>NC_135573.1:259611305-269521810 GCF_965152235.1 Eretmochelys imbricata
GGGTTCTAAGGGAGGTTGTGGAATCCCTCTAATTGGAGGTTTTAAAAAAAAACAGGTTGGACAAACACCTGTCAGAGATGGTCTAGATTTACTTGGCCCTGCCTCAGCACAGGAGGCTGGGCTTGAAGACCCCTCCAGGTCCCTTCCAGCCCTATATTTCTGTGATAGTAAGTTTTTACCTTTGACAATGCCACATAGCTTCTTAAAACACAATCAGATGATTCAGGGTACATCCTCTCACTTTCTAATTACAATTGTACAAAACACACATGGGAAGTAGGCTGTGTAGTGCAAACAGTTCTGAGGAGCTGACATTTGACCTCAATTCTGTGTATATGGTGAATGTGATCACATTTGATATTCACCACTTGCACATGTTTTCCAGAAGTATGTAAAACAATGGAGGTTACAGTTCTTACTGCCCAATTCACTAATCCTGATTATATATATCTATACTGTGTCATAGAATTAACATAGAGTTAATTGGTTTCAGAGTAGCAGCTGTGTTAGTCTGTATTCGCAAAAAGAAAAGGAGGACTTGTGGCACCTTAGAGACTAACCAATTTATTTGAGCATAAGCTTTCGTGAGCTACAGCTCACTTCATCGGATGCATCCGATGAATAGAGTTAATTGGTAATTCCAACATTACTTCCCTTCTTGCAGTTCAAGGCACATTGTGGTATAGCTCTGCAAAGCATTTTGGGGCATCTTCAATATTAGCAGGTATAAAAAATGGGCTATAATCCAATTTGTCCATTTTTATTTTCTAAAATTTCTTCTTGTTCCTTATCAATGATTATTTGTTAAAGGCACAGCAAACTTTCAGGGTTGGCATTAAACATACAGAGGATAAGAATCTCTTTTTAGTCCGATTTCTTTTTAAATTTCAGATTTAAAGTGTTCTTGCTCACTCACAGCAAAGTGTGTCATCTTTTCACTTTTAAAATTTCTTCTTTTGGCCTATTGTCAATAAGTATTGTCTTCAGTATCTGTATGTGGGCAGGATCTTCAGCCTGTCTTATTTATAGTTAACTCGTCTTAACTAAAATTCTTCCACAAATTTACATTCCCCAAATTCTCTCTGGTAGTCTCTGTGTCATAGCAACTCAACATTTTGTGTAAGAACAACGCCCCCCCCCCCAGTAAAATGTGCGTGCTTTTTTATTGGCAAATAGCTGATTTAGACTTTTCTTCAGGATTTCAGATGTATTAAAGCAAAAATGAAATTATGTACCATGCTTCATGTACAATAAATATTCTTCACATTCTGCTTTAATTCCCAAACAGTTTCTCCCGTCAATCTTTTGTTCTTGTTTTCCATGCTCAAGAGGTAGCAACGTTAATCTGTGCAGAGTAATCCCTCTAACGTTGTATGCAGTCACACTAATATGAGCTGTTATAATTGATGCATCTGAGCCAAAGTATAAATGAGAACTCTCTGCAGTTTCAACAGCACCAATAGCAAAATGTAACGGCTTCTTTTGCAAACAGTGGCATGATTTCATTCTTATGGTTTGCAGAATGTATCTGTGTATCATGTACACTTTAGCTGTGCTATGGTTGTTTGACATGTATCTGCAAATGCTCTGGATCTTTTGTGATGTCATCCTGTTGTGGGTACTTCATCCTACGTGGAAGTGTCACTGTTCTTCATTTGGATGGGTTCTCCAGGTTGATCTTCAGACTCAATTTGAACTTCAGGCAGCAGTTAATCAAGTGTGTGATCTTCCACACGCCTTGTGATATTTTCCTCCTGATGAATCTCTTCATTTAGTCCAGTATACTCATTTTAATTAGTCAGTATATCTTTCTGCCCACTGAAGCCACACTTACAGAGTTCTCTAGTAAATGAGCTATAGGTTTTCTTCATAGCTTATGGAAATAGAGTAAAGCAAAATAGTGTCTTTTCAGAGGTCTCTCTTGTCAGCTTTTGGTGACTATTCAAACAAGTCTTCCTTCCCTTTACTAATAATCCAGACAGTTTACCAGGGAATAATACCCTTACATATGAACCTAAGAGCTGCCATATTGGGTCAGACCGTGGTCCATCTTGCCCCGTATCTCATCTCCGACAGTGGCCTGTACCAGAGCTTCTGGGGGAGAGTACAGTACAGAGTAATTATGGAGTGATCAAGCTCTGCCTTCCACACCCAAGTTGTGGTAGTGAGAAGTTTAAGGTCACGCTGAGCCTGGGGTTGCATCCCTCACCATCTTGGTTAATGACCATTGATGGATCTATCCTCCATTAATTTATCCAGTTCTTTTTTTAATCCAGTTATACTTTTGTCCTTCACAACATTTCCTGGCAATGACTTCCACTGGTTGACTCTGTGTTATGTGAAAAAGTACTTCCTCTTGTTTGTATTAAACCTGCGGCCTATAATGTCACTGATTGACCTCTAGTTTTTGTATTGTGTGAAAGGGTAAATAACAGTGCTCTATTCCATGACCTCTAGTCATCTCTTTTCTAAATTGAATAGCCCTAATCTTTTTAGTCTCTCCTTGTATGGAAACCATTCATCTTTGTCACCCTTCTCTAAACTTTTTCCTCTTATAATATATCTTTTATGAGATGGGGCAACGAGAACTGTATGCACTATTCAAGGTGTGGGCAACTCTATGGATTTATATAATGACATTATATTTTCTTTCCTTTTATCTATCCCTTTCCTAATGATTCCCAACTTTCTGTTCACTTTTTTGACTGTCGCTGCACACTGAGTGGATGTTTTCAGAGAACTATCCACAGTGACTCCAAGATCTCTTTCTTGAGTGGTAACAGCTCATTTAGACCCCTCGTTTTATATGTATAGTTGGAATTATGTTTTCCAATGTGCATTACTTTGCATTTATCAACATTGTATTTACTCTGCCATTTTGGTGCCCAGTCACCCAGTTTTGTGAGATCTCTTTGTAACACTTCACAGTCTGCTTTGGACTTAACTATTTTGAATAATTTTGTATCATCTGAAAACTTTGTCACCTCACTGTTTCCTCCTTTTTCCAGATCATTTATGAATATGTTGAACAACGCAGGTCCCAGTACAGATCCCTGTGGGAACCCATTATCTACCTCTCTCCACTGTGAAAACTGACCATTTATTCTTATCCTCTGTTTCCTATCTTTTAACCAGTTACTGATCCATGAGAGGACCTTCCCTCTTATCCCAAGACTGCTGACTTTGCTTAAGAGCCTTTGATGATGGACCTAGTCAAAGGACCTAAAGAGACCGCTTTTTGCTGCATCATTCAGGGAAAGGAATGGAGAATGAAGTGGTTAGATGTCAAGAAAAAACCCTGAAAAGAGGTATTGGTGGATGAAAGGGAGAGGGGAGAGGAATGGGAGGAGGGGTGTTCTCAATGCTCCTGAAGGTGCTTCCAGCAGTCCATTGCTTGGGGGCACTTAGCACTTCCCTGTGGTGGCAAAGCAACTGTAAGTGGCTACCTGTCACCGCTCTGACAGCGACTCCCCAGTGCAGCAACTGTGTGGTCCCTAACGGGTGAGGGGGAACCAAGGCCCCCCTTGCCACTAGCCCCCTGCCATCTGCCACTGCCCAACATCAAGCCATCTCCGCAACACCTGGGCCCTTGCAGATGTAGCTCAAACCACTTCACCCGGCTCCTACTTTGGGACCAAGCGCGGCTGGGCCTGCAAGTAGCAAGAGAGCAGGTGACTGAGCTGCTCTCCGCAGCTGGTTGGGCCCAGCAGGAGTTGCAGCCGGGGCTGGGCAGTGGAATCCTGGGAGCAGGTCCATGACCTGTTGGAGGAACAGAGGGAGGTGTTCCTCTGCTGGCAGGATGAGGCCATGGCTCTGATTCTGGGACAACTAGCAGCTTCATTCGCTGGGGAAGGTTGGCCTCAGCCACATGAATGGAGGAGGAGGAGGAATAAAGGGGTCCTCCTTAAGCTTTAACTGGATAGTTGTTCATTTAGGTGCTGGTTGTGTTTCTCTTTGTCGGGGGCTAGGATCTATAACCACTGCCTCATGGTGGCTCCCACCCACACATACAACACGGGCAAGTATGTACTGCTAGGCACCCATCACAACAACTGTGCTTCATTTAGCAGCTCTTTCTCCTCCTGTTTTGGGGAAGTGGTTCCAAGTGCTGAGTGGGGCCTTGTGAAGAAGATGGGCAAGCTCTTTCAGATTAAATTCTGAGATCACCCTAGGGGGATTTTTGGGTAAGGTTTTAGCATCACTGTAACTTTATGAAATGTGGAGTAAGATAAGCCATAGGTGCCTAGAGTGTGCTCAGTCTCTGGCCAAAGTGATGCCCACTAAAAGACCATCTTCAGAGTGAAATGTAAGGAACATTTCAAAGGGGAGCTCCATGAGGCTGGGGAGGACTACACAGAGGTCCCAGGCAGGAGTAAATTCTCTGACCATTCACGTTCCTCAAAGGGCTATAACATACAGAGAAACCAACCAGTGGATAAGTCTGTAACAGCCCTTTGACGAACTTGAATTACCCCCTTTCTTCTTCAGGGTAAGAACATAGCAAGAGTAGAAATGTTTTCCTCTGTACTCCAGAGGTACCTCCTCTTTGGGTCTTAGATAAATCAATGAGGCCATTTTTTGGTAACAGGTTCTATAGTCCCTGAAGTGGACAGGAACCGTGCAAGGAGTAGAAATGGATAGGATGCTCTTGGACCATGAAGCCTAGTACCCATTTGTTGGCTGTCATGCAGCCCGAGCATTGGGAAAGGTGGTTCCCAAAGGTGGTTACAGGCTCCTGGGTGACTCCCAATGCCCCTGTCAGACCTGCTGCCCTGGAAAGAGTGTGAATGTGTGACCTCCAATTTGAGGCAGAAGAAAAAGAAGGGGATGAAGCTGAAGTTTCCTCACTAAATTTTGTGGAAGGAAAAAATGTTTTGAACTTGTAAAGAAAGTATGGCGACACTCACTGAGTTCTGTAGGCAAGAGCATACCGAGGAAAGTTTTTGTTTGTTCCACTGACTTCATTGGATCAGTCGCTGAGTGTCTTCCATCCATAAATGTTTGAAGGAACAAGAGATGCATCCAGACCATAGCCCACTATTATCCCCAGGAAGCTGATTTGTGGTCCAGTTGCAATAATGTTTTCCTAATTTTCCCCAACCACTTGAATAGTTTCTTGCACCATTTGTATACATTGCAATTTATGTCATGAAAGTTCTTCACAGTTAGCTACTGGGATGTTACTGGCATTTGCCCATATTTGGCAAGGCTTGATAACTTTTGAACAGAAATAGTGGCTAAATTAATTAAATTGTCTGCTGCAAATAGTTTGCCCAGCTCTGGCCAGAGGCCAGATTCTCAGCTGGTATATTATGAAGCCATACTGTATGACACAAGCTGAGAGTCTAGTGCAGGGACTTCAACTAAAGATTTGATCTTCTTTAGAGTTCAGAGAATTCCGGTACTTGCAGAGTACGTAAATATTCAGCAGCTGCAACAAGGAGAAATTCATGCAGCCACCCCAACATCTATGCTGCCATTTGACGAGAGCTGGGAAACAGTCAGCTTGTCATATAGACAGGTTGGGGTTTTTTTTTTAAGACTCAGAATCTGCTTGTACACTATATAATTAATTTCCTTACAAAAACTAAAATGCTTAGCTGGTAAAATGCAGCTGCTTCAAATTAGAAATCCATGCAGTTCAATGCAAGGCTTTGAAGCTTTTTCAGTGTTCAGCTCTAGAGTATTTTCTATATAATGAGGTTTTAGTCAACATGGATTCTTCCTTTTGAGTTTAGGGCAATCAGTACCTCTTAGCCAGCTGGGGCCTGAGTCTAGACACAAATGGACAGATCCTGAGGACTGCTGAGATCACTGAGCTACCAGTGTGACCTCAAAGGGGCACAGGAGGGTTCTCCCGTACAAGGGTTTGAGGAAGGGACATGACAAAAGCCAGAAGCCAATGCACTCCACTGATCCCTAGCTAGTCCATGGGTCTAATGGTCCATAGGTGTTAGCTCCACGTTGGAGTAGCCCCATTTCTCTTTCTTTAGCCAAGGCCTGGTTCAGGCTCAGGCAATGTGTAAAGGAGGGTAGGAGCCATTTTTCAACAGCTGCACAGAGTGTGATTAAGGCCATACACCTGAAAAGAAGAGAACTGAACCTTTAGGGACACAAAAGAGCAAACTTAAGCATGAACATGTTTTTAAGGAGTGGTCGCTGAGGTCTCTTTCCCTCCCCCTTGCACAATTTTTAACATGGCATAGTATACCAATCTGTCCAGAAGACCATTACAGCTATACACTACCCTCCCTATACATGTGGCTTCTTTTTAGTCCTTAGGGGGGCATAGGGAGCGTATTTGTATGAACATTCCCACTTTGCAACTTGCCACTGTTGAGGAGAAGGGATTTGTTCTGAAATTCGCATGTTCTAGACTGCTATTATTGACACCCTGAGATCGGACCAAGCGAGTCTGTACTGGGATTTAAAAAGCACTTCAGGCAATTCTGAAACACATGCTGGCTGAGTTCCCTGAGGATCATCTCATCTATGGATATCAGAACATCTACTACTTTGTTTAAAAGCCAGCAGGATAAATACATTTTACTAGCCTTTCAAGCACTCTGTGTCTGAGCTGTGTTAAGTATTCTTTCTTTCAGGAAAGAGAGAGGGTTTTTTTTTTTTTTTCTTCTCTAAGTTCCATTTATAAGTGTGTAATTGCATTTATACCACATTGTAGAACTTCAGAACCCAACAGATGGGAAAATGCAATGGTTAGTATTGCTAATTTGGTTACGACAATCCACTGATTGTCTGGGCACTCTTCAGATATGCAGACAAGCACTGCAGGCAGAGAGAGGAGACAAAAAAAAAATGGTCCTGCATGAAGGGATTTTGCAGCAACACAGGACTATAGGCCTTTGCTTCCTGCAGCGAAAGCTTCCCCATGGACCAGTGAAAAGGAACATGTTTTACAAGCCATGGGAGAGAAATCAATATAGCTAGAGGCAGCGTAGACCACCAACAGCAATTATTATGACTCAGCTAACTGGGTGAACCCAATAATAATATGGTACGAAAGGGGGGAGTGCTATACATCCACCGCATGACGAGATCGGATTTTCTGCCGAATGAAAACTGGGTTTTATGCTGTTTCCAGTTGCATCAGCACATCTCAGCTATGTTTTGAAAAGCACATACTGTTAGAATAAAGTATAGTTAGGGTCTGATCCAAAGCCCAGCCCATTGACTTCCTTTGGGTTTGGATCAGGCCCTGAGAGTACGTCTACTCTGTAGTGGGTAGTATGTTACTCAGCTTGGGTAGACAGACAGGGGCTAGCTCTGCTTGAGAGAGCATGCTAAAAATAGCTGTGTAGCTAAAAATAGCCTTTTAGCCATGTAGCTAAAAGGCAGCAGTTCAGATGAGCCTCTTGAGTACAAATCCCCCCAGACCTCTAGGGTACATACCCAGACAGCTAGGCCAAGCTGCCACCCATGTTACCCTGGCGACAGTGTTATTTTTAGAGCTCTAGCCACCGAAGAGGGAGAGAGGGAGTGAAGGACTTGCCACCAAATTGCCGCGGAAGATGCGGATGTGCTGCTCCAATCACGGACAGAGTGCCGCCCCTTTCTATTGGCTGCCGCAGGCACCTGCTTCCTTCACAGGTGCCTGGAGCCAGCCCCGAGTACAACTCTTTTATTTGTGAATCATTTGCTTTCCTTGTTCAAGCTAATCATCTAGCTTGCTATTTATAGGCTGCAGCTGCCAACTGAAAGCCAACAAAAATGGGAGCAGTAAGACAAAACAAAGTTTGTTAAGTGCTCCTTATACTGCAGGTAATGGTGTTGGGCCAATCAAAATGCAGAGCTAATTATCCCTCCAGAATAATATGATTGCCCTGCCACATAAAAGGCTTGTGATTCTGCAATTCATGTTAATGGCAAAACTCCACCACTGCTTTCAGTGGGAGGAGGGTTGTGTTTATCGACTAGTAGTACAATTCTAAATCCTGTCAAATGATTTTACCTTCTTAAAAAAATATAATGAACCTGACTCTGCATGAGTGTAACCCCAGTCCAATACCTACAAGTCAGTGTACGCACTGCGCTTCTCATTTGGGGGTGATGATTTTAGATGACTTTAAAAGTTGATTCTCTCCACAGTCTGGAGGATTAGTGGGGGCACATGATAACTTCTTCCACAACTCTTAGAAGCTCCTCCTATTCACAGTGATTAATACTCTGCTCCACTGCAGTGAAACTGCTTGCAAGTTGGAGCGCTAATTGCTGAGGGGAACAAGGACAAGGTCTAGAATAGTACTGTCATTGAATAGCATCCAGTCCAGAACTCCATTCCAACAATGAGTCTTTCCTATGAGGCTGTAACTTCCATGTCTATAATGAATTCCTTCATAGATGGGCCTTGACTGCCTGAGAATAGTACTCCTGGCAAAGTGGACATAAATGGACCCCACACGGGCATATTTTTTAAACAGCAGTCCCGGAAGTATGCAGAACACTCTAGAAAACATCGGACCTGAGTTTCTCTCTTGCTTCTCCCCAATTCTGAAGCATGCGCACCTGTCTTTAATAGCCAGCATGGCAAGATGTTAAAACAACAGGTGGTTTTTACTGACGTCATTCACTTGCCCAGAGCTCAACTGTCAGTAAGGCACCTCGGGGAAACTTGGTGGCTTATGAGTAGTTTAAGGGAGAAGTAGCAGAAGGAAGAAGTGATTTTAAATTCTGTGTCCCCAGAATGGTGTAAATGAGGTACAGGGACGGACCACCTCTCTTTAGCCAGACAGCAGTCACAGCCCTGCTATAGGAGGTCAAGCTTCCACCTCATGTGTCAAGGAAGAGGCGCCTGCCTTGTGTTGTGATGCCAAGTAAGGTGGTGGGTTTTTTGTAATGAGGGCTTGTAGCAAAGCGAAGGTTGAAGACTCACCGGCGTGGCGCCTCCTTCTGGTTGTCCTGGGAATTAGCTTTCTTCCAGCATACGGAGCATCCTCTGCAGGCCAGTGTCTCGCCTGCCGCTGGCCCCGTGTCCCTCCCAGACCCGGTGCCCTTTACCTTGGGGCTCTGCCCCAGCAGTACCCCCACACTCTGGGCACACTCTGGGTCTCCCCTCCCTGGGGAACCCCCAACCCTCTAAACCCACCTTGCCTCAGTGGCTACTGTCAGTCATCATCTAGCCCCCGCTCTCTGGGGCAGACTGCAGTGTAAAGGCCACGCATCACTGGCAAGGAGGTTGGACCAGCTGCCTCTGCCTAACCGTGGGCTGCACCTCCCAGCCCCAGTACCCGCATAGGCCTTCACCAAGGCCTGCAGCCTGGGGCTTTACCAGGCTGGAGCTCCACAGCTCCTCTTGCCTTTCTCCAGCCCTGCTCTACTCCCAGTACCCCGCGCTCCCAGGCAGTCAGGCCCTTCTCTCTCCACAGCTAAAGAGAGACTCCTCAGCCCCTGGCTCACAGCCAGTGGTGAGCTGGAGCCGGTTCGCACCGGTTCGCTGGAACCGGTTGTTAAATTTAGAAGCCCTTTTACAACCAGTTGTCCCTCACAGAGCAACCGGTTCTAAAAAGGCGTCTAAATTTAACAACCGGCCAAAAGTGGCGCCTTAGGCGTCGACTCCGCGGATGCTCCGGGGCTGGAGCACCCACGGGGAAAATTTGGTGGGTGCAGAGCACCCACTGGCAGCTCCCCACCCCGCGCCCGGCCCCAGCTCTCCTTCGCTCCGCCTCCGCCTCCTCCCCTGAACGCGCTGCCCCACTCTGCTTCTCCATCCCCTGGTTTCCCGCAAATCAGCTGTTCACGCGGGAAGCCTGGGAGGGCTGAGAAGCAAGCGGCGGCTTCGCGCTCAGGCCCAGGGAGGCGGAGGTGAGCTGGGGCGGGGGGCGCGAGGAGGGCCACCCACGCTGCAGCAGGTAACCCAGGGGGCGCGCAGGGGAACCGCTCCCCGCCTCAGCTCACCTCCACCACCCTCAGCCTGAGCGCGAAGCCGCCACCTGCTTCTCAGCCCTCCCAGGCTTCCCGCGCAAACAGCTGATTCACGGGAAACCAGGGGATGGAGAAGCAGAGCGGGGTGGCACATTCAGGGGAGGAGGCGGAGGCAGAGAGGAGGTGAGCTGTCGAGCACCCACCAAATTTTCCCCGTGGGTGCTCCAGCCCCGGAGCACCCACGGAGTTGGCGCCTAAGGGGCCACTTTTGATGTGATCAGTGGGGGGAGCAGCCACTCCCCCTGCTCCCCCCCATAGAATCATAGAATCATAGAATATCAGGGTTGGAAGGGACCCCTGAAGGTCATCTAGTCCAACCCCCTGCTCGAAGCAGGACCAATTCCCAGTTAAATCATCCCAGCCAGGGCTTTGTCAAGCCTGACCTTAAAAACTTCCAAGGAAGGAGATTCCATGCTATGCTACCCCACCCTAGGAGCCAGAGGGACCTGCCGGATGCTTTCTGGGAGCTGCCCCAGGTAAGCACCACCGGGACTCCCCACCTCACCCCCCGGCAGGTCTCTCTGGCTCTTAGGGGCGGGGTGGGCACCCACTACAGTGGCCCACGAGACCCTCCTGCCCGGTTCTGGGGGCAGTCGGAACAGGAGAAGGGGTGGATGGGGCAGGGGTCGGGGGGTGGGGTGGGGAATCAAGGAACACAAGGGGGTTGGATGGGGCAGGAACCCCGGGGGGCGGGGGTGGGCCACGACCCCCTCGTGGGGTGAGGAGGGAACCAGTTGTTAAGATTTTGGCAGCTCATCACTGCTCACAGCCCTTTTATAGGGCCAGCTGTGGCCTGATTGAGCTGAGCACACCTGACCACTCCCTCAGCTGCTCTCACTGCTTATCCCATCTGCAGCCCTCTCCAAGGCTTCTTTCATCCCCTGTTCTGCAGGAGTGGGGCAGCCACCCCACTACAGAGCTACTGGATTGAGATGGTCAGACTGTTTTCCAGAAGTCACCAAGCAGACATTAGATCAGGGATCGTGAATTATTTTTTTGTCAAGGTTGAAATTTCTTGATCAAGGTATAGTCAAGGTCCAGACTCCAGAGGGGAAAAAAAAAAAAAACCAATAATGATAACAAGTAAATAAAAAGATTTCAGGGTCTGTTCAAAAGTGTCTGGAGGGCCGGATTTAGCCTGCCTACCCCCACATTAGATGTTACTGTGACACTGGCAAGCTCTTGCCAAGGCCCCAAGCCTCACTGAACACGTAAATGAATAGCTAGAAACTTACCTTGCTTACCTGTTGTGATGTTATTGACATAACCTGACACCACTGTTTTATATCTGCAGCAAATATTGTTCAAAGGTTGTCATGTAGGTGTCTATGGAAAGGTTATGATTTGCTCATTATGATTATGCTATCTGTATGCATGTATCATTTTTGTATTTAAAGTTATAAGTATTGGCTCTATATCGGTGCTATGCTCAAACTGGTGCTATGCTTCTGGGTGACACCCCAGACAAGTTGGTGTCAGCTCTGCCTAGCCTGCTTGATGGCCCATTAAGGACCATAAGCTATACAATTTACTCATTGAGAGACGGCAGATACACATGTGCCAGCAATGCCCCTCTGCCGTGTACATTGGCCAAACCGGACAGTCTCTACGTAAAAGAATAAATGGACACAAATCAGACATCAAGAATTATAAACATTCAAAAACCAGTCGGAGAACACTTCAACCTCCCTGGACACTCAACTGCAGACCTAAAGGTTGCAATTCTTCAACAACAAAACTTTAAAAACAGACTCCAACGAGAAAGTGCAGAACTGGAATTAATTTGCAAACTGGACACCATTAAATTAGGCTTGAATAAAGACTGGGAGTGGATGGGTCATTACACAAACTAAAAACTATTTCCCCATGCTAATTTTCCCCGCAACTGTTACTCACATCTTCTTGTCAACTGTTTGAAATGGGCCATCCTGATTATCACTACAGAAGGTTTTTTTTCTCCTGCTGATAATAGCCCAGCTTAATTGATTTGTCCTATTAGAGTTGGTTTGCCAACCCCCATCTTTTCTTTTTCTCTGTGTATATATATCTTCCTACTGTATTTTCCACTCCATGCATCTGATGAAGTGGGTTTTAGCCCACAAAAGCTTATGCCCAAATAAATTTGTTAGTCTCTAAGGTGCCACTAGTACTCCTGATTCTTTTTGCAGATACACCGTGTGACTCAGCAAAGTATTCAGGGACTTGCCCATGTGACTTCAAATGCCATTTTGCTGTAATTTTCCACAGTAAGAACAAAGAGGTGTTTTTACACCTGGAAAACACTATAAAAGTCTGATGTCTCATCTCCATCTTGTCTTCAATCCTGCTTCTTACCTCTGGAGGGACTTTGCTACAAACGGAAGCTCTAAACAAAGGACTGATGACCCATCCCAGCTGTGGATGTACTCCAGAGACTTGATTTGAACCTGCAGTTTAACCCATCATTGCTACAAGCCTGAACCAAGAACTTTGCCATTACTGTATGTAATTGATTCCATTTAACCAATTTTAGCTCTCATCTATATCTTTTTCCTTTTATGAATAAACCTTTAGATTTTAGATTCTAAAGGTTTGGCAACAGTGTGCTTTGTGGGTAATATCTGATTTGTATATTGACCTGGGTCTGGGGCTTGGTCCTTTAGGATCGAGAGAACCTCTTTTCTTTTTCTGGGGTATTGGTTTTCATAACCATTTGTCCCCATAATGAGTGACATTGGTGGTGATACTGGGAAACTGGAGTGCCTAAGGGAATTGCTTGTGTGACTTGTGGTTAGCCAGTGAGGTAAAACCAAAGTCCTCTCTGTCTGGCTGGTTTGGTTTGCCTTGGTGTGCATAGAAACCCCAGGCTTGGGCTGTAACTGCCCTGCTTTTAGCAATTTCTCCTGAATTGGCACTCTCAGTTAGGTCCCACCAGAACCAGCATCGTTACACCTGTGTGTTAGCATTATCTATATATAGTATATAGATATAGATATATATTAGATTAGATGTTAAGTTGATAAGAATGTGTTTAAACTTTATAAAAATGCTTGTAGCATACTGCAGGTATTGATCTCACTTTTAACCTCTACAGGCCATGGTATAAAGTTATATTGAGTGGTTGCCTTGTAAACCTCTGTTATTGTGTAACTCACCCAACAGGAAAAGAAGCATTAATTAAGGGAAAGTGTTCAAGATGGCTCATTGAAGGCAAATGAGGTATTGTGTAGCATCCACAGAGCGGGGCCCTGTGGATTGTATTCCTAACTCCCTCCAAGAAGAGGAGATCTACAGATGAACTCATCCCATCAGTTTGGGACTCTGGAGTGGAGGGAATAAAAATCCCTGGCAAGAAGAAACTGACTCTCTCTGATACTGTCTGGATTCTGAGGGGCCAAAGATTCCTAAACATAAGCAAAGAGATCCCCACGCTGCTTGGCATGGGTTAGCCCTGAAAGACATTTTGAATTGACAGATTACTACAATTCTGTCACCATTTGAATCACAGACTGAAACTCATTTGTGTATGCACGCTTGCTTGCTTTAACCTGTAAATAACTCTCTTATTCCTGTTTCCTAGTTAATAAACCTTGAGTTTGTTCATTACAGGACTGGCTGCAAGTGTTGTCTTTGGTGTGAGATCTCCGGTACAAAATGGTCTGGGGTAAGTGATTGGTCACTTGGGACTGGGAGCAACCTGAATATTTTGTGATTGCTGGAGTAAATGACCATTTATCAGTAAATAAAGCTTGCCTGGGTGGCAAGATAGACTGGACAGCCTAGGGGGACTGTCTGTGACTCCATGGTAAGACAGTGATCCAGCACTTCATATTTGTGACTGAGTTGGTGAAATCCAATTATAGAACATACAACCAGTTTGGGGTGTTTACCCTGCTTTCAACAGTCTGCCCTGAGATAGGCACTCACAGCGGTGAATCACTCCAGACAGCATGACAGTTACGAGGGCTGATCTTGCTCCTACTGAAGTAAATAAGAGCATTGACACTGAGTTCAAAGGGAGCAGGACTGGGACCTCAATTGCCACTTCTCTGGCCTTGATTTGAACTGGAGAGGTAGAGGTGGAAGGATTTAAAGCCCACTACCAGGACCCAGTTATCCAGTTACTTATGAATCTTTCTTGACTTTTTTCTAGTCTTGTGAATTGAAGCACTACCTGCAAATGTCAAGGAGACAACCAATGGGAATAAATTTAACTAATGTGTCTGAAGCAGTGGGGAGGAGGCATAGATTTGTATGGATCACCTGTATCTCCACACATGAGCAGGGCAGGACAACTTGTCTAGAAGGGCCCAGAAACTTCCAGAAGAAGGGTGCGGTGGTTACTAGGCATGCTCAAGACATTTTCTTGAAGCTGGAAAGAAAGCTGTCATCATGGGTGGGCAGTTTGGTATATTTCATTCACAGTCTGAGAGCTGAGCCAATCAGAGCAGGGGAGAGCACAAGGACAGAAGTTAGTGTGAGCTCTGTGGACTTGGAGGAAGAATAAAACATAAGACCAATACATGTTAGTCAAACCTGCAAAGGGGTTTATTCTGAGTTACTTGGTGACCTTGATGACTTGACTGATGTAGACGAGTCTTGTCTGCCTGTAAGTGTCCTGTTTGGTGACCAGCTGTCCTGAATTACATGACCAGAGATCCCCACTTGTCCCCAAGGGAACTTTATGGTGTACTTAACAGGCTTGGCTTCAGTGCAACTGTCACTCGTCTTTCTGGTGTTAGGAAAGGTATTGAGAATATCAGTGGAGCACGGGTCTCCAAATGAGCAGTTAGACAACTCATCCTTGCCTCTGCTACAGGACTCTGAGTGCCTTTAGTACCAAATCTACTTCCTTCAGGCACTGATCAGAAAGCTAGAAAAACGGCCCACTGAGGCAGATGTCAGGTGTTTGTATTTGGTCAGTCAGAGCCAGTGATGAGCTGCCAAAAACTTAACAACCGGTTCCCTCCTCACCCCACAAGGGGGTCGTTGCCCAACCCCAGCCCCCGGGGCTCCTGCACCATCGAACCCCCCGCGTTCCTTGACGCCCTCCCAGGACCTCTGTCCCATCCACCCCACTCCCCTGTTCCCTGACTGCCCCCAGAACTGGGCAGGAGGGTCTTGTGGGCCACCGTAGTGGGTGCCCACCCCGACCCTAAGAGCCAGAGGGACCTGCTGGGGGGTGAGGTGGGGAATCCCGGTGGTGCTTACCTGGGGCAGCTCCCAGGAAGCATCCGGCAGGTCCCTCTGGCTCCTAGGGGCGGGGTAGCATAGCTGGGGGGAGCAGGGGGAGCAGCTGCTCTCCCCACTGATCACATCAAAAGTGGCTCCTTAGGTGCCGATTCCTTGGGTGCTCTGGGCTGGAGCCCCCACGGGGAAAATTTGGTGGGTGCAGAGCACCCACTGGTAGCTCCCCACCCCGCACCCAGCCCCAGCTCACCTCCGCTCCACCTCCGCCAGCTCCCCTGAAGGCAGCTCCCCGCCCCGCTCTGATTCTTCCCCCCTGACTTCCCGCAAATCAGCTGTTCGGCAGGAAGCCTGGGAGGGCTGAGAAGCAGGTGGTGGCTTCGTGCTCAGGCCCAGGGTGGCAGAGGTGAGCTGGGGTGGGGAGCAATTCCCCTGCGCGCTCCCCAGGTTACCTGCTAGGGCACGGGCAGCCCTCCTTGCGCCCCCCACCCCAGCTCACCTCCGCCTCCTTGGGGCTGAGCGCGAAGCCACTGCTTGCTTCTCAGCCCGCCCCCCCTCGGCTTCCCGCGCGAACAGCTGATTCTGTCACAATATATACTTATACAAATAATTATAGTACATATTACTGCAGAACCTTATGGACCCATCAAAGATCAGGGCCCCGGTGTGCTAAGCATTCTACATACAGATAGCAATCCCTGCCCTGAAGAGCATACAGTCTGAGTAGACATGACAGACTAAAAAGCAGGAAGAGAAATAGCCACAGAGAGGTGCCCAAGGTCACAGCAAGACAGTGGCAGAACCTAGGTCTTGTTACACCCAGACAAGTATCCTTTCCATTGGACCACACTCAGCACAGTTGCTGTTCGTACTCAATGATAATGAACCCTCAGATTCAACTGGCACCATCAAATTACCTGTTCTGAAGTAATGAAATGCACCGGTGGGAATGCAAACTGTGTAGCACGTTTCTCATTGTGAGGGATTTTTGCTGTGGTTACAACAGGCCCTGCTCCCACAGTAACAGACTCAGGGTAAGAGAAACATATAGTTCCAAGCATCTATCTAGCAAGAGAAATCTCTGAGGAATGCACTCAGGCTTCAATAAGCTAGGTACTGAAATGGAGATCCAAGCACTGCAGGTGTGGCACAAATAGCATAGGCATTGTGTGTATGCACAGGGTTGTGAATCTGAAGGCGGAAAGTAATTTGGGTAAACGTGACAATGGAATGATAGATTTCATGATTCCAAGGAAAGGAAGGAGTGAGAGCAGCAGAATAAAGGACAATGGACTTCAAAAATGCAGACGTTAACAAATTCAGAGAACTGGTAGGTAAGGTCCGATGGGAAGAAAATCTAGGGAATGAAGGAGTTCAGGAGAGCTGGCAGTTTCTCAAGGCACAACTGCAAACTATCTTGATGCAAAGGAAAGACCGGAAGACTACTGAGAGGCCAATATGGCTTCATCAGGATAAGTTTTACTGACCTGAAAATGGAAAAGGACTTATTAAAAAAATGGAAATATGGACAAATAACTAAGGATAAATACAAAATATTAGCACAAACCTGTAGGGATAAATCAGAAAGACTAAGGCACAAAATGAGTTACACGTACCAAGGGATATAAGAAGCAAAAAAGAAGAGTTTCTTGAAAAAAACATTAGAAGCAAGAGAAAGACAAAGGAAAGTGTAGGTGCTCTATTTAGCAGGGAAGAAGAGCTAAAATATAACATTATGAAGACTGCGGTGTGTAATGACTATTCTGCTTCATCTTCACTAAAAAGATTAATAGTGACGAGATACTCAACACAATTAATATTAACAACAAGGGGGAAGGACTGCAAGCCAAAATACGGGGAAGTTAAAGAATAATTAGATAAATTTGCTGTATTCAAGTCGGCAGAGCCTGATGAAATTCATCGTACAATACTTAAGAAAGTAGCAGAAGCAATCTTGGAACCATTAGCAAGTATCTTTGAGAACTCATGGAGGACAGGTAAGATCCCAGAGGACTGGAAAAGGGCAACCATTGTATCTGTCTTTAAAAAGAGAAGCAAAGGGAACCCAGAGAATTATAGACCAGTCAGCCTAATTTTGATACCTGGAAATATACTTGAACAGTTTATTAAACAATTAGTTTGTGAGCACCTAGAGGATAAGGAATAGCCAGCATGGATTTGTCAAGAGAAAATCATGCCAAATCAAACTAGTCTTTGATTGGATTGCTGGCCTAGTGGATGGGGAAAGCTATAGGCGAGGAAGCAGTTATCAGTGTTTTGCTGTCAAGGTGGGAGGACATATCTAGTGGGGTCCCTCAAGGGTCTGTCCTGGGTTCAGTACTATTCAATAGTTTCATTAATGACTTGGATACAGGAGTGGAGAATATGTTTATAAAATTTGTGGATGACACACAGCTGAGAGGGGTTGCAAGCACTTTGGAGGACAGGATTAGAATTCAAAACAACCTGGACAAATCAGAGACTTGGTCTGAATTCAACAAGATGAAATTCAGTAAAGACAGGTGCAAAATACTACACTTAGGAAAGAAAAATCAAATGCACATCTACAAAATAGAGAATAACTAGCTAGGTGACAGTATTGCTGAAAACGGTCTGTGAGCTATAATGAATCATAAATTAAATGTGAATCAAAAATATCATGCAGCTGTGTGGAAAAAATTAGAGGGAACACTGCTGAGCGCCGAGACTTATTGCTGCTCCGCTCAGGTCAGGTGGCCTCAGCCCCTTTTAAAGACAGCTAAGTCCCCTCAGAGTGAGCACCGCAGCAAGGGCGTGGCTGGGAGGAGGCGTGGCCTCCCTCACAGATTGACAGGGAGGGACGGCCATGCATGCTTACAAGAGCCTCACTATTTCCTTTAATTACAATGCTATATTATTACAAGTCAATAGCCTTTTTTGTCTGCCCACTGGGGGAATACAGTGTATGTTAACACTGCAATGTAAGCCCAGGGTTTGAATTCAGGCTCCTAGCACCGCTTCAGTCTACACACAAGTTGTGCTAACCCAAGGCTTGGACCCAAGGTCCCAGGACCCCAGGGGGGTGGAGGGCCTGAGCCTGAGTCAAGCTGGGACCCAGGGCTCAAGCCCTATTGCTTTGCAGTGTAGATGCAGGCCTACTGGACTCCTGCTGTGGCAATCTGCCAAAGGTATCCCGGAATCCCACAATCTGGCTTTCTTTATCCTCGGGAGAGTCAAGTTTTTCCACACTCCACCACAATCAAATGGCTAGAGCAGCCACATTTTGGGAGGGCACTATGATGACTGGGGTATGAGTGGCTGGACTTGGCCCCTCTTAATGCCATGGAGATGCTGGATCCCTAGGTTGGGGCCCAGGGCTCAGCCATTCCTAACCTGGAGTTACAAATAAGTGTAGATTCTCAAGACCTAGTTTAACAAACCAAGGGTCTGCTGACTCGAGTTCTACTAACCTTGTACTGACATTGCTGTGAAGACAGGCCCACACTTACAGGATGGCAAAAGAAGGAACATAGAACAGATTAAAATAATACATTTCCACAGTGGTGTACGCTATAAGCAGAGGAACAGCCAGGTCTTTTGAATTACATTATGCTATGAGCAAAGGAATTCCAGTTGTCATTCATTTCTGCTGGCATACACGCGGTTCTAATGATCGAGTGAAGACATTAATTACAGGCAGTGGCAGTTTCAGAGCTTTACATCCATAGTTAGTGACAGTTGAATCAATCCACTCACTTTGCCGCACATGTGGCTTAAGTGGAACCCCCCACATGTATAACAGAGGACTCTACACCGGACTCTTGCCCATAAAAATGGGTGATGTTGAATTAAAGATTTCTGCAAGGTAAACTTTTTGCTAGGTGCAACAGCACTGAAGTGCTGTTATAGCCTGAAGAAACAACTTAAAGAAACAACCTTCTATTTTTTTCTTGCCGTTTGGAACACTAAAAAAGTGCCCATAAACAGCTTTACAAAATGAGATACAAATTTCAGTCACTTTCACCTCTTCCACCACTCCAGGAAGTTTGCCAGTTCTTTACTTTCTATGTACTCTCCTCAAAGCCCCAGCAAAACAAATGTGGCCAGCAGCGTGCCCCGTATTCAACAAATCCAGGTCCAGAAAGGAATTGCACAGGGAGTGCCTTATGAAGAATGCCTGGCCAGCCACCTGCCTCTCTATAATATTGTAGGGCATCTAGGATCAGTGCCTCACCTTTTGCAGTGTATCAAAGGGGAGAGAAGTGCTTTCCCAGTTGGGCTGGCCTCAGGCTATTTACTGTTTTAATGACATACTTTATTAATGCATACTTGGTATAGGCAACCGCAGGTTTCACATTTCTGATGACAGCCGGCTCTGTTGCCACAGTCATGTTTGGTGTCACACTGAAGCTGGAGGTGTAATTTCCAGCCTGAGTGGACATACCCACGCTAGATGTAATCAAAACTAGCCCGCTAAAATAGAACTGAGTTGCACCTGCAAAGGTAACAGAAGGGGCTAGCCACCACAGTACGTATCTAGGCTCTCAGGTGGATCATACTCAAGGCAGCTAGCCTATCCCACTTCTTACGCTGCCCTGGCTACACTTTCATTTTTAGCATGCTACCTCAGTCAGAGCTAGTGTAGATATGTCTACTTGAGCCAGAAATTACACCTTCAGCTCCGATGTAGACATACCCAATGTCAGAGGAGTCTCAGGAATATGGTTGTCCTTGTAGTGTACACAGAGCCCTAAATTGACCTCTTACTCCTTCATCAGCATAGATACATAAGAATTCCTCTCTTGAAACACTTCTACCAGCTACAGCCTTGAAAGACAAAAGTCACATTCAATGCCTCTCTCTTTAGCAGGAAGCAATGTCTATCCCTTTCATTTTGATTTCCTTAAACCTGCTTGTGTTGACGCGCACACCTCAGAAAGAGTCTCCTCAGTCACGGCTTCTGCCCTGTGCAGCATGGCTTCGGCAAGACAGAAAGAATGAAATGACAAAGGACACATTAGGAAAACACTTGAAATCATTGCAGCTGAATAAAATGAGCCCTGGCTTGACCCACACGTAACCTAGAACATGGGTTTCACTTTGCTTTAGAAACCCAGAGAAACTGGGTTTTTGCTGGATTGGCAATTCATGCTTTTTAAGAATAGAAGAATACATTTATCTAGGACACAACCATTACTCATTTTATTATTTAGACCGAGAAGTGACTATGAAGCATAATGCTTTATGGGAGGGGAAAATTCTTCCAGGACTTTTTTTCTAAATAGCAAATGTTAAGGTAACGTGAAACACCAGCCAGATAACATCTGCAGCTCAGTTGCTTTAGAACTTTTCTTCCCTAACATCTTCATAATTCTGGGTCTGCTAATCCTACAACCCTTGCATTTAGTGATGGTGATAAGGAGGAGAGCTGATTGGTAGCTACATGCAGAATGGGTTACCGCTTCAGCAAACGAATGTATAGTCGAGAGACAAAAATCAGTTGGGAGCAAAGAATTTACCTTGAGAAAACCAACGGCACAGGGATGGAGATTTATAGAGAGTGATAATACAGTAGAACTCCAGAGTTACGAACTGACCGGTCAACCACACACCTCATTTGGAACCTGAAGTACACAACCAGGTAGCAGCAGAGACCAAAAAAAACCAAACCAACCCCAAAGCAAATAGAGCACAGTACCGTGTTAACCATAAACTATGAAAAAAAAATAAAGGGAAAATTTTTAAAAAATGAGATTTGACAAAGCAAGGAAACTGTTTCTGTGCTTGTTTCATGTAAATGAAGATGATTAAAATCAGCATTTTTCTTCTGCATAGTAAAGTTTCAAAGCTGTATTAAGTCAATGTTCAGCTGTAAATTTTTGAAAGAACAACCATAACGTTTTGTTCAGAGTTACAACCATTTCAGGGTTATGAACAACCGCCATTCCCGAGGGGTTCGGAACTCTGAGGTTCGACGGTATTTCTGAACGATTAACTTCCTGTCATGGTAACGGATAGAAATTTGCTCACAGAAACGCAGTTTAAAACCCAGCCTATGTTTTATCTGAGAGAGACTCCTGATTCATCTCTCTCTTGGGTTTGCTATTTCAGAATGTGTGGTAATTTGAGGTGAGACTCGGATTTCGGCTTGCTGAGAAGGAAGATGATGCATGCCAATGTTACACAGTGCCCTTTGGTGTTTCTAGAGCTGTGTAACATAGTCCCAGGGAAATCAGAAGCCATGCAAAATTTGCCAGCTTTCGGGGCCTGTTATGCACTTGGAATTCAGCCCAGGTTTGTTAAAAGGTTTACAAAGGTTTGCACCCTTTGAAGGACACCTGAGCTTATTTACATAATGGTAGTATGCCACAATTCTCTAGCACCTTCCATCTGAAGACTGCAAAATGCTTTATACATGCCCATGAATTAAACACCCCGATACTACTCTGAAGTTGGTAGTAATCCCAGCCCCTTTGTACTGATGATGAAACCAAAGACACAGATATATGGGCCAGATCATCTGCTGGTATAAACTGGCTTCTTTCCACGGAAATAGAGGTACACTTAATTACAACGGTTGAGGATCTGGCCCAGTAGAGCAATGACTATTTATGGAAAGGCAAGCCAGCGCTGGTACATTACAGCATCTGGCTTTTTTATAGTCCCGGTTTCAGAAAATTCTCCAAAATATAACGCTGCTTTGACACAGTAGGAAGGGATGTTCTAGGGCAACTGGCAAAAGTTGCTGATTAGTATATATTAGTAACAGCATATTTGCACAATGGGGTTAAGCATCCTAGACTTTACCATTGCTTTTTCTGCGAAGGGCTGGGGGGCTCAGATTTCAGGAGTTTGAATTTGGCAGGTAAGTTTTGGTCATTTCTTTAAAGTCTGACTAAGTTTAAGCAGCCTTCCTCATAAATATTTGTATTTGTACATAAGACAGGCAAAGAGTTCTAAAAGTCACTTAGAAGCAAGAAGCTATTAGCATTTATTACAATACTGCTGTTTACTAGCGCTTCAGTAAAGCTTTTAAAAGTGCAGTAGGACTGTTAGGGTATGTCTACACTACCCGCCCGATCAGCGGGCAGCAATCAATCCCCGATCACTGTCCCGTCAACTCCAGTACTCCACCGACAGGGGAGCGGCAGCAGTCAACTCACCACGGTGAAGACACCACAGTAAGTAGATCTAAGTACATCGACTTCAGCTACATTATTCACGTTGCTGAAGTTGCGTAACTTAGATCAATTCCCACCCCTCCCCTGTGTAGACCAGGGCCTAGTAATGGATTGCTCTTGCAAAGGAGATGTTAAAATTGTTAATTTTTTATCAGTTACATATTCTGACTTGATGCCCTCTTATAGGTCCCAAGGGCTTACGTCATACCAAAGAGTGTTCAAAATTTTAAGTATATCTTGTTAAGTATGTCGTGTTGCCTCTATATAAATCCATGGTATGCCCACATCTTGAATACCATGTGCAGATGTGGTTTCCCCATCTCAAAAAAGATATATTGGAATTGGAAAAGGTTCAGAAAAGGGCAACAAAAATTATTAGAGATATGGAATGGCTTCCGTATGAGGAGAGATTAATAAGATTGGGACTTTTCAGCTTGGAAAAGAGATGGCTAAGGGGAGACATGATTGAGGTCTATAAAATCATGTCTGGTGTAGAGAAAGTAGATAAGGAAGGGTTGTTTACTACTTCTCATAACACAAGAGCTAGGGGTCACCAAATGAAATTAATAGGCAGCAGGTTTAAAACAAATAAAAGGAAGTATTTTTTCACACGACACACAGTCAACCTGTGGAACTGCTTGCCAGAGGATGTTGTGAAGGCCAAGACCATAACAGGTTCAAAAAAGAACTAGATAAATTCATGGAGGATAGGTCCATCAATGGTTATTAGCCAAGATGGGCAGGAATCATGCCCCTAGCCTCTGTTTGCCAGAAGCTGGTTGTGAGTGACAGGGGATGGATCACTTGATGATTACGTGTTCTGTTCATTCCCTCTGGGGCACCTGGCACTGGCCACTGTTGGAAGACAAAAAGAAAAGGAGTACTTGTGGCACCTTAGAGACTAACCAATTTATTTGAGAATAAGCTTTCGTGAGCTACCGCTCACTTCATCAGATGCATTCAGTGGAAAATACAGTGAGGAGATTTATATACACACAGAACATGAAAAAATGGATGTTTATCATGCACACTGTAAGGAGAGTGATCACTTAAGATGAGCTATTACCAGCAGGAGATATTTGTTTGCAGTAGCGCTGACAGTGAACTGCGTTCTTTCCAGTCACACAAAAAAGGACAGTCCCCACCCTCAAGGATCTCACAGTCTAAGGACCGACAGACAGGTAGACAGAGGTCAGGGAAGGGGAATAATGAAACAGATTTTTCTATACAAATCAACAAGATTCACTATGCTATAAGTGGGTGTTTAAGGGGAACTAACAAGAGGGTGTGGGCAGCAGACTGCATGTTTAAGCTCTGGGATGTCATGCATAAGGTCACGGGGGAAGGTGTACAGCCCTTTCTGCAGTAAAATTATTGGTGGTTCTAGAATATATCAGTGTATTATATAGATGGTTGACAACTGAGGTGGGTGGGCTAAAGGGAAAGGTCATGGCCCCATCTTTCTTGAAGACTTTAGTGGCACTGATAGCAAGGTGCTCATGCTCTGGATGGCTCCTGTCTGTATACAACATTTGGAGGCAAAATCCTGGCCCTATTGAAGTCCAATGGCAAAACTCCCATTGACTTCAGTGGAACCAAACTTTCACCCCAGTACTTAAGGGAAGTGGAAAATTCATGGTATCTTTTGAAGAGATTGTGATGAAAATTACAATTCAATTTCCTGATATTTTCAATGGGTTTAAAGCTGCATTACACATCGATAATAGTGCCCAGTCATCAGACTTTTCTTTTTGTACTTGCTTTTTATTCTATTTTAGAGGAGTTACAGATTGCAGTTTCTTTAGCTGAGACCCACTTTCTCAAAATGACAAGAGGTTGAAGTAATAGCTTTGGCTATGATCACAAATCTAATGATGATTAATGCACCAAGGCATAGCTGGAAAATGCCTTCATGTGACTTAAGCATTGTCAAACGGAGAGCTATGCAGACTGGAAAAATAGAAGTCCCTGGAAAACATATATAATATAGGTGGCTGAAAATTTTTTGCCTGGACAGTTTTCTGTAGGAGAATGCAGTTTTGTCAAATGGAAAAGTTTTGCAAGAGTTTTGTTTCGAGAAGGTAAAAACATTTTGTTTTCATTTCATTTTGACTTATATTTAAATACTTATTTTATTATATACTTAAAATTTTATTTTGTTGGGACGTTATTAAAATGAATTTTTGTTCTGTGGAAAATGTTGGCTTTTTGTTCTGATTCAAAATTATTTATGTTTTGAACTATCAGAATGTCCCGCAGAACAGAACATAAGAACGGCCATACTGGGTCAGACCAAAGGTCCATCTAGCCCAGTATCCTGTCTTCTGACTGTGACCAATGCCGGGTGCTTCAGAGGGAATGAACAGACCAGGGCAAGTATCAAGTGATCCACCGCCTGTCATTCAGTCCCAGCATCTAGCAGTCAGAAATTCCATTTTTCCAACCAGCTCTTATATATTTGTGTGTGTGTTTGTGCATGAATGTGCAGGTATATATAAATGGACCCTAAAAGACTGTGCACTGAGTGTGAAATTCTCCGCTGTGCAAAGAGGGCCAGCATAAGCCCTAGGCATCAGTTGTCCCTCTTAAGGCCTGGGCACAACTCAATCTAATTTCAGCCCATAGGATTGAAGAGGTGCCTAGGCCTTCTATCTTAAAAGGGACTTAATTAGTGCATAGGCTTTGTGATGGCCCTCTGCACAGGGGTAAATGTTAACTCAAATGTAGGGCAAGTTCTAGGAGCTTCTGAGTACCTGAAATTTCCCATTGATGGATCCAGTGGGGATTTGTACATAAAGCAGTGACTATAATTAAACATTGAATACTCTGCAAACCATACTACTATTTCTCTCAGAGTGGAAAATTGAAACACAGTGAAGGAAGCTCAGGGTCCAGAAAAGGGACTGGTGGTCCTGATGAACCCAACGAGTAACAAACAGATTTTGCAAGATGCTACGCCTTCGGGTACCGCTGACAACAATGGGAGCTGTGGGTTCTTGGGGCCTGATAAAGTCAATGGAAAGATAACTCCCATTGAGCTATATATGCTTTGAATCTAGCCCTCAGCAACTTTCTATACGTCCTCTGCATCTGCCAGGGGAGGCCCCCAGAGACAGAAGCAGCTAGGGATGTTGTGGGGGAAAGGAGGCGGGGGGAGGATTAATTCCTTCAGGGCGGGAGTAGCAGGAAGGGGTCGGTGCGATTAATGTAAACTAAAGGAGAGGGAGATGGGCAATATCTCTGCTGTTGGTTATTGCAGTTTCTTGAATAGACCTAGCTAACATCTTGTGCAACTTGCTATAAAGCGACTAATACTGTTTTTTTTCCCAAGCAGTGTCTCTTTAAATTTGTAATGACATAAAGCATGTCTCATTGGATAATGTCAACTAGATAACAAAGTAGTCATTATCCTGGATTCATTTTTAAAAATATATTAAATGTGGTGACAATTAATGGAAATTGTACTCCAAATCATAGTAGTATTTAGAGGGGAACTTCTGGGAGCAATTTGAAACCGAGATGACAACAAAATAGACAATGGATTAACGCTTCCAGCATGCTCAAATGCCAATTATCTTTTAAATGATGCTTGAGGTGTTATTTTATTTCAGTGCTTCAGGAAAATAGTTGGACGCTTCTCTTTGCACCACAGTGGAACCTTTACATTTAAGGTTCCATTCCGGTGAGGCGCTGAGTATCAGGTGTCATGCTGATAGCCTAGAAAACTGAGCTGGGCAACAGGTTTATGGCTCCTTTGCATCACCAGAGCAGTGCCAAACAGCCAGAGCATTCTCGGTCTTGTGGCGGGACAAAGAAACACAGAGCCCATTTCAATTTAAAGTGCACTAATGGGCAAGCACATCTAAGTATCTTATTTCAAGTCTCTTTTATAGGAATAGCGCGGAAATAACAACACCTCACAGAGAGGGCAATAAAATTAACCTTCTGAAATGAATAGCTCTTGGACTAACCTCCTGGAATACATTGTTCTTTGCAAAGCCACGTTCTGAATGAGAAACCGGACTGTGCACACTGTAAGCTTTCAGAGGCAGGGGACTTTCTCTGGTTATATCTATGTGCAGCACCTTGCACAGTGGCACCCGGATTTTCGTTGGGGCCTCTGGGTGCTACTCTGATGTGAACTATTGTAAGTTGGAACAAAAAGACGCACTGTATGAGGCCCGGATGCTCAAAGGGAGCGAGGTGCTTAAGTCCCTATTTCAGGTGCGTATGTCCTGGTTTGGGCTCTACTGCAGATGCAGTGACACCCACAATTTTGTAGTAAGAGTTCCCCGTGCTCCTTCCGGGGAGCGTGTGTAATGCTGCCTCCCTGTGAGTGTCTGGACACCGATCTCTTAGCAAGCTCCCACAGTGATTCTCAAACCAGGGTACAATAGGCATTCGGCCACCTCACTCACCTCAGGGGCTCAGAGGTCACCTAACTCCATATGAAACAGCTTGAGGAGGTGCCCATTTTATCTCTTTTTGCCCAGTGATTAGAGCACTCACTGGGATGTGAGAGACCCAAGATGAATTCCCCCCTCTCTGCCAGCAGAGAAGAAAGAATTTCAGCAGAGGTCTCCCACCTCTTAGGTGTGTGCTCCAACCACTGGGCTATGGGATATTTTCAGGTGTCTTCCTCCACCTCTCCTGTTGAAGCAGTTGCCCGCTGGATAAATAATTAAAGAATAATTGAGGCCAGCGGACTGGATCCGGGGTCTGCCACATCCTGGGTGAGTGCTCTACCCAGCAGGGAATCACAAGCAAAAGGAGATGCCGGTGCCTGACTCCATGAGAAGGGTAGGGGTAGCACATACCCGTCATCAGCATCTCCCTTTGGCTAATTTAGGTAGCTCCCCACATAGTGTGCTGACTTTTGTGAATTACAATCTAAGGCGCTTCTCTCTCCCCATTCATTGTATAGGATCTTAGGCATCTCACTCAGGATTTGCGAATCACAGTGATTTTATCCGGGTGCCTATAAGTGGGGCTTGGCGACGCTGAGCGTCTAACTTCTTTTGACCATTCAGCCCTAAGTACTTACATGACCTTCACCGCCATGGTGTCTGATACCGATAATCTTAAGGAGCACAGCAGTTACTGTTTCAATGTGATACATTGGGTAACCTAAGACTTTTGTTGGAGTAGATGAAGAGGAGGAACGAGAGGCTCCTATGATGGATCTATTTACCTATAGTTTAGGGGCCTGATCTCAAGGGATGGACCATAGAACATTTGGGATTGTCTCCTGGCATCATCTCATGCTGTGAGGAAGCTGGCTGAGGTCATGGTAGGCACAAAAGTTGCTGAACAACCTGATGCATGCTAGACCTGGGTGCAGAAACCAATGTATTTTTCTTTCAGGGAATGTTACTGCATCAAACTTCATCCCCTAATTGAATGTACAAGATAGTTTATCAATGTAATGCCTCCAGTACCAGTTTCTAATTGTAGTGAATATATATATCTTTGAAACAAATACAATATCTAAACTTATTATATCAAGACCAATATACTATAGCTGGAAATTTATTTACTTCAGTGACCACTAAGAACATATGTGGCTATGTTAGCTAAATAAAAGTATTTAACTCTAATGTTCCAAGTCATACGCTGATGGAAGGAATTGCCTTCCTCTGAAGCATCAGGGATTGTCATTGCTGTATCCCAGATTTCAGTTCACTGGTCCATCTAGTCTGCTAACTCCTTTAATAATGCAGCCTGTCCATTCAAGGAGAGTTTCCTTATTTCTGATGGAAGCATAACGTTCTACTTGTACAGAGACTTAGCTCCCCTTTGGTTTGCTCTGTGAGCTTTCTCTGCTCATAGTATTCTAACATGACAAATGGTGTGTGAATACTGGAGACGCTAGCTAGTCTCTGGAGATAGCAATCTGTCTCCATAAAAGAAACTTGCAGAATACAAAACCCAAGAAAATAATATGGGGGAAAGCGAGTGTCCCTGAAAAAGAGTCCTGGCAATACCCCGCAGCCGAAGCCCATACATGCTGCTCCAAAAGGCACTTCACTTTATATGAAAATGCATCTAACCTTAGCCTCACCCTTCCCCTTCTCTGGACTAGCAAATCTAATAACTTTTCTATTTCTAGATTCAGAGACTCTATAAATTATAAACAAGTAGAAAAAAGCACTGGGCGGCAAATGTCAACGTCACTGATTCTCTTCTCTGCTCCCACTCTTTCTTCACCATTTTGGAAGTAGAAAGAGGCTGGAAATCAGCCAGAGCTCCCCAGCACGGAGTCCCCCCTCCCCAGCTGGTACAGAACAGTATAGCTAGCACCTACCCCTCCCCTGAAACTCCAGGTGGAAGGGGCGTGTCAGATGCCTTGTTGAAGCTGGCAGACAGTTCCCTGTGAAACACAGGCAGCTGATGTACTTTATGATTGTGTGGCTGAGGCTGACACAGAACTGGCCAACGGATCAATAATCACCCCTCCTGTGCATGTGACCATTACCCTTGTCGCTGTGCCCAGCAGGGATTTTGGGCCAATATCCCTAGTCTATCCATACATACCCGAGGCAGCTGAGCAGCTCCCAAGCAAAAGCTGGAAATGAGCATGCATTGGATGTAATCGGATCCCAGTCTCAGTGGTGTCTTAAAGGGAACAGCAAATAAGAGCCAATGTAATATAATGAGGATCTCTTTTTTTTCCCACTACACCAGTGTATAGGAGTAACTCCATTAAAATCAATGGAGTTTACACCTGCTTTAAAAGGGTGAAAATCAGAAGAGAATCAGGCCCAAAGCTTCCACTGAGATACTGTCTGTTTTTTTTAACAATTCAGACCTAGTGGGAAACTATGTTAGGAGCTAATGACACCTTCACCATTCAAACCCATCCATTAAAACATGGGAGAATAATACAAAAAGGTGCATGAATATTTATTAGAATTATCCAGTGAATCTGCATCAGCAACAGTCACATCTCTTGCTGTGTTCATTTTCTGGGAATATTCAAGCAGTCCAGTTAACAGGTACAAATACACAGAGTCAATTTCAGAGCATATGCCAGTGTTCTGAGAGAAGTGCTTCAAGACTTGTCCAATGAGGGAATAGAAACAATACCATATGACTAATCTGATGTTTTCCTCCCCAGTTATCTCAAGGTGTTTTGGATCAGGCTTTGAATGAGTTTGGAGGTCCTGCAGGGAAAATTAATATGTGACCACGTAATGAAATTCTTGTAATGCCTCCATTCAAGGGGGCAAAGTTAAGGTTACACGTGCAAACTTTCCAATTTCCTGATTCTTGAATGTTTTTTTTACGTCTGTTTAAAAATATTTTACAGTAGTATCAAATATATGCAGAGCAGAGTGCATAAATCCTAACAAATGCAGTAGATGAACTTTGCCTCTTTTTCTGTTGTTGTTTTTTTTTTTAAAATTCATTATTCAAAAAAAATTCAATGCAGTTTTTAAATATTTTTCACAAATTTTGTTTACCCTTTGACATGTGAAATTTGAGCTTTCTTGTGACTGGCCACATGAACCATATAGTACCCTTTTGGTTCACCAATTAGAAGAATCGAGCTCTTGTTATCAGGTTCTTCATGCAAATTTTAAAATGTGCCTTTTGTGAGAATTTGAGCATGTGAGCTAGGAATTCCTTTCCTCAATCATCTGTGCTTCTAAAACTCCATCACACAAATGGCTCACTTTTGTGGAATTGTAATTTCAAGCTCATGTACTCAAATATATGAAGAAAGCAAATTTTAAAATTAGCTTTCCCTAAACATTTGCATCACAAACCTGGTCAGTAGGGCTTTGATTTAACCAAGCATTTAAGTACACGCCTAACTGAAGTCAATGCCACTTGTTTAAGGCCCCTATTCAGTCATTCAAGCACCACCAAAATCAATGGGACTTAAGCATATACTTAAAGTTAAGCATGTGCTAACATGCTTTCCTGGATTGGAGTCTAAGTGCTTTGCAAAACCAGGGCCTAGAGTTGCACTAATGAACAGTAAACATGATCAGAGCAAGTTCATATTTAAAGTCTAACAATCATTTATGGCAATTATTTGGCATTATTTTCTCACCTCTGATATGCAGGATTGTTTATGAATTATACAACATACGGCAAATAATTATTTCATTCTAAAGTTAGATGTGGTTTTACATGCCTGACTTCCTATTTTTGCACTAGAAGAATAGTTTTAATTATGTATTGCTGCTTGCATAATTTTAAGATAATTACACAGCAGCTAGATTTAGATCTGATTTACTTATTAAGCCACAAGAGCTCATTTTGCAATTAGTTAATATTCACTTAATGTAAAACTGTCCTATGAAAAATAGGCAGAATGGCTGAGACCCTTAATTTTAAATTGTTTTCCATGTTTACTAGAAATATCTAAAATTGCAAAGGAAGAGTAGAATTTTCAAACTTTTATTAAAGAAACTATGGCAAGCAGGTATTACAAAAATTTAGTTTTGGGGGCTGTTTTTTAATGATTTACAAAAGCCAATAGGCATTTAAACTCCTTCGACAATTCCAGCCATTGGAATTTAATGCAAATTGGGAGCCTAATTCCCTCCGTTAGACACTCCTGCACAGTGTTAGAAACCCAACCAGAACAGACTAATGGTAGATGAGAATCCACACATGAAAGTGACTATGGTATATAAACCAAAAGGAATTGACCACTGAGCTTCCGTTATCCAAACTAAGACCTTGATCCTGCAAATACTTACATACCTGCGTACCTTTCAACAGGTGAGTACTGCATAGACTTCAGTAGGATTACTCTTGTGATCAACTTGAAGCATGTGTGATAGGCCTGGTCTACGCTAACGAGGTAAATCAATCCAAGTTACGCTAGTTAAGTTATATAAGTTAAGTAACTTGAGTCGATGTAGCTTAGATCTACTTACAGAGGTGTCTACACTGCACTACGTCAATGGGAGATGCTCTCCCGTTGACATAGCTTCCGCCTTTCAGGGAGGCGGAGTACTGAAGTCAAGGGGAGAGGGATCTCCCATCAACTTATTATGTCTTCACCAGACCCGCTAAATCAACTCTGCTGCATCAATAGCAGTGGCACTTATTTAGCCAGTAGTGAGGACAAGCCCTAAAGTGTTTACAGGGTCAGGGCAGTGTAAGAAAAAAGAAAAGTAACAGTATAAATGTTTAATATTCTGTTTTTACAGAAACAGAGCCCAATGTAAAAAAAGAAAAAGGACCCTTGCAGATGGACTTCCCTTTGCAGGATCAGCTCCTTGGTCAGTAAGGGATATTAATTGTTCCCTGCTTTGGGGGGCTTTATACCTGAAAATCTATCAACAGGCAAAATAGGTACAAATAAACAAAAACTGGAATAGGCTGTATGCCTTACATATCATTTTTAGAGCTCCTCCCAGCCGCCTGGAGTTCCAGTCCTGAAAACACGGGCACACGTGCTTACCCCAAAGCAGGTGAGTGGTACCATTGACTACGATGGGGCTGTACACTTGCTTAAAAACTATGCATGTGTGTGTTTGCAGGTTTGGAGCCATAGGCCTACCGCCTTATTATTAGGGTCCTACCAAATTCACGGCCCGTTTTGGTCAATTTCACAGTCAGAGGATTTTTAAACTCATAAATTTCATGATTTCAGTGATTTAAATCTGAAATTTCACGGCATTGTAATTGTCGGGGTCCTGACCGAAAAAGGAGTTGTGGAGGGGGGTCAGAAAGTTATTGTATGGGGGGTTGCAGTACAGCCACCTTACTTCTGCACTGCTGCTGGCAGGGCGCTGCCTTCAGAGCTGGGCGCACGGCCAACAGCCGCCGCTCTCTGGCCACTCAGCTCTGAAGGAAGCACAGAAGTAAGGGTGACCATACCACGACCCCCCTAAAATAGCCTTGTGACCTCCCCTCCCCCCCACAACTCCCTTTTGGGTCAGGACCCCCAATTTGACAAACGCTGATCTCCCCTATGCTGTACAGTATAGGGTAAAAGCACACAAAAGACCAGATTTCATGGGGGAACACCAGATTTCACAGTCCGTGATGTGTTTTTCATGGCCATGAATTTGGTAGGGCCCTACTTATTATGTAAGCACTGAATAAAGCACCTTTCATCCAAGGATCTCAGCACTTTACAAAGGTTAATTAAGCCTCATAGCCTTTCTTTGAGGCAGGCAGGTGTTTATTCCTTTGTAGACGTGGATATATTGAGGTGGTAGGGTCAAATAACTGTCCCCATGCCACAAAGTGAACTGTTGGCATAATCAATACAGGACACAGCCCATGAATCTCTTCTCTAACCTGTTAGCCATATTCCCTCCCATTTTTTGAGCAATGTTGGCTCATTGCAGTGTAGGAGGGGGTTAATCCTTCCTCAAATTCCTACTGACTTTAACTGGATGAGTCATGGGAGTAAAGACTACAGGGTCAGGCTGTATTTTTAGTTAAATTAGACCCCAAAAGGTAAATATAAAATGAGGAACCAAGATCAGATAATCTCCTAAAGTCTTATTCATTGATGACTGCTAAAAAGAAACAAGTTTATCAATCCATTAATTCAAGGTTAATCTTGTTCTGGGATTTCCACTCTGGTGATTTATGATAGCGCTGCTCAGAACCTTAAATACATAGCTATGAATCACTGTCATGCCGGAGCTGGCCAGTCCCTTTCCTGCAGCCGTTGACTCAACCACCACGCTCGCTAAACTTTCCAAATGATGTTTTCTGGAAACCAGAAGGGTAGCCCTCGCCGACAGTGCTGGGAGCGCATGCTAATTTATAACAGGATTAAACGTGCGCCACCAGCCCCCCCGTGGCTTTGCAGTGCTACCATGGTAAGACTTCAAATACAGCCGCTTCGGTCTATTAGCATTCTGTCCATGTCTCCTCTTTGTCGCAAGGCAGGGGTTGGGTTTTGTTTTTTGTTTACCCAATCAGCCATATATAACCACCTCCACAATAGATGCAAAGTCTCTTAGCGATGCTCTCCGGAACAAGCAACATTCATGCAGCCTTCTTAGAGAGACACAGAAGCCGCCCCTCTTTTGTCGTCCCTGCGGGTCTCTAAACTGAAGAGCTGCTTTGTGTGAAAATCCATCCTTAGGAAATTTCTGAGCACACTGCATTTGTGTCTGTTTGGGCTGCATTTTGCAGGGACTGGAGCACTGATCTGGCAGCATACACAACAGGTGGTGCCGTGAAGGAGAAGCTTAAAGTAGGGATGTTCTGTGGGTAAAATCTATTTGGTTGGCCTAGCGAAGGTGACGGTCGTGCTGGGCTGACTGTAGGGTGCTGGAGGCCTTTGTGTCTGTGCTGATCTGGGCAAACTGGAAAATGAGCAAGTCCCTCTCTCCCTGGCCCCACATTAATTTACACATGCAGTTAGTAAACACTTTGCTGCCTTCAATGCTTTCTTACCATAGGCAGCTGCTGGGCTGATTAGCCAAGCAAGTGTGTGTGAAAACCCCAGCAGCAGGGATCAAAATTAAAAAGGTCAGTGCGGAGTAAAGACTCAAGGAGTTGTCATTCTCATTGTACCTACCCTGGGTACCGGCCCTTGAAAAACGTTCCTAGTTTGCAGGGCGCTACCTGTCCCCTGGGTGGAATCCATTAAGTAGCTTGGGTTCCTGAACAAAGACACTTCCTTATTGCAAGAGAACAGGAATTTTAAAGGGCCGGGACTCATTCGGGGCAGTCTCCACCTTTTCTGGTTATTGCTGGAGGTGAGAAAATGCCAGGACATTGAAAATGACCCAGGGATGGGTATTTCCAAACACAGTAGTTAAAAACAACACAGCAGGCAGATGCAGCTGGATATAAAATATCCCACCCCTCCATTAAACATACAGTATGAACGAATCCATCATGGTAACTAATGTAACTGAGCAAGTACCCCAGCCTTGCTCTTGACAGGGATTTAATCGAACCACAGTGATGCTGTGGCTTGCTTCTGTATAATTTGTCATCCCAGGGGGTAATGTTAATTCACATTTCCTGCAAATGTTCTGGAGTCAAAATGATACCTTGTCACTCTCCATTTTCTGCAAGAAGCTCAGCAGAATGGTTGGGTAATGAGTGGCAGTGACAAAATTCCAGCCTCACCAGGTCAGAATTTCTCAGTCATTGTGGATGATCATCCCCAGGGGAGGGATGGCCCCACTAGGAAGGGTTTAAAGATTGATCCTGCTGAGATAATGACGCACCCACAGTTCACATTGACTTCACTGGGAGGATGTCCAGCACCTCTCAGGACTTAGTCCCTTATGCTGGCCTCACTCGCGTCTGCTTTCACGACAATGATATAGCCACAGTGGTTTGGCCTGTTGGCTTTCTCCTGAAATCTTGATTATTTTTTTGTGATATTAATTCTATAATTGTAAAACTTCCAGCATTAATTTTTTGCTATACCTATAAGTGTCAGATTACCAGTGTTCTACGCAGTCATTCCTCTGCATTTGTATGGTGAGTCTTCCTACCAAACTCTCATAGTCAGCAGTAATATCCTATTTTAATTAAAGGACAACAAAATGTGCCCCTTTTTAAAAAAGGGAACTGCACCAATCGGGCCAGAATCTGCTCTAACTCATGCTGGTCTGAAATCTGGAGGAAAACATTTACTACAGCCAACAAGAGTAGAAGTGAGAGCAGAATTTGGCCTGTGTTTTTCAGTCCAGTCCTAAGCCCACAAGGTAAAAAAGCAGTCATCACGATGAATCCACTGCGAAACTAATTTTCCTACAAATGTTTTTATTAGTGATAAAGTTTATGGTCTAACCCTCCCCCCCACCCCCCCCGCAATCATAGAGGAATATACATGTTGCATCTGGTCCCCCTTTCCATATAATGTGCCAAACCAAATTCCTGGAGCTGAACAACTCCATTGGAAAGTCTGGCTCTGGCTCTTGTGAGTAAATTCAGTTTCTGGCTTTGCCACAGACTTCCCGTGTGAACCCGGGCAAGGAGGGATTTAAATTCTCTGTGTCTCAGTTCACCATCTGTCGAATGAGGATAAGAATAGAGCTCACTAGAAAATGGAGTATTTTGTCATGACAAATTGAGAGAAAAATGAAGAAATTGATTGTTTTCTAAATTGTCCATGAAAACTTTGTTTTTGTTTTTGTTTGGGGGGGGGGGGATTGTTAGCAAAAATACCCCAAACATTTCAATTTAGTACCTCATGGGAGTTGTAGTTTTAGTGCCTCACCCTTTCATCCTCTTGCACGGGCTGTCCTGCTTGGTGAGATCACATTCCCATGATGCACCAGCCTCCCCTCTTGGAGTGGGGAGGGGTTGGGGGGAAGCACATCATGGGAGTTCCTGGCTGTGGTGCATCATGGGAGATGGGAGACTGGCCTATCAAGGAGAATGTGGACATAAAACAGCCAAACTACAATTCCCACGGGGTACAGAGGCATCATTTCAAAATCAAAATATTTCAGTCTTTCGGTCCAAAGCAAACATTTTTTTTTGGACAGGTAGTTTAATTGACAAACCAATTCCTACTGAAAAACGGATTTGATAGAATTTTGAACCCGTGCTAGACTCCCTTACTCCATTTCTTTGTCTGTCATGGCCACCTAGATTGTAAACCCTTTGGGATAGGGACTGTCTCCTACTGTTCATGTACCTGTTCTGTGGCTAAACTTAAGATTTCAGTCTCATGTCAGCACCTTTTCCCAGCTCCAAATTCACATGGAAAACTTAATAGTAAATATATATATCATTTAATGAGGCTATAAATCTGTTTACAGTCCCTTCCAGTGGAAACGGCTACGCCACGGTGAGAATGTTTTCATGGGAAAGGTCTTAATAGAGAAGGAAAGGAAATAAGATATATCAGCAGAATCATTTCTATGCATAACATTTGTCAGAGTTTTTGACATCGGGAAGCTGGTAATTGCTGTCATTTAAGTCCACTACTATTATAAAAATGGCCATAGATTTTTAATGGCCAAAAGTCATCAGGATCTTGGTCTAATGTCCCATCCACTATGCAATGCCTCTGTCAGCACAGGGCTTCCCCATATCCTGAGTCACTAGTGACACAGGCATAAAGAGTACCACCTGTTGAATTACTAATAGCATATTTTACAGCATCTCCAGTCCTTTAGAACAGTGTTTCTCAGCGACCGGGCTGTGGTCTGGCTCCAGTCCCTGAGATCTCCCTGACACAGTTTAGGAAGGCACCAAGCTGGTCCTTGGTATCAAAAAGGTTGAGAAATGCTGCCTTTGAATTCCCCCATCCAAGTGCTGAGCTGGCTGTAAGCTTGTGAGTGAGAAGATCACAGAATACATGGCTGTCCGATGAAGTGGGTTTTAGCCCACGAAAGCTTATGCTCAGATAAATTGGTTAGTCTCTAAGGTGCCACAAGTCCTCCTCGGTCTTTTTGCCGATACAGACTAATACGGCTACCCCTCTTAAAGTGGCTGTCTAGGTTTTTTGTACCATGCCTGTTTCAGTTAGACTGTAGCATCTAAAAGCCTCGATTGATGTCAGGGCCCCAAAGGGAGAGAGAATCTCTGCCCCCAAAGCATTTAAGTCCTAAAAATGTGAGGGCCAGATTCCCAGCTGATGCAACTGAGCGTTGCTGATTTATACCACTGAGGATCTGACTGATTCTGCAGGTGGATATAATTTCCCTTGATCTTGCCGAAGCCCTTCTGGGATGAGAGGACGGTTTAGGTGTGGGAGGGGTTGAGGCTGAAGGGACATGTGCTGTTTTCACCATCAACTCTGTACTGGCCCCATCAGCATTATTTTACTTCCCCTCCCACCCCACAATGTTAAACTGCTCCTGGGATATGATTCGGTGATAGAGCAATGGGGAAGCTCCTGGGTTCACCCCTGTTACTATCCAACCAAATGTAAAATCTGGCATGGGTGTGGGGAGTGGATGAGCTCAGGGAAGGTGAGCAGTGACTGAGTTGTGTCCATCAAAATAATGCGTTGATTTTTTTTTGGTGGCCCATTTAACAAACCTGAAGGAGGTGATCCGTCCAACCATTGCTGAGTCCAGTGATCAGTGGTTGTGACAGCGTAAGGATGAGTCTCCTGGGAATAGAAGGCTGTAATTGCAGAAAGGAGAGTAGACTGGGGAAGGGTAAAAGAGAAAAGCAAATGGAGGTAGATGTATGAAAGGTAGGTTCTTATCTAGGTAGCAACAGCTTCAGCTATATGTTTTATTGAAGACAATCAATCAGTTGTCACTCAGGCTGCCGTTGGGAACTGCTTGTACTGCCTTGATTGAATACAAAAGGGCTCTGCAGTTAAACAGTTGCATGAATTTGTCTTGTCTTGAAGTGCAATGTCAGACACGAGGGGGAACTTTGCCTTTGGCCATATTCCTTGAGCACCAACAGGGAAGCTGAAAAACATAACTTCAGGGGCATGCATTGGGCTCCTTCACTCACTGTTTTAAGGCATTTAAAATGCACCTTTTCATGGGCAGCATCTGCCAACCTAGTGGTCTTGTACTCAAAATATGTTTGCCTCGAATGTGTGGTGCAGGGTGTACAGTCCATGCATGTCCTCTTGCTTCCTGTGCTAAGACGTTGCAAGGCTTATTCTGACTTTTAATCCTTTTCTCCATGAACCAGATGGGGGGTTGTCCAGGGGTGTGCAAACAAGCCTCATATTGCGATGAACAGTGACAACAGGACATGATCGCATCTCATACCACATCCCCGAAATTCCCTGGCATGATACACAGTGTGCAGCGTCAGAGCAGTGTTCTGTGTTGCTGTCCCTACAATCTGTGGCTCATCCATTCGGTACTGACTCTGTCATCCTCAGAGTGTCCCACTCCACTGCCTTCAGAGGGAATCTGACACCACTGCAGAATCTCAGTGTCTCTCCGGTTGGGTGGAATTAAGTTGCTTGTGTTTGAGAGGTGTTTCTTACCAGATAGTCTCAACCTTGCGGTCCCCTTTTTTCCAGCCAGTTCTAACCAGTACTTAACCCATTAGAAAACAAAATAAAGCCCATCAGAAGCACATGGAGATGTGGTTGGGGATCAGTCGCTTAATCTAGGAGTGAAAGATAGGAATCTTAGCAAAGGACCAGTAATGATTAATAAGAATTGGATTATGAATGTGTGTGGAGTTTCACCATGAACTCAAGGAGAAGGAGGTGTAGAGGGGAGTGTGTGTGTGATGCATGGTCAGATATAAGAAGGCAAGTGACATCAGCACAAGAAGCCTGTCATAAAGAGTAACAGAGGTCTCCTGTCAGTGGTGGGCAGGCTGCCAATCATAACCTTGTGACAAAGTCCCGGGTAGGGGCCCCACCCCACAACTGTGACTGAGCAATTGTGCCATCCTCATTGATGGGTATGAAGGTAGACATGTAAGAGTCCACCCATGTTCAGCACTTGTCTGTGCTGACAGCAGAATGCCCAGAAGGGAACATCAAACTGGCAATCTGTCCCAACTGATGAGACCATAGTTAGAGAGAGATGTCAGTCAGCTACGTGATCATGCTCAGAAATATCAAGGATTCCACATATGGGCATGAAGATATGGGGGCTGGCTTGAGCTGGGTGAATTTGAAGAAGACAGACACTGTAGTGAAGCCTCTCATTTCCCCTCTTTGCTTGCTGGGTGAGGACCTCACAGGATTTCCAGTATGTATTGGCCAGTTTGTATATGCACCATTGCTCCCCGGTGGCTGGCCTGAAGAAGCTAAAAGACCTAGTGGAAACTCTCCTTTAGCAGAAGTAGAAAAGGCCAAGCATGGATCCCAGCTCCAACATCAGTGACCCCGGTAGAAACACAGCTGCCTGCAAAAGCGGGGCGTACAATCGGATGGGGGCCAATAATGTGTTCTCTACACCCTCCATGTGGTTGACATTGAGCAGAGTGCTAAAGGAGTTGGCCGATGTGATTGCAGAGCCATTGGCCATTATCTTTGAAAACTCACGGCAATCGGGGAGGTCCCGAACAACTGGAAAAAGGCTAATGTAGTGCCCATCTTTAAAAAAGGGAAGAAGGAGGATCCTGGGAACTACAGGCCAGTCAGCCTCACCTCAGTCCCTGGAAAAATCATGGAGCAGGTCCTCACGGAATCAATTCTGAAGCCTTAGAGGAGAGGAAAGTGATCAGGAACATTCAGCATGGATTCACCAAGGGCAAGTCATGCCTGACTAATCTAATTGCCTTCTATGATGAGATAACTGGCTCTGTGGATGAGGGGAAAGCAGTGGACGTGTTCTTCCTTGACTTTAGCAAAGCTTTTGACACGGTCTCCCACAGTATTCTTGCCAGTAAGTTAAAGAAGTGTGGGCTGGATGAATGGACGATAAGGTGGGTAGAAAGTTGGCTAGATTGTCGGGCTCAACGGGTAGTGACCAATGGCTCCATGTCTAGTTGGCAGCCAGTGGAGTGCCCCAAGGGTTGGTCCTGGGGCCGGTTTTGTTCAATATTTTCATTAATGATCTGGAGGATGGTGTGGATTGCACCCTCAGCAAGTTTGCAGATGACACTAAACTGGGAGGAGAGGTAGATACGCTGGAGGGTAGGGATAGAATACAGAGGGCCCTAGACAAATTAGAGGATTGGGCCAAAAGAAATCTCATGAGGTTCAACAAGGACAAGTGCAGAGTCCTGCACTTAGGACAGAAGAATCCCATGCACCGCTACAGACTAGAGACCGAATGGCTAGGCAGCAGTTCTGCAGAAAAGGACCTAGGGGTTATAGTGGACGAGAAGCTGGATATGAGTCAACAGTGTGCCCTTGTTGCCAAGAAGGCCAATGGCATTTTGGGATGTATAAGTAGGGGCATTGCCAGCAGATCGAGGGACGTGATCATTCCCCTCTATTCGACATTGGTGAGGCCTTATCTGGAGTACTGTTTCCAGTTTTGGGCCCCACACTACAAGAAGGATGTGGAAAAATTGGAAAACGTCCAGCGGAAGGCAACAAAAATGATTAGAGGACTGGAACACATGACTTATGAGGAGAGGCTGAGGGAACTGGGATTGTTTAGTCTGCGGAAGAGAAGAATGCGGGGGGATTTGATAGCTGCTTTCAACTACCTGAAAGGGGGTTCCAAAGAGGATGGCTCTAGACTGTTCTCAATGGTAGCAGATGACAGAACGAGGAGTAATGGTCTCAAGTTGCAGTGGGGGAGGTTTAGGTTGGATATTAGGAAAATCTTTTTCACTAGGAAGGTGGTGAAGCACTGGAATGGGTTACCTAGGGAGGTGGTGGAATCTCCTTCCTTCGAAGTTTTTAAGGTCAGGCTTGACAGAGCCCTGGCTGGGATGATTTAGTTGGGGATTGGTCCTGCTTTGAGCAGGGGGTTGGACTAGATGACCTCCTGAGGTCCCTTCCAAACCTGATAGTCTATGATTCTGTGATTCAGAGTAGGGGAGTTGCCAAGTCTCCACCAGTCAGTAATCCTCCCTCTCCTCAGGATCTGACAGCTCACTGTCTGCCCGGCTCAGAGGTATTTCCTCCCTGTGGTTACGTCACCCAGGGAGCTGAGCAGATAGAGATGAAGGAAGTACGCTCTGAACTGGGCCAACAACAAATGGCAACTTCCAGTCACTTGCCTGTGCCAGGCTGGATCGCTAGTGTCCTTATTGCCGCAGGAGCGAGCGCAAGAGTGCTGTAAAGGACCTACAGCACAAGCTCCTCCCTGCCCTGTTTAACGGAGGGGTGTCTTGTCTTCCTTATCTGCCTTGGCACAGAGATTCAGCACTGATGGCACGTCCTCAGGCCCTTCCCAAAAATCCTGCCTGCCTGGAGCAACCTCCCCAGTGCTGTTTGTCTGCTTCTCTCCGCCCCAAGCACTGTGTCCTCGCCATAGACTCTGTCTGTCTCCCTCTATCCCTGAAATACAGAAGGCGCGGCTGGGTGAGTTAGTGCATCCAAGGGAATTCTCTGCCTCCCTCGGGGTGGCTAACCCAGCAGCCAGTGTGGGGCGGGGACTTTGAACCTTCCCCAGTCTCAGCTGAAGGTTGGTTCCATTCTCACGGTATGTGTATTGTGTAAGCGAGCCTAGGCTGGCCAAACACAGGTTTGCCAATGGGGGGTACACACACCTCCCTACGTCTATACCAGCTACCTTGCCCACCTGGGGACAGCCTCTGACAGATGCACACTCTACGGAGGCCCAGTCATCACTTCTGATGGCTCAGTCCTAAGTAAACCTTTACGCTCCTTCATTCCCAGGCAGATGGGGGGCCAGACTGGTCCTCAGTGTAACTTTAAAGCAAGCTTGGGGCTGATCGAAGCTACTCCAGCTGAAAGCAGCAGTTCCACTGACATTTGGCAGAGTACATTGCACTGCGTCCTATCCCCGGGCATGCTCCCTACACTGTCGAGCCAGGGTACGCTGGCTTTGCCATACTCAGGGGCTCCTCTGTGTCAAGAGAATCCTTGGCTGCCTCTTTCGAATAGCTTTCCTGGAGCTGGGGCAAAAGAGCAGAGTGTGTACCCTCCTGTTCCCCACGTGGAGTGTGCACAGCGAAACGTGCTCTCATAAAGGTTTCTGCAGGCCGGCCCTGTGATGATATCAGGGCTATAACTCAGATGCTCAAGGATAAACGCCTGAACTTATGATATTTCAATTTTTGTAGTTGCCCCTAAACTGAGTTGAAATACATAGGGCCAGAATCCGCAGCAGGTGTAAACTGGCCTAGCTCCATTCACTGCAGTGCAGCCCCTGCCACTTATAGGAGCTGAGGATCTGGCCCAAAACATATAATAGTTACCAAGAGCCTGGTGGTTTGAAGACATTACAGTGCTGGGTAATAAAGAAATACAGCTTTCTGCTGTATAGGGATAGAGTTTACACATTCTTGCGGGTAATTTAATCCACCTCTTATCTGAAGCTATCAAATCCAATGAGTGGCATTTCCCGGCACTGCTTCATGATATTCTCTCTCATCTCAGTCGTGGCTTGCAGTGGCTTTGGACTCAGATGAACAAGCTAATTTATTTTAACCATCTCTTATGCTGCTGAAAACAGGGCATTTTGCTAACTCATAAACGCTTGTGATATGAGCTGCTGAGCTCCACTGAGGTTTGCCTCTTCTTGTTCTGAGAGCCTATGGGCAAATGTAGCTCCTGAGGTCCTGATTTTTCACACTTGCTATCTGGTCATCCTAAGTGTAATTGTAGCCCAGGATACTAGAGAGACAAGGTGGATGAGGAAATGCCTTTGATTGGACCAACTTCTGTTGGTGAGAGAGATTTACACTTGTCTCTCTCATGAACAGAAGTTGGTGCAATGAGAGATATTACCTCACCCACCTTGTCTCGCTGACAGATGTGGGAGTGAAACAGAGTTTGGTATCTACTTGAATGACGTGGAAGGTGTTCAGATGCTGAGGTGATGGGACCCGTATACATAGATAGATAGTGAGAGTTGTGGCAGAAAGGGTAGTGAAAGAAGCCACCACTTGTAGCATAATGGTGTAATGTCAGAAGAATGTTTTGTTTCTAAATATAATGAGCATTTTATAATAGAGATCAAGAACGTAGAATATGGTCCTGGGGATTTGGCCTCTTGAGTTCTGTTCTGGGCTATGCCTGGAACTTGCAGTGAGACCTTGGGCAAGTCACTTAACATCTCTGTGGCTCAGTTTCCCGTCTATAAATTGGGGATATTTTTTTCCAGAGAGATTATAATTCACAAACTGTTTGTATGCTGAATGTTAAATGATGCATTACACTATCCATCAGTAGATGGTGATTCCCTTGAATTTGTTCAACACTTTAGCCCACAATTGTTTATACTCTTTGGATGGATCATAAGCACTTACATTAGTTAGTTGCATTTTGAGTAGGTAGGACACATGGTTTTGTCGCAGTACCTTGAGGGATGGAATTTGAGAAGCAAATACTTACATGTATGAATCTGAAATTTGGTTTCTCAGAATACTAATGTGACAGGTATGGCAATTTCCTGCAGTAACCTTGGGAGACCTTATTGAATTAAGTTTAAGCATGTTTGGTATCTATTGCATTAAATTAATGCTTTGTGTATTTGGGAGGGGTTGTATATAACCTTTCTCTAGGTGGGAGATGTGAGATGAAGTATTAGGAACTTCAAAAGACTGTAGTGAACAATGCGCCAGAAAAAAGTGGACTTTTGGGACAATGTCAAGCAGTTTGCCTGTGGAATCTCTAGAGGGATGTGAATGCAAATTTGTCACGTCCAGTTATGCAAAAATGCAGCTGTTTGAAGCTACACCCTGAGGAGAGGACCCTGGTCTGCTGATTACCTGTTCCCAGAGTCTCAATATCAAAAGCCCAAATGGTATAAAGGAAAGACTAACCCATAGCTAGTTCTGAGCTAAGGCTATTATGAACTTGTAACCACAGAAAAACTCCTGGCTGGGGTTTGAAGGACTGACTCCTTCCAGAGCCCTTATTGGAGTTCAGAGTGATCTCTGGTAAGCTCGTTAGCATATGTGTTAAAGTTCTTTTATTTTTTTAATGTTTTCCCTGCAATACTTTGATCATAAGAATAATTCTGCTTGCTTATACAGGACTGCGTAGTAACTTGTAACTGCAGGCAGTTACAGCTGTCTGTAGCCTTCGGTGAGAAAGCAAAGCACAGCTGCTGGCCTGTTTAGGCAGTCTGGCTTGCTGAGGATATCACAGTGTAGGCAGGGAACTTCCAATCAGGAAGGAGAGAGACAAGAGTCTTTGCCCAAGAGAGATGGCAGCTGAGGAGTCAGGAGCCTAGAGTGGGTGTCCTTGGTGGACCACAAGGGGAAATACAGAGCAACTGCACCTGAACTGTGACAACTAACACATCATTATTTTTTTAATAAATGCTTTTTGTGAAAGCTTATGCCACAAATAACTATTCACACAAATGTAGATGGGAAATGAATAGTAAAGAACCATGGTTTGGGGTGACGCAAACTTTCATTTTACAGCTCAAAAAAGAGATCATGAGGTGATTTGATTACAGTACAGAAATACTTTTCGTGGGGGAGGGGAGGCCTAATCTACTTTGGGGGAGGTGGGGGGGGGTGGAGGATGGGAAAACCGGAACAAGAACCAACAGCTGGTAGTTAAGGCCAGACAAATTCAAATTAGAAATAAGGCACATTTTTTTTAGTGAAGGGTGATTGAGCACAGGGACAAACCAACAAGGGAAGTGGTGGATTCTCCATCACTTGATGTCTTCAGATCAAAACTGTGGATGCTTTCCTGAAAGATGTGCTTTAGTCAAACAAGTTATTGAAATCAGGACAAGGGTAACTGGATGGAGTTCTCTGGCCTGGGTTATATAGGAGGTCAGACTAGGTGATCTAATGGTCCCTTTTTGCCTTAAAAATCTAGACCTAATATTGGCAAACTTTTCTTTCTTTTTTTTTTTTTTTCAGTGTACACCTAGGTCTAGTACCTACCTCAGAGAGGCTGTTGATATTCTTAATAATAAATTGTATTACAGGATTGCCTTTTGGTCCAAACCAATATCCAGGAAGCCCAGTTGTGCTAGGCACTGTACAAACATGTAGTGGAAGGTAGTTTCTGCCCTGAAAGCTTAAAATCTGAAGAGACATGGAAAAAGGTGGGAGAAATGAAGTGTTATCCCCATTATACCGATGGGGAGCTGAAGCACAGAGGGCGAGTGACTTGACCCAGGTCACACATGAAGTCTGTGGCAGGACGAAAAACAGAATGGAGATCTCCAAAGTTCAGTCCAAAACCACACGACTATTCTTCTATAACTCTTCTTATCATAATTATTAAAATAGAAACTAATACCAACAGATTGATCTTAACCTGACATAGGCAAGTTGTAATTTTATTTCAAATGTAATGTTTTGTCTTGCTTTATTTGGGAGAAGAATTATTTAGATAATATATGTTTTATGTTTAGCTGAATTCTAAAATAACCCAGAATGCATTATCTAAAATATTTAACACGATCTAATGTTTTCAATGATTGTAGTTCATAGCCATATACATGCTTTTTATAAATTCATTCTCAGGAAGTGTGCAGGATTGAGACTAAAGTAGATTTATCCACATCATTCAGACCACGCAGCGTAGGCTGCAGTCAAGGATCCCAGAATTCAACACCAGCAGCCCCCAGTAAACCACCATCTCCCCAGCATCTGGCAGGTCAATGACCTTCAGGCCCAGAAGCATTTCCACCCAGGGAGGTGAGCAGATGAAGAAGGTGTTCTCCAGACTTGCTTCCATGCTGCTCCTTTTGAATGGGAGGATCTCTGCCAGAACTAATTTGCCAGGCTCCTACTCTATCCACATTCAGATCCTTCCTGCTGACTCAGCTCTGTAACGTGGCCCATTGGAAACTTGCTACCTGACAGTGTTGTTTGATGTAACTTGGGTATAACATCTTTATTTGGTTCCTTAGGTGTTGTCAATCCTTGGACTTTGAGACAGAGAACTTCAAAGGTATTTAGGCACCTGCTCCCATTTCAATCTATTGGACTTAGATACCTAAATACCTCTGAGGTTCTTGGCCTGAGCCTTTTGGAGCAGAGATGAGACTTTATTTTAGGTTTGGCAAGCACCTAGCACACTGGGTGCCGTTGGTCACAAGTTATTGAAAACTGGTGGAAACACCTGAACTACTTTCAGTACAGATGTGAAGCAGCCTGTTATCTGGCTCACAGGGGTTTACCTTCCTGGTTCTTAGTACAAGTATGGTAACAGGTGCTAGGTTTGTCAACTTAGCTGCAGCATTCAACACCAGTGACTCACCAAAGGCTCCTCACGAAATACACAACGTGAGCAAAGATCACCATCTACAATGGACACAATCTCTGCTGAGAAATCAACATTTTTGCATCAAACTATGGGGGAAGCAGAGCCAACGACAGCAACAGAAAAACGGCCTGGCACAAGGGAGCGTACTCTTGCCAATCCTCTTCAACACTGAGATGAATGATCACAAGAAGTTTTATCTGTGCAGATGAACTATGCGTCCTGCCCAAGCCGAAGATCTTGCACAGATCAAAGCCGTGTTAGCATTGGCATACTCTGGGCTCTCCATCTGTTACCTCAAGAAAAAAGAGTGCACCAATCCAGCCAAAACACAAGTGAGTCTTTTCCATCGTCAGAACTGTGAGGTCAATAGACAACTCAGCATCATCTGGGATAGGATATCACTTGCCCACTGCTGGAATCCTGTCTCCCTGGGAGTGACACTAGGTTGCACCCTCTCCTTCAGGGCACACGTAGAGAAGACAAAAGGCAAAGTTAGCACCTGGAACAACGTTATCCATTAACTTGCCGAGTCAAAATGGGGAACCAACTCTGCAACACTAAGAGCCACTGCAGTTGCCCTTTGCTATTTGTCAGCTAAATATGTGTGGGGAAGATCGGCTGTCACAAAGAAGCTGGACCTAGTGCTGCGTGAGAGCCGCCACTACATCACAGAATGTCTAAACCCAACACGAGTGAACAGCATTTATGTGCTTGCTAGAGTCTCTCCACTGGATATTAGGAGAGTGGTCACAAGCAAAATGGAATGATTACAACAGGTTGAAGATGTCTGACATCTGCTAGATGGCCACACTGCAGCAGTTAGCTCCCTGAACTAGCGGGAAGTCTTCTTACATGCAACTGAACCACTTAAAAAACCGCTGATGACAACATGACAACATGACTCAAAATACTTGACAAGGATGTCAAAATGCAAATAGACATTGCCGAATGCCTTCCTGCAGGCACAGGGAAGGATTAGTTAATCCGGAGATGTTTAAATTGTCTGTGAACAAAAGCTGGAAGGTCAAAAGTCAATGTGTGGAAGTGGGGCTAGTCCAACGACCCAGACGCACGCGACTGTGATGAAACACAAACCATGGAACGTCTGTTGGTCTGTCAGCTTCTGCGGGAATTGTGCACCATGGAAGATCTCACCAGGATTACAGACCGGGCCATATCATCTGCCCAACACTGGCTAAACCTATGATTGTGGTGAATGGACATGAGAAGTACAGAGTCACAGCCCCGAGATGATAGATTCCACACCCTGTTAGCACTCTGAGCCATAAGCTGAAAAAACAGTAGTTTAATTGAATGGCAAAGGAATGTTACAGCCTGCAATATTTAAGGCCAAGATATTCAGAAATAGGAGCCTACGGTTAGGCTCCTAAATCCACATAGAGGCACCTAAATACAGGGCCTTATTTTTCAAAAAGTGCTGAGCTAGAGCTCCCATTGGGGTGCCTTCCAAAACTAGAACAGGCCATATACACAGTTGTAACCAGAAATTCACAAAACGGTCTGCTTCCCACCTGTTTTCCCATGTTATTTACTACATGTTGTTTATGAGTATTTTGGTGATATGATCTTTATAAAACATCCAAAAGCAAAGGGAGAATAGGGATCCAGGGACATTGTAATTTTTCCAGTCATATAATTAAGGCTTCTTCAAAACATCTGAACCCCAGAAGGTATTTAATACACTTCCATAGTAAATACTAATCAATCATCATTGTTATCTGTTGGGTTTTTTCTCCCCCATTTTAACCTATTTTAATCAAAGGATGAGCAAGTCAGTGGCTGCTCTCATTTATCAGGCCTGCCACTTGTATAGCTATTAATTTGACCCTGAAAAAGCTTACTTTTGTCCATTAGCCTTTTGTATATCCTTGTGTGAAACATCACATTTTGAAATACTGTGCCTCAGTCATATCTAAAGAGCTTCTTAATGAAAGCCCATTCGAGACGAGTTACCTAATCAGGTTTCTAAGCACGTGCTTAAAAGTTCAGATGAGCTTAAAATTGAGCACATGCTCACATGCTTTCCTGAATCAGGGATTGAGAGCTTTCCTTTGAATCTGAAACAGTTTGGATTGGCCACATTAAGTGTGTGCTGTATTCTTGTCATAATAAGAAAATGCTGTAATATTATAATCTTGTCATCTTTTAAGGAATCAGGAGTTTCCTCGCTTTCTATGAATTGTCTGTATGCTTGTTTGTTAAGAAACGAGGTCCCTTAAACATACCATTTTTCCAATTGAAAGGGACGCTGATAATTTTTCAGCTAAAGTTTAGATTTGGAAGAGAATGGATGACTTTAATTTTCCTGATATCTGCTGGGAGAGCAATACTGCGGTGCATAGACAATCCAGGAAGTTTTTGGAAAGTGTAGGGGACAATTTCCTGGCGCAAGTGCTAGAGGAGCCAACTAGGGGGGACGCTTTTCTTGACCTGCTGCTCACAAACCGGGTAGAATTAGTGGGGGAAGCAAAAGTGGATGGGAATCTGGGAGGCAGTGACCATGAGTTGGTTGAGTTCAGGATCCTGACGCAGGGAAGAAAGATAAGCAGCAGGATACGGACCCTGGACTTCAGGAAAGCAGACTTCGACTCCCTCAGGGAATGGATGGCCAGGATCCCCTGGGGGACTAACTTGAAGGGGAAAGGAGTCCAGGAGAGCTGGCTGTATTTCAAGGAATCCCTGTTGAGGTTACAGGGACAAACCATCCCAATGAGTTGAAAGAATAGTAAATATGGCAGGCGACCAGCTTGGCTTAATGGTGAAATCCTAGCGGATCTTAAACATAAAAAAGAAGCTTACAAGAAGTGGAAGGTTGGACATATGACCAGGGAAGAGTATAAAAATATTGCTCGGGCATGTAGGAATGAAATCAGGAGGGCCAAATCGCACCTGGAGCTGCAGCTAGCGAGAGATGTCAAGAGTAACAAGAAGGGTTTTTTCAGGTATGTTGGCAACAAGAAGAAAGCCAAGGAAAGTGTGGGCCCCTTACTGAATGAGGGAGGCAACCTAGTGACAGAGGATGTGGAAAAAGCTAATGTACTCAATGCTTTTTTTGCCTCTGTTTTCACTAACAAGGTCAGCTCCCAGACTGCTGCGCTGGGCATCACAAAATGGGGAAGAGATGGCCAGCCCTCTGTGGAGATAGAGGTGGTTATGGACTATTTAGAAAAGCTGGACGTGCACAAGTCCATGGGGCCGGACGAGTTGCATCCGAGAGTGCTGAAGGAATTGGCGGCTGTGATTGCAGAGCCATTGGCCATTATCTTTGAAAACTCGTGGCGAACCGGGGAAGTCCCGGATGACTGGAAAAAGGCTAATGTAGTGCCAATCTTTAAAAAAGGGAAGAAGGAGGATCCTGGGAACTACAGGCCAGTCAGCCTCACCTCAGTCCCTGGAAAAATCATGGAGTAGGTCCTCAAAGAATCAATCCTGATGCACTTGCATGAGAGGAAAGTGATCAGGAACAGCCAGCATGGATTCACCAAGGGAAGGTCATGCCTGACTAATCTAATCGCCTTTTATCATGAGATTACTGGTTCTGTGGATGAAGGGAAAGCAGTGGATGTATTGTTTCTTGACTTTAGCAAAGCTTTTGACACGGTCTCCCACAGTATTCTTGTCAGCAAGTTAAGGAAGTATGGGCTGGATGAATGCACTATAAGGTGGGTAGAAAGCTGGCTAGATTGTCGGGCTCAACGGGTAGTGATCAATGGCTCCATGTCTAGTTGGCAGCCGGTATCAAGTGGAGTGCCCCAAGGTCGGTCCTGGGGCCGGTTTTGTTCAATATCTTCATAAATGATCTGGAGGATGGTGTGGATTGCACTCTCAGCAAATTTGCGGATGATACTAAACTGGGAGGAGTGGTAGATACGCTGGAGGGGAGGGATAGGATACAGAGGGACCTAGACAAATTAGAGGATTGGGCCAAAAGAAATCTGATGAGATGCAATAAGGATAAGTGCAGGGTCCCGCACTAAGGATGGAAGAATCCAATGCACCGCTACAGACTAGGGACCGAATGGCTAGGCAGCAGTTCTGCGGAAAAGGACCTAGGGGTGACAGTGGACGAGAAGCTGGATATGAGTCAGCAGTGTGCCCTTGTTGCCAAGAAGGCCAATGGCATTTTGGGTTGTATAAGTAGGGGCATAGCAAGCAGATCGAGGGACGTGATCGTTCCCCTCTATTCGACATTGGTGAGGCCTCATCTGGAGTACTGTGTCCAGTTTTGGGCCCCACACTACAAGAAGGATGTGGATAAATTGAAGAGAGTCCAGCGAAGGGCAACAAAAATGATTAGGGGTCTAGAACACATGACTCATGAGGAGAGGCTGAGGGAGCTGGGATTGTTTAGCCTGCAGAAGAGAAGAATGAGGGGGGATTTGATCGCTGCTTTCAACTACCTGAAAGGGGGTTCCAAAGAGGATGGCTCTAGACTGTTCTCAATGGTAGCAGATGACAGAACGAGGAGTAATGGTCTCAAGTTGCAGTGGGGGAGGTTTAGATTGGATATTAGGAAAAACTTTTTCACTAGGAGGGTGGTGAAACGCTGGAATGCGTTACCTAGGGAGGTGGTAGAATCTCCTTCCTTAGAGGTTTTTAAGGTCAGGCTTGACAAAGCCCTGGCTGGGATGATTTAACTGGGAATTGGTCCTGCTTCGAGCAGGGGGTTGGACTAGATGACCTTCAGGGGTCCCTTCCAACCCTGATATTCTATGATTCTATGATTCTATGAGAAAAGGGGCTTATACAATTTGTTACAAAAATGGTTTCATGTTTATTTGCAGTCTAAATATCACCGGAGTTTTTATTAGGATTTACATATTCTCTGGCAATGTTAGAAGCCCAAACGATACAGTACAGAGAAGCAGAAAGGGAAGTAGAGTAGAAGGAGCACCAGATCTCCAGCTGATGCAAATCTGCAGAAAACCCCTGGAGCTAGATTATATCAGGGAGGATCAGGCCCTGAATATGAAGCTGATTAAGCCTGTGTAACTGTTCCAGCTGAGCAAAATGCAAAGGTAATCAAAATGGACTAAGCAATTAAAAAATCAAATCACTTTTCATAGTGGTTTTTTTTCAGCTTTAATAAATCTAAGATGGGGGAAATAGTGGGGCAAATAATCCTTTCATTTACATGACTGCAGAGAAATATATAAATGCTCCCCAACCCAGTCTTTCCTTTCACTGAAATTCAGAAGGAAAAGAAAAATTATGGAAACTTCCTTTTGCATAATATATTTCAGAGGATATTGGTGGGGTAACACTGACCCACACAGGGGTGCCAGCAGTAGGGATCAAATCTGGGATGCCTAGAGCTTAACGCATGAGCCTCTACTGCATGAGCTAGAAGGCAAATTCTTTCATAGCTGAGGCTGAATCAAGTTCATTCTCTAGGCTAGGGGGCCTGCAAGCAGGGGGTTACAGTGGTATTAGGCGTCTAGCAATGTACCTGAGAGCCAAATTTGGCTCAGTGATATTAAAAATATTTCTATATGGCCCAATACTGCAACCTTGTGTCACTCAAGTAGTCCCTTATTCAGGAAGTAGCGCTGCTAAAGTCCACAGGTCAGCTGGTCTTCGTAAGGATGTCTCCCCTGAGCAAGAGCTGTCTTATCTGAGTCAAACAGGGTAACAGCTGACCCATGGCACCAACGCTATAAATCCATGCTACTTCTTTAAGCGATGAGAGCTTGGCAGCAGCTTCTTTTCATTCATCTCTTGACCGTTGGTTACCGGCTGCTACTTCACTGCCAACTGGTCACTGAGTGACTGCTGCCCTTAGCTTCGCCCTTCCTCTACCGCAGCATGAATGTCGGAGGGAGGGGGAAGAAACCATTTAGATCATATGACAATAAATGTGGAGCACCTGAGCCTGCCGGCTTCTATATCCTTGGGATCTGCTTTTTTCTCCATCTGAGCCACCCTCTCTTATATGCAGGCTTCACGTAACACAAGGGCTGCGATGGCTGAAGGATGACGAATGGTTTAATAAGGGAACGGGTATTGATCTGATAGCAGTCCAGTGCCCAGCCTTTAACAGGAGAGGAAGTGCCAGGGAATTTGTAGCAACGTTTCTTGGCTGTGTAATGGAGTTGGAGCCACGCCAGGGGAGCTGGCTGTATCACACAGGGCCAGGTCAGGACACCTTTACTCACACTGAGCAGCACCTTCCCTTGCACACAGACGCAGCCTGCCACAGCAAGCCTCCGAGCCCAGGCTGACAGACCTGGGCTTGTGCAGGGCTCAGGCTACTGCACTAAACATAGCTGTGTAGATGCTGTAGCTTGGGCTGGAGCTCAGGCTCTGAAGCCAGCACCCTCCCTAGGCTTCAGAGCCTGAGCCCCAGCCCGCGACGCAACTTCAAAGTGCTGTCTACACAACTTTTTTTTAGAGCAATAGCATGAGCTCCAGGCTGTTGACCCACACCCAGAGGCTGGCTGCCGTGGGCTGCTGGCTGTGTAGACATACTGAATGGGACTGCTTATAGTGCAATGGGCTAATCGGTGTGACTAAGGGAATCAGTTTAAGGGCAGGGTGAAGGGCAGTGGCTTCAGCAGATATTACTGAGCATGCTCAGATGAACTGAGCATGCTCAGTACACCCTAAGTAGCACATTCCTACAGGAACAATTTAATACACGACACCCCATACTGTTGTTCCGGGATCGCATTGCTGCCTTCTCTGTTAGTGTTTGCTCTGAGCCACCTGTGTGAAGTGTGCAGTGAATACAACTAGAAAAACACCAATGCCGCCATGAAATGACAGAGGGGAAATAATTGCAGAGAGCCAGATCAGACTACAAGTGATTGCACCCCAGATACATAAATACTATGGTGATTGACACCATGGTGTCGCTAGATTGGTTTTAAACCCTACCAGTGCCATGAAAAAGCCAGCGTTCTCTAATATTCTTGTTATTAAAAGCCAGCATCTCACTACCCTGATTATTCCCACTCCCTCTATTTGCAAGCATTGGGATGAGTGAGGTTCTTAGGCCTGGGAACGTTTGCAATCAAGTACTGTATTAGCATGAGTTAAGGAGGCAAGCAGGGAAAGAATTGTGCCTTAAGGATGCGGCACAGCACCACCGTAGGCTTCTTTCGGGGTGGTGCAGTTTGCACACGGCTCTTTGCCCAGGGCCGTGCCTCAAATCCTAGTCTTGCTCTCTCTTGGTTTCACTGGCTTTGTTTTTACAAACCCTCTGAAACGCAAATCTAGAGAAGTCCCTGCAATCAGCAAACTTCTCTTCATCCCATCCATGCAAGAGTGGAAGGCGCAGAGTGGTTTCATGTTCCAAAGCTTCTATTCGGCTGGATTCCCATCTTAGATGCCGTTGGTGTCGCAGTACGATTGGGGTTGGCAGAATTTGATTTTTAATTCTCCAGCATTTTGATGGATAATCTCCAGGTTTATTTTTAAGCGCTTTTTTTTTTGTTGACATTTTTATTTTACATTTTTCACAGTAGTGGGAAATCTTTGGGGAGGGTGAGAAAATAACTATTTATTAACAGTAGACACTGAGATTCAGAAAGTTAAAGCTTTGTGACAGTTTGTGTTTTAACAGTTACAAAGCTTAAAACATCTCATGTCAAAACATACAAAGTAAATACCCTCAAATCATATTCTAATAAATCCTCAAGCAGCATTTCTCTTACTTTGCCAATCAGTAAATTTCAGTTATTGTTGATGGAAATAGTTTTTCATCGGTTTTTGTGTGTGCAGTGAAATCAATGGAAATCGAATCCTTCCAAGCCTAAATATGATGAGTAGAACTAGAGAAAGAGCGTCAGGTGTCAGCGGAGATCTAGTTTGGTGCAACACCAGGGCTTTACCTTGCAAACAGGCAGCTAGGCTACTACTGGACAAACATAGAGATTTGTTTCCTACAACTCTGCCTGCCTACTGCATTGCGTCTTGTTAACAAAACAATTGTCCACTCTTCAGCTTTCCAGACTCTTGTTGAAACTATGGCTATGTCTACACGAGAGACCTTAGAGCAGCACAGCTGTACCGATCCAGCTGTGCCGCAGTAAGATCTCTTGTATAGCCATTCTATGCCGACAGAAGAGAGCTCTTCCATCGACGTAATTCAACCACCTCCAATGAGCGGCAGTACCTACGTTGGCGGGAGAAGCTCTCCCGTTGACATTGCGCTGTCCACATATCGCTTATGCCGGCAAAACTTAGGGCGCTCAGGGGTGTGGTTTTTTTACACCTTTGAGTGACACAAATTTGCCAACATAAGTGTTAGTGTAGACATGGCCTAACTTGCAAGTCTCTCGCTATGTGGTGCTTTCCTTAAAGTCCAAGCACTTGGAGGCATGTGATTAGTTGGTGTTGGTCCTGCTTTGAGCAGGGGGTTGGACTAGATGACCTCCTGAAGTCTCTTCCAACTCTAATATTCTATGATTCTGTGATTATATGATAATCTAAGCTTGTGGATAGATAGATAGATAGATAGATAGATGAAAGTTTCTACCCCAGCTGGGTATAAAGAAGAGCTTAAAGTATTACGCAAGTGTACTCTTTGTCTTCTGGTTTGAGCCTTTAAAGAGTCCAAATTTTATTACTTTTTTAAAATCATGTGACTTATTATGCTAATCTCAAGATCTGGGGGGAGTCTAATTCATGATTTTTGAATGTTTGGGGTTGACTTATCCACATAGTAGCCAAGTGCCATACACCAATTAAGAAACACTGGGTCTGATTCTTTACCACCTACATTTTGGGTGGTCATTCACCCTGTGGAGATTTGGTACAAAATGCTAATGTTCTTACATGGTGTCCTTTGCATTCCTGGCCCTGATTCTGCATTGCCCACACCTGGTGTCATCACTTACACCAGGGCAAAGTGGTGTGTAAAATGCTGCCATTGGGATTTGGTAGTGGCCTTAGACTAGTGATTTAATTGGGGATTGGTCCTGCTTTGAGCAGGGGGTTGGACTAGATGACCTCCTGAGGTCCCTTCCAACCCTGATATTCTATGATTCTATGATAGTGGTGGGCAACCTGCGGCCCATGGGCCGCATGCGGCCTGTCAAAGTTCCTCCCCCACTCTGAACTCTAGGGTACAGATGTGGGGACCTGCATGAAAAACCTCCTAAGCTTATCTTTACCAGCTTAGGTCAAAAACTTCCCCAAGGTACAAAATATTCCACCCTTTGTCCTTGGATTGGCCGCTACCACCACCAAAGAAATACTGGTTACTGGGGAAGAGCTATTTGGAAACATCTTTCCCCCCAAAATACTTCCCAAAACCTTGCACCCCACTTCCTGGACAAGGTTTGGTAAAAAGCCTCACCAATTTGCCTAGGTGATTACAGACCCAGACCCTTCGATCTTAAGAACAATGAACAATCCTCCCAACACTTGCACCCTCTCTTTCCTGGGAAATGTTGGATAAAAAGCCTCACCAATTTGCATAGGTGACCACAGACCCAAATCCTTGGATCTGAGAACAATGAAAAAGCATTCAGTTTTCTTACAAGAAGACTTTTAATAGAAATAGGAGTCAATAGAAGTAAAGAAATCCCCTCTGTAAAATCAGGATGGTAGATACCTTACAGGGTAATTAGATTCAAAACATAGAGAATCCCACTAGGCAAAACCTTAAGTTACAAAAAAGATACACAGACAGAAATAGTTATTCTATTCAGCACAATTCTTTTCTCAGCCATTTAAAGAAATCCTAATCTAACACATACCTAGCTAGATTACTTACTAAAAGTTCTAAGACTCCATTCCTGGTCTATCCCCGACAAAAGCAGCATATAGACAGACAGAGACCCTTTGTTTCTCTCCCTCCTCCCAGCTTTTGAAAGTATCTTGTCTCCTCATTGGTCATTTTGGTCAGGTGCCAGCGAGGTTACCTTTAGCATCTTAACCCTTTACAGGTGAGAGGATTTTTCCTCTGGCCAGGAGGGATTTTAAAGGGGTTTACCCTTCCCTTTATATTTATGACACAGCCCATCAGGGTAATCCGCTGGTGGGCCTACAGACAGTTTGTTTACATTTGCACGGCCGCCTGCATCTCCCAGTGGCCACGGTTCACTGTTACCGGCCAATAGAAGCTGCGGAAAGCGGTGGCCAGCATGCTCCCAGTGGCCCGCAGCTCCCAGTGGCCGCGGTTCGCCGTTACTGGCCAATAGAAGCTGTGGGAAGCGGTAGCCAGCATGTCCCTGCAGCCCGCGGCACTTCACACAGCTCCCATTGGCCGGGAATGGCAAATTGTGGCCGCTGGGAGCTACGGGCTGCCATGCAAATGTAAACAAACTGTATGGTGGCCCACTAGTGGATTACCCTGATGGGCCGTGTGCAGCCCACGGGCCGCAGGTTGCCCATCACTGCCTTAGACCCATTTTTCACTCATCCAAATGACGTCTGAGGATGCAGAGCAGGGGATAACCAGCCCCACGTTGGGTTCCATGCAGGACTTACTGGGTGAAATCCAGAAATGACCTGTGTTACGCAAGAGCTCAAACTAGATAATCACAATTGTCCCTTCTGTCCATAAAATCTATGAATATAGAAAAACAAAAAGTTTAAGGTAATGGAGAATCAGGCCTATTAAGTCTGTCCTCTCCCAGTGTTCATCCATGAAAAGCTACAGTGCTAATTATACCACTGTTACTCTACACTTCATAGCATCTATATATCCGTATTTGGTACCCTTTAGTGCCACAGATGCTGCCTCCACTGTGGAAAAAGGTATTTTCTATATTCTGTGATATTTATCTTTCATGTTACAGCTGTAGCGAAAGATTCTGGCTGCTTGCTCATCCTTTTGGTGCCTGCATGTAAACAACTGTAATGATCTAAAGGGTTGATAGCTTAATCTTTAGGGAATAGCAAAGGTGAAAGGAAAATGTCACCCTCTGACAGTAACTGCATAAGTGTGATTAAGCGATGCTACTGAGTGGCTTCCTAGAAACCTGAGCCATAGAATGTGCTAAGGCTCAGGAAGTGAGACATTCTCACATTTCAGAGTCTTGTACAGCAAAAATATTCTAATTTTTTATTTAGAAGATGAGGTGGGAGGAGGATATTCTAGGATCTTATTTATCCAAATAGATTGGGGGACATAGAAATTTAGTTGAAGAAATGGAGGATTTTCAAGGCTTGTTATGTCTATCAAAGATAAAATCCAGTTTGAGATAAGGGAGAGAAAAGAGATGTTTGGATAAATACAGGGGTGGATGTGTCTGTGTAGAAATGTAGTGTGTACAGAGCAGTTTCTCAAGCTATGCACAGTCTATCTGAACCAACCCTCTGAACCAACCCTCAATTTTCACAATGCAATCACTCCAGATCTGCCCTCTCAGTCCTCACCCTCAAAGAAACCTGCACAACACATTCAAAGGATGAGCCCCGGAGCTTACATTCATAACTTTGTTAGGCAGTAAAAATCATCTTTGTCTTTCTGTGATAGTCTCCAGACATCTTACAAAAAACTAACATGTTCTAATTGTTTTAATAATAGTTTCACAGAGTTCAAGGCCAGAAGGGATGACCAGATCATCTGGTCTGATCTCCTGCACTTCTCTGACCACTAATACCACCTGGCACCTGCATACCACACTCAGCAACTAAAACTAGAACAAAATAGTGATCCACTTTCGTAGACAGAAAAGGCTAGAAAAGCATTTCATAGATTTTAAGGTCAGAAGGGACCATTAGGATCGTCTAGTCTGACCTCCTGCACAATGCAGGCCACAGAATCTCATCCACCCACTCCTGTAACAAACCCCTGACCTCTATCTGAGCTCTTGAAGTCCTCAAATCATGGTTTAAAGACTGCAAGGTGCAGAGAATCCTCCAGCAAATGACCCATGCCCCACGCTGCCGAGGGAGATGAAAAAACCCCCAGGTCCTCTGCCAATCTGCCCTGGAGGAAAATGCCTTCCCGACCCCAAATATGGCGATCACCTAAACCCTGAGCATGTGGACAAGACTCACCAGCCAGACACCCAGGAAAGAATTCTCTGTAGTAACTCAGATCCCACCCCATCTAACATCCCATCACAGGGCATTGGGCATATTTACCACTAATAGTCAAAGATCAATTAATCACCAAAATTAGGCTATCCCATCATACCATCCCCTCCATAAACTTGTCAAGCTTAGTCTTGAAGCCAGGTATGTCTTTTGCCCCCACCGCTTCCCTTGGAAGGCTGTTCCAGAACTTTACGCCTCTGATGGTTAGAAACCTTCATCTAATTTCAAGTCTAAACTTCCAGATGGCCAGTTTATATCCATTTGTTCTTGTGTCCACATTGGTACTGAGCTTAAATAATTCCTCTCCTTCCCTAGTATTTATCCCTCTGATATATCTATACAGAGCAATCATATCTCCCATCAGCCTTCTTTTCGTTAGGCTAAACAAGCCAAGCTCTTTGAGTCTCCGTTCATAAGACAGATTTTCCATTCCTCGGATCATCCTAGTATCCCTTCTCTGTACCTGTTCAAGTTTGAATTCATCCTTCTTAGACATGGGAGACAAGAACTGCACACAGTATTCCAGATGAGGTCTCACCAGTGCCTTGTATAATGGTACTAACACCTCCTTAGCTCTACTGTAAATACCTCGCCTGATGCATCCCAAGACGGCATTCGCTTTTTTCACGGCCATATCACATTGGCGGCTCATAATCATCCTGTGATCAACCAATACTTTGAGGTCCTTCTCCTCCTTTGTTACTTCCAACTGATGCGTCCCCATCTTATAACAATTTTTTTATTAATCCCTAAATGCATGACCTTGCACTTTTCACTATTAAATTTCATCCTATTACTATTACTCCAGTTTACAAGGTGTCACAGAGTGTGGGGGAGTCAGGGCCCTGCACCCTCACTTCCTGTGATTCACCGTGACTCTCAGCCAGCCAGTAACACAGAAGGTTTATTAGATGACAGGAACACAGTTCCAAGCAGGGCTTGTAAGTACAACCAGGACCCCTCAGTCAGGTCCCTCTGGGGGGCAAGGAACTTAGACCCCAGACTTGGGGTTCCCTGCGTCTTCCCAGCCAGCCCAAAACTGATTCCCCCTCCAGCTCCTCCTCCTCTGGGGTTTGTGCCTTTCCTGGGCCAGGAGGTCACCTGATTCCTTTGTTCTCCAACCCTTTAGCTATCACCTTGCAGGGGGGAAGGACCCAAGCCATCGGTTGCCAGGAGACAGTGTCGGCCATTTATGTACGCTGGCCCTTTGCTCTGCAACAATTATCCCACCACCTAGAGACTTAAGAAATGCATAGGGGAAACTGAGGCACCCCCTATAGTATTCAGAGAAAACATTAAGAACAATCCCACTTCATCACACAAGGTCATCCAGATCTTCTCTGTATTGGCAATACCTCCCAGCTTAGTGTCATCTGCAAACTTTATTAGCACATTCCCACTTTCTTGAGCCAAGATCAGTAATAAAAAGATTAAATAAGATTGGTCCCAAAACCAATCCCTGAGGAACTCCACTAGTAACCTACTTCCAGCCTGACAGTTCACCTTTCGGTATGACCCGTTGTAGTCTCCCCTTTAACCAGTTCCTTATCCACCTTTCAATTTTCATATTGATCCCCATCTTTTCCAATTTAGCTACTAATTCCCCATGTGGAACCATATCAAATACCTTACTGAAATTGAGGTAAATTAGATCCACTGCATTTCCTTTGTCTAAAAAAATCTGTTACTGTCTCAAAGAAGGAGATCAGGTTGGTTTGGCACGATCTACCTTTTGTAAAACCATGTTGTATTTTGCCCCAATTATCATTGACCTCAATGTCCTTAACTACTTTCTCCTTCAATTTTTTCCCCAAGACCTTGCATACTGCAGATGTCAAACTAACAGGCCTGTAGTTACCCGGATCACGTTTTTTTCCTTTCTTAAAAATAGGAACCATGTTAGCAATTCTCCAGTCATACGGTACAATCCCTGAGTTTACAGTTTCATTAAAAATTCTTGCTAATGGGCTTGCAATTTCATGTGCCAATTCCTTTAATATTCTTGGTTGAAGATTATCTGGGCCCCCTGATTTAGTCCCATTAAACTGTTCGAGTTTGGCTTCTACCTCAGATGTGGTAATATCTACCTCCATATCCTCATTCCCATTTGTCATTCTGCCATTATCCCCAAGCTCCTCATTAGCCTCATTAAAGACTGAGGCAAAGTATTTGTTTAGATATTGGGCCATGCCTAGATTATCCTTAACCTCCACTCCATCCTCAGTGTTTAGCACTCCTGCTTCTTCTTTCCTTGTTTTCTTCTTATTTATATGGCTTATAGAACCTTTTACTACTGGTTTTAATTCCCTTTTCAAGCACTTAACTGTTGCTACCCTGTGTTCACGTCTTCTAATTTTGACTTCAGATCCTCAGCTGGTGTAAACTGACCAGGTTCCAGTGATTTCAGTGGAGATGTACCAGTTAACACCAACTGAGAATCTGACCCGATTTGATCTTTTTTCTTAATATAGTGATTTCAAACCCACTGTTTCTTCTTTGCTTTTCTCATTATGTGTTGTCTGATACAGTTTGTTAAATTCTGCTGTTTGCTCATAGCTGATGCAATAGAAGTTAATGTATGGGGATTTCACTTCCTGAAATCTATGTTCTATCCTGACCAAGGCCACCAGGGAATGGCCTAAAAGAGCCACAATTAGCTCCCTGGAAACTTTGGATAAATATCCTACACAGAGGCAATTCTACGAATATCCTATATTCTAAATTCTGCATCACCAATGAAAACAGAGCTATTGTCCCTATGACCATAGGTATCAGACATAGGGTCCATCTAATCCAGCCACCTGTCTCTGACAGTGGCTTGTGCCATGCGCCTCAGACCAATGTGTACACAACTCCGCAGTAGGCAGAGGCTGGATAATCTGCCCTCCCTGCCCCCCGCCATAGTTAGAGATTGGTTTAAAGCATGAGGTTTTGCATGCCTTCCAAAATGTTTCTTAACCAACATCTATTAGGCATTGGTGAGGCCACATCTGGAGTATTGTGTCCAGTTTTGGGCCCTCCACTACAGAAAGGATGTGGACAAATTGGAGAGAGTCCAGCGGAGGGCAACAAAAATGATTAGGGGGCTGGGGACATGACTTATGAGGAGAGGCTGAGGGAACTGGGTTTGTTTAGTCTTCAGAAGAGAAGTGTGAGGGGGGATTTGATAGCTGCCTTCAACTACCTGAAGGGGGGTTCCAAAGAGGATGGAGCTCAGCTGTTCTCAGTGGTGGCAGATGAGAGAACAAGAAGCAATGGTCTCAAGTTGCAGTGGGGGAGGTCTAGGTTGGATATTAGGAAACACTATTCACTAGGAGGGTGGTGAAGCACTGGAATGGGTTACCTAGGGAGGTGGTGGAATCTCCATCCTTAGAAGTTTTTAAGGCCCAGCCTGACAAAGCCCTGGCTGGGATGATTTAGTTGGGGATTGGTCCTGCTTTGAGCAGGGGGTTGGACTAGGTCCTCCTGAGGTCTCTTCCAACTCTAATCTTGTATGATTATGTGATTCTATGAACTGTGGAAACAGATGCATTTACTGTGTCCACTGCAAGATCTGAGTTACTTATGTCCCAGTATCCCTGCAATCAATAACCCAAAGACTCATGCACAATCAATTCCCTAGGAATAAGCACAGTGGTAGTTCTGTATAAGGGCCTGCGGTTTTGTTATGCCGATGTGCCTGAACATGACAACTATGCCTCCTAGCCCATTCATGTGTAATTTCTGGCAACTTCGTGCTACTGGCACTCCTGTGCCGGTCCACAGAGGATATTAATTGTTACAACTAACGTATTACACAAGCTGGGCTCTTTAGCTCAAGCTGTAGTTGCTTGTCTGTTTTGCTCTAAACATCCCTGGTTCTGCCCCCAGTGTATTGTCCAAGATGGCAGCCATCGCATGTTATACACTTCCACAACCATCAGAGCACTTTCTTAACATGCTTTCAGACAAGCCTGGCCTGGGGTAGTTCTCCTCTGCCAGACAATGCTACACTTTGTTTCTGTGTTGTTTGCACTGACATGCACAAGGCAAGTGAGAATTTAGCTCAATGTTTTCCGTTTTTGTCATTTATTTATTTGTAATTACTAAGGGACCTTGCAAGCAAACAAGATCTCTGTTGCTTCACGAATGTGTCTGCTCCTCTTCTCTCTTCCTTGCATAACATCACCATTCTCATTTTCTGGCTGCCTAATTATCTCCACAGCAACTAATGGTGACTCGCAAACAAAGGATTGTTATTTAAGTTGAAGAGTAAGCAGCAGGAGCAGAGGCATGACTCTAAGCAACAAAGATACTGTCTGGCCTGACATGCAGTTCTCTTTCAGGTTTCAGAGTAACAGCCGTGTTAGTCTGTATTCGCAAAAAGAAAAGGAGTACTTGTGGCACCTTAGAGACTAACCAATTTATTTGAGCATAAGCTTTCGTGAGCTATAGCTCACTTCATCAGATGCATACTGTGGAAAGTGTAGAAGATCTTTTATACACACAAAGCATGAAAAAATACCTCCCTCCACCCCACTCTCCTGCTCTCTAAGGTGCCACAAGTACTCCAGTTCTCTTTCAGTTAGCCAGAAAAGAATCCAGCTAACTTCAATCAACAGGCTTGGGATCAGGCCCTCTCTTTTAAATATTCCTATTACTAAACAAAACCCCGAGATCCAAATGCTTTCTAACTTTGTATTTGGCTCTACAGCTGAACTTCCTCTCTGTAATTAAAGCAAGAGGCAAGGGAAAGGAAAAAAGATTGTTAACACCAACATCAGGACTTCTAAAAAAATGTTTTGCCAAAGTTCTCTGAAAGGTATCAGCAGGATTTTAAGCTGGCTGCTGTTATATATATCTCTACACAGTTTACGTTAGCAGACACAAAGGGGAAGAAGGCTTACCCTGACAAATCTTCCTGGAACTACAAGAGGGGGGAAACGTATCTGCGATATATATTAAATAGGTTTACAATGTTGCCAACTCTTCAGATTTTTGTCACAAGTCTCCTAATTTGGGGTTGTTGTTGTTTTTTCTTAAAGCCCCAGCTGCTGGAGTCAAGGGATTATGGGAAAATCTCACCTTTCAGTTACAATAAAACCAAAAGAACAACAAAAGTTGCAGAAAGAAGCTTGGAAATGTGACCTGAGTGTAACCTAATGACTCAAAACAAAAGGCAAATAAAAAGAACCCAAAATGTGTCTATTTTTTTTTCTTTAATTTCATGATCTTTAAGCCAATATCAGGACTTCGGGAACCTGACTCATGATTTTTGAATGATCAAATTTGGTAAAATGTTTTTTAACTGATATCAGCCTGTCTCTTGGGATGAATGCTTTCTGGACTTAAAACCATCAAACACATGCCAATAAGCATTTGCACCTGTTCTTCTGGTGTGTATAGCATTTTGCAAATACCTTTGACAGACATTCAGATACTACAATGGGGAGGGTGGTGGCATAGAAATAGTATGGAATAGGGCAATACAAGAAAGGAAAAGGGCCAAATTTTATTTTGACAGTTATTGAATTTCTACTGCCAATTCACTGTGTCATGGAAATCCTTCATGGCTGGGAGTGTGTGTGTGTGTGGGGGGGGGGGGGGGTTAACACACTTCTGGTGCCCAATGGATAAATATATATAGCAGATGAGCATAATATGCTATAGACAAACCAGTGGAGCCTAATGGTTAGAGTACTGGACTGAGACTCAGGAGACCTGGGTTCAAGGCCCAGCTTTGTTGAAGACCTTAAAGTTTCCCCATAGGTAAAATAGGAACAGTGACACTCTCTTCCTTTAAGATCTACTGCTAGAAAAAGCATTGCCTAAGAATTAGGTTACCCCAATTCTGCAAAGGAAAACTGTGCCCCTCCAATCGGTTAGTTCTCTGGGACACCCAACAAGGTAGAGCTGGAGTTTTGTGCTGCACAATAACTTCACCAGAGCACTCAGCATCCTGCAAGACTAGGGCCATCCTGTAGCTAGACTTTGAAAGCCATTTGATAAAAGTCCATTGCAAAAAAAAACTGCAAAGGAAACACAATAAGCACAGTAGTGAGTGCAGGTTTGATTGTCTGGTACAGAGTTTTATACCCTCCACCTGAAGCAGAAACAGATTGAGTGATTTGCCCAGCATCACGCGGGAAAGAATTGAGCCCAGGTCCCAGGCAAATGTCTGTCTTTCTTCCCTCAAGTCAACAGGAGTTTCCTGAGCAAATCCCATTCAGCGGTTGACCAAAAAGCCCTGCTATGAAATTGCAACTCACAGAACCTCTCAGAGGGGAGACAGACTGTTCACTTGGCTCATTTCCTAGCCAGCAGAAACAACAGCGTTCCTAGCAGGAGAAGGGAGGAAAGGAGGTGGGGGGATGTAACAGATATGGATCAGCTCTGTTTGCCAGGAAAGAGTTATTATTGGGCTCGGGCAGACTGGTACGTCTCTGGCAGCAGCACCCGGTAATTAAATAAAATATTGTTGAAATGCAGCCTGTCTGGACAGTTGCCCAGGTTGGAATTGCACATGCGTTGACCTGGTGTGATCAGTACTTGAGTATGAGTTTAGGAAATATAAAGCAGGCTTGCAAATTGTAAGCTCTGTGGGGCAGGGACTATGTTAGCTGCTGTGTATACCAGGTCTAGCGCACAGCCCTGATTGGGTCCTGGGAGTGCTATTATGTATTCAGAGGAATGGACTTCAGTGCATGTGTCCTTGATGTAATCCAAAGCAGTGTCTGGCCTTTACTCATTGAAAATTGCCATGGTTTGCTTAAAGGCCACACCAACACATGGTGTTTCCAAAATGAAACATGATCTCTTCTGGGATCTTGTCAGCAGCTGATTGTGGCCCACCACTAAGACCAATGAAACTGACAAGAATCATGTCAGTTTCAGTCAGCAGCTTCCAGATTCTGTGGCAGAGGGTGGGGCCCCAGAGTTGTGGACACTGGTAGCTCAGGTGAGCTGGCAGGAAACAAGACACGTTTCGAGTGGAGCCTGTGAAAAGTTTGTTTGAACCAGATATGTTTCTGTGAATCAACATGTTCAAGGTTTCACCAGAAAATTCCCTACTAGCTCTAGTCAGGATCTCAGGTTTACACCTCACCTGCTGTACTTTTCCATCTCATCATTAACACACATATAGAAAAACAACTCAAAAAAAGGGCTCAGAAAAATCTCAGCAGCATGTTATTTGTCACTGGAGCAGAGCTGGCCAAGTTAACAGTACAACATGTTCTGCTTGCAGGGGCAGAACCCAACTTTACTGGTTTCTTTTGTCACTCAGCCTTTGAACATTGTGGTGACAGAATCTTCTCCCCTTCCTTTTTTTCCATTACCCTCATGAGATTTTTTTCCCTATGCTCTGTGCCCATGCAAACGAAAACATCCAGGAGTCAAAAAAGTTCTTTGTCCATTCTTCTCCTTTGCGCTCTGCTGGGTTTGATTTGGGGATATATTTGCACTGCAGATGACACAACCTCCTCTACATTTGAAACTATGGTGCAATTATTTATGCTAGTTAAATTGAAAAGTACTAATAGTTGCCATCGGCTGAATCTTTGATCCAAAGACAATGACAGATCTAGTTAAAGTCAAGGGGTGTTCCAAGCTCTCTTTCAAAGCAGTTAAACTCCTTCACATAGTACAGACAGCTAAAAGCAACGGAAGGAGCGACCAAGAACCTGGCCGGGGAGAGCTAAGATTGTGGGCTGAGGGGTTTCCCTGATTGAAAGGCAGGGGCAAGGATATTGGTTTTGCAGCCTGCCTGTGTTGGAGGCTTAGAGCAAGAAGCTGGTAAAGAGCTGAGAGAAGCTGTTGCAATCACGACTTTGAGTGGAAGCAGAAAGACAGTTTCCTGAGCACAGAACCTGCTGGAGTGGAAGACCTGGGGATGTATGAACAAGGAAATTGCCTGCTGTTTGTTTCTACTGCTTTCAGGGAAGCAGGACTTTGTGGACATTCTTTGTAAATAAACAAATACACATAAGAACGGCCATACTGGGTCAGACCAAAGGTCCATCTAGCCCAGTCTCCTGTCTTCTGACAGTGGCCAATGCCGGGTGCTTCAGAGGGAATGAACAGAACAGGTGATCATCAAGTGATCAATCCCCTGTTGCCCATTCTCAGCTTCTAGCACCAAAGAATATACCTGACTCCTCCTAACAAGAACCCTGCAGTTTTAGCTAAACACTTGAGCCAAATGGACAGCAGCGCTCAAAGGTGCATCTGCTGTTGAAGTCTAGAACTTCATTCATTGCCATTGCTCATTATCACTCTGTCTTTTGCATATTGCAGACGATATGCTTGGCGTTGTAGAGCACTTGGAAATACAGACCGTCCCTAACCCAAATTGTTTTCACTCTGAAAGAAAGAGGCAGAGAAGGGGGCAAGATGGGAGGTCCAGATGTGGGAAGGATTTAAGATCTTAGACCAGGGATTGGCAATCTTTGGCACATGGCCCATCAGGGAAATCCGCTGGCAGGCCGGGACGGTTTGTTTATCTGAGCGTCTGCAGATTTGGCCGATCGCAGCTCTCTGAACCCAGGGCAGGAAACTAGTAGATTGTAAACTCTTTGGGGCGGGGGCTGTCTCTTTGTTCTGTGTTTGTCCAGCTCCTAGTCCGCTGGGGTCCTGGTTCATGGCTGGGGCTCTTGGCACTATTATTATAATTTTAATAATAATGGCAAGTGTAGTCAGGACCCTGTTCAGAATGCAGAGAATATCGCTTTAAATATCACATTAGGTACAGGGAAGTATTTATTTGAACGCTTTTTAGATTTTATTTTGAAGTCTCTTCTTTTAATTGGAAAAAGCCAGTTAATCAGGATCACGGCTTCTCCACCAGATTGTCCCAGTTGAAAAACATTCAACTTTATCTGGGCTGCATTTCACGCCCACCAAAAATAAGCATTAAAATGGTCTTTTTCCTTGTCATTTTAAGGGTCAGTTGAAGATTCTCTCAATCTGGCACCTTTGTTATAAGCAAAAGTCACCTTTCACCCATTACAAAAAATTGCTCCTAGTGTGTTGAAACCATGCTCTGTTCAGCAGAGTGGAGGTGAGAGTGAAGGGCACAAATGAATATGTTTTTCCTGGATCCTCTTGTCTCCTCTCTCTGTGTGACCCAAGTTCACTGTCAAAATATAAAACTCTTGTCAGAATGGGGAGTGGGAGGGAGGGCTGGACAAGTGTCCAAAGAGAATCAGCCTCTAATATGAAATATAGTGTAAATCACTTAGAAAACAGAGGAGATGGTTTGTTTGAGTTTCCAGCATTATTGGGTTTGTATTATGGTAGGGCCTAGAGTCTGCAAACAAGATCAAGGCCCATTCTATCAGTCGCTGTACCAACACCTACTAAGAGACAGTCTCTGGCTTGGAGTGATCACAGTCCGCCTAGACAATGTGGGTGGGGATACAGTGGCAAAATGACTTACTCAAAGTCATACTTGAAGTCCATGAAAAAGCTAGGAATAGCACTCAGGTCCTTGGATTTCCCAGGCCACTTGATCACAGGACATATCTAATTAGCTGCATTATATAAGCATTGCTTTCATTTAAAGCAGGTTCTTTTGGTCTGCAACCTACTACTTCAGTTGTAATATCACAGGATTCGTACAGTTTGGATTAAATAGTACGTGCAGGGCTCAACTCTCTATACTAGGTAAAAGCATACATACTACATAAACAGGACAAAGAGAGTAGTAATATCCCCATTTTATAGATGGGGAAACTGAGGCACAGAGCAGCTACTTGACTTGCCCAAGGTCCCACAAGAAGTCTATGATTGATTTCCTGTGTTTCGGGGCCTTTCTCCTTCAGTCGAAGGAAAGAGAGTTGCTCTCGTTCTTTCCCTGTCCCCTTTCTCTTTGAATCAGTCACTGTCATTAGTACAAATAGCTACGGCTGAAGCATACAATAGCCAGCATCTTCCAATTAATTTTCCATTGAAAACATTTTATGTCGTGTGTATTTTTTTCTGCCCCATACGAATTTGAATGCAACACAGATGGAAGAAAAATGGTGTATGCAAACCATGTGTTTCTTTCAGGGTGCTACAGTACAGCGGCCAGAACAGACTGGCATCTCACTTATCAAGATGAACACAAATTGCACTTGTCTATCCAGCCCCTGCCATTGGGCATTAAATCACACAGTTTAACCAAAGGCAGATAACGCAGATTGTAAGATCGTTTGGTCGGGGACCAAATTCTCTGCTTGGTGCAGCAGAGACAAAGTCTGTCTGGCAGAGATTATTGCTCCCTGCTTCCCAGGGCAGATCTGAGCATCTATATAGGCTAGGGCAATCCCAGGACTGTGCTAACTTCCACCAATTGACTATGGTCCCTAAGAATAGCGGGAGCACAGTGAATTCTGAACACACACCCTCCTCAGTCTCACATGTCTCCTCCAATGTGGACAACTGGGGTAATAGGGGCATAGAAGCAGGGCACAACCTGCTCTGCACCAACTGAGAGCTCCTTCATGCCAATCTCAGCTGTTCTCTGGTCCTTCTGTGCCACTGAAGCAGCATAAAAGGGCCAGAATGAAAAATAATTATCTGGCCCCACATCTTCATTTTATGTTTTGTACAGCGCCAAGCACGCTTGGTATCATTCAGTCAATAACAGGAGCGGCATTATGCAGATAGACACCAAGTAGGCTTATCCATCTCCAATCTTGGCTGCCTTCTTCATTTCTGCCCAAGGTGGCTAGACTAAGATTCCTGGGTTGTTCTGGGGGGTTTTTTTGGGATGGCAGGGGGAGCGTTGGGTGTTTTTTAAGAAACATTTTAAATCTCTTAATCCGCACTGTGTGCAATGAACTAAATGGGACTCTGCATCAGTGGCCTTCTCTGATATTTTTAGTAAAGTAGGTCAACATTTTTCAAACAAGTGTTTTTCATCCAAAAATGGCATTTTTCACTGAACACTTGTGTGGAAGATTGTCAGGTTTTGACATTTTTAATCAAATGTGCCCAATTTTTAATCACCATTTTATTTGTTTTTTCCTCTTCTTCCCCTCCCCTCCCCACCCACTCCATCTTTTTCTCTTTTTCCCCCCATTCATTTTTGACAATCAAATATTTTTTCTTCAAAATTTTTCATTAACCCCCTGCCCACCCTAAAATACCAATATGAAAGAAAAAAATGGAGTCTGCCAGATCCAAGGAGCATTGACAGTCTGAGCTGATCTGCAAAATATTTTTTTCATTTTTCAATCTCTATATTTTAATATATTCAGTCATCCTCAGTTGATTCCATGCGAGACTGCTGTATCTCTCATGGACGTGAGACATGTAGGGTATTTCACGAAGCTATTCCAGAGAGCAAATCGTGAGAAGATAGAGAAATCATATTGTATTGAACGCATTGGGAAAATCCGGCATGAAGGTATTAAAGCAGTTTCTAAATTGTAAACTATTTTGTAAACTATCCCCCTGCTGCCCCACAGATATTTTGGACAGGTACAGTCTTTTTATTCTGTATAGCACTTAATTCAATGGGGTGTCAAGGCCAATTCCCACTCTGGCACTTCGAGTGCAGAAGATGGGGGCCCGCAAGGATACTAATAATTAATACTGGCCACTCCAGGCTTGTATTAAACGCCCAAGGTTACAGCTTCTCTCTGACCTTGGCTTGGTAAACGCTGCCACCACCCAAATGCAAAACCCCTTGGAACCCAGGAAGGCTTCTGGGAATTCCTTCATGTGAGGTACCCTCAAACCCTTTCACCCCCCCTCCGGGGAAGAGCTGAGAAAGGAAAACAAAGGAAATCAGCTGTTGCCACCAGCTAACTAAAAAACATGGGCACAAACCTCTTAAAACACAAAAATCCAAATCCTATTTATAAAAAAGGTAAACTTTATTCAAAACAAAAAAGAAAGAAAATACATCTGGAACTTAGGCTTTTGCTAGATTTAAAAAACCCACTTACAAAAATTAAACATCAAGAATAACCTTCTTGAAGTCCAGCTTAAAGGTTACAAGCAACACAAAACCATTTGAGGTTAGCACAGAGAAGTCCACATGCCATAAGGAAATAAAAGAAATAACCCTAATCGTGTCTTTCTAGACTTTTCCTGATCTACTTACGCATCTGGGTAGTTCTAGGTATGAGCTGATGATTTCCATACCTGGCAAAAAGCATTTTACAGCATAGTCCCAGCCCTGACTCTGCTTTGTCCCCTCTTCCCGGAGAACAACAACAGACAAAGAGAAGGTTTTTTTCCATTTAAAAAATGTCTAGGCTTCCCATTGGCTCTTTTGGTCAGGTGCCCACTCCCTTTCCTTTACTTGGGGACTTTAACCCTTTACAGGTAAAGCAAGTAGAGAACAGCTACTAACGGGGATTTTATAGCTAACTGGCTGGTTGGGTGTCCATAAAAGGGAGTTACTCCCCGCCCCTTTATTTACCACAGAGATCCTGGTCCAGGGCTTCTAGGTGCTACTGTAATACAAATAATTAATAATAATAATTCATTGAGAAATTAGCTCTTGTGCCAAATTTTGCTCAAGGAAGTTTTATGATATTTATAAAGCCCGCAGTGTTGATGAAAATGAGACGTTCTTTTGCTCCTATAAGGCGGTAGTATAATCATACACCTCTATGAGGTGGGATGGCTCAAAACCCACCAGGCCTTACACATGTAAGGCCTGGTCTCCATATACTATTTGTGGCAGTATAACTGTTTCAGTTAGGGGTGCGATTTCTTTTTGCTGAAATATTTGATACCGGTACCACCCCTGGGGCGAAATCAGTCAGACCGGTATAAAGCTCCCTCATACTAACATCATTTATTCCCCCGTCCCATACAGGAATAGCTATAGAATCACAGAATCATAGAATATCAGGGTTGGAAGGGACCTCAGGAGGTCGTCTAGTCCAAGCCCCTGCTCAAAGCAGGACCAATCCCCAACTACTGGTATGAGCACCCGTACTCTGGTATAGTTAGTATGTATACACGCCCAAAGAACTTGTTTTCAAATCCATTGCAGCTGGGCTCTGTCTCTTCTCTACCACGAGAGTCACTCAGCACCAACCTCAGGCGTACTTCACATCCGAAATCCCCAAATATCACTGGAAGCTAGCTGGTGGTCCTACCCCTCCACCCAACCCAGCACCACCATCTGCCACTTTGCTGTGCCTCATTACGCCATGTAATCCTCTGATCTGTCCTTTTATACAATGACACATTTCAGGCTTGTCAGTTCTACCGCAAATGCCGCAACAAAGCTCTTTCTCATGGTCATTTCCAAAGACCGTTAGGCTGGTTATTATACTTTTTTATAGACTAAAATTCTAACATTTTTTGGCCTGGCAATGGCTCTCCACTCATGTACATTTGAACCAATGCCAGCGAAGGGATTACAGGCATAGCTTAGTATGCATTTTAACTCGGTCTGCGTTCATTCGAATTCCAGGCTGCCGTGGGTAAAATCAGGACACTTTCTCACAAAGAATCTGACTGTGGGGTGGGGGGGATGATTCAGAGAACTGGGAAGGTGGGGGCAGAGCCTTTCTCCTGCAGATTTCCAGCGGCCATCCAGCCTGGGATCATCACTGCTCTTTGCCGGCTGCCTGCTTGCCTATGTGAAATGCATTAGTGGGCTGGGTCCCGTTCAAAAAGAGCAGGTCGGAGCCTGTATCACAAAGGCACTCTCACAATTAGCACTCAGCTGAGAGGCCAAAGACTGAAGATAGTCACAAAGACTAAACTACCCTCTTGCCATTATTCCACTCAGGTTCTTCTATGGCACGCCTCACCCTGGCAGCTAAGTGCCTTCCCGCAGTGCATTCAGAAATGCGCCCAGCATCTGTTGCATGGTGTTTGGTGTCTCCTCCTCTCCACCAGAAGACGTACTGCCTGCTCAGGGTTGAGATACATGAGCAGGGCAGCACGTAGAGGTTCGTGCTGCAGCTGTCTCTGCTTGGAACAAACACAGAACTCCAGGCATCTATAAATATAGGCTTTGTTCCACTACCAGCCAGCTCCACTAGACAATGGGGAGGATGTGGCCTGATAAAACCAGGAAGTAATGCCAACCCTGTTGTTCTTCAGATATCTATCAACTTGCCCTGTACCCTTACCCTTTAGTTTACAAGCCTTTGGCTAATTCTCAGTTCGTGCAACTGTGGTCCCATCCAAACCAGTTGGAATTAGGTTTGTATGTGAGGTTTGGTGAGATTCTTTAATAAATGACTTACTAAAATCCATTACAAAACACATGAAAGAAAGGCGGAATATTACATAGACTGTGTTCCTTTCATTGGTTTGTCTAACTCTGTAAAAAGCATGTATTACTATTTGTATTGCACTAGTGCTTAGCATCACTAGTCATGGGTCAGGACCCCATTGTGCTAGGCGCTGTACAAACCCAGAACCAAAACAGTCCCAGCTCCAAAGATATAACTATACAAATATAAGATGAGAGACAACAGATGGATGCAGACAGACAAGGGAGCACAAGGAAACAATGAGTCAATCATGGTTAGCATGGGAGGCAATAGTCTCGGCACACCAGCTGCCTAATGCTACCAAGTTTTGGGAAGGAGTTGCAGGCATTGCAGCAAAGGAGAATTTTGAGAGGGGATTTGCAGGAGGCCAATGAGGTAGCTTTGTGGATGTTTACAGGGAGCTGCTCGCAAGTGTGAGAGGCAACATGGAAGAAAGCACATGGCTGCATGTTTGAAAATGTAACAAGTGGGCAATGAAATGGAAGTTTTAATTTGTTTCTGCTGCGTGTTCTCTCCTCATTTATCACTAATGCTCCTCTATCTGTGGAACTGGGAGGTGGTCCAATGTCACTGGATGCTCCAGGATTTAGCCCCGCCTTTCACCTCAGGCCACCAGATTTTCCGCTGCTGGAGGCGGAACAAGTCAATCAGTCAATTTCTCCCAACTACTCAGTTTTATAACTTTAATTTGTATTTGTTTTTGTGCCGTCACGACTTTCATCTCATTCCTCTCTCTCCTTTCCACCCACACCCCCATAACAGCTTTGTGAGTAAAGAGAATTTTGTGAGACAAAGTTTGTTTGTCATCCAAATTTTTCAGGTATCTGTGGACAACTGAAAACTTTCAGGTTTATATTGGCAAACACCAAGTAATTGTGGTGGTATTCAGGCTTTTGGTGTTTCAAAACAAATTGCAACAATTCAATGTGTGACATTTTTTGAAATGTTTTGTGGAAAATAAAATGTATTTTCTGACCAGTTCTATGGCTGCAGGATTGAGATGCAACTAAAAAAGGGATGAAAATCTCACCCAGAAGATTGATTTTTGCCTGTCTCCTGGCCACTTTGTAATGAATGTTTACATTTTTCAATGTCTGTACTTTGGTGTATTCTGCACCTGTGTGTGTGTGTGTGTGTGTGTGTGTGTATATATACATGCACTTGTGCAGAATCGTACAGTGTGGCAGATTTCTTTATGCAATTTTCAGTTTTTAAATCATTTAGCAAATCAATCATAGAATCATAGAATATCAGGGTTGGAAGGGACCTCAGGAGGTCATCTAGTCCAACCCCCTGCTCGAAGCAGGACCAATTCCCAGTTAAATCATCCCAGCCAGGGCTTTGTCAAGCCTGACCTTAAAAACCTCTAAGGAAGGAGATTCCACCACCTCCCTAGGTAACGCATTCCAGTGTTTCACCACCCTCATAGTGAAAAAGTTTTTCCTAATATCCAATCTAAACCGCCCCCACTGCAACTTGAGACCATTACTCCTCGTTCTGTCATCTGCTACCATTGAGAACAGTCTAGAGCCATCCTCTTTGGAACCCCCTTCAGGTAGTTGAAAGCAGCTATCAGATCCCCCCTCATTCTTCTCTTCTGCAGGCTAAATAATCCCAGCTCCCTCAGCCTCTCCTCATAAGTCGTGTTCTAGACCCCTAATCATTTTTGTTGCCCTTCGCTGGACTCTCTCCAGTTTATCCACATCCTTCTTGTAGTGTGGGGCCCAAAACTGGACACAGTACTCCAGATGAGGCCTCACCAATGTCGAATAGAGGGGAACAATCACGTCCCTCGATCTGCTCGCTATGCCCCTACTTATACATTCCAAAATGCCATTGGCCTTCTTGGCAACAAGGGCACACTGCTGGTTCATATCCAGCTTCTCGTCCACTGTCACCCCTAGGTCCTTTTCCGCAGAACTGCTGCCTAGCCATTCGGTCCCTAGTCTGTAGCGGTGCATTGGATTCTTCCATCCTAAGTGCAGGACCCTGCACTTATCCTTATTGAACCTCATCAGATTTCTTTTGGCCCAATCCTCCAATTTGTCTAAGTCCTTCTGTATCCTATCCCTCCCCTCCAGCGTATCTACCACTCCTCCCAGTTTAGTATCATCCGCAAATTTGCTGAGAGTGCAATCCATACCATCCTCCAGATCATTTATGAAGATATTGAACAAAACCGGCCCCAGGACCGACCCTTGGGGCACTCCACTTGATACCGCCTGCCAACTAGACATTCACTAAGAAAGAGAAAGACTCACTGTGTGCCACACCTCGAAAATTGTGAAATTGTACAACATAAATGAGTGATCCCTTGCCTGTGGACATGTCACGAACTTAGCAGCCCATTCACATTGCAGATGTCAGGTCTAGTTAGCGATTTCGTACCAACCTTGCAACTTTACTAGTCCCAGGCTGTTGAATCATCACTGAATGAGAGAACCTGTGTCTGAATTCATGAGAGCTGAAACTGACCTGATGGCTGATCTTTCAGCCACACTTAAGCCCAAGTCTTGGCAGTCAGAAGCAGCCTCTTGCGTTCATACCTGCCCTGCTGCTTTTGCAAGTGAAATTCCTTACACAGATGCAAAGTGGGAAATAGAAAAAAAACCCGAGAGACATATGCTGGCAGAAATGGACGACACGTGTTCCAGGGGAATGGGATTTCATCTTTAAAATATTCCCTTTGCCTTCTTTTGTGGGGGGTTTTAGTGATAGTTTGACTGTGTTAACTGTATACTTTGGTTGGAGGCTGGTACTTTACAAAGAGCATTTTTATTAAAAGTCTATTTTTAATCCACTCCATTTTGTATAATCACCTTCACAATTTATGTGTGTTTAATACCTACCTTCTGACAATCCTTTACTCCACCGCCTTCCCTACAATGCCTTCATCTCATCTCCCGGTGCCTTTTGCAGCCAGCATCCTGGGATGAATCCTGGCCCCACTGAAGTTGATGGAAGTTCTGCCATTGACTTCAACAGGGCAGGATTTTACCCCTGGTGCTATTACTGCTTCTTCCTAGACTTCTTCCTCATCACGCTATTCTTGATTCTTTGCCATTTGCCCTTCCTGCCACCAAGTTTGCCCTCGCCAAGGTATCCACTAAGGCCTTGTCTACATTCAGGAACAGCCCCAGATCAGTAGCAGATGATCGGTGTGGCTGCATTGCTGTTGACCACTAAAGTGGAGACAAGAGAAACCCACAGTTTTCACAAATTGAGCTAATCCATGTTTACTTCTACACTTTGCCCTGGCCACTTTCCTGCTGCCAAGGAAACTGACAACAGCAATGGAAGATTAAAATCGCAAAGAGGGAGTGTTGTATTCCTGCAAATAGAAGAGGAGATTCTGTAGTGAGGGCTCTAGACTGGGAGGCAAGACCCAGATTTTTAAAGGTTCTTAGGTGCCAACAGGTTCAGATAGGAAACAAGTAGGATTTCAAAAAATGCCTAGGTGCCTAACTCCCATTGAACTCAGTCAAGAGTGGCCACATTTTTTTATTTATTTTTTTGCTGCCTTCTTTTTTGTCTATAGTTTGGGTAACCAGTTTGATATTTAGGGACAATGATTTCCAGAAGTTCTGGAAGTCCCACAATTTCAACTGAAGTCACTGGAAGCACTTGGGTGCTTGATGTTTTCTGAAAATCAGGCCTCAAGTTGAACACCCAAAATCAGTGGCCACCTTTGGAAATTTTGCGTCATGGTCGAAACACACAGCATCTGCAACTGCTTATTTTCTCAAGGTTGTTCGGGTGGGTTTAATGATCCTTATCAGCAAAGAAATGAACTAAATTACAACCTCAGGCATGGTCAGCAATCTTTTTGAATACAATGTTGCAATGCTGAGATGGATAATGGGCATAAGCACCTATTCCGAGGTTGATGGGTTTGACAAAATGGCAAAAGTCCTGTCAAACACCAGGTTGTTTTCCTATAATTAACAAATTATCACATCATTAAAACCACACGTTTGGATGGCAACTGAGACCTTTTGGCTATTAACAATTTGCAAGGCAGTGATCCAAATACAGATAGAGTAGGCAGGAGATTGAATACTGCTGGTAAATTGCATCATCTCTTTCTTCTGATCTTTCCAAAAGTAAGAAATTATGGGAGACCAAGGCGTGGCGAGGTTCATAGGTGGCTTGCAAAAAGTTTAGGATTAGAACCTAGATGTTCTGTCTCTGAGCCCATACTCAACACACTAGTTAAAGATGCCTCCCGGTGATGGGGTGATACTCCAACACAGGCCCGAGTGGGTTAAAAGTGAGTTAGTGACATTTGCAACCCCAGTGCTGTAATTAATTAGTTGAGTCTCAGCCAAAGGGATTGGGACTAAGAGGGTCAGAGGAAAACCCTATGGCTGCTGGGGCATCATCAAAGGCTGGGGTTCAGTGTGGGGAAGAAACTACGCAGCTCCTATGAAGGCCCCAGATCCAGGATTTGGTGGAGACCAGCCACCGGAGCTGGAGAGAAGACTCCAGGCTGATTTGTTGGGACTTTGGACTTCAGTTAACCTTTTGTTACCCCAAAAGGGGGCTTAACTACACCCTTCTGAGCCAGGGGGCTGGAGTGTGTGTAGCACCAACAGACTCCGGTCATCGCTGGGTGGGATTGAACCTACGGCCTCTCGAGCTAAATGCATGAGCCTCTACTGCATGAGCTAAAAGCCACATGGCCCTTAGCTAAGGCTGTAGCAGGCTCATTAATCTCTCTCTAAGTGGTCTCGGTGCCACTACAGGGAACAGAACACCCCCCCCCCCAGGAGGTATGTGGGTTACATACTTCCCCTAGCTGAGGAAGTGCATCCCGAGCTTCAGAGACTTCCCAGCTGAAATCCCTCACGAGCCCCCACTTGTAACGCTGACAGACGCTGGTCGTCGGCGGGCAGGATCGAATCAGGGACCTCTGGAGCTAAATGCATTAGCCTCTACTGCAATGAGCTAAAATCCACATGGCAGACTCATTAATCTCTCTCTCTCTCTAAGTGCTCTTGATGCCACTACATGGGACAGAGCACCACATCCAGGAGATGTGTGTGGGTTACATGTGCACAGATGTAAACGGTCATCGGAAGAACTCCTGTAACTCCGCACCCCAGCAAGAGGGTGTGCTCTGGAGGTGAGTGAGCCCCACACCACACCCCCACTACATTGTTTTTTAAAACAATCAAAAGCCAACCATGATTCTTGTGTTACAGGCTGAGAGACTTGGTGACAGAGAGGTTAAATGACTTGCCTAGAAACTCAACATCCTGGGCTCTAACCATTACATCATGTTTGCTTATTTCCCATATATCTCTGCAAGTGTACAGGGCCAGCAAAAGGAAGAGCCTAAGGGCAATAAAGAAAACACCATAACTCATTCAGTGCAGTCAATACGAAGTGCAGTTTAGTGCGGGGCATGGCTTCCTGCAGTGTGCTGTTATTACTTGTGTTTCCCTCTGCCACGTTGTCAAAGTTCCTCCCCCACTCTGAACGCTAGGGTACAGATGTGGGGACCTGCATGAAAACCTCCTAAGCTTATCTTTACCAGCTTAACAGCATGGGGATGGGATAATCATCATAGACTGTAAAAGTCCACGTTCCTGACCAGCCCTGGTACTGGACAGGCAACTTGGCTGTAGGCAAATTGAATGAGTTGGACTTGAAGGGTTCAATTGTCACTTGGATCTCTGGGTTGATTAAATTGGGGTCCACTAAGGAAGCATGGATAGCTGACACTTGTGCTCCAGTGTCCCTCCACGCGGTGACCTTCTTCCCGCCCACACTCACAGTTTCCCTCCGCTCCAAGGGTATCTGGGAGGTATCTGGGCCTGTGGACCTCTGGTGTGATCCCGGTGCAATGAACTGTAATCTGTTGGGGTTCTTGGGGCAGTTGACCTTTACATGCCCCAGCTTGTTACATTTAAAACATCGTCCAGCTGACGGGTCACTGGGGCGAGGTGGGTTGCTGGAGAACAGGGTGGTGGGACGATAAGGGGTCTAGAGGGTTCTTTGGGAAGTAGGTGGGGCCTTGGGCGGCCCCCGGTAATAGGGTGTGGTCTGGGGTGGTCCCTTCTGGTCTCCGCTCCCACTGCGACCAGTTTTCTTCTTCTCGGCCACCTCCACCAATCTGGCTCCAATCTCTCCTGCCTCGATTACAGTTTTGGGCTTCCCATCTAGGATGTATCTTTCTATTTCCTCAGGAACACCCTCTAAGAATTGTTCCATTTGCATTAGGAAGGGCAAATTTACTGGAGATTCAACACTTGCTCCTGATATCCAGGCATCCCAATGTTTCACAATGTGGTAGGCATGTCGGGTAAATGACACATCTGGTTTCCACCTGAGGGCTCTGAACCTCAGACGAGACTGCTCGGGTGTTATCCCCATTCTGACTCTTGCCTTGGATTTAAACAATTCATACTTGTTCATGTGTTCTTTAGGCATTTCAGCTGCCACCTCAGCTAAGGGTCCACTGAGCTGTGGCCTCAGCTCTACCATGTATTGGTCAGTAGAGATGTTGTACCCAAGGCAGGCCCTTTCAAAGTTTTCTAGGAAGGCCTCAGTATCATCGCCTGCCTTATAGGTGGGGAACTTTCTGGGATGGGGAGTGGTACCTGGAGAAGGATTGCTAGGGTTTGTTGGTATATTCTGCTGAGCCTTTATCTTCTCCATCTCCTCCACATGCTTCCTCTCTTTTTCCTTCTTCTCCATTTCTTGGGCCTTTGCCTCCATTTCTTGGGCCCTTGCCTCCATAGCTCTCCTGTGAGCAGCCACTTGATGTTGTTCTGCCTCTTTCGCTGCCTCCATTTCTTTTTCCTTCTCCTCCTTCTTCAGCCGCATGAGTTCTATCTGTCTTTCATGTTCCCTTTGTTTTTCCTCAGCCTGAAATCTGGCTAATTCCAGCTTTTGTCGAGCCGTGGATTTTGTCATTCTAACCTCTCAGTTTTTAACTAACTTTACACCCGAGGTTTAGAAATAAACAAACAAAACTTGGCTGTAAAATTTTGCTGTGCTGGAATAGAATACCTATTCTCTGATAGTGATTGTCAGCCTACAGAAAAAGACAATTCCCTTGTCTCTGCTCTGGGCCCAAATCAAAGCAAAAAACCTCCAACTACTTGGAAACCTGCTTACCAGCAGCCTAAAGGAAAAAAAAATTCCTTTTCAAACTTGTGCTCCTTGTAAAAAATCAAAATCCTAAAACAAAAAAACAACAAAAAAAACCCTGCCGCTTTTGTCTCCAGGCAAATGGGTAAAACACCTCCCCCTGTTTACTTTTAGGGGAAAAAAAAAACTCTGGGCTGGAAAACTGAATTTCCCTGCAGGAGTTAAGTACCCTGCCTCCAGGCAAAGAAAACCTACAATTCATAAAGATAATCCCCTTTTGTCTCTGCTTGGCCACAAAGCAGAGAAAAAACAAGCTGCTTTCAGTTTAAGCTGCTTTCTGGACTTCCTTTCCAAAGGAAAAAAAATTTCCTTTTTAAAATCTGTATTTCTGGTTCAAAAAATCTCAGCTGGATCTCAAAATGATTTCAGGTTAATCCCACCACTCTGCCACCATGTCAAGGTTCCTCCCCCACTCTGAACGCTAGGGTACAGATGTGGGGACCTGCATGAAAACCTCCTAAGCTTATCTTTACCAGCTTAGGTCAAAAACTTCCCCAAGGTACAAAATATTCCACCCTTTGTCCTTGGATTGGCCGCTACCACCAACAAACAAATACTGGTTACTGGGGAAGAGCTGTTTGGAAACATCTTTCCCCCCAAAATACTTCCCAAAACCTTGCACCCCACTTCCTGGACAAGGTTTGGTAAAAAGCCTCACCAATTTGCCTAGGTGACTACAGACCCAGACCCTTGGATCTTAAGAACAATGAACAATCCTCCCAACACTTGCACCCCCTCTTTCCTGGGAAATGTTGGATAAAAAGCCTCACCAATTTGCATAGGTGACCACAGACCCAAACCCTTGGATCTGAGAACAATGAAAAAGCATTCAGTTTTCTTACAAGAAGACTTTTAATAGAAATAGGAGTAAATAGAAGTAAAGAAATCCCCTCTGTAAAATCAGGATGGTAGATACCTTACAAGGTAATTAGATTCAAAACATAGAGAATCCCACTAGGCAAAACCTTAAGTTACAAAAAAGACACACAGACAGAAATTCTATTCAGCACAATTCTTTTCTCAGCCATTTAAAGAAATCATAATCTAACACATACCTAGCTAGATTACTTACTAAAAGTTCTAAGACTCCATTCCTGGTCTATCCCCAGCAAAAGCAGCATACAGACAGACAGAGACCCTTTGTTTCTCTCCCTCCTCCCAGCTTTTGAAAGTATCTTGTCTCCTCATTGGTCATTTTGGTCAGGTGCCAGCGAGGTTACCTTTAGCTTCTTAACCCTTTACAGGTGAGAGGAGTTTTCCTCTGGCCAGGAGGGATTTTAAAGGGGTTTACTCTTCCCTTTATATTTATGACACATGTGCATTGGCCAAACCGGACAGTCTCTACGCAAAAGAATAAATGGACACAAATCTGACATCAGGAATCATAACATTCAAAAACCAGTAGGAGAACACTTCAACCTCTCTGGCCACTCAGTAACAGATTTAAAGGTAGCAAATTTGCAACAGAAAAGCTTCAGAAACAGACTCCAAGGAGAAACTGCTGAGCTTGAATTAATATGCAAACTAGATACCATTAACTTGGGTTTGAACAGAGACTGGGAGTGGCTGGGTCATTACACATATTGAATCTATTTCCCCATGTTAAGCATCCTCACACCTTCTTGTCTGTCTAAATGGGCCATCTTGATTATCACTACAAAAGTTTTTTTCTCCTGCTGATAATAGCTCATCTTAATTAATTAGCCTCTTACTCCACCTTTTCTTGTTCTCTCTATGTGTATATATATATATATCTTCTTACTATATGTTCCATTTTATGCATCCGATGAAGTGGGCTGTAGCCCACGAAAGCTTATGCTCAAATAAATTTGTTAGTCTCTAAGGTGCCACAAATACTCCTGTTCTTTTTGTGGATAAGACTAACATGGCTGCTACTCTGAAACCTCTTCATAATTTGTTTCACTGTGAGTTTAAAAGGAGAAGGGGTAGCAGAGTTCTTTATGGCTGGTTTAGGCCCTGATCCAGGAATGCACGGAGGCATGTGCTTTCCTGAATCAGAGCCTTATTTGCTATTTGCCTCCATTTCATGCAGAGTGAAGGGGTTTTACCGATGAACAACAACAATGCTTGAGGGTCCAAAAAGGAAAGGCTTAAAGAAGTAATTGGGCTGCAGCTGGCCAAACAAGCACATAGGAAATAATCATCCCAACAGAATCCAGATCTCCTATTCCCAGCCCAGTACCAGAAACACAAGACCGGCCTTAGTTTCAGTGGGCCCAATTCTGATAGCCTTAGTCCCATGACAACTGTTTTAGTCCGTGAGTAGCGCCCGTGAAATGGATGGGCCTATATGTGGAATAAGCTGCTACTCAGCATGAGAAATGAGATGGGAATCTGGACCAACATGTATTATGCCAAATTGTCATTTGAAATTCCATGAGCCACAAGGAGGGGGAGGAATTGTCTGTGTTGCTCCATGCATAACTAGGAGTAATGAGACACTAGGGGCAACAGAATATCTAAGGCGGTGAGCGGAAAAAAGAACACTGTTAGTGAAAGGTATGTTGTGGAATAGTCTCCAAAGGGAATGGAGGAAAATCCATTGCTCGGTCCATTTAAAAGTAGGTTGAATGAAATAATAAGGGGAACAGTCCTACAAAGGCAAAGGAATGCTAAGGTGAACTAACAGGTCTCTCTGTCTCTAATTGCTGCACTGTGAATCTGTGATTGACTGTGTTTCTGTGACTTGACGCTTGCTAGATAAAACAGTAGCAATCTCTTTAAAACAGTCATCCAGAAGGGAATTATGTGAGAGCTGTCAAGTGACAGATTTGCGAATTAAACTTTAAATGGAGTTTGGATATGCAATTAGTATTTCTGACATGTTACCCGCGTTTCTCTTTCCTCTGCAGCTAAAGTCCTGGGACCAGATCCTCAGCTGGTATAAATCGGTGTCGCTGCATTGCCTCCAGTGGAGTTATGCCAACACACACCAGTAGAGGATCTGGCCCTCAGTGTCTAGTGTAATCTTTTTACCTGGGTATAACCCCACAGGATCAACCTGGAGGGTCTCCTCTGGGCATGGTTTCCCTCTCATGCTAGGGGCATAAGTGCATACGATTCTGGGGGCTCAGACATGGTATTACTCCCACCCATTCCCAAAGATGGAAGAAAACAGTGGTCTTAACAAATGTTAATTAGTAAGGGCATGATTAGTGAGGAGCAGGATCCAGTTGTAGCTGGATGGTAACTGAGATCTTTTGGATATTAATTTATAAGGTCGTGATCCAGATGAAACAGACAACTGGAGATTTAATAATGCTGTGCAGTTACAAAATCGCCTTTCTTCCAGTCTTTCCAAAAGATTGTGGGAAACTGAGGCACAGAAGTTACTGTAGATATTAGTAATTCTAATATTTTTTTCTATATTTTGATTGTTACCAACTCATTCACATTGTTCAAAGCCAGCCCACGAACACAACAGCTATAAATGTAGGGCTTAATACATGCCTTGGATTGACAGGTTTGGTGAGGCAGGGTTAGATACCAGCATGCCGTTGAATACAAGGGCATAGCACCCCATAGCCCAATGTTTTTCAAAGATCGGGTCTCGACCCAGTACTGGGTTGTGACCCGAAAGGCACTGGATCGCCTGGCTCGGCGACCCGGCGGCTCTGGTCAGCACTGCCGACCAGAACATTGAAAGTACCGTCGGCGGTGCTGCCCAGCTAAGGCAGGCTGGTGCCTACCTGTTCCGCCACTGCGCTGTGCCCCGAAAGTGGCCAGCAGCGGCTCTGGCTTCTAGGCAGGGGGACCACAAGGGGGGGCAGTGCCTGCGGGTGAGAGCCGCGCAGAGCCGCTTGTGCACCTCTGCCTAGGAGCCAGACCTGCTGCTGGCCGCTTCTGGGGCGCAGCACGGTCCGTGGTGCCAGGACAAGCAGGAAGCCTGCCTCTGCACCCCGGCTGCGCTGCAGACTGGAAGCTGTCGGAGGTAAGTCTGCACCCCAACCCACACTCCAACCTCTGCCCCAGCCCTGAGGCCCCCCAAACCTGGAACCCCTTCCTGTACCCCGAACCCCTCATCCCCAGACACACTACAGAGCCTGCACCCCCAGACCATAGTCCTGACCCCCTCCCGCACCCCAACCCCCTGCCCCAGCCCTGAGGCCCCCCCAAACCCAGAGCCCCTGAACCCCAAACCCCTCATCTCTGGCCCCACCACAGAGTCTGCACCCGCAGACCAGAGCCCAGTCCCCCTCCTGCACCCCAATCCCCAGCCCCAGCCCTGAGCCTCCCCCAACCCCAGAGCCCCCTCCTGCACCCCAAACCTCTCATTCCTGGCCCCACCTCAGAGTCTGCACCCCAGCCCAGAGCCCTGACCTGCACCCCAACCCCCGCCTCAGCCCTGAGCCCCCCCCAAACCCGGAGTACTTGTACTTATCTTAATTGAATTACATCTTGTTGAATTCAGACAAATTCTCCAATTTGTCAAGATCATTTTGAACTCTAATATAGGGTCCCAAAGTGCTAGCGATCCCTCCCAGCTTTGTGTCATCTGCATATTTTGTAATAAGAATATTTTCCACTCTATTATCCAAGTCATTAATGAAAATATTGACTAGGACCAGATCCAGGACTGACCCCTGCGGGATCCCATTAGATATGCCCTCCCAGTTTGACAGTGAATTATCTTTGACTACAGTCTTTCAACCAGTTGTGCACCAACCTAATAGTAATTTTGTCTAGATCATGTTTCCCTAGTTTGCTTATGAGTATATCATGTAGTACTGGGTCAAAAACCTTACTAAACATAAGATATCACATCTACTGCTTCCCCCTTGTCCACTACAGAGGTTGAAGAAGGAAGTTAGGTTGGTTTGGCATGATTTGTTCTTATAACGTATTTTTCAGGTGATAGGAAACTGATTGTTTAATAATTTGTTCGAGTATCTTTACAGGTATCGAAGTTAGGCTGACAGGTCGATAATTCCCCGGGGTCATCTTTGTTCCACTTTTTAAAGATAAGTCTGATGCTTGCCCTTCTGCAGTTTCCTGGGACCTCTCCTGTCCTCCAGGTGTTCTGAAAGATCATTGCTAATGCCTCTGAGATTGCTTAAGTACCCAAGATGAATTTCATCAGGCCCTGCTGAGTTGAATACATCTAACTTATCTAAATATTCTTTAACCTGCTCTTTCCCTATTTTGGCTTGTGTTCCTTCCCCCTTGTTGTTAATATGAATTGTGTTGAGTATCTGGTTGCCATTAACCTTTTTAGTGAAGACTGAAACAAAATAGGCATTAAACACCTCCGCCTTCTTGAGGTCATCAGTTATTAGCTCTCCTTCCCTGCTAAGTGAAGGGCCTATGCTTGCCTTCTTCTTTCTCTTGCTTCTAATGTATTTAAAGAACTCCTTATTGTCTTTTTTGTCCCTTGCTAGATGTAACTCATATTGTGCCTTAGCCTTTCTGATTTCGTTCCTACATACTTGTGACATTCTTTTGTATTCCTCCTAAGCAGTTTGTCCATGCCTTGCACTTTTTGTAGGATTCCTTTTTGATTTTCAGGTCATTAAAGAGCTCCTGATAGGGCTATTTTGACCTCTAACTATTCTTCCTATCTTTCCTTTGCATCAGAGTAGTTTGCAGTGGTGCCTTTAATACTGTCTCCCTGAGAAACTTCAAGCTCTCCTGAACTCCTTTTTCCTTTAGACTTTTTTTCTCATGCGACCTTACTTACCAATTCTCTGAGTTCATTAAAGTTTGCTTTTTTAAAGTCCATTGTCCTTAGTCTGCTGCTCTCACACCTTCCTTTCCTTAGACTCATGAAATCTATCATTTCATCATCACTTTCACTCAAAGTGGCTTCCATCTTCAGATTCGCTCCCAACTCCTCCTGGTTTGTCAGAATCAATTCTAAACTGGCTTTTTCCCTGTTCCTGCCTCTACTTTCTGGGACAAAAGGTTGTCCCCAATACATTCCAAGAACTTATTGGAAATTTTGTTTGGCTGTATTTAAGTCCCCCATTATTATGAGCTTTTGTGTTTTGGATATTTCTGTTTGTTCTAGATATGCCTCATCCACCTCTTCCTGATTTGTGCTCCACAGTAGACCCCTATCATGATGACATCACTATTTTTACCCTTTTTATATTTACCTAGAAACTGTCAGCTCTTTTGCCTCCTACCTTTTTCTGGTCCTCAGAACAAGTATATATATTTTTGATGTTGAATGCAACACCACCCTCTTTTTATCCTACCTATTCTTCCTGAACAAGCGATACCCCTCTGCACCAATATTCCAGTTATGAGACTTATCTTCCACCCCATCCCCCCAGTCTCTGCAATGCCAATTAAGTCATAATTTAGCTTATGTACTGATACCTCCAGCTCTTTCTGGTTATTCCCCAAATTCCATACATTTGTGTATAGATGTCCAAGATGTTGAGCAAATTTGCCCACTGATTTCTCTCTTGTTACTCCTATGACCCAATTGTAATTTTCCATGTCCCCCTCCAACCCTCTGTTAAGGTCATCTTTTTTTTTTTTTTTTACACTTGCCTGTGGGCTTTTTGTCCCTTGCCCCTTTGAACCTAGTTTAAAGCCCTCCTTCCTAGGCTGGCAAGTCAGTGTACAATAATGCTCTTCCCCTGCTTTGCATGTGAGCTCACCGGCCGACTTTCTTCCTCTGCATAACAAGATGCAGCTACCTGCTCTAATTAATGCTTTTGTTTGAGGCAATATTTCATCGCTTCTCCAAATCAAATCAGATTTACCCTTATCTACAGTGAGCTGGCTAGAAATCCTGTAATCAGCCCCTGCCTATCTTCTTAAAGCCCTTAAATCTGGTGGCTGTGAGCTGAAATGCCTTCCACATCTTTAATCTCCTTTAATAATGTTTAAGTCTACATATGCTAGACTGTTACCAATTAGGGATCTTGAGCAGTTATATTTTAATAGTCTCTTTTACAGTGTTTATATAAAGCTTCCCCGTTCACCTTTCATGTAAAAGATACGTGTGATTCCTGTAGCTTACAGTGTTGCAGGGAAATGAGTTCCATGTCCGGGAGGAATCCTTGCTGCCAGTTGTGAGTGATGTATGTCATTCAAAACGCCAAGCCCTGAGCTTAGGGAACACAGGCACTGCTGCTGTGTAACCATGTAACCACGGCTCTGCTCGGCTGTGTACTTCTCTGCACAGGCACGTAATACTCAGACACAGCCAGGAATGGCTGGCAAGCCCACATATGAAGGGAAAATCAAAACATTGTAACACGTCCCTCGCTACCTGGGATACCACAGTATTCCTCAAAAAGAAAAGGAGTGCTTGTGGCACCTTAAAGACTAACAAATTTATTAGAGCGTAAGCTTTTGTGAGTTTACGCTCTAATAAATTTATTAGTCTCTAAGGTGCCACAAGTACTCCTTTTCTTTTTGCAGATATAGAGTAACACGGCTGCTACTCTGAAACCTCACAGTATTCCTAGTTCTGCACCTCACGGCCATTTAGAACTCCCTCACGACAGAAGAGATAAAACCCAGGTCCTTTTCCAAAGCACAGCCCCGACGTCTTGAACTAAATGAGAATCTCCATCAACTGTCAGCATGATAGGGCTCATGACACACAGTTGAACATTCCAGATTCCATCCAGCGGAGGCCAGTTATTTACATTCACACTAGCCAGGTTATTCCAGAACTATGTGTGACAGATCGGCTATTGGCTGTCAAGAAAGAATCTTTCATATAGATGGATTTTATTGGGAGATAAGGAATTATTGAGAAGATGGGAGCTTTACAGGTTACGGCTGAAAGAGACTGGCATGTTAACTCGGAAAAGCAGGCACCAACTCCTAGGGAGAAACCCTTTAACATGCAAATGAGCTTTACTTTGACCAAGGTTTATGCTAAGAAAGCTTATAAATTATTGCCTATGCAAGATCAAACACACTTTGGCAATGCTCAAAGTAACTACGCTCTAGGGAAGGGGGCTTCCATAAAATATGGTGTACAGTGGCTACTGTACTGGAGAGATTGTTTTAGCTCCCTAGATATTGCACCTAAGCAAATATCATATGAATACAAGTCCTTTCCCCAAAGCAAAGGAACCTTTGCATTTAAAAGATCTCTCAGAGCAAGAAGCCTGTCTCCTCCAGCCTTCCAACCACAGCCACTTCAAACACTTAGAGGAAAAGTAGCAGTTTGAATTGGTGGTGGTTTTGTATTTAATATCCGTATTGCATTAGCACTCCCAGAAAACCACACCCAGCCACAGAACAGGACTGAAGCTCCATTGTGCTAGGCACTGTACAAACACTTGCCAATGTGGCCCATGCCCTGAAGAGCCCCACGAATACAACAGGGCATTTTTACTCCTGGGGAAAATTTTGCACAACTGCAGTGCAGCAGAAAAATGCTCTCCCTTCCCCCACCCCTCACCCCCCCCAGATTCCCTTTGCTTCCTTGCAGAAAATGGTTCCCGCTGGGAAGCAAAGAGAAGCTGCACCGGTACTCACTCACTCCTCCCCTGCAACTTGGCACTCAGACTTTGTTCAGGCAGCGGGTGGTGGGGGGAGGATGGGGATGGAGAGGTAAATCCTTGCGGGGAGGGGGATCTGGCGATGCCCCAGTCGCCCAGGGATGCTAGTCCCAGCCGGGCGGAGGGGGTGAGGAGGAGGATGGAGATGGAGTTCCCTCTCCTGTCCCCTTCCTTGCAGGGAGCAGCCAAGGCTGGGTCAGCTCAAGTCCCAGAAACTTCCCCTGGCTGCAGGAAGCTCTGCACTGCCAGAGGGGACAGAGCGGTGCGGGAGAGCCTCAGGAAGGGGATTGGGGGTGAGAGGGTCCAGATGCACAGGTGTTGGGCAGACAGGGGCAGCAGCTCCCTCCCTGTACAGTGTCCCCACCTGTGCATCCGGAACCACCCCCCATCGAGCCCCCTCCACATCAGGAACCCCCCACACCCAGAACCCCTTCCCCACCGAGTCCCCCAAACCCCTACCTTTCCAAGCCTCACCCCCTGCATCAGGAGCCCCCCACACGCAGACCCCCACCCCACTGAGCCCCAACCAGCTGCACCCTGACCTGCCACCCCACCAAGCCCCACTCCTCCAGACCCCCACACTGAGCCCTAACCACCTTCACCTGGATTCCCCTGCAGATTCCCATTCCCCTTGCACCCAGAACCCCGCACCGAGCCTGTGTGCATCCATGTTCCCCCCACAGAGCTGCCTGCATCCAGATTGTGCCCCACAGAAACCTGGTACTCGGGAGTGAATTCTGTACCAATTTTTTTTTAATTAAAATTCTGCAAAGATCTGCATATTTTAATTGTCACAGAAACAATTTGGTAATTTATTTCAAAATCCGTGTCAGCAAATAATTGAAAATGGTGTGATTATATTGTGTTATTTTCACAAATAAAATATGCAGAATTTTAAAATAATGTGTGAAGAATATTTATTTTTTTGGCGCAGAATTCCCTCCGGAGTAGCATTTTTCACACTCATACACTGGGGTGTGGCTGCTCTTCAGGATGGATTCCAGTAGATGTCACCCCTCCCTCTAAGTCAGAGTTCTGAGTGAGTTCTCCAGATGTTCTCCTGGAGGTCCTGTGGTTTAGAAGAAACCTGAAACTGAGGTCCCTGTCTACCTATGTATTTATAACATGATATCTGAGGGCTGAGCTCTCCTGGTTATTAAAGAGCTTATCATACTATCTGACCAAATTTCAATGAACAGCTATATTCTCTCTCCCTAAATGCTCCAGACAGTTTCAATCAGACACAATGGCCTTCTCCAATTCCTGTCCCATTCTGCCATGTAAGTTTGCAGTGAGTCATTCATTAGCTGTTATATTCCACCACAGAGAACTGCATTTCAGTGGCGCATGAAAAAATGCTTCTGTGCATTGGGCTGAATTCTAATCTGTTACACTGGTGTGAATTTGGAGAGATTACTTTGACCTGCACTAGCCTTTGTGGCCACTGGATCCTTCTTTCCTCTCTAACTAATGTTTCAGCGGAGCCAAAGGAAATAAATCCAGGGTAACTCATAGTTACGCTGGTAGAACTGAGAAAAGGATTTGGCAGACAGCTTGCTCTTGGTCTGTAGCCTCTGCCTAGATGAAAGGCGTTATATATATGTCAGATACTATCATTACTAAAAATGTTATAAGAACCCCCATCACAAAAGGGGGCATTACTTCAGGAAGGGAAAATCTTTACTAAAAAGTTAACCATCCTGTAACAAGGTCAGTTCAGGCAGAGGGGTAATACAAAGTATTCAATCAGTTCTCAGCAAGTGATTGATTCTCTTGCCTTAGGCTGAAGTCTTGTCTGCTAAACAAGATAAAATCTAGGTATTGTAGGCAGGGATGATTTGGTAGATGGTGCCCTTACCACTGAGACAGTACTGCATCCATGTCTCCATTTTACGGCCGTAGGGGGCATGCTGTTGTTCAAAGTGCTGTATTTTGAAACAAATAAAAAGCTAAAACCTTATGGGCATGAGGCCACTTAAAAATGCCATAGTATTCTTCATAAAAGTTGGGTGTTAACCCTGGTGTCCTAGCCAAAATCTAGCTTTGCTTATTATTTTAGTCCTCCTTCAAATTTTCACTGCAGCTTTAGCTGGATATGAGATCTTCACTTGCTTGTTTACGTAGTCTTAGAGAGGCACGATGGTTTACTGCAGGAAGGATAATCTTGTGGTTAAGACAGTGGAGTGGGACTATTTAGAAAAGCTGGACGAGCACAAGTCCATGGGGCCAGATGCGCTGCATCCGAGAGTGCTAAAGGAGTTGGTGGATGTGATTGCAGAGACATTGGCCATTATCTTTGAAAACTCATAGCGATCTGGGGAAGTCCCAGATGACTGGAAATAGGCTAATGTAGTGCCCATCTTTAAAAAAGGGAAGAAGGAGGATCCTGGGAACTACAGGCCAGTCAGCCTCACCTCAGTCCCTGGAAAAATCATGGAGCAGGTCCTCAAGGAATCAATTCTGAAGCCTTAGAGGAGAGGAAAGTGATCAGGAACAGTCAGCATGGATTCACCAAGGGCAAGTCATGCCTGACTAATCTAATTGCCTTCTATGACGAGATAACTGGCTCTGTGGATGAGGGGAAAGCGGTGGGCGTGTTGTTCCTTGACTTTAGCAAAGCTTTTGACACAGTCTCCCACAGTATTCTTGCCAGCAAGTTAAAGAAGTATGGGCTGGATGAATGGATGATAAGGTGGATAGAAAGTTGGCTAGATTGTCGGGCTCAATGGGTAGTGATCAATGGCTCCATGTCTAGTTGGCAGCCGGTATCAAGTGGAGTGCCCCAAGGGTCAGTCCTGGGGCTGGTTTTGTTCAATATCTTCATAAATGATCTGGAGGATGGTGTGGATTGCACTCTCAGCAAGTTTTCAGATGACACTAAAATGAGAGGAGAGGTAGATACGCTGGAGGGTAAGGATAGGATACAGAGGGACCTAGACAAATTAGAGGATTGGGCCAAAAGAAATCTGATGAGGTTCAACAAGGACAAGTGCAGAGTCCTGCACTTAGGACGAAAGAATCCCTTGCACCCCTACAGACTAGGGACCAAATGGCTCGTCAGCAGTTCTGCAGAAAAGGACATAGGGGTGACAGTGGACGAGAAGCTGGATATGAGTCAACAGTGTGCCCTTGTTGCCAAGAAGGCCAATGGCATTTTGGGATGTATAAGTAGGGGCATTGCCAGCAGATCGAGGAACGTGATTGTTCCCCTCTATTCAACATTGGTGAGGCCTCATCTGGAGTACTGTGTCCAGTTTTGGGCCCCACACTACAAGAAGGATGTGGAAAAATTGGAAAACGTCCAGTGGAGGGCAACAAAAATGATTAGGGGACTGGAACACATGACTTATGAGGAGAGGCTGAGGGAACTGGAATTGTTTAGTCTGTGGAAGAGAAGAATGAAGGGGAATTTGATAGCTGCTTTCAACTACCTGAAAGGGGGTTCCAAAGAGGATGGATCTAGACTGTTCTCAGTGGTGGCAGATGACAGAACAAGGAGTAATGGTCTCAAGTTGCAGTGGGGGAGGTTTAGGTTGAATATTAGGAAAATCTTTTTCAGTAGGAGCGTGGTGAAACACTGGAATGCATTACTTAGGGAGGTGGTGGAATCTCCTTCCCTTGAAGTTTTTAAGGTCAGGCTTGACACCTGGCTGGGATGATTTAGTTGGGGATTGGGCCTGCTTTGAGCAGGGGGTTGGACTAGATGACCTCCTGAGGTCCCTTCCAACCCTTATATTCTATGATTCTATGATTCACGGGATTTTCTTATTAGGGCTGGCTGGGAAAAGGTTTTCCTATGGGAATTTTTGAATTGATTTTTCACATCCCAAATTGAGATGAAAAGTCTATTTCCATTTTTTGGCGAACAGAAAATCTGAAAACTATTTCAGTTTGGATCCATTTGAACATTTTCTTTCACTGCAGACCTTTTTAATCCATGTCTGTATGTGTGTGTGCGCCAAGTTACTATAATTTTAAAATAAAACTGTTTAGACTTAAACACACAATTTTCCAGTTTGACAATCTCAAAACTTTTTTGTTTACTAAAAATGTTTTGACTCGAGTGTTTCACTCGAATGTTTATGTGCGAACAAATTCGGTTTCAATGAATTGGCATTTGGGGGCAAAAAAAAAGGTAAGTAGAAAAATTCCTAACTAGGTGTACTTTTGACTTGACTCCAGATTAGGATGTAGACTCTCTATGTGACCTGGGATAAATCACTCCTGTCCAGATTCTGATATTCTTTCTGATGCTGAATAGCACCTCACTCCAAAAGCGGTCCTATTGATTTTACTAGGACTATTCCCAGAGTAAACCTCACTCAAATTGAGTAATCTCTACCAGAATCTAACCCTTAATCTCATAGAGTATGTCTACATTGCAGCCTCCCAGCCTGGCTAGACAGACTAGAGCATTAAAAATACCAGTGTGGACGATGTGGCTTGGGATCTCAAACCTTGTCGGGATTGTATAATGTAGACAGACCCATAGTACTTCCATTTCTCAGCCTGTGTCTTGTCTAGTTAGATTTTAAACTGTTCTGGGCAGGGACTCTCTCTTTCTTCCTTTGTGTTTGGATGGTGTATAGTATTTGTGTGGGTCCTTATCTTGGTTGTTGCCTGGATGCACTACTATAACTCAAATGGCTAATTCTCCAATGGTTGCATTGTTAAATAGCTTCTATGTTTTGCCCCAGAGGTGGAAGCATTTCAGTGGTGGGGGATGTGAACCCTCTGTTTTTCAGTTTGTGCAGTGCTTTACAATCTTTTGAAATGAAAGCTGCTATAAACAAATAAGGTAATTATTAGTAATAAATTTTCAGTTCACTCAATCTAGCAGAGTCCCTGGACTACTTGAAATATGAATTGGGGATGGGCTAATGTGGGATCCATAGCACCATTTGCCATTTGCTGACTGTTGATGATTAAATGTTCTGCTTTTTTTGTAGATCTGATAGAATCTTCTCTAGTTGAAAATGATTCTGTTAAATAAACTTACGCTTTATGGCAATTTGTGGAGCTGTTTCAAAAATTAAAGAGAAGCGTGGAGAAAGAATGGCTTTGGAATGTACAACCTGTTCCCTGTCACTGATGATACTTCATCGTTTTTCCAGCTTTCCAACCTATGCTCATTTAAAGCCTTTCATGATAGTAGTAATGATAAAGCCCTGAAAGGGGGACTTGATAGGACGATCTGCTGTATTGCTCATAAACAAACTCGAGGTGAGTAAAGGGAACATTTAGAGTTCAGAAAGATTGGAGCTAGAGTCTATTTTCATATTTATCACCAAAAGCTGGGTAATGCTGCAATGTTATTGCCTGTTTGGTCCTTGAAATATTAAGCAGTAGAATATATCCTTAAGAATTGTTATGACAGATTCTCTCACACACAGAACCCCTCCACCCCCACCTTGTGACACAGCCTTACTGGAATGTGTATTACTGCAAACAAAAGCTGCTAGAAAGGCAGCATTCAAAGGTCTACTTCCCTAAACCACAGGAAAACAACATACATTTCTCATGAATTATTTCATGCCGTATGTTTGTTGATGTGTGTTTGTTAGAGAATAAACATCCAAATAACAGGTTAGAGCTTTCAGAGTAACAGCCGTGTTAGTCTGTCTTTGCAAAAAGAAAAGGAGTACTTGTGGCACCTTAGAGACTAACCAATTTATTTGAGCATGAGCTTTCGTGAGCTACAGCTCACTTCATTGGATGCATACCGTGGAAACTGCAGTAGACATTATATACACACAGAGACCATGAAACAATACCCCCTCCCACCCCACTGTCCTGCTGGTAATAGCTTATCTAAAGTGATCATCAAGTTGGGCCATTTCCAGCACAAATCCAGGTTTTCTCACCCTCCGCACCCCCACCCCCAACTCACTCTCCTGCTGGTAATAGCCCATCCAAAGTGACCACTCTCTTCACAATGTGTAAGATAATCAAGGTGGGTCATTTCCAGCACAAATCCAGGTTCTCTCACTCCCTCAGCCCCCTCCAAAAACCTGTACTGATTGCTAGAATGTATATTTTAGCCACAGAAACAGTCCACAGCTAGATAAAGTGTTTGGAAATATCACAAAATTCATCATCATTCATTAGAAGAAATATCCTATGAGACTTTGGACTGACTTCAGACTGGGTGACAGTTCACTGAAATCAATGGAGTTAGCTCAGGGATGAATCTGTCCCAATATATTAAATGTGCTCAAATATGGCTTCTGAAATTATATTTATATTACAATGCACAAGACCTAGTGGGCCCATTTGACTAGGCTCATGTACAGAGAGACTGTCCCTGCTCTAAAGAATTTACACTCTAAATAGGCAAGGCACTCAAAGGGTGGGGGAAAGGAAGTATTGCTATTATCCCTATTACAGAGATGAGGAACTGAGGCACAGAGAGAAGAAGTTAAAGGCAGATAAGATGCCTCTGGCGGAGCTGGAAACTGAGGCTAGATTTCTTGAGTTCCAGCCCAGTGCTTTAACCATGAAAATGTGCTTCCATCCTTACAGTATAATTAAATCACTGCTTCCTTTGTGTGCCCCTATTGAATGTGGTCCAAGCTTCAGGGACTGGAGCACTTGCATGTAAAAAAAAATAACTTCCACCCTTTATTTTGATTACATTAAGGTAGGTAATTGGGATTAATTGAACCAGTAGCCATAGAAAGTTGCCATATATGAAAAGGATGAACACTCAGATTGGAACTGAAATGGAAGAAGACAGAGTCCAAGGAAAATCTGTGGAAACAGGAGACAGCTACAACAAGGAGCAAGGGGAACAACCTTCTAAAAGAGAGGAAGGATGCCCTTTTTGGTTTAGGGGCTGGACTGGGAGAAGTCGGATAATATGATCATCACATCAGGGTATCATCCTGACCTCTAATAGTTAGAGGCTGCTTCGGGACACAAGCCACAAGGTTTAATAAACCTGCAAAAGTTTTTGCTGTCATGAATTCTGGATACTTTTGATATCTATTGAAGGAACAGAATATAGACACTGTGTAGAATCAAGCATGTGGGTTTATTACACACAGTGCTGGTGGAGTGTCAGCTTACTTATTAGGCTTAGAGACACTGCCAAACAATTGATTACAGTGGATTATATGAATTTTCCATGGGCGGCGGGAAATGATGGGGCAGGCTGTCCCAAACCCCTGGATAGGTTTAGCAGCAAGACAAGATAAGCACAGTAGCTAATAGTCAAAGATTACATAATGTCTCCATCCATGGTTTCAGGTTAACAAGTAAGATACAATTCACCTCTTCCCTTGGTAATTTCTTCTAATGGTTAATCCCCCTCGCCGTTAAAAATGTGTGCCTAATTTCCAATTTGAATTTGTCTGACTTTAACTTCTAGCCATTGGTTCTTATTATGCCTTTCTTGCTAAATTAAAGAGCCTTTAGCACCCAATCTATTCCCCCCATCAAAGTATTTTTTTTTTTAATTTCACAAGTCTCCTTGTTGTTGTGTTACACAACAGGGAGAACAGAAGTTCCCAATCTACCTTCTATGATCTTCTCAGGTTAACAATATGGACAGAGAAAGAAAATGGCCAAAGATATTGCTAAGATTCTGAACAGTGACCAGTGGCATACGGGGGAGAATCCTCAACAGTGGGAGAGGGCAGTAGAAAAGGGGAAAGAGCTGGGAGAGGTGTATGGAGAAAATAATATTTGTCTGGATTGTATTAAATTGGCTTTCAGCCAAGAGGAGATGGTGCTGACTCAGATAGAAAGAAAATTGCAGAGGTATAATGAAACAGGAACATTTAAGACCGTTATTAGCATATATAACACACTGACAAAGCTTGCCTCCCCTTTCGGAGCTGGACCACTAGAGGATAACAATGTACTACTGAGAAAATCTAACGGGAGTTTTCCCTTTAGTTAAGCAGCAGAGGAATCTGTTGTGGTGCTTATGGTCTCATGTTTGAACCCTGCTGATTATCCAGATAGCAAATGCTACTAGAGGCTGTCAGGTGAGTAGAGCCGTACCAAATTCCTGGCCATGAAAAATGCAGCACGGACCGTGAAACCTGGTCTCCCCCTGTGAAATCTGGTCTTTTGTGTGTTTTACTGTATACTGTACAGATTTCACAGGGGAGATCAGCGTTTCTCAAATTGGGGATCCTCATCCAAAAGGGAGTTGCAGGGGGTTGCTAAGTTATCTTAGGGGTTGATCAGAGTATTGCCACCCTCACTTCTGCGCTGCTTCAGAGCTGGGTGGCCAGCAAGAGGCGGTTGTTGGCCAGGCGCCTGGCTCTGAAGGCAGCGCCCCACCACCAGCACCAGCAGCGCAGAAGTAAGGGTGGCAACACCGTACCATGAAAACAATGAGGAGTCCAGTGGCACCTTAAAGACTAAAAAATGTATCTGGACATTCTATAAGAGATTTAAAAGTAGCCATACTTCAACAAAAAAACTTCAGAAACAGATTTCAAAGAGAAACTGCAGAACTAAAATTCCTTTGTAAATTTAACACCATTAATTTGGGCTTGAATGGGAACTGGGAGTGGCTGGCTCCCTACAAAAGCAACTTTCCCTCTCTTGGTATTTACACCTCCTCTTCAATTACTGGGAGTGGACCACATCCACCCTGATTGAATTGGTCCTGTCAACACTGGTTCTCCAATGCATCCGATGAAGTGAGCTGTAGCTCACGAAAGCTTATGCTCAAATAAATTGGTTAGTCTCTAAGGTGCCACAAGTCCTCCTTTTCTTTTCACTTGTAAGGTAACTCCCTTCTCTTCATGTTTCAGTATACTATTACCTGCATCTGTAATTTTCACACCATGCATCTGAAAAAATGGGTTTTTTACCCACGAAAACTTATGCCCAAATACATTTGTTAGTCTTTAAGGTGCCACCGGACTCCTCATTATTTTTGTGTATACAGATTAACATGGCTGATACTTGATACCATACCATGACACCCTTACTTCTGCACTGCTGCCTTCAGAGCTGGGCCTCTGGAGAGCGGCGGCTGCTGAATGAGGAACCAGTGCTGAAGTAAGGGGGGCAATACCATTCCAGGGCACCCTTACTTCTGCACCGCTGATGGGGCGGCTCTGCCTCCAGAGCTGGGCTCCCAGCTAGCAGCCACTGGTCTCCAGCTGCCCAGCTCTGAAGGCAGAGCCGCAGCCAGCACCAGTACAGAAGCAGTATCACAATCCCCCCTACCATAACCTTGCAACTCCCCCTTTCCCGCACACACACACACAGACACAACTCCTTTTTGTGTCAGAATCCCTACAGTTACAAAACCGTGTCAGATTTAAATAGCTGAAAACATTAAATTTATGATTTTTTAAATCCTATGACTGTGAAATTGACCAAAATGGACTGTGAGTTTGGTAGAGCTCTACAAATGAGATAGCATGATGAAGAGGACAGGTATTTCTATAGGAGAGAAGAATAGGGGACTATGGTGGTGAAGATCTTTTGGGAGTCCATTCTCCAGGTGCAAGATGATTGATCTGGGAGTCCATTCTCCAGGTGCAAGATGATTGCAAGATGCCAAACAAAAAGTATAGGAGGAAAAATGACATATGAGAATACAATTGTGAATGGAGCTGTGCTCTGCTTACACAAATACCTTTCCTCATGGCCCAGACAAGGTGTATTCTTCACTGAAACTCACCCCTAGAGCTGGGCAGGGAATAGTTTTCCCATCCTGTGAAAATTTTTGAGACTTTGAAATTTTTTCCCATCCTGAATCAGGACAAAATGTAAATGTCAAATTTCTGCAAACTGAAAAAAAAAAAAAAAACCATCTGTTTGGGTCAATCAAAACATTTTTGTTTCAATAATTTCCAAATGTTTCCCTTCAATTTTGATCTTTCTTTCTTAACTCTTTTTGGTGTAAATTTCAAATGTAGTTCTGAACTAGAATTTTTAATTTCAAAAATGTTGAAATGAGACATTTTGACAATTTCAGCATTTTTTCCCCCAATTTTATTTTGGGGAGAAATTTGCAGAAGCAGATCCTTTCCCACAAAAAGTGTTGGTTTTAAGAAATCAGCATTTTTTTTTTTTACAAAAAAAAGGTGAGTCAAAAAATCCCAGACCAGCTGTATTCACCCTATATGACCTTGACACTGCCCCTTTGCCGAGTGCCCTGATCCTTCTAGAGTCCCACTCCTTACAGGGATGGACTTTTCCTCCAGTTTCACTTCTTAGCAATCCTACATAAGGCAGAAGAGACTGCCTCCCTGCTCCTAGAGAAATCTCTCCTAGCTATGCTACTGCATTAGCAGAGATCAGAATCTCCTTCCCAAGGAAACCTTCATATACCAGGTAAGGTACAACTTTGGAGTAACTCTTTATAGCTCTTTTGTAATCAGAACTGACTCTCTGGACTAGGGATCAAGAACATAGCCCTGGGTGACACTTAACATTTGGATGCAGAGTCAGAAGAGCCATCCATCTATGCCAAGGAAATCAAGGAGGGGAGAGTGATCCAGAGTGACAACAGCATCTGATAAATCAAGAAGGATCAGGCTGGAAGTGAGTCCTTTAGATTTAGCCACAAGCTGGTCTTTAATAATTCTAGAGACGAGTGTCTAGACAGAATGTAATGAGTCTTCCAGATGATGCGAAGGAAGCCAGTCGGCAAGGTGACGGAAGTGCTATGCCAATCAAGTCTGGAAGTCAAATAGATCAATGTTTTGCCCCCAATCACTGCTTCTCCAGCTTCTTACTTATGCTCTAATCGACTGCAAACAATCTGGATTAAGGCTCAGGCTATGAGACCATCTCTACTCCACCTCCACAAGGCAGTAAGTACATGGTACATGCCACTCTGATCTTCCTGCACACGCTGAGCAGGTGCCAACTTTATGGGCTGGGTCTCTTTTAAGGACCTCCCTCTGGTGTGGGTTGATGAAGAGTCTGGAATTACTGACCCCTCCCCTTGTCAGGCCCCCTAGAGGAGCCTTCTCCTTGTCAATCAAATGCTAATGACAACTTGTGAGGGTGGGTTGCTTTTTGAGTCGACAGGGGACTCTTTTAGGGTTGAAGGGAAAAGGTGAATCATTGGCAGTGTTTGATCTTCAGTACACACACATTTCCAACACCTTTCCGGTTGCCCTGAGTTTCCTTCATCCCCAGGACTAGCTGCTGGGGAACTGGATGGCAGCCAGAAAGCACGGCCAACTATGCCCTATTTCCTCTCAGAGAGGAGGGTGGCATACACCAGCTCTATGCCATTCTGTGCTGAGTTGCTTATCGCTGGACTAGCTATGTGGCATTGCTGTAGCTCCATCACTGTAAACTCTCTAGTTTGGCTCTAGCCCAAAATGGGATCACATCCTAACAGAGGTTGTCCTGTGGAACACTTCTTACGCCTGATTGCACAGACAACCAGCGATTAAAATACGTGTGTGTATGCAGGGGGAGTCACTGCGGGGTCACAGGCCTATGTTAAAATAATAACAAAATTGAACTGGATTGTTGAGAGGGGCAGGGTCTTACCAAAGCAGTTGCTCCAAAATATGATACCCTCTTCAAAAAAAAAATAATTTTTTTTTTCACCTGAGTTGAAGCACTGCAGACAACCTTCCCTCCCATCCATGATCACATAACATCCCTTTAGTAACATGCTCATTGTTTACTAGGGAAATTGCTATTAGTGAATTATTTGTGTATTTTTAGCTTCTGATTAGTCAATTTAGCAGGTGGAAACATTGAAGAGTAAGCAGACAATTCTCTCCAGGCCACTAGCAAATGCTCCAGGGATCACAGTCAGCAATTTACTCATTGGGCTTTGTTGTAATTAATGTTGGTTTGTCTGATTCTTTCTAGAGCTGATAACTTTTTTCCTATTTCCCCCCACCCCACACACAAAAACCCTAATTTTATATGAAAAATCTTGTGGGACATCTTTGTTTGAAACTCTGTTTTGAGAGAACGAAAACCATCTCCATTGTTTCTGGAAAACCAAAAATGTTTTACTGAAAAGCTTTTGACTGTTTTTGGCTTTAGTAAAAACAAAAAGGCACAGTCCAAAAAACAAATAAATCCCCACAACACCCTGGAAAATGTCTCTGGAAAAACTACATTTTCCCCTTTCATTTTTCCGTGGAAAATATTTACCACTTTCCGAACAACTCTATGGGCCCACATTATCAAAGCTATTTAGACACCAAAGAGGCAGATAGGCACCCAGTGGAATTTTCAAACATACCTAGGTGCTTAACTCCCAATAAGATCAATGGGAGTTAGGCACCGATCTGCATCTTTAGGTCCCTAAATATCCCTGAAAAACTAGCCCTATATATTTTTGCTTGCTTTTCTAAGCAATTGGAGGTAATATTGTGGTTAAATTATCATCTATTACAATGATAGTCTAATTTTCACAGAGGTACATAAATATGGATCTAGGCCCTAATCCCGCAAACTCTTAAGCATGTGTTTACTTTTGTTTCTGTGAATAGTTCCATTGACGTAAGTGGAAGGATCACGGTAGCCAAATTAAGCCCACGTGTAAATGATTGCAGGTGTGGGACCCAACTGAATGCCTGTATTAGCCATTGTGGTCAGTGGCTTCTTTCTCTTGCCAAATAATGCTTATTGTGCCATAGTCCAGCTGCTATATTTATGTCCCTGTCTTCACACAGCATAGAGCCAACGAAGCAGAATCTGTCCCTTTCTCAACCCCATTTCAGGTTTTCATTCTTTTGTTCCTTTCAGGGAAGCAGCTTCCTAAGTGCTGTCATTGTTGCCACATAGTTAAGGTTACACATTAGTTCTGATCCCTGAAGCTGTCCCTCATGCTTGCTGATAAGGATAATGACATTGCCATAACAGAATCTGTTTTCCTACTGATATTACTGCTGCTCCCTAACTAACCTGAGCCAAGAGTATTAGTATTTTTACTAAAAGGTTGAATAGACATGATGATGCAATGTAACTCTGGCTGGTCTTTTTTATGATGCCAGTTTTACCAGGATCTGGATCAGAGAGCTATTTGCAGTAGGTCAATCAAGTGCATAGGAAAATCCTTTCCTAGTGGAGCAACTCTGAGTTGTACAACAGAAAGTGTTTCTGTAGACCCTGATCCTGCAACTTATTTTAGGGCTTGTCTACACGTACTGGAAGATGGACGATGCAGAGATCGATGCATCAGCCGTCGATTTAGCGGGTCTCCATCAGATCAAGAAAAGTAAGGGGAGTCAATGGGAGAGCACCTTCTGTCGACATTGCATAGTGTGGACCTTGCGGTAAGTAGATCTAAGCTACGTCGATTTGAGTTACGCTATTCACATAACTCAAATTGCGTAGCTTAGATCGACTTTTCCCTTTAGTGTAGACAAGTGAGTGCTCTCAAATCCTGTGGACTTCAATGGAAGTTAAGAGCAATTCTGTTCAGTGCCTCAGAGGATCTGTCTTTATTGTCACTTGTTTGTTCTAATTTAAAGTTTGGGTTAAAGTTTTTTTGCCTTATATTTCCCTGAGGCCTAATGACATTGTATATAGTTATGCTACTCATGTTTAAACTTCCCCCTTCTTCATTCGTTCCAAGATGGCCCGCAATGTTTTGCTCCTCCAGGAAATGAGCAAAAGTAGCTGAGAGGGTGGTGTGGAGAAAAAATTGACAAATACTTCCTGGAATTTTCAATTAATTTGCTTTGTGTGTGTGCATTTTATGTTCTCCAAGCTTTTGACAGATCAAGCTTCAAATTCACATTTGCAAGTAATCATGGAAGTTAAATTTTAAATCCACAAGCATGAATGTTTGCTCTTCCAATCACGGAAGATAAACAACATAGTGTAAGTTTATCTGACCAATTATAACCAAAGCCAACTTGCATTTTGAATATCAACTAAATACTCCACGCAATCTGTTTGTAATGAAACCACAGATTAAAAAAAAAAAAAAACTGGGGGGGAGGGGAATTAGTTGAATAAATTCAAATAACTAAAACATTTAAGGAAATTGAGATAAGACGATGGATATTCCAGGAGCTAAATTAACCAGATAAATTATTTTTGCAACATATTTACTCAGGTCTAGGATTGGGAACCTTCTGTAATGCTCATTCACTAAAGATCCTTTTATCTTTGGTAATAATATCTTAGATCTACATAGAACTTTTTACCTCAAAGCACTGAACAAATGAGAGCACCAAGAGGTGTATAAGTACAACCAATTGGTATACAGCAATGGACACAATGGCTGGGAGAAGAGAAACCTGAACTAAGAGCGGTGGACTCCACACTTGTAAAAAATGTCATGATCTTTGATAGCCTTATAGAACCTGAGAGTGGAAAGTCGCATCTAAATCATAAGAACATAAGCGCTTCCATACTGAGTCAGACCAGGGTCCATCGTGCCCATGGATCCACAGGATCAGTGCTACACCCCCAGCTTTGGAACAGTCTCTAAGAGGAACCCCTAAAGTATGCCAGACCTCTAAGGGGTCTCACTCTTCATGCACAGGGTAGGTCCCACAGCCTAACTGCCTCCTTAGACTGAATGTCTGGGGCTCCAGCACTCCTCCTGCATCACACCATTAGCTCTGTTCAGAGAGTCCAACTGAGATAAGCTCCTGGTAGTCACTCGATCACCCTACAGGGATTAATGCACTTCACCAAGCATTTGCAGTGACAATCGAACAGCGTTGTCAAAACAGTAAGGTTTATTAGTCAGCTCAGCTGGAACACAGCACAGGAAGTCCTTAGGTTAGCCTAGAGAAATGAAGGTGAAAGCATACACCATTCTGGTTAGCACAGAGCGCAGCAAAGCTGTAGTGAACCCCATTGTTCAAGCTCCGTCTGGCTCCTTGTGGCCAGGGTTAAATCTCTCTTCAGGTTTAGCAACTGTGACAGATATTCCAGGGTTCTCAAACTTCATTGCATCATGACCCCCTTCTGACAATAAAAAATATTACATGACCCCAAAAGCGGGGGACCAAAGCCTGAGCCCACCCGAGCCCTGCTGCCCCAGGTGGAGGGGCCAAAGTCCAAGTCCTACCAGCTTGGGTGGTTGGGGGGCAAAGCTAAATGGAAGCTGAAGCTTAATGGAAGCCAAAGCTCAGGGTTCGGCTTCCGTCCCGGGCTCCAACAAGTCTAATGCCAGCCCCGGCAACCCCATTGAAACAGTTTGGGATTCCAACCCACTTTGGGGTCCCAACCCACAGTTTGAGAACCTCTGTGTTAACCCAATAACCAGTCTGTGTTTGATATTTTCATAATTTGCATTCCCAAAATCAGTTTTCATCCAATATAAGTAAGTGACTGGAGAATGATCCTATGCCACAAGATTATGGGAAAAGATGTATTAATGGGTTATATTGTGAAAAATTAACAGTAAGAGTAATTTTTTGCTTACAAGATATCTGGTAGACACATTTTTCTAACACATGCCCTAACCGCAGGGTGCATGATGTGTTAATGAGATAGTTAGAATCACATTATAAAAAGAGGATACCCAGATTAGGAAAATTGAGCTCCCTATGGGAAACTCCATCAGGAGCCATCCCTCTTCTGATAATCAATCCATGAGAGACTCATCAGACTCTAACACTATCTAGGAGGATGTGAGTATAACTATATTTGTAACTTGTGTATAGGTCTTTATAGAATTTCAATATGCTTAGGTAATCATAACCTTAACTATAATTGACTAAAACTTGTAAAACAGACGAGACCTTGTACTTGTGAATGTATGTACAGACACTACTCTTGGTCTTTATGTGCTCCTAGAGACTCTAAATCCGACACAAGTAGCAGAGCTGACTTCCACTCTGCTAAGCTTGAAACTAGCCACTGAAGAGCTGAACCCACGATGGTGTCATACCACATTGCAAAATTCACTTTAAATAAAATAAAAGGCTACAAGCCCTTTTTAAAAATTGGCATTGCATTAGCTACCTTCCAGTCATCAGAGGTACAGAGATACAGAGGCTGATTTTCCATGACAGGTCACGTACCATAGGTAGTAGCTCTGCAATTTTGTTTGAGTTCCTTCAGAATTCTTGGGTGAATCCCATCTGGTCCTGGTGACTTAGTACTGTTTAGTTCATCAATTTGTTCTAAAACCTCTTCTCTTGACTTCACTGCTAAAAAGAGGTCTGTTCATTTTACCTCTGCGTAACTATTGCACACAAGCTATCCTGAGGTGAAAAAACAGTAAAGAGAAGGCACTTAAATTTTATCCTGAGGTAAACTAGGTGAGGTCAAAACTATACACCCCTGCCTGCTTGCGGTTGATCTTGCCTCATGTCATTTAGCTTTCAATAAAAGTAAAATGCCTTGCCTTCACTGTGATTTTTACCTCAGGATAGCTCATGCATGCTAGTTACCTTGAGGCAAAACAACCATACCTGGTCTTAGCAGTAAATACAAGGCCTAAAAGTAAACTTCATGATACTCAGTTGATTTATGTCAGAAGGGTGATGGATTGAGACTCCTCTCCTGTAACCTGAATGTGTGTTTCCAGAAGATATTTCAAAAGTGGGGTGAAATCCTTGACCTCAGTGACTTCAGTTTTGCCACTGACCCCAACGAGGCCAGGATTTTATGCCTGATGTTTATCCTCTTCAGATGGTGAAGGAATGAATGTCACCTTCTATGAGTTATCTGAACATTACCTTGTTTAATCAGTGGTCTTAAAAGGCTTAGGCCGAAGCCTGCTTCCTTTGAAACCAGTGGGGATTTTGCCATTAGTGTCAATGGGACTAGGCCCCAAGACTGAGGTGTTTAATACCTTTCCCACTGGCCCTTCTAATTCCTTCATACTGGTATAACTATGTTGATAAAAATCAGAAATTTAAACAAAATAGGTGTACTGGTACAAAGTCAGTTTAGAGAGAAGAAAAAAATAGACAAGGCAGATATTTGCAGCATCTTTTTGACTGGGCCCACATGAACCATGGAGCCTGTTGATTTTTGCCTCACTGCAGAGCTGTGTGCTTATCAACGTAATTGAGTAAGGGTACGTGTAGGAAGGGACTGACAATCCAGCAGTCCTTTATTCCAATCCACATAGTTTAGTAAAGAAATCTGAGCATTTTGCTTCTTTTTTCCCCTCTTTTTTTCTTTTCAGTATCACCCCATTGCTGGAACAGATTGCACTGTATACGCAGGACTCTTCATTTTCAGTTTTTATTTTAATTTTTCCTGAGAATTTATTGGTGTTTATTACTACAACAACAAAACCAGCCGAAAATCAGTGCAGAAACTATTAATAATTTTTCTGCGTAAATATCAGGGTTTATTCTGGTGGACAGAAGGACAGATTTTCATTTTCTTCCCATTTTAGTGTGTCAAATCTTTTAACCGTTATCTGCTAGCAGCTTGAAATGTTTACGTGGTAGGCGTGAGATTCATCAGTATGTTCAGATGGGCATGCACTTCAGAGCTTGCATGCATGCCTGTTTGTTTATTGTGTGTATCTTCTAGACTAATACATGGCCTTACTTCAATAGGCAGCTTTGCATACACACACAGACTAATGTATTATCATTATACATATATTTCATGCAATGTATTGCATTTTCCTAATAAAACAAGTTATTTTTATACATTTGAATGATGCAAAAGTAGGGTGAAAATTGGGAAAAAACGAATAATACTTTTTGTAAAATCCAGGATTTTTTCAGTAAAAATTGTTTGAAACTGAAAATGAAGGGGCTTATGTATAAGATATATACGCTCCCATAAGGCCCTCCCTAGAGAGCTATTCATTATTATTATTAGCACTTATTACTATTTATTTTATCATCACTATTATTAGAGCTAGTTGTAAAAAGCAAACTTTTTTTTGCAAAAACCCTTGAAATTTTGAACATTTTCAACTAGCTGTAATAATCCTTATTATTTTATTATTTATGTTCCACTAGGTGGGTTCTAAGCATTGAAAGGAAGTAAAAGGCAAGGTCCTTCCACCAAAATACCTACAATCTAAGGTTTGCAAACACTTCTGTAACCCACTGGTCAGTGTGCCCTTCTGTGTCTGAGACATCTTCGATAAGCTATGGCTACCGCCCCCATATCTAGAGCCTGGCTCTTTAGCTGAAGGAGTTCATGCTTTTAGCTCTGGAAGCCCCAGTTCAATCCCCAGTGTATGCCAAAATGACCGTTTTTGCATGGGCTTAATTTATGTATGTGAGTAGGTTCATGCACAGGTAGTCCCATGTGCATAAACTTAAGCACATGACATGTGTAATTATTTGCATGATCTGGGCCTAACTGTTTTGTTAAGAAAAATGTCGTCTTTGAGGACAGAGCTCAGGACCTTTGGATTACAAGACTGGCCTGTAGTCTATTATGTTAAGAAAGCTCTTGAAGTCCTGAAGCTTGCTTCTGATGGGCTATAACATACAAGTAAATGATCATGGGGATGTTTGTCACACTTGGTGAGTTACAGGTTTTGTTACTGGTTTGGCTTTTATATTTTTCAAGTTGGAAGCAGGGGCAAAGTGAGAGGGGTGGCAGGAGGGGGTTTGTAGAGACAAATAGGGTGGGGGAGGGGGAATATTGGGCAGTGGGAGTGAGGCTGACAGTGAAGGGGAGAAGGGGTTGGGGAAAACAGCCCAGGCTCAAACCATGGAATTCAGATGACAGCACTGCTGTCCAAGGGGCTGTGAAGATCTGGGGCGGTGGAAAGGACACCCCATCTCGATCTCACCACCCCACTTGTGTTAATGGATGCCCCTGGCTTGTTTTGTGGATGCCCCTGGCTCCTGCAGGGGCCAAACAGCTGCTGCTCATGCCCCAGAAATCCTTCCTCTATTGATCCTAGATGGGGCCCACATGGGGGCATATGTCCCTGGTCATTCCTTGGCTCTTCCCAGTTCCAGATGGGTGAATCTCTGGTTCTGCTGAACCAGGATCTAATTCTTTACTGGAGCCAGCCTGGCTGGGGATGGGGGAGGCAGCTGGGGGGTTGTTGCAAGGGTCCCTATCAGCTTCAGAGCTGGGAGTGGACCTCCCCCCAGGCTGCAGGCCAGCTGCTTCTGACTCTTGCTAGGGGTGATTCTCTGGCTCTGGGGAAGGCTTTCTCCCCTGAGCCCATGTGGCTGAGATGGGTCGCCTCCTGTGAGTAGCGGGTTCATCTAGGGATGGGGGCAAAGGATCTACCTGGGCATCCCCCCCCCCCCGGGCACCGGCTACTTCCATCCCTTTGCCCAATCCCACCCTCCCTCCAGCAGCATGTTTCCCTGCACCGAAGCAGCCGGGTAGCCACAAGTCCGGCCTGGCGGCTGCCGTGTTCACACAGTCCCCTCCCTCCCAGGGTGGCTGAAAGCATCCGAGGATGCTGCGCTCCCTCCCCGAGCCCGGCACGCTTCCTGGGGGCGCCTTGGCCAGCCGCTGCTCCCCCGACGAAACCCTCTGCGGGGCCCAGGGCAATGCACGCACCCCCCCCCCCCGCACCCCGCTTTCCTTCTAAACTCCTCGGCTCTTCACTCCCACCCTGGTCCCACTCCCTGCCGCGATGCCAAGCCCCAGCCACTCCATCCGCGGACACCAGCGCCTCGTCGCTCGTTTGCAGAATCCCTGGGGCAGCGGAGAGGAGGGCTGGGGAAAGCGTGGGGGGGGGGGGGGAGGGGGGAGAAGAGTTTGATTGAAGGACCCTGCTTTGTATAAACCCCGCCCACCCCTCTTTCTCATTCGCCCCCCCCCTCCTGCTTCCATATTAATGAGGCTAGCCAAGGGGAGGGGATTGGCTCAGTGCCCCTCCTCCCCCCTTTCCTTTTCTCAGGCACTTGTGTGGAGCTGGGCGTGGGGGGGGGGGGGGGCAGGGGGGCTTGCATTTCTCCGCAGGACCGGCTCTCGTCTTTGCAGCGCATTGTCTGGGCATGAGACTCGCACCCAGGGGAGCGCAGGCTGGCTGGGGCTCGCGGGCTGTGCATCTGATCCAGCCTCCCCGCCCTCCCCTTTCCCCCGGCTCCTCGGAGCGCAAATTAATTACTTGATTAAAAAAAAAAAAAAAAGTTTGCAGCCCCCTCCTCCGGCGATGTAGCAATGGGAAATTCCTTCACGGCACAGAGCGCGCCAATGCCTTGTGCAAGGGCAGCCCGGAGGCGCGTGGCAGGGAAGGGAAGACCAGGGAGGGGATTTTTAATTCCTTTTGGAGAAATCAGACCGTGTGTGTGAAGGGGCAGCCTAGCTGCCTTTGGTCCATTGCATCTCCTGGATTGCTCGCCACCTACTTGAGTCAAGCAGATCGCGACTGCAGTTGCCTTCAGCCTCCCCTCGCTCCCCCCCCCCAACCTTGCCTTGCTCACCTGGGAAGGTGAAGAATGCATCTCCAAGATTGGGACCGACCCTTGCTGCAATGGTAAGCCCTGGTCCCTCTTCCTTCCAGCGCGTGCTGTACTTGGCTTGCAGTGATTTTGCTCCTCTCGCTTGCTGGGTCTCACTGCTTAGCTGGAGACTGGATGGCAGCTGAGAGCTACCCGTGCCATGCTTTAGTTGAACCCTGACTTGACCAAGTCGGTGCCTTGATGGTAGTCCGTAAGGAGAGCAGGGATGCGGGAAAGGAAGTGGGAATGTGAATTGGGTTGTGTTGCAGGAGTGACACTGATTTGCTCGCTTTCCCAGTCCCTGGACGGGAAAATCACACCCAAGCGTCTTTCTGCCTCCAGCAACCACTGCATGCATCTGTGGGGTGGTGGTGTTTGTTTGTTTGTTTGTTTGTTTGTTTTTTCTTTCTTTAAAACCAAACAACTGGGGACAGGCTAACGCGTTGTTGGTATGTGGATCACGTCTGGTTTTAATGCAATATGGCTGGTAAATAAAACCTGATTGCTAACAGAGCCAGGGCTGCGATTGGTATTTTTCTGGCTCAACGCTCCCTTGCACACTTCTGCATCTTCGTTCACCTGCCGCAGCAACTCTGATTCGCCCTTCTACCAATGCGCCAAAAGGGTTAGCGAGACTTCTCTGGTTTTACTATGAAGTAGTAGCTAAAATCTCTATTCTTGTACCGTAATCTCTGTTGGGAGGGGCTTTCTCTTATCCGTATTCGAACAGCTTGTTCCAATATTTCCATCTCTATGCAAAGCACATTAAAGTCAGAGCTACCAAACAGGACTTCTCATCTTACTGCTGTGTTGTGCCCTGAACCTGCCATGTGCAGTGGTTGGGGCTGTGGTTGTACTGGAATCTCACCATTTACATCAACAGCAGAGAATATTTAATGTCTGGAGATATAGCTACAGCACCAGGGGAGGGGTGCAGATTTCTTTTTTTTCTTTTTTTTTTTTTACATGGTGATATTTGTGGCCTGATTCTCATCTCACTAGGGTGTGTACTGTGGAGAAACTCCTCTGAAGACAGTGGATTTCCTCTGGGTTTAAGCTGGGGTGGGAACAGAATCTGGCCCTTCGCTTGCAAAACATGTGGGATATCATTGCAGATAAAACCACTGGACAAAAAAATCAAACCAAACACAGTCAAATTGTAAATACCTTTATAATATTTTAATATCCTTCATGGTTGCTTATACAAGGCGTATGTTGTACAGTTATACCCATCTACAAATTGATTGAAGCAGGTTATTTTAAATCTGACAAAGTACACATACATTTTTGTGTGTGTGTTACTCTGTTTAGATATGCCTCTATCTCCCTTCAGCATTCCTGTACCTCATAGGATGGTTAAAATTGGGGAAACAATTGACGAGAGCATAATTTTTTAAAAAGTAAATAAATGCTTGCTGTATATTATTACTGTCAGCTGGACCAGGAGGGTGAACTCCTTAACCTGATATAGCTATAAATACACAGAGAGACTGCTTTTGACAGGCTTTCATGTTCATATAATACAAAAATTCACGCCTGACAGCTCTGTCTTCAAAGAAGTTTCCCACTGGATGGACAAAACAAAACAGTTACATTCTGATGAAGAACCGAAGCAGGTCATTTGATGTAATGATTTGTAGATTCCAAGGCTATAAGGGACCATTGTGATACTGACCACTTGTACAACACAGACTGTAGAACGTCCCTAAAATAATTCCTAGAGCAGATCTTTTAGAAAAAATATCCCATCTTGATTTAAAAATGATGAGTGATGGAGAATCCACCATGACCCTTGGTAAATTGTTCCAATGCTTAATGACTCTCACTCAATTAAAAATGTATAACTTATTTCAGATTGAGTTTGTCTAGCTTCAACTTCCAGCCATTGGACTGGGTTATACTTTTCTGTGCTAGTCTGAAGAGCCCATTATTAAATATTTGTTCGCCGTGTAGGTTCTTACAGACTGTAATCAAGTCACCCTTTAAATTTCTCTTTGTTAAGCTAAATAGATAGACTCAGAAGAGCTTAATCATTATACGGCATTTTTTCTAATCATATAATCATTCTCGTGGCTCTTCTCTTAACCCTCTCCAACTGATCAATATCCTTCTTGAATTAGGGGCATAATGATAAGACATGGACTGAAATTTTTCTGTCTGTATCTTAGCTACCGTTCAGTTTTTTGTCTCTGGCTGAGGGCAGCAATTGTTGATGTATTGAAACTGAAGTTCAAATAGAATTGATCTGTTTTCACTGGCAATCACTTTTGAGGACATGGCATGGAAGGCTTTTTGTTTTGTTTATTAATGTGAATGCGTGCGTGCTTTAAATGTGTTGCAGTGAGCAGGATTGCTGCTTGAACTGAATCGATGGTTAGATAACTGGTCGGTTCTCTTGGCTAAGAAGAAGGAAAGCCTGCTGGTCCAGCTGATTTCTCTTTGAATAGGGCTGCTCTGTAAATAATGGAATACACAGTGGCTAATCAGGTTCTGATGTTCCATCATTCCTTGACAACACAACACCTAGAGTGTACCTTTTTCCTCATGCATTTAATATCTGCCGTTTGTACTACAGATTCACAGCCACACGTAGCCATCTAGAAGTGCTCTACTCTGCCCATATCTGGAGGGTGTAAACACCAAGGCAGGAGAGGAATTGTTTAGGATGCTACCAGGGTGAATAATTTTAAGGGTTGGGTTGGCATTAAAATTAGGAACATTTACATGAAAAGTAAATAGCGAAATCTCTTAGACTGTGGAATACTCTATTGGCCACTTCCAACCCCTGGTTCCTGACTGCTCTCTTGGTATTCAGGTTTTTCTCATCCCAGCTCATAGCAGCCAGCATTCTGGGGACAGTGTTTTGGGATGGTTTTCCTGTGCCTCTGCCTTTGACTATTTGTTCCAGCAGAGGACCCGATACCGCCTCATCTGAATACAGAGGATTGGGTTTTTTTTTTAATTCCTTCTGAGCACTTAGTACAAAGTAAGTCTAACTCCAAAATTATCTTTTAATAAAACCCAGTTCTTCAAGTTAAGGAACAGGGAAAAGTCAAAGCAAATCCAAGGCAGGTCATGTACTGTAATTCTTATATGATCTAAAGTCTAGGTGGAAATCTTGCTAGAACAGGTCAGATCTTACAGTTACTACTGATTTAAGCCAAAGTGCATTCAGCTGGTGTAAATCGGTACAGCTCCACGGACTTCACTTTCTTGGATTTATACCAGCTGAAGATATGGCCCCTACAGTTCATGTGTGACAAGTCATTTCTGTTAGCATATCAGTCTGACCTTAAAGTCAGCAAGGAGTATTCTCCCAAGGGTTTATGCCCCTGTGTTTTTACTGCCTGTGCCCCTTTGATGTTTAAATCTGAACATCCTGTATTATCATTTTAGGCATGAAGGGTCTGATTCTCCTCTCAGTTAGGGCCTGATCCAATGCCCATTGACATCTCACTAGGAATGGAGTGACCTTTTACCCCAGTGCAAATCTGGAGCAACGACACCACTGAAGTCAGTGACGTCACACCAGTGTGGGTCTGTTTCTCCTTGTCCTTACCCCACTTTAAAAGCCATCTTTTGTGGCAAAATACAGTCGTGGGTGCTGGAACTAGGGGTGCTGGGGGTGCTGCCACATCCTGTGGCTTGAAGACATAATAACAGTCCAAATACATGGTTTCCACCTTCAGCACCCCCACTACAAAAATTGTTCCAGCAACCCTGAATATAGGCAAGGACAATCGCCACACCACTGAGTAAACTTATTTCTCTGGGTTTCTTAATTCCCCTTGAACTTTATTCCTGATATGTAATGAAGCTCAGCATCCCTTGAGAGAGCTTTCCAATTCCCACTTAGTTTAACATGCAGCACTTCAAAGAAATCCTTTGAAGCTGAGTGTGTTTGATAGCTACATGCAACACATACTAGACACGGGCCTTCACTCATCTGCTGTGGCTGGCTGCAAAGCTGTGTGTCCCTTTGGATGCCAGTTGTTAGAGCGGATTGGAAAAATGAGGGGGTGGGGTGAGAAATTCATACATTTTTGGCAGATTTTTCACCTTTTTCTGTTTTCTTGTTTGTTTTTGTTTGGTCGTTATCTGATTAGCTCTAATAAATCATGCTGTCTCGCTTTATGAAACTTCCCAGCTGTCCTTGCTTAAACATTTACATAATGACAAAATTTAAACCCTCGAGAAACACTTTCAAAGTTCCTAGGGGCCAGATTCCCAAGCCCTTATTCATGCTGTGTAATACCTTAAACATGTATGTGAGTGAGGCTACTTGGAGCGAAAAAGCGATTGGAATCAGCACCCTATGGTTTTAATAATTCCAGTGTATATCTCATGATCAGGGGTTGGATTGTCCCATCTCCCAAAGGACCGTGTGGAAGCCCTTTGTTCAAGACAGTTGAAACTAGACTGGATAATGTGCTGGAGAATATAATGTGGGAAACAATGATGCACGGATATAGGGATGGAGCTAATAGTACCCTTCCAGCGTTTTGCTGCTCTGAGTCTGTGATAATAGTACTATCCATCTGAGTTATTCTAATACAGTTGCCTTATCAGGGTGAGCTAGTCAGCCTTTAGAATCTTAGTTTCTCCACTCAGAAGACAGATTATTGCTTTGCAAATCAATGTGACAACCATATTACCACTTAATTTCAGTGATACTGTTTGCAACACCGTGGGTAAGTAAGAGTGTGCCAATTTTTCCATTATAATTCTTTTTTTAGGGCACATATTATGAATCTCAATTGAAACTAGTCAGACATGATGTTACTTTACAAAATACATTTTTTAAAAAATGTTTTACATGATATTACTTTAGGGTGCATTTAAAAAATCATTTTAGAAAGTGTGAAAACATCTATTTAAAACAGGCAATTTTATAAATGTTTGTTTAAAAAAATCCTAACAAATCTGGATTGTTCATGTAACTCTTACACTTTTTCCTTACAACAGAAATGAAAGGGATTAACTCATAACATTGCTTAATTATTTTTGGTATGTATTTAAATTAATCACTTTGGAAATGTTAAGGTTTAAAAGTTTCCCATTGCACAGAGCTACTTCTGACACAGATATTTAAGATTTGTCTGTCTGTTGTTGTTAATAATACCTGGCTCTTATATGGGGCTTTTGATCAATAGGTCTGTAAGGACTTTAAAAAGGAGGTCAATTGCATTATTCCCATTTTACAGATGGGGAAGCTGAGGCCAGGGGAGGTGAAGTCACTTGCCCAAGGTCACCCAGCTGGCCAATGACAGAGCTGGGACTAGAACTGAGGTCTCCTGAGGTCCAATCCAGTGCTCTAATCATTATGAAATGACAATCACAGTAGCATTTTGGTACCTCTTTGAGATCTTTGGATGAAAGGCGCTCAGTCCCTGGAAATTAACTGATCATTATAATTTACTGACTGTTATTTGTAGGCTCTGGTAAATGTTGAATGGGACTGATGGATAGTGGGAAAACTCCTCCTGTTTTATATACATACTATCAAATGATTTAAAAATAAAACATGGAATGGATTTTTATTTTTCAGTTCTCTGATGCAGGGCCCAGTTCTGCCACACATCCTCCCCCGGAGGAGTACATGACTCTGCAAGCTGCCTTGTTGATATCAAAAGGAAGAAGGTACTACTCAGTCTGAGTAAGGGTACCAGAGTAGGGCCCCATTCATTCAATCTGAGTTAGATTGTGTCATTAGGCAGAGCCCTGAACAAGGGAGGTGCTTAAATTGCTGCAGTCCGGAGGTGAAATCTTGGCCCCATTGACTTCAGTGGGGTCTTGATTTCAACATGAGAGCATAGCACCCAGGAGCCCTGGTCATGGGGTAAGTGCAGTACAAACACAGAACAAAAAGACAGTCCCTGGCTAAAAAGGCTTTGAATCTAATTACCCATCTTTGTAAAGTGCTTTGAGATCTGAAGATGGAACAGCACAATGTGAGTATAAAGCATGATTGCTAGCCAAATATTTTTATATTTTTTTCCAGTGGGGTACCCAAGGCACAGTGATGTTCAGTGACTTGGCTGGAAGGTAGCATTTCCCACTGGTTTTAGACACAGGTTACAGAACCAGGTAACCTAAATTCTAGTCTTGAGTTTGATATTTAATTTGCAATGACTTCTCCTCACTTTTTCATCAATCTTTGGCTGTGTTATGAATGTATGCATATCGTGATGGCCTAGGGAACCTGCCGGTCTTGTCAGGTGTGCACAGAATGAGGCAGGGCTTCACAGGAGCCATTGTTGGCTTTTAAAAATAATGTGGAGACTTAACTGCATTTATTTAACGTTTTAGAACTTTTCCTACACAAAAGAAAAAAAATTATTAACAAAACCTGTGAAATTTCAAAACCAAAAAGCTTCATTTAATAAAAAAGATAAAGTTGGGAGGTGACAATAAAGGAAATACCTTATTTACTGTCAGATAGGGGTGTTTTTTTAGTATGGGTTGGGTTTTGAAATTTCAAAATTCAACCCTAACACAAACCCCATTTTCATATTTTTCAGTTCATATACATTGAGCAGTTTCTAGTGCAAACCCATGCATACACGGTTAATCTCCTCAGCATAAATCTGTAGTCATACACATTCTCATAAAATACATCCAGCATCTAATGTACTATCCGAAAACAATGTTACTGTCAGTTGATAATTATATCTAATAATGCTTCCCATTTAATATTATCCCTTGGAAAAATATTTACTGAAATCACAACAATAAAGATACATAAACCCTCCTCAGCAATCTATATGTCAGAGCTGAAGTTATTGTGTTGTGATGGAAAAATGAATTTCTTTATACTAGATAAGAATGATGTTTGTTTTTATTTGCAAAAAGAAAAGGAGGACTAGTGGCACCTTAGAGACTAACCAATTTATTTGAGCATAAGCTTTCGTGAGCTACAGCTCACTTCATCGGATGCTGTAGCTCATGAAAGCTTATGCTCAAATAAATTGGTTAGTCTCTAAGGTGCCACTAGTACTCCTTTTCTTTTTGCGAACACAGACTAACATGGCTGCTACTCTGAAACCTGTTTTTATGTGGGCAGTGTAAGACTTGCAATGTATGAAGTGAGCTGTAGCTCATGGAAGCTTATGCTCAAATAAATTGATTAGTCTCTAAGGTGCCACAAGTCCTCCTTTTCTTTTTGTGAACGTCCTTAGCAGTTAGTTTGCTTTCTTTAAACATTTGGGTTTTGCAAATGATGCAATAAATAACAACTGTGGTCATTTAGCAACCTTGACTTTTTATTTTTAGAAGAAGTTTTAAATTTAGGAACATATAAAATGAGGCATTTGTCAAGTCTATAGTTAAATGCATATTTTATTTTTCAGTGCCCTTTACTAAACCAAAATTAAGAGAATACTTACAGAATATATTGTGTTAAATATTTACAGCTTCCGCGGCATGAACCAGATGAAGATCTAGCCGCTGCAGTTGCTGTGTTTTTTCTCTTGCACACTAGTAAACTGACCTCTCTCTACTTGGCCTGGAGAAGAAGTTTATAAAGAAGCTAGAACTAGCACATGATGTAAAGGCCTTGGTTAAAGTAAATAGAAATTACTCATTTCCTGTGTGGGGAGAATCAGACCCTTGGAATCTTACCAGGAGTTTTGTGGTTAGCTTAAGATGGAGAGGAGAAGAGAGAGTATCAGAAATATCACAGGTGTCAGAGTAGCAGCCGTGTTAGTCTGTATTCGCAAAAAGAAAAGGAGGACTTGTGGCACCTTAGAGACTAACCAATTTATTTGAGCATAAGCTTTTGTGAGCTACAGCTCACTTCATCGGATGCATAAAGTGGAAAATACAATGAGGAGATTTATATACACACAGACCATCTCCTCATTGTATTTTCCACGGTATGCATCCAATGAAGTGAGCTGTAGCTCACGAAAGCTTATGCTCAAATAAATTGGTTAGTCTCTAAGGTGCCAAAAGTCCTCCTGTTCTTTTTAGAAATATCACAGGTACTTGAGCTCCTAATGACTAATGAATGTGCCACAGTTGTCAAAGAAGCCTGGACTTCCATAGTTTGATTCATTTACTTGAATTGCGTTAAGTTGGGCATTGGAGGAGTATTTTATGCTAGTGAAGGAGCTAGTTAGTGGAGATGAGTTTATACCATGGGCGAGCAGCTGGAGGAGAAGTCATTGGCCAGAACAGCACTGAATAATTGCAGAAGGGAGAGCAGGATGGAAGGTCGTCATTGCCTGTGCTGAAGATGCTGCTCTGCACCACTGGCCCTGGATAACTCTGCCTCAGCTGTAACTGCTTGTCTCTCTTACTCCTGATCTCACTCCCCACACTCTTCCCCAGCTTCATCCCTGTCCACTCATCTTGTACTCTTCTACCCTGTTGCCTTCTTCTGCATAGAAGGACGTATGTCGTGGGTGTTCCGGGGCTCAGGCCCCGACCAAAAAATAATAGAGAGTGCTCAGCATACAGCAAGGTGGTGGCTTAGCCGTAATACTTTAAGTCAGTCCATTTTATAATACATGGCTATTTTGTTCAGAGGCTAAAAGGGAGATCTTTTGAGCTATCTCACTATTTCTAAGGCATCTATTGCTTTGCTGTCTAAGCACTGATGCTTTCAGATACAGTCCATTTGATCCACTGATGCGCTCACTAAATCTTGTCTATATTCCATACACAACAAGGAAAACATGGACACTTTTTTTTATATAACAGAAAAATCTAATTCCAGATTTTTCAGGTGATCCTAATATATGAATGTTTATCTACCTTGGCACCTTTTTCTCCAACCACTTTGCTTTGCAATATAAACTGGTCCTGTGTTTGAGTTTTCTGTTTTCAACTGAATAGATTCACAGAATGTCAAGACACATCTGTCTACCCTAGGTACCTATATGGCTCACATTACTGTAGTCTCTAAGCACCCCACAATCTGTAATGTATTTATTCTCTAAGCACCCCAGTGAGGTAGGGCAGTGCTATTGTCCTCATATTACCAATAGGGAACTGACACACACAGAGACAAAGCGACTTAGCCAAGGTCACTCAGGACACCTGGGGCAGAATAGGGTCTTCAACCTTTGTCTCTTGTGTCCAAGCCTAGCACCTTAACCAGTGGGGCATCCTTCCTCTCAAAGTGCTGCATTACTCTTCATGTTAAGAATGTATAAGGCCTACATTTAAAAATCAACTGTCTCTAGTGACATCTCAATTTGGACATGCAACACTTTCTAAAGTGGTTTAATTTTTGGAAAGCGCTCAGCAACCACTCTGAAAAATCAAGCCGCTTTAACATGCAACAAGTTGGGCATCATAAATCACTAGACAGTTCTGAAAACTTAGACTAGAGACTGCCACAGAATTTGCAATGCATGAGCAGGATACCACTTGCATTGGAACTGAGAAGGATGAAGCAGCAAAGTTCATATAGGACCAAACTTGTGTTGGTATTAATGTTCTCTGCGACTGTGTAGTTCTTCTCTACTTATTGATATGCATCTCTCCTTGGAGTAGATGCATCTGAGGCTTTGTTTCAACTTCTGTCAGTGGCTGAAAGACGGAGGAGCTACTGCTGAGCAAGAAGAGTGACCTCCTTCCCAAGATCACGTCCTTTATCTCCTCCCTTGACGTCCCCTATTTGTAACTGTGATATCGTCCTGACCTCAAACTCCTCTTCTCCAAGATCAAGACGTTTGAGGCAAATGATAGAATAAACGGATGACAAAACATGGAATTGTGTGAACTGATCAAAATGATGTTAGTAATGGCAATGTCTTCTGACGCTGCATGGTTCTGCCCCTCTCATCTGTGTATCAGTATACAGACATTCCTCCTCTCACACAATATTTTCTCTGTTGCTGGTTCATTCTTTTCACATATCAGTATTCAGAGCTGGACTTGAGGGAGAAATATCTGGCTTTCTCTCCTCACAGCAGGAAAGAAAAAATGTAATCATAAAAATATTTCCTTTCTGAAATTTCACCTGCCTTTGTGCAATTTTCAGATTTGCCAGTAATCAATGAGCACGGCAAATCATTGTCAGCATTGCTCCTGAAAGCTCCCTAAAAGAGCCTTCCCCAACACACCCCAGCAATGTAGTGATATCTCATCCTTTCATTTCATGCACCAAGCTTTCTGTCCCGCTTTCCACAGTGTCCCCAAATAACCTTCCATCGTTTCTTGTTTGCATGCATTTTTCTGTACTATTTTAATTTGTGTTCTCTTCATCCAGTGTGATTCAGCATTTTTTGCCAGCACCATGGCTTTGGCCAACCTTGAGATAAACAGCTACATGGTTGACTGCCGTCTATTTTCAGCCCTAGATTTACAAAAGGCTCATTAAGTTTCCACAACCATTTCTTCATCTTTTAAGCCATTAATGTGGGTGAGGGTGAAATGATAGTGCAGGAACTTCACTCATTATTGTAGCTCATCCTTGCTAAGATACTGTGGCTTCAGCTAGAGCTGTTCTTTTGTTCTTGCTGTACATCTCAGCAAGCATTCTATCAATGTCCTTTGATTTTTTTATGCAGTCTTTTTAATTGGCTTGCCCATATAACTTATTATTTATAATTACGGTAACACCTAGAGGCTTCAATTGATGTGTTAGGCACTGTACACCCATAGTAAGAGACAGTCGGAGAGCTTACAATCTAATTCAGTGGTCCCCAAACTTTTTACCTCATGCCCCTCCTTACCCCTGACTGTGTCCCCTTCTGTCCCCCGGGGCCGGAAGCAGGGTTGCGGCTCCAGGAGGGGGGACATGGAAGGGGCAAGGGGGGCGAGTTTGGGGCCACAGCTGGGGGTAGGGGCCGGGCTGGGAGTGGAGCCTCAGCCAGGGGCTGAGACCGGCACCCGGGGTCTGGGGCCAGTAGCAGAACTGAGTGGCATTCCCTCTCTGCTCCCTGTGGGGGTTGGCCTGGGCCCCAGGCCTGGCCCCCTGAACATTCCTCCACCACCCGCAGGAGGGCATGCCCCACAGTTTGGGGACCTCTGATCTAAATAGACAAGACGGACCGTGAGAGGGGGAAAATGAAGTATTCTCATCTCCATTTTATGGAGGGGGAAGTGAGACACAGAGATGAAATGGCTTATCCAAGGGGAGTCAGGAAGTTGGCAGCTGAGGTGAGAATTAAGCACAGGTCTCCTGAGACCTAGTCCAGAGTCTTTACCACAACATGGTCCTTCCTGTCACGAGTAGAGCTTTATCAAATACATATTTTTAAAACCCAGAGTAGGAGTTGCACATCTTAGGATAACAAAATAAAAGCAAGTATTTTGATTTTTTTATTTAAATTTATAAAAGCAATTAGCCAAACACTCAGGGCTTTCCCCCCGGAAAGGGGATTTCTATCAACGTGACATTGTCATCATCCTCACAATGAAGAGAACATGAAGCTTAGCAGCTGAACACACTCTCAAACTCAGAGCTCTTGTGAGCTTTGAAAAGCAGCGCATCACTTGCAAACCTTTGTCCTTAATGTTTGCAATGTGCTTGTCTTTTTTTTTTTTTTTATGATAGGCAGTGAGGAAGAATTACATTGGCCTTTCCAGGCAAAAAGCATCTCCCTTGATGAGAAGAATCTTTCCTTTCAGGCTTAACTCCCCAGTGAAAGGGATGGTAATTAGACTAGTGTGAAGTCAGCAGAATAGATAATCCTTTTCATTAGCTGCTGTAATCTGGAAGGATTTCCTTTCCAAATGGGTTACCATATCTATAACTTACTAATTATGAATGTATGAAGGGTCTTGTGTAAACTTCTCCTGACTACTTAGTCAAGTAGGTTCTAGTCTTAAATTCTTGGGGTGAAATCCTGATCCTGAAATCAGTCCCCACTGATATCAATGCCTGAACTCCCATTGACTTCAATGGCATCAGGATTTCATCTTTGGATGTCACTTTAGCTTTCAATATCACAATAATCTGAGCATTCTCAATAAACCCATTCATCAGATGATTACTTCCACTAGGATTAAACGTTTGTCGTTACTAAACTGGCATGTGTGTCTTGGGTTTGCATTAGGAAGAGGGAACTCTAGCCATGCACTATATTCTAGTCAACTCTACCTCGACATTTCCATCTAGATTTCGTTGTTTCTGGTCCTCTGGCATGAGTCTTTTCTTGTACTCTGGGTATTTTTTGTATGTTTGAATTTAGTGCTTGGAAAAGATGCCAGATTCATCGCCCTGGGGAAATCATGTCCTCTGTTTATCCACAGACATTGGAACAGCATAAGCAGCAGCAGTGCAAGCTTCCCACACACTGCCTTTCTAGTGTACTTCAGCCTCACCAGGCGGGACCACTGTCAGACCTTGGAGGGCAGTTCAATTTCTAGCCTGTTTCAGGTCTTGGCTTCTTGGCTGAGATGGAGTGCCATTTCAGAGGCTTCTCCCTTGCTACTAGGAATGGATTGAGTTGACTCACTCTTGCTCACAGTCCTTGAAAGAGGAGCTGGTGGCAGCTTCCTCTGACTACCTGTCAGGGATCTGGGCCGGCCGCAGAGCCAGTCTGTGGGCAAACTGGTGAGTGCAGCTGATTGGCTACACTGCCTGATTGGCTGGTAGAGGCAGCACCCTGGCTCCTAAGCCCAAGAGCAGCAGCAGTTCAGTGGCTGCTCAAAGCATTTGCCCGTGGCTCTGATAGGTCCTGTCTTGGCCCCTGCTGCGGCCTTGGCCCCTGTCTTGCCTCAGGGCATGTAACACAGTTCTAACCCTCGACTCTGATTTCTGACTTTGACTCTGACCCTTAGTTCTGGCATATGAACTCTGACTCCAGTTCTAACCCTGGGCTCCAACTCCTGGCTCCTGACTTGGGCTGTGGTCCTTGACTCTGGCAACTGGCTGCTGACTCCTGCTCTGACCACTAGACCTGACCGCCCACCTCCTGGTCACATGACACTTCCCATCTGAGTTGGATACAAGCTGGCTACATAGAGAGGAAAACTGTGTTCTATATATCAATCTCCTGAGCCATCCATCCTCCTAGGTCTGTTTTTATGTCTTAACTGCCTGTGTTTCAATTTATAGCCTTTCTCTGAAGTTTTTGACCATCCAAATTTCTCTTTATGCTCTTAGTTTGAAGCTCTGGGAGTGGTAGGGTGTTGGCGTCTTCCAAAGAAGGTTTATTAGCTTGTTCCTTCCAAATTACCATTTATCATCCATCCCTTTTCAAGTTGCTGTTGAAAGAATGATTGGATTAGAGTGACCTAGGTTGACCTATGTTTTTTGGGGGGAGGGGGAGCTATCCATACATGCCTGCATATGTACCAGTGTGCATACATACATAGGGAGACACACCATCCAGGTTTGGAATGCCTAGAGTTTAAAACAATTTGATTGCTTTTTCTTGACCACTTCTGTGAAGCCTTAGTTGATGGTGATTGTTGGTTTATTTTGCTTCCTCTAGCTCCCTTTCATTCCAGTTCTTTGCACAAGTGGGGAATTGTTGGAAGGCGCTGCAGTGCTGTGGCGGTGATCACAGTGTAAGAGCAGATGATTGCCGGCTGGATAGATGGATGTAGCATTCGTAGATGGGCTGCCTGATGGTTATCCGTTTTTAGCAATTGACAGTGTGATCTGGCTGGGTACTTGGAATGATTAGCTTTGGTTTTAGACCCCTTTTAATATTGTGTTCTGCAGGCTGTGCAATAGGTGCCTTTATAAAGGGCCAGATTGCATCTGCAGTGTTATTGTAGCCATGTTGGTCCCTGGATATGAGAGAGACAAGGTGGGTGAGGTAATATCTTTTATTGGACCAGCTTCTGCCGGCTTCTACAATCAAGCTTCCGAGCTACACAGAGCTCTTCTTCAGGTACTCCATAACCCTTGGACCAGGCCCCAAATGTGGGCCATTGCTTCAAAGGTACGATGGAGTCTAATTAGTAAAACATTAAAAAAAAAAAAAACAACCCTGTCCTGTCTGCTGTGTGTTGAACCTTAAATAGTCCATCTTCCTTTCTATAAGAGTTGAGCGCCGATGTCTGTGGCTAACATTCTGAGTCTGCTGCTCTGCAGCAAAATGTGTGCTGATTGTTTGACGCCCTCTGACTGCATTGCCGTGAGGTGAATAGTTGGTGAAGGCCTTTGTGGTGAAAGGTGCCATATGAGTGTGAAATACTCTTGTGTCAGAAAGTTACAGGCTAGGATACCATGGATGAATACTTTTTCTTAGCATGTGTGCAACATGCCTCAGGTGGCACGTAACCAGGATTTATCACGGAATTTGGTCCGCTGGTTGGATCATTAGTTTCCCCGGCTCGGGCTGGGTATTGACGGGGAGTGCAACATGAACGCTGATCCATGCACCCCCAGAGACAATGTCAAAATAGGATACAATAGTGTAGGTACCCAGATTTCCCTCTTCCTTAGTCTTCTTAGATTTGTGCATGCTGCTCTTTTTCTCTGGCAAAATAACCTGCTTCGCCACTTCCTCTCTATCTCCGTGTAATGCAGCTGCTCTTTGGGTATCTTACTTCCACTTGCCGTGGCTCTGGGCTTAGCTCTAGTGTGCCCGGATAGGGGATTCTTAGGCAGGTGGCTTACAAACACTAACATGGAATAAAGCCTTTAGTGGAATTAGTAGAAGAATTCTTCCAAGGTGGGCAATATACAGCTGAGAAGTGGATTTGAAGAGAAGGTTGGCTGAATGTCTGAGAGCCTGTATACTGAACTTGTGGATCCCTAGGCAATGATTTCCTTAGGGACAATAGCTACATGGAAGATTTTAGACTGTATTCCTCATGTCTCTTTTTAGTGGCTTGGAGGACATATTCAGAAGGCAACTAAAGGGATGACTTTGGCATTTCTCAGAAGGAAATGTATCATCCTTCTCTTTTCTATAGCTCAGAGATATATTTTAATCATAAACAAGCTATCTTCTTTCATGCTCTGAGCAGGGCTGGAGCACCCACAGGGAAAAAATGATGGGTGCTGAGCACCCACCGGCAGCCCCCCGATCAGTCCCCCCCAGCCCCCATGCCTCCCGCCCACCAGCGGGCCCTGCTGAGCAGCACCTCCCCCTCCCTCCCTGCGCCTCCCGCCCGCTGTGAACAGCGTTCAGGAGGCTCTGGGGAGAGGGGGGAGGAAAGAGGATGCAGCGCGCTCAGGGGAGGGGGCAGAATTGGGCAGGAAGAGGTGGTGCAGGGGTGGAGTGGGGGCAGGAAGAGACGGGGCGTGGGTGGAGTCTTGGAGGTAGGGGTAGAGTGGGGGTGGGGCCTGGGGCAGAGCTGGGGGTCAAGCAACCCCGGCACTTTGGAAAGTCAGTGCCTATGAGCATCACTATTATTTATACGTGTGCTAGCTCTCCTTGAGCTACCACAAGTCCATATACATGAGAAGGGGCATCACACCCCTGGCTCAGAGTGTAGTCATAGCTATAGGCTGCTGTGGAAATTGAAAGTGCCCAGTAACCTTCGAGGAGGTGCCTAGCAACTGGCAGGATCAGGCCCATAATGAAGAGAGCAGCAAAATGAGATGGAAAGACAAATAACTGTTGTGGAAGAAATTAACCCTGCTCTAGGTTCAAGGTTTTCCAAGATCACTGCTACACCCATGAAATAATTAGAAATTGTATTAATAAATAACTTATCCAGCTGATGGGGGGGTGAACAAATTATTCACTGAATGTTATTTGATTGATCAAAACCAAAAATATTTATTCACAAATTAGGTGAAGAAAAATCCCAGGGTTTGACGAATAAACCCTTCAGAACATATAACTTGTCCAGTCTCCTTTCCACTAAAGTGTTGGTCCCGAACCTGCTGCCACTAAAGTCAAGTGTGTGTTTTAGCTTTGATTTGAATGAAAACAGGATTGTGGCCCAAATGAGCATGCGACTGTGGCGTTTGGAAGATGCACCTTAGGAAGCCTTGAGAACATGAGCTCCCCAAATACCAGGCAAATGGAGGAGATGCTAGGAAGGATGAAAAGGACATAGAAGCCCTGTCAGGAGGAACGTATAAGAAGTGAGGCCATAGTGAGATGCTGAGGATCCACATGAGATTTATGGCAGATCTTGCTTGCCTCTTCTTTTTCCCTCTATGATGAACAACAACAACAAAAAGGCAATGTGACACTACGCCCCATATTCATCATAGTAATATTATTATGATATGATTATGGCATAATTATGATGCATTTTGTACAAGATGGGTTGTGTAAGGTGTCATTGGAAAAGTTATGATTTGCTGAATATGATTATCCCATTTGTGTGCAGGTATCATTTCTGTATCTAAAGTTATGAATATTGGCTATGTATCTGTAGTTCAAATGTGGTTACACCTGGGTGACACCCACTAGGCAAAATGCTTCCAGCCTAAACAGCTGGTTGGGAAGGGCCTATTCAGGGTAATGGGCCATTAGAAAAAACAAAACAACAGGCCTTAGGAGAAGCTTATCCCCCACCTGAGGAGCCTTCCTGAGAATGCTCCAGACAGCCTGTAAGTAATGGCTGCTGTGACTCTGTAAGGGCCTGTGAGCAGACCACACGACTCTGGACTCCATTTTGGGTACCTGTACTTTTCCACAAACTGGGCTAGGAACATAAACTGGCAATACACATGATAAAATATCTGGAGTAACTCTCTTACCTGGAAATCTGAGTTCTCCTCATAAACAGTAAGTGTTCTAGCCACTAATGACTGGATTAGCATGCGCCTGCCATCCATGATAGGGTAATCCAGCAGTTGATGGCTAGAACAATGAGCAGCTACAACGAGGAATAATTTTTACAAAAAAGTAATGTGTCATATTGAGGTTTCCTTGCAAGTCTGCTCAAGAAGCCACAGTAAATGTAAACAATACCAGTTTTTTCACCGTGGCCGCTAGTTGCCAGCTAGACTAATACTGAATGTTATCAAAGATGGTAGCAGTTGTTGGAAGGTTCCTGAGTTTACATGAAAAGAAAAGGAGTACTTGTGGCACCTTAGAGACTAACCAATTTATTTGAGCATGAGCTTTCGTGAGCTATAGCTCACTTCATCGGATGCATACCGTGGAAACTGCAGCAGACTTTATATATACACAGAGAATATGAAACAATACCTCCTCCCACCCCACTGTCCTGCTGGTAATAGCTTATCTAAAGTGATCATCAGGTTGGGCCATTTCCAGCACAAATCCAGGTTTTCTCACCCTCCACCCCCCCACACAAATTCACTCTCCTGCTGGTGATAGCCCATCCAAAGTGACAACTCTTTACACAATGTGCATGATAATCAAGTTGGGCCATTTCCTGCACAAATCCAGGTTCTCTCACCCCCTCACCCCCCTCCCAAAAACCACACACACAAACTCGCTATCCTGCTGGTAATAGCTCATCCAAAGTGACCATTCTCCCTACAATGTGCATGATAATCAAGGTGGGCCATTTCCAGCACAAATCCAGGTTTTCTCACATCCCCCCCACCCCCATACACACACAAACTCACTCTCCTGCTGGTAATAGCTCATCCAAACTGACCACTCTCCAAGTTTAAATCCAAGTTAAACCAGAACATGGGGGGGGGGGTAGGAAAAAACAAGAGGAAATAGGCTACCTTGCATAATGACTTAGCCACTCCCAGTCTCTATTTAAGCCTAAATTAATAGTATCCAATTTGCAAATGAATTCCAATTCAGCAGTTTCTCGCTGGAGTCTGGATTTGAAGTTTTTTTGTTTTAAGATAGCGACCTTCATGTCTGTGATTGCGTGACCAGAGAGATTGAAGTGTTCTCCGACTGGTTTATGAATGTTATAATTCTTGACATCTGATTTGTGTCCATTTATTCTTTTACGTAGAGACTATCCAGTTTGACCAATGTACATGGCAGAGGGGCATTGCCGGCACATGATGGCATATATCACATTGGTGGATGTGCAGGTGAACGAGCCTCTGATAGTGTGGCTGATGTGATTAGGCCCTGTGATGGTGTCCCCTGAATAGATATGTGGGCACAATTGGCATTGGGCTTTGTTGCAAGGATAAGTTCCTGGGTTAGTGGTTCTGTTGTGTGGTATGTGGTTGTTGGTGAGTATTTGCTTCAGGTTGCGGGGCTGTCTGTAGGCAAGGACTGGCCTGTCTCCCAAGATTTGTGAGAGTGTTGGGTCATCCTTTAGGATAGGTTGTAGATCCTTAATAATGCGTTGGAGGGGTTTTAGTTGGGGGCTGAAGGTGACGGCTAGTGGTGTTCTGTTATTTTCTTTGTTAGGCCTGTCCTGTAGTAGGTGACTTCTGGGAACTCTTCTGGCTCTATCAATCTGTTTCTTCACTTCCGCAGGTGGGTATTGTAGTTGTAAGAAAGCTTGACAGAGATCTTGTAGGTGTTTGTCTCTGTCTGAGGGGTTGGAGCAAATGCGGTTGTATCGCAGAGCTTGGCTGTAGACGATGGATCGTGTGGTGTGAGAGTGGCTAAGTCATTATGCAAGGTAGCCTATTTCCTCTTGTTTTTTCCTACCCCCCCCCCCGATGTTCTGGTTTAACTTGGATTTAAACTTGGAGAGTGGTCAGTTTGGATGAGCTATTACCAGCAGGAGAGTGAGTTTGTGTGTGTATGGGGGTGGGGGGGATGTGAGAAAACCTGGATTAGTGCTGGAAATGGCCCACCTTGATTATCATGCACATTGTAGGGAGAATGGTCACTTTGGATGAGCTATTACCAGCAGGATAGCGAGTTTGTGTGTGTGGTTTTTGGGAGGGGGGTGAGGGGGTGAGAGAACCTGGATTTGTGCAGGAAATGGCCCAACTTGATTATCATGCACATTGTGTAAAGAGTTGTCACTTTGGATGGGCTATCACCAGCAGGAGAGTGAATTTGTGTGGGGGGGTGGAGGGTGAGAAAACCTGGATTTGTGCTGGAAATGGCCCAACCTGATGATCACTTTAGATAAGCTATTACCAGCAGGACAGTGGGGTGGGAGGAGGTATTGTTTCATATTCTCTGTGTATATATAAAGTCTGCTGCAGTTTCCACGGTATGCATCCGATGAAGTGAGCTATAGCTCACGAAAGCTCATGCTCAAATAAATTAGTTAGTCTCTAAGGTGCCACAAGTACTCCTTTTCTTTTTGCGAATACAGACTAACACGGCTGTTACTCTGAAACCTGAGTTTACATGGGACATTGGGTGTATAATTTGTAGAGTGGATTGTGGGGGGAAATAGCAACGCTTATTTTTTCATGGGACAAAAATCTGATCCATTTTTGAATTTTGAACAAAATGTTGCTCAACTCTGTAAGACAGATGGAAAAACAAACAAAAAATATCCCTGCAATTTTTTTTTTTTTAAATGGTGATAAAAATTTTGGGGACACTTCAGAAATTCAAAGAATTTTATTCTTGTCCATACAGTACAATCATGATAGAACAAATTTATTTGTTATTTGAAGGACAGCAAGGACATCTGACCAAATTCAACTGCTGGCATAGGAGGTGCTCGATTCCTTTGACTTCAAAGGAGTTGTATCTACATGTGCCAGTGGTAAATTAGACCAATGTGGTATAGTAATACCAAAGTAACTCACACACAGAACTCAATCATGAGAAGAGCCGAGTGCCCTCAACTTTAAAAGCACTTCACAGGAACAGACCTTTACTTTGCTATGTGGTTGCATTGACATGACAAAAGTGGGTGGAATCCCAAGGAAAAAAAATGGATAGCATCATTAGTGTGATGTATATGGCTTTTTAGCTGAAAAAATTCACTGAAAGACTAGGAGTGTGTGTGTGTTTAGTTGGAAACTTAGCTTGTTTTGAAGAACCGTTACAAAAAATGTTTTCCAATTTCAGAGAAATTCAGGGTTGTTTCAACTGTATATTAGAATAAAAGGATGATTGAGGTTGAATGGTTTGAGTCAGATGATAGAATGTTGTATAACAGGGTGGTGGGTTGGGGATTCAGTAGTCTACATATTTATGGCCAGTTATTCTTTATGTCCTATCATTGTTTATTGTTATTTTATTGTTCTACTCCATTGCTTTTCTGACTGGCTTGCTCCCTCAGAGGAAAATGAGCCAAAATCGTTTCTACCAAACCCCCTGATCGCAGCTGATTAAGGACCCAGAAACAATAATTTTGTGACCAATCACAACCAACCCACCACAGGGAGAAAAAAAGGTAACTAAAATGTGTCACAAAATTCTAGCTTCATCTTAATAATGTGTGTGTGTGTGTGGGGGGGGGGAAGCATGCAAAGTGTTCTCAGAAGACTTTTTTGTTCTAATCACCTGGCTTTTTGTTCAGGAAACAGCCATGAGCCAGTCAATCTTTGATAAAATACTTAATTCTTTGGACAGATCTAATTACATCCGAACTATATGCAAGGCAGAATCCTGTCGTTTGTTGTACAATGTATGTGTATTATCATATCAAATATCTACCACACAGTTTACTTCATTTGCCTGAAACAGTATTATGCTATTTCCCCTTGGGGCCACTAGATGCTCATTCTTATCTACTGAGACAAAGGGATTATTTTCCCCCATGAGTGACACATCGCAAGATGGTATAAAAACACGTCTCATGCCTCATTTACTCCAGCTGGCTACAGATGCTCGGGACAGAGGTGAACACTGCGGCTCAGTGAAAGAATGACTGTAAATATGCACCCACGACTCGTGATGTGTTTTTTGTTTGTCAGGTGGCCATAAAAAGCTGCAGACTGACTTGCTGCAATGTACACTGCCAACTGTGGAATCTGAGCTAGCCACTCGGCAGACCCCCTGCCGAGCCAGGAGACTGAAGGCAAAGAGCTTGTCACGGGCTTTACGTGCATTAGTGTGCATTTCTTGAAGTGCCTTTGGCACTTGAAATTGCAATCGGACATGCCTCAAAGGCTCTTGGGTGCTGACATATAAACAGGTCAGCCTTTCGAATATGTTTTGTCAGCTAAGTATTCACACAGAATTGGTGATCTCCTCCTCTCTGGAGATGGGTAAAGTCCCAGATCCCCACCCCCAGTGTTACCCTGGTGATGGGAGACTCCTTCCTGAGCTGCCTGCCATCTGCAGGCTGCAAGAGCCATTAATAATGGAGCAAGTGGAAATGAGGGCTTCGGGACTTGTATATTTCTCATCTTAATAAATTGCATCCTTTGGAGAGGGCTAAAATAGATCGCCTAGTGCTGGCAATCAATAACGTTTTGCTTTGCATTCAGTTTTTTTTCTATGTCTCTCAAGCACTGAATAGGACTGGTTGTGAGAACGGTCGCTACCCCACGAAAACATGCATGTCGACAGCAGTTCCCCTAGTAAATGTGTTTGGAGGACATTCAAAGAAATTTAGTTTTGGAGGAGATGCGGGGGAAGGGAGGAGGGGGAAAGGAGTTATTGCTGGAAAACTAGTAATAAGGCCATCTCTATGCTACAGCCTCCGCAGTGACAGAGCTATGGCTCTGTGATTGTGCTACTGTAACACATTAATGTAGACGCTTCCTGTGTTGAAGGAAGTTATTTTCCCATCAGTGTGGTTAATCCACCTCTCTGAGAGGCGATAGCTCGGTGGATGGAAGAATCCTCTCAGCCTAGCAGTGTCTACGCCGGGGTTAGGTTGACCTAACTACAGCACGGAGGGTGCAAAATTTTTCACAGCTCTGTGCGATGTAGCAATGTCAATCTAATTTTTAAGGGTAGACCAGGCCTCCAGGTGAGATCCTGCTCCCCTGGGAGTTTTGCCAATGATTTCAATGGCACCAGGATTTTACCTCAAGAGTATTTGACAGATGCAGAGCAAGAAACCACTTGTTCATGCCATATTTTCTTCAGCAGCTATTAAAAACACGGAAGAGCCAGAGACTGTTGTGGTTAAATATCTCTGCATAGTAATATCAATTCATAGGAATTGCCAGACTGGATCAGATGCTGGGGCTATCTAGTCCAGTATCTTGACTCCAATAGTGGCCAGTGCCAGGTGCTTCAGGGGAAAGTGCAAGAAACCCTGCAGTATGCAGATGTGGGATTATTTCCTTCTCTCCCCCCCCCACACCCCCTCACATAGGTTTAATCCTAGTCCCTTGTAATGAGAGATTAGTTTAAATCCAGTTTTTATAGCCCTGTTTTAAGATCTGTCCAATACCTTATTCCAGTGCTTCTCCAGCTGTGGTCCATGGAGCCATTTCTGTCTAACGGAGAAGCATCTATCCATCTGCAAGCAGCTGTGCTACTGGACAGAAGCTGGGACTGGACAACAGGGGCTGGATCACTGAAAAATTGCCCTCTTCTGATCATTCACTCTGAAGCATCTGGCGCCAGCCACTGTCGGAAGACAGGATACTGGGCTACACGGACCATTGGTCTGTCCCGAGGATGGCCATTCTTATGTTGTAGCCGGGCCACGTGATAGATCCATGCCAAGACTCTGAGGACTGATGCAGGCTTTTTTGACCAATTAAACTAAATAATCTCTCTGCACCTTGCACAGCTGCTTCATGGCCTCCTCTGTTGGGTGTTTCATTAATGTCATTTCCACTGCGATCGAATTTGTGCAAAAGACCAAAGGAGGGGAAGGAAATGCACAGCAAGATAGAACTGAACTGCGTAACAAAGAGAGATTAGAGTAGGGTAGTACCTACGTATACTAAGAGACGGACCCTGCCACACAGAACTTGCAATCTAGATGGAGACGAGAGAGTGAAGAAGGGAATATTATCATTCCCATTTTACAGATGGGGAATGGAGTCACAGAGATTGTGACTTGCCCAAGGACATACATGCAGTCCGTGGCAAAGCTGGGAATTGAACCAAGATCTCCTGAGTCTCAGACTAGTATCTTAACTCTCATTTATTTATCCTGTTGTGGTAGTACTGAGAAACCTCACCCATAGATCACGTCCCCATTGTGCTAAGTGCTGTACAAACAAAGAACAAAAAGGTGGTCCCTTCCCCAAAGAGCTTACAGTCTAGGTATTTGATCATGCTTTCTCACCAATGTGTTTTGTGACTGGAGATCTTGCCGGTTTTCCAGGCATCTTTCTTGCATTGCTTGTTTTCCTCCCATTCTCCCGCCTTCTAAAACAGCACGTAATAGCTCAGAAAGACGGAAGCAAGTGAGTTGCAGCACCAGGCTTGTTCTGAGGTGCATCTCCCTGATGCTGGAGCTCTCGAGGTTTTCAGGTCTCACATATGGGAGTAATTTCCTTAACCAAGCAAGGCAACAGAAAAGAAATATTCACCAAAGTCTGGTGCGATTGAGCCCATGCACGCTTGCTTATTGTGGCACAGATTTTCTAGAGAGATGGACAAATCCTCATGTGGGACATCACTGTAGACTTGCCGAGTAGTGCTCACTGAAGAACAAAAAGAAAAGGAGTACTTGTGGCACCTTAGAGACTAACCAATTTATTTGAGCATAAGCTTTCGTGAGCTACAGCTCACTTCATCGGATGCATACTGTGGAAAATAGAGAAGATGTTTTTATACACACAAACCATGAAAAAATGGGTGTTTATCACTACAAAAGGTTTTCTCCTCCCACACCCTACTCTCCTGCTGGTAATAGCTTATTTAAAGAACAGGCAATTAGTTTCACAAAGGCAGTGCAGCTTGCATGGGAAAATAGTAAGGAACCCAACACAGACCGCTAGCAAAGATCATTTGCCTCTTCCAGTCTGCATCCCTCTGCAATTTTGCTGCAGTTCTGACCATCTCTCTTGTTGGCTGACAAGGTTACATGAGACTGTTTTACTTTCATATCATTCTCATGTGTTTCCCTCCACCTTCAGCTTTAAGCAATTGTCCACTGTTTTTCCACTTTCTCAGACAACAGATAACTCCCTTCCTTTGTTCATTTGTTACCTTGATTTTATGGAAAGAGGGGGAGTCTTGGGAAAGGCATGGCCATTTGTGTCTAGGAGGCAGCGTGGTCTGGTATTGGGAGACATGGGTTTCATTTCCAGTCTGTTACTCAATGCTGGATGAGTCCCTTAGGGCATATTCTTCAGACATTCTGTCCCCCTTTGGGCTCTGTTGGCGTTGTTGATAGGTGATCAAATTGTTAGTCTATTGTTGAAAGTACTTCTGAAAAATCAGGGCCTTAACTTCTCAGCACCTCAACTTGCTCCTTTGGTTCATGGCATAGTGACACGTTGATAAAATGCTCTGGGTACGCATTTTTCTACCATATGTAAATCCAGTTTACTCAGTGCCTCATTGTTATTTTTTTCCTCCTAATCTATAGTTCTAATTTCCTGTACTCTTCCTTTACTCTGCCTTTCCTTCCTGTACTCATTCTTTTCCTCTAGCATTTTTTTTTTTCTGTATTCTTCCTAAGTTTTAGAGATCAGAGTTATGCTCGACATTCCAGGTAAGTTGACATGTGAATGAGCCTCTTTTGATGGTACCACAAAAAGAAACACAGATTTGCCTTGTAAATGGACCACTTCCCAGATTCCCTGTGCGTATAGCTTGCTTACAGTTCAGTATCCTGACCCTCAGGCACCATTTGTGCATACAGAAGGGTAATCCAGGTCTTATTGCATTCTTAAGGGGTCCTCAACCACTCACAGCCCATAGGCTTCATAGAGGAACAGCACTATCGGGGACCTTACTGCGTAGCTGCCAGCAGTAGACTCCTCTGTCCAACAGTGGTTTGTGAACACTCCATAAAATGTCGCTATGGGAGAAGTAGACATTTTTCTTTCTTAAAGGGGCCTTATGCAACTCTGTGATCATTATGTAAGGTTCCTTCAGGGTCATGAAGAGTGGCGTTTTGCATTTGATTTCTCTGTATAGTAATATTTGCTCTTTCATTATGGTGGCTCATTGTAGCTTATGTTTTCTTTGCGCCATATGAACTGTACATTTCTGGTTCTATAAGCTGTGTGAGCAGAACACATGCTCATAAAAAACAACTGCCCACAGGTAATTTATCATTAATTCTTTAGTTAGTTAACACATGTATGTCGCGGTGTGCATGACACAGGTTCAGGTGTACCTGATGCTTTGCATAGCCGTTAAAGAGACAGGCCTCAATTGTCAAAAGGGACTGGTGATTTTTGGGTGCCCGAGTCAAGACTCTGCAGGGACCTGCTTTTCAGAGGGCAGGTGTTGGGCACTTTTTGAAAATTCAGGCCCCTTGAAGCTGTCTCAGGTTGGGCTCCTGAAAACTGAGGCTCGCAAAATCACTAGCCTGGTAACTTAGAGAATGGTCCTGGTCTAGAGGACTTTACAATGGCAAGGCTTTGAGGTGCTGGGGAAATACCCTAGGGCAAAGGGAGGCCTGGTAGCAGAGGGACATGAAATAAGGTAGAGGGGATGCTATGTATTGTGTTACACATTGTGTTCCTTTCTTCTAAGCATTATTTTCATATATGGATGGTTCATGAATTTAGGGTTCATCCTGTCCTGGGCCAGACCAGCGGCCAGTACCAGCTGCTTCAGAGGAAGGGGCAAGAGATTTGAGCGTAAAGCAGTAATAACTACATCACAGTATTGACATAGGTCACTCCCATAACGCTATGGCTCCTGGCCTTTTGGGGTATCAATGAACCAGCCCACCACTGTATTTCTTGTCCTCATGTCACTGTCTGCCTCTACCTCCCTCACCTCATTCATGATGAACTTGGGGCTCAGTATCTGTACAATGACTCTTGCTTGAATGTTGCTCAGTTAAACATGCTCTAGACTACGCATCTTAGACTCCTTCAGACTCTCACGTACTCAGAGGGTTGGAGCCGCAATTTCTCTTACAGAGCAAACATGAATAGCTGGAAAAGGAATGGGTAGCACTGGAGTCCAGCTTAGAGTTCATGAACATGGGCCAAAAGGTGCCTAAGGTGTTGACTCAAGGATCCTTCCCCACTCATTATGCTTCTCCAGGTTCAGCCATGCATAATTGCAGTCCCTGCTAGCACACCTAGGGCAACTGAAAGGGGGTGGAAGGAGACAGATCTGTGGCCCCACTAATCTCTTCACTGACCAGCAGGTGTCGCCAGCCATGTAGTGGAGTACACACTGCACCCTCCTGAGGGGGTGTAGCAGTGAATGCGAAACCCTCTTCAGGCCAGTTTACCAAAGTCGCCTCTAGATTCACCTGGGTCTACACCACCCCTTGCATAGGTCAGTGTGTGATTTAAAACAAAAGGGCTGTGAGAGGATCTCAGCTCTGGAGCAAGCTATGCCCTGGTCAGAAATAACTGGTCTGTTGACCTTTAGAGTACACATTTATTTGCATGGGGTGCTAAAGAGGGTGGGGCATGGTAGGGTTTAGATCTGTGGAAGATTGTGTGTCTTTGTAGGGGGCTTCGTTCTGTTGGCTATGGGATATAGATGGTTGGAACATTTTGAATATTTTTGTCAACATTTTGAATTTCAAAAATTTTCATGAAAAATTTGATGTATTTTCCAACATCTCCACTGTCTGACGGCAGGGAAGAAGGGCTTCTAGAGTCTGGGATAGCTGCTCCTTCTTACAGAAATACAAAATAGGCACACTGCAGAACTAAGGAGAAAACCCGACAAGGAAAAGAAATTCAGTCAAACAGCAGTTGCAAAACTTGGATGTACCCGTTGTAGAACACACCCCACTGGTTGGAAAAGAGTTCTTTATACTTTCCTTTTGTACATGCTCCTAACACAGCACAGCAACTGAGTGTATTCTTACCTTTGTGATCTCATCAGGCATATTAGTTAGAAAAGGACAACATACATCACAAATACTGCAAAAGGGTAATTAACCCATCTGCGAGGACAAAAGGAAAAGTCTCATTCTATTTTTACTTGGCCTACTAATTTTCCTTAAATACAGTTTATAAATATTTCCTTGCAATTGACTATTCATGTGCATTAGTTAAGAAAGTCGTGCCATTCCGACTGACTGAAGTTTTTTGAGGGGAGTTGACAAAATAATGGCATAAAAGAGAACTGACAGGTGGTGCAGTGGAAAAATTTCCTCTACAGCAGGAATTACTGAGTGGATTCTTTGGCCTATATTATGCAGGAAATCAGATTTGACGAGTGTTTCCCAAGTTGTGGAGTGTGCCCCCTGTGGGCAGGGTACAGGGATAGGCCTATTAATTATTCTCCTGTGTCTTAGCTTTCGTAAGTCTCTCTCTAGATGTTATGGTTGTGAAGAAACACATGAAAACCTGACCTGCATATAACCAATACATCTATGTCTGAGTCTGCAAAGTGCCTGAAGCACTGACTCTGAGAGGTGTGAAGTGCTCCATTGAGTACAGTGGGTGCTAACTCAGATGTCAGTGATGATATTTTAAATGTCAGCATTGTAGATATTTTACTGCTCATCCAAACATGTAAGAAAGGAGAGGAAGTATAATATTATAAAGATCTATGGTCTCCACTCATCTTGGATAGACTGAACAAGAGATGGGTGGGGATGAAAGGGTGGGATTGGTTTTATTTTTCTGAAGGGGGAGAAACTTTTGATATTTTGGAAATGTTGGGCTAGATGATCACAATGGTCCCTACAGGGCTTACAGGTCTATGAGATATAGTGGATCTGGACTTTATAAAAGCTTTGGATAAGGTCCTTCCTAAGAGTCTTCTAAGGAATCTTGTCATTAGATGAGATGGAGTTTTGCTATGGGTTAGAAATGCTTTATGAAACAAAGTGTTGGGAATAAATGGTGAATACTAAGCATGACAGGTGGTTAAAAGTGAGAGGTTTTGAGGAGCCAGGCTAGGTCTGCTATTGTTTATACTACTGAAGATCTGAAAGAGTGGGTCGATGATCAGAAATTGAGCCAGATTTTCAGCTGATGAAAATTTGTGTAGCTCCATTTAAGTCAGTAATGCTGGGCTGATCAACGTCAATTCAAGATCTGGCTCATTTAGAATAGTTATGCCTAGATTTCTTGGAATATCAGAATAATTTTATAAATCTAGTGGACTAGGAAACACAACAGCTATTGTAGAGGAACACTAGGTAATGTGCATTTGAAGGAACAATTTGGACTACGCCTGCACTTGATGGGTTCCTAAATAACTGTAATCACTCAGGAAAAAGACCTACAGTAAGCATAATTGCAGGCAGTTGAGTAAAAACATATTATAATGCCATTGCACAAAATGTAATGCAACATTCAGTTTTGGTCACCATATCTCATGAAAAGATATAGTACACAAACTGCAATTTGTCTGCACAAAATGCCTCTCAACAGATATCCTAAAGCACGTACAGGAGTGCAAGTCCTATTGAAAGTCAATTGGATTTGTGCTCCTAACTCACTTAGGTGCTTTTGAAAACCCCACCTCTTATCTGCCTTTGGATATCATGGTAATTACAAGCACAAATTAGGCTTGCAATTGTGCATGCATTTTGGCATGTGCAGTTGCGCACTAGATTATGGTTTGTTTGTTTTTTAAACCAGGCTTGTACTAAAAATCATAAATGTTTATTTCATGCAATATATTTGAATCATAAATGTTCAAAGAATTATAACACCAAGGTGCTACCAGGTCACAATCACACAAATTAGGAACACCACAGAACACTCCTTTTTGACATGGAAATGCCTAGTCCAGAAAACCCAACAGATGGTGATATGTGCAGACTGGTTTCAATTATTTTCAGGCAAAACGACTTTCAAAATTGTATGAGCTTCTCGCCTCAGTTGCTTGTACTTGGAGCGGAAAGTAGCCATGGTCCTGAATTCTAAAAGCAGCAGATGTAGTCTCTTCTTCTAATATGGCTGCATTCGTCAACTATGGATGCTTTGACACATGTTTTGGTGACATGGTCCAGCAGAATCTAAGAAGTGAACCCACATGTTGGTTCCACTGGTGGCCATGTTGGCTGGGCCTATCTCAGTAGCCAGATGTGCTCTGACAATTGCCGTGCCTTACTGTCTAATCCATCCCATTCCTTTCTGAGGCTCCCAAAACAGTCATAAATGACTTTTGACACTAATAGCACTGTCTACTCTTTCCAGTAGGAAACCCTGCTGAAACCATGGCTGTTTGACTAGAACTCCTGTGCAGTAACCCTTCCATCCCTGTGCTTCTGTAGCTAACAAAAGACATTGCAGTCAGAAAAATTCATTCATGGGCTTTGCCATTTAGGGATGGAATAAACAAAGGTGAATAAACAAAAAGGCTCAGGGCTAACGCTAAAGTAAATCAGTCTAGCTCCATTTACTTCAGTAGAGGTAGGCTGATTTATGTTAGAGGGCATATACCTTCATCCACTTACTTCCCTGGTCCTTCTCGCATGAACAAAGAGCAACAATACCCAAAGTCCAAAGATGCAAACAATTCGATGTTTATTGGGGTGAACTTCCAGCAAGCATGATTCCAGTTTCCTTCCTTAGTGCCCCCCTTCCCAGCTCTGACACCACAGAGCCTTACACCTGTGTCCCTGTTCCCATTCCTGCCCTTAGCCAAACATGATTCCAATTTCCCCAACCCCATTCCCTGTTCCCATTTCCCCCCCACACACCCAACCCATTTCCTGATTGACTTCAGACTATATAGTAAAACTTGAGTTCTGCTTAGCTATACCTTAACCAATCATTTTCCTGAAATTTAACTAACCAGTCCTAACATATTGTAACATGATCATTTAACCAATTATATCCCACCACCTTAATTAGTTTACGCCCAGCAAAATTAATTATACAGCAGACAGAAACAATCACAGAACCAGACAGAGATTATACAGACAAACAATGGCAAAGTGGGAACTATAATGACAAAACAATACAGAAGTGAGGATTTCACATCTCAGCTATTGATAAGTGAGTTTTTGCCAGACAGGATGCTATCAAACTAAGTTTCCTTTTACATCTTCTAGGCACTTCCCTTTCTCTGGAAGCGATAGGCATTATCAGGACAGGATTGTATTCCTAACAGCCCAATAGCACCTTATTTCAGTGTGACTAGTTTGGAATGTGAGGCTGTGACCATACACTTCCCAGCTTATGGCTGCCTCTGTTGCTTAGCCAGAGATCTCAGCCTAAGAACAGGGCCTCAGACTGTCACAGTAAGAGAAGGAGCTTACACCGGCAGACAGTGATTTTGATTCTTTCTTTTATACCTCTATAACTAGCTAAGTGATAAGAATACACCTAAATTCTTAGAGTATAGGCCTTTACAGACAGGGCTGAATATCTATATCCTAACCAGCTGAGGATCTGGCCCCAAACTTCCAAACCCCACCAAGTAACTGCTGATAAAGATGAGATGGAAAAAAACATATTATGTTGTCCTTCCCTGCTGCCCTTACAAGATTGTCCCCTATTTTATATTTTCTAGTGTCCAGTCTAGTTTACTAAGCAATTAGGCATCTACCACTTTCCCACTGGGCAACTCTTGTACAGTACAGCTGATCTTGCTGTCAAGGAGGCCTACTTGACGTTCAGTCTAAATACCGCAATGCTCCATATGCCACCCATCAGTAGAATAAGGTTCTGGAACAGCTGTCCAGTAGCAGGAGAGGAGGTTAACAACCTAAATGGTTTTAAGATGGAGCTTGATACATTTATTAATGGGATTATATGACAAGGTTGCCTGAGAAAGTACTAGGAGGCTCCTTCCAGTCTTATGTTCCTCAATACTCTTGTATCGCATTATAGCCACCTCTAACCAATTCTCTTCCTTTTCCTACGCTTATAGGTGGTTTCCGTAGACTTCCCTAGTTGTTGCTTAGCCAAGCTGCACATACTTGGTTGCTCTTTTAAAGATGTTCTCACCTGACGAAAGCACTGAGTGTAGCATTGAAGGTGTGAGAGGGAGTCTGAAGGGAATTCCCGAAGCTGCAAGCGACATTTTCATGTGCTATGAATTAGGAACCCCACCTCTGCTACACGCAGTCCCAGCTACCTTTTATAGTATAAGCCATAACAAAGCAGATTAAAATACTTAAATAATGAGGAACCACTGGTTCACATCTCACATTCTTTCTTTTATACCTCTATAACTAGCTAAGTGATAAGAATACACCTAAATTCTTAGAGTATAGGCCTTTACAGACAGGGCTGAATATCTATATCCTAACCAGCTGAGGATCTGGCCCCAAACTTCCAAACCCCACCAAGTAACTGCTGATAAAGATGAGATGGAAAAAAACATATTATGTTGTCCTTCCCTGCTGCCCTTACAAGATTGTCCCCTATTTTATATTTTCTAGTGTCCAGTCTAGTTTACTAAGCAATTAGGCATCTACCACTTTCCCACTGGGCAACTCTTGTACAGTACAGCTGATCTTGCTGTCAAGGAGGCCTACTTGACGTTCAGTCTAAATACCGCAATGCTCCATATGCCACCCATCAGTAGAATAAGGTTCTGGAACAGCTGTCCAGTAGCAGGAGAGGAGGTTAACAACCTAAATGGTTTTAAGATGGAGCTTGATACATTTATTAATGGGATTATATGACAAGGTTGCCTGAGAAAGTACTAGGAGGCTCCTTCCAGTCTTATGTTCCTCAATACTCTTGTATCGCATTATAGCCACCTCTAACCAATTCTCTTCCTTTTCCTACGCTTATAGGTGGTTTCCGTAGACTTCCCTAGTTGTTGCTTAGCCAAGCTGCACATACTTGGTTGCTCTTTTAAAGATGTTCTCACCTGACGAAAGCACTGAGTGTAGCATTGAAGGTGTGAGAGGGAGTCTGAAGGGAATTCCCGAAGCTGCAAGCGACATTTTCATGTGCTATGAATTAGGAACCCCACCTCTGCTACACGCAGTCCCAGCTACCTTTTATAGTATAAGCCATAACAAAGCAGATTAAAATACTTAAATAATGAGGAACCACTGGTTCACATCTCACATTCTTTCTTTTATACCTCTATAACTAGCTAAGTGATAAGAATACACCTAAATTCTTAGAGTATAGGCCTTTACAGACAGGGCTGAATATCTATATCCTAACCAGCTGAGGATCTGGCCCCAAACTTCCAAACCCCACCAAGTAACTGCTGATAAAGATGAGATGGAAAAAAACATATTATGTTGTCCTTCCCTGCTGCCCTTACAAGATTGTCCCCTATTTTATATTTTCTAGTGTCCAGTCTAGTTTACTAAGCAATTAGGCATCTACCACTTTCCCACTGGGCAACTCTTGTACAGTACAGCTGATCTTGCTGTCAAGGAGGCCTACTTGACGTTCAGTCTAAATACCGCAATGCTCCATATGCCACCCATCAGTAGAATAAGGTTCTGGAACAGCTGTCCAGTAGCAGGAGAGGAGGTTAACAACCTAAATGGTTTTAAGATGGAGCTTGATACATTTATTAATGGGATTATATGACAAGGTTGCCTGAGAAAGTACTAGGAGGCTCCTTCCAGTCTTATGTTCCTCAATACTCTTGTATCGCATTATAGCCACCTCTAACCAATTCTCTTCCTTTTCCTACGCTTATAGGTGGTTTCCGTAGACTTCCCTAGTTGTTGCTTAGCCAAGCTGCACATACTTGGTTGCTCTTTTAAAGATGTTCTCGCCTGACGAAAGCACTGAGTGTAGCATTGAAGGTGTGAGAGGGAGTCTGAAGGGAATTCCCGAAGCTGCAAGCGACATTTTCATGTGCTATGAATTAGGAACCCCACCTCTGCTACACGCAGTCCCAGCTACCTTTTATAGTATAAGCCATAACAAAGCAGATTAAAATACTTAAATAATGAGGAACCACTGGTTCACATCTCAGCCATAGATAAACTGAGAGCCATGTAGGTGGGTTTGCATTTGTTACTTGGATGAGAGCTAGAAAACCATTTGTGTCTGCTGTACATGGACATGGGGAAAAATCCCATTAACTCATGGTCCTGTCAGAGTAGGATTGTTCCAGGAAGTAGATTAGAATTCCCTCCATTGCTTTGTCCAGCATATTTTTCATTGGTTTAAGCAATGGTGCTTTCACAGGTTATCTTGGAGGAAACTATTCCAGTCTCAATAGACCTCACTTGGATTTTTTTTTCCTGGTGTGCAACCTTGTTTTTCTTTTAGCAGCTTCACCCCAGTGCTTTAGCTAAACAATTCCTCTCACTGCTTAGTTCTTACACCTGGTGATACTTGTAAACTATCACCACGTATGAACCCCTCTAGTCATCATTTGGCCAAACTAAGCTTTTTTTTAGTTGCCCCTTGTGAATTAGTCACTCCACCCTCCGTTGTTGTTGTTGCTCTTCCATGAATTTCTTCTGCTTCATCAATGAGATTGAGGTACCCAGACATTCATATGGTATTTGTTTCACCAGGACTTATGGCTTCCTTGAAGCATGATGTGCTCTTTTTATCTGTAACATTACAGTATTATTAATACTATTTGTAGCTCTATTCTTTTATTTAGTATCTGTTTGTATTACAGCTGAAACTAGACCCTCCAACTGAGATTAGGGCCCAGTTGGGCCAGGTACCATATGTGATAAATGAAGGTGGGGATAGCTCCCCTTTATGAACACCCAGCCAGCCAGTTAGCTGTAAAGTCCCTCATGGCGTCTGTTCTTTGCTTGCTTTACCAGCAAAGGGTTAACAAGCCCACAGTTAAAAGAAAAGGAGCGGGCACCTGACCAAAAGAGCCAATGGGAAGGTAGAACTTTTTAAAATTGGGAAAGAAACTTGCCCTTTGTATGTTGTTCTCTGGGCTGCAGGGACACAGAGCAGTAATGCTTAAGCAGCTTTAAACCAGGTATAATTATAGATGATCAAGTCATACCTCAAACCTACTTACAGATATGTAAGTAAAATTAGGGAATGTCTAAAAAGATGCGATTAGGGTTATTTCTTTTATTTCTTATTGGCTTTTGGAGTCCTCTGTGCTAACCCCAGATGCTTTTGTTTGCTTGTAACCTTTATACTGAACCCCCAAGAAAGCTATTTTGGGTGCTTGATTTTTGGAATCGTTCTTTTAAAATCTAGCAAAAGCCTAAGTTCCAGATGTATTTTCTTTCTTTTTGTTTTTAATAAAATTTACCTTTTTTAAGAACAGGATTTGATTTTTGATGTCCTAAGAGGTTTGTGCATATGCTGTTTGATGAGCTGGTGGCAACAGCTAATTTCCTTTGTTTTCTTTCTCAGCTCTTCCCTGGAGGAGGGGTGAAAGGGTGGAGGGTACCCCACAGGGAGGAATTCCCAAGTGCTCTTTCCTGGGTCCAGGTGTTCTTTTATTTTGCATTTGGGTGGCGGCAGCGTTTACCAAGGCAAGGTCAGAGAAAAGCTGTAACCTTGGGAGTTTAATACAAGCCTGGAGTGGCAAGTATTAATTTTTAGAATCCTTGTGGTCCCCCACCTTCTGCACTCGGAGTGACAGAGTGGGCATTCAGCCTTGACACCATACATTCACAGAGTAAGAAATATTCCCTGCCTTGAAGAGTTTACAAGAGGAGGCAGGACAGACAGGTGGTGGGAGAAAGATGGGGAACTGAAGCAGAGAGCGATTAAATGACACAGGAAATTTACAGCAAAACTGAGACTTGAACCAACATGTCCTGAGACTGTTTAGTGTCTTAACCACAAGACCATCCTCCTTTCTCTCTCGCGCGCTCTCTCTCTCTCTCTCTCTCTCTCTGTGATCTTGTTTGTCCCGATCCTTCCAAGAAAGGCAAATATTGCTTTGGTATCAATCCAAAGGCCTATATACCCTGTAAATGGCAGGTTTCAGAGTAGCAGCTGCATTAGTCTGTATTCGCAAAAAGAAAAGGAGTACTTGTGGCACGTTAGAGACTATATAAATTTGTTAGTCTCTAATGTGCCACAAGTACTCCTTTTCTTTCTCTTTACAGTGTGTCTGGTAACACCCATTGTTTCATGTTCTCTATGTATATAAATCTCCCCACTGTATTTTCTACTGAACAGTATCCCCAATAATGTCACAGCGAAACTGGTGGCTGAACTTTGTGACTTTGTCCTCACCCATAACTATTTCACATTTGGGGCAATGTATACCTTCAAATCAGCGGCACTTGTATGGGTACCCGCATGGCCCCACAGTATGCCAACATTTTTATGGCTGACTTAGAACAACGCTTCCTCAGCTCTCATCCCCTAACGCCCCTACTCTACTTGCGCTATATTGATGACATCTTCATCATCTGGACCCATGGAAAAGAAGCCCTTGAGGAATTCCACCATGATTTCAACAATTTCCATCTTACCACCAACCTCAGCCTGGACCAGTCCACACAAGAGATCCACTTCCTGGACACTATGGTGCTAATAAACAATGGTCACGTAAACACCACCCTATACCGGAAACCTACTGACCGCTATTCCTACCTACATGCCTCCAGCTTTCACCCAGGTCACACCACACGATCCATTGTCTACAGCCAAGCTCTACGATACAACCGCATTTGCTCCAATCCCTCAGACAGAGACAAATACCTACAAGATCTCTATCAAGCATTCTTACAACTACAGTACCCACCTGCTGAAGTGAAGAAACAGATTGATAGAGCCAGAAGAGTACCCAGAAGTCACCTACTCCAGGACAGTCCCAAGAAAGAAAATAACAGAACGCCACTAGCCATCACCTTCAGCCCCCAACTAAAACCTCTCCAACGCATCATCAAGGATCTACAATCTATCCTGAAGGATGACTCATCACTCTCACAAATCTTGGGAGACAGGCCAGTCCTTGCCTACAGACAGCCCCCCAACCTGAAGCAAATACTCACCAGCAACCACATACCAATCACAGTCATACCAATCACAGAATCACACGGTTGGAAGGGCATACCACACAACAGAACCACTAATCTAGGAACCTATCCTTGCAACAAAGCCCGTTGCCAACTGTGTCCACATATCTATTCAGGGGACACCATCACAGGGCCTAATAACATCAGCCACGCTATCAGAGGCTCGTTGACCTGCTCATCCACCAATGTGATATATGTCATCATGTGCAAGCAATGCCCCTCTGCCATGTACATTGGTCAAACTGGACAGTCTCTATGTAAAAGAATAAATGGACACAAATCAGACGTCAAGAATTATAACATTCAAAAACCAGTCGGAGAACACTTCAATCTCTCTGGTCACTCGATTAGAGACCTAAAAGTGACAGTTCTTCAACAAAAAAACTTCAGAAACAGACTCCAAGGAGAGACTTCTGAATTGGAATTAATTTGCAAACTGGATACAATTAACTTAGGCTTGAATAGAGACTGGGAGTGGATGGGTAAAACTATTTCCCCATGTTTATCTCCCCCCGCCCCCCCCGCCACTGTTCTTCAGACGTTCTTGTCAACTGCTGGAAATGGCCCACCTTGATTATCACTACAAAAGGTTTTCTCCCCCCCCCCCCGCCCCCGCTCTCCTGCTGGTATTAGCTCATCTTAAGTGATCACTCTGGTTACAGTGTGTATGGTAACACCCATTGTTTCATGTTCTCTGTGTATATAAATCTCCCCACTGTATTTTCCACTGAATGCATCCGATGAAGTGAGCTGTAGCTCATGAAAGCTTATGCTCAAATAAATTTGTTAGTCTCTAAGGTGCCACAAGTACTCCTTTTCTTTTTGCACCCTATAAATGACACTCACAACACTGACACCCCTTCTACTGCTCATAAAATCATTTAAATAAAACAAAATCCCCACACCCTACCCTAAGCAGAGTTCTGACCCTGTAAAGGGAGAAGTTCCAGACACTCCATAATATCCATTATGGTCTTCACTATTTCTCTGGATTTTACATGAAGGGTGCATTAGGTACTATCTTGAGGGGTGTCATTTGAAAACCTTAAGGTAGATAAATGGATTTCTATGTATCGATGAGGTTGCCCATCACCATAATATCTGAGTGCCAGTCTAAATGCTGATCCTGGTCATTATAATTATGGTATCACTGTCATCCCTACATTTTTCTGCATGATTGTTTTCCAGATGTCCCTCCTTGAATCATATTGGTTTCTCATTTTTTAAATAGAGATGCTCAGTAAATATTTCCAAGATGGGAAATGAAAACATCCATTTCTCTTATAAATGGAGCGTGCATTATGGAAAAGTTTGAGTTGAGTGTCTTCCGGAGATTAATTTAAGCATGTGCTTCTATGTTGTTTTCCTTTCTACCATGGGTTCCCTTTGGAAGAAAAGTGAGCAGAGATCAGTTCTAGCCATTAATCGGGGTTTCAGACCGGAGGCCTTTACAAAGAGTGACTGCTGTGCAGATTTTCTGCTTGCCTTGTTGTAGACTCCTACCGCGTGTTAAAAAATCAATCAATAAAAGTCAAACGCAGGGGGGAAAACGGACAATTAAATAAAGCTGGAAAATGGGCATGTGTAGAGATGTGCAAATAACAGATTTTTTTTTTTGGCTCACTGGCTGTAACAAAAAAATGAAAGACCCCCCCATTGTTTCAGGTCGCTGAACAAAATATTTCATTTAACCCGAAACAAAACGTTTCGTTTTGCTTTAGAGCTTTAACCTTTAAAACTAAATAATTAAAGCTGAAGAAAATTTTGGGGGAAAAAATCGTTGTGAATTAAAACAAAGTAAAAAAAAAAGTCATTCTTGAAAAAGTCAAAACGAAATATGTCAATTGTTCTGGGGAAAAAATTATGGATTTTTTGCATCAAAACAACTGGATGAATTTTATACCAATTTGCAGAGTATTTCTGTCAACACGGGGTTTGCATTTTCAGTGGAAAAACAGTTTTGCCCGAAAAATTTCAGCCCTGCGCTAGGCATGTGGGGTGGGGGTGGGGTTGGAGACATGGCAAGAGGATTGGTTTCAAAATCTGGTTGAAGGAATTCTGAGAAATCATGTTGGTTTTTTTTTGTTTTTTTTTGTTTTTAAAGCCAGGTAATGGGGGTGTCTTAGGTTCACCGGGGGCTGTTCTGTTAAGTGCTGCATAAAGCTGATGGGTTTGGAACTCTGGAGAGCAGGGTGAATGGATGGTTTAGAGTTGCATGGGGGCATAAGCAGCCCATGACTCTAGATTGCTCTTAACTCTACATCAGCCAGGAGGAATTTTGCGTGGATGGACGCTGGCTATCCCATGAATTCTTATTGAATTTAACACGTGCGAGCATCCAACCATGTGGATTCAGTTGCGGAATCGGGGCCCTGGGTCATGAGAAACTTGAAAGTTGTCCTTGTCTAATGCCTAGGTGACTAGATTTGGAAGTCTCGATCCAGTTTGTAGTAGGCAGGTTTCCATTTCTCACTTGCACAAAAACCTAGCCACTTTGTTGGCCTTCTCTACAGAGGGGCCAAGGAACGCAGGGGGACAGAGAACAAACACTCCTAACGTAGGGCTGTAGGGAAATTTTCCACTCTCTGTGAGAAACATGTTGTGGAGCTACATAGAGGATTCCAGCCTCTATCAGTGTTGGTCCGTCATCTCTTTAAAGTAATTACAATAATAGAGTCCTGATGGCCATTATTTTAACACAGAGCATCCATCCTGTAACTGGCATATTTCTAATGCATGCATTACCATGGTAACTAAATGCCATGCAGGACAGTAAGTCAGCAGTAGCTCTTCAATCTTCTCCCACACTTTCCTCCCAATATCCCTCATGTCTTGCAGTAAGAGGGTAGAGATCAGTCTCCATACCCCTCTCTGGGCTTCTTTGCCAAGGCTGCCAATAGGAGAGCCAGTTACCAGCTAACAATCTGAAAGCCAGTCTGAGCTGTTGCCTCCGCCTGGCTCCCATGTACACAGGCTCTTTTTAATGGTGTGACTCTTATTTCCCACCTCCTCACCGCTAAATGTCAGGATGGACTTTTTCTGTCCTCCTCGGCTGAGATCTTATCTCTCTCTCTCTCATTATTTGATAAAACATCAGGAAGACAGTGGAGAAGTAATTAAATTCAGTACCTGAGCGGCGAGCGAGGGAAGAAAGGGAGGAGGGTGAGTATGGAGAGGTTTTTGTGAATCATTTTCTCCTCTATTTAGTTGAGGCCTGGACTGAGATGACTAATGTAGAAGGAGAGGGTGTTTTTTTTTTTTTTTTTTTTAATGAAAGGCTCTCGGCTTCCCAAATGCTAATATCGTGCCAGCAAGCTGCAGTCAAGGTTGAAATTGGAAGGAATATTGAACAGCCCTCGATTGGAGAGTTATTTCATATTTATCTTTATTTATTTATCTTGTTGCTTGCAACCCATTTCCCTCCCCGTCTTCCTTTTATTTATCCTTTTACTAGACTTAGCCCTCACTTTTTCTGCATCTTTTTTCTTTTGTAAGAATAACTATTGTTTTTCCCCCACAACATGTACGATTCTGGTATTCATTTTTGAATTCTCTTTACTTTTTTCTCCCCTCACGTATAGCGTTTCTGTGTTACCTTTGATCCCTCTGTTAGGTTTTCCCTTTTCTTCCTCTTTTTTTTGGTCATGTTGCTGACCGGTATGCCAAACTGAGGGCCCAGGGAAATTGTGTCTTCTGTATATCTCCAGAGAACTAGGGCTAGATTCCCAGCTGTTCTCAATTGACATAGCTCCAGTGAAACCATCACCAGCTAAGGTTCTAGCCCCTTGATTCAGCCCAAGAAGTGAAAGTTCCCCAGCACACCCATCAAGGGACTCAGTCCAGCCCCTTCAATCCCTGGCCTTGTACCAGTTGTTACATTCAGTCCCTTTACTTTACTTTTCTTTGGATGTGTTTAGCTTTTATCATTTACATTGTTTCAGTAGTGTCTTTGTTCCAAATTATTGATAGCACAATAATGTCCATTTCTCCCACCCCCCCAATCAAGGATCAGGAGCTGTACACATAAGTAACAAGATGTTGTCCCTTGACCTACACAGCTCACAATCTAGGTATTGTAACCCCTGTTCCTCTTTCCTGCAACTCTCCTTCTTATTTCTCATTATTATAATTCTCATACTGTTTCGTTGCAGAGACCTGAGCTGAGTCTTGAAGACCGTGACACTGGGATCGGCAGATGGTGTGTGCTTGAGCCACAAGAACAGCTCTAAGTTGCTATAGATTGGCTAGATATCTATTAGGAGAAGATGGCCATCTCCTTGAAGATCTGCTTCTTCACTCTGGTGCTGCTTCCTCTGGTATGGAATCCCAGAAACAATGTGTGTCTGTCTCTGTAATGGTGGTCTGTGGGTGCATGTGTTTTAAATGCATGGGGTTGTCAGCCCATACTAGGAGAAGGGCCTGTTGCTGACAATGGTTGAGGGCTCTCCGGATTCCCCCTTAGCTTCTATTAAACCACTTTCCGCTTCTAGGGCAGATGGGGTAGAATGATGCTACTGCTTTTTTTGTACATGTGAAGAAGGCAGGGTCGTATAGTCTACGTGTAAGGGCTTATCTACACATTTCCCAGTTTCAGGTTCCTGAGCATTCCTGAGCGCTCTCTGGGTTTAGCTCAGAGTCCTCTGGAGTGTCCTCTGGGGTGCCCTGGATCCCTTCTCTCCTCTTGCACATGGCTTTCTCTCCAAATCATAGAGTTTCTCTGGTCCCTTCTCTCTCTCTAAAATATTCAGTGAAAGACCATCGCTTTGTCAGGTAACTCCCACTCAGCCTTATCTGATTATTAAAGCCCTCACCAGGTGATCCATTGCTTACATACTTCCCCACTTGAATTCGATTTGGTGGTTTGACTTATGTGGCAGTTATCTCTTTTTGTCCTGGGGTGCTCCCTTCAAAAAGGGCAATCATCAATATTTAACGACCCTCTGTTGTTAGCCCTGTGCCACCACTCGAGATGTTGGTCCCAGGCAGAGCTAAAAAGACAGCATAGACCAGCCTTACAATCAAAATGGAGTTGCCAGTCTGACAGAGAGATAGAGTCCCTAAAATCAGACAGGTTTCAGAGTAGCAGCCGTGTTAGTCTGTATTCGCAAAAAGAAAAGGAGTACTTGTGGCACTTTAGAGACTAACCAATTTATTTGAGCATAAGCTTTCGTGAGCTACAGCTGACTTCATCGGATGCATTCAATGAAGTGAGCTGTAGCTCACGAAAGCTTATGCTCAGATAAATTGGTTAGTCTCTAAGGTGCCACAAGTCCTCCTTTTCTTTTTTGTAAAATCAGACAGAATCCAAAAGCTGTATGTAGGCACAGTGCTCTAACCCCTGTCTCTTCAAACAGGCAGCTGATGAATTGAAGAGAGACAGGAGGAGTTCAAGGTGGCAGGACAAGGTGGCAAACAAAGAGGCTCTTGCACTTGTGCTAGTGAGGCTGGAAGAGGGAACTGAGAGGAGGCTGATGCTAGATAAAATGAGGAACTGGGAATGACAAGCTCAGTGAGGTTTGTAGACTCAGATTTTTCAAGGCAAGACGGGATCATTTTGATCATCTAATCCAACCCCCTTCACAACAAAGGTCATATAACAGCAGTTCCCAAACTTTTTGTCAGCATGACCCTATTTTAATGAACTATTTCTGTCTGGGACCCCAGGCAGCCTGGGAGATGCCATTTTGTAGAGCAATATGGAGTCCTCCACACAGCGTGACCTTGAACGCACTGTACATGTGAGGTCACACTGTGCAGAGGATGCCATTTTGTAGAGCAATATGGCGTCCCCCATGTGATGTGACCTTTCCTGCACCGTGCGTGCGAGCTCACGCTTTGCAGAGCAAAATAGTGTCCTTAGCACGCTACGGATTGGTGCAAACCCATCTGCTGATGGTGCGACCCCATTCAGTGTCTCAACCCACAGTTTGGAAACTGCTGCCATAGAATTTCACCCAGTGATTCCTGCATCCAGCCAAATGACTTGTGGTTGAATTAGACCATATCTTCTTTAAATCATTCCATTTTGATGTAAAACCTCCAGTGATAGAGAAATTCTCCACAGACCTTGATACAGAGGAGTGTCAAGAGGAATTCCATAAAAGGTTTTGGGAAGGAGCCACCCGAGGGCCCCCGAAGTGGGAATCTTCTGCCAAGATTTTCAAAAACTGACTTGCAATATTGAATGTCCAGCAAAGGACGCATTTAAAGTGGCCTGATTTCCAGAGGGTTACTGCTCAGAAATTGAGGCCCATTTCAAGTGTCTCAGATTGGGCGCCCAGAGATTGAAACACCCAAAATCATTAGTCACTTTAAAACAAAAATCTTGTCCTTTATTTCTAAAGGTGAATTTTGTTGTTATTGTAACTATATAACAGATCTCTTGAGCTTCCAGGTGAATGGACTTCCTGGTAAGTGTCAAAAGGCAACAAGCCACTGTTTACTATCTCCTGCATTTCAGTAAGTTGCTATGATCGCTGTTGTGGATAATTAATGATTGACTATGGCTTCTGTAATGGAGCAGCACTCCTTTGGTCATAATGAACGACCAGAAGGCAAAGCAGGGTTAATAGGATAGAATACTTGTCTTTTCTTCATATCATTTTCTACAGTGGCTCTGTACCTGTAGACAGTGCAAGATTTTGCTATGTCTCCTGCAGGGTTCCAGAGAGTAACATCGCTGATTCCCCCCCCACCCCACCCCAATATAGGAAAGACTTATGCCCAAGGCAGAGGTTTTATTATAATTTCTTTGTGTGTTAATTATTCTTTCATTTTTCCTCCCTCCCAAGCTGGAGCCTGTGCATATTGCACTGATGTTATTTACACTGTATGCCTTGTTGTGGCCGTAGCTTGCTTTGCAATATCTGTACTAGTGGGTTAGCTCTCTGCTTTGACTCTCTGAATCAAAAGTGACATAGATCCCCTTCACTTCTGGATCTCCCTGTTCTGTACAGTATAGATGTCAGGAAGCCAATCACATTATCTTGTTGAATTTTACCAGATTCCTTTATTAGGTCAGTTGCAAATATCACTGCAAAGTTTTAGAGCAAGCTAATTTCCTTCTTACATGCTGCAGACTAAGAAGCCCTGTAAAACGCTTTCTTTCCCACACCCTGCTGCCTTGTTTTGCCTTTCTACACACACAGCTGATGTTTGATAAATTTTTATGGTACTTCCATGACTCCTATCAATGTAGTATCTGAGCACCTCACAAGCTTCAATGTCTTTATCCTCACAACCCCCTTATGAGGCAAGGCTGTTATTCCCAATTTACAGATGTGGAACTGAGGCACATAGAGATTAAGTGACTTGCCCAAGGTCACACAGGAAGTCTGCAGCAAAGCAGGGAATCAAACCCAGGTCTCCTGAATCCCAGACTAGCACTCTAACTAGTGGGCAAGTCACTTAGTCTCTCTGTGCCTCAATGCCCCATCTGTAAAATGGGAATAATAGCCCTGCCTCACAGGAGTGTTGGCATCTCTTGGCATGATGTAAATTCCCTAAGGCAGTTGGATGGACTGGATTCATGGGCCTTTTCTATACTTAGAATAAAGCCGTCACTGGTGAGAAACCAATGTAGACACACCATTGCAAACCCCAAATTATAGGAAATATATGACTTGCACTGGTTGAGCTTTCCTTGTTTCAAGTCAGGGTGAACTCAATCAGTGCAAGTCATGCCTTTTCTTGTCTACACTTGGAGATTGCACCTGTTCAGCTCATAGACTGAATGATCATGATGGTCCCTTCTGGCCTTAAAGTCTAACTTCCTGCACATCGCAGACTACAGAACCTCAAACCCCTCCTGTAATAGGCCCATAACCTCTGTGAGTTATTGATGTCTGCTCCCTGATTGCAGAATCAAGGCTAATCCCAAATATAAACAAGGCCATGTGGTCCCCTTCCACTGAGGAGAGGATGAAAGGGAAAAAAATATCCCAAAACTTTCTGCTTATTTCATCCCATGGAAGTCCATAAGAGTAAACCTCATCTGTGCAGGAGATAGAGCTTTTTCAGAGGCCAGTCCAAGATTGCGGAACAAACTCCTCCAGGAACTAAGGGCCACCACAGACCTCACTGCCTTCCACTTCAGGTGTAAGGTGACCTCCCTTCTGTAACATAAACACAGAGCAGTGTATACATTAACCCCCAAACCCTACCCAAACCTTCTGCTGCATGCCCAGTTGTCACCTGGGTGGGAGAGAGAAAGAGAACAAGCCGCATGTGAGAGATGTTATGCATTAATGTGCTACGCTACTGGAAGGTGCTCAGATACTACAGTGTTCAGGGAGGTAAACAAGCCTATACAGAAAAGGGCCCTACCACTTTACCCTCTGCTTGTGGGAGGGGTTAGAAGAGGCAAAGAAAGGGCAGAGGACGTGGTCTTCTCACCACATGCAGCATGAACATCTGGGAACTCCTGGACAGCCGTGCCATGAATTTTGGAAGAGCTGAGCATATCCCTGCTTTCCTAGACTGCCCTTGCTCCTGGCAACTTCCCTGATTGCAGCAATGCCCCCTTCTTTTGGAGGTGGAAGTCAATATTGCTTTGAGAAGCGTCATCTGTGGCATGAATTCTGCAGCTGATCCATGGCTATGGAATACATCTGTAATGTCATGTGCGTGTGTGTACAGTACTTAGCACAATGGGGCCCTGATCCCTGAGTTAGGGTGGATACTGAAAAAGGTGTTATTAAATCTCATGTTTCTGGGCTTAAGCCAATTTCTAATGAGTCATGGAGTACGACTGAAGTTTGAGTAGACATACCTGAGCTGGCTTTATGGCTCCCACTACCCAAGCTAGCTAGATTTAAAGCAGGTGAGCTTGTACAGCCTGGGCTGAAGCCTGGGCTGCCACAGTTCCACTGCTCTGGTACCTGAGTGAGCTAGATTAAAGCTAAAGCTAACACAAGCTGCATTCACACCCCGGCTACCCTGCTGACATACTACCCTTAGAGACCAGGAGGAGACCTACTGTGGAGGGAAGATTATCCCATATTTGCCTTTGGGGTTCTTGCACTGTTCTCTGAAGCATCTGCGACTAGTGGCTGTCAGAGACAGGACGCTGAGCTAGGTGGATCTCAGGTCTGATCCAGTCTGGTGATTGCTACATTCCTAGCACTACTGTAATGCAAACAATAGAGACATTATTACTAATGGGGTTAAAGTGCTTTTAACATAAATGGATATGGTTTTTACCTCAGTGTCCTCAACAGAGTCGGAGCTGATGAGGTATCATGGATGCCGTCACTTTATCAGGTTTATATTCAACCTCTCTCTCATTCTTTTCTCTGTCTTGCCTGCATGTGCCTTCTCTTCATTTGTCCAACTGTTCTTTGCACCCTTCAATCCTTTTCTCTCTGCTGTCACTTTCCCTGTCATTTGGCTGGGTTTATTTTAGCACACATCTGTAAATGCAATAGGGGTGTTTTTACTGGAAATGTTAACAAAGTCATCATAAAATTATTGAGAAAATGGGGTCTTAAAACACAGCTCCTTTGTCTGGTACAGAAAGCACTCAAGAAACAAAGATATTCATGAGTCACAAAGTTGGATTTGGATTTGAACTGAATTTTAAATGTGACTGCAATGCAGGTGTTTTAACTGTCTGTAATAATTCAATCAGATGTATTTCTTGAGCTAATGCTTGGAGTTTTCTGTGGATGCACTCTGAATGCCACATGGCTGGAAAGTCCAGATGGTAAAATATTCCATCTGATGGTTAATTACTTGGATTACTGAGCTGTGCCTTGGAGTCCCTGACAAAGGAAGGTGTAATTGATGTTCCTTGTATACTAATAGTGAGCTGTGCAAGACCGCAAGGTAATATAAGATGGGGGAGACAGGGAAACTGTACGAGATCAGAGGTCTGTAGCTGTATCTGGCAGCATCAAGCCTCCATTTACTGAGGTGAGGAAAGGACCCAGACATGTTTTCTCCAATTCTGTTGACTGAGAGGAGATAGATTTCTAGATCTTTTTAAGGACATGTTGTCCCCTGACTTTCCCGCTGCTCTCCATAATCCACTTACACCTCTGCTCTGTCCTTTTATTACACTGGGATAAATTCAAGTAGGATCATCTAAACTCGGGCCTCTTGTGATTGAAGATTAGACCATTCTTTCTAGAGGCATTCTTGGTTGCTTTATTTGCCTAGTTCCTCTTTCTCCCTGCTGATGCATCTTTGAGGACACGCAATTTCCTCTTCTTCCCAACTGTGATGGGCACAAATAAAGGTGCTTGTCCTCTTCTCCTCTCCTCTGACAACCTTTGTTTCCTAGCTTGGGCTTTTACCAACTAGCCTTGAACCAGTTCCTCTGCCTTTCCTCCATTCAGGTGTTTTTGGTCTCAAGATCTTGTATCCCCATTAGAAAGGTCAAGGACTACAAGTGGGGTGGGATATTGTCTGCCACAGGAACCCCTAACAGAGCTGTGCCTAGGACCCAACCATCTCATATAAATAGACTTATATATCTCCAAGGTCCCCTGCACAAATAGGAACCAGGGTTGTGCCAGAAGCATATGCATTGCACAGTGGAAAACCTCAGGGAACTAAGTATTATTAAATCATTGAATCATAGAATATCAGGGTTGGAAGGGACCTCAGGAGGTCATCTAGTCCAACCCCCTGCTCAAAGCAGGACCAATCCCCAACTAAATCATCCCAGCCAGGGCTTTGTCAAGCCTGACCTTAAAAACTTCAAAGGAAGGAGATTCCACCACCTCCCTAGGTAATGCATTCCAGTGTTTCACCACCCTCCTAGTGAAAAAGTTTTTTTCTAACATACAACCTAAACCTCCCCCACTGCAACTTGAGACCATTACTCCTTGTTCTGTCATCAGCTACCACTGAGAACAGTCTAGATCCATCCTCTTTGGAACCCCCTTTCAGGTAGTTGAAAGCAGCTATCAAATCCCCCTTAATTCTTCTCTTCCGCAGACTAAACAATCCCAGTTCCCTCAGCCTCTCCTCATAAGTCATGTGTTTCCGTCCCCTAATCATTTTTGTTGCCCTCCATTGGACTCTTTCCAATTTTTCCACATCCTTCTTGTAGTGTGGGGCCCAAAACTGGACACAGTACTCCAGATGAGGCCTCACCAATGTCGAATAGAGGGGAATGATCACGTCCCTCGATCTGCTGGCAATGCCCCTACTTATACATCCCAAAATGCCATTGGCCTTCTTGGCAACAAGGGCACACTGTTGACTCATATCCAGCTTCTCGTCCACTGTCACCCCTAGGTCCTTTTCTGCAGAACTGCTGCCTAGCCATTTGGTCCCTAGTCTGTAGCGGTGCATGGGATTCTTCCGTCCCAAGTGCAGGACTCTGCACTTGTCCTTGTTGAACCTCATCAGATTTCTTTTGGCCCAATCCTCTAATTTGTCTAGGTCCCTCTGTATCCTATCCCTACCCTCCAGCGTATCTACCTCTCCTCCCAGTTTAGTGTCATCTGCAAACTTGCTGAGAGTGCAATCCACACCATCCTCCAGATCATTAATGAAGATATTGAACAAAACCAGCCTGAGGACTGACCCTTGGGGCACTCCACTTGATACCGGCTGCCAACTAGACATGGAGCCATTGATCACCACCTGGTGAGCCCGACAATCTAGCCAACTTTCTATCCACCTTATAGTCCATTCATCCAGCTCATACTTCTTTAACTTGCTGGCAAAAATACTGTGGGAGACCGTGTCAAAAGCTTTGCTAAAGTCAAGGAACAACACGTCCACTGCTTTCCCCTCATCCACAGAGCCAGTTATCTCGTCATAGAAGGCAATTAGATTAGTCAGGCATGACTTGCCCTTGGTGAATCCATGCTGACTGTTCCTGATCACTTTCCTCTCCTCTAAGTGCTTCAGAATTGATTCCTTGAGGACCTGCTCCATGATTTTTCCAGGGACTGAGGTGAGGCTGACTGGCCTGTAGTTCCCAGGATCCTCCTTCTTCCCTTTTTTAAAGATGGGCACTACATTAGCCTTTTTCCAGTCGTCCGGGACTTCCCCGAATTGCCATGAGTTTTCAAAGATAATGGCCAATGGCTCTGCAATCACATCCGCCAATTCCATTAGCACTCCGGCCCCATGGACTTGTGCTCGTCCAGCTTTTCTAAATAGTGCCGAACCACTTCTTTCTCCGCAGAGGGCTGGTCACCTCCTCCCCATGCTCTGCTGCCCAGTGCAGTAGTCTGGGAGCTGACCTTGTTCGTGAAGACAGAGGCAAAAAAAAGCATTGAATACATAAGCTTTTTCCACATCCTCTGTCACTAGGTTGCCTCCCTCGTTCAGTAAGGGGCTGGTCACCTCCTCCCCATGCTCTGCTGCCCAGTGCAGTAGTCTGGGAGCTGACCTTGTTCGTGAAGACAGAGGCAAAAAAAAGCATTGAATACATAAGCTTTTTCCACATCCTCTGTCACTAGGTTGCCTCCCTCGTTCAGTAAGGGTCACACTTTCCTTGACTTTCTTCTTGTTACTAACATACCTGAAGAAACCCTTCTTGTTACTCTTGCTAGCTGCAACTCCAGGTGTGATTTGGCCTTCCTGATTTCACTCCTGCATCCCCGAGCAACATTTTTATACTCTTCCCTGGTTATTTGTCCAATCTTCCACTTCTTGTAAGCTTCTTTTTTGTGTTCAAGATCAGCAAGGATTTCGCTGTTAAGCCAAGCTGGTCACCTGCCATATTTACTATTCTTTCTACACATCGGGATGGTTTGTCCCTGTAACCTCAATAAGGATTCTTTAAAATACAGCCAGTTCTCCTGGACTCCTTTCCCCCTCATGTTATTCTCCCAGGGGATCCTGCCCATCAGTTCCCTGAGGGAGTCAAAGTCTGCTTTTCTGAAGTGCAGGGTCCGTATTCTGCTGCTCTCCTTTCTTCCCTGTGTTAGGATCCTGAACTCGACCATCTAATGGTCACTGCCTCCCAGGTTCCCATCCACTTTTGTTTCCCCTACTAATTCTTCCCAGTTTGTGAGCAGCCAGTCAAGAAGAGCTCTGCCCCTAGCTGGTTCCTCCAGCACTTGCACCAGGAAATTGTCCCCTACCCTTTCCAAAAACTTCCTGGGTTGTCTGTGTACCGCCGTATTGCTCTCCCAGCAGATATCAGGGTGATTGAAGTCTCCCATGAGAACCAGGGCCTGTGATCTAGTAACTTCCGTGAGTTGCCGGAAGACAGGCTCGTCCACCTCCTCCCCCTGGTCCGGTGGTCTATAGCAGACTCCCACCACAACATCACCCTTGTTGCTCACACTTCTAAACTTAATCCAGAGACACTCAGGTTTTTCTGCAGTTTCATACTTGAGCACAGAGCAGTCATACTGCTCCCTTACAAACAGTGCAACTCCCCCACCTTTTCTGCCCTCTCTGTCCTTCCTGAACAGTTTATATCCATCCATGACAGTACTCCAGTCATGTGAGTTATCCCACCAAGTCTCTGTTATTCCAATCACATCATAATTCCTTGACCGTGCCAGGACTTCCAGTTCTCCCTGCTTGTTTCCCAGGCTTCTTGCATTTGTGTATAGGCACTTGAGATAACTCGCTGATCGTCCCTCTTTCTCAGTATGAGGCAGGACCTCTGCCCTCTCGCGCGCTCCTGCTCGTGCTTCCTCCCAGTATCCCACTTCCCCACTTACCTCAGGGCTTTGGTCTCCTTCCCCTGGTGAACCTAGTTTAAAGCCCTCCTCACTAGGTTAGCCAGCCTGCTTGCGAAGATGCTCTTCCCTCTCTTCATTAGGTGGAGCCCGTCTCTGCCTACTTATTATTACCACTGCCATTTTATGTAACACTTATAGATAGTGCTATAGGTGTACTGAGGAGTAGAAGGCAATCAGCAAGACACTGGCTGGGCCCATAGACATTTGCCATTGTGGCTAAATAATTGGCCTGGGCATATAAATAAGTGAGGTGGTTCACAGGAAGAAGATAGAGCAATTTCTGGTGAGACCTGTTCTGATTGGAGAGTCAAGGTCCAAGAGTGTAGAATAACACAAGCTGAGCTATGCCCAGATTCACTGCAGGTTTGTGAATAACTGCAGAGCAAAATCAGGTTGCCTAGGAGAGGCCAGTGTTTAAATAAAGTTCAAACAAGACCATGCTAGAAACCACATGGGGATACTTTGCAGAGGTTGTGTAAAGCAGAGAGTTAACATAGGTTTATGTTAACTGTGCACTTATGCGGCATCTTTCATCAGAAGATCTCCAATCTGTATTAATTAATAAATAGTATTAGAAGATCATCTTGAGGATTAGAGCACTGGACAGGGACCCAGAAGATGTCGGTTCAGTTCCAAGGACTGCCACGGTGTCCCCTATGTGACCTTGGGAAAGTCACTTACATTTTCTGTGTTCCCCATCTGTAAAAGGATGCTAATAATGCCATCTTGTCTGCTTAGACTATAAACTCTTCAGGCCGAGACAGTCTCTTACTGTCTGTTTATACAGCAACTAGCGTGCTGGGGCCTGCAAATGACTGAGCTGCTCTGCCTATAGAAGCAATAGAATACAGATATAGATAAGAAACTTGTTTTTCAGTACAGCCATACAATACATTAATTGCAAAACATCTAGATCTGAACCCATTTCATAAGCTTCTGGTTATGCGCACACATAGCTATCTAAACATTGATACATTTTTTATTTAAGCTTAACAGATATCTGGGTCTTAAAAATGTTTGGTAGCAGATTACAAAGCACAAAATGGTTGCCTTACATTAAAACCTTCCCCTTCTCCCCCGCAGTAGCCATAATAATATCTGTGATAAGCAAACAGTATGGGGACTACAGAGATTTAGGATCTTTTCTTATGATTTTTTTTCTTCTTGTTTGGTATTGGTACATTTGGAGGCATATTGAATGAACAGTTAAATAAAAACTAGAAATAAAATATTAGATCCACTGGAAAAGAGCATGTAAAATAAAATATCAGATTCAGTGACTTTTGTGCATGTGCTGTTCAGCTATTAATATCCAGCTCCTGGAGGGAAATTATTCAAGTCTGTAATAAGGGTGTTGCTGGACTTTTCTTCCTTTCTATTGCTGAATCAGCAGCCTGTGCAGATTTACTGTAGAGTCAGCTCTCAGTGAGACAGCCTCAGTGCAGACTGCAAGCTGCGTTAATAAGGAGACAGGAGTTAAAGCCAAAGGGTAGGAAGGGAGGGTATGAGCAAAACCAGGAACATTTCTTTGTATTGCTTACCTGTCATTTACTACAACTCTGTGGCATTAGTCAGGAACTCAGGTATTCCAAGACTGGCTCTCCCATTGGTTCAGTCCATGGCCTTCAATAGGCATCTATCCATTATGTGCCCCAATTTCCACATCTGAAGCACAATATTTGTCTGTTTTACAGGGGTATTGTATGGGATGAATTAGTCAAAATCTGTAAAGCCCATCAAGAAATATATTGCTACCATATATAATTTCCCAGTGTAGTTATGATTGTAGACCCCAAGGGTAAATAGCCCAATTCAACAAAGCCTTCTATTTGTTTCTCTGGGCAGGAGGCGAACAGCTTCACTTTAGTCCCACTTTGACTCCCATTTCTTAAATGGAAGCAATGGTTCTCTCACAAAATACTTATCTGGCAACTGCTGAGGCCTGGTCTATACCACAGAGTTAGGTCAACGGAAGGCAGCGTAAGTCAACCTAATCCTGTAAGGGTCTACACTAAAATGTCACTCCCGCCAATGTAACTCGCCCACTACGTCGCCTTAATAACTCCAGCTCCATGAGAGGTGTAGTGCTTAGGTTGATGTAGTTATGTTGACACAGTGTCAGTGTAGACACTGAGTTGCTTACATTGACTGTTGCTGGCTTTCAGAAGACTTCCCACAATGCCCCACACTGACACACAAAGCTATGCAAGCGCTCCTGGTGAGGGTGCGGTAGGGTGGACACGCTGACCGCTGCTTCCCGCAGCTCCTATTGGCCGGGAATGGCGAACTGCAGCCACTGGGAGCTGGGGGGGGCCATGCCTGCAGATGGTCAACATCAACAAAATGTCTCGCAGCCCGCCAGCGGATTACCCTGATGGGCCGCATTCCGAAGGTTGCCGACCTCTGATCTAACATATTGCAGCACACCATGAAGAAACAACCATCCCAGAAGATTTCTAACATGGTTCTGAAGGCTAAAAAAATCTGACCTCATCTTTATGTTTACCTACCCTTTCCCTTCTCCGTGCACTTCAGCACACTTGTTCTGTTCATCCAGTTTCTTCTGCAACTGCGTAAGAGATTTCTTTGGGATGTTTTTGTGAATAAAATGTCTAGATTGAGGCCAATAATGTCTCCGCTGATAACATCCATGTTGCTATGGGCAGGTTTACACTACCGGTGAAGTCGATCTAAGTTACGTTGCTCAGGGGTGTGAAAAAACACCCACTTGAGCAACGCAAATGACAGTGACCTAAACACTCTCCACACTGGTGTTATGTCAGTGGAAGATGCTCTCCGGCCAACATCGCTTCTGCCTCTTGCCGAGGTGGAGCATTTATGACAAGGGGAGAGCTCTCTCTTGTTGGCATAGAGCATCTTCACCAGACCTGCTACAGTGACGCAGCTGCGCCAACCTTGCGCTTCTAGTGTAGATCTGCCCTGTTGTTTACCTACCACTGACTATTGATTAGTTTCTGTTGTTTTTTGCTGCAGCTGCATCCTGCTTCCTACTCCCTCAATCCCGGAATGATGACACTATTAATATGGTAAAAACAATATCTTAAGACCAATTTCCACTGATATATTTAATCAGAGGAAGCAAGGACTGATCCTTGCCCAGGGTGCGTGAATGCTCCTCTATCCTGGCTAGAACCAGGGACCATTTGATACCACGGTGATGAGTTATAGGGATCACGATGAATAACTATTAATTTAATGAAATTTCTATCTTCAGTATTATTGCTTCATTCTTTATTCTGTGTACAGTGCTTACTTTTATACAACTGCTTGTTTTTTTGGGGGGGGGGAGTTATACCTATAAAATTGCACTGGTAAAGGCTTACTGTATATAATTTAAAGACAATAACCTTGAAAATCTGATAGAAGGCAGTCAAAAATGTTTTAACGTCACTCAGACCAACCCATGAGGGTTAATATAAAATATTGTACATCCCCATCCATCCTTCCAGTTCTTTCTTTAGCTGCAATATTATCCCTCCGGTGACAGAAGGATCCACCTTATTTATCTCTATAACTTATTTGGCATCCAGAATTAATGTGGCTGAACGTACATGATTGTTAATTTATTATTGTTGCCCCTAAGAGCCCCAAGCATGGACCAGGACCCTATTGTGCTAGGCACTGCACAGAGAAGAAAAAGACTATCCCTGCTCCAAAGGGTTTACAATTTAAGTATAAGAGAAGAGACAGCAGATGGTCATAGGCAGGCAGGGGAGTACAAGCAAACAATGAGACAATATTAGTCAGGATGACAGCACAGCAGGAGATGAGATGAGCAAGTTTGTAGGCTTCATAGAAGAGGAGATTTTTAAGGAGGGGTTGAAGGTGGCCAATGAGCTGATTTCAGGGGTGCTGGAATAATTTGTGCAGTGGGAGCTCAGAGAGCCATTGAATCAAATGGTAAACTCTGTATATAATGGAAACCACTTAAAGCCGGGGAGCGGCAGCTCCCCCAGGACCCCTGGTTCCATCACCTATGTGTGGCTTTGTAGATGTTTTCAGTGAGTCCCTCCCAATCGTGAAGGGCAGCCTGGGAGAAAGCACCAAGGTGGAACATTTAACAAGTGGGTGATGAAAGCTGGCATCCTGGGCTGATTGGGGGCGCGAGGCGTCATCTCAATAGGGAATGAGAGATGACAGGTAAGGTGGGGGCAGGTTGCACAGCCGGCACAAGGAATGGGTGAACCAAGTAGATTAAAATACATACTCCCTTCCACCCCTTCTCTCTCCCTGCTATCCTGCATATCCTTGCCATATAACTAAGCTGCAGCCCAGAGAGGAATGGGGATGGAAGATTGTGACTGGAGCCCTTAACTTGTACATTTTATTCACATAAAAGTGGCAGGGGCGGATAAAGGTCCTGGATCTCCCCTTAGAAACGATGTTGTTGTCTTGAGGAAGGAAAGAGATCTCAGACTTCTCCTTGGAAACCACCCAGAGGGAGGAGAAGTGCTTTACACCTCTTCGTCCCCCTGGAATGCTGGGGGAGGGACAGAAAAGTGCGGTAGCAGGCTATTGTCCCAATAACCAAGAAAGCAACATGAGCAGAGGTGAACTGGGTCATAGAATCATAGATTCATAGGAGATTAGGGTTGGAAGAGACCTCTGGAGATCATCTAGTCCAACCCCCTGCTACAAAGTCATTTGTAAGGAAGGGATCTGAATAGGGAGCTGGATGTGGGGATGGCATGTCAGATGTTTTGGATAATTCAGGATGGTAAGCATCCATGCTTTGGGGACTTTAGCTGAACCTGAGCTCCAAACTTTCAGAGGTTCTTTCATCACTAATTGCAACCTCCAAGAAGAAGTGCTATGCATTAACTCCTGGTTGGCATGAAAAGAAAGATCAGTCAGACAGAGCATGCTGCATGGTGCTAATGCAGCAACTGCCAAGGTTAAATATAGAGACAAAACTTGGCTTGCCCTGCGGGGATTTGTAATGCAGCAGGACTGCAGGGATCGTGGATTGCAGCAGATTTCAGAAGCTGAGCATCTGTGAAGATATAATATAAGGTCACTGGTGACATTTATAGGAAGCCAGACGAACATTTTCAAACCTGGGGAGCTAAAGCTAGGCTCTTGAATCTATATTTATCTACTTAAATAATTGTGGCCTGATTTTTTCAAAGATGCTAAGCAACTGCAGTTTGAGAAGCCTAAATTTAAGAAGCCAGGCTGATAATTTTGGCCCAAGTCTACTATGGTTAATGTAGATTAATGGCTTTGCATACTTGGGGTGTTGGGTTTTTTTCCCCTCTGACACTAAAAAATTGTCTCTTGTATAAATATGCAGAAAATCATCAGGCCTAAATGTCTGTACATTGCAGTCAATCAGACATCTGCTTGGCAAACAGCACCAGCTGCCCTCTCTGTTCTCCTTGGAGAAAGCCCCATGCCACTATATTCTGTAGTGAGACCTCTCAGTCTCGATGGCAGGCTTAACACTTAGATGTATATTACATTTTGTTTTCATTGAGACTTAAAACATTAGGAGGGCGTAACATGGGAGAAATAGGATTTATCATGAATCCTTCCCAACTGGGTAAGACCTTCACTGGTCTAGCTGAGCAGAAGTCATCGTACAAGAGAGTGTCTGTCTGTGTGCATGATGGGATTCATAAAGTGAAACCTGGGACTTGATTCTTGGGAATTTACCCGTTAACTCTCATGGTGTAACTGAGATGATTGTGGATCACTGAACGTGGCCTTTTATGATATGTGGAGGTTGCATAAGACCTAGAGCTGCAATGGAACCATAGTCCGGGATCTGAAGTTTGGTGATCGAGCCACTGTGAGAGCCTGTTACAATGTGAGTGCAATCTTCTGTTAACCTATAGAGCGAGAGATGTGGGAAATGGGGGGTGGGGGATATATCTAGCAAAAATTTTCAAACATGAATGCCTGATGTTAGATGCTTAACTCCATATTTCAGCAATTATATAAGTTTGGGTTTGAATATTCAGGTCTCATGAGCATCCACACCTCTCAATGACCGCAATAGGAGCTGTGTCTGGAAATCTAGGCACTAACCAGGTGCCCAAATTTGGAGATAGGTGCTCATCTACTGTGGTGAGCGGGGGCATATAAGCATATTTGATAGGAAATTTTCATCCCAAATGAGGACAAAATGTTGAAATATCTAAACTTTTCACAAATTTGAGTTCAGAAATGGTGAAATATTGAATAGCAGCATTTTTGAGCAAAATAAAACAAATATTCCCGACTCGAAGTGTTTCATTTTGGTTGAACTCACCCAAAACGCTTTGTGTTGAGTCAGTTCCGCATTAAACTGCATTTCCGTATGGGTGCTTCACGGGAACTGTAACCTGTGTAGTTTGCACAAACAACCAGGTGACTCCCATGGTGCACCATGCCAGAGCATACACCTTGTTACATCATGGAAGGTGGAGTCTTGGCCAGGGAGCCCAGCCCATAGGAGAATGGGGAAATGTGGGACCCCAAACTTCATCTCCCATAAGGCAATGGGTCACCACCGGAAAATGCAGTTTAATGTTGAAGTGACTTGAAAAGATAACTGCTGACCAGCTCTGCCAGTGAGAATTTGGAGCCCCACCCTGAGCAACCTCGAAGGGGACTGACTTTCTGAAAATACCAAGCATCCAACCCTCTGAAAATCAGGCCACTTTAAGGCTCCTCAAGTCAGGCAGCCAAAATAACTAGCCCCTTTGGTATATTTAGTCTCACCAGTCTGCTAAGGCTATATTGTGTCATGGAAGCAGCCCAAAGTGGTGTTAAACTAGCCAGGGGAGTCCAGGAGAGAATTCCCATCTGAACAGAGGAAATCACTGCCAGGAGCAAGCTGATGTAAGCAGCTCAACCAACCATCCCTTTTCTCCTCCCCTGGTTTAAGGGGAAGGAGAGGATGTGTAGGGGGTAGAAGGGTTGGGTTAGGGAGTGGCCATGGGGAAGCAGAACTATGCCCTGTTCTCCACCACCCTAAGTTATGGCTGCACAGAGCAGCTCTAACTGGTACCCGGTCTGGGCACTGGGGCAACTGTACCCCCTGCTGTGTGCTCCACCCAAGCAGACTTGAACAGAGTAGAGAAACAAGGTCTCCATCCCTGTGTTTTTTTCCAGCCCCAATGTTAAACATCTCCAGAGCTGGGGGCCTCCCTTTCCCCGGGGCATTATTATTATTCTGCATTCTAACTGTTCATCATTGGGAAGCTTTTCCAGATCTTCAGCCTCTACTTTTCCCTCAGTTAGGCTCCAAGCTGGTCAGTTTTACTGTGGTGTTACTCTGACACACCATTCAGCCTCCTCCTCCACTTGCTTCTGAATAGGTTTCTTCCTCCCACCCCAAGTATGTGCAAATTTATGGAGAGAGATTTATTGAGAAGGTTGGTTTACAGATTACTGGCCTCAGTCCTCTGAATAATGGGTTCATTAAGAGATTTGCCTTTTCCCACTTGGACATAACATGGGAACCAGTGTCTCCTGGCTCTGAAATGAACACACATGAATTTTAGAATTAGAATTAAAAAGTTCTGCCATTATGAATGGCCACCATTATAGTGAACGCTATGACCCTATCCTTAAGCACCCTTCTTTCTAATCACAGTCTGATACATTCTCCTAAATATTGAAACCCCTTGGGAGAACATAAGAGCATTAGCAGGACACTGTGTCAGAGCCGGGTGAGGATGTTTGGTAAAGTTGAGGGCAAATAGCTTTAATTTAATTAGGAGGTTAATTAAAACTTACTCCCTGGGTGGGTTTCTAGGCTCATCTAGTGGTAGTTGTTGCTCAGCTCTAAGTGTGACTCAGATCAGTGGTTCTCAACCAGGGGTACCCGTACCCCTGGGAGTACACAGAGGTCTTCTGGAGGTACATCAACTCATTGAGATATTTGCCTACTTTTACAACAGGCTACATAAAAAGCACTGGCAAAGTCAGTACAAACTAAAATTTCATACGGACAATGACTTGTTTATCCTGCTCGATACACTGAAGTGTAAATACAATATTTATATTCCAGTTGATTTATTTTATAATTATACGGTAAAAGTGAGAAAGCAAGCAATTTTTCACTACTAGTGTTCTGTGATGCTTTTGTATTTTTATGTCTGATTTTGTAAGCAAGTAGTTTTTAAGTGAGGTGAAACTTTGGGGTACAGAAGACCAACCAGACTCCTGAAAGGGGTACAGTACTCTGGAAAGGTTGAAAGCTAGTCATGACCCCATTGAATGGTGAGTTCTTGCTGAGATTCTAAACAAAGGGCATTTCCTGCCTGAAATATTTCCATTGGGGTTTTATTTAAGTTTAATTAAGTGTAAATGGTCACATATATAATGGGTAAGAACAGTACTCTGCTTTGCAAACAAATGAACAGTCGAGCAAAGCCACAAGTAGAAAGTCTCAAGAGTCACATTATTTCCAAATGTCCATCTGGAGAATTAGGTTTTGCATTCGGGTGGATTTGCTCTGCTTTAGAATAATAACATCCTTCAAGGTTATTTTGGCATGGTGCCCACATTCAGCCACTCTGCGGCCCTGATCGTGAGCCCTTCCAGAGTTCAGGGGCTACACAGACAGCAAAACTGGCCACTTGGGGATTTGAAAGGGATCCCCAGTGATGCTGCCGCAGCTTCACTGCTCCAGCACGTGAACTAGCTAGATGAAAGCTAGCATGGGTATGTTTCCATGAGCTGTAATCACACCCGATAATTGCAGTGCAGACATACCAACCCAGAGGCACTACCACAGAACATGCAGACCATGGAGAAGAGGAGTTAAGGGGGTTTTAAACCACCTTTCTGCATCTCTTAATCCCACGGATCCCAGACTGCCCTGAGGGCTGGAGCAGCCGCTGAGTTAATTTAAACAGCCCTGGTGGCCTGATGACATTACAGCAGCCTCCCTGGACTGCCCTTCTGGTGGTAGCACCACCCAGGTTCTCCACAGTACTATGGTCCAACCCCACAAATGTCCCAGTGTGCCCCCTACAACAAGGTTTGCAAGGGCTCGTTGGAAGGCAGCCTGCAGTTGTCTCTGCTTGTGCTGGAGGAATCTCTCCCCACCCCCTCAGCCTGAAACAGGGGGCTTAGCAGTCTTTTACCTGACATAAAGGACCAGAGCAGGGGTGAGGGTCACAGCAGAATGGGTTTAGCTGGATTTAGGAAGGGCTAGATACTGAAATGGATAATGAGGTCCACAGTAATATTTAATAAGATTAAAAATGAGAGAGTTGAATAGATGGCCTTGTGTTTCAGGGCATACATCACAACCTCGAAGAGCTGAGGTTAGTAAGACACGTCCCCCTGATAGCAGGTCATTGCATAGTCATCGAAGACAGGAAGTCAAGAACCTTCCTCTAAAGCAGCTGGTGTTGGTTGCTATTGCAGCCAGGGGACGACCAAAGATGTACCCTCAGTCTAATTTGGAATGGCAATTCCTATGTACCCCGGAGATGGCATTGAGAATACCTGCCTCGTGTCACTCGGGCTCACAGACAGATTTGATAATTGGTCTTCTCCAGAAAATGAAAGGCTGCATATGCCAAACTCAAGAAATAGAAGGTACTGCTGGGTTGCATAATTCACCTTTTTATCCAGAGTTACTGCTTCAGAAGGCATCCATTAAGTGAATTGTGGGTGATTATACTGTAGCTATTTTCTTGTGTGCAGATAGACATGCATCTCCCAGGGAGTCCTTCAGCTCCAGAAGGTAACCACATCTTACATATGCATTAACCCATTGAAAGGGATCAGTGATCTGTTTTCCCAGCTGGTTCTGTCATTTTAGGTGCAATTTGTTTTAAACAGAATGTCAAAAAATATTCCATCGATTGTATTCCTGTGACTCGCTTTGAATAACTTTCTAACGACTTTCCTCTTTAACTTTTTGTCTGAAGTGTTTTGAAATTACAGGAGTTTGGTCTCCATTTAGGCCAACTGATAAAAGCACAATCAAGTGACTGACGTGCGGCCTTTATGGAGTAAACAATGTATTCAGTTGCCAGGCCAATGTTGTAGGGAGCAGTAATGGCATAAATCAGTGCCAAGAAAATCTATCTAATCAGAGATAATTCCTGAGCATCCCCACAAGTAGGCTGAGAAACGATCAATGACTCCAAGCCCTGGTTGGACCAATTGCTGCTTGTTAGAAATGGGGATGAAAGCTAATAACATTGCAAACAAACTTCCTTTCTGTAAGTAATTCCCTCATGCGTATTCATCATTTTGGTGAGTTAGCTTTTTTAAAAATGAGAATCAGAATAGAGGTAGTAAACAAATGTAATTCAGTATGAAGTCAATGATAAAATAAACCCAATGGATTAAACTCATCCCTAGTGTAACATCACTGAAGACAATAGAGTTACACCAGAGATGAATCGGACTCCATTTCATCTTTATAGTTTGTTGATGTAGATAACTTTGTTTCCAAAGGGCTCAACTATATTCATATACACAGTCTCTGTCTCTCTCTTTCTCTCTCTTTCTTACTGCCTGATCTAAGGCTTATTCTCAAATAAATTTGTTAGTCTCTAAGGTGTCACAAGTACTCCTTTTCTTTTTGCCTGATCTAAATACTAGTGAAGTAGGTGGAAAGACTCCCATTCGATTCAGTGAACTTTGGCTCAGGTCCTTATAGATAGGAAATACAGAGATCAAAGGAGAAAGAAAGCTAATGTTATTGTATAACTGTTTTTAAATCATTTCTTTGTTGCAATGAATGTACCAAGAGTATTGTACCAATTCCTGTTACATCAGGACTTTGGTTTTACAAATATAAGGCCTGATCCTGGAAACTCTTAAGCACAAGAGTAACTTTTACTTGCTTGAGTAGTCACATTCAGTTTACTCATGTGAATAAAATTCTTAAGTGTTTGCAGGATTGACCCACAGAATATCCATTGAAGGGAATATTCTATTTTTATACCAGCATTTCTAGCCATGAATTCTACATTTTGGGGGAAATCCTCATTGTTTTTTGTCTCTGAACCAGTTCTTCAGTGGTGGCACACTGAGACTTCTGAAATCTATTCATACGCCATGAAGAGCTTTTCTGATTTCCACTTGTGATTTGCTTTCAATTAAACTTTTTCTAAAACAAGTGTTGATCAATGGCTACAAATATGGCATTGGGTCATTTTAATTTCTAGAGCTCTTCAGTGTACCACCCTGACCAATGGGTTAGGATATCTTATGCTACCAGTGTCCATTTGATCCCTTAGCTAGATTGGTCCATGGACATCTCACTGGCTCAGGAGCACCCTCCTTACACCTGTGTATGGGCTGGCTAGACCTTGGGGCCCTGTGTGCAGAAGTAAATAATGATGGGTGTCTACTACTCCATTTTCACTATTACACCCTCCAGAGCAAGGGGCGGGGGGGTTGATGTGCAGAAGCCATGGCACCATTCCCCCCAGAGCACTGGCCAATGTAGCTAAACCAGAGCTGGAGGAGAGGAGGTGTCATAATTAGCTTGTGAAATAAGCCAGCAACAAACCATCAACTCCCTGTAGCAAAGGGGTTTAGTGAGGGGATTGTGACGCCCTGAGCCACAGTTCCTTCACAAGGATCCTTTGGGGCAGCTCAGCAATGTACTGCCCCTGACGACGGGCTGTGTCCTTGTGGCACAAGCTAGCCTTACATTTGCTTATTTGATGCAACTAAGCAATGCTTATGATTTAATCTGTAATGTCTAGGGACCTATGAAGAGCAGGGCCTCCTGTGCTAGGCACTATAGAAACACAGAGGAGTACACAGAACTTATAACGTATCTTTACAAATGTAGGCTCAAAAATAACATGAATGTGTTCCATGTCTCTAAAGTGCTTTATTAATGATGCCTATATCTCTCATAGTGCTTTGTGAAGGAAAGTCAATATGACTATCTATTAGATGGGGAAACTGAGGAGTAGAAACAAAGTGACTTGTCAAAGGTTGCCCAGTATGCTACTAGCAGAACTGGGGATAGAACCCACATTACTAGAATCAGGGTTCAATACACTATCCACTAGGCTGCTTTACCACAGTAGCAGCATGTGTCTTTTATCTTATTTCTTTAGACTAAATAGCCAGCATCTATTTTTAAAGCCATCAGTCTACATTTCTTTTTCTTCAGCATCACAAGTTCAGGTCTCCTACTCCTTTTGCTTGATTAATTTTTAGTTCATTGCATACTAAACAAAAATATGCCTACCTTCCTAGAAGTTCGAGGAGTCCCAGTCGCTTGGTTCTCTGGGATTTCTGGGTTTTGGTTCTAAAAATTCATTTGTCTTTCTCATGCTCTCTTCCTGGCTTCTAGGTTTTGTGATATCCATCAGTGTGTACCAGAATTGCAGATATCACTGGGATTTTCGGGGAAACTGCAACTGGTCTGTCTGGGAGCAGAAAATATCCTCAAGTCAAAAGAGATAAAATCAGAGAATGCTGTGACCCTCGTGTCACGTTTTGGGGGTTCAGCTCACAGAAGTGCAGGGGTGTGTTACTGCCTGTATCCCTTGGTGCCTTAAATGCTCTGCTGTTGTGGCTCACAGCTTGGACACCAACAGCCAATGGACAAAAACAGTTCCCTGAGCATCTGGTTCAGAGCTCTGCAGCCCTGGTTCAGCGTTCTGACCCCAGCAGCCTGCCAACAACACAGGAGCCCCACCAGGGGTCTCCATCAACTGTGGTTATTACTTGCAGGGTGACCCCAACACACTCCCCACCCTGGATTTTCCCCAAACCTTCTGTCCTGAAGTGCCCAACCCGCTCATGGAACACTCAGAGAATTCATAAGGTTTGTTGCACGTTTAAAGAGACCAAAGTTACACCTGGGAAACTCATGCTTCCATTACTGTGTACATTTTGCGGTGCTGTTTGGTCATACTTGGGAGGCTAGGGACATAGCATCCTTATGCGTGAGTGTCATTCAGTGAACTGAGAAAGTCATGCATGCTGGGCTTAATCTGTGATTTCCAGAGACCTCCTGGGAAATTCTCAGCCTGGAAAGAGAATTAGATGATATAGCCCATCTCCGTATAACTCATTCAAACACTGGCACCTCTTTCATAGTGCATCCCAAACATTGTGTTATTTTCTTAAAGTGAAGGCAGTGTTCCATATAAAGGCAGTGTGTCCTAGGGGATAGCACACTGCAGTAGGACTCAGACCTGGGTTCTCTGCTCAGCTTTGTCCCTGGTGTTCCGTGTGACCTTGGCAAGTCACCTCTCTGTAATGTGGCACTATGTGAAAACCTAGTAGGGAACTTTTAGTTCATACCAGCAAGGTCTACACGGACCTGTTAGCATACAAGCCTGCTTGTCAGCCTGGGATAGAATTCTGGGTTTGACCTTTGATACTCTTATATCCTTAGTAATATGTGTGAACAAAGACACTGTGTGTGTTACCTCTACCTGGCCAGATGGGTCTGTGAGTACAATAGGGAGAGATAAGGGACAGAGCAGTTAAAGTGTTACAGGGCACGGTAGGAGTGTAACATATATGAGCACACTTTAAGATTGCCTCAACCCCTATCTCCAGGCACGGTCAAGAAATCAGGCGGGAGGGGCAAAGAGGGATTGGGGGGAAGGTATAAAACACTAAAAGACCAAAGAAATGCCTGTCCCTGACCGTAACACAACCTCACTCCTCACCCCTCCGATGGGGTACAAAAGGCACGGGACTGTGGGCGTGCATTGCAGGTAAATTTGGGCCTGCCAAGAAGGGGGAACAGGGACACAGGCAAGCTCTGCGGCGTCAGAGCTGGAAATGGAACACTGGGAAACAGACTCTACCGACGTGTAAAGCTATGGATATGCTTGCTTGGAACTAACCCCAATAAACATCACGTTGCCTGCACTTTGGACTTCTGGTCTTCTGCTTTCTGTCTGCGTGACAGGAACCAGGGGAGGGGGTGAAGGGAAAGCCCTCTCACAGGACCAATTAACGTCTAACCCGTTAATGTGCTTTAGAGATCACACTCCTGTACTCTGCATTACTGCCCTGCATATACAAACCTCTGGTGACTTCCTTTTCTCTCTTCCTTTGCAGTGTGTCCTACCCTGGACTTCTGTTGAGACATAAAGACAGTGGCTAGTACCAGGAGAGATGTGATCAACACAGCTCAGTTTAGCTGGGATTGCATTTCATTTTGGCTGTAAAACCATCTTGTAGATGAAGAGAGGAAAGGAGGAAACAGGGCTTCACAGCCACAAAAGTATTTACCTGGCTGAAAACTAGAAGAAAGAGGTAGATTCAGTGACATGCCTGAGGTTACACAAGAGTAAATGGCAGTACTGGGAACTGACTCTAGGGCTTCTGAGTCCCCATTTACTGATTTAACCACTAGATGATCCTTCCTCTGTGATTCAGACTCTATAAAAGCAGTGTATTAGAAGTGGATAGCAGGAAAAATAAAACAGATGACATTCCTTGCAATAATTAATGTCCATTGTAATCCTGTTGTTTAGCTTTACGTCTTCAGCACTGGGCAGTGAGTTTACAGTGTATTTATTTCACCTTCCAAGGCGTTTTTTCCCCCTAGAGGAGGATCTCAAGATTTACTGGTTTTCCCATGAGCTCAGGATAGACTGGTGTATTTGTAATGGTTCTGCTTTCTGCCTTTCAGGTCGCAGCGACGCACTCAGACTGCATCATCAGAAAGGAGCAGGAGGCCTGTCTGGAGAAAATCAAGAGAGCAAGTGCCCTCAATCCACTGAATGAGTCCTCCCCAGGTGAGTTCCAGTCTGGTATGGATATGTATGTTGAACAAATGCATTCCAGAGTTTCCCTCTTATTACATGTGTGATCTACCATGTGACAAACAGAATATTGATGCCAAAGGCATACTAGAATATGATTTAGCAATTAAAGTTAAATTACCTAGGATAAACATTATAAGAGCAATTAACTGTCATGCTTCAGGGCAAATGCGGATAACCAGCCAAGGTCAGGAATATACTTCCTTCCATAGTACAGTATGACACAATGAGGTATATTTATGGGACTGATCCAGAGCCCATAGAAGTCACTGGAAAGACTTTTCAATAGGCATTGACTGGATCAGGCCCTATGGGGTTTTACACCTTCATTTGGAGCATCTGACATCAGCCACTGTTGGAAGTTGTATATGAGAGCGTTGGTGTCTTCTGGAATGGCAGTTCCTATGTTCCTGTCTTCATTTCAGTAATAATTTGCACCAGTGGAACCCCTGATCAAAGGACCTCAAAAGTGCTTTACAGACATTAATCATAGGCTACCGTGATGAGTGCCAGGTTGATAGACAGAATCCTCCCACTACCTCAGAGCCACAGACAGAAAAACTGAGGCAATGCAGAGGTGCTGAGCACCATCTCCCTCTCATTGACTTCAGTGGGAGCTGTGGATGCTCAGCACCTCTGAAAGTCAGGCCCTAAATGACTCATCTCAGCAAGTCACCAGCGAAGCGTTCCTGGAAGCCAGGCGTCAATTCTAGGGCTCCGGCCAAACTCCCTGTGGTGGAATTTGGGGTGCAGGGGTGTAAAGGCTGCACAAAAGTGGCCAAACTGGGCGATAGGGTGAAATCCTGACTGTGCAACCTCTGCCTGGCCACGTTTTTCACCCTGAAAGCAAGGGGGAGGATGCAGGAGCCTCTATGTCGACTCTGTGCCACCGGAACACTCCCTAAACACTCCCTCCTCCCATGGACTGTTCAGATGGCTTTGTGGGCAGAAATCTGCCAAGGGCACAATGCAAAGTGACCACACTAGAGGCTTGCAAACTGGCTCGTGCAGCAGCGGCCGGACCCTGCTGTCTAGCGCCTCGTGAACAAATCAAACCGTTTGATGAAACCAGGGAGAGCGCACAGGTCAGGCCTTTCCTTTTACCCACAGGCTTCTCTAGTTGTTTCTGAGTGCTGCCCCTTCGGTCATAGGTGAGCTTCTCAATCATAAATCTGGGCAAGGGGAAGAATCTTTCGCTTCCCTGCAGAGCTATGTCAGCAGCTGACTGTGACTCTTGTTACTTGTTATTAATGATGAGCCAATCGGCTGCTGTTCGGATTCAGGAATTCAGAGAGCTTAGGGGCCATTGGATCAGCTGGTTTCACCTCCTGACCAGCACAGGCCAGAGAATGTCACCCAGTTGTCCCTAGTTCCTGGATCTTGACACTCAGATCCTTGAACGTACAGACCAGCGTATCAGGCTGTGCCCCCAGGCACAGTTAGGACTGAAGCAAATAGCAATGTAGCTGGGGTAGCCACCTGAGTCCATACCTGCCTGGACCCCTTGGGTCCAGGACTAGCCTGAGCCACCACCCCTGTGGCCCCGGTTACACTGCTATTTTCAGCATGCTCACTCGAGGAGAGCTACCGTGGGTACATTTACACAAGCTTCGCATCACACCCTCAGTTCCAAGTGTAGGCCTGACCGTCGGGTACCGCTCCACTGCAAATGACGCCATGATTGTCTCACGGTCGGCATATCTGCGCTCGCTTCAATCTAGCTGGTGCAGGTAACAATAGCAGCAAAGGCGTGATGGCATGGACCCTGGTGGTAGTTAGCAACCTGACTACATATACACAATCCCCAGCAGGCTTGTATATGGGTAGCTAGCCTACCACTGTTACCTGTGCCAGCTTGATTAATGCTTGGGGGAGGAGGGTGTTTGCCTACCCTCGCTGCAGTCACACCTTCCTTTGCAGTGTCAATGGGTTTATTCCCTGCTCTGCTGCCTGCTAGCCCATAGTCGGGGCAGATTGTAAAGCCATAATCTAGACCTATCTGATTCATCCAGCCTTGTGTAATAAGTATTTCAGACCAGACTTTGCCACCCTCATTCGTATTGAGTACTCCCTTATTCCACAGTGATTCCTACTGCAATCAGTAGGGCCATGGGTGGGGTAAAGCAATATTCAGCATCATCGAACCTGGCCTTTCATTAACAGTTATCAACAGTATCATATTAAAGATGGGCCCATTTCAGTTCTCGCTGCTCTGAAACTCCCTGCATGGAGATACCTGCCTGCAGGTGAAGGTGGCCAGGGGCATTTGCAGTATGTTTTCTTCTTTGATTGGTTCCTTTCCCTTCCACCCACCTCAGCCAACCTGTTCTTCAGCTGGTAGAATGTGCTGCGCTCTGTTTAGTGGGCTAAAAAAATAAGGCTTATTAAAAGTGACAGCTGCTGGAGAAATGGACTGTTAGCTTGTTTCCTTTGGAAAACCGAGCAGCATAGAAAACACCTATGTGCTTGTCAGAGGCAGATGAGAGAAGGAAGAAACGCATTCTGACTGGTAAATAAACAGAGAGGGAGGTGAGGGGCAGAAACCTAGGGATATCCTTTGACTTCCCATCCAAACAAAGCCACCGAACAAAACCTATTTCACGAGTAATCCTCTATTGAAGGAAATCTCTCTCTTCCTGGAGGGGCCGAGTGTAAGGTCCTCGGGGCAGGGGCTGAATTAGTGGGCACAGGGGCAGTTTATTTCATTATTCCTTTGTTCTGTGTTTATACAGCACCTAGCACAGTGGGGTTCTGGTCCATGACTGGGGTTGCCATGATGCAAATAAGTAATGGGAAGTACTCTATCATTCTCTATGGACCTGTTCCTTCCAACCAATCCTCATGCTTTAAGTCCTTTCACTCAAGTAAATGAATCCCATAGAAGTCAATGGGGGCTCTTTCTGTATGCTCCAAACCTCTCATATTCGCTCAGTTCTTCCTCACTTTGCCTCCTGCTGTGTTTGGCTCCTGCTTCCAGATCTGCCGAGGAGTTGGCTCCCCAGCCCCTCCTTAGGGCTGCATTGTGTGCACAATGCTCACGCTGCAGCTATAGCTACGCAGCCTTCAGATTAATGCTCACAATATTCTACAAAGCAGCCAGCGGACGCATTCGTGCCTTGGTACAGCAGATTTCCCCCCTCCTCTGGGTTGTGTTTGCTGTTGTTTTGTTCTCCGCTGTGTTGTATTTTTCTTCCCTCCACTGCTTTGTGGTGTCTGTTAGTGCCTGGAAAACAATGGAGCTTTTCATGTTTATTTTACAGCCGCTCCACGATCGCTGCTTCCTCTTAAGTGTTTTCAGGCTTTCATAAGAAGGAAAATAAGGGCAAAATACGGACCTCATCCCTGCAATCCCGGCCTCCCAAGTGCAAAGTCTGAATAAAAGGAGATGCATACGCAGACTTTGAGCAAGGGCCAGAATCCTCCTGTCATGCGCCATGGAGGGAGAGAAAATGTTACAGGGAAAAACGATGTAGGAGAATGAAGGGGAGGAGACAGGAGAGAAGGAAGGGCAGCCATGCACAGCAATGAGACCAGATGCTCTCCTACACCGATATCTCCCTGATTTTCTGCCATGTTCCAGCCTCAATCCTAGAGTAGATTAGAGCAGCTTCTAGGCTGCTCTAACCTATGATAGCTGGCAGCAGTCTAAAGTCCACTGACCCCACCCCATCATCCCCTCAGTACACTAGCTGAGAATTGGCAATGCACATCTGCAATCTGGCCAAGCCCCCTCCTGCTCCCAGCATTCTCTGTCCCATCCCCATCACACCTGGGAGTTAGTGGGGATGGCGTAGGAGTTGCCTAGATTGTCTGTACGGCAACTGAAATTGTCTGTACAGCAACTTGCCAGGGAAATTCTCAGCAGGCCAGGTGCAGTTAGCATCTGGTCCCTTTTTGCTGCCAGAGTTGGAACAAACGGGCTCGAGCACATGAGAGAGTCTGGCCCATGATTCCCGCTGCAAGACATTTTAAAATCTAAGGGCCAAATCCTGTGTCCTTTACTCACGTAACTAGCCCCATTTGCTACAGTGGAAACACTCATGTGAGTAAGGGTTGCAGTACAGATCCCTTAGGAGGTGATTTCAATAGGGGTTGATGATGCTCAGCACGTCTCTGGTTTGATCCCTTAGTTTAGTAATTACAGTTTCTGGAATACAGTTCCTTGGTCTACCATGTCAATAATGCAGGTCTGTTCTGGCCCCACAGTGCACTGGATTCCATCTTTGTAGGGCAATGCCCTGTCTCCACGGACCTGCCATTCCAGGCAGGGATCTACACTCTGTCCGTAGTATTAGTCATGATACTTGCATTTCTGCAGTGTTTTTCGTACCAAGATCTCAGAGGGTTTTATGACTGTTGTATAATAATATCTAGCTCTTATAGAGTGTTTTTCATCAGTAGAGCTCAAAGCACTTCACAAAGAAAGTCCATATCATTATCCCCATTTTACAACTGGGGAAACTGAGGCACAGGGCCATAACTTGACCAAGGTCACCCTGCAGCCCGTGGAAGAGCTGAGTGTAAAATCCAGGTCTCCAGTCTAGTGCTTTATCCTCTAGCCTCCTCACAGCCTCTCAGAGGTGTACGTTGGGGACCGAGTGATCACACCACCTGATGTCTATCACAAACAACCCTGAGCACAGCAGGTATACAACAGTGCATAGCAACACTCCACAACAGTTTAGCACAGGGAGTGACCAGGAACATCCTAGCCAGTAGAAACTGCAGGGTGTATTTTAGTAGCCGTAATCTTTGGAGAACACACCAGGGCTTATATTCCTTCCTTATCCGAAGTGCTATGGGATCTTTTATGACCAATCTAATCACCTTTTATGATGAGATTACTGGTTCTGTGGATGAAGGGAAAGCAGTGGATGTATTGTTTCTTGACTTTAGCAAAGCTTTTGACACGGTCTCCCACAGTATTCTTGTCAGCAAGTTAAGGAAGTATGGGCTGGATGAATGCACTATAGGGTGGGTAGAAAGCTGGCTAGATTGTCGGGCTCAACGGGTAATGATCAATGGCTCCATGTCTAGTTGGCAGCCGGTGTCAAGTGGAGTGCCCCAGGGGTCGGTCCTGGGGCCGGTTTTGTTCAATATCTTCATAAATGATCTGGAGGATGGTGTGGATTGCACTCTCAGCAAATTTGCGGACGATACTAAACTGGGAGGAGTGGTAGATACGCTGGAGGGGAGGGATAGGATACAGAAGGACCTAGACAAATTGGAGGATTGGGCCAAAAGAAATCTGATGAGGTTCAATAAGGATAAGTGCAGGGTCCTGCACTTAGGACGGAAGAATCCAATGCACCGCTACAGACTAGGGACCGAATGGCTAGGCAGCAGTTCTGCGGAAAAGGACCTAGGGGTGACAGTGGACGAGAAGCTGGATATGAGTCAGCAGTGTGCCCTTGTTGCCAAGAAGGCCAATGGCATTTTGGGATGTATACGTAGGGGCATAGCGAGCAGATCGAGGGACGTGATCGTCCCCCTCTATTCGACATTGGTGAGGCCTCATCTGGAGTACTGTGTCCAGTTTTGGGCCCCACACTACAAGAAGGATGTGGATAAATTGGAGAGAGTCCAGCGAAGGGCAACAAAAATGATTAGGGGTCTAGAACACATGACTTATGAGGAGAGGCTGAGGGAGCTGGGATTGTTTAGCCTGCAGAAGAGAAGAATGAGGGGGGATTTGATAGCTGCTTTCAACTACCTGAAAGGGGGTTCCAAAGAGGATGGCTCTAGACTGTTCTCAATGGTAGCAGATGACAGAACGAGGAGTAATGGTCTCAAGTTGCAGTGGGGGAGGTTTAGATTGGATATTAGGAAAAACTTTTTCACTAAGAGGGTGGTGAAACACTGGAATGCGTTGCCTAGGGAGGTGGTGGAATCTCCTTCCTTGGAAGTTTTTAAGGTCAGGCTTGACAAAGCCCTGGCTGGGATGATTTAACTGGGAATTGGTCCTGCTTCAAGCAGGGGGTTGGACTAGATGACCTTCAGGGGTCCCTTCCAACCCTGATATTCTATGATTCTATGATTCTATGACCACAAAAAAGAGACACACGAGACAGGTGCTTAACACCTTCTGGACTGCATCCGGGCACCACAGTGACAGGAACGGTCTAAGAAGCTGAATGGAATAGGAAGTGGCCAGGGCTCTGGTTTGATGTCTCATTGTAAAATCACTCTTTAATTCTGGCTGCCCCAGTCAACTCTTTTAGCATGTGGCGTGCTTTCCAGCCCATCCTCACCTCCTGGTGAAATATTTAAAGGGACAGCTGCACATTTCCAGCCCCATCAGGTATTTTAAACAGCTCTTTACTGGGCTATACATATGAAGCAATCTTCCCCCGCAGGAGAATCATGCAAGCCAGAGCCCTGTTGTCTTTAGACATGACAGAGAAAAATGAAAGATGGGGGGCGGGGGGGAGAGAGCTGATTAGGTTGCGCTTTCCCAAATGCAGCGGGTGAGCAAGTTTCACAGATGTGTGCTTTGAAAAGGAGCCCGTCCGGATGGGAAGATGGAGCCGGACTGCTGCGTTGTGCTGGAGAGGGAGAGTTTGCTGTAGTTTTTTTCCTGAAACACCTCATCCATCTCCCATTCTTTCAAAGCCTTTGAGTGAGCTGTTCTTATTTCCCTCGCCAGCACAGGGGAGAAGTTATTTCATTGTGCATACGCCTCCTTCATGGTTGCAGCTGTGCACGGGAATAATGTTGCCGGGGTTGTTTTCCTGGCAATTAGCTCTTCAGAAGTGTTTTGGTGGTGTTGGATTTCTCTCCGCAGCAGGACAGAGCATCCACTGACCATCTAAGACCAGGTTCAGAAGAATGGGGAAAGAGGTTTGGGGTAAAAGCAGGTGCTACATGACTCCAGGCGTGGCGGGTTCACTCATTATTCATACTGGGAAGGGGTATAAACTCACATGCTTCCTCATAAGCCAAAGTCTAGACCAGAGGTGGGCAAACTACGGCCTGCAGGCCACAACTGGCCCACGGCCCAAATCGAAGTGCTACTGTCCTTTGGACATTTGCCGGAGTGTAATTTAATTGAGCCAGTGGAGGAAACAAAAGAAGTTGTATTTCAATGGCCAAGAGCCTGAAACCACCATCTAACTGGAAAATACAAGTGTGAAAAAGATGATTCTGTATTACAGAGTTTATTATACTATGTCCTGACCCCAAGGTCTTGAACTTGGGTCCTGACAGTTCATGGGAGCAGCCACACTCCAACCTTCCACCTGCCCCCTACGAGCCATGAAGCCCAGCTCCACTGTGAGGCTCTGCCCCTGAGATCCAATTGGCAGAGTCTCAGAACAGCTGATTGGCCAGCTGGCCGTACTTAAACCAGCAGCAGGAACAGGATGCAGTCCAAATAATTGGGCTTCACCCTGCACTGGACTATGTGCTTCTGGCTCTTGTTTGACTTCCTGGCATCCCAGCCTGTCTTAACTCCTTGCATCTGACTTGAGGTTCCTGACTTCCAGTGTGTCTCATGGCCCTGACTCTGGTTCCTCCTGACTTGTGGTTCATGATCTCCAGTTTGTCTCTTGCTTCTGATCTCCTGATATCCTGACCCAGCTGCCTCTTGACACCTGTCTTGTCACTGCAGACTCTTTCTCTGACTCCTAGGTCTGGCTGCCCACAACCTGGCTGTGACCTAACAATACTTACATGGTGCTATCAAACTGAGAGTGATTAAGCCCTGTGCTCTCTTGGGAGATAGTTTATTATTATCCTCCCTTAACAGATGGGGGAAATGAAGGTAAAAATGGTTTAAGTGACTTGGCCAAGCTCACACAGTAGGGCATAAGCAAAGGCCGGATGAGACATTGGGAGCTCCTGGTTTCCAGTGTCTCTGACCCCGTAGACCAGCTCTTCTGGTTCGGTTCTGAACAGGAACCAGGGGCTCAGCCTGACTTTTTGCTGGGCAACTTAGGTACTATGGGACCAGATCTGCCACTGTAAACTGGTGTGAACTGGCAGAGATCCATTAGTGGAGCTGTGCCAGTGTGCAGTGGTTGAGGATTTCACCTGGTGTATTTAAAAAAGAATCCAGGCCCCTTGGAGCCAATGTGCGCTAGCTTTGCCCTGATCTTCAGGTGTATGCTGGGTATGCCTGCAGTCAAACTGCTGTGAGCTGTCATGTCAGGAAAGGGCAGTACTGGGATGACTGATGGACAGTAAAACCTAGTAGATGCAGGGAGTGGCGATGTTCACTATTGGTATTGGGAAGCATGGGTCTGGTGGAAGAGCTGTCTTTCAGATGCAGTGTGAACGGGAGATCCTGGCCACTTATGGTAGTCCTCTGGCCCAGTGCACAATTTGAGAGAAGGAGTGTTAAAGCTGATAGTCGGGCCAAATTCGAATTGGGGTGACTACATTTTGTCTGGTACCTACATTTTTCCTTGCCTACAGTATTGCTCTTCGCATCCTATCCGAGGCTGTGCTGCATTCACTGCAGAGGTGAACATATTTCAGTGGAGTGTTAAATGATCCCCATGCAAGTAGACCTTGGTTTTAGGAAGGTCCCAAGGGTTATCTGGAACCTTTGGAAAATAAATGGGGGAGGTGTCCAGTGGAAGTGGGATAAAAACGCAACTGTGTAAACATGTTCTTTGGTTACTCAAGAGATCAGCTCCCTGGGTGTATTCTGTGTCACAGCTGCTTTATTTTCTGACACAACAAAGTTTGTAGCACTTCACAGTCCTATGAGCTATGGGGAAGTGAGCTGGACTCTATTCTGATTTGTGCCTCACCAACAGAATTGTTAACCAAGTCCCTAGTGCAGAATCTCTCACTGCAGGTGGTGATGCATGAGCCAGAAAGACTTACGTTCCTGATTGCAATTGCCATCATCATGGCAAGTCCCAAAGGGAGATAGACTCCTTGCAGACTCAGAACCACCCAGATCGATCTCTAGCAAGGCCCTGAAGATGGTCTGGCTGGATATTCAGTTTATGTCCATTGTTGGCAATCTTCTCACATCACTAAAGCTTTTCGTGACCGTGTGATGGCCAGCCATGTGATCCCCAGCCCTGAAGTGCATTCCTTGGTAAATGTGTTTTGTAATTCATTAGCCCTCCATCCTAATAATAATTGGCAGCAAATACAAGCCCAGACAAACCCTAGATTTTACTTGTAAATTGAACCCCTTGGATGAAGAGTCCTGTGCCAGTAAGCTCTTTGGGAGGGGGACTGTCTTTTTGTTTTGGGTTCATACTGCCCCTACTACAATGGGGTCCCAGTCCATGGTGGGGGGCTCCTAGGTGCTACTTTAATACAAGGGATTAATAAGAATGTGTGAAAGCCACAATGTTATTTTACAGAGTTTCTTTTGAGATGATTTGTGCACTTTAAGAGGCAATGAATAACAGAGGTATTTCGGGGTGGTTTTTAGCAAGGAAGGTGCACAATTACTCCAAGCCAAAATGTATTATTACCAAGTTTTTTGTTAGAAAGGATTACACCAGGACAAGGAGAGGACTGTGCATTAGTGCAGATGTTATTTATCTCTGACTGAATGAGCATGTAAAGGCAAAAGGGCTAAGGAAACAGGAGACACCAATGTATATGCTAATGATTCATGAGGACAATACAAATGTTGACCTTTTCAGTAATATCTTGGGCTCTTTCTTTTCTTCTGCATGCACAGTGTACTAAGAGTAATGGAATTGTATAGCTACAGGAAGACAGATACTGAGAGAGTTTTAGCAGTCAGTGAGGAACTGTATTACAATGGTTTTGGTTTCTCAACATGTTCCTATATAGGGCCAGATTCCCTAATGTGTTACGGTCCCTTTGTGCCACTCTGGTGGCATGAAGGAGCTATACTCTGGCTGCAGATTTCTAGCTGAGAATTCTCCATGTAAAGACACTCCCCGTTGTTCATAACTGTGTGGTATATCTGTCCCTTTTCCCCACTACATAGGGGTGGTGTTGGGGGTAGGAGTGGGTGAGGAGGAAGAATGGCAGAATTCCACCAGCATGGACCCCATAGGAATCCTACATCCGTGTTGAAACTTAGATCCATCCCTAGATAGTTCTAGGTAGTCTCAGGGTTCACATCTTGCCCTGAGGATGAAGGAACTGTAACCAGCTGCCTATGCCAGAGCTCTGGTTCAGGAGAGAAGTTGACGAATCAAGTTCAGAGTGAGCAGAGAATGGTGTGAATTAGTGAGCTGAACTGATGTCTGGAACCCGGAATCTGAGTAATTGGTTTTAACATCATGAGTTTGGGATGGGTGGCAAAGCGAATGATGGTATGATGGTTATCCTAACATTATTGGCTGGATCACACAGCAAGGTGCAACTGCTAAATATGACACATGTTACAGAAAAAGTATTTTAGGATAGAACTGTTTATGTATTCCTCCTAAGCCGGGGGAGGAAGGATACAAAAGTAACCCCAATATTTTTAAAGTTACTTTAAAACATTTCTAAAGGTATTTTCTATAACATTACTGGCAAATACAGAGACCTTTTTTCAAACATCTGTTCAAAGATCCACAATTAGTATTATCATGCCCTGGAAGTCAGACCAGTGAAATTTGAAACCCCTGTTCTTAACTGATCCAACTTTGGGAGGAAATAAGAAAACATGGATGTGTTATCTGCTTTTCAGTGTAAAACTGGCAGCTGTTAATTGCTTCTGTTTGGAGTACTAGAAGTCATTCTAATGAAGGTAGATTTGTGGGATGAGTGCATGATTGCAGGATCAAGCCTGAATCTGTTCAGTGCACGGAGTTTCTCTTTTCTGCATTGGGGACGCTGTACAGGAAGGATCACGTCCTAAAATTGTGCAAAAAAGCAATTTGTTACCTGCTGAAAACATCCTAGTTCATCATTCTGAAACATTTTGCATTTGCATAAATAAAACTCTTTATCCATTGGTGTTATCAGTGGATTAATGGCATGTGTTTGTGTGGGTATGTATATAACCTGCAAGTTCTTGATAAAACCTCTGCAATTACTATTCGCTATCTTGTCCCTTTAAAGAGAGACACGGGTTTACATTCATTTTGCTCTTTTGTTTCAATACCAGGTGACAGAGCCTCATCTCAGTAGGCAGCGATAGAAGGCCCCAGTTCAGCAACGTAGTTAATCATGTGGTTAGCTTTAAGCAGGTGTGTAAGTCCCATTGATTTCCATGAACGTAGGCATGTTTTTAAACTTCCAGTGAGATCAATGAGATTTCAGCACATTCTTGAATTTAACCACATGATTAGGGACTTTCCTGAATCGAGCCCAAAGCACCTGCCTCCCTATACATCAAGAGAAGGGTATTAGTCCTGCAAGATTTGTAGGATGCTGTTCGTTATGATTCAATAACTGTTTTAATTGGCGTGCCACCTCTATCAATTAGTTATTAAACCTCAAAACAAATGTTTTAATCAGTGGAAAGTGCCTTGCTTGTCAGTTCTTCTTTTGGAGAACCTGGGGATAAAACCTCGTTATTCAAATATCAGTTTTTGTGTGAAGAATAACTGAGGACAATACAAGCAAAGTGGGTACAGCCCTATTTTGGAAGTTGAAGTTGGACTTCATAGTACAAAGATCTTGTGCTGGCTCTCTGCACAGGGCTGCATATCCCCTCAAGGTGAATTCAGATAATGAAAGAGCTGTCAAAGTTTGACTCAGACTCACAATTTATCAGACCGCTCTGTTTCATTAGCAAAGCTGCTCTGCTAATACATTTAGAAGTGAGCCCCCCGAGTGGGGCTTATGTCTCTTAATTTATACAGCTTGCTGGAGAACAAGTTACAGAGAAGTTACAGACAAAAGAAGAAAAAGATTTTAGTCACCACCCTTCGAGATCCCTGAGACCAGTCACGTATCTTCAGTTACCTGCCACCCTTAACAATCTCCTTTAACAGCTTCCAGTTAACTTAACTAATTGCCCTTCACACCTTCCATTCTGATGCCTGCTTCTTAGACGTGCTGGCTCTATCTTAATTGCTTCTCCATTCAAAAGCTAACTGTCCCTACGTGTGCTCCCTCAGATACTTTGTAACATGTTTTGGCATGCCCTCTCATATACAATGTATCCAGCATGTCCCCTTATACAACGTTATACTTATACAATGTTATACTTCCACAGAGCAAACATGCTACATCACCAGATGCACTGTGTCCATTTATTAGGATCATTCCCATTAACTTTTAATTATGTATGATGATGACAATATTGTAGTAAACATTCAGTAACATCTTTTTTTTTTTAGAAATGACACAATTATAATATTAGACTTGGCTAATTATTACCGTAGAGCCTAGAGGTCCCAGTGATGGACCAGGGCCCTTTTGTACTAGGTGCTGTACACACAATGAATGGACTGCCCCTGCCCTGAGCAACTGACACAATCAAGGGTTGAATTTACACTACAGTTTTGCTGGTACAAGTTTTATGGGCAAAACCCTCCTTGTGTAGAGGCAGCATGTTCCACCCAAAAAATGCTTTTGCTAAGATAGCTTATACCAGTTCAGTGAGCAAACTAAGCTGTATCAGCAAAAGGACTTCTATACCAATGCAACTTCAACTACACCAGGGCTTTTGCCAGTATAGACTTGTTTCGGGAGGGGGTGCGTGGAGGAGAGGGGGAATCACACTGTTAACAGACATTGCTAAGGTAGCAAAAACTTCTAGTGTGGTCCTGGCCTAAGTATAAGGTAACATGTGGCTACAGAAGACGGGGAAGCATGAGGAAACAATGAGATGATACCGGTCAGGATAGTCAACAGTGGTCACAGCACACCAGCTGCCTAAGCACTGTCACGTATGCTGTAGACATCACGGCAGAGGAGAGTTTAAAGGTGGTACAGCCCTTGCCATCCTATCTTTGCTGAGAACAAAGCAGAGGGTGATCGTTTTTGCATAAAAATTATAAACCATGTGGTATAGTGAGATTCTAGTGTAATCACTTCTCCAGCTGAGTGGTCTGAAAGTGGTGTAACTCACTGGTTTACAGTAGAATACGTGACATCAAAGTATGATTTCTATTACCATAGAGCCTAGGGGTCCCAGTGATGGATCAGGAGCCCACTGAGGTAGGCGCTGTGCAAACACAGAACAAAAAGACCATCCCTGTCCCAAAGAGCTTCCAATCTCACTATAAAACAAGAGACCATAGAAGAATAGAGACAGACGGAGGGGGAAGAGAAGGAAACAAAGACAGTACTGATCAGGATGATAGGCCATGGTCTGGGCACACCAGCCACCTGGTCGTTGTCCAGATGTTTTTTGTAGGTGTCCCAGCAAAGGATTGTTTTAAGGAAGGGTTTGAAGATGGACAAATAAGTGGTTTTGTGGGCAGGTTTATACAGAGGGCCTCTTGAGCACGAGGGGCAGCATAGGAGAAACCTGGAAGCTGCTTGTTGGAAAATGTAACAAGTGAGTGATGGAGGATGGTGTCATGGGCCTGTCAGAGGTGGAAGGCGACATTTTGATAAGGAATGTCACTAGGATAGCTAGGGTGGGGATAGGCTGTAAAGGGACTTGAAAGGGAAGACAAATAAGATTCCTTGAGGGTTATTTTCCCTAATATTGGGGCTAGTTTTCAGAATACCAGACCCACACAGCGCACTCAGATGTCTGTGACTGTGTGCATGAGTTGTATGAATCATTACAGTGATAGCACATCCAGGAGCAGTTTGACACCACTCTTCATTTGTGTGAGCAACTCCCGGATTTGTGCAACAGTTGTGCATGAGAATTAGACATGTAATGGTGGCCCTTTCCCATTTGGTGTTGTGAGAATCAGGCTCATTGGGTTGATAATTTCACTCTTGTTGACGTTATTATTTTATCCCTTGTTTAGGTGGGTGGTGACTAAAACTGCCTTATTTTATAGTTTAGTTTCTTGTTCGGACCTGCAGCCACTGCTTCTTAATATAACTTCCTTAAAACGTTAAGACAAGATCTTCATTCTATTCAATTGCATGATCAGTAATAGCGTATGTAGTTGATTGCGTGTAATAATTTGGCAGACTTTGCATATTGATTTTTCTTCAGCAAAATTAACTTACCAAAGCAAGAACTATGTTCTTTTCTTTTCTTTTCTTTTCTTTTCTTTTCTTTTCTTTTCTTTTCTTTTCTTTTCTTTTCTTTCTGCCTTCTTGTTTCTCTCTCTCCTTCACTGGAGTGTTAAGGCATCATTTTCCTGCTGGAAATAACTAAGGGTCAAATTGTGATCTGGCCTATTTGGTTGTACAGGAGCCGGAAAGGGAGAGAACACCCCCATGGCTCTGTGGAGGATGGAAAGGGGAGGGGAGCAGGGACTGCATGCCTAGTACTCATACTCCTTCCCCCCTCCCACCTCCAGCAGCAAGGCAGAGGAGGGTGGGGAGCTGGCAGGTCCTTGGCTCTGCCCACAGATTGCTAGCTAGCACAGCTGAGCCAAAACAGGGGTGGAAATGGGCTTCTCTGTAATGCTGTATGCTGTGCCTAGATGCCATGATGGATGCTTGGTGTGATGGCTTGATAAACAGATTGGTGCCTTAGATATTTAATGGTGGATCAGGGCAATTACCTGCATCTTACATGGTAATGAAAATTTGTGGCTGAGGGGCAACCTGAAAGCACAACAGCTTTGCTTTTGAAGCAGGTATTTGGGAGGCCCAGGCAACATGTAAGAGTTCAAGCAGATTCTCCACCTTTTCGTTTATTCCAGCCGATACCGCATCCATAATTATAGCTCACTCGGTTCCCCCTCCCTGATATCTGTAACCAATTACAGACTGGAAATGTTTTATAGAATTTCAACATATACAAACAGTTTATGGAAAAGGTTCAGGAAAAGAGAAACCAATTCTATGAGGGCTTCACCGTCAGCACCATGAACAGCACCAGACATTTTCATGCTTGGTTTTCACTCTTTATCCACACCGAAGACCCATCGATTCAGCAGGAAGCCTGTGTGTGTGTAAGAATCACTGGATCTGGCCCTATTATTAGGAGAAGATGCACTGTTCAAGATCACATTGTTAAATCCTGGAACGCTGTTACCTCAAGGTGCTCTGCCAATTCTAGTCTATCTGGTGACATTCTCACATCTTGTTGGTTCGATGCACAGCTTGCTTTTTAGAGGTGCTGAATTCCCCCAGCTCCAATTTAGTGTATAGCAGCTGCTCAGCACCTTTGAAAATCAAGCTATGCATCTGTTGCTTACATGGTCGTTAGACTTGCAGGAATGTATTGTTTAGCTTCTTTTTCAGAAGAGCAGAGCAGAGCAAAGCAAACACAGAGCACCAGCCAAACAAAAAGCAAGGAAAGAACAATTCTTAATTTGGGAGGTGTGTGTGCGGGCAGGGGGGGGGGCGTGGGGGGGAATGATTTAAATTACTTTCACCATAGAATCAATGGCTCGAGTGTTAACAAGAGCAGTATGTGGAAGTCAGTACTGACTTGAGGGATGTGTAATGGGAGACCAATCATACAATTTCCCAAAGGATGTGCCACCAATAAAGCTAATATGGGGATAACAACAAACAGTTAATTAAAAATGCAATGGGAAATTCTACATTTTGAGAATAAGCATCATCTATGGGCCCTAGACTTTAAGGCTCTTGAGCTAGCTCCAGCTTTCTGGTCATGCAGCCAAAAGACTAACATAATTCTACCCCTTCTCTGTTAACCTGCAAACTACTTAAAACACAAGCTATTGTTATATTCATTGAATAAATGAGAGCAAAATTAAATACACCACTCCCAGTCTGTGCTACTTTATCATAATATCCCTCATACAGGCTACACCATAAGCTCTCTGTTTATTTTCCATTACCTTTTCAAATTGAAGAAGTTAAAAAGAGGGGTTCAAGTGCTTCAAAGTGCAAAGCCATTCACCTCTGTACATCTGAATTCAAGTTCTTGCTAAGGTCTCAAATGAAAGATGTGTTGGTGGGTTTCTAATTATTTTGCACTTACCTTCACATGACTTATTCTACTAGGACGAAATTCACCCCTGAGCAGAGGGCTAACACAAGGCTTATGTACCATGTAAGTCTTAGTTGGAGGGTGTAACTGGGTTGTAAGTGCTGCATGGTCCTCATGCAGGGATGGACTTCACCCTTATGTTCTAGTGGATATCTGTGCACATCAACACCATGATGCCATTTGGCATAACTTATATCTGATTATGAGGCATGCAAGGATGAGCTAGCAAGTCAGAATGTCAGCAAATGAACACAGAAGCTACAGATGGAAAAGAAATATTCAGCCATTTCCTCCATCCCATGCTGATGCAGGATTATTCCCCAGATCAAGGTTCCTGTGCCTTGTCCTGTGCATTTTTACAGGGCTCAACTAATGGGACTTCCACCACCTTTCTTGGTAGATTATTCCATAGTCTCATAGATCTCACCAGTAGGAGGGTATTCGTAATAGTCACTGTAAATGCTATACTATTATTCAGCACCAAGCAATTTCTCTCCCTCCTAGATGTTCGCATCCTTCAAATACATGTGGCCCAATAGCATGCTGAGCAATCCTAACTTCCTTTCAGATTTCCATGGCAGTCTGCCTCTACAGCACTGTCATGTTTTTTTTTTCTTGCTGTACTCTAAATTCTCTGGGCTTCAATCTGCTCTCCTTTACACTAGCCTTACCACCGTCTAAACACACCGGCTTCAGTGGCGTGACTCTTGATTTACTGGAAAACAGCAGAGGAAAAACAGGGGCCTCTGAATTAGTCTCTGACTATGTGTTAAATATACCCTCCCACCATTCCAAAAGACAGAACCATTCTCCTGGTGGTTGGATGTGTACGTGGGTGCTTGGAAGCCAAATATGCTATGTAGTGAACACTGCACTTTCTCCCCTATGTGTTCACCAGTGATGTCAGCCTGGGTGGCCCTCTGTCCCCTTTTTCCGTTCCCACCTCCATGCTTCCTTCCATGCTAACCCCTATGTGTGGAGTGCGGCAGCCACCAAACCTGTTCACTAGGAACCTGATCCAAATCCTGCCAAAGTCAATGGGAGTTTCCCCATTGATTCCAGTGGCTCAGGCTCTAAGCCACTACCCTCACCTCATTCAACTGCCTTCTAAAAAACAACTTCTCCCTTGCTGCCTATGAAGCATGAAATTAAATTAAAAAAACAAACCCACTGTGGTCCCCACATTAGTGAAACAATTGAGATGCACACGTGCCCTGTTTGCGTCACCATGTGACTGTATAATTTTCCTTGTCTTTCACTCGCACCCCCATTTTTCTGCCTTAACGAACCTTGTTTTGTTTCATGTTCAAGTTAGATGACAAGGTGTTCAGGGCAGGAAGGGAGCGTTTATTCTTGTTTGTGAGGCATCTACCACACTCTTGAGCGGTTGGTAAAGAAAACGAGAGTTTTTCGTCTGTATCATACTGATCAAAATCCCCTGGGCATGTACGTATCCATGTAGGTCTGGATTGTTTGTTTGTTCTCTGAATAGTCCAAAGTGGGCTGAGTCAGGGAAGTTCAATCCAGAGTAAGATGCACAGACTCTGTAATTTTATTGAATCAACCCTTTGTCTTCAGGTTTCTACTCCAACACTGACAGCTTTTTAAGTGGTTTGAATGTAACACTGTGTCTGCCTTTCTGTTCAGGTGTATAAAATGGGTTGTGTTAAAATGCCTATTATCAGACTGAATGAACTGGCTTTTTAACTGTGATCTCTTTTGTCTTCCTCTACTGGAACATCCTGTCCCAAGGGTTTTAATAAGGAATTGCTTGACTCACCACTAAATCAATTATGGAGTTTGCTCAGAGAAAAAAAAATATTTAATTCACTCATTTCTCAGCCTTGGAATATTTGGAGGAGTAAACACAGAGGGCTAGATGCATCCTTGGTGTCACTCTTTTGATATCAGTGGAGTTACATCAGGGATAAATTTGACCCAAGATCTACTAACATTTCTCTTCTGCTCAAGAGTTGCATGTCCTTTCAGTACGGATAATTCTATTTTTAAACAAAAGAGCAGGAAAACGGACGAAGACATGGTCTTGTACATGGAAATAAAGGACTTAGGGGTCCAGCTATTATTAAAACATTTTTTAGAAATATGGCACTGCCCTACTATCTCCACACTTGGGGTTAGTTTTGACGTTCTTCAGGGAGGACCGCCATTTTAATATGGCATCCCCACCAACAGTCCTGTTGGCTGACAGAAGGCCCAATCCTACAGCCCTCAGTCAAGTTTATACTAAAAATTCTCTCCAGGTAAAATTCACTTGCAGGAATTCTGCCTAAGTAATATCTGCCAAATGCTGAGCCAATAGTTTATGAAAAGGGAAATGTTGCTGAGCAAATGAATGTCTTTCTGCATCTCTCTCTGCTTTGTCTTGCTCCCTTTCTGTAACCCCTCGTGTCTGTCTAATCCACTCCAGGTAATTTTTAGAATGCCCTTTACTGTAGAATCTGAGGTGGGCTAGGCCCGAATATGAATGCGCATATTACTACTCATATTACTCCTGGAATACTCAAGGAGCTGACTGAGGAGATCTCTGAGCCTTTAGCAATTATGTTTGAAAAGTCATGGAAGACAGGAGAGATTGCAGAGGACTGGAAAAGGGCAAATATAGTGCCCATCTATAAAAAGCAGAATAAGGACAACCCAAGGAATTATAGACCAGTCAGCTTAATTTCAGTACCCGGAAAGATAATGGAGCAAATTTATTAAGCAATCAATTTGCAAACACCTAGAAGACAAAAGGTGGTAAGTAACAGTCAGTATGGATTTGTCAAGAACAAATCATGTCAAACCAACCTGATAGCTTTCTTTGACAGGGTAACAAGTCTTGTGGATGCGGGGAAGTGGTAGATGTGGTATATCTTGACTTTAGTAAGGTTTTTGATACTGTCTTGCCTGACCATCTTATAAACAAACTAGGGAAATAAAGCCTAGATGGTGCTATTATAATGTGGGTGCATAATTGGTTGGAAAACCATTCCCAGAGAGTCGTTATCAGTGGTTCACAGTCAAGCTGGAAGGGCATAATGAGTGGGGTACTGCAGGGATCAGTCCTGAGTCTGGTTCTGTTCAATATCTTCATCAGTGATTTAGATAATGACATAGAGTACACTTTTAAAATCTGTGGACAGTACCAAGCTGGGAGGGGTTGCAAGTGCTTTGGAGGATAGGATTAAAATTTAAAATGATCTGGACAAACTGGAGAAATGGTCTGAAGTGAATAGGATGAAATTCAATAAAGACAACGCAAAGTACTCCGCTGAGGAAGGAACAATCCATTGCACACATACACAATGGGAAATGACTGCCTAGGAAGGAGTACTCTGGAAAGGGATCTGGGGGTCATAGTGAATCAATAACAGGCTAAATATGAGTCAAGAGTGTAACACTGTTGTGAAAAAAGTGAACATCCTTCTGGGATGTATTACCAGGAATCTTGTAAGCAAGACACGAGAAGTAATTCTTCTGCTCTACTCCATGCTGATTAGGCCTCAGCTGGAGTATTGTGTCCAGTTCTGGACACCACATTTCAGGAAAGATGTGCACAAATTTTAGAAAGTCCACAGGAGAGCAACAAAAATGACACAAGGAACATGACAAAAGAACATAAGAATGGCCATACTGGGTCAGACCAAAGGTCCATCAAGCCCAGTATCCTGTCTTCTGACAGTGGCCAATGGCAGATGCCCCAAAGGGAATGAACAGACAGGTTATCATCAAGTGATCCATGCCCTGTCACCCAATCCCAGCTTCTGGCAAACAAAGGCTAGGGACACCATTCCTGCCCATCCTGGCTAATAGCTATTGATGGACCTATCTTCCATGAATCTATCTAGGTCTCTTTTGAACCCCGTTATAGTATTGGCTTTCACAACACCCTCTGGCAAGGAGTTTTAGAGGTTAACAGTGCGTTGCGTGAAAAAATACTTTCTTGTGTTTGTTTTAAATCTGCTACCTATTAATTTCATTTGGTGGCCCCTTGTTCTTGTATTATGAGGAGTAAATAACACTTCCTTATTTACTTTCTCTATACCACTCATGATTTTATAAACCTCTATCATATCCCCCCCTTAGTCACCACTTTTTCAAGCTGAAAAGTCCCAGTCTTATTAATCTCTCCTCATACGGAAGCTCTTCCATACCCCTAATAATTTTTGTTGCACTTTTCTGACCCTTTTTCAATTCCAATGTATCTTTTTTGAGATGGGGCGACCACATCTGCACACAGTATTCAAGGTGTGGGTGTACCATGGATTTATACAGAGGCAATATGATATTTTCTGTCTTATTATCTATCCCTTTCTTGATGATTCCCCACATTCTGTTTGCTTTTTTGACTAACTCTGCCCATTGAGTGGATGATTTTAGAGGATAATCCACAATGACTCCAAGATCTCTTTCTTGAGTGGTAACAGCTAATTTAGACCCCAAAATTGTGTTTGTGTACTTAAGATTATGTTTTCCAATGTGCATTACTTTGCATTTATCAATAGTAAATTTCATCTGCCATTTTGTTGCCCAGTCACCCAGTTTTGTGAGATCCTTTTGTAGCTCTTCGCAATCTGCCTGGGACTTAACTATCTTGAGCAGTTTTGTATCATCTGCAAATTTTGCCACCTCACTGTTTACCCCTGTCTCCAGATCATTTATGAATATGTTAAATAGGACTGGGACCAGTTTAGATGCCTGGGGGACACCACTGTTTACCTCTCTCCATTCTGAAAACTGACCATTTATTCCTGCCCTTTGTTTCCTATCTTTTAACCAGTTACCAATCCATGAGAGAACCTTCCCTCTTATCCCATGACTGCTTATTTTGCTTAAGAGCCTTTGATGAGGGACCTTGTCAAAGGCTTTCTGAAAATCTAAATACACTATATCCACTGGATCTCCTTTGTCCGCATGCTTGTTGACCCCCTCAAAGAATTCTAGTAGATTGGTGAGGAATGATTTCCCTTTACAAAAACCATGTTGACTATTTCCCAACAAATTATGTTCATCTGTGTGTCTGACAATTTTGTTCTTTACGATAGTTTCAACCAATTTGCCCTGTACTGAAGTGAGGCTTCCTGGCCTGACGTTGCCAGGGTCACCTCTGGAGCCCTTTTTAAAAATTGGCGTCACATTAGTTATCCTCCATGACCTATCAGGAAAGATTGAAAAAACTTGGTTTGTTTAGTCTGGAGAAGAGAAGGCTGAGGGCAGGTCTACACTAGAAGTCCTACATCATCCCAGCTTCACCAATGCAGCTGTGCCGCTGTAGCAAGTCTGGTGAAGACTCTCTATGCCTACAGGAGAGTGCTGTCTCATCAGCATGATTACTCTACCTCCGCGAGAGGCAGAAGATATGTTGGCGGTGCGGACAGCACTTAGGTCGCTGTAACTTGCGTTGCTCGGGGGGTGTCTTTTTCACACCCTTGAGGGACACAAGTTAGATCAACTTAAGTGATAGTGTAGACCTGCCCTGAGAGGGGACATGAGAACAGTTTTCAAGTACATAAAAGTTGTTATAAGGAAGAGGGTGGAAATTGTTCTCGTTAACCTCTGAGGATAGGACAAGAAGCAATGGGCTTAAATTGAAGCAGAGGAGTTTTCAGCTGGGTATAAGGAAAAACTTCCTAAGTGTCAGGATGATTAAGCACTGGAATAAATTGCCTAGGGAGGTTGTGGAATCTTCATCATTAGAGATTTTTAAGAGCAGGTTAGACAGCACCTGTCAGGAATGGTCTAGTTATTACATAGCCCTGCCTTGAATGCAGGGGACTTGACTAGATGACCTACTGAAGTCCCTTGTGGTCCTACACTCCTATGATTCTAACAGTAAGGGTGGTGGATGTGAGAAAAGGCTTGCAGAAACAGGCCCTATGCCCCCAGACTGGCAATAGCTGACTTTCTCTGATGAGAATAATTCATTTTTATTATATTTGAAAAACACCTTTTAAAAACAACACTGCCCAGATTTATTGGTGTCTTACTCTTCTATGTAATTAGATGAAGGAATTGTTCCAGAATCTTTGTCCAAATTTCAGTTTCCCTTTTAAGCTCTCCAAGATGCACCTACTGCCAATTGGTTGGCAGGACTTAAAGGACTCCGGAGCTTTCCTTTGACAAGATTTTCTTGGCAGGTGAGAATGAGACTGCAGCGCTGAGCATGAGCTCAGAATAAATGTCCAGCAGTTGTAAAGAATTTAAACAATGTTAAAAGGATACAAGGTTTGTGCCTCTCTCCTGACAGATAACAGCTCCTGTCCTTTAAAAAACTGCGTTTCCCATGTGCAAAATAGTCTAGCAAATAAATTAAAAACCTAGCCTCTTTATTTTATTGATCAGGTCTACAAGATTAACGTGATAAACAAATAAGGGATAAAACACAAGCCTTTCAGCCTACTGAGGAAGGATGCTCTTCTGGTTAATGGTAGATGAAAGACCTGCTAATGGAAGACCTTCTATTAAGGGAGAAGGCTGCTGTTTTATTAATAATTATGTATTAAATCTTGTGTGATGAGAATTTGTTTGATCTTTTGCATATGTTGTTGTTGTTGTTTTTTGCTTGAGTTTCCCCACCTATGAAATGGGAATAATGACACATCCCTACTTCACAGAGATGTTGGAAGGAGAAATCTCTAAATAGTACCTGAGTGCTTTGTTGATGGGGAGTCATTATGAAGTTGGAGAACTCAACTCCGTTGAACTTTGATTTGAATAAAATAGGGCCCTGCTCTGAAATAGACGTGGTTTAGGTCTGGCAAAACCCAAACCTGCCATCTTCAGACCGTCTCCAAAGGACACCCTTTTTTATTTCATATGTCAGTGGACCGCTACAGTATGAAGAAACGTAGTGGACAGCGATAGTAAGGGCCAGATTCTGATCCCCTTGCTCGTGTTTTGGATGACCTAACTTCAGAAAGGGTATGTCTACACTGCAATGAAATGCCTATGGCTGACTCGTGTCAGCTGACTCAGGCTTATGGGACTTTTTAGCTGTGTTGTAGACATTTGGGCTTGGGCTGGAGCCCAGGCTCTGGGACTCCATGATAGGGGAGGGACACAGAACCCAGGCTGCAGCTCAAGCCCAAATGTCTACACCATAATTTTTAGCCCCGCAGCCCAATCCCAAGTCAGCTGATCTGAGCCAGCCGTGGGCCTCTGACCATGCCGTGGGCCTCTGAGCTTATTGTAGATGTATTCATAAGAGTACAACTCAAGTCAATGGGAGTAAGGGTGGCAGAATATGGACGTAAGGGGGAAGATCCCTGGCTGCTGTAAATTGTCATAGCTCCATTGATTTCAAAGGAGCTATGACAACCTGCACCACCTGGGATCTGCTCCAATGCCTTTAAAGGAAGGGTAATGAAGGGCTTGAGCATTTGGTCTTTGTAAATAAAAATTGTTCTACTTTGGAACCTAATCATATGTTCATAGTTGCAGACCTACGACTAGACGGATCGATTTGACATTCCTTGACCACTGAAGTTCTGGAAGTACTGGGCAAGCTTCGGACTCTGACCTCTGAGTCCAACTCATGTTCCTCTAGATTGCTGAAGTCCAACACTGAGGTATCAGATCAGTTACTGGAGAAGATTGTCTCCCTTCAGCAGATCAAGTCCTATCAAGTATAATGAAGTGCTTGTTAGGCCTCACCTCAGTAAAATGGCTTTTGATGTGGAGAAAAACTCTTATCAGAGCTCACTTTGGGGGAGCAGACTGTGAAGAAGATTTTGGTGAGACAGTTCTGTCAATGAGTGGAGCAGTTAAATGTCCTAGACCTCAGTCAATCCAATTTTAGGCCTGGCTATCATACAGGGAGAACACACTGGTGAGTATTCTGCTTCTGGCTGAGTTAAGAGTTTGGAAGTGAACTGGCTGAGACGCAGCCCAGATACGACAGAGCGTGTAGAATGAGGCAGGGGTCATTTCAGGTCCCTCAACACAGACTCACATCTAGGAGGAGGGTGTGCATCGCTGGATTAGTGGCTGCTACTGGCTAGCCAGGTAGCATCAGTGCCCACCAGTGTTCTTTACCATCTGCCCATGGCAAGACGATTACTTACCATTTTTCTTCTGCATGTGACCTCTCAATTCTTATCCACACTTTTGTCACATCAAATGTTAGATTCCTACAATGCATTTGACAAAGGACAGTACCTAGAGGTCATGTGGAAACTCAGCTAGTGCAGAAGGTGCTTTAGATATGGGTTTATTTATTGGAGGTGGCCCTTAGTGCAGGTTCACTATATTAATGATACATTGATGCTGTCAAGGTTCCTTCCCCACTCTGAACTCTAGGGTACAGATGTGGGGACCTGCATGAAAAGCCCCCTAAGCTTATTTTTACCAGCTTAGGTTAAAACTTCCCCAAGGTACAAATTTTTACCTTTTCCCCTTGGACTTTATTGCTGCCACTACCAAGCATCTAACAAATATATAACAGGGAAAGAGCCCGCTTGGAAACGTCTTTCTCCCCAAAATCCTCCCAAACCCTACACCCCCTTTCCTGCGGAAGGCTTGATAAAAATCCTCACCAATTTGCATCGGTGAACACAGACCCAAACCCTTGGATCTTAAGAACAATGAAAAAGCAATCAGGTTCTTAAAAGAAGAATTTTAATTGAAGAAAAAGTAAAAGAATCACCTCTGTAAAATCAGGATGGTAAATACCTTACAGGGTAATCAGTTTCAAAACATAGAGAATCCCTCTAGGCAAAACCTTAAGTTACAAAAAGACACAAAAACAAATATACATTCCATTCAGCACAGCTTATTTTATCAGCCATTTAAACAAAACAGAATCTAGTGCATATCTAACTAGATTGCTTATTAACCCTTTACAGGAGTTCTGACCTGCATTCCTGCTCTGGTCCTGGCAAAGGCAACACACAGACAGAGAGAACCTTTGTTTCTCCCCCACTCCAGCTTTGATAGTATCTTGTCTCCTCTTTGGTCATTTTGGATCAGGTGCCAGCGAGGTTATCCTAGCTTCTTAACCCTTTACAGGTGAAAGGGTTTTTCCTCTGGCCAGGAAGGATTTAAAGGTGTTTACCCTTCCCTTTATATTTATGACAGATGCTTCCCGTGAACTTCTGAAAGCCATACCCTAGATTATTCACATTTTCTCCTTTAACTTTTTTGTTTCTAAGGGACATTGGCATGATGGATATATCCATGCCCTTCAGCCCATTTGCATTTCCTGATTTGGCAGCTCAACCGTTCATCGGCTCCTGCTTTTTGTCCCTCAAGTCTTAATTCTCCTTTTGTTCATAACTTATTTCCACCTCCTTTCACTATGATGTCCAAAAGAGCATTTAGTTCAGGAATAGATTAATTCTTAATAAACAGTGATACCTTTTTTCTTGCAAATGCTCATATTCTAAAAAACTGAGGGGTATAGAAGGTAAGATATCTGGAATGACCTATGTATTCTGGGCCACCAACCAGTCACCATTCAAATCCATCCAAAAGATTCACATTTTCCCCAGTGCCCACAAGAAGTAAATAAAAAAATGTTGATAAACTGAAGAAAAATATCCCGGTCATTCTCCTCTGGGCTTCCCATTGTGCCCTGTTGCCTATGGCTGTCTTGTACATGCCGTAAGCTCTTTGAGGGAGTGACTCTCTATTTTTTGCTTCTTGCAAGAGGTCAAACAAATTCTCAACATGCAACATTTAATACATAATTATTAATAAATCAGCAGTCTTCTCCCTTAATAGAAGATCTTCCATTAGCAAGCCTTTCTTCTACAATGTATTCTGGAATTTATTTGGTGATTTTTTTTTCTTTTTACTATCCTACGGTTTTAAAAACTGACAAGTGATTTTTTTGGGTACCTGATCTTCAGAAGGGGCCTGATCTTCAGAAAGTGTGGCTCTCCCATCTCTGTAAATCAAGCCCATTTATAGGTGTCTCAATTTGACCACCCAAACTCACTTATCACTTTTGAAAATGTAGGACCCCCTGCTCACATACTCATGTATGACTTTGACTACTGAAATAATGTGATTTATATTTCAGTGGGAAGCCCCTAGATCACATTCACCCTACCTATAAAAGGCTTTATTCTTAGGATGCCCTTTAAAAGTTATTGTGCATGGCTGAATTTAGTTTAAATATGCTGGCTCTCAACATTACATTTCCTCTGATATTACTCTTCTGAAGCAACTTGACCTTGAAGGTGATATTTTAAAGCAATGAATGAGGAGATGAGTAAAATCACAGAGTATTGTAGAGAACAAACTGGGTGGGTTTCATCTGTGGTCTTTAATTTAAATGTATTTTTCATTTAAGGAAATAATACGGTTATTGTAACTGGTTAAAAAATATAGGCCAGATATTTGACATCGCTCCAGTGAAGTCAGTGGAGTTATACTGACTTTCACCAGCTGAGAATCTGGGCCTATATTTGCCATGTATCAAAATCTAGAATTTTGAGACAGCAGCTGGAGAAGAGAGAGCGCTGAAATGACATGGCTGTTTCCCCGGCCTGTGCTTGTGTGAAGAGTAGGGTTAACACTACCGCGAAAGAGGTCTTTGTCATTGCTGTTCAGCCTGAGTTCTGAGTCCTTTTCTCTCAAGGACCAGTTCAGATATGAAGGGAGTCTTTTGGCTGCCAGGAATAGCGGAGCAAAAAGAAAGCACATCACTCGGAGAGAGGCTGCATTCAAAGCTAAACACGGGAAGAAAGCTTGTGTCAGCCCTGGGGGGGAATTGGAAGGCTTTTGGTGCCGTCTCCTTGGTTTTAATTTCTTCTTTTGACAGAAGACATTGAAAAGATACGTTTCCATAGTTTTCAGTTTGTCGTGAAGTCTTGCATCTCTAGACACACTTTGTCTCTTTGTTCAGCAGTTTACAAGCCAATTTCATCCTTGGTATAACCCCCTTGCTGGATTTTACTGGAATTACTGGAATTTTACTGGAAACCAACGTTGAATATGGTCCTAATTGTGTTTGGCCTAATATAGAATTGCCATAATGATGATATTACAGTTGCGTCGAAGGGGTCCAACGGAGATCAGGGCTCCGTTGTTTTAGGCACGGCACATACACACACTCAAGAGCTTTCAGTCTAAACAAAGAAAAGATGGAAGACAGAAAGTGTTATGAGCTCAGTGTTACAGAGTGGGAGCTGAGGCAGAGAGAGATTCTTGGTAGGTCTACACTGTGTGTGATTGCAGCTTGTGTAGAGGTATCTGAGATAGCTTTAATCTAGCTCGCTCAAGTCCTGGAGCAGTTAAGCTATGGGAGCATGGGCTGTACAAATTCCCCCAAGCCCTTGCTTATTATTCAGGCAGCTAGCCTACATTGAAACCCATGCTGCCAGGTCTGCACAGCTTCGCTACTTGAGTAAGCTAGATTAAAGCTCTCTCAGGTATGTCTACTCAAGCTGCAAATTGCACCATCTGATTGCTGTTTACCGATATCCCAATTGATCTGCTTGAGGTCATCCTAGGAGGCTTCAACAGAGCTAGGAATGGAGTGCAGATTTTCCAAGACTCACGCGGTGCCTTTAACCAGAAGAACATCCTTCTGATTGCAGCATGCACTTCTCTTTGACGTAGGCCATGCCTCTGTTGTTGTAGTTAACGGGTGTTTTTTTGGTTTGTGGTTGATCATCCAGCACTGAGAGCAGTCAGTGTCAAACAAATCCTAATAAACAATCAGGATTCAAGTGTAGGGCTTTTCTGTAAAACCCACACACTGCAGTGAAATAATACACTTCTCCAAGCTGTTCAAAACCGGGAAGTGGAGATTCTTGGATGCAGCATTGTCATGAATGTTTCAGCCCATGACTTCCAGAAACAGACGCAATTTCTTTTTTAATGTTTCCTTTGTACAATGCACCTCCTGCCTTCTTTCAGTTTCCCAGAAATGCTGGATTAAAAACATGCCCAATTGTGTCTGGGCCCCACAAGGAAGGGTTTTTTTTTGTTTGTTTGACTTGGCACATGGAGGAGCCATATGGAGTCCCGAACAATCTGCCCCAGATATGCAGGACAGGGCCCCTGAGAACGGGGAGCATTTCGAGAGCTGGATTTTAAAAGAGGCGCTGCCTTTTACATTGGAATGTGAAGCGGCTGTCATAGGCCCTCTCCTGATGGAGGCACTGGGAAGTGCTCACACAAAGGCTACACTAATGAGCCTGATTGTGTAAAATTAAGCTCCAGGCCTGCCGTGTTTTGTGTGAGAGTTCTTGAGTTCAAAGCCCAGATGAGTCCCCACTCCTGGTGACAGCTGCTGTTTTGGCCAACACAGTGGGAATTGAACTGGAGACTCCAGAACTCAGAGCATGAGCTTGAGCTAAAACGTCAAGCTTCTTTACTGAGGACTATAACAGAATTATATCCTCTATGGACCAGGCACAGAAGGGAGGCCTGTAACACACACTCACCCTGTGGGCTATGTCCACACTTAGCTTTAAGCCCGTGAGTATTGCCACTGAAGTCAAGGGAGCTACTCAGTTCTTTAAAGTTAAGCATGCATATAAATCTTTGCTGAATCAGGGCCTTCAGCTGTAAGCTATTCAGGGTAGGGACAGGGTCTTTCTCTGTGCTTATATAGCACCTAGCACAATGGATCCCCAGACTCGATTGGACCCTGTCAACGATACTGTAATACAAGTATTCATTGGTAATACGGGGCTGGACGGTATTTTCACAGGATATTATGGTCACTACTGAGTCTGTTTGCCTCCAGCCTGATGACTAAGTTAAGAACTAAAGTGATAAAAGAATCAGAGCTGAACACTCATGTTGTAAAAACCAAGGTTTGGGAAAACAGAAGCCTGCTGGCCTGTAGGAGGTGATGGGGTTGTGGGAGGATAAGTAGAGTATGTCTGCTTTTGAGATGCCCTTTACCAGGACAATGCTGATCATTAGCTGGAAGAATAAGAGGAAACCCGAACTTTACTATATCAATGATGGGACAAGACTTCGTCTGGTGTTAATCAGCATAGATTCATTGGCTTCGGTGGAGCTGTGCCAAAGCACACCAGCTGTGGATCTGGCCCTAAATCTTCTACCCAAGAGTTGTTTGACTGATCGGCTCGACTACCAGACTGCCAGTAGTGAGTGGGTAGTGGTATTTTGCTACTTTTCTATCCCTTCATGTCTCTAGTCTATATTTCAGCAGGAATCTAGAACATAAGAACATAAGAATGGCCCTACTGGGTCAGACCAATGATCCATCTAGCCCAGTATCCTGTCTTCCGATAGCGGCCAGTGCCAAGTTCCCCAGAGGGAATGAACAGAACAGGTCATCATCAAGTGATCCATCCCCTGTCGCCCATTTCCAGCTTCTGGCAAAACAGAGGCTAGGGACACCATCCCTGCCCTATCTGAGTTTATTTTTTAATGTAGTGGATCTACGTAACTCCAGCTGGCACCATTCACCTCTCCCTATGTTCTCGCTGGCCTATGCCATGGTTTGGGAAAGAGATCCCAACCCATCTGGGTTTTGACGTATTTAGGCACCTAATCCTGCCCTTAGTGTCCATACTCTCTTTTCTCACTCTGAAGGTCGGATGGAGTATTCCTTCCCTCAGAGGCATCAGCCACCGTTTGTCCCTGTTTCAGTCACCTCATCTGATTATCTTAAATAGAGGCAACCTGTATTTGCATAGGGTCGAAAACAAATAGAAACAAACCAATAATGGTAAAGAAACATATATAGCAGGATCTTAGTAGCATCTGTAAAGCAGCTGTAAAGCTTGTGTCACAGAGTATGAACAGATTACAGAGAGTATCAGTGAACAAAGTTTTTCTCTCTCCCAGCCTTAAGGCTATCAGGGCTTCTCCTGGCTTGGCAGCTTATAGCCTCAGCACGTGTCTAGTCTTAGTGCCAGATCATGAACCCCTTACTCGCACTGGTGAGTAGTTACTCACCCAGGTGGTCCTCTTGAGTTCAATGGGCTAAATGTGATGGGATTACTGGGGTGAGTGACAGGTCACTAATGTGAGTAAAAGATTCACATAATCTGGCCCTTAGCAATGTGTGCGTCCTCTCTCTGCTGCTACCTTTTTCTTCTTCATTTATCCCTAGGAATGGGTTACCTAGGGAAGTGGTGGAATCTCCTTCCTTAGAGGTTTTTAAGGTCAGGCTTGACAAAGTCCTGGCTGGGATGATTTAGTTGGGGATTGGTCCTGCTTTGAGCAGGGGGTTGGACTAGATGACCTCCTGAGGTCCCTTCCAACCCTGATATTCTATGATTATATGATTCTATGATCCCACTCCCTGTGATCTGGCAGCAAAGAGTTTGTCCAGTTCAAATATTCTTTTCACGGCAGGGGCGGCAGTAGGGTTTACAGAGTATAGTGGAGTAGACACAGGAGGCCTGTGTTCTATTCCTGACTTCAGGGATTCTGGAACAATTTGTACAGTGGGGGGTGCTGAGAGCCATTGAACCAAACTGTAAACCCTGCATATGATGGAAACCACTTCAAGCCAGGGGATACAGCAGCACCCCTAGTTCCAGCATCTATGCCTGGCTCTCACTGATCTTCTATGTCAACTTGAGCCAATCACTTCACCGCTCTCTCCCTTTATTTCCCCTTTATCAGTCTTTGCCCCTGCCTGGTAGCTAAACAGACATTTCTTGCTGTGTGTTTGTACAGTGCCTATATAATGGAGCCTGGACTTCTGTTGTGCTGAGTGCTATCATAATATAAATAATAATGGTAGAGCTTCATTAGCACTGAATTTCAAGCACAATATTACAACATTATAGAATCATAGGACTGGAAGGGACCTTGAGAGGTCATCTAGTCCAGCCTCCTGCACTCATGGCAGGACTAAGTATTACAATGCATTTCTCCCCTATTAATTTGTTGCCAAACTCATGTGATTCTCATGTTGTGTATGGTCTCTATTGCTGTTCCAGTATTTGCAAGAATACCAATTAGAAGAGAGAAAAAAGTTTACCCCATTTCCACCAAAGGTGTTTGATTTTGGGGAAAAACACAGCAGGTGGTTCACATAAAATCTCATTAGTCTCTTTGATTGTTTCAGACACCTCCTGGAAGAAAATGTCTCATTACCGTGTGTATTTACATAGCCCCTGGTTTTGTATTGACTGTCACGTAGCACAGCATTATAGAGCATATTATTTAATGTCTTAAGATTTATATGACAAATATAGTTCCTAGTGGGTGAGCAGACAGTGGGCATCCCAGCCTACCAAAACTAACAATGTATAATTTGATCTGGATTTCCATCTTTATCATCCTGATTATATAATTAACCTTTGCAAGTCAATGTCTTTGAGCCTTCTGGAGAATGAGGTTTCTGTTTCTCAATAGCAGACAACAGCATTCTTAGAGGAAAGCCCCCATCTGGCAAATGGACTGGCACAGGTAGACCGTAAAAAGAAAAGGAGGACTTGTGGCACCTTAGAGACTAACAAATTTATTAGAGCATAAGCTTTCGTTAGCTAAAGCTTATGCTCTAATAAATTTGTTTGTCTCTAAGGTGCCACAAGTTCTCCTTTTCTTTTTATGGATACAGACTGACATGGCTGCTACTCTGAAACAGGTAGACAGGTGGCTTCAATTAGCAATTTCTTCAAACCCCCAGAAAAGATTTAGAGAGACGATTTGCAACAACATTGGAGTATGCTGTGGTCAGCAAATCTGAATAAAGGTTCAGATGCCATTCCAGCATTATTTAGTTATGATTTTATTTTGCTATTTGACACTATTTTAAGTATATTAGGAACAAAAAGAATCCTAACATTGGTAATGGTCCATTACTAAAGGGCATTTGACTTGGTGCAGTATGATATTTTTGGTTTAAAAGGTTAATTTTGTATAAATCATGAACTAGTTTAAAAACTGGCTAACTGACAGGCTTAAAAATAGAATTGTAAATGGAAGGATCATGGAATAGGTATGCTTCTCAAGGGGTGCCCCAGGGATCAATTCTTGGTCCTCTGCTGTTAAATATTTTTTATCAATGACCTGGAGGAGAACATAAAATCAGAATTAACAAAGTTTGCAGATAACACAATGATTGGGGAAGTGGTAAATAACTAAGAGGACAGTCATCGATACAAAGTGAACTGGATTGCTTGGTAAGCTGGGTGCAAGCAAACAGTATGTGTTTTTAATATGGCCAAATATAAAAGGGTACTGTCACATTGTCTGGAATGGCACACAACTGTGAGTGCCTACCTCAGGGCAGGCTGTAAGAAAACAAGGCAGACACCCCAAATCGGTGGTATGTTCTATAATTAGAGTTCACTAAGCCAGTAAAAAATGTGAACTCCTGGATCACTGTGCCAGTCTTACCATAGGTTTCAGAGTAACAGCCGTGTTAGTCTGTATTCGCAAAAAGAAAAGGAGGACTTGTGGCACCTTAGAGACTAACCAATTTATTTGAGCATAAGCTTTCGTGAGCTACAGCTCACTCACGAAAGCTTATGCTCAAATAAATTGGTTAGTCTCTAAGGTGCCACAAGTACTCCTTTTCTTTTAGTCTTACCATAGAGTCACAGACAGTCCCCTCGGACTCTCCAGCCTATCTTGCCACCCAGACAAACTGGACTTTGTGATTAAAAGGTCACTTATACCAAAAATCACAGCATAGCAGGTTGTTCCCCCAGTCCCAAAAGACCAGTCTCTTACTGCAGATCAATTTGTACTTTATATCTTACACCAAAGAAAATGCTGCCAGCCAATTCTAAAGTAAAATAACCAAAGAGTTATTAGCTAAGAAAAGGAAATGAGAGTTATTGAGAGGTTAAAGCAGGTAAAATATATGCACAGGTGAGTCACAGTTGTAATTCCTAATGGTGGCAGAGATGTAATAAACTGCCTGTTTCCTAAAAGTCTTTTCAGGGTACCCAGATTGTCTCTGGAAATCTCTGTTTTGCATCTGGTACACTTCCCTGGACAAGTCCAAACAGTCCAAAGATGAAGGATCTCTCCTTGAATCCATTCTCATAGCTTCACAGAAAACAAGCTGAAGGTGTCATTGCTGACATGGGCTTTTTCCTTTGATGACAGAGAGTGAGGAATGCATTTTGATTCTTTGACCTCTGATGGTCACCCACGATGACCACTGGCTTTGAAATGAGCACTTTCCTGTTCAAGTTCTTCATTTGCATTCCACTAGGCTTCTTTCTCCTTTGATGGGTTATTTGGTTGCAGGGATCCACACAATGTAAATGTTTGCTGTTACATTATAACAGGAAACAGACAAGTGAAAACAAAGCAAGTAACGTACTATTCGTTTTCATTACTTTTAAACATCAAATACACTTTAACAATTACGTTGATCTATACTGCTACACCAGTGAATTGACCTTGGGTTTCGGCATGAGCTGGCACCTGGTCTGCCAGCGTCCCGTGTACATCCTAGGAACAATGTGCAGGCTATGCTGACAGGATGGGGTCTCTGGCGCGGGAAGCAGTGAGTCTGAAAAAGACTTGTGGGGTGATGGTGGATGATCAGCTGAACCTGAGGTTGCAGAGTGATGCTGTAGCCAAAAGGGCTAATCTGATCCATGGATGTATGAGCAGGGGAATATTGAGTAGGAGTAAGGTGGTGATATTATCTCTGCTGCTGCCAGTGGTGTGACCCCTTCTGGAATACTGTGTCTAGTTCTAATGCCCACAAGTCAAGAAGGATGTTGATAAATTGGAGAGGGTTCAGAGAAGGGCCCCAAGAATGATTTAAAGGGTTGGATAACATGCCGTACCGTGACAGACTCAAGCAGTTTGAGTCTTGACCAAGGGAAGGTTAAGGGGTGACTTGATCACAGTTTATAAGTTTAAATTTTGTTAATTGGCTCTTTGATCTAGCAAGCAAAGTCTAACATGATCCAATGGCTGGAAGTTGAAGCTAGACTAATTCAGGCTGGAAATATGCCACACATAATTGAGGTTGGTTAACAATTGGAGCAACGTACCAAGGGTTGAGGTGGGTTCTCCATCACTGCCAATTTTAAAATTAAGACTGGGTGTTTTTTCTAAAAGATCTTCTCTAGTTCAAACAGCAATTAATTCAGGAAAGTCCGATGGCCTGTGCTAAGCAGGAGGTCAGACTGGCCTTAGAATCTATGAATCAGTGTGACCCACACTGTTCAAACATGTGACCCAAATACTCATGAAAACAATCTTTACATACCCAAGTCAGTCATTATGTGTTTTAGGATCTGCCCTTTATTCAGTAAGAAAATATAAGGCCTGATCCCACTACCATTGAAGTCAGTGGAAAAACTCACTGAGCAAGTCCAGTACAGTGGACATATTTTCTTAGCTGATGTAAATTGGCATAGCATTTGATGTCAATAGAGCTTTGTTTATTTACTCCAGCCAATGATCTGCCCTGTATTATATCTGTACCCAAACGATAACAATGGCATTCTAAAGAATTGTCTCCTTTCACTGAAGGTCTTTCTTTCACTCACAGTGAGAGAGGGAATTTGTCAGCAGAACCATTCAGACAAGTACAGTGCTCCCTTTAAAATTTGATCAGATTATGTACTCAGATTCAACATCAAATGAAAAGAACCAGAAAGCAATCGTGCGGTAGCAGAGTGGGTTAGATTTTCTGTCGCTTTCTTTTCATACAGCGGCAGAATACGATTCCAATTTGAGGGCTTCTTGCAAAATCATTTTGTGGATACTAATGGGGAATTTGAGGGATTTCTCTGAACTCTTCTGCAAACTGGCAAGCCTACCAGGTTTACAACCCTGAAAGTTGGGGACTTTAAATTTAAAGAATTTCATTGGCGGTCATGCTAAAGAATTTCCTTGCCAGTGAGATGCTCCTTGAAAAATGTTCAGAGCTTGTCATGTTTCTGACAGCAGTGCTCAGAAAGGAACAGGAGCGGAGCTGTTTTACCTTATCTCCAGCGGCTAAGAATGAGCCTTTTTTTCTGTTTTTTTTAGGGGTTTATGTTGCTGCCCATCATCCTAAACAAACAAGCAAGCAAAGTTTATTTTTACTTGAATAAGAAGAAAAAGATGCTGGCCCAGATTGTCATCTGCATGCTATGGGGCAGATGGATTGAAATCAATGGTGTTAAGATGAATTATGTAAGCTGAGAATCCAGCCTTCTATCTGCTAGGCACAGTTGAAGATGGTGGGCAAAGTACTAGGTTCTGGCATCCCAGTTCTGTAGCCAGTTTTCTGCTTGCCCAATCCCTAGCATAGTTTAGAGCAACCTCAAGGATGCTTTAAACTACAGTGGCTCATTCTGGCTCTGGCACACAGGCTAAGGACAACCCAGGGATGGCGGTATACTGTATACAGCACTAGGGAGAACACTGCTGGAATCCTGTGTCTTGTTCTGATGTCAACACTTTAGAAAGGATGTTGACAAACTGGAAATGCATTCAGAAAAGGGCTAAGGATTGAATCGAGGTCTGGAACCCATGCCATGCAGTGATTGACTTCTGAAGAAAGAGAAGGAGTACTTGTGGCACCTTGGAGACTAACAGATGTTTTATGCATCTGATGAAGTGAGCTGTAGCTCACGAAAGCCTATGCTCTAATAAATTTGTTAGTCTCTAAGGTGCCACAAGTCCTCCTTCTCTTTTTACGGATACGGACTAACATGGCTGCTACTCTGAAACCTGACTTCTGAAGCTCCATCAGTGTAGTTTATCTGAGAGAAGGTTAAATGGTGACTTGATCACAGCCTACAAGGCCCAGATTTTTAAAGGTATTTAGGCATTGCTTGCATTCAGCAAGGCCTACGTGATTTGATGGTGAGTCCCATTTTCATAAGTGACTAAGGAGCTTTTTCTTATTGAAAGTCAATGGGACTTATTCTCCTAAATACCTTTGAGGATCTGGGTGTTAGGAATCTAACTCCTATTGAAATCAGTGGGAGTTATGCACCTAAATACCTTTAAAGACCTGGCCCTGCTTGCCTAAATCACTTTTCAAATTGGGATTTAGCCATCTAAATTCCTTATGCCTTGCAATGCTGACCAAATAATGGCTACATGCCTTTAAAAATCTAAATACCTGCACATGGAGATTTCTGATCATGATCTGATCTTTAATCCAGCAGATGAAGGTAGAATAAGATCCATTGAATGGCTGGAAGTTGAAGCTAGAGCAATTCAGATTGGAAATAAGGTGCATTTTTTTTAACATTACAACACTTTACCTGGTGAGGTGGTGGATTCTCCATCACTAAAAGATATCTACCTTAACCAGAAATAATGTGCTGGATGCACGGGAAATATAGGGTGAGGTTCTCTGGCTATTGCTATGGAGGAGATTGGACTAGATGACCGTAATGGTCCCTTTTTGCCTTAATATTTATGAATCTATACTACCTACGTGGGAGGTGTGGGAGGGGGAGTACAGGTTGCTCCCAGGGAGACCACCTGGCCAGTATTTGACTGGCCTGTCTGTTTTTTTTATGGATTTGCCAGTTGCCAGAAAAATAATTTAATCTGCTGGGTTTTTGTTGTTGGTTTTTTTTTTTTTTACACGCATCTAAAGATTTGCATTATTATTATTTCTGTGTCCAGCTAAAGATGCTGCAGTGTTCCCACTTCTGCAGTTTAAGCTATAACAGATCAACACGATTAAAAAGACAGCAGCTGTCTTCCCACAAACATGCAAGTGCACCGCCTATGTGTGTGTGAGAGGGTTTGAGTCACGTGAGTGAGGAGACAAGCGATGTTCTCAATCTTATCTATACATGTTCTCTCTCTAGATACTATAAGTGGCTGTTGAGGGGGTAGACAGGAGGGTTGCAGAGTTGCCCGGGGGTTGGGGTTGCAGTGGGCTTGCCTTGGGTGGAAGAGATGCTGGGTTTTTTTGCATTTCAAAGGTGGTAACCCTAGCTTCCCCTGTGCTAGCTGGGGATTATCCCATGCCTGATCGGTGCCTTGCCCTTATGCAGGGAGCACAGGGTGAAGGAGGAAAGGCTCTTGGGCCTAGACCTTCAAAAGGTATTTAGGCTTCTAATGTCCCTTGAAATCAGTGGGAGCTAAGTGCCTAAATGCTTTTGGGGATCTGGGCCCTGCACTCCCACTCCCAGAGCCAACCCTCACTTATCATGTAGTCCTTAAGCAAACTCCCGCTGGAGTGACTGGACGAAATCCTGAGAGGTGCTGACCTCTTGGGGTGTTTCTGGTCTTCAGGACCTCTCAGGTTTTATCCCAGAGGCTTGTTTGCCTGAGGGGAAAACTGATGAAAGGCCTCGGGATTTGGCCCATTGTGTTGACTGATAGCTACGTTAGAGCAGAATGTGGTACCTGGGGGCCAGACTCTCCATTGGAATAAATTGGTGCAGCTTGATTGGCACAGCTTAATTCGTTTCAATTTCTGCCCACAGAGAGTATGGCCCCATTATCACTGTTCCGGTACCATAGTGATGCCTCCTGTTTAATACTGGTGCAGTCAGTACAAAATAATCCCACCCATTTTAAGCCTATATGAAAGTGTTACACTCCTTTAGAGTAATGGACAGTATGTTTATGGCTCTGAGATGGAGGTAACTATAAAGCACTATAGCAAATTGAAAGGCGATTGAATTTGATTGCAACTCTTTCTTTATTTCTCTCTTTCTCTTCTATAGGTTGCCCTGGGATGTGGGATAATATTACATGCTGGAAGTCGGCGAGTGTGGGCGAAATCGTCTCTGTCAAGTGTCCTGCTCTGTTCAGAATTATTAACTCTGAAGACGGTAAAGTGCTCTTCTCCTTTCTTCATTTGTTCCATATTGTTGCTAGATTCAGTAGCCTCTTGCTGCTTGCAGTCATGCTGATCATACAGCCAAGCAATTGGACTATTAAAGGGGATCAAAAGCTCTTTAGTGGACTGGGGCTGCTGGAGGCATAGTGTTTAAACAATACGTCAGGCTTCCAGGATTTGTGTGTGTGTGTGTGGAGGAAAGCATCACCTAATATACAAGATGAGAGGATCACTACACTATGGCTAATTACAAAATAGAAAGCTGCGCCCTTAGATACTGATTGAAGCTAATGGGAATTGTGATTGCTGTCTAAAGGGCCTTGTATTATTAATACAAAATTAAAAAAAAAAAAGAGAGAGAGAGAGACAGGTCCTGAAGTCAAAACTCAGAGTCAGGTTCTGGTTGGCCTCATGCACGTGTGGTCAGGAGGGGGAGAGGATAGAAGGAACTCCCGTCTTGTGTCAGGAAGAATTCCAGGGCCTTCATTCACCCAAGGGTGGGGGTGACTCTATTTATGCTCCCTATAAGGGGTGGAAATGGGAGAGGCCATGGTCCTACCACCTCAGGCATCTCTCGGTGTAGCTCGCTGGTGGCACAGTAGGCGAATCAAGGGTAGCAGTAGCAGTGAATATGCAGCCTGAGGCATTCAGGAGTCTGATAGCTCTTGGTGTTCCCTCTGGGGCAGTACAGCTGTACATCATCTTCAATGCAGGGTTGTGCCTAACTATCCCAATCAAGCCCTCAGTCCTTCCTCATGCAAAACTCCCAATGAAATCAATGTGAATTTGGCCTGAATAAAATCTTCAGGACTTGAGCAAGTTATAATTAACTATTAAACTATTTAGTCTGATTTTATTGACATTAAGGCACAGGAAATGAGGTTCCCACTTGAATGCATGAGAGAGACAGACTTTCAAATTTGTTTGGCAAGTTTTGTTTTTAATAGTAATCCATTAACCACATTTTTGCTGCTGTTAAATAGCCCAATTCTGGACAATTCCTCCCAGCGCCAATCCTAATCCAGTGATGTATCAGTTAAATGGCAGCTTCCCTTGAGAGGGGTGCTAACAAAACTTGATCCTGATCCCTACGGCTATTTTGCAAATTTTTCACATACATTGTTCTATAGTAAAGTCCACATTTGCACCTGCAAACACTGTACAGAAAAAGCTTTGTATATTTGAGCAAGTAAGGACTTCATGCACAAGTTCATGTGTGTGCTAAACCCCATTACACTGTTATGCTTGCTTCAGTGTCCTGGTCATTTATTCTTGTAAAAACGCTATTTGGGATTTTATATGACTAAATGTTGTCACAAAGACCTTATTTTTGATGTCCTATAATATATAAGACCAGCTGCAGCAGCCTCAATAGTGCTAAGGAATTGGTTCTGTAGTGACTCAGAGATGCACTTTCTGAATCATCAAAGGCTAGTGTTGGTAGCAAAACGACATGCCAGAGTTTTATGGAGATAGCACAGGCAAGAAAATTCTTGCTGTCTCCATGGATTTTTGATCAGCCTGAGACACGGATACCCATCTGCATCAGTCACACACACACACAGTCACTCACTCAGTCTGATGGCCAAACTAGTTCATTCAGGTCATCTCCAGAGCAGCAGTTACATTCAACCAAAAGTTTTCCCAGTACAATAATCACGGGGTGCTCGCTTTCTGGAGGCAGAACGCTTTTATAATGTTTATTGTGCACCAACTGGCGGCTTATTTATCATTTTCTTCTGATGTAATTAAAGCAGCCCGGCTTTCAATAGAGGTTCTTGTCAGATGATGTTCCATGAGAAGCCCCTGTTTTTGAGTGGTTTGTAATCACATTCTTTAAATATCCTTGAGCTGAAGCTTGGCAACGTAGAAGATCTTTTCTTTTTTTATGCCAGTGCACTGCTCAGGGATGTTGCTGGTTTGGCAATGCAGAGTGACGTGCTGTTTATCTACAGCACGGGCAAGATTTCTCTATAGTAAACATGCCTCAACCCCAACCCTCCCAAGTGTCCCTCGCCATTATGAATGTCAGTCCTGCATTTGTTTCCATTCCACCCATATTTGGTGCTCTCTCTGCATCGGAAATAAACAGCTGCAGAACTGCACGTGCAGACAGAGCTATGTACCACAAAGGGATGAGTCCAGCAGTACTTTTAAGTCTTCTGCATAAATACTTTTGTGTCCTGCGTTTAGGATGTTTGTCACATGTTGCCTTCCGCAGTTGGGCCTTGGCTGGTCGAGCTCTCAACCTTGACCTGGAAAGGTGAGAAGAAGTGCAGTGTAGATACCCATTCAGCCCTCTTGGTCTCCATGCCAAAATCGCTAACAAGTGCCAGGTGGCATCACTTGCAGTTTTCATGTGTAAACCTGTCCAATAGAAGCAAGTCCAAGACCCGCCAAATCATCAAGTAACCATACAGCTATTAGATCGTTATCAATGTGAGGCCACTATTAACTCAGACTGGCTTTGTACTAGTGACCCAAAGGTGGAGAACTCTACATCCATTTCAGATCCCCATGACCTTTTTGTATCATCCTTACAACTTTTTTATTTTTATTTGTCTGGTATTTTTGTTTCAGTAGGAGCAGAGTGGAGCAATAGTCACATTTCTATGACTGTTCCGTTTATAAAGGGTTGGTTAATTACCGGACATACCAGGATAGGACATTTCACATGAGATGAAAACAGTAACCAAAATGATATTTTAAGATCCATCTGGCTGAGAATTGCGGAATTGCTCCCAAATCTCTTCTACTCTAGTATGTTAAGGACGGATCCAAGTTTCTGAGCTGTTGCTCTGCTGGGATTCCAGGATACAACATTTCTTTCTTGAAAATATATTTATGTGACCTCCATCCATCAATCCAGAGACCTTGCTTTCATTTTAGTCTTTTGGGGAGGTTATAAATCAGAGACTCGTAGGACTGGAAGCAACCTTTAGAGGTCTTCTACTCCAGTCCCCTGCACTCACGGACAAACTGGAGAAATGGTCTGAAGTAAATAGGATGAAATTCAATAAGAACAAATGCATAGTACTCCACTTAGGAAGGAACAATCAGTTGCCCACATACAAAATGGGAAATGAGTGCTTAGGAAGGAGTACAGTGGAAAGGGATCTGGGGGCTCACAAGGGATCATAGTGGGTCACAAGCTAAATATGAGTCAACTGTGTAACGCTGTTGCAAAAAAAGTAAATCTCATTCTGGGATGTATTCGCAGGAGTGTTGAAAGCAAGACATGAAGTAATTCTTCCATTCTATACCATGCTGATTAGGCCTCAACTGGAGTATTGTGTTCAGTTCTGGGCGCCACATTTCAGGAAAGATGTGGACAAATTGGAGAACGTCCAAAGAAGAGCAGCAAAAATGAATAAATGTCTATAAAACATGACCTATGAGAGAAGATTGAAAAAGCTGGGTTTGTTTAGTCTGGAGAAGAGAAGATTGAGGGGGGCATGATAACATTTTTCAAGTACATAAAAGGTTGTTACAAGGAGGAGGGAGGTGAATTGTACTCATAAACCTCTGAGGATAGGACGGGAAGACTGGGCTTAAATTGTAGCAAGGCTGGACATTTAAGTTTAGGCATAAAGTTGCCGTTTGTCATGGTTTTCGTAGTGCCACTGTTGATTCTGCTGCTGACATGTCCTCGTTCACAGGCCATTCAAAGCATCCCAGCTCATCTTTGGTAAAGAAATTGCGGTGACGTGTGGCAAAGCTGTGATGTTGCACGGCTGTGTAACAAAGGAAGTCAAGGCACTACAGTGAAGCATCTTGGTCCCACTGGGTGTAATTTAATGAGCTGTGATCCTCAATAGCAATGTTGGCTTGTTTCTTATTTTTTATTTTTTCCCACCCAATGAAAATGCTGTCTTTCAAAAGAAGTCTGTTGAAGTCCAGAAAGCACCCACCACTCTGTTTGGCACGACTGACAGGTTTGAGAGCGATTAATTCTGTCGGTCCAGATTAGTAGATCAGAGCTTGAGTAAAAGCTAGTACAGATGACAGAATGCAGTGTTCAGAGATTTCCATCTGCCTGACATTGTGGCATGTATTTATTTAGCGTGCGCATAGTCGTCTAGCCAAGCGATGGCATCTTCAGTGGGGTGATGCAGTTCTTCTCGGCCACCGCTGAACCTAGTCAGCAGGCATTCCGCGACAACGTGCGTCATCGTCTGTGTCGCCCCGCAGCTGCACAAAGGGCTGTCATGAAGGCCCCAGCGATGCTGTTTGGCTGCACAGAAACCAAAAGATAGCTATGACTGGCCCTTGCCGGCTCTTCTCTCTAGTCAGAATGAATTCCCCTCCCCCCACAAGTGCTCAATCTAGGAAACTATACACAGCATTAAAAAGGTTTCAGAGTAGCAGCCGTGTTAGTCTGTATTCGCAAAAAGAAAAGGAGGACTTTTGGCACCTTAGAGACGAACAAATTTATTTGAGCATAAGCTTTCGTGAGCTACAGCTCACTTCATCAGATGAAGTGAGCTGTAGCTCACGAAAGCTTATGCTCAAATACATTTGTTCGTCTCTAAGGTGCCACAAGTACTCCTTTTCTTTTAGCAGTAAAAAGAGCATGATTATGCTACATTGATTTACTGTATATAAAAACAGAGAGAAAATAGTTCAGATAGATAGATAGTGTGCAGTGTGTACCACCCATAAGAAACTCTCTAATTAGAAGTTAGAGTTCTATAGTCATTTCTCTAAACTACTATGGAATTCAATGGCAAATGAGATCCTTTCCATAGGTGTTTTGAACCATCACATAGGGTTCCATGGCTGGGATAGAACTAATTCCGTTGGATAGCTAAAATATTATTTGGGAACCATTTCATTCACTATTAAATTCTGTAAGACCTTTTCAGAAGGGTAAGGCCAATTCCATCCCATGAACTGTGTGGGGAAAGAAATACTAGTGGTCGGCTTACGGCTTTCACCTCGCTTCTTCTATAATCCGCTGTAACCCCAGGCTTGTCTCCCATGTGTCCTGCCCAAGTTTTACTATCCTGGAGAGCTAGAAACCACTTAGACTTTGCTCTCCCACTGCAGGATGTAAATAATTTCCCATTAAAACCAATGGGAGTTACACATATTCTGCCATAAGGGAATTAGGCTGCAGGTCATTCCCATGTGTACTGCATTACAATGACCATTGGCACTTCTGCTTCCTAGGCACTGGGCTTAGCTGTGGCAATTAAATCTGTTGGATTCAGGAAATCTTCTGTGGTCTTCCTCATTTTGAAATACATCATTCTTTTGACAAAACCGAAGCTGTCAGAAAGAATGGAAAAGGAAGGGTGTGTGTGTGTGTGAGTGAGTGGGAGAGAGAGAGAGAGAGAGAGGAGTGCCGTGCTATACCTATATCCTTTCTCAAGATGAGTAGTGTATGGAAAAGGGCCCAGTAAGACCACTAGTTATTCAGATACTTCTGTGACATATCTATGGTGAATAGATAGATCTTAATATACTTTGTCTTGCCCAAACTGAAAATTGCTCAGAACATTTGCCAGCGACAGCATCTCTTACTTTGGCTGCTTTATTATTGTAGTACTAGTTGAACGCCCATCTTGTCACAATGGTGTGGCAACTGGGCCACATAATCCACATCTGTGCACTCTCCTGTGTGCAAGCAATGAAACTGTTGCATGTAAATTAGCTGTAGAGCAAAAGTGGTGATGGGTTCAGTTACCTCTGAGATGACAGTGGTCTAGGACTCTTGGCATTGCATAGATACATGTCTTGCTGTCTCACTGTTGTGACAAGGTCGGGCCAGATGGCTACAGGAGAGTAATAGAGATATATTACTCTATATTATATATAGCAGATATATTAGCCCCAGGCTAAGTAGGTCCCTTTTCCCTGGGCAAGGTAACAAGGAAGGTTCCAGAACAATCAGGAACCTTCTGGAGACAATTAAGACAGACAGGCTGATTAGAACACCTGCAGCCAATCAAGAAGCTGCTAGAATCAATTAAGGCAGGCTAATCAGGGCCCTGGGCTGGAACCCGGAGTAGAGGGCAGGCCCGGGTTCCCCCCAAACCTCTGAACTCCTGGTCAGACACAGGAGGAGTTGACCTGGACTGTGGGTTCATGAAAACAGCCAAACTAAGGGCTTCCATGAAGCTCCAAGGTGAGCAAATCCGCCAATAAGCACCAGACCCACCAAGGTAGAGGAGGAACTTTGTCACACCATGTAATTCATAAAGTCAAAATGGCTGGAAATTTAAAAATTGCGTAGTAACAGACGAGAGATCTCAGTGGTGATTGAACCTGGTGATATTCTGAACAAAAAGAGCTCTCCACCATGCTTGTAGCTGTTTCTATTGCTTCACACTGACTCAAGAGACATTCTAGGCTTCAGAATCACATAGACAATTGACAGTCCTGGAATGTTATTGGTAGAGAGAGGCAGTAAAGCTGACTATTTAAGATCAGAGACTTTACAAGCAATAAAATGTAGCTAGAGAAAATACGCATTTTTACTGCGCCTGGAGAAGCAAGCTTTCTCTAGCTGAAATTAATGTCAGCATTGCAGCAGTCATACACTGCTGGCAAATAAGTGTGGCTAAAGAATCGGGTAGCTGGGGTCTGACTTTTCAGTCCAAAGTTCTCTCTTGGTGGATTTTTCAGACTCCTTTGAGGGAAACTGACCTGGGAAGCAAACTCCAGAAACAAGGAATCTCCACTGGAAAAAAAAAAAAAAAAAGGTGCCCCAGTCCACTAGAGTTCAAATATACAGACCGCTAATAAATACTCCAGCTGAGCTCAACTAGCATCAGGATACACAGGGAAAGAGGTGTCCTCTTTAGATATCCAGACCGTAGGTCACACAGGGCTTCATACTGAGCTTGACCCCAGCATCTTGCATGGCACTCAGAAGCAAAATCCAGAGTAAAGCAAGCTGTTGCCTTGTACTGAAACTTTTGGGTGTCTTTCAAAGGTAACCCCAGATAGAATGCCCTTCAGTTGTCCTGTCCAGAGTTGATCAAATGCCAAAAACCACCTGTGATGGGCTGTACCAGGCCCTTTGATGCCCCTGCTGGAGGCCTCACGGTCCTATGACACCCTGCCCCAGGAAAAGGAGCAGGGAAGGTAGGTCCGCCAGGCCTGCCTAGAAAGGCTTCAGGGAAGCAGCCAATCAGAGCTCAGCAAGCTCAATTAAAAGGAGTTGCAGGGCTTGAGAAGTTCAGTTGCTGGCTGGGACAAGAAGGGTGAAGAAGGAAAGACTGGAAGGCTGTGAAAGTCTCCAGGCAAAAAGGCCTGAGAGAGACCCTGCTCAAGCAGGGAACAGACAGAGAACCCTGAGGTAAGGGTGAAGAGGAAGGAGCTATATGGGAAGTGGCCCAGGGAATAGCAGCAGTGATAGAGTTAACTGAAGCAGCACATGGCTGCTATTTGTATGGTCCCTGGGTTGGGACCCGGAGTAGTGGGTAGGCCTGAGTCCACCCTCCAGCCACTGGCAGGGTTGCCTAAGCCCCAAGAAGGGGATAAGGCTTCTTTAGAGGCCCAAGTGAAGGGCGTGACTTAAAGAGCCCCCGGGAGAAAGCCCTGGAGGCATTGCGCTATACCAGGCAGACACGGACTTAAAGCAAGCCCAGAAGGGGCTGAGAACTGAGCCCAGAGACAGGGCTGCAGATATCAACCAGGGCACACTGGTAGGTCCTGTTGGACTTTTGTTACCCCAGAAGGGGTTTGTTTATTCATGCATAGAGACTGTGTTGCCCAGAGGGCTGGCCACTGAAAACCCACCTGATGTGGTTAACAGCCAGCCCAGAGGTGGCGCTGGAGGAGAGAGAAAGAGAGAGAGTGTGTTCAAGTTTGCACCTGACCAACAGGAGGCACTCCTGAGAGGAGAGTGTCCCCAGTCACACCACCCTTAGTTGAGAGAAGAAAAGGAGTACTTGTGGCACCTTAGAGACTAACCAATTTATTTGAGCATGAGCTTTCGTGAGCTATAGCTCACTTCATCGGATGCATACCGTGGAAACTGCAGCAGACTTTATATATACACAGAGAATATGAAACAATACCTCCTCCCACCCCACTGTCCTGCTGGTAATAGCTTATCTAAAGTAATCATCAGGTTAGGCCATTTCCAGCACAAATCCAGGTTTTCTCACCCTCCACCCCCCCACACAAATTCACTCTCCTGCTGGTGATAGCCCATCCAAAGTGACAACTCTTTACACAATGTGCATGATAATGAAGTTAGGCCATTTCCTGCACAAATCCAGGTTCTCTCACTCCCTCACCCCCCTCCAAAAACCCACCCCCATACACACACAAACTCACTCTCCTGCTGGTAATAGCCGGTAATAGCTCATCCAAACTGACCACTCTCCAAGTTTAAATCCAAGTTAAACCAGAACATAAACCAGTCGGAGAACACTTCAATCTCTCTGGTCACGCAATCACAGACATGAAGGTCGCTATCTTAAAACAAAAAAACTTCAAATCCAGACTCCAGCGAGAAACTGCTGAATTGGAATTCATTTGCAAATTGGATACTATTAATTTAGGCTTAAATAGAGACTGGGAGTGGCTAAGTCATTATGCAAGGTAGCCTATTTCCTCTTGTTTTTTCCTACACCCCCCCCCCCCCAGATGTTCTGGTTTAACTTGGATTTAAACTTGGAGAGTGGTCAGTTTGGACGAGCTATTACCAGCAGGAGAGTGAGTTTGTGTGTGTATGGGGGTGGGTTTTTGGAGGGGGGTGAGGGAGTGAGAGAACCTGGATTTGTGCAGGAAATGGCCTAACTTCATTATCATGCACATTGTGTAAAGAGTTGTCACTTTGGATGGGCTATCACCAGCAGGAGAGTGAATTTGTGTGGGGGGGTGGAGTGTGAGAAAACCTGGATTTGTGCTGGAAATGGCCTAACCTGATGATTACTTTAGATAAGCTATTACCAGCAGGACAGTGGGGTGGGAGGAGGTATTGTTTCATATTCTCTGTGTATATATAAAGTCTGCTGCAGTTTCCACGGTATGCATCTGATGAAGTGAGCTGTAGCTCACGAAAGCTCATGCTCAAATAAATTGGTTAGTCTCTAAGGTGCCACAAGTACTCCTTTTCTTTTTGCGAATACAGACTAACACGGCTGTTACTCTGAAACCTGTCATTAGTTGAGAGAGAAGGTTACAAATTCCTGGCCATGTGGAGGTGTTAAAGAATATATTTTGTCACTGCTAAATGTCTGAGATTCCAGAGATCAGTGTAAATTCAAAAGCCTGTCTCTTCCACCAACAGAAGTTGGTCCAGTAAAAGAGATTACCTCACCCACCTTGTCTCACTAAGATTCCAGGAGCATTTCTGCTCGGGGTCCTGATGACTTTTTCTTTGAGGGAAGCCAGCCTTCTGCATTCTTGCAGGAGGACATCAACAATTGCTGTTAACAGGGGAACACTTCTTTCTGGCTGGTCTTTCATCACTGGTGAGTTTGCAGATGGAGACCATAATTCTCCCAGCTTCTCTAAACAAGCAAGAGGGATTGAAACTCAGCATGACCCTGCTCCCACATCTCCAGGCAGTACAGTTGGGAAAGGGGTGGGGGGGAATTCACAGCAAAGAAGGATCACCTCTGTATCCAAACTTCCATACAGTGCCCTTGGTCTAGCCTTGGCAGATGCTGTGTTAGAGGACAAGAACATTTTGCTGGCCTTCCCCACAACCCCCGCATGGGAATGTAAGAGGTCTCTGTGCTACCAAGGATCAAACACAAAGTCTGATGACCACCACCAGTGCTCCAGTCTCTTCTCACTACTTCATCAAAATACCAGCGTGTGAAAGGTATTCTCGTCTCTCACAATACCCTATCTGAGCCGTAATGTGCTACCAGGCTCTCAGCAAAGTGCCCCAGCCACTGAATAGTGTCTGCCCTCGGAGAATTCCAGGCAGAAATAGCAATCTAAACCAATGCCCTCTGTAACCTTGCTGAGCTACTGCTTGCCATAGAAACGGTAAATGAGACCACAAGGAATCGACATCTGAATTGCTTTCAGAACACATGGAAGGTGAGGGACCTGGAGGACTTACTGTGTGGGGATGGACTAAAGGCAGTGGAAACAGCAAGGAGAGGGACAGGTGCAGTGTGCAGGAAGGTGAGCTTAGCAGTGGGAAAAGCTGACGAACAAGACCCTGGAAAAGTTGGTGTCTAACTGGACTGCTGCTCGCTGATGCCGCTTTGCAAGCTGGTTGAACAGATTGCTGCAGGATCTCATGCACAGCACAATAGGCGAGGGAGGAAAAGGGCATCTTGTAGTAGAAGCTAGCTCTGATATTTATTAGCCAGTAAGCGTTAACAATACAATCAGTGCTGTACAAGACACAGAAGGCATGATCCCTGTCCAAGAAGCTCACACCCTACCTAGGTGGAGAGCACAATAGAGAACGTCTAGAGAAAGTGTTATCCATGTTCTGTCTCTCTCTCTCTCACACACACACATTTATATAGGGCTTGATCCTGCACACACTGAAATCAATGGGGGCTTTGTGATTGATTCCAGTTGTCTCAGGATCATATCCATTTGAGGGTTACCTTTTGTGAGCTGACCCTGCAACCCAAAATACTTAATGAGGGAGAATGAGAATAAGAAAAATAGGTTATCAAGGTGCTTTGGAACAACATGAGCTCTGACTGCCTCTGTTCCCTCCAGCCGTACCTGCTGCACCACTGAACAAAGGGTTAAATAGAAGTTATCCCCAGATAAACATGAACAAAAGATACACCCAATCCCAAGGCCAGCCGACATAGAGAGCAGGGGGGAGAAAGTCAATTTGTAGAAGACAATTTAAAAGAATGTACTGAGGCTTAAATATGTATTGTATCCTATTTTTTGGCCTGTTCAACCTGAGATGCACTTAGAAGTTACTTGAGCATTATGATTCACATACATCAAGGGGGTAGCGAGGAGGTAGTTGTGATTGTCTAGCTTCAATATATCAATGGCATTTCTTGTTTGTTAAAACTCTATTACATTAATGACCAACAGAGAGGAAGGATGTTCTTGTGGTTAATACAGGAGACTGAGATTCAGGAGATCTGGGTCCAATTCCCATCTCTGCTGTACACTCCATGTGACCTTGAGCAAGTCATTTCATCTATATGGTTTGGTTCTCCCGTCTATAAAATGATGATAAACAATACTTCCTTTGTCTGTCTTGTTGATTTAGATTGTAAGTCTCTGTCCCCAAGTATTCTCTCTTACCATGTGTTTGTAGAGCTTCTAGCACAGTGGGACCCTGGAGTTTGCTTAGGGTTTCCAGGTGGTACTGTGATACTAGTAATTATAAATAGCTATAGAGCTGATGAACAATTTTCTGTAATTTTGAAAAAGTGGCACTTCGTAAGTATCAGAGATGGCCATAGATTGTTAGGCCGAAACGCTGTCCATGTGCAGAGAACACGCCTTCCAGGCTGACCAATATTGTCTCAGTGGTTCCTTGTACTCTCCCGTTGGTCTGCCGGTATCCACCTGTTGTCATTTGTCTTATGCTTAGTTTGTAAACTCCATGGGACAGTGACTGTCTCTTTTTGTTCTGTTTGTACAGTGCCTAGCACAATGGTCCATGACTAGGGCTCCTGGGATTGACAGTAATACAAATAATAAATAATAGTAATAATAACAGAAGGGACAACCTGATCATCTCATCTGAGCTGCTGCACATCATAGGCCACTAAACCCAACCCAATAATCCCTTCATGGGTTAGACTAAAATATCACTGCCCTCTAGAGACTATAAACTATTGTGTCAAACACTGGACAAAACGGTCTCTCAAACAATATATTAGACAAGTAACACTCTGCTGAACATATGATTAGATGGAGATTATTAGACCTGCTATAGAGTTTATTGACATGTGTAAGCAATTACTGATTGAAAAATAAATGTTCAAATACATTATTTGATGGATACTATTCATCAAGTCTTGTGCTGTTACTTACAACACATATAGCACAGACTTCAATGTGAACCATGACTGTAAGACTTTAATTGAAAAGGAGGACTTGTAGCACCTTAGAGACTAACCAATTTATTTGAGCATAAGCTTCCATGAGCTACAGCTCACTTCATTGGATGCATACAGTGGATCCGATGAAGTGAGCTGTAGCTCATGAAAGCTTATGCTCAAATAAATTTGTTAGTCTCTAAGGTGCCACAAGTCCTCCTTTTCTTTTTGCGGATACAGACTAACATGGCTGCAACTCTGAAACCAGACTTCAATTGAAATCCGTAACGAAGAGGAAGTGCTATTTATTCACTGATTTTGTTTTTGAAAATGTGTTTTCTCTGTAGCGCCTTTGATGAATCTAGCCCATTTTAATCATCTCAATGTGTTTCCTTTGATTTATTTGAAAAGCCTAGTGCACCAGAGCCCTCAGTGTCCATGTGCTGAGAATAATATAACAGAAAGACTCGGGTGGGAGCCAGGAGGGCGAAATGTTCTACAGCAAGGCAGCACATCAGCTGCAGAATGGTCATTATCTGGGTCTTCAATGCAGTTCTTCTTCTTTTTTAGCCTGTGAGTTTCAAAGCCAAGCTGTGCCTCATTGGAACATGGTGTGGATGCTTCGGGACTAATTATGCCCGACCTTACATCATTAAACCCCAGTGTCAGTCCATTGATCTCCAGGGAGTTCCAAAGGCCTACAGCTGAAACCAAGTGGGGTTAATCAAGCTCCCTGTGAATGCTCACTGGGACATGGAGTACTGCACCCATTCTTTGTAAGATCTGCAGCCAGGAAGAGGAGGAGAAAGCCAAAGAATGTTGTGGTTGTAACTCTGGGTTTCTTGTTGAAAAGGAAACTCTGTTCTTGTTTTAACAGGACTTCGAGAATTTGAGTCAGATTGAAGGTGCATGCTGATACTGTGTTGGGAGTCCATATGAGTACATACCATTGAGAGCATACATAGTAAGGGCTTGTCTACATTGCCCGCTGGATCGACAGGCAGTGATCAATCCAGTGGGGGTCAATTTATCGCATCTAGTCTAGAAGCGATAAATCGACTGCCGAGCACTCTCCCGTCGACTCCGGTACTCCACTAGGGCGAGAGGCTCAGGTGGAGTCCACGGGAGAGCGTCAGCCATCAACTTACTGCAGTGAAGACACCATGGTAAGTAGATTTAAAGATGTCGACTTCAGCTACATTAGTCACGTACCTGAAGTTGCATATCTTAGATCGATTCCTGCCCTCCCCCCCACAGTGTAAGACCAGACCTAAGAGCAAAATTCTGCCCTATTTGAAAGCTCAGAGGATTGGACAGCGTCCAGTCAGCAATCTCAGGTTTCCTATCCAAATTCAGATTTACACCCTAACCCTGCTTAACTTTAAGAATGGGAGTAACCCAGCTGAACTCGGTGAATAATATGAATAAAGGTAGGGCTTGTCTTCATGTATAGCAACACTGTAGCGTTTTAGTGAAGCTGCTTCTATGCGAGAACTTCTGTGGGTGTAGTTAATCCACCTCCATATTCTAGGTTTGGATACATGCAACTTGGGTGCTGTAAACTTCAATGAGAATGGCACCCAGAGATGGGAAAGCCAGACTGTAGCCCGTAGCTTCCCTGCAATTATATTTACAACATGTTTTTTATCCTCACGCTCATGTGATTGGCTTTGACTTCTAGTTGTAATGCAGAGCATAATGTAGAATGTAAATCTAATTGACTTTCCAGTGGCTTAACGTATTAGTGAAAATTAGGTTGATGGATAAAGTCTAAAAGCTCCAGATAGTAAAAGGTTCTCCTGGAACTTTCTCTAATGCATTAGCAAATTCTGGGCTGCAGAAAAATATGTTAATAAAATGGAAATGTGCTATTAGGACAGTCAGAAATTTAACATTGTAGAAAATATCAATCCATTAACTTTGTCCAGCACTGGTAAAAATGCAGCAGTAATTTGGCTAGATGGGGATTTTTTTTCAACATAAAAAGGCTATTCATTACACAAAGCTACGCTAGTGTAATGTTGTGGCTGTGATTGCAAATGTTATGAAATGCAAAATGAACCAAAAGCCTATGTTCCGTCATCCCCATATCTGAGTGCCTTCTGAGTAGTCAGAAATAAACACAAATAGTAAGAATCTATCTCTTTTTCTTCCTTGTCAGCTTCTAGGAGAAATAGTTTGAGAGAGAGAGAGCATGTTCCCAATAGTTAATGCTATGAGAAAAATAGTATTAGAAAGGCTTGAAAACCTGCTGCTTTAAGATTTAAGACAATCTTTATTAGGGATTAAGATGAGACCTTCATGTGGACCAGGTTATCCCACATCTGCCTACTGTGGAGATTCTTGCCCCTTCCTCTGAAGCAGAGAGACCGGATACTGGGCCAGATGCACCATGAATCTAATCTTGTCTGGCAATTCCTGTGCAAGTTTTGCCATTGATTTCAGTGAGAGTAGGTTTGGGGTCTGACTGAGGGACCTCAATCAGAGAACCCCGAGCTTTGCATTGGATTCTGCTCCCAGTAAAGTCAGTGGCAAAACTCCCATTGATGCCAATGGGAGATGGATTGTGCCCTTGACCCTTTTAGATAGATCTAGTATTTGTGCTGTGAGAGCTGGTCATATACCATTTGACAAGTACAGCATTCAGTGAATATTGATGACACAAAATGTTGGTCAACCAGTCCCACTATTTGCAGACCTAACCGGTGTTTCAAAATATGCAACAAATATGACCAGCAAAGAAGTGGCAGTTGATGGATTTCTGCAAAGAACCCTGTCACCGTATTGGCATTCTGTTCACGAGGTTCAAGATTAGTCCTTGAAAATGACTAGTGAGTTGAGGACACACATTAGATGTTGAATACATGTATCCAAGCAACCTCAGCAGCCCAGTTTGCCTGCCAGGGATTTGAATAGAAGGATGATGATGATGACGATGCAAGAGGCTTGGATGTTTAGGCTTGCTGATTTGTTTTCCTGGCCCCCTCACTCACCCTATAATCCCTGTAATCCTCCCACTGAAGTCTTTGATTTCCCATTTAGTTGCTCCAAAGTGCCATTTCAGTTTATTTTAAGAGCAAAAACATGTGAAATAAAAATTAAAAAACGTAAAACACAAGTTCCTCTTATGTGGTGCTGGCAAGGGTCCATTCATTATTTTTGTCCTGTACCGCTGTTCCCTTTTCAGCAGGAGCTAGACAGATCTCTCAGCATTTTACACCATCTATTTTTATAAAAGACCTCCATAAAAGGTAGATGTGTGGCTATTCCAGTCCCTAGTTAATAGCTGTGGGTCACGTTCGGAGTTAGTGTAGGACAATCTGAGGGTATTGGGACACTCCATGTTCTAAAGGACTTAAGGTCATCTAAACAGTCAGCCTGCAAAAGGCAGATAAAACATTGTCCACATCTTTTCACTGTGTATTTTTTCAGCAGAGCATTGACAGAACTAGTCTGAAATCGTGAAGATCACAGTTAGTTTTCCACCATGACTCTTCTTCTCTGGTGCAACACTGCCACCTTGTGGCTATACATGGCTCATCTTTTATCTGACTGGTATGCTCAGTTCTCTGACACAGAGCCTCGTGCAAAACCCACAGAAGTCACTTGAGGGACTCTGACTTCAGTAGGCTTTGGGTCAGGCCTTTAGCTTCACTAAGGCAGCAAATAGGATTGATGGGAGGTAGGCAGAGGGCAATTCCAACTTGATGGCAGAAAATCAACGAGCTTTCAGATCTACCCAAGCACTCCTCAGATTTCCTCTGATCTGTCTATCTTGTCTGCATTGCATCATCATGCATTCCAGGCATCAAAATTGTTGCAGTATCTTGGATCTTTTTTTCAGGATCGTGTCATGTCGTAAAGGAAGCTGTGCAGCTGGGAAACTTTTCTAACCAGGCATATACCCCCCCTACACACTCACACCACACCCAACACCTTGAATTCTATTAAGCAGTAGTTGAAATCCCAAGTCCTTGGCTCAGCAGGATAGCAGGTTGATCTGCCTGGCAGAATATGAACTAACCTCACAGGATTTTCAGGCTGCTGGAAAGTATGCCAGATCCGCTGGCATAATTCACTGTAGCTCTAGTGACTACAATGGAGTGACATTAATTTACATAAACTGACTGTCTGGCCCAATGTGCACTCCAGAGCAGATGTGTCCAGTACTGTGCAAGGATTAATAATTCCAGCTTCCAAGGAGTGTGGGTGTGTTTTAGACCAGCCCCAATTGGCCTTACGGCCCCAATTGGCCATCCACACTTCTCTGCTGGCTGCAGATGTCGAGACAAATTACAACTAAGGAGACTGAGTGGGGGAGTAAAAGTTAAATAAAGATCCTGCCCTTCCAGCCTTACTCCAAAGGCTGAAGGGTGTGAATAATGGTTTATTGTCTGGTATCTTGGAGTGGGGTTTGCCACCCTGCAAACAACAGCAGAACCCTTCTGTGTATATATTAAATTAGAGAATTTTAGATCCAGAGATAGGGTCCCCTGCAGCTTACCCCAAATACCCACAACTACTTGTGCTTTACTGTACCCAATACCTTAAAAAAATCTGAGTCTCATTTCCCACTAAAGCATAAGGAGACATAGCTTAAAATGCTGTCTTTGCATCCCATGCAATCTTAATCCAGGTCCTCAGTGCTATATGAGGTGTACATGAAGGCAGAATTTGATCCTCAATTTGTTTTTTAACATGGGAGGTAGCTTCATTTTAAATACAAGAAAAATGAGGCCCAGACTGGTTAAGTGACTTGCCCAAGGTTACATAGTATCTCAGTGGAGGAGACCTGAATAAAACTTAGACCTGCTCATCATGATATAGGGAATCACTGACCTTCTTAAACAAGACACTGCTTATTAAGAAAACCAACTGCAGATAAACAACCAACCAGGTTTCCACACAATTTGAGTACCTGCTTTGTGTCTCTAGTTTTCTAGGAGCTGCACCCTGCCTGGAACACTATACAGCACACAGAGATACCTAGTGATTGAATAATATACAGGAAGTAAACATATCAGGTACTGGGCACTGCAATTTAAGAAAGATATAGACAAATCAGAGGGTCCAGAGGAGCGCAACAAAACTGATAAAAGGTTTAGAAAATCTGACCTATGAGGAAAGGTTTAAAAGAAAGTGGCCATGTTTAATCTTGAGAAAAGACGAGTGGGTGGGGGGCTGATAAGAGGCTTCAAATATGTTAAAGGCTCTTATGAAGAAATTGGTAAGGTTAATGTGACCAGATACTCAACACAATTAATTGTAACGACAAATGGGAAGGAACACAAGCCAAAACAGGGAAAGAACAGGTCAAAGAATATTTAGGTAAATTAGATGTATTCAAGTCAGCAGGACCTGATAAAATTCATCTTAGCAGACTCAAAGAACTAGCTGAAGCAATCTTGGGCTCATTAGCAATTATCTTTGAGAACTCATGAACAATGGGTGAGGTCTCAGAGGACTGGCAAAGAGCAAACATAGTACCTACCTTTAAAAAGAGGAACAAAGAGGAGCCGGGGAATTATGGACCAGTTAGGCTAACACTGTTACCTAGAAAGATACTGAAATAAATTATTGAACAATCAGTTATAGGATAATAGAGTTATAAGGAATAGCCAACATAGGTTTGTCAAGAACAAATCATGCCAAACTAATCTAATTTTCTTCTTTGTCAGGGTTACTGGCCTAGTGGATGGGGGGAATTGATAGACATGGTATATCTTGATTTTTGTAAGGTTTTTGGAACAGTCCCCCAACACATTTGCATAAGCAAATTAGGAAAATGTGGTCTAGATGAAATTATTACAAGGTGCAAGCACAACTGGTTGAAAGATTATTCAAAGAGTAGTTATCAATGGTTTGCAGTCAAACTGGGTAGGCGTATCTGGATCGGATCAGTCCTGGGATCAGTGCTAGTCAATATTTTCACTAATGACTTGGATAACAGAATGTAGAGTATGCTTATAAATTTTACAGGTGACACCAATGTGGAAGGGATTGCAGGCACTTTGGAGGACAGGATTAGAATTCAAAACGACTTTGAATTGGTCTGAAACCAATAAGATGAAATTCAAAAAAGACAAGTGAAAAGTACTTCACGTAGGAAGGAAAAACCAAGTACACAAATACCGAATGGGGCATAACTGGATCACAAAGTGAATATGAGCCAACAATGCGCTGCTATTGTAAAATGGCTAATATTCTGGGGTGTACTAACAGTAATATCCTATGTAAGACATGGGAGATAATTGCTCTGATCTCCTGGATGCTGGTGAGGCCTCAGCTGAAGTACTGTGTCCAGTTCTGGGTGTCACACTTTAGGAAAGATGTGGCCAAATTGGCAAGAGGCCAGAGGAGAGCAACAAAAATGATAGAAGGTTTAGAAAACCTGACCTATGAGGGAAGGTTAAAAAAATTGGATCTGTTTAGTCTTGAGAAAAGAAGACTGAGGGGGCACTTGATAACAGTCTTCAAATATATTAAGGGCTGTTACAAAAAGGACAGTGATCAATTGTTCTCCTGTTCACCGAGGACAAGAAGCAATGACCTTCATCTGCAACAAGGGAGATTTAGATTAGTTATTAGGAAAAACTTGCTAACTATAGGGAGGTGTGAATTCCCTATCATTTGAGGCTTTTAAGAACAGGTTAGACCTGTCAGAGATAATGTGGGTATATGTGGTCCTCCCTCAGCACAAGGTCCCTTCCAGCTCTACATTTCTATGATTCTGTATCCTTACATTCTTGTTTTCCTGTCAGACATACATTCATAGATTCCGAGGCCAGAAGGGATCGCTGTGATCACAGAACTTTCCCAGACATTGCAATCACATTTTGTTATTATGGAAAACAAACCAGTAAAAAAAAAAAAAAAGAAAAAATCATCTGTGCTAACCAGATGTCATTTCTTTCCAGGTTGGGAAGTGGATAACATGGGGCAAACTCATCCAGGTAGGAGGCAGTTCTGTTGGCTTCCAAGCTTTTATACATCTTCTCCCAGAGCTCATCTCTCTAAATTGCTCTGGGTTATGATGTGCCTCAGACTAAAAATTTAGACAGACACCCGTTATTTTTGTACTTCGTAAATATTGGTAATACAATAGCACTCATGAGGGGAAATAAAAATTTGATGTCTTTTAAAATTAGTTTAATCTAAATGCTAAAATGTCTTACTCAAAATCATATGGTTATTGCATAATACAGGGCAGAACTAAGGTTGTTTAGGTGCCTTAATTGTGCATTTCCATTCATTAACATGTTTGGATTTTCTTTATATTTTATCATAACTCTTATTGTCTTGGATTTATACCGCTTGATTTTGGGATACATTACAGGGATGTCGTGGGTATTTTATCCTAAATTACTGATCTGCAATCTCAACGTTAACTCCATCTTATTGTAGATTTTTAAATGTGTGTGTGTGTGTGTGTGTGTAAACTTTAGCATAAGTATGTTCATCATTCAAACTAGAGGGTGAACCCATATTTGCAATTTCACCTTTCCCAAAGGCAAAACAAAACAGGCCACTTATTTAGGACCTGATCCAAATACCCTGGAAATCAGAAAGGAGACTTTCCTGGACATTGGATCAAACCCATATTGTAGAAGCTGTAAACAAAATGTCCTCACTATATTTCTGGTTTTGTAGGTGATTTTGACCTATTGGATAGCACAGGCCAAACTCCCTTAGGTAAGGAAAAGAAACAAGGATGTTTTATTTATTTTTACGCTGTTCTAAAGGAATAACCCAGCTTTCTCTCCTGCCAGCTGGAAGTTATTTTTCAGATGAATTCTAATTATAGTGCCATGCTTAGTTGTGTGTTACTTTTAGCAGCATTATGAAGATCCATCAATTGAATGTTACAGTCTAACAAGGATATAATTATAAATTATATTTACTACTGTAACAATAATTACTGAATGGTGTAGAAGAAACCCAACAGTGTGATTTAGTAGCTATTTCTGCAGAGACCTGGGAGCTGGTGTGCAACAATAACGTACTGAAATTCAGCAGATAATGGAATGCTCACAGAAGAATGCACTGGTTCAATAGGTGCGTTCTGTTCCATGTATGGATGAATGACATGACTACATGTCAGTGGCACTGACCTTATTTTTTCTGTGCTGCCTAACAAAATTGCTCTAAAAATGAAAAATACCGAGCGGCAGAAAATCCTCATGCAAAAGCTGAAATTGGAATCAATTCTGGTTAAGGTTCAGTCCAAATAGAAGAAACTGGAATGGCTCAATAAATAGAAAGCATTCTACAGTTCTGGCTTGCAGGGCATTCAGAAAAGAATTCAGTGCACCCACGTGCACTGGTCTAATTTTTCAGTGTAGTCACAAGAGCTACTACTGTGAAACAGCCGTGTGCTGGTAGAGTGTTCTGGGTAATCGGAGATGTGAACAAGCATGTTAACCATCCTTCTTGGCTTCAAAATCCTCCTCTTAAACATTTCCATAACTGCAGTCTTTGGACTGAAGCTAAGGTTTAAGTTACGTTGTTGTCAGGCCAGGAAATGTGTGGTAATGCTCCAGTCAGTAAAGGAAGATGTGTCCTGCTGTTTGGTTTGGCAACGGCATTTCCCTTGTGACCTATTTTACATGATGCTTGTGTCCATTCCAGATGTAGGGGACATCAGCAGAAACTGCACAGAGGATGGCTGGTCTGAACCTTTCCCTCATTATTATGATGCCTGTGGGTTTGATGAAAATGAAACAGAGTCTGAAAATCAGGTAGGAACCCTTTAAAATGAGGAGCAAGTGAAGAACAGTGCACACATGTTAATTGTTTGATTCAGGGCTGATCCATACAACATTCTCTGTTATTCATATCCATAAATATGAGTTCTAAAGAGGCAGGGCTTTGCTTGTAGTCTAGCATTACACTGCATATTTCCATAATATTAATACATACCGCTTATGCAGCATGTGGCTCTTATAAACATTAGTTAATTAATCCTTACAGTTGACTACGGCATATAGTCTGCCCTAAAGTAAGCTGCTATGCCTTTAAACAACGTAGGAAGTAGTGATTGCAATCGTAAAAATCTAGTTTTTGCCCCACACATTATCAGTCACCTCAGTAAGGCATTAAGCCACAGACAGACCCAAACCTATGGGTCATTATATTATGGCACGGGAAAAGTACATGAAGACATCATGTATGAGCCCAGCCCTGTTCATGTTTCTCATCCAAGCAGTCCCATTAAGAGCTGAGGTGAGTGGAATTACTCCCCTGAGTGAGGTGAGCAAGATCTGGCCCTACGTGACAGTACTGTTGGTGACCATGTCCTGTTTGTTTCTCAAGGATTACTACTACCTCTCTGTGAAGGCTCTGTACACAGTGGGATACAGCACTTCCCTTGTATCCCTCACCACAGCAATGGTTATCCTGTGTCGTTTCAGGTGAGTCACCAGGAATGAGTTGTCACTCATCTCTGTAGGGGGGCGAAAGATCAGGGTCCAGGGAACCAAAAAAAAAATCAAGTCCTTGACCTCAGGAGTTACAAAAATAAGATGCCAGCAGTCCCTTAAAAATCAGATCTTTCCAATGGGTGTTGTCATTGATTCTTGGTTTTCTTCATTTTTCAGTGCACATGAGATTGGAATTTCCAAAGCACTCAGGATTGGCCTAACTCTGGTCTGTTTTAGGTACTTATCTGGCACCTGTTTCCATAGCATCTGAACACTTTGTGATCTTTTAACATATTTATCCTCTCAATATCCCTGGGAAATAGGACAGTGCTATCATACCCATTTTACAAATGGGAAAATGAGACACAGAAAAACTTAATGACTTACCTTAGGTCACCATCGTTCCTCTCTCAAATCACTGATTAATGAAATCTTGAAGTCAATGGTAAAATGGCCTACCTCTGTTCCTAGGTAAATGGGTAAATGGGACTATTACCATCAACTTCAATGAGAACAGTTAGGTTGAGCACTTTTGAAGGTGCTGCCCATGAAGTCTTCATGGAAAGTTCTGTAGGAACCAACTCTCATACCTGTGTACGCGCTGTCCAGGAAAATTAGGCACAGACATTATCAAGGTTCTCATGAGTATCATCTCTTACACCAGGAAAGCAAAATTCCCCGCTGTCTAAAAACCTAAACCTACAATGCAAAGATTAAAAACTGAATCCAAAATTTTGACTAAAATTCAATAAGAGATGCCAGCATTAGAGCAAATGCATTTAAAAATCTTCCATAGACCTAAAATATTTTTTGTCACACAATGCACAGTTAGCCAGTAGAATTCATTGTCACATGATATCATCAAGGCCACGAAGTCAGTAAGATATAAAAAAATGCCGAGGTCTCCCAGCCCCATGGAAAGCACAGAATACTGTTTCCTGAGTTGCTGGATTGGCTGGGATCACATGTGCTCAAACTCCAGGTGTTCAGACATGAAACAACCAGTCTGGATGTTGTATTCTTAAGAGAGAAATCAATCATCCACCCTCATTTCCTCTCTCCTTTTTCTAGGAAGCTTCACTGCACTCGGAACTTTATTCACATGAACCTCTTTGTTTCATTTATTCTACGAGCAATATCAGTCTTCATCAAAGACGGGATTTTGTATGCAGAACAGGACAGCAACCATTGTTTTATATCTACTGTAAGTAGAACCAAGGCCGAAGTCCGTTGTTTTTCTCTAAGGAGATAATGATTGTTAACTATCTGTATTAATAGTTGGGGATTGGTCCTGCTCTGAGCAGGGGGTTGGACTAGGTGACCTCCTCAGGTCTTTTCCAACCCTGATCTTCTGTGATTCTATTGCGGTTGTTCCTGGATGTGCCACTTGAGGTCTGTCCTTCATCGCCCTTGACTCATACAAATGCATAGTAACAGAGAATCCAAACCTGGATCACGATCAGCTTCCAGTGTAAACAGATGAGACTTATACAGCACCTAGCACAATAATGTCTTGGTCTATGACTGGGGCTCCTAGGCGCTCCAAATAGTAGTACAAGTAATTTTAATAACAGTAAACAGTGAGCGAAAGAGATGTCCTATGAAAACAGAGTGATGACGGTTTGCAAACATCCTGTTACTTCCATGATGTGAGACCTTTTTGGTTGCTTTTGCTTATTAACGTTATTGTTATTCACACACCCATATTGTGAGTTTGGGTCCTGGGATAGGAGTGTGGTAAGGAGGTGTCAAGGTTCCTCCCCCACTCTGAACTCTAGGGTACAGATGTGGGGACCTGCATGAAAAACCTCCTAAGCTTATCTTTACCAGCTTAGGTCAAAACTTCCCCAAGGTACAAAATATTCCACCCGTTGTCCTTGGACTGGCCGCTACCACCACCAAACTAATACTGGTTACTGGGGAAGAGCTGTTTGGACGCGTCCTTCCCCCCAAAATACTTCCCAAAACCTTGCACCCCACTTCCTGGACAAGGTTTGGTAAAAAGCCTCACCAATTTGCCTAGGTGACTACAGACCCAGACCCTTGGATCTTAAGAACAATGAACAATCCTCCCAACACTTGCACCCCCCCTTTCCTGGGAAATGTTGGATAAAAAGCCTCACCAATTTGCATAGGTGACCACAGACCCAAATCCTTGGATCTGAGAACAATGAAAAAGCATTCAGTTTTCTTACAAGAAGACTTTTAATAAAAATAGAAGTAAATAGAAATAAAGAAATCCCCCCTGTAAAATCAGGATGGTAGATATCTTGCAGGGTAATTAGATTCAAAAACATAGAGAACCCCTCTAGGCAAAACCTTAAGTTACAAAAAAGATACACAGACAGAAATAGTTATTCTATTCAGCACAGTTCTTTTCTCAGCCATTTAAAGAAATCATAATCTAACACGTACCTAGCTAGATTACTTACTAAAAGTTCTAAGACTCCATTCCTGGTCTATCCCCGGTAAAGACCAGCATATAGACAGGCACAGACCCTTTGTTCCTCTCCCTCCTCCCAGCTTTTGAAAGTATCTTGTCTCCTCATTGGTCATTTTGGTCAGGTGCCAGCGAGGTTACCTTTAGCTTCTTAACCCTTTACAGGTGAGAGGAGCTTTCCCCTGGCCAGGAGGGATTTCAAAGGGGTTTACCCTTCCCTTTATTTTTATGACAGGAGGGAAGGCAGAAAGTGAACAGCTGAAAGGAAAGACAAAGGGAAGAGAATGAGTTCAAGGCAGTCTGAGGGGAGGCAGGAATAAAAGAAAGAGGGAAGCCTGGATTAAGGCTGAAGTGAACTATGAGGGAGGGAGTTGGCGCAAACAGCCAATCATCACAAGGGAGATGGCTATTAGCCAGGATGGGCAGGGACAGTGTCCCGAGCCTCTGTTTGCCAGAAGCTGGGAATGAGTGACAGGGGATGGATCACTTGAAGATTACCTGTTCTGTTCATTCCTTCCAGGGCACCTGGCACTGGCCACTGTCAGAAGACAGGATACTAGGCTGGATGGACCCTTGGTCTGACCCAGTAGGGCCATTCTTATGTCCAGAAAGCATAGTCTGATGCCATCAGTAGAGTCGAGAATTCACTGCTGTAGCTCAAGCCTGGCTCCATCCAGGCAGTTTCTCCATTTCCCAAGCCTGCATGGCTAGAAGAGGATGGGGCGGAGGGCCACAAGAGACCAAGTGTCCCCAGATGAGGGATGGGGGTCTTTTTTGAACACATCTGGGTTTGGGGAAGAAAGAAGATTGTTCTAACAGAGATTTAAAAATATCCTAGATCTTCAAACCAGGGCCATAATCAGGACACGGCGAGCGGGGCAGCAGCCCAGGGCGCAAAGCCACAGGGGTGGAAACAGATTGGGATGGGGGAACGGTAGGGGATGCAAATATGCTTGCTTGCCCTGGGTGCTAAAATGCCTAGTTACAGCTCTGCTTCACACCTCATGGTCTCTAGAATACCTCAGTAAAGTTCAATTAGTGACGGTAGCTTGTTTACCTCAGTGCAGCAACATAGGTTCATGCCTGCAGTGCCCTGCTGTAGGGGTCACTGAATGGTAGCAGGTGAACACCTTAGTCGGTACCTTGACATTTGGATACTTGGCTAAACTTCCTGGCTCTACTGACAGTGCTGGGGGCTTTCTTGTGAGATTTCAAGTACTTCTGGCTTCCAGCTGGGCAAATGGTCCTTGGCGAGCAGCCTCTTTTGCTGCACTCTAAGACTAAAAAGAGCATAGGTGTGTAACAATAACATACATATATATTTTAAAAAATATATCTCAACTTTTTTGACCCTCAGGAAAAGTTCAGTTTGTTGGGCTCAATTTTATGGGTAACTTTTGATTTGGTTCTTACTTTATCCAAACCCACCATCATTCTGATGAACATCTAGAGGAGCTGCTAAACTGAGGTCTCTCTTGCCCATCCAGTTGTGATGTAAAGTCCCAGGATTCTTTTCCAAAGGAAAACACTGATACTCTACTTTCTTCGTCAGCCTTTTCTTTCTCACTTAAATAGATTCCAGTATGGCTATACTTTGAGCTGGCGGTGTAATTTCCAGCTCAGAGACATTAGATCAGATTGAATTTGACAAATGGTTTTGGTTGACATTTTTTTTTAGAGCGATTAAACATTTTGTTTTGACCATTTCATTTTGAAACGTTTTGTGTTGACTTGTTGACTCAAAGTGGCATTTCAAATTAATTTTGGGCAATTAAAAAAAAAGGCAAAAAAAATGAGGGGAAACCACCATAGATGTCCAATTAAAAATGAAATACTCGACCAAAAAATTAACAACATAGTTTTGAGGACACCGAAAACATTTTGAGTTGACTGAAATTTTTGGGGGGCATTTTCGATTTGGTGAAAACTTTGTGAAAAAACAATTTGGGTTCCAATCAAACCAGAATTTTTTGTAAAAAATTTGGTTCAGCCTTCCCAAACTGAAAATCCATTAACTCAGCCCTACCTGAGTAGTTTCAAAGTTTCCATGAACCTCAAATCACAAGTGATGAGTCCCACAGATCCTACAGTCTGGTGGCCGGATCTTTGGCTGACATAAAAGGGTGTAGCTCCATTGAAGTGAATGGAGCTATGCCAATTTACACTAGCTAAGGATGTGTCCAGGGGATGGAATGTAAATGGGAGGGAACCAGGTGTCTCCTCCTCCCCAAGCTCCAGGGATCATAGAATCATAGAATCATAGAATATCAGGGTTGGAAGGGACCCCTGAAGGTCATCTAGTCCAACCCCCTGCTCAAAGCAGGACCAATCCCCAACTAAATCATCCCAGCCAGGGCTGTGTCAAGCCTGACCTTAAAAACTTCAAAGGAAGGAGATTCCACCACCTCCCTAGGCAATGCATTCCAGTGTTTCACCACCCTCTTAGTGAAAAAGTTTTTCCTAATATCCAATCTAAACCTCCCCCACTGCAACTTGAGACCATTACTCCTCGTTCTGTCATCTGCTACCATTGAGAACAGTCTAGAGCCATCCTCTTTGGAACCCCCTTTCAGGTAGTTGAAAGCAGCTATCAAATCCCCCCTCATTCTTCTCTTCTGCAGGCTAAACAATCCCAGCTCCCTCAGCCTCTCCTCATAAGTCATGTGTTCTAGACCCCTAATCATTTTTGTTGCCCTTCGCTGGACTCTCTCCAATTTATCCACATCCTTCTTGTAGTGTGGGGCCCAAAACTGGACACAGTACTCCAGATGAGGCCTCACCAATGTCGAATAGAGGGGGACGATCACATCCCTCGATCTGCTCGCTATGTCCCTACTTATACATCCCAAAATGCCATTGGCCTTCTTGGCAACAAGGGCACACTGCTGACTCATATCCAGCTTCTCGTCCACTGTCACCCCTCGGTCCTTTTCTGCAGAACTGCTGCCTAGCCATTCGGTCCCTAGTCTGTAGCGGTGCATTGGGTTCTTCCGTCCTAAGTGCGGGACCCTGCACTTATCCTTATTCAACCTCATCAGATTTCTTTTGGCCCAATCCTCCAATTTGTCTAGGTCCTTCTGTATCCTATCCCTCCCCTCCAGCGTATCTACCACTCCTCCCAGTTTAGTATCGTCCGCAAATTTGCTGAGAGTGCAATCCACACCATCCTCCAGATCATTTATGAAGATATTGAACAAAACCGGCCCCAGGACCGACCCCTGGGGCACTCCACTTGACACCGGCTGCCAACTAGACATGGAGCCATTGATCACTACCCGTTGAGCCCGACAATCTAGCCAGCTTTCTACCCACCCTATAGTGCATTCATCCAGCCCATACTTCCTTAACTTGCTGACAAGAATACTGTGGGAGACCGTGTCAAAAGCTTTGCTAAAGTCAAGAAACAATACATCCACTGCTTTCCCTTCATCCACAGAACCAGTAATCTCATGATAAAAGGCGATTAGATTAGTCAGGCATGACCTTCCCTTGGTGAATCCATGCTGGCTGTTCCTGATCACTTTCCTCTCATGCAAGTACTTCAAGATTGATTCTTTGAGGACCTGCTCCATGATTTTTCCAGGGACTGAGGTGAGGCTGACTGGCCTGTAGTTCCCAGGATCCTCCTTCTTCCCTTTTTTAAAGATTGGCACTACATTAGCCTTTTTCCAGTCATCCGGGACTTCCCCGGTTCGCCCCGAGTTTTCAAAGATAATGGCCAATGGCTCTGCAATCACAGCCGCCAATTCCTTCAGCACTCTCGGATGCAACTCGTCCAGCCCCATGGACTTGTGCACGTCCAGCTTTTCTAAATAGTCCCTAACCACCTCTATCTCCACAGAGGGCTGGCCATCTCTTCCCCATTTTGTGATGCCCAGCGTAGCAGTCTGGGAGCTGACCTTGTCAGTGAAAACAGAGGCAAAAAAAGCATTGAGTACATTAGCTTTTTCCACATCCTCTGTCACTAGGTTGCCTCCCTCATTCAGTAAGGGGCCCACACTTTCCTTGGCTTTCTTCTTGTTGCCAACATACCTGAAGAAACCCTTCTTGTTACTCTTGACATCTCTCGCTAGCTGCAGCTCCAGGTGCGATTTGGCCCTCCTGATTTCATTCCTACATGCCCGAGCAATATTTTTATACTCTTCCCTGGTCATATGTCCAAGCTTCCACTTCTTGTAAGCTTCTTTTTTATGTTTAAGATCCGCTAGGATTTCACCGTTAAGCCAAGCTGGTCGCCTGCCATATTTACTATTCTTTCGACTCATTGGGATGGTTTGTCCCTGTAACCTCAACAGGGATTCCTTGAAATACAGCCAGCTCTCCTGGACTCCTTTCCCCTTCAAGTTAGTCCCCCACGGGATCCTGGCCATCCCTTCCCTGAGGGAGTCGAAGTCTGCTTTCCTGAAGTCCAGGGCCGTATCCTGCTGCTTACCTTTCTTCCCTGTGTCAGGATCCTGAACTCAACCAACTCCTGGTCACTGCCTCCCAGATTCCCATCCACTTTTGCTTCCCCCACTAATTCTACCTGGTTTGTGAGCAGCAGGTCAAGAAAAGCGCCCCCCCCCTAGTTGGCTCCTCTAGCACTTGCGCCAGGAAATTGTCCCCTACGCTTTCCAAAAACTTCCTGGATTATCTATGCACCGCAGTATTGCTCTCCCAGCAGATATCAGGAAAATTAAAGTCACCCATGAGAATCAGGGCATGCGATCTAGTAGCTTCCGTGAGCTGCCGGAAGAAAGCCTCATCTACCTCATCCCCCTGGTCCGGTGGTCTATAGCAGACTCCCACCACTACATCACTCTTGTTGCACACACTTCTAAACTTAATCCAGAGACACTCAGGTTTTTCTACAGTTTCGTACCGGAGCTCTGAGCAGTCATACTGCTCCCTTACATACAGTGCTACTCCCCCACCTTTTCTACCCTGCCTGTCCTTCCTGAACAGTTTATAACCATTCATGACAGTACTCCAGTCATGTGAGTTATCCCACCAAGTCTCTGTGATTCCAATCACATCATAGTTCCTTGACATCACCAGGACCTCCAGTTCTCCCTGCTTGTTTCCAAGGCTTTGTGCATTCGTATATAAACACTTGAGATAACCTGTTGATCGCCCCTCATTCCCAGTATGAGGCAGGAGCCCTCCCCTCACAGACATTTCTGCCTGTGCTTCCTCCCGGTATCCCGCTTTCCCACTTACCTCAGGGCTTTGGTCTCCTTCCCCCGGTGAACCTAGTTTAAAGCCCTCCTCACTAGGTTAGCCAGCCTGCTGGCAAAGATGCTCTTCCCTCTCTTCGTAAGATGGAGCCCGTCTCTGCCCAGCACTCCTCCTTCATGGAACACCATCCCATGGTCAAAGAATCCAAAGCCTTCTCTCCGACACCACCTGCGTAGCCATTCGTTGACTTCCACGATTCGACGGTCCCTACTCAGGCCTTTTCCTTCCACGGGGAGGATGGACGAGAACACCACTTGCGCCTCAAACTCCTTTATCCTTCTTCCCAGAGCCACGTAGTCCGCAGTGATCCGCTCAAGGTCATTCTTGGCAGTATCATTGGTGCCCACGTGGAGAAGCAGGAAGGGGTAGCGATCCGAGGGCTTGATGAGTCTCGGCAGTCTCTCCGTCACATCGCGAATCTTAGCCCCCGGCAAGCAGCAGACTTCTCGGTTTTCCCGGTCAGGGCGGCAGATAGATGACTCAGTCCCCCGGAGGAGAGAGTCCCCGACCACCACCACCCGCCTTCTCCTCTTGGGAGTGGTGGTCGTGGAACCCCCAACCTCAGGACATCGCATCTCATGCCTTCCAACCAGCGGAGTCTCCTTCTGCTTTCTCGCCCCAGACATATCATCTGGTCCACTCTCCGCAACGGTACCTGCGGAGAGAACATGAAAGCGGTTAGTTACCTGTGTCTGTGTTACTGGAACCCGGACATTCCGCTTACCTCTTCTGGAGGTCACATGTTGCCAAGCTTCTTCACTGGCCTCTTGGCTCCTCTGTGCAACCTGCTCTATATCTTTAGAGCTTTGTGCTCCTAGAAGCCTATCCTGAGTTTTGTCTAGAAAATCCTCAGTTTCTCGTATGCAACGCAGGGTCGTTATCTGTTGCTCCAGACCTTCAATCTTCTCTTCCAATATGGAGACCAGCTTGCACTTTGTACAGACAAAGTCGCTTCTGTCCTGTGGAAGAAAGACAAACATGGCACATCCAGTGCAGGTCACAACAGCTGAACCCCCCCCTTCCATATCACCTTCCTACTATGAGCTTCCTCAGAGCAGTTTGCAAGACGTAAGCCTCACCGGGCTCACTCCAGGCGAACTCCCAGGCAAACTCCTGCTGTGAGCTGCTCTGCTGGTTCGCCGCCGCTCAGCTGGTTCGCGAAGCTCTGGCTATTTTTAAACAGCCAGGCTTCCCTGACGCAAACAAACAGACACCCTAATGCCCGCCCCCTGCAGGCTAGCAGCCAATCAGACACTCACGCAGGCTCTCACACTGATGAGCTTCCAGTGTTCAGGGCTATTCTGTGATGCCATTTTGTGAGTGGGTGATGTTGCAGATTCAATATCATCCTGTTGACATGCAACATTGCAAAGACAAGTCTGCCAAACGCAATGTCTGTGTAGGGGTCAGCAGACTCCACCAGAGCTTGATAGAGTGGATTTGTAGTTTTGTCTAAAACTTTTCCCCATTTGCTTCGTATGGTAGATCACTCAGCTTTCTTCAAACTTATCCTCAATTTTCATTTCCTGACACGGAGTGACAGCTTCCACCAAATTGCAGTGAAGTAAAATTCTGAAGTTTGCACAGTAGGGTGCATCCTTTATCAGCCTCTTAGCAATCTCAGGCCTTTCCACACTTTTACTTCTATTTAAAACCCTTCCTTAGATTTCTCTATACAAAACCAGATTCTTTTTCTTACCTGCACTTAAGGCAGGGAGAACTATAATCTAGCAATTAGCTGCCATTGTTGGCATACACCTTACTACTAGGAGAAGTTCTTAAGCTGCCTGAAAGCACTCATAAAATACCACCTAACTGCTAAAATTGGTTTTCTACCCTTTAGAGCTGCACTCTTAAAGTGAAAAGAAAAGGAGGACTTGTGGCACCTTAGAGACTAACCAATTTATTTGAGCATGAGCTTTTGTGAGCTACAGCTCACTTCATTGGATGCATACTGTGGGAAATACAGAAGATGTTTTGATACACACAAACCATGAAAAAATGGGTGTTTATCACTACAAAAGGTTTTCTCTCCCCCCACCCCACTCTCCTGCTGGTAATAGCTTATCCAAAGCGATCACTCTCCTTACAATGTGCACGATAACCAAGGTGGGCCACTTCCAGCACAAATCCAGGGTTTAACAAGAACATCTGAGGAACGGGGGGGGGGGGGGTATCTTGCACCTATTTCCCCTTATTTTTTCCTAACACACACACACACACACACACACACCGTTCCTCAGACGTTCTTGTTAAACCCTGGATTTGTGCTGAAAGTGGCCCACCTTGGTTATCGTGCACATTGTAAGGAGAGTGATCGCTTTGGATAAGCTATTACCAACAGAAGAGTGGGTTTGTGTGTGGGGGGGGGTGGGGGAAACCTGGATTTGTGCTGGAAATGGCCCACGTCGATTATCATACACATTGTAAGGAGAGTGATCACTTTAGATAAGCTGTTGCCAACAGGAGAGTGGGTTTGTTGGGGGGGTGTGGGGAGAAACCCTGGATTTGTGCTGGAAATGGCCCACCTTGATTATCATACACATTGTAAGGAGAGTGATCACTTTAGATAAGCTATTACAAGCAGGAGAGTAGGGTGGGGGGAGAGAAAACCTTTTGTAGCGATAAACACCCATATTTTCATGGTTTGTGTGTATAAAAACATCTTCTGTATTTTCCACAGTATGCATCTGGTGAAGTGAGCTGTAGCTCACAAAAGCTTATGCTCAAATAAATTGGTTAGTCTCTAAGGTGCCACAAGTACTCCTTTTCTTTTTGCGAATACAGACTAACATGGCTGTTACTCTGAACTCTTAAAGTGGCTTGTAACAGTTTTCATAAACTCTTTAGATGTACATATTATAAAATAAAAGGCCAGATTGTTTTTACTTGTTGTTTAGAGGATTTCGGGATCTGTGTCTAGTTCTCATATCCCCATCAAACATGGGTGAAACAGCAAAATAACTTTATTTGTGCTTGCTTTTTTGTAGGTGGAATGCAAAGCAGTGATGGTCTTTTTCCACTATTGTGTCATGTCCAACTATTTCTGGCTGTTCATTGAGGGATTGTACCTTTTCACCTTACTCGTGGAGACCTTTTTCCCAGAGAGGAGATATTTTTATTGGTACACCATCATCGGCTGGGGTAGGTGGCATTTCTTACATGGGCTTTGTTTATTTTTAACCCTGCTGCATGCAAAAGACTTCACTCCCCCTAATTTTATCTTGAAATGAGGAGTTGAATGAGAACAAGTGAATGAGTGTAATCAAAGCAGAAGCCACCTGGTATTTTCAGTCACCAGCTCCAGGCACTTGCATTTCTATGCTCTCCATGTGTTTGTGTGTACAAGTGTGTGTGGCATGTAATCTAAAAGGAGGACTTCCTTACCTCCCACCCCAAAGCCCCGGCATCACAACCATCTTCCTTGCCCAATTTGAGATGAATGAGACCTCCTTTTGGGGCTCCTCAGCAGTGTTCATAAGCCAGTCATATGGTTGGCTGTAGAACCGTGGAGATCCAAACGTCTTTCTTTCTGAAGAAAATCAACATGCCTCTTGTAGCACTCCAAGAAGTGTTTTAATAGTCAAAAAAGAAGCAAACCAGACAACCTGCACTTCTCCATTATATGTGGATTAAGTGATGTAAGTTTTTTTTTCTCCTCCCACTGGTATTACAGATATCAGTATTGCCATTATAAACCAAACTGCTTCTATTACCAGCAGGAGAGTGAGTTGGGGTGGGGGGGGCGGAGGGTGAGAAAACCTGGATTTGTGCTGGAAATGGCCCAACTTGATGATCACTTTAGATAAGCTATTACCAGCAGGAGAGTGAGTTTGTGTGTGTATGGGGGTGGGGGGGTGAGAAAACCTGGATTTGTGCTGGAAATGGTCCACCTTGATTATCATGCACATTGTAGGGAGAGTGGTCACTTTGGATAAGCTATTACCAGCAGGAGAGTGAGTTGTGTGTGTGTTTTTTGGAGGGGGGTGAGGGAGTGAGAGAACCTGGATTTGTGCAGGAAATGGCCCACCTTGATTATCATACACATTGTGAAGAGAGTTGTCACTTTGGATGGGCTATTGACAGCAGGAGAGTGAGTTTGTGGGGGGGGGGGGGGGGGGGGCGGAGGGTGAGAAAACCTGGATTTGTGCTGGAAATGGCCCAACTTGATGATCACTTTAGATAAGCTATTACCAGCAGGACAGTGGGGTGGGAGGAGGTATTGTTTCATGGTCTCTGTGTGTATATAATGTCTTCTGCAGTTTCCACGGTATGCATCCGATGAAGTGAGCTGTAGCTCACGAAAGCTCATGCTCAGATAAATTGGTTAGTCTCTAAAGTGCCACAAGTACTCCTTTTCTTTTTGCGAATACAGACTAACACGGCTGTTACTCTGAAACCTTCTTCTTGTCTCCCAGTCTAGCCATACCTGCATTAAAATAAGGACGATATTGCATCACTTGCGAGCATATGGTTTCCTTTAGAGGATTTCTCTTTGCAAGAAGAGTTCTTAATGTTCTTAACAGGAACTTTTCTGCTTATACAAATCAGAAAAATAGCCGCTCTGGTTCATTCCTTGAGGCTACAGTCATGTCTGAAAGCTGATGACTGAGTGGAAAGCATCTCTAAGTAAGACTCGCTTCACAATCCAGAAGTGGATAGGTAAATAAGAGCTGGTTATCTTGGAAAGAAACAAACCGTGCTTTAGAGAATCCTGTGATGATATGTAATGTGCTTATTTTGGATGTGAAACTTCTGGGGCCAAATTCATGTTAATCAGACAGTATGTAATTGAAATTTTGGCTATGAATCCAAGATGTCAGACACAGGAGAAACCATTGATTGCAGCTGCTTGTCTCAGGTTTAATCGCATGGTCTCAAGGTTAGGCCCAATGTTTTATGTTTTGTAAAACAAGTTCCCTTCAAAACTGATCATGGATAGAAATAACTTCTTGGAGTAATTTAAAAAAACAGCAAAAGAAATCTGAAAACATTTACAGCTCTGGTTCTTCTGATTTGTATTATTTTAGCACTTACGAGCCCCAATAGGATTCAGGGTTCCATTGTGCAAGGCCCCGTATATACGCATAGGAGACAGCTCCTGCTATGAAGATCATGCACTCTAAACAGATAAAGAGTGAGAGGGGAAACAGAGCCACAGAAAGATGAAGTGAGAAAGCCAGGTATAGAACCCTTGTCTTTGCAGGCCTAAACCAACACCCTAGCCACTCAACCACGCTGCTTCTCAGCTAAGCTGTTATCTAATCTAAAAGAGCAGGGCTCTGTGCCTAGGCAGAGCCCACTGAGTTTAATGACACTCCATGCAAGCGTAAAGCTCTGTCCCCATAGATCTGCTTGCAGGATCTTCTAGGCCTATGTCTGTTAGCGCATCTGAATATAGTGTTCAATATGAGAACAATATAAGACAGCATACAGACACACTGACAAAGGGATTGTCCGTCTATATAATTAAAGAACTACCTAGATGTGTAACCAGACCATAGTGCAACCCTGTCTCAGGTGAATATTTGATTTCAGGATCATAAGTTCCCCAGAGCAAAAGATGTCCAACGCTTCAAGGGGCATGGAGCTGCATGCATAGGAGCTGAAGGGGGGTCAGCACTCTGCAGGGCTGAGGTCTTCACCAGTGTTTTGGAGGGCCCCAAGTGCATTGTCAGCACTCAGCATAAAATAAATAACAGTTACAAATGTGGATACTTTTCTGAACTATTCAGTCCTCTTAGCCCTGCAAAATAGGACTGATAATTTCAGGAAAGATCCTATCTTCTCATAAGATTTCTTGTAATTTCTGCTCCTGGTAAGGGAAGAAATTCTGTCTGCAAGAATGGGCCTTTCAGCAGCGTTTTGATGCTGCTTTTATTCTGACTTTGCCATATGAACCATATCAACACACGCACAAACACCATATGCGTAGAAATAAACAGCAGTGCATTCATCATTTCAATGAAAATCCATGTGTCATGGAGCTGGCTCAAGAGATGTAGGTCAGGCTTGACAAAGCCCTGGCTGGGATGATTTAATTGGGGATTAGGTCCTGCTTTGAGCAGGGGGTTTGGACTAGATGACCTCCTGAGGTCCTTTCCAACCCTGATATTCGATGATTCTATGACTCTGTATCCACAAGTACTTGGCTCCGGCGGAATCACAGAGCGCCTCTGGCCAGAGCAGGGGCAGGGAGCAAGCTCCTCCGGTCCTGACGCTTGAAGAGGTTGCGCGCTCTCTCACCTCTGAGGTCCCGTGTCTGGAAGAGCTGTTAGCTCCCACTGCGGCCCCAGGACCTGCACCCCTGCTTGCCCCCCATCTCCTCCCCGGGCATATCCCTATATGGAAGCGTTGTTTGGATTACATTTGCAATAGATACATTGGGCCCAATTCTGATCTCACACCCACTTTTCATTGTTGTAGCTTCACTGACTTTTTTGCAGTAACTTCTGATTTACACCATTGTAAGCAAGAGACGCAGCAGACCCGTTTGATCTGATCATACTTACAGTTTCATCAGATCTTCATTTTTAATGTAATGTTTTGGTTTGAAATTTTATAAACATCCATTATACACCCAAAGATCCTTGGTCTTTCATAAGCATGAGAATATTAAAATTGGATTCAACTTAACATGCTTTATTTCCTCTCCCCAGAATGTTTATTTTTGTTGCTGTTCAATCTCTCTCTATTTTAACTTTTCAGAATATCCGGGTATGTTCTTCTTTGACAGAGCTCTGCTTTGCTCAACCAAATAGGTTTAGAAAGTGGTATTCTCAATTTTAGTAGCTTCAGGACAGGCCCTGAGAAGATTAATTCTACTTATTAACCAATGTGACACCAACTCAGCTTTGCAAAATGTATGAAGCTTACTTGCGGCTGCCAGTCTCACCTCCTGCTACACCCTAGGGTTGTCTACGTCCTTGTGGTTTCTGTCAGTCCCTCTCCTTAATCTTCCCACCAGAGGTTGAATCTTTCATTTGCCCCATTTCAAAAATACAATGCATGCCATTAAAACTCCACATTTGCCTCTGTGCAGCGGTTGCATCCCTCAGCATCTCTAAGTAGAGGAAGATGCCGGGCTTATTTCCAGTGTTTTGTGTGGTGATTGAACAATATCAACAGCACAACAATCTAATCCTGCACCATTCTACGACATTGGCCTGAAACACTATAGACCCCTCCCTGTCGTCATTTATACTCATGAAACCTCATTAAGGCAACTCACCCTTTTTGGATTCTGACTTGAAGTCCTTACTCGAATGCCAAATCCTTAGAGAGTAAGGGCTGCTAGATTCATTTCAAGAACAATCCTGTTGTAAGCTGTAGGGCTTGGGGTCATTCCTAGCAGCTTTTTTTCCCCTATAAGCCATTGAAATATAAAACCTCCGTGGAGAAAGGTTGTGCATCAGATGGAAGTGATGTGCGATGTGCAAATAAGGATAATAAATAACAATAAACAAATAATGATTTCTCTCTCTTGTCTTTTGTAGGCACCCCGACAATTTGTGTCACTGTCTGGGCTGTACTGAGACTTCACTTTGATGATACCGGGTAGGTACCATTGGGTGAGAAACTCTCCAGTCACCTCATTTTCAAGTGAAGTACAGAAGGGAAGAGGTCTGGTGGTTAGAGTAGGGGAATGTGGGCCAGGAGACCTGGCTTCCGTTCCCAGCTCTGCCACTAACTCATTGTATAACTTTGGGCAATTTGCTTAGGCTAAACCAGTGGTTCTCAACTTGCGACCCAATCAGCACAGAGCTGTGGCCCATGTGACATTCTCAGGGCCATACTGGTCGTATTGGATGTGGCCCACATAACACATTGTGGGCTACATATGCGGCCCACAGTGGTAAACAGGTTGAGAACCATTGGGCTAAACCACTGAGTACCTAAGGTTGGACTCCTAAATACCTATTTAAGCACAGAAGTAGACGTGATACAGTATTCTGAGTTGCTGCCCTTTGAAGCCAGTGGGGATTTCAGGTACTCAGCATCTCTGAATATTAGATCCCAACTTCACCAAAGATTAGAGATGTTTGTATCTGAGGTTCTGGCTCAGGTCCGTCTCTCTCAAATTCCCTTCCTAGTGATTCAGTGACTGACTACACATAAAAACCTCTCTCCATGGAGGATTTGGGTTTTTTTTTTATCCAATGTTCTATTTTGATGATAAAACAAATTAAATCACCTATTTCCATGCAAAACAAGCCAGAAATCCCTGTTGTGTCATTATGATGATTATAGCACTGGTCCTAAAAGCATTAATTGCTTTTAGAAATCCAGATGGCCCCTGTTTTGGGGGAGTAAATATCTCATGGGAGGAAAAACCTTTGCTGCTTTATTTCTGAGAAGTTTATTAACATGCAGCACATGTAGATGGAGTCGAGCTGAGTCTCTCAGTGGCTATTTTATTTTATTTTTTTGAAAGATCAGCTAGGTTTGTTCAAGGGTGGGGAGGAAAAGCCAGCGTGAGTCTGAAAACATTTCAGAAATCATGGGGTGGGGAATCCACCAAGAGAAAGGGTAAGGGCTGAAATTTAAAGACACTGACTTCAACTCCTGATGCAGCCCAGTGTAAGTGAGAAGGGAACTGGGTCTCTAGATGGTGCTGTCTGTCAGTCCAGAGTAATACCACTGAAGGGAATGGAGTTACACCAGAGCTCAGAATTTGGCATCTTAAAATGGAAAAGGGCGTTCCCCCGCAACAGAAGAAGTCATGTGGTTCTGGTCTCCGCAGCAGCAAGCCACTCTTACCTGTAACAGAGTCTGCCTGGGGAGTGCAGTCTTTAAGTCGATACTTACATGCCCAGCTCTTTTCTCATTGTTTTTCATATTCTAATGTACTCTTACGTCTCTGACTCATAAGAAAGGGAAAAGTGGCTGTTGCTTCCACCCCTTTCATTCTGTGGGAGGTGCACGGGTTGGGCTAAAGTGGTCTTGGGAAATGCACATTTTGCCCTTGTAACTGCTTATGTTAGAAACCAGCCCATGGGCAGTCAGGTTCAGTGGAAGGTGCAAGAGTCATGGCTAGTGGTCGAAGCAGGAACTGGGAAGCAAATCCAGTCCCAGGGCCAAGGCTGGAGTCAGGAACCAGTAGCCATTCCAGGAGTCAGTGCCGGAGCTAAGAGCCAGGCCAAGGGTCAGAGCCAGGATTGGAAGCCAGTAGCCACGCCAAGGCTCAGAACTGGAGTCAAGAACCAGAGTCAGGGTGAGGAAGCTGTAGCCAGGAGCAATCAGAGGTAGTTAGGACTGAGCAGGAACAAGGCTGGGGAACAAGGCAGTAACAGGAGCAATCAGAGGTAGTTAGGACTGAGCAGGAACAAGGCTGGGGAACAAGGCAGTAACAGGAGCAATCAGAGGTAGTTAGGACTGAGCAGGAACAAGGCTGGGGAACAAGGCAGTAACAGGAGCAATCAGAGGTAGTTAGGACTGAGCAGGAACAAGGCTGGGGAACAAGGCAGTAACAGGAGCAATCAGAGGTAGTTAGGACTGAGCAGGAACAAGGCTGGGGAACAAGGCAGTAACAGGAGCAATCAGAGGTAGTTAGGACTGAGCAGGAACAAGGCTGGGGAACAAGGCAGTAAGAGGAGCAATCAGAGGTAGTTAGGACTGAGCAGGAACAAGGCTGGGGAACAAGGCAGTAACAGGAGCAATCAGAGGTAGTTAGGACTGAGCAGGAACAAGGCTGGGGAACAAGGCAGTAAGAGGAGCAATCAGAGGTAGTTAGGACTGAGCAGGAACAAGGCTGGGGAACAAGGCAGTAACAGGAGCAATCAGAGGTAGTTAGGACTGAGCAGGAACAAGGCTGGGGAACAAGGCAGTAACAGGAGCAATCAGAGGTAGTTAGGACTGAGCAGGAACAAGGCTGGGGAACAAGGCAGTAACAGGAGCAATCAGAGGTAGTTAGGACTGAGCAGGAACAAGGCTGGGGAACAAGGCAGTAACAGGAGCAATCAGAGGTAGTTAGGACTGAGCAGGAACAAGGCTGGGGAACAAGGCAGTAACAGGAGCAATCAGAGGTAGTTAGGACTGAGCAGGAACAAGGCTGGGGAACAAGGCAGTAACAGGAGCAATCAGAGGTAGTTAGGACTGAGCAGGAACAAGGCTGGGGAACAAGGCAGTAAGAGGAGCAATCAGAGGTAGTTAGGACTGAGCAGGAACAAGGCTGGGGAACAAGGCAGTAACAGGAGCAATCAGAGGTAGTTAGGACTGAGCAGGAACAAGGCTGGGGAACAAGGCAGTAAGAGGAGCAATCAGAGGTAGTTAGGACTGAGCAGGAACAAGGCTGGGGAACAAGGCAGTAACAGGAGCAATCAGAGGTAGTTAGGACTGAGCAGGAACAAGGCTGGGGAACAAGGCAGTAACAGGAGCAATCAGAGGTAGTTAGGACTGAGCAGGAACAAGGCTGGGGAACAAGGCAGTAACAGGAGCAATCAGAGGTAGTTAGGACTGAGCAGGAACAAGGCTGGGGAACAAGGCAGTAACAGGAGCAATCAGAGGTAGTTAGGACTGAGCAGGAACAAGGCTGGGGAACAAGGCAGTAACAGGAGCAATCAGAGGTAGTTAGGACTGAGCAGGAACAAGGCTGGGGAACAAGGCAGTAACAGGAGCAATCAGAGGTAGTTAGGACTGAGCAGGAACAAGGCTGGGGAACAAGGCAGTAACAGGAGCAATCAGAGGTAGTTAGGGGACTGAGCAGGAACAAGGCTGGGGAACAAGGCAGTAACAGGAGCAATCAGAGGTAGTTAGGACTGAGCAGGAACAAGGCTGGGGAACAAGGCAGTAACAGGAGCAATCAGAGGTAGTTAGGACTGAGCAGGAACAAGGCTGGGGAACAAGGCAGTAACAGGAGCAATCAGAGGTAGTTAGGACTGAGCAGGAACAAGGCTGGGGAACAAGGCAGTAACAGGAGCAATCAGAGGTAGTTAGGGGACTGAGCAGGAACAAGGCTGGGGAACAAGGCAGTAACAGGAGCAATCAGAGGTAGTTAGGACTGAGCAGGAACAAGGCTGGGGAACAAGGCAGTAACAGGAGCAATCAGAGGTAGTTAGGGGACTGAGCAGGAACAAGGCTGGGGAACAAGGCAGTAACAGGAGCAATCAGAGGTAGTTAGGGGACTGAGCAGGAACAAGGCTGGGGAACAAGGCAGTAACAGGAGCAATCAGAGGTAGTTAGGACTGAGCAGGAACAAGGCTGGGGAACAAGGCAGTAACAGGAGCAATCAGAGGTAGTTAGGACTGAGCAGGAACAAGGCTGGGGAACAAGGCAGTAACAGGAGCAATCAGAGGTAGTTAGGGGACTGAGCAGGAACAAGGCTGGGGAACAAGGCAGTAACAGGAGCAATCAGAGGTAGTTAGGACTGAGCAGGAACAAGGCTGGGGAACAAGGCAGTAACAGGAGCAATCAGAGGTAGTTAGGACTGAGCAGGAACAAGGCTGGGGAACAAGGCAGTAACAGGAGCAATCAGAGGTAGTTAGGACTGAGCAGGAACAAGGCTGGGGAACAAGGCAGTAACAGGAGCAATCAGAGGTAGTTAGGACTGAGCAGGAACAAGGCTGGGGAACAAGGCAGTAACAGGAGCAATCAGAGGTAGTTAGGACTGAGCAGGAACAAGGCTGGGGAACAAGGCAGTAACAGGAGCAATCAGAGGTAGTTAGGACTGAGCAGGAACAAGGCTGGGGAACAAGGCAGTAACAGGAGCAATCAGAGGTAGTTAGGACTGAGCAGGAACAAGGCTGGGGAACAAGGCAGTAACAGGAGCAATGCTGGAATACGGCAAGGAGCAGCAGACACAGGGAGGGTCGCAGCTGTGGACATGAATGCACTGAGCCCCTAGAGAGCTGACGCTGGGCTAACAGTCAGCCAGTTGCTCTTCCTGACCAGTTAGGTGGGACAGTTAGTCAGGTAGCCTGCTGCAAGCCAGCTGCACTTGTTGGGGTGCTGGGAAACAGACTGTTCCAGGCCCTGATCCCTGACAGCTTATTCCTTTATGGACAAATTCTTAGCCACAAAATGATGCCTATTAACACTGCAGAACTACTGTTAATGATGGCCATATGCTAACCAGACATGGTCCCCCGCACAAACCCTCCAGAGCAGGGCTAATCTATGCAGGGTCCTGACAAATTCAGTTTTACAGATCCTGGCTGAAATTTTCACAAGTGCCTGCGTAGCTTAAGAGCACAAGAATCATTGACTTTCCGTGGGACTCTTGCTCTGAAGTCACTTAGGCTCTTTTGAAAATTCCATTCACTGAGTGTGTCAGGGATAAAAATACAGGCCATTGTCTGTGCCTGACCCATTAGACCCTGCCCTAGAATTTCACCCCACATATATATACTTTTCCTGTCTTAGACAACCTATGGAGTGGTTCATTTGTGGGTATGAGTCAGGACTGATGGGGAAATTTCAGATCTGTGCACCATGGAAGATGGAATCTGGCTCACAAACATTTCCTCTACTCCCACACATGTACACACAACAAAGGGACCATAGTTTTTAATGTACGGGTTTCTACTCCACCCCCCCCCCCCATCCCCAGTGTTTTGCAGGCAGGCATTTGACGTATGTAAAAGGTAAAGATAAACTTTCACAATATTAACATTTTGTTCTTCTGAGTTCTTTTCACTGTGGGTTAGAATCCGACAATACATCACTAGAACCAGGATTTACAGTTGTTATTCCCATGGGGAGGAAAGCTCACAACTTCAAGTGCAAAGCATTTTAGGATGCCTGATGGTGCTAGGAAAAATAAATCCCAATCAGTAACCATGCTTGATTTGTTTTAAAATTGGGAACACTGATCAAAAGCTGTGCAGGGGGGAAAAGGTCAGATGCATGTACAAGAAAAAAAAGTTTGCACTATTTTCCCAATTCTAGAAACACATCCAAGGCCTGAAAACCCAGACATTCTGTTGACCAATTTAGCCCTCAAATGAGTGTTTGTATGTAGTGCTCATGCAGTTCCATAGGTGTCAATTGTGCATATAAAGGCAGAATGTGGATCCAATGGGCAGAAATGCCATTTGCTTTAATGATAGATTGCTGCAGAGGACATTACAACAGTTAAAATAAGAACTGACCTAAACCTTTGCCCAAAACTCAATCTGAACCTTCTAAAATATCACTTTGCTCTTCTGCACAGTAAACCTCAAAACACCCCCTTGAGCTAGTTAAGTGCTCGAATACCCATTTTGCAAACGTGGACTGATGCATACAGACACTTGGGGCCAGATTTTCAAAGGTGCCTAAGGACGCATATCAGTGGCTAGCAGGATTTTTGGCAGTGCCTAAACAGGTGAGGCACCTAACTGTGATTGATTTAAATGGAAGTTAGGTTAAATCTCAAGAGACACCTCTTTGCATATTAAGGTGTCTAAATACCTTTGAACATCTGGCTCAGGTGATGTGGCTAAGGCTGCATAGGGAAGTCAGTGTCAGAGAGAGGACTGGGAACTCTTATTTCTTGAGTCAAAGCCTTGTGCTTTAGTTGCAAGACCTTCCTTTCCCTCTTGTGACAAAGTTCCAGTAGAAGAAAATATCAATGTACTGGCGTGCCCTGTGGTCTCTTTATCTCTCTCTCTCTCTTTCTTCCCCTGAATCCCCCTTTATTTTTTAATTATTTTAGCTGCTGGGACATGAATGATAACACTGCCCTGTGGTGGGTGATCAAGGGTCCCGTGGTTGGATCAATAATGGTAAGTAACATACGTACAAGATATCTCTTCATGGCTATCAATATGAGCTAAAACTGAATTAAAGCCAATGACTCTACAGGTTGTCACATAGCAGAGAGTAAGGCTGGCTAGAAGTTGCTCTGCCCTAAGCAAATTGGAAAATACCTACTATTATGTAACATGCATGTACCCAAGTATTACTGCTCCCAGGATACCTTTAGCATAGATACCTTTAGCATGCAGGACCTCTTTCTAGCTCTGGATAGTAAATCATGCACATCTCTTATTGAAGTGATTAATCACTGAAATAAACTACCGAGGGAAGTGGTGGATTCTCTGTCTTCTGGATGCCTTTCTGGAAGATGTGCTTTAGTCAAACACAAGTTATTGGGCTCAATACAGGAATAACGGGAGGAAATTATCTGGCCTGTGTAACACAGGAGGTCAGACCAGATGATCGTCGTTCTCCCTTCTGTCACTAAGCTCTATAAAGCCAATGCAAGTCATATCTGGAGCATCAGGATGGCCCTGTCCTAGGCAGTGTATATTTGCTGTCATAGGCCCACCAGGCTTGCTTTGCCCCTATCAGTTGTACAATCAGTTGCCCACACGCAAAATGGGAAATGACTGCCTAGGAAGGTGCACTGCAGAAAGGGATCTGGGGATCATAGAGGACCACAAGCTAAATATGAGTCAACAGTGTAACACTGTTGCAAAAAAAAATGAACATCATTCTGGGATGTATTAGCAGGAGTGTTGTAAGCAAGATACGAGAAGTAATGCTTCCACTCTACTCCGCACTGATTAGGCCTCATCTGGAGTATTGCGTCTAGTTCTGGGCACCACATTTCAGGAAAGATGTGGACAAATTGAAGAAAGTCCAGAGAAGAGCAACAAAAATGATTAAAGGTCTAGAAAACATGATCTGTGAGGGACGATTGAAAAAATTGGGTTTGTTTAGTCTGGAGAAGAGAAGACTGAGAAGGGACATGATGACAGTTTTCAAGTACATAATAGGTTGTTACAAGGAGGAGGGAGAAGAATTGTTTTTCTTAACCTCTGAGAAGAGGACAAGAAGCAGTGGGCTTAAATTGCAGCAAGGAAGATTTAGGTTGGACATTGGGAAAAAATTCCTAAGTGTCAGGGTGGTTAAGCACTGGAATAAATTGCCTAGGGAAGTTGTGGAATCTTCATCACCGGGGATTTTTAAGAGCAGGTTAGACAAACACCTGTCAGGGATGGTTTAGATAATACTTAGTCCTGCCATGAGTGCAGGGTACTGGACTAGATGACCTCTCGGGATCCCTTCCAGTCCTATGATTCTATAGTAGAGCCATACTTGTTATAAGACTAAGTTATGTGGGCACAGATACAGAGACTAAGATGGATTCAGAAAATAATAATGCAACATTTGAAGGTAGAGGAGCGTAAAATGAAACCGTAAGGGTCCTGCAATTCCTGGTGACAGATCACCAAGGGGGATTCACCCTAGAGGATACGTAGGTGATGGTACTTCCACCCCCTTCCCTTGGGGGTTTCAGTGAAGGGAAAGTTAAAAATTATGTCTGGGGCTCTGATGCTGGATGCTGCTGAGGGGATGCCCTGAGCAGAGCTGTTCGCAATTTTTGACTATTTTTTTTAATCAAAAATGCAGCAGCATTAAAATCAAAATGTTTTTTTGAAAACCTATCCGTATGGATGAAACGTTTGATTTTTGTCTGGAAAAAGGAATTTCAGAGCCCGGTGACTGTGTTAGCTTTTGTTTCTGGCGGGTTTTTAAATTGAAATTTTTAACAGAAACAAAATGGGATTTTTTTTTACCACTTCTAGTGTTCGGTCAGGGCATTCCCCAGCTGCAGTAGCCAAGGCCCCTCACCTGCTCCCTTTTGTGGACATTATTCCACCACAGCCCCTTCCCCACCCCCCCACCTTCCTTCTCCCCGTCTGCATGGATCTGTGAGCTAAATCGAGCCTCAGGGCTGCAAGGAGCAATATGGCAAAGACACCTGCCTAACCCTCGCTCAGTAAGAGAACAAATCAGCTCTTCCTTCACATGTAGCCTGATTCTGAGAGGTGCTGAGTACATGAAGTCAATGGGAGTTGAAGGTGCTCAGTACCCCTTAGGCCTGAGATCTGGCCAGCCAAGTACAGGCATTCAAGGATCTGTTTCCCTTGCAGTTTTTGATAATGACAAATGCTGAAAACTGTTTACTTAAGCCTCTCATTAACTGTTGCTGGCAAAGGCATGCTCCGGCACGCAAGGGAGTCTGTGCCCACAAAATCTGGGCTTGGGGCAATAGACAAAGTGGGAATGCTGCCTCCATGGCATATTGCCCCACTATTAATCATGACCCTGCAAAGTCCCCTCTCCACAGAGGTTCTACAGTGTTCCAGCTCTGCAGGTTTGGGAGGAGTGAGGCAACGGGGCCAGCGGGTCAGACTCTCCCTGTCATATTAGGAGAAATACGGCATAGCTAATAGCATTCTCCCCATAAGCCAGGATTGCTTTTCACTTCTCTTTTTCTTCTCTTCCCAGATAAACTTTGTTCTTTTCATTGGCATAATCGTTATCCTTGTGCAGAAACTCCAGTCGCCTGATATTGGGGGCAACGAATCCAGCATTTACTTGTAAGTACAATAGCTGTCAAATAAGCACTAATTAATTCAGATCTCTAATATACACATAGGAAAAACACGCTCAATAGAACTCAATTGACTTTTTTGTCTGTGTCATAGAGTCTATTAATGATTTTTTTTTAATCCAACGGCCACTAAAATATTTTTTTTAGTGCCACCTTTGATCTCTCTTTAAAGCTCTTAGAAAATAATTGTAAATGCTGTATATGTTTTAAAAAACGATTATGCACAGATCAGTTATTTGAAAATTAACATACTGTCCGGGCTTCGAGGATTGTTATATCTATGGGACAGTTTGCTGGGCTTCATATGTTCCAAGGACCTGATCCAGAGTCCACTGAATTCAATGAGAGTCGTTCTGTTAACTTCAGTGGACTTTATCAGAGATTCTAAGTTACGAAGTCCTTGTAAAGTTACATATATTCCCCTTTTTGGATGGTAATTTTGAATCCATTCAACATAAACTAAGCAATCGTTATTGCTCTTTAAACTGCTTCAAAGCTCACAACTAATCTTATATGTTTCCATGTGAGTTTTTAAATCGGAACTTGTTTTCATTTTGCCCTTTTATTTTTTTTTTTTCCAAAACATATGTCCTGTCCATTAGCTCCTACTTCTTCCTCCTCCTAGAAAGTCATTGTCAGCACTGATTTGGCTGTAAATCCCCATCTACGGTTTGTGTCTCCCATTAGAATTATTTTTGTTTTTCTTTTAAATACTTACGGAATGTTGAAAGGAAAAAAAAATAGCTACAAAATGCCTGGTGCTTCCCCTGGTTTCCTGCCTAAGGACTAAGCAGGTTTCCCTTGCACCTTTCCAAAGTCCACGCATTTTGCGCAAGCTAAAACCCTGATTATTAGTCTTTGCTTAGCACTGAAAAATCCAATTTAACAGGTTACAGGAGGAGATTTCTTAACATTTAGGATTATGTTTAAAATTTCGATCTAATGCCTCCACTGTACCTTACAGCCCAGTCCAAAAGTCCTTACTTACGCAAAAATCCCATTGAGGTCTGTGGTGTAGTAAGCAGTTCATTTCGTCACTGTTAAGTCCTGGATGGAGCGTTGAGAGATCCTGTGTAGTGACCACGTTTAAGCTAATTTAGAAGATAGAACTTCAGGATCTTTGTCTCTGTTCAGCATCCTAAATAATTCTCTTTGCATTCATTGCTATGGAGGCTTGTGTCTATGACAAAACACTGCAACATCAATATTTGCCTAAGTAAGCATTGCAGGTCTGGTCACTACAGGAACCCATAGTTCATTGTGTGACTGATGGGTGAAAATCATTTTTTTCTCCTCTCCTATCCTCCAGTTTATGTTTGCATGAAATGGTGGCACTTCTGTAGATCACAGTCTCCTTTTGGTCTTCCCTAAATGGAACATCCATTTAATGAAGGTGTTTCACTCAAAGCTGTAAGCTTTATACCCACAGACCTAAAGAATGCTTTAAATACATTCTGCAGATACACACTGCTGAGACTTACAACTCAGGAGAAACTGTAGTGGCTAGGTTAGCCCGCTTACCCACATGGTTTGCCCAATCCAGTGCATGAAGACTTCCCATGTAATTGCTTGCAGGAAATCCCCACTGCATCTTAAATGGCAATCTAGATGTGCAGAGCCATCTCTTCCTGTGAATAGCTAAGTGCATGTTTGCTGCACATCTATTACATCTGAGGCAAAGCATGCCATAAATTCAAATGATTAGAGTAGGCTATGAAGCATCCTTACCATTTTTTAGTCAGTATGGTTACTGGGTTTCACTGATATTTTTCCTATGTGTATAGTTGGCAACCAGAACAAGAAAACATCATATTTTCTGTTTCATTCGCTACCATTATTTTTCATATTTGTTTGCAACTGTATAAATGGACATGTGTAAATATATCCTTCATTTATGTACGTGTTATGAAGTGGAGTGTTGTTTATCCAAACAGATTTAACAGTAGCAAATGTATCTAGAAGTAATGCAAGAAATAAAAAAATATATGCATAGATATTCACAGGCAGATATAGTATATATGCACACATACTGTATACAATTCTGTTGTTACATCAGAGGTATGGTTATGTCACGATATTAAAACTTCCATGGAATTTAACCTAGAGCCCATAATGAATATCTGCCCTGCCCTATTCTGTTATCTCAGACTAACAAATGTTTAGTTTGCCCATTTCTTTAACCAGACAAAAAATGAAACACTTCCACCCATTTCTGCAGTACTCTGGACACACCTCATATCAACAAACATGCTCAAAGCAGTTTTGGGGGGATTTATCTTTTTGTTCTAATGTACCATTTTGAAAAAAACACTGTGGAATTCAGTACTGTCAGGCTAAATGAGAATGAAAGACAAGGCAGCTTATTCTGTATCCCAGCTATGAATCCATAGACATGATTCACGTGGGAGAAAAAATAAATGTTCGTATTGTTGAATACTGGTTGGAAAAAACACTTTGGGTGAAATCCTGGCCCACTGACCTCAATAGGAGTTTTGGTATAGGGTCAAGAACTGGGGCCAGAATTTCATCCTTTATTATAAAAATGAGACAAGCCGTCAAAATTCCCACTCAGACAGTCCCATTTGGGTCAACTCAGTACTCAAGCCCCATTCAGCAAAGCACTTAAGCACACGTTAACTTGTTCAGCAAAGGAGTTAACCATGTGGCTGAGTCCCATTGACTTCAATGGGGTATAAGCACACGCTTAAAATTAAGCACCTGCTCAAATGTTTTGTTGAATCTGGGCATTAATAAACTGGAGGTTCACAAGTATATCTATGGGCAGAATTTGGGTCATTCAGTTCAGTGGAACTACTTATGTTACTGCTACTGCTTATGTGAATAGGGTGAACAAGATGTAGCATCTTTGCATTACCCTAAAAAGACCACTGTGAATATGTTGATACTCACACACACACACACAGAGGCAGAGAGAGAGAGAAAGAAATGTCATACAGTACTTTAGGATAAGTTAATTCATACACTTCCATATTAAAGAGTATGTGTATCTTTTTTGTAAAGACAAATACTCTTTTCACCCATATGGGACAAAAAAAATTGTATCCATGCATTATATCCATACATTAGGATAATTTTATATGTTGGATTTACTTGAGATGATACAGTATATGACCCAAATATAAATTAAGATGTAAATGGTTCCTTATATATTAAAGTCCATACACATGAAATATGATATACTATCTGTGTATATGAAACACACATGCCCTTTCCATATGGGTAAACTTGCCTGTAACTCGAGAAGAATTCTAAAAAGCTTGTTACTAGCTTTGAGAGGAAATGAGAGGAAATGTTATATTCCTATTATCTATATTGTATCTTCACACATGAGGGTCATTTTATCAACTAGCTTATGAGTTTGCTGTTTCATAGACACTATGGGATAGACTCACAAAAGGACGTAGGTGCCTAAATCTGAGAATCAGACTCCATTGGGGTTCAAAAACCTTCTGTTCAACTGCCGCCTGTAGGTGCCTAAAAGTCTAAAATTGCTCAGCATCTAAATTTTTGCAATAGATATTCCTTAGGCGCCTATGTTTCTGCCTCTGAGCATGCACACTGCAGCCTTGTGCCAGTCATCCAGACACCTAAGCCCCAGTGTGATTCATGAACTGGGAAAGATAGATAGGTGTTTCTTCGCCTAACTTACCTGTGGGGCCCAATCCAGTAAGGGGACCTACAGAGGAGTGGAGGGAGAAGCACAAGGACCTCTGTCGTAACTTTAGCACAGTAGTTAGAGCACTCACCTGGGCTGTTGGAGACACCCAATTCAAGTCCCCCCACCACATGATTTGGAGAAGGGTTTCAACAGGCATCTGCCACCTCTCAGTTGAATGCCCTATTCACTGGGCTGTGGGGTGTTTTGATGCAGGGCTCTCTCAGTCTCTCCTGTCAAAGCTGTTCCATTGTGGATACGTAATTACAGAAAGGTATTGGTATAGGATCCTGGGTCTCCCAGCTCCTGGGTGAGTGCACCAACCACCAGGCTATGGACTCATTCTCATTCTTTTGCTGGCTCCCTCTCTTTGGCCCAGTGATCCTTTCCTTATTTATCCCCAATGGAACAGCTTCCAAAGGAGAGACTGAGGGAGCTCCACATCAGAATATCCTATAGCCCAGTGACTGGGTCGCTCACCTGAGATGGTAGATCTCTATTTCTCCCTCAGGTGGAAGGGGAACTTGAACCCACATCCCAGGTGAGTGCTCTAACCACTGGGCTAAAAGTTATAACTAGGGCTGTTGATTAATCTCAGTTAACTCATGCGATTAACTCAAACAAATTAATCGTGATTAATCGCACTGTTAAACAATAGAATACCAAGTGAAATTTATTAAATATTTTGGGACGTTTTTCTACATTTTCAAATATATTGATTTCAGTTACAACACAGAATACAAAGTGTACAGTGCTCACTTCATATTATTATTATTTATTATTATTACAAATATTTGCACTGTAAAATGATAAAGAAATAGTATTTTTCAATTCACCTTATACAAGTACTGTAGTGCAATCTCTTTATTGTGAAAGTGCAACTTACAAATGTAGGTTTATTTTTGTTACATAACTGCACTCAAAAAACAAAACAATGTAAAACTTTAGAGCCTACAGGTCCACTCAGTCCTACTTCTTGTTCAGCCAATCGCTAAGAAAAACAGGTTGGTTTACATTTACGGGACATAATCTGCCCACTTCTTATTTACAATGGCACCTGAAAGTGAGAACAGGCGTTCACATGGCACTTTTGTAGCCGGCATTGCAAGGTATTTACATGCCAGATATGCTAAACATATGAATCTTGGTAAATATTACGGTAATCAGTCTCCTGGGAGTGACCCCTTTAGTGGGCCAGGCCCTAAGGAGCCACAAAGTTCACAGCAGCAGGCCCCTGGCCTCCAAGCCTGGCCCGTCAGCACCAGAGATTCCTGTCTCTCTCTGTGGCTGCCTGCAGCGAATCCAGCAAGGCCATATTTCTGTGGGAGGCTTGAACTGGGTCCCTCTAAGCCACAATGCTCTCAGGGAGTATTTACAATGATGTAGGCAGCCTTTTCAAAGCAATGTAACCATTTACTAGTCACCTGGCACACAGAATTTGAAAGTCCTTTGGTTACCATAGAGAAATGAAGGTTAAAGAATAGTCCATGCTGGTTAGCCCAGACCCCCAGCCAAGCTGTAATGAAACCCATGTTCGGGTTCTGCCTCTCTCACTGTCAATCTGACCCCCTTAGTGAGAAAGCCCAGAATTCTCTCCCAGGTGAGAAAGCCCAGAATTCCTTCCAGAAGCCAATCCTTTATCCCCCAACCACATACCTTCCAGTCCTTTGCTCTCAAGCTGGGATATTTGCTCAGCTTCCCTGCTGAGAAGTGGGGAAATCCATCTCCCTCTGGGTTCTTGGTTGCTAGGTGTCAATGTTCTGGTGATTGGGTTCTTCATTGTCTTGGATTTTCGACAGATGTGGGGTTGGCTTCAGACAGTCTTTTTTAATGACACATTCAGACTCCGGTAGCTAGGCAATGTGCATTGCTATGTATCTTAGCCTGCCCTGAGAGCAAAGTTGGTCATTTCCCCCCCGCCACCAGTGGGTAGCTATGCAAAATATAGGGGAAACTGAGGCACACATAGGCTTCATAAGGACATTACAGCAAATTCTCATTTTATCACAGTGGCTAACCCCAGGAGAGCATTTGCAGCTGAGAATCAGAAGCAGAGGGAAGTGCCTCCCTGCTTTCCAGATTTAAGCACCTACCCCCAAAAGAGGGCTGGCTTGGCACCTTCCAGTGTATGGCTACACTGCACACTACACCTAAGCTCTGACACAAGTTTGTGCACAAACCCCCCTTCCATTCACACAGAAAACAGTCTGATTCAGATCATCAGGCACTCAGGATCAGGTTCCTCTGACCCTACTGAGGGGACGGTCAGAGCCTGAGCACCACTGGGACTTGGGTTCAAGTGCTGCCATTTTGCAGTGTGGATGCAGCTCAAACCACAGACCCATGTGAGAAGGTCTGCATAGTGCAGTGTGGATGTATTAGCACATCTGTGAGGCCCGGGTCCAGCCATTGTAAGCCCAGGTCTACAATGCAGTGTGGATGCTCAAGTGCGTGCTGGGTAACTCTGAGCCTACAAGCCTGGGTCCCACAGACCCTGGTTTACAATGCAGTTTAGGCATAGCCCCAGTGGCTAGCTTAGGCGAGTGCTGGATTTTCTGAAGCCCATTCTGGGACACCTGTCTGTCCCCATTCGTTGTATGCCTAACCCAGGCTTTGTGAATCCAAGTGACTTTTTAGGCACCTAAAAGTGAGGCATGGTGACACTCAGCATCACTACATGTAACTTTCTTTGCAACTCTAGCCCTGTGGCCCTGATTCTACCAAACACTTAAGCACATCCTTGACTTTATGGACTTTAAGCATGTGCTTAAGTGCTTTCCTGAATTGGGTCTCAGGGGCCTAGTTTCCCATTGCCTTGGGGCCTGGTGCAGTCATTTCTACCTGTGCAACAGTGGGCCAAATTCTCTGCTGGCATAACTCCATTCAGTGGTGCTCTTAACAATCTGGGTTATCAGGTTTCCCAGACTCGTCCTAGAAACATTTAACAATAAATTCATTTATTTTCTCTGCTTAGCTCATATGTATATTGGGTGGCCTAATTCTTCATTCTTTGGGTACCCCACTGAAGTTAATGGGAGTTCAGAGTGCACCCAAAATGCACGGTCTAGTACCTGAATAGCAACCACCAGTAAATAGTTACCAGTATGGTTCATACATCATACGAACTAGTTTCACCAACGTGCCAGAAAGTCGTATGTATCTCTGTTCACATCTATCTAGCTATAAAATGATGTCACACTGCATTCATCTATTACTGCCCTGTAAGGGCCTCTTTGTTGGATGCATAGTGCATTATAGAGGAACTACATTGCAATAGTACTGATGCTAAAGTCAATGTAGCGTAGCCACCATATATTGTGGGACTTGCTTCATGCACATTAAAATGTATTCAGCACTGCAAATATGAGTGATTATCATCAAAATTAGACGTTCACTCTAAATAACCTCCCCAAAGATCATTATAAGTAATTTCCTGTGTTTTCAAGTTGAAAAGAAAGGTTAGAAACATTTAGCTAATTCCCCGTGTTCTTGATTTTGTTTCTGCAGACCAGTTAAATGCTTCAGCGCGTGTGATATCTCCAGTTTTATCCATTTGTACATCCACCCATTCATGACCAGCCTTGTGCAATTTGTCATCCTCCATTTGGTTCGGGCTCAACATTACCTGCATGCTGCTCGTTCCATTTTAGATTGAGTTGCTCTAACTGTGACAGACCTGGACAGAACAAACAACGACTCAGTGTTTATTTTAATGATGCTTAAAACCCAAAGTTCTCCTTCCATTTTACTTGAGTGAAGACTGGATTCATGAAAAAATATCTCAGCCATTGAGAGGGGTGCTGATTTCATTGTCAATGCCCTTTAAAATTTCAGGACTCTTTTTTTTCAGAGTTCTCTCTTTGTTTTGCTAGCTTAGTAGAACATATTTTTTCCGTAAATATCATCACTTGTTAATCATCCTTACTTTCTACTGGCAGGAGCGAGCAGTCAAAGGCAAACATACGGAAAGTTCAGGCCTGTGGTCCTTGGGCCATATTCTGCTTTCTGTTATTCTGGTGTCAGTCCTCAGTAGTTCCACAGACTTCACTAGAGTTGCTCTGGATTTGATACCAATGTAAATTAAATCAGGATTGAACCCGGTTGGAGTTTTGAGAACCTCAGATAAAAGATCTTCTAAAAGTGTGAAGTGTTGATTATGTATTAACATTCACAATTGTATTTATTATTTCTTTTTGATTACTGCCTCTGTAACACACAGGAGTAAGCTGATATCCCCTTCTAGTGGCTGAACTATGTAAAAATGATTGTCTCTTAGTACCTCCAAGCTAAAGCAGCTGGTTTTATAGCTCGGGCAACAGCAACTTCGGCTTTTATATCCAGTGATCCAGGTAGCATTACAACAGATGACCCATCCAGGGCCATTGTTGCATCCATATATTGAAAGCCATGTACCAAATCATAAATGGGCAACTAAATTCTGACTATACCCAGGGTTGTGAGTTCAATCCCTGAGAGGGCCATTTAGGGATCTGGGGCAAAAATTGGGGATTGGTCCTGCTTTGAGCAGGGAGTTGGACTAGATGACCTTCTGAGGTCCCTTCCAACCCTGATATTCTATGATTCTAACTCTCCTTTTGTGGACTAGAGACAAGTTTCTACTATTTAGAACCCTGCTTTGACTGGCACAATCCATGGCAGATCAGTTGGTACCTGCATCATTCATATATTTTTTTCATGAATCAGCTGTGGAACAGGAAGCCAAGAAATGCTTAACATGCTGAACAGCCAAGGTTTTGTCATCCATCGCATGGCAAACACAAGTAATATGGTGAAGATAGGGGGCCAGATTCTGCACTCAGTTGCTCAGGTATAATTGAGCACAGAATTGTCTCTAGAGTTCTAGAGATAGTAAATAAACCTGCAGTGCAGAAATAATTACACTGAGGTGTCTAACTAAAATTTACTTTACTGTATGCATGACCAAAGTTACTGTTAATGAGAGGTTTATTTATATACAAAATGGAATGTAATTATATCAGTATGATAGGTTAAAAAAACCCAGGAGATGCATGAATCACTCATGTGCTGGGTTGAGCCATAAGACTAAAATAGCGCAAGCATTTCCATTCAGCTTTTTGCTTGCTCACTCACTGCAAAGGGCTAAAGCACACTGGATTGACATATATATTTTTTTTTGGTTCATGGATGCATAGTATAATTTTTTTGGTTTGTTTCTGCTTTTGCTTTTTTTAACCTGCTGTTCATCCTGACTTTTGTATCATGCCTGTTGAAAACTCAAAAGAAAAAAATAAAACCACACATCTATCTAGCTAATTCAGGTCTACGTCATTCCTCCAATCAGCATCTTGCTGGAAAGAAAGGAGAAACATGGCATATACCATAGGTAGGTATGATTTTACATATGGTCCAATCTAAAGGGCTTAGGTTAGCAGAATCAGTGTCTGAAAGCAAGTGTTTTGGTAAACAACACTCCTCTGCAATTCACTGACAAAGTCACTGGAAATTCAATGACTCATTTTGCTACTGCTTTGTCTTGCTGCAAGTACTCACATTAATAGTGCCAGTTATTTCCAACAGGATCTTCCTGGCATAAACCCCATTTATAACAGAAAACTGCAGCTCCTTTGCTAAGTGGTCTGTCCATGGTCACGGCGCTTTAATTGCTTAAACGCGGACATTGGGGTGGTGGAACTCCCACTAACACCAGGAATGCCGGGGTCTCTTAAGCAAAGGTTTATCCATCCCAACACTAGGAAAAGATTATGGAAACAATGATCATTGATTACTTGTCGGCACATGAGACAGTGGGGTCCTAGTTCTCATTTCTAGAACAGCCAATAAGTATGTTGAAAATTATTGCTTTGACTATTTTTTTAAAGACTAAATCTTACCAAAGTTGCCTAGTGTTCAAGGGTAAAATGCCGCCTTCACAAATATTGTGCTTTTCCTTTGCATCCCCCAAGACAAATTCCTATCCTCTAGCCTAGTTTTAATTTGGGCTGTATCTGTTTTAAACAGCATTAAACAGACAATTGTCTGTACCGCCGTGGAATTTAAGGTTATATAACTAAGTATCACACTAGGAGTAATTAAGGTGAACCCCCCACACTCCAAAACTATTTGCAGAAAGCAGTGGAAGGCTCTGGCCTGTCATTGAGCTATCTGTGTATGATACTTAGATGGTCCCATTACTATAGTATCTGAAGCCTCACAATCTATAATGTGTTTATCCCCACAGCACTCCTATGATCTATATCCCCATTTAGCATATGAGGAACTGAAAGACTAAGTGTCTTGCTCAAGGTCACACAGGGATCCTCTGTTATAGCAGAAAATGGAACTGAGGTTTCCTGAGTCCCAGGTTAGCACCCTAACCACCCATCCATCCTTCTTCTGTACATATCCTGCTTGCATTATTTTAATAGTGATGGGAGGAGCAGGCCTAAAGCCACATGCAGCTTGGATTTAGTTTTGCCATTTTATCGGTGACTTCCCAGTGCAGCATTTCATATGAGGGACTACAAGATTTGTAGTTTTCAGGGAGGTCAGTTTAAAGAAAATCCCATTAATTTCCAGTGAAACATGAACACTTTACTGTGGCTACATACTACGCTGGTATCCTCTGATTTTGATACTGTAAATCACAGCAGCACAACTCACATGTTTGTAGTTACAAGGTCACCTGCAATGCATGAAATTTTAAAATACTTTTCTGTTTGGGATTTTTTTGCATAATTAGAGTCATGCCTTTTAGAACTCACTCAGCACAGGTGATAGCCGTAGCATGTAGGCCAATTGGGCTTTGTTTTCTATTTTGAAGTAACAAGTGGTTTTTTTTTTCTCTAAACATTGCTACATGTGCACCCTGCTCCAATGTATTTGTACCAACAGTTCCATGGTTTTGGCATGTGGCTGAGAGAGGAAGAGGTACAATCACCAGGCAGGCTTTGTTGTGAATGTGTTGGCTATTTTTGAAATCTTTATGGGCTGCAGAATTAAGAGAGCCCTGATGATGTCCCAGTCGATTCCACTTGAAGCCATTACATTCTGTTGGGTCATTTGATACTTCCCTAATTGTTGATTAGCCCAGTCCTGTCAATATCCCACAGGTTTCTGAGATGGTATTCTGATATGTGGATTTATGAGCTTCTCCAGGCACTCACTGTCCCACCTTTGCCAGTGCTAGTATGTCAAACCATGTACTGAAGAACACAATGGCTAGGATAAAATGGCCATTCTTGGATTTTTTTTTTGGGTGGGGAGAAGGAGGGATTTTGAGTTTTGTTTTTCAGCTTGATCCCCACTCCTTTTTTCTTGGAGTCACTTGCTTAAGGGGGCTGAATTAATCTGGTCTTCATGCTGCAGTTGTTCACTGTCTGCAGATAATGGGGAATAATTCTGACATCTCTTGATCTATGATGTGCTTTTAATTTCTTTCCAAGCTTCAGGCACACCATGCTATTCTGTCGAACTTCTGTCGCCATTCGCATTTAGGCTTCTATCACATGGCAAACAAAAACGGCGTTAATTGCCAATAATGGCTCTTCTTTTTTCTTATCCTTGATTTCTTGTGCCCTTTGTTTTGCAATTGACGCTCTTCATGTCAAGTGTTTTAAGGATTCTTGATAGGCGCGCTGGACAAGCGTGCAAGCACTTCATGATGTGTGGCTGTGTTGAGTAAGACGATGCAGCTGTGGTGTAGAAAGGTGTTGGTGAACCTGTCTCTCATGAGACTAACTTATCTAGAACATAAGAACGGCCATACTGGGTCAGACCAATGGTCCATCTAGCCCAGTATCCTGTCTTCCGATAGTGGCCAATGCCAGGTTCCCCAGAGGGAATGAACAGAACAGGTAATCATCTAACTGTGTGCATGAAAGGAACTGCGCGCTGGTGATTATGCAGTTAGTTAAATTCTCTGGGCCATCTTAGGGATCCCCACTTAGGGAACCTGCACATTGCAAATCACATAAGTAGTTCCACTGAAGTAAACAGGACAGTTCATATGAATAAGAGGCTGCCGTTTCAGGCCTGTACACTCCATGCAGCAGCCCATTGGGTCACATCTCCTCATTTCCACCTGAGTAACGCCATTGACAGTACTGGTTTGAAGAGGTGTAGCAAAGATCACTTCGCCCATTAACTGCAGTGGGGTTTCACTAAGCATAGACAAGCATAGAATTTGGCCTTGTGCTTATGTCTCAGTCAATCTGATCATTATTACTAAAGCATATTAAGGTTGATTCTCTCATTTACACCATTATAAATCAGGAATAACTCCGTTTAAGTCGATGGAGTTATGCCAGGGTACAACCAGTGTGAATGAAAGGATAATTGAGCCCACAGAGCCTGCCCTTAGCCTGCGTAAATTTGGCACAGCTGCATCGAAGTCAATGGAGTTCTGCCAGTTTAAACCAGCTCTCCATCCGGCCCTCAGTGTCAAATGTTCACGTACGCTCTAAGCTTCCCACTGTACATTTTGTGCTTTTATTAATGGGAGTTTGTGCACACCGATCTAAAAATGCAAAATCTTGTTGGCATGCGCAAATGCTTGATTTTGTGAGAATGCAAATTTGATAGTCCACATTTCCAGGGCCCCTTAGAAAATGCAGCCATTAGTGTTAGACTTTCAGCTTATGCTGATTTGGGGCATTAAATGCTATGTTTAAAAAAATGGGAGTGACTCATTAATTAATTGGTCTTCAGTGGGTGGATTTGGGCCTGAGTGCTCTGCACATCCAGTCAGTACTCCTTTCTGTAATTGCATTCAAACACACATAGACTTCTCTCAGGCTTTGTCTAGTACAGTATGTTTTCCATATTAGATCCCTTACTATCATGTCCTCTGAAGTTATGTCAGTGCATTTATAACAGAATCACTCCATTATACATGACAATGTACAACACCCCTTTGGATCACTGAAAACAATTCACTTGGTTAAAATAGGATCACAGGAAGTCATATAAGGGAAGCTCGAAATGATATAACTTTGAAACTATAGCACATTTAGTAAAGAAGATTCTAGGCTTAAGTGTCCCCTCGCTGCTTCTTTCTGCTCCCGGCCTTTCTGTCCAAGCAAGGGCTACCCTACGATATGCTCTCCCTTCCGCTGCTTGATATCCGAGTGAGGCCCACTGCCTTCCTCAGGGCTGCCTGCCTACCCTATTGATATGGACAACACCAAAAATGATTCCAGGGTATGGTTTATTGCTGACCAGGGGTGGTTTGGACCCAAATCTCATTTCATCCCAGCTGAGTGGGATTTAGGACTTCCAGACAAATGGTTTCAGTATGAGCCCATCTGCAAAAACAGAGAAACATGAGAGCTTCCTTACTAAGTCATACCATGGTCCATCTTGCCCAGTATCCTGTCTCCAACAGTCACCCATACCAGAACTTCAGGAGGAGTGTACAGAACAGGACAATTATGGAGTGATCCATCCCCACTTCCACTCCTGCCTTTTTGTAGTCAGAGGCTCACAATTGCTCCAAATATCGGGTTGCATCCCTGACCATCTGGGCTAATAGCAATCAATAGGCCTATCCTCCATGAACTGCTTTTTGAACCCAGTTATATTTTTGGCCATAACAATGTCCCTTGGTGACAAGTTCCACAGGTTAGGTGTGCATTGTGTGAAAAAGTACTTCCTCTTGTTTGTTTTAAACCTGCTGCCTATTAATTTTGTCAGGTGACCTTGGTTTTTGTATTGTGTGAAAGGACAAACAGCACTTCCCTATTCACTCTTTCCACACCAGTCATGATTTTATAGACCTCTGTCATATCCCCCCTTAGTCATCCCTTTTCTAAGATGAACAGTCCTAATCTTTTTAGTCTCTTCTCATACGGAAGCCGTTCCATACCCTTGACCATCTTTTTGCCCTTCTATGAAGCTTTTCCAGTTCCACTTTATCCTTTTTGCGATGGGGCAACCAGAACTGGACACAGTATTCAGGGTGTGGGTGTATCATAGATTTATATAGTGGCATCATGACATTTTCTGTCTTATTTATATCCCTTTCCTAATAGTTCCTAACCTTTTGTTGGCCTCTTTGACCTCTGCTGCGCTTTGAGTAAAAATATTCAGAGAACTATCCACAGTGACTCCAAGATCATTGTTTGGGGTGGTAACAATTACATTAGAACCAATTATTGTATATGTGTAGTTGGGATTATGTTTTCCCATGTGTATTACTTTGCACTTATCAAGTTGAATTTCATCTGCCCAGTCACTCAGTTTTGTGAGATCCCTCTGTAATCCTCACAGTCTGCTTTGGACTTAGCTATCTTGAATAGTTTTGTATCATCTGCAAACTGACACTTCACTGTTCACATCTTTTCCAGATCATTAACAAATATGTGGAACAGCACAGACCCTGGTACAGCTCCTTTGAAGACTCTGCTGTTTGCCTCTCTCCATTGTGAAAACTGACCATTTATTCCTACCCATAGGTTTCAGAGTAGCAGCCGTGTTAGTCTGTATTCGCAAAAAGAAAAGGAGGACTTGTGGCACTTTAGAGACTAACCAATTTATTTGAGCATAAGCTTTCGTGAGCTATAGCTCACTTCATCGGATGCATACTGTGGAAAGTCAGTGAGGAGATTTTATATACACACAGACCATGAAAAAATATACATTGTAAGGAGAATGATCACTTAAGATGAGCTATTACCAGCAGGAGAGTGGGGTGGGGGGGGAGAGAAAACCTTTTGAAGTGATAATCAAGGTTTTCTCTCCCCCCACCCTACTCTCCTGCTGGCAATAGCTCATCTTAAGTGATCACTCTCCTTACAATATATATTTTTTCATGGTCTGTGTGTATATAAAATCTCTTCACTGTACTTTCCACTTTATGCATCTGATGAAGTGAGCTGTAGATCACGAAAGCTTATGCTCAAATAAATTGGGTTAGTCTCTAAGGTGCCACAAGTCCTCCTATTCCTACCCATCGTTTCTTACCTTTTAATCAGTTACTGATCCCTGTGCAGACTTTTCCTCTTATCCCATGGCTACTTATTTTCCTTAGGAGTCTTTGCTGAGGTACCTTGTCAATGGTTTCTGAAAATCCAAGTACACCATATCGACTGGATCACCCTTATCCATGTGCTTGTTGACTCCCTCAAAGAATTCTTATAGATTGGTGAGGCATGATTTTCCTTTACAAAAGCTGTGTGGATGCTCCTCCAGCAAATCATGTTTATCTACGTGTCTGATAATTCTGTTCTTTACTGTAATTTCTACCAGTTTGCCCAGTACAGAAATTAGGTTCACCGGCCTATACCTGCCAAGATCTCCTCTGGAGCCCTTTTTATGAATTGATTACAATAGCTCTTCACTGGCCATCTTGTACAGAAGCTGATTTCAGTTAAACTACAATTAGTAGTTGTGTCATTACATGTTTGAGCTCTTTCAGAACAACTCGTGGGTGAACACCATCTGCTCCTGGTGACTTATTACCATTTAATTTATCAGTTTATTCTAAACCTGCTCCTATTGACACATCAATTTGGGACAACACTTCACATTTCTCACCCAAAAAAGAATGGCACTCGTGTGGGTATCTCCCACATATCCTCTGCAGTGAGCATGGGTGCAAAGAATTCATTTAGGTTCTCTGCAATTACTTTCTCTTCCTTAATTGCTTCTTTAACACCTTTGTCATCTAGCGGCCCCACTGTCTGTTTCGCAGGCTTCCCGTTTCTGATGTACTTTACAAAAAAATCACTGTTATTGTTTATGTCTTTAGCAAGTTGCTTCTCAAATTCTTTCTTCCCCAAAACATTCCCTGGTTGTTAAACCTAAATTCCTCCTTCTGACACCAACTCATCTACACATTTAGACCTTGCAATAATGCCTGTCTTATTGACCCTGTGCATAGAACTGGAAGGATTTCAGAGAATGCTACCATGGAGGTCCTGGACTTTAATCTCTTACCTAGGAGCCTAAATTGGGCCTCCAGGACCTCTCTCCTACGTTTCCTATGTCACTGGTACCTACATGTACCACAACCACCGGCTCCTCCCCAACACTATATATAAGACTATTTAGATATCTCATGAGATCCTCTCTCTGCCTTCTCACCCAGCGTGCAATTCACCAGTCATCACAAACCCAACGATCTATGTTTCTAATAATTGAATTCCCTGCTACTATTACCTGTCTCTTCCTAATAATTGCGGTTCTTGCCCCTGGAGGGATATCCTCAGTGTGACAGAAGGTGGGTCCTAACTATGGGACCGTTTCCCTCTGCTCCAGTTTGATGCTGTCCTGTCCTGAGAATTTCATCGTCCTCCACAGCACAGGGGCTGTCAGGAGGTGGGACCGCTCTACTACGCCCCCAGAAGTCTCCCTTCTGTACCTCTGTCTCTCTTTGTTCATCCAGTTCAGTCACTCTGACCTCAAGAGCCCATACTCAGTCTCTGAGGGCTGTGGTTTGCTTGCACTGTATGCCCACAAGGCAGGTAACTGTACATGTTGCACTCGGTGCAATAAACTGGGGAGCCCCAAACATGCTGCTGGTCTTTTGCCTGCATTTTGGTTTTTTTAACTCTTTTGGCTTTTTTTATGTAGCCTTAGTTTAGGGTATGTGTGTTAGAGGCATTGGTTTATTTGGCTTTTTTATTACTTTTCTTGGGGACTTGGTGCCTTTTGGATTGTTATAATCCCTCAGCCTCCTCCCCCAGCAGCCAAACTCTCCTTACCTCAGTAGCTCACTCAGCCGCTTTGCTCTCGCACTTTGGCACATGTTATCCTTTTCAAATAGCCAGCGTCAGTAGCCGTGGTAGGCTGACCAGGGCCAGTAACTCTAAGCCTGTGGAGCAGTGGGTGGCGGCTTCCCCTCAGGCAGCCAGAGCCCGTGTGTCAACTTCGGCTTTTGGTTACCATGGGGTAAATCTGGAGTAACTTCTGCTTTTAGTTACACTGGTGTAAACTCCTTTAACTTCAGTGGGGCTAATCAGGATTTACACTCGTGTAGCTTTAAGCAGCGTTGGGGCCCCATGTCATCAGTACCATGGACGCATTGGAAACAAAAATAGCCTCTCCACAGGCATCTGGTCAAATTAGCTGCCCTCTACGCAACAGCTCCAGGGTTCTGCATTGACTTTGACTTGGCAAGCCCATAGAAATACACAGTGTAAGCCATTCTCACACTCCTCAAGCTTACAGACAAGAAATGAAGTTATTCACAGAGATTTTGAACTAAGAGTTCTCGAGAGAATGTTAGAGAGGTTGGAGTTGGACAAGAGTTCTGGGGAATGGGAGTCACTCTCAGAAATCCAGCTGAGAGGCAGGTTTCTCTCCGTGAAGTACACAAAAACATTTGTCCGTAGGGCAAGACAAACACAATACAGCTTACTCTCTGCCTGAGTGGATTGGGTGATGCATAGTTCTAGTATAGTTTCCCTGAGTAGGACGGATGTTCAAATCTTGTATAGACTGAAGTTTTGCAGACATCACTAGTAATATTTTGCAAATGCAAAACTGCTTCAGCTTTGCAAGCATTTCTTCCTGATCCCTTAAACCCACACTTTTTGCAAGGGTGATTTTGGATTTTTCTAGCTACGGTGAATCCTGTACTATTCAGTAGGAAGAGAAGAAACTCCAACTCAAGCCTCTTCAAAAAAGCTAAATAGATACAAGTAGGTGCCTAGAATATGAGGTATACACAGAGTCTATTTTTCATTCGATAACTCCTCCTCTCCACTCCTTTTTGCACAGTTTGTCTGCATTATTATCTCTGGCCTACATTCCACTATGTTTCCAGTCTCCTTTCCCCAGGCTTGTCTTCACTACAGCACTAAATCGGCGCCACTGTGGTTGATGCAGCTGTGTCAATTTAGTGCTTCTGGTGAAGACAAGCTACACTGACAGAAGCGCACTCTCTTGTTGTAATTAATCCACCTTCATTAAAGGCGGAAGCTGTACCGATGGGAGAGCATCTCCTGCCGACATCGCATGGTGTAGACACTGCGTTAAGTAGATGTGAGTTGTGTCGCTTGGGGGCGGTTCACACCCCTGAGTGACATAACTTACATCGACATAAACAGTAGTGTAGACAAGCCGCCCGACCCCACACCCCCAAAAGGAGTTGCCCAGGAATTCTTAATAGCATCATTCTTAACTTGTATAAAGTTTCCTCTTTTTCACCTTTACAATCATGCATCAGCCAAATTCTCCCTCACTTACACCTGTGCAAGTGTACTGAGTTAAGCACTACCTCTTAATCTCCATCTGCCTTGATGACAACGCTTAGTCCCATTCCAGTGAACGAACCTGATCTATCAGCGTTCCTAAATCCACGATCAGTGTATTATCAAAGTGCTGATGATATGCAAAATGAGAGCACAATACATTTTCATTAAACATTAAGAAACGGTTTGACCTCTTTTGCTTTTCGCTCTGTTTAGAAGGCAGTAGGTCAAATTAGATGAGGTAAAACTCTAGTAAGTATGTTTTAAGAGGAAAAAATTGGGGATTTTTGAGAGCTTTTTGGGGGAAAAAGTAAATGTTTCTGGTTTTGTTTTAAGAAAAAGCCTTTTTTTGTTTTTGTTTTTGCGCTCCTTTCTTTTCCTTTTCCCTTTTTTCAGTGATCAAAAAGGGAAAGGGGTAATGGATTTGGATACAACTGTATTGTATCCAAAAAACCACGCAAACAATCATGATATAAAAGCTTCTTGCAGATCTACATTCTACAGATTTTGGGTTTATCTTGTAGAACACAATAGCAGGGGTATAATTCTCTATTAAGTTCAGTAGAATAGTTGGAAAAAAAAAAACTTGTGGAAAGGTTGTGTTATTTTTTATGAAGTTCTGCAGACCTTTTCCATAATTATCCCAAAATGTGTACTGCTCTTTCCTGACTTTGCAGCAGCACTTGTCCATCAAATATTATTTCCAGAGATGCGCTTTTTCCTGCTGAAAATGCTACTTTAGCAAACAAGCAGAATCATGTTGGTTCTTATCCACCAGAATTATATATGCACACACACAATGGAAAATTAATCTGACAACTAGAAAAGGAGTGTAGCTATACCTGTGTCGGTCACAGGATATTAGAGAGACAATTGGTCCAGTAAAAGATGTTATTTCTAAGTAAAGAAAGGAGTGACGTGATAAGGGAATCCATTTCTCAAGCTTCAAAGAAGGTGCTGCATAGAAACGTGTCAGGAAGAAGTAAATCTAGGATTAAGATTTTCAAAAGTGGTAAGCAATTGAATGCCCAATTTGAGAAACGGTAAAAGGCCTGATTTTCAGAAACTGCTGAGCACTGCCCTCTGGAAATCAAAGAGTGAGGTACCCCAAATCACTAGTCACTTTTGAAAATTTCAGCACTCATGAAAACAAGCTGACTGAATCTTCTAATATCGTCTCCTGAGTCCTCATTATGGATTTCAGTTGCCAAACAATGCACAATACAGCACAGTAAAAACAGACAAGGTAGATGATGCAGTGAGCATTTATACTCGGAGAAGTGATTTACTAACAGAAACATCATACAGTTCTGTATTTACTCTCAGCACTATGCACAGTAAATGAGCTCTGCTTACAAGTCAAAGCATGATTATTTTTTTCTGTCTGCTAGAACAGTATGTGCCACAGGAGATCGAAAACTCCTGCTCTGTTCTCTCGGGCTCTTACATCATTACCAATCATATTCTGCAGTTGGAATGTAGCTGTCAAAGTTGTTGAAGGTGCAAAAAGAGAGCAGTGTCTTTAATAAGTGACTCAGCAGTTCTAACCGTAGTAATGGATATGGTCAAGCTACAAAATATTTATTCGACTTTATTGTTCAGTTTATAAAATGCACCTTCTGCCATCTCTAGGCAAACTGATGAGCCTTAACTGAGTCATCTCGATGAGTATGGGGGCTGGCGAGCTTTGACTTTGCCACCTCTAGGCAGATGCACAAAAACACGAAAATAATAATATATTAACACAACCAGAGAAAGACACAGTGTCAAGTGCAAAAAAGTCCCTCAAACTGTCATAAAAATTCCTTCCTTCCCATGCTACCTCTCTGGGCAAATGCCTGAGTAAATAAATAGGCTTTGCAATCAAAAGAGCTGAGTTACGTCTGTGAGGTCAGGTTGGGAAACAAATTGCAGTCCTGGGGCCTCCCCTGGAAATGCTTCACCACCTGACCCAAGAACTACAAATCTGTGGGCTGTTAGCTGGAGCACCACAGATGGTCTTAACCACCAGAGGGTAACAGAACAGACGAAAGGGCTGGAAGATCATCAAGGATCGCCTAAAGCCCTGAATCCAGCCAGGGGAAAATTCTCCTGATGCAGGAAACAGGAGAAAGACAGTGATTGTTGTCTGAAGACCTCCTCTCAAATATTCCTGTAGGGAGCATGCTTGGGGAGAGAGGGGCATATTAGGGGTGGAGTTGCAGCATTGCAGAGATTTTGGACAGTCCTCGGAGCCTGCCATAACTTAGCCTGCCAGATTTGTCTAACTCATACTAGGAGCTGCTCTGGACTCCAGAGTACCCCAGCAGCTGGAGAGTACCAAGGTGGCTTAGAGCTACCTCCTTAGCCCCCTCGCCTCTTGGTCTGCAATTTTTGTTCTGTATCCCTTATAAGTGCAGCATAGACAGCCCAGGATGGAATATAAGGGGCCAGCTCCTCCACTTCAGGGGAGCTATGCTGATTTACACCAGTGGAGAATGTGGTCTCTAAAACAGCTAGGACCCAAAATAATATACCATCTATACATCTAAGCCAACTCCTTGATTTTTTTCCCCAGAAGCAAACAAGAAGAGAGCACTGGTGTAACAGGGTCCCTGTGGGAAGCCCCACTAAGCAATCACATTGGACTTCTGGGGGTTCATTCATACCAGAGTTATTCCACCGATGTAACCTGGGGCAAAGTGAAAAGTCCACCTACAGGTGGGTTGCAGCAATACAAAGCATTCGTAAGCCCTGCTCCCTGCCACACGCTGCTCTCCCAAATTGGGTGGGGCTTGGTGGGGTAGAGCACTTGATACAACACATCCCCAGGGCAGCCTTCGTTGGTGGAGGCTCAGCCACGAGTTAAAGCTGATAGGACCCCCAAGGGGAAGCAGTGATGCAGAAGCCACCTGCACGCGCTATAGAAAGTTGTTAGCCATTGGCTCCTTATAAATGTTCCCCCAAGTTGCCCCAATCCTACCTTTCTTGCCTTTCTGTGAGCACGCCTCCCAGGCACACACGGGAGTGTAATGAGTCCGTCCTCTTCCCTGGGGCTTAGCCAGAATCTCAAGGAGAAGGTGTGGTACTGTCGATACTGAATAAGGCTGCCGTTTTTGCTTGTATACTCCTCTGAGTGTAAGCACCCTGGCAAAGAGTCCCAGTGAGCAGAGCCGGTCATGCACACAGTTTCCCAAGGAATTCCCATGGTTTAGAGGAAGCTAAACTGAAAAAACACATTGGTGTCCGTGACCACTTTCTAATAATGAATCACACGTGGCTGCAGAGTTACATGTGCCAAACAAGACAGACTTACAGCAATTTCTGTTTTATAAATGTATTCCAAATACAAACACATAATACCTATGGTCTGGTTCAATTAAGTATATTGTTCTTTTTACTCTCTGTGCAGTATCTGACAGCAAAGTCACACGTGTTTTTTTTATGCATAAATGTTCTAATCACCTGCAGCCAGGTTGTTCCTCCTTTAACTTATCTGTGACTCTATACACCGCAATTGCCAGGAGCAGCTAATGCATTTTATTTATGTTTTCATTTTGATCAAAGAGCTGGTTTGCGCTGCATTTGCGTTTAGTTGCATCCACTTTCCACCTTTGTGCCACGTCTCGTGAAATGTGTTGAAACTGACCTACTTTGGCCTTTTCATGGTATTCTGAAAAAAAATGCTAATCTTGTCATATTTAGCAGCTGCGTTCAGAAATGCTACTGTAAGCCCAAGAGGGCTAACCAGCACTCTTGCAAGATGTCAGAACTATCCACCATTACCCTGTAAGTGTACACAATCCCGTGACATTATTGTGTTTTTGTGAGGCATGTTGCAAATAAATGGTTTATATAAGCAGCGGGGCAGAAGGGAAACTGTTCATTATTTCTTGTTGCATGCGGATGGGTTTTTTGGTTTTTTTGTTTTGTTTTGTTTTTGTCGTGTGCTTCTGCTGATACATCACAATCAAGAATGTTAAGCTTATTTGTTGCAAATGTGTCAGTTTATTGACCAACATGATTTATGATTATGAATAACAGAATTAGTGCCTAATCCAAAGCCTGTTGAAATCAGTGGGAGTGTTTTTTATTGAGTTCAGTTGATTTTTGAATCAGTCTGTAATATACCCACAAAAGTTTTATGAAAACTTTTAACAAACCTGCCCATTTTTAAAGAAAAAGCTATTAGTCATTATGTAGCAAGGGAGTGCTATGCACATTGGAAAGAAAGTGCTTTGCCTGAAACTTTGCTAGGAAAATATAAATATGAAAAATATGGACCAGATCCACAGCTGGTATAAACTGGTATATCTCTCCTGAAGTCAATGGAGCTACAGCAGTTTATGCCAGCTAAGGATCTGGCCTAAAATGTATTTATGTATATTTGCTATGCTGTATGATGTACAGCCCAACTTTCACTGGAATTTCATGGTAAAATCTTGTGATTTGAACCCTGGACTCTCAAAGGTGGCCTGCCAAACTGATCTAAACACAATACAGCCTTTTGTCAAGGTCAAGGAAATTTCCCTTCTTAATGGTTGCACACTTTTTCCCTTTGCTTGAAAACCTACCCCATTTTGAGCCTGAAAAAATATTTTTCTAGTTTAGAGACGGGATCTCTTCTCAGGGTACTTACAAAAAGAGAGCGGAGGAGCTGCCCAAAAAGATTCAGCCAAGGAACTGATCCTGAATAAAAACAAACACAAGAAATAAAAAGTAGGAAAAGAAGAAGAAAATAATTCTTTTTAAAAAATCAGCAATAGGCATTTGCTCAGTCCAGAGAAGGTAGTGATCTGAGACCACCATAGAAACTGGAATCCACATTTCTGAGCTAAAATCATTTTTAAGGATGAAATTCACCACTTAATTCACATGGAAATGGTGGACAGGCCTCATGCTGAGCCTCTGCATCGCGGTGAATTTCACTCTAAGTGAATTCAGAGCAGTTGAAAGGTGGCAGATGGACAGCTGAAGTCTTCTAGCTACCGTAATATAAACCCAGCACAAGCTGCAGGCAATGTTAACTCTCCATATGCCATCCTAGCAACATACCTCCAGCGTGTTCATGAGGGCTGCTGTTTAGGTGTGACAGGTTAGTTCAGTGTTCATGGCCATTCAGTTGTTAGACTGAGGGCATTAAGTGCTAGCATTCTTACTGACATGCCAAACAAGAGAAATGTAATCAGCTGCCCTGTTCGGTTTCAGAAGAGGCCCGGCTGATCTAAGTGGTCTGTTTTCCAGCCAGGCAGAGATAGGCAGCCCATTGACTGAATCCTCTACATTTCGAAGCTGTGGAAATATACAGATAATGTCTCCATCCAGGAGATTGCTGAGTTCCCAAACAACCATGAACGCTCCATATCCACCCGTCTCAGGTTTTGCCTTCATTGTTTGTTTTTTATTAAAACTTGCCAATGTCTCCAATAAATAGATGCTGACTTACTGTATATTCCAAAATACAGGCAGTGGAGCATAAACCAAGCATCTAATCATACTTGCAGCATCCCATTCCTCCATTACCTAGTGTACAAATGGGTCTTTTGCCCCTTATCCTCTTCCTTAAAATACAATTTTGTCATCCTGAGCTACTTGTACATATACCAAATTAAACTAGAAACCAGATTTAGCCTTTTTTTTCCTTCAAAGGAGGGGTCCCAAATAGCATAATAACTATTATATAAATCTTTTTCGAAGAATACAACTTCATAAATCACTTGGATCCATTGATAGCTTAACATAAGAATGACCACACTCGGTCAGACCAATGGTCCATATAGACCAGCATCCTGTCTTCCGTCAGTGGCCAGTGCCAGCTGCTTCAGAGGAAGTGAACAGAAAAGGGGAGTGATCTTCCAGTCCCAGCTTCTAGCCACCAAAGGTTTAGGAACACCCAAAGCAGGGAGTTAGTTGCATCCCTGACCATCTTGGCTAATAGCATTTACAGACCTATTCCCCCGTGAACTCTTCTAAGTCATTTTTTAATCCAGTTATACAATTGGCCTTCACATCATCCCCAGGCAGTGAGTTCCGTGGGTTGGCTGTGCATTGTGTGAAGTACTCCCATATACTAGTTTTCAATTACCTGCCTATTAATTTCATTGGGTGACCTTTGGTTCTTGTGGTAAGTGAAGGATAAATAAAACTTGCCTTGTCCACCCCATTCATGATTGTGTAGACTTCTATTATATCCCATCTTAATCATCTATTTGAGCTGATCAGTCCCAGGTGGTTTTGATCTCTCCTCATATAGAAGCTGTTTCATATCCCTAATCATTTTTCTTGCCCTTCTCTTTAACTTTTCAACTTCTAATATATCATGTTTGAGATGGGGTGACTTGAGCTGCACACAGTATTCAAGGGGTGGGCATCCCATGGATTTACGCAGTGAATTACGCAGTGAGACACACTCCCCGCCCCCGCTGCTTGCTGCATCCCTCCTCGCCACTCACTCCGTCCCATTTGTGGGGGCAACGGGGTGAGGAGGGACACGGTGAGCGGTGGGGTGTCATGCGGGGTGGAGGAAAGGAGGGAAGCGGTGAATGGGAGGTCTGGTGGGGGCAGGCAGTGAAGAGGCACACAGCAAGTGGTGGGCGGGGGATCTCAGGGGGGGCGGGGAGTGAGAAGGGACATGGCGAGTGGTGGGCGAGGGGGTCTCGGGGTGGGGAGTGAGGAGGGACGTGGTGGGCAAGGGGGTCTCATGGGGGTGGGGAGTGAGAAGGGACATGGCGAGCAGCAAGGACCTCAGGAGATGGGGGTGGAGTGGAGGAGAGGAGGGACTCACTCACCAGGCAGCCGTGGGCGGTGGGGGCCTCAGGAAAGGCGTGGAGCAGGGAGGACAAGAGGCGAAGTGCAGGGCCTAGAAGTCTGGCAACATGTCGGTGGCAGCTGTGCCAGGGTAGCCTTAGCCTCCTCTGGCCTATTATATCCACCACCCATGACTATCCACAATGACTCCAAGATTTCTTTCTTGAGTGGTAACAGCTAATTTAGTCCCTATCACTTTGTACGTGTAGCTGGGATTGTTTTTTCTAATGTGCATTACTTTGCATTTATCAACATTGAATTTCATCTGCCATTTTGTTGCCCAATCACCCACTTTTGTGAGATCCCTTTGTAGCTCTTCGCAGTCTGCTTTGGACTTAACTATCTTGAGTAATTTTGTATCATCTGCAAATTTTGCCATCTCACTGTTTACCCTTTTTTCCAGATCATTTATGAATGTGTTGAACAGCACTGGTCCCAGTACAGATCCTTGGGGGCCCCCCCAAAAGTTTTATAAGAAAGTCATCAAGAGACGAGAACCATGGACTCAGCAATAGGCCTCAATCAGTCTGTTCCTAAATTGGAATAGTTGTCAATGTTGTCTCAATCTTCATATGCACAGAGTAGCATTGCCTTAATCTTATATATATGACAAGGGCGTAGTTCTGTTAGGTGGCCTCATGACCAGACTAGCACAAGCAGGCATAGTCCTGGGAACTATGACACAGACACAACTTCAGTAATCAGAAGACATCTAGAGGAGAAGAGAGAGGCAGCTCTCAGCCTTCAGCTGTTGTTTTTTCATGTTTCCCTCTTTCCCAGAAGCAGGAAGAACAGATAAACCCCAGAGCTTCCTCACAGAATCCATTCCGGAGTCACAGCCCTCCTCCCTTTGCGGGCTGTCTATGTGCCTGACAAGGAACGCTCACTCACCGAGCCTTCACAATCTCTCTCTCTCACCATTCTATCTGCCCGGATTTCTAAGTCACAAGATGTGTCTCTGTTGAATCTTATTAATTAAAGATGGAAGAAAACGTTTAGGACAACTAGTCCTTCCCTACGGGGAGTTGTTTCCTTAGGTGTGGTTCACTGATGCTTTATCTGTAATGATTTTCTTGGTTTTTTATTAACCCACAGAAGTTGGGATTTTCAGCAATGTCTAAGGGGGATGGGAGTTGGCTGCCTACCTCCCTTAGGTACTTTTGAAAAATTCCTGGGTAATTTCCCTGATAATATTTGTTTTGCGTCTATGGGTCCGTCGAGTACCTAAGCAATTATTTCAGTCAGAAAAAAGCAAAAACCTTTTAGAAAGCTTCTCCAGACAAACTTTTCTGGAGTTATGCTCTGCTTCCTAGAAGCATTGCACTACAATTATAAAGCATTTCTCCAAGATCTACCTACCTATACATTCAGCTGAGACAATCTGTATTCGTGCCACCTTGTGACTAACAAGAATGTTATTGTTGAATCCAGTTTTTAATGCCTTAAGCAATGGTGAGACAATTCTGCTTTGTGTTAGCTCTCATGGTCAATATGTTCTTCTTATTTATATTCTGGCTTAATTATCATGTTATTAATTTCAATCCTTTACTCCTAGTTCTTACCCTCTTGTACCACTCTACATAATTCCTCTATATCCATGTTTTTACATACTTCAAATACTTACAGACCTTTATCATTCCCCTATTCATCCAACCCCACTTAGTCATTGGTATCGATTGTTATGCATATTTGGTTATTTTGGGTGGAATTTTCAAAGCCATATAAGGAATTTCCTTTAGAAATTAATGGTCATCTAAATATTTTGGTAGCTTTGAAAACCTCTCCCTTTATTATTTCCTTAGAACTCAGTCTCAAAGTTCCAGATCACAGTGCACACACACACACAAATCTCTGATTTTCTCAAATTAAGGTGTTTATTTTTCCAACCACACATACTTAGTTTTGATTAAAACAAAGACCAATCATGTGTTTTAAAATCTTGTTTAAAATGTAAAATAGTAATAGGGTAGAATATTCAGTACAAATCACTGGAAAGGGGACTAAATTAATTTAGCATACTTGATCTTTTCCATCTTTGATTCATGCAGACCTATGCCCCCAGCAACGTACATGGGCTTCAGCAACCTCTCTCCAAACAAGCCTATTAATGCAAATGAAAGGTTCCTTATAGAGGACAAAATTATAGAACTTTCCTCTTTGTTATTTCTTCCCATCTATTATAAACGTATCTTGCTTAGTGCATTAGACTTCAGGTTGGTTGAGGCAACCTCGTCAATCAGGAGATGAAGAAAAAGAAAAGGAAAAAATGAATCCATGTTTTTGCACAATAAAATTCCATTGATACTCTGACTCCCAGTCACAATATATAAGTGAGAAAACCCATCCCTGAAACTGTGATAACAAAGTCTCTCATTTTTAATGCTTTCATTGAAGACAGTCATAAAACCAATAGATGTTCTGCCTCGTTCAGTGTCTAACAGGGCACTAGCCCTCCCTGGCATTTTAGCTAACTCTGGTATTTTTAGAGGTGTTGGACTGCAGCCAGGAGTTTAGTCACATTTCTTAGAGGCTGTGTCCCTTCCAAACAGCCAAGTAATGTTTGGTCAGCTAACTAGTGTTTCTGCAACTTAATAGCGTGTCTATTAAGTTCTGTAGCCATGAATGTAAATGAATGCAGCACGCTGTAACAGTCTTGCTTCCATCACTGCTTCTGCTTTCATTTTTCTCCCCTGCTGATGCTCCTGGTAAAATAACAGGAATCATCACTTCTTCACCAACAGACTGATTCTGACCATTGCAGGGTGACTATCCAACATCATGTCGCCAAGAATTCTCATTCAGAAACAGCTATAGAGAGCGGCAAAAATTGTACCTGGATACAAATTTCTGTTCAATCCCGGGGATATTCAAAGCTAGTTTTGGTTTAGCTTATTATAGAGATAAGGTGTCTATGTGAAAGGGAGATTCATGTGCAAACTTCCCCAAGTTCATGGGTATTGAGATCCCAGGTTTTGGCTGTGACCCATCAGCAGATGTGATAGCTGGCTGCCAATGCTGGATAACATCTATGGATAGTTTTTGTTTCATCAGTTGTTTTAATGTTGTGTTTGTTGGCTTTTGGTTTCCTTGCCGCAGTTTTGTTACATACAAGATCTGCACAGTGTATAAGTTCTAGGGATCTCAGTTCCTTAAAGATGGATGTTGTTAGTGCCCTTCTCCAATGTCCTTTTGTGACATGGCCAGTCTAGTTGCACCAGGTACTTCAAGTTGTCTTTCATCTAGGCTTGCTCTTTCTTCCATTTCTGTTTGATTTCTTTGCCTTTCTGCAGTATGAAGCATTGATCAATCACATTGCAAAGTTCATTTGTTAGTTCATGTGTTTTCTCCATATCCGTAATGGAAGCACAATTATGAAAGCACAAGACCTCATTTTTTTAAAAAATGAGGAAACTTGTTCTTTTTAAAGCATGATTTTATTTAGTATTTCAAAAACTCTCAGCAACCAGCCTGGAGACTTTGTTTTGACATCCTGGTTCAGGAATAGTATGCTTCAGTCAGACGAGGCAGACTCCTTAACAACATCTAATTCTTTTCTACCCATTACAATCCCCTTTTCTAACTTGTTATGAGCCAATTTTTGATCTTCTATAAATCTGTGTGTGTACAAAATACCTCTTACTTAGTGTTCACTATGCATGCATTTCCTCCAAGGTTTTCACAGGGTTAATTAAAGACAGTATCCTCCAATCCTGAGATGGCATTGCAGTTACAGATTCTGAGATTTTAAAGCCAATAGGGACCATTTTGATCAACTGATCAGACCTCCTGCTTAGCGCAAGTCATAGAAATTCACCCAGGCATTCCTGCATTGAACCCAGTAACTTGTGGCTGAATTAGAGCATGCCATTTCAATCCATTATGAAACAATGCACTTTCCATTCAAGCTGGGTTTTTTAAAACATCTTTTTTCTAAAATGATGGATTTTGGAGAGAGGTATCTCTGTGTCTATCTTCATGCCTCGTCTTGATCTCTTCTCATTCCATGGCTAGCTTAAATATTGTAGTGTCAAATGGGTTTGAAGATTCTGTTAGCCTGCTCTCTCTTCTTCCAGTGCTTCTGACACTTGTCTTATCCACTATGATATTTTCCTAGTCCACAAACGCTGTACTGGGGTGTATGATGTTTAGCAGCCTCGTCATTAGCTTGATACATTGTAGTGAATTGACTGATGAATCCTGTATGCTCTCGCAGCCTGTTGACGACCCATACTTTGGCCGGCTGAAGCCATATCAGACAAAGAGGAATGCTACAGGGGATGGGGAGCGGGAGAGAGTACAACAAAAATACTTCCAGCAATGAGCCAGTGTCACATTTTCGCTGTGGCATTCGGTATAGCCACGTCAGCACTGCCTATGAAATAATGGCGGGGAGTTCTTCCAGCGCTCAGCAAGGGCCTCTCTCTTTCTTTATTCCCACCTCTATGCCAACTCGTTTTAAGGGAAATGTTCATGTGTCCCCATCAGACGTCTCTCAGCCACTCATCTTTCTACTGGAGGAAATTAAGCTTTGCAATCCAGAAGGTATTCTTTGTGACCACTATACCCGCTTTGTTTGCAGATAGGCAGTCAGTTGGCTTGTTCCTTTTGTGTGCTTACCCATAAAAATTCAACTTATATTGTAGCAGAAAGCAAGAGATGGTTTCTCATGGTGGCAAGCTGCCTCACCAAGCATAGGCTTGCTTAATTAGGGCTTGAGTGATGCGCAGACATTGTGCTGGGCCTCTACATAGCGTGAATTTCATCCATATAGAATCAATTGCTCACTAGTACCTATTTAGTTCCCAGTATTCTTGTCTACACCCACTGGGCTTGATTTTCCTCTCACACCATTTTACATTGGTGCAACACAGTTGACTTCAATGGAGTTACACATGATTTGCACCAGTGTAAATGAAAGCAGAATCAGGCCCATGGGCAGTAGAGTCATGATTGCATAATACCATGGAGGCCTTTTCTCTTTCAAGAAGAGTGAACTCACAGAATGGAGATTCTGGGTGCTGCATATAAAGAAGGCCATCAGGTGGTGCTATTGTTATTTATTTTATTTGTATTATGGTAGCACTCAGAGACCACTGCTAAGATCAGAGCCCCATTGTGTTTGGTACTGTACATATCCCTAGTAAGAGACAGTCCCTGTCCCGATAGGGTAACCAGATATCCCGATTTTATAGGGACAGTCCCGATTTTTGGGTCTTTTTCTTATATAGGCTCCTATTACCCCTCACCCCTTTCCGATTTTTCACATTTGCTGTCTGGTCACCCTATGTCCAGAAGAACATTCAATCAAAATAAGAGAATACGATAGTCAACAGTTCTAAACTATTGATACATATTCATACTCAGACTGTACCAAGTGTTAGAAAATGGGATCAGGATAAAATGTAGGCGAAATCAGGGGATGGGAACGCATGGGAACATTTCATATATATTATTATTTATTTATTTATTTATTTATTTATTGCAAATGGAACACCACAAAATGTTAATCAAAGCTCAAGCTGTCCCTGCAGAGATATATTAACATTCTTTCAATTTGTCGTAACAGGAGGCTGGCCCGCTCCACTCTGCTGCTTATCCCCTTGTTTGGAATTCACTACACTGTGTTTGCCTTTTCTCCTGAAAATGTCAGTAAACGGGAGAGACTAGTGTTTGAACTGGGACTGGGATCTTTCCAGGTGATTATACCGTGAATTCTGCTTTAAGAAAGAAAGAAAGAAAGAAAGAAAGAAAGAAAGGAATCTGTATTTGTTATGACTGCTGTGCATGGATCTCTCTTTGTGTGTTCATTCACTTACCGTATGTGCTTTGTAGACTAGCAGGTTCCCCCACCCCCCTTCAGCTATTTTCTGTCAGTTCCCTAGAGGATTTTAATTTACAGTCTTTTCTCTCCTGTTTATCCAGGGCTTTGTCGTTGCTGTTCTCTATTGTTTCTTGAATGGGGAGGTAAGAATTTTGATTTTTTTACCAGTTCTCCCTCCACCTCCATCTGTTTAGCATGACATTTGGTTGGGATCACACCGTCTAACCCACCTCTCAGCTGTAATTCATTAGCTCTCTACTCCTTGACCTCGTCCAAATTTCAGAATGCCTTCAGCAAAGCAGGAAGGAAGCCTGGTCTTTTTGTCAAAGCACTGGGCTGGCAGTCAGATAGTTCTGGGTTCTATTCCTGCCTTTGCCTCTGGCTTAACACGTAGCTGCTCAGAAAGTCACTTGGGACTCCTACTATCAGTGCAGGATTGAATTCTTAATATCCTTATGTTACAATGTAGCTGTAAAATGGGAATAATAATACTTCCGTACTTTACAGAGGTGATCTGGAGCTATTTTTATTACTGCTTGTAAAATGCTTTGAGATCCTTGGATGGAAATAGGGGATTTTGCCACTAAAGATGCAACAAAATATTTCATATTTATTTCCAACATTTTGCTGTGTGTAATATATGCTGTTTCTTTCAATTTTGTTAAATAACTTAGTCCTATTTTAAAGGGCATTTTTCCAATTTTGGCCTTTGGCACAGTGAGTGGAGAGGTATGAATTGCATTCACGGCCACGGCATTTATGATTCTTGCTTTTCAGATACTGTAGATTTGGTCCTAGATTTGACAGTCATTTTGTTCATTATTAACCCAAATTGGTCTCTGGGTTTGCAGTCGTGGTTTTCCATATGAGTGTCATTTACTATGGATGAGGGGGGGAAATTAAAAATATAGGGCCAAATCCTCAGATGGTGTAAACCAGCTTTTCTCAGAGGAGGGATGCTGATTTACATTATCTGATCTGGCCCTGTGATGAGGGGCTGCTTGGGGGAAAATAATATATATATATATAACTGGCCTTGCCAAGGCACGGCTTACAGGGAAGTTTCAGGCAGTGTTCTGTACTTTTTTACACAGGCAAATCTACAGTAATTGTGCATGTGTGAAATACCATTTCCATGCAATAAAACTATGCTCTAACTTTGTCTGTGCATCTCAGTCATGAATTAAGATTGGGGGATATATTGTCTAGTTCAGGGGTGGCCAATCTGAGCCTGAGAAGGAGCCAGAATTTACCAATGTACATTGCCAAAGAGCCATAGTAATACGTCAGCAGCCCCCGTCAGCTCCCCCACCCTACTACCAGGGCCTCTCACCCACCGGCAGCCCCATGGATCAGCACCTCCCCCTCCCTCCCTCCACACACCTCCCAATCAGCTGTTTCGTGGCGTGCAGGAGGTTTGGGGTGGGGAGGGGGAGGAGCAAGGGCATGGCAGTCTGAAGGGAGGGGGCAGGAAAGGGTGGAGTGGGGGGCAGGGCCTGTGGCAGAGCCAGGGGTTGAGCAGTGAGCCCCACCCCCTCCGGCACATTGGAAAGTTGACACCTGTAGCTCCAGCCCCGGAGTCGGTGCCTGTACGAGGAGCCGCATATTAAGGTCTGAAGAGCCACGTGTGGCTCCGGAGCCACAGGCTGGCCACCCCTGGTCTAGCTGATGTGCAGCATCCTAATAATGCATATCATTTATAAAGAGCTTCCCGTCGTTACAGTTCTTGAAGTAGTTAGATTCCCTCAGATAGAAGATTAGTTGCTAAGTTGTATTTACATTCCCATTGCAATCAGTGACACATCAGGTATATCTGGGTATTCAGCAGCACAGCAGGTGGGCGTACCCCACTGTGTACATGTCATATATATGCCCAGCAAGTTTGGCAGCAGTCACATGGTTAACAAAGAAGAGTTCAACCTAATTACTTGTTCATCTTCCAACTGTGCCCGTCCTAGATTGTCCTATTATTGTGCCATTTAGGTGACATACCAGTACGATGCTAGAAAGGGTAGCATGCACACTTCCATATCTGACTGCTGTCACCCCTTTGTGGGGAAATGATAGAGGAGAATGCTGTATTTTCACTAGCCATACAGCCACAAAAGGTGGATGGAAGCACTGGGGACAAGATGGGAATGAAATGTGTATGAAACATATTCCATCTTGCATGGTTCTCCAAGGGCCCAATCCAAAGTCAATGCCAAACAAAGGAGAAGTCTTTCCATTGACTTCACTGGGTGGGGTGGTTCATGCACAAGGAAAGATTAACTCAATGAGTGCCAAATGCAATAGAGAGCAAAAAATGCAAGCACGGTGATGGAGATTATTTCCACTCATACAGGAAAGACTCAGATCTGATTTGAGGATAGTGGATCCGCAAAGTTGCAGCCCATTGTTTCAGAACTGAAAAAAAAATATCACTGACCATATCATCCCTCTGCTCTGGATATGATGGGTGAAATCCTGGCCACACTGACGTCAATGGTAAAGTTCCCATTGATTTCAACAAAGTCAGGATTTCACCTGGAGTATCCAAGCTAACCACTAACTGCCTGGAATTAGGAAGAAAGTACCCCAAGGGCAGAGGAGTCCATACTTGTCCATTACAGGATTTCATGGCTGTGCTTCTTCTGAAGTATCTGGTATTAGCCGCTGTCGTAGGCAGGATACTGGACCAGAGTCCTTACCCAGAGACTATGGGAGTTGATGGGCTTAGGAACATCATTAATGTTATTGTTACATTTGTGTTTATTATTTGTATTATCATAATGCCAAGGAGTCCTAGTCATGGACCAGGACCCCATTGTGCTAGGCGCTGTACAAACAGAAAAACAAGACAGTCCTGTCCCCAAAGAGCTTACAATCTCAGTGTAAGACAAGAGACAACAGATGGGGGAGTACAAGAAATCTATGAGACAATAGTCAGCATGGTAGCCAATGGACATGACAGGACCTCGATGCATCCCTGGTCTGATTCATGGTGGCAACTCACGTACCCTGATGTCAGTGAGCGTAGACTGAGCGTACAATAGGGTTGCATCGCATTTCCCCACTGCCTCCACCCCGGCACATCTAGAAGTCTCCCTAGAGTTCACTGAGGGGAGAAGTTCAAGACGGGTCTTAAACAAGCACTGTTTATTTTTGAAACTTGATTGTCTGTCAGCATGTACCCGAGCGGCTAAGTACATAAAAAAATGACCTTTTAAAGTTTCTCCCTAAAGGTGCAATCAGAAATAAAGAGAAAATGGAGGAGCTGGAAAGTCAACCGGTATTTTGCTGTGGATTTCAAACATCGCCATCCGTCTCTGGCGAGCAGCGGAGTGAACGGGGGGACACAACTCTCCATTCTGAGCAAGAGCAGCTCTCAGATTCGGATGTCCAGCATAAATGCGGAGAATCTAGTGACATGAGCAACTAAATAACCCCTCCCCCAGTAAAACCCAAAACACCCCTTTAAAAAGAAAAAAAATCATAATTTTGCTGGTCTGGGTTTTCTTTTTTAATGATTATTATTATGATTTTTTAATGTAAGATTTGTCCGAAAGCATGAAACAAAACATCCCTGGCGTTTTGCAGAGAAGAAAAAAAGGATATTTTTTTAACAATCATTGTAAATACACCACTAAGATCCATGCCATTGATAAAAAAAATCAATAAAATGCCAAGCCCACCCCCACACACCCATTTAGAGCATCTGCAAGTAATCCATTGTCAGCCAAGTGTATCAAGTGATTGCTGTGCAGTTGTGAACATTGGTTGCCAAACTGATATAAATCTGTCTGTGCATGGACTTCATTGTTGTTATTTTTGGGGTCTGGGTTTGTTTGTTTTTCTAATCCAATGCATCTTCACTATGCCTCATTCCTATCTTTGGTGTCTGAATATTCTCAGTCTCTTTGGAGTCTTAGGATGTGACTATAATGTTGGGGTTAATAATGCCGGCCAGTTCATGAAGGACTCCGGAAATTGATTTCATGGCTGGATTTGGTCAGAGGAACTCAGCGGACTTAGAACATCTGCTGTGACTGTGTGAGACAGCATACCTGTCACCATTCCGGAGAGAGGAATCCATGCAGCAGAGATGGGGTCTGCTATTTTAGGTTCTAGCAAAGCTGTGAATTTTCTAAGAGGGCCATCCATTTGAGAGAGATCTATATTTTTGGGGTTGATAGGTTGGAGTTTTGAGTAATGTGAACAAAGATCCCCCCACTAAGAGGCAAAGGTCAGTACCAGGATTCTTGCTTCCTCTGAATTATAATGAAACTCCTGCATCGATGTCTGATCATTGCACTGCGACTGGTAGTGGCTTGACATGTGTGTGTGTGACCTCTGCGACCAGGCTGGCATTGACAGAATTATGCCTCAAGTTTGCCAGCACAAGAGACTCAACAGGGGCCCAACGTGGTGGTGCAGGAAGATTAATGTCCTCAGTGTCTGTGGAGCACCTAAGCTGAACAGTAAGACACTACGGAAGGGAATGATAAAGACTTTGGATGATTTACCGTGTCTGGCAGTTTCTTCTGTCATTGGATAGTTTGTTTGTTCACCAACAGATATCATTAATGCCAATGTCTGAGAGACAAAAGAAAAAGTCCTTTCCAACTTTGCCTTGTAGTTAGAGCCATGACTGGATACATATCTACTTCAGTCAAACATCAATGATGTCAATTATTTCTTGAGAGGTTTTATGTGGTGCATAAAGGCTTTAAGGACTGTATTTGCTCTTATTTCTTTGTGGATTTATATGTGTGTGTGTGTATTAAACAACAAAATGACATTTAAATATGATAGTTTGTATTCAAACTAACAGCAACCAGGGAATTCAAAATTATGCCTAGCTCTTTGTTCTTAATTGAAATGAAAAAGACAGTGGTGGGAAGGGGGGAAGATATAGACACAAAATTTTGCTGTCGGCAGAGATTTTGATTTCACTGTGTTTTGTTAGTTTAGGTCAAAACTTGTAATGTCATGTTAAGTATAGTTTTTTTTTTAAAAAAATAGTTTCCTTGTTTTTAAAAGGAAAAAATCATGAAAAGTTATGAAAGAAGTATTAGTGATAATACTTAACACTTAGTGCTTTATGGGACGTATTCTGCTCTCAGTTACAGAAGTGTAAATCTAAATAATCCCAGTAGAGTTAGGGGTCAATCTGAAATCCACTGAAATGGATGGATCACTTGACGATTACCTGTTGTGTTCATTCCCTCTGAAGCATCTGGCATTGGCCACTGTCGGAAGACAGGATACTGGGCTAGATGGACCATTGGTCTGACCCAGTATGGCCATTTTTATGTTCTTATGAAATAAATGGGAGTGTTGCCTTGACTACAGTGGGTGCAGGAGCAGACATTTATTCCAGATTCACACCACTATAAGGGTGAAATTCACTCCTGTACAGAAGACCAGTAAAAGGACTATGTACCACCTGAATGTACTTTGAGGTCTTAAGTGGGACTTACGTGATGTACAGGCTTTTTGCCAGTCCTCTGCATAGGATTGACCCTAACCGAGAGTAGAATTTGGCCCCCTATGTTCCAGACGTTGTGCAAAAATTACGTAAGTACTTTTTAACTGATAGATTGGAAACTTTTCTCTCATCAGATGATGTAAATAGCAATTTTAGCAAGTTTCCCAATGAATCATGTTCTTTATGGACCAGAAAGACACTGAAGAGGGAGAGGGGTAAAGTCAGATCTATCTGGTAAATATATACTTATAATTTTTTAAACAAAACTATCTAATATTAAATGAACAGATGAAATTTAGTTTTGTATTTTCTGTAGTATGGACTTTCACGAGGTTAATACTGACAATACTGTAAGTGTATTATAAAAAGAAATAATGGACAAAGCATATTTTGCATGAATGGTTACTAGCCAATTTTCAGTCATTGATCACTATATTTAAAACTTGCCTCTGGTTGGAGACCTTTTTTGTGCCACATTTCAATCCAGAGCAAGAGGTTTTTTTTTCTGGCAGTTCTAAAATCCTCTCCTATTTGAGTTGGTGGATCTCAGTCCAGTGCCTCGTGGGCGAGTGTCCACATCACAAAACCACCCTTGCAACTGGCACACATTGGAGGCTAGATCCTCAGATGATGTAAATCAGTGCAACACCATTGGTGTCCATGCAACTACATCGGTTTACCTCAGCCGAGGATCTGGCATGGGTACGTTATTTTTTTTTTTACAGTCTCAGCAAGAGAGGCCAAGGACTGAATGGTCCTGGAGACTGAATTCACCTCTTGATTCTTAGAGCCCAAACTCAGGATTGAGGCAGGTTGATGGGACGTTGTGTTGGAAGCTTCCACACTGTATGCTGTACTTGTTCAGTAGACCAGTGGTTCTCAATCTGTGGGCTGCTTGCGGCCCAATCAGCACACAGCTCATCCTCAGGGCCATACAGGTAGTATATATATTGTGTGGATGCGGCCCACATAACACACAGCGAGCTTCATATGCGGCCCACAATGGTAAATAGGTTAAGAACCACTGCAGGAGACCGATAGAGGACTTCAGTGTTTGAGATTTTCCATCCAGTATCGTTCACCAGCAATGAATTTACTAGAAGTTGTATCTCTCTATATACTTAATATATCCGATATTCTATAAAGTACAGGCAAATCCCTTCCAGTGGGATTTTTTACTGGAAGTGCTGACGACTCTTACAATCATGGCATTCATGTGGCCACTCTAATGTTCAGTGTTACTCGAAAGATCATACTTCAGGTGTATATAGAGAAACCAGTCGTTACCTAAACAAAGATTCTAATGCCATTGCACAAAGTATGCTCTTGGGTATCTTTATGTTGAATGTAAATTGAAGATGCTAAATGTGCATGTCACCACTTCTGGTGACCATCCTTACTAAGCGTCAAGATAGAAGGAACCAAAAGGAAGAATTGCTTCAAAGCGTGTGTAAATATCTATTCGCGTGTAACAGTGTTTGTTTTATTTCTACTGTGAAATATATTTTGGAGTTAGAAAGTACATGTTATTAAAACAAAATGTAATTTAAAAAATGTGTGCTATGCTCCTTGAGCCATTTTTATAATATGCCAATAATACATTTCCTGTCTACTTTTCTTATTTGGCTTTTGTAAATGTACAAAATCTTCTGTACTGCAGCTTTTGTGGGTCTGTAGCGCATAGAGCTACTGTTTCATTGTCTGCCGTTGAATAGGGAGATCTGCTACGAGATGTATTTTAAAATCCTGAAACAAATATTACGTCAGAGAGGTGTGATTTTTCAGTGTCTTTGGGCACCTATATCTCCCTTGGACTTCATTTAGATTTGCGGGTGCTCAGCACTTCTGAAAATCAGAGCCTGGGTGACAAAATCTAGGCACCTCAATAAAAGAAGCCTGATCAAATAAATTTGTTAGTCTCTAAGGTGCCACAAGTACTGAATTTCAGAGGCACTAAGGGTGAAAAATCCGGCCGCTTTGCCTAACTTAAGTACTCATGTTTGAAAAAATTGGGCTTAAGATTTTAATGGCACAATCTCAGTGATGTTCAGGAAAGACTCTCGCTTTTCCTTTTAGTCTGTAGCAGATGAGTCCCCTTGGATAAGGAGGTCTAATGAAAGTTACCTAGTTACTGTAATAGGTTCAGAGAAGAACAGCCCAAGTAGATCAGTCCTGAAGTTGTTTTTGTGGTACAATATATGAGAAACAGTGTCCTACAGTACTGGCGCAAAGAACTAAATGCATGCGGCACTGTTAATACAGTGTTATGGGCCACTGTTTTCTAAGGGACCAGTCGTCAAAGGTGCTGAGTGGTGTTCAGCAGTTTGCAGGATCCAAATATTATTTTTTTCTACAAGGGCTTTACCAGAACACTAAAACCAGTGGACAACAAGACGTAGGCTAGGGTTTGCTTGGAAAATCCATGTCACGATTCCCACTGCACGTGGACATCAGTTAATCAAAGCTAAAGTTCTCCTGGATGTAAAACTCAGAATTCAAACTCTCTTTCTGTGTATTCCCAAAGGTGACAAGTTATGCCTATGTTGCTTACATTGCTGGTCATTACATTAAGAGGGCTAGACAAATTATATTTTTGTGGCAGTTATCAGAGGTAGAGAGGTTCCTCAAGTGCCTTTTAGGACTAGACAGCAGTTGGCGGGGGAGGTGAAATCAATTCAAGATTATTTTTAATTGCAGCAAGCAGGTTATCTCTTCTAATATACAAATTCATGATCAGTATGACCACATACTACAACACAGTAAATAATAATGTGCTGGAATTATAAGAGCAAGCCTACCTGGACCATGAGAGTATCCTTCTGCTTAAAGTCTATGGGAGTTTTGCCCTTGAAATGGGAATGGAATTAGGCTCTTTATGGTTGTGGAATCAGATCCAAAGCTCACTGAACTCAATGGGAGTCTTGACACTAACTTCAGTGAGCTTTGAACAGGCCCATAATATAGGCCCCAATCTGGATTCTGGTCTCAGCATCACTGGTGTAAATCTGGCATAACTCTGTTGACTTTACTTACGCTGATGTGAGGTCAGAGCTGGCACACAGCTGCCTTGAAACCCTGTAACAAGATGGTGGAATCTCATTAGTTCCACAGGTCTCATGAAATCTCCACCATTTGAGTTGGCAGAAATGTCATGGGATCAGCCGGTGAGATTTCAGCAGTGTTGCATCTGAAGTTGACTCTCAGTCATGATTTAGACTCCAAAGTGAACTGGCCTCTGACTAGTCTGAATCTAGATCTCAGCATTATCTCCTTGGCCCATACATACCAGGAAATAGATGCTGACAGAGTAGGGAGTCCAGCAAAGCCATTCACAATGATTTAACGACATTGTAACAGCAAAAATAATGAAGGGAACTAGATAGAGTCACATCTAGCCAGAGTCTAATCTCAACACAGATAACTGTTCCTTTTTTAACTCGCATCACCACAATGCACGCTCTGCTGACTCTTGTTCCTCTAGGAAAGGTGTAATATTCAAAATGTTCATCTTCTGGGAAGCTTTGAACTGTCATTTCTGCTGTGTGTCTCTTACACGTTCTACTTTTTTTTCTTCACTGCTTTAAAAATTATTTCTAAGATGCAAGAGGCAATATCTCAAAGCTGAAAGGGTCAGCTTGGAACTGCAGTTCTGGTTAATGCCTTTGCCATGAATTCGTATTTTTTGGCAGTCTTAAAAATCTTGTCCACACAAAAAATAATGAAATGTGGTCCAGTGGTTTTAGAAACCATTTGAAAGGTTCAATATTCCCTGATGGTATTTCCAGGCTTTTCTTCTACCTAGTTGGATACTCTCTAATTTACATTGCCAAATATAGAACTCTGGTCCATCACACTGCTGCTGCGATTTGTAGCTCACCATTCTTTTCATCTTCTCTTTTGAGGATGCGTCTTCCTACTGCCAATACATACGGTGACATTAAACTTCACATTCAGCAACGCCAGTCCTCCACTCAGTGACCATCTTCTTGGTTTCTAAATCCTGTAACTTTCCAGCTCTGAAGCCTAAAAGCTCTGTTTGTAGTAACAAAGGCAGTCAGTGGGCTCTGACTCATCCTATGGACGCTGTTACTGTATATTGGAGCTGGTCAACATTTTCCAAAATTCAATTTGTCAATGAAAATTTGGAATTTTGACCCCCCCGAAAAATGTGAATGCTTTGATATATCACTCATTCAAACATCTGAGCTAATAGCCATTACTCCCTGTACTCTAAAACACCACTTCCTAGTCAATATCGCTTTTCTAGCCAAAGGAAGATTTGCTCTGCTCACAGAAGATTTCCACGTTCAAAGAAGTGTTTGATACAATTCAGAGCTTTCTGGATGCTGCATCAAAATTAGCCAAACATTCTGAAGCCATGCAGCTCATTTATTATATACATCATGCTCTTTTTCTGTAGCTCATGCTATCATTCCCATATATTATTAGCAGTAGTAATTGTCTTACAGTAGGGGTGAGGGGCCACAACTGACATCACGGCTCCATTGGGCTGTTTTAGGTAGATTGGATTCTCTCAAGAAGAAAAAATGAGAACTTACAATTTCTAGACTTCTCCAGTTGCTCAGTCAGAAAGGACAGCATTTGTCCTTTGTTAGATAAGTCTCTCAAGTCAACAATTATACTCTGGCTATTTCCTCTTCCTTCCTTTGAATCACTTTATTAAGAGAGGTTTGTTACTGTATGAAGACAGCATTTGAAATGAGAATGTTCCCAAGGTGATTCATCCAAAGGAGCAATAAGAATTATGTCCTGAATTATGGGGTTTCAGATATGGGGGCTTTGCAGTTGCAGAGGTGCTGCCCTTCAGCAACTGCAAGTGTTCATATTTAAATCGTTTCTGGAAAACATCTGACCCTCCCTGACTCTTTGCTCGTTTTTAGAACCAAATCCAATTGCACTTTCTTCAAGACTCAGCTTTGAAACATTTAATTAGTTGGGTTTTTCCTCGCCCGTCGTCCTTTCAATTTTGCCAGCACTGCACTTCCTGCTCCCAACCAAAATCAAACTATGCCAAAGCACCACAGGAAAGGCTGTTCTCATGGTATTTCTAGCCATGCCTGGGAGTATCGGAAATGCGCTGAGATACTGTTTTCCTGGGAGATTCACAGCTCTGTGCTTGCACACTGCAGAAGCTGGGCCAGTTCAGAGAAACTTCTGAACATTTGCGTGTTTGCTGGGCTCTGACTGCCAACATTTTTTCAATGTACCCATCCCTAGTTAGTGTGAGCAAAGTCCTGCTTGTCTTGCATGGGTGCCAGGAGGGGGAGAGAAAAGTAGCACAAGAGCCTGTAACTCACCAAAGGTATCTGTAAAACAGCCCAAGAGGATTCCAACCAATCACTCTCTTGAGGAGCTGCAGACCCACTGGTGAACCGTCCCAAGGGTGTCATGTCTCCCCGTCCTCTTGACCGGATGTTACTTTCAGCAGTAGTCACTATGGCTCACATTGACTCTGCTAGTAGCAGTGAGAAAAGTATGCTATCAACCATGATTCCCCTGGGCACGCCCCCAAACGTGCTACCAGCTGGATTCACATGTGATGTTTGCAGAGCCATCTCTGAGTCAGCTACAGTTGAGATCTCTGTTTGCAACCTCTTGGGTTATGGCTCTGTGTTAACTGCCTCGTTACCAAACCAGGGACATTATACCTGGGGGCACCTTTAGTGAGTTAGGGGAGGATTTACGCTACATCTTTAAAGATGTCAGACAGGCACAACCAGCTATGGATTGCATCTACTATCGCAGAGAGCGGTGGAGTATGGAGCATGCAGTAATATGTAAGGATACTCTGATGTTAAACGCTATGTGTTTTTGTGGTAGACAGCGACATTCAGCTAAATGTGTATTGTACTTTATCCAACCTCTACAGAGCTTGAACAATATGCCTTGTTTTGACCCTTGTGATCCTTTCACCTGGATATTATTATTATTCCATATTTGCTTTCTTTGTGGAGAATTCATCCGTGTGAAGAGTTAATGAGTGGTATGAACCTCGCAGTGTCTGTCAGTAGCTGAAGTAACCTAGGCCTCTGTATACACCTGCTCCAATGAACCTTATCACTGTACAGGAGTCTCCAGAGGTCTCAGTGTACCTGCATAATCTATAAAAACACCTGTTAGTGTCCTCATTTTCTCTCCCAATTTCTTGCCATTATAGTAGCAATGCAACATGCGATAGCTCCCGAGGAGAGATGTGCCAGGTTCATGTATGTAAAGCTGTATTTTGGCTTTTGAAGGTGTCAAGGAATGAATTTACTGGCCCTCTGGGTCTAATAGTGACCTTTTTTATCGTCATGGGTTACAGGATCTGGGGTTATTACATTTTGTTAAGTGGAAACACACAGATGTCAACTGCTGCTTACTAGACTAATCTTTGTGTGTGTTCTGAGAAACAGTACTAGATTTTAACATGTATTCTGCTGTAGATGACACAATAAATGTATTATCATTTTTGCACGTCTGTTCTGCTATGAAACTGAACTCTCGGGCTGATCCAATGCTGCAGAGTTACCATTTTGGGAGCTAGCAGGATGCACTCATTAATGAAGGTGCTTTGCTTGTTGGGAATCACAGAGTTTAAGGCCAGAAGGGATCATCTAATTTGATTTCCTGTATATTACAAACCACTGAACCCCACCTGGACTAGACTAAAATATTACAGCTCTCAGGAGCCTAAGCCAGTGTGTGCCACAGGTGAAGAATAGGAGACACCGAAGTACATCAATGCCTGAGGCCCCTTCAATGGCAGACAATGATTTGGTGAGATAGATCCATGTGATCCTAGCTAGGGACCCATGTTCAATCCTGCAGGGGAAAGCAAAAAAACCACCACAACCCCTCTGTCCCTGCCAGTCTGACCTGAGGGGAAATTCCTTCCCAGTCCTGAAAATGGTGATTAGTATAACCCTGGATGAGCCCCACCTGCCAAGATGCCTAGAAGGGGAATTCTCTGTACTGGCTCCAAGTGATGCTTTCCAGGGGTACCACAGTATGAGACTACCACCTGCCGTTAGCAGGAGAGCCTTGTCTATGCCTTTTGGGGATCAGCTCCCCTATGCCACCGGCAACACAAACATTCCTTCCGAGGCCCTGCTGTCTCTCCACCTGTTAGTGATAGGCACACTCCCACCCCAAAGTCCTCCCAGCATCCCCCTGGAGTGTCCAGCCCCTAGGCCATTGGACACACTCAGGAAGGAGACCAAAGCCCTGAGGTAAGTGGGAAAGCGGGATACCGGGAGGAAGCACAGGCAGGAATGTCTGTGAGGGGAGGGCTCCTGCCTCATACTGAGAATGAGGGGTGATCAGCAGGTTACCTCAAGTGCTTATATACAAATGCACAAAGCCTTGGAAACAAGCAGGGTGAACTGGAGGTCCTGGTGATGTCAAGGAATTATGACGTGATCGGAATCACAGAGACTTGGTGGGATAACTCACATGACTGGAGTACGGTCATGGATGGTTATAAACTGTTCAGGAAGGACAGGCAGGGCAGAAAAGGTGGGGGAGTAGCACTGTATGTAAGGGAGCAGTATGACTGCTCAGAGCTCCGGTACGAAACTGCAGAAAAACCTGAGTGTCTCTGGATTAAGTTTAGAAGTGTGAGCAACAAGAGTGATGTAGTGGTGGGAGTCCGCTATAGACTACTGGACCAGGGGGATGAGGTGGATGAGGCTTTCTTCCGGCAGCTCGCAGAAGCTACTAGATCGCACGCCCTGGTTCTCATGGGTGACTTTAATCTTCCTGATATCTGCTGGGAGAGCAATACTGCGGTGCATAGACAATCCAGGAAGTTTTTGGAAAGCGTAGGGGACAATTTCCTGGTGCAAGTGCTAGAGGAGCCAACTGGGGGGGAGCTTTTCTTGACCTGCTGCTCACAAACCAGGAAGAATTAGTGGGGGAAGCAAAAGTGGATGGGAATCTGGGAGGCAGTGACCATGAGTTGGTTGAGTTCAGGATCCTGACACAGGGAAGAAAGGTAAGCAGCAGGATACGGACCCTGGACTTCAGGAAAGCAGACTTCGACTCCCTCAGGGAACAGATGGGTAGGATCCCCTGGGGGACTAACATGAAGGGGAAAGGAGTCCAGGAGAGCTTGCTGTATTTCAAGGCATCCCTTTTGAGGTTACAGGGACAAACCATCCCGATGTGTCGAAAGAATAGTAAATATGGCAGGCGACCAGCTTGGCTTAACGGTGAAATCTTAGCGGATCTTAAACATAAAAAAGAAGCTTACAAGAAGTGGAAGGTTGGATATATGACCAGGGAAGAGTATAAAAATATTGCTCGGGCATGTAGGAATGAAATCAGGAGGGCCAAATCGCACCTGGAGCTGCAGCTAGCGAGTGATGTCAAGAGTAACAAGAAGGGTTTCTTCAGGTATGTTGGCAACAAGAAGAAAGTCAAGGAAAGTGTGGGCCCCTTAATGAATGAGGGAGGCAACCTAGTGACAGAGGATGTGGAAAAAACTAATGTACTCAATGCTTTTTTTGCCTCTGTCTTCTCGAACAAGTTCAGCTCCCAGACTGCTGCACTGGGCATCACAGCATGGGGAGTAGGTGACCAGCCCTCTGTGGAGAAAGAGGTGGTTAGGGACTATTTAGAAAAGCTGGACGTGCACAAGTCCATGGGGCCGGACGAGTTGCATCCGAGAGTGCTAAAGGAATTGGCAGCTGTGATTGCAGAACCATTGGCCATTATCTTTGAAAACTCGTGGCGAATGGGGGAAGTCCCAGATGACTGGAAAAAGGCTAATGTAGTGCCAATCTTTAAAAAAGGGAAGAAGGAGGATCCTGGGAACTACAGGCCAGTCAGCCTCACCTCAGTCTCCGGAAAAATCATGGAGCAGGTCCTCAAAGAATCAATCCTGAAGCACTTACATGAGAGGAAAGTGATCAGGACCAGTCAGCATGGATTCACCAAGGGAAGGTCATGCCTGACTAATCTAATTGCCTTCTATGACGAGATAAGTGGTTCTGAGGATGAAGGGAAAGCAGTGGATGTATTGTTTCTTGACTTTAGCAAAGCTTTTGACACCGTCTCCCACAGTCTTCTTGTCAGCAAGTTAAAGAAGTGTGGGCTGGATGAATGCACTATAAGGTGGATAGAAAGTTGGCTAGATTGTCGGGCTCAACGGGTCGTGATCAATGGCTCCATGTCTAGTTGGCAGCCGGTGTCAAGTGGAGTGCCCCAGGGGTCGGTCTTGGGGCCGGTTTTGTTCAATATCTTCATAAATGATCTGGAGGATGGTGTGGATTGCACTCTCAGCAAATTTGCGGATGATACTAAACTGGGAGGAGTGGTAGATACGTTGGAGGTCAGGGATAGGATACAGAGGGACCTAGACAAATTGGAGGATTGGGCCAAAAGAAATCTGATGAGGTTCAATAAGGATAAGTGCACGGTCCTGCACTTAGGACGGAAGAACCCAATGCACAGCTACAGACTAGGGACCGAATGGCTAGGCAGCAGTTCTGCGGAAAAGGACCTAGGGGTGACAGTGGACGAGAAGCTGGATATGAGTCAGCAGTGTGCCGTTGTTGCCAAGAAGGCCAATGGCATTTTGGGATGTATAAGTAGGGGCATTGCCAGCAGATCGAGGGACGTGATCGTCCCCCTCTATTTGACATTGGTGAGGCCTCATCTGGAGTACTGTGTCCAGTTTTGGGCCCCACACTACAAGAAGGATGTGGATAAATTGGAGAGAGTCCAGCGAAGGGCAACAAAAATGATTAGGGGTCTGGAACACATGACTTATGAGGAGAGGCTGAGGGAACTGGGATTGTTTAGTCTGCGGAAGAGAAGAATGAGGGGGGATTTGATAGCTGCTTTCAACTACCTGAAAGGTGGTTTCAGAGAGGATGGTTCTAGACTATTCTCAGTGGTAGAAGAGGACAGGACAAGGAGTAATGGTCTCAAGTTGCAGTGGGGGAGGTTTAGGTTGGATATTAGGAAAAACTTTTTCACTAGGAGGGTGGTGAAACACTGGAATACGTTACCTAGGGAGGTGGTAGAATCTCCTTCCTTAGAAGTTTTTAAGGTCAGGCTTGACAAAGGCCTGGCTGGGATGATTTAATTGGGGATTGGTCCTGCTTTGAGCAGGGGGTTGGACTAGATGACCTCCTGAGGTCCCTTCCAACCCTGATATTCTATGATTCTATGATTCTATGATTCACAGAGTCACTGCTTCCAAAGGACAGGACACCCCAGCATACCAGTTCCACATCAGATCACCGGTCGGCTTAACACACAGCGCTCAGATATGTTTATAGTGAAATCAAGTGTCAGTTTATTTAACAAAGCACAGAGATTCAAGTGATAGCCAGTAGAAGTATTGGAAATACATGCTTACCTATAAAACAAAATCATAGCGTGCATTCTACAGCCTAGATTTCACGTCTTGCAGAGAAATGCTTGCCTGAATCCTTGCAGCATTTTGCCACCAGACTTGACTGGGATCCTCCTTTCATGAGACAGACACACTGTCAGCTTGTCTCCCAGGTGAAGGACCCAGTGTGTTTCTTTGCCCCTCAAGATTTACCAGTTTCATCCTTTGTCTATATTCATGAACAGGACACCCCTCGCTGTTTGTTCCATCCTGCAGACTTCCCCTCTTGTAGAGTTCACACTCTCTTATTTAGCCGGTGACTCAGTATACAAATAGGCCTACAATTGTGGGCCAGTGGTTTTCAAACTTTTTTCATTTGTGGACTCCTAAAAATTTCGAGTGGAGGTGCAGACCCCTTTGGAAATCTTAGACATAGCCTGGGATCTGCAGATCACAGGTTGAAAAAACACTATTCTATGGTAGTGACAATCTTTCACAGACCCCCTTAGACAGTCTGTGGATACCAAGGGGTCTGCCGACCACAGGTTGAATCCACTGCAATGGACAATAGTCAAATGACCAGACAGGGAGATAGGCATCAGATACCTCCTCCCTAAAAGGAACATTTCCAAGGTACATCACCTCCTGGTGACTTGACAACTCCAAGTCCTTAAGAATATAATGACAGGTTTCAGAGTAACAGCCGTGTTAGTCTGTATTCGCAAAAAGAAAAGGAGTACTTGTGGCACCTTAGAGACTAACCAATTTATTTGAGCATTATTTTGGTTAGTCTCTAAGGTGCCACAAGTACTCCTTTTCTTTTTAAGAATATAATGTTCAGTACACATACGTAAGCCCTTAAATATTAGCCATACATACATTTCACAATCATTATGTCAACCAGTGGGCTACTGGCTCTCAATGGAGACCTCACATGCCACCCTTTGGTGAACTAATATGTGTATACCCAACCCAGGGGATGACTGTAAACCCCTACGCACCCCATGCCCACTGCCATTTGGCACCAATGGGTCCCTGGATCCCACACAGAGCCCACCCTACCAATCTTTGGCTGCTGTCTGACAAACTCAGTCCTGGAGTATGCAGGCATAAGTCCTTTGCTATCAATGGGCAACGGGCATTCTTGGTTTAAACCATGAACATAAGGACATAGTAATGGCCTTACTGGGTCAGACCAAAGGTCCATCTAGCCCAGTATCCTGTCTTCCAACAGTAGCCAATGGCAGGTGCCCCAGAGGGAATGAACAGAACAGGTAATCATTAAGTGATCCATCCCCTGTCACCCATTCCCAGCTTCTGGCAAACGGGCTAGGGACACCATCCCTGCCAATCCTGGCTAATAGCCATTGAGGGACCTATCCTCCATGAACTTATCTAGTTCTTTTTTGAACCCTGTTATAGTCTTGGCCTTCACAACATCCTCTGGCAAAGAGTTCCATAAGTTGACTGTGCATTGTGTGAAGAAATACTTCCTTTTGTTTATTTTAAACCTGCTGCCTATTAATTTCATTTGGTGACCCCCTAGTTCTTGTGTTATGAGAAGGAGTAAATAATACCTTCTTATTTACTTTCTCCACACTAGTCATGATTTTATAGACCTCTATCATATCCCCCTTAGTCATCTCTTTTCCAAGATGAAAAGTCCCAGTTTTATTAATCTCGCCTCATACGGAAGCTCTTTCATACCCCTAATCATTTTTGTTGCCCTTTTCTGAACCTTTTCCAATTCCAATATATCTTTTTTGAGATGGGGTGACCATATCTGTCTGCATGCAGTATTCAAGAGGTGGATGTACCATAGATTTATATAGAGGCAATATGATATTTTCTGTTTTATTATCTATCCCTTTCTTAATTATTCCCAACATTCTGTTCGCTTCTTTGACTGATGCTGTGCATTGAGTGGCTCTTTTCAGAGAAAAAAGAAAAGGAGGACTTGTGGCACCTTAGAGACTAACAAATTTATTTGAGCATAAGCTTTCGTGAACTATCCACAATGACTCCAAGATCTCTCTCTTGAGTGGTTTACAGCTAATTTATACCCCATCATTTTATATGTACTGTTGGGATTATGTTTTCCAATGTGGATTACTTTGCACTTAGCAACATTGGATTTCATCAGCCATTTTGTTGCCATCACCCAGCTATGTGAGATCCCTTTGTAGCTCTTCACAGTCTGTTTTGGACGTAACTATCTTGAGCAGTTTTGTATCATCTGCAAATTTTGCCACCTCACTGCTTACCCCTTTTTTCAGATCATTTATGAATATGTTGAATAGGACTGGGCCCAGTACAGACCCCTGGGGGACTCCACTATTTACCTCCATTCTGAAAACTGACCATTTATTCCTACGCTTTATTTCCTGTCTTTTAACCAGTTACCAATCCGGGAGAGGACCTTCTCTCTTATCCCATGACAGCTTACTTTGCTTTAGAGCCTTTGGTGAGGTACCTTGTCAAAGGTGGAATCAAGTGGAGCTAGACTAGGGCTGAATATGGTCTACTATTGCCTCTGGAAATGTAAGACCCCATACATTCATAGTAGAGCCTAGAAACACGAAGTGGGGCAGCTCTACTATGTGACCCAGTTGCTTTCCCTGTCAAAGAGGTTTGTTGCACATAACAATTTCAGGCATTTTGTCCAGTCAAGTTTGAAACATGCTAAGACATGAGACTCCCACCACATTCTTTGCTGAGGATGTCACAGGCCAACAGACTCTTCTGAACTGTTCCCTTCTGTCTTCACACTCTCAATTTCTTCCTTTAGCTACCCTTCCTTGGCCTGTTTCAAACAATGCCTGTCCTGTGATGGGTACATGTTTGTAGCTGACAATCAAGCCAAGATACACATATTTTGGTCCAGATCCTCAGCTGGTATAAAGGGACATCTCTCTGTTGAAGTCCATGGAGCTGGGCCCAATTCCACCAGCTAAGGAGACTTGTTCTTTATGCTTAGTATACATCAAGCCAGATTAGAAATCCTATAACTAGGCTGGGTGCTTGGCAAATGTGGGCACTCAAAAAGATGTTGTAGATAAGTTACAGTTTATTGGTGAAAGTTTTACATGAAGAGCACGATCACAGTAAAACGCATGGATTGTTGCTTTACACCAATATACAGGATTCACTAGCATTACCAAATTTACTGACATTCTCTGAGCACTCAGGAGTGAGATCTACAATGGCAATGAACTCCACTGAGTTAAATAGGCGTTCGGAACTTGAACACCTTTGTGAATCTCATCCCAGGAGTCTTGGTTCTCCAGCTCCTGTCTGAGCATCCTGTAGCCACCACCGTTCCACAGTGTTTGGAAGGCCTGATTGGCAAATACTAACAGTGCTATAATGATTTGCTTTGTAAATGAAGTCAGTTGATCTGGCCCATCCATTTTGGATTGACCTCTCCATGAGAAGTCCTAAGGCATGTACAGCATATATGTGACCGTATAAACTCTCCCACTTCTGTTCGCCCCAAAGTCTTGGTTTATAATATGGAGGAGATTTTTTCCAGGACTTTAAACATGTTTTGCTAAGACAATCGCTATCACCAATTTTTTGGTGGCCTGGTCTCCTCCCGTGTTATTCTTCTGGTCTTATAGAATGCTTTTAACATTACACCACATTAGCCAGCTCACACACATAGCACATTAAACATGCAGCCACCTGGTCATATGTTAGCAGTTTACTTTAAAAGAAAGAGACAAGTATTGAATCAATAGCCAAGCTGAAAAGCCCCAAGGTCCAGAGCCTCAAAAGTATTTATGCACCTAACTCCCATGGATTTAAATTGGTGGTAGGCAGGGCCATCCCTAGGGGGATTCAGGGCCCGGGACAACACTTCCCCCTCCGCCCCATGCCCCGCCCCCACTCCACCCCTTCCCCAAACCCCGCCCCGGCTCCACCCTGCCACGCCTCTTTCCACCCCTGCTCTGCACTGTCCCCGCCCCTTCCCCCAAGTCCCGCCTGACCTCTTCCCACCCCTGGTCCGCCCTGCCCCCATTCCACCCTTTTCCCCAAGCCCCTGCCCCTGCCCTGCCTCTTTCCGGCTTCCGCCCCTTCTCCCGAGCGACCCGGGAGCCAGCGGGACGGGCTGAGGCTGGGTCGCTTGCTGCTACTGGCACCAGGCCCCCCACTAACCCTCCAGGCCACCCTGGACCCTGCGGGGGCCCTCACAAAGCATGGGGCCTGGGGCGGTTGCCCCGGTTCGTCCTATGGGTGGGATGGCTCTGGCGGTAGGTGCCTAATACATTTGAGGATCGGGGCCCAAATCACCAACCTTTTCTCCCTGGCATAAACTGTGAGTGCATTTGTCAACCTTCCTCTCTCAAAGGGGCAGCTTCTGGTAGCTGGGGCAGCTGCTGAGCATGGCAATGGCTGCCGGGTGGGTTAAACAATCAGGAGAATGACTTCAGCTATGACAATGCAAAGGCCATAAATTAAACCAAAGGGTGTAGATTAGGATGTGCAAAATAAACTAGTGACACAGGCATAGCGGGTGAAGTAGAAGAATGTGATTGACCGGCTAGGTTTTGTGCAAACCAGCTAGCCAAGGTCAGGAGAAAATCTGTTTCTCAATGGGATTGAGATGCTACAGTGGCTCCCTGCTCAGGGGTGAATTCTTCTGGACACAACAGCCAATCCTTATGACAGACAAGAAAATGAAAAACGACAAGCTTTGCTGGTGCTCAGCCCATCACAAAGAAATCTTATACCGGGTCATACAGCTAGTCACCCTGTAGGAGAACTATAGAGAACTGCTATGTGAAACCAGGTCTGAATGAGGCCAGGTTCCAATATGGCAGCATCTAATCATCGAATCGTAGGACTGGAAGGGACCTCGAGAAGTCACCTAGTCCAGTCCCCTGCACTCATGGCAGGACTGAGTGTTCTCTAGACCAGTATTATCTAACTCAGGAGATTAATGCTCAGTAAAAGAAACCACAAAGCAGGTCCCTTATCAACACTTTTGCCTGCATTAATAATACAGCAGCATGCCCAAAGCCGCTCGACTGTAACTAGATAGGGCAGACCCCCTGCTATGGCTGAAGAGGTGTTGGCTCAGCTCGGGGAGAAATGGGTATGCGAAATTTCCTGGCTTCTGACTCTAACCACTAGGCTGACTGCTCACAGCCTGGGCTCTGACCTAGGGACCCACATGTTTTTATGACAACTGGTAAGTGCCAGGTCACAGGGGTGCGCCAGCCACATCCCTGTGCCTCAGTTGCTAGCTACAGGTAAGGCATTGGTATTGGGCGTGTGTGTGCTGGTGGGGAGGAGGCCTTCATATGTACACAGCTTGAGGATCCCTCTCTTAAGGATCAGGCATTAGTGTCTGGGTAAGCCAACTTCATGGCCAGTTTGAGTCGGCAAGAGCTGGGCCAAGTTGTTTTAGCACAGCCCAGCTGTGGGCCCATGAGGGCTATATTTTAGTTACACACCAGGCTGTATCTTGAAGTGTGATGAAAAGGGGCCAGTTGTGTGACGTGTAAACCCTTGTCTCAATGTGAAAATGCTGTTGGGTCAGACAGGAGGGCTTGCCCACAAAGCTAGGGGCAAAATTCACCCCATGGAGGGGCGGGGACAGCACAAGACTTGGGTCAGCCTGTTGTTCAGTCAGGTCAGCTGGGCACACCGTTACGCTGTCAAAAAAATCACCAGGCCCCTCTTACAGGCGTGATAAAAGTAAGATGAAAACTAAAATGCTCCATGTTAACAATACTAGCCCTATGTAACTGAGGGGTGGGTGGGTGTGAGTGAGAGAGATTTGAGAGCTTGACAGAAAGCGCTTGACCTTGAAGGACAGGGGGGGTGACTGGAGGAGCAACCGTTTCTTCACTTTGGATTTTTCAACACTTCGTGATCTGCCCAGTTGCATTTTATGATCTGCCCCAGGAGTCACAACCCACTGGTTGGCAGACAGACAGTGGTCTAGAAATTGTTTAAATTTTATTTAAGCCAGATGGGAGAAATGTGAATGTCCCGTGTCCCTCCCCACCCCCCCCCCCCGCCCACCCCGCCCCCGCTGAAGTATCTGCTGTATGCCAAGGCCAATGTTCTGTTGACATTTAGGCACTTTCTGTATTTACAAAAAGAACAGGAGGACTTGTGGCACCTTAGAGACTAACACATTTATTTGAGCATAAGCTTTCGTGAGCTACAGCTCACTTCATCGGATGCATACTGTGGAAAGTACAGAAGATGTTTTTATACACACAAACCATGAAAAAAATGGGTGATTATCACTGCAAAAGGTTTTCTCTCCCCCCACTCTCCTGCTGGTAATAGCTTATCTAAAGTGATCACTCTCCTTACAATGTGTATGATAATCAAGGTGGGATAATCAGCGGCACTGCTATGGGTACCCGCATGGCCCCACAGTATGCCAACATTTTTATGGCTGACTTAGAACAACGCTTCCTCAGCTCTTGTCCCCTAACGCCCCTACTCTACTTGCGCTATATTGATGACATCTTCATCATCTGGACCCATGGAAAAGAAGCCCTTGAGGAATTCCACCATGATTTCAACAATTTCCATCCCACCATCAACTTCAGCCTGGTCCAGTCCACAGAAGAGATCCACTTCCTGGACACTACAGTGCTAATAAACAATGGTCACATAAACACCACGCTATACTGGAAACCTACTGACCGCTATGCTTACCTACATGCCTCCAGCTTTCATACAGACCACACCACACAATCCATTGTCTACAGTCAAGCTCTACGATAAAACCACATTTGCTCCAACCCCTCAGACAGAGACAAACACCTACAAGATCTCTATCAAGCATTCTTACAACTACAATACCCACCTGCGGAAGTGAAGAAACAGTTTGATAGAGCTAGAAGAATTCCCAGAAGTCACCTACTACAGGACAGGCCTAACAAAGAAAATAACAGAACGCCACTAGCCGTCACCTTCAGCCCCCAACTAAAACCTCTCCAACGCATCATCAAGGATCTACAACCTATCCTGAAGGACGACCCATCACTCTCACAAATCTTGGGAGACAGGCCAGTCCTTGCCTACAGACAGCCCCCCAACCTGAAGTGAATACTCACGAACAACCACATACCACACAACAGAACCACTAACCCAGGAACCTATCCTTGCAACAAAACCCATTGCCAACTGTGTCCACATATCTATTCAGGCGACACCATCACAGGGCCTAATCACATCAGCCACACTATCAGAGGCTCGTTCACCTGCACATCCACCAATGTGATATATGCCATCATGTGCCAGCAATGCCCCTCTGCCATGTACATGGGCCAAACTGGACAGTCTCTACGTAAAAGAATAAATGGACACAAATCAGATGTCAAGAATTATAACATTCATAAACCAGTCGGAGAACACTTCAATCTCTCTGGTCACGCGATTACAGACATGAAAGTTGCGATATTACAACAGAAAAACTTCAAATCCAGACTCCAGCGAGAGACTGCTGAATTGGAATTCATTTGCAAATTGGATACAATTAACTTAGGTTTGAATAGAGACTGGGAGTGGCTAAGTCATTATGCAAGGTAACCTATTTCCCCTTGTTTTTTTCCAAACCCTCCCCCCCCCCCCCCCCAGACGTTCTTGTTAAACCCTGGATTTGTGCTGGAAATGGCCCACCTTCATTATCATACACATTGTAAGGAGAGGTTTTAGAGTAACAGCCGTGTTAGTCTGTATTCGCAAAAAGAAAAGGAGTACTTGTGGCACCTTAGAGACTAACCAATTTATTTGAGCATGAGCTTTCGTGAGCTACAGCTCACTTCATCGGATGCATACCGTGGAAACTGCAGCAGACATTATATACACAGAGACCATGAAACAATACCTCCTCCCACCCCACTCTCCTGCTGGTAATAGCTTATCTAAAGTGATCATCAAGTTGGGCCATTTCCAGCACAAATCCAGGTTCTCTCACCCTCCGCCCCCCCCCACACACAAACTCACTCTCCTGCTGGTAATAGGAGAGTGATCACTTTACATAAGCTATGACCAGCAGGAGAGTGGGGTGCGGGGGGGAGAGAAAACCTTTTGTAGTGATAATCACCCATTTTTTTCATGGTTTGCAAAAAGAAAAGGAGTCCTTGTGGCACCTTAGAGACTAACCAATTTATTTGAGCATGAGCTTTCGTGAGCTACAGCTCACTTCATCAGATGCATACCGTGGAAACTGCAGCAGACTTTATATATACACAGAGAATATGAAACAATACCTCCTCCCACCCCACTGTCCTGCTTGGTATGCATCTGATGAAGTGAGCTGTAGCTCACGAAAGCTCATGCTCAAATAAATTGGTTAGTCTCTAAGGTGCCACAAGGACTCCTTTTCTTTTTGCGAACACAGACTAACACGGCTGTTGCTCTGAAACCTGTAGTTAAGGTGAGCTATTATCAGCAGGAGAAAGAAAAAGTGTGTCGTGATACTCAAGATGGCTCATTGAGACAGTTGACAGAAAGGTGTGAGGATACTTAAGGTGGGGAAATAGGGTCAATGGCTGCTACTCTGAAACCTTTCTGTAGTTAGGCGCTCCAAATGTGGCTGCCTGCCTAGCTTTGTGTATTGCTCTCCGTATCTTCGCAGATTCTAGAACTGCTTACAAACACCCACCACAAGGTGGTAGCACCTCCCCACATGCAGGAACCACATTTCAGTGTTAAGTCTCTGTGAAAAACCCGTTTACATTGTTTAGGCTCTGATATGACGCTTCATGTCCCCCCAGCCCCCAATATTTTCATGTTGCTGGTGAAGAAGGGGCCAACAGCCATTCAAATCATAGACTAGTCTCTACCCCGATGAGTCGTACGGGTTGTTAACATAGTCAGGGGCAAGTTTTGCACTGATCCAGGGGTGACAGTTGATGCAAATGATATATTAAGGTAGTTTGCACATTTGCAAACAGTTATTCGTATAACCCTAAGCTTCTGCTTACGGTCAATAAACCCTGCCCTAAGCAGTGGCAGGGGTAGGACACAGAGGTGCACAAAACTTGGCATCTGTGGGGAGGGGTGCTAGAGAGTGTCTGGAAGTATTAGGTAGATTGTGGTGAAGAGGAAGACCATTGCTGGATATTTAGGGGGGGGCTGGCTGGGGAAGCCTGTTGGGGTGGCTGGGGCAATAATGGTGTCTGGGAGGCAGTGTCTTGGGGGAAGCAGGATGGGAGGCTGGGGGAACTGGGGATCCTGGTGGGGAGGGTGGCAGTCTCTTGGAGGAAGTTGGGTGAGGGGTGTCTGGTGGGAGTGGCTGGGAGGGGAGCTAGGGCTACAGCATGGTGTTGGGGTTGCCTAGGGCACTGTAGGATGCGCTTGAGGCCAGGGGTGCAGGAAAAGTACCTCTTCATCTTGTCCCAATGGCCACCAACGCTGCTTGCCACCCCTGCCCCTTCCGTATTTGGCTCCAGCAGGGAAGTTTTCTGTTCTGTGGGCACTACTGTGGCTTGGGTGTGTGTGTCACACAAGATGGCTTACACTTGGCAGCCCTGTGTAATAGGCCAAGGGTGGGAGAAGAGGGGAAAGACCAGGAAACTGAGGGAAAACTGCTCTTGGGAGAACGTTACCCCATAAAGCTCAAACTATTTATTATTGTCCATATGAAACTCCTGGTCCATATGAAACTGAGGGCACAGCTCCCCTCAACCTCTGTGGCCATTAGGGCCCACTCCCACAAACACTTGAGCACATGGGTAACCTGACTCATGTGAGCAGCCCTATAAAAATTAATGCAACAATTTACTTGAGTAAACTTTCATGTGTTGGGGTAGAGGGCTGTCTCACTTCGGGTCTACGTGGCCCTGGGTTCAACTCTCAGAGGAGCTCTTAAGAACAGATGGAGATGGAACGGCCATCAATAAATTTAGGCTGGAAACCTGAAGGTTTATAACCATCAGAAGAGTGAGGTTCTGGAGCAGCCTCTCAATTGCAGTAGCGAGGGCAAGACACCAAACCAGTTTTAAAAAGGAGCTGGATCAGCGTATGAATGGGATTATCTGAGGATGCTGTTTGCAGTGGCATTAGTCTTGACCCAGTAGGTTTTTTCCACTCCCACGTGTGCAGCTAGGTGTCTGCCATATGGCCCCGATCCTGCTGTGGTGCCCCACCGATGGCACACAGTTGCATTGACTTCAACTGCAGGCAGGGGGCTTTTGTAGGAAACTCTTGTCTACAGTGAAGAGGTCATAGCTGTAAATCTTTATTTCCCTGCCTTAACATTGATCCATAGTCGAAAATATACGTCTAGCTTATTTAATTTTCCATCTGAAGATATAAATATTACTAGGCCGCACCAGCCATTGTTATTTTTATTTTATGTGCTTACATCTGCAGTATAAAGAAACCACAAATCCGTTTCCAGGTGCTCACATTAAGCGATGAGAATTTTAGACAAAGGATCAAAAGGATGCTCTTTTACAAGAAGAGCTGACGCAGTGCCCAGGGCAGACATAGCATAAGGGGATGGCCCCTTACAGAGAACATTAGGGTTGCTGGAACTGAAAGGTAAGATTGCAATTAACAAAGAGATGATCTGAATTACTTGGTTGGGAGGGAGTCTAGCCAGGTACTCTCTAGTCTTAGTGAGGGAACTAGAGATATAGGGCTTGAACCCTTTGGAAAGGCTCCCTTTGATCTGAATGGGCTGTGGGTCAGGGCCGTATTGTGATGATGCCTTCCAACAAGCGTTAACACACGCTTTGCAGTTCTAGATCACGGGATTAAATGCAAAGCACTTGGCAAAGGCCCAAATCCTGAGACGTGGACTTTGCAGTGAAGAGTGAGAGATGTCTGGGACAAGAAGTTCCACCATGAGGATCCACAGAGAAATAGGGTGACCAGATGTCCCATTTTTAAAGGGACAGTCCCATATTTAAGCCTTCCTGCAGGTGTCCTGACTTTTTCTTAAAAACAGGCAAATTGTCCCGTATTTTCTGTCTCCCCCCCCCACTCCTGCTGCTGGCCAGATCCTTGCTTGCCAGCCGCCCTCCCACCAGCGTCGAGTGGGGGGGCGGTCCAGTGGCCGGCGATGGGGGAGGATCTGCAAGGTTGGCGGTGGGGCAAAGATGCAGCATGTGGGTCCGGCCGCTCCCCCTGCTGGTCCTTCAGTGCAGCCCCTGCTGCATGCCAGCTCACAGCCAGCAAGACCCAGCCCCCCAGTCCATTTCTGGCCAGCACTGGTGGTTGGTGAGTGCGGGCAGGTGCCAGGTAGTGACCAGTTACATGTCACCTCTGCTGCCCACCAGTCAGCCCTTTATGCGTTCCCCCTCTCGCTGTCCTCTCCCTGCTTTGCCCCTTCACCCACGCCAACCCTGCTGCTCCTCCCTATCCCCCCCGCGAGGTGCATCCTGCTCCCAGCGCTGGGCAGAGAACCAGCCCCTGGTGGGACTGCTCAGCTCACCAGCAGCCTGGCCAGCAGGCTCCTTCCTTCCCCCACTGCCTCTGGCTGGGCTGACGCCCCAGGAAAACCTAAGACCCTCTGGCCTGGGGCGCTGGCCAGAAGGAGCCAAACCCTGCATATGCCAAAGCCCCGCACAGCGCTGGCATGGGGAAGCTTCTCTGCCCTTCAGCTAAGCTCTGGAGTGGGGGGAAGCGATTTCCAGCCTGTTCACGCCTTGACCTGCAGGCTCCACAGCAGCCCCCCCAGGCAGGGGCTGACCACCATCTTCATCTCCTACCCCCCCGCCTGCCCCCAGGGAGCGCCGGGCTGCTCCCTCCCCTAGGCACCCTCCCCTGCTGAGCCACCTCCCTGGCTGAGTTCGCTGAATCCACTGGGCCCTGGTGCACAATGCAACCTAGGGCTTAACCCCTTCCTGCCCATGCTGTAGCTGGGGGGTGGGGTGGGGGAACAGGAGGTGATTGGGTTATGTCAGTGGGGGCATTGTGGGCAGGGAGGGAGAAGCTGCTTCCAGCCACGGCGGGAGGACAGGGGGAGGAGAGGAGAAATGAGCTCTGCAAAGACAAGGGCCAGGCCATCCCTTCCCCTCTCCTCCTCCCCAGTGGCGAGAAGCAGCTCCCGTCCCTTCCCTCCCATACAGTGCCGAAAGACTGCCGCTGGCCACATTCTGGTGTGAACCCTGGCAAAATCTGGGGCCGGGGTGGGGGGGGGCATGTGACCCGACATGTCACCTTGGGAAGATGCGGCACCAGGTACCAGGAGAAGCAGGTCCGTCCCAGGGGCCCAGCCAGGCATGGAGAGAGGAGAGCACCAGGCAGGGAGGGTCAGGTCAGTCAGTCACCCCCCCCACCATGGGAGAGAGGCCTACGGGAGTATGTGTGAGCCACCCCTCCCTGTGTAAACCCTAGAGCCTTAAAGATAAGAAGGTAAATAAAAAGAATCCAACTCCGGTATTTCTTTTTAAGGGGGGCTCAGTCGACCTGATGTTAATTTGAACGTTTGCCCTGCATAGTTCTGACTGATTGCCACTGAACGGCTTGAATACAAATAATTCTACCCGGTGTCCCGTATTCAGCATAGGGAAATACGATCACCTTACAGAGACCCCATCTTGGCCATCCCTCCTTTAATTTTTCAGGAGACCACTCTGCAACAGCTCCGCTTGCTCTGGGAGGCTCACACGGAGGACGCGCCATTCCGGTAGATGGACGTTTTCCTCTTAGGGCTGATTTTTTCAAGCAGTGATAACTGAGTGACATAGTTAACGGGGCTGTTTTCTCTCGACATGGTCCGAGGTTTGCGGGTGAAGTTCAGGTACTCTTGATACTGCCACTTCTGCAGGCGCTTCCTTAATTCAGCCTGAACCTAAGGAAAAGCACGAAAAGAGGGGGAGACGGGCCAAAGAATTGGACATAGAACTAATGTGGCTATTCCAACTTCACACTGAGGCTAAGATTTTTAAAAAAATACCTGCCCAGTGTAAGGTTTCTAAATCCAGATCTAGGTGCCTAAACAAGTGATTGATTTTCAAAAGCGCTCAGGCCCCAGTTTTAGTGTCCCCCACCACCCACCTCCACCTGTCATCCCTCTGTTTGTCAGGTCCTAACACAATGGTTTTTGTGCTTTATTCCATGGGGCCACCAAGTTGTGGTAACACCTGCTGGAGCTCATCCACGAGGCCCTTAGCCTGTCCAAATCTAAGTCCGTCTGAAAAGACCCACTTCAGCCCTGTTACAACGAATAGAGGTGACTTGAGTGGATTAGTCTTTTTATGTCCCCTTTCCCCTAACCTCTGTCTGGACAGTGCCTAGCACATTGTAGGTACTGCCATCACTCTCACTCTCTCTCTCACACACATACCCCCCATACTCCGATAGCCACGGAAATACGTCTGCAGTGGCTGCCGTGAATACCTTTGAATCATAGACGTGTGGAGGACTGGAAGGGACCTCAGTAGGTCATCTAGTCCAGTTCCCTGCACTCAAGGCAGGACAATGTAATAAATAGACCATTCCTGAGAGCTGTTTGTCTAACCTGTTCTTAAAAACCTCCAGTGACAGAGATTCTATACTATTCATATCGTCTATGTATAGTCTATACATTATAGCTAGGGCTCCGGGTCTGTCACGGAGGTTGCAGAAGTCACGGACCACCCACGGACGCACCCACAGGAAAAAAATGGTGGATGCTGAGTACCCACTGGCAGCCCCCCCCCCATCAGCGCCTCCCCCTTACCTCCAGCGCCTCCTGCCCGCCACAATCAGCTGTTCCATGGTGTGCAGGAGGCTCGGGGGGGGGGGCAGAGGGGAGGAGCAAGGGTGGGGCACACTTGGGGGCAGAACAGAGCGGGAAGAGGCAGGGTAGGGGGGCAGCGCCTTGGGTGAAGGGGTGGAGTGGGAGCGGGGTCTGGAGAGGAGCCAGAGGGAGCACCCCCCGGCACATTACAAAGTTGGCACCTATGCCCCCATCCCATCAAAGCCAGCAGCCAAATGGCTAAAGCACTCACCTGGGAAACCTGAATTCAGATCCCTACTCTGCCTGATTTGGAGCATGGACATGACTGCTGGTCACTACATCCTAGCTGTATACCCCAACCAGCCTGCATTGGGTGTTCAGGGGTGGGGCACTCACTTGTTGGCCAGAGGGGGCGGGGGTTGATGCTATAGCCATTGGTCTATAGGCTATTAGGACACACTCCTGGAGCTGCCTTTTGTGTGGGGCCCAATCCTGTAGGCATGCGCCAAGGAAGCTGAGGAGGGATATGATTGGTCTCTATAAATACATTGTGGGGTAAGCTAAAGGGCAATCTTAGTGTAACCCACGCACTTCCTAGGTGTGGTGCTCTGTCCCCTCTCATGGCACTGAGACCACTTAGAGATTAATGAGACTGCTAGAGCCTTAGCTAAGAGGCATGTGGGTTTTAACTCATGCAGTAGAGGCTCATGTATTTAGCTCCAGAGGTCCCAGGTTTGATCTCAACAACTGGGGTCTGTTGGCATTACATTAGCACAGGATCCAATGGTTATGTACCGGCTGTGAAGAAACTCAGACTGGATATTAAAAGACGGTTTCTAACCAGGTGAGGTTCTGGAACAGCCTTCTAATAGGAGTTGTGGGGGCAAACAATTTCATTAGTTTTAAGAGAGTCCTGGACAAATTTTTGAGTGTGATTGTATGATGGGATTGCTTGTGATGATAGAGGGCATGGCTCAACAGCTCTGGGGCTCACTTCCAGTTTGCCTCTTATGTTCTTAAAGCTCATGCTTCAGGATTTCAGCCAGCTGCCGGCAGGAGTCAGGAAGCAATTTTCCCCCTCGGTCAGACTGGCAGTAATCTTGGGGAGGGGGGGTGCGGTTTGCCTTTCTCTGCAGCATGTTGAGGCAGGTCACTTGCCAGGATTATCTGGGTATATCTCTCAGTCATTTCCCTGCTATTGTGGGGGCCTTGAGTACTGGTGCACCTCGGTCCCTCCTGTTCTCTGCCTGTGGCTGTCACACTTTGGTCTCACTTTGGGTGCTGGGTTTAGTGTGCAGGGTCTAAGTGGCCTGTCATATACAGGAGGTCAGACTAGATGAGGAGAGGTCCCTTGTGGCCTTAAACTCTATGCCCCTGCAATCAGGCTCCTCTGGGGGCACAGGCAAGGCAACACCCAGTTTGAGAATCATGCGAGGATTGAGAGGGGGCTCCAAGTAGCTCATTAGCTGTTACTTCAGGGCTTTGGCAACTTTGCACATGCCCACCAGTGGGAATTTAAGGCACCTGCAGGCTTAAGTGACAACTGAGTGGCTGTTTTGAGAATGTCAGTGGTGCCTAAATGTTGGACTTAGGTGCCTAAAGAGGCAACTAGGTGCTGTGTACCTTTGTGACTCTGCCCCTTTGTGACTCTGCCCCTTTGTGACTCAGGAACACCCATCACTTTGGAAGTCCATAGGACCCATGCTCGCAAGTTACTTCGGTGCTTTTATAAAATCCCACCCGAAACATCCACATTTGCTTATGCCTTAGTTGGCTTTTTAATACTCTTTTTATGGGACAAATTCAGGTAAGATCTGGCCATTCGCACTGCAAGCTCCATAAAGCACATATCTAGTATAAAAAATCCCCACACCTTCCCTTGGGAAACGGCCACTTTTTAAAACAGATGGCACTTTATGATGTATCTTGGAAAATGTAGTCAAGAGTCTTAGCAATAATCAAAGAACATGAAGCATAAGATTGAACAAGAGTATCTGGAACCACACAGGCTGCCCTGGAGAAGAAAAGAGCTTGCGAGAGGAAATAAAAGCTGAACAGAGGTCCGATACGTGTCTAGAGACACTAACTGAACACACTTTCTCATGACAGGGGAATCCCTGACACTTGTCAAGGGGTCACTAGTTCAAGGCTGATGTTGTGCCTTCCTGTAGCAGACCAGAATTACATGTATTTAGATAAAGTAGAGAGACACAGGCAAGAAGACAGATAAGGCTATTTCATGCTTTCAGGAGCCGATCAAAGTAAAGCGCGATGGCCTATTCTGGGAATTGGAACACAAGGAAAACAATGGAAGCCCCTGACTTTCAAAGGTCTTATGTAATCGCATGTCTTGCTACTTACCTCTCCATTTAAGAAGCAATATAGAAGAGCGACAACAAAGCCCTAGGAAATTAAGGGGAAAAAAAGGTTATTTCTAAAAAAGGTGAACTTCCGCAAAGCAGGCCTTGGAGCACAGATAATTGTAGAGTGATGTCAGCCTAATTAATACTTTGATTAGGACACACAACATAATTTTTCCAATCAGTATTTATATGGCTTTCATATTCAGACTAAACACTGTCATGGCCCTGACATTGCATATGTGCACCACTTACCTCTAATGGATATAATCAGAACTGCTCACGTGTATGTGAGGAGCCCTATATTGCGAGCAGTTAACCAGAATTCTCCTTTAGCTCAAGCAGCAAGGGTCTGTGTTTTTTAGAGCAGGCGGCTCTGAGTTCTAGCCCTGTTTTGGCATGAAATCCTAGGCAGGCCAAGGTTTTTTTAAAAATATGTAGCAGTGAATTATAAGGCTATAATTATACAGCAGAGTTTTGACAGCATCTTTATAAATATGGCAAAGACTGTCATCAGTGAGATCATCAGAAACCTGTCATGTAATCACAGCTATGTAATGAAAGTGTGTTTTAAGTACTTGAGTGTGATATTTTCCGAAAGACAACAGACAGTTGCTTCTGCTTATACACCCCTAAATGTTCTCCCGGAAGCCTAAAAATATCTTTCTGTAACAAACAGACTGTATGTACCCTGACCCCTGGTTCCTCCCTGGGGCCTATCATAGAGAGCATCTGGAGTAGACACGCCATGGGATAAGGACAGCTAAATTCTGGGGGTCAAAATTTCCACCCCATGCTTTCTCCTTTGGGCTGCAAGTTTACTAGTAAGTACCTGTGCCCAGCCTGTGTCGATAATTTGATTCAAAAGAGGCTGAAAAACAGTAAGCTATAAAAACTTCAGTTTCCCTTATAGACACTGTTTGTGGCAAAATATTTCTTTAGGGTGGAATTTCAACAGTTCCTAAATGACTTAGCAATGGCTTTCAATGGGACTTGTGCTCCCAAGTGACTTAGACAGTTTTGAAAATTACAGTTCTGGTGTATTTCTTTCTATTTCTAAAGCCAAGGAGGTGCCTCTCTATAGCCCCGTGTATCCTGACAACATTTCAGTTTGCCTACAAAACTGTGCAATAAAAGGAAACATCACTGTCATCCTAACCATGTAACAAAATCCAGCCATGATAGAGCACAGCAGAGAGCCTGACTCATGTCCGATCTCCTTCTGGCCCCACCCCCACCCCACCCCCCGGCCCCGCAAGTGCCTAGCAGCTTGCCCAGAACATTAAGAGATCAGGCTATTTCTGACCAAGGATGATCATTCCAGGGTGAAAACCTTGCCAAGAGCCAGGGAGTGCCAGCTAGTGCACCGTGACTCATTGCAACCCCAGCAATATGGCACAAGAGAGGTAGTTTCTCAAATAGGCAGGTCCCAGGTAATTTAAGTGTACCTGGGTCAAAAGCAACACCTTAAAATTCTGTCTCAAAGCCAACAGGTAGCCATGCAGAACACAGAGCGTTGGTGTAACGTTCACTGCATGGGCAGTTCATATCCCAGTCCAGTTTGAAGCTTCTGAATATACTTAAAGTGTAGCATCACCAGGTGTGCATTGCAGTCATCTAATCTCAAAGTGACAGAGGCATGGATGAAAGCAGCAAGGTCTACATCCAAAAGAAGAGCCATACTCTTCTGGCCATGATAAGATAGAGAAAGTGGTCCTGGCCATAACTGCTACTTCATCACGTAACAGCAGTTGTTGGTCTAACTGGACCCACAGACTAAGAATTCAACTAGTGAACAGTGGGTGCACTGCCAATGGAAGGAGAGAGACTGATGTTATTTCTCCTAACCTACTCTCATCACCTCTGTTTTATCTGGATTGAATGTCAGGCAGCTCATTCTGATCGACACCCGAGGCTTCATGAGACACCAGGTAAGGCACTTAGTCACCCTCCCTGGATTGGGCAAGGTTGGGACAGTTATTAATTCTGTCTTTGTTTATTATACCTGAAAGGAGCCCAAGCCCAGCTCAATATAAAGTCTAGCTTCCAATCCAGTGCTTTCTGGGCAAAACGCAAACACGATATAGTGCACTCCAAAGAGTGGGATCAGGAGCAGTGTGGATTTAGCTAGTCTCCTGGAAAATGAAAAAAAAAAAAAAAAAAACACAAACGTGACACACTTGACAACATTTCAATGAATTTAATGGAAGGTGGGAAACTAACAGAACGGAGACTGAGGGCGTATGTGCATGGCATAGCAATGCACACTATGGAGGGAGGGGAGAGGGGATTTCTAAAGCACGCTAATATGCTGCACATTAATTGGTCTGTGTAGACCCTGCTGGTGTGTAATAGTTAAAGTGCAGGAGGGAACTTTTAGTGTGCACCATCAGGATTCAGACGGACCAATTAACGCGCAACCCATTAGTGTGCTTTAGAAATCACATTGCCGGAGTGCCCAAGGCTGCGCCATGTAGACAAGACCTAAATCCTCAATTTATCTACAGATCAGGCAAAGCCAACGTGTGTGCACCATGTCTAATGGCGATAGGGTCGTTCATTCTCTATGCCCTTGCAATCTTTTTGCTCTCTCCTGTGTCAACAGGCATGGATGCTAGTCTGTGGTACGCATGATGGCGGTTCTTCTGATGGAGCCACCTGTCCATTTTGAAATGGATGCAGGCCACCAACTCTTTTACATAGATAATCAAACATGCTTTTGGGGCTGAATTGGACTGGCAATCTAGTATTGAAATTTCTCCAGCCTTACCAAAGCCATGAGCCAACTAGTCCCCTGCGGGTTTCTAAGAGACCATTACAGAGGCTGGCAGGGTTGAGTCTCTCACGAAGGACATGGAACCAGAATGGGAGGAATTAAACAGCTGGGAACCAGATGCATCTGGAGCTCATTCAACTACAAGCCATAGCTGATGTGCATAAAATAAGAAAGGTGAGGAAGAAAGGAGGGGTCAATTGTGTGGCAACCTAAGAGTGTGTGAAGTTGATTACAATTTGTTAGGTGCAGGGCTTTCAGTTGGGCCTCGCTGGTGGACTAGCATAGAGAGGACTTTATATTGGGGCCTCTAGAAAAAGAGGGCAGATTTCTACCGGCTCATACCTTAGAAACAAGGTGGCAACTCGACTTTGTTTTTTTGTTCTGGGAGTTACTTTCCCCACTATTGAGAAAGAGGCCACAGGGGGACACCCCCAGGAAACAATATCTTAAACCAGATCCAATGGGAGATAATACAAAAAAAGAAAAGGAGTATTTGTGGCACCTTAGAGACTAACCAATTTAAGGTGCCACAAGTACTCCTTTTCTTTTTGCGAATACAGACTAACACGGCTGTTACTCTGAAACCAACACAAAAAACGTATTGTCACTTACACAAAATGACTAGAATGGCTGCCGCTGACCTCTGGAGATTGTAATTTCTGCACCAGAATTCTGATCACATTGACAAATATAGTAAAGTTCATCTGCAAAGAGAAAAACGGGTTTCTAAGTCCTAGGAGACTGAGCCATATCTTCAATGGGTGCAAATCAACATAGATCCATCCATATCAAAGCAGCTATGCCAATTTATGCCAACTGAATATCTGGTTCTCAATCTGTACACAGTCAAATAAATAATAAGGGCAACATTTTCTATCTTAGATGCCTGAAGTGACACCCCCAAATCCTTATTTAGGCACCTAAGTAAACATAGGGTGACCAGACAGCAAATATGAAAAATCTGGACAGGGGGTGGGGGATAATAGGAGCCTATATAAGAAAAAGACCCAAAAATCAGGACTGTCCCTATAAAATCGGGACATCTGGTCACCCTAGGTAAACATGATCTGATTTTCAATTATGATGTGCTTCCACAATGACTTTGAATAGGAGGTTTACTTGCTCAGACCCTGAAAATCAGACCAATTTTTTGTTATGCCTAATGATGGATGTAGGTGCTAATCTTTAGGCACCCATGTTTGAAAAATTTGACCGATTCACATTTCTATAACGTTCCACAAAACAGATCTTGCAACACAATTTAAGTCAACAAGAATCCTGCTTGCATATACAATGGCCAATTTTTTCCTAAACATGCATCCTAAGGGCTCAAGTGCAAAGCGCACTGGCATGAAGTTGGAGAAAAGACTGAGGAGATCCTGGGGAGAGGGGCAATATTGTTCACTGGTTTGGAGAGAAAACAGAAGAATAAAAACAGGGGAAAGAAAAATGACTAGGCACAGGCATGTCACAAGCCCATTATTATTACGTATTTGTATTGTGGTAGCTCCTAGGAGCCTCAGTCATGGACAGGACCCTGTTGTGCTAGACTCTGTACAAACACAGAACAAAAAGACACCCCGTGCTCCAAAGAGTTCACAATCTAAGTATATCTTCACATTTTGGAGATGGATTCTCTGGTCAGACACATGAGTAAGTGACACAAAATAGATGATCTTACACGTTACTCGATGCAATGAGCCTTTAAGGCTAAATTTTCCTGTACTTGCAAATGTGCAATGATCATGCATAGACAATGCAGGAGTGTCCTTATTTAGGCATGTTCCTGGCATTAGACTCTGAGTAATTAGCCTTGTATCACCTGCGTGTGATCTTGCACTATTGCCAGCCTTGACTGGACACATATAGCTTACATTGGCTGAAATGGCGTTCAATACACATGTCCCAGGGCAACATGCTGCCCTTCATTTGTAATTTTCATGCCTTTCACTGCTGCTTGTCTCTCTTCCACTCACGATATAGCAAGTGTTATGCAACAATTTCCAGCTTCCTAAAATTAAAAACAAATTAAATGCAGTATGCGGCACTGTATGCCTGTCTTACTGAAAAGAGATATGTGCTTAGCTTTCAGTTCTTCAAAGGATTCAACAGATCAAAGGCAAAACTCACTAATACAGATAGCAGTATGGGTCCCTTGATGATCCATAACACTGCTGTATTCTCATCATCATCATCCCAGCATCTGAAACAGGAAACTAAATAATTACCTGGTCTGGTTTGTGCTGAATATTAAACGACTCAAGTCTTGGTACAGAAAAGTGGTTGTCGTTAACTCTTGCTGTTAGCAATTTAAAAGCATCTCCCAAAAGTTCTTCCAGATTTTCACTCCCAAGAAGGTTGCTCTATAGCCTCATTCAAAGAAGGCTTATCCAACTTGAGGCAAAGGCCTTGTCTACACTGGTGGTAGTGTTTAGGGTACATGTGGCTACAGACTGCAGTGAAAAACAGGCTACGTTCACACTGCAGTGTGTAGCTTTATGCAGCAGTGAAAGGCTCTGGCAGCGGAGAGGCCATGGGGAAAGACCAGAGCCCTGCTGCCAGAGACTTTCCCTGCTCTCTCCTCCTTGCCAGAACCTTTTCCTGCTCCCAGAGCCTTTCACTATGGGACACCACACTGTAAAAATAGAAGTGTATATGTGGGAAGCACTGCTTGGGGTGTGGAGAGCCATGTAGGGTACATACACTAAGGATCTGGCATGTCTTTTCTCTACCCACTTAAACTGTGCCACTCCATCTACTCTGCTATTTCTATCCGTGCTAGGGGGACATGCCATGGCTGCACACCGCACACTGCTGTAAATGTTGACATAGCCAAAGTGAAACAAGGAAGGGGACATTATCCTGATTGCAGGCTGCTCATTAAGACTCTCTCTCCCCTACTGTGTGGAGCTATATTTCATGGCAAAGAAGAGAGGCTGGATTTAGCTGCAGTAAATCCAAAGCACTCCTCACTTCTTCGCCATGGCTTCCGGGCTGCTCAGCAGAGTCCAGGCACTGAGGTCCTGATGCTTCCACTTTAGAGCTTTTGACTGGAACCCGGCACAGTCTCGGGCAGGTGAGCAGCCGCCAAAATGGAGCCTTCATCTAAAAGGTGCAAGTGCGATGGTGTTAACAGCTAGCAGAGTGTGGGCACAGGGAAGTGTGGGCACAGGGATGAAGGTAAATGTATCCAGGTTGGATTTTATGTTCTCCGGTGGTTTAGCTACTCTACAATAAACATAGGAATGGACAGACTGAGTCCGACCCAGTGTCCATCTGGTCCAGCATCCTGTCTCCGGCAGTGGCCAGCAGTAGCTGCATCAGAGGAAGGTGCAAGAAGTTAATGATAGGAAGATCTGAGATAACCGGTCCCCTTGGTCTATGGCAACACTTCTGGCAGCATGTAGAGTACAAGCACATGAGGTTTCGGGCCCCGCTGCCGGAGCCTTTCCCCGCTGCTCTCCCTGCTGCAGAGGCCTCTTGCTGCAATGGGGAAGGGCCCTGGCAGTGGAGAGGCAGCAGGACACTACACTGCCAAAAACAGCTATGGGAGGCATTGCTTGGATGTGAAGAGAGCCTGCGTAGGGTCTATACCCTGGGGGTTCAGGCATGTAGGGTACTCTGTGGTACTCTACTCAGCTAAGGTATCTCTCACCATCTACACGCGTGCTGGCTGGGACTGTGGTATTTGTACTCTACACCCCACTGTAAGTGTCGACACACACTGTATTAGGTCTTTCCTGATCTCTAATAAGTAGAGATTGGCTTAAGCCCTGATGCATGAGGTTGAATGCCAATCAAGGCATTTCTGTCAGCAATAATGATCATAAATCTGGATATTTGTATTATCCACATAAATGCTCAATCCCTCTTTGAAGCCTGCTAAGTTCTTGGCATCGATGACATACTGTGGCAGTGAGTTCCAGAGTCTAATTACACAGGGTGTAATAAATATTTCCTTGTACTGGTTTTGAAATTGCTACCTTTTAATTTCATTTAGGGTCTTCTTGTTCTTGCGTATGAGACAGGGACAAGAGATGCTCCTGATCCACTTTCTCTAGAGTAGTTGGTATTTTATATACTTTAGGTCCTGTTTTATTAATCTCCTTTGCAAGGTAAAAAATCCCAATCTTTTCAATCTTTCTTCAGAGGGGAGTTTTTCCAGGCCCTTGATCATTCTTATCACCCTTCCCTGAACTCCTTTTATCATCAAACAAAGACTTGTACAGTCTTTCCAGATTTGGTTCTGCCACTGAAATGAAAGGAATTTTTGCACCTGGAATAACTGCAGGATCACAGTAATTTGTCTGCTTGTCTTGCAGTCTTTCCACATGAGGAGATCCAGGGAAAGGAAGGACATTGAATTCACCCTTATACCTTAGAGGCTACATGAGAGGAGCATGTGCCATGAGAAGGTGGAGGACTGACATCCCCCCACCATTTACACAAACTAAAATGATGGGGTATTTTGCTATTGATATATTTGGGTACCATAAATTAACATGAATGGAGCAAGGCAGACTGCAAGGGCCAGGTGAGTGGCAGTGGGCCAGACAGCCTTTCACCTTTAGGTCATTGGTCTGAATCTTTCCCAGGTTAGGAAGGAGTAGAAGTTGTTCCTATCTTGGGGCCTGTGTGAAGTGAATGGAAAGATTAAAGTTCAGCTCCTAGTAACCAAGCATCTGTGATATATTGCCCCCACCCCTGTTCTCAGGTTGAGAGGCTTTGCGGTCAAACCAAGGATTGAATGGAGATGAAAATGGAATAACACTTTCACTCCCAATAATAGTAAACCAGACTTGAAGCCTACTAGCCAGGTGCTATAGGGAAGCTTGCACTGTTTGATACAAGGACTAGGTAGAAAGGACTAGGACAAGGTAGAAAGTTGATGAGATAGAGAAAGTCTGTTCCAGATAGAAGGAGCTTCAGAGTATAAGACTCTTGCCCCAAGAGTGGTGAGATTGTGTGAAAAGACAGAGGAGATGAGTGTCAGAGGTAAGACAGGTTTCAGAGTAACAGCCGTGTTAGTCTGTATTTGCAAAAAGAAAAGGAGTACTTGTGGCACCTTAGAGACTAACCAATTTATTTGAGCATGAGCTTTCGTGAGCTACAGCTCACTTCATCGGATGCATACCGTGAAGTGAGCTGTAGCTCACGAAAGCTCATGCTCAAATAAATTGGTTAGTCTCTAAGGTGCCACAAGTACTCCTTTTCTTTTTTTTAGAGGTAAGACAGTTCAATACACGGCATAACCATTCAAATGCAAGAGTTCACACGTACAGTATTGCCAACCCTAGATGTTCAAAAACTGAGTCAAGTCCCCCACAATCATGTGATTGGCTTAAAACCCCCACGACTTCTGGAAAAATAATAAGTGTTTGGTTCTTTTTATTTGCCTTCTGGCTGCAGCGTGCACTTGCTTCACATTGTCAAGTTTTTCTGGCAACCATGAAGGATAGACACATATTTTAAAACAAAAGCCAAGGTTCTCTTGCAATATCATGATTGCAGCAGCTGGGGCTTTAAGAAAAATAACTCAAAATCGTGAGACTTTTGATCAAATCCTGAGCTGGCAACACTGTTGCTGCAGTCAGATGTAAATTGGGAGATAGTTCTCAAAACGACTTCCTCATTTGCCTATTTCTGAATTTTAAAGATTAAAAATGCAAATTCTTATGGTTAAAAGCTTTGGTTATTTTTTAAATCTCCCTTCTTGATGAATCACATTTACTGTGCCAAATGCAATGCCCAGCCGCACTATGATTCTGGCTCACCCTGTATTCTGTCTGTAGATTCGGGTTAGGATCCAAGCAGACATCACAGCACTGGGAGTTCCTAGAAGAGTCAACGCAGAACACAACATGGCACAAGATCACTTTTTGAATTTAAGTGCAACCCAGGATCTACCCCGCCCCTTCCCTGAGGCCCCACTCCTTTCCCCAAGGCCCCGTGCTCCGCTCACTCCATCCCCCCCTCTCCATCGCTTGCTCTCTCCCACCCTCACTCACTTTCACCGGGCTGGGCCAGGGGGTTGGGGTGTGGGAGGGGGTGCAGGCTCTGGGCTAGTGCCGAGGGGTTCAGAGTGTGGGAGGGGGCTCTAGGCTGAGCCTGGGGCAGGAGGTTAGGGTGCAGGAGGGGGTACATGGTGCTGGCTCTGAGAGGGGGCTCAGGGCTGGGGGTTGGGATGTAGAAAGGATGAGGGCTCCTGCCGGGCGGCTCCCATGTGGTGGTGCAGTGGGGCTAAGGCAGGCTCCCTGCCTTCCCTGGCCCCATGTCACTCCGGCAATCAGCCAGCATGCCCCTGCGGGCACGGGGGGGGGGAGGAAAATGTGGCTCAGTGTGCTGCCCCTCCCTATAGGCACCACCCCCGCAGCTCCCATTGGCTGCAGTTCCCTGTTCCCGGCCAATGGGCGCTGCAGGGACGGTGCTTGCAGGCAGGAGCAGCACACTCAGATCCCTGACCACCCCCAAAGCCTGAAGGGGCATGCTGGCCTCTTCCAGGAGTGGCGTGGGCCCAGGGCTGGGAGGGAGCCTGCCTTAGTCCCGAAGCACTGCCGGAGTTTTAGTGGTTGGAGATCGCGATCAACTGTCAGCGGCTCCAGGATTGACCAGTCGATCACAATCTACCACTTCGTGACCAGCGCCTTAGACTTTGGGTGCCCAGTGTTAGACCCCTAATGTGAAATGCTCTCTTTGGTGGAGTCAGTGGCAAAAATCCTACTGATTTCAATGGGCCCTGGATTTCAACTTTTGGGCAAAAATTTCAGAAGTATCCACTAATTTTGGGTGCTTCATGCAACCTGATAGGCAGAGCCCCAGTCACCCCATGTGTGCAGTAGGGACAATTACATTTATCTACCTCCTGGGGGCATTGTGTAGCCTGATGAAAATAATGCAGGTGAAGTTTTTATCTTAGTCCAAAGTATTCTTAAGGCAAAGATCAGACTAGAACGCACGAGTTCCAGTTTCCCAGACCTGTACGGCCACATTGCCGAGTGCATTACACTCACACCACCAGATACTTCATGGGGTGTCAAGAAAGTGACAAAATGTCCACCTGGGACTATTTTAACAAAAATAAATAAAATACTGCAGTTGCATTGAACCTCATGAATTGTCAATGCTCATCGAAAATGCATTTCATGGCAAATGCTTATCAGAGCTCTAGACATAACTGCAAGAAGGCACATACACAAGCAAAGAGAGAAAACATGAGAGTGTACTAACCCCAGCCAACCAAAATGAACCACCACACGTACTGTTTATCAGAAACAAATGTCAACAGCAGCAGTGTTTGCAAGTACATCCCTTCTACCAGGAGCCAGAAGAAGTTGGCTAAAATGCTGAACTGAAAGAATGCGACTGCAACCTTACATGCAACCTGGAGACACACAGGGAAAGGAGAATATTAGCTGCAGTCTCTGAAGTCAGTCATCTTAAAGGTCCTGGGAAAAAGCTGGGAAAATCTGAACCAAGAGAAATATGCACGTACACAGGTTCTGATCGAAAGCCTCTTGAACTCAGTAGATTTATCATTGACATCAACGGGGTTTGGGTTACACCCATAGATTATACAATTCTAGTGAGTGGTGTACAGTTGTCTGAAAGTGAACATTTAGGCCTCCATTGTGGGCCAAAATCCTTACTCATGTAAGCGGATGAAACTCTGCTGAAGTTGACAGAGTTGTGCTCTCGTACAACAGAGTTGAATTTGGCCCTTGGTATTTCTTTCTGTGTCTGATGCGATTTGCTACTTTGGTGTATTGCAGGACAAGTTGGAATTGCAAGCTATCACTGTAAGAGGGTTTTTTTCGGGGGTGGAGGTGGTTCCTGATCCTGCTTGCAGGCTAGGGATCCTTGTAGGAAAGCATGGGATCTGGGCCTACCAGAATGAGTCTGAAGACAGACAGCCTAAAGCAAAGTGAGGTGAGCTGTGCCTCTCTGTTTTAGGGAGCATCCTGTTTTCTCTTTCTCTGTTTTGGGGATTTTGTGTGTTAATGGTTTAAATTCTATTCAATAAAGTACTGCTACATTGCAACCCTCGAGAAAGATAAAAACATAAATACTCTAATTTGTCTGTGTGTATGCCATAAACATAACAGCACCTAAAGTATGATGATCTCAGACCCATAAAACCAAAATACAGGACAGAATCAGGAAATCTCAGTGTTACCTCTGTAACAAGGATTAACCAGTAAAATCAAACACAGTGACAGAGAAGAAAAGATTGGTACCGTTGACATTAAGCAGTGGTCCATATTTTCATCAGCAAACAAAACAGCATCTTTAATGAAAACAGCAGTGGCTCTGAGGATGAAAGAGACAAACAGGTGCATGTGGATGTAATTCCGTGTACAGTGGAATTTTCTGAAATGAGAAAATAAAAAGGGAAATCATTCCTTAAAGAGAAACTTCAGTTTACCCCATCTAAAAACCAATCAGGAATCCATTCTGTCTTCAGACATCACTCAGCAAGTCAAAACAAGTACAGTAGGGCATGCTTTCCCTGTCGTGCCCCAGCAAAGTCTCAGCCTTGAGCTAGAGAAGCCATTTCTAGAAGCAAGGCAATAGCTTAGCTCATTCTCTTTGTTCCTGGGCCCCTACCACTATTACTATGGAATGTTACAGTTGTGGTGGTGGTTTTATGCCTATCCACTGGAAAACAGGTTTGGACAATTTGTGATTTGATTCAATGCTCATTGGAGAGACACCCCTTTTGACTCCAGTGGATGTTGGACGGGTCTCTTATTGCATAGGTCACTGTGTTGATGCTAAATAGTAATGATTTCCATTGATTACCACCCAGGGCTGGATTTATACTAGTGGCCTAAAATCAAAAGTTTCTGTCCCAAACTCATCACTTATCATCCAAATTCAGCACAAATAAGATCATCAGAATGGCCATACTGGGTCAGACCAATGGTCCACCTAGCCCAGTATCCTGTTTTCCGACAGTGGCCAATGCCAGATGCTTCAGAGGGAATGAACAGAACATGGCAATTATCAAAGTGATCCATCCCCTGTTGTCCAGTCCTAGCACCTGGAAGTCAGAGGTTTAGGGACACCCAGAGCACGGGGTTGCATCCTTGACCATCTTGGCAAATAGTCATTGATGGTACTATCCTCCATGAATTTATTTAATTCCTTTTTGAATGTGCAGGTTATTTTCCCTCGATCTCTGTGCATAGCTCCTATAATCTGTAATGGATGGTACAGGCACATCTGAGGGGAGTTTATGGAGAGAACGTCCTTGCTAAGCATGGGGAAAGTAGTTGCCCTATGTGAACTGTGAGGCCATCATGCATGGACACAAGCCATAGTCCCATTAAAAAAAAAACCCTCCAGGAGGAATAGTGAGAGGGTACACAGTCAGGTCTTATGTTTTAAAGTCTGCCGGGAAATATCACACCACAAGTGATGGAGAATAGGTTACCGTGGATGGAAATATTGTGTCTGTGATAGAATGCAAAAACTGGAAAATAAAACCAGTTGGAGTTGCAAGTCACAGAGATGAGAATTAGGATGAAGCTGAATGGGGACTTCAAATACCTCAAAGGCCGCTGCAAGCATTTACCTGAAGATGGCAAAGATAACGAGAGCTGTAATGAGTGAAGTCAGAGATGTTGCATACCCAGCGGTGTAGACATGCCAAAATGCAGAATAATATGATTTCTATGAGAGGAAGAAAAGACAAAAATATAGATGGATGTGCAGCATTCATCCCAGTGCGCCCATTTGACTAAGGCATGACTAAGGCACCTCAGCCACAGAATATAAATTATACTTTACAATCTCCAACGTGCTTTATAGTGGAGAGGGGCTCTAGACTGGGACTTGGGAGACTTGAGTTCTAGTGTTGGCTCTGCAACTGATCTTCTGCGTGACCTTGGGCAAGGCATTGGCCCTCCCTGTGCCTCAGTTTCCCCATCTGAAAAATGCAGATAATGGTTTGGGCTTGTTGAAAACTTTCCTTTGAAATGGGTTTTCAGCAGAAAACTGGGTTTTTGATTAAACACATTTTCTTGTGAAGTGTCTATTTTACCAGGAACATTTTGATTTTTTTCCATTCCACACCCAAAACAGCTTTCAACCAATACCAGAAAAATTTCAGATTTTGGCTGAAAATTTTCAATGTTTTGACAAAAAGTCAAATTTTTCTGCAGAACACTCCCCGTATTTTCTGACCACTTCTAACAGTGACTCATACCCCTCCCGCTCCGTGCAAAGGACTTTGATGTGTATAAATGTGCTAAATGAGCCCGATCCAAAGCCCCCTGAAGCTACTGGAAAGACTCAATTCACTCTAATAGCTAAGTATTGTTAAGATGTGTCTTGGTTTTACAAACCCTTCCGGTTCAGGTTTTATATCTGCGACATAAAACCAGGGGTGTCTGGCAGCTGGGCTTCATTTATTTGAAGCACCAATGTTTGGGAGCATTTGGATAAACATGCCTAGCTGTGGCCTATCCCAAATCCTCAGTGAAGGTTTGATGGTTCAAGGTGCTGAGCTTTGCCAACTCTCATTGAAGCTGCTGGGAGGTGTAGTCACTCAGCATGTCACAAGTGTTCAGCACCTTGCAAATTCTGTGACTAACTAATTGTTTCAGGACCAGATGCAAGGCCCATCAGAACTAATGGGTATCTAATGTACTTGAATGGGCTATGGATCACGCCTCTAGTGAGTAGGTACAGCTAAGCAAAAAGTAACAGATGAGGAAACTGAAACATTTGGGAGGGATAGTTCAGTGGTTTGAGCATTGGCCTGCTAAACCCAGGGTTGTGAGTTCAATCCTTGAGGGGGCCATTGAGGGATCTGGGGCAAAAATTGGGGATTGGTCCTGCTTTGAGCACGGGGTTGGACTAGATGATCTTTTGAGGTCCCTTCCAACACAGATATTCTATGATTCTCTATGATTATGGAGCTAAGAGACTGACCCAACATCACACGGTGTGTTAATGGAGTTATTTCCTGAGCTCTGACACAGAGTCCTTAATTCCTAGTTTCAAACTCAACCTAATAAGGGTATTTCTATACTGCAATCAGAGGTGTGACTGCAACATGCATCGACATACCTAAGCTAGCTTTGCTCCAGCTAGCTTGAATATCAATAGCAGTGAAGCCGTGGCTGCACGGACTAGCCACTCAAGAATATAACCAGGGTCCTGGGTGGACTGGTACAGCCCGTGCTGTCCTAGCTTCACTGCTATTGTTATTCAAGCTAGCTAGATCAGCGCTAGCTCCGATTGGTCTAAATGTGCTGCAGCCGCACCTCTGATTGCAGTGCAGAGGGCCCTAAGTGACATTGCCTCTCTGATATTACCCTTTAACACCGCTAAGTTCATTTTGACATGTCGCATAGTGATGTATCCTGAGAAAAACAGGAAGCATCATCGAGCTTTGCCTCTGCAAATTGTTTTCAGTTTCACTCCAGGGCCACCTGATTATTCCAAATCATAAGGAACCAAAATCCTTAGTTTGTTGCTGGTCAGTCAAATTTCCTCAGGGCCGATGCAAGTGCCGCATTGTCCTAACCCTAACCTTGTTTATCAAAAGGCTTAGAAGCTGCCAGCAACTCCAGGCAGAGACAGTCATTTATCAATTTTAAATTCAGAAACGTTGGCAGGAAACCTGCTCATTGAAGAATCATCCTGGCATTTGGTGAAATCACTGTAACGTTTTCTATGCAACATGCTACACAAAGGTGGAAAGCAGGAGACTTGTTCAACTGTGCAGGCGGGTGGGTCAAAGGCTCTTTCCTCTTCTGGGGTAGCTAATAGAAGCACGGTAAGCAGCAGAGTCCAAACAGGTGAGGGTGAAAAGGGTACTCAGGTTCTGAGTATGCAGAGAAAACACTACCCACTAGCTCTCCCACAGTGTGTTTTAAACACGGTCCCTGGTATTTATCTGACCCCCTCCCCAGTTACCACAGGAGCTGAGTACCTCATCATCTTTGATGGATTTAACCTCACAACACCACGTGAGGTAGGGCAGAACTGAGACACAGAGAGGCCAAGCTACTTGCTCAAAGCCACATGGGCAGAGTAATGACTTGAGCCTAGGTCTCCCGCGTACCTTAACCGTTGGACCATCCTCTCTATCTTCAGAGAAGGCTGATGAACACAAGTCTCTGGAACCCTAATTTAAAAGGAACCGTGAAGACGACTCTTCCCCTTTCACTGTATGCAATGTTCCCCATAGAAGCAAAGGGTTAGGCAGCAGGCTATCTTCTCCACCCAGATAGATACCGGACACAGCAGGACAGACTCTTCTATGCCAAGATCCATTCAGTGCAGGATGAGGGGGCCATAACTGGCTCCCCAATTCTCCACCTTGCATTGTGTCAGATCCAGCCCTGATGTCATTTAGTCCAAGAGGCCATATGACAGCTGAGAACCACCGGAATGCAATCCCCCTCTAGCCCTAGTTCCTTCCTTGTCCCTGATACCCCCACCTATGCTGGGGTTGGGTAGGGGTGGTGGAGGGGCCAGCTCCACTGGCCTTGTGGAGTACCCAGGGAAGTCTCAGCTGGACAGTACAGTCAATCAAAGGAGAGAATCTGGCTTATGTATATTCAGCATGCCTCAGGGTGTTTTCATGGGGGCAGTTCTGGGTTTGCTCCTCCTAGGTGCATCTCCAACCCAATACTGACCTGATCTTCAGGGCCTTTACTGGAACCTTCATCGAATCCGCAGGCAATGGAGTACGGTGGGTACGGTTCTGACCAAGATGCTTCTTGCGTACAGTTTCTTTGCAGAAAACCTGAAAACAGTGAAACACATCAGCAAATGACCCATATGGTTTAGCAGTGACAAGAAACAGCTTATTCTTAGTGCCCAAATCCTCAGACCTATTTTCTTACTTATTGATACTTCTGGATGTGCTAACTGCTTTTAGCAAGTTTGGCTATACAGAATGAAAGCTACTTTAGCTATCTACCTTGTGAAATGCTTAGACAAATATTCAAATGAACACAGTGGTGAGCTGGAGCCAGTTTGCACCAGTTCGCTGGAACCGGTTGTTAAATTTAGAAGCTCTTTTAGAACTGGTTGTCTGTGGGTGCTCCAGGGCTGGAGCACCCAAGGGGAAAATTTGGTGGGTGCAGAGCACCCACCGGCAGCTCCCCGCCCTGCCCCCGGCCCCAGCTCACCTCCGCTCCACCCTGCTCTGCTTCTCTGCCTCCCCCCCCCCCCGGGTTCCAGCGAATCTCACGGGAAGCTGCGGGGGGGCTGAGAAGCAAGCGGCGGTTTTGCGCTCAGGCCCAAGGAGGTGGAGCGGAGGTGAGCTGGGGCGGGGGGGGGCCTCCCTGGGCCTGAGCGCGAAGCCGCCGCTTGCTTCTCAGCCCCCCACCAACCTCCCCGGCTTCCCGCCAAACAGCTGATTCGCGGGAACCCGGGACGGGGGGCGGAGAAGCAGAGCGGGGTGGTGCGTTCAGGGGAGGAGGCAGAGCGAAGCAGAGGTGAGCTGGGGCTGGTCGCGGGGTGGGGAGCTGCCGGTGGGTGCTCTGCACCCACCAAATTTTTCCCGTGGGGTTCTCCAGCCCCGGAGCACCCACGGAGTCGGAGCCTAAGGCGCCACTTTTGATGTGATCAGTGGGGGGAGCAGCCGCTCCCCCTGCTCCCCCTCTAGCTTCACTCCCCCGTCCCTAGGAGCCAGAGGGACCTGCCCGATGCTTCCTGGGAGCCGCCCCAGGTAAGTACCCCCCGGACTCCCCACCTCGCCTCCCGGCAGGTCCCTCTGGCTCTTAGGGGCAAGACAGGGTGGGCACCCACTACAATGGCCCACGAGACCCTCCTGCCCGGTTCTGGGGACAGTCAGGGGACAGGGGAAGTGGGTGGATGGGGCATGGGTCTGGGGGGGGGCATCAAGGAACACAGGGGGTTGGCTGGGGCAGGAGTCCAGGGGGGCGGGGGTGGGCCACGACCCCCTCGTGGGTTGAGGAGGGAACTGGTTGTTAAGATTTTGGCAGCTCATCACTGAATGAACGGGGAAGTAACAAAGCAGCTTCCAGGTTTATATAGGAATTACATACTATGAGCTCAATTTGTATACAGAGGCACCTAAGTCATGCATCCAAAGCATGCCTTTAAGAACCAGTTTGGTTCTTGAGACATATGACTACTCAGTTGATTAGACACACAAGGTGGGACCAACACGGCAACAGCACTGCATACCCACTTAATAGCATTAATAACAATACTCTGCATGTCTGTAATATCTTTTACCCAAGGATCCCAAAGCACATATAATTTCCAATCACTTCCAAGCCAGAAAGACTTAAGCCTCTCAGCACTTCAGGAAGGTAGGGTAGTGTTATTATCCGCATTTTATAGATGAAGAAATGAAGGCTATGTCTACACTGCCCCGGGTGTGAATAACTGGGTGCACCAAAGTGCTACACTATAAATCCTCCATATGGATGTTGTGGGCACTAACTAAAAGGTTCCTAGTTCATGTTTAATGTAGTTCAGTTTGAAGGGGACTATTTTTTAGCAGATTTCAGAGTGGTAGCAGTGTTAGTCTGTATCAGCAAAAAGAAGGAGGAGTACTTTTGGCACCGAAAAGACTAAATTTGTTAGTCTGTAAGGTGCCACAAGTACTCCTCGTTCTTTATGTTAGCAGAGTCCTCAGTAACTTACCCAAGGTCACGGAGGATCTGCAGCAAAATCGGGAATAGAAACCAGGAATCCTGACTCAAAGGACCCCATCGCAAGACCATCCTTCCTCTCAATTACGGTAGGATAGAAAAAGTTGTCTGGGCTCTGACATTTGGCTCCCATCCTTCCCGTGATACAAATGATGCCACTATTTTAGCAAGATACTCCCCACTGACTGTCACAGCGTTTGGCTTTTGTTTTGAAATGGTGAGAGGGATTACTGCTAGAGCTGGCCAATCTTTTTTCAATGGATGTTTCGCTGTTGAAAAATGCCATTTCATCCACGTGGGTACTTACTGCAGGAATTTGTCAATGTTGATGAAATTTCTTTTAAGGGGGGAAAAAAACACCAAAAAGAAGCATTTCAGTCTTATTGGAATGGGCCATATCAACTTTTTGTTGCAAAATGACTTTTCATTTGGAATTTTTGATTTTAAATTATTAATGATAACAGCAAATATAAAAAGTCAAAATGTGAATGAAACAGTTCACTTGTATCAAAATGGAACATTTGAAATGACCCGAAACTATTTCCCCCTCTCCCCCCACCCATAAATTTAGTTTTGTGAGAAATTTCAAAAATTCTTTTTTTGTTCCAATTTGGAACAAAATTTAAATTTGAAAGGTCAGAATTTCCCATAGAACACAAATTCTTAGTTTCTACCAGCTCTAATTATAACTTTATCAACTTTCAGACTGCATCCACTGGCTACGGGATTCTTTCAAGAGAGACTATTCCTTTAAGTACGGGTGCTCAGGGCCTTTTATTTTCCACACCAAATTCAAACACACCTTTTTCAAATGCAATTCTAATCTACAGCGTATTCATGCTGGGAAGTGCTTCTGTTTTCCAAATTTTGGGCTGCTAAAATGGGCAAAATTAGGAAGAGTTTTATTTTTTCTAAGCTACTATCCATAAGGGCTAAATATGTCCTTTGTATTTGTGTATGTAGTTTCTATTACTTTCAATACCACTGCAAAGACCAGTGCATTCCCTAGATGATTGCAAAAATCACTCTTTACTGACTCCATTCCATCTCTTGGCAAATGGCTGTGCTCAGACCAGATCAGAATGGGCAAAGGGATTGTGAAGGCATAGCTGTCCAAGTGGAGGTATTCATGTACTGAAAGATCAATGGTTCATCCAGTCCATTATCTGGTCATGGACACTGCTGCATGTAGGATACATTAGAGCAGTGCTACTCAAAGTGGTGGTCCGCAGACCGGTGCCGGTCCGCGAGCCATCGGCTGCCGGTCTCCGCGCACATTGGAAAAAAAGTTTGCCGGCCCCCCACATCAGATAGCTTGAGAAGCACTGCATTAGAGAAACCCGCTCCAAAAATGTGCCTAATGAATGTATGTAACCCTGAAAAAGAATTCTTCCTGACACCAGTAATCTCAAGCCCTGATAGTAGTGGCAGATTATTGCATATGCCAATGGGGCCCAGGCCCAGGGGCCCAAGCCAATTTGGGGCCCCCAGAAAAATCTCCCTCCATCGCAGCCCCAGAGCAAAGCTTCTCCAGTCTCGGTGCCACAGTGGGTGGGGAGGGGCATGGAAAGGAGTGATTGGGGGCGGGGCTGTAGGGGAAGGGGCGGAATGGGGGCGGGGCCATGGGCAGAATGGGGAAGGGTCTGCAGGGGAAGGGTGGAACAGAGGGGAACCATGGGTGGAACAAGGTGGGGTCGCTGGCAGAAGTGGGGGGCAGGGCCACAGTTCTGGTGCCGGGTCCCCCTCCCTTGCTCCAGCCCAGGGCCCTAGATCTTGCATGAATGTTGATTGTCTTAGTATCTCAGTCATTATGCATATTTTTAAATGGCTAGGAATGTTAATAATGGGAAAAAGCATTCTTGCCATGTACGTTGGTGATTTCTTCAAAGAATCCGGGACATGCAACTTTTACCACTTCTCCAAAAGTGGCTTTGGGCCAGCAACTCAGTCCATCCCAATCCCCTGGGCATCCTGGAAAGAAAGAGAGTCTGAAATTAAAGAGACACCTGCAGAATGAGGTATTTCAAAAGTCTTGCAATCGCTTACGGAAAGATTGCCTGTGTCTTTATCAGTGGACCAAGTGCGAGACTCAGCTGCAGTTCTTACTTAGCCCAGATTCACAATTACGTGGTGTGATGCTGGCAGACCAGGTGCCAGCCCTTGCCAAGGCTTTAGGAGTGTGTTAGTAACTGGTTAAGATGGGTATTGGGCTTATAACAATGTCTTTAGTGTTCAGACTTTATGAAATGCTTGTAAATTGCTATATGCATTCATCTCACTTATACTTTCTTTATCACCTGTGTGGCAAATTGCCGGTACCATTATGATGGGTCCCACGCTTCCTCTTCTTTGGGGGGGGGGTGTGTGTGTTAAGGGCGTAGTTTTCTGCCCCTGAACTAGGGAATTTACTGTCCCACTATTAGCCAGAGAAGGGTAGTGGAGAGGGAGGGACCAGGCCAGCCCTCTACTCCGGGTCCCAGCCCAGGGGCCCTAGGGATAGTAGTAAACCACTTGAACTAGTGCTTCCTTCCCCTGGGCTACTTCCCTCTCCTGCTCTTCAGCTTGTGGGGCTTCCTGCCCTCTCTCTCTGCACAAGCTGGGTGTCTCGTTACCTAGGGTCTTGGTCGTCTAGCCAGCCATGGCACTTCTCCAAACTCTCCTCTACTTCAACTCCTCCAAACTGCTCTCTGCTCCAACTCCTTCCCCTGGCTGATTGAAGCAGGGGGGTTTATCAGGTAACTAGCGTCAGGTGCTCTAATTGGCTTCAGGTGCTCTTAATTAATCTATAGAAACCTTTCTTCCCTCTACAGGGAATAAGGCTTCTTCTCATCCTGGGACTTACATATCTCTCCTATATCACTCGCGGGCTGCCTTCTGGCCACGCTGTATCACACCTACTATAAGGAAATATTTACATTTTTGCCTGTAACTGAAAAAAATGTTTGCTCTGAAACTGTGAACCCAGTCAGAAGGGACCATCTCCTGCACAACAAGAAGGCCTATCAAAACTAAATGGGCCATTGTGGGACATCACAATACAAAGACTTTGTTAATTACCCTCTTACACCCATGAAGAGACTATGTGCAAAGGGGCTCATCCCATCAGCTTACATTTTGGAAGAAGGAAATAAAAATCGCTGACAAGAAATTTTTTTCATTTCTTTTGCTGTCTGGCCTCTCCCGTGAGAGCTACTAAAGAGAAGCATAGATTAAACTAGGTTAGCCGTAAAAGAAATTTGGAGCTGACAGATTCCTGCAACTCTGTCACCTTGTAAAACCATAGAGTGTACCTCAGTTGTGAATATATGCTTGCCTGCTTTAACATGGTAATAACTCGTTTATTTTCTTAGTTAATAAATCCTTAGATAGTTTACCATAGAATTGGCTACAAATATTGTCTTTGGTGGGAGATCTAAGGTACAAATTGATCTGGGGTAAGTGACTGGTCCTTTGGGACTGGGAGTAACTAGAATATTTTGTGATCTTTGGTGTATACCAACCATCTATCACTAAGTCCAGCTTGCCTGGGTGGCAAAATAGACTAGATTGCTTAAGGGGACTGTCTGTGACTCCATGGTAAGGCTATATTAGTGCTTTAGGAGTTCACACTTGCTACTGGTGAAATCGAATTCTAGAACACACAACCAATTCGGGATCTCTGTCCTGCTTTTTAACAGTCTGCTGTAAGTTTGGCACTTACAGTCATGAGCCACTCTAGGCAGCATGACACATGGTTGTGCTAAATCCCATTCAGTTCCACAAATTTAGTAGGACGTTGTTTTTCTATTTTACAGTCATGGACACAGTATCTCACATACATTTTTCATCTCATCTGTATCTTTTCTTTTCTTGAGAAAATGGACATAAGAGCAGGGGTGAAAGTAAAACACAGATCTTACCAGTACGGGGCCCACTCTGCCCTCCCCCGGCAGGGGCAGGGCCTCAGGTGGAAGGGGCGGGGCCAGGGGTGAAAGTAAGTTACATTTCTTACCGGTGCAGTCCAAACGCAAGCAACCCACCTCTCCTACATACTTCATGGATCCCTCCCACTGCATGACTTAGATATAGAAAATAAAGCTACTCCTACTCCTAACAGTAACTGTCTGTAATAAAACTTTAATATTGGAATAAGCCTGAAAAAGTGAAAACTCACTGTCACATTTTTCTCCTTGTCCTCCCTCCTCCTTCAGCCAGGCTGCCGACGTGGCTAGGCTCCGTGCTTCCCCTCCCCTAACCTGGCACTCAGCAGGGGCTGCAGTGGCTCTCCTCTATCTTGCAGCCGGGAGAAGGGGGACTGGCTGAGGGAGAAGCCTGCCCAGGACACATGCTGCCTGCTTAGGAACAGTTTAAACTCAGCTGTTCACTCTGCGGTTCAGCCCGTGGGCTAAGGGGCCATTTCTGACATCCTTGTTAATTTCACTCACCGTTGTTGGGGTGTTAGATTTGAACTTGGAAATGGTTCCTCATTTTGATTGTATTTGTTGTGTATTATACTATTGGAGATTGCTTCATCCAGGGGGCAGAAAAGAACTGCCCCTGCCTTGGTCACCCCCCCCCACCCAACAACTGTGAGTGAAATTAACAAGGATGCCAGAATTGGCCCCTAATCCCACGGCCTGAACCACGGAGGGAACACCTGAGTTTTAAACTGTTCTTATGCAGGTGGCAGTCGTCCTGGGCAGGCGTCTCCCTCAGCCAGTCCCCCTGCAAGCTAGAAGGGAGCCGCTGCAGCTGCTAATGAGTGCCAGGCGGGGGAAAGCGCGGTGCCTACCTGCCTTCCGCAGCCTGGCTGGAGAAGGAGAGGGAGAGAAACAACAAACAAATGTGACAGTGAGTTATCCCTTTCCAAGCTTTTATTAGCTCTGAGTTTAAACTGTTTGTTATGCAGCCAAAAGAGGGGAAAGTAAGCCAGTACTAAATGCTCCTCTCATTTGCTGGTACGCTGCTGCACCTTTCCTTACCGGTACTCCGTACCTGCCCGGACCGGCTTACTTTCACCTCTGCATAAGAATCAAGCAACTGCAATCCTAACTGTACCATCATCTTGAAAAAGGAGCTCTGGTAATCAGAAAAACAAAACTGGGCAACAAGAAAAATTGTTAATGGATTTATCCTCACATCACATCCATAAGGTATGGGAATAATAGTAATTTCCTTTTACAGATGAGAAACTGAGACACAGAAAGGCTAAATGATTAGCCCAGAGTCTCACAGGAAGTCGTGACAGGGGATTGAACCCAGGTCTCTCAAGTCGCAGGTTAGTACCTCAGGTTCAGTTCGCTTCCCTACTCTATCACAGACATCCTATGAGAGCCTGGACTAGTCCGTTAGACTTTCTGTGCCTCAGTTTTGTTCTGTGAAATGGGAATAATAGTAACTGCCTACTTACAGGGGCGATGTGAGGATAGCATAAATTCAGCTCCACGGAAACCAATGGACGTGTGACAAATTACCCAGCAGAGGATGTGACCCTCCCGAAGGTTATACTGGCTATGAATGTAAGCAATGGACAAATAAAGTGTATTATCAACGTAAAACACCACTACAATCAAAAAGAAAAAAGAGATGCTTCAAGATACAAGTTCTTTACAGAGCACAAGTGATGAGAAAAATCAGGCCAGACCTTCCAAAACTTTACTCAAGAGAGCAGGCCTTGCTTATGCAGCTAGCCCTATTGAAGTCAAGCACAGACTGCTCATGTCAGGTTTTGCAGCAGAGGGCCTATGTCTCTTACCTTTTAAGATGGGTAAAGTAGCTTCATTTTTTTCTAAACATAGAGCCTGGTCTTTCACCACCTGTTGGAATATCTTGCATTCCGGATGGATAGAAGCAACCTGGGCAAGAGATAGGTAGAAATGGTGGGTGCGATTTAACAGGTTCCATGGTGAATAACTCTCCCCTTTGCTGACATATTCTTAAGAATCTTAATGCAGTTGTTGGAGGAATACACCCTGGAGCTTGATATTAGATTCAAAATTAGACAGAGGTGCCAACTTTCTGATTTCCCCGGGGGTGCCTGACCCCTGCTGATCAGCGGCGGGCGGGAGGTGCTGGGGGAGGAGTTGATCGGTGGGGCCTACCAATGGGTGCTGAGCACCCACTATTTTTCCCCGCGGGTGCTCCAGCTCTGAAGCACCCACGGAGTCGGTGCCTATGAATTGAGACTGTGAGAGCTTTGGGGGCAGTGACTTCCCAATCCCAACTGGGGCCAGGACAATACAAGTGATCAGCAACCACAATTCCATCCGGGAGGAGCCATGGCGTGGAGTCATGGGTCTGAGCACATGTGTTTGTATCAATGGCTATGATGGGCCATTACGTAGAAGATGGGCAGCGGTAAGTAAAGTAGTAGAAGAGTTTTTCATTATGGTCTGAATTCTGATATACATTTTACATTAATATAACAAACGGCTGTGAACACTGCATTCCCTGGGGACACCCCCCTCCCCCCCTAAAGTCAGCAAGAGACTTATGGGGATGCAGTGAAAAATCTCCAGATATTTAAAAACGTAGTGTAAATGTATACATCAGCAAAAATGAGGGGTATCCATACGCTCACAACATTGAAGTTCACCTACTAAGCTGAAAGAGGAGAAATCATAGTTAAGAACAGTGCAACAAAGTGGTATTCATGGCCATGACTCGATCTAGATGGCCCTTGCCACGGTGATATCAGTTCACAATCATTTATGGATTTTTAGCCTCACAACACCCTGAGGTTAGGGTGACCACCTTTTCAAAAGGCAAAAGCAGGACATAAGTAGGAGCCCTGCCCCCCTCTGTGGCTCTGCCCCCTGCTCCTCCTCTTCCCCCTCCCAAGCCCTAGCCCCCTGCGGAGGGCCTGGGGGCCCAAGAGCAAGCCCCTGCCTGTGTCCCCACCCCCCAGGGCATGCCACCCAGGGCAGGGTAGAGACACAGCAGCTTGGACTCTCTGGGCAGCTCTTACTATTCCCAGCTGCAGCTTCTGGCCTGGCCAGGGGGCGGGGCCGTGGGGGGGAGAGGAAGAGCAGGGGATGGGACCTCATAGTGAGGGGGTGCTAATGCCCATCTCAGTCCCCCCCCCCCCCCTTCGCCCCGCTCTCCCAGGGAAGAGACTGGTGCTGCCCCTAAGCCTCGGGCAGGTGTAGAGCTGGGACAATTCAGTCCAGGACCGGGACTTGAACACTGTATTTCGGGACTGTTCCACCCAATTCAGGATGGGTGGTCCCCACTGCCTGAGGTACTCCTCCCATTTCACAGACAGGGAACTGAGGGATAAAATAGACTAAGTGATTTGCCCCAAGTCACACAGGAAATCTGTGGGACAGCCAGGCTCTGAACCAAGAACTTTTGAGTCCCACTCCACTACCCTAGCCACTAGGCCAGCTTTCCTGCCTGCATCTACTTTACTTACACTAGAGCATGAGGAGGCCAGGAAGGAAAGGGGAGACAGATGGTGGTGCTGGAACAAATCTTTGTGTGCTCAATTTAATTTGATCCTATTCGGTTTTTCAGATTGTCTCCACCAGACTGACAGAGGGCCTGATTCTCCACTGTCTTTCACTGATGTGAAACCGGAGTAACTCCATGAAACTCAGTGGAGTTACACAGCGTAAAACAAGTATAAGTGAGAGGAGTATTAGAAGCAGAGTATCTGAGTGCTACGTATTGATAGCACCAAAAGTTTCATTCAGCTGAAGCCACTGGGACCATATGAGTGAATAAGGCAACACGATTTGGCCTTTTGCAAGCTGGCCTATTTAAAACACACCCAGAAGCACTGAAAATGCTGATTTAATCTAAGTGATAGATTGCAGATTTCCCGAGACATTTCTGAAGAACACTGTAAGCCACCCTAAGCCCCTAAGTAAAAGTCTTGTCTTTTATTATACCAATCCTGACATTACCACTACACTGGGTCTCTTTTTCCCGTCACAGGAAGTTGATTTATAGACTTATGGAATGTTGTCAATACACAGCGCAATTTAATGGGAAATCAGGATTCTGTTTTTAGCCTGAATGGAAATTTTACTGCCCACATAAACAGTTAAAACTGCACAGTAGTCTCCACCTAGAGAAAAGGGCAAGACTTCATCTTTAAAAATCCTTTGCAAGAACACCTACATTTGGGCCTTTTAAACGTGTGGCATCTGCGATGGCTCACATATTAGAATGGAAAGAGAATGAAAGAGTTAACGTGAAAAGAAAACAAAGACACACTCTAAACAATGGTTAATTTTCACCCATTGTGCTTTGACAATGGGCAACCTTAAATATATTTTTTTAAAATCAGCATGATCAGCTCCTAAAATAGCATCTCTTGTTATTGTACATTAGGAATACGCTTCTGAATTTAGTCTCTGAGGTGCCACAAGTACTCCTTTTCTTTTTCTGAATTTGCTATTATTCAGAATCCAACACAATGCTTCTTTAATTTTTTATCTTTTCAACGATATTGCATTTTGCACTGTGCTGGCACAACAAACAACTTTAGAAGCAGTAATAAAATGATTACTATGAAAATCAACCGCAATTTACATTTAAAAAAACAACAACCTTTCAGTGGTTTGGCTGGAAATAAGCTGTTTCTTCAGCTCCTAAAGTGTTTGTAACTGGTTGTTGATAATGGGAAATTGTTTATAGCTGGGATATATTTACGCTGGGTGTTCGAAAGTCATAGGCGTACAGCCTGGTGCAATGCAATTTATTTTGTGTAGAGAATCCTTTCTCTGACATATCACAAAATGAAACCAGTTGGCAGCCAATGTCATCATTATATAGGGCTAGCTTCTGTCCCCCTTACACCGAGTAGAACCTAATTCTGAAAACGGTCCCACTGATGGGAATGGGACTACTTGCAGAATATGGTACTGTTCAGCATAAGAGTGAATCAGGTCCTTAGCATTTAATGTTTATATGGCACCATAAGCTTGCATGGAGGTAAAAGAAATAGTCCCTGTACTAATGTGCAGACCATGAACACGATAGGACCTGAATTACATTGTCCCGTCTGGTAAGTGGAGTTGTGTGTGTCATATATGAATGCATTGCCAGTACCCTTCCCCTCCTCCCCATTCCTATCACTCTGAGCTAGGGTGACAGATAGCAAGTGTGAAAAATCAGGACAGGAGGTGGTGGGTAATTGGTGCCTATATCAGACAAAGCCCTGAATATTGGGACTGTCCCTATAAAATTGGGACATCTGGTCAACTTACTCTGAGCATTAATCTGAGATCAGGTGGGTTTGCTGGACATTTTAGCACTTGATCCACTTCCTGCAAGAGAGATCCCCTTTCCTGTAGATGCAGCATGAACCTGCCTTATCATCTTGATGGGGCTTGACCTGCTGGAATTCGAAACTCAATGGTTCAATGATTTCCCCAGTGCAGTAGTTTGCACGGGTCTATCTCAGCTCCAGTATAATGCAAGTCTATCCTCAGGATTAGGTGGGTCTCTTTGGGCCTTTGAGAATTAAGATGCTCTATATTTGTTTCTTGACTTTAGCAAAGCTTTTGACACGGTCTCCCACAGTATTCTTGTCAGCAAGTTAAGGAAGTATGGGCTGGATGAATGCACTATAGGGTGGGTAGAAAGCTGGCTAGATTGTCGGGCTCAACGGGTAGTGATCAATGGCTCCATGTCTAGTTGGCAGCCGGTGTCAAGTGGAGTGCCCCAGGGGTCGGTCCTGGGGCCGGTTTTGTTCAATATCTTCATAAATGATCTGGAGGATGGTGTGGATTGCACTCTCAGCAAATTTGCGGACGATACTAAACTGGGAGGAGTGGTAGATACGCTGGAGGGGAGGGATAGGATACAGAAGGACCTAGACAAATTGGAGGATTGGGCCAAAAGAAATCTGATGAGGTTCAATAAGGATAAGTGCAGGGTCCTGCACTTAGGACGGAAGAATCCAATGCACCGCTACAGACTAGGGACCGAATGGCTAGGCAGCAGTTCTGCGGAAAAGGACCTAGGGGTGACAGTGGACGAGAAGCTGGATATGAGTCAGCAGTGTGCCCTTGTTGCCAAGAAGGCCAATGGCATTTTGGGATGTATACGTAGGGGCATAGCGAGCAGATCGAGGGACGTGATCGTCCCCCTCTATTCGACATTGGTGAGGCCTCATCTGGAGTACTGTGTCCAGTTTTGGGCCCCACACTACAAGAAGGATGTGGATAAATTGGAGAGAGTCCAGCGAAGGGCAACAAAAATGATTAGGGGTCTAGAACACATGACTTATGAGGAGAGGCTGAGGGAGCTGGGATTGTTTAGCCTGCAGAAGAGAAGAATGAGGGGGGATTTGATAGCTGCTTTCAACTACCTGAAAGGGGGTTCCAAAGAGGATGGCTCTAGACTGTTCTCAATGGTAGCAGATGACAGAACGAGGAGTAATGGCTTCAAGTTGCAGTGGGGGAGGTTTAGATTGGATATTAGGAAAAACTTTTTCACTAAGAGGGTGGTGAAACACTGGAATGCGTTGCCTAGGGAGGTGGTGGAATCTCCTTCCTTGGAAGTTTTTAAGGTCAGGCTTGACAAAGCCCTGGCTGGGATGATTTAACTGGGAATTGGTCCTGCTTCGAGCAGGGGGTTGGACTAGATGACCTTCAGGGGTCCCTTCCAACCCTGATATTCTATGATTCTATGATTCTATGATCTATCAAATTCATGCATGGTATTCTAAGGCAGCTGTCACTATGCTATCCCTACCAAAGGTGGAAACCTGATTATGTTCCAGGCTGCTGTTGCTTCTCCTCTCCCTTACCCCATTCCACTGCTACCAGAACAGGTCATCTTTAGGTGTTATCTTGTTCAGTTATTTTAAAAAAAGTTGTGGCCCCTTGGCCATTAGCATCTGTCTTTGTTGGTCCCTGCTAGGAGTTTGGCCCGTACGCAAGAGTTAACTAGAGCTGGTAGGAAAATGGGGGTTTTATATGCAGAAAAATTCTACAAAATAATATAAAAATATTCAGTTTCATCAAAAATTTTCCACAGATAAATTCAAATGTTCATCAAAAAAACTAAAAAATCCAAATCTTCTGCACAAAAACTACAAGATTTTGTCAAGAACATCAAAACAATATTTCATGCCAGGTTGACCCAAATTGAAATATTTTGGATTGCTAAACGGAGTCAGAATATTTCAATTCAAGGATGGTTCAGTATTAGACTGTGTCCACATGTGCTGCTGTGATACCTCATGGGAGTTGTACTTTGGGTGCATCAGCCTCCCATTTCCCCCTGTGGGTGAGGATCCCTGGCCAGACTATATCTGGGAGAGAACCCTTAGCTATCCATCACTGAAGGGACAAAATGGGCTAGCATTCTTAGAATCTGTGAAAGGTGGATCCCTCAGCCGTGTGGGCTGAGGATGCTGAGAACTGAGTGTGTAGGTGAGAAGTTGCCTGAGACCAGGATTATAATCTGTTAAATTTCAGACACTTGAAAGTGTGTTTGAGTTTGTTTTATTTCCATCCATTTTCTGTTTCTATCATCTCTGCTTAATATCACTTAAGTCTCTGTTCTTTAGTAACAAGCTGATTCTTGCTCTATTATAAACCTGCCTCAGTGCGGTACATTAAAGTGACTTGCGGGTCCTCAGCTAAACGAAAGGCTGTGTGGATTCTGTCTCTTTGGAGACAGCGGACTCGGAATTTCTGGGAGTGGCCAGTGTGACAGACTGGACACTGCAGAGAGATGCCTCTGGGAAACTTGGGAACACTGAATGTTACCTATAAGGCAAGGATTAGCCTGGCAGAGTCTCCTAGAGTTTGCTGGCAGGCAGACAGCCTGGTGAGGCAGGAAGCTGTCAGACAGTTTAAATGCCAGCACAGCTCTCTGCTGCAGAATTAGAGAGGTAACATAGTGGCTTATGTTTCTGGGTTCCCTGAGGAGAGCGTCACAAGTGCATCACGGGAGATGTATTTAGGCTGGTAAGTCCAGCCTATCAAGGAAAAATAGAGGCATGATGCTCTTGAACGCCAATTCTTAGAAGGCACCGCAGCAGCTGCTCAGGAGGGTGTGGGTTAAGGTCAAACAGAGCTGAAGTGAAACAGTTCAAATCAGGAACATCAAAACATTTTGTTTTGACAGCAAAGGTGAAAACAAAGTGTTTTGATATCTCTGAATTGACGTTTTCGGCCAAAAATGTTTGGCTGATGGAGTTTAGTCAAAAACTGTTTGGTTTTCAGGGGTTTGTGTTTTTCAATAAAAAGCCAAAATTGCCATGGAAATCAGCCACTTTTTTCAATACATAAAGCAAATGAAGGGGGGTTGAAACCCCCATTTCCCATTGAAAACCAGTTGCAGTGGAAAATATTCTGCTTGTTCTCATGTTACCGTCCCTTCTCTTGCAAAAAAAAAAAAAAAATCCAAGGAATTCTTTAATAGCTGCACATTTCATTTAAAAAAAAGTGTCTCCAAACCAAGTGTCCTAGCACCATGCTAGGATAGCTCAGTGCGGTCTTACCAGGAATAATGCCACCTTGTGCGTCACCATCCCAAACTCTTTCTGTGTCTCTTAGGAAACTCCAGTCTGACTGTTGGCTAAGATCAATCATGCTAGGATTATGAGCAATTAGAACATCAACATTTTAACAAGGTGTTTCTTGTTATAAGCTACCATTTCAGAAATAAATTGCAAAATGTCTCTGTTTGTCAGGACGCCTAGTGGCCTTTGGCACGGACCATCCCATATGTTAAATATCATCATTGACCTGTCAGAGCTTGCAAATTACCACAAGTCCAACAGCAGCCCTATCTATGGCCTGCCTAGTAAGAAACAAAAATGATGGAGCTGTATGCTACCGAGCAGGTAGCCTTACTGAAAGCAAACATGGTTATACAAGAAGAGGGGGAAACATCCCTCAGAAATACAATGTGTGATGATGTTAAACTAGCTGGCCTTCCTCGGGGCTTTAAAAAAAAAAAAAAAAGGTAAATTATTTTGCACTCAGAAAACCCTTCTGGCCAGAACATCGTCTGCTGTTGCTGACTGTCTCTCACTTGTACTTTACACAATACTTGGTTATTCATCTTAAATGATGAACAGTAACAATTTAGGGCTTCAGACTGCAAGCTGCTGCATGTCCACAATTCACAGTGGTCTCAATCCATCTAAGGTACTTACATGGCCCCTGCTATCATTGTTTCTGAAGCCTTATAAGCTTTGCTGTATTTATCCTCTCAGTACCCCTGTGTCCATTTTAGGGATGGGGAACTGAGGCACAGAGCAACTACGGGGCAGATTTGCGAAGGCATCTAGCTTCTGAAACCCAATGGGAGTGAAGCTCCTATATATCACGTGAGCCTTCAAATATCTACCCCTAAGTGACTTGCCCAGGTCACACAGGCAGCCTGTGTCAGAACAGGGACTTGAACTCAGGGACCTTAAGTCCAAAGCTACTGCCCTAACCACTGGGTCATCCTTCCATCTTCCTTCAGAAAGCTCAGCGTCGAACAAGGGCTGTCTACTTACAATAGGGATGGGTGTGATAGAAAATCCTAAACTAGAATCTGGCCTCGTAAATCTGTTGTATTCTTAACATCAAAATGCTTAGAATGCTGAAAACTCCAGCATTGTGCAAATAGAAAAGGACATGATACTCTATTTGTTTGCTTTGTAAAATGCCAGCTTGTCTGTATCAGAAGAGTAAAACCACAAGCTGTATCACCTTGGGCTGGGATCCTTTCAGGTCTCATCAAATGAGCAATACCAAGTCTGGCAAGTGCTTGGATGGGAGACCTTCAAGAAACACCTGCCTACTTCAGGAGGCATTAGCTACTCAGTTGGCAACTACCATAGAATCATAGAATATCAGGGTTGGAAGGGACCTCAGGAGGTCATCTAGTCCAACCCCCTGCTCAAGGCAGGACCAATCCCCAATTTTTGCCCCAGATCCCTAAATGCCCCCCTCAAGGATTGAACTCACAACCCTGGGTTTAGCAGGCCAATGCTCAAACCACTGAGTTATCCCTCCCCCCAAACTTACCCTCACAGCCCAGCCAAACATAATGCCCCAAGGGCTGCTATGATGCCAAAAATGCAGTCTTTGGATGAGCCATACCACAGTGGTCCTGTCAACATGTGGTCATTAAAAATTCTTAGCACATTTTGAAAAAAGCAGGGCTGTGAACTCCGGGCTGGAATACATTCTATCTATCCTCAGAAAGTCAAGCCCCTGGACAATGTCTCAAACTGGGCACCTGACTTCACCAGTCCCTTTTGGCAACATAACCCAAAGTGTTTTGAATAAATGTGTAACCAAGTCTGGTTGGACGTTATTCACAAGCAGAAAAAAGGGCCACATTCATCAGATAAATTCATAGGCTGTAAGGCCAGAAGGAACCATTATGACCATCTAGTTCAGGGGTCTGAAACGTGCGGCCGGGAGGCCGCATGCGGCCCACGGAGTTATTTCCTGCGGCCCGCCATAGGCACCGACTCCACCGGCAGCCAAGCTCCCTTCCCCCGCACCTCCCCTCCTCCACCCCCACCCCCAGCGTGCCGCGTCCCGCTCCTCTGCTTACCTCCTCGAGCTTCCTGCCACCAAACAGCTGCTTGGCGGCGCTTAGCGCTTTCCAGGAGGGAGGGGGGAGGAGCAGGGACTCGGCACACTCAGAGGAGGAGGCAGAGAAGAGGCAGGGCTGGGGCAGGGATTTGGGGAAGGGGTTGGAATAGGGGCAGCGAGGGAGCAGGGTTGGGGCAGGGACTTTGGGGAAGAGGTTGGAATGGGGCGGGGAAGGGGTGGGAAGAGGTGGGGCAGGGGCAGGGCCTCATGGACTAGATGAGCAGTCTGAGGTACGAAGTTCAGCATGCATGATTCTTTGCTGTGAGTAGTTGGGAAGAATGTTTGTTAAAAGTGGCAACGTATTTTGTATGAATAGTTACTTTAAAAAGTTCCTGCCATTACAGCTACAGTGATAGACTGTTAGTGTAGATCATCATCAGTGTTACTGACCACATAAGGAATAGTTACAGGTGTTTATATTTTATTAAAACCCCTCTTTGCATTACCGTTTTTAAAAAGTGAATACATTGACTTCTAATAGCATTCTATATTACTCTTCATTTTTTTCATTTTTGACTATAAATGTACTAGTCCTCATGTGGCCCTCATGGTGATTTGAGTTTGAGATCCTTGATCTAGTCTAACCGCCTGCAGGACACAGACCTGAGAACCTCAGCCAAGAATTTCTGTATCAAGCCCAAAAATTGTTTGGTGTGAGTAATTCTCATAGCTCTCATCCCCCACTGCACATACAGCTCCAGTGTTCTGGGACAGCCTTTCTATATTTCTTCACCCCAGCTCTCATTTCAAATCGCACCTGAAAACATCCCTTTCTTCCCTGGCTTGTACTCTTTTATTCCCCCCACCCCCTGCATGCCATAGCTCTGATGACCAAGTATTTTCATCCCCTTCACTTCCCCGTCCTCTCTTTATAACATGGCTGGAATGTACACCATCCATTGACAACTGTTTTGGCGGGTTTTTTAGCCCCATATGGTGTTTTGGGCCACAGGAAAAACATAGCAAAGACATTACACAAATTAAAGTCATATTATACTGAATGGCATATTTCACCCCCAAGTTTCTCTAGCAGCTGTCGGGGGGTGTTCCAAGCATTGAGTGGAGAAGCCCTGGTGGGCCTATTGAACCACTCTTTAGAAAGCTCATTGTCATATGTTCTCCAGCAAATAGGACATTGTTTATGAGCTCATTGAGATTTGCCATAAAGCACAGTCCCCATTTCCCCAGTCTCTGCAAGGCCCTGAGTGCTATTTGTGGGGCAGAGAGCCTGATCCATAGACCACTGAAGTCAGCAGGAGAATTTCCATTGCCTTCCGTGGGTCATGGATCAAGCTGCGAGTGCCCTGAACTCACTTTGATTTCAGCTGAGCACCTTGCAGGACTGGGTCTGTCGTCACTGCAGCTCTGAAGTCCCTAGCACACTGTACACCCAGAGTAATTTGGGGGAGATTTTGAGATGTTACAGTGATTGTAACATGACTGTGCCCCAGGAAACCAGCCAGGTTCATTTCCCTTTCATATAAGGAGCTTTCATGGTACCTTTATGCACTGAGGAGTTGTCAAGGTTCCTTCCCACTCTGAACTCTTGGGTACAGATGTGGGAACCTGCATGAAAGACCCCCTAAGCTTATTCTTACCAGCTTAGGTTAAAAACTTCCCCAAGGTACAAACTTTGCCTTGTCCTTGAACCGTATGCTGCCACCACCAAGCATTTTAAACAAAGAACAGAGAAAGAGCCCACTTGGAGATATCTTCCCCCAAAATATCCCCCCAAGCCCTACATCCCCTTTCCTGGGGAAGGCTTAATAAGAATCCTCACCAATTTGTAAAGGTGAACACAGACCCAAACCCTTGGATCTTAAGAACTATGAAAAATCAATCAAGTTCTTAAAAGAAGAATTTTAATTAAAGAAAAGGTAAAAGAATAACCTCTGTAAAATCAGGATGGTAAATACCTTATAAGGTAATCAGATTCAAAACATAGAGAATCCCTCTAGGCAAAACCTTAAGTTACAAAAGACACAAAAACAGGAATATACATTCCATCCAGCACAGCTTATTTTACCAGCCATTAAACAAAAGAAAATCTAACACATTTTCTAGCTAGATTATTTATAGATTACTTACTAACTGTACAGGAGTTGTAAGGCTGCATTCCTGATCTGTTCTGGCAAAAGCATCACACAGACAGACCAAACCCTTTGTTTCCCCTGCCTCCCTCCAGATTTGAAAGAATCTTGTCCCCTCATTGGCCATTTTGGGTCAGATGCCAGCAGGGTTACCTTAGCTTCTTAACCCTTTACAGGTGAAAGGGTTTTGCCTCTGGCCGGGAGGGATGTTATAGCACTGTATACAGAAAGGTGGTTACCCTTCCCTTTATATTTATGACAGGAGTGTCCGGCGTGTAACTATAGTTACCACAAGGATATTCTAAGTGCACAATACCACCGGGAACCGAAGGGAGGTATCCATGGGCAGTCTCTTTATTAAGGTTAGGGTTAGGGTTAGGGTTATGAAAACATCGTATAGCCTCTGTGCTGCCATCTAGAGGTCTGTCTGATAGGACCTGAAGTTGGGCCCTGTCACCAGGTCACCACCCTGTGCATATCCTCATGGCAGGACACAGTGCTGCAGTTTCCAAGACAGAGTTTGCAGCCTCCCTTTAGCGGTTTATGGCTCAGCCCTCTGGCCAGGCCTTTGTGAAAGTTCAATACCCTCCCTTCCTCAGGGTAGTAGAGTCCAAAGGCACAATGAGTCCCAAAACAAACACAAAATAAAGGAGTCTTTGGCCCCGCTGGGCTTAGTTCTCTGCCCCTCTGATGTTATTCATGCAGCTGCGCTCCCTCTGAGCTCAGCTCTCCGACCCCAGCCTTCTCCCCAGCTGGGACATTCCATACCTTGGCCTGTGTTACCACCATCAGCAGGTCCCTAATAAACCCAAAGAGTCTAGTGTCAGCCCAGCCTTCTCACCAAGGAAGCTCTGACCAGCCACAGTCCTACTCAGCTCAGATCAAGCCAGCTTCTCTCCCCAAGCACAAGCCGCTGGTCTGTTTTCCTTCCCAACCAGCTAGGACTGAGCCACGCTCTCCCGCTTTTCACAGGCCTGACTCCATTACAGGTGTGGCAGGCAAGGCTGATTATGCTCACCACTGTTCATTATCTCTTTCCAGCCCATGTGGGGTTTGTTTACTCACCACAGACCCTGTGTTGTTTTTTGGGTCTGTTTAAAGAGTCTATATATCGTTCTTTAGTTTCGCCAACTCTGGTGCGGATCCATTCTCACAAACATAGACTTGACTGTTTGGGCTAAATGGAGTCACACTGGTATAAATGATGCTGATGGTATTTACTTAGTATGCTATTTGCTGCATGAGTCAGGAGTCTGCGCTGATGCCAGAACACTGCTATGAGGAGTTATATCCAAACCTGCAGTTGCTTTGCTTTCTCAACTATGAGACCTTTTCCCCAGCTTGGTTTGGAAATTACAAAAGGTAACACATCCCAGTGGTTAAAGCTCTCAAATGAAGAAACTATGAAAATTAGCCACACATTTCTAAAGCAGCAGAAGGGTTCCATCCTGAAGATTTGGGTCTAAAAATGGGTAAAGGTCCAGTGTGGTTCTCTCTTATCCAAACCATTCTGCCTACTGGTTCTGATTGGCAGTGAGCATTGTGATCACAGCCTCTCTTTTTAAACTACTTTTTACTGACTACCCTTTGGGTTAGCCTCAAAATTCCTCCTTGTTGCTTGCTAGGTCTTACACAGACTTGGTCCAGAATGCTCGCTATGTAACCACATGTGTCCAGTCATTCTCCCCAGTCTGTTAATTAGGTTATTTCAGGAGTCTTTTTTGAGCGAACACGACAGGCTAGGGGGCATTTTCCGTGCGTTTTTCCTCTTTCTGAAGTTGATTACCTATGGAGTAAGACAAGCTGATTCACTGTCTGCCTTACAGATTTCATTTAAGCAATAACTTTTCGAGACTGTTTTTAAAGGTTGGAGCAAAGCTTGAATGTTTGTCGGTTGTATCAGATTATATCTAGTGATCTGATTATATCTCAACTGCATAGATCTATACATATAGATGTATATGTACATAGATATGTGGCAATATATGCACATAAACCTTGTAGACATGCATATATGGACACATTGCTGTAGTCTGTATGTAAATATATACAACAGACATTTTCTAACTATAACCTGGAGGAAGAAATGAAAACATAGTGACTTGAATTTATCCCAAAGTAGGTCAAATATTTAATTACCATTGATGCTTTAAAAAGGAAATCGCTGCCCAGTTTCCCCTCTCAGTATGCGTAATATCTGTTGTCATTAAAGGCCTGATCCTGTATTCAGTGCATGCCCACAGCTCTCTGTGAAGAGGAATTTAAGGTGCACAAGGAACGGACGATGAGACTATAGAGGGAGTTAGGCATGTCCTACCAGCGGGGAGTGTCTTAGTCAGTCGAAGCTGTGTGTCTAACTTCCCGTGAAATGCTTCATTAAGACATCTTTACACCTCAGTAGCAATCCCTCCTTTTTTACAATAATTACCTTTATTCCACTTTACTCGGTAAAAATGCTTTTTGGCTAAAGAGGCATGTGTAGGCCTGTGGATGGGGCATTCAATTGGTCTGTGGCCTCGTGCATGTCAAATCCCCTTTTTGTAACTCTGTTTCCCTTCCTGCCCCTGAGCGCAGACAATGTCTCTTGCTATGCATTTGCACAGCCCCTAGTACAGTGGGGTCCTAATCTCACTTGAGTGTCTAGATGCTACTGTCATGTGCATAAAGAATAGTTTTAGCACTCTTTTTGGCCTGGCTTTGCAAGGTGATGAACATCTCCTGAGAAGTAGCGAGTACTCAACTCTTACTGAAGTTGATGGGAATTGAGGGTGATCAGTGTCACATGGGAAGTTTTCATCATCTTGAATGATTGGGCCTCTAGTTTATTTTCACGCCTGGACAAATATTTGATCAGAGGATCCTTGTTGGAATTATTCTTCCACTCTACCTTGATCTTCTGGCAGAGGAAGGAAACATTTGCTTTCTCTAAACACCTTGTGGATTTGGGGTTTTTCTGCATTTCCTATTTAGAATCCAAAGTTTCTCCTCAACCAGTAAAAAATGACTGATACTTAGCTCACTGACTCTCCTAACAGATGCATCTGAGGCTCAGGTGTGAGTGACAAAAATGATGCCTGTACCTACAGGTTGTCAAGCAGGAATTTCTGTCCTGTCTAATCCCATGGGACAAGTATGTTATGTCTGGTACTGTCTGTTACAATATTTTGAACAGATAAGATAATAACTGGCAGTGCACAGATGTGTGATCATTCACCCCAGCCATGACTGCCGTGAAACAGGAAATTCTAATACCAAGCCCTGGTAACAGAGGTTATAAACACAGATTCAAATCCAGCACACAGGTGTTTCTGCTCACTGTGTGGGCACGTCGAAAGTGAGGCCAACGCCTCTGTGACTTTAGACATAGTATAGCTCATCTTGGTGCTTGAGATCACTAAAGGTATTCATCAGTGCTCTATGGAACTGCATGTGCTCTGCACCTTCCTAAGGAAATACACGCACACCTCTGTTATATTCTGGTTCTGCAGCAAAGTTCTCTTCCTCATGATCACTATAGCCCACGGAGGTCCCCTTCAGGCCACTTTAACTTGGGATGTGGATGCTTTGCATACTTTTCTGTTTTGTTGTTGTGGTTGTTGTTTGGGTTTTTTTACTGATTGGACAATATACAGCTAATCAAAGGCTTTATCAACCTTTAAATCATATGCAAAGCATCCCCCCGGGAAGTGGAGCACTAGATAACTCTAACTTGTAAAGTCATTTTTTTTTTTTTTTTTTTAGCATTTGTCAAATGAATCTCTCCTTTCTTCTGCCCTTTCTGGCTATTCCCAGCATGGTAGGGTTGGGGTTTTTTTTGTTTCACCCCCTCCCGTCTTAGGATGACAGACACCACATCTGTACAACAACCACCAGACCCACAGGCGGATGTGAAAGATCCAGATGTGTAGGGCAGAGGGAAAGTGCCCCACCCAGATGTGAGCGCAAGGGGGAGAAAGCCAGATGTGGGGACCGGAGCGCAAGTGCCCCATCCGGATGTGAGCCCCAGTGCCCCACCCAGATGTGAGCGCACGGGGGAGAAAGCCAGATGTGCAGACCGGAGCGCAAGTGCCCCATCCAGGTGCGAGCGCCCCCGGCTCTGGGATCACCCCGACGCCCGCCCGCGGCAGTCCTGCGCCCTGCATCCCTCCCTCCCCCGCGCAGCGCAGGGCGCACGGCGCAGGGCACTCACCAGCGGGAGAAGCGCCCAGGAGAAACACAGCATCTTCAGCAGCCGCTGGCGCGTCCTCTGAGCTCTGGCTGCCGGAGCCGGGGCTCAGCTCAGCCCTTCCCCACCTCCCAAGTCCCGCCCCTGCCTCCTCCGGATCACGCTGCAGCTCCCTCCCCAAGGGTCCTTCCCCAGCTCCTCTGTTCCTGGGGCTCCAGGCGAGTCCCGCTCCAAATCCTCCCAGCCTCCCCAGAGCTCCAGTCTCTCCTTACCTTGAGGCTGGGGGGGGGGGGGCCCTGGGTCCACCTGGATCCTGCCGAGGTTTGACCCCCTCCCCCCGGAGTCCCCGACTCAAAAGCAAGGAACTGCTCCTTCTGCCCCCCAGAAAGCACCCCCCCCCCGCCCCTTCAAGGCGCTGCAAAAACCTGGACCCGGACTCCCCCTGCCCCAGAGGTGTTGGGCTGGGCACACACAGCAGTGCTTGCTCTCCGTTCTGATGGCCTCTTGGCTGGGTTCGTGGCCCAATTTTGCAGGGTCTGGCAGGAGCCAGCTGCCAGATCCCAGCTATGGTGGCGCTGAGGGCGTCATTGGGTCTGGAGCTCTCGGGGGGCAGCTGGAGTTGCTGAGCTTGTTCCCTGTGTAGGCAGTGAAATGTGGGAGATTAGGGCTAACACCCAGCAGGATCCCAGGGCTGGATCCATCCAGGGATCTGTGAGGCTTATTTCCTGATGCCTGGAATATCCCAGAGCAATGGGAATCGTGATCCTTGTTTTCTATTTAGCCAGTGGGGTTTGGAGGAGAGGGGCAAAACACTGGCAGGACCCTGCGGTGTGCAGGGGCCAGAACTGGGTTTTTCCCCTACGGTTCTGCCAGGATCTGGAGTGTCTGGAACAGAAAGCGGAACTAGAGTTTCTCCTTTGATGGGACAGTTTAGGGGCTTGGGTAGAACATATGGCAGGATCCAAGCAGATCCAGCTTTAACCCAACCCCCCTGAATCTCTACATCCTCCTCCACCCTTCCTAGTCCAACTCCTCCAAAGTCTCCCTCTCCCTCAGATCTCCTTGAGCCCACAAATTCTCACATCCTGTTAATTTTCCTGGGGCCTATGACCTCCTGCTCCTCTCAATACCTCCCTAAGCCCCAACATCTCCCAGAGAAACTCATCCAGCTGCCAAATTCTCCTCTCCCCACAACATGCCAGACTCTCCTTTCCTCCACCTGCAGGATCCTAAGCTCCCAAAACTTCCCTCCTCTGAGGACTTCAGGATGCCTCTAGCCTCATCCTTCATAAGATCCACCCCTCCCCCAAGCCTACAGTGGAATCGCTATGGGTGTAGCTCAGCACATAAGCACACTGAGCCATGCTGTATGGGGCCCTTTAAGATAAAATTGACTTCGGTGCTGATTTGCAAGTCCTTAATTATTCATCCTCATCCACAGAGTTATGGGCGAGTGCAGAATTCAACATCAAAGTGAATAAGCTGATGCTGAAATGCTGCCCTTCTCTGTTGTTGAAATTGAGGCTGCGGGGGTGGGGGGGGGAGGGTGTTTGCCTCTTTGCTCCATGTACCAGAAGGTCATTAAGTAATAGAGCTTCAGGCCAGATTCTCTCCCACCATGCCAAAAAATGTATGGGGGAGGAGGGGGGCAGGGCAGGGAGCTACCTGACAACAGAAGCACAAACTGCACCCTATCCTTCCTTCCAAACCAGGGGAGTTTGCATTCGGCTTAGCGAGCACAGGGGAGTCAGGCAGTGGGTGTGCTTTATGTTAGGCCATCTCCATGCACTAAATCAAGGAGAAGGAGTCCCAGGAAGGGGGCAAAAGTATGAGAGACAGGGGAAGAAAAAAAAGAGAGGAAGGGAGGAACCTGGCTGTATGTGGAGCAACCCCTGGGATCCAGCGTTAGTCAAGCAGCTCCACTTGCCCATCCAGAGCGACTACTGCTCACCAGGGTATGAGGTCCCACAGTCTGGCCAACACTCAGTCAACGGGCAGAATCAGAGCCTCACCCTCCCCAGGGATAATGAGCTCGGCCAAAAAAAGCAAGAGATGTTCTCAAGTCAGGGTTTGGAGTCTGATTTCTGAACTCCCCCTGCTCGCCCCCCAGTGCATGTGACAGTTACTCTGCTGCCAGCTCTCACAGACGTAAGGCCAGCCAGGTGACACTGGTCCCTGCTGCAGGAGCACTTGCTAAAGGATCCAACCGCCGTCTGGTTTCCCTTGTGCTGGCCACTGTACAAACATGGAGTAAGAGACAGTCCCTGTGTGAACTCATCTCAGTAGGGACCACCAAACATCCACTATAATATGGACACAGTTTCTAATGCCTTTTGAGCTGGGCAGGATTGGACCTGGAAGGCTCTCTAGCTAATTAGCAATGCCTCAAGGCATCAAACTTCCACCACTTCTAATTGTAATAGTACACCTTTAAGAAAGAGGCTGCTTAATGGAAATATAAATGTATCAGATCAAGGGCTGATCCTTTGGGAGCCTGCACAAGCAGGGTCTTCCACCTTCTAGACACACAGAGGCGTAGTCTCCCGAACACCACACTCAGCCTCAAAACACAAGCTACAGTAAAGTGTCCCACCCATTAACCAACCCATTTATCAAAAATAAACACTAAAATGCAACAAAGCTAATATTAACATCACATCCAAATTCTCTTCTGAATACTGTGTTTTGCAACAGAAATTCACTCCAATAGCTCCCCTTATTCCAGGGTCTTCAACTCAGTCCAACAAGCTTTTATTGGCACAACAAGTGATGCTAACTTTTGCCATGTCTACATTACTGCTCCTCTGCCAAATGTTAGCAGATTTTGCAGGCCTTGCCCGTCACTTTTTTATTTGGAGAGAAAATGGGTGAGGCGAAGTCAGGGACTGCGTAACTTGTTTAGTCACAAAATGTGCACAAGCCCTTCTTCCTGGCAGAGAGCTGGTAACAAACAGCACTCAGGTAACTCCCTCTCCCTTGTAGAAAGCTCCACTAAGTCACCACAGCCCTTTTCCCAGGAGCAACTCATTTGCCTCTGTCTTTCTCCATCATCTCACATTAGACTCGCCCCCAAACTCATTGCTTAACACACAGGCCTTGTTCCATCTGGGAAAACCCTTCTAGCTGAAAACGCCTCATCTAAGCCCACTACGTGACCTGGGGGATGCTCCTCTTTTTATGCAGTGTCATTTGCAATGGAAAAGAAGCTCAGAAAGGGCTAGAGGATACCCTTAATGACTCGCTGGGTATAGTTCCTGCATGTCACCTTTAACGCTTCCCATGGGGAGTTTCATGCGAGATGGCATCAGGATTCCTGGGTTCTCTTCCTGGCTCTGGGAGCAGCGTGTACTCTAGTAATTACCGACAAAATGTAATACCCCCTTTGTTCTGGTCATCGTTCTGCAGGAGCAGAGCCTGTGACTTCTGTGTGTAAATGTACAGCCTTCTTCCCTTTGAGCTCAAGAACCAGCTCTGTTAGTAGAGAGCCATTATCAGAGTCATAGTAAACCTCCACCTAGGGTCTAGCCCAGGGGTGGCCAACCGGTGGCTCCGGAGCCACAGGCAGCTCTTCAGAAGTTAACATGCGGCTCCTTGTCTAGGTACCGACTCCGGGGCTGGAGCTACAGGTTCTAACTTTCCAATGTGCCGGGGGGGGGGGGGGGGGGGAGGGATGGGGGCGCTCCCTGCTCAACCCCTGGCTCTGCCGCAGGCCCTGACCCCACTCCACTCCACCCCTTCCTGCCCCCTCCCCTGAGCCTGCCATGCCCTCACTCCTCCCCCTCCCCACCCCTAGCCTCCTGCATGCCACGAAACAGCTGATCGGAAGGTGTGGGGAGGGAGCGGGAGGCGCTGATTGACAGGGCTGCCAGTGGGCAGGAAGTGCTGGGAGCCGGGGGAAGCCGGGGGTGGGGAGCTGATGGGGGCCTGCTGACATATTACTGTGGCTCTGTGGCAATGTACATGAGTAAATTCTGGCTCCTCCTCAGGCTCAGGTTGGCCACCACTTGTCTAGCCCGTAAAAAATGTCAGGGAGCCACACTGTTTTCGTGTGGGTTACACAAATACATAACTTCACACATCCTTCCTGAAAGGTAGCAGAGCAAAATGGCTGCGACTCAGCTCTGTTCTGTTAGAAACCTGGGGTCTATCCCCAGCTCGACCTGAAGTGACTTTATGCAAACTCTCTATCATCATACCTGTAAAATTGGTGAGTGAAAGTTACTTCCTACTGAGGTCTTGGTTAATCAGAAAGGTTGTGAAGTGCACAGCAAGAAACATGAATAGCAGCGTAAGCCAGCTGTATGGCTGCTTTGCATCAGCACAGCATAGCAGTGAATCTGGCCATTGCGCTAGGTGCCGTAGAAACACACAGAGACAGTCCCTGCCCCAAAGAGCTTACAGTCTAAATGGGAAAAATAGACAAAAAGTATCAGAATGTCATTATCCCCATTGTACAGAGGGGGAAGTGAGACTCAAGAGACTAAACAACCTGCCTCAGGTCACACAGGAAGACTGTGGCAGCCCTCTTGTGTCCTGGTCCCGTACTTGGACCATACCATCCTTCCTCCCTGGGACCTTTTGTCCTTCTTCCAGCCCTTTCTATTTTTCGCTAGGTGCCCAAAATACATCCACAAATCAACAAAGGTGGGGAACTAAGCATATGGTTAATAATGTAATACCTGCCCTTAGTGATTGTGCTAGCTACTGTTAAAAATACATAGTTCTGCCTTTGATACTTACTGTAACGAAGCAATCCCTTCTGCAGCAATTACAGAACAACACATTTGAGATAAGGACTGACTCAATTTTCCTATGGCTTTATAGTCCTCCCACCCCGCTGCAAGCTTACACAGAAGTGGGGAGAAATGTCTTATTAGTGCAAGTAAGTGACCCATCTGAACGTGTGAATCTCAGTTAATGCCGATGTCTTGGGGCTGTTGCTAATACATACCCCAGAAGTTCTGAGTGTATCAGTGCTGATTTAATGAAAATGTCTTGACATTTACACAGCTCCCCTGAATGTTAATAAGAGCTGAGCTGCTTTCTTTGAAATGATCTGGAACTCATTCTATTTTAATTTGACTCTTCCATAACAAAAATCCTCAGAAATCTAACTGTGTTTCCCTTCAAGCACTTTACAGAGCATCAAAAGGAGAAGCATGACACTCTGTAATGGTGCTGCAGTGCAACCTAGAAGCTAGCGAATCCATGAAGGTGAATCAGTGGTATACAAGTGACTTTGCTAACCAGTGTTTTGATGGGGTTGAAATTAAAAAACTGAAAGGATGGAAGAAAGGCTGCAATTACTGGGAGAGTGTAATGCAATGCTTAGACAGAATGTGGAATTTACCGACCAACATAGTGCAGCTATAATTAAAGACAATGTTTCATGGTATTTTAAAAATAAGTCAATGAAGGGTGTACAAAAAGAATTAAAACTCTACATCTGTTGGTGCTCCCATTGGGCTGGGGAGGGGGGGAAGGAAGACGTGAAGGAAGCTGGAGGAACGTGCTGCTGCAGATTTGTTCCAAGTAGTTATGGAATTATGCACCGAAAGAGGAACACTCAGAGCTGGGCAAGGATAATCTATTCAATGAGTTTTGCTATTTGCAATGGAAGTGGAGCTGCTCTTTGATAATTTATAAATGCTGTATGTTGTCCTGGTTACTGGGATGGGCAGTTAGATCGTGAGCATGTGGGCAAGCCCCACCAGCCAGACACCTGGGGAAGAATTCACTGTAGTAACTCAGAGCGTCCCCACCTAGTGTCCCATTGCCGGCCATTGAAGATATTTGCTGCTAGCAATCACAGATCAGATACATGCCATTGTAAGCAGTGTCATCATACCACCCCCTTCATAAACTTATCAAGCTCAGTTTTGAAGCCAGTTAGGTTCCCCACCCCACTATGGTGTTTAGATGTTGCCTGTAATTATTAGAAGTTGGGAGTCTGAAAGGACAGGAAACAGGAGGGAGCGGGGAGGAGTTGAGAGGTTGGGAGAAAGCTACAGAGGGTGCAGCAGCAGCTTGGTAAAGAGGTTTCCACTTTGAAAATAAAGTCCTGTTGAAGCTTGTTAGTACCTTGCCTGATTGATACAACACCTACCCCGCCCTGCACTTGAAGTCTTTAAATCAAGATTTGGGGACATCAGTAACTCAGCCAGAGGTTCTGGGTCTATTACAGGAGTGGGTGGGTGAGGTTCTGTGGCCTGCAATGTGCAGGAAGACAAACTAGATGATCATGATGGTCCTTTCTGGCCTCAAAGTCTATGAATCTATACATCTATGTTTACTCTATGTATGTGGTGGGTTAGTTTACTAGGGGCTGTAAGGAAAAAGCTGGAAGGGCAAAGAAGTGTTTCTGCTACGCCCTCCCCTCAGCAAACACTTGGAGGCTGTAAGGTCGGTGTAGTCTCTGAATTGTCAGTGGCAGCAGCGGCTATCCCTCAATGCGAGGATGTCTGCCAGGGGGAAAAGTCATTGATGAGACTTAAGATGGCCGAGGAGTCCAGTTCGTGCTTGACAGGTTTTTTTGCATATGTGGTAGATGATTGCTTGGAGAGAACACAGCTGCTTGCTGGGATGCTGTGCCCTTTCCTTCCTCCTCTGCCATTTCTCAGCCTCTTGAGCAAGGTGATTCTCTTCCAAACAGGCAGAGGCTTGGTGTATGATGCGACACCATTGCAGTGTGTGGCCAGTCAGCTCTTCCCAATTCATGGGGTCAATGCCTTCCTTCTTAAGAGTGTCCTTGTAGCATTTCCTCTGTCTCCCATGGGTCTTCTTATCATGACTAAGTTGACAAAAGAAGACTTGCTTCGGAAGACGAGTACCAGCCATCCGTATGCAATGGCCCGCCCAGCGAAGTTGATGTTTCATAATCTTTTCCTCTACACTGGTGATGTTAGTTGCAGAGAGAACGCTGCCATTGGTACAACGGTCTTCCCATCTGATACGGAGAGTCTTCCTATGGCAGTCCTAGTAGTACCACTCCAGATGCTTAAGATGGCTTTGGTACGTCACTCAGGTCTCATACCCATAAAGAAGAGTGGGGATGACTACTACATTGTAGACCAGCGTCTTAGTTTCCACCTGCAGATCTCTGTCAATAATGACATGACGGAGCAACTTTCTGAAGGATATGCCAGCACAACGGATCCTATGTTCAAGCTCCATTGTGGGTCTCTGTATACACCACTAGTCACAGACTCTTGAAGGGAAGAACCATGGGCGGTGAACCCAGTTGGACTTGCTGGGTAAGCCTGATGGATACACGGGGTACTGCAGCCCAGAGTCTGGTCTAAAAGTGGAAGGATCATGATTTCCGTCCCCAGAAAGGTAAAGGCATGAGACTTGAGGGGTTACACTCAGAGAGACCTGAAAGGGGATACAGGGGCAGCCAATCCTGTAACCATGGCAGCTATGTGATGCACTTCTTAGTCTGTCTGGAGGAAATTGACTCCACCTGCATATTTGGACTCTATGCAGGGAAGTGGAATTCCCACCCCCGCAATGACAGCATGGGGGCCTGCTGGACAAGTACCTCCTCATGTTTGTTACACTATTTTATGAGCTGGAGCAGCATCCACAGCCCCTTCCCTCCAGTGTAGTGGGGCCACTGAATCCACATAGACAGTGGTCCAGAACCTCTTCCCTGGCCTGTCCCCAAACTCACCTTCAGCACCAACCTCACAGTAGTTTAGATGAAGGTCAGTTCCATTGGGTGCCACTGTACCAATGGCTAGACTGCTGGTATGCTGCGACCCCATCAATCAGGCTGCCCAGTATTGCCTCGTTGTTTCCTTGTGCTCCTCCATCTGTCTGTATCTGTCTGTTGTCTGTCTTATACTTTGTTTGGAAGCTCTTTGGGGTGGGAACTGTCTTTTTGTCCTGCATGTGTACAGCGCCTAGCACAATGAGGTCTTGGTCCATGATGAGGGCTCCTAAGCACTACAGTAATGCAAAGAATAAATATAACCAAACACACTTGGGCCAACAGTGGGGTTTGAATCCTGGGGCTGATAGAATTAAAAGAATGGACCACTCATTCGTGAGCTAATACTAAGTCCCATAGCTGCTAACTCTGGTAGGCTCATTAACCTCTTATGTGAGAGGACAAAGACCCATCTCCTCTAGAGTGTGTTACAGCAGTACCCTTGTGTGGTCACTGTGTGGTTTAATCTCCTTGATGCAGCCCCTTTACTGCTGTGCCTTCCCTGCTATTGTTAGTTGAGCTAGCTACATTAAAGCTAGGTTGGTATGTCCACATGGGCTGCAGTCGCACCTGATGATTGCAGTGTACACAGACCCTAAGTAATTTAGAAACCTAAGTCCCATTTTCAAAAGTGCCGTAGGGCCAGATTTCCAGTGGCATTTAGATGCCTAAAGATGCAGCTAACTCCCATTCAAATCAACATTATGCCCCTAACCTGCTTAGGCACTTTTGATAATCCCATGAGGCATCAAGCAGTATTTTTAAGCACCTAAATACTTTGGAATATCTGGCTCTTAGGAGCCCAAGACATATTTTCAATGTGCTGTAGGCTGCTAAGTGCCCAAATCACTTTTAAAACTGGGAGTTAGAAGCCTAAGTCACAAAGGCCTTGTCTACACTGGTGGACAGGGGACATGTAGCTACATGCTGCAGTGAAAGGCTCAGGCAAGGAGGAAGCAGTGGGGAAAGGTTCCAGCAGCTCCCTGCAGTGGGGAAAAGCTCTGAATCCAGCAGCAGGGAGGCAGTGGGACACTACACTGCTAAAAATAGCCCTGCTTGGGCGTGTGGAGAGCCAGCTAGGGTATAGTGTATAGACCCTAAGGATCTGGTGTATATTTACTCAGCTAAGCAGCACCTCACTGTCTACAGAACTATTTTTACCCATGTTAGGGGGCCGGACAGTGTAGGGAGTCAATATGCCACTGTAGGTGAATGTGAAAATACGCTTAGAAGCTTTCGAAAAAATTTCCTTAGATCCTGCTCCAGCCCCTTTTCTGACCCCTTTTTCAAGTAACAGTCTCTAATCTTCTCAGTCCATCTCATTTTTCTCAGCTGTCTATGAGCCCCTTATATTTCTTCTGCATCCTTTTCAAGATGGGCACCCCCTTCCTACAAATCTGAGGGAAGTTGCTTTTTCCAGTGACTCTTGGTGCAATCTTCAATACCTAATAATAGCCCCCAGAGAGTTGGCAGCCAACTGTTCCTATGCTCAGAAATATTTTCTTCCCATGCATCATATTATTCAGCCAGCCTGGTGTTTTCCTCTAATTGCGTGACAATCAACATTTGTTTTGAGAAGTCAATGGAGCTACGCTGATTTGAACCAACTGAAATCGAGCCCCAAGAGTGAAATTTACTCCCGTAGTGAGGGCCAGCCTGAGGCTTATGCCCCTCTTAATTCCTGCTTAAGTCTTCAAAATAAGGCATAAGGAGGATCTAAACAATGAACCGACCTTGTGCTACTCTTTTGCACAAGGGTGAATTTAATCCTAAATTTCCTGCCCCGAGAGTTTACTCCATTCATCTCCATAGTCATGCCCCAGACTCACTACTTCACTGAGTGGAGCTGGTAAAGGAACAGGAATTATTATTCCATCATTATTCATTACGGCTGGGATTTTCAAAGGAGTTAGGTGCCCAAATCCCTTAGGCTACACTGAAAATTCCAGCATGATTTTATATTCACTGTAGCTGGCTGAACCCCCACACACACACTTCCCCCCCACAACACACACACACACAACCCTTGTGGAAAATTTACAACAAACAAAAAACATTTTTGTCTAAATTTTCCATAAAAAATTCAAGTTTTCAGTGGAAATTCAAATACTGAAAAATCTGGGATGGAAACTGAAATATTTTTGGGTTGGGTTGCTTGTTTTCTTTTCAGTGAAAAATGGAAATTTTCCCTAGAAAGCAAACAATTCTTACCAAAAAAATCATGCAATCAAAAAGTCAATTTTCCATTAAAAAAAAAAAACAGTTTTGATGGAAATTTTGTGACTAGTGTGCATGGCAGTGTACACACAGACAGTAAATGAAGTCCCTACCTTAAGAGCCTTCCAACTGAGGAAAGATGCATGGTGCAGGGGGTTGGGGGGTGAGAGACAGAGCGAGAATCAAGGGGTACAATTCCAAAGTAACGTGGTTCCTAAATTTGGTGCCCCAATCTGAGGGTGAAGCATTCCAGTCAAGGGTAGGGGCCCAGGCAGAGACAGAAGCATCCTGGAGGTGAATGCCTGGCTGAGAGGATAGTGTCGCCAGGAGGGCTTCGGTTTCCTTGACCACAGGATGCTGTTCCAGGAAGAAGGACTGCTAAGCAGAGATGAGGTCCACCTATCGAGGAAGGGGAAGAGCATATTTGGATACAGACTGGCTAATCTAGTGAAGAGGGCTTTAAACTAGGTTCGAAGGGGGCAGGTGACCAAAGACCACAAGTAAGTCAAAAATATGGAGACCTGGGAGAAGGGTCGGAATTTGGGGGGAGCATGGACTGTTATAGCAGGGATACGGAAGAGACAAGACAGAACTCTGGGGGAGTCAAATCAGTATCTTAGATGTCTGTATACTAATGCTAGAAGTATGGGGAATAAGCAGGAAAAACTCAAAATACTAGTAAATGAACACAACTATAACATAGTTGGCATCATAGATTTAGTGGGATAATACGCATGACTGGAATATAGGTATGGAAGGGTACAGCTTGCTCAGGAAGGACAGGCAGGGGAAGAAGGGAGGTGTTGCCTTATATATTTAAAAATGTATATACTTGGACTGAGGTTGAGATGGAAATAGGAGACAGACTTGTTGAAAGACTCTGGGTAAGGATAAAAGGGGTAAAAAACAAGGCTGATGTCATGGTAGGGGGCTACTAGAGACCACTTAACCAGGAAGAAGAGGTGGAGAGGCTTTTTTTAAACAACTAACAAAATCAGCCAAAACACAGGACTTGGTTGTGATGGGAGACTTCAACTATTCAGACATCTGCTGGGAAAATAACACAGCAGGGCACAGATTATCCAACAAGTTATTGGAATGTATTAGAGACCATTTTTTATTTCAGAAGGTGGAGAAAGCTTCTGGGGAGAGGCTGTTCTAGATTTGATTTTGTCAGATAGGGAGGAACTGGTTGAGAATTTGAAAGTGGAAGGCAGTTTGGGTGACAGTGATCATGAAATGATAGAGCTCATGATTCTAAGGAATGGTAGGAGGGAGAACAGCAAAATAAAGATAATAGATTTCAAGAAGGAAGACTTTAGAAAACTCAGGGAGTTGGTAGGTAAGATCCCATGGGAAGCAAGTCTAAGGGGAAAAACAACTGAAAACAGTTGTCAGTTTTTCAAAGAGACATTATTAAGGGCAGAGGAGCAAACTACCCCACCATGTAGGAAAGATAGGAAGTATGAAAGAGACCACCCTGGCTTACCCAGGAGATTTTCAAAGATCTAAAAATCAAAAAAGAGTCCTACAAAAAGTAGAAACTAGGTCAAATTACAAAGGATAAATATAAATAAATAACACAACTATGTAGGGACAAAATGAGAAAGGCCAAGGCACAAAACGAGATTAAACTAGGTAGAGACATAAAGGGTAACAAGAAAACATTCTACAAATACATTAGAAGCAAGAGGAAGACCAAGGACAGGGTAGGCCCGTTACTCAGTGTGTGTGTGGGGGGGGATAATAACAGAAAATGTGGAAATTTCAGAGGTTCTAAATGACTTTCTTGTTTCAGTTTTCACCGAAAAGGTTAGTAGTGATTGGACGTCTAACATAATGAATGTTAATGAAAATGAGGTAGGATCAGAGGCTAAAATAGAGAAAGAACAAGTTAAAATTTACTTGAGACAAGTTAGATGTCTTCAAGTCACTGGGGCCTGATGAAATGCATCCTAGAATACTCAGGGAGCTGACTGAGGAAATATCTGAGCCACTAGCAATTATCTTCGAAAAGTCATGGAAGACGGGAGAGATTGCAGAGGACTGGAAAAGGGCAAATATAGTGCCCATCTATAAAAAACAGAATAAGGACAACCCAAGGAATTATAGACCAATCACTTTAACTTCTGTACCCGGAAAGATAATGAAGCAAATAATTAAGCAATCAATTTGAAAACATCTAGAAGATAATAAAGTGATAAGTAACAGTCAGCATGGATTTGTCAAGAACAAATCACGCCAAACCAACCTGATAGCTTTCTTTGACAGGGTAACAAGCCCTGTGAATGGGGGAAAGCAGTAGATGTGGTATATCTTGACTTTAATAAAGCTTTTGATACTGTCTCACATTACCTCCTCATAAACAAACTAGGGAAATGCAACCTAGCAGGAGCTACTATAAGGTGGGTGCATAACTGGTTGGAAAACCATTCCCAGAGAGTAGTTATTGTAGTTCATAGTCATGCTGGAAGGGCATATTGAGTGGGGTCCTGCAGGGATCAGTTCTGGGTCCGGTTCTGTGCAATATCTTCATTGATGATTTAGATAACGGCATAGAGAGTTCACTGATAAAGTTTGCGGATAATACCAAGCTGGGAGGGGTTGCAAGTATTTTGCAGGATTGGATTAAAATTCAAAATGATCTGGACAAACTGGAGAAATGGTCTGAAGTAAATAAGATGGAATTCAATAAGGACAAATGCAAAGTACTCCACTTAGGAAGGAACAACCAGTTGCACACGTACAAAATGGGAAATGACTGCCTAGGAAGGAGTACTGCAGAAAGAGATCTAGGGGTCATAGTGGACCACAAGCAAAATGTGAGTCAACAGTGTAACACTTGCAAATAAAGCAAACATCATTCTGGGCTGTATTAGCAGTTGTAAGCAAGACACGAGAAGTAATTCTTCCGCTCTACTCTGCGCTGATTAGGCCTCAAGTGGAGTACTGTGTCCAGTTCTGGGCACTACATTTCAGGAAAGATGTGAACAAATTGGAGAAAGTCAAGAGAAGAGCAACAAAAATGATTAAAGGTCTAGAATACATGACATATGAGGGAAGATTGAAAAAATTGCGTTTGTTTAGCCTGGAGAAGAGAAGGGGGACTGAGAGGGGACATGATAACAGTTTTCAAGTACATAAAAGGTTGTTACAAGGAGGAGGGAGAAAAATTGTTCTTCTTAACCTCTGAGGATAGGACAGGAAGAAATGGGCTTAAATTGCAGCAAGAGAGGTTTAGATTGGACATCCTGACTGTCAGGGTGGTTAAGCACTGGAATAAATTGCCAAAGGAGGTTGTGGAATCTCTATCATTGGAGATTTTTAAGAGCAGGTTAGACAAGCACCTGTCAGGGATGGTCTAGACAATACTTAGTCCTGCCATGAGTGCAGGGGACTGGACTAGATGACTTCTGGAGGTCCCTTCCAGTCCTATGATTCTATGAATTCTTGGTGCTATTTATTCCATTAATTTCCTTCTATCTTCCACCACACTCAAGGATACAAGTACTAAGAGGGAAGGATAAAGTGTTGCAGGCCTCACAGGGATGTGTCTGTTTCCAAGAGGGACTTAAAGGGGCAGAAGATGGAGGGATGGCAGACCAATGTATAAGCCCTGTCCAGGCACGAAGAGCTGTGAGGAAGAAGGCCTGGAGATGAGTAGAAGACGGAGAAGACTAGGGATTGCTTAGCTTAAAGATGGGAGTGCTGGAAGGGACCAAGAGAGATGAAGCAGGAGGTGATACATTGGGCAGGATTCTGAAGGTAATACGGAAGGTGAAGGGATATGTGTAGGGGCCGAACCTGTTCAAAGACAGATGAGCTTTGCAGTTATATTCTGGATGGATTGAAGGGGGAAATGCCGGGATGTCCTGCCTATGGTGCCAATGTCTCTCTAACCTGCCTGCCTAAGTGTCTGTGATAGCATCTGTTAGTACCATGCTTGCCACATCTTTATCCTTGGGACACCACTAACTTTTTTGCTTGTTTGGGGCTATAATTCTCCCAGCACAAAAAGAAAGAGCAAAAAAAAAAAAAAATTACAGGTAGGAGGAAGAGAATAGCAAAGAGCCAAATGCTCAGGAGAGAATCTGACCCAAAGCCTTCAAGGCTGTGATTTGCTTAGGAGACTAAGGGAGTTAGGCACCTACATATCTTATTGAATTACAATGAGAGCTGAGCATCCACCTTTCTTAGGCTTCCTTGAAAATCCCAGACTGACCCCATCCAACTGCCTCTCCCTGACATGCCAAGCATCGATCATAGCCAGCGTTTGCAAACACAAGTACAGTGACACCTGCATGGAGGAACCCACTTCCAATAGGAAACCCCCTGTCTTAAGCAGCTGATTTTTAGCTTTCCCAAGAATCACATTCAACCTTTAGTTGAAGACACAGCTCTGTGAGGCCTTTGTAGCTGGCTCCATGGGTAACTGCTTACAACGAGTGTCAGAGTAGCAGCCGTGTTAGTCTGTATCCGTAAAAAGAGCAGGAAGACGTGTGGCACCTTAGAGACGAACAAATTTAGTCTCTAAGGTGCCACAAGTCCTCCTTTTCTTTTTGCTTACAACTAGTTTTATTATTTTCCAAATAATTTTTTTAAAATTATCTCTGGATCGAAGAAGAGGTTACGGTCAACGATTTCCTTAAATAGAAGCATATGTACACACCCACCCCCACACGTGAAAGCACATTTTATTGTGAAGCATACCATGCAAAGCAAAAATATCCGTAAGTATTTTTCCCCCCGTAAGGGGGAATCGAGCCTCTGATTTGTTAAAAGCCATAAATGGACCGATATTAATAGTAACCTCTGAAATAAGATTCTGAACATCATTCAATGTGTTACTTACTTTGCTCAAATGGGAGGTATTGCTGCATATACGCGAGGATGCAAATGTTAACATGTGTTGTCCTTTGCCTTTACAAGGAGGCGGTGTCATCCAAACCCACCGAAAGGGACAGTTCTTGCCACGAGCGATGTACACCGAAGAGTTGCTCGTTCTGAATGTTATGCTGTGAAAGGGGTTGAAAGTAACATAAAAGACTTGCTGGTTCGGGGGCCCTGGAAGGGGTGGGGCCTCTGGCAGAAGGAGCGGGGCCTCTGTGGAACAGGTGGGGACTCAGGCAGAAGGGGCTGGGCTGGTGGGGGGTCAGCCTCTCCCAGACAGCCCTTCTGCACTGCCCAGCCCACGCAGCCCGGGGCTCCGGCAGCGATTTAAAGGGCCTGGGGCTTCAGCTGCTGCTGCAGTAGTGGCGGCCAGGAGCCCTGGGCCCTTTTAAATCATCAGGCCCTCGGGGCAGCTGCCCCTTCCCACCCCACCCCCGTTGGCGGCCCTGTCCCTACTGGCAGGGCTGCCAATGGGATGCGGGGGGGGCAAAAGGGTCAGCGCTTTAACATTGGCTGCATACGGGCCCGTACCGGCAGCCACTTCTTACCGGTACACTGTACCGGCCCAAAGCAGCCCGCTTTCACTTCTGGCTGTGAAGATAGTCCCACGCAGCCTGATCCGAAGCCAGTGGAAAGACCTCCATGAGCTTTGGATCAGGTCCAGAGCCGTTAGTGCCACCCTGTTAGCCCAGCTCTTCCGATAGCTGTTCCCAGCCAAAACAGCAGCAGCTGTAGGGCAGAGACTCACCTTTGCCGACTCCATTTACCTCAGTGAAATGAGATGGAACAGGAGATAGAGCAGTTACTGCCTCCGATTTCACTGCATGTGTACGGAAATCTTGTCTAAAAAATGGCACTGAGGCAGCTGAGAAAGCAGCTAAAAGGCAGTCGCTGCCTTGTCAAGCCAGCACAGTTACAGGTGTACGGGCTAATGTCAGCCACACACTCACCAGAGGGTTACACCAGTATATATTCATGGGACGAAGAGGATGACAAAAAGGTGTGATACTTTTAAGATGTGATGCTATAATGCCCAGGAAAAAAAAATGTTACTTCTGAGAGACATTTCTTTTCCTTCATCATCCAGGGAAATGTAAGTCAGGCGATGCATATGCGCGACTTAAAACCCCAACATATGAGTTTGAGGAATCAAGTGATTCCTTAATCAGATACAGGATCACATATGGAAGACAAGGTATCATCTGGGCAGGTGGCAAGTTGTTCTTATTGTTATTGATTGGCTCCTTTGGGCACAATTCTTAGCCAATATGTGCGAAGACAGCCTGTTGATTTTTGATATGCTGTCCTTCCCTTCCCTCCATCCATTTGTTGGTCTCATCCACCTATTATGTCTTCTTTTGTCAGACTGGAAATAAGGCATAAATGTTTGACAAAGAGGGTAATTACCCCTTGGAACAATATACCAAGGGTCGCGGTAGCTTCTCTATCACTGACAATTTTAAAATCCAGATTGGATGTTTTTCTAAAAGATCTGCTTTTAGAGTTGTTTTGGAGAAATTCTAAAGCCTGTGTTATACAGGAGGTTAGACCAGGTGATCACAATGGTCCCTTCTGGCCTTAGAATCTATGAATTTTCTAGGCCGCAAGCCATTTGGGCAGGGCCTGTCAGTTACTGTATGACTGTACAATGCCTAGCACCATGAGGTTCTGGCCTGGCTGAAATCTGTAAGTACTACAACAGAAGGGGAAGATTTCCAGAGGTACAAAGCAGTTAGACATGCTGTGCCCATTGAAAGTCAATGAGAGTTGGGTGCCTAACTCCCCTTGTGCCTTTGAAAATCTCCCCTAAATGTAGTCATATAAAATGGCCCTGTTGGGTACAGGCAGCAGCAGAAAAGCTGGTTTAACTTTAACATGTGCCATAGACATCTGAAGGACCCAACCCAAAGCCCACTGAAGTGACTGGAAAGACTCCTATTGACTTTAGAGAGACAAGCTGGGTGAGGAAATATCTTTTATTGGACCAACTTCTGTTGGTGAAAGAGACCAGATTTTGCGTTACACAGAGCTCTTCTTCAGGTCCCATTGGTTTTGGCAGGCTTTGGATCAGCCCCCTGAAAAGCTAGTGAAAGAGAGAGGTAGGCTGTAAATGACCCAATCTGTCCAGGGGCCATCATTTCAACAGGTGAAAACTAGAGATAAAGAAAACTAAAACAGAAATCCAAAGCAGGAATCATAAGCTTTTCTGATCCTCAAGCCTCCCTCTGGACTACTAGTGCCAGCATTCTCCAGTATGGCCATGAGCATTTAGGGCCTTTGAATTTTTGGAAGTGTCTTCCACCGACATGTCAGTATCACTTCCCGCAGCAAGTAGGTTTTTTTCACAGGTGTCCTAGAGAAAGTCCTAGTTCAGCAAAGCACATGCTGAAATGCTTACCTGGGTAGAGATGATTTCTCGAATAAGGGGCCTGAATACAGACTAGCCCAGCAAAGTACTATGACCGCAAGCCTCTATTGTTTGATGGACTACATTTCTGGCATCCACCTAACCCATCTGAAAGCCCCCAGGGAAGGATGAATGCCAGCTGTTAAACAGATAAAGTTACTGCTTTTTTCAGAGTGACCAATGTCGGTCTTGTAATTTTTGAATGTTGCTGTAACAAAACCAGGTTCTTTATAGGCGGTCTTAAATTTTAAATTTAAAGGAAGGATGCTAGTTAAGGCATTGGACTGTGACTCGGGAACCCTAGATTCAATTCCTGGCCCCTCCGTAGATTTCTTGTGCACTAAGGGTACGTCTACACAGCCAATGGCAGCTCACGGCAGCGAGCCTCCAAGTCCGGGTCAATGGACTTAGGCTTGTGGACTTCATGCTACCAATAGCTGTGTAGACGCAGCACTTGTAAGTTGCAGCTTGGGCTAGAGCTTGGGCTCTGAAGCCTGCCCCCTCCCTAAGCTCCAGCCTGAGCTGCGACTCTGTGGGGCTATTTTTAGTGAGGTAGCGTGAGCCCTGTGAGCTTACCAACCCGGGCGTGGAGGATCCTGGCTGCAGGCTGTAAGGCCTGCCCTGCATGTAACGTTTTCAAAAGTGCCGAGGTAAGGTGGGAGAGATGGGACGGAGGGAGTGTTAATTATCCCCATTTTACAGAGAGGGAACTGAGAGACAAAGATCAAGGGTAAAGGTTTCAAAAGCGTCTAAGGTCATGTCTACACTATGCAGCTACATCGGCATCACTCAGACCAATGCAGTGGCCTCAGTTTGGTGGGTCTGGTGAAGTCGATGGGAGAGCGCTCTCCCGTCGATGTCTGTAATCCGCCTCAACGAGAGGCGGAAGCTATGCTGCCTGGAGAGCGTCTCCCATCGACACAGCATAGCGTGGACACCGCTGTATGTCGGTCTAAGGTACGTTGACTTAAGTTACGTTACTTACGTAACTTAACTAGCATAACTTAGATCGATTTACAGCGTTAGCGTAGACTAGGCCTTAGTGCTTTAGAAGCCTAAGTCCAATGGCTTTCTTTAATCATATAGAGACATTGGAAAATTTTACCCTTAATCTCTACATCGCTCAGTTCCCCATCTGTAAAATGGGCATAATAATACTCCCTTTTCCCTAACCTTTGTCTTGTGGATTTAACTTTTCAGGACCTGGACTATCCCTTACTATGTGTTTGCACAGTGGATCTTAGATATCATTTGAGGCCTCTAAGTGCTACTATCACAGAGCTAAGGAGTAATAATACGCTAGCACTTTCAGTAAGCTGCAGAATTTCCTGGACGTTCTGCAGTATAATAGAGTCTCAAGAATAAAACCAGTATAAAAACCATCTGTGGTCATGAAAACTAGGATGTCAGAGAAACTCTTTTTGTGGAGTGGGGGGAGGGGATGATTTTAGCATCAGTGAAAATTAGTTTCCAGCAGAGATTAAATACAAAAGGAAATTGAATAGCTGACTAACAGCTTCGGAGAGTGTCCTCTTAGTCACACTGAATGAAAAGAGCAGGACATGTATTATTCAAATAACACTTCCAGCTAAAGTCTCAGCCTAAGCAGATAAACAATAAATAGGTCCACCGCTAATTACTGAAGGACTCATTATGGAAAAGCCACCCTTTGTGTAATATGGAATTTGCTATGCTCACACTTTATGTTGACACAGCTGTGGTGATGACACATGGGTATCCCCTCGCCCTCTGAGCCAGGCCCCTGAATCACATGCTCGGCATGTAGCAGAGGAACCGGGGACCCAGGAATGTTTGCAGGAACTGTGACCATCTAGTGCTCTTATCCTGCAAACAATTATATGTCACCTTAAGCAGTGGTGAGCTGGAGCCGGTTCACAGTGGTTCACGTGGTTCACTGGTTGTTAAATTTTGAAGCCGGTTTAGAACCGGTTGTTAAAGAATACAAGGAACCAGACAGTGTGCTGTGAGGCAACTAGAAAGCTTTTGAATGCTGTAACAAGAAAACACTTAAGCACATGGTTAACTTTAGGCAATTTTTACTCACCCGGCGGCGCTCCGGGTCTTCGGCGGCACTTCGGCGGCGGGTCCTTCACTCGCTGCGGGTCTTCGGCGGCACTTCGGCAGCGGGTCCCGGGAGTGCTGCCGAAGACCCGCAGCGAGTGAAGGAATCGGTTCTTCAGCTTTTGGCAGCTCATCACTGACCTTAAGTATGTGAATAATCCCATTAACTTGAATGAGACAACTCACATACTTAAAGGTAAGCGTCTAAGACCGTGTCTACACTACAAAATTAGGTCAACCTAACTTACGTCAGCATACAGCCATCACAGATATTGAATCACTTGTGTGTGTCTACACTTTGCTCATGTCGGCAAAGTGTAGACACGCACAAGTGGTTTAATAACTGTGACACCACAGTTGTGGTGAGACACCTCCTGTGGTGAGGTTGCACTTTGCTCGATTGTGTTATCACTGTGGGGCATTGTGGGACAGCTCCTGAAAGCCAGTAACAGTTGACGCAATCAACGCAGTGTTGCCTCATTACATCGACCTGGACTCTACGCCGCTCGGGGAAGTGGTGTTACTAAATCGGCATAGAGAGGCACTTATGTCTCTGGGAGTCAAATTTAAGTGAAGACTCTTCCACAGCAAGGACAACACAAGGCAACTTACGTCAACCTAATCACGTAGTGTAGACCAGGCCTAAGTGTTTGCAGCATTGGGGCCTAAACCAATATTCCGTCTCAGCCAGTGGCCAGCAATAGAAGGCATTAAACAACTAATTGTTTAGTACAATAGAATGGGAAAGACAGGATTTATTCCTGAATCCTTCTGGTGACCTTTTTATATCTTGAAGCAGTTAGGGCTAGGTACAAATCCCATTGAAGTCAATAAGAATCTTTCTATTGAATTCAGTGGACTTTTGGGTTAGCTCCTAGATTTTAAATTCTTCGGGGGAGGGACAGTATCGTCATATGTTTGTACAGCTGCCTAGCAGCCCTGGGAGCTGAGACTGAACAGAAGCTGCTGTAGATTGGAGCTGGGGGAAAAAGCAGGCTCTGGTTGCTGTAAACTCTGCTTGTAATGGAAAGGATCATGCAGTACCTTCCCTGCTGTGTTGTCCTCCTTACCCATGTCGATGCACACTTAGGGCTTGATGCTTCTCCCACTAAAGTCAATAGGCATTTTCCCATTGACTTAAATGGGAGCATGACAGTGCCACTAAGTATGATGCTTTCCCAGTTGTATGCGTGCATGCAAGAGAATGTGTAGAGAGATGGGCATGGTCTCATTTACATTTGACTCCACTTTGTGGAAACCAAATATACTGGAATTGAACCTTCATTCCCTGTGTATTGGTGTGTGTGTTGTGACAGGGTCAGGCCAGATGGCTACAGGAGAGTGTTAAAAAGCAGATATGTTAACCCCAGGTTAAGCAGGTCCATTTTCCCTGGGTAAGGTAACAGGGGCAGTTCCAGAACAAGAAAGAACTTGCTGAAACAAATTCAGGCAGGCAGGCTAATTAGGACACCTGGAGCCAAATAAGAAGCTGCATTCCACAGAGCCCTGGGCTGGAACCCGGAGTAGAGGGCAGGCCCGGGTTCCCCCCAAATCCTCCCAACTCCTGATCAGACACAGGAGGAGCTGACCTGGACTGTGGGTTCCACCAGAGGCGAAGGTCTCTGGGCTGTTCCCCGACCCACATGGTGGATCAGCAGAGACTGTGGGGATTGTTCTCCTTCCTTTTTCCCATGCTGGCCAGTGATGAGGTTAGCTGAGTGAACGGCAGGTTTGAGCCACTAGCAAAAGTGGCCAAACTGAGGGCTGCCGTGAATCTCTGAGGCAAGCAAATCCGCCAATAAGCACAGGACCCACCAAGGCAGAGGAGGAACTTTGTCACAGTGTGTGTGTGTGTTTGTGTGCGCTAAACATCTTACTAACCAAAACTTAAAATGCAACTCCCCTTCAAAATCCCCTATTAGAGCAATATCTGGCCTATTTTAGGGTGAAGCAATTCCCACACAGTCCAAATGCAAATTAAATGAAAGCTCTGGGAATCAAAGTTCATTTATATCACCCAAGGTTTCTTATTCCTCCAAGTCTGGGATCTTCTGTCTTCATCATGCTCTGATTCTCAGAGCCCTAAGCAAAGTTACCTTTCCCTGCTGAGGCAATGGACCTTGGAGAAGCTGAGTCCACCCTTCACTATGCTCCGGACCCTCCAAGTTGGAGGGTCATCCACCACCTCCTCACTCTGAGCAAGACAACCAGGGAGAAACTGACCAGACTTTTATAATCAAGAGAGGTTTTGCAGGTTTTGAATTCTGTCAAGATATATAGAATCAAAGTCTTAAAAAGTAGGCATTTATTATATTAGAAAGCTACAAACTCAGGAAACACACAAAAAGGGTTCCACACAGCTTGAGTTCCAGCTCTGTGTCCTTTGTTTACCAGTGACCATGCTGTGTCTGGAATGTTGTACAGCACACAGATACAATAGTGGTTGAATAATATAACCGAAGGCAACCATATCATTACAAACCAAACCCTTTGCTCAGGAGTAATGGGCACAGCTCCATTACTAGCTCCTGATAACCCCAAATTTTTGGGTATCCACCAAGATCTTAAGATTTAAACTTGACAGTATTCCAAAAATGGACCAATATGTGCAATAGTGATACACTGGGCCACACTGCCCAGACTAGACCATTATAACCCCATTGTCTTATTTCTGTACATTTCACAAGATTGGATCATATATTTTATTGTTCTGCCCTCTATACATTTTTGTTATTAAAAATATTTGCAGAAACATTCCAGTACGACATATGGAGCATAAGCCGGTGCCATTCTGAGAGCTAAATATACGTACACCATATGTTTTATTAAAAAAGGAACAGAGTAAGCACAGTCCCATATGCTTCAGTTACATAACTCAGACTGTGTTACTAGATATAATTCTATATAACAAATCAACTGTGGGAGGAAAATATTCCTAAATCACTTTTCCTTCCTTGTTAGGAAGTATGTACAAAGCCAACCTTAAGTTTATTACAATTAACTGCAAAAAAAGTGTTATTGCAAAATTAAATTCTGAAAATGAAGGTGTCTCACACAACATGAACTTGGTGAGATGCAAATATTTTTGTTATATAAAAAGAATGCACTGAAGTTTATATATAACAAAGACAACAAGAATATGACGTATCGTATATATGCAATTTGGTGATGTAGCTGGGAAGCCTCACATTTTGGAATTACATGACTTGGGAGCTCTTAAATAGTTTTATTGTAATGGAGAGTTTAAAAACTTAATTGCATTTCATATCCCTTTTTTTCAGTTAAAAAAACATGCAATCAAAACCAGAAAAGAAGTCCAGAGCAATAATATTTGGTTTAAAGAGCTTAAAACTGTCAGGTTGCCTAAAGGTACCATTAAGTTGCTTGAACTGGAGTTATCCTGTTTGTACCTACAATGGACACTATTAAAGACTAGAGCTAGGTGAACAACGACCAGTTTATTCAGTGAATTTCACTTCTTCTTCTGTTTGCAAATAGTCCATAAGATTTTCTTGAGCCGATGAAAAGATTCAAACTCTCAGGCCAGAAGAAACCGGTGAACAGGCTCCTGCTTCACCTCCAGCAAACCTGGGCTAATAAACGCTCCTGGAGAATTATACTTCACTCACTATCCCCCCAGGTACTTTCACCACGTGTGTTTATTATTGCTTCTTCCCTAAGCTCCACGTACAACACAGTATAGGAGCAGGTAGATGGAGGCCCCTTCCTGCTCCTTTTATACAGCTTGCTTTCTTCCCTGGGTTCTCCAGCTGGTGAGCTAATTACCCCATTAGCTCATCAGGCTCCTCACAGGTGTAAGTGATCCCTTTTACCTTTCCAAACCCAACCAAGCAACCAGGTTTCCTCCCACTCCAAACACAGCTGGTGTCCTGGATGATCTAAGTGACCAGGGTGCTGACCTCCCAAGGGCTGTATTTGTAGCTGCTATCAGCACCCAGTCACAGGACCACTGGGATCATCTAGTCTGGCCTCCGGTATACACAGGCAGTAGAATTTTCCCCAGAAGCTGGATTAAAGCATGTCTAATATCTAAAAATGTCTTGAAGATGTGAAGCAATGGTGAGTCCACCTCTCCAGGTAAACTGTTGCAATGTTTATTTACTGTCACTGCTAGGAAATTAATTCTTATTACAAGGTTGAATTTGTCCAACTTTCAATATTGGATCTTGCTATGTCTTTGCCTGCAAAATGGAAAAACCTTCTCCACACTATTGGGTAACTTTTGCAAGTTCAGGTATCTATACCCAGTGATCAAGTCAGCTCTCAACCTTCTCTTTGATAGTCTAAATAGATTGAGCTGCTTAAAATTTATATTGTAAGGCTTGAATTCCAGCCCCTGGAACATTTTTGTAGCTCTCATTTGAACTGCACACTTCAAGAAGGATATGGAAATACAATATGGAAATATGGACATCAGACTAGGACACAGTGTCCTAGGAGTGGTCCTACCAATGCTGTCTATGGAGACAAGATCACTTTTTTATAATTTAACTTCATTATTTGGAATTAGTCACAGGTGGATAATTTTTGGCCTTCAGCTTATTCATGAACAAACCATTGCAAGCATCTGAAATTCAAAAGCTTTGGATTGGACACAGGTCACATGACATGCTTCTGATTGTATGAGCATAGTTCCTTTTAATACATTTCTGGTGTGGATACCTGCCATTATGAATTCAAAATTTGTGAATATTGTGAAATAATCACTTGAAATATTTGTCAAAACAATGAATTCCCTGCCTCCCTCCCTCGCCCCTGAAATGTATTTGTGGAAAGTAAATGCAAAAGGGGGTAGTGAGCACAGTTAAACCAAATTCATTACAAAAACTTTCAAATAGCATTTGTGGGGAAAGTTCTGCAGTATTGTTCAGCACTTTCAGGCTAACTGAAATAGTTTCGTAGAGTTTAAGGCCAGAAGAACCCTATAATGAGGTTTACAACCCCCCTATTGAGCATAGGTGGAAAGGAGAGGAGAATCTCTCCTGCTTACAGGCAAGCAGCTTGATCACAACCCCCATGCATCTATCAGAATTGCCAGTCATTGAGACAGGCACGCACAGCTGCGACCACTAGAGAAAACAAGATGTGCTATAAAGGGGAAAGGCCAGGCAGAAAGATCTGAGAGAGCAAAGGGGTGACAGCTCTGCACCAGGCTGTCTCCAAGAAAGCCACCAGGAGACAGATGCTGAGACCCATAGAAAGACCACACACTGAGAGGGGATGACTATGTGGTACCAGAAGTGGGGTTATATTTAACCATCCTGGCAGAAAAGAGAAGCCTGAAAAAACAAACAAAACAACCCATTCCTTCCTTTTTTCCCCTCCTAAATATAGAAGAGAACTGTGGAGGTGAATCAACTCCTGCAATGACTGGCTGGTTTACAAGCACAAGAACAACAGCTGTTTGAACAGATGGCAGCAGTTGTTGCATGGGGTGGCGGAACTAGTACTGGGTTTGTAGACACTCACCGTCACCCTAGCTGAGGCCACACACCTCATGGAGGACAATATGGCCACTCAAGCCATTCGGTGACGCTCTGCTGAGGAAGTAACTGCTCCATATACACTGCAGAAGGAAATGGCTCAGGCATCCAAGGGTGGTGGCCCCTCGTGGGTAAATCCCAAGCAAACGCAGGCAGCTGACTGGTCGATGGGCAGGATGGGGGTAGGCAAGCACCTCAAGGTCCATGGGTAAGATTTCCCCAAGACAGTAGGCCCACGACTTTAAGTGCCCCACCAGACTCTTGCCCCATGGCTACTCAGGAACAACGGCCCAGTGAATCTCAGAGAGGGTAACCCAGCCACTGGAAAACAAGGGACAGATGTGATAGACTGTTACTCCTGTGGACAACAGGAGCATAGATTTCATGACTGCCCCTATATGGAGTGTAACTTCAGACAAGTCTGGACAGGAGAGAATAGGGCCCAGAAAAAAAGCCCAGGGAAACTCACAATTCAGGTGGATAGTCAGAAGACACTGGCCCTTGTGGACTCGGGATGTAACCAGACATGTGTCCACGAACAGACAGTTGAAGAGTAGGGAAATGTGAGAAAGGGGAAATCCCTATTAAACGCATCCATGGAGATATTTTATGCAGGGGTTCTCAGACTTTTGTACTGGTGACCCCTTTCACATTCCAAGCCTCTGAGTGCAACCCCGTCCTTATACATTAAAAACACTTTTTAATATATTTAACACCACTATAAATGCAGGAGGCAAAGTGGGGTTTGGGGTGGAGGTTGACAGCTCGCAACCCCTCCATGTAATAACCTTGTGATCCCCTGAGGGGTCCCGACCCCCAGTTTGAGAACCCCTGTAATTTATGGTCTCCCAGCATGATAATAAGACTGACTGTTGATGAGAACCAAGACCGCATGAGAGTATGCAATGTAAGCCTTGCTGGAGCCCTAGGCATAACTAACAGTGTAAACCAAAAGCTGTGAACCCAAGTAGGCCTGGTCTGGGCAAAACAGTAACACAACATGTATTGACTAACCAAGTAAGCACATTCCTGACCAAAAAAACAAAAACAAAAACTAACAAATCTCTCAAGTAACTACAGAAACACATTCTTAAAAAACAGTATAGAAACACACCAAACCTTCATAAAATAAAAAATAACAAAATAATCAATAAAAATAGTTTACTTCAATCTTTACCTTGTCACGGGCACCAGTACTGTGCTTTGCTAACAATAAACCCTGGATGAGCACCATCACCACTGGACCAAGCCTGAGGTCTTTCTTTATAAGTAACATCAAGATCTGCTAAATTAATATGCTGCACGGGATGCCAATATAGCTAACATCAAAGCTCCAGAATCAGCAACATTGGCAGCAGTAACAACTTAGCAGCCTTAACAACTCTCCACCCAACTAACAACATGCATGTCTCCAGACCCTAACACAGGAGCCTGAAGAAGACGCCCTCAACTGGTTTTCACCCTTTAAACTGCTATATGGACAACAGCCAAGTGGTGTACTCGACCTGGTATGGTAAACCTGGGAAAGCCAGGCACATTGAGCTGAAAACATAGTGCAGTATGTTTTAAAGTTACTCAAGAGACTGGAGGCTCTGGGGGCATACGCTCGAGAAAATCTCAAAGAAGCACAGAAACAACAACAACAGTATAATAAAGGGGCACGTATGTTGATGAGCAACAGAGTCCTGTTATTTCTTCCAAGTTCAGAATCAAAGGTAATGGCTGAGTGGTAAGACCCTTACAAGGTGATAAAGAAAGTATGGACTGTGGACTACTTAATCAGACAACCAGGGAAGAAAAGGGAACAACAAATTTACCAGAAGCCCTAGAAAATTAGGGAAAATCTCTTCATAATACCATAATACCATAACCTGAGGAATTAGAACCAGGACCCCAAATTAATGACTGCTTAAAAGAAAGCTCAGTACCCAGTGGAAAGAACTTAAACCAAAAGCAAAAGGAGCAGGCAAGCTAGCTGGTGGCCATTTTTCCACAGGTAGTCTCAGCTCTCCCCGGGAAGACGTCCCTGGCACAACATTAAATTAATACAGAACCTGGTAAAGTAATATGGGAAGTGCTCCATCAATCCCCAACAAACTGAGGGGGGTCCGTCGAGAAAGAGATCAGGACCATGTTAGGACTAGGAGTGATAGGAGAATCCTGAAGTGACTGGAGGAGTCCTATCTTGCTGGTCCCAAAGCCAAATGGCTCACTGAGTTTCTGCATAGGTTTCAGAAAAGTGAGTGCGATTTCTACCTTTGATGCCTAAACCAAGATACACTCTTAGAATGAACTGAATGAACTCTTAGACCAACTGGAAGAAGCCCAATACATAACCACTCTGCATTTGACGAAGGGGTACTGGCAGATCCCCTTGATGCCAGACAACCAGGAGAAGATGACCTTTTCTACACCACTCAGCCTATTTCATTTTAAGATGAAGCCCTTTTTGTTACACAAAGTTGTGGCCACTTTTCAACGTTTGATGGACCAATTACTCCAACAGCATAATCAATATGTGGAGGCATACTTGGATGACGTAGGAAGGATTAGGACTCCCATCAGGACAAAGTAGCTGCCATTCTCTGATCACTGAGAAAAGCCAGATTAATGGGAAACCCCATGAAATGTGCAATGGATACGGAAGAAGCCCGTTAGCCAGGCCACACAGTCGGTGGAGGACAAGTCCATCCCTTGGTGGATGAAGTCCATGCCTTACAGGCATACAAGACCCCCATGACCAAAAGACAAGTAAGTGCCTTCCTAGACTTAGCTGGCTACCATTGCCAGTTCATGCCCCATTTTGCCACCATAGCAGCCCTGCTATCTGATCTAACTAGAGACTCCACCCCAAGATGAGTGTTGTGGATGCCCACCTGAGAAATTGCCTTTGAAAAGCTCAAGGCCATACTCTGCAGACACCCAGTAGAGTCTAAACTTTGAAAAGGAATTCCTACTGGAAACAGATGCATCAGAGGTAGGACTAGGGGCACTCCGTTCTCAAGAAATAAGATGGAGAAGAACACCTGATAGTACATATCAACCAGAAATCCTTCCCCCAAGAGAAAGTATACTCAGGGATAGAAAAGGAGGTATTGGCTGCCAAAGGGGCAATAGAAAGCCGGTGATACTATCTCCTAGGAAAGGAGTTCACATTCGTTACTGATCAGGCCCCCTTGTGGTGGCTAAATGGGATAAAAGAGACAAACCCAAAGATGATGAAATGGTACCTGTCATTACAACCACATGCCTTTCAGATACAGCAGTGGGCAGGAAGTTTGCATCACAATGCTGATTTTCTGTCCAAGGAAGTAGCCTTTGCCACCTAGGCCAGACCTAGACCTTGTGGGTGAGGATGAAAAATAGGGTTTACAAACCCTGTACTGAGCATAGGCAGAAGGGAGAGGAGAGTCTTACCTGCTCACCCTCCCATGCACCTGCCATAACTGCTGGTCATGGAGACAGGCACCCACAGCTGCGACCACTAGAGAAAACAAGACCTGTTATAAAGGGGACAGAACCGAGAGGGAGGCCGAAAGGCCTGAGATAGCAAAGGGGCGACAGCCCTGCACCAGGTGGCCTCCAAGAAAGACACCAGGAGACAGAAGCTGAGACTCCTAGAAAGATCACACCAACAGGTGATGACAGAGCCATTGAATCATCTAGTCTGACCTCCTGTTGCTTTCTATTCTGAACGTAGATGGAAACCAGGGCATCTCATACATCACTCAGTGTTAAATGTTGACAAATGCTGACTTTTCATGGCAGCCACTCAGCTTTTAAGGTCAGAAAGGGACCACTAAGATAATCTAGTCTGACCTGCTGCATAGCACAAGTCATAGAATGTATCCACTGTGTCTATAACTTGTGACTGACACTAAGCACGTCTCTTTTAGAAAAAAAAATCCATTCTTGATTTAAAGACTTCAAGGGTGGAGAACTGACCACAATATTTAGACTACAAACTTTTTGGGGCAGGGACTGTTGCTCATTAAATGGTGTTTTTACAGTGCCTTCCACGATGGGGCCCTCACGGTTGGGTTCTCTAGGCACTATTATAATACGGATGCTAAAACAATAAATTTTTCCTTGGTTTATTAATCTCACTGTTAAAAATGTTCTCTGCTCTTGATGCAGAAATTAATCTGTAAACTAAATGAAATGTAAGTGGACTATGGTGGTTAACATGCTGAAATCAAAGCAATCCTAGTCTTTCCACGCTCCGTTGTATTTTTAGTTTATTCTTAATGCTACATAGTAACACAAAAGACAAATGATCATGGCCTTGAAGACAGGTCTGGCTTGGGCCCGAATCCTCAAAGCTTTTCTTGGAAATGTCACTACCTTAATTCAGGTTGAGATGATCTGGTGATTAGTAGGTTACTTCTGCAGGTTGGTATTAAAGTGGATGTAACTATCAATTGTGACCGTAATTCTAATCCCAGACCAGTGAAAGCAGCTATTCTGGTGTCCACTAATTAATAGATGGCAGCAAGAATTGTATCAGGGACTGAAGTATTTCTTCCTAATTCATGGCTTGTTTTGTTCCATCTACCGGCAGTGGAGGGTTTATTATAGTGGAAGAGCTGCAGGATAGAATAAGTATAATTAAAAAGACATTTAATAAGATTTGAAACTGCAACAGGAAGAATTTCTTTCTTTTGTGTTGCTTACATACTAAACTATTCAGTGGTCTAAAGAGTCAGAGGGGACCACGGAAGTAGACCAATTACTGTTTGTATGACGGACTCTAGCTGGGCTATGAATAAAACAAGATGTATTTTACACACCAGGGATTCAAGGCTCTATTGAAGAAAAGCACGACAAAAATAGCCAGCAACCTTTGAAATAATTGGCTGTGCAGGTGATTCATATAGACTTGATGCTAATGTGTGCGCTTTCTTTCTCACCCATTGTCTGACTTGGCATCTATAAGATGTTGAACGTGCAGCAGGCCTAACTCCACCTCTCATTAACAATCTGCCCTGCCTCTGAGTAATTTCTTTGGACACCTGGCTGACATGCATTTCACACCTGCAATGAGAAAGCAATATTGATCAGGGAGGATGAGTGAAAGGATGGCCTTCTTAAAGTCACTGAACTGGGACTCACTTAGTTTCCCTATTTGTGACCCAGAATCAAGTGAAAAAGATGGTTTGTAAAGGTCCAAGATTAAATGCAAGTGTAAATGACAGTTGATACTATACACAACGAGTTCAAGGATGAATTGCCACATCCCAGATTGGAAAGTAGCTACCCTCTCTCCCCCTTATATTATAGGATGATTGACTTGTTTGATCTGCTCATACTTCAGACCAACCGGAGAGAAACTGTGGGCCAGATTGTGATGGGTATGACAATGTGGGGCTGTGCAACCTTACGATTCTGAATTGCATCCACTTTGCCCTGGAGGTGCCCAAGGTCTGAGGGAGAGGAGACATCAGGTTTCTGGAATGGTGTTGAGTTGGGGAAGGAGACAAACAAGTAGTGGCATTTGGCTGTGAGAAATAATTGCACCAGTTTATTACCACGCATATCCACGGAAACAGAAGCTGATCAGAAATCACTTGTGGCAACTGTAAAACCAATAAGAAACATAACGACATGATTACAGGGCCTACTAATAAAACTTCAGGCACATCAACAGAGGCATGGAAACCAGAAAAAACAAAAACAAACAAACGACTGTTGCAGGCACTCATGAGCATTGCTAAAGGAAAGTGCCACAGGAACTGATGTCCGAATGGTGAGTATTGAACTAATACAGAGGGTTATTACCAATCTTCCAGCGGGAGGAAAGGAGGAGGGCGAACCAGCTAAAATCAAAGCAGAGCTGTGGGAAGCTGAAATACTGTGAGCTTTGGAGCAGCAATAGGTAATGGTTAGTCTGGTGACAAAAATGGCACACCAGTTTTTATTGTGGACTGGATAGTGACTTGGACAATTTACCTTATACTCCTGCGCAAGCTGCTTGGACCTTGGGTGCATAGAATTCAGCAGGTACCTGGTCAGAGCAGGTGGGAGGGGCACAGAATGGGCGGAGTCTTGGTTCCACCTCCCAAACTCTACATCTGCTGGTGGTATAGGCCAGTAGCAAGTTGCTACTCACTCATCACCCCCTCTCAACATGGAGGAAGCAGTAGTAGGATTATAATTCAAAGGTTAGTCAATGCCGTCTGGGACTGCTCCTGGGATGGGGCAGTTAATGCACCATGCCTTGCTGAGCACTGTGCCTAAAGGCAATATCAAGCCCTATATGAGAATACTGTAACCACATAATGAATTTTGTGAGATTTTTTTTTTATTCGCTACAAGCAGTTTAAATGGCACCCATCACCACAGTGTCTGGGCACATTATCCATAGCCTAGATTGAGGCAAAAAAACAAAACGTCTCCTGTATTAAAAGTCCATCAGGAAACTTTTATTTTTCCCTGTGAATAAATGTCCTATGGATTTTTTTTCATTTAAATTCTTCAAATATTTTCAGGTTTACACTGAAAACATGAAATATTGGGTTTAAAACTGGTTGCCATCCCCTCCTCCAATAAAATCCTGAATATTTTTGTCAACAATGGTCACAAAGCAGTTTCTTTCATGAAAAAAGTCAAGAAAATTGTTTTGACCAGCTGTAATGGAGAGCTACTATCCCACTGCTGGAAAAATGGCAATGTGAAGAAAGAAAAACAACCTTTTTATTATAAATCAGGGAGAGCAGAACAAAAATCTGGTGTAAGATGGGTAGAGCTACTTTTTTTTCTAAAAATCAATGTCAAAATCAGCTTAGGAACTGAAACATCCAAACAAGAACAAAGGGTGATGCTTCGACCAGGAATAACTGGTTAGGTAGAAAAAAAATCATCTCTAGATATGACAAGCATCAGCAGACAGGAAATTGTCTACAAAGAGATATTTGTCTCTCATGAAACACCAGGTCGTTCATTGCAAATTCTGGAAACAGTTTTGTTTGTATCTGGTGCAACATACAAATTTTTTCTGTAAAATACAGCTCCACTGGACTTGGGAATTGGGGTCTTGTAATTACACCGAGATTACAACAGCTTTTATAGCATATTATATTTCAGTTTCCCTTTAAGACAGCATTACTGAGACTGATGCTCTTTAATGTGTCTCCGGTGCCTCTTTGCAGCACACGATATTAAAACACTGTGCGGTTTAATTATTAACCAATCAAAGTTATTAACCAATCAAGATGCTTTTACTATATTAGTGACCAATCGTAGTTGATAAAATGATAATACTTGGTCAGTCATTTTGCTGGGAGAACACTGTGCATATATGTAATGAAACAATGACTTCACGCGACTGCGGCTCTTTAGGGCAATGTTGCTGGCTGATTTGGCCCCTGAACCACTGGGGTCTGAGTATCACTGCTTTAAGAGGGCAATTTGAGCCATGTTCCAGTCCAAAGAATGGTGGAGTCTAATTGCATAAAACAGTTAATTGGCATCTTTGTCAAAATAAAGAGCTTGTATAAAGGATTCCCATTTCCTTTTATCAGAGCATGAAATAAAAAATCATACCGATGTAAAATCCAAACTCAATTTTAAATGAATAGTTGGTATTACACACGAACAGGAAATGACTGTAATTGTATGTGTGTCCTGTAACCGTTTCCTTGCAGCTTTCTAAATAGTCTAATGCACAGTGCACACAGCAGGGAAATTTGCTTGTCATCTACTTAAGAAAAGGACTCTGCATTCTTCCATTTATCTCTGCTTGGGGGCCTAACAAAACAATATTTAGAGTCACAATTGTGATTCAAAATGAAGGCAGAAATGGAGCCTCGCCAGTACTATTTATACCAACCAGGGTTAGGTAGATCTAGGGGGGTTGTCAAGACACTACCAAACACTGGCTGTTTACTCTTTCAGAGATTTATTGATTGACTTTATCACTCAAAACCAAAGACAGTACCAGGAAACCATTTTATTAGCACTTTGCGAACAAATGTATAACCAATTGTTTATCTTCTTTCTGGGCCCCCCAATTTTTATGAAGAAGGAAAATACAGAAACCTGATTCCTCTCTCACATCGGTGGCAATCAGGAGTAACTTCAGTTGAGTCAAAAGTCGTATATGTTTCTATGATCATTGTGAGAAGAGAACTGGCCCACAGTATATAATATCTGACTTTCATAAAAAAAATTTGAGTGGACTTTGAGCTTACTATGAAGTGCGGAGAAGGAGGGAAGAGGAAACAGTATTTGAACTTCACAGCCCATGGGACTGATTCATCACTGTGCTACTACAGTTTTCTACCAGTGTAACTCAAGTGAAATTGGTATAATCCTTAAGTAAAGCAGCATTGAGTCAAGCTCTGTACATTTACCATATATGATTTATTCATTCTCTGTTGCACACATGAGGGAAAAAGAATCCTCCATTTAACAGAACAATTGACTTGATTTTCTCCTCAACTTCATTAGATTTTCAGTGGTGTAAATCCATTAATTAATATGGAGTTAATCTTGATTTACACAAATATAAGAAAGAGGAGAATAAAGCCCAATAACTATGAATAGTAGAAGACTGTGGAGCCCCGTGCAGAAAATGCCTGATTTATATTTCAAGGGTAGGGAGGACAAATCTTTCCGTCCTGTTAATGCTGTAATTGTATTTACATTTCTATTACCGCTCTCTATCTCAGGTGAGGAGGAGGAGGGAATGTATCCAGGTGAGAAGAAGACTTAAGAAGAGGGAACATATGCACAGCTTAACCAGACCAAAGAATCTGGCCCTTAGGTCTGCCTGTAGATTTAGACAAATTTTTTTGCAAATAGAATTAATGACTTCTAAATCACAAGCAGTTGTATCTGTTTTGCTGGGGAAAGCCCTTGAAAGATCAGAAGAGAAGCTGGTATCGCCAATAGTTAAGTGGACTAACTGACAGGTGGATAACCCAATCAGGACCAACAGGGACTAGCGTTAGTAATGACACGTTCGGATCCGATGCAGTTGAAGAGAGGTTCTATAGGAAAGAGACTGCTCAAAAGATTGTTAGAGGAAACTAAATTAAAAGCAATAGAGAAGACACAACAAAGTGTCCTAAGAGAAGCAAGAAGGGAAAGAAGTGTGTAGTTAATGTAGATTTTCACCCATTCATGCAACTTTTAAAATGTATGGAGTTACTATTAAAGCACAAGTTGCTTTAACAAACAAAAACAAGCAAACAACCCTCCCCCCCCCCCATGTTATTGGTTAAATTTTACATCAAATTAGACTTTATCATTTTGGACACCTATTTCCTATTTTTAATGAGGGTTGCAGGTTTTGCTATAATGTAAGCCCTTCAGAGAAGGACTGTATGTATCTTAGCCTGTTTTGTAAATCACTGCAGAAACTTATCGTGCAGTTGTAACCCCCTTTCTTTTCTTTTTTTGTAAAGTTATGTTATTTTCTGGTGTTTAGCCAAAAACCATAGTGCGGTAATTATCTGCTGTATCTACGTGCTCTGAGTTAATATGGAAATCAGTCCCAGACAAGGTGGTAGTATAAAGGCTTGTGTGACTGCACACTAGAGGGAGTACAGGAAGTTGTTAACCGTGCTCAATAGCCATTTTGAAGCCGGAATGGAAGGCTTTCATTAAGGGCAGACATTGCTGCGTACACACACATCCCCCAGTCAGACGTTGGAAGCTCCTGTACAATCAGCGGTGAGTTCTGCCAGGGGTACAAAACTGGCTGCCATGTTGAGCACCACCACCAGTCCTGTTCAGCCCAGACCTGCAGGGAGAAGATAGAGCTGCCAGGTGTAATCCAGGCGGAACCTGTGGGGTGGATCTCAATGCTGTTCCCTGTAATTTTACATGGTATTGAGACCATAAAGGAGGAATTGTAGACTGGAGGCCAAATGGCTTCGTGACTGCTATCAGATCACTGAACAGAAAACCCTGTGTGAGCCTAACAGCTACAACAGTTATCCATAGTTTGTTTGTTTTTTATTTGAAGTTGTGTATCTATTCAGTGGTGTGGATGCTGAAACAACTGATTATGTGGTACAACGAAATTTTTTATCTATTTGTCAATATAATAGTCCAGGGTGAGCCTACGTGAAAGTAGATCTCATAAAAAGGGCCATACTGGGTCAGACCAAAGGTCCATCTAGCCCAGTATCCTGTCTTCCGACAGCAGCCAATGCCAGGTGCCCCAGAGGGAATGAACAGAACAGGTCATCATCGAGTGATCCATCCATCCCCTGTCGCCCATTCCCAGCTTCAGGCAAACAGAAGCTAGGGACACTCCCTGCCCATCCTGGCTAATAGCCACTGATGGACCTATGGACAATCTCCAATTGTTAGAAGTCCCAGTCCCGATATGCATCTTGTGGGGTTTAAAAACATATATTTTAGAGTTTAGGCCCTGTGTTATAGTCGTCATTTTAAAGGAAAATAAAAGACCTCTAGTTAGTGATGTTACTCTAGCTAGGTACTCTAGCTAGGTAGGGTACATAGTAACTGCTGTGATGTAGTGGTTTATCTTTGGAGTGTTATTCAGTAAAAAGAAATTTGAAGCTGCTAATTGTGTGTGTGTGTAACTGTCTTATGGTTTGACTGGTCCCGGATTCCTAAGAAGAAAAAGAAAGTGAATGCTATTATAATTTCCACTTTCAGTATTTAGAGGGTTCCTATGGAAAATCCAGCTGTAATCTCTTGCAAGGATATGAACTCATGGTTGGTGCAAATACCTTAGTCAGATGGAGGAATTCTATCGTACAAAGTTGTAAGTAAAACAGTGTACCTCCCCTCTATGTAGGTTACACATTGTTACCAGCTTTGCCCGTTACTTTGGGGTACGCTCATTTATTAGGGTTACTCTTCTGGGTGTGGGGGTTCTGTATGTCTATCCATGTACTGCCTATGTCCCTTGTGTTCTCATACGGAGCTCTACTTCTCCCTGTTGCAAGTTCCCTTGCAATGGAGCCCTCCTGCAGGACCTAGGTTCCCCAGGGCTGGGTTCCTCCAGCCCCAGAATCAGATGAACACACACACACACACATTAACAGAGCGCATCTGAGAGGACAGGGTTAATCAGCACTCCCAAGCTGACCCCTTATATGTCCCTGGACCCAGTAGGCTGGGTCGAGCAGCACCTCCAAGCTGCCACCCTCATATGTCATGGGCACTGCACCGGAATAGAGTACACCTGAGCAGGCTGGTTCAAGCAGCGCTTTCAATCTGCCACCCTCATATGCCCCAAGTTCAGCACGTCCCTATTCCCACTTTCATGTTACAATTATTCTGGTGGTAACCCACTTGATGAGCCAACCCCACAGGATTTTTGGGTGCTGCAGGGATCTTTTAGCTTAGGTACGAGCAGTGTTGCTGCAGAGCGAATGAGGAAACCAAAAAACACCCACGGGGGGGTGGGGGAGGCGGGGAGAGAGAAGCAACCAGCTTGATCATGAAAGTTATTTATTGCCAGGTAATAACCATAAGGGAGCCAAACAAACAAAATAGTTATAATATTAAATCTAACATAAACTTGATTATAAAAGTCAGGATTAGAAAACTATAACGGATCACACAAGTCAAGGTCAGAAGGCTATACCTAGAGAGAGACAGAGAGAGAGCTGGGTTCTACCATTCCATGAAGCTTGAATAGATCGGGGTTCCGAGGTGATGGTGGTGGCTGAGGGTCTGGAGTGCTGGAGACAGGCGGACCCCCCAGCACGATCAGTCAGGAGAAGATGAAGTCCCAGTGGAACTGATGCAGATTTAGGATCCAGGCATCAGAACACTTACTTGAGCATGGGTAGGGGTTTTTTTTAGGGAAAGAACAATGGTTCAAGGGAGAACACTAGATTTGATTATGTGTAAATTGATGGCTCAAGGGAGTATACCAAAGTTGTTTTGTTCAGGCTAGACAATAGGAACTGATTATTCCTGGCTATGGGCGGTGTTCCTTGGAGGGAGCTCACAATGCAATTAGGGAGCTTCACTATTTTGGATACCAGTAAAGGATTTATTACTAGCATTGGTCTGACAGCTACTGAGCTGGGTGTGTGCAGGCATGGGTTCATTAACATCTGGAGCAGAGATCCCCCATCATGCAGTGCTTCCCTGCTTTTCTGATCCCAGAGTTCAGTGCAGTTCTTGCCTTGGAATCTCTGTTCTCCATTCTGTATGCTAATGGAGATGCCTCCTTGTCCCATCTTCGATGCAAATGAGGCTAGGGAAGTTTCCTTAATCCTGTCACCCTTGTCTGGAGGGCTTTAGGTGTGTCTCTCCCTTCCTTTTCATTGCTTTTTGTAAGTCTTTCTTCTGACCGGTTTTGGTTCAAGCAAAGGCTGGGGGCGGCGAAGGTCTTTTGTGAGTCAGACAGGCTGGGTACTGCATCCTGGTTCCCCAAGAACCCAGAGCTGCTAGGTAACAACATTGTAAATGCTTAATAAGACATCAGAGCTTCATTCAGGGCAGAGTCCTGTGAAATATTTTACTCAAATTTCTAATGCACAGAAAAAGCAGATTTGGTTCAAGTGCAGTCAGTATTCTCATTACATTTTTGTCATGTCCACAAGCTTTTCAAAACTTGTAAATAATAATGATATTAATAATAAAAATTAATAACAATATATTTCAGATTGTAAGGTATTTGGGACAGGGACTATCTTTCCTTCGGTCATATGTTTACCGGTAAGATTTTTGAAGATCTGGTTGCTATTAAACTGGTGATGCCACAAATCAGGTCAGCACAATCCTACCTTACAAGCGTAACCTGCTCATGCTCAATGTCTCGTGCCATCTAATGGAATAGAGATTACATATTCAATACATTGTAGAGGTCCATTGGTGGCTTCACTGACTGAGAACAGTGTTGAGGAGCAGTGAGTGACTAGGAAAGCACCGTGATCCGTGAACCTCTAAGCAAGATGGATTCAATTCTCCTGACAGATGGGAAAAAGAGGAGAATAGATTCCATCAAGACACCCTGGTGAGATGGATCTTCAGATCAGCTCGTGTCACCTGAATGGGAGAAGTAGTCAGAAGTGTACAAATGGAAGTGTGACATTAAATGGAAAAATCTTCTGCTCTGCCCAGTACTGTGTGACTGCTTTGGTTGAGACCTCTGAGTTAGTGACTGGCAATATATTCCACTGTCACCATCAGAGAGGGTCCCTATTGCTAAGTAGGCTCCGTGGATGCTGATGACCTTCAGGGAAGCAGTGTGACTCCTCCTTCCCTATGATCATTCCGAAGTTTCATGAATTCCTAGCAAAAGAAGGTAAGACTTTAAATGAGGTAACAGGAGTTAGGAAAGGGATAGGCCCAAGAGGACAGGGTGATGGTGGGAGGCAGCTAGCCGAAGGGAAACTGAGACAAAACTAAGAGGAGGAGGATACTGTCAATTTTGTTTTGGACTCCCATTTCCATCACCGGGCACTGGATAAGTCCCTTTGTTTTTTACTCAGTTCTTACCCGGTGTATTGCATATTACAGAGCACTGGCATTATGCACTCAAGGCGAGACACTCCCCTCAGCCAACAAGGTGTTAAATTCTGTACTAACTGGAAGGAACAAAGGCATGGAAAACAGTAGCAAACAAGCACCTTTCTAGGTGTAAATGGTGTGGGGGGGAGAGAAACAGATTTGGTCATTGATGCTATCTGGTCAACTCGAAGCACCTGGAAATCTGTCCTGACCTCAAGGCTGCAAACTTTGATAACAAATAAGTATAGTTTCATAGAATTTAAGGCCAGAAGAGACCATTAGATCATCTAGTCTGACCTACCATATGTCACAGGCCATTAAGGGTATGTCTACACTTCATTGAAAACCCTGGTTGGCCTGGGTCAGCTGACTCGGACTTGTGGGGCTCAGGCTATGGGACTGCTTAATTGCAGTATAGACATTTGGGCTTGGGCTGGAGCCCGATCTCTGTGGTCCTGCAAGGGAGGAGGGTCCCAGAGCTCGGGATCCAGCCCTCGCCCCAATGTCTACACAGCAATTAAACCTTACCATAGCCTGAGCCCTGCAAGTCGAAGTCAGCTGCAGTGGGTGTTTAACTGATGTCTAGATGTACCCTATATTTCATCCGGTTAACCCTGTATTGAGCCCAATAAATTGGATCAGACCAGATCAAACTTTAGCAAACCAAGGTTCCCCATTTTGATTTAAAATTTTTCAGGTACCATCAAGATCCCCCGCTCAGCACCAGGCTCTGCCCCCACTCCACCCCTTCCCACAAGGCCCCACCCTTCCCCCATCTCTTCCCGCACCCTGCTCACTCGATCCCCCCTCGCTCCGTCGCTCACTCTCCCCCACCTTCACTCCCTTTCACCAGGCTGGGGCAGAGGGTTGGGGTGCGGGCTCTGGGAGGGAGTTTGGGTGTGGGATGCGGGCTCTGGCTGGGTGGCACTTACCTCGGGTGGCTCCCGAAAATGACTGGCACATCCCTCTGGTAGCAGCTCCTAGACGGGGGGGAGGGGGCATGGAGTCTCCATGCACTGCCCCTGAAGCTCCCATTGGCAGCAGTTCCCAGCCAATGGGAGCTGTGGAGTCGGCGCTGGGGGTGGGGGCAGTGCATGGAAACCTCCTACCCCCACCAGGGGCTGCAGGAAAGTGTCAGCTGCTTCTAGGAGCGGCGTGGGGCCAGGGCAGGTAGGGAGCCTGTGTTAGTGCCTAAAATTTCCTGGTTTGGCTTCAGTAGCCTCTGGGAGACAGAGGGAGGGGGAGAACTTGGGGTGGAGGAGTTGCTCAGCAGGGCTCACGGACCCCCTGCAGAACCCTCTTGGACCCCCAGTGGTCCGCGGACCCCAGTTTGCTAAATGCTGGATCAGACTAAAGTATTTCAGTCCTCAGGAGACTAAACCGCCATGTGCCACAGGCAGAGACCAGGAGAGACAGAGGTGCACGAATGACTGAAACCCCTGTAATGGAAGGGAAATGATTGGGAGAACTATGCCCAGATGATCCTTGCAAGTAATCCATGATCCATGCTGCAGAGGAAAGTAAAAAGACCCCAAGATCACTAGCAATCTGATCCGGGGGGAAATTCCTTCCCAGCCCTTGATCTGTGTCTGAGAAAGAAGCTTCTCTCTACCACCTCAGAACACCAGTTCACCGCATCCATGATTGAATATCCTCCATCAAAAGGGCATATTTAATCATCATCAAATCTTCAGGCAGCCTTCTTCAACCCACTGTAATTACCTAATGCTTAACAATGAGCACATCATAAATTATTTAATAATAATTGTGGCTATCCAGCACTTATCCACAGGCTTCAACAATTGTTTGCATCCATTTAAGACTCTCAGATCATGCCAAGTGATATCAAAGATGCAATCTTCTTCCCTTTACATGATAGAAAAGGTGACAGATGAGAGTGTGCAAATTACCAAGGGCTACCTATTGCAGGTAAAGCAGTGACAAGAGTCCTCAATCAGCCTCTACAACACTGTGCCAGATTTCTTTCTGAGAGGTTCTTGGATAACTCAGTGATAGTAAATGTCTGGACAGAAAGTCACTGGGTGGTTTCAGAATAGGATGTGGTACCACTAGTGTGATCTTTATTCTCTTCCAATTGCAGACACAGTAAGTGAAGAATACCAATCATAGTAACTGGCTTTTATTGATCTACAGAGGGTCTTTGAAAGTCCTAGAAGCATGTTTAGCCAACCCCACAAGAAAAGAAAGCTGCCCATGCAAGTGTGTTATAATCAGCTGTTTATTTCATGAAGAAACCTAGACGAAACAGTTATTGCAATAATGTCCTTCCTGATCCCAACCTGATCATGCTAGGGGTGAAACAGAGTTACACATTTGTACTGTGCTTGATTCAATATCTTCTCTGCAGCTGTCACTGATGAAGATTATAACGTCTGCAGCCAGGAATCTGCATTCACCTTGGAGTAGATAAAACTTTTCAGTCTGTCATACCCAAAAGCACAAAGGTACCAAAAACTTGGACTATATCCAATAACTGCTGTGGCTCTTTCCCTCCATTCTGTTTTTATGAAGTTGATTATTGGATTTGATTACTAACCTCAGGCTGCAGTAAAACAATAGAGATGATTTATTGCCTCTTCCACTGTTCATTTTCTAGCTCCTCTTCAGCTGATCACTATTCTTTGACACTCAGTTCTTTGATATTCGGCTGACTGCAATATGTACATTAATATTTAGCTGATAAGAGCAGGGAGGAAGAGCACTGTGAAGATCTTTGTGGAGTAGCTAGCTGCCCCTTCACATCCCACTTAGTTTTCTGGAGGCCGTAGATTAAGCCTGCTTCTCTACCCAACTAAGTCCCCATGTCCTGATCTTTTCAGGGCAGGCAGCAGACCCACTGCTACTTTCTGGAGCTAGAGATCTTCGAAATGTTTTAGTGTTCCTGTCATCTTATACATGTAGAGTATTCCATGAAGTGCAATGAGGAATTCTTGGCCATCGCATTAGGATGCTGCTTGCATTTTATGTAGCTATAGCTGTTACATATCATTCATTCCTCGTTCACCTTTCACTCTTGTTTAAGGTCTTGGTAGTAAATATACAGTGCCTCAGAAAGGGGGGAAGCTATGGGTCAAATTTGGAGATGAAACTGGAGACTCTAACCCCTCTACCCTATTCCACCATGCTCTGACTCTGGATATTAAACCAACTTAGACCTGGACCTAAACTCACCCTCCCTCACTTTATCACCTCTGAACCTGGACCACTGAGTCTAAGTTGGAGCTACTCCCAGGCACGGGGTCTGGAGACGAGGACAGTAGCATGAAGAGCAACTAACAATAGAGTTTCAGAGTAACAGCCGTGTTAGTCTGTCTTTGCAAAAAGAAAAGGAGTACTTGTGGCACCTTAGAGACTAACCAATTTATTTGAGCATGAGCTTTCGTGAACTACAGCTCACTTCATCGGATGAGCTGTAGCTCACGAAAGCTCATGCTCAAATAAATTGGTTAGTCTCTAAGGTGCCACAAGTACTCCTTTTCTTTTAACAGGAGAGTGTTGGTTGAAGTAGCCCCATCCTACTTTACTTACACACTTTTCTGGCCCTTTTGCCTGTACGTGACTCCAGCTTAGTTTCCCAGACCCATCAGTAAGTGGCAGGAAGTAAGTATAAAGAAGCCTAATTTACATTACCTCCAAAATAGGCCTGGTATTTTTAACCAGCCCCAGTCCAGACTAGGGCTCTTAGGCGTTACAGCAATACAAACAAACAGACAAACAAACAATAGTGAGCATCTGTGACTCTTTTTTCCTACCTTCTTTTCCAAGGATCGGTCACGTTCTCCACTCCATCCTGCCCTGCTCCTGGACTCCGCTCTAGTCTTCCTGGGTCACCTATCAGTCCCCACACCCCCAGCTCTCACCAGCCCATCCTTTAAGAAGCAGCAATGCTCCCTTCCAGTTCTGGCATGAGCCGGGTCTGCCTTATATAGGCCAGACGTCTCCCATTCCTAGCGGCCTCTGCAGGTATCGTGGTTGGTTAGAGCCATCTGGACTACCTACAGCTGCCTGGGTTTTGTTTGTTTATGTTGTCCTTGGTGCTTTTCTCCATGTGACAGTTGACTCTGTCACAATCTCTCTTGCTTTCAATGACATTTGTTACTTTTACCTCCCATTTGCGTGATTGCCACTAGATGGAAGTATATTACTGTTAAATATAAGAGGAGTAGTTGTGGCACCTTAGAGACTAACAAATTTATTTGAGCATAAGCTTTCGTGAGCTACAGCTCACTTCATCGGATGCATTCAGTGGACAATACAGTAGGGGGATTTTATATACACAGAGAACATGAAACAATGGGTGTTACCATACACACTGTAACCTGAGTGATCAGGTAAAGTGAGCTATTACCAGCAGAATAGCGGGGGGGAGGGGGACATTTTGTAGTGATAATCAAGATGGGCCATTTCCAGCAGTTGACAAGAACATGTGAGGAACAGTGGGGGGTGGGGTGGGGGAATAAACATGGGGAAATAGTTTTACTTTGTGTAATGACACATCCACTCCCAGTCTTTATTCAAGCCTAAGTTAATGGTGTCCAGTTTGCAGATTAATTCCAATTCAGCAGTCTCTCCTTGGAGTCTGTTTTTGAAGTTTTGTTGTTGAAGAATTGCCACTTTTAAGTCTGTAATTGAGTGACCAGAGAGATTGAAGTGTTCTCCGACTGGTTTTTGAATGTTATAATTCTTGACATCTGATTTGTGTCCATTTATTCTTTTACGTAGAGACTGTCTAGTTTGGCCAATGTACATGGCAGAGGGGCATTGCTGGCACATAATGGCATATATCTATGCCCCTACTCTACTTGCGCTACATTGATGACATCTTCATCATCTGGACCCATGGAAAAGAAGCCCTTAAGAGATCCACTTCCTGGACACTACAGTGCTAATAAGTGATGGTCACATAAACACCACCCTATACCGGAAACCTACTGACCGCTATTCTTACCTACATGCCTCCAGCTATCATCCAGACCACACCACATGATCCATTGTCTACAGCCAAGCTCTACGATACAACCACATTTGCTCCAACCCCTCAGACAGAGACCAACACCTACAAGATCTCTATCAAGAGTTCTTACAACTACAATACCCACCTGCTGAAGTGAAGAAACAGATTGACAGAGCCAGAAGAGTACCCAGAAGTCACCTACTACAGGACAGGCCCAAGAAAGAAAATAACAGAACGCCACTAGCCATCACCTTCAGCCCCCAACTAAAACCTCTCCAGCGCATCATCAAGGATCTACAACCTATCCTGAAGGAGACCCATCACTCTCACAGATCTTGGGAGACAGGCCAGCCCTTGCTTACAGACAGCCCCCCAACCTGAAGCAAATACTCACCAGCAACAACACACCACAGAACAAAAACACTTACCCAGGAACCTTTCCTTGCAACAAAGCCTGTTGCCAACTGTGTCCACATATCTATTCAGGGGACACCATCACAGGGCCTAATGACATCAGCCACACTATCAGAGGCTCGTTCATCTGCACATCTACCAATGTGATATATGCCACCATGTGCCAGCAATGCCCCTCTGCCATGTACATGGGCCAAACTGGACAGTCTCTACATAAAAGAATAAATGGACACAAATCAGACGTCAAGAATTATAACATTCAAAAACCAGTAGGAGAACACTTCAATCTCCCTGGTCACTCGATTACAGACCTAAAAGTGGCAATTCTTCAACAACAAAACTTCAAAAACAGACTCCAAGGAGAGACTGCTGAATTGGAATTAATTTGCAAACTGGACACCATTAACTTAGGCTTGAATAAAGACTGGGAGTGGATGTGTCATTACACAAAGTAAAACTGTTTCCCCATGTTTATTTTTCCCCCATACTGTTCCTCACACGTTCTTGTCAACTGCTGGAAATGGCCCACCTTGATTATCACTACAAAAGGTCCCCCGCCCCCACCCCGCTCTCCTGCTGGTAATAGCGCCCCTTACCTGATCACTGTGGTTACAGTGTGTATGGTAACACCCATTGTTTCATGTTCTCTGTGTATATAACATCCCCCTACTGTATTGTCCGCTGCATGCATCCGATGAAGTGAGCTGTAGCTCACGAAAGCTCACGCTCAAATAAATTTGTTAGTCTCTAAGGTGGCACAAGTCCTCCTGTTCTTTTTGCGGATACAGACTAACACGGCTGCTACTCTGAAAACTGTTAAATATGTGAGTTGTTATATATGGTTCGACCAGCAGGGGGCAGTCTGTGTCTTTGTAGCTATATAAACACCCAATATTGGTGAGAACAAATGCACAGGTGGCATTCATTTTTTGAAGCCACAATGGTGAAGTGAATTTCTGTCCTCCAGTGAAGTCCAGAAGGAACCCTAGAATCCATCTGTAGACCACGTGAAGTGTACCACAAAGAGTGCAAAGTTCACCACACCACCCTGTTACCCACACTCACTCCTGAGCTGAGTCAGGGCCCAGGGTGCAAAGAAAACAATACTCGGCTATTTTCTGATGCTTTTCAGCATAGATCTCTCAAAGCAGTTTACAAAAGAGGTCAGGATCATTACATAGATGGGGAAACAGTGACAATCCGTTTGGATTTGTGCCAGGCCGATCAGCAACTGATTTTATCTTTGCCTTAAGATTGCTTTTTCAAAACCACAGAGAAAAGGGGGAAACCCTGCCTGTGGTATTCACCAGTCTTAAGAAGGCTTGTTTATGGCCATGATCCGAGAGAAGGCATGCGGTGGTGCATGAGAAGAAAAGAGATACCTGAAGACTATTTCAGGCTTGGGCCAGACATAAAATGAGGATGCTGTTGCCATAGTTAGAAGGCCACGTGGAGAAGCAGCGGTTTCTAGTGGAAGTTGGAGGACATCGGGGTTGGCTCTAAGCCCCTTTTTGTTCACCTTGGTGCTTGATGCACTTGCAGAAGACATCCCGAGCATAGGCGCTCACTTTTGTTCTTGCCAGTGGGTGCTTTTGAAGAGGTGTGTGTGTTGCAGGGGGGGAGGGGGGCTATTTTCAGTACATGTATACACTTCTTTCATATTCTAGTTATTGAATGTGTCTATCATTGGTATCTTTACCATTTTACTAATGATGACATTGTCATGAACTACATCATTACATTATCATGAATTACAGTATATTAAAATCATTGAAACCACCCACAAGCTGTCTTCACTAACATCCCAGTTTAAAGACATTCTGTCTCACTGTAGCTTTCTGGATGAAACTGTCAGTAATCTTATTTACATCTAGGTTCCCTGGTATTATGTTGATGCACGTTAAGGACAGCTACATTATTCAGTTGCATCCGTCCCACTGATGACTGGAGATAATTTTTAAGTTTTCTGAAGCAGGAAAATGAGAATGCCACAGTTCAGGATGATACAGATGCAGTGAGAAGGATTCATATGAATTTGCAGTACTCTGGAAACATAGTGCTTCCAGAGTAGTGCAAATGACTCCAAGATCTCTTTCTTGCTGGGTAACAGCTAATTTAGGCACCATAATTTTGCATGTACTGTTGGGATTATGTTTCGCCTTTAACATTGCCTTTGCATTTAACATTGAATTTCATCTGCCATTTTCTTGCCAAGTCACCCAGTTTTGTGAGGTCCCTTTGTAACTCTTTGCAGTCTGTTTTGGACTTAACTATCTTGAGTACTTTTGTATCATCTGCAGACTTTGCCACCTCACTGTTTACCCCTTTTTGCAGATCATTTATGAATATATTGAACAGCACCGATCCCAGACCAGTACAAGCCCCTTGGGGGGGACACTATTCACTTCTCTCCTTTCTGAAAATAGACCATTTGTTCCTACCCTTTGTTTCCTATCTTTTAACTGGAGTGCCTGGGAATGCTTTCAGGATCATCTAAGGATCCTTACTTTAATTTAATGACAAGCCTTTCCTTAGCTTGATCGCCTTGCCTCTCTTTATAAACAAACTCCCTGCCCCAAGGGCAGAAGTTGTTAGCAGCACAGAGTTGATCCCGTTCCATGCTCAAGCTCTTACTTCTGGGTGCTGAGCACCCGCTATTTTTCCCCATGGGTGCTTGAGCCTCAGAGCACCCAGGGAGTCGGCGCCTATGATCCTGAGAGTGAAAAGAACAGGAGGACTTGTGGCACCTTAGAGACTAACAAATTTATTTGAGCATAAGCTTTCGTGAGCTACAGCTCACTTCATCGGATGCATGCAGTGGAAAATACAGTGGGGAGATTTATATACATAGAGAACATGAAACAATGAGTGTTACCATACACACTGTGTGTTACCATACACACTGTACTCGTACAGATCCTGAGAGTGGCACTCTGGTGCGTTTGCTGTGCAGATGAGGCAGTGCTCATGACAGAGATCAAAGCGGAAGTGGAAGAAGATTTAGAGAGATAGAGGGGTGTAGTGGAAAGAACTGGCATGAAAATCAGCAGAAACAAAACAGAGCATCTGATCTTTAGATTCGATGATTCCCTGCAGGAAGACAGCCAGATTGTGAGTCAGGGAGGGAGGGAGGGAGGCAGCCACAATCAAAAGTACAGAAGTTCAAGTCACTAGATCCTATAGTACAAGATAATGGTGAACTCAATGATGAACTTATGGGCAGAACAGGAAGGGCATTGACTAAATGGAGAGAAGTGAATGGAGTGTCCTGCAATAGGAGAATATCTATCAAATTGAAAAGTAAGATCTGCCAGACAGTAATTAGGTCCGCACTTTTGTATGGCTCTGAATGCTGGGCACTGAGAAAGAGACAGGAGCAGATCTTGAAGGCTGAGGAAAAGAAAATGTTAAGATGTATCCTTGGAGTACAAAGGAAGGATCACGTTCAGAACAAACTCATTAGGGGAAGTATGAAGGTGGTACCCATTACAGAGAAGCTGAGGGAATATGGGCGTAGATGGTTTGGCATGTTAAAAGAAGATCGGAAGACAATATAGAAATACTTAGTGTGGAGGAAAAAATCCACTGGACCCAAATAAGCCTAAACTTCCCAAGTAGGCCTAAAACTTTGGTCAAGCTAACTGTGTATCTAGAGCATAAGAAAAGAGTGAGGAAAATTCCAGTGTGAGACAATGGCAACACCACAGCTTAAGAAATGCAACCTGAACAGCTAGAAATCAGGAAAGACCCGTTAACCGCAAAGAACAGCCTGTCAATAACAGGAAAAGCTTGGTTTGCTATATTCCAAATAAGGAAAGCTGCTGTTAAAGCTTGCACTATATTCCAAATAAGGGGGAAATGCTGTTAAAGGAAATATGCTTAACAAATTGTGGTTTTCAGCTATATAAACCCCTGTATTTTCTGTTTATGCAGAGCAGCTTCGGCTGACTCTCCCTGTATGCGCATGCTTGAATAAACAGACCTCAGGCTTGGTTCTGATCCAAACACAACGCATGGTTAATTTTCCACCACAATAGGAATAGTAGTGGAGGGAAAGAAAAGGGTTGGAAGACCCAAAACTAGATGGATAGATGTCCTACAAAAGGATTTGATTAGCTGTGGAGTTTCCAAGGAACTGCTTCAAAACAAAAGAAGGACTTGAAGACCCAACCCCATGTAGATGGAAATCAATGCTAGATAATACAGAGAGGGAAACTGAGGCACACAGCAGCAAACACCCAGATCTTCAAAGGTATTTAGCTGATTTCAATCTCTTTGAGGATCTGGGCCCAAGTGACTTTCCCAAGGTCACACAGCAGGCCAATGGTAGTCAGGAATAGAACCCATGTCTCCCGAGTGCCACTCCCATGATCTACCCACTAGATGACACTGCCATCTCAGGTGATAGTCCTTTCCCACTCCATCTTGGGCTTGCCAACTGATTCTGTCAACAGAGGACCCAAATGGAGCTAACTGTGCTATTTGTGATATAGACAAATACCATAGGCCACCCCATGCTGACACCTTTGGGATGCTTGGCTTGCGTCAGACTTGAAGAAGCAACCTGGAGGTGACTGAGCCTCCATTCCCCATTACCCGTTGCTTACACCACACAGATAACTTTCCCTTCTACAAACAGCAAGGAGTATATATTTGAAGGGGAATAAAACCTCACTAGGAAATCAACTCCAGGGCAGGCAGGTATCCAGAAATACATATTTTGTTTGCTTTAATTGGCATTATTATTATTTATGTGTTTGTATTGTGGTAGCGTCTACGAGTCATGAACTAGGATCCCATTGTGCTAGGAGCTGTACAAGCACAAAGCAAAATTAAGATGGTCCCTGCTCCAAAAAGCTTACAATCTAAGTGATCATCATTTTATTATTTATATTACCATAGCACTTAGAGGCCTCTGTGTTGCAGGCAAACCAGCTCAAATTAAAAGCAATAGGCAGTTCCCTTGTCTATGAACCTGTTGGTTACCAATGTTATTGTGTCCACTTGTTAGAACAGAACAAAGGAAGATGTTGTCGCACTGCGTTCACATGGCACATGCCCTGGTAATTGCATTTGCACTAAGTTTACCTGTGATTGCTGTCTATATTCTTAATGAACCCTGAAATAATCATGTATGTTAGAGTTTAGTTGTGAATTAATTTGATATGTAAAACTGCATGCAAACTAATGTTCTTGACTAGCACATTGTTTCCGTTTATCTATACCCATTTGTCTAAAATTGGTCAGCAAGTAGGAACACTTACTTCAGCACGTGGGTGGATTGTGTGCTAAACAAGGGAAAGGGAAATCTATGGACACATACTGAGCTAAAAACACTTGGCAGGCTGTTTTCAGCTATAAATACTGGACCTTGGGGATAATCCTGACATCTCTTGATCTTTTCAGGTGCTGTCAGGAGGCTTTCCAGATACAAGACAGAGTTCCCCAGATCCACTTTGGGAAAACCCTAAGGAACTTATGAAAAGACTCTAAGAGACGGGCAGATTACTACATCTCTGCTAGCATTCGGACTACATCATCTGATCCAACTGTAATGTATTTTATCCACTTTAACCTTGCAATAGCTCTCATTTCTTTTCCTTAGTTAATAAATCTTTAGTTAGTTACTAAGGAATCGGCTACAGCGTTTTCTTTGGTGAGATCTGAAGTATACTGTGACCTGTGGTAAGTGACTGGTCTTTTGGGACTGGAAGAACCTACTGTGTGATGAATTTTGGCTTTAATAACCTTGCTTTCACCATAAGTCCCATTTGTCTGTGTCATAAAGTAGGGACTGGAGACCCTAAAGGGGACTATTGGTGGCTCCATGATATAGTGATCCAGGAGTACACTTTAGTTACTGGCTTGGTGAAATCTAATGGACCACCAGACCACTAGCCCTGGTTTATGACAGTCTGACCTGAGCTAGGCACTCTTAGCTGTGAGCCACTCCAGGCAGTGTGACAACCCTACTGAGGGACTAAGGACTCATTGTGCAGGGAGCTGTATGAACATAATAAAAAGACAGCCCTGCTCTGAAGAACTTGCAGTCTAGGTTAAGAGTAAGATGCAATGGCTGGATGAAACAAACAGCCAGGGAGGATGAGGTAGCCGTAACACAAGCGTGTTTTCATATGGATTGGCTGGGCACACAATGTAGCTTCCTGCTTGCCTAGATGTTGTCAGCTGGCAGTGTTGTGTAGGTATCACAGAAGAAGTGTGTTGTGAGAAGGTGGCCTATATGGAATTCATAAAAACACCATCTCACAATGATAACGGGTGGCAGGGGGGACTTAAGGCCATAGGGGACTGTGAAAGGCAAAGGCTAGATTCTCTGCTGCATGTCCTGAGAAGCACACACAATGCAGAGGAGTGGAAACAAAAAGTGGCGTGATGTTACCTGAGTGCTCCCGGGATTCCGGGTTACTTGGGGGGCCAGAATTGCCACTGGGTTAAATTGGAGCAGCCCCAAAACTGTCATAGTGATGAGCATTTTGGCCACTCCCCCTCCCACCTGTGATCTGCCCTCTCCTGCCCCCAAGCAGCCCCTCATGGCAGGGGCTGAGAGAGGACCTATGCAGCTCCTACACAGGGGAGATTTCCCTGGATGTCACTGCAGCTCTTTATGATCCCTGCACATGGCACAATGGGCCTTTTTTGAGTACTGCTCTTTGGCCCTAAGTGTTCAGCTCAGCTTTGAAAAATAGATGAATTACGATCCGACTGCATGTTGCCTTCCACAATGTCGCCACAAGCTGGGTGAGGCTTTGAGAAGGCTAACGGCATATTGGGCTGCATTGCCAGCAGATCCAGGGAAGTGATTATTCCCCTCTATTCAGCACTGGTGAGGCCACATCTGGAGTACTGGGTCCAGTTTTGGGGCCCCACTACAGAAGGGATCTGGACAAATTGGAGAGATTCCAGCAGAGGGCACCCACCTACAGAAGGGATCTGGACAAAAATGATCAGGGGGCTGGGGCACATGATTTACGTGCAGAGGCTGAGGCAACTGGGCTTCTTTAGTTTGCAGAAGAGAAGAGTGGGCGGGGGGGGGATTTGATAGCAGCCTTCAACTACCTGAAGGGGGGTTCCAAAGAGGATGGAGCTCAGCTGTTCTCAGTGGTGGCAGATGACAGAACAAGAAGCAATGGTCTCAAGTTGCAGTGGGGGAGGTCTAGGTTGGATATTAGGAAACACTATTTCACGAGGAGGGTGGTGAAGCACTGGAATGGGTTACCTAGGCAGGTGGGGGAATCTCCATCCTTAGAGGTTTTTAAGGCCCGGCTTGACAAAGCCCTGGCTGGGATAATTTAGTTGGGGTTGGTCCTGCTTTGAGCAGGGGCTTGGGCTAGATGACCTCCTGAGGTCTCTCCCAACGCTAATCTTCTATGATTCTGTGATTCTAGGTGCTACTTTCATACAACTGGTTGTTAGTGACAATGATATATAGAAATTGTAAATGATGTGCCAGAATGAATGTAACTTGGTCTGGGTCAATTTCACAACCTTTGTCAAGAGCGAGGCAGATGGAGATGCTCCCTATCTGTGAGGTGAACAAACCATCCGAGAGGGGAATTAGCAGAGAATGGCCATGGTGACTCATGCACTTAATATTGTTGCAGTTTCCATTGATTATTTCTGTGTGTAGAGCTTATTCAGTCTGGAGAGAGCTCTCACTAATCAGAGAGCGACATTGGTGGAAGAGGGTTAATGTATCTTAACTGCCTTGTATATCACAATAATAGAGCAAGACAAACATAACTGCTTCTTATGCTTCTGATTTGTTATGGCTTGAAATCCTACTTCTGCTGAAGTCAGGGTGTGTTTTGCCATTTCCTTTGGCCCAGCTCCTCAGAGGTACTTAGGAGCTTAACTCCCATTAATTTTAATGTGAGTTTGGCACCTAAATACCTTTTGAGGAGCTGGGCCTTCATTCACATCAGGTCCTAGTGCTAAGAAGACACCAAGAGCTGCCCTTTGAAAAGTGTGTGTGACTCTGACTCGCATGTCTATTAGGCATTTGATGCCTGATGTAACTACATAAAGGAATATCTGGTCTCTTCTTCAGATACTTTAGTCTACAAGTCTGTTTCTGTTCCCAGATAGTCAATAAGCAAAACTGCCATCAACTTTAATGGGAATAGGAGAGGACCCTAAATTAAGTAGACAAGTAAGCATGAGTCTGGATATAAATAGCTAATTATTTACTCATATGTCCTGAAGAATTGAATCCCAGATAAAGATTTTTCCTAAAGTGATTTCTTTATGGTACTTTAAAAACATAACATTTTGCCTCTGCTCAGTTGAACCCAGATTATGTTGTCTCAGGAACTGCTATGCCAGAAGTACTTATTAGTACTAATGGAATTTATGTTTGGCTTTATGTTATGAAAAGTTCCCCAGATAAGAAAGTAACGTGTCCGGTTTTGACCAAAACCTTCTTGGAAGACATTTAAACCTCTAATTCTCTGTGTGTTCCTGTCCTCATTAGCAAATCTAGCAAGAGAGATGCCCCTGGGTCTCACAGGTTAAAAATAACTAAACACATCCGGGCCTTGTTTTAATTTATTTTTTTTAATTGGAAACCTATTTATCCCATCTGCTTCAGTGACTTTTATGGGCTAATGTGTACAATCAGTTTGTTCTTTTTAAAATTGTTTTTACACTGGTGTCAACATTTGATGGTTGTAGTTGATTCAGTAGAAAACAATGAAGTCAGTGTTCTGCAAATGCAGGAAGAAATGTGAATGAAGTGAATGTCATTTAAATTAAGGAAATGATTAAACAAGTGGCAGGCCCATGCAGGTTATACACCCAACACAGTAATGCTCTCAAGAGTTTGAAAAAACAATTCCGTCAAAGAAGTTACACATTTTGACTTCTTAGGAGTTTAATAAACTCACTGTTACCTTAAATGTTCATGTGAAATGATTTTCACTTTACAACCTTGCATTTTATTGCTTTAAATATCTGAAAATCTTCTCTTTTACACACCTGTTGTAACTTATCTTGTTGCTGTTTATCAAAGAAAGATTAAGTTAAAAAAAGAAAAAGAAAAGAAAGTGCCCTGTTTCAAAATTGCTGTCAGGAATTAAAGTCATTTGGGTCCTGATCTAAGCCCGGTCTACACTTAAAAGTTAGGTCAACATGACTGTGTTGGGCAGGATGTGAAAAATCCACATGCCTGACTGATGTAGCTATGCCGACCAAACACCCAGGATTGGTGCAGCTATGTTGATGTAAGAATGCTTCCATTGACATAGCTACCATTATTTGAGGAGGCTGTATTTCTTCATAAATGGAAAAACCCCTTCCATCATTTTAGGCTGCATCTACGGGGTTATGACAGCATAGCTACAGTCTCCATAGTGTAGACATACCTTAAGACTCCCATCAACTTCAATAGCATTGGGATCAGGCCCTTCATGAGAAGAACCTCATGTTGTAACAAGAGCCAGCATCATCCCTCAGGGTTCCAAGTTAATTCATGATGACAGTTTTCACCCCAATGCTGTGAAGATTTGTGAAAGGACTGATTGGCAGAGGGAACAGAGAAAGATCAGGTTTGTAAGGTAGTTTGGGGTAATTAAGGAGGGCTATTAAAAGTCAGGCCTTTGTGAACTTGATCTCATGTAGATGTTGTCAGGAAATGTGGGGAGGGTGGGGGGAGCATCCACGAAAAATTTAAGTGAAAACCAAAAAAAGTTTTCATTGTCGCGGAACTTTTGCTCACAACTTTTACAGCTTGTTGTTGAAAATCTGAAAATTTTTCAGTTTTAGTGTTTCTTGGTTTTTCAATGAAAACCCTGAAAAATTTCATCAAAATTGGATATTTCTCACAGAAATCTCCATGTTAACAAAAAAAGACATTTTAGTCAAAAAATAAGGTTTCAAACAAAAAATTTCAGGCTGTTTTAGTCCTACATAATCTAGAGGAATGAAGAATAGATAAAGACGCATTTCAGTGTCTTATTGTATATATAGATGATCAAAGTCTGCATGGAAACAGCTCCCATTGACTTTTAAGGTGGCTGAGTCAGTTGGGAGCAGTAGGCATGGTTCTAAGAACCAAATTTTGACCAGTTAGTTTCCTTGTCTTCTCCTTTATATAACAACAATGGTCTCCAAGTCCCATCTGGTGACGCAGATTAGCTGGCTTTTACCATCTTCCTGGTTTACCTCACTTCTGTCTCACTAGCTCAGCCTTCTCCTGCCAACCCCAACTCTGGAGCGAACCCTATTACAAGCACACACACACCCGTCAACCAATGTGCGCCAATGCCCACTCCTTGCAGTGAGCTCTGCCCGCTATACTACACAGCCCCACCCACTCTGCGTAGAGTTCCACTCCTTGCACATCGCAGCCTCGCCCACCGGACAATAAAGCCACACCCTTAGGACCATAGAGCTTTGGCCACTACTCTTTTTTCCACCTACTCTACCACAAAGCTCAGCCCATCATCTCTATGGTTTTATCCGTGGGGTGGCACACTGAAGTTTTGCCTAGGATGGCAGATTGTGTTGAGCAGCCTCTCTCCTGGAGTGCAAAGAGCAGTCTGGGATGGGCCAGTGCAGAAAGGAGGGGGGCCCTATGCAGGATGGAGGTGGTGTGGCTTGCATCTGCACCTCTGCAAAGCCCCATAGGGGTCACTGAAACAGGGGGTACATCTTCGGGCAGCCCTCCTGATTGGCCTAGCGTGCACCAGCCCCTAGAAGCCTGGTATAGGTGATGCCCAAACTGCCACGTCTGTGCACTTACACCAGTGCAGAGATAAATCTACATCTTATAACACCTCCCCCATTCCCCACATTCCCTCACAACAAACATCTCTCACGCTCTGGTGTTGTGACTGTAACCTCACCGACTTGAATGGCGATAGTCCCGATCTCCACTGCGCTAAGCCAGAGCCAATGTTCTGTAGCATTAATAATTATTTTTTTCTCTCTCTCTCTACCTTTTAGATGTTATACTCACCCTTTAACCTACACCCCTATAATTTCTGCATAGCTGAACCTGTTTATTTGCCACTGTCTAATGTTTCCCATGTTTCCCTCTCAACTACCCTACCTATTATCTCATCCCTTTGCTCAATTACAGGTTTTTTCCACTCCTCTCCCTTACGCTGACATACTCAAATCATGTTTAATCTTTTTGATAGCCATCTGTTACATTCCCCAGGCGAAGTAAAATGTGATGTTTCTCAATAATGTGCCAAACTACCCATATGTACCTCAGGTCCTTTCCGTGGCAAAGAGCTTTATCCACTGGCAGGAGCCATAGTTCCCCCTTTCCACGTTTATTTCCTTCTGCCACAAAAAGTCAGAGGGGTATTTATTATCAGACTTAGCAGAACATGTTAGGATCATTTTGAAATTTGTCATTAGATCTTAATGCAGTTGCCCACTGAGGGCAGGAATGGTAGGTCATGTGGCCTTGCTGAGGGGTCACTGAGGGTAAATCTGACCTGCAGAATCTGCGTAATTGGTGATCATGCACGAGAAGGAAAGAACCTGTTTGATTCCCAAATTCCAAGGTTAGTTTGCAGCAATTAGAGCTGAGTGAATAACTGACTCTTCTTTTCAGTGTTTCATTTCAGCTTCTGAAATGATTTTGTTGAGGGTTGATTTTTTTTTTCCATTTCATTTAGTTTAGCGGGGGGGCGGGGTTTACCCATTTTAAAACAGATCTAGCTAAATTTTGAAATGAAATGTCAGTTAAAAATGAAAAGTCAAAACATTTTGTTTGGAACATGTCAAAGCAAATCGACTTTTTGGGGGAAAGAAAAATAGTTCTTTTGTCTCAGCTTAACAATTCAAGTTAAATTCAGTGAATCGTTTCAGTTGAACTGAATCTGCATTTTTCAGAGCATAAACCCCTTGTCCCAAAAATTTCACCTGACTAGAAAATAAAAAACTTTTTTTACTTATAAACTGAGCAAATCTCAGCTGGAATCAGTGAGACACAACAGATGCAGAAACCCAAGGTGCCATTTTTTTTCAAGGTAAAACTATGCTTTACACAAAACTGTAGGTGCAAAAAAACCAAAGCAATCACCATTTGTGGGGAGGCAGGGATGCTGACTTGTTAGAGTTTTTAGGCCTTGTGGTCTGTACTGTCTCCAGTTCACAGCCTATGCCAACATACTATATTCCCCTCGTGTAGAAGGAACTTAACACCAACAGAAGGCGTTTTTCTTCCAGCGTAAGAACATCACCTCCCCGAACAACACAGGCACGAGTGACTTTTGGTTTTGGTGGTGGGTGCTCCTCTCCACCCCCTCCCACCCCCGTGTGAGCGGCAGGAGGCCCCATGGGGAAGGGGCTGAATGGGGGTGGAGCCTCAGGGTGGAGCAGTGGGCGGAGCCTCAGGGGGAAGAGGCCGAGCTTGGGCAAGGCCTCGGAGTAGAGTTTGGGCAGAGTGGGGGTGGGACCTTGGTCAGGGTTTCGGGGCCCTCAAAAGATTCATCTGACCCTGGGGTTGCTCATCACCCCCTGTTTTTTTCCAGTGAGTGCTTGAGCCCCAGAGCACCCACAGAATCAGTGTCTATGCCGAATGCATTAGCTGTACCAAGAGACACACACTTCTGTCGGCATACCTGCACCTACCCGGGGTTTCTATGAGTAGCTACGTTTTATGAGTAGTTTTATGAGTAGTTATTTTCACCTCACCAACTGACTTAACTTTGCCAGGACAAGGCTACGTCTACACTTAGAGCTGAATCCGAGCTCTACGAGAAATATTCACACTCGCTGTCATCAAACTAGCAAGCCAAAAATAGCAGTGTAACCACAGTAGCACAGGAAGAGGTGAGCGACGGCATGAGCTAGCCACTCTGAGTAGAAACCTACCTGTTTCCTCATGGGTAGCTACTTGTGGCAGCTAGCCCACACCGCTGCTTGCACTGTCTTGGCTACCACAGCTGCACCAGTATTTTTTGCAAGCTAATGCAAGAATGTCTACTCGAGCTGGGAGTCTCACACTCCTGTTCCAAGTGTAGACGTAGTCTGAGTTTGAAGTGGAGAGCAAGCCTGTGTCTCAGATACGGCAGAATACCAAAAGAAGGGAAGATTGGGTATACCTAAATATACCCCCGGGGGTATATTTTGGCTGTCCCTGCTTTTATCGCACAGATTTCTTTCACAGTGTTTGGAAACAAAAGATAACTCTTCAGATCCCAAAGCCCCGTGAAATCCCTGTGTATTTCTCAACTCAACCACAAATCCTATTGTTTGGCAGTCAGATCTGAGACTACACCTGCTGCACACGCCCATTAATGTTTTATTAACATGCTTCTTTCCCCCCATGCCTCCTCTGGGCATCCGCTCACAGCAGCTATTGGAAATTCTCTGCAGGTGGTTTGATTTAAGTGGTCATTAGGTTGCAATTAGCGAAGGTGCATTGGCTAAGGGAACTGCTCTTTTTCTCAAGTTATCTGCAAGCTAGAAGGTGGTCATATCAGATTAAGGCACTTAACATTTTGGGGAGAGGAGCTAACATGCTGAGCGAGGAAACAGCTGGTCCGACCATTATCAGAATACAAGATTAACAGAAAGGCTTGAGGATTTCCCTGGTTTCAATGCCAAAATTGGAATTACTTATTATCATAATCTTGATTTCCAGAACTGGCTTGCTTATCCCATCAGGAGGGCTCTGCTGTCAAGGGTATCCTTCTAACTCATTCTTAATGTCAAATATTTTACCCCTTATTTGACTTGCTCAACTCACATGAATTCTTAAAATTTTCCCCGTCTGAGTTACAAACTTCATTTGCTTCCTTAATCTATAAATCTTCAACCCGCACTTTTCCTTTCTCCTTCCAGAAGTTCCTATATAGCCTTAGCGAGAGGCTGAATTACTGTCTCCTCTTCAAGCCATATTTCATTCAGACTTATTATGTTCCTGACTTAAGGTAATCATTTTTTCCCTTTAATTCTTCAAGCACAGCATTGAGAGACACAGCACTTGTTTACATGGAGAAACTGACCTCAACAGCTATTGCAGAATAGCTCCCTGTGTGCCTATTCCATACCACAATAAAAGTCACTATATTTCAAAATAATTACACCACTTCAGAAGCACACTAATTATTCTGGAAGCAAAGTTTTCACGTTGGTGAGATGGGGATAAAATGGGGATTCTCTGTAAAGTGCTTTGAGATCATTAAATGAAAATCGCTATACAAGAGATAGGTGGTATTATTCTAATTATGATTAGTTTGTTCCAGAATAGAGTGTCTACCCAGGAGGCTATACTGGAATAGTTATTCTGGTCGGTTTCCCCATGCAGACAAGCCCACACACACCAAAGTGCCATTTTTTAGTGAGATTTATGGTCTCATTTGCCGCCTCTGCAGTGAGAAACCAGCTGGAGTCTATCTCACACTTTCCCTAAGGTAAGGAGAACTCATTAGGTATGTACCACTGACATTTTACTATATGCTTTTTGACTTGCCTATTGAAATAGTAAGCTCATTAGAGCAGGGGTCATGCTTCCCTGTGTATCTGTACAGCACCTTGTACAGTGGGGCCCAGCTCTCAGCTGGGCCTTTGTGTGATACCATAATAAACAGATTAAATAATAACTCGAATACTTCATTAATCTTATTCTAGAATTGGTATCTAGAGCTCTTGCCTCTACTAGGCTGGTGTCCCAGTGTGCTATTTCCATTACAATACAAATGCAATCAAGAGGCAATGCAGCGCCGGTCAAGTTCCCTCAGCGTAGCAGCCGTAACCTGAACCGACAGTCCTCCCACAGTAGAAGAACGGATGGTGAGGTGAAGGAAGACGTGCACTGGTGAGGTTAATCCCAGTGCTGGATAATCTATAAGGCACTTGAAGCACATTGCTTTGAGGATCTCAAAGCAATTATCTCCCCCATTTCACTGCTGGGACATGAAGGTGCCTTAACTTTTTATGAACCAAGTTTTCAAGGTTGGGTGGATACCTAAATGCCTGGTTTAGACATGTAAAGCCTGGCCCAGGAAACAGAGTGTAAGTACATTGTTAAATGCCTAACTTCAGCTACCTGCATCTGAAAACTTGGCCCTAAGCCCCAAGGGAATTGTTAACAAGCAGCAGAGATGGAAACAGAAATTAGAAGTCGTGGCTCCCAGCCTGTTGCTCTAACCACTTGAATACACTCCTTTCTAAACCCCAGCAGTGTTTATTGTTTTATAAGAAGCTATGCAGGGCCCTCATGGAATGAATAGCAGAGGCCATCTAGAGATGTTGCAAAAACCCAACCAGAGGCATTCTGAATCAATTGCAATCAGTGAAAAGTCACTGGTGGGCAGAGTCTTCATAGAATATCAGGATTGGAAAGGACCTCACGAGGTCATCTAGTCCAATCCCCTGCTCAAAGCAGGACCAATCCCCATTTTTGCCCCAAATCCTTAAATGGCCCCTCAAGGATTGAACTCACAACCTTGGGTTTAGCAGGCCAATGCTCAAACCACTGAGCTATCCCTCCCCCCTATCCAAGGAAAGCTGGCCGCAATCAGCAATTGAGCTTCCCCCTGAACAGAGGAAAGATCACAATCATGTCTATATGGTAGAACTCTACCCTAAGACCTATCGTCCCCTCCACAGCAGATCCCAGGGGACGCATGTTAGGTAGATCAAGGACAGGGGTGCTACAGAAGGAGGCTGTGAAGGCTCTGTGCATTGCTTTCCCATCCCCTCAATCTGTCTGAAGCCCTTCTGCAATGCAGGCTCCATTCACTGTGGACTCGTTACACCCTTGGATACTCTCTCTTCCTGCATAGGCAGGAGGGATCAATTCTGCGTAGAGCTCTCAATCCTCACTGGTGTTAAGATGAGCTTAGGTTGCTCAGCACGTCCCTGGATCTCACCTAAAATTAACTTTAGGGCAGTAAAAATTCAAGGGGATTATTAGGGAGATACAAAAAGTATCTCTCAGCACTGGGTCAAAAAGTGAACAGCATCTGAAGGCTGTTCCTTGGCAATCAAATTGACGACAAGATGGCAGAGGATAAGGCATGTTCTCAGCTCTGCTATAAATAAACCATTCTGCTTCCAAGATAAGCATGTCAATCAAACCCAGCATTACTGTCGCCAAGAGAGGAGACGCTACAAAGAAATGTTAGTGGGTAGGAGGCACTAAATTGCAATAGTGAGAGACTTATTAGGACACCTGCAAATAGAACACACACGATGGCCTCCGTAACTACTGCTTTCCTGAGCTTGGAGCAAGGACCGGGGTGAGGAGAGAAGTAATGGAAATAGCTTCAAACCACTTGTGTGCTCTGTTTTCTGGGGCAGCCAGGAGCTTGCCTGGCACCCAATATAAGCTGGAGCAGCCTCAGGAATAGCCATTGCAGAATGCAATCCATCTACATCCCTTCCCTTGAGAAGCCACTTATGCTTGGGACTAGAAGCAGACCTCAGGCCAACTCTACCCTGGCCAAGGGGTATTCTCAGGGGTGCATTTTTGCCCCCTTTACACCACCTGAGTGGTGTGTCAGGGTCTTAGTGCAACTGCAAATTGGGCCCACATTAGTCAAAGGTAATAAAGGCTACAAAACCAATGATGTAGGGATGGACCCAAAGCAGAATTTACCTCAGATCCAAGCACTCCCATGCTTTGTGAGGTTTGAAATGGGTGATTAGAGTTTGGCAGCTCGTAGGCAACTCTGCAATAGAAATTTAGGGCTTGTTTTCCTATGATACAGAGACAGTCCCAGATATCCACAGACAGGTCCATTTTTAGGGTCTCAGTCTGGGCACCAAAAAAGGAGAGAGACCCCCAAATCACTAGACATGGCCTAGGTCGGGAGAAAACTTCCATTCGGCATTAGATAATTCCTCAGAAACTTGTTCCATCCATTTGCAACTTGCAAACGAAAATGAAAAGCATCCTTTGTTTTATTCCACCTCTGGTTTCACTGGCAGCTGTATCCCTGCCTCTTGGGATCCTGACAGTTGTCTCGGGTCTCTCTGGTGTATCACGTGCATCTCTCTTCCTCCCAGTTTTGCTGAGAAGGAAATGCTAAGGATGCTCTTTTGAGCAACCATCAGTCTTGCTGCCAAGGGAGAGGACAGTAGGCATGCTGCTGCTCCTCTTTCATGTTGTTGAGAGAACACAAAGACTTCATTTCTGCCAGAGCTGATCGATTTTACAGCCAGCATGTTAAGCGCAAAGGAAATAAGCACCTGTATTGTATCACGCTAACGTTCAGAATGATCCAGCTAAGGAGAAGAAGGGAGACCATAATAGTTTGTGGCAGAGAAGGCTCCAATTCATTTCCTCCACCTCTCGCCCACACAGAGCCTTGCTCAAAGACGAGCAATTAGAGCTGGCTTCAAATATTGAACTCAAACGGCAGCTAGTTTATAATGAAACAGCTGCAGAGTTTTCCTGAAGCCTCTGGGTTACTTGGGGATTTAGCAAGGAATTAAGCCTTACGGCCAACATTTTACAAAGTGATCTGGGGTGCCCAGTGTGAGATGCCTTTAAAGGACCAGGATTTTCATAGGATGAGGGCTCAGCATTCACTTGAAATCAGGCCCCTTCCAGCTGAGCACAGAAAAATGGAGGCCCGCAGAAGGAAACTCTTAGCATCCAGTCTACTGAATAAGAGTTCTTCATACCATGTGCTAGACGCTCTTGGGGATCTAGCTTAAATACTTGTATGGCCCCCATTACCTTGTATCTCAGCACCTCAGAGTCTTTAAAGTATTTATCCTCACAACACCCCTAGGAGGTAGGGAAATGTCATTAGTTCCATTTTACAGATCGAGAACCATGGCATAGAGAATTTAAGTGGTTTAACCAAGCTTACACATGAAGTCGATGGTAGAGCAAAGAATTGAAATGGGGTATTTGCAGTTCTAGGCTGAGCCATCCTTCATCTTGGCGGAGCTGGGATCAGCCAAAGGCCAAGGTGAGGGCTGGGGACATAGCTGACTTTTAGTTGTTTGAATGCTCCCTTGATCCTAGGCCTGACTGATATACTGCTCCTAGACACTGCTTGTGTCCCTGCTGCAGAGGCATCGCATGCTCACAAGAAGTGTGTGTCAAAACACTAGAACTACTCAGTTTGGTTTCTATTTCATCAGAAGCCTTGTGCCTTTGTCCGATCTCCCTTATTCAAGTCTTACACTGCTATAATTGCAGTGACTTCAATGGAGTTCAGAGTCGAGCCCCAGGCTTACCATGTTTCACAGTGCAAAACCATTCTAAATCCTTCTGTAGCGATGAAGTTGCTGGGTTTATTACTGCAGACAAACTAGGAATGAAGCTTCCATAGTAGTTTAACAAAGGTTAAAAAAAAAATCACCCGTGAATTATTATGGGATACATCCTTCTTTCCCAGACTTTTGTTGTTCCTTTTAAAACAGGGGTTCCCAAATTTGTTCCGCCACTTGTGCAGGGAAAGCCTCGGGCGGGCCGGGCCAGTTTTTTTACCTGCTGCATCCGCAGGTTTGGCCGATCGCGGCTCCCAGCGGCCGCGGTTCGCTGCCCCAGGCCAATGGGAGCTGCTGGAAGCGGTGCGGTCCGAAGGACTTACTGGCCGCCACTTCCAGCAGCTCCCATTGGCCTGGAGCAGCGAACCGCGGCCGCTGGGAGCCGCAATCGGCCAAGCCTGTGGATGCAGCAGGTAAACAAACCGGCCCGGCCCGCCCGAGGCTTTCCCTACACAAGCTGCGGAACAAGTTTAGGAACCACAGTTTTAAAGGATGCATCCACTCGGCAATGATGTGTGTCTGGATAAAAAAATATGAAAGAAAGATCCAAGTTGTCTTTCTTAACTCTGAAACTGTCATTGTTTTCACCTTTTTTGAACCTAAAGGCTTCCCCAGGTGTTCTTCTGTATACCTAAAAAAATTACCATCTAAATGTCAGCCAAGAAAATTTAAATCCTGGAGAACCTCTTTTATAATTCACTAGAATATGGGAAAGTCATTATCACTACATATGGTGACCTTTTATATCAAAACAGCACACTGTGTGTTCGCCCTAGGGAATTATTTAGAATCTGAATCCAATCCCACCTAAGCCTGGAATGTGTAAAAATGTGCACAATTTAGTCTCTTGCCAATTTAGCAAATGTGAGCCTGAAATCAGGTACTGATCTACTTACAATGAGGGGTTTCTGGTTACTTTATAATATTTCCAAATCCTCACACCTCTATCTGTTTTAGGAGCAACTCAAGAAATTCCAGAGATTAGTTTATTCCCTACTTCTATTGTACTTCTCATTGCCTTCCTACAACTTCTCACAAAGGTTCAGAAATTCAGGTCTGGCACTTTTGTTGTTGTTCTGATGCCTTTCACTAAAAAAACAGAAGTTATATTTTTCTGTGTTTTTTCTCTTTCATTTTGCCACCAAACCTAACACCCATTCCCAGGCACCCCAATTCAGCTTTACCTTGATAAACTGACTTCTATAATAATTAAAGATAGCATCAGGTAAGTACCTTTGTATTTTATGCTGATGTGAATAGGCACCATGAACCTGTTATCCATTCTTAGTATAGTTTTTCAATATTATGCCATTTTCTCATTTCTACATGTAGTATTTATCTGGTCTCTGTTACTGTAACATCTGAGCACTCCAGTGTTTAATGGTTTTATCCTCATAGCCCCCCTGTGAGGCAGAGAAGTGCTAATACCCCCATTTTACAGATGGAGACCTAAGGCCCAGAACGTAGTGCCGTTTCAAACAATACTACGTCAACATGCATTAGATAACTTCTAGTGCACCCCAGCAGGAACCACATGGGCCAGTTAGTGCAAACTGAAACATCATAAAGCCAAGCCCTAAGTGACTAAGAGTTGGTAGCAGAGCAAGGTATAGAACCTAGGTCAAGTGTAACTCCCAGGCTAGCACCTTAATCACTGGACCATCCATTCTCTCTTCCTTGAGCATCAGCAAATACTGCCTTGCACAGTCCTTCATACATTATAGCTGGTGTTTCCATCCTCATATTTAGAGAGAGCACAGGGTCCTCTCATGACCCCATTCTCAGCTGCTGACCCTGGTGGTGCCCAGATCCTTTTGTGCCATCTGGTGGAGCCTTCCTATCTCAAACGTTCTCTAAGGTCCACTACTTCCTTACTCCCATAAAAGGGGCACAGACTGGGAAAAGCCCCCTCCTCTGGAGCTCCTAGTCTTGGCTCTCATAGAAGGAGGCGGTGGGAGGTAGAGATGTTCCTCCAGGTCCCACTGCCTTCCTGGCTCCAGTCCTTCAAACCCTATGCACCTGAAACCCCAGTGACACCCACAGGAGTTCGGTGCATGTTATAGCCTACATTTTGCACAGCAGTTTATCATGCTTGTAAAGGACTTTACGGTGAAAAGGGCCCTGTATTTAAAGATATTATTCTCTTGCAATCACTGCTGCAATTTTAATTTTGCTTCCATAAAATTTGATGCCAAATGAGACCGTCAGAATGAGGGACTGAAATAAAAGTCTTGGACACCCTTTCTTGAACAAAACAACCTTTCCAAAGTGTAGAACATCATAATAACATGAGGGGGAATAACATGAGGGGAAAAGGAGTCCAGGAGAGCTGGCTGTATTTTAAAAAATCCTTATTGACATTACAGGGGCAAACCATCCCGATGTGTAGAAAGAATAGTAAATATGGCAGGCGGCCAGCTTGGCTTAACAGTGAAATCCTTGCTGATCTTAAACACAAAAAAGACGCTTACAAGAAGTGGAAGATTGGACAAATGACCAGGGATGAGTATAAAAATATTGCTCGGGGATGCAGGAGTGAAATCAGGAAGGCCAAATCACACCTGGAGTTGCAGCAAGCGAGAGATGTTAAGAGTAACAAGAAGGGTTTCTTCAGGTATGTTGGCAACAAGAAAAAAGTCAAGGAAAATGTGGGCCCCTTACTGAATGAGGGAGTCAACCTAGTGACGGAGGATATGGAAAAAGCTAATGTACTCAATGCTTTTTTTGCCTCTGTCTTCACAAACAAGGTCAGCTCCCAGACTACTGCACTGGGCAGCACAGCATGGGGAGGAGGAGACCAGCCCTCTGTGGAGAAAGAAGTGGTTCAGGACTATGTAGAAAAGCTGGACGTGCACAAGTCCATGGGGCCGGATGCGTTGCATCTGAGAGTGCTAAAGGAGTTGGCGGATGTGATTGCAGAGCCATTGGCCATTATCTTTGAAAACTCATGGCGATCCGGGGAAGTCCTGGACGACTGGAAAAAGGCTAATGTAGTGCCCATCTTTAAAAAAGGGAAGAAGGAGGATCCTGGGAACTACAGGCCAGTCAGCCTCACCTCAGTCCCTGGAAAAATCATGGAGCAGGTCCTCAAAGAATCAATTCTGAAGCACTTACATGAGAGGAAAGTGATCAGGAACAGTCAGCATGGATTCACCAAGGGCAAGTCATGCCTGACTAATCTAATTGCCTTCTATGACGAGATAACTGGTTCTGTGGATGAAGGGAAAGCAGTGGACATGGTGTTCCTTGACTTTAGCAAACCTTTTGACACTGTCTCCCACAGTATTCTTGCCAGCAAGTTAAAGAAGTATGGGCTGGATGAATGCACTATAAGGTGGGTAGAAAATTGGCTAGATTGTCAGGCTCAACGGGTAGTGATCAATGGCTCCATGTCTAGTTGGCAGCCAGTATCAAGCGGAGTGCCCCAAAGGTTGGTCCTGGGGCCAGTTTTGTTCAATATCTTCATTAATGATCTGGAGGATGGTGTGGATTGCACCCTCAGCAAGTTTGCAGACGACACTAAACTGGGAGGAGTGGTAGATATGCTGGAGGGTAGGGATAGGATACAGAGGGACCTAGACAAATTGGAGGATTGGGCCAAAAGAAATCTGATGAGGTTCAACAACAACAAGTGCAGAGTCCTGCACTTAGGACGGAAGAATCCAATGCACCGCTACAGACTAGGGACCGAATGGCTAGGCAGCAGTTCTGCAGAAAAGGACCTAGGGGTGACAGTGGACGAGAAGCTGGATATGAGTCAACAGTGTGCCCTTGTTGCCAAGAAGGCCAATGGCATTTTGGGATGTATAAGTAGGGGCATTGCCAGCAGATCGAGGGATGTGATCGTTCCCCTCTATTCGACATTGGTGAGGCCTCATCTGGAGTACTGTGTCCAATTTTGGGCCCCACACTACAAGAAGGATGTGGAAAAATTGGAAAAAGTCCAGCGGAGGGCAACAATAATGATTAGGGGTCTGGAACACATGACTTACGAGGAGATGCTGAGGGAACTGGGATTGTTTAGTCTACAGAAGAGAAGAATGAGGGGAGATTTGATAGATGCTTTCAACTACCTGAAAGGGGGTTCCAAAGAGGATGGATCTAGACTATTCTCAGCAGTAACAGATGACAGGACAAGGAGTAATGGTGTCAAGTTGCAGTGGGGGAGATTTAGGTTGGATATTAGGAAAAACTTTTTCACTAGGAGGGTGGTGAAACACTGGAATGCGTTACCTAGGGAGGTGGTGGAATCTCCTTCCTTAGAAGTTTTTAAGCTCAGGCTTGACAAAGCCCTGGCTGGGATGATTTAATTGGGGATCGGTCCTGCTTTGAGCAGGGGTTTGGACTAGATGACCTCCTGAGGTCCCTTCCAACCCTGATATTCTATGATTCTATGATCCCAGTATTTGCTGCCAAGCTGTGGAGGGCACAGATGGAGAGGAATAAGATAAAAATGTCTCATTAAAGAGCAAACATTTTCACTGATCAACTGCAAACATTGATTCCCAATTGAATGGAGCACATGTAAACACACATACAAAACACAAACAGAATTAGATTTGCACTTGGGGATAGATTTTCAAAGGGATTTAGGCAGATAGGCATGGAGTGAGAATTTCAAAATCATGTAAGTGTAACCTTTGGGTGGGCTAGAATTTACTTCTTTGCTCTTCTTTGGTGCCTAAAAAACCCCAACTCCCATGGAAAAGCACCTGGAGACCCAGAATTCAGTCACTGAGGATTTTCAGCAAGGATTGCACATGGACAACCTCTCCACTATCAAGAACAAAAAGAATAAACTTAATTTTTAAGTACCGACTTTATAAAATCTTATGATAAAGAAGCATAAACATTAACAACTTATTTTTTACAACATAACATAGCGACTTTATAAGCCACATACATTATCTTCGCAGTTATACATAAATAGAAAGAAAGAAAACAAATTAAATCTGAACAGATCAGTCCCCAGAGTGAGAAGAAGTTCAGAATTCCCAAAAGCTTAGATTGAGTTCACCTGAGTCTCAATTGGAGTCTTTGATCACCAAATCTATACAGTCTGCTGAATGAAAAGCAACATCTTCCTTTCACTTGCTTGTGGAAATTTTCAGCTGGAAACCATGCAGACTCTTCCTCTTCCGCTGCTGAAATCGCTGTTAGCTACTAACCAATTAACCAACCACTCAGTTAGGTTTATAGCTTTAAAAACAACCCTGTTACAAGAAAACTACAAAAACAGAATAGCAAAATAAATTATTCTTTCCCCATCTTCCCATTTAAATAAAAGAAAAATGGTGAATCATCCTAGTTGAGACAATTTAACTAAAGCAGTTTGGCTAAAATCAAACAACATTCAAAGTATACATTTAAAACAAAAGACATTTGTTTCCCTCAAAATTTCCCCTTTCTATAATTAACACTGTCAGGGCTTTCCTGTTCGGGGGTTAACAATATAACTAAACAGCTGCAAAATGCTTTAAAGTTAGGGGAAACAGCAGCCTGCTTCCCGCAGTTGGGGCTTATCTTCCCCCCACCCACACAGGGCACATGGCCTTTTGCAAAGCAGCTGCCCTGCCTGCCTGCCTGCCTGCCTTCCAACTCCACACAGCAGGAAGTTGCCAGAGAAACCTTGAAACGTCGCTAGATGTCACTTTGTAACCTACACGAGGGAACATCTCAGACAGATGCAATAAGAAGTGTCCAGCTCACACGAGGGGAATCTCTCTCCCCTCAATGAGCGAGGGGTGGTGTTGCCACCTTCCTAATGGCTGGTAACTGGATCCCCAAGGCCCCGCCCACGATTCCACCTCTTCCCCCCAAGGCCTCACCTAGGCTCCTCCTCTTCCCTTGAGGCCCCGCCTCCTGCCACTCCCCTTCCCTCAAGACTCCCCTGCTCAGCCTCTTTCCTCAAGGCTCCATCGCGAGCCGCATGGGCAGCCTTGGCCCTGGAGGTGGCGCTGGCTGATGCTGCTGCACTGCCTTCTTCCTTCCACTTAGGGTTGCCCCAGATCAAAAAGACCAGACATCAGAGCTTGTCAGATGGAACCCGGACACAAAAGCCAAAACCTGGACAGTCCGGGTGAAAACCGCGTAGGTGGCAACCCTACCGAGGGGTGCCCAGGGCAGTGTCCGAGTGAGGGAGTCTTTCCCCAGTGCGGGGGAGGAGGGAAGCCAGGGCAGGGTCTGGGAGGGTGGGGGGCAGCAGGGCAGGGTGAAAGAGTCTCCCCCCAGCGAGGCAGGGGGTGGGGCAGGACTCAAAGGGAGTATCCCTGGGATGCAGGGGAGGCTGCACTCACTGGAAGGCCTCGGCCATGGTGCCTGCTAGGCAACAGTTCTCCCAGGACTTGGGAGGTGGCAGCTGAGACGCCATCTCTTCTCTGGCTCTGCTGCACATGCCCGGCCAAGCAACCCCAGGTCAGGTTCCTCCCTCCTCACCCAGTCGTGGCCTTACCAGGCCCGACAGGGAGACCGCTGAGCTGTTCATACAATGGAGCATGTGATGACTCCGGGACAGGCCGCGCTTGTGGATTGACGTCTCTGGGTGCCACTGTTCAGGCCTCCCCCCACTCGGTGTCTCGAGTCTGGACACCATACTCCCCATCCCAGCTCAGGGCTGACCGGCAGGATTGTGTAGTCAGGAGAGCGTGGAATGGATTTTATTATGATCTTGTGACTATACAAATCGGCGACTTCTTTCTCTGAATATCACTGTAATCGGCAGTGCCAGTTGCTAGATTTGTCACTGGTCACTTTGACACTTATTTCCTCGCTAGGGAAATCAAAAAGTCACTAAATCTAGTGAAAACATTGCTAAATTGGCAACAGAGACTAGTGAGCATACCCAAAACTACCACACCTAATTCCAGAAACTTCAGAGTTTGGAGAGCTAATTGTGCATCGGTGTAGCAACAAGGACCCAGACAAAAACCATTCCTTCCTAACCCCCGAATAGATCTCTTAAAGAGATATCTCCCTAGTAGGGACACTGGATACATAAGCAAGTGAGGTATTAAAGCTGGGAGACATTTTCTGGCTGACACATCTTTGGCAAAAAATGCAGATTTGGCAACACCAAAGTGTCTTGAGAATCCATGCCAGTTTTGCTGAATTGTTTTGGTTGAAAACAATTCTAAAAAAAACCCAAACCAACCCACCCAAAAACAATCAAAATGTTTTGTTTTGACATTTTGGAAATGAAGTGTTTTGATTTTTCAGTTTGAAACAACTTTTCAATTCAAAGGTCCCTTTAATTTTATTCAATAAATAATCAAAAATGGTTTACAAAGGATCAAAATTAAAATGGAAATGTTTTGTTCAACCTAAAACTGAACCTATTTCATTGCTTCGCCAAGAGGTTGTTTGGTTGTTTTTTTTAAATCACTTTCTTTTATTGGAATTTTTTTTTCCCGTTTTTCGGAATTGCCAACAAACCAAAAACATCTGTTATTTGCCCAACTCTATTAGGCATCTAACCTTCCATTTAAATCAACGGGAGTCAGGATTTTCAAAAGTGCCTACGAGGCACCATTCTGCATCTTGAGATGCCTCAATACCTTCGAAAATCTTGCCCTTAGTGTTTGTGAAAGGTGCCGAAGTGATAGTTCTGAAGACTGAAATCTTCTATTGACCGTGGGTTGATGATTTCCTGCAAGTCAGGGCTGAGGTTAATGTTGAGGGAGATGCTTTTACTGCAGCTGCCCGGGCTGTACGTGGTCTATGTGTAACCTCAGTCCCTAGGCAATGCTAGCCAACGTGTATGAAAGGCCCGGATTCCTAAATGAGGTTAATGTTGAGGGAGATGCTTTTACTGCAGCTGCCCGGGCTGTACGTGGTCTATGTGTAACCTCAGTCCCTAGGCAATGCTAGCCAACGTGTATGAAAGGCCCGGATTCCTAAATGAGGGTAATGTTGACTTGGTTTGTGGCATCGACTATGCGATGGCAACTGGATGTGGTGTGATCAATTGCTGGTGACAAAGTACAGTGCATGCAGCTTTCCTGAGACTGTGTATACTTTGCAAGTGCAATAAAGCTAGGCTTGACAGAATTTTGCATCTAATTGACAGATAACATCTAGGTTTATTTTCAAAAACGTTTTCCCCAGTTTTTCAGGATTTAAATTGTTACAGTTGCAAGGAATTAGGGGGGAGGGGTCAGACAATTATTTAATGACAGTGGATGTTGAGATTGAAAATGTTGAAGCTTTATCACCATTAAAACAAAGTGTCAACATCACGTGTCAAATTATACAAAGTACATATCCTTAAATCACATGTTAAGTTCTTGAGCAGCATTTCTCTTACTTTGCCTACCTGTAAATTTTGATGATTGATTTCACCATACGCACAATGTTTACCGATATATACCAATAAAAATCAAAGCCTTCTAAGCCTAAATATAGCTTACCCAGGGCTCTAAGGAGCAGCGCCAAGCTAAGAATGTGCAGCTGCATATGATGCCAACCTAGGCCTATTGCGTGACTAGCCTGGCATTGGCAACAATTGGGGTTGTCAAAGGCTGTTGTCTCAGACTTGCAGCTGCCACGTGGAGCATTTGTTGTCCCTGCAAGGCATAAGAGCAGCAAAAGGTCCACCAGGCACCCAATAATTCCACCCGTGCCATCTAAGAAGGTAAGCAGGGGAGGAGGAGGAGAACCGTGGAGCTGCCAGGGCAGAAAGAGGGAAGGGTACTCTCAGCGGCTAGACATTCTCCATGACCAACCAGAATGAGAGGAGGGAAGCACCAGGAGCTCCAGCAGGATCTGTAGTCCAAGCCCTCCAGGGTCCCGATTACTGAGCGCTTCAGGGAAAAGAAAGCCAGCAGCCAGGTAATTGTAGCTGTGGTCCAGGCTCTATTTGCTCCATTAACAGCCTGGGCACAAGCTTTCCTCAAACTCAGCACACTGAAGATGAGACCCTACCAATTTCTTACACCTCCATGATCAACCATACGAGGCTTTAGTCAGCCGTTTCACTGTCAGAGAAAGCTTCAGAGCCTTTGCATCTGCAGGGAGCTGGTAAAATACAGCCAAAGTTATTTTCAGACCTTCAGATACAATGTTCTATCCCTCTCTCACAGACACACATGTCCTGTTGTTTGTGACTGTGCCCTGTAAAAGCCCAGTGACTGATGCTCCCAATTTCAATTCACTCTTCCTGAAACATCTTTCCCTTATTTGTTTCTGGCAAATTGGAAATTGCTTTTCTATTTTAAAACAGTGATTTCCGTACTCACAAAAGCACAGTACCCTGATTTCAGCAGCACATCTGAGTAGGTTTTTTACTAAAAGCACAATGGGCCAGATTCAGACCTGGGGAAAGTGGCAGCAATCCCTGGATAACAATAATTTCCTTAAAAAGAAAAGGAGTACTTGTGGCACCTTAGAGACTAACCAATTTATTTGAGCATGAGCTTTCGTGAGCTACAGCTCACTTCATCAGATGCATACCGTGGAAACTGCAGCAGACTTTATATATACACAGAGAATATGAAACAATACCTCCTCCCACCCCACTGTCCTGCTGGTAATAGCTTATCTAAAGTAATCTTCAGGTTAGGCCATTTCCAGCACAAATCCAGGTTTTCTCACCCTCCACCCCCCCACACAAATTCACTCTCCTGCTGGTGATAGCCCATCCAAAGTGACAACTCTTTACACAATGTGCATGATAATGAAGTTAGGCCATTTCCTGCACAAATCCAGGTTCTCTCACTCCCTCACCCCCCTCCAAAAACCCACCCCCATACACACACAAACTCACTCTCCTGCTGGTAATAGCTCATCCAAACTGACCATTCTCCAAGTTTAAATCCAAGTTAAACCAGAACATCTGGGGGGGTGGGTAGGAAAAAACAAGAGGAAATAGGCTACCTTGCATAATGACTTAGCCACTCCCAGTCTCTATTTAAGCCTAAATTAATAGTATCCAATTTGCAAATGAATTCCAATTCAGCAGTTTCTCGCTGGAGTCTGGATTTGAAGTTTTTTTGTTTTAAGATAGCGACCTTCATGTCTGTGATTGCGTGACCAGAGAGATTGAAGTGTTCTCCGACTGGTTTATGAATGTTATAATTCTTGACATCTGATTTGTGTCCATTTATTCTTTTACGTAGAGACTGTCCAGTTTGACCAATGTACATGGCAGAGGGGCATTGCTGGCACATGATGGCATAAATCACATTGGTGGATGTGCAGGTGAACGAGCCTCTGATAGTGTGGCTGATGTTATTAGGCCCTGTGATGGTGTCCCCTGAATAGATATGTGGGCACAATTGGCAACGGGCTTTGTTGCAAGGATAAGTTCCTGGGTTAGTGGTTCTGTTGTGTGGTATGTGGTTGTTGGTGAGCATTTGCTTCAGGTTGCGGGGCTGTCTGTAGGCATCTGTCAAGTGGCTTTGTCACTCTCCTGCCGTGTGACCTTGGTCACTGCTTCTCTCTGGGCTTGTTTCCGCCCCTCCCCTCTCCTCTTTTTTGTCTACTTTAGACTAAACTCTTAAGGGCAGGACTCACTATGTGTTTGTAGATCACCCAGTAGAGTCCCAATTAGGGTGCCAGCCAGTAGAGATTCAAACCATCTTGTTTATTTCAGGTTTGGAACTTTAATTTCTTTCAGAGTTACACTTTTCATTCTGTGCCATGGGAAAATTGAAGCCAACCCTCTCATTTTGAGAAAAATGGAGTCCTTGCAGCTGCCTCTGCTGACGTGTTGCCTGATCAGTGCACCTGCCTTGGGGTTATGTCAGTCGTGTTGTTACAGAACACGCTGCCGTTTTCATTTTTGACATGTCATTGGGAGCTGTGCTGTCTGCAATGACGGATCAAGTGGTAATGTTCAAAGCCGCACTTCAGAGGGACCCATCTTGCCCTGAAAATAATAGCGTTTGATAAAAGGTTGGAATCGTTGCCGATTCTTTAGTGAGCAATTCAGATGATTGTTCAAATACACCTAAATAATCTCTAACCTCCATTCAGGGACCTGTTTGAGCTAAATAAAGGTTTCAAAGCCTCCCCATAGTTGCCACAAGTGTTTCTTGTTTCCCCCTGAGACTGGTTAGAAGACTGTGTCCCCCTCCTATCAGGCCAGCATCACCTCTCGACAGTTAGCCACGGTTTTGTCGTTTCCAGACTGGATGAAACTCAATATATCTAGCTGACTCAGGCCCTGTGGACTTACAGTGCCTAGTGAAGTCAAGGCAAAGATTTCCACTGACTTTACTGGGCTTTGGAGATGGCTGATACCATAGGCCCTAAGAAAGCTTCACTTAGGTCTGGTCAGGCTATGGGGGTCTGAACAGCAGCATGGGTCTGAACGCCAAAATGTCCTGTAGCTCCTCAGTGTGGGTGCTGCAAGGGTGAACTAATAGATTCTACTGCAGGACTATTTTAATGTGCAATAGGAACCTTTTAGTTTGTGTCTTCAGCATCTACATAGGGGAGTCAGCACACATTCTGGTGCTCATTGCTATAGCCTGATCTGTGGAGCAGTGTAGACATAACCTTAACCCAGAATACAGTAGCCTAGCTTCTCAGCAGCTGGTGCTGCTGCGAGCACATTCCCCCACCACTCTGCTCACTACACTGGTTCCCCGTAGAATATCAGGTCAAGTTCAAAGTTTGCGGATGACACAAACATTCGGGGAACGGTACATGATGAAGAAGAGAACAGATGACTAATTTAGAGTGATCTGGATTGCTTGTAAACGGGGCACAAGCAAACAATATGTGGTTCAATTCAAGAAAATGCAAATGTACACATCTGGGAATAAAGAAGGTGGGCCATACTTACAGGATGGAGCCCAATGCTGGGAAGCAGTGATTCTGAGAAAGATTTCGGGGGTCATGTTGGATAATCAGCTGAACACAAGCTCCCAATGAGATGTTGTGTCCAAGAGAACTAATGCAGTCTTGGGATGCATAAACAGGGGACTCTCAAGTAAGGAGTAGAGAGGTTATTTTACCTCTGTGTTTGGCACCCGTGCAACTGCTGCCAGAATACTGTATCCAGTTCTTGTACCCACAATTCAAGAAGGATGCTGATATATTAGAGAGGGTTCAGAGAAGAGCCACAGGAATGATTAAAGGATAAGAGAGTATCCCTGCTAGTGACAGATTGAGGTGTTTGAGTCTATTTAGCTTCCAAAGAGAACGTTAAAGGGTGACTTATAGTCTATAAATATCTCCATGGGAAAAATATTTAATAATAGGCTCCTCAGTCTGGCAGAGAAAAATCTAACATGATCCAATGGCTGGAAGTTGAAGCTAGACAAATTCAGACTGAAAATAAGGTGTCAATTTTTAAACAGTGAGAATCATTAACCAGTGGAACAATTTACCAAGGGTCTTCATCAATGACTCTTTGTAAATCAAGAGTGGATGTTTCTCTAAAAGATCCGGTCTAGGAAGTATTTTGGGGGAAGTGTTACGGCCTGTGTTACATGGTGGGTCAGACTAGATCAGTGGTTCTCAACCTGTTCACCGTAGTGGGCCGCATACGCAGCTCTCTCTGTGTTATCTGGGCCGCATCCACGCAATGCGCATACAAAAAAAAAAAAAAGAAAGGTGTAGTATTTGTTATATGACAGCAATACAATTCAAATAGATACAGCACCTTTCACTTCACCCCTGACAAATGTCTACCAAGAGCATTTTAAGTTAGCAATATAAATCAAACCATTACCTGTAAGGGTAGCCGGGCATGGTGCCTTGCCACCCTCGCTTCCACGCTGCTACTGGCGGCAAAGGTGGGCTGAGTGCCCGGAGAGCACAGCTGCAGAGCCTGCCTGCGAAGATGGGGAGCCCTGCCTGATGCGGGGCACCCCCCTGCCAGAAACTGTCCCCCATGCACCCAGCCTTCCCTCCAGGTGCTGCCCCCTGCCCCCAGCCAGGGAATGCTCCCCCATCAGGCAACCCCTTTGGGGCTGTCCCCTCAGCATCCAGATCTCCCCAACACTGGGCTGGCACATGTGCCTCCCCTCCAGAAACAAGGTGCCCTGTCCATATAGGTGCTGGAACTAGGGGTGTCGAGGATGGGGAGTTGCTGCACCCTGTGGCTTGAAGTGGTTTCCATTATATACAAGGTTTACAGTTTGGTTCAATGGCTCTCAGCACCCCCACTATAAAAATTGTTCCAGCACCTCTGGCTGTCCAGGGCAGAATGGCCCCCCAGGGACTGCCCCCTCCAGCATCCAGTCTCCCACTCAGGGACTGCCACCATGCACCCACCCCCTCACCTAGGGACTGCCTCCCACCAGTCCCCAGCCCCCTCAAGGACTTCCAGCACTCTCCACCTCCATCCAGGGACTGTGCCCCAGTATCTAGCCCCCATCCAGGTACTGCCCCATCCATCAGTCCCCCCACTACAGTCTGTTCCCCATGTACAAGATGCACCCGCCTCCCCACTGCCCAAGCTCCCTGCACCCCACTCCCTGTGCTCATTGGTGTCCTCCTCACCTGCACTTAGCTCAGCCATGCAGCTCATCCAACTCTCCTGGCACTGCAGTCCCAGTACCGGGGAGTCTCCTCCAGCTGGGGTCACTGGACCCGTGCTCTTGTGGGGTGGGCGGGGGGTGGGCACTGAGCACGCTGGCATTCTGCTGATGCTGCTGGGCCCAATCCTGCCTTTGACACTGGGACCAATCCTATGCTGCCCCATTTTAAGCCCCTCGCACCTTGCCCTAGTTATGGCCCTAAAGATGTCACATGGGCTGCAGCTGTATGCTGACTGGGCCACGAGCACCCCACGGGCCGCGGGATGAGAACCACTGGACTAGATGGCCACAATTCTGGCCTTGGAATCGATGAAAAAGTCTCAGTCCTAATCTTCAGGCCACTCTATTGATACTGTTTTAGCGAACGCATCTCTCTCAGAGACAGCCATCTACTTCAGCCTCTGTGATCCTTACACACCTGTCAGGTAGTTAAGTACTGTTCTTCCCCTTTCACTTATGGGGTGGTTTATTAATTTAGACCGAATAAATGGGCCAAAGATGTTAATGTAACTGAGTCGCTGTTCAACATTAGACAGAGTTAAACAAGGTTTGGTATACAGAGACCTCTGCCTGCTTTCCGCCATGGCAGCCATATCTTAAAAATCCCCTTTAACCTTTTATTAAGGAGAAAGAAAAAAAGAGAAACAGTTAAAGTATTTGAAACGTAAAGTATTAAATAAGACTCTCATTTAGAAAGAAAATCTCCCTTGTCTGATAGTCCCTTAGAGCACTGCTACATTTATGCCTGGGGGGTACGCAGAGGTCTTCCAGGGCGTATATCAACTCATCTAGATATTTGCCTAGTTTTACAGCAGGCTACATAAAAAGCACTAGCGAAGTCGGTACAAACTAAAATTTCATACAGACAATGACTTGTTTATACTGCTCCATATACTGTACGCTGAAATGTAAGCACAATATTTGCATTCCTATTGATTTGGTTTTTAATTATATGGTCAAAATGAGAAAGTGAGCCGTTTTTCAGTACCAGTGTGCTGTGACATTTTTTTATTTCTATGTTGGATTTTGTAAACAAGCTGTTTTAAGTGAGGTGAAACTTGGGGTACGCAAGACAAATCAGACCCCTGAAAGGGGTGCAGTAATCTGGAAAGGTTAGAGGGTATCAAAGATGGTAATAACTGTTCTTTTGGGGAAAAGAGAAGTTAGTTGAAATGGGCTGGAGCTGTCAGTGATGCTCTTCTTGTTGTTAAAGTCCAGTCCCATTTCACCCCACGCGATCTTTGGGATTTAACTGGAGCTGCTGATGTCATCTGGGTCCCTCTCTCTGGCCTGGGCAGGATGAGGACAAAGGTCCAGTGTCCCAGGAGCTGGTGGGAGATGGCGTCCATGATGGTGCAGTTCACTCCAGTGAGCAATTTTTCTCTCCTATATTAGTTTTTTTCTGTAAGGACCCAATGTCACAATTGGGACATGGGCAATCTGACCTAGTGGTCAGGCCAGGTCAGATACCAGGAAGTCAGAGTCTAACACTGGCTAGCAGGCAAACCAAGACTCAGGAGTTAGGCAGGGTCAGGTTACCAGGAGAATAGCCGCAGGGGCAGGTATTACAGGGGAAGCAGTACTAAGCAGGAGGGATCCAGTTATATGGACAACTTCCTGTTCCTGTGCTTTTTTAAAAATAGAAACTGGGAACCAGTCAGATCCCAGGACTGCAGTCGTCTGTCAGAGTTCATCTTCGGTGCTGACAACTGTAAGCAGATCACTGGGTGGCAAGCTGGAACTTACTAGCTGCTAAGGGCTCAAGGCCTGAAGTCCCACATACCTCCAAAAGGAACGGTGGGTGCAAAAGCCCCTCCCCTTGTGATTTTTCCCACCAGTTAGGCCTAATAGCCACAGTTTTGGCCCATTAATTTCCAGACTCACATTTTCTTGTTTACCAGGCATGATCCTACCACCGTCCTGAGTTATATTAGGAGGCCTTTTTGCATGGACTAATTCAATCTCTGTCTCCCTTTCATAGCTCTTCCCATCAACATTTGTTCTTAGGCTTTTGTGACATCTGATGAACTTGCACATACTTTGGCAGGTGAGCTCACAATCAGGGTAAACCTGTAGGCCCAATTATCACACCAGAGGCTGACACACACAATGGCTGGGTGGCTTGCCCAAAATCAGACAACTACTCGGGGTACATCTACCCTGCAGCTGGAGGTGTAGTTTCCAGCTCGGATAGAGGTACACGCATTAACTCTGACCGAGTCAGAATACTGAAACCAGCACTTCAGCTTGCAGCCTGGGTTTGCCATCTGAATAAGTACGTAGGGTTTTGGAAGGGATTGTACTCGGGTGACCAGCCTGTCCCACGGCTCTTGCTACCCTGGCTACACTGCCATTCTAAATGCCCTAGTTTAGTCAAAGCTCATGCGTGTACATCCACCGAAGCTGGAAGCGACGCTTGCAGCTGCAGTGTAGACATGCCCTAAGTGGCAGAGCCAAGAACCAAAACAAGAGACCATATTTAGCTGCTAGATTTCCCCCTCATCTTCCCTTGGGGAATATCCTGGGCCTTCGGAAATGTAGGCATGGGAGATTTGATGTTTTGTGGATGTGAGCAGTGGACCAGTAGAAAGCTGCAGCTTTGAAGAAGGCCAGCCTGCCATGCTGCTGAAAATACTGACTGTGGCCCTGATTCCCCAAGGTACTTAAGCGTGTGCCTATCTTTAAGCACTTTGGCTTCACTGGGACTATTCACACTGTTCAGGTTAGGCCCAGGCTTAAATACCTGGCTGACGGGAGGCCTCTGTAACTATGAAGTTTAAGAAATACACATACAAACACACTCTGCAGAGCATGGAGCATGCAGTGCAAAGAGACTAGAAGCTACCCCTACATTCAGGAAGAGCAGGGAAGCCACGGTTGCAGAATACCTAGCTGTGGTCTGCAAATGGATACTGCAGTAATTAGATCATTCCCCATGTAGTAAGATATAGCTAGTTATCTTACTGCTGCACCCTGTTTACATGTCCTCCAGCTGGTAAATTTTGCTTAGTTTGCTGCATTCTAGCTTCGTGCTGGGGACCTCGATATCGTACCATAAAACAATGACACATTCCTTCCCTGGTGACCCTTTATTCATGGTGTGTGAATGTTCTGAAATGTTTAATTATATTTTTCAATACTCCTTTTACGCATTCTGCTTATTTCATCTCTTTACTTGCTCCTGTGTACTGGCAATGCACAGTACTTGGAACATAGACAGTAGGTGAGTCTGTGGTTTCCCTTAGCAATAATCTGGTTCCTGCATCTGAAAGAATATTACTCTGCTTTCACACTTATCATTTATCCACCCTTGAACTGGGTAATGGTTTTGTAAAGCGCAGTGCCCCTGTTGCCACTTAATTAACAGTGCTGCAGATTTGTTAATTGTAGTGTAGACGGACCCGGAAAGTTCACTACGATGGTCAAGCTTTTGTAAAGGGAGGCTCAATGGACAAGAAACATGCTTTTCTCATAGTACTGCAGGCTGAGACCGTGTTCTGTAGGGGAATAAACCAGTGGAAGGTGGGGGAAGAAAATCACATACTACCTAACCAGGAAGTAAGGGTGGGTGGAGCATTGGTCCAACTCACAATATTCCGAGTTAACCCTTTGATGACCACTTCTGTATACCCTCCCCCTTGTAGTTTGCAGCATGGTTGTTGTCTTTTCAATAATCAGGGGCTCTTAGCGCTCTCATGGGGTAATGCCTTTCCACAGCAGCCAGGACCACCTCTGAGGGCAGAAACCCACTTTCTCCAGCCTTCTGCTCCCGCAATTCGGTAGATACCCCCATCTTGGACCTTCCTTGCAAAACAGCATCCTCTTCTGGCCTTGGGTCCTCCCCGATGGTCATCGGCAAAGGGGTGCTTGCACCTCACTCTGAAAGCTGGCATGATGCTGGTGTCATCTTATGCACCACTCTCACTTAAACAGCCTTTAAAAGACAAGGGGTCCAGTTTGTTCTGGGACAGCATCTAGTGTGATGCTGGAAAGCCACGTGCCAGCTCTGACCAAGGCTGCAGGTGTCAGCTAAGAAGGGACAAATTCACAGCCAGGCGCCAGGCCTGCTCACTTGTATGTTAGCACAGTCCAACGTCAATGTTAAAAAATGTACAAAAATGTGTTTAAACTTCATGAAAAGCTGGTGGGATGAACACTAATATTTGATTAGCCAAACCCTGTTACTTACCTTTGACTTTTGCTACAGGGTGCAGCCACCTCTCACATGCTACAGCATATAAACACCTGTGGAAAGGACACTCTCAGGCACAGGAAATATTAAACAGCATGCTTTAGGGTTTAGGGCCATTTCTGACTATAGGAATTAGTAGAACTACGATAGGGGCAGACTATCCCACATCTACCTCATGTAAGGTTTTTGGCCACTGTCAGAGACAAGATACGGTACTCGGTGGACCATGGGTCAGTTCGAGTCTGGCAATTCAAATTAGAAACAAGGCACATTTTTAGCAGTGAGGGTGATTCATCGTTAGAACAAACTACCAAGGGAAGTGTGGATTTCCCACGTGTTGAAAACCTCAAGCTATGATTTACTGCTGTTGGAGACTGGGACAGTGGTCAGATATTAGGAAAAACTTTTTCACTAGCAGGGTGGTGAAGCACTGGAATGCGTTACCTAGGGAGGTGGTGGAATCTCCTTCCTAGAGGTTTTTAAGGTCAGACTTGACAAAGCCCTGGCTGGGATGATTTAGTTGGAGATTGGTCCTGCTTCAAGCAGGGGGTTGGACTAGATGACCTCCTGAGGTCCCTTCCAACCCTGATATTCTATGATTAGTGATTAGAGCAGGGGCAGTTGCCAGGAATAGGAGCCCAGCCAGAGTCAGAGGCCAATTGCCAGAGGCGGAAGTCAGGAATTGGAGCGAAGGGTCAGACCTCAGTTACCTGGAGTGAGGGAAGGCAGGAGTAGGGCTGGAAGAAGGCTAGGGAAGAGAAGCTAACACAGCCATGGGCAAATGCACTGAGCTGCTGCCAGACTTCTGCCGCTGGGCGTAAGAGTCGGTTTGCTGACTCTTCCAACCAATCAGGTGACATAGCCAATTAGGCAGCCTGCTCATTAGGTTGCCTGAAGATCTGGGTCTGTTGCAGACCCTGATTCCTGACAAATGCCTTTCTGAAAGATAAGCTTTAGTCAAATATACGATTTAGTCATGGATTCTGTGACTTCAGCCCTGCAATGGGAGCAGGAAGGGGCATGGCTCTGAGCTGGGGCTGTCAGCCCCATGCCAGGGCGGCCTTGGACTTCCATGATTTATTGTTTATTGCCTGTGTCCTGCCTGTGACTTACTAAAAATACCAGTGACAAAAATCTTAACCTTAAATGTAAGTTATTGGGCTCAATGCAGGAGTAACTTGGTGAAATTCTCTGGTTTGTGTTATACAGGTAATGTGACTAGATGATCTAATCATTCCATCTGGCCTTAAAATCTGTGAATCTGTTAATTCCTTTGCTCCTAAGAGAGCACAGGAATAGATATTGAAGTTGGTATTCAAGATGCTCCCAGGTTTATAAACAATATCAACTACATAAACAACTTACTCAGTGTGGAATATTAAAGTAGTTTAATAATGTTACAAAGTGTTGTCTGGGGATAATATGCCTTTTACAAAGAAAGTGCAAACGCAATCCGCAAAAGGAATGTAATCAAGATATCTAATTTATTGTAAGGCAACAGTAGGCCAGATTCATCACAGGGATTAGCATATTTTACTTTTCAAGCTGTAGCAAATAAAGATTTTTTTTCCAGTCGTCAATGTTCAAAAACTGATCAATAAATCTCGTTCAGCTGATAATTGCTAGATATCTATCTATATTCATAGAAAACTGGCACCTGCAGAGAGAACAGAATTTCATGAAGTGCAACTTACCTGGTAAATTTCTTTGCAAAGTGCAAATTTGATATTTGCAAAACACTGAGCAGCAGCTCCTGTTGTGAGATAAACCTCAAACAATTGGAATGGTCACCGAAAGCAAATCAATAGAGAGAATTCAGATGTGCCGTATTCGGTCGGGTACACTGAGTAGAGCTGGGCAACATTTTTCAGCCAACACTATTTTTCAGTTGAAAAACATGCAGATTTGATGATACTGAAATGTTCGGTGCATTCATGTCAGTTTCAGCAAACTACTAGATTTTTGTTCGTCCAAATTAAAAAAAAAGTTTTGTTTTGACATTTTGTAAAAGAAAAGTTGGTTCGAATCAAAACTTTAAGACATGCGGGAAATAAAAGAATTTCTGAAATGAAAAGTTATTTTGACCATTTAAAAAAATAAGAGATCACAACATTGTTTGACCCACATAAATTAGGTTGTAACATTTCGATTTGCTGAAAATTTCTCACTTTGGGGTTGGACCAAAATGATATTTTTTGGTAAACTTTTTGAAAATGCCAAATGTCTAATATGGAAATATTCTGAATTTGGGATTGGCTCTCATTCAGCAATCAGTGGCCAGAAACTGGTGTGGCTACACCAGTGCAAACCCCACATATAGACAGTTACAATTTGAATTGGTTGAGCTTATTTCAGTTTCAGGCAGGATCAAATTAACTTAGTGACCAAGTTCCTTGGGCAATTCCTATACTGAATGCCGGCAGCTCCTTGTTTTTCTGCTCAACCGTCTCCTTGCCAGACACTGAATGGGATCTCTCTAGCTCATCATATTCCTTTATTAGTAGTTGTCTCAAGGATATATTTATTGTGGGGCGGGGGGGAGGGGGTGGGGAAAGAGGATTGGTGGCATTATATATTGTCCTGCAATCATCAATAAGTGGTCTCAAAGCATGGAAACACAGTATATTCTGAAGTAATTCTACTGCCAAAATGTGTCACAATCCCTTAAACTGGCTTAGAGGATAAATGCCCACTACTGCTATCAACAAATGGAGCCACTCCTTCAGCACCAGGGATAGACATCTATGCATTGGTGCTAATGGGGCCTAGATTCAAATCTTGCTGACAACCCACGTAGGGGTATTACACAGAGTACTACTTCAGAGTTCCAGAAATGAATAGTCCTTAAAATACAGGACATTGAAATGGTGCCAGGCAGATTTCACTTTCTCTGGAACAGGACAAAATTGCCCATCACACCAATGCATCTATAAAATCTACCTTCTACTTTGGTCCTCACCACCTCCCTACACTTTATGTAGCAGGTTTAAAAAAAATCAGCAACAAAAAATACAGTGCACGTTCCATGTCCATGTTTTCTGATCAGCGTGTAAAATCCAGTGGCCAGATGCTCAGCTGGTGTAAGTCAGCATAGCTCCGTTGACTTTGAACTGGCTATGCCAATTTATGTGATCAGAGGATCTGACCCCATGCATTTAACTGGTAGACTCCTCCGGATGCAAGTACCACTTATTGTTTAAGCAAACGTTTCCTCAGCACAGTGCGAGCAAACTGGGCCTCATGACCAGCTTGGATGTTTGTTTAGCCATTACTCTTACTTCCTTTTACAACAGTGATATTTTGCATATTTAAAGAAAACCAGACTGACCCATGAATTATTGGGTAGAGTCTCTTCTCCATTGTTTGTTCCTCCCTCCTATCAGGGCACAGTCCTCTATGGATAGAGAGACTTGTATGCATTTTGTTTAAAAGGATATTAATTTCCACATACACCAGAGAGATGGGAGACAGGCGTAGTCTAAGCCTGGTACCTGTGTGTCTTTGGAATGCTACGGGTCTAGGATACTTCACACTGACCGAGCACTGGGACTGCTCCCTTCATGAATCCTGGGTGCTAAGCCTACCCCAAAGCAGCTGGGAAAGAGGGGGAGCTATACCCAGACTTCCTGCATAGAAGAGTTGGGCTGGAAGGGACCTCAAGAGGTCAACTAGTCCATTCCCAACCCCCCACCCCACTGCCACCAAGAGGAAGGCCAGAGTTGAGGGGGTGGGCAGGGGAGTAAGCTGTATACTAACCATATGCTGCCTGGAGAAATGGGAGGGATGGTGCCTCCTGAGTCACCACTTGGAGTCTGCAATTCTGCACTGCTTCTTCCAAGGGCAAAGTGTCCACCGGCCACAGCCTGTCCCTGAGAGCCCCTACATCCAACACAATAGCACATCCCGCATCAGGGAATCCCAGCCTGCTGACAATCAGATTCACACAAGTCCTGCTGGACAATTATGAATTTCACTCTTCTTCCAGCAAAAGTGGCTAAAAATGTATTACCCCCAGAGTCTGAGTCCCTTGGCTCTGCTGTCACTTGCCTGTACATTTTCCAGTGAGCTGTTCCACCCTCCACTACAGTTAGGCTGGAGAGAGGAAATCCATTAAAGATAAGCTACGCACGGATTCCTCACAGCCGATCCCATGACAGAAACAAGCTCAATTATGGAAGGAAATTGCCTGGCTTTGGAGATAGACTGCCGGAGCCAGCGCTGTCAGGAGGGAGACAGCATCATTCAGGAACGATGAAGTTCCCACGCTTGCAGGACACCAAGTGCAGCTGTGTAACTATCTGAGGGCTGCAGGACACGCACTTTATTAACCTCAACACTTTCATTCCCCTCCCCACTGCTGGAGTCTTGCCTGCATTATAACCACTTCACTGTTGCCGGAGGGGCTGTATTACCCCTCCACGGCTGCCTGAGTTCCCACTGCAGAACTCCCACCGACTTCAGTGAGAACAGGGGAAGCCTGAAGTATTTTCAGTTGCTCATTAAATTTTCAAGTAATGGCAGCCTCTCCTGTACGTGCGTAGAGTTTTGATTTTTTCCAGGGATGCCAAATCTGAGCAGTAAATCTCACCCACCGGAGCACAGCTCCAATTACAGGCCACACTGGTGCTTAATGCCAACAGAAGTGGGACCCAGGAGAGAGCGCATTCTCCCCTCTGTCTTGTTTGGAAAACTGCCTTTTGGCCCCACCTCCTGGCTTTCCAGTTCCAGTGAGGAGGCTTTATAGCCGCTTAATAGGTAAAGGAGACAGGCAGGCATCAGATGACCCTGTGAGAGGATTTACTGATGCGGATATGCAGACGTTGCAGAGGGGGGTGGTCTTCGTCATAAGTGGCAAGGAGCTGGTGCTTACTGTAGTTGAACCCGAACAGGCCTCAAATTAGTTAACCAGGATCAGCTGTAGATCTAATATAGAATAGAGCTGATTGAATACACGATATTTCAGTTTAGTGGCAGTTCCGATTCCCCTTCTTCCTCCCCCCAGTTTTTTCCCTGCTTTGGGTCAAACCAAATCTGGAATTTCTGATGAATCAAAAAAGCCCTTTCCGGGTCTGCTCCAGGGTGGGGATTCAAATCCGGGTATTCTACATGCCAGGCGAATGCCCTATGTACTGGGCTAAGGGTTACGGGCTGGGGAAAAACAGCACCACTGCCACCTCTGGCTATTTTGTGAATGGCCTAAAACTCTGCATTAAATTCACAAATACTTTCAGGTTGACCAAACTGCAGTTTTTAATTGAATAAACGATTAGTCTGAAAAATGTCATCCAGCTCTAATCTCGAGTATATACAATACGGCCACATTAGCCTTGCTATCAGAACTTTAAACGACTGCATTTCCCGACCTCTCAGAATCGGATTCTCTGCCACGTTTTGGGTGCAACCCAGACCAGCGGGTTGTCTCACCGCTTGTCCTGTAACCCTGAGTGTTTTAAAATGCTCTGCTACTGTAGCTCCCTGTCTAGACACTCCCAGCCAACCTACAAAGCACTTACTGAGTGTCTGTGTGTTGAGCCATCCTGGTTATACCTCAGCCACACTTTAGTCTCCACCAGCCAAGTGATCCCAACACATGCCCAGACCCAAATGTCCCCCAAACTATCTGCTTTGAAGCATCCAGTCCTCTCCTGGAACACTCGGAATTCATAAGGTTTCTTGTTCTTTTAAAGAGACAAGAGCAGAGTTTTTCTTTTAACTGGAGTTAACAATCCCTTCAGTTCAAACAGCACTTGAGCTTGATGATAGTAAAAATGAAACAAAAAGGACATTGGTTAAGTTAGAAAGGGTTACAAACAAAAGTAAGAGTTCAGTTTCTAATGGCCAAGACCTAACTTCAGCAACTCACAACCTTTGTTCAGATAGTCTCTGGGAATGGAAGACTGGTGAGGAAACTCCAGCCCCCCTTGGTTGAAGAACCCATCTTTCGCAGCTTGCAAGAACTCTGGGCCCTTGTGTCTGTCCAGTGATAGATGCCAACATGGCTTCTTCTCTTTCCTTATATCTCCCCAAACTCACTGTTTTGTCCCCAGACTCAGGAGGTAAATAGGACTTCCACTGGTTTTGGTCACACCTTGCCTAATTTCTTTAGAGACAGGTAGACAGCTGCCTTCACTCCTGTCTGGGAGGGAAGCTGTTTACCACCTCCCACTGATCTGCCTGATTTAAACACCTTGTAGTTGCAGACTTTAGAGAATATTAGTGAGTATTCAGAATTTCTCTTATAGGGTTAATCCATACATTTCATGACATGAGTTTCATTAGCTGTCACACTTTTACTTACTTGATACACTTTTATAATGCAGTAATACTGCATACAATCAGTTGATTCAATAAGTTGTCTTTATAGCCCAGATAAAAGTTTCTTTCCCCTGTTTAGGTGTAGATGCTGTCTTCTCCCCCATATTTTAGCTTGAGAGCTTTGTTTACCTTATTTGTAAATTGACCTTGGTTGTCTCTGCCTGACACCAGGCTTGGACAGAAACAAATACACATGGCTTTATCTAAGGCCAACTGTGCTGAGGCACTGCTGTCAAAGACATTAAGAACATAATTCTAGCACATACCCATATTTTGTACAGATCCTGGACATACATGATGCAAGAATATTGTGATCTGTGAGTTATTAGTGGTCCAATGATATATTACATGCCATCTCTTTGGTATTCATCATGACAACAATGTTAGATGTAGTGAGTACGTCAGGCCTGATGAGAGTTGCTGAGACAGTAATGAACCACCAACAGGCCACTGTGTCATATTCTCATTCACATGAAGGCCACTTTGCTCCTTAAAGTGGATGTAAATTACAATTACACCAGCCATAAGGCCCCTTTGCACTGCCAAAGTAGTGCCCAGTGGCCAGAGCATAAATGAGACTCTGTCCCTGAGTGTTCAAACATACAATACTAGTGGGAGTTTTGCAATACTAATACGTCCTTTATATTTAAAGGTGAAACCCATTTCCTTAGGATTTCATTTCTCATCTACCACAGGTGCTGCTTGCCAGTTTCCATTGCTATATGGGTCTTTTTCACAGAGATACAGTACCAAGTCGCTTTGCCCCAACACATGGAAAATCCATGCCATCAAGTTTCATAGATCCATCTCTTTTGAATCAATGGGGATCTACCTTGAAGTGAGGCTTCTCAGAATTGCCTTCTCCCCCCAGCCTCACACATACCTGAGGAAGTTTCGGACGGATGAAAAGTACTGGATTGAAATCTTGAGTGAGACGCTCTCTGCATATACAACTCCAGCAGCAGCATCACCAGCTTCCTGTCCATTGCAGCGCCGTTCGAGGGGTGACACTCATTTGGTCTCCATGACTTATTGACTGCTTGTTCTTTCCACTGAGATTGCCGTACGGGGGTCAATTATAACAATGATTGTTATGATGGGGGACATTTGCCCACTAAGAACTGGGCTGAGACCACCAGAGTCTCTTCCCATAGCCCATCCAATAGCCATCAGGTAACAAGTTGATCACTGATGACTTGCAAGGATTTAAGATTGTAGAACAAAGTACATTTGTATCAGTTATGAAGTTACCATCTATCCAGTGATAGATGACTTACTGTCATAGATCCTTTCCATTTGCTTACAAGAGTATGAAATTGTTCAGATGCTGTTACTATGGGGATCAGAGCGGTACAAGATCCAGATAGACAGAAATCAACATCTACACGTATGAAGTTACCATATTGCTATATCTAAGATATATCAATGCATGCCTCTGGATAAGAGCAGGAAATTACATTGGTATCTCAAATACCGCAATGTGATAAAGGTTGGTAACATTTTTCATTTTTATGGCACCCACTGTAGAGTGAAGTAAAGTCTGCTCTTGATTATACTCTTGCAACACCATTTCATTACAATGGGTTTGCACAGGTGGGATGAATAGATTTTGAGCCTTCATCCCCAATACAGTCACTTGGAACCAGGAGCAACTTCACAGTGCAAAGGCCCAAATCTTGGCTGGCTGGAAAAAAAAATAAAAAATTAGTGTAGCTTCACTGACTTATGCCAGCTGAGAATCAGGACTTAATACCCGCCCCACACACACACACCCCCGATGTTTTAAACTTGTATCCTCTCTCTTGTGCCACTTTTAAACCAGTGCAACTCCATCCACATTAGAGATACTATTGACTTACATTACTGGGACATCAAAATCAACCCCAAAGGCCATACATTTTAATCAATCATTTAACTTGCAGTAATCAGTGTAACCTACTTTTACACCATTTTTTCCCCTGAAGAAATAGATAATGAATTTTAAAGGCAAATGTTTTCTCTTTTGGAAAGATAAAAATGACCTTGAGCTATCTACTGTTCACCTACAGCACGGCAGGAGTCTCAGCAAAAAGTTTTTAGGCTTATCTATTATAATCGCTTATACTCAGGCACATTGATTGTGCCTAAAACCTTGCTGTGATTTGAAACTGTTTATTCAAATTATAATTGCAGAGCCATGAGCAGTTCAAGCTGCATGCATGAGCTTGCTTAGGGATAGCCTTTTGGCCCCGATGCTAACTCTCACAGTTTTGGAATCTAATGTGTGAGATGGAAGTGATTCTTCATGTAGTGACAATGTGTCAGGGTGCATAATAAACTGTGGATCAAACAGAACAATTTCAGAATACATGTTGTGACATTGTACGGCAGAAAAACACGATCATTCTAGAGCTGTCGTCTGCATAGGGATTATGGGTGCAACGTAGAGACAGAAATGTCAATAAGAATGGTCACCCAAAGCAAGTTTTCTACAAGTTGGCCCTAAAATGGAATATTGTTATGTTTGCTTCTGAACTATCATGGCATTGCTGACAAAGCCAGAATCTGTTCTGAAGTGAAGGGCTGGACTGGGACATGAGGTACAGATCAGCATTGAGAAGAATTGTGGAGCTACGCGATCTCATGGGATGGTGGCACCATCTTCCTTGGAGTTCCGACATACAGATGGAATGTGCATCCTGCTCACCAGGAAGTCCCACCCTAAGTCCCCTGCCCAAGGCCACACAAGGAGTTTGTGGCAAAGCAGAGAATGGAATGCCCTAACCACTGGGCCACCCTGACTGTCCAAAGAGCCATTGTGGGGTGGGGCTCAAGTCACCAGCCTTTCAGTTAAAAACCAAATGCACCAATTAGTTACATCACAGAGACGAATGGATCTGGATTGTCCTCCAGAATAGCTCCACCATTAGTACATTGTATTAAGGTTGGGTAGTTTCCTTTCTCTCTTATGACCATTTGTTTTTATACCTAAGGACCTATCTTTCCCATGGATACCCCACCCAAATAGCTAGTAGGTGTTGGGGCTTGACATAAGCTAGGGACACAAAAGCAAGCATGTAGAGATAGTGGAAGTCTCATGGTTAGAAAGGGGGTTGTGACGTTGCACTCTGTATGTTTTATGGAATTATGCTTATAAGTGTGAATATGATGCAACTGGAATATCCTTTTTGCAAAAGGTCTCTTGTAAGGTATCATTACATAGCTTATAATTTACTTAGTGAGTTCATCCTATTTTTATGAATGTATCATTCTTGTAACTGAAACTAGGAATACGAAGTATAACTCTGAGGTCCTATTGTAATTATGCAAAGTGTGGGCCATTAATGGTGATTTAGACTCTTGATGGCTCCCATTGACTAGGACAACTGGTTGTAAATGGCTCTGTTTACTTGCAAACCTTCCGAGCTATGTGCGGGCCAGCCCTGGAAGAATAGAGACTAGAGGTCTCATAGGACATGTGAGCATGTCACATGATACTGGAATCCATCTTAAACCTGGTGCTTTTCCATTTAGAAGGAGGGGTGGAAACTCAGAGAGACAAAAGATTCCTGCCTTGTGCCAAAGCTATAAAAAGGGGGGTGGAATAGGACAAAGGGGGTTCCAGTCATGAGAAAACCCCTAGTTTGTGAAAGAAGCTTTTTGCAGTATTTGAGGGTGAGATATTATCTGTAATCAGTTTCTTAATGTATTAGGCTTAGACGTGTGGGTTTTATTTTGCTTCGTAACTTGCTTTGTTCTGTCTGTTATTACTTGAAACCACTTAAATCCTACTTTTTATACTTAATAAAATCACTTTTGTTTACTAATAAACCCAGAGTAAGTGATTAATAACGGGGGGGGGGAGCAAACAGCTGTGCATATCTCTCTATCAGTGTTATAGAGGGTGGACAATTCACGAGTTTACCCTGTATAAGCTTTATACAGAGTAAAACGGATTTATTTGAGGTTTGGATCCCATTGGGAACTGGGTGGCTGGGTGCTGGAGATAGGTGACTTGCTGAGCAGTTTTTTGGTTAAAATCTGCAGCTTTGGGGGCATAGACCAGACCTGGGTCTGGGTTGCAGCAGGCTGGCGTGTCTGGCTCAACAAGACAGGGTTCTGGAGTCCCAAGCTGGCAGGGAAAATGGCTCAGAGGTTATCTCAGCACATCAGGTGACAGTCCCAAGGGGATCTCTGTGACCAAACCAGTCACAGGGCTCTCACTTTAAGAATGGAGGGAGGTGCACTATCACAGTGAACGAGACAGTGCACCACATTCTTTCACTCTCAGGAGAAGGCCGGAAAGATGCAAACGTGTCTACTCTGTTAGTCACAATTGCCATCCCTAGTTCCCTCTGGTTTTCATGATCAAAGGAGAAAAGCTTTCATGTCTCTGAATTGCTGCTGTTAAAGTGGCGGCTGTACTTTTGTTCCATTAATTTAACTCTGCAATTCCCTGCTGTAATTTTTTCATATTGCTGCAATTTGTTCACCAGCAGACGACACACTTTGTTATTCTCCCTTCATGATATAGGTGCATGTTGTGAAGAATACAAATAGGTTGGACTTGAAACACTGTGCATAAATTAAATCAAAGATGATTGTCTTCCTGCATATGCTCACAAGAGCATCAGGAAGCAACCACACGAGGAGAGAATCATAGAAACTATATACTAAGGTGATGGTGCACTGATTCGCTCGTCCCATGGATGCTTTCTGAGGCTCCCGTAAACATGCAAGAAGGCAGTCTGATTAATTTTTGCACAGTGTAACAGCAAGGGAACAATTTCAAGTCTAAACTATTTGTAGTCTTCATCGTATGTACATATATGAAAATGGGAGAATAAGAAAATACATTGTCTGGTGGTGAAGAGATCCAACTGGGGGAATGGCAGGGGGGTTGGGGGGAGAGCTCTTCTAATCTAGCAGACAAAAGCATATTGAGAGCTAATGCTGGAAGCAGAAGCTTGTAGAAAAAAAATCAGATGAGAAATAGAGTGCAAATTTTTAACAGCAAAGGTAAATAACCATTGGAACAGCTTACCTTGAGGTGGATTCTCCATCACTTCAAGTCTTTATATCTGGATGTCTTCCTAAAAATATATGCTATAGCTCAAAGAGAAGTTATGGGCATGATGCAGTAGTTATTGGGTGAAGTGCTTTGGTCTGCAATGCTTTGGCCTGCACTAAGCAGGAGAACTGACTGGATGATCATCATGGTGCCTTCTGGTCTTAAAAAAAATCTATGAACACAAGAATTGACCAGAATCAGCCCAGATCTCAAACCAAGACAGTTTGTAACCCTTTTTGAATTTCATAAACAGCAATATAGTTACAGCAGTGTAAGACAATACAGACCAGATCCTCAGCTGGTGTAAATTGGCTGAGTCCAACTGAAGTCACTGGCGCAGTACTGATTTACCCCAGATGATGATCTGGCCCATGATTTCTGTCCTGAAGAGCTCACTATCTAAAGTAGTTGTAACTCAGCAAATGAGGAGTAGATAACAGCGGTTGTGGGAAAGGAAATGCCAGAAACCAGACACTAAGTGGAGGCTACCCCACTGGAGACATAGGGTCCCTCTGTGCAAAAGCCAAACAAACAAACAACAAACAAAACAAAGGTGGGTATAATTGGCCATGAGTCAAGCAGGGTAGCTCTACTGACGACAGTGGATTACACCAGCTAAGGGTCTAGCCCTATATGATTTTCTTGCAAGAATGTAGTGGGTGAAACCTCTATCAAGTTTATCCGCTATCTCGAGCCAGCCAAGCAATTCCAGAACATCCTTAAACAAAAAAGACACGATCCCCTCTCCAAAGAGAATAGTCTAAATTAGACTGTAGCTAGCACATGAAGAGGGACACAGGGAGGGGGCAGAGAGAGCAGGGTGAAGAGAAGGAAAGATAATTGAGTCACACTGAGTGGCAAGCAGGTTCGTAGAAGTTCTGATATGTTCAAGTAGAGCCAAGATAGGGTGAGAGGAAGTCAGTGGCCAGCAAGGTTGCCAGAGGAAGGGGGGGGAGGATTTGAGGGGGAGTCTGGGCCGCATCCTTGATCCTGTCACTGATCCCTCCCCTTCTGATGGGCCAACACATCATGTTTGCTGTGCCTTCCAGCCTGCCGACATTTTGTGTTAATTCTTTTCTTTCTGCACCCCTTGGCATAGGCAAGGGAAGTTTATGGCCCCGCTCACTTGGGGGACCAGATCCTCAGGCCTGCTAAGTCCCTTGGCAGTGCTCTATATGCAAAGGGGACTTAAAGCTGTTCTAACAAGGGAGCTGAAGATTTCTTCTCACCCCCATGGGAGGAGCTCTCCTGATGAGCTCCCAGAAGCCTGTGCGGGGACATGGCTACAGTATGCTCTACTGCAGCAACCCCTGTTGGTATCATGGTCCATAGGTGGGTGTTACATACTGTTGCAAGTTACAGCAATCAAAGTTCTTTTAGCTTGTGCCTCAGGCTTGAGGGCAGGGAGAGAGAAGGAAGATCTGACCTATGATATTTTAACTCCTTGTCTACGTCCGCTGGGATTTGCTCTCGCTCCGCCGACAGTAATCAGAAATCTCATGTTCAAACCAATAGTGAAAATCATTTCTGAAACTGTTGCCGTGTTGATATGATTCTCATATCAGTTTTCATTAAAAAAAAAAAAAAAAAACACCCAACCCTGCCTGAAAATCACTCAAAAACAAATTATGTTTTTAGAATTAGTTCTGCCGAAAGCTAAATAAACTCATTATGGGAGGAATGAAAATTAATGTTAGAAAGAAGAGGCTTTACATATATTTTGATGATCAGCACTTCTGAGGTAATATGTTAAATTTAATTGTAAATTCAATTAGGTTTTAAGTCTGAAAATACAGAAGATGCTGCTCAGTCTGTTTCTTAAATCTAACCCTTTGACATTCTACTGTGGGCTGCATATAGTTACAAACTTTTAGGGGGAAAAAAATCTCTTGAAGAGACAAACTTCCAGCTGACAAAAAAAAAAAAAAAATCACTGCAGTGCAACAAAATTCACGTGCTGCGAAAACCAGAGTACACACAATCGGGATCAGAACCTGGTTTTTTTCAGCGGCAGCAACACAAAATGACACTGCTTGAGGAAAAGGTGAGGTCTTACATATGCTAGTAATACTATATCATCTCTGTGCCCCACTAGCAGCTAACATCAGAGAGAGAGAGAGAGAGAGAGAGAATTACAATGTTCCTATGAAGTATCTACGCTTTAAATGATGTAAAAGTAGCTTAGTGAGCATCGTTATCTTTATGCCCCCGATGACTACAGTATTTAAGTGCCTCAGTCTTGCATGCCATCCTCACAACACTGCCCTTTAAGTAGGGAAGTGCTATAATCCCCATTTTATAGATGGGGAAAGTGAAGCACCGAGCAGCTAACTGATGTGCGCAGGCTCACATAGGAAGCCTGCAGCAGGGCAAGGAACTAAACAGCAGTCTCCTGAAGCCAAAGCTTGTGCTTTAGCCACTAGACCAGTCGTCAACCCAGCAGTCGGCCAAATACTTGTGAACAACAAATACTAGGCCCCCTCTGACTAAGAGCAGCACAACTTGACATGATTATTCATGAAGACATTCACCAATCACTTTTTGTACTGGGCATCCATATGTGCTTAGGAAGTTGGCCAATCGCTTCTTCAGAGGGCATCGCCACGTGCGGTAGCCCAGCGTTCTTTAATCTAGCCTACCATCTAATCCTGGCAACATTTTTTCCATGACAGACACCATGGGTTAGATTCTCAGCTGGTCTCAGGTGTAGTTCTTCTGATCACACTGGAGCTGTGCCAATGTTCAGGAGCTGTGGATATAGCTTGTTGCCTACATTTCTGTTTGTAACCAGATATATTCTGACTGGAATATGGAACATGCGTATTAGGCTGGTGCCTATAGAATTTTGTGCTTGCTTCTCATGAATGCACAGGGATTACTGTGTAGTGGATTTAAATGTTTGTATTGGAAGCAGGGAATTGATGGGCTTGACCTTATGAAAAGACGTTGTCATCATGGGTCTTCAGCTATTACCAATGGCTGTTGCATCACTGGTGAGCCAACCCAAACATGAATTCTTAATGCATTCAGCAGACCTGGAGGGAAAGGAGCTTTTCCAACCCACCTCTTTCCCCTCAAAAATGCAACAAAAATTGAATGGATGAGGAAATGATTCACATCAGCCATCTGTGTTGGGGAATCCCATGTATGAGGAGGTGGAGGGGAAGGGGAACTTGAAAGGACTTCATGTCACAACCTGAAGTGGAGGATCAACCCCCTGACGCCCCTTGATAACGAACATCTACCGGAGCGACGCTCTATGGCTAGGTCTTCACTGCCAAAGAGGTGTTTTATTTACAGCAAGATAACTAACATGCAATAGTTACTGAGCTGTTACAATCTTAGAGGAGACAGGACGCCTGTAGTTTTTACCAAGAGGAAGCTAGGCAATAGCTGCCTCTGATTGACCTTGCCTTTTTAATCTCATAGGAAAACGACAGTGCCTTTTCTCCACCAGGATTTTACAGTGGGACGGTGAACCCATATTAGACATCCTGCAATAAAAACCACAAACTCTTTTAGCAGTAAAGACAAAGGCTACAAAAAGCTAGGGACTCAGGGCTTGATACCGATGCTAGTTAATGTGTCTTTAGCGAGTCTGGGATCATTCCGTACAGTTCAGGGAGCAACTCAGCATGAGCGCTGAAGAGCAGTCAGAGAGCACAGAAGCTGGACGCTGGGCAGACCCTGAAGGCATATGTTGGGTAGACACTATATAATTAGGTATTGATGAACAATGCAATTCATATTTTAGAAGTGCTACACTACACGACTGTTATGACCCCAAGCACTACAGCTTACCATAGGAGAGTAGAAAAGAACAGTGCAAAATCACAAGTAATCGTGCAATAGTACCGTGATGGGATCCACTCACCGTTAGCGGCACTGGCCATCCTGGGGATTAGCTCTGCCAGGTGCTGCCCTCCTTTGGCAATGCCCCTGCCCATCATCCTTTCACCCCACGGGCCCCTCTCGCTCCAGGAACCGCAGCCTCCTCTTGGTCACTCCAGCCAGGTCACTACATGGTTCCCCTTTCAGGGGGGAAGGTAATAGTCTTTCTGGAACAAGCTGTTCCAGGCCGTGTAGTGTCATTTGCCTTGTCTGTGTCATGTGCAGCTAGTAGCAGAACCTGGGCCCACCCTCTACTCCAGATCCCAGCACAGGGGCCCTCTAATCAGCAGCCAAGGTCTGCTCTCCTATTCCTTACTGCTTTTCCCCTAAGCCTTTTCCTACCTCCCTCTGCAATTTGCATTTGCCAGCCTCCAACTACCTCCTCCCAGGGAGTACCCTCTGTAGTCCCATATACACCTCCCCTTTTCCCAAGACATGGCTACAGCCTCCTTCTCTGCAGCCCCCTTCTTCTCTCAGTTCCTGGGCTTTATGCAGGCCCCTCCTGTTCCTGTCCAGCTAAGCCTGCTTCCAATTAGAAGCCCCTTCCCAGCCTAAATCTCTCCCCTGTTCACTGCTTATTTGGTTGATTGGGCTCACCTGGCCTAATTCAAACCTTTCAGGACCAGCATGGGGAATACACCCCGTCACAAGTCCATTAGAAGGTTAAATTACATTTATATTGTACTTTACAGAGCTATGATTTCAGATTCATTTAAATATTTGAGACATTTATGTTTGTGGGCTGGGAGACTCAGGAGATCTCAGGGGGTTAGACATCCAATTCACACTAAAATTTCAATGGCATTTGGACACTTTTGCAATTCCCAGCTATGATGTCTGAGCATAAATATATCCCAGAGCACTTTTAAAACTTCAGCTGGATATTAGGATCTCTTCTTCCCCTACTATTGAAGTGCAGCCACCTCTGGTGTGGAATGTAACATTAGTACTGTTTTCTTTTATAAAAAAGGATATGGTTCTAGTCATGAAAATTGTCTCACAGAACTAGATAAATTCATAGAGGGCAGGTCCATCAACGGCTATTCACTAGGATGGGCAGGGACGGTGTCCCTAGCCTCTGTTTGCCAGAAGCTGGGAATGGGCAACAGGGGATGGATCACTTGATGATGACCTGTTCTGTTCATTTCCTCTGGGGCACCTGGCACTGGCCACTGTCAGAGGACAGGACACTGGGCTAGATGGACCTTTGGTCTGACCCAGTATGGCCATTTTTATGTTCTTATGTACAGTGCTCTACGATCATTTTAAAAGAAAAAGACCAGATAAACCGGGGTGGGCAAACTTTTTGGCCTGAGGGCCACATTGGGGTATGGAAATTATATGGCGGGGCCATGAATGCTCACAAAATTGGGGGTTGGGATGTGGGAGGGGGTGAGAACTCCAGCTGGAGGTGAGGGCTCTGGGGTGGGGCCAGAAATGAGGAGTTCAGGGTGCAGGAGGGGGCTCCAGGGACTGAGGGGTTTGTAGGGCGGGAGGGGGATCAGGGATGGGGCAGGCTGTTGGGGCATGGGGGAGGTGAGGGCTCTGGCTGGGGGTGTGGGCTCTGGGGTGGGGCTGGGGATGAGGGGCTTGGGGTACAAGATGGGGGCTCTGGGCTGGGGTCAAGGGGTTTGGAGGGCAGGAGTGGGATCAGGGCTGTGGCAGGGGATTGGGGTGCGGGGCGGGCTCAGGGGTACACACTCAGGGCGGCGCTTACCACAAGCAGCTCCCAGAAGCTTCTCCCCCCTCCGGCTCTGAGGCATGGCCAGGTGGCTCTGCGCACTGCCCCGTCCGCAAGCGCCACCCCTGCAGCTCCCATTGGCCATTGGCTTCATATCAAATTCCATAAGGGAGCTAAGTGCACAGAGCAAAAGCCCTAATTCTGCAAGACTTCACTTTAGGTAGTGGTGCAGAAAGCATCCCCTGCTCTGAGGAGCGTAAACATATAATGTGTTAAAATGATGTATCTGTTTAATTTTCATCATTATCTGTCTTTACGTTTCAGAATTCTGTGCTGGTCAGCGTTTCTCTTACAGTCTGATGGCTACAATATCTATAGGACCAGGTAAGGGGGTTCATTTTTGATGATCTTTTATAACACTGCTGGCATAGGAAGCTAGCAGTCTCTGTTATGTTTTAACTGTTTTTTTTTTAATTTTAATTGGTTTTCTACACCTGTGTTGTAGTAACTCCCCTCCCTTGCAAAGCCATAATTGTAGGGCTGTTTTCAATACAACTGGCTGGTGGAGGACTTATTTTTCCCTTGGCCTAATCAATGTATAGCAAGCCCTAGTGGGAGAGTGAGAGGGAAAAGAGGGACATAATTGTGAGATTTTTTTCGACGGAATTACAATGTTAATAACACGTGGAATCTGTATTGCATTTTTCATCTTCAAAGCGCTTGACAAAGCTGAGAACTCATTACTTTCACAACACCCCTGTGATGCAGGCAAATACTTGTTGTTATGCTCATTTCGTAGGCAGGGAAACGAAGGCAGAAAGATGAAGCGGTATGCATATGATCACAGAGGGAACACCAATGTAAGAGCTGGGCTCAGAATTTCAGCATTGCCCACTCCCTGTTCTGTTCTTGGGGCACTAACACATGCCTTGCTCACTCTCAACAGACTGTTGAGAACGAGTCTCAGCAAGTGGTTTCAGTATTCTTGGCAAAAGAACCTAATTAAACTAAGGCAATCAGTTCCACTCATTATAGCAGAGACATGGAAGGAGCTGAAATGGTGCAAAGGAGGATAATGAAATGGATCCCTCCAGGACATGAAAGCTAAACCATTCAAACCTTCAGAACCCAGACGCCACACTGAGCAAGCCAATTCAATCTACAACATGGGTGGCTCAAGGATAAAAGCCTTGGGGCGCAATTCACCCCTGAGCGGAAGTCCAGCACAAAGCCTAGAGCCAGCATAAACCCATAGGAGGTTTTGCCTTAGCAAGTACGAATTATTAAGAACCCCAGCATTTGCCTAAAAAGTTTTGAGATGAAAAGCTTTTTCCTATCCTAAAGGTGGAGGAATGAAAATCAGACTTAGAACCCTGGAAGAAACCTTATCTATAGAGAGAAGACTATCCCTTTTGTAGCTTAGTGCCCTAAACATTCATGCCATTGGGCAGTAGGTAAACAGTTAACAGATCCCTTTCCAAAGATCATTTATATCAGCTACCGTTTGACCCCCACTAGAAATTGAATCACGGATCATGAGAACTGAAAATAGCACACATTTCTAAAAAGTGAACTGAAGATCCAGACTTGCACGTTGGGAGCTGTAACAGACCCATAGCCTGTGTGGATCATGCACCAGATGCAGGACAAATAAGCAGAGGGTTATATGTGCATTTTAAAGCCCCACTCTTGTGGAGTGAGTGCCCTAGACTTAAATGAGGCTCTACATAGGAGCTGCAGATTACCAGTGGAGACCAGTTTTCAGGAATGGGTGCAGAATAAAAATAGAAAGTGGGGAAGGGTCACTACCCCAGAGCATCCACAAATTACTGGTGACCAGTAACCCCAATTATAGCTCTTTGCTTTAAACTATGCACACGTACAACAGGAGCAGCAAACACTGATGATCTTTCAGTCAGGTAAGCAGAGTGCTGGAGACAGCAGAGAAGACATATGTGAAATAGTGGGGCTTTCAGCATGGTATGTGATGAATAAAAGGGGATATTAAAGCAATCCCAAGTAGAATAATGGCCTTTTGGGTGAATCACTGCAGTGTCTTTACCAAAGGTAATTTAAATGGCTAAATGCCATTTTTTTTGGTAACATAGTCAACCTGAAAGGGATGAAAAAAGCTTTTCCTTTTAAATGGTGGTTTTGCTAATATTTGAACATTTTCTATCAGTGTCCCCAGAGCAGCACCTGCAAGACTGTCGACTAGGAAACACGGCTACATAAAGCTGCTTTTTTTCTTTTTTTTTTTAGCAACGGTTCAGTTATGTAGATCTAATGACCTGATTTGAACCTGACCGGCTTGACAAGAAAGGTGGAAATCTATCAATCACTTGCATGGGGGTTTGAACCTAGAGCCTTCAGAAGCAAAACACAGACCTCAGCTGCATGCTAAAGGAGCAGCTCCGTTAACTGGTAGCAGTAATATGCTCTTACTTCTATGTGGGCACTAGAAGAGGCGAATACACTCATTGTGATACTACTTTCTGACTTATTACAATGTATTATATATATTGCAGTAGTGCCTAGAGCCCACCAGTCAATGATCAGAGCCTGGCTCTGTTGGGCACAGTACACGCACATATAGTGACAGGATAATCCCTGTCCCAGAGTGTCTATGTATAAGACAAAAGTCAACAAAGGGGTGAGACCCACTGGTGGGGAGGCTTGTGTTGCTACCACCCTATTGCAGCACTTGATAAAAGAGGGGACTTCAATCTCCAGGGCTTTCGCAAGCACTAAATTCACACACACAATGACTAAAGGACATTCCCTTGTAACTGCTCTTTAGTCTCTCATCACTGGAGCTATGCCAGTTTACACTAGCTGAAGATCTGGCCCTTAATGCTTTTCTTGAACCCTGTGGGCCTGATTCTCCTCTTCATTCCAGTGGTGTAAGTCAGAGTGGCTCCATTGCAATCAGTGTGCCTGACTCTCCATGGCCTTGCATCTGGTCTGCCTCTCTTCTCTGATTTGGCAGCATTTCACGCTCACCGCACACGGGTTCAAAGGATGACAACAATAGAGAATCAGTTCTGATGGAATTGAACCAGTGTAAACCTAACATAGTGAAAAGAGAATCACGCTCACGATTTGGACATAATTATAGTGTATGATTTTGACCTCCGCATAGCCCTGAGTTTAAAAGCCCTCTCCCAGTGCACTAAGAAGCCAGTTAATAAATTCATCTCTGCTTAATCTCGCCTTCCCTTCTTTATTAGACATGGACAAACTTTCATTTTCCGTCAGCCAAAGGATGATGTAAATTTGCTTTGCAGAGGTTGTTAGCCTTGATCCTGGTGCAATGGCATTCAATTGACTACATCTTCAAAATTGTCCACTGTGGCTGAATTGATTTAGGGGCAACGAATGTAGCAGGCTCTTAATTTCATTACCATCCAAAAATGAAGTTTGCGAAAAGAATCAATATCCTTACAAAAAATCCCAAAGCAATGACAATTTATGTCAGATGAGAATATGGCAAAAAGGCATCCTAAGAAATATAAGCTAGAGACATCCTTGTGCTGTTATGGGCACTTTAACAAGGGGCAGAGTGTAAAGTAGTGTTTGCGTCTCATTTTAATTAATAAATAATAAAAATATAGTCTCTCATGTCCACAGACATCCCTAAATGCCTCAAAGTTCTGTGCTAATTCGTGTTATTTACTATATTTATTAGTGGTCTGGAATGTGGGGGTGTTGAGTAGTGAGGTCGCTAACTTTGCACATGGTACAAGTTATTTAGATGAGTCAAGTCCAGCCAGGACTGTGGGGAACTTCAAAGATCCATAATCAAGCTAGGTGAATGGGCAGCAGGAAGTTCAGTGCTGATAGCCACAAAATAACAAACAGTGGAGAGAAGAACAAACTGTTCATACACCTGACAAGATTCTAAATGAATGATATCAACATCGTGCACAGCATGAGAGACAACTCGGTGCAGATCGCAGCTCAATATGCAGCTGCAGTCGAAAGACCAAACCAGATAGCATGCATAAGGAATGGAATGGATAATAATATGGAAACTATTATACAGTCACTATATAAATCAACAGGGCAGCATTACTTAGACCAGTGTGCACAGTAGTGGTCACAGCATCTGAAAAAGGATATTGTAGAAGTAGATGGAAGTTCAAATAAGGTGACAACATGGAACATGGAAAATATGCTCATATGAAGAAAGACTGGAATTGTTTATCTTACAAAGGAGATGAATAAAAGGGGACAGGATAAAAGTTTATATAAAATAATGATTGATTTAGAGAAGGCAGATCGGGAGCTTCCCTGTCTCATAATCCAAGGGCAAGGGAACATTTAATGAGATTAAAAATGTGGCAAATTAAACAATGAGAAAAGCAAATTATTTTTCACTCAACAGATAATCAGTCTGTGGAATTCATTGCCAAAGGATGTCTTTGCAACCAAACATTTTACAAGATTAAAAAAGAGACTGGATTTTTTTTATGAATATCAACAGTTATAGTTTCAACTAAGAAATTTTGGAAGAGATATAAAACCTCAGGATTCAGGTTCATATCAGTCTCTAACTATTAGATATTAGAAGAAGACATAACATGCAGGAGTAGGGCAGATTACCCTGCATGTGCCTTCTTTAGGGTTTCTTGCAGCTTCCTCAGAAGCATGAAGTGCTTGTAGTCATCAGAGACAGGATACTGGGTAGAGTTGGTCAGAGAAACTTTAATGGACCCATTTTCCAGTTGAAAAATGCAGTTCTTTTGTAATCTAAATGCTTTGTGAAATCATGTCAATTTCACCTAATTTTGGCTTTGGAGAAAAACTGAGGGAGGGAGGGAGGGTTCTGAAAACAAACATCTGACAACAAAAAGTTTCAATTTTTCATTTTGAAACAACTTTGCATTTGGAATTACTTTTATTTTGTACTGCATTGGACATTATCAAATCGAATACAAAACTGAAGTAAATGTTTTGGTCGTGTTGAAATAAAATGGTTCAAACATTCCAAAACAAGTTTTTTAACTTTTCCTTTGCAAGGAATTTCAGTTGTTTTGTGCCACTTTGAGACAAAGTTCCAAAATGTTGAACTAAAATTACTGTCCTGTGAATAGCAGGTCCTACCCACCAATGCAACTCCTGTCTCAGTCTTTGCAACCAGTGTGTCCTGCTTAAATTCCAGCCTTTTTTCTAAGGTACCTATGCGGTCCCTATTACAAGAGGATCAGAGCACCTCACAAACACAGACGTCTTTATACTCACAACGCCCATGGCGAGGTAAAGAGCAGAGATATAGACAGACTAAGTAACTTCTTCATGGTCACAAAAGCAGCATGTGGGGGAAGCATGGAATTTAAGCCTGATCTCCAAAAACTCGGCTTGTATTCAAACCACTGGACCATCCTGACAATTCCATGCTGGTGTAACTCCAGCTGGGAAAGCCGGGCTCCGCTGCCATTGCTTAAAGCAGTGTTTGGTATTATGGTCACAGCTTGGTTGACATATTTTAGGTCACATGTGGGTACACTTTAATGGTGGGTGAATAACCATTGCCTATACAGTCCCCAAAGCACTTTGGGATCTCTCTGATATCCACCACCATCTCCCTGCACGAGACAATACATTTTTATTATTATGTATTCATTAAAAGGAGTAATGGTCTCAAGTTGCAGTGGGGGAGATTTAGGTTGGATATTAGGAAAAACTTTTTCACTAGGAGGGTGGTGAAACACTGGAATGCGTTACCTAGGGAGGTGGTGGAATCTCCTTCCTTAGAAGTTTTTAAGGTCAGGCTTGACAAAGCCCTGCCTGGGATGATTTAATTGGGGATCGGTCCTGCTTTGAGCAGGGGGTTGGACTAGATAACCTCCTGAGGTCCCTTCCAACCCTGATATTCTATGATTCTATGAAAATGGTAATGAAACCCGTTCCATAGCACTTACCCTTTCAGGGTGTGGTCTAGTGAGCAGTGTGCTGGACTAGGACCCAGAAGACCTCGGTTCTATTCCTGGATTGGCTGCTGAGAGATTTTGGCATGCCACTTGACCTTCGTGCCTCAGTTTCCCTATCTGTAAAATGGGGATAATGATGCCTTCTTCATAACATGCTTTGAAATCTACTGATCATAAGACCTGGATATTGTTGTTAAAGTGGCTATGTGTCTTAACGAGTCTGAGGAGGAATTTTCAATTGTGCCGGACTAACATGATTGAAAAACATGTATTTTTTGCCTGTCAGGACAGGGGCCATCTGAACCTAGATGGCATTAAAGGTAGGCTGGATGTACACACACCATTGCTTTGTTGGGGAAAAAATGAGCACAGTTTATGGCTGGCTTTAGAAAGCCAATAAGTGTGCTCAATCAAACTTCCCGATTCTTCAGTCATGTAAGAATGTTAGTGTTAAGACAACATTCTCATTGAAATATTTTCCTGTACAATCCATTGTAGACATATACTTTTGAATTTGAAAGACTAAGAGAGGCGCTAAACTATTTGGGAATGAAGGTGCATGTAACAGCAGCTCTGTATGGCGCTGTTTTTTATTTTTGCTGTTCTACCGCAAAACGCATGAGTCATCCAGCTATACAAACTGTTGTACTCCACCCTCACTAATAAAATGTCCATAATCAAAACAAAAATGAAGATTCAAGTGGAGAAAGGTAGAATTTCTCACACTGATTTCCACGTCAGTCTGTTATCTTGCTTTTAACAGAAATCCTGTACTAAAGCCCAATCCTTGATTCTGTCAGATTTAGGGATGCTCTGGGCTCGATTTTATTTTGTTCCGATTTTTATACCATGCCTGTCACTGTGGTATCTGAGCATTGGGACCCTAGGTTTTAATGGTCTCTGAGCTCTGATTTCTTGTAAAGTATCCACTTACAATTAATCATAACCTAAAACCCGTATACTTATCTATTGGTAAGACAATCAATTTCATGTGTGTCTGTAAAAACAAGCCTTTCAGAAACCACTGAACTATATACAGGAGGCATGACAATGCCTGTTTTAATATTACCAACCCCAACTATAAAAGAAAGATCATGAATTGGGCCCCAAAAATCACGAGCTCAACTTAAAAAATCATGAGATTTTTGTAAAAAATACTACTACTAAATGTTAGTGTTCTTTTTATTCACTTTCTGGTTTTTGTGCCTTTGCTTTACACTCAGCTCATGTTTTCAAGCTTTTCTTCTCAACGACAAGGGCTAGAAACTTACTTAAAATGTTGTTTGCATTGTTGTTGGGGTGGTCCCAGGACATGAGAAAGACAAGGTGGGTGAATAATATCTTTTATTGGACCAACTTCTGTTGGTGTAAGGGTCAAGCTTTCGAGCTGCACAGAGTTCTCGTACAGGTCTGGAGAAGGTAACAAGAGGAAGAGCTCTGTGCAGCTTGAAAGCTTGTCCCCTCCTTCAGCAGAAGTTGGTCCAATAAAATGTTACCTCTCCTAGCTTGTCTCTTTAAGAATAAATGACAGCTGTGATTCTCACATAATCACATGACTCCAGGAGCTGGGGCTTTGAGGGAAACCCCAGTATCACAAGGCTCATGATAAAGTTATGAGAGTTGGCCACACTGCTGTTTACCTGACCTTCGTTCCTCCAGCTCTACTCTTCCAGCAACACAGCCTTTAATTCAAACTATTACGGAAAGAGAATACGTATACAGAAAGCAAATATCAGTAACACAAGCCCTGAAGGCATTCCTCAGTTTTTAGGCAAAACTCTCATTGAATTCAATGGGAACAATGTCAGGCATTTTCTGTCGCACACGAATGCTGCAGTTATTTACGGAGGAACTAGAGCTTTCTCCTCGTAACTTTTCTCCAGCCTAATCCCGCAGTGTGGAATCTTGTCCTTGTGCCGTGTGTAGCTCTGAAGGGGACTGGGAAGCTGCTCTTTTTCTTTCTGTCTCATGGAGCTTTCTTGCTGTATGCCATTATCTCTTTCCCTTTTGCCCCATGCTTGTTTACAAAGGCTGCAATACCAATGAATAATATTTAATTGCACCATTCCAACTTCATGCTCCTGAGGGCTCCATACTTATCCCTTGCCACACCCTCAGTGGCTCCTTATTTATGGACATCTGCCTCTTCATTAACCACCTCCTCTAAGGCATGCCCCAGCTAAAGCCTTATTTAATGCAATGCAAGCAATACACCTCCTGCATACTATCCTTCCAGTTATTGCAGTGCATTACGCTGTTACGCTAATTAAAAATCCAATTAACGGATCCTGTCGGTTCAATCCATGAGTACGTGTGGGTGTGCACGCACAGGCCTTCCTAATATATAACACGCTGGCTTTCCTAAAGCCATCAAACAGCTACAGTTATGAGAGGATATAATGTATGTTGCTTTGATGCTGGCAGAGTTAAAAGCAGATTTCCCCAACTTCAATTCCATTTGATGGGTGAAAAGAAAAGGAGGACTTGTGGCACCTTAGAGACTAACGAATTTATTTGAGCATGAGCTTTCCTGAGCTACAGCTCACTTCATCAGATGCATACCGTGGAAACTGCAGCAGACTCAGTTTCCACGGTATGCATCTGATGAAGTGAGCTGTAGCTCACGAAAGCTCATGCTCAAATAAATTGGTTAGTCTCTAAGGTGCCACAAGGACTCCTTTTCTTTTTGTGAATACAGACTAACATGGCTGTTACTCTGAAACCTGTCATTTGATGGGTGGTTATTACCGCCAGCCACCTTAGAGGTTGCAAACCTGAAACTGCTGTTATTTTTTTTAAGTGCGTGTTTTCTCAAAGATTCGGAAAATTCTGACTGACAGCGTCAGAGCCCTAGACTTTCAACCAACTGAAAGGCTGATTTAGGAGGGTGCCGAATGGTTGTTTTTATCCACAGTATAGCTTTGCAATAATGTATGAGAAGTGAAAGAGAGGAAATGTTTTCCAGTGCAGGATGCTGTGGCATATATTTGGCCCTGGACTATTACTGCTGTGTTGATTGGCTATATTTTATTTTAAAAAGAGATGCATCATGGTATGCTTTTAGTATACCCGTACATGGTATATTTTGATGTTACAACTGTAGTCCTTTTACTTGGCAAAGGGGATCGAAAAAATAAGTACACTGTTACAACTTAAAGTAACTGTCTTTACCTAAATTAGTTACTCAGTAAAAGTAGGAAGCTAACAACATGGAAATGTACGGTGCTTGGGGCACAATAAAGCCATTATATGATCCAGCTTTCTAATCCTCTAAAATATAGCTAACAGCACCACCAAACACACAGAGTGCTCTCACCTGTACAACAAAACTTGTGTTGAAATTGGTGTTGATGTGATTTACTCACCTATCTTAGAGATGTAAACTATTCCAGACCACCTTAAAAGATACAAGTGATACTACAGTATATAGGATGGTGGATGGCAACACCAACCTGAGACTAGGTAGTTTTCTGAAGCTGATGAAAACAGTACCACAGGGTATGATCAAATTCTGCTCTCCCTTATATTACTGGAGTCAATGGCCCAGATATTCAGGTGTGTCTGAGCTCCACGCAGCTACCCGAGGAAGTAAATCTCTGTTCTTTTATGGTCAGATTGTGTTTTGAGGCATAACCCAGTCCCCGACCCTGGGTTATTTTATAATAACTTGGAGCTATACGCTAACATCTGCATCTGCGAGCAGAGGGTAGCTAAAATCATTGGATGCAGGCTGGTTGCAGGGGTCCTAGAAGGGGGTAGGGCTAACTCTGCTACATACTCTATTATTCCTGCAAACACCACTCAGTGTGCTCTTCTGGATAGCTGTTCCACTTGCTAGGGATGGAGGCAGAACTGGAGGGTACACAGCTGCTCTCTGGAGCATCATCCTGATCCCATACGGTGGGTTGGGAGGCAGTGTAGAAATGCAAGGCCTTTCTCCTGGCTATGGATCTCAGGAGATCTGTGGGGTTGGGTGAACAAACCCCGGCTAGATCTGTGAGAGTTAAACTAGACTTCACAGCATCTATTTCCACCATTAGGAATTTGTGTCCTCGGCATTCTGTGGCTGGTTGATTCTCTGACTTTAAATCCGTGCATTGGTTTATGAACATTTAAGAAACTGCAGTTCAACAGAACCACATAGCCTGTCAAGAGAGTTTCTGCCCTTTTCAAGGAGAAGCTCAAGCAAGCCCTAAAAATGGGAAAAATAGGGTTTCTCCTCCCTTCTTGCTTAGTCGCTTTCACGCAGTGCTGAGCCTAAGCAGAGACAATCCATTCTACACGTACATATTCAATAGCTGGCTTGGGTTTTCCTGAGTTGTCAGTGGAAATGAGTCCAAACAAGAAAAACAAGCAAGCACCCTTGACCATGTTTTAACAACTACATTTCACATCTTCTTCACTTATGGGAGGAAAAGGAGACTCCCTGCATGACAGTCCTAAAAATATTAGGACCTGGTGAGTCCTCAGTATGTTTTCTGTACCTTGAGGAAGAAATATTCTCATGGTGAACACACAATAATGCCTGTATATGTAGATAGATGAACAGATGGATGGACAGATAGGACAAAGATTGTGGAAACCCCCACAGTAGACATATAAGAAACAGGTCTTAGATCATTCAGTGGTCTTGTGTTTCACAGAGACTTTCTAGGATTTTAGTAGGGATGGACCTCAGCTGCAAAGTTCAGACCTGGAGTTGGACTCTCCCAAAGTTCTGGGGTGTTCTGATTTGGGACTGGATCTTCTGCCAAAAATGTACATAGCTCACCTGATTTGGATGGAGCCACATTGATTTACATCAGCTAGAAATCTGTCCTTGCAGTTCTGTCCTTGGAGTGTTTTTCTTCTCCATTATAGAGATAGGAGCCATGGGCGGCAGGTATCAAAGGCAGGGGAAGGCTGTGCCAAGCCAAACTGCCTACATGACTCTGCTCACACACCACTCCCAAGCCCCCTCCTGCTTCCCGCCGCAGTCTGCAGAGTCTCTTCCTTCCCCTGTGGCTGGGACCTCAGGCCAGTGGTGCCAGAACTGGGGGGACAGGGCCCTCCCAGTTTTTGAAAGTGGATGGGCCTGGCCCGTCCACTTTTCACTGGGGCGGACCCCACCCTCTTCCCCCCGAGGCCCCGTGCCTGGCCAGACCAGTGTGGAGCCCGGCTGGGGATCCCGGGTAGCTGTGGGGAGCCATGGCAGACTCTCCACCTGTCTGGGGTGCGGGGCAGCTGAGAGCAGTCCCTGACTCATGTCCCCACACCCCTGGGCTCACCGCCCATCCACATTGTCAGCTCCTCACAGCTGCCTGTGCGGCTCTCCCTGGCCCGGCTCCAGCCGGGGGACGACGACTCGGAGCCGCAGTCTGGCCATGATAAGAGCCACATGGGCAGCTGTGGGGAGCCTGGGTCCCTCTGCCATGCCTGCCCTGGGTGCGGGGCTTGGGACATGGGCAGGGGGCTGCTTTTGTCTCCACCTCGGACCGCGGGAACGCGGGCCCCTGGCCCCTCACACACACTTTTTGGAGGGCTCTGGTGTCCCTGCCCTGGGCTGGGGCTATTGGGGCTGGCCTGCAGCCAGGGACTCACGCTGCCCGCCCACCTGGCACTCCAGGGTTGGGGGCCGTGCTGCTCCCTGGACCACCCGCTGCACTGGGCCTGGGGGCTGCACTCAGCCGCCTAGCTGCCTGCCTGCCTGCCTGGAGCTCTGGGCCTGGGGTGGGAACTCAGGCAGCCTGGGACTGGTGGGGGGGCCTCTGGTGGGGGCAGGAAGGGCAGGTCCCTGGGCAGAAGGGGCATGGCAACCAGAGGCTAGCATCCCCAAGCCCATGGTTCACCTGCTGCCCATGATAGGAGCCCTGGCAAAGTTTGGGTCCAACAACTGAGCTTCCTAAGAGTCTGGCACTTACCAGATCTGGGATTCTGATTCAGGTCTGTATCTAATTTTGTGGTAATATTTTGTCCCATTTAGTTCGCCTGAAACAAACGAATTTGGAGAGAGACAGAAAATCTAGAGAAATAAAACAGTACAGATACAAATCTGATGTTCCCCCTTTGCTCAGCTTTATACCCGGAAGTACTCTTATGTAAGCAGGAGCAGAGACAGCAGTAGTGAAAAGAGAGGGAGGGGGTGGAGAATAAAATTTCCCCACAAAGTATCCTTCCTACTTCCAAAGATCACAGCTCCCATGGAGGTAAAGCAGTTCTTGGACCTGTAGACATGCAGAGCATTGAGTAGCAAGGAAGAGACAGAAGGATGTACTTTAAGGCATAACAATGAGTACCGAGAACAGCTGAGGAAGCTGAGATTGGTAAATCCACAGTTTTCCCTCCAAATCACATTTTGTGCAAGCTATGCGTTAGCAATAAGAGTAATAGGGTCTTTGTGTATATGAGTTCAGTTATTAGAAGCCAGATTTAACATGATGGATGTTTGCTGCCTAAGACGCCACCCAGGCATCCTTACAAACAAGATTTCTTCACCTCCAGAGGCATCAGTGGTAAATAATTTTCATCAAGATGTTTTAAGGAAGATGTGAAAGTCCTGATTTCTTGCACTCATTCTGACTTTATCTGTCAATAAACAGCTCACAGGTGGCCTGAGAGCTGAAGAAATGCCCTTCCAGGGTTTTTAGGAGGTTTTATTGTTTCACCCGTAAGGTTCCACTAGCAGATAGCAAACAAAGAAGGAAAAACAACGAGGAGTCCTTGTGGCACCTTAGAGACTAACAAATTTATTTGGACATAAGCTTTTGTGGGCTAGAATCCACTTCATCAGATTCATGGAGTGGAAAATACAGGAGCAGGTATAGATACATGAAAGGATGGGAGTTGCGTTACCAGGTGTGAGGTCAGTCTAACAAGACAATTCAATCAACACCAGGGAGGAAAAATAACTTTTGTAGTGGTAATGAGAATGGCCCATTTCAAACAGTTGACAAGAAGGTGTGAGTAACAGTAGGGGGAAATTAGGTTTAGGTTTTGTGATGACCCAACCACTTTGTCTTTATTCAGGCCTAATTTGACGGTGTCCAGTTTGCAAATTAATTCCCGTTCTGCAGTTTCACATTGAAACAAAAACAAAACTCCTGGCATACACTAAGAAAAAAGAAGAGGCTGAATTGAGAGGGTCTAGACCAGTGGTTTTCAACCTTTTTTCACACTTTTGCGAACTCCTAAATTTTTTCAAATGGAGGTGCGGACCTCTTCGGAAATTCAAACCTGCTGTCCGCGGACCCCTACCATAGAAGTCTTTGACTGAAAACTGACTGACTAGAATTCATCTATAAATGTTACATGTTACACACGGCATTTGATGCTACGTGAGAAAGGACGTTAAACTGTGGGCTTCCATGGTAACGACAATACTTCCGGGTCTTGACCTTTTGGTGGGGGTATTCAGATATTTTGATTGATAAAAACGAAATGCTCTTCTGGGATCTGAAACTTTATTTTCATAGTCACCTTTCGCACACCCCTTAGAAATAGTCTGTGGACCCGTAGGGGGCTGAAAACCAGCGGTCTGGTCTTCACAGTCTGATGGCAATAAGGAAATGCTAAAAGGATCCCATTTTCACGAGGAGGGTGGTGAAGCACTGGAATGGGTTACCTAGGGAGGTGGTCGAATCTCCATCCTTAAAGGTTTTTAAGGCCCGGCTTGACAAAGCCCTGGCTGGGATGATTTAGATGGCGTTGGTCCTGCTTTGAGCAGGGGATTATACTTGATGACCTCCTGAGGTCTCTTCTAACCCTGATCTTCTATGATTCTATGATTTTACAGCTGGAACAGTATCTGCAAAGAGATTGGGGCATTTCATTCATTCCCATAATTCTTATGGAAAACCTTGATTCTGAATGAATGCTTTGTTTTTGTTTTCCTCTTCCCCAAATTATCAGAAAACCCCAAAATTTAAGAGCATTTCCTTAGAGATATCCAGATAACTGCTTGTACTGAACTGAGAATAACGTTCATACAGAGAGCCAAACAGCTCCAATGTTGACATCTTTAATACTAATGCCATTGTATATACTACCGAAGAGGTGTTTTTCGTCTTCCAAATCAATATTTTTTACTCCGTAAATTACGCTACCATGCCAACTGAAGGGGAAAATCTTTCTAGTGAATTGCTGGCATATTATATTGAACATACCATAGAAAACAGTTATGTTTGAACCTGGCAATACAGAGAGAGTCTGCTTCTGTAAAATGAGTGGCATAACATTTGCCTCCGCCATAACATGACTTGGTCTTTGCCTGTGAAGGAGACAAAAGTGAGTCAGACTTTTTCCATCTGTCAACCTGTGGGACGAAGCAGCTCACTTGTTTAATACTTAATTCATTATTTTCCCCTCTAGTATGAGGACAGAAGAGACATAATAGAAGTGAAGTTCACTAAGTGGTAACAAATAAATGAATATCTACAAGGGTTAACATTTATTATTCCGGATCACGCTTTCTCCTTCTTTCTTACCATTACTCATCCAGTCAGGGAACATAAATACTGTGTGACTAAGGTTGGGTGAAAGCTTTCCCTCTAACTTTTTGAACAGAAAGTTGTGTTTTTGATGAAACAACATCTTTGCACACATACCAAAAAGTGTCTGCTTTCTGTGGTAAATTTTGATATTATATAAAAACCCAGCATACCTGAAAACCAGAATATTGTGATTCAACATGGCACTGCAGTGCTTCATGAACATTATATTTTGATTGCCTTCTGCTTCCATTTGCCTTTCTGGGCTGGGCTTTCTAGCCAGACTATATCTGCCATGATGCACCTGGCCAGGGACTCTTATGCTGTATCCCCTCGCCTCCCCAAGAAGGAATAAAGTGATGTGCATCATGGGAAATGTAGTCCAGCCTGCTCCATAGAGCCTCATCACAAGTTCTCCCATGTTACGTGTGACTCAGAAATGTATATGTACATTGTGGGTAATATCCTGCTCCCAATCTGCATGCAGGAGTCCCCACTGAAATTAACATGAGTCACCTATAAAACACGATGACAAGAGTCACGGGATAGAGCCCAAACCCCAAAACTAACAATATAAGAAAGCACTACAAACATTTGGCACCACCTAATTTAGAGAGTAGCATAAATTCATAAATAAAACAAATATGAAGAAAAAAATCTTTCCTTAAGAGCTCAGCTCCCATTTAGGCCCTGAAATAAATGGTCAGTTTTTCAAAAAAGCTCAGCTACCATTTTGGGGTGGCATTTTCATGCCCAATTGGTTTAGGAGCAGAGCTAGGCAAATGGAGGAAGACAAATTACTGCCAGCATTAGCTGGACATGGGCATAAAGCTGTTAAAAGATGTAGTTGCTAAATACAGTGTAACCCTCATCTACTGAACTCTGCACAAACAAAACTTCCAGGTGACCAAAGGTGAATTATGTCCTTCAGGTGCATGGCCCTGGCACCTTCTAATCTCCGCAGAAACAGAGTTTCGGTCTTGCAAAGGTCCTAGGCCAAAGCGAAGCTTTGTGAGTCACCTAGTGCATGGTGCCAAAAGTTGAACTGCATCTGCAGAGCGTTTTCTGCATAACGGTGAAAATATCCTTGAATGATCTACTGGAGGAGAAGTTGCATACACTATGCTGTATCTATACATGGGAAGGTAGACAGTCAAATGGTTAAATAAATGACGCCGGGAGTCAGCATATGTGGGTTCTAACCTTCCTCAGTCACCGACTTGCCGTATGACCTTGAAGAAAGTTAGGCACCTACATTGAATTAGGATTTTTAGAGATGCATGGTCCAGTCTAGATGAGGAGTCCCATCTTCTGGATAGCAGACAATAATATGCAAAAGAAGAGAAGACAACTTTAAGGAAAGCTTTGTAAATTACAGGATAGTGTTGTCTGCTGCATGCCGTTTCATATTCCACAATTTCCTCTTCATCTTCTACATTGTTCAGTCAGAGTTCTCCATTACCTGCCAACAGACCATATTGTGTCTGCTTAATCATTTAGATAAGTGTTTTTGAGGGGGGGAAATGTTTTAGTACCCACTGATGTTATGTAAAGCACACGGAATCTTTTATAAGGGAGAAGGCAAATACGCCATATTTTTTGAAAATACAACAGTTACCATATGCTTTTCAGTCACACACACATACACATCATGCACACAGTCCTGCCAGTTGATGTTTTTATAGTTACCAGTCTGTTGTAGCTCAAGTCAATCTAATGGCCAGTTAGATTGAACACGAGTGAGGAGCTGGGCTCTGTTGGTCGCAATCCGATGCTCTGAGGTTTTGGCAGGACTGAACCCAGAGTTTCATGGCAAAACACCTCAGCTTTATACTTGTAAATTCCCATTTGAGTCCATGCATTTTGCAATGTCATCCTGTAATCATTAGTCCTTTAGTGGTGGTAATCCTTGGGGTTTTCCGCTGTTATCATTTGATGGTTATTGTCCGGCTTCCCATGGTTATCTCCTGTTTGTTGTCTTGCCTTCGGGGGTGGCTGCCTCACCTCTGAGGCCGTCAATGCTGCTAACATGCTTAGCACTGGATACAATGGATGTTTTCTGATTGTCTCCTGGTGTTTCCAAGTCTCTCACTTTTTCTTGACCAACTGGACATTTGTGATGGCTTTCACACCTTATCTTTTCATGATGCATTCATTCCTCATTCACACAAACAATCTCTCACCGAGAAGACAGCAGTATTTTATATTCAGCAGAAGACATTGTAAATTAAACTTTACTAAATCTTGTGGTCAAAACAGCTTACATTGTGGCTTAGGCCTTTATCATTCCTTTAATCTAATTAACATAGGCACAATACAAGATCCTGTCTTTTACTCACTAAACCTTAAACCAAAGAAATGACTAGAGGGAAGTTTATAATGCATATAGGAAACAAGATCCCAGTCTCAGAAGGTCATTCCTTTCTGTTATGCAAAAAGGGTGTCTGGCAGAATTAATTCAAAGTTTACATCAATTTTTATAGTACAATTATAAAATCCTATTCCCACATGGATAACCTGTGATCTTTGGAGAGACACATGGAATTAATCTCACATTGCTTCATGTTCTTTCATACACAACCTACCTTGTTCAGTCAGCCCCTAACCTGTTGAGCTACAGGAAATCATTCTTTAGAACCATATCAGTAATTATGGAAATTATAGTTTTCTTTTCTTTGCAGATTCTTCCACAATTCTAAAAGGTTAATAATAAAGTGTTCCTACAATGTCTTCCCATTAACGCTTCCATATATAGACTCCTTGGTGTCGGCAAACACACACCATAGCTAAATAAGAAAGATTGGATGAAATTAAGTCCCTATGCAATCTTTGCAAATAATGAACCATGTCTTCAATTTACTGGGGAGGGTGAACAGTTGGCTAGGAAGGGAGCAGAAGAGATTGAGTTACAATTTCACTGAACTCCTACCAAACTAAGAAGGTTTCCCTGGGTAATCCTGAGATCAGGGATAACAGAAAGCCAAACAATGGGGAGTGGTGGAGACGATAGGAGACAGATTCCCTGCTAAGTCTCCAACACACATAGGACGGAGCAGGTATAATATAGCTGGCAGGTGGTAAGCTCTCCCGGTGAGGGACCATGTCTGTAAAATGTCATACACATCACAGTTGCTACAGCAATAAAATACATTATAAATACTGCTCAGCATTTACAAAGGAGTTGATTTTCGGACTGGGCAGCTGGTATCTTTCGGTCACATATCACCTGATACCAGGGAAACCCAAATTCAGGTGGTGCATGTAGGCTGTCGTCCCACAGGTGCATGAGAGCATTACACAGAGACTCACAAATCTGAGCTCAAGATTCAGCAAAATACAACTGTTGTGAAATCCCAGAAATCATCTCAGACTCGCTCCTTCTGATCAAGCTCCTTTGGTCACCTTAAAAAGGTTTTTAAAAGCTCATCTGGTATTGCAGAAATATTTTTGAACTGGCAGATTTTCAAATATTGTCCATCAACACAAAATAATCCATTATAATGAGATTCAGTTTCTGAAGCCTAAGGCAGAAACGATATTGGTCCAATTTCGTTATCTGTTTTACTTAATTATGATGATGGATTTGCCTTTATAGACAAGTGATTAAATGCAATCTACTTAAAGCAGCAGATTCTGCCACCCGTACTCTCATTGAATAGTACCTTACTCACTGAGTAGTCCACTACTCAGTGAGAAAGGTACTAAATAGAAGTAAGTTTCAAAAAAGAACTAGATACGTTCATGGAGGATGGGTCCTTCAATGGCTATTAGCCAGGATGGGCAGGGACGTTGCCCCTAGCCTCCGTTTGCCAGAAGCTGGGAATGGGCGACAGGGGATGGATCACTTGATGATCACCTGTTCTATTCATTCCCTCTGAAGCATCTGGCACTGACCACTGTCGGAAGACAGGATACTGGGCTAAATGCACATTTAGTCTGACCCAGTATGGCTGTTCTTATGATGGCATAATCTGCCCCTTAACATAGAAGACATTGTCTCATGCTAACTGAAATTTTCCCTGGTGAGCAGCTACCTTAAACCTGCTGTTGTATTGCCCTGTGCTGTGAACCTGTTAGATCACTGGAGTAGACTGCTTAATTGTTTGGATGTGACATCTTCAAGGACAAGCCAATAGGTTGGATGGAAACACTCCCCCCATCTGAAAGGTAGCTGTGGTTTGTGTTTCACTGTGTAAAGCATTTACTGAATGGACGGCCTTATAAATGTAAGAAATTGTTACTAATAAAACTGTTCAGGGAATGGAATTAGAACTCCATCACTTTTAGGATGAAATACACAGCGTTTGCTCCAAATTACAATTCAAGTTCATTATTTTCAAAGCCAGACACCAGCCGTGCTGCAAATAAGAGCAGCCATTACTGCAGAGAGGTAGGGTTTGCAACATGCTGTATTAAGCATGAAACTCTGATTTCCTTGGCCAGACATTCTTATTTCCTTGGTCTAATGCCATGGTATCCCCTCGGTCCCTGAAGTCTGGCAAAATTCCTCTGGCTGACTGGTACACTGTCACCCGAGATGTGGTTGTATGTTAGTGCTGTTTGTTAGGTATGTGCGTGTTATAGTTAATCGGATAATTTTTCAAAAATGCTCAGCACCCACATGGGAACCACGTTTCCAATAGCCCTCAACTCTCATTGAGGTACCTAAATGAAGTGGGCAAAAGCACTTGACACCCAATATGTCCCACTGAGACCAATGACATATCCTCCTTCTTTCCTTACCCCCTCCCGCATGGGAGCTGATAGGGCAAGTGCAATACCTAAAATCTGACCCTGGATATATGGCTTGTGAAGCATGTGGGGGTAATGTATATTACATATACAGTATAGCTCTCTATGATTTGGTGAACTGTAAATGCTATACTGTGTTGTATTAATACATAGGGCTTCTGATTTTCAGTTTTAACCCATAAACATGGATAAAGCACCCCTGTTTAAAAAAATATCGGACATAGGTTTTTATTGAATAAACATAGCGGGGGGGAAACAGATATGGTTATTTGTATCCAAGGACTTGTCTACCCAGATCAGTAATGTAGACCATGGGGATGTGATTTCTAAAGCGCACTAGCATATTGTGCATTAATTGGTCTGTGTAGACCTTGCTGGTGCGCACTAAAGGTTCCCTAGTGTGCTTTAACATAGTGCTGTTTGAAATAATATTACACTGAAGCACACACGAGGGAACATAACAGAGAGATTACTCATGACAGTGTGTACAGAGTTTTGGACATCTATATAAAACTCAACAATTGCTAAAAAGAAACCCTGACAATTAAACTAATAAATCCCCATGCCAGAAGCCCTATACTACATGATTTGTATCATCTAATGCTTGTATACTTAAAACTAAAAGCAATTTTAAAAATGTCTGGGGGAGAGAGAGGATAACGGATTGGTGACAGAAATTAAAGAAGCTTTAACTGCATTTTTTTAAAAGCTCTCATAATTTAGAAGAATGGAAAATGGCCAATTTCTTCAGTCATTCTGTTAGGAAAATGTTTAAGGACACGCTATTCAGTTGTAGGGCAAAGCATTAGAAGCTATAATAAGAGCCCAAATGGAAGGACATTTTGAAATAAGAGTGTGATTAAAGAGAAACAAGCTGGTTTCAAGGTAGGAAGGTCACATATGCATGTAGCAACTCATAAGCATTCAATAAAGTCTAAACAGGTAAAAAGCATTCTTAAAATGGGTAATAGAATTATAACAATATTAACACATTGGTGAGCCAGAGTGATTCCAGATATGTATTGCTGCTCTCCCTTTGAGGCAAAAGTTTGCCTTTGACCTATGAAAAAAAGGGGTATATTAGTCAGAGCAAGGCGTGAGGAGTCGGAATTCCAAGGTCCCGTCCTTAGCTCTGACTCACTTTGTGACCATGGGCAAGCTTTTGAACCGATGTATTGAAATGATACATTGGCACAGCAGGCTCCAGCTTGAAATTATTTTAAAACGGTGGTTTTCAACCTGTGGTCTGCAGACCCCTGGGGGTTCACAGACTATGTTTAAGATTTCCCAAGGAGTCTGTACCTCCATTTGAAATTTTAGGGATCCGGAAATGAAAAAAAGGTTGAAAACCACTGCTTTGAGATATTAGCTGTCTAGTAATTAATGCTATTTGATAATGAGGCTTCATGTTGATAAGCAATCTTTCATCTAACACTCTCAAAGCACTTTACGGACAATTAAGACTCACTATATGCCTGTGAGATGGTTAAGTATTTTCATCCCATTTTTTAAAAACGGGTAAACTAATTTGTGTGTCCATTGCCGTAATACCTAAAAGCAAGCAGAGGCACCAGGCTTCCTCCTTCTGAATTGTACCTTACTCCATGAATAGTCCCAATGGTGCCAATGTACTTATGCATAACAAATTGGAGGATTTGGCCAAAAGAAATCTGATGAGGTTCAACAAGGACAAGTCCAGAGTCCTGCACTTAGGAAAGAAGAACCCCATGCACCGCTACAGCCTGGGGTCCGACTGGCTAAACAGCAGTTCTGCATAACAGGACTTGGGGATTACAGTGGACAAGAAGCTGGATATGAGCCAGCAGTGTGCCTTTGTTGCCAAGAAGGCCAATGGCATATTGGGCTGTATTAGTAGAAGCACTGCCAGCAGATCGAGGGAAGTGATTATTCCCCTCTATTTGGCACTGGTGAGGCCACACCTGGGGTATTGTTTCAGTTTTGGGCCACCCCCCCCCCCCACAGAAGGGAGGTGGACAAATTGGAGAGAGTCCAGCGGAGGGCAACGAAAATGATTAGGGGGCTAGGGCACATGACTTATGAGGATAGGCTGAGGGAACTGGGCTTTTTTAGTCTGCAGAAGAGAAGAGTGAGGGGGCATTTGATAGCAGCCTTCAATTACCTGAAGGGGGGTTCCAAAGAGGATGGAGCTAGCCTATTCTCAGTGGTGGCAGATGACAGAACAAGGAGCAGTGGTCTCAAGTTGAAGTGGGGGAGGTCTAGACTGGATATTAGGAAACACTATTTCACTTGGAGGGGGGTGAAGCATTGGAATGGGATACCTAGGGAGGTGGTGGAATCTCCATCCTTAGAGGTTTTCAAGGCCTAGCTTGACAAAGCCCTGCCTGGGATGATTTAGTTGGTGTTGGTCCTGCTTTGAGCAGGGATTGGAGTAGATGACCTCCTGAGGTCTCTTCCAACCCTATAATTCTATGATTCTGTGATTCATAAGGGCCCAACAAAGTACTGGCATAGCCAGAGTAGAACTCAGGGGGGAAACTGGTTGAAAAACAGGATTGTTTTCCTTCAGCAGATATTACTTGTTTGGTGGAAATTTGAATATTGAAAATTGTTGCTTTCTGGGAGTTGTAGGTTAGGTGCTTCGTGCTCCCATTCTCCTCTCCGATGATGCAGCAGTTGCCCCCTTTTGGAGAGGGGAGGTGCGCATCATGGGAGTCCCTGACCCAGGTGCCTGATGGGAGATGTAGACTGGCTGGGGAGTTCAGCCTATAGAGGATTATGAGAACATGACAGAGCTGCAACTCCCATAATGCTCCAGGGGAATATTTCCAAATTGAAATGTTTTGGTTCTCAGGTGGTCAGTTCTTTGATTAAAATAATTGAAATTTGCTGCAAAAAGCCGACAGCTCAAAGCCAAAGCAGGGCATTGATTTATAGGGATCAGCTCCATGTCTGCAGCTTTTCGTTATTTCTTTATATATCTAAGACTACAATATTGAGCGTTGCATATTTCAAATTTATAGATGAGTGCTCCAGTAATTAGGAGCAGCCAGATGCAGCAGGACAGAGACAGTTTAAGTACATGAGTAATACTGTAGGTGGAAGCTGGATCTAATACAGATCAATGTAAAATATTCAGTCTTGGAGCAAATACTGACACATAAATCCATTACATGAAAAGGTGCCGCACTGAAGGGAACTGAAAAGTGTACAGGAGTGGGGGAGGAGGAACACATGAAGAGGTGCCGTGAAAAAACTTTTCAAGGAGAGAACTGGGATGGAATGGCAGAAGATATATGGGGCCTAAAGGCTGCTTCCATTGAAGGCAAGGGCAAGAGCATCAGGCTTCAACAGAGGGAGGTTTGGGCAAAGATTAAGCAATAAAACCTCATGGACTATTTACCAAGAATTCATCTCCATGTATATAATTGATATGCAGCACTTGCAAAAGTAGCTGTGATGGGCATGGAGGGATTTTTCTAGGAGGTATATTTTTTAATTAATATTAAAATTAATTATGCAGTTATGATCCGTAAGATATCTACCACTTTTTCAAGACGCCATTGAGATGTCAGCTCTGGATTTTAGACATTTTAATTAACTCTAAAAATGTAGCTGTAAAACAATATTATGACCATTAATTGAATCTGTGACATATGTAGCTTGAAACTGATAATATACTTGTTTTCTGCGTACATCATCTTTAAATTTCTAAAAAACTGTCTATAGAAACAGCAGCCATTTTGTTTTCAGAGTTGTTGCAACCTGCTTTTCGAGGAGACATACACTGTGCTCTCTCAGGGAGTTTACTTTTGTTCTCCCTTTCTATACATCTCTTTAATCTTAAATCACTTTGGACTGAAATTATATGGTTTTCTTTATCAGTCCTGGATTGTTCTGATTTCAGCCTTGTAATGTAGTTAAATTACCAATAAATAATGCTCATGAATCTTCACAACTAAGAGAAAGTCACCACCCAGTTTAATCTACTAGATGATATGCAAATAGAAGTAATACAAAAGATGTTGGGAATTTTTCTTTTGGACATAATATATATTTTGTGCTGAACATCTTTCATATGATTATCTGAGATCTTTTACAAACATTAACTAACTAGGCCTCACACTCTCCTGGGAGGTAGATAAATATTATTATCCCCATTTTGTACATGGGAAAACTGAGGCCTGGAGAAAGAAAAGGAGTACTTGTGGCACCTTAGAGACTAACGAATTTATTTGAGCATAAGCTTTCATGAGCTACAGCTCACCTCATCAGATGCATGCAGTGGAAAATACAGTGGGGAGATTTATATACACAGAGAACATGAAACAATGGGTGTTACCATACACACTGTAAGGAAAGTGACCAGGTAAGGTGAGCTATTACCAGCAGGAGAGCAAAAAAACCTTTTGTAGTGATAATCAAGGTGGGCCATTTCCAGCAGTTGACAAGAACGTGTTGGGGGGGGGGGGGCAGGAGGGGTTCACATGACTTGCCCGTGGTCACAAAGTGAGTCCGTTGCTGCCAGAGCCAAGGACAGCCATTGGAATTCTGACTCCTCACACCTTGCTCTGACCAATACCCACCTTCCTTTCATAGGTCAAAGGCAGACCTCTGCCTCAATGGGCACTAACAAATATATAGCTGGGATCAGTCTGGCTCACCTGTGTGTTAGTGTTGTTTCAACAGGTGTTAGAATTAGAAGAATGTGTTTACTGTTTAGACTTTATTGTGAATTGCTACATGCATTATAACATTAGTATCCTGGTTACACGGTAAGCCTATGTAAATCACCAGCTAATAAAGAGACCTTAATTTGCGGAAAGTGCTAATCTCCCACTGAAGGTGTTACATCCTGCCCCACAGGCAGGGTCCCACCACACCAGACAGACTGATGATAATGAAGACAAAATCTTTGTTGTTTTACCCTCTACACTGTGAAAAGGTGTCATGCATGTGGATTCCTCCCATCAGCTGAATTTGCAGCTCAGAACACAAGGAAGAAAGAGGAAAAAACTCCTAATAAGGAGGAACTTAATCTCTATGCTGCTTGGACACTGGGGGAGCTAAGGTTTTCTGAGCATAAGCAAGAGATCCCTAGCTGCTTAGCTATAAAGGTTATACAGAGCTTGCTTATTACAAAAGCTTCTATTGCCTTTTGAAACTTAAAATTGGAACTCATTTGTGCATAAGTTTACACCTGATTTAAACGTAAATATCACTCATTTCCTTTTCCTATTTAAGATCTAAGGTGCAATTGACCTGGGGTAAGTGACTGGTCCTTTGGGACTAGAAGTAACCTGGATATTGCTGTGATTCTTGGTGTAAGGGGCTGTCTACCACAAAGGTAGGCTCACTTTAGTGGCAAGATAGATCAGAGTACCCAAGGGGGCTTTCTGTGCTGCCCTGTTAAGACTGGTATAGTGCCTGAGAACGTTACCCTTGATAAATCGTTAGTGAAATTTAAGTCCGGAATTCACAGCCAGTTTGGGGTTTGTGCCCAGTGAACCCTGGGGTTGGTCCTCATGCTCTTGAATCACAGCAGACAGGTTTATACTCATGGTTGTCCATTTTTGTAGGACCAGACAGTGCCACCTTTATTCACATGGAATTGTACCTTACTCTGCAAATAGTTCCGCTGTTTTCAGTGGGGTTACCTGAGGAGTAAGGTACTACTCAGTGTGTATAAGGTTACTGGAGTTTGCCCCAAAGTCTATAAAGAGAACACGAAGATTCATGGTCTGATCTTCCCCACCCCCATCTTTAGGTCTGTGTGAAGCATGGATGCAGAGTCTGCTGATGGGAACAGTGTATTGCTTCTCAGTCTCTTTTAGGAATCCAAATCTGAAAGTTCACCCAGAATCCAAATCTGAAAGTTCACCCAGAAAGTGAAAAGCATTTAGCCATGAAAATGTGGAAAGCAGCCCATCGTAGGGCTCTGATAAACAGAAGGACTTTCCTGCACGCACAATGCAGAGAGCTCTGATCCACAAACACCCCATGGTACAGAAAGGCTGAATGGCCCCTAGTTTGTAATATAATGGGGAGGAAGGTAATATTACTTTTTTTAAATAAAGCTACCTTTTGAAGTTTAGTGCTAAAATAAGGAGATGGAGGAGGAGAGTTGTTTTCCAGTTGCCTTGTATCTCTCCCCACTTGTGTAAATTCCATGGCAATGCATTTCTTTTGAGTACTGAAGCAATTTGCTTCAAAAATGAAAGGGCGGGCTGCAGCAAAAACAAAATCAAAAGTGACTGAGCATAGCCACATGAAGTAGACCTGTTAACAGGAGATACTTCAGAGGTTTGTGTGACGTGGCCCCGTGGGTTTGAATACTACTCTGGGATTTGAGCTGGGCCAATAATTGATTTTTTTTAGTTCAACCAGCAAACTGATCAGAAAAAATATTCTACTCAGTTCTGTGAAACCGTAGGTCTTCTCCCCAGCTTAGCAGGTACTCACTGACCTGCCCAGTTGCCTTTAGGCAGCTGTATTTATCCAAACATAAGCACATAATAGACAAAAACATTTCCTCAGCTCACCCTTTCTCCTAGAGTTTCATGGCCTGCCCTTCTAGGGGTTCTCTGGTAAGCCTGCTTCTTTCAGCTTCCGAGTCCCAGCCAGCTGTCCTTCTCAGGCAGCTCTTGTCTCCCAGCCAGTTCTCGCTCAGCCACCTTTGCTCCCTTTCTGGATTGCCAGCCCCAGCACAACCTCCCAGAGCACCTGGCCCCTGGTTCTACACACTCTACTCCTCCATGTTGCCTCTCTCTAGGCACAGCCTGCTCCAATCACTCCTCTTCTGGCTCTCTGACAGGCCTTTATAGCCCCAGGTGTAGCCCTGCCCCCTTTAACTGGCTAAGTTGGACACACCTGGTCTGACACAGGACCAGGGCCAGGGCGAAGAGAGGCTGATCTACTCACAGAGACAAGCTACCATGTGACAGGCTTTGAAAATGTTCGGAATTTGTCAGCAAATTAGAAGAGTTGATTTAAAGCTGTATGAAACATTTCATTCAGCTTAAAAAAAACCTCTGTGTGTATGTGCCCCTTATAGCCCAGTCATTACACTAGCTTCTGGTGAAGAGGGAGATTAAGGTTTGAATCTCTACTCTAGAGCATAGACTTGAACACAGGTCTCGAGCCTCCTAGCCATTAGGCTATTCTGGAATTGGCTAGTCTCCTTCTCTCTTGTTGAAATTGTTCCACTTTGTATAACTAGTTACATATGCATGATGCCAAACAGAAAGAGCATGAGGGTGACTCTCTAGCCTATGATTAAGGCACACACCTGGCAGGTAGGAGATGTGGATTCAAATTGTCTCCCTGTCTGATTCAGAAGTGGGATTTCTATGGGCTTGGCTACACTTGCGAGTTACAGCCCAATAAAGGAGCCCCGGGCGCACTAGCTCACTCCCCGTCCACCCTGGCAAGGCACGTAGAGCGCTCTGACTCCGCGGCTGCAGCGCTGCTGGTCTCCACCTCGGCGAGTGGAAGAACGTTTGCTGCGCCCCTGCTGGAGCGCCGCGGCGCCAGTGTGGACGAGGTGTTGCATTACTGCGCTCTGATCAGCCTCCGGAAAGGTCCCATAATCCCCTTAAGTCAAGTGGCCACTCTTCTCATTGTTTTTGAATCGCTGTAAGAATGGGGATATGCCCTTTGAAAGCTCCGTTTCTGACAGCCGGCTGCTTATCTGCTCCGAGACAAAGCAACCATTACTGTGGAATGCTGGGTGTGTGAGAGAGAAGTGGATGGTGGAGGGGGGTCTGCTGCTGTCTGAACGAACAAGACAGCATGCTGACATGCTCTCAGCCCCCCAAAAACCCACTCTCTCTCCCCCCACATACACACAACACACGCCCTGTCACACTCCACCCCACCCCCACCCCCATTTGAAAAGCACGTTACAGTCACTGGCATGCTGGGATAGCTGCCCATAATGCACCGCTCCCAATTCCGCTGCAAGTGCCGCAAATGTGGCCACACCAGTGCGCTTGCAGCTGTCAGTGTGGACAGACTGCAGCGCTTTCCCTACTGCGCTCTCCGAAGGCTGGTTTAACTCACAGCGCTCTACATCTGCAAGTGTAGCCCTGCCCTAAGTCAAGCCTAGAGCAAAATGTCATGTGAGCTGCATAAACTAAACCCTGAAGATTCTTGTCATAGGAGCCAGCCAAGGTGGTGGGAATGTTTTCCTGAACATTTTTTGCCATTATGGCTGAGGCATATTTGCAGCTGTAAAAGTCTCAGTTTCTAGAGGATGATTATTTTTCACTTTGAAGGAGGTGAATAACAACTAGATTTGCTTGAGATTTTTTTGCTTATACTTATGAGCAAAAGTGGAAATGGTCCATATTTATTTTAAATGGAATTCATGAAAAATTAGGTTCTTGATATGACCAAAAGAAAATACATAGACAACTCCACTGTCGTGCATTGCACATGCTGCATTGATCAGCAGGGCTCTGCTATGCAAGGGGCAAGCTGCAATTGAAAATGCACAGATGATACATAGAATCATTGAATCATAGAATATCAGAGTTGGAAGGGACCTCTGGAGATCATCTAGTCCAACCCCCTGATCAAAGCAGGACCAATACCCAACTAAACCATCCCAGCCAGGGCTTTGTCAAGCCTGACCTTAAAAACTTCTAAGGAAGGAGATTCCACCACCTCCCTAGGTAACGCATTCCAGTGTTTCACCACCCTCCTACTGAAAAAGTTTTTCCTAATATCCAACCTAAATCTCCCCCACTGCAACTTGAGACCATTACTCCTTGTTCTGTCATCTGCTATCACTGAGAATAGTCTAGATCCATCCTCTTTGGATCCACCTTTCAAGTAGTTAAAAGCAGCTATCAAATACCCCCTCATTCTTCTCTTCCATAGACTAAACAATCCCAGTTCCCTCAGCCTCTCCTCATAAGTCATGTGTTCCAGACCCCTAATCATTTTTGTTGCCCTTCGCTGGACTCTCTCCAATTTTTCCACATCCTTCTTGTAGTGTGGGGTCCAAAACTGGACACAGTACTCCAGATGAGACCTCACCAATGTCGAATAGAGGGGAACGATCACGTCCCTCGATCTGCTGGCAATGCCCCTACTTATACACCCCAAAATGCCATTGGCCTTTGGCCATACAACATACTCTCCAAGGCACAGAGCTCAGCTTATGTGTATTTGAGGAAATAATAGATGCAACCTCTATCCAGTATAATGACCTGTTAGGAACTGGAGGACAGCATCTGCAGGACAAAGCAAGCAATGGGGAGAAGTTTCAATCTGGCGGAATTCACTATCCACAGGCAACTATTTATTATTATTTATTTGTATTGCAGGATCACACAGGGGCCACAACCATAGACCAGGAATGTATTGTTCTAGGCTATGTACAATCAGATAACAAAAGGACAGCCCCTACCCCAAGCAGCTTACAATACAATCAGATGGGGATAGCACAAGATAGCAATGAGACAAAACTGGCCAGCATGAAAAGCAGCAGTCACAGTACACCAGCTGCCTAACCATTGTCACATAGTCTGTCATCCATCTCACCTCAGCCCCATCATCTTCATGGCATTACCTTTCTCAACAACAGAACAGCACCCCTACGGGCGTGAAGGTATGGTGGCTGGAAAGAAATGTCTCAGTCACGTAGATGGTGCACATTTGGTAGGAGTTCATGATCCTTCTAGCTACTCCCATTCAAGTCAGCTATCTAGCATGGTACTGTGCTTTGGGCCTTCCTTATGTCTCCCAGCACAATGTCCTCCCAGTAAGGTCACCACCAGCTCCCATGTAAACCAGGTTATGTAACTGGCTGTGGCCTCTTCAGAATGGGAGCTCTTTTGATGAAATTTCTTTCTTTCTGTGGAATTGCAGACACAAGGATTTTGAGCTCTCCCAATGTTCATCATCTAAATGTGCTGTTCATACTAATATAGTGTCGTTATTACTACTTTTTACAATCTCTTATCTTTTTACATCGGGGAAGACAAAGTCTTTACATGAAAGATAACCACTGTGAGACCTAATATACTGAAAATGGAAAGGGAACTGTTTTAAGCTATACAATATGGCCAATGAGTAAAAGGAATCACAAAAGAAATGCACTCACTGTCAAACAAAAGTTGTTTAGTCGTGGCAAAGCAGTTCAGCACTACATGTTTAGCAGATAATAATGAATAAAAGCTTAAGCTTACTGTCATAAATATAAAGGGAAGGGTAAACCCCTTTAAAATCCCTCCTGGCCAGAGAAAAAAATCCTCTCACCTGTAAAGGGTTAAGAAGCTAAAGAAAAGGAGTACTTGTGGCACCTTAGCGACTAACCAATTTATTTGAGCATGAGCTTTCGTGAGCTACAGCTCACTTCATCAGATGCATACCGTGGAAACTGCAGCAGACTTTATATATACACAGAGAATATGAAACAATACCTCCTCCCACCCCACTGTCCTGCTGGTAATAGCTTATCTAAAGTAATCATCAGGTTAGGCCATTTCCAGCACAAATCCAGGTTATTTGTGCTGGAAATGGCCTAACCTGATGATTACTTTAGATAAGCTATTACCAGCAGGACAGTGGGGTGGGAGGAGGTATTGTTTCATATTCTCTATATAAAGTCTGCTGCAGTTTCCACGGTATGCATCTGATGAAGTGAGCTGTAGCTCACGAAAGCTCATGCTCAAATAAATTGGTTAGTCTCTAAGGTGCCACAAGTACTCCTTTTCTTTTTGCGAATACAGACTAACACGGCTGTTACTCTGAAAGAAGCTAAAGGTAACCTCACTGGCACCTGACCAAAATGACCAATGAGGAGACAAGATACTTTCAAAAGCTGGGAGGAGGGAGAGAAACAAAGGGTCTGTGGGTCTGTCTATATTCTGTCTTTACCGGGGATAGACCAGGAATGGAGTCTTAGAACTTTTAGTAAGTAATCTAGCTAGGTACGTGTTAGATTATGATTTCTTTAAATGGCTGAGAAAAGAACTGTGCTGAATAGAATAACTATTTCTGCCTGTGTATCTTTTTTGTAACTTAAGGTTTTGCCTAGAGGGGTTCTCTATGTTTTGAATCTAATTACCCTGTAAGGTATCTACCATCCTGATTTTACAGGGGGGATTTCTTTATTTCTATTTACTTCTATTTTTATTAAAAGTCTTCTTGTAAGAAAACTGAATGCTTTTTCATTGTTCTCAGATCCAAGGGTTTGGGTCTGTGGTCACCTATGCAAATTGGTGAGGCTTTTTATCCAACATTTCCCAGGAAAGGGGGGGTGCAAGTGTTGGGAGGATTGTTCATTGTTCTTAAGATCCAAGGGTCTGGGTCTGTAGTCACCTAGGCAAATTGGTGAGGCTTTTTACCAAACCTTGTCCAGGAAGTGGGGTGCAAGGTTTTGGGAAGTATTTTGGGGGGAAAGACGTGTCCAAACAGCTCTTCCCCAGTAACCAGTATTAGTTTGGTGGTGGTAGCGGCCAATCCAAGGACAAAGGGTGGAATATTTTGTACCTTGGGGAAGTTTTGACCTAAGCTGGTAAAGAGATAAGCTTAGGAGGTTTTTCATGCAGGTCCCCACATCTGTACCCTAGAGTTCAGAGTGGGGGAGGAACCTTGACACTTACTGTTTCTGCTATCTGGAAACATTGAAAAAACATAAGATTTTTAAAGGTCTTTAGACAGTGAAGTCAGTGAGAGTTAGGCGCCTAGACACCTTTAAAAATCTGGCCCTGTCACCATGTTCCTCTCCAAGGGGCCATGATAGGGCTTTTGCTCTCCTCTACCTTTGGTCTGCAACATCTGGGCATTCAGCCACATCAGTCCGGTCATAGAAGGTTTAGCCCTGTGGCTGGGTACGGGATATCCTGTTGGGGTTGTCAATGAACACACACAAAAAATCAGTGAACAAAAATGAAGTGTCCCACAGGTGCAGTAGGGCTCTCTTTCTTCACAGGGTCCCTGGTAAACCCATCTGGACTCACAGGCTAGTCTAGAATAATAATCTTACAGTAGTGGTTTAGTATCGGACTCTCTCCACCTCCCATCATCAAGGGGGTTGTTGGTCAGCCGTTAAGGAGTTTTTGCCTTCAGACAGTCTTTCTCCGGGAGCTGAGGCCTGCTCTCCTCTCTGGCCTGCCCCAAGTCGTACTGTGTTCTCCCTTTTTAAGATCCTCCTTCCAAGTCTGACATCACACACAGGGGGGCAGGGCTGAAGACAGCCCACGATAGCTCATTAAGCTCGTGCTGCCCAGTGTGGGGTTTCTATGTCCCCCCATAGGCCCATAGTCTTTTTTTTGTTGGTTTGTATGGCACCTATCACAGATGCCCTGCTCACGGATTGAGGAGCTTGTGTGCTCTACTGTATTTTCTGTTTTTCCCCATTAGGAAATAGTTTCTTCTGAACCAATGATGACAATAACTAAATTAACATCCCACTGAACTGCTTTGAAAGAGACTTAAATTATAGGTTATAAAATATCAGTAGAACCGGCTCTTCTGCTGTTGCTGCTGTTGCTATTGCTTTTAGCCATCTTCATCTTCATTGCTCTCCACCCAAACCATGGAGTAAGCTCAGCAAATAAGGGAGCCAGAAGAAATACCAAATGACAAACCAAACCAGTCCAGCTAGAAAAAGCCAACAATTCATCCTGGGTTTGACTTACCCTCTCATTATGACAGACACCTGGTGACAGAACTGGCTCTTTTGAGATTTCTAGTCCAATTTTGCAAAGCCACTAAAGTTCCAATAAGTATTCCAACTTTTTTAGGTACTTTTCTGAACAGTATTCCTGAGATTCACCGAATACTGAACTCATCATGTACAGAAGCATATGCAATGGTTGCGGTTTTCAGAATCCTTTAGCATTGGCATAACTTTCCTCCAAAGTCAATGATAAACCTCCCATTGATTTCAAAGGGAGCAGAGTTAGATCAACACTGAGTTCTTTTGAAAATCCAACCAACTAGACCAATTTTCAGCTGGTGCAAATCCACTGACAAGAACTGAGGATCTGCCTTGAAATTTTGGAAGAAAAAAGGAGGAAAAAATATCTCTCCTTGTTGGTCAACACGCATTATAAGGAATATGTGAAATCCATTAGGTTTCATTGAGAAAACTATGTTTTTGGGAGGCATTCAAACCTTGCAGATGATTATCTGAACTGAACATCTGAATCCAAAAAGCTGCAGTAGGGAAAGTGTTAAGTGGCTCTCTCTGTGAGTTCATTCCTGACAGAGAAGCTGCGATTGCTGGCAGAAAAGCAGATATTTTTCAGGCTGACAAAAAAGAGTTTCTTGTTCAGGAAATTAGATAGGATTCCATAATGATGTATATGCTTTGCGATTGCAGGAAATGGTGCGGGAATTTAAAGAAACAATTGACTGAAGAGCCATTTCTGTTCTTAGCATCTAAAGGTCAGTGAGCAAACTGTTCTTTGTCTTTGTGTTTTCCAGGTAAAAGAGAAGTGCCATTTTCCATTAGGAGAAATTAGTTTTCATGGTTTGGTAGAGGATCAAAACCATTAAGAATTCATTCACTTTCAACAGCTTTCGATATACCTTCCAAGCATAGGGAATATCTGGGAAATACTAGACTAGATTGCTCTGGTAACATTATTTAGTTATCCAAGAGAAACTTGGAAAATTTTGAAATGCACTCACTGCATGTCGCATTCCCACTAACTGCATGTCAACTTCATTTTTCCTACAGTGGATTTATGAGGTTTCGCGTTCCGGAAAGAGATTGATCTTTGTCAGTAAGAACAATTAAAATCACATCTCACCTTCTTTAAAAGGAATCAATATCGTCAAACTGTGTTTTTCACTGTTTAAGACCAAGACTTTCAACACTAAGGGTAAAATTTTCGACAGAGTCTAAGTGCCCTAGGAGCCTACATCACATTTTCAAAAGTGATTTAGGCTTTTTAGGAGTCTAAATCCCATTGACTTTCAATGAGATTTAGGAGCCTAACTCATGTAGACAATTTTGAAAAATTTACCCTAGTTGCCTAAAGGTAGGCTCCTAAATCCATACTGAGATACCTAAATAAGTGGCTCCCACTGAACTCAATGGGAGATTCTAGGTGCTCAGCCTCTCTGAAAATTAAGCCGCTTAATTAAGGGCACATACCTTTGAGTTTAGGAATCTAACTGTAAGCGTGGAGGCTGGGATTTTGAAAAGGGCCTAAGGGAGTTAGGCACCTAAAGAAATTCCCTTAGCATCCCCAGAAAATTCCAGCCCTAGTTTTGAAAATCTTGGCCTACTGCACAATACGGTTTTGGCACTCTGGGGATGGGGGTAGGGGGAACATTGTGAAGATGATTATTGGCTGAGTGGAGGGTCCAGAAGTCATTTCTCCGGTACTGAACAATAAAGCTCAGTGGAACCTAGAGGAAATTATCTTTAGTACTGCTTCAACAGGAGCAACATGTACCATAGAGCGGGTTGACATATTTTCAGTAGAACCATTTTCCATTGGAAAATGCAGTTTCATCAGAGTTGAAGCATGTCACTGGGTTGTGTTGATTTCTACAAACATTTTGATGGGAAAAAGACTAAAGGAATCATTTCAACTTTCTCATTCTGCTAATGTCAAAACCGTAAATTTCAATAACGTCAAAATATGTTTTCCTGATATGGTAAAATCAATTCATTTTGATTCATTTTGTTTCAATGTTTCTATTCTATTAAAAGATTAATGTTAATGGTATATAGAAATTATTTTATTACACCTCAACATTATTGAAATGGAACATTTTGATGGATTCAAAATGAAATTTCACGGAATTTTCACTCTGTGGGAAATTTCAAAATTCAGCTTTTTGTTCCAGTCTGGAACAAAAACCAATTTTGAAATGTCTAAATTTACCACAGAATGGAAATTAGAGCCAGAGTGATGCCTGAGTTACCTGGAGTGAGGCAAGGCAGGAGCAGGGCTAGGAACAAGCAGGGACCGGCAATGTTACAGCTCTGGATCTATGCTTGAGCAGCCACCAAACTGTTGCTGAGCTTAAGAGCCAGTCTTCTGACTCAGTCCATCAGACAGCCTACTACAGGCCCGTTACAATCTTTGGGTTGCCTGGAGATTTGACGTTGCTGCAGGCCCTGTTTCCTGACAAATAGCACCATGATTTAGATGTACATGGCACTTTAAAGTACAGATAAAAATGGATTCCATATCATTCCATTCCATTACTGCTGAAGTAAAATCTTTATTTTCTTCCACCCATGGGGACTTTCCTGCATCCTTAATGAGCACTAAACTCTGCCATGAGAAAAGAACTTTTATGTTGAAGACTTTTTAGACTGAAATGAGTTTAGGCTACTTCACAGACTTACTCATCTTTTCTTAAGACAGCTGCTTTTCTATGGGTATGAGTGTGACCCTTCTGCAGAGCTGAACAAAGTGTGGAAACATTTGCTCACAAAAAATGGTGTCTAGCTTGGACTCCTGAGTCACCCTACTCATGTTCAGGCCCCTTTTTGAGTTTGCTTTTCAGCGAACATTCATGGTACCAAGTTATGTTCACATCAGCTCTGGCTGGAAGAACATAATGCAGTCAATGATACTTCTGTAGAGCTGACTGATTTTCCAGGTGGTTGTGCAGAATTGTAAATGGGCAGATGGTGCCCGCCCAGCCAGTCCCAGTTGCGAAGGACGAGACAGGCCGTATACGACAAACATACAAACAGAGATCCAAGTGGAGATCTTTTAACCCATCAATACTTCAAAAAATGGAATTCTATTGCAAAAGCTTATTTACCTGTCTTCCTGTCACTGCAAATGGCAGGATACTGCCCTTATATACATAGAAAGGGTTTGCCGAGATAGACAGACGACAGAACAAGAAGCAATGGTCTCAAGTTGCAGTGGGGGAGGTCTGGGTTGGATATTAGGAAACGCTGTTTCACTGGGAGGGTGGTGAAGCACTGGAATGGGTTACCTAAGGAGGAGGTGGAATCTCCATCCTTAGAGGTTTTTAAGGCCCGGCTTGACAAAGCCCTGGCTGGGATGATTTAGTTGGGGTTGGTCCTGCTTTGAGCAGGGGGTTGGACTAGATGACCTCCTGAGGTCTCTTCCAACCCTGATATTCTATGATTCTATGATCGCTATACCGCTATGGCTATATTGGCCAACTCTCCCAGTGGAGACAAAGCCAATACCAGTGTAACCCACGTGCCTTATACATAGAATCATAGAATATCAGGGTTGGAAGGGACCTCAGGAGGTCATCTAGTCCAACCCCCTGCCCAGATCAGGACCAATCCCCAACTAATAAAATAAAAACTAATCCCCAACTTATAGGGAGATATCTCATCAGAGATCTAGAGAGAAGTGGAAAAAGGGGAGTGAGTTGTGCCTGGGTCATTGTTACTAGGCAGATACACAATTAGCATTTCGCACCCAGAAGTTTCTGGATTTGGTGTGGTAGTTTGGGGGAATGCTCAATAGGTTCCCTGTAGCTGGACTCATGGACTCCATGGAGGACTGTAACAGGAGTGGGAATTTTCTGTAATATTTTGTATGACTGTTGTGAGTGTCTCAATTTCCCATGTATGCTGCATTGTTGATTAGGTGATGGGGAAAGGTGGTTTACTTTCTGCAAAGATCCAGGTGTGACTGATGTCTAGCTGTCTGAGGGCCCTGGGCCCATGTCTACGGAGAGACCAAGAAGACACTTGGGTCACTGGGTCACTCCAGTAGCCTAGACATTTGGTACCTAGCAACTAACGACTATGGATGGCCCACCCCTCTGCTGGAAGCTTGCCATGTTTGCCTGGGAACAAGAACAAAAGACTGAGGAGACGCCAGGTTGGGGGGTGGGGTTGTTAAAAGTGGTTTGCTGGAAACTTCTGATTCTCCTGAACTGGGAAAAAAGAGGGGTCAGAGGGCTCCAGGCTGAACAAGATGGACCATGCTGTAACTTTCTGTTCTCTGTGCTAACCAAGGACTTGCTATGCTGTGTTGCAGACACCTAGTAAACCCTACTGCTTTTACAATGCTGGCTGAGAGTCATTGCACATGCTGAAAGTGGGAGTGCATTGCTTCCTTTGGCTATACAAGTCTCTCCCAGGTATCCAGCTCAAGTGGACTCACTGAAGGGAGCTCACAGCGTGAAGCAGGGGAGCTGAAAGCTTTGAGGTTTGGTCTAAGGAGGCAGTGAAGCCAAGTGGCTTACCCTAGTGAAAGATTTCAGAGTAACAGCCGTGTTAGTCTGTATTCGCAAAAAGAAAAGGAGGACTTGTGGCACCTTAGAGACTAACCAATTTATTTGAGCATAAGCTTTCGTGAGCTACAGCTCACTTCATCCGATGAAGTGATGTCCCCCTCAGGGGGGCTCTTCCCAGGGAGTGTTCCAGAGCACCGCACCTGTGGATTAATTAGTTAATTAGTTCGCCAACTAGCTAATTGACTGATTCCACAGTCCAGCAGAGGAGGAGAAAGAGTCTACATGGGTTCCGGATGGAGAGCTCTGCAAGCAAGAGGAGGAAAGCTATTGCTGCAGTGCTCTTGACTCAGCAAACTATACCGAGTTGATGAACATAGACTCTAACTGAGACTCAGGGCTTGCCAACACTTACAATGCTACAGCGGCACAGCTGCAATTGCACCGCTGTTGTGCTTCTATGTAGACACAACCTACACCAACAGGAGGGGTTCTCCCGTCACTTGGGTAATCCACCGCCCAAGAGACAGTATCTGGGTCAATGTCAGAATTCCATTGCTGTCTACACGGGGACTTAGGTCATCTTAACTATGCCACTCAGGGGTGTGGATTTTCCACTCCCTTGAGCGACGTAGTTAATCCAGTTTATTGTTCTAATGTCGACCAGGCCTCAGGGAAATGTGAACTAAGCTTTTGGAACTCTGAGTTACTTATGGTTGTGGGGACTGACCTGTTTAGATATAATGTGTTTATTTTGCTTATGTATAACTATGAAGATAATGTACATGGTTATGAAGTAGCCTTGTTATGTACTAGAAACTGAGGTATTACTATTATGATTCTTTATGTTTATAAGATTTTATAAAATCGGTACTTAAGAATTAAGTTCATTCCTTTTGTTCGGATTTGATTGTGCCAAGGTCGACCCTGTACAACCTGTGCTGAAAATCCTCAATGACTGAATACTGGTTCTCTAGGTGCTTTTTCTACAGGAGTATTTTTAAGCACTAGGAGAGGGAAGGGGAAGGTGAAGGTGAAGTAAACCTCTAGCCCACCCTATGGTTATGTAACACTGACAGACCTCGGTCGTCATCAAACCTGGGACCTCTAAGTTTAGTGCATGAGCCTCTACTGCATGAGCTGTTAGCTAAGACTATAGAGTAGACTCATTAATCTCTCTCTCTAAGTGGTTTCTGTGCCACTAGATGGGCCAGAACACCATACCCAGGAGGTGGGTGGGTTACAGTTACACCCGCAAAATAATACTTTTGTCAGTTTACACTTGTTCCCCCAACAAAATAAGCTATACAAGTAAAAGAACTTTTTTGCTGATATAAACTGCATCTACATTAGGGCTTTTATTTATTTATTTATTTTTTTAGCAAAGCTATATTTGTTTGGGATGTGATTTTTGTTTTTTTCAAACCCTAGGTGACATTGCTATGTCAGCAAAATTTGTAAGTGTTGACCAGGTCAAGGAATCAGTCACATTAGCCAGGATAAAATTACAAGAGTTATCAGAGCTCATACTTCATGGCATGAACTAAATTATGTATGGGGGCCAGGAAGAAATTTCCCTCACGACAATCTGATTTGACAATAATTTTTATTTTGAATGCACCAAACCCATGACCTTCACAAATAAAATATACAAGAAAAGAAAAATAAAATCTCTAAAATACGTATCAAAGTGTCCACCTCAAATCACTCAGGTGAGAATAATAGTAAGAAAGTCAAGAAGGCTTTGGGTGCCTAAGTTCTTTTGAAAATTTGCAGGGTGTTATGCACTCCTTTGAAGCATGGGGTAACTGCTATTGTTTGTGAAAGGAACCCGAACTAGGTGGATCATTGGTCTTCTCTGATGTGACAATTCCTATGGTTAAGCTGGTTCCAGGTGACTTGAGAATGATCTTGGGAAGTGTAGTGAGTGGGATTGGAGAGGGTTAGCAATCATAAAATTTAACAAGTGATGGGAGGCTTTATTACATACTGTAGGCATTTGAATTGATACTAAATCATTATTCTAATCAGTGCAAGTATAAGTTGTATACTGTAATATAACACATTATTTTGTATCAATCTTGCATAAGAGGCTCATAATTTCTCCTTGATTATATTTTCAAGGCACAAAGGCTTACAATTGAAAAGTTATTTCTAACTTGTTTATAACTTTTCCTTTGACTTCCGTGGGAACGCAGGGCACTGAACAATCCCAAGGGGTTCCTTGCAGGACTATAGTCAGTTAAGTATGCTAGATTATGAAAAGAAGAACCATAATATATTGTTGATAGGCAAGAAATGTTTCTGTGAGTGATTGTCTAGTTCACATCCAGGTCAGAGGTTTGAATCTGGCCAGTGTTGGTAATGATCAAAAGTTGTTGCCATCTGATGAGTCCTATGTGAAATGAGCTGGTAACTTAGCCCACTATCTAGTGCCTGATCCATTGAAGTCAGGGAGAATCTTTCCAATGCTGCCAATGAGATTTGGATCAGGCCATAAGTGGATAATGGTCCACATCAACTAAGACACCGGTTGGGGCCTATAACAGAGCAGTCTGACCTAGTGATCAGAGGTAGGCTGCAGTCAGAAGTCACACAAAAGGTCAAAGCCAAGTTCAGAGTTTGAAGCCCACCGAGGTCAAACCAGGGTAGGGGTCCATGCCAAGGGTCAGTGCCAGGACCAGAGTCCAAAGTCACACCAAGGATCAAACTGGAGTCACTAACTGGAATTGTGCCAAGGAAGCATGAACCAGGTACAAGGTGTGATAACAGGTGCGGGAAGCAGTTGAAGAGGCCAGAACTTAGTCTCAGGGATCTGGTCAAAATCAGGCTTCGCTACTAGTTCCTCAGACAAATAATGGGACGGGAACAGGAAGCTTTATGCCTGCCTGTGGGTGTAACCTCTGGTGGTGAGGGGTTAGGTGCTGTTTCTGCTTGTGGTGTAGTGCCCAAAAGTCTTGCCTTATCATACTGTAGGTCTGGGTTCAAGACCCCTGGTTATACCCCTATAACTGAAACTAACTTACATTTGACTCTCCCAACAGAAGGCCTATAAAATCTTAACTGTCTTCTCTCCCCTAGAGGTGGATCTCCGACTAGTGCTGTGCTCATAACTGTGGCTTTGGTTCTGTTGTGAAAGATAATAAAAATATCTTTTTGGGTTGTCCTGAAATGGAATATATTTGTGAACTGAAAAGGTCAAAAAAGTTTTGTTTCATTTCAGGTCAAACAGAACGTTTCATATGATCCAAAATAAAACATTTAATTTGACCTGAAACCAAAAGTGAAAAAAGTTTTTTAGTTCACAAATGTTTTGTTTGATTTTTGGTTTCCTTAACTTTTTTTAAAATACAAAGTTGAAGTAAAATTCTAAACAAAAATTCATTCTGAATCAAAGAAATCAAATCATTTTGTATTGAAAATGTTGAAACAAAATGATTAGGTATTCAGGGTTCAAAAAAGAATTAGATAAGTTCCTGGAGGATAGGTCCAGCAATGGCTATTAGCAGGGACTGGCAGGGATGGTGTCCCTAGCCTTTGTTCATCAGAAGCTGGGAATGGGTGACAGGAGATGGATCACTTGATGATGACCTGTTCTGTTCATTCCCTCTGAAGCACCTGGCACTGGCCACTATCGGAAGACAGGATACCGGGCTAGATGGACCTTTGGTCTGACCCAGTATGCTCATTCTTATATACCTTATGTTTATGAATTTTTTGTTTTTGTTTTATACTTGGAAGAATATGGCAAATTCAACCCGAATCTGTGAACTGTTTCAGTTGACCCAAATCTGCATTTTGTCAGCAAAAAACACATTTGTCCGAAAAATGCCACTTAGCTCTTTCCTATGTCCTGTATTGAGATGCATTGCCAAAGTAATTGGAGAAAGTTTGCATTGCAGATGAAATCCTGCCCCTACTGAAGTCAATGACAAACCTCTTATTGACCTCAATAGGGCCAGGATTTCACAACCAGTGTCTATACTGTTCTGAGAGTAGATCAGTGATTTAAAGTATTTGGGTTATCAATCCGCCAGCATTACATCAAGTTCTATTTAAAAAGAAACACTGCTGTAACTTTTCTGCCTCTCTACAGAGTAATTGAATACATACCAAATGAGACAGTAAACAAAGAGAATTCTAAACAACTGTGGGTGTTGAGCTCTTGACCTCTGCTTTCCTTTTTTATTAACAGTATGAGAAATTCTTTTAATATCTAGCAGCTTCATAAGAAATGTGACGAAGGGTATTACCACCACTAATGAGTTCCCCATTGGTGTCTTTTGTAATGTCGTTCTTTCCTAAAAGAACCTTACATGGTTTCTTCTGGGAATGAATAGAAGGGCACAAGAAGTCATGAGACAATTGTATTTCTGTACTATATTCCTGGTACATACATTATAGTATTTTTACACATCCTATGCGGGGAAAAGTATCCTCTTGGTTATAAACCAAACTGTTTTAAACAAATTTGAACAGAAGAAATGCAGCAGACTATCTGGAGTGCTGAATCTCTGGAAAAAAGATGGCCCTGTGGTTAAGTGTGCCGATTGAGGCACCGTAGGTTCAATTCCTTGTTCCACCACAAACTTTCTGTATGACCTTAAGCAAGTCTCTTTCTCTCTCTGCCTCAGTTCCCCATCTGTAAAACTGGGAATAATAGCACTTCCCATGAAGAGAAGTATGTTATAGCATGGAAGGTGCTCAGATACAGCGGTGATGGGACTATATAAGTACATAAGATAGCTGTCTAGGGCAGTGGTTTCCTTTTTCCACCCATGGCTTCTTACCTCTATCTCCTGATGCGTCACAATATTATGATATTGGGATCACAGCAGAAACTGTGAATGATTTAGAGTCCTAGAGTGTTAATAGAGGATCTGTTGATAGGCAGTTATGAAATTTTGGAGGGTTGGTGGGTGCTGGCTATGGGTGTGCTGGCTGCTGAGGATGTGTGAGGAATAGGGTAGGGGCAGCTGATGGTTCCTCAGAAGGGATACTAAGTGGGGTTTACTAGGATAAAGTTGAGAGGGTGACAGGGACTGAGGAGGGGGAAAGAAGGGCTAATGGAGCTGCTGGGAGGAAGAAGTGAGATGGGGGTTAGGGCTGAGGGAAATGAGGAGGCCAATCTGGAAGAGACGAGGAGAAGCAGGCAATGGGAGCGGAGCTGCAGGGCTGGTTGAAGAAAGATGGCTCTGTGAAAAGCGAGGTAGCAGCTCTGAGAGAGCACTGCCACGTAAAGTGGCAAATTGGGTTGAAGGTTGGCATGTAGGGAAGCAAATATTTGGGATTCATGGAGGCTCAGTGGGTTAAATAACATGGATTATACATAGGCCATTGAACAGTTTCCTGGGTGCTAGCACTGTCAGTCACTTTCAACAGGGGCTGGATTTGAACCGGTGATCTAGAGATCATAGAATTATAGGGTTGGAAGAGACCTCAGGGGGTATCTAGTCCATCCTCCTGCTCGAAGCAGGACCAACCCCAACTAAATCATCCCAGCCACGGCTTTGTCAAGCTAGGCCTTAAAAACCTCTAAGGGTGGAGATTCCACCACTTCCGTAGGTAACCCATTCCAGGGCTTCCCCACCCTCCTAGTGAAATAGTGTTTCCTAATATCCAACCTAAACCTCCCCCACTGCAACTTGAGACCATTGCTCCTTGTTCTGTCTTCTGCCACCACTGAGAACAGCCGAGCTCCATCCTCTTTGGAACCCCCTTCAGGTAGTTGAAGGCTGCTATCAAATCCCCCCTCACTCTTCTCTTCTGCAGACTAAATAAGCCCAGCTCCCTCAGCCTCTCCTTGTAAGTCATGTGTCCAGCCCCCTAATCATTTTCATTGCCCTCCGCTGGACTGTCTCCAATTTGTCCACATCCCTTTTGTAGTGGGAGGACCAAAACTGGACGCAATACTCCAGATGTGGCCTCACCAGTGCCGAATAGAGGGGAAAAATAACTTCCCTCGATCTGCTGGCAATGCTCCTACTAATACGGCCCAATATGCTGTTGGCCTTCTTGGCAACAAGGGCACACTGCTGACTCATATCCAGCTTCTTGTCCACTGTAATCCCCAGGTCCTTTTCTGCAGAACTGCCGCTTAGCCAGTCGGTCCCCAGTCTATAGGGGTGCATGGGATTCTTCCTTCCTAAGTGCAGGACTCTGCTCTTGTCCTTGTTGAACCTCATCAGATTTCTTTTGGCCCAATCCTCCAATTTGTCTAGGTCACTCTGTATCCTATCCCTACCCTCCAGGCTATCTACTTCTCCCTCCAGTTTAGGGTCATCTGCGAACTTGCTGAGGGTGTAATTAATCCCATCATCCAGATTATTGAGAAAGATGTTGAACAAAACTGGCCCCAGGACCAACCCCTGGGGCACTCTGATTGATACCGGCTGCCAACTAGACATCAAGCCGTTGATCACTACCCACTGAGCTCGACATTCTAGCCAGTTTTCTATGAAAGCTTATTAGTCATATTATGAAATCCATGAGTCAATCAGCTTCTTGGTTGTGAATTAAATTTGATTATGTGTCTGACAGCCTTGTTGGAATTTTAAAGCCTAAATATTTCTGTCTATGTGGGGATCATTAAAATCTCCAGGCCCAGATAACTACCTGGTTTACGTCAGCATAGCTCTATTGAACTCTATCTTGATGTGCTCCAACTAAGGATCTGGGAATACAACCTTCTGTCACGGGCAATATTTTAGATCTTAGTCAATTTACTTTGTGTCCTGTTGGAACTCTGAAGTTTTACATAAAAAAGCAGTGATGGAAGAATAAGTTGTTTGTGAAGCAGGGCTTTTGTCTGCACTTTACAGTTTTCGTTTATGATTCATATTCCTGCTGTAAAGCAAGTCGGCTTTGCCTTATGACAATGCTAATGGCTCTTTGACTAAGCTGAAAGGACTAGGGAACCGCAGGTATCTTTGTTGAAACCCTCTGTTGGAAAAAAAGCACTGTGATGGGGAGCTAATCTGCTTTTGATCACAGAAGCTTCCATACTATTATACAAAATCATGATCCAATTACAAAAGAAAAAACTAAATCAATATACACTTTTTCTCAGCCCCACAGCTAACTGCTAAATGCCTTTAGACAGTTAAAGAAATTAATGCATTTGGTTCAACTTTATGCTGGACAATACTCAAATTTCTCTGGTAAAAACTGGTGATACTGCTTATATAGGCAGAATTCTTAAACCTTAGGAAATGGGACCATTTTCAGCTCTCTGTGTTATGGAGACCCGGTTAAAGTTTTGACTCAGTATGGAGTGACTCTTGTCCTACCTTTCTCCTACCAGAAAAGATCCAGACCGCCCATAAGGCCCTGATCTTTCTTGTGTTGAAGTCAATGGTAATTTCTCTTGCGTTTGGTGGCAACCAGCAGCAGTGACGAAAGTTTGTCTTTGAAGGACAGGGATTAGGGGTTGGAATTCTTCGCCTGAACGTTATGGTGATGTTTAATTTACAACAGGGAGAGCATGTAATGCAATATAGTTACTTTTAACCTTCTATAGTCCATAAAATACTTCTTAACTAGAGATCTCAGACACAGATGCAAACTTTCCTGTAGCTTAGTAGGTGTTCAGATCTGGGGTTCTGGCTCATTCTAGTATAGAGAGAGAGGGTCCAGTTTAAAAGTTTGGATCCAGATGTGGACTCCCACAAACTTGAAGGGTGGTCCAGACCCCAGGGGTTTGGTTGGACCTGTGACCATGTTATATAATTTTGGATCTGATTTTTTCCCTACCTTCCATAGTCATTTACATCTGTGCCAAATGCTCGGTCTTAGTTACTTACACTGAGTGCCAAATGCTATTAAAGCACAATGGTAGCACATGACACCCATTTACATAGGTGGGAAAGAACCAGCTCTGTTTCTAGTCCTGGTTGCAACCAGGAGTTGCAGAGATGCCAGAAAATAAGAAATAATAATTTCAAAAAGTTAACTAAGCATTTTTAAGCATTTAGATCAAGACTGGGGTGATCTTGTCCAAGCTGGTTCACCATCACCCAGTCTTATTGCTTATCTTAAAGTTCTTTATTTTGGTTCCTTCAACAAGAAAAGTTCCATCGTGCAGCTCACTGCTTATGCAGTGGCATTTAGAACCCAGTTTGAAAATGCAGACACATTCAAATACTCTATTTAGGCACTGAGATCAGTCCTCAGGCATGGAAATACCCATTTAATATGCCTTTGTGGTGATCGAGTATCCAGATGTTGAAGCCAGATATCCAACTGAGGTGACAATGTTTGAAAATTAGATCCACCACATGTATTTAATCTTCTATGTTTTGTCCATTTACCTGTCTGTCAGACCTAGGAATTAACACCATGTTTGTCACTCTGGTGCCAAGAATCCTTCAAATTTCATTTTACCTCTTTTGAACAAATCCCCATTTACTGACTGAACTAGTATATTGCACTTCAGATTCAGGTACATGTAATTAGAACCATCTGCTTAACTGCCTTAGAGAGCAAGGCCATGTTCTGCAAAAGGAAAAAAGAGGAGTAAATCTAAATTATCATATGTAATTGTAACCTTGAGCAAGATGGAATTCGCATTAGTAATTTCTTAATGTCCTATCTTTAGCTTGATGTGAATTTGTCATGCTGCGTTGATATTGATATAGATAATGAAGTAAAAATGAAAATTGGTTATTTGTGTAGAAGCCATAGAAGTTGCATCTTAGAAGGAAAGATTGCAATTAATAGTGACAACTTGCTTAACTTACTTGAATATGTTGATATAATTATCATTCATCAAGTTCTGGAGGGAAAAAGGCCGATGCTCTTTAGAAGACATTGGCTTTGATCAGAGGTGACCATATTCATCATGTCTACCCATATAAAGCACTTAACTGGTTCCAAATGCCAAACCAAAAACATTGGCATTCTTTTTTCACTCAGAACAAATTATTAGGAGTGCTCCGAAGGCCATATAATTATATCTTAGATCTTTGAGACAACCTACATCCATATACCCATGTTGCTTATCAAGGTTCTTTGAAATTGCTGGGAGAAAATTGACAACTTTTCAACTTTCATTTGCAGAGAAATCCCATAACATAATCTGTTCACCAATTTTTCAAAATGAAATATGGCTACAGAACAAATACCTTATCTCATGACTTTTACTAGAATGCTCTTTCCCAGTCTACAAAGTAAAAAAAACCCATGTATATTATAATACCGAGTACTACGAGTTTCTCCCCCCACCCCTCACTGGTCTTTTCCCCCCAGGAGGTGTTGGAAGGGAGTATTTCCTTTGAAATGCATACATATACCTTTCAGCTACTAAATTCACCCAGTCCCAGATCCTCAAAGCACATAACTCCTATTGATTTCAATGGGAGTTAGGTCCTAGTTCCTAAATTGAATTTGTAACTTCAACTTCTACTTTTGCAGTCACAAAAGTCTGAAAAATAGATAAATTGAAGAGTTTTAATGGCTACTGTGGTGCCTCAGATGAAAGAGGCAGTAATAGCTAATGGTCAGCACAGAGGCATGTGACGTATGACTTCCCACTCAATCCTGATATAGCTTTGAGGAAGTCATTTAATTCCTTTGTGCCTCACTTTACCCATCTGTAAAAAGGGGTTTATGAGTAAAGCTGGTCAAAAATACCTTTTATTTTTCAAGGAAAATTTTAAAGCATGTTCATTTTCATCAAACTAGCTCAGGAAAGTTTGCTTAATTAATTAATTATTTTTATGAAACTGAAACCCAAAATATTTTGAATTTCAGGATAGCCTTCAGTTTGCTTCTGTGAATTTTTTGATTGGCTGGTCGGTTGGTGCTTTTTTGTTTGTTTGTTTTTCTAAAAAAATGGCATATTCTCTTTTTCAATGAAAAGTTATTTTTCAACAAAATTACATTTTGAAGGAAAAATTTCAATCTGTTCTAACTCAAAAGTTGTTGGGTTCAATGTCAGGGTATCTGGGTTAGGCTTAGTGGCCTGTGCTTTCCAGGAGATCAGATTAGATGATCTCATGGTCCCTTCTGACCTTAAACTCTTTGAAACATACCATACAGAGGCTTAATCATTGTCTGCAGTGTGCTCTGAAATCCTATATGGGTGCCAAGCATTATGATGAGAGGCATCCCATTGCTACCATTTCCATATGTGGGTGGGACATTTGGTAGAGTCCTGTTTAATAGGAGCCATCTATGCACAACTTACTTCACCAAGGAGGAGAGGAAACAGAGTGTGTACTTTCAGTTTAGCATCATCATTACACATTTTTCTCCTTTAACAGCCTGATCTTCCCCACAGAGCCATAAGGATGTAATGTATCTGAATGGTATTTGACATTTTACTATACAATTAAACTCATTCTGAACGCAAATAAAAATACTTTTGAGAGGGATAAAAGCCAGATGTTTTAATGGGCTAAAGAACGCATCACTAAACACAGGGCTATTTGCCTCCTGCTACTACTTAGATATTTGTTCTTCTTTATAACCCCTGAACAGAAGAGGAGATTCCATAAGATATTCCTGGAATTGGTTCCAAAATATGTTCAAGGTAAAGGAGAAAACACGTATTCTTATGGCCATTATTCACTGAATGTGTATGCTGGATATGGAGGGAACGTATCTAGTGGTTAGAACTCATGGACCGCAGTCATGACTACAGCTGGTTGGGAATTTTTCAACAAAACCAAAACTTTTCATGGAATTGATTAATACATAGCCAGTTGTTTGACTACAATTGTGGCTCATCATGAAAAATGTTCAAGAGACCAAATGACCTAACTTAACCGAGTTTATTGTCTAAGACAAAAAAGTACAATATAAAAAAGAACAGGAGTACTTGTGGCACCTTAGAAACTAACAAATTTATTTGAGCATAAGCTTTTGTGGGCTGTATCCCACGATGCATCCGATGAAGTGGGCTGTAACCCATGAAAGCTTATGCTCAAATAAATTTGTTAGTCTCTAAGGTGCCACAAGTACTCCTATTTTTTTGCGGATACAGACTAACATGGCTGCTACTCTGAAACCTGCAATATAAAAGGGACACATAAATACGCTTCCTTTAGGGGAAGTGATTCTTATTTCACAGCATCTTCAGTTCACCTTACACAGAAGGTGGACTTCAAAGATACACATTTCAGCTAGTAGTATTTATAGTGTGATTTCAAAAGTTACAAAAGTCTTGCACATCACTAAAATCCAAACTTAACTTGTAGTTTTGTTCTGTACTTTTCTTAGCTATGTTTTGGATGCCACATTCCAACCAGTTGCCTGTAAAGGTAGCTGTACTGGGACATAGAATGAATGTATCTTGATTTTGACAGCTTTCATATTTGCTCGTGCCAAAGCTGACTTCAGCTTTGCAAAGTGTTATGGGATACTCAGCATGAATGAACAAGAGTAAGCATAATACCATTCAAATATAAAGCTTTGTGATAACATTTATATATAATATATTAATATTCATATATAGTATAAAGCGTAATACATATTAATATGGTGTGAAATACATATTGTGACAGAACATACCCTTATGTCACAACCTACACACTAATGTAATAAATTTGTAAAAGGTATGCCTTGTGAGGTATCATTTACAAACTCATAACTTGCTGATCAATAATATCATGGCAAAATGCACATAGCAACATTATATGTAAAGTTATGAACATAAGCTAAAATCTGAACTGAAGTATGTTTCTCAGATAAGTCTGCGGAGTGGCTAAACCAAATTACTCAGAAACACCTCAGCCAGGTGTCAACAAGGCTAATGGACTATTAACTGCTAAGGGGCCATTCTTTGGCATGAAAGGGGGTTAGGGACAAAAAAATCTACATTTTAGCAAAGAAACAGCATGGAGTTTTCTTTCTTTACCAGGCTGCCTGTGACCTTGCTCCCAGCTGAGGAAGTGCTTCTCAAAGGTGGGAAAGGACTATAAAAAGAAAGGCAGACATCCCAAGACATGCCCCTCTCTCTCCCTGCCCACCTCATTCTCCACACCGAAAGGACAAAAGGAAAGAGCCACTGGACTCTGTGGGAGGGGTCCTGACCTGAAATTTTGGTCAGTAATCTGCTGGAGCATGTGGTGAGAAAGTTTGCTTTGAAACTAAGATAGTTTCTTAAGTAGATACCAATAAGCATTTTATCTTCATTTTTCTTGTAACCATTTCTGAGTTTTAGGGCTCATTACTTTTACCCATTTAAAATCTCTCTCTTTGTAGTTAATAAACTTGTTTTACTGTTCTATGTAATCCACTGTGTTTAGACGAAGTGTCTGGATAACTATTTAAGATAATAAAATGGCATATTATTCCCTAAAGAAATAACAGACAATATAATTGTATTATCCAGGAGAGGGCTGGTCAGTATAGGAGTGGGGGGGGGTATTGGGGTCACCCTGCGGTATAGCCAATGCTGGTGAGAGCCAAGGTGTAGCAGGCAGGCTGCAGTTACACACACACACACTCAGGGTATGGCTTGTTTGTGGAAACTATAGAAAAGCATTGTAAGGCACCCGCGGTAACAGGGCAGGAGCGGTACAGCCCCTCACTAGTCTGGATTGTGCCCCGGTATGTAACACTCTCTCTATATATATATACTCTGGCTAACAACTGGAATGCATCAGGTATGGCAAAACTATCATTGAGAAAGCTTTCTCAGTTCAAGCCTGGGATTTCTTGTCAAAAGCAGAAAATGAGGCCCCAAAATAGCCACTTGGTTAGGACTCAGCTGGGCTGTAGAAGATCCAGATTCAAGTCCCTGCCTGGCTTAATTCAGAGCAGAGACTTGAACCTGGATTTTCCACAGCTCAGGGGAGTGCTAGCAACACTGGGCTATAAAGTTAGTTTCTCTCCAGTACCATCAGTATTTCATTATTTATTGTAGAACAGTACCAACAGCAGAGATGTTGTACTAACTGGGCCTATAATATTTTCTTGCTTGGGAACTAACTATGAAAAGTGGGTCGAGTTATTTTCAATAATGAATGTTAAATACAGGCACAAGAGAACCAGACAAAGTCTGAAGTAGTCCAAACAAAAAGGCCTGCAGATAAGGCTCAAGGACTGTGTTGAAGTTGGACTTAAATACAAAAAATGTGGGAACAAAGCTACCTATGCCAAGTTTGGCCTTAGGGGTGGGGTTTAACTGGTGAATGAAATGACGAGGAGATGAACTGTGTCATCCACTTCCCACCCCATTTTGGGTGGACTTTAAAAGGAGACTTGAAAAAATTCTCACTGGCTTCTCCAAGACAAAAGGAGCAGACCAGACTGAAGGATTTTCTTTTAGAAGGGAAGGCCATGAGGCCTTGGTCTTGTTTAAGGAACTTTGTCCTTCACCTGTGAGTCATGAAAGTCATTAAATATCATCATGACATCCAGCCCTCAGCCCTCCAGGAGGGATACCTGATTGTCTGCATTGAGAAGGTTCCAGTCAGTGGCATGTAAGATCCTATTCTGTCTCCCTTCATTTTTGATATTACTTTCTGACCAACTATTCTTCTTATCCTACCTCTCAGCAAAGGAGGATGAGATAGCCCATGCAGCCCTGCCCTGTCTGAGGAGAAAGGAACCAACCAAATGATGACTAGAATGTGAGCCAGAGTCCAGAGCAACAGAGGTTGTAGTCAACCTGCCAGCCTAATGCATCCATTTGTGACTGACCAGCCGCCATGGGCTCCAAGCACATTGACAAAAGCCGTATCTTCACCCCACCTTTTCTAACATGTTCCTTCTCCACCTTGTGTCTGTCTGTTAAAAACAGGAGAAGTGGATCCCTTCCACGTAATCAGGACTGAGAGTAAAATAATCCTTTCCTTTTCCTCAAAGAAAGGTAGTTGGTAAAAGAAGAGACTTTGATATTTTGCCTCCAAGAGAAGACAGACTATAAAAAGTTTTGATTGTTTGTTTTGTATAATTACTCAGTTTCAGTTTTACTCTGTTTTGCTTATTTTGATTTCTTGTTCTTTTCTGTGTTTTAATGAATTAACTTCCAACCTCAGAGTGAGTGCTTTTGGGTGTTTGCCAAGAAACTAAACCAGGGCCTCGGTAGAGAAACTCGGAACCTTTGTAATGCTGTTTCAATGCTGGACAGGGAAAGAGTTTAAAACATCTTTAACTGTTTCGATCGTTGAGATCAATACAACAGAGATTGAGCCAGTCCGATCCTAGAATAGCCAATAGGTAGGTGCTTTGGGCACTCACTTGGGAAATGTGGGGAGGAAGCAAAGCAGAGACTTGAATGTGTGCCTCCCCCATGCCACGTGAACGCTCTAACCATTGGGACACTGGTTATTCTCATGTCTCTCCCTCGCTCTTATTTTTCACAAAAAAAACTTTGAATGGTCTCTGTCCCATCCCAATGCAAACTTGAAATCCCCAAAAGTTTTGCAAGACAAGAAAACCATTTCCCACCCAGGACTTCTATTTCTGGCTCTGCCATTGACTTCTTACGTGGCTTTACCCAGGCTAGTTAACCTTTCAGTGCTTCAGTTTCCCCATTTGTAGAAAGGTTAAAATGATATTTGCCCATATGGCACCATTGTTATGAGGCTTAGTTAATGCGTACAAAGTGCATTGTGAACTTAAAATGAAAAGTGCTCTATGTGTTTTTATTGTATTGTTTTTGTTCTGTAACACTGAGTTAAAGCATTAGTTTTTCACTTCCAGATGCTGAAGTTCAAACCTAATAACTGTGTGTCAAATTGTAATTGGACAGCCCATCAGTTTTCAAGCTGATCCAATTAGGCATGTGGATTTTAGGCAGGAGGCAAAATTCAACTTCAAATAGAAACCCCATTGGACCCTCTAAGGTTCAGCTACAGTTACCTCAGAATCACATCTGAGTCCCTCTGTTGTCACCATCCTCCCTGTCACACAGACTGTCAGATCTGAGCCCCCTCTGCCATTTCACTACCATATCCAGATACTTGCCAAATCCTGTCGCTTTTTCCCTCCTCAGAATCTCCCAAGTCCGTCCTTTCCTCTCCAGCCCAAATGCTGAAACCCTCATGAACATCTTGGTCACTTCTTACCTATGTTGCTTCTACCCCCATCTTTCTGGTCTCCAACATCTCATCTCACTGCATTCAAAATGCTGCTGCTAAAATTCTCTCTCCCTCTGTCTGCTCTGACCCGCCGTCATCCATGGAGATGCTCAGATGTTACAGCAATAGGGGCCACGCAGGTCAGGGGACAAAGAGAGGGAACGTATAAATTGCCTGTCTCCTTAGTGGCTAAGCAGCAGCTATGTCACTCCCCTCATCCTATCCCTTTACTAGCTTCCTTTCATCTTTTGCACATCATCCTACCCTTAAAAGCTCTGTTCAACGCTGATCCGGCCTGCCTCTCCATTGTTGTCTGCTGTGTGGTTGTAGCCGTGTCAGTCTCAGGATAGCGGAGAGACACTTTGCATCTCCATTCTCATTTCTTCCTCTTCCTTTTCTCTCTCTCTCTGCTGCTGCACCTTCCCAGGACCAGTCTCGGAGTGGGCCACCCAGCGACCGCCCAGGGTGCCATGGTCAAGGGGCGCCATGCAGCGGTGCGTGCTGTTGGTGTAGCATCAGAAACTGCTCCCTGGGGAGTGCTGCGGGGTGGAAGGGGGGCAGATTTCTCCCTGCTTCCCCCCCTTACACAGCCTATGTGGGGAAAGTGATCTGGATGCAGGGAGCCCTGACGTTGTTCCTTGCTCCCTCCCCCTCCCCACACACAGTCCCTTAGGGGGTCATGAAGGAGCAGCATCTGATGGGGGGAGCGAGCAGCCATGCCAGCCATTCTGTGCATCCAGGTCACTTTCCCCACATGGGCGCAGGAGGGGGATGCAAGGGATAGGGGTGAAGGGTGGGTAGGGAGCCCACAGGAGCAGGGGCAGTGGGGGGACACAGCACCCAAGGGGGCCAGGGGCTCCAAAATACAAGTTCGCCCAGGTCAACATTTTCCCTAAATCTGGCCCTGCTCCTTTCATTCTGAATAGCAAGTTAAACTTCTCTAGTCCGGCATTCTCTGGTCCGGCAACATCCGCAGTCTGGCATGATTTTAGTTAGCTGGATGTCCGCTTATCGGGGATGGGGCCAAGTTTCCCGCGGTCCAGCAAGGTTCGTTTGCAGCCACCAGTGGAGGCTCTCAGTGCTCTGTGCTGTTATTTAGCTCTAATTTACCCCTAAATATGTCTTCTAAGAGACCAACAGGCAGTGGAAGTGTTGGCAATGCTGCGAAGCGTAAGCATGTGTCAATATCGATACAGCAGAAGGCGGAATTGTTGCAGAAATTGGAAAAGGAGACACATCAGGACGTTGTTCCGTTTATTTGCCCCGGTGAGATAAACATAAAAAGAGACCTGCTCACTACAATACTGTATTGACCTCCCGTGGTTCGGCAAATTCTCTGGTTTGGCACCGGTCAGGTCCCAAGGGTGTTGGAGTACAGAGGTTCAACATGTATCACTTTTGTACCTTCTACAGTCACCTTCATGCCTTCTGTGAGCCTGTTCCATGCTTGTGACTCCCTCAGTTTCCAAGCAATTTGCCTCCATTTATTTGAATCCCGCTTCCAATATACTTGGTCTACATATTTTTACTATTTGTTATTATTTATTTCTGATAGCACCTGATATATGCTAGGTTTCCAAACACTGAAGGGCTGTCCCTGCTCTCAAGAGCTCATAATCTAAGCCTTTATATGATAATCCACTGATCAGAGGATGCATGGCGGGGGGAGTCTGGACTGGTTCAAGTGTCAACCTTCAGTCTACAATATATAGCACATGTATTGATCCACATTGTCTGCATGACTTAGTTTTTGATCCTGCTTGAGTAGGGACTCTCAGTTCCCATAGACACCAACTGTAAGTTTCATGGGGTGGGGAAAATGTCTGCCTTTAGAAATTATACAATTCTGAGCAAAATAACAGTGCTCTATAAGGGCCAGATCCTGCGCAACCCTTACTCACATTGGTTTAATTAGGACTGCATGAGGAATAAAGCCATGCTTGTCAGCAGTATGGCTGGAAGGAAGAATTTGGCCCTAAATTATTAATACAGTTTCTCGTGCAAAACCAGCCCAGATCAGCTATAACTGAGAATCTGCTGGACCTGACTAGCAGGTGAGGACAGGTGAGTGGCAGAGCTGTGCAGCCTGGAGTGGGTGGGGCCTTGGCTACACTACAGACAATGTACTTTGGTTCATTCTGTTCATGAGCGTTACATTCACCAAGCGCATCAGAGACTTGGTCCACACTGCCCAGTTAGGTAGACGTAAGGCAGCTTACATCGATCTAGTTATGACAGTGTACAGATTACAGCCTTGCTCCCACTGATGTAGGTGCCCTAATACACCAACATAATAACTCCACCTCCACGAGAGGCGTAGGGGTTAACCCTAGTTAGGGCGCCACAGTGTCAGGGTAGACATTGCCTTACTTACACCTGGTGTTGGCTGTCTTGTCAATTTCAGGGCACCACTAGAGCCCTGAAATTGACAAGAAAGTCCAGCTCCCAGCTTCCCTGGCAGCCTGGGTGTGGGTCTCCCTGCCGGAGGCGAGAAGCCTTGAGCATCTGGGCTCCCAGCAGGGAGCTGCATGGAGGTGACAGCCCTGGCTCTCAGCCGCCCACCCTGCCCCTCTTAAGTCAGTGGAAGCACTCCTGGTGAGAGTAGACGACAGACGGAGGGTAGTGTGGACATCAGCCACTGCAATAATTACTCCCTTCCACACTACTTTTCACTTATACTTATGCTCACTTACATATTAAGGGGAAATAATTTTATCCTCTGCAGGAATTACTGGATGAAATTCTATGCCTTGTGTGGTGCAGGAAGTCAGACTAGCAGATCATAAAGGTCTCTTTTTTTGTTTACCTATCTTTGCACATCACGACTTTTACAGTGAATCTGAAGTTTTTTAAATACTGTATGGAATTATATGTTGTTACTTCAAACCTTCCAACTTTTTTGAGGATAGGCTGCTTGTACAATAATAGTATTTGGAGATCCGTGCTAAAATGATTCACAAAAATGTACCTGTGAAGTACATCCAGGATGTCCCTCGATTAGATGGTTTATTTGTCTGTTATCTTTCCGTGTATCTCCTCTGATATATTACAGTGTATTTTAAGAAGTCTTGATATAAGATGTACAGTATTTCATCTCTCTCTTGCAATACTACTAATGAATGCAAGGACGCCACAGAACTGTTATTTAAATGTCTTGATTTAATCAGGGTATTTTGATTACAGACAAACTCTGTGATTTTTCCTGAGGTGTATGGAAAAAAAGGAAAACTTGATTCAGCAAGAGCAAATCTTTCTATATCAGTGAACCAAGTTTTCTCTTTAGTATGCATGGACAGTATCAAACCTCAGTAAAATTGTCTGTTTTGCCTAGTCTCTGGTTAGAAAAATACCTGCAGGTCTTACAAGGAAGCATTTAGCAAATGCAAGTAATATTTTCTTGAAAGTACTCATGGTAAGTTCATACATATTTTAAGGAAATACTTTAATACAATTCTTTTACTAAGTGTATGAGATCTATGTACAGCTCCGTCATGACATAAAATCTACAAAAAATCCTATTGCTTCCATATCCAGACCAGTTATTTTCAGATTCAGTTTTACACAGGAATATGTTAGACTACCCACAAATGGAGTAAGTAGTTCCCTTTCATTGGCATGTTGCTGGACCGGTGCGTAGATGTGTGTGTATGTCCTCACCGGCTCCTGAAGGGACCTTGGCATATGACAGCTGCATATGGGATATGGATAGTAACAACAACTTCACACAATGGAGCGTGTCTTTGCCTAATAAAAGGCAACGTCCCCAAATAGTTCCCTAATCCTTCTAAACCTGGCCATGTTTCTGTAACTGAACAAACAGAACACATCCTCTGCCTGAGAATATCAATGATCCCTGTCCTCTGTTACGGTTACAATGAACCAATCAGGAATCACAAAAAAACTTATGTGGTATGAGACTAACCCTAGAGCTTGTTTAGATGAAGAGTTAACATGTGTGCCATACATTAACTGTCCATGTGGACCCTTCGACCATGCACTAAAATTCCCAGTGTACCTTGTGGAAGTATAACATTGTATAAGTATAACGTTGTATAAGGGGACATGCTGGATACATTGTATATGAGAGGGCATGCCAAAACATGTTACAAAGTATCTGAGGGAACACACGTAGGGACAGTTAACTTTTGAATGGAGAAGCAATTAAGATAGAGCCAGCACGTCTAAGAAGCAGGCATCAGAATGGAAGGTGTGAAGGGCAATTAGTTAAGTTAACTGGAAGCTGTTAAAGGAGATTGTTAAGGGTGGCAGGTAATTGAAGATACGTGACTGGTCTCAGGGATCTTGAAGGGTGGTGACTAAAATCTTTTTCTTCTTTTGTCTGTAACTTCTCTGTAACTTGTTCTCCAAAAAACTGTACAAATTAAGAGACACAAGCCCCACTCGGGGGGCTCACTTCTAAATGTATTAGCAGAGCAGCTTTGCTAATAAAACAGAGTGGTCTGATAAATTGTGAGTCTGAGTCAAACTTTGACAACCTTGATCTACTTCGCCTTGAAATGGGGGGGTTCAAAAATGCTCTGTAAAAATGCTAAATTTCATACATATGGAAGTTCTCTTGTAAAAAGTTTTTAGATGGAAAAGTAAAACTGTCTTGTCAAAAAAACAACAACAATTTTTCATAACAAATATTTTACCCAGCTGATTGTTCTGTTGGATCTGTGACAGCTAATGTAACCTTTTTATACAGACACACAGAGCTATTGATGAGTGCATTTAAAATGAAATTCATTTCAGATGAACAAGACAAGACAGTCAGATGGTAATAACGCTGTAAATAGTCCTCATTACATTAGTAACATTCAGTCACTGTTTATGTGGGCTGAAATGCATTTTAGAAATGGAAGCAGCCTGCTGATTCTTGGGATTTCATTACGAGTCTCTCAATAGTTGATGTTTTTCCTAAAGCCCCAGGGGAGGGACACAAGTTATTACACGAGAAACTTTTCATTAATTAAAAAAGAAAAGAAATTTTAAGCCTTTGTGCTTGCAGAGAAAAGCTCAAAAGAATATAATACAAGTGTAACCTAACAACTTAAAAACCACAGGCAAATAAGAACCTATAATTTATTATTATTATTTAAAACCTCAAGATTTTTAAGCCAGTCTTGTGATTTTTTTGGGGGGAGGAGGTGATTGGCTCATGATTTTTGGATATTTGGGGTTTGTGATACTGGGAACACACTTTGAGTTCTGCCTGGTTGTGCTGGAAAGCACTGAAACAGTTAATGTCCTTCCACTACCCAGAAGCAGCACTGCGACTATCTGGGTCACGACTCGTAGCAGACCTCAGTAGACACTGCACGTCTTTTTGCTCCACAGTGTTGTCACCTGGAGTCAGGTAAGTTTGGCCAGGGCTGGAGCTTATCTTGCAACATGAGACGCTCTGGCTCTCTGGTGAACTGCAGCTCTGCCTGGGGGGCAAGAGAGGGAATGGTGAGGAAACTGAGGCAGGGATTTGAGTGCAGATCTCCTAACACCCACGGCACCTCCCTGGACACGCTGCATGCCCATCTGCATCCCCCAAGCTCCAGTGTCCCTGTCCAATGCCACAGTTTGTGGCTCATAGACTAATAGACTCATAGACTTTAAGGTCAGAAGGGACCATTAGGATCGTCTAGTCTGACCTCCTGCACAACGCAGGCCACAGAATCTCACCCACCCACTCCTGTAACAAACCCCTGACCTATATCTGAGCTATGAAGCCTTCAAATCATGGTTTAAAGACTTCAAGGTGCGGAGAATCCTCCAGCAAGTGACCCATGCCCCACGCTGCAGAGGAAGGCGAAAAACCCTCAGGGCCTCTTCCAATCTGCCCTGGAGGAAAATTCCTTCCCGACCCCAAATATGGCGATCAGCTGAAACCTGAGCATGTGGGCAAGACTCACCAGCCAGACACCCAGGAAAGACTCATCCACTATGTAATAACATGATGAGTCTGCAGAGCAGCAGATTCTCTGCCTGCCTTCCTCTCCCTCCAGGGGTGAGCTGGAGAAGTTCCCTTGGGTGAACCAGCACCAACAGCAGATGGCACAAGAGAAGGTGCAAGCCAAGCAGAGATGCAGGGTGCAGGCAGCAGTGGGGTACAGGAAGAGCAGCCTGCAAGCAGGGGCCATGTGGCAACTGCTCTGGCTGGATAACTGCAAGACAATGGAGAGGGGATCACAACAAGACCACCAACGATTAGCCGGAACTCTGGCTGGCGGGAGCCCAGACCCGTGCTCAAATCTAGAGCCGGCTGGGGGTGGAGGTGGGAAAGCCAATTTGTGAAAATGGAAATTTTTCACCGGAAAGGGGGCTGTCTTGACAAATTCCTGGACTCGAAACTTTTTTGAAAAAAAAAAAAAAAATTTATAGCTTGAAAACTGTTGAAACCTCCCATTTTGAATTTTTTTAAACTAAAATTTCAGTTTTTCCACTTTTAAATGACTTTGGTTTAGAAACATCAGCTAATTTGTGCACCAAGCCACAACATTAAGATGCTTGTCATGTTCTAGGGCACAATCCAGACCAATAAGCAGTTGTCATTGCCCTGTAACCATGAGTGCCTCAAAATGCTCAGCTACTGTGGGTCTCTTTTCTGGATGCTTTCAGGCAGCAGACAAGCAAGCAATATCCTGAGTGTCCATCTGCTCTGCAGCCCTGTTCAGCCCTCTGACCCCAGAAGCCTTCCCGCAACAAAACAGCCCCACTCAGTCACCCAGTTACTTTATGCAGGGGTGACCAACCCCCTCCCAGTTGTGAAATTCCTCAAAACTGTCTGCCCTGATAGGTCCAGCCTTCTCCTGGAACACTCAGAGAAATGATAGTTAGTTTACTCCTTTAAAGAGGCAAAAGCACATTACAGCTTAGTAACAGGGATACATATACCCTTCCCTCCAAGTACAGCACTGATCTGTGTTATGGTGAAAACAGAACATAGGTTAAGTGATACCAGGTAGATGGAATAAAGTTAGAAAGGGTTACAAACAAATAAAAGTAAAATATGCTTTCTAGAGACTAAGACCTAACTTAACAAGCTACACTCTTTACTCAAGGTAGTTTCCTTACCAATCTTCCATTCCCAGAGACTTCAACCTCATAGGCTGAAGGACCCATCTTTCTTAGATTGCAAGAGCTCTGGCCCCTTGTTTCCGTCTAGTGATGGATGCCAAGATGGCTTCTGTCCTTGTTTATATCCTCCAAAGTTCACTGATCTTGTTTCAAGAGGCAGGATGACCTCATGCTGGTCTTTCCTTCTTGTGGACTTCCCATGCCCCTGCTGATATGTATGCAAATGGGGCTTCCATTGTGTTTGGTCACACCTTGATTAATTTCACTGGAGACAGGTAGACAGCTGCCTTCCCTCCTATCTGGGAGGGAACCTTTTTCTCCCTGTGTTTTGTCACAGACTTTAAAGAATAATATCATTAAGTATCCATATTTCCTCATATTGTGTTAATCCATACATTTCACAAAAGAACAGACATACTGGGTCAGACCAAAGATCCATCTAGCCCAGTATCCTGTCTTCCAACAGTGGCCAGTGCCAGGTGCTTCAGAGGGAATGAACAGAATGGGTCATAGAATCATAGAATCATAGAATATCAGGGTTGGAAGGGACCTCAGGAGGTCATCTAGTCCAATCCCCTGATCAAAGCAGGACCAATCCCCAATTAAATCATCCCAGCCAGGGCTTTGTCAAGCCTGTCCTTAAAAACTTCTAAGGAAGGAGATTCCACCACCTCCCTAGGTAACGCATTCCAGTGTTTCACCACCCTCCCAGTGAAAAAGTTTTTCCTAATATCCAACCTAAACCTCCCCCACTGCAACTTGAGACCATTACTCCTTGTCCTGTCATCTTCTACCACTGAGAATAGTCTAGAACCATCCTCTTTGGAACCACCTCTCAGGTAGTTGAAAGCAGCTATCAAATCCCCCCTCATTCTTCTCTTCTGCAGACTAAACAATCCCAGTTCCCTCAGCCTCTCCTCATAAGTCATGTGTTCCAGACCCCTAATCATTTTTGTTGCCCTTCGCTGGACTCTCTCCAATTTTTCCACATCCTTCATGCAGTGTGGGGCCCAAAACTGGACACAGTACTCCAGATGAGGCCTCACCAATGTCGAATAGAGGGGAACGATCACGTCCCTCGATCTGCTGGCTATGCCCCTACTTATACATCCCAAAATGCCATTGGCCTTCTTGGCAACAAGGGCACACTGTTGACTCATATCCAGCTTCTTGTCCACTGTCACCCCTAGGTCCTTTTCTGCAGAACTGTTGCTTAGCCATTCGGTCCCTAGTCTGTAGCGGTGCATTGGATTCTTCCATCCTAAGTGCAGGACCCTGCACTTATCCTTGTTGAACCTCATCAGATTTCTTTTGGCCCAATCCTCCAATTTATCTAGGTCCCTCTGTATCCTGTCCCTACCTGCCACCGTATCTACCACTCCTCCTAGTTAGTATCATCCACAAATTTGCTGAGAGTGCAATCCACACCATCCTCCAGATCATTTATGAAGATATTGAACAAAACCAGCCCCAGGACCGACCCTTGGGGCACTCAACTTGATACCGGCTGCCAACTAGACATGGAGCCATTGATCGCTACCTGTTGAGCCCGACAATCTAGCCAACTTTCTACCCACCTTATAGTGCATTCATCCAGCCCATACTTCTTTAACTTACTGACAAGAATACTGTGGGAGACCGTGTCAAAAGCTTTGCTAAAGTCAAGAAACAATACATCCACTGCTTTCCCTTCATCCACAGAACTAATAATCTCATCATAGAAGGTGATTAGATTAGTCAGGCATGACCTTCCCTTGGTGAATCCATGCTGACTGTTCCTGATCACTTTCCTCTCATGTAAGTGCTTCAGGATTGATTCCTTGAGGACCTGCTCCATGATTTTTCCAGGGACTGAGGTGAGGCTGACTGGCCTGTAGTTCCCAGGATCCTCCTTCTTCCCTTTTTTAAAGATGGGCACTACATTAGCCTTTTTCCAGTCATCCAGGACTTCCCCCGATTGCCATGAGTTTTCAAAGATAACGGCCAATGGCTCTGCAATCACAGCCGTCAACTCCTTTAGCACTCTCGGATGCAACGCATCCGGCCCCATGGACTTGTGCACATCCAGCTTTTCTAAATAGTCCCTAACCACTTCTTTCTCCACAGAGGGCTGGCCACCTACTCCCCATGCTGTGTTGCCCAGCGCATCATCAAGTGATCCATCCTGTCGCCCATTCCCAGCTTCTGGCAAACAGAGGCTAGGGACACCATTCCTTACCGATCCTGGCTAATAGCCATTAATGGACTTAAACTCCATGAATTTATCTAGTTCTCTTTTAAACCCTGTTATAGTCCCTAGCCTTCACAACTTCCTCAGGCAGGTAGTTCCACAGGTTAACTGTGCACTGAGTGAAGAAGAACTTCCTTTTATTTGTTTTAAACCTGCTGCCCATTAATTTAATTTGGTGGCCCCTAATTCTTATACTCTGGGAACAAGTAAATAACTTTTGCTTATTCGCTTTCTCCACAGTACTCATGATTTTATATACCTCCATCATATCCCCCCTCAGTCTCCTCTTTTCCAAGCTGAATCTTTAATCTCTCCTCATATGGGACCTGTTCCAAACCCCTAATCATTTTAGTTGCCCTTCTCTGAACCTTTTGTAATGCCAGTATATCTTTTTTGAGATGAGGAGACCACATGTGTATGCAGTATTCAAGATGTGGGCGTACTGTGGATTTATATAAGGGCAATAAGATATTCTTCGTCTTATTCTCTATTCCTTTTTTAATGATTTCTAACATCCCGTTTGCTTTTTTGACTGCCGCTACACACTGCGTGGATGTCTTCGGAGAACTATCCACGATGACTCAAGATCTCTTTCCTGATTAGTTGTAGCTAAATTAGCCCCCATCATATTGTATGTATAGTTGGGGCTATTTTTTCCAATGTGCGTTACTTTACATTTATCCACATTAAATTTCATTTGCCATTTTGTGGCCCAATCACTTAGTTTTGTGAGATCTTTTTGAAGTTCTTCACAATCTGCTTTGGTCTTAACTATCTTGAGCAGTTTAGTATCATCTGCAAACTTTGCCACCTCACTGTTTACCCCTTTCTCCAGATCACTTATGAATAAGTTGACTAGGATTGGTCCTAGGACTGACCCTTGGGGAACACTACTAGTTACCCCTCTCGATTCTGAAAATTTATCATTTTTGTTGCCCTTTTCTGTACCTTTTCCAATTCCAATATATCTTTTTTGAGCTGGGATGACTACATCTGCACACAGTATTCAAGAGGTGGGAGTACTATGTATTAAACACCAGTGTGTCATTAGCTTTCAGAAAAGACCTTACTTGATACACTTTTATAACACAGTAATATTGTATACAATCAGTTGATTCAACTGCTTACCATTTGAGATTCAGACCCCTTGTCTTTATAGCTCAGATAGAGTTTCTTTCTTCTGCTGGGTGTAAGATACCATGCTGTCTTCTCCCCAGCATGTTAGCTTGATAGCTTGGTTTACCTTATATGTAAATGGACCTTCACTGTCTCTGCCTGATTACCAGGTTGGACAGACAAACAAATACACATGCCTTTGTCTAAGGCAAACTGTGCTTATGCGCTGCTTGCCAAACAAACACAATTCTAGCACATATTCATAACTCTTTGTAAACACCCCCTATATGCATTGTGCAAGAATATTAATGATCAGTGAATTATTAGTTGTCCAATGATATCTCGCCTTTTAGATACAGATTATGACATTAGTGAGTTGGGTCTAGTGAGTTTGTCAGGCCTGACCAGAGCTGCTGACACAGAAGAGTAAACCACCAATGAACCTCTGCATCACATGGTCAAAATAAAATGTTTCAGTTTTCAATTCAGGAAAATTGTCAGAATTTTGACATTATCTCAAACTTTCATGGGACGGAAAATCATTTCCCACCCAATTCTACTCAATGGCCCTTCAAGGGAGAGGTGCCCATGTTCTACTCTATCCCACTTTTTGGTATAAAACTGAGTAGAAGCAGAGTTCTTCTCTCCAAAAATCCATATCTTTCCCTATCCTATTCATTTTTTTCTTTCCTGGAGAGTGAGCCAACAGTGATGCAGAATAGCCAATAGGAGTGGCGTAGTGTTGCCAACTTTCTAATCACACAAAACTGAACATGCTAGCCTCGGCCCTTCCCTGAGGCCCTGCCCCCACTCACTACATCCTCCCTCCTTTGGTGGCTCGTCACCCCCACCCTCACTCACTTTCACAGGGCTGGGACAGGGGCTTGGGTGCGGGAGGGGTAAGGACTCTGGGCTGGGGGTGCAGGCTCTGGGGTGGGACTGGGGATGAGGGCTTTTGGGTGCAGGATGGGGCTCCAGGTTTGTGGGGGGTCAGGGCTGGGGCAGGGGGTTGGAATGCAGGGGTGTGTGAGGGGTCTGGGCTAGGGGTGCAGGCTCTGGGGTGGGGCCAGGGATGAGGGGTTTGGGTTGCGGGAGGAGGCTCAGGGTTTGGGTGGGGGGCTCAGGGCTGGGGCAGGGGGGTGAGGCTTGGGGTTGGAACGCGGGCTTACCCCGCGTGGCTCCCGGACAGCAGCGCAGTGAGGGGGCTAAGGCAGGCTGCCTGCCTGTCGTGACACCGCATTGCACGTGCATGCTGGTGCTAGAAGGCTGGGGGAGGCTCCATGCATGCTTCTCTCACCAGCAGGCACCACCCCCCCCATCTCCCATTGGCCGGGTGCTCAGGACGGGGCAGCGTGCAGAGTCCCATGGCCCCCACCTAGGAGCCGGATCTGCTGGCCGCTTCTGGAGAATAGCGCTGTGCCCCAGGACAGGTAGGGACTAGCCTGCTTTAGCTCCGCCAACCGGACCTTTAACAGTCCAGCTGGCGATGCTGACCAGAGCGGCCAGGGTCCCTTTTCAATCAGGTGTTCCAGTCGAAAACCAGACACCTGGTCGCCCTACTAACAGTTGCCATAGAAGGCCTACATTTACCTGTATAACCTCAATAAATTTCACAGTTTGTGGTGTGAGTCCAGTACATTCATCCACATGCTGCTTCTGAGCTTTTCACGGCAGCGGTGGCATTTTGAGGTGCTGCTAGTGAACCCCCCTTCAGCTAGCTGCATTCAAGTGAACCTTCAGGTCACAGAGGGTTCACTTTTCTTTGTGGGGGATCAGCACAAGGATGGTGAACCACTTCTGCCTTGACAATAGGGCCTTACTGGGTTTAACTGGTGAATTAGCATTTTACCAGCCCTCTGTTCAGGACTAAATTGCATCCAGAGTGTGTAGGAGATGCTAATCTTGCTGGAAGCCAGAAATTCGGAAAAATATTTAATTCTCTTGTAGAGAAGAGGGAGGCACTTACCCGCACTGTAAGTCAGACTTAACAAATAGAGAAATACACTTTTTACAGCACTTGGCAATCAGTAAAGAAAGTGACTGGTACGCTTCCATAGCGCCCTGTGGAAACCATTCCTCTGAACTTCTCAAATACGAAATCAACGTGCACCCTGAAATAGACTTGGAGTCTTCCCAAGCTGGCCAGGAGATAAAAGAATTCTGTGGGGATTTCTTCATTCATTCATTTATTCACCCCTCTCTGAATTTGATGTGCCATGTGAAACTACCATAGTTGGCCACAGTCATTGTGCACCATAGTCATTCTTAGCTATGTGTATTATAGATCTTGGAGCATTTCACTGCAGGTCAGGGATTCCTGGCTCTCTGCAGTCCTTGAGAAAGAAGGTTTTGGAAAGCTTCATTTCTGAGGAGTCACTAGAGTTGTTACGAGAAAGTGAAAACTCATCCGTGTGGATAAAGCACTCCTGGGGGCTCTTCCAGATGCTGCTGGGTGAGTACAAACCTACAAAGGACGTACCTGCAGTCAAAGTTCTGGAACAGCAGAGTCCACCCACAGGGGCATAGAAAGGTCAGTAGCTGGAATTCATGAAAACTCACAGTTTTCCTCCAAGAAGGAAAAAAGGAGTGTAAAATAATGTACTTTCCTAACTATTAAATGAGTAATGGATAGAAGTAGGACCACAATTTTAAAAAGAATAGGAGCCTAGAATTATACCCCTAAGTCCATGCGTAGATAGATAAGAGACCTCACTTTCAATAGCTCCCACAGAGGTTATTCTCTATATCACCTTAGAGCAGGTGCAAACTCTTATGTAAAGGTTTTCCAATCAATTCATGCGTAACAGACTTTAAGTTCATTAGACTCAGGAGAGATTACTAAGGGGAAAACATGAGAGATTTTTTTAAAACCACAAATCAAGAAACCAGACCAAGGTTTGGAGGGTGGGTTTTAAGTTTATATTCAGTATCTTTCTGCTTAGTGCTTAAATACTTTTCAAATAAAAAGCAACAAACATGCAAACTTAAAGGCTGCCTTTCTTTGTTCTCTCGTGGCTTATTATTTATAGTAGAGTAACACCTAGAGATGTCAACCAGGATAGAGGCCCCATTGTGCCAGTCCTTTCCCCATAGAACTTAATCTAAATATAATATAGAAACCACCTAATTGAAGATGAGTATAAAGTTACTTGATTTTTCTTCTACAGGAATGCAGCAGAGAAATGGTATTTCCATTTGGCTAGAAAATGTTTTTTTGAATAATTTCTTGTGCTGTTTGTTTCCTTCTTGAGCCTGCAGATCTTTACTGAAGGCAACAATGAAAGCACGCTAGAGAGTGATCAGTGATGACATGAAATACAGAGTCCTTGTCTGCAGAAAACACTTCCATAATTACCAAGATAAAACAAAGTCAATTCACACCCAGACCCTATCGCCAGCTTCCTCATCCAGGTGGACAACTCTTTTAACTCTGGGTGACTTTGGCCCATCTCCAGACAACTGCCTGTCCTCTTAAACTGTTTAGAGGTGGGAAAAACTGTCAGGGATGGAGGAAGATCAGAGTTGGGAATGCATCATATATCTGATGGTTCCTGGCTCTCCTTCTCAGCCAAAGGATGTTTGTGGTGGAAATGGCTGGAACTCCCAATCTTGGTTTAATTCTTATATCCTTTGTGTTTTTTATACTGACCCCTTAGTGATCAGCTGTTCCTATTGATTCCCTGAGTAATCAGATTAATTACACGGAGGCTCCTCAGGACAGGGACCATGTACCTTATGTTTGTAAAGCATTGAGTTTCCATGCACTTCTCATAAATGATCATCCAAGTACTAATGGGAAACACAAAGCTAACTTGGCAAGTGATTGATTTCTAGCAAAGCAACTGGAACAACTTGCTGGTTGAGAAAATAAGGCTTCTGTTTTCTCTGGCACTGAAGTTCCTGAAGCAAATAACTTTGATGCTGAAGTGACCAGTAAGGACTTATCCCACCCAACAAAATCAGAAAACTTCCCAACTAAGAACAGAAGATGTTCCTCAGCTTTGACAGGAGAGCAGAGTGGACTTGACGGGCTAGCTAGTTGAATATACTGTCTCACACAGTGGCTCTTGCTGTTACATTTCCAGGTTATAATAATCATTGGCTGTATACTCCAGATACCTTGGCAGATAATAGCATCATCAACTAAACTTGAGGTCACACATGAGTCATTTGCAATCCTGTTACTCATCTCCTTAGTGTTTAAGGACCTGAAATTAGAAAACCTGTTGTGGAAATAGTATGTTCCACCCTAGGCAACAAAGATGTCTGGTTTTTCTTGGTTTGGTTTTTAAAAAGTCTGCAATATTGGATTGATTCAAAGCTTTGATACAAGAAACAAAATCTGGCATCACAAACACAACATGCTTCCAGATTCTTAGCATATTTAGAATACAGAAACCAGCACAAACTACAGGGTTGAGGGAATGATCAAATAACAAAGAAGCCTTGTCTGTAGACAACCCTAAGTCATCATACCAGGGAGTCCAGTTTGCCAGAACAGTTCATACTTTTCACTGAAGGAGAATGTCAGTTTCCATCAGCAGCTCCATCCATCCAAACCGAGTTCAGTTTCTGAACGACACATGTTTCTTTCCCATGTTCGAACTATACAGGAATCAGAAGGATGCTGGGTGTTCATATGTGATTCCCTGAGGAATATTCCAAATCAGAAATCTTTTGGAGTTAATATCAAGGCAGACAAAGAAAGTATTATCTCCATTTCCCAGGTGAGGAATTGAGTCATAGAGAGAGAAAGTAACCTGCCCCAAAGGGGCAAAGTCTGGGGCAGACTCAGGAATTAAACACATACCTCCCAAACCCTACCCCACCATGTTAGCTATAAGACCACCCCTCCTCAGTGCTAGTGGCATCCTGTTCTTTGTTTCTCCACCACATTAAAAACCATCATCCACCCTCTTAAACAAAATCAGCCCCAGTGGCTTTGCATTCTTTAGACACAGATACTGATTCTTCATTCCAACAGCTTTACATCAGTGCAACTATTGACTCAAGGAAATTACCTGCAATTTGCTTTGGAGCACCAGAGGAAAATCAGGCCAATTATTTCTAGTTCCGTAGTTTCCAAGAAAACAAACCACTGTAAAGACTCAGATATTCCCCATGCCCAGGACTAGGGACAGTGGCTGTGGAAGAAGGGGACAGACAAACCTTCTGTGTCTGTGCCTTCTGTGGAAAACAGTGCTACATATTACTAAGCAGCAATTAAATAGAACTTTGTACTATTTATGAGTGTTTCTTACAATAGAAAATGTTTCCTTCTCCTGTCTGTCCTTTCCTTAAGAGTCTAATCTTTAGCTACCAAATAAATCAAATTGTATTCTCGTCTCCCATGTTTAAGAAAGATGAATTCAGACTGGAACAGGTGTAGAGATGGTCTACTAAGATGATCAGAGGAATCGAGAACCGACCTTATGAAAGGAGACTTAAGGAGCTTGAGTTGTTTAGCCTAACAAAATGAAGGCAGAGGGGAGATATGATTGCTCTGTATAAATACAGGTGGGGGATAAACACCAGGGAGGGAGAGGAGTTATTTAAGTTAAGAGCTAATGTTAGCACAAGAACAAATGAGATATAGACTGGCCATCAGTAAGTTTATGCTTCAAATTAGATGGTTTTGAACCATCACAGGAGTGAAGTTCTGGAACAGCCTTCCTAGGAGAGTAGTGGGGACAAAGAACCTAACTTCTTTCAAAACTGATCTTGATAAGTTTGTGGAGGGGGATGGTATTCTTGTCAGCAAGTTAAGGAAGTATGGGCTGGATGAATGCACTATAAGGTGGGTAGAAAGCTGGCTAGATTGTCGGGCTCAACAGGTAGTGATCAATGGCTCCATGTCTAGTTGGCAGCCGGTGTCAAGTGGAGTGCCCCAGGGGTTGGTCCTGGGGCCGGTTTTGTTCAATATCTTCATAAATGATCTGGAGGATGGTGTAGATTGCACTCTCAGCAAATTTGCGGATGATACTAAACTGGGAGGAGTGGTAGATACGCTGGAGGGGAGGGATAGGATACAGAAGGACCTAGACAAATTGGAGGATTGGGCCAAAAGAAATCTGATGAGGTTCAATAAGGATAAGTGCAGGGTCCTGCACTTAGGACGGAAGAATCCAATGCACCGCTACAGACTAGGGTTTAGTCTGCAGAAGAGAAGAATGAGGGGGGATTTGATAGCTGCTTTCAACTACCTGAAGGGGGTTCCAAAGAGGATGGCTCTAGACTGTTCTCAATGGTAGCAGATGACAGAACGAGGAGTAATGGTCTCAAGTTGCAGTGGGGGAGGTTTAGATTGGATATTAGGAAAAACTTTTTCACTAAGAGGGTGGTGAAACACTGGAATGCGTTACCTAGGGAGGTGGTAGAATCTCCTTCCTTAGAGGTTTTTAAGGTCAGGCTTGACAAAGCCCTGGCTGGGATGATTTAACTGGGAATTGGTCCTGCTTCGAGCAGGGGGTTGGACTAGATGACCTTCTGGGGTCCCTTCCAACCCTGATATTCTATGATTCTATGATTCTATGATGAGGTTGCCTACAATGGCATAAGACCCATCCACAACTGCTATTAGCAAATATCTCCAATTGCCAAAGATGGGACACTAGAGGAGGAGGACTCTGAGTTACTATAGAAAATTATTTTCCCTGGGGTGAGTCTCGCCCGCATGCTCCAGGTCTAACTGATCACCATAAATGGGGCTGGGAAGGAATTTACCCCCGGGTCAGACTGGCAGAGACCCTGGGTTTTTTCACCTTCTTCTGCAGCATGAGGCATGGGTCATTTGCTGGTTTGAATGAGAGTAAATGGCAGATTCTCTGTAACTTAATTCTTTAAATGAAGATTTGAAGACTTCAGTAACTCAGCCAGAGGTTATGGGTCTATTACAGGAGTGGGTAAGTGAGGTTCTGTGGCCTGCGATGTGCAGGAGGTCAGACTAGATGATCATGATGGTCCCTTCTGGTCTTGAAGTCTGCGTTATGAGAATCACAGCCAGTGGAGTTACATTTGCATAAAACTGGACTAAAGCAATGGGGAATAAGGCCCCATATTTTCACTGCATGAATATGTATACAACAATCTCTTGAGAATTCACCCCAGGTTCTGTGCAGAGACTCTTTATTTGGGTGTTTCAAAGGCCTGGCTAGAATATAGTCTGCAGAAACTTGTACCACTTTGCTTTGTGAGTCTGAGTTGGAGAGACACAAGAGAGAGCCAGGTGCCCTCTTCCTGTTTTAATGCACATAACTAGTTGTAATAGGCCATAACATTATCCGGTGTTCACCTGCTATTAATTTCCCTTTGTCCTTGTTTTATGGGACAGCATAACTTTGGAGCTGGTATAGCACCAGCTGCTACTATGTTCCAGAGGCTTAACTTACAGGTTTTGGTTTGGGCTGTTTTTGTTTTTTGAATGCTTACGGTTTGCAGTGTGGTGGCCTTAATGGAAAATTTCCAATCAGCCCTAGTTTTTAACCATCGATTGTCAGAATTTTGATACAGTGAAAACTTACCAGAACTGCTTGACATTTTGCATTGCTGACCCAAGCCAAGGAATTCATGAAAACATGCAATTGCTTTGACCTTACAACACTAATGGAAAATATGTCAAGTGTATTGATTCTTCTGTGTTCGTATTAATAGGCATAGGGAGTAGGCCAAGTGTTGTAACTGTTTTTAGCCACACCAATAGATTGTACAATATTTTCTAGGGTTTGTTTCTTTTTAAAATATTTTTATATCTGAGTGTGCATCCTGCTAGCCAGCAATCAGTATCAGACAGGAGTTCATTCCTCAGTTTGGTGTGGAAAAGCTGATACAGTACAAAGCGATTCAAAGTGCTTTACAAACATTAACTGCCTAGCCCCCACAGCAGCCCCGAGAGAGCCATAATAGCCATAGTCGAGCTGCAGAAACTGAGGCAGAGAAGTGAGTGGCTCAGGAGCACAGAGCTAGTCACTGTCAGGGTGAGGATTAGGCTCAGAGATTCCCGGTGCCCCGAGTACAGGTCACTTTTTTTCTAAGACACCACTTCTCCACCTGCTGGTCATGAGGAGGGATCCTGTGATAAATGAAGTGGGGGTGGGTACTAGCTCCCTTTTATGGATACCCAACCAGCCAGCATCTACTAATCCAAGGTCAGAGAAGAGCTGTAGCCTTGGGGGTTTAACACAAGCCTGGAGTGGCCAGTATTAAATTTTAGAATCCTTGCGGGCCCCCACCTTCTGCACTCGCAGTGCCAGAGTGGGCAGTTAGCCTTGACAGAGCGCTATGGGGCGGAACCACCATCAGAGAGCTCCTATACCCCACAGTCGCTAGGACCCAGAAGGAGCATGAGCAGTGGAGGGAAAGAGCAGCTGGCCTTCTCCCTATCCCCTGTGATTTGGGCTGCCCTTTCCCCATCCTTTCCCCACGCCCCATTCCAGAGCAGCAGATAATCAGCCTCATCTTCTCCTCTGCCTGAATAGCATTCAGCTGTGGAGCTGAGGCTTCAAGGGATTGCAAAGCCAGCTTCACAGCCCCCTGAAGCAGCCTTTCCCAACTGCCAGAACTCAGCTGTGCATAGGGGATGTCACCACTGACCTCCACTCAGGTGTCCCATGCCCCCATCCCGGCAGAGTCACAGTGTTTAAGGCCAGCAGCTGTCCCTTTCTCCCTGCTCAAGAGCAGCAGGCCCCCAGCATACAAACTTGCCCCAGAAAAACTGGCTGAAAAATTATCCCAAGATCAAAATATCACAACTCTTCAAACCCATCAAGGGTTGTGGGGTACGATGGGTAGTGGGGTGTTTTATCGGCCATTTTGTGGATTGTAGGCCAAAGAAGGTTGACAACTGCTGCACCAAGAGAGGAGGATTTCACACAATTGCCTTGAGGTGCACACCCACCCCCTCCCTGCTGTCCTTGCAAGGTTGAAGGGCTGGGGAGCCTGCATACCACTCCTCTCTGTGGGTACCTGGAGAATACCTGTTTCCCATAGTAACACAAATGGCAAATACCCAGGAAAGTTCTCTATCAGAGTCTTACCAGTTGTATGGCCCTGGGGGATTCCTGTCTTCTGCTGGAGACATATAGCCACCTTCAGCCACGCTGACCTGAAGTAGTGGAGATTTGCAGTCTATCTGCTGCAAGAAGGTCTAGCTAATGGGATTTTGAGATGTGCAACCATCTGTTTATGTTCACTACCGGAGTGCTTCACACTTAGTGTATTCTTGCTGAGGGAATTGAACCTGCATCTTAATCTACCATTCTAACTGCTGGACCATCCTTCCTTACCTTTAATACACTGCTTCAAAGCCAGCCTCAGTTACCAGTCACTGAAGGGCCGTGTGGTGCCATATGTGAAAAGAGCTGGCACTCTCTGGTAAATCACTAGTGACTGGGTTTCCATCATAGAAGAACCTACTTCACACTAGGCGTCCTTAGTGACATTCTCAGCAGACAAGTTAAGGGCATGAGTAGGCATGCATGGATTAAATGAGCACAGAAACTGGTCTCCCTTCTCAGCCCCTAGAGTTACTGAAGTCTCCTCCAGGTCAGAATTCAGGTAATTATCGTCAGGTAAAGGGATGGTAGGTTTACTGAACTTACATGCACTATGGGTTTCCCCAGTAGCATATTGGTGCTATCGTCCAATTCATTAAAAGTTTGTAAACTAGGGAATGGGCATAAGAACGGCCATCCTGGGTCAGACCAAAGGTCCATCTACCCCAGTATTCTGTCTTCCAACTGTAGCCAATGCCGGGTGCCCCAGAGGTAATGAACAGAACAGGTAATCATCAACTGATCCATCCCCTGTTGCTCATTCCCAGCTTCTGGCAAATCATTATGTAAAAAACCAAGACTATCTTAACCCTCAGCTCCTCTCTTAAAAATAAAGACAGTCTGGGACAATTTCATTCCCCTCTGTGTGTGACTCAGAACAGGTTATCCAGGTTGACTTCCTTCTTGGACTCTCACAACCACAGATTACTCAGCAGTTCTCTTCAAGTCATTTGAGTTCCCCAGAGTTGCGAGAAGGATGCCTGATTTGGGGGAACCCTGGCATGCCCCGGATTTCAATAGAACAGCATCCAAATCCCAGCAGAGAGTGTGCTGGACTTCAGGCACTCAAAAAGAATACCACAGAAGATAGGGGACCTATTGAGCATTAAAAGAAAACAAGGATGGTGTTAGGGGCAGGTTAGAAAGACCTGATTACACTGTGTGAGGGACACAAAGGAATGGGAAATGAGACAGTGGGGAAGAGGAGCATATGGATGAATCTGGCCCTGTAAGATTAACCCAGGAGAGACCCTTTATCTTTGTGATAAAACATGATATTTATTCTACTTCAGATGACACAATGCAATCTGACAAAGTGACACACGCGCTCTTGGGGAAGCTATTGGAAATCCATCTTCTGGCACTTTTAAGTACTCTTGCAGTAAAAAGGAAAAAAAGCTTTTTTCCGCGCTGCGTTGAGAATCAAGTGCTGTGCCATAAAATCAAACACAAGGAGGCGAGCTGGCATGCTGAAAAGAAATAGTGAATGGACATGGTTACTGCCTGTACTGATGATGTGCAGGGGTGGCACGACAGGAAATAAAAGGCAGGTATAGCTTTTCCACACAGTATGCAATTAGACTGTGGAACTTGTTGCCACAGAAAGTTGTTGAGACCAAGAAATTAAGGATTGGACATTTATATGCATATCTAGAATAACCAGAGTTATAACTCATGCCTAAACTGCAAAGAGGAGCAGCAAGCAGGGGAGTTACGTGAGGGACTTCTCCAAGAAAAGGAGGAGCGACGATGTGACCCTTGCGGTGAGTTTGCTGTCAGTTTGTTTGTCATTGTGTGCTTCCTTGCCGTGTGCCTGATTGATTTAAGTTTGTAGTGTGTTCTGTCCAAATGATGTCATGATATCCTCTCACATAGAAGATACCCCTCCAGGGGAGGGAACCCTAGTTTTTAGGAAGAGACAGGTCATAGTTATGGGGGATTTGATCATTAGAAATATACATAGCTGGATTTGCAATGACCAGAAGAACCACATGGTGAATTGCCTGCTGGGTGCAAAGGTTGTGGACCTCTTGAGATGTCTAGACAGACTAATGTCCAGTATTGGGGAGGAGTCAATGGTTGTGGTACATATAGGTACCAGTGACCTAATAAAAGGTAGGAGAGAGGTCCTGGAGGCCAAATTTAGGCTGCTAGGTAAGAAATTAAAGTACAGGACCTCCATGGTGGCATCCTCTGAAATGCTTCTAGTTCCACGAGCAGGGCCAGTAAGACAGGCAGAACTGCAGGGTCCCAACGCATGGATGAGATGGTGTAGGGAGCAAGGGTTTAGATTTAGAATCAATCATAGAAGATCAGGGTTGGAAGACACCTCAGGAGGTCAAATAGCCCAAACCCCTGCTCAAAGCAGGACCAACACCAACTAAATCATCCCAGCCAGGGCTTTGTCAAGCCTGACCTTAAAAACCTCTAAGGATGGAGATTCCACCACCTCCCTAGGTGACCCATTCTAGTGCTTCACTACCCTCCGAGTGAAATAGTGTTTCCTAATATCCAACTTAGACCTCCCGCACTGCAACGTGAGACCATTGCTTCTTCATCTGTCATCTGCCACCACTGAGAACAGCCGAGCTCCATCCTCTTTGAAACCCCCCTTCAGGTAGTTGAAGGCTGCTATCAAATCCCCCCCTCACTCTTCTCTTCTGCAGACTAAATAACCCCAGTTCCCTCAACCTCTCCTCGTAAGTCATGTGCCCAGCCCCCTAATCATTTTCGTTGCCCTCCACTGGACTCTCTCCAATTTGTCCACATTCCTTCTGTAGTCGGAGGACCAAAACTGGACGCAATACTCCAGATGTGACCTCACCAGTGTCTAAGAGAGGGGAACAATCACTTCCCTCAATCTGCTGGCAATGCTCTAATACAGCCCAATATGCTGTTCGTCTTCTTGGCAACGAGGGCACACTGCTGACTCATATCCAGCTTCTCATCCACTGTAATCCCCAGGTGCTTTCCTGCAGAACTGCTGCTTAGCCAGTCGGTCCGCAGCCTGTAGCAGTTCCTGGGATTCTTCCTTCCGAAGTGCAGGAACTGGGGAACCTTTTGGGAAGGAGGAGCCTATATAGGAAGGATGGGCTCTACCTAAACCAAAATGGAACAGATTACTGGAATTGTTACCCTGGAATTTGACATTCCTGTGTGTACCCCAGAACTTGATAGTACCGCAGTGACACATTTTGTATGTTCAGCCACTGTAAGCTGCAAACCAAACATCCCATAGCTAGGAATAATCTTAGGCCTTTGTGAGACAAGGTCAGACAACTGCATGCTTGTAGATTACTAATCAGAACAGGGGGATGGGACAGAAAGTTATGGAAGAGAGTGAGTGAATAGTGACCTGGGGTTTAGGTGCCCCAATATATTCTTGTTATGGCTAGAAATGTTTTGAGATAATGAGTAGTTTGGTGAAATTGGAGAATTGGTTACCCAGTGGAGATCATTTTGCTGACCCACTAGGAGACACTATAGGTTATGTGCTTTGTTAGACTTAGCTATAAAAGATTAGGTAAAAGTAAATACCTCTGCACAGTCAGTCCGAGGGAGCTTTTCTTCAGGCAAGGAGCTGACATCTGAACTCCCCATCAGCTGGATGGAAAGAGGGCCCCTGGAAACCTGGCTGGTGATCACCTGAAACCATCTCAGACTGTGAGTAACGACATCTGGGCTGTCCTAAATCTATTGTGTATGTGTCTAATTAATGTCTAATAAATAGTATATTTAGATAAGAGCTCGGTTGCTTGTATCAAACATTTATTGATTTATTCCTAACACCACCTGGAGAGAAACGGTTAAATTACCACTGCTTTGGGTTGTGAAAACCCTGTGTAACAGCATGTAAAATTAAAAGGTCATAGAGGAGTTTTTAAACTAAGGGCTGGGGGAAAGCTGACAGGTGTGGAAGAACACACAGTCCAGACAGACACATGCTGTAGGGGAGGATTTATTAAAGGAGCCATAGGGGTCGACTCAATGGGTGCTCTGGATCAGCCATGGAAAAAATATAGGGGTGCTCCCCACTGGCAGCCCCGTGGATCAGTGCCTCCCCTCTCCCCCGTCCAGGGCCTCCCACCTGCCAGCAGCCCGTTGATCAACTCCTCCCTCGCAGTTCCTCCCATCCACCGCCATCAGCTATTCAGCAGTATGCAGGAGGCTCTGGGAGGAGCGGGAGGTGGAAAAGCAGGAGCAGGAAGAGGTGGGGAGCGGGAGAGGAAGCGGCAGGGCAGAGCGGGGGCAGGAAGGGGTGGGGTGGGGGCTTGGAGGATGGGGTGAAGTGGGGTTGGGGCCTGGGGCAGAGCAGGAATCGAGCACCCCCCCCCAGGATCTGAGTAAGTCAGTGCCTATGAAAGGAGCTACCCTATCTCCAAGTAAAGAAGAGAGTATAGACTTTGATAAAGTACAGGTAGGAACTGAAGAGAAACAGTCAAATGAAAAAGTACCATCCAGTTACATCACATGAAGACAGACAACTAAATATTGCCAAATGTTGTAAGTGGTTGTATACAAATGCTAGAAGTCTAACTACTGTGATGAGTGAACTTGAGTTCCTGATATTAAATAAGGATATTGATATAACAGGCATCACAGGAACTTAGTGGAAGGATGACAATCAAAGGGACATTGTATTACCAGAGTATACAATATATAAGAATATTAGAGTAGGTCATGATGGTGAGGGAGTGGCAGTATATGTGAAAGAAAGCACAGGAATTTAGGAAAAATTTAGGAAAAACCTTAAATGAACCAAACTGTACCATAGAATCTCTATGGATAGAAATTCCATGCTTGAATAATAAGAGTCTAGCAGTAAGAATACACTCCCAATCACCTGACCAGGATGGTGACATTAATTGTGAAATGCACAGGGAGATTAGAGAGGCTACAAAAACAGAAAACCCAATAATAATGGAGGATTTCAGCTATCCCCCATATTGATTGGGTAAGTGTCACCTCAGGACCGGATGCAAAGATAAAAATTCCAGACACCAGTAATGATTGCTTCTTGGAGCAGCTAGCCCTGGAATTCTCAAGGGGAGAGACAGTTCTTGATTTAGTCCTACATGGTGCACAGGATCTGATCCAAGAGGTGACTATAGATGACCATAATGTAATTACATTTAACATCTTTGTAGGGGGAATACCAGTGAAACCCACCACAATAGCATTTAACTTCAAAAAGGGGAACTACACAAAAAATGAGGGTGGTGGTTTTGCAGAAATTAAAAGGAACAGTCACTTGAGTGCAGTGCCTGTGAATTGCATGGAAACTTTTTAAAAACACCATAATACAGGCTCAAACTGTATGTATACCCCAAATAAAAAGAAGTAGTAAGAGAACCCAAAAAAGTCACCATAGCTAAACAACAGAATAAAAGAGCCTGTTAGAAATCAACAGATATCCTTTAAAATTTGGAAGTAAATCCTACTGAGGAAAATAGTAAGGAGCATAAACTCTGGTAAGTCAAGTGTAAAAATATAATTAGGGAGGCAAAAACTAATTTGAAGAGCAACTAGCAAAAGACACCAAAACTAACTGCAAAAACTTTTTAAAAGTATATCAGAAGCAGGAAGCCTGCCAAACAAACAGTGGGCCCACCGGATGATCAAGGTACTAAAGAAGCACTCAAGGAAGACAAGGCTGTTGTGGAGAAACTAAATGAATTATGTTTTTCAGTGACAAATCTGAGGAACTGTGCCAGACTGAGATGTTAATAGAGGAGGTTTTGGAACAAATTGATAATTTAGACAGTAATAAGTCACCAGGACCAGATGGTATTGACACAAGCTTTCTGAAGGAACTGAAATATGAAATTGCAGAACTACTAACTGTGGTATGTAACTGTTGTATCAACCAGGCAAGGTACTAACAAGCTTCAACAGGACTTTATTTTCAAAGTGGAAACCTCTTTACCAAGCTGCTGCTGCACCCTCCGTAGCTCTCTCCCAGCCTCTCAACTCCTCCCCGCTCCCTCCTGTTTCCTGTCCTTTCAGACTCCCAACAGCCAGTGCTCCCAATTCTAATAATTACAAGCTACATCTAACACCACAGTAACCTGTGGCTTAAATAATCCTCTGTACCAGATGACTTACTGGTAGCTAATATAATGCTGAATTTTTAAAAATGCTCCGGAGCCAATCCTGGCAATTGTAGGCTGATAAGCCTAACTGCAGTACCAGGCAAATTGGCTGAAACTACAGGAAAGAACAGAATGATCAGACATATTGGTAAACACAATATGTTGGGAAAGAGTCAACCGAGCTTTCGTAAGGGGAAATCATGCCTCACCAATCTACTAGAATTCTTTGAGGGTGTGTAAGGGTTTTTGGTCTTCCCTCCCTGTCACTCTCGGTGTGGGGGGGAGGCATGCCCCTCACTACCATGTGGCTGTCCAGCAAAGCATAAGGGGGAATCAGAGCTTTCAGGACTCTGACCCCGTCCCAGGGCAGGGCAGAGCAACAAGCAGACTATGATGCTGGGCCCTCTGGGCAAGGCCGAGCAGTAAGCAGTCTAGGGAGCTCAGGCCTTCAGGCAGGGTGGAGCCACAAACAGTCTAGGGCAGCGGTCTCCAACCTTTGCATGCACAAGATCACTTTTTGAATTTAAGTGCAACCCAGGATCTACTCTGCCCCTTCCCTGAGGCCCCGCCCCTTCCCTGAAGCCCTCCCCTGCTCCCTCCATCCCTCGCTCCCTCTGTCGCTTGCTCTCCCCCACCCTCACTCACTTTCATCGGGCTGGGGCAGGGGATTGGGGTGAGGGAGGGGTGCGGGCTCTGGGCTAGGGCCGAGGGGTTTGGAGTGTGGGAGGTGGCTCCGGGGTGAGCCTGGGGCAGGGAATTGGGGTGCAGGAGGGGGCTCCCGGGTGGGACAGAGTGTTGGGGTGCAGGAGAAGGTATGAGGTGCTGGCTCCGGGATGGGGGTCAGGGCAGGGGGGGGAGAGGGTATGGGAGCGGGTTTGGGGTGCAGGAGGGGGTATGGGTTGCTGGCTCTGGGAGGGGTCTCAGGGGCAGGGGCTTGGGGTAAAGGAGGGGGTTCAAGGTGCAGGAGGGGGTATCGGTTGCTGGCTCTGGCACGGAGCTCAGGGCTGGGGTGCAAGCTCCCATCGCAGAGCACTTACCTCGGGTAGGTTCCGGGCAGCAGCGCAGCGTGGCTAAGGTGAACTCCCTGCTTGCCCCAAGAAGTGGACAGCACGCTGCTCCCAGAAGCAGGCAGCACACCTCTGCAGCCCATGGGGGTGGGCACGTGGCTCTGCGCACTGCTCCTGCCTGCAAGCAGTGCCGCCGCAGCTCTCATTGGCCACAGTTTCCTGTTCCAGGCCAATAGGAGCTGCAGGGGTGGTGCTTGCAGGCTGGAGCAGCGTGAGGAGACCCCTACCCCCTGCTCAAGGGCTGTGGGGGCATGATGGCTGCTTCCGGGAGCGGTGTGGGGCCGGGGCACGCAGAGAGCCACCGGAGTTCTAGCAGTCAGAGATCGCGATCAACTGGACGAGGTTCCAGGACTGACCAGTCAATCACGATCTACGGGTTGGTGACCACTGGTCTAGGGTGCTCAGACCTTCAGCCAGCATGGATCAACAAATAGTTTTAATGGGGGTCTGAATCTCCAGTTAGGGCAGAGCAATAAACAGTCTTTTGCCTGGTGTCCTGGCTCAGGCAGACGGCAGACAAACACAGGCCTCTTGTCCTAAGGTGGGGAGGCTGCCATCCCAGGGTTGGGGCGGCCGCAGCGGTTAGGGGGACCTGGGCCCACCCTACTCCACCAGTTCCCAGCCCAGGGCCCTGACAGTGGCAGAGAGCTCTGAGGAGGTTCAATAAGGATAAGTGCAGGGTCCTGCACTTAGGATGGAAGAACCCAATGCACAGCTACAGACTAGGGACCGAATGGCTAGGCAGCAGTTCTGCGGAAAAGGACCTAGGGGTGACAGTGGACGAGAAGCTGGATATGAGTCAGCAGTGTGCCCTTGTTGCCAAGAAGGCCAATGGCATTTTGGGATGTATAAGTAGGGGCATTGCCAGCAGATCGAGGGACGTGATTGTCCCCCTCTATTCGACATTGGTGAGGCCTCATCTGGAGTACTGTGTCCAGTTTTGGGCCCCACACTACAAGAAGGATGTGGATAAATTGGAGAGAGTCCAGCGAAGGGCAACAAAAATGATTAGGGGTCTGGAACACATGAGTTATGAGGAGAGGCTGAGGGAACTGGGATTGTTTAGTCTGCAGAAGAGAAGAATGAGGGGGGATTTGATAGCTGCTTTCAACTACCTGAGAGGTAGTTCCAGAGAGGATGGTTCTAGACTATTCTCAGTGGTGGAAGATGACAGGACAAGGAGTAATGGTCTCAAGTTGCAGTGGGGGAGGTTTAGGTTGGATATTAGGAAAAACTTTTTCACTAGGAGGGTGGTGAAACACTGGAATGCGTTACCTAGGGAGGTGGTGGAATCTCCTTCCTTAGAAGTTTTTAAGGTCAGGCTTGACAAAGCCCTGGCTGGGATGATTTAATTGAGGATGGGTCCTGCTTTTGAGCAGGGGGTTGGACTAGATGACCTCCTGAGGTCCCTTCCAACCCTGATATTCTATGATTCTATGATTCTATGACCACTTGGTCAGCAGGGATGCCATTGAAACACGCTAACCAGTATTGTAGCCACACAACCGGATTATTGTCTGGTGTCCCTGGGGTACTTCCTATGACCCCGTTGCAGTGTCCCTCTATCTCATGGAGGTCCTCCATCCCCCCCAGCACTCCCAGTAGCTCCTCCACGCTCCTATCCTTTGGCTGACTTGATAGTCCTTTAGGGTCCTTAGCACTGCAGGGCTCATCCTAAGGCATCGGGCTTTGCCAAATCCCTTCCCGATGAGCTGCAGGACCCGCCTTTTAAGCTTCCCATCCCCCCCATCCGCTACCAGGAGGTAGATGGGGCTTCCTTCCTGTCAGTCTCAGCGGAGGGGCCACACCCCCTCACTATAGGGTGTCAACAAGCATGTGGACAAGGCTAATCCAGTGGCTATAGTGTACTTGGACTTTCAGAAAGCCTTTGACAAGGCTCCTAACCTAAAGCTCTTAAGCAAAGTAAGGAATCATGGGATGAGGGGGGATGGTCCTTTCATGGATCAGTAACTGGTTAAAAGACAGGAAACAAAAGGGTAGGAATAAACTGTCAGTTTTCACAGGGGAGAGATGTTAATAGCAGGGTCCCCGAAGGATCTGTATTGTGACTGAAACTGTTCAACATATTCATAAATGATCTGGAAAAAGGAGTAAACAGTGAGGTGGCAAATTTGCAAATGATACAAAATTACTCAAAATAGTTAAATCCAAAACTGACTGCGAAGAACTACAAAGGGATCTCACAAAACGGGGTGACCGAACAACAAAATGGCACATGAAATTCAATGTTGATAAATGGAAAGTAATGCATATTGGAAAACATAATCCCAACTACACGTACAAAACAATGGGTTCTAAATTAGCTCTGACCCTTCAAGCAAGAGAACTTGGAGTTAGCAAGGACAGTTCTCTGAAAACATCTTCTCAGCAGCAGTCAAAAAAAATTAGGGGAACGGTAGGAACCATTAGGAAAGGGATAGATAAGACTAAAAATACCATAATGCTACTTTATAAATCCATGGTACACCCACGCCATGAATACTGTGCAGTTCCGGTCATCTCATCTCAGAAAAGATCTATTAGAATTGGAAAAAATACAGAAGGGCAACAAAAATGATTAAGGGTATGAAACAGCTTCCGTATGAGAAGGAATTAAAAAGACTGGACCTATTCAGTTTGGAAAAGAGACGAATGACCGGGGCGGGTATGTGACAGAGGTCTATACAGTCATGAGTGGTGTGGAGAAAAAGAAGAAGGAAGTGTTATTTACCCCTTCACAAAATACATGAACCAGGGGTCACTCTATGAAATTAATAGGCAGTAAATTTAAAGCAAACAAAATGAAGTACTTCTTCACACAGCACATAATCTGTAGAACTCGTTGCCAGCGGATGTTGTGCAGTCAAAAAGTATAACTGGGTTCAAAAAAGAACTAGATAAGTTTCTGAGGGATAGGTCCATCAATGGCTATTAGCCAAGATGGTCAGGGATGGAACTCCATTCTCTTGGTGTCCCTAAATCTCTGACTCCTAGAAGCTGGGACTGGATGACAGGAACTCAAAGTGCCTTGCTCTGTTCATTCCTTGTGAGGATCTGACTCCGACCACTGTTGGAAGACAGGATCCTGGGGCTTGATGAACCATTGGTCTGACCCAGTATGGCTGTTCTTGTGTAAAATAAATGTTCAGAGGGGATATTACTATTGTGCTTCAGGGATTAAGCCAGTCTCTAACTATTAGACATTAGGATGAGACCTGACGTGAGCGGCAGATTATCCTACATCTGTCACCACAGGGTTTTTACATTGTCCTATGAAGCTTGTGGTATTAGTTACTGTCACAGTTAGGATACAGAACTAGATGGACTTTGGGTCTGATCCAGCCTGCCAATTCCTATATACCTAGGAAGGGGGCAGCACTGAGACATGTCTGTACACACCACTTGAAACTACATTACATATACATTAACATATACGCCGTACAACTGAGAGTGTCAGCACAAATGGAGATGGGAGGGGAAAGCGGGATCAGAGAGACTAACATGTCTCCGACATCAGGACTGTGGAGATTATCCGGCAAAGGTGATACAGCCTCAGGGCTTCCACAGAAACCTTGTCCATAGCTGTGAACTTCACCTTTAAGAGGGGCAGCTTAGTAGCCCTAGGAGCACAGTTCCTGAAGTCTTTAGTTAAGTCTTTCCTAGGCAGAACTCCAAGGCCCTGACTCAGCAAACACTTAAGCATACGCTTAATTTTAAGCATGTTGACATCAAGGAGACTACTCACGTGCTCAATGTTATGAGTGCTTTAGTGGGTCGATGTCAGGACTCCCATGCTGGTGGAGGCCCGGGCCTGAGTGGGAGAGGACTCAAGAACATGGTGCGAGTTCAGTCTAGACTCTAGAGGGTCAAGGCCGGAAGCAGCAGTTTGCATTAGCATCACACCAGAGGATCAAGTCAGTGTCAAAGGACCGGGCTGGAGCCAAGTGAGTCAGCCGCAGTAGGGTTAGTGGGACAGAGGCAGAGCAAAGTGTCAGGAGCAGAGCAGGGCGGCAGGGATCAGAAGGGAGGACAGGTATAATGAGTGTGCACCAAGGTCTGTTTTGCACAGCCAGGCAGGGTTCTGCCTAGATGCACAGACGGCCTCCAGGTGTTTTCCCGAGGCCTTACACAGGGTGCCTGAGCCAATCAGGAAACGCAGTAGGCACTGCAGTTAAGACCTCCGTGGATGGGCCATCCAGTAGTGCTTAGACCCATAAGCCTCATAGGCTGCTGTTCCCCACTTTCTGAGAGCTGCCAGGTGGCAGTGTAGACACAGCAAACCTGGGTTCCATCCCCAGATCCTCACAACTGGGGTTTAAATGAATTCACTGGCTGTTTTGCCTTAATAAAGCCTGCAGTATTTGGGCCTCTATCTGCCCCCAAAAAAGCCCCAATGACTGGTTTGTTTCCCTAACCCATACATGAGTCACATTTAGAAAGTTTCATTAGTGGTTAATTGATTTCAACTAGCAAAGGGGAATGTAGATTCATATCAGGTTCTCAAACATTGAATTAAGTGCCAGCATTTTAGCTTCTCCTGATTCCATTTCTAAACAAACATAATCCATTTTATTAAAGTTGTATCCAAAATCTGAAAACTATTAGCCTTAATTAGAAATTTAGCAAATCAATTCCAAACCAATAAATGCCAGAGCTGAAGGAGAGGTTTGTTCTGACAAGAGCCCTGGGGAAGGTGAGTGCTTACTGTAAATGTTAATGCTGAAGAGATCTGGGGGTGGATTGTGGGAGTTAAACCATTCCCTGGCATTATTTAACAGATAATCTCGTGAAAGCCTGAAAGGAATGGCTAAGGACCATGGCATTAATAGACCCAGGTGAGCCTTGAGTCAGCCCAACATTCAGAAGCTGAAACTTCGCAGTTAGAGTGGCAAGAAGCAGCTGTAGACACAGGCTGGAACCGAGGCTATTTAACACACTCCCCCCCGTCCCCCCCCCCGTCCCCCGAGAGATGCAAATTATTGCAGATGAAGGGCCAGATTCTTGTTTAAACTAAGGCCATTTATCCGCAGTCTGACACTAAAAGGGATCTTAAATAGGGTGCAAATTTGCGTACACTTTAAGGGCTCTTTAGGCTGCCAGAATGGTGCAAAGTGGTCTTAGGCCATGCATTAACTACTGTGGCTATGGAAGAACAGCTACTGCACTGCACCTGGGCCGCAGTAGTGCCATAGTGTAGACAGGTTATCCCATCTAAGTCATTTATTCAATTTTTATGCTCACCCCAGTCATGAATTCCCTGGAGTTAAATTGGGGTGAGTCTAAGCCCACTCGGTCTAAAACCAGAATGCCATAGCATGAACTAAGGACACAACTAGGATTGTGAGCCATAGCAGTCAAGGACAGGGGAAATCAAAGTTCCTAAATGGAGTCACAGTGGCATGGACAAGACATCAAATGAATGGGTAGAAGACAGTGAATAATAAGAAAACACAATGAGAAAATGCAGCTCTGGACTGTTTGTTAATTGAATTTATTTGAAGGAACCATCCACCCCAAACTCATTGAATAAAATATGGAGCCACTACTGTGTGACCTGTTTCACTTTGTACTTTCAGGGAGCCCAAAGAGTAATAGATATCTGCATCCAGCATACCAATGCCCCAACTGTACTTGCCGTATCAAGGGTGAAATTCACACTGATGCAGAAGGGTAAGCACACAGCCTAGACACCAATTCAGCCTTCAAATCGGAATGGGATTAAAGCGGTGACTTAGCCTTACGCTGACCCTCTAAACAGGGGCTGAGCTTCACCCTTACGCCCTGATGCTGCCGCAGACACTTGTGCATGGGATTTCCCACGCGCAAGGGTTTGCAGGACTCGAGCCTCTGTGAATTAGAGCCATGAACTGTATAGAATCATAGAATGTTAGGGTTAGAAGAGACCTCAGGAGGTCATCTACTCCAATCCCCTGCTCAAAGCAGGACCAACACCAACTAAATCATCCCAGCCAGGGCTTTGTCAAGCCAGGCCTTAAAAACCTCTAAGGATGGAGATTCCACCACCTCCCTAGGTAACCCATTCCAGTGCTTCACCACCCTCCTAGTGACAGAGTGTTTCCTAATAGCCAACCTAGACCTCCCCCACTGCAACTTGAGACCATTGCTCCTTGGTCCGTCATCCGCCACCACTGAGAACAGCCGAGCTCTATCCTCTTTGGAACCCCCATTCAGGTAGTTGAAGGTATATGTAGGGTGCTGAGTCTAATTGTTTGACCACTCTATCTATCATAGAAATATGAATGACTACGTGGTTGCTAAGGCCGGAAGCACTCAGATAGCCTGGTTTGTGGCTATAAATGCCCAGAAGAATCCGATTATCATGGGGGACGGAGAATGGATTCCTAGATCTGGGGTGAAATCAAGGCCTCACTGAAGTCCCTGGGAATTTAGCCATTGACTACCATGGGGTCAGTATTTCATCCCTGGTTCCTCCAGTTCAGGTTTGAGGGGCACTGGTGTGGCTCTTCCATTGCTTTTAATGACACTGTGCCTCGTTTGAGTTCAGGCCCTATCACCTTCAGTCCAGCCTCTTTCATGAGCATTACAGTCATTTACTTTAAAAAGAATAATTTAATTAAAAAAAAACTCTCTCTGCAAATGGAACTTATCAAATCATTCTGCAGCTAACCCTCTGTGTTTTATGCTTCTTTTGATAGATTGCATATTATTTATATTACAGGAGCATTTAAGGCTCCAATTAAGGATCAGGGTTCAATCAAGGATCATTGTGCTAGGTGCCGTACAAACTTGTGGAAAAAAAATCCCTAGAGTGCTCAGATTCTAGGATTGTGACAACAGGTGGAAGCAACAGCGAAATGAGAGAGGGATGGGTCAGTGGCCAAGGAAGTAATTATATGTCTATCCTATATTAGGTTTACTTAATACCAGAGTTTATGCTCCTTACTATTTTCCTCAGTAGGATTTACTTCCAATTTTTAAAGGAAGACTGTCTGTTTCTAACAGCCTCTTTTATTCTGTTGTTTAGCTACGGTGACTTTTTTTTGCTCCTCTTCCTATTTCTTTTAAACCTGGATGCGTTAAGGACAAGAGAGGCATCAGGTCTTGCAATACTAAATACAGGCACTGCACCTATTAAACCATTAGTGAAAAGCAGAAGCGAATGTTGTTAAGCTGATTTAATGAACAGGGGACCTCGTGCATGAAGTTAAGTGGCGCCAGTACCTGAACAATTGTAGCATTGATATGGAATGACAAATTCATCTGCCTCCCAAATTAGTCACCCACTATTAGTAAATAAACCCATTCAGCAGCTGCAAATGTAAGATCGTTTTACTCATTATTTTACTGCTAAGATTCTGCTTGAGATTTCCAGCTTGTACCCACGAGATGATCTTTCAGCTCGGGGCACCATGATCCTAGGGCATTAACTTAACGAGCTTAAAATAATGAGATCAGGCCTGATTCAAAGGCCACTGAAGACAGTGGAAAGACTCTCATTGACTTCAGTGAGCATTGGATCCCCCACATTCTCATGAGGTGAGAGGCATGGCCATGTAGCGACGGGGGTAGTGAGATAGCAGTTGTTGACCACCATTATTTAACTCCTGCTTCTTCATGTGTTCAGGTTTCTGTATATAAGTCTGCAGACAGGGTAAAATTTGCCCCTGTTTTGAGGATTTCAGTACGATCCAGTTGGGACATAAGACCAGATTTTTAAAGGTATTTAGACACATGAAGATGCAGATAGGCACCTAGGGCTATATCCACAAGGGGATTTAGCCCCATCTGCCATTTTAGGCACCTCCAAAATTTAGAATCTGAAAAGTCCCACTCAGCTGTCGCCTAACCCTGTAGGTGCCTAAGTTTCCACTGACTCTACATTTGTGCCAGTGGACATATGCAAAATCCCGCCTAAGTCCTGACACCTAGCACCTACTCAGGCCTAAATCCAGGCAAGATCCTCAGGCCAGATGTTCCCCTGCCTATGTCATCCGTGGGGTCCAATCCAGTAGGTTTTCTCAGAGGCTACTGGGGACCATGCCTGCTGGATCAGGCCCCACACAAAAGGTAACTGGTGAAAACAGCGGTATGCCTTATAGCCTAGTGATTAGTGCACTCACCCAGGATGTGGGAGGCCCAGGTTCAAATCCCTATTCTGTCTAAATCAATGTGGGGATGTTAATGTCGGTTTCCCAGCTGGAAGCCCTAACTCCTGAGCTATAGAGCATTCTGACTTGGGAGCCTTTGAATGTGTGCCAGGCTTTGTATATCTAATTAAATATTCATTGAGACAGAGGTTGACTGTGTACCCTAGTGGCTAGGAAGCTCATCTGGGATGAAAAGAGTCATTCAAGTCCCTGATTGAATGAAGTCGTACATATATTATATAAAGTGGAACAGCCTCACCAGAAGCACCAGGAGTACTGCATCCAGAATACCTTACAACTCCCTTTGGAGGTGTGGCATCAAGTCCCTGCTCTGCATCAGGCAGCGTGGGGATTTGATCCTGGGTGTGCCATATCCAGGGTGAGTGCTCTAATCAGTGGACTACAGGGCATAAGGTGTGGGGGGCACCCCTGCTGTTTTTGTGAGAAGCGGTTCACCTGGGCTACAGGCATAGGCGGCGACTCTGTGGGTGCTCCGGGGCTTAAGCACCCACCAGAAAAAATAGGGAGGGGTTCAGGAATTGCAGGACCGATTAATATTTTGTGGGCACCAGTGCCCAGACTGGGGCCCCGCCCCTGCTCTGTCCCCGCTCCACACCGAGGCCCTGCCCCGGCTTGGCCTCTTGCCCTGAGGCCCTGTCTATGCTCCACCCCCAAGCCCCGCCCCTACTCGGCCCCTTCCCTTTGAGGCTCCACCCACTGCTTGCCCCAGGGGGCGGGGCCAGAGAGGAGCACTCACTGGCAAAACCAAAAGTCAACGCCTGTACCTACAGGTCTAACTCCAGGACAGGATTCACAGCCCAGACTTTGGCGCCTCATTCCCTTCGAGAGCATGGTCTTAAGCCCGATCCCTCTCCTTGGCATTTCCTACTGCCTCGCTGCTCAGCATGCTGGTGTCTGTGAATCCCATTCTTAGGCACCTAGCTCTCCTCGTGCCTTATGTAAGAAGCCTGGGTGCCTAACATGAGACTGTGGATTCCACTGGGAGGCAGGGTGTCTGAAGTTCTACATTGCAATGTTGAATCTAAATCCCCTTTGTGAATTTAGCCCAGAGTGGGATTTTCAAAGCACCTAACTCCCACTGACTTCAAGCTTTTGAAAATCCCCCCTAGGCACTTATCTGCACTTTTAGGCTCCTAAATACCTTTTAAAAGCTGACCCATAGACCTTATGATGGTCCTATGTCTAGTGGTGCTTTGCACCCATATTCCTGGAAAGGAATAAAAATAGGGCTTGAATTTGTCAAACAGGAAATAGACCGTGATGTCTAGTGTAGACTAGAGAGGTTCAGTTTTCAATTTAAAAGAGCCCATAAAATAGGAATTAAATTTAATGATGTAATAAAAGTGCAATTATGTTTTCATGGTTTATGTTATTTGAGGTGAATTATGCTGCAATTAAGATATAATCAGCATAATAACTACATGAGGGTAATATGTTTAAGCATTAATATTAGTATTCCATAGCTGGATGGTAAGCAAGTCAACTGCCAAAGAATAATGGAACAATAAAAGTCGCTTGAAAACAATGTATGTTTCTTTTAGCTTATTTATATTTTTTTCCACCAAAGATGTAAAAATCATGGGCCCTATTCTTCAGTCCGTACCCAGGCAAAAGCACCAGTCCAGTCAATGAAGAATTCTGGAGAAGCAAGGAGAGCGAGAATGTGGGTAACTGGGTTAAAAGCAAAATAAGGAAGGAAATTCAGTCTAAAACACCATCCCTCCAATCTACCCTCAGGGTGAAATTGATCACTTTGCACAGAGCCAGTGATCGTAATTAAGAGTGAGGGTAATTAGCCACTGAAACAATTTACCTAAGGTTGTGGTGGATTCTCCATCCCTGCAAATTTTTAAATCAAGTCTGGATGTTTTTCTGAAAGCTATGCCCGAGTTCAAACAGGACGTGATTCAGAGAAGTCCTATGGTCTGTAAAAAGAAAAGGAGGACTTGTGGCACCTTAGAGACTAACAAATTTATTTGAGCATAAGCTTTCGTGAGCTACAGCTCACTTCATCGGATGCATGGAGTGGAAAATACAGTGGGGTGATTTTATATACACAGAGAACATGAAGCAATATGTGTTACCATACACACTGTAAAGAGAGTGATCAGGTAAGGTGAGCTATTACCAGCAGGAGAGGAAAAAAACTTTTTGTAGTGATAATCAAGGTGGGCCATTTAAACCTGGAAATCCTGGGTGCGCCATCATCTCAGGCATTGGCACCCTGACTGCAGGATTGTCTGGCTATGTAGACTCCCTCCTCAGGCCCTATGCTACCAGCACTCCTAGCTGTCTTCGAGACACCACTGACTTTCTGAAGAAACTACAGTCCATTGGTGATCTTCTTGAAAACACCATCCTAGCCACTATGGATGTAGAAGCCCTCTACACCAACATTCCACACAAAGATGGTCTACAAGCCATCAGGAACTGTATCCCTGATAATATCACAGCAAACCTGGTGGCTAAACGTTGTGACTTTGTCCTCACCCATAAGTATTTCACATTTGGGGACAATGTATACCTTCAAATCAGCGGCACTGCTATGGGTACCCGCATGGCCCCACAGTATGCCAACATTTTTATAGCTGACTTAGAACAATGCTTCCTCAGCTCTCGTCCCTAATGCCCCTACTCTACTTGTGCTACATTGATGACATCTTCATCATCTGGACCCATGGAAAAGAAGCCCTTGAGGAATTCCACCATGATTTCAACAATTTCCATCTTACCACCAACCTCAGCCTGGACCAGTCCACACAAGACATCCACTTCCTGGACACTACGGTGCTAATAAGCGATGGTCACATAAACACCACCCTATACCGGAAACCTACTGACCGCTATATTTACGTACATGCCTCCAGCTTCCATCCAGGACACACCACATGATCCATTGTCTACAGTCAAGCTCTACGATACAACCACATTTGCTCCAACCCCTCAGAGACAAACACCTACAAGATCTCTATCAAGCATTCTTACAACTACAATACCCACCTGCTGAAGTGAAGAAACAGATTGACAGAGCCAGAAGAGTACCCAGAAGTCACCTACTACAGGACAGGCCCAACAAAGAAAATAACAGAACACCACTAGCCATCACCTTCAGCCCCCAACTAAAACCTCTCCAACGCATCATCAAGGATCTACAATCTATCCTGAAGGAAGACCCATCACTCTCACAGATCTTGGGAGACAGGCCAGTCCTTGCTTACAGACAGCCCCCCAACCTGAAGCAAATACTCACCAGCAACAACACACCACACAACAAAACCCCTAACCCAGGAACCTATCCTTGCAACAAAGCCCGTTGCCAACTGTGCCCACCTATCTATTCAGGGGACACCATCATAGGGCCTAATCACATCAGCCACAATATCAGAGGCTCGTTCACCTGCACATCCACCAATGTGATATATGCCATCATGTGCAAGCAATGCCCCTCTGCCATGTACATTGGCCAAACTGGACAGCCTCTACATAAAAGCATAAATGGACACAAATCAGACGTCAAGAATTATAACATTCAAAAGCCAGTCAGAGAACACTTCAGTCTCTCTGGTCACTCAATTACAGGCCTAAAAGTGGCAATTCTTCAACAACAAAACTTCAAAAACAGACTCCAACGAGAGACTGCTGAATTGGAATTAATTTTCAAACTGGACACCATTAACTTAGGCTTGAATAAAGACTGGGAGTGGATGTGTCATTACAATGTAAAACTATTTCCCCATGTTTATTTCCCCCACACACACACACTGTTCCTCACACTTTCTTGTCAACTGCTGGAAATGGCCCACCTTGATTATCACTACAAAAGGTTTTTTTTTCTCTCCTGCTGGTAATAGCTCACCTTACCTGATCACTCTCGTTACAGTGTGTATGGTAACACCCATTGTTTCATGTTCTCTGTGTATATAAAATCTCCCCACTGTATTTTCCACTGCATACGTCCGATGAAGTGAGCTGTAGCTCATGAAAGCTTATGCTCAAATAAATTTGTTAGTCTCTAAGGTGCCACAAGTACTCCTTTTCTTTTTGCAGATACAGACTACACGGCTGGTACTCTGAAACCTATGGTCTGTATTATACAGAAGGTCAGACTCGATGTTCACAGTTGTCCCTTTTAGCCTTATAATCTCTGAATCTATGAAAAGGCTACACACACCTTAGAACTTTAGTGGACCTAAGTGTTGTGTAATGATGATATTTATCTGTACTATATGGTTCAGCCACGAGATGGCACTGTGTTCTGTATAACCTTCCTGGCAGGGTGTGGTACCTGTTAAACAAAGAAGCCAAAGCTGGAACTCAAGCTGCATGGAAGCCTAACACTACATCTACACTAAAGCTCAGATCAATGCTCTGAGATCGATCCACCCATGGTTGATTTAGCGGGCCAGTGGTCGATTTAGCGGGTCTAGTGAAGACCCACCAAATCGACAGCAGATCGCTCTCCAGTCGACCCCTGTACTCTACCCCTGATGAGAAGAGTAAGGTAAGTTGACGGGAGATTTTCTCCCATTGACCCCCCACAGTGTAGATCCCGCAGTAACTTGACCTAAGGTACGTCGACTCCAGCTACATTATTCACGCAAGTGAAATTGCGTAGCATAGGTCGACTTACCGTAGTAGTGTAGACATAGCCTAAAGGTTTGGATCTAGGGTTAGCAGCTGTTTCTTTAATACATACCTCCGGTTTAAGACAGACTCTGATTCCATTTGTTGTGATACCACATACAGGCCTTGGGCTGGCCCTATGCACAAGGGTTAGTTTCACCCTATCTGTGTAAAGTCGAAATATAATTACATTTTACACATAGGATAGGAGAAGACAACCCAACCCCTCCTCACCGCCCCACCCCCCAGCAGGATTTTGGTGAAACTGTTCTTAGTCCCCGCTCTGAAATCTAACCTCTGTGTCGTCATCATCATCCACTCTGACATGGTCCCCATTATCCTTCAGGAAGGAACTGTCCATGGGGGCAGGTTATCCCATGACTATCGGGTTTCTTACAGCTTCCTCTGAAGCAGCCAGGCCAGGCAACTGCTGGAAAGAGGAGTAACTGAAACTCAGCTCTGATCCAGTATGGCAATTCCTATGTTCCTGGTCCATTCCCAAAGCTAGCTAGGCCAAATCAAGTGGATACTGGGGCAATGCTATCTATAACTGTGTCTCTCTCACTGCCCCAATGACTATTTAAGTGTTTATCCACAGTGGAACAGTCATAGTTGGACCAGAAAGAGAGAGTCTCTGTAGTGCAGTGTTGAGTTAGGACACCCATATGGGAGGTGGAAGACCCTAGAGCCAATCCCCCTGCTTCAATCACACTTTCATTATTTATTCACAGTGGGAGCTGCTTCAACAGGAGAGACTGAGGGAGCCCATAGCTCAGTGGTCAGCAAATTCTTCTGAGAGGTAAGAGCTCCCTGTTCAAATCTTTTTTTCCCTCTGTGGTAGGGAGGCTGGAACTGAACCCAGGTCTCCTACATCCCAGCTGAATGCTTTAACCGTTGGGCTTCTCCTTTTTCCCTCCAAATTTTGAACAGGACCCAATCCACTAACCAGGCTCGGAGGCCGCCTACCAGAGCAGAAAGAAAAGGAGTACTTGTGGCACCTTAGAAACTAACAAACTCACATGTGACTTAGGCAGGCAAATGCTTATCTTCCCCCAGTTTGTGAATCGCTCTGCAACTTAGGTGGGCGACTGATGTCCAGACACCTAGAGTGGGGCAGCAGCACGTGTGCCCTACAGTTTAAACCTTAGGCACCTGCGAACTTTTACAGGGGAAAGTTAGGCACCGAGTGACTTTAAGTGCCTACAGGGTTAGGCAGCAACCAAGCAGGAGTTTTGTGGAGTTCAGTGGTGCTGCAGACTGGAATGTAGGCACCTAAGTGGCTTCATGGATCACATCCATAGTGGCTCCTTCATTCAGCACCCCCATTTGGCTGGGTCCCACAGTAAACACCTCAGGAGTACACAGGCTCCTAAGGGCTGACAGGTTTCAGCTAGTAAAAATGCTGCTGCTACTGGGATTGTGACTGGATTGAGCAAGTACGTTTGTTCCAATGCCAGGCTTGCCACGCTTCTCTTGACTTATAACTATTGTGACAAAACTCTGCCCTTGCCTCTGTGGGTCCCGTGTTTCCTGGCGGATTTCGCTAGCCTCAGAAGCTCACTGTGACCCTCCACGTAACCCTTCTCTCTCTAGAGACAAGGGTCAGAGTCTACTGAGCCATTTTCATCATAAGCCAGTGAGGGAGGTGAGGAGAAATTATCCTTCCTTGCACAGTCTCTGTTGTCTCCCAGTCTCAGTGATTAATCGGGGGTAAAGGTAGAGGGGTAGCTCAGGCCCACCCTCTACTCCGGGCTCCAGCCCAGGGACCCTAATAGTATCAGCTATGGTAGCTGACCTTTTAGAAACATGACATGTACAATTCCCTGGGCTACTTCCCCCACAGCAGCCCTCACTTCCTCAAGCTCCACTTCACCCTTTCCTCAGGGCCTCCTTTCTTGTGCCTGATGTGGTGTGTACTACTCAGCCTCTCCAACAGCGCAACTTCCTCCCACAGCTCCTGACATGCACACCCACCTGACTAACTGGGAGGCTTTTAACTAGTTTCAGCCAGCCCCTGATTGGCTTCAGGTGTCCCAAGCAACCTAGCCTTCTCCCTGCCTTCTGGGAAGTTCTTAATTGGCCCCAGGTGTCTTAATTGACCTGGAGCAGCTGCCATTTCACTTATCCTGGTACTAGGGATTTGTTTAGCCTGGAGCTAATATATCTATCTCCCACTACTTTTCCATCTGGCCTTGCCCCGTCACACTATGCTGAAATATTGGCCTACATCATTTTTCTGACTTCTTCACCGCTCACGTCTCCAGGCACCAGCTGAAGTCATCCTCAAAACTTGAATGGCATGAGTTTCCACCACTGCCCGTGAGAGATTATGCCACACATGGGTGATTTTTTTTTTTTTTTGTTGGGAGCTTTTTCTTCCTGGTATCTAGCCTTTCTCAGCTTCATGACCTTACCCCTAATTACGCCTCCTTGGCCTGTAGTACTGACATCTTTAAATATATTTACAATTTGAAATGAGTGGTTGGAGCTTCAGCCTTTTAGCACCTTCTCTCTGGAATACCCTGCTAAGAGGTATCAGAGATGAGGCTGCCCTTCCACCCTCTATTTCTTAAAGGAAGCCTGCTTGCTTTATTTTCCTTTGCCTTCAGTCACTGGTTCAGCAAGGCTAAAGACAATACTAAGCTATAACTGCTCTTTGTGTAAAGTGTCATGAGGTGGCAGAATGGACTCTCCATCTGTTAATATCCCCCTGAGTGTGCAGAGGAAGGGAATCCATCACCATCATGGACTCTCATGCACTTTGCTCCTGAACCCCATTAAAGGCTCTCTGTGGTGTCTGGGATATGTGTGTGGGGAAGGAGGATGTGCAGTGTTGTTGCCGTCGTGTTGTCCCAAGATATTGGAGAGACAAGGTGGGTGTGGTAATATCTTTTATTGGACCAACTTCTGTTGGTGGGTGAGACTAGCTTTCGAGGCAGAAGTGTATTGGGCCTGGAAGGGCATGAATTATTCCAATAAAACATACCTCACTGACTTTTCTTTCCCCCCCCACCCCAGCCCACTGGCTTTTCCACAAGTAGGAGTACGCTATCCTACCATTCTTTGAATTGCAGTATTGCTTTCCTGCAATGTTGCCAGCTCTCATAACTTTATCAAGAGTCTCACAAAATTGGTGGTCATCTTAAAGCTCTAGCTCCTGGAGTCATGTGATTATTTGCAAATTTCAGTTTCCATTTTTAAAAAACCCAATCTCTAGCCCTCATGTTTGTAACTAAAAGCTCAAACATCAGAAGGCAAATTGAAATGAACTCAACATTTCTTCTTTTTTTTACCATCTCATTATTTTTAAGCCAGTCTTATGATTTAGAGGGGCTGACTCATCATTTTTGAACACTTGGACTCAGCAATACCAAATTTGCATCTGAGCATGCGTCGCAAATAGTAATTAAACTAATAATTAATTGCAAGTATTAAGCTCAACACTATCCCTATTAGGTAGCTGATCATTTAATCAGCTTATTATTAAGTTATATGTTTTTAAGTACACTTAAAAATTATTCCATGGGTGAAAACTAACAATGCCCAAATTCTTTTTTGAACAACTGTGAAAATGGGTAATTTATGACAGAATTTTTCAGAGACCCAAAACCTTAGCAGTGTATGTAAATGCTGCATGATTATGGAATCACACAAGCTTTAGTTTTGCAATCACTTCTTTTACTTTCAGTAATATCTGGTCTGTGCTTTCACATGGAACAATTTGCCCCCAGCAATCTGCACAAGTGCTACTTATGTTTACATTTCTAAGAGGTGCCATGTTAAATACCAGTTAGCTGCCTATCTGCAATCCTGAAGTTAAGGTGTCATTAATTTGTTTGAGGTGTTATAAGGGTTCTCTTGAGCTTTCATCTTAATTACGTCTTGTTTTGCTAAAGGCTCCCTGTTGACTTACTTGCTTTCTTGTGTTTCCTTTCCTTAATTGTTCTTATAACTTGTGCAAACTTAACAGGGCAAACTGGATGTCACATTCTTTCTAGGGGCTGATCTACTAGAAGATAAGAGCTTACTACTGCTGCCAACCAATTGTGGTATTCCTTTAGCGCAGGTGGTGGTTGTGACTGGGTAAATTAAAGTGTGGATTTAAGAATTATTTTTGATAAAACATAGTAATGAGTTACCTAGTTAGTTGCATTGCATTACATTGACTAAAAAAACACTTGTTTGTTTTTATAGTTTCACTGAAGAAGGTTTTTTAACATTTTCACAGGAGGATTAGGAGTAATCTGCAAAGAGTGGAACTGAAAAGCCAGGGAAGTCTTCCTCAGAGGGGCTTAGATATTGCTGGAGGTAGCATGAGAACAGACAAAATCCTCCCACTCATACCATTTCCAAGCAATAAATTTGCAATTTGTAAATTTGTCCTAAGGGGCAGCACATAGCTGCATTGCACAGGAAGCATACTAGAGAATGAATCGTGACCCAGAGAGTAACCATTCCAATTCTGACCCTACCCCCATTGCTCTAGGGAAGGAGCAAGGCCCAGATCCTCAAAGGTGTTTAGGTTCCTAACTCCCACTGAAATCTAATACATATTAAACACCTTTGAGGAGTCTGGGCCAAGTTACTTCATCCCTTTTCATGGAGCAGTTCATTCCCATGTGCCCAATTAGCTACTCTGGCCAATGCGCATGTGTTTGAGGGGGTTGGAAGGAGGGGGGTGAAGCCAGGGCTCCTCCCTCTCCTCATTACATCCCCCCCACCTTTTCATACTAGGGGGTATCAGGGTGAATAGACCCTTCTCTCCCTCCCTTAGCTGGAACCACGCTCTGAACAGGAGTCTTTCTCATGCCGACACTCCAATTCTGTATGACTGCTGAAAGCTCAAAAAGTCCATTCAAAGGAAGAGAGCGGATGAAGATGGCGACGGGGAGTAAATTGAGAGGAATGACTCTAACAGTTACAAGGTCATTAATTCAGAAGTTATACTTTATTGACTATTGCTCATTAATTTGCCATCCCAATCCTCTCCCTGTCTTAGTCAGATGCCTAGTGGATGATCATTCAATGTGGTAAATAAATAAAGTTAAAGCTAGAACCGATGCCTGAATGCAGAGCTCCTGATCTTATTTTGTTCTTGAGCCTAAGCATAAATAAATCTAACGAGCAGATCAAGGACAGACAGTGTAGATATGTGAAAGCAAGTTTGCTTTAACGAGAGACTTTATTTCTGTGCTTCCTTGTTCAGACTGAGCAAGATGGGAATTTGTAGAGAGAGACATATGGTTTGCAGTAGTTAGTTAGAGCAGGAGCCTGGGGAGTCAGGAAGGCTGGGTTCTCATCCTAACCTACCCATAGACTGGTTGTGTGAAGTCACTGAGCCCCTAGCCTCTGTTTGCCAGAAGCTGGGAATGAGCGACAGGGGATGGATCACTTGACGATTACCTCTGGGGCACCTGGCATTGTCCACTGTCGGAAGACAGGATACTGGGCTAGATGGTCCTTTGATCTGACCCAGTAGAGCCATTCTTATGTTCTTATGAGCTTCCCTGCAATGCAGTTTGTGTATCTTTTAAGGGGTCATAACAATCATAGCAACAGCTAATTAGTTCAGAGGGCTGCTATATAGACTCATCCTCTCTCAGCTTCTCCTTCAGTCATTGCTGCTCTTTTGTCCATGCTGACCCTTGTGTGTGGAGCTTCCTCCTTGAATTACTCAATAAAGCCACAAACCGCTCTTCCTCAAGATCGACCCCTCCACAGCTGAAGCCATGTGATCTTGTTTTCCTCACCTTCACACTCCTTTGTCACATCTTGTCTCAAATTAGGCCCCGCTCCTGTTACCACTGACATGCATGCTTAACTTCCCACATGTGTCTAATTCAAGTAAAGTCAACAGGCTAGATTTTCAACCGTTGAGAGTGATCATAGCTCCACTGAAGTGAATGGAGTTATGTTAATTTAAGCCAGTTGAGGATCTGTACTACATACATGTACGTTTGCAGGACCTGAGTCTTGGCTTGTAAACTCTTCAAGTTAGGGACTCTCTCTCACCATGTGTTTGTACAATGCTAACATAATGGGACCCCAGTCCTGTATGGAGGTTCTAGATGCTACTGTAGTGCAAATAATAAATAATAATCCATATTGGTAAAATGATTTTGGATTTTTGAGTGAATGCTGCTACATCTGTGCAAAAGATTAATTATATCTATATATGTATATATCGGTGAGAACTGTGTAAGTTATCCTGCAGTCATTTTGGCTGAGTGGAGGTGAATGGATCTTAAAAATGCAATTTGCAACTGCGAGTAGCACAGATCATTCATCTTTTTGACACAGTTTTTGCTTCCTGCTTCTGTGAACACACTTGCAGCTGCCATAAATCTACAAAAGGAGCAGATTAATATTTTCCCATCTCCCCCTTCATATTCTTTGTTCTGATTATTGCTGCCAGTCAGCACTGATTTTATTGTCTCTTATTACTAATTTGTATTTAGAATTGCTTTCTTAAGGAAGAGGTATTCACCCTTCCAAACCAGGCTGAAAGACAGAAGGAATACATCTTACTCAATTTTACTTGTTCACCCCAGGGCAAATGGGCCAGAAAATACTAATACCTAGCTCTTTTTACAGAGCAATTTTCATCAATAGATCTCAAAGTTCTTTACAAAGGAGGTTAGTATCACTATCCCCATTTTACATATGGGGAAACAGAGGCATAGAGATCGGAATTAATTCGCCAAAGATCACGCAGCACCCTAAAACCTAAAGCTTCTGTGTTCCACTCCCATGTGGTATCCACTATCTACACTGTGCCTTTGCACCACTCTAAGCAATCCTCAAACTCTCAGAGCAGGTGAAAGTGGGGCACAACCCTTGTGCTGATCTCTGTGCGGGGTTTAATTTCACCCTTGCTGTCCACCTTCTTTCACTGGGGTCACCTCAGCTCAGCTTCATGTATCAGTGGAGATTAATGCTCATTTTGGGGGCCATTCTAGACTGGGGCACATTTTGGGAAGCCAACTACACTGTTACCGCTGTGTGGCTAGCCAAGTGGGTCAAAATGCTGGACAAAATTTTCGTGACAATGTCATCCACTTTTTTCATCAAAATGTTGGCAGCACAGGAGTGGGTGCAGAAAGCCAAGCCACAGCAGTGTGTTTTGAAGTAGGTGAGACACACAGGAAGTGGGATGGTAGGGGCATAGGGAGCAAAGAGCATGAAGGGAGAGACTGTGAGAAAGTTGTTCCTAGGTCTCGGAGCTGAGAACCTGTGGATCTGCTCCAGTGAAGGCATTTTTGACATAACCTCACCTTCCAGGCAACCACGGACATCATACTTAAACTTCTGTAAGCAGTGTGAGTTGCTGTCACACGACATTCTGACTAAACAATTAGCGGTGCACAATATCAATGGAGGACATGTTAAACGGATTTAAATCACTGTCCAATGACAGTGTTTCTTCTGGGGCTTCACAGGGACCTATTTTTGGCCCCATTTGATATCTATATGAATGATCTGGAAGAAAATATAAAATCACGGCTTGTAAAGTTTGCAGGTGACATTAAAATTGGTGGAGTGGTGAGTAATGACAAGGACAGGTCAGTTATGCAGACTCATCTGGATGGCTTGGTAAACTGGGTTTTTCCAGACAAAGTTCATTTTAATATAATCAAATGCAAGGTCATATATCCAGGAACAAAGAAGGTAGGTCATATTTACAGGGTGCGGGACTGTATCCTAGAATGCAGTGACTCTGAAAAGGATATAAGGGTCATAGAGGATACCCGTCTAAACATAAGCTCCCAATGTGATGCTGTGGCTAACATGGCTAGTTTGATCCTTGGATGTATGAACAAAGGAGTATCATGTTGAAGTCGGGAAGTGGTATTACCTCCATGTATAGCGTGAGTGGGACCATTACTGAAAAACTGTATCTAGTCCTGCTGCCCACATTTGGAAAGGGTTCAGAAAAGAGCTTCACAAATGATTTGAGGACTGGAAAACATACCTTACTATAAGCAGTTTAAGAAGCTCAATCTATTTTAGTTTATCAATGGCAAGGTTGAGTGACTTTATCATGGTCTAAAAAAGAACCTACATCTGGAGAAGACCTCTAGTGGTAGAGTGCTCTTTAATTTAGCATAACCAGATCCAATGGCTGGAAGCTGAAACTAAAGAAATTCACACTGGCAGCGGGGCACAGATTTTTAACAATGTGGGTAATTAACCATTGGAATAATTTACCAAGGGATGTGGTGGATTCTCCCTTTAAATCAAGACTTCATGTCTTTCTAAAAGATATCCTCTAGCTCAACCAGAAGTTATGGACTTGCTGGAGGAATTGCTGGGTGAAATTCTATGGCCTATGTTATCCAGGAGATTATACTAGATGCTCATAATGGTTCCTTTTGGCCTTAAGATCTATGAATCACTGATTTTGGCAATTCCTCTCCTTTGAACTAAATAGTCTATGGGTTCATTTTCCGCTCCCAAGTTCTAGTTTCCTTCATCTTCTCAACCATCTGCTTCAGCTTCCCTTCTAAGTAGATAAAGTCACAGCTGTTGGTTGGCCTCCTTGGTATAGATCCACTGCTCTGTGGCTTCTGTTGTGATTCTCATTTTAAGTCGCGGCGTGACTCTTCTATGGCACTTTTCATGTTGTTGGACTCCCCAAGTAGTGTGGTTCTCTGTACTCTCAGTCAACATCTTGGTAGCTTGTACAACAGTGTAGGGAGCAAAGATCTTTGTATTCTGCCTTCAATTTCTTTTTCTACTTGTTTTTGAGTTGTTCATTTTTAATTTTTGTCACCAGATTTGCTCTCTCTCTCCAACGCATATTTTAACATCATCAAAGTCAGGCTTGGGATCCAGGTGGAAGCGTTGTTGAATTACATCTACCCTGGAGCCAGCATCATGCATTGTGTTATTCCCCTTCAGACAGAAAGGTTTAATTAATTTATACACTCGATAAGAGTAAATGAAACAAATACATTCTAGGCACAGGAGGATATGATCATAGCTTCTAAGTGATTTATTTCTCCAAGGTAAAGCACATTATGTACATGGCAAATAGAAATAAGCAAATATTTTGCATGAAAGGAAAATGATACACCGAGCCAGATTTCTGAAAGGTGTTGACGACTTTGAACTTTGCTACGGAAGGCTTCTGAATGATTGCTCAGCTCTGATATACAGGCTGAATCTATCTCTATGCCAAAAAAAATAAAAATTTGAGAACAAATTCACCTGCACCTGTCTCACCGGTGAACAGTAGGCCTGATTAACATTTGGACAGGAGACCATTAAGAGAAAGCCTAGGTGCTGCAAGAGAAGGTCTTTGGAGATTCACTAGGGGGCATTCTTTCCCCTCTGAGGGTAAGTTTCCACTACAAAGTTAACTCAAGTTTCTCCACTTAGTCTAGCTCGAGTGCGAGCATCCACACTGAAAAGGGTAAGTGGAGCCATATTCACTTACTGTGTCCACACTGACACTGAACTGCATGAGATACTAGGCCTTCTGGGGTCATTTCCCTTAGTTCTTAACTTTGCACTACAGGCAGATACAGGGCATGAGAAGTGGCAGAGAGTCTTTCTGCAGCGTCTTCAAAGAGGCGATGTTACTGGGACATGCTGTCCCCTTTGCAACATAAGGATAAGGAGGAGTACTTTAGGCAAGATTGGGTTGATGATTGTGCTGCTTTATAGGCCCGATACAGTCCAGTCCAGTGGATTCCTTCCTCAGCTAGCTTCAGGGAGACAGTGCCACAAGACTTGTGATTCCTGGTCCTGGACGTGAAATCATAGAGTTTTGCTGGCCACACACCACAGATCTACAAAAACTTCGTGTTAACTTTCGTCAGCCAGCTGCACACAGGGAACATGTTTTCCTGAATACCATGGGCAGGGTTAGAATGCCGGAGTGGGCTATTTATACTGGCTATTTATAACTTCTGGTCCGGTAGCAGGGAGTAACTAGGCAGACACAACAAGGGCCCGGGGGAAAATTTTGGGAAGAACCTGGGGGACTATCAACACTTGAGTGGTCTCTAGCTGCAGCCACACAGCATGTGGTAGCTTGAGCATCAGCATCACTCCAGTTTTAACCTATACCCCCAGATGGGCCAACTAGTATGAGTGTAAAGCACCACCACACTGAAGCTAGAGATTTTTGGGTGTGGATGGGAGTTGGGTCTGGGGCAACGCTTGAGTTAGCTGTGCAATGAGGACAAGCCCTGAATTAAGCCCTCTGCATAGCAACAGGGTGCACGGTGCTGGTGAAGGTGGCATTCTCTGGATGAGACCGAAAACTAAGGGCTGAGTGTTTCTGGTTATTTAAGATTCTGTGGTGATTTTCTGAAGATTAGGGGCATCTTCCCAAGTGTCCTGGGGAATTACATTGTGAGTGAAAATAAATGAAAAATCTAAAGGTTAGCCCGCCCCGGAGAAAGGTCTGAGTCAGGTTCTGTTTAAGTGATGGACAAAAGTTCACCTTTGGTCTGTGTAATCATGTTGGTAAAGGACTTGCCATATCAGATCAGACGATTCATTCAGGCATCAAGGGCTAGATCCTTCATTCCTTGTGTAACGCAATCCAGGAAAGTGTGGCTCTTTCCATGTAAGAGGATCAGCATTTGCTACAGCTGTTGGCTAAAGGCCTGGTCTACACTGGGTGAGGGCATAGATCTAAGTTACGCAACTTCAGGTACGTGAATAACGTAGCTGACGTCGACGTACTTAGGTCTACTCACCGCGATGTCTTCACTGCAGTAGGTTGGCTGCTGATGCTCCCCCGTTGACTCCGCCTGCGTCTCTCGCTCCAGTGGAGTACCGGAGTCGACAGGAGAGTGCTCCGTGGTCTATTTAGTGCGTTTAGACTAGACAGGATAAATCGACCCCCCGCTGGATCGATTGCTGCCCGCCAATCCTGTGGGTAATGTAGATGAGCCCTAAGGGAGATAATCCTTTATGAGAGGCTTGTGCTTTTAATCAAAGCATTTACGCACATGCTGATCTTTAACAACATGCTTAGTTCTGTCCCTGTTCATCAAAGCACTTAACCGTGTGTTTAGGCCCATTAACTTCATTGGGCCTTAGATGTGTGCTTAAATGCTTTGCTGAATTGGGGCCCTTGTGATGAAGTCCTTGGTTCAAATCTCACTGATAGCCCAGGCAGGATGCATTATACTTGTGCAACACACTTTTTAAATCAATGGTAGCTTCAGATATGCAAGGTATATTGGACCAGCCACCCAAACTGGCTTCTGACAATATGCACTACTTGATGCTGTGAGTTGGGGGGACAGCATGCAGCTGACTTTTCAGTGCAGAACTAGAGGGAAATTACAATTCAAAGACAATAATTATACACTGAAAACTGGGTTGTGGTTGGATCCAGCTTATAAAAGCCTTTTAAGGTAACTTTTACACAGTCCAGAGCTGTCCGGAGCCAAATGGGCTGTAAGCAACTGCTCAGCATGTATACTGGAGATTAAATGAATTAATCTTCTGAAAATCTTGAGGTCTGCTGGAAGGAAAGGTCTTAAGATCTAAGTTGCCCATGGATCCAATAGCAGCATGCATTCTTAGATGGCTGATTTTACTATTGAAAGGCCTGGACCATGCTGGGATACCACGTCTTCCCACCTCCGTAGCTCAAGGGACTGGTAATGGAATTTCAGGGGGACAATCTTCCCCCCCGTGCCAACCTGTTGAATGAAAATCCACAGAATTAAAGTTTTAGTTTTTTAAACAGAAAGCCGGATTCCCATCTGGTGTAAAATGGTCTAGTTCCAGTGACAGAAACGAGAGCTCTGAGGATGATGGGAGCCACGATCTCTCCTTCCCCTCACTTCAGCAGGGATATAACAGGGTTGAGACATGCTGGTGGGGCTGCTGGGGGCAAGGTTGCATTGCTACGGCCTGTGAAGTAAATGCTGGGTAAAAAGCCAGAACTGGAGAACGAGATTCTACCCAGAACCTTTTTGCAAGCGCTAAAATTAACTAAGTAGTTTTGAAACATGCTTAGTATTTTCAAAGTGACTTTTCAGATTCTTAGTATTAAATGTAGTACAGTAGCACCGAGCAGACCTGTCAAGGTTCCTCCCCGTCTCTGAACTCTAGGGTACAGATGTGGGGACCTGCATGAAAACCTCCTGAGCTTACTTTTACCAGCTTAGGTTAAATTAATTTTACCCTTTGCCCTTGGAATTTCCACTGCCACCACCAAACTTTAACTGGGTTTACTGGGAAACATAGTTTGGACACGTCTTTTCCCCCAAAATCCTCCCAACCCTTGCACCCCACTTTCTGGGGAAGGTTTGGTAAAAATCCTCACCAATTTGCATAGGTGACCACAGACCCAAACCCTTGGATCTTAGAACAATGAAAAAGCATTCAGTTTTCTTACAAGAAGACTTTTAATAGAAGTAAAGGAATCACCTCTGTAAAATCAGGATGGTAGATACCTGACTGGGTAATTAGATTCAAAACATAGAGAATCCCTCTAGGCAAAACCTTAAGTTACAAAAAAGACACACAGACAGGGATAGTCATTCTATTCAGCCCAGTTCTTTTCTCAGCCATTTAAAGAAATCATAATCTAACACATACCTAGATAGATTACTTACTAAAAGTTCTAAGACTCCATTCCTGTTCTGTCCCCGGCAAAAGCAGCATACAGACAGACCCAGACCCTTTGTTTCTCTCCCTCCTCCCAGCTTTTGAAAGTATCTTGTCTCCCCATTGGTCATTTTGGTCAGGTGCCAGAGAGATTACATTTAGCTTCTTAACCCTTTACAGGTGAGAGGATTTTTCCTCTGGCCAGGAGGGATTTTAAAGGGGTTTACCCTTCCCTTTATATTTATGACAAGACCCAACTGAGATCAGAGCTCCATTGTTCTACACACTATGCAAACACATTTTAGAGTCCCTGCCCTTATGATTTTACAATCCAAGGCCCTGATCCTGTAAACACTTATGCACATGCTTAATGCTACACATGTGAGCAATGCTTTTGAACTCAATGGGACTGTAAAGTTAAGCAAGATACTGAAGCTGGGATATACACTGGGGACTTCCACAGGCATAGCTATGGTGGTCAGGGGTATGAAGAAGTCGGATGCCTGACTGACATACCCAGGCTCGCAGAAGTCCCTAGTGTAGACATCGACATATCAGCAAAGCTGTGCTTTTACCGATATCACTTGTTTTGCTCATGGGGAGGAGGGGTTAATTTATTATACTGGTACAAAGTGCAGTTTTGCTAACATAGGTGATTCCGCATTCCTTATGTAGTGTACTGGCATTCCTAGGCCGGTAATGAATTCCTAGTGTAGACATGGCCTGAGGTATGTAAAGTTAAGCACATGCATAAGTGTTTCCAGGGTTAAATAGACAAGGAAGACAAAGGGTGGGAGAAGAGAAGTATTATTAGGCCCATTTTTCAGATGGAGCAGTGAGGCACAGAGAGATTTAGGGCCTGTTCCAATGCACTGAAGTCAATGGGAGACCACTGGTTCCAATGGGCATTGGATCAGGCCTACTCAAAGTCACTCAGGAAGTCTTTGGCAGAGCCAGGAATTGAACAATGATCACTTGAATCACTGAGCCCTGGTCTACACTTGGGGGGGAGTCAATGTAAGGTACACGACTTCAGCTACAAGAATAGAGTAGCTGAAGTCGACATACCTAGATCGACTTATCGCGGCGTCTTCACGGCAGTGAGTCAGCTCCCGCCACTCCCCCGTTGACTCTGCTTGCGCCTCTTGTGGCGCTGGAGTTCCGGAGTCGATGGGAGAGCACTCAGGGATCAATTTATTGCTTCTAGACTAGACGCGATAAATCGACCCCCGACATATCGATCACTACCCACCGATCCGACAGGTAGTGTAGACCTACCCTGAGACTAAGTCTACACTAGAGGCCTATATGGGTATAACTACGTCACGTGGGGGGGTGAAAAATCCACCCCACTGAGTGATGTAATTATACCGATCTAAGCCCCATGTAGACAGTGCTGTGTCGACAGCAGATCTACCACCTCTTGGGGTGGGGGGGTAGATTAAGTACGTTGATGGGAGAAGCGCTCCCACCGGTATAGGAGCATCTTCACGTATGGGTGCAGCTGCAACCGTTTTAAGTGTAGACCTGGCCCCCTGAATGAGAAGAAACAATGAGTCCAGTTATAAAATACTAGCCTATACCATCATGGTGGCTCCCAGACAGCTGGGGCAGAGCAGCCCGTTTTCATAAAGATATAGCCAGACAAAAATATCATTCAAATTCATTAACACAGCATTGTGACTGGTTCTCTTTGTGGAACATCTTGAAGTGAAATAGTAAAATGACAGGAACTAGCCTTTGACAGGGCTCAGAGATTCCAAGGCCAGAAGGTGACCATTGTGACCATGTAGTCTGACCTCCTGCATAACGTATTCCATAGAAATTCCCCAAACTAATTCCTAGAGCGGGTCTTTTAGAAAAATATCCCATCTTAATTTAAAAATTGCCTGTGATGGAGAATCCACGATGACCGTGGTAAATGGTTCCAATGGTTAATTACCCGCCAGGTCAAAAATGTACCCCTTATTTATGCCTGTATGCCCCACTCAGGCAATGAAACCCTTTCACCCTCAGGAAGGGGTGGACTATTAGACTGTCTGGCTGCCCCTGGAGGGTGGGCCATGCTTAATTAAAGATGCAGTGCAGCATGGGAAGGAGCTGGCTGGTAACTGTAAAGAAAAGAAGCAGAGATTAAAAGGGGATGGTAGGGAGAGAGGGGAGCTTGTGATCCTGCTTTAGTAGCAGAAAGCACAGAAAAGGGGCCAAGGAGGGGCTGTGGGAAAGGGCCTGAAGGAAAGTCAAGACAAGAAGAAGCCCAGGCCATGAGGACTCTGAAAGAGCAGACTTGCCACAGGGTCCCTGGATAGGAACCTTGAAGAGAATGAGGGTTCCCCTAATAGCTACTTGAAAAGGAGGTGTGGAAATGCCCTGACACAAGGCGGGCGGGGGAGGGGGGAAGAGGGACTGAGAGGGAGAAAGCATTATTGAATGTGGAACTGGGCCTCCAGGGAGAAAGTGCTAGGAGGTGTTGTTCTGCACAAGAGCAAGAGGATAACCCCGCAGAGACCAGGAGGAGGTGAAAAGTCTGCAGAGGAAAAGTCTGCAGGGGGTGGAGATGAAAAGCTAAATTCAGTTTATTGGACTCTTGCCTTACCCCGGAAGGGGTGGGACTAGCCATGACCTGGCTGGAGGGCTAAGTCACAAGAAGAGGCAGACCGCCATGGAGCTGGAGCTGCTGTTGACAGGAGGTGCTAGATGAGGCGAGCCTGCTTTGCCGTGCCCAGGCATGAAGCGTGCACCAGGCATGAGTCAACTCTTCTATATAGCCATTAGCTTTATTTTTGGGAAATATTAGGAAGTGGGTTTTGTCTTGCTGTTCTCCCTCCTCCCCTCCCCCGACACACACGCACTCCCGATTCATCTACACGAGCTTGGGGCTTAGTGAAATCTTGTCACATTGTGGCTAGACACCATACAGCCATTTCATATGAGCAAAATTATTTCCCACAACATCTTATTCTAGTAAATAACTTCTGTAGCAAATCTTTCAGCCAACCAAGCAATATTGTAGAATTGTAAATTGCACTCTCTTTACAAGATATTTCTTCTGGTTCAGTGTTGTTGCGTTTTTTTGTTTGTTTGTTTGTTTGTTTGTTTGTTTGTTTGTTTTGTTTTTTAAACCTTGAATTTCTGTGATGTAAGTACATTTTCATGCACTGTTGTAATGATGATGATTTATGGTTTAAATGTGCTTTAGTGACTCATTCATCTGATACTCTCAGATAATACAGGCAGCAATTTTTAATAGGATGTGTTATTTCTTACTTTCCAATGAAAGTTAGCTTGAGCACCTCAGATATGGAGATTAAATCATGTTTAATAATTGATAATAATTGTTAATAATTAAATACTAATTCCATTTACCGAGTAGTGGTTCTATTTATTGGAATCATCCTCCAGTTTACAGCTTTTGTGCAAAGTACTTAAAATGTACTATGTAGTGTAAGCAGTGTCAGGATGAGCTCCACCCTGACATCTGGTGGTGAGGTGTGGCAAGTTGTGGAAAAGAACTTCAGGGGCTGATCTCATTTGCATAGGCACACCCACCCCGCCTAGAGTGAGGCCATAGCTGCCCAAATGGTCACTTTGGCTGCTGTGGGATCCCCAGTGTCTCTGTTATTGGGGCAGGAAGAATAAATTGTTATTACCCTGATTATGGGAACTGTGCTTGGAACTGTACTTGGCCTTTTCTTATGATGGAGGGATTCACCATCAACTAAGTAGCACTCGCTAGGCAAGGGTCATGGGTTTTAAAACTCTGTGACTGGAGAGAGGCTGGGGATAAGTATTAATACTTGGTGGCATGGGCCCCTTGGTGCGGGCTCTTCATGCTAATTGTACTTCCTCCTCTCTCCACTGTGGAATATCAGAGCTAATTTTGATTCCATTAGGAGTCTAGTTACAGGCTGCTGAGCTCGCTTTGGGCTAATGATGCACCAGCACTGAGGCTCCCCTACTACAAGCTGAATTCACCTAAGAGCTGAAATCACTGAGCCTTGTGTTAAGTAGTGGGGGAGCCTGAAGATATATTGTGGAGCAGTTTGTGGTACGGCTGCAGTGCCTTGTGGACAGGCTGGTGGAGCAGTTCATAGGATGGCGGGAGCTGCTGATGCGATGCGGAGCAGTTTGTGGACCGGCTGGTGGAGCAGTTCGTGGGACGGCAGGAGCTGCTAGTGGGCCGCGGAGCAGTTTGTGGACCGGCTGGTAGAGTAGTTCGTGGGATGGCGGGAGCTGCTTGTGGGCCGCAGAGCGGAGCTGAGCGAAGCAGTTCGTGGGGCGGCTGGCGGAGCGGAGCGAAGGCCTATGGAGCTGTGGGGCGGTCAGCTTCAGATCATGTAAGGTGCCTCTTACCCCCGCCCCCATCTCCGCCCAGGTTGGGAGGTAAAGCTCTGCAGATAAACTTTTGAACTCTGGGGCTGCCCTGACCAGGGACAGAGACTTTTGGGTCATTGGACTTTTGGGACTTTGGGTGATTTGGGGTTGCTGGACTCAAGAACCAAAGGGAAAGGGGCATGCCCCAATTTGCTTGGGGTGGGTTTTTTGCTCATGGTTTGTGTTATGAATTCTGTTGGTGGTGTTTCCCCAACATAATGCCACATTGTTTCTCTCTGTTATTAAAAGGCTTTTTGCTACCCTCAGACTATGTGCTTGCAAGAGGGGAAGTATTGCCTCTTGGAGACGCCCAGCGGGGGTGGTATATATTTGTCCCAGGTCACTGGGTGGGGGCTCGAGCCGGTTTGCATTGTGTTATTGGAATGGATCCCCTAGATATTGAACCCGGCCCTTGTTGCTGCCAACTCAGACGGGCAGAAGGGTTACAGTAGCTTTAAATATTGTTACAATTAATTTCAAAACTGCTAAAGGAGCACCGTCAACTTAAAAATCATGCCTTATAAATACCTTTCTTCTGCTATGTGTCTATCACACCGGACATTTTTTAAAAGGAGAAGCCTCCAGGGGCTGAAATTTCCAAAGCAGGCTAGGGGATTTAGACACATTTCCTCCATGCACTATTTCAAAAATAGGAAACTGAGACATGTCTTCCATTAAAATCAATGGTTAGCATAGGTGCTGGAACTAGGGGTGCTGGTGATGCTGCCTCACCCCCTGGCTTGAAGGAGTAGTAATAGCCCAAATACATGGCCTATGCCTTCCGCACCCTCGCTATAAAAATTGTTCCAGTACCACGTATGGTTAGCAAAAACAACGAGGACTCCTTGTGGCACCTTAGAGACCAACCAATTTATTTGGGCATAAGCTTTCGTGGGCTAAAACCCACTTCATCAGATGCATGGAGTGGAACATACAGTAGGCAAGTATAAATACACAGCACATGAAAGGATGGTTGGGATTTTCAAAGGAGAGTAATCAATCACCCTGTTTCCATTTGTGCCTTTGAAAATCACTCCAAATATGTTTAAATCTCCTATTTTGAAAAACGCAGTCCTACTTTACTTGGTAGTTTGTATTGTCTTTTCGTTTCCCTTCTACCTGAACAATGAAAAATAGGAGTCGCTTTCAGTCTCAGCTCCTCATTCTGCAAACACTTACACATGTGTGTAGCTTAGCTACATTGAGCAAGCCGCCTTGATTTCAATAGGAATCCTCATAATAGTAAAGCTAAGCATGTTTGCAGGATCTGGACCTTACATTTTTAGTGCTGTACTGTGCAGGGGACATTTATTTAGCATATGGATGTAATGCGGGGTGGCGGAGGCAGGCTAGGGGGCCTTCCAGAGCAGTAGTCAAGGGTACGTGAGTGGCCGGGTAGCTGGCAGGTCAATCCGTATCGGAAGCAGTCAAGGGCAATAGCTGAAGTCCTCACGAGACTTGATAGCTGAAAGAACTGATCCAAGGGGCTGGGGCAGTGGGTTGGTGGAACAAGGCCTTCGCTTGCCCTCACACAAAACAGTCAGAGACCTCCTCCAAGTGCAATCACCAGTGCTTCTTTTATTAACAGTGTCAGCTCCCACCACCTTCTATTTACAGACAGGTGTAAACCAGCAACCTGGGGGACAGCTCACTTCTCCAGCCAGCAGGGATCAACAGCTTATGACATGACTTGACTCGACTCGACTCGACTCGACTCGACTCGACTCTTTCCTTTCCCCCACTTTCACTTCCTTCCTGCCAGCTTTATATAGCCCCCTGGCTAATGAGGCCCGCAGGTGCTCGTCTTTCATCAATTAGGCGTGTCATACTCAGCCAGCCCCAATTAATCCTTCTTAATTGGAGCTGGGCTAACAGAGGCCTGGCTCAGGGCATCCTGGCCAACGGCCTGTTACAGTTGAGAAGGTGAGGTGAGGCAAGGGGGCAGAGCGGGGCAGTCAATGCATGCTGTGGCCTGTTGCTCAGACAACTTCCTCTTCCAGCTGGGACCTTTATACAATCCAGGCACCCAATGGAAGTGCTTCCCGTCCATGCAATCAGGGGTCAGGGGCGTGGCTGCTATGGGCCTGTAGACCTTTAACACTAAGGCTGTTGATCAGAGACAGCCACGGAGGCTAAGGATGCCATCTGTGGGCCGGATGGAGGCTGGCACAACTGATTAAGAGAGCTTTAAACTAGGAATTTGGGGGAGATGGTTGGGAGATGTCCAGGTAATCTCCACGCCAGAATTAAGCATAGAGTGGAAAGAAAATGAAGTAAGAGTGGATACAGCTGTAGGTAGGAGGAAGGGCAGTGTAGATACAAGTCTAATAGGTTATACTGGTAGTAAAATAACCGTGCCTAATAGGGTACAGAATGTGAGTGAGGCTAAACAGCAAAAATTAAGATGTTTGTACACTAATGCAAGGAGCCTAGGTAACAAAATGGAGGAACTAGAGTTACTGGTGCAGGAAGTGAAACCAGATATTATAGGTATAACAGAGACCTGGTGGAATAGTAGTCATGACTGGGCTACAGGTATTGAAGGGTATGTGCTGTTTAGGAAAGACCGAAATAAAGGTAAAGGTGGTGGAGTAGCACTGTATATCAATGATGAGATAGAATGTAAAGAAATAAGAAGCGATGAAATGGATATGACTGAGTCTGTCTGGGCAAAAATTAAATTGGGGAAGAAAACTATTAGAGCCTCCCCTGGGATAGTGCTTGGGGTGTGCTATAGACCGCCGGGATCTAATTTGGATATGGATAGAGCCCTTTTTAATGTTTTTAATAAAGTAAATACTAATGGAAACTGTGTGATCATGGGAGACTTTAACTTCCCAGATATAGACTGGAGGACGAGTGCTAGTAATAATAATAGGGCTCAGATTTTCCTAGATGCGATAGCTGATGGATTCCTTCAGCAAGTAGTTGCTGAACCGACTAGAGGGGATGCTATTTTAGATTTGGTCTTGGTGAGTAATGAGGACCTCATAGAGGAAATGGTTGTAGGGGATAATCTTGGCTCAAGTGATCATGAGCTAATTCAGTTCAAACTGAATGGAAGGATTAACAAAAATAAATCTGCAACTAAGGTTTTTGATTTCAAAAGGGCTGACTTTCAAAAATTAAGGAAATTAGTTAGGGAAGTGGATTGGACTGAAGAATTTATGGGTTTAAAGGTAGAGGAGGCCTGGGATTATTTTAAATTAAAGCTGCAGAAGCTATCGGAAGCCTGCATCCCAAGAAAGGGGAAAAAATTCATAGGCAGGAGTTGTAGACCAAGCTGGATGAGCAAGCATCTTAGAGAGGTAATTAAGAAAAAGCAGAAAGCATATAGGGAGTGGAAGAAGGGAGGGATCAGTAAGGCAAGCTACCTTATTGAGGTCAGAATATGTAGGGATAAAGTGAGACAGGCTAAAAGTCAAGTAGAGTTGGACCTTGCAAAGGGAATTAAAACCAATAGTAAAAGGTTCTATAGTCATATAAATAGGAAGAAAACAAAGAAAGAAGAAGTGGGACCGCTAAAAACTGAGGATGGAGTGGAGGTCAAGGATAATCTAGGCATGGCCCAATATCTAAACAAATACTTTGCCTCAGTCTTTAATAAGACTAAAGAGGATCTTAGGGATAATGGTAGCATGATAAATGGGAATGAGGATATGGAGGTAGACATCACCATATCTGAGGTAGAAGCGAAACTCAAACAGCTTAATGGGACTAAATCGGGGGGCCCAGATAATCTTCATCCAAGAATATTAAAAGAATTGGCACAAGAAATTGCAAGCCCATTAGCAAGAATTTTTAATGAATCTGTAAACTCAGGGGTTGTACCGTATGATTGGAGGATTGCTAACATAGTTCCTATTTTTAAGAAAGGGAAAAAAAGTGATCCAAGTAATTATAGGCCTGTTAGTTTGACATCTGTAGTATGCAAGGTCTTGGAAAAAATTTTGAAGGAGAAGGTAGTTAAGGACATTGAAGTCAATGGTAAATGGGACAAAATACAACATGGTTTTACAAAAGGTAGATCGTGCCAAACCAACCTGATCTCCTTCTTTGAGAAAGTAACAGATTTTTTAGATAAAGGAAACGCAGTGGATCTAATTTACTTAGATTTTAGTAAGGCGTTTGATACGGTGCCACATGGGGAATTATTAGTTAAATTGGATAAGATGGGCATCAATAGGAATATTGAAAGGTGGATAGGGAATTGGTTAAAGGGGAGACTACAACGGGTCCTACTGAAAGGTGAACTGTCAAGTTGGAGGGAGGTTACCAGTGGAGTTCCTCAGGGATCGGTTTTGGGACCAATCTTATTTAATCTTTTTATTACTGACCTGGGCACAAAAAGTGGGAGTGTGCTAATAAAGTTTGCAGATGATACAAAGCTGGGAGGTATTGCTAATTTAGAGAAGGACAGGGATACCCTACAGGAGGATCTGGATGACCTTGTAAACTGGAGTAATAGGAATAGGATGAAATTTAATAGTGAGAAGTGTAAGGTCATGCATTTAGGGATTAATAACAAGAATTTTAGTTATAAGCTAGGGACGCATCAACTAGAAGTAACGGAGGAGGAAAAGGACCTTGGAGTATTGGTTGATCATAGGATGACTATGAGCTGCCAATGTGATATGGCTGTGAAAAAAGCTAATGTCGTCTTGGGATGCATCAGGAGAGGTATTTCCAGTAGGGATAAGGAGGTTTTAGTACCGTTATATAAGGCACTGGTGAGACCTCACCTGGAGTACTGTGTGCAGTTCTGGTCTCCCATGTTTAAGAAGGATGAATTCAAACTGGAACAGGTACAGAGAAGGGCTACTAGGATGATCCGAGGAATGGAAAGCTTGTCTTATGAAAGGAGACTCAGGGAGCTTGGCTTGTTTAGCCTAACTAAAAGAAGGCTGAGGGGAGATATGATTGCTCTCTATAAATATATCAGAGGGATAAATACCAGAGAGGGAGAGGAATTATTTAAACTCAGTACCAATGTGGACACAAGAACAAATGGATATAAACTGGCCACTAGGAAATTTAGATTAGAAATTAGACGAAGGTTTCTAACCATCAGAGGAGTGAAGTTTTGGAATAGCCTTCCGAGGGAAGTAGTGGGGGCAAAAGATCTATCTTGCTTTAAGATTAAACTCGATAAGTTTATGGAGGAGATGGTATGATGGGATAACATGGTTTTGGTAATTAAATATTCATGGTAAATAGGCCCAATGGCCTGTGATGGGTTTTAGATGGGGTAAGATCCAAGTTACCTGGGAAAGAATTTTCTGTAGTATCTGGCTGATGAATCTTGCCCATATGCTCAGGGTTTAGCTGATCGCCATATTTGGGGTCGGGAAGGAATTTTCCTCCAGGGCAGATTGGAAGAGGCCCTGGAGGTTTTTCGCCTTCCTCTGTAGCATGGGGCACGGGTCACTTGCTGGAGGATTCTCTGCTCCTTGAGGTCTTTAAACTACAATTTGAGGACTTCAATAGCACAGATATAGGTGTGAGGTTTTTTTTGTAGGAGTGGTGGGTGAAATTCTGTGGCCTGCGTTGTGCAGGAGGTCAGACTAGATGATCATAATGGTCCCTTCTGACCTAAATATCTATGAATCTATGAATTCACTGCTGAGGTCAGGACACAGGAAACATTTTATTTTAGGATTTAAGACTTACATTGAAATTCATTATTTTTATATGTCGGTTTGTTTGTTTATTATGTATGACCTGCGCAGCTAGGAGCCACTGGAGCCAAATTTGTCTCTTTAACAAAATCAAACACAATTACTGATTTCTCCTCCGTTACTCAGACTTGGCAAGTTGTGCCACTAAAATCATTTGGGCTAATCACAGATGACAATACCACGTCGTGCAAGTAAAACTGGGCCAGATCAGACCCTAAGTTATAGTTCATCATTCATCTGGCAGTCTAGCATATGTCAGTTACCAAAGGAAAACACTTGGGTAGCAGAGAATTCCCTGGGTTTGGGGTACTGCTGGCTCTTAGAGAGTCAGCACCGGAAGTATGTTGGGGTTTACATGGAGTAAGTGAGCAAGGCTGCTAGGGTGACCAGACAGCAAGTATGAAAAATAGGGATGGGGGTGGGGGGTAATAGGTGCCTACATAAGACAAAGCCCCAAATATCAAGACTGTCCCTATAAAATCTAGACATCTGGGCACCCTAATGGCTGCGTTCCTGTAATTCCTGGGGTGTACAATGGCCCTATTTGGGTCCTAAAATATAAGCCAGTGAGCAGTATGACCCTATGGATCATGAGTACAAAGGTGGGAAACAGCAATCTTCTCACCTCCACACACACCTCACCTTGCAGCCATCATGTTTAAGGGAGAGAAATCGGGGAAAGAAAGAATAAACTTCTCTGGATCCCCCAGAATCGTATCTATGGGCTGGGCACAAAATCTTGTCCACTCCCCCTTTTGTAGCTAGTTCATGAGAGGTGTGCAAGTAGAAATGAACCTCAATTTATGCACATCCTCGAGAAGCCACTTTGTATGTGGCCTGTAAAATTTCTGAAGAAAGATCAATTTGTGTTTCATTTTATACAGACTCCCATGCAAAATACATTATGTCATATTGCCTAAATAACTGACAAAAAGATTGTGGTGTTCGAAAGTACAGTTTTATTATGCATGTTCTTTACGACAGTGTAATGTAGTGTTGTAGTCATTGGATATTGTAGATTAATAAACAATGACTAATGGAATGGTGGCTGTGGGAATAGAGCAGGGTAAATCAATCTGTTCTAAAAAATTACATATGTTCCTTACTATACATGTTTCTAGTTGCATTTCAGTTACTCCTATTATTCTGTCAGGGTTGCATTACCAGAACAATGGGATTTACTGGATGATAATGGACCCAATGGGTAGTCTGACAGGTACATGTATTTCAACGAATCAAAAATAATTTTGCATAAAGATTCAAGGAAGGGTTTCCATCATGCATTTTCTAGTAATTCATCAGCTTGTGCTCCATGGACAAGATGCTTATTTCATTTACTCCAGAGGAATTTCATGGTGGGGTGCAGAGCTGCTCTTGTTCTACGTTGGTGTAACTAAGATCCGAATCCAACCTAATGTTTCAGCACTACAGCGTAGTGTTAATTTTAGAAAGGAGTTTAAAAGCTGTGTAACACAGTACTGTTTGACATCATAGGGGTTCGTGTGATGCTTTAGTTCTGATTAGGGTGACCAGACAGCAAATGTGAAAAATCAGGACAGGAGATGTGGGGTAATAGGAGCCTATATAAGAAAAAGACCCCAAAATCGGGACTGTCCCTATAAAATCGGGACATCTGGTCACCCTAGTTCTGATGTATGTATTATCACATCTAACATGTTTTTGGTTTCAGTGAAACCAAAAATTAATGCAAAAGTTATCCAGACCTACTAATTTTCACATCAGCCGCATGGTTTCATTAGGTTTTGACACAGGACCAAAACATTTCAGCCTATGGTTATTTACAAGACTCAAAAGAAGAGCTCACAAGGAAATTATTTTTTCCCCATGAAAAATTTCAGGTTTTTGTTTTGTTTTGAAAAACTGAATCCTTCCCTATATTTTTGGCTGGAAATCCAAAATGATTGTCAATAATTGGAAATTGAAATGTTTTCATTTTTAAAACTGAAAACTTTGTTTTAAAGCTAAAATATTTGGTTTTCAGTTTTGTTTTGTTTTTTTGAAAACTTGAATTTTTGTGTTAAAAACAAAAACAAAGTCAAAATTTCTTGTTGAAACCTCAATTTTGGGACAAAATATAAAGTTTTATCAAAACAATTTCAACTAGCACTATTCGCAAGCCTTCCAAAGATCTTTGCTTGAATGTCAAGATTGTAACACAATCTGAAACCAGGAGAACCATGTATCGTTGTGGGTATTGTAATAGAAGGTTCTCCCAAGCAACTGCAGAAACTCCAAAGATTAAGACGTTTGGCACACATAGTGTATGGATAACGATCAGAACCTGACACATTCTCTAAATTTCATTGTCCGCAGCAATGGGCTGATTTTCAAAAGTGGCCACCCAAATTGTACCAGTAGACACTTTGTTTGTGCATATGAACAAGAAGTTACGAATGCCACAGCTTGCCTGTTTTCCAACTACAAGTGGGGACTGATAATGTCTCACACAGTGAGTCATGGATTCATTTTACACACAGAAGCTAGGTGGCTAGTTTTGACAATATGTCTCCACTCTACTTTTGTTTCAACAGTGAGGAAATTCTGGCAGCATTCCATCCAGGAGTGGAGTATCAATGAGATCAGTTTTAGCAAATTGAGAAACTTTACCTTTGGATTTTAGAGTATCTTTCTATTTATTTATTTTTGTTCATCAGAACATGGCAGTAGTTTCTACTGAGGTAACAATGAACTCCTCATAAAGACAACCCATGTCAGTCAGAGATGCAGCTATGGAGCATTTCCTTCAGCCAGCCTTCATCTCCATTTTAAAATGCATGCTTCTGAGATGAGGGAGCTGTTTCGAGTCACCCTCGCTACAAATATGGCCCTTGGATAGTTAATTATTTGAAACATTCAACTCTTTATCCAGGAGGCAACAGTTTTCCAGTAAACTCAGCTTGAAGCCATACTGTAAGGGACTGCGGAAGACTTTGTTACGGCCTAGCTAGGGAACTTCCGCTTTCTCGAGGCCGCCCAGTCACTGTAGGAGATGGGGAACCAATTCTAACCGGTTTTAGGCCGGTTCTGTCTGCCCTGCATGGCCCTTTGCCAGGTAGCGGAAAGCCCCTTTAGGAAAGTACCTAATTATATATTCATGAGCTGTTTCTGTGTACTGCTTATTATGGCTCGCTGGTTGCCCCTTCGTCAGACTCCTTCCCAGGCAGAGCTCCGGTGCGCTGGGTTCTCCGCCTCCGTGACAGCAACGCTTGGAGTCCCCATTGCGGGTGTGTCACTGACCTTCAATAAAGCCAATAACTCGCTGCTTAGCTGTGTGTGGGTCTCGTTTCTCAGAGTACCTCTGCCGGCCTGCGGTGCTTCGAACACCTTGGCCCGGAACACATACAGATGCTCATCTTTTGGCTTATTACTGTTAATAATATAACCTACTGCACCAATGTGTAGCCTCTCACTCCAAGATTTAAGAATTACTAGTTGTGCATGTGAGTCCAATTTTAATAAAAGCAAATGTCCACAAGGAGCAAGGCACCTGCACCTTCAATTTTACTCACTGAAAAACAGTTTATGTTCCACATCAGCACATGTGATTTTGGAATGGTCCGAGTATCATCATATACCCTCACGTACACCCACCAAGAGTCCTCATATCAAGCAAGGATCAACACCTAATTCCAAAATTCCATCTGTATTGGAAATATCCAGCTGGTGAATGCTGTAAATCCTCTTAGCCTAAATCCTGGGTACTCTAGACCAGGGGTGGCCAACCGGTGGCTCCGGAGCCACACGCGACTCTTCAGAAGTTAACATGCGGCTCCTTGTCTAGGCACCGACTCCGCTACAGGCGCCAACTTTCCAGTGTGCCGGAGGCGGGGGGGAGGCTCCCTGCTCAACCCCTGGCTCTGCCACAGGCCCTGCCCGCCCTCCACCCCTTCGTAGGCCCTCCCCTGAGCCTGCTATGCCCTCGCTTCTCCGCACCCAGAGCCTTCTGCACGCCAGGAAAGAGCTGATGGGGAGGGAAGGGGAGGCGCTGATTGGTGGGGCTGCTGGTGGGTGGGAGGTGCTGGGAGTGGGGGGGTGGACTGACGGGGCGGAGCTGACGGGGGGCTGCTGACGTATTACTGTGGCTCTTTGGCAATGTACATTGGTCAATTCTGGCTCCTTCTCCAGCTGGCCACCCCTGCTCTATACCCTCCAGCGGCAAATAAAGAAATACTCAGCTGGCCTCTTTCAAGTCCCCTTGTGCCAGTAATGCTGTGTTTCCTCCACCATCAGATTACACCGCTAGAGTCCACTCCTTCAGTTCCAGTGTGACTAACGGATACGAACTTTGAAGAGAGGGAAAGAAAAGAAAAACGATTCACTTGTATCTGAGTATATGAACCTATCACAGATATCACCCTGAAAGGTTACGCTTCCACTAACTCAGAGCAAAAATTGTTCTGCCTCACCATGTTGTGGGGCTGGGAGGCATATATTAGCATATATCAGACATCCCAAATGTTCACAGTGAGTGCTGATGTGCTTCACAGTTTACCTGTCATTTTACAGAGATTAACTGGCAAATCCACTACTGTTTTCTATTCATTGCTGATCACTGAGATCTTGGGTAAAATGGTTCAACAGCACCTCAGCGATTTACGAGCTTGCGTCCCATTGACGCGCCGGCTCCTAAATGCTTTTGAAAATGGGACTTGGCTGCTTCTGAAAGAAAATACTGATTCTGTGGATATTCTCTCTGTAGGTACCATCTCCTGTGCTTGTCCAACTGTTATCTAACCAGGGTACCCTAGCTGTCACGAGGGGTCTTTTAGCAGGCAACACCTGACTGTACTTTAGATCCGTGGTCTCCAAACTTTTTTGACTGCGCACCCCCAAGAAAACAAAAAATGGAAGAGCTGCCATAGGCGTGCCGCTGAAGAAAAGAATGGGGAGGGGCTGCCGCAGGCGTGCCGCCGAAAACCAGAACCCTGGGAGGGCTGCCGCAGGCGTGCCGCCGAAAACCAGAACCCTGGGAGGGCTGCCGCAGGCGTGCCGCCAAAAACCAGAACTCTAGGAGGGCTGCCGCAGGCGTGCCGCCGAAAACCAGAACCCTGGGAGGGCTGCCGCAGACGTGCCGCCGAAAACCAGAACTCTAGGAGGGCTGCCGCAGGCATGCTGCCGAAAACCAGAACTCTAGGAGGGCTGCCGCAGGCGTGCCGCCGAAAACCAGAACCCTGGGAGGGCTGCCGCAGGCGTGCCGCCGAAAACCAGAACCCTGGGAGGGCTGCTGCAGGCGTGCCGCCGAAAACCAGAACTTTGAGAGGGCTGCTGCAGGCATGCCGCCGAAAACCAGAACCCTGGGAGGGCTGCCGCAGGCGTGCCGCCGAAAACCAGAACCCTGGGAGGGCTGCCGCAGGCGTGCCGCCGAAAACCAGAACCCTGGGAGGGCTGCCGCAGGCGTGCCGCCGAAAACCAGAACCCTGGGAGGGCTGCTGCAGGCGTGCCGCCGAAAACCAGAACTTTGAGAGGGCTGCTGCAGGCATGCCGCCGAAAACCAGAACCCTGGGAGGGCTGCCGCAGGCGTGCCGCCGAAAACCAGAACCCTGGGAGGGCTGCTGCAGGTGTGCCGCCGAAAACCAGAACTTTGGAAGGGCTCCCGCAGGCGTGCCGCCGAAAACCAGAACCCTGGGAGGGCTGCTGCAGGCGTGCCGCCGAAAACCAGAACTTTGAGAGGGCTGCTGCAGGCATGCCGCCGAAAACCAGAACCCTGGGAGGGCTGCTGCAGGCGTGCCGCCGAAAACCAGAACCCTGGGAGGGCTGCCGCAGGCGTGCCGCCGAAAACCAGAACCCTGGGAGGGCTGCTGCAGGCGTGCCGCCGAAAACCAGAACTTTGAGAGGGCTGCTGCAGGCGTGCCGCCGAAAACCAGAACTTTGGGAGGGCTGCCGCAGGCGTGCCGCCGAAAACCAGAACCCTGGGAGGGCTGCCGCAGGCGTGCTGCCGAAAACCAGAACCCTGGGAGGGCTGCCGCAGGCGTGCCGCCGAAAACCAGAACTCTGGGAGGGCTGCCGCAGGCATGCCGCCGAAAACCAGAACCCTGGGAGGGCTGCCGCAGGCGTGCCGCCGAAAACCAGAACCCTGGGAGGGCTGCTGCAGGCGTGCCGCCGAAAACCAGAACCCTGGGAGGGCTGCCGCAGGCGTGCCGCCGAAAACCAGAACCCTGGGAGGGCTGCTGCAGGCGTGCCGCCGAAAACCAGAACTTTGAGAGGGCTGCTGCAGGCGTGCCGCCGAAAACCAGAACCCTGGGAGGGCTGCCGCAGGCGTGCCGCCGAAAACCAGAACTCTGGGAGGGCTGCCGCAGGCATGCCGCCGAAAACCAGAACTTTGGGAGGGCTGCTGCAGGCGTGCCGCCGAAAACCAGAACTTTGAGAGGGCTGCTGCAGGCGTGCTGCCGAAAACCAGAACTTTGAGAGGGCTGCTGCAGGCGTGCCGCCGAAAACCAGAACTTTGAGAGGGCTGCTGCAGGCATGCCGCCGAAAACCAGAACCCTGGGAGGGCTGCCGCAGGCGTGCCGCCGAAAACCAGAACCCTGGGAGGGCTGCTGCAGGCGTGCCGCCGAAAACCAGAACCCTGGGAGGGCTGCTGCAGGCGTGCCGCCGAAAACCAGAACTTTGAGAGGGCTGCTGCAGGCATGCCGCCGAAAACCAGAACCCTGGGAGGGCTGCCGCAGGCGTGCCGCCGAAAACCAGAACCCTGGGAGGGCTGCCGCAGGCGTGCCGCCGAAAACCAGAACCCTGGGAGGGCTGCCGCAGGCGTGCCGCCGAAAACCAGAACCCTGGGAGGGCTGCCGCAGGCGTGCCGCCGAAAACCAGAACCCTGGGAGGGCTGCCGCAGGCATGCCGCCGAAAACCAGAACTTTGGGAGGGCTGCTGCAGGCATGCCGCCGAAAACCAGAACTCTGGGAGGGCTGCTGCAGGCGTGCCGCCGAAAACCAGAACCCTGGGAGGGCTGCCGCAGGCGTGCCGCTGAAAACCAGAACTCTGGGAGGGCTGCCGCAGGCGTGCCGCCGAAAACCAGAACTTTGAGAGGGCTGCTGCAGGCGTGCCGCCGAAAACCAGAACTTTGAGAGGGCTGCTGCAGGCATGCCGCCGAAAACCAGAACCCTGGGAGGGCTGCCGCAGGCGTGCCGCCGAAAACCAGAACCCTGGGAGGGCTGCCGCAGGCGTGCCGCCGAAAACCAGAACCCTGGGAGGGCTGCCGCAGGCGTGCCGCCGAAAACCAGAACCCTGGGAGGGCTGCTGCAGGCGTGCCGCCGAAAACCAGAACTTTGAGAGGGCTGCTGCAGGCATGCCGCCGAAAACCAGAACCCTGGGAGGGCTGCCGCAGGCGTGCCGCCGAAAACCAGAACCCTGGGAGGGCTGCTGCAGGTGTGCCGCCGAAAACCAGAACTTTGGAAGGGCTGCCGCAGGCGTGCCGCCGAAAACCAGAACCCTGGGAGGGCTGCCGCAGGCGTGCCGCCGAAAACCAGAACCCTGGGAGGGCTGCCGCAGGCGTGCCGCCGAAAACCAGAACCCTGGGAGGGCTGCTGCAGGCGTGCCGCCGAAAACCAGAACCCTGGGAGGGCTGCCGCAGGCGTGCCGCCGAAAACCAGAACCCTGGGAGGGCTGCTGCAGGCGTGCCGCCGAAAACCAGAACTTTGAGAGGGCTGCTGCAGGCGTGCCGCCGAAAACCAGAACTTTGGGAGGGCTGCCGCAGGCGTGCCGCCGAAAACCAGAACCCTGGGAGGGCTGCCGCAGGCGTGCTGCCGAAAACCAGAACCCTGGGAGGGCTGCCGCAGGCGTGCCGCCGAAAACCAGAACTCTGGGAGGGCTGCCGCAGGCATGCCGCCGAAAACCAGAACTTTGGGAGGGCTGCTGCAGGCATGCCGCCGAAAACCAGAACCCTGGGAGGGCTGCCGCAGGCGTGCCGCCGAAAACCAGAACTCTGGGAGGGCTGCCGCAGGCATGCCGCCGAAAACCAGAACTTTGGGAGGGCTGCTGCAGGCGTGCCGCCGAAAACCAGAACTTTGAGAGGGCTGCTGCAGGCGTGCTGCCGAAAACCAGAACTTTGAGAGGGCTGCTGCAGGCGTGCCGCCGAAAACCAGAACTTTGAGAGGGCTGCTGCAGGCATGCCGCCGAAAACCAGAACCCTGGGAGGGCTGCCGCAGGCGTGCCGCCGAAAACCAGAACCCTGGGAGGGCTGCCGCAGGCGTGCCGCCGAAAACCAGAACCCTGGGAGGGCTGCTGCAGGCGTGCCGCCGAAAACCAGAACTTTGAGAGGGCTGCTGCAGGCATGCCGCCGAAAACCAGAACCCTGGGAGGGCTGCCGCAGGCGTGCCGCCGAAAACCAGAACCCTGGGAGGGCTGCCGCAGGCGTGCCGCCGAAAACCAGAACCCTGGGAGGGCTGCCGCAGGCGTGCCGCCGAAAACCAGAACCCTGGGAGGGCTGCCGCAGGCGTGCCGCCGAAAACCAGAACCCTGGGAGGGCTGCCGCAGGCATGCCGCCGAAAACCAGAACTTTGGGAGGGCTGCTGCAGGCATGCCGCCGAAAACCAGAACTCTGGGAGGGCTGCTGCAGGCGTGCCGCCGAAAACCAGAACCTTGGGAGGGCTGCCGCAGGCGTGCCGCCGAAAACCAGAACTCTGGGAGGGCTGCCGCAGGCGTGCCGCCGAAAACCAGAACTTTGAGAGGGCTGCTGCAGGCGTGCCGCCGAAAACCAGAACTTTGAGAGGGCTGCTGCAGGCATGCCGCCGAAAACCAGAACCCTGGGAGGGCTGCCGCAGGCGTGCCGCCGAAAACCAGAACTCTGGGAGGGCTGCCGCAGGCATGCCGCCGAAAACCAGAACTTTGGGAGGGCTGCTGCAGGCATGCCGCCGAAAACCAGAACTTTGAGAGGGCTGCTGCAGGTGTGCCGCCGAAAACCAGAACTTTGAGAGGGCTGCTGCAGGCATGCCGCCGAAAACCAGAACCCTGGGAGGGCTGCCGCAGGCGTGCCGCCGAAAACCAGAACCCTGGGAGGGCTGCCGCAGGCGTGCCGCCGAAAACCAGAACCCTGGGAGGGCTGCCGCAGGCGTGCCGCCGAAAACCAGAACCCTGGGAGGGCTGCCGCAGGCGTGCCGCCGAAAACCAGAACCCTGGGAGGGCTGCCGCAGGCGTGCCGCCGAAAACCAGAACCCTGGGAGGGCTGCTGCAGGCGTGCCGCCGAAAACCAGAACCCTGGGAGGGCTGCCGCAGGCGTGCCGCCGAAAACCAGAACCCTGGGAGGGCTGCTGCAGGCGTGCCGCCGAAAACCAGAACTTTGAGAGGGCTGCTGCAGGCGTGCCGCCGAAAACCAGAACTTTGGGAGGGCTGCCGCAGGCGTGCCGCCGAAAACCAGAACCCTGGGAGGGCTGCCGCAGGCGTGCTGCCGAAAACCAGAACCCTGGGAGGGCTGCCGCAGGCGTGCCGCCGAAAACCAGAACTCTGGGAGGGCTGCCGCAGGCATGCCGCCGAAAACCAGAACTTTGGGAGGGCTGCTGCAGGCATGCCGCCGAAAACCAGAACCCTGGGAGGGCTGCCGCAGGCGTGCCGCCGAAAACCAGAACTCTGGGAGGGCTGCCGCAGGCATGCCGCCGAAAACCAGAACTTTGGGAGGGCTGCTGCAGGCGTGCCGCCGAAAACCAGAACTTTGAGAGGGCTGCTGCAGGCGTGCTGCCGAAAACCAGAACTTTGAGAGGGCTGCTGCAGGCGTGCCGCCGAAAACCAGAACTTTGAGAGGGCTGCTGCAGGCATGCCGCCGAAAACCAGAACCCTGGGAGGGCTGCCGCAGGCGTGCCGCCGAAAACCAGAACCCTGGGAGGGCTGCCGCAGGCGTGCCGCCGAAAACCAGAACCCTGGGAGGGCTGCTGCAGGCGTGCCGCCGAAAACCAGAACTTTGAGAGGGCTGCTGCAGGCATGCCGCCGAAAACCAGAACCCTGGGAGGGCTGCCGCAGGCGTGCCGCCGAAAACCAGAACCCTGGGAGGGCTGCCGCAGGCGTGCCGCCGAAAACCAGAACCCTGGGAGGGCTGCCGCAGGCGTGCCGCCGAAAACCAGAACCCTGGGAGGGCTGCCGCAGGCGTGCCGCCGAAAACCAGAACCCTGGGAGGGCTGCCGCAGGCATGCCGCCGAAAACCAGAACTTTGGGAGGGCTGCTGCAGGCATGCCGCCGAAAACCAGAACTCTGGGAGGGCTGCTGCAGGCGTGCCGCCGAAAACCAGAACCCTGGGAGGGCTGCCGCAGGCGTGCCGCCGAAAACCAGAACTCTGGGAGGGCTGCCGCAGGCGTGCCGCCGAAAACCAGAACTTTGAGAGGGCTGCTGCAGGCGTGCCGCCGAAAACCAGAACTTTGAGAGGGCTGCTGCAGGCATGCCGCCGAAAACCAGAACCCTGGGAGGGCTGCCGCAGGCGTGCCGCCGAAAACCAGAACCCTGGGAGGGCTGCCGCAGGCGTGCCGCCGAAAACCAGAACCCTGGGAGGGCTGCCGCAGGCGTGCCGCCGAAAACCAGAACCCTGGGAGGGCTGCTGCAGGCGTGCCGCCGAAAACCAGAACTTTGAGAGGGCTGCTGCAGGCATGCCGCCGAAAACCAGAACCCTGGGAGGGCTGCCGCAGGCGTGCCGCCGAAAACCAGAACCCTGGGAGGGCTGCTGCAGGTGTGCCGCCGAAAACCAGAACTTTGGAAGGGCTGCCGCAGGCGTGCCGCCGAAAACCAGAACCCTGGGAGGGCTGCCGCAGGCGTGCCGCCGAAAACCAGAACCCTGGGAGGGCTGCCGCAGGCGTGCCGCCGAAAACCAGAACCCTGGGAGGGCTGCTGCAGGCGTGCCGCCGAAAACCAGAACCCTGGGAGGGCTGCCGCAGGCGTGCCGCCGAAAACCAGAACCCTGGGAGGGCTGCTGCAGGCGTGCCGCCGAAAACCAGAACTTTGAGAGGGCTGCTGCAGGCGTGCCGCCGAAAACCAGAACTTTGGGAGGGCTGCCGCAGGCGTGCCGCCGAAAACCAGAACCCTGGGAGGGCTGCCGCAGGCGTGCTGCCGAAAACCAGAACCCTGGGAGGGCTGCCGCAGGCGTGCCGCCGAAAACCAGAACTCTGGGAGGGCTGCCGCAGGCATGCCGCCGAAAACCAGAACTTTGGGAGGGCTGCTGCAGGCATGCCGCCGAAAACCAGAACCCTGGGAGGGCTGCCGCAGGCGTGCCGCCGAAAACCAGAACTCTGGGAGGGCTGCCGCAGGCATGCCGCCGAAAACCAGAACTTTGGGAGGGCTGCTGCAGGCGTGCCGCCGAAAACCAGAACTTTGAGAGGGCTGCTGCAGGCGTGCTGCCGAAAACCAGAACTTTGAGAGGGCTGCTGCAGGCGTGCCGCCGAAAACCAGAACTTTGAGAGGGCTGCTGCAGGCATGCCGCCGAAAACCAGAACCCTGGGAGGGCTGCCGCAGGCGTGCCGCCGAAAACCAGAACCCTGGGAGGGCTGCCGCAGGCGTGCCGCCGAAAACCAGAACCCTGGGAGGGCTGCTGCAGGCGTGCCGCCGAAAACCAGAACTTTGAGAGGGCTGCTGCAGGCATGCCGCCGAAAACCAGAACCCTGGGAGGGCTGCCGCAGGCGTGCCGCCGAAAACCAGAACCCTGGGAGGGCTGCCGCAGGCGTGCCGCCGAAAACCAGAACCCTGGGAGGGCTGCTGCAGGCGTGCCGCCGAAAACCAGAACTTTGAGAGGGCTGCTGCAGGCGTGCCGCCGAAAACCAGAACTTTGAGAGGGCTGCTGCAGGCGTGCCGCCGAAAACCAGAACCCTGGGAGGGCTGCCGCAGGCGTGCCGCCGAAAACCAGAACTTTGGGAGGGCTGCCGCAGGCGTGCCGCCGAAAACCAGAACTTTGGGAGGGCTGCTGCAGGCGTGCCGCCGAAAACCAGAACTTTGGGAGGGCTGCTGCAGGCATGCCGCCGAAAACCAGAACTCTGGGAGGGCTGCTGCAGGCGTGCCGCCGAAAACCAGAACCCTGGGAGGGCTGCCGCAGGCGTGCCGCCGAAAACCAGAACTTTGGGAGGGCTGCTGCAGGCGTGCCGCCGAAAACCAGTACTTTGAGAGGGCTGCCGCAGGCGTGCTGCCGAAAACCAGAACTTTGAGAGGGCTGCTGCAGGCATGCCGCCGAAAACCAGAACCCTGGGAGGGCTGCCGCAGGCGTGCCGCCGAAAACCAGAACTCTGGGAGGGCTGCCGCAGGCGTGCCGCCGAAAACCAGAACTTTGGGAGGGCTGCTGCAGGCATGCCGCCGAAAACCAGAACTCTGGGAGGGCTGCTGCAGGCGTGCCGCCGAAAACCAGAACCCTGGGAGGGCTGCCGCAGGCATGCCGCCGAAAACCAGAACCCTGGGAGGGCTGCCGCAGGCGTGCCGCCGAAAACCAGAACTCTGGGAGGGCTGCCGCAGGCATGCCGCCGAAAACCAGAACTTTGGGAGGGCTGCTGCAGGCGTGCCGCCGAAAACCAGAACTTTGAGAGGGCTGCTGCAGGCATGCCGCCGAAAACCAGAAACCTGGGAGGGCTGCCGCAGGCGTGCCGCCGAAAACCAGAACCCTGGGAGGGCTGCTGCAGGCATGCTACCGAAAACCAGAACCCTGGGAGGGCTGCCGCAGGCATGCCGCCGAAAACCAGAACCCTGAGAGGGCTGCCGCAGGCATGCTGCCGAAAACCAGAACTTTGAGAGGGCTGCTGCAGGCATGCCGCCGAAAACCAGAACCCTGGGAGGGCTGCCGCAGGCGTGCCGCCGAAAACCAGAACCCTGGGAGGGCTGCCGCAGGCATGCTACCGAAAACCAGAACCCTGGGAGGGCTGCCGCAGGCGTGCCGCTGAAGAAAACACAAGGGAAGAGCTGCTGTGTGGAAGAGCTGCTGTAGGCACGCTCCTCCTGCAGAATCAAAGGTAGAAGAGCTGCTGGCGGCGCTCCTCCTGCCGCGCCCCCCCAGGGATCGTCTGACACGCACCCCACTTTGGAGACCACTGCTTTAGATGACACACATAGAATCATAGAATATCAGGGTTGGAAGGGACCTCAGGAGGTCATCTAGTCCAACCCCCCCCTGCTCAAAGCAGGACCAATCCCCAAGTAAATCATCCCAGCCAGGGCTTTGTCAGGCCGGGCCTTAAAAACCTCTAAGGATGGAGATTCCACCACCTCCCTAGGTAACCCATTCCAGTGTTTCACCACCCTCCTAGTGAAATAGTGTTTCCTAATATCCAACCCAGACCTCCCCCATGGCAACTTGAGACCCCTGCTTCTTGTTCTGTCATCTGTCACACCCCTCTAGTGAGCATTGCCATGCATGTAGACAAGCCCTAAGTGACACAAGAAGTCGGGGAAGAACGGGGATGGGAACCCAAAGCCTAAAGTAGTGCCATAAAAGCTGGACAGTTCTTCCTCACTTCCAAGCTAATTGCACAGTGACGCAATACCCTCTAATCATGCATAAGGAGAGGAGCAGCCTGGATTTTTGTTTGGGGGTCACCATCCAAATTAGGGTGACGAGACAGCAAGTGTGAAAAATCGGGACGGGGATGGGGGTTTATAGGCGCCTATAATAAGACAAAGCCCAAATATTGGGACATCTGGTCACCCTAATCCAAATCCACTTGATTTTCTAAGGAGTATGGGGAAAATGTAGAATGTATTTTCATTTCAGTCTATTGTATTTACCTTCCCATAACCCTTTTTTTTGGACATGATCAAGATTACAGATGGAAACAAAGTAAACCCCCCCCACCCCCGAATACAAATGTGCCCAAACTATGGGGGAATTAAGGTATGGAGCCAAACTTCGCAGTTTATCTCTACTCTAGGTGCAAGGCAGCACTTTAAAAGAACAATTCAGTCAACACATTAAGAATATGAATTGCTGGTAAAACTTTTTCCCTCTCTGTCCTTGCCCTGCTCTGGCACATCATACGTAGTCATTTCTCCAGTGTGCATAGATTGGCAAGCTAGGAGATTGAGAGAGGCCATGCTTCAGTAGTTTTTGCTCTTGCCTCTAGCAGCATTTGGATGTGCCACTGGCTCCTTGCCTAATTAACTGGCAGATTTTTCTGGGAGGATCTACCACTACCTGCTTTTCATTCTGGCCAATGGAGATTTGCCCTCTAGGCTATTCATGCGGTCACACCAGGTTATGTTTTTTTTTTTAAATGTTGGTTTTCAGTTACCACTTAGGAGTAATGTGTTTTCTGATGGTGTATTTCTGAGATTTATTCTTTCTCCTTCGGTGTGAGATAGCAGTGAGATTTCTCCACTGCAACCTTACAATAATAGCCTTGAGGACCATCCATGTTTCTTTGCTACCTTTGTAACAAAGGTTCACTCCTTTGTCCCATTCCAAACCACCAGCTTTCAGGCTAAGGATGTCTGCATAGCGATCTCTTTGCAGCCCATAAATGTTTGCTCCCTGGTCAGGGGATAAGAGCGTTAAAGTTAAACAAGACAAAGAAGGACTGTGCTGCTTATTCCAGTCCTAGGGAGCCAGAGACCAGGACCAATTATTTAATCTTGGTTTCCTATATTAGTTTATAGGGCCTGATCTCTTCTAATATTAATTTAGTTTGAATCTACAAATGTGTTTCTCTGGTTCTTTATCATCACAAGCAACTTATGTGACCTCATGTCACCTCTCATGATCACCAAAGTGTCTTGCAACACTTTTTTTGACTTGTGCTTCCAAATTTAGAATGAAACCTATCCACTAGAATGAAATTTCAAAGCATTCAAAATGTGATTGAACTCTCCCAATGGAGATGAAGTCTAGCAACCACAAGAAACAAAGATAAATAAGAGCAACAAGAGAAGTAAAATATTAACTGCCTGTGTTATCTCTACAATCAGAAATGGATACAAGGTGACAAAGGCAGCTGGTGGACAATAAACACACGCTTCAGGATGGAAAGATTTTCCAGGATTGAGCAGCAAACACACTGATATCAAAAAGATTAGTTACAGTATGTGGTTTCCAGCTGAACTAATGAGCTTTGAGTTCCGCCCTCCCCCCCCCCCCCACTTCCTCAGATAATTACAATGCATTGCACTTCAAATGCATAACATTTCATTCAAAGTTCTCAAAATGCTTTAGAAACATTGAGGTAGGGCTCTGCAAATGCCTTAAGAGAATTAAGTACCCAGATTCCATTGCCTTCCAGGGGAAGTCGGGCACTTACCTCCATTTCCACCTTTTCTGACCACCCCAGCCTAAACCATTAAGCCACACAACATTCCTTTGACACACATAAGTGTTTATCCCTATTTATATAGCTTGGTAAACGAAGAAACTTGCCCACATCACAGAGGGCCTGATCGAAAGACCACTGAAGCCAATGGGAGTATTTCTAATGATTTCAATAGTCTTTAGATCAGGCCCACAGTAAGTCAGTGGAAGACCTGGGAGTAGAAACCAGGACTCCTGAGTGCCAGGCTTCCCTGTTCTAAGCACCAGGCACCTTTCCTATCCTTTGGGTTTTTCCCATGATAATTACAGATGGAATAAAAGGAAAGAGGAGGAATTGATGCATTACAAATTATTAGTAGCAGGTGGACTGAAACCAAAACCAATTATCTGCTATGATGAAGACATGAAACTTGGCAATTCAGAATTCTAAAACAAGTGAACCTAATCTGTTCCTATTCAGGTCAATGACAAAGCTCTCCCTGAATACAATGGGAGCAAGATCAGGCCCAGTATTGTGTATTTTTAATACCTATGACATGCTGATCTGTTGAATTATTCATCCATGAATAATTTAGCTGATGAATTTGGGTATTTTTATTCCCAGGCATGTATTCATAAAGTGGAACCTACCCACTCCCATAGTGCTGTACAAGATAGTCTCTGACCCAAAGAGCCTACAGTCTAATTGTGAAAATGATGCACGTGAGAGCAGAATCAGACACACAAAATGATGAATCTGAAAAATATTGCATGGGACATGCTCAGCCAGCAGGTATAAAACATTTGAAAAAGTCCATGCAACTCCGGAGCACACAAATAGAAATCATCTGTGTTTATGAAGAGGCAGTCTTTTAACCCAGCCCTACTGGCCTTGTGTACCCCTAAATTCCCATTAGGTTTGATGGGAGTTTTGGGTTGGCAAGGCTTGCAGGATCTGAGCCTTTCTTTATGTAAGACAGCGGTTCCCAAGCTTTATTTATTCAGCTGTCCCCGTCTTTAAAAATGGATGTTTGAAGTACCATATGAACTACTTTTCTTCCTGTGCACCTTTTATTTTAGGATTTGATAGGCTGACCTTTAATATTTCCAGACTCTATAGTAACATAAATGCATAAGGAAGCCTAACATGTTAGGTGATAACATCCTTTTTAAACATCTCAGGTTTTTAGGCAGTGCAGCGAAAAGATACACAGCAAAGCAGCTCTTATTATTATTTATGGCTTTTGTGCTATTCGAATTACCAGACAAAATAAGTTAGAAATGACATCTTGATATGTTTTGGTAAGCTGCTGAACTACATCAGTGGCTTGACTTTTGATCTTGTCCGATTTAAGTTTGAAGTTCCTGCTAATGTTTATCTGGATGACTGAACAGTCGCCAAAGTTCCCCTTTCTTACAATTCTACAACATTTAAATCAAGAAAAAATACAAATCCATTGAGTAGCTCTCAAAGAAAACAAAAGTTCCATTAATAAGGGTGTGCTTGCTTCAGCGAACATAGCTGCTTTATGTCAGAGGAGAAATTGGTGAATGTCAGCGAAAGATCTAGTTCTGCATGGAGTTTATCCTGTACTTGTTTTGAATGGTGATCAGGGCAGATAAACCAGCCTCACACAGATATGTAATGCTGAACCGTATCAACAACTTCAAAGCTCTGTCTGACATCACGATAAATTCCTCTCTCTGTGTCTCAACTAAAAGTTGCTGAGCTGTATTTGGTTGAATTCAGGCTTGAGTCCCACCATCATATGACTGCTCGGGCCACACTTTGTTTTCCTTTGCTGAGAAGCCATCTAGCAGGATGTCTTCTTTTGAAAATGGATCCCATATCCAATTCTCATTTGTTACCGTTGGGAAAGGGTTTGTTAAACGTGGTGACTAAATTCCAGCAATGTTCTTTATGTCAACGATGAGGTCAAAACGAATGTTCAGTTAGTTCCACTGAAGAAATATTCCCAGGTTGGGAATGACCGGCAATTCCATTTTCTCCCTCCTGTTCTATAAACTTTGGTTTCTTTATCATTTCCCTTGGCTTATCACAAAGATCAAAAGACAGAGGTTCCAGTTCCTGTAAACTGGGATTCAGTTAATTGAGATGCATGAACAAGTCAGCTAAATAGGCTAGCCTTGACAGCCATGACTCATCAGCCACAAAGCAATCAGCATATGCAAAACTACACTCACTAAGGAAAACGTATACCTCAGCATGGAGGTCAGAGTCACTTCACTTTTGTACAGAGAAGTTTTGAGCTCCCGTCCCATTTCATTGCACAAAACTGAAAACAAGTGAGAGTTTAATCATTATGCTTTAGTAAAACTGACAGCTTCAGCCAGACCAATTTTCAAATTGGCAAGCATTTTTTGGCAACTAGCACCTCACAATGAATGCTGCGGGGAGAGAACTTATATGATGCCACTTTATTTTTTCCCAGAATATCACCAAATTTCCCAGCCGTTGCGCCCGCTTAGTCAGAAAATACAGCAATGCAGCTCTGCCGTGCCCCACCATTTGTTGTGATAAACTCATTTTGTTTGTTAAACATTTCTTCTGCCATAGTACGTCTTGATAGATCCTCACAAACCAAGAACTCTGCTTTAGCTGTCATTTCCCATTCAAACATTAAATAAGAAGCTGAGCAAAATTATTGCTTGTCTATCGGCAATGAAAAGACTGTATCCTGTTTTCACGCATTCTATCTTCTTCTCTGAGAGGCCATGTCATCTTGGCGCACTGTTGTTAGATAAAGAAACAATATCAAACTGTTTTGTAGTGTGATCACCCAGAATCGATGACACAGTGTCTTTTGCTGCAAATAACATTGAGTTTCACCAACTGTATGAGCTTTCCGAGTCTGAGCAATCCTCAGGGTTATATGGTCTGAGGCTTCTAGGGCCTTCACATGGATGCCACTGAAAGATGTTATTTGATGGCCGTCTTTCCATTCATTTAAATTTCTCCTTTGAAAAAATATGCAGAGGTTTGTCTTTTGAAGAGCTTTGTGCTGAGGGGATGTTAAAGGAGGGAAGGTTTCACTGAATGATTGGATAACAGTCTGTAGAAAATGACACAGTGGGACACTGATTCACGTTCTTTACCAAAGTAAATGCAAATGATTAGTTCAGATCACGCCTTCTAGCAATCATGTGCTGTTTATTATCTGTAGCAGGAAGCCCACCAGGAGCTCCTGAAATCACCCCATTTTTTTCAGTCATGCTTTGATTCATACTCCGTGACTGTTTCACTGAGTATGAATTTGTCTTTGCATGTTGTCTGTTGAAGCTACCACTAGTTAGCCACACATCACAGACACAAAATGACTTCCATGATTATGTGAAACAAGTAATACCAGAGCGTTCAGATGAGCAGGTCCAAGGTGGATGAGGATTTCCAGCCACACACAAACTCCTTTTGTTGAACCCCGGCACAGAGGGCATCCCTGGAATGTATGCCTGAAGGCCTGGTTGAAGGTGGTCTGGCTGATTGAGATCTGTCTGGTGGAAGTTGAAAGAGAAAGGAGCTTAGCTGGGGGAATCTGGGTGGCTGGTGTGGTCCCTGGATAAGTTGCCCCTTCTGAAACCCTTTTCCAGTCCCCTGAGTGCCCTCCTTTCAGGAGATAGGCCCATATCTTCCCTTCTCTTGGGGGTGGAATCCCACAAGCCAACCACCCTCTGACTGGGTCTCTGGGTTATGCCCCCCTAGGTACCAGTTGTGATACCTAGCAGGCCCAACAGACTTGACATCTGTGAGAGTTTTCCGTTGGGAGCCTGTGGCCTGTACTAGATGCAGTGAGCTGTAGCTCACGAAAGCTCATGCTCAAATAAATTGGTTAGTCTCTAAGGTGCCACAAGTCCTCCTTTTCTTTTAGTGACACAGAAGTGGCTCTTCCAAACGAAGTATGGTTTATTTGCCAGAAGGTTCACAGCGCTCAGAGAAATGGATTTAAAATAACAAAGACACCTAGATGCACACGGTCTTACCAACACTTGGCATTCCCCTCAAGCACTGAGGGAGACAGGACTTAACCTCAGGGCTCCTCGATGCCAAGTTAGAGCCCACTTGCTGCAGACTGACTCTCCGACAGTCTGTGTCAGCCTGCAGCGGCTGACAATCCTTTCTCCCCCTCCCTTTCTGCAGGCTAGCATCCTGAGCGGTTTTAGTATCCCCTTGGATCTCAGGTTTGCCCGGGGAAGAGTGCACTTTGCCAGCCGGGAGGACGCCAAGCAGAGACATCCACCCAAATACTAGCTCCCCTTAGGAGCCCTGGTTTTCTGTATGATAGTACCTGAGTGATGCCCTTATGTTTGCCTTTCCTGCGTGGTCCCATCAGACCTCTCACCCCATAGCAAGGAACCCACTGTACACAAACACACACAGGTATGCACCATTTTCACAGAAAATAATGCAGCTATTTCCCAGTGTGTCACAGGAGGGTTACAGGGCATGAGGTGAGAGAGTCAGGGGTCTGATTGGAGGGCAGAGGGCTCTGTGTATGCAGGCAGGGAGCCCCAGAAGGTATGCGGGGGAGGCTTGGCTGGAAGTGGGAAGCTTTACCTGAGCGTCAGGCAGCGGCAGCTCCAGGTGGCCTCTTGTTCCTCAGCAGCTCCGGCCCCCTCCCAGTCAGGGCTCCCAGATGCTTGCAAAGCCGGCCAAACTGCACAGAGGCTCCCCTTTGCTGAGAAGAGGTTCAAACTGTAGCCAGGCTTTTATCCACCAGCCCAGCTGACCACCCCACAACTTCCCCGCAGAGATAGGAGGGCCTCCTCCTTGCAGCCCCTGCCTCCCAGCGCCGTGCAGGTGCAGCCTCAGGGCAGGGACAGCAGAGGAAGCCTCAGCACCTATGGGGGGCCCCTCTGATTTCAGGGCTTCCTGCGACTTCAGGTTTTGCAGCCACTCTGAACAGGCCAGGTATGTGTATGTCTTTTTCGGACAAGATGTGCTCTGGTGGCGTGATACGATACTCCATGAGTTTGCCTCAATAGCTGGAACTGAGTGAGCTGAAGGTTAGGCCTGGCAGAAAGCCAGCCAGCTCTGTGCCAGGTGAGAGTATAGTGACCATCTGAACATCCACAGCACACAACACACTACAGAATAAAACCACTACGTGGGCACAGTCAGTGGGTCTTATTCACCAGTGGCCCCTCAGAGACTAATAAATTCATTTGGACAAAAAGAAAAGGAGGACTTGTGGCACCTTAGAGACTAACCAATTTATATGAGCATGAGCTTTCGTGAGCTACAGCTCGCTTCATCGGATGCATACCGTGGAAACTGCAGAAGACATTATATACACAGAGACCATGAAACAATACCTCCTCCCACCCCACTGTCCTGCTCGTAATAGCTTATCCAAAGTGACCACTCTCTTTACAATAAGAAAAGGAGTACTTGTGGCACCTTAGAGACTAACCAATTTATTTGAGCATGAGCTTTCGTGAGCTGAGCTGTAGCTCACGAAAGCTCATGCTCAAATAAATTGGTTAGTCTCTAAGGTGCCACAAGTCCTCCTTTTCTTTTTGCAAATACAGACTAAAACGGCTGTTACTCTGAAACCTCTCTTTACAATGCGTATGATAATCAAGGTGGGCCATTTCCAGCACAAATCCAGGTTTTCTCACCCCCCTCCCCCTTTTTCCAAAAACCACACACACAAACTCACTCTCCTGCTAGTAATAGCTTATCCAAAGTGACCACTCTCCCTACAATGTGCATGACAATCAAGGTGGGCCAGTTCCAACACAAATCCAGGTTTTCTCACACACACCCCCACACAAACTCACTCTCCTGCTGGTAATAGTTCATCCAAAGTGACCACTCTTCCTACAATGTGCATGATAATCAAGGTGGGCCATTTCCAGCACAAATCCAAGTTTAACCAGAACGTCGGGGGGGGGGGGGGTAGGAAAAAACAAGGGGAAATAGGCTACCTTGCATAAGGACTAAGCCACTCCCAGCCTCTATTTAAGCCTAAATTAATAGTATCCAATTTGCAAATGAATTCCAATTCAGCAGTTTCTCGCTGGAGTCTGGATTTGAAGTTTTTTTGTTTTAAGATAGCGACCTTCATGTCTGTAATTGCGTGACCAGAGACCATGCGCATTGTAGGGAGAGTGGTCTCTTTGGATGAACTATTACCAGCAGGAGAGTGAGTTTGTGTGTCTGTGGGGGGGGGGGGGGGATGAGAAAACCTGGATTTGTGCTGGAAATGGCCCACCTTGATTACCATGCACATTGTAGGGAGAGTGGTCACTTTGGATAAGCTATTACCAGCAGGAGAGTGAGTTTGTGTGTGTGTGTTTTGGAAAAGGGGGGGGGGGCGAGAAAACCTGGATTTGTGCTGGAAATGGCCCACCTTGATTTTCATACACATTGTAAGGAGAGTGGTCACTTTGGATAAGCTATTACCAGCAGGAGAGTGAGTTTGTGTGTGTGTTTTTTGGAAAAGGGGGGGGGGCGAGAAAACCTGGATTTGTGCTGGAAATGGCCCACCTTGATTATCATACACATTGTAAAGAGAGTGGTCACTTTGGATGGGCTATTACCAGCAGGAGAGTGAGTTTGTGGGGGGGGGGGGGGCGGAGGGTGAGAAAACCTGGATTTGTGCTGGAAATGGCCCAACTTGATTATCATACACATTGTAAGGAGAATGATCACTTTAGATAAGCTATTACCAGCAGGAGAGTGGGGTGGGAGGAGGTATTGTTTCATGGTCTCTGTGTATATAATGTCTTCTGCAGTTTCCATAGTATGCATCCGATGAAGTGAGCTGTAGCTCACGAAAGCTTATGCTCAAATAAATTGGTTAGTCTCTAAGGTGCCACAAGTACTCCTTTTCTTTTTGCGAATACAGACTAACACGGCTGTTACTCTGAAACCTGTCATTTGGACATAAGCTTAAGTGGATTAAAACCCACTTCATCAGATGCATGGAGTGGGAAATACAATAGGAAGATATATATATATATACAGAGAACATGAAAAGATGGGGGTTGCCATACCAACTCTAATGAGACAAATCAATTAAAGTGGGCTATTATCAGCAAGAGGGAAAATAACTTTTATTGTGGTAATCAGAATGGCCCATTACAAACAGTTCAAAAGAAGGTGTGAGTAACAGTAGGCGGAAAAATTAGCCTCCAGCTTTCATCCAGACCACATCACACGATCCTTTGTCTACAGCCAAGCTCTAAGATACAACCACATTTGCTCCAATCCCTCGGACAGAGATAAACACCTACAGGATCTCTATCAAGCATTCTTACAACTACAATACCCACTTGCTGAAGTGAAGAAACAGATTGACAGAGCCAGAAGGGTACCCAGAAGTCACCTACTACAGGACAGGCCCAACAAAGAAAGTAACAGAATGCCACTAGCCGTCACCTTCAGCCCCCAACTAAAACCTCTCCAGCACATCATCAAGGATCTACAACCTATCCTGAAATACAATCTCTCACTCTCACAGACCTTGGGAGTCAGGCCAGTCCTCACTAACAGACAGTCCCCCAGCCTGAAGCAAATACCAACAACCACACACCACACAACAAAAACACTCACCCGGGAACCTACTTGTGCAACAAACCCCATTGCCAACTCTGGCCACTTATCTATTCAAGGGACACTATCATAGGACCTAATCGCATCAGCCACCCCATCAGGGGCTTGTTCACCTGCACATCTACCAATGTGATATATGCCATCATGTGCCAGCAACGCCTTCTGCCATGGACATTGGCCAAACCAGACAGTCTTTACGCAAAAGAATAAATGGACACAAATCAGATGTCAAGAATTATAACATTCAAAAAACAGTCGGCAAACACTTCACCCTCCCTGGACACTCAATTACAGACGTAAAAGTGGCAATTCTTCAACAAAAAAACTTCAAAAACAGACTCCAACGAGAAACTGCAGAACTGGAATTAATTTTCAAACTGGACACCATCAAATTAGACCTGAATAAAGACTGGGAGTGGGTGGGGCATTACACAAACTAAAAACTATTTCCCCATGCTAAGTCTTCCCGCTACTGTTACTCACACCTTCTTGTCAACTGTTTGAAATGGGCCATCCTGATTATCACTATAAAAGTGCTGATAATTGCCCACTTTAATTGATTTGTCTCATTAGAGTTGGTAAGGCAACCCCCATCTTTTCATGTTCTCTGTATACATATATCTTCCTACTGTATTTTCCACTCCATGCATCTGATGAAGTGGGTTTTAGCCCATGAAAGCTTATGCCCAAATAAATTTGTTAGTCTCTAAGGTGCCACAAGGACTCCTCGTTCTTTCTGATGATACAGACTAACATGGCTACCCCTCTGAAACTTATTCACCAGTGTGGCTGAAAGTGGGCAGGCGAGAGCATCTTCAGTGATGCTTTTTCTCTTAGCTAACACAACAACACTTTTGACAGTTTCCGCACTATTGCTCATTGGGTGTTTGGAGACATTGAGAGTTTTGAGTTTCATTTGCTCCAGTAACATGCAAAGCAAGTCACTGAGATTCCTCAGAGCGGGGAACGATCTGCATTCACTTTGTTTTTGATTTCTCTTGCCAGGGTCAAAAGCTTTTTTAGCTCCCACACTGCAAAATCAAAGGCATGTTTCAGTGAGCAAGAGCCTTCTGCACAGAGGCAGACACTCATGCGAGCGACAGAGCAGGCTGAGTGTATATTCCTTGTACTTATACGGGAATCGTATAAATTTGCTCCCCACAGACAGACACTAAATCCTGGGAGCAGTGACACTGAGAGCTCATCTCAGGAGTTATTACATTCCTTACTGGGATGAGCAATCTCTCGGTGTTTGAAACAGGTCATCAGTCACTTTGAGCAGCCCGCCATGTTTCCATGCAGGGCTGACTCTTTTCATTTCCCAGCGCAGAGTTCTTCTGCACATTTCCCACAACATTAATATGGAAAAATAGTCAAGTGTTGTGATCTGTGGCCCTGATCCTGCAATTTGTTCTGCATGGGCAGACCCATGCATCCATGCAGAGCCCAACTGAAGTGAATAGAGGTTGACCCACTGTGATGTTATTGACATAATCTGGGACATTATAGATCAGTGTTGCAACCAAAGTCCTGTAGTGGCACCAAATCTTGTATAAAGGGGGTCAAATAAGGTGTCTAAGACAAGGTTATGGTTGGCTGGTTGTGATTATGCTATCCGTATTCATGAATCATTTTTGTATTTAAAGTTATAAGTATTGGCTCTATACTGTCTGTATTTCAAACTTATGCTCTCCTTCTGGGTGACACCCCAGACAAGTTGGTGTCAGCTCTGCCTAGCCTGCTTGATGACCCATTAAGGACCATCGGCTATACAATTGACCCATTGAGAGAAGGCAGATACACCGTGTGACTCAGCAAAGTATTCAGGAACTTGCCCATGTGACTTCAAACGCCATTTTGCTGTAATTTTCCACAGTAAGAACAAAGAGCTGTTCTTACACCTGGAAAACACTATAAAAGGCTGATGTCTCATCTCCATCTTGTCTTCAATCCTGCTTCTTACCTCTGGAGGGACTTTGCTACAAACGGAAGCTCTAAACAAAGGACTGATGACCCATCCCAGCTGTGGATGTACTCCAGAGACTTGATTTGAACCTGCAGTTTATTCTATCGCTGCTACAAGCCTGAACCAAGAACTTTGCCATTACTGTATGTAATTGATTCCATTTAACCAATTCTAGCTCTCCTCTGTATCTTTTTCCTTTTATGAATAAACCTTTAGATTTTAGATTCTAAAGGATTGGCAACAGCGCGATTTGTGGGTAAGATCTGATTTGTATATTGACCTGGGTCTGGGCCTTGGTTCTTTGGGATCGAGAGAACCTTTTTTTCTTTTACTGGGCTATTGGTTTTCATAACCATCTGTCCCCATAACGAGTGGCACTGGTGGTGATACTGGAAAATTGGAGTGTCTAAGAGAATTGCTTGTGTGACTTTTGGTTAGCCAGTTGGGTAAAACCAAAGTCCACTCTGTCTGGCTGGATTGGTTTGCCTTAGAGGTGGAAAAACCCCAGCCTTGGGCTGTAACTGCCCCGCTTTAAGCAATTTGTCCTGAATTGGCACTCTCAGTCGGATCCCGCCAGAACCAGCATCGTTACACCCACATGGAATGACTTGCAAGATCTGGGCCTTATGCATGCTTCCTTGTCTAGTGCCAGACTTCAGCGCTAATTATAAGATTCCCATTGCAGGAATTCTCAGACTTAGATCCATCACTGACATTGTAAATGCTTTGGGGCAGACACTGTCGCACTGTATGTACAGTGTCCCTGGATGAGGCCTCTAGGTGTTACCATCATACAGGTGTTAAATAATGATGGTTAACTTCTTTCCACTGCGATGGGGCATGCAGGCTTACAAGCTCCTCTGCATTCAGGCTGAACTACATAGGCGCAAGGCCGGCTCCGCTTGGAGGAAGCAAGCTTAAAAGGGAGAACGTGCCATAGGAAGGGGTGTCAACTGGAGGGAAACTGCTTTGCCTCGGAATTAGCTGACTCTCATGACAGAGTTGCTGGGAGCAAGAGAGCTTGGAAAGGTCCGCTGCTCACAAGGGCCCACCAGACCAAGTACAAGCCAATCACTACAGGGAAGGGCAAAAGATAAACTCTGACACAGGGTTCAGTCTTGCCTAACTGCCGTAAACAAGCCAGACCTCTATAGATTCTCTTAAAGGAAAATTCCCCCTTTAACATCCCCTTAACTGGAAGATCCCTGGACCTGAGAATCAAGAAAGTCTGAAACAAGGTTCCCAAAGGGGGAAAAGACTTTGGAAGGAGAAGAGACTCTCAAAATGCCCATGTGGGACCCGGTAAAGGCTCAGCCTATTACATTCACTTTAATACTTTCTTCCTTAACTCTTCTGACACTGACACTACTATATTGTGACAGAGATATTCAAAGGAACACAGTGACCATATTGTCTAAAAACCCAACCAACTTTACAATGCATCCCTAACTCTAACCTCCCTGCCTTCCCGAGAGCTGGTGGCAGGCCAGGTTCTACCTTACAACAGAATGCTTTGTTTCAATCTGTTTCCCCAAGCCTCTCTCTCAAACCACACCCAACCAACGAGAGCCATGGAAGCCCACGCAAACATATAGGGGTGTGGTGGACAGAAGGGTCAATTGGAAGTCCCTAACCACCAGCTCCAGTGCCCCACTTCTCCACTGAAGCAAGACACATGTTTAGAATATGGTGAAGGCCCCTAAGTCATTGCGTCTAACTAATAGCTAACTGACCCTAGTTTGATTAGCTGAAAAGGGATGGGCCTGGTTGAAGTTTTGAGTGAATGTTCAGGTCTGTTCTCATTTTATCCCTATTTACAAAGAAGTAATACTTACAAAGCAGAAATAGCTTTCACTTGTCAGTGACCGCTGGGAGGAGGTGTGCTCTGTCCATCCTAGCCACTAATATGGCTTCCATTACTGTAGTATCTGAGTGCTTCACAAGCCTTTTAATAGATTTATCTTCCCAGCTCCCATGGCCAGGTTAAAGTATAGGCAACCTAGGCATGCTTCTAGGTCTCAATTTGGTGGTGGGGGGCAACCTGCGCGGTACTGTGGCCTCATGCACCCCGAATGCAATACCACTCACTCAAATTTGGTCCTGCCACGCTCCATCATCATGGATAGGCGGCGAGGCCAAAACGGAGTGGTGCTGTGCCAGGTTGCAATGGCACTCACTTAAGTTTGGCCTGGCCATGCCTCCTTCTCCTCCCTGTCATGGCAGAGAGGCAGCAGGGCCAAACCTGCGTGGGCAATAGAACAGCCAGTACTGCTCCTCCTTGCTGCTGCCCCACTTCCAGCAGCCCATGCCACCTCTGCTCTGCCCAGAAGACTCAGTCAGTGACAACCACAAGTCCAGCTACAAGTAGGAGGCACTGCAGTGAGTGTCCATGTTGGGGGGACCGGTTGGGAGAGAGGTGGCTGGGGGTGGACATCAGAGAGTTTTGCCTAGGACCCAGTGATGGGGAACTGAGGCACAGATAGATTAAGGTCCAAATCCTCAAAGGTATTTAGGATCTTAATTTCCATTCCATTAGACACCTACATATCTTTGTGACTCTGGGCCAAAACACCATGTCCAAGACCACACAAGAAGTCTGGTATAATTTGGTGATTACCAAAGTCCAACAGAAAAGAAGTCAGTTGTGTAATGAGAGGTAAAATAGTCGAGTCAGAGGTTGTTTGTGTTTTTTGGGGGGGTGGGTCTAATCCTGCTCCACTGAAGTCAATGGAATCTTTGCTCTTGGAGAATAATTTTTATTATTCTAGAAAATTAAATTCTCTTTGCCTTGTGACTATTAAAAGCTTTAGGGTTTGTTCTGCTGCTCTCTCATCTCTGGTCTTATTTTTGGCCGTGTAACACACTGTCTTTATACAATGGGATATAATCCTTGAAGTAAAAGAAAACACCGGCTGTGAAGTATGTTGGTTTTCCAACAGTCCTACAGTCAACACATGCATTCCATTATTTAGTTGAGTGTAGATAACCTTTGGAAACTTGGAACAGCCTATTTCAGCTGAAACCCAAAACATGTTTAAGGAGTGAAGTAATCTAAAAAAATGGCTTTTTATTAATACTCTGACAGACATGGCTGTTGTTCAAACTGGAAACCAAAGGGGTTAATCCAAACAGTTGAGCAGTTATTGTCAACAGAGGCTTGGCAGAGTAAATACCATTGTAATCTGGTTTTTGTGTTTGCAGAAAGGGGTGTTTATGTGTTTGTGTGGGAGAGAGATTTTTTTCCCTCCTCTTCTGAAATTATTGCACTGTCCTTTCCAGATTTGCAAACGACTTAAAGGAACTGGTCTATTTTTAATTAAATATCTTGAAAAGAGTAAAAAACCTTGAGAGTGTTAATTGTCAGTGGAGCTGTTTTATTATAAGCAGGTCTGGTAGCGCCACCTATTATTAAGGTGGCCTGACACTTCCCATTATAAGACCCTGTTTTCAGTTTACAACTTGGCCAAACTTTAAGCATTTCAGCTGAAATTTTCCGTGCCACACATCTGCCTCATTCTGATTGTTCTTTTTTTTTAATTCAGCCAAAGCAGTTCAGCTCCCCAGCCCACCTCTTCTGCCAGTGGCCTCGCTCATACTCCACCCCTGCTTGCCCCATGCCCCGCCCCCACTGTGCCCAGGCCCACCCTCTCCCCACTGTCTCCCTCCTCTCTTCCCTCCCTCTCCCTGCTCACCCCCTTCCAGCCAAATCTCTGAACCCAAATGAAGCAAATGACATTTGAAAAAAACACTCTTCTGCAATTTCTTTCTAAGGGTATGTCTTCACTAGCAACGTTAAAGCTGCCACTGTAAAAAAACCACCCCCACGAGGGGAGTAGCTACCAGCCACTGTTTTTTCACACCCCTGAGTGAGAAAGTTGCAGTGCTGTAAAGTGGCAGTGTAGACAAGGCCTTAGAAAATGGAGCATGTTTTCCACTGCATGCCGGATGGTGAAGACTGAACAGGCAGAATGTACCTAATTAAAAGCACGAAATTTGGGAATAAAAACTGTCAGTCATGGGGTTTTTGATATAAACTGAACTTTGTCACAGATTTATTTGCAAAAACTTTGTAATAAGGGCAAGTCAGCTGTCCTGCTGAATACAACATTAAATATTATGGGATACATGATGCAGCCCTTCTCTGTTTTACATTTTCTTAATCAGTATTTCTCAGATGATTTCATAATTTATTTTATTATATTTATATTTTATATGTAATCTTAAGCCTTCATAAAGTACTCATTCCAGATTACTACATGTTTAACTCACTGAAATAAAGACATTATTTTAAAATAATCAGTCACAGAGATTGAGTATTCATAACAATGTTCATTGCTTTTAGAAAAAGGGAACACTAATATACTTTGTGTGATCTCCATAACAATAGACATGTTTATGAAATTTCACCAACTTTAAAAAATATGGTTTCAGAGTAGCAGCCGTGTTAGATTGTATCCGGAAAAAGAAAAGGAGGACTTGTGGTACCTTAGAGACTAACAAATTTATTTGAGCATAAGCATTCGTGAGCTACAGCTCACTTTGTCAGATGCATTCAGTGGAAAATACAGTGGGGAGATTTATATACACAGAGAACATGAAACAATGGGTTGTTACCGTACAGACTGTTCTGCCCAGAAGACTCAGTCAGTGACAATCACAAGTCCAGCTACATCATAATACATCAGACTCTAAGGAGAGTGATCAGGTAAGTAGAGCTATTACCAGCAGGAGAGCGGGGAGTGGGGGGGGGGAACCTTTTGCAGTGATAATCAAGGTGGGCCATTGCCAGCAGTTGACAAGAATGTCTGAGGAACAGCGGGGAGAGGGGGAAGGAGGGGGGAATAAACATGGGGAAATAGGTTTCAGAGTAGCAGCTGTGTTAGTCTGTATTCGCAAAAAGAAAAGGAGGACTTGTGGCACCTTAGAGACTAACCAATTTATCTGAGCATAAGCTTTCGTGAGCTACAGCCCACTTCATCAGAAATGACCCATCCACTCCCAGTCTTTATTCAAGCCTAAGTTAATTGTACCCAGTTTGCAAATTAATTCCAATTCAACAGTCTCTTCAATCTCTTTGGTCACTCGATTACAGACCTAAAAGTGGCAATTCTTCAACAACAAAACTTTAAAACCAGACTCCAAGGAGAGACTGCTGAATTGGAATTAATTTGCAAACTGGATACAATTAACTTAGGCTTGAATAGAGACTGGGAGTGGATGGGTCATTACACAACGTAAAACTATTTCCCCATGTTTATTCCCCCCTCCCCCCCCGGCTGTTCCTCAGACATTCTTGTCAACTGCTGGCAATGGCCCACCTTGATTATCACTGCAAAAGGTTCGACCCCCACCTCCCCGACTCTCCTGCTGGTAATAGCTCACCTTACCTGATCACTCTCCTTACAGTCTGTATGGTAACACCCATTGTTTCATATTCTCTGTGTACATAAATCTCCCCACTGTATTTTCCACTGAATGCATCTGATGAAGTGAGCTGTAGCCCATGAAAGCTTATGCTCAAATAAATTTGTTAGTCTCTAAGGTGCCACAAGTCCTCCTTTTTAAAAAAAAATATGTTTCCAAAGATTTTAGGCATAACAAAGGATTTTATATCTTACTTAGCTACTGATTTTGCTGGAGTGTTCTCTTAAAACTAGTTCACCAAATAGTCAGAAGTAAAGAAAAGGAAACTCTTTTCTCCAGCTATCTGGAAGGAAAGGGGTGTTGTCCCTTTAAGGGCTCTCTTCAACAGGGGGGTGAAGGGAGAAAGGGATGGACAGAAAGGACAGGAAGACTTAGGAAGTAAGTTTTTTGTACTATAGTAATTCAAATTAAAATGTGTATTTTAGATAAGGGTGGTCTTTTGAAGGATTTATATAAAAACCTCAATGTCTGAAGATCCAAGCATTTAAGGCTAAAAATGAATACTCAGATTGTGCATCTAAAAATCTATGCAAGGATTTTTTAGAGTTGTGATTTTATAATCTTCAGCAACACACTAATGAAATATTTTTAAAGCAAATTTTAAATTAAGGTCCTGTAGACTAACATGTTCTGAGTAAATATTACAGTAATGCACAACTGTTTTTGTCAGTAAATTCAGAAACTGACAGTATATACCTGGGAGTTGACAAATGCCTGTTAAATGGCTTCATTACCACTTGATTCAGAGTAACAGCCATGTTAGTCTGTATTCGCAAAAAGAAAAGGAGTACTTGTGGCACCTTAGAGACTAACCAATTTATCTGAGCATGAACTTTCATGAGCTACAGCTCACTTCATCGGATGCATCACGGAGCTCACGAAAGCTCATGCTCAAATAAATTGGTTAGTCTCTAAGGTGCTACAAGTACTCCTTTTCTTATTACCACTTGAATGACTCTTTAATAGTTTCAATGTTGTGCTAATAGGGCTGGAAGGGCTTTTTCACTTTTAAGTTATTAGCTCCCCTCTGGAGGAAGACTCACCAGGCTGCAGCAGCCAGCCATGGGAGCCTGCAGGAAGGGTCAGAACAGGGATAGGAAGAGGTGTGAGGGTGGACACTAAGACCCAGGGGTCCCGCAAATTTTCAGGTGCCCTACAAAGCTGCGTATGTTGCCTATGCCTAAGGACGGCCCTGCATGCAGCAACTCACAAGCATTCCATGAAATCTAAACGCTAAACACATTCTTTCTAATTCTAATACCCATTTTAATAATCCTGACACACTGGTGAGCCAGACTGATCCCACCTATGTATTTGTCAGCATTCAATTGAGGCCTGGGGATCTTGGCGTGAGCTGGCACCTGGTCTGCCAGCATCACAGAGAGTTTAAGATTAAATGCTAGAAAAAGCTTTCTCACTATAAGGGTAGTCAAGCTCTGGACCAGGCTTCCAAGGGAGGTTGTAGAACCCCCGTCATTGGAGGTTTTTAAGAACAGGTTGGACAAATCCCTTTCAGGAATGGTCTAGGTTTACTTGGTCCCACCTCAGCACAGGGGGCTGGACTTGATGAGGTCCCTTCCAACCCTACATTTCTGTGATGCCACCTGATGATATTTTTTTGTGGGGGGGTCACTTTGCCTTTTTAAAACTTCGTAAAATATGTATAAAATAATGCTAAAAGAACATTGTTAAGGTTGGTTTCAGAGTAGCAGCCATGTTAGTCTGTATTCGCAAAAAGAAAAGGAGGACTTGTGGCACCTTAGAGACTAACCAGTTTATTTGAGCATAAGCTTTCGTGAGCTACAGCTCACTTCATCAGATGCATCCCCAATGTATCTTCCACTGAATGCATCCGATGAAGTGAGCTGTAGCTCACGAAAGCTTATGCTCAAATAAATTTGTTAGTCTCTAAGGTGCCACAAGTCCTCCTTTTCTTATTGTTAAGGTTGCAAAGTCTCACACTCAGAAGTTAGGAAAATACACATTGGAGGCTCCAGAGGAATTTTGGAGCGTGTATAGGTGGTGAGTTGGTATAAGTATAGGTGGTGAGTTATGGCATGCCACAGGTGGCATGATCCCCTAGCCCAGCAGTGTCCAATAGAAATTCGATGCTAGCCACACTGATAGCCACACTTGTGGTTTTGAATTTTTCTTATTAGCCACATTATAAAAAAGCCACATCCATTAGCCACAATTCAATAGCCTATTAGCCACATGTGGCTAGTGGCGAACGTATTGGACAGCGCTGCCCTAGCCAATTGCTGATGGAAAACTCACTGGAAGTGAATCCTGCTGAGAATATTAATAAGAGCCATTCTGTGCTTTCTAAGACAATAGACGTGTCAGGTAAATGAAGGATTAGACGACAGAGCAATGGCAACATGTCCAGTGAGTCGGGGATACAGCCTGAAGGGAAGAGCTGGCCATGGTATTTCTTTCAGCAGCTGGCCTTGAATGAAGACATTTCGCAGTCTATTGATTTCCTGTGCATCTTCAGACTGTGGATGGATGATAGGCCAGCATTGCCACTAGCCCCACCTTGCTGAGGGGATGCCATAAGACTCCACAGTATGAACCACAAGTGCTTTTCTAGCAAGGTTTCCTCTTCTGTGGGTTTTTCCATGGAAGGGCCTGAGACAGGCCAATGAACGGTTCCGGAAAGAAGCATGATCCTGTAACTTAAGGCATTTGACTTCATCTCCTGATTCCTAGGTTCCGCTCTCTGCTCTGCCTGAGTGACTTTAGGTGAGCCACTTAATCTCACTGCCCCTGTATCTGTAAAATGGGGATTATGCATCCTTTGTCTGTCTTGTCTATTTTGATTGTAATCTCCTCTGAGGGAAGACTGCCACCTCTTGATTCTTCAGCACCATCGCTTGAGACATAGACTCACTGTCAATATCCTCCAGTCAACTCCTGACCTTTCTTAGTATCTGAAAGCTGACATATGCACCTGCCTATATGTCTTGTCTCATTTAGACAGTATTCTTCTTGGAGCTGCAACCAAGTCTTCCTGTAGGTTTTGTGCAGGGCTCAGTATGCTGACAGCACTCAGTCAATAATACAATAACAACATCTTGAGAGCGTAGATCTGCAGGCCTCTACATTTTATTGTATAAAGGTTAAAGTGTGTCTAGTGTTATCATAGTTCATTGCCAAAAAATACACACTCGAAAGCCTGGCCTTTGCTGAATGTTTACAGAAAGGTTACTGTGCATTTTATTACGCATAAAGCATCAGACACCTTATTGCTCAGGGCTCCTTTTAAATGTCCGTTTTAAGTACCTTCAGTTGAGCCTGAGGACTAGCCATCCCGGCCTCAAGGCAGACTGATGAGCTAAGGTGGGCTGCTGAAGGACTGCCTGGTTGGCCGGCCCACATGATTGGCTGAGGGGGACCAGCCTGCCTGCTTTTAGGCTCAGCGGCTTTAGCAGGTCACTGGCTGCTCAGTGTTTTGGCAGCTGTGATTGCTCTTGCTCCTTCCTTGATCATGTCCTGCATCAGCTCTGGTCCTCCTCCTGCCTTGTTCTGGCCCTGCTCTTTCATTGTTCCGGTCCTGCTCTGGTCCTGTTCTTGCCTTGATCCTAGTTCGTCACTGTGGTTCTGACCCTGGGATCTGGTTCCTGACTCCAGTTCTGACTCTCTGGCTCCTAGTCCACTCAGCCTGGTTCTAACCAAAGAGCTGGACTGCTGTGGCCCGGACATGACATTAAATGGCAATGTATAAGACAAGTAATATTATCATGCCTCTTGACACAGCCTTCATAAGAACCCAATGATCAAAGAAGTGGAACAAGAAGTACACAGCAAGATCTTAAATGTTTAAACAATTTCCTATTTAGCGGAAGGATGGTCTCGTGGTTAATGGAGTATTAAATATTGTTTTGTATTTATTTGCATTGTTGTTACATCTAGACATATCAGCCAAGTAGGGCCCCACTGTGCTAAGCTTTGTACTTGTACAAACATACAGTAAATGGCATCTATGCCCCCAAAGGTTTACAATCTAAACCAGGGATCGGTGGCACCCTTTGGCACACGGCCCGTCAGGGAAATCCACTGGCGAGCTGGGGCGGTTTGTTTACCTGCAGCGTCTGCACATCCCTTGGCCCACGCCGCTTCCCGCAGCCCCCATTGGCCTGGAACGGCGAACCGCGGCCAGTGGGAGCCACGATCAGCTGAACCTGCGGACGCTGCAGGTAAACAAAGCATCCCGGCCAGCCAATGGATTTCCCTGATGGGCTGCGTGCCAAAGGTTGCCGATCCCTGATCTAAACTAAGGCACTGGACTGGGATTCAGGGGATTTGGGTTCACTTGCTGCCACAAAATTCCTTGGGCAAGCCACTTAATGTCTCTCTGCCTCACTTCCCCAGAATGGGAAAAGAACCCTTCCTTTGTCTGTCTTATCTATTTAAATTGTGAACTCTTCAGGGCAAGGACTGTCTTTGACTATGCCTTTGTCCAGCGCCTGACACAATGAGGGCCTCAATCTCAGATGAGATCTCTGGAAGATATTGTAATCATGATAATAAATAATGGTATTTGTAGAGGTGGGGGTCCTCAATGGAAAACTTGGGTTCTGAACTTGCCGAAGAGAAAACACACCAGCAGATTTATTTAGTTTGGCTCAGTGATTGAAGTTTTATATCTTCTTTTGAAAAGAATTGTCTGCAGCATCAAGCCAGTGCTGAGAGAAGGTCAAACTGCAAACTTTGGACCTACATATGGACTTCCCCAAAGTCAAAGAATGTTCAGATAGTCACAACACACAGGTGTGACAAAGAGGGTGGGCCAGGAGGGAAGACAAGAGAAGACTAGTAAATGTTCTCTTGCTTTGCATCTTTAAATCAGGACCTGATATTTTTCTAAAAACAATACACTCTGGTTCCATCACAGGTGACTATGCTTGATACAAGTATTACAGAGGAAAATTCTCTGGCTTGTGCTATGTAGAAGATCAGACCAGATGATGATAACGGTCCCTTCTGGCCTTAGACCAGTGGTGGGCAACCTGCGGGCCGCATGTGGGCCATCAGGGTAATTTGATTGCAGGCCGCGAGACATTTTGTTGATGTTGACCATCCACAGGCGTGGGCCCCCACAGCTCCCAGGGGCCGTGGTTCGCTGTTCCCTGCCAATGGGAGTTGCGGGAAGCAGCAGGCAGCACGTCCCTGCGGCCCGCTGCTTCCCGCAGCTTCCATTGGGAAGGAACATTGAACCGCAGCCACTTGGAGCTTCAGGGGCCGTGCCTGTGGATGGATAATGTCAGCAAAATGTCTCACGGACCACAGTCAGATTATCCTGATGGGCCGCAGGTTGCCCACCACTGCCTTAGACTCTATAGATCTAAAATCGAAATATTTTTGCACAGATGAGCTGTGTGCCTGGCTGGTAGAGAGCTCAGCCTTGCCATTCAGCTCTATTCCCTACTGTATGTTTCCTAAGGTTTTCTCCAGTCTAAGTTTGGGGCTTTCTGCCATTTCCCTTGGGAGACCATTCTACCGCCGGATACATCTCAGTGTTAGGAAGTTTTTCCTGATAGTCCTGATTTTTTTCTTGAATATTGCTCTGCTACTAATTCTAGTTTTTACCTCTCCTACTCAGGGCCACAGTCCTTACCTCACCCCTCCCCGCTAGTGAGACTAGATCTCAGGTGACAGGTTCATCCTGCTTCCTGGCTGGACCCCAGTGCTGAGAGAAGCCACCATGGATTTGGCAGCCAGCAGGTGAGGGCTCAGCATTTGTACACAGGGGCTATTCTAGCAACAGTGGTGCGGCAAACACGCCAGATTGCAACACCACTCAGTCAACTTTCGGCCAGCCACCCCCTGCCTCCAGGGCAACTGGACCAAACCTGCCCAGGGCTGCAACCCTCCATGCCAGGTTGCATATTGTTCCATGGGTACGGGGCCCTCTCAAGTGGAGGGCCCAGGGCAAACTGCCTCTTTTGCCTCCCCCTCTGGGTGGCCCTGCCCCTACCACCTTGCCTAATTTCTCTCTCTCCTCAGTGTTTTAACTCTTCAGATATTTGCAGATTCTTAACATGTCTCCTCTCTATTCTCTCTTAGCTGAACCATGACTTTGCATCTTGAGGAAACAGGCAAAAACCCAAATATCTGAACCTCCAAGACATGCATCTGCCTAAAGCGTGTAACCTCATAACCATATATCTCTAACCCAGCTACCTCTTTGGTCTGCCCCTTCTCGGTGTATATTATATCTTCACTTGTCTGTCATGCCTACCATTTAGGTAGTAAGGTGAGGGTAGTGGCTTTACAGACTATTTTGCAGAAGGTGTTCCGTGCACATGACATGGCATGGAAGAAAGCCCGAAGGTGTTTGTGGGAGAAGCAGGCAAATGGGCATTACTGATGGAGCTGAGCAGGAAGAGGAACAACTCACTAAGGGGCCCTGATCCTCTCCCATTGACTTCAGTGGTTCAGGGTCAAGCCCTAAGAATACAAGAGCAGGTAAGCGGGGAGGGTCAGAGGAGTGAAGAGACCCAAAGCTGTAATGCTCATGTAGCCCAAAAGAATTTGATTGCGACCCCAAACCAGGCAAAACTGAGAAGTTTTGTTCGCATTTTGTTTTAAGGGTTTGGGGATCATTGAAACCCCCAAATCGAGAGAAAATTTAGAAGGGTGTTAGCTGAAACAAACAAACAATAAAAGTCCAGGGCATACCCCTGTGAACCGAACCCGCTGAATTTCATGCAGATCTAGTTATTGCTGGGGTTTAACAGATTCTCTTTAACCAGGCCATGTTCAGTTATCAGATGTCAATGGGATAAAAGGACCAGATGTGGCAATGTTAACATATTTTGTAGTGCATCATCAATGTGATGTGCAGGGAAGAACAAAGGCATAATCCGACACTGAGGCATGTCTGCTTTGTTTCCACTGTAAACATTCTCCAGAGGAAGAATCTGGGTGCATTTAGTTCTCAGTGAGCATTTTTATGCATTTAAAAGAAATTGGCTTATGCCACTTGCTTACAGAAGACAACTGATGCACTCGCTACTGAGAAGCTGAGAAGCATTTCATTTCTCTGCTTGGCATCTTTAGTTCATTTTACATGCTGTTAAAAATCTGAGGGACTGTGTACCTCAGAGGACATTTAAAATGTAGCACACTTATTTTTAAACGAGAAGTGAGATCTTTGGACGACAACTTGTCTGGAGCCACTGCTTCAAGCTGTCACGGGAGAGTATTTTTGTCCTGATAGTAACTTATAATTAGGTTTCTTTTTAGTGTGAAACTCTCCAGATCCACACACGTGCCTAAGAGCTGTTAAAATACATGAGGGCTTGATGGGAAGAAATCCAAAGCAGCATTGCACAGAAGGAGGTATCACACCTAGAGGTTTCTTTCTGTCTTTGAATAAGGACAGAAACAAGAAATTACTTTAGGGCCACACCTTGCAGTTGCCAGTCAGTCAATATACCCTTGGGTGTCCAATTATGCCCATTCCTATCTAACAGAATTGGGCTTTTGGCTGAGTCACTAGCTATTTCATAGCAACCTGTGGTGGAGGCAGTGGAAAATATTCTGCAATGGGTGTATCCCTGGAAATAATAGTCTACTTCTGCTGATATAAGGAGATTGGGGAAAACGGGAATTCTGTAGGACATCAGCCGAATGCATCGTAAAGTTATTGGTTCACAGTAGTCAAGTGGAAAAGACCCACTGTATCATTGAATCTGTCTCTCTGCACAAGAAATATATAGTCCCCAAGGAAAGATGTAATAGATATAAAATGTATTAAGAGGTGGGTGGGTGATAACTGACTGTCAATCTCTGAAGGGTGTCACATCATGGAAGGGGAGAGGGATTTAAGATAAAGAAGAGGATATAACTAGGACAAATAGAATAAGCTAGACAAAAGGCAGCTTGGTCTAGTAGATCGAACACTGGACTGGGCGTCAAGAGACCCAGGTTTGGGTTGGGTGGGTGACCTCCTTTCTGTCTTGTCTATTTAGATTGTAAGCTCTTCAGGGCAGGGACTTTCTCTCACTGTGTGTCTGTACGGCACCTAGTACAGTGGGGCCCCAGTTTCATGTGGGTCCTCTAGGCCAATGCTTCTCAAGCTATCTGAGGTGGGGGACTGCCAATTTTTTTTTCCCAATGTGCGTGCAGACCGGCAGCCGATGGCTCGTGGACCGGCACCAGTCCGCGGACCACCACTTTGGGTAGCACTGCTCTAGGTATTCCCAGTTTGGACAAGATAATAGGAAAATGTACCCTGAATCTCAAGAAAACCTTCCAAAGGGTGAGGTTTATTTCATCATGGAATTGTCTCTCTGGCGAAGTGGTTGAAGCCCACTGACATGTTCTGTTGAAAACTGGACCAGAACAAGGACAAGAAAATAGCATGGAAAGGAAGATCCAACCTTGGTGGGTGCTGGAGAATGAAGTGGGAACTTGTGATTGGTGGGAATAAACAGACAAGCAGGAATCTTTGCAAGCTTGTCCTATTGGTTGAGGACAGCCAGGTGGTTGTTGTTATCAGCAGGTGGTTTATTAATGCAGACAAAACCTAATGTCCAGCAGTCCCTTTGTCACACAATTGCACAGCCACTGTGGGGACACTGTTGTTAGGGAGCTGATTCCTTCACCCACTTACTTCCCTGGTCCTTCTCGCATGAACAGAGAGCAACAATACCCGAAGTCCAAAGGTGCAAACAATTCGATGTTTATTGGGGTGAACTTCCAGCAAGCATGATTCCAGTTTCCTTCCTTAGTATCCTCCTTCCCAGCTCTGACACCACAGAGCCTTACGCCTGTGTCCCTGTTCCCATTCCTGCCCTTAGCCAAACATGATTCCAATTTCCTTACTCCCATTCCCTGTTCCCATTTCCCCCTTTAGCAAAACATGATTCCAATTTTTTTACCCCCATTCCCTGTTCCCATCTCTCACCCCCACCCCCACTCCCCCACCCACACCCACTCACTTCCTCATTGACTACAGATTATGTAGTAAAACTTGAGTTCTGCTTAGCTATACCTTAACCAATCATTTTCCTGAAATTTAACTAACCAATCCTAACATATTGTAACATGATTATGTAACCAATTATATCCCACCACCTTAATTAGTTTACACCCAGCAAAATTAATTATACAGCAGACAAGAACAATCACAGAACCAGACAGAGATTATACAGACAAACAATAGCAAAGTGGGAACTATAATGACAAGACAATACAGAAGTGAGGATTTCACATCCCGGCTATTGATAAGTGAGTTCTTGCCAGACAGGATGCTATCAAACTAAGTTTCCTTTTACATTTTCTAGGCACTTCCCTTTCTCTGGAGGTGACAGGAATACAATCCTGTCCTGATAGTGCCTAACAGCCCAATAGCACCTTATTTCAATGTGACTAGTTTGGAATGTGAGGATGTGACCGGTCGCTTCCCAGCTTATGGCTGCCTCTGCTGCTTAGCCAAAGGCCTTAGCCTAAGAACAGGGCCTCAGACTGTCCCAGTAAGAGAAGGCCCTTACACCAGCAGACAGTGATTTTGATTCTTTCTTTTATACCTCTAGAACTAGCCAAGTGATAAGAATACACCTAAATTCTTAAAGTACAGGCCTTTGCAGACAGGCCTGAATATCTTTATCTTAACAACTGTCAGAGAATGCAGGTTACACGCCACATTTTAATTCAAGGCAGCTAAACAGCTGCTTACCCCATTCCTGAAGGCAGATATTCAATTAGGCCGACTCCGGAGTGCAAACCTTTGGTTGACATTAACAGCTCTTATTCATTCTGAAGCTAATATTCAGGGCATCTGTCTGTGTGATTGCACTGAATTGTTTAGGGGAGCAGTCCAACATGGTACCCCAATTAAAGATGAACACACAGCTTTTTCTCAACCGTAAATCGCAGCGGCAGTCCATGTAGATCATCCTTGCCATGGGACCTTGGGCCATCCTGGCTCTTGAGTATTTGTGTCACAGAAGCAGCTAGAAGGTGCAGTGGCCATCAGGACGCCATTGCACTTGGTGCTGTAAAAACACATAGTAAAAGGCAGCCCCCGCCCCCAAAGAGCTTACAGTCTGAAACAGACAAGGCAAACAGAGGCAGCTGAAATGACTTCCCCAACATTTTACAGCAGGTCAGAACCAGGCCTAGAACTCAGGTCTCTTGGCTGCATTAGGCACCTCTGCTGCTTGCCAGGTTAAAACATCATCACTACAAGCCCCTGAGAGCCAGGCTGCAAGTGCCCTCCATCCTCACCTGCCCACTGTGGTTTGATTAGGTGGGGAGACCAAGAAGAAGCAGCTGCACAAGGGTCACTCCAAATCACAGTCCCTGCTCTCTGGGAGCTCCAGTCCAACTCCTGCTCACCTTTTCCCCCAGATAAGAGGGAACAATCTGCTTAATTTTGGTGGAAAGAGCAAACTGTTCACTCCCTGTGCACAAGCAGCAGCTCTGGAAGACATTATGCCTCCCTGAATCGTAGCCACCCCCATCAGTCCGCTGGGGCTGTACAATTCCCTTGGAAGGGCTGGGATTACAGCTTGCTCAGCGTTTTTCATTTGAAACTTGAAAAAGGAGAAGAAAAAGAACCTTCCCTCCCTCCCCATGAAAATGAAAAATGTGTTTTTCTTTGTTTCTTTTTGAAACCAAACAATAAAAAGTTTTTAGATTTTTCTGGGATTTATTCCCTCTTTCTTGCCCTATTTTAGTGGCAAAATGGAAAAATGACACAAGGGAGGAAGGGTGAAAAAGGAAAAGGAGGGGAGGGAAGGAAGGAAGGAAACAGGAGAAAAAGCAAAACCTGAAACCAAAACTTCAAAAAAAATTGACTTTCTTTCTTTCTTTCTTTCTTTCTTTCTTTCTTTCTTTCTTTCTTTCAAAAAGGTCAGAAAAAAATCAAAACTTTTTATTAAACAGTTCAAGAAAATGAAAACTTTTCATGGATCACACTTGGGTTTTTTTTTGACCCGCTCGATTTACATTTTATTCTGAGTCTTTCGACCAATTGATTTGAGTTTGTAACAGAACCTGACACTAGGAGTGTTTTGCTTCATTTTGGGGTTTGATTGCAGGGATGTTGCATAGCCCTGCTGGGTACCTGTGACCTGCAACTGCTTTGTTAACAAAGCAAACTATGACACATTCCTTATAGGCATTAAATAGCCTTGAGGGGATTCCAAAGTTGCCTCTGCCAGCAGCTTTCTTTTAAAATAACAAATTCAGGGGCATACAAAGAATCAACAGTGCTACAAATCAATAACACTTTATGGGTCAAAACCAGATTGACTCTCTGTGAGACAGAGTGCATGGAGTGTTTCCAATTTACATTGGATCTTAATTTGGCCCTATGTTTTCAAAGTTGCGTTCAAGCATTTAATTTATAGCACCTAATCAACTGATAAATCAGCCCACCTGCACTAGTGCCACAAATCTTCAGGGTCTCGGACTATGGCCCTTCATATTACACCAGGGCAAGTGAACCATAACCCTCTTGAGTCAATAAGTTACACTGGTGGAAAACTGGTAGAAGGCACAGGACAATCAGGCCTCCTCTGCTAGAGTTTAAATTTATATTTGTTACATTCAAGCTCTTTAGACGGGGATAAAAAATCGTGATGACATCAGAAAAACACATGCAGTTGCTATTGTTCAGTGGTAGGACTCTGCTTAAATTTTGACTCTGTTTAAGTGTTCAATCTATTTCTGGCTGGAAAGAGAGCAGTTTAGTGCCATGATCCCTGAAGATAAAGAATCCATCCCCAAATGCTCCACCATTCAGTTACAGCAAGATTGTTTTGAACTGTAAAAAAATGCAGCACATTGTGTTTGGCTTTCCCTGTAGAGATGATAATATAGGGAGACAAAGTCTTTCGTGCAGGACAAAACAGAAAAGCTAATGGAATCCAGATTAGCCACACAAGGCAAGAGTGCAATACACTGATCTTGTTTTTTTGCAGCATACAATCAAATTATTTAAGGAACTTTACACAGTGGAAGAAGCAACACTGCAACTGCATGGATGCATATAATTCGCAATCCATTTTGCTACTCACTTCAGGTCAGGATTTAAGAAAAGCCTGTTTAACAAGGGGCACCATTGTCAGCTCAGAGTAAAGAGCTGGTTAAAGAGCTACGGAGATCTCATATTATGTCCAGCAGGTTAAATTTCAGTGATGTACGGCTGAACTATAATGCAATCCTTGTTCTTTGTGAAAATACTGTGCAAAGGGGGGAAGACTGCAAAGCTGTGTATACTTTACACAAAAAGCTGGTTGGAAAATATCTGGGGTTTTTTTGTGGCAAGAATTTGAAAACATTTCTTTTATTTCTTCAAAATTTCCCAGGAAAAATCATTTTTGGGGAAAAAAATAAAATCCTAAAACCTGACCAATTATTGGTTTAAAAATGATTTATATTGATTTTGAAAAACAAAAGTATTTGCTGAAGAATTCTTGCTGAACATTTTTCAGATGCCTGTTTCCAGCTTTTTTGTTAACCAGCAAATTGCTCTTCCAGGACATATCCTGTGAGTTCACCCACACCCCCAACCACACCTACACACACCCCCCCTGTGGTGGTAGCAACACTGGGAATGCAGACAGGGCTGGGGCATAAGGAACTATGAGGAACTATGGTGTGATTGGAATAATAGAGACCTGGTGGGGTAACTCACATGACTGGAGCACTGTCATGAATGGGTATAAACTGTTCAGGAAGGACAGGCGGGGGAGAAAGGTTGGAGGAGTTGCACTGATTGCTCAGAGCTCCGGTATGAAACTGGAGAAAAGCCTGTTGAGAGTCTTTGGGTTAAGTTGAGAGGCGAGAGCAACAAGGATGATGTCCTATGGTGGGCATCTGCTATAGACCACCAGACCAGGAAGATGAGGTAGACGAGGTTTTCTTTGGACAACTAACAGAAGTTTGCAGATCGCAGGCCCTGGTTCTCATGGGGGACTTCAATCACGCTGGCATCTGCTGGGAGAGCAAGACAGCAGACAGATTGACAGCTGTTTCTCAATTCTGTGGGTGATAGTGCATGGCCATTCTTAGTTGGTGGAGCAATTTGTCTGGTTAATTCCGATAACGAACGAGACTCTGGCATGCTAACTAGTTATGTGACCCCAGAGGCGTCCAACTTCTTAGAGGGACAAGTGGCACAGACAATCCAGGAAGTTTTTGGACAGTGTTGGGGACAACTTCCTGGTGCAAGTGCTGGAGGAACCAACTAGGAGCCAGGTTCCTCTTGACCTGCTGCTCACAAACAGGGAAGAATTGGTAGGGGAAGCAGAAGTGGGTGGCAACCTGGGCAGCACTGACCATGCGATAGTCGAGTTCAGGATCTTGACAAAAGGAAGAAAGGAGAGCAGCAGAATACAGACCTGGACTTCAGAAAAGCAGACTTTGGCTCCCTCAGGGAACTGATGGGCAGGATCCCCTGGGAGGCTAATATGAGGGGGGAAAGAGTCCAGGAGAGTTGGATGTATTTTAAAGAAGCCTTAGTGAGGGCACAGGAACAAACTATCCCAACGTGCAGAAAGAATAGCAAATATGGCAGGCAACCAGTTTGGCTTAATAGAGAAATCTTCGGTGAGCTTAAACACAAAAAGGAAGCTGACAAGAAGTGGAAACTTGGACAGATGACTAGGGAAGAGTATAAAAATATTGCTCGAGCATGCAGGGGTGTAATCAGGAAGGCCAAGGCACAATTGGAGTGGCAGCTAGCAACGGATGTGAAGGGTAACAAGAAGGGTTTCTACAGGTATGTCAGCAACAACAAGAAGGTCGGGGAAAGTGTGGGACCCTTACTGAATGGGGGAGGCAACCTAGTGACAGATGATGTGGAAAAAGCTGAAGAACTTAATGCTTTTTTGCCTCAGTCTTCACAGACAAGGTCAGCTCCCAGACTGCTGCAGTGGGCAGCACAGTATGGGGAGGACGTGAGCAGCCTTCAGTGGTGAAAGAACAGGTTAAGGACTATTTAGAAAAGCTGGATGTGCACAAGTCCATGGGTCCAGATCCAATGCATCCGAGGGTGCTGAGGGAGTTGGCCATTATCTTTGAAAACACGTGGTATTGGCCATTATCTTTGAAAACTCATGGTATTGGCAAAGATACGAAGCTGGGAGGAGAGGTAGATACGCTGGAGGGTAGGGGCCAGAGTGACCTCAACAAAGTGGAGGATTGGGCCAAAAGAAATCTGATGAGGTTCAACAAGGACAAGTGCAGAGTTCTGCACTTAGGATAGAAGAATCCCATGCACTGTTACAGCCTGGGGACCAACAGCTAAGAGGCAGTTCTGCAGAAAAGGACCTGGGGATTACAGTGGATGAGAAGCTGGATTTGAGTCAACAGTGTGTCCTTATTGGCAAGAAGGCTAACGGCATAGTGGGTTGCATTTGTTGGAGCATTGCCAGCAGATCAAGGGAAGTGATTATTCCCATCTATTCGGCACTGGTGAGGCCACATCTGGAGTATTGCATCCACTTTTGGGCCCCTCACTACAGAAGGGATGTGGACAAATTGGAGAGAGTCCAGCGGAGAGCAACTAAAATAATTAGGGGACTGGGGCACATGACTTATGAGGAGAGGCTGAAGGAACTGGGCTTGTTTAGTCTGCACAAGAGAAGATTGAGGGGGATTTGATAGCAGCTTTCAACTACCTGAAGGGAGGTTCCCAAGAGGATGGAGCTAGGCTGTTCCCAATGGTGGCAGATGACAGAGCAAGGAGCAATGGTCTTAAGTTGTAGTGGGAGAGGTCTAAGCTGGATATTAGGAAAAACTATTTCACTAGGAGGGTGGTGAAGCACTGGAATGGGTTACCTAGGGAGGTGGTGGAATCTCCATCCTTAGAGGTTTTTAAGGCCCGGCTTGACAAAGCCCTGGCTGGGATGATTTAGTTGGAAGTTGTCCCCAACACTTTGAGCAGGGGGTTGGACAAGATGAGCTCCTGAGGTCTCTTCCAACCCTAATCTTCTGTGATAAGTCTAGACAACCTGGCAATAGAAATTCTTGTGCCTTATCTATACTATTGCCCCAACATTGCTACCTCTAATGGAGCTTCACAAGGGGGTAGTGAACATGTTGGAGATTCCGAAATCAAGTATTATGTAGACACAACCAAAGAGCAAACTTTAATGTATTTAGATGGGGGCCTGCAAAATTATTTTTCATTGTTTTCACCACTCTAAACATGTAATCAATTCATGTCCACAATGATCCACATTACTACCAGCCTGAGGATTCTGGGGAGGGCTGACAAGATGCATCCCAGACTTAACTGACATTTGACATAAAAGGTGGGTGTGCATTTGTGTTAAAGGTTTGTTGTCTCCCCCTGCAACCTTCTGTAGCAGGAGTGTAGCCTAGGGCCTTGTTCCTTTCAACCCTTGGCATCAGGCGTACATCAGTTTGCATTTCCTAGGCTATCTTCACGAGGAAAATGGCTAGAGAATCATGCTTTTGAAAACTACATTTTTAGTCTGAGGCTTTTAAAGCCACCTTAATGTTAATGGGAAGCCTGTGGGGGTGGGGAACGGGTGTCTCTAAATTCCGTAGGTAGCTTTGTAGATCTCAGTTGCAGTTCCCTCAGATCAGGGGAGAGGGGTATGAACTTCACTGGACTCAAAAGCTGGCTCTGAGAACTGTAACGGAGAGAGTGGGCATGGTAAGTATCTTAAACCAGTTGGTGGTTGAGCTCCATATATTTTTTCTAAAGATCTTTCAGCTGCTGACACATACAGCAAGGTTCTAATACCCTTTAAGCTGCTCAGGTATGTGGTCTGATTTAAATGTTTGAGAGGCTCATTCATCAGCTGCTGTGGTTGATTAAAATCTTCCCCAACAGCAGCATCACTATGGCTTCTATTTATGCAGATAACAGCACAGAACAACATTTCTGAAGTCTTCATTTTCAGTAGGAATTCTAGTTTGGCCATTATTTATCGGTGATATTATTGTGTTGGAATTTGAAAGTAGATAACTAATGACTAGGAAAGTTATTTACCTCCAGGTCTTGTATCAAGGGCAGAAGAGCTTGATAGTAATCTAGGACCAAGAGACCACCTCTCCTGTTATGTCCCATCATGGCAGATCAGGAAGTTGATTAGGCTGACTGGCTGTACAATCAAAATTTTTGTGGGAACTGGCCTTTTCCTCTTCAAAGACCTCTTCTCTATGGAGCCCTGCTGCTGGAGATGTCTGGTGTTCCCTTGTATGCATCGTCAAGGCCCTTTCTCCTAGAGCTGGTTGGGACATTTTATTTTCCCCATGAAAAATTTTGACAAAAAAAGAATGATTTTTCTTAGAAATTTTTCAAGTTTTCATCCAAAACATGAAAACCAAACATTTCAATTTGGGGTTTTCTGACAGCCCTCTCCCTGCCCATCCCAAAAACATTGAAAATGGACATTTCATGGGGAATAGGCATTTTAATGAAAAACTCATTTTCTATTGGGGGGAGAAAAAAAAAACCTCTTGGTGGAAAACTTTCAACCACATCTACTTTTCTACAGAGGGGCACTGAGATTTAGTCATTTCAGTCTAGCTTTTCACATCTGCTCTTCCCTTTCATTTTTTGGAAAGTAAGTTGGGGGCAAAAAGCCAATTTTTTGTTCCCTTGAGTGGCTGGTTCTCCATGTGCTTTCAGACCAGCTCTGTGTTTTTCACTGTCATTGTAACTCTTGTACAATGCCAGTGCATTATTACTATGGGTATTCTGTTAAACAGGGAGCACATTCTGCCACCCTGAGTCACAGTGAATAATGCTTCATACACAATGAAAGCCCAATTCATTTTTTCACAGTAAGTTGCTACTCAACCTGAGTAAGGTGGAAAAATCTGATCCTACAATAAACATGATTTTTTAGGGAGTAAGTTACTCACTGTAAGTGCAGCAGAATCTGGGCCAAAATGAGAGTCAGATTGTGATACCCTTACTTGGGTTGAATGGTACTTCACGCCCCACGGATTTCAATAGGACTTCTTAAGCAATTTACTACTACTCAGCATACATAAGGGTTGCAGAACCTGGCCCTAACTGCAGGCCTAGATCATGATAGCCTTATTTAGAGAACTCCCCCCCCCCCCCCCCCCCCGTTGATGTTAGGCTATTAGTGATGTATGGTAGTTTGTTTTCACTGTGAGTGCAGAAGTGCTAACAAACTGGCCCTTTTGCATTACTTGTTCCAATCAGAAAAAAAAAAATGAAAACCATTACTCCCCCTTTGAAGGATCTGAATTTTCCTGTCTCTAATCCTACATCTCTTTTGGGATTGATGACTAATTCACACTAGTCATCTCTATAAGCTATTTAAAAAGAACTAGTTCTCAAAACTCACAATCACTTAAAATGCTTAATGCTTTCAAGCTTACTGACATTTGAGAATGCTGAAGCAAATCCAGAAACTATTTTTCTTTCCAGCTAAGCACATTGATTCGTATAGCTGTAAACACAATATCGGCAGCCTGCTAAGAATACATTCAGGCCTGATCCAAAGCCCACTGAAGTCAATGGGATCTTTTCATTGACTTCATTGCTTTGGACTGGGCCCTTAAACAGCAGAAGCCAATACTCATGAGCAAGTGTATGGTCTGATCAGAATCTTCTGTTGCCTCTCTGATTTTTGGCTCAATGATAGTCATATTAATTGAAACAACACTTCTAGATTCTGTTTACTCTGGATCCCCCAAAGAAGAGGAAAAAGATAATTCATTCCTGAAAGGGAATTTCCGTAGGCAGTTGATAAGCCAAAAAAACTGACACAACATAAAGCAATCAGTACTAAATATCCTGCCAACAACCATAGATATTTAAAACAAATCAGTATTGCAGAGGAAGCTTGCATTGCTGGTACTAGGCTCAGATCTTACAGGCCATGTCCAAAGACAAAGTTGCAGGGTCATTAGGCAGGTGTCCATAATGCACACATTTTGCAGGGGGAGCAAGGAGAGAGCTCTACAGCCGTTCACATTGGAGGGATAAGCACCAAGTTTTCATTTTCTTATGGACTGGGGGAGTGGAACCCCCAACACAATGCCCACAGAGCAGGCAGGCCATTTGTCCATTTTTAAGCCGGGCAGTCCTGCTTTTGTCTGGTTTGGTCCTTGTTCAGTACTGCTGCAAAACCCGACGTGTTTTTTCTGGTATCAGGCATGGAAGATGCCATTTTGAAGAGCATGCTGCTCTGCCCCCACCTACATGATCCCACCCCCATTGGCATGACCTCACACGGGGCATGTGACATCACACAAACAGGGACGGGATCATGCAAATGCCATCTGGAAGCACTGGAATGTCCAGTATTGTCGGATGCTTTAGTGGCCTCCCTACCACTGAGCCATGAGCGCTATTGCTTACGATAGATAAAATGATAGCAATCACACCAGACAGGAATGCTACCATCAAAACTACACATCAGTCTCCAGTCTAACCTTCTCTGTTGCTTTTTCCCCAGTTCAGAGTTTTCCAGGCATTCACTTTTTGAACTGATATTGCACTTGCTCGGTCTGTGCCTAGTGGTGATTTTATTTATTCATTCACTTAATCAACTTGAGGGAAAGCCCTTCAAACCACTTTGAGGCAGAGGGGATTAACAAACAGATATACATGTTTCCCATCGTAAAAGATTCAGAGCACTTTCTTCTTTGTGGAGATAACTCACACGTGGATTCATAGATTCCAAGGCCAGAAGGGATTATTGTGAGCATCTAGTCTGATCTTCTATAACCCAGGCCACAAAGACACGGCCCGTAGGGGACTGAACCCCACAACCTCAGCATTAATAACACGCGGCTCTAGCCAACTGAGCTAACCAGCCAGGTGTGCATAAGTATACAGGTTTGAGTTCCTGCTGTGTTACTTCGGTTGTCTATCAGTGTAGCTCTTTGTGGTACACAGGGAAAGGATGGCCTAATGACCTGGGAGTTAGGAGACCCAGGTTCGACCCCCTCCTCTGCCACAAATATTCTGTGTGATCTTGGGCAAGTCATAGCCTCTCTGTGCCACACCTTCCCCCCATAAAGTGGAAATAATAGCACTGAAGGCCGTGAGGTGCTCAGATAATACAGAGGCTACATAGGTATGTAAGGGGGAAAAAAAAACTATGGGCTTGCCTACATGGTGTCTCAGTAAATTCCGGTGTGCACTGACTGGCCTGAGTGGACTCTGCTGGTTTGCATTAAAGTTCTGTAGCGTACATTAACAGAGTACTGTTTGAAACAGAACTACAGTAACACACACGAGGGAACTTTTAGTGCACACCAGCAGGGTCCACATGGGCCAGTTAATGCACACTGGAATTTACACCCCTCCTAGCACAGACTGAAACGCCCTGTAGATAAGCCCTGTATCTCTGCTGACCAGATAGTAACAATGGAATCACACGGTGCTGAAGCAGGCCTTACATAAGCAGTGTGGATTTTGCTACATTTCGGAAAAAAACAGGTTCAATCCAACAAAGTTATGAGCATTGGAATGAGGGGTAAACACGTGTAGTATCAGGATGCCAGGGAGCAGGCTTGGGCTCCTTTTCAACCCTCTTCCTCCCTTTCAGGGGCACTGTGGGAAAGGGAAGCTCCATAGTAGCCTTTTCAAAAGGCATTTTTTTAACTGGACATTTAATTTGTTTGTGTTTCACCAAGGGAGTTGTTTTGTGGTTTGCATTACAAAACTCATGATCAAATCAATATAGTGAAACTGGCTGGAATTAAATCCCTGGTCATTTTGGATTTAGCTAGGGGTCAATCCTTGGCCAATTGCTATTTTTGTTGTGTATGTTACTAACCTAATTGCTAGTTATTTTTCTGAGCTCATGCTATCTGTGGAAGTAATAGCTGCTCTCTGTGATTTAAGAAGACTGACATCCCTTAACACACTAATAAATCCATCTAGTTTAATGCAACATTAATATCGCACAGGTCAGCGGACAAAATCTGACTCCTTCTTAAAACACAGAGAGCAGCTATTACTTCTACAGATAGCGTGAGCTCAGAAAAATAATTTTCTCTCTTCAGTGGCTCTCAAACTTTTGTACTGGTGACCCCTTTCACATAGCAAGCCTCTGAGTGAGACCCCCTTATAAACTATAAACACTTTTTCATATATTTAACACCATTATAAATGCCGGAGGCAAAGCGGGGTTTGGGGGTAGAGGCTGACAGCTCGCAACCCCCCACGTAATAACCTCGCACCCCCCCAGTTTGGGACCCCCTCCTAGCTGATTTGTGTATGTCAGGCCTACCAGGTCTTCTGCTTTCCCCAGTGGACTACTGCTTTTAGGCTCTTTCTACTGAGATTCAACCAGGATTTTTTTTTTCTTCTTCCTGGTGCTGGGCTCTGGACTCAGTGCAAGTGAATTTCATGAGCACTAAAAGCGATGTGTGAGTTAAGAAATAGTCCTAGAACTGAAATATTTCAAAACAATCTCCTCCGCCAACAGTTCCCACCAGATTCTCTCATGAGACCTAATTCTGCACAGCTATTAAATGACTTGACATGTCTGCCTTTCCCATTGGCATTGTCTCGGTTAATTAACTGGTAGGACTAATGTCAACCAGTCCTAAATCTCAAACCCTCTCCTTGTGCCAGAGCGATGAGGAAGAATTGTAAGTGTGACACAGAAATGCACGCAGTGCTCTCCAGTTTGGGTTTTCTGTCCGTCTAACTTTAAAAGCGGGGAATGCACATTTCTAATGGTTTGTGCCTGATCTCTGCAAAATTACAAGCTACTCCTGTTCTAAAGGGTTGGCAACTGTGATATCCACATCTGTAATCTAACTCAGATACTATGATGATGGATGCCAAAATAAGAACAGATGGAGAGAGCTTCCTGTCAGCAGTATCTAGGTGCTGTGAGGCCTGAAGTCCAGGGTTAAGGTTCGGGGTTTTTTTTTAAAAAAACCTTCAGTTGCACAGGCTGTATTGTGTGCTCCTGGCTCATCCTCCTATCTGCTCACATGAGAAGAACTGTCATCACATGGTAGGGTTCCCAACTTGCTAATTTCTGAAAATCATACCCCCCTGACCTGCCTTATCCCCTGAGACCCCACCCCTTGGTCTGTGTCTTCCCCCCAAGGCCCTGCCCCCTGCTTTGCCTCTTCCCCGGGGCCCACCCCTGCTCTGCCTCTTCCCTTGAAGCCCTGCCCCTGCTCTGCCTCTTCACCCAGGCCCTGCCCCTGCTCGCTCCTCCCCTTCCCTCCCCTCCGCCCCGTCGCTTGTTCCTCTTCCCCCTCTCTCTTCCTCGTGCCTCATCGCTGGATCCTCTCCACCTCCCATCCCCGCCCAACTGGGCTCCCTCTGCTTTGGGCCTGGGACTGGAGCTGCAGCCTGCCACAGAATCTGCTGCCTGCCTGCCTGCCCACAAGATGCCAGTGGGAGGCGGCCCCGACAGAGCACGAGCGGGCACGAGTTGGTGAACTGGCGCCCCCCCGCTGCCCGCAGTAACCAGGCTTTTCATGTCCAGTCATCGCATCTGACCGGACACTGCCAGGTGCCCTTTTCAACCAGCCTTTCCGGTTGAAAACCAGGCACCTGGCAACCCTACCGCATGAATGGTACAGCTGTAATCCCAGGAATTCATGACTGCAGTACAGGGCATTGCAGAGTGACAAAAACTTCTCCACAGCTGAGGCTGATGCTACTGTAGCTTCTCATTATAAGACTTGACACCTGCCCGGTATTGAGGTATCCAGTGGTGAAGTAAAAAGAAAAGGAGGACTTGTGGCACCTTAGAAACTAACAGATTTATTTGAGCATAAGCTTTCGTGAGCTACAGCTCACTTCATCGGATGCATGCAGTGGAAAATACAGTGGGGAGATTTACGTACACAGAGAACATGAAACAATGGGTGTTACCATACAGACTGTAACGAGAGTGATCAGGAAAGGTGAGCTATTACCAGCAGCAGAGCTGGGGGGAGGTGGGGGGGGACCTTTTGTAGTGATAATCAAGGTGGGCCATTTCCAGCAGTTGACAAGAACGTGTGAGGAGCAGTGTGGGGGGGGGGGGTAGTTTTACTTTGTGTAATGACACATCCACTCCCAGTCTTTATTCAAGCCTAAATTAATTGTATCCAGTTTGCAAATTAATTCCAATTCAGCAGTCTCTCCTTGGAGATACAATTAACTTTGGCTTGAATAAAGACTGGGAGTGGATGTGTCATTACACAAAGTAAAACTATTTCCCCTTGTTTATTCCCCCCCACCCCAACTGTTCTTGTCAACTGCTGGAAATGGCCCACCTTGATTATCACTGCAAAAGGTCCCCCCTGCCCCCCGCGCCCCCCACCGCTGGTAATAGCTCACCTTTCCTGATCACTCTTGTTACAGTCTGTATAGTAACACCCATTGTTTCATGTTCTTTGTCTATATAAAATCTCCCTACTGTATTTTCCACCGTATGCATCCAATGAAGTGAGCTGTAGCTCACAAAAGCTTATGCTCAAATAAATTTGTTAGTCTCCAAGGTGCCACAAGTACTCCTTTTCTTTTTGCGGATACAGACTAACAGGGCTGCTACTCTGAAAAGTGGTGAAGTAGTTAACAGAAAATTAATGGCACTTTGCACCTCTGTGTGTCCCACTCATGACCTTCCCTGATACCCACCTGGTGTGGATCCCGGTATTTGTGTCATATATAGGTTCACAGGCCCTAGTCAATAGGCATTTATTAAGGAAAACAGCAAGAAGCTATAAAAGATCAGGCTTTCCTCAGCACTTTCAGCTCCACAGTCTCTCTTTGTTTCCGTAACAGCATGTAAATATCATCAGAACTAGTTTCAGAGTAGCAGCCGTGTTAGTCTGTATTCACAAAAAGAAAAGGAGTACTTGTGGCACCTTAGAGACTAACAAATTTATTTGAGCATAAGCTTTCGTGAGCTACAGCTCACTTCATCGGATGCATCCCCACTGTATTTTCCACTGAATGCATTCGATGAAGTGAGCTGTAGCTCACGAAAGCTTATGCTCAAATAAATTGGTTAGTCTCTAAGGTGCCATAAGCCCTCCTTTTCTTATCACAACTAGAGGTTCTCTGCCATGGAGCTAGGCCCAGCCCACTGCATTTCTCCTGCTTCCCAAGTATTTTTGGTTTGTTTGGAGGAGGTAGTTAGAGAAAATGGGGGAGGAGGGGGAAGGAATTAGAAAAGTTAATCAAAGTTGTTGGACCTTTGGCCCAAGCACTTAGCCAATATTTAGGGTTTTGCATCATTTTTTTCTGTTAAGAGAGGAAATTGATGACACAAGTCCATGATATACTTGGTGTAATCTTATTTATTTAATACTCCCCCCCCGCAAAAAAATACAGAAAATCTTGTTTTCCAGAACACAGTCGCAAGACAACAGCAGCTAGTTTCCTTGCTCCAAAATCCCCTTGTCTGCCACTCCAACAAACTCTGTGCCTAAGAATCTCTTTTCTGTTTCCTCTCAGGGTCACGCTCACAACTTACTCTGCTGTGTTCCCTGCCTCCAACAGCCCCCTCTCCTACAAATCAATATCCTATCTTTGTGGCCTTAATTTGAAGCCCCAAAGATGCAGAGGTCAGGCCAAATGAGGCAGGGCCTTAATTTTCCCTGCGGTCAGAAATAGTTGTAGCATTTTTGTGTACTCCTGGCACTGCATATCCCAGTGGGTTCAAAAATCAGGAGTCAGGGCCGAGAAGTCGTAAGATTGAATTAAAAATGATGGGGGAAAAAATTTAGGGTCCTTCTGGGTTTTGAGCCTTTAGGAGGTCACATTTTTAAGCTCTTCTCTGCACTCAAAGAGGGTGAGAATTTTTTTTAATGAAACCTAAGATTTTCATGTCACTGCTTGACTCCAGGGGCTGGGACTTCAGGTAAACCAACAAATCTGTAACAAAACCAGGAGAGTTGACAACACTGATTTGGATTGAAGTGACTCTGTCGTTCCTGTGTTACAAACAAGGGCGTGTGAACTTAAAGAGGGATTTTTGTTGCCAAATGTTTCCGGTTCATTTTGCCCATTCCCGTGCCACCAAACAGTCATGGTCTCCAAAACGTTTGTGAAAATAGGAATTTGGCAGTAAGAATACAGGAAACTGCAAAATATTTGTGCCTCTCTCCATTTCACTGCTACTTCCCAACCTCTGTCGATTTGTCGTATCCACCTGCTGTCTCTTGTTTTAGATTTTAAATTCTCTGTGGCAAGGGCTACCGTTTTGTTATATGCTTGTACAGCAACTAGCAGAATGATTCAGCACCTTGCATAAATAACAATAATCCCATGATTTTAGAATGGAAAAAAACCTGATTGCAAAAATGACACCAATGGGCTCATTTTGGATCTCCAATTCACAGCGAAATGAAAAATGCCTCAAATGTGGTGTATTGCAAATATTATGTGCATCCCTAGTTATTACAAATATGAGCTTAGAACAGCACATGCGAATGTACTTCCAAAAAAACAAAAAAAACCATAATTATACGATTCGTTATTTTGGCTCCTTCCCTCCCTGTGCTTGGCCTATGAAGCATGTATGGGTAAAGAAAGTAAATTGGTATAACCATAAGTAAGCTTTCAAGAGCTAAATGTAGAGAGTATCACCCTGGCTTTAATAAGGAGACTAAAATAATAACAGGCATTTTTCACCCTGTGACATTTAAGAGGGAATAACATTAAAGGCCTAGAGATCTGTCTGTGGTTCATCAGTATTTGCATTTTTAAATTGTTTTTACATAAGGCTAGGGGGCTTGAATTAAACAGGAGCCCTGCTATTCTTTTTTCTGTGTTACATCAGCTTTTTCATTAGTTTACTCTCCACCGTTCAGAAGGCACCAAGTCTGGGAACTTTAAAGCTACTTCAGGTTAGGTTGGTGCCCTGAAGTGACATATTATGCAAGCAAGTAAGTGCTACGTATTTCTTAACCCCAATAGGAATTTTTGCTCTGTCCTCTATTGCTCAGGTTCCATAGGGCGGTGAATGTAATTAAGACCAATGGAAAAGTTCAATTGGTTAATGTTCCATCAGTCTTACATGAACTAAGGCTAAAGACTTACAGTTTTATGCTTTATGTCTTAACCTTTAAATTTATTATGTGATTTTTTTTTCCCTTGGGGAAGGTCCTTATGCAGCATACAAATGCACTAATACACACAGACAAATCCATATTTTCCTCCTCCGTTTTCCACATGAGGCTACCTTTGAGGGCAGACTCTGAGATGTAATGGTGGTCAAAGACAACACTGAGACACATTTTGCTGGGAAGAGAAAAGGGGTCATCAGCTGAAAGCCATGGCTTGAGATATTGTTTACGATCTGCTGTGGTGTACCTTGAAAACTGTCAGTGCTTTCTCTTCTGTAAGAAACAAAGCAAGTCAGGGGTAAAGAACCACGTGATGACTTGCCAAGGATTAGGCATGGCAGATGGTTAGGGCAAGAGGAATAGCAGAAAGAACCAGTGTTCTACTTGTTACTGACTGGCACCAATAATACGGGAGAGGCCTGGCAGAAGAAGTAAGCCTGATTCTTCCCTCTGATCATAGGCTGGGCATAGTGGTGAGCAGAGGCTGCATGCCTGATACTTCCCCATTCTGTGGGCCGGGAGAGAGTGGAGCCATGGCTTCCCCTTGACCATGTATTAGTCAGCAGAGAAAAGAGGAGTTGCAAGTAACTTTCCTAGCCAGAGCAAGGGCGGAGATAGGGAGGAATTCTTACTGAGTCATAATTCCTTCATGAGGCTCGAAGGCTGCTCACCTGTGTATCCCTAATAACAGCACAAACACATGTCATTTATCATAAAAAGTCAGTGGCGTTCCAGCAGCAGACAATTTATTTGGCCCATTTGATGTTCATGGTGATTTCATTTATATGCTAGATACACCTCTTCAGTGTAGTCTCAGCTAATGATAATTTATGTTTTCAAGGCAACTGGACAGCTTCACACCTGTAACTATCTCAAAATAAAAACAACGAGGAGTCCTTGTGGCACCTTAGAGACTAACCAATTTATTTGGGCATAAGCTTTCGTGGGCTAAAACCCCCTTCAACATATGCATGGAGCGAAAAATACAGTAGAGAGGTATAAACACACAGCACGTGAAAAGATGGGAGTTGCCTTACCAAGTTGGGGGGGGGGGTCAGTGCTAACAAGCTGTCAAGGTTCCTTCTCCACTCTGAACTCTAGGGTACAGATGTGGGGACCTGCATGAGCTTACCTCCTAAGCTTACTTCTACCGGTTTAGGTTAAAACTTCCCCAAGGTACAAACTATTTTACCCTTTGCCCTTGGACTTCCACTGCCACCACCAAAGGTTTATCTGGATTTATTTATTAGGAAAGTGTTGTTTGGAAACATCTTTCCCCCCAAAATCCTCCCAACCCTTGCATCCCACTTCCTGGGGAAGGTTTGGTAAAAATCCTCACCAATTTGCATAGGTGACCACAGACCCAAACCCTTGGATCTTAAGAACAATAAAAACAGCATTCAGTTTCTGAAAAGAAGGATTTTAATAGAAGTGAAAAAGAATCACCTCTGTAAAATCAGGATGGTAAATACCTTACAGGGTAATTAGATTCAAAACATAGAGAATCCCTCTAGGCAAAACCTTAAATTACAAAAAGACACACAGACAGGAATATCCATTCTATTCAGCGCAACTTAATTTCTCAGCCATTTAAAGAAATCATAATCTAACGCATATCTAGCTAGATTACTTACTAAATTCTAAGACTCCATTCCTGTTCCGTCCCCAGCAAAAACATCACATAGACAGACACAGACCCTTTGTTTTTCTCCCTCCTCCGAGCTTTTGAAAGTATCTTGTCTCCTCATTGGTCATTGTGGTCAGGTGCCAGCGAGGTTATCCTAGCTTCTTAACCCTTTACAGGTGAAAGGGTTTTTCCTCTGGCTAGGAGGGATTTTAAAGGTGTTTACCCTTCCCTTTATATTTATGACATGAGCCAATTCAATTAAGGTGGAAGTAGGCTATTCTCAACAGTTGACAAGAAAGGAGGAAAAATCACTTTTGTAGTGCTAATGAGTTCGATGTAATCAAGGTGGCCCATTTCAAACTGTCGACAAGGTGTAAGTATCAGCGGGGGATATATATAGGTATAGATATAGAGATATAGATATAGCTATAGGACATGCTGGATGAACCTAAGCCCATAAAACTAACAGTTGGCACTGCATCCTGAGCACCCTGACAGATTTCCTAGGATGGCTACCTCAGAAAAGGATGACCTCGGAAAACTTGGACATGTGGCAGCCCTAGCCCATGGTGCCTATCTCCCCTTTTGGTGTAGGGAGAGCTAGCGTGGTGCCTGACCCTGGCCACGGTGCATCATGGGACATGTAGTCTGGCTGGGAGCCCAATTCAGAGAGAAGAATGGGGACATGAGGCAATAAAACTACAACTGCAGCCGCAATCCGCATCAAAATATTTTGCTCTTCAGATGGAATATTTTGGTTTTTCAATGAAGAACCAAAAACTTTCTGTGGAAAGCGGAGACTTTAAACAAATCATTACAAAAATTTAGTTAAAACCCTGTGTGATGTTACACTCCATGTTCTTCATTGAAATATGGTTTTGATCTGAATATGCCATAACTAAGATATACTTTATGCAAGATGGCTCATGTAAGCTATCATGGGAAAGGTTATGATCTCCTGAATGTCATTATCCAATTTCAGGGTAGCAGCCGTGTTAGTCTGTATTCGCAAAAAGAAAAGGAGTACTTGTGGCACCTTAGAGACTAATTTATTATCCAATTTGTATGCATGTATCATTTCTGTATCTGAAGTTAGCAATATTGACTAGGTAACAATTACAACCGTGTGTGTACTTGGAGAAACGCCCACCAGACAGTAAGCAATCAGCCTTAATGGGCCATTAGAAAAAGACAATCAGTCTTTGAAGATGTGGTTCTCCTATCTTCCTGGAGTTCCTTCCTGTGGACATTGCAAATAAACTTGGTTTCATAGTTGCTTTGACACTGCAAGATCAGGTGATAAGATCACCTGATACAAAACACCACCTTGGACAGTGCTGCCACTTTTCCTCTGTAGGGGGATGCGGATCAAACAAAGGTTTCCTGAATAGGTAAATCCTTTTTAAGTCTGGTGAGGGGGTTAATCTGGACTCTCCTCCATTGCCTACCCAAGAAGAAAGACTGTGGAAAGTACCTGAAGGGACAAAGGAACTAACCTGAGGGGAAAAGCAGGGGTGAGTCCAGACTGAGACAGGGGTCCAGTCTGTCAGAAGAAATAACTGGAACTCTAAGCTACAGAAATTGTGCAACTTGCCTAAAATAACATTTAGGGTGAGAAATTATTTCTTGAAACCAGTCTCTTTAAGATCTTAAGCTTAGTATGCGTGTTTTATTTTATTTGCTCAGTAATCAGCTTTGTTCTGTATGCTATCCCTTATAATCACTTAAAATCTGCCTTTCATAGTTAACAAGTTTGTTTTGTTTATTATTAAACCCAGTTTGTGCAATTTCTAACTGGGGGAGGCAAGAAGTTGTGCATATCTCTCTTCACATTGAGGGAGAGGGCAAATTTTTATGAGCTTGCGCTGTGCAGATCTTTCTATATAGTGCAAGACAGTATTATTTTGGGTTTATTCCCCAAAGGCGGTGTGCATGTGAGTGCTGGGTGAATCCTCTCATACAAAGCTGACTTCAATCTGTGTCTGCAGCTGGGTGTGGCCCTATCTGTGTGTGTGCGCTGCAAGATGCCGGAGAGCCTAATTCAGTAAAACAGGGGGAGGGAATCCAGGCTTGTGGAGCAGGAGGGGCTCAGTGAAACCCCATTATATCAGATAGCATCCCCGAAGGGGTATCTAACTCATCACACCCCAATTTTCCATCCTACAGATTTGCCAGAAAATTTTCAACCAACCCTGAGAACAAATTTTTCACAAAAAAGTCCCATTTTTCTGCTAGCTCTCATCACAATAAACTGCCTGTGTAAATTGGGAATGTATTTACACAAGGATCTTGATTCAAAACATGGCCCTTGATGATGTCAGAGGTCCCCCAAGATAATACAATTAGCACATGGACAGAAATCCTTTATTATTATAATTTATCAGTTGTATTACTGTAGCACTTTGAGGCCTGCCTGAGATCATGGCCCCCTTATACTGTCTGCTGTACAAACTCACAGTAAAGGACAGCCCTTGCCACAAAGAGTTTACAGTCTGAATAGACAAGACTGACAACAGTGGGAAGTAGTACAAAAAGGAAGAAAGTAACTTGCCCAGCATGTCCCTGGAAAAGCTGGGAAGAGAGCTTATGTCTCCTTATTCCCACTACAGAGCCTCAGCCTCTACAGCACACTATCTCTCAAAACCACACTTCTATATTTCCCCCTTAATTCCTAGTTTAAATCCAGCTATATAGGGGTAGATGAATTTTATGCTATTTAGGACTAGAAACGATCATGTTATACTAACTAGAAGGCTGTTCCTTTAAACCACATCTGCAAAGGTTTCAGACTAGCAGTCATGTTAGTCTGTATCCGCAAAAAGAACAGGAGGACTTGTGGCACCTTAGAGACTAACACATTTATTAGAGCATAAGCTTTCATGGGCTACAGCCCACTTCATCGGCTGCATAGAATGGAACATATAGTAAGAAGATATATATATACATACAGAGAAGGTGGAAGTTGTGTCTATATACATATCTTCTTACTATATGTTCCATTCTATGCAGCCGATGAAGTGGGCTGTAGCCCACGAAAGCTTATGCGCTAATAAATTTGTTGGTCTCTAAGGTGCCACAAGTCCTCCTGTTCTATCTGCAAAGGTCGATTCACTCAAATGATTTGAATCTGTTGGAAGTTTTGGTTTATGTCATGAAACATTCAGCTAATGAAAATGGTGCAACCCCTGATCTCTCTATTGCTTACCATGCAGAATTAGGAGTCTCAAAAGCAAATTCTTTACTAGAATATAAAGTAAGCTGCTTCTCAATTTACATTACAGTATGTCTGGAAAGCTTCGACCTCCTGCCTTTTTAGATAGAAAGAGAAAATGTAGCTTAGCAGATGCACGCTACACTTGATCCTTATACATATTTTCAGTTAAAAAGTTCTTCTTTCTATAAGCCAAGTTTAATTTCATTTAAAAACCAGATCAGGTTTCCTGCAGTCTTTATTTCCATTTTTAGTACTTCATTTTAATTTTTATTACAGTAAAATGATAGAAAACTTCACAAATCAAACTAACAAAATGCAGCAGGAGGTTCTTCTTTTTTCAGCTAGACTAAACCCAATGGCACATAACATTTAAGGAGGTAGGAGAGAAGACAGAAAAAATAAATAAATAGGAAGAAAGTAAAGGAAAGGGGTAAATTTGTCAGTTCCCCCTAGGAACATACCACTTTACACCATTTGTTTGTTTGCTTTTTTCTCTCTCTTTCTTACAATAATTTGCAAAAGAACCCCATGTACACAGAAACTTAGATGCCGCCACAGAATGCAGCAATGCAAAAGTGTATAGTTGTGACTTTCTAGGCCCGTTGAATCCAATGCAACATGGAGGAAGAGATTGTTCCATCTCTTACAAGTACCTGCCTAAAAAGCCATGCAGTTACTCGGTCCACATTCTTCAAAGCTCAAGTGCCCATTATTGCCAGAGCCCAGCATTTAAAAATGATCTGTCAAGTCTACAAAAATCGTCAGATTGTTTTAAAATCTCATGATTTTTAAGCCAATATATTTGGGGCTCTTTTTAATGATTTTTGAACCGTTAGTGTACACTCTCAACATAAGTTCAAGCTGTTCTCCACAATCATGACCGTTGAAAACTAAACTTTTTTAAAAAATAAATATTGACATTCTCACATATTAATTTGACTCCAGGAGCTGGGACGTTAAAAAAAAAACACAACCCAATAATTGCAAGACTTGCAATAAAATAACAAGAATTGGCAACACTGACTACCTCAAGATTCATGGAAAGGTTTTTTTTTTCTGGCGGACTTAGGAGGAGGAGAGGAAAAAAAGCCATCAAATTAGAGGCTTTGAATGAAAACGCCAGAGAACATTCAACTAGAATGTGTCGCTATAAGAAACATTTTTTCTCTGACTGGGACATGATGGGAGTGACCAGGTATTGCCTTTATTGTGAGTGACTGTACAAGTCTGGGTTGTCAGCTAATGATCACCCAGTGCTCTCTGTTCAACTGTTATTGTCGGAGTTGTTGAGAAGTGCAATAATAGACTCATCCTGTCATCTTCAGCCAGAGCGCCAAGCATCTGTGAAAAACAATCAAGACTTCCTACATGTCAGCACTAAATACACACCCCTCTGCCTGCAACAGGAAGAAAACAAGATTTCTTGTATTATTATAGATAATCTAGGTGATTTATTTTGATTGTCACCGTTTTGTCATGTTATCAGGCTACAAGTGCCATGCCATCTGAGTGAAACTACATTCCCTCTTGTAACTTCAATGAGATATGTTATTGTTCACTTGTTCTTCTCCAGCTATCACGTAAGTGAAGGTTAGTCACATGCTGCATTTCATTGTTGGGTGAAATCAAACCTCCTTAGACAATACTGGCAGGAGAAAGGATGGTCCAATGGTTAGGGCCCTACCTGAAGACCTGCGTTCATTTCCAGGCTCTGCTACCCACTTTATGTGAGCTTAGAGCTTCTTGGCCTCTCTGTGCCCCAGTTCCCTGCCTGTCAGTTGGGGATAATAGCCATGCTCTACTGCCCAGGGAAGCTGAGAGGATAAATACACTGAAGATTGTGAGGTGTTCAGATAATGGGGGTGGGGGCATATCAAATAGATTAATTGAATTAGAACCGGGGGGAGTGACATAAGCACGAGAATGGGTCAGAACATGGGATATGAATTTTTAAGATGGTTTTGTCCCTTTTCTGAGGGGGCAGAAGGGGACAAATTGGGAACTTCAGTGAAAATTTTGGATTTTGAAATTGTTTGACCAGCTTTAGCCAGCCCCAGTGAGGCCATACTGCCATGCTACTTCAGCTGCTCTCTTGCTCCATGTTCATTGCAATGGTATCATCCTCTGACCTACTCTGGCTCCCTCTCCCACCATTCCTGGCACAGCTCCCTGAAGCAGTGGCTTCTGGGAGGCTCTGAAAGATCCACTTGCAGCATTGTGGGGAGAAGTCAAACTCCCATAATTCCCTGGGAAAACTCCCATAATTCCTTAGCAATAGGTGGGCCGCTGCCTTTTGGACTAGCTGCCTATTGTGTGTCTTTCCGCTCTCAGTCCCAGATACCGACCACAGCAGAAGTCCATCCTTGAAGGTGAAAAGGCATGGATTGCTGGGGCCGGGTGTTCATCTGCGGGGAGTTTTCTTACCAACTGAAGTTGGAGAAAGGCGTTTCAGACTACTCCCGCAGCATGAGTTTCGAGGCACAGCATGGCCTTGAGTGTTCCCAGTTTGTACCACCCCCTCCCACACCTTACAATCAATGGATGGAGCCCTCAACAGCGGGGATGGTCATGGATTCTGCAAGACCTCCTAAAGACCTCCCTTTTGTTTGGCAGCATCACCTCCATCTTCCTTGAGTTGAGTGCTTCTGTAAAACCAGGTGCTTGTTTCTTGGATGGGGGGAGTAGAAGTGCTAGGAGGTTCTCATTCAGAACTGAATTACACACATCATTCTGTCATTGGCAAATTTCTGTTCCCACCCCTTGGAGAGTCTCAGGTGCCTCTGCAGGAGCCTACAGCACACATCCTTCCTCTTCCTCAGCCAGCCCAGACTGGAGCATGCCCTGAAGGGGTGACTGGGCATGGTCTCCTGGGCTCACAGTGATTGGTCAGGCCCCGGTAGCCCAGTGCGGGATTGGTATACCCTGTCACAGGGCCAATGCATCTCGCAAAGAAGCCAATAAGTCGGGCCCTACCAAATTCACGGTCCATTTCAGTCAATTGCACAGTCATAGGATTTTAAAAATCATAAATTTCATGATTTCAGCTGTTTAAATCTGAAATTTCATGGTGTTGTAATTGTAGGGGTCCTGACCCAAAAAGGAGTCGTGGGGGGGATCACAAGGTTATTGTAGGGAGGGGCCGCGGTACTGCTACCCTTACTTCTCTGCTGCTGCTGATGGCGGTGCTGCCTTCAGAGTTGGGGAGCAGCGGTTGCTGGCCAGGAGCCCAGCTCTGAAGGCAGAGCTGCTGCCAGCAACAACACAGAAATAAGGATGGCATGGTCTGGTATTGCCACCTTTACTTCTATGCTGCTGCCTGCAGGGCCAGGCCCTCAGTCAGCAGCCACCACTTTCTGGCCTCCCGGCTCTGAAGGGAGCAATGCAGAAGTTAGGGCGGCATGGTCTGGTATTGCCACCCTTACTTCTGCGCTGCTGCTGGCAGGGCGCTGCCTTCAAGAGGTGGGCGCCGGACCAACAGCTGCCACTCTCCGGCCTCCCAGCTCTGAAGGCAGTGCAGAAATAAGGGTGGCAATACCATGACCCCCCTAAAATAACCTTGTGACCCCCCCCACAACTCCTTTTTGGGTCAGGACCCCCAATTTGAGGAGGAGACCAGACTTCATGGTCTGTGACACGTTTTTCATGGCCACGAATTTGGTAGGGCCCTACCAATAAGGGTGTGTCTTTACTGTGTTTAAAAACAGGTGGCAGCAAGTCTCAGAGCCTGGGTCTACAGACTTAGGCCCATGCTACAGCACGAAAAACGTCTGTGTAGATGTTCAAGCTCAGGCTCTGAAGCTCAGGGAGGTGGATGGGCTTCAGTGTCTGAGCTGCAATGGCTAGACGGCAGTGTTTTTAGTGCCATAGTGCAAGCCCCACAAGCCTGAATCTGTAGGCCCAGACTTTTGAGACTCGCTGACGAGATGCAGTGTAGACACAACCTAGGAGCCTTTCCGTTAACTTCAGTGGGAGCTGGATTGAGCCATAAGTGAATGTAGGTTCAATAAGCATGTGCGCATTGGAAATCATGGGAAAAGACCCTGAAGGTGGTAACGTGATACACATATGTGTTTGTCCTAGATTTAATAATTTTATTAAGATGATGTTAAAATAAAAGAAATGGTACAGAGTTTAAGTGTAGACATTTCTAGTTATCAGGGAGTAAGGTACAGATTATCAAGGGGTGCAAAATTCGGTTTAGGATCGGATGGTGTAAGGAATACATAATCTGTAATATCCCCGATGGGGGTAAAGGTTAACTGGTCAAAGTACAGACATTGAGATATGAGGGTATCTTGTTCATATAATGGCTATGTGCAGGTGTGGAGTATAATGAATGGATACGATGATGAGGATGGATTTACCCTCATTTGGTGAGATTTAATGTTCAGTGAGTTTATGGTTCCAGTTCATATGGTCCAATGGAAAAAGTCTCTCAGTCCCTTTCTCGTAGTTGATGCATGATGTCGTTCTGGCTCATGCCTCCTGGTACTGTTGGTGGCCGGTGACGTGTTCGATGTAGATGTCCCTGGACCATCGGATGGTGTCCGAGACCATGAGGAGCCTCATGAGCCGTGCGTAGCGTTGACCGATCTCACAGGTCCGCAGCACAAGCTCATTGCAGGGATCCCAGGCGCCCAGGGCTCTGACGATCAGGGCTTCCATCTGCACCTTGTAGCCCTTCGTTCTCAGGGTGTCAGCTAGGAGGGCGTGTTTTTCCAGCTTACGAGCTCAGGCTTCGCGGAAGGCCGGGGTCCTGTTCTCAAAGGAGACCGTGACGTCAATGAGGATGATCTTTTTCTGGGCCTCATCGGTGACTACCACGTCAGGTCACAACTGGCTGCCAGTACTGGGGATGGCGCAATTCACAGCGACCTCCCCCAGGTGCGGTGCGATGGCTTTCACCAGGGGGTTCTGGATGGCATTGTGGCACAGCTGCCAGGCTCTGGAGTGGGGCTTGCAGCTGCACAGGACATGGGGCAGGGTCTCGTTGGAGTAGCCGCACTTCCTGCAACGCTTGTCTCAGTTCCCGTGGTGGATGGCTCCTTTGAGCGGGACGCAGTTGAGCAGGGCACGGTGGATGAACCGCCAATCAGTGAAAAGGGTAAAGCCACCCCTGGCGAGGAAGTGGTTGCTGGCGTCCCACTTGCTGGTCAGTTCGAAGGTTTTACCCTGGTCTGGTTTACGCTTCAGGTTTTCATGTACAGGGAGTGGATGGCTGCCTTCAGGTCCTCTCCAGCATGCCCCTGGCCCTCGGTGTGACGATGGTGTTGTTGTCGGACCTGATCTGCGGCACCAGGACTCCCAGCTCCTGGTGCTCCTTGCACCACTCCCAGCGACAGCCAATGCGCTTCCCCAGGCGACGCATGGTATTGCGAACGCGGGACCACAGTAAAGTGATGTCGCACCTGTCCCGTCCAAATTCGCCATCCAGGGAACTGCTGAGGAAGGTGGCGATGCCTTGGTTGGAGGGGGCTCTGCTGATCCGCTTCTTTGTCACGTCATGAAGGGTGTTTGCAGCGTTGTTCCTTACCATGGCATCGGGACACATCAGCAGGGGGAAGGCGTGAGTGATCACCATGATGTCACACAGGTCGCCCATGCGGGGGACAATGGCACCACCATGCCTGTGGGTGATGTAGACCAGCTCATTGCTAGCTCTGTGGGGAAGGAACAGCCACTTCTTCACCAGCTGCCAGATGATCTTGTCTGCCTTGTTGAGGGGTACCTTCGCCAAGGCGGATCCCCTTAGGACGAACAAGATGTGGGGGATTAGGAAGGTGTTCAGGGCATTTATCTTCTGCCACAGTGCTAGCAGGGAGGTGTTGATCTTGGCGGCATTCTGTAAGATCTCCTGGATGGTGTCCTCGGGTGTCTACCAGGCACGGAAACCCGTTGGAGTGCTGAGGTGCTGGTACGCCTGTCCCTCTGCCAGGGGGATGACGGACTCGCCCTGGATCTGGAACCCCGTCGTCTGCACCGAGTCCCTTTTGCTGCCGTAGATGTGGAGAGTTGCACACTTCTTTGCATTGAAGCGGAGCCCCATCCAGTCAGCAGCTCGACTGCTGGCATCTAGTATACCTTGGAGGCTCTCTGGGTCATCCGCCATCAGGACCAGGTCGTCTGCATAAGCCAGGATGCTCACCCTCTCACTGTGGAGGTTGAAGCCATCTGTGCCATTGGAGATTGTTTGCAGCAATGGCTCCATGGCGAGGTTAAAGATGATGGGGCTGAAGGGACAGCCCTGCTTAACTCCGCTCTGGATTGGGATCTCGGTGGTCTCCCCTTCGACCGAGCGAATGGTGGTGTTGTATCCCTTGTACACCTCTTGGATCACATGAAGGAAGTTTTCTGGCATCCCAAACTCCTGAAGCATGGCAAAGATGTGGTGGTGGGGCATGGACCCAAAAGCATTAGCCAGGTTGAGCCACGCTACTGCGCACTGCCTCCGAGCCATTCTGGCCGTTTCGATGGTGGTTTGGAGGACGAAGTTGTGTTCATAGCAGCCCTCACAGGACATGAAGCCTTTCTGGATGGAGCTGATGGCTCCCTCACTCACCGACCACTCTGTGATCCTCGACGCCAGGCAGCTGATCTTACACTTGATCTACGCTTGATCTTAGCTCCAAGGAGCCGAGAAGCTAAGATGAACTCTGTGCACGACCGAAAAATGAAAATATCAGCCAAACAGCTCTTTGATGGCAAGTGCCATGTGAATTCTTTGATAAAACTCTACCTGTTTGGACAGAGCCCCACAGGGGATTTACGATTAAAGTGACTTGCCAAAAATAAGCAAGGTTTTGTTTTTCTTTAAAGATATTCAACATATTCTGTTTCCAGCAGCTATAAATAATGGATTGTCCAAGGTTTATTATTTTTTGACTAAATATCTACTTCAATCAGGTTTGCAGTTCTTCAAGTGACATTTTCAATATTGCCATTCTCAGCTGTCTTGCATTAGAACAGATGTCTTGCACGTAGCGAATGGCATGTGGTTAGAATAATGGCTCCTGAATTGGTCCTGGGGACTATGCTCTCATGCTCCTTGAAGCATAATGAATGACCTGTGACATTTTTGTATGTTTGAATGAGCCACCATTCTAAATTTAGATGTATTCAAGGTGATGTCCTTGCATTCAGTACCCCGTTCATAAAAAAAAAAAAAAATTGTTTACTGCCATAGTCAGCACCAGTTTTTTCATAAGTAATCACTGCTTCAGCACAGCTGAGCCAGTATGGAGGGGATGTGAACTATGCCCAGTATAGGTCTGGTGCAGGTTTCCTACTCAAGGAGCAAAGGTCCACTCCCAAGGAAGTGCAACTATGCGCTGCTCCTCATGCAGAGCTTGAGGCAGAGTTGCCTATTGGATAGTGCTGGTCTAGAACTTTGAATACTCAGGTTCTAGTCCCCAATCTGCTCCTGGGTAACTTTGGGCACAGTCTTTTCACCTCAGTTTCCTCATCAGTAAAATGGGGATAATATTACTGACCTCCTTTGTGAAGTATTTTAGATCTATCGATGAAAAAGAGCTCAGTATTCTCATCATGTGGCACACCCATAATCCAGCCCTTAAGTAGGAGGTAAGAGAAGTGTCCAGATATATTGTTATGGAACTCACCAGACTGTAAGGCATCATAAGAATGGCCATACCAGGTCAGACTTATGGTCCATCTAACCCAGTATCCCGGCTTCTGACAGCGACAGATGTCAGATACATCCGAGGCAACAAACAGAGCATTAGATGGATTATCAAGTGATCCATCTCCTGTCGTCCACTCCCAGCTTCTGGCAGTCAGAGGCTAGGACACCCAGAGCATGGGGATGCATTCCTGACAATCTTCTCTAATATCCATTGATGGTCCTACCCTCCATGAACTTCTCTATTTCTCTTTTGAACCCAGTTGTGCTTTTGGCCTCCACAACATCCCCTGGCAATGAGTTCCAAAGGTTGACTGCACATTGTGTGAAGAAGTACTGCCTTTTGTTTGTTTTAAACCTGCTGCCTATTAATTTCATTGGGTGACCCCTGGTTCTTGTGTTATGTGAAGGAGTAAATAACACTTCCTTATTCACTTTCTCCACACCATTCATGATTTTATAATCCTCTATCACATCTCACCCCCTTAGTTGTCTCTTTTCCAAGATGAAAAGTCCCAGATTTTTTAATCTCTCTCCTTATGGAAGCTGTTCCATATTCCTAATCATTTTTGTTGCCCTTTGCTGTACCTTTCCCAATTCTAACATCTCTTTTATGAGATGGGGTGAACAGAACTGCATGTAATATTCAAAGTGTGGGCATACCATGCATTTATACAGTAGCATTATATTTACTGTCTTATTATCTATACCTTTCCTAGTGGTTCCTAATTTTTTTGACTGCCATTGCACATTGAGCGTATGTTTTCAAGGACAATGACTCAGCTCTCTTTCTTTTATCATCTCTGATAAAATGAAAGTTGCTGCAAAGAAATAAAAATGGAAAGTCATCCAATATATTGTAAGTTGAAATTCTGCAAGGAAAATCATATCAGAATACAAGGGTGGGTCTTAGGGCCTAAGGAGTCAATCACTTCTCTTTGAGCGATAGCATATCTTCTAGAAGACCATTTAATCTTGACTTAAACTCATCACGTTCCTAGGTAAGTTTAATAAACAACTCATTCCAAGGAAAATTAATTGGTATTAAAATAAATCAATCAATAAATCAAAATCAATATACCGAACATTACACTGCAAGCCTTTTATTAATATTCTCAGGAGGGAAGGGTTGTTCAAGACATTTTCCAGAGGCAAGGAACACATGCGGCTCCCTCTGAATCATCAACAATGAAATATGCAGCCACTCAAAGTTTAATTTAACGTAGGCACAATGGAAAATATATTAATTTTATTTCTTTACTTGCCTGAAAATGAATTAATTTAATCAGGCCATAAATACACCAAAAACTCTTCTAGGTGATTTGATAAGGTTTCCCACAAAGGCATGACCCAGTTTGTCTCTTTAGACTCAGAAGGGGAATTTGGTACAAGAAAATAATCCTCCAAGTGGAATGATTCATTTGGTTGCTTGATAAAAGTCTGAGCTCTGGAGAATGCCACTGCAAGATTAAATCAGGAGTATGTTGTATTACTAGGAGGTCTCTATTATCTCTACCAACTGTACCTGTCCCCAATTGTTAACTACCTGTGGACATTCCTGGACTGGTGAAAAGCTTGGTCTTTTTACTTCAAATATTTAGACCTGAATTTTCATTCACACCAAGGTCTCTTTATACCACTCCGGCAGTGTAAAGGGGTCAACTTAAAATACGTGTCACTAAGAAGGCACTCTAGTATAACTGAGAATCAAACCCTTTGCCCCGAACCCAAATTTCTAGGGCACAGTCCTGCTCTACTGAAGACAGTGGAAATACTCCTGTTCGCTCTTATTTAAAGGCTTTATGAAAGGGATTTGGCGCCCTCTGGCAACTGATGCCTTCTACATATCCACAAAAGGTTCTAACCCAAATTTCCCCATGACATCTGGCAATGTACCTCAGCATTCATCTGGGGAAACCACCTTAGATCTCCTTGGGCTTCTCCACTGAGGTAGCTACTAAAAGGGCCACCTGGTGCTAAACGTACTGATGTGGGCATTTGCTCAACAGGAAATGAACAAAGACCACCAATTTATTTCACATAGGGCTCTGACCGAGCTTTAGAAGGTAAAATGGCTTTCACATGCCATTGACTTGAACAAGATTTTAACTTCCACCAAGAGGTGGAAGTCTCAGCAGCCTACTGCCAGCCCCTGAACCATCCAGTCCCCTATATTACAACATGCTTGCAAGGAAATGTCTTTTCTTTATTAGAGTTTGCTCCCTATGAATTGTATTTATGTTCCACTACAAGCAAGTAAATGAATGGTTATGTTTTCAATCTACAGTCAAGTACATTTATAGTAGACTGATGATAAACTGGTAAAAAATTTTCCATCAAAACTGTTCAGTTTTTCAACTAAACACTCCCCCACCTTCTCCACGAATCCCGCCTCCATTTTCCAACCAATTCTAGATTTCACCCTTAGTGCCAATTGGTAGCGTTTGCATACAGGTCTACAGATATCTAATAAAGGCTGAGATTTTTTTAAAGGGGCTTAAAAGTGTTAACACACTTTTCTCATTAATAGTACATAGGAGCTATTCCTGTTTCACAGGAAAGTCTACAGTTTCCAAATTTCCTTTTGTTCCAATTTGTAACAAAAATTGAAGCATTTCAAACTTTCCTATAAAATGACATTTTTGAAAAAAAATGTTTCAGGGCCATTAAAGGGGTTCATTTACATAAAATCAAATGACTTCCATTTTGACTTTTATTTTCTATTATCATTTATAGGAGAAAATAAAAAAAATTGAAATGAAAAGTCATTCTGAAGGGATAAATGGAAACATTTAATTCTGATAACATCAAAACAGAACTTTGTGACATCACTGAAAAGCTAATTTGGTTGTTTTTTTTTCAAAATGCATTTCTCATAATTGACACATTCCTGTGGAAAGTTTTGATTTAGACAAAAATTGACATTTTTGATGGCAAAATATTCAGTCAGAAAATGTTTGATCAGATCTAATAGGATCTGGCCACCTAACTCACTTAGGCCCCTTTGAAAATTCCAGCCCAAACTACCATACTCTTACCACCCAGAGAAATGCTACTTAATGAAATTAGCAGTATTAGACATTACAGGGTCAGCAAATCAGAAGTTGCAATGTTGTAGCATTGTGGCTGGCTGTGTTGTCCTCTTGAGGTGCCAGGCCTCGGATTGAGAAGCGTTATCCAAACATCTGAAACATGTGAAAAACTGCTAATATAGGGAAATCCAATATTTCCCCTCGATTACCAGGACATCTCTAGTAAAATGAAGATGTTTATCAACCTACAGGATAGACTCAATCATATTCCAAATGCTTAACTGTTCATTTATTTGCTTGTCGTGAAAAATAAATGCTATCTCCAACAAGCAAAATGAATAGGAATTTCGGTGATGCATGGCACTCATACTGGACCTTTGCACGCAGGCAAATTTTACTCTACAAGGATATAACACAATGATATAAGACCAAGGTCCTGAACACTTGTGTTAATAACAATTTTCAGGGCTCTTTTTTCAAGAGTAGGAGTAATAATGCCAGTGTCCTGGTCAAATTCCAATGTAGGTGATTATATGCCTCTTACCTAACCCCCACAGCCCAGGGCATTTCATCTGGTAGGCTGTCTTTCACTTGAGGTGAAAGGTGAAATTGTAATTATGAAATCATTAGGATTAATCGCAAAGCCTTGCCCATCACCAGAATAGGTGAAAACACCAGGGCATTCTTAAGGGAGGATTATCTCCTTTTCAGTCTTTCCTAAACTAATCCAATACGTCTTTTTAACTCTGAAGGTTGGCAAGTTGTCACTCCATTATCTGGCTTTGTAACTTGCAATGTTTGTTTTGAAGACAACTATGTTTTCTTCATTGTTTTTGAACATGCAAAGCACATTGTGGAGTTACAAAAGGAAGCAACTGTCTACTAAAGGCGTGGTTACACTTACATTTTATAGCACTCTAACGTGCTGGCTCAGGGGGGTGAAAAATCACCCCCCTGAGCGCAGCAAGTCAGAGCGCTTTAAAGCGCTAGTGTAGACAGGCTCTGAGCGCTGGGAGCTAATCCCCTCGTGGAGGTGGATTGCCAGGAGCACTGGGAGAGCTCTCTCCCAGCGTTCGCACGGGACCACACTCGCACTTCAAAGCATTACTGTGGGAACACGCCCACGACAGCGCTTTGAAGTTTCCAGTGTAGGCATGCCCTAATACTCTAATAGGTCTGGGTTATTTTGTGTAGGTATTCTGAAAGGACCCATTGTAGTGGCTCCAGCAAAGTTCTTAATATGTATGTTGATATTACAGACTGGGTGGAATTCACCCCTGTGCAGTGGGCCAGCATGCACCACTTTAAGCAAGGGCACCCTATAGGATGTACAGAACAATCTGGTGGGCCCTTTGCAATGGGGTCAGTTACACAAGTTTACAAAGATAAGTAAGTATATATGGGGATGAAGTGACTTGCTTAAAGTCACAGACAGCTGTGCAAGGAAAGGATTTTTGGGGTTCCCTGAATATTCAAAAAAAAATTTTTTAAATGGCTTTGGGTTGACCTGAAAATGAAATTTTTCAAAATTTTCAACCTTGGAAAAAATAGCCATTTAGGGTCGATCAAAGTGTTTCATTTAGCTTTTGAGGGGCTTTTTGCACTTTTTAAAATAAAGGACATTTCAACACAGAACGTCAGTCCGAATGGAATGTTGAAATGTTTCATTCTGAAAATGTCAAAACAAGACATTTTGACTTTTTCTGATTTTTGTTAACACACTTTGGCAAGACTGGGAAGAATTCACAAAACATTTAATTGCTGGTAAATTTGCATTTTGCGCCAAAAAAAAGTTTTAGCTGAAAAATTTCAGACAGCTCCAGTACATATCAGAACCAAGACTAGAACCCAGTGCTTTTAATCTTCGGGCTGGGGGAATGGGAGCATATCCACCACACCACCCTGCAGCTAAAGCCTCTGTGGTAGCAGAGAGTGCTTCAAAGCTTCCAGGAGATGTGATGATGCTCTGAAACTTTGAGAAATGAGTGTGTCTAGTGACAAAGAGGTGACGGATCCAAAGTCAATTCTAGAAGTCTAATTCATATTCGCTCGGGGCGTAATCTCTCTGAAAGATACAGTTCTATATAATTATCTAATGCCAGGTGGCCTGGACTGCCCTGTTATGTGGAATATTCTCCTTCCAAACATCTTCCAGTACAATGAAAAATGAGGTGTGTGTTCATGCTATTAACCCTTTATAGTATTTACTGTATTTCTCATCTTGTTCATTCATGCAATTTAGCTGAGTGCACCTCTGCATGCTGGTGGCTGAGTGATAGCAGTGCCTGGAGGGGTTTGCAGATTGTCATTGGCAAAGTGTTCTGAGAGACAGCCCAGGCTGGAGAGTTAAGCGGGCACAGTGGTCCCACAGTTCCAGGTTGTACCCCTGGGGTCCCATCACAACCAAGCTTGGTAGAGATCCAGTGGTGATGTGGGAGCTGAGGTAACAGGCTGGAGGCAGCAGTCTAGGAGCTGCCTACAGAGAGAAGGTGAGGCAGTGGGCAGCCAAAGAGCTGGGACTGGAGTGCTGAGAGCCAGGCAGGGGAGGCCACAATAACAGTAGCAGGTGGATACACCTTGGCAGCCCACAAGCAGGAGGTGTGGTGGCAACTGCATGTGCAAATGGCAAAATTGGGGCAGACAGGCCCTAACGAGACCAGGGACAAAAGAGCTGAGCTCTGGTCAGAGATCTGCAGGCTAATGCTTGCTTGCCCTCCAAGAAAGGTAGGTTGGTGGCAGCACCTCTGGCATTAGACCTGAGGATGTGGCTACCTTTATGCCCCTTTATACATCGAGGTCCCTGAAAGAGACCTAGAGAGTCCCAGTCCTCCCAGCAACACCCTGCAGAGGAGTCAGTTACACAACAGTTTACTGCCAAGCCCTGGGAAGAAGCAGCAAGAATTAGGGAGTGAAATTCTATGTGTTATGCAGCAGGTCAGATCAAGCATGCAGGGCAGAAAATGCATGTCTTGCATACATAGACAACATATCACTGGGTCAAGTCCAATGACCCTCTGAGGCAAAAACACCCATGGATGTCAATGAGACTTTAGCCTGGATAATGATAACCGAAGGATCTGCTTCAACATTATAATTTAACAGAGTAATAAGCGTTACAGGCATGTTGCTGGGGCGTCCTGATGTCAATGGATGCTCCAGGATGCCAGGTGTGGGTGCGCGTGTATGCATTCATCTGCAGGGGAGACACTGAAAATGAACCCAGCCTGGAGCTCTATTCTCCAACTTCTGCAGCACGGGTGGGAATAAAGTACTCCTCCTGTTAAGAGGTGGATCTGGGAAGCCATTAGATTGGTTGTGGTCCAGAGAGGACGCAATGGGTTCAAACTCTGCTGAGGCTACAAACCATGCGGACTCCCTACAGACAAACTAAAGTCCATTCTCTGGTATAACAGTTTCTGGAATTCCATGCCAGGCCAGCTGAGCTTTGCAGCCTTCAGAGGTGGGGGCTGCTGTTGTAGTCTGTAAGGGAGCTATTTCCCAGCAATCAGAATAGTAACCAACAACCAAAAGGTAGGCTTGCCTTCCAACCATGCATAAACCCATGCTTAGCTTGCTCCATGGCTGAGTAGGTGTTAAGTGTATTGCCAAGAGACTCTCTTTGCCAGCCTGCCTGGTGCATTACTGTCTAATGCTTTCTGAGTACAGCTGTTAACATCACCCACCTCCCACTTCTCCCATTAGCCAGTCTCCGCCCCCTACCGCGGTGGGGACCCCAGACTCTGTAGAGTGACTTTGGCAGGCTCTAAGTGGCAGTGTGAGCAGTGTTGTGGGAGCTGCTGAGCCCCACCCAATTCTACAAGGAAGCCGGAAGTTTCACCTGCAAGAGGATCATCCTCTCCCAGTGCAGATTTAAAGGGCCGAGGACTGATCTGGACAGGTGTAAAGACCTTGAGGTTGGCCCATTATTCTATTGCTTCAAGCATTTCCACACATTTAAATGCTGTACATTTTTATACCCATTGTCAGATTGCCAGGCAGCCACTTTAGGAGCACATTCATTGATGTGGCTGTACAGGAAATGATGCTGGTGTGATACTGGCAACAGGGCTAAACCCTCCACTGAACTGTCACACTCAACTCAAAGCAGGGTAGTGTTTCCCCATTACTGCAAATTAAATGACATGCCATGCATAGTAAAGAGAAAGTTCTGGTTTTTTTTTTTGTTCAATTGTCAGTGGACTTACATCAGGGCTATTTTTTCCCCACTGTTAGTACAGTAGTTTTGTTCACATGAAGCAGGAATCTCATGCCAAAGTATTGTTCTGCTCTTTGTACTTTTGGGACCTGATCCAACTCATACTGAAATCAATGGGAACCTTGCCATTGACGTCAATGTGCTGAATGTAGCATAGTATCATATAACATGCAAAAATTGGACATAAACACCAGGGGTCTGAATTATGGTTGTATGGGCAACCTTCCTTCTGGCATTGCCTAACTTTTCAGGGCTCGACTTTGCAACCTTAACATTCTTTGAACATTGTTGTTCTGGAGGTTGGTCCAGTATAGTACATTTTAACACCTCAACTTTAACACATTAATCACTTGATGATGACCTGTTCTTTTCATTGACTCTGGGGCACCTGGCATTGGCCACTGTCAGAAGACAGGATCCTGGGCTAGATGGACCCTTGGTCTGACCCAGTGTGGCCGTTCTTATGTTCTTAATTGACACAATCCTATCAAATAACGGAGCAATACGGTGGATGAAGTAATATCTTTTATTGGATCTTTTATTTTGTTGGTGAGAGAGACAAGCTTTCGAGTCTCACAGAGCTTTTCCTTGGGGCTGGGAATGGCGCTCCAGGTGTCACAGCTGATTGGTTAGCCTGAGTAATTAGCACATGTTGTAAGGGACCATTCACGGTAATGGCCTGTTAACACCTCTGCAGTCATAGGACTAAGAAAGGGGTGAGTGGGTTACGCCATTACAATGATCAACACCCCCACAACACATCTTTCAAGGTCCATGGATCTGACCTACACATGCCTAACACAACTTGCGGTATACCTCATCCAGTGCACTAAATGCCCCAACAACAACTATGTGGGTGAAACCAGGCAATCACTATGCTCTCAAATCAAACTCACACAAGAAAATGATAAAAGACAAAAACACCCCATCACCTGTGAACTTCTCCTAGGTCAGATACAGAGCAATCTCTATCAGTCCTCATCCTCAAAGGAAACCTGCACAACACTTTCAAAAGACAAGCCTGGGAGTTTAAACTCATAATTCTGCTAGACACTAAACATCATCTACTGAACAGAGACACTGGATTTATTGCTTATTACAACAATCTATAACCCATTAACACCCTCTTTTTGTCCTATGACTGCAGTGGTGTTAATGGGCCACATCACCTCGAATGGTCCCTTACAATATGTACTAACTACTTATGCTAAACAATTTGTTCCACCTTGCATTTGGCTGTGACAGTCAGAATACCTTTCTCAGACCCAAAGAATTGCTCTGTGTGGCTCGAAAGCTTGTCTCCGGCCTTGTCTTTACTACAAAATCAACCTAAGTTAGGTCGATGTACAGCCACTGCAGTGATTACTGTGGGTTTTCATTTCCACACTATCTCCTTCTGTTGGTGGTGCGCATCCTCACCAGGTATGCTTCCACCAATATAACTGACAGTGTGGGGAATTGTGGGGCGCTGACAGCCCAGAGCCTGCCACCCAGGCTAACAATCCAGAGCCTCGCCACTTGGGCTGACAACCTGGAGCTCCTCCTCCTGGTCTGACAGCTGGAGCTCCGCCACCAGGACTGACAGCCCAGAGCGCCTCCCGGTAAGGAAGGAGAGCCTGAGCCTGGCCACCTCCCAGTCAGGGATTGAGCAGGGGGGAGGAGCCCCAGGTGGGGCTGACAGCCAACAAGCTATGTAAGTAAGCCAGTATCTACACAGACACTGCATCACCCAGCTACGTCGACCTAAGCGCTAAGCCTCTCACGGAGGTGGAGTTATTAATCGGTGTAGTGGGTCACTTACAGACACTTACAGAGTTGCGTCTACGTAAGCTGCCTTAAGTCGACCTAACTCTGTAGTGTAGACCAGGCCTCTCTCATCAGCAGAAGTTGGTCTAATAAAATACACAACCTCACCCACCTTGTCTCTCTAATACCCTGGGTTTGACATAGCTACAACTACACTGCATATGAAACAATAGTCGTGGTAAAATTTCAAAAAGTTTCCTTATAAAAATGCTAGAGAACTCTGCAGTATTGATCAGATCATAATAATGTCGCTGTAGACATTAAATAAGTAGACAGCTTTGACTACTTGGGTTCCACCATAATATATGGAAGCTGCAAGGAAGATGACATCAACAAGCAGATAGCTACTGCCGGGTGAACATTCATGTGTCTGAATAAAAATGTTTGGAACCTTAAAGCCAGTGTCTGTAACAGCTAAAAAAAGGATTATATACAATGCTTATTGTACCAACATTACTTGTGAAATATGACAGAGAATCTGAAGCAACAGCTGCAATCATTTGAAACCTGGTGTGTGGGCCGTATTCTGTGCATGCCAACGCTAGCTAGGCTCAGAAATGAGGACATCCATGGACGATTGAAACGCCAGTGCGTGACTACAATCACCAAAAGGCACCAACTACACTCTTTTTGCTATGTTGCCAAAAGGACCTCATGTTGACGGCCTAAAATTGTTCTCTGAGGAAGACTGCACGGAGAGAGAGGCCAGGGACATCCAAGGTGACAGTAATATAACAGTTTATAAAATCGTCCAGGCACCTCCCCAACAAGCTCAAATAACAACTCAACACAGACATGGATGGAATCTGCTCATAACCTCAGCCCAGTGATGAGCTGCCAAAATCTTAACAACCGGTTCCCTCCTCACCCCATGATGGGGTCGTAGTCTGCCACCGTCCCCGGGACCCCTGCCCCATCCATGCCCCCCCCCCCCCGCTGATTGCCCCCGGAACCAGGAAGGAGGGTCTCATGGACCACCGTAGTGGGTGCCCACTCTGCTCTGCCCCGCCCCTAAGAGCCAGAGGGACCTGCCGGGGGGGCGAGGTGGGGAGTCCCAGTGGTGCTTACCTGGGGCGGCTCCCAGGAAGCATCCAGCAGGTCCCTCTGGCTCCTAGGGGCGGGGTAGCGAAGCTAGGGGGGGTGCAGGGGGAGCGGCCACTCCCCCCACTGATCACATCAAAAGTGGCACCTTAGGCGCCGACTCCATGGGTGCTCCGGGGCTGGAGCCCCCACGGGGAAAATTTGGTGGGTGCAGAGCACCCACCGGCAGCTTCCCGCCCCATGCCCAGCCCCAGCTCACCTCAGCTCTGCCTCCGCCCCTGAATGCGCCGCCCCGTTCTGCTTTTCCAGCCCCCCGCTTCCTGCGAATCAGCTGTTCACGTGGGAAGCCGGGGAGGGCTGAGAAGCAAGCGGCGGCTTCACGTTCAGGCACAGGGAGGTGGAAGTGAACAGAGTGGGGGAGCACTTCCCTTGCGCACCCCCGCCCCACCCCCCCGGGTTACAGGCTGCGGCGCAGGCGGCCCTCCTCGCGCTCCCCCGCCCCAGCTCCCCTCCGCTCCGCCTCCTTGGGCCTGAGCACAAAGCCACCGCTTGCTTCTCAGCCCCCCCGCCCCCCCGCCGTCCCCCCAGCTTCCCATGCAAATGGCTGATACGCGGGAAGCCGGGGGGCAGAGAAGCAGAGCGGGGCGGAGCATAACTCGGGGCGGAGGCAGAGCGGAGGTGAGCTGGGAACGGGGAAAGGGAGGGGAGCTGCCGGTGGGTGTTCTGCACCCACCAAATTTTCCCCGGGGGTGCTCCAGCCCTGGAGCACCCACGGATTCAGCGCCTAAAGCGCCACTTTTGGCCAGTTGTTAAATTTAGAAGCCTTTTTAGAACCAGTTGTCCCCCATGGGACAACCGATTCTAAAAGGGCTTCTAAATTTAACAATCGGTTCCAGCAAACCAGTGCTAACTGGCTCCAGCTCACCACTGCCTCAGCCTTACCCAATCTTGGTGTTGGAAGAAGACGACAATGATGAAATGAGCATCTCTGCATGGAGGGGAAAGGAAGAGGTTGGAACATTCAGGATCTTGCTAGTTCATAATCATTTTTCAATACCGAGCATCAATCCTGTCACCAATTACACTGAGTAAAATAAGCAAAAAATGACAGGTAATGAAACAACTTCAATTTTCCCCAGTGAACGAGGAGCAATGCACTGAAATACATTTTCATATTGTCACTTAAGGAGCAACACAACAGCAAGGAACTTGGGCTCAGATCCTCAATGGTATTTAGATACCTAGCTTCCATTGATTTTGAAAGGAGTTAGACACCTAAATACCACTGAGGATCCAGGCCTTGGTTACTAGCATTATTATATATACAGTGTCATAGGTATGAATTGCATGCTAAAGAGATAGGGCTAGGTTAGGTCTGTGGCTATAGTCACAAACAAGGAGTGGGGTATAAGCTGCCCCATCCTAGCAGTAGCTCAAGGAGACATTAGTGCCTTAGAGATACCTGTTTGAGCCTCAGTTTCCTCCCTGCTTCCCCCCAGCTCCAGGGAAGTAGCAGTTTGCTGCTACCCTTTAATAGCCGCAAGTTATCACTCCACCCACACTGTCTCAAACATGCTGGCCAACTCGTCAAGGGGTTGGAGCCAAAGCTTCCTCCCTCCCCTGCTCTTGCGGTAGTAAGCGGGTACAAAGAACCTCTTTATTCCTATGTGCTTGGACAGAAGACTGGGGAAACCAGCCCAGACAACTAAGGGGAGTTCTCACTCCCTTGTGCAGGTGTCCAGCCCAGACACACGATAACTTATAGGCTATAAGGTCTTTTCCACCAAGAGCTGATAATCTAAATAACTCTTCAAGCCTCTCTTGTTGGATCACTCATCTCTGCAGGTTAAGACTGTTTACATTCATGGGATAAATACTAGACGAGTCTTCCAGCCTTGTTTGTGCTATTCAGGCTGTGCAGAAGGAATTGTCCTTACTACTAATTAGCCAGCTGGCATTAAAAAGAATGTTTTGCCTCATTAAGACCAGTTTTTCTTCTCTCCACCCCCACATACACTCTGCCTCAGTCACTTCTCTGGGCCCCCTTCCTTTCAGACCAGACTCATTCAGGATTTTAGGCAATAAAAAGAGAGCAGATTTTTAATTGCAAATAAGCTATAAGAAACAGCTAAAAACTTCTCATCTGAACAGCTGTTCTCCATCTCTCCCCAATACAGGAAGGATCTCATCTAAAAGTTGTGTTTACTTGTGTCAAGGATTTGCCTGCCTGTTGCTTTTGAAGGAGAACATAACTATTCGGCTTAATCTTTCAGGCCATCCATATAATCCTGCAATCTTGAAAGTCAGCCTCTATTTTGTGTATATCACTCATGACCGCAAAGACATAAACAGTTGTTAGCTACTCCTCACACCAGAGCTACATGTACTGAACAGTCATAAAAAGAGCGACAACTCACAAGGACTTTCTGCTCCAAAAACCCCAGGCTGCTACCAATTTGAGCTAAAGCAGAATCTTCAGTAGCTGTGTCATAAATATAAAGGGAAGGGTAAACACCTTTAAAATCCCTCCTGGCCAAAGGAAAAACCCTTTCACCTATAAAGGGTTAAGAAGCTAGGATAACCTCGCTGGCACCTGACCACAATGACCAATGAAGAGATGTCAAGGTTCCTCCCCCACTCTGAACTCTAGGGTACAGATGTGGGGACCTGCATGAAAAACATCCTAAGCTTATCTTTACCAGCTTAGGTCAAAACTTCCCCAAGGTACAAAACAGTCCACCCTGTGTCCTTGGATTGGCCACTACCACCACCAAACTAATACTGGTTACTGGGGAAGAGCTGTTTGGAAATGTCTTTCCCCCCAAAATACTTCCCAAAACCTTGCACCCCACTTCCTGGGCAAGATTTGGTAAAAAGCCTCACCAATTTGCATAGGTGACCACAGACCCAAACCCTTGGATCTGAGAACAATGAAAAAGCATTCAGTTTTCTTACAAGAAGACTTTTAGTAGAAATAGAAGTAAATAGAAGTAAAGAAATCACCTCTGTAAAATCAGGATGGTAGATACCTTACAGGGTAATTGGATTCAAAACATAGAGAATCCCTCTAGGCAAAACCTTAAGTTACAAAAAAGATACACAGACAGAAATAGTTATTCTATTCAGCACAATTCTTTTCTCAGCCATTTAAAGAAATCCTAATCTAACACATACCTAGCTAGATTACTTACTAAAAGTTCTAAGACTCCATTCCTGGTCTATCCCCAGCAGAAACAGCATATAGACAGACAGAGACCCTTTGTTTCTCTCCCTCCTCCCAGCTTTTGAAAGTATCTTGTCTCCTCATTGGTCATTTTGGTCAGGTGCCAGCGAGGTTACCTTTAGCTTCTTAACCCTTTACAGGTGAGAGGAGTTTTTTCCTCTGGCCAGGAGGGATTTCAAAGGGGTTTACCCTTCCCTTTATATTTATGACAGGAGACAAGATACTTTAAAAAGCTGGGAGGAGGGAGAAAAACAAAGGGTCTGTGTCTGTCTGTGTGATGCTTTTGCCGGGGACAGAACAGGAATGGAGTCTTAGAACTTAGTAAGTAATCTAGCTAGATATGCGTTAGATTATGATTTCTTTAAATGGCTGAGAAATTAAACTGTGCTGAATAGAATGGATATTCCTGTCTGTGTATCTTTTTGTAACTTAAGGTTTTGCCTAGAGGGATTCTCTATGTTTTGAATCTAATTACCCTGTAAGGTATTTACCATCCTTATTTTACAGAGGTGATTCTTTTTTACTTCTATTAAAATCCTTCTTTTCAGAAACTGAATGCTTTTTCATTGTTCTTAAGATCCAAGGGCTTGGGTCTGTGGTCACCTATGCAAACTGGCGAGGATTTTTACCAAACCTTCCCCAGGAAGTGGGGTGCAAGGGTTCGGAGGATTTTGGGGGGAAAGACGTTTCCAAACAATGCTTTCCTAATAAATAAACCCAGATAAACGTTTGGTGGTGGTAGTGGAAGTCCAAAGGCAAAGGGTAAAATAGTTTGTACCTTAGGGAAGTTTTAACCTAAGCTCGTAAAAGTAAACTTAGGAGGTAAGCTCATGCAGGTCCCCACATCTGTACCCTAGAGTTCAGAGTGGGGAAGGAACCTTGACAAGCTGTCACAGTAGTAGGGCTTATATCCTTTGTAGGCTGAAGCCACTAGAGGGTTAGACAATCTCACACACAGACTGGAGCAGGGCTGGCATTCCATCCAGGAGCTGACAGTGGTGAAATGCACCAACTAGCCATCGCCCAGCAGAAATTTGATAATAGAGGGCTCTTCAGTCTAGCAAAGACATAATAAGAGCAAATAGCTAGAAGTTGAAGCTAGAGGACTGGAGAATGGCAAACATAGTACCTATCTTTAAAAAGGAAAACAAAGAGGACTTACAGATATGTTAGCCTAACTTTGATACCTAGAAAGATACTGGAAAAAAACAAACAATCAGTTTGTAAGCACCTAGAGGATAATAGGATTGTAAGTGTAACTCATGCCTGCTTGGCGTGGAACACTGTCCGCAGCTAGACCAGCTAGAAATTGGTGAGCCTGGTATAGCCTTGGTTAAAAGAACGATGTCTTTTAGCTCATGCAGTAGATGCTCATGCATTAAGCTCCAGAGATCCCAGGTTTGATCCAGGCTGACGACGACCAGTGTCGGTTGGCGTTACATAAGAAATAGCCAGCATGGATTTGTCAAAAACAAATCATGCCATACCAACCTAATTTCTTTCTTCACCAGGGTTACTGGCCTAGCAGATAGGGTTGGAACTAGCAGACATTACACAATTGATTTTAGTAAGCTTTTGATACAGTCCCACAATATTCTCATATGAAAATGGTGGAAATGTGGTCTAATTGAAATTAATATGGGTGCACAACTGGTTGAAATACCCTTCTCAAAGAGTAGTTATAAATGGTTTGCTGTCAGACTGAGAGGGTGTATCCAGTGGGGTCCCAAAGGGGTCAATCCTGCATCCAGAACTATTCAATATTTTCATTAAATCACTTAGATAATAGAGTGGAAGGTATGCTTCTAAAATTTGCAGATGACACCAAACTAGGAGGGGTGGCAAGCACTTTGGAGGGCAGGATTGGAATTATTGGAGAATTGCTCTGAAATCAACAAGATTAAAATCAATAAAGACAAGTGCAAAGTACTCACCATAGGAAGTACACAACTGCAACATGGGATATAATTGTCTAGGTAGTAGCACTGCTAAAAACGTATCTGGGAGTTATAGAGGATCACAGAATGAACATGAGTCCACAATGTGATGTAGCTGTGAGAATAGCTAATATCATTCTGGAGTGTATTAACAGGAATGTCATATGTAAGACATGGGAGGTAATTGTCCCACTCTATTCTGAACTGGTGAGGCCTGAGGTCCCTTCCAGCCCTACATTTCTATGATTCTATGAAATCTACACTCAAAATAAGGTGCACATTTTCAACAGTGAGGGTAATTAACCATTGGAATAACTTAATCCTTGGATGTATACACAGGGAAATATTGAGCAGGAGTAAGGAGGTCATATTGCCTATGTACTTGGCTCTGGTGCAACTGCGGCTGGAATATTGGGTCCAGCTGTAGTGTCCATGCATCAAGAAGGTTATTGATAAATTGGAGAGGGTTCAGGGAAATGCCACAAGAATGACGAAAGAATTGAAAAACCTGTCTTATAGAAAGAGATTCAAGAGGCTCAAACTATTTAGCTTAACAAAGAGAAGGTTGCAGGGTGACTGGATCACAATCTATAAGTGCTTACATGGTGTTCTGTGCTAGGCCGCAGGCCTAACAGGAGTGCTCCGAAAGAACGAGGCCTACACGCAGCAAAGCAGCAAGTTATTGGCTTTATTGAAGGTCAGTGACACACCCGCAACGAGGACGCCAAGCGTTGCTGTCACGGAAGCGGGGAACCCAGCGCACCGGAGCTCTGCCTGGGACGGGGTCCGACGAAGGGGCAACCAGCGAGCCATGATAAGCAGTACAGAGAAACAGCTCATGAATATATAATTAGGTACTTTCCTAAAGGGGCTTTTCGCTACCTGGCAAAGGGCCATGCAGGGCAGACAAAACTGGCCTAAAGCTGGTTATAGCTGGTTTTCCATGTCCTACAGTGACCGGGCGGCCTCGAGAAAGCGGAAGTTCCCTGGCTAGGCCGTAACAAAGTCTTCCGCAGTCCCTTACACATGGGAAACAAAAATTTGATAGCAGGCGAAGGTATAACATGATCCAATGGCTGGAAGTTGAAGCCAGACAAATTCAGACTAGAAATAAGGTGCACATTTTTAAATGGCGGGGCAACTAAGCATGGGGAAAACGTTCCCAGGGTTGTGGTGGATTCGGTCAGGAACGAGGGCCTGCAGCAGGGCCTGGGCTCAGAGTTGAAAGCCCTGATTGGCCGAGTCACTGGATTGGCTGAGCAGCGTTGCCATGGCTGCTCTTAAGCCCAGCAGAAGCACCAGAGGCTGCTCCACACTAACACCTGCAGCAGCGATAGCTTCTGTGCCTGCCTTGTTCCCAGCCTTGCTTCTGCCCTGTTCCCCTGCTTGGCTTCCTGAATCCAGTTTGGACCCTTGGGCTGTGTGATTCCAGGGTCCTGACTCCTGGTTCTGACCACTAGGCCTGACTGTCTATGCCCCAGTCCAAGACAGATTCTCCATCACTGGCAATTTTTAAATGAAGATTTGATGTATTTTCTAAATGATAGCCTCTCACTCAAATAGGAGTTCAATGACATTCTATGGCCTGTGTTTTGCAAACCAGATGATCAAATGGTCTCTTCTGGCCTCATATCCTAAAATAATTTTATATCTCTAACAGCCTTCTTATACCAACCCCTTGTGATTCCCCTGGCACTGGATCTCATTTATGGTCTGCTTCTAGGTGACTCAAATGAAAGATCTTCCAACACTTCTTCAGACTATTCCTCAGCCGAATAGACCTCACCATTAGGAAATCTTTCCTGAGCAGAGCAGCCTCCTGCAGATGTCCTATCCCCACAAAGTGTAACTAGTTGATTGTCTTTTTTTTCCTTGCCGGCAGCAGCCTCCGCAAAATGGCTTTAGTGTCAGCTGGGTTACAGCAAGCACAGTTATGGCTGTGAGCAAACAGGCTCAGCTTGATTTGCCATCTAAAAATAGAAGTTCCCAAAGAAAGCTGCTGCTGAGTGACATTGCATTAAAGGCTATTTCCTCTCTCTGGATCCATTTAGTGCATTAATGCATCCTCTGGCGGGAGGTATGTGCTGGAAGAATAGGGGCTATAATTATTCAACAGATGGGATGGCGAGAAGACAGCAACATCAATACCAATGAGCAGTTACTTATTGTGGTGGTGTATAAACATTGGGGCTTTTGCTGAGTCCAAACCAGCTTCTACATTTGATCCACTGTGAACACGACCAGATGAATCATGCAAAAAAAAAAAAAAAAAAAAATCCCTGGCAGTGGCTAGCTCAGAAAGTCAGCCAGTTTTCATGTAATCGTTGTAGTGGTGGATAGAGCTGGACCTAAGAGCCTGCATCTGTGCTATTACTCACTTAATTATTGCCTTTAAATTTTTAATATGAATTTAGCCCAGTAGAATGACCTTTAGCTACAAAATACGTGGAGCAAGAACAGGCCACAGAAGCTTCCAAACCTACGTCAACTAGAGAAACATCACCTGTTGAGGAGAGTTTAGCCTTCATATACATTCTGTCTCTTTCTACTAAATTGGCTCTCCTCACTACAGTATCTGAACACCTCTTGGTCAGTAACCCACCAAGGAGGAAGGGAAGTGCTGTTATCTTCATCTCACAAACTGGGGACCAAGAGGCAGTGGATAGATTAAGTGATATACAAAAGGTCACACGGAGTCTGTGGCTGGAATGGAAGCCAAATCTCTCAACTTTCGGACCTCTGGCCTGCCCACTAGACCATCCTTCCTTCAGCAGTCATGTAAGCTTATCCTCTAAGCTAAGGGTGCCGGCATGGAGCACTTGTCTACCAGGAACTGTATTGAGACCACTGACTCATTTCTGATAGGCCACTGAACAGAGTAACAGCCTCCAAACTGGGCCAGCTGGAGTCACTGAGCAAGAGGTGACAGCAGACCATGTTATTATTTTTACTACAGTAGTGGCTAAAGTCGAGACTGGGGCCCCATCATGCTAGCTGTGGTACAGATACAAATCTAGAAAGTCTTTGTCCTGAAATGTGTACAATCTAAATAGAAAAGGCAAAAAAGGATTAACTCGTCACTGAGATGTTAAGGGCCAGATCCTTAGTATTAAGGCACCTAAATACCTTTGAGGATCTAGGGATAAGTGACTTGCTTAAGGTCACAGAAGAAGGCTGTAGTAGAGCCAGGCACTGAACCCAGAGTGCTTGAGTCCCAGCACACTGCTTTAATAAGAAGACCACCCGCTTTAGTAGCTGGAACCACATGGGCTTTTCAGAAATGGTGGGTAAGGATGGTGTCTCTAGCCTCCGTTTGTCAGAATCTGGGAATGAGCGACAGGGAATGGCTCACTTGATGATTACCTGTTCTGTTCATTCCCTCTGGGGCACCTGGCACTGGCCACTGTTGGAAGACAGGATACTGGGCTAGATGGATATTTGGTCTGACCCAATAGGGCCATTCTTACGTTCATAGCAATGAATTTGAGGAATCTGATTAATTTAACCCTCTTTTCTGCTAGTGAAAAAACTTCCAGCTCCAGTCAGTAGTGAGTAATGCAATGGAAATACTGGGGGGTGGGGGAGGGGATTGTATTAAAAATCGAGCTAAAGAGAAGAGAAAAGATAACCCAACATTTTGAGACTTGAAATAAAAATGTAATTGTCGTTTGGAGTGAAGGTTCATGTTGGTTCCTTTTTCATCTATTTTTCTTTCTTCCATCCATACCCGAGTCCATCTGCAAATCCTCATTTCCAACTAACACTAAAACACAAGGTTCATGATCCAACAAGGAAGTTTTGGAAATTTCATGATACCCACAGGTCACAAGACTTGTATGCAAGATGATCTGGCCCAGCACTCAGCCCCTTTCACCAACTTCTCCTGTTTTCATCTCTGTCCCATGTACTCCAGCAACCCACCTCTGGTTCATTACACAGGAGTGGGAGACTGTAAAGGGGAAACCTGATATCTCTTTTAGCTCAGAAGTTGCTTTGCAAGTTCTAATTCACAACTAAAAATCAATTATGTCCTGGGTACCGTGACTGCCAAATCCATTGCATAAATTCTCAGAAAGAAACTGCAATTACCGACAGTGCGAAGACTATCTAAGGGATACATTTTTGAGTGTTGTACAGTGAAGATGTTGAAAATTTGTATTTCCCTTTTTTGTTTGCAGCCTTTTCTCCCTGTCTCCCCATTAATCTAATACGCGATTTTAGTGCTAGAGACACGGTACAAATCGTGCAGGCTGGAGAGTGAAAAACAAGAAAGTTCTAGAAACAAAAGCTACAATGCTGGGGAAACAAAAGGTCTTTGGCATCGGTACGTTAGGAGAATCCCATTATTCCTGCTCAGCATGGGCCTTCAAGCACAGACTATTAGACTTATACCTTTTTTGCCAACAGAGTAAAAATGTTATAATGACTTTCAACAGAGACTAGAAACTAGATGAGGTCTCAGAGTAGCAGCCATGTTAGTCTGTATTCGCAAAAAGAAAAGGAGTACTTGTGGCACCTTAGAGACTAACAAATTTATCTGAGCATAAGCTTTTGTGAGCTACACGTAGCTACACGTAGCTCACGAAAATTTATGCTCAAATAAATTTGTTAGTCTCTAAGGTACCACAAGTACTCCTTTTCTTTTTACATGAGGTCTGTGGCCTTCTGAGGTCCATGAATATCACCCTGAAAACTCTGAGTCACAGATTTTTTTTTCCCGCTATGGATAATTTGGCAAAGTAAGAACTCAGCACCAGGCTTCACCTCTGACTTGCATATGGTGTTTGCTGTATAATGGGTAGGAAATACATGTATTTGTGGTCTCTCCACCGAGCATATGAAAAGTAGCCCATTGATCACAGTTGGATTTCCTACACTCCCTGCCATTCAACTTCAGAAGCACAAGCCCCGCTCTCTTGAGCCAACAGAGAATCACCGTTAGCAATATAGGACCTATGACACACAATCTAACACAGAGCAATGCTGCACTGACAGCTCATTAAGGGTTTGCTTACTTACCTTTTCCTGCCAGCTGACTAAATCAACTATTGAGGAAGGAGAAGAATACCTCCTTGGGAGTAAGGAAAGCAGAATGTGGCCCTGTATCTGAATTAGTTGTGTAGGTGCCTGAGAGCTTTTATGGAGGGGATGGGAGTGTAGGAAAAGTTAATATGAAAGAGAAATGATGGCTCTGTGTTCAAGGCACTGGATCGGGACTTAGATCATGGATCTGTTCCTGGATATGCCACAGGGGATGGATCACTTGATGATTACTTGTTCTGTTCATTCTCTCTGGGGCACCTGGCATTGGCCACGGTCAGAAGTCAGAAGACTGGGCTAGATGGACGTTTGGTCTGACCCAGTATGGCCGGTCTTATGTTCTTATGTTCCTGTGTGACCTAGGGCAAGTCACCTCACCTCCCAGGGCCTCTCTTGCCCATCTGTATAATGGGGATGATAATGTTTCCTTTGTCTTGGCTATTTTGATTGTCTGCTCACGGAGGCAGAGCCTGTCACATACTATGAGTCTGTATCCCTATTGGTTATGGCCTTTATCAGGCAGGAGCATAATATAAACAATACAGTACTCAACTGCAGCAAAAAAGAGTCGGCTTCGAAAGCACACAGTTCATTTAGTACATTTTGCTATTAACCTAATTTTCTGATTACTTTGCTATACACTGGCTCATATTCTAATTTGAGTTGAAGGGGAAAATCTATTACCGCTACATCCATAAATCTCGCTGATAAGGCATGTTCTCGTACACTGCTGTTCCATTTTATTGCTTTGATTGATAAGAGTTTTGGCTTAATAGAATATTTTTTCCCCTCTTGGAGCATCCAATTTAATACTTGCCTAACGAAATGCTATTTGCTGCTGTTGTGCCAGAGAGCTGGTCCTTTCCAAACCCCATTCATGATGTAGCACAAGGACACAGCTTCACAAGGTTTGGGTGTGCCAGTTATTCAAACAGCATTGACAAAATGTACTAGGTTATACATTGGGGACAATTTTCATGTAAAAGGCAAGATGGGGGGGGGGGAATCTCTCCTCTTAAGCAGGTGATTCTCCACCTTTTCCACACTGTGAGCCCATGTTACAACAGAAAAAAAGTTTTGGGGACATCCTCTTGTCTTTACAGTTACCTAGAAAGGTGGCCACTAATCCCCTAAAACCTAGTAATGATTGTGATGCTTCCTGAGGGGTAACCAAGGTTGTGAGGCACCTTGCTACCATTTGCTCTGAGTGTGAGGAAGTCATATCAGTGCCTGCTGGGGGTCAGCTCCCCAGCTCCACCAGTCATGGGCAACACAAGAATTCCCCACTGAGCCTGGACAAGCCCCACTCTCTCTCTCTCTACAGCTTAGCAATAGGCACCCTCCAACCCCTGAGCCTTCCAAGCATCCCTCGGGAGTGTCCAGCCTCTGCTCCAGTGGACACTCACAGCGTTCACAGATTCGCTGCCCTTAAAGAATCAGCATACCCCAGCTTACCAGTTCCACCTCAGATCACCGCTCTGCTTCACACACAGCACTTAGATATGTTTATAGTGAAAACAAGCCAAAGTTTATTTCAGAGAAGAGATTTAAATGGCAGCAAGTAGCAGTACTATGAATGGGTGCATGTGAAATAAAATCATAATACTCATTCTAGAACCTAGACTTATTTAACTGGATACTTCCTTGCCTTATAGAGCAAAGCTCACCTCAGCGTGCTTCCAGCATTTCAGCCAAGCCTGGCTGTGATCTTCCATTAATGAGACAAATCGCACTGCCAGCTTGCCTGCTTGGTGAAAGATGCCAAGTGTACCTCTCCACTCTCAGATATACCTCAGCAATCCATTGTCTTTACTCCTAAACAGGACCCCCACCTGCTGTTTATTTCTTCCTGTAAGTTTCCTCACTTGAAGAGTTCAGAACCTCTTGATTAGCATTCGGCTCAGTATACCAACAGGCATCCACTAGGAGACAGCCAATGCCCAGTACACACAGAACTAAAGAAAGAGATAAGTGTTTGTTACCTCCTGTTTGGAAGGGATCTGTCAGACACACGTCCCCTCCTGGTTACCTGCCCTAAGAACATCATTTTCCGTATAGACACATAACTCCTTAAATATTATCTGCACACACATTTCACAGTGATTGACAGAGACTTCCCATGCTGCCCTTTAGTGAATCAGTATGTGCATGTATTTTAGCCAGGGGATCTCGGTAAAACTTTTTGCATCCCTGTGGCCTCTGCCAGTTAGCACCAAGAGGTCCCTGAGTCACAAGTTGGGAACCTTTGTTTTAAACTCTTCCCCTCATAGCATGTGCTGCTGAGCACCTGGCAATCCCCAATCTGGGCAAAATGCTGTAGCGTGCTTATCTGCCCTCTGCCTACCTTCACATCCCTATGCTGGCTGCCTCTTGACACTTACAATAAATTCACTCACCTTGTCCTTGCCTTCATAGCCCTGCAGAGTCTAGCTCCTTCTCTAACTTATTGTTCTCCTGTCTTTTCTCACATCCTCTTCACCCCTCCCAAACAGTCCAGCTAACTGAAACTTTGGGGCTGTATTCATCCCTGAGCCAGCACTGAGACCAGCTTGCTCCTGCCTGAATCTAGGAATGGCTCAGCTCCTGTTGCAACTTAAGGCAGCCACTGGAGCTACCCTGACTTCCAGCTGGGTTGTCATAATCCCTATGGTGAAGCTGTGTAATAGCTGGGGCATAGAGAAGCCCTCGCCACCGCTCCTCCCACCCCGGTCTGTATACTTGAACTTAAACTCATGATTCTGTGAACACGGTGGAGAGCAGGATAAGAAGAGGAAGCAAAAGAACAGGACTTTGACTGGAAAGGAACAGGACCCAAGAAGAGTAGAATAGAAGATCTCAAGATAGAGAGGTCTATAGAGAATGAAATATTGAGAAAGTGAAGAGGGAGCTGTAGAGTGAACATGGGTCACTGTTGTCAGAGATTATGAGACCAATGTGCGATAGGACTAGCAAGCACTGACTGGGCTGCACAAGCTCTCAAGACAGAAAAGGGAGCTGTGGTTCGAAGGGGGGATGAATCTTCTTAGAAAAGGAGTGGTCCATTGTTCCCATGTGATCTGCATACCCTAGAATAGATGGAGAAGCCCCAAGGCTTCTGCCCTCTCAAGCACATGGAGGGGAACACAAGTAATGGAGAAAACTTCACAACTCCACTGAAGTTGCTGAGCCTTCATGTTCTCTCTTCTCCTCTCCAGTTTATGGGACCACTGATGGTGCAGCTGTGACCATTTGAGAATGTGTCTGTACAGACTTAGGAGTTCTGGCTGATATTCTGAAGCGTTACTAGGAAAACTGCTGTATCATGGATGCCCCTCTGTATGTATCTTTACTAAGCTGCAAACTCCACTTTGAAGGTGCAGCCTTTTGCCTTCTTCATGGTCGGTTTGCTGCAAAGTTGGACTGAAATTCTAAAGGCTAGCAACAAAAGAAAAACAAAAGAAGGTCGTTGATGTTTAGTGCTCTCCCATGGAAAGGGAATAGATCTAAACAGGCATGTTTATAGTGAGAAAGCTTTTCTGAATATCTCACCTAAACCTCCCTGGCTGCAGATTAAGCCATTACTTCTTATCTTACATACACGCAGAGAACAACTGATCACAGTCCTTTTTATAAAAGTTCTTACCAAAGCTGAAGACTATTATTAGGTACCCCTCTGTCGTCTTTCCTCAAGACTAAACATGCCCACTTTGTTTAACCTCTCCTCAGAGCTCAGATTTTCTAAACTTTTTGTCATTTTTGTTGCTCTCCCCAGACGTCCTCCTGGCCACCCATCGAACTGCTGTGGAAAATTCAGCTTCTGGGTCTCTGGGTGTCTTCAGCCTCTGGGACCTGAATGGAATCCAGCCAGTGCCACCACCAACGGGTCACTGAAAACACTGTCAGGACACAGAACAGGAGCAGCAAAAAAGGGAGTTTTGTGAGGGAGTATGAGAGGTAGGTGCACCTGACACTCTAAAATTAGCTCCCCGCCCAATACAAACAAACAAAATGAAAGAGTAAAAATAATGCAGGCAGAAGTCCAGAGTGAGAGATATCCAGTGTATTGCAATGAATGTACCACATACAATTACCTGCCTTGTGGGCAAGGGGCAAACGTTGGTATTCGGTGCAAGCAATCCATGGCCCTCAGAGACCGAGGAAGGGCTCCGGAGACCAGAGTGGCTGAACTGGAGGAGCTAAGGGAGACAGAAAGGTACACAGACAAGACTTTCTGGGGCACAATAAAGCAGTCCCAGCCATGGGCTGACAGCCTCTGTGCTGTTCAGAAGGATGAAAGTCTCAGGGAAGGAGAACATCAAGCTGGAGTGGAAGGAAGTGAACCCATTATTGGGACCCTCTTCCTAGATGAGGACAGGGTATTCTCTCGCATTGAGGATACCCCACTGTGAGAGGGGACACCAGTTATTAGGAAGAGACAGCTAATAGTAGGGGAGGGATTCAATTATTAGAAATATAGATAGTTGGGTTTGTGATAACGGGGAGAACTGCCTGGTGAATTGCCTGATTGGTGCCCAGGTTGCAGACCTCTCAAGACATCAGGATAGGCTTATGAGTAGTGCTCGGGAGGAGCCAATGGCTGTGGTACATGTAGGTACCAATGATATAGGGAAAGGTAGGAGAGGGGTCCTGCAAGCCAAAAATGTAGGCTACTAGGTAAGCTATTAAACTCCAAGATTAAACTACCAAAAACTAACAGCAATTTTTTAGAGTACATCAGAAGACTGCCTATCTATCAGTGGGGCCACTAGATGATCAAGGTGCTAAAGGAATATTCAAGGAAGACAAGGCTGTGGCAGAGAAGCTAAATGAATTTTTGCATTTGTCTTCACTGCAGAGGATAAGGAGAAGATCCCCACAAACAAGTCACTCTTTTTAAGGTGACACACCTGAGGAACATCCAAGTTTGAGGTGTCAATAGAGGAGCTTTTAGTACAAATTGATAAACGTAACCAAAGTGATTCACCAGGACCAGATGGTATTCACACCAGAGTTCTGAAGGAACTCTTATGAAATTGAAGAACTAACTGTGGTATCAAGTAAATAAGTCTCTGTACCAGATGACTGAAGGGTAGCTAATGTAATGCCGATGTTTATAAAAAGGGTTCCACAGGTGACCCTGGCAATTACAGGCAGGTAAGCCTAACTTCAGTATCATGCAAATTGGTTGAAACTACAGTAAAGAACAAAATTATCAGACACACAAATGAACACAATATGTTGGAGAAGAGTCAACAAGGCTTTTATAATCTATTAGAATTCTTTGAGGGTGTCAACAAACATGTGGACAAGGGTGATCCAGTGGATATAATATACTTGGACTTTCAGAAAGCCTTTGCAAAGTTCCTTACCAAAGGCTCTTAAACAAAGTAAGCTGTCATGGGATAAGAAGGAAGGTTAGGGTCATGGATCAGTAACTTTTTGAAAGATAGTAAACTTATGTGATAAGTTACAGTCAGTATGGATTTGTCAAGAACAAATCATGTCAAACTGACCTCATAGCTTTCTTTGACAGGGTAACAAGCCTTGTGGATAGGGGGGAAGTGGTATATGTTTATTTTAGTAAGGCTTTTGATACTGTCTCATATGACCGTCTCAGAAACAAACTAAGGAAATACAACCTATAAGGTAGGTGCATAACTGGTTGGAAAACCATTCTTAGAGAGTAGTTATTGGTGGTCCACAGTCAAGTTGGAAGGGCATATTGAGTGGGGTCCCACAGAGATCAGTTCTGGGTCCAGTTCTGTTCAATATATTCATCAGTGATTTAAACAATGGCATAGTGAGTACATTTGTAAAGTTTGCAGATGATACCAAGCTGGGAGGGGTTGCAAGTGCTTTGGAGGATAGAATTAAAATTCAATATGATCTGGACAAACTGGAGAAATGGTCTGATGTAAATATGATGAAATTCATCAAGGACAAATGCAGAGTACTCCACTTAGGAGGGAACAATCATTTGTACACGTACAAAATGGGAAACGACTGCCTAGGAAGAGTACTGCAGAAAGAGATCTGGGGGTCATAGTAGATCACAAGTTAAATATGAGTAAACAGTGTAACACTATTGCAAAAAAAGCAAATATCATTCTGGGATGTATTAACAGGAGTCTTGTAAACAAGACGCAAGTAGTAATTCTTCCACTCTACTCCACACTGATTAGGCCTCAACTGGTGTACTGTGTCCAGTTCTGGGTGCCACATTTCAGGAAAGATGTTGGCACATTGGAGAAAGTCCAGAGAAGAGCAACAAAAATGATTAAAGGTCTAGAAAACATGACCCGTGAGGAAAGGTTGAAAAAAAATGAGTTTGTTTAGTCTGGACAAGAGAAGACTGAGAGGGGACATGATAACAGTTTTCAAGTATGTAAAAGGTTGTTTTAAGGAGGAGAGAGAAAAATTGTGCTCCTTAACATAGGATAGGACAAGAAGCAATGGGCTTAAATTGCAGCAAGGGTGGTTTAGGTTGGACATTAGGAAAAACTTCTTAACTGTCAGTGTGGTTAAGAAATGAAATAAATTGTCTAGGGAGGTTGTGCAATCTCCATCATTGGAGATTTTTAAGAACAGGTTAGACAAACACCTGTCAGGGATGGTCTAGATAACACTTAGTCCTGCTATGAGTGCAGCGGACTGGAGTAGATGACCTCTCGAGGTCCTTTCCAGTCCTGTGATTCTCTGAAATATCTGGTTGGTTTTTACAATAGAAACAGGTAAATACTGATGACTGTTCTGGAACTTGTGCTGTTCACTATATTCATAAATGATCTGGAAAAGGGGCTAAACAGTGAGATGGCAAGATGTGCAGATGATAAAAAATTACTCAAGGTAGTTAAGTCCAAAGCTGACTGCAAAGTGTTCTCACGAAAGGGAGGGACTGGGCAAGAAAATGGCAGAGTAAATTCAATGTTGACAAGGGCAAAGTAATACACATAGGAAAACATAATCCCAACTCTACATACAAAATGATGGTGTCTAAATTAGTTATCACTCAAGGACGAGATCTTGGATAGTTCTCTGAAAACATATGTTCAATGTGCAGCAGCAGTCAAAAAAAGCTAACAGCATGTTAAGAACCATTAGGAAAGGAATAGATAAGATAGAAAATATCATAATGCCACTATATAAGTTATTGGTACACCCACATCTTGAATACTGCATGGAGTTCTGGTCACCCAGTCTCCAAAAAGATGTATTAGAATTGGAAAATGTACAGAGAATGGGAACAAACCTGATTGGGGTATGGAACAGCTTCCACATGCGGAGAGATTAAAAATACTGGGACTGATGGATGTTCAATTTAGAGTAGAGACGACTAAATGAGGATATGATAGAGGTCTGTAAAAATCAAGAATGGAGTGGAGAAAGTGCATAAGAAAGTGCATGCATCTGGTGAAGTGAGCTGTAGCTCACGAAAGCTTATGCTCAAATAAATTGGTTAGTCTCTAAGGTGCCACAAGTACTCCTTTTCTTTTTGCATAAGAGTGTTATTTATCCCTTCACATAACACAAGAACTAGGTGTCGTCATCCAATGTAATTAATAGGCAGCAGGTGTAAAACAAACAAAAGGCAGTACTTCACACAATGCACAATCAACCAGGGGAACACGTTGCCAGGGGATGTTGTGAAGGCCAAAAGTATAAGAGGGTTCAAAAAAGAACCAGATATGTTCATGGGGGGATAGGTCCATAAATGCTATTAGTTAATATGGTCAGTGTCACAGCCCCATGCTCCGGGGTCCCTAAACCTCTGACTGACAAAAACTGGGATTGGACAGCAATGGGAGATTACTTGAGAATTGCCCTGTTCTGGTCATTGCCTCTGAAGCATCTGGCATTGGCCACTGTCAGAAGACAGGATACTCGGTTAGAAGGACCATTGGTCTGACCCAGCATGGCCATTTTTATATTCTTATCTTTTTGCATAAGTGTGACACCCCTGAGGCAAACTAGGCAGTCGCCAAGCTACAGCCAAATTCTGCTACAGTGTGTTGATATTGTATAAAACATATAATTGCATAAGTTGTCACAAACCACACAAAGATAGAATATACCTTTGAAGGTGTCAGAGTAACAGCCGTGTTAGTCTGTATTCGCAAAAAGAAAAGGAGTACTTGTGGCACCTTAGAGACTAACCAATTTATTTGAGCATGAGCTTTCGTGAGCTACAGCTCACTTCATCAGATGCATACCGTGGAAACTGCAGCAGACTTTATATATACACAGAGAATATGAAACAATACCTCCTCCCCTACACAGAGAATATGAAACAATACCTTTCTCTGTGTATATATAAAGTCTGCTGCAGTTTCCACGGTATGCATCTGATGAAGTGAGCTGTAGCTCACGAAAGCTCATGCTCAAATAAATTGGTTAGTCTCTAAGGTGCCACAAGTACTCCTTTTCTTTTTGCGTATACCTTTGAAGGTCACTAAAATATTACAGCAGGAGTGAGTCTTCCTACTAAGGGAAAGACACCTCTGGAGAATCCATTATCAGACACTCTCCTGTCAAGGAAAATGCTTCCCTGGGGAAAACACCTCCATGGGAAAGGCTTCTGTAAATCAATCCCGTTCTAATGTAAAATACCTATCAGGACACTCCTTTTTGGAGACTAACTGCCTTCCCAGCTTCTCCCACATCCCTATCTCCCTCCCTGTCCCCAAATGGAGCTTTTATATTGCAAAAAGAGGTCACACTAGCCCACAGGTGACTTAAGACCTCATCAGTCCACTCCAATTAGTCCTGATGAGATCTGCAATCTGTTCCTTCACTTCTAGCCCACAGGGGGAAGTGCTCTTATGAGCTCATTTCAGTGGTTGTTAGATCGGAGTCACTCCTTATCACATGCTCCACACTGCACCATATGTAGGCCCAGATCCATAGGCACTGACTCCCTGGGAGCTCTGGGCCTCAAGCACCCACAGAAAAAAAATAAGGGGTGTTCAGCTTCAGCACCCATGGGGTTGGATTAACCTTTTGTTGGGCCCAGCACCCAGACCTTTCCCCTGCCCCCCACTTGGCTAGATGGATCCTTGGTCTGACCCCGTATGGCTGTTCATATGTTCTTATGACAGTCATCTCTTTTATAGCACACTCTTGTAGTGAGGTATTCATCCTTGACCTCTCCTCCTTCAGTGCTTGAGTATCACACTGAGCATGAGCCTATAAAACTGGTGATGAAGATCTGTTCTATGTAGGCCAGTCTATTATGGTGGCTTATGCTTAAAACCTTACTTGGAAAACATCTCTCCTCTTAAAGCTAATGTGTCTGCTTCTAGGTGGGCTTGGGGAATTGTCCCCTAGATCTGATCTACTGCAGAATTTACAGTCTCAGAAAAATTAGATTACAATATAGCTCCAAAATATTACAAGCTCTATTGAGCAACAGCCTTGGCCTAGTGACTTTAGGCACCCAACCTGAGACAACTTAAAAGAGGTCTTATTTTCAGAAAGCGCTGAGCACCTTTAAGTAGAACCAGCTGGGAATTTTTCAGTGAAGAACATCCATTCTGGGTCAGACCAATGGTCAATTTAGCCCAGTATCCTGTCTACCAATAGTGGCCAATGCCAGGTGCCCCAGAGGGAATGAACAGAACAGGTAATCATCAAGTGATCCATCCCCTGTCGCTCATTCCCAGCTTCTGGGAATTGGAAGCTAGGGACACCCAATAGCTATGGCGTTGCTTCTCTGACCATTATGGCTAAGAGCCATCGATGGCCCTATCCTCCATGAAATTTTTCATTTAATCAGAACCAAAATATTTTACAGGAACGTTTTGGTTTCAATGAAACTTCCATCAGGAAGGTTTCTCAGATTCAGGATGGAATTTGGAAAACAGGGGGAAGAAGAGAACAAGAGCCCCACCCTGGACTAGCGAACAGCCCAGTGTTTAGGGAACCCCCTTAGGATGTAGGAGACCCACGTTCAAGTCCCTAAGTTGGGCAGAGACTTACACATGGGTCTAGAACATCCCAGGTGAGGGCCCTAACCACAGGGCTATTGGCTAGTCTAAGGTGGGGCACTCACTCTCATTTTTCATGATTTTTTTTCAAAAACTCTTGGGTTTGTCCGAGTGCAGAACAGGGACATTTTTCATTTCCCACCCAGCTCTTCTTTTAAGGTGTCTGTTAGTGGGCACCCAAAACTCACTCATCATTTCTGAAAATGTTCGTCATTAAAGAGACAAGGTGGGTGAGGGGATATCTTTTATTGGACCAGCTTCTGGGGGTGACAGAGACAAGCTTTCAAGCCAAACAGAGCTCTTCTTCATTTATGTCCTTCGTGAAGAGCATTGTGAGCTTCTGTGCTAATTTGCAGTCGTCATTGTACCATGTGATTCCTACCGACGCTTCGCTCTCAGCAATTTTTTTAAAATGAAATCTTTGAAGGCAGAAAAAAAAACTAAATTGCCATGACACCATCTTAATATTGCCTTTGATTGGACAGGACAGGCAAGCAAGAGGATCTGAAGCATTCTCTATCGCACACATTTCTAACAAGCCCTAAGGTGTTGCAAGAAGCAAGCTCTGATCTACAACACCTACAATATACATTAAGTCCTTTAATGCAGTAGGAGGGGAAATAGGAACAAAGGCAACATTCTGGCTCCCTGCAGATTCCCTTAGCTTGGAGGGTGGCAGGGAGCAGCAAAGTTGTCTTTCCCTCCTCTTTTCAAACTCATAGACTTTAAGGCCAGAAGGGACCATCATGATCATCTAGTCTGACCTCTCACACATCATAGGCCACGCATCCACACCTGTCATAGACCTATAACCTCTAGCTGTGTTACTGAAGTCCTCAAATCTTGATTTAGAGACTTAAAGCGACAGAGAATCCATTATTTATTCTACTTCAAACCAGCAAGTGACCAGTGTCCTATGCTGCAGAGGAAGGCAAACCCACTCTGCCAGTCTGACCTGGGGGGACAATTTCCTTCCCAACCCCAAATATGGCAATCAGACCTTGAGTATGTGGACGAGACCGTGTTAAACCCCCCAATATGGTGCATCAGTATTTGTTCTTTGATGCTTGGACCTGGAGTGCCCTGGGACCTGTGAGATGGTTTAAAGATAGAATACTTTGAGAGATTTCACACTTATCTAGGGCTGAACCCCTGGACTAAAAGCTCTTCATTTTTAGCTTGATTGTGAGGCACAGGCATGGAACCTAAGTCGCTCTCTACAAGAAAACCTCTTAGATCACTAAAAAAAACGCAAAACAAGTAGCGTTTGAGGATTCATTCCACCAGCAAGACAGTAGTTATTGTGTGTATTACTGTAGTACCTAGAGCAGGGGTTCTCAGCCTGAGGCCCAATTAGACCCAATTAGCTGTGGCCCATGTGACATCCTCAGGCCCACACAGGTAATATAGATATTGTGTGGATGCGGCCCACGTAATGGAGAGCTGCATACGTGACCCACGGTGCTAAATAGGTTGGGAACCACTGACGTAGAGCCTTCAACTGAGGTCCCACCCTGCTAGATGCTGTACTGACATCTAATAAGAAAAGGCACCCGTCTCAAAGAGATTACGATCTAGACAGACAAGAATGAAAGTATTACCATTCCCAATTTTTAAATATATATTGACAGGGAATCTGAGGCTCAGAGAGATTGACTTGCCCATGGTCATGTAAGTCTATGGAAGAGCTGGAAATATAACCCAGGTTTCCAATGCCTTAAACACAAAACCATCCTAAATCACAAAGCCATCTGCGCTTTCGTCCTTTGGTGCATTACCAGCGGAAGAGTCATCTCCTTAAAGCTTAGAAATCCTTCAGTATCGTCCATTTTAAAAACAAGCTGCAGAAGGACATTCAGAATTAAGGGGCTGATCCTGAAGACCTGATAGACATGATCACATTTTACCCCCAGGGATTAGTCCTATTTAGTTGGGGATTGGTCCTGCTTTGAGCAAGGGGTTGGACTAGATGACCTCCTGAGGTCTCTTCCAACCCTAATCTTCTATGATTCTGATTGACTACAGTGAGACTATTCCCAGGAGTGCAGGTCGTAGGATGAGGCCCTAGTGTCTGTTACCATGGGGAAACAGCAACAGGAACAAATGTTAAAGACCTTTAAACAACTGATGCCTGAAAAAAATCAATTTAACTTTACAAATGCTCCTTGAACTAGCAATAATGGCTTTTAATACCCCAGTGGAGAAGAACCAGTGGTATATTGTTTCTAGCAATAAATGGGGATGTATTATGTCAAATGCTTTGCTAAGCTCTTTACTTAATGCATCAGCCTTCAGATCCTTATCAATAACAGAACTAGTTCTTGACTGTCAATTTAATAGAGCTGAACAGACGGGCAGTTCAGTTCGATCGGCAGATTAGGTTAGCATCTAGTGCTCAGGCTGATATCTCTTTGTTTATTCAATGAGCCAATCTTTCCATCACGTTGTTAAATCCGGACCACATGCATACAGGCCAAGGGACAGTGACCACTTACACAGAGTGCAGTGAGAGATCCTATTCTCACACTAGCTGAATGCAAATCCAATAGAGGATTAAAAAAATATTTCCAAAAATTGCCAGCTAAAACGCTATTTTCACTCGTTATGGTTTATTATTTATCTGCCACAGGTATCCTAAAAAAATCTCTCCCCTCCGTTACTGTGGTGGTGAAAGAAGATGTCTGCAGTACATCTAATGTGGTCCAGACACCTAAATGTTTCACCAGTCCTGTAGAAAGTGTTTGCTGATAGGCACTGTCGGCATTATTACATGGAATTCTCTCCACAGGGTAACAACCCCCTGCAAGAGTGGTGGAAAGTCAAAGCTCTGCAGCTTCTGCAGAGCAGAAAGTTTACTTTGTGTTGCTCTATTACTATACATAGGTCTAGATAATGCTTAGGCCTGCCAGGAATGCAGGGGACTGGACTAGATGACCTCCTGAGCTCCCGTCCAGTCCAATGATTCTATGATAATAGTGTTAAAAGATTGTTAAAGCAACCTTAACTCTGCCCCCTTGTGTTTGTGTATTTGGATGCAGTCTTTAATTATATGGTCCTATAATCAAGGTCCTGTGTATTCCATAATCCTATTGCCACAGAACTGTCTGCAGAATCCATCCCATCCCACTGAATCATGCTCCAGAATCTAAGCTTTATGATCAGTGAGGTTTTTAAAAGCACTCAGCCATAGCCTAACCCTACTCCCATTGAGGTCAAAGTGACCCCCAGAAGTGCAATGAACCATGTCAATGCAGATGGTGTTTTCATCTACTGGAATCTATGAGAGCACCCACCTTTGGGGTGCCCCCTTGTGGCCTCAGAGTGGTCCTGCAAATAGCTCTCTGCTTTGATTTCCCTTTTCCAGGCACTCACAGTTCCCATCTTCCCAGGGACAGATTGCCTGCCTAGCTTCTCCACCATATTGTCATAAAGTGGTCTCTTCCTGAGGTCCCTCCTGCATCAGGCTGTGGCATGACTGGTTCTCCTGCCTCAGTTTCCTCTTTCTTCTAGAGTCCCCAGTAACTCCAGGCAAACTTTCAGCGTACATATAGCACTTGTGAGTTTACAAAAACTCCCACAACCATAATCCAGATTTCCCCAGCACAGTCCAAACAGTACATTCAATCTTTCAAGTCCCAAGAGTCCATCAATTTACCCAATATAGCTCTGGCAACTCTCACCACACTCCAGCTGTCAAGTGTGGTTCCAGCATCTCTCCCCATGCTTCACCCCAGGTCCTCTAGTGTTTCCTTTGCTGGTATGGCTCCATCTCTTGCCCAGAGACATCACAGGGGCACCCCCTTCATCATTCCCCAACCTTTAGCTCTCTCTGGCCTTCCAACTTCAGGTCTCCAGCTCAGAGAACCAGCTGGCATCTTCCTCTGCTGCTCTCAGGCCTCTCTGGTCATGGCTCTCTAGCCTGGGAAAGTTGGTAGGTGACACTCTGCCTGCCTTATCTGGCTCCACAGTTGACTAGGAATTCCTATTGCTCCCTCCTGCAGGAGCATCCCATTTCCTGAAGCTTTGCTCTTCTTCTGAGCTATCTCTCTACTCTCAGGACTAGGGACTCAACTCTCCCCCTGGATTCTGGAGCTTTCCCTTCCCTTTGGCCTCTCTCTCATTTATAACTCCCAGGGGCAGCCCCACTCCCCTCATTACACCAAACTAGGGTGCACCTGGACTGGAACAGGACAGCTGGGACCAATTTCATTTAAGGAACCAGCTACCCTGTGGTGGCATCTCACTGGTCATATTTAGGCTTGGAAAGAGTAGGTTTTTAATCAGTATATGTAGGTAAACATTGAGTTCACCATACACACACAAACTGACAAAAAATATGTCCATTGATAACAATTGACTTTTACAGAGATGCAAAGTAAGAAGAATGCTACTTGAGAACTTATTAGTGGTTAATCTAAGGATATTTACGTTGTACATTTTGACATCTGATGTCAACTGTAGCAGGGTCTCAGGTGGTCTGCCGACCCGTTGGGAGGCAGTGGGGAGATACTGTCTCGCCGAAAGGCCTTGGTCACACCTTTCTGTTGATGGGGAGTTAGCGGAGGGAGGTGTGCCGGTCAGAGTCTGTGACACGCCCCTCAGGCCGGGGAGCGCCGGCAAGAGTCAGTGCTCTTTATCGGGGTTCTACCACCCGAGGCAGGGTGGCCGGGGTAGGGGAACACAGACCCACCCGACTCCACTGCGTTCCAGCCCAGGGCCCTGTCAGTGGCGGGAGGAGAGGGTCCCACCACTGGGTCAGCGGGGAGCCATCTGCAACACTCTGACCAAATAGACCCACCGCACTGTGCAGTTCTGCCCCTGGGCTACTTCCTATCCGGTCTCTCAAGTGGGTCACTCTGGTTCCTCCGACTCGTCGGGATATTCAGCCGCCGGTAGCCCTGGTAGCTCCAGCTCACCCTCAGCGTCAGGCTCACTCTGGCTTGGGTCGCTGCCTCGCTCCTTCAGTTCCTCGGGGTACTCTGCGGCCCGCAGTCCTGGTAGCCCGAGTCCTTCCACAAGGTCAGGTTGCTCCTGGTCCAGGGCGCACCCTGGCTCGGCAGTAGGGTCTGCAGGGAACAGTCTGTGTCTGTCTCCCTCCCCGGTGCTGCCCTGACTGGGCTAAAGGCCCCGCCTTTTGTACTTTCTGTTCCATCCCTCCCCTTCCAGGGGGTGGAGTAAGATTGGCCTGGCCCCGCCCACTCAGACTGAGAGCGCGGCTCTTTACCCTCTGGTTCAGAGGCAGGCCACCCTGGCTCCCTACATCGACAGGGTGTGTTTTAACGGTTATAAAGCTTTAACTTTTCAAATCTCTACATCTACTGCAGCTGTGAAAATTTAAATCAACAACAATTAAAACATGCCAAAAGCTAAACATCAATATGATGCATCAAAATTATAAAAAAGACAAATTGAATTCTGCCAAGCCTAGTTATATTAATACTTTTGAGGCCACTTGAGGTTTCTACTTGGGTCAGCTACAGTGATGTAGCTAGCCGCACTAGGCTGGTGGTTCCCATCTGAATTTTGTACAGTAAAATGGCACAGCTCAAAGCAGAGATGCAGCAAAGAGAATGGAGCAAAGGAGAAGTCAGCAGTGGGAGCAATAATTGATTCAAGTCCGGGGTGAAGAACATTGCAACAGGCTGAAAGAGGGATAAGATCATAACCTCACTGTTTTACCTTTAGCTACACTTTTTATGAGATGCTATAAGGTCTAGACCAGGGTGGCCAAACTCCTGCTCGTGAGCCACATGTGGCTCTTTTACAGTTAAAGTGTGGCTCGTAGAGCCGCCAGCCTCCCATTCTCCACCTACCAGATTGGGGTGGCGGGAGCTCAGGGCTTCTGCCCTGCGTCAGGGTGGTGTGGCTAAGGGCTTCTGCCCTGCGGGGAGGAGGGGTCTCAGGGCTTCAGCCCCAGAGGACACACCTGCTGGGGCTCAGGGCTTCAGCAGGAGCGGGGCTGAAGCCCCGAGCCCCAGCAGATGCATCCAGCTCTCAAACGTCTGAAGATTATTGTATGCAGCTTGGAGGATCAGTACGTTTGGCCACCCTTGGCATAGACTGTAACAAGATCTCCGCAATGGAATGATGAATCAGTTATCTGTCCTATTCCACCACGCTGACTTCTAGCCACAGGCGGTCTCAGTCCAGAATGCCTGACCCGCTCCAAAGCAGCGACATGTCTGAGAATGTTTAATGACTATCGTTTGGGCAATTGTCTCTGTCTTACCTGCCAATAACACTACCCAGACCTATTAGCATGCCAAGATTAACGACAGTACATATGGCTAGGGGATGGCTCACGCGCAATCATCTTGCCCCTATCTATGCACTAATGTTTTCACTCTGAGATAAGCCACTCTCACACAGGCCTTGTGATTACTAAGCAAAGAGCAAACAAATAAACAGGCAGAGAGAGACTGAGCAAATATCATCATCATCATCATCACGGCTGTGGGCACTCCCACAATGAGTGAAGTGCTTCTCCAGACACCGGCTTTGCCCCAGAGATTTTATAATTTGACTGTCCAATATTGAAAATCCTTAAGCACATGAGGAACATGACTAGTTCCCTGATTAAAATGGAATGACTGATTATATTTCACTGGTTTCAGAGTAGCAGCCATATTAGTCTGTATTCGCAAAAAGAACAGGAGGACTTGTGGCACCTTAGAGACGAACCAATGTATCTGAGCATGAGCTTTCATGAGCTACAGCTCACTTCATCGGATGCATAAAGTGGAAAATACAGTGGGGAGAATTATATACACAGAGAACATGAAACAATGGGTGTTACCATACAGACTGTAACCAGAGTGATCACTTAAGATGAGCTAATACCAGCAGGAGAGCTGGGGGGGAGGAGGGAGAAAACCTTTTGTAGTGATAATCAAGGTGGGCCATTTCCAGCAGTTGACAAGAAAGTCTGAGGAACAGTGTGTGTGTGGGGGGGAATAAACATGGGGAAATAGTTTTACTTTGTGTAATGACCCATCCACTCCCAGTCTCTAGTCAAGCCTAAATTAATTGTATCCAGTTTGCAAATTAATTCCAATTCAGCAGTCTCTCGTTGGAGTCTGGTTCTGAAGTCTTTTTGTTGTAATATTGCGACTTTTAGGTCTGTAATCGAGTGACCAGAGAGATTGAAGTGTTCTCTGACTGGTTTATGAATGTTATAATTCTTGGCGTCTGATTTGCATCCATTTATTCTTTTACTTAGAGACTGTCTAGTTTGGCCCATGTACATGGCAGAGGGGCATTGCTGGCACATGATGGCATGTATCACATTGGTGGATGTGCAGGTGAACGAGCCTCTGATAGTGTGTGGCTGATGTGATTAGGCCCTATGATGGTGTCCCCTGAATAGATATGTGGACACAGTTGGCAACAGGCTTTGTTGCAAGGATAGGTTCCTGGGTTAGTGGTTCTGTTGTGTGGTTGCTGGTGAGTATTTGCTTCAGGTTGGGGGGCTGTCTGTAAGCAAGGACTGGCCTGTCTCCCAAGATCTGTGAGAGTGATGGGTCATCCTTCAGGATAGGTTGTAGATCCTTGATGATGCGTTGGAGAGATTTTAGTTGGGGGCTGAAGGTGATGGCTAGTGGCGTTCTGTTATTTTCTTTGTTGCGCCTGTCCCATAGTAGGTGACTTCTGGGTACTCTTCTGGCTCTGTCAGTCTGTTTCTTCTCTTCAGCAGGTGGGTATTGTAGTTGTAAGAATGCTTGATTGAGATCTTGTAGGTGTTTGTCTCTGTCTGAGGGGTTGGAGCAAATGTGGTTGTATCGTAGAGCTTGGCTGTAGACAATGGATCGTGTGGTGTGATCTGGGTGAAAGCTGGAGGCATGTAGGTAGGAATAGCGGTCAGTAGGTTTCCAGTATAGGGTGAAGCTTTCACTGAGGGCTTAATTTAATGCCTATTGAAGTGAATAGAAAACAACCGTGACTTCTACGGAGGTTGCCTTCTGCCCTGAATGCTGATATATGTGTTTAACCTGAGGTTTATAAAGCAGAATGACTACTGAAAGGTCAAAGCTCTCAAAGTCTTGAAGACAATTTCTCAGTATTAACACATCATGACTGGCCATTGATTGGGGATTCATCATTGTGCTTCAAATTTGATTTATTCCTGGTACATTGTTGCGGTCTGGTTTTTACTGAGTCTCATAAATAAAACAAAAGAAAACAAAGATCCTAGAGATGGAAACATGAGAAGGGGGTGGGGGTGGGAAATCCATCATTATAAATATGATACCAGGTAACGTTCAAGGACAGAGCTGAAAGGCCCATGTCGGAGACTCTCTTCAATAAGCAGGGAGAGGAATTTATTGTGGTAAAATGGGGTATAACTAGGAGTATGGGGAGGGGACCTGAGTGGAAAATTGAGGATTCACATCAGGAAAAACTTGAACACTAAGTGCCCAATCCTGCAAATATTTACATCTGTGAGTAGCTTGACTGTCATTCCTAGTCTCACTGAAGTGAAGGTACTCATGTGCAGAAGCGTTTCCAGAATCAGGTCCTAACATGCATCAATAAAAGTACTCTGCCTCACCCATTTGCACATTCACCCATATCGGAGCTTTGCTGGGCAATAATCTGAGTTGCAGCAAGACACACCCCACAAATGTAAAAGCATGGCTGTAAGTTAATGGAAAAGTCCCCAGCATTCATTATCTTCTTCACATCATCTATAGATCAACACACACTGCGCGTCCATCTCTAGCACTGGGACTATTGCATGAGTAACTACTCACATGCTTACGGGTTTGCAGAATGAGGTCCACAGGATAAAGGATAGAAATATAACCTGTAGTCAGGGCCCCCAAACCTCAGCTAGTGTAAATCAGTTTAGCTCCATTGGAATCAATGGCCCTTTGCCAGTTCATACCCGCGGAGGATCTGCTCCAAAGCAGTCAGAGGGCTGACCAGCATGTATTCTCTTAGATCCACATTTCACTTTCCTTAGAGGTAAGCTATCCCTGGTTTCCTCTCTTAGGTCTCTGTTTCTTTATCTGCCTGACACCAATGTTTTCCAGTGCTGCTTACCATCTGGGGGTTTGTTGTATTTGCTACTCTATTCTGGAGATAGTGAGAGTGCTGGAAATAGCAACAACTGCAGAAATACAGCCAGCGTTTGACTACCTGCTGCTTAAGGATGGTGCCCATTGTCCAGTGTAATGGGGGCACTCATCTCTTGAGCACCTCCTAGCACAGTTCTTTTCTAGCCACTGGCACCTCCCAGCAGGCAGCTGGCTGACTTTTGTGGGTGTAACAAAATGGCCAATGTTAGTATGGTGGGTCCTGCACTTTTCTTGGCAGGGGGCTAAGATGCCACCCCTTACGCCTGCTCTTGGGGCACCAAGGGCCCCACTAGTGGCCCAAGAAGGTGGTAAAGGAGGGAAGCAGGGGAGGGGTCTGGGTTTGCCCCTCGCTCTGAGCCCCAGCCCCTCTCAACCCCTGCTGGTTCTTACCCTCTTCCCCCTTGGGTGGGGTACCCTCCGTCCTTAGACACTGGGGGAGGGAATCTCCCTTACTTCAGTTCTCTGATCTTTCAAGTCTCACAGCACACCTCCAAGCTCCAGTCCTCTCTCCTTGTCCCTGTCTGCCTGAAGCAGGGGGGTTTTATTAAGGCCTGACAGGGCCTTAATTGACTGCAGGTGTTCCAATTAACCTGTAGGAACCCTCCCTAGTCTACAGGGAACCACGCCTTAATTAGCCTTGGGCTTATGTATTTCCCCTCTTGTATCACAGGGTCTTCAGTGGCTTGGCCCTCAAATGAACCTCTGCCAGGGTATTCAAGAGTCCAGTAACTAAACAGTCTATTTGCCCTTGCTAGGCTCTTCAGCCTTAGCTCTGGATCCTTTAAATTCAGTCCTTTGTTTGAACTCCCAAATAAGACCTGTCCTCTTCTCGGGGTTTACACCACTTTACCTGTGTCTGGCCAGGCCCGCCCACCCACTGCGCCAGGTTCCAACCCAGAGGCCCTACACACATGCTCAACTTCAAATTTCTGCTGTTATTTCTCTGGGTCTCTTCCTGCTGGACCTTTTATCGCTAGCCCTATCCAACAGCCAACGGCCTCAGATTCTTCTTCCTCTGAAATCTCAGTGTAAGCTCAGCCACCACTAACTCTGGCTACTTGCAGAACTCCTGTGGAGTCCCCTCCCTCCCTCCTCTGATCCCAGCCAACTGACCAACAGCTCCCTTAAGTGAGCCTGCTGCTGGGAAGCCTCTCTACATAGGCCTGGAGGACCCACTGTCACTGCTCCTTTCCCATCTCTTTGCTGCTTCCTAGGGCAGAGTGTAGTAGGACCGCAGGGCCTCCTGAAGGGAGCCGCAAAGTCCAGGCCTATCCCGTCACGCGCATTTACTGCGCTAACTGCAAACTTGTCCCCTCCTGATCTCTTGGAGTGCATTCCATTCGGTCTCAGCCCTCACTACCTATGCCTTTCTCAGGGTGGGCTTACGCCATTCTCCTGCTCTCAGACCAAGCTTTGGGATGCAGTGCCTAGTGTACCAACCATGATTTGTCAGCATGTCCGATTGAGTTCACCCCTGCAACCCTCTTCCTTGTGGGAGCATCCAGAGCCCAGACAACCTTCTGAAACCAGAGTACTCTTTCCTTAGAACCAGAGCATTTCAGAGAACAAGAACTTAAAACAATAAACGGTCTACATGCCTGCCTGTCTTCCCTAAGGATTGCCATCCCCAGGGAGCATGAGGAGACCTGGCTGCTTCAGACATGCCCACAGCACTTAGCTCTGTGCCCCTGTTCCCACTACTGACAGCTCCTCCCTCCCTCCCTCTCTTCAGTCTCTTTAACCATGTAGTGTCTTTTTGATCTCTAGTTCCCAACCTGGGTGAAACAACTGTGTCACTATGGCCACAGGCCAGAGCCTGAAGGGAGCATCTTCATGATGAATGCCTTGACCATTGTCTTGAAATTTTCCCTAAGTGTTTGATAGGAAACTGCTTATCTAGAGCTATTGCATTGCCTTCCTGCTTGTTTTTCCAACAGCCCTCTATTGACCTAAACCAGGGGTTCTCAAACTTCATTGCATCATGACCCCCTTCTGACAACAAAAATTACTACACGACCCTAGGAGCGGGGACCGAAGCCTGAGCCCACCCAAGCCCCACCACCCCGGAGCAAGGGGGCCAAAGCCCAATCCCCATGGCCCTGGGTGCAGGGGGCCAAAGCACAAGGGCTTCAGCCCCATCCGGGGGGCCTGTAACCTGAGCCCTACCACCGAGGGCTGAAGCCCTCGGGCTTTGACTCTGGGTGGTGGGGCTCGTGCTTGGGCTCTGGCCCCAGGCTTCAGCAAGTTTAACGCCAGCTCTGGCGGCCCCATTAAAATGGGGTTGCAACCCACTTTGGGGTCCCGACCCACAGTTTGAGAACCACTGAACTAAACAAACACATTCATAGAGGAAAGCCCAATAACACAGTATAGATGTACAGAGACTATGGACCAGATCCTCAGAGTTATTTAGGCTCCTAACATGTGCTGAAATCAATGGAAATATCTTTGAGGATCTGATCTTATCTAACCAACCAGGTCACATACAGGATTCATACATTTATCACGGGTAAATATTCTGAGATTATTATATAGCAGCTTTTATCCATCATACCCATATCTACCCCTCTTCTCATCTGTCCGGTTTTGCATCACCGTCACTGTTATTTTATTTTGGATGTCCTGCCACCATCTCAGACACTTCAAGTCTTAACTCACCTCCTAATCCTGCCCCTTTCTCCACCTCCATTGGAATAATTCCTGGCTCATTGCTAGATGAACCATACAAAGTGAGATGGAAGGTTTGCAAACTTTGTGTCCCCTATGATCCTTCTCCCTCCTCTTCTACCCTCATTTCCAAACTGTCGCTTGGTCCTATCACTTTAATATTGCCACAGCTCAATACTAAGATAACTGGGTGAAATGTAATAGCCTGAGGTCAGACTAGATGATCTAATGATCCAATCCCCCTGCTAACTCCTTGTTTACTGCTTGCTTGCCTCTCATTTTGAGTTCTGTACCTTTCTTCTGACCCCGTTGTCACTTCTCCCCATGCCAGACAAGCCAAAGCACTGCTGCTCCACCCACATCACTCCCTCTTTGAGGGCCTCACCCAAGGCCCACTGAAGCCAATGTTATTTATTATTTGTATTCAGTGGTGCAAGTAGAAATCATTTATTGCTGGTAAGCTGCACTCATGGGAGGGACACAAACAAGGGTAGGTGACCTCCCCACGTGACCCCCCCACGTGACTCCTCCCCACCCCAGTCCCAGCCTGGGGCCCCCACACTCTCCCCATCCCCTCCCCATGATCCACATCCATCCCACATTACCTGCGGGGGGCCTCTGTCCTCCCACTGCGCCAGAGACTTCTGCTCTGCAGATCCCAGGCAGGGGAACTCAGGAGATGCACCTGTGTGGAAGGGCTAGGGGCAGGCTCCTCCTCTGTCTTTCTGGTACACCATACCAGCTATAAATATCTTACTGGTACGGCGTACTGGACTGTACCACCATACTTGCACCACTCTTTGTATTACTGTAGTCCTTAGGAGCCCAGGCATGGACCTCAAGACCCCATTGTGATAGGTGCTGTACAGAACAAAAAGATGGCCCTGTCCCACTGACTTTACAATCTAAGCATAAATCAATAGACAACAGGTGGATATAGACAAATGAGGACACAAGGAAACAATAACACAGTAGTTGTCATGGCATGGGGGTCAGCGGTCTCAGCACACCAGCAGTCTAACCATTGTTAAGGTTTTTTTAGGCATCTCAGCAAAGGAGTTTTAAGAAGGACAATGAGTTGGCTTTGTGGATGTTTTTGGGCACGTATGTGTGTCTTGCAATGGATATCCTTCCGCTGACTCCACTCAGTTTTGGATCAGGTCCTCAATCCCTCTGTTAGTTTTCTGCTTCTTTCTTCATAGCATGAATATGATAATCAATGTCGTTGAGATTGTATTCCCATCACAAGCGAATGAAAAAACTCATTTGATGGCATTTTCTTACCTACGGGCATCTCGGAGATTTCCCTCCGTTCTTTTATTAACTTAGAGCAGAAGCAATATGCCTCACTGAAAGCTGTGCTTTATTACTTTGACTTGAGCTCGACAGAGCTGAGTAACTACAGAAAGGTCAACGCTTTCAAAGTCCGTAAAACCATTTCCCAGTAACAGCACATCATGGCTTGTTCATTGATTAGCATGCACTGTCTCAGTGCTTGGGTTATCCTGGTGCCTTTCCGTGTTCTGTTTGTTACTGCCTTGGCTAAATGGAACAAAAATAAACAAAGAATGCTGGAAAGATAATGGGACATGGGAAAGAGCATACACCACTGTCCATGTTATACCAGGTGCTGTATAAGAACAAAGAATGGCCACTAAAAATACAAGTTTGAAGAATACCAACTCTAAGAAGAGAGAGGAAATGTTTCAGGTTGGAAACAGAGTACCACTGCTTATAGAGAACCTAGCACAACAGGGGCCTTCTCCTTGACTCAAGCTCCTAGGGTATGTCTACACTGTACACTAAGCCTGGGCTCTGACTCCGGTTTAAGCCCAAGCCCCTGTTCTCTCCACACACTGACTAGGGTCAGCAAACATTCAGGAATGTGGGTCAGAGCCTGAGTCTTGCTGTGACTCAGGTCCAAACCCTGTCATTCTGCAGTGTGGGTGCAGGTCAAGCCAAAGATCTGTGTCAGAAGGTCTGCGTTCTGCAGTATAGACACATTAGCACAACTGTGAGACCCGGGTCCAGCAATTGTAAACCCAGGTTTACAGTGCAGTGTGGATACTCAAGCAGGGCTTGGAAACACTGCATCCATAAGCCCAGGTCCCACAGACCGATGTTTACAATGCATTGTAGACATATCCCTAGATGCTACTGCTATAAAAATGCATTTATTTAGCGTGTGCATAGTCGTCTAGCTAAGCAATGGCATCTTCAGTGGCGTGATGCAGTTCTTCTAGGCCACCGCTGAACCTAGTCAGCAGGCATTTCTCGACAACGTGTGTCATGGTCTGTGTCGCCCCACAGCTGCACAAAGGGCTGTCACGAAGGCCCCAGTGATACCGGTTGTCTGCACAGAGACCTTGCCCAGTCCAGAACCTGTTCCACAGGGACCATTGGTGATGGGGCAGGTCAAAACCAGACGGGCAAACTGTGGGGTCGGTGACAAGGGACTGGTTGGGGATTATAACAGATATCCGTTCCTCTCGCCAGAGTGTTTCTGCCCTAACGTCCTGGCATGGTAGATGAGACCATAATGAGCGACGTGACGGCAAATGTGCAGCTGGTGGTTTAAAAAGGTCATTGTGCAGTGGCAAGCTTGAGTTGGTGCATACTTCCTCCAGTAACTTGCCAGCAGGAACCTCTTGTCTGATAGGAGGAGGAACGATATTGCTCAGAACTGGGAGCCATAGGAGGGGAGTCGGATGCAGGGTGCCAGAGATGATACGCATGGCGGCATGTAACTGCGTATCCAGCAGTTTGGTGTGTGACAATCAACTCCAGATTGGTGCGCAGGACTCTGCCACTGAATACGAGGTGGCAAGAGCTGACATCCGCAGAGTTGGAGCACGAGCACCCCATGACAAACCTGCCAGTTTGCTAAGAAGATTGTGGTGCATCTTAACTCTAGCTGCTGTCTTCTTCAGGTGGGCATGGTAACTCAGTTTGCAGTCTAAGGTCACACCTAGATGGACCATTGGGGGCAATGGATCAGCGTCCTCATTGGCCACTCACCAGTACCTGACAGTAGTCAGAGAAGCTAATGATCCAACCAGTGAGCCGAATTCCATGAGCACTAGCTCAATGAATCCTGGCACTGTCATCACCAACAACCCCAACGTGATATAAAAATAATAAATTATAATAAAGATAATCAGGAGTAATGGGAGGGAATTGGGGCAGGGCCCATCTTTTTTGTCCTGTGTTTGCGGAGCGCCTAACATAATGGGACTGATCAATGAAGAGGGGTCCTAGCTGTTACAATAATACAAAGAATAAAGAATAAAAGGATTATTGAGGTTGGATACCAGGAAACGAAATCTAAGAGCCAGATCATGCAAACATACACACAAGCAACATTACTTTAAAGAAGAGGGCTTGCAGAGAGAACAGGCCTAGCTGGTGTAAAACCATGTAGCAGTTACACCAGCTTGAGGAGCTGGCCCTATATTATGATCCGGTTTTGGATCATTTTCCCCAGCTTGGATTTTTCCCAGCTGGCTCTCTGCTTGCTGTTTCCTGCCTGTCCTGTTGCAATCTCTGTTGAACCCTTTGTTTTATCTCTTTGTCTCACAGCTGTTCGCAGAGTCTCCAGAGTGAGTGGCTCCATCTCGCAGGTGTTGGGTGGCCATTCTGTGAGGTCCCACTGGCAGAATCTGGTTTTATAACAAGCTCTAAGTTTCCCCCATGTAGAGGATCCCCCATGCAGCACAGAGCTCATAACAATAACCCCCAGCTCTTACACAGCACTTTTCATCATAGATCGGAAAGCACTTTAAAAAGGAAGTTGGTATCATTATATTTGCAAAGAGTAGCCTCTCCCCGGGAACCTTCTTGCAGCCTCAGGGCAGCCCTACAAACTCTCCTCAGTTATCCTCTCTTGGGTCCTCAATAAACTAAAAAACGAGGCTTTTACAAATCCAAGAACAACGGCCCTCCTCAGACTCTCGTTTTAACTTAAAATTCAAAAACCACAAAAGTCCCCCCTCCAGCCTAATCTGGGAACAGCCCCCAAACTTCACTGGTCTGGTCAGGGTCCTGCATGCTTGAGCAGGTTATTCCCAGCCGGGGCAATTCCCCTGCTCTCTGGGTCTTCCCTTCAGAAGCCTTTCTCACTCTCTGCAGTCTCTCTACAACCTCCGGAGCAGGGTCCAGCTGCTTCTGCATTTCCTTTTCTTTTTCTCTTTCTCCTTCCCCCGCTCCCTTCCTCCAGCTTTCCGCTGCCCTTTGTAGAGGAAACAGCTGTTTTCTCTCAAGTGCGCTGCCTCTCCGGTAATCAGGGTTGGCTGGGTCCAAAAAGGGGCAAGCCGCCCTCTTATGATCTCCATTTTACAGTTTAGAGTGACATGCCTCAAGTGTGTGGCCTCCAACACACCTTTCAGGAGCTGAGGAGATCCCATTGTCAGGCAGATTTCCCTGGAAGTTTATATTGTTTTTCATTTCTAAAATTTCCCATCACTCATAATGTCCCATCACACATAAAATGTCACCTTCCAGCTCTTACATGATGGGGCTCTGTGCATGGTGGGGTCACATGTTTTCTTTAGGCAATTGTTGCATTTCCGTTAAAAAATGGGGGGGGGGAATCCCCCCATCCCCTCATAGTAAGAAACTCTGAGCTCTTCATATTAATGATAACACCCAGCTCCTACGTAGCACTTTCCATCAGTAGATCTCAAAGTACTTTACAAAGGCAGTCAGTATCATTTATCCTCTTTTACAGATGGGAAAACTGAGGTGCCACAAGGCAAAGTGTCTTGCCCAAGGACATCCAGCAGGGCAGAACTGGGAATAGAACCCAAGTCCTTTGAGTGCAAGTACTGTGCTCTGTCCACTAAGCAACACTACTCTGGAGAGAAACCAGATTTAATTCATGGTAGCGATTCCCTCTTTAGGGGCTGAATCAACATGATGGAGACCACCAAAAGCCATGGCGGGCAAGGGGAGTGCAGACAGGCACATAGGGAGACAGCGACAGTAGAAGGGGAACCAATCTCCTCATGGACAGTCTGGATTTGAATAATCAGGAGGCCAATAAACTATTAGCAAAGTAGGAGAGTAAAAAGAGGGAAGATATGGGCACTCAGCACAAAATCAGGATTCTGAGAACAAAATTAATCAAGAAACCAAAGGACATGAAGAGATGAAATTCTTGACTTGCCCGTATTCCAGTGCTCAGAGCCTATGTAACAAATGAGGAATTGCAATTGTAAATGTATGAACATAAATTTGATCTACTTTGTATTACTGAAACCTGGTGGGATGATTTGCACTGCTTGAATGTTAACATCAAGGGTTATAAAAACATAAGAGTGGCCCTACTGGGTCAGACCAGGGGTCCATCTAGCCCAGTATCCTCTCTTCTAACCGTGGCCGGTGCCAGGTGCCCCAGAGGGAATGAACAGAACACGTAATCATCAAGTGATCCATCTCCTGTTGCTCATTCCCAGCTTCTGGCAAACCGAGGCTAGGGACACCATCCCTGCCCATCCTGGCTAATAGCCATTGATGGATCTGTCCTCCATGAATGTATCTAGTTTTTTTTAACCATGTTTTAGTCTTGGCCTTCACAACATCCTCTGGCAAAGAGTTACACAGGTTGACTGTGCACTGTGTGAAGAAATACTTGCTTTTGTTTGTTTTAAACCTGCTGCCTATTAATGTTGTTTGGTGACCCCTAATTCTTGTGTTATGAGAAGGAGTAAATAACACTTCCTTATTCTATTTCTCTACACCATTCATTATTTTATAGACCTCAAACATTTCTCCCCTTAGCCGTCTCTTTTCCAAGCTGAAAAGTCCCAGTCTTATTAATCTCTCCTCATATGGAAGCCGTTCCATACCCCTAATCATTTTTGTTGCCCTTTTTTGAACCTGTTCCAATTCCAATACATAACTGATTTAGAAAGGGTTGAGTGGCAAAAGGGTACGGGGCGTGGCACTTTATGTCGAAAAGGGCATTATCTGTTTCAGAGCCACTGATAACTCAGAAGAAAATGATCCTGAATGTTTGTGGATCAATGTCCTAACAGATAAAGCACAATATGGGGTATTAATTGGTGTGTGCTAAAGATAACCAAATCACACTAGGGAACAGGATGACCACCATCTTATGCACCTACCTGTTATGTGTAGGAAAAAAAGCCTGCATGATCATGGGACTCATTAATATGAGTGACATATGCTGAAGGTTTCAAGCTGCCAGCACTAAAACATCCTTGGAACTTCTAAGCATTATAGATGGCAAAGTCCTAACTCAAAATGTGTCACAACCAACACGGGGGAATTCTTTATTAGACCTTGTCATAATAGATAAAGAGGAACTGAGCACAGAACTAAAACTTAATGGTAGCTTAGGTACAAGTGACCATGACTTGGTCATACTTCTAATGTGCAATCCAAATAAAGTCCAGAACCGTACTATATATACTTGTACTTTAACAGAGCCAGTTTCACAAAGCTGAAAACAGTTATCGGTCAGATCAGCTGAGAGGAAGAATTTAATTAGAAAATCAAGGAAGAAGGCTGTACTGGTTTAAAAATTCACCTCGTTTAGAGGAGAAGTGAAGGCAGCACAAGCAAACAATATATGTTTTCATATAGCTAAATGTAAATTTTCACATCTGAGAACAAAGAATATAGGCTCTCTTAACAGGACGGGGGACTCTATCCTGGGAAGCAGTGATTCTGAAAAAGATTTGGGGGGTTGTGGTGGATAATCAGCTGAACATGAGCTCCCAGTGTAACACTATGGCCAAAACAGCTAATGCCATCCTGGGATGCATAAACAGGGGAATCTTGAGTAGAGTAGAGAGGTTATTTTACATCTATATTTGGCACTTGTGTGACAGTTGCTGGAATACTGTATCCAGCCTGGTGCCCACAATTCAAGAGGGATGTTGATAAAGTGGAGAGGGTTCAGAGAAGCGCCATGATAATGATTAAAGGATTAGAAAACGTGCTTTATAGTGAGATGCAGGGAGCTCTGTCTATTTAGCTTAACAAGGAGAAGGTTAAAGGGTGAGTTGATTACTGTCTGTAAGAACCTACTTGGGGAACAAAATGTCAGAAATGGTGTAGTTATTACGTAGTCCTGCCTTGAGTGCACGGGACTAGGCTAGATGACCCCTCAAGGTCCCTTCCGGTCCTACACTTCTATGATTCTATAAACTCTCAGCCCTTTTAGGTGTGATCTCCTATCCTGCCTTCTGCACTGTTATGTTCATGGCACACAAACATGGAAAATGGAGTATTTTATGTTTTTATCTTTCTGGAAGAGTAACACTACTTTCTCTCTTAAAATCCAGAACCTTAACACACAAGAACCAAAGACAGAGAAAGACAAAGCAGGCTGCTCCCTAAGGCAGAGAGGCATCACTCAGCCCACTTTAGTCTGGTTCTTTGCAGACTGACTGCAGAAAACCAAGATTGCAGGCTTCACTAGAGAGCCCACTAGCCTGCAAGCAGGACCAGGAAACCCTTTGCACTTTAAGTGATAGCTTGTAATTTTAACACAGTTTTCAATGCATTACATACACAGGTAGTAACTCCCCTTCTTTGGACTCCTGGCCATGATTGCCTCCTAACTACGCCGATGAACCATCTACCCATGTTTTGACTTTCCACTTGCTCAGATCAGCTACTCTAAACCATAGCCCCTTGCACCACGTGGAGTACCAGAGCTCAGACTCCTTAAAGGACATTCAGAAGGAAGAATCACCCTGTCGTGTTTCTTTATCTTACAGAAAACAGGAATCTTCAGTTGCATCCCAAATATGGCATTGATTATAAAGAAGAAAAAGACTGCGAGAAGAATAATGCTCCCTTAGGCTCAGATTTTAGCCTTATATTGAGTACGACCTTCCTTCAGCGGGACTTCTTGAGTAGTAAGGTAAATGAGCAGAGCTATTGAAATCTGTCCCTTTTGTGGCATACCAGTGTGGTGTTTACCATATCTATTATAGCGCATTGGGGGATAACAATGAGTAGATGTAATAAATATTTCCTCATCACTCATTTTACCCTGACTGTAATTCTCCTATATGGAGCTCCTTCAAAAATGTTGCTCAAACCTGCTATTTCCTGCGACCCTTCGCAGGGAATCTCTTTGTCATGTCCTTCACCCTGGTAATGAAGTAATTTCAGAGTGACAGAGCCATTTCAGGCTGAGAGGCAGATTTCCCCCTGCGGGTAGTCAAAGGAGAAGAATTTGCTGTATTCTGCAGCATGCACTGAGGTACAATAATAAATAATAGTTTGTAGGGGGAAGAAATCCTAGCATAGAAGAGTTAATCATTCTGTTGTACAGATTTTCCATGAGAATTGTGAAATTCCTCTGACAGATTAAATAGTCTAACTTGGAGTGCTTTTCTGCAAAGGCAGACATTACATTCCACTGGTGCATCCTCGAAAAGAACTGGTCTCTTTGGGGGGACCTGCATTCTATTTCTAGCTCTGATTTCCTGGGTGACATGCAGCAAGTCACTTAGGCCATAGTTCTCAAATTCATAGATCTGTATTTGGACGCCTAAATAAATGGCCTGATTTTCCTGCGGTGCCCTGTGCCTGCAGATCCCAGTTGTGTCGAGCCATTTTATCCTAAATACAAAGGGGCCTGAATTTAGGCACTCAGGTTTGAACATTTGTCTTTATGTGAATACAGGGGCAGCACACCACCGGGGAACAGAAAGTGATGGGTGCAGGATAGTCCTTCAAAGTGTTTCCCTCTGACCACCACCATCACCTCTGTCTTCAGCCAGCTGTTCTTCACCCACAAGCTGATCTAATCTGCACACTGGGATAGTCAGGGGGATGGTGTTGTTAGCATCTGATGTACAGAAGATGTAGTTAGTTGTCCTCTGTGTATCGTTGGCATTCCAGGAAGGTGGTAGCATCTTCCAATCTTCCCTTGGGGGTTGATGATGATATTAAAGAGGATGGGTCTTTTGAAACTCCACAGCTCTAAATGCAGAGATGCAATTGCTCATCATGGCCCACTGGGTCCATGGAACCATCTCATCAACATAGTTATTGACATTTCTGAGAATTGTGAGTTTTGGTGATTCTGTCACCATGACAGATAATTTGCATGCTATCTCCGGCAGGACACTCTTTGTTAGGAGACTCACAGAATGGCTGTGGTTTTCTTTTTTCTTAAATTCACCATAGACAGGATACATTCAAAAGACCGTGTTCCCAATGGAACCTTTCCAGAACTTGAGGTTGGACTGTATATGCGCTCAAGACCTGGGAGGACAAGGTGAGCCCACAGTGGGCTTACCATGTTGCTGAGCCATGTATTAGTGATACAGGCAAGGTTATGACTTTCATTGGCAATCAGGTTCATTCATGGTTGAAGCCTTACTGATCACTGATCTTTTATTAATCACCATCAATTTGAGACCCTAGGATTCTTGTGTGATGGTAACTGACTGAGCTACAGTGGACAAAGGTTTTCCATGCTTGGTTTCCTACTGACAACTCATGTGTCCTTTGGCTGTGATGGTCCACCACAATTGGGACTAGAGAGTGAACATGCTGGATGAAGTGTCCATGTGTGGCCTATGCTGGCTCAGAAGGTTGCCAGCTGCCCAGGGTGTGATCTGCCATGATTTTGAGTTCACTTACTGAGATGGGAAAGGTCATCACTGATGCATTTCTGCACTTGAGCAGTGCATAGAATTTGAAAAGCTTAAGTGGTGTTTTTCCACTTGTGTTGCTCACTACTGGAGGGGGATAAATTAACTGATTCATAGATTTTAAGACCAGAAGAGATCATTGTGATAATCTGATCTGACTTTCTGAATAATACTGGCTATATAATTTCCATAAATTAATTCCTACTTCAAGTCCAATGGTTTTGGTTCAACCTGAGCAGATCTTTTAGAAAAACATCTAGTCTTGATTTAAAGATTTCCAGGGATGGAGAATCGACCATGACCCTTGGTAAATTGTTCCAATGGTAAATTACTTTCACCGTTAAAAATGTGCACCTTATTTCTAATGCATTTCGATGCATTTGTCTGACTTCTGCTTTCAACTATTGGAACTTGTTATGCATTTGTCTGCTGTACAAGTGCTGTGCTCAAGTCACCCTTTAACATTTTTGGTAAGCTAAATAAATTGAGCTCCTTGGGTCTATCACTATAAGGCAGGTCTTCCCATCCTTTAATCATTCTCTTGGCTCTTCTCTGAACCCTCTCCAATTTATCAGCATCATTCTTGAGTTGTGGGCATCAGAACTGGACACAGGATTCCAGCAGCAATCGCACCAGTGCCCAATACAGAAGTAAAACAACCTCTCTACTCCTACCTGAGATTCCCCTGTTTATGCATCCGAGGATGGCATTAGCTCTTTTGGCCATAGCATTGCACTGCGAGCTCATCTCCAGCTGATTATTCACCAAGACTCCAGATCTTTTTCAATTACTGCTTCCCTGGATAGAGTCCCCCATCCTGTATATATGGCTTGCATTCTTTCTTACTAGATGTATGACTTTACATTTGGACATATTGAAATGCATTTTGTTTGCTTGTGTTCAGCTTATCAAGCAATCCAGATCTGTATCAGTGACCTGTCCTCTTCATTATTTACCACTCACCCAATTTTTGTGTCATCTGCAAAGTTTATCAGTGATAATTTTATTTTCCTTTCAGGTCATTGATAAAAAGGCTAAATTGTGCAGGGATCCCACTAGAAGCACACCTGCTCAATGATAATTCCCCACTTACCATTACTTTTGAGATCTATAAATTTTCTGGGTTTTAATCCATTGAACGTGTGTTATGTTGATTTTGTATCATTTTAGTTCTAATCAAAATGTGGTATGGTACCAAGTCAAGCACTTTAAAGAAGTCTAAGTATGTTACATCTCTTACCTTTATCAATCAAACTCACAATCTCATCAGAAAAGATACCAAGTGAGTTTGACAAGATCTATTTTCCATAAACCCATGTTTGATTGTTATTCATTATATTAAACTCCTTTAATTGTCGTATTCATCAAGATTGTGTTTTGTTTTATAAACTAGCATTGTAGCAGGATTGTGCTCTGGGGACATCTATTGAAGTGTTCTTAACCAGTTCCCAATGATCATTCGCGTGTTTCTGGTTCAATTATTTTTCTACCCGCTGACTTGGCTCATAATTGTTCTCAGTTTTCTGAGACTGGCCCTTTTAAAACACCCGTTTTATATATAACTGGTCTGGACTTTATTCAATGTGTGCATAACAAATGAAATCAAGTCTTGATCACTTGCACCTAAGCAACCACCAATTCGGAGTTCGGTGATCAATTCCTCTTAATCTGTCACTATCAGATCTAATACAGAATTCTGCTGTGCTGCATGTAATACTTTCTGAGTTAGGAAGTTGTCCCAAGAGGGAAGGATCTTCCTTGTTCATAGCCATTTTGGTCCAGGCTTTGTGCCTTGGGACTGAGGAGCACAGCTGACAGTAAGTATGTCCTCAGTTCCACTGCTACTGATAGGTGACCTCCGGGGCAAAGGTGTTCATTAGCAGCAGAATTAAGGACTGGAGAACAACCTTTTAGTTAGTCTTTGAAACAAGTGATTCAGTGATCGATCACTGAAATGAGAGGAGGAAAAAATGTCCATCAACCTTTACACAGCATCATGCTAATGAGGAAAATCCCACAGGGTATGTTCATCAGTGTTGCCTGCTGACTGCATTTTCACAGGTGATTTATGTAGAAGAGTAAAAGCTTTAGTAGCTTGTGCTTATCAGTTACCACCGCCATAAAACTAGGTTGGGTTTCTTTATTGCACCATATCGCATATCAAGTATGAAGGGCCTGAGTCTGATCTTTACTTAGAGCAGTGTAAATCAGATGTAACTTTGTAGAAATCATCCGTGTTACACTGGTGTAAAAGCGAGGCCAGGATTAAGTCTTTTGCCTATCTATGGTCCTCATCACCATAGTATCAGAGCACACATGATCTTTAACACCTTTGTCTTCACAGCACCTCTCTGACGTAGGGCAGAGCTATTACACCCATTTTACAGTGGGGAACTGAGGTAGAGAGAGACAACAGCCCCAAATCCTCAAAGGCATTGAGGTTCCTAACTTCTACTGATTTATGAGCTGGGCCTAAGAGGCTTGCCTAACATCACACTCAAAGTCTATAGCACCGCAGAGAATCAAACCCAGCTTTTCCTACACTCAGGCTGGCTTCCTAACGGCTAGACCTCCCTTCTCGTCTCAGGAATAGAAATGGGGCTGGGGTGAAGACTCCAAATAGACCAACCATTTCCACCATGGCTTCTGCTAAATAGAACCAACTGTGAATAACTTTGCATAGCAAAAAAAAAGAAAGTATATATCAATGGTCCACCTGCTGCTTCATATTCAGCCCTTATTCAGCCCAAAAATTTATTCCAGTGGGAGTTTTGCCTAAGAAAAGAGTGTGAAAGGACATCAGGTGAAATCCACTCTGTGTCCCTTGTTGGATCTTGCCTGCCAAAAGTGTGATGTGGGGCAAAACTTGGCTTATTGATTCGGTGTGCTACTAGCACTCTGTGGGGAACCAGGACTCCTGGGCCATATTTCCTGATCTCAAACTGACTTAAGTTACCTAGCATTCAGATAGGGCTTAAGTGGTACCGGGGTCTTTTGCTGACTGACTGCACAGGGATGAATTTCAGCCTGTACTATGGTGCCTTTTATCACCAAAATCTCTTACTTTTAAATTGGATCCATCTTGTGGTGACCAATTCACCACTCATCCAGTGTTCCATCATCTCTGTTGCTCCACTCTTTCAATGCATTTCTTATCAGCAGAGCGGGAGATGCTGTGTAGAATCTAAGTTCCTTGGCAATTCCCATTCAAGACAGTTTTAAGATAACTTAAGATAACTTTGCCAAACTGTAGCCATTCCAGTTCATATTTTCCATGCCAGGTGTCCAACTCAGGCTTTTCACCAAATGTCAGTTGAAATTCAGATGAGAGAGCACTGTGCTGTGGACCCACCGCCTGGAAGACTGCTGATGACCCAAGCTGGGGGGATACACGCTTCCACAGGATGACATTTTCTTTTCTTTTTTAATTGGAAACTTTCATCAGAAAAATTATTGAGGTGGTGACGTCAAGCACTCAAAAGTGAGGAAATGCTAGAATTAAGGTTGCCTGTGCAATACTATTCATTGTTGGGTACATGGGAATGCAGAAGTACGAGAGCGATTGGTCATGAACAGGGCATGTATAGCTAGATGGGTGGAAAGAGAGATAAGCAGATGAATGGATAGATAAGTAGAGGGCGAGGTGGAGGAATAGGTATGTAGATAAGCAGATAGACAGTTATAGATGGATAGAGGGGTAGGGTGAGAGTTATGTAGGCGGACAGAGAGCTAGGTAGACAATTGTAAAGGCAATTTGACATGACAATAGAAACTAAGGGAATGAACTTCTGCAGTTGCCTTTCCACTCCTAACAAACCACAAGCTCTTACAAATAAAAATCAATTATTCTTGGAGCAGCATCACTGTGCTTAGCACATAGAAACACTGTGAAGCTGTACCACTTCTGAGCACTACGTCTATAATTCTGGTTCCTTTGGGGCATTAATGGGATGGCATTTGGCGCTGTTTCCAAAACATCTCCTACCTATACGGAACCTGTTTTCTGCAGTCTCCTCTCTCCATATGTCTGATTTAGCTCCTTTATGACAAACTCCAACAGAAAGCAATGACTAAGAGGGTATGACGTGGAGACACGGACAGAAGAATTTATCTTGGGCCAGTTTCAACGTAAAATAATGTATCAGTAGGTTTGTGGGTATTTGTAAGCTCTAGATTAATGTTACCCTCCTGGCAACAGGAAGCAGTGTGTGAAATGGTACAAAAGATCCCCTTCTGCCACTGAATTTGTTTCATTTTTCTTCTGTTTCTCCCCTGACAACCACCATAAATTATCAACCTGGAAAGGAGCCATTGTAATGAGTCCAATAGAACCGGAGCCCTTCATTATCTCTGTGTGACATTTAACTTTGCCCTGCAGTCCTAGGGCAAAATTCCCTCTGTCACTCATTCATAATGTGGTCTTGTGGTTAGGGAAGGGGGCTGGGTGAACCGATAGTAAGAGGACTCCTCGATTCTCTCCTGAACTATTCCATTAACTTACCATGAACTTGAACAATGTTAAGAGAGGCACCATATAAACATGATGCAGTGTTTATCATTTGTTCTTGCCTGCTGTGAGAGATATCATCCTGGACTCTGATATTATCTAGGACGTGGAAAAGGTATAGTTTAAGTAGAAAGAAGGACAACAAGTACAGGAGGAGATGTGGAGAGACTAAAGGAGCGATATATGTATATAGTCTAGAAAGGAGAAGGTGCAGTCAAGGAGAAATAGGGTCACAGTCTATCAATGTCTTCAAGGAAACAATATAAATAATGGGAATTATTCAAGGTCTCACAAGTACAAGAAGCAATGGCCTGATGCTAGAGGAACAATGGGACTGGAGCAGTTACTAAGGGAAAGTTCTTTACAAGAACTGAACAATAGAACAAGGCTCTGGTGAGCTATTCCAGTTATATAAGATGACTAATGCTCACTGCTATGCGCAGTGCCCTCTTCCTCCCCTGACCTCCTGTATTTATTTAAAATACCGCTTGTATTCTGTAGGCTCTTTGAAGCAGGGGACAATCCATTTTTAAATACGTGTCTGTACAGTGCCTAGCACAATGGGGCCCCAGTCGCTGTTTGAGGCTTCTGGGCGCTACTGTAAGGCAAATAATAACCAGTGAAAAGTCCCCTAAAATGGGATACAACTTCTCTCTCATTGGCTCCCCTTTCCTGTTGTGAGTTGTGTAATGAACCATCTGCTTTTTGCCTTCACCCAAGGGGACAGTGTTTCAGTGGCTATATATATATATATATATATATATATACATCCCCTTCTATAGCTGTCTATGGCTACACCTATGCTGTGAGCTAGGGGTGCACCCAGACCGTCACTAGCAGAGCTGTGCAGAGTACAAACCCGCCTGAAACAGGTGGGTACGTACTCGACATGGCTCAGCAGTGCCTCCCCTGCCACTCCCTGCAGCGACACGGCTATTGATACTTGCGGAAGCTTGATGAAAGCTGGTGACAGTACGTGCATGTGAGCAGGGGAATCACACCCGTAGCTCATAGCATAGATGTAGCTTGTATGGGCTTTTAGTGTGTTTTTGTATCTGCCGGGATCAAAACAGTATCAGTGCAAAATATTATTATTAATTAAATCTCATGTTTCAGGGCATATATACTGGTCAGGAAGGAACTCCACCACTGTATGCAACCTTGCTCAGCTGATTGGGTGCATTATAAAGTGCTTTAATCTCCCTCTGAAGCACTGTAGTGTTCACTGTTGGATGCACGACCCCCGACTTGATTGATCAATGGTCTGATCTGGTATCAATAATCCCATGTTCCTTGAAAATTAAAGGTGGTGGATAGCAATGTCTAAATTTAGGATCAAATCCTGAATCTTCTTTTGGTTTATTCAAATAATGATCCTATTCCTCTGAACACTTTGAATAATGAAAATCGTACAGAGCCTGCAGCGTGCTCTCAACTCTCCATTGTACTGTCTCCAGTCCGTATAAGGATAGAAATCAAGATCGAAGAGTGCAGACTCTTGTAGGAATAGGAGGATCAGAAGTATATAAAAAAGATTAAAAATCCAGAAGCAAACACATTAAATAACGAGCACAGCCTACATTCAGAAAGTGTAAACTGCCGAGTCGTGTATTTTCAGTAAAGAATTTTCTACTGTTTAGCTTCTTAAAGATACACAGGATAATGAACCTTAGTATAAAATCCTATGAGCAAGACATGGTAGGCCAGATCCCTAGGGAGTTCTACCATTTACAGCAGTTTAGGGTCTGCTCCAGTACTCCTGTGGCTGTGAAGCACACAGTGTGCATGTACTTTTAAAAACCTTTCAAACCTGAGACATGGTGAAAATAGGTATTACTTCAATTCTTCCATAAGTCAAGGGACAAACATGAAAAGCAATTTTAAAGGTATAATTGGTGGCATTCAAACTGAGTATTGAGAAATTGTTGACCAGCCTCTTTTTCTAGCTAAAATTCACCCATTTGCAGAGGGCCATCATTAGCTTTAGGCACTATGTATGTCCCTCTACTTAAGTCTCCAGCTGATCTATGTATCCCATAATGCACCACCTCTTCCCAACAAGAAGGTGGATCATGGTGCATCATGGGAGATGTAGTCCAGCCAGAGAGCCAGACCTATAGAGGAGATTAGGATCATAAGGTTCTTGAACTACATCTCCCATGAGTGGCCATAGGGTGGCGTTTCAGAACTGAAATATTTTGAAATTTGATTTTTCACTGAAAATTCAAAATGTTCAGAAGAAAAAAAGGTTTTTTTTGCCCACTCTACTTAATGCCTGATCTTGTACCATTGAAGTTAATTGGACTTTGCCCTTGACTTCAAGAGGAGCAGGACCAAGCCTTATGCCCTCAAAACAGGTCTTAAGTAGCTCATATGGCTTATGCTGGCTCTCTCCATGGATGAATTTCACTTTCCACGCATAACGCAGGTGTGGAGATCCCCAGCACTGAGAAACACAAAACCCCGCTGACCCCTGTAAATGCCTAAACTCACTCGGCACCTGAGTTTTCATAGTAAAGGTTTCCTACGTGCATATATTTCTGACTTTGAGCATGTGCATGGCTGCCTCCCTCTATGCATCTGGACACCTATCCCCCTACCTAAGACCCAGAGCAAGCCATGAACCGGTGAATGACAGGCATTCAGCTGTCCATGTCGCATGTGGGGCCCTATGTGGGAGACATCAAAATCCACCTGGAGGAGGAGGTGGTCGTGGTGCCCACTTTATAACTTTTATCCCATTGGTTAGAGCACGTACGGGATGTGGGAAACCTAGGTTCAGTTCCCCACTCTCTGCCTACACAGTTATTCCCCTTCTCACTCTCTCTGGCCCATGACTATTTAAGTATTTATCCACAGTGGAACAGTCATTGGGCCAGAGAGACCATGTGAAAATGAATCTGTTATCCAGTGATTGGGCTCCCTTCCAAGTGTGCTGGATTTTGTGGATCACATTCTCAGGTGCCTATCTCTTCCCATTCATTGTCTGGGTGTCTGGACACCTAACTCAGCTTTGTGGACTGCAGTGTGTTCCTGGATTTTCTGGGTTCCTAATAGTTAGGTGTCATGATGCTCATCATTGCAATGACTAAGTTGCTTTGTGCATCCCACCTATACCTGCCAGTACATTTTCACTACGGGTGAAATTAATCCCTGAGCAGAGGACCAATTTTTAGGGTTTAAGCAAGATTTAGGTGGTGCACATGGGTACATTTCACCCTATTATTCAATGTTATATATCTGATGTCAGCACAATGGAAATGCACAATGAGGCAGAGTTCGAAGTTTGCACATGCCACCCTAACTTTGACATTTCCAGACTTTCAAGTGCTTAACTGTGCAAGGTTAATGCTCCCTAACAAAACTTTTCGTTGGAGCATCCCAGATCTTTTAAAAGAAAAAGATGGAGGAGAAAAAAATATAGAGATTTTAAAAGAGGAATTCAAATAATACACCACCCAAGCAATAGCTTCTTGCATCTGCACTGACTATTCTGGGTTTGTTCACATGATAGTACTTGAAAACTGGAGCTGCTGAGATAATTTCTCTTGATTTTTAAGGCAATTTTTTTATTTGACCCCCATAGCCAAGATGTGTTGGACTTTAACAGTTCATTCAGCGGTTTTGTCCCTGTAGAAAGTTCTTGTAGGTATCAATCAAAGTAATTCACCATCCCCAGTACATGTCTCAGGTCTGGTACATTAGTTGGTGCACTCAATTCTGAAATTGCTTTTATTTTCTCAGAGCTACGACTGATTCCCTCTTTGTTTATTGTCTGTCCTAAAAATTCAGTTTGGGGTAGGCACAAAACACATTTTTCCTTGTTTCGCTTCAGTCCAGACTGACTGATGAGGCTTCAGATTTCATTGAGGGTTTTGTTGCATTCTTCCATTGAAGGTCCGTATGTCAGGGTATCATCCATGAAAACTACAGCTCCATTGGTATTCATTAATAATTCTGCCATCTTTCTTTGGAAAAAGAAATTTGCCAGAATCCACTCAGAGCATCTAGCTTGGTGAATACCGTAGCTCCTTTCACGCTGGGGAGGAAGTCATCCAATATTGGGAGGCTAGAGTTTTCTCTCACAATTGCTTCATTAAGTCATAGAATCATAGAATATCAGGATTGGAAGGGACCTCAGGAGGTCATCTAGTCCAACCCCCTGCTCAAAGCAGGACCAATCCCCAACTAAATCATCTCAGCCAGGACTTTGTCAAGCCTGACAAAGTCTTTTAAGATCCACACAGATTCATATATTTTTTTCCATTTTTCTTTATAACCGTTACCACTGGGGGACACCATGCTGTTGGCACAGAGATTTTCTCAATTCTAATAATCTGCTCCTTTCTCTTCAACTCAGTTTCCATTTTATGAAGTAATGGGCTAGGACAGTGGTTTTCAACCTTTTTTTTCATTTCCAGATCCCTAAAAAAATTTTGAATGGAAGTGCGGACCCCTTTGGAAATCATAGACATACTCTGTGGGGTCCAGGGACCACAGATTGAAAACCACTGTTCTATGCTAATGACAACCTTGTGCAGATCCCTTAGACCAGAGGTTCTCAAACTGTGGTCCGCGGACCACCAGTGGTCTGCAAGCTCCATTCAGCTGGTCTGCGGATAGTTCCCTCTAAGGTGCATGCCTGGGCGGCTGCACATAAAAGAATGAAGGGCCACCTGCAGGCGTGGCTCCACTAATTAGGTGCCTGGACCCTGGAGAAGACTCACATATAAGGTGAGGTAGTGGTCTTGGGGCGAATAGCGGGTAGGTGGGAGAGGGAAGTGGGGTGAGGAGAGGGGGTGGGGGGGATTTGGTACGTGCAGGGCTGCGGTGGCCAGAGAACGAGTCGAATTTTCCCAGCTCCAGAGCTGCGGTTCCCAGGGAGAGACGGCCCTCCTTCCCAGGCTTAGCTCTGTGGCTGCTGTGGCAGGGGAGAGACCCCCGCCTCCTTCCCAGCCCCAGCTAGGGGGCTGCCGCAGCAGGGGAGAGAGGGCACATCCATCGCAATAGAAAAGTAAGGCTACTGATATTAAAATATGAGTTGTGTGCTTTTATTGGTAGAATAAAAAGGTTTATTATATATATAAAAATAATATATATATTATATATAAAAATATATATATTATATATAAAAAGGGGTTATATAGAGCTTTTATCCAAAGCGCTTTACAATAGTTAGCTAACGGGTCAAACAACATTTGGAAGGATCATTAAGTGGTCCGCTGAGACCCTCAGCAATTTTCAAGTGATCTGTGAAAAAAGAATTTTGAGCACCACTGCCTTAGGCATAGACTGCAGACCCCAAGTGGTCTACAGACCACAGGTTGAAAACCACTGGGCTAGGAATCCTGCAAGGTATATGTACACTATATGGTTCAGGATTATCTCTTAAGATTATTTGTACTGGATCTCCTTTCAAAAGTCCAATATCACCAAATTTTCCATCAAGTTCTTCCACCTTTCTCACTAGTCACATTGTAGCTGCCGGCTGCAACTGAGAAGGCTGTTGGTCTGTGGTCTTTTGATCACATATACTCTGAATGCATAGCTTTTGTGTTTTAAATTTGTTTCTGTAGTGTACTGGCCCATTCAGTTCAGAATCCCTCCAGGGCTACTCAGAGCTATGTCAGGTGACTAAGCTCTGGGAGGGGTTGAAGGTGATTGTAAATCCCTTCTGAGACTACAGTGACATCAGTGCCTGAGTCAATTTTAAAGTCAACTTGCCGTCAATGTTCTTTTTCACTCTGTAGGCCAGTTCTGTCATCACAAGTGGTGGATCCCAGAAACAATGGCTTTTGATTGTCTGTAATATGAGTCAACTCCCTGACTACTGTGGCGTGACAAACAGCTGCAAAATGCCCATATTTTGTGCATTCATTACACTGTGCGCCTGTGGCTGGACATGCATCACCTCTTGGCATGTGACTTCTTCCACACTTTGTGCATGTAGGCTGGAATTTGTCCCTCTTGGCCTGGGAGTTTTCTCTCCTTGCCTCAGGGATTTTATGATAACAACTTTTAACACTCAGGTGTCTTTTTACAACTTCTAAGCTAGTTTCAGGTTTTTCAAGTTACTCCTGTCTTTTTTTCTGCTGTTTGACTAGTTAAGATTGCTTTGCGGTCGGTGTAGCTTTGGCTGGCGTTAAGTCTTCAATTATTGCTGCAGTGAAAGATTTTTATCTGTTAACCCAATAACCAGCCTGTTCCTGACATTTGCATGTTTTGCAGTTCCAAAATCAGTTTTCAGCCAATGTATGCAGAGCTTTTATAAAATATTCAGCATTTTCCCTGGGTTCTTGAATACTGTAGCAGAAACATCTTCTTTCATAAAGCACATTTCTCTAAGGTATAAAGTATGCATCAAACACAGCTGAAACGCTTTTGTAGTCATCTTTGTGACTGTCTTCAGTAAAGTCAAAGGATTTAAAGATATGCTTTGTCTGCTTTGCAATAGCATAAATTAAAGAAATACCTGAATAGCTTTGTCACAATTAGAAATCTTGCAAAATACTGGTTCCAGTCTGTCCATTGTGAAGATTTGTCAAAAGTAAAGTTCTCTGGGGCATTGAAGAGTGGCATCTTGATGAGATCCTGCATCATTTGTTGCTTTTTTCCTTTCTGTTTGCTATGTTTGTTGCTGTTCCTTCTGTCTGCAACCTTTGTTGCTTTGTTCCTTCAGTTTGTTCTCCTCTAGCACTAGTTTACTTCTGACACCATGTCAATCTCCTGTACCAGATATGGATTGGCCTCATACAGAGCTTCTTTCTGAGTGACAAACACACACAATGTGTTCAATATAAGATCCTCTAATACAGAGGTTCTCAAACTGTGGTCCATGGAACACCAGTGGCCTGCGAGCTCCATTCAGGTGGTCTGTGGATAGTTCCCTTTAAGGTACAAGCCTGGGTGGCCGCACACGAGAGAATGAAGGGCCACCCACCTAGTTAGTGGAGCCGCACAGGTGTGGCTCCACTAATTAAGTGCCTGGACCCTGGAGAAGATGCACATGTAAGGTGAGGTGGTGGCCTGGGGGGGAATAGGAGGTTGGTGGGAGGGAGAAGTGGGGTGAGACGAAGGGTTGGAGGGAATTTGGTAAGTGCAGGGCTGTGGTGGCCAGAGAAAGAGGTGACTTTTCCCAGCTCCAGGGCTGCAACTGCCGGGGAGAGACAGCCCTCCTTCCTAGCCTCAGCTCTGTGGCTGCTGTGGCGGGGGAGAGACCCCCCTCCTTCCCAGCCCCAGCTCTCATGCTGCTGCAGTGGGGGAGAGAGGGAGAGGCTCCCCTCCTTCCCATCCCCAGCTCGGGAGCTGCCGCAGTGCGGGAGAGAGGGCACATCCACTGCATTAGAAAGGTAAGACTACTGATATTAAAATATGAGTTGCGTGCTTTTATTTGTAGAACAAAAAATTAATTATGATTAGGGTATTTTTATATAGCATTTTTATCCAAAGTGCTTTACAATAGTTAGCTAATTGTAAAAACAACATTTGGAGAGATCACTAAGTGGTCCATCAAGACCCTCGGCAATTTTTAAGTGGTCTGCGAAAAAAAAAAAGTTTGAGAACCACTGGCTCTAATGCTCTGCCAAGTATGGCTAAGATTAGCTTAAATAAGGTATTTTACACACAGCACCACTTAGTGCTTGAACAGTATAATACAGTTCAGCATTCCATTACAGCCTGGCTCTTGGATTCAAACACTTGTGAACCTCTGATTCTGAGAACAAACACTGCGGCTCAGATCCACAAAGGTACTTAGGCACAGGGGCGCCCGGGTCGGGGGGGGTTGCAGGAGGCCATGGCCCCATCACTTTTAAAAGTGGGAGTGCTATGTCCTTCCACTTTTTATCAGCCATAACGGTAAGCGATGGGGGGGTGGAGAGGAGCGAGCAGAGGGCAGGATCTTGAGGGGAAGAGGTGGCATGGGGGTGGGAGCTCAGGGAGAAGGGGCAGTGTGAGGGCAGGGGCTCTGGGAGAAGGGGCAGTGTGAGGGCGGGGCCTCAGGGACAAGGGGCGGTGTGGGGGGCAAGGCCACAATTCAGGCACTGGTTGTCCTCCCACTTTTAGGGAGGTTCCACCCGTCAAGCTTAGGTGCCTAAGTACCAGTTTTGGTCCCACTGCGATCCAAAAAACTCCTGCCAAATGCTGTGGGCACCTAAACTCACTGAGGGCCTAAGTTTCTGCTTCTGAACATGTGCATTGTTGCCTCACTCTCGGAATCTGGATGCCTATCTCCTACATAAGCCCCAGAGCAAGTCACAAACCAGGGAAGATAGGCATTCCTCAGCTTCCATCACATGTTGGGCCTGATTAGGTAGGTGGCCTCTGAGCAAGCCTACCTGGTCGGGTCTCATTCAAACTCCGGCTGAAGAAGGAGGTGGCAGTGCCCACCTTCTATCTTTTAGCCCATTAATTACGTGGGTTGCAGGAGACCCAGGTTCAATTCCGTCCCCCACCAGAGGGGGATAAAGGATTTGAAGAGAGGTCTTCTAAGTCACCAGTCCATGCTATAATCACTGAGCTATGGGATATTCTGATGTGGGGGTTCCCTCAATCTCCCCTGCTGAAGTTGTTCCAGTTTGGATAAATAATTAAACAGTTATTAGAGCAGGAGAACTAGGTCCAAGGTCTCCCATCTCTGGGGTGAGTGCCCTAACCACTGGGCTACAGAGTCATTCTGACTGTCTCTGGCCCAATGTCTCCTTTAGCTCAATGGGCAGAAGCCTACGGCATTTTCTGGAGCTGAAAGACCAGGTATCTAACCCCAGCTCCCTGTATGTGCGTGTCTGCTGTTTGTACAACGTACATTCTTTAAAGACAAGCATCCAAACCGTGCTGTTGTCTGCAGCACCTGGATTTACTAAAAGAGCCTGGACACAACTCCATCCGCAACATTGGGTGGAATTTGGATTCAGATCTGAACGTTGTCACTCAGGCCTATCTGAATACACTTCCTTGGATTGTATATATACACTATATACAATATGGACACTTAGGTTGTTTATACACCATACATAGGCTAGGCAGAATTCAAAATTTTTATACTTTTGATGGTTAATATCAATGTTTATTTTTAAGCATTTTTTTTCTATTTTCATTATATACATTTTCACAGTTTCAAGAAATTATGGGAGGGCGCCAGGTGATTATTTAATGACAGTAGTTGCTGAGATCCAAAAAGTTAAAGCTTGGTAAACTGTTAGAACACAAATTGTCAACATCACATGTAAAACCATACAAAGTAAATATCCTTAAATCAGCAAATCATACCCATTTTTACTATTCATTTGCTAGTCTACTTGTAACTAGCCTAATCCAAAAGTCTAAATTGCTGGATTTTGACTGTAATAGGCAGCATTTTCCTTACTTTGCCTATGTGTACATTTTGATTATTATCATTGGAAATATTTTCTATTGGTTTGTGTCTGTATGGTAAAAGTGACATTTACAGACAAAAATCTAACCCTTCCAAGTCTAACTATACATGATATATATATTATACAGGATATATACACTAGACATTTACATAGATTGTAAGCTTTTTAGGGCAAGGGCCATTTTTGTTCTGTTTGTACAGCATCTTGCACACTGGTCCGTGACTAAGACTCCCAGGCACTATTGCAATACAAATACTAATGTCATATACACTGCAAAAAATCACTATAAAATCATGGACTCCAGAGTGAGAGAAAAAATAGACACTTGTGAGCTTCAATCTCCACTTGGCCCTGGCAAATCTCAAGTGCTAGGCTGCTGCATATATATCTCCATGCAGTCCTAGAAACAAGGCAAGAATGACTCTCAAGCAACACATTTCATTGTCTGCACAGCACAGACACTTACTTAGCTATAAAAATTTGGTTTGTTTGTTTGTTTTCTTTGTTTTTAAACTGGATTTTTAGCGGGGGACAGGTTACGCTTCAAAGAAAGCCAAACAGTTTAAGAGCTGGAAATGCAAAGTCAAGGCACCTAAACATCCTTAACTCAGCCCTGTATTGCTGCAAGCAATAAAAATAGAATTATGGCTCAGGCATTTTAGTGTTTGTGGTCTTAGATTAAAGTGATTTTTAGAGACATTTGGGGTTTTCCCCACACTATGATGCCACTGCAGGGCACATTTAAGGCTGTTTTTGGTGTCTTAGTTGTGCATTTCCATGTCTTCACATGTTTGGTAAATTACTAAAAGTTTCTACATGTTCACAAAACAAGAAACATAAAGAGAATACTCCTGAGAGATATTGCTAATACATTAGAAGATAATATAGCATCAATCTTAAACCATTTTAACTTTATAGGGCAGATTCACCAGAGCAGTTCAAAGCAGCCTCAGCACACCGGCTAGTTTTATAACTGCTTTGCATCACCAGAAGCATGCAATGTGCAAGGTGCATCTGGCCCTGAATTTTCAACTGGCTTCTTGGGGTTTTTTTAGAGGGCTGCGATAATGAGACCAGCACTATATGACAGCACAGGGGAGGAGTCCTCCACACTCATGCTTCAGTTTCCCCTACAATGCTGGCTCAATGAGCAGTACAGCTGTGGCAGCAAGGTCATAGGGGGCCCCTGGAGAACTAACACCCCCAGCTAGCATGTGGCCACGGAACCTTTAAAGAGCAATGGCCATTAGGGCAAGTAATCTGCTAATGAAAACTCTTGTCAGATGCTGACAATCCCCCTCAGACCACTGATTCATTACAACCAATAGAAATGCTGTGTGCAAATTAGCTGTGGAGGAAAGGTGAGGACGTGTAGTATTATCTTGGCCCCCACATAGGTGTTCACTGAGTCATTGGCTTGACACGGATTTATACCAGCTAAGGATTTGGTACCATGCTCTCCCATCGCTGCAATATCTGTCCTGGTCAGAGTATGAATAGTCATCCCTGTTCTCACACATTTCTCAGGCTCCTTTCCTTTGATATGTGGGGACCTTTGAAATAACTTGGAAGACCCCCATTAATTCTTCTCCACCCCTCCATTCTCAGAGCTGCCTTTTGAGAGAGGGGCGATTCCTGATGAAACATCATGAGTTCTCTTCCCCCTCAAGTATTTTAATAGAGCACACTCCCATTTTATCTAAACAGCTGGGGTGGGTAAGAACCAAATCACTTTTGACTAATGGGGCTTTGGATGAAGGAGGAGTTGGTCAGAATCAAAATTCCATTGCCTTTGCAATCTGGGACTGGGTAGAGAGAGATTCTTAGGTCTTGATCCAAAGCCACTGAAGTCAATGGGAGTCTTTGAATTGATTTCAGTGGGCTTTGGATTAAGCCTTTAAAGTACAAGGAAGTGTGCAAAACGGGTAGAGGAAAAGTCAAACAACCACTCACGCTGTATAGCGCCTCTCCGGAGGCAGTGGGGTCTAATGGATAGCCTCCTGGCTTAAGACTACAGAGACCTGAATACTAATTCTGGTTATGCTGCTAGGTGATCTTGGGCATGTCACTTCACTACTCTGTGCCTCTATTTCCCCACCTTCAAAAATGGATGCAATGATACTGACTTCCTTTACAAAGTGCTTGGAGATCATCTGATAAGAAGGCCTATGTAAGAACTTACGATGTAAAACTGAAATTACTGGACATTTGCTATAATGACCTGATACTTCATTGTTTATACTGTTTAATAGCTTTTCAGTGGAGTGAGGCAGCAATCTTTCCAGTGAAGTTTGTAAACCAGTTTCCACTCTAACTTCCTGTTTTCAGTCATTCATAACTTCCTGAACCTTCCACTCTTCTCCTGGCTTTGTTTCTGCTCCAAGGTGATCTTTTAAAACACTTGAGCAAAAACAGTTCACTTATTTCTGGCACAAGGACAGTGTGGGGAAAAACAACAATCCTAATTGCTTCTTTTTGGCCAGCTCCGCAGCTTAAACAGGTGGAAGTCAAAAGATGAGATTTTGGCATAGAAATAGCCCTGGTTGAGAAGAAATGCACTTGACGTTCCAAAGGAAATTGGCTTGGACTTGGCTAAGCTTTGGGGCTTCGTGAGTTTCATGCTGTGCATGCTCAGGATATTTCTGCACTGGTTTATTTCCAAAGGGTAAAGGGTTAGTCCCTTGGCTTGGGTTTTATTTAGTGCTAGGTGCCTAACTCCCTTAGGCTCCTTTGGAAACCCCAACCAAAACTGAACCCTATACAGAGAGCGCTTAAGTGGGGGCTAGGTGTTGTGCTGGGCCTCAGGGAGTGTGTCTCTCAGGAAAGGTGCACTTTGCATGTGTCCATGGCTAACTTAGCTACATAGTGAAAGGAGAATGTCTACTGAATGAACCCATGTGGACTTTTGCAAGGTGCAAAGGGATATGAGAGAGAGGCTTCATCCTTTACTGATCCCTCTGCAGCCGGGCTTACTCAATGTGACTTCAAACCCTACTGCTATCTTGGTTTCCCCTCTAGGCGCCCTAATTAACTAACTCACAGCCAGAAGCCGCAACATAATATTTCCCCTCTTGGGACTAACATGAGTCCTCACAACATACACAAAACCTGCCCCAACCTTTGCAGTTGGCTCATGCTCCCAGCAAGGGGTTTGTGCTCCCAGGCCCTTGATTGCTAAGGGGAGTCTCACTGTATAGCATAGCTCATGCATCCTCTTCTTTGAGTCTTTCCCCAGAACTCCCCCGCACTTACTCAGTGCTGCCCTTTATAACTCCCAGCAGGCCTGATTCTGAGTTAGCCGCTCCCAACCTGTGACCCCTGGACTCCGAAGTAGAGGGCTACACCTGGCACAGGTGCAGCTCAGCCTTAACCCCCTCAGAGAATAGCCGCATTGCCTCTGGGAGGGCGCCTCCCATCTCTGGGAGACGGACTCGCGCAAGAGTAATGGGAGGTTAAACTGTAGCCTCTGGGTTCTCTCTCTGGTCCACCACGCATCCTCAAGGGTAATCACTAATCACACTGAGAGAATGGTTGTGTTAATTTAGGTGGAAGATACGGGCTCAAAGAGTTAAAGGTGTTATCTTGTCCCACATTAAACAGTGGTACTCAAGGTTTGAAGTTTGGTACACAGAGACCTCAGCGTGCTTAGCACTATGGGGACATCCTTTTATTAAAGGTACAGAAAAGACGGGAAAACAGTTAAAGCATTTGAAATGTCAAATATTCCTTTAGCTGGAAAGAGAAAAGAAAAAAAAAACCCAAACCTTGTTTAATAGTCTTTTAGATGGTTTCAAAGATGTTAACTGTCCATCTAGGGGAAAAGCGAAGTTAATCAAGAGGAGCTGGAGCTGTCATTGTTGCTGCTGTTGTTAAAATCTGATCCCTTTCCTAGAAGAAAAAATAAGACAAACACACACAAAGGGGGAGAGGAGAGAAGATTAAGGATAGAAAATGCAGCTTCTGTCTCTGGTATTGACTTTCCCTCACAAGCTCATTGCTAGAGAAACTCAGGAACAGCACCTGGTCTGATCAGCCACTCTGAGACCTGGCAAACTCCTACCAGCATGGTGCTGTTTGGGGCATTGCTTTTAGTCACCTCTCTGGTCACAGCCTGCTAAGCCAGACTTTGATTGGACAGAAGGAAAAAGGAGGGGGATAGGCAAGAGGGGAAATAAGGTGGAGAAGGAAACGTACACATGGAGGAGGGGGAGAGAGAGAGACTCACATACCATAGGGTGTTTGGGATTTAGCCTGAGCTGAGGGAGGTGATGATGTCATCGGGATCCCTCTCTCTGGCCCAGTCTGGTCAGGACATGTCTCAGGTTAGGGACAAAGAAGGTCCAGGGTCTCAGGAGATGGTGAGGGTGGCAGCCATAATGATGAAGCTTCCTCCGGTATACATTTTTTTCTCCCTTAAGTCACTTACTTAAGGACCCCAAAAGGGAGTGGTGGGTGGAATAGCCCCCCTCTACTTATTTGATCCACCACTTAGGCCTTATATCCAACACACCAATTTTGGTTTATTAATTTGTGGTCCTCAGTTTCTCTTGTTTACCAGCCATGATCTTAACACAGTCTTTGAGTTACATCAGGAGTCCTCTTTGTTTGGACTAATTCAGTCTGTTTCCCTTTCATACCTTTTCCCACCAATGTTTGTTGTTCTGGGTTATTTTGACACATTATGAACTTTCACTCACTTTTTACAGTTGCGCTCATGATTAGGGTAATTTGTAGGTCCAGTTATTACAAGAGCACCCCCTCCTGAAATAGCCTGTAGCCCAGAGGCGAGGGCATTCACCTATGGGGTAGGAGAGCTGGGTTTGAGGCTCTGCTTTGAATCAGGCAGCCTGATGCCTTGAACATGGTTGTCCCACATAGAATATTAGGGTTGGAAGAAACCTCAGGAGGCCATCCAGTCCAACCCCCTGCTCAAAGCAGGGCCAACCCCAACTAAATCATCCCAGCCAGGGCTTTGTCAAGCCGGGCCTTAAAAACCTCTAAGGATGGAGATTCCACCACCTCCCGAGGTAACCCATTCCAGCGCTTCACCACCCTCCTCGTGAAATAATGCTCTAACCACTGGGCAATGGGGCACAAGGCAGAGTAAAATCTCCTCCTCTGCTCTTTTGTGTGGAGTTCAGTCCAGCTGGTGGCTCTGAGAACGCCCATTGCATCGAGCCCTGCAGACAAGATGGGAGGGGGAATACCTCGTTAAATGAGCCTGCTGAGCGTGAGGCACCAAGTTGCCTGGTGGCATCAGATTTAGGAGGCTTTGTGTGTGATTCACTGGCAGAAACCTTGGTGCCGAGGGGGCTTTATCAGAGGAAATATAGGTGCCTTCAGGGTGAGGTGGCAGCTGAGCAGGGATTTGGAGGATCTAAATTTTGGACTTAGCTGCCTAGATCCCTTTGTGGATCTAGCCCTTCGTATAGTGCTGTTATTCTACCACATCAGCATGTTCTGGTGCATAGAGCAGAAGACTGGGAATCAGGAGATTCAGGGTATGTCTACACTGCAATTAGACACCTGGGGCTGGCCCATGCCAGTGGACTCAGGCTCCCGGGGATCAGGCTAAAGGGCTGTTTAATTGCAGTGTAGATGTTTGGGCTCAGGCTGCAGCCTGAGCTTTGGGACCCTCCCACCTTGCAGGGTCCTCGAGTCCGAACATCTACACCAGGGGGGCCAACCTGAGCCTGAGAAGGAGCCAGAATTTACCAATGTACCATTGTACCAATGTACCAATGTACATGCCTACGTCACAGGCTTCACCAATAAAAGCCAGATACTCAGCAGGTGTAAATCAGCAGGCAACGATCTGGCTCTTTGTGTTTGTGAAGCACTTGGAGATCTTTGGATGGAAAGCCTTTTGGATGGAAGGCTCACTAGATATATTTTGTCACCTTTAAATCACCCCTATAAATCTTACTGAATGGATTATTCAATGAATCAATCTACGTTCTCCATACTGAGAATGTCAGTGTGGAAAATTTACGTTGCATCAGTATTCTTAGGAGTCCTTTGAAATCTAATTCCAAACAAAACCCTTGGAAAATTCACACAAGGCAAGTGGCACAATTAGGTTTTGGTTTATTACTGTAATGATTTTTGCTTCTGGGGCTGCCTCTATTCAGCCATAATTTATAGGTCATCAAACAGCCTCTTATCTGGGGGCTTCCTTGGCTAAACCTTTTCTGATTGCACCTTTTGGCAAAGTAGCATGGGTTTGTGAAACAATACTATGAACTTTCTCTCATCGATGTGATCAACAATTGATAGCAATCAAAGAACGGAATGGTCTGATTTCCAGGGAGAGACGGGGTGCTGTGGAAGAGCAGAAGGTTACCTGCTCAACAGGTTATACTCTTGGATGTTCAGCAAAGATGCAGGGAAGAAGGAAACAAACATGTGAAATACAAGCAGAGATTGTGGGGGCAAACTAAAGGACAAATTCTGCTCTGAGAGGCATGTACATCGTTTGTTCCAGCCGCAGATTCCCAGAGGCCATTCTGACAGACTGGAATTTCCCTTTCTCCTTCTGCCCCTGTTGGGGTGGTGCAAAGCAGCCTGCATAGACCTGAGGATCAGGGTCTAAGGCTCTGCAAGAGTTCATTACTAAAATCATCATAAAATATCACGAGTCAAAACTGATTTAGACCTGTGTCAATGGGGAGGACATGCGCCATCTAATCTGAATTGATGGGATCCGGAGCACGCCAGCATTGGCAAGGGATGGGCTCAGTGACTTAATTCCATCTCTAGCACCCATGATTCACAGGGTAATGTACATAGGGCATCTCAGTCACGGGCAGCAAATGGGCAGCTTTGGTTTTATGGTGCCCAGAAGTAAGAAATCTTTTGGAAGACGAAGGTATTTGGCTCCCCGCCGGAGGAATCAATTACCTACAGAACTAACAGCTAAGCCAGACAAATCATTTTTTGGCCCCTGTCCTGGGGTGGTTCCCTTGAGAATCTTTTCCAACCTTAGTAAGCGACCACCACAACTCCAGGTGTTCTAAATGACCACCGTACTTCATTCAATCCTTTCAGCAGGCCGCAGCCTGGAGCGCTATTACATGATCAGTAGCTAGCTTCCCCCACTTGCTTCTGGCCAACGGTACGGCATTATTATTATTAGCAGCAGCCACTCCTACCTACTCCTACCTCCCTTCAGGCTCCCTACTCTAATTTGTAGCACGACCGTCCTCTCTGCTTATATAATCCCAGCTGCTGGAGTTGGGAGTGACTTTCACCCAATTAACCCCTCAGCTATATCTCTGCGCAGTCAGTTGGCACCCTCTGCCAACTACCTGCCTTTCAGCCAGGTTCCAGTCAATGTATACTGGTGGGGATTTGAGTGACAGGGTGCTGAGTCAGCTCCTGAACCAGGACACTCCAGTACAGACCCTTTCCTGGACACCAGTTGCTCTGCAAGCAGCAGTTGGGGATTGTACCTCTTTCATTGATAACAATTATGGCACAGGATATTTCCCATTTTATGAGGTGCTGGTGTCTCAAGATTTATCACAGTATCATAGAATCATAGACCTGGAAGGGACCTCAAGAAGTCATCTAGTCCAGTCCCCTGTACTCCTCACAGGACTAAGTACTATCTAGACCATACCTGACAGGTGTTTGTCTATCCTGCTCTTGAAAATCTCTAGTGATGGAGATTCCACAACCTCCCTAGGCAATTTATTCCAGTGCTTAACCACCCTGACAGTTGGGAAGTTTTTCGTCCAACCTAAACCACTCTTGCTGCAATTTAAGCTCATTGCTTCTTGTCCTATCCTCAGAGGTTAAGAAGAATAATTTACCACCCTCCTCCTTGTAACAACCTTTTATGTGCTTGAAAACTGTTATTGTGTCCCCCCTCTCTGTCTTCTCTTCTCCAGACTAAACAAACCCAGTTTTTTCAATCTTCCCTCATAGGTCATGTTTTCTAGACCTTTATTCGTTTTTGTTGCTCTTCTCTGAACTTTCTCCAATTTATTCACATCTTTCCTGAAATGTGGTGCCCAGAACTGGACAAAATACTCCAGCTGAGGCCTGATCAGAGCGGAGTAGAGTGAAAGAATTACTTCTCGTGTCTTGCTTACAACACTCCTGCTAATACATCCCAGAATGACATTTGCTTTTTTTGCAACAGTGTTACACTGTTGACTCATATTTAGCTTGTGGTCCACTATGACCCCCAGATCTCTTCCCGCAGTGCACCTTCCTCGGCAATCATTTCTCATTTTGTATGTGGACAACTGACTGTTCCTTCCTAAGTGAAGTACTTTGTATTTGTCCATATTGAATTTCATCCTATTTACTTCAGATCATTTCTTCAGTTTGTCCAGATCATTTTGAATTTTAATCCTATCCTCCAAAGCACTTGCAACCCTTCTCAAATCAGGTATTGTCTGCAAACTTTATAAGTGTACTCTCTATGCCGTTTTCCAAATCACTGATAAAGCTATTGAACAGAACTAGACCCAGAATTGATCCCTGCAGGACCCCACTTGATCTGCCCTTCTAGCTTGACTGTGAACCATTGGTAACTACTCTCTGGGAAAGGTTTTCCAACCAGTTATGCTCCCACCTTATAGTAGCTCCATCTACATTGTATTCCCCTAGTTTTTTTAAGAGGAAGTCACATGAGACAGTATCAAAAGCCTTACTAAATTCAACATATACAACGTCTACTGCTGCCCCCCCATGCACATTGCTTGTTACCCTATCAAAGAAAGCTATTAGGTTGGTCTGACATTATTTGTTCTTAACAAATCCATGCTGACTGTTACTTATCACATTATTATCTTCTAGGTTTTTGCAAATTGATTGTTTAATTATTTGCTCCATTATCTTTCCAGGTATTGAAGTTGACTGGTCTGTAATTTTCTGGGTTGTTCTTATTTCCCTTTTTATAGATGGGCACTATATTTGCCCTTTTCCAGTCCTCTGAAATCTCTCCCGTCTTCCATGACTTTTCAAAGATAATCGCTAATGGCTCAGATATCTCCTCAGTAAGCTCCTTGAGTATTCTAGGATGTATTTCATCAGGTCCTGGTGACTTGAAGACAATGGCCCAGAGAGCACTTGTTGGTCATCGACAAACAAGAGCCTTCCTAGAATGATTAAATCCCAGTCATTCCTGGGCCAAATCCTCAGTATACTGTTATTTATAGGGCTGTCGATTAAAGCTCAGATAACTCATGCCATTAACTCAAAAAATTAATCACGATTAATCGCACTGTTAAACAATAGAATGTTAAACAATGTTAAACAACGTTATTGTTCTTGTTTAACATTGTTTAACAATAGAATGATTGTTAAACAATATTCTTGTTAAACAATGTTAAACAATAGAATGATTGTGAAGTGCTGAGACACCAGGATGATGAGGGCCATATAAATAGAGAGGTATTCTGAGCCCATGCTAAGTTTACAGGGCTGGCAATGAGGGGAAAGCACTTCTCTAGCTCTTCAGTGAGCAAACATGGTGTGGTGATAATTGAGAATGCAGGAAACACCACTGGGTTCTTTTTACAAAGTCACCTTGCAGAGCAGAACTCCGCTTTGGGGGCGATTCATTCCACCCGCATAAGCCTAGGAATTAGGCTATAAGATCTATGCAGCTGAACCGCAAGGAGGCTGGGGAAATGACAGCCTAAAGTCATAGAGCAGGGCTTCTGTGTAGCTCCCCACATGTATGCCAGCCTATGGGCTAGAATAGTATCTGCAGTCCCACCCATCCACCCCCACAATTTGTGTATTCTAAAGACATATCCTCAGCCGTCCCCCAAAACTGCCTTCCGTGCTGGCTTTCCATAGGCCATTTCCACAGTGTCCATGGAAGACTTTGTCTGCACAGCAGCTGGGAGGGTGCTTCCCAGCATGGACGGACAGACAGGCACTAGTTGCACTGAAACTAGCATTCTAAAAATAGCAGGGCACTCTTGGCAGAATGGGTGGCGGCTCAAACTGGCCACCCAAGTACACATCCACCTGAGACACTGTGATCCAAGCCACCAGCCATGCTGTCGTGGCCACACTGATATTTTTAGTGCGCAAGCTTGAGCAGACCTAGTGCCTGTCTGTCGACCTGCGCTGGGACGCACCCTCCTGCGTAGACATACCCTGGGCCAGCCAGCCCAGCCTCTGTATGGGCCATAAGTGGTGTAGAGTGAGTTTCACCGCTTTGTTATCAACCTATTCAGTGTAACCTTGATTACTGTTACAGGGTGACACTGGTCCTTTAAGAGGGAAGAGTCCAATGGACCTCTGATGGGTCAGCTGACCTCAACTAGGCTTAAAAGAGGACGCCTTGGCCCCAAAGCAGGGAGATTGGCAGGTGAAGGCTGCTTGAGATAAGAAGGCTGGAGAAACCGCTGATGGCCTTCCTTGGGAATAGGGAGGAAATGTCTGGAAGCCAGTAGAGGAGCTAGCCTGCTGACCTTCCTGAGCCAAAAGGTCCTGGCCAGAAAAGGCTGATGGCTTAGAGAAATACAGGGTGATGCCTGCTGGTTCTCTGAGCTGGAGAGCTGAAGGCTGGGGGTAGGTGGGGTGTTGGAGCTGTACCTGATGGATGAGTATGGTGAGAGATGCTGGAGCTGTACCAGGCATATTTGTATGCTGATGGATTGTTGGGGCTTGAAGACTGAATGTGTTGTTTGGACTGTGCTGGGAAATTCTGGATTATGGATGTGGGACTTCTGTTATGGTTTATGTTCATGGGACTTTTGTTTATAATTAACCTGTGAGGGATATATGTATAACCCTTCTGCCCGTCAGAGTTGGCAGCAACAAGGGCCGGGTTCAATATCTAGGGGATCCATTCCAATAACACAATGCAAACCGGCTCGAGCCCCCACTCAGTGACCTGGGACAAATATATACCACCCACGCTGGGCGTCTCCAAGAGGCAATACTTCCCCTCTCGCAAGCACATAATCTGAGTGTAGCAAAAAGCCTTTTAATAACAGAGAGAAACAATGTGGCATTATGTTGGGGAAACACCACCAACAGGATTCATAACACAACCCATGAGCAAAAAAACCCACCCCAAGCAAATTGGGGCATGCCCCTTTCCCTTTGGTTCTTGAGTCCAGCAACGCCAAATCACCCAAAGTCCCAAAAGTCCAATGACCCAAAAGTCTCTGTCCCTGGTTAGGGCAGCCCCAGAGTTCGAAAGTTTATCTGCGGAGCTTTACCTCCCAACCTGGGTGGAGATGGGACAGGGGTAAGAGGCACCTTACATGATCTGAAGCTGACCGCCCCACAGCTCCATAGGCCTTCGCTTTGCTTCGCTCCGCCAGCCGCCCCACGAACTCCTTCGCTCAGCTCCGCTCCACTCCGCGGCCCACAAGCAGCTCCCGCCATCCCACAAACTGCTCCACCAGCCTGTCCACAAGGCACTCCAGCCATCCCACAAACTGCTCCACAATATATCTTCAGGCTCCCCCACTACTTAACACAACACTCAGTGATTTCAGCTCTTAGTCAGTTCAGCTCTTTGGTGAATTCAGCTTGTAGTAGGGGAGCCTCAGTGCTGGTGCACCATTAGCCCAAAGTGAGCTCAGCAGCCTGTAACTAGACTCCTAATAGAATCAAAATTAGCTCTGATATTCCACAGTGGAGAGAGGAGGAAGTGCAATTAGCATGTAAGGCCCTCACCAAGGGGCCCATGCCACCAAGTATTAATACTTGTCCCCAGCCTCTCTCCAGTCACAGAGTTTTAAAACCCATGACCCTTGCCTAGCGAGTGCTACTTAGTTGATGGTGAGTCCCTCCATCATAACAAAAGGCCAAGTACAGTTCCAAGCACAGTTCCCATAATCAGGGTAATAACAATTTATTCTTCCTGCCTCAATAACAGAGACACTGGGGATCCCACAGCAGCCAAAGTGACCATTTGGGCAGCTATGGCCTCACTCTAGGCGGGGTGGGTGTGCCTATGCAAATGAGATCGGCCCCTGAAGTTCTTTTCCACAACTTGCCACACCTCACCACCAGATGTCAGGGTGGAGCTCATCCTGACACTGCTTACATCTGTATATAGATAGATACGTATATATACACACACACACACACACACACACTTGGAAAGCCATTGTGGACTATTGTTGGGAGCCACTGAAGGAGAAACTGAGGCAGTTGCACCTATCATGCCATGGCCTCATGTTGGAGGGTCTCCAGGTGGGTTTGCCCTGTGATAATTACCCAAATATGAAGGGGGTCTATTGAGTAATTTTGGCTGTTCCACATTTATTAACTCAATTCATCTTTATTTACATGGAAGAAGGTGGGATAGATACATAGGAAAATTTCAAGTAATTAACAGGCATGGGAAGGGCATGATCCTGCTTTGGAAAGAGGGAGTCTCAGGTAATTGTGCCTCCAACAGGTGAGACTGCACTGGCCATGAGTCTCCCCCTTCCTCTTTGCAGGTGCTTCACGAATAAAAGGCTACTTCTCACCTGTGTAAAACTCCATATGAAGAAGAAATGCATCAGCAAGTTGAGAAGCAATCCATTCACAACACTCATAGAATAATAAAATCGTAGAATATTAGGGTTGGAAGAGACCTCAGGAGGTCTCCTGCAGACCTGGACCAGTTCTCACACAGAAGATGATGCATCAGTCACACCACCTTAGGTGATGTTCCAGGCTATTAGCAGTGGTCACACTTTAAAAAGAATATCTATTAAATTTAACTTTGTCTTGCAGTTTGTGAAACAGAAGCATGGAAGGGCTTTTGCCCCAGAGGAGGGCCAAGTCTGTGAATTCCCCACTGAATGCCAGGGATTCCTGGGGAAGGATCTCTACATTATTATGGTGGGACTAGGAGAAAGGAACACATATTTTCCTCTAGCCTTTGCCCTGCAATCATACCATGGCCATCCATCTTAGATTGTAGGATCTTTGGAGTGGGGGCTATCTGGTACGTGACTGTGCAACGTGCAGCACAAGGGGGAACTGATCCCAAAATAGCTCCTCTTATTACTACCATGGTGCCAATGGCAAATATTAATAGGACTTTGCAGTTGTCACCTGTGTGTATGAAGTAGCCACACAGACTTCACAGCTATATCTGGGGAAAGGCCTCAGGATCTTCATCTGTCAAAATTACAAGCCCCTACCAGCTTAGCTAAAGGAGAAGCTTTTTTAGCAGTAGCAATTCCATAGCTAAATTCTAAAATCACCAATTAGGCAGCCAAATACCCAGGTGAGATTAATTGTAGTTCTAGTCTGAGATGTGACTAAGTGTTAGTATTAATCATGCTTATTACAGTAGTGCCTAAGAGCCAACCAAGAATGGCACCCTGTTGTGCTAGGCATGGTACGAACAGAGGGTAGTAGATGACCCCTGCCCTGAGGAGTTTATAGTCTAAATAGAACAGTCAGACACAGGGTGGGGGAATGGGGTAGAATGCACATGCAGAGCAACCAATGTGCTGGTAGCCAACAATTCCATGATGGTTTGGGGCGGGTTAGTTAGGAGTGGATCAGATAACTGTAAAGAAAATGAAAGGTAGGGGAGAAGTGGGGCAGTTGTGGAGCAGAGAGATTGTGGGTGATGGTTGGAGCAAACACCCCATCAGCAAAGGGCATGTAAAGACTAGTCAACACTGCAGAAAGTTCTCCGAATGGCCAAAGGTCCTCACTTTGGGTGCTGCTGCTCCTACCAACTGGAGCTTCTGACTGGGGCCTCTCTGTCGTTTTTTACCTAAGGCCGCATGGGTGGGGAGGTAGGGCCCACCTGGGTAAAAACCATGTAAAAATGGCACCTCCTTATTCATCCGATCAGCCCCCTCTTTGAGGCATGCAATCTGAAAACAGGGCTCCTCAAATTCCAGCCAGTAGTGTCTGTTAGTTTGGATGGCGGGGGGGGGGGGAGGAGGGGGGAGGGGTTCGCACTGCTGAGCAATAGGAGGCTGAGATGTTGCCAGAACATCTTGTTATTCAACAGTCACCAAGTCTAGTGACACAACAGGCCAGTGAGCTAATTCCAGTCTCTTTGTGGAACTGTTGTGTTCCAGGCCATCTGTTCTAACATCCTAATTTACTGACAAGCCAACATGTTCCTGAGTTTTTAATTGATAAAACTGAAACCACTTAGAGCCCATTTGTAATAAAATTCCATCCACACAGCTTCCCATTAGTATTTACACCAACAATATAAATATATATACAGTTCCATTTCTTTTCATACTAATTTTAAAATGTTTACGTATTTTAAACGCTGTCATTTAAAAGACTTTCTTGACTGCATCCTGTTTAGATCCGTGGAACACATAGCTTTGAAAGGAATGTAGGGAAATGATAATTGTTATTTTATTAAAGCAGTGTCTAGAGAACCAAAGTGAGAGCAGGGACCCATTGTGGTAGACACTGTACAAATACATAAGAGACAGTCACTGCCTCCAAGACCTTACAATCTAAGTAATAATCAACTCTAGCTCTTCAGCAGTAGTTCTCAAAGCACTTTACAATGGAGGACAGTGTCATTAATCCCATTTTACAGATGGGGAAACTGAGGCACAGAGCAGTGAAGCAACTAGACCAAGGTCAGCCAGCAGGCCAGTTGCAAGGCCAGAAATTGAACCCAGATCTCCCGAGTCCTAGTCCAGTGCTTTATCCACAAGGTGACAAAGGGTGGTAGGGAAACAGAGGGGAAGTGCCTTCCCCAAGATCACTCAGAAGCTCATTGGCAAAGCTGGGAATAGAAGCTGATTCCATGTGTCCTGAGTCCCATGGCAGTGCACTGTCCACTGGGCCACTCCAGCTTGCAAATGCCTTAACTTATGACCCTGTTTATTTCCCTCCAAATGGAAATGATCACCCCCTAATTGCAGTGGAAAAGGGATGTTTGTTCATCTAGTCTATTTCCCAGGCAGTGCAGATGGAGTGGAGGGGAAAGGTTGTTCCATATGGTGTATTTCTCAGCAATTAGACTGGTCTCATTCTAAGGGACTCAAGAACACTCCAGATGAATTAGTGGGATAAATCATTATTCCTCTGCACCTGCCTGAATGAAATCTGAAGAGCTGACAATTAACCCAGCCAATACAGAGATGAATGGTGGTAGCCTGAGTCCTCACCACGTGGCTAAGCAACTGGGTCCAGTCTTTGGTGGAGTAAACTAATGATACGGCTGTTTCTACTACACAGAGCAGACTTAACTGATTGATGACATCCCTCCATCTAGGGCTGAACACACTGCGTGTCTGCATTTAGCACATTCACAGCCACAACTCAAAACAGGATCAGACGTAGGCTGACCTGGCAAAATTCAGAGCCACATCCATACTTCACACCCCACAGAGATGTGGGTTTAGCTCTGTCAGGGCTGAATCCCCACTGTCACTTTGAGTACAGATGGTGGGGGCCCGCAAGGATTCTAAAAATTAATACTGGCCACTCCAGGCTTGTATTAAACTCCCAAGGTTACAGCTTCTCTCTGACCTTGGCTTAAACGCTGCCACCACCCAAATGCAAAAAAAAACAAAACAACCCACCCTTGAACCCAGGAAGGAACACTTGGGAATTCCTCCCTGTGGGGTACCTCAGGCCCTTTCATGCCCCGTCCGGGGAAGAACTGAGAAAGAAAACAAAGGAAATTAGCTGTGCTACTGTCACAATAAAATGCCCCCCCCCCCCCATGGGGTCCCGTGGGTCAGCACCAGCGTTGCATATTGGTAAGGCCTTTATATGCATTGGAAAGTATCTTGGGAAGGGTTGAAGGTGTGAGTGTGGAGTGGAAGATTCCTTTGCAGGTTACAAGAGGCTGAAAGGGGAGGAAGGGAGAAAGGAACGGGTTAACTTGATGATCCAGCTAGGCCCGAAGATAAGGAATGAAACTGCAGCCCTAGGCCAGTGCACACAAACAAGCTCTCTGCTGCCAAACAGCCAGACACCTGTGTCTCAACCCCGGCCAGCCGTGAGAAAGGAGACCTGAGCCAGACAGAACTGAAGGGGTGGCAAAACTAGTAAGATTGTGAAGGTCAGTGAGTTGAAAAACAACAGTCTCATGACCCTGAAATCAGTGTGTTTTGGGGAAACTAAGGGAGCCGCAGAAGGCCCATTCAGACTGGTACCGAGAGCAGGGGGGACGAGGGTCCCTGGACAAAAACGCCCCCGGAAGAACCCAGGGCTTAAAACCCTCCCGAGAGCTGAAGCAAGTCGGAGATTTACAGTGGAACCTAGATGACCTGTGCACAGGGCAGAACTCTCATCTACCCTTCCCCCCTCTTCTTCTTATGTTACACCCAGGCTTGGCCAGCCTTGGGTTGTGCGTGTGTAAGTATGAAAGTGGGTTAGGGCTCAGGCACTAATGCTTTCTTCCTCCCTCTGAGTGACGTGGGGCGCACCCAGCACTCACTGCTGTTATTTGATTAATAAAGCTTTAAACTTAGTCACTTGGTGTGCTCCTTCATCTCCTTCCCTAAAGATCCTGAGGCCACAGCCTGATCACCTGAAGCCCCAAGCAGATTGGTAACATAAATCTGTCACGCTACCAGAGAATCAAACAACATGCACAAACCTCTTAGGACACCACAAATCCAATCCTGTTCTTAAAAAAGGTAAATTTTATTAAAAACAAAATGGAAAAAAATACATCTGGAACTTAGGCTTTTGCTAGATTTTAAAAGAGCAATTCCAAAAATTAAGCACCCAAACTAGCTTTCTTGGGGGTTCAACTTAAAGGTTACAAGCAAACAAAAGCATCAGGGGGTAGCACAGAGGAGATCCACAAGCCAAAATAAGAAATAAACCTGATTGTGTTTAACTAAACATTCCCTAACCAAATAATTTCTTCTAGGCATGGAAGGTACTTTTTCATACCTGGTTCAAACCTTACACAGCATTCCTGCTTATAGCATTGCTGCTCTGTGTCCCTGCAGCCCAGAGAACAACAGACAAAGGGAAAGTTTCTTTCCTATTTTTAAAAGTTCTAGCCTTCCCATTGGCTCTTTTAGTCGGGTGCCCACTTCTTTTCTTTTACCAATGGGTTTGTTAACCCTTTACAGGTAAGCTAGCAGAGAACAGCTACCAAGAGGGATTTCACAGCTAACTGGCTGGCTGGTTGTCCATCAACGGGAGCTACTCCCCCCACCTTCATTATCACAAGCTCTTTGTAGGCAAAGGGTGCTGATGTGAAATTCAGAACCAGGTTTGAATTCTGAACTCCTCTCCTAAATGAGGCATGGGAGGATAGCCTGGGAGTTAGGACGCGCACCTTAGAATTGGGAGACTGCTCTGCCCCAGACTTCCTGTGTGACCTTGGACAAGTTACTTAGCCTGCCTGGGCCTGAGCTCCCTATCTGTAAAGTGGAGATGGGGTACTGCTCTATCTCACAGGGGTGTTGTGAGGCTCAAATACATGAAAGATTGTGAGGTGCTCAGATACTACAATATAATTGCCTCCAATATCAAGATAGAAATAACTGGCATTTGGACCAGATCCCTCTCTAACCAGGCTGTCCGGTGAGCTAATAAGGAGTCTTCAATGGGCCAGCAGCATGCGTGTCACCTGGAAGTGGCTCTTGCCATGTCTTGTTTGAGGCTCTGTCACCCTTCATTTAAGCAAAGGGGTTCCAGCGGCAGCTGCCAGAAAATCCATGGAGTCATGCTGGCGAGGAACTAGCGAGAAGCGGGAGGGGACCTGCAGTCTGCCAGCATGTTACACTTACACCTGCTTATAGTGCCATATTCACGTCTAACTGACTCCGCCCTTTACTTCACCTCTGATTCTGGCCCATTCGATTTTGTAAAATAATCCTAATAAATCCTGAGGAAAAGTCTGACCGTTAGTTGGCCGTGTCCCTGTAAAGAGAATCACAGAATCATAGAATCATAGAATATCAGGGTTGGAAGGGACCCCTGAAGGTCATCTAGTCCAACCCCCTGCTCGAAGCACGACCAATTCCCAGTTAAATCATCCCAGCCAGGGCTTTGTCAAGCCTGACCTTAAAAACCTCTAAGGAAGGAGATTCTACCACCTCCCTAGGTAACGCATTCCAGTGTTTCACCACCCTCTTAGTGAAAAAGTTTTTCCTAATATCCAATCTAAACCTCCCCCACTGCAACTTGAGACCTTACTCCTCATTCTGTCATCTGCTACCATTGAGAACAGTCTAGAGCCATCCTCTTTGGAACCCCCTTTCAGGTAGTTGAAAGCAGCTATCAAATCCCCCCTCATTCTTCTCTTCTGCAGGCTAAACAATCCCAGCTCCCTCAGCCTCTCCTCATAAGTCATGTGTTCTAGACCCCTAATCATTTTTGTTGCCCTTCACTGGACTCTCTCCAATTTATCCACATCCTTCTTGTAGTGTGGGGCCCAAAACTGGACACAGTACTCCAGATGAGGCCTCACCAATGTCGAATAGAGGGGAACGATCACGTCCCTCGATCAGCTCGCTATGCCCCTACTTATACATCCCAAAATGCCATTGGCCTTCTTGGCAACAAGGGCACACTGCTGACTCATATCCAGCTTCTCGTCCACTGTCACCCCTAGGTCCTTTTCCGCAGAACTGCTGCCTAGCCATTCGGTCCCTAGTCTGTAGCGGTGCATTGGATTCTTCCATCCTAAGTGCAGGACCCTGCACTTATCCTTATTGAACCTCATCAGATTTCTTTTGGCCCAATCCTCCAATTTGTCCAGGTCCTTCTGTATCCTATCCCTGCCCTCCGGTGTATCTACCACTCCTCCCAGTTTAGTATCATCCGCAAATTTGCTGAGAGTGCCATCCACACCATCCTCCAGATCATTTATGAAGATATTGAACAAAACCGGCCCCAGGACCGACCCTTGGGGCACTCCACTTGATACCAGCTGCCAACTAGATATGGAGCCATTGATCACTACCCGTTGAGCCCGACAATCTAGCCAGCTTTCTACCCACCTTATAGTGCATTCATCCAGCCCATACTTCCTTAACTTGCTGACAAGAATACTGTGGGAGACCGTGTCAAAAGCTTTGCTAAAGTCAAGAAACAATACATCCACTGCTTTCCCTTCATCCACAGAACCAGTAATCTCATCATAAAAGGCGATTAGATTAGTCAGGCATGACCTTCCCTTGGTGAATCCATGCTGGCTGTTCCTGATCACTTTCCTCTCATGCAAGTACTTCAAGATTGATTCTTTGAGGACCTGCTCCATGATTTTTCCAGGGACTGAGGTGAGGCTGACTGGCCTGTAGTTCCCAGGATCCTCCTTCTTCCCTTTTTTGAAGATTGGCACTACATTAGCCTTTTTCCAGTCATCCGGGACTTCCCCGGTTCGCCACGACTTTTCAAAGATAATGGCCAATGGCTCTGCAATCACATCCGCCAATTCCTTCAGCACTCTCGGATGCAACTCGTCCGCCCCATGGACTTGTGCACGTCCAGCTTTTCTAAATAGTCCCTAACCACCTCTATCTCCACAGAGGTCTGGCCATCTCTTCCCCATTTTGTGATGCCCAGCGCAGCAGTGTGGGAGCTGACCTTGTTAGTGAAAACAGAGGCAAAAAAAGCATTGAGTACATTAGCTTTTTCCACATCCTCTGTCACTAGGTTGCCTCCCTCATTCAGTAAGGGGCCCACACTTTCCTTGGCTTTCTTCATGTTGCCAACATACCTGAAAAAACCCTTCTTGTTACTCTTGACATCTCTCGCTAGCTGCAGCTCCAGGTGCGATTTGGCCCTCCTGATTTCATTCCTACATGCCCGAGCAATATTTTTATACTCTTCCCTGGTCATATGTCCAACCTTCCACTTCTTGTAAGCTTCTTTTTTATGTTTAAGATCTGTTAGGATTTCACCATTAAGCCAAGCTGGTCGCCTGCCATATTTACTATTCTTTCGACTCATCGGGATGGTTTGTCCCTGTAACCTCAACAGGGATTCCTTGAAATACAGCCAGCTCTCCTGGACTCCTTTCCCCTTCAAGTTAGTCCCCCAGGGGATCCTGGCCATCCGTTCCCTGAGGGAGTCGAAGTCTGCTTTCCTGAAGTCCAGGGTCCGTATCCTGCTGCTTACCTTTCTTCCCTGCGTCAGGAACCTTGTTAAAGTTGGGCTTGGGGGTATTTTGGCATCGCAGTCTGCCAAGTAAAGGTCCATTAGCCCAAACAGCCTGAATTGCTGCCTATTAGTTGGTTAGCAGCTCTGAGAGGGCAAAGTTTTACACAGTTTCCTTTAGGGGGGGGACCTCACACACTTTGTGGGTTTTAGGCTAAACGCCCTCAGACACTAACATTTTCTAAAGCAACTTAGTTCAAACTTTAGCTGAACAAATATGTATTGTCAGACAATGGAACCCTCAAGGCACAGAACCCTGGGTCTTGTATTTGCACCTCCAGTCTGAAAGATAACAGATGTCTACCAAGCTGCACAAAGAGTAGCAGGCACAGCTAGGATTAATTAGGCCATGAATGGCCATATAGTATTTTTATGAGATTGTTGCTATGTCTGATAATTTGTTCATTATTTCAGATTGGATTAAACTCAGACAGGGTCTCAACAGGCCTAGGCTTTATTAATATTTTCATTAATTAGTATGATTATTATTTGTATTACCAAAGCACTTAGAAGCCTTACGTATGGAGCATTGTGTCAGGTGCTGTATAAACATAAAACAAAAAAAAAACGATCCCTGCTCCAAAGAGCTTACAGTCTCTTAAATCCCCAACATAGGGTATAAGTGGTGCATAGGCCTTGTATATGTGTAACTTTAGCGCCCTTGTGGCCAATATGGCGTCTGCTCCGTAGGCAGCTCTGGCCAAGAGACGGCACGCGTAGGAATGCAGCAGGAAAAATCCCTTCCACTCCAGGGGCACCTGTTCCAAACCCTCCAGAGTGAACACATACCCACAGGAAAAATACAATGGATATAACAAAGGAAGATATTTATTTACAGAGGGATGAGAGGCGAAAACCAACAAGGGGAAGTATAGGGGGAGCAGTAGAACAGGGTTGCAGTCAAACCCAGGGCCCACAGGCCCAGTGCAAAGGGCAGACACTGAGCAATGGGTCTGAACTCTGGTTCAGGAGTCCAGAGCAAAGTTCCAGTCCAGTGCTGAGTCTTGGGTACTCCTGGTCGTCTTTGGCACCAGTGAACTTTCTCCAACAAATCCCTCTGGTGCCCTCTTCCGCCGCGCTCTGCAAAGCCACACAGAGCAACCACCTCCCCACTTAACGAGCTCCAGCCTCCCTCCTCCTTCCAAATGCAGAGTTACCAACCCCAAGACTCACAGCCCCATGCAGCTCTGGACAGCAGTGATACTGGGTCCGGCTCCGGTCTGTCCTTCTCGGGTGATTCCCCCCGGCACAGTGCTCCTCCTGGCTCCTGTTCTGGGGTGTCCCCGCTCGGCCGCCCTGTCCTTCCCAGGCTGCAGGCAGGTTCTCTGCTGCTTCACTTTGCCAGGGCCTGGGGGCTGCAGCCCTTCTATTCTCTGGCTCCAGAGCCCCCCAGAGTTTCCCTCCTTTCTCTCACAGCTCCCCCTCCCCACTTAGGAAAAAGATTTAAAGGGGCCATGCTCTCTAAACCCCATATGTAGATGGAGAGAGATGTTTTTTGTGGACCTAAAAAAAGTTCCTCATACACTGGTGCTTATTGTTAAAGGAATAGGAAGAGACTCTGCTAAAAGAAAAAATGATCATGCTGATTCATCCTTGTCAGTATTTTCAACAGCACGTGTTCAAAAATCATATGATTGGATTTAAAAAATCCTGAGATTTAAAGAAACTGGGATTCTTTTTCTTTGTCTTCTGTTTTTTGTGCCTTGAGGGTGCACTCGGGTCACATTTTCAAACTTTTCTCCACCACTAAACGAGCTAGATACTTCATTTTTATTGAAAGCTAAGATTTCAAAAGCTGAAAATCTTGATTCGAGCAGCTAGGGTTTTAAGAAAATCACTAAATATTGTGAAAAGGAGTACTTGTGCCACCTTAGAGACTAACCAATTTATTTGAGTACAAGCTTTCGTGAACTACAGCTCACTTCATCGGATGCATCATCGGATGCTTATGCTCAAATAAATTGGTTAGTCTCTAAGGTGCCACAAGTATTCCTTTTCTTTTCGTGAATACAGACTAACACGGCTGTTACTCTGAAACCTAAATATTGTGAGACTCACAATACAATTGTGAGAGTTGGCACCACTGTTCTGGATCTGGCCATGATTTGGAAAAATAGAAGAGACAAATATCAGAAACATCATGCTGTTTTTCCTCCCTTTATGTCATATTTGTAAAAATAGCTTATTGTGTGGGTTAATCCACATTTGTTTCCCCAACACATTCTCCTTGGAAGAAATGAGTTTTTCACCCCATGCTCCATCATTCCAACAACTCAGGGCAAAATAAATAAATATGACCAATAAATTTTTGTAACCCTTGGAAATGCTGTAACAAATGGACTGCAATGGTTGCAATTTAAATGCTGTTATAGCCGAGACACAGCATAGTTTTCAATTTTTTGATTTAAAAAGTGAAGTCTATAAATAACGTCATGCACACAAATGCAGCAGAGAAACAGCCGAGCAGGGACATTACAAATGATAAAACGGAATCTTAACTTGCAACAAGAGGTAGCCTTTAAAAGTAAAAGTGGATTCTCATGTAAAGTGTGGGAAAAAAATCGAAGGCCAATAAAATTTAACTGACATCAGCACATACTTATTTCAAGATCCAGCTGCTATTCCTTGCCCTCTCTCTCCCGATATCCTTGCAAACCTGTATTAAATACAACACCATTTTGAAAAACAATTAGGTTAAATAGTTTAGGAAATAAAGAATAAAGCATAAAGAATCATAGAATCATAGGACTGAAAGGGACTTTGAGAGTCATCTAATCCAGTCCCCTGCACTCATGGCAGGACTAAGTATTATCTAAACCATCCCTGACAGAGAAAATGCAATGAATACTATTGCCAACATAGCATGTATAAAGTAGGGCTCATTTGTCAGATTAGATGCCCAAATCCCATTGACTTTCTATTCTATTCCCCCCTCTGACACTGGCCTACAAATCCCAGCCAAAGCAACTTACCCAAGGGCACCTGGTAAGAGTGTGAGAGCTAAAAATACAATCCATGGCTCCCGAGTCCCAGTCCAGGGTCCTATCCCGTGAACCACACTGCCTTCCTATTTAAAACCAGACTGGAGTAAATCCTAGAACAGGTACTATAGGGAACAATCCTGCATGGACTGGAGTATGGACTTAGCTGACCTAATAACTCATTTCTGTCTATAATATCTATGGATTTAATCTGAAGGCAACTGAATGACTGAAAGAAAAATAAAGGTAAAATCTTTCTTCCTTCAGATGTGTGCGTCTCCTCTCTTCAGATCTAAATGGCTCTTTTGTTCATTGGTAGAGGTCAGAGTTAGATGATACCAAGGGGGCATAACATCCTCTTCCTAAAAAGGGTGGCCTTAACTGATAAACTACATTTCCAGCTTTTAAATGACAGGGTTTTTTTTCTCTTCTATTTGCTCCATTCCGCCTCTGTATGTTGGTGTGTTTGATTTGGTTTGTTTGCCTTGGTATCTGCATGAGTCACTCTACTCAATTCTGGTATATTGTTATCTCGTTTTATCTCTCGCTGAAAGACCCGGTTGGGATACTTTGGACTAAAGTCGCTTCATGCAAACCAAACTTACTGCACCCAGCGCAGCTGTGGCAGGTTTCACATGTGCAGCTGAACTAGAAAACAGATTCTTCTTAAAAATGAAACATATGCATCATAGTGGAGAGGAGAGAAGCTGACTGTCAAAGGATGTAAATGCTATTAGCTGCAATCTAGTATTATTCATTCAATGCCAGTGAAGAGCTGGGCCAGTCTCAAGACACACATAAGCGACAGCCCCTGCTCCAACAACCAGCCACCTGTTATGATGAAGTGACGCAATATATCAACAGTTAGCAGAATGCTGGGCCTTCTGCATAGGGGTCAGTGCTAAAAGTGACTGAAGTGTTCACCACTGCCTGGACTTACCAGACCAAATTCTTCTCTCACATGCAACTTCAGTGAAATCAATGTGTTTTCAGGCATGTCACTGAGAGCAGAATTTGTCCTGAACTCTGCTTCAGCAGAGACAAAACATGGCAGCTCAGTGAGCCATGAGAGATTGTGCTCTGGAGAAGGATCATAAAATTGGTCTGGAAATTATTTGGAATAGCACCTGTCCAAAGATTTCTGATACTCCTTGCTTCCAGATGGGCTGGACATAGCATGAGATCATCTTCAACTTGTGCTATTTTGGCACTCCTATTTTCAGTGCATCCTCAAATAACTGAGAGTGAGGACATTTGAGTTCTATTCCTGGGTGCACCACTAACCCTCTCTTTCACTTCTGTGTTTCTGTTTTCCTTTCCATCCGCTGTCTATATTGGCTTTAAGCTCTTTGGGGTAAGGACTGTCTCTTGCTATGTGTTTGTACAGCACTTTGCACCATGGGGCCCTGATCTTGGTTAGGGCCTCAAGGTGTTACTGCAATAAAAATAAATAAATAATAATAATTAATAATTAATGTCAACTACATGTATTACCTATCAACCAGCCTTGGCCAAATTTCCAAAAAGAATATCAAAGTCCGTTAATGGTTTCATTCACACAATTTAGAGTTGCCATAAGTCGAACCATATTTAGGACAACTAGAGACAAAGTCCACGTCATTGAACCTGATTTCCTTCTTCATCTTGTTTCCTCTTGCTTTCTAGATTCAATTCGGCCACTTGTCCCAATTGCTTATTGTAGCAGCTGTGGTGGATTTTTGAAGGAAGGACCATTTAGTGACAAAAATGTTTCATTGCTGAAGGTAAACAGAATTGTTGACATTTTCATATTAGCTGACATTAAACAAAGGCAGATGCTTCTGGGCAATTCTTGTGGCAAGTGCCAATAAAAGAAGGAACTTATAGGGCATGGTTAAGTCAGCAAACTTGACTATGGTTTAATCTTGTCCTTTGCAAGGTGTGGGGGAGGGGTAAATGAAGATGGTGAAAGAAGATTTTTTAAAAAGACCAAACCAGTCTGAATCCACAGAACTAAGTCCTAAGCAGAAACAGTTTTAAAGCTTATAAAGGAAAAAACAGGCAGGAAAAATGCTGGCAGATTCCAGGGCTCACAGAGCAGCCTTTGGGTCAGAAAATTTAGTAACAGAATCCAGTACCATCACTCTGCATAACAAGTTAACAGTGGCTCTACAAGCCTGGAAATGCTGAACTGAACCCTCACTAACACAGAAAAGGACAGTTGGGTGAGTGCAACGAATTCTAAACATTACTTTTAACATGTACTATTATGCGTGGGGGGAAGAAGTGTGGTGGCAGCCACCTTGTGAAGGGATGGATAAGTAAAGAAATGGCATGGCAGCCATCTTGTGAGGGGCCAGACAAGCAGGTAAGAAGTGTGTGGTGGCCATTTGGTGAGGAGACTGACCAGTGAGGAGGCAACCCCAGGGCAATGATGGGTTAATATCTAATAGAAGCTAGATGTCTGGAAAAGGAAGAAAATCTTCCCACATAGAGACCTTCCTGCCATGAAAAAGGGTAATGCCTCCTCCAGCAGATAAACTATGGAGGCAGAAAAAAAAAGCACTAATCACTAAGGCTGAGCTGAGGGATCTGCTAGCAGAAACTAAGACGATGATTAAGGAGAATGAAAGAAGAAGCTCTGTGCGCTGCCCCCACCCCCAGCTCGGCAGCTCCCATTGGCCAGGAACCACAGTCAGTGGGAGCTGTGGGCGTGGTCAGTGCGCACTGCACAGAGCCCCCTGGCCCCTCTGCCTAGGAGCCAGACATGGTAGACACTTCCAGGAGCAGTATGGAGCCAGGGCAAGCTGGGAGCCTGCCTTGGCCCCCCTGCACTGCTGACTGGGAGCCACCTGAGGTAAGCGCTGCCCGGCCAGAGCCCACACCCCGAACCTCCTGCCCCAGGTCGGAACCCCCTCCTGCATCCTAACTCCCTCCCAGATCCTGTACCCAACCCCCTGCCCCAGCCTAGAACCCCCTCCTGCACCCCAGACCCTTCATCCCTATCCCCACCTCAGAGCCCACACCCCCAGCCCGGAGCCCCCTCCCACACCCTGAACCCTTCATTTCTGGCCCCAACCCAGAGTGTAGGGTCCAGAGAGCAGAGTAGTGGGCACATGAGGAAAAACTTGATTGTGAAAAGTGAAAAGTTTGCAAACTTTAGGATGCACCATTTTCTTTGCCAACTTATTAATCCTTTGGCAAAGATTTTTTTTTCCCTAATAAGATTTCAGGGGACTTCACACATAGAGATGAAGTCTTCTCTCCCAGAATAAGTGTGTGTAGTCAAAGGTACTGCTTGTATACCTGTGCACCATAGATGTTTTTTACACCTGATGCATGTCCAGATACATGGGAGGATAATGCAGCCATTAGGGCTCAGAGAGGGAGTATTTGTTTTGCTAGCGTGTGCTGTTTCATTATCTTTGAGGGAGAAGAGGATCAGAGAAAACACATTCTTCATGATGACTTAATTTTCTGGGATTGACATTGCTCTGTATGTACACCTTCACAAAGACACTCACACAATACACCCAATTTAATCCACATTACAAGAGCACTTTGTTGGCATCTTTGATTACTTGCTGTAACCTTAACATCTTTTCTGGCTCCCTCTTTCTCTCTTCATAATGGAAAACAAGAAGCAAAGTTATTTGCCTCCCAAAAAAGCTTTTTACATTAAAGGTTTTTTTAAAAAGTCTTTTCAATGCAACCAGGGAAGAAATAATTTTTAGAGTTATTGTGCAGAACGTTTTCTTCCATGGCTTAGCAAACTGATTAGTGTCGGGAAACATACTGAGAATCATCCACTCTGAGAATGAACGAATAGCATACTTAGTCCTTTTAAATGACATACCTTGGGCAGTCTAGAAGCCCATTTATGCTAGTCTACAGCTGTGGATAACTGTTGACTGCTATAAATTCCCCACTGTGAGCTCTTTTTGTTCGTGTCTTGTGGCTCATCACCTGCTAAGTAAATTGATTTTACCTTAAACATAGTTTTAGAAACATTTTAATGCCTCTTAAATTATGCCTATTGGGCATAGCCACAGATGTTCTTATGTCAGATAAGTGCCTGCAAAGTCTGTTGTTAATTACACTAAGAAAAAATGGTATTAATAAGAAAGACCTCTAGTTCTAAAAATCTAGGTCAGAAAGAACATAGAGCTGTGGAAAAGAATTTTTATAATCACTCAAATTTCCTGTACACTGAAATAGACAAAGATTTCGAAATCCTATGGCTTGAAGATTCCTTGCATGATTTGTCCCAAACTTTCTAGGGAAGTTCTCCCTTGTGTAAGCAGGGGAATAGTCCTGCTATTGTGGGGAACTTTCCTGGCTTCTGCACTACCCCGGTGAAGTGGGCTAGCGAAAGGATCTGAGTCCTCGCTCCCGCACTGCTGCTGCTCTGCCTCCAGCTCCCTGGGCTGCTTCTCTGGCCCCTCTGGCTCTGGTTGCTGCAGCTCTGCTCCCAGGACAGGTCTGCTCTGCAGGCTGCTTCTGTGACTCTGCTCCCAGCACTGACCTGCTTCCTGGGCTGCTTTCCTGGCCCCTCTGGCTCTGGTTGCCGCAGCTCTGCTCCCAGGGCAAGTCTGCTCTTTCTGGGCTGTGCCTCTGGCTTTCGGGCTGCAGCTCTGCTCCCAGGACAGGGTCTGCTCTCTCTGGATCTGGCCCAGCTCTGCTCCCCAGCTCAGCTTGGGCCCCTGCTTTCTCCTTAGCTTTCTCCTTACTGGGAGCTAGCCAACCAAAACACCCCCACAGAATGTTAGTAAGGGGGCAACAGTCCCCTTACACTTGTAAGGAGATGGGCCAACATTAGGTTTGATGCCCACTGGTTTTATTTTGCAGATGTTGGGAGAAGTTCACCCTCTGTAGAGCAGTAAAAATTGGGCTTGAAGGGTGAAATTCAACTTTGTGCTGAGGCCCTATTTTTAGGGTTTAAATGGGATTTCAGTGGTATACAGATCCTGTGTTGGTTCTCTGAGCAGGAGTAAATTTCAGGTGTAATGAGAAGCTAGTTTCAACCTTAAATAGCAATAGACCACTCATCCCTCCATAATAACTCATACCTAGAGCTGGGAAAATTTATCATCTGAAACTGTATTTTCTTTTTTGGACAAAAAAGGCAAATTTGGGTTGACTAAAATGTTTAGTGAATTTGTGTTGAGTTTGGCAAATTGTTTTGGGCCAAAAAAAATTCCAAAAAAGTAAAAATGTTTTATTGACCCATTTTCTAAATGAAACATTTGACTTTTTCATTTGAATTAGTTTTTTCTTTACAAATTTATTTCAATTTTTTTTAAATGTAGAAACTCAAAAAGGAAACTAAATATTTTCTTTTGTTTTTAATTAAATGTTTCATTGAACCCCAAACCAATTTTTTTTTTGTTAATTTATTTTTCACTTCACCAAAAACTTCAAAATTCCATTTCAGGTAAAAAAAAAATTATTATTTTGCCCCGGTACAGCTAGCACAATGAAAAATCAGTTATTTGCACCAAGCTACTCATAACAAACGTGAAGGTTTAATATCAATTGAAAATAAATAATTTCCCATTGCCTGTCAATTGAAAAACTCTGTTTCCCTCACCAAACAATCCTTAGTGTCAGCTAAGCCCACAGGGGTAACCAGCATCATGAAATCTACCTTCCATTAATCTTGCATCTCTATCAAGAACCCTGGACATCCAGAAAGCTAGGAGAGGTTTCAGAGTAGCAGCCGTGTTAGTCTGTATTCGCAAAAAGAAAAGGAGTACTTGTGGCACCTTAGAGACTAACCAATTTATTTGAGCATAAGCTTTTATGAGCTACAGCTCACTTCATTGGATGCATAAGAGAACCTGACACTTGTAGAACATAAGAACGGCCCTACTGCATCAGACCAAGGGTCCATCTAGCCCAGTATCCTGTCTTCCGACAGTGGCCAATGCCAGGTGCCCCAGAGGCAATGAACAGAACAGGTAATCTTCAAGTGGTCTATCCCCTGTTGCTAATTCCCAGCTTCCTGCAAACAGAGGCTAGGGACACCATTCCTGCCCATCCTGGCTAATAGCCATTGATGGACCTATCCTCCATGAATTTGTCTAGTTCTTTTTTTAACCCTGTTATGGTCTTGACCTTCACAACATCCTCTGGCAAGTTGTTCCACAGGTTGACTGTGCATTGTGTGAAGAAATACTTCCTTTTATTTGTTTTTAAACCTGCTGCTTATTAATTTCATTTGGTGACCCCTAGCTCTTGTGTTATGAGAAGTAGTAAACAATACTTCCTGATCTACTTTCTCTAGCTGATCAAGCAAATAACAAAATCCGGCTACAAGTAAATGAAAATCTGTTTAATGGCTTTTTGTATGTTTTTGTAAGATAGGCAACGAGGGGTCTTCAAAGCCACTGTAACCCAAAACAAATGGTGGGACTGTGCTATGAGTACATATGCCAACGGGCAAGTGCAATTGGGATAGGCACACGTGGTACATCTGGCATTGTGGAGATTAAACTTGCAAAGTGTCAATGTGGTCATGTGGCAGCTTTTGCAGGACTGTGTAAGAGATATGGGCCAGTTATTTCCACTGGGACAATGTCCTGAGATCCTAACACACTGTGATGTTCCAAGGTTCCAGGACACCCCTTAGGACCCATGCTACCAGGGCCTCCCCACACTGGCCTGAACCAAATCTGTGCCAAGAAAATAATTTACCAGCCACTTTTAGCTGAGATTTGCCTGTATTACTTCCCTTCTGGAGATATAATAAGTCATATGTCCTTTAGCTATATCCTTCAGTCTAGCTGTGTGTACCTGTATGTGACAGAGTATAATGATGTCCAAATCAGACTCAGCCTTGGTTTGCTCCGATTTCAGCCATACGCATTCAAATCACTTATTGGAAAAATCTGTGTTAATGTGCTGGGGGCTTGGGGCAGGGGTATCTTGGTAATAGTAATAATAAATAAAAACAATACATTAAAAACTAGTTCTTATATACTGCTTTTCATCTGTAGAACTCAAGGTGTTTTACAAGGGGGGTCAGTTTCATACAGCCAAAGCAAGCTTTCACAGTAATTGATTGTAATTGTATTGGACTAACCCTTGTCCAAAAGAGAGCTGTCTGTAGGGAAATCTCTAGTATCTCAGTGCAGCGAGAACAGTTTCCAGCTGTCATTTTGTTCCTGTACTTTCCACAGAAATGACAAGGCCAGCAGTTTTCAAACACATTAGAACCTTTAAGATTCAGCTTTTGCATGATGCCCCAGTCTCTTTAGGAAGGCTACAGAGGAGCCCAACACTTGAACTGACCTTTACATGTCACCAGAGAAGAGTCACTGCAAAGAGCCACTGATGCCAAACATAGCTCAGCATAGCGAATGTCACCGCCTTGCACTAAAATGTCAGTAGGCAAATCCTTTGCAAGGACTGCTAATAGCCAAAATCAATTGCTGATGCACCAAAAAGGCACAGACATCACCAGAGGTTTCAGGAGCTCAAACGATGCCCATTTATTTTTTGAAACCTTCCAATGTTCTTGATTTTGCCTGGGATTTTCCTAGGAGCCCACATGACCTAGGCCAGTGGTTCTCAGCGTGTTTATCATTGTGGGTCGCATATGCCATCCACAATGTGTTACGTGGGCCACAGGTTGAGAGCTGCAGGGCCCCCCCTCCCCAAATGCCCACAGTCCCCTGTGCTGCACGTGGCTGGGCAGCAGCCGGATCCGGACCCCAAGTGCCACCATGCAGGGATGGGCAGCCAGGACCTGAGTGCTGCAGCGCACGGATGGGCAGCCAGGACCCCCGGCACTGGGCCAGGAGTGGAGCGCCCAGTGCAAGCCAACAGCCAGGACCTGAGAAGCGGGGCCAAGAGTGGAGCCCCACCTAAAACCTGGGGGTTCTGCACCACCCTCCCAAACCCCTAGTTCCCAGTGTCCCTCAACCCCTCACTGCTCAGAGCCTCCCCACCCCCACCCCGAAATCTACCCACAGAACCACACTTGTCCCCCTGTGGCACTCACAGAACCCCTTGTCCCCCTGTGGCACTCACCAGCCCCCTACTGACAGGAACGCTGGTGCAGGCTGCCAGCTGCTGTCTCCACCTATGATTTTGGGGCACCCCCTTCCAGGTTCCCAAGTTTCATTCTCCCACTTGTGAGAGGAGCAGAGCTGTGAGGGTGAGAATTTCTGTTTCATAGAATATCAGGGTTGGAAGGGACCTCAGGAGGTCATCTAGTCCAACTATAATGTAAGTTCCAACTCCCCCCCTCCCCACGCACACACACTTTTTGACAGACAGTATTCAATCAGGTCTACTTTTAACTCCTCTGAAAAATCTAGAGCCCCCTATATAGGTTTGGTGATTCCTTCTCTAATGGCCCATATCCCCAAAGAGCTAGTTTGTGGCTGGTAACAAAGTCTCCTGGCACCACATCTGCTAATTATGACCTCTTCAGGCATATGTAAGATAAGCAAACCAGCAGTGGCAAGGAATGTTGAGTAATAGGAGTCTAAGGAAATCTCATGGCTAGAATACATCCATGCAAGGGAGTGTGGAGGAGTGACAACTCCCTTTTTACACTTCACACAAGCTACCAATCCTTGGACCTGGGCCTGTAGAAGTTGGGAGAGGCTGATATTGTGCTCTCCCCCTTCCCACCCTCCCCAGACTCCTTGGCCCGCGCAGCTGTGGGAATTGCTATTGTTTTCTGTTGATATAGGCCAACATAAATGACTAGCTCATCCACCAGAGCGAGGCTAAAGCAGCGGAGGAACTGTGACTCAGAGGCACAACTCTGACACACAATGCTTCCTGGGCTACTCCTCTTGCTCAGTGTTTTGTCACCGCTCATGGCATAAGAGCCAGGGCTACAGGTCCATGGTCCTCTAGCAGGCAAATTGACTCTCTCCCCCGCCAATAAACTTCCCATGTTTATTATCTCTCTCTGTCTCCACACCAAATATGCACCATTTACGAGTATGGAGCCCATGGAGTTAGGCACCTAAACACCCTTTTAAAATATGGGTCTTAGGCATGTGGCAGCAGCCCAAATCTCACTGCAAGTCAATGAGGCTTCAGGTTTTAAGTGCCTAAATCACTTTTGGAAATGGGACCTAGTTTCCTTAGTGACTTAGATGCTTTTGAAAATGTCACCATTAGTAAACATCTCTGGAGAAGGAAAGCAAGCCAGCCCTCTTCTTAATGCCAACCAGACTGTAAAAAGTAGTTCAAACTTGTATTTCTATTATTGATGTAAATACATAGAGGGAGCAACTGATTTATACACACAGGCAGCAACTCCTGTTGAATAAGAAGGTGCTATTTTCACAGTCCCTTTTCAGAGTAGAACAGCACATTAAATTTAAACTGAGTCTGTGGTAAGCAAAATCTTCACAGGCATATGCATTACCCGTATGTATGCGATTTATTGAGAAAGCTTGAGCTTGAAAGCTTGAGCTGAAAGAGAGCTTTCCTGAGCACAGTTATGTACAACCAACCTTAAAATTCAAACGGCCTTTCTTAAGTAGATCGAGACCATACTAAAGGCAAGTGCTGTCTTTTTTAAGATTCAGTGCATTTCTGACGTGTTCATGCAGCGATGGCTGCATATGCCATTCTGTCTCTTGAAAGGAATGTAATGTAGTATCAGTCATTAAGGCCAAGTGTTTCCCTCTTCATTCCCTGCCTCCAGAAATGTGTCTATTTGTTCTTATTCATTAGTTTTGATATCAAGATGAAACCACCTTGTCACACCAACCATGCAAACTCCCGCGTAGTACGCCTCAGTCAGTTTTGTCTGGATGAGGAGTGCTGCCCAGAAATGAAATGCAATTTTAAATTAAACCAGCAATAATTGATAGGCAGCAGCTGAACCAGCCGGATGCCCCCTTCTGCCAACAGAATGCAAACATGTCCAGAAAGGGATTTAATTTCCCAGTTTCTCCTACTGGAGGAAGGGAGTTTATCAGCTCTGCCTTCACCTGTAGGGCTCTGCAGCTAGATTGCCACTTAGGTGCCCAGGGCAATAATGAGCAGTGAGGCCCCCTTTTTATTTCTCTGCATGGCCCTGCTTGGACTGGGACTCTGCCTGTGGTGGGGAGAGCAGGGACTCTTTCCCCAATATTTCTTCTAGTCAGCAAGTGCAGAGAGGGGCTGGAGAAAAGGAAGGTCTCGGAGTTACTGGCCAAGCTGGGCAGGTGCCTACAGGGGCCTGAACTATTACAGGAAACAGAGAGAAGTATCTTATTCTGACCCTCACTGGCATTCCAAGTAAGTTGATGCAGCAGGAGAGGACTTGTGACTCTCTGAGTCACGATTTATTCCTTGCCCTTCTTCTGGGGAGTACAGCCACATGCTGCCCATTGTGCAGGACAGATTGTAAGTTACAGTCCATAAGATCATCCTTATGAGATGAGAAAAGCCCACAGGATCCACCCACAGTAGTTGTGTTTTCCATGGTCTCTCCCATTTTAAAGAGTAAGGGATACTGCAAGTTCCACAGTGCAGCGAATACAGCAGCACAGATCATTCTGATTTTTAATGGCATCCTATTTATACGTCTGCCTTCTCCAGATGTAAAGTATTTCAGGGTTGCAACACCTCTGAAATAAGCAGTAGCATCAATGCTTTATCTTCCCTCTCAAGAATTTTTCAATAAAAGTTTTCAAATGCAGAGGGAAAGTATTGGCCTGTTAATACTCATACATTGCCCTTTGCCTTACACCAGGAATGATGCATGGATAATTCCCTGTAAGTTTCATATTCAGTGGATGTGGGAAGAACACATTAGGGCTCTTGATATTCTGTCTTAATGGCATCTGATTCAGCCAAAAATGAGACGGAGCCTCTTTTCAGTTTCCAGTGAGATTCCCTTTGTTAGCAAAACTGGTTTCACTGGCTAATTTTTACTAGCACAAAGCACGACAGATAATTTGGGGGCGGAACACTCGGGTTCTCTGATTATTTGAACCTTGCTTAGCTTGAGCATGAAATCTGAGATGATCGAGTTTGTGTCGCATGACACAAGTATGCTTAAATTACCCAGAAATAGCCCAACAGAAATGTATTCTTCCTCAACATTACACCTCACAGGCAAACAAAACTATTTGCATGAATTGTGTCTCTTTGCCTAAACAGTTAATCAAGTACGAGTCCAGTATGTGCTACGTGAGACAATGGAAGGAGCCATCCTTAGGGGATAACGCATTTGAATGATGAGCTTAATTTTCCATCATTACAAAGTCGCTATCTTCTACAAAATGAAATTTATGCTCGTTTCCACACCCATTTCGTCCTCCTGATGTTCTGTTCTTTGTAATGAATTGTTTGGGAGCACACAATGCAGCCCATTTTTCTAACTTAGCTCTTTTATTTTTAACATAAATATTTTCCCCACCCTTGGGAACAATGGACCTTTTCCTCCTGTTCTACCACATTGGTTAACATTGCAGTTTCTCCTTTCTCATCAGAAATAAAATTAATCCTTCCATTGTCGACTCATTTTGGTACAAAGCGTTTAACATTTCTTTTTCATAACCGATGTTGAGATGAGGGATGGGCCGAGCTGGGTTAGAATGAAACCAGAACTAACCGACCCAGCTGCCAAGATTCACCCCAAGAATTGTTGCTGAGGTTGGACGATATTTAGTTAATGTTGGGCCCAATCCTCCAGTCCCTACTCAGATCACTTCCAGGCAAAATTCCCAAGGAAACCAGCGGGTGTTTTGCCTATATAAGGCTTGCGAAAGGACTGTGAGATGGAGCAGAAAATTTCTTCGCTCACACCCAACATACCAGAGGTTTTTTCTCATAAGATCAGACCAAAGATTTCAGGTCAAAGAGGTTCAGATAAACTTCCGGGACCACGTCACCACTTTCCATTCCTGACTTTCAAATAAAATTCCCATTGATTTCCAAGGACATTTTGCCAGAAACACCGTGAAGTAAAGACTTTAGGATTTAGCATTTGCCAAGTATATAAACCTTTGGCTGCTTTTCTCAACTAAACTGAAGATCTGAACCTTTGGAGTCATTTGCAAAATAGCAGATTAGAGTCACATATGATCACTTTTTTGTTTTCAGTTACCATGTAGTTTGAACTGCTACGGTTTGTTTTATGTTTCAGATTCCAATGAATCCCAAGTGAGACACAATGAAACTCAGTTTAAACCACTGGGTTTCAGCTGGTTTCAGATTGAAACCATACATCAATTCAGATCCATTTGAAATTGGGCCAAAATAGGTAAATGAGTATGATAGGCAGACGTTTGTGATTTATCTTTGTATTTATTAGTTATTTATTTGTATTACAGTAGCACCTAGATGCCCTGACTGAGACTTAGGTCCCATTGCACTAGGTGCTGTACATACACTATGGGCTTGTCTTCACTACTGGGGAGACCGATGCTGCTGCAATCGATGCAGCAGGTGTCGATTTAGCAGGTCTAGTGAAGACCCACTAAAATGACAGCAGAGCGCTTTCCGGTCGACCCTGGTACTCCAGCTCCCTGAGAAGATGAAGATACGTCAACCAGAGAGCATCTCCCATCGATGCAGCGCAGTGAAGACACCGCAATAAGTCAACCTAAGCTACGTCTACTCCAGTTACGTGATAACATGGCTGGAGTAGCATAATTTAGGTCGACTTACTCCAGTAGTGAAGACAAGCCCATAGTAAGCGACAGTCCCTGCTCCAAAGAGTTTGCAATCTACAGTCTAAATAGACCAGACTGACTGAAAGTGGGAAGAGAAACAGAAGCACTGAGAGATGAAGTGACTTGCCTGAGGTGACACAGCAGATCAGTGGCAGAGCTGAGAACAGAACTCATACATCTGGGCTTACACACTACTACCACTATTCATTGGACTGCAATGCCCTGCCTGTGTTTGAGGAAAGAAGAGATTCTTGAAACAAGAAGCTAGGAATATCAATCCAGTATCCTGACTCACCATCTGCTGTTCTATCCATTGGATAGAACCATGCTGCCTTCCAATGTTAATATTTCACTCCTCCCCTTCTCTCAGTCTCAGCCCAGGATATTGGCTGCCTCACGGCCTGTGGTACTGAAAAAGGCCTCCCATAAAGACATGAATACGATGGCATGAGGGAACTGTATTTTCTAGTTCCTTCTTTGCTCTGAAAAGTAGATGAGGTATTTTCTCCCTCTTAAAAGTAAATAAAGTACTAGACACAGATAGTCCAACCTGCTACCAAAATGACTGGAAAGTTATAGATGTTCAACAGATGATAATTTCCCTTCATGCCCATTGGAGGACTGATGTCAAACTGGTGGCAGGAAAACTCAAGCCAGAAATTTCTACTCTATGTTTCAAATGGGGCTTATGGGAGGACGGTTGATACTGAACACATCCTGAGACAGGGACTACACCTACTGGGCACCCATAAGTCCCCTTGAAATCAGTGGGCCAGAGCTTGAGATTCTTAGATTCCCATTGACATCAATGCAATTTGCACATGCTCATCTGGCTCATTCAGCATAAACCGGACGTATTGATGCACTTTATGTCGATGCTAAGGGATCCTTCGGGAACTCTTAGGGTCTGAAGCTCTTGCTCAAAGTGCCACATTTTGGGCAATGATTCATGTCCGTCCATCCTTGCTCCAAGCACCAATAGGTTAGCGCTGTGTGAATTCATCATTGCATCAGGAACAATGATATTAGCTATTTAACAGAGGCAGGCTGAACCCCTTAGTCAAACCAGGTAGTTCATTAAGGGGATGCCTATACTGCAATCACAGAGTATGGCTGCAGTTTGTAGAGACATACCATGCCTTGCTTTAAGGTAGCTAGCTCTGGTGTTGGAGCAGGAACAGCATTGGCTTCACCATGGTTTGAAAAAGCCCACCAGGAACACTACGTAATTCCTCATGGAGCTAGGCCGCACTGAAACCCATGCAGCCACTGTTCCATGGCTCCAGTACCCGAGCTAGCTAGATTAAAACTAATTCAAGTATGTCTACACAAGTTGCAGTCATACACCAGGATTGCAGTTGAGACATTGTGACAGGGTCCCCATAGGTGCAACCTGGACTGTGGGACCACTGAGCCCTCCAACCAACCAGCCTGGGCTGGCTTTCACACTGTGATGCTACCGTCAAGCTACACGCCTCTGACAGGCACTGCATTTAAACAGCGGCCCACCGGCAGGGACACACCCAACTGAGTTACATGAATAATCTCCTAGCCACTCATGACCCATCAATAGAGAGGGTTCCGCCAATTCCCCCCAGCTCCCCAGCCTTGCACCCCAGAAATATACCATCTTGCTCTTCTCAAGACTCCCTCATGCAATGTAAGCTCATTAATAAGTTTGCCACTTCTTCATAGGAAAGTGGATATGCACCAGCCTTGTACTCTGAGCTAAGATTCTCCAAGCACGTCAACCAAAACCACACTGTTTTAGATAACATATAAAACAGATGTGTTAACTACAGAAAGCTAGATTTTAAGTGATTATAAGCAGCAGGCATAAAGATCAAAGCTGGTTACGTAAGAAATGAAAATAAATTTGCGGTCTAAATTCTAACTTAGACTAAGCAAGAGCTCAATCAAACAGTCTCTCACTCTAACTGACGGTACAAGCTACGTATAGTTCCTCAATACACAGACTGGACTCCCAGGTTCCAAGTCTTTGTCTTCCAGACCATCTTCCAAGTGTAGAGATCGGGGGCGGGGAGAGAGGGGGGGCGGGGAGAGAGGCCAAGTGATGATGTCACTACCCCTATTTTAATTTTTTTTCCAGCTGCTAGAAAGATCCTTGGGGTCAGGCAGTCCTCACTACGTAAGTGCCTTCTCTGAGAAGCCTATGGGATAGTGGATTCTTCTTGATGAGCCATCAATGCCTGCTTGACCGGTGATGGCTGCTCCTTTGTTCCTACCAAAAGGCCAGCTGTGGGCATTTCCCAACATTACAACATATTTCAGTAACACATATCACAATACCTCATAACTTCACGTACAAGGATAGTACATACAATTTGACAGGATATTAATGTTCAGCCAATCAAGACTTTTAAAATGATACCTCACAAGGTACATGTTGTACAAAACATATCATAATCATATGACAGTGGTGAATATGGGGGTTCCAGGGTGCTACTTTGAGGTACAGAGTGTCACAGACACACCCTCAGACTTTAGGCTATGGGAAGTGTCAAGGTGAAATTGCAATAATGGAAAGATGTTCAAAAATGGATACCGCTGAAGTCCCCTTTCTGTGTGTTTCAAACAAATATGACGTGAAATGAGTCTCTTCCTTACAGGGGAAGAGGCAACAATCTTTATATGGAAAGCTGCATAAAATTGTAAAATATTAGCTCTTTTTTTATTGAAGAGCTCTAACACCTCAATTTTTGGCAGCCAGACTTTGAAATTTGGCAGAGGAATAGCCCCGGGGTCAATGAAGTGCCTTTTGCTGCTGCATGTAAATCCATTCAGATTTGGCTGAGTTATAAGAGGTCAGAAATCACCACTGCCCCTCCATGTTTCACACAGTATAGTTTGTATTTGACTTGCTGCTAGGCTGCATGGAGCCTGCCTTACATGGTTCAGTGGCTTCAGATAAACATGCAGCAGCTTATCTGTAAGGGGGATTGGATGTTGCAAACAGTGAATAATAAAGAGCACAAACATGGTTGAACTTTAGAGTTAAAACTGATATTTATAATGCTTTTTCCAGTGCCCATCTAGAGCTAAAGATGATGCTAAAGTTTAAAATGGTAATTTCAACTTATGGTGTATGTTTAGCAGAGAGCATATCCAAAACACAAATGCAAGTTGTGATGAATGGGGGCTATATCTGTACAACTTAGGAATTCTGATTGGTATTGTGAAGCTGTACTATGAAAAACTACTGTATTATGAGTGTCTATATGCATGTGGATCCACCACTGCTGATGGAGCCTGTAGCGGGTATACCCCAGACATATACAAAGGAAAACGCTTACAGTTAACTACAGCACTTAGACCTCACAAATGTTATGCAAAAAGATACTATATTCTTATAAAAAACAAAAGGGGGACTTGTGGCATGTTAGAGACGAACAAATTTATTTGAGCATAAGCTTTCGTGAGCTACAGCTCACTTCACGAAAGCTAATGCTGAAATAAATTTGTTCGTCTCTAAGGTGCCACAAGTCCTCCTTTTCTTTTTACGGATACAGACTAACACGGCTGCTACTCTGAAACTTATAAAAAACAGTTTAGCTGATTCCTCTGGAGGGAGAAAGGAAGGTAAGAGAAGTGGAAACTTACCAGAAGTAGAACAAAACAGGCCAGGTGACAGAAGGGATTTAAATAAAGAAACACCCAGGAGCAAGGGGAGTGAGACAAGAGGAGTGGAACGGGAGACACAAAGGTCACAGAAGCTGTGTGAGAGGCTCCAGGAGGAAAGGTCACCCAGCATGTAGGAGCTTCATGGAGCAGGGGAGCCCTGCCCTCCTTCCTGAGCCCAGATGGCTGCAAGGGCTCTGGACAACACAATGGTCTCAGAACCCCCCACCCCCACCCCAGGCTAAAGAAGGCCCTGGAGTGGTGAGGAAACTCAGGCAGGGACAGGCATCCAGTGTTTATTGCTTTGTAGGATCTGTATTCACCTGTGCTTTGCAAGATTAAGTATAGAAGAGCATAAAGATGTTAGACTGTGCAAAGTGTGAGTGTATATGCTTTACAACTGCGGCAGGACCCTGAGAGAGTCAAGCTGTGAACTAGAAGTGTCACACCTTTTGGGTGGTGTCTAGGAGAGGGATGTGTTTACGTAACCAAGGTATCTCGGGGGTCAGCACTGGACCTGAGGCCTAGGGCAGGGGGGCTGGTGGAGAAGTGTAAGGGGCCATGAAACGTTTTCTCTGTAAATTCTGCACTAGTTTTTCCTATGGCTAAAAACACACTGTTTCATTTTTTAACCCACCAATGTATTGTCAGCATATACAGAGGTTAAAGCCCAGATTCACGAAGGTATTTAATGGAAGTAAGGAGCCTAAATACCTTTTGTGGATTTGGGCCCAAGTGTGTAACTGAATGAGAGAGAGGTGATACAGGACAGGTTAATAGTTCTGGCAAATGGTCTATAAATTCTGATCTCCTGCCTTAGACATTGAAGTCACTTCTGCTTGCCCTTCTGAACTCCAAGAGGCCATCGAGGTCTTCAAGAGTGAGACTCTCCCTTTGATTACACCAGACTAAACACAGAGTAGCACCATTGTCTTCAGTGGTGTTAGTTCAGATTTAGATTAATGTGAGTGAGAACAGAATCTGGCACCTATGAGACTGATCCAAAGTCAATTGGAGTCTTTTCATTGACTTGAATGATCTTCAGATCAGCCAGCTTTTTCCAGTGGGTAAAGCACAGGACCGGAGTTGCTAGATGTAGATTCTGTTTCCAGCCTCTGTCACATTCTCACTGTGTGTCACATGGAACCAAATGATGGCTGCCCCGAGTGTGCTGGGGAGGAGGGGGATGAGTCAGTGAAGAGAACCCCTTCTTTCCATAGTGCATCTGGACAGGAAACAGCCTTAATATGCTCCTGACGTTAATTAGTCTTAATCAGCCTGAATGCTTCTAGGCACTCAGCAGTGTCCAATGCTGGCTGTCGGCTAAGCAACCATGAGCTAGCCCCACGTCTAGTATTATTGGGATTTGGTTAATCCCATCTCAGTTTATCTGGGGGACAGAAAAAGTTCCTCCGGGGGACAATCTCATATCGTACATGTGTTATTGTCCTGCAGATCAGATGTTTGCTTTCTTTTTAAAACAGAGACACAGTGCAGGGTGCTCAGCTAGCGTGAAGCCGTCCCGCTCCGAATCCCATAGCTCTCAAACTGTCACAGGGACCATTGATGGCAGTGGTGTTGGATGGAGAGTCGGCTGGTCACCCAGGGTTGGCTAATCCTCCTTGTTTCCAGCTGTTCTATTTAATTAAAAGGCCATTTATGGTGTGTCTACCCTGCACACGAAGCTCAGGCTCTGACTCAGGTTTGAGTCCAAACCCCTCTTCCGTCCACACACAAATGACTCTGACTCGGGTCAGCAAGCACCCAGGACCCAGGTCCTGGCACTCCAGTGAGGGGGTGTGTGACGCATTCTATGTGATTTTATAAAAATATGCTGAGTGTGAATATAATGTAACTGGAATATACTTCATGGAAAAGGTCTCTTGTAAGGTATCATTACAAAGCTTACAATCTACTGAGTGTGTTCATCCTATTTCCATAAATGTATCACTCTTGTATCTGAAACTAGAAATATGAAACATAACTCTGAGTTATGCAAAGTGTGGGCCATTACTGGTGGTTTGGAATCTTGATGGTTCCCATCAACCAGGACAATTGACTGTGGATGGCTCTGTTTGCAGGCAGGCCTTCCTGTGAGCCAGGCTGGGAGTAATGAAGGCTTGCGGTCTTACAGTGACATGTGATCATATCACCTGAACTGGAATCCATCTTTAACTTGGTGTTTTTCCATTGAGAAGGAGGGGTAGGAACCCAGAGGGACAAAGGATTCCTGCCTTATGCAAAAGATATATAAGTGGGTAGAACAGAACAAAGGGGGAAGCCATCATGAGGAATCTCCTAGCTACCACCTGAGCTGGAACAAGGGCTGTACCAGAGGAAAGAATTGTGCCCACACTAGGAAGGCATCCAGGCTGTGAAAGAAACTTATTGAAACATCTCTAAGGGTGAGGTTTTATCTGTATTCGGTTTACTAGACTTATACTTGCATGTTTTATTTTATTTTGCTTGGTAATTCACTTTGTTCTGTCTGTTACTACCTGGAACCACTTAAATCCTACTTTCTTATTTAATAAAATCACTTCTTACTTATTAAATAACCCAGAGTATGTATTAATACTTGGGGCAGGGGGGCAAACAGCTGTGCATATCTCTTTATCAGTGTTATAGAGGGCAAACAATTTTTGAGTTTATGCTGTATAAGCTTTATACAGGGTAAAACGGATTTATTTAGGGGTTTGGACCCCATTGGGAGTTGGGCATCTGAGTGTCAAAGGCAGGGACACTTCTTAACTGGGTTTCAGTTAAGCCTGCAGCTTTGGGGCATGTGTTTCAGACCTTGGGTCTGTGTTGGAGCAGACTGGCGTGTCTGGCTCAGCAAGACAGGGTGCTGGAGTCCTAAGCTGGCAGGGAAAGCGGGGCAGAAGTAGTCTCAGCACATCAGCTGGCAGTCTCCACGGGGGTTTCTGTGATCCAACCCGTCACAGGGTGGGTCAGAGTTCAAGTCCCAGTGTGACTCAGGTCCGTGCCCTGTCATTTTGCAGTGTGGACACAGCTCAACTGCAGACACAATTGAGCAGGTCTGTGTAGTGTAGTATGAACGTGTTAGCATGGCTGTGGGACCCGGGTCCAGCAATTGTAAGCCTGGGTTACAGTGCAATGTGGATGCTCAAGCACAGGCTTGGAAATACCAAGTCCACAAGACCAGGTCCCACAAACCTGGGTTTACAGGAGCAGTGTAGACATACACTTAACATGCATTAAATCCTCTCCTAATGTTAGTTTTCCAGGGAGGCAATTACTGAGGTTGCCACGGGCCTCTTCTGTGATGAGGAACAGGAAGGAAGGCTGTCTGACCCAACACCAGAGTGAATGGAGTGAGGGGTCCACCCCCTGATGAATGGAGGGAGGTGGTCTATACAATATAATCTCTCTATTAAGATGCTCATCACTATGGGAGAGTTCGAGCATCCTGGAAGCAGAGTTTGCAGGCCGAGCAAATTTGCCCTAGATGGTGCCTTCTGGGTGACTGAAATGTAAAAGTCAGAACTGGCGGCTAATGATATCAAAAGAGCTTGGATGTACATAGAATCATAGAACTAGAACATAGAAGGGATCTCGAGAGGTTATCTAGTCCAGTCCCCTGCACTCGTGGCAGGACTAATTATCTAGACCATTCCTGACAGGTGTTTGTCTAACCTGCTCTTAAAAATATCCAATGATGGAGAGTCCACCACCTCTCTCGGCAATTTCTTCCAGTGCTTAACCAGTCTGACAGTTAGGAAGTTTTTCCTAATGTCCAATCTAAACCTTCTTTGCTGCAATTTGAGCCCATTGCTTCTTGCCCTATTATCAGAGGTTAAGAACAACAATATTTCTTCCTCCTCCTTGTAACAACCTTTTACATACTTGAAAACTGCTATCAAGTCCTCTGTCTTCTCGTTTCCAAACTAAACAAACCCAATTTTTTCAATCTTCCCTTATAGGTTATGTTTTCTAGACCTTTAATTATTTCTGTTGCTCTTCTCTGGACTCTCTCCAATTTGTCCACATCCTTCCTAAATGTGGCGCCCAGAACTGGACATAATACTCCAGTTGAGGCCTAATCAGAGCGGAGGAGAGGGAAAGAATTACTTCTTGTGTCTTTCACACTCCTGCTAATACACCCCATGCTTTTTTTGCAACAGTGTTACACTGTTAACTCATATTTAGCTTGTGGTCCACTATGACCCCCAGATCCCTTTTCACGGTGCACCTTCCTAGGCAGTCATTTCCCATTTTGTATGTGGGCAACTGATTGTTCCTTCCCAAGTGGAGTACTTTGCATTTGTCCTTATTGAATTTCATCCTATTTACTTCAGACCATTTCTCCAGTTTGTCCAGATCATTTTGAATTTTAATCCTATCCTCCAAAGCACCTGAACCCCCTACCAGCTTGGTATTGTCCTCGAACTTTATAAGTATACTCTCTATGCCATTATCTAAATCATTGATGAAGATATTGAACAGAACTGGCCCCAGAACTGATCCCTGTGGGACCCCACTCGTTATGCCCTTCCAGCATAACTGTGAACCACTGATAACTACTCTCTGAAAATGATTTTCTAATCAGTTTTGCATCCACCTTATAGTAGCTCCATCTAGGTTGCATTTCTCTAGTTTGTTTATGAGAAGGTCATGCGGGACAGAATCAAAAGCTTTACTAAAATCAAGATATACCACGTCTACCGCTTCCCCCTATCTGCAAGGCTTGTTACCATGTCAATGAAAGCTATCAGGTTGATTTGACACAATTTGTTTTTGACAAATCCATGCTGACTGTTACTTATCACCGTATTATCTTCTAGATGTTTGCAAACTGATTGCTTAATTATTTGCTCCATTATCTACATTAAGGGCGAGAACCTCTTGCCCAGCTTTGCTGATTGAGAATTGCCAGTGCCCAAGTTGAGTGATTAGATGCTTAATACTAATCCTAAATATTCCAGAAGGGCGGGGAATTAATCAGCGCAATTTTGCTAGTGAAGACCCCCTGTATCTGCTTCCCCAAGGGCCTGTGACAGTTGCCGTGTGGGGGAAGGACAAAGGTTTCTTGTGTACTCAGATGAGGCCAGCCCTAATGTGCTGGCATTAGGGAGATAACCCTTTGACTGTTCAGGGTGTTTAACTGTGATAGGGAGGATGGGAGTGAGGTAAGGCACCAAACTGGGCCTCAGATCTGGGACTAGTCTCTGCACAATAGCACTTACCAACCTTGCAGAGGGATTTTGAGGCTTCATTAATGAATATACATAAAGTACGTTAAGATCCTTGGATGAAATAATAATGCAAAGTAGTTTTCTGATTCCCAAGAATGAAAATTCCTCTAAACTCACCACGTGTATAACACAGGCTGTAGAATTTCATCCAGTTGTCCCTATCTTAAGCACAATGACTTCTATATGACTGGAGCCACTTCCAGGCAGGCAATCAGTTGTGAAGACATCAAATGATGGAGAATCTACCACTTTCCTTGGTCCTGTGTTCCAGTGGTTAATCACCCCCCTGTTAAAAATGGATGCCTTATTTCCAGTATGAATCTGCCGGGCTTTAACATCCAGTCATTGGTTCTTGTTCTGCCTGTCTCCACTCGATTAGAGAGCCCTTTAATACCCAGTGTTTTCTTCTATTTTAACCTGGTATATTACATCAAAATATCCATTCCAGGCCATCTGACTCATTGACTCTGTTCCATATATCAGTGTTATTGCCTGAGGAGGAAAGAAATAAAAATATTCTGTCTCATCACATGAGGGTTTTCAGTGAATTATGAGCCAGGATTTCTCCTATGTCTGTACTACTAAAGTAATATTTGAACAGTGCCTCTCAACTTGCAAGATATCAAAACAATTTAGCAATGTATTCAATGTGCCCACCACCGAGTGCATTTGCAAAAGGAAAATTAAAAATACACGTAATTAGTTGACAAATGTCATCCCAGATTGACTCCAATCCCACACGAGAGTATAATGCTTTCCCCACAATCCTTCCTTGTAATGAATCTCAGAGCTGCTGACTACAAACACCATAACAATGTAAATCACACACAGGCGACAAAGGGAGAGGGACTAAAACCCTAGTCTTTCCATTTCAAACACACAAGTCTCTAATACTGGAGCTAAAGGAGAACGGTTTCACCTAGTGGGCATACGGAGTCCCTTTTCCTCTTTGTCAGCCTTTAGAGAGCTGGTTCACAAAACCAGTACATTGCAATGTGAGTAGACCCAATGATTCCAGTGGTATGGTACTAGCTGTGCTTAAAGTTAGGCATATGCTTATGTATGTTGCTGAGTCAGGTCACTCGTAAATGAATAATACATTTCTAACTGGTTGCCACTGCCTCGTAGCAGAAATGCTGATATAAATTGCTACTTACGTTCAACCTAGAGATGATTTTGTACGACAGATCTTAGCTATAAACATCCCTAAATGTTCAGGGCAGTTGGATCCGGATCTCAGTCCAAACTTTGCAACTAGTGAACTAATTATGTAATGGTTCAGATCAGAACTCCAGATCCAAAAGGTCCTGAAATGTGACTTTATAATTTGATATATGTAGCCCCCGTCCTGTTCACTGGCCCAAAGAGGGGAAGCCTGCCTTGGGAATTTTTACACAACTTTGGGAAACTGGGCCTGAGGCTCCTCCGTGTGCTCTGCGTTGCGTGTCAGTGTGTGTTCACCTCAGACCAGACCCACTCAGACAAACCACCAGGAACAAGGCTTTATTCTGTAAAACAGGATTACAGTCCAGCAGCCTCCTCTCTGCTTGCCTGCCACGTGCTCCCAGCTTCAGCCAGTGCTGAGACCTCCTGCTGGGAGGCCAGAGGGTACATTGTGTAACACAACCCCTAAGTTACAAACATGTTCTAACTCCCACAATCACTAAACCCCAAAACAAACAAGCCCGTGTTCTCCTTTTGTGTCATTTAAACTCCTCTCAGGTTGCTCTTTGAGCCCTGTTTTTGGTCCTACCTGTTAAGAACATAGAACAGGTCCTATCCGTAAAGAACAGGATTTCAGTCCAGCAGCCTCCTCTTTGCTTGCCTGCCAGGATCTCCCAGCTTCAGACAGGGCTGATAAGTCTTCCTGCTGGAGGGCAGAGGGTACATCGTGGCAGGAACCAGGAAGTGATCCCAACATGCTACAGTTTGTAGTCCACAACTTAGAATCATAGAAGATTAGGGTTGGAAGAGACCTCAGGAGGCCCTCTAGTCCAACCCCCTGCTCAAAGCAGGACCAACCCCAACTAAATCATCCCAGCCAGGGCTTTGTCAAGCCGGGCCTTAAAAACCTCTAAGGAGGAGATTCCACCACTTCTCTAGGTAACCCATTCCAGTGCTTCACCACCCTCCTAGTGAAATAGTTTTTCGTAATATCCAACCTAGACCTCCCCTTGTGTAACTTGAGACCATTGCTTCTTGTCTGTCATCTGCCACCACTGAGAACAGCCAAACTCCATCCTCTTTGGAACCCCCCTTCAGGTATATACAAATAAAACCACCAGATTCTTCCAGTTTGATCTGCACAAGTTACCTAGGGTTACCTATGGAGGTGGTGGAATCTCCATCCTTAGAGGTTTTTAAGGCCCGGCTTCACAAAGCCTTGGCTGGGATGATTTAGTTGGGGATTGGTCCTGCTTCGAGCAGGAGATTGGTCTAGATGACCTCCTGAGGTTTCTCCCAACCCTAATCTTCTATAATTCTACGTATGCAGAAACAATAAACAATGTAATCAAACCAATTTTAATTCAGAACTGACAGATACAATGTGGGCAGGTGTTCTGTGCAACAAAAAGCAGCTCATGGAGAATATCAGTGGGTTGGGTAAGTAGGATCACATTTCAGGACCATTTTCACTTAAATTCTCTATGCCTCATTTCCTCCATCCATAAAATTGTGATTGACCGCACTTACTTCACAGCAACATTGCGGGGCTAACTTCACTGATGTTTGTAAAGTGATTTGAGGTCCTCAGATGCAAGAGGCAATAGAAGCACAAAGCACATATTACTCATTTTTAATAATCAATAGGCCGTGCAGTTGTAACCCACTGCTCAGGGCAGGGGTTCTCACAACAAGTTTTTTGGTGGCCTCAGAGTGCGGCCGCTGACTCTCACTGGTGGCCGCACAGACACTTTTCCCTAAAATACTTAACCTTAGGAAAAACAACTAAAGATGCACAGATACACATCCAAATGACTATAATTTATATTTGTAGGGTTTTTTGGCAGACTCAATAATAAAAATAATGCTGCCTTCCCCGCTTGGGAGTGATATTTGTATATTTTTTGATGGAAAGTGATATTAACAAACATACAAGTATCACTTTTCACAGCAAGCCCCAGGACTCATTATGCCTTAGATGGGCGGGGCCGAAGGGGGAGGCAGCAGGGGCGAGAGGCAATGGTGAGATGGATGGGAGGCCGGGAGAGGCAGCGGGGGTCTGGGGCAATGTGGGGGAATGCAGGGCTGTGGGAGGCAGCGGGGGCCAGAGGCGATGGGGATGGGTGATGAGTCCCACTGTCGCGTGGTCAGAGCCAGGGCCTGGTGTCTGCTGCCATGAGGCCAGAGCCGGGGCTCAGTGCTTGTGGCCAGAGCCCAGAGCTGAGGACAGAATCCTCGTGGCCAGGGCCAGGGATAGGAGCCCTGTGCCGCACAGCCAGAGCTATGGGTCAGTGCCCGGGGCCAATGCCTGCCGCCACAGGCCCAGAGCTGGTTGCTGGAGCCCGGGGCTGTGAGGTTGGAGCCAGGAGTCAGTGCCCATCGCTGTGTGGCTGGAGCCAGTGCTCGCTGCTATGCAGCCAGGGGTCAACCCCCGGGGCCAGCTCCCACCACCGCACGGCCGGAGCCCGGGAACAGAGCTGTGGGTTGGCGCGTGCAGCTGGGGCAGGGGATCAATGCCAGAGGCTGGAGCCAGGCGGCTGGAGCCCAGAGCCAGCACCTGCCACCACGTGGCCAGAACTGGGGGCCAGAGGCCAAGTGAAGTTCTGCAGCTGGAGCCAGGGGTCAGCACTGGCTGCCCCACAGCCAGAGGCAGGAGTTGCCACCCATAGCGGGTTGGTGCCTGCTGCAGTGCAGCTGGGGATGGGGGTCATCGGCGCCTGGGGCCAACACCAGCCACTATAGGCGCCGAGTTTCTAATCTGCCAGGGTGAGAGGGTGGCGCTCTCCCCTGACTCTGCCCAGGCCCTGCCCCCACTCCATCCCTTCCCCTAAGGCCCCACTCCCACCCTGCTTCTTCCCACCCCTGCTCCGCCCCTGCCCCGGCTCTTCCCACCCTGCCTCTTCCCGCCCAGTCCCGCTCCTTCCCCCGAGAGCACTGCACCCTCGTGCCTCCCCCCAGCACCTCCTGACGCTGTGAAACAGCTGATCTGCGGCAGGCGGTAGGCTCTGGGAGGGAGGGGGAGGCCCTGATTGGTGGAGCCCGCCGGTGGGCAGGAGGTGCTGTGGGGAGAGAGAGGCATTGATAGGGGTGCTAAGCACCCACCATTTTTTGTCCCGTGGGTGCTCCAGCCCCAGAGCACCCACAGAGCTGGCACCTATGCTCGCCACTGCGCAGCCGGAGCTCAGGACTGGAGCCAGGGGCCAGCACCTGCTGCCACATAGCTGGAACCAGGGGCCGGAGGCTGAGACCCAGCAGCTGGAGGCTAGGGCCATGTGGCTGGAGCTGGGGGGCTCAGTATCCACTGCCCAGCACGGCCAGCCTCCTGAATTCCCACCGATGGAGCCTGCCGCCCAAACTCCCTGCCCCCAACGTGGGTCAAGAACTCACCTTGCTCCTGCAGCATTGTGCCCCAGCTCTCTCCAGTGGCAGGGCAGGGCAGCACATCCAGGAGAGACAAGGATGGAGTGGGAGGGGCTGATGCTTTGCCCCTCCCCCCCATCACTGCCCAGGAGTCTGTCGCAGCCGCACAAAAAGCCCCTGTTGGCCACGGTGGCCACATTTGAAAAATGTTTGCTTAGTGTGTGTTGCTAGTCTCCCTCTGTGCCACACAGGAACAGAAGGTACATTCAATGAAGGGTCTGTAAGCTTAATTTTGTAAGCCCTGTAAACAATCTGAACAATAGAAAAGAGGAAAATGGCATCAAGGAAACATCCGAATGGATGCGAATAGCAAGAACATTAAATACAAGGTGTCTTTGTCTTTCCAGAGTTAATATGATGCCTTAAAATATAAGATGGTGATAGCTATCCTCAAAAGTGGGAAATTAGATTTGCTAGAGTTAGAGAACTGGAAATAAATTCTGCTCTAATTTAAATGGGTGTAAATCTGGAGTAAATCCACTGAAGTCAGTGGAGTTACTCTGTGTTTAGTGGTGTAACAATGAGTAGAATTTGGCCCATGGAGTTGGGATGGGCTGTGTCCTGCGGAACCTGTGAGGCCATGCCCCATAAAACATCTGTTTCTATTCAAGTTTTTATAGGTTAATACAATGGACCCACCAATGTTATTGTCCTTTTTCTGCATTCCTCTGGCTTGATCGCAAACTAATGAACACAATGCACTCAGACGAATGTCAGTACGAACAGGGAGTTTGCAGGAGGCAAAGCCTGCAGTATTTAACAGTGGTGGCATTAGCATTGTCCTTTTCCCTGATGCACGTAGCCTGAGTGTAATCACATCAAGGGCAATAAACTCAATCACACTAAATGCTGTCAGGAATAACTAGCATTAGGCGAAATCATCTGCAAATAAAACCATCGTGGGCCTTCAAGTTTGATCAACGCAGCTGTGTGGATGGGATAAACAAAAGTATCAAACCTTATTAGAGTTAAATCAATTCTAATTCAAAACATAACATACAAATTTAAGAGAGACACATCCCCGATGAATGTTCCAACCTCCTTCTAGTTTCAGTTTAATGTTCACGAAAAAGCTATGCCAATGCAATTGAAAATCACATTAGTTGTGATGAGGATGCTTGACTTTTTCTTTAGCTGAAACATGGCTCGGCATTTTCCTCTCTCTTTCAGGCCAGCGTTTTATCCCCCCTGTAGGAAAACAGGAACACAGGAATTGCCACACAAGATCAGACTCATGGTCCATTGAGTCTAGTAGCCTGCCTCTGACAGTGGACAGATTCAGATGTTGTAGAGGAAGGTGTAAGAATCCTGCAATAGACAGCTGTGGATAATCTGTTAGATCACATCCTGATCTTTAATACTTAGAGATTGGCTTTAAGCCCTGAAGCATAAGGTTTACGATCCCTTCCGAAATGTGTTGTAATTAATTATGATAATTTGGGAATTTTTGATATCTATGAGGCTTGTCCCTAATGACACCTCAGAAAGATCAGGTGATTTCCCTCTAAAGATCAGCAGGAAACTACAAGGGAGGCACGCTCAAGAAACTGTGTCAGAGACTGCAGGGGGTGAGGAAAGACCCCAAGAGAAGGGAGTCGAAGCCTAAAGGCTGAGTTCCAGCCAGGTAAAGCCTGACAGCGATGACTGGATTGGGTCGCAGCTCTGGGAAGGAGAGCTGGGGATTCCCTATCTAAGGGGGAGAGAGAGACACACTGAACAGGGGTTGGAGCCTGAAGGGCTAGTGTGTTCACCTGAGGCCTGAATAAACTGGACCCTAAAAGGACGAATGTTTTAAACATTGTGGACTGTGCAATTCTTAAGGGACCCTGAAGAGGGGGCTACAGAGGCAGTGTGCTGCAGAGTGACTGCTGGCCATGAGGGGGTGCTCACCTGTTACAATATCCATATAAAGGTCCAGTCCCCTTTTTAACTTTCTAAGTTCTGGCCTCAATGATTTCCTGTGGCAATGAATTCCACAGTCTAATTATTATGTATTATTATGTATTATCTGTAATAGTGTAATGCCTAACAGCCCCAGTCACGGACCCAGGACCCCATTGTGTTAGACACTGTACAAATAGAGAACAAAAAGATGACCCCTGCCCTATACAGCATAACGTGTGACAAAGTATTTCCTTTTACTGGTTTTGAATTTCCCACCATTACATTTCATGGAACGTCCGCCTTGTTCCTGTGTTATGAGACAGGGAGGACAGAAACTCCCGATCTCGCCTCTCTAGACCATTCTTTATTTTATTTATCTGTCCAAGGTAAACAATCCCAATCTTTTCAATCCCTCTTCCGGGCCCTTGATCATTCAGGTTGTTCTTCTCTCAACCCCCTCTACTTCTGCAATCTCCTTGTGGAGACAGTGGTATGCAGCTGAGACTACACAGTAGTTCGTTGTGGAACGCCTTCAGTACTGAACCTTGTTTGGAACTGTGATAAAACTTCTTTGATGGACATCCAGCCATCCAGTTAGCGGTAAAATCCTCTTGGTGACTCTTCTCTGCTTGCTTTATCTGTAAAGGGTTAAAAAGTGCCCCAGATAAAGAAAAATAGAAGTGGACACCTGATCAAAAGAGCCAATGGGAAGGTAGAACTTTTTAAAATTGGGAAAGAAACTTGTCCTTTGTCTGTTGTTCTCTGGGCTGGAGGGTCAGAGCAGACATGCTATAAGCAGCTTAAGCCAGGTGTGATCATAACTCATCAGATCATGCCTAGAACTACTTATCTGAACTCCAAATGTGTAAGCAGATCAGAATGTTTAGCTAGACGTGATCAGGGTTATTTCTTTTATTTCTTATTGGCTTGTGGACTCCTCTGTGCTAACCCCAGATGCTTTTGTTTGCTTGTAACCTTTAAGATGAACTCCCAAGAAAGTTATTTTGGGTGCTTGATTTTTGGAATTGCTCTTTTAAAATCTAGCCAAAGCCTAAGTTCCAGATGTATTTTCTTTCTTTTTGTTTTTAATAAAATTTACCTGTTTTAAGAACAGGATTGGATTTTTGGTGTCCTCAGAGATTTGTGCATGTTGTTTGATTAGCTGGTAGCCACAGCTAATTTCCTTTGTTTTCTTTCTCAGCTCTTCCCCGGGGGAGGGGGTGAAAGGGCTTGAGGGTACCCCACAGGGTGGCATTCCTAAGTGCTCCTTTCTGTGTTCAAAGGATTGGGGGTTTTTTTGCATTTGGGTGGTGGCAGCGTTTACCAAGGCAATGTCAGAGAAAAGCTGTAACCTTGGGAGTTTAATACCAGTCTGGAGTGGCAAGTGTTAATTTTTAAAATCCTTGTGGGCCCCACTTCTACAGTAGGAGTGACAGAGTGGGGATTCAGCCTTGACAGGAGCACTGAAGACAACTCTGAGGAGCAGAAATGATCAAACAAATTTGCTGATGGGGCAGAGAGCAGGAAGGAGAGATGCAGCATCCTAGGAAACTGATCTGTGACTAGATCCAGGGACTCTGTCTTTTCCCTTAGAGATGAAGGGCCCTGTTAACTCTGCTACCCTCCAGCCCAGCTGGGCCTGGATCAGAGGGCATTGCAGCCCAGTTTCTGGTAAACATCTTGTCATGTCACTTCTATGAATCTGCAATTTCTATGAGACCATGCAGAGCAGCAGCGTGTAAATACCCTGGCGGTCTACTACCATGGATTTAGCATGCCTCATTCCACAATACAAAAGACATTGTATAACCCCAACAAAGGACTTCACAGGGAAATGTCCAGTGAGCTAGATAATAAGAAGCAAGAACTACTAGCCTAGTGGAAGGCATTTTGTTTCCCCCATGGCTGACTTCGGTTAATAATATTACATGAAGTTAGATGGATGTGAATTGTAAAATATTCCAGTTGCTTCTTTTTCTTAAAGGACAATTATGTTATTCTAATAACATTTCATATTCTGTCTCTACTGTTACCCTGCCCTGTCCCCCTATACCCAGACCCCCATATGTCTCTTTTATGCATCTGGGGCATGATCCAGCAAGACACTTAGCCCATGCTTAACTTTAATTTGATTTCAGTGGGGCAACTCACCTGCTTAAAGTTAAGCCCATGCTTAAGTGCTTTGCTGGATTGTGTAGAGTGGGAACTTTCTGGGGCAAAACTGTCCGTGTTCTTGCTCTGTACAGAACTTAACAGCATGGGGCCCTGAGCCTAGCCTGTGTTTGATAGGCACTACTACAAAATAAAGAAATAATAGTAATTCTATGAAATTTCATGGGAAGCGAAAAAGTGTAGCTTTGAAGTAGCTTCTCCAGCTGTAAAAATTAATCTTTATACCCTGTGATGGGGTGTGTACCCCACACTGGTGCTTGATTTTGTCTGTATTAGCTGGCTTTTATTTTTAATATGTGTCAGAAATAGTAAAGCCTTAGACAGGCACTATTCCATGTTCCATATCCATTGAAATAAATGACACAATGATTCTCAGAAAGGAAAGAGAACTATGTTTTGTCTCCCTTCCTCCATGTTTTGTTGCTGGCATGATATTAGTCTAGGGTTCCTGGAGGAGGAAGTATTCCTTCAATATTGCCAGGCTGCATATGCAGTGTGTATGTGGTTTATGGTGTACCCAGAATGTTTACATTCCAATAAACATGCTGAGGTTTTATTGTTGTGAAGAGGACCTGGAAAATGAGCTGAGATTGAGGGCTGATCAGCTAGAAACAGGAAACACTGCAATTTGGTTGACACATTAGATTATACTCCTGATAATATGCTCATTTCCAAGCCACTTTTGACCGGGAATTCCCAACTAAAGTATACAATCCGGCCCACTGAACTTTTGTCCTTGACAAATTCCCTGTCATTTTGCATCATGGATACATCAGAACGACAAAACTGAAAGATTTACAAGCAATACTATCTCAGAGTGGCAAAGAAATAGCTCCCACATTATAAATACCAATGGCCTGACCCTTCTCTCAATTCCACTGAAATCAATGGACATACCACCTTTTATGGATGGGGAAAGTGTCCCAGGAGGTGGGCTATGGAAACCCTGGTCTAAAGGGGTGAGTTTTCAGGCTGGGGACGCCAGGACTTGAATGACCTAGTCCCAGGAAGGAAGATTGTGGTGCTCTGAACCTAGTGCTGGATGAAAAGGGGGGCTCTTTTGTGGGCTGGGCTATGTTGAATAAATTAGATCCCAAGAGAGGGGGAAATACTGGGTTTTTTAAACCTTTTGGCCATGGGTGGATTATTTGCAATAATCTGAAGGGAAAGCAAGGCAGGGGACAGCAATTGCATGCCATCCTGTAAGGGAGCATGCTTGCATAGCAGACCTTATATTTGCGGCATTGTAAGGTACAGAAAAGTTATTTCAGGTTATTTTTCCATGTTCCTAAAATCTATGCCCCAGCTGGTGGTATCAGGAAGGGAACCCAATGGCAATAAAGGACCACTAACAGAAAGCACCTAAGACAACTTCCCCGCTCCCCCTCTAAGCTAAGTGCAGACAAGCACACACGTTCAGTGTAATGCCAGGGGACAAGAACTGCCCTCTAGCTGTGAGGCAAGGGGAGGCCCCTTCTGGGCTTACTCACCAGCTAGCCACCCTGTCTCTTCCATGGAAGAGCGTAATATTCTATGGTTCCCACCAATGTTCCCTCTAATTTTTGACGGGCTGTGGGCGCAAATAATTTCTTCTGTGCAAATTTTTGTGTGCACGTTGTTTTGCACACGTGTGGGGTTTAGAATCTGTGTGCGTGCGCCCACGCGGACAGCTTAGAGGGAACGGTGATTCCCACTGGGCATAGGATGGTTTGGGGACTCGTCTTCACTGCAGTGGTAGGTTGAGGTAAAACTTGAGTGTTGCCCCACCTAAGTTCCCTCTAAGCTGTGTGGCCGCGCGGCAGGCTATCAAGAGCCGCACAGGCACGCAGCCACAGGGGCCCGGACTGGAGAGGCACTTCTCCCCTGGCCCTGGCCCTGGTCCCGGCCCCGGAGCTGCCGTGGCAGGGAGCGGCACTCTCCTGCAGCCCCAGGCTGCTACGGTGAGAGAGGGCTGGGGGGAGTCCTCTCACCCCACTACAGCCCCGGGGCAGCCTGCACCCCAAACCTCTCATTCCTGGCCCCACCCCAGAGCCCACATCCCCAGCCAGAGCCCTCACCCCTGGCACCCCAACCCTCTGCCCCAGCCCTGAGCCCCCTCCCACACTCCAAACCCCTTGGCCCTACCCCCGCCACCCATCACCTCCATTTTGGCGCACATAACAAAATTCATTCCGCGCATGGATGGGAAAATTAGAGGGAACACTGCCCCACACCCAACTCCTGTGCTCAGCGGTGCTTTAAACTCCAGCTCGCTGGCCTGCGGGGAGAGGCGTGGCTGATGCTGGAGCTAGCGAAGGCGTGGGGAACGGGGCTGTGCGGCTAATACAAACATGGCGCCGCTCCTGGGGATTGCCTGGTGAGCGCTCTCACTCAAGCTAGGCTAACTCGAGAGGAGTTCGCACAAGCTAACACTGCAGGGAAGACATCACCTGACCTTCAGAATTTACTTGCTTCTCATTATCCACCTTCCTCTCTTCCCCCTCTCTATATTTTAATATCTCTTCCTCCGCTCGTCTCCTCTCTCTTTTCCCCCTGTTCCTACTGCTCTTATTTAGCCTGCAGGTACCCACCTACCAAATAGTAACAGTGATCATAAAGGATATGTTTTCACTGTAATAAAAGACCTGCAACATGGCCAAAACTGGCCCAGGTCAGCTGATACAAGCTTGCGGGATATAAAATAGCAGTGTAGGCATTGAAGCCCCAGTGCTGTGTGCCCGCGTCAGCTGACCTGGGCCCTGAGACTCGATGCAGCAGGATTTTTATCGCAGTGAAGATGTACCTAAAGAGACATGTAGCGTGGTACTTAACTACCTTGGCTGCTGTGTTGATATCAGTCTCTTTTGCTTATGCATGCAGCATAGCTTCCAGTAGGCGACAAGTGGATTTCTGTCTGTTTGCAACTGATAATTGTTACTTGTACTTAGATCCACTTTGGTTTTTAAACTAAACTAAATAAATACATAAAAGTATTTACGTGCAGATTTTTCCTCCTTTTGGTTTTTAAGCTAAACTAAATAAATACATAAAAGTATTTACTTGTAGATTCTTCCTCCTTCAGGGCCCAATTCCAAGCTGAGTCCTTCTACTGACTTCACTTGGCTTTGGATCAGGCCTCAAAGGCATTGATTTGACATCTGACACTCGATTTAAAGCAGCCAGTCCTAAATGTTAATCCACAGAGCATTTGTGAGTTGTACCTTTATTGCATTCTGTGTAATGAGTGGCTTTTGCCTAGCAATGGGTCACCCTCCAGAGGTTCAGTTCTGGGGTTTGTCTCCAAGAAGCATCCAAAAATGTTCATCAAAAGATGCTATTTTTGAAGATGATCTTTAAAGCTGGAACTCCCACAAGGAAAAGCCATTCCTGTGAGACTGCCAGCATTGCCCTCTCACAGCATTTTGATCCCAGAAAGGCTCAGAAAGGTTGTTGGGGAGAGGGGGAAAGAGGGAATCTAAATGAATGTCCCCAAATCTTCAAGAATGTTCATTTCCAGATCTGAGCCAAGGTTCCAGGGTGATGGGGAGAGGGCATCTGAACTGATGTGCTATCCCTGCTTTTGATGGATAACCATGAACTCGATGTAATTCTTAAGTAGTTTCATTTAAGTCAACAGGCAGGATTCTCCACTTAAAATGGTTCCACACCAGTATCATTCTGTTGCCTTCAGTGGAGTTACTCCTGATTTACAGTGGCACAAGAAAGGGGAAAATCTGTCCTCAGCTCTTTCCAGGAGCTTTCTAGTAATCGGCATATGCACAATGTGCCCAGCCATTTGATGGCATCGTCATCAGCCAGATGGCGAGCCAGTAGCCCGCCATCAAAATAAGTCAGTGGGCGCTCGGCAATGATATGCAACATCGTCTGTAGGTGACTGCAGCTTTCTAGTGGTATACTTCTAGCCAGCTCCCTACTGCCACTGCAATTTGGAAACTGGTGTTCAGCTCATAATTAGTTATACCAACCTCACTCAGGAACCGCTGCTGTGGCCTGGATAACAAATTACCTAAGGGCCAGCCAGAGGAATCATTGTGAAATATAAGCTGAGAAACCTTGTACAGGAGATTAAATAGATAATGGGACTAGAAAGAAAAAAGCCCCCATGCAATAATAATGGACGAATGTTTACTTGAGTCACCACCTGCTGCTTGCATCAAATGATACTGCCCACACAACAGATCCTGTGTTATGTAATTCACTACAGAGGGCATCAGAGCTCCAGCAAACAGCATGAGGCTCAGCAGGACAATAGCCAGCCACAGAAATACCATCTGTGATTGTTCTCAAGGCTGTGATTGGGGAAACTGTAATAAGAAGAACATGCCAGATCTCAGCTGGAATAAATTGATGAAGTTCCCTTGAAATCAATGCGGATTTACACCTGCTCAGGATCTGCCCCCCGTGGAACTTAAAAACCTGCTCTTGGTCATCTCAGGAGACAGACCTGCTCTGAGAGAGAAATCATAAGGTTTAAGAAGGGGCCATGATCATTGCATTCAGGAGAAACCACTGCTGGTAAGGGCAGTTCATTATACTGGGCCCGAGTCCTGAGATCCTATCTCTTGGCCCATACTGGGGCCTGATACAGACAAAAGTGTTTCGTGCCAGGTCAGTCAGTGAGGTTGCCCAACGTGGAGTTTCTTCCCACTCTGAAGCGGGAGGACTGAGCTTTGCCCCCTGTGAAAGAAGCAGGTTGTTCAGCGAACCTTTAAAATCTGAGCAGATTTGCTGGAGTTAAACTCCTTCCCTGTCCCTCCAGCTCTCTGGCTCCAATGGAGCTGCACTGACAGGACCTCTCCCACCCCCTGCTCTTTAATCAAGCTACGCTTTTATACCATGCCCGTTGTGTAGTATCCAGCTGCTTCTTTTCCCTCTGCCCTCCAGACGGTCCCTGGTCACTGGGGTGCACCACAGGCTGCAGTCACTTTCCTGCAGGTAGATGACAACATGCAGGGTCCAGAAAAGCTGGGGAGGGAGGCAGGTAGGGACACTGCTACTCAGGCAGCAGATGTCCCCTCCATGTGGGTATGGAGGTAACCAGTACGCAGGGCATCCTCTGAACTTTGATCAACAGAATACATGTGGGGTCTCAGGAAACCCCGCTTTGACTTTATTGGGAAGAGAACCACCTGTAGGTGGAACTGTTCACTGCATCTGAAAAGTTGTGCTGAGAGCTATTGAAGTACCGCTCTACTCCTGAGTGGGTGGGCTAGGAGGGCTGGCAAGAGCTGGCTCCTTCTATGGACAGTGGCATGTTTCTTCCACCCACTCCTCTTCCACTCCCAGCAGATTCAGCCAGCAGCTGTGGGCTCCCCGACTCCCACAAGCCAAAACTCAGAGGATGCAACGTCCCTGGGAAAACAAGAGATTTGCACAGTGTTTCATATACCGGCTGGTAGGTAATAACATGAGTGGCCTCCATGCTTGTAAAACTAAACTGGCTCTTTGTTAAGAAAACTATTTAGATTGGGCACTGCAGCGAGCATTTAAGCCATGTGCACACAGACTGACCTCCTGGTGCCTCCTCCAAATTCTTCCCCCCTGGAACGTGTGCTCCTCCCTGCAAGTTCCATGCGGGCTGCTCCACACAGGACCCAGCTAAGCTGAACTATCCTAGACCACCCAGCTCTAGCTGCAGCCCTGAGAATGAGAGGCAATTGTGAAAGGGGCAAGGGGCTTTGTAGTGAGGGAAACTGAGGCATGGAGGTTAACGATAGCACTTTCAAAATGGGTCCTGGAGTCAGACACCAACATTCATATTTAGGTGAATAAACTAAAGGAGAGCTGTTGGGGTCTGACACTGCTAAAAATCCACCTACTTATTCATGTGCCTTAGCTACGGATGTGCAGCAGGACTAACGTTTTTAAAAGTGGTGACTTGCTTGTTGGAGTCTCAATCTTCAGTTGTCCAGCAGGAGGCAGCTCTTGAAAAGGTAGGGGCAAGTCAGAGGGAGCAAAGGATATTCAGCACCTTTGAAAACACAGGCAACAGTGCTCTCAAGATGGGCTTCATCCAGGAATCAGTGGAGGGGATCCTTTGGCGTGAGGGATACGGGGGGGTTGGGGGGGGTCAGACTACATGATCTCAGTGGTCCCTTTTGGCTTTAAAGTCTATGAACCTGGACATCCAAACACTGAGTCACCCAAAAGGAGCGGACGCTTCAAATTTTGGGCCTAGGTGACCAAAGTTTAGGCACCCAAGTTTAACTATTTTGCTCCTCAGATCCTGTTAATGATGTGCCTCAAACAAATACTCATATCTGGCTGCTAAAAAAAGACCTTTTATCTGTACTCTTTCATACCAGCAGATAACGTTAGGGATTAGTCATTAAACACAGAGCTGGCAGTTCCGCATGATTTTATCACTCCCTGCTCTGGTTGAAATGGCTTGAAATGTCAATAAGCCTGTATTCAACGCCCTGCACTTGGCTATCTATGCAAATATGAGACTCTCATAAAAAGTATTCAGATAGTTTGTTCCTCATGTAAGGGAACTGTTGCCTGCCCCCTTACTAACATTCAGTGGGGGTGATTTAGTTGCTAGCTCCCAGTACTGAAAAGGGGGAAAGGTAGATGGGGAATCAGGACCCTGAGACTGACAGCCCCCAGGAACAATGGGGAGAGGCCAATGCTCCAGGTCAGCCTGAATGACCGGGCGGGCAGGCTAATCAGGGAGTCAGGAGGCCAGGGGGGTCCCGTCCTCCGTGTGAGCTGAAATTACCTGAGTCAGATAGAGTGGGGCCGAGCTAAGGAGAAAGCAGGGGCCCAAGCTGAGCTGGGGAGCAGAACTGGGCCAGATCCAGAGAGAGCAGACCCTGTCCTGGGAGCAAAGCTGCAGCCCCAAAGCCAGAGGCACAGCCCAGAGAGAGCAGACTTGTCCTGGGAGCAGAGCTGCAGCAACCAGAGCCAGAGGGGCCAGAGAAGCAGCCCAGGGAGCTGGAGGCAGAGCAGCAGCAGTGCAGAGACAAGAGTGGTGCAGCTGAGGCTGGAGCAGTCAGGAGCTGGGTGCGGTGAGCAGCTGGGGAGAGCGAGGGGGACCCTGGGCAGCAGGCCCAGCACAGGGAGGCTCAGCCAAGAGGCTCTGCAGGCCGGGCTTGGATCGTAACCCCGACAGGCGGGGGCGACACTGGGAAGAAGGGTCCTACCACTTAGAGCCTGAGAGCGTGTGGCCATCACCAGAGCAAGTGTCCAACCCACAGCATCCCTGCAGCACAGCCAGGGCCGGAGAAGGAGGCCTGGGACTTACAAGGAACAGACTGGTTTCAGAGTAACAGCCGTCTTAGTCTGTATTCGCAAAAAGAAAAGGAGTACTTGTGGCACCTTAGAGACTAACCAATTTATTTGAGCATAAGCTTTTGTGAGCTACAGCTCACTTCATCGGATGCATACTGTGGAAAGTACAGAAGGTCTTTTTATACACACAAACCATGAAAAAATGGGTGTTTACCACTACAAAAGGTTTTCTCTCCCCCCACCCCACTCTCCTGCTGGTAATAGCTTATCTAAAGTGATCACTCTCCTTACAATGTGTATGATAATCAAGTTGGGCCATTTCCAGCACAAATCCAGGTTTTCTCCCCATCCCCCCCCCCCCCACAAACCCACTCTCCTGTTGGTAATAGCTTATATAAGGAACAGACTGTGAACCGCCCTGACGTTCCAGAGACACTGTTTGTGATGTTCCCTGCCACCAAGCGGGTTGATGTGTTTCCTTTAACCTTTCCCGTTTTTCCTTATTCTTTTTAAAATTAATTGTTGATTAAATAACTTGCAGTTGCTTTAACTTGTATGTAATGGTCAGTGGGTCAGAGAAATGCGCAGTGCGGAGAGAGTACCCCGGCGTGGGGACATCCTAGCCCTTGTCCTAGGTGACCACAGCAGGGTTGGGGGTCGAGCCCCCCAGGAATCCTGGGCCCAGCCTTGTTGGGGTTACGAGGACTCTGCCAGACAGGAGAGTGGAGCCCTCAAGAGCAGGGAGGCCACTGGGTAAAGGAAGTGGGAGCGAGGACTCAGATCCTTTCACTAGCCCACTTCACCGGGGTAGTGCAGAAGCCAGGAATGTTCCCCACAATAGCGGGACTATTCCCCTGCTTACACTCAGAATTAGCTCTGTCTCATACACCAGGGTACTTCATAGCACGTTGTTAGCTTCATCCCCCTTACTGTCATTTACATAACTAATATGCATTTGCTTAAATATCTCTGTCATAAAAATAAAGGGAAGGGTAACCATCTTTCTTTATACAGTGCTATAAAATCCCTCCTGGCCAGAGGCAAAATCCTTTCACCTGTAAAGGGTTAAGAAGCTAAGGTAACCTCGCTGGCACCTGACCTAAAATGACCAATGAGGGGACAAGATACTTGTAACGATGCTGGTTCTGGCGGGACCCAACTGAGAGTGCCAATTCAGGACACATTAAAGGAGGGCAGTTACAGCCCAAGGCTGGGGTTTTTCCACCTCTACGGCAAACCAAACCAGCCAAACAGAGCAGACTTTGGTCTCACCCCACTGGCTAACCACAAGTCACACAAGCAATTCCCTTAGACACTCCAGTTTCCCCATATCACCACCAGTGCCACTCGTTATGGGGACAGATGGTTATGAAAACCAATACCCCGGTAAAAGAAAAAAGGTCTCTCGATCCCAAAGGATAAAGCCCCAGACCTAGGTCAATATACAAATCAGATCTTACCCACAAATCATGCTGTTGCCAATCATTTAGAATCTAAAATCTAAAAGTTTATTCATAAAAGGAAAGAAATATAGATGAGAGCTAGAATTGGTTAAATGGAATCAATTACATACAGTAATGGCAAAGTTCTTGGTTCAGGCTTGCAGCAATGATGGAATAAACTGCAGGTTCAAATCAAGTCTCTGGAGAACATCCACAGCTGGGAGAGGTCACTCAGTCCTTGGTTCAAAGCTTCAGTGTAGCAAAGTTCCTCCAGAGGTAAGAAGCAGGATTGAAGACAAGATGGAGGAGCTGCAGCAGCTTTTTATATTCTCTTGCCATGTGGTCTTTCTTTCTTTGTCCCAAAGACCAACTGTCCATCACATGGCCTGGAAAAACCTCAGAGTTCTGTCCACAGGCAGGTCCCTGCTTACCTTGCTGAATCCCAAGGCGTGTCTGCCTTCTCTCAATGGGTCACTTGTATAGCTGATGGTCCTAAATGGGCCATCAAGCAGGCTAGGCAGAGCTGACACCAGCTTGTCTGGAGTGTTCCCCAAAAGCATAGAACAAATTTGAAATACAGACAGTATAGAGCCAATATTAATGACTTTAACTATAAAAATGATACGCACATATAGACAGCATAATCATGACCAGCAAACCATAACCTTGTCTTAGACACCTCATTTGACCCACTTTATACAAGATTTGGTGCCACTACAGGACTTTGGTTGCAACAATGATCTATACGGTCCTAGCTTATATCAATAACGTCACAATACTTTCAAATCTGGCGGGGGGGGAAGGCTTTTGTCAGTCTGTGAGATACCTTTGCTGGGAACAGATCAAGGATGCAAGCCCTCCAACTCCTGTAAAGTTAGTAAGTAATCTAGCTAGAAAATGCATTAGGTATTCTTTGTTTTGGCTTGTAAATTCGCTGTGCTGGAGGAAATGTGCATTCCTGGTTTTGTGTTTTTGTAACTTAAGGTTTTGCCTAGAGGGATTCTCTATGTTTTGAATCTGACTGCCTGTAAGATTATCTTCCATTCTGATCTTACAGAGATGTTCTCTTTATCTTTTTTTGGTTCTTCTAACAAAGTTCTGTTTTTTAAGAATCTGATTGGGTTTTGGGGTCTTAAAAATCCAAGGCTGGTTTGTACTCATCTTGTTTATTCTCAAGCCTCCCCAAGAAAGGGGGTGTAAGGGTTTGGGGGGATATTTTGGGGAAGTAGGAACGCCAAGTGGTCCTTTCTCTGATTGTTTGTTAAATCACTTGGTGGTGGCAGCGTTTTACCTAATCCAAGGGCAAAGACTTTGTGCCTTGGGGAAGTTTTAACCTATGCTGGTAGAAATAAGCTTAGGGAGTCTTTCATGCGGGTCCCCACATCAGTACCCAAAAGTTCAGAGTCGGGAAGGAACCTTGACAATCTCTTTAACTGATAGTAAAAAAAACCCACATGCAAACAGGCACCAGCCCTGTGAGGATTACAGGGTTCAAACTCTAAGAACACCTATCTCACCTAGCCTCACCTGCTTATGGAGCATTCCCCCATGGCAATTTAGGACAGTGCTTTTTTGCTATCATGTGGGAGCCTCCATTGTTCACTGCCTGAGGGTTGGGAACCAGGAAATCCCTTGTTCTAACCAACACACCCCTCTCCATTTCCCTCTTACCACAATCCAAAGGATCCGAAGCAGAGAGGAAGGAGGGTGGGTAGTGGAGTACAGATAGAGACCGACATCTCAAAGAACTTCCAGTTACAGTAAAGTCTGGGAAAGGTACTCTGGGTATATCTACACAGTAATTGGACACCGGTGGCTGGCCCGAGCCGGCTGCCTCAGGCTTGTGGGGCTTGGGCTGTGGGTCTGTGTCATTGCTGTGTAGACTTCTGAGCTCGGGCTAGAGCCCAAGCTCTGGGACTCTAAGAAGACCAAGCTTGGAAGTCTACACAGCAATGAAACAGCCCCACAGCCCAAGCCCGATGAACCCAAGTTGGCTGGCACAGGCCAGCCACGGGTGTCTAGACACTGATTAGACACACCCTCAGGGTGTGAAAATAAGGTGGAATATATTGCTTAGCATAAGTAGTTAACACATATTCTAAGAAACCATTCAAAGACCTCTGCAGTCATAGGACAAAAAAAGTGGGGAGGGGAGTTACATATTGTCTAGGAGAGTTATGAATTTAAGCTCCTCTTTTGAAGGTGTTGTGGAGGTTCCCTTTGCGGACAGGGACTGAGAGGTCAGATATGGAGCGATTGTTTTGTGAAAAGTGTTTGCCCACAGGTGACAGGGTGTTTTAAGCTGCCAGGGCAGGAAAGTAGGGGCAGAAGTAGACTTGGCACATCTGGTGGCAGCTCTCAGGGGGGTTTCTGTGATCCAACCCATCACAGTATGTCTGCAAGTTTTGCATCTGTGGTTATGGAAGTGTCTGGTGCAGCTTTGAGTTGTGGGTCCTGGTCTGTGGGGGAGCTTGCTTGTGATGATGAGCTTGGTGAGGTTGGGGGTTTGTATGAAGGCCAGGAGAAGGGATCTGGGATTCTTTCAGGATGTGGTCCCTATCGGGTATGTGTTGTAACTGTTTAATGATACCCTATATAGGTTCCAGTAATAGGTGACAACTAGGGGTGTGAGGTGATAAGGGTTTTTTTTTCTGTATTGAAGCAGGTTCTCTCAGGGTGGTCCATTCCATGTTGCGATTTTTTTCTCTAGTGCAGTGGCAGATTTAGAGTTAGTGGGGCCCTGTGATCAGCTTCATTTTTGGGGTCGTTCCTTGGGACCTAGCCAAGAAAAAGAACATTCTCTCTTATTCCTCTCCCCCAACCCCTGTTTTTCATTCCTTTTTTCTTCATTCCCCTCCTGTAAGTATTAGGAAGTAAATGAAAACAAAATGAGGTACCTTGGTTGTTTTTGTAGTCTAACTTATTTTTCCACAGACCACTGGAAAATCTCTGAGGGTCTCGGCAGACCGCTTAATGATCTTTCCAAATATTATTTGTACCGTGAGCTAACTATTGTAAAGCACTTTGGATAAGAGCACTTTATAAAAAAAAATGTTAAAAAATGTTGGGGTACGGGGTCTGGCCAGGAGTTAGGGTGCGGGAGGGGCTCAAGGCTGGGGGTGCAGGGTCTGGGAGGAAGTTAAGGTGCAGGAGCAGGCTGGGGGTTGGGGTGCGGGGTCTGGCCAGGAGTTAGGGTACGGGAGGGGATCAAGGCTGGGGGTGCAGGGTCTGGGAGGAAGTTAAGGTGCAGGAGCAGGCTGGGGGTTGGGGTGCAAGGTCTGGCCAGGAGTTAGGGTGCAGGAGGGGATCAAGGCTGGGGGTGCAGGGTCTGGGAGGAAGTTAGGGTGCAGGAGCAGGCTGGGGGTTGGGATGCGGGGTCTGGCCAGGAGTTAGGGTGCAGGAGGGGAATCAAGGCTGGGGGTGCAGGGTCTGGGAGGAAGTTAAGGTGCAGGAGCAGGCTGGGGGTTGGGGTGCAGGGTCTGGCCAGGAGTTAGGGTGCAGGAGGGGATCAAGGCTGGGGGTGCAGGGTCTAGGAGGAAGTTAGGGTGCAGGAGCAGGCTGGGGGTTGGGGTGCGGGGTCTGGCCAGGAGTTAGGGTGCGGGAGGGGGCTCAGGGCTGGGGGTGCAGGGTCTGGGAGGAAGGGTGCAGGAGCAGGCTGGGGGTTGGGGTGCAGGGTCTGGCCAGGAGTTAAGATGCAGGAGGGGGCTCCGGGCTGGGGCAGGGGGTTGGGGTGTGGAGCGCATACCTGGGGCAGCTCCCGTTTGGTGCAAGGGGTGCAGGTGGGGATGTGGGGGGTGGGGTGCAAGAGTCGGGGTGAGCAGGGGGCTTGGGGTATGGGGGGGTGCAGGAGTCGGGGGTGTGGGGGTGAAGGAGTCATGGAGGGCAGGGGGCTGGGAGGGTGTGCGGGGGCAGGAGTCAGGGAGGGCAGGTGGCTGGGGGTATGTGAGGGGATGCAGGAGTCATGGCTGGGAGTGGGTGAGGGGGGTGCAGTAGTCAGGGAGGGCAGGGGACTGGAGGGGACAGGGGATGGGGGGTTGCAGCAGTCAGGGAGGGCAGGGGCTGGGGGTGCAGGAGTCAGGGCTGGGGGTGCAGGCTCTGGGAGGGAGTTAGGATGCAGGAGTGGCCTGGGGGTTGGGGTGCAGGGTCTGGCCAGGAGTTAAGATGCAGGAGGGGGCTCAGGGTTGGGGCAGGAGGTTGGGGTGTGGAGCGCTTACCTGGGGCAGCTCCTGTTTGGTGCGAGGGGTGCAGGTGGGAAGTGGCGGGATGCAGGAGCTTCTGTTTGGTGCGAGGGGTGGGGGTGAGAGTGTGGTGGGTGCAGGAGTCCGGCATGGGGTGGGGGGGTTGGTATGTGTGGGGGTGCAGGAGTCAGGGCAGGGAGCTGGGGGTGTGGGGTCGTGGGGGTGCTCCCAGCCCCTGCCCCATCTCAGCCCCCTGCCCTGGGAGGCTTATGGCAGGGGATTGGGGGGGTATGTGTAGGGGGAGTGCGGGGGCCCCGCCTTTGCTCTGCCCTGTCCCGATTCCACCCCGTTCCCCCAGGCCCTGCCTCTGCCTCTTCTCCACCTCTTCCCCCAAGCGTGCTGCTTCCCCACTCCTCCCCCTCCCTCCCTCCCAGAGCGCTGGCAAACAGCTGTTTGGCGGGTGGGGAGGGCCGGGAACGCGGCGCGCTCAGGGGAAGAGGCGGGGGAGGGGGAGCTTGGCTGCCGGTGGGGGCAGAGCCTCCATTAGGAGCCAGCAGGACCACGCTTCTGCCCCCGCAGCTGCCTGGCCCTGGGGCCCCCTGTCGTTGGGGGGCCCCGTGCCAGGGCACCCTGTGTTTTACTGTAAATCTGCCTCTGCTCAAATGGAGTATCCTTGTGTGGCGAAAGTGGTTTTAAGGAGTATATCCCGGACTTTCTCCTCAGAGCATATTCTGTGGTATCTGAGTGCCTGGCCGTAGATAACAGATTTCTTGGTGTGTCGGGGTGGTTACTGGGTCTGTGAAAATACGTGTGGTGATCCACAGGTTTCTTGTAATGTTTGTCCAAACAAAAAGATATTACCTCACCCACGTTGTCTCTTGAAACACTGGCATTTCTCTTCCAGTGGCCAGTCTTTTCCCTGGTCTGTTCTGCTCATCGGGCTTCCCATCTGCAGTAATCAGCTGGAGGAACCTCTTGCTCCTTCTTTACCTGGCCGGATCACAGCTCCTCTGCAGTTCATCATCCTCTATGTACAGAGAAAAGATAATGCCAGGCTAAACGGGTGAACAGCTGAATTTGAAGTCAACCTAATCCGATAGGAGAGGGAGATGCAACATACATTAGAAGAGGTAAATGAATCTAGGCCCGCCATTAGGCCTGTGGTCTCACCGTTAATTAATTCCACACTTGCACTGTACAGGCAAACAACTGTGGTGGTATTATTTTATTCAAATGTATCTCAGTGCAGAGGGCTCACACAAGGCTCTAAGTGACAATTAAGCCCCCATGTTAGGCGTCTTAAACAGGGCATTGCGCAGACCCTCAGCACGGGGGGTGTATTTCACTCCGGGTGAAGTTGGAAACAGGAGAATTATACATGGGAAAATCTGCCCTTCAGTGACTTGTGCAAACAGAAGCAGGGTCGGATTTTTTTTACCAACGTTCACAGAGAAGTGAAGATGCTTGCCTTGCGGTAACATGCTGCTCACCTCCTCACTGCCCTGAGGCAGGATGGTTATGTATTCAGCCCTGGTTAAAGGCAGTCCCAGCTGCAGTTGGAAGGTGTAAAATGCATCTATTCATTCTCCCTCTTGTAGCAAAAGGAGGAAGTAGATACTGGCTTGGGCTGTGCCACGTGACAAGGACATTAATCTTTGGAACCCAGATCCAGAATATTGATTAAAGGCGTCTGGAAAGCATTCGCCCAATGGTTAGGGCGTTAACCTAGGATGTGGGAGACTACAGTTCAGGCCGGTGTTCTCCTGTGAATTCTCCTTGTAACCTTTGGCAAGTTGCTCTATGCCTCAGTTTCCCATATGTAAAACAGGGACAATAGCATTGCTCTACCTCACAAGGGTGGTCTGAGGTACTCGGATACTGTGGCAATAGGAGCCAGATAAGTACCCCGAAGAAATTGTATCTCAGTCTCTGATGTGTCAGTGCCTTTTAAAACCAGAACATTTTCTTAAAGAGCCTCTTAGACTTCTCTTTAAATTTCACACACACCCCCCACAAAAAAACCCATATCTATAAACTTCCCAGTGCAAAGGAAACTAATCAGCTGGCAGAACTGTAAAACCTGCTTTATCTTAAGTAACCCACAGAAGTTCCTATTAATCATCACGTAAATGAATGCAGTTTCCATTAGCAGAAGTAGCTCTGTGTGTGACCTGGGCTCTTTAAAGATCTTGGTTGCATTAAGAAGATAAAGAGCCATTGGGCTAGAGATAAAAGACTAATTGCCATGGAGGTGGTCAACCTGTGTGTGCATAGAGAGACAGAGGATGTTTCCTGTGCAAAATACAAGCAGGGACAGAGTCCTCCACTCCATCTGTTTGGCAGGACTAATTAGCAAAATGGGGCCTTCTGATTAGAAATCAAAGATGACCAAATGGCTGATTTATGGGACTTTATGGTACTTAAAGGAGCATAATAATCTTGTGGTTAGAGTTAGGGACTGGGAGTCATGACAAAAGCTGGTTGAAACACGGGAGAAAACATCTCAAGATTTTTTTTTTTTGCTATAAAAAATAAGTTTTTGATGCACATTTTAATCAGAATTTTGAAACGTTTCAGCCAACTCTCGCCCTGACTCCTTGGGTTTGCTTCCCAGCTGTACCACTGCTTCTCACTGTGACCTTGGGAAAGGGCCTTCCATGGAGCTATGCTGATTTACAGCAGCTATAGATCCAGTTCTGAAATCCTGTTTCCTGACCCCCGTCACAGAACCGGAGTAATGGGATGATGTGGGAGGGAGGGTGTAATTTAGTGGATAGAGCTGTGGGCTGGGAACTGTGACTGCTGGGTTCTTTTGTTACACTGCCACTGTGACACTGGCAAAGCTTCTTGGGCTTTGATCCTTCATGGAGGGAGCTCATTTCCCAGCGACTTTGGCATTTTGCAGGACTGGGCCTTTATTTCAGTTCCCTCCTTTGTGAAATAGTAATGAGCATGCCCTGCCTCCCAGACTGTGGCTCCATATTCACCAGTGTTTTGAAAGATCACTCAAACCCTCAGATAAAGGGTGAGGTAAGTACAGAGCATCACTAGAATCTAACGTCCGAGGTTGTGTTCATCTTTTATACGAATCTGCAGGCTCATAATGACAACGGAGTTACTGGGAGCTCCGGGCCATTCTACCAAGAAGATTGTCCCTGTCCATGGTGCTACTTTCTAAACTAATACATATGGGCCCACACTTATGATCATTTGATATTTTTCTGGCGCTATCACTGAAAGAAGTTTTCAGGAGTTTTCTCGGGTTCTTGTTGTTTTGTTATCCTTAGTATCCATAAGAATGATTAATAACTGTCTTGTGTTTATTCAGCACCCATCCCCAAAGAGGCTTTAGACACCTTAAAATCTACCCAAGCATGGTGGTAAGTGAGGACTGGGAGAGTGAGGTGGGGTCATTTTGCAGCTGGCTTCTGAACACAACCTATAGGAAATGAGACTCAGTCCATGGACAACAACCTTGACACCACTCCAGTTGGGTGTCTCATCAAAGCAACGGAGGACTGAATGGGCATGAATACTGAATGGGCGACTCTCCACTGCGTATGTGATCCCCCAGGGCAGGGGGATGGGGGGACTTTTAGTATTGCTGTTGCTTGTGCTATCTCCATGTCTATATCTATAAACAGCACCTGTCAGGGACTGTCTAGATAATACTTCGTCCTTCCTTGAGTGCAAGGGACTAGACTAGATGACCATTCGAGGTCTCTTCCAGTCCTATAAGTCTGTAACTTTATCAGTAGTGCACTTATCCATATAACCACATCACCTATCAGAATTTGGCCCTATATATGTCTATATAAACCTCATACACTTCCCTTGTTCCTAGACCAGCAGCACCTGGGAGTGCTGTATATACAGCACCATCAGCCCCTATAGGCAGTCTGGGATGGCCTCACATCGCTCTCTAGTCACACTTCTGGCCAATGTAAGCCCCAGCCTAGAGTAGTGAGCCACGTCCTGCCCTTTTCTGAAGGACACTCTAACTGGGACTTTTGGGAAGGGAATTGGAAAAATAAGGCAGCGTTTTGACATTTGGCACACAACGAGGGAGAAAGCAGTGAGGGGCCCAGACCAAAATCCCAGATCCTGCCCCCATCCTCACCTGCACCTTGGTAAAGTTCAGACCTGATTCGAACCTGGCAGCTGGTCCTTATGTCTATAATGGTTCAAATCAACACCCTGCATCTGAATACCCTGAGCTTCAGGCCCTCTCAGTATAAAGGAGCTGATAGTGGTACAGATATTATGGCATTCATTTATAATCAGCTGACTTCCTCATCATCATCCCCACCTCCCTATTTGACATTGAACCTGGGATCAGTTTACCTCTGGTTTGTAAGGGATCTGTCAGAACATCATTTTCAGTACAGACACATAACTCTTTAAATATTATCTGCACACACATTTCACAGTTATTGCAATGTCCACTGAGCTACTAGCTCTTGGTAGAGACCTCACATGCCACCTTGTAGTGAATTATTATGCATGTATATGACCTGAGGATCCCTGTAAAACTTTGTTCATCCCTGGGCTCTCCACCAGCTGGCAACAAGGCATACCCAAGTCACACCTATCTCTCCCCATGCATTAAGTGCTGCAATGCTCAATCTAAGTCTCCTTTGTAGGTCTAGCCCCTAATCACTCTGTGCCTTAGTTTTCCATCTGTAAAATGGGTATAATAGTGCTGCCTTATCTCAAGGTGGGGACTGGATGGGGTTAGGAGGACAAACAAATTACAGAACATGATGTGCTCCCATACTGTGGCAAGAGAAGTACTTAAGATAGATGCAGACATAACTTTTTTGCCTAGTGCCACACAGGAAATTTGTGGCAGAGCTGCAAGTTGAACCCACATCTCTTGCCTTATAACCCAGGGCCTTTAACCACAGGACCACCCTTCTGCTCAAAGCACAGCACCTGTTGTCAAATGTGAGTAAAGCCAAAATGAGAAAGGACGACCTAGTGTTAGCCCTCTGTCTTCCACCCTCATTTAACTATTAACCATACATCAAATGTTCTTATCTCTCTGTATTCTGGCACTGCCCACAATGTGTTGGGCACTCTCCACACATCTTCAGTCCAAATAAGACCCAGTCTGGCACTGGGCATGTTCAGCTTGCCAGGCTCACTCTGTGTTATCCAAAGAAAAGCAGGACAGAATATTAATGAGAATGGGGGTTGTTGAAATCAGATTCTCTTCTGTTTATTAACAGCCTAGAGGCTTAGTGGAGGCACAGAGGACTATGCAGTGGCCATTTAATTAATCTGTGTGCATATAAAGGGAATTTATACATGATCAGCAGGCTTGGGTGGGTGTTTCAGAGACAATGCAGTGGCGTGATCTGTGAATATCTGATTAATTAAGGGCACAGCAGGAGGGACTATATGGCCCTGGGTTTTGGATTTGTCTTTGATACCACCAAACAAGGGAAATTACCTACAGGGTCCTGGCTGTGGAGAAAAACTCCAGAGGGACTTTCCGAAGAGCAGCCTGGATGCAGATGAGCCAGGGCAAAGAAGTGGAGGAAGAGACTTTGAGTTGGTAACCAGGGGAGAGTGGTGGGATTTGATGACTGAGTAGAAGAGAGTAAAGGGGATAAAGTGATGAGTGGCAGGGAGCCAAGAGTCATTGGTGGATTGGAGGTCACTGAAGCAACTGGGACATGGAGTGGTGGGGACATACTGAAGATAAGGATGTAGTTGTCAAAAAGAAGCAATGCAGAGAGGGGGGACTAGCAAGGGAGCAGTGGTTAGTGGAGTGAGTAGCCATTTTGGTGGCTAGTCATCTGTACTGGCATTGGCTGTCTCCTAGTGGATGCCTGTTGGTATACTGAGCCGAATGCTAATCAAGAGATTGCGAACTCTTCAAGTGAGGAAACATACAGGAAGAAATAAACAGCAGGTGGGGGTCCTGTTTGGGAGTAAAGACAATGGAGTGCTGAGGTATATCTGAGAGTGGAGAGGTACCCTTGGCATCTTTCACCCAGCAGGCAAGCTGGCAGTGTGACTTGTCTCACGAATGGAAGATCACAGCCAGGCCTGGCTGAAATGCTGGAAGCACGCTGAGGTGAGCTTTGTTCTATAAGACAAGGAAATATCCAGTTAAATAAGTCTGGGTTCTAGAATGCGTGTTATGATTTTATTTCACATGCATCCATTTGTTTCCAATACTGCTACTTGCTGCCATTTAAATCTCATCTCTTGGTTATATAAAGTTTAGCTTGTTTTCACTATAAACATGTCTAAATGCTGCGTGTGAAGCAGAGCAGTGATCTGAGGTGGAACTGGTAAGCTGTGGTGTGCTGCTTCTTTGAGGACAGCGAATCTGTGAACACTGTGAGTGTCCAGTGGATCGGGGCGGGACACTCCCATCCCGGGGGATGCTCAGGGGTTGAAGCATGCCTATCACTAACCAGTTTAGAGAGAGTAGGGCCTTCATGAGGGCAGTACATCTGTTGCCTTTGGCAGTAATTGGAGAGGTGATCCCCAGCAGGCACTGATATGGCTTCCTCACATTAAGGGCAGGTGGTAGCAAGGTGCCTAAGAAAGCCAATGGGAGATACTGAGGAGAGAGGAGGGTCCAAAGCCCTGCCCCTTCAAGGGACTTAGATGCCTATCTCCATTTGGGATTCACAGCTGTGAACCTTCTCTAGGAGTTAGGCCTCTAAGCCATTTCTTGCCCAAAAAAAAATGCCAGAGGAGGAGCCCTTCTTATAAATTTTAGTCAGTGGTTAGAGCACTCACCAAGGATGGGAGAGAGAGAGTTCAGTTCCTGTTTTTGCCTGATGTGGAACAGTGATTTAATCCCACATCTGGTCCCAGGGTTCTATCCACTAAATTATAGGATCATCTAATGTGGAGCTCTTTCAATCTCGCCTGGTGAAGCTGATCCACTGTGTATAAATAGTCATTGGGCCAGGCTAATATGCATCAGAATTAATCTGTAGTCCAGGTGTTAGGCCCCACTCCTGGAATATAGCAGAGCTGAGTTCAAGTTCTTTGCTCTGATGAATATTTAATTATTTATATACAGTGGAACAGCTTCATCAGGAAAGGCTGACAGAGATGGAGCTATATCAGTTTATATCATCTGAGTATCTGGCTCATTCAACATTAAACCCGAGTGTTAGAGAGAAATATTTAGCAGTATGACTTTAATATTTCATATGCCCATACAATACACTGCATGAGATGCTTGGTTTGGCAACATATTCTCAGTAATAGTTCACTGTGAGCTTTGTTTTTCCAGCATGGAGTCATTAGTATGACTCCTGAATGAAGATGTCATTCACATTCCAGCTTCTCACTGTCAAGCCTATGATTTGTGTGTGTGTGTGTGGGAGGGGTGTTTTAAATGTACTGATATAAACAATGTTGATTATGTGGACAGAAAATGTAACAACCTCAGATTCAACCCTCAAAGTTGTGCAATATTTTAGCATGTTTTAATCTTTTTTTCCAGTTAGGATTTATTTAATAGTGTTTGTTTTATATGTGGTGTGTGGTTCCTGGTGAGTATTTACTTCAGGTTGGGGGGCTGTCTGTAAGCGAGTCTCGCCACACATCACACAACAAAAACACTAACCCAGGAACCTATCCTTGCAACAAAGCTTGTTGCCAACTCTGTCCACATATCTATTCAAGGGACACCATCATAGGACCTAATCACATCAGCCACACTATCAGAGGCTCGTTCAACTGCACATCTACCAATGTGATATATGCCATCATGTGCCAGCAATGCCCTTCTGCCATGTACGTTGGCCAAACAGGACAGTCTCTATGAAAAGAATAAATGGACACAAATCAGACGTCAAGAATTATAACATTCAAAAACCAGTCGGAGAACACTTCAACCTCCCTGGTCACTCAATTACAGACCTAAAAGTGGCAATTCTTCAACAAAAAAACTTCAAAAACAGACTCCAACGAGAGACTGCAGAACTGGAATTAATTTGCAAACTGGACATCATTAAATTAGGCTTGAATAAAGACTGGGAGTGGATGGGTCATTACACAAAGTAAAAATGATTTCCCCATGCTAATTTTCCCCTGCTGTTACTCACACCTTCTTGTCAACTGTTGGAAATGGGCCATCCTGATTATCACTACAAAAGGTTTTTTTTCTCCTGCTGATAATAGCCCACCTTAATTGATTAATCTTGTTATAGTTGGTATGGCAACACCCATTTTTTCATGTTCTCTATGTATATATATATATCTTCCTACTGTATTTTCCACTGCATGCATCCGATGAAGTGGGTTTTAGCCCACGAAAGCTTATGCCCAACTAAATTTGTTTGTCTCAAAGGTGCCACAAGTCCTCCTCATTCCTTTTGCTGATACAGACTAAAATGGCTACCACTCTGAAACATTTCAGATTTTGGTAATGGGGGGACATCTTTAACTATGACTCCAGGGCTAACTAGGCACCTGAAAACTCTAGTATTTTTGCAGATAATAATTTAGAAATTAGCTGACAGGAGCACTATATCTAATTCCTATATAAAGAAAGAAAAATATGTGCAAATATTAATTAAAGCCATATTTTATGTAAATTTAGAACAATCAGGAGATAAAGCAGCAAGAAATTCCCAATCCCAAGCCTGAGGTATTTTAGCTTTGAGGTATTTTGGAGCCTTAGCACAGATATCAGAAACACAAGTTGGATACTTTGTGCACTACCTGTAGTAGAGATAAATAAAAATAAATAAAATCTGCTTACTTTCTCTATCAGACACACTGTTACTGCTATATCTACTTTATTTTAGTCAATTGTTTTTCACTCCATTAAAATGTATTTATTTAATTTTAACATACATGATTAAGGGTTTTTTTTTCTATTTTATTAAGAACAGGAATTTATTTTTCTAATTATTTTAGCATTTATGTTTACTGATCCCAATCATGTGTGTGACTCACTCAGATTTGACTCCGTCATTACTATTAGTATCAGCCTTGAAACTGCATTTATTTTTGTATGAATTTTAAGTTGTTTTACAGATACAATTAAAAATACAATTTCAAAATAAGAGATCCTTCATCTATCTAAAGTTATGTGTTTAGCTAATGTGTTCTTTTTAAAACTGGCACTGCTAAGGTGATTACAAGCTAAATTTACATTCTAGAATGGTACTATTATTGGATTGTACCACTTTAAATAATGAATGACAAAGCACAATGTAATAATAAAAGTAATAAAGGTAATTACGCCAGCCAGGACAGGCTAGGCATTTTAGAACTCACTGCTCAACAAATTGAATTTAAGCATAAGAGAGAGATAAAATTATGAAATGCACAAACCAGTCAAAAAACTAAAATAACAGCACCATAATCCTTAACGAACTTTGAAAGAATAAAATTACAGAGAATGTGTGCATGGCATATTTCAACAGGAAGTAATAACAACAACAATACAAGTGGGGAAGCACTGGAATGGGTTACCTAGGGAGGTGGTGGAATCTCCTTCCTTAGAGGTTTTTAAGGCTCGGCTTGACAAAGCCCTGGCTGGGATGATTTAGTTGGTGTTAGTCCTGCTCTGAGCAGGGGATTGGACTAGATGACCTCCTGAGGTCTCTTCCAACCCTGATCTTCTATGATTCTAAGTGTGTGTGTGTGTGTGCTGAAGGGGTGTGTGAGGGGGACTGTGTGTGTGTGAGAGAGAGAAAGCGTGTGTATCCGGGGGAGACTCTGTGTGAGTGTCGGCACACTGTCTCTTTAAGCCAAGCACTCTCCGGAGCCTGAATGCTTGTTCAGTACAGCAGCAGCTGCAGCTCCCACTGCTGAGCCAGAGGCACCCGCAGAGACAGGCTCCCTGTCCCCCCACGCCAGCTCAGCAGAGACCCCACTCGGAGACAACCACCTCTAGCATTGGACGAGCTTCCTAAGTGCCGCACCAGTCATGGATCAGCTTCCCAAAGATGGAGCTGGAGAGCGGCGGGTGCTGGCTGGGGGCTTAGCTCTGGGAGAGGTGGCTATGGGGGGGGGGGCTAAGGCAAATTTTGGGGTGGCTATAGCCCCTGCAAGCCCCCACCAGCATCACCCCTGTTCATAAAATTGTAATGTGGTACAGTCAGGGGGCATCTGCCCTCCCACAACCCTCCCTAAATAGCGCCCCTATCAAAGACCCCTGAACTGTATAAAGAATGGAGTAAACTTTTCATGAGTGGGTTAGTTCTGAGCTGAGAGGTGAGGCTGTTATGAACTTGTGACCACAAAAGAGACCTCTTTGGAGGGTTCGAAAGGACTCAGCTGCCAGAACCCATGCTGATGACAGCTGAGCACTGGGGGCTGGAGGGGGGGAGGGAATCTCTGGTAAATGAATTAGCATGTAGGTTCTTTCATTGTTTTAATATATTTTCTGTGCAGTGCTTTTTACCTTAAGAATAAACTAGGCTTGCATAGGAAGTGCTGTGTGGTAACTATAAACTGTGGGCAGTTATATGGTTAAACCTCTGAAGAGAAAATAAGCAGGCCGGCTTAGGCAGAGTCTCTTGTTGAGAATGACACAGTGAAGACAGGGAACTGTTCAGCCTGGAGATTTCCTGGTCAGAAGGAAGAGAGACACACGTCTCCACCTGAGAGGTGACGGCCTAGAGAGCCGGAAATCTGAGAGGGGTGTCATTGCTGAACCACTAAGGGGAAATACAGGTGCTGTTGTCCTAAACTAAGACACTCAACCTAATCCATAGGCTGGAGTGGTGCCCATGAAGAGGCCGCATTGTAGCCCTAAATCCTTGAATCTTCTTGTTAGGATGGGTTCTACCACCTCAACACCCACTAGTTATAGTGGCTTGACGGAGGTGATGAGAATTTTGCCCACAATGAGTCAGGACTAGGCAAAGGTGGACTAGAACCAAAGGACTGACATCCCATGGGAGTTAGGCACCTAAATATCTGTGCAGCTCCTCCTCCATTCTCTTTCTGAACAGCAAGACTTCCATCTCCTCTCTGGGCCCATTTTTGAGCTTTGGACTGTTACCAATAGCAGAGCTGCTGTGAAGAGAGCATAATGGATGCAAGCATGCCAGTTTTAATGTGCAGACTCTAAACTGTGGGGTTAAATGTTCTGTCAGTTGGGTTCTACCACATGAATATTTTCCATGGTAACCTGATTCTGGCAATTCCCCTGTGTCCGCCCGATAATATCAGCTAAGAACTATGTAATTCCAAATGAAATAATGCTGGGGGGGGGGAAGGAAATTAACACCTAAAAGCTCCCCAGAGATTGCCTGCAATTATATTCTCTACTAAATCACAGACTCATATAAAATAGAAATAAATCAATGGCCCCAGTAGCTGGAGACTTAAGTGTAGATGACTCAGTGCAAGTAGATAATTGTTTTACTAACTCTTGTAATGCATTGGGAAGAAATCTTTTCTTGACTAGCAAAGAATCGGCCAGTGTAGCCTTCAAACTACTTTTTAGGGGACCCCATGGAGTTTCAGGGAGACCGTGTGGTTTGGTGGAGGGGGCACAGGGCTGGGTGTCAGGAGTCCCAGGTTCTATTTCTAGCTCAGCCATTGACCTGCTGTGCGATTTTTGTCTCTGAATCTGTTTCTCCTCCCACCCTTTGTCTGTCCTGTCTGTTTAGATTGGGCAACGACTGTCCCTTGCTATGAGCTCAGCTAGCACAATGGGGCCTGTAGGCACTAGAGTAATCAGTAATAACCCCAAAGTTTACGTGCATATCTGAACCTTATTCAAACTTCCTGCATCAGGCCGGATTATTCACAGAAGCAGGGTCCCTCCTGAGATTTCTGGTCCCTTGGAATTAGGACAGCCTTCCTTGTCATGTTTTGTCACGTGTCCTTCTGGCTCCTGCCAGACCCAGCAAGTGAAAAAAAAAAAAGTCCAAAATAAAAGGGGTGGGGAGGAGACAATCATCAGCCGAATATTCTGAACCTCACAACAGGTTTGGTTCCAACGTAGGGCGAACGTTTCTAACCATAGCAGCTAAAAGAGATGCCGTCCATCTTGAGTCGCCCCACATTTCTCAGATCTCTGTACAAGAGCCCTTATTTATCTCAGATATGAGCTCAACCCAAAATCCCAGAGGCCCCCCCGCACATTTTTATTTGAGAGAGGGTGAGAGAAGGGGGTTCAGCATCTGAACCTGAGTCTCTGCTGTTCCTTGCACAGAGGTGGGCCCTTCACACTTGGCTCTCCCCTTGTCTACTAGAGAGGTAGGCAGTCCATTGACACTATAGCATTGCATCTTTCTTCACCCGGTCCCATGTGTCCTGGTATTTGGAATCTCAGACCTCCTTAAACAGGAGGCATTTACCAATGAAAAGAGCATCCAGGCTTCCACGCAGCTTGAGTTCCAGTTTTTTTCCGCTGTTTTATCAGGGAAGACACCACCTCTGGAACACTGTGCAATAAACAGACATCTAGTGGCTGATCAATATGCTGCAAGTCATCATATTGCTATTACACCTGGGAAGCATGTTTGTGCTAAACATTAATTGTTTATGTCCACTGCTGTCCCGCAAGTGAGCAGTGGATACTGCATCTGGTCTAAGCTGGTGAAATTACATATTCCCACAAATGGCTTCTATGTGCCCTTCCAGAGATTCCAAGTGACGATTAGTAGAAGATCTCTTCTATTCAGCAGTTTGTGTGTGGGGGTGGAGGGGAAATCCTTCCCAATAAATCAGAAAGCAGCATCTCTGCTGAACAGAATGCCTTGTGCCGTGACTGCAAAGTAAAGCGACATGTTAGGCAAAGCCAGACATAAGCCAGCCTCGTGTTCAAGGTTGGTATCCTTCCATAGATGTTAGGCAAAAGGCATTGAAAGATTTACAGCAGCTATGGGCATTCAGAGCCAGGATGCTTGCCGCTCTCTCAGCTAGTGAGGATTAATAGAATAAACAGCAGGCTCCAATAACAAGCAATTAGACTAGGGGAAACCTTCTCAATAACAGTCTCCTAACAGTTAGTTGGCAATCCCTCGGAGTTCGAGGATGATCGTTTTCCATGAAATGATAGCTAATTATTGCGACTGGATTTGCAGGTGGCTAATAAGACCAATTCGGGATCCACAGACTTTATCACAATTGGGGCAGATGTTTCCCTGAGGAAGGGGAGGACCTGGATTATTGAATTGGGCTGCAGCACGTTCTTTCCTCCTTTCACATTTTGCCATTTCCTGTTGTCTTCATTGGATCTTGAAATGCTGGGATCCTTAACCACAAGTTTCTTCTTCATTTCAGTTGGTCAAGGGCTTGGGCTTCCCATAAGTTTATGTCGATGTTGCATTTCTTCCTGTTGCCTTTCAAGGTGTTTTGAAGTACTTTTTTTGTCCTCCCCTCATCCTTTGGCCTTGGCTCAATTGTGAGAACGTGACCTGCTTCGGGAGTCGATTGTCTGGCATTTGAAGAATGTGACCAGCCCGATGGAGTTGATGGCAGAAATTATCTCTTCATCCACCTATTCTGCTGTTGAGGACTATCGCTGTTCGTCTGGAACCTCACCTTCAACCTTGTCGTTTTGGATGATCCTACCAGGAGTGCAAGGCTCCTGACGGCGTCACTCTCGGATCATGGGAACACATAAGCCACTCCACCAAGTCTAGGTCGCGATCCACTGGGGCAGTTACTAATAGCAGCAGGGTGCCTATCACTTGCTAATATACAACAATATAGTCACGTAGGGCCAGGTCCTCAGCTGGTGTAAATCGACCTAATGCCATTGACTTCAACAGGAGCTATGCCAATCTGCACCAGCTGCAGATCTGGCCCCGGTAAAGATCCCACCACGATCTCTCTACATCTATTGGAGGCAGGAGATATATGCTAGGCATGGGCTAACTTGTTCAGATCCATGTGGAGCTGACCTGGACTATCACCCCAATCTCCAACTAAGCCCTAAATGACAGGCTTTGGGTAAGGCTAGACCAGGGGTGGGCAAACTATGGCCCACAGGCCACAGCTGTCCCATCAGACATTTTAATCCGGCCCTTGAGCTCCTGCCGGGGAGCAGGGTCTGCGGATTGCCCTGCTCTGGAGCTCCAGCCGGGGAGCGGGATTGAGGGCTTGCCCCGCTCCATGTGTGCCGTGGCTCTGCGGGCTCCTGTAAGCAGCGGCATGTTCCCCCTCCGGCTCCTATGCGTACCTACCTACCTACCTGCCTATCTACCTACAGGGAACTGCGGCCAATGGGAGTTGCAGCATGCAGAGCCACCTGCAAACAGTGGGGAAGTGGGGTCTAGGTTGTGACCCACCCAGTGTAGTTAACTGGGTGTGGTCAGGTTCCTCCCATAATGACTCTGTTACTGGCTGTATTAACTTTCCTCTGTGCTGTGAGAGCCCCCTGAGGGGTGTCACCCAAGGGCACTGGAACAGGGAAGGGCCAGGGGGCCATGCCCCCCCCCCCACACACACACTTTTAATGCCTTCCTGCTTTTTACTGGCTGTAAAGGCGAGTGACAGAGGGAAGGGGCAGGGAGGTGTGAGCAGAGGGTGGGGCCTTGTGGGGGAGAGGCTGCATGGGGGCGGGGCCTGCAGGAGAAGAGGTGAGGCGGGGCCTCTGGGGAAATGGGCAGCATGGGGGCGAGGCCTCGAGGGGCGGCACGGGGGTGGGGGCCTAGTTCAGGCATATGTGCCCCCCCACACTTTTAGGGCACTTCCGCCGCTCCTGCTGTCACTGCCGGGGAGTTGAGGCGGGCAGCAGGACCCCAGATCCAGCCTGAGATCAGACCACCTTGCAGCTGGCTGCCCACTGTTTGAATTTAGCATGCTCCTATGCTGTGATTGATGGGCACCATCTAAGAGGCCCTGTAACCTAAGGTCGATTCATGCACAGAATGCAGTGAAAAGGCAGGCAGGTGACATATGGGGTGGCCCCAGCTCTGAGACAGCCAGGCGTACCCCATGCAAAGAGGCCACCCTAGCAGCAACGGTAACAACTCACCCGTATTGGCAGGATCCGTTGAGATGGGGACCAAGGGGAGCCCTGGAAATCTGTAAAGAAGGAGGCGATGTGGGGCAGATAAGAATGGGGAGGGGGAGTTGGTGCAGGGGAATTGAGATGCTGAGGCTTGGCATGGAGACAGGCCCTGAGACAGGACTAGTGGCATTTCGAAGTTGTCTGTGGCCCAGGAAGGGGGCAGGAGTACATCTGAGAAGTAGTTGAAGCTCTGTGGGATCCTGGGTGGTTGTTCTCCACCCATGTAGACTGAACCTCTGTCAAATCCACCGCTGCAAACTAAGAGGCAAAAATGTGAGGTTCAGTTTTAATGTCTATTTTCCCCCTATTCTTTTGACTGTCCATACTCCCCCTGACCTTCCTGACCTCAAACACTCAAAAGTCTGTGCGGAGCTGGTCGCAAGTTCTGTATGAACCTCCAGTTCAGCCTGAAACCAGCAAGGACTGGAAATGTCACAAGAAGAACTAGGACCAGGTCCTCAGCTGATGAAAATCGGTGCAGCTTCTTTGAAGTCAAAGAACTGATGCTGATTAACAATAAGTGAGGATCTTGCCTGTAGAGTCATGATATTTCCAGCCTAGTCTCTTAAACGAATGTGTTGGATACAGCTGGCTATGCTTCTGAACCTCCAAATGTTGGAAGGTTTGTCTGTCGCTAGCCCACCTGGGTAACACGTATTGATGGTGATGGGAGCTAGGCATGCAATTCTCAGCGTTAGGAAAATGCTTTCAGCTGCTGGAGCGCCTTTCTCCCAGTGGTCTCCAAGCATTCCACAAGCACTGACGAAGCAAGGCCTGCAACCTATCTGTGCCCCCCCCTCCATTTTTACAGATAGAAAACAGGCATAGAGGAGTAAGTGATGTACCCAAGATCACACAGCAACCCCGTAGCTGAGTCAGGACTAGAACCCTTTACTCTCAATGATCTGCTCTAACCAAAAGTCTCCTTCCACATTTAGGCACAAATCTTGTACCTCTCACGAACTCTGGGGACCTGCGGGGGCCAGGGGGGCAACCAGCCTGCGGTGGGGGGGAGCTACCATAGAGGAACCAGTACAATTCTTCTCTGCGTGAGTTAGGTAGGCAGGGTGCCGGGGATGTAGATCCCTGTGTACTGCAAAACACAGCCATATGAGGAATCCTCCGCATTACTGCAGTGGGTGTTTGGGGGTAGGAAGTCTACCCTGAAGGAGTTGTGGCTGGAGCACTATTCTGGTGCCCCTGACTCCCAGAATGGCCATTTGAGGCTGGCGGCAGCTGAGTGTCACTTAAAGCAGCCCTGAAGCAGCTCCAATTAGTGCCAGGGTTTCAATGGTCCTTGGCTGGTTTCGGGATTAGGGAGCCATAAAACCATCCCATAAGAACAGCTGTACCATAGACTCTCAGTGTGGCCTTGGGCAAATCATTTTATCTCTCTGGGCCTCAGTTCCCTATCTCTAAATTGGGAAGAATAATCTATCCCTCCCGGCACCCATTTTGTCTATGTATGCTGTAAGCTCTCTGGGCCAGGAACTGTCTCTCACTGTGGGTATATCTGCACTGCTTAGCTAACATGGCTTAAACTATAAGGGAACTAAGGCTTTTAACTTGAGTTCAGGTCAGTTCCAACCCCAGGTTCCCCTAAAGGCTTTAACTCGAGCTGCTAATTCAAGTTCAGAACATGCTGGCAATTGCAGGATAGATTTACCCTGTGTGTCTGGACAGTGGCTAGCACGATGGGGCTCTGATCTCAGCTGGAGCTTCTAGGCACTAGGGCAATAATTATAAAACTGAGCATCATTTGAAGGTCAGAGCCTGTGTAATACATTTACAGAGAGTGCCTCCCACCTGGTAAGGTCTCTCGTAATGTGCTCCAAATGCTAAATAACAACAGTGGGGCCCTGGACTTGCTCCTCCAACGCAGCTCTCCTGATAGCCAATTCCTTCTTAAACCTTCACTGTGTAATCACTCTTCCAATTATATTTCCTAGGTGTTCTTTTGATTTCTCTTTGTTCCAAGCAATCAGGGAACTAGCCGGAGCTAATAATAAGCAGATGGTTCTTCGCAGTAGTCCGCTGATATCCAGGCTCTGTTTGCTGCTATGTCTGTTCCTCCAAATTGTTATTAAGTTGCTTGCTTTCTCAGCTGAGACATCTGATCTGTTGTGGGTATGGAATATGAATGTCTGCTGCTGGTAGTGCATTCCCCTCTGCAGACATGTGGTTAGCTTGCATTCTGGAGTCATTTCTCTGTAAAACAGCATCTCCTGAATTGGGGCATCCAACGTCCTCACACTTCTCCCCAGTGGGTAACTGGCACAGACTTCAAACGGAATCTGTTAGTCAAGGATGGGAAGAGCCAGATCTCAGGTCTTATATTACGCACTTCTCGAAAGAGTCCCATTCTGAGGTGGTAATCATAATACTAGCTCACACACTTTGATTCTCACCTATAGATCTTAGGGTGTTTTGCAAAGGTGAGTAAAGATTATTATCCCCATTTTACAGAAGGAAGCAGTGACTGCTCCAAGGTCAGACAGCATGATAGTGGTGGAGGTGGGAACAGAACCTGTGGCCCCTCATCCAGCAACCTGTCCACTGGACCAGACTGCCATTACTCTAAAAGGAGCATGGCTGGAGGTAAAAACCTTCCTTGAGTTCAAGGTGGTTGGATTTGTGCCAGTCTCTCCAAGAGGATCTGACTCATAGTTATTCATGTACATGAGATGGTCAGCAAGTCCTGTGGGACAGGACGGGCACAGGATGGGAAGTGGCAGAGAAAGATTCAGTGCCCACCATACTGTAGCCTGAATTTTGAGAGTGCAACGTAGCACTTGCCCCAAATGACAGGTTCTTTAGTTAGATGGCTGCGTAGAATTAATTAAGAAGACAAAATTGGTGACGTGCGACCAACTTTATGAGTTTTAATTAATACAGACAAATATAATTGAAATAATAGAAAAATCAATATACGTAAGTGTAAGAATTAGGTAAGTACACTAAAGTGGTTTCCTGCATTGCTCATACTTACAGTCTTACATTGTACATCCTTATGGAGACCATTCGAGACAACGATGGAAAGAAAAAGTAAGTGGAGATTGCTACGAAAGGAAGGTACTGTGCCAGGCTTACTGCCCGGTTGCTCAGTGTTGTCATTCCAGTGTCCCAGCTAGGGATGGGTATGACAACCTTTTATACACCTTTTTCCATTCCACCCACATACATCCAGGGCTATATCTAATCAAGTCAAGTTTCAGCCTCCTATCCATATTTGGTATTTCGGGAAGCCAATTTTAGGATTCCAGTTGTCCATATGTGGTGTTCCAGTTGATCATAATTAGATTTCCAACAGTTAATCCAACCACTTGCATCAATCCCTTTCCCAAGAGTTTCCAGACATAACTGTGATTAGCCTTATTACCAAAAGCCCCTAAAATGCTACCATCTGTTCATCTGCGGTTTCCCTGTTTATTACAAGATACATTGCTAAACTATCACAAGATACCTACTGCTAAATTTTATAACCTTTGGTCAAGCACATCTCATAAGCACACAGTACTCACAATAACTAGGCTTTAACGCTTAATGCTTGTTTTGGTTCTTCGACTTGCTGTGACGGCTTCAATAACTTCCATTATTATTTTATCCAAAACTATAGGCCGTCCAAGATCAGGTCTGGGGTCAACGGTCAACAATGCCAATGGGCCATCGCCCTTGGTGCCCTTTGCTCTTTGCTTAATAAACATAATATGTAGGAATCCCATAGTTAGTGATGACCCAAATACCCATGTTTACTAACTTTACACAACATGCACGGCCTAACGAAACATATGTACGGCTGCTCTGGCTGATTTCCAGTGGCTTCTGAAACATAGAACACAGTGGGTGCCACTAGAGGGCTGTCATAAATATAAAGGGAAGGGTAAACCCCTTTAAAATCCCTCCTGGCTAGAGGAAAAATCCTCTCACCTGTAAAGGGTTAAGAAACTAAAGGTAACCTCGCTGGCACCTGACCAAAATGACCAATGAGGAGACAAGATACTTTCAAAAGCTGGGAGGAGGGAGAGAAACAAAGGGTCTGTGTCTGTCGGTACACTGCTTTTGCCGGGGATAGACCAGGAATGGAGTCTTAGAACTTTAGTAAATAATCTAGCTAGGTATGTGTTAGATTATGATTTCTTTAAATGGCTGAGAAAAGAATTGTGCTAAATAGAATGACTATTTCTGTCTGTGTGTCTTTTTTGTAACTTAAGGTTTTGCCTAGAGGGATTCTCTATGTTTTGAATCTAATTACCCTGTAAGGTATCTACCATCCTGATTTTACAGGGGTGATTCCTTTACCTCTATTTACTTCTATTTCTATTAAAAGTCTTCTTGTAAGAAAACTGAATGCTTTTTCATTGTTCTCAGATCCAAGGGTTTGGGTCTGTGGTCACCTATGCAAATTGGTGAGGATTTTTACCAAACCTTTCCCAGGAAGTGGGGTGCAAGGGTTGGGAGGATTTTGGGGGGAAAGACATGTCCAAACTACATTTCCCAGTAAACCCAGTTAGAGTTTGGTGGTGGCAGTGGATATTGCAAGGACAAAGGATAAAATTAATTTGTACCTTGGGGAAGTTTTAACCTAAGCTGGTAAAAGTAAGCTTAGGAGGTTTTCATGCAGGTCCCCACATCTGTACCCTAGAGTTCAGAGTGGGGGAGGAACCTTGACAAGGGCTCACAAATTATTTAAAGGGATACTATTCCCATATGCTACAGTCCTGAATGGCAGGGATCCCTTTTAAGGCTGTTCATTCTCCATATCCCATTCACACCTTGTTCTCTCAGCTAACACTGCCATCAAGGGAAAACATCAGTGTCGGTCTTTCTGTCCCCATAGCCAAATCTCTTGTCCAGGCCTTTATACCCTGCCATGATTACAACAATATCCTCTGCCCGGCCTCCCAAACTGCCAGACATTACATTCCTTCCACAGCTGCTAAAATCATCTTCCTTGCCCATCAGTCTGATCACATCACCGCCCTATTTCAGTCCTCCGCTGGCTCCCCATCTGCCACCACATCACCTGTAACCTGCTGCTTGCCATCCTCAAAGCTCTGCATAACTCTGCCCCTTCCCACTTATCCTCCCTTGTCGAGCTCTGCATTGCCCCTGTCTGCCCCCCTTGGCTCTATCAATCGGCTTCCTCAGTTCCTCTGCGAGGCCCGCACCCCACCCTGTCTCATTTCTTCTGCTATGCTGTTCACAGTGAATGTAGATAGCGGGTTTTATAGAAGCCCTCTGTTGTTCTCTTTCTCCTCAGCTCTGTCTGTTGTGACGGGGCAAGGCCAGGTGGCTATAGAAAAGTAGTGGGAGATAGATATATTAGCTCCAGGCTAAACAAATCCCTGGTACCAGGTTAAGTGAAATGGCAGCTGCTTCAGGTCAATTAAGACACCTGGGGCCAATTAAGAACTTCCCAGAAGGCAGGGAGAAGGCTAGGTTGATTGGGACACCTGAAGCCAATCAGGGGCTGGCTGAAACTAGTTAAAAGCCTCCCAGTTAGTCAGGTGGGTGTGCATGTCAGGAGCTGTGGGAGGAAGTTGTGCTGTTGGAGAGACTGAGTAGTACACACCACATCAGGCACAAGGAAGGAGGCCCTGAGGAAAGGGTGAAGTGGAGCTTGAGGAAGTGAGGGCTGCTGTGAGGGAAGTAGCCCAGGGAATTGTACATGTCATGTTTCTAAAAGGTCAGCTACCATAGGGTCCATGGGCCATTAGGTCAGCTACCATTAGGGTCCATGGGCTGGAGCCCGGACTAGAGGGTGGGCCCGGGCTGCCCCCCCCACTTTGCCTGCTGATTAATCACTGAGACTGGAAGACAACAGAGACTGTGCAAGGAAGGATAGCTTCTCCTCACCTCCCTCTCTGGCTTATGATGAAAATGGCTCAGTAGACTGTGACCCTTGTCTCTAGAGAGAGAAGGGTTACATGGAAGGTCACAGTGAGCCTCTGAGGCTAGCGAAATCCACCAGGAAACACTGGACCCATGGAGGCAAGGACAGAGCTTTGGCACACTGTCCTTTCATAGTGAGCCTCTTAGAGTTGGGACCACTCCCCGCCCTCCCCCGTTCCCTCAAATGGCTGGGAAACACCTAGGACATTGTGGGTGCTGCTGTAAGCAAATCAATAATCAGTCTTCAAGCTTCCCATGCCCCCTTGGGCTCTTCCAGTCATTCCACTGCATCCTCTGTGATTCCTTGGCTCTTCTCCTCTGAACTTCTTCCTTGTGCTCCCCAAACATATACTTAGTTTCACTCTATACTGTCTTATAATAACTGGGATGCTGGTAGACCAGGTGCCAGCTCATGCCAAGGCCTCTGGACCTCAACTGAATACTGACAAATGCATCACTGGTAACCAGACTGGCTCACCCGTGCGTTAGGGTTGTTAAAATAGGTATTAGGGTTATAAAAATGTGTTTAGTGTTTAGACTGTATGAAATGCTTGTCAGTTGCTGCCGGCAATAATGTCACTTGCAATATCTGTATCCCATGGGATAAGGTAATATTCAAGTGTTTGCTCCATAACTATAAATCACCAGTCAGCAGAGAACCATTGCCAAGTGTGAAATAGTGGTTTGCTATAGGAAGTGTTATCTGCTGCCCAGCAAAAGAAAGCCCATAGACACCAGCCAAACCATTGTGGAACATCAGAGGAAAGAGGACTTTGTTGATTGCTCTCCCCACCACCACCACCACCCATGAATTGGGGACATGCATATGGACTCATCCCATCAGCTTGAACTCTGCAGAAAGGGAATAAAAATACCTGACAAGAAGCAACGGTATCCTTATGTTGCTTGGACTATGAGGGGAAAGAATTATTAAGCATAAGCAAAAGATCCCCAGTGCTTTGCCTGGGTGAGTCCTCCAAGACCTATAGCCTTCACGGCGTGCAGGAGGCACTAGGAGGGAGGAGAAGGAGTTGATCGGTGGGGGCTGGTGGCGGGCAGGAGTGGGAGGAGGAAGGGGAGCTTGGCTGCTGGTGGAATTATTAATTATTAATTAATTATTCTTTCCTCTAAGGCCCTGCCCACCACTCCGCCCTGAGGCCTCATCCCCACTCAGCCTCTTCCCCCACTCTTATGGGGGCCAGGGGCAGAAAGGAGCAACCACCGGCAAAAACAAAAGTCAGCCCCTGTGCTGCTAACTGCCTGGATCTCCATGATGAGAAGCTGAGTGAATGAGGACCCTCTCACACCCCAAGGGGGCACTGTGCAGACGCAGCAGCTTATCCCATAACTGCCTGCTGTGGGTTTCTTGCAACTTCCAAGCATCTGCTGGTGGCCAATGCTGGAGACACGATATGGGACTAGATAGACCATGGATCTGATCCAGTCTGGCCATTCCTCTGCACTCCCTTTAAATATCACTAAGGTCCTCAGAGTAGAACATAATATCACTTAGGTTCTCAAAATGGCACTGGCCCCTCTACACAGGGTAAATGTCAGCCCTGGATCTACTTTGGATGCTGGTTTTTGTGCATGAAGGGTGGGATGCGTGTTTTGAGCCTGATGAGTCATAAGAGGTAATTCCCTGTGAGTCCTAAGGGTTCAGCTAATCCACAAGCAAGGGTCTAACTAGGGAACCCCAAGTCAGGGATAGAGGCTCCTAATGAAAGCAGCCACTCCAGTCTGCTCAATGTCATTACCTTGTCGGGGATACTCCCAGATGCCCAGTAGCTCTGATAGACTGCTCCTGCTCTAGCCACAGCCCGTTGCCCAGCTGTCCTGACAAAGGGCAGCAATGAATCTTCAATCCTCCTCCCCAGATAAGCCTGGTCCTTTTTAATCAAACATTCTTTTGCACTTCAGCGATTTCACTGCTTATTGGAACTAAAGTCTCTGGGCTAGATCCTGAGCCGGCAGATTGATGTCAGTGGAGTTTGCTGATTTATGCCAGCTGAGACTCTAGTCCTAGTTTTATAAAGACCCAGGTGAAGTCTTGTAGCTAGAGTTAACCCCTTGTGCAGTTGCTGTGACTTCACTGGAGTGACATCTAAGATGAATTTGACCAGCAGGGTCTCGTAATTTTCCAAGCACGGAGATGGCAAATGGCTCTGTGTAGTTCCAGTTCTTGTTGCTTCTGACTGTCTGTGCTTACTGATGACGCAATGTGCAATATTGCTATTTGTGGCATTGCTATTGCGTTGTTTCCATAGTGTTGATACCACGATGAGTTGATGGTATTGATACTGTTGTGTGTGTTGTAGATGTTCCGATGTTTCTCTGTAGCAGTAGGGCCATGATTTGTTCAGATCCTGATCAAATCTGGACCCTAATTCAGGAGCTGGGATTTTGGTCCAGCCCATTATGAAGAAAAGGGTCTTGCTGTGAAGTTTGGGTCTGAATCCTCCAAGTCTGGGTGGGTATGAACCTTGGGCTTCCCACTGGACTTATCCCACGGGTCACACATGACAATGTTTTCCTGATATTGATATTGTGACCTAGCCACCTCTTTGTCTATCTGTTTAGATATCACCATGGCATCTGCACACACAAATGCCTAAAACTAACAGTGTGAGGTGTGGCCATAGAAGTCAAACACTATTAAGAGACAAGCATGAAGATTAATCAGAAATTTCTGGAGTACTATAATTTTATGGATTAGCATCTTAAAATAGTCTTTAGATAGGTTCTTCAGTGATTTTAGAATCATCATCACTGGCTAGACAAGATGAGCAACTCTTTAAGAACCTTCTCGTGAAAATTAGAAATGTTCTGGATATTTGACTCTTTTTTTTAATGCTGTCTTTTTTTCTTTGAGACTGTTTGTTTTAGAAGAGAGATGACTAAGGGGGGGGGATATGATAGAGTTCTATAAAATCATGAATGGAGTGGAGAAAATAAATAAGGAAGTGTTTATTACTCCTTCACCAACACAAGAACCAGGGGTCACCCAATGAAATTAATAGGCAGCAGGTTTAAGCCAAACAAAAGGAAGTATTTCTTCACACAATCCACAGTCAACCTGTGGAACTCTTTGCCAGGGCATGTTGTGAAGGCCAAAAGCATAACTGGGCTTAAAAAAAGAATTAGATACATTCACGGAGAATAGGTCCATCAATGGCTATTGGCCAAGATGGTCATAGATGCAACCCCATGCTCTGGGTGCTCCTCTACCTCTAAAGATCTAAAAAATCTTTACCCACAAAAGCTTATGCCCAAATAAATCTGTTAGTCTTTAAGGTGCCACCGGACTCCTCGTTCTCATTGTTCATGGGTATTTCAGAGCTGACATTTTGGTTCAACCCATTAAAGCTAGAACTTTCAAAAGTTTGGATGGGCACAAGGGGACTGGTGGTGTGGCTCAAATGGGGTTGAGTGCATGTTTGGGCATGCAGAATATTTTGTGAAAATATTATTAGCTATGACCATGGGGGAATGAGCAGTCCAAGGGGATTGTTCTGAGATATCTTTAAAAAAGGAAAGAAGGAGGATCCTGGGAACTACAGGCCAGTCAGCCTCACCTCAGTCCCTGGAAAAATCATGGAGCAGGTCCTCAAGGAATCAATTCTGAAGCACTTAGAGGAGAAGAAAGTGATCAGGAACAGTCAGCATGGATTCACCAAGGGCAAGTCATGCCTGACTAATCTAATTGCCTTCTATGACAAGATAACTGGCTCTGTTGATGAAGGGAAAGCGGTGGACATGTTGTTCCTTGACTTTAGCAAAGCTTTTGACACTGTCTCCCACTGTATTCTTGCCAGCAAGTTAAAGAAGTATGGGCTGGATGAATGGACTATAAGGTGGATAGAAAGCTGGCTAGATTGTCAGGCTCAACGGGTAGTGATCAATGGCTCCATGTCTAGTTGGCAGCCGGTATCAAGTGGAGTGACCCAAGGGTCGGTTCCGAGGCCGGTTTTGTTCAATATCTTCATAAATGATCTGGAGGATGGTGTGGATTGCACCCTCAGCAAGTTTGCAGATGACACTAAACTGGCAGGAGAGGTAGATACACTAGGGATAGGATACAGAGGGCCCTAGACAAATTGGAGGATTGGGCTAAAAGAAATCTTGTGAGGTTCAACAAGGACAAGTGCAGAGTCCTGCACTTAGGACAGAAGAACCCCATGCACCGCTACAGACTAGGGACCGAATGGCTAGGCAGCAGTTCTGCAGAAAAGGACCTAGGGGTTACAGTGGACGAGAAACTGGATATGAGTCAACAGTGTGCCCTTGTTGCCAAGAAGGTCAATGGCATTTTGGGATGTATAAGTAGGGGCATAGCGAGCAGATCGAGGGATGTGATCGTCCCCCTCTATTCGACATTGGTGAGGCCTCGTCTGGAGTACTGTGTCCAAGTTTGGGCCCCACACTACAAGAAGGATGTGGAAAAATTGGAAAGAGTCCAGCGGAGGGCAACAAAAATGATTAGGGGTCTGGAACACATGACTTACGAGGAGAGGCTGAGGGAACTGGGATTGTTTAATCTGCAGAAGAGAAGAATGAGGAGGGATTTGATAGCTGCTTTCAACTACCTGAAAGGGGTTCCAAAGAGGATGGCTCTAGACTGTTCTCAGTGGTAGCAGAGAAACAGAACAAAGACAGAACAAAGAGTAATGGTCTCAAGTTGCAGTGGGGGAGATTTAGGTTGGATATTAGGAAAAACTTTTTCATTAGGAGCGTGGTGAAACACTGGAATGCGTTACCTAGAGAGGTGGTGGGATCTCCTTCCTTAGATATTTTTAAGGTCAGGCTTAACAAAGCCCTGGCTGGGATGATTTAATTGGGGATTGGTCCTGCTTTGAGCAGGGGTTGGACTAGATGACCTCCTGAGGTCCCTTCCAACACTGATATTCTATGATTCTATGATTCTATGGTTAAGGGGCTGGGAGTTTTAAAATGCTCAGTGGGTCCCACACATTCTGTTGGTCTGGTCCTGTCAGGGGTACGACTAAAGCCACCCACACAGTTGCTTCTCTAGCCACAGCACACCAGGCACAGTACTATTAAATTAAAAAACCCACCTGTGACAGTGCACCCCATAAGGCTTTATGGAAATATGCTTATGAGTGTATAAGTATGACATAACTGGAATATGTTTTATGCTACATATGCCATGCAACATATCTATGTAAAGGTTATGATCTGCTGAATCTATTAATCCTATTTACATGCATGTATCAGTTTTGTGTTCGAAGTTATGGATATTGGCTGTGTAGTGGCTTGATTTTTAAGTAGCCTTTGTAAAACATTTGGTCAGCTTCTTGAGAAAGGAATGTGCAAAATAGGTTTCCAATCAAGAAGCATTTAACAAACAATGGATGTTAGAAGGCTCCAATCCACATAAGAAGTCTTCCTGGAGACATGCAAGATACCATGTGGGCAATGGCTGCTACCTGTAAGTTCTGAGTCATGCATGAACATGTGACTTGCCCATGTGACTCCAAAACTCCATCTTTTAACTGGACTTTGCATGGGAGAGAGGAGGGGGGTCTCTCTAGACAAAAGAAAGTCTATTTAAGCCCGTGGGAGACCCCTCCATTTTGTCTTCAGCTTGTTCAAGAAAGAGCCTCTCTACCCCCAAGGATACTTGAAAGAAACTGGAACAAAGGACAGTAACTACAGGGGGTGTAAGTGATTGCTGGACCCAGACTAGAAGGAGACTCGTCTGTAAATGGAAGCTTACTGGCTGAGGTTTTTATCTGTATTCAGTTTTCTTAGACGTAGACTTGTGTGTTCTATTTTATTTTGCTTGGTAAGTCACTTTGTTCTGTCTGTCACTACTTGGAACCACTTAAATCCTACTTTGTGTATTTAATAAAATCACTTTTTACTTATTAATTAACCCGGAGTATGTATTAATACCTGCGGGGGAGGGCAAGCAGCTGTGCATATCTCTCTGTCAGTGTTATAGAGGGCAAACAATTTATAAGTTTACCCTGTATAAGCTTTATACAGAGTAAAATGGATTTATTTGGGGTTCAGACCCCATTGGGAGTTGGGCATCTGAGTGTTAAAGACAGGAACATTTCTTAAGCTGCTTTCAGTTGAGTCTGCAGCTTTGGGGCACATGGTTCAGACCCTGGGTCTGTGTTGGAGCAGACTGCTGTGTCTGGCTCCACAAGACAGGATACTAGAGTCCCAGGCTGCCAAGGAAAACAGGGGCAGAAGTAGTCTTGGCACATCAGTTGGCAGTCCCAAGTGGGTTTCTGTGATCCAACCTGTCACACCTCCAATGAAGGTTTGAGAGAGAGACCAGCAGACAGAATGACCTAGATACACAGGAAAAGCCAGCATTTGCTGCAAGGTTAGCAGAAAGGTGGGAGAGGTACAGAGGAGGCAAGGATGATAAGGTGGATTCCTGCTTTATCCATTCCAGTTTGCAGCCTGTGGCACTTCAGCTGACCGTGCAGGATTACTATTTCCTATGGTGAGTGGGGGTGGGGGGGTGACAGACAGTGTCCTTGGGGATCATTGTATGACATGCCTGAGTGGTTTATGTATGACTGTGTTCTACTCCATGTGGAAGGGCTATCACAGCTCCTACAGGAACTCAAAGCACGAGGGGTGATTACCCTTGGGATTGTAAACAACTCTGGAGAAGCACCACCCCATGTTTCAAACTGGGTTTTCCAGAGACCATGAGATAAAGGAAACTGTTTAGGGCTGAATTTAAACAGAGTCAGCGTCTGCCTTTTGGTTCAACACACAGACAGGACCTTAGATCCTATGAGAACCCAGACCCTTGCAGAAAGATTGGGAAGACTTTGGCCCACTAGGGCCCCATAAGACCAATGGGTGATTTCTAGTATGTTCAGTATGGGTTTAAATCTCTTTATTGTTTTGTATATGTTTTCTCTGTAATGCTTTTTGCCTTGAGAATAAACGTACTTTGCTGTGGAAGAGCTGTGTGATCACTGGTGAAAACACTGCTATTGTCCTCGGGGAGAAAGCACCACATAGGGGCTGGCCTATAGGCCAACTGGCTTGCTGGGAATATCATTGTATGGCAGGAGCTGTGCAGACTTAAAAGCCCTTGTCAGGAGAGAGAGAGAGAGATGCAAGTTTCCGCCCAAGAGAGGTGTGGCTGGGAACCTGAAACCTTGAATGGGTGCCCACAAGGGACCACGGAGGAGGAATACAGGTGCAGTCACCCCTGAAACAGTGACAGTGGGCACTAGACGATCTCTCTGTTAAGATGTGCTCCACATATGTGCTCCACATGTGCTCCACATTATAGCGACATATGAGAAGGTGTGACATAATGTTCCATCACTTGGGACCATTCACATCTCATCTGAAAGGCAGCAGTTCTATGTGCGTAGTACTCCCAACACCACACCAGGCATTGGCAGAGAAGGAAGAGCACAATATGCTTACAGACTCCCCACTGCCACGGGGTCATTGGAACACCATTCAGGTTATGTCCTGGAATACTTGAGACTCTGTGTACTTAGTGGTCTTGAGAAGGACTCTACAAAGGCACCGCATGCTCGGTGATGACCCAGGAAGTGTGTAAGGAGGCAATGTTCTAAGGGGCACAGTGTCTCTAATTAAACACATTCCTTTATCGAAGGCAGACTGGGCCAATGCATTGCTTGCCAAACACATTTTAAGAACAATATTCTAGCACAAATTCATAACTCTGTACATACATCACACAAAACTATTAATGATTAGATATTAGTTTTCCAATGATATCTTATATGACATCTTTTAGATACGAATTATGACAAGAGGGTGTTAGATGTAGTGAGTATGTCAGGTCTGACAAGAGTTGCTGACTAAGGGTAGTGAACCACCAGTGGGTCTCTGTATCACACAGAGAAATGTAGAACAGAATCAAGCTTCCTTAGGTATGTTGAGAAGAAGCTCGGATTTAAGGCACCACACTTCAGATCACAGGTAATGATAGTGGCCACTGGACACTTTATGGAAAGATCCATGATGATGCCTCAGAAATTTTTGCTACCATCAGCCTTTCAGGTCATCAGAACTCAAAAGAGCAGATAATGTTAACAGGATGAGTTGGCAAGCATCAATGTGTTTTGCACATAAAAGTGATACATTGGCTGGAGGTGTTGGGCTAGATGATTTAATGGAGCTTTTCCATCTTTAATGCTTATAGTTCCCCAAAGGTGGTTTCAAAGGCAGCATTGCAATATCTCATCCCCTTTGGGTAGGTGAGTGGGTTGTATTTTCTCTGCAATGAGTCATCCTCATCTTGTTTAACTGCAAAGTATATTTTTTTGTTTATTTACGAGTTCCAGATCTGTCTGTCTCATGATGCATGCAGCCCATAAACTTCAGTGCACTGGCTCTCCATTCTGTCCATTAAAGGCCTTCCAAGTGGAGGGATGTGAAAGGAGATAAGTCTACAGGGTGTCAGGTATGTAAAGAGGTTTTGCAAATCACAACTGTCCAAAGATCTGTGTTACCCATGTTATCCCATGCAGATGGAACCAAGCTTCTACCCTTCCAGCATTACAAAGGGTGGGACGGATTGGTATATCCTCAGTCCCAAATGAAATCCACAGAACAAACCAGCTTAGAAGAGAGAAAATGGCATTAATCTACACAGACTTTGAAGTTAAACAAATAATTGTAAATCAAAGCTCACTTGTTGGGCCATAGTCACTTAAGGCCCCATTTCGGGGAGGTATTTAAGCCTATTTCAGCGTTAGGCATCTGCTCGGGGTCTATTGAAGTCAATGAGGAAAAAGCCTGTATTTATAGGCAAGTTCTTTCCTGCACAGCAATTGATTTAAACATGTGCTTTGGTGCATTCCTGATTGGAGCTCAAAGGTGGCCCAAGTAGGCAACTATCATTACATCTCCACACTCCAGTAAGGCTGCAGGTAGGATTCAGCTCAAGAAAGAGCAGGTGTTGTTACCACTGTTCCCTTTCCTCAGTGTTCCTTCACCCCATTAGAGCTACAGCTACACCAGAGCCAGTTCAGTCAATATGTTCAAGTGCAGAGCTTCAGGAAGCCGCTAGGTTATGGGCAGTTCACCAGGGTGACCTTTAGCTCTTCACCCTTCAGTGCGTATGGGGTGGAGCACAAGCTGCTCAATGCTCACTGGGAGTGATGGCAACTGGAGCACCCACCTGCTGCCAACACAACCGCCTCTCAACTGCAGGATCCTCCACTAGGGTGTAGGCCAGCAGAACCCCCAACAGGGTGAACCTAACCTTGAGGCTTTGCTCAGCAAGGAAATTCAATTGCTCCTGAATAATTGCTTTGCTGTATCAGCGCGGTTCTGTGTGTGTGTGTGTGTGGGCTCCAATGGCTTTCCAAGGGTGATACCACAAAATGTGCAACACACTCTGTAAGAGCATAAGAACGGCCAGATTGGGTCAGACCAAAGGTCCATCTAGCGCAGTATCCTGTCTTCTCACGGTGGCCAGTGCCAGGTGCCCAAGAGGGAATGAACAGAACAGGTGACCATCAAGTGATCCATCCCTTGTCGCCCATTCCCAGCTTCTGACAAACAGAGGCTTGGGACACCATCCCTGCGCTCAACAAGCCCTGGTCCCTTTTGTGTGGCAGCAGGCTGTGACTCTCCTTTCATAATTCATTTAACAATAGAGCCCTGTATTAAAAGTCAATATTTGCTTACACATTAATGATTGTGGTGTCACACACAGAAGCCCTTTTAAAGGAGATGCTCTTTTCAGTTGTAATAAAACAAGCGTGTGCTGCAATTTGCATAATAGCATCAGGCAGAGACAATGAAGGCACATTTACATAAAAAGGTAAACAAGCCTTCAGCCTAGCAAGTGGGGGAGATAGCACTTTCAGGGGTCTGAAAGCCAAATGGTAAGCAATTGAATCAGCTGTTTGCATACAATATTACTCTATTATAAAAGTATATCAAGTAAGGTCTTTTATGAAAGCTAATGCCACAGGGGTGATTAATATAACTGTGAAATGTAGATATTCATATTATGGGAGGAGTTATGGATACTCACTGATATTATGCTTCAAAGTCTGTGACCAAGCAAAAGGAAAGGCAAGTTTTCTCCCAGACAAAAGGGAAGGCAATTGAACAAGGTGTGACCAAAACCAATGGAAGCCCAGTTTACATAAGAATCAGAAGGGGATGGGAAGTCAACAGGAAGGAAAGAACATCCTGGGTCTGGGGACAAAACAGTCAGTTTTGAGAGATATAAAAAAAGAGAAGAAAGCCATCTTGGCATCTATCGCTGGACAAGGACCCAGAGTTCTTGCAAGCTGAGAAATATGTGTTCTTCAACAAAAGGGACTAACGTCTCTGGGAACTGAATATAAATAAAAAATCTACTTAGGCAAAGATCTTTCAGCTAGAAAAACAAGGAAAACCAGTACCTTCCACTTCCGTGGAAGAGCCTGACAGAAAAAAACATCAGCCATGGCTGGAAAGGAGAAAGATTGGTAAGAAATCTACCTTGAACAAAGACTGTAACTTGAGTTAAGTCTTAGCCACTAGAAAGTGCATTTCACTTTTATTTGCTTCTAATCATTTCGTCTTTGTCCCTTGCCCTTGAACTCACTTAAAGCCTATCTCGTGTGGTTAATAAATGTTTCACTTTTAATCTAAACCAACCCTGGTCTGTGTTTGAATTGAAGTGATCTTTAGCTCCAGTTAAAGCAACAAGTTGCTGCTCTTTTGTCTCTTTAAAGGAGAAACAGACCCTACTGTTCCTCTGAATGTTCCAGGAGAGGGCTGGACGCAGGGGTGAAAGTACGGGCCGGTACAGTGTACTGGTAAAAAGTGGCCACTGGTACCAGCCCGTACCGCTGACTTTAAAGTGCTGCCCCAGCAAAGGACCCTGCTTAAAGCGCTGCTGTGGCAGCGTTTAACAACATTGCCCCTTTTGTCCCCCCCACCCCCCCGGGCCACCAACGGCTGGGCGGGGGCAAAAGGAGCAGCTACCCCGAGTCCTTTAAATCGCTGCTGGAGCCCTGGGCGGCGCAGGCCAGGCAGTGCAGATGGGCTGGCTGGGGGACACTGACCCCCCCCAGCCCCACCCCTTCTGCCCAAGACCCCGTACCTTCCAGGTTGGGGCAAAGCCACCCCCCTCCCTCCCTCCTCCCGTACTGGTTAGAGATAAACTTTACTTTCCCCTCCATTGGACGTTTCAGGGCAGACAGCTTTGAGGGAATGCAGGACTGGGGATGTGTTGGGGTCACTCAGTTAGTACTAACCAAGGCAGGTGGAGACCAGAGCATGACTGCGGTATAACAAGCAGGCCGCTGAAGTCATTGTTGCCGAATCAGGGCTGCTCGACATACACAGATGCTCAGTGAATGCTTCTAGGCTGGCTGGGAGTGTCCACAAAAGGAGCTACAGCAGCAGATCATTTGAAGGCACTCAGGGTTACAGGACAAAGCATTTGGAGGTCATTCACCTGCTAAGCAGGTATCTCAACTCGCTGGACATTCTCAACCCTAACTGTATGAAATGGGACACAGATTTCATCCGTGTGGACTGTAAAAAGTTCTATAGCAATAGACCATTCCACTGCAGCTACTGGAGTGTGGGAGGAGGGTACCTGGCATTTGATTGTTATGCTTGAGGCTGTGCAATCTACAAATATAAAGATAGTCCCTGCCCTGAAGAGTTTGCAGTCTAAAAGACAGACACAGAAAACCGGACACATTGTGAAATGCAGAGGTAGGGATACATTTGGGTGTGTGGTGATTAATGTCTGCATAATTATTATAAGGGCTTAGGGCCAGATCCTTAGCTAATGTAAATCAACATAACGCTATGGGCAATGAAGCTATGCCAATTTATGCCAGCTGAGGATGTGGCCCTGTACATATACAGGGAGTCAGTCTTCAGCACTGAAATGCAGCCACCTCTGAGGTGGAACACAGCAGTGATACCCAACTCCTCCGTTCTTGAGAAATGCCTGACTGCCGGGTAAAGTTACAGGAGAACAAAATTATTTTTGTTCCTGGTCCTCCAGATTCTGCAGAGGATGTCATTGTGGAGCCAGCATATGGGAAAAGCTCCTCAACTTTTCATTTGTTCAGTGCTATTATTTTGATTCATAATCATTAACAGCATGGTCCCACGGTACTTCCCCTATCCAGACATGCATTATGTCATCTTCTTTGGTAGTATATTAAATCTCTGTCACTGAAAAGAGTTACTTTTGAAGACTGGTATTTGCTAAGGGGGCTGCCATAACACACACGATTTTTAAAACCTTTTCGTAGACACACACAATGCGTCTGCCAAGTCTTCAGAAGATAGTTGTGATTCATGACCATCAGTTTTCAGAGTAGCAGCCATGTTAGTCTGTATCCGCAAAAAGAACAGAGGGACATGTGGCACCTTAGAGACTAACAAATTTATTTGAGCATAAGCTTTTGTGAGCTACAGCTCATTTCATCAGATGCAGTCAGTGGAAAATACAGTAGGGGGATTTTATATACACAGAGTACATGAAACAATGGGTGTTACCATACACACTGTAATGAGATTGATCAGGTAAGGTGAGCTATTACCAGCAGGAGAGAAAAAAAACCTTTTGTAGTGATAATCAAGGTGGGCCATTTCCAGCAGTTGACAAGAACGTGTGAGGAACAGCGGGGGGGGGGGGCGGGGGGGAATAAAAACATGGAGAAATAGTTTTACCTTGTGTAATGACACATCCACTCCCAGTCTGTATTCAAGCCTAATGTAATGATGTCCAGTTTGCAAATTAATTCCAATTCAGCAGTCTCTCGTTGAAGTCTGTTTTTGAAGTTTTTTTGTTGAAGAATTGCGACCTTATGGTCTACAATTGAGTGTCCAGAGAGATTGAAGTGTTCTCCAATGGTTTTTGAATGTTATAATTCTTGACGTCTGATTTGTGTCCATTTATTCTTTTACGTAGAGACTGTCCGGTTTGGCCAATGTACATGGCAGAGGGGCATTGCTGGCACATGACGGCATATATCACATTGGTAGATGTGCAGGTGAACGAGCCTCTGATAGTGTGGCTGATGTGATTAGGCCCTATGATGGTGTCCCCTGAATAGATATGTGGACACAGTTGGCAATGGGCTTTGTTGCAAGGATAGGTTCCTGGGTTAGCGGTTCTGTTGTGTGGTGTGTGGTTCCTGGTGAGTATTTGCTTCAGGTTGCGGGGCTGCCTGTAAGCAAGGACTGGCCTTAGAGACTGACCATCAGTGTAACGCTATGCCCATTCCTTTATTAACCCTTCCACTGCTGCATTCAACTATGGCTGGTGTGTTGCAGAAGAACACAGTAAAATTCCTTTGAAAAGCAGACTAGCTCTGATAGGGTGCCACTACTATTGAAAGTGACAATTATTGCAATGGAGTTATAGCAACTTAAAACTGAAGTAAGATAGTGGTGAATCAGTCCCTATAAATCTAGGTAAATCTGGCACTGTCTATTATGAATCTATCCACAGATTAGTAGGGGATTTCCCTGTCTAATAGAGTCCTCAGTCTGGTATTTCTTTTTAATGTAACTCGAAATTTGTTTTCTTTTAAGAAAGAAAACAGCAACGTGGACAAATAAAGTTGATTTAATAAAAATGAAGTTCACAGTAGATGAAGTCTCCATATATAGCATTAATTCAAGAGAACAAATTGTCCATTTTTATTTATTCCCTGAGACTATTTTTATTAGTGTGTGCATAGACTTTATTCATACCAGACAACTTAAATCTATCAATAGGTGTAATGTCTGGGTATTATGTTTTATAATCATGTTTTATTTGCTTACGCAAGTATAGACTGTAGGCAGGAGCTACGCCTAAGAAATAAATCAGTCAGAGAGACACAGACTACTAGTGCTATATTCAGCATCGAAAAAGAATTACATCGCAGCAGACACGCAGCATTACTCCATGATCTAATTCATCGACAATCAGATAATAAGCAGTGTCAAGGTTCCTTCCCCACTCTGAACTCTAGGGTACAGAAGCGGGGACCCGCATGAAAGACCCCCTAAGCTTATTCTTTCCAGCTTAGGTTAAAACTTCCCCAAGGCACAGATTTCTTTCTCGCCTTGGGAACCAGCTCACGTTAAAACCTGGTACACTGCCACCACCAAGCGATTTAACAAAGAGTCCGGGAAGAGCCCACTTGGAGATGTCTTTCCCGCAAATACCCCCCCCAAGCCCTTACACCCCCTTTCCTGGGGAGGCTTGAGAATAAACAAGATGAGCACAAACTAGCCTTGGAGTTTTAAGACCCAAAAAACCCAGTCAGATTCTTAAAAACCAGAACTTTATTAGAAGAACAAAAAAAAAAGATAAGAGAACAAGTCTGTAAGATCAGAATGGAAGATAATCTCACAGGCAGTCAGATTCAAAACACAGAGAATCCCTCTAGGCAAAACCTTAAGTTACAAAAAGACACAAAACCAGGAATACACATTTCCTCCAGCACAGCGAATTTACAAGCCAAAACAAAGAAAACCTAACGCATTTTCTAGCTAGATTACGTATTAACTTTACAGGAGTTGGAGGACTTGCATCCTTGATCTGTTCCCAGCAAAGATATCACACAGACAGACAAAAGCCTTTTCCCCCCATCCAGATTTGAAAGTATCTTGTCCCCTTATTGGTCATTTTGGGTCAAGTGTCAGCGAGGTTACCTTAGCTTCCTAACCCTTTACAGGTGAAAGGATTTTGCCTCTGGCCAGGAGGGATTTTATAGCACTGTATACAGAAAGGTGGTTACCCTTCCCTTTATATTTATGACAAGCAGCAAGACCATCTGCTACAGCACCACATCGTGAATCCCTATAATGTTACAACAGGTATTTACAGTGCAGCTTTGAGTTGTCATCTCTGGTCTTTTCATTCCCTCTTGTACTCTTCATGCCCAAGTGAAGATATAAGTGAGAAGGAAGCAGAGCTGTTGTCATTTCCTGGTTGCAAAAGGGGGCAAGAGGAATTTTGAATAGCAAGTTTGACTAGCAAACACAAGCCAGCCACAGCTAGGCAAATAGAGAGACCATCAATAGCCTTACAAGAGGGTATTAACAGAGAATATCCATTGCACTTGGGGCTGTGGATGCTGTCTTCAGTCACTCTAAGGTAGGGTTTTTACAGCAAGATAATGAAAGTGGGTTACTCAGCTCACTGTGAAATCCCAAGTGGAGACAAGGCACTTGTAGTATCTATCCCAAGGTAACTAGATAGAGTCAGCAGCACTAAATGCCCCACCCACTTGTGGTGACATAGGGATGTAGGACCTCCTAGCCTGTTGAGTCCAGTTCTTTACTATTACAGGGAACCCCAGCACATAACTCCATTCATCAAGCTCCATCTTTAATTCAATTGGTTGACCTCATCTCCTTTACCTGGAAGTAAGACTACAGGGCCTTGTCTCCACTGTGTTTCTAACGCGGGATAGTGAAGGTGTGTTAGTCACTCCCCCAGTGAAAACACACCTTTTCTGTCAGTGAGGACATAAGAACAGCCATACTGGGTCAGCCCAAAGGTTCATCTAGCACAGGATCCTGTCTTCCCACATTGGCCAATGCCAGGTGCCCCAGAGGGAATGAACAGAAGGGGTAATCATCAAGTGATCCATCCGCTGTCGCCCATTCCCAGCTTCTAGCAAACAGAGCCTCAGGACACCATCCCTGCCCATCCTGGCTAATAGCCATTGATGGACCTATCCTCCACGAATGTATCTAGTTCTTTTTTGAACTTCAGAACTAGACATAGCCATAGTCTTTCTGTACTGCTTCTGGCCCCACAGCCCCATCTTTGGAGACACAGCGAAGGACGGGGATGCACTTTAATCTTTGGAGTTAGCAGCTTGTCATGGTCTGATCGGGTCTGATTTTCCTCCTGATTTATACCACTGTGAAGGGAGAATCTGTCCCATGCTGTTTCTCAAGTAGATTTTAAACCCGTCACTGAAAATGTGACATTTCAGGAGAGTATCGCTGCAGGTGGCTGGGTTGTTATCAGAAGCAAATTGACTGTGCACTTGAAACACACCCTCTCCAATCCTTCCACGTGAGCACTGCAGCTAGCAACCTGCACTCTGCCTCAAAGACCTGACACTCCAGCTGTGACTTGCCATGTCACCGGGCGTGTTGGGGAAATCCCACAGACAAAGACAATGGCATCCCCTGGTCAAAGTGCACAGTAGACTTACAGGAAAGTTTTTTAAAATGCCAGGGAAATCAAAGCACTGGGGGAGCTGGAAAAGGGGGAATGGATGCTTTGCCAGGGGTGCTGGAACAATTTGTATAGTGGGGGTGCTGAGAGCTATTGAACCAAACTGTAAACCCTGCATATGATGAAAACCACTCCAAACCAGTGGGTGCAGCAGCACCCCCAGAACCCCTAGTTCTAGCGCCTATGTGCTTTGCGTATTCACTTTGAAATGCAGACAAAGCTATCCCAAGAGCGCACACACTGTGCAGACCACATCTCTGCGCTTCAGTTGGGTGGGTGCTCTAGATTTCCCTTCCTCTTGGTAATCTGAATGGGCAGCTGCCAAGCTCTAATTATAACCATTGGACTCTGCTACGTGTACTCGCTAGAAGTCCTGTAAGCTGTGCAGCAGGGCTGGAGGAAATGCAGGATGGCTCAGAGGCTGACTAGCAGGAGGCCAGCTGCCAACTAAGAGGACGGAGTTCATAAAGACAATGAGCTTTAAAACAACTGAAAAAATTCCAGACAAGGCCATCTTGCCTTCAATCAAGAGGAGAAAGCTCCCCCTCTAGTCTGCTAAGAGAGCCCAGGGCTTGCTGTTAACACTGGCAGACTGATCTCTGTCCTGGAGAACAGAAATATCAGAGAAACCTTTGTGACAGAGGAATCCTAAAGAGAGCTGGCACCTCCACTGTGACTACTGGGACCCCAGTAATGCAAACACCCCTCTGTGCCTACTTCCCCTCACTTCTGCCTTGTCTGTTTACTCACCTGTTCTGTATTGTCTAAATCTGAGATTGTGAGTTCTCTGGGGCAGGAACTATGGAGATGTTATTTGTTTGTTGCCAGGCATGATGGGTCTCTGATCCCTCTTTGGGGTCTTCTGGGGCTAATGCAGTTGAAATATCAGTGACCTTTCAGTGTGGAGTGAACTAACATGAACAACATTTTGCTAATTCATTCTGCCTCATTAACCTCTTTGGGCCAGATCCCCAGCTGGTGTAAGTCAAGATCCATCCTATGGGGCTACATCAGTTACATCCGCTGAGAATCTGGCCCTTCAGCTCCTTCTACCGCTCATAACCTTGTGACTTTTTCATGTTACAGTTTCACTCCCCCTCTGTGAGTATTATACCTTAAAACAGTGGGTCTCAACCAGGGGTACGCATACCCATGAGGGTACACAGAGGTCTTCCAGGGCATACATCAACTCATCTAGATATTTGCCTAGTTTTACAACAGGCTACATAAAAAGCACTAGTGAAGTCAGTACAAATTAAAGTTTCATACAGACAATGGCTTGTTTATCCTGCTCCATATATTATATGCTGAAATGTAAGTACAATATTGATATTCCAATTGACTTTATTTTATAATGACATGGTAAAACTGAGAAAGTCAGCAATTTGTCAGTACTAGTGTGATGTGACACTTTTGTATTTTTATGTCTGATTTTGTAAGCAACTAGTTTTTAAGTGAGGTGAAACGTGAGGGTACACAAGACAAATCCGACTCCTGTAAGGGGTACAATAGTCTGGAAAGGTTGCCAGCCAATGTCTTAATATAACTAGTGCTGCCTACACCTAGATGTTCTGTGGCTGTTGACATAACACAACCCTTGTTTGTACTTTGTCTCGTTTCACGCTGTAAGATTTGGAGAGGCGGGGGCGAGGACTTTGTTTTCTTCCTTATCTGTACAGCACCATGCACACCAAGGGATATGCACCGGTGCCAAGAATATAAATAATGCCAAGAACGAATCTTTAGCTACTTTGCTTGATCTGTTTAATTTCAAACAGATTGAGATGTTGTGCTGAGAGGGAGTTATTGCTGCTGTATTAAGTCAGTCATGCTGGCTGAGGTATGTGATTTAGATAACTCTAACACTTTTTTAAAAAAAAGAACAGGAGGACTTGTGACACCTTAGAGACTAACACATTTATGTGAGCATAAGCTTTCGTGAGCTACAGCTCACTTCATCGATGAAGTGAGCTGTAGCTCACGAAAGCTTACGCTCAGATAAATGTGTTAGTCTCTAAGGTGCCACAAGTCCTCTTGTTCTTTTTGTGGATACAGACTAACACGGCTGCTACTCTGACACCTTTTTTTAAAAGCCCTAAAGAGAACAGTAGTTTGGGGCCAGAACCCAAATCGTTAGGGTGGGGGGCGGGGGGAGGTTGGGGTTTTTTTTAAGTTATTTTTAAGAAAATGGCTTTGGCAAAGTACAGTGCGAAGGGATAGTCTCCAGGGAATGCATGATCGTGGTAAGCTGATTCCTGCTACAGTTGGCATTGACTATGTGAAGATAAATATAGTGCAACAGGAACATTCAGTGATTAATCTTCACCGCCCTCAGAGGTAGGGTCAGTAATTATTATTATCCCTAGATTACAGGTAGGGAAATTGAGCCAGAGAAGTTGAGTGGCCTGCCCACCACCTAGGGTGACCAGATGTCCTAATTTTATAGGGACAGTCCCGATTTTTGGGTCTTTTTCTTATATAGGCTCCTATTACCCCCCCCACCTCCTGTCCCGATTTTTCACATTTTCTATCTGGTCATCCTACCACCACCACTGAGATCCAGAACTAGAATGCAGTATTCCCTTCCACCCACACTTGTGGGGCAGATCTCTATACGACCTTTTCTATTGAACTGTTGTGTCCATACTCTCCAGCATGATTGGTTTGATGTTGTTTCGTTGTGTACCTTTATATACTGGCTGTTTTCAGGGAACTTCTTTCTTCTGGCACTGAATGTTAATGGACCTTGAATGGAAGTGGATCCCATAAGTTGGGAGCAGTACACGATGTTCTTATTTACTAGCAGCTGAAAGCCCAGGCCCTTGCACAGGTGTGGCAGTCAGGCCAAGTAATGCACCCTCTGCCTCATGCAACCAATGAAACTGCTGCATGCAAATTAACTGTAGAGGCTGAGTGGTGATTGGATGAGTTTTCTCTGATATCACAATGGGGTAGGACTCTTGGCATGGCGTAGATACATGTCTTGCTGTCTCACAAATGAAATTCGTACATGTCTACATGGCTGAGAACCTAAAAATTGGACGGCAACGGACCATGAACCCAGTGATGATTGACCCTGGAACAAAAAGAGCCCTGACCCAGGTTTGTAGCGGTTCCCAGCACAGGCACCGACTTTTCAAAATGCTGGGGGGTGTTCAACCCTGGCTCCGCCCCAGTCCCCACCCCCACTCCACTCCTTCCCCCAAAGCCACACCCCCGCCCTCCCCTGAGCACACCGCGTCCTCGCTCCTCCCTGCTCCCTCCCAGCCTCCTGCACACCGTGAAACAGCTGTTCGCGGTGGGTGGGAGGCGTGGGGACAGAGGGGGAGGTGCTGATCAGCGGGGTGCGCCGGTGGGCAGGAGGTGCTGGGGGCAGGGGGAGGTGCTGATCAGGGGGTGCTAAGCACCCACCATTTTTCCCCCATGGGTGCTCCAACCCTGGAGCACCTGCAGACTCAGCGCCTTTGGTTCCCAGGACATCACACTGACTCAACAGACATTCTAGGCTTCAGAGGAACACAGAGACAGGTGACAGTCCTGGAATCCTACTATATAGATACTTTGTAGTACAGGAGTACGTAGAAGCCCCAGTCATGGACCAGGACCCCATTGTGCTGGTTCTTTGTGGATGGAGACCCCATCTGGGAATTGTGGGTGATTTCAGCTTATTGAGCAGTGCAGTCAGTCTGATGATAAGGAGACAGGAGGATCTAGTCTAGAGCACATGCTCTTGAAAGACCAGAGCCTTCCCTGGTGCTCCCTCTTGTGGTGAATGTTCTGTTTCTGGAGTTCTGTGTTTAGCAGATTTCTGTGCACTGTAATAAGATGTTTTCTCTCTTATTCGAAGCCACCTCATTGTTCTACTTAAAACTCTCCTTTGCCAAGATGCCTGCTATTGTGTCATTTGCTCTTTACATATCAAAAAGAAAGCACATGGGCACAACCGGGGCCCAGGTAACCGTGTTTATTAACCATGTTTATTAACATGTTTATTAACCATGTTTATTAACTGTACACTAACATGCAAGGCCTAGCTGCTCAATATAACACATGGTGAGCACCACTAGAGGGCTCACAATTATTTAAAGGGACACTACCCTATTCCTAGAAACTATACCTTCAAAACACTGGACAATGGATCAGCTACTGGTATACTGAGCCCATCAGTCCTGTCTTGTTATTTCTTTGTGCTCCCTGTCTCTCTGTATGCATCTGGGTCTTGTCTTAGACTGTAAGCTCTTCAGGACTGGCTTGTTTCTTTGTGCAGTGCCTAGCACAATGGAGCCCTGGTCCATGACTGTGGCCCCTATATGCCACTACAATACAAATAAGAAATAATAATCATTATTGTTCTGTAACAGTGCATGAGGGAAAAAAAGAAAGCTCAATCTAGATTCAGGAGACCAGATTCCTAGCTGGTGTAAACTGGCAAAACTCCATTAAAGCCTACAGAGCTAGGTGATTTAAACCAGCTAAGAAGCTGGCCTGATTTTTTCTCCTTATTGTTGTTTGGTACAATTGCTCATTGGGAACCATTAATCAGCAGTGAATTTGTTAGTTCAAACCCAGGGTTTATTATTCAGTCATTGAAACAACTGGTAGATGTTTGAGCTTCCTTCCCTTGTGTGGTGTTGATTGCTATACATACACTACGAAAAGGCTCTCGGTGGGTATTTTATAGCCCGTCCATACACCTTGACACTTATTTACAAGAACACTAGACAGCTAATTTCATTTTAATGGCTTGTATACTCTTTCCTTATTCTTAACAGCTTATTTAGCATAACACTGCCACTTACCCGTAGGTTCATAAAACATTCTCACTCAAGTCCCATGGCCTTGAGACCCAACCACTTCCATTTGCTCTTTACAAATAACAACCTATGGTTAGAATGGAAACGGCAGGTAATTCACCTTGGGTCAGATGCTGGTGTCATTTGTTCCACTGAGTAACAGCTCCTCAAAGGGTCCCATCAAAATCAATAGGACCATTCATGGAGTATATTTCCAGGCTTGTCTATACAGCGTAGCAATGTGAACTATGGGGGTGTGATTTCTGGAGCACACTAACACGTTGCCCACTAATTGGTCTGTGTGGAGCCGACCGATACTTATTAAAAGCTCTCTAGCGCGCTTTAAAGAATCTCTGTTTCAAACAGCACTAGGGAACGTTTAATGCACACCAGCAGAGTCTACATGGACCGGTGACAGTACATGTAAGTGTGCTTTAGAACTCACACCCGAATAGTGCACTTTGCTGCTCTGTGTAAACAAGCCCTCATAGACTCACAGCGTTTAAGGCCAGAAGGGATCATTAGATCATGTAATCTTACCTCCTGCACATCTCGGGCCATTACACTTCACCTGTTACCCTTGTATTGAGCCCAATAACTTGTGTTTGACAAGCCTGTGTGTGTCTCTTCCAGAAAGGCATCCACGCTTGATTTGGAGACATTAAGAGATGAAGAATTTCCCTTGGTAGCTTGTTCCAGTAGTTAAACAACCTCCCTATTAAAACTTTGGCCCTTATTTCTAATTTAAATTTGTCAGGCTTCAGCTTCCTGCCTTTGGTGGTGGTTCTGTCATTCTCTGCTCTATTAAAGAGCCCCTTTGTAGCCTGTATTTTCTCCTCATTAAGGTACTTATACACCATGATCAAGTCACCTCTTAATCTTCTTTTGGTAAACTGAACAGATTGAGATCAGTAGTCTCTGACTGTAATGCATTTCCTCCACCCTTCACATCACTTTTGTGGCTAAGGTATTACTCCATGTGAGTAAGGTATTAGCATCTGGCCCTATGAAACTAGTGAACTTCAAATGGATCAGAGGGTATCTCTAGCTGAGCATCCCAACAGGGTTACAGACAAGATCATAGAAGATTAGGGTTGGAAGAGACCTCAGGAGGTCATCTAGCCCAAACCCCTGCTCAAAGCAGAACCAACACCAACTAAATCATCCCAGCCAGGGCTTTGTCAAGCCGGGCCTTAAAAACCTCTAAGGATGGAAATTCCACCACCTCCCTACGTAACCCATTCCAGTGCTTCACCACCCTCCTAGTGAAATAGTTTTTCCTAATATCCAGCCTAGACCGCCCCCACTGCAACTTGAAACCATTGCTTCTTGTTCTGTCAAGATGTCCTATTTGATTTTACCAATCCCTTCTATGCTCTACTTTGTGATAAAAATGTGTGCAAAGATCTGTAGATTTCTGCCACCAAAGTTAATATCTCATCTGATCAGGAAATTATGGGCCTGATCTGCAGCTGGTGTAAATCAATGTACACCAGCTAAGGGTCTGGCCCCAAATCTTTATAATAAAAGACAGCGGGCATATCTAGAAAAACCCACTGGAGAGAACTAAAATGTATGGCCCCCTTATGTCCATCAAGTCTTTGACAATACGTAAGCCTTAGAAGAAGGCCTCCCGTTTATAGTATTGCTAGCCAATTGTGCAATTCTGTTGATATTGAATTGATAAATGAATAAATTAATAAATGATATTGACTGATATTCGTCTGTCTCTAATCTCCATGCGTAGCACAACGTGAAATGCATTTCATGGTTATCCTATGGAATGTTATGCTATTCGGTATTTATATGCACCAGTAAAAATGCTGTGGGGATGGTAGCCCAGACGCACAATGCTTGCCTGGGCAACCCGTCTGCTCTGGAAGCAAAGCCAAAGGGTGCATGGAACAGACAACACAATCTTCAGCAATCGAATGCTGGTTTTAGGCATGATTCTGTTGTTTCTAAAACTTCTTGTGCCGTCTTCTTTCTAGCTATTAGCAGCAGAACACTTCATTTTTTCAAGCAATATCCCCCAAACCAAACAGTTTAAGCACTATTTGTCTGGATAGAAAGCTATTACATGTTGGGGACTTCCTCCCAGTAGGACCCTAGGATCTGTCCTAGGGAAGGAAAGAAGGTTGAGCTAAGAAACAGCATTGAGGGAAGCTAGCACTGGACCAGGCATAAAGGCCTGATCCAAGACGAGCTGAAGTCAGTGGAAAGCCTTCCTTTGACCTGAACAGGTGTTGGATCAGGCCCTCACTGAAAGATTCATAGCGGAGAGAGATGAAAAAGGCCAGCCTAGCTCACTAAACCCACCTACTTCAAAAATGCCCCATTGCAACCAGTGGGGCGTTCTGCTTAAAAATCAGTGTCATGATGTGGCTTAAGGTTCGGACATCCTCTCCTGGTGAGGTCCAAAGAGTCACCTTTGCCAGCACCTCCCCAGTTCTACCCTCCAGGGGCACAGCTTTAGCAGATGCATAAAACCCTTCGGTTAGCATGGTTGGATGGGTGCATTCAAGTGGAAAAGTTTATTACTAACTTTGAGATCCATTTACTAGCTAATAGGCCATTCCCTTGTCATTTTATAACAAGGCCTTATTGTTACATATTCAAAGAACTGTGCAATTAATGGATGCAAATACCTTCTCGTCTCTCTTTGCGATGCCGGTGACTGTTACCCTCCAGGAAAAACAAAGCCGATGAGACTGGAATTTGTCACATCAAAACCAAAAAGGGCAAATGAAAAAAACTCTTAGAAAGCCCCCCTAACATTTCAAACCTTATTCATGCAGCAGAAACGGAAGAGGGGAAAAAAGCACAAATAATATTGTTTCCCCCTTGGCTGGTCACCTTCAAAGAGAAAAGAGATTGTTTTCCCTAGCATGTCAGTCACAGTGAGTAAAAGCAATTAAAAAAACAAAACAAGTCCATCGGAGCCAGGGAAGCTCTTTCTTCATTTCATTTGCCAAAGCACTCGGCCGAAGGAGAGCCCTGATCCACCAAAGCGCTTCCCCAATAAATTACGCTGGGAGTGGTAGCTTTAGAATGTTTAACTGAATGGTGCTAAGGTGCCAGGCTTCAGAGTTTCCTGAGTGCATGGAAAGCATGACTCCTGTTTCTGTCTGCGGTGTATGTTTATAGGAAGGCCGAGGTCTATCCATTAGCCTGAACTTGCGCAGCCAGTAACATAAGAAAAAAGAAACAATGTAAGATTGAAGCAGCAGCAAGGATCAAATAGTGCCTGGCCCTAGATTGGGAGGCGGGTGGGAGGGAAGAAGATGCAAGACTTGCCGCGACAGCTGATCATCCCTGCACTCACCGAGGTCTCCTTCCTCCTAGCCCCTTCTGAAATGCAAATCACCCCAAGGGGCAGGGGATGAAACAAGGAGTGGCCATTACACTGACCCCGTCTCTCTGAACATGCCCATGAAGTTTGCTGATTGCACTGGGGGGGGTGTGTGAAAAAGTTGCATCGTCCATGCAGTGGGTATATGCCCCCTGCATAGCAGATTGCTCCAGGCTTCCTCTTGGAGCAGTGTAGCTTGTATTCAAGGCTCTCAAAGTACTTTACAAATGTTAGTTGATTTCCCCAGAATCATTGGAAGTAACCCATGACTCCTGGTGGTTTTTCTTAAAGCCCCAGCTCATGGAGTCATGTGATTAGGTGAGACTCTCAGCTTCCATTTTTTAAGGAAGTTTGTAGCCCTCCTGTTTGTGGAGAAAAAGCTGACACTGTGAATTGTACAGGCTCAGAATTTAGAAGGCAAATAAAGAGAATCCCCCATGTTTTTTTTAATCTCAGGATTTTTAAGTCAAATCTCAGGATTTGCGGGGGAGGGGGGGAAGAGTCTGTCTCACGAAATGCTTTTGGGTGGTGAAACCGAGGTATGCTTCCTATTTCATGGTTGAGTAAATGGGCGCTATGTAGTTGTCCCAAGGTCACACAAACTATTGGCAGAGCTTGGAGTAGCAGACAGGTTGTCTCTTGACCACCACACTCTTCCTTTCACCAGGGCATTTAACCCCTCTATCGGGAAGCTCCACTCAATAGCCCTTTGTTGATTCTCCAAACCCGGAGCGTGACCTGCTGGGGCGTCTGTGTTGCAGGTCCCACTGCTGAGCCAGAACCACAAGCCCTAGGAGTTTCTGCAGCACCTTGGCTCATCAGCTCAAACTGTCGCAGCTCCTGCTTTTTGCTCTGCGGGGGTCCCCCCAATTTCGCCCCCAGTGTGTCAGCCAAGAGGGCACCCCCCACATGGGCCCATGCCAGACCGGACCAACCCACTGTGGGCAGGGCTAGAAATCCAGCTCTGAGGCCCATTCTCTCGCTCAGCTCACAGAATCATAGGGTTAGAAAGCTTTCAGAGGGGCAGCCCTATTAATCTGTATCAGCAAAACAACCAGGAGCCCTTGTGGCACCTTAGAGACTAACACATTTATTTGGGCATAAGCTTTCGTGGGCCGGAACCCACTTCATCAGACTGCCGGGGTCATCTAGTCTAACACCCCGCCAAGATGCACACGACCTCCCTGCCTCAGTTTACCCAGCTATAAAATGGGCCGACACGCCCCCTCTAGGCAGCGGGAGAGGGGAAGTTTAATGAGCTCGCTCCCCGACGCGCTGGGATTAGCGTTAGGTGGAGGCCGAAGCGGGGCTCGTTTCTTGGAGCTCTGCAGAGGGGAAGGCGCAAACAGGCAGCGCCCCTGTCCCTGTCCACACGGGCGGGTCTGCAAATGCCCAGGGACGCGCCCAGCTCAGCATCAAGCCGGGACTGAATCGTCTGAACATCCCCTGGCCCGGTTCCGCTGCCCCGGATCCATCGCTCCAGCCCCGCTGCGGCCCCCTCGCCTCCCCCTGCCGCGCTGCCTGCGGTCGGCCCGCGCCCCGCCGGATCCCCGCAGCCACCCCCCTGGGCACCTGCCTGCTCCCATTGGCCGGCGCGGGGAGCCCCCCAGCGCCCGTCCGCCCCAGCCGGAGGGCGGAGCCGCAGGGCTGGCCCCAGCCCGGCTGCGGCGTGAGCCTCCTCCTCCTCCGGCCCGGGATTCGCTGCGCGGAGCGCGGGGGGAGGCTCCCAGTGGCACCGGGGCAGCGCGGAGGAGCGGGGATGGCTCGGGCTTGGCAGCGCTGAGCCGCGCCAGGTGCGTTCCGCCCCCGGGATCCCGGGGAAGGAAACACCCAACTTCAGCCCGGGCCGGGATCCGTCTCCCGGGGGACCTGGTCTGAACGCCCCGCGGCAGGCGTGGGGGCGCACCGGTCCTGGGGGGCATCTTTTCCCCTCCACCCCAGCCGGCATGGAGCCGCCAGCCGCCTGCCTTTGGCTCTCGGTCTTCAGCTGCCTCCTCGCCTGGGTAAGTGCACGGCCCCGGAGCGCCTCCGTGGTGCTCCGCTCCGCTCGCCCGGTGCCTTCCCGGTGTGCCCGGGCGCAGCTGAGCGCTCGTCTTCCCGCTCCGAGCCGGATCATTCATTCGCGCTCCGGCCTGATTTTGCGGGGAGAAACTTTCGCCGACTTCCGAATGTTGTGTCTGGACGTGCGAAGGGGCAGGTTCGTCCCGTCTTTCTGCCCGATCAGTCTCGGGACGCGCAGGCACGGGGCTTGTCCTGCGGAACCTGCAGGGAAAGGGGCTCTGAGGGTCACCTTAGTTTAGTTGGGTTTTTTTGGCGGGGGGCTGCCCGAGGAGGCTGTTTCCTCTTCTGCAGCATTTGCTTCTTGGATAGTGCCTTGACCTGGAAAAGAGCTCAGGGAGGGGGAAATCGGCTAGAGAGCTGCGAATAATGGGATGAAACTCGGAGGACTCTGAATGTTGGGGCAGATCGGTTTGGTTGTGGAATACACTTGGGGGCAAGCTGCAGCTTTCAGGTCATTTGACTCTCAACGGGGCAAAGCACTCGGGTATGTACCGGGTGGGTACGCCAGTGCCTGGAACTGGGTGCCCCTGATAACCTAGTGGGGCTTGTCTGTCTGTCTGATTTCCACCATCCCTGTTTCAGGATCAAGCCTCTCGGCTTGCCCGGCTCCCTCCGCCCCCGCAGGACAATGCAGAAGCCACCTGGGAAGTTACTTCTCCAAGTGTTTGATTATTTGTGTTATTTCACTGTCAGTAGGAAACCGGGTCTTATTGGAATATTTCACCAGGGGGCTGCTCCTTAAAGCTTCTCTCCTTGCACCGTATTCAATGAAGCTAATTGCTGTATTTTACTGAGGAGGATTGAGAGGCAGCTGAGGCTGCATTTGCCCCCTTAATTCAAACCCTGGCTTGCATTCATTCCCTCTCATAACCAATAAACCCGCAACATTCCTTCAGCGGCACCCTGTTGTGGTGGTGAAGTTGCTCGGTGTGACTGGGGTTAGCCCTTGTTTGCTGGACGGGAGTCGGTTTCATTTGCTCGCTGTCCCTTCAGTTCCATGACCGAGTTTTCCCCTAGAAGCCAGTCTGATCTCCCATGGACAAAGTCAACCCAATTCAATGGAGACAGGTTTCAGAGGGGTAGCCGTGTTAGTCTGTATCAGCAAAAAAGAGGAGTCCTTGTGGCACCTTAGAGACTAACAAATTTGTTTGGGCATAAGCTTTCGTGGGCTAGAACCCACATTATGCCCAATTCAATGGAATTTCACAGCATGGGCAGAGCCACCCAACCCTGGCTTTTGCTTCTTTCCTCTGTCATATGGCTCTCCCACGTCCCCTCTCCTCCAAGCCTGTGAAATGAGACAGTGAAACAAGTTCTGTTTTTGGTCAGCTTGGAATATCCAGCATCTTCCGTTCCCAAGCCCAGGTGGGTTAGATTTTCAGAATAAATTAAAGTTGGTGCTTTCCTTTTGGAGAAGGACATAAACAGCTGGTGTCCAGCACTTGAGCTGGGGAGCAAACGATGAGGGGAAACGGGGAATTCATGTAAGCACAGGGATCTGAGCCAGATCCTGCTCCCACTGAAATCTATGGCAAAATTCTCATTGACTTCAAACCTGGAGGTGTGAGGAAATCATCTGGGGCCCGGTCTTGGAAACACAGAGGCACAGTAGCAACTTCACTCCTGTGAGCAGTCAAAGAGGCTGCTGGGGGTGCTGGAACAATTTGTATAGTGGGGGGTGCTGAGAGCCATTGAACCAAACTGTAAACTCTGGATATCATGGAAGCCACTTCAAGCCAGGGGGAGCAGCAGCACCCCCCCCCCCGCACCCTTAGCTCCTATGGAGGCTACCCCAGTTACTTGTGCAAGCGTTTGCAGGATTGGGCCCTTAGACTGTAAACCCTGTGGGTGGAGACAGGGTCTTTATCTGTGCTTTCTACGAGCACTAACCTCCTGGTGCTCTGTGATTAATAAGAACAAACCATAAACTAGCGGCTCTTCTGGGTCAACCTTGACTTCCTTTTAACTGTCTGTTTCCTTGTTTTGCTACATCACTGTTTATTTTCTCATTGTAGTGCAATGATCATTGATTTTTTCCCCTATCTTACTTTCATGATATTTACCAGACTTTGCTAGACCTCAGCTTCTATTGATGGGGCAGACAGAATAGTGCCCGAGATCAGCTTTTGCAAACGCCTTCGCTAACATATGAATGCTGAGCCTACTGCTGTAGAAGGGGTGATGTCAGTGTTTGAATGCTAAGGAGAACTCCAGAGATCCAAAGAGTTGCAATGCATTTCAGAACCAAAGCTGAAACAGCGATAATTTTGCCATGGGATCTGGGATTGCTCAGTGCAGTTTTCCTTTTAATTTCACTGTGATGATTAATTGGTCTGTCCTTGAAAAGTTTTAAATAGCAGTCCTGCTCTGGTCAGTATGAAACAAAAAGTTCAGTGTCATAAAACTATTGTAGCCAGGTGTTTTAACTGCTCTTGTAAACTTTCCCCTTGCTGCTACATAACTCAGACACTCAGACAGGAAAACCAGGATATATAACTTCAAACTGTTGATTGACTGTCTGCTATCCTGCCTCTTGCAGCAGCCAGTGCCGAAGGCTTCAGAGAAAAGCAATAGATGTCTTTTCATTTACCTTTGATTTAAAACCAGGGTAATGTCACTGACTTCAACTTTCCAGTGGTGTGACTAAAATAAGAATCTGGTCAACTGAGCCATGAACATGACTAGTGGAAAGTATTTTGGCATGTACGCGTCGAATGAGATTTCAGTCATTCAAATCGCTCTGCGAATTCCACTTTCTTCCAGATTCAAAGATCAGTCTGGGCTGGCCAAATTGGCCGGTGTAGTATAAACTGTGTTTGGCCTGTTTCACCTACAGAAATGTAGTTAAACCAGAGTAAAATTGATGTAAGTGAATGCCAAATCAGGCTCTATGTTTTTCCAGTGCTCAAATTGCAAATGAAGTGACCCAGGATGATTCCATACATCTGTAACCCGCACTCATTTAGACTTGTGTGAAAACCACTGGCCAACTTCTGACTCTTTCATTCCACTACTCATTGGTAGGGGGGGTTGATGAAAATGTATATAAAGAAACCGACTCTTTCAAAGAAGATCCATTGTATTCACTGTCCTTAGAAACCTTTATTGTAATTCCAGCATCTTTCTGAAGGTTGCTATTACCATCTGCCGCACACACGTTGCAACTCCTCATGATAACAGAACCCTTTATAAAACTTAAAATCCTTGACTTTTGCTGGCCGTGCTACAAAGCTGCTCTAAGAGGTATTATATGTATTTCAGCCTATAGGTACATGTACTGAATTCTGTATACATCATATATATGCTTTTTAGAACATTATGGTTAGAGGTTAACAGAGCTAGAGAAAATCAAATGCAAAATGGAGTGGTAGGGGTCGTACTTGGAAGGAACATTAGCAGAATGTTACTCTAGTCCGCAGGCACTTCAGCCCTGGTTTTCAAAAGATGATCATCAACCACCAGGGATCGCGAGTCCTATTTTGTTGGTCAGCAGCATGAAAAATACTGAGAGCCAAATAGGGGGAGAGGGTGGGTGGGGTGGTCGGAGCATACTGGGAGGGGAGTGGGTCCATGCGAGGGTCTTTCTCCCATGAAGTGGTCTGAGGAATGGAGAAAGAGAGAGGACTGCTGAATTGCAGTATATTACTGTGCCAGATACCACTGGCATCTGGAGGCAGATGGGACCATGGACAGAGAATCTTGCCTGATACTCTGGCAGGCAGGTTGTGTGTGTGTTTCCGCCTCAGTTTCTTTGTACAATCATTTTTAAAACATTATGAGCCAAACTCATCCCTAGTGTAACTTCAACTCCGTTGCACCGGAGATGAATCTAATCCGATAGGAATTTTTTTGCCTTGAGTTACGGTGACCAGATGTCCCCTTTTTAAAGGGACAGTCCCATTTTTGGGGACTTTTTCTTCTCTAGGTGCCTATTACGCCCCCCCACCCCGTGTCCTGTATTTTCCACAGTTGCTACCTGGTAACCCTCCCTTGAGTACTAACTACGTGAATCAAAATGATTAACAAAAACGAACAGATTTAACAGGCCTTCCTCTCTCACTTAAACCAGTTCACACTGATGTAACTCTATTGACTTCTGTCTAGGTATAAAGTCCTTATCACTGCAGTATCTGAGCCCCAGTCTACACTGGGGGGGTGTCGACCTAAGATACGTGAATAGCATAGCTGAAGTCAGCATATCTTAGGTGAGGATGGCAGCGAGTTGACCGCTGCCACTCCCCCATTGACTCCGCTTCCTCCTCTCGTGAGCTGGAGTTCCGGAGTCGAGGGGGAGTGCGTTCAGCGATAGATTTATCACATCTAGACAAGACGCGATAAATCGATCCCCGATAGATCCATCACTACCTGGTGGATCGGCAGGTAGTGAAGACCTGCCCTGAGTGTCTCACAGGCATTAATGGATTTAAAGTAGAAAGGTATTATCCTCATTTGACAGATTGGGAACTGAGGCCTGGGGTAAACTATGACCCAGGTCCTCAAAAGTATTTAGGCACCTAACTCCCATGGGAATTAACATGAATTAGGTGCCTAAATACCTTTGGTCATGCCACTTTAAGGTCCAGATCCTCAATGCCATATAGGAACTCGGTGTTGGAGCCAGAAATGGACCCCAAGGTTTCCTGAGGCCCAGTCTAGTACACCTCCTCTAGGTTATCTTTCCTACCCTCCTGTGAAGTTACTTCTGATTCTCACCATTGTAAGTGAGAGGAAAATGAGACCCAATAAGTGAACAGAATGGGTAGAAAAGGGCTCTGGTGATGGACCATGGAGACTTTACCCTTGGGCTACTGGTTCAGATCAGCCCATACAATTAGTGACCAAACTTCAGAGCTAGCTAAGATCACATTAGTGGCATATGTGATCTTCCAGCTACATCCAAGAAGATGTTCTTGCACCCAGGCCTCATACATGATCTATATAGACCTGTACATATAAGAAACACTATGAGTGGTCTGTATTCTCAATACTTAGCCTGTAAACTTTGCAGAACAGGATCTGAATTTCTTTCATTTCTGTCCATTACAATGGAACAGTGGGCAAATGTCCACAGAGGGAGAAAATATCACATTGCAATTGGTACTTGGCCCTCTTCTTGACATTCTTAGAAGGAGCGGCCAAGTACAGAATGGGCCAGTGAGAACCTCTTTGTCTTGGGTTTCTCTAGGTCGCAGCTGCAGTAATGAAAAGCCACTTCCAACCTTTTGTGCTGTATATGTTCTGAACCTCAGATTGGAGAATCTTTAACTCATTGTGCGACGAGTGTCAGAGGCAAGCCCACTTTCCAAACGCAACGGGTCCAATGCCACTGTCATGCCAGCTTCACGCTATTGTAATTCTGTTGACTTGAATGGAATCACTCCTGACCAGCATTGGTGTCAGGGAAATCCGAATCCAGGGCCCAGTCATTTTGCTTTAAAAAGGGAAATGTGGTAAATGTAGCCTTGAAAGTGTGGAAGCGAAATGTGTAGCCCAACTCATTCTGAGGCTGGGTGGCCCTATTCACTATCTGTCTGACTCAGGATGAGAAGGTTTTTCGTGCAGAGGAAAGTGCTCTGTGACTACAGAAATCTCTCTTCTGGTTAGCAGAACTGAAACTACTTGGCAACAAATCCTCTGGTGCATGCCATGATCACCAGGAAAAGGGTGATTGCAAAGAGGGAGAGGGGTGAGGAAAGTTCTGACCATTGTACCATCATCCCAGTGCTTGTACATCTGCCCTACATCAGTTTAGGGAAGTTCTTTCACTGTTAGGTGAACATTTTTCCTCGTAATATTTCCCTGATCTTGCATTCTCCGTGCACTCAAACTCAGAGGGCCTGATCTTCAAAAGTACTGACTGCCCATAATGTCACTCAAAGTAAATGGGAGCTGTGAGTGCTCTGAAAATGAGGCCTTGGTTGACTTCACTGGAAGCAGGATCTGATCCAAGGTATTGAACTAGGACCTAGGAAGACAAATGATAGTGATGATTACATTAGCCCTCATCCAATATTAAAGTGGTTATTTGCACAGCAGAGAAGTATGGCAGGTGTGGACCTCTGTTTATAGGTTAAGCAATCTTCTGTTCCTCACCCCTCTTTGCCTGCAACTTGCTGCCGGTTCACTTGGTGTTATGCTTGACTGCCACAGATCCCTGGATGGTTTCCTTCGCCTCACTGTGCCTCAGTTTTCTCTTCTATGTAATCAGGATAATACTTCTCTCGCACACAGGGAGGACTAATTCATTAGTGTTCACAGAGTGCTTTGGTGGGAGGTGGGAGTTTGAGGTGTGGAGTGGTGTTGGGGAGAGGGATAGCTCAGTGGTTTGAGCATTGGCCTGCTAAACCCAGAGTTGTGAGTTCAATCCTTGAGGGGGCCATTTAGGGATCTGGGGCAAAAACTGGGGACTGGTCCAGCTTTGAGCAGGGGGTTGTACTAGATACCTCCGGAGGTCCCTTCCAACCCTGATATTCTATGAACTGCTAATTGATTGATTGCTTTGCCAAATGCTTCCTTAATCCCTGGGCAGTCCCTTTATTCACTTAACTAGATAAAATTGGATTGGATCAGGATTGTGTTTTAAATGTTCTAAAAGCATCTAGAATGGTAGATATAAATAAGTGCTAAGTTTTATTCTAATAAGGACGTTAATAATAATAAAGGCATTAGAGTTTCCGTTACTGAAACTAGAACATGATTCAAGCGCTCTCCAGCCTCCTATCTGTGTCGCAAATTACTTTTAAACTGCTTAGTCCTGTAACTAAAACTGTACAGTGGAAGAGGAGCCACAATCACGATAACAATTACATTACAATAAATGCCAGCCTGATCTGATGTAAATGGCCCATCAGAACATTTATTAAACTGCGGGAAGCAATCTTGGTTTGAGATGTGGCTACGCATACAGGAGTTCTGTGAAGGTCTAGTAGTGCATGAAGCTGATATTCACTCCTCCCTGCCCTATTTTGCCTTTCAGTCACGTTGGTGTAAATCAGGAACCATTCCCTCGAAATCAGTGAAGTGACAGTGGTGAAAAGTTAATGTCGTGAAATTAGGTCCTGTAATTTTCAGGCTGTTGGTTTTATGAAGTGCTTTCAGGGACGCAGTTAATGTGCAAGGAACTGTCTGTGTCTGGGTGTGTAGGGCTGGTTTAAACTGGAATACTAGGACAGTGCAGGGATAGCATTTTATACCTACTGTATCTCCAGAACCCAGACGTATTTTGGCCCGTATGCGCTACATGTATTTTAAAAACTCACACGTATTTTGTGCTAGAAAAAAACACCAAACCCAATCAACTCAACATGGTTATTGTAAACATTACTAAACTGTGTCATAAGTCACATTGCATGCATTTTCTTATGCCCAGGGAGTTACCTATCCTTCCATCTTCACCACATCTGTCCTGGGCAGACAGAGCTTTTTATTTGGACTCGCATTCAGGTAGCCGAATCAAATCTGATTCGTGTGGGATTTTTTTTTTTCTTCTAATAGATTTCACAGATGGAATGAAAGATCGACATGGAGACCCTAATCCTACTTTGATAGCAAATTGCTGTGAACTTCAGGATAGGAGCAGGATCAGAGAAGGAAGTGTCATCGGGGTAGAGTGGGGTGAAACGTTTCAGATGAAAGTTTTATTTGCTGAACGATGCAGATCAGGTTGACCGAAACATGTCATGAATTTGTGTCAATTTCACCAGATTGGTTTTGGTAAAAAAAAAAAAAGACCTAAAGGCAGCTAAAAGAAATCTAAACATTTTGTTTCATTACTTTTGAAACAAAACATTTTGATTTTTTTATTACAAACAAATTAACTTCAAGTTTATTTTAAACTCAAAGTTTTTAAAAATTCAAAAATGAAATGTTTTGGGATTTGACCTGAGACAATTTTCTTTTTTTTTTTTTTTTTTCAATTATTTCATTGGCTGCCAAGTTCACATTTCAGCATCAACCCAAGACAATTTTTGTGTGTGTGCTGCAAACAAACAGCAAACTGAGTCATTCACATAGCTCTCGTGCGCACGCATTTTGATCTTATGCCAGTCTTAACTGGCATAACTCCATTAACTCTAACAGAGTGACTCTTAATTTACTTCCATGTAAGTGAGAACAGAATCAGACCTATAGACTCCCCTCTTCCTTTCTGGAACTGAATATATCAGGCCAGTACTTCAGCTGGTGGAAATTGGCATAGTCCCATTAGCTGCAACACCGATTTACATTGGCTCAAGCGCTCATGCCTTATTCGCAAAGTTTCTTTGTTCAATTTTATGAGCCTGATTCTCTTCTTCTAGTTTTACAGTGGTATAATTCCAGGGACTCTGCGGGAATTATTACTCCTGATAGTCACGTGTAATTCGCTATAAAATCAGACCCTAAACATAGGAATCATCACACATTTAAAAATGTTACCTGGAAAGCATACATCTAGAACACACTGGAGATAAAAATATCAAGAATTTTGTGTCTCATTTGTAAAACCTGAATGTGCAGAATATCCCTTTAAAATATATTTCTTTGGGTCACAAACATTATTCTGTATTTAAGAGATGTTTTTAATGCATAGTCTATATCATAACCAACAATTACAGATTTGCTGTTATTCTATTGTTACTGTGTCCATAATAAATGTCCTCATCTGTCTAATGTAAGCAATCTAAGAAATTCCATACAAGTAACTACATTAGAAGAGCATTAAGGTTACAAAGCACTGAAAAGTGAGGAAATGTCAAAAAATTAAGGCAGCCCATGCAACCTTAAATCTACCTCTTTATTACGTGCATTACAACAGACTTTAATGACATGCTCACATAATGTTTTGTTTTGGCTGGGCCCCTGATTTATTCGGTGCATAGAGTCAAAAGTGGACTTTGTTTCCACTATTTCTTGAAAACAGCCAGACCATTTTGGCTCAAAGTTTATGTACAAATAAATCCATTCCTGGGCCAAGAAAAAACGTGCCAAGTTTGAACCCAAAGGATAAAAATCTGTTGAAGATCTGTTGAGCATCTGAAAATGACCATTTAGAAGAAAAAATCTTGTGTGACGTTGACTCTAGACATCCTTACACGTTTAGCTTGGAATAGGATATAGATCAGGTGCACCATCATTTATCATAAGCCTGCACCATCCTCAGTACACCTGTGACTAAATTCAGCCCCTGGCCTAAATGCAACTTCCATTGAATTCACTGGGAGTTGCACCTGCTTGTATGAAGGACTGAGTCTGGTCCCCACAGAGAGCATCCTTATACTTGCTTTGCATACCCAGGCCTCAACCTCAGCTGTGGCCATATCTACGGAGTACAACTGAGATGTTGGAGAGGGGGTGGGTGAAAGCTATTTCTCAGAGGGCTGCACTGAACTACTTGTGTCTAGGTATGGCTCCTAGGGAGGATCTGCCAGCTAGGGATTTCTGGAGCAGTGTTGTCCAGCCAGGCTCCCTTCCCTTCAATAATCCCGATGCCCTCATGCTGAGGATTGCAGGGGTAGTGTTGGAGCTAGGTCTGTTAGTCTCCTCTGATGGGAGAATCCCCAGCTCGGGAGCTCCACCCCTTTGTGGTACACAGCAGAACATGGCTCGACTGAATCCACACTGAGCTAACAGAGGCCAGTGGTTTATTCATCGTGGCTACAGCATTGGACTGGGACTCTGGAGACATGGGTTCTATTCCTGGTCATGCTGCTGGGTGATGTTGGGCAAATCACTGCCCCTCTGTGCCTCAGTTTCCCCATGTGTAAAATGGCAGTAATGATCTCCTTTGGGAAGCGCTTTGAGATCCACTGCTGAAAAGAGCTAGGCATTATTATTGAACACCAAATCAGTGCTAGTTACTCTTCTATGCTGCTTACACCATTTTCTGTCTCGCTCGCACCCAATATGCAACCACTATTTAGGTTGTCCTTGATTTTAGCCTTTGCGGCCTAAGCATTATAGGACCATAGGATGTCCGCACAGCAGACGTATGGTCTTTTTCCACCTGGAAAAATCAGCAGCACAAAAAAGTCTCTGTTGAAGCCATTCCTGGTTTCACCGGAGTTTGGACGGAGGTCAGAAATCACGTGAAGAATTACTGCCATGCCGAGGAGTCTCCAGCTATGCTGCCTGCATTTTTCAGGCATGATATTAAACAGTTCTGCAGTGCTGTGTGTGGCCTAGCTATGCCATGCATCTAATTCCATTGCTGAAATGATCCCCTCAACTGTATTTTGCTGTCAGTTCTCTGGGATCCTCTTGTTTCCAGAAGCAATGCCTGGGATGGCAGATTCCCGTAGCTTGCAAAATTTCTCCCTACAAGGCTTTTCCCTTTCAGCATCTCTACTCCACGGATAGGGCAAGCACTGTGCGTCTGCTTGCCGAGGAATTCTTTCCATATGACCCCTCACTCATGAGTCCTGTCAGGGAAATGAGCGTTTGTGCCCTTCTTTTAGCAACAAATATATTCTAGCTTGTCTCCAGCCTCACTCTGTACAGCGTCATTCTTAGTGTGCATTGATCTTGGGAGCAATACTTGGGATACTTTTTGCAGGGACAGTGGGCCAGCTCTTACGGGATGTGAATCAGCGGAGCTCCAATAAAGTCCATCGTCTACAGACATACGCCAGCTGAGGATCTGGTCCATGGTGTTCACTTATTATTATTTTGAGCCCTAACTCCCTTACCGGAACACACAAGCCTGGTCAGTGTTGTGGATGGGAAATCCCCAGGGGACATCCAGATGCAGAAGGCAGTGATGTTGGCAGGTCGCTCTCTTTCCTTTGAGTCTCAAATGACCCCTGCCCCCTGAATAGTGCTAGGGGAACACTATACTGCCAGAGGCATCATCTTCTGGATGACACAGAGCTGACTTTTTTTTTAAATCCTGCAGCCTCACGACAAGGATAAGACAAACCCAAGGACTTATTGCTGCACGATCTTCCAGAAGCACAAAATTCTCTTGTGGGAAAATAGTTAAATGACAGACTCATGGATTATAATGTTCAAAAGGAAATAAGCCTCAGGCAATTCACAGGGACTTATTAACTCTGGAACGCCAACATATGCAGAATGGAAAACAACCGAAAATGGGGACAGAAAAGAGAGAGGGGTGGGGCTTGTAATGACTCCAAGGAGAGATTCTTTGTGGGATTTCAGATCCTACCAGCCAATGAACACAGCAGGCAACTGGCGTTGCAGTGAATTAGATACTGTTGATAAGATCTGTGCGCGTATCCGCAAGGTGCCAGGTTGGTATTTAGTGTCTCCGTTTGTTATGACTGTGGAATGAAATCTTCCTCCAGAAGGGCAAAGCTGTAACTCATCTGAGAGTATCTAACGGGAACCCTGTCAGCTCTAGCCACGGGACCAGGTCCTGAGCTGAAAAGGGATGCACAAATAGCTTTGCAACACCTTCTGTGCTCCCCTGATTCTCAGGCCATCCTGGCGCTGGATTGGTGCCCCACAGGAATCTTTCCATAGCCAGATCTACTGCCTTAAGGACAGCTTAGCTTTGGGGAAGCAGCACTAGTGTATGGGGAAAGTGAGACTGCAGCCACCTGATTGAATGGGTTTGTGTCCCGGCCACCTTCTCGTATAACAAGGCAGCAGTAAAGTCTTGCCTTTTATCCGTCTACCCCAGAGGCGCTGGCAGGATTTGTTACGGACAAACAAAAAGGCAACTGTGTGTTTGACTCCGGTTCCCTTCCACTCCCTCTGTTTGATGACAAATCAATGACACATTTCGCTGTAGCTGCCTGGATTGGGTGTTACACCCCTGGCATCTTGGAGTTCCTGTGTTTTGTAATTATTTCCTCTCTGCCAATATACCACTCAGGCTTCCTCAGCTATCGGCTGTGAACACAAACCCAAAATATATAACACAGCCATTGGATGCAGCCCAGCCAGCGGGAGGATGATGCAACTAAAAATAAATGCCCACATGCCCTGCAAAGCAGCCAACAGCCAGAAATCAGGCATCTACTTGGCGTGGGGCTTTAATTAACAGAGAGAGGTCAAACCCTATGCTCAGCCGCTGTAGGGGGCACAGGACCGGGACTCGGGAGCCGTGGGTTCAATTCCTGGCTCTGCAACACAAACTCTGATGTTGGGCATGTCCCTTCGTCTCTCTGCGCTGCAGTTCCCCAGCGGTAAGAGAGGGATAACGAGGCTGCCTTTCTCCTGCTCTTTGGTTAGACGGCAAGGTCTTTGGGGCAGGGACTGTATGTAGAGCACCTAGCACAATGGGGCCCCAATCTCCATTGGGATGTCTAGGGGACGTCTAGCCCATGGCAGCAAGCCTCCCAGCCTGGGTCAAGAGACTCGGGCTTGCACTGTTGTGCTAAAAATAGCTATGTAGACATTGGAGCTTGGGGTGGAGCACCTGGCATTGGCCACTATTGGAAGACAGGATACAGGGCTAGATGGACCTTTGGTCTGACCCAGTATGACCATTCTTATGTTAAATGGACTAACACTGGGCTAAGTGAGAGATCTGAGAAAGTAGTTGTCAGTGGGGGAACCATCCTTAAATGGGGGAGTCTGGTGGTGGCCCACAGGGATCAGTACAGGGCCTGACACTATTCAACTCTTTCCTCAAGGATCTGCAAGTGTAATATAAGAGCTTGGGCTCTGAAGCCTAGGGAGAGGGGTGAGTGCTGTCTCCAGAGCTATTTTTTAAGGCACTAGTTCGAGGCCAAGCCTGTTGACCCAGGGTGGGAGGGTCGCTGCTTCAGGCAATGTACACATATGCCTAGAAGGTCTTGTAATGAGCGTGGCCACTCCGCACAGCAAGAGGGCACCCAGATCAAGTATAACTTTAACACCATTCCCTTGGTTACCGTCCACATGTCAAGAGCATTTAGGTGCCATGTTAACTACGGTCTTGCCAGTGATGATGCCCAGTTTGTCATTTACTGTTTCTGCAGAGCTGAGTGTACTCCAAAGGGAGAGCTTCCTAGACCAAAACTGCCCTCCCCTAAGGGTGGTATTCAGCCCTGTGCATCTAGATACCGCCTTAGTCCTTAAAATAAGACTGAGCAGGGACTCATCAGCAGAGCTGATCGGGAATTTTTCAACAAAATAGTTTTTCATTAGAAAATGCTGATTCACTGAAGCAGAAACCAACAGCATGTGGAAATGGACCAGCTTTGGCAAAGCTTTTGTTGGCAACGTTTTCTCAGGTCCGGGATGGAATTTCTGATCAAAGCAAGAGAGAGATGCACACCACATCCCAGAATGCTGCCCAGCCTGGTAACGCAACGAAGATACAAGAGACCGAAGTTGAAGTTCAGTTCCCTCTTCTACCCTGAGTCACAGTGGTGACTTGAACTTCGGTTCAACCCCACATTTTGGGGTTCATGCCGGAACCAGATGACTATCGACTATTCAGGGCTGTTGAGTTTGGTTTTTCATAACCAAAACCTTCTGAAGATTGTTTTATTTTATTTGTATTTTTTTGGTTTGGTTTGGTTTGGTGTTAATGGAAGAAGGAAATTTTTTTGAAATCTCAAAGTTTCACATCCTGCACAAACCATTTCCTCCCCAGCTCACCAAACTAGTGCCTGGCCATTGGTGTGGCACTCCGTCCAGGGATGAGCTTCACTCAAATACTCCAGCTCCAGAGTTACCACTCTTGCTGGGAATTGGCAGAACAGGAAGGGGGATGCTGAAGGAAACAAGGTTAGAGATCCAGGCTGAGGTCAAGTGATATAGGGCTTTAAGTTCCAGCTCCTTCACCTCAATGCAGTGGAAAGCCAATGGAGGTATTACAAGAGGAGAGGTGGGTTGACAAGAGAGTTGGTTGGGAATTTTCCATCAAAACGTTTCTTCAACAGACAACGTGGTTTTTGCAAAATGGACATTTTCAATGGTGAAAATGCTGATCTTTCTGATTTATTTTTTTTCCCTGTCAGGAGATGTGAAACATTTTGGACCCTGCCATCATTAATCTCTGCATCAGCCTGAGCTGCTGTGGTACCTCATGGAGGTTGTAGTTCAAGTGGCTCATGTCCCCATTCTCTCATCTGGGCTGGGCTCCACAGGTGGACTACATCTCCCATGATGTCTGGGGGCTCACCCACATGTTTCAGTATTTCCAAATGGAAATTTTTTTTTCAGAGCTTTTCATTTTGCGGCAAATTTCAATATTTTGACTTTTCATCCTGATTCGGGATGCAAACAAACGTGAAAGCATCTGATATTCACTTGGGATGGAAATTCTGTTTTTCGATCAATATAAATTGACAAGTTCAATATAGCGGGATGGGAGGTGATGTTAGTGGCAGCCTTTCCGTCAATCACCATTTACTTTGAAGGCCTGTGTCTCCTTATCACAATCATTCCATCGGAGTCCTGTCCACTTGAACTCGGGTCACCAAATGCACAGTGCATTGCAGCTGATGTTCTGCTGGTTAAATCGAGATGGATTGTTTGCTTCATTCACGGTTTGCTTGTTTCAGCTGGTTCCCCAGGGAGTCATCTCTTTCCATGTCTGTTTGATAGACTGTAATTTCTCCAGGGCAGGAACTCTCTTCAGATCTATTGTTCTGTGCCAGGAAATAAATAAATATGACTGACAAATATGATCTAAAATCTCAGCCATTACTCAATGGGTTTTCAGGTTTTAACACATAGCATTGTTTCATTTCCAGTAGGGATGAGGTTTGTTTAGGACCTATTCATTAATGAGACACCGAAGACAGAAGAGCAAGTCCATGATTGAACCAACGTCCTTTTCCACCACTTCTGTACTGAAGTGCCATAGATCGATAGGATTTATGGGGCCTTTGTAATGTATCTCCAGGCCTTTTAGAGACCAGGACCATTTTGTCATAATTAACATTCTTTTGCCTGTGCAGACATGAATCAGTCAAGCAGCTTGGTCTATTTCAAATCAATAAGTGCTCATGGATAAGATACTGCACTCTGTAGCATGGCTAATGCACATTGTTTCCTTGCAGCTAATAGAATAAATGTGCTCCTGCAGTTTTCCAAACTCTGTCTTCCCCTGGCTGCTTGAAGTCTAATTCCTTTAAGTGCGAGTGTTTCTTGTTGTCCAACTCCATTGCTTTTGTTGTTAGGCATGAATCATAGAATCAAAGAAATGTAGGGCTGGAAGAGATCTCAAGAGGTCACCGAGTCTATCTATCTGCTCCTGTAGGTGTCTGTTTTGGGCTTCAGTGACTGTAGAAAGCTCCCTGTTTGGAGAAGGGCAGTGTTCCATTTCTCTAGTTTCTTATATGGCCCCCCAGTGCTGCAGTATCTGAGGATCTCTCTTGAGTAAAAGCAGAAACAATCATAGAAATGTAAGGCTTGAAGGGACCTTGAGAGGTCATCTATCCATCCCCTTGTGCTGAGGCAGAACCAAGTACACCTAGTCAAAGATACATCTCTCTCTGGAGATATATATATCTCACATACACACGGGTATGAGGATGAAGGTGCTATTGTGGGGAAAGAGGAGGCAAAGAGGTTTGTTTTGTATTTATTTCTGAATGCAGGCAGAGTCATTCTTATTAGACCTGAGCAAACAACCAGTTTTTTCTTTTGGTGGTTGAATTGAAGATTTGTGTGGAGGGGGATTGTTTTGGGTTGACACGCAGCAGGAATTTTTCAGCAAACCTAAACCATCAAAACATTTAATTTTGGGTTGAATGAAACGTTTCACTTTGGTTTTGAGGGGTTTTTTTTATCTGTTTTTTTTTTTTAAGTACTAAAATTGGAGTGAAATTTAAAAAGAAAAATCTAAACGTTTTGATGACAAAATGTCAACATGAAACATTTCAACTCTCTGAATGTTTTGGGGGCTTTTCTTCAACCGAAACGTTTTGGCAAATTTAAAATAAATTTACAAAATGTTTTGATCAACCCGAATCTGCATTTTTTTTTGGTCAAGAAATTCCCATCCAAAAAACTTCACCCCGCTCTAATTCTTAGCTCAGCTGTCATAATCTGGAACCTGCTCCTATGGGTGTTCCATCTCCAGTGGACAGAGCTCTTCCTCTGTTGGTTGGCAGTTCCAGTGGATCGTAGCTGTGAAGGGTGGTCATGGTCATAGAAGGAGAAGCGATCTCAGGTAGCTAGGTCCAAGGACATACAGAGCTTTGAATATCAAGAGAATGACCTTGGCTTTGGACTGTCTTCAATGAGTTATCAGTGCAGAGAGAGGATGTTGGGAACGTCACCCCAAATCACCAATGTTACTGAGCAGAAGGGCTCTGTGTCTTGTAATCCTTGCATTTCTGGAAAGAAAATATGAATCTTATTGATTTCCTCCATACTCTTCCAACTTCTTCAAGTTGTTCCAAAACAACCGCAGTCCAATTAAAAGAGCTTTCCTCTAGAGAAACAGGCATTTCCTGTCTTTCCCTCAAACAAATCTGCAGAGGCAGAAAAGTCCTCTGCTTCCGAGCTTGACAAAGAGGTGGTGTTTGTTGGGATACGTAAGGGTTAAGCAGAAAACTGGGAGACTGCTGGTGAACAGAGATGGTAATAAGGAGTAGAGGAACAGGCGAGCACTGCTTCTGCACTTGATAGATAAAGTGCAGACACCTCTCTGTGCTTGATAGATTTAGGGCTACCCTAAATCTCCATTCCCTTCTCCTTGTTAAGGGTTTGATAAGGTTGCAGCTACCTGAGGAATGTGGGCATCTAAAGAATACCTTCTGGGGTAAAGTAGTGTTATCTTCCCCCCACTTCCTTTCCCAGCTACACAGGCAAGTTGGGGGTCATGGCCCCTTCCTCCCTTCCCTGCAAACTGCTGATCCAGGGAGTTCATGACTGAAATTATAGCAAAGAAATGTATCTTCAAAGTAAAAATAATCTGTGGAATATGCTAAAGCTGTAAATAGTGATCGGGGCAGGAATAATTATATTCAGTATAGAGCTATTAATATTCATTGTATGGGCATTCTTATTACTCCGTAAGGGTTTTGGGGGTGTTTGTAGTAAATGTAGGAATTTACATACTAACTTCAATAAAGAATGTGCTGTAACTAATTCAGTGCTTACTTGACAATTGGATCGAGGGGAACAAGTATCGCAATAAAGAAGCCTGTACTCAAATCCACCTCTGGGTCAACCTGCTCTTTTTCTTCTAACAGTGTTATTGTGAAATCAGTTCTTTAGTGTGTAACCCTTCTGCCAGTCAGAGTAGGCAGCAACAAAGACTGGTTTCTGTACCTAGGGGTTCCTTTTCAACAATACAACACACAACCGGCTCGAGCCCCCACCCAGTGACCTGGGACAATTACACACCACGCCCTGGGCACCTCTAAGAGGTAATAATTCCCCTGCGCAAGCACAGAGTCTGAGTGTACCAAAAACTTTTACTAAAAGTAGGGAAGTTACTCAGCATTAATTTGGGAAAACACCGCAACTAGATTCATAAACATAAACCATGAGCAAAAGACCCACTCCCAAGTAAGTGGGCAGTGTCCTTTTCCCTCAGGTTCTTAAGTCCAGCAACCCAGAAGTCCCTTTAACGTGCCCGTCCCTTCTCTGCACCCCACTCACAGTTGCTGTCCTTGGCCAGTGCAGCCCCAGAGCTCAGAGGTTCATCCACAGAGTTCACCTCCCACTCTGGGTGAAAGGGAGCGGGTAAGGAGGCACCTTACTGGCACCACTGCTCGGGCACTTGTTTGTCGCCCTGCCAGCCAATCGGCGCACCTCTCTGCCAGCCGCCCTGCTGGCCACGCTTCTCCACCAGCCTCCCTGCCGGCCACTTGCCGTGCCTTCCCCCCAGCCACCGTGCTGGTCGTGCCTCTCCACCAACCGCCCAGCTGGCCACTCACCAAGATGTCTTCAGGGCCCACCACTTAACATAGCTTTCAGCTCTCAGTGATTCAGCTGTTAGTGGGGGACCTTCACTGCTAGTGGACACTGGGCAGTCTCTTGAATAGAGACATTGTCTCAAAATAGGTCTAATACTTAGACCTAGGTATCATAGAATCATAGAATATCAGGGTTGGAAGGGACCTCAAGAGGTCATCTAATCCAACCCCCTGCTCAAAGCAGGACCAATCCCCAACTAAATCATCCCAGCCAGGGCTTTGTCAAGCCTGAGCTTAAAAACCTCTAAGGATGGAGATTCCACCATCTCCCTAGGTAATGCATTCCAGTGCTTCACCACCCTCCTAGTGAAAAAGTTTTTCCTAATATCCAACCTAAACCTCCCCCACTGCAACTTGAGACCATTACTCCTTATTCTGTCATCTGCTACCACTGAGAACAATCTAGATCCATCCTCTTTGAAACCCCCCTTCAGGTAGTTGAAGGCTGCTATCAAATCCTCCCTCACTCTTCTCTTCTGCAGACTAAACAATCCCAGTTCCCTCAGCCTCTCCTCATAAGTCATGTTTTCCAGTCCTCTAACTGTTTTTGTTGCCCTCCACTGGATGCTTTCCAATTTTTCCACATCCTTCTTGTAGTGTGGGGCCAAAACTGGACACAGTATTCCAGATGAGGCCTCACCAATATATCAGTGATTTCAGCTCTGCAGCACATAACAAGACTCACAATTGAGTCTAAATTAGCTCTTTTGTTATACCATGGAGAGAGAGAGAGAGGGTCAAATGGTGTCTAAGACACTTAAACAGGACCCGCACCACCAGGTAGGTAGGTGCGTGCGTGTGTGTGTGTTTGTCAACTCACTGGACTTTGGAACCCATGTCCCCTGCCTAGCAAGTGCCATGCAGTTGAGGGTGATTCCCTCTATCGGGGTATGCCAGGTACACTTCTGCTGCCGTCAGTTCACACAACAAGGGTAACAAGGCTTTAGTTGCCTAGATAGCACACATGCATCCGGAAAGGTGTGACAATAAAGCTGTTGGCTGGCTCTGCCCTTTCAGAAACAACCTTTCAAAACATAGCCAGCGTTTGCCCAAAGTTGGTAACGTAGCAAAGAGATTTGGAAGGTGCGTTGGCGCGCCAAACAGATGTATCTGCTGCATAGTGCTGTGAACTAGCTGGTGTGTATAAGTTCAGTAGTTCTGATTACATCCAGAGAACAATGTATCATAGGCCTTACACTGCTGAGACCCAAGGGAGACTCTCCTTTAGCTCAGTAGTGGGGGGCTGTGCTTTAGGAGCAGGAGGAGTTTGGCTCTATCCCCACATATGTTGGGAAGTTCTAAGTGGCCGCAGAGTGCAGCACAAATGGCAAACCCTGAGTGATTTGTTCTGAAATCCAAGCTCTGTGTTCAGCAGGTGGCGGTGTACAACTTCCTCTTTCTCTAAGCAACCTTCCTCATTTTCAATGATGTAAGTACATTGTGCTTTCTCAAACTGTACTGTGCCCTCCCGGAGGACGCTTAGCTGCAATTTTGTGTGCCCTCATCCCTGTCTTAATGGGGTTGGGAAGGACATTTTAAAAACCATTTTGATCTAAGGTGGGAGATTAAAGAACATGGCTCCTAAATAGACAATATAGTGACATTAAACAGAATTGTAATTGCTGGGGGGCGGGGGAGAACTACATTATTAGAGATTAACCAAGTGCTTTGTGCATACCCCCCCCCAGTGCATTACAGAATTAGCCCTTGATTTTCAGGGTTACAGAGCACCAACGTCTCCCATTGACTTCAGCTGGAACTGTGGAGTACTGGATGCCTCTTCAAATCAGGTCTTGACAGTCTATATAGATCCTAGGCAGCCATTCTGCAGAAAAGGACCTAGGGGTTACAGTGAATGAGAAGCTGGATATGAGTCAACAGTGTGCCCATGTTGCCAAGAAGGCTAACAGCATTTTGGACTGTATAAGTAGGAGCATTGCCAGGAGATTGAGGGACATGATCATTCCCCTCTATTTGACATTGGTGAGGCCTCATCTGGAGTACTGTGTCCAATTTTGGGCCCCACACTACAAGAAGGATGTGGAAAAATTGGAAAGAATCCAGCGGAGGGCAACAAAAATGATTAGGGGTCTGGAACACATGACTTACGAGGAGAGGCTGAGGGAACTGGGATTGTTTAGTCTGCAGAAGAGAAGAATGAGGGGTGATTTGATAGCTGCTTTCAACTACCTGAAAGGGAGTTCCAAAGAGGATGGATCTAGACTGTTCTCAGTGGTAGCAGATGACAGAACAAGGAGTAATGGTCTCAAGTTGCAGTGGGGGAGGTTTAGGTTGGATATTAGGAAAATCTTTCTCACGAGGAGGGTGGTGAAGCACTGGAATGTGTTACCTAGGGAGGTGGTGGAATCTCCTTCCTTAGGGGTTTTTAAGGTCAGGCTTGACAAAGCCCTGGCTGGGATGATTTAGTTGGGGATTGGCCCTGCTTTGAGCAGGGGGTTGGACTAGATGACCTCCTGAGGTCCTTTCCAACCCTGAAATTCTATGATTCTACTACTTACCCAGAGGTGCTGGAACAATTTTCATAGTGCGGGTTCTGAAAGCCATTGAACCAAACTGTAAATTCTCTCTATAATGGAAACCACTTCAAACCACGGGGTGTGGCAGCATGCCCAGCATCCCTAGTTCTAGCACTTATAGAGCCACCAAGACGGTAGTATCTGGCCACCAGACAATGGCATGAGCAACACCACTCTGCAGGTTCAGGACAGGAGGCGAAGTAGTAGGTTGGTATGTTACGTGGAATCAGTTGGTAGTGGAAGGTGCTAAAGTTAGTGGTTTAAGTCCCCATCACTAAAACTGGCACCAGCTAATCTCATATGATGGAGAGGCCTGTATGTGTTACCAAGCCAAAATAACCCTATCATCACTAGATGGGGCCGTGCCAGATCTGAGCTGAGTGACTTTCTTGGAGCAATGTGTGGAAATGTATATGGCTGTTCCCCTTCCTAGACCCGTTTTGTTTATCGGAAGAAGATATTGGTCTGCAGGGCCGTGAATCCAGCATCTCGCACCAGCACCAAACGTGCTAAAGCAGAGAATGGGAAAATGTAGCCAATGGGCACAGCATCAGAGCTTTATTTAAAGCAGGCAGGAATGGTACTGAATATTGCTCTGGTCCCGGCCAAAGTCCCATAAGGTTGCCAATGACTGCCAGGGCTCAAGACCTCAGTTTTAACATCTCACAAACTCATTTCTTTTTCTAGTGAGAGCTAACACTAAAAATGGATGGGGGAAGCACCAAGTAGGTGCTTGGTCATATATTAGTTCAGCCTTTCAGATTTAACTCCTCATTGTACTTGGAAATAACTGCCCTGAAATTACCACCATCAACTGCTGTTTTAAATAAGCTTAGATCCATCAATATGAAAGGAACTATGCCACACCATCTGAATCTGGCCCTTTGTGTGAGTTTGGTGCTCGGGAAAGATGTCATGGCAGCAACCCTGGGAGGTTGAAGCTTCATGCACAAGTACAGCAAAGGCAACAGGAAACGCCACCTGACCGGTTTGCCTAACCTCTGACCTGGAGGGGCCACCTTTGGGGATGAGAGGGTAGTGCAGTCTGTCCAGTCAGCCCTTGCCCTCTGCCCACCCTGGCAACAAAGGTAATAGTTAGTATGGTGGTGGTTTGGATTATGGTACGTGTGAGAGCGAAGTTCACCGGTCCATTGGGAATGGAACTCTCTTGATTTGTTTCTTAGAGATCAACGCAAAGGTTTGACGAGAGAGGGCGGGAGTGAGACCTGGTTCCAAACAAGATTTTTTTCAATAGGAACCTAGAAGGTCACGTCTGCTTTGTCCAGTTCATGCATGGGGCCAGAGGAGCTGCTGATGAGTGTTCTACGAAGGGTTAAGGCATATTTTAGTGGGGATGGGCTGGCATGCAGTCTGGCTCAGGAATTAGGAGCAGGATGCCAGAGGTTAGACAGTTCCCTTGTAATCCATTAGTGTTGTTATTCCTATATTTGAGGTATGATTTTAATTAAAAAAACATTTAGCTGGATTTAAATCTTACGCCACAGAAGAAGCAAATCTTTCTGTCGATATAAGAAAAATGACAATCCTGTCATTCCAAAGGTTCTTAGTCCGTTGGCGTTTGATCCCCGCAGTCAGGGGCCATAGCGTCTCTGCTCTCCTTCGTGAGTTGCATTTTTGACATTGTATCACAGTTTCAGCCAAGTCTCCCTTGTTGGCCAATAAGAAGCAAGGACCCTGACCTTCCGTGGCTTTGCGTAGACCAATGATACTTAGACTGAGGTTCGCAAGTTGCAAGTGGCTCTTTAATGGGTCTCCTGCAGCTCTTTGCAGCCCATGATATAAAACACTGTGTGATTTAATTATTAACCAGTCTAAGTTGTTAAGCAATCAGAATATTTTTGATATGTTATTAACCAATTGTAGTGGATAAAATAATAATACTTGGCCAGTCATTTTGCTGTGAGAATTATAGAACACTATGATAGGAAATATTTTTATATATATTGTAGTTGATAAAAGAATAATACTTGGTCAGTCAATATATATATTAAATATAATATATTTCCTATCATACTATTACTGTAGTAAATCAAACAATGAATTCACACCACTGTGGTTCTTTTGGGCAATGCCGATTGCTAATTTGGATCCTGAACCACTGAGGTTTGCGTATCACTGGCATAGACCATTTAGTTCACTATGGCCAGACTTGATGGGTTTCTAACTATCAGGATGTCAAACGTGAAGCACCTGTAAAACAGTGTTGTAGATCGGTTCTCCAGGCCAACTTCATTCCCACATTTTCTCATTTATTGAGTCCAATCTCAACATGGTCCTTGAGCCATATCGGTAGGCCTTTTCGTTTGGACTAGTTCAGTTTCTCTGTCTGGTTCTCCTATGCTAGTTTGTAACATTCATTCTTGAAAATAACTTGACCTACTTTTCACAGTTGGTTCCCAAGCAAGCAAAAATTATAGGCCCTGTTCTCACAAAGTTCTTGTGTCAACATGGTCTGATTGAGAGCAAATTCATGGGAGTTCCATACCCAGCGGCTGCAGGACCAGACTCATGGTATATGTGGATGACCGCTAATGTTGACATAGTAAGCTTGATATTATTATTATTATTATTATTATTTTTTATTATTATAGTAAGCTTGATATTCTTTTCAGTCCCTTAAACCACTCCTCCCACCCTCCACCACAATCTTCATAATCTGTCAGTTTTTGCATGTGTCTCGATTGTTCATTCTGAGAATTAGGACCCGAAAAAAGAGGGAGAATAATTGTGTAAGCAGAAAAGTCAGCTCTCAGTTAAGCCACTTCCTCTTCCTTTCAGAAATGCTGCTATCTTGATGAACCACTAGGAGATGTGTGCAAGAGAAGCACATCTTAACTCTGAGTTTCCTATGAGCATCCAGCAGCCCAAGTTTAAAGACCAAGCTCTTCACTATTTATTGTTCTAGCCTTATTCATCTTTATTGTTAACTCTGAATTGCCACATGCATGGGGCTGTAGGTGGGATGATGTTTACAGGAAACAAATCCTCTGACCGGGAAGTAGAGCTCAAGGAACTTGACAGTAGGAAATGGACTGTGGCCACCACCATCCATCATCTGTAACCATGTTGGTGGGCACCAGATAAATAGTTACAATTATAATTAATAAATGCCTAAAATAATTAATGTTACTACAGAGACTCTACTCTTCTGCCATCTAAATTGTTTCAGCCCCATACAATCATAGGATATAGAGATGAAAAAGACCTTTTAAGTCATGCTGGGGGACATATTTTATTGGCTAACAGCTTATTGGCTGAGAAATGCAATTTTGGTCGACCCAAAACTATTCTCAAATTTTGAAATTAATTTCCCAAATAGTTTTAGTGGGGAAAAAAATGGTGTCTGAGGACGTAGAGTGTGTCTCCACCGCAACGAAAAATCTGCGGCTGGCCTGTGTCAGCTGACTTGGTCTCACGGGGCTCAGGCTGTGGTCCTGTTTCATTGCCGAGTAGGCTTCCGGGCTTGGGCTGGAGCCTGAACTCTGGGACTCTCCCTCCTTGTTGGGCCCTAAAAACCGGGATTAATCTGGAGCCCAGAAGTTTACAGTGCCTGGGCCAGCCGCAGGTGCCTATCTGCAGTGTAGACATACCCTTAGATGAAGGGCAGTGGCAGCCTCCCTTATAATCTGTTCATCTTAGAAAAGAGCCGATTATAGGGCGGGGGGGAGGGGTGGGTATGACAGAGATATATGAAATCATGAATGATGTGGAAAAAGTGAATAGAGATGTACTGTTTACCCTTTCCCATGATACAAAAACCAGGGGTCACCTGATGAAATTAATAAGCAACAGATTTAATACAAACAAGAGGATGTACTTTTCCACACAATGTGCAGCTAACCTGTGGAACTCATTGCCATGGGATGTTGTGATGGCCAAAAGTATAAATGGATTCTAAAAAGAACTGGATGAGTTCATGGAGGATAGGTCCATCAATGGCCATTAGCCAAGCTGGTCAGAGAACACAACTCCATGCTCAGTGCAACCCTAAACCTCTGACTACCAGAAGTAAAAGGCAGGGATGGATCACTCCATAAATGTCCTGTTCTGTACACTCCCCCTAAAGCTCTGATACAGGCCATTATCAGAGAGCTAATACTGGGCATAATGGTCTGAGCCAGCGTGGCAGCTCTTATGTTCTACCCTTTAGCCCTGGGATTAGGGCATTTACTTAAGATGTGGGATACCCGGATTCAATTCCCCTCTCTGCCTGACAGTGGGGGTGGGATGGGGTTTGAGCTTAGGTCTGTCTCCTACATTGCAGGAGCATGCCCTGGCCACTGGGTATTCTGGGACAGGGTTCCTGCCAACTCCTGTGAAGCTGTTCCACTTTGCATACGTAATTAGTGCAGCACCAGGGGAGACTGAAATTTTTCACCATTTTGGGACTTGGTTTGACTCAAACCAATATTTTTTTCAGAATGGCTGGTGAACCGAAATCAATTATTCGCTCAGCTCTACCCTTCAGTTATCAGTCCATGCCCTGCATGACACAGGATTCTTCCTTGACTGCATCCCCTGCCACTGTAATGAAGATCATCCGGAGGTGTATGGCATTTCCGTGTCTTATCGCTTCAATCAGAAGCAAAGGCTGCATTGTGTCACTCGTTGCCTTGTGGATCTGCCAGTCATTTGGTTGGGAATAAGTTCTGTTTTTACAGGAAATGTAAATCAAAGGGATTGTGAAATCCCAGGAATGGGGACCGCAGAAGTACCTACGATTGATAGAAAAGTGTGGGTGTTAAACTGGGAAAGCAGTTCCAGAGCACATCTGCAGTCCTGGGATTTCACAATCCACTCAGAGTCCATCCAAGTAGTTAGTAATCTGCAGAAGCAGTCAATGTTCACTGTGTCTGTGTACGGCAAAGCCTGGGCTTTTGTATCCTGAAACCCCACAACTAGCTCTAATGCCATCCCAGGCTCTGGTCACTAGAAGATACCATAAAATCCCAGGATTCCCTCTCCCTGTTCTCAGTAACTGCCAGGCAACTATGTTGTGTTAATTTTTGATTAAGTAAATGGGCCCACAGGTACAAGGCAAAACAGTTAAGCAAACACACCATTAAAACATCTTTTCAACCTTTTTTAAAGATAGAGACAAGGGAAAACAGGTCAAGTATTTGAAATGTAAAGTACTAAGTAAAGCTCTCAGCTTAACAATATCCCTTATTCCTTTTCCCCTTAGCTGTAGAGAGTTTATTCTGAGGGAAAAAACTCCTGTTTGACAGTCTCTTAGGTGGTATTAAAGATCTAGTTTCCCACAATTAGGCTTATACTTGGGGTTGGCGTGCTAGGCCCCAATTATTACAACAGCTTCTTTAGTCATGGCTTGGGTCTAGCTCCCTGGACAGAGGACAGTTAGGTGCCCTATTCCTATTGTCTTTCAATGAGGATTGCATGTCTGACTGCCCTTTGTGCCTTCCAGTGATCTCCCCTGCAGCATGCCCCGCCCCCAGCATCTTTGTGTGTTTGTACAGCACCTACCACAACGGGCTGCAATCTTGATTGGGTGCTACTGAAATATAGATAAGAAACAGTCACATTATAGCAAACACCAAGAGTGCAAAAATCATGAGTCAGGTCTAAAAAAAAATCATGTTTTTGTTTGTTTAATAATACATGTTGGATTCTTTTTAGTTGCCTTCTGGTTTTTGAACGGTTACGATTAAGGCTACAGTTTTTGTCACAGAGGTCGTGAAAGTCTCGGAATCCGTGACTTCCAATGCCCTCCGTGATTTCAGCCCATGGTGGCTGGGAGCTGTGGGGTATCCCCACGGCAGCTGGGAGTTGCGGGATATCGCTTCCACCTGGTGGGGGTACCCTGGAGCTGTGAGCTGCCGCAGATAGCGGGGGTACCCCAGAGCTCTTGGCTGCTGCGGGGGGACCTGGGAGCTCTGAGCCTCCACAGGTGGTGGGGGGCCCCCAGAGCTCTGAGCACACTCCCACAGCTGCATATCCGCTGCGGGAGGCATGTGGACCCCACAGCTGAGCTCCCCATTTTGTCATGGATATTTTTAGTAAAAGTCATGGACAATTCATGGGCTTCCAGGAATTTTTCTTTATTGCCTGTGACTTGTCTGTAACTTTTACTTAAAATATCCATGGCAAAATCTTAGCCTTAGTTATGATGCATGCTTTCAAGCTTTTCTCCACAACCAGAAGGGCTGTAAACTCTTTTAAATGAAACCGGAGATTCCCAAATAATCCTAGGACTCCAGGTGCTGGTGCTTTAAGGAAAGCACCAAGTATTGCAAAATGTCTGATGAATTCTCAGGTGTTGGCAACATGCAGCAGCTCCTAACAGAGTTGAGGTGACGTTACTTCTCTCTCACTCTCTGTCAGTTGGTCCCTGCCATGTAAAATGTGAACTCTCTGTTCTGCCTTGCACGCTCATCTTGTCTGATACAGCAGGTTGCTGTTTGCGTAAGGATGTTAGTCAAACAATTAGGATCCTAAGGTGTGGTTTGGGAGCATCATCCATGTCGTCATTTCCTCAGTTTTGAGTTCACAGCATCAGTGAGGAAGGAATTCTCTTTTATTTGTGTTTGTTCCCAGACACACACCGGCCAGGACAAGTACCACACCAGCTTAGGACTCTGTGGTTGGAGACTGGCAGCTATATAAATAAAGCCAATTACATTGTAATGGTATTTAAATGTGTTTCTCAACACCAAGGCTGAGATCAGACCTCTGAAATGACAAGAAGCCAAGGAGTGCGCAAATATAGTTAAATTAAGATATGAGGGCAAAGGTCTTATGTAACAGCTACTTACACTAGGTTCAGAACCACCCAAGCCATGCCCTCGGCTGCTGGTGCTTCTGAAAGTCAGCCAACGCCTCTGTCATATTTGTTTTTAACGCTGGAAATCTGGGAAGCAATCAGCAACAGACCGACCTGACGCATGAGTCAGACCACCGTACTACGTCAGTTTGTCCCTCTGCAGAGCAGTTCATAAGACAGCAATGCAGATGCTGGCCCGACAGAGCCCTGTTCAACAGCACTTCCTCAGAGACGTGTAATCTAGTGGCTTGATAATGTGACAGGGACCCAGGAATCTCTGCATTCTAATCCTAGATCCGCTGCTGAGTCGCTGCATGATGGTGGGCCAGTGGCCAAACTTCCCTGCATGTTTCACCTCTCTAAAATAGGAGTAATATTTCCCTATTTCTGTTACTCCCAATTAGCTTGAGCATCATGTGCTTGCCATGCATCAGTATGCATCCATACTTAGCCAATGGCTTTTGGATGTTCTTCAAGGCGTTTGCCTGAGTAGATATTTGCCATCATCTGTGTATGGAATAGAAATGACATTAGAAGAATGACCAGATTCCCTGGCTGGACTGAAGAGATTCAAAGGTCATGTTTAAGGATGCAGCACCTGTCTGAACTCTTGGTTTATGGGGGTTGAATTTGGAGCATTATTTGCTTTTACAAGGATCCTGTTAGTGTTTTCACATGGTACCCAATCCTCCTTGGTCACAGTTCATCTTCTCTATCCGTACCATGCAGAGTGACTCCTACATTTTGCAAAGATCCTACTCTATAGAGTCACACAAGCTTTAGTTCTTGACTCCCTTGTTCTTTCCAGGTTACCTCGCTCCTCCATTCATTACCCATGAGTAGTATGTCCTGATAATACTGACAAGTACGATTCTTTCATTTCAATGATTCTCATCACCCCCTGTAGATCCTTCCCTCTGGCGTCTCATGGACGCTCCCTCTATTATCAGATCCTGTCTGAAAATGCTCTCCCTTGCCTATGTGTTGTCTTTCTGACTGCCAAGTACCTTCGTAGAGTTAGACTGGCTTCTTTGTTCAAGCCAACGCTCATATATGTTACCCCTCTGTTATCTTATTGTTCTTCTCCTTGTGACACCTAATCCCACATATGGGTTGAACCTACTCACCCCTCCTCTATCCACTGAGAAGGATTTCAGTGTCCATGCCTGAGCCCAAAACACTTCAGTATGCATTGTGAATTGGCGGAACAGTGCTCGGTCAGCAGAGGGCCATGTGATGAATCTGCTATGGGTGAATCTGAGGTTGCGCTTTCCCTGTGACTGGGACAAGTCATGGGATGCTAGAGGGGAGATGATGAGGAATCCATGGCAGTTGGGGGCGGGGGAGGAAGCAGGGTGTATAATGGGACCTGCCAGATGTTAGGGCACATAAATCCTCAGCAGCCCACTCCTTGCAGGGCTTGTCTGAGCCATGGTACAACCAGCTACCAGGGACTATCGCAACAAGGCTTGGTACCACGCACATTGGAGACACCACAAAAGACTGATGTTTGCGCTGGTGGGATTTGAACCCATGCCCCCAAGCAGAGAGCAGAGGAATAATAAAGTAATAATTCCATAAGCCAGCATTTCCTGAACTCTGGGCACTCCTCCCCTGAGGAGACATGCAAGACTAATGCAGGGGCCCACACACATCTCTCGGTTGTTCAAGGTAACCAATGCAGGGAAGTTTGCCTGAGTTTGCAGAGAGTCTGAAACAATAGCTCTGAGAGGTGTGAACTGCCCCATTCATTTCCATGGGGGCTAACTCAGATGCCAGTGATGATGATATGTTAAAGGTCAGTCTTGTTAACTATTTCCCTACACATCAATAAATGCACAGGAGGTGTGACTGCTTTTTTCTGGGTAAGCCTTTAACAACACACGATGGAGTTGGAAGGGGACTTGCTTTCATTTTCCTGAGGCTGGGGTCAGCTCAGCTTCCAAATATTCAGGAAGCACTAGCTTAATTTTGGAAGAATATACACATATGTAGATCCCTAGATACCTATCTTTGATTCTAGAGACATGGCTGTATTTATAGGTAGAATGGAGTACAGATATTCCTATGCATTTGCTTGGTTGGCAGGCTGAAAACAAATGCTAAGTTTCTAAGGGTTAATTTTTTTTATAATGTGTATATATAACTCTAGGGCTCTTCTTGTGCTCCGTGGTAGTTTAATGCTTTGTCAGCACTTCTGCTATAAACTCATAACTTCCGGGAGTTTGTAACCTGACCTGTGAAACTGTTCTGGAGAAACCTTTTTTTAGCTCAGGAATGAATTGTTTTAAGTTGGCTTTGGTTTGTGGTGTTTTCCCCCAACGAAATCTCTTGGTTTCAAAGTTCTATAGCAGCCCTTTCTCTTCCTGAAGGATTTTGGGGAAGTCATGTAAAACGGCATTTACAGCTTGGAATCATAAAATCATCGAACTACAGGCAGTGGGGAATTAGCCAGTGGGCTAATGGGGCCTGTGACCAGGGGCCCCAGCCCAAGTGTGGGGCCCTGGAAAAAATCCCCTTCTGGGTGGCGGAAGCCTGGAGCCCTGGCGGAAGCACTGGGTGGGCGGGGTGGGAGAGGCCCTAGTGCCCCGACCCCACCAGAAGCACCAGGTGGGCGGGTAAAGCCCCAGTGCCCCAACCCCAGTAGCAGGGCTGGGCAGGGTGGAGCGGGGTAAGCCCCAGTGTAAGTACAGCGGTGCACAGACAACCCAGGAAGTTTTTGGAAAGGGTAGGGGACAATTTCCTGGTGCGAGTGCTGGAGGAACCAGCTAGGGGCAGAGCTCTTCTTGACCTGCTGCTCACAAACTGGGAAGAATTAGTAGGGGAAGCAAAAGTGGATGGGAACCTGGGAGGCAGTGACCATGAGATGGTTGAGTTCAGGATCCTGACACAGGGAAGAAAGGAGAGCAGCAGAATACGGACCCTGGACTTCAGAAAAGCAGACTTTGACTCCCTCAGGATCTGATGGGCAGGATGCCCTGGGAGAATAACATGAGGGGGAAAGGAGTCCAGGAGAGCTGGCTGTATTTTAAAGAATCCTTATTGAGGTTACAGGGACAAACCATCCCGATGTGTAGAAAGAATAGTAAATATGGCAGGCGACCAGCTTGGCTTAACAGTGAAATCCTTGCTGATCTTAAACACAAAAAAGAAGCTTACAAGAAGTGGAAGATTGGACAAATAACCAGGGAGGAGTATAAAAATATTGCTCAGGAATGCAGGAGTGAAACCAGGAAGGCCAAATCACACCTGGATTTGCAGCTAGCAAGAGATGTTAAGAGTAACAAGAAGGGTTTCTTCAGGTATGTTAGCAACAAAAAGAAAGTCAGGGAAAGTGTGGGCCCCTTACTGAATGAGGGAGGCAACCTAGTGACAGAGGATGTGGAAAAAGCTAATGTACTCAATGCTTTTTTTGCCTCTGTCTTCACGGACGAGATCAGCCCCCAGACTACTGCACTGGGCAGCACAGCATGGGGAGGAGGTGACCATCCCTCTGTGGAGAAAGAAGTGGTTCGGGACTATTTAGAAAAGCTGGACAAGTCCATGGGGCCGGATGCGCTGCTTCAGAGAGTGCTAATGGAGTTGGCTGATGTGATTGCAGAGCCATTGGCCATTATCTTTGAAAACTCCTGGTGATTGGGGGAGGTCCCAAATGACTGGAAAAAGGCTAATGTAGTGCCCATCTTTAAAAAAGGGAAGGAGGAGGATCCTGGGAACTACAGGCCAGTCAGCCTCACCTCAGTCCCTGGAAAAATCATGGAGCAGGTCCTCAAGGAATCAATTCTGAAGCACTTAGAGGAGAGGAAATGATCAGGAACAGTCAGCATGAATTCACTAAGGGCAAGTCATGCCTGACTAATCTAATTGCCTTCTATGACGAGATAAGTGGTTCTGTGGATGAAGGGAAAGCAGTGGATGTGTTGTTCCTTGACTTTAGCAAAGCTTTTGACACAGTCTCCCACAGTATTCTTTCAAGCAAGTTAAAGAAGTATGGCCTGGATGAATGGACTATAAGGTGGATAGAAAGCTGGCTAGATTGTCAGGCTCAATGGGTAGTGATCAATAGCTCCATGTCTAGTTGGCAGCCGGTGTCAAGTGGAGTGCCCCAAGGGTCAGTCCTGAGGCCGGTTTTGTTCAATATCTTCATTAATGATGTGGAGGATGGTGTGGACTGCACCCTCAGCAAGTTTGCAGATGACACTAAACTGGGAGAAGAGGTAGATATGCTAGAGGGTAGGGATAGGATATAGAGGGACCTAGACAAATTGGAGGATTGGGCCAAAAGAAATCTGATGAGGTTCAACAAGGACAAGTGCAGAGTCCTGCACTTCGGACAGAAGAATCCCATGCACCGCTACAGACTAGGGACCGAATGGCTAGGCAGCAGTTCTGCAGAAAAGGACCTAGGGGTTACAGTGGACGAGAAGCTGGATATGAGTCAACAGTGTGCCCTTGTTGCCAAGAAGGCCAATGGCATTTTGGGCTGTATAAGTAGGAGCATTGCCAGCAGATCGAGAGACGTGATTGTTCCGCTCTATTCGACATTGGTGAGGCCTCATCTGGAGTACTGTGTCCAGTTTTGGGCCCCACACTACAAGAAGGATGTGGAAAAATTGGAAAGCATCCAGCGGAGGGCAACAAAAATGATTAGGGGACTGGAACACATGAGTTATGAGGAGAGGCTGAGGGAACTGGGATTGTTTAGTCTGCAGAAGAGAAGAATGAGGGGGGATTTCATAGCTGCTTTCAACTACCTGAAAGGGGATTCCAAAGAGGATGGATCTAGACTGTTCTCAGTGGTAACAGATGACAGAACGAGGAGTAATGGTCTCAAGTTGCAGTGGGGGAGGTTTAGGTTGGATATTAGGAAAATCTTTCTCACGAGGAGGGTGGTGAAGCACTGGAATGCGTTACCTAGGGAGGTGGTGGAATCTCCTTCCTTAGGGGTTTTTAAGGTCAGGCTTGACAAAGCCCTGGCTGGGATGATTTAGTTGGGGATTGGCCCTGCTTTGAGCAGGGGGTTGGACTAGATGACCTCCTGAGGTCCCTTCCAACCCTGATATTCTATGATTCTATGACCTGGCTGCAGCCCCAGGACTGGAGGAGCTTCACCTCCCTGCCATGGCCTCAGGGCTGGGAGAGCTCTCATTCCCTGCCGCAGCCCCCGGGCCCTGGTGGTGAGGGAGACAGAGCTTCTCTGGTCTTGTGGGGGAGGCAGAAAGGGGTAAACGGGTTGCAGGGCTACAGTGGTGGGGCAGAATGGGCCAGGACCATGGGTGGAACAGGGGTAGGGCCACGTGGGGAAGGGGCAAAACAGGGTGGGGCCGTGGGCAGGGCTGCAGGCAGAAGGGGCAGAACAGGGGCAGGACCGTAGTCAGAAGGGCTGGGGAGGGGTGCTCCCGCTTGCTGTACCCCAGGGTACCACCAAACCTTAATCTGCCTCTGACCACAGGGTTAGAAGGGACCATAGGGGTCATCTAATCTAAATGCCCACCAAGGTGCAGGATTTGTTGTGTCTAAACCACCCAAGACAAATAGATTTCCAGCCTCCTTTTGAAAACCTCCAGTGAAGGAGCTTCCATGACCTCCCTAGACATCTGTTCCATTGTCCTGCTGTTCTTACAGTTAGGAAGTTTTTTCTGAGATTGAATCTCAAGCTGCTATGCTGCAGTTAGAACCCAATGCCGCTTCTCCTGCCCTCTGTGGCAAGAGAGAACAACTTTGTCTATTTCAAGTGTTTGAAGAGTGCTATCATGTCCCCCCTTAATTCCCTCGAATTTCTTTCAGCGGTAACGCAGTCTTTGCCTTGGCTTTCCTAATTTTGTCCCTACATGCTTGCGCTATTCCCATGTATACTTCTTTGGTGACCTGCCCCTCCTTCCATGTCCTGCCTGTATCCCTTTTGGTTTTTAGATAGCGAAAAACCTGCTTGTGCAGCCACATTTGCCTTCCGTGGCTCTTCTTATCTTTCCTGTGCATTGGAATGATTTGATGTTGAGCCTCTAGTATTACATCTTTGAGCTTAATAATGACTTACAGCCAGAACTCCTTGGGTGGTGACTTCTGTCCTGTCTCCTAAACTGAACTGCATTCAATGAGGTCAGTAATTGCATTAGAGACCTCCAAAGATACTGCAGACACCCAGATACTGCAGAAGGTGGGTTTAGCTGGTTCATTAGGTGGCCCTCTTCCCGTCTAATTCCATCCTGGATCAACTAGGTGATCCTCTTCGCATCTAATCCCATCCTGGATCCCATCAGTCAGTGAGGTTCTCATGGGTGCTGTGTGGCTAGAGGTCTTCTAGATGAAATATAAAACTGACTTTCAAAAATCTTATCCTACAAGTAGCTACTAAGGGCACTAAACTGCCATGGGTGAAAGGTAAAATATCGTCCTGGATTAGTAAAAGTCAGAAAAGGGTAGGACCAGATGGTTGCTTTTCAGCATGGTCAAGGTTACCAGTGGGAAGCCCCAGGGTTCCATATGGCAGCTGATGTGGAAAAGGGAGCAAGCAGCGAGGCAGCAACATTTGCAGATGGCACAAATTTATACAGCTAGACGAGGCGGGCAAGGAAATATCTTTTATTGGCCCAACTACTGTTGGTGAGAAGGACAAGCTTTCAAGCTTACATGGAGGACTTCAGGTGTGGGAAATGTACTCAATGTCAGTTAAATACAAGGATTGTTTAGCATAAGTAGTTAACATATATTTCAAGGGACCATTCCAGTCATGTGAGGAAAGGAATGGATGGGGGGAAAGGCACTTGGTAGGAGGGTTATAGATTGGGTTATAGATTGTTGTAATAAGCCATAACTCCAGTGTCTCCATTCAGTCCATGATTTTTTGTTTCTAGTAAAGTTATGAATTTAAGTTCCCAGGCTTGTCTTTTGATACCACAGAATATGCTCTGAGGAGAAAGTCTTGGATATATGCCTTAACACATTCAGAACTGCCTTCACCAAACAAGGACACTCCACCAGAGAAGTAGCAAGCTCCCCTCAGTCCAGGACACACCAGCTCAAAGCAGCACCTGATCCTGCCAGAACAACAGTTGCAAAACCTGCAGACATATCTCCACTGCTACAATGATCAACATCCACCACAACACATCTTTCAAGATCCATGGGTTGTACCCATGCCTATTCCAACGTGTGGTGTACTTCATCCAATGCACTAAATGCCACAATAACAACTGTGTGGGCAAAACCCAACAATCACTACTCTCTCGAATGAACTCACACAGGAAAATGATGAAAGACAAAAACACCCTATTACCTGTTGTGAACATTTTTCACAAAGTGATCACTCTATATCTGACCTCTCAGTCCTCATCCTCAAAGGAAACCTACACAACACTTTCAAAAGACAAGTCAGGGCTTAAATTCATAACTTTGCTAGACACTAATAATCATGGACTGAATAGATACACTGGATTTATGGCTTATTACAACAATCTATAACCCACTAACAACCCACCAACAACCCACCCCCACAGGTGCCTTTCCCTTCCTCCCTTTCTTTCCCCTGCTATGACTGGAAGGGTGCTAATGGCCACTTTACCTTGAATAGTCTGTTGAAATATGTGTTAACTACTTATGCTAAATAATCGGTTCCACTTTGTATTTAACTGTGACACCCTAAGTACATTTCCCAGACCTGAAGAAGAGCTCTGTGTGGCTTGAAAGCTTGTGTCTCTCACCAACCGAAGTTGGTCCGATAAAAGATATTACCTCATCCATCTTGTCTCTCTCATATCCTGGGACCAACAGGGCTACAACACTGGATAAAAAATGTATGTAGGTGAGTCAAAACTGTGAGAAACTTCAAAGGTTACGTCTACACAGCCTGCAGTGGAGAGTTTCCTAGCCTGGGTCAATAGACTACGGCTTGCGCTACTGTGCTAAAAATAGCTGTGTAGATCTTGTGGCTCAGGGTGGAGCTTGGGCTTTGAATGGGCAGCATGATGACAGATGAAATCCAGTGTTGACCAATGCCAAGTGACTGCACCTTGGAATGGATCATTAGAACTATTCGCAAAAAGGAAAGGAGGACTTGTGGCACCTTAGCGATTAACAAATTTATTTGAGCATAAGCTTTCGTGAGCTACAGCTCACTTCATCGGATGCATTCAGTGGAAAATACAGTGGGGAGATTTATATACATAGAGAAAATGAAACAGTGGGTGTTACCATACACACTGTAACCAGAGTGATCACTTAAGGTGAGCTATTACCAGCAGAAGAGCGGGGGTGGGGGGAACCTTTTGTAGTGATAATCAAGGTGGCCCATTTCCAGCAGTTGACAAGAACGTCTGAGGAACAGTGGGGTGGGGATGATAAACATGGGGAAATAATTTTATTTTGTGTAATGACCCATCCACTCCCAGTCTCTATTCAAGCCTAAGTTAATTGTATCCAATTTGCAAATTAATTCCAATTCAGCAGTCTCTCATTGGAATCTGGTAATACTTCAACAAAAAAACTACAAAAACACTTTTTTAGGTCTGTAATTGAGTGACCAGAGAAATTGAAGTGTTCTCTGACTGGTTTTTGAATGTTATAATTCTTGACGCTTGATTTGTGTCCATTTATTCTTTTACGTAGAGACTGTCCAGTTTGGCCAATGTACATGGCAGAGGGGCATTGCTAGCACATGATGGCATATATCACATTGGTAGATGCGCAGGTGAACGAGCCTCTGATAGTGTGGCTGATGTGATTAGGCTCTGTGATGGTGTCCCCTGAATAGATATGGTGGACACAGTTGGCAACGGGCTTTGTTGCAAGGATAGGTTCCTGGGTTAGTTGTTCTGTTGTATGGTGTGTGGTTGCTGGTGAGTATTTGCTTCAGGTTGGGGGGCTGTCTGTAAGCAAGGACTGGCCTGTCTCCCAAGATCTGTGAGAGTGATGGGTCGTCCTTCAGGATAGGTTGTAGATCCTTGATGATGCGTTGGAGAGGTTTTAGTTGGGGGCTGAAGGTGATGGCTAGTGGCTTTCTGTTATTTTCTTTCTTGGGCCTGTCCTGTAGTAGGTGACTTCTGGGTACTCCTCTGGCTCTGTCAATCTGTTTCTTCACTTCAGCAGGTGGGTATTGTAGTTGTAAGAATGCTTGATAGAGATCTTGTAGGTGTTTGCCTCTGTCTGAGGGGTTGGAGCAAATGTGGTTTTATCGTAGAGCTTGACTGTAGACAATGGATTGTGTGATGTGGTCTGTATGAAAGCTGGAGGCATGTAGGTAAGCATAGTGGTCAGTAGGTTTCCGGTATAGGGTGGTGTTTATGTGACCATCGCTTATTAGCACCGTAGTGTCCAGGAAGTGGATCTCTTGTGTGGACTGGTCCAGGCTGAGGTTGATGATGGGATGGAAATTGTTGAAATCATGGTGGAATTCCTCAAGGGCTTCTTTTACATGGGTCCAGATGATGAAGATGTCGTCAATATAGCGTAAGTAGAGTAGAGGCATTAAGGGACGAGAGCTGAGGAAGCGTTGTTCTAAGTCAGCCATAAAAATGTTGGCATACTGTGGGGCCATGCGGGTACCCATAGCAGTGCCGCTGATTTGAAGGTATACATTGTCCCCCAATGTGAAATAGTTATGGATGAGGACAAAGTCACAAAGTTCAGCCACCAGATTTGCCGTGACATTATCGGGGATACTGTTCCTGATGGCTTGTAGTTCATCTTTGTGTGGAATGTTGGTGTAGAGGGCTTCTACATCCATAGTGGTCAGGATGGTGTTTTCAGGAAGATCACCGATGGATTGTAGTTTCCTCAGGAAGTCAGTGGTGTCTCAAAGATAGCTGGGACTGCTGGTAGCGTAGAGCCTGAGGAGGGAGTCTACATAGTCAGACAATCCTGCTGTCAGGGTGCCAATGCCTGAGATGATGGGGCATCCAGGATTTCCAGGTTTATGGATCTTGGGTAGCAGACAGAATACCCCAGGTCGGGGTTCCAGGGGTGTGTCTGTGTGGATTTGTTCTTGTGCTTTTTCAGGGAGTTTCTTGACCAACTGCTGTAGTTTCTTTTGAGGATCCTCAGTGGGATCAGAGGGTAATGGCTTGTAGAAAGTGGTGTTGGAGAGCTGCCTAGCAGCCTCTTGTTCTTATTCCAACCTATTCATGATGACGACAAGTGATGCTGCTTTTCCACAATTTCAGCCCGTGCACGTCGGCGGAAGCACTCTCTGTAGAAGTCCAGTCTGTTGTTTCGACCTTCAGGAGGAATCCACCCAGAATCCTTCTTTTTGTAGTGTTGGTAGGGAGGTCTCTGTGGATTAGTATGTTGTTCAGAGGTGTGTTGGAAATATTCCTTGAGTCGGAGACGTCGAAAATAGGATTCTAGGTCACCACAGAACAGTATCATGTTCGTGGGGGTGGAGGGGCAGAAGGAGAGGCCCCGAGATAGGACAGATTCTTCTGCTGGACTAAGAGTATAGTTGGATAGATTAACAATATTGCTTGGTGGGTTAAGGGAACCACTGCTGTGGCCCCTTGTGGCACGTAGTAGTTTAGATAGTTTAGTGTCCTTTTTCTTTTGTAGAAAAGCAAAGTGTGTGTTGTAAATGGCTTGGCTAGTTTTAGTAAAATCCAGCCACGAGGAAGTTTGTGTGGAAGGTTGGTATTTTATGAGAGTATCCAGTTTGGAGAGCTCATTCTTAATCTTTCCCTGTTTGCTGTAGAGGATGTTGATCAGGTGATTCCGCAGTTTCTTTGAGAGCGTGTGGCACAAGCTGTCAGCATAGTCTGTGTGGTATGTAGATTGTAATGGATTTTTTACCTTCAGTCCTTTTGGTATGATGTCCATCTGTTTGCATTTGGAAAGCAAGATGATGTCTGTCTGTATCTGTATGAGTTTTTTCATGAAGTTGATAGATTTCCACTCCATACGGTTAAATTCAGTGCCTTGCATAATGACAGGTTTCAGAGTAGCGGCCGTGTTAGTTTGTATTTGCAAAAAGAACAGGAGGACTTGTGGCACCTTAGAGACTAACCAATTTATTTGAGCATAAGCTTTTGTGAGCTACAGCTCACTTCATCGGATGCATTCAGTGGAAAATACAGTGGGGAGATTTATATACATAGAGAAAATGAAACAATGGGTGTTACCATACACACTGTAATGAGAGTGATCAGGTAAGGTGAGCTATTACCAGCAGGGAGCAGGGGGGACCTTTTGTAGTGATGATCAAGGTGGGCCATTTCCAGCAGTTGATAAGAACATCTGAGGAACAGGGCGGGTAAACATGGGGAAGCTATTGATATACTTCGCTGGGTTCCAAATTGACTGTAACCACTCTGAAGAGGTCTTGAATGCTATTGTGTGCTCAGTGTTCAGCGGTGCTCAAAGAAGCAACTTAGGTAGGGTGCATAAGAGATGGGATGGACTGTAATACTGAGAATGCTTAATGCCATATTGTAAATAAATGGTGCCCCCCTCACCTGGAATAGTGTGTTTAGTTCTGGTCACGCCATTTTGAAAAGGATAGAGAAGAACTAGAGGAGGAGTTCAGGGAAGGATGATAAAAATGGTAAGTGGTAAGGTAAGAACTCCACCTCTCTTCATATACAAAGCTTCGATTTATTTTCCTTTCGGTTTATCATATTGGGGAGGGTTGGGGTTTTGGGGTTCAGTGTGTGGGGGGGGGGTTGGAAGGACTGGAGTTTTGAAGGAACTGAGATGAGAAAATTCTGGTTTTGTGGACTGCCATTTGTGTTAGCGACTGCTTCTTTTGTCTTAATTGGGTAATTTATTTAATTATCTGGCAAGGGTGCCCAGAGTCTTGGATGAATATTAGTTTTATGTTTATATTTTGAATTCAGAATAAATAAAATAAGTATTAGAACAATTACGATTATTAGAATGTTGGAAATTAGCAGTGGGAAGGATCTGTTCTGACAACTCAGCCCTAGCTCGTCAAGTGAAGTTTAATTTTCCATTGATTTTTTTTTCCTGTTCAGTTTTAAATGAAAGTGAATGATACAGTCCAGAAAATGACTTTTTTGTTTGTGCTATTCAGCAGTTATACCAGCAGTTACAGGTAGGGTGACTAGATGTCCTGTTTTTATAGGGACAGTCCTGTTTTGGGGGACTTTTTCTTATATAGGTGCCTATTACCCCCCATCCCCTGTCCCATTTTTTTCACAATTGCTATCTGGTCACCCTATTTACAGCTCCAAGTTGAAATGCAACGTGGCCTTGTGGTCATGACACTGAATTGGGCCTCGGGACGTCTGCGTTCTATTACAGACATCCTGTGTGACTTGGACAAATAGACATAAAGGCTAGAACATACAGGCCCCAGGAATTGTGGGATGGGATTGGAGGACTATCCAAACATAAGATCAGCTACATGTGCTTTAGTGCGTGGAAAGGAGCCCACCTTAAAGGGAATCCATACCCCCAGATGTGTGAGTGGAGATGGGTTCAAAGGACACATAAGCATAGTAAGGTTTGTTACAGCCCAAAGCCTGGCTCTTTAGCTCAAGCTATAGCCGTTTACTTTTAGCTGTGGAGATTCCCTGTTCAGTCCCCAGTAGGATGGCCAACAAAAGCTATAGCATATCTTTGAGAAAGACACCCAGTCTTGATTTAAAGATTCCAAATTATGGTGAACCCACCACATCCCTAGTAAATTGTTCCAATATTTAATTATCCTCACTGTTTAAAAAATTGTACGTTGTTTCTAGTCTGTATTGGTCAGGCTTCAGCTACCAACCACTGAATCTTCTTATGCCTTTTTCGACCAGATTACGGAGCCATCCGCTATCCTAAATCTCTTCCTTGTATAGCTACTTGTAGACCATGATCAATTCACTGCTTACCCTTCTGTTGAATAAACTAGATTGAGCTTCTTTTATCTCTCACCATAAGGCAGGTTTATTATGGGTGAAATCCTGGCTCTGCTGAAGTCAATGGCAACATTCCCATTGACTTCAGTAGGGCCAGGACTGCAGCCTATTCGTCTGATCTGCAGAAGTGCTGACAGCCCACCACTCAGGGCTTGTCTACATAAACATTTAGTTACCAGCAAGCCAGGGTGTAAATCTACCCTGAGCTAGCCTGCCGCACCACATGTCCTTGTGGACCCTGCTGCTGTACACTAACAGCTCCTTTGTGTGCTTTGATCGACTCCCATTTCAAAGTGGGGTAGATTCACAACCTGGCTTGCCACGAACCAAGTGCTCCTATAAACAAGCCCTCAGATTCATATATTTTTAAGGCCAGAAGGGACAATCACAATCATCTAGACCTCCTGTAAAGCACCAGGAAATACCATGATTCGTATTGAAACTGAAGTTGCTGTGGCCACAATGCAGAGTACTAACCACTATATAACTGCAGCAAGCCATGCAGAAGGTGTCACTCAGTAAAAACCAATGGGAGTGGCAAGTGCTCACCATCTCTGAAAATCAGGCCCCATATTTTTGCCTACAAATTGTTAGCAATTTGTTAGGGCCTGGTGGGAGACATGGAATCGGAACTTCTTGAGTGTATTTCAGCTCTGCTACTGCCTTGCTGAATGGTCTTAGATAAATTGATCTCTTTTATGTCAGCCGACCTATCTGTAAAATGGGACAATAACTACTTACTGTGTGAGGGTACTTGACTGTGTACAACTCTTCTTCCAGCTATTATCAGCAGCAACAAGAGCTGGGTTCAAATACCTACGCGGTCCCTCTTAAATCTAATAAACACCACCAGCTCAAGCCTCCCCCAAAATTTCTGGAATCACTAAATACCTTCCAAGAGCATCTTTAATAGGCATTGCCTCCCTGCTCATGAGCACTGAGTGTGTTTATGAAACAAGGAAAAGTTTGAGGGAGAAAGAAACACAGCATGAATGTGGGGAAACACACCCACAATCTAGCTATATGAAAAAGCTAAGCACTGCGTGGTAGTTTTGACAGCAGTCCATTACCTCAGTTCCCCAGCTGCTGATGTGAACATCCAATAGGCAAATGCCCCTTTACCATATCTCTTCCCCTTTCTCTGCCTGCTAAACCCCACTCATAGCTTGGTGTCTCTGTGTAGCTTAGGTCCAGAATCTGAGGTGCACTGGGCCGGGCCTGTGTCCTACTGCTTGGGATGTGCTTCCTGGTCCACTAAGGCTCCACCACCTAACCTCACCATTGTGAATTCAGCTTTATTAATGTGCCATGAAGGAGGGTCCTCACCAGAGTTTATTTATATTAAATTAAATTATATATTTTACTATAAATTTTATATATACACACATTTAAAAAGACACACTATCGAACCAGTGTGGAGACCAGCAGGAGAGTGAGTTTGTGGGGGGGGGGGGGGCGGAGGGTGAGAAAACCTGGATTTGTGCTGGAAATGGCCCAACTTGATGATCACTTTAGATAAGCTATTACCAGCAGGACAGTGGGGTGGGAGGAGGTATTGTTTCATGGTCTCTGTGTATATAATGTCTACTGCAGTTTCCACGGTATGCATCCGATGAAGTGAGCTGTAGCTCACGAAAGCTCATGCTCAAATAAATTGGTTAGTCTCTAAGGTGCCACAAGTACTCCTTTTCTTTTTGCAAAGACAGACTAACATGGCTGTTACTCTGAAACCTGTCATTATATAGAATAGAGTTCACTCAGATCTGTGGCTTCAGCAAAGAGCCACCCCTGCATCATCTCTTCTTGAAAAGACCCCCCAGTGGTTCAGGAGCCACACTGGAGGAAAACCAGTAGCATTTAGGACCTTTTGAGCAGACTCCTTGTCATTTTTCCCATTCTCCTCTCACGTTAGTTCCACTGCCCAACCAATTCTGATTTTGTGTACAGTTATGGTGACGTGCAGTGTCAATTGTGGAATTCTGGGTGGAACGCTTATGAAAGCAGTTCTGTGGCCATTCCTTCCCCTGATCACCAATAGATGGGAGCAGATTGCTCTTTACTCTCCAGAGATTCAGGCCAACCAAGGCTTACATCGGTAAATTGCTTTGGTCTCCTCTGATGAAAGGTGCTATTCTGTTTTTAAGTTCAGGTTGTCAATAAGTTATGGGGCTTGGATCATAATTATATTGTGCTGATAGTCCACCGAATGGAGTCCCACCAGTTTACAATTGGCAGAACACTGGTGAATCAGGCCATTATTATTATTAATTAACTTCTGAGTGTGATATATCATTGGCACGAATGAGAGATCAATCCTTGATGGGCAATTGGAAGCATCATTTACAGCCTGCCAGAGCATTTGACTGCATGAGACGTGCCTTGGTTAAAAAGAAAAGGTCACAAATAAATAACGTCCATGAGAATGCCAGGTCTTGGGGAATGTATTGTTGTTGTTCTATTTGAAAGAAAGCATAGAGTCAAATATAGTAAAAATCTTAAATGAATCAAACTGTACCATGGAATCTCTATGGATAGAAATTCCATGCTTGAATAATAAGAGTATAGCAGTAGGGATATACTACTGACCACCTGATCAGGATGGTGAAGTGTTGAAATGTTCCAGGAGATTAGAGGGGGTACGAAAATAGAAAACTCAATAATAAGGGAAGATTTCAACTATCCCTATATTGACTGGGTACATGTCACCTCAGGCCAGGATACAGACCTAAAGTTTCTTGACACCTTAGATGACTGCTCCTTGGAGCAGCTAGTCTTGGAACCCACAAAAGGAGAGGCAATTCTTGATTTAGTCCTAAGTGGAGCATAGGATCTGATCCAAGAGGTGAATATAGCTGAACTGATTGGTAATAACGACCATAATATAATTAAATTTAACATCCTTGAGGTAGGGAAAAAAACAGAGAGGCCCACCAGAGTAGCATTTAACTTCAGAAAGGGGAATTACGCAAAAATGAGGATGCTAGTTAAATGGAAATTAAAAGCTACAAGTCCCAAAAGTGAAATGCCTGCAAGGTGCATGGAAACTTTTTAAAAACACCATAATAGAGGCTCAAATTAAATGTATGCCCCAAATTTAAAAACATAGTAAGAGGACCAAAAAATTGCCACCATGGCTAAACAACAAAGTAAAAGAAGTGGTTAAAGGCAAAAAAGGCATCCTTTTAAAAATGGAAGTTAAATTCTACTGAGGAAAATAGAAAGGAGCATAATTTCTGGCAAGTCAAGTATACAAGTATAATTGGCAGGCCAAAAAAGAATTTGAAGAGCAACCAGCCAAAGACTCAAAAACTAAAAGCAAAATAATAATAATAATAATAATAATTAATAATAAAGTACATCAGAAGCAGAAAACCTGCTAAATAATCAGTGGGGCCACTGTACAATTGAGGTGCAAAAGGAACGCGTAAAGAAGATAAGGCCATTGTGGAGAAACTAAATAAATTCTTTGCTTCAGTCTTCGCCGCAGTAGATGCGGAGGAGATTTCCACACCTGAGCTATTCTTTTTAGGTGACAGATCTGAGGAAATGTCTCAGATTGAGGTATCACTAGAGGAGGTTTGGAAACAAATTGATAAATTAAACAGTAATAAGTCACCAGGACCAGATGGTATTCACCCAAGAGTTCTGAAGGAACTCAAATGTGAAATTGCAGAATTACTAATTGTGGTTTGTAACCTATCATTTAAATCAGCTTCTGTACCAGATGACTGGCTGATAGCTAATGTGTTTAAAAAACGCTCCAGAGGCAATCCTGGCAATTACAGGCTGGTAAACCCTAACTTCAGTATCAGGCAAATAGGTTGAAACAATAGTAAAGAACATAATTGTCAGACACACAGATGAACACAATTTATTGGGGAAGAGTCAACATGGTTTTTATAAATGGAAATCATGCCTCACCAATTTATTAAAATTCTTTGAGGGGATCAACAAGCATGTGGACTAGGGTGATCCAGTGGATATAGTGTACTTGGACTTTCAGAAACTTTTGACAAGTTCCCTCACCAACAGCTCTTAAGCAAAGTAAGTAGTCCTGGGATAAGAGGGAAGGTCCTCTCGTGAATCGGTAACTGGTTAAAAGGCAGAAAACAAAGGATAGGAATAAATGATCAGTTTTCAGAGAGGAGACAGATAAATAGTGGTGTCCCCCAGGGGTCTGTACTGGGGCCAGTGCTGTTCAACATATTCATAAATGATTTGGAAAAATGGGTAAACAGTGAGGTGGCAAAATTTGCAGATGATACTAAATTAGTCAAGATAGTCAAGTCCAAAGCAGACTGTGAAGAGTTACAAAGGGATATCAGAAACCTGTGTGACTGGGCAACAAAATGGTAGATGGAATTCAATGTTGATAAATGCAAAATAACGTACATTGGAAAATATCATCCCAACTATACATACAAAATGAAGGGGTCTAGATGAGCTGTTATCACTCAAGAAATAGCTCTTAGAGTCATCATGGATAGTTCTCTGAAAACATTTGCTCAATGTGAAATGGCAGTCAAAAAAGCTAACAGAATGTTAGGAACCATTTGGAAAGGGATAGATAATTAGATAGAGGCATTATGATATTTTCTATATAAATCCATGGTACACCCACACCTTGAATACTGCATGCAATTCTGGTTGCCCCATCTCAAAAAAAGATATATTGGAATTGGAAAAGGTACAGAGAAGGGCAACAAAAATTATTAGAGGTATGGAACAGCTTCTATATGAGGAGAGATTAAAAAGACTGAGATTTTTCAGTTTAGAAAAGAGACAATGGGGGGGATATGATAGAGGTCTATGAAATCATGACTGGTGTGGAGAAAATGAATAAGGAACTGTTATTTACTCCTTTACTTAGTACAAGAACCAGAAGTCACCTAATAGAAAAGGAGTACTTGTGGCACCTTAGAGACTAACCAATTTATTTGAGCATGAGCTTTCGTGAGATACAGCTCACTTCATCGGATGCATACTGTGGAAACTGCAGAAGACATTATATATACAGAGACCATGAAACAATACCTCCTCCCACCCCACTGTCCTGCTGGTAATAGCTTATCTAAAGTGATCATCAAGTTGGGCCATTTCCAGCACAAATCCAGGTTTTCTCACCCTCCGCCCCCCCACACACAAACTCACTCTCCTGCTGGTAATAGCCCATCCAAAGTGACCACTCTCTTTAAAATGTGTATGATAATCAAGGTGGGCCATTTCCAGCACAAATACAGGTTTTCTCACCCCGCCACCCCCATACACACACAAACTCACTCTCCTGCTGGTAATAGCTCATCCAAAGTGACCACTCTCCCTACAATGTGCATGATAATCAAGATGGGCCATTTCCAGCATAAATCCAAGTTTAACCAGAACGTCGGGGGGGTAGAAAAAAACGAGGGGAAGTAGGCTACCTTGCATAATGACTTAGCCACTCTCAGTCTCTATTTAAGCCTAAATTAATAGTATCCAATTTGCAAATGAATTCCAATTCAGCAGTTTCTCGCTGGAGTCTGGATTTGAAGTTTTTTTGTTGTAAGATAGCGACCTTCATGTCTGTGATTGCGTGACCAGAGAGATTGAAGTGTTCTCCGACTGGTTTATGAATGTTATAATTCTTGACATCTGATTTGTGTCCATTTATTCTTTTACGTAGAGATTGTCCAGTTTGACCAATGTACATGGCATAGGGGCATTGCTGGCACATGATGGCATATATCACATTGGTGGATGTGCAGGTGAACGAGCCTCTGATAGTGTGGCTGATGTTATAAGCCACTGAATAGATATGTGGGCACAGTTGGCAACGGGCTTTGTTGCAAGGATAGGTTCCTGGGTTAGTGGTTCTGTTGTGTGGTATGTGGTTGTTGGTTACTCTGAAAAGTCACCTAATGAAATTAATAGGCAACGGGTTGAAAACAAACAGAAGGAAGTACTACTTCACACCATGCATAGTCAACCTATGGAACTCATTGCCAGGGGATGCTGTGAAGGCCGAAAGTGTCACTGGGCTCAAAAAAGAACTAAATAAGTTCATGGATGATAGGTCCATCAATGGCTATTAGCCAAGGTGGGCAGTGATGTAATCCCATGCTCTGAATGTCCCTAGCTTCTGTTTGTCAGAAGCTGGGAATGGGCGACAGGGAATGGATCACTTGATGATCACCTATTCTGTTCATTCCTGCTGAAGCACCTGGCATTGGCCACTTTCGGAAGACAGGATTCTGGGCTAGAGGGACTATTGGTCTGACCCAGTATGGACTTCCTTATGTTCCTATGCGGAGCAATGATTCCTCACACAGTGACTGAAGTACTGATGTCCCTGCAAAATGTGTTGCAGGACTCCTGTTGTTGCCACATAGAGCGAGATGGCTTGAGAACAATCCAAAGGGAATGCATGTGGTAGGGGTATTTCCATGCAATATTTGCTACCTTTTAGCCTGAACTGCATTTGGCTTATGAATGTGAAGGGGTCAGAACAAACGTTGGCTTTTACATTGGTGGTTGATTTCATAACCATGACCTCCTCTCCCTCACTATTTACCTCTCTAAAAACAAGTGCTCTTGACCCAGCTACTGGGATGTTTCCCGTGGTCCTCACTCATGTTTATATCCCTCTGAAATCTGTTGTTTCTCCTCTGATTAGACTTATCAAATATTTGCAGAAGCCATTATGAGTCCACGTGTCTGTTTCCTCCTTTGCTGCATGTTTTCTGTCCTGGAACAAGGTGGGTGTTTTGTTTTTTAAATTCACTAGCACAACTGTCTCTAACAGTAGCTAATCTGCAACGCTGCACCTTATAGGGCATGTGTCTGGTATCATCGCCCTAAATTGATTTGCTGTGAACAAGCATCCAGCACTGAGGGAGGCTGGAATGGAGCCAGGCGAGATCAGGATCGGAATGAGAAGTAACAGAGCAGACAGGTACTGCAGAGGAATGGAGGGGGTATGTAAATCCAGACCAATTTGTTTACTTGCTTTGAAGGACTGATTAATTTATCAGGGAGTGTGTCTCCCACCCATCAATCCCCTCTCGATTTTCCCTGCCTGGGCCTGTTAATTCCCCTGCCTATGCATAGTGAAACCATTTTAAAGCATGGTTTCTGAGTAGCAGCCGTGTTAGTCTGTATCCGCAAAAAGAAAAGGAGGACTTGTGGCACCTTAGAGACTAACCAATTTATTTGAGCATAAGCTTTCGTGAGCTATAGCTTACTTCATCAGATGCATTCAGTGGAAAATACAGTGGGGAGATTTATATACACAGAGAACATGAAACAATGGGTGTTACCATATACACTGTAATGAGAGTGATCAGGTAAAGTGAGCTATTACCAGCAGAAGAGCGGGGGTGGGGGGAACCTTTTGTAGTGATAATCAAGGTGGGCCATTTCCAGCAGTTGACAAGAATGTCTGAGGAACAGCCGGGGGGAGAATAAACATGGGGAAATAGTTTTACTTTGTGTAATGACCCATCCACTCCCAGTCTTCATTCAAGCCTAAGTTAATTGTATCCAATTTGCAAATTAATTCCAATTCAGCAGGCTCTCGTTGGAGTCTGGTTTTAAAGCTTTTTTGTTGAAGAATTTCCACTTTTAGATCTGTAATCGAGTGACCAAAGAGATTGAAGTGTTCTCCGACTGGTTTTTGAATGTTATAATTCTTGACGTCTGATTTGTCTCCATTTATTCTTTTACGTAGAGACTGTCCAGTTTGACCAATGTACATGGCAGAGGGGCATTGCTGGCACATGATGGCATATATCACATTGGTGGATGTGCAGGTGAACGAGCCTCTGATAGTGTGGCTGATGTTATTAGGCCCTGTGATGGTGTCCCCTGAATAGATATGTGGACACAGTTGGCAACGGGCTTTGTTGCAAGGATAGGTTCCTGGGTTAGTGGTTCTGTTGTGTGGTGTGTGGTTGCTGGTGAGTATTTGCTTCAGATTGGGGGGCTGTCTGTAAGTAAGGACTGGCCTGTCTCCCAAGATCTGTGAGAGTGATGGGTCGTCCTTCAGGATAGGTTGTAGATCCTTGATGATGCATTGGAGATGTTTTAGTTGGGGGCTGAAGGTGATGGCTAGTGACATTCTGTTAAAGCATGTTTCTAGCGTTAATTCTTGGTGGAAGTGAAAAAATTCACTAGTTGGCTTGGTGGTGACCCAAGAGGCACAGTGCGGGTGGAAGGGACCTCAAAAGATCAACTAATCCACCCCCCCACGCCATGTTGAGGCAGGGTTAAGCATACCTACACCATCCCTGATTAGACCAACATCTGTCAGGGATGGTCTAGGCTTAATCCTGCTACAGCATGGAGGGCTGGACTAGACGACATGTTGAGGTCCCTTCCAGCCCTACATTTCTGTGTTTCTGTCATTCCTTTTTGTTCTCCCTGTTCATCTCTTTTAAAGGGGCCTGCCGCACTTCGGAATACAATTCAGACTGGTAACCGGTTGTGTCACCGCTTGTGTCATAACCCTGAGTGCCCCAAAACGTGCTGCTGTTTGTGCTCACTGCGTAGGGGACGCACATGCAGCCAGCATGGGCACTGTGTTCTGCACGCTTTGCAGCTCCAGTTCAACTACTTGGAATCCAACAGCCCGCCAGCCGTTACCACAGACACACTCTTGCCTTTACCCATCTGGGTTAGTGTTAGCAGGGGACCCCAATACACCCTCAGTCCTGAACTGTCCAACAGTTTCTTCCCCTTGTTAGTTTGATGGCCCTGTTTACTGCTTATATGTCATCTGAGGTCAACCCGCATTCCTTTGTTTAGGATAGACCTGTTTAACACCTTTACCTCGGCAAGGCTGTCTGGTCTTGAACGTATGCTAGTAACATCTGACGGGGGGGGGGTTAATAACTTTACATATAATGTTGCTACGTACCTTTCCCCATGATGTTAATGACCATTGAGTTATTCGTTTTCAAATGATGCATCACGAGGCATATTTTGTACAAAGATTACAGTAGTGTGGAGCGTGTGAAGATGGGTGCGTTGGGTCACGGGGCCTCACCCAGGTCTCCACGCACACCGACGCATCTGCCTGGGCCCTGTCTCAGCACCAGTCTCCTGCTGGATCCCATCACCCCTGCATGTAGGTGACCAAGCAAGATCATCCCCTACGCAGTCGTTAGCACTTGAAAAGAGCACACGGAGGTGTCTGCCTGCTTGGAATGGAACCTCATTCTTGAAAACCTGAGCCAGGAGACTCTCGTTCATATCTAGCAAGGGCTAGGGCTGGGCTGTTGTGTGACAACAGGCAGTAAACTCTGGAGTAGCTCTTTGTGGTGCACATTGCTGCATGCCTGGTCAGGAAAGACAGCTAAAGCCCCTGAGCGAGCTCCAACGTAGTGTTGTGTCCATATCTGTGCAGAGGGCTATTTGCCTCCCTTTTGCTGTAGTGACTGAGAAACCTTGGGTTTCTATCTCTGTTACGGTTTTTCTATAGCAGCCGTCATCTTTGTCGTCCCAGCCTAGCTTGTTTCTTGATCTGATCTTTTGGCATCTCCAAAGTGGCTAAAACTTGAGTTTCCAAAACTCTGTCCTGGGCCGTTTTGCATCGGTCCTTTCCCATTGTTCTCGATCTGGGTGCTATATTTTGTTCTGTGGCATCTCATGCAGGCAGGTGAAATCCAGCTGCTCAGCCTGTCGGTCTCCACACTGTGTGATGGCTCCGGTTGCGTCACCTGGTTTGTCGCTGTGTTGCCGAGGATGATTGATGTTCCTGAGTTATGTACTGACAGCGGGACAGAACCGTCGCTGGCTGGCTGGCCCAGCACAGGTCTCCTTTGTGCTCCATGGCTGTTCCATTTGATGCTAATTCAGTTCTCTCAGCAGCCAGCCCTACAAACCCCAGCACAGACAACGAGCCCTGAAAGTCATAGATTAACCGATTCCAAGGCCAGAATGGACCACTGTGATCATCTAGTGTGACCTCCTGTGCGACACAGCTCATAAAACTCCACCCAAATAATTCCTGGAGCAGATCTTTTAGAACAATATCCACTTTTGATTTAAGGGCTATCTGTAACTCCAGTATTTATCATGCTTTCTCCACTCCCCCCAAGTTCTGATTGGCTCAGCTCTCAAATGGTGAATATGTGGGGGACCTGCAAGACTCCTTGCCCACAATGAAACCTTCCTATAAACCTGTGGGTCCGGAACCACACGCGGCTCTTCAGAAGTTAATATGTGGCTCCTGGAGCTACCGGCGCCAACTTTCCAGTGTGCAGGGGGGTGCTACTGCTCAACCCCTGGCTCTGCCACAGGCCCTGCCTCCACTCCACCCCTTTCCGCCCCCTCCCCTGAGCCTGCTGTGCCCCCACTCCTCCCCTTCCCCTCCCAAGCCTCCTGTATGCCACAAAACAGCTGATCAGGAGGTGCGGGGCGGGAGGCACTGGGAGCGGGGTGGGGGAGCTGACGGGGGGGGCTGCTGACGTATTACTGGGGCTCTGTGGCAATGTACCTTGGTAAATTCTGGCTCCTTCTCAGGCTCAGGTTGGCCACCCCTGTTACAGAGCTTAATAAACGGCTACTGAGCATGTCTAATAACCACCACATCCTTTTTCTGGATGCTTCTGGCCCCTTCTCGCTGAGTTGCCAGGCACAAGCGCAGAAGCACAGACTAGTCCCACTAAAGTCTGTCCCCTCTCCAAAGCTTCTCTCCTGTTCCTTGGGCCAAAAAAATAATAATCAAACGCTGCAAAACAAGCCTGTGGGTTACAGTGCAGCAAATACGTGCAAGGCCCTTGCATGTCACAGGGATGGGCATAGCATAGACATTTAGACAGAGCAACATTGGAGAGTAGGGATGTGTGATCCTTGGAAGAGCAAGAGCTTCAGTGCACAAAAGCCATCCAACGTACCATCATTTACCACCAGCATCTTATTGAAACATGTCCACAAGAAGCACCTTCCCCCACTACCTTCACTTGTATTTTTAGCACTTCCATTTCTTTCCCCTAGGCATCTGATTTACTGTGCATTCAGTCATTGGCCTCCCATCAGAGACTGTCAAAGGTGTCATCAGCTCCCAACAAGGAGGATGGCTAAGTGCTGATGCCACTAGGAACTGAAGTGAGGCAAATGATGTGCTTCATGTAGACCAAAAGGGGACTGACTTCTCAGGATAGCAAAGTGATCCTAAGCTCTTCTTTATGTAGTGGGTGCTGGGAAGGTACCTGCCTGTTTTTAAATAGTCACGGTACTATAGAATCCGCTGAGCTCCCATATAATTTATTGTGTCAATTACATCCTCATGAGCTTGTCATTTGATTGATCAAAGCGCAAATCTGTGCTTTTCCCCAGTGGTGTTTTAGCAGGCAAGGAATAATAAGAGGACAGACACAGCACTATAAAACCAGAGTGGATTTTCTGCCTGAGTGGTCAGCTCTTCTGAATACAGGGGAAAGCAGCTATTGGCAGGTTTGTGTGCTCAGATGAATGCCAGGGTGGTTCCTATAACTAGCAGCCTAACTGAGACAATTATTCATAGATCCCAAGGCCAAAAGGGACCCTTGTGATCATCTAGTCTGACTTCCTGTATAACACAGGCCGGGGAACTTTCCTACAATAATTCCTACAGCAGATCTTTTAGAAAAACATCCAATCTTGATTTAAAAATTGTCAGTGATGAATAATCTGCCATGATCCTTGGTAAATTGTTCCCATGGTTAATTACCTTCACTGTTAAAAATGTATGCCTTATTTCCAGTCTGAATGTGTCTAGCTTCAACTTCCAGCCATTGGATCATGTTAAACCTTTCTCTGCTAGACTGAAGAGCTCATTATTAAATATTTTTTCACCACATTGATACTTATAGACTGTAATCAAGTCACCTCTTAACCTTCCCTTTGTTAAACTAAATAGATTGAGCTCCTTGAGCCTATCCCTGTAAGGCAAGTTTTCTAATCCTTTAATCATTCTCGTGGCTCTTCTCTGAACCAAATTATCAACATCCTTCTTGAATTGTGGGCACCAAAACTGGACACAGTATTCCAGCAGTGGTCTCACCAGTGCCATATACAGAGGTAAAATAACGTCTCTACTCCTACTCGAGTTTCCCCAGTTTATCCATCTCAGGATCGCATTAGCTCCTTTGGCCACAGTATCAAAAGACTTGGACTTTCAGAAAGCTTTTACAAGGTCCCTCGCCAAAGGCTCTTAGGCAAAGTAAACTGTCATTGGATAAGAGGGAAAGTCCTCTTATGAATCAGTAACTGGTTAAAAGATAGGAAACAAAGGGTAGGAATAAATGGTCAGTTTTCAGAATGGAGACAGGTAAATAGTGGTGTCTCCCAGGGGTCTGTACTGGGACAAGTACTGTTCAACATATTCATAAATGATCTGGAAAAAGGAGTAAACAGTGAGGTGGCAAAGTTTGCAGACAATACAGAATTACTCAAGATGCTTAAGTCCAAAGCTGACTGCAAAGAGTTACAAAGGGATCTCACAAAACTGGGTGACTGGGCAGCAAAATGGCAGATGGAATTCAATGTTGATAAATGCAAAGTAATGCACATTGGAAAATTATAATCCCAACCATACATACAAAATGATGGGGTCTAAAATTGACTATTACCGCTCAAGAAAGAGATCTTGGAGCCATTGTGGAGAGTTCTCTGAAAACATCTGCTCAATCTGCAGTGGGAGTCAAAAAAGTGAACAGAATATTAGGAACCAATAGGAAAGGGATAAATAAGACCGAAAATATCATAATACCTCTATATAAATCAATGATACGCCCATATCTTGAATACTGCGGGCTGTTCTGTTCGCCCCGTCTGAGAAAAGATATTTTAAAATTTAGAAAAAGTGCAGAGAAGGGCAACAAAAGATTTAAGGGGCATGGAACAATTTCCAGATGAGGAGAGATTAAAAAGACTGGGACAGTTCAGCTTGGGAAGTAAACCGAGGGAGACGAGGGAGGTCTATAAAATCATGACTGGTGCGGAGAAAATGAATAACAAAGTGTGACTTACCCCTTCCCATAACCCAGGAACCAGGGGACACCCCATGAAATTAATAGGAAGCGGGTTTAAAACAAACAAAGGGAAGAACTGCTTCACACTGCACACAATCAACCATCAAACTCGTTGCCAGGGGATGTTGTGAAGTCTACAAATATAGTTGGGCTAAAAAAAGAACTAGATAAATTCATGGAGGCTAGATCCATCAATGGCCCTTTGCCAAGATGATCAGGGGCGCAACCCCATGCACTGGGTATCCCAGAACCTTTGACTGCCTGAAGCTGGGACCGGATGACAGGGGATGGATCACTTGATAATTGCCCTGTTCTGTTCATTCCCTCTGAAGCATCTGGCACATCCGATGAAGTGAGCTGTAGCTCACGAAAGCTTATTCTCAAATAAATTTGTTAGTCTCTAAGGTGCCACAGGTTCTCTTTTTCCTTTTGTCGGAAGACAGGATACTGGGGTAGAAGGACCGTTGGTCTGACCCGGTAAGGCCATTCGTATGTCACACTTAGAGCTCATATTCAGCTGATTATTCACCATGACCCCCAAATCTTTTTCAGACTCACTGCTTCCCAGGACAGAGTCCCCTGCTCTGTAAGCATGGCCTATGTTCTTTCTTCCCAGGCGTATACATTTACATTTAGCCATATTAAAACACACATTGTTTGCTTGCGCCCAGCCTTCCAAGCAATCCACGTGGCTCTGAATCAATGACCTGTCCTCATTATTTACCACTCCCCCAATTTTGTGTCATCTGCACATTTGATTAGTGATGATTTTATATTTTCTACCAGGTCATTGATAAAAATGTTAAATAGCATAGGACCATAACCAATCCCTGTGGGATCCCACTGGGAACGGACATTGCTTGTGCCTCACAAGAAGTTGAGCAGCGAAATATTTGCCCCATTGAAATCAATGGCAAAATTCTCATGCCGCTTCTAGCATGCGATGTTCCATTTTGGTGGACGTTCCATTGATTGTTCCATCTCGGGTTTCAACAGAGGTGGCGAGAATTATGATGCAGCATGGGTCACTGGAGCATTGCATCCTGGGACCTGGAGCCTTCCCAGGTTGTTATAAAGATGAGAGTGGTTGCAGCACACTGCTTCAAACTAGGTGTGCCCCTCAGGTTGCTAGCAAATTGCCAATGCCCCTCTCAGTTGCTTAAGCTTTATGCCTCCCTGGTCTAGGCGGGGTGGGCATCATACTGTGTTATTAGGAATCCTGTGTGTCTTGAGGCTTTTAGGTTAGTGTAACAACCTTCTTCGCCTCTAACTTTAAATTCCTCAATGTCTGTCAACACAGAAGAGTGTCGTTGCAATGGAAAATATTTTTATGAATCCATTTAAGCTGTTGTAGCCCTGTCTCCCAACAACACACTGGAAAATCACTGGGTTGTGGTTGATTCAAGATGTATCTTGCTGCTATCTTTCAATAAATTCAACCTCCCTAAAGCCTTCTTTCTCATTCAGTCCTTTAAATCCTGCTGGCAAATCCACCCCTTTCTCCTTGCTCATGGTTAACTTCTCTGAGATACACACGCTGCATAGATTAGTTGAGGGGCTACACTGTAAATTGGGTTGATGCACGTCTTTCGACTTGTGACGGAAGAGAAGAGCTGAATCCAGATGTCCCAAGTGAAGACAAAGTTAGTGTTCAGAGTGTACAAGAGCGCTGTAAATTCTCTGGGGTAGATCCCTGCATCTAGTGGGTCTCTTCACCCCCAATCAAAACCCAGCATGTATAACCCACACTCCTCCTGGGTGTGGTGTTCTGTCCAATCTAGTGGCACTTGACAGAGAGAGAGAAAGAGCGATCGATCAATCAATCTGCTCTACAGCTTTAACTAAGAGCCAGTTGGCTTTTAGCTCATGTGGCAGAGGCTCATGCACTAAGCTCCAGAGGTCCCAGGTTCGATCCCACCCACTGACGACCGGGGTCTGCTGGCATTACACATGCACTGTCTTTGGCAAGGATCTCACCGAGTGCAATCAGCACGTGTTTCCTGGGCTTTGAATTATCTGTCTGCAACATACATTTTCTGTGGCTGTTCTAACACAAATTGCCTCACAGGCGGCTTGTGACATACATGCGTGCACACACACACACGTGTCAATGAAGAGTGAGGAGTTCCAGATTCCTGGTCCCTTAAAGATCCCACTTTGTCTTCAGAATGACTTAGAATCATTTCACATGAAGCCTGACGCTAAGTGGTTCTACAAATTCCAGTTTTAAATATAGGATAGCTGGGGACTTTTTGCGTATCTTTGGCACCACATTGAAAGAAGAGACTGGAAGATTATTTGGGCTCTGACTTGCCTCTCTAAAGAATTTTGCTGCTTTATAAAGAATCAAAAGAGGAATCTTCAGTTAATAATGGAATCACGTAGCCATGTAGATTAAGCGAGTTTTGTTCAGCTAGAAAGAAAGAGGAGATTAATTTCTTTCTGATCTTAGAATAGGAATGTATCAACTGTACCTTATCTCTTGCCAACAGCTTTGTATGTCTTGGCCTCTCTTTTGGAGTTAATCACATCTTTGGAATCAAACCTTTTCAAAGAATGTGAAGCTATTTCAAATTACCTTCATTTATGGATTGTGCCAGGCATGTGTCTGAATTTGGAAATGTTATTTTTAATGGGAAAGGCACAAACAGCCACAGGTCATTTTGCAGGTCATTGAAGGTGAAAATGTATAGGAAGGTCCTTGGCTTTCCTCATAGGCTTGCTCTGTCAAGACATGTTAATGGTGTTGAGAGCCAGCAATGTTAAAATATTGTCAATAACCACTCTATTGAGAAGCAGTATAATGTAGCTGCTAGAGCACGGGATTGGGAAATTGGGCGCCAGTCTCATTCCTGCTCCTGACGTCTTGGATAGTCGTGGGAAAACTGCAACATTTTCAAGTGTCCGTATAGGGTTGGGAGGCTACACGTTTGGGTGCCGGACCTCAGACGCTTCCGATCTGATTTTCAGAAAGTATGGAGCACTCACAATGCCTGCCGAAGTTAATGGAAGCTGCAGGGGTTGAATACTTCTGAAACTCAGGCCCAAGATGTCTCAAACTGGGCAACCAAAACAAGAGGGTCCTTCTGACAAAGCTGGCTTCAGCCTTTCAGTCTCTGTTTCCTTCTCTATGAAATGGGGATCATAATAATCTTCATTTACCTACTTGATAGGAGGGTTGCAGGGCTTAATTAGCTAATGTCTGTAAAGTGCTTTACGTATGCAGAACACTAGCCAGCTGCTAAGTAGTATTGTAATAATGGTGAGCCTGATTCAAAATACAGTGAAGCGAATGGAAAGATTCCCATGGGTTTTTGATCAGCCCTTAGTTATTCCTTAGCATGAACAATCACTCCAGGCACTGCAGGGGGGCTGGACAGGCAGCCAGTCAGGATCGAGATGGGCCTGAATCCATCCGTCTGAATTGTGGATTTTTGGATTCAAAGACTCTTGAATTTTGAGTGGCTTCAGAGGCGGGGATCTGACCATTGGGCCTACTCCCTGTTTCTACAACGGGCTGAACCAAAATCCTACATCCTAACTTCCTAGAGGAGGTTTGAGGAAATGCATGTTCACCAGCTCAACGTTTGTTTAACAGGCTATTCTGGTTAGACTCAAAGGGCAAAGCAAAATTATGTGAGATACACATCCCTATTGGTGCTCCTGACAGCCTCTTAGCTGCCCTCTAACTCCTAAGGAAGAACTAGAGTCTTAGACCACAGGAAGGGGAGGCAGTGTGCTCAAGTGGATAGGGGCTTGGACTGGGAACCAGGACTTCTCACTTCTCTTCTTCCTGGATGGGCTGCTGACCCTCTGTGTGACCCAGGGCAAGTCACTTCCCCACTCTATACCTGTTTTCCCCCATCTGTAAAATAGGGATAATGGCTCTTTTGTCGTATGCTTTTGAGATCCAAGGATGGAAAACGCTAAACAGGAGCTAAGGGTGTTTATTTGCCAGTGTTCCTATTACACCATGAAGTGCAATAGGTCTCTCGAGCTTGATAGCAACTTTTTGGAAATTTGTCTCCTTTCCTTGCCTTTCATTTTTTTTTGTCCTTATAGCAGCCCCTGGGGACAGCACTTCCCAGCTCTAGCACATCCTGGAGAAGTCTCTTGTTTGCCTCCACCTTGCAGCTCAGGAGGGTTTGCATGCGTGCAGCTGATGAATGAGGCACCACAATCACACCACTTCCCCTTCTTTTGGTCCCCTGACCACTTTGCAGAACGCTCTGTGCTAGTTTCCTTGACCTGCCAACGGAATGGGGGATGATCCGGGTGAAAAGGAGTTGCGTTCCTCAAAGCTGCGGGTCAGTTTGGGCAAGCTGCCTCTCTTCAACAAGCACTTAGATTAGTCTGTCCTTTGTGTCAAAGGAGAGGAGATCAGTGCTATGTAACGGTTATAGTTTGGAAGGGCATAAAATGCAGTGATTGGAGCAGCAGCCTAGGAATCAGGACGCCTGGGTTTGTGCCTGGCTCTTGCTGTGTTACTTTGAGCAAGTCACGGATGGCCAGACTCCACTACCCTTACTCTGAGAGTTGTACTATTGACAGAGTACTTACTTACTCAATGTGAGTAAAGGTAATAGCAGAATAAAGCCCTTACTCTTTCTGCTAAAATTTTGTTCTCCTATAGTATTATAAATCTAGAGTACATTTGTTGATTTCAAGGAGGCCACTCAGGGTGTTAGATCCATCCAGAATTTGGCCCACTGGGTCTCAACTTATCCCTGTATGACTGGTGTGCAATAAGAACCCCTTCTCAGGCTGTTGTGAGGCTTCATTAACTTGCAATGTGTAAAGCACTTTGAAATCTTTGGATGAAGGGTGCTTCAGAAGAGCCAAATGTTAGGATCCATCTCGATCATTCTGTTGGTACCTATTTTTATCAAGACACCAAACGCTTTTGGAGACATTAGAATAGACAGTGTTGTTGTTGGTATTAATCCTTAGCAAAGGTGTAAATCCTGGTGGGAGACCATCCACTGGGACCCCTTCTTGATACTCTTGCTTACTCTTGATACTGCCCAGAATAAAGTTTGGCTAATTCAGAAGTTCATAAAGTAAAACTGAGATTCTGAGTATGCCCATGAACAAGGAATGATAACGCAGTATGGACAGGCTGGAGGGAAACCTAGGGCCGGATCCTCACTGCTGTAAATCATCATAGCTCCACTGGACTATGCTATTATACAGCAGTGGAGAATCTGGCCTCCCAGTTTCTAAGAGGCTGATCCAAAACTCAGATGTCCATGAGCTTTGGATCGTCTCCTGTTTTGGGCCCTGGCTCCCAGCAGGTGTTCACATTATTCCATTGGTTACAGCTGTTAACTAGATTGGTAGCCGAAGAACTCAATACGAAACCGTGCCTGTTAAAATGGTGGATTCCTCGGCCCCCTGAATGCGAAAGACTCAAGAAAGACTCCCCCAACCACAGACAGAAATGCCGATTAAAAACGTGACGTTTGAACTATTCAGAGGCTGCGGCCACTCTTATCTTATTGCCTTTTAATACCGTCTTCCGATTCTGTTGTCATGGTCTAGAGGAGGATCAGCCAGAAGATGCTTACCAAGAAAACAAGCAAATCTGCATTTGTGGACTGTGGCTCTGGCAACAGGCAGCCAAACAAGAACGGGGGAAGGGACTGCAGGCTGATATTTTTAGTCTTTTCAGATTTGCTCCTCTTTTTCTTCCCCTCTTTAGCTGACCCCTGGCCACATCACTGCATGTCCCACTAGTTTCCCAGACCATGATGATCCTGTGGGTGTATTTAATTGCAAGCACATGTACACGTGGTTTTTCTTGCCGCAAGTAGCAGCCTGCACGGTAATCTTCTGACAGCTGATGGGACCCAGAGGGAAGGAATACCCTCATTACACAGAGCCGTCATGGGATTATTTCACATTGACTGTACTGGAATCATAGAATCAAGGAATATCAGGGTTGGAAGGGACCTCAGGAGGTCATCTAGTCCAATCCCCTGCTCAAAGCAGGACCAATCCCCAATTTTTGCCCCATCCCTAAATGGCACCCTCAAGGATTGAACTCACAACCCTGGGTTTAGCAGGCCAATGCTCAAACCACTGAGCTATCCACCCTCCCCGGAGGAGAGGTGGAGCGAGAGCTGAATTCTGAGCTACCGGATGTCTGAAAAAGATCCGCTCCATTCTCCTGCCCAGGATTTTGCAGTGGCTGCAGGAGAAGCAGTCAACAATGAATCCATCCCAAGTTTTACATCAGACCACACGCAGGTGCTGGGACAGGACACCTAGGGAGGGCAAGCAGCTGGAGGGGCTAGCTGACTGGGTACATACCAAAGGTTTCAGATGGGATTGTACTCGGGGTGGCTTGCCCTTCCCACCACTCATTCTGCCAGGGCTACACTCCTACTTTTAGGGTGATAGCTCAGTCCAATTACACCTTCCAGCGCCAGGTTCAGCATACCTGGAGTGAGTTTCTGGTAGATGACCATTCACGCTGGATTTATCCAAGAAACTGGATTACTGTTTAACCATAAATCTAAGCCCTGGTCTACACTACAAATTCATGCTGGTATAACTACGTCCCTCGCGGAAATCCACACTGCTGAGCGATGCAGTTATACCGACTGAATTCCCAGTGAAAATAATGCTACTCCCACTGGGCGGGCTTGTCTCATCATCATAGCTACCGTCTCTCGGCTAGGTGGAGTGCCTATGCCAATGGGAGAAGTTCTCCCATCGGCACAGGGAGCATCTTCGCTAAAGAGTATAGCTCTGTAAGCCCTTTGTGTAAACTAACTGGAGCGGGCTGACAATTTTGTGATGGAGAATGCTGATTGCCCAGCTCCCCAGTTAGCCAGCTCCCCTCCTGGTGAGGTCCCTGGCTCCTCGGGCTCCCTGTTTTTGTGCCAGGCGCCCGAGTGACAACAGAGTGGTAACACTTCTGGAAGCAATCAGTGTCCCACCCCACCATCCCACTGATATGTTTCAAACCTCTTCTGGAGGGACTGTAGCTAGGGGAGAAGATCGTTCAGCCTCCAAAGCCACTGAAAGCCTGGCCTGCCTGCCAAGGCCATCAATTGTAGTAGAGGTGGCATTTGAGCTGGGAACGCCGGTCAACTGGGAAATGGTTGGCGATAACCCAGTTCATTTTGCCACCGAGCGTCCCTTGCTTAGCAGCAACTTTCACTCATGGCTGACTTAACCAGCTGGTTAGAGATGAAAGGCTGAACATCCATTTACTCATCCCCTGAGCTATCTGGTCCTTGCTGTAGTCTTTTGTTTTTACTAACAGTCAAACCTGACACACACAGTCAAGAGTATTACTGATATTTTACAGATAGGGGAGACTGAGTGAAAGACAGGGGAAAGGCCTGAAGACAATGGAAATCTTTGTTGACCTCGGCGAGTGTTGGATTGGGCCCTAAAGTCCAGATTTTTAAAGGTATTTAGATAGTTGCAGTGCCTAAGCCTCATTTTTAAAAGGGAGTTAAATACTTAAATTAGTGGGAGTTAATCTCCTAAGTGCCTAAATCCCTTTTGGAAATGGGACTCGGGGTCCTCAATCAGTTGGGTATTGCCACACTGAGGGCAGCAATGTCTAAATATCTTTAAAAATCTGGGCCAAGATGAGTTGTTTAAGATCACACAGAAATTCAGTGGCAGAGCTGGAAAAAGCACCTGATTCTCACACATGTGCATTAGCCGCGAGTCATGCTTCCTCTGTGTAGTGTTTTTAAGGTACAGCTGGCCACTCGGAAAGAGAGCATGTTTTAAAACTCCCTTTTTACATATTTACCTAATTCTGTCAATAGTCTGCCCTTCAGAACCCTAAGTGTATATTGACCTAATTTTTTCAAGTGGAAATGAAGTATTCATCTAAAGGAAATATCATGGCACGCTAGGTAAACAAGCAAGCCACAAATTTAGGTGTGTGTATCAGCTTTCAATAAAGGAAAAGGAAAAACATGACAATTAAATACTGTGATCTCTAGCTTGCAGGCAGCATAGGTTACTGTTAAAAAAAAAAAATCATTTCTGTCACTTCGTAAATGTACACAGTATTTTAAGATCTCGACTCAAGGGCCATTCCCTGCCCCAAAGAAACGATAACAGGAATATGGGTGTATCTACACCATAGCTGTGATTGTGGCACAGGTCTGGGGCTGCAGCTGTCCTACGTCGATGGAACGGGTTTTCCCATCGATATAGTTAATCCACCGCTCCGAGAAGTTGTTGCTAGGTTGACAGACGAATTCTTGCACCGACTTGGACGTGTCTACACCAAGGGTTAGTTTGACCTAACTATGGTGGTGACATTTTTTTACATCCCCCAGTGGTGCAGCTAGATCCATCTAATTTTTAAGTGTAGACAAAGGGCAAGTCTACACTACAAAACGAAGTCAACCTAAGTTTCATCAACGTACAGCCATTGAAGCAATTGAATCGGATTTACACGTACACACTATGCTCCTAGTGTCCACCGTTTAATTGCCAGTGTGGGGCATTGTGGGACAGTTTCTGAAAGGCAGCAACCGTCGATGTAAGCAACACAGTGTCTGCACGGAGACTGCGTCAACATAACTACATCAACATAAGCGCAATGCCTCTCGTGAAAGTGGAGTTAAGTCAGTGTAGTGGGTGAGTTACAGAGGTGGGAGCTACTTTTTCAAGTAGATGCTTACAGAGTTAGGCTGACATAAGCTGCCTGATGTCAACCTAACTCTATAGTGTAGACCAGGCCCAAGCCGTACACAAGAGAAGACATTAGATAAGAGTTTAGGTGAAAGAGGATGAGAGGATCAGTGATGATGAGAAAAAGGGAGTTAACCTGAGAAAGCGATGTGCTCATTTACCCTCAAAGAACTGCACTTACAATACCATACACAGAAAGCAGTTGTTAGCCCAAAGAATTCACTGGTTCTCCCAGTTTATAAACTGTGCTGGAAACCAGTGATGTGGGAAAATAATTGACAAACTTTGCCAGGGGAGTCAGTAAACAGCATAAGACAATTCAACCTCCAGATTTTTTTTCTTTGTTTTTCTACAAATAAAGATATTTACTTTTTAACAATACTTCATTGGCTCGTTAGGATGGTGAGGTCAGCTACTAAACGGCTCTTCCCACCTTCAAGTCTCACCGTTCTCCTTTTGCCTACAAAACACTTGACAATGGTTAGGCAGCTGGTGGGCGATGACTGCTGCTCATTACATTTCTGTGGTCATCCTCTCCTTGCCACACTGGCTATTCCCAGCTTGTGTGTTGTGATCAGTTGTTTTCTCTCTTTCTCTGTCTTTTGTTATATGTTTGTACAGCACCTTGCACAATGAGACCCCAATCCCCCACTGAGGCTAGGAGGTGCTACAGCAATAGAAATAATAAACAAAGTTAGGAATTTCACCTAAATTAATAAGGTGCTAGTAATGTTAACACAACTCTGTGTGTGTGTCCATCCAATTCCTTATTCCTTTGTTAAATGTAAACCTTCATGCAATATACTTAGCTATTACTGTATCTTATAAAATATACAGGACAAAGGGTCTTTGATTCTTTACCTAGTCCAGTAGACCCTATTATAATATAGATCCTAGTACAAAGTCTGGCCAAGTAAAAAATGCTGGAACAATCTTAACATTAGGCATTTTTATTATTATTATTTTATTATTTTTTTAGTTGCTTGAGCTCACAACTGTAATTCTGGGGTGCTGGGGCAGCAAATTGTCATTTGCTAAGCAAGCTATGTAAATATGGGGAAAGCGTCTTGGTAGGGACAGGCTCAGTGTGAATTTTTAGCCTCCCATCTGAAACGCCTCGGTACCGTTGTTTGTGTCAAGCCAGTCCAGCGGGGCTCTTGATGGTGCATCTACACTGGAATAAAAGACTCGCAGCTGGTAAGGGTCAGCTGACTCATGCTACCGGGGCTTGGGCTAGCGGGGCTAAAAACTGCTGTGTAGACGTTCAGGCTCGGGGCTCTGGGACCCTCCCCCATTGCAGGGTCCCAGAGCTTGGACTCCAGCCCAAGCCTGAACATCTACGCGGCAATTGTACAGCCCCACAGCCCAAGACCCGCGAGCCCAAGTCAGCTGACCTTGACCAGCCATGGGTGTTTAGCTGCTGTATAGACGTACCCGGAGTGAACAAGAAAACATAAGTGCTGTCAATTGGCAGTGGAGCATAAGCAGATAACTAGGGCTGTTTAAGGCAGACAGGAGCGAAGCTGCCTGAGTGAAGCCATATTCCTTTGGCCGTCATTAGGTTACTTGGTTATTTCTCCTAAACAGTCATAAAAAGACACTTGGTTCAATCTGTTTTATCTTTTTTACTTGGCCCAGGGGAGCATCTTTAGCTATACATGTGCCAGGGAGAATGGATGGGCTGATAATTTACTGACGGTCAATCTCTCTCTCTCTGCCCTTTCTGTAGGTGTCAAGCACACCTCCTGAGTGCACCATCATGCTGGCGATCGAACATGAGCGTGAGAAATGCCTGGCAGACTCCAGCCTGGACAATCAGACAGTAGGTAAGGGATGGCTCTTTTCAGACTCCACATACAGAGAGCTGGGCAGTGACCTGCTCACTGAGTCCTTCCTACCACATATCGTACTCCTCTCTGGGAGCTGGAAGACCCCAAACTCTTGAGTTCAACTCAATTCCACAATTTCCACATTTATGCTGGGCTGAGTCTTGGCAATTTGCTGCATCTGTTAGCTTGCTCCCCCCACCCCACCTCAGGGGGAAGGGGAGAGGCAGGGGTATGAGTACTCCCCTTTTTTGGTATCCTCCTCTCTGGCGGGTGCTGGAGGGAGCAGCCCCCGTGCTCCCAGGGTGCAGAAAATGCCGGAACTGCTATTCCAAGTGATCCCCGTGCAGCCATCAGAGGCGACGCATTGCGGGGCACGCAGGGTCACATGCCCCCCTAGATTTCTCAGGCGGCCCCCCCGGGACACCCGGCAGCGGCTCCCCCTGGTGGCGGCACTGGCCACGCATCTGTGAAGCACAAGGAGGGAGGAAGCGACAGGGCGGCTGGTTGAGCTCCTCCCCCTCATCCCGCTACATGGGGCTGCTTCTCCGTCCCTGCTGCTAGCGTCCTGGTGCTTCCCGTGGCCCGCTTTGCAGACCACCCACTGAGGTGAGCCAAGGACTGGAGACAGAGGCAATGCGTGGAGTGGTCACATGCCCACCCAGAGCCTTTCAATGCCTGCCCACCATCCACAGTTACGTGTCACCTCTGGCAGCCGTGCAATTTCTTGTATGCCCTGAGCATAGATCAGCCTGGTCTAGAAATCATGCACACAGTGAAATACGTTGTGGTGTGGAGTTTGATTATATTGGCCTCACCTAGTACACTAGCAGTATCCTTAAAGCAGCAGGAGTCCGGCTGAGTGTGTTTAACTTGCCCTCCTGGAGTGCCTCTCTCAAGTCACAGAACCTGTTCTCATGATTAAAGGAGGCTTAAGGAGCAGTGATATACATGCCCACAATGGCAATGAACAATCCGATCATTGTGGAGGGATGGGGAGTGGAAAGGAGCACACGGGGCATGGAATTCACTTCCCGCCTCCTGTCGTGTGTCTGTCGGAGCCCGTGAACTCATCTGTGTCAGTAATGTGCCGGGCTCACTGTGCTTTGCCCCGGGGGCTGCCGACCAAACTCTGCTGTACCTTCTGAAAACTCCTTTCTGTCTCGCTCTCTGGGCACGGCCCTTAGTTAGGCTAAAGACAGAATGTGGCATTCTGCACATTGATTTGCTACTTATATAATCATGTACAAATGCCAAGGTCATCCCTGGCATAGCCCTATTTAATTCAGGGCGGGATTTGGAGTCTGCTGACACCCGCTCAGGTTTTTGTAACCCACGCACCTCCAGAGTGTCGGGTTGTGTTCCCTCTCGTGGCACCATGCAGCGAGGTGAGGACTCACCAGTGTGACGCTCCTGCTGGTTGTCTCGGGAATTAGCTCTTCCAGCCCGGAGTGCCCTCTGCAGGCCGGTGTCTTGCCTGCCGCTGGCCCCCGTGTCCCTCCCGGACCCCGGTGCCCCTTTACCTTGGGGTGCTGCCCCCTGGCAGTGCCCCCTCACTCTGGGTCTCCCCTCCCAGGGGAACCCTCAGCCCTCTATCCCGTCCTTGTCTCAGTGGCTACTGCCAGTCACCCTCTGGCCCCCGGTCACTGGGGCAGACTGCAGTCTGTAAACCACTCATCGTCGGCAAGGGGGGGGGGTCAGACCAGCTGTCTCTGCCTAGATCTGGGCTGCCCCTCTGCATCCCTAGTACCCTCGCGTGGGCCCTTAACTCAGCCTGCAGCCTGGGGCTTTGCTAGGCTGAAGCTCCCCAGCTCCCTCTGCCCTTCCCCAGCACTGCTCCACCCCAGGTACCCTGGTGAGCTCCCCAGCAGCCAGGCCCGTCTCTCTCAACAGCTAGGGAGAGATTGCCTGAGCTCCTGGCTCACAGCCTTATATAAGGCCTGCTGTGGCCTGATTGGGGCATGGCCCCAGCTGTGGCTGCTTCCCCGTCAGCCTAGCCTTTAGCTCACAGCCCCAGCCCTTTCCCAGGGCTGGCTGCAACCCTTTCAGGCCCAGAGCGGATGACCACCCCGCTACACACCGATACCACTTGGAGATTAATGAGTCTGCTAGAGCCTTAGCTAAATGCCACGTGGCTTTTAGCTCATTCAGTAGAAGCTCCTGCATTAAGCTTCAGAGGTCCCAGGTTCAATCCCACCTGCTAACCGGGGTCTGTCGGTGTTACAATACCCACAACCTAAGTAAGGTCCATATTGAGCATGGTACATGGACCGCATTGCACCGCATTAATGTCCATCGTTATTAGCAAGTGTCTAAATGAATTCTGATTTTTTCATGGTGCCACGTGAAACTATTGGCTTGAAACAAATCCATATTTCTGCAGGGACTTCAGCTGATTTCATTAAGTGGGACGGCTTCTGAGATCGCAGGGCATGTGCAGTCTGTAGTGCCTTTGCCTAGGCAGCATGTGGGTGTTTGCAGGAGTTCGGTGTGCGGCGTCTTTGTGTATGTATACACCTGCAATGTTGCCACACCTTCTCACCAGGAAAGCTGGGCAAGGAACTGATTTTCCTGGTTTGCTGCCTGGACTGAAAAATCCAAAAACATTTTGGGTCAGGTCGAACAAAATGTTCCAGGTGTTTTTAATAAAAGCAAAGGAAATGAAGGGCTAGATTCACAAAATACTCCTGCACCTTTGGCTCTGGGATGATAGCCTGGGAGTAGAGAAACATTGGTTCAAGTCTGTACTATACAGCAGGGATTTGAACTTGGGTCTCCCAGTGGCTCTCAACCTTTCCAGACTAATGTACTCCTTGCAGGAGTCTGATTTGTCTTGCGTACCCCACGTTTAACCTCACTTAAAAACTACTTGCTTGCAAAATCAGACATAAAAATCGAAAAGTGTCACAGCACACTAGTACTGAACAATTGCTGACTTTCTCATTTTTACCATATAATTATAAAGTAAATCAACTGGAATATAAATATTGTGCTTGTACTTCAGCGTATAGTATATAGAGCAGGATAAACAAGTCATTGTCTGTATGAAATTTTAGTTTGTACTGACTTTGCCAGTGCTTGTTACGTAACCTGTTGGAAAACTAGGCAAATCTCTAGATGGGTTGATGTACCCCGTGAAAGACCCCTGAGTACCCCCAGGGGTACGCATATCCCTGGTTGAGAACCACTGTTCTATTTTGTAAATAAGTACCCTACACACCGGGCTATAGGCTACTCTGAGGTGGGGGCAGTGAAGCCCTCTCATTTTTTCCTGTTGAAGCTGTTCCACTTGGTATGAAATATTTGTAGCCATTGGGCCAAAAAGAGCAAGCAAGGGAATGCCTCTATAGCCTGGTCGCGAGGGCACCTACCAGCAATCCTAATCCCTGTCCCTTTGCCACTGAACATTTAAGCATGCAGTGAGTGCCCGTGTGCTTCCGTGCAGCTTATGTATCCCTGTCAAGTGTCTGTCCTTGCGTGTGGGCATTTCAGGGTTTAGCGTGCAGTGTGAGAGCACAGGTGGCAAAAAAGCGACTCTCCTAGACTGGTGCTAAACTATTGCATCAGTCATGTAACTGAAAGCAGTGCTGCGCACAATTGGCTGTGTGTGTATGAGAGAGAGAGAGATGGGGAGAGAGATCTGAAACAGCAGCTGCCACTAAGTAGAACAGCACTCCCATATATTAAAATGATTACCATTTCAACTAAACAAAGCTGCCAGAAAAATCCTAGCGCATAACATCTCTGTTAAACCCGTCATGAGATGGATCCTTAACAAGCAGGATTTTGGCACACGGGAAAGGGAGAACAAAAAGTGAATAAGGCCCCCTGCCGCCTTTAATAGAATACGCTGATTTATGAGTGTGTTTGTGTGTTATCTATCTTCCGCACACTCTGCATCCTCTTGGCAGAAAGAAAATCTACTGTGGTTAAACAACTAATTTATAATTCTTTCTAATTAAATGAGTGGAATTAAAAACACAGATGATCCGTAGGAAACTGGAAATAACAGTGGATGTCAGAGCCATTATCAGTGTATTGATGAAAGAGGATGAATCTGTTTGATTTGTTACATTAAGCCAGTGGCAAATGATTAATCAAGAACACCCTGCGGTGGCACTTTTATCGATTGTTACCTTTTACCTCTAGATGTACAAGTAGTTTTCCACTAAGAAACAATCTGGGCTGCATTAACATGCTGCTGGATGGCCAGGCATTATGCTGGAGGGGTTTGTGTTGGTAGAAGTCAAGTGACAGCTGGGTTTCTGTTCAAATTCCCCCGCCCCTGTATTTTCAGAGCTGGTGGCAGGTGCCTAATTGTCAGGCCTGGCAGCAAAAGTCCTCTAGGTTTCCAGAGAACAGGTACAGAATGGGCCAGAGCAGAGCACCAATGTCCCTCATTCCTGAGTGGAAAGACCACCCTAAAAATGGACAGAACCAATCAGTTTTCATTATGGGTAAGTCTACACTGCAGTTGGAAAGTGTGACTGCAGCATGGGTAGACACACCTGAGAGATTTTTTTCCATACACCTCCTAGGAAAACATTCCCAACTTTATGAAGCTTCCCATGTTACACTTGCTGGTCCTCTAGGAACTGATCCAAGCTAGCTCAGGTGTGTCACACCTCCTGATTGCAGTGCAGACACACCCCAAGTCCCACTGCTGACTTGTAAAGGTGCATAGAGCTAATTGTGATTGTACCCTGAGGCTTATTTAAAAAGGACTTACGTATAAGTGCTAAGTGCACCATTACAGAAGTACTTATAAGTACAAGTGTGCCAGAAATAGTAATTAAGTATTTATTAGGGCTGTCGATTAATCGCAGTTAACTTACGCGATTAACTCAAAAAAATTAATCACGATTAAACAGACTTTTAATCACACTCTTAAGCAATAGAATATAGATTTAATATGAATACCAATACATATGAATCTTTAGTGCATCTGGCACGTGAATACCTTGCGACGCTGGCTACAACAGTGCCAAGCAAACACCTGTTGTCACTTTCAGGTGACACTGTGAACAAGAAGCAGGCAGCAGTATCTCCTGTAAATGTAAACAAACTTGTTTGTCTGAGCGATTGGCTGAACAAGAAGTAGGACTGAGTGGATTTGTAGGCTCCAAAGTTTAACATTGTTTTGTTTTTTGAGTGCAAGAAAACCTACATTTGTAAGTTGCGCTTTCACAATAGAGATTGGACTACAGTACTTGTACGAGGTGAATTGAAAAATACGATTTCTTTGTTCATCATTTTTACAGTGCAAATGTTTGTAATAAAAAATGATCAAATATAGTGAGCACTGTACACTTTGTATTCTGTGTTGTAACTGAAATCAATATATTTGAAAATGTAGAAAAACATCCAAAAATATTTAATACATTTCAATTGGTATTCTGTTATTCTTTAACGGTGTGACTCATCGTGTGATTCATTGCGGTTAATTTTTTTAATCACAATTTTTTTTAATCGCTTGACAACCATAGTATTCATACATAAAAGTTCCACTGTAAGCTCAAGTACTTTCAACTCCAATATTCACTGCAATTGTCTGCTCCGTATATGGTCAGCTACTTAAATAATATAAGCACAGAGTGGAAGAGAAGGAAGAGAGCAACAATTAATGGGGAAAAAATCTCTTAAAATGTAAATAAACTTATACATTTCCTTTCTTGTGTTTGTGTGTGTGTGTACAGACAGCATATCATTCCATAAAATGGGCATTTTACTTCAATAACAGCATAATCTTGAACATATCCTGATATTGGTTCCTTCTTGGCAGAAGGATTTGTCCAGTGCTACAGAATCGTCTTTCCACAGGAGCAGGGCTTGGCAGTGTAGTATTAAATTAGATGAAGAGCTTAGCAACTGCTGGGTATCTGTCCAGTTGATCCAGTTCAGGCAATGGATCACTGAGAAATTGTCTCCCAACAATTCTTAAGTCTGAGTCTAATGCAGATGCCGCCTGATCATCCAAGTCATAGAAATTAGTGGCGGCTTTGGATGTCGCTTGATCTATAGCCATTGGCAGGGTGTGCTGGGGGGGGGTTGTGTCTAAGGCCAGCGGTGTCTCCTAGTGGCAATACTCAGGACTATGTGGCCCAATGGCGAGAATCAGTGGCTGCCTTGCATAGCAGCTAGAGTCAGTGGTAGTGTCCTCTAGTAGTGTAAGTCAGTGGCTGAGGGTAGGGTAACCTGGGCCGCCCCACTCCACCAGGTTCCAACCCCAAGACCCATCCAAATGATGGTCCAGCTACGTGGCTAGGAACGGGTGCCCTTACGCCTCTTCCCTGGGTCACTTCCTACCTCTGCTTCTGTTCCTCCGTCTGCACCATACGTCTGTCTTCGGAGAATGACCTGAGAGGCAGATTCCGAGTGTCTTCCTCGATCGGCAGCAGCTCGTCATCCTTGGCACCCGCGGTTGAAAGGTCTGCGGTGGCTTGACTGTGAGTCCCAGCCACAGCCACTGAGAGCCTCAGCTACTTCTCTGCAGGAGGTTGCAGCACCCAACTTCTCTCCTGCTTGGTCAGCCTAGACTGCTCCCTTTGGAACTCCCCGTCCACTGGGAGCAGACCCAGCAGAGGTGGCGGGGCATGGCTTCCTGAGTCCAGAGCAACGCCCTCACCCTCGCTGCACCAATGTGGAGTTCGTACACCCCGTCAGAGGGTGTCGCAACAAACCAGATCTTATTTTTTTTTTTTAAAAAAAAAGTTCCTCTGAAATCTTTCTCTCATCCTGAGTCTACAGCCAGTGCAAATTTAAAAATGGGTGCGACGCAGAAGCAACAGCAAATGACTTTGTACTTTGGTTACTCTCAGCTGCGTCAATGGTGAAAATATGCCCAACCTGTCTTCTAAATCCTTCCTTCGAATTATCTACTGAGGAAGAACTGTATTTTGGAGAAAATGACTCAAGCCTGGATTTTAGCACAAGCACACTAGGCAGAACCACACCACAGAAAGATTCGATGTTCACCCCCCCCCCTCCCCGCCCCAACCTCCCAAAGTTTGTCAAGTGCAGTGGCAATTGGGGACATCATTTCCCAGCACTAACCTAAAAATTTCAGCTCTGGGTTGGAGAATGTTGGCAGCTGGAGACGCTCCATCACCATATTAATCCTATCACACATGCCATAAACGCGGCGAAAGCCATCAACCTCTGAATTCCGTTGCATAGAGGTAGATTTGGAGAGCGTTTGTTTTTCCAACGGTGTCACTCACAATCTCAGCACTCTTTTTGGGGTGTAGCATTGCGTAATGCAGAGCACTTAGCCACCACAGCCCGAGAAGCACCAGTAGTTGCTACCAGGTTCAGTGTGTGCAAAAAAAAACAGGTCATAAGAACGGCCATACTGGGTCAGACCAATGGTCCTCCTAGCCCAGCATCCTGTCTTCCCACAGTGGCCAGTGTCAGATGCTTCAGAGGGAATGAACAGAACAGGGGAATTCATTGAGTGATTCCTCCCCTGTCATCCAGTCCCAGCTTCTAGGCAGTCAGAGGTTCCGAAACACTGAGACCATGGGGTTGCATGCCTGACTATCTTGGCTAATAGCCTATCCTCCAGGAACATATCTAATTCTTTTTTGAACCCAGTAATACCTTTGGCCTTAACAACATCCCCGGCAATGAGTTCCAAAAGTTGACTCTGCGTTGTATGGAGAAGTACTTCCTTTTGTTTGTTTTAAACTGGCTGCGTGTTCATTTCTTTGGGGGACCCCTGGTTCTTGTGTTCTGTGAAGGGGTAAATAGCACTTCCTGATTTACTTTCCTCACACCGTTCATGATTGTATAGACATCTATCATATCCCCCCTCAATCATCTCTTGGCCAAGCTAAACACTCCCAGTCTTTTTAATCTCTCCTCATACAGAAGCTGTTCCATACCCTTAATCACTTTAGTTGCCCTTCTCTGTACTTTTTCCAATTCTAAAATATCTTTTTTTAGATGTGGATGCATCTGATGAAGTGGGCTTTAGCCCACAAAAGCTTATGCTCAGATAAATTTGTTAGTCTCTAAGGTGCCAAAAGTACTCCTAGTTCTTTCTGCTGATACAGCCTAACATGGCTACCACTCTGAAACCATTTACAGCAAGGTTACTGCACCTCATGAAAATGATCAGGGGGCTGGGGCACATGACTTACGAGGAGAGGCTGAGGGAACTAGAGTTATTTAGTCTGCAGAAGAGAAGAGTGAGGGGGGATTTGATAGCAGCCTTCAACTACCTGAAGGGGGTTCCAAAGAGGATGGAGCTCGGCCGTTTTCAGTGGTGGCAGATGACAGAACAAGAAGCAATGGTCTCAAGTTGCAGTGGGGGAGGTCAAGGTTGGATATTAGGAAACGCTGTTTCACTAGGAGGGTGGTGAAGCACTGGAATGGTTACCTAGGGAGGTGGTGGAATCTCCATCCTTAGAGGTTTTTAAGGCCTGGCTTGACAAAGCCCTGGCTGGGATGATTTAGTTGGGGGTGGTCCTGCTTTGAGCAGGGGGTTGGACTAGATGACCTCCTGAGGTCTCTTCCAACCATAATAGTCTATGATTCTAGCAGAGTAAAGGTGGGAACACAGGTATAACCCACGCTATGCCCTCATTACACTTCCAGAGCTGTGTAAAGAGGCCTTAAGGCCCCATAGCCTCTGTACCTTTATTATTTTCTTCTGATGCAACATTGAGCACTTGTAGCCCATACCGGCTAGGTAAGAACCAGTCGGTGCTCTGAACCTCTGAAAATTCAAGTCACTGATGTTTTCTGGCTTTTTTTTTTCTTGTGTCATTTAAAAGGCTCTTTGTTGGATATGAATACACTAGGAAATGGGTTTTGGCCACGGCTCCTGCTGTCTCTTAGCTAAGGAGGAAATGCTGTTGAGTTCCACTGAACGTGGACCCACCCAGCTGTCTGGCGATAAAGCCTGCCTTCCTTTGTTATCTCTGAGGTGATTAGGAGTCTTCCTGGTTTTCTGCCCAGGAGCATAATTTCTCTCCTTCGAAGTCGCTGTTACATGGGAGGTCTGACTGTGAGGCAACAGACCAGATCTATAGGCTATTGATAACGATTCCGCTGAGCTCTGGCTATTACTGCTGCATGCAGCGTGAGTCACCCGCCTGCTGTTCTATTGCCTTAATGCGCCATCACAGACACATTTTAATCCTGCTGATTTATTTATAGGTCAGTCTCGGGCTGCAGAAGGTGGTTCGTGTGCCACTGTGGTGCTCGGGCGTTAGGTTCTGATGGTGAACGGGAAACCAGGAGGTGCGAATGCAGCACTGCACTTGACCCACAGGGGGTGGCCTGCCAGTGCTTTGTGTGCAACATAAGAACATATAAGACCGGCCGTACTGGGTCAGACCAAAGGTCCATCTAGCCCAGTGTCCTGTCTTCCAACAGTGGCCAGTGCCAGGTGCCCCAGAGGGAATGAACAGAACAGGCCATCATCAAATGGTCCATCCCCTGTCGCCCATTCCCAGCTTCTCTGCGCAGAAGCTACTCAAGGTGAAGTTGTCCTACTGTCCTTTTCTCCAGGAAATGCTTCAGTTTGTTTTTCGTCAAGGCAAATAATAATACTCAATGTTGTTGCTGTTTAATACAAAGCAAAATGTTCATCTACCCTGGGGGATGGAAAGTAGCTCCTTATGCTAATATGTCCTACGTCGACTCTTGTTATTAAGAGAGATTTCCTAACAAGTCTTTGACAGTATCCTTTTAAACTTTGCAGCTCAATTTCCTGAGGCATCACTTTGAAGTCACTTTTCATCATTTTAGAAATCCCTTTAGGAGCTTGAGAATGAAAGCTGGCCCCATACTGATTCCCACTCTGCCCTTCAAGTGCAGGTATCCTAGAATCTTGGGAATGTCGGGCTGGGAGAGACCCCAAGAAGTCATCAAGTCCAGCCCCCTGTGCTGAGGCAGCACCAAGTAAACCTGGACCATCCCTGACAGGCGTTTGTCCAGCCTGTTCTGAAAAACCTCCCATGACGGGGATTCCACGACCTCCCTTGGAAGCCTGGTCCAGAGCTTAACTACCCTTATAGTGAGAGAGTTTTTCCTAATATTTAACCTAAATCTCCCTTGCTGCAGACTAAGACCATTACTTCTTGTCCTACCACCAGTGGACATGGAAAAACAATTGGTCCCTGTCCTCCTTATAACAGCCGTTAATATATTTGAAGACTGTTATCAGCTCTCCACACGCCCCAGTCTCTTTTTCTCAAGACTAAACATGTCCCGTTTTTTGTTTTTTAACCTTTCCTCGTGGGTCAGGTTTTCTAAATCTTTTTTCATTGCTGTAGCGCTCCTCTGGACTCTTTCCAGTGAGGCCCCTGCTTTTGTAAAGTGAGGTGCCCAGAACTGGACACAGTTCTTCAGCTCAGGCCTTAGCAATGCTGAGTAGAGCGGGACAGTTACCTCCCATGTCTTACATATGACACTTCTGTTGATGCATCCCAGAATGATATTCGCATTTTTAGCAGCTGCACAACATTGTTGACTTGTATTCAGTTTGTGATCCACTATAGCCCCCAGATCCCTTTCAGGAGTACACCACCTGGCCAGTTATTCCCCATTTTGTGGTTTTGCATTTGATTTTTCCTTGCTAAGTGAAGTACTTAGCACTTATCTTTATTGAATTTAATCTTGTTGATTTCAGCCCAATTCTCCAGTTTGTCAAGGTCATTTTGAATTCTAATCCTGTCCCCCAAAGTGCTTGCAACCCCTCCCAGCCTGGTGTCCTCTGCAAAGGTTATACGCATACTCTCCATCCACTTGAATGATTATTCAAGTCATTAGTGAAACTATTGAATAGTACTGGACCCAGGACTGACTCCTAAGGGACTCCACTAGCTAAGCCCTTGCAGTCTAGCAGCATAGTCTTTGAGTATGGTCTTTCAGTCAGTTGTGCACCTAACCTTATAGTAATACCGTGTACACCACATTTCCCTAGTTTGTGATACAGTGTCAAAAGCCTTACTAAAATCAAGATATATCACATCTACTGCTTCCCCCTATCCACTAGGCCAGTAACCTGTCAAAGAAGGAAATGAGGTTGGTTTGGCATAATTTGTTCTTCACAAATCCATGCAGGCTGTTCCTTATTACCCTATTATCCTCTAAATGCTTACAAACTGATTGTTTATAAGTATCTTTCTAGGTATCTTTCTAGGCTAAAGTTAAGATGCACAACAATCTTCTTAGCAAACTGGCAGGTTTGTCATGGGGTGCTCGTGCTCCAGCTCCATGGACGTCAGCTCTTGCCACCGCGTATTCGGTGGTGGAGTCCTGTGCACCAGTATGGAGCCAATCGTCACACACCAAACTGGTGGATACGCAGTTACATGCCTCCATGCGTATCATCTCCGGTACTCTGTGTCCGACTCCACTTCCACGGCTCCCAGTTCTGAGCAATATTGCTCCTCCTCCTATCAGATGAGAGGTTGCCACTTGCAAGTTACTGGAGAAAGTACGCACCAACTCAAGCCTACCGCTGCACAATGACCTTTTTATACCACCAGCTGCACGTTTGCCGTCACATCGCCCATTATGGTCTCATCCACCCCGCCAGGATGTTAGGGCAGAAACACTCTGGCAAGAGGAATGGCTATCTGTTATAATCCCCAACCAGTCCCTCGTCGCTGACCCCAAAATTTGCCCGCCTGGTTTTGACCTGCCCTGTCTCCAATGGTCCCCGTTGAACAGATTCCGGACCGGGCAAAGTCTCTGTGCAGCCAGCCAGTATCGCTGGGGCCTTCGTGACAGCCCTTTGTGCAGCTGCGGTGCAACACAGACGATGACACACGTTGTCGAGAAATGCCTGCTGACTAGGTTCAGCGGTGGCCGCGAAGAACTGCATCACCCCACTGAAGATGCCATTGCTGGGCTAGATGACTATGCACACGCTAAATAAAATCCAGGTATTGAAGGTAGGCTGACTGGTGTATAATTCCCCAGGTCCTCTTTGTACCCCTTTTAAAGACATGGAGACAATTGATCATTGTTCTCTTTGTAACAGCCCTTAATATATGTGAAGACTGTTATTGGGTCCCCTCTCAGTCGTCTTTTCTCAAAAATATCCGTTTTCCCAATAAGTCAAGTTTTCTAAACCTTTGATAGTTTTTGTTGCTCTCTCTGGACTTTCTCCATTTTGTCCACATCTTTCTTAAAGTGTGAGATCCAGAGCTGGACACCGTTTTCCAGCTGAGGCCTCACCAGTGCTGAGGAGAGCAGGACAATTACCTCCTGTGTCGTACATTCGACCCTCCTCCTAATACACCCCAGAATGATATTAGCATGTATCACATTGCTGATGGGGGTCTCTCTCCTGGGAACAATGACTCTGAAAAAGACCCAGGTGATCATTGTGGATAATCAGCTGAACATGAGCATCCTGTGCGATGCAGCAGCCAAAAGAGCTCATGCAATCCTTGGATGTAGAAACAGGAGAAGAGGAAGTTGTTATTACCTTGTTCCTCCTCTACCTTGGTGGGTCCTGTGTTTATTGGCAGATTTGCTCGCCTCGGAGCTTCACAGCAGCCCTCAGCTTGGCCGTTTTCGTGAACCCACAGTCCAGGTCAACTCCTCCTGTGTCTGATCAGGAGTTGGGAGGATTTGGGGGGAACCCGGGCCCGCCCTCTACTCCGGGTTCCAGCCCAGGGCTCTGTGGAATGCAGCTGTCTCGATTGGCTCCTGGAACAGCTGTGCAACAGCTACAACTCCCTGGGCTACTTCCCCATGGCCTCCTCCCAACACCTTCTTTATCCTCACCATAGGACCTTCCTCCTGGTGTCTGATAATGCTTGTACTCCTCAGTCCTCCAACAGTCCGTGTTCTCACTCTCAGCTCCTAGTGCCTCTTGCTCCCAACTCCTCACACGCACACCACAAACTGAAGTGAGCTCCTTTTTAAAACCCAGGTGCCCTGATTGGCCTGCCTTAATTGATTCTAGCTGCTTCTTGATTGGCTGCAGGTGTTCTAATCAGCCTGTCTGTCTTAATTGTCTCCAGAAGGTTCCTGATTGTTCTGGAACCTTCTCTGTTACCTTACCTGGGAAAAGGGACCTACTTAACCTGGGGCTAGTATATCTGCCTTCTATTACTCTCCTGTAGCCATCCGGCCCGACCCTGTCACACTGTGTAATTGGCACTGGGGAGACCACTGCTGAAATACTGTGTCTAGTTCTGGTGTCTGCAGTTCAAAAAGGATGTTGATATATTAAAGATGGTTCTGGGAGGAGCCACATTAATGACTGAACGATTAGAAAAACATGCCTTCTAGTGATAGACTCTAAGAGCTCAATGTGTTTAGCTTAACAAAGAGAAGGTTAAGGAGCGACTTGATCACAGTCTATGGTACCTGTACAGGGAACAGAAATTTGATAACAGAAGGCTTTCCAGTCTAGCAGACCAACGTATAACAAAATCGAATGGCTGGAAGTTGAAGCTAGAAAAATTCAGACTAGAAACAAGGTGCAATTTTTTAACAGTGAGGGTAATTAACCACTGAAACAATTGACCAAAGGTACAGTGGATTCTTCACCACTGGCAATTTTAAAATAAAGATGGGATGTTTTCCTAGATGATACATGCTCTGTCTCAAACAGGAATGGGTAAAGAGCAGTCCTATGGCCTGGGTTAGACAGGAGCGCAGACTAGATAATCACAAATAGTCCCTTCTGGCCTCATAAATTGTGACTCTACAGCTTGTGTAGCTAGTAATAACATTACCCACAGCAGCAACGAACTTTCTCACAGTAGCACAAGAGGAAAGGTTTTGTCCTCATTTTGCTTTCAGAGCCTACAGATGCTGGCAAATGTCTTTCCAAGTGGAGCGCTCTGGAGCCCCTGAGGGTGTGCCAGGAGGCACACTGCAAAGCCTTTAGCAAATCGCTGCTCACTGACTTGTGTTCGTTATGTAACGTTCCCAAAAAAGCGATTCCCCCTCCTCCGCTGCAGCTTACAAACCGCTTGGTTTAATTGAAATAACGGAGCAAAAAAACGGAGGGGATTTACCAGCGAGGCAAGCCAAAGCAAGCATGACTAGGTCAGTTGACTGTGTTCCTAATCTGATTATCTCATTACTGCTAATCAATTCCCTTTCTAATCATTCATTCCTTAAGCAACATGAGAATTAGCGACTGAGCTGTGAAATCTGTTGTAAGTAATTTGACAGGCTTCTGTGCAATGTGCATTCAGACAAGCTGCTCTCTGGTCTACGGTGCTGAGCAGCAAGACCCAACGTCATAAACAGAGCTTATTAGAGAGGGGTGGAAGTCTTAGAAAGCTTGCCCACAGCTTGGAGATTGCTTTAATGGCCTGGAAAGCACATACTTGGGTATGAATGAAGTCAGCAAGAAGACAGAGGGCACCATTAAAGCTCTGAGATTAGCTGAAGATCTGGACTAATGACCAGAGCAAGGGGAATGTGATTTTCTGCACTGACAGGATTCCACGGCATCCCCTGCTTATAGCTTTCAGGTGTTGAGTCTGCCAGGTGCCAAATGCCTCGTTGTGAGGATACTTGGCTCCTGTTCACTTCAGTGGGAGTTAAGTGAGTTCAGAATCCGACTGCCGGCGCTCAGCACCTCACAGGACCAGACCACTGGTTTCCATTTTTCATCATGGCAACCAATATTTTGAGACTCAGTTGTTTCATAGTGTGACAAAGTTCCTGCTCTACCTTGGTGGGTCTTGCGCTTATTGGCGGATTTGCTCGCCTTGGAGCTTCACAGCAGCCCTCAGCTTGGCCGTTTTTCTGAACCCACAGTCCAGGTCAACTCCTTCTGTGTCTGACCAGGAGTTGGGAGGATTTGGGGGGAACCCGGGCCCGCTTTCTACTCCACGTTCCAGCCCAGGGCCCTGTGGAATGCAGCTGTCTCGAGTGCCTCCTGGAACAGCTGTGCGACAGCTACAACTCCCTGGGCTACTTCCCCATGGCCTCCTCCCAACACCTTCTTTATCCTCACCATAGGACCTTCCTCCTGGTGTCTGATAATGCTTGTACTCCTCAGTCCTCCAACAGTCCGTGTTCTCACTCTCAGCTCCTAGTGCCTCTTGCTCCCAGCTCCTCACACACACGCCACAAACTGAAGTGAGCTCCTTTTTAAAACCCAGGTGCCCTGATTAGCCTGCCTTAATTGATTCTAGCTGCTTCGTGTTTGGCTGCAGGTGTTCTAATCAGCCTGTCTGTCTTAATTGTCTCCAGAAGGTTCCTGATTGTTCTGGAACCTTCCCTGTTACCTTACCCAGGGAAAAGGGACCTACTTAACCTGGGGCTAATATATCTGCCTTCTATTACTCTGCTATAGCCGTCTTGCCCGACCCTGTCACAATAGGAAATGTGATTGGTGCTACTTCTGTTAAAGCCCAAGGGGAAATAGTGGCCCAGATTTCAAACTCCCATGTGCTTACTCACTCGGGCAATACACTGTGATGTATGCATCCAAGTCAGGATTTGCAGGCTCATCTGGGCAGTTGCATACGGCATCATGGCATGGAAACCCATTTCGCCCATTATATATGTAATCTTGGTGTGTGGGACGTACAAAGTTTAACCTCAGTGAAGACAACTCTTGTTTCCAGCTCCATGTGCATATAACCGATGTTGGCTTGCAAGGCCAGATTTGGGGCCTGAGCTGCTTTGTCACATTTTGAAGCGATCAAGATGTGTTTTACAAGAGAAAAGGCAGCAAACATATGGAAATTAAAAATCCAACAGGGAAAAAGTTTAATGCAGTTTAAATGAGGAGTCTGTTTATACATCACTCTCTGTTTATAGTGCAGCAAGATAAGAGATAATTAATAGCTCTTTTCCTGTAAAGACTGAAGTGAATTCTCACCCTCTGAACTGGCTAAGGCCTCCAAGTGTATAAAGCGGTCAGATCTGGGCTTTTTTGAAAGGGGTTGGTGGTGGATTGACAGCCCTGAGGCTGTTGTCCTCCATCACCAGAACAGGGCCAGTATGCTCCTTGCATATCTGTCCTATCAATGTGCTTCCCCCCTGGCCTGAAGGGATCTCCTCCATTAAAGACAGGTGTTCCTAAGTCAGATGAACACTGAATGCTTCAGCCTGAAAATTTCAGCAATGCTCAAACAAAATCATAACCCCTCAGCTGTTGGCCTGTCGGCCGAGACTGTCAACAAAAGTGGGCCAACAGTGAGGGTGGCTCTGTAGAACAGTCCATTGGGAATTAGACTTCCCAGCTTATCAAAATGGCGACTGCCCTCAGTCACTGCTGACCTGTGTCATATTGGAACCTGGAATCTGGAGCGCTTAATAGTCCTCCAACCTATCCAGTCCCCAAAAATCTCTCTCTCAAGTTGGGAGACTGGAGTGGATTGGTTGTCAAGAAATTCAAAGACATTAAAGTGAGCCCCTCTTTCAGAGTGGCCTTCCCTAATATTGTTGTGTTGCAGGAGCAGGCATCTGAAAGCTCTTTGGGGCAGGAGCTAGCTTTTTGTTTTGCTTGTACAGCACCTGCCATAGTGGGGCCCTGGTCTGTGAGTAGGGCTCCTAGGTGCTACAGTAAAACAAACTAACTAGTCGTCGAAAGCTCACGCTGACATAAAGTCGTATGTGCAAAAAAGCTGAAAATAGCCGAGAACTTTAAAACTTGGACCTTCGCAAACCGTGAATCCCGGTGATGATTGAACCGGGTGAACTGTAGCAGTTGGGCCAAGTAATCCACCATCTGTGCAGCCTCCCTCATACAGCCAATGAAATTGTTGCATGCAAATTAGCTGGAGAGTAAAGGTATTGGGTTGGTTGAGTTATCTCTGATATCACAATGGTCTAGGACTCTTGGCACAGCATAAGTACGTGCCTTATTGTAGCTGAAAGCCCATGCTGCTGCACAAATGTAATTTGAAAAGACCAAGTGGCTGACGGCTCTAAAATTGGGCAGCAACAATCCTTGAATCCCAGTGATCATTGAAGCTGGTGATATTCTAAACAAAATGAGCTCTCAGCCATGCTGTTTCCATTGCTTCACACTGACTCAGCAGACATTCTAGGCTTCAGAGGGACAATCCTGGAATCTTTTATGTAGATAATAATGAATAATAATAGTAATAAAAGGGAAGCACATGTTTTCCTAGAGATGGTTTCAAGCTATAGCTCCAGATTTGAACACCCCCAACCTTTGGAGCATTTGAATTCCAGATCCAAAGTTTGCATTGTCTTAAGCAACAAATCCCATTCTCCGAGGTTCTGGTGAAAATGCTGGTACACAAAATTGTCAAATTAAAAAGAAATGACACATGGACAACTGATGTCCAACGTGGAGGCAAGAGACAGGACTTAGCTGGGCAGTTTCCTTGAATGTTAATGAAAAGGTCCTGACAATGAGAGCCATTCTTCCTACCTTTTAAAGGTAGCTTGCAATTACTTTTGGCCTGAAGGACTTGAAAAATGTTCCTTACCCCATAAAGTACAAATTCCTAGTCTAAGATCCAGCTTTTCGTCCCCCTCTTGCCTGTTCTAGAGTAGAACTCCCATTGCTGGTAATGGGAGACTTGCATAGGAACCGAGTACTGATGAAGCTCTGTATTGCACGTAAGCAATCTGAGATGTACAGAAAAGACCTGGATTTTGCTCTGAACTTGCCCTCAGAAAGGCATAACAGGGAATATGTAAAGTATCCTGTGGAATTCTCTTAAGATTCTGGTCGGCATCTGTGCCTTTTGAGGTTTCCCCATGAGAATCTTGAGTGGGAAGAGCGAATCCATAAGAAGATAAGAACGTCCATGCTGGGTCAGACCAAAGGTCCAGCTAGCCCACTATCTTGTCTTCCAACAGTGGCCAATGCTAGGTACCCCAGAGAGAATGAACAGAACAGGTAATCTTCAAGTGATCCATCCCCTGTTACCCGTTTCCAGCTTCTGGCAACCGGAGGCTAGGGACACTGTCCCTGCCCATCCTGGCTGATAGCCATTGAGGGACCTATCGTCCAGGAACTTATCTAGTTCTTTTTTGAACCATGTTTATAGTCTTGGATTCCAGTTCCATCCATTTTGTGCCTCACTGCATCATTGGGTTTGAAGCTTTAATTTTGTCTTGAGTGTTGTAGAAATTTTCAGGTTGCAGCCTTTCTAGCAAACAGCAGTGTTTATTCAACTTGGGAACAGCTGTCTTCTCACTTTCAGGATTAAAAACCATTTAATGAAAACAAATCTCGTCCCGAAAAAGGCATTTTCATTTGGAGACGTGTAACATTTGGAAATGCCCTTTTGGTTCTTGTGCTGGGTTTTGTGGTTTTTTTTTCCAATAGGATAATATGCAAATACGCACAGTGTTAGTTATGCAAAGGTTATAAAAATAAACAGGAGAGAATACCATTGCTACAGACTAATAGCATGTTAGAGGCACAGGATAGTTGCTCAAATGTAATCCCCAGATGAAAAGCTTTAATTTGTTTTCTATAATGATTTGCATGCATTTTTCCCCTTATCGGATTTATGGTTAAGAAACCCCCTTTTTGATTCTGACTGATGATTTAACAGAGCAAGGATCTCTCTGCTTTGTGCCAACTGATGTCTGCACTGGCAACTCCCAGGCATCCCACAGGCTGCATCAAAACCCCGTTGAGAGCTCTGGGCCTGATCCAAAGCCCGCTGAAGTCAGTGGGGAATCTTTCTACTGTCTTCAGTGGGCATTGAATCAAGCCTTTTAGTGTCTAAGGAGTCTATCGTGGGTAAGTCTACACTGTGTTTTAAAACGTGCAGAAACGAGTCTTGGAGCCCAGGTCTGCAGACTTGGGTTCGCACGACCGCGCTAAAAGCAACCATGTAAACACTGCGACTCGGGCTGGAGCTCCGGTTCTCAAGCCCACCCCTGCCTCTCTGGGTTTCAGAGCCTGAATTCCATGCAGAGTTGCAAGCTGGTTTTAGCACCATAGCGCGAGGCCCACGAGCTAAGTTGGAAAACCTGGGCTCTGAGTTTAAAACACAGTGTCAGCATGCCCTGGTGTCTAGAGAACTTGGTATGCAGAGATGGGGGCATAAAGCTGTGGAGGGTGCAGGTGGGGGAAAGAGCTTTCAAGCTGATGATCTAATTGAGACGTGTATTCAAGGAGATTTATGAATGAGGGATGTCTTGCAGAACATCAGCTGTAATGTCATCTTTACTTGCCAGTAAATATTTGGCCTTCATACAAGCAGGATGCTGAGCACCAGGTGACAGAGCTGGGGGAGAGACATTCGTTAGTCTTTCCGCTGTTCTGCTCCATGGACTGGAATACCAGCCTGCACAGTGGTTATAATAAGCGAGAACGAGATCCTGAAGTCTTTGCTTAGGCAAAACTCTCGCTGTAGCCAGTTGGGATTTAACAGGCATAAGGACTCTAGGATCAGACCCAAGGTCAGCCGCCCCGCTCTTGTTATTGGAAGAGGAGTCTGTAACAGCAGTTCCTGGAAATGTGTTCCGTTTATATAAATTGATGGGTATGTCACTTCATAGTGCAATAGAAATATTTGACTTATGGAGAAAAGAAAGATTGCAATGTTGGCTGGGAATCTATGCTCGTGCAGCCATAAAAGCTCAGGTATTTCAATCTTCCGTTGGGTCTGAATGCTGCTTTTCTAAGCCCACTGAGGTTTCAGGGAAGAGATTCATATGAAAGATGATATAGTTTCTCACTCTGGAAGGTCATGAAATTTCTAGCCTGGCCATTTATATGCCATAGGAAGCAATTCATATTAAGTAGGGGCTAGTAGAAACATTCCTTAAGAATGACACTTTTATCAGCATACAAGAAATCAATCTATATATTAGGCAGGCTATAACCCTGCTAAAATGTCCTATACTTGGGTAACCACTTGTTATTGGTCTCGTCGTAGGATGGACGGCCCCTTGAAGGGGAATCAGGGTCCAATCTATTTGTGATGGCTTCTTTAAGGAGAACAAGCCAGCTTGGCCCACCTGCAAATAATTAACTGCTGAGGTGGCTGGCTGGCAGCTAATGAGTGCCTGGACCTGATAGGAGGCTACCACTGCTCTGTTGGAGGGCTGTGCTCCAAAAGAGAGGAGGCTTCTAAGGAGAGGTGCTCCCAGAGGAGCTAGCAGGAAGAGGGTGTCCACATGGTGACCTCTGCCAGCCAACAGGTGAAAGGAGAGAGTAAAAAAGGACCCAGCTGGGGAGAAGCTGACTGAGGGTTATAGCTGCCCTGAAGCATAATCCTGCTCCAAAAGTAGGGCAGGAGAGTCCTGAACTTGGGGAGGAGGCTTGTTGGCCTTAGCCCCAGGGTCAGAAGATGGAACAATGGGTTTGTGTTCCCTTAGCTGAGCCTGGGGCTAGCTGGCTCAGGTCAGTTAATGAGCCCAGCTGAGCTGCAGCAGAATCGCCTGATGGGCCGGCCCACCCCATTGGCTGCAAGGAGCCAACAGGCGTGCTTTAAGCTCAGCAGCAGTGGCAGGTCACCGGCTGCTCAATGCATACACCTGCAGCTGCGATGTCTCCTGTACCCGCCTCGTTCCCAGCCTTGTTCCAGACCTACTCCTATCTCACTCAAATCTGCTCCAGCCCTGCTCCCTTGCCTGGCTTCTGACTCCGGCTACTTTTTGTGTTGAATTCTCGCAGCATTTTCTGTAATTTGATAGTATTTTCAGCGATCAACACAATATCGTCCACGAATCTGAGATGGTTTAACTGCTCCCCGTTGATGTTGATTCCACCCTTCCAATTCATCTGCCTCATTACCATTTCAAGGCACGCTGTGAAGAGTTTCGGTGAAACTGTGTCTCCTTATTTGACACCTTTCTTAACTGGAGTGTGAAGGTGGGTATCAAAGTTATATCTGTCGTGCAGTCAGAATTTGCTTCCTTTAATAGTTTGATATAGTTTGTGTCAATGCCCTGCTTTGCAAGAGCTTTCAACACTGCATTGATCTCTACGCTGTCAAACGCTTTTTTAAAGTCAACGAAGGCAATACATAAAGGGAATTTGTATTCACTTGAGCGTTACAATAACTGGTTTCTAGTGAAAATATGGTCCATTGTGCTGAAATTCCTTCAAAAGCCTGCCTGCTCTCTCGGCTGCTACTCGTCCAGACTCTGTGAGAGTCGGTTTGTTATTATTTTAGTGAACAGCTTGTAGACGTGAGAGCAGGCAAACTGGACGATAGTTCTTGAGATCTTCACAATCGCCCTTCTTGTACGGCAGAATGGTGTTGGACTCCTTCCAGCTACATGGTATCGTCTGCATTTCCAAGTAACGGCTAAACCTCTGAGCAAGGGTTTCCCAGAGGTCTTGGCCTCCAGCTCTTATCATTTTGATTGCCAGTCCATCTTCACCTAGGGCTTTTCCTTCCTTCATTTGGGGAACTGCATGTCGAACTTCACTGAAGAGGATTGGGAGCTATGTGCCCGTTGGTCTGTTGAAGTGTTGGTACTGGGACATTTATCTGAGACGCGAACAGTTCAGATCATTTCTGTCCCTGTTCTGTCAATTACTGGTTTTCCATCCCTGTTCTTCAGCACCATTATTGTTGACCTGTGCAGTGTCAGTTCCCTCTTGCATTTTTTGAGGCTTCTGCGATCTTCAGCCATCTTTAAGAGCCTTTCATTTCGGTACTTCTTGAAGTCCTCCTTTAGTCGTCATCTTATCAACTTGCAGAGGAGGGAGTACTCAAGTTTGTCACCATAATTTCATTTCATATGCCTCTGCTTCTCTAGCAAGTTCCGCGGTTCCTCCAAGATTCTTCCCCTCACTCTTTTCGCTCTTTCTTTCTCAGCTAATTTCACACGTTGCGTCAATTTATCAGTGAAGTTTTTATGATCCTCATAACAGTTATCTATAGGACTCCAGTCTTCTTTGGAAATGTTCGATTTCAAGATTGCCTCATCGAATACTTTTGGCTGCTGTCTCTGATTTGCCATCTTTAACGCTTTCATCTCCACCTTTTCTTTGAAGTTGAAGTACTAAGATGTCTTGTACAATGCGCCACTTATCAATCATACTATAGTCAATCTCGTTCTTGTTCTTCTTTTCATTGGGCGCGATCAATGTCCACCTCCTCTTGGCCTTCTTCTTAAACCAGGTGTTACCAATGAACATTCCTTTCACCTCCGCCAGAGTTGCCAGTCACTCTCCTCATGGATTTCGTTCACCGGTGCCGTACCTTCCAATGAACTTTTCACCTTCTTTTCCTCTTCCAATTTTGGCGTTGAAATCTCCCATCGCGATTGTATATGTGGATTTTTGAGCAAGGGTTTCCTTGAGCTCCTGATAGAATTCTTCCACATTGTCATTTTTGCTTGTGGGAGCATAGATTCGAATTGTAGCAGATCGCGGACTCACCAGTGCAGCATCTCCTGGGAATTAGCTCTTTTCTTTGTTGGCTGGTGTCTCACCTGCCGCAGGCCCCCGTGTCCCTTTACCTCAGGGTTCTACCCAGCAGTACCCCCTTACTCTGGGTTTCCCCTCCATGGGGAACCCCCAACCCTCTAAACCCACCTTGCCTCAGTGGCTACTGCCAGTCATCAGCTAGCCCCCCTCTCACTGGGGCAAACTGCAGTCTGTAATGGCCACTCATCATCAGCAAGAGGATTGGACCAGCTGTCTCTGCCTGTCCCTGGACTATCCCTCTTCGGCCCCAGTACCTGCCTTGGGCCTTTAACAGGGCCTCAGCCTGGGGAGTTGCCAGGCTGGAGCTCCCCAGCTCCTCTTCCCTTTCCCCAGCCCTGCTCCGCTTCAGGTACCCTTTTCTCCCAGGCAGATAGGTCCTTCTCCCTCCAAGGCTGAAGGGAGATTCCTCAGCTCCTGGCTCACAGCCCTTTTATCGGGCCACCTGTGGCCTGCTTGGGCGTGGCCCCAGCTGTAGCTACTTCTCCAATCAGCCTAGCCTTTTCCATCGGAGCGAGGTAACTGCCCCCGCTACATGAATAATCATGAGGGCTCTGTTCTTGTTCAGTTGGAGGTGTAGCAGTCCAAATGCGCAATGACTTGAACTTGCAGGAGATGATTTCTGAAGACCATTCCTTGTTGATGTTGAAGCCAATTCCTCCAATGGTTCTCGCACCGTCTCCTTTTTCCAACACGATGATACTTTCGTCTCTCCGGTTCGCTTCCATCTCCTTGCTTCGTTGTGTTTCGCAGAGACCAAGGATGCCGCAGGCTGTCCTTGCCTTCTCCTCCACTAGACGGCTGATCGAATCATCTCTCATCAGTGTCCTGCAGTTATAGGTGCCCACTGAGAGGGCAGTACTTTTTCTGGCCCCTGAGATTTTTAACAGCCTCTTGTTGACTGAACTCTGCACCACTGTCGTAGAATGGATCGAGGGGCACACAAGGAGTTGGGATCCTTTATTCGTGTTGTTTATTTATGCCTAAGCACCCACCCTATGAAAATCACACCCCTTCAAAGTGTCTCCCATTGAGCATCCAAAAAGGGAGGCACCCAAGGGTGAAAGTAAGCCAGTACGGGCTGGTATGGCGTACTAGTAAGAAGTGGCCGCTGGTACCAGCCCGTACGCAGCTGACATTAAAATGCTGCCACGCGCTTTAACGTGACTGCCTCCTTTGTCCCCCTCCTAACGGCGGCCCTGCCGGTAGGGTCCCTGCTGGCAGGGCCGCCAACAGGGGCACAGAGGCAGGAAGTGAAAGGGGCAGCGGCTCTGGCGGCGATTTAAAAGGGGCTGAGAGCCCCAGGCCCTTTTAAATCGGCACCGCAACCCCGGGCAGCGCGGACGGGCTGGCTGGGGGAGGCCGACCCCCCCCAGCCCCGCCCCTTCTGCTTGAGGCCCCGCCCCTTCTGGTGGCCCAGAGCCGGGCCCCCGTAACGGTAAGTCTTCTATGTTACTTCCTCCCTTGGAGGCACCCCAAATCTCTAGTCACTCCTGAAAATGTTGGTCTTGTCAACCCGAATGAAAAGGGTGTAAACTGCATGCTTCAGCTTGCTTAGTAGATAGGGCTGCTTTTACGTGACTGAGGTGGAAGAATTCTCCCATGGGGATGTATCACAATGACATGGAAAGAGAAGGGTGGTCTGAACATAGGAATGGGGAAACAGGAAACTCCGAGTCCTATTCCTCCTGTCTGCCTGTCTCTCTTTATTCATGTATATCTCCACAGCAGAAGTGCCTTCCCTCTGTAACATTGACCAGAGCCGGGGTGGCCAAACTTACTGGCCCTCAGAGCCAAATATGACAATCTTCAGAAGTTCAAGAGCCAGGGCACACCTGCCAAGAACTGTGGGTTGGGGCTTCAGTCCTGCTCCTGCTGAAGCCCCGAGCCCTGGCAGGTGCTCCCCGCAGGGCTCAAGACCCCCTCCCCGCTGGGCAAACGCCTCAAGACCTCCCTTCCCGCTAGGTAGAAGCCCCTACCGCACCACCTCGCTGCAAGGCGGAGGTCCTGAGCTTTCTGCCCCACTCCCCAGTCTGGTGGGTGGAGAATGGGGGCGTTGGGGGGGTCTGTGAGCCGCACTTTAATGGTAAAAGAGCCGCATGTGGCTCACGAGCCACAGTTTGGCCACCTCTGGACCAGAAGATAAGCATGCTCAGAAATACCTCCTGCGTTTTGCCCCATTCTCAGTCTTGATTTCTCCTGTTACAGCAGAAGCCACTAAGACAAACTGAAAAGAGCAGGATTGGATAATCTGATGACTACTAATGTCAATTGGAAACTATGTGTATTAGGGAAATGGGCTGAGGCTAATCAGATCCCCATGCATTCAGGTTGGGCATCTAACTCCCATTGATTTAAATGGGGGGTGAGGTTCCTAAATATCTTTGCGCATTCCACCCAGTGGGCCTCAGCTGGTTGTCTGCAGCATCCGGAAGGAATTCTTCACCCCGGTGTACCTCCCTCCCACCATCACTTTAATAGACAGTGTGCACTATTTATCCCTTTTTCTGAGGCGTCCGGTCATAGCCACAGCCAGAGGCAGAATGCAAGCGTAGAGGGGTCTGTGCTCTGATTCAGTGTGACAGCTCCTTTGTACCTAATGCATAGACCATACCTGCTGTAAGCACATATTGAAAGTTCGGTTGGTTGGTTTGGCTGGCACATCTATATAAAGAAACCGTCAAGATCAAGCAAATTGATCTTTACCTCCGTGGTCCTTTGCTTGGCCTGTTGTTTGCGCAGTCCTTGAGAGAATGTTAAACAGGTGTGATTGCAATCACCTCTGTTTGCGTGCAGTGGAAAGGCTGGCTCAGAATGTTGTGTGTGTCTCTGGAATAGGAACAAGTCAGACATTGCAAAATCAGCCCTCCTCTCAATAATGCCATTGCTAAGGCTCTCCAAAGCATGGTACTGCGCCTCTATGCGAGGCTGGTTTTGCCAATACGCATGGCGCACAATAATTCTTTTCCAGGGGTCCAGCTGGCCCACATGCTCAGGGTGTAACTGATCATCATATTTGGGATTGAGAAGGAATTTTCCCCAGGGTCAGATTGGCAGGAACTCTGGGGGATTTTCTCCTTCCTCTGCAGCAGGGGGCATGGGTCACTTGGAGGTTTAAACTAGTGTAAATGATGGATTCTCTGTAACTCGAAGTCTTTAAACCACGATTTGAGGACTTCTGTAACTCAGCCAGAGGTTAGGGGTCTGTTACAGGAGCGGGTGGGCGAGGTTCTATGGCCTGCAACATGCAGGAGGTCAGACTAGATGATCATGACGGTCCCGTCTGGCCTCAGAGTCCAAGTCTAACTCTGCCCTGCTTTGCTAAGATGCAGTAACTTGCATTGTTGCTACAGAAGAGCAAGTCAGCTGAGCTCTCAGTGGGAAGTTAGGCTAGTCGTTCTATGGGGAGCCAGGACTCCCAAGTTCTGCTCAGAGCTCCACCATTAACTTGTCGTGCATGTTTGGCATACGCCAGGTTTTTCAGACATAAGAACCTACTGTTGGAAATCTGGATAAACTGCCTGATTTTCAGACCGTGACTCCCAGTGAAGTCAGTGGGAGCTGGTAGATGCTCAGAGCTTTTGAAAATGACCCATGAAGGTGCTTGGGCAAGAGTTGAGGAGCTTAACTTTGGGCAATTTTTTTTTTTTTTTTTTTTTTTTTGCAAATCTTGGCCTTTAGCGTCGACATCTCTTTGCTTCAGTTTACCCGTTCCTAAATTAGGTGCAAACACCGACCTTGCAGGAATGTTTTAAAGCTTAATTCATTAAAAATGACCTGCGAAGGTGGGGGAAATACTTTTTTTTTTTTTTTTTAAATCTTTGTTCTGATGTATAAAGAAAGCCGTAGCAGTTCAGATGTTGTCTACCCTGCTTTTCTTGGAAGACTCTATTGATGATAGGGAAACTCATGGAATCCTAATGTGTAAAAAGTATCCACTGAAAACAGGAGGGGGGGCTTATTTGTTTACAGCTATCTGGCTTTGTTTCTTTCTCGTAATGCATATTTAACTCAAATGTCTGAAAGACAGTTGGGAGAAAAGATCTCTTTGTTAAAGAGTCAACACCCTCTCCATAAAGGACCTGCAAGTTTCCCTCTTCAGTTCTCTGATCTTCCACAGAGACCACCATCAAAAACAAGGAAGAGAAAACTTGAATTTCTTGATATTACTCAGGTGAAAAAAATCAAGCTATCTTTATGCATCATAAAGAAGCAAAAATCTTCTATTTCTTTTCCTTTGCAGTGTTTGTAAAGTGCCTTGGGAACTTCTGATGAAAGCTATTGCAGAGATGCAAATCAAAACCATTTTTTATTAGTAAGTGTTGCCTACACATAAAGTGGAAAAAATCAATGTCTGGCTGAATTGAGGGGAAGCATGATAATGCACTGTCTAAGAAAGCATCCTATCATTAAGATCAGCCTGGGAATCCTTTTCGCTTGCTCTGAGTGGTTGAGTTAATTTCCTGCAGCATGTGGATGTCGGAGGTGGCTTGCAAGAAGAAATAATTGGCATCTTCATGCTGCGAAGAGCTAATTATTGGTGGAAGTAAAGCCCTGTAGTAGCTGGTACCTTACATGCTCTAATGACATTCTTGTTTTCCTGTGGCAGACCATTGTCCCTGCCCCATCCCTCCATTGCCTATAGCACCGGGGTGATGCAAGCCAACGCGACAGGCGAAAGCACATGAAGGGAATGTGAGGCCATGCAGAGTTGCAATGCAAACCTCTGGACTGATGTATTTGCTTTGGATCAGAGTTGGTGCCAATGAGATCAAAAGAATAATGAGACGAAGGCAGGGCAGGTCGGCAGCCACTAGCCTTGACGATGCATCCAGGGACACTGGAAACAATAGTGAAAATGGAAGTGAATCGTTTGAATTTTGCTGTTCGGGGAGGGAGGGATTTCAGCAAAGAACTGCTGCAATCTGAGCTAGCCAAGGGCAAAGCCAGTTTGTCACAGAAGGCCAAAATAAACCCTAACCTGCAGCTTCCAGGTAGGAAACTGCAGAGCTGGCTAGGAAAGGGGAGCTCATGTACACAAATCTGGTGCTTGTACCGGGGTCTTATAGGACTAGGATGCCTGAGTGCTGATCCCATATGGCCACGGTCTTGCTCTAGCTTTAGAAAGTCTTTGCAATGTCAGGAGTCTGTGGTCCAAATTCACAGGGGCAGTCCAGCTGCTCCACTCAGGTGGGGCCCTCATGCAGAGTCACCCCTGTCTGAGTCGTCTGCCGGGACTGAACCTGGGATCTCAAGCCACGAGCCTGTACAGTTTAAGCTAAAGGGCCAGGGCCATTAGTGCAGAAGTGGTAGCAGACTCATATGCCTCTGTATGTGGTCTGGCCACTAGAGTGGGACAGAGAGTCACTGTGCGTCAGTGCGGGTTACACAGAACAACCCTAACCCTCAACTGACGACTCAAAGGCTGCTTTGCACAGAGCGGGGCTGTAACACTGAAGCTGCTCCTGTGTTTTTTCACCTCTCAAACATAGATCATAATTATTGTGATGGTACATCCTTTCACAGTGAGGTCTCCACGACACATCTCAAGTAGAGCGTGAGGTCGGAACTTGGATCGTTCCAAACTGGGATGCAGCTCTTCCTATCTCCTGATGGTCCATGGTGCTTTGATCTCTTGCAAGGAGCTGCTATTAATTTCCTTTCACAGTTTCCGTTCTGCCATGTCGTCCATCTTCTCCCGTGAAAGATGCTAAAGCCAAAATTTTCAAACCTAGATCCTTCAAATTAGGCCCCTCTATAAAAGTGGACTGATTCCCAGATGTGGTGATTACCTGTAGCTCCCACTGATTTCACGAGGCTCTATTTCTACTGCCTGCAGAAAATTATATTAATCGCCTCTTTGCGGATGCCCATACCCATCTGGCTGGAATTTGTAGGTGCTTGTTTGCAAATATATATATACTTATATTTGCAGGCATCTCTTTTTAACAATGTGGCCCATGGTGGTTTTCTATTGGATGGTTTGACCGAATTAAAGTTTGACTGACTCTGCCACTAAGAGCAGCAAGCACTTTGAGGCAGGGACCATCTTTCTGTTCTGTGTTCGTACAGCACCGAGCACCATGGGGCCCTGGGCCATGATTGGCGATCGCAGGCACTACTGCAAAATTCCACTATATGCCTAACTGTCTTTTAAAAATCTGATAAGGCAATGCAAGCAGTAATGATAATTTATAACCAGACGGGGCAAACCACTGGAGAATACACCATAGGCAAAATTGCTGCAGTGCTAACAGGGGATGTAATAAATGTGACACAACAGATCTTTGGCATCCCCGACTCCTATGGCTATTGACTCCGTTGGGTAGTTCTGAAAACTGCCACCTGATGTCAAACCAGAGCAAAAATGAGCTTCTGTTGCAAATAGTAGAAATGTAGCTCACGAAAGCTTATGCTCGAATAAATTGGTTCGTCTCTAAGGTGCTACAATTCCTCCTGTTCTTTTTGCGGATACAGACTAACACGGCTGCTACTCGGAAAAATGCTCATGACTGCGTATCTTCGCCCCTCCATAGGAGCTGAGTAAAATGCAACTTTCCTTTGGCGTCTAACCCACTATCAGATATTGAGGAGTATATTGAAATCCAGGGGTACTAGAGAAATTGTATTACTATGGACTTGTCTACACAGAGACTTAGTGTGTAGCAAGCTGGGGTGTGAATCTGTAGCATACAGTTTGCCACCCACTAACTGGCTGTTTGAACCCTGCTAACATGCACTAAAAATTCCCTAGTGCACTTTGACCTACTGCTGTTTGAAAGCCCCCTCGGGAACTTTTCGTGTGCAGTAACAGGGTCCACATGGCTGGTAGTGCCTGGCAAACTGGTGCACTGTAGATTTACGCCCCACTTGCTATGCACTAAATCCCCATGTAGAAGAGTTCTAGATCTCAGAATAAACAAGGATATAAAGAGCTAAATTCTTCCTTGGTGTAAGTGCACTGATTTCTATGGAGGCACACCGGGAATGACAACCCTCATTCGGAAGCACTTAAATGAGACCTAAGCACATGCTGAAATGCGTTCTTGAATCAGTGCCTCAAATAGCTCCAACAATTTAAAAATTTACTATGTTCACAGCCATGTGACACTGCCCTCCACCCTCCCCCGCTTCTTAATCAAACCCATTAACATCACAGGAGCATGCCCAACTTCTGTAGGTTATTTCTGATGCTTCCTCGTTAAGCTCCATCTGTATATTTTTAAATGCAGACACTTCTCAAACGGCCATTTATCGGGTTCAATCTGCCAGGTATGTAAACCAAAGCAAAAGACAGTGTCCCATATGAACTGTGTGTTGTCTAATTTTTTAACCTATTACAAACTTTGAAAAAACAACCACAACAGAGAGCTAGAGAGAGAAACCTTCTGCTGTAATGTGATATAAAGTTGCCTGCCTTACAATGAGAGACTTAAGGAGCTTAATCTACTTATTTTATCAAAGGGAAGGTTAAGAGGCACCATCTATATGTAATCACCCAGGGGGAACATATCTGACTGTAGGGGGCCCGTTAGTCTAAGGGCTTGTCTACACTTACATTTTATAGCGCTCTAACTTGCTGGCTCAGGGGTGTGAAAAATCACCCTTCTGAGCATAGCAAGTCTGAGCGCTTTAAAGCACAAGTGTAGACAGGCTCTGAGCGCTGGGAGTCGCGCTCCCAGTGCTTGGAGCTAATCCCTTCGTGGAGGTGGATTGCCAGCGACAGCGCTTTGAAGTTTCCAGGGTAGCCATGCCCTAAGGCTTTGTCTACACTGGGAAGTGAAAGACAAAACTTCTGCTGTTCAGAGGAGTTTTTAAAAAACCGCCCCCGAAAGACAAAAGTTTTACCGGGTCTGAGCAGCACTTTGTCGGCAAGAGACAAAGCTAATGCCACTCGTTGGGGGTGGAAGTTTTTTGTCAGCAGGAGAGCTCTCTTCTGCCGACAAACAGCGCTTTTCGCAGCACGGCACTAAAAGCTGCACAGTGTAGCCATCGCCTTGGAGACCAAGACAGAGTGGACCAACGCATCACAAGATCCAATGGCTGCAAGTTGGTGTTAGAGCATTTTAAATAAGAGGCAGTTTTTAACCGTGAGGGTATTGTCACGTCACTTTTATAGGCTAGAGTAGTTAGTCGTTGGAACAGATTATCAGGGGATGTGGTAAATTCTCCATCACATGGAGCATTTAAATGATTATTTATTTGTTTTACTGTAGCGCCCAGGAGCCCCAGACATTGAACAAGACCCCATCATGTTAGGCCCTGTGTCAATAGTTGATATCATTCTACAAATTACGCCCTGGTTTTCAACCCCAAGTTATTGGGACTCATAAACTTTAAGGCCAGAAAGGACCAACATGATCATCTAGTCTGACCTCCTGCATGCTGCAGGCCACAGAATCTCACCCACCCACTCCTGTAATAGGCCCATAACCTCTGGCTGAGTTACTGAAGTCCTCAAATCTTTATTTCAAGACTTCAAGTGACAGAGAATCCATTTACTCTAGTTCAGACCAGCAAGTGACCCATGCCCCACATTGCAGAGGGAAGTGAAAAACCTGCAGGGTCTCTGCCAGTCTGACCTGGAGGAAAATTCCTTTCCAATCCCAGATATGGCAATCAGTTAAACCCTGAGCATGTGGGCAAGACCTACCAGCCAGACACCTTGGAAAGAATTGTCAATAGTAACTCAGAGCCCTGCCTATCTTGTGTCTCATCTCCAACTGTTGGAGATAAGTGCTAATAGCAGTCATGGATGGGCCATTTGCCATTGTAGGCAATTTCATCATTCCAGCCCCTCCATAAATTTATCAAGATCAGTCTTAAAGCTAGTTAGATTTTCTGCCCCCACTACTCCCCTTGGAAGGCTGCTCCAGAATTTCACTCTGATGGTTAAAAGAACAGGAGTACTTGTGGCACCTTAGAGACTAACCAATTTGTTTGAGCATAAGCTTTCGTGAGCTACAGCTCACTTCATCGGATGTGAGCTGTAGCTCACGAAAGCTTATGCTCAGATAACTTGGTTAGTTTCTAAGGTGCCACAAGTCCTCCTTTTCTTTTTGCGAATACAGACTAACACGGCTGCTACTCTGAAACTCTGATGGTTAGAAACCTTCATCTAATTTCAAACCTAAACTTACTGATGGCCAGTTTCTATCCATTTGTTCTTGTGCCAAAATTGGCCCTTAACTTAAATGACTCCTCTCCCTCCCTGGTGTTTATCTGTCTGATGTATTTATAGTGTGCATTTACATTAGGAAGGAATATTTCCCTCCCCTACAGGAATCACTAGATGAAATTCCCTGACCGCGGTTTTGCCAGAGGTCGGACAAGATGATCGTAGTGGTTTCCTTTGACCTTCAAGCTATGAAAGAGTTTTGTCAGTACGAATTTAATAGGATCACGTTATTCATGAAAGGTGAAGCCGTGGCTGATGGATGCAAATAACCTCCAGCAAGTGCTGATAAAAACTTTGCATCTCCCCAGCATGAATTGCATACTTGCCACACGTGTGGCAGGAAAAAAATAATTTTAGCTGTATACCTTGTTTAGCAACATTTTGATTAACGCATAAGTAGAGTATGAAAATAAGTAGGTTCCATCTCCTCCTTGTATAGGTTGGCTCCCAAATGGCCTGATCCAGAACTCATTGAAGTCAAAAGGTGTCTCCCCATTGACTTTATTGGGCTTTGGGGCAAATATTATCGCAAGTCCACCTGGACAGGCTTTGGAGGAAGAGAGAAGCATTTTAAAACCTCTAGAAATTGCCTAAAACCACTTTTCCATGCATAACAATGATATGGATCTTCAGTACAGCATCTCAGGACCTCGCCAGGTGAAAGCCCTGTGCTGAGTATCCCATAGGGAAGATGGGAAATCTTTCCAAAGTGTCTTAGCACCTATTTCTAGCCCTGACGGCTTATGGGCTGTCTGGTTAAACCTGTCACTGATGCAGAACTGAACACAATGCTGCAGGCCTCAGATCACTGTATTCTTGGGGCAAAATTCTTTCTTGGGGAAAGGAGGAAACATTTTTTTCTGACAGGCTGCTTTCATAAATTATAAGACCAGAAGAGCCCATTGTGATCATCTAGTCTTACCTCCTGTACAGCACAGGCCATAGGGCTTCTCTGTATTAATTCCTGTTTGAACTAGAGCGTATCTTTTTAGAAAAACATCCAGTCTTGATTTTAAAATGTCCAGTGGTGGAGAATCCACCACAACTCTTGGTAAACTACCCTAGCTATTAAAAATGTGTACCTTATTTCTAGTCTGAATTTGTCTAGCTTCAGCTTCCAGCCATTGGATTTGTTTTACCTTCGTCTTTTTATGAAAGCTTAATGCACATTAGAAGCTGCTCAGAGCTTCGGAATGACATAAGCAGTCCCAAGGGAGATGGGTTTGTGGACAGAGTGCAGGTGAGGTGGTAAGATGTCTGACGAAAAGTGCAAGCTATCACATGGATATCCATTATAGCTATATCTTATCTCTGTATAGCTCAAAATCTGTTTATTGAAGGATGTAGGCAGTGGTTCTTTCTGTTCCTTGCATTTCAAACAAGAACAAATGAACTGTAATGTAAGTATTAGATGCAGACGTTTAAACTAAGCTCAAAACAAAAATGTTCTCCTTTAGGAAGCCATCCAGTACTTTTGTCTTGTATTTTATATTGGATTCCATCTTGGTCCAGAGTTTCAGATAATATGTCCTGTGGTTGTGAATACATTGTAAGTACCTAGGTTGATAGGCCCAGAGTTCTAGATGTTAAGAGGTCCTGTTGTGAAACCATCTATTTTCCATGGGTAGAATTCTGATGTCTTTATCTTTGGCCCTACTGGTCACAACTTCGTGGGAATTAAATATGAGCCTCTGAGAACTGAGCTTTGTAGCTAATGTTAAAAGTTGGAAAATTGTATTTTAATGAATCTAAAAGCGGAGGTTACAAGAAGATATTCTCAGTTGTTTTCTTTGCAATCTCAAATAATCCCACTTCAAAGCTGCATTTAAAAATTTCCATTTACCCCAGTAAAAACAAAGATAAAGCTTTGATTATAACTTCCAAAGGGAGTTGAGGTTGCTTTTCGGCTTTCTGGTTGTTCAAAGCATTGTTGTTTGCTTTCTCCTTATTGATCTGAGGTATCAAAGGTGCTGATGCAGTCTTGGCAAATTGATTGTGGAGTTAGGCTCTTGGGTAGCGTGAGTGAAAAAGTTTGGTCTGTTTCACATCAGTAATATTTACTGAAGAAATATGCCCTGGCAGTGGTTTTCTGAGTTCCTTTTACTACTATCAGAAACATGTTTTACTAAGTGCTTTTTTTCTTTACAATCCAGTTCCACCTTCTGGGACATTGGATTTAACCACAGCCTTTTCCTAACCTTTGGGGAATTGTTCTATGCCACATCATGGGTGACTCTTGAACAGGATTGCTAGAGGGAAATGGCTGCAGTATCTATCTATCCATCTATCGTTGTTATTATTTGCATTCTGTATGAAATTCTGATTTTTTTTTCATTCAAAATCAGAACAAAACCTGAAAATTTTGAAATTTCCAGGGAAACAAATTCCGAAAAAGTTCAATTCAGGATCTTCAAGATATCTTGTTTCAATAGTGTCAAAACACTTATTCTAATTTAGTTTTTATATTTATATTAAAAATTAAATATAACATCTATAAATTAAATATAATCAGTATAGAACACATTAAAAACAATATTTTAATATATGTCAAAACAAATTGAGTTGAATTGATCGCATCAAAGTGAAACATTTCCACAGAGAAATGAAACGTTCTATCAAAATTTTGTTGAAATCAACTTATTCCCGCGAAACATTTCAGTTTCGTTGAAACCGCAGAAGCAGTAGGAAAGTCCTAAATGGACTTCATGGAGTCTCTTGCATGTCTCTCTGTTTTGGGAGGGGTTAAAAAAATCTTCTTGGGCATAATTTACTCCTTCCACCCAATGCATCCACAGCATCAACCCTAATTTGGCACCTGTGTGGGTGGCAGTTTCAGTGGCATGAGGGATGGGGGAATTACAAAGGAACAGAAGCAGTCGCATCTTGTGCACAGTTTGCTGTGTTCAGATCAGGTACTTTAATTTGGAGGGGGAGCAAGAGATTTAATCTGAGAATCTTTAGTGTTTCCTTCTATAAAATCCACTGTTCACTATTAACCCAGATTTGTCTCAGTCCTACACAGATCTGGCCTGTGTCTCCCTGGTCAATTCCAGAAAATGTTTGATGCCACAAATGCTGAATCTTGAAACTGAGGTTATTGAAAATTGTGTTTAAAGAAAATAATCCTATATTATTTCACTCTTTCCTCTCCATTTGTGAGAATTAAATCCCTCATTCTGGGTCTTCAGCACATATTTTTAGGATAAAGTGTAGTTTTGGGTGCCAACCTCCATTTAGAGCAGTATATAGTCCACTAATGTGGGGGTGGTCTCAGGGATCTAAACAGTCTTTTTCACCTCTAACTTGTGTCATCCTCTGATCCAGGTTTCGGATTTGATTGAGAGAGTTGGAAAACTGGATAGAGCTGGTTGCTCACAAGGTAGCCATGAATCATGCCCTGCATTGGGTTTCTCTGCATACTTTCCATACAGCACAGACAAAGTAGTCCCTAAACGTTCTAATATGGTCACCTCTTTCTCTTCTCTTTCTGTAGGTTGTGGAATGATGTGGGACAACATAACCTGCTGGCCCTCAGCAGCAGTGGGAGAAGTTGTGGTGATGCCATGTCCAATATATTTTATCTACTTCTCCACTTCTCTGGGTAAGTGAAACTAGACAGTTCGTTTACTATAAATGTCACTTGGTGTTTTCTAATTTGATTAACTCCGCCTTCCTTCTGGTGAACTAAGAAAAGGAGGACTTGTGGCACCTTAGAGACTAACAAATGTATTTGAGCATCAGCTTTCTGTTTGAAAAGTAAAGTTGAAACACTCCATGATGGCTGTTCAGAGGTAATGGACATGTGCTACTCCCCAATGACGTCAGCTGGAGTTCTGGGTGCTCAGCCCGTCTGAAAATGAGACATTATAGCCAATCGAGGGCTGTAATGCTTTTAATCTAAGAGAGGTTATTGGTAACTGGGTGGAGTTTAATAGCCAAGGACACGGAGGAGGTCAGGCTAGCTGACCTGGTGGTCCCTTCTGGCCTTAAACTCTATGATTCTTTATCCGGTAGAAGTGGGTAAGTAGTTGAGTAGCTAACCTGCTTGACTACACCCTTGTATCTATCTCCTCACTGGTATGCCCAAATCCCCAGCCTACCGACATGGATTCACACTTATTATTTTTCATTGTTTCTTTACTTTACAGTAGAGACCAGAGACACCAGTCACAGTTGGCATCCTATTTTGCTAGGTCCTATATAAAACATACAAAGACAGAGTCCCCGCACCTTGCACTCCATGTGTGGGATTATCTCTGAACATTGGCCTAACTCTGCTCCCATTGAAGTCAATGTGAGTTTAACCAGTGACTTCAATGAGAACAGACTTAGGCCAATGCTGTTCACTTTGAAGATTCCATTCTACGAAGTTGCATACAAAGAGGAGCTAGTAGAAAAATGTTCCCCCCCACCCCCCGTAGAAAATTTTGACAAAAATGGGAAAATATAGTTTCCCTCTAAATTAAATTTTCCACAGAAAACGTTGAGGGTTTTTTTGTTTGGGGGGGGGGGAGATTTGTTTTGTGGAGTTTGGGTTGGGGGAGGTGGGGAGTTAAGTGAAAATTTGAAAACCAAAAAATTCTATCCAAAAACTGAACAACTTCAATTCAGAAATATTGCTGTAGTACTTCATGAGAGTTGTAGCCTGGGTACCTCATGCTCCCATTATCCTCTTGAGCCCAGAGTCCCTGGTCAGACTTCATCTCCCATGGTGCTCCACAATCTTCTCTCGTGGAGGGGGAGGCAATGGATCATGTGAGTTCTTGGCAATAATGCATCATGGGAGATGTAGTCCCGCCAAGGAGCCTGGCCCAGAGAAGAGGTGGGGAACATGAGACAGTTGAACTACAACTTCCAGAAGACACTGCAGCAGCATATTCAAATCAAAATATTTCTGGTTTTGAAAGAAATATTTGGGCTTTAAACATTTGTTTTTTTTGACAAAAATCTTAATTCTCCACAGAAAGCAGATGCCTTTTGTGAAAATTGTGTTTAATTGAAAACCCAGCTTTCCATTGAAAAGCCCTTTTTCTGAAAATTTTTCAACCAGCCTGTGACAAAGTGGGAGTAGCTTATGGCTGGCTCACCACTCTGTGTACTCTGTATGCATTCCCACCTGGGCCAAATAGGGAGATAATTGATTAGGTCTGGGTGATAAACTAGTTAACAAGCTTATTCAGCTCATCAGCTGGGGATTGTTAATTGGGAGACAGGGAGGCAGAGAGGGAAGCTGGGAGGAAGGGCAAAGAAGACCAGAATCTCAGGGAGGTGAGACCTCCCTTCACCTTTACCTCCCCACCCAGCACCTAGCACGTACGTTGAAGCTTAAGGAAAGCCTTATGGTGATGGGCCGTGAAGCTGCATAAGACGTAAATAAAGTACACTGTGGTGAACTTACATAAGAAAGCATGAGGACTGCCTGAAAAGAGGAATCCAGTGTATAGGAGCCCATCCTGTGACAAAGCCCTGACACAAAGGTTCGATAATGGTCTAGAGAGGATGCATACTTTGAAATACACACAAGTTGTAGACATACTTGCAATCCCTCCCCAGACTCCCCGCACCATCATTGTAAACAAATGAAGTAAGTGCCAACTGTCCCAGCTGCCCCTCAGACAGTTAATAGCCTGATTTCGCAGCGACGTTGTGGCAGGGAGGAGAGAGTTGAAGGAGGAGTGGCCTGCCAGGTTGGGCATTCCTGTGTGAGGGCCAGTGTGGAAGAAGGCACAGTGGGAGTTGTTGGTGCACAAAGTTGACAAATGAGCAGCTATGACTGGCACCATTGCTGGATCCGAGACAGTACTGAGGAGGATGCAGTCAGAGGCAAGAGTGGACAGTTAGAGTTGATGATAGGCCTTGAAGGTGAGGATGAGAAACTTGACCTTGATGCAGTGAAACTTAGGAGCCTCTGCAGGGGCTCAAAGGAGGTGATGTGCTTGCAGTAACACCTAGGCAAGATCATCTTTGCAGCTGTAGTTTATATGGATTGGAGGCTGGTGGGTAATATACATACAATCACTGAGCCAGATTCTGCTCTCTGTTTCTCTAGGAACTGCACTGACATCAGTGAGGAGAACTGGGCCACTGTTTCCAAACAGTAATAGTTCAAAGAATGCTGTAACTGCAGCAACCATTTGCAAAGATTGGTTTTTTTTCCACTATCTGGGGACTTAGGTACTCAGATGTCGTGGTGGCGGGCGCCTGTATACGAACTTATATTGTCAGAGAGATCTGCATGTCTATAGATAACATAATTTCAAGATGGTACCAGCTATTGATTTGGAAGAAGGGTCAGGTAGATGCTGGGATACTGCGCTGTTGGATGCTAATTTAAGGACATGCATAAATAGGTGGGGAAATTCCTGATTTCCATTAACTAACTCCTATGTCTGTGTTTTGGGGTAATGGGACTTTTCTGGATCCAACTCTGCCTGGCTGCAGCATAAATGTCATTGCATCACTAGGACGACGTCTCTCTACTGAAGGGAAACAAATGTATTGATATTCACTCAGTAGGCATTCACCAACTATCTATCTCTGGTACTTACGTGATCCCCACGACTCTAATATCTGAGTGCCTCACAGTCTTTAATGACAAGTTTCGGAGTAGCAGCTGTGTTAGTCTGTATCCGCAAAAAGAAAAGGAGGACTTGTGGCACCTTAGAGACGAACAAATTTATTTGAGCATAAGCTTTTGTGAGCTACAGCGATGAAGTGAGCTGTAGCTCACAAAAGCTTATGCTGAAATAAATTTGTTAGTCTCTGAGGTGTCACAGTCTTTAATGTATTTATCCTCACAACACCACTGTGAGGTTGGGCAGTTATTATCTCCATTTCACAGATACGGAAGTGAGCCACAGAGAAGCTATGTCACATGCCATAACAGGAAGTCTGTGGCAGATCAGGCACTTGGACCCACATTTCCCACGTAACAAGGAAGTACCCTAACCACTAGATCATACTTCATCTTTTCTCTCATCTGGGAAAAACTACTCTAAATTAGGGATCCAAAATGGCTTTCAGTAAAACCCTCTAGTATTACAATTATGCCATGAAAATTAAATCAGCGTATGTAATAAAATCTTTGTTACACAAGACAGACAATCTGGGCCTCTAGTTAATTAATTATCTGATGTATAAAATAGACAAGCTTCTGTTGTATGTAATAAAATCTTTTATATCAGACAGAAAAGTTGGTCCCCAGCAGAGGTGGTAACCTGATAAGTAATAAGCACAAGAAGGCCAAAAGGGAAAGTGGGTTAATTCACTGGTCTAGCAGTTCTGGAAAGCAGAGTTTAAATCTTGACTCGTGGGCAAAGTAATAATGAGTCTGCCGGTTGCATTGTTGTTGATTATTTTCATTACAGGAACCCCTGCAGGCCTCATTTGAGATGATGAGTTATGCTGGAGGTTGCACATACATTTAGTAAGTGACAGTCCCTGGCATTAAAGGCATACAGTCTAAATGGACAAGACAGACTAAGGGTAAGAGAAAGGAAGCAATATTATCCCCATTTTACAGGTGGTTAACTGAAGAGATTAAATGACTTGCCCAAGATGATAAAGGAATCCTGTAGCAGAGCCAGGAATTGAATGCATATCTCCTGAGTCCAGGTGTGTTGTGAAGCTAAATATGTTGTGGATGATTGTGAAGCACTCACAGCACAGTGTTGAGTGCTATAGAAAAGCCCATGAGGAAATTAATAACTTGGTAGCATTTTATGTCCGTTCTGGAATCCCTTTGCAGTGATATGAATGCTAACACACGGTGCAGGGCAGTGGAGAATCAGAGCCATCTGTGTTTATAGTTAGAATGGAAATGTTAGGAAGAAAAGATTTAGTGCATGAAATTTCCTCCTTGATAAAGAAATCTTTTCTTCCACTGTCTCATATCCTAGCTTCTGTCAGATAAAAGATGGAAACCAGAAAATGCCTCGCACTACATTTATCTCATCTGACACTACGGTCTTACGCCATTCACAAATTCAGTAGAGCTTCATTATTTCATGATATTCTTCATTAGCACTTGGAAAGGATGGACAAAAATATAATTTGGCACATTCCTGTATTAAAGAGCATTACTCACTTTCATGGCACTAGAATATTCTAGCTTTCTTTATGTCTGTAATCCAAAAGTCCCTGACACCAACCACAAACTTCTTCGTGCAGTTTCTCAAATAGGAAATCATCAGTGAGTCTGGCTACGCTGGAATTAGAGCTATCATTTCCAGCTTGAGGAAATGTACCTAAGGCCCCAGACAGGACACATGCAGGGTGGGCACCCTATCCCACCACTTGCATCGCCACAGTGAGACTTCTGGTTGTAGCCCGCTGGCCCAATCAGAGCTAGCATAGGTAGGGCTACCCGAGCTGGGAATTACACCAATGTAGACATAGCCAATACTGTACATATTAAGACCTATACTGCACACTGACTTCAGTATAACCACGTCACTCCGGGGTGTGAAAAATCCACACCCCTGAGCAGCGTAGTTGTAGTGACCTGTAACCCCTGTTTAGACAGTGCTATGTCGCTGGGAAAGCTTCTCCTGCCCATATAGCTACCGCCTCTCACGGAGGTGGAGTAACTAAGCTGACGGCTTAGAGCATCTTCATCAAAGCACTGCATCAGTGCAGCTGTGCCAATGCAACATTCGTGGTGGAGACCTGCCCATCCTGGCTAATGGCCACTGGTGGACCTGTCCTCCATGAACTTATCTAGTTTTTTTGAACCCTGTTATAGTCTGGGCCTTCACAACATCCTTTAGCCAGGAGTTCCACAGGTTGACTGTGCATTGTGTGAAGAAATACTTCCTTTTGTTTGTTTTAAACCTGCTGCCTATTAATTTCATTGGGTGACCCCCTAGTTCTTGTGTGATGAGAAGGAATAAATAACACCTCCTTATTTACTTTCTCCACACCAGTCATGATTTTATAGACCTCTATCATATCCCCCCTCAGTCGTCTCTTTTCCAAGGTGAAAAGTCCCAGTCTTATTCATCTCTCCTCACACGAAAGCCGTTCCATACCCCTAATAATTTTTGTTGCCCTTTTCTGAACCTTTTCCAATTCCAATAGATCTTTTTTGAGATGGGGCGACCACATCTGCACGCAGTATTCAGGATGTGGGCGTACCATGGATTTATACAGAGGCAATATGATATTTTCTGTCTTTATTATCCATCCCTTTCTTAATGATTCTCAACATTCTGTTCGCTTTTTTGACTGCTGCTGCACACTTGAGCGGATGTTTTCGGAGAACTATCCACAATGACTCCAAGATCTCTTTCTTGAGTGGTAACAGCTAATTTAGAGCCCATCTTTTTATATGTATAGTTGGGATTGTGTTTTCCAATGTGCATTACTTTGCATTTACATTATACATTTTACAATATATGTGCACTGGGAGTGGTGCCTCCTTCTAGGCATCCAGATGCCTAAGCTCTGGGGCATTTCATAAACCAGGGGAAGATAGGTGTTCGACTGCCTATGTCATGTGCGGGGCCTGATCCAGGAAGCATGCTCACAGGCCTCCTACTGAATCAGCCCCTCAGGTGAGATCACACAAGCAATGGGGGCGGGAGGAAGTGGAGGAGGGCCTCCCTCATAACTTCCAGCCCAGTGGTTAAAGTACTCACCTGGGATATGAGAGACACCCCCCTGCACCTGAGGAAGAGAAGAGATTTGAACTGGGATCTGCCGCCTCTCTGCTAAGTGCTCTAACCACTGGGATACGTGTATTCTGAGGTGATACTCAGCTGTCTCCACGTTCATGTTGTTGCACTCTGGATAAGTAATTAAAGAGCCATAGGAGAAACACGACTGGATCCTGAATTCTCCCACACCCAGGGAAGTGCTCTACCCATTCTACTGTAGAGTCATTCTCATGCTTCTCTCTCTCTCTCTTATTTACATATATATGTAAATAAGGCCTGTCTACTATGTCTTCTTCTTGGTTACCTTAGTTCCTACTGCTCGTACCCTAAACTGACCTCTCTCCATCTAAAAATACTATACCTAAATGATCTTTTCAGCTGCTCTTTGCTTGTACTATATTGGCCCTCCAAGTCCTGTACATTATCATTAGCTCTAATGGTTTAGCTCTCTCCACTCACATTATCCTCTTGGCCAGCGCTTCTCAAGCTATCTGATGTGGGGGACCGGCAATTTTTTTTTCCAATGTGCGATGGGGGACCGGCATTGGTCCGCGGACCGCCACTTTGAGTAGCACTGCTCTAGAGAGCCTCTGGGAGACTTCGGTCATGTCCCTTTCTCTCACCACAATAAATGCAACCCCTGTTTTTTCTCCTTCTCATTTTAAGTATGCAGTGTCCCTCTTCTCTTATTCCTGTTGCTCATTCCTAGCCCTTTCCGATGATCTCATTGACCTCCCTGAAATATGATACTTCACACTGGTCATGAGTGGTTCTAGGTCCTAGATCTGCGTGGGGGAAAGGGAGAATTTTACCACTGGGGGAACCGGTAAATTAAAATTGGAATAATAGATAGTGGAAAATAAAATAATTAATTCTATTAGCCAATTTGTTCATGGTAGCTCTCTCCATTGTACCGGTGATCCCCAATATTCTTGGGTGTAGGTGGGCAACCACCAAGTAACAGGTTCTAGAGAGCACAACCAACCAGTGAGGGCCAACGTGCTACCAATTTCACATCGTATCTAGAAGTACTTTGTCCAGTGGGTGGTGGTTCCAGAGGCAATGTCACAACAGGGTGACCCGTCACACTGGTGACCGACACCATTGCACAAAGAAACACATTCTTTGCAAGAAAGAGAAATTACACAAGAAGGTAGTTGGGAAATTGATCGGGAGGCTAGCCTGATCTGTCATAGACAATGTGACCAGCAAACACCACTTTGATATGTTCTCTGACCCACCCTGAATTTTGCGAGATTACTCATTGCATTCTCACCTATGTGTTATGGCAGGTAACCTGTTGAATCGTGATCATTCCTCAAACATCTTCCTTGTACTGCCCCATAGTCTGTGCTGGTTTTGGTGTCTGGAGTAGGGCTGTCGATTAATCACAGTTAACTCACACGATTAACTGGTGTGGATGCAGCCTGCTATTCATTGGGGCAAGTAACCACATATACCCTACACACCAACATGAGCGGGGTGCAGTGTAGACATATCCCTAGTGGTCATTGTATAGGAATAAGACCTTGTCTATGCTTTAAAAGTGTGCCAGTGTAACTAAACTGATTTAAAGCTCAGTCTAATTAAGCCAGAGACAACTCCTAATGCAGAAGCACTTTAACCAAGCCAAGTGTCACTTATATAGATTTAACTTACTGGTAACTTGGTAAGTTACCAACATACGCTAAACAGAAATAAGTGAGTGTAAAAGTGGCTTAAGTGTATCTACATTAGGGTTTGCACTGGTTTAATTAGATGCATTATTATTAATCAATGTAGTTACAGTGGTGCATTTTTCTAGCATAGTTTATATCTACACTGCCACTGGGGGTGTGATATGCATGTGGACATTTGCAGGATAGCTGTAATCTATCTAGCTTGCTAAAAATAATAGTGAGGACATAGCTGTGTGGGCTGGTAGGGTAGGTGGAAATCAAGAAGAGCTGGGATTGGGTGAAGGAGATTTGAGATTGGGTCAGACTCTAAACTCCTATTTGCCTGGGATCATAGAATCACAGAATATCAGGGTTGGAAGGGATCTCAGGAGGTCATCTAGTCCAACCCCCTGCTCAAAGCAGGACCAATCCTAAACTAAACCTGGTTGTCTCTGCAACCAGGACCAACTCTGCTCACGGCAAAAACAAAATGAGAAAGAGTAAAATTTTCAGAATGCCTATGGAGGGGAATCCACAAAGGTACTTAAGCATCTGATCTCAGCTTTATAGTTCGTTTTCCCTCTCTCTCTCTCTCTGACTGTTTTACTGTGGATAAATACTTAAACAGTCACTGGGCAAGAAAGAGGGAAAGACACTAGTTCAATGAGTAGGGCACCCACCTGGAAGATGGGAGGCCCTGGGTCCAGATCCCCTGCTCCAATCCCTCTTTCATTACTTAGCCACAGTGGAACAACTTGATCAGGAGAGCTTGAGGAGCCCCACATCAGAATATCCCGTAGCTCAGTGCACCTCTTCAGAGAGGTAGGAGACCCCTGTTCAAGAGCTTTTTCCCATGCTGGCAAAGAGGGGGAATTGAACCTGGGTCTCCCACATCACAGCTGAGTGCTTGAGCCACCCCACCTCCTGCTATTTTTTGTGGCGTGAGGCAGGCACCTATCTCGTTCCCACAAGAAACCCTTTAGGCACCTGAGCCATCTGACTGCAGGTGGCGGGTGCCCATTTGTGGATCACTAAGCAGAACTAGGCACCTCCCTGCAGCCTGGACTGAGGAGCCTCTCTCCATCGAAGGCGTGGGGCTTAGTGCACACACCCCTGGGTGGCATCTCCCAGTGACTAGCTTAGGCGGCTCCTCGCCTAGCATGCTGGGTTATGTGGGCTGCATTCTTAGGCGCCTCTCTCATTGTATAGGAGCCTAGGAGCTTCACTCACGCTGTATGAATCACAGTGCATTTCTGTGATTCTCTAGGCATCTAAAATTTGATGCTGCGAAGCTCAGCGTTGCAACGCGTAAGCCCCTTTGTGGGTCCCACCCTAAGTGACTATGGCCAGGTCTACAATTAAAAGTTTTGCTGGCATAGATATGGTGATCGGGAGTGTGAAAAAATCACCCACATAGCCGACAAAGCTATGGCAGCACAATCCCCTGTGCCAATGCGGTTATGCCTGCAAAAAAGTCCATTTGCAAGTATAGCTTATGTAGTTCAGGGAGGTGGTTTCAGTATGCTGGCAGAAGAACACATTTTGCCAGTATAAGCTGGATCTCCACTAGAGGGCTTTGCCAGTGTAAGCAGTGTCAGGATGAGCTCCAACCTGACATCTGGTGGTGAGGTGTGGCAAGTTGTGGAAAAGAACTGCAGGGGCCGATATCATTTGCATAGGCACACCCACCCCGCCTAGAATGAGGCCATAGCTGCCCAAATGGTCACATTGGCTGCTGTGGGATCCCCAGTGTCTCTGTTATTGGGGCAGGAAGAATAAATTGTTATTACCCTGATTATGGGAACTGTGCTTGGAACTGTACTTGGCCTTTTGTTATGATGGAGGGATTCACCATCAACTAAGTAGCACTCGCTAGGCAAGGGTCATGGGTTTTAAAACTCTGTGAATTGAGAGAGGCTGGGGACAAGTATTAATACTTGGTGGCATGGGCCCCTTGGTGAGGGCCTTACATGCTAACTGCACTTCCTCCTCTCTCCACTGTGGAATATCAGAGCTAATTTTGATCCTGTTAGGAGTCTAGTTACAGGCTGCTGAGCTCACTTTGGGCTAATGGTGCACCAGCACTGAGGCTCCCCTACTACAAGCTGAATTCACCAAAGAGCTGAACTGACTAAGAGCTGAAATCACTGAGTGTTGTGTTAAGTAGTGGGGGAGCCTGAAGATATATTGTGGAGCAGTTTGCGGGATGGCTGGAGTGCCTTGTGGACAGGCTGGTGGAGCAGTTCGTAGGACGGTGGGAGCTCTGTGTGGGCCGCGGAGCTGAGCGAAGGAGTTCGTGGGGCGGCTGGCGGAGCGAAGCGAAGGCCTATGGAGCTGTGGGGCGGTCAGCTTCAGATCGTGTAAGGTGCCTCTTACCCCCGTCCCACCTCCACCCAGGTTGGGAGGTAAAGCTCCGCAGATAAACTTTCAAACTCTGGGGCTGTCCTGACCAGGGACAGAGACTTTTGGGTCATTGGACTTTTGGGACTTTGGGTGATTTGGGGTTGCTGGACTCAAAAACCAAAGGGAAAGGGGCATGCCCCAATTTGCTTGGGGTGGGTTTTTTTGCTCATGGGTTGGGTTATGAATCCTGGTGGTGGTGTTTCCCCAACATAATGCCACATTGTTTCTCTCTGTTATTAAAAGGCTTTTTGCTACACTCAGACTATGTGCTTGCGAGAGGGGAAGTATTGCCTCTTGGAGGCGCCCAGCGGGGGTGGTATATATTTGTCCCAGGTCACTGGGTGGGGGCTCGAGCCGGTTTTGCATTGAGTTATTGGAATGGATCCCCTAGATATTGAACCCGGCCCTTGTTGCTGCCAACTCTGACGGGCAGAAGGGTTGCACCAGTATACGTATACCAGCAAGGAGTTCGTCTCATGGAGACTAGCCATTAGGTACCTAAGCCTCATGGAAGGTAAATGAGACTTGAGCACCTAAGCCAGTTAGGCCCTTTTGAAAACTTTACCCTCTATCTAAGGCTATATCCATATGTGGAGATAGGGGTGTGATTCCCAGCTTGTGCAGACATCCTTGGGCTAGTTTGGTGTAGCTGAGGTACCATGGGTAGTGGTGAGTGGTGGCACAGGCTAGCCGCCCCAATTATCACCCCTCCTGAATCCCATAGGTACATACTCAGCATGGCTAGAAAGTGTCACCACTCCAACTGTAGACATACCCTTTGGGCCAAATTCTGCTGTCTTGCCATCTTGTAACCCCAAGTAATTCCAGCCATGGCAGCAATTATTTCAGTTTTACACCAGTGTAACAGAAATCAGAATCTGGCCCTGTGGCTTTAAATTATCCAGGAGGGCAAAGAAAGTAGTTATTTGGCAGTGCTTTAAATTAGCAGAGACAGGAGGGCACAGACCTTACCTGAGAGAATCATGGACCTTTTAAATCCCAGTAAGTCACCTCTAAGATATGAAATATTTGTTTCAGTGTAAAATCTCTCCAAACCTGGCTGTACTGTTCTGTTTTGGGTTTCAAATAGATCTTTCCTCCATACCCCTTGATTTTTTTTAGCCCAATAGAAGTAACTGAAGAGCCTTATGACATCTTTTTGTCATCCCTTTTTATTTGACGATGTGCCCGAAGTCATTTTCGGTGCATTCAGCCCAGTTGTCCTGGGAGCCTGTCTTCAAGCCACACACCGTATTATTTTGTGCCTCTTCCTAAGCGCTTTTAAGCAAGCCTAGAATGATTGACAGGAAGTAACTCAATCTGTCATAACACACCTGCAGCATGGCACTTCTTTGGAAACTGCATCCTCTCCCTGCACGTCTGTTTGTACTGCAGAGCTGATTAATCCCGCATGTCATTATCCATCTTCATTATACCAGAGAGAACTTTGCCAAGTTGAACATCATGTGAGAAGACCCATCAGATATGAGTCAGTTACTGTTAGTGGCTATCCCCACACACACCACACTTACAAGTGTCTATGCAAAGCAAAGGACCTAGCATGAGATTAAGGCCCTGATCCTACAACCACTTAGGCATGTGTTTAACTTTACTACTGTGAATTGGCTTATGAAATCAAAGGAGCTGCTCAAGGTAGTAAAATGTAAGTGTTTGAATAACTCGTGACAGGATCAGGGTCTCAAGAGTCTGTGTCTCCATTGCTTTCCAAGTGCTTAGCTGTTTACACTTGTGTAAAGTGGGTGTAAAATTGATATAATCAAAACATGGTAAAGATTATTATTTTATTTGCAGAATCATGTGCATTCCCAGCCTTGCAAAAGGGAGAATTTTTCATATATTTTTGAAAACTTTCTCCATTTTTTTCTTTTACTTGAAAAAATGTTGATTTAAATAATTATCATTTTGGGGGCTGATGATGATGATGATTACTCTTTCTTTTCATTTCCCTCCTATTTTGCCACTGAAATAGGAGAGGGGGCGAAGGGAAACGGGTGAGATGGAGGGAGAAAGAAAGGGAAACTTAGCAAAAAAAAAATTTCACTGTCAGAAAAAAAACCAGACATATTAAAAAATAATTCCTTTGGTAACGTTTTCATTGGGGGGGGGAGGTAATTTTTGGTGGAAAAAAGATTTCAACTGAGAAATTGCGACCCGCTGTAATGCAAGGGATGCACTCGCTTTGCACAGGTAGAAATGACTACAGAAGGCTCGAGGCAGTGCAGAATCAGACCCCAGATCTTTAGATGAATGCTGATTTGTATCTTCTCATTTTTATCCTATATCCGCACTACACCCACACCTGTGACCAGCTGCTCCCACACCACACAGTGTAATTGAGGAGATAGGTGGCTTTGGGTGCTTAAAGAGTGTTGTGGCCTCAGACCTTTGCAATTTGTTTGTAACAAGCCTGTCACACTGCATTTGTCAGACGTCTTGGAAACTTTGGCAAGCAAAATGCCCATTGTTTTGTTAAATGCATTTGTATAGTGCCTCTATGACATGCTTGTAGACTGAGCTAAGGATTGCCATCCCGTGGGTGACCCACATGAAAATAACAGCCTATATCTACCACCAGCTCCTGGATTTGCTCTTCGATCAAATGAAAGACATGAATGCTTTTCCATGTGAAAGTCCTGGATTCAAATCCTGTTGACACCCATGAGGAGAAACTTGTCACACTTCCAGTTAACAACATTCAGGACTTTGTACTTTTAAATATTATTCTTGATTATCTTATTACGTTGGAGCAGTGGTCACCAACAGGTCGGTCTCCGGCAGTGCAGTGGGGCTGCCGAGGCCCCACGCTGCTCCCGGAAGCGGCCATGGGGGGAGCAGGGATCTCCCTCCATGTGCTGCTCCTGCCTGCAAGCACCGCCCCTATAGCTCCTATTGGCTGGGAACGGGGAGCTGTGGCCAATGGGAGCTGTGGGGGCAGTGCTTGCAGAGAGGGGCAGCGCGTGAAGCCATGTGCTGCCTGCCCCCTCCCAGGGGCCGCAGAGGCACATTGGCCCCTTCTGGGAGCAGCGTGGGGCTGGGGTAGGGAGGGAGCCTGCCTTAGCCTCGCTGTACCACTGACCGGGAGCTGCTGGAGGTAAGTGCTGCCCGGCAGGAGGCTGCACCCCTACCCTCAGCCCCCTCCCGGAGTCAGCACCCTGAACCACCTCCTGCACCCAAAGCCCCAGCCCTGACCCCTGTCCCAGAGCCAGCATCCCCACCGCCTCCTGCACCCAACAGTCTGCCCCAGCCCGGAGCCCCCTCCTGCACCCAAACTTCTCCCCAGAGCTTGCACCCCTCACCCCTTCTGCACCCAAACTCCTTCCCAGAGCTTGCACTCCTCACCCCCTCCTGCACTCCAATCCCCTGCCCCAGGCTCAGCCCAGAACCGCCTCCCGCACTGCATACCCCTCGGCCCCAGCCCAGAGCCCGCACCCCCTCCCAAACCCTAAACGCCTACCCCAGCCCAGTGAAGGTGGGGGAGAGTGAGAGACGGGGGGGGGGAGGGGATGGAGTGAGTGGGGTTGGGCTTTGGGGAAGTGGGCGGGGGAGTGGGGTGGGGAGTGGGGTGGGGCTCAGGGAAGGGGCGGGGTAGATCCTGGGTTGTCCTTAAATTCAAAAAGTGATCTTGGGGAACCGCTGCGTTAGAGTTTAAAGAGATTCAGTCAAAATTGTGGCACCATTGGCTAGTCGCCATTAAGTCCCTTCAAACCCAGGAGAAACTTGGATTGAAGTTTTACAGTGCAGTAATTTAATATGAAGCAATAGTGCGGTTAGCAGGTGGTGCTAGGGTGACCAGATGTCCCAATTTTATAGGGACAGTCCCGATATTCAGGACTTTTTCTTTTATAGGCACCTATTACTCCCCACCCCCATCCCGATTTTGCACACTTGCTCTCTGGACACCCTAGGCCAGTGGTTCTCAAACTGGGGGTCGGGACAGTTATTATATGGGGGGGGTCATGAGCTGTCAGCCTCACCCCCCGACCCTTCTTTGCCTCCAGCATTTATAATGGTGTTAAATATGCAAAAAAGTGTTTTTTAATTTATGCCGGGGGTCACACTCAGAGGCTTGCTATGTGAAAGGGGTCACCAGTCCAAAAGGTTGAGAACTACTCCTGTAGGCAATGCCCAATTAAAGAAAACAAGTTTGGGCGGGGAGAGGAAGAGTTATGCATATTTATTAAGAGAGCAGAGATCTCTTCCATGAGCAAGCAGAACATTGTAGGAAGGAAAGAGGAAGCAAACAAACAGCTGCAAATTCAAGCAAAGCAAGAATGGAGCAGGAAAGTAACTGTGTGTCTGGTTAAGGTCAGTACAATGCAGCATGACTGTGATGGTGACGAGTGGAGACCAAACTGATGTTAAACAACCATGAGAAACTGAAGAAGTCTGTATGTCCTGCAGTGGTTTGATACCATATAGTTAGGCTTGGCAGAATGTGATTTTTATTTTTGTATATTTTTGACAGATAATATTGATGTTTCGTTTTTTAAGCCTACTTTTAGGCGTTTATCTGTTTTAAACGTTCACAGTGGTGGAAGTTCTCAGCCGGGGTCGGACAATAATTATTTAATGACCGTAGACATCGGGATTCAAAAAGTTCAAGCTTTAAAGCTGTCGAAACACAAGTTTATCACTTGTCAAAATATACAAAGTAAATATCCTGAAACTGAACTCTAATAAGTTTTCAAGCATGTTTTTGTTACTTTGCCTTGCTGTAAATGTAATTTTGACATTTTGATGATTATTCGTGGAAATATTTTTTGTTAATTTGGGGTGTATAGTGAAAACAACATTTACGGACATTTACCAGTAAAAAAAACTGCCTTCCAAGCCGACATACAGGTTTTTTTTTTCTTGCATCAGTTACATGAAAGGAATGTTTCAGTAAGAGTGAGACACAGGCTGATAGACCCAGTGTGACTGGTAAGATGTACCACTTCTGAAAATAACTTCACCACATCTAACCATAAGCATGTTTCCAAGACCTAAACACCTATACACTCAGTTAAGCAGAACTTGTAAAACTATCTGCGAGTGCTATCTGGTGACTCCTAGTAATATTACAACTCCCTGGTGATAAAATTCCAGCTATAAAGATTGCAAGGGACTCAATATAATCCAAAGAATCTGCAAGAGTCAATGATGTGCGTGCAACTGGATGGAGAGATACATTTCCACTAAGGGGAATGCAATGATAGGGAAGCAACAGAGACAACCAGTTAAGACAGGACCTCCACTGTTATTCAGAGGCCACTACAGAAAGGACCAGGAGGAGTAAGAAGAGAGAAACTTACCAGAGCCATGGCTGACTTAAACTGTCTTCATGGGGTAAAATCTTGGCTCCGTTGAAATTATTGGGAGTTTTGCCTTTAACTTCAGTGGAGCCAGGATTTCACCTGTGGTGTGGTGAGGACTTTCTTAGACCTTCTAGTAGGGCTGAACCAGTATTTGCAATAGCTGAGAGACCGAAAAAAAATTAGGAATGAGGAAAGCTGTAAAAGAGTCTGACATACATATATAATGAATTGTTTTTAACTCTCAACTATTGTCTTACCCACTTTCCCTGTCTTCATCTGCTCAGCATCCAACTCCCACTTAGCTCAAACAGAACCCTCCCTGTCGTCATCCCACTTTCACTGGCATCTTGCTAGCTGGCTTTCCTTCTACCATCTTTCCATTACGCCTTCAGCAAATCACTTAGCTCCTGCCTCATGCTCTTTAATAGCCAGCACAGTCTGCATAAGCCAGTCAGCACAGCCACTTCAATGCACATCTTTCACATTCGCTCCCAAGAAATTCAGTTACAACTTTTGCACTCAGGAGTTTCTGTCCCAGGAAGCCTTTGCTCTCAATAATAAAGTGACACTATTCGCCAATGCTTAATTCATCAACCTCCTATTCCAACCAAATTCCCTAGGAACAGGATTTACTCTTTTTCCTTCATTCTGCCACTGCCTCATTCCAGACTGGCTTCTCAGAGATCAAGATAAATTAGAGGTGAAACGCAACTGAGAAATGCCTCTTTCTATCAGCATTCTGTATTCTATTCTATTCTCTAGGCTAGTGCATTAAGTGACCTGATTACATCTTCACCTGTGGTCCTTTGTCTCTCACATCTCCTGCCCCAGGAGAGAACTGTATGTGCAGTGTTTTGTTTTAGTGTAGGGTTTTATTTTTTTTCTAAATTTGCACGCTGCTCTGAGTTTGTTAAAGAAGGCAAGTTGAAGTGTCCCTTGCACATGGAGCGGAAAATAGCGGGGTTTGTGGTTGTACTTAAGGCTGGAGGAGTTCATTCCGGAGTCTGGGACCACCCTCCATGAAAGCTCTGTCTCCTTCTGGTAGAAAGCTCCATTGTGCCAGAGGAGCAGATCCCCATCCCCCTACAGTGGAAAAGTACCAGCAGTGTCCAAGATGGTGTTTTGTATCAAGTGACAGGACCACCTGACCTGGTCATGTCAGAGCTACATCCCAGGATGCCTCTTAGGAAGGAGAGAGATAAGTATGTTCAGTCTTATTGTTTCTTCTTAATGGGCCATCACGGCTGTGATGGCGGGTTGTCTGGTGGGTGTCTCCCAAATACACACACACAGGTGTAGTTGTTACATAGTCAATATTCCTAACTTTAGATACAGAAATGATACAAGCATACAAATTGGATAATTACATTCAGTAGATCATAACCTTTCCCATGATATCTTACATGAGCCATCTTGCATAAAGTATATGTTAGTTATGCCATATTCATATCATAACCATATTTCTATGAAGAATATGGGGTGTAACACCACAGCGTGTATAATTGAGGCCCTGTCATCATCCACCAGGATGGGAGGGAGTCTCCTTGCCAATGGGAGGTGGCAGAAAGTAATGCTCACTGGTACTGCTATGTGAGAAAGAAGTGATAGGGAGGAAGACCAGTATGTCGATGGTCAAGACCCAGGATACAATGATAAAGCTTCACCAGATCCATGAGTCCACCTCCTGTGGGTGGATTGCTGCTGTCCTTTAGCAGGCTTTGGAATCTGGTGGCATCTGAGGCTTTGTGGTTGGATCAGAGATTGTGGGTCTGCCTTGTTGCTTAGGTGCTGGAGGTGACCGTCTGTTCAAGAGAATGGCTGGGTTGTGGTATCTTCGATACTGACATCTAATCCAAAGATCCAGTCTCAGGTGTGACCAGCTGTGTGGGCTGAACCAGAGATGGCCTGTCAAAGTCCTAGGGAGGCGAGTGTGGAGCTGGGTTTTTGCATCTGTGCCCTTGTCAACATGAATGTTGAAATCTCCGAGACAACCAGTCTGGGGTATTTCACCGCCGTCACTGACAAAGTCTCTGTGAGCTCCTTTATGACCCCATTAGCCTGTGTAGGTCTGTAAATGAGCATAAAATCAGTGAGCTTTGGCTCTGGTTTCTATGGCCAGACGAATGGACTCGAATGAAGTTGCCTCATCTGAGTCACCTCTCTTGGATTGGCAGTTTGCAGAGAAGACGAATGCTGAGCGGCCTGCCTTCTTGCCCTGTCTGGGTCTGGGATGGGCCGACGAGCCTGCAGGGCCGGGGCGTCAGGATGCTTCATAGTCATGTATTGTTCGCTGGACTCAGATCTCTCATTGCTCAGCCTCCGGTTTAGTTCGTGTTGCCTGCTGGGGCCACGCCTAGACAATGATCCTGTTGCAGTGGAGAGGTAGTAGACGTAGAGTATCTAGTTTCTTAAGCCGTCTTTGCCGTTCCCTTGGGCAGTTCCTCCCAAGTTGGATTATGATTGTTGAAGTATTTGTCTGTGTCCAAGTGGAGGAAAAGGTGTCCAGTTGGCCATATGAGATGGGTGGTGGAGCTGGAGCAGCCTGTCCCTGGAGTACCAGGACCTGTGCTGGATGCACATTGCCATAGCAACAATGGAAACCATCCTAATAATAACAATAATACTCAGTGGGGTCAAGTCCAGGAAAGGGAGTGTATCAATGGCATCGGCCATCCAGTCCCATTTCCTTTGTCCTGTGAAACCTCACTAACCAGCAGCAGCGATGAAAGACCATTTCAGTAGCAGCATTCCTCTTGGTAGCCGGGAAAATACAGCTGAGGAATTCTTCACACCACTTTGCCCATTGCTCTTTGCCCCTCTCTGATGAAGCTCCCATCAAGGGTGCCGGCTGTGAAGTACCCACCCATCTGCTTGGTAGTAACTGCCCACTGACCAGCATGGGCGAGGCCCAGTGCTCCCTGCGGGGAGGTGTGCACTGTGGCTCTGCTGGATCTCTGCAGTAGATGACCTGGGGACCTTAATTCTTCAGGCCTTTCCACCGCCCTTTCACCAGCACTGTATTCTGAAGAACCATGGTACCATAGAAGGGACACACGTCCTAATTCAGGGATGGGCAATTTTAAGGCACTAGAGGGCCACAAACCCAACTAAAACCCTTTGGCTCAGGAGGGGGCACCAGGGGATGGATCCTAGTCCCTGGGGGTGTGACGTAAGGATGGTCGGGGGTGACCCACCCTGCACTCACCCCACAGCGGTGGCTCCCCACGCCCTCCTGTTGTCTCGTGCCACAGTGTCATGTACATGACAGGCAAGGCACTCCCCTGGCATTGCCCCGTCCTGCCCCCTTCCTGCCCCTGGCGACGCCAATCACCTGTCCTGAGCTGGGTTGTGGCGAGCCTTGGGCCACCGGCTGCCTATCCCTGATCTATATAATGAGGAACTGGAACCTCCTGGGGAGGGTTCTCTGTGAGCCAGAAGAGCTGATTTATTTATTTTTTTTAGTAAGTCTGTTCAGTGCTTATGAAAGCTGAGATCTACTAAGCTACTGCAGCAGCAGCTCCTCAGATATAAGCCTTGCTGGCTCAGATCAACATGACAAAGCGACCGTGCAATGGAAAGTTTTCAGCTGGCTTCCTGCAGCACTCAGAGGTCGTCACGAGTACAAAAGGTGGCCGAAAAGTAGCTTGCAGAGTGTTACAATGAGGGCTACACCAAAGAGTTTATTTAGAGCACTGAACTCTAATGAACGTGCCCCAGTAGTGGGACCGGATGGAAAAATCAAGCTCATTGCTATCCTATTTGTCCAGCAGCAGATATCTTTCTGTTCCTTTACAATATGTCCCATTGGTATCAGAATTCTATTCATTTTGGAGAGACTGCTCCGAAATTCAGTCATTTTTAAGAGAGAGAGTGACTGCATTATAGGTAAAATATTTCTATAGTTAAGGTTCTATACTCCATCCCACACACCTCCCCTCCAGTCCTACACCTCCGCTGTGGCTGGAGGTTCCACTCCGTGAAGCTGTCTGCTTTCCTTGTGAGTAGGTTTGGAAATCGGTGTTTATTCCTTAACTCCATTTTCATCCCCAGCACTTCATGCAGCTAGTTTTATTGAGGCTGACATGTCCACATAAAACATAGTGAAGTCAACTCATTTAATCTATGGTCTTGCAAAAAAAAAAATTGGATAGATGGGGGAAATGGGCTGTTTAGGTTTGTAAAGTGTCTAGATTATTCCGTTTGCATCACTCTGCTGTGTGCTAATGCTTTTAAGGTGTAACTGATGAGTTAAAATGTAGGAATTGGAGAATGAAAAGAAGATGGAAAATGCTGGTTAGTTAATCTATCCCATTGCATGTAATGTTGGATTTTTTCGTACAAAAGGGTTTCTGATAGAACTGAGCGAATAGTGAAAAATTATTTTGCAGCTATTTTTGCAAATGTTGAGTCTTGTTTTAATCTGGGCACATTTGCATGGCATTACGTTTGTTTTTTGGGAATATTTGTTGCTCATATGAATATTCACAGAACGCAAAATTAACATATCGGAGCAAAGAGTCATTTAAATCAAGAAAAGAAATGTCCAAATGAAATTTAGTCTGTAATTATCATAGAATCATAGGACTGGAAGGGACCTCGAGAGGCTATCTAGTCCGGTCCCCTGCACTCAAGGCAGGACTAAGTATTATCTAGACCATCCCTGACAGGTGTTTGTCCAACCTGCTCTTAAAAATCCCCAGTGATGGAGATTCCACAGTGTCCCTAGGCAATTTATTCCAGTGCTTAACCACTGATATCAATTGATTGATATCAAGATCAAGCTCTTTCTTGATTTCTCCCAAGCTGCTCCACTCGCCTGGGAGAAGCTTCCCGTAAACATCTGCAAAACTAACTCATTGTCCTCCTCCTCTTTAAAACTCTCCTTTGCAGTGAGGCCTACAACACCTTGACAGGGCTTAGGTTGCTGGTGTGCTGAGACCACAGCCTACCAAACTGACAAATACTGTCTCATTGATTCCTTGTACTCTCCCATCGGTCCATATCTGTCTGTTGTCTCATACTTAGATTATAAACTCTTTGGGACAGGGACTGTCTTTTTTTTGTTGTATGTGTCTACAGCTCCTAGCACAGTGGGGTCCTGGTCTTTGCCTGGGGGTCTTATGCGCTATAATAATACAAATAATTAATAGTCTTCAGCACCAAATGACATTGGTCCTTCCGGTATCCATTCGACTAACTGATGCTGCTTCTGTCTCATAAGGACCTATTTTCCTGGGGCAGCCTGTCACTGATACTTCTACATCTCTGAACTCCCTCCGAAAATTGCCTTTTTGCTGTCCCCCTACTCAACAGGTTCAGTAGGCTTCAGCTACTGTGCCTGGCTCAGTCCCAGCTCCTCACTTGTATTTATTCACAAAGCATCTACTTCTCTTCCACCCCCAATATAAGCTTTGGAGCAAAGCCTATTGGAAAGATCACCAACCAGCTCCCAAAGCTCTCAGCTCACCAGATGGATCGGCCTTAAAAGTGAAGCTAAGTAGCTTGTGCTCGGCGTGTTGAAAAAGAGGAAGAACAGGGAGAGGGGATGTGCTCAAAGCAGTGAGCCAGGAAGATCTTTGCAGCAGCATTTTGAATAAATGGAAGCAGTCCAAGGTGGGATTTGTTCATCTTTTTGACAAAATTGCCAAACTTTGCTATGAAATAATCAATAGTAACAACTGGGTTAATATCTGCCTAGTCTGGACTTGACCACGCCGGCACACAATAATTAACTATTCTCCAGTCCTACATGGCCACCATTAACCAATTTATCTATCTAGGTACTTATGTGGCCCTTAGCATAATAGTAGCCGAGTGCCTCTCCAGTTATTAATAAAAATGACAAGGAACAAACATATATCTTTCTTCCTCTTTCTTTTCCACCTAGCTCAACATGACTGACATCAGCACAAGGTATTATTTGTAGGTCATAAAAGGAGAGGGTTTTCAATGGAAAAGTCTGCCCCCCCGCCCCCCGGCAGAAATTTTAGTACCAAATAATTTCAGCAAAAACCCAAATATTGCCGTTTTCAGACAATGTTTCTGATTTGGGGCTTTTGGTTTTTCCAGGAAAAATCAAAGTTTTTCTGCCGAAAGCGAGCACTTTTTGCACAGATGTTTAAGTTTGAAAATCCAGTTTTCTACTGAAAACCGCTTTTGAAGGAAAATTTTGACCAGTCCAAATTATTTGTTGGGATTTCCCCCCTTCCACCCCCACTACCCAGCACAGTCAGCTTCCAAATTATCCTACGGGCTAGGAAAGCTGGGTGTGCCTGAGCTGGGTTTCACACTGTGAACAGCGTTGCAAGCTGATCAGAAGCCACGCTGTCAGTGCTATGCAAACTATCTGTAACCGGTTGGTTACGTTTTCCTAAGCTTAGGGGTCATAAAACCATTTACATTATCGAATAGTTAGGGGTTTATGAACGCTCAAGGATTATTTGTTTAAAACCCTAGCACTGCTGTACCCTAGACGCATGTTACAGACAAGAAGCACAATCTCTGTCAATGCCTTTTGTGTCACGTCCAGGGGCTGTCATGACACACTGGAGACATTGTTTCATGGAACGCTGTCAAGATTAATAATCATGGGGCAAAAGCCCCAGCTGGTATAAATCAGCAGAGTACCATTGACCGTGATGGACTTCACTGATTTATTCCAGTTGACGATCTGGCCCCATGTTTTCATCAGCTATTCCTTACCTTCGTTAACCGTAGCTAAGGATGCGATTTTGTCACGGAGGTCACAGATTCCGTTCCTTTAATGGACCTCTGTGACTTTGGCTTCAGCCCGCCTAGAGAGCAGGAGCAGGGCTGGAGCAGCCCTCAGTGGGGCTCCGACTCCCATGCCGAGTATTTTTAGTAAAAGTCAGGGACAGGTCATCAGCTTCCGTGAATTTGTGTTTTTTGCCTGTGACCAGTCTGTGACTTTTACTAAAGATACCTGTGACAAGATCTTAACCTTTAACCATGGCCCCTTAGCTTGGATGCTGAACGTAGACTGGTCACAGAGTAGTAGCCGTGTTAGTCTGTATCCGCAAAAAGAACAGGAGTACTTGTGGCACCTTAGAGACTAGCAAATTTATCAGAGCATAAGCTTTCGTGGGCTACAGCCCACTTCATCAGATGCACAGAATGGAACATATAGTAAGATAGATAGATAGATATATACACACACATACAGATAAGTTGGAAGTTACCATGCAAACTGCAAGAGGCTAATTAGTTAAGGTGAGCTATTATCAGCAGGAGAAAAAACTTGTATTGATAATCAAGATGGCCCATTTAGACAGTTGACAAGAAGGTGTGAGGATACTTAACTTAAGCAAGTTTCAGAGTAACAGCCGTGTTAGTCTGTATTCGCAAAAAGAAAAGGAGTACTTGTGGCACCTTAGAGACTAAGGCTGTCACCTTAGAGACAGAACATCTGGGGGGGGGGGGGAGGATGTTCTGGTTTAACTTGGATTTAAACTTGGAGAGTGGTCAGTTTGGACGAGCTATTACCAGCAGGAGAGTGAGTCTGTGTGTGTATGGGGGTGGGTTTTTGGAGGGGGGTGAGGGAGTGAGAGAACCTGGATTTGTGCAGGAAATGGCCTAACTTCATTATCATGCACATTGTGTAAAGAGTTGTCACTTTGGATGGGCTATCACCAGCAGGAGAGTGAATTTGTGTGGGGGGGTGGAGGGTGAGAAAACCTGGATTTGTGCTGGAAATGGCCTAACCTGACGATTACTTTAGATAAGCTATTACCAGCAGGACAGTGGGGTGGGAGGAGGTATTGTTTCATATTCTCTGTGTATATATAAAGTCTGCTGCAGTTTCCACGGTATGTATCTGATGAAGTGAGCTGTAGCTCACGAAAGCTCATGCTCAAATAAATTGGTTAGTCTCTAAGGTGCCACAAGTACTCCTTTTCTTTTAACTTAAGCAAGTAGATTCAATATGTGTAATGACCCCGCCACTCCCAGTCTCTATTCAAACCCAAGTTAATGTTATCTAGTTTGCATATTAATTCAAGCTCAGCAGTTGCTCTTTGGAGTCTATTTTTGAAGCTTTTCTGTTGCAAAATTGCCACCATTAAATCATTTACTGAGTGGCCAGAGAGGTTGAAGTGTTCTCCTATCAGTTTTTGAATGGAAAATTGGACAAATGACCAGGGATGAGCATAAAAATATTGCTCGGGCATGCAGGAGTGAAATCAGGAAGGTCAAATCACACCTGCAGTTGCAGCTAGCAAGAGATGTTAAGAGTAACAAGAAGGGTTTCTTCAGGTATGTTAGCAACAAGAAGAAAGTCAAGGAAAGTGTGGGCCCCTTACTGAATGAGGGAGGCAACCTAGTGACAGAGGATGTACTCAATGCTTTTTTTGCCTCTGTCTTCACGAAAAAGGTCAGCTCCCAGACTATTGCACTGGGCAGCACAGCATGGGGAGGAGGTGACCAGCCCTCTGTGAAGAAAGAAGTGGTTCGGGACTATTTAGAAAAGCTGGATGTGCACAAGTCCTTGGGGCCGGATGCGTTGCATCCGGGAGTGCTAAAGGAGTTGGTGAATGTGATTGCAGAGCCATTGGCCATTATCTTTGAAAACTCATGGCGATCGGGGGAAGTCCCGGACGACTGGAAAAAGGGTAATGTAGTGCCCATCTTTAAAAAAGGGAAGGAGGAGGATCCTGGGAACTACAGGCCAGTCAGCCTCACCTCAGTCCCTGGAAAAATCATGGAGCAGGTCCTCAAGGAATCAATTCTGAAGCACTTAGAGGAGAGGAAAGTGATCAGGAACAGTCAGCATGGATTCACCAAGGGCAAGTCATGCCTGATTAATATAATTGCCTTCTATGACGAGATAACTGGCTCTGTGGATGAGGGGAAAGCGGTGGACGTGTTGTTCCTTGACTTTAGCAAAGCTTTTGACACAGTCTCCCACAGTATTCTTGCCAGCAAGTTAAAGTAGTATGGGCTGGATGAATGGACTATAAGGTGGATAAAAAGCTGGCTAGATTGTCGGGCTCAATGGGTAATGATCAATGGCTCCATGTCTAGTTGGCAGCCGGTATCAAGTGGAATGCCACAAGGGTCGGTTCTGAGGCCGGTTTTGTTCAATATCTTCATAAATGATCTGGAGGATGGTGTGGATTGCACCCTCAGCAAGTTTGCAGATGACACTAAACTAGGAGGAGAGGTAGATACGCTGGAGGGTAGGGATAGGATACAGAGGGACCTAGACAAATTGGAGGATTGGGCCAAAAGAAATCTGATGAGGTTCAACAAGGACAAGTGCAGAGTCCTGCACTTCGGACAGAAGAATCCCATGCACCGCTACAGACTAGGGACCGTATGGCTAGGCAGCAGTTCTGCAGAAAAGGACCTAGGGGGTGACAGTGGATGAGAAGCTGGATATGAGTCAACAGTGTACCCTTGTTGCCAAGAAGGCCAATGGCATTTTGGGATGTATAAGTAGGGACATTGCCAGCAGATCGAGGGACATGATCGTTCCCCTCTATTCGACACTGGTGAGGCCTCATCTTGAGTACTGTGTCCAGTTTTGGGCCCCAGACTGCAAGAAGGATGTGGAAAGTGTCCAGCGGAGGGCAACAAAAATGATTAGGGGACTGGAACACATGACTTATGAGGAGAGGCTGAGGGAACTGGGGATGTTTAGTCTACGGAAGAGAAGAATGAGGGGGGATTTGATAGCTGCTTTCAACTACCTGAAAAGGGGTTCCAAAGAGGATGGCTCTAGACTGTTCTCAGTGGTAGCAGATGACAGAACAAGGAGTAATGGTCTCAAGTTGCAGTGGGGGGGATTTACGTTGCATATTAGGAAAAACTTTTTCACTAGGAGGGTGGTGAAACACTGGAATGTGTTACCTGGGGAGGTGGTGGAATCTCCTTCCTTAGAAGTTTTTAAGGCCAGACTTGACAAAGCCCTGGCTGGGATGATTTAATTGGGGATCGGTCCTGCTTTGAGCAGGGGGTTGGACTAGATGACCTCCTGAGGTCTCTTCCAACCCTGATATTCTGTGATTCTATGATTCAACTGTCTTAAATGGGCCATCTTGATTATCACTACAAAAGTTTTTTTCTCCTGCTGATAATAGCTCACCTTAGCTAATTAGCCTCTTGCAGTTTGTATGGTAACCTCCAACTTATCTGTATGTGTATATATATATATCTTACTATATGTTCCATTCTGTGCATCTGATGAAGTGGGCTGTAGCCCACGAAAGCTTATACTCTAATAAATTTATTAGTCTCTAAGGTGCCACAAGTCCTTCTGTTCTTTTTGTAGGCTGATTCCCATGCATTAGTTCAGAGCTAGTTGTGTCTTGAACCCCCTCTGCACACTACAGAACCAAAACAGAGGCAAACATTTTTGGAAAGTCCTGAAATATTCCGTTGTTTTAGTTGTTCTTCCGTCCTCTCCTGCATGGGAGGAGCACTTGGTAAACATCTGCAAAATCACCTCTTTGTTGTTGCCAAGCCTTTTAATTAAATATTGATTATTCCCATTCTTTAGGGTTTGCAGGTAACACTCTGAAATTTGGTAGGTTCTTGCCTCAAGACCAGGCCCCGTATTTTCAGGATGACTAGATACCTGGAAGCCCTCAGGGGCATAGAAGTGACACCACCATTCAGGCTCTGAGAAAGCCTTTCATAATTGCAAAATTGTCATTATCCCTATGATCAGTCCTATGAGTAAAAAGATCCAAACAAATAAGGTGGAGTAATATCATCCTGTAATAATGTCCTGCACCATTACATGTGTATACTCATTCTATCCTTGGGGAGGACTCAAAGGGACAGATCCTAGTCTGAATCCAGCATGCCGATAGAGAACTCCAAAGGCTTAACCCATGGCTGAGCATTTTGTAGGCCTTGGTGTGCATATGCATGGGGTGTCCTCATCCTAAACCCTAGTATATTCATTAAGTTACCCTCATGAACATATACATTAATCAGTTCCCATAACTACCTGCAATTAGGCATCTGCTGATGTTTTTCTCCACAAATATCCTAAAATTGGTACAAACTGTCTTCTTGTGACCACCTGTCAGCAGTTTCCCCTTAATTTCAGCACTTACAATTATTGCAAAACAAAGTCATATGCCTTCTTGCGACTTAAGGTCACTGTTAGTTTACGTACTTTGGCGAACTCTATGAAGCTACTTACTTCTGCTCAGGCTGTTAGCCCTCCTACTTACGCTGTCTGCTTAAGCTACTACTTATAGGTCTAGGCCTATAGGTCTCTTGCATTTCTGCCTAATATTCCTATTCTATGACCTTATTATCATCTTAATGTAAGCTTGCAGAATACATTGTCCTCCTTCAAATCCCTTCTTAAAACTCATTTGTCTACCAAAAAACTTGACAACAATTAGGCTGCTGGTGTGTTAAGACCACACACTGACTAGGGTGACCAGACAGCAAATGTGAAAAATCAGGACAGGGAGTGGTGGGTAATAGGAGCCTATATAACAAAAAGACCCAAAAATCGGGACTGTCCCTATAAAATCGGGACATATGGTCACCCTAATGCTGACCAATATTGTCTCATGGTTTCCTTGAGCTCCGCCATCGGTCTGTATCCATCTGTTGTCTCTTGTCGTATACTTAGATTGCAACCTCTTTGGGGGTAGTGACCCGCTTTTTGTTCTGTGTTTTGTGCAGCACCTAAGACAGTGGGGTCCTCATCCGTGACGGGGGGTCGTAGGTGCTTCTGCACTGCAAAAATAAGCACTGCCAATAATCTTATGGTATTTATGTCAGTGCTGTATTTGCATTTTGTGACTCTGGCCAAGATAGGAAGCTGAACTATTGCAAGAGATATTGTGGTTCAGTGAGGCCAGACATACCGGAAACCTCAACCTCTCCTTATGAGAGATGAAGTTCCGTTAGTTTGCCACTATTGGTAATATTTGAATTACCCTGGCACCAGGGGTGACACTAACCCATACCAGAGCCCCATTGGGCGAGGCACTGTATAAACAGATTAATCCCTGCCCTGAATAGTTTACAATGTAACTAAACAGAGGGTGGGTGTACAGATGGGGAACTGAGGCACAGACAGATGAATTGGCCACATAGAATGTCCGCCCAGACCTCCTAAATTCCAGTCCAGTGCTTTAACCACCAGGCCATTCTTCCTCTCCTGGGGTGAAGTTAAGGATAAACATTGAGATTTTGGGGTTCTTTATCCAAACTGAACCTCAATTTTGAATCTTTAGAAGACCCAAAAATCCATCGCTATAAGGTCACCCTCCTAGCAAATATTGGTTCGAATTGGTGTCCACTTCAGGGACTGACTTTGTCCATCGCCTTTAGTCTGCAGGACTACAGATGTGAGATAAGACCTGGGCAGTGGCACATTAGCCACTGAGCTAACGGGGCCCATGCCCAGGGGCCCTGGCCAATTGGGGCACCCCTGAAAAATGCGTGCCCCTGTACCCCGATCTGCTCTTTCCGCCCAGCGCTCCTGCTGGGGAGCAGGGGAAACCCTTGTGCCCCGACCCCACTTCCCAACAGGCACACGGGGGGGGGGGGGACCTCCACTTGCTCTGGCCCACAGCCCCACAAAAGTTTAATCCGCCTCCAGACCTAGGTCCCTAAAATTGTGTATTTCTTTTGCACCCCAAGTTGCCATTACAGAAAAAGGGAGCTTAGATTCTCGAGGGATTACGTTCTTGGCTTTGTGAATTCCGAAAACATGTGAACTACAAAAGGATGTCGAGAAAATGTCTAAGAATCCTGTAAACGAAGAGAGAGAAATTTTGGCCTTCAGCATCTATACCAAGACCTCAGAGTCCGATGTCTGACTCAGAGGCTCACCTCCAAGCAGCAGCAGCTTCTTGCAGACCACTTTGTTCTTTTCGCTTCTCATCACAACAACATCAATGCACTTGCACTTCCAGCACCAGAACAAAGTGATAAAAATAAACTTTTCTTTTACATGTTCACCTCCAGCCTACATCTGAGAGCTTCTCTGGGAGTAAAAGCCCTGCATTCGGGCCTCCTGTGTGCATACTAGTAGGCAAAGCTTGATAAAAGCTTAGCTCAGAAGTGTGAACGTGAACTGAGTGTGATGAGCCACAGGTCACTGTGCGGAGGGAAAACCGGAGTTGAATAAGTATGCCACATTCCCCAGTGGTCTCATTAGTTCTTTCTTTATTTACTAAATTTACAGTGTATTTGTATTACAGTATCCACTTAAGGCCCCGTCTTAGCTTGCAGCTCCATTGCGCTAGAGAGTGCCACTCTGCCTCAGTTTCCCTCTCTGTTAAAATGGAAAAAAAGATTTCTCAGTATAGTGCTCTAAGATCCTTTCAATGGGAAGCATTGTCTGAGAGCCAGATGTTATTGTTCGATGGTAATGAAGAATAACAAACGAACGAGAAATTAGAAACTCGAAGGTGTGGAGAAATGACCCAAGCAAGCCACGGAACGAAATAAGCATCAGTTGCGTCAGCTAATGAGATAAGACCCAAGAAATTGAAACCATCAAAAAACACTCGAAGCGGAGGGGATGGCCGCTAACAGGAAAGACAAGACCTGGTCGTTCATATGATGGAATCTATGACCAGGCTGCACATATGAAGAAGCACTGAAATATACATGTCATTCAGAGGGAGACACAGCACTGCACACTGATGGCCATGGTTCCACTGAGCATGGGGTTCTTCACCGCCAAGTGAAATGTTACGGTTGTAATTTAAACCCCTATAAAAAGTAATGGAACTAATGAAGGTGCAAGCATGGCTTGACTTCTAGATGGTAGGACAGGGAAGACGCATTGTGCTATGCAATCTGCGTGCAGCTACTGCAGAGAACAACAGTTTCAGATCTGTGCGAGTGCATCACCGTGCGCCCAGGATCTCTGGGCGCTGGTACAATGTGAATAATAAATCAGAAGAATCAGTGACTCATGAGTAGCGGATATCGCTGCCGAAGTCAGGATCTGTTTGTGCATACTTCAGAAACAGGAGAAATGGCTACATTTGCAACAAATAGTGTTGACAACGAACAATTTGCTCCGCTGTACTCAGTCGATTCTGCAAGGCAATGATCACCTATTTGTGAGCTGAGGATGTTCCGTGCTTTGTGAGTCAGGACCCGACACTGGAGATTTGATGCAGTTCTGTTAAACACCTAAAAGTTCAGATGTTTATTCAAAACCGCTTAATCTCTTTGGTCTGCAGACCTGGGCTAGAAGTGCTGGTAGGACAGGCTTTAGGTATCTGGAAGCAGGAAACACTAGTGAGGCAAGAAATACTATGAGAGCAGTTTTCCTTGGGATACCTTGGGCATTCCTGTGGTCAGTCCCAGCTGGACCCAGGAGTACAGAGGTGTGAGCTAAGTAGACATTTTGAACCTCTAACAAAAATCACCATGAGTTTTGTCTAGTTTGGGTGAAGGTTGGCTTTTATGTTTCCTGAACCTGTTCTTCCAGCTCAAAAGACTACCTAGCACATGACTTGCTGTGACGGGTGCCTGGGATGGACCATCCCTGAGAATGCCACACGCAGGTAGACAGCAAGAAATGGGGCAGACAATCCCCAAAAACTGGGGGTTTATTCTGTAATGAGATTCATCAACCAGTAACAAAGAACTTCTGTAGCACCGCACTGGTTAACAAGAAACCTTTAGGCATTCCAGCCCTTGGTTTCTATCCAGACAAACTGGTCTAATATAGTGAGAGGTTACTGAAAACCCAATTCACCATATGTGAGGTTCTACCGTTCCTAAAGGATCAGACACTTACCTCCAGGTCAATATATATTTCAAATCTTACTCAAATATCACGCTGCCAGCCAATCCTTAGTAAACTAACTAAAGATTTGTTAATAAAAAAAGAGCATTGTTAAATGGTTAAAAGATTATATACATTACAAATGCTTGCAAAATCCTTATATCAGATTTGTAGCGGTGATGGGTGAGTCTGATGGCTTGCAAAAGTCTCTGTGGAAACATCCCAAAAGGTTAGAATCCAAAGGCAGCTTAGATGTTGTCTGCTAGAGTCTTTCCATGGCTTTTCCAGTGTATTCCAAGTAACTACTTGGAAGATCACAGTCCCTCAGCTTAAACTTTCCCTGTTTAAAGTTCAGCGGACTAGAGATGCAGGATCGTGCCCAAGGTTCAGTATTTATAGCTCTCTATCAGGCTGACAAGAACTTGTCACAGCAGGGCTTTTCTCCAGGGAAGAATAGACAATGCAGATAGTTTGTGGACCTTCATTGTTAAACTACGACCCTTGCTTTGAATTTAATCTTCTCTTTTCTGTACATACACAGGTAAACTAGTTGCACTCATTTACATAAGGCAATTAGCCAGTCCTTCATTATAACTCGATCGATAAGTTGAAGACAATATAAGTAATATTATTAATTTACTGCGGTGTCTCACATCTTTGGTCTTAAGGTTAACTGAACCCAGTTGCATACATAATGTGAAGGCAATTAAGACATGAAAAGGATTTAGCATCTAAAAGCTAATTTGATTAGATTGGTAAATATAGGTAAACACAGACAAATACACTTAGCTACTATTCTTTGCTTCTTATCAATGCAAAGTGAATGAGTTGGGGTTTGCTAGCCTAATTAACAATTCATTGATACCCATACATAAGTGGATTGTCTTGATTACAACTGCAATGCTTCTTGTTAAGTTGTTGTGGGTCATACACAGGTTAGTTGGTTTGCCAGTGCTAGGAGGGCCAAGAATTCTTACTCCTCCAGAACACATGTTAAAATATGCGGCGTAGGCGCTGACTCCGTGCGTGCTCCAGGGCTGCCAAGCTCCCCTCCCCACCACCCCACCTCCTCCTCCTCCTCCACCTGTGAGCACACCACATCCCCGCTCCTCTGCCTACCTCCCAGCACTTCCCCCCCAGCTGCCGCCAAACAGCTGTTGGCAAGCTCCGGGCTTGGGGGAGAAGCGGGAACGTGGCACGCTCAGGGGAGGAGGTGGGACTGGGGCAGGGATTTGGGGAAGGAGTTGGAATATTGGCAGGGAGGGGGCGGAGTTGGGGCGGGGACTTTGGGGAAGGGGTGGGAAGAGACGAGGCAGGGGAGGGGCCTCGTGGAAGGGGTGGAGTCGGGGCAGGGCTGGGGGCAGAGGGGGTGGTCGAGCACCCACAGGAAAGAGGAGAAGTCGGCGCCCCATGGCATGCGGGACAGCCTGTGGACATCTGTTGTTTTCCTACAGCCAGATCGGAGGTCCTTAGTCCTCACTCAAACAACACTCCCATTGACTTCAATGGCTTTTGCTTGAGTAGAACAGAGAGGCTGGGTGTGGGGGTGAGGCCCTGAAAGAGACACGGGGAAGCTGGGTGCAATGCCACAAACCTCTTGTGTAACTGTCACCTTGGGCAAGCGATTTCATAGTTCTCCTCCTTTAGCGCCTCACCTGTAATATGGGAACAATAATGCTTCTCTTGTCTGTTTAGATAGAGAAACGCTCCCGGGGCAGGGACTGTCGCAAACTATGTGTCTGTACAGTGCCTCGCACAATGGGGCCCGGTCTACAGGCGCTATTATAATACCAGTACTAAATAATAACTAAGGAGGTCGGGATTTGGCCCTGAGTGTTGTAAAATTCATGATCTGGAATTTAAATCTGCAAGTGATGCCTGGTTTTTTGAACATCGAATCAATGTGCCCATTGTTTAATCATCCTGCTCTTTTCCTTCTAGGTAATGTGACCAGGAACTGCACAAGCCAAGGCTGGGCAGACATGTATCCTGCCCCCTATGCAGCAGCTTGTGGGTACGATACCAACAGCACTCCAGGAGTAGAGGTCTGTAAAGCCCTGATGAGTAGAATTCAGTATGGCTCTTTCCTCAATCCCCTGACCGCTTCACCTCTTTTTTCCCTTTCGCCCCCTGATCCTCGAGGTCTAACAAGAAAGTCATAGAATCATAGAATATCAGGGTTGGAAGGGACCTCAGGAGGTCATCTAGTCCAACCCCCTGCTCAAAGCAGAACCAATCCCCAATTAAATCATTAAGTCATTGTCTTTCTGACCGAGTTCACCTGGAAATAGAGCTCAAGCATTCCTGCTAGTCAGCATTGACACCAAAGAGCCAGGTGTTAAGCACCTGCAAAAACCCATTGACTTCAATGGGAGTTGCAGGTACTCAGCACCTCTGGAAATAAGGCATCTGCTTATGTATAGATATAGCTGCCTCGCTTTAGATATCCAAGTTTGAACATTTTCAGCCATAATGCCTTTTCCCCCTAAAGAATTTCCAAAGTTCTCGGCAAACTACGGTCACCCTCTAGACAGAGTCCACTTGCTAACTTTACCTTCGTTAAGTAGATACGGTGACCTCAGTATTTGCAGTGTTACCTAAATGTCCTATAGTTACAGGGTCTGCTGAAGGGGTACATTGGCACAGGTCTATTTGCATCAGTGGAGTGACGCTGAGAATCTAGAAAGCTGTAGGGAATACCTGGGGCATGGCAAATACTCAAGTAACGTTATTCAGTTTTCTAAGAAAACTGTCAAGTATTTAGGAGTGTTTCTGTGTGCGTAATTAATGGTGTAGATATCATTAATATAAATGTGCGTGTCCATGTGTATATATATATATATATAACATAGGAATGATATCGGTAACAGAACAAGATGGAGCATTGCACGTTATATGTTGGGACATACGGTCTCTACATGCCCCACCTCTGTATTAAAAATGGGGGTGGTCACGTAATGTATAGCAGACTTCCATGTGCAGCATTTAGCCAGAGGGTTGAACTTGATCCCTCACTGGAACTTGGTCACGGATGTCATGACCACATGGCTCTGTCTGTCTGTTCCCTGGGTCGTTACCCATTTCTGCCTCGGTGCTCCAGGCTCTTCAGGGCGGGGGGTTTATTGTAAAGCAGCGTGAATGATTAGAATGATATATCAACAGTAATAAATAACTGGCCAGAGACTTGTGCCACAAATAGCTGCCGATGTTAATGGGAAAAGAAGCCAAGAAGTCAATGGGCCATGGAGATTGAACTAACCTTTCACCCCTAAGAGGGTTCTCAATCATAGCCAGCTGACACAAGGAGACCTGGATTGAGATTTTCAAAGCTGACTAGGAAATTTAGCTGCCTAACTCCCATTGAAATTCATGGGAGCTGTGTGGCTAAATCCCCTAGTCAACTTTGAAAATCTTAGCTTTGGAGTCGGCCGGTAGGCTGTACTAGTGAAGCGTGAGACGTGACTGGATCCATGCTTTTGTCTCCCATAAACACAGCTCCACTGTATGCATGTCTTTCCCTGCATTACTGCCTGTGTCAGCATAAGTGATTGCTAGGCAACAGGAGGCCTAGTAATAAAAGTATCTCTATATTAACAGACACTTGTATCTAGCCCTTATGGCTCCTAAGTCTCTCCCAGTACTCCCACATTACCGAGAGAATCAAGTGATTACATGGAAAATCTCAAGAGGGCTTAGCTAGCCTTAATAACGGCCAAATCCGACAGAAAACGCTAAAGGAGACTTGCACAAAGAACATCAGTGCCCTATTGAAGAGGGAGCTTTAGTCAGCTGCTGGGGCCCACCACAGCTTCACCTCTTCAAGTGTCTTGTTTCTAGGATCAAAACTTAAGGCCCGGGCTCCAAGTTTGGAAACCCATTGTTACGGCTCAGGAATGCGAAAGGCCTCCTTTAAGAACTCTAGTTTGTGTTCTGACCACAAGGGGATTTGGGAATTCCTGTTACCGGCTTTGAAGACCCAAAGGATTGCAGCATTGCATAAATGCTTCGTTACCAAGAGAACACACATTGTGTTCTTTTAATTCGCTCTTAATTATTTTCTTTTGACTCACACTGCTTTGTGATGCCGCTTGAGCCCAAATGCGGCTTAGCCGCTAACATGCTGTACGTTACCCAACTGTGAAGATGAATAGAAGTGAATTGTTGAGTTGGTTATCACTTTTGGGGGCAGGGAGAGGGAGGATTCGAAAGAGGGAGGAAGACGGAGTGTATCAGCCAGTGAGACGTGAGGTCCACCCTAGGGTGATGTCATCCAGGCTTGAACATCTCCTGAATTTTTAATGTCTACTAAGCACAACTCAAAAACAACATGAAAAGTATGAAATATGCATAAGCGCTTTTTGGAAGACTTTGTTCCTGAACTCTGGCAGCCCATGGAAGGGGTTGGAATGGGGGCAGGGAAGAGGTGGGAAGAGGCGGGGCGGGGCCTCACAGAAGGAGTAGAGTGGGGGCGTGGCTAGGGCAGCCAGCGGGGGGTGAGGGGTGGTCAGTGGTGCGGCCCTCAGGCCAATGTACTAGTCCTCATGTGGCCCTCATGGTCATTTGAGTTTGAGACCCCTGATCTAGTCTGACCTCCCGTATCACACAGGCCATAAAACTTCCCCAGAATAATTCCTTTTGAACCAGAGCATCTATTTAAAAAAAAATCCAGTCTTGATCTAAAAATTGCCAATGATGGAGAATCCACCATAACCCTTGGTGAATTGTTCCAGTGATTAATCACGCTCACTATTGGATAAAGGCCTAAGTGTGCAAACTGTTAACTGCCTTGAGTGTGTGTGTAAATGTGGCCTACAAATGTAGAGCAAATCAGTCCCCTGGTGTTCTACAGAATCGCTACAATTGCTGAATGCATTTTCAGAGCAATGGTGCTCATAGAGTTAATACTACTAACACTGCGTTATATCACATTTCATCTGATGTCCTCCGGGCTCTTTACAAACATCAATGGACTCGCTCTGATCTCAGTTACACTGGGGTAAATGTGGAAGTTACTCAGTTGAAGTCAATGTAGTTATCTCTGCAATTACCCTGGCGTAATAGAGATCAGAATCTGGTCCACGCTAATTAATCTCACAACCCCCCTGTGATATAAGTGGTGGTGTTCCCAAGGAACTGGAGACATGGAGAGATTAAACAAATTGCCTAACATCCAACAGAGAGTCAATGGCAGAGCTAGAGTCAGAACCCCGGAGTCCTGACGTGCAATCCCTAGCTTTTATTAACAGAACATAATCCCTTTCTCTTTTAGTCTGAGTAATGGTTTAGTGACCCAAGCACAGGACTCAGCCAAGTTCCCAATTCCCTCTGTGGCCTGGGGTAGATCATGTTAACTCTGTCTTAGTTTCCCGATCTGTAGAGTCGGGGGCTAGAATGCCGACACACCTCCTCACCTGGCCAACATCTTCCATTATGCCCCAGGATCAGAGACTCCCAGGATGTGCCACCTCCCCTCTCCAGGAGGGGAGACGGTGGTGCATCATGGAAGATGTAGTACATTTGGGGAGCCCAGCCTCTAGAGGAGAATGGAAACATGAAGCAACCAAACTACAACTCCAATGAAGCACCACACGAGCATTTCTGAATCAAAATATTTGTGTTTTCAGCCAACGTATTTTGGGGTTTGATTTTTTGCCAAAAAGTCATCGTCTTTTTTCTGTAGAAATAAAACCCATTTTCATCCCAGCTCTATCCCCAGTCTGTGTTGATTAAATGAAACCATCTCACACCCTGTGTTAGTGGATGAACCAAAGTGATCTGTTGCCAATGCCCTGTATTACTAAGTGTGCAGCATTCCCCTTCTGCATTAATATCACCATGTAGCCACTTCTATGGTTAAATAAATAAATACTGCATTCTGTAGGGTCCTTTTCCTTGTCAAATCACTGCATAATTAGGGCCTGATCAAAGACCTCTTGGGGTCAATGGCATTGTTTCCATTTGCTTCAATGGGTTTTAGATCATGCCTTCTGCCATTTTACACCTGAAAAGGGTGTTTTCACTATGGTGAGCTAGGAATTAGTGAGGGATATTGTATGAAGTGTTTATTAAGGAGGAATCTTTGATGGCTCCTAAAAGACCTAATCATTGCCTCTTTTCTCTATGTTGGCAGCCGACGTTCTACGACACAGTGAAGACCGGTTACACCATCGGATATAGTTTATCTCTCATTGCTCTCACTGCAGCTATGATTATTTTGTGCCTCTTCAGGTGAGAACCTGGGCATGGAGGGGAAGGGAATGTGCAGGGGTGGGGAAACAGATTGTTTAATTCCGAGGACCTGAGCAGATGCTTGGCTATAGGCTGCGAGTGCCTTGCATTTGGAATGCCCGGCAACCCCTTTCCAGAGCAAGGGTGGCTGGTGGCAGTGGAGGGACACATATGGTTGAAGTTTTCTCCAAGAAGGACGCAGTCACACATTTTGGGGTGACTCATCTGTGTGGCATTTGAACTGCGCCATTGGCATTGGGACATGCAAGCCCAATCTTGTGCACCACATAGCTCAGTTAAGCAGAATGCCACCTGTGCCTTAGAAACAGGCAGAGCTGTCCTCCAGCGTCTTCTGACCTACTTTAACCACTGGATATAGAGCAACCACACAATATTATGGTGATGGTGCAGTATGCCTACCGTGGAGGACTCAAGGCTGGGGGCTGCTTTTGGAAGCCCAAGGGCCAGTTTTGGTGTCTGATTTGCAGCTGTTTCCCGTAGGACAATGGGCAGAGATCTTAGAGGCTTGCGATGTCCGATGAGCTTTTACTGAATAGAGAGAATAGCGGAGAACCAAACAACCTGGAGATGAAAAAGACTTGCTAGATTCTGTAGTCCATCCCCTAAAGCCAATGCAGAAGGGTATCTAGTTCTAATGCTTTTCCCCAATCTTGTACCAAGCAACAGGGCTTCCACCATTTCCCTAGGGAGAGTATTCCACAAGCTAAGAGACTCCTTGTACGAAATGAGATATTTTAATGCTCCAGAGTAGTCTGTCCACCGGCTCCAGCTGACCTTGCACAGTACTAGAAGACAAGTGTATGACAGAAGTGTATGGCAAGGTATGCCCTGCAACGATCCATCTGATCTTAACAGATGTTCCTTAAGAGGTTTGTTTAAGGTTGGCTGATTAGTCCTGATTCTTAGTTAAACTAAGACCTGTTTATGCATCTGTGGCAGCACAAAATGACAGTAAAGCAAGCAGAAACAACCCCTGGAGAATACCGCCACTCACAATGCCTCCCTGACAAGCCCAGAATGGGTACAGGGGCTCTACACCACCACTGCTCCCAGCCCTCTGCTTTGGGGGTGGATTGTGACTGTGGCCACACCGCACTGCACTAGAGCCTACAAGGAGCTGGAAGAAGCAGGGCATAAATTAGAGCAGCCCTGAGGCTGATGTAACTTACACCTGGGCTGGACAGATACCTTCACGGCTCCAGCATATGGAGAACGATCTTTGCCCCACACTCACGTCATCCCAGTCCCCAGCGCAGGAACAGAGTGACTGAGAATCAGGCCCATTATGTTATTTATGCCTGTAAAACTTGCGCATCTCCAGGATATTAGACCTCTTGCTTTTAATTGCTGGGAAATGTCACTTGAAAACCCCAGAGTTCCTTGATCCAGATAGATTGTCATAATCTGCTAAAGCCTATGGGATGGAATAAGCCCAGTGTTGCTCTTAATGTCAGTTACCCTAACTTATATCTTTTAAAGTTAAAATATAAGCCACATTGCTGTATAAAGTATGCAAATATTTATTAATTTTGGCTTGAGCTGTTCAGAAAATGGAGTTTATCCTGCTGACAATGTCAACTTTTTGGCAAAACACTGAAATCAGAAATATTCTGGATAAAGCAGAAGTTTTTCACAACACATTCTGGCCAGAAGAGTAATGTATTGAGATGAAGTCCTGATGTTTAAAAATGCTATTTTTCTCTCTCTCCCACCCCACAACAGAAAACTGCACTGCACTCGAAATTACATCCACATGCATCTCTTCATGTCTTTCATCATGAGAGCCATTGCAGTTTTCATAAAGGACTTCATCCTCTTTGAGAGCGGCGAGTCTGACCACTGCTCTGCGAGCTCAGTAAGTAGCAGCGACCAGCTGACGTTTTCGGATGCCAGCTGGTTTGGTTCAGCCCCCTTAATTGGGGAACAAAATAATGAACACGGAAAGGCAGGCAGGGAAATGCTGGGGGAAGCTTTTAGTTGTTGTTGCGGTGTATTGGAAAGGAAGCAAAAAACCCGCTGGCTTCAGCCTAACGTTGAGAAAGAGATTGCAGCAGAAATTCCTCACTCAGCAGATGTTGCTTTTTAATTGTCAGTGCCTCGGTCTCTCAGCTGCGATGATGAAGCTGGGGTGATAATGATGAGAAGAGTTTGGGATCTTCTATACCTTACAAAATCAGGCTACTGAAAAATAGTTTACTGGCCAACCGCCCTGGAGCAGGGGAAAGCAGCTCCTATTCTCTGCCTGTGGCACTTAATAGTCTAGTCTTCTGTAGGTCTCATTTACTTTGGTCTCATTTCCATTGTTGGGTTTAGTGTGTGGTTGCTGCATGGTGTTTGTGGCTTGTGATATAGATCTAGGGGTCCCTTCTGGTCTTAAACGCTATGACCATGAAAATGGTCCACCCACCCACTGCTTCCATTGTCCACCCTAGCTCCATGGCTTCTTTCACATGGTCCCCTTCATGCTTGGAACAGCCTCTCAATTAATATTTGCCAAGCAATCTCCCTCCCAGACCACCCTGAAACCCATCTGTTCCATGACTCATTATAGATGTCATGACCACGTTGCTCTTTCTGTTTGTTCCCTAGGTTGTTACCCATTTCTGCCTCAGTGCTCCAGGCTCTTCAGGGTGGGGGGGTTTATTGTAATGCACCGTGAGTGATTAGAGTGATATATCAACAGTAATAAATAACTGGCCAGAGACTTGTGCCACAAATAGTTGCCAATGTTAATTGGAAAAGAAGCCAAGAAGTCAATGAGCCATGGAGATTGAACTAACCTCTCACCCCTAAGAGGGTTCCCTCTAGGTCATGACTGAGGCCCGTTGATGGAAAGCTTCCATTGCAGCTACCCCTCTGATAACCATTCTGCAGCTAAAGGAAGGACGTTAGCCTGCTGAGCTCTTAGCTTGGCCCCTTTACAAATGTGAATGAACCAAGAGAGAAGATCGTTGCACCTGCTAGTACACCAACTTTTCACCCCAATCCCTTGGCTATTGCTGTTGGGTGTTTTATCCGGAGTAAATTCAGTGCTCAGCGCAACCAAGTGAATGGCTAGATGGTCCACCAATATTTTAAAGACATGTGGAGCATAATTCTTCTTGCTGTACTGGACTGCACCTTCCTGTTGCAAATTCTGCACCCGTCCTGCCACCACTTCTTGTGCAACCCCCAGCAAGAAAGTTCACACACAAATAACCACCCAACCTACATGGATAAAAAGTTCTTTCCAAACGTTCCTCTGGCCACCTTGTGGAGAATCAAATCAAAAGGGGTACAAGTACTATTGGATGGATGGGGGGATTTGGATTCGGTGAACGTATTTTCCCACTGTTCACCCAGTTGTAAACTCTGATTCTTGGGGGGGAAAAAGTGGAAAAAACTATTTTTAATGTAAATGATATTGAAAATCAGCCCCTCCAAAGCCCTGTACTCAGCAGACCTAACTCCCAGGGCAACTCACTGTTCAGCACGTTACCTGAGTCGGAATTAGGCCCCAATCCTCAAAAGTAATGACTAATTCCTGTTGATTTTAATGGCATTTAGGTGCCTGAATACCTTGAGGGCTCTGGGCCTTCATCCTGTCTCAAGATGTAGATCCTAGCTCTGAAGGTTCAGTCCCTGGGCATTACTAAACTGGCAGTTCGTACACCCATGAAAACAAAACGTCTTTAGGGCCCACTAGCCTCGGCATAAACAAATCCAAATTCTGCAAGAAGTGTGAACAACCCTTTAGATGCGTATGCCATTTTTTAAAAGCCCATTTGGTTTGCTGCAGTGGGGTTGTGTTGATTATTTAGCCAACAGCAGGAAACCTCAAAATTACAGCATTAACCAAATTGCAAAGCTTCTCATCTAGTAGAACCAGATAGTTAAGAAAACCAGTGGTGAGAGGCAAATGGCTTTCCATGTGTGTTGTCGCGAAGCTGCCGGGGCGCTGGTTTGTTGGTCTTTTCCCCACGTGACAATAGCTGTTGCTAAGGTTAAAAGAATTTTGGAGGGTGGGGAAGAGAAAAGTATTCCCAGCTCAATGCACCCCAGTGCACTCGTGACTTGGCAAACAAGGCTTATTGTCATAAGTAAATGTTGCAGGCGAAATTGACCATAGCTTGCAGCGCTTGTGTAAAGGAGCGCAGACCCTTTGTCCTGCGTGAAGAAGATTCAATAATGAAAAGCTTTACAAACGTTTCTTTGCCCGCCGGCCAAAGCAATTAAGCACATCACTAAAGACAACGGTGATGAGCTCTCCTGGCACACACAGAAACAGGAGGCTTGACCTTTAGTAGCAGGCTTTGCTGTCCAGGGATTCTCAGCTGGGTTTCCCAGGGGAAGAACTAGCACGGCGGAAGGCTTGCTTTCTTCAGTGGCGTTGGGTGGTCAGTGAAGAAATCGAAAGATCTGATCTCGAAATTACTTGGAGTGGGGAGTCCTATGGGCTGTGTTATACAGGAGGTCAGAGTAGGTGACCACAGTGGTCCCTTCTGGCCCTGAAATCTATGAATAATGACTGAGTAAACCCACAACTTATTGCCTAAGCTACTCAAATTCTAGTTCCTTTAGACGCTGCAAGTGAACACGCTTTTTTCTCCTAGGCCCCAGTTTTTCTCGTTATTTAAGCCTGCATGTAATTTTAAGCCTCTGAGTCATCTCAGTGGGGTTACTCGCATGTTTGAAGATGTGCATATGTAACATCAACAGACCCCAGTCGTTGGTGGGCAGGATTGAACCGGGGACCTCTGGAGCTTAGTCCATGAGCTAAAGCCAACTGGCTGTTAGCTAAGGCTGTAGAGCAGACTCATTTTATCTCTCTGTAAGTGGTCTCAGTGCCACTAGATGGTACAGAACACCACGACCAGGAGGTGTGTGGGTTACATACTTCCCCGAGCTGAGGAAGCATGTCCCGAGCTTTAGAGACTTCCCAGTTGAAATCCCGGATGAGCCCTCACTTGTAACACCGACAGACCCCGGTCGTCGGGATCGAACTGGGGACCTCTGGAGCTTAGTGCATGAGTCTCTACCACATGAGCAAAAAGCCAACTGGCTGTTAACTAAGGCTGTAGAGCAGACTCATTTTATCTCTCTCTCTAAGTGGTCTCAGTGCCATTAGATGCACCACACCCAAGGGGTGTGTGGGTTACACATATGCTGAAGCACCTTGCTGAATCTGGGCCTGAACCTGCTAGATTCATAGACTCTAAGACCTGAAGGTGACCATAGTGATCACCTAGTCTGGCTTCCTGTATAATACAGGCCATAGAACTTCCCTGAAGTTAATTTCTCTTTGAACTGGAGCACAGATCTTCTAGAAGAATATCCAGTCTTTGTTTTAAAATTGCCAGGATTAGAGAACCACACCACCACACTCCTTGGTAAATTGTTCCGGTGGTTAATTATACTCACTGTTAAATATTTCCAGTCTGAGTTTGCTGAGCTCAACTTCCACCCATTGGAGCTTGTTATACCTCTGACTGCTAGATTGAAGATGCCTTTATTATCAAATTTCTTTTCCTTGTTTAGGTACTTACAGGCACCCCCACTTCAACATTCCACCCTACGCACGTTGTTTTTGTCTTTCTCTGTCTCTCTTTTTCTGGAAGCCACTGTGTGAAACCCAATCACCAAAGCCACTAACCTGGCAGAAGAATTGAGCTGAAATTTTGGGTTGTTTTTTAAAAGAGCAGGACTTTGATCAGCTTCATTAATGTGGCACCTAGATGCTATGGGAATTGGCAGATTAGACATCCAGGTTAGATGGAGACAGAAAGGCAAATAGATAGATAGATAGAAGACTAGATCCGCAGCTAAAAGACAATGGAACTATGCAGTTTTACATGAGGTGAGGATGTGGTCGAGGGTACATAGTTTCTCTTCAACTTTTTGAGTTCCAGAAAGACTAGTTGGTTCACTCCAGACAGCAATTCCTCTTTACAAAGGAAGGCAAGCTATATACAGCCCAACTGCGAAGAATGCACCCTCTGATCTTCTATTTTAAGAAAGTGAACAGGTATTTCTGTTAGTTCAGCAAGATCTTACTCAAGAAACTGTAAAGAAACCTGTCCCTATAATTTTTAGAACAGACATTAGCTTAGGTTTAGGGGGTAGCTTGTGTTCGCTAAAGCAAATGTTTCTGTAGCTCCCTGGAGAACAGGAGATTATAGACTGTGTGGAGAAGCTGAGGGCTAAATAAGGAGAGACACCTGACAAGATATGGGTGACTCGCTTGATCAGCACCCTGAATACTTAATTAAATCAAAACCAGAAAAGCGGGTCAAAATCCAACGCGATTATGCATTGAAGTCATTAATAGTCAAACACCTATTGAATTCATGCGGGATCATCATCCAAGAGCCAGGTGTACAAAGATGAAGACAGGGCCAGTGGGATTTTCAAAAGCACCCTAAGTGTGTAAGGCACCTAACTCTCACTGAAAGCCCATGGGAGTTAGGTGCCTCACACACTTAGGTGCTTTACCTTTGTAAAGCTGGCCCAAACTGCTTACATTTAGCCTTTGCCAGGACAGCGGGAGATACCTTCGGTCCCAGGGTTAGGTTTTGTTTGAAAAGAAAAACAATCTCAGAACTTTTCCTCGGTGTTTACTTGGCCTTTTCCCAGGCCGAACTGACTTGGATGACTGAGTTTGGACTCTGCCAGGGGGCTTGTCAAAATGGACAGTTAGTGCGCGGCAGTCTGGGATGTAAAGCTACAGTGCAGTAGCCGGCCATGCGCTAACTAGCCCTGTGGACCCTGTTACCACACACTCATTGTGCACTGTGACCTACTCCACTTTGAAACAGGAATAGGTCAAAGCTCACTAACGTGGGAGTGTCTGTGCGTGCCCACTGGCAGTGTCTGTGTGTCAGGCTGTAGAATGCCACGTGTTATCTGTCCATATAGACGAGTTCAGCGTGGAGTTAAAACCGAATAAGGACGTAAGGGTTGGGCCCTTTAATATTCTAGTGGGCTCCTGTTTTCATGTGTTCTCTTGTCTTCTGAAATGGTCACTGGGTTTGAACACTTCACGTTCGCATTCTCCCCACCCATGAGTTAATTCGGAGCCAAATCTGTTTGGTCGTTGTGAAGTCTGGGCGGAAAATACATGTTATATTTTAAAAATAATCTGACCGCACTTTAAAACCAGCAAGAATCTAGCTCTGTGAAATCAATGAGCTGCACTCTGCCCTCATTTTAATCAACTGAGTAAGGAGGAGTGAGGCCCTCACGCGCCCACTTGTTTGGCAAGTCCTGGATCTTGGGTCTGTTGTGGCGCACAACCCCTGCTCTGGATACTCCTCTCCCCCCCCCCTCCATTAGCAAGTGATTGAGAGGTGCAGAGATTTCCTGCTCGCTGGCAAAGGGGGAAGAAAGCTGCCCCTTTTCAAGGGGTGCAGTAACTCCTGTCTCCCCAGCCCCTTAGAGCCATTTGTACCTCGCCTCGCTCTACAGCCATGCTCTCATTGGTCGGCCTGCCCTTGCTGCCCTGCCCTTCTCTGCAAATCGGATGGGGCGCAGCCATGGTTGGGGAGTCACTGTTGCAGGGAGCATCATTAGCACGGAGCAGAAATCCACTGCAAATACAGAGCAGCGATTTCCCCAAGATCATGCCAGGTCGAGCTGCCCTGATCCGCTCTGAACCCCCAAACCCTGCACAACACTGACCAAACTGCTCCCATTGACTCAGGAAGGAGGGGATTGCGCTGTCTTGCCTTCACTTCCCCCTTCCATGCTTAATGGACACATTTTGCTATATCTGCGCTCGGTGGAGGGGGCCTGTGTGAGTCTGCTGAGCCTGATATGACATCCTGAATAGAACGGGCTCAGCGGAGGTGATAATTTCGCCGCTCAGAATATCCCCCCTTCTTCAGGCTACATCAAGAAAGTCCCAGCTGCCTTTCCAGGGTCTCCGGTGTGGAATATCCCACACAACAAATCCTGCACGCAACAAATTTGATTTGAACAAGCAGGGTTTGTTAGACACAACAAAACCTGCCTCTTGGCAGGGGATTAGACTAGTTGACCCTTGCGGTCCTTTCTAACCCTATGGTTCTAATAACATCGAATTACACCACTGCCGATTTCCTGAGTAACAGTAACAAACCCACAGGCACAGTCCGTGTCTGTCAGGAGAAGGACGGAAAGAGAGAGAGAGATCTCATAAATAACGTCAGGAGGACAAACCCAGCAAAGTGAAGGGGGGGGGAGGGTGGAGAGGAGGACATGGCGTGGTTGCCAATTTCCTTTCAATCTCATGCTAGCACTTTAAGGTTCACTTCACTGGAGTCACTGCGAGGCTATAGAAACGACCAGTGAGAGAAAAAGAAACAGGCTCAGACCAGAGCCCTTAATTAACGGAGTCCCTAATGATCAAAACATCGACCATTGTTTAAAAAAAAGGTGACTGCCCTGTGTGCTAATTCCTGTTTCAGTGCCTGGGTTAAGCGAGGGGGCGTTTTCCGAGTTATCACGGGTGACTTTTGCGGGTGAAGCACACATGAGGCCACAAGCACCTACAGAAAAGAAGGGGCTGGATTGTCACCGCTCTTGCTCCCCTGCTCAATTTGCCACGCCCGCTCTTGGGGTGAGGAAGAAGAGGGGCTATTCGGCATGAGCCAATGGACGGGGACGGATGGAGAGAGCAGGGAACGAAGGAGGCCCTAGCTTTGTCGTCTTCCCATTCGCGGGCCAGAGTCACTGGTCAGGTGCACAACGCAGGGAGCAAGCTGCTTTGCCACAGTGGGTGAAGCAACTTCCTCCTTCCCCAGCACAATGGAGGAGCTGGGAGTCCGAGTTGCATTTTGCGCTGCTGTGTGGTCGCTGGACAGCACAGCTCCCGACCATCCCTGACTCCAGATAGATTGTAAGGGTGCACTGGAACCCAGGGAGAATAACACATTGTACATGTCCTAACGGGTTCCGAACCATTTGGTTTTTTTTCCCTTCCTGCTGCTTTGATCCAGTGAATGAGAAACAGGAAACTAGATTGTGCACCTAATTTGAGGCAGGGCTTATCTTTGTAATAAGTGTTTGTACAACACCTGGCGCCAAGGGCCCCTGATCCTTGCTGGGCATTACTGTATTGTAAATAATTGATAATAATAAAGGCAAGAGGGAGAATGAGAGACCAAAGGAAAAGACACGGATTATGTAGGGACCCATCCTTAAGGTCTTGACCATCTTCCCCATTAGAACCTCAGTCTTGTATTTCTCTGGCCATTCTACCATAAGTTCTAATTCTACCGGCACCAGCAAGAGTTAATTAGTGTCACAACTTGGCTTTCTCTTGTGGAAATTAGGGTCAGGAACTTCCGAGGTTTTCTAGTACCTTGATTATTTTAAAAGCTTTCACTTGACAAAAATATTGGGCAAGAAGCTCATTATAAATATGTGATTGATTTCTTCTAGTAACGAATGAAGGACCGTTAGCCCCATTCATGCAGTTGACTAAGGAGGCCATTCTATTTTTATTTCAGTTTCTAAACTCATCTTTATGTTGGTCCAATCAGCCAAAGGGCCTGCTAGCTCTGGCCACCATCTTGGGTACAGTCATGTAAGAGAAACCCAGGCCAGCATTCATAACAGCCCAAACCTACAAGGCCTAATTCTCTTCTCATCATGGTGTGATTTAGGAGAAATTAACTTCACGGAAGTCAGTGGAATGAGTAACCCCAGTGTAAAACTACTGTGTGAAGTTAACTGTGCCCAAGTAGGTGAGGGCAAAGAGCCTCCTAGGAATAAATCCTTAGCTGATGCAAATTGGCATAGCCCCGCTGACTTTAATAGAGTCCTGCAGCTTTACACCAGTTGAGGATCTGACTCTGACACTGGTTTATGTATTGCATGCTCGTATAACACCAGAAGTCACACCTTGTGTGACCTGTGTATTAATAGAGATGGATTTTAAATGTCTTGACATTTAAATCCTTTCAGCTGATATGAGTAGGGTTAAATCAGAAAGAAAGGGCACAGTTACATGATGGGGCCTGGGGATCCATTTGGGTCAGGCTGCTGCTTGTTATGAATCACTATGGGCCCAATCCTGTTACAAATGAAATCAATGGCAAAACTCCCATTGACTTTAGCAGGACCAGGATTGAGCCTGGTAGCCTCTTCCCAGCCTCCCCAGTCCCCAGCGTGACACACAAGTGTAGCAGAGGGCAGGATTTGGCCTACTCAGTGTGTGTCTGTAGACATCCTGTATATCTCGTCTTCATGACAGCTGTAACAAACCTGTATCTCTGCATTAGAGATGGTCCTCAGTGTGGGCCTCCGTCTGAATGCTGTGGCGCAAACCCATCTCAAATGCATCTCATCTATGGCTGAGTAGCTTTGGAACTCCATGGGGCAGCGAAAGCTGAAGAACCATGTAGTAGAACATCTCCCTGGTGCACCAAGACCTAACGGGAACTCCTCGTCCCACTGAGTTTTTTCATAGTAGATGCCAAATTCCTTCTAATAGAGACACTGAAGAATTTCAGCTCCTCATCTCACTTAAACCGAGATGCATTACATTTTGAGCCCATGGGAGCTGCAGCTTAACTGACTCAGTTAGAAGCCACTTCTTTTCTATCAGCACCCCATATTAATGGCCTCTGGAAGCTCAGTGGATATGCACAGGTGCTAAGCTGCACTCCTCAGCAGCCTACAGGTCTGGGCCCTGGGCAGGTGAACCGGCTGAGAATTCAGCTAGTTTTGCAATTCAGCACTTTGTTTCATGACCTTAAAATGCCAAGAGGGAGTTTTCACAAGCACCCAGGAGATTTAGAAGCATGAGTCCCATTGAACTGGACCTGGTTTCCCCTTTATTGTAGAACAAAGGAAGTTAAAGAGGCGGGGAGAGGTGCAAACCCACTTGAATACAGGTTACAGCTGCAATAAAAGAAAATAGGGAATAAAGAGATGGGCTTTCACCAGCTCTGTCTAGTTTGCTCGGATTTGTAATTTGCTTTCTCTGCTGATATCTAAGAGCCTGGGTGGGGTGGGACAAAGATAAGCAAAGTGGCAGCACCCAGGGACTGACTGTCTCAGGAACTGAGCACCCTCAGCTCCCATCAACATCATCTGGAGTGTCTGAAAATGAGTCCCTGGGGGTGGAATCTTGGCCTGTTGAAGTCAATGGGAGTTTTGCTCCTGGCTTTAGTGGGAGCAGGATTTCATCCCTAGCAGCCAGGCTTGGTTCTTCCACAAAGGGCAGGATAAACAAGGGGCCCATGGGAGCAACAGATTGGGCGGGGGGGGTCAGCAAAAATGTTTACAGCCACATTTTCAGATGCGCTCACTAGATTCTGGAAACGCGTCCTGCTCTCTCACTTCCACTGCATGAGCAGTGACTGAGCTTTGCCGCCCATCCTCCCAAGTCAAACACCCAAGGGTTAGGAGATAAAAGTGAACAGTCCCTAAGGAAAGGAGATGAGAAGGGAATGTTGCCTGAGATTGTATAGATTCAACAGGGGTCTTTGTATGCTACCTTTTCAAGGGAGGTCCAAACCAGAGTCCGCAATCTCTGCTGGAAATCCATCGCATGTCTCCCAGTAACGGCACACTGGGGGTTTGCAGATGAGAGCTGCTCTAACATCCACCCATTGCTAAGAGCCCCCAAGGGCCTATCTGCTAGATGACCATAGCCAGAGCACAGCAAACTCCACCCCTGGCTCCTCCCCACTCCGGACGCGCCTCTTATGCTGGAGGTTGGCTTAGGAGCCGGTTACACGGGTTCTGTGCCAGAGGAGATGTTTACACTTCCTCTGGGTCTTATGCACAGAGAATGGACTGAAAGGAGAGGACCTGCTCCTAGGTGTTTTCAGAAAGGAGCCAGGAAAATTGGTAGAACATAATGCAAGACTCATCTGCCCCCATCAACCATCCCTCAGTACAGACAGTGACGCCCCGGCTAATAAGCCATATTCCCCCATAAGTACCTCGTTCAAAAGACAAGCCATCCTATGGAATACAACCCCACCAAGCGCCAAGCAGAGAGTGTTGTCCTATTAGGAGGGGAAAAAAAATCTGTATTTGGAGCCTAATTCTGATCTGATACCTGGTGCAACCCCTACTGAAATCAGTGGAAGATGCATTGTGTAGCTGAATACAATATGGGGCCCTTGGGCATTTAGATTATATGGTGATTGGTGCTTTATTGGTATATAGAGTCATGAGACATGAGGCTGAAATAATGAGATCAGGGCTTCATCATACCATGAAATCGGATGAGCAATATAGCTCTCCAGTTATTACAGCCCTATTATTATTTAGTGCAATAATACCTAGAAGTCCCAATCATGGATTAGGACCCCATTGTACTAGGACACACACACCGTGAAAAGATACTCTCTGTCTCAAACAGCATATAATACAAACGTAAGACGAGAGTCAACAAGTGGATACAATAGGGAGGAGGCAGAGGAGAAAAGATAACAGCGAACCCATAAATGTTCCCCTGCTGCATTTGGACATGCCAAGAATGTGCAAGCCCAAATGCACTGCAATATAATATTAACATATTGTTACACTCCAGATCCACCACCCATTTCCTGCTCTTCTAAGCATACATCAGCAGTGTTGGCTTGAAATGAACTAGAATCTCTCCAACTCTGCCCTACCCAGGATGTTGGCAGAGGTGGAGGAGTCTACTGTCTTCCCATTTGACAGCAATCTGTTCGTTAAATCTGCCTTTTTAATCTTTTTTTTATCTCGAGCCTTGCATTTGAATTGCCAATATTGTAGAAATCCATTCTTGGCTTGCTGATTGATCAGGTTCATTCAGAAGGCAGCAGCTTAAACAGCTAGGTCCAAAGGGATGGCTTGTCAGATGAAAGCGAAAGTGGTCTGCGAAAAGCCATCGGGAAGGTGTGAATCACAAAGCCCCTCTCAAAGGCATCAGTTCATCTTGTGGGGAAGGTTTAGAGCCGAGGCTGGTGCTGTGAGAGCTCTTCATGTTCCGAGGAGAAGAGCATCATCTCTTCCCCGCTGGGACGCTGCCTTGTTCAATATCCGCAATTACAAAATGCCAAGTGCCTGCTGAATCAGACTCTGGAATCAAAGAACTGGCTGAGCCAGAGCATTTCTCCCTGCACTTACCTGATTGCTCCTGGCAGCAGTTCACAAAATAGCTTGCATTGCAGGCACGCAGAGAAATCGGCGAATAAGGCTCCAGCTGTTCTCCTAGCTGGAAAGCAAGTTAACTGTTTGCCTGCTCTTGGAGACCTCCATTAGAGTATCTCCCAGTCTTTTAGGTGGAACATGCAGTTATGCATGCACTAGGCACTTCCAGGTTGACCCCACCTGCCCTACTGCTGCCTATATCTTGGGTAGAACTCACCTGCCGTGCTGTCAAATGATTCAGGTACATCCAGCTTGCAATTAACGACCAGGTGCTTCCAGGTGGAATGAGCCTGCTCGAAGGAAAAGAGCTTTCAGCGCAGACTGAATGTGGCTCTGTTCTTATAAATCTTAGTCCATGAGCATTAAGTACTATTCATAGAGCACCCTCGTTGTTCACAGCAAGACGAACATTGTCTGCAAGTAACAGAGCCTTCTAGACGTTAAAGGTTCCAGGCCATTTACACTGATGTAAAGCTGGAGAAATTCTGATGACTCCAGTGTGAATGAGACTGGCAGCTGGGCCATGATATGTAGTGATCTGATCATTTCTGTTCAGGGACAGAAGCCCAGACTAGCATGATTAGGAATCAGGAAATCCTAAATTCTAATCTGGACTCCAGCACTGACTCCATCTGTGGCCTTTGGGAAGTCACCTAATGCCCACATTTTCAAAGTAGACTCAGCTTGTGTCTCAGTTACTGGGTGCCTGCTCTGGACACAGCTATCATGGTAGTTGCATCCAGGGAAAAGGGTTTGAGTGACACACACGTCGATCGCGGCTGTTGGTTTGGGAGATGCACCCAGCAATAACGGTAGGATTCACAAAGATACTGAGGTGTTGAGCTCATTGAAAACAATGGGAGTTAAGCCCCTAAATAACCTGAGGGCCTGGTTTTCAGGCAAGCTGAGCATCCACAGCTTCCACTCACGTGGTTTGGAGCCAGGCGTGCTCACACCTCTGACGATCATGCGTCTAGTTAACTAAAATCAGGTACCTAAAAACTGGGGCACCAAAAATTAAAGGCCACTTTTGAAAATTTGGGCTTCCCCTTCTGTGCCTCAGTTCCCCCATTTGTAAAATGAGTAGAGTAACACAGTGACTGACCTCCCAGAAGTGTTATGCAGATGAGTTAGTTCATGTCTGGCACGCGCTCTGCAGGTGAAACATGCTGTATAGATGCTATTGTTTTAGGGCTATCACAAGTTTAGGACCCGGTCCTGCTTCTGTTGAAGTCACTGGCAAAGCTTACCAGGTGTGATCCTCACTTCTGCTCCAGCTCCCGTATGCCATGTGAAAGGACTGGAGCAACTTAAACAGACCCTAAAGAATCTGGATCTGGCCTTGGAAGGATTCTCCAGGCACAAGTACTGTTGTAGGCAGCTGTAAAGCTGTGTTCCGATGACCTCCTCACAAGCCCTGGGGTCGGGGGTGCATTGGGGCAGGGTTAGGGGTGGGAGGGGTATGTCAGGATGGGGGCTCCAGAACACAGCGCGGCAGAGTTTCCAGGCAGTGCTATAGCCCAGGGACACTGCCATAACTTAGACAGGCCCCCAGGGCTGTCTGAATTTCACCAGGAGCCCCAGAGCGGCCAAGGGTTGGGAGGTCACAAAAGCAGCTTAAAGCCACCTTAGGCTTCCTCCCAATGGGCTGCAAGTTCTGTGCAGCATCCCTGAGACGTGCAGGACAGACTATGATCCACTGTTGCTTCAAAGAGAGCAGAGTCTGACGCTTGCTCTTTATAGGTTTCAGAGTAACAGCCGTGTTAGTCTGTATTCGCAAAAAGAAAAGGAGTACTTGTGGCACCTTAGAGACTAACCAATTTATTTGAGCATGAGCTTTCGTGAGCTACAGCTCACTTCATCGGATGCATACCGTGGAAACTGCAGCAGACTTTATATATACACAGAGAATATGAAACAATACCTCCTCCCACCCCACTGTCCTGCTGGTAATAGCTTATCTAAAGTGATCATCAGGTTAGGCCATTTCCAGCACAAATCCAGGTTTTCTCACCCTCCACCCCCCCACACAAATTCACTCTCCTGCTGGTGGTAGCCCATCCAAAGTGACAACTCTTTACACAATGTGCATGATAATCAAGTTGGGCCATTTCCCGCACAAATCCAGGTTCTCTCACTCCCTCGCCCCCCTCCAAAAACCCACCCCCACACACACACAAACTCACTCTCCTGCTGGTAATAGCTCATCCAAACTGACCACTCTCCAAGTTTAAATCCAAGTTAAGTGAGAGAACCTGGATTTGTGCAGGAAATGGCCCAACTTGATTATCATGCGCATTGTGTAAAGAGTTGTCACTTTGGATGGGCTATTACCAGCAGGAGAGTGAGTTTGTGTGGGGGGGGGGGCGGAGGGTGAGAAAACCTGGATTTGTGCTGGAAATGGCCCAACTTGATGATCACTTTAGATAAGCTATTACGAGCAGGACAGTGGGGTGGGAGGAGGTATTGTTTCATGGTCTCTGTGTGTATATAATGTCTGCTGCAGTTTCCACGGTATGCGTCCGATGAAGTGAGCTGTAGCTCACGAAAGCTCATGCTCAAATAAATTGGTTAGTCTCTAAGGTGCCACAAGTACTCCTTTTCTTTTTGCTCTTTATACAGGCTAAATGTGCAATATACCCCAATTTCAGCTATCCCTTCTCCACCCTTAGGGGCATTTGAATAATGACCTAGTGCCACTTCTTTCACACTAAAAGAAAAGGAGTACTTGTGGCACCTTAGAGACTAACCAATTTCTTTGAGCATAAGAATTTGTTCGTCTCTAAGGTGCCACAAGTCCTCCTGTTCTTTTTCCGCAGACTAACACGGCTGCTACCCTGAAACCTTCTTTTACGCTGTACTTCTGAAAGGGACACCGAGAGATGCACGGAGGTACAACTGCACTCTTTGGCACTGCAGATCGGCTGTGCCATCAATAAACTTTGCACCTCCCGCTTTTGGAGCGTTCCTGTGTTTACGCCCGGGATCAGAGTAGAGGGGTGTTTCGTTGTGCCTCCATCAGAACACAGGGGTGCTCAAACCAGCTCCCGTCAAGTTGAGTTGTTTCTGCTGAGCTAGGGTAACTGGGGAAAGCTGCCAGTTAGTTTATGACCATGTGGGAATACCCAGAGTCGTTAGTCATGGGGGATTATGATGCAGAAGCTTTTAGTGTGCCACGGTATTCAGTCAGTCTGCGAGTGACTCATTGCCTGCAGTGTGGTGACTGCATGTCACTGCATAAGACATCTGGCCCAAAGCCTCTCATTGTGGGAAAGAAACTTCTCTCAGGGAGAGGTTGGGCTAATCCACCTGACTTAGAAAAGAACAATAAGTGTTGCTAGCTTCCGCATACCAGCCCAGCAGCCTTTTCTCCTCACCAGTTCCCAGCTTTGCCCCTCCTCATGGCCCTTCACCCCGTCCCGGTCTAAAAATCTCCTCCGGTGGTTCATCCTCAATGTACCTTCGCTGTCGTCTGACACCCTGGGCATGAGCTCTACTCAGCTGACTCAGCATGTGGTTGGTTAAATACTTTGGCCCAAATGCAGATCGGGTGCAACTCCATTGATTTCAATAGTGATGCACCTGTTTACACCAGCTCTGAATTTGGCCTTGTTTGCTCCCTGTTTCTTAGATTCTGGGCCAGATCCTCTGTTGGTGTAATGTGTCAGCGGTCCACTGACATCAACAGAGCTGTGATGAGTTACAGCAGCTGAGGCTCTGGCCCCTTGTTGTTTGAGAAAATGTTTGCGTCCTGCCCAGCTCGCTATCAAAACCACTTCAATCACTGACCCCCAGAGGATTGTGAAATGTCCCCTTTTCTTCCCATGCAAATTAACGCAACTTCTACCTTTTCTACGCCCCTGTTCTCCTGGGGGCCCTTCTCCGTGCCTGCCTTTAAATCTGAATGCTCCCGAGGACGGCTGCATCACAAAATTTCCCAGGGGCCAGAACCCCAGGCTGGTCGGTATAGGGGTTGAGAAGGACCTCTCAGATTTCTAATCCCAATCCTCTGTTTCCAGCGGGAAAGCGCCCAATATTAATTGCCATCAGCATATCTAGCCTCACCGAAAACACATCTGGGGGATGTGCTGTAGATGCGTTCACGAAGTTTGAACAGTGCCTTGGCTGTGACAGGCCTGATTCTGCCCTGCCGTGTGTTGTGATTGACACCCACCACACAGTGATTGTAAAACGCCCGCTCATCGGACGGGCCGTCTTTTACACTCACTCGCCCCAGGTATGAGCGTCTACACAAGATGCAGGGCGGTGGGGAATCAAGCCCAAGAGATGACCATGGCTGATGAAATCAACCCACCAAATTCAGTAACGCTGCTCAGAATAGTCCTCCAGTCAGGGCTGGTTGGCTCAATGAAAAACATGTATCGGTGTTAACCCTAACTCACATCACCTTTGACACCTCACATTAGGGTACGATGAACATCTGCAGCTGAAGTCTAGGCAGTGTTTACTTCCATCTCCTGTCTTCCGTGAAGAAGTGGAACTAGGTGTGGCTTATATAATTATAATGTCATGCATCAGATGTATATGGGGATATTTGCATCAAGAAGACTCACTTCTAAACCTAATCCAGAGACTCTCAGGTTTTTCTGCCGTTTCATACTGAAGCTCTGAGCAGTCATACTGCTCTCTTATGTACAATGCAACTCCCCCACCTTTTCTGCCCTGCCTGTCCTTCCTGAACAGTTTATACCCATCCATGACAGTGCTCCAGTCATGTGAGTTACCCCACAAGGTCTCTGTTATTCCAATCACAGCATAATTCCTTGACTGTGCCAGGACTTCCAGTTCTCCCTGCTTGGAAAGTTTCCTAGGCTTCTTGCATTTGTGTATAGGCACTTAAGATAACTCCCTGATCATCCTGCTTTGAGCAGGGGGTTGGACTAGATGACCTCCTGAGGTCCCTTCCAACCCTGGTATTCTATGATTCTAAGACCTCGAGGGATCTCACTATTGCAAGTGATTTCACAGGGAAGGTGCTCAGATACGGTGGTGATGGGCATCAGTATAAAATCCTAAAATGGATAGATTACTTACTGATCCAATACTGATGTAGTATCACTTTGCATTCCCATACTGCTTGATAAAACTAGCTGAGCCTTACAATGGATAGGGAAGTTTTATTATCAAGATGAGGAAATTGTGCTCCTTCTTTGTCATGCCACGGGGGTGCCTTCATGTTTATCACTGAAACACGCTATTCAGCTATAACTGCTCTCCCAAACATCACTGTTGGAGTTCAGAAAACTTCCCAGGGGGCAGAACCCCAGGCTGGTTGGTGTAGGGGTTGAGAAGGACCACTCCGATTGCCAATCCCAATCCTCTGCTTCCAGCGGGGAAGCACCCAACATTAATTGCCATCAACATATCTAGCCTCACCAAAAACACATCTGGGGGATATGCTGTAATTACCTCACAACACAGTTTGCTCCACTATTTCATTGTTCCTGATCATCAGACATTTTCTGGTAGCCCAGTAACATAGCTCCTTTCCCATTGTTAGTCATTTACTCCTTGTCATCCCTTTCGTGCAGCATGAAATGTTCATTTGTTTCCCTCCTTGCTACCCTCATCACCTTTCAGCTAGCACTAGCTATCCTCCCTATAGTATCCCTTCTTTAAACAGTCCTTCCTTAAACAGCTGCTGTCTCAAGAGGTATAAATTGAAGGCCCGATCCTGTTCACCCTGAAGTCAATGGGGAAAAAAGTGTTTCCTTGAAATGTTTCTGAGCAGCCCAAGTTGTTTCTCCAGACACCGAGGCAAAAACCTCGTCTTGTGAAAAGTGCCGTGGGATCTTTATGAACACAAGACAGGACCTAGGTTTTATGTGTCATCCAGCAGCACAGTATCCCTCAGCACCAGAACCGTAATGTCTCGGAGGGAAATATGAGCTACCTATTGAATCCCCGGTGCCAGCACCAAATCACAAGCATCGCTGCTTTCCTTCCTCCTGCTACCAAACACAGAATCCCCCTTGCACTTCCTGTTGTTGGTTGCTGCCCTGTGTCAGTGACAAAGAATCTCAGAGTTGCTTTCTTCTAACACTGAACAAGGAACTTCATTGGACTAAGGAAAACCAGATCATCCCTAAAGTACCCCGCCTCTTTCTCACTATGTCTGGCCAACAACTTCCCCTTCCCAATTCATTTCCTGGCACGGTTTTAAAGAAACAGCCCACCCATCCTCAGAATTGCTGCTCAAAATTCAGGCAGCAAGACAGAGACAGCCTGCTCTTCTTCAGCTGGGGCTGCTCAAGTTATAGAGAGAGCTCCCTCCTCGCCAGTGTTCAGAGCTTCCCCTCCTGGACACTGTCAGAAGACAGGATACTGGGCTAAATGGACCTCTGGTCTGACCCAGTAGGGCCGTTCTTATGTTCCGGTTCTGCGCTCCTTTAACCAGTGTGCAACCCACTGGTGAACGTGGTACATGCCTCCCTCTGTGCCCAGCCCACAGAGGCTCTGAGGCTGTTACAGCCCCATCCACAGAGCCTGGCTTCTCCGCTCAAGCGGTGGAGAGTCTCCTGGTCCATTTCAGGTAGGTTCTTAGGCCTCCCAGCCTGGGAGGGCCCCAGTTCAAACCTCGCCAAACTGGCGGCCGCCATGATTCCACCGAATAAACCAGAGAGCTCAAACCTAGTGCTGCTTGCAAACTAAACCAAAGCCCCACCAAGACCAAATCATTTTCACAGCAATGCCCTGGGCTGCCAGAGCTAGGTAAATACAATGTGTTTCCTGTTCCTTCCATTTCAAGGGTGCCTGGCGATTTTTACTCCCCTTCTGGTCCTATGGCCAGGGGTGGAGTAATCACCTAGGATGGTGGGTTACAGAGTCTGCTCTTACTGTGCTTCCTTGGAGGAAGCACCCTCTGGGGAGACACGGTTTCCCAGTGACGGGCACATGAGTCATCAGGCGCTGCGTATTCACGTCAGGCAGCTCTGTGATCTATCACGCACCCACCTTCTGTAAACAAGTCAAGAGGCTCTTAAAATGGCAGGGGCGCTTCTTCCTGCTGTCTGAGCCGTGCCGCGTCGCCCTGGGCAGGGCGGGGGCGGCAGTGCATTAGAGTCAGGAGTCCGAAAGAAATATCAAAGAGCTCCTGAAAGAGCAGAAGCTCTCAGGGCTGGGCCAGAGCCCTGGGGAGTCCATCCTGGCAGGAACTGGAGTAGCTGAGTGCCAACAGGGCAGAGGGTGACTGGCCAGGTCCCCCCTCCCCTTCCTCGCACCCAGACTAGACCAGCAGACCCCATCCTCCACCCCCAGCAGGGGACCTCAGGCTTCAAGCTGGCCCTGCTCCCCCAACCACATAGATTCATAGATATTTGAATCATAGATTCATAGATATTTAGGTCAGAAGGAACCATTATGATCATCTAGTCTGACCTCCTGCACAGTGCAGGCCACAGAATTTCACCCACCACTCCTGCGAAAAACCTCTCACCTATGTCTGAACTACTGAAGTCCTCAAATCGTGGTTTAAGTCCTCAAATCGGCCTGGAGAGGAAGAGTCCCTGGGGACAGAGGTAGCCCTTAAGAGCAGAGAGATCCCCAAGCAGGCAGGCTGTTTACTGCAGAACTAACATAATTTTTGCAGAGCAGCAAACCCCAGTAGAGCAGTGATTGAGCATCCACCTGGGCCCCTTGAAAGCATTCCCGTTCCTGGTTACGTGCAGCACCTGGCATGTGCTCTTTAGATACTCAGAACAGAAAAGCTCAGGAAGATGGCAGGGCTTAAAAGCAATCTCTCCAGAGAGGATGCGCCAAGGTTAAAGCAGAGCAGATTGGGTTTTGGTGCCATCTGATAAAGCCTGACAGCATCAGAATCGCTCCCCATGCTTCCTGGAACCCAACGGCTCCCGGTCATGTGCCGGCTGCCGCAGGAGGGCCGAATCTGGCTTGCTTTACTCCCGCTGGTAATCCACACTGGCTACTCAGCCGAGCGAGGCGAGCAGGGCGTGGCCCTACCGTTCCACTGCGCTGGGTGTGAAGCAAGCAAGCTGCCTTGGTGCCAACCCGCCAGGTGTGTGCCGAGATGGCGGAGAAGCGAACAGATGTCAGGAGCCCACACGGTGCTTTGGCGGCCGTGGACGGTGCCTTGTCACATCAGCTCTTCATCACCTTCCCTTTTGTTGGAGTTAGCTGCATTGCCAGTTGCCTGCTTCTCTCCCCGTCCCCGTCCCCCCGCCCCCCCCAGCGAGATGCTGCTGGCACCACCTGGATCCCAGGAGGGCGCCGATGTGCCAATCAATTGTTCTTAGCATGAGATTTAAAGAAGACAATGAAAGAACAAAGGGCCAGGTCCCCTCAGCTGATGTAGAGCTCCATTGATGTCAGGGAAAGGAAGATTTACACCCGCTGAGGATCTGGCCCTATGTACTTCCAGCTTGCCAATACGGCGACTAAGGGACAATTGTCTACAAGTATCTGAAGGGTGTCAATACCCAGCTCCAGAGTCTGCGCCTCTTATTCCTGAGTAGAACTGTAGGCTGTGAGTAGCCTCCTGGACGCTAGTGGATGTACTTCTAAAGTATGTCAAGGGTGCCTAGAGCATGTCGATCAATGCCCTTTTTAGCATTGCTAGAAATCTAATCAAGAAAGAAACGGTGAGTGACTGTAAAATGCAGGCTGGAGGGTTGCAAGTTCCTTGCTATAGAAGCCAGGAGCTGCCTGCCAGTGCAGCCCAGTGGTCAGTGAAGTTTGATATACTTTTTCCAACAATGGCCAGTACCAGATGCTTCATGGCAAGAGCTCTATAATAACCTGCCTATCTGGGCAGTTCTGCCTAACCCTGGGCAGTTAGCGGTTGACATATACTCCGAACCCAAGTGTCGATATTGCTTACATTTTTTATCTTATCTTACGTAGCTGAGCTCATTGTCCAGATATACAGCCAATCTCTTTGCTTCAGTGACATCTTGTGGCAGTGAGTTCCACAGGCTAATTTTGATGTGTGTCAGGAAAAAAAAAGTCCCTTCAGTTTCAAATCTGCTGCCTTTAAATTTCATTGACTGTTCCCTTGTTCTGGCATTATGACAGAGGGTGTTCTGTTCACCCTCTTATCCTGCTTTATACCAGGCTTTATTTCATATACATCTATCACAGCCCCTCCTAGTCATCTCTGTTCCAAACCAAACAGTCGCAATCGTTTTAAGATCTCATATTCGGAAAACTTTCCATTCCCCCACCCTTTTTTGTCACTCATCGCTGAACCCCCTCTATTTCCGCTCCATCTCTTAGGTGCTGGGAGGACCAGAACTGGACACAGGGTTGACGGCTGATTTAGACAAGGCTAGCTTGTAGACTGTCAGTATGATGTAGCCCATGGGGGTAGTAATTTGCTGCCCATCTATCTCAGCAGAAAATCACCACCTTCCCCGTACTGGCTCGGGATTGTGTGTTGGGAGCAGGCCCATGTCTCACCCATTTGCACCACGGTGGGGAACAGCAAGTACAAGCACCCGTTTACCCCTGCATGCCCAAATCCACTGGACAGGCCAGACAGGCATAAACAGAGCAGAGCTGTCTTGGTCTCCCTTATGACACAGCCATGCAGTGCAGTTCCAGGAACAATCTAGCCCATAGTGAATACAGACTCTACAGATTCCAGCTACTGGGCTAGGTAGAAAACAAGCATTACCAGCAAATGTGTTTGTTTCCTCTGAATCTCTTACAATAAAAACACCTCCTCGGTTCACCTCTGTTATTTTCTTCTCTTCCAGGTGGGCTGCAAGGCCGCGATGGTTTTCTTTCAGTACTGCATCATGGCCAACTTCTTCTGGCTGCTGGTGGAAGGCTTGTACCTGCACACCCTTCTGGTCATCTCTTTCTTCTCAGAGAGGAAGTACTTCTGGTGGTATATCCTGATTGGCTGGGGTATGCATTAGCGCCTTGAATATGAATGGTAGGAAAATGAACTCAAGGTGACCTGGAGCTGTCTCAAGCAGGGACTTAACCCCTTTGCATGTGGGATCAGACAGGAGAGGTGATATGTGCGCATTACCTCTCTGCCAGATGGCGTTAGTGGTGGTAGCATCAGACTCAGATGAGGGTGTCTCAGGGTTCTGTTTAAAATAAACCAAATGGTTGGCTTGAGTGCCCCCCCCACCCCACCCCGGAAACCTTATTCTGTCCCATATTTCAGGCACTTAAAATGTGAAGCATCTGGAGGTGTTTTTTCCTCACTCCGATGCACACAGGAGGCCTTGGGAATCTGAAACCACAAGTAGCCCATATATGAGAAAGCAAATAAACCATCTATTTGTACAGTGAAATGAATGAGCAAAATCCAGACATAAGAACGGCCATACTGGGTCAGGCCAAAGGTCCATCTAGCCCAGGATCCTGTCTTCCGACAGTGGCCAATGCCAGGTGCCCCACAGGGAATGAACAGAACAGGTCATCATCAAGTGATCCAGCCCCTGTCGTCCATTCTCAGCTTCTGGCAAACAGAGGCTAGGGACACCATCCCTGCCCATCCTAGCTAACAGCCATTGATGGGCCTACCCTCCAAGAACTTACCTAGTTCTTTTTTGAGCCCTGTTATAGTCTGGGCCTTCACAACATCCTCTGGCAAGGAGTTCCACAGGTTGACTGTGCATTGTGTGAAAAAATACTTCCTTGTTTGTTTTAAACCTGCTGCCTATTAATTTCATTTGGTGAAATGAAAGCTAGTTCTTGTGTGATGAGAAGAAGTAAATAACACTTCCTTATTTACTTTCTCCACACCAGTCATGATTTAATAAACCTCTATTATATCCCCCCTCAGTCGTCCCTTTTCCAAGCTGAAAAGTCCAGGTCTTATTAATTGCTCCTCATGTGGCTGCTGTTCCATACCCCTAATCACTTTTGTTGCCCTTTTCTGAACCTTTCCAATTCCAATAGATCTTTTCTGAGATGGGGCAACCACATCTGCATGCAGTATTCAAGATGTAGGCGTACCATGGATTTATATAGAGGCAATATGATATTTTCTATCTTATAATCTATCCCTTTCAGACAAAGTATGAACCAACCCCACAGTCTCGGTTCGTACGTGCCCAGCTTGGCAAGGGCCCAGAACTCTGGTTTGTAAAACAATCCTCACCTACCCACAACATTGTCACAATTGGAGTCAACGTCTCAATAGTGAATGAGATTGAGATGGTGGGTGGAGATAGGCCTGGAAGGGCCTTGACAGTGAAAACAAGTAGCAACTGTGACACTGATCCCTCTTTCTCTTCTGATAGGTGCTCCATCAGTTTTCATCACAGCCTGGACTATCATCAAGGTTCACTATGACAACATTGGGTAAGTCTCTGAAGTCATCTTAATTTCTTCGAATTTAAGACACCTTAAAGGGAAACGTATCATCAGCTAGCTCAAAACTCTGCTCTGCAAGAATGAACTGTAAAAAGTCTTTGAAAATCAAATTTTTCCTTTAGAATTGGCCTTTCTGAGAGGTGAGACCAGTTTAACCAGCATAAAAAGAACTGTCTTAACAAGTTAAAATGAAGAACATTCGCTTTTAAATCTAATGAGCGAAAGGATGGGCTTGTTTTTCGAGCACAAGGCCAGGAGCCCCAAGATCTCAGTTCTAATCCTGGTTCTGCCACATGGAATTTACTCCCTCTCTGATTCACTTTCCCGATCTGTGCACAGAGGTAATAATATTAACCTGATTCCCAAGGGATTTGTGAGACCATGGCTAATTCATTAATGCTTCTAAAGGTCTTTGGCATGCTTGGATGGCAGCTGCTTTGGAAATGGAAAGTATTATAAAACATATTGGCCAAATTCATCTGTCGCATAACACCACTAATGCTAACTAAATTGAGATCAGTGCAGTTACCCCAGGAATGCATTTGGCCCATTGTGTGCCCATTTGACCCATTGTAAAATTCCGAAAGGAGCCAATGGGAGTTGCACTTGCATATCTGAGTGTACAGTTTGGCTCTATGGGTTCATGTTTATTGTCGATTATTTTAATCCAAGATTAAAGCAGTAGGGAACTGCCTTCAAGTCTCCGAAATGGGCCCTTCCACCCATGTCACAAGTAATGGTGGCCACCAGGAAGTGACCATGTCCTTATCATTGCTGCTGTGCTAATGTAGGGCTCATGTCTCACTTCCCCTTTCACTTGCAAATTACTGTACAAAGCTGACAGCAACAGAGTACTCTTCCCATTTCCGTCTGGTGACCCTGCTGTAGCCCGGGATCTCTGATAACAGCACAGTTCGGTTCAGATGTTGGGCTTTTTGTGACTCCATAGAAAGTTACACGAAGGTCCAAACCTGCCAAAGATGCCACTTTGGGGATGGATCCTGTGAGGGTGCAGAGCGCTCTCGCTGTGCATTTCAATGGGAGGAGGCCAGCTTGCTGGAGTGAGTGCTATATTTGTGAGTGCCGCAGTAACTGAATAAGCACCCCACGCCTCTCCCACCATAGTCTCCAGTGACCTTTTCCCAGCCAAACCCTTCAAGTCTGCACTCCACCCCCATCCTCCTGGACCAATGCTTATGTTCTTCTTCTTTAAATCTGGATCAGATCAATTGTAGCTAACAAGATGGGGCAAGTTGATTTAGTCGGGGATTGGTCCTGCTTTGAGCAGGGGGTTAGAATCATAGAATCATAGAATCTCAGGGTTGGAAGGGACCTCAGGAGGTCGTCTAGTCCAACCCCCTGCTCAAAGCAGGACCAATCCCCAGCTAAATCATCCCAGCCAGGGCTTTGTCAAGCCTGACCTTAAAAACCTCTAAGGAAGGAGATTCCACCACCTCCCTAGGTAACGCATTCCAGTGTTTCTCCACCCTCCTAGTGAAAAAGTTTTTCCTAATATCCAACCTAAACCTCCCCCACTGCAACTTCAGTCCATTACTCCTTGTTCTGTCATCTGCCAGCACTGAGAACAGTCTAGATCCATCCTCTTTGGAACCCCCTTTCAGGTAGTTGAATGCAGCTATCAAATCCCCCCTCATTCTTCTCTTCTGCAGACTAAACAATCCCAGTTCCCTCAGCCTCTCCTCATAAGTCATGTGTTCCAGTCCCCTAATCATTTTTTTTGCCCTCCGCTGGACTCTTTCCCATTTTTCCACATCCTTCTTGTAGTGTGGGGCCCAAAACTGGACACAGTACTCCAGATAAGGCCTCACCAATGTCGAATAGAGGGGAATGATCACATCCCTCAATCTGCTGGCAATGCCCCTACCTATACATCCCAAAATGCCATTGGCCTTCTTGGCAACAAGGGCACACTGTTGACTCATATCCAGCTTCTCGTCCACTGTAACCCCTAGGTCCTTTTCTGCATAACTGCTGCCTAGCCATTCGGCCTCTAGTCTGTAGCGGTGCATGGGATTCTTCTGTCCTAAGTGCAGGACTCTGCACTTTTCCCTGTTGAACCTCCTCAGATTTCTTTTGGCCCAATCCTCTAATTTGTCTAGGGCCCTCTGTATCCGATCCCTACCCTCCAGCGTATCTACCTCTCCTCCCAGTTTAGTGTCATCTGCAAACTTGCTGAGGGTGCAATCCACGCCATCCTCCAGATCATTTTTGAAGATATTGAACAAAACTGGCCCGAGGACCAAGGCTTGGGGCACTCCACTTGATACCGGCTGCCAACTAGACATGGAGCCATTGATCACTACCCATTGAGCCCGACAATCTAGCCAACTTTCTATCCACCTTATAGTCCATTCATCCAGCCCATACTTCTTTAACTTACTGGCAAGAATACTGTGGGAGACCGTGTCAAAAGCTTAGCTAAAGTCAAGGAACAACACGTTCACCGCTTTCCCCTCATCCACAGAGCCAGTTATCTCGTCATAGAAGGCAATTAGATTAGCCAGGCATGACTTGCCCTTGCTGAATCCATGCTGGCTGTTCCTGATCACTTTTCTCTCCTCTAAGTGCTTCAGAATTGATTCCTTGAGGACCTGCTCCATGATTTTTCCAGGGACTGAGGTGAGGCTGACTGGCCTGTAGTTCCCAGGATCCTCCTTCTTCCCTTTTTTAAAGATGGGCACTACATTAGCCTTTTTCCAGTTGTCCGGGACTTTCCCCGATTGCCATGAGTTTTCAAAGATAATGGCCAATGGCTCTGCAATCACATCAGCCAACTCCCTTTAGCATCCTCAGGTGCAGTGCATCCGGCCCCATGGACTTGTGCATGTTCAGCTTTTCTAAATAGTCCCGAACCATTTCTTTCTCCACAGAGGGCTGGTCATCTCCTCCCCATGCTGTGCTGCCCAATGCAGCAGTCTGGGAGCTGACCTTGTTCGTGAAGACAGAAGCAAAAAAAGCATTGAGTACATTAGCTTTTTCCACATCTTCTGTCACTAGGTTGCCTCCCTCATTCAGTAAGGGGCCCACACTTTCCTTGACTTTCTTCTTGTTGCTAACATACCTGAAGAAACCCTTCTTGTTACTCTTAACATCTCTTGCTAACTGCAACTGCAGGTGTGATTTGGCCTTCCTGATTTCACTCCTGCATCCCCGAGCAATATTTTTATACTCTTCCCTGGTCATTTGTCCAATCTTCCACTTCTTGTAAGCTTCTTTTTTGGGTTCAAGATCAGCAAGGATTTCACTGTTAAGCCAAGTTGGTCACCTGCCATATTTGCTATTCTTTCTACACATCGGGATGGTTTGTCCCTGTGACCTCAATAAGGATTTTTTAAAATACAGCCAGCTCTCCTGGACTCCTTTTCCCCTCATGTTATTCTCCCAGGGGATCCTGCCCATCAGTTCCCTGAGGGAGTCAAAGTCAGCTTTTCTGAAGTCCAGGGTCCGTATTCTGCTGCTCTCCTTTCTTCACTGTGTCAGGATCCTGAACTCGACCATCTCATGGTCACTGCCTCCCAGGTTCCCATCCACTTTTGCTTCCCCTACTAATTCTTCCCAGTTTGTGAGCAGCAGGTCAAGAAGAGCTCTGCCCCTAGTTGGTTCCTCCAGCACTTGCACCAGGAAATTGTCCCCTACACTTTCCAAAAACTTCCTGGATTGTCTGTGCACCGCTGTATTGCTGTCCCAGCAGATATCAGGGTGATTGAAGTCTCCCATGAGAACCAGGGCCTGCGATCTAGTAACTTCCGTGAGTCGCCGGAAGAAAGCGTCGTCCACCTCATCCCCCTGGTCCAGTGGTCTATAGCAAACTCCCACCACGACATCACCCTTGTTGCTCACACTTCTAAACTTAATCCAGAGACACTCAGGTTTTTCTGCAGTTTCATACTTGAGCTCTGAGCAGTCATACTGCTCCCTTACATACAGTGCAACTCCCCCACCTTTTCTGCCCTGCTTGTCCTTCCTGAACAGTTTATATCCATCCATGACAGTACTCCAGTCATGTGAGTTATCCCACCAAGTCTCTGTTATTCCAATCACATCATAATTCCTTGACTATGCCAGGACTTCCAGTTCTCCCTGCTTATTTCCCAGGCTTCTTCCATTTGTGTATAGGCACTTGAGATAACTCGCTGATCGTCCCTCTTTCTCAGTATGAGGCAGGACCCCTGCCCTCTCGCGTGCTCCTGCTCGTGCTTCCTCCCGGTATCCCACTTCCCCACTTACCTCAGGGCTTTGGTCTCCTTCCCCCGGTGAACCTAGTTTAAAGCCCTCCTCACTAGGTTAGCCAGCCTGCCTGCGAAGATGCTCTTCCCTGTCTTCATTAGGTGGAGCCTGTCTCTGCCTAGCACTCCTCCTTCTTGGAACACCATCCCATGGTCAAAGAATCCAAAGCCTTCTCTCCGACACCACCTGCGTAGCCATTTGTTGACTTCCACGATTCGACGGTCTCTACCCAGGCCTTTTCCTTCCACGGGCAGGATGGACGAGAAGACCACTTGTGCCTCAAACTCTTTTATCCTTCTTCCCAGAGCCACGTAGTCTGCAGTGATCCGCTCAAGGTCATCCTTGGCAGTATCATTGGTGCCCATGTGGAGAAGCAGGAAGGGGTAGCGATCCGAGGGCTTGATGAGTCTCGCCGTCACATCATGAATCCTAGCTCCTGGCAAGCAGCAGACTTCTCGGTTTTCCCGGTTGGGGCGGCAGATAGATGACTCAGTCCCCCTGAGGAGAGAGTCCCCGACCACAACCACCCGCCTCCTTCTCTTGGGAGCGGTGGTCGTGGAACCCCCAACCCTAGGACAGTGCATCTCATGCCTTCCAATCGGCAGAGTCTTTTTCTGCTCCCTGCCCTCAGATGTATCATGTAGTCCACTCTCTGCATTAGTACCTGTGGAGAGAACATGAAAACGGTTACTTACCTGTATCTGCGTTGCTGGTACATGGACGCTCCCCTTTCTTCTTCTGGAGGTCACATGCTGCCAAATCTCTTCACCGTCCTGTCCCCGCTGCGCAGCCTGCTCTGAATCTTCAGAACATTGTGCCTGTAGAAGCATATCCTGACGTCTGTCCGGGAAATCTTCGGTTTCTCTTATGCAACGCAGGGTCGATACCTGTTGCTGCAGACCTTGAACCTTCTCTTCCAATATGGAGACCAGCTTGCACTTTGTACAGACAAAGTCGCTTCTGTCCTGTGGAAGAAAGACAAACATGGCACATCCAGTGCAGGTCACAACAGCTGAACACCCCCCATCCATATTACCTTCCTTCTACGAGCTCACTCAGGAGTTGTAGTAACTACTCAGAGAAGTCGGCCAGATGTAAGCCTCAGCAGGCTCTCCCCAGGTGAACTCCCAGGCAAACTCCCTCTGTTAGCCGCTCTGCTGTTCGCTGCTCAGCTGGTTCACAGCTGACTGGCTTTTATACAGTCAGGCCCATTCGAGGCTCACCTGGCTCCTGAGGTCCCTTCCAACCCTGATATTCTATGATTCTATGAAGTTTTACAAGTAACAAATGACATGTGAGTAATTATGACCCTATCCTGCAATCTGTACTCATGTAGAGTAACACTTAGACAAGCAGTCCTCCTGAAGCCAGTAGGGCTACTCGTATGGTAACTACTACTCAGGGTTGCAGAATCAGGCTTTAGTTACGTACATGTTGGGTATGCCCTTCCTTCTAACATTTGCAACATGCAATTATGATGGTGATCATAATGGTCCTTTCTGGCTTTAAAATCTGAGAGTCTAAGTTTTGAGAGGCTTGCTGGCTTGAATTTGTCTGCAGGGCAGCAACTGTCATTTGAATGTCTCATAAACCAATCTGGGATTTTATGGTTTTTATTCCCGGCAGCATACATTTTGCAAGAATTAAAGGAGTTCCTCTAACAACCAGATGTGCCCATTTATTGAGCATCCCTAAATGAACCTAAAAATGTGTGTAATAAAATGAGTATTTTAGTTGGTGCCTTTATGCTCCAGTGCTGGGCACGTGGGCTTTCAAAACGGTGATAAAATTGGTTCTCTTTAGCGTATACTGTATCTTATCACTATGTCCCTCATTCGTAAGTAAGATGTTTATTACAATGACTAGAGCTGATAAAAAAAAAAGGGAACAAAATTATGAATGTGTCCCTCTGTTAATAACAAAACCAATTAGTTCCATACGGGAGGGGGAAAGGAAAAATGGTTGTGAACATTGTCCAAAATATTCCTGTTTCCTTTTAAAATTTTATAATTGACATTTCTAATTTCCAACCAAATGTTGACCAGTTAAAGACAACCCATATCACAACACATGGGATGAAATCCTTCATCCCATTAAAGCCAGTGGGAGTTTTGTCATTAACTTCAGCTGGGCCAGGGTTTCACCCAGCAGGTAGTCAGTGCTCTTTGCTCTCTGGAATCCCTCTCTGTGAAGCTTTGCATCTGAAATACTGGTAGCCGCCCCAGACTGGCGCTTTCGTCAGATTTCTGCATAACAGCCTGTTTGCTCCGATTTGGTTGTTATTTTCCTTTGTTTATTTGCAGGTGTTGGGAGGACATAGGCGAGTCCCGGTACTGGTTGATCATCAGAGCTCCTATTGCGGTTTCTATTTTGGTAAAGTATCAGCAATCTCCACTGGCTGCAAAAGCCCTTGTTAGTGAAAGCTCAGACCCTAGGTTATGCATGGATGAGTGTTCCATAAATGGCATATGCAGGCAGACAGATGTAAGTGGAGAGACAGACTGACTAGAAAACAGTCTTTGCCAAGCATTTCTCTGATGTGCGTGAATTGTCTTGACAGCATGGGCCAACCTAACTAACTGATGTTAAAGTAACTTCTCTTGGAGGGCAGGTTATCCAGAACTGCCTATGGAAGGGCTTGTTGTACCCTGAAGCAGCTGGTGCTGGCCATTCTCAGAGCCAGGATACTGGATTAGTTGTACTGCAGGTCTGATCCAGTCTGGCATTTCCTGTGTTCTACTGTTACTAATACGAGAAGAGCAGATGTTTCCTTATTAGAATCCCATTTGCAAAACCTTTCCACCTTTTAAGAAATAAGTCATGGATTAGAATGCTCAGGACCTGTTCCTGTGAGGTGCTGACGTCCTTCCCAAAGGTTTGACTTTGGGTAAGTTAGACTTCAGTAAGAGCTGAGGACTCTTGGCAAGGCTCAGAGGCGCACTACACCTCATAGGATCAGGTCCTCAGTCCTCAAGTTCCCTTAACACTTTATCCTGAAGCATCTGGGAGGAAAGGGTGAGTGCTCGGATACTACAGTGGTGAGCGGTGGTATAAAGAAACCTCTGATAAATGGAGGACCATGTAGGAAAGGAGGTTGAGTTGCCCATCCTGGAAAGTTGGTGGAAGCGATCTCCAAGAAAGAGGCACCAATGAGCGTTACAAGCACTTTACCCCTACTCTGGAAAAGGAGGACACAGATGTTGAAGAACATATTGATTCACAGTAGCAAATAGATAAATCTAAGGGGTGGTGAACTCTACCCAAGTTAGGTTGACCTAGCTACGTCACTCAGGGATGTGAAAAATTCTCAGACATAGTTAAGCTGACCTAAGCCCCGATGTAGACACCACTAAGTCGATGGAAGAATTCTTCCATCAACCTAGCTACCAATTCTCTGAGAGGTGGATTTACTATCGCAATAGAAGAACTTCTTCTGTCGCTGTAGTAAGTGTCTATGCTGCAGCTGTGTCACTGTAGTGTTTCTAGTGTACACATACCCTAACTCCGTTTCAAAAACAATGCTCCAACTTTCTCTTCCAGCATTAGGGTTTTCTCTGCCGGACCCCTCTGTCTCAGACCCTAGTTTCCTTTGCCCCAGAGAGGATCCATCTCCTCTTGTACTCTGGTTAAATCAGAGCCACCTGCTAATATGATTCATTATTAATTAAACTGCACCTTCATGCATGGTTCCAGACCCAACCCACCGGAGGATCCCTGCTTCTCAGTGCAGAGTCCTAGAGTCTAACCCCTGTTACATGGGGTTAAACAGCTCTATTATTGATACCCATACATGAGTCATCTTCAGTTGTACACAAGTAACTCCCCCATCAGCAGGTGGTACTCCCACACATCTGGCAGCACAACTGGACCAAGGAATGTTATAAGCAGATTCTCTGACCCAGCGTACCTACCCATTTTTTGGCCCCATATCACCTCCTTGGTTTTCATCAGACCCCTCATTTTCATCTCTTCCCTGCACTTGCCTCCAACCAATTCTCAATTTTCTCTTGAACACATAAATAGTCCTCTCTGGTTGCCGTGTTGTTTCAAATGCAAAATTCAGCCCAGGCTCATCCTGAGGTATTTAAACCTTCCCTGATGGAAATGTCCTAAAGGATTTAATACAAAATTATCACTTTTCCATAGGTGTTTTGCATCATCCTATAGAATCTAATAGATAATTACATCCTTGCTATAGGTTTTTAGAGTAATTTCTCAAGATTCTTGATCTAGTTCCCACTGAAGTCAATGGGAGTGTCTGATATCGAGCTTTCTGTGGGAGATAGAAGAGACCATAGAGCCCCATGATGTTTCTAAAGACACCGGTTGGTTCCATCCCTATTGATTCTATACAACTTCCCCATTTGGATGTTCAGCAAACCTGGGTCCATTTGTGAGCAAGGACCGGAAATCAGATGAACTTCAGTTGAATTCAGCTTTGAGTTTGTTCCCCAAACTCAGGGCAAACATGCGGGAGGGGAAGGACAGAGAAAGCAACATCAACAAAACAAGATTTGTAGAGCCCACCCCAACCTGAGATCTCTATCTTGCACATAAGTTCTCTTTATTGCCAATGTATATTACCCTTTGCGTGAAGCAATCTGCCCACATCACCTGTCACAGAGCTAATCTCAAGAACAAACATTTTTAATAACCACTTTGTATTTTATTAACCTTACTAAACTGAAATGAAATCCTTATCTGACATATGTCAAAATGTTTGTCTTTCAGAAAGACCGGTAGATCAGATTTTCTCTTTCCCGATGTAACCTTTTTTAGAAAGAAATGCACCTCGTTCTCCTGGGATGGAAGGCCTAATATCTTTTGCTGTTGTTCAATAAAATAAGTCTAAACTTTTTTCTCAGCACAGAACAGACGCTGTCCAGTAATTACAATTTTCTTCTGCATGCCTCAAAGAAATCCATCGCTAAAGCCTGTCCCCTTTGCCCATCTGCCCGAGCACAGTCCACTCACATTTAACCTTCCCTGTTCACACTCTCAGCCACCTGGGCTTGACACAGTCAATGCTGCACACTGCACAGACGCTTGGGAAGCAACTCAGATCTTATGTTCACTTACTACAACTCGCATGTTACCGATGCTGATTAGAATCTGCCCCCTATGTCTAGTTGCCTGTGTGTCGGGGCAAGTCTCTTTTTTTTTTCTAGGCTAATAAACACAATCAGAAACTATGGCAAGCAAAGTGGGAGAGCTAAGATGAGGGTAATTAAGCACTGGCACAGATGCACAGATGAAGCTCTCTAGCCTGAGCTGTGCAGAAGGTCAGCCGAGATGATCATAATGGTTCCTTCTTGCCTTTACATCTATGACAATATAAAATAAGAATCACTTGAGAGGTCATTAATGGTAAAGGATAAGGAAGGAGATTTTGTGCCCAGACTGGTCTAAATTCACACCAGGGTTTCAAGTCTTCTCTGGTGTAGATCATCTCCTGCTTCTCAGTTGTGCCAAGCAGCAGCATTCGTCAGAGGTTAGAGCATTGCTGTGGGATTTGGGGAGACCTGAGTTCTAGTCCTGCCAGCTGCTGTGTGACTTTGGGCAGTCCCCTTTGTCGCCTCCCCGTGCCTCAATTCCATCTGTAAAAAGAGGATGATCGTACCTGGAGCACTTTGAGATCCTCAGATGAAAAGCAGAGCTAAGGATAATAAAAATAGCTCCAGGGCACCAATGGTTTTATGCTTTGGCCTAGTCTGGAAGCAGAGGCAATGTGCCAGTGTTTACCTGTGATGTTAATTCCCTGCTGCCCTAGCTCGCCGGCGTGTGTATGAAGAAGGCATGCCTGGTGAGGCAGGATAGGAGCCTGTTTTGCAGTTCTCTCTGACACCGTTCCATGTATCTATTTTTTGGCGCACGGCCCCCATCCCAGTCTGTGACGTGCCCGGCAGCGAGCCCCGTATCGCCATCTACTGTGGGCCGTGACCTCCGCTGCTCAACTAACCGAAAAGCTCTAATCCTGCCCTGTCGCCAGCCCCCCCCCCGTGCAGCAGGACGTCGTGCAGAGCTGTGCTCTATGGGTTTGACATCATCATACTTGAGATGTATGACACAAAGTCCCAAGCAGGCTGATGTCAGGCCCAAGATGGCTGCCATTCTGTCTCAGTTTACCATGTGCTCACAGAGTGGGGTTTTCTGCCTGTGGCTTTTTAACAACGGCTCATTCCATGAACAGATCATTGAGGCAAAAGGAATATCCTCTAACAACTAGCTCTTTTCACTGCAGAAAGGGATCATGGGAGTTTAACCCCCTTTTTTCTCTCTCTCTCTCGCTCTCCTTTCTCTGTTTCCCATTAGGTAAACTTCATCCTCTTCATTTGTATTATCCGGATCCTATTCCAGAAGCTGCATTCCCCTGATGTTGGGCGCAATGAAACCAGCCAGTACTTGTAAGTCCTAGACTGTTTTCACCTGAACCATGCAGTGTTGATGAGACCTGTCAGGCAAGGCTGTTTGCTTACCCAGAACCATCCTCCCTGTCTACATTTGATTGATCCCACTCCAAAATGTTTTGAGTCGATCAAAGGTATCTGAGATTAGGGGGTTGGGAGATATGCTAAAATAATCAAGCATGTGGCTGTCAAACTGTTTATAGATGGGTCAGGAGTCTTGCTCCTAGGAATAGCAATGAACAGGTGAGCTCCACGACGATGCTTCATTATAAGACAAACAGGTGCTTGATTTGTACATTCATCATTTACTGGGTTCAGTTGACATAGGTGGCTAAAAGTTTCCTGAGGCTCAGAAAGAACGGGCCAAAGCCTCCCCTGGTGCAAACCTTCACAGCTCCATTGAAGTCTCTTTGCATTCAGTGGAGCTGCACCATTTTACATCAGCAGAGAACTTGGTCCAGCAATTTCACATCCAGGGTAACTAGATCTAGCCACGTTCTTGGAATCCTCATCCATCATGAAGTCTTTGGGGTTCGGCCAGACCCCAAGCTCACTATGTGCTGCCCAGCAGGGGCCTGCTTCGCCAGTACCTGCTTAATCAGGCTCTTGGTGAAGACTTTTGGGGGAACTCATCAGGTCCTCGGTACTGTCTCCAGAACCATAGTCTTACCTGGTAGTGCTGTGTCCCAAGGCACCGCAGCCATGGCGTCAGGGCCGGCTCTAGGCACCAACGTTCCAAGCAGGTACAATTCGGTGGCAATTCGGCGGCAGCTTCTCTCTCCTGCCGTCCGCTGTGGCAATTCGGCGGCGACAGGTTTTTCCGGTGCTTGGGGCGGCAAAAACGGTAGAGCCGGCCCTGCATGAAGTGACACTGAAAAGAACAGAGTGAGGACTAGAGAGGTGACCGCAGATCACAGTGGGCACAGCTGTCTGGAATCCTGTACGGTTGGGGGTATGTTACGTTCATGATTTAATGAAAAATCAGACGGATTTACTGTCAGTCATTTGTCCAGATGGCAGAAAGCAAGCCTGGGGGAAGGGGAGTCGTGTGGGATAACGGATAGGAAAGTTCAACCTGTTCCATGTCCCCCATAGGCAGATGCAGAATGGCTTCTGTCCCCCCGCAGGCTCCAGACTCTGTTGTGTTAGGGCACTTTCTGGCTCCACCCCAAAGGGCGGAGCTACAGGAGAAGCCCTGGATTCCACATTTAAAGGGCTGTGTGCTGAACCCTATGATCATAATAATAACACTTCCTGTTGCACAAATATGGAAGGGCAGTGGCATTCAGAGGCGCTATCGCTGTGTGTTCAAATGACCTACATAATATAGCACTCCTGTACTAACGGCATGTGACTGACTTCAGCAGAGCCACTTCTGATTTACACCAGTGTCTGTGAGATCAAAGTCAGTCTCAGTGGGCAAGATTCTGGTCTCAATTAGATCAGTGTAAATCTGGAGTAAGTCTACACAGCTCCACGGATTCAGTCCAGCTTAATGGTATATAACTAGGGCCCTACCAAATTCACAGTCCATTTTGGTCAATTTCATGGTCATAGGATTTTAAAAATTGTAAATTTCACGATTTCAGCTATTTAAACCTGAAATTGTACGGTGTGGTAATTGTGGGGGGTCCTGTCCCTAAAAGGAGTTGTACGGGGGTCACAAGGTTATTGTGAGGGGGGTGCGGCACTGCGATGCTGCTGGCAGCAACGCTGCCTTCAGAGCTGGGAAGCTGGAGAGCAGCAGCTGCTGGCCGGGAGCCCAGCTCTGAAGGCAGAGCCACCACCAGCAGCGGTGCAGAAGAAAGGATGGCCTCAGTCAGCAGCCGCCGCTCTCCGGCCGCCCAGCTCTGAAGGCACCAGGCAGAAGTGTAGGGCGGCACGGTCTGGTGTTGCCACCCTTACTTCTGCGCTGCTGCTGGCGGGATGCTGCCTTCAGAGCTGGGTGCCCGGCCAACAGTCACTGCCCTCCAGCCACCCAGCTCTCAAGGCAGTGTGGAAGTAAGGGTGGCAATACTGCGACCCGCCCCCCCCAAAATAACCTTGTGATTCCTCCCTCCCCCCCCCACACACAACTCCCTTTTGGGTCAGGACCCCCAATTTCAGAAACACTGGTCTCCTCCTGTGAAATCTGGTCTTTTGCGTGCTTTTACCCTATACTGTACAGATTTCACGGGGGGAGAGCAGATTTCACGGCCCATGACGTGCTTTTCATGGCCGTCGATTTGGTAGGGCCCTATATAGAACCAAGATCAGACACCAACCCATCTTTGCATCTTGCTGCTATCCTGAATCAGCATTTGGAACAATCTAGATCTTTATGGAGGGATTCCTAGAAAGATTTGTATTGGAAAGGATTTCCAGTGGGTCATTTAGTTCATCCTCCTATATGATGGAAGGGACCAATTTCAGCATCCTTACTCTGCCCTTAAATTTGGGTGTCTCCCAGAGCCTTGAAAATCTCTTGTGATGATGATTCCCCTTTCTCCACTTGAACTGTTCTTAGACTAGAAAGGAAACGGTATTTGATCTTACCATTTCCCTGCTGCAGCTCACTAAAGCCTGTTCATTTTTGTTTTGTTCTCACCGACCAGTATGCGTTATTGGTCCCTGCCTTTTCTATTACATCCCTTTATGTATCTGTAGTCAGATGTCGTGTCTCCCCCTCTGATTACGACATCCCTGTTGATGTGCTGAGATTAAATCAGCATATTGAACTATGTTCTAGAACGAACAGTGTTGTCCTGGGGTCAGATCCTTGCCTTCATTGGGTAACCGGCTCCCATTAATCTCAATGAAAGTTCTGTGTGCGTACACAGGCAGCCAACGGAAGGATTAGGTCCCAGTGATCTAGGAGGTGGACTTGGTCTTTTTAAAAACATTCCCAGTGAATTAATGCTGGAAAAAGCTACCTTGCTGTACCCACAGACCAAGATATGGCACAAGAGGCAGGAATCCAAGCTTCCCCACGTTGCACTGCCAGTGTGCCCCTAGAAGGACTGCTTCATGGGCAAGCATAGCCTTCCCCGTATCTACCACCCCTCTCCCTACACTTCCCTCTGCAAAAACTCCACTAGCCCAAGCAGACTCAAACAGGGAGAAGAGCCCAGGAGTCCCTGGTGACCCAGAGGCATCTTGCTGTTGCCAGTCTCGGTTACGTGGAAGGGGACCACGCACTACGGTGATGAGTGGCCATGCAGAGCCTTGAGCTGGATGGATAGACAGGCCCCTGGTGAAGCAAGGGGAGTTTAGGCTCAGTGCTCGTTCAGTCCTTGCTTTTTCTGCTGCCAACCAGGGGGGCAGTTGTACTATGTGCTTTTGTTTGATGTTGACTCACATGGTGGGGAATAGACTGAGCCCCTCAGGGCTGGAATTTCCAAAGGAGCCCAAGGGAGTTAAGTGCCAAAATCCCATCAAACTGAACACCTCATATCCTGAGATGCCTTTGAAAATCCCAGCCCAGACTCACTGCACTTAGGCCACTGTAGCAGTTTGCGGCAGGGCCCTCTTGGCTCCCGCCTCTGCTAGACTGAGAAAGTCACTCGGAGACCCTGGGGTTCAATAACTATTGGTGCTTTTTATTGACCGGGTTGAGCTCCCACCATCTTCTCACCATACAGCTTACATAGGGCCGGGTTCCTTGTGTCCGAACCCAGGAGCTGAAGGGCTTTCTCCCTGCCTGCCTGCACTCCCTCGCTCTCCTCCGTCCCGCCTCCCTGGCTTCCTTCTTCCCAGCCTCTTATATAGCCCTGGGCTCATTGGGCTAGCAGCTGGCTCTCATTCCCCAATTAGGGCAGGTTCTTTCCAGCCAGCTCCACTTTATTCACCTAAATGGGGCTGGCGGTCCAGGGGCCTCATTCTGCAGTCGTTCTGCTCAGCACCCAGTCACAGCCACCAAACATCCATCATATGGTAACAACTCTCAGGGCTTGTCTACACTACCCGCCAGATCGGTGGGCAGCGATCGATCCAGTGGGGGTCGATTTATCGTTTCTAGTCTAGACGTGAGAAATCGACCGCTGAGTGCTCTCCCGTCGACTCCGGTACTCCACCAGAACGAGAAACGCAAGCGGGGTCGACGGGAGAGCGTCAGCTGTCGACTTACCGCAGTGTCGACTTACCATGGTGAAGACACCACAGTAAGTAGGTCTAAGTACGTCGACTTCAGCTGCGCTATTCACGTAGCTGAAGTTACGTATCTTAGATCAACCCCGCACGGTAGCGTAGACAAGCTCTCAGTCACTGCTGATGTGGGGTAGATTAGAACCAGCAATATAACAGTATAAACCTTGCGTTGTTCAGCCTGTTCCTAAACCATCAAACCCTCCACTGCCCCCGGGCAGAATTCCACCCTGGGCTACCAGGTGCACAGGGGAAACTCTCCCTCTGCCACACCCCTGAAAGTATGCAGGAAAGTCGGGGCACCTGCCCTGCTCTCTGCAGGTAATAGCAGGGAGCAGTCCCTACGCTCAGGCATGCAAAGACTATGGTCATGCTTGGCTGCTGCATGTGACCTTCGGCGCACTCCCACTTCAGACATCCACAAAGCAGCTGGGCATAGAAGGCCCATCTATGCTGCAAAGTGAAACTGCAAGGGTTATCCAAGAATAATCTGGTCTTGCATTCTTCTTGGGTTTCAACACTTCTTTGCTATTCCGTGCAGGTACTTATGCTGGGCCCGTCACTTTTTGGTATCTGGGAACCTACTGAAAGTACAAAAGTTCATGTCTTGCATTTGTTGAGCTTGCAGGAATGATTTTGCTTCATACCTGAAACGTCCTTGCACTGAATTACTCAGTCTTTTAAATTCCGTGCTCGATCCATGTCCTTTTGGCCAGTCTGCATTGGTATAAGTGGATGTCACTCCCAGCCAAGTCACTGGATTTGTGCCTGCTTACACCATGCTGAATTTGGCCCTTGGGACCAAATGTGACCCTCAGTTACATTGGTGCAACCTGATTGACATCAAGGGAGTTGCATGAGTGCAACTGATGGCAGGATTTGGCCCTCAGCATCCAGAAAGCTCCTGCCAACTGCAGAGGTATGGTCTGGATGACCCAAGAGAGCTGTTCATCATACCTCTCAGTTATTCCTGCCAAATCTGAGATAAGAATTTGTTTTAGTCTAACAGAATCTGAGATCTCACCCTCCCGCCCCCTCTCTCTCTGCCCCAACCCAACACTGTTTATTGAAGAAAGAATTTGTTGACACATTGACAGTATCTTTCAATGCTTGCCAGTTCCATCTGAGTCCAAGTCTCAAAACTCAGGTGCGCTGCTGACTCATTCATTAATGGTACAGCCATGGAGCTTTACTTTATTATAAAACGTGAAGGAACTCCTCATGAAAAAGCCTTTTGAAATTTCGGACAGTCAAGCAGCATGGGGACAACAGTATTTCACGCAAGACAGAGGATAAAACCCCATGTTTTCTGAAACAAGAACTTTGCGCTTAATTAATTCCATCAACATGCTATTCTACATAGGTTCTTAGACCACCACCATTCATGCACTAAGCAACGTAACTAACATCTGGCATGTGTGGGTCATTCTTTTTCTCCTCCTCTCCCAAGGGTGAGGGAATTGTGTCTGCAGTGTTGTGTGTTGGTAGGGCTGGGGGGCGGGGTTAATGTATACACTGCTATGTGTGTGCTAGACAAGGCAGGTGGAAGAAGAGCTCCTTGCATTTGGAGTGGAAGGCGGTGAGCTTTGCGATGGCCGTTAGTTCCTTGGGGAGTTCATTCCACATGCTGGGACCAGCCCCTGAGAAAACTCTGTCTCCCACACCCATGTTTTACCCTTATGGTAGGAAGTGCCATTGTGCCAGAAGACTCAGCCACTGTCTTTATCATGGGGCGTTAGTCAAGCTTTTAGATATCCTGGATCCAGGCCATTCATTGCCTTGAAGAGAAGGATTGAGACCTAGAGCGTGACTCATTATTCTATGGGAAGCCAGCGTAGGGAGCAGAGGACAGGTTTGGTGGCTGCTGTTGGCACATCTTACTGAGCAGATGTGCAGCTGTGAATTACTAGTAGAAGACACACAAACCAGCTCAAATGGTTTGGTAAAGGGGGAAAAAGACAGATGGATCAGCAGCAGCAAGGTACAAAACATTCTCACAAGAAGAAGGGACATGATATCAGGGATAGCTGTACTGTTGGAGTTTCTCAAGAGCGGATGGCCTCATGGCCAAGTATAGTCCATTGCTATAGTCCAGCCAGAAAGTGACCAATGTGTGTGTAACCAAGGCCACGTCATCGTGGAGATGGTAGAAAGTGTTATTCATGGCGATTGATGTCCGTGGAGTTACACCCGTTTGAGCTTTATGGCACAGGGAGGTGGGAGGCAAAGGCGGGACTGCTCTGTCTTATGCCAGCTGCCGGCGGTCCTCCAGCAACCAGTGCAGACAGCAGAGCATCAGGGTGATGTGTTCACAGCACCTGCCTTGTTCAGCCGATGAGTTCCTGCCTTTTGTAGCTGCAGCTTTTTCAGATATAACAAGTTGCAGTGGCCAGATCTGGAAATCATGATTGCATGGACCACGGTGACAGGGCCAGGGTGCCACAGACAGGGGGCATGGTCTTCTGGTCAGTGGCACATGAAAGGGGGTATTTGCATTTGGCCACCCTATGGCAGCAAAGAATCCAGAATGACCCAGGTTGTGGCTCGACTTACTCTGAGGACAGCCGCCCTGGTGGTGGGGGAAGTGATAGCAGGGGGAAGCTTTCCGAATGCCTCCCTCTTCCTACAGGCATCAGTCTAGATTGGGATCAACTCTAGCCAGCTGCTTTACACCCGGGTGCTGACTTCAGCTCGGCATTAGGGGCCAGACAGAAGCCCGTAGAAGCTGGCTGGAATCTGGCCATGGAATAGGCTTTGGATCACATCCTGTGAAAGCTGGGAAATTCTGCTGGGAGGCGGCGTTTGACCCAATGGAGATGCAGCTATGGGTGTCATCTGTGTACTACTGGCATGTCATCCCCCTCCACCCTACCAGAAGCTTCTACAGATGATGACTAGAGGGAGGTGGGGAAGAAGACCGTTCCTCATAGGTCTGTGCAGGTGAGGGCCTTGGCAAGGGAGGAACAGTTGCCCATAACACCCTAATGGCCTTGGTTGGAGGGGACAGACTTGAGCCATTTCAGGGCATTTCCATTCCCCACGCTAGCCTCGGTGAGGTGGGACTGGAGTCCTCAGAGATCGATGGTGTCAAATGCCCCTTAAGCTTACTGAAGTTTTACATTTCATTTTATTTCAGTCAGTTGAATTTGATTTCCGTCTGTAATTAGATGTCAGAAATGATCTGCCATTCCTAATGAGAGCTCTGATTATCCTCTTGCGGGCCATTAGGCTCCAACGCTGCTTGTCCTCCTGCTTTGGAACACACGGGCCGCTCCTGCCGCTCTATACGGTATCATCATTTGCAGCTCTACATACGATTTCTCCTCCAGCACCCCGACTTTTCTGCAGTCCCAGGCAACAAAGGCAGTCGTGGGCTCCGTTTGGCTTGTGGAGACGAAAAACAGTCTCTGGCAGGAGTGGAGGAAATATCTCCACTAGAGTGGATGGGCATAAAAATGTCACGCGTTAGAGCATCTCTGCCCCTGAAGCAACCAGCCATCTGTGAGCCCCGGGCAAAGGGGAACGACAGCTGGCTTATTGCCGAGACTCATCTGCCAGGACATGCACCGCAATGGTTTCTGTTAATAAGGGGGGGAATTACGTCTCTGAAATACAGTGTAGCAATCACCACGGGCCAGATCTTCAGTTAAGGTGAAGCAGTATAGCTGGATAGATGTCAGTGGAGGCTTGCTGATTTACACCGGCGGAGGATGTGGCTCCAAATCTCTGAAGCACTAACCCCCAGATCCTCAAAGGTATTTAGGCTCCTAACGTCCACTGGTTTTTTTCAGTGAACGTCAGGAGCCTACATACCCATGAGGATCTGGGTTTAATTCCCCTTCTTTTATTACTACCCGCTGCTTATGCTTTCAGAGCTTTAAAATTCCACCTCTGGCACAGAGTGGATTCCCTGGCATCGCACTGACCCGCCCTCCCTGCACTGTAGGTGGGTCATTGGGGCTGTAGGCGCATCAGCAGCCGAATTTCACGCCCTCTCATGCCTTTGGTGGTTGCCCCCTTTCCCTTTACAGCTCATGTTTTTCTTTCTGACAGGAGACTGGCTAAGTCCACCCTGCTGCTGATCCCGCTCTTTGGCGTCCACTACATCGTGTTCGCCTTCTTCCCCGACAACTTCAAAATGGAGATAAAGCTCGTCTTCGAGCTCGTGCTCGGCTCCTTCCAGGTGTGTCACCCCTTAGGCCTGGGCCACGGCCACCAAAACGCAGGGCGAGTCTTTCAGAACTGCGGTGCTTCGTAGGAACGATGGTGGGAATAAGGAAATGCGTGAAGGTGGTTTCACTAGCACATGCCCAATCCTGCTCCCACGGGAGTCTTTAGGGGGTTGCCATTGACTTCGGTGAAGGCATGGGTGGGTTACTGTTGTGCATTCTCATTCTGCCTTTCACCTCCTGGCATCCCAATATGTCTTACCAACAATCAGCTAAATCCTACGGTCTGTACGCAGATGCCACACAGACAGCATTCTGTTAACTGCAGTGGGAGGCAGAATTTCTATTGACCCCAGTGGGGCTTGTTGCATGAGTTCATCCAGAATGAGATCTGGGGGTGGCAGCGTGACCTAGTGGATAAGACTGAACTGGGACTCAGGAGACCCATGCTCTAGTCACTGTTCTTCTGCAGGATGACTTTGGGCATGTCATATCCCTCCCTATGCCTCAGTCTCCCCAGCTGTAAAATGGGGATAATGATACAGCCTTCCTTTGAGGTATGATGCTGCTTTGAGATAGGGATGAAAAATGCTAGGGGTTATTTCAACCGTTAGATACATACTTCACTTCATACACACTTCATACTTCATACACACTTCACTTCAATCAATGGTCCACTCTTAACGCAGTCCCCGGTTCTGCACAGTGATTAGCACTCAGTGATGCACTTCCTCCTGTTGTACAATCAGTTTCAGCCAGTCTGCTTACTTGAGAATTGAGTATGTGTTTTATCACGTACTGTCCCACTTACGTGCTTTGGTCGGCAGTGAAATAGCTAGCAATGCTGACATTTAAATCGTCATTTGGCAGCTGAATTAGCATCATACAGAGATGGATGGGGCAGTTCAGAGCTATCATTTCAGGCTGCCTGCAGACTCAGGCAGACATCACTGAACTGGTTTGCCACCCGTTCACATCTTCAGTGTTATCTCTCCAACTGTAAGGGCCAGAGACTGACTTTTTTTTTTTTTTAAAGAAAGCCGAGATTCTGAAGAATAAGGTGGCATCATAAAAAAAAAAAAAAGTCACACGGTCACAGCCCAATTCAAATCCTGCACTTTAGTAAGGGAGCTAAAATCAAGCAGCCTTTATCTGTACCAGGAGGACTGTTAGAAGTTTCCTGGCTATGGTCCCTGTGTCCAAGGCTGTGGTTGCAGCTGGGTTTTCTGACTAAGTTAAATGTAGCCTTTCTGATGGTGAGGTTCTAAATGCCTGTTCTCTCTTCCTCCTCCCAGGGCTTTGTGGGGGCCGTTCTATACTGTTTCCTCAATGGGGAGGTAAGATCCACAGTTTTGTTTGGGCAGTGCTTGTCACTAGGATGAAGTGAATGACGGAGAAGGGAAGACTGAGCAATGTTCCATTCCTGACATCAGCCCATTGGGGCTGCCGTGGTCCTCAGATACTGGCTTTGCATGTGAATTTTAGTACTCACCGTGCTGAGGGCTGTGCTGTACAGTGTTGTATTCACAGAACAGGCAGCAAGCAGAGGGTCGTCCCCCCTGTCCGTTCGTCCCCTCTACCGCCACCCTGCCAGCGTGCCTCAGTTCTTACCTGGAGTGGCCACGTTTGGTGGTGAAGGTTCAGCCAATCTCCAGCCCACTCACTCTTTGGCCTCTTTGCTGAGCCTGGCCCTGATCCTGTTGAAGCCAAGCAGGCTTTTGCCCTTGACTTCAGAGCAGCAGGATCAGACCCACGGCAGCGTGCAGGCCGGTGAATGCAGTGAGTTTTGTACTGTGGAGCCACGTGTCCATTGGAAACGGGTCTGAAATCCACCAGATTCACTTCTCAAAAGCCACTGAGTAGATGTGAGCTGGGAAGAACATTTAGCCCCATACTAACTAGGGCAGCATTCAAGCCAATAAAGCGAGCAGTGAAGAGATGGGGGCAGCTGTGTAATTCAGTTCTGGGTTTGTATCCCGGCCTCTCCATAAGCTCAGGGATGTTCAGAATCAGGTTTTACTCCTGCTCCATCTCCAAGGGGATCCTCCCCGTATAGTTTGTGCTATGATTTCTGACCTGGGTGTGCTGAAAGCACCCTATAATTCATACCATAGCCTACAACAGAGGTGGGCAAACTACAGCCTGCAGGCCAAATCTGAGCCGCGGGACTGTCCTGCCTGGCCCTTGAGCTCTGGGCCGGGGAGGCTCGCCCCCAGCCCCTCCCCTGCTGTCCCCCCTCCCCCGCAGCTTCAGCTCGCCATGCTGCCAGCGCTCTGGGCAGCGGGGCGGCAAGCTCCTGCCAGGGGGCGTGGCTGCCAGTCCCGCTGCTCTGAGTGGCATGGTAAGGGGCCGGGGAGCGGGGGGGTTGGATAAGGGGCAGAGGTTCCCTGGGGGGCAGTCAGGAGACAGGGGGCAGTTGGATGGGGCAGAGGTTCTGGCGAGAGGCAGTCAGGGGACAGGGAATGGGGGGGGTTGGATAGGTATGGGAGTCCCGGGGGGGCTGTCAGGATGCAGGGGTGTGGATAGGGGGTGGGACGGTCAGGAGACAGGGAGCAGGTGGGGTTGGATAGGGGGTGTGGTCCTGGGGGGCAGTTAGGGGCAGGGGTGTGGACGGGGGCAGGGCAGTCAGGGGACAGGGAACAGGGGGGGTTGGATAGGCATGGGAGTCCCGGAGAGCCTGTCAGGGGGCGGGGGTGTGGATAGGGGCAGGGCAGTCGGGATAGGGAACAGGGGGGTTGGATGGGGGTGGAGTCCCAGGGGGGCAGTTAGGGGTGGGGTCCCGGAAGGGAGTGGTCAGGGGACAAGGAGCAGGGGGGGTTGGATGGGTCAGGGGTTCTGAGGGGGGCGGGAAGTGGAAGGGGACAGATAGGGGGCGGGGCCAGGCTGTTTGGAGAGACACAGCCTTCCCTGCCCGGCCCTCCATACAGTTTTGCAACCCCGATGTGGCCCTCAGGCCAAAAAGTTTGCCCGCCCCGGGCCTGTGACCTCTCCCCGGAGGGCTAAGTGGCTGTGCAGTAGCACTTTGTATGTGTTAGCCCATGTTTGCTGACGGTTTGAATCCCGCTGCAGGGCTCAGGAAGACCAACGCCCTCTGTACACGAAACAGTGTCACCGCTCCGCAAAACACGCTGCCCTGCAAAACAAAACAAAAAACCAAGGAAACATTTCTTTGGTGAAAGGAGCTTGTGAATGAAAGACGTTCCCTAATTACCCTCGCAAAGGAGAAAAAATGTGTCCACAGTCGAGGTCATTATAGCTCCTTCATTGTATCAGCCAAGTGGCTCAAAGACAGCTACATCCCTCACTGGTGCATCCCTTCACTGCCTGCCCCCGAGCTATGACGTTCTTACCTGCAGATATCAGTTCAGTGGCCTTTGTGAATTGGTCCCTGCTGGCCTTACCATAGAGAGTGATTCTCCTTGTCCAACTCAACACCCATTTCCTTCTCCAAGGGACTGTCCTTGACTTCCCGGGGAAAGGGGGGGGTCGCTTGTTCCCACTTCCACCACGGCCCTGGAACCAGAGCCAGTTAGCAGCTTCCCATCGGAATTTAATTAAGCCGGCTCCCTCATTGCCGCTCCCAAAACCAGACCAGAGCGGCAGAAAGGAGCCCCGTCCGCTAACGCGCTTCTCCGTCCCCGCTTAGGTCCAAGCCGAGCTGAAGCGGAAGTGGCGCAGGTGGCATCTGGAGAGGTTCCTGGGCTCCGACATGAAATATCACCACCCGTCCGTCGGGAGCAACGGCACCAACTTCAGCACTCAGATCTCCATGCTCACCAAGTGCTCGCCTAAGACTCGCAGGTGCTCCAGCTTCCAGGCAGACTTCTCTCTGGTCTGAGGGGGAGAAACGCCCCAGAACAGAACACTTGAGAGAGAGAGAGAGAGAGAGAGAAACCACCCTGGAATTTGTTTAAAGCTGAAGAGTTGTTTTTAAACAGGACGCTCCCCATGAGTTAAACAAAGAGCATGAAACTGGAAAAGCCGCTGACGTCCTGAACGACAAGCGACAAGTCAGGACATAGACATCTTTTTTCTTCTTTCCAGACCTATAACTACAGGCTTGTCCCTGGGCGATGGAGAAACTCACAAACCGACTATTACATTTGTGCACGACTCCAGCTTGCCTGGGGAGGGCCCAGGAGATTCTGAAAGGCTCGCGAATAGGGGGTGGGGGATAATTAATGGCTTCACCTGAGCCGGCTTCTCGGAAACCGATCGAAACGATGCACTTTTTAAAATGAGCCAATGAGAAAAAATAATTGCTTTTAATGTGCCAAGAGTCTGATCGGGAAAGGATGGCAGTGAGACAAGGAAGGACCGACAAGCAGGGGACAAATTGTAGCAGGGCACAGCACTTGTGCGCGTCCAGATGCATTTCACTTTGCTAAAAATAAGCTGAAAGACCAGAAAGTCATCTCATTGGCTCCAGAACCAGAGTGGAATCTGCAGCTCTCCAACAATCTGTGTTCCACCGTTGATGATGCCTCCGAAATGTAGCTTGCTGAGGAGCTAAAATGTAAATGCCCTTTTCTGCACTATACTCATTGTTTTTTTTAAAAAAAAACCAGGATATAATAGACTTGCATGGCTAATGTATAAAAACAAGGTACAGGTGCCAATTCAGTTGCATGGCTGTGTTTTCCACAAAAGAAACCCTCTCTGATTAAGCTTGCTCTAAGTCTTGGCATATTTTTGCAGCAGGAATCTTTGGGGATTTATGGGAAAGATATTGGTTTATAGTAAGTTTGTACCTGAATAATGCACACTGCGGGGAAGGGGAGAGTTAGAGCTCACGTAGTGCTTGATTGAATCAGACCCTCTGTCAGGAGCCACTACCCAGAGTGAAGAATTAACTTAATAGCAGTAGGCAGAATTGGCCTTGGCAAAACAAGCTTAGATCCACAAGTAAACTGGCACTGCAGGGGTTTGAAAAAGGAAAGGGGGAACAGTGGAGCTATGAAATTGATCCCTACTTCAATTATTCCAAACAGCTTTTAACCTCCGATGAAGGTATTGCAAAGAAAATCATTAGCTCTTCAGTAAGCGTGATACCATACCTTCTGTCTACTTTCTAACAACCTTGACATGTACATATCAGGGCGTGAGCCCCATTTGAAGTGTGTACATAGCTCCCATTAACACCAGAGGGAATTTTATTTTTCTTTACATTTTTGGGGTGAATTTAATGCTGCTCCAGAATACCAGATCGACAGCTGTGGAGACCTGAAGTCCTCTACTTAGACTCATAGAACCATAGGGTTAGAAGGAACCGCAAGGGTCAGCTAGTCTAACCTTCAGCCAAGATGCAGGATTTGTTGTGCCTAAACCAGGAATCGGCAGCCTTTGGCACGCAGCCCGTCAGGGAAATCCACTGACGGGCCAGGACAGTTTGTTTACCTGTAACGTCCGCAGGTTTGGCCGATCGCAGCTCCCACTGGTTTGCCATTCCAGGCCAATGGGGGCCGCAGGAAGCGGCAGCCAGCACATCCCTCGGCCCGCACCACTTCCCGCAGCCCCCATTGGCCAAGAATGGCGAACCGCGGCCAGTGGGAGCTGCGATCGGCCAAACCTGTGGATGCTTCAGGTAAACAAACTGTCCCAGGCCACCAGCGGATTTCCCTGATGGGCCACGTGCCAAAGGTTGCCGATCCCTGGACTAAACTATGCAAGATGGGATCTCTACCTCTTCTTGAAAACCTTGATATGGGTAAGCAAATGAAGAAGCTCAAATGAAGGAACTCCCATGACTTCCCTAGGCGTCTGCTCCATTGTCCTCCTGTTCTTACAGTTAGGAAGTTTTTTTTCCTTGAGATTTAATCTAAATCTGTTCTGCTGTAGTTTGAACCTATTGCCTCTTGTCCTGCTCTCTGTGGGGAGAGAGAACCATTCTGCTCCATCTTAGCTCCCCTCTCAGAGCAACAGCAGCAAGGACAGTGCCGGCTTCCTCCCCTTTATTCTTCCCTATGACTGGTGTCGAGCAGCAACCGCAATCTCACCTTAAGTTGATCGAGCCAAAGGGCTACTTCAGGAGTAGCAGAATTTATTACAGTGAGGCCTCCTTCATATTTAGGGCAGTTGGTGCTGATCTGTTTGATGGCCTGTCATGGGGAACACATTCGCCCAGTGCGGAGTCCTTGATTTGCCATTTGAGCATTAGACGTCCGCATCTCCCATGGTTGGTTCGGAGTTGACCAAGATGACTGTGGAAGGTTGAACCCCTGAACCTTCTGCATGGGATCTGGCACAAGAGGCTTCCTCTGCCGTGCTACTTGTCCCAACCATCCCCTTACAAAGAAACACTTGCAGTAACCCTAAAATGCTACGGCCATCACTGTTGTAAGGTGTATCATTCCAATCTCAGGGCTGGTCTACACTACCGGGCGGGAAGAGGGGGAAATCAATCTAAGTTACACAACTTCAGCTACGTGAATAGCGTAGCTGAAGTCAACAAACTTAGATCTACTTACCGCGGTGTCTTCACTGCGGTGAGTTGATGGGAGACACTCTCCTGTCGATTCCCCTTGCGCTTCTCGTTGAGGTGGAGTCCCAGAGTCGACACTAGAGCAATCGGCAGTCAATTTATCGCGTCTATACTAGACCCGATAAATCGATCGCTAACTGTCGATCCCGCCGGTAGTGCAGACAAGCCCTCACTTACCCCGTTTTTTCACTGGTGAAACACAATTGACGGGAATAGAGTTACTCCTGATTTTACATCAATGTCTGGGAGATGAGAATCAGATCTTATTGTATAGCTTACAATACCGATAATGTCCTTTGGGGGTTTAATTCAGCATGCTGCAGTATTTTTTTTTAAAGGGAGTGACTGATTGGGAAGGACCCTCCTGCCTGCTCGGAGTAATAAGAATGATTCATGCACATAGAGGGGAAGATATAATTGTCCTTAAATGTTTTGCTTACCAGGAGGCTGAGAAAAAGAGAGCTCCAGCTGTATATGAAAAAATGGCTTCGGTTCACGCATGGGATGCTGCATCACTGGGCTTCGTTATTAAAGGGGAATCCCACCTTTAAGCTTTGTCTGGAAGCAGTTGCAATTCTGTGCCAGGCAATCGCCCCATTTCCAGTAGTAGACCTGAAAATCCTAGTCACTGGGCCAGATTCTGCCTCCAGTTTGGTGGGTGGCACCATACTGGAGCAAATTAATGCCAGAGTTGTGCCCGCTTATGCCTGTACTGGGTCCATGGATTTCTCCAAGGGAGAAACTGTGGGCACAACTTAGTCATTTACGTGGAATTTCCCTGGCATCTGTGTTCCCCTAGTGTTCAGATCTGAGAGGGAGAAGCTCAGCTTTTTATGCTTGTTCATTCACAGAGAACAGAAAAGGGAGGCGGGCGGGGATGGGGGGACAGGGACTGGAATTTAAACAAAACCCATGTTTGTGTAAAGTACTGTGGCTGGGGTCCAGGCTATAGACCTCATGGGCCAGATCCTCAGCTGCTGCAAATTGGCATCGCTCTTGAAATCAATGGAGTACGTGGATCAATGACTACACCAGTTTATACTAGCTAGGAGTAGCTTACCCCAGCTGAGGAGCTGATCGCTTACCCGCATAAGCAGATTTCTGTGGCGCGTCCCGCACTCATTCCACGCATGGTCCTTCCACTGATGACGACAGGCTGTGGGGAAAGCACAGAAAACGCAATGGAGAGGAGAGTTTTGCAGCACAGGGTAGGGCGACACTGCAATCAAGGTGTGATTGCAGCACATGTCGGCATGTCCCAAGCTAGCTCTAAGCGAGCGAGCTCAGGTACCGATAACAGTGAAGCCGCAGCAGTGCGGGCTGCACAAGCCCGCCCCGATCCCTGGGTACTTACTCAGTCAGCTGGGAGGCACTCTAGTCCATGCTGCTAGGCTTCACTGCTACCACAACCTGAGCTAGCCAGATTAAAGCCAACACAGGTATGTCCACACACGTTGCAATCACTCCCAGACGGACTTACCCAGAGGGGCAACCACGGGGGATGTTTGCAGATGTGACCCATTGCCCTTCCAACATTTTATTACCTCGTTGATGCCCCCATCATCATGACTGCAGGACTCATGCATTTTCATTTCTGGCCCCTTCAACTCTCTCTCTCTTTTTTTTTTAAACATGTTTGTACCAAGGCAAATCAACAAGCAAATTAATTCTGCTCTGGATCTGCAGAATCTCTGTAAGCTACAGTTTCAACCTCAGAAATTGATCTTCGCTGGCACTACTGCTATGACTAGGGCAGCGGGAATGGGCTTGCCCGGAGCAGAGGCAATAAGCAAGATGTTAGTTATGGACCAGAGCCAAAAGCCCATAGCCAGACCCTGATCTGCACACAGGATTCCCAATACTAATTGCTGGGGAGCTCTGCATGAAAAACTGATGACAGGACATGGCTTGTCGTCAGGTACTCCATGACAGTTCAGTTCTGGAAGTGTTATCGTACCAGCCATACAATGCCTGAAAAAGTCTTATTTGAAATGGTTTCATCATATAATTAGGTTTGGTGGAATTCAAGTTTTTAAATTATTTTGATGGATAATATCAATGTTTATTCTTAAGCATTTTTTTCAATTTTATTCATTTACATTTTCTCAGTTGTGGGAAATTATTGAGGGGTCAGACAATCATTATTTAATGACAGCCAACACTGAGATTCAAAATGTTAAAGTCTTCATAACCGTTAAAGCACAAATTGTCAACATCACTTAGCAAACTCAACAAAGTAAATATCCTTAAATCAAACTCTAAAAAAGTTCTGAAGCAGCATCTTTGTTACTTTGCCTATCTGTCAGATCACATCGTAGGCTGCAATTCCCACCGTCTCTCACAGATGAAAGAATGCCAGCAACCTTTAGATTATTATCGACGGAAAGATTTGTGTCAGTTTGCGTGTGTCTGGTGAAATTGACGTTTACCAATATTTACTGATAAAAATCGTATCCTTTCAAGCCCACATGTCATGCACAAGTGCATCCCCGTTAGGTCCTGGGACCAACATAGCTACAGTAGCACTGCATGTCCCCATTAGGTTGTCCAACAATAATATTCTGAAAAGAAAGGATTGGTGCCTGCGTGTCTCCTTTGGCAGAAATAGCAATATTTGTGGTGCAGGCAATGTAAAGCTGTCACATTAGCTGTGTTTGCTTCATTTTAAAGGAGGACTTAATATACAGTGGTTATGTTCAAGTACATGAACAAGGAGGGCATGATCCAATGGACGTTAAAACCAATGGAAAGATGCTCATTGACAGCAGTGGGCTTTGGATCAGGCCCTAATTTAGGCTGAGTCATTGACTCATCATGGGACCTTGGAGAGTTGACTTTGCCTTCTTCAGAGAGACAAGGTGGGTGAGGTCATAGCTTTTACTGGACCAACTTCAGGTCTGAAGATGAGCTCTGTAGAACTCGAAAGCTTGTCTCTTTTACCAGCAAAGGTTCATCCAGTAAAAGCTATGACCTCACCTACCTTGTGGCTCTCATCCTGGGACCACCACGACAACAGCTTTGCCTTCTTCAGTCATTCAGACTGTGCATTTCTGTTAATGAAACGAGAAAATGGGGCAAAATCAGGCACCGCCGTGGAACCTGGATGTACCATCTGAACAGCGTTATCCTGCGCAAATACAGAATTATGATGCAATCCAATTTTCTTAACTATAATTACCCCTTAGAGGGCCCAATTCTCAGCTCATTTACTTTGGTGTAAATCAAGAATAACTCCACTGATGTCAATCAAGTAGCACAGCTGTAAATAGGACAAGTATCGGACTCAGTCTTCAAAACCCTTTGCAAACACTGGGTCAAATCCTGAGCTCACTTGGAGCAGTGAATTCAGTGGAGTTACTCCTGATTTACACCGCTTAAGTAAGCTTAGACGCTGACCTCACTGTAACTCCACTGACTTTAGATGCATTCTTTCTTCTGCATATCAATGTGCAATCAGACTCATTCCAATTAATTAATTCTCCAGACGTCACCATGAGTAAGCAGATATTACCCTGATTCTCCAGACGGCGCAACCTAAAGGTTAAGTGATTTGCCCAAAGCCACAAAGCCAGTTATTGTCAATGCTATCATTAGAATCCAGGTATTGCGAGCTCCCAGCCCTGAGTGGTAACCATTAGACTATACCCCTCTCTCAGGCAGTAACAATTGAGGAGATGGGCATGTCCTAGGATTAATAATTGTCTGTGAGGAAATCATAGTCTAGCAGGAAACATCAAACCTTTAACTGGTCCTTAAGCTGGTCCTTAAGCCCCTGAACTACTCTGTGGGGAAATATGAAAACGGGGGGCTAAACCCAAACAAGTATAAACATACAAAGGTTTTTTGCATGGATGCAGCTGCAATTGGTACCTGTAAATTAAGTTGGTATTAGTGAAATTAACACCTTGTAGGTCAGCCAATCAGAACTCTTGAGTTAGGTCTGAACATTCCATTTAATTTACAATTCCATTGAATAGCCAACAAGGCAAGATGGTGTGCCGGTCATTAAGCCATGAGGAGAGAACAATCCTAGGTCAGTACCTAAATCCCATGGTGACAGGTGACTCGGAAAACCCAAAGAGGGATATGTACATGTAGACAGGTGAAAGACTGCATTTCATTTTACTTAGTGTGATATTTACAAGCTGGACTGAGGAACTGATTTCCCTTTTCTTCACTGCAAGAGGGGCAGTGATCTTCCACATGGTTTTGATGAGGTGATTCCTCACCTCCATTCCTCCTTTTCCACCCCCAGCCCTTTCACCATCTAGACACCTGATTCTTCAGCTCCTACAAGCGCCCGCTGACTGCAGTGGCAGGTCTGTGTGTGGAGCGGCTAAACAGTCAACCCATACACATAGAGGCCAAGCTTTAAAACTTGCCAGTTGCCTGAGGTAAAGATGAAGGGGTATTTGGTCCTGCCTCACCACAGCAGGCTGGACTAGATCACCTCTTGAGATCCCTTCCACCCCTCCATGTCTATGCTTCCCCATAGCAAACAGCGATACGTAATATCACAGCGGCACATTAACAAAAGTAGGGGGAGTAAGTATTTAGCTGAGGCAAAAACTGGCAAGTTTTGGAGATTTGTATAAAATCTCTTCCTGTTATGATCTGACCTGAAGAACGTTCTGCAAACCTGGAAACGTCTGCATTCTTCTTTGTTAGGCCCATTTTATTACTTTACCGCTGGTTCATGTTGGCATCTGTTTGGAGGGTTTACCGTTGAAGTGTACTCACCTCTGTGCCTTTTGTATCAGAAGCAACACTTCTGAGCTGTGATTTTCTCTGCAACCCCAAAGGACTGATCCCAGATTTAAAACTACAGACTGGAACAAAACATGGTCCTTCCCACCACTCCAATTCCCAGCTTTTAGGTCACATCATTATCAGCTTGGCTCTGAGCATGAGAGAATGCTTCTGAGTAGGACTATGCCCACAAAATCCACATGTGCATGAAGAACCTCTGTCTCTAGAGTGTGTAGCGGAGCTCTGCTCCCCTCCCAAAGCATCTCAGCACTGATCACGAGTGTGCTATGCTTTCTGGAGACCAAGGAGTAAAATTCAGAGCTCCTTGCTTCCCAGTGCTACCTGGCTCTTCTCATGTAAAGGTGTTCAGCCCTGCTTGGGAGCAAAGGACTATAGTTCCTTTCCATTGCAGATGGGCTCCAAATTTCAAATTCTTGTTCTCATTTACACTGGTGTAAATATGGAGTGACTCTACTGGCTTCACTCCACAATTAGACTAAAGCAGTCAAGAGAAGTGAGTCCCAGACCCATATTCTGCTTCAGACATCTCAAAGTGATCTGGGAGGATTGGTTTTATCCGTCTCTTCTTCCAACCTCAATGACTGCTTCTCCTCACCACTCCAGAAATAGTATTTAACCCGCAGCCTTGTGACAACCCGCTGAAATTAAATTGGCATGACCTGTTTGTTTAGAGTTCTCTACAGATCTGTATCATGGTCCTAGGGAGAGGGCGTGTCAAGAGCCAACAGAGTGTCTCTTCCACTTCCTACCGGCTGAAAGAGCTAACTCTTCATTTACATGTAATATCCAGCTGTGATGGTTCCCCAAATACTTAAGAACCCTATTTTTCAAAGCCTTGTTATTTTAAATACCAGGCATAACACAAAACTCTAAAGGGCAGGAATAGAGAAACCAAAATAATCAAAACAGAGGCAAGGGGACTAGAAATACCTTCAGATGATCTCTAGGGGGAACCATTACCTGGATTCTGCAGGTTAGATCTTCAACAGATGTAAATGGACTTAAATAGAGCAACACAGAGTCACACCAGCTGAGGATTAGGCCCAGTTTGTTCGTACTTTAAACATGTATATAAAGGCACTCGGAAGGGCACATAAAAAAGAACGTACATTTTTTGATACCACCTGGATTTGAAATATACATTGAAAAAGCTGTTTGGGATTTGAGAGCCTCTCCCCAGTGGCGTTTCCAAACACAGCATTCAAGTCAAAACTCAACTTGTTCAGTAGCTGGTACTATGACTATGTGATCTTTATCTGCCTTGCGCACGCTGTCGGCGTCTCTGCTCTTCTCTCCTGTAAATAGGCTTTAAATATAAAGATTGCTGGCTGAAAGTGGTGCTGACTGTGAACAGAGACTCCGCAAAGTCTCCTCTAAGGACTTGATATTTACCTACATTAAGACATTCCTGACTTGTTATTCATCATGACCTTGAGAATCAGCCCTTTCAGTTGGCGCAGTCATAAACTCTGCCTCATTTTATGACCTTTTACCCGGTGTTATTTATTAAGTTCCAACTCTGTACTGTAAATATTCAGTGGCTTGTACCCTAGCTCTTTTCCCTTGTGTTTGGTTCATCTCAGAAGCACCTCCTTGTTTCCAAGGGGCTCCTTCTCTGTGGCTACCACTGCTGAAAACAAGCAATAAACCATCGTAAAGGCATTGTGTCCAGGAGTCTGCACATGTTGTTAGTGAACTGATTTCTCTCCATCTTTGGGATGTACAGAGAGAGGGCAAATTCTCCATTTATGAGGAACTGATTCAGCAACGCAACTGCTGAAGGCACCACTACACGGGGTAATTCGGTTATACCTTGCCGGATGGGCCTGGCCATTGTCAGCCTGGGACCCATCCCACAAGAAAACTCACGGTAACAAAAGAAGTGGTGGCAATCTCAGCACAAGCCATGCTCCAGGTTATCACGGGGAGCTTGGCCTCTGCATATCATTAGGAGTCTAACCCTGGGCCACTGTGCAACTGGAGGTTGTGTCTTTTGGATGAACTATAAAACCAGTGTCCCGGCTCTTGACCCCTTGTGGCTATTAAGATCTCATGACATCTTTCCCAAGAGCTAGGGGTATTGAACCCAGGGGTCCTGGACAAATTCCCAACTGAGTAATTATACATATCCAACATCTCTCCTTCCGTGCTGTTTTCTTTTCCACTTGCTGCCCTGTACTGATGTGTAATGCAGCTAGGTCTGTTCTGCAATGGCTGCGTTTCATCCCAGACATGTCAGTAACACATGAAGGGATTCCTGTACATATGCAGGCAGGTACCTATATATTTACTGCTATGGGGCCAGATGTTAGCTCCTACTGTAGCTGCCCTGCCTTGCTGTTGCAAAAAGAAAGCTAGTGGATTCAGTCCCATGAGGATTCCCATGGGGAATGGGCAGCTGGGCTTAGGTTAGAGCAGTCCTAAGGCTACTCTAACTTACGCTATGGAAGAAACCAGTCCCTGGCCGACCCACAGGACTGTGTGCTCACACCAATTGCTTAAACCCGCCTTTACTTGTTCTTCCCCTATCCCATGGTTCTTCAATGAACACAGCTCAGCCAGGCAAGAGTACCCTGCCCTTATAGTGATAAAAAGGTTAGGGTTAGGGCACAAAGGATATGTTTCACCTGCAAAAAGCCACATTTGTGCGGGCAGATATAGTGCATTTTTAAAGAAATACACAAACAGGTTCTGGTAACACTTAGCACTAACAGGGGCAGCTTTGTAGCTGTGCATGCAGAATTCATACACCATTATTGCAACTGCACACAATGGTATTAACTAAGCACACAAATGGCCAGTGAAGCTAAATGGCGATCTTTGCTCACAAAGGCCCTCGCTTCCGTCCACAATCACTGGAAATTGCAAAGTTCTAACAAAAAGCTGGCCCCTGGTTGGCACAACTAATTATAAGACCGGTAAATTAACTGACTGGCAAATTCCCGACGGAGTAATTCTCCCTATGTAAGATCTCCCCTTCAATGTCAGGTGGATATTATTGTCTTTGTCACTTGCTGGCCTGTAGTGCAATGCAGGTATAATGCAGCTGGGTTCCGCTCTATGATGGCTAGAATTGTCAGTTACATTATGGGGTTTGTCAGAGCAGCAGAGGCGTTTGGGATTAAGCACCTTGCTAAAAATTTGCCACTTGAGCTTGCATATCAGTCATAATTCTAGGCCAAGTATGGCTTCTCAATGTATATTTAGCCACCTGAAAAAGCGCCTTGATTTGCCACCGAGTGCAGTGGGGGCTGTTGGATATTCAGCATGAACTGAAAATCAGCCCATTTATTTATGTACTTAAACAAGGATTTCAGAGACTAACTTTAGGCTTCTAATTTAGAATACTATGCCCTAGTCCTCATGCAGGCTGTTCATTTGATTGGGATCCCCTATGGATGCAGGGATCTGCACTAGTGGATTCCAGTGCAAAACAAAAGCCTTTGCTTATACACTGCGTCGTCTCCCCTTTCCTTTCAGACTACATGCTTCTCAGCACAAGGTCTGTGTTCTTCCTCTGGGTTTATAAAACACCTAGCATGTGATTGGCAATGCAAGTAGTGAACAGTAATACGTGCAATATGAAGTGGTGAAAACAGATCATGGGAAGTGATCACCAGGCCTTCTTTTTCATGGGGCCAGATCTTCCGTTCATGGATGTCCCCCACAGAGCTATGCCCCTTCACACCAGCTGGGAATATGACCCGTGAAATGGAGTGAACTCTGTAACCACAGATGGCAGATTTCATTGCGACATTCTGCTGCAGCTGTCCCTGTTTCCTGATCGCAGAAAACTTAAGGGCCAGCGCTTAGGTGGAGTAGAGCAGGTGGGTCCTCTTGAGCTGAGTGCAGTCATTGTGCGGCGTGACAGACTGTTCATCACAAGGAAAGGTATCACAGGCCCAAAGGCTGAGAAGAGATCAGCAGAACTCATTCAGTCTGTCCTCAGCAATAATACTGTACTTGTATAAACCATCTTCCCTTTCATGATCTCTATGCACCACCCAGACATGAAGTAACTTGAGTGGCTTTGCCTGAGGGCACCCAGGAAAGTCTGCAGCCAAGTCAGCAATAAAATCCACATCTTCTGATTCCCAGTCATAGAATCATAGAATATCAGGGTTGGAAGGGACCCCTGAAGGTCATCTAGTCCAACCCCCTGCTCGAAGCAGGACCAATTCCCAGTTAAATCATCCCAGCCAGGGCTTTGTCAAGCCTGACCTTCAAAACCTCTAAGAAAGGAGATTCTACCACCTCCCTAGGTAACACATTCCAGTGTTTCACCACCCTCTTAGTGAAAAAGTTTTTCCTAATATCCAATCTAAACCTCCCCCACTGCAACTTGAGACCATTACTCCTCGTTCTGTCATCTGCTACCATTGAGAACATTCTAGAGCCATCCTCTTTGGAACCCCCTTTCAGGTAGTTGAAAGCAGCTATCAAATCCCCCCTCATTCTTCTCTTCTGCAGACTAAACAATCCCAGCTCCCTCAGCCTCTCCTCATAAGTCATGTGTTCTAGACCTCTAATCATCTTTGTTGCCCTTCGCTGGACTCTCTCCAATTTATCCACATCCTTCTTGTAGTGTGGGGCCCAAAACTGGACACAGTACTCCAGATGAGGCCTCACCAATGTCGAATAGAGGGGAACGATCACGTCCCTCGATCTGCTCGCTATGCCCCTACTTATACATCCCAAAATGCCATTGACCTTCTTGGCAACAAGGGCACACTGCTGACTCATATGCCTTATAAGTCCTGTGCCTTAAGTACCAGACCATCTCAACCTGTTATGTGGAGAGCCAGCACGTCAATTCACTGAGGGGAGTGAGGCTTTCTTTGACCGCTGGATGCAGTTCCATAGAATTTGAGATAACACACAGCAGAGGCTCCAGAGACAGGCTTTACAGCTCAGTTCTGATATCCCAGTTTGGTGAGAAAGTGGCTTTTCCCAGTTGGGCTGTGAATAAAATGGACAAAGAATGATTGCACGTTCCCCGCCCCAGAAGGGAATCCTTTGTCAATCCACATTTGCTGTATGTATAACCAGCTGACTGGCAGCGTTTGCCTTCTGTTTGCTATGGGGAACACAGGGCATGATCCAAAGACCATTGCAGCCCATGGAAAGAATCCCATTGACCTCAAAGCAAGTTAAGATAACTTTGGATTGTCACAGGGTCCCAAATGAGTTAGGACACCTATTTCAATTCAACGGGAGTTGAACACGTAACTTTCTTAGGCACCTATGAAAATCCCACCCGAAGGGTTTGCTTGTGCAGCCCTAACTGAACAGTTATTCATGCGAGGAGTCCCACAGACATTATTGGAAGTCGGTGGGACTACTTGCACAATTATCTGCTAACGGATAAGAGCGGGGACATGGTCTGAGAGGACAGGATCACACTATAACTAGCAACACTTGGCAAAATAACTCACATGTACTCAATCCCCCGGCCCTGCCTCCGACAGCTTCTGCCAACACACACTGTGCACAAACGCTGATTGTCGCTTTAGACCTTTCCAAATCACATGCAAACCATTGAACTTCCGATTGCAAACTTCTAGCAAGGAATGAAGGTAGCAATGAAAGACGTTCAGTAAGGAGGCTGCCTAGTGCTGGCTGGGTCCTGCTTCCTTTACCCCTTACAGATGCAAATTATTCATGCAAATAGCCAACCCTGCAGGGTTGCATAATCAATAGCAGGCTTCTTGTCAAAGCATTGATTTCCAGCTCTTCAGCATAGAACTGCTAGACGCCAATACCCTTCATTACATGCAGCCTACTTCCACACAATAAATTATGCCATTTGATGGGAAAATACCTCCTTTCTGCATCTAGGCAGGCATTTATTATAGGATCCAGCATCCCATGTCATCTCCAGCTCCAAATGAAAGTACAGCGTTCTGTCAAGTACATTTCCAGGGGAAAACCAGTAACGCATTTGAGGGGGTTCAGATTTGATGCTCTGGGCTGGTCCATTACTAATAGAGATAAAAAATGACATAAGTACACAGACTTTAGTGACATCACAAACCCAGTGTCGTACCCCCAATTTTTAGGCAAATAATTTCGCATGCCTACAGGTTAGGCCACCCCAGCAACAGGATACTCGTATGCCAGTGATAGTCGTACATGCAAAGCGGATGATTTCCTGGGGAGGCTACGTAGGCCAGTGGGTAGGGCAAAGACCTGGATGTCCAGAGCTGTGGGATCTACCACCTGCTTGGCCAATGACCTGTTGCATGATCTTGGCCAAGACCTTTCCTCTCCCACTCTGCATCTACATAGACAGTAAGCTCTTCAGGGCCGGGCCTGTCTCTCGGGGTATGGCTGCACTGCAAATGGAGATACGATTGCAGCTCAGGTAGGCATACCACTAGCTTTAATCCAGCTAGCACGGAAGGTGGCATAGGCTGCACAAGTCAGTTTGGATCCTGGGTGCCTGTACACGGCACTCGCCTGCACCAGGTCCGTGCTGCCACGTCTTCACGGCTCGCCTGAGCCATGCTAACGAGGTTAAAGCTCACGCCTCACACACTGCAACCCGCCCTTTCAATTGCGATATAGACATACCCTCCCTATGTATTTACCTGGGCCTGGAGCCTTAAAAGTACTGAGGCCCTTCGCTCCCACTGAAATCAATAAGAGGGAAGTGCCTAAATACCTTTGAAAATCTCAGCCACAGTACAATGGGGCCCCGATCTCAGCTGAGGCCTTTTTGATCTCCCACAGTTGAAATAATAATATTAATAAATTTGGGGGCATCAATGCAATTTACATCTTCACAACCAAAATGTTTGTATTTCCACCGAAGACTGAACAGGTGCAGAGAACTGCCCCACACTGATGTGTTTTAGACCAGCCTTGCAAAATCATCCAAAATCTACTCTCCTGTCCAGGCTGTTCCTACCAGGACGCTAATTAAAGCAGCTAGTTTTGCTTGTGGGTCACAAAATATTCTTTCCCTCCTCGAAGGTGGGGTGAATTTTGCAAGGCTGCTTTTGGTCAGATTCAGCTTTTTCGATAGTTGGGCCTTGAGTTTGTTCTTGGTTCGTTTTCTGGTTTAAAGTATTGACGCTGCTGAGTATATTGGAACGATTTCCTCAGTGCGGCTATTTGGAACGACTGAGCTTGCCATTTCGTTGCAACACCAAACTCAGTTCTTTTGCTAGTCGATTCAGCATGAAGAAAGTCTCCCTGCTTTGCAATAAATTGCTCCTGGCAGACAGAAATGTAACGTACACCCTCCCGCCGGGAGCAAATGCAAATTAGACCTTTGCTCGCTCCATTTTGCGCATGGGGTGAGAGATGTGAGTTTCTGCTGCTAGGTCTTGAGAGTGCATTTCAACAACAGTGTGATAATTAAGTGGGGGGGGGGGTTGCTCCCTTTGATGGACACCCAGCCAGCCAGTTAGCTGTAAAATCCCTCTTGGTAGCTGTTTTCTACTTGCTTACCTGTAAAGGGTTAAAAAGTCCCCCAGGTAAAGAAAAAAAAGTGGGCACCCGACCAAAAGAACCAACGGGAAGGCTAGAACTTTTTAAAATTGGGGAAAAAAACTTTCCCTTTGTCTGTTGCTCTCTCTGGGCTGCAGGAACAGGGAGCAGCAATGCTATAAGCAGGAATGCTGTGTAAGGTTTGAACCAGGTATGAAAAATTATCTTCCATACCAAGAAGGAATCATTTGGATAGGAACTGTTTAGATAAACACGATCAGGTTTATTTCTTTATTTTGGCTTGTGAATCTCCTCTGTGCTAACCCCTAATGCTTTTGTTTGCTTGTAACCTTTAAGCTGATCCCCCAAGAAAGCTATTTTTGGGTGCTTAATTTTTGGAATTGCTCTTTTAAAATCGAGTAAAAGCCTAAGTTCCAGATGTATTTTCTCTCTTTTTGTTTTTAATAAAATTTACCATTTTTAAGAACAGAATTTGGATTGTTGTGTCCTAAGAGGTTTATGCCTATGCTGTTTGATTAGCTGATGGCAACAGCTAATTTCCTTTGTTTTCTTCTCAGCTCTTCCCAGGAGGGGCTGGGGGTGAAAGGGCTTGAGGGTACCCCAAAGGGAGGAATTCCCAAGTGCTCCTTCCTGGGTCAAAGGGGTTTTATTGCACTTGGGTGGTGGCAGCATTTACCAAGCCAAGGTCAGAGAGAAGCTGTAACCTTGGGAGTTTAATACCAGCCTGCCGTGGCCAGTATTAATTTTTAGAATCCTTGCTGGCCCCCACCTTCTGCACTCGGAGTGCCAGAGTGGGGATTCAGCCTTGACAAACATTTGCGGAGCTTTTTCACCTTTGCAGTGGATGGGCAACATATAGATTACTATAGGAAGGGCAGTGTGTCTACTGGTTAGGGCTCTGGACAGGGCATCAAAAGACATAGGTGCTATTCCCAGCGTTGCTATTAATTTGCTGTGTGACTCTGGGTGCATCTCTTCAACATTCTGTGTCTCTTGTTGGCCTTTATCTATTTAGTCTGCCACCTCTATGGGGGAAGGACTGTCTCTTACCATGGGTATGTAGATTGCCTACCACAATAGGGCTCTGAACTCAGTTAGGGCCCCTAGGCACGACTAGAATACCAATAATTAATAATAATTATGTACAACCTGAGGGCTATATCATGGCTTTCCAAGCCCACGAATGGGGAAAGCTTACTTCAAACACTCCATGGGGTCCGGGGATGCTCTGCTATTGAGGGAGAGGCAGGGGTGTGGCCTGCTAGTTGCAGAGTCAAATGAAATGCTTGGCCAAGCCCCATGCATCGTGGGACATCCATATGGAACAGCTGCCCCAACATGTGACTCCCCACCTCCTCCATCCCTGAGCAGCCATGCTCCTTCCTCTGGTTTGTGGCTGTCCTGGAAGGGGAGTTAATAGGAATTGTTGACTTTAATCAGCGTAGACAGCTCCAATCTGGAGGGGCAATGATTGGCAAACAGACCATAATCTTCCCATTCCACCTGGGAGCAGTCCCCTGTTTTCTGACAGGTGCACCAACGCGATCTATGTCCCAAAGCTTTAGGGGAAGGTCAAACCCAGAGGTCAGTGACTGGAGTTTGGGGGAATTTAGTTTATTCTTTGCTTGTTCACTGCAATCGAGGTGGTCAAGTGACACTGCTGGCATTGCAATTTATCTGCATTTTATTTTCAAGGGCACCTAGAGGCTGGGATGGGCACTCTTGTCAATTAAAATAATTGCTAATAATAAATAACACACTGCCCATTTACAGCTCCTTTTGCTTGAGGTCCTCAAAGCACAAGCAAGAGTTTGATCTCTTTATTTTCAAAGTAGGCTGAGTGGCATATACACACCTCTCCTTTCTAGCCATCACACACTATCAGCACCGCAGTACAGATACAAATCACGTAAAGCAGGACACACAGACAGAAGGAGGATGGCCCCGGGGTTAAGTCAGAGGACTGTGGTAGAGACCTTCTGCTTTGCCACAGTTCTGCAGCATGACCTTAAACTTCTGCACCTCCCTCTGAGGAACAGGGATAAATCAGACTTGTCCACTTCACAGCGAGGTTGTGAGGATTAACTCATCACAGATGGCAAAGTGCCTCGCAGTCCTTGGACAGAGGTGTATGTCTACGATATGGACACTTGGCCATTAGACCCACAGTCTCGAGGCACCTGATGCCTGTTGATTTCAAGGGACATGAGGCACCTAAAGGCCTTTGAGCATCTGGGCCTTAGTACCTGTAGTAAGACTGAATCCATTTCACACAGGTCAGCAAATAACACCTTCCAATCACCGCTAAATTAGCTTGGATTTGAACCACTGGCTATAAGGTAGAGGTGGGCTGCAGCCCATTGCTTATTCCTAGGGCCCTATCAAATGTACAGCCATGAAAAATGCATCACGGACTGTGAAATCTGGTCTTCCCCAGTGAAATCTGGTCTTTTGTGTGCTTTTACCCTGTACTGTACAGATTTCACGGGGGAGACCAGTGTTTCTCAAACTGGGGGTCCTGCCCCAAAAGGTAGTTGCAGGGGAGTTACCAGGTTATATTAGGGTGGTCGCATTATTGCCACCCTCACTTCTGCGCTGCCTTGAGACCTGGGAGGCCAGAGAGCGGTGGCTGGTCGCCAGATGCCCAGCTCTGAAGGGTGGCAATAATGAAGTAAGGGTGGCAATCCCAGACCCTGCCATCCTTCCTTCTGCCCTGCTGCTGAAGGCAGCGCTGCCGTCAGAGCTGGGCTCCCAGCCAGCAGCCGCCGCTCTCCAGCTGCCCAGCTCTGACGGCAGAACCACCTCCAGCAGCAGCGCAGAAATAAGGGTAGCTGCACCACAAACCCCCCTACTGTAACCTTGCAAACCCACCCACCCACCCACACACACACACACACACACACACACACACAACTCCTTACTGGGTCAGGACCCCCACAATTACAACACCGAGCAATTACAGATTGAAACAGCTGAAACCATGAAATTTATGATTTTTAAAATTCTATGACCATGAAATTGACCAAAATGGACTGTGGATTTGGTAGGGCCCGACTTATTCCTTGAACCACCCAACCCCTTGCTCCAGCCTTCATCTGGCCCCATCTGCCCTGCCGGAGTATCCCCAGCAGGCACAGACATGGCCTAGCCAGCCCCTGCATGCAAGGTGTGTGTCAGAGGCCTGGCCAGAGCACTGTGTGCTCCGGCTGTCAACTGACAGACAGTCCCTTTGTCACTGTCACTAGCTGGTGCAATTTAGAGCAGCCCCCAGGTAGCTCACGAAAGCTTATGCTCAAATAAATTGGTTAGTCTCTAAGGTGCCACAAGCACTCCTTTTCTTTTTGCAAATAAGAAACTGTAGATTTTAAAATCCTCACCCCTCTTCTAGGTAATGCTACTGTGTCCTTTGCAGGCTGAACACCTTTGGTTGGCACCAGCCACTGCTTATGCATTATGGCTCTTGACCTCTGAAGTATAGCATAATAAAAAGGTACCTCAAGCCCAGCATGGTCGCCGTTGTCACTGACTTTGAAATACTGGGGCCTGAGCCTTCCGCCACTTTCACTAGTTTCCCACCACTCTAACTCCAGGGACTTGGTTGGAGTTACTCCTGATTCACACCGGTGCCAGGGAGGGGAGACTCAGGCTCCGTATCTTTCACAGCACCTTTCAGGAATCTAAAAAGACGCTCTTCTGACACACAAGAAGATTAAGGAATTGTACACTCAGGGCCAAGCTACGCCATTCACTACTCCCATCATTTATTTCTGAGATAAGCAGGGCGGCTCCCGGTTTGTATCAACGTGTTATCTGGAGCAGACGTGCACCAGTTAAGACTTTTAAGGAGGTTGACCAGCTGCTCATGCCAATGCTGCATTTTGTGCAAACAACTGGATCCACCATTTGTCTAAATCAGGGCAGTTTGTTCAGATCCGCGCTGAGGGCCTAACGTTGGCATTTATTGTGGCTTTGTGTTTTTAGAAACCACCCTGAATGCAGCTTTGCTCCAGCTGAAGAACTCAGGATCCTTATTACTGGGATAATTGGGGAGGCACAATAATGCTCTGCTGTTCTTATGACTAAGGCTAAGTTTCTGACATGGACCCCATGATTCTAGCTCGGGGGGGGGAACGCTGCCAGCAGCAGGAGGGAGCTCCAGTGGGTTCCTCACCACCTGCGGCGAGTGGAAGCTCCGGGGTCCTCCCGCACGGTGGCTGAGCAGCTCTGGGGGGGCCCAGCCACCTTCAGCGAATGGGAGCTTTGGGGTTCCCCTGCCTGCAGGGACTGGGGCTGCTGTGGGGTCCCCTCACCCCCCCACAGCAGCTGGGAGCTCAGAGAGGTCCCCCACACCCCAAATGGGAGCTACCAGGGGGCTGGCTGGGAGGTCCAGCCCTGGGGCAGAAAACGTCATGGAGGTCAAAGGAAGTCACAGATTCTGTGATGTCTGTGACCTCCGTGACATAATCATAGCCTTACTTATGACTAATTCATGTGGAGGGCTTCTGATTTCAGGTTTTACCAAATAAACACCTCCAGACTCAAAAAATAAATGAAATTAGTATTTATCCAATACATATCAGAAAAACACTGGAAAGAGCTACTTGTATCTAAGGGCCTATCTACGGGGAGCAGTAATGGGGACTTTAACAGGGGTGTGATTTCTCAAGCGCACTCTCATGTCACACATTAACTTGTCTGTGTAGACCTGCTGGTGTGTGCTAAATGTTCCCTAGTGCACTTAAACTTAGTACTGTTTGAAATAGGCCTCCATTTAAGTGCACTAGGGAACATTACAAAGCGATTACTTGTTAGAGTGTATACTACTATAATGGGTAATGTATATAATATATATTAATACAGTCTACAAAAAGAGAAAGCCCCGCAAAATCCCAACTTTTGGTCATCTACATAAAACTCAAAAATTACCAAAAATAAACCCCAAAAATAAAATTAATAAACCCTCAAAAACAGAAGCCCTATTCATTTCATACCCATTAATGTTAAGAAACCATCATCGCCAGAATTAGGAATTTGAGCCCATATCTGGACAGGTACAACCATTCAATTGGGACAGCATTAATGTGCCACTAAGAAGATATTATTTGTTCTATATTCATTGTTTTTCTGGCTAGGGGTAACAATAAGATTTGGAGAAGCGGAATTGTGCTAAGGTCACTTGGCTAGCAAAATATGGTGATTTGAAGAGCTCCATGGCTTTTGATTCTAGCTCAGGAATGTAATCTGCCCATAATCCATCCTGTGGAGTTTTTGCCCCAAAGATCTGCGGAGCAGTTTAAATTAATCTGAGTGGGACTCATCATCCATCAAGTCCACGTGTCCAGGTTCCAAAAAGTTACTTGAATTAAATTGCTAGGATTCTCTATTGCAACAAGTCAACTTTGCCTTTAGAGACCTTATGTGTATTGTCCAGGCATCCACACACTGCTAACACTGCCAAAGTCCTGTCCTAGTTTATACTGGGTCCAAGGTAAATGCCGAGATGGATTTCTCAAAGAGTGGTTTCTTTTCCAGTTCTCCCTAAATCCTGGTACAGAATTTAGAGGGGATCATCTCAGGATGTCACAGAACTGAAACAGAGCTTTTCCAAGTTTAGGTGCAACAGGTGTTTTGTCACTGATACCATCACATGTCCTCACAACATCACCCATCTATAACATCACCCATGTACAACATCACACATGAGTACTTTACAAACAGCCATTCACTCAGCCACACAACATGCCCCGTAAAGTGTCATCCCCTTTTCACAGATGAGGAATCTGGGGGGCACAGTGACATTAGAAGGACTGTTTTCAGAGTAACAGCCGTGTTAGTCTGTATTCGCAAAAAGAAAAGGAGTACTTGTGGCACCTTAGAGACTAACCAATTTATTTGAGCATAAGCTTTCGTGAGCTACAGCATCCGATGAAGTGAGCCGTAGCTCACGAAAGCTTATGCTCAGATAAATTGGTTAGTCTCTAAGGTGCCACAAGTACTCCTTTTCTTTTTATTAGAAGGCCTCTGTCAGCTCAAAAGCACTGGGCCAGATTCTCTTCTCCCTTACACAGGTGTACGTCTGGAGGAGCCCTGCTGAAGTTGATGGAGATACCCCAGTGTGAAGCTGGTGTGAGAAGAAAATTGGGCCCGCTATTTTAAAGCGCCATACTGTCCTATGTGCAGTCGTTCCATCGTTATATTTGGCCGCACACTGTGTTTTCGGGCAGGTGGCTATTTCAGGAGGGTCCTGAAGCACCCGTCGTAGGGATGAGCATGCATATGTGGAAAGTGACCCACATGAACACAGGCCTGAGCTGCTGACACCTACAGCTCCTAAAAGACAAGAGCAGCTGCTCCTGCTGGAATCCATAGAGAGTAGGAAACATTCCAGCTTGATGTACCCCATCTCCATATGCAGCTTCTTCAGGGGAGCGCCACAAACATTATATCTCAGAGATCCCCCCAGAAAAATCCTGCAGATCAGAGACTGCTTTCTAGAGCCTGCAAATGCTACCTGTAAGGATATTTTCCTCCCATTCGTGTCTGTAAGATGCAGATGGGAGCATTCTCCAGACATCCTGCTCCTAGAGCGGGAATGTGGGAGAGCACAGGTGGCTTCTGAGCAGTGCACAGGCATGATAGTGTCACCTGGCTAGTGCGTGTGATGAGCAAGCACTAGGATGTGTCAACAAACTCTCTTGAGTTTGCACGAGGATCAGCACATGGAGATGAGCTAGAAACACAAAGAAAGTCAGGTCTGATTGACAAACAAACTGTGCCCAAACATTTCAAATGCACTATCGCAGTCCTAAGTGAGGTCAAGACATGAGGGAAGCGTTTAAAAAATCAGGTGCCTGAAGTTAATCTCCTAAATGATATGAGTGATTATTTATTACGTGTATTATCATAGCGCCTAGGAGCCCCAGTCATTGACCAGGAGCGAAGTGTGCTCGGCACTGTACAAACACAGAAAAAAACACAGACCCTGAACCAAAGGCACCGGCATATGACTTCATTGGGAGCTGCTGAGTGTCCCGCTTTTTTGAAAACCAGGTCACTGATTTATGACCTGTAAACCAGGATTTAGGCGCTAACTTTAAGCCTCCATTCTTTAAAATCCTGGCCACAGTTTTGAAGTTTATATTGGCCCTTCAAGTGCAATGCCTGAGATCACATGGCAACAGAAGCCAGCCCACCAGAATCCCAGCTTTCAGCTTCAGCCACGAGACCACATTTCCTCATCTCCATAGCAAAATAATGGCTAATCATGACAGACAAAACTAACTGCTCAGATCCACCCACAGCACAATCAAGAGAAGCCTAGTCTATGATCAGCGTAATTAATCATCATTAGCAATTTAACACCATGGTACTGTGCTGCTAAAACCACCATCTTTGCCCTGCTAACACCTTTCCCCAAGAATCTCAACATGCTTTAACAATATTCATGAATTTTTCGCAACACTCTTGCACTCTGAACTATTATCCTTAGAGATGATTGGAACCACAGCGGGGACCTGGCCCATGGCTAAGGCCCGACAGTAATTTTCCATCAGATAATTCAGTTCCATTGAAAGCTAAATGCTTCACGAAATGGAGTCAATTTTGCTGAAATTTTGTTTTGGAGAAAACCTGCGGGGTGGGGATTCCAACAATATCTAAACATCCCATGGCAACATTTTCCGACTGAACCATTTAAATTTTTCACTTTGACATGATTTTTCATTTTAAAATGGAACATTTCAGTTGATCCCAAACTAATTTTGTTTCTGAGTTCCCTTCAGCAGAGAATTTGCAAATTTCTGGGTTGCGTTCCAATTCAGAACAAAGCCACATTGCAAAAGCTTTTGTGAAGTGGAATTTGCATCCTCCACACAGCTCTAATATCCCATTTTTACAAACGGGGAAACCGAGGCACGGAAAGGTGACAGCATCGGCGTTGACTCTGTGGGTGCTTCTGGGCACAAGCACACATGGGAAAAAAGGGGGTGCTCAGTACCCACAGACTGTGGCCCTGCCCACACTCCACCCCTAAACCCCACCCCAGCTCAGCCTCTTCCCCCATGACCCACCCATGCTGTGTCTCTTCCTTCCCCAGCCCTCTGCCACTCGCTTCTCTCTGCCCCCTCCCCCCGTTACTCGCCCTTCAGGCAGGAGGGGGGCAGAGCGGAGCGAGCGGTGGGCGGGAGGTGCTTTGGGGAGGGGGCAGAGAGGAGCGAGCGGCGACTGGTGGAGGGAGCCTCAGAGTAGGGGGTGGAGAAGAGCGGGCAGGAGGCGCTTGGGGGGGTCAGAGAGGAGCAAGCAGCGGGCGGGGGGTCTCGGAGGAGGGGACAGAGTGGGGGGGCAGGGCCTCAAGGGAAGAGACCGAGTGGGATCAGGGCATTGGAGCAGAGCGGGGGTGGAGCACCCGTCAGCAAAAACAAAAGTCAGCACCTGTGGGTGAAGATGAATATTTTCCCAACATGGGTGACTAAAGAAGGCACCTAACTGCTGATGTGATTCTCAGACCCAGCTGAATATCTGCAGCCAGCTCCCAATGATTTGAAAATCAGGACACTTATTTATACTCCTTCATAGGGATTTAGGTGTCTACCTTTAAGCTCAAGCGTGAAAATTGTGACTTGCCCCAAGTGACTCAGGAAAACCCTGGAGTTCTGATTCCGAGGGCTCTGCGGTTCATCACATCTACGTCCAACTAGAGCGGGTTGAAATTTTCAGAAACTAGATTTTTCAATATTTTATCATCAAAATTTCAAATTTCATGACATATTTTTTTGCCTCTTTTAACCAGCTGTACTCCACCTATCCTCAGATCCCATTGACCAGGGGAGGGAAACTATAGGCTTGTCTCCTAAGCCTTTCAGCCTCTTAACAGATTTAAAATTTTTATTAAAGCTACTGTTTAAAATCAAATTTACACAAGTTAAGAAGGAAGGTGCTGTACATCTGGCGTCAGGCTTGAGTTATGAGAGATTACAAGTACCGGTTACAAGGTTCACAAGATACATACATAGTACATAACCAGCATAGACCCATATCGGAGTGCGGGAGTTTTAGCCAAAGAGCTAAGAAGCTATAGCTTTTCAGCCTGTTTAAGAATGAAGCAAGCTTTCCATTGACTCCAGAAAGTACAGATTTCCATTTCTACCCCCTTGTACTGCCTATAAAAGAAAACAGCCAGGAGATAAGCAAATATCTCTGTCCCTGCATGTTCTGCCTTTTCCATGAGTCTGACAAGAATATGACAACAACAAAAATACTGCCAAGGATGACAATTCACCTTGAATATTTTGAGTGATGCTGTTATCTTATCTCTCCACACCTGTTTCCTGACAGGCAGATGGAAATTTTTGAGGATGGAAGCCAAGATGTTAAAAGAAACAAAAACACCAAGAGATTGCACAAGGTGTCATTCAAAAATGGAGACCAATCTTCCTGTTCTCTCTCCATGATAAGCACATCTCATGGCTTACAGCAGTGACTCCTCACCTTGTCAGCTCAAAGGAGCTATACCGATTTACTCCAGATGAGGATCACACATAAGTTCTTCGCTCTACTGACATCGGCCTACTGCGTCCCTTTCAGCTGTGTCTTCTCTAGCCTACTATGGAGAAGACCCTTAGACGGAGCATGAATGAAATGGAAATGGGCAACAGTGGTGCGCTGATAAAAAAAAAAACACCCTCTTTGCAAAGTTGCATAGGCACTATGCATCATTTAGGCTTCACTTAAGACCTCAAATGGGACTTAAGCTGTGCATAGCTGTCTTCCCAGGGGTAAATCTCATCCATTATAAAGAGGTGACTTGATTGGGCTTTGTTATCATCAAGGGTTCCAGAAGGGTATGTTTAGAACTGACCAATGTATAGTATTTTAGCACCTGGTGAGAATGATCTATCGATAAGTGTGTGTGCATTAGATCCCCAAGCCACACTTATGGTTCTCTGTAATGTGTCATCTGTGCTTTCCCATCTCTGCTCCCCATTTTTTGAAAATGAAAGGCCACATATATTCATTTGTGGTGTAGCTCCAATGGACTTGGGAGGAGTTACAGCACGGTGAATTTCCAAGGGGTGTTCGTAACTGGATGAGGCTTTCTCCTCATGCTGAGATTTCCAACTAAACAAAGCAAGCTCTTCACAGGGCATGCACGATCTTGGAGCTAAGGTGGATATACTTTGTCAGCCCTACTTAAGAGAAGCAACCTGAGCAATCATGAAGGCCCCCAGACAAGTTGGCATTGCCCTTCCAGGATCTACCTGCAAGAAATAAGCTCTGGGACCAGGCTTCATCTTAGACCTGAAATTCCCTGGAGAACAGGCTTTATTCAAAGTCAAAGTAGCTATATTTAATCTTCAGATAATGCTGACTTGCCCTTGGATCAGTCAGCAATGCAGAACCAATGCATTCTGCTGCCTCCGGGCAATCCTTCAGGGTGGGGACACGGGGCCAGATCCTCAAAGGAATTTAGGGGCCTAATCCCCATTGATTTAAATGGGAGTAAGGTTCCTAAATACCTCTGAGGCTCTGAGCCAATGTCCCGGCTCTTGGTCATTTTTGTTATGCCATCTCCATAAAAAATAGCAATGACTTAATTGACCTCTGCCTGTTGCCTTGGTTGTGAATTCAGTGAGATTCCTTTGGGTCCTTCCAGTGTCGGAAGTGAGCTTGGCATGTGCCCAGCATACACAAATATTGCTGGTTAGAAGTGCTGTCTCACATAGCACGCTTCCCAGTAACTGTAATTACCACCAGCGGCACACCTGGTTGGCTTTGCACTGGGCCAGGGTCTCATCAACAGCAAATGCTGGCAACAAAGATTCATGTGTGTGCCTCTAATCTGCACTTCCCAGCGCTAAAGTCTCAGCAATCATTTGTGAAACGAGTCCAATTTCGAAGATGAGTCTTCCCTCTGTGGATCAAATTCTGCTCTCCATGATCGTGATGCAAATCCAGTGGAGTTACTGCAGACTTACAATGCAGTGACTAAAATGAGAATCCAGCCAAAGTGCTTTATCATGCCCCTTCCAAACCTTCCTCGGCCTATCTGACCAGCCAAAGACTCAAACACAGGGGGATACCTTTTGATGACGTAGGCTATAGCTCCTAAATAAAAAAAGGCGTGGTGGGCTGAAAAAAACCCAAAGGAAGCTGAAGCTAGATAAATTTAGGCTATCAGTAAAGGTCAAATTTTTAACAGCAAAGATAATTAACCATTGGAACAAATTATACGCTGTAGCTCAACCACAAGATATGGGCTTGATGCAAGGATTACTAGGTGAAATTCTACGGCCTGTGTTATGCAAGTCAGATTAGATGATCACAAAGCTAGATGTGAATAGGACGTCAGTCCCAGAAAGATGAATCAGCTCACCCTTATGAGATCAGCTATATGTTGATAGGAGCATGTAGGCCCCGATCCAATGCCCACTGAAGACAATGCAAACCCTCCAGTTGACTTCAGTGGCCTCTGGATCGGGCCCTTGGTCCTCTCAGTTGGAGCAGGATGCTGTTGTGTCTTGGAAAATACCCCGGTTGGCAGGATCAGTAGCAATATTTACTCAAAACTAGTCTATGAGTGTGATTAATGCTGGTTTATTGTTTTGTAGTTATGTCAATACCTTTCAGGTCTGGTTTATTTAAAGGACGAAAGGGTTGGTGTGGGAGCCTGCCAGCGTTAAAGAAACACTTTCCTTCCAACACAAACAAGAGCACACACAGCGATCACCCAAGAGCATTTCGCTTTTGATCCGTGCTACAGAGAGGCTCCGAATGCAGACTCTGCTCTCACGGTTCATGGGCCAGTCCAGCTCCCAGTGAAACCAAAGGAAGTCTTTCCGGTCACTTCAGTGGATATGAGGTTGGGATTCTGGAGTACATCTGCACAGCCCGTGGCAGGGAGCCTCAGAACAGACTCAGGTTCATGGGTCTAGCATTACCACACTCATACTAGCTCTATCCCAGGCTTCAGAGCCCAAGCTCCAGCCCAAGCCAGAGTGTCTACAGAGGTGTTTTAGCACAGTCGTGTAAGCCTGAGTCTATCAACCCGGGCTCGGCGGCTCACTGCCATGAGCTGTGCACACACCCCCTTAGTTTGCCAAGGCAAGCTCGAAAAAGTCCAGATCAACTCCTTCGAATCAAAAGTTCACATCCCAGCAGAGTCAGCTCAGCCCTTGCAGCCTGTTAAGTCGGCTGGGGCAAGAAATGGATAAAGGGCCGTGTTTCAGTTACACCAACGTAGATCCATAGTAATGACACCGAGATCCCTGGACTTGACTTCAATTTCAGAGCATTATTCTGGACACCCAGTGGTGAGAATTCAGGTGAGGGAGAACAACGTTGGACTGGACCCTGCAGCATGTGAGGACCCAGGGGGAAGTGGTTAAAGATCTAAGTGATACAGGTGTATCCTTTGGTACATAGGAGAAGGCGAACAGCGGTAACTGGCACAGGCCAGAGTCTGGGGAGATGGACATTTTTTTGGAATTAGTCATTTGCCAGATTCTGTGACTTTTACTCATGCCGCTTAGGACCTTAAACCACCAGTAAATCCCATGGAAAGCAACAAGCCAGCTCCTGGAGTAAAGTACTGCTCAGCATGATTAAGCATGGCCCACTCCGGATCAATTTGATGTCTAAAGCAGGATACAAAATGGAAGTTCCCGAGCTCTGACCACAGGCACCCAGGCTGGCACTGGCCACAAACAATGTCCCATGTCATCAGGCTTGCTGCCACCATAGAGACAGGGACAAGGAACCACTGTAAGTCAAATATTTATTCTCAAATACATTTCGCAACTTGTTTGTGCTGTTTGCACGCAGCGATGAGTAAAATGACTGGATGACGTATCTCGGCTCTCTGCAGAGTCAAATAAAAAGAGTTTAACCTTTAAGGAATCCACATTTCTCCCAAAGGGCTGATGTTTCTTTAATTATTATTTCTTTACAAAAAAAAGAAAAAAGAGTGATGTGTCACTGATTTTACTTCCTTCTAAGATTTCATTAGCAAGGATTTTAGCTGGAAGCATCTTACTACCTCTCTACCATGGTGGCTGAAATTGAACAAAGTATCCAGTATAAATTCCTATTAAAGCTGAACCTCTAGCAAGGCTGACGCAAATGGAAAGAACAAGAGACTATAAGTCAGGGATCCTTTTATTCTTAGTTGTATTACACCAGTAGTAGTGCCAATCCAGTTCAGGGCCATATTGTGCTAGATGCTGTGTAAACCTAGAGCAGGAGACAAAAAGCTTGCAGTCTATATAGACCAGGCTGAGAAAGGGTTGGAGGTAGGACAGATTATGCCATTTTACAGCTGGGGAACTAAGAACTAGAGAGATTAAGCAGTTTACTCAAGATCATACAGGGAGCAGATTCAGGATTTAAACCCAGATCAGTGCCGTAACCGTGAGGCCATCTTTCCCCTGGCTTGTTTTTGTGATGCTGACACTGTCCAAGTCACTTCAATTGCCTGGGTTTTAGTTTACACATTATTTCTTTACAAAGATTGTTGCAAAGCTTAATAATGATGAATAGGGCACTCTGTGATCACAGGGGGAAAGGCTCTATCTAGCTCTGTTTTCAGTACTACCAGACACTCTCCTGGTGTGTGCTGCCATCCGCACTGAACAATGGCTTGCAGTGTTTACTCATTCCCTCGAACGCATTTGTTGGCCGGGGATGTAAAATAAATCTGTCTCACTTATTACCTTTATTGAGCGGCTTAATGACGGGTCATTTAGAAACCAATTTATGGCTGCGTAGCTCCCAATGAGATGGAGCAGGCGTGAGTCCTGGCAAAGGCAAAGGAGTCTCTTGATACAGCCTCCAAAGCCTCTTTGATGTGATTTGTTGGGAGGAAAGCGTCATTTAGTGTTGTTCTGGTAAATAATGTCATGGCCCACGTGGCTGCATTGTCTGAGACAGAGGCTCCTTCTCTGCATACTCTGAGATGCCCGGACACTGATCTTGACATCAATTTCTTGAGTGTATTCTCGAGGTGTTTCCCAGCTCACCTAGGCACTGCCCAAAGGGTCAACTGAAGACTATGGCAGACGTGGCCAAGGGTAGGGTGACCGCTCCATTAGGAGGTGCAGGTGCATTACGCTCTCTGGATGTGTTCTGTTCATGCTAACGTCACCCATTCTATTGCAAACAGGGCCTGTCCTCAGGGGGCATGTGCAGTCCTGGGATTAGCAGATGTTGACTACTCCATTGCCTTCAAGAAAGTTGCAGGGGGGATGGTCCTGCGGGCATCCAGTTCCTGACCAGTGCTTTGTCATGATCAAAGAAAAGGCAGTTCCCAGCTCGCCCAAGCAGGATTCATAGTGAGCCTGGTGCTGCTCTAACACAGCTCAGAGAGTTTAGCAACTGCCCAGTAAAGAGATGAATGGCCAGTAAGGACTAGAGTCTGATCCCGTTACTCAAATCAAGTAGTATCTGACGCGGCAAGCCGCCACGCAATGGAACTACGCACTGATAAGGTGCAAGCAGCGCACAAATCGGAATGTCCATCCCCTCGTACATTCCAATATTGAAATGTTTGTGGTCATATGGACCCAGGATTCAAAGATAAACTAGCAAAATTTCTCACAGAACGAAAAGTCCCAAAACACTTTGATTCGGAAATGTAGAAAAGTTAAGCTTCAATATTTGCGATCGAAATAAAGTGTTCTCAGTTTGCCCAATGGAAATCTTTTCGTTTTGGTCTCTCAAACTGACCCCAAAATATCTCCTTTCAAGTTGGGCTGGCATTAAGCTGCATCTGCCTATGGTGCTGTGGTGCCTCAGAAGAGGTGTAGTTCAGTTGTTTCTTGACCCCATTTTCCCTACAGGCCAGGCTCCCCAGCTGGACTGCATCTCCTAGGATACTCCCACAGCCATGTGACTCCCAGAATGCACGACATAGCTTGGTCAGAGCGGGGACCACAATGCATCATGGCAGATGTAGTCTGGCTAAGGAGCCCAGCCCATAGGGGAGAGTGGAAACAAGAGGCCCGTGGACTATAACTCCCATAGGCAGACATAGTTTAATGTTGAGCTGACTCAGAGCAAAACAGTTCAGTTCAGTTCAACAATCGGTTTTGTTTCAATTCACCTCAAGCCAACCCAAAGTGAAATATTTAGTTTCGATTTTCCTGTTGGAAAAGCAAAAGAAATTCTTCAAAACTGACGTCTTCCCAGAGGAAATTTCAATTTTGCAGAAACTGCATTTGCTGTTGAAGAAACCACTGACTGAAAATTGCCACCGGTTCGACATTTAAGTCTGGGTGGCAGAGACTGACCCTGAATTATGCATCTCATTGTTGAGTTGCAGTACCTCGATTTAAGGCATTTCCTATAAGGAGGGACAAACCACTGAGCTGACCTTGGCCCCCGTAAACAGGATTTAAGCTCTTCCTTAAATTGCTCCTCTCTTCCCTTAGTCTCAGGAGTTGATAAATCATCTGCAGTTTGATTGTTGAATTCCAAACAAAATACTAATATAGTTTTGAAAGAACCACATGACCCCAAGTTAAAAGCTGCTGTGGATGCTATATCAGAAGGAGTAAATAACACTTCCTTATTTACTTTCTCCACACCAGTCATGATTTTATCGACTTCTATCATATCCTCCCTTAGTTGTCTCTTTTCCAAGCTGAAAAGTCCCAGTCTTTCTTATTAATCTCTCCTGATACGGAATCTGTTCCATAGCCCTAATCATTTTTGTTGCCCTTTTCTGAACCTTTTTTTTCTGCCCTTTTTTGAGATGGGCCAATCACATCTGCATGCAGTATTCAAGATGTGGGCGTACCATGGATTTATATAGAGGCAACATGATATTTTCTGTCTTATTATCCATCCCTTTCTTAATGATTCCCAACATTCTGTTCGCTTTTTTGACAGCTGCTGCACATCAAGTGGATGTTTTCAGAGAACTACCCACAATGACACCAAGATCTCTTTCTAGCCAAAAGCATTTTTCTTCTTGACTTTTGAAAATTGCCAACCAATGGAACGATCCATTATCGCACAGCTCTGCTCTTGAGAGAGCCCGTGAGCTTGCAGAGAAGTTCCTACATAATGCTGAGCACCCCTTTGACTTTGAAATAAGTGGTGGGTGCTCTGCAGGTTCCAGGATGGGCACTGAACTCAGATGTGGTTTATATAGCACGTGCCCATCCTGGAACCTGCAGAGCACCCACCACTTATTTCAAAGTCAAAGGGGTGCTCAGCATTATGTAGGAACTTCTCTGCAACTGGCAGGATCAGACCCGATCTGCAGTAATGTACGTATGAAATATGCTCCAGTGGGCGTATCTGCAGCTTTGATTTTTTTCCCCCATTACAAGTTTTTTGGAAGACAGGATACTGGGCTAGAGGGACCTTTGGTCTGACCCAGTATGGCCATTCTTACGTTAAGTATCTAGGTTGTGGGATAAGGGTATGTGATCGTTGTAGAGACCTCTAGAGGGTATGTGTGACTGCTGACTGGCTGCAGAGAACATCCGACAATCTGTAGCCTGGCAACTGATGGCCGGGCCCCCTCCTCTGCAAGAATCAGCTGCAGATGTTGGTGCAGACCAGGTGACCTGCTTGCCCAGGAAAGGGACAAAGGATGGAGGAGGGGCAACAGTCATGCCTTAGGCTGGGCTGTGGGAAGCGAGTCAATCTGCTGGCAGGAGTCTCCGGAGGGAGGGCCAGGGCCTTGGAACTCTGGATTTCCCAGCCCCCAAGATGGACTTTGCTGAAAGTTCCTGATTTCTGTGCTAATAAAATCTGTTCGAGGCTGTGTTCCTGTCAACTAATAAACTCTTCTGTTTTACAACGCCGGCTGAGTCACCGCTGACTTCGAAGTTGGGGTGCATGGCCCTGTGGGGGCGGGTAAGGCTTCCCCGGGTGTCCCATTCAGGTGGACTGGCTGCGGGGAGCTGATGGTGTGAACAGGGGGGCTTAACACTCTGAGGTCAGACCCAGGAAACGCCAAAGCCGAGCAGGCTTCTTGCCCTGGTGAGTGTGCCCTGAGGGGAGACACACTGCACCAGAGTCCTGGTTGAGCTTCATTCAGAGCAGTCCCAGAGCACCGAGACCGTGACTCCATGACAACCATAGCACCCGAGCACCTCACAATCATTAATGGCTTTTATCCTCCCACGTGCCCAGAAGGTAGGGAAGGATTACCCCCCATTTACAGAAGGCACAGGGTACATTAAGTGACTCACTGAAGGTCACATGGGAAATCAGTAGCAGACCCAGGAACTGACCCCCAACTCTCAATCCAGGACCTTATCCACTAGCCCATCATTCCTGCCCATGAGTATCCCCTTTGAAAAAGCACAGATACACTTTGTAATACGCTCAGATGATCATCAAATCCAAGTTCATTGAAGCAAGAGGCAGAGTAAGTCCCACAGTCTAAGGGCTCGTCTACACTGGAAATGCTTCAGTGTAGACACTACCTATGTCAGTGGGAAGTGTTCTCCCATCACTGTAGTTAATCCACCCTACTGCCCCAAGAAGCAATGGGAAGAATTCTCCCATCGACCTAGCGTTGCCTACACAGGGGATGAGGTCGGGTTTAACTACATCACTCAGGGGTATGGATTTTTCACACCCCTGAGTGACAGTTAAGCCAGCGTAATCTTCTAGTGTAGACCAGGCCTAGGTGTCGCTTTTGACCTAACTGGCTTGGGACCTATGGCCTAAAAAACTGATCCAAACTCCAAACTGCTGCAAAAGCTGTGGACCTGGTGCTCCCCTCTGCTGCTCCGGGCAGGGTGCTCCCTGTTCATAACACAAGAACCAGAGGGACTCAGTGAAGTTTGTAGTGGCAACCCATTTCCGACTGATAAAAGGCAACACCTTCACACCGTTCACCCACACAGCCACATGGATAACGAGCACAACCTTACTTACATCAGAGCATTAAACATCTACAAGGGATATGAAGCTTAATGCTTCAAGGCACAAGTCAACTGCTCACTGCCTGAAGTTCGGTAGAAGCTTGCAGGTTACTCCATAGCTCCCACTATGGGATTTCTTGCACCTTTCTCTTAAGCAGACATCCCACTGAGCTCAATGGACCACCGGGCTTAGCTGACGTGGCAAGTCCAGCTGCATCTTCAAAGCACATATTGCTCTATTGCGTCTTTCAGGGGGGGTCACGATGAAATGAAAGAAACTTGTCTGCCACATCCCTGGGGTTTGCTAGGATGATAGCCATGCTGTACAAAGGCTGCTCTTAGGGACAACTGAGGGGCCGTAGCTGCCCTGGACTTGCGGGGTACAGAGATGTGCAGCTAGTCTAAGCCACTCCCCACGCTACCCCCAGCTACACAGCTCTTTTTAGCGTTGTAGCCCGAGCAGAGCTAGTGCTGGTATGTCTGCCCCTCACAGCTGAAATGTAGAAGTGCTCCTGCGTGCCTCTGAGGATGTGGATAGAGGCTGACTTTCTTCTTTACAAACGTACATTTCGGGATTGCAATCAGGGTTAGCCCTAAAAGTATGGGCCTTTGTCACAGCCATCATCTCAGACACCCTAGGCTAAATTCAGAGGAGAGTCTAAGTTGGTGAAGCTTAAACCTTCTGGTTCCCACAGCATACCCCAGACACATTGTACAGCTCCAATTCGTTTAGGCCCATGCCCATGTGCTATATTGCAACTTGCACACACCTTTACATGTCTGTCACACTGTCTGAAGTAGCTCACAACTGAGTGTGCCAATCTCAGGGCAGAAGGTCAGAAAACAGGTCAGACACCCAAAACTGGCTGGTATAATCTATAGTTAGATTTCACCAAGCCAGTAACAAATGTGTACTCCTAGATTACTATATTAGTCCTACCATGGAGTCACAAACAGTCACTTTAGGCTCTCCAGCACATCTTCTCTCCCAGACTTTATGACATAGGTGCCAACTCTGTGGAGGCTCCGGAGCTGGAGCACCCATGGGGAAAAATTAGTGGTTGCTCTGTACCCACTGGCAGTCAAGCTCCCCGCCCCCCCTCACCTCCTCCTCTGCTTCCTCTCCTGAGCATGCCACATCCCCACTCCTCCGCCTACCTCCCAGGGCTTGCTGCCACCAAACAGCTGTTTGGCGGTGTTAGCAAGCTCCGAGAGGGAGGGGGGAGGAGCAGGAATGTGGTGCGCTCAGGGGAGGAGGCAGGGAAGAGGCGGGGCCGGGGCAGGGACTTGGGGAAAGAGTCAGAATAGGGGCAAGGAGGAGGCAAAGTTGGGGTGGGACTTTGGGGAAGGGGTTGGAATGGGGGCGGGAGCAGAGGTGGGTCCAGCACCCACCGGCGCGAGCAGAAGTCGGCACCTATGCTTTGTGATGTTGGTCACTATACCAAATATTACATCACATTAGGTTACTCCCAACCCCAACAGGCCAGTCACTTACCCCAGGTCAAATTGGTACTCTGGATCTCACCAAAGACAATGCTGAAGGCCAATTTCACTAGTAAACTAACTGAAGGTTCATTAGCTAAAAAAAAGGAATGAGAGTTATTGAGGGGTTAAAAAGGTAAAAAGGCACTAATAGGTGAATCCAAGTTTGTAAGTCCAAAATGTTGACAGAGTTGTAGCAAGTTTCTCAGGATTCCCCAGGGTTATTTTGAGGATCTCTGTCCATGTGTTCTGTATGCCTCACTGTTAGAATCCAAACCAGTTCCAAGATGTTGGGTCCTTCTCTTAAAACAGTATTTGTAGACCCTGCTCACAAAAGATAAGCTGACAGGTGTTGTCACCTGCACAGATCCTTCTTTGATGAAGAATAAGTAATGCAGCAGTCTATGAATTCCCATTGTTGCTTAACGGCCCTTGCTTTGAAGTTAACAACCTTCTTCATTTACAGCCCTTAAGTCCTTCATGATCATACACAAGGTTTCTTTGAGAAGCAACAGCAAACAACAATCTTTCATGACTTTTCATGAAGTTTACACATCAAACTTTAACACTAACACACACAGTAATCTAGGGTTATCTAATTACAGAGTATACATAAGGTATAAGCCAACGACCGGTTACAGATAAGTGAAGACAATAATATTTGCATTTCACTAGTTTTCATGAATTTAGAGCAAATGTAATTACCAGGGCATATGCCATGTAAATATAATGTGATAACATCCCCCTTTGTTCTATTCTAACAAGTGAATTGGCCTAGGCCTACTAGCCCACTTAACGTTTATTTGATATTCACACACACAAGTGAATTGGCCTCTGGCTCTGATTAGAGCTGGCAACCTGCTAGACAGCATCACAATGGATGTGTCCCTTTGAGTACTTTTCCTGTCATTGGAAACGTGCCTAACTTCCAAAGGCAGTGGTACAAATGATCACTTACCATTCACCAGACAATATTCCCAAAGATAAGGATTGCCACAGGCCCCAATTTTGACACTTATTTGCTTCCCTGCAGTCCTGTCTAATGCCATCTTCACCATGCTTGGTTCATTATCGTGAGAGATGAAGAACTCAAGAACACACTTAGAAAGACCATCACCATCCGATCTTTTCCGGCACTGGGATAAGGGTGAGAAAGGCTTTGAGATATCAGCGTTTTGCAAGCCATTCATAAGTGAAAGCTGAAGTGAGGGGGGCCAATGGACTCGGTAGCTAGAGAAATAACAGTATTGCTGAGGTGGGAAGTACTGGTCTTCCACTAAACCCCAGGCACCACAATCTAAGCGCAAAAATGGTTATTACTCCCTGAGCCAGTCAGCTGTTTTTCTTTCCAGCGACGGGGTGTGAAGTGTGAGGAATGGGAAGAACAGAGAATTGGGAAATTGAAAAAAAGGATAATGTATACCAAGATTGGTGAGACAGCTCAAAGAATACCAGACCTCCTTTCCACCGAACGCCTTCTCCTTTACCCTCCCCTCTTTTTCCTGTTTATGTATGTCTTAACTTCTCCCATCTTCCTGCAGCAGCCCCCACCCTAATGTGTTCTGGCTCAGGAGTACGGTTTGCTTTTATATTGTCTGGTCTGGAAGCTTTGACAAGTTGTATAATTGCGTAAGTCTCCTGGAGATCCCATAAGCACACGGTGCTCAGAAACATATACAAGCTGTCAGTCATTTCTCTTTTTTGTATTTTTTATTGTTTGTTTTATATATAAAAAAAAATCAACAAAGATTAATTGCAAAAAAAGTGTGTATTTGCTAGGTACAAGATCTGCCCTGAACCTGTGAGGTACCGAGTGTTAGGATATAGATATTCAGGCCTGTCTGCAAAGGCCTGTACTTTAAGAATTTAGGTGTATTCTTATCACTTGGCTAGTTACAGGTATAAAAGAAAGAATCAAAATCACTGTCTGCCGGTGTAAGGGCCTTCTCTTACTGGGACAGTCTGAGGCCCTGTTCTTAGGCTAAGGCCTTTGACTAAGCAGCAGAGGCAGCCATAAGCTGGGAAGCGACCGGTCACCTCCTCACATTCCAAACTAGTCACATTGAAAGAAGGTGCTATGGGGCTGTTAGGAATACAATCCTAACCTGATAATGCCTATCGCCTCCAGAGAAAGGGAAGTGCCTAGAAGATGTAAAAGGAAACTTAGTTTGATAGCATCCTGTCTGGCAAGAACTCACTTAACAATAGCTGAGATGTGAAATCCTCACTTCTGTGTTGTTTTGTCATTATAGTTCCCACTTTGCTATTGTTTGTCTGTAAAATCTCTGTCTGGTTCTGTGATTGTTTCTGTCTGCTGTATAATTAATTTTGCTGGGTGTAAACTAATTAAGGTGGTGGGATATAATTGGTTACATAATCATAGTTACAATATGTTAGGATTGGTTAGTTAAATTTCAGGAAAATGATTGGTTAAGATATAGCTAAGCCGAACTCAAGTTTTACTATATAGTCTGCAGTCAATCAGGAAGTGAGAGGGTGGGGGGTGGGGATGGGGGTGGGTGTGGGGTGTGGGGGGAGATGGGAACAGGGCATGGGGATAAGGAAATTGGAATCATGTTTGGCTAAGGGGGGGAATGGGAACAAGGACACAGGTGTAAGGCTCTGTGGTGTCAGAGCTGGGAAGAAGGATACTAAGGAAGGAAACTGGAATCATGCCTGCTGGAAGTTCACCTCAATAAACATCGAATTGTTTGCACCTTTGGACTTAGGGTATTGTTGCTCTCTGTTCATGCGAGAAGGACCAGGGAAGTAAGTGGGTGAAGGAATAAGCCCCCTAACACCGAGTCCCTCCTAAGATGGACTTGGAGGACTGGGCCAGCTATTATAGTGACTTGTTGGTCCTTCACTGCTACACTTACTCATACAACGCAATAAGTCTCAACTCACACGAGGGACAACAACTTGGCCCTGTTCTGGCCCCAGTGCTGAGTGCCCTCTACCCCTCACAGCTTCCTTGCGAGTTGACAATGTTCAGCACCTTACAGGAGGGCACTCCACTCTGTGCAGGAAGTGCCTCGCCCAGCTATAAAATGGGGGTCATGAGACTCATCACACAGGCCTACTGCCAGATTACTCCAAGAGTGAAAATGCCGTGGAGATGTGAAATGTTGCTTGGGCCTGCTCCAGAGCCAACTGAAGTCAGTGGAGAGACTCCTGTTGGCCTCAATATGGGTTTTGGATCGGGTGCAGAGCCAAATGATGGCTTACATCATGCCCCATGCAACCCCAATGGGGCTGGATATAACTGAGGGAAGAATTTGGCCCGAAGTGTGATTAGTATGGATGCTCCCTATCAATCCAGGTACTTCTGTGTCCAACCTCACCATAATACCTCACAATCATTAATGGATTTACCTTCACAGCACCCCGGTGTGGTAGGAAAGTAGTACATCCCCTTCTACAGATCGTCCACCTGGGGCCCCAGGTCCCCGAGTGGCAAGCCCATGGTCACACATGTCTGCAAACTGAACCTGGTTCTCGCATCACAGCCCAGGGCACTAGCCACCCAACCATTCTTCCCTAGCCTACTGCATCCTACAAAGGGCCAGTCAGTCCTGTCCAGCTATGCACAGGGAAGAGACGCATGAGAGAGAGAGACAGAGCTTTAAATTGGTGCTTCTTGAAGAGCCCAGGACTGTGAGTCACCTGGTTACCCCACCCCCGCCGGCATCCAGAAAGAGACAGACTTGCTTGTGCTTGACCTGCTGTCAGCTCCCTGATACCTCCAGCCTGTTAGCCATGCAGACAATCTCCTCTGGGCTATGCCAGTCCCTGCTTTGCCTAGCAAGTTAACAGGAGGTGTACCCCAGGCCCCAAGCCCCTTCAGAGCATCCCCCTGTAGGGTCCAGCCCCTTATCCACTGAACACGCCTAGCATTACCAGGCCTGCCCACCTCCCACCCCCTCATGTACACGCCAGCTTACTTGAGTCAACTCAGGATCAGCACTGAGATATGTTTATAGTAGGAACAATCACTAGCTTATCATCAAAGCTCAAGATTTAAGAGATCATGCATCCAATGAAGTGAGCTGTAGCTCACGAAAGCTTTTGCTCAGATAAATTTGTTAGTCTCTAAGGTGCCACAAGTCCTCCTTTTCTTGTTACTGTAAAAGTAACTTTCGTGGACTTGAGAACCTATTCCTGCCTATTCATAAATTGTTGTGGGTGAAGGTATTGAAGGTATGAAGTATTCTTGCCAGCAAGTTAAAGAAGTATGGATTGGATGAATGGACTAAAAGGTGGATAGAAAGCAGGCTAGATTGTTGGGCTCAATGGGTAGTGATCAACGGCTCGATATTTAGTTGGCAGCCGCTATCAAGCGAAGTGTCCCAGGGGTCGGTCCTGGGTCCAGTTTTGTTCAACATCTTTACTAATGATATGGACAATGGGATAGATTGCACCCTCAGCAAGTTTGCAGATGACACTAGGCTGGGGGGAGCAGTAGATATGCTGGAGGTTAGGGACAGGGTCCAGAGAGACCTAAGCAAATTGGAGGATTGGGCCAAAAGAAATCTGATGAGGTTCAACAACGACAAGTGCAGAGTCCTGCACTTAGGATGGAAGAATCCCATGCTCTGCTACAGGCTGGGGACCGACTGGCTAAGCAGCAGTTCTACAGAAAAGGACCTGGGGACTACAATGGATGAGAAGGTGGATATGAGTCAGCAGTGTGCCCTTGTTGCCAAGAAGGCTAATGGCATATTGGGCTGTATTAGTAGAAGCACTGCCAGCAGATCGAGGGATTTGATTATTCCCCTCTATTCGGCACTGGTGAGGCCACATCTGGAGTATTGCGTCCAGTTTTGGGCCCCCCACTACAGAAAGAATGTGGACAAATTGGAGACAGTCCAGCAGAGGGCAACGAAAATTATTAGGGGGCTAGGGCACATAACTTAAGAGGAGAGGCTGAGGGAACTGGACTTGTTTAGTCTGCAGAAGAGAAGAGTGAGGGGGGATTTGATAGCAGCCTTCAACTACCTGAAGGGGGGGTCCAAAGAGGATGGAGCTCGGCTGTTCTCAGTGGTGGCAGATGACAGAACAAGGAGCAATGGTCTCAAGCTGCAGTGGGGGAGGTCTAGGTTGGATATTAGGAAATACTATTTCACTAGGAGGGTGGTGAAGCACTGGAATGGGTTACCTAGAGAGGTGATGGAATCTCCTTCCTTAGAGGTTTTTAAGGTCAGGCTTGACAAAGCCTTGGCTGGGATGACTTAGCTGGTGTTAGTCCTGCTTTGAGCAGGGTGTTGGACTAGATCAGTGGTTCCCAAACTTGGTCTACCGCTTGTTCAAGGAAAGCCCCTGGCAGGCCGGGCTGGTTTGTTTACATGCCGCGTCCGCAGATTTGGCTGATCGCGGCTCCCACTGGCCGCAGTTCGCTGTGCCCGGCCAATGGGGGCTGCGGGAAGTGGCGGCCAGTATGTCCCGCGGCCCACGCCGCTACCCGCAGCCCCCATTGGCCGGGCACAGCGAACTGTGGCCAGTGGGAGCCGCGATCAGCCGAACCTGCTGACGCGGCAGGTAAACAAACCAGCCCGGCCCACCAGGGGCTTTCCCTGAACAAGGGGCGTCCCAAGTTTGGGAACCACTGGATTAGATGACCGCCTGAGGTCTCTTCCAACCCTAATCTTCTATGACTCTATGATCCTAAGGTACCATAGGTTTCAATGAAAAGCAGTCCAAAACTTAGCAAACGGGACTGCTAATAGGATGCATGCAGGACAGGGCAATCTTCTATTCTCACACAAGCACTGATCCTTTGAGAAAAAAGGAGCCCAATTACTTCTCCCAGGTATTATCTTGCTAACTCCCCTGTGATTAAATAAATGGATTAGGGTTGTAGTTTAATATTCTGGTACTCTGTACGGCTTTCCACAACTTCTGAGTCACACAAAGAAAAATGTTCTGTAGCAGGAGTGAACTTTTGACCATAACATTTAGCTAGTTATTTCCCCTAACCACACCGCTAAAAAAGCAAATTGCCTTTCCACACAACAATAAATTAATATAGCTTTTCTTTATTCGAGGGAGTGATCACTGCTTTCTGACTGGGTTGTTGATGAAGGCTGGTGCATGCCAGGCTGGAGAGCCCGTGGGTTGGAATGTATGGAAAAAGATTACAAAATATAAACTTCTCCCTTCGAAGACTGCTAAAAGCACGGCTGTCAGCTGAACACAATTCAACTGTAGTTCTACAGCGCTGAACTATGCACAACAAGCTTCAAGAAATAGGTCATGAGACTATGAAACATATTTTTCTTCCCAAAAGTACAGGTTTAATCGTTATGCTCCTGCATTAAAAAAGACATTTTATTGCATGAAATGTCAGACAGAAGGGAGGACGGTGGGGAAAGCCAACCCCGATTTTTGTTATTAATCCCTCACTCCATGTGGCTACAGGTCGCCTCGTTACATCAAATTTCCCTGCAGCAACAAGAGTCGGATCTTAGAGGCTGGTTTGCTGTGCACAGATGCAACCATTTCGGTTCACGATCTATCAAGAGGACAACGGTCCAGATCCTTAAAGGTATTTAGGTGCCCATAGAAATCAATCCATTTGTGATAAATCAAGGGCAAGGGGTAGCTTCCTTTTATGGACACCCAGCCAGCCAGTAGCTATAAAATCCCTCTTAGTAGCTGTTCGCTAATTGCTCTACCTGTAAAGGGTTAAAAAGTCTCACTGCTATGTATAGGTAAAAGGAAGTGAGTGGGCACCTAACCAAAAGAGCCAACGGGAAGGCTAGACCTTTTTAAAATTGAAAAAAAGACTCCCCTTTGGTCTGTCTGTGGTTGTTCTCACAGGGAGAGGTGGACAGGGCAGGGCAGAAGCTTGGGCCAGGTATGAAAAATCATCAGTATCATACCTAGAAACTACTCATTTAAAACCCCAGATATGTAAGTAGATCAGGAAATGACTAGGAAGACGTGATTAGGTTTATCCCTTTTATTTCGTTAGGGCTTGTGGCTTCCTCTGTGCTAACCCCAGGTGCTTTTGTTTTGCTTGTAACCTTTAAGCTGGACGTCAAGAAAGCTATTCAAGAGATTTTTGTGTCTTAAGAGGTTTGTGCACGTTGGTTAATTAGCTGGTGGCAACAGCTGCTTTCCTTTTTTTTTTCTTTTCTTTCTCAGCTCTTCCCCAGAGGGGGTGTGAAAGGGCTTGAGGGTACCCTACTGGAAGGAATTCCCAAGTGCGCCTTCCTGGGCTCTCAAAGGGGTTCTGCACTTCGGTGGTGGCAGCATCTACCGAGCCAAGGTCAGAGAGAAGCTGTAGCCTTGGGCTTTAATACAAGCCTGGAGTAGCCAGTATTAATTTTAGAATCCTTGCGGGCCCCCACCTTCTGCACTCGAAGTGCCAGAGTGGGGAATCAGCCTTGACACCATTGTTGTATGCAGTGTTGCTGGAGGTTTTTAAGGTCAGGACCAGGATATTAGAGAGACAAGGTGGGTGAGGTAATATCTTTTATTGGACCAGCTTCTGTTGGTAAGAAAAACACGCTTTTGAGCTTTGAGATCAATGGAAGTTAGGCCAGGGCCACTGGAAAAGGGGGGGCAGGCAGGGGGTCATGGCCCTCCCACTTTTTGAAAGTGGATGGGTCTGACCCGTCCACTTTTCACCACGGCCCCTGCTCCTTCTCTTTCCCCGAACCCTCCCCCCTGCCACCAGGCCAGCAGCTGGAGCCTGGCTGGGGAGCCCGGACCACGGTGGGGCACTGCGGAGCCTCCACCTGCCGGGGATGGGGGGTTCGAGCAGCTCCCCACACCTGCCTGCATGGCTTTTACCATGGCTGGGCTGTGGTTTTGAGTCCCCACCCCTTGGCCAGAGTCAGATCAGGGTAAGAGCTGCGCGGGCCACTGTAGGGAACCGCGGACCCTCCAGGGCGGGGACATGGGCTGGGGGTTGCTCTCGGCCCCCTCCACTCTCACCCCAGGCAGGTGGAGGGTCCACGACATTCCCAGCTTCTGGTAAACAGAGGCTAGGGCCACCATCCCTACCCATCCTGGCTGATAGCCACTGATGGACTCTATGCTCGAACTTATCTAGTTCTTTTTTGAACCCTGTTATAGTCTTTCCCTGTGATTTCCTCCACTGGTGAAGTCGAGGATAAACAAGGGTGTAAGGGGTTTATCCACTTTTCATTTGGGGAATATGGAGCTTAGTTTAGGCTAGTTTGCCCACTTTATTTTTTTAACCACTGCCTCACTGATTTCATTTAAAACATTACAGGTCATTGATCTTTAACATATTTAATCCAAAAGGACCATTCAGAGAAGCCTGGCTGCAGGCCTGGCTTTAATCAGCGCTGCTGCAAAGGCTGTCCCCAGCAACGACTGGCATTTACAAAGTCCCTTTCAGCTCGGAGGAGCTTTAAAACTCTTTGCAAATGCTTCATCCGCCATCAAAATGCAGCCACTTCTGGTGTTAACTGTGGTTAATAGCACACAGTATCACCGCCCAGTTGTTCAGGACAAGAAGTGAAGGCCAAGGAACAGCTTAGTTTGGAGGTGTACAAAGGTGGTTTTGAGCCGTTATGTGATCCCAGCTCATTATACGGATATAACAGCAGGCCAGCTCCCCTGTGTAAATTAGAGCAGCCTCGTTTACTGTAGGGGAGCTGATGTGTTCAAGCCCCAGGTAACATGGCTAGAGCCCAACAAACCCCAGGACAAAGCACAGGCAAGCTACAGGTTATCCATCCCTGGCTAAAGGCGTTCAGCTGCAAAATGGGCTTCCAGTGGATGACCGTTCTCCGGATACACTGCAAGTCCTGCCCCTTGACAGAGCTTCACTACCACAGCCAGTTTTGGTGGGGAGTGGGCTGGGGGGGGCAAGGGATGATTGAGATGTAGAAGAAAGAACGAGGAATTAGATCCCCCAACCCTGCATGTTAAATGCAGGCCAAGCCTCCTCTTCTCAAAGTCCACTACAGAGCTCACCATGCAAGTTGCCTGGGAAGTGCTCAGATACTATGGGGATGGACGCTACAGAAACCCCCCAGGTGAATAGAAATAATAAACACAGGTCACCCTGGAAGGTGCTTAGCTTGTATCCTAATGGGGCACTGTCCTCTTAACAGGCGGTACATGAAACCTCCTGAACTGGCTCTGGCTTTGTGTCTCTCTCTTCCTCTCGGGGGTGCCAGGTGTGCAGGGAGTATTAGCCCTGATGCTACTCACAGCTAAGGGAAAGTCTCATGCAGCTCAAAGGGCAGAGCTGGGTCTGGGTAAGCAGTTGCTGCTTTGTAATATCAGGGTGTTGTGTCCTTCTGCTATTTACTACTTCATTCATTAAACTAACAGGATCTCCTTCATTTGGTTAGAGGACTGTGAGCAAGAAATATTACTTGCAATAAATCCCGTTTTTTATTTCCATACCTGCAATGGCTTAATAATCTTCCACCCAGTTTTAAAGCATCCAGATCTATATATGGCAACAAGCCCTCAGAACTTTCAGAAAAGGGATGTTAGCTTCATTCCATATGCTTTTGTCATCATCAAATTAAACCTACAATAGATTACTTTCCCATTGCTACAAAAGGCATCCCTTCTGAGCTAATATAGCTTCACAGTTCTTATGAGCTTGTTTGCTTACTTTGTTCTCAAAGATTCAACTCTGCAGCCTCATCCACTGCTAATTAAAAGAGATTGAGACAAAATTAGCAGGTTTCAGAGTAGCAGCCGTGTTAGTCTGTATTCGCAAAAAGAAAAGGAGGACTTGTGGCACCTTAGAGACTAACAAGTTTATTTGAGCATGAGCTTTCGTGAGCTACAGCTCACTTCATCGGATGCATTCAGTGGAAAATACAGTGGGGAGATTTATATACATAGAGAACATGAAACAATGGGTGTTACCATACACACTGTAACCAGAGTGATCACTTAAGGTGAGCTATTACCAGCAGAAGAGCAGGGGGGGAAATCTAATTCCTCGTTCTTTCTTCTACATCTCAATCAACCCTTGCCCCGCCCCTAGGACTTGCAGTGTATCTGGAGAACGGTCATCCACTGGAAGCCCACTACAAAAGGTTCCCCCCGCCCCCCACTCTCCTGCTGGTAATAGCTCACCTTAAGTGATCACTTTGGTTACAGTGTGTATGGTAACACCCATTGTTTCATGTTCTCTATGTATATAAATCTCCCCACTGTATTTTCCATTGAATGCATCCGATGAAGTGAGCTGTAGCTCACGAAAGCTTATGCTCAAATAAATTTGTTCGTCTCTAAGGTGCCACAAGTCCTCCTGTTCTTTTTACTGAATTAGCAGTCATTCCAGTCACAGCAGAGGAGGTAAACTGCAACAAGACTAGATTTGTCCCAAGTGGCAAGTCTAAAGAAAGGGTGGATCCAATTCCACTGAAGGCTGGATCAGATCCATCCTTAAGAGCTCAGGGTTTGGGGATATTTCTCTACCGCTTATGGGTCTGAAAAGCTGGGCTGGAGGTCTCCCCGGAAGAAGCCTTCACGTGAGATTTACTCAATTCTATTTCCAGCACTGCGTGAATCAATATCACAAGAGCAACTTTAAACCGATCCCTGCTAGAAACAGTTTCCAGCAAAGAACCAAAATCACATCCCTTTGGGGCCACTTCTAAAAATGGATGAAAGTTTGGAGAGAGCCAAATAGTCTAATTCCTTTTCAAACCAAGGCCCTGCTCCAGTAAAGTATGTAATGCATCCAATGAAGTGAGCTGTAGCTCATGAAAGCTTATGCTCAAATAAATTTGTTAGTCTCTAAGGTGCCACAAGTACTCCTTTTCTATAAGCAGGTAAGTAACTTTAAGCAAATGAGTAGCCCCATTGACTACCAATGAGATTACTCACATGCTTCAGTGATTTGCTAAATCAGAGCAGAGTTTTTCTCTCCTTAATTAAGAGTCATAAAGGGCCAAGTTTTCAGAAGGGGAGGCTGAAGGTTTATTGACAGCCATGTCTGCCTCTATGTTGGTACAACATCCAGCATAGCACGGCCCTGAGCTTGACTGGGCCTTTGCCATGTTGAACACTAATAAAAAGATAACATTTTAGTTCTGGAAGACGGAGGCTGTGGTTGGTGCTGTACAAGTTACAAAAGAGTAAGGGGCCTGATGGGAATCCAGGACTAATGATTTCCATTGAATGTGAGACCCAAGTCCCCAGCCTCTATTGTCTACTTACACAGGGGCCATAGACCAAGAAACTGAAAGGGGGACCTGGCAGATAGCTCTTAAAAAGCACTTTACAAAGGAGGTCAGGCTCAGTATCCCCATTTTGTAGAGGAGGGAAACTGAGGGGCAGAGCACTGAGTGACTTGTCCAAGATCACTCAGCCAGTCAGTGGCGGAGCCAGGACTGGGACTCGGTTCTCAGTCCCAGTGTGGAGTATGCTACACCAGGCTGCACTGCTCCAGTCATTCTTTGCAGATATCGGGGACGAATTTCTGATGGGAGTTTTTCCCATTGACTTTGCTAGGTTTTGGATCAGGCCCACAGAAAACCTCTGCTCCAAGCAGCTTATCTAGTCTTTTTTAGATGTTCCCCGATGGGGAAGTGTTTTTAAAAGCTTCTTACAAATGAGGTGCATATATTAAATTTCCACTGCTCAAGGCATCAATATGCAGTTGCCACAAAGGCTCTTTATTCACATACCTTAGGCCAACCCTGGCTCTAATATGAAAGAGAGGCTAGAGGAGACCAGATGATTTTTTTTAAACACAGATCCAGAGAGAAATGGAATAATTTTGAATAAATCAATGCATTCTAACTCTCCCTTGTTAAGCCTTTATCCTTCCTCTGCTTTTGTAAGTGTAGTCAGCTCCATGACTCCACGTATTTGAGTCTACCTGGATTTCTCTTCTCTGGCTAATCATCAGTCCGTGCTGTTCTGGACGGAAGTCAAGTTTTGCAAACATTTTTATTTTCAGAGAAAAGCTGCAAAGAAGTCTGCTGTTGCTTGGTATATACATCAGCATTCAGGAAATCTAGTGCGCTGAGTGGTGTGGGGGGGGGGAAAGTCAGTGAATTAGGAATGGTTTGAAAGCACGCTATACTGCCAGGCCACTGAAAAGGCAGAGGTAATGAAAGCTATTTCACCCACCCGTATGCCTCATAAACTCTATTCAGTAGAATGCCCCAAATATGTTAAGCAAGGTAGAGTGGTCCAGGGCGTCAGGTAAGTGACTAGGGGTCATGAGACGTCCACTCTAGGCTTGGTTCTGCAACTACCCTTCTGGGTGACAGAGGACAAGTCACTTTGGCCCAGATTCTGAAAGGTATTTAAGCACTGCTCCATTCCGCATTGCAAAACCTAACTGCCATAGTAGCCTGCTAAGCCTTTCAAAAGTGAAATAGGCACTTGGGAGCCTCAGTTACATTGCAAGGTCATGTGATTTAGGCTCCTTCATGCCTGAGTTACTTTTCAAAGGGAGACTGTGGCACCTAAGTCATTTATGTGTTGCAGCACTGAGTGGAACACCATCTAATACCTTTAAAAATCTGGGCCTTCAGCTCTGCTTCTCCTCTTCCTGTTTAAATTGTAAATTCTACAGAGCAGGGGCTGTCTTATTATGTGTCTGTACAGCACAGTCAGGCCCTGATCTCAGTTGGACTCGGTGCCAATATTACGATCAAGTGGTGTCATTTGCAATGGTGATTTTTAGGATGTCGTATATAGGAGTCAGACCCCCTAGCTTGTTTTATGTAGGTCACTTAACAGGTATCATCCAGACTACAGGAACCCTTTACTTCTTCCAACCTAGTCACACCTTGAGCTGGTGATCTAGAAATGAAAGGGGCCAGAGCCAAATCAGGAATCCCCTGAACCAGCCAACCCCCTGGCTGCTGCAATGCTTGTCTCATGCACAGAAGGTATTTTGGATGCTCAGGAAGCTGGACTATTGATAGTTACTTGTTAAAGCCCTGATTCAAACAACCCCTTAAATATGTGCTTTCGTGCCAATGAAGTCATTGGTATTTAAGAACATGCTTGGAGTTAAACATGTGCTGAAGTGCTTTGGTGAATCGGGGCTTCATTTATGCCTCGGAGTGAAATATCCCGGCAGGAACAGTCACCGTAGGGGTGCTCTGTGTGTTGTGACTAGTGTCGCTGCTCCAGCCGCTTAGATTCATGGATTAAAACTCAGTTGTGTAACACGCTCATCCCAGCTGAAGTGCTATCAGCTCCATAACTTTACTCTGCTAAAGGAACAGACTTACTTACCCCTTTCACCACTGGTTCACTGATTTGCATCCAGCCTGAGATAGCCGAAAAGCTGTCACCACTCAATGACTGCTCAGAGAAGGGAATTGGGTGGATCTCATCCCAGTTCCTAGTCACCAAACCACCACCAGAACCAGAGGTAAAAGCATATTTGTTAGCAGAAGGATCAAGCAGTAAATGCCCCTAGAAAGATGTTTACCACCCACCCCCGCTATACAGGGTTCAAGGTTTGAAGCCCATTGGTGGGGTGGGCAAGGGATTAGAATGCCGGTCTTTATTTCCATTTCTAAAATACACCATTCAGCACAATCTGTCAGTGTCTACAGCCAGCACTAGCCAGTCATTCCACGCCATTGAAAGATCAAGTCCTCCCCTTTAGGAAAAATCAATTTCAGACCCTCGTTATATTCCCTAAGAGGAAAAATGGTGCAAACAGATAGCAAGATAACCTGGACCGTATATTGCCCTGAGTTCAAGCTATGCCTTGCCACCCATTGGAACAAAGGCTTCAGTCAAATCTAGAGCATGCCAAGCCGGAACTTCTCTATTATAATGAGTTGTGGGGCTAATGCCACTTCCACACATGCGCCCATGAAAGACGGACAAGTTCTCCCACGACATGCTGTGAAACAGCTCCGCTTTACTGCCCACCAGCAAACGTAGCCACACACCACACGGGAGAGAGCGCACACAGGGCATTACAGCAACTCAAGGGTTACTTCTGCAGCATCACCGTTCTCACCCGTGCGAGGCTAGCGTGAGAGAAGTAGCACAAGTGCAGATCACTGCAGTTAACGCTGCGGTGACGATGCACGGCCCGGTGTGCTCCAAAGGTCAATGCACGTGGACACTGACGACCCAGTGGGACAAGCTGCTGACTGTTCTGTACTTAGATTTCCTTCTCCAGGGTGGCAAGATAACACTTCCACTGGCACTAAACTGACTTGAACAAGAAATAACTTACATACCATATAATAGCTTCTGAAGGAATTTCAAGCCCAGATCCTAGAGGTAGAAGGGAAGGGTTATCATCACTATAGCATCTACTCCTACTACGGCTAATTTCATATCTATCTAGAGAGATCAGTGCCTTTTCCAACTATTGTTTGTATTATTGTAGCACCTAGGAGCCCTCGTCAAGGACCAGGACCCCATTGTGCTAGGCCCTGTACAAACACAGAACAAATTACTTTGGCTGTAGAGGGTGTGGTGGGTTTGATCTACTTTGTCTTTATTCTGTGCATCACCGATTTAGCCAGATCACCTGCCCAAATTGCGATTAGGCTGATCACAATGGGCAAGGTGTCTAAACTCTTCAAGCGCTTAATATAGGGGCCCAGTCTGCTGCCAGTGAAGTCATAATGCAAATCTCCCACGGACTTCTATGGAACGAAGCATGGGGCCGTAAAAACTGATCCAGAGTGGGGCTGCACACTTGCAACTCCTGTTGAATCCAGTGGGCATTTCTATCAGGTGCTCAGTGCCTCTCTGGGCTCAGCCCTGGGAGTTCAGGGCCTAGCATCATCCCTAGTCAGTGCTTAGATTAATCCAGAGCAGGATAAAATATGTTTAAACAGCCTTGAGATACCAAGTGCTGAGACAGACATCCGTGGTAAGGTGGGAACTGTGCATGGAAATTGCACTGTTGTAAGAGCCCAGAAGTGAGAGGAGAGGAAATGAAGGCCAGGTGACACCCCAGAACACCAGGCTTCACTTCAAATTACCTGACTGTTGCTTCTGGTGTTGCAGCTGGACCTTATGCTACCACTGTTCTCTTGCTGAAATTGTGTCACAGCCACTGGCAATCCTGGGTGACAGTTTCCTTAAAATGGAGAAAGGTTAAAAAAGGAATCTCTCTGTCTGACATCAGTTTTCCACAATAAGAACAGGAGGACTTGTGGCACCTTAGAGACTAACAAACTTATTTGAGCATAAGCTTTCGTGAGCTACAGCTCACTTCATCGGACGCATGCAGTGGACAATACAGTGGGGAGATTTACGTACACAGAGAACATGAAACAATGGGTGTTACCATACACACTGTAACCAGAGTGATCAGGTAAGGTGAGCTATTACCAGCAGGAGAGCGGGGAGGGAGGGGGGACCTTTTGTAGTGATAATCAAGGTGGGCCATTTCCAGCAGTTGACAAGAACGTCTGAGGAACGGGGAAGGGGGGAATAAACATGGGGAAATAGTTTTACTTTGTGTAATGATCCATCCACTCCCCGTCCCTATTCAAGCCTAAGTTAATTGTATCCAGTTTGCAAATTAATTCCAATTCAGCAGTCTCTTGTTGGAGTCTGTTTTTGAAGTTTTTTTGTTGAAGTATTGCAACTTTTAGGTCTGTAATCGAGTGACCAGAGAGATTGAAGTGTTCTCTGACTGGTTTTTGAATGTTATAATTCTTGACGTCTGATTTGTGTCCATTTATTCTTTTAGGTAGCAACTGTCCGGTTTGGCCAATGTGCATGGCAGAGGGGCATTGCTGGCACATGATGGCATATATCACATTGGTGGATGTGCAGGTGAACGAGCCTCTGATAGTGTGGCTGATGTCATTAGGCCCTATGATGGTGTCCCCTGAATAGATATGTGGACACAGTTGGCAACGGGCTTTGCTGCAAGGATAGGTTCCTGAGTTAGTGGTTCTGTTGTGTGGTGTGTGGTTGCTGGTGAGCATTTGCTTCAGGTTGGGGGGCTGTCTGTAAGCAAGGACTGGCCTGTCTCCCAAGATCTGTGAAAGAGATGGGCCGTCCTTCAGGATAGGTTGTAGATCCTTGATGATGCATTGGAGAGGTTTTAGTTGGGGGCTGAAGGTGATGGCTAGTGGCGTTCTGTTATTTTCTTTCTTGGGCCTGTCCTGTAGTAGGTAACTTCTGGGTACTCTTCTGGCTCTGTCAATCTGTTTCTTCACTTCAGCAAGTGGGTATTGTAGTTGTAAGAACGCTTGATAGAGATCTTTTAGGTGTTTGTGTCTGTCTGAGGGGTTGGAGCAAATGCGGTTGTATCGAAGAGCTTGGCTGTAGACAATGGATCGTGTGGTGTGGTCTGGATGAAAGCTGGAGGCATGTAGGTAAGCATAGCGGTCAGTAGGTTTCCGGTATAGGGTGGTGTTTATGTGACCATCGCTTATTAGCACCATAGTGTCCAGGAAGTGGATCTCTTGTGTGGACTGGTCCAGGCTGAGGTTGGTGGTAGGATGGAAATTGTTGAAATCATGGTGGAATTCCTCAAGGGCTTCTTTTCCATGGGTCCAGATGATGAAGATGTCATCAATGTAGTGCAAGTAGAGTAGGGGCATTAGGGGACAAGAGCTGAGGAAGCGTTGTTCTAAGTCAGCCATAAAAATGTTGGCATGCTGTGGGACCATGCGGGTACCCATAGCAGTGCTGCTGATTTGAAGGTATACATTGCCCCAAATGTGAAATAGTTATGAGTGAGGACAAAGTCACAAACTTCAGCCACCAGGTTTGCCATGACATTATCGGGGATACTGTTCCTGATGGCTTGTAGTCCATCTTTGTGTGGAATGTTGGTGTAGAGGGCTTCTACATCCATAGTGGCCAGGATGGTGTTTTCAGGAAGATCACCGATAGATTGTAGTTCTCTCAGGAAGTCAGTGGTGTCTCAAAGATAGCTGGGAGTGTTGGTAGCCTAGGGCCTGAGGAGGGAGTCTACATAGCCAGACAATCCTGCTGTCAGGGTGCCAATGTCTGAGATGATGGTGTGTCCAGGATTTCCAGGTTTATGGATCTTGGGTAGCAGATAGAATACCCCAGGTCGGGGTTCCAGGGGTGTGTCTGTGCGGATTTGTTCTTGTGCTTTTTCAGAGAGTTTCTTGACCAAATGCTGTAGTTTCTTTTGATAACTCTCAGTGGGATCAGAGGGTAATGGCTTGTAGAAAATGGTGTTGGAGAGCTGCCTAGCAGCCTCTTGTTCATATTCTGACCAATTCATGATGACGACAGCACCTCCTTTGTCAGCCTTTTTGATTATGATGTCAGAGTTCTTTCTGAGGCTGTGGATGGCATTGTGTTCTGCACGGCTGAGGTTATGGGGCAAGTGATGCTGCTTTTCCACAATTTCAGCCCGTGCACGTCAGCGGAAGCACTCTATGTAGAAGTCCAGTCTGTTGTTTCGACCTTCAGGAGGAGTCCACCCAGAATCCTTCTTTTTGTAGTCTTGGTAGGAAGGTCTCTGTGGGTTAGTATGTTGTTCAGAGGTGTGTTGGAAATATTCCTTGAATCGGAGACGTCGAAAATAGGATTCTAGGTCACCACAGAACTGTATCATGTTCGTGGGGGTGGAGGGGCAGAAGGAGAGACCCCAAGATAAGACAGATTCTTCTGCTGGGCTAAGAGTATAGTTGGATAAATTAACAATATTGCTGGGTGGATTAAGGGAACCACTGTTGTGGCCCCTTGTGGCATGTAGTAGTTTAGATGGTCTAGTGTCCTTTTTCTTTTGTAGAGAAGCAAAGTGTGTGTTGTAAATGGCTTGTCTAGTTTTTGTAAAGTCCAGCCACGAGGAAGTTTGTGTGGAAGGTTGGTATTTTATGAGAGTATCCAGTTTGGAGAGCTCATTCTTAATCTTTCCCTGTTTGCTGTAGAGGATGTTGATCAGGTGGTTCCGCAGTTTCTTTGACAGTGTGTGGCACAAGCCATCAGCATAATCTGTGTGGAATGTACATTGTAATGGATTTTTTACCTTCAGTCCTTTTGGTATGATGTCCATCTGTTTGCATTTGGAAAGGAAGGTGATGTCTGTCTGTATCTCTACGAGTTTTTTCATGAAGTTGATAGATTTCCACTCCATACAGCTAAATTCAGTGCCTTGCATAATGACACGTTTCAGAGTAGCAGCCATGTTATTCTAGTTATTATAAGGGAGGGTGTCTGTGACATACAGACTGATCTCCCCTGATCCTACAGCAAAATGTATCCTCTCAATAAATCGCATGTCTGCTAATTCCTCACCAATTCCTCAGTCTCTGTAGATTATAAATGTTCCTTTGGCCTCCACACTCCTGGTCCTCATGTACCCTTAAAACACAAAGCAGTGCTCTGAATCAAAATGCTCTCATTACAGTAGATTGGCTCATCTGCACTGTAAATCCTTAGGCAAATTGTAATTCCTCACTTCCCGGCACTAAGGCTCAAAATGCCAAAATACAGGAAGTCAAGATAGCTTAAGGGACAGCTAGTTGATACGGAGGCTGTGGCTGGTTCAAATCCAGCAGATTAGTCTAATCGCTCTGGGGCTGGTTATGGGAAACAAGGTGACATTCTGTCCAGTTCCTCTTAGACAAGTGTGCATAGCAGAAACTCATCACCAGACCTGGCCCCATATCAGCAGCCAGGCCAAGAATCAAATGGGCCTGGATAACAGCCATCTTGGTGAACTCAGGCCCAGGAGAGCTGCAAACATGAGCAGCTACAGTTTGAGCTAGAAGAGCAAGCTCCCTAGGTGGGAGCATTAGCAGATTCGTAGCCTCTGTGACCAAACCCGGCAAGGGGGTGGATCTTGAAGCCCGAGCAGAACGTGTACATTGCTATTTTTAGACCCAGGCTCTGAGACTCACTGCTGTGGGTTGTTGGGGTGTGGCTTTTTGTTTTTGTTTTGTTTTTGCAGTGTAGACACAACCTAGGCTACCCTCTTACTGCTTGGTGAAGCTTGCCCAACTCTGCCTATGGCTACACAGAGACCTCCAGCCTCCAGGGGCCTTTCAGTTTGGTACCTTTCAAACGCAATCAATTCTCTCAGGTTTTAGTTGTTTTCAAATACATTACAAAAAATGGTTGTATCACAAAGTCTCCCACTGCAGAACACCCCATAGGCCTTCAAATAAAAGTGTTATCCTTTAAAAATACTTTGTGAAGTAAACTGTACTCTTGACAACTTGTTCGTCATTCCTGACACAGCATGGCACTGTCCGGAACGCAAAGTCTCGTTGGGGAATCTCTGCCCCACACGAACACCTGCTTCCCAGGAAGCAGTTCTGCCCCATTAAATGACGCTGATGAGAGGAATTAGAGCAGAGAGCAAACTCCCCTGCTGTTTGCAACAGCTCTGCCAAAGAATTTGTTAACAGTAGGGTACTTCAAGGACTAACATTGCTTTCACGCCAAGAATAAGAATTTGGAAGGTTATATGTAACACCACTACCAGATGACTCCCACAATGGCTTTATTGTTATTTTATTACTGTTACAAATATATGTACCTATAGGATTAATTTTTATGTCTTTTGCTTCTTGGGGGCCTTAGAGAAGAGAACTTGGAGTGGGAGATGCGAGTTTCACATTGTAGAACATAGCCCTGGTGAAGTACGCGACAGAGCCTTTGAAAGCCTCCATGTTACACTTTTGTTGAGATTAAATGTGGAAGGCTAAGAAGACAAATCCTTTATTCAGGCAAATCTAATGAGAGAAAGTAGGTTAGGAAACGGCTTCCAAAAAGGGAAAACTCAGGAGCAAACCCCCCAAGGGTTTATTAGCTCAGTTCTTCCCAACCGGTGGAGACAAAAGGGTAAACTAGTCTTGAGGGGGATGTGAGGCAGAAGAGAAAAACAGAAAGGAGAGAAAGTTGCCTATTCCAAGATTCTCCCTCCCACCTCCATCCACCCGTCATGCAGATATGCTTCTGCAGCCATAGGCAAAGCAGCAAATGGCTCTATGAAAGCCGCCTGCCTTCCATCCTAGACCCAGTTGGGGGACCAGTAAACAACCCCAGAAGACAATAGACCAACAGACCCATTACTCTGTTCCAAAACCTAGTTACTGACTGGAACTAGTAAGAAGCTGCTGAAACTTTTCAGCTGGAATTTCCACTTAGGCAGCCTGAATCTCCCCTTTCTGAATTTCATCCTGTTACTCCTATTTATACCTTCTTGTAACACACTCAGAATTCCCCTCCATTCTTGGTATTAAACATCCTGCCTTCACTTGTAACATACCTCCTGCTTTAGTCACCACTCAGCCAAGCTGTACATTGCCTGCTTTTTTTAATCTTTCCCCATGAATCAGTCCTCTCAGCCTTCTCATCTTTGTTGTTTCTCTTCTCTGAATGCCCTTCCGTGCCATCCATAGCTTTGCGATGAGCTGCTCAGATCTGAATGCAGTATTCCAAGTGCCACCATAGCCACGCCCTTTAGAGAGAGATTATACAGTGGCTATCACCCAAACTTTTAAAGGCCATGAGCCACTTGCTGAATTGCAACCAGTGCAGATCAGAGGATGGGTGGTGTGTGTTCCTGTGGTCTCACCCCATTCAGACAGATTACAGCAGCACTCTGAAGACCACCTGGAACCTTTTGCTACTGCAAAGATAGCTCTAAGGAAAGCATCTCATATTTCAGAAACCCAGCCTGGGGGATCTAAAACCTTATTATTAAATGAATGAGGAGGAAGATGCTCTTCTGGCCTGCAGAAGAGTGTGCAAAAGTCTAGCAGCAGGCAAAGAGGAAGGAACTGATAAGAACACACAAAGGTGTATTTGAAAAATCTCTCTGAGCTATCACTTGAGCATTTCTTAGCCCAGTCAAGAAGAGATCTCAGTGTAATCCCCTGGCAACCCTCTACATGGGGATGTGGTGCTCTTAGAATCATTATCCAGTATTCCTGGTGCGTAAACACACTTTCTTTAACATACAGCAAGTGGATTTTCTTGTCACAAGTATCCCTTTTATTGCTTGAATCAAAAGGAATTTATTGTGGCCAACGCAGAGATAACCCAACTTTTCTGAGGTTTGCGTTATGCTGTATGTCTGGTGCTTAGAGCAGGGAAGTAGACGTCAGGACCCACCTTCTGACACTGGCTTTCCACACAGGACCTTCAGCAAATTACTCAATCTCTGTGCCTCCCTTTCTTCGTTTGCCCAATGGGAATAGTATCTAGCTATCTCCAGGAGAGGGCGTGTGATCTGGTGGTTATAAGCTGCAGGCGTGGGAGTCTGGAGACCAGGGATCTAATGCCAGCTCTGCCACTGATTTGCCGTGTAACTTTGGGCATGTTTCATCACTTTGGCTCGCTTGTCTTCTGAGATCTGTGGTGCAGGGACTGTCTGTGCAGTGCTGAGAAAACACAGTTCTGATTTCTGTGGACCCCGCAAGATTTATGTAAGTTATAATGTGTGTTGTGAGACTTAGGCTATGGCTACACTCGAGAGCACTGACGCAGCTACACAGCTACCAGCCCGCTCCTCTAGCCGCTCCAACGGACAGGAGAGACTTCTCCCATCGACTTCATTAATCCACCCCCAACGAGTGGCGGCAGCCATGTCCGCTGTCACAGCTCAGTCTGCACCAGAGCTTAGGTCGGTGTCACTTATGTCGCTCGGAGGGGTGGCTTGTTCACACCCCAGAGCGACGGCAGTTATACCAACGTAAGTGGTAGGGTCGATGTGGACTTAGTGTTTAAAAAGTTCCTTGAAGGCCTCAGGGCCTGGCCAAGCTCTAAGGTGCTAATGCAGTGATCTAGGCCTCAGCTAGGCTATGCCTGCTGTGGGAGAGGCAGCGGCAAATTGGTGCAATGGAGATAACCTGAAGCTTTAAACTTTAAAGGAAAAGCCCAGAAATTTGGCAGGAACAATAATACACTAGAAACTAGAGAACGTTAAATAGCTGGTTGGGAAAACAAACTGCAAATTACCATCACACTAAGGAGTTTTTCAACAACCTGCTGTGTCAGCCCAAGAAGGAATCAACTCCTCCTCTCCCTGTCTGCAAAGTCCAGCCTCCCTCATGTTGTCTTGCCTTCGCCCCTCTCCAGCTTGCGAAGCTCCTTCAGTCTGACGCTGTGATGGGCGCCCTCTTTCCAACAGGTTCCCCCACAAACGGCAGCTCCTCACACAAAGGCCCACATCTGTTTCCCTGGGGCCCAAGCTGTATTCCCTCTGTCAGTGTCCCAGTGGTCAACCTCACCATTCACACACTCTATGGCCCTCAGGGTGGACTCCTTGCACACCGGCCCTTCAAGGTCCAGCTTCCTCAGCAAATCCAATCCCCCCTTACACCTCGTGCAGTCTCTTTTCACCTCCTTCTCTAACCACCTTCCCACAACCTCCTTCGGGCAGATTCTGAGCCCCATCTCCAGCTCCCAGCTCCTTGGCAGTCTCTCTCCCCCGGACAACATTCTGTGCTATTGCATCACAGCGGCAGACCCTGGCATTTCTCCTCTTGGTCAAAACTGCAGCAGGTTCTAGTGCTAGGGCCAGGGTTACTACACTAAACACTCATGAGAACGGCCCTCCTGGGTCAGTCCAAAGGTCCATCTAGCCCAGTATCCTGTCTTCCGACAGTGGCCAATTCCCGGTTCCCAGAGGGAATGAACAGAATAGATAATCATCATGTGATCCCTACCCTATCACCCATTCCCAGCTTCTGGCAAACAGAGCCTCGGAACACCATCCCTGCCCATCCTGGCTAATAGCCATTAATGGTCCTGTCCTCCATGAATTTATCTAGCTCTTTTTTGAACCCTGTTATAGTCTTGGCCTTCACAACATCCTCTGGAAAGACGTTCCACAGGTTGATTGTGCGTTGATGAAGGAATACTTCCTTTTGTTTGGTTTAAATCTGCTGCCTATTAATTTCATTTGGTGACCCCCTAGAAGACTCACAAATCTTCTATACCATAAGTAGAATAGATCACAAATTTTCCATCTAAACTATTCAATGGAAAAATTCGTTTTAATCTAAACAAGATTTTTCATAAAAAGGTCTCTGATTTCTGTGGAAAATTACAATGCTTCAATCAAAAACAGAACATCCCCAAACCCTAAATATTTCAGTTTGGCAATGCTACCACAGTGCCTTACAGCAGTTGTAGTTTGGTTTCCTCACATCAGCATTCTCCTGCATGGGGTGGGCTTCCCAGTCAGATTCCATCTCCCATGATGCACCAAGTCCCCTTTCCAAGTGGGGAGGCTGTGCTGCACCATGGGAGATGTAGTTCAACCAAATAGGCCAGCCTGTAGAGGCACTTTCAATGCCCTTACAAGCTTAGATGCTTCTCACCACAGGCTGCCTGGTTGGCCTTCAGCCAGGCTCTCCCCTTTGATGAGTGCTTCAGTCGCTCGGTGGTGGTGTCTGTAGATGGAGGTGGAAGAGAGAGAGCATTGCAAATGTCTCTCCCTTTTATCATGTTCTTTCTTCCCTCTTGGCTTCCCCCCACCCTTCAGAGTCAGGTGAGCATTACCTCATCGTACTCCCCAACTGACCAAGCGAAGGGGGGTGACTCACTCGAGAGTCAAACAGATCCTTTGTTGCTGCCTAGGCCAATGTCCCTTGTTCCTGTAAGGCTGGGCTGTGTTTGTCCCATACATGCCCTGATGAGGTGTGAACTTCCCCTCTGCTCCTGGAGAGTTTTTCCTGGGCTTGTTTTAAGCCACGAGGACACATTTTCAGCCTCATAACTATATACATGAAATTACAACCTATAACATTACTATAACAACAATGATCAGTGAATCATGAGCCTTCCGAAGACCCCCGACATGACAAACTTTGCATTGGATACCACACAATCATATTATAAGGATGAACATGGAGGTGCAGGGGGTTCCCCCGAGGTACAGAGTGTCACCAGCATGCAACCACTTTCTCTTGTACATGGCAGAGTATGAAGACAGGGATCTATTAATCCTCTCCACTTCCCCTCAAACTTAATAAAAGAGTCCAGGGTGGTTGACCCCAATAGAAACAGGGCTGTTGGTGCTGGGAATATCCCCACCTACCACTTTATTTTTGTGTCACTCAAGGCTTCTTTTCAATGAGAATATCCCAGGGCAGATGTGTAAATCTAGCGTGTGCGTCTACATGTCCTCAGAAGATCAAAAGATTAAGTGCCACTTAGCGTAATGAGTCAGTGTTTGAAGGGGATCTGTAAAATGGTATTGAGCTCTTGTTTTCACAATATTCTCTTTAGATAGGAATAATTAAGTTGGGAGTAGTAGAAGCTGACATGTAATTAAGTTAGATTCAGCATTTAAAAAGACACCCTGTGATTGTAGCACTCAAGTTTCTTTCTACAGATATGTTGGCAGCACTTAAAGTGAGGTGGGAATGAAGGGGTCGCATGGGGTCACAGACAAGGCAAGAAACACTTTAACCCTGCAGATAAGTGAGAATAATAGAAAAAAAGTATCACTGAGTGTCATCATTTAGCCCAGGGGTCGGCAACCTATGGCACGCATGCCAAAGATGGCCCGCGAGCCAATTTTTAATGGCACGCTTCTGTCTGCTGGGGACAGCAGCGTGCAATTAAAAATCTGGCCCGGCCCGGTCCACTCTTCTCCGCCCACCTCTCTCTCCTTGCAGGGCGGGCAAGCTTCCCCCTCCCCCCGCCTCTTCCATCAGCGTGCAGGGTTCCTGCCCCTCCGCCTCTCCCTCCCTGCAGCCGATCAGCTGACAGCCCTTGCTACGGCGCGAGCAGGAGAGGGAAAAGCAGAGCCGCAGTGCGCTGTCTGCTCCGGGGACGTTGCGGAAGGGGGAGGAATCGGCATATCCCCTCCAGCCCCCTGCTGTGAGCCGCTCGGGGCAGGGGGCTGGGAGCATCCCCACAACCCCAACCCACACACCCCAGCCCCCTGCCCTGACTCCTGCACCCCCCACACGTACCCAGCCCCCCCACACCCCATGCCCTGACTCTTGCACCCCCAGATCCACATCCCCACCCCCACCCTGAGCACCAAACGGGAGCTCCTGCACACACACCCCCACATTCCCACCTGCACCCCTCGCACCAAATGGGAGCTGCCCAGGTAAGCGCTCCACACCCAAACCTCCTGCCCCAACCCTGAGCCCCCTCCCTCATTCTAGCTCCTGGCCAGACCCTGCACCCCAACCCCCAGCCTGCTCCTTCACCCCCAGCCCTGTTCTCAGTGCACTCCCACCCTCACCTCAGTGCAGAGAGAGAGAGAGAATGGGCCAGAATCAGGGAGAAAGTAGGTACCTACTCTATGTGGACAGGGCCGGGACCCCAGACCAGCAGCGGGCTGAGCGGGGCCGGCAGCCGGGACCAGAGCGGTGGCTATATCCAAGCGTGTTCTGCATATGCTCCCAGTCTCATCCCTCCAGCTCTGGAAGTGTTTTTCCAGGCCAGACTTTCCATGCAATGCTCCATCACATCAATTTTTAAACACACTTCTACTGGGGATTAGAAATGAAAATCCCCGACTCATTTCTCTCGTCACCGCGGGCAACATTGCTGCTGAAGACAGGAGTGGTTGTGAGAAATGCATGCTTTGCATTAAACCAGCCATGCTGTACCACACAACGGCTTCAGAAGAGCTCTCTGTTCAAGGCAGAACGCAAGGAGATTTTAAAGGAATCCAGCATCTTTAGAATGATCTGCCATTTAGAACAGCAGGGATAGAACACATCTCCTGCTGCTCCAAAAGGCACATTCTCTTACCCCAAGGAGAATCTCCATTGGCAGTAGAGTAGCTATGACCCCCCCCAGCAGTCCAGATTCTATCTAGAGCAGTGATATCCCCATATACACTGTTTCATTCTAATATTATTCATAGAATCTCAGGGTTGGAAGGGACCTCAGGAGGTCATCTAGTCCAACCCCCTGCTCAAAGCAGGACTAATCCCCAGTTTTTGCCCCAGAACCCTAAATGGCCCCCTCAAGGATTGAACTCACAACCCTGGGTTTAGCAGACCAATTTTCAAACCACTGAGCTATCCCTCCCCCCACACTGCTATGGCTGTGCACATAGTATTTTCATGTCTTTATTTCCACCTGTCTCTGGCACTTCTTTCGAACAATATCTTCAGTATTTTAGTCTCTTTGTAAGAACATAAGAATGGCCCTACTGGGTCAGACCAATGGTCCATCTTGCCCAGTATCCTGCCTCCCAACAATGGCCAATGCCAGATGCTTCCAAGGTGATGAACAGAACAGGGGAGATCAAGTGATCAAATAAATGTACAACTGATCATGCCATTCATGTAGGGTCCACAACCAGGCAGTCAAAGGTGCAGAAGGGGTAGTGCTGTCAGACACTGAGAATTGGCATCACCTCACACCTGCCCTTATTGTTCTCAGCTTCCCTGCTTTTAAGAATAATAGGGAGATTTTGAGGACACAGAATTTGAGAGGCTGTGGACCTGATACTACGAGGAGCCAGGCACTCTCCACTCCTGCTGAAAGCAGTAGGAGGGTAGCCCCACCTTGCAGGAGCAAGGCCTATGGAAGGAAAGATGGTCTTGTGCGCGTCACTGGACAGGGTCTCAGAGGAGTTGGGTTCTATTCGTGGTTCTGCCACAGACTTCCTGTGTGACCTTGGGCAAGTTATTTAATCTCTCAGGGCCTTGGGTCCCTAGCTGTAAAATATGGATAATTCCTTTCTTCCATCCTGTGTCTTGTCTCTTTAGTCTTTAATCTCTTTGGGATAGGGTCTGTCTCTGTATATTGCCTAAATCTGCTAATCCTGGTTGGGACTTCTGCATGCTATCATAACACAAGTGTGTGTGTGTGCGTAAACAACACTCAGCTTGCTCTGATCCTAGCTGCGTGCAATCTGTTTAGCAGCCCCTATAACCCCGCACAACAGGAAATAGAAAAAAGACTAATGTATCCAGTTTACACCAGTCAGCGTACCATAGCAACAGATGCTTCAGCACAAACTGTTGTATGGGGACTGGCTGATGTTGTTTTTGTTAATGGCCATTGGCTGTGATTTGGGCCACCTTTTCTTTCCAGCCAGTCATTAATTTCCCGGGGAATGTTCAACTCTTGGTGCTTATTGCTTCTCTAATGCAGGTGGCTTCCTCTCAATGGGAGCTGAATTGAAACAGGATGCTGATCAAACAATCGAGGTTTCTAAATGAACACCTCCCAGATAACTGTAGATGGAGAATTTTTATGTCCACCTCTGCCACTGAAAATGATGTTCACTGAGGAGTCCACATCTGAGAGCGTTATTATTTGAGTTAATCTCCACTGAAGAGAAGCAGATCTTGGATTTCTGAGGTTTTTTCTTTTGGAATAATTGTACACAATACAAGGCTTGGAATCCTTCCATTTCTGCTCTTTGTCAAGGACCACAATGTTTACAAAAACCTTCCCTAATTAAGAAGATATCAGATTTCCAGAGCAATTTTGATGGGTGTTTAGTTAAAATATACATTGTGAAGACACTTCGACACCATTTTTAATCCCCTCTGTCAATTAGAATCCAGTGACAAAAATAAACAAATTTGTTATATTTGTAGCAAATCCCTATTTCTCCTTAACATCCATTGACATCTTGGTTTATTACAGATGATCTTTGATTTTTATGGATGCCTACTGGGAGCTGCGCCAATCTTTAATCAATGAAGTGGATTGTAAAATCAGGGAAAATTGTGGGGGAATCCAAAGGCACTTTGCTTTCAAGAAAGTTTTGTAAAACTGGAGGCCATAAAACCAGGGTTGCCTTGTATATGGCTGCCCGTGACAATGGGCTGCGGGCATTGCTGATTGAGCAGATGAGTATGGAAGCGTTTAAGAAATCCTACAGTTTTGTATGCATAACGGACCAAATTCTGCTACGTTCTCACAAAGTAGTGAGAGGAAGTCTGGGTTGAGGGTACAGAAAAGACCCACAAAAATGACCCCAGGGCTGGAAAATGTCTTACAATAAGAGACTTAGGGGCTCAATCTGTTTATCTTATGAAAAAGCAGATCAAGCAGTGATTTGATTAGTGTATAAGAAGCATCTAATATTTTCTCCCTATGAAGGTAAAGGCCTCTTCAATCTAGTGCAGCGGTCCCCAAACTTTTGAGGGTCATGCTCCTCCTTACCCTTGTCCACTCTCTTCCCCCCATGCCCCCCCTCCCAAGCCAGTGATGGGAGCAGGGGCATGGCTGGGCCCGGGGAGGAGGGGGGAGGACACACGGACAGGAGTAAGGGGGCCGAGGCTGGGTCTGGGTCTGGGTCTGGAGGTGGGGCCGGGAATGGAGGAGCCACAGCTGGGCTGCGGTGGGGGTCGGCGGCTGGGCCCACAGCCAGGTGCAGCTTCACTCCTGGCCTTGCCCCCAGCCTCGGCCCCGGGCCAGAAATGGAGCCACACACAGTGGCTGAGGCTGGGGCCGGGGTCAGGCGTGCATGGGGCCAGGAGCTGGGGGACGCGGCTGGGGACCAGACAGATCAGAGCTGGGGGTGGGGAGAGGCTGGGTGGCTCTCTTTCCCCACCCCCCTTGGGGGTTGGCCCAGGTCCTGCTGTGCCTCCTGGATGGCCCTCCACATCCCCAAGGGGGGCATGCCCCACACTTTAGGAACCTCTGATCTAGTGGAAAAAGGCAGAACAAGAGCCAATGGCTGGAAGTTAAAGCCAGACAAATGCAAATGAGAAATAAGGCACAAATTTTTAACAGTGAGAGTGATTCACCATTGAAACAAACGAGCAAGGGAAGTGGAGGATTCTCCATTTCTTGAGGTCTTCAAGACTGGATGCCTCTCTGGAAGATACGCTTTTGTCAGGCACAAGTTATTGGGCTCAGTGCAGAGGTAACTGGATAAAATTTTCTGGCCTGTGGTGTATGGAAAGCCAGACCAGATCATAATGGTCCCTTCTGGCCTTAAAATCTCTGAATTTCTCTGAAAACATGACCTTCAGAATAAACATTTGAGAGAAGCTGGTGCATGTTGTTTGAACAGAAAAGGTAAGTTTTCAGGGATTGCCTCTTCTGTATTTCTGATCCAGGTTAAAATCAGTCACTGAAGAGATGCACCAAAAATGTTCTTGTGGGAGTCTCAGTATTTGGCAGTCCTGGGGATCCTGAGACAGCATCTTCTCACCTGACTCACATCCTGCTTTCTACAGTGGCCGGGTGGAATGGGTTAAGTGGGGGATGGCTGAGTGACCTAAACACCAGGCTTGCGAAACTTAGAATCTTTCTAACCATTGGATGCTGTCCCAACAGCGTTAGCTCAGCCCTTCGTCCTTCCAAAGGAGATGGATTGAGCTGGACTGTGGCCTATTCTGTGGCCCCCTTTTACTGCACTACTGGCATAGAGGTGCCCTAAACTAAGAGATGAAGATTTCCCTGGTGTGGTGAAATCCCCGGCTGGCATAGTCAGCTCCCTGTCACCCCTTTTGGCCTCCCAAGCACAAGGGACACATCAGGGGAAAGCCCTTTAGCAATTCCTGCTCCAGTCCCAAGGAGGCTATCATACACCAGTGTAACTTAGAGGTGCTTTGAGGCTGCTCTGAGTTACACCAGGGATTGAACCGGTTCAAGCAGCGCCTGGGAGCAGAGGAGGCCAGAGTGGCATACAGTCCCCTCCGTTCTTCCCTGCTCCTCAGCTGCGCTAGATAGGGCTCTACTACAGTTCAGGATCTAGCCCAGTGGTGCTGGTGCTGATTGTCCACAGGCTCGGCCCCCCCACAGCTCCCAGTGGCCATGGTTTGCTGTTCCTGTCCAAGGGGAGCTGTGGGAAGCGATGGCCAGCACATCCCTGCGGCCCGCAAACCTCAGCCACTGGGAGCTGCGGGGGGCCGTGCCTGCAGACAATCAGCGCCAGCAAATTATCTCGTGGTCCGCTATTAGATTACCCTGATGGGCCGCATGCAGCCCATGGGCAGCAGGTTGCCCACCACTGATCTAGCCCATTGTGCTGTCCATGTTCAATGTGTGAAGATCTGGAAAAAAATGATCCATGATCCTCTATGCTCAGCATGTCTATTAGAGATCCCATGGCACTCTTAACCAGAGTAAGGGTTTGTAGGGCCATGCTGATCCAGAAATTGTCTCCCCTCCCCCGCACCCCGTGTTGTGTGGGTTGCTCTCCTTACCCCAGAGGTGGCTGCATTACAAACAGCTCTGCTGAAAAATGGTTTGGGATCTTTCTGTTTCTAAAATGTTAAGCGTCCAGAACCATGGCACCTTTCTGGGTTCTCCCAGCGCTAACTTTGATTCTGGTCAGCAAAGAAAGCAGCTATCTAGATCGGGGTTCTCAAACTTCATTGCACCATGACCCCCTTCTGACAACACAAATTGCTACACGAACCCAGAAGGGAGGACCGAAGCCTGAGCCCGCCTAAGCCCCGCCACCCTGGGCCGGGGGGGAAGGAGGGGAAAGCCCCGGGGCTTCAGTCCCTGGCAGGGGGCTCTAACCTGAGCCCTGCCGTGCAGGGCTAACGCCCTTGGGCTTTGGCCTGAAGTGCTGGGGCTCAGGCTTTGGCTTCAGCTCCAGACCTCAGCAAGTCTAATGCCAGCCCTGGGGACCCCATTAAAACAAGTCCTTAACTAGTGATGGACTCTTTTGCTGGGCACTTCCAAAGCCAGTCAAACACAGATTGCTATGCAGATAATAGTGGATTGCTCTTTGAAGCTTGGTTCCTCATGCCTTGACTATCAAAGCTCTGTAGAATACAAGGGCACTTACTTTAGGATCACAGGTCCTTTCCAGTCAGCTAAAATGGTATGCCTGGAGGGCAAATGCACCCTTCCAAGACTGGGAATGATAGAGTACAATGAGCAAGCTGAGCAGCTCAGAAAAAGCAAATACAAAGAGGATCTACCTTAACCCATCATCGTCCTGATTCCAGAAATGGCCTGACCAGACCAGGCCAGAGACATCACCACCCCTACTGGCTCGGGCTGAATTCCAAACACAGTTTGGCACTTTGTCTCACACACCTTGTGTGTCCTTTTCCTTCCTTACCTTATTTCTTCATTTTCCTTTCCCCCTCTGTCTAATCAGAGTTCGGCGTAGCCAACCAAGACTGCATATTTTGCGACTGTGCTGGAAGCCTGTGACCAGAGAGACACCTAAAAGCCGTGCCAGGTTTGCCAGGTCTCGGAGCAGCTGATCAGACTGTGGGTTGTGCCTGTGTTTCTCCAGCCCTGAGGTTGCAAGTGAGCCAGAGACAGAAGCTGCATTCTCTCTTTGCTGTTCATTTCCCCTTTCATGTGTGGGTGTCTCGTTTTGTCGTCTCTTTCCCCCCAAAAGGACAGTTATCACTATCTTTAATACCATCAAAAAGATTATCAGACAAGGGTTTTCCCTTTGTCAATACTCCCCTTCAGCTAAAGGGCAAGAGCAAGGGTTATTAAAATGGAAGCCGTATTTAATATTTTTTCAAATGCTTGAACTGTTTTTCCTTTTCTGTATCTTTAATTAAAGGGTAAAAAAATGTTTCATGGTGCGTTTGCCACGGTACTAAGCAGGGGAGGGCTCTCTACCAAACCTCGAATCTTGGTTAAAACTGTGGAACGTTGAACAGCTTCAAGGTCATGGTAGCACCTTTGACTCTTTGGGCCCATGTATTCATAGAATCATAGAATCATAGAATATCAGGGTTGGAAGGGACCTCAGGAGGTCATCTCGTCCAACCCCCTGCTCAAAAGCAGGACCCATCCCCAATTAAATCATCCCAGCCAGGGCTTTGTCAAGCCTGACCTTAAAAACTTCTAAGGAAGGAGATTCCACCACCTCCCTAGGCAACGCATTCCAGTGTTTCACCACCCTCCTAGTGAAAAAGTTTTTCCTAATATCCAACCTAAACCTCCCCCACTGCAACTTTATTCCATCAAAATTAATACAAATGTCTCTTTGTTCCGTGTTTATACAGCGCCCAGCACCATGGGGTTCCTGGTCCATGATTGGAGGTCCCTGGTGCGATGATAGTAAAAATAATTAAGAGCTCATTGGCACCACTCTGATTTGCACTGGCTGAGGAGCTGGCTTTTCTTGAATTCTTGCCCTAAACTATTGTGCAGTGCTGCTGCGTGTTAAACAATCACTGTGCTCCACCCAGGTGGTGGCTGAATTTTGTTGGTGGGGAAAATGATTTCTCTCTCGAGTTTAAAGAAAAGGAGGACTTGTGGCACCTTAGAGACTAACCAATTTATTTGAGCATAAGCTTTCGTGAGCTACATATTTGAGATCCTTTGGCATAGCCATGTCTCTGCAAAATTATTGCAATAATGAATCTGTTGTAAATTTTTTAATAAATACTTAATGCTGAGAAAGATCTCAAGCATCCTTAAGGAAGTATGTAGACATCTGGGCCGAGTCCTCCTTTAACATGAAATTCCCTGCTCTTCCTCCACAATGCTGCAGGCAAGAACAGAATGCTTTGGTTATTCTGAGCATCTGTGCATTTGACCCAATTACTGTGCTCTACTATCTGTCAGTTGTCAGCAGCCTGTAATTCAGAGATGCCTGATGCTGGAAGCTAATTACTTCTTCCTCTGTTACCCGACTTTGAGTTAAAAATACATGAACATGATTTATGGACTAATGTAGTTCACTTGCATGGCAGTGGTTTTAATTTCTGGCATAAGCAGATCAGTTCTGCCCACAATTAGATACTGAACTTAAAACATTAAAAAAAGAAAAGTGCAAGGTTTGTAAGGTATGTGTAGTAATTATAGCCGCAGTGGCATGCAATTAAAGAAATATTTAATTTGCAGAGAGATCTCGTATGTTGTTCTCATTCCAAATTCAGGGAGAGTTATTAAACCTTTCCTGAGCTGGTGTAACCTGGCATAGCTCTACTGAAGTAAACAGAGCTCTGTCGATTAACACCGGATGAAGGTCTACCCCTAATTATTTACTGATAATCCAATCCTGAAAGCCTTCCACATATGGAACTATTGCTGATTTCAATGGAATTTCCACAGGATTTGGCTGTATCCTGATCAGAAAGCTCAGTATCCATCCATAGCCCTCACCAACAGATGTTATAGGTCGGGGTGGTCCCAACCCTGATGGACCCCTACAATGTGGGGTCCAACATGGGGTGGCGTTTGGTGTTAGGGCATGAGTAGATGGCTGGCTCTTCGCTGTGATCAATACTGAACCTGCATAGCATTAGAGAACACTCTGTCAGGCATGCCCTCCTTCAGATCAGATATAAATAGGGTCCTACCAAATTCACAGTGCATTTAGGTCAATTTCACAGTCATAGGACTTTAAAAATCGTAAATTTCAAGATTTAGGCTATTTCAATCTGAAATTTCAGGGTGTTGTAATTGTAGGGGTCCTGTCCCAAAAAGGAGATGTGTGGTGGGGGTCACAAGATTATTATGTGGGGGGGTTGTGGTACTCCTCCTTCAGAGCGGGGTAGCAGCAGGGCAGAAGTGAGGATGGCATGATCTGGTATTGCCACCCTTCTGTACTGCTGCTGCTGGGGTGTTGCCTTTGGAGCTACCAGCCACTGCTCTCCAGCCACCCCGCTCTGAAGGCAGTGCAGAAGTCAGGGTGGCAATACCTCAAACCCCTAAAATAACCTTGCAACCCCCCCCACCCCATAGCTCCCTTTTGGGTCAGGACCCCCAGTTTGAGAAATGCTGGTCTCCCCCATAAAATCTGTATAGTACAGGGTACAAGCACACATAAAACCAGATTTCATGGGTAGGAGACCAGATTTCATGGTCCATGATGTGTTTTTCATGGCTGTGAATTTGGTAGGGCCCTAGACACAAATCTTGGAGCCCTGATCACTGGTCATTAAAACTCCTATGTCCTTTTTCATAAGGGTAGGGGTGTTTGACTGAGTTCTAGTGAGGGTAATTACGGTGAATGCCATTAGGCTACTAACATTAACTACTGCTAGCAGTTAAATTTACCCATGGTATTTTTGATGATGTCCATTGTTCTGGGCAATAATGCAGATACCAGGCTGCAGTAAATGTCAAGATCTTAATGACGCCACCTTCTGCTGACCTACTTCCATCTCGCTTCCAGTTGCAGAAAGTATTCTTTGTTAAGCAAACCCATTTGAAAATACTCCCGAGTGCTGTGTTGTACCCAAGAAGCAACTCTACTTAAGTGCTGGGTTAAATGATTCCTATGCAGAGAATGGTATAGGGAGTTAAGATTAATAAGTTGCTGTGGGACCCATCAGGAAAAAAGAACTGTATTAAAATCATTTAAAGTTCTTCCAAAATACAAGATTTTCAAGCTTAAAAGTAATTTTTGCCCCTTCATCGCTTCAGTGTCGCATTCATCTGGGAAAGTAGATTTGCCCTGTTCTAATGACTAGTCTGATCTTTTTGTTGGTGAAATTGATCATAAAATTCCCATTGCTTGAAGTGGAAGTAGGGTGAAATCTCTTTTTTTTTCTTCCCCCCCAGTCAATCTCTACAAGACGTGTCTGTCTGGCTTTGCAGAGATTCATGCAATTCCTTTCTTTGGGTTTCAGTCCATGTGGGTTGTATCCCCTCACACTCTCCCCACTCTGTTTTGGGTTTGAAGAAAACCAAAACCTCACAGTGGAATTAAGAGGAAGCCACTGAGGTTCCCTTGGTTTTAGGTTGAAAACACACATTTCCCTTGATCTCTCTATAAGACCCGAAGTCAAGCCAGGGCTTCATGCTCAGACTTCCTCAAAAGGTCCAAGAATCACTCAGGAGCTTCCATCAAACCTGCTTGAGTGTGTAGCTTGAGAGGAAGGATGGCCTTATGGGTAAAGCACTGGGCTGGGATTCAGGAGACTTGGTTTAATTCCTAGCTTTGCAATAGACTCCCCGTGTGATCTTGGACAAATTGCTTCATTTCTCTCATCCTCATTTCCCCATCTGTAAATAATGTAATTCCTTTCTCTCACTCTCTGCCTGTCTTTTCTATATAGACTATGAGATCATTAGGACAGGGATATTTCCTTACTATGTGTCTTGGTTAGCCCTCTAAGTGCCACCATATTATGAATAAGTAACCTGTAGCCAAGCTAGTTTTCAGTGATTTTGATTTCTCTTGTGAACATTTTTCTCTTCTCTAGTTCTTAAACCTGAATTTTGCCCAGAAGTATGTGAAATATGCCTGCCATTGGGAAGAAATACAATCATAAGATTGGTAATAATACAATAATACATAGCTTTTATGTAGTGCTTTTCATCTGTAGATCTCAAATTGCTTTACAAAGGAGGTCAGTGTCATTCTCCCCATTCTACAGATAGGGAAACTGAGGTATGAGAAGGTGAGGTGACTTGCACGAAGTCACCCAGCAGGTCAATGGCGGAGACAGGAATAGAAGTCGCAGGCAGTTTTGTGTACATTTGGGGGCTGGAATTTGACCCTTAACTATCTTAAGGCTAAATCAGGGGTCAGCAACCTTTTAGAAGTGCTGTGCCAAGTCTTCATTTATTCACTTTAATTTAAGGTTTCGCGTGCCAACACTACATTTTAACATTTTTAGAAGGTCTCTCTCTATAAGTCTATATATTATAGAACTAAACTGTTGTTGTATGTAAACAATGTTTTCAAAATGTTTAAGAAGCTTCATTTAAAATTAAATTAAAATGCTGATCTTACGCCACCGGCCCACTCAGCCCGTTGCTGGCCTGGGGTTCCGTTCACCCAGGCCGGCAGCGGGCTGAGCGGGGCCTGCAGCCGGGACCCCGGCTGGCAAGGGGCCAGCAGCCAGAACCCCAGACCAGCAGCGGGCTGAGTGGGGCTGGCGGCCGGTATCCCAGACCAGCAGTGGGCTGAGCAGCTCAGCCCACTGCCAGTCTGGGGTTCTGCTCTGGGGTCTTTACGAATAGGAAAGACAAGTAGCAAATGAGAGGATTAGAACATATAGTTAGAGTGCCTAAAACCAGGATGCAGGGATCATGGTGCCCAGCAACACACACATAACAGTGCAGCTCTCTGTTGTATTTATAATCACCCTGTTATCTCAGCACTACTCCCCCTCAATTTAGGGTGGGAAGTGAAGAGGAGTGTAATAAAATGAGATTGTGAAGGGCCTACAGTGGCTTGACAACAAGTGGAGGGAGGCTAAGCTACATGGGTTATATCGGCAAGGTGTCCCTTGCAATTATCACAGCCGGAAGATGACCAAGGGGGAGGCCAGAAACTTGGTACATGGATCAGATATAAGCAGAACGTAAAGACCAGTTTGCACAACAGCCAGGGGTACAAGCAGGAGTTTTGGAAGAAGGCTACAAAAGTCACGACGCCCGAACATGCAAGTGGCAAGAAAGACAAGGTAAGGATGAACGCAACGTACAAATGAAACAGCAGGGGTAGATGGTAGGGGAGGCAGGGGGTCGATAAGCAAACTGGAATGTAGCCGGGATGTTAGAGCATGTATCCCTAGCCTTGGCAAGCATGCCCTGGAATTGCAAGCACTCAGAGCCTTGGGTTTTAAATCTGATCAGAAAAAGGGAGCAAGTCCAACAGCACCACAACTCCTGGACTTAGAGAGGAGATAAATAGCCAGCACTGCTCCCTACAGCACCATCAAACGTCTCCTTCAAGGTCTCCTGCGCAAAACACTGACTGTGCCCAGGGCTCTACAAACACCTGAGCTCAGGTACAGTGATCGCCTCAGATGACAGGGGAGCACAAAGCCCCAACTTCTAAGACTCAGTAATTGCACAGCCCCTGGACCTAAGGTGCCTTTTCTTGTTATTACCGAACTTGCGTGGGAGCCTGACGGGCAGAGCATTAAAAGTACAAACCTGTTTCATCCAGCCTCCTTTCCCCCCAGCTCCCAGGCTGAGTAAGCAGCTCTGGAACCCCTGCAATTATTCCTTGTGGTCAGGAACAACTCTCCTTATGTGGCTGCGGAGTGGGAAGAAAGACACAGACATCCCTTCGTGGCCAGTCCGGATTGCAATATTGGGTGGGGAAGGAGCACGCGCCACAGGGCTGGTGTTTCCCTCATCCCCAACCCCAACAAGCAAGGACTAAGAGGGCAAGGAGTAGGCTCCACCCACCTCCCCAGAACTGAGCTATCACAAGAGGGAAGCGTGCTGCATCCTGTCAGGCCAGCTGTAACTCCTTTCCCCCAGGAGCACAGGGATCTGGGATGGAAATGTGAGTCAGTCCCAAGTTCCTTGCCAGGGCTGCACCTGGGAGGTGCAGTTTCACCACTGCCCCTCACTACAGGAGTCAGTCATACTCTAGCCCGCCACCTATTAATACAACGATCTTGCATGTACTGAGTCCTCAGCGTCTAGCAGAACTTGATGCATTTCGAAAGGAGGGCATATACTGTCGTATATTCCCTTTTCTGGGCAAACCTATGAGGTTGGGTCTTGGCAGTGGTGCCTGGCAGCTTGCTCTCTCTCTCTGGGGCACTCAGCTGCTGGGCACTTGCGGCCTAATCAAAGCAGTCTTGTTTGCCACAGGGAATTTCAGTTTTGCTACATCTGAATAATTTATCGGAAGCCAAGAGATGTAACATCGTTCCTCCGGCTCCTCATTCGCCCCGAGTTTTCTGTCGTCTTGCCTTGACACAATCAAAAGAGACACAAAAGCCTCGGATCACTATTCAGAACACTGGCTCAGCGGGCCCCTGATTCCAGTGCAATCAACAGGAGAGTAACGAGATCCCTCTGATTGTCTCTCCACCAGGATTCACAGCAACTCCGGAAGTCAAATCAAGGTCCGCGTGCAACTCATCTGGTTTATACAGTATTTTATTCCTACATCCCTGTCCCAGAAACCCTGGCAGTGGCATATTCATGTTTTTCTTCACAACGAGAGATTATTTACCAGAGGGTATGTAAGCAGTGTCAGGATGAGCTCCACCCTGACATCTGGTGGTGAGGTGTGGCAAGTTGTGGAAAAGAACTTCAGGGGCCGATCTCATTTGCATAGGCACACCCACCCTGCCTAGAATGAGGCCATAGCTGCCCAAGTGGTCACTTTGGCTGCTCTGGGATCCCCAGTGTCTCTGTTATTGGGGCAGGAAGAATAAATTGTTATTACCCTGATTATGGGAACTGTGCTTGGAACTGTACTTGGCCTTTTGTTATGATAGAGGGACTCACCATCAACTAAGTAGCACTCGCTAGGCAAGGCTCATGGGTTTTAAAACTCTGTGAATTGAGAGAGGCTGGGGACAAGTATTAATACTTGGTGGTATGGGCCCCTTGGTGAGGGCCTTACATGCTAACTGCACTTCTTCCTCTCTCCACTGTGGAATATCAGAGCTAATTTTGATCCTGTTAGGAGTCTAGTTACAGGCTGCTGAGCTCACTGTGGGCTAATGGTGCACCAGCGCTGAGGCTCCCCTACTACAAGCTGAATTCACCAAAGAGCTGAACTGACCAAGAGCTGAAATCACTGAACATTGTGTTAAATAGTGGGGGAGCCTGAAGATATATTGTGGAGTAGTTTGCGGGATGGCTGGAGTGCCTTGTGGACAGGCTGGTGGAGCAGTTCGTAGGACGGCGGGAGCTGCTGGTGGGACACAGAGCAGTTTGTGGACCGGCTGGTGGAGCAGTTTCTGGGACGGTGGGAGCTCCGTGTGGGCCGCGGAGCTGAGCGAAGGAGTTCGTGGGGCGGCTGGCGGAGCGGAGCGAAGCGAAGGCCTATGGAGCTGTGGGGCAGTCAGCTTCAGATCATGTAAGGTGCCTCTTACCCCCGTCTCATCTCCACCCAGGTTGGGAGGTAAAGCTCCGCAGATAAACTTTCGAACTCTGGGGCTGTCTTGACCAGGGACAGAGACTTTTGGGTCATTGGACTTTTGGGACTTTGGGTGATTTGGGGTTGCTGGACTCAAGAACCAAAGGGAAAGGGGCATGCCCCAATTTGCTTGGGGTGGATTTTTTTTGCTCATGGGTTGGGTTATGAATCCTGGTGGTGGTGTTTCCCCAACATAATGCCACATTGTTTCTCTCTGTTATTAAAAGGCTTTTTGCTACACTCAGACTATGTGCTTGCGAGAGGGGAAGTATTGCCTCTTGGAGGCGCCCAGCGGGGGTGGTATATATTTGTCCCAGGTCACTGGGTGGGGGCTCGAGCCGGTTTGCATTGTGTTATTGGAATGGATCCCCTAGATATTGAACCTGGCCCTTGTTGCTGCCAACTCTGACAGGCAGAAGGGTTACAGGTACATGTTACCTATGACTGGCCCAGACTACCGAGAACAAAGGTGTTATGCTCTGATGCACTCCAGAACAGCCATCCCAAAACACAGGGAAATTGAAGCAAGACACACAGGTAGGTGGTCAATCAAAACCTGTAATATCCAGGAACCAGTTAAGTCATTGTCAAATATTCTCCTACCTTTTTTGCCCCTTTTTCCTTTTTCAATTTTGCTACTGAGATAACCGGAGAGTGAAAGGGAAAAAGCAGGGAGGGAAATGGAAAGAATCATGATGCAAACACACAACAGGGCCAAATTACAGTTGCACATGCAACTTTACCTTTTGAGTATTTGACTTTGCAACCTTAATGTTCTTCTGACATAGGGTTTTTGTGGGGTAGGATTAGATATCATATATGCACATACATGTACACAGAGAGAGCAAGACGACATTTTCCCTGGTTAGTTCCCACAGGTGGATGGTTTAAGACTTTAACACCCCTCATTTCAATCGTTATCTGTCACTGTCACGCCTTTTCTAAATATTTGGGTTCTGCTATCATGGCTCATCTCATCAACATCTGTGGGAGACGTTAACTCACCTCTGCCAAACCATATACAGAGGGCAAGACAAACACTCTTATCCTACAGATTTGTCTGGTTTTGTAACCCTCCAGGTGACACAAAATGCTTGATTTAAATAAAGACATTAAAAGCCAGATTCTTCCTTCATGTGTACTTTACACCAGCATAACTTCATGTACTTCCATACAGTTACTTAGTGTTTATGCCAGTGTAAATGAAAGAAGAATCAGGCCCAACCTGTCTAGCGAGAGTGACTGAAGACAGACATAGGAACTGACCTTTTGACGATACAGCAGGATACGGACCCTGGACTTCAGGAAAGCAGACTTCGACTCCCTCAGGGAACAGATGGGTAGGATCCCCTGGGAGACTAACATGAAGGGGAAAAGAGTCCAGGAGAGCTGGCTGTATTTCAAGGAATCCCTGTTGAGGTTACAGGGACAAACCATCCCGATGTGTCGAAAGAATAGTAAATATGGCAGGCGACCAGCTTGGCTTAACGGTGAAATCCTAGCGGATCTTAAACATAAAAAAGAAGCTTACAAGAAGTGGAAGGTTGGACATATGACCAGGGAAGAGTATAAAAATATTGCTCGGGCATGTAGGAATGAAATCAGGAGGGCCAAATCGCACCTGGAGCTGCAGTTAGCGAGAGAGGTCAAGAGTAACAAGAAGGGTTTCTTCAGGTATGTTGGCAACAAGAAGAAAGCCAAGGAAAGTGTGGGCCCCTTAATGAATGAGGGATGCAACCTAGTGACAGAGGATGTGGAAAAAGCTAATGTACTCAATGCTTTTTTTGCCTCTGTCTTCACGAACAAGGTCAGCTCCCAGACTGCTGCGCTGGGCATCACAACATGGGGAATAGATGGCCAGCCCTCTGTGGAGATAGAGGTGGTTAGGGACTATTTAGAAAAGCTGGACATGCACAAGTCTATGGGGTCAGACGAGTTGCATCCGAGAGTGCTGAAGGAATTGGCGGCTGTGATTGCAGAGCCATTGGCCATTATCTTTGAAAACTCGTGGCGAACGGGGGAAATCCCGGATGACTGGAAAAAGGCTAATGTAGTGCCAATCTTTAAAAAAGGGAAGAAGGAGGATCCTGGGAACTACAGGCCAGTCAGCCTCACCTCAGTCCCCGGAAAAATCATGGAGCGGGTCCTCAAAGAATCAATCCTGAAGCATTTACATGAGAGGAAAGTGATCAGGAACAGTCAGCATGGATTCACCAAGGGAAGGTCATGCCTGACTAATCTAATCGCCTTCTATGATGAGATTACTGGTTCTGTGGATGAAGGGAAAGCAGTGGATGTATTGTATCTTGACTTTAGCAAAGCTTTTGACACGGTCTCCCACAGTATTCTTGTCAGCAAGTTAAAGAAGTACGGGCTGGATGAATGCACTATAAGGTGGGTAGAAAGTTGGCTAGATTGTCGGGCTCAACGGGTAGTGATCAATGGCTCCATGTCTAGCTGGCAGCCGGTGTCAAGTGGAGTGCCCCAGGGGTCGGTCCTGGGGCCGGTTTTGTTCAATATCTTCATAAATGATCTGGAGGATGGTGTGGATTGCACTCTCAGCAAATTTGCGGATGATACTAAACTGGGAGGAGTGGTAGATATGCTGGAGGGCAGGGATAGGATACAGAAGGACCTAGACAAATTGGAGGATTGGGCCAAAAGAAATCTGATGAGGTTCAATAAGGATAAGTGCAGGGTCCTGCACTTAGGACGGAAGAACCCAATGCACAGCTACAGACTAGGGACCGAATGGCTAGGCAGCAGTTCTGCGGAAAAGACCCTAGGGGTGACAGTGGACGAGAAGCTGGATATGAGTCAGCAGTGTGCCCTTGTTGCCAAGAAGGCCAATGGCATTTTGGGATGTATAAGTAGGGGCATAGCGAGCAGATCGAGGGACGTGATCGTTCCCCTCTATTCGACATTGGTGAGGCCTCATCTGGAGTACTGTGTCCAGTTTTGGGCCCCACACTACAAGAAGGATGTAGATAAATTGGAGAGAGTCCAGCAAAGGGCAACAAAAATGATTAGGGGTCTGGAACGCATGACTTATGAGGAGAGGCTGAGGGAACTGGGATTGTTTAGTCTGCAGAAGAGAAGAATGAGGGGGGATTTGATAGCTGCTTTCAACTACCTGAGAGGTGGTTCCAGAGAGGATGGTTCTAGACTTTTCTCAGTGGTAGAAGAGGACAGGACAAGGAGTAATGGTCTCAAGTTGCAGTGGGGGAGGTTTAGATTGGATATTAGGAAAAACTTTTTCACTAGGAAGGTGGTGAAACACTGGAATGCGTTACCTAGGGAGGTGGTAGAATCTCCTTCCTTAGAAGTTTTTAAGGTCAGGCTTGACAAAGCCCTGGCTGGGATGATTTAATTGGGGATTGGTCCTGCTTTGAGCAGGGGGTTGGACGAGATGACCTCCTGAGGTCCCTTCCAACCCTGATATTCTATGATTTTATGATGACAGAATTGTACCAATTAGTTGCACATGGAGTTCAGTTAAGTTTGGGGATTTAAACCTTTTTACCAGTGGGATATTGCCAGTACTAGCAGGATTCCCATTCCACATACAGGGAACACCTCAAACCAGGCACACAAGGAAGACTCTGAGAGCACTGATTTGATCCCTAAACTCACAACATACACTACTGCTGAAATCTAAGAGAAGGGAACTAGACAGCATCTCAGAGCTGCCCCATCGGGTCATCCATTCAGCACAAAAGCCCAGCACTGTGAAGTCAGTGCTGAGGTCAAAGCGGGAGATGAAGCCAAATTACCTTTCCAGAAGGGACTGTTCCATGTTCACATTAGGAGCAGAGCAGCTAGTTACAGCCTTACAGCCCAGGGGCACATGGGGGGCAAGGGAGACCCATGGCAAAGCAAAACCAGGAAAACAAATGGAAAGATTCAAAGGCAACATAGGAAGAAAAGAAGGGAAACCCTGATGAGTCCCTGAGAACAGATACAGTAACCACCATTTCCCATGCCGTGCGACTGACGTGGGATTCTCAGCAAAGGACAAGGGAAAGTATCTGTGTACAAACAAGGGAACCAGACTCAGGAAATCATAGAATCATAGAATCATAGAATATCAGGGTTGGAAGGGACCCCTGAAGGTCATCTAGTCCAACCCCCTGCTCGAAGCAGGACCAATTCCCAGTTAAATCATCCCAGCCAGGGCTTTGTCAAGCCTGACCTTAAAAACCTCTAAGGAAGGAGATTCTGCCACCTCCCTAGGTAACGCATTCCAGTGTTTCACCACCCTCTTAGTGAAAAAGTTTTTCCTAATATCCAATCTAAACCTCCCCCACTGCAACTTGAGACCATTACTCCTCGTTCTGTCATCTGCTACCATTGAGAACAGTCTAGAGCCATCCTCTTTGGAACCCCCTTTCAGGTAGTTGAAAGCAGCTATCAAATCCCCCCTCATTCTTCTCTTCTGCAGGCTAAACAATCCCAGCTCCCTCAGCCTCTCCTCATAAGTCATGTGTTCTAGACCCCTAATCATCTTTGTTGCCCTTCGCTGGACTCTCTCCAATTTATCCACATCCTTCTTGTAGTGTGGGGCCCAAAACTGGACACAGTACTCCAGATGAGGCCTCACCAATATCGAATAGAGGGGAACGATCACGTCCCTCGATCTGCTCGCTATGCCCCTACTTATACATCCCAAAATGCCATTGGCCTTCTTGGCAACAAGGGCACACTGCTGACTCATGTCCAGCTTCTCGTCCACTGTCACCCCTAGGTCCTTTTCCGCAGAACTGCTGCCTAGCCATTCGGTCCCTAGTCTGTAGCGGTGCATTGGATTCTTCCATCCTAAGTGCAGGACCCTGCACTTATCCTTATTGAACCTCATCAGATTTCTTTTGGCCCAATCCCCCAATTTGTCTAGGTCCTTCTGTATCCTATCCCTCCCCTCCAGCGTATCTACCACTCCTCCTCCTTGCCAGCCAGCCTATGGAGATCTGCCGCAGCACTGAGCATTGAGGACAAGGTGATGGGATTGATGGTGAAAAGCGCACCGATTCTGCAGCACTTCCAGATCCTACCATGACTGACCTCAAAACGGCACAATCTTCAAAACACTCATCAAAGCTTGAAAAGGACAATTAACCACTGCGGAAAAGGTGAGAAATCAGAAGACACAACATTGCCCACCCATCCCTAACCAGAAGCTCTTCATGCTGAGATCTGGAAAACAAAGCAAAGCCCTACAAAATAGAGGCTAGGTGATCACCAATGGGAAGAGACAATGCACAGTGGAGACCCAGAGATGACACTGTCATGTGAGTTGCACAAAGGAGATAAAAAGTGAGAGACAATTTCAGCTCCGCTCGCTGTTGTGATGCAGTGACTTTCTGACTCTCCATTCGCAAAAAGACTCAAAAAGTGAGGGGGGGAAGTAGAAAGGAAAGGAAAGAGACAGCAGGGAGATCTGAGCTCTGCACCACAATGCCATGTCCTCAGCACAAAGCCTCGCACCGTGACGTCAGGAGGAGAGGAAGACTGACCTGCCTCTCCGCAAGGGACTCCACAGTACGGGAGCCATGTAACTGAGCAAAGGTTCATGGCCATAGACACTCACTGGGCAAAGTCAAGGAGAGCAAACAAATAAAAAAAATACAAAGTGATTTAACCCAAGCAACATGGTAAGAAGCAAAAAAAAAGAGGAACCCACAGAAGTCCCTAGGAGCAGGTAACTTTCTTGAATGACAAGACAGCGTGGGAATGGGTAGAGGTAAGGATGCAACCAGGGGAATGAGTTCGGGAAGCTGTGAAGATTTGCCCCATGGCTGAGCTGGAAAGATGGGGCTGGGAGCTCCCTGGATCCTGGAATTCTTCTAGTGTTAGAAATGTAGCTCTGGGATTTTGTTCTAATTGTTTTGGGAGGCCTGGGGCGGGGGGACAATATATGAAGGGAGTCTAGAGCATATATACAAGTGCCTCCCTGTTCCGGTTCAGAGGAATCTTGGGGTTCTTAGAAAGATTGACTGAGAGCGATTGCATCACAGTGCGGATTTGGCTGGGAAGGATTGGATTGGTGCTAAGTAGGGGCCTGTCCTGAGTCCCACCGAGCTTGGCTTAGGGAGCTTGCTGAAGCCTGTGTTGAGGACTTGACTGAGTCTGCCTGTATGGTGCTCTGCATTGTCATAACCACACTGGACCATTGTCCTCCTCCGCCAGGAAGCAAGAACTAAGTTAGGGCACCTCTGAACTTAGAGAGAGCTATCTTCTACTCCCACAAAGCTGACAGACAGAGCCCTGGGGAGACACCAGGCAGAACAGTTCCACTGAAATTTCAGCAGGGAGTGAAATGAGTGTGAACCACACACACAAAACCCCAAACACACCAAATTGAGATGGGAATCAGTAACTCTAAGCTGCACTGAATTGCCTCACATTCAATGTTCTCAGCCTACTAGTGACTGCAATAGGGTGAGTAGTTAAGGGCTGAATTCAGTAAAGTAAAACCGATGGATGGTTCTCAGTGGGGCAAGTTGCTGTGTTGAATCTAGACAGAAAGTTCACCCTCCGGCGACTGCCCAATCTGTACCAATAAATCAACAGAGAGAGGGAGAAGGGAAAAGGGCACACTTCCTTACAGAGGACAGATCGCAGTGTCCGGTCACTTGGAGGCAGCAGGTGGGGAGCGGCCGTGCCGTGCAGCATGATAAAGGACCTAGCCTTGTGATGTCCAGGTCACAGGAGAGGGCAAAAGCTAGCTCTGTGTCTAAGGGGGCTGCCTTGACTTAATGCCCTTGGTGCACGAGGAGCAAAGTGGGAGCATGTCAGGCAGAGGATTCCAGAAGAGGGAATCAGTGTGCGGTTGGATAGATGTCTCCATGCTCAATCCACCGGCCTGGGGCCTTAGCCCAGCAGGTGTGTGGGGAAGGAACGTAGATCTCCCACATCTTCCAGAGCGTCTTGGTTTAAGCCCTGCATTTGGAAAGGGCTGGGTGGGAAATGCAGTGGCTCCTCAAAGCATCAGATCTTTCAGCCCCCATTGCCAAGCTGTGCGCCTAGAGCTGAAAATGCATTCTTAAGCTTCCGACAGCCAGGAGATTTCAAAGCTATTTGTTTACATTGGACGGTGCATGAGAAACAGTGTTGAAAGAGACTGATGAGGAGACAATGCAATCCCGCCAGCAGCTCTCTCAGCTGGGCAAGTGGCAAATTCCTGAGAGGGTTCTGCGATGGCCAGGATCCCAGGCAACTGGGGCTTGAAAATATAAGTCCCAGTGAGGGCAAGTAGAAGTTCTGTACTGACCGCCTGGCTCAGCCTGGACAAGTGGGTCAGGCAGGTTGGAGGAGGAAGGGGTTCAAAGGTGGCTCGGGGCCATTATACCTCCAGGGTGGCACAGGGAATGAAGAGGCCAGGCCTGGTGTCTGCTGGACCCAGGTCAACAGTGTGTGAAAGGCAGGGCCCTCCAGGTGTGGGGCCCTTAACTAAATTTCAGTCTCTCAGTGGGGTCAGTTTGAAATTCCACACCTGCCTCATGGGACCTTGGGGTGGCCTGGCATCATTTCAAGGTTCTCCCCCCTGTGGGCAACAGAGGCTGCAGATGCCTAAGGAAGTTCCTCAAGACCCCAGTAAAGAAATTAAAGTGACAACATTTCCATAGGGGAGTTTAAAGGATTGATAATGGGGAGATGTATGCTGGCCCACAGACCCTGGGCAGGATGGTGGCCTGGTGGTGGGGCTTAGGGACCAGAACAGGCTGGGCAGCCCTCTACCAACTGACTCACTCCCCTTCCATCCCTTGGGAAGTGTTTCATAGCATTGCACTAGTCAAATCTTGGTCAAAGACTCCCCCACCAAACACTGCATGGTGCAGTATGGGTGTATTGTCGGACTAAAACAATGCTAAGTCTTCCAGACTTCTAACTCCACGTTAGAATGATTTCAGCTAGACCCGGTTTAATTATGAAGGCAGAGCAGCTTCTTTGTTGGGCATTCATTTATTTGCGGGATGGGAAGCACAGCTCCCTTCCAAATACTGGCAAATCCTTTCATTTGTTATAGAGACAGGACTCATCAGAGCCTTTCCGATTTACCATAAGACCTGCCCCGGGTCAAGATTTGTACTGCCTACTGCAGGGACCAACAGCTTTATTATTTCCTAGGCAGTTGCTCTTTGGCTCTCTTGCTTTCGCACGCTATCTCTGCAGTCCAGGGCATTTCACGCGTTTTTGAGTCCATTAGGTCAGACATTCAAGTCTGAGTCCTTTGCAATTTTTAAAATGGGAGAGCGGAGAGCTAAAATAAAGCGGCAAATGGACAAAAAGTCTTTCGTCAGCAGGTCGCTGGTTCGGCTTTAATTCTACGTCTGCCATGACTAAACGTCATTTCAACCTGGAGGCAATTTCAGTAGCCATATGTTGGTCTCACTCTTGTTTCCAGGAGACAGGTGTTCATGCCCAATAAATCGTTACAAATGCAACACAGCAAAGTCCAAAGACAGAACTGGGTGTGGACAAACTACGCTCTTGCTCGACAGAGTTGGGGCTGATGCATAGTGGGTGGCATGCAGGGAAAATATTTAGGTTTTTAACATTTTATAATTCTCACAGCAAAATGACTGACCAAGTATTATTATTTTATCAACTACCATTGGTTAATAACGTAGATAAAACATCCTGACTGGTTAATAATTAAATCACACAATGTTTTAATACCATATGTGATGGGTTCGGTCACAGAGACCCCCTTGGGACTGTCACCTGATGTGCTGAAACTACCTCTGAGCCTGCTTTCTTTGCCAGCTTGGGGCTCCAGAACCCTGCCTTGTTGAGCCAGACATGCTAGCCAGCTGCAACACAGAGCCAGGGTCTGAACGATGCCCCTATATCTGCAGACTAAACTGAAAACAGCTCAGCAAGTCCTCCTGTCTCCAGCACGCAGACACCCAGCTCCCAATGGGATCCAAACCCCAAATAAATCAGTTTTACTTTGTATAAAGCCTATACAGGATAAACTCATAAATTGTCTGCCCTCTATAACACTGATAGAGAGATCTGCACAGCTGTTTGCTCCCCCAGGTATTAATCAATCACTTACTCTGGGTTAATTAATAAACAAAAGTGATTTTATTAAGTATAAAAAGTAGGATTTAAGTGGTTCCAAGTAATAACAGACAGAACAAAGTAAGTTACCAAGCAAAATAAAACAAAATATGCAAGTCTAAGCCTAATACATTAAGAAACTGAATACAGGTAAATCTCACCCTCAGAGATGTTCCAATATGCTTCTTTCACAGACTAGACACCTTCCTAGTCTGGGCCCAATCCATTCCCGTGGTACAGTCCTTGTTAGTTCCAGCTCAGGTGGTAACTAGGGGATTTCTCATGACTGGCAGCCTCCTTTGTTCTGTTCCACACCCTTTTATAGCTTTGGCACAAGGTGGCAATCCTTTGTCTCTCTCTGGGTTCCTACCCCTCCTTCTAAATGGAAAAGCACCAGGTTTAAGATAGATTCCAGAATCATGTGACATGTTCACATGTCCTGTGAGACTTCATTACCCACTGGCTGGCACACAAGTATACAGGAAGGCTTACAAGTAAACAGAGCCATTTACAACCAATTGTCCTAGTCAATGCGAGCCATCAAGATTCTAAATCACCATTAATGGCCCACACTTTGCATAACTACAATAGGACGTCAGAGTTATATTTCATATTCCTAATTCCAGGTATAAGAATGATGCATTCATACAAATAGGATGACCACACTCAGTAGATTATAAGCTTTGTAATGATACCTTACAAGAGACCTTTTGCATAAAGCATATTCTAGTTACATCATATCCACTCTTATAAACGTATTTTTATAAAGCATATGGAGTGCAACCATCTGCTGCAAAGAGTGGCAGGAGACACATTAAAGATTCACTTGCAGCTCATGAGCCTCAGTCTGAGTATCACTGATACAGAGGATAATCAACTGCAACCTTTAAGGCAGTGGTTCTCAACTGTGGTCCGCTTGTTCAGGGAAAGCCACTGGTGGGCCAGGCCGGTTTGTTTACCTGCCACGTCCGCAGGTTTGGCCGATCACAGCTCCCATTGGCTGCGGTTCACCCCTCCAGGCCAATGGGGGCTGCGGGAAGCGGCATGGGCCAAGGGATGTGCTGGCCGCCCTTCCCGCAGCCCCCATTGGCCTGGAGCGGCGAACCGCGGCCAGTGGAGCCGCGATCGGCCGAACCTGCGGATGCGGCAGGTAAACAAACCGGCCCGGCATGCCAGGGGCTTTCCCTGAACAAGCGGGACCACAGTTCAGAACCACTGCTTTGATGAGTTTTAAAAAAAAACAGTCATCATGGGCTGTTCTTAAAGGACAGTCTTGTGGGTAAGGTACTGAAGTGGAACACAGGAGACCCACTTCAAGCCTGTGGAAGAGCTGGGAATTGAAGGAACTTTTCCAAGGTCACACAATCCCTCACCATCTGGAAAATTGCAACACGACTTCCTTTCCCCTGCTGTTTATCTGGCTTGGCTACTTAGACTGGAAGCTCTCTGATCCAGGGACTGTCTTATTAAGTGTATGTACACACCTCAGAGAATGGGGCCTTTCACTTCAGAGGATTGTTTGTCATATGTTTATTACATATAAAAGAAATAACATTCAAAGAGAATAATTAAGACTGCAAAAAGTCAAGCACTCAATGGTTAGGAAATGTCAGACTTAAGGGGCCTTAATCCCTCCCCCCGCCCTCCCCCACCTGCATATGCATTATGAAACAGTCGCTAATTATATGATCACATACTATTCCCCACCCCCCTAAACCCCTGCCTCATTCAATGCATGGTTTATTCAATATTTCTTTTTCCCCTCCCCCTTCAATGAGTAGCCCCAGGGCTTAGTTTCTGGACACCAGCCAACCCTTGCTCTGCATACAAAGTTATTAATTCCTGCTACCCCATTTCTCTGACAGCTGGGAGGAGCAATTGCAGGGACAACTTGTTCAGCCCTGACAGCCCTGGGCTGCAGCATGCTCAATTTTCTCTTTTGGGGTGACAGGTTTCAGAGTAGAAGCCGTGTCAGTCTGTATCCGCAAAAAGAACAGGAGTACTCCTGTTCTTTTTGGATGGTTCGTGCACAGTCTGCTTGGTACATAGGAGCTGCAAGGGGCTGCAGCATGCTCAGGGCAGACAGCACCTTCAAAGAATTTAGCTGCTGAAACAAGTCTCTCTTGAACACGTGCAAACTGAGGTTTTTCATATGCATGTAAATTGGCCAAATTTGTGTGGATTTTTCACAGGGGCAGTAAGGGGCACATGCCTGACACGAGGCAACTTCCTGCCAAATTTCACATCGTTGCTCCAGAACATGAAGGTGCTAACGCTTCTCAAAAAAGGTTTGTTGTTTTTTTTTTTTTAACCTGAGCGAAATAATGTATTTTTCCTTAATCTCATTCTTGGAACTGTTGAGTTGAAACTTTCCACTAATATTTAACCTGAAGCAGACACCCATCATGGAAAATTTCAGCCCAAATGGTTAAAGTTTGGCAAAGTTATAAGAAATTAAATCAGGGTCTCGTAATGGGAAGCATCAGGCAAACTTAAATTGAGGTGGCACTATCTAGCTCCGCCTACAATAAAGGGTTAGTTCATGTTTTAATAAGTGATTAATCAATTGTTTGAATCGGACCAGTCAGTCAGTAGCTTTGTAATCAGCTTCTACTGATGTGCTTATAATTATCTATAACATTACTCATGTCTGCAACATGCTTATAACATCTATTAATCATTTTTAACCCTTTATATATCACTGGGGCCTTAGCACATCAGACTGGACATAAAGTGTAAGTTTTAACAGTGAGGGTAATTAACCAATGGAATAATTTACCAAGGGCCATGGTGGATTCTCCATCACTGACCATTTTTTAAATTAAGATTGAATTTTTTTCGAAAAAAAGATACCTAAGAATTATTTTGGGAAGGTTCGATAGCCTGTGTCATGCAGGAGGTGAGACTGGATGATCACAGCGATCCCTTCTGGCTTTGGAATTTATGAATAGCCTATTTATAAATTATACAAAGGGAGCCACAAAAATGCTGATCTGCACCTTTTGAAAAAGAGACAACAGCACAACACAAGGGGTTAAAAAAAATGTGTTCAATGGAACGGTAAAAAAAAAAAATCCTAGACTTCTTGCCTTTTTCTGTTGATATTCAAAATGTAACAATATGTGAAGCATGTTGCAATTAATTCAAAGATTCTTAGGCCAGAAGGGACCATTGGATATCTAGTCTGGCCTTCTGTATAAGACAGGCCATATAATTTCACCTCGCTATCCCTGTATTGAGCCCAATAACTTGTGTTTGACTAAAGCACGTCTTTCATAAAGGCATCCAGCCTTGATCTGAAGATGGAGAATCCATCACTTTCCTTGGTAACTTGTTCCACTGGTTAATCACTCTCACTGTTAAACATTTGTGCCTTCTTTCTAATTTGAATTGGTCTGGCTTTAACCTAGTGGAGAAAGGCACAACAACAATCAGTGGCTGAGATTAAAGAGCCCATTAATATCCAGAACTTTCTCCCTTGAAGGCACTTATCCATCATAATCTATCCAACACTTGATCTTCTTTTTGACAGTCTAAACTGACTGAGCTCCTTAAGTCTCTCGCCATAAGGCACGTTTCCCAGTTTCATTTTTGTGGGTGATGGTAAAAGGCAAAGTAGGACAGGAAAACTCTTTGAATGCAAGCTGGCACTCACTATCTATGCGTACATTTGCACTGCAATGAGGTGTGATTGCAGCATATGTCTAACTGAGCTAGCTCCCTAAAAATAGCGGTGAAGCAGCAATCACATCTCCCAATTGCAGTGTAGACATACCCTACATGTAATTCACGTGACTCAGAATTGCAAGCATCAGTTAAAGTCTGTTAAAACAAAATTCCAAGACTTCACATTCTAGCCTTTCAGCATTAAGCATGCTTGAGGTAACACAGATTCCTTCATCGTACCCGCTGGCCACTGGTAGCCATTACAAGACAGTCAGGATGAGCTCAGCTCTAGCTCCTTCTATGTTAGAGAACATTGTTGCCTCATGAACTCATCAGCTCCAACATGGGAGGTGAGGTGTGTCTAACCGCATCAGGGCTCTGCAAACGCAAACGAAAGTAATCCATTAAATCACCAGTGCTGTTGGCTCTTATTAACACGCCATCCACCTCTATACGTTTCAGCAGGATGAACAGAGATTTACTACTGGAATCAGGTAATGTCAAGTGGGAATCAAAATCCTTTGTATCTGATATGTGGGGAAGTAATTAGGCTAATGACAAGCACAAAGCTGAGAGTATAAGGCAGTGGAATTAATAGCACAATGTGTCTGAGTGCATTTTAGCAGCACGTTCAACCTGCGCAGGGCCGTGCGAAGGGGCGGGGGGGGGTTCAAACAGTTCCAGTGGCATTGCACTGGATCTCTGGGCCCCACCCTGCGAGCCTTTCCAAAGAGGAGTAGCCATGGGCAGCAGGTACCATAGCCTGGGGGAGGCTATACCTCCCCGAACAGCCAGATGTTGCCCCGCCCATGCCCTGCCCCCAGACCCCCTCCTCCCCCCCTGCTTCCCACCGCTCTGTGTGCGCGGCTCCAGGCCCCCAGCCATTGCTGGCCACGGCTGGGGCTGTGCCACCCACCCTCCCAGCGCTCTGGGCCGGGGGCTACGGTGCAGGGTGCTCTGGGCTCCAGCGGGGTGGGGGGGGGAGGGGGGGAGAGAGGGAGCACACAAGGGGTGTGGCCTCAGGTGGAACGGGTGGAGCTGGGGGCTAGCCTCCCTCAGCCGGCAGTTCACACGCCACCCATGGCAGTTCACACATCGCCCAACTAACGCAGAGTTTCCAATCATACCTAAGGGGGTTAAGGAGCATGTCCCATTGATTCCCTTATGTACTTTTGGAAAAATCCTCCTGGAACAGACTCTGCTGTGCCCCTGTTCTTTAAATTAAGCTATGGATGCAGTAAGGCCTTTCCCCATCAAGGAGCACTGTCCTGTCTGGAGAGTTCTGCTCATGGAAGAGCTGGTAGTTTTCCCCATGCAAACATGTGATCATCAGGGGAGAGAGGCACATGTATATTGGCAGCCTCCGTTCCTTCTCTTCCTCTAGAGCCTTGTGAGCAATGGGATTCATAACCGCACCCTGACCCCTCAGAGAATAACCTGGACATAGGTCAGCCCCAGACACCCCACTCCAGACAATACACCGACCCCATCTGGATCAGCCTCTGATTAGAGGAACAGGTCACATCCTCTCAACCACGGCTGGCTGGAAAACAAGAATTTAGTTTAGCAAAAAATTGAGTTTTGGATATTTGGTTTCATTACGCATCAGGCAGAAACCCAAAGAACGCTTGATATTTTTTCATGGAAAAATAAAGAGACCCACTCAGCCTGATGGACAAGGCCCTTAGGTGGGATTTGGAAGACCTGGGTTCAAGTTATTGCATAGCTCTAAATCCGGCACAGTGGAGACTTGACCCAGGTCTCCTACTTCCCTGCTGAGGGCCCTAACAACCATGCTATTGGCTATTCTAGATCTCCTTCCCTTCACCTTCCTCCACTTTCAGATATCTCTTCCCAAAGAAAGTTTTTGTCAAAACAGAAAACTGAAACTTTTGACATGGAAATGTTTAACTAATCCGTTCCTGATCAGCTCTGGACTCTGATGGTAACTCCCAGGTCCTGAGAACCTGCTCGACACACTCAAAGTAGGCAAAACAGACTAATGTTTCCCTGCTGATGCTAGCTCTGGTCCTGGGGTGTGCTACCCACGTGAGGACTGGCTGCCTGCATTTGCCTGGGGCATAAATATGCCCGTTTGGCAGACAAACATCTCGAGCTGCTGCTGCTGTAACTCCCTCTTCATTGTGTGCCAATGAGCAGGAAAGACCAGTATATTGTATAGAGGACACTGCGAGAGAGCAGAGGGCAGCATTGCCAAAAAAAAACCCACAGAACCCTGGCCCAGAGGCAATTAAAGCCAGAAAGCTGTGTCCTTCACAGCTAGGACTTTGTACCCACATATAAAAGTGTAAAACTGAGGCAACGGCAGAGAATTTCAGCCCACCTGGTGTATTTCTTGATGTGACTAACTAGCCACCTAGGCTTTGTCTGCATACAAAAGTGATGCAGCTTTAACTACTCTGGCATAATTAAAGTGGTACAATGGAACACGGATAAATCCCGTTGCCAGCGGGCAGGATTGAACCTGGGAATCTCTGGAGCTAAACGCACAAGCTTCTGATACACGTGCTAAAAACTACGTGGCACTTAGTTAAAGCTGTAGCAGACTCATTAATCTCTGTTTCAGAGTAACAGCCGTGTTAGTCTGTATTCGCAAAAAGAAAAGGAGTACTTGTGGCACCTTAGAGACTAACCAATTTATTTGAGCATGAGCTTTCGTGAGCTACAGCTCACTTCATCGGATGCATACCGTGGAAACTGCAGCAGACTTTATATATACACAGAGAATATGAAACAATACCTCCTCCCACCCCACTGTCCTGCTGGTAATAGCTTATCTAAAGTGATCATCAGGTTAGGCCATTTCCAGCACAAATCCAGGTTTTCTCACCCTCCACCCCCCCACACAAATTCACTCTCCTGCTGGTGATAGCCCATCCAAAGTGACAACTCTTTACACAATGTGCATGATAATCAAATTGGGGCATTTCCTGCACAAATCCAGGTTCTCTCACTCCCTCACCCCCCTCCAAAAACCCACCCCCATACACACACAGACTCACTCTCCTGCTGGTAATAGCTCATCCAAACTGACCACTCTCCAAGTTTAAATCCAAGTTAAACCAGAACATCTGGGAGGGGGGGTAGGAAAAAACAAGAGGAAATAGGCTACCTTGCATAATGACTTAGCCACTCCCAGTCTCTATTTAAGCCTAAATTAATAGTATCCAATTTGCAAATGAATTCCAATTCAGCAGTTTCTCGCTGGAGTCTGGATTTGAAGTTTTTTTGTTTTAAGATAGCGACCTTCATGTCTGTGACTGATTATCATGCACATTGTGTAAAGAGTTGTCACTTTGGATGGGCTATCACCAGCAGGAGAGTGAATTTGTGTGGGGGGGTGGAGGGTGAGAAAACCTGGATTTGTGCTGGAAATGGCCTAACCTGATGATCACTTTAGATAAGCTATTACCAGCAGGACAGTGGGGTGGGAGGAGGTATTGTTTCATATTCTCTGTGTATATATAAAGTCTGCTGCAGTTTCCACGGTATGCATCCGATGAAGTGAGCTGTAGCTCACGAAAGCTCATGCTCAAATAAATTGGTTAGTCTCTAAGGTGCCACAAGTCCTCCTTTTCTTTTTATTAATCTCTATGTGGTCTTGGTGCCGCTGGAGGGGACAAAGCACCACGCCTAGGAGGTGTGTGGGTTCCAACAGCCTGTGGGTGGATATAGTTGTACTGGTTTAGAAGGGCTGACACGGGTATAGCTTAGTCCACTTCCCGTAAAGGAATCAGCTGTCCCAATACGAATGCTTTTACACCAGTATAACTGCATGCACACCCGGTGTTGGACCAGTAGAATGATCCCAGTACAAAAAAACCCCTCTAATCCCAGTAGTTGTATCAGCACAAATACGAGGTCCTGGTGCCCCCAGCTGAGAGAGGAAGATCATCCGCACACAGTTCTGAGTCCATGAGGCGAGTCCTTCCAGATGAGTCCCCATCTCTTGCCGCCTCTCTTCCCCCACGATTCCTCCTGGAGGAGCAATTAAGATCATGGCACATTGTCTGTGGCCTACGGCTGTTCTAGCGGCAAGGAGAGGAGTCTGGGTGAGGACGCTGTGTTAGAGGCCTTCACTTTCCACATCCTTGCTTTTGTAGTAGGTGAGCTGTGCACAATCCCGGCTCCACTAAAGTCCGTAGGCATTTTGCCATTGACTGCAGCAGGGCCAAGATTTCACCTGTCGTATAGACCAGCTCTAAGGCTATGGCTATTGTACTGCTTAAATTGGCATAAATTATGTCGCGCAGGGGTGTGAATTAGCCCCACACACATAACACCGAGCGACATAACTTATACCAACTTAAGTGACGGAGTGGACGGCGCTATATTGGTGGGAGAGTTTCTCCTGTCGGCTTAGAGTGGCTATGTAACACCGGTCGTCGGGATCAAACCGCAGACCTCTGGAGCTCAGTGGATAAGCCTCTACCACATGAGCTAAAAGCCAACTGCCTGTTAGCGAAGGCTGTAGAGCAGACTCATTTTCTCTCTCTCTACATGGTCTCGGTGCCACTAGATGGGACAGAACCCCACACCCAGGAGGTGTGTGGATTACAGCTACACAGAGCAGCTGAGTCACTGTTAGCTCTCTACTGTAGCCTTAGCCTTAGTGACTCACACTGTAGCATTTGTGTATGAACATGAACACACACAACCCATCGGAGGAAACAATACAAGCTGGTCCTTCTTCTCCCTAGCGGGTTTGGCATGCATCGCTAATGAATGCGCCATGCTTTATTATTCCTAAGCCAGCTGCTCTGACACATTGATACTCAACACACATCAGAAGGCTCTTTCAAAGAAACCAAGCACTCTTACAATGCAAACGAAGACTGACAAGGCAGAGCATTCTCTGAGCCCAGCCTGGCAAGCTTCAGCACCAACAATAAGTTACCATCACTTGGGCTGCAGAGAGGAGACCTGCTTTACTGGTTTACTATTAGCAGTGGGGAAAAACAATCAATTATATTGGGGTCAGCGAGGCTTTACAAGCAAACTCAGAGGTATAAACAATCCAAACATCAGCTTCTGCCAAGTGACAAAAGCAGCTATAAAGCAGCGGTTCTCAACCAGGAGTCTGGGGCCCGCTGAGGGGGCCATGAGCAGGTTTCAGGGGATCCGCCAAAATAAACCAGAGAGCAGGGCCAGCATTAGACTCAATGGCGCCTAAGGCAGAAAGCTGAAGCCTGCTGCCTGGGGCTGAAGCCGAAGCCCGAGCAACTTAGCTTTGGGGGGCCCCCTCTGGCACGGGACCCTGGGCAATTGCCCTGCTTGCTGCCCCCCTAATGCCAGTCCTGGTGTTTAATCGACTGAAACACAGCTGTTGTGGCACAGGTGGGCCATAGAAGTGTTATAGCATGTCTGGGGTCCTCAGAAAGAGAAAAAGATTGAGAACCCCTGCTATAAAGCTCTCAGAACGGATTTCTAGCATAAGATCGGAGCAGAAGTTCTGGACTAAGTGGTGTTTTCTCTAGACAAGGAGGGGAAGTGGATGGCTTTTCTGGTTGAATTTTATGCAGGTTTTGTGTTAATATTGGTTTTACAGTCATCTGAGTCGGCAATTAAGTAGTAAGTAGAAAAATTGAAAACAAAACTACTCATGGTCACTCATTATGGCAAGCAGATGTTCATTGATATTTTGGCACTTGAATATGATGGATCCTTGGTGAATGCATCCTCACTTTTGAAGAACATGGGCATTGTGGTACGTTCTATGGGAGTGTGTAATGAACCCTCATGCATCAAGGCACGAGCTGATTGTTAGCTGGAGTGAGGAAGAAAAGAGGCAGAGTGGGTGGGGGGTGGATCTTCCTAATGAGGACAATCTAGGGCATTTTGTGGTTACCAGTGTGCCTTGCACCAGCTGCCATGGTTGTCTGAAGCCCTTGCCTCAACATGCTGCTCAGCTCACTGGTTCTGGAGAAAGCAGATATATAGAGCCAGCCACAGAACATTCAATGAGCAACTGTGCCTCATCATGGCCAAACTGCCTGGGAAGAGGGCAACCTCACAGAGCCACAGCAGCTGCTTTGATAGACTATTCACAGTCGTTAACTTCTTGTCCCACTGGAGGACAATGCCCCGCCCCGTGGGCGTTGTCACCACTTGCATGAGGAGCATGCTGAGCTGTTACACACACACCTGTCTAGGAGGGCCTGGAAATCACATGCCTCTTAATGAAAGCTAGTGTTCACTATATGATGCTGGATTCAACAGATAATTTCTATTACACAAGCACCTAGAGACCCCAACTGACATCAGGGCACCGGTGTCCTAGGCACTGCATAGAGTACGGGTAAGTCCCTGCCCCAGAGATCTCCCACACCAAACAGACAGCACAGAGAAAGGAAGTACTGTCCCCATGTTACAGATGGTGGCGAACTGAGGTAGAAAGAGAAAGTGACTTGCCCTCAGTTACAGAGGGAATCTGCAGCAGAGCCAATAATTTAACCGGGCTCTCCCAAGTCCCATTCCGTCCCTCTAAGTGGAACCCCATTGTTCCTTCCAGACATTTCAGACAGGAGGTGCAAGGGCACCACTTCCTGAAAAATTGGAGGTGGGGGGGAACAATAACAGAAAATGTGGAAATGGCAGAAGTGCTAAATGACTATTTTGTTTCGGTTTCCACCAAAAAGGTTAGCAGCGATTGGACGTCTACCATACTGAATGCCAGTGAAAATGAGGTAGGATTAGAAGCTAAAATAGGAAAAGAACATGTTAAAAATTACTTAGATGTCTTCAAGTCACCAGGTCCTGATGAAATACATCCTAGAATACTCAAGGAGCTGACTGAGGAGATATCTGAGCCATTAGTGATTATCTTCAAAAAGTCATGAAAGACGGGAGAGATTCCAGAGGACTGGAAAAGGGCAAATATAGTGCCCATCTATAAAAAGTGGAATAAGGACAACCCAGGGAATTACAGACTAGTCAGTTTAACTTCAGTACCCAGAAAGATAATGGGGCAAACAATTAAGCAAACAACTTGCAAACACCTAGAAGATAATAAGGTGATGAGTAACAATCAGCATGGATTTGTCAAGAACAAATTGTGTCAGATCAACCTGATAGCTTTCTTTGACAGGGTAACAAGCCTTGTGGACAGGGAGGAAGCAGTAGATGTGATATATTTTGACTTTAGTAAGGCTTTTGATACTGTCTCACATGACCGTCTCATAAACAAATTAGGGAAATAAAACCTAGATGGAGCTACTGTAAGGTGGGTGCATAACTGGTTGGAAAATCGTTCCCAGAGAGTAGTTATCAGTGGTTCACAGTCAAGCTGGAAGGGCATAACAATTGGGGTCCCACAGGGATAAGTTCTGGGTCCGGTTTTGTTCCATATCTTCATCAATGATTTAGATAATGGCATAGAGAGTACACTTATAAGGTTTGAGGAGAATACCAAGCTGGGAGGGGTTACAAGTGCTTTGGAGGTTAGGATTAAAGTTCAAAATGATCTTGACAAACTAGAGAAATAGTCTGAAGTAGATATGATGAAATTCAATAAGGACAAATGCAAAGTATTCCACTTAGGAAGTGGACATTTTGCACACATACAAAATGGGAAATGACTGCCTAGGAAGTACTGCGGGAAGGGATTTGGGGGTCATAGTGGATCATAAGCTAAACAGGAGTCAACAGTATAACACTGTTGCCAAAAAAAAAAAAAAAACAACCTCATTCTGGGATGTATTAGCAGCAGTGTTGTTAGCAAGACATAAGAAGTAATTCTTCCTCTCTACTCCGCACTGATTAGGCCTCAACCGGAGTATTGTGTCCAATTCTGGGTGCCACATTTCAGGAAAGATGTGAACAAACTGGAGAAAGTCCAGAGAAGAGCAATAAAAATGGTTAAAGGTGTAGAAAACATGACCTATGAGGGAAGATTGAAAAAACTGAGTTTGTTTAGTCTGGACAAGAGAAGACTGAGAGGGGACATGATAACAGTTTTCAAGTACATAAAAGGCTGTTACCAGGAGGAGGGTGGTAAATTGTTTTCCTTAACCTCTGAACATAAGACAAGAAGCAGTGGGCTTAAATTGTAGCAAGAGCTGTTTAGGTTGGACATTAAGAAAAACTTCCTAACTGTCAGGGTGGTTAAGCCCTGGAATAAATTGCCTAGGGAGGCTGGGGAATCTCCATCACTGGAGACTTTTAAGAGCAGGTTAGACAGACACCTGTCAAGGCTGGTCTAGATAATACTTAGCTCTGCTTTGAATGCAGGGGACTGGACTGGACTAGATGACCTATGACGGTCCCTTCCAGTCCTATGATTCTATGATTCTTTGTAGGTGGGAGCAGGCGAAAGCTGCTCTGATCAAAATCATAGAATCATAGAATATCAGGGTTGGAAGGGACCTCAGGAGGTCATCTAGTCCAACCCCCTGCTCAAAGCAGGACCAATCCCCAATTTTTGCCCCAGATCCCTAAATGGCCCCCTTCAAGGTTTGAACTCACAATGCTGGGTTTAGCAGGCCAATGCTCAAACCACTGAGCTATCCCCCCCCCCCCCCCCCCCCCCGCAAATGGAGCATTGCAAACTTGGCCCTCTCCACTATGTGAAAAATTCAGCTGGCATCGTAGCACATTACAGAATTCCTTGGTCCATGTTTGGCTTGACTGCCACAATTTGACCACCCCAATACATATTGTATTCAAGCAGGGACTTGTAGACAGCAAACCATCAGCCATGAAAAATGCCAATAATATGAGGAACAAAGATACTTAAACAGAAAACAAAATTAAGCCAATTGACTGGGGATTATGCTATTCTAATGTAAGGTATCTGCTGTCCCTAATAAACATCTGGATGAGCTGAATACCAGCAGTTCCATCACTACCTCGCTACAGGTGGATGCAATCAAACCAAAGCACTGCAAGAAAAGCCAAACTTCTGCACTTCAGCTAGTAAGATCCCAATTTCTCCTCCAACGCTTGTTCATGCAGCATAATCCGAGACCGCCAGCCAATACATCTTATCAGTGCTGATAGCAGGTACCATTACCTGGCTCAAATCTCATTCAAAGAGCTCCTAATAGCCAGGCAGTTGTTGCTAGCATCTATATATCAATGCACTGAGAAACATGGAAGTAAACAGCTGTGAAGCCATACTGCCTTGTCAGCCGCACCTAGTGACAGATAGGCAAATGGGGTAGTAGCGAAGGATTAGCGGGCATTTCTATCCTCCGTTATTTTCACACAATAAAAGCAATAATGTGGCCTTTCGTTCGTCTAAGCACAGCTGAGACCCCGCCCGTCATAGGGACCGTCGGGAGAGTCTAGGCGTACTTGGTCCTGCCTCAGCGCAGGGGGCTGGCCTTGATGAATTCAAGATCCTTTCCAGTCCTACATATCTGTGACTGTATAGTATGTGAACGCCTCACACGCTAATAGGTTTATCCTCAACACCCATGTGCGGTAGGGAAGTGCGGTCATCCCCATTGGGCGGATGAGGAACTACAACACAGAAGGGCTAAGTGACTTGCCCAACAGTCACACAGGAAGTCTGTGGCAGAGCAAGGACTCAAATCCAGGTCTCCCACAGCCCAGTGCTATAACCTTCCTCTATTTAAATCCTCAGCTGGTGAGTGGAGCCCAGCAGAGCAACAAAAGATCCCCCTCTCCAATAAGGGGGAGGGCAGCCTATTTAAAGCCTGGTATTACTGGGCATAGCCTACCAAACCGACAAAAGACCCTCATCTGGGGAAGCAGTCAGAGGGGCCCCATTGAGATGGACAGCTCTGGAAATTGAAGTCCTCTGTTTAGACAGAGAACAGGAAGGGTACAGGCAGTGGCAATGCACTCTTTCTCATCCACATGCCTCAACCCTGACCTGGAGGGACCAGCTCTGGAACAGATGGCAGTTCAGTCCCATGTCCCTCCAGTCCTTGGCCTTTCTGTTGAGACTGCCAACAAAGACAGCAGTTCATGCCAGGAGCTTGGAAGGACCCTTTTGTGACCCCTGTCCACAAGAACTCAGCCAGCCAGCCGGAGTAGTATCTGTCATATGGTTCTTTTAAAAGCTAACGTTGTTTCTCCTGTGAAGTATATTTGGGTTTCCCTGCCAGGAAACAACCCTGCACAGCCTTTTAGATTTTCTCACATGGTACTTTCCACATGCAGAGAGCAAGAGATAAAAATCAGCCTCCGTCCCTCTGTCACGCACGTACTAAATTCTCACATACAGCATGTCAACAAATAGCCTGGTTCTACCGGTTTTGTGCTCCTAGGGCACAGTTGCACTGAATAGGTCATGACTGTATTAAAACATAGCCGTTCCTGGCTCTGGCACTGACCAACTGGGGGTGACCTTGGGGGCATCATGGCTCTGTGCCTCAGTTTCCCCCTCTGTGACATGGGGGTAATGGTACTGACCTTTGTAAAGCACTTTGAGATCTACTAATGAAAAGCACTCGACATTATTACATTTCTGTGGTACAGTTACTGATCTTTTTCAGGTACATTTAATCCATGTGATTTCTCGCACCAGTATATACAATATTGTGCTCTGTTCCTCTGATGTAAATCCAGACTTCTGTTGCTCTCTGTGGAGCTACTCTGGATTTCCACCAGCATACAGAAGAGCAGAATCGAGTGGCCCCATATCTTTGGGTCATGTGGTGGCACTGATTTTTAAGGATAACTCCCCATGGAAATGAAGAGGGAGCTGTGCTGAAAAGCGGATGGAGACATAGCCCTAGATTTGTGCAACGATGCAGTCCCATCCTGTTTTACAGGATGAAACAAAATGGTAGAGAGAACCCTAGAATAAACTTCAGGAGAGAGAGAGACAGAGAAAGACAATACAAGGAAGAAGAGAAGAGGTATGTTTTCAGATGCAATTTGAGAGTAGATGAAGAGCTGATGAGACAGATTCAGGCTTCGACAGAAAGAAGGAGAGCATCAGAGGAGAAGGCTCCCACACGAGTGCTGGCAAAATTGCGGGGGAAGAGCGAACAGAGGCCAATGGGGAGCTACTTTCTTCTCCATGGCCCTGATCCTGCAAAGACTTACACACCTGCTTAACTTGATGCATGGGAGTGGTGCCAGGTACCAATGCAACGAGTAGTCTGAGTTAAGTACGTGCACCTGTCTCTGCAGGACAAGACTATATATAACTGCCATTGGCTCTCTGGGATGACTCACACAGCAAATTCATTAGAAAGACATTCCACATTGGGCAATTACTAGTTCTGTAGCTGTACAAAGCAGCCCAGGCATATAGCTGAGCAAGCTGACCACAAAAGCAGCTATGCAGCGAGAAACATATATCACAGCACGCCGTCAGGTGAGGACAGCGTCTACCACATTTCAAACCAGCTGCTCAGTAAGTGTTCAGAGCCGAATCCTATCAGGATGCTACGGTTCCGCACCCTGACTCTGTTCCGTTTCCCTAAGAAGCCCAGAGCCCCATTCGCTAACCAGACCTCCTCTTGCAATAGAGGAAAGACTGTCGCTTTGAAGGCTTAAAAACCCACATCCTAAAAGCCCGTTTGGTAAGAACGTGAGGTCACTAACCTCGGCTGGCGAGGACGTGAGCTACAGGCTGGCTTCAAAGCTGGGGTATTTTAGCTGTAGTTTGCAACAGTTGTAATTGGTTGGGTCATCTGCTTGTGGGTTTTGTGTTATATATATATAATTTGGGGCCCCATTCACAGCCCATCATAGACAATAGGAGTCTATTAACTTCATTGGGCTGGACACTTTGTGCTCAGAAAAAGATGACAGCTGTGGTGGATGAAGTCCTCCATTTAGCCACAGAACAAGTACAACATGGACGCTGCTGCAATCATTGCCTGTGAAGGAGCACAGCTAAGGATGAGTGTGATAAATAAAGGGGGAGGGCGGGTAGCTCCCTTTTATGGACAGCCAGTTAGCTATAAAGTCCCTCTTGGTGGCTGTTCTCTGCTTGCTTTACTTGTAAAGAGTTAAAAAGTCCCCCAGGTAAAGGAAAAGGAGTGGGCACCTGACCAAAAGAGCCACTGGGAAGTCTAGAACTTTTTAAAATGGGGGGGGGGACTTCCCCTTTGTCTCTGTTGTTTTTGCTCTCTGGGAAAGAGGGGAAAAGAGCAGTTATGCTATAAAAAACTTTAAGCCAGGTATGATCAGAGAGCATCAGATCATCCCTAGAACTACTTATTTGGAACCTCCAGATGTGTAAGTAGATCAGGAATGCTTAGAAAAATGCAATTAGGTTTATTTCTGATGGCTTGTGGACTCCTCTGTGCTAACCCCAGATGTTTTGGTTTGCTTGTAACCTTTAAGCTGAACCCCCAAGAAAGCTATTTTGGGTGCTTGTTTTTTGGAATTGCTCTTTTAAAATCTAGCAAAAGCCTTAAGTTCCAGATGTATTTTCTTTCTTTTTGTTTTTAATAAAATTTACCTTTTTTAACAGGATTAGATTTTTGGTGTCCTCTGAGGTTTGTGCACATGTTGTTTAATTAGCTGGCGGCAACAGCTAATTTCCTTTGTTTTCTTTCCCAGGGCTTCCCTGGAGTGGGGCTGAAAGGGCTTGAGGGTACCTCACAGGAAGGAATTCCTAAGTGCACCTTCCTGGGTTCCAAGGGGTTTGCATTTTGGGTGGTGGCAGCAACTACCCATCCAAGGTCAGAGAGAAGCTGTAACCTTGGGAATTTAATACAAGCCTGGAGTGGCCAGTATTAATTTTTTTGAATCCTTGCAGGCCCCCACCTTCTGCACTCTAAGTGCCAGAGAGGGGAATCAGCCTTGACAATGAGAGAATGGGTACTTATATGGTCCCTGTCACTACAGTAGCGATCACCTCAAATTTTAATGCAGTTATCCTCACAACGCCCCTGTGAGGCAGGAAAATACTATCGCCCTTTTTCACAGATGGGGAATGGAGTCAGAAAGAAGCCTAGAGAGTTACCCAAAGTCACACAGAAAGTGTGTGGAAAACCAGGGACTGGAGTCTCGGTCTTCCCAAGTCTAGGGTAATGCCCTAACAATTGAATCATCCTTCCTTTCTGCCATAACCGCCAGCAAGGAAGCCAATTACTGCCACTAGAAAATGGCCCAGGACAAAAGAACTGCATGGGTCTCAGTACAGCATCGGTGACATCATAGACCAGGGGTGAGCAAACTTTTTGGCCTGAGGGCCACATCTGGGTGGGGAAATTGTATGCAGGGCCATGAATGTAGGGCTGGAGAAGGGGGTTGGGGTGTGGGAGGGAGTGTGGGGTGCGGGAAGGGGTGCAGTGTGCAGGAAGGGGCTTAGGGCAAGGGATGCAGGGTGCAGGAGAGATGCAGGGTGCAGGAGGGGGCTCAGGGCAGGGGATTGGAGTGCAGGAGGTGGCTCGGGGCAGGGGGTTGGGGTGCTGAGTGCAGGAGGTGGCTCAGGGTTAGGGTGCAGGAGGAGGTCAAGGCAGGGGGTTAGGGGTCTCAGGGCAGGGGGTTGGGGTGCAGGAGGGGGTTCGGAGTGTGGGAGGGAGCTCAGGGCAGGGAGTGCAGAGTGCAGGAGGGGTTCAGTGTGTGGGTTCCGGCCTGGCGCCACTTACCTCGAGCAGCTCTGGGATGGCAGCAGCGTGCAGCAGGGTTAAGGCAGGCTCCCTGCCTGCCCTGGTCCCGCGCTGCTCCCAAAAGTGGCCAGCATGTCCAGCAGTGGTTCCTGGGGGTGGTGTGGGGCAAGCGGGTCCACGCGCGCTGCCCTCGCCTGTGGGCACCACCTCCGAAGCTCCCATTGGCCGTGGTTCCCCGTTCCCGGCCAATGGGAGCTGCGGGGAGGGGGCAGTGCCTGCAGGTGAGGGCAGCGTGCAGAGTCCTCTGCCCCTTCCCCCTCCCCCAGGGGCTGCAGGGACATGGTGTCAGCCGCTTCTGGGAGCCGCATGGGGCCAGGGCAGGCATAGAGCCTGCCTTACCCCCGCTGCACGCCGCTGCCACTCTGGAGCTGCTCGAGGTAAGTGGCGCCAGGCCAGAACCCACACCCTGAACCCCTCCTGCACTCTGCACCCCCTGCCCTGAGCCCCCTGACCCCCTGCCCTGAGCCCCTGCGCCATGGCGCTGCCAATCCCAGAGGCTGGATTGAAAGCCCTCACAGGCCGGATGCGGCCTGTGGGCTGTAGTTTGCCATCCCCGTCATAGATGATAACAACTGTCAGTCCAGCCCACCCTTACTTGGACTGGAATGTGTTACCTAGTAGGAAGAGAATCCATAACCCAAACCAACCCTGAGCCATCCCGTTCCCTACTTATTCCAATGCATTCATGTACTGCGAATAAGAGGCTGATCCTGAGAGATGTTGAGAACCAGCAACTCCCATGGACCGAGCCCACCTCCTCGGGCAGACCTGATGCGAGGATTTGGGTGGCTAATAACAGAACATAGAAGAGAACATCTGACGTTTGTCTCCTGTTTGAGAGAGACAAGATGGGGCATTTCCTGGGGATTAGTAATCAGCTGGGAAGTGCGACCACAGGCCCATTAGCCTCCCTCCCATCTGTAATCCATAAGAAATGCCCTTTTCGCAGGTCACTGAGGCTGTTCCAAGCTGTATAAGCTCACAGGCACATATGGCTTGTTCCCCCCCTAAGGTTACTACAGTTTCACTTAGTGCATACAGGGCATCCCAAGGGAATGAATGCCATGTAGATTAGCCAGATGGTTAGATACCAAGGTGATGGGCACAGTATAAGAACCTGAATATCTCTCAGCATCTTCTAGCAAGGCCCTGATTCCACCTGGTTGGACCCCTGTGGCTGTGCAGAGCTCCATGTGGATAACAAGGGTCCAATCACAGGATCAGGGCCGAGAATGTTATCATCCACAGAGAAGGTTGTTAGAATATAGATATGCTGGCCTCCCTGTAAAGGCCTATACTTTAAGAACTTAGGTGTATTTTTATCACTTAGCTAATTACAGGGGTATAAAAACAAAGAATCAAAATCACAGTCCACCTGTGCATGGGCCTTCTCTCACTAGGATAGTCTGAGGTCTTGTTCTTAGGCTAAGCAGCTGGTGCAGCCGTAAGCTGGGAAACGTAAGGTCATATCCTCACATTTGAAACCAGTCCTACTGAAATAAGGTGGCTTTGGGCTGTTAGGAAGACGATCCTGTCCTGATAGTGCCCACCACCACCAGATAGAGAAACAGATCTTAAGATGGTTAAAGAAAACTTAGTTTGATAGCATCCTGTCTGGCAAGAAATCACTTATCAATGGTTGTGGTTGTGAAACCCTCATTTCTGTATTGTTTTATCTTTATGGCCCTCACTTTTTGTCATGCATCCGGCGAAGTGGGTATTCACCCACGAAAGCTTATGCTCCAGTACGTCTGTTAGTCTATAAGGTGCCACAGTACTCTTTGCCACTTTTACAGATCCAGACTAACACGGCTACCCCTCTGATGCTTGACACTTTTCTATTGTTAATCTGTCTGGTTCTCTAATTGCTTCTGTCTGCTGTATAATGAATTTTGCTAGGTGTAAGTTAATTAGGGTAATGGGATATAATTGGTTAGAGAATTATGCTACAATATGTTAGGATTGGTTAGTTAAATTTCAATAAAATGATTGGCTGAGGGATAGCTGAGAATATTACTATATCAACTGGGGTCAAACAGGAAGTGGGGAGGAAGGGAAATTGGAATCATGCTTGCTAAGGGGGGGAATGGGAACAGGGAATGGGGAACAGGGACATAGGCAAGGCTCTGCGGCATCAGAGCTGGGAAGAGGGACACAGGGTAAATACTCTGCGGCGTCAGAGCTGGGAAGGGAACACTGGGGAACAGACTCTATCGGCGTATATAGAGATAAGCCCAACTGGTGTGAAGGGCTTCGGAATATGCTTGTTTGGAAACTAACCCCAATAAACATTGCATTGTCTGCGCTTCGGACTTCTGGTCTTTTGCTGCTTGATGTCTGCATGACAAGAACCAGGAAGTGGGAGGGTTGAGGGAAAGCCCTCTAGATAACACCCCAGGTCACTAGTAAACCTACAGATACAGTTCTATGTTGTTCCTTTGGGGCAATAAGGAAAGATGGTTTCAGCCCACTGTGGCTCTCTATCACTAGGATATACTCACTATTCATTCCATTACAGAGAACATAAGGATTTAGCTCCTAGGTGTTGTAGTTTAGTAGTACTTACACAGCCATGTACAGGTCCATTTGTCTGTCCTTTACTATCCTGTGTTTTCTTCCTCTCTTCAAATGCTGGCAATATTTCTCATGTTGCTCCACATCCTAAATCCAGGCTTCTTCCACCTACTGACACTAAATGCCTTTAAGTTCTGCTGCGCTGTGCATAAACTTTAAGCTACAGTCAAATCAAACTAAGTTTTTGGGATCTGATTCTCTTTCCTTGACACTGATTTTACATCAAGGTAAATCCACTGGAATTCAGTAGAGTTACTCCAGAATTACACCCCTGTGATATCAGAATCAGACCCTTATGATCATGCTCATGTTTCCTATATAGAATCCTTAGGGTATTGCTGCTTCTGCAGTTCATCTCGCCCGGCGTGTGGCAGGGAAAATCCCACTGGTAAAATACTAACGATCGTCACTAGAGCTAAGCAGGTAGAAAAATCCATGCAGAGGCTCCGGAAATATGACCAGATCAATACCCCGCAAGCCTCAGAATGCAAGGATTACTGTATTTCAAAATAACTATTGGGACAGGTCAGCCATGGGTGTAATCTGCCTGTATCCACTGGAATCAATGGACTTATTCTGATCTACACAAGCCAGTGACCTGGCCCACGAGCTTGAAATGCCCTATGAGACATGTTAGAGCCAACTTCCAAGGATTCAAAGATGCTGACTGACTTTGATAAGCAACCAGTAATTCAAAGGCTGATGTGAAACCAATGAACCTGTTGGGGCAGTGGAATTGAGCTGGAAGTCTCTGGATGTCACTAGAAGTGGACCTGAGCTCCAAACCTGGATTCCTATCCAGATTGCAACTTCCCACATAAGGCATTTCTTCAGAACCAGTTCTAGCTGTCTTATTTCCTATTTTAGTTTTTGCTTCCGATTGTATCCTGTTGGAAGCAAGGAGCTAGTAGGCATGAATAAGGGTGGCAGAACTAGCCCCCCAAGGTTAAAGACGTGCCTCATGAGAGGTCCCAGTTACACCTAATGGTGTAGGGTTATGTGTACTGTCTCTTACAACATAGCAGGGTTCTAAGCAGAAACCATGCAGGATATGTCTAAACTTAGAGCTGGAGACATACTTGCACTAGCTTTGACCAATCTAGTGTGCTAAAAATAGAGAGTATCACCACTTGGTGAGACTAGGTGCCCCAAGAACATACCTAGGGTCTCAGACAGGATTGCACTCAGGGTGGCTAACACCTCCCACCATTCACCCTGCCGTGCTACACTTGTGTTTTTAGTGCACTCACTTGATCAGAGTTAGCACGGTCCGTCTCCTTGACCTGGAAATTAGACCCCCAGCCCCATTGTAGACATACCCATAGCAAAGCAAAGAGGATAACTTTACAGAATATACTGTTTTCCTTATTCCATAAAGTTCCTGGTTCAGTAGGAAACTAATTATTTACCATTTTCACAGAACAAGGTGCCATCAGTTTGCAGTTTCCTTGAAGAGTTCAGGGAAGGAAACAAAGGGAATGGAACATTTATGTAAGTATGAATTTAGTGCTCATTAAAGCTGCTGGATTGACAGCCAGAGAGACTGAATGATCAGGTTCAAAAAGGCAGGTGCTCTGCACATTGCCCTGTCATTATGGCTCATTTCCAACCTGGAGGAACCACCTCCTGAGGTTAGCATCTCCACAGCCCGTTCAGTCCTCGACTCTGTGCTGAGGCTGGAGTTGTGGTTGTGGTGGTCTGGTGACCGCGATATTTGCCACCAAATTCCTTTCCCTACAGGACACCAGGAAGCTGCCAAATAGTAACAACAACTGCAGGTTGGCTGGATTTGAACTGGAAATACAGAGTCAAATGGCTCTGGAGGTCATTAACAATCTTCTGAGCCATCCAGTCCCTTTTTGAACCTAGCTGAGAAAATTGGACAGAAAGTCTCACAAGAGCAGGCTTCCTTCCAGTATCTTATCTTCAGGTAGGGCAGCACTATTAGCTGCATTTTACAGATGGGCAACTGAGGCACAGAAGGACTACGTGACTTGTCCAAGATCACACAGGAAGTGTGTGGTGGAAGAGGGAATGGAACCTGCATCTCCAAAATCATAGACGAGGTCCCTAACCCCTGGGCCATGCTTCCTCCATTTGCCAGCCCCCTCTACTTTGGTACATCCAGCCTGTGGGACCGTCCTACCCGGCCCTTGAGCTGCTGGCCGGGGAGGCTACCCCTGACCCCTCCCCTGCTGTCCCGCCTCCCCCGCAGCCATGCCGCCACACCCACCTCCCAGGCTTTCCAATAAGCCAGTCCTGCTGCTCTGAGGGGCATGGTAAGGGGGCGTGGAGCGGGGGGGTTGGATAAGGGGCAGGAGGTCCTGTTTATCTGGCAGCCAGGGGAGTAGGCGATGGTTGGATGGGGCGGATGTTCTGGGGGGAGGCGGTCGGGGATGGGGAACAGGGGAGGCGGATAGGTGTGGGTGTCCTGGGGGGCCTGTCAGGGGGTGGGGGTGTGGATAGGGGTTGGGGTAGTCAGGGGACAGGGAGCAGGGTGCGGTTGGATAGGGGGTGGAGTCCGGGGGGGCCGGTTTGGGGTGGAGGGGTCCCAGGAGGGGGCGGTCAGGGGACAAGGAGCAGGGGCGGGTTGGATGGGTTGGGGGTTCTGAGGGGGCCAGTCAGGGGGTAGATAGGGGGCGGGGGGCAGGCTTTTTGGGGAGGCACAGACTTCCCTACCCGGCCCTCCATACAGTTTTGCAACCGCGATGTGGCCCTCAGGCCAAAAGGTTTGCCCACCGCTGTCCTAGCTGAATGTAAACCTAGACAAACACAGTGACTGGTTACAACCACCAAGTCAGTGCAGCATCCGAAACAAGCAAAATTATAGCAGACAGGGGCCTCTGCCTGTGTAGCTAAGGACTTGCTAGAGTGGGGGAACTGGCCCTCATTTCCTAAATTCATTCTTCACCTGTTGTGATAGAATGTTTTCACAGACCGCATTTACTCAACCACTCAGGCACCATGCAATTTGCTGAGTCAAGATGCGAGCAGAAATCCCCTTTGTGCAGACGGCCCCAAGCGGAAATAGTGCCAGAGGATTCATCTTAGCTCCCAGACTGTAGCTTGCCACAGGATGGCTCGCTTATTAGCATGTTCTGTCGAGCAGGTTTTCCTCGGAGTTAACCCAGAATGCAAATAAATAAATAAACAAACCAACTAAGGGAGAAGACACAATGACATACCGAGGGGCTTTTTAACAAATGCTTTCAAAATGGCTTTCCCCAGCGCATGGGAAACTAGAATGCCTCAACCTTCCTTCCAAGCATGAAACGCCAACTTGCAGCGCTCAGTCCATATGGTCACGCCCATCATTCCATTCCTTATTCGTCCTCTTTCCAAGCCCTGGCAGGGGGCCGGCCTATCTATAATGGTTATGACTGAGTGAGATTTCTGGCTTCACAGCTGCCCACGATAACCCTGTGGTTATCTCCACTGTACATGGCCTGTTGCTGAATCGCTCCACTGCTTGATACAACAAGCTGTTTTGAGACGTGACACTCTAATGAATTTCTCTGGCCCGAAAGTGCCAACTCAATGTTTTTTGCCTCTAGGCTGTAGCAATAGCAGAAAGGAAAAATGTCACTGTTTTGTGTACTTGGAGTGGAAATGGCTTGGCACGATATGTTTCAGACAAAGGGAAACCACCGGACTTCTGCCTTTTGGCTGGTTTTGCCAAAAAAGATGCAGTGGAGCATTTGAATTTTCATCCTACGTGTAAATGCACTTTCTGTTTTTAAACACACGGGATGCAATCCTGATCACAGAGGTCCCTTCGGGCCTTAGAATCAGACACCTGTGGGAGCTTTTCCATGGACTTTAATGGACATTAGATCAGGCCCACAGAGAGCAGCTGTGACCCACTGGTGACTGTCTGATACAAGTCCCCCGCTAAGCCCAATCCACAGAGGATTTGGGAGTTATAGCACCAGCTGTTTATATTGGGCTGCTCCAGCTCTTAGATATGGAGGTGCCTGGCACAATCCCCAGCACCAGCCAAGATGGCAGCTATTGCAGTCATACTTTGGTGTCAGGGGCTTTTACTCCGGACTAAGAGACAAATGAAACAAGTAAAGTCTCTGGCGTGTTTGTGCACCCTCTTACATGCTGCATGTGAGAGTACAAATTGTCAGTCCCCAGTGGGCTCCTAGAAACGTGGGGGTGCAATGAAGAGAAAAACAACAGACCTATGTACACCACAGTCACAAGAGTAGCTATGGACTTCAGCAGAAAGGATACAACCGTTGTACTCTAATCAGCCGGCTAGTGTGTATTTCTACTACTGCCAGTTGCTGGACTGAATCATAGCTGCTTTATCATTTGTATTATCATTGTTCCTTGGAGCCCCAGTTGTGCTAGGCGCTGTACAAAGAGACAGCACAAAAGGACAGTCCCTGCCCCCAAACAGCTTACAAAGCTAAGTTATGTGTCCCAGGTAAGGGTGGTCAAACATTTGTCAATGATTCCGGATAGTTTTGCATTCTGTTTAGAGTTCTCCAGTTTTTCAATGAAATAACTCAAAACCAAATGTGCTTCAGACACATTCCCTTCCCCGCTCCCCTCCCCTCCGCCCCCTCTGCTCTGCTTTTTGCCACTGGAACTTTTGTTCAAACTTTTAGAAAAAAAAGTTCCTACTTTTTTCCAAACTACTTATAAGCTCTGTATCGCTAGCAACTAGCAGTATTCTCAGTCCTTACCGATCCTTTTCACTCATCATACACACAAACATTCCTTACCCACTTTCCTTGCAGAGGAGGCAGCTGTCTATCCAGGTGCTTATATGGCCATTGCTGGACTGCATGAGCACCCCCTTCTTTAATTCCCATTCTTAGATGGAGCAAGTCTAGGTGCACGAAAGGGGGAACTTCAGTACAAGGACATCATTTGGACCAGGACACCAGTGACTCTTGGAAAGAGTAGCAGGCCTTTAAATGATCACAGTTGGCCAAGAATTCCATTTTACTCCTCCAGACTCCTTCAGACCACTCTGGGGACATCGGTACAACACTGACTCAGAGAAAAGGGTCTGAACTAACAACCCCTGGTTTGGGATCAGACTTAGGGTATGTCTACACGGCAATCAGAGGTTTGACTGCAGCACCTATCCAAGCTAGCGTTGATCTAGCTAGCTTGAACAGCAGCAGCAAGCCAGGGCAACAGCCTGGGCTAAGTGCTTGAGCATGTACCCCTGGTCCCAGGTAGACTTGTGCACCAGTGCAAATTTAGCCGCACAAGCTGTTATTTGTGGTGGCTAGATCAAAGCTACCTCAGGAATGTCTACAGGTGCTGTGGTCACTGCTGATTGCAGGGTAGACAAACACTGAGGGTCAGCTAACAGACAAGTCAGGATGTTTCAGCAAACCAATATTTATTACAGCCTCTCCGATCACAATGCATACACCACCCCCGCACCCAGACAGCTGCACTTGCTGGCGTAGGGCTCTTTAAAGGCACAGTGCACCACAGTTTGGGCGTGGGGGAGGGGTGGGGAAGTAAAACAGCATCCAGTTATTGCTGAAATAAAAAGGTCTAACACATCTTGTTACCACCCCTGCCCAGTCTCAGAGGTTTTGGGGGTCTCTTCTACCTGAAAGGCTTTTCTATCAGTGTTGAAGAAGCCCAAGGACAGCGTGGTTCAAAATGGAGCCTCCATGTTTCTCATGACAAGCGGTCAGACACAATGAAAGGGGCTCAGTTATTCACCAGAGAGCTCTCACTGAAGCAGGTTAAAAACCACCCAAAGAACACAGGCAATTCAAAGCCTCAGAGTACATGAAAGCCAGGACCTTATCTGGTTCTGGAGACTGGTCTCCAACGCTGCTTTTCTCCCATCATTCCTCTTCAGTCACAGGCTTTTATTTCTCCCTACTCTGCGTGAATTCCCCTCACTCTATTTGTTAGCAGTGCTCTGATCTCTTTCTGGGATTCAAGTCTTACGGTCTAATGCTAAGGCACTTCACATTTGCACAGAACAGCTTAGAAAGCCTTCCAAGCAGCCACCAAGGGCTCCTGAAAAACGGCATCCTTCACAAGCTGGGAGGAACTTTTATTCCCTCACCTAGAAAGCCCGTATTAGAAAAGAGGGCAGAAGCCACAGAAAAAGCACATTGACAGCTAGGAGACAATGAAATGCACCTAGACACTGATGAAGTTGCAGTCCCATAAGAGAGGCCTGTTTCTTTCTCAAACTCTAACAGCTCTCCCCAAGTTTGGGCCAGCTTGCAGTGGGGGAGGTCTAAGTTGGATATTAGGAAAAACTTTTTCACTAGGAGGGTGGTGAAGCCCTGGAATGGGTCACCTAGGGAGGTGGTGGAATCTCCATCCTTGGAGGTTTTTAAGGCCTGGCTTGACAAAGCCCTGGCTGGGATGATTTAGTTAGGGATTGGTCCTGCTTCGAGCAGGGGGTTGGACTAGATGACCTCCTGAGATCCCTTCCAACCCTGATATTCTATGATTCTATGACTGTAAAATGTCCGTTTCAAATCTCTACAGATCTGAACATCAAAGGAAGATTTATTTCTTTCTACGTGTACTGGCCCTGCAGAGCCCCATGGCTAGGGGAGAGAGCACAGGAGTCCACAGGAGCTGACTTTTATTTTTCCAGGCAGGTGTTCCACCCCCACTCTCCCCCAAGGTCCAGTCCCCACTCTGCTCCTTCCCCTGAGGCCCCACCCTCGCTCCGCCTCTCCCCATCCCTCCCCCGAAGCCTCCCTTGCTCCACCTCTTCCTGCCCCTGCTCTGCCCCCTCCCCTGAGGCTCCCCACCTGCCAGCCCCTTGCTGCTATCTGTCCTCCCCCGAGCACCTCCAGCCAGCTGCCAAACAGCTGATCAAGTGGCCCCACCAAACAGCTGTGGTGATGCACCCAAAGGAATAGATTTCTGCACAGGCAGGAATCTATTCCTTCGGGTGCATCACCAACAGGATTATTCAGTAACTTCTACTCAGTTGCATTCATGCAAACCCACTAAAAGCAATGGGGCAGCACAAATGCTCCTGAGGCCCCAGTCTAGCTAGCAGAATCTTTATCACTGATGGTGATGGCACAAGAAGCAAAGAACCCAGCTTGACTCTCAGATGGCAGCGGGAGCTTGAAGAACTGACATGTAGGAGCAAAGCCCCCTTATTTTCACTTTAGAGACCGAAGCCCATTTGCTTTGGCAGTTACGGGAGACACAACGAACGCGGGACGCCACAATACCATTTTCAGAGAGCTGCTTTTCATCAGCCTTTACAGAAAGCTCCTGACATCTTCTCCTTCCCAGCAACTAAGCCAAACCATTTCAGTCAAAGAAACGGGGGTGAGCAGAAGGGTCTCTTTCCACACCATCTGTTTGGAACCATTTTAAGTCCAGTTAGGGCCTAACCAACAAGCCACATCCAAAACAGCCTCAAACATTGGTGGAGGGTTGGCAGTCCGGATCAAACGAGTGCTTTGAAGCCAGGGCAGAGCAGCTCCAAACGGCACATCCAGGAGGGTAAATACAGGATTTACCTTACTTTCCCTAGCACACCATCAGTATAACATACATTTGCAGAGATTCATGCACAACTGCTTTTAACCAGGAGTCTTTACACATCAGTCTAATGGTGTTTTGTTCAGCTGGAAACATTTGGTTCCCAAGATGCAGCCGCAGAATCTCCTCCTTCTCTTACCCTCCTTTAGTCTTCCTGGTGCTATCCTTCCTCCTACGCAAACACCTGCACTTGCAAGTTTTCTGATCGCATTGCTGGCAAAGACGGCCTTTTCTCCCGTTCCCCCTCCCCCTCACATCCCACCATTTATAAGTTTATCTGTGTTCAGGAGCCCTCGTTATCATATGCTCCCTGCTGTCTAGGACAATTAGGCCAGCAGCCACTTCATTTTCCAGACACTGATGACTTATCTTGACAATTTCAATTTGATTGAATCCTATGCGCTTTGATGCATCTGAAGAAGTAAGGTTTTTACCCACGAAAGCTTATGCTCAAATATATCTGTTAGTCTTTAAGGTGCCACCGGACTCCTTGTTGCTTTTGTGGATACAGACTAACACGGCTACCCCCTGATACTATGCGCTTTGCCGGTCTCTCTCCCTCTGAGGTGTGCACACACACACAGAGCATCATGATCCCTGCCAAATCTCTTTCGTTATTTGGTTTCACAGGCCCAGCAAAGGAAAATTTGTTCCAGGAAGCTTTCAGAAATCACCATGTGAAGTTTGTTACTGAATCTTCACTAGCATTTCCAGTCTGTATTCATTCTGTTTCCTCTAGTGCCACCTAATGGCAGAAAGAAAACTGCACTAAGGTTCTGCCAAACGGTTCCCTAGAGGTCAGGGTGCTGGTAGCTCTCAGACTATGGGCTTGTCTTCACTATGGCGCCAAATCGGTGCCGCTGCGATCGAGCGTTCTCCCATCGACTTAATTAATCCTCAGTGAGAGACAGAAGCTAGGTCAATGGAAGAGCATCCATTTCCCACTGACATCGTGTGCTGTAGACACTGCGTTAAGTCGCTCCTGGGGTGGTTTTTTACAACCCTGAGCAACATAACTTACCTCAACGTAAGCAGTTGTGTAGACAAGGCCTATGTCTACATGGATATCCAAGGTGTGCTTGCACCTTGGGTAGACATACCCATCCTAGCTTTCCCCCCACTAGCCTGGATAAAAGGAGCAGGGTAGATGCAGTGGGGTGGGCTTCAGCAAGGCGAGTAGGTATCTAGGGTTCCAGGCAGGCTTGTACAATACGGTTTTTAACACTAGTGCAGGTAAAGCTGACATGGGCTACGTCTACCTGAGATGCAGTCACACTGTGGACTGCAGTATAGATAGATCTTCAGAGTCCCCAACAAAGATCAGGGCCCCATTGTGCCAAGCACTGTACAGACAATATGGGTGTGTCTACACTGCCATTAAATGCCCACAGCTGGCCTGCATCAACTGGCTCGGGCTGTAAATCTGCTGTGTAGACGTTCAGGCTCGGGCTGGAGCCCAGTCCCCTGTGAGGGGGGAGGATCCCAGAGCCCAGGGCAATTACACAGCCCCATAGCTCAAGTCAGCTGACACTGGCCAACTGCAGGTGCTTAATTGACAGGCAGTCGCTACCAGCAGGAGCTAACGCTCCAAAGAGACACAAGGTGGGAGTCAGGGAATATTATATCACAGAGGGGAACAGAGGCACAAAGTGACTTGAGCAAAGTCACACAGGGGAGTCTGGCAGAGAGCTGAGAACTGAATGCAGAGCTCCTGACCCCCAGTCCATGAACCTAATCACAAGCTCATCTTTCCATTTTAAAGGCAACACAGCCTCTCGCTCTTCCCGATGAAAGCTGCATGGCTTACTCCCTGAGCAACATGCTAATATCTGTTAATATCAAGCAACAGTGTCAACAGATTATTGCTGCATATGGCCCTGATCTTGTAGCTAGGGGCACAAGGGCTCACCCTGACATCTGTGCATCACTCCACTGGCTTCAGCCACAGCCAAGGGCTTCAAAGGAGGGCATAAAAAAGTCTATGGTGTACTCAGTTGTGAAATAGCCATAGGAACTAGATATTAGTGGCAGTATTCCCATAGTGACCAAGAGCCCCAGTCATGGACCATGGACCGCAAAGTGCTAGGTGCTGTACAAACACAAGTGAATGAACAGGATATATTGACATATTACCGGATAGAGAGAGCATATAAATCAGATACAGGTCAAATTACAAAGGATGAATATAAACAAATAACAAAAGTATGTAGGGACAAAATTAGAAAGACCAAGGCACAAAACAAGATCAAACTAGCTAGGGACATAAAAGGAAACAAGAAAACATTCTACAAATACATTAGAAGCAAGAAGAAGACCCAAGGACAGAGTAGGCCCGTTACTCAATGAGGGAGGAAAGACAATAACAGAAAATGTGGAAATGGCAGAGGTGCTTAATGACTTCTTTGTTTCGGTTTTCACCAAGCAGGTTGGTGGTGCTTGCACATCTAAAATAGTGAATGCCAGTGAAAATGAGGTAGGATCAGAGTCTAAAATAGGGAAAAAACAAATGAAAAATTACTTAGACAAGTTAAAAGAAAAGGAGTACTTGTGGCACCTTAGAGACTAACCAATTTATTTGAGCATGGTTAGTCTCTAAGGTGCCACAAGTACTCCTTTTCTTTTTGCGAATACAGACTAACACGGCTGTTACTCTGAAATTAGACAAGTTAGATGTTTTTAAATCACCAGGGCCTGATGAAATGCATCCTAGAATACTCAAGGAGCGGACTGAGGAGATATCTGAGCCATTAGCGATTATCTTTGAAAAGTCATGGAAGATGGGAGAGTTTCCAGAAGACTGGAAAAGGGCAAATATAGTGCCAATCTATAAAAAGGGGAATAAGAACAACCCAGGGAATTACAGACCCGTCAGCTTAACTTCTGTACCAGGAAAGATAATGGAGCAAATAATTAAGCAATCAATTTGCAAACACCTAGAAGATAATAAGGTGATAAATAACAGTCAGCATGGATTTGTCAAGAACCCTGTACTTTCAAGTTGAGAGACAGTCTAAAGATGCTTTCAGGTGTGTTCATGTAGAGAAGCATGAATTTACAGTATTTGATGTATACGTTCTCTCTATCCTGTAATATGTCAATAAATCCTGTTTGCTCATTCATTTAAGCAAACTGGGATTTTTGCTTGTAACATCTCAGATATTTACTACCTGATGCTTTCTAAGGCTGTGTGTCTTCCCTGCAAACTGTAGGGATGTATTTATATCAAGAGCTAACTCCAGTTAGCTATCTCAATATAAAATCCTAGTTAGAGACAAGACACTGTATTTACCTTGGTGTCGCTAGTCAAGGGCAACCCCAGGTAGAAGGCATACAGTAGCATCTCACAGTTACGAGCACCAGAATTACAAACTGAGCAGTCAACCACACACCTCATTTGGAACCGGAAGTACGCAATCAGGCAGCAGCCAGGGGGAAACAAATACAGTACAGTACTGTGTTAAACTACTAAAACATTAAGGGAAAGTAGCATTTTTCTTCTGCATAGTAAAGTTGCAAAGCTGTATTAAGTCAATGTTCATCTGTAAGCTTCTGGAGGAACCACTATAATGTTTTGTTCAGAGTTACAAATATTTCAGAGTTACGAACAACCTCCATTCCCAAGGTGTTCATAACTCTGAGGTTCTGCTGTACATTTGACCTTAATTAATAAACAATAATGCCTCTGTCTTCTATTAGGGATACAAGGTGGGTGAGGTAAGATCTTTTATTGGAATAACTTCTGCTGGTGAGACAAGCTTTTGAGCCACACAGAGCTCCTCAGCATGTTTTTGCTTTTATAGAACTTATCAGTAGATTCCAAAGCACTTTACAAAAGGAGGTTATCCCCATTTTACAGATGAGGAAATGGAGGCACAGAACTTAAGAACTACCATACTTGCTTAGACCCTTAGTGCATTTAGCCTCGGGGTCTCAAACAGGGGGTCATGACTCCTCAGGGGGTCACGAGGTTATTACGTGAGGAGTTGTGAGCTGTCAACCTCCACCCCGAAACCCCACTTCACCGCCAGCATTTACAATAGTGTTAAATATAAAAAAGTGTTTTTAATTTATAAGGGGGTGGTGTCACAATCAGAGGCTTGCTGTGTGAAAGGGGTCGCCAATTTAAAACTTTGAGAACCATCTAGCCCCGCATCCTGTCTCTAGCAGTGGCCTGTACCAGAACTTCAGAAGGAGTGTACAGAGCAGGTCAGTTGGAGGGATCCACCCCTATTTTCCCTTCCCTGCTTTTGGCAGTCAGAAGTTTAGGGTCACCCCAAATATTGGGTTTTGTCCCTGACCATCATGGCTAATAGCCATTGCGGGACCTATTGTCCATGAACCCAGTTATACTTTTGGCCATCACAACATCCCATGGCAATGAGTTCCACGAGTTAACTGTGCTCTGTGTGAAAGAGTACTTCCTCTTGTTTGTATTAAACCTGCTGCCTGTTAGTGTCATTGGGTGACTCCTGATTTTTGTAGTGTGGGAAAGTATAACCACTCTTCTATTCACTTTTTCCACACCAGTCATGATTTTATAGATCTCTCCCTCCTCAGTCATCTCGTTTCTAAGCTGATCACACCTAACGCTTTTAGTCTCTCCTCATATGAAAGCCATTCTACACCCTTTCCTGGTTTTGTTGCCCTTCTCTGAACCTTTTCCAGTTCCACTCTATCGTTTTTGAGACGGGGCAACCAGAACTGCACATGGTATTCAAGGTGTGGGTGCACAATGGATTTATATAGCACCATTTGATATTTTGAGTCTTATTTTCCATCCCTGTCCTAATAGTTCCCAACATTGTTATTTTATTTGACCACTGCTGCACGCTGAGCTGAGCAAACTAACCACAGCGACTCCAAGATCTTTCTTGGGTGGTAACAGCTAAATGAGACCCCACCGTTGTATACGTATAGTTAAGATTATTTCCTACTCCACCCCGCCCATATGTCTTATTCTTCACTCACCCATGTTGCATTTTGTCTCTCAGAAAATGAAGCCACTTGCCCAAGGTCACCTGGCAGGCCAACAGCAGAGCTGGGAACAGATCCCAAATCTTCCAAACCCCCATTGGTGGTCTGCCCGCAAGGCCACACTGAGGTAGAAGCAGGGACGTGCACGGGAATTATCACTTTTGGAGGGGCATGTTCTGTGCCCTCACCATGGCCCCAGAGCCAGAGGAGTTCTGTGCCTCTGCCGATTATGGGGGGGGGACCTTGCCCCTGCTTTCCTTCCTCCTCCCCCCCGTGTGCACACCCATGGGTAGAATCATAGAATATCAGGGTTGGAAGGGACCTCAGGAGGTCATCTAGTCCAACGCCCTGCTCAAAGCAGGACCGATCCCCAATTTTTGCCCCAGATCCCAAATGGCCCCCTCAAGGATTGAACTCACAACCCTGGGTTTAGCAGGCCAATGCTCAAACCACTGAGCTATCCCTCCCCCCAGGGTAGAAGTAACCTGTCCCTTATCTCCTCTGAGAGAAGGTTACTGCAATGTAAAAAAGCATAACTGTTAGCAGTGAAGACAGCATAAAGGAACAAAACTGATCCAAGGGAAGCAACAGTCTGTAGAACTAAATGTTGGATTCAGGGGACTGGGAAACTTTGTCTGCCTAGTGCACAGCACCACACAAGTTACACAGAAGGACAATATATGGGCCTTCATATTGAGATTACATTTCTTCCTAATCCCTGTTGATGGTCAGCTGATGCCAGGAAGCATCCTATCTGTGGCTAACCCTAATGTTTATCCTAGTTACTAGTGTGGGCCAGTCTTACTTATAGAAATGTCTAACCCTTTCATTTTTTTAATGCACTATGCTCATGCTCAGGCAGCCCAGATACAAGTCTGACATGATTGATTGGGATCTCTATTAACAGGAAAGCCTGGGGACAGATTGCTTCCGCTGGCAGGTAGCCCAGTTGCCTTCATCAGCATTCGGGGCCATGCTGCGTAGAAGGGGCCATGAACTGTTTTGACATCCCCACTGAGTGTTATGTTGTGTCTCTCTGTTTCTCTCTTATCCAAATGGAAATAAGCTAATTAGAGTGCACACCCGGGTGAAAGCAGGTTCACCTCAATATTGCATGGGATTAAGAAGAATGAAAGCACCCCTGGACACTGGTAGGCATGGTAGAGAGAGACCCAGACAGGCCACCAGAGCAGCAAGCCCATTACTGCACAGATGGCTCAGCAGAGGAGCGTGGGCTGAAGGCAAAGCTGGATGCAGAACTGGGGATGGGGGAGGAGCTGGAGCTAGAGTTGGAGTTGGCCTGGGAGCAGAGCTGTGGCAGGGGCCAGACCTGAGCTGCGTGGGGGTTGGTCCAGACCTCGTGGGGGCTGGCCCAGGCCCTGCTGCATGCACCCCCCCCAAAAAATACATTCCTCCACACCCCCTAGGGGGGCACGCCCCAGACTTTTGGGACCATTGGTCTAACCTATGGCTCTGTTCAGCCAGCTCCAGAGAGAGGAACCCCTCTTCCTAGAAATCCTGACTTCTGGGAGGGGCAGAGAAATAATTACACATACCTCCAAGCTAGGCCTGAGTAAACCCTGCCCTCAGGATAGGATGCTATAGTCCTAGCCAGAAGAAGGTAGCCCTGTCCCTACTTTTACATCCCAGTACAGCACTAACAGCTGCATGTTATTTATTAGTCAACAAGGAAACAGAGCTTTATGCTGTGGTTTGCCATAGGATAAGCCAGTGCCTAGGGCACTGGACTGGGGCTCAGAAGGCCTTGGTTCAAGTCCCAGCTCTGCCACAGAGCTGGGCCTCGAACCAGGTGACCTTGGACACCCCACAATGTACTCTATGCCTCTGTGTTTCTCTGTCTATAAAATGGGGATAGCACTTCCTGACCTGGGGCACAGCCACAAGTGGGCCCGGTCCACCTATATCTGAACTTGTGTGAATGCAAAAGCTGGTGACCCGATCCACACCATGTGGACGTCCTGGCTGAAGAGTAGGTGGCTTTTGGCCCATCTGCAGAATGCCATGGCCAGCAGGGAGTGGAGCAGCCTGAGCTGCAAACTTCTCCCAGCCCCTGACAACTTCAGCGAGAGCCTGGTCCCTCACAGCTGCTGACCTGTCCTCTACTTTTGGCTTAACCCATACCTGCCTGCAGCGATCAGCCCTCTTCTCTGGCCAGCCCAGCCTGCAGGCTCCCTGCACTCAAATCCCTTCTATCCCCGTTATCCCGCCTACATGCCTGCCCCTGGCATTCAAATATAGGCCATTTAGATGATTTGCTGTGACATCAAACCTTTGGTGATTGCCTGTCCACCGTACGTTGGAGCCCACGCAAATTTCCATGCTGAGCTACACCGCTGCTCCCTACCTCAGCGGGGCATTGGGGGTATAAAATATTCTAATGACGGCGAGGCGTTCACACACTGCAGCGATGAGAAGCCATACGAGCAGGAGGATGGAACTTCACCCTATGGTCCCAGCAGCTTTGACCAAACCCTGGAGAGCCACATGCTGATCCCCCAGGAAGAGCTCACATAGCCACAGAGCAAGAGGAGGGGACTCTGGGCACAAGCTTTGTACAACCAGGACAGAAGTTGGACGGATTCTCCTCTCATACCAGCAGCGCCATAGTGTGATTGCAATGGAGTGAACCCGCCACTGACACCAGCGTAATGAGCGGAACTGGACCAAGATTTTTAATATTTTGCCATTTTAAATGGGAACAGACCGTCTTGCTGATGGAGGGTGTGGGATTATTTCAGACCTTGGCTTCAGCGAGTAGAGAGGCAAGAATCCCTCCCTCTGAGGCCAGGATCAGTGCATGTGATCCGAACACTGCCCCCAGAGAGGGACAGAGAAATCACATACTGGTATCCAAGCCACCCGTGTTTGCTGCTGTCCGGCAATGGGCTGGTTTTATGTGCCTGGCTTAGAATCATAGAATCATAGGACTGGAAGGGACCTCAAGAGGTCATCTAGTCCAGTCCCCTGCACTCAGGACAGGACTAAGTATTATCTAGACCATCCCTGACAGGTGTTTGCCCAAGCTGCTGGCATATCACTAGCAGCCTCTGCTCCTGAAGGGCTGCACCTGCCTGCTGGGACTAGCATTTACACACTGTTCAATCTGCCATGGAGTGGGAGGTTCGGCGATGCATGCTGTACCTGGGGCAGGGCAGACATGGTCTGAAGCTGGAGGAATCACACGGATCTGCCCTTGGTTTACAGAGGGGAAATGGGTGAGTTGCTGCCCAAGAGGAGGGTCACAGTTAATGCTAACCGACACTTAGCACTTAGAACAGATCACTTCAGAGGTGAAGTCCAAGGCCATCCCCAGGAAGGACCCATGCACACCACAACTCTGCAGACTACGACAGATAACTGGATTTGACTAAACTCTACCGCCAGTTGGAACATTAGTTTATTATTTCTATTCCACCAGCACCCAGAGGCCCCCAGAATTGGGCCCCCTTTGTGCAAAGTGCTGTACAAACAAACATTAGGAGTCACTGTCCTACAGACCTTACAATCTAGACTACATTGAAGGCTCCTTGTTTCATCTCGGACTTATTACTATTTACTGATAGCAGTGCCTAGGAGCTTCAGTCATGGACCAGGACCCCACTGTGCTAGGCACTGTACAAACAGAACCGAAAGCCCCTGCCCCAAACAGATTACAATCTAAATCCAAGGACCAGCTACCTGCTTCAGCTCGTGCTACTTCCAAGCCCACGGGAGTTCGGTTCAAGCATTGAGCTCTCCTTTCACTCCTCCCTCTCTCAAGCGGTAGAGCTTCAGCTCCTGTGGGCCAGAGAAAATAATGCACCTTAACGTACTTAGCAAGTAACAGAGCAGGATAAAGTCAAGGGGGAAACCTGCAACATTCTACATGCTCCACCCCTAAGGACTGAAGAATTTCACCCAGCCATTGAGGGGTGCGTTGCAGGAAAAAGCTTTCAGTCCCACAACAGCAACCAAAGTAGCCCCTGCAATTCAGCAGCAAGGAATGGAGTTCTCCCACTGTAAGGAAAATACTGCAGTTGTCAGCCCGCTGATCTGCTGTCTCTCGCACGACACTTGTATGGCTCCCTCACCACAGTATGGGAGTGTGCTGTCCACCCTCCGGGCCAACACACGGGACTGACCCAGGAAACTTCAGATGTAAAAAGCACAAGCTACTTGAGCTAAAGCTCCACCGATAGAAGCCTGTTACAGACCTTCTCTGTGTATTAGCACACAGCGGGACCTGTGCCACTGCCCTGTGTCTGGGTCTGAATCACAGCTCGTAAGGTTAGCAACGTGGCAGAAATTGGTGACTGTTTGGAAACAGGGAGCTCTTACCAGTGCCTTTCATTTAATCAGAACATTACAGCTCCCCAGGTGTTTTAGATTGGGATGGGGAGACGGCTGGGTGAATGGGACTGGCCACTGTTAATCCTCTGGGCTGTTATCCGAAGCTGTGAAGACACAGAATAATACCATCTCTTTCTGGTGATTAAAGAACTGCTCCCAAGAGCTTCGAGATTCTGTTCAGTAATACGGGGCAATTATAGTGCACCTTTCCTCCCATGCTTTGTAATCACAAAAGGTCCCTTTCTGCTGTCCTCCTTCAGGCAAAACAGGCCTTCCATGGGAGTTGTGCCTGGGTGGGGACTGAGGTTCAATTTCCATGGGAGTTGTGCCTGGGTGGGGACTGAGGTTCAATCCTGCAAGGTATCAAGCGATCCTGAGTAACACTGAACATTCTCAACACTCGCTAAGGTCAAAGAGAACAAAGGGTGCTCAGCAGCCTGCAGGATACCAGCCTCAAATGAGCACCACAAGCTTTGGCCTTAAACAATTCATGCAGGAGCCTTTGGATTCTCAGAAGACACACTCTGGCCAATGCAACAGTCTCATGTGAACCCAGGAACGAGATGAGCCCTGTTTAAACACACGGCTCGGTTTATTGTTTAACAGCTCTGTTTGGCTTTTCATGGGGACATGAATTAGAACAGGTTGGGTTTCTTAGGCTGGGAGGAGCAGCCTTTGCCATTTGATTACTCCTTGCTTGTTCTGAACACAGAGCAAAACAAGCAATAAATCCACCTCCGTCAATTAAGTGGTGGTTGATCCTCCCTTTCCTTGTACATTGTATAAGCATGTTACACAGCGGCAAATGACATCAAATTGTAATGGTAGCATTTTATACCCACTTTGCACAGATGCAAGTGACAACAATGTTCAGGGCAATGGAAAAAAAACAAGGTCTGGCTCTCAGGGATTTGGTTACAGAATATAGATTTTTCTTCTCCTCAAGGAGCCTGATCCTTGGGACCAGCTCAGCTGCATTTGCTACAAGATCCAAGTGGCAGAAGGGCAGGAGAAAGTAGCTGTATCTCCTGAGGCTACTGGGGGCTGGCTCAGCTCCTGATACATTCCAGAGCAGCCTCATTGCTGCTCTAATCTATAACCCCTTGCAAGGGTGCTGCAAGAGGACATTGTGGTGATTGAGGATTGTCAGAGGTGAAATCCTGGCACTATTGAAGTCAATGACATGACTCCTACTGACTTCAGCAAGGCCAGGATTTCACCCACCATACCTACACTGTGTAAGGATTCCCTAACAGCTACTCACTCACGCCAGCTTGCACCACAGGGGCTAAATCCATCCCCTGAGTTATGTGCAATGCAATTCAGCCAGCCCTGCATTTGATACTGAAAACCCTAAGGATGGGCGAGCCATCAGGATAAAGTACATTTTATGATACTCCTCCCTTCTGAACGCCTCCTGTCCCTTGACCCAAGGCTACACTATGTTCTCTTAACTAGTGGTGAGCTGGAGCTGGTTCGCACTGATTCGCTGGAACCGGCTGTTAAATTTAGAAGCCCTTTTAGAACCGGCTGTCTCTTCATCTGCTTTGTTTCTCCTTTATATTTGTTTGTCAGAGTACTGAGGGCCCAGTGTAATTACTTTTTTACTGCTGGGACAGCTATTGATTCTCATAACAGGAGGTGACAAAACTCCTGCTTCGAGCAGGGGGTTGGACTAGATGACCTCCTGAGGTCCCTTCCAACCCTGATATTCTATGATTCTATGAGTGTGGGGATGTCAGAACCTCATTTCTGTCGATATTATTTGTACTTCTCTAGCCCCCTTTACAATGGTATCTCAGCACCTCGTAACCTGTAATTATCGATCCTCACCACTTCCCTGGGAGGCTGAGCAGTGCTATTATTCCCACATTACAGATGGGAAGTGGAGGCACAGAGAGGCTAAACGACTTGCCCAAGGTCCCACGGGAAGTCTGTGGCAGAGCACAAAACTGACCCCTGGTATACCAACTCCTAGGCTCATGCCCTAACCACTGGGCCACCTCAGCTCTCCTATCTCTTAGCAATAAGATTCTGCCATCACTTTCCTCCATCAAGAACCAGCTAAACAGGCTGGCATCGATGTCAGCGGAACATCAGCCCCACCTGTTTTTGTACAATAGCAGTAAGGCAGTGAGTTGCAAGTTATTTGCTTGGAGAACACTTTTATAAAATGTTACACTGGAAAATCAAATGGCATTGGTGACACAACGGGGCTGTCTGTTACTAAGCAACTTCCTGCAGGGTGAGTGGGGGCGGGACACCAGGGACCCAGAGAAAATGTACACCTGTCTTCCTGCTCCTTTTATCACTCTTTTTTTAATGTTGCCTTTCCTTGGGGCAGTAGTTTTGTGCTGTCTTTCTTGTCGGTGTCAAGGCTCTGTGATGTACAGAGACCCCAGCCTCTAGATCACACTACGCACTAGAGAAGTCTAGATGCTAGACTTCCCAGGCCACTGCACCCACTGAGAACTGACCACAGCTGAGGGAGGTGAGCTGCAAAGGAACCGCTGCAGCTCCAAGGCCCATTCTACGCTGTCACAGAATCATAGAACATCAGGGTTGGAAGGGACCTCAGGAGGTCATCTAGTCCAACCCCCTGCTCAAAGCAGGACCAATCCCCAATTAAATCATCCCAGCCAGGGCTTTGTCAAGCCTGACCTTAAAAACTTCTAAGGATGGAGATTCCACCACCTCCCTAGATAACCCATTCCAGTGCTTCACCACACTCCTAGTGAATAGTGTTTCCTAATATCCAACCTTGACCTCCCCCACTGCAACTTGAGACCACTGCTCTTTGTTCTGTCATCTGCCACCACTGAGAACAGCCGAACTCCAACCTCTTTGGAACCCCCCATCAGGTAGTTGAAGGCTGCTATCAAATCCCCCCTCACTCTTCTCTTCTGCGGACTAAACAAGCCCAGTTCCCTCAGCCTCTCCTCATAAGTCATGTGCCCTAGCCCCCTAATCATTTTCGTTGCCCTCTGCTGGACTCTCTCCAATTTGTTCACATCCTTTCTGTAGTGGGGGGGCCCAAAACTGGACGCAATACTCCAGATGTGGCCTGACCACTGCCGAATTCCCCTTAGGCAGCTCTAGGCTTCCCTGCCCAGGAATTCCCCCACATGAGGGAAATCCCCAGCTGACCAGTTGGGCCAGTCTAGCGGGGCCCAAAATCCAGCCTTTGCTACCTAACTCAGTCCCACCTGCATTCAGATCGGTACCCATGGCTACCGTAAAACCAACTCTAAGATCTTGTATACACAAGAAAGGTGCACCAGGGCAAGGTGCTATTTTAAAGCAGTGATAAAAGATGCATGGACTCACTTTGTGTCAAGCCAGGCTCAGTTCAGTTTAGTTGAAGTCAGACAGGAACATGTTTAAGCTAAACCAATAAGCCACTTGTAAAGTGAAATAAGATTGTCTACACGGCTTCTAGCCCCGCTTTCACTGAATCGGTCTAAATTCATGCCTCAAGCTATCCTACTGCAGCTCTCTCAAGTGAGTTTCCAATGCACCTGCCTCTGTTATCCTCACAGTGAAGGTACACATGCTGTGCGACTTGGCTTCCTTCTACTACGAGCAGGGGTTTGATAAGGGGTTGAGAGCAGCACTGACCAGAGCAGGCTTGGCCTTTATAGATTGCCTTGTCTTTTTTCAGGGTCTCCCAGCTCTAGGGCTTCAGAGCCATGAGCCAGGTTCTGGTAGCACACAATGATGCTGCCCTCAAACCACGGCACACGGGAATGCGTGTAACTGAGAAAGGAGGTGTTGGCTGAGGTACAAAGTTTGCCCTTTGGTGGAAGGGCCGGGGGACCTTTAATGCTCTCCTAGTGTGACCAAAAAAAAAAAAGAGTCAGAAGGAAATGTGATTACAATATATAACTGCACCGCTCCATTGGAGCAGCCCCAGTATGGCATGGCAATGCAGGCACTGGGTGCAAGGCATGGACATATACCCTGCGCTGGTCCAGAGACCTTGGATTCAGGCATACAGGAAGAAGCTGGGGCAGCATGTCCCCCATTCACCTTAGAGAAGGAGTGAGTAGCAAAGTGTGGAGCTTTGGCTCCACCCTGCCCCCCACCATCACCACAATTAGCACAGCTGAACTGGTGCATGGGGGTGTTATTTGCTGCTGGTATATGTCAGGAGCAAAGAATACCCCCTCCAACCCAAGGAGAGAGGGAATTGGGCCTCAGGGCTGTGCCTAGAGTCACAGTCTAGCCCTAGCATCTCAGGGTACATCTATACTGAAATAAGATACCTGTTGCACAGCCAAACATGGCCCAGGTCAGCTGACTCAGGCTCATGGGGCTAAACATTGCAGTGTAGGTGTTAGGCCTCGGGATAGAGCCTGGGCTCAGGGACCTCTCCCCCACTGTGGGGTCCCACAGCTCAGGCTCCAGCCCGAGCCAGAACCTCTACACAGCAATTTCAGAGCCCGGCAGCCTGAGCCCACTCACCTGGGCCAGTCGCGGGTGTTTAATTGCCCTGTAGATGTACCCTCAGTGCCGGTCGTCCCATCTGTAAAATGGAGCTCACACTTCCCTGCCTGGCTGAAGGGTTAGGAGGATTAACTAGGTAGCTTGGTAAAGCACAATGGCTCTGACCAAAGACGTGAGGTGAAGGTGCAAAGGCTGCTGTTTATCACCTTTACATTCCCCCAATCCCTGACTGCCAGAGGCTGGTTCCACCTCCTTGCGCATTAGAACAGCTTCAGGGCTGCTCTAAATTAGGCTACCTAGTAATAGCCCCCAAGGGTCTATTTCCTCAGTCAGGGATCACCCGAGCCCCCTCCCATAGCCCATACCCCATACCCCAACCCCCAACCCTGAGCCCCCTCCTGCACCTCAAACCCCCCATCTCCGGCCCCACCTCAGAGCCCACAGCTCCAGCCGGAGCCCTCACCCCCTCCCGTACCCCAATCCCCTGCCCCAGTCCGGTGAAAATGAGCGAGTGAGCGAGGGTGGGGGTAGAGCGAGGGAGGGAGGGGGGATGGCATGAGTGGGGGTGGGGCCTCAAAGAAGGGGCGGGGCAGGGCCACCAGGTGGGGCAAGGGCGTTCAGTTTTCTGCAAATAGAAAGTTGGCAGCCTTACTCCTGGAAGATGTGAATCGTGGAAGCTTTACTGACCATGCAGCCTTTAAGTCGGAGCTAGCTGACTATTTAGAACGACCTGAATTGCAATGAACTCCTTTCAAGTTAATCAAGGTGAGAGTTATTTAGGGAGGAATCTTCAAAAGTGAGTCAGGAGCACACGCCCCATTGAAAAGCAATGGGAGTTCAGTGCCTAACTACATTAACTGCTTTAAAAATTCTCAGCCTTAGTGCCTACCTTTTATTCGCAATGTCTACACTACCACTGTCAGCAAAACGTATGTCACTCAGGGGGTTGAATATTCCACCCCCCTGAGCAACATAAGTTACACTGACATCAGCATTCGTGTGCATAGCACTATGCTGGCAGGAGAGCTTCTGCCGTTCGTGGAGGTGGTTTTATTATGCTGACAGGAGAGCTGCAGCGCTGTGCGTGTAGACATGGCCTAAGCGTGGGGCTTTCAGTGCTTTTTGTTTGTGTGAGGGGATTCAAAAAGCTTTTGCAACTGATTCTTGAAGTCCTTCCAGTCCTCTAGTCCCCTATGGGCCAGCCCCACCACTTGTGACACAGGAAGGAGTCTGCCAATAGGGGGATAAAGCAGAACATTGGCACGTTCTGCTGCAGATACAACAGAGCGAATGCCAAGAGAATGATCCCAGCTCAGAAACTATCTGAACATGCCCTTTCAAACAACTCCCTGTGCTCTACCTTCTGACAGCCCTCCGCAGCCAAATTGTTCATTCTGGCCCTTCCTATTAGGGCTGGTCGAAAGTTTTCCATCAAAACAGTTTTGCTGGAAAATTGGGTTTCACTATTTTTGGGGGGCAGAATTCCCGCCTTTCCATGGAAAATGCCTTTTTGTTGTTGTTGAAAAACAAACACCCAAAAATCAGGTTTTAGCCAAAAATGAAATATTTTAATTCTGAAATGCTGCTGCAGTGCCTGAAAGGAGTTGTAGCTCACACACAACTCATGACTCCGTTCTCCTCTATGGACTGGATTCCCCTGCCATACTTCATCTCCCATGATGCAACACAGCCATGCAACTGCTATAATACAACCTAACTTCCCCAATGGGGGAGAGTGTGGTGCATCATGGGAGATGTAGTCCAACCAGAGAGTCTGGCCTATGGAGGAGAACAGGAGCATGAGGCATCTGGACTACAATTTCCACAAGGCATAATAGCAGCATTTCAGTTTCCAGCTCAAAACTGAAAGTTTCCATTAAAAAGTCCATTTTCTACCAGCTGTACTCATTCTATCCCCCCTTGACTACAGAGCCTTCCTTTCTGGCCACACACACAGAACTACTTGTCTATCCGTGAAAATACAGCTCCTAAAGTCATCTTCTCAGCTCATCTATTTGACCAAATTACTTTTTTTCAAATACTTCCTTCATCTCATCTAATTTAAGATGCACCAACATCAGTGTTCCTTCACTGACTTCTATAGTGTTACTCTGGATGTATGCAGGCATAAGAGACCAGAACCTCAGCTGACCATGTTTTTTTTCCCTGAAATCAATATTTACCAGATGGGATGGGGCATTTCAGAGTCAATACAATTTCTTCAGAATATGAGAAACTTCATTAGAACATAGTTGTTTGTTTTGGCTTTTTACAAGCAATTTTCAGACTGTTAAAAAGATAATGGATGTAATTAAAAACCAAGAACGAACAGTGCAGAGCATAATACAATATTGACTTTTGCGGCTCTCACTTTTGAAAGTGAGATGAGTTTTATTGATTTTTTTAAAACACTTCATATAAATTCCACAGACAAAACCTTAAAAAAAATTGAGGTTGACTAAGTGCAACATGCCACAAGACAAACCCCAATAAGCAAGGAAATACCAAATTATAGACCAGACCTCTTCAGTGCTACTAACTCAGCTCTTGGAGCCACGTGATTACACAAGAATCTCAGCTTTCACTTTAAAAAGCCCTCCTGGGAGCAGAGGACTGGACGGGACTTCCAGGTTCATCAACTTCAGTCTCCTGATATCACAAGTACCTAGTCATATAATCCCATTCATAAATCTATTTCTTTGTTGTAGAGAAGAGAGTGAAACCAAAAATCCTAAAGGCTCAAAACCCAGAAAGCAAATAAAAACCAAAACAAAAGAACAATGTATTACTTTAAAATCATGATTTTTAAAGCCATTTTCAGGATTTTTGGGGGGTCTGGCTCATGATTTTTGAATGCATAGGCTTAACAATACTGGCTCTTAACTATACATTTGAACATAAGAACATAGGAATGGCCATACTAGGTCAGACCTAGAGATCCATCTAGCCCACTATCCTGTCTTCCAACAGTGGCCAATGCCAGGTGCTTCAGAAGGAATGAACAGAACAAGTGATCCATTCCCTGTTGTCCATTCCCAGCTTCTGGCAAATAGAGGCTAGGGACACCATCCCTGCCCATCCTGGCTAATAGCCATTGATGGACCTGTCCTCCATGAACTTATCTAGTTCTTTTTTGAATCTTGTTATAGTCTTGGCCTTCACAACATCCTCTGGCAAAGAGTTCCACAGGTTGACTGTGTGTTATGTGAAGAAATACTAACTTTTGTTTGTTTTAAACCTGCTGACTGTTAATTTCATTTGGTCACCCCTATAGTTCTTGTGTTATGAGAAGGAGTAAATAACACTTCCTAATTTACTTTCTCCACACCAGTCATGGTTTTATATCATATCCCCCCTTAGTCATCTCTTTTCCAAGCTGAAAAGTCCAAATCTTTTTTCTCTCTCCTCATATGGAAGCCGTTCCATACCCCTAATAATTTTTGTTGCCTTTTTCTGAATCTTTTCCAATTCCAATATATCTTTTTTGAGATCCACACAGCAAGTTCATACTGGCAGTAACAGACTCTGGCTTATCACAAAAAAATGTCTCTTGCCCACCACATATAAGGAAACACAATACACATTCACACCTCCCACAATACAGTGCAATTGCAAAATCCCAATTACAGCCTTAGCCACATGAGCCGGTATTAGGTGTCGACATATCTGCCCAAGTTGAGAGCATGGGGTGTTATAAATTTAGGGGAGAGGTTGAGGTTGTAACTTAACGGTTTGTGGGCTCTGAGTTTCATTTAGATGAAAAATCGGAAAGATAACAACCCAGCGATGTGTTATCGAGAGGGCACCAAATGAAAGGGCAGACACTGGAAACTAAGTGCCCCCTTGGCAGAGTGCCGACCCAGATCACCCCCCAGTGACACAGCAAGGCACTGCTGCAGGCCCACCACCCTCAGCTCCCTCTTGTTTCTCCCAAATACCTTGTTTGTTGTCCAGCTCACTTAAAGTAATATTCTCCTTCCAGCGTCCAGTTTGAAAAAGTAGTTTCCTTTAGCCCCTGAGGCCCAAACCCAGGCTCAGCCAAGAGCTGGGTTTTTATCCTGGTCATGAGATACCACCTGCCTCCCCCTCCCTCCCCACCCACCACCCACACACACACTTACACTTAGAGAGCTTACCTGCTGCTCCCTTTAACACCTCTTCCTTAAAGGGGCAGTGTCATGGAAAGGGTAGGCTGACCCCAAGGCCTCTGACGCCTTAGAGGGGCCAGGCCACCCTGTTATCGTCCCCTTCTCATAGTCATTGTAAAGCATAAACTTATTAACACATTTCTTTTCAAATCCCCAGAGAATGTAGTCTTTGTTCTCAGATAAAAGAAAAGGAGTACTTGTGGCACCTTAGAGACTAACCAATTTATTTGAGCATGAGCTTTCGTGAGCTACAGCTCACTTCATCGGATGCATACCGTGGAAACTGCAGCAGACTGTGAGCTGTAGCTCACGAAAGCTCATGCTCAAATAAATTGGTTAGTCTCTAAGGTGCCACAAGTCCTCCTTTTCTTTTTGCGAATACAGACTAACGCGGCTGCTACTCTGAAACCTGTTCTCAGATAATGTGCTATAAATGTGAGGAGGATATGCCTGTGACACAGATGGCAATTTCTGGCAGTATCTTTGGGAGATGTCACTGCATTAAGTGCCTGCATCACAGTGGACCAGGGACTGTCTGTAATTCCATGGGCAGGGTGACCACAGCCTTCCAGGAACTAAGAACAGAGCGGGGAGATTAGCCAAATACATTCAGGTTTTAACGCCTCCCAAGAGGCTCACATAGACTGGTTCAAACTGGATTCTCCAGAGACCATCCGGCAAAGAAAGGAGTTTTGTATAAATAGCCTGAATTTAAACTGATGCAGGGCCTGCTTTCTGATCCAGTAAGCAGACAGGTCATTCTCCACAAGGGAGGGCCCCATCCTTCCTTGGAAAGTTTGGAAGGACTTGATCTATTTGTGGGTGCTCGTTCCGAGCCCAGGTTATGAACTTGTAACTGCAGAAAAACCCAAGGGTCGGACTTGAAGGACTGGCTACCTACCAGAGTCCTTGCTGGAGCCAGGGTGATCTCTCTGGTAAGCTTATTAGCATGAATGTAGGTTCTTTTATTTTTAATGTTTTTTCTGTAATGCTTTCACCTTGAGCATAAATGTGCTTGCTTAAAAAGATCTGTGTGGTAATCTAAGATCCCTCTAAGATGGGCGGCTGGGTGGCCACGCACCAGGCTATCAAGAACCATGCAGGCACACAGCCACAGGGGCCTGGAATGGAGAGGAGAGAGGTAGGGGGCGAGCAGGGCTGCAGCGAGGAGAGGCACCTCTCCCCAGCCCCCAGCCCCGGGCTGATGTGGCAAGAGAGGGCAGGGGGGAGTCCTCTCTCTTTGCCACAGCCCCAGGGCAGCCTGCACCCCGCACCCCTCATCCCCGGCCCCACCCCAGAACCCACACCCCTAGCCAGAGCCCTCACCCACCTGCACCCCAAGGCTCTGTCCTAGCTGTGAGCCTCCTCCCGCACCCCAAATCCCTCATCCCCTGCCCCACCCCAGAGCCCACACCCCCAGCCAGAGCCCTCACCCCCCCGACCCCTCCCCGACCCCAACCCTCTGCTGCAACCCTGAGCCCCCTCCCACACTCTGAACCCCTCAGGCCCACCCCCGCCACATATCAACTCCATATTGGTGCACATAACAAAATTCATTCCACACATGGATGTAAAAAATTAGAGAGTTACTAACTTATCACTGCTGGCAATTACACTGTTTACAGCCTCTGAGAAGAAACCCAAAGCAGCCCTGCTCAGGCAGTCTGACTTGCTGGGGAATTCACAGTGAAGGTCATGAACTATGCAGCCTGGAAATGACCCAGTCAGGAGGGAGAGAGACGTAGGTCTCTGACCAAGAGAGGTGGTAGCTGGGGAGCTGGAAGCCTGGACCACAGAGGGGGGAAACGAGGTGCAATTTCTTTGAATTGTGACATCATAGTTGTGATACAGAGCAAAGAGGTTGAGAAATCCCTGCTCTATGTGACAAATTGAACCCTGCTTCAATAGCGAGATGCTAGCATGCCTGAATAATAATAATGTATAAAAGCTGGAATGTCTTGCTCAAGAAGTTACAATTGGCGGATAGAACCTTTTACTGTGGTGGGACACTGGTCCAAATTCAGCAAACATCAGCAGAGACCAAAAGTTGTTACTGTGTTTAACTAGCACCATAGGTGTACATGGCACTTTACAGGCAAGTAAAAATATGATCTAAAAGCTTACTCCTGTATGTGACTGACTTTACTCCCATGTGCAGACCCATTGAACTCAATGGGACAGCTTTGAGATGAGTAAAGTTACTCATGTGTGTTTGCAGGATCAGGCCCTCAGGAACAGATCCTGAGACTCTTACTCACTGTAACTAATACTGTACTTTACTATATGTTCCATTCTATGCATCCAATGAAGTGGGCTGTAGCCCACGAAAGCTTATGCTCAAATAAATTTGTTAGTCTCTAAGGTGCCACAAGTACTCCTGTTCTTTGTTCTTGTAAGTAGTACCTGATCCCATTGAAATCAATGGGTTGACTCACAGGGTAAGATAGTACTCAGAGTGGAGATGGTAGAATCAGGCCCCAGGGTCTGATCTGGTGAGGTGCTAAGCACCCTCAATGGAAGTTGAGGAAGGAAGGATAAGGGGTATGGTAGAATCTAGATATACTTTGCACATCTTGTTGGTTATCTGTTTTTAATGATCATACATCATAATTTGAGGGAAAGTTCAGACAAAAGTTAGGAGGAGATGAGGTCGGTGTGACTCAGGGATCCCTTTGTTGCTAACGGGAAGAGAGTTTTACAGGATTCCCTGGGTCATACATATGCATAACAGCTCACCAAGGCTGGCACGTGAGGTCGCTATTGAGGGCCCATAGCCCACTGATCATCACAATCATTGTGAGCACTGTGATGTGAGTAAAGATAATATTTAAGGAGTTATGTATCTATACTAAATATTATGTTCTTAAGGTCTTGCAATTAAGGCAGGTCACCAGGAGGTGACGTACCTCTGAAAGGTTTCCTTCAGGCAGGCAATAACAGGTGTCTATCTCTGTCTCCAGTGATGAGCTGCCAAAATCTTAACAACCAGTTCCCTCCTCACCCCACGAGGGGGTCGTACCCCAACCCCAGGACCCTGGCGCCATTCCTCCCCCACCCCCCCGACTGCCCCCGGAACCGGGCAGGAGGGTCTCGTGGGCCACCATAGTGGGTGCCCACTCCCCCCCGCCCCTAAGAGCCAGAGGGACCTGTCGGGGGATGTGGGGGGAGTCCCAGTGGTGCTTACCTGGGGCAGCTCCCAGGAAGCATCTGGCAGGTCCCTCTGGCTCCTAGGATCGGGGGAGCGAAGCTAGGGGCGGAGCAGGGGGAGTGGCTTCTCCCCCCACTGATCACATCAAAAGTGGTGCCTTAGGCGCCGACTCCATGGGTGCTTTGGGGCTGGAGCACCCATGGGAAAAATTTGGTGGGTGCAGAGCACCCACCGGCAGCTCCCCACCCCGTGCCCGGCCCCAGCTCACCTCACCTCCGCCTCCGCCCCTGAATGCGCCGCCCCGTTCTGCTTCCCCCCTCTCCCGCCCCCTGCTTCCCGCGAATCAGCTGTTCGCGTTAATCCAGCCCTGGATGGGGCTCATATAAGTACTTAACGTTTCTAACCTGCAGTAAAGGCAGAACTAACTATGGGTGTATACAAAACCTGAGCTAGTGTCTGCGTGAGGAGATGTGTCCCGCTTAGGAACAGATATTTAGTGAAAGTCCCTGGGAGCTGCTACTCAGACTTCTGCTGTTCCTGATCTCTATAAATGACCCAATAAAAAGGGGCTCAGCTGTAAACCTAAGCCACTTTACGAGGCTGTAAGCAAAGGGAAAGGTACATCCTGGACACCCTTTCAGATACTCCCCTCCCTCACAGGAGAAATACATTAAAAACCGTGAGATGCTCCGATACCATGGTAATGGTGGCCAGGTACGTTCCACGGCTGGTGTGTTCATACAGAGGAAGCGATGGCTGCAGTTCGGTAGGACTGACGGCATGATGTACGGTTCTGCTGGAAATACCGGCAGATGGTTGTGGTTGTTAAGATCCCCTGGCCTTTCTCTTCAGAGGAAAGTTGTTAATGCTGGTGTCCTGGATTAATCGCAGTGCAGGTCACTACATTCTGCCTTCCTACATTCCCCCTGCAGAGCAGCGATGCTCAAGCTGTGGTCTGCAGGCCACTGGCTGTCTCTGGAGAGCCAGCTAGTCCCATGGTACTGGCTCCTCCTCCTCGTTTCCAGCTACAAGTGTCAACCCTATGAGACCGGCTTCAGAAGAGGCAGCTCCCAGCTACAGTGACAGCAACAGCTCTGTATTACTGATAGCACTATTCATCCAAGGACCTCTGAGCACTTCATGTTAGGAACCATCACAACAGCCCTTTCAGAGCACTATACAGGTAGATAGGCCACCTAAGGAACACCTGGATCAGGGGAATTGTCCCAGGTCTCACCCAGTCAATGGCAGAGGATAGAAGTGAGGAACTCTGACCCCCGGCTGCTTGCTTCAAGACTACGCTCCCTCTGCATCACTAGCCCTTGTTGACAAGAAGGCCTGAAAGTTCAAATTAAATAAAAATTGAACCCAAGGCAAGAGTTTAAAAATGGAGCTCTGAAGTCAGGCTCCAAAGTCCATATCTAGGTACCTGAGTAAAATGCCAGATTCTTCAGAGTACTCAGTGAATAATTATGGATTTAGGAGCTGGAATCCAGGCATTTGTTTTACAAACTATTGGCCATAATCATTGCCCGAACTTTCTCCAAGTCTGAAAACTTTTGGAAGTTCTCTATTGGATTCATGTATGGACTCCATAAGAAGAGGGGATGGATGGGGCTGGGGTTAAATCCTGGGATACAAAGGATCTGGGTTCAGTTGCCGCCTTTGCCACAGACTCCCTGTGAGACCTGGGCAAGTCACTTAGGCCCAGATTTTTTATGGATATTTATGCATTGAGGCACCGAAGTCCCACTGACTTTCAATAACACTTATGCTCCTAAGTGCTTAGGTTACTTCTGATAAGGACACTTAGGATCCTAAGTCAGGTGTTGCAATGCAGAGCTGAGCAATGGATAAATGCCTTTAAAAATCTGAGCCTTAGTCTCTCCGGGCTTCAGTGCTCCACCTATAAACCAAATCGAATCCTTCCTTTCTCCCACTTGTCTATTTAAAGGTGGAATTCTGAACTGTGCTCTTAACTGTAAGCTCTTGAGACAGGGGCATTTTTACCCTGTGTATGTACATCTCTGAGCACCATGGTGCCCTGATTCCAGTTTGGGCCACTAAATATTATTGTAATGCAAATAATTAACTATCCCGTGGGTATGGCATCACCGCAGTTGGCAGGGAGCCTCCCAGCCTACGTAGGCAGACTCACACGAGTCCGGCTTGAGCTAGCGCACTAACAATAGCCGTGTAGCTCTCAAGGCTACCCAAGCCCATGGGTCTGAGCTCATCTGGCTAGCCCAAGCTACCGCCCTAGCCACAATGTCTACACTGCTATTTTTAGTGTGTTCACTAGCACCCTCTAGCATGAGTCTGTCTCCTGGGTTGGTAGACTTGCTCCCAGCTGCCGTGTAGACATACCCTACAAGGCCAGATCCTCAGCAGCTGTAAATGAGAGTAGCTCTGTTGAAGTCACATTTGACTGAAGTCAGTGGCCTATGTTGATTTACACCAGCTGAGGATCTAGCCTATAGTTTTCTTGACCCAGTCAGCACAGGGTTTAATTGGAAATCTTATGAGAATAGCCTCATTTCATTTCTTCTCTTTCTCTCTCTTTTTTTTCTAGATAAAATGTAGCGGGGCCATGTTTGTTGCAAACAGAGGCGTAATTACATTTACTGCAAATGCTCTTGGATCAGGTATTCATTCACCAGCTGCTAAAATAAAATGGAGAGCCACTAGAGAGTTGGATTCGTAAAGTGGAGAAGGCAAATGAAACATTAAGCCAGGGCTCAATTGCTTCCTTTGGCCTGTAATTCTTCCTCCATGTCTGCTCATCTGAGTTTTGAAAGTTAAGAAGGATCCAGGCCAGCAGTCTGGGAGGAGAGGGTATTCCATGCTATGCTGTAGCAGCTTTTAGCTGGGGTCTCAATGCCCTGGACAAACATTACGCACTGAAGCCTAATAAATCACAACAACCCTACGACGTTAGTATGGAATTACATGACTTCCACCATCTATAGGGAGCAGCTGGTCCTGGCTTTGTCTTCACGGCAGAAAGGGTGTGGTTTTTATATCAGGGTAGCAATCTCAGTGGAAAATCATAGTGCAGACAAGGCATAGGTGGCTTCTACCTTGACCTGACATAGGGAAGCCAATCCTGTACCCTGCCGGGGGGTTGGATCGCCTAGCACCACCCAGGTAAAAATGACAATGTCTCGTTCCTACTAGGATTTCACACAGAGGGAGCTATTGCCATGTAAAAACTCATCTCTCTTGAAGTGGAGACATAGCCTATAGCCAAAGCTAGGGTTCACCACAGGTTAGATGAGCAAGTAAAGAAAATGTTGTCTACCAGGGGCTTTCAGACTTTCTCCTTTCATCTTAATGGAGAGATTGTTGCATGGTTGCTGCCCATTCACCATCACGCAGCCCAGCTCCCTTCCCATGCAGAGTCTCCTAACATGCCCCGGTAATTACAGTCTTTGCTAGCCTGGAAATTGTGTCAAAGGCAGCTAAAAATCCATTAAGCAACGTAACAGCTGGAAACGAGGAGGAGGAGCCAGTACCATGTGACTAGCTGGCTCTCCAGAGACAGTCAGTGGCCTGCAAACCACAGCTTGAGCATTGCCACTCTGCAGGGAGAATGCAATGATCTGCACTGGGACTAGTCCAGGACACCAGCATTAACAACTCCTAAGAAAAAGGCCATGGGATCTTAACAACCACAAGTATTCTCCAGTGTTTCCAGCAGAACAGGACATCCTGCTGTCGGCCCTACTGTACTGCAGCCACTGCTTCCTCTGTACCAATATACCAGCAGTGGGATGTACTTGGTCCCTATTACCAGAGCATCCCAGCATCTCACAGTTTTTAATGTATTTCTCCAGTGAGGTAGGGAAGCAGTATCCCCACCCATTTTGCAGATGAACAAAGGGCCAAGTTGACAAAGCAGCTTAGAGATGCAGAGAGGTGCCAGGTGGAATTTTCAAAAGCTCCTCATCTGCTCATGCACCTAAGTCCCAGGTCACCTCGGAAGCCTGTGGCAGAGGAGGGAATGGTACCCAGGACCCCTGAGTTCCAGCTAGCTCTGTAACCATTGGGACATCCTTCCTCTGTGAGGCCACTACCCTATTGTAGGTTGTAAAATGCTTTGGGATGCTTGGATTGATGGTGGTGGGAGCCATGAAAGTAGCCAGAAAGGAAGCATTCTGTTATAAGAGTCTGGTTTTCTCTGTTGAGGGCGACTCTGTCCTTTGCATTTTTAATTTAAAACATGGTTGATAATCTTGCTACCATCCAGTATGGAACAGGCCCTTTGCCAGCATTCTTGCACTGCAGCGGTGTCAAGCAATTTAGTCAGTGCCTTTTAATATCGAGATTTCTTATGGGATTAATGAAATTCACGCAGAAGGTGATACTGCAGCAAAGCATATCTATTGGTGTGAGCTCCCACCATAGAGACGCAGTCACTTGAACCGGACAGATAGGGGCTTAAAAGGCAGAGATAAAACTTAGCATAATTGTCATTTTTCTTCTAATGTGAGATTTCTCAAGATACAAAAAGCAGCAGCCCAAAAGGGAGTGATTGGTAATAAGCATGAGGTGATAAATGGATGAATATTAATGTGACTCTGATAGGGTTGTACAGGTATGTCTAGGAGCTGTGTGTAGACACCAACCTGTGCACAAAACCCACACACACACTATGCAGAGCCCTAATTCACCCCTTTCCTAGGATTTGGCTTTTTTGAAATCAGCAATAACAAAGTTCAGGCTTGGCTGATCCTAGGGTTTCTCACCCAGGACTGCTCAGCCCACACCCTAGATCCTCTCTCCTCAGGCAGCTACTCGCACTTATCTCAGTAGGGAAATGAATTGCTTATCTCAGAGTCTGTAGAACTCACCAGCAGTATCAACTGCTAACAGGGAGAGGTTGTTTCAGGCAAACATCTCCAGTCAGTTAGTGCCTTTTAAGACTGGTAATCCTTTAAAGCCTACATGCTGGGACTTTTTGGTTTTGGTGCCATTTTGAATTTCGCTGGAGGACAGTAAGAACATAAGAACGGCCATAATGGGTCAGACCAAAGTCTATTAAGCCAAGTATCCTGTCCTCTGACAGTGGCCAGTGCCAGGTGCCCCAAAGGGAATGAACACACAGGTTATCGTGAAGTGATCCATCCCCTGTCACCCAGTCCCAGCTTCTGGCAAACAGAGGCTAGGGACACTGTCCCTGCCCATCCTGGCTAATAGTCATTGATGGACCTACTGTTAGGATATAGATATTCAGGCCTGTCAGTAAAGGCCTATACTCTAAGAATTTAGGTGTATTCTTATCGCTTGGCTAGTTCTAGAGGTATAAAAGAAAGAAATCACTGTCTGCCGGTGTAAGGGCCTTCTCTTACTGTGACAGATTGAGGCCCTGTTCTTAGGCTAAGGCCTTTGGCTAAGCAGCAGAGGCAGCCATAAGCTGGGAAGCGAACAGTCATATCCTCACGTTCCAAACTAGTCACATTGAAATAAGGTGCTATTGGGCTGTTAGGCACTATCAGGACAGGATTGTATTCCTGTCACCTCCAGAGAGGGGGAGGTGCCTAGAAAATGTAAAAGGAAACTTAGTTTGATAGCATCCTGTCTGGCAGGAACTCACTTATCAATAGCCGGGATGTGAAATCCTCACTTCTGTATTGTCTTGTCATTATAGTTCCCACTTTGCTGTTGTTTGTCTGTATAATCTCTGTCTGGTTCTGTGATTGTTCCTGTCTGCTGTATAATTAATTTTGCTGGGTGTAAACTAATTAAGGTGGTGGGATATAATTGGTTACATAATCATGTTACAATATGTTAGGATTGGTTAGTTAAACTTCAGGAAAATGATTGGTTAAGGTATAGCTAAGCAGAACTCAAGTTTTACTATATAATCTGTAGTCAATGAGGAAGTGACTGGGTGTGGGTGGGGGTGGGCATGTGGGTGTGTGAGATGGGAACAGGGAATGGGGGTAAGAAAATTGGAATCATGTTTTGCTAAAGGGGGAGATGGGAACAGGGAATGGGGGTAAGAAAATTGGAATCATGTTTTGCTAAAGGGGGAAATGGGAACAGGGAATGGGAGTAAGGAAGTTGGAATCATGTTTGGCTAAGGGTAGGAATGGGAACAGGGACACAGGCGTAAGGCTCTGTGGTGTCAGAGCTGGGAAGGAGGATACTAAGAAGGAAACTGGAATCATGCTTGCTGGAAGTTCACCCCAATAAACATCGAATTGTTTGCACCTTTGGACTTCGGGTATTGTTGCTCTCTGTTCATGCGAGAAGGACCAGGGAAGTAAGTGGGTGAAGGAATAAGCCCCCTAACACCTACCTTCCATGAATCTATCTACCCCCCTTTTGAACCCCAGTAATGATGTATTATATGCAGTCACATGGGGCTACTCCTATGAATCATAGAAATGAGAGCTGTAAGAGACCTATTTGGTCATCTGATCTATTTTCCTAGCAATGCAAGAGTCTTTCCTGATGTACATTTGCTAATGTTTTACACAGTGAAGCTTTAAATGTTTTACAGTATGGGGCTTCCACGTCTTTCTTTACTCATCAGCCAGCTAGACTGATAGGTCCCTGCTCCAATCACTGTGCAAACAAAAGGAGATTCCAATCTACATTGTTCAGAGTATGGTAAGGGGTGATGAACAGCGGAACAAAGAGAGGGTGAGAGGATGAGGGTGACAGCAATGGGAGATGTGGACTTACTCATTATCAATATGAAAGGCCAATTCTTTTTTGATTCCTACTAAGCTCTTTGCCATGATAGTATCTAGTGGCGATGTGTTCCACAAGATGACCTGGTTTAAAATAAATAAATACAACTATTTTCTTCAATTGCTTTTAAATATTTTGCTCCCAATTTCCCTTCTCTAGACCATTTACTAGATTGCAAACCTCTTTTGCGTCCCCTCTTCTTCATCTCCTCCCCCCAAACTAAACTGGTCTTTCAAATCTGTCTCCATTTGGGGGTCTCTAATTGTTTTTAATGCCCATTAGTGAACCCTTCTGCTTTGGCTGTATGTTTTTCTGAGATGGGGTGATCAGATCTGTGCACAACTGAGTTATTAAATTCTACGTAGTATTTATGATCAAACTCTGAGTAATTACATTTTATGTAGCCTTTGTGTATCATTTGCAGTCAAATCATTTTAGCTTTCATTGGCACATTGAGCATGTGAGGAATCACCATCTATTTTCTTTTGGTTTTCCATCATGCAGAGAGTGTGTGTGGGAGAAAAGGAGGGGGAGTGAGAGGGGAGCCCTCAAAGAACATAAAACCACTGTGCAAACAAAAGGTCCATGACGGGCCAGATCCTTAGCTGGGAGCAATGCACCCTTAAAGTCAATGGAGTTACACTGATTTACACCAGCTGGGGATCTGGTCAGAGGCCATCAGTAAAGCCGTGATGCCAATTTGGTTTAAATGTCCACAGTGGAACAGGTAGCAGAGTAGCTGGACAAGCCATGGCTGCACTGCGCTGGGCTCTGCCTCTCCCTTGGGCAGTTCAGCACATGTTCAACCATGAGCGTAACTGCCAGAAAACCCAGCCCTGCTGCTGCTGAGCTGACCCAGTGGGGATGTCACGCTGCTGGCAAAGGACAGAGCGAAGGAGTGAAGCCCCTGTACCATTGGGTTTCTGAGGAGCAGAGGCGACGTTCTTTCCCCCTCAGCATCCGGCCAATGCGAAGGGTGTCACTCCACCAAGCCAAGTAAGCAGGAGCCCACCTGCAATACCTTTAATGGGGCCCCTTGTGCAAGGCCCAAGAAGCATTCCTTTCTCCCCGCAGCCTCAGTCAAACGGCTCTGCCCTGCCAGCAGACAGGAGGATTCAGAGCAGAGGGTGGGGGCCATCAGAGAAGGTGTCCACTGCCAGACAGGATGGGTGGCCCAGTGTTGACCTGAGTTCAAGTTTCTGCTCTACCATGGACTCCCTGTGTGACCTTGGGCAAGTCACTTGGCCTCCCTGTGCCTCAGTTCCCCATCTGTAAAATGCGGTACTGGGCTGTTGTGGGACGAATACACTGAAGACTGTGAGGTGCTCAGATATTAGGGTAATAAGGGCCACATAGTCTATAAGATAGTGGAATGTGTATGTGTTTTTCCCCAGAGGGTTCAAGTTGCCGTCTCTGAACCCCTATTTGCCATGAAGCAGCTTGTACCCCGGACCAGCTGGGACTGGAGCACGAATGGCACACGTCCTGCTATCACTTCAATCTGCCTCGTCCTGAGTGGGGCCGCATTGACCACCGGGCTCCTCTGCGGCTGTAGCTTTGGTGCTATTGTCTGATCTGGCCAGAAACCTGCTTTCCTCCAGTGGGACACCATCCCTCTCTCAAAGCCGAAAGTCAGTATTCTCAACGATAAACCAACTGCCATGACACAGGTGTAATGATGGTGCAAGGCAATGGAGAATCTGCTCCTTTGTCTTGCACCTCCTGCGTCCATGCTTCGCCAGGCTGGAAGGTAGAGGCGCCTCCTACAGCTTGCTTTGGGGATGGGCTCCTAGAGGTCATGGGACTTCTAATCAGGTGGCCTGTTGCTGCAGCAGACCTCCCTAAGCCGTGGTGTCCCCTCTGAAAGGGGGAGGCTCTTTTGATTCTGCTGCCTTTACAGTTGCCTTTTATTAGCATACATCTGTGGGTCATAGTACAGGGCCAGGTCCTCAGCTGGTGTCAATCGGTGTTGCTCCATTAAAGTCAGTGGAACCACTGTGACTTATACCAGCTGGGAATCTGGCCCAAGGTTCCTTGCACATGCACTGGCTTCTTGCTGGGACGTGGTTATTTGTTGTTCTCTGAGGACCCCTTTTCAGTCGGTGTTTTAATGGCAAAGTGATTTTATGTTTCTCAGTAATGCCAAGTATATTGAACAAGCCTTGGCTGGCAATGTCAACTCGGGAATGTGCTGTGACAGAGCAGAGGGCCCCCTGCTGAGAATGCACTGTCTACGCAAGAGCTTCCAAACCTTTAAGTGTGATGGTGAATGATGGTGAAAACACTACGGCTGTGCATGAGGAGAGAGGACTGGCCTGAGTCTGTTATGCTTAGCCAGGGGCCTGATCTCGTTACTCCACCCGATGCCAGATATGTGTGCGTACGGATGCCATCTATCCATAGATCAGGTACCCAGGGGTAGCGGACGGAGAAGAATAGGCTTGTGTTTAAGACACTGGCTTGGGACACAGCAGATGAAGGATGGTTAGGGTGTTAGTTTAAGATTTAGGAAACCTGGGTTCAATCCCAGCTCTGCCTCAGCTTTCCTCAGTAAAACAGGGGTGGTGATTCTAATACTTGATCTAGGGCTGTTTGTGTGGCATGCAGACACTACAATGATGAGTGAAAGCAGATGGAAAATAATTGTGTGATCTTCTCCCACAGGGCTCTGCCAATGTGCCCTGAGCTGGAGGGACCGCCTCGGGTAGATAAGAGGACAGTTTTCGTTTCCACACCACATTGTCTTTGGTGCCTCTGCTCAGCCCACCAAGGGTGCCATGTAGGTTCAGTATGTCATAGACATCTCTCCATGATGCCATGGAGCCCTTGCTTCTCCATACTGCAGATTGCATCATTACCCTCGGGTTGCTTCACGCATGTTCATCCCCAAGCCCAGCTGGAGTCTCACGAATAACCTGCCTCCGTCGCATTTTTGAGCCGTGTGACTTCCTGGAACACTTTTACTAAAACAAACCCACTTGTTCCCTAAATAACCTGAACAGCTTTAAATCCACTTGTAAAAGCCACTTGTTTAGCAGGGCATTCTGTTTCCTTTTCTGATCCATTTTCATTGCAGGCTTAACTAGGAACTGCAGTGCAGTTGGTATCAGCTTTGTACAACCCCCTGTAGGAAAAGTGCTGTATAACATTAAACTAAATGAGAGAGACAAGGTGGGTGAGGGGATATCTTTTATTGGACCAACTTCTGTTGGTGAGAGAGACAAGCTTTCGAGCCACACAGAGCTCTTTTTCCGGGCTGGGAAAGGAACTCTCAGCATCACAGCAAAATGCAAGGGGGCACAGATTGTTTAGCATAAGTAGTTAGCCCATATTGTCAGGGACCAGTCTAAGTAGAGTGGCCCATTAACACCTCTGCAGTCATAGGACAAAAAATGGGGGTTAGTGGTTTACGGATAACCTACCTTCATAGGCTATGTCTACACTGGCACTTTCCTCACTAAAGCTTTTGTCATTCAGGGGTGTGAAAAACCACCCCCCAAATGAGAAAAGGTTTAGCGACAAAAAGCACCGGTGTGGACAGCTCTTCGATGGCAAGAGCCACGTTTCCAGTGATGAAGCTATTGCCCCTGTTGGAGGTGGTTTTATTTTGTTCCCAGGAGAACTCTCTCCCAGCAACAAAGAGCGGCCACACAGCTGCGCCATTGTAAGCTGTGCAGTGTAGACGTAGCCGATCCAGAAACCACCCCAAACACACCCAGAACTCTGTTATCTACAGCCAGGCACCCAGAGACCATAGAATATGCTCTAAGGAGAAAGTCTGGGCTATACACCTTAACACACTTAAAACTGGCTTCACCAAACAAGGACACTCCACCAGAGAAGTAGATCACATCATGGAATAGGCCACCCAAATACCCCAAGAGAACCTGCTTCAATATAGAAATAAAACCACTTCTGACTGCACAGAGTTATCACCTACCACTCCACATTGGAACCTGTATGGGGTATCATCAAACAACTACAACCCATACTCGATAGAGAATCCCACCCTGAAAGAAATCTTTCCTGAACGCCCTCTTCTGGCCTTCAAACAACCCCAAACCTCTACAAGCTCATCAGAAGCAAGCTCCTCACAGACGAGGACACACCAACTCAAAGCGGCACCAGACCCTGCCAGAGCACCAGATACAAAACCTGCAGACTATCTCCACAGCTACAGTGATCAACACCCCCTCCACAACACACCTTTTAAGATCCATGAGTCCTGCATATGCCTATTGCAACATGTGTTGTACTTCACCCAGTGGACTAAATTCCCCCATAACAACTATGTGGGTGAAACCAGACAATCACTATGCTTTCAAATGAACTCACACAGGAAAATGATAAAAGACAAAAACACCCCATCACCTGTGGGTGAACAATTTTCACAAAGTGATCACTCTATATCTGACCTCTCTGTCCTCGTCCTCAAAGGAGACCTGCACAATGCTTTCAAAAGATGAGCCTGGGAGCTTAAATTCATTACTCTGCTGACACCAAAAGTCATGGGTGGAACAGAGACACGGGATTTATTTATGGTTTATTACAACAATCTGTAACCCACCAACCGCCCTTTTTTGCCCTATGACTGCAGAGGTGTTAATGGGCCACTCTACTTAGACTGGTTCCTGACAATATGGGCTAACTACTTTTGCTAAACACCCTGTTCCATCTTGTATTTTGCTGTCATGCTGGGAGTTCCTTTCCCAGACATGAGGAAGAGCTCTGTGTGGCTCGAAAGCTTGTCTCTCTCACCGGCAGAAGTTGATCCAATAAAAGATATCCCCTCACCCACCTTGTCTCTGTAATATCCTGGGACTGACACGGCTACAGCTACACTGCATACATTAAAGTGAATTAGCTGGTGGCTTCATGCTAGAACATGTCCTTCACGCTAGAAAATAATGCTGTAGCAAATGCAGCTGAATGGCTTCTTGACAGCCTGAGAAAACCAACTAATCAGTTGTTTAAGTGGGGCGTCAGGTCTCATCCTGATTTCGCAGTGTATTTTTTAGAGTAATTCACCTCTTGTTCTTGATTGCTAGTGCTGGAGACCGAAAGGCTCTTTATTGATGGAATGTGTACAACAAGGCAGCAGCAGTACGGCCTTGACCCTGTCCTCAAGGGACTTCTACTAATGAAAGGGCTGTTTCTTTCTCCATGGCCTTCTCAAACTTTGGTCTCTGCTCAGAATACCAGCAAAGCAGCCAATTAGCCTCAAGTAGTTATTGATGTAGGCAGCTGTTTGCTGTCATGATATATGGAATCTCAGACCTTCTTAAACAGGACGTGTTTATAAAAGAAAACAGCAACAAACGAGAGGTGCAAACAGGATTCTACATAGCTCGTGTTCCAGCTTTGTATCCATTGTTTACCAGGGACGATGCCCTACCTGGAATCCTACACATCACATAGCATCCGTCTAGTGGCTGAATAATATACTGCAAAAAAAATACTGCACCCTTTAAGTAACTGGACTGAAACAGTTCATTTCACACAGCCCTCCAAACAGCCACTATCTGACACTCCTGGCTACCACACAGCATCACCGGCCTCCTTAGAACTTGCTACTTTCACTCAGCCTAACATTGCTGACTGTGACGCTTCCTGGGAGTGCTCAGGGCTGTGAGACACCTCGCTACCAGCTGCCCTTAGCATGAATAAGTCTTGTCTGTTTCTGCAGGGGTCAGCTCTCCAATGCCACCGGCCATCGGCAACACAAGCACTGCCTTCTAAGCCTCGCTGTCTCTCTAGAGGTTAGTGATAGGCATACTCCAACCACCGAGCCTTGTGGGCATCTCGCTGGAGTGTCCAGTCCGTCATCCACTGGACATGTGCATTGGAAAGTCCCAGATTTGCTGCTTCCAAAGAAATAGTACACCCCATGTGAACGGGTCCATGGTTCACAACCATGTGGTCCTTTGGCAGCCGCTCTGCCCAGTGGTCACAGTCTCAGGAGGAGGAAGAAACCCCAGACTCTCCTGCTCCACCCGGTTCTGATTCAGGGCCTGGTGAGGCTTGTCCAGCACCTTGCACCCTGAAGGGCCTCAAGTCAGCCTCCCTCGCTCACTTCCTGCCTCCCCTTTTCCTGCATTGGGCTGCAAGGTGTCCACGTAAGCACCAATTCATTGGTTGTCTACCTGCCTCCAACCCATAGAAGCTGCCACTCGCCGACATTCCTTCTCCTGGCCTGGCTCTGGCTGTATCCTGCTTCCAGAGCAGGTCCTTCTTCCTGCCCTGTCCAAGCCCGCCTCCAATTGGAGCATGCTCAGAAAGGGTAGAGGGGTGGGGTCTCCTGAGCCCAGAGTTGCTCTTTAACCCATTGCTGTCCCGTGAGGGGTTTATACACCCCGTCACACCCCAGCTTACCATTTCACAGCAGGTAGATATGTGCTCAACGCACAGTTCAACACACAGCACATAGATATGTTTATAGTGAAATAAAGCATACGTTTAACAAAGCACAGAGATTCCAGTGATGGCAAGTAGAAGTATTGGAAACAAATGGTTAAATATGGAATAAAATCATAACACACATTCTAGAGCCTCAGTTTAATTCACTAGATACTCTCACATCTCGTGGCGTATTGCTCACCCAAAATCCCTGCAGCACTTTACAGCCAGGCTTGGTTGTTACCCTCCTTTCATGAGACAGACGCGCTGTCAGCTTGCCTCCTAGGTGAAGGATTCAGTGTGTTTCTTTGCTCTGCCCAGATATACCAGTTCCAGCCTTTGCCTTAACTGGTGAACAGGACGCCCCCTGCTGGTTGTTACATCTTGTAGATTTCCTTTCTCTTCTTCTCCTGTGACTCAGTATGCAAACGGGCCTACGGTGTGAGGCCCACAATACACAAATGACCAGCCAGGGAGATAGACAGTGGTGAGCTGGAGCCGGTTGGCACCAGTTTGCTGGAATCGGTTGTTAAATTCAGAAGCCCTTTTAGAACCTCGCGGGACAACCGGTTCTAAAAGGGCTTCTAAATTTAACAACCGGCCAAAAGTGGAGCCTTAGGCGCCGACTCCGTGGGTGCTCCGGGACTGGAGCACCCACGGTGAAAATTTGGCAGGTGCAGAGCACCCACTGGCAGCTCCCCTCCCCGTCCCCGTCCCCAGCTCACTTCTGCTCCGCCTCCGCCCCTGAGTTACGCTCTGCCCTACTCTGCTTCTCCGCCCCATGGCTTCCCGCGAATCAGCTGTTCGCATGGGAAGCTGGCGGGGGGGCTGAGAAGCAAGCAGTGACTTCGCGCTCAGGCCCAAGGAGACAGAGCAGAGGTGAGCAGAGGTGAGCTGGGGTCGGGAGGCACAAGGAGGGCTGCCCGCACCACAGCAGGTAACCTGGGGGGCATGCAGAGGAACCGCTCCCCATCCCAGCTCACCTCCGCCTCCCTGGGCCTGAGCGCGAAGCCGCCACTTGCTTCTCAGCCCTCCCCGGCTTCCCGCACAAACAGCTGATTCGCGGGAAGCCAGGGGGGCAGGGGGCAGAGAAGCAGAGTGGGGCAGCGCGTTCCGGGGAGGAGGCAGAGCGGAGGTGAGGTGAGCTGGGGCTAGGCGCGGGGCGGGGAGCTGCCGGTGGGTGCTCTGCACCTACCAAATTTTCCCCGTGGGTGCTCCAGCCCCGGAGCACACATGATGTCGGCGCCTAAGGCACCACTTTTGATGTGATCAGTGGGGGGAGCGGCCGCTCCCCCTGCTCCCCCCCAGCTACGTTTCCCCGCCCCTACTAGCCAGAGGGACCTGCCGGATGCTTCCTGGGAGCTGCCCCAGGTTAGCACCTCCAGGACTCCCCCCCTCGCCTCCCGGCAGGTGCCTCTGGCTCTTAGGGGGCAGGACGGGTTGGGCACCCACTATAGTGGCCTACAAGACCCTCCTGCCCAGTTCTGGGGGCAGTCAGGGGACAGGGGAGGGGGGTGGATGGGGTAGGGGTCCTGGGGGGGTGTCAAGGAACGGAGGGGTTGGAAGGGGAAGGAGTCCCAGGGGTCGGGGGTGGGCAACGACCCCCTCGTGGGGTAAGGAGGGAACCCGTTGTTAAGATTTTGGCAGCTCATCACTGCTTATAGCCCTTTCTCTTGCACAAGAATCATCTCCAGATGTTGTTCAGGAGACATCAAGTCTGTGTGTCAGGAACCTTAAGCTGCTTCTTTGTCAAAATGTAGATTTTTTTGCCCATACTCTCTCTCTCTCTCTCAAAGAGAGGCCACTTAACCAGGTGGTGGTCCGTTTGATCTCATTGACATCTGGCTGAGGCATTGGCTAGCCTTTTGTCTCTGGGGCACTTGTTTGTGACTGCCCTCCAGAACATGTTGGCACATGTCTTGGTAATATTATACAGTGGAATCCTATATCTTTACATACAATGTTGCCACACATCTTTTACCAGGACAATAATGATTAGCGATTCATGAGTTTTCAAATGACAGCATATACAGTCTGCTTTGTACAAAATGTAACATAGTCTGGTACAAGGGGTGAACGTGGGGGTACAGACTGTTACAACTATGCACCAATGAGCCCTTCTCCCAAAGTGCAAACCTGCATGCATGCCTGTAACAAGGGCTCTCTTTCTCAGCTGGGAGGGAGTGTCTGCCCCGCACTAGGTCTGAGAAGGTAGGAAGGGCCAAATAACCCTGGGACAGGCTGCACCTGGTGGACAGTCAGCAGTAATAAGGCCTAATGGCTGATGAAGCCGAGCTGGGACAGGCATAAAGAGAGGAAGCTGCTGAAAAGAGGGGGCTGCTGGAAGGAACTCCGCAGTCCCTCCCTAGACAGGAGGGAAAATGGAAAGAGCCAAGGGGGAGTTCTATCAGGAATAAGCCCTGAAATCCTGCCCTGGAATGCAGACTCTACCAAGAACCTGAGAGGTTCTGAAATAGCCACAGGGAAGCTCCAGTGGTAACCCAGTGGGTGGGGCAGAGCCAGAAAAGAAAGATAGGAACAAACCCAAGGAAACAGCAACAAGAGCGGAGCTTGACTAGACCATAGCTGCTGGGCATCGGGTCCCCGGGTTGGAACGCAGAGTACGGGCAAGCCTGGGTTTCCCTGCCAACCACTGGCGAAGTGGCACAATCTGGGCAGTGGAGCACCGTAAAAGGTAACAAGAAAACATTCTACAAATACATTAGAAGCAAGAGGAAGACCCAAGGACAGAGTAGGCCCATTACTCAGTGAGGGGGGAAAGACAATAACAGAAAATGTGGAAATGGCAGAGGTGCTTAATGACTTCTTTGTTTCGGTTTTCACCAAGCAGGTTGGTGGCACGTGCACATCTAACATAGTGAATGCCAGTGAAAATGAGATAGGATCAGAGTCTAAAATAGGGAACAAACAAGTCAAAAATTACTTAGATAAGTTAGATGTCTTCAAGTCTCCAGGGCCTGATTAAATGCATCCTAGAATACTCAAGGAGCTGACTGAAGAGATATCTGAGCCGTTAGCAATTATCTTTGGAAAGTCATGGAAGACGGGAGACATTCCAGGAGACTGGAAAAGGGCAAATATTGTGCCCATCTATAAAAATGGAAATAAGGACAACCTGGGGAATTATAGACCAGTCAGCTTAATGTCTGTACCAGGAAAGATAATGGAGCAAATAATTAAGCAATCAATATGCAAACACCTAGAAGATAATAAGGTGATAAATAACAGTCAGCATGGCTTTGTAAAGAACAAATCATGTCAGACCAAACTGATAGCTTTCTTTGACAGGGTAACAAGCCTTGTGGATGGGGGGAAGCAGTATACATGGTATATCTTGACTTTAGTAAGGCTTTTGATACTGTCTCGCATGACCTTCTCATAAACAAACTAGGGAAATACAAACTAGATGAAGCTACTATAAGGTGGGTGCATAACTGGTTGGAAAATTGTTCCCAGAGAGTAATCATCAGTGGTTCACAGTCATGCTGGAAGGGCATAACGAGTGAGGTCCCACAGGGATCAGTTCTGGGTCCGGTTCTGTTCAATATCTTCATCAACGATTCAGATAACGGCATAGAGAGTACACTTACAAAGCATGCGGACGATACCAAGCTGGGAGGGGTTGCAAGTACTTTGGAGGATAGGATTAAAATTCAAAATGATCTGGACAAACTGGAGAAATGGTTTGAAGTAAATCGGATGAAATTCAATAAGGACAAATGCAAAGTACTCCACTTAGGAAGGAACAACCAGTTTCACACATACAAAATGGGAAATGATTGCCTAGGAAGGAGTACTGAGGAAAGGGATCTGGGGGTCATAGTGGACCAAAAGCTAAATATGAGTCAACAGTGTAACACTGTTGCAAAAAAAGCAAACATCATTCTGGGATGTATTAGCAGGAGTATTGTAGCCAAGACACGAGAAGCAATTCTTCTGCTCTACTCCGCACTGATTAGGCCTCAGCTGGAGTACTGTGTCCAGTTCTGGGCACCACATTTCAGGAAAGATGTGGACAAATTGGAGAAAGTCCAGAGAAGAGCAACAAAAATAATTAAAGGTCTAGAAAATGTGACCTATGAGGGAAGATTGAAAAAATTGGGTTTGTTTAGTCTGGACAAGAGAAGACTGAGAGGGGACTTGATAACAGTTTTCAAGTACATAATAGATTGTTACAAGGAGGAGGGAGAAAAAATGTTCTTCTTAACCTCTGAGGATAGGACAAGAAGCAATAGGCTTAAATTGCAGCAAGGGCAGTTTAGATTGGACATTAGGAAAAAATTCCTAACTGTCAGAATGGTTTAGCACTGGAATAAATTGCCTAGGGAGGTTGTGGAATCTCCATCTTTGGGGATTTTTAAGATCAGGTTGGACAAACACCTGTCAGGGATGGTCTACATAATACTTAGTCCTGCCCTGAGTGCAGAAGACTGGACAAAATGACCTCTTGAGGTCTCTTCCAGTCCTATGATTCTATGATTCTAAGACTGCCTGAGACAGTTTGTCCAGAGAGACTTTGTTACCCTGGAAGGGGAAAACTATAGTGAGCTGGCCGGAGCAGCAAGCCACGAAGAGAGATCACCCTGAGTTATGAAGAGAGAGCAATCAAATCTGGAGGGAAAGACATAGAAGAATCATAGAATCATAGAAGACTAGGGTTGGAAGAGACCTCAGAAGGTCATCTAGTCCAACCCCCTGCTCAAAGCATGGGACAAGGGGCAAGCAACTGAAGGAGGGGGCGTCAGACTGGTCGAGAGCTAATCCCCAGATGCAGCCACAACAGCAAGTAGCAAACCCCGGGGCACCACCACATGGTCTTGTTCTTGATCTCTGCGGTGAATGCTGCAGAATCTCCTCTCTAAGGGCTCCTTTCTAACATGAACACATGGTGAGGAGAGGTAACATGGTCACTGAGGCCTCTATACCTCGGGCTTGAGAGGACATGTGGAATCTATTGGTGAGCGTGTGTTATAGGTCCCCACTTTGTGCGCAATCCACAGCAGCTATGAGTGTGTTACAACCCCCACCTACAGAGCTTGAGATCAAGCTGTAGCAGTGTGTGATTCTACCTCCAGAGGCCCCCAGGCCAATCCCCCCATGGTTCAGCCAAGATGGTGGCTGTCACACATGTATGAGGAGAGGCGCTTGCTTCCATTGACAACTTCATTGTTTGCTGCTAGTCCAGCAGGGCATGAAAGGGAGACAGCCTGCCTCTGCGTCCGTGAAAGATCGCATTACACAAGAATAATGCATCTTTGTTCCCCCTTTATTGCCTGATTATTTACAGTGGCACAATGAAAATTATGGTTGGAGAGTCTAAATGGATTTTTAAGCCACCCCCCACCCCCAGGCATTTTGAAAGCGTCACAAGCGTTAGCCAGCCTGTTCAATGCCTGCTCTGAGGAAAGCTAAACAACCTCACACCACCTGCTGTTTCTTCCTCCTTGCACAATGCAGCAAGGGTGACAACAACAGGAAAGCGAAGGGGAACTTCTTATGAACCAGCAAGGCCGTTTCCGAGAACCCCCAGTGACAAATGAATCTCTAATAACCCAGCATCCGTCATTGCTGTGTGCCGCATGGAAAAAGCCAGCTTTCTAGTCTCTCTAGCATCTGTCTGCCCAATGTGACAACTGGATTAAAAATAATGTACATGCCAGACAAAGAAATTGCAAAAACCTAGAAGGAGAAACACAAGGGCAAGCATACTGCTAATCATGGTGCTATTGTTACTCCCACTGAACTCTTTCGTAAGAATCTCACACCATATTTTACCTAGGGAAAGAAACTATTTAGGGCCCGTAGCCAATTATTTTAGTTTATTATTCCATTATTGTGCGATGTTATGATTAATTAACATGTTATCTCATATATAATCATTGTATGTTAAATAGAGTTAAGTTGTAGGATTATAGAAGTATAGGAGTGACCCGTATTTCGAAGGAATAATGTATGAGATATCTAAGTAAGGAAGGCTGAGGCCTGTAAGATTTTAGCTTAGCTATTTTAGGTCTTGGAGATAAGAAAAGCTGACGGAAGTGAGTGACCAAAGAATAACCCGATACCATAAGATTATGGGAAAAGAGGCAACAAGGGATAATATTGAAAAAAAATAGCCGGAAGATTGGTTTTAAATCACAAAAAATGCTTTGGAGGCACATCTGTCTCTAACATGTGTCTTAACAACAGGATATAGGTCATGCATCAATGCTAATGAAAATAATAGGAACTATACACAACCTATAGGAATGGGGGTACCTTGAGTTTCCAAGGGATACCAGACCAATAAGGAAAAGGAGGGTTGACATTTCCATGTTCATGCACAGAATGTGGGTATAGGTAGAATCACATAAAAAAGGGGTGCCCAGATTGGGAAAATTGAGCTTTCCTACAGGAAAACTCCAGCAGGAACCATCCCTCTACTGACGATCAATCCATGAGAACCCCATCAGACCCTAACATTGTCTAGGAGGATGTGAGTATGTCTGTAGCTATAACCGGTGCATGGCTATAGCTAGGAGTTGTTTATGCTGTGACATACATAACTTTCTTGGTAACTTGAATAAAATTGATAAAAGATAACAGACCTTGTTCTTGTGATTGTACGTGTCACTGGCTTGTGGTTTCATGTGTTCCTATGAGCTCTAGATCTAAAACAGACAGAGATAACTCTCTTGAACTTGAGATGATAGCTACCAGAGCTGAACCCTCGCTGGTGTAATATAACATCACTAAAATTAACTTTAAATAAAAATAAAGGCTACAAGCCTGATCCAACACCCATTGAAGTCAACGGGCGTCTTTCCATTTATCTCCATGGCAGTTAGATCGGATCCTTTGGGCTGAATTTACCCACACTGTAAGCCAGTGTAGCTCCATTAAAGTCAATGCAGTCTGCCTGTTTCCAGAAGGGTGAAATCTCAATCAATATCCAATCTTTGAAGGGGTGTGAATACTATCCCCACCACCACAGCCTCATTGCTGGATTAACCCTTAGAACAGGAGTTTTCAAAGTTTCATAGTGTGGACCACATCTCCGTGGAGCAAGATGTCCCAGTGCAGTCGGGAAGTGTGATTGCAGGGTGTGTAGACACAGCTGAGCTAACTTTGATCCAGTTTAGAACAAAGCTAGCGCCAGGATCCCTGCAAGGGGTAGCCCCACCCGCCCCAGACTCTGGCTACATACGTGAGTGGCTACCACCTCTGCTACCACAGCTTCAGCTAGAGCAGAGCTAGGTTGGGCTTGTCTACACATGCTGCAGTCACACTTCCTGACTGCAGGGTAGACACAGCCTTTGCTCTGTGTTTGTACACCACCAAGCACAACGGGGTCGTGGTCCATGTCTGGGGGTCTTATGCACTATTCCTATTGCAATGTAAATAGCAAATAATAATCATCAGAACCTCCTCTCCCCTTTGCAATAGCATGGAGTGTCTCCCCACATACTAACAATCCCCTGGACCACCCCCTCGGGGGACCAAGAGAGCACTGAATATATAGTTAGCTTCTTTGAATGCAATCTAGCAGCTGGAAACATGAAGCACAGGGCCCCAGCACCAAGCTTTACACCCTCCTATCAGTTGCTTCCTACAGAAGCAACCTTCCAGAACCTCAGTGCAGTAGGAATGGCAGAAGAGAGGAAAACAGGGTATTATGCTCCTGTATATCTAGGCTTGGAAGAATTCAGTTTTTATAGGTAAATGTTGGTAAGCGTCGATTTCACCGCACACACACAAACCAATGAAAAAGATATTTCTCTCAGTATTTGAAATGCACAGATAGGCAAAATGAGAAAAACGCTGCTTGAGAACTTAATAGAGTTTGATTTCAAGATTCGTATATTTTGATATGTGGTGTTGGCAGTTTGTGTTTTAATGGTTATAAAGCATTAGCTTTTTGAATTTCAACATCTTCTGTCATTAAATAATTGTCTGACACCTCCACATAATTTCCCACCACGGTGAAAATTTAAATCGATAAAGGTTGGAAAATATGCTTAAAAATGAATAGCGGTGTTATCCATTGAATCTATAAAAACTGGATTGTACCAAGCCTATTTACATTCGAGGCCCTTGTCTCCTTACAGTTAGAAGTCAAAGAGCTAGTTCAAATTTTCAGTGCTGTTGTGTAACAAATTGTTTAGGCCATGGCTACTTATCAACGTCTCCCACCCAGCCCCAGCGACTCACCCTCTCTCTCACACACACAGACTGCTCTAGCTGGGGCCTGCTAGTTGTTGTTCAGTCCAACTCACAGTTAACTAGTGGAGAGCAGGTGTTCTATCACTACAAAGTGGCCATTTGTGACAAAGTGACTCACCCGCCAGGTGTCCCCTAGTGGTTGGCTGCTGTGTTTTCCCTCTCTGTAGCCCCACTGACTGGCCACTCAGCTCTGCTGCTGGTCCCCTTCATCTTGTGACTGGCCCAGTCACGTTTAGGCTTGCCCCTTTCGGGGTAAACCAAATTTCAACTCAGTGATAGTCCCATCACCTCACCTCAGGTCATCAGCACAGGTCCAGGCTTTATGGTCCTTCTGCCCTCATGTTTGGGGCCTTCATGTTATCCCCCTCGGTGAGGCAGTAGGGGAACCCACTCCCTCCCTCTGTCCTGGGTTCCAGCCCAGGGACCCTGCAGCAAGTGGTCAAGGTCTGTCTCGCAGACTTCTTGCTTCTTCCCTGGACCACTTCCTACACCACCCCACCTTCTCCTGACGCCTGTCCCATGGAATCCTCACTTCTATTTTTAGCAAGCTAGCAAGTACGTGGGTACATCTACATAAGCTGCAAATCACACCCCCAGCTGCAACATAATCACATCTCAAGTCTGGCATGCTTGACAGGTGCAGCAGGGCTCACTGAGCCCATAGCTGCTCTTTAACCTCTTCCCGACTAACCCCTTCCCACCCCAACAATGCCAGGAGATGGGTCTGAGTCTGATGGAATCCATCCCTCTCTCACTCTTGTTTGAACACAATCTAATCTACCGCTTTGAATTTGTGCTGATGGCACCTCTAGATCCTGCCACTTACCCTGAATACAACATGCACCCAGAGGCATGGCCATAGTGTGCTGGTGGACACAGGCCGGCCAGCCTAAAGGAAAGATTTGTCCTCTGCAAATGCAGTCCCATGGAGTTTGCACAGTCCCATTCATAGCATATCAAGTACGGTCTGAAGATCACATGCAAGGAAGATGGTTTGATAGGGTTGATTATCAGCTCTGTGGAAACTCCAGTGTAATGTCTGTCAGTAACTAAAGCTCTTTGGGATTGGCTCAGTGAGTCTTTCCAACAGAGTTAACTAGTTCATGAACATGGCAAGCTGTGCATGGTGCTTGGAAGTGACACAATCAGAGGAGCAGAAGGGAGGGTTTTTCATTAATTTAATAACTTTGAAGGGATGTGGGGGCCACTTTTAGTTTTAACTTGGGGCATCCAGCAAATACATTTATGTCCTTGTATCACTGGTAGCCTCTACTGCGAGACATCCATTCACTTCCACTTGTGACATTACCCAGGGTACAATCTGGACTACTGAACAGCTGTGTCCCCTCAATTCTCTAGCCTGGGGTTGCCTTTTACACTGCTGTGCTGTAAGAACATCCACTCCTGGCCTGTTCACACACAGCCTCTAACATGCAAAATCACTCTCAGCTACGTTACATGAGTGCCCTGGCAGCCATTCATGAATTAAATATAGGGCAACACCAGCAAATTCCCAGTCCCAGCCTTGTCCCCAGAAATGTGCATCTTGTACTGCTCAGTACCCATCTGAACAGTACAAGTTCACAGAAAGTCCATCATTTCATCAAAGGAAGTTGATATGAACCAGCCTCGTTATCTCAAATGGAGTTTCCCCACACACTTTAACCAAACACTTTGGTTACGCTAAAACAATAAGATATGTTTATTAACTACAGAAAGTTATTTTTAAAGTGATTACAAGTAACGATGCATAAAAGTCAGTTACAAAAGAAATAAAAAAGTTAAACACAAGCTAATAGCTAAACGAACTTTAAAGGAAAAAGGTTTTGTCTCATCATATGTTTACAGCAGTCTGTACTGCCAGGATCAGCCCTCCCCTAGCTCAATGATGTTTTCAGTGTCTTTCAAGCGTTGTAGCTGCCATGAGTAGAGATGGAGAAGAGAGAGGTGATTTGGAGGCCAATGTCTCTCATTCTTATACCACTCTCCCCTCTTTAAGGATTACCCACAGCTGGGATATAGGTAAAAAGAACTAGATACATTCGCAGAGGATAAGTCCATCAATGGCTATTAGCCAGGATGGGCAGGGATGGTGTCCTGAGCCTCTGTTTGCCAGAAGCTGGGAATGGGCGACAGGGGATGGATCACTAGATGATGACCTGTTCTGTTCATTCCCTCTGGAGCACCTGGCATGGGCCACTGTCAGAAGACAGGATACTGGGCTAGATGGACCTTTGGTCTGACCCAGTATGGACGTTCTTATGTTTTTATGACAAGTAGTTTCTTGTGGACATGAGGTCTGACCCATCCCTGTGAATGTAAATTTCTTATTCACACCTTCCCCCACCAGAGACTGGACACTTAAGTAGGTGATAGTCTTTTAACACCTGGCTGGGTGTTGGTCTGTCCTTTGTTTCTGAGAAACATGGTTTGGGCCTGCTTTTCTTAAACTTGGAGCATGGTACAGCAATGATACATAGTAGAATCTTATAACTTCACATACAGTGTTGATATACATATTTTACCAGGACAGTAATGTTCAGCAGATTATGATGTTTCAAAGTATGCATCACAAGGCATACTTTGCACACAATTTATCATAGTCTTGTAAAAGTAGTGAACATAATAGTATAGACCGTCACATCCGTGCAGGAAGGGCATCTATCAGAAGTCTTCTAACACCCAGCAATGGCCAAGCTTTTCCGAGGTGATTAGTGAATTTTTGGGAACTCACCTTGAGACACTTGAAAGGGGCCTGATATTCAGAGAGCGCTGAGCACTGGCCCTCTGAAAACCAGGCCTTTTTAAACATGCCTCACGTTGGACACCCAAAAATGGAGGCTCCAAACATCAGTAGTCATGTTGGAAAACCTTGGCCTACAGCTTGTGTATGTAAGTGATGCACAGACCCTGTACAGGGGTGAATTGTAGCCTCTAGCCTTAGCAGAAGGCAGCTGGGTACCTTTTTTGATTTTTGCAGCTAGTGATGTGTCTAGAACTCCAGAGCCCCTCTAATGGGCAGGCGGCACTCGGGAAAAATGAAGCTGACTGGAGGCTGAATGTTTCACAGCACTCAAGGCAACCACACACCAAATAAGGCAGATAGAGCAAATGCTCAGAAGTTACTCATGGGTGGGTGAAACGGCAAACATTAATTTGGGTAAAAAGAAAAGGAGGACTTGTGGCACCTTAGAGACTAACCAATTTATTTGAGCATAAGCTTTCGTGAGCTACAGCTCACTTCATCGGCTGCATCCCCACTGTATTTTCCGCTGAATGCATCCGATGAAGTGAGCTGTAGCTCACGAAAGCTTATGCTCAAATAAATTGGTCAGTCTCTAAGGTGCCACAAGTCCTCCTGTTCTTTTTGCGGGTACAGACTAACTCGGCTGCTACTCTGAAACCTGTCATTAATTTGGGTAGTTCTCCTGGATGATCCTCCCACATATGAGTTTTGCAGGGAGTTTAAATTGAAATCAAATCCCTCTTCAGGCTAATTTCTACTCTTCCTTTTCCTTCCCGTCCTTGAGAGTCAATCACACGTGGCTCCCTCCAAATTCCAAGGTGCACATTTCTCTGTGTTTGGGTGAATTGCTGCGATCTAAGCAAGTGCCCTGAAACCAGCCTGTGCCTGAGGAGTGCAGGGAAATCAGGCAAACGTCATGTACTCCAAATACCTGGCTCTAATCAGGGCTTTAATGGAACCAGTGCCACTGTCCAGGGCACACACAAAAATACACAGGGTTAGCACCAGATACAAGCAGATCCAAAAATATTTAGCTTGATTGCATGTAGAGGGACCCTTGCCACATTAAATCACCAGTAAGGTTTGAACCTGAGACTCTCAGTGCTGAAAGCATAAGTCTTTGTCACTTGAGCTTGTGGATTGTAGCAGTTGTCTCTTATTCACTTCTATGGACTTGCCACTAGAGGGGGACAAAGACCCACACTGTGCTACTGTGGGTTACATGTTCACTAGTACTAGCCCCTATAGGAGATAGGATATTGGACAAGATGGGCCACTGCTCAGATCCAGGATGTTCATTCCTCCATTCCTACAGATTTGTATTTCACCAAACCTAGAGGCAAAAGGAAAGATTGTCTTGTGGTTTGTGTGCTAGCCTCAGATGTGGGTAATGGGTTCAAGTTCCTCCTCTACCATGGGCTTCTTGTGTAACCTCTGGCTAGTCTCTCCATTTCTCTTTTATAAAAGGCTTCTGTAGCACTTCCCTACCCCAGAGGGGTGTTAGGAAGAGCATTACATTAAAAATGGTGAGGCATTCTGATATTACAATCATGAGGGCCATATAAGTAGCTTAGGTAGATGGACAACAACAATAGAGTAGTCAGTTTCTCTTTATTTCTGGCTCTCGTGCACTATTCCAATCGTGCTAAAAATGCCGGGGAATGGATAATTCCAGGCATTAGAAAGGTGGGCTTTTTTTTTAATTAATGAAAACATGTTGATTAACATGAATCATAGAATCATAGAATATCAGGGTTGGAAGGGACCCCTGAAGGTCATCTAGTCCAACCCCCTGCTCGAAGCAGGACCAATTCCCAGTTAAATCATCCCAGCCAGGGCTTTCTCAAGCCTGACCTTAAAAACTTCCAAGGAAGGAGATTCCACCACCTCCCTAGGCAACGCATTCCAGTGTTTCACCACCCTCTTAGTGAAAAAGTTTTTCCTAATATCCAATCTAAACCTCCCCCACTGCAACTTGAGACCATTACTCCTCGTTCTGTCATCTGCTACCATTGAGAACAGTCTAGAGCCATCCTCTTTGGAACCCCCTTTCAGGTAGTTGAAAGCAGCTATCAAATCCCCCCTCATTCTTCTCTTCTGCAGGCTAAACAATCCCAGCTCCCTCAGCCTCTCCTCATAAGTCATGTGTTCTAGACCCCTAATCATTTTTGTTGCCCTTCGCTGGACTCTCTCCAATTTATCCACATCCTTCTTGTAGTGTGGGGCCCAAAACTGGACACAGTACTCCAGATGAGGCCTCACCAATGTCGAATAGAGGGGGACGATCACGTCCCTCGATCTGCTCGCTATGCCCCTACTTATACATCCCAAAATGCCATTGGCCTTCTTGGCAACAAGGGCACACTGCTGACTCATATCCAGCTTCTCGTCCACTGTCACCCCTAGGTCCTTTTCCGCAGAACTGCTGCCTAGCCATTCGGTCCCTAGTCTGTAGCGGTGCATTGGATTCTTCCGTCCTAAGTGCAGGACCCTGCACTTATCCTTATTGAACCTCATCAGATTTCTTTTGGCCCAATCCTCCAATTTGTCTAGGTCCTTCTGTATCCTATCCCTCCCCTCCAGCGTATCTACCACTCCTCCCAGGTTTGGTTTAATCTCTAAGATGATAAATCCAGACCCCTGAGCGACGTTGTTAAACCGGCCCAACCCACCCCCGGGTAGACAGCGCTAGGTGGATGGAACACCTCGTAGTACTGCCTCCCAGAGGGGTGGATTAACTACCGCAAAGGGAGAACCTCTCCAGTTGCTGCAGTAAGCGCCTACGTGGTAGCTGTTTAAGTGTAGATACAGCCTAAGGGCTTGAGTCTCAGCTACCATTTCTGCTGCACTGATACCATCAATGAGCCTTAAAGTGACCGAAAATGTAAACGCAGATCACACTTACTTCAATAGCCCTTCACAAGCCAGAGTGGTGTGAAGGGGCTTCCGCGTAACCAGGGCTGCGTCTACACTAGAGACCTGACAGCAGCACCGCTGTACCGAGGCAGCTGCGCCATTGTAAGATCTCCCATGTGGCCGCCCTATGCCGGCGGGAGAGAGCTCTCTCCAGTCAACATAATTACACCACCCCCGACGAGCGGCGGTAGCTACGTCGGTGGGAGACGCTCTCCAGCCGCCATAACGCGGTGCACGCTACCGCTTACACCAGTGCAGCTTGGGTCGCTCCCGGGGGTGTTTGTTTCCCACCCCTGAGTGACGTACGTTTTGCCGACGTAAGTGGCAGTGTGGGCGTGGCCTAACTGAATCAGTCCCTAAAATCTGTTTGGTTTTTACCATAAACCCTACATTCGGGGCCTGAACTACCTGACAACCTTCTGAAAGGGAGCCAGGCTGACGATCATGCTACTTTATTCTCTCACACACACGGGTTTCAGATTGTTTGCTTTCTCTGGCAAGCCAAGACCACTGGAGCACCTATCCACCTCCTGTGGCCTCATCAGATCCTTTTTCAGTCGACCCAAAGTAAACAGGAACTGGTGAGCTGAGGGGAACAGAAGACAAGAGACAGGAGAGGCTTTTTATTAACAAAATAGTGCACTGAAGCAAGCACAGAAGAGATTAAAGCCACAGCCCCTCCAGAGCTGTTATCCAGCTCGGCACATTACCCCACACATCATAACAAAGCTGTTAAGGAAAGCTGACAGTTCAACAGCTTTCTGGGTGAGTAATTTTCCAAGCTCCAGAGGTGTCTGTCTATGAAGGTGGATAGCATATACCCCTGCTTCCACTGAGTCCCTGTCTTCGCAGCTGTATGGTGTTTATTATTGCCTACAATGACTTTCTTTTTGTAGACATGGTTCAGACATCAGTTTTCTAAGCAGGAAATATTCTTTTCTGCTATACAATAAGCCAATTATTTTCAAAGCATGGAGCCTGAGAAAGGCTGGCCTTGTGGTTGAAATGGCAGGCTGAGACTCCTAAGATCGGGGCTCGGTACCCAGTTTTGCCACAGATTCATTGTGAGGGGCCTGGTCGACACTACAGAGTGAGGTCAACCCAAGGCAGCTTACATCAACCTAACCATGGAAGCGTCTACACTTACATTTTGCTTCTGCCAACGTAACGGCACAGCTACACCAACTTAATAACTCCCCCTCCATGAGCGGCATAGAGCCGAGGTCAATGTAGTTAGATTGACACGGTGTCAAAGCAGACACTGCGTTGCTTACATCGACTGTTACTGGCTTTCAGGAGCCATCCCACAATGCCCTGCATGGACAGTACAATCGATACAAGCGCTCCTGATGAGGATGCCCACCGCCGACACAAGGAGCGTAGCATGGACAGGCACAAGTGAAGTAATTACTGCAGCGGTTGTATGCCGACGTACGTTAGGTCGACAATTTTGTAGAGTAGACTTGGGCAGAGTCACTAATCTCTGTGTTCCTCGATTCTCCATCTGTAAAATGGAGCTTAGGATATTACCTGGGTCTGTTTATCTGTTTAGATGGTAAGTTCTTTGGGGTCTAGGTTCTTTTTCACTATGAGTTTGTGCACGCACCACGGGGCCCTGATCTGTCAGGGGCCTTTAGATGTTATAACAATATGAGAAATAAATCAGAATACAAATGGTCTTTGGGGCTCCTGCTGCCTCTCCCCTCTCCTGTACAGATCACGTCTCATCTCCCCCAAGCAACTAACATAACAACAATCAGAACCTGATCCTTTATGAAGTGTAAACAGTCACACATCCTCAGCAGCTACCCTCCGCACACGCCTCATCCCACCGCAGCCCTTCGCTGTCTCTTCTAGACTAAGTGTGACAGACACTCCTCTTCACAGCCAACATGCCGGAGATCGAATAGGGGAACGCCAGCACTAAACCATGAACTGCTACAGCTTGAGCGAAAGCTGAAGTCGCTGGAAGGCCTCCTTTGCCTTCAGTGGGCTTTGGATCAGGCACTGAAGAGCCAACCCCGAAAGGAGCCCACGTGGCAGGAGACATCTATCTCTGGCCCATCAGCCAGGCACTCCGGGTAAACTGCATAGACACCAAAGCCCCTCTCATTGGCATTTCACCCCTGGCTAGCTACTGCTCAGCTGGGCAGCTTCTGAAAATCCCTTCCTTAAGTGCCTAGCTCTCCCCATCCATTGTATAGGGAACTTGGACACCTTCCTTGGGGCTGAAAATTCCTCTGAGTGGCAGCCCCGGAGGGGGGAAAGGGAGGTACTTCTACACAGCGAGTGGCAGCAGATCTCAGAGCCAGAGCTGAGCTCACCCCCACTCACTAGGCTTCACAGCCAGAGCTGCAACATCTACACTGATGTTTTTAGTGCCGCAGCACACGCCCTGCGAGCCCAAATCCGTCGCCCCGGGCTGTGTTGACTTACTCAGAGGGGTTAGGCGTTGCAATGCTGATGGAGCAATGCCAAAGTACCTTTAAAGATCTGGGCTAAGTCCTGGAAGACACACCCCTGCATGCTGATGGACGAACAAGAACAACCTACCGCTCTTGCAATGATCCACCCGAAACCAAAGCATGTCCAGAATTAATTAGGACTTGTCCGGTTTATTTAATTATCACCCAGCTGAAGCCCTTCGAGCAGATTCTGCGGATGAATCACTCACTCTGATAACTTTTCCATTACTTTGATGACTTGTTATTTCAATGCTGGCATTGCCAAAACATAAATGAGTCCCGTGTGATCCACTGACTCACAGCTGCTTAGGCCAGCAATAATGTCTCCCTTTTTTTAATTACAACGGCACTCGTTTTAGAACAGGCTGATGTGCCAAGTTTCTAAGGAAGATGTTCAAGGGTGCATGTGCAACTCATACTTCATAGTCCGTGTGAGCATCTGGGGGAGAAAAAGCCTAGGGCTGTTCTCTAATGGGGAGTCCCTAGGGCGGTGGCTCTCAACCTTTCCAGACCACTGTCCCTCTTCCAGGAGTCTGATTCATCTTGCACACCCCCAAGTTTCACCTCACTTAAAAACTACTTGCTTACAAAATCAGACATAAAAACACAAGTGTCACAGCACTGAAAAATTGCTGACTTTCTCGTTTTTACCATGTAATTATAAATCAATTGGAATGTAAATATTGTACTTACAGTTCAGTGTACAGTATACAGAGCAATATAAACAAGTCATTGTTTGTTTGACATTTTAGTTTGTACTGACTTCACTAGTGCTTTTTATGTAGCCTGTTGTGAAACTAGGCAAATATCTTGATGAGTATATGTACCTCCCAGAAGACCTCTGGGTATTCCTGGTTGAGAAGCCCTGCCCTAGGGTTTACTCGCTGATGTGTTAAAACTACAACCGTCTCAACTTCACTAGGCTTTTACCTGGGGTTAGTTACCACGTGCTTGCTAACACATGGTAAGAACACATCGTTTTTCCTAGTGAAGACAAGCTCCAAGTGCAGGTCTGCAGCACTGATTAATCTTCACTACGATCCCACGGAAGACCGGGCAAGGAGTCCCACTGGCTAACTGCACCATGACAGCACCTCTGTGCTGGCGGGACAGGATGGGGAGCGGGGCTGTGTTCAGAGCATGTAGTGATTTCAATGGAAGTTTGGAGCCTAAATACCTTTGTCAAACTGCACCTAGAAGCCCAGAGGAGAGTTAGAAACTACTTAATTTATTGTAACAAGATTTGGACTGAACTGCATGAGCCAAAGGGAAGACACTCATTTCCCACAGAACTCGAGTCACAGACTGCCCCCACAAGATACCATAAAGTAGCCAGGGAGTCACCATGGGCCTGATCCAAAATCCACTGAAGTCACTGGGAGCACTAGCATGGACTTCGGATCATAGAATATCAGTTTTGGAAGGGATCTCAGGAGGTCATCTAGTCCAACCCCCTGCTCAAAGCAGGACCAATCCCCAATTTTTGCCCCGATCCCAAATGGACCCCTCAAGGATTGAACTCACAACCCTGGGTTTAGCAGGCCAATGTTCAAACCACTGAGCTATCCCTCCCCCAATCAGTTCCTAGGTGGAAGCCTGGGGTGGTGAGGTGGTCTTTTAGGGTTCAATTAGGTTTGTTAGGGTGTCACCTTGGTGGACAGAGACCAAAGAACATAGAATCAAATGACTGGAAGGGACCTTGAGAGGTCTTCTAGTCTAGTCCCCTGCACTTAAGCCAGGACTAAGTGCTATCTAGACCATCCCTGACAGGTGTTTGTCTGACCTGCTCTTAAAAATCTCCAGTGACAGAGATTCCATAACCTCCCTAGGCAATTTATTCCAGTGCTTAACCACCCTGACAGTTAGGAAGTTTTTCCTAATGTCCAACCTAAACCTCCCTTGCTGCAATTTAAGCCCATTGCTTCTTGTCCTCTCCTCAGAGGTTAATGAGAACAATATTTCTCCCTCTGCCTTGTAACAAACGTTTATATACTTGAAAACTGTTAAAAACATGAATTGATTCTGCAGAGGGAAATGAATTAATTGCAATTAAAAATAAAACAGGGCTTGCAGTTCTCCTATTTGCTGCATCCCTTGTATGGATTTTTGGCATGATATTATCAACCAGTCTCATTTCTGTGGATAAACAGACATACCAGACGTACAGTTGCTGGTTTTACATGTGCGACATTAATGCATCTTTCTGGACATTTAGCCTATGTCGGGGGCGGGGAAGGGGGAAGGGGTTGGTGTGTCACACCCAAAATGGAGAATTTTTAATTATGCCTATTTCTCAGTGAAGGGTACATTTTAAAAATACATATATTTAGGTCCAGCTTTCCTCCTGCACCAAGATCTACTCAGCACAGGACAGGAGAGGGTCAGAGCTGGGTTCTCAAGCTGCCCCAGCCTCAAGAAAAGTTAGAGCAGCCTAAGCACTGCTCTAACCCACAACAGCTAGCTATGGTCTGTAGGAGAGCATATGCCAATAGCAAATTGGCTTAGCTTAGTAGAGTTCTGCCCCCTACAGGCCCTGGCACACCCCTCCCATTCCCAAAATACCCCCTACACCCGGTGGTAGACAGGCAGTGGCACAGAAATCAGTGCTGCCAGCTAAATGCCAGGGGAGAAATTCCCCCCCACCAGGGAGATTTATCAGTTTGACAACTGGGGCTGGAACAGAGGCAAAGAATCCAGCTCTTAAAATCCAGAAGATACCTACAGATCCTATTTGGGATGGGACTAACTTCCTATTAGGCAGCGTGAGTCTCTTCTCTTGTTGTTACAAGGAGGACGGTGAAAAATTGTTCTCATTAACTTCAGAGGATAGGACAAGAAGCAATGAGTTTACATTGCAGCCGGGGCAGTTTAGGATGGACGTTAGGAAAAACTTCCTGTCAGGGTGGCTAAGCACTGGAACGAATTGCATAGGGACGCTGTAGAATCTCCATCGTTGGAGGTTTTTAAGAACAGTTAGACAAGCAGCTGGCAGGAATGGTCTAGTGATTACGTAGCCCTGCAGGGGACCGGAGTGCAGGGGACCGGACTAGGTGACCTACTGCGGTTCCTTCCAGTCCTACACTTCTATGAGGCTCATTTACACTGATGTCAAACAGTAGTAACACCAGTGGAACCAGGGGAGTTGCACCAATGTAAGGGAGAGCAGCATAAGGTACTTAGAATGTGGGATGCCAGGACACGTGTCTCCTTCTGCCGGGTCATGTTGGGCCTAGTGACCCCCTGAAAAGCAGCAGCCCCCTCTAAAGGGTCACTGGATTTCTCAGCATATTGCTATCCCAAGCAGAATAGCAGAGTAATTTTTCCTGCAATCAGCTCCCCAGGGACCTCATTGCAGGATCTGGGCTGTGGCACCTAATCCAAAGCCTGCTGAAGTCAGCAGAATTTGGATCAGTTCTTTAGGGAATGTCCACTCTGCAATGAGACCCCCATGACTGGGCCTGTGCCAGCTGACATGGGCTTGGGCTAAGGGCTTAACAGCGGTGTAGATGTTTGGGCTTGGGTGCAGCCCCTGTTCCGGGACGGGTCCTAGAGCCAGGCTCCAACCTAAGCCTCAATGCCTACACTGCAATTAAACAGCACCTTAGCCCCCGCCCCGCAAGCCCTGCACAGGCCAGCGGCAGGTTTATGACTGCAACATACACACACCCTTAGCCTGCAAAGGCATTGATGGTGAATGGGATCTTTCTGAGCCCACTTTAGAGTTTGGAGTCACAAGAGCATTTTCCACAGTATCAGAACAGGAGTTTCGAGGCCTGCTGAATGCCGGTTCTTTACTCTAGAAACAATCGAATGTGGCAGAAAGACACACTCATTCATTTAAAACATGGGGAGGAAAATATATAGAAATCTCCATAAAAGCCTAATATTTTTGGAGGAAGACAAAAAGTCCTTGCTCCTGAGTTTCACTAGCAGCAGGTGGAGAGGATCCAAGAGCTGGACGGCAGCCAAACCGTGTTTCATTGCCAAGCCCTGAAGTTCTCTCTCAGACACCCAGCATTAATAGACAGGTCTCCATTAAAGGGTTGGGGCTCTCCCTCTGTCTCTGAAGATGGAAGGATCCTTTTAGCCCCTCCAAGAGGCAAATGGATTTTCTCACCTCCTTGTATTTTCTATAGCCGTGTTTGCTCTGCTGGGGTGAGTTCCCACCTCACAATCTGGGAGATTGTGTGTGGCCAGTCTGGCTCTCTTCTACGTCAATGGGAGTTTTGCTGTTATCTTCAGTGGCAGAAGGATTGGGCTATAAACCCGTGAAAATTGACTCATTATCTAACGCTCACATTAACTTTATTTGTAATCATTTGCAAGTTTATTGGGTGACATCCCGGCCCCACTAAAATTAAAGGCAAAATTCCCACTGACTTCACAGGGCCAGGATTTCACTCCTAGTGCCTTTCTCCTGAGTATCGCAAGTCTCTCTACAAACAGCTAAGACAGTACCTCATACAGACTGATAGATAGGAATAGTAATGAACTAGTAATACCTTGCTCTTATATAGCAGGTTATAGCAAGGTTGGGTTTTTTTTTAAAAAGACCCATTGCTGATTCTCCATCTGTCTGATTCACCAGTGGCTTGAGAAATGCAGCATTAGCTTGTACGCTGATGCCTCTTAGTGGTTGCAACAGAGACTGGCAAGTAAAAAAGGCTTGAAACACAACTAGAGAGATCTTCAAAACACATTTCACTTTCGCCACTTCTACACTAGGAAAGAGGGGTTTTACACAGGTGTTAAAATCCTAGCCTTGACAAGGCAAGTTGTAGTGTTAACATTTTAAAATGCACCCTGTTTCCTAGTGAAACCGTCTCTGTAACCAAGGAGTTAAATACAAAGGAACCGGCTAATAGTCATCTCAGGTGACCCTACTCCTAATGAAGTCAATGGAAACCTCCCTAATGAACCCAGCAAGAGCAGGATTAAGTCTTTTTAGCAATAAGCGGGGGGAGGGTGGGGTGTTTATGGCATTTGTTCTCCTTAAGGAAGGAGATAGATATACATGAAACTTTCATTAGAAAATGAGGCGATGTAAGGAAGAGTTCAGCTGCCTCAATCCTTTAAGAACTTCTATACTAGAGCTGGAATGAGGGAGAAAATACCAAAACGCACCTACGTGACTCGGGACCAAAGTCCCATTTGCAAAAGTGACAGATAGGTGCCTAAGTGCCATTGACTTTCAGGGAGCTTCGGAGCCTCAGGGCCAGATTTTCAAAAGTAGCTTGAGGTGCCTAAAGATGCAGAGAAGCACCCACTGGGAATTTTCAAAAGTGCCTGACTCCCTCTCTTGAAAAGCCCACCAGGCGCTTATCTACAGTTTTAGGCACCTAAAAATACTTCAGAAAAGCTGGCCGTAGGGCCAAGATCCTCAAAGGTATCTAAGTGCTTACTTGCCACTGAAATCATTACAAGTTAGACACCTGTGTGCCTCTGTGGATCTGGGAATAAGTCGCTTCTGAAAATGGGACAAGTTTCCAAGACACTGTGGCACTTTTGAGAATTTTGCCCCCACTCTTTAGTTGTGCTTTGTCTCAAATTTCATCGCATTCCCACTGCAATTTCCAATGATTAGGGTATTTTTTCTTCCCTTCCTCTCAGACCTGTGTGCAGTGTGGTACTGCGCCATCACACAGATACAATGTCCTTCAGGAAGTTAAGGAGATGGACAATAAACTAAAGGAAATACTGCAGGAATTCCTAAAAATCTGAGACTTTATCTGCGCTGCCTGGCCAATGCTTGCCTGAATCACTGCATCAAGCAACACAGTGTGTGTCCTTGACTGCAGTTATTAGCAGAAAGGTGCCCTGGAAGTCGGCCCTCTAAGGAGCCCAATCCCCACTGCACAATTTGTGACACTGATGCAGGAATGAGCTCCATGCAGGAGAGCCCCTCTGTGGAAACCACTGACATCATGGGCTCCATGTGAGTGCAAAGGCTTGGTTATGCAAATCAGGGCAGAAGACTGTGTGGAGAGCTAATGAGAAATAGAACTTTAGGTGCTGCAAGACCAGCTGGAATAAATAAGGCTCCCAGGTCTAACAGCTTGCTGGATTAGGGAGACCAGGTGGGTGAGGTAGTATCTTGAATTGGACAGTCAGCTTGTCTCTCTCAGCCACAGAAGTTGGTACAATTAAAGATATTACCTCACCCACCTTGTCTAATGTCTTGGGAACAACCAACAACACTGCAGACAGCGTGATGGACTCACTTCTGCATTAGCAAGTCACAGGAAGAGCTTTTCCAAAGTTGCAGCAGGGCTGAAGCCATACAGGGGTCTGCATCCCAGTGGATTATAGTTGGATATGGTCAGTACCCACAGAGATCACATGGAATGGGCATCATATCATTTGTCGAACACTGACTGTTCTGCCCTAGCCAGGTTATAGAGGAAACAGTGGTCCTTACCTCCAAAGGGCCAAAGACAAAGAATACACTGCCCCAGGGGATGGGAATACACAACTGCAAGTTGGATCATCATAAAGCAGCACAAAAATTAAGTAAATAAGTTTATAGGACAATACTCTGAGTGAGGGATTCCACCTCTGGAAGGGAATTCCATGCTGTTAAGACACAAACTTCTCAGACCAAAATCTCTCTCACTGAGTGGCCTAATAAATATTTACTTTTTCCTCCTTCGCAGATTTAAGCTCCGCAGAGTCTGCCTCAACATTTCTACAATACCTAGCACCATGGGACTGCAGATTCGACTGGGGACTCTGGACGTTACCCTCACATATATGTAGGTGCTCAGACACTGGTGATAAGAGCCATAGAAGTACCTGGATGGATATTACATGAATAATGGTTATATACCTTTAAGAGATGGCTGAACATGTAAAACAGATGCTTATTTAGAATATATAGGGTCCATTCTGCTAAGCACAGCCTCCATCTGCAATTGGAATTAATGGGAATTCCACACCCAGAGGAGATGCCCATCCCAGCAACCTGTGGGTCTTGAGTTCTAGAAGCAATGGGGAATGGCAGGTCACGTGTCCTGCACTTCCCACATCTGAATGAGCTGCATGAACTGAAAGACTTTTTGGCCTTCGCCATCAGGCAAGTGTGGATTGTTCAGATCCAATCCTGCCTGGGACTCAGCATGCCCAACTTTCAGTCAAGTAAGTGGGAGTTGACAGCGTTCAGCACTGCACAGGACAGGGCTCTTTGATTGCCTTTCCTAATGCATATTTATGAGCGCTAATGTATTGCATAGCTGAACTTTTTGCATAATTGCTTTCTTTTTTTTTTTAAACCGTTTCATACCAGAGCCCTTGAAAGAAAGGATTTTGTATGTTAATATATTTCATTGTGTAATGAAAGAATGAATCTCAGCCGCTCTCTCTAGACTTGTGCCGTGCTATGTGGACTACTGCTTTACATTTTAATAGCCATTATTTCAGTCCCTTTATCTTCTCTGCTCCTTCTCACCTCCTCTTATACAGAATGACTTTTATTCTACCAAATATAATTAGGCATGGTCCTGTGTTTATTACTTTTTATTCTTAGTAGTAGCAGAAATCAGAGTTTTCACCATTTAATTATTCAAAATTGTCTGTTTCAAGTATCCAAAACTAGTGCTCCTCTTTACGTGAAAAGCAAATGTACAAAAGACATTTTAAAAAAACACAGTGAAAATTTAAAGTGTGGCAAAAGCAGCTTTCGGGTCTAAGAATCCGATATGAAAAACCTAAGCATGAAAACAAAATTCGGAATGGAAAACGCTAGTACAACCACATTCCAATCACTGTTCCTCTTAAATAATAACCAACTTTCCCAGCGATCGTGCTGTTTTCATTTCTGATATATATTAAAAGGCACCATCCGAAATGCTGTAAATAGTAGTCACCATTAAAAACTCATTGGCTATTCCACAGGGAGCATAACAACATCTTCTCTGCTCTTCTAGCCCCAGGCACACACTGTGAGTACTGCAGGTATATGGCAGTGACTGATGAATTCTTAAAATGGTATCCACTGAGGATTGCCCTTAAGGAAAACAAATTTGGGGGCCTAAACAGACTGCCTGCCACTATGTGTGTGATCCATTTAAGGACCAGTGGCTGTTATAATGGCAGGATTCTTTCACTTTTAACCAGGACACTCATCAAACCTGCCTCAGGAGCAAATAATGCATTCCAAGCTTTTCTTTTCCTAGTGACCATTATTGCTCCAAACATAGTTCTAGATGTAACTGGGTCACATTCAAAGGAAAGCATCAGCACAAAAGTCGAGTTGCCAAATGCCCAGGGCACGGCCTAGATGTGCAGGCTCTCTCATGAAATCGCACTCTTTCATCACCAGAGGAATTGTTCCTCCTTTGGCATGACGCTCCTCTCATCCTCCTGCCTCCTCTCCTCAGAATCTTCAAAAGAAAATGAAGCGGTAATTGCTTTCTCCCCTAACATCAAGGGAAAAGAAAAAAGGGTAAAGCAGCTGCTCTTTTCCAGTTAGCATCCCAAGAAGAAACATGCTTTGAGCAGTCCTTTATTTACAAGAAATATAGAATTCTAAGGGCGGAGCAGTTCAGAAGAATAAGGCTCTCATTTGTTACCATCTACATTTTACCACATTGTACCTTGTTACAGCAGAAACACTTCCATTAGTTGTGTCTTTTGAAGGCTGCAGGGGTAAGCACAGTAGTTTAAGCTTCAGGTTGGAAATATATACACATTCCAGCACCGCTAGTTAGCATCTCAGCAAGGCTGACTCAGCCCTTCAACTTCTGAAGGTAGGTACACTAGGACACATTCAAAAGTGAAGCTAGCCTTGAAATTGCTGTATCATATAATATCAGGGTTGGAAGGGACCTCAGGAGGTCGTCTAGTCTCCTGTCACCAATCCCCAACTAAGTCATCCCAGCCAGGGCTTTGTCAAGCCTGACCTTAAAAACCTCTAAGGAAGGAGATTCCACCACCTCCCTAGGTAACCCATTCCAGTGCTTCACCACCCTCCTTGCGAAAAGGTTTTTCCTAATATGCAACCAAAACCTCCCACACTGCAATTTGAGACCATTACTCCTCGTTCTGTCATCTGCTACCACTGAGAACAGTCTAGATCCATCTTCTTTGGAACCCCCCTTCAGGTAGTTGAAAGCAGCTATCAAATCCCACCTCATTCTTCTCTTCTGCAGACTAAATAATCTCAGTTCCCTCAGCCTCTCCTCATAAGTCACGTGCTCCAGCCCCTAATCATTTTTGTTGCCCTTCGCTGGACTCTTTCCAATTTTTCCACATCCTTCTTGTAGTGTGGGGCCCAAAACTGGACACAGTATTCCAGATAAGTGCTCACCAATGCCGAACAGAGGGGAATAATCACATCCCTCGATCTGCTGGCAATGCTCCTACTTATACAGCCCAAAATGCCATTAGCCTTCTTGGCAACAAGGGCACACTGCTGACTCATATCCAGCTTCTCGTCCACTGTAACTCCTAGGTCCTTTTCTGCAGAACTGTTGCCTAGCCATTCGGTCCCTAGTCTGTAGCAGTGCATGGGATTCTTCCATCCTAAGTGCAGGACTCTGTACTTGTTCTGGTTGAATCTCATCAGATTTCTTTTGGCCCAATCCTCTAATTTGCCTACGTCCCTCTGTATCCTATCCCTACCTTCGAGCATATCTACCTCTCCTCCCAGTTTAGTGTCATCTTACAACTTGCTGAGGGTGCAATCCATGCCATCCTCGAGATCGTTAGTGAAGATATTGAACAAAATCGGCCCCAGGACCGACCAATGGGGCATTCCGCTTGATACCAGCTGCCAACTAGACGGGAAGCCATTGATCACTACCCATTGAGCCCGATGATCTAGCCAGCTTTCTATCCACCTTATCGTCCATTCATCCAGCCCATACTTCTTTAACTTGCTGGCAAGAATACTGTGGGAGACTGTATCAAAAGCTTTGCTAAAGTTAAGGAATAACACATCCACTGCTTTCCCCTCATCCAGAACCAGTTATCTCCTCATAGAAGGCAATTAGATTAGTCAGGCATGACTTGCCCTTGGTGAAGCCATGCTGTTCCTGATCACTTTCCTCTCCTCTAAGTGCTTCAGAACTGATTCCTTGAGGACCTGCTCCATGACTTTTCCAGGGACTGAGGTGAGGCTGAATGGCCTGTAGTTCCGTGGATCCCCCTCCTTCCCTTTTTTAAAGAAGGGCACTACATTAGCCTTTTTCCAGTCATCCGGGGCCTCTCCCAATTGCCATGAGTTTTCAAAAATCATGGCCAATGGCTCTGCAATCACATCAGCCAACCCCTTTAGCACCCTCGGATGTAGCACATCCAGCTTTTCCAAATAGTCCCGAACCACTTCTTTCTCCACAGAGGGCTGGCCACCTCCTCCCCATACTGTGCTGCCCAGTGCAGCAGTCTGGGAGCTAACCTTGTCTGTGAAGACCGAGGCAAAAAAGGCATTGAGTACATTAGCTTTTTCCACATCCTCGGTCACTAGGTTGCCTCCCTCATTCACTAAGGGGCCTACACTCTCCTTGACCTTCTTCTTGTTGCTAACATACCTGAAGAAACCCTTCTTGTTACTGTAACCTGGCTTTCAGTGCATTTATGGTATAACAACATAAGAAGGGCCCTACTGGGTCAGACCAAAGGCGCATCTAGCCCAGTATCTCATCTTCTGACAGTGGTCAGTGCCAGGTGCTTCACACGGAATGAACAGAACAGGTAATCGAGTGATCCATCACCTGTCGCTCATTCCCAGCTTCTGGCAGTGGCTAGGGACACCATCCCTGCCCATCACCACTGATGGACCTATCCTCCTTGAACTTACCTAGTTCTTTTTTGAACCCTGGTATAGTCTTGGCCTTCACAACATCCTCTGGCAAAGAGTTCCACAGGTTGCCTGTGCGTTGTGTGAAAAAATACTTCCTTTGGTTTGTTTTAAATCTGCTGCCTATTAATTTCATTTGGTGACCCCTAGTTCTTGTGTTATGAGTAAATAACACTTCCTTATTTACTGTCTCCACATCAGTCATGATTTTATACACCTCTATCATATATCCCCTTAGTCGTCTCTTTTCCAAGCTGATGAGCCCCAGCCTTATTAATCTCTCTTCATATGTAAGCTATCCCATATCCCTAAACATTTTTGTTGCTTTTTTCTTTACCTTTTCCAATTCCAATCTCTTTTGAGATGCGGGAGACCAGATCTGCACGCAGTATTCATGATGTAGGTGTACCAGGGATTTATGTAGAGGCAATATGATATTTTCTGTCTTATCTATCCCTTGCCTAATGATTCTCAACATTGTTGGCTTTTTTTTTTTTTTGGACTGCCGCTGCACATTGAGTGGATGTTTTCAGTGAACTATCCACAATGACTCCAAGATCTCTCTCAAGTGGTAACAGCTAATTCAGACCCCATCATTTTATATGTATAGTTGTTATTATGTTTTCCAATATGCATTACTTTGTATTTATCAACACTGAATTTCATCAGCCATTTTGTTGCCCAGTCAACCACATGGTATCCCACATCAACTTGGATCATGTTTACAGTAGGAAAAGGGCAGATTTTTAACATGCATTTAGAGTAGAAAAGGCAGTTGTATTTTAACAAATTGTTAGCTGATCACAGAAAACGCTGTCAGGAAACCTAGGGTTTACCTGGACAAGCTAAGACTACTGTAGTTGTAAAACTGCAACTTTGTCCACACTAGGCTTTTAAAGGGTTAAACACACCTTTTCTCCTAGCGAAGGTAAGGCTTTGGAATTTAGAAAGCACCTTATATTTACACATAGGAAAATGGGCACAGGGCTCAGTAATCCACCTTTGGGTTTGGATCACTGCTTCTAAGGAAACCTAGGTTGATGTAAGGTTCTGGCTGAGGGGATGGAAGAGAGGAGTGTAGGATGAAAAGCTAACAGGAGAGTATAAGAAAATGCAAGTTATACTTACACCTTTGGCTCATAAATTACATCACCCCAACTCCCTTACACAATCACCAAGTGGATCTAAAAGGAGTCTGACTTGCCTTTTAATTTTGTATACTGGATTTCATTTTTTTATGGGCACATCTTTCTAATGAGACTTGGACTTTTTTTTTTTTTAAATCTCCTGTGTGTGGACTTTAACAATTCCATTGAACTTTGTCTTTTAAAAAATAAACTTATTTTGATGTGACCTTCGCACCACAGCAGCTCCAACTAGTAGCTTTGGGTCCTAAACAACAGAATAGGTAACAAGATCAGATAGATCTTGTTAGTGCTTTGTGCAGTCCAATTTTAAACAGCCCCAGGGATGAGCATCCATTACTTTAAAGGGCAGGTTTTAGAGGGTGAAACATATCACTGAAGCACCCCATCATGATCACATGCATACATTTCTCTCTATGAAAAACAGAGAGCCCACACAGATTGCCCAGTGAGCGTTAGGGCAACATTTGAACCAGACTGGCTTTAAAATGTATTTGTTAAATAAGCTCAACTTATCTCTTCAAGTTATTCTCATGATATATTTTCCAGACTTCACTATGTATGTCAAGAGTTTGGTATGTATATTTATATTTTAGGATGCAACATTGATGAAAAGCTTGTTTATCCTGTTTCTGATGTGTTTCACTAATTTCTGAAGATATAAATGAACACAGCCATTACAAAAAGTCATTTATTTTCATAAATATGTACATATATACACACACATGCAAAAAATGACTTTACATACATATACACAGGTTCAATTGTTAATGCAGTGCAAAAGTTTTTTTTTTTAAAAAAAGGTACCAGCCAGCCTTTCAAGAAACCTTAACAGATCTTTGGTTAAAAAAGGCAGGGGGAGAACGGGTCAATATTTCATAAGTTGGCAAAGCACTCTAAATATTTTAACTGGAAGGAAGGTTTACTCTTGGCCTATTTTCTTGTGTTGTGTTTCTACATGAACAACAGAGTTTCCAAGAGACTTAATGTGAAAATTGAAAATGAGAATTAAGTGGATAAATAATCAAATTATTTTAAATGGTCCAAGGTTCTGACAAAAATTTGATTCCTTTTAAAGATCTGATTCAATACAAGCACAATCCTGGTGTTCTGATCCAGATTTTCTGTTCTCAAACAGTAAAACGCTTGTTTTATTAAATCTTGAAGGACTCATTTAAATGTAAAACTATGTTATCTCTTTTCCTGTTTTAGCAAAAGAAAGTTTAAACATATATTATACCACACACACACACAGTGCACAGAATTAACATACCAAGAAGCCAGTGTAAACAATACAGAAAAAAAATTAGAACAGTCAATGCTTAACTTGACCTCTCCTTGGTCCCTGAATCACAACCCAAGCTGGAAGAAGTGTTCAGCTATTAATGGACACACATTGCTAAATGTATGTTCCCTAATATGGATTTTGAAGGCAGGCTTACCCACATTATAGAACCAGATCTCCCTGTGAATAGTTCCCTGCCAATTCTACCTCCTTTGTAACAAATCGCTACTAGGTGTTTGTCCATTCATCAGACATACGGTCCACTGGGAAAGCAGAACGTTGTATTGAGAGATTTTGCTGTATTGTTTTCCTAAAGATTCTTGGGTTGGATGATCCTTCCAGTAGGCAAATCCAGTGATTCATTTCATTATGCTTAAACCTAACATTTTGGACCATATGTACTCAAGGCAGTGGGCCACTTGTAACACCGTGGCTACGTACGCCAGCTGAATGAGAGCTAGTGCAGGTATGTCTTTTTTGAGCTGGAATTCACATCTCCAGACAGCAGTGTTGACATACCTAAGTGTTCTAGGTGCCCAAAGTCTATGCAAGACTAGCTTTACTCAAATACATTTAGTGGAGACAAGTACAACACTAACAGGATCAGGGGAGACATAGAAATCAGATCCTGTCATTAAGGTTATTCCCCAGAATGTTTTGTCCATATACAAAGTAAATCTCCTAACCCTTTTCCTAGCAGAAACAGCTTTCCCTATTTAAGTCAATGCACTGCCACCTGGTTAAGACTAGCCAGAGGTATGAGCACCATGTCCTGTAACATCAGCAAGGCAGACCCTAGTATGAAAATTTAGAAAACGGATTATTAAAAAAAAGTTTACTCTTAGTCATCTTCATGCCTTATTTTTTAATAAGACCTCCATTCATATGAATAGAACATGTTACAAGTGCTACTAGGCTGAATGTTAAGAAACGTTTCCCTGACAGAACTGGATTTCTGCCCTGATCACCATTAAAAAAAAAACCTACAAGATGAAACTTAGGTCTGCAGGACCAGACCTTCAGCTGAAGCTCAGCAAAATCTTACCTGACACAAAGCAACCCTTATATGTGAAGCAAGAACACCCTTCTCATTAATGGTACTTTTATATTTTTATCAGAGAAAATGCAAAACATTTTGATTGGCTCTTAATTTAAAAATATTGTCAAAATGTAAGTAAAGAACTTTGGCTCATGTTCTTCAATAGTCCAGATAAGAATGAGGAGGAACTTTGAATTGATATATTAAAAAAGTCAGGCCTTGACATAGCTTAGCAGCATATAGAGATATGTCAACATGTCTCTTGACATTTAATTGTTCCTTGTAATTTGAGTAATACAAAACAGATCAACAATTGCTGCTTCATTGTGCTTTTTGATACACCGATAAAGAACTTGAAATGTTTAAAAAAGGAGGTTATAATTTCTGGCTTCTTTAGGCATTTATTTTACTATGAGTTCAGAAATATTAAAAACCAGTTAAGTCCTAAAATAAAAAAGGAAACATTCGCAAGTGATACTTCAAACATCAAATTTTTAAGCAAACGTTATGTTATTCATGAAGTCTGGGAACGGCTACCTTAGCCTATTCCACACAGTTTAATAGATCTCAGGGTTCGTCTACACTACCCGCTGGATCGGCGGGCAGAGATCGATCCAGCGGGGGTCAATTTATCACGTCTAGTACAGATGCAATAAATTGACCATTGAGCACCCTCCTGTCGACTCTGGTACTCCACCAGAACGAGAAGCGCAAGCAGAGTCGACAGGAGAGCGTCAGCCATCAACTTACTGCAGTGAAGACACCGTGGTAAGTAGATCTAAGTAAGTCTACTTCAGCTACGCTATTCACATAGCTGAAGTTGTGTGTCTTAGATTGACCCCACGCGGTAGTGCAGACAAGCCCTTAGTATCAAGCAGTTTTCCCCGTCAACCTAAATGTTCCTTTTCAGTTTCATTCTATTAGACTTAGTTGTGCCTCCTTGTGCCTTAACTTTTTTCTCATCTGACCCGATATCTGAAGGACAAACATCAAGAAAGGCTGACCCCTTTAGTTTCTATGCTAAGCAGTGACTTTCTCTTCTCTCTTCAAATATCAATACCTGGACAGTCTTCTGTGGACACCCTTCAGCATGTCTGTCTTCATTACGGATACCTGGAACTGAATGAAATAATTCTAGGAGTGCTTGCATCTGAGCTGCATAAAGGATTATGATCCTTCCCTGCTCTGACACATGCCTCACCCCATGCAGCCTACCACCATAGGGTCTTTTTGGCGGTCATATCATCTTACAATTTCACATCCAATTTACTGTCTCCTATCAAGCTAAAGTTTCCACTGGTCTCTAAGTTTCTACCCACCACTGTTTCTGATGTTTCATTTTAGCCCTTTCCTTCTGATATATTTTTCCCTTTTTAAAGTTTATTTACTCCTGGAATTTCAGCTCAGTTTTCTTTACTACACAGTGCCTTTCCATGTACCAAAAACATAGAAGAATCTTTTGCTATTTCTCTAAAACAACAAGGAGTCCGGTGGCAAATAAATCTGTTAGTCTTTAAGGTGCCACCAAACTCCTTGTTGTTTTTGTGGATACAGACTAACACAGCTACCTCCTGATACTTCTATTTCACTGTAGCAGTGCATGGGACTAGGTACACTAAAGGCTGTACTATTAGAACAGCAGACAAACAATATCCAGTCACTTAAATCTTTATGCACAGATTTATGCATTGGCTGCACAGAGTTGCATTGCACAAGTTGTCAGAGGAAGGTGCAGGTTTCGGCAGCTGGATAGTCAGTTGTTAGGGCTTTTAGCACACAATGTGTGGGTCTGGTTTAAAATATTAGCTGGATGTTTCTGCTATAATAGTCAGTAGTGAAATAGATAATATTGACTAACATTTAAGCTGCCTACAGAGTCAGGAAGGTAACTCTCCATCAATTTAATCTCTGCAAACATGAAAGGTAGAGACATTAAGTGAAAGAACAATTCCTCAACAAGGGGATGAAATTCTACATAATACATGGGACTACCATTAAACGGTTAAGTGAGAAAAAATTAAGAGGTTACCTCCACAGTATTACAACTACAAGCTTCCTGTAATTTCTCAGGTTTCATGATTCTCCACTAACCCTCCAAAAGACAGCTGTGTCAAAACGTTAGATATTCTGTATACAGAGAAAACTTATCAAAAAAAAGTGTTCAGATACATTTTATATCTCAGTGTATACCTCAGCACATTAAATACCAGAATATACACTGCAGCAGAGGTGGAGAAATTCAGCTCCTAATGACTATATTCAAAAGTGCATGCTCATAAATTAACCTTAGCATGAGAGCTTAAATGTAAAATAAAGAGAACCTGCTCTTGCTTTCCAGGATGGGGAATGGATTTCTAATCGCTAATAACATATCTTTTGAAAGGTTGAAAAACTCACTGGGTTGTCACAAAATACATCTTCCAAACTTATTTATCTGTATAAACCAAACAAACATATAATTACCCTTTCAAAAAATGTGACCTTCAACAGGGAAATAAAGGCCACTTGGGCTGAAAGGTCAGTTGTGTGTTTTTTTGGTTTGGTTTATGCAGCTTCAAAAACTTACTGACAATTTCTCAATAAGCTCACACCATACCAACAATTAAGATGTACAGTTTACTCAAGAGACATTTTACATCCTTTATGGTTTTTAAAAGGGCCCCTGCCCTTTTCTTTTCTTCAGACCCCTATCATTCTATTTCACCTTAGTAGGATTACCCTGAAAATCCCACTAAAAGCATTTTTTCCACCAATTACTGACTAATTATGGCAAATGCCTCCTTAGTTTACATCTGTCGAGCAACTTAGGATCTATAGATGAAAGTGCTAAGCATTATTATCCACAATTTTAATCAGTCTTGGTTTTAAAGTACAATTTCAATGTTTTCTGTCAAACTTCCAGGGCAACACACTGAAATAGTGAACTGTTTCAAAGCAAATGAGACAAATGAAGAGACACTGACTGTTTGGTATTAGTCAAGGAGTACATTGAAAAGATTGAGTACTGAAGATTCTCAATGGCAGTGAGAACCTCCATTACGAATGCTTGCAAATAGTCTGCAATGCACAGCTGAAGTACAACTAATCCCCTGAATGTCTATTTGACACTAATTAGAAGAGCACAGTTTATTTCGAGTTGTTTCATTTCAAAATCTCTCCCTGGTGATAACCATCGTTGTACAGTTTTAAAATATGCCCCAAAGTATTTTTGGCTAGTGTAAGTAAATAAAAGTTTTTTTTAAAATATGAGCGATGAATCCCACGTGTGTTTTCATACTCCAATATCAGGCTGTTTCTCCATCAGTTGCCTTGTCAGTATCTGATATGAAGAAAGAGAAGCCACTCCTATGTGAAAGAGTATTTGCCAGATGTTTCTTAATCCATACAAGTAAATGTTGCATAGACAAATGGAGAAAAACAGTACAAATGCCTTCATCTTCCTTGATGAACCATGGAACAAGTACAAATAACACTGGAATAGCATCAGAGAAACAATGTTAGCAAACTGAATATACACAGACAAGGATCACAGCTTACAACTACTGGCACCTATGATTTAGGGATTCACCTGCTACTAAAACGCACATAAAAAGCTTAAAGCTCTTTTCAAGTCTTATCTATTACAAGACCATCCATCCAACAGAAGTGAATTGGTGGCCTCAATCCAGATCCTACTGAACAGGTACCATATCCACAACAAAGAAACCCACCAGCGCAATTGGCACCCTTGTTGGTAGTGGAAAAAGGATTAGCAAAAAGTAAACAAGTATGAAAGCTAAACTACATTCTAAGACTCAGATGTGAACCTTGTAGGTTAAGGCTGAAAATCAACGGCAGGGAGATACGAGGCAAACCTCTTATCACTTCTGCTGTACCTATTCTGGGCAAAAATAAAGGGCTACATTAACAGTGATTTTATCCCAGAATTCACTTAAATATTAGAGGATATAATTTCTAACAAGAGACTCAGAGCAAGATTTAAACAGAACAAAACAAAAAATTCCCAGTGCAGGTACGGTCCACTGGTTCAGTGTGTTTTAAGTGTTCTCCTCTAGTGGCTGGTCCACATAACAGGGTAAGAGCCTATTACGCGTGCCAGCTAAAGGAGTTACTTGTTTAGCTCAAGCAGTCAAGACTCAGGCTTTAGTCTGCTGGAGGTCCTGGGTTCAAACCTTGCTGGTGACACAAGTGGGATTGCTATATACGCAGCACTTTGCACTGAGTATGAGTATGCAGGGTCACTTCATGACTCTGTCCTACCATAATCTAAGAGGGCAAAGAGCCCAAAATACAATGTTTGTTAGCATTTTCTACTCTCAGCCAAGAAGATGGGAAAGTCAAGAAAGAGCTACTCTGTGTAAAAAGGTGAAACTGACTGGCATCAAGTTTTAGGAGCAGATCACTTCACGTCACCCAAAAAATACGAAGTTTCTACTATGTGAAATACTGGCCCAAAAAATTAGTATAAGCTACGCAATTACTTCTCTTACTGTATGTATATGTACCACCCCGGGATGGATCACCAGCAGTCAGGACCAAAGGTAGGACCTCTGGATCTATAAGCATTAGACTCTACTGCCTGAGCTAAAGAGACCCAGACCTTGTTATCTCAAAGCCAGCAGCAGATCCACACCTCTAAGTGGTCCAGCCATTAGAGTAGACAGAGAACCACAGTAAAAATGGGTTACACATGTACCAGAGCAAAGAGTTGTTTCACCTTAACTGTCTCTCCCCTTATTTTGGCAGAAAAGTCCAATGAATTTAAAGGGCAAAAAACTTCAATCACAGTCAGAGAATCAAGCCAAACTAGAAGCCATATGGTACAATAAAGGACTAAGCCCAGAATACTAAGTTTCTGAAATTCTGTGATTGGACAAAACACAAATCAGATATTAAAAGGTACATTTCATTATCAGCCTAGGTTAACCTAACATGGCAAATAGTTTTCTAAATATTTCTAGCATATTAATCACCACACAGAAATACTGAAAGTGATACTTCACTAATTTACATTTTTGCAAGGTGTTCTTTGAAAAAGGTCTGGAGTTGTATTCATAGAATCATAGAATCATAGAATATCAGGGTTGGAAGGGACCCCTGAAGGTCATCTAGTCCAACCCCCGAGTTCTAAATTCACACTTAGAACTTTATATTTATGCCGATTACAAACACTTATTGCAATTCTGCTATTTTACATTTGGCCAGGTTTTCAAAGGGCAATAATGCACAAGCCTAAATCCAAGACCTCAGCTCCTGAAGAAATACTACTTCATCCCTCTTGGAAACCGTCATCTCTGTGCCAAGCCTCATTTATCACAGAGCCGCATCTGGCACTTTACAGTAAAGATGCACTGTATCAAGCCTGTCATTGCTATTTAACAAGGGTCAAATTCTGCCCTCACATTCGTGCTACTTCACTTAAGTCAGTGGAATTGAGTGGCTGTAATGACAGAACATAACTTGGTCTTCCGACTAAACCTTAGATTATGCAGAAACCAACGTGGCATTCTATACACAATAAATATATTGGCTCTTTCCGCTGTAGATTTGAGAGCGTGTCCAAAGTAACTCACTCATTTGAAGAAAGGCTGAGCTGGTCAAACAGCAAGGTTTTTAAAGCATTTAATATTTGAAATGTTAATTTGTTATAGGCTAGAATTTCTCTATTTTAGCACTGAAGGTTAGTGTCCAAAGATAAGACTAAATACTAATGTTGAATTTAAATACAGTTAAAGTTTCCAGACTTATTTTTAAATAAATTAGAGCATGTAGTTTTGCCCAGTTTCAGTCCATTTTACCAGTTATGCAAAGTCCAAGTTCCTCAAATAATTGAGCTCAATTCAAGCACCACATGACCCTGAAATCAGGATGACGGCTGTTCATTTCTAGGTTGGCTTGTTTAGACGTGAGCATTCATCCATTATACCCATGTGAATCAGAAAACCAAGAACATAATTTGGAAAATGAATATGCAAAAGCTCTAAGGAATGCCAAATATGAATGCTTGTTCTTCCACTATACCACACAAAAGATTACTCAAATTCTTGCAAAGCTCTCGGAGAAGAGGAGAAGGGGATTTCGGTTACCATTTGAAATAATGCAAGCAGAAATAATTATCCGGCAGCTACCTTAAAAGAATGAGGAAGAGGGCTGTACATGCTATTAAAGAAGTAGACTGGATATTGGGCCAAGCTCATGCTAAAACAGCCTGAAAACAGGACCAGCTCCCACAGAGATTTGTCTCTTAAGCTAAATTCAGCAGTCATGTGTATAACGTAAGTTACAGATCTTTGTGTGAGTTGCACCTGTTTATGCCAGAACTGGTCCACAGGTAGTATTAAATTGCCCGTAACATATTTTTGCACTCCATCAAATGCCAGATCAATGTAAGTTACATTACTTTACCAGGTTTCAGAGTAACAGCCGTGTTAGTCTGTATAGCCAAAAAGAAAAGGAGTACTTGTGGCACCTTACAGACTAACCAATTTATTTGAGCATAAGCTTTCGTGAGCTACAGCTCACTTCATCGGATGTATGCTGTGGAAACTGCAGAAGATATTATATACACAGAGACCATGAAACAATACCTCCTCCCACCCCACTCTCCTGCTGGTAATAGCTTATCTAAAGTGATCACTCTCCTTACAATGTGTATGATAATCAAGGTGGGCCATTTCCAGCACAAATCCAAGTTTAACTAGAACGTTCGGGGGGGGGGGGGGGGGGTAGGAAAAAACAAGGGGAAATAGGCTACCTTGCATAATGACTTAGCCACTCCCAGTCATTAATGACTCCCTAAGTCATTATGCAAGGTAGCCTAATTTCCCCTTGTTTTTTCCTACCTCCCCCCGCCCCCCGACGTTCTAGTTAAACTTGCATTTGTGCTGGAAATGGCCCACCTTGATTATCATACACATTGTAAGGAGAGTGATCACTTTAGATAAGCTATTACCAGCAGGAGAGTGGGGTGGGAGGAGGTATTGTTTCATGGTCTCTGTGTATATAATGTCTTCTGCAGTTTCCACAGTATGCATCCGATGAAGCGAGCTGTAGCTCACGAAAGCTTATGCTCAAATAAATTGGTTAGTCTCTAAGGTGCCACAAGTCCTCCTTTTCTTATTACTTTACCACTCACAGCTGATGTGTAAGTTACACCATTAACATCAGCAATGCCTTTTGCCTACTGACTAGGAGTCTGTTGCAATATCCAACATGACTGCAATGCAAAAGGATCTTCATATATGACCTCAGGATTGTTTACTGGCAGATAGGTGACAAAAAAAGCTATTCTGTAAAGTAAACAGATGTGCATGTGACAGGGTGCTGGGCAAGAACTGCTGACTCAGCCCTCTGTCACGCCAGCCCCTATTAAGGTAAGTAAATTGGAGCTGGCTAGAGAAAACCTGCAACTAATTGGGAGACAGCTGCCCACCCAATTATCCTGGGGCTATATAAAAGGCTGGGAGGAAGGATGCGGAGGAAGGGGTGGGGGGGAGGAGCAGCGAGGGAGTGGAAGCAGAGGGATAGCTCTTCCCTCTGGGTGCAGATACTAGAACCCAAGCGGTGTATGGTGAAAAGATGGTGGGAGCACAACCTGTAAATAAACAGCACCAGTGGTTACTGAAGCCCAGGGTCTCAGAGCGACTCTGTCAGCACAACAGGGGTAGGAGCCAAGAGGGCCCTGCAGTGCATAATTGTCATTTTACAGATAGAAAGACCAAGGCTGAGAAGTTACGAGATTTATTCAAGGCTGCACTGAGTCAATGGCAGTGTTAGAATAAAACCTAGCAGGCCCTGGATTTGTCTCAGATTCACAAACAATTTTGGTGATTCATATATCATGACAGGGAAACAATGGAAAAACAAGGTCTGTGCTACAGTATCTTAAGGATTCTCTTTAGAAAATGTTAAAGTGTGAAAGAGTTTTAAAACTAGTTAATATAATTAAAATTATGGTTCAAGGCTTTTGAAGTTTGTATGACCCTGCTTTTTCAAGTGGTTTAAAGAAAACGCTACAATGCTGGAATAGCACAAAACATACCTATTGCTACTTTGGGGAGTTTTCATTTAACTAGTGGTTTATGTGTGGGCTATTTTAAACCAGAATAGTTCTTGAGATATCTGTACAATGAAAGGGATAGATAAACTTACAGCTGAGGGGTTGAGAGGAGCTATAAGTCAATAGGTGCCTAACGGGTTAGAAGTGTGAAGGCTCCATTTGTAGACCGCATCTACCCAATGCCCAACTTTTGCTCCTGTGTCATGTATGCATCCAAGCACAGAATTTCAGCCAGCGAACAGACAATGTGCTTCGAAATCTCCTATTCTGCACATTGATCACACTCGACAAATGTTTGTTAGATGCAGCGCAGTAGATGAAAAATGCAGGAAGAGTGCCAGAGCACAATAGCTAAATTTAACATACCTGAAAAATGCAGGCTAGAAAAGAAAGGAGAAATGCTATTACATTTCCAGTTCCCTCGTGGTCTTCCTGTTTGGGGAAGATAAAGAAGAATTTTTTAAGAGTTACTGAGTTTTAGTTGATGCCAAGTGCTGCTTGACATTTTATACAGGTGCATTCTATGGAAATACTTATTCTCATTCTACTGTGGTACCATCATAATCTCAGAATACAAAGTCAGACTGGAGTTAAATCAATATTCATTGAACAAAATACTGGAAATTGAGATGTATGGATCAATTTAGGCCACAAAATAAAAACTGCGAAACACTAAACGATTTAGACTTTTTTTAAAGAGGTACTTTATGCTGATTCCACAATGTATTTTCTAAAAGATATAAAAGTGCACTATCCGAAGAAACACATGCAATTTATCAAAACAGACATTTTAAAGTGGGACAATATGTCCACATAAAATCCTTCCAGGATGTCAAAAATAAAGATTCTCCTCCACCTTTCAAATGAACTATATCACTCCACTCCCTCCAGGGAAAAAAGATTTTTCAACATGCCCTGAAGCTCAAAAAACTCAGGCTCTGACAGATCAGAGTGCATGAAGTATATTCATTGATCTGAATAAAGCTCTCCGGATAAACAAATTATAACTTGAAAAGTTATGGTGTGCAATAGCCACCGATGATCTGATACCTGTATAACTCTAATCCTCCTCTCCTTTCCCCACATTACAACTCAAAAGTCAATAAAAGGTTACCTGAAAAGAATACTCTGCTAGATGAACTCCTCGAATGAGGTTCAAAGCCCCACACATGATGTTGAGAACAAGAGACAGAATCCCCAAAGGAGTCACAGGTTGCATTCTGTAGGTAGGGGCTTCAGACAATTTAAAAAAAAAAAAAAAAGACTATTGAAAATTCATTCCAATTACTTCATTCCTTTTTCATAAGGAAACTCAAATTCAGTCTAATTATGGGTTGCATATTCAAGGCCTTGTGTACTCTCTGGCAAGATGGACTTTAATTTTGTGGCAAGGCGCACAGTTTCTGTTGCACTTCATTGCTGAATTCTCAGGGTACCTGGACATTCTACAGCAGCTACCAATAAACTGAAGTGATTTTTAATGGACCGAATGATACGATCAGTCCATTAGCACTTGCATTATGTATCTGGATATTAAGTGTCGCTTATTTTATGCCACACCTACATTTTCAGTTGTCAGCATGCTACAGATTTTTGTACTGAAGACACTTCACTTCCTTGTCAGCAGAAAAGCTGGAGGTTTTGGCATCCAGAAGTCATGGGAGGTGGCTTACAGTTCTTGCACTCAAGAAGCAGTTACAGCTTTTGACACTGGAGAGGGGGAGTATCTCCTCTTTGCTGCTCCTTGTGGGCAGAGATGACTTTACACATAGGGACTGAAAGGGGCTTTAACTCTTAGGGGGCAGCTACACTGCAGGATTCTTTTGCCGGCGTGCAGTATACATACATGCATAGGCCTTCCAGCACGGGTATCTATAGCAGCATAGACATGTTCTCTACTGGCCCATGCTGTGCCTCCCCTACACTGCTATTTTTAACAGTGTAGTGTCCCACTGCGAAGCCCTTCCACAGTGCAGGGAAAGGCTCCAGCAGCAAGGAGGTAGCATGGAAAGGCTCCAGTAGCTCTCCGCTGCTGAAGCCTTTCCGTACAGCAGAGAAAGCCCCAGCAGAAGGGAAAAGGCTCAGCATTTCCCCACTGCTCCCCCTTTCCAGAGTCCTTCCTCCTGGCAGTGAAAGGCTCTGGCAGCAGGGAGCAGCTGAAGCCTTTCCACACTACCTGCCCTCTGCCAGAGACCTTCACCACAGTGAAAAGCACACCGTGTCCACTCTGCACCGCACAGCTTCACCAAAAGTGGTGTGATGTGTAGACATAGCTTTAGTTCCTGACCCCAGCAAACCCTCGACAACAGCTGCACTGCTGGTACCCACATCCATCATCAATGCTTTAAGCACCTTATCTGCCAACATTAACCTGCACTTAGGCTTCTGAAGGAACTCCAGCACTGAGATGAGCAGGCTAATTCACACCTCAGATACTGGGCTCCAATTCTCTCTTACACCAAGATGCACAAGATACAAGAAAGAAGAGACGGGTCATCAAGGAGCCGCCCCAGTTCTTACGATGTTCGGGCCTCAGCCCAGCTATAACCAGTAGCTGGCTGGTATCCCCAAACTGTGGAGCATAGAGGAGGTCCACTTTGCACCCTCACCAACCATTCATGCCTGGGGAAAGGGGCAGATGGCACAGGAGGTAGCTCCACTGGCTTTTATGCCAACTGAGAATTCCTCTCCACCAGCTCGGGTCTCAGTTCAGCAGTTGCAGCTGGATTCCATCATCTTTGCATTGCTAAGGTAGCAAAGAGCCTGCAAGCAGGGAAGAGAATGTGCAGCACCATTTTATGCTCATTGTAGCTTCAAGAAGACTAAACAAAATAGTAAAGGCTTTCCTTACACCCATAAGGGCTAGAAACTTATTTATAAAAAACAGCAGAGGATGGAACTGCAATCATGAAAACACAGAATACCCAATTCACGTATTTGAGCATTATATAAATCGATACAAACAATAAGTTTAAATATTAACTTAGTTAATATCAGACTTAAACACACAAGAGCAAAGAGTTAAGAGGCAGCAATTCCTTTATTGGAAGGGCCTCAGAACCAGAAGTGATCTTACTCCACCTCAAAAATACATACTAGTAGCAATATAGGAATGCAAAAAATCGATTATGTATGTTTTATAGCACCTTTAATCTAGCTGTCTCAAAAAGCAGTATAAATATTATGCCTCCCCAGGTCAGGAGCTCCCCTATAAGATAAATGCATATCACCACATTTCACTCTTTAGTGAAATGCAGCCACTGCTGGGATGGAATGCAGCAGCTGTTTAATACAGTGACACTGAACAGTTTAAAGTAGGAATTTCACTCACTCACTTTTTTTTTTATTAAAATAAAGTCTTGTCCTATAACTGAGGTTTCCTTGACAATGTGGGCTTACAGAAAGCTTCAATGCTATTTGAATACAGTGGTGTAAATCAGTGCTAATAAACGGCTACGCAATTAACTCATCTGGCACTCACCCACACACCTGCTTTTATCTCAGACACTGCTGTGACAGCAGCCACATTAATTTTGTGATGCAATATGCCAGCATCATGCAACATTACTGGACACAAGTTTCCACTGAAATCAATGGTGTAGGTATCTCAGTCACTTAAATATGACTTTGCATAATAAAAAACAGCAATGAAATTTAACATCGAAGTGACTCACTGAACAGTGTTTAGTCAGATAAGCAGCACCAGCACGTTTTACTTTCTCAATGATCTGCACACACAGTTCACTGTACATTACTCTTGATGGATTAAGTTTTACTAAAATAAGCAATAGTGCATATTCCTCCCGACACAATTTTCCAGAAAAGAGCATTGATTCTCCCTCCCTCATCTAGCTATCCCTTGATTTCAAGTTGCCAAGTTTGTTCATGCAGACGACATATGCCTTGGCACTCAGTCACATGCCTTTGACATACCTGAGAGAGTGTTCTAAACGCAGATATGGTGGCTATGATGGATTGTCGTTGGCTGCGCCTGATACCAAGTGGAAGACAGACTGCGTTGAGTGTTTCCCACTTACATCATGAACAAGTGGGCAGACAGCTGAATATAGTTCTCAATGGTCAGCGAATAAAGCGTGATTCACACCTGGTCTATCTAGGCATGACATTGGATAGAACTCTCACATATCACGACCATTTTATAAAGACAGCGACTCAGGTCAAAATACACAAACCTGCTCAGAAAACTGGCTGGAATGACATGGGGAGCCAAAGCCCAAATGTTACATGCTTCAGCCATGGCACTCTGTTATTCGGCAGAGTATTGCACTCCAGTATGGGCTTACTTGTCTCACACAAAGATGACTGACATACAATTTAATTCCACCATGCGTATTATTTCAGGCACACTTAAATCTACTCCTCTACCACAGTTACTGGTTCTCTACAATATTGCTTCACTCAGTGTTTGCAGAGAGGAAAGCGTAGCAAAGGTCATGACAACACTGCACGATAATGCCACAGTCACTGTTAATTAAAGATTGTTTAATCCACCACATGATCGTCTGCACTCACATTGCCCATTGTAGATAAGTTTACCAGGAGAGGGATTTACGGTAGAGGACACGTGGTGAGCTCTGTGGTCCTCAGAGAAAGTGACAAATAATTATCTTGTCTCGGACCCCACTCAGTGTCATCCTGGGTTTGATTTACCATGAAGGCAATAGAGCCTTATGAACCAGTTTCGTACTGGACATGGAATTTGTGCTGCAGTGAAATTTTACAGACAGTCAACTATGTCAGTATGGGCAGCCACAAACTATGACACACATTGTTGAGGACTGCAAAGTGACTCAACTTCCTGGAGGTCTTCGTGCCTTGACCATCGTTGATAAGAATGCTGTGGCTTGGCTTGACTGGACTGCATGCGCCAAATAAATACGTTGCCAAGATTCACTTCAGAGCCAATCAGTGTTTCACTTTAAAACAAACAGGAATTGTCAGTAACTAATATAAGAGTAATTCTTCCCAGCTTGAAGCAAGCATATCACCAACTTCCATGCCCCAGTGAGAAACTATGGAGGCAACGTATGGAGACTTGAATATGATGAAGAATCTAGTTTAGAAAATTTACAAATTAGACGTTCTATACAGGAGGCAATAAGCATTAATATCATGGGAGAAAAAGAGTGGAGACTGCTATGCCTGATCACGTGGGGTTGGTTTATTTCTGACTAGGAACTGATCTTTATACCCCAAGACAAAAGTTTTCATTTTATTCCTATATATGTCTTAGGCATTACCCACTCATAAAAGTTGTACCAATTACAGTGGTATGGCTTATTCCCATATTTAAGAGAATAAACCACGCCAGTATAAGTACCGTTATACCAGTATAACTAGAACCACATTAGGGGTAGTACTGATGTAGCTATTTCACTAGGGAAAGAAAAATAAAAGCACACCCATAACAGAAATAGTTAAGTCGGTACATAAATTGTGTGGACCCGGCCTTGGGGAATGAGAGTCTGTTCCATGCTTATCAGCAGCAGTTCGTGCATATCTCGAGGAGACATACAATCCTGCAAATCCATTCACTAAGTAATGGGTAGAAGTTTCAATTAAGATTTTTCCAAACTGATTCCCTCAGCCTATTTAACTGGAGAGCGAATGGAATTTTCAGCAAACAGTAATGTCTATTTCCTCAGGGCATTGTACAAAATAGTTGGCTGCCAAGGAGCCAAGCAGAGAAATAAGGCTGACAGAGAGCTCCAAGTCAATGCACAATCTTTAGCAGTATAAAATTAGACTCAGACATTTCCATTTAAAAATAAGTGAGGTATTTTAAATCTGAAAACCATTTATATTAAGATCTCATCTTAAGAAAACACAATTATGCTTTAAATATGACCTGTAAAGCTGTTCAGGAGACAAGCGATGCAGCATTGTGTTCTCCCAAATGAACACCACTAATTAGCATGTTTACCAGACAATTAGGACAAGATGCTTTTTCCATTTCATAAGTACTATTTCAGTATCTGTCTAAGATGGAAATGTTCTCTCCTCTCCACATCATCTATTTACAACATTTCCTGTGTGCCCAGTTTCTTCCAGAACTCCACTGGCTACATAAACACCATCAAGATAGGAGTTAAGCTTTCCAGTAAGACAATGGCGACCACACTGACCAAAGGAACAATGCTAGCACCTTGCTAGCAAGAACTGGGTTCAAGCACTGTTCTTTAGCACGGTACAAAAGGGGTTCCCTCTGGCCAGAGCAGATTGGGAGAAAATGGCTAGACTACACTCACCTTTCCAACATTAGAAATAAGGTGTCAGAAGATCTGGTCACAACATGGTTACAAAGTGTAGATAACCACCTCCCTGTGACGAGACTAAAACCTTGGACAGTACACGTTTTTACCCGTTTACGAGAACATGATTAGGTTTTGTCTTATACTATATCTTTCAACCTTATTGAAAATCAGATCCCCTGGCTTTGCGTTTCAGAGTAACATCTGTGTTAGTCTGTATTCGCAAAAAGAAAAGGAGTACTTGTGGCACCTTAGAGACTAACCAATTTATTTAAGCATAAGCTTTCGTGAGCTACAGCTCACTTCGTCGGATGCATACTGTGGAAAATACAGAAGATGTTTGTTTTTATACACACAAATCATGAAAAAATGGGTGTTTATCACTACAAAAGGTTTTCTCTCCCCCCACCCCACTCTCCTGCTGGTAATAGCTTATGTAAAGCGATCACTCTCCTTACAATGTGTATGATAATCAAGGTGGGCCATTTCCAGCACAAATCCAGGTTTTCTCCCCTCCCCCCCTCCAACCTCCCCCCCAAACAAACCCACTCTCCTGTTGGTAATAGCTTATCTAAAGTGATCACTCTCCTTACAATGTGAATCATAATCAAGGTGGGCCATTTCCAGCACAAATCCAGGGTTTAACAAGGGCTTTGTGTTGTAACCAAGTTTCCTGACTAGTATAGTTGTAGTGTAGATAAAGCCTTTGTTTCTTTCTAAGATAAAACAAACAAATTTTGGAGGCAGTAGAATGGGATTCAGCCACTGCTTCTGTTAATGACAGAAAACGAAAGACTGAGATACAGACAAAAAGCCAGAAAAGCTGAGTGAAGCAGTGGTAGACAGATGAGGCTGAAAATGGTTCTTACAATAAGGATGAAAGAACATGCATGAGCACCGGGGTTAGACCACTGAAAAGAGCCAGAGGCACAAACCTAGATGGAAAATGGAAGAAAGTAATAAAGAATACTGAGGTTATGAGAACTGAATATTTAGTTCTTATCATTTGTTCAGTATAGCTTGGAAATATTTTCTGGTCTTGAAACCATCTGTACTAGTTCAAAGTATTTCTAAGCCTGTCAGGTTGTAAGATATTGTCCCTTCACATGTGGTTCTGAAAACTGATCACTAATATAACTTGCCAATCATATCTGTTTGGTTTATTTACAAAACAATGGGATTTTTGTTAGCCCTACAGATTCACCCTGAAATAGGCAAGTCAAGCTGTGTTCTGAGTTTTCGCATAGTAAGATGATACTTTAAAAAGTATCTATTTGTTTTTCAGTGTTTGTTATACAATATTAGCTATGTGAAACCTCTCAATATGATATTTATGTAGATGTTTATCATAACTGTAAGACAGGTTTAATTCTGTTTTTTATGTACAGCAACTTTAAATGTAATCTGTTATCTTGCCTGGCTACTGGGGAAGAGGTGAAATGCTGTGAAACAATTCAAGATGGATAATCTTAAGTGAGACATCACCCTGCAGTCTCAGAGATATTTATTCTTTGAATCATTTTCTTCCTTAAGCCAAAATAAATCTTCTAGGCTGGAAGTATATTTTGGGTCTTTGTTTATGGAACACATGATATAAGGAAGCTCTTTCTCTTAAAGAAAATTAAAGCCTCCACTTGCTTAAATGCAGGGGAATGTGCAATTCGTAATTCCAGTTATAACGAACTTCCATAGAGAAAATGATTGATGGTTAAAGATGAACTACTATAAGTACTTCATTGGTTTCTTTATGTATCTGCCATAACACAAGGGTTTATGTCCTCTTCATCATGATGAAGAAGGTAGCCTTGAACAAGAACTATTTGTCTGAGGTTTATATATGTTAACATGGGTTTCTCATTTCAGAAAAACACAACTGGGATTTTTAACTATTCACCATAGGTTAAAAAGGAGTTCTCAGAAGAAATCTGTATTGTTGACACTAAAAAACTTTGCATACCAATAACTTACCAGACCCCATGTGCACTTCTGTGTGCCCGTTAATCATCCCATTCATCAGCTCTGTATCCTCTAGTTTCAGAAGCACAGGAGGATGGAACTTCAGCTCTTCCTGAATTTTCTCCAGGCGGTTCTTCATTTGAGAGCAGCTTGTGTAGTTGAAATGGTATTTCACTTTCTGAATAATATTATCTATAAGAGGGTATCAAGAAATATTTTAATTAAAACACTGGATTGTTAATGAGCTAACTGATATCCTGGACCTTCCTATCCCATTTTTTTTAATATATCTAAAATATTATTTACTATTTGGGTCAAATTCTTTGCTTTCTATTTGTTGTGTAAAGTACCTATCACACTTCTGGATGCTGTAACACACACACTCGCCATCCCAGATATGCTTAAAACACAGCTTTACTCTGCGTAGTAAAGATGACCTAACCATGGTTTAGCAAGGTCTATAAATCACAATGAAGCCTTGAATGCTGTTAGGTCCCATCTACTCGGCAAGACAGAATTGTATTTTAACAGTGCCAGGGATTTTAGTTTTACAGTGCAAGATGGGACCTACTACTCAAACTGCACTGGCAGCAACAACTTCTCCGACCAGGATGCACAGGGATTTTCCTGAGACTTGTGCTACAAATGACTCAGACAAATATTCCATAGGTAGATTTTATAACTGCGTTCTCATACAAAAATATCCCTCTCCACAGGTTTGAGTCAAGTTGCAGACCACTAAAACTACAACCTACAGCAGCGTCTCAGTAACAATCATCCACATCTCCAGAGTCAGAGATCCCCATTACGGATATTGCTAATTGTTCTCTAACCTAGCTCACTTGCTTATCTCTATGCTATGAAGGGTGGAGGTTTTGCTATATTATTTTTTATAATAATCATGAGTAATGAAGCAAATTAAATGTAGAAGCATATTTATAAAGAGATCTGCTTTTTAAGTGAAGTAAAAAAAAAAAAATCCTAACTTAAAATGCAATACATCCAAAACAGTAAGTTACATCCAAACAGTAACTTACAACGTATCATTTAGGTTGATGGCAGCTCCTACTGAACAGCAAGACTACAGAGTGCTTTATGACCCACAGTACACAGACACCATCAGGCAAAAATAGGGGATTTCAAGCAACAACTATGGGGATCATATTAATGCTGCAATATGCCAAGAGTTAAACAGCTACAAAGATCAATAACTACTAAGGCAATAGTTCAGATCTTGCAATTTACTCAGTGCAACTTAGAACTAAGAGAATGTATAAAAGACCATGCAACAGCGTAAGCGGAGAAGGAAACATACTGAAAATGGAAAAATGCAAGGAACCCAAACTTCTGCATCTTGTTTTCTTAGTACGTGGCCAATGTATGATTAAAATAAGCTAGAAATCCCTAGCCAAAATGCAGGAGAAACAACAAAATGCAAATTTCAACACAGATTTATGAAGAAACTAGAATGTGGCTGGCAGTCAATTCACGCACAATGCAAGAACTGCTGCATACTGTAGTTTCCCTATAAGCATCTCTTTCTTCTAAGCAGGATCTGAAATGTCTTGTTCAGAGCTGGATGTTAGTGTATTAACCCATTTCACCACCCTACCCCTCCCAGGGTATAGATATGTCACTAATGGAACTAATCCTACAGAGCTAGTCATATTTTTCCCTGAGATGTGATATTCACAAGGGGCCCTAGTTGGTAGGTGAAAAAAAAAAAAAAAAAAAGCCATTTATTTATGTCAGGAATCACAGCTGAGAGAGGACTCCCTGTATGATCACGAAGTGCTACATGAACCTAAGCTACATGGGAAGTGAAAATGTCTACCACGCTGACCTGCTCTCACGGTTTTCTGTGCTGCTCACACGGTCTTTTTCACAATCTTGTCTTATACTTAGATTCGCAAAAAGAAAAGGAGTACTTGTGGCACCTTAGAGACTAACCAATTTATTTGAGCATAAGCTTTCGTGAGATCTTTTTATACACACAAAGCATGAAAAAATACCTCCCCCCACCCCACTCTCCTGCTGGTAATAGCTTATCTAAAGTGATCACTCTCCTTACAATGTGTATGATAATCAAGTTGGGCCATTTCCATATAAGCTATTACCAGCAGGAGAGTGGGGTGGGGGGGAGGTATTTTTTCCATGCTTTGTGTGTATAAAAAGATCTTCTACACTTTCCACAGTATGCATCCGATGAAGTGAGCTGTAGCTCACAAAAGCTTATGCTCAAATAAATTGGTTAGTCTCTAAGGTGCCACAAGTACTCCTTTTCTTTTTGCGAATACAGACTAACACGGCTGTTACTCTGAAACCTGTCATTATACTTAGATTGTAAACTTTTTGGGGCAGGGACTGTCTTTTTGTTCTGTTTTTGAACAGCACCTAGCACAACAGGGCCCAGGTCTATAACTAAGACTCCTAAGAAATACCACAATAATAATATACAGTTTGATATTATTATATATATGTTTTTCGTACACCATTCTCCTGCCACATAAAGCCACCTTGTATGATCAGGAATTGGCATGGCTCCTTGTCATTACCAACCTGTCTGCTAGTTTAATTATTCAGATATGATGCTCTGTGCAAAGGATTCTAACATTAAGAGAGTAAATCTACAAACCAAATTCAAGAAAAGCATAGGGTCTGGTAGCCAAACTTATGCTCGTAGAGTCATATGAAGCAGAAAATTTCCACTGGAGCTCCTCCAGGAAACAAAATGCCATGACGGTTGGGCAACTGCTGGTGCAGATCCCCATGCAGGTGATGTCCCCAGAAGAATGAAAACTGAAAAGAAAACATCCATTTTAAATCACAGTTAAGAGGTAGAAGAGTTATGCTGGACATCAGCATTAGACTGTACGGTCTCAAAAATATTTTTATCTTGGCTGCATTAGTTGGGAAAGAGTACTGAAAAAAACATCTGGTTTTCATCCCAGTTGTAGTTCTATTTATAGAAAACATACCAATCTCTGTATACAGCAGCTATTTCTTCATATCCTTTATCCCCATTACCTGTTTATGGTCTCTTCTCTACAAAGGGTACTAGATCTAAAGCTATCACTTCAGCTGACAATGCTGAAGATTAAACATAACATGAAATTCATGCCTTGTAACACTGGATTTGAAGGAAAACCAACTAAAACTCTAATCTTTCCTTTCTCAATTCATGCATTCAATCTAAGTTCATAGCCCCATCCCCCCGCTCCATGCCACAAAAATAATTATACACATACATACAATCACTTATAGCTCAGGTCTCCAGTAACCAGCCCTTACAATCTCTAACCAGGAATGCAGTCTCAGATGTGAGCTCTGATCACTTAAAAAATAAAATCCAATCAATTTAGAGTATACAAAATTAAACAATGCATTAATATTCCCTTTTGCAAATATCTAGAGCGTGAGATTTATATTTTTCTTACAAATTAAAGCTATGCTTTTTCTAGAAATGGAAGCAGATGTTAAGTCTATAGGTTTTAGAGAATAAGCCGCTGTGCGCTAAACGAGAAAGGATTTTCCTGTAAAACTGGTTCCTCAATTTCTTGTCCATAATTTTTAAGACCCAACAATCTACAATTTAAGTTTTGTGAGACAACATTTCTTGCGCCTGGCAGGGGAATTTGTTGTTGTTCTTCGGGTCTTATTAAACTGCTAGATATCTAATTGCAGCCAGTGTGTGTCATGGCATATTTATCTGGAGGGGTTATGGGATCCTATTGCAAGGAGTCTCCCCAGTTCTTCTCTCACAAGTAGGATTTTCAGACATGGTTAAGGAAGCTGCGCGAGACTCCCACTGAAAATCCATTGTTGTAAGTCTGAGCCAAATGGCCCTGTTCACGGAGTGATTTCTGATCCTAGGAAGCACCCACGTTCGTGCATAAAACAACTGGCACTATTTTAAAGAAGTGAATTTTCATCATATCACTCTTGCTGTGTTAGGTAGGAACTGCAAGGCTGTGGTACAAATCAAAATACTGGATAATCACAGGTCCCATCCAGGAATGTTGGTAGCAATTTAAAATTCAGACACATGGAGTGAGAAAAGGAACTTTGTAATATGTGGTCAAGCCTAGGATCCTTGAAGTATTATTTCTCAGACATGGGCATTCACCAGTCTGGATGGCTTACATGGGTCAGACACAATGAAGGGGGTTTTCCTGTCCTCTGAGTTCTGTCCTGTATCGAGACCAAGCAACCACCAGATGCTAACTTTCATTCATGAATGACCTGGACTGGTTCTTAAGTCTAAGAAAAAAGTAGCTTCCCGTGATTCAATAGGAAGGGAATTTTGATTATCAACAGGCCTGAGTAGTCTTGCAGATCAAGCTAAGTGGAATGAGAAAAAAAAAGCTGAAGAGCCTATTAAAACCACTTTAAAAATCTAATTTAAAGAGTATATCTAGTAGGATTATTTTTATTATAAATATATTTGTCTTGACAAGATTACCTTTTTAAATGTACAATTTAAAGGTAATACAACTGACATGACTGCGAATGAGGAACTTGAGAGGGAGAAAACTCATCTAGACGTTACAGTGGTGGCTGTTTTAGAAATGCTTAAAACAGAAGGAGTTTCATTCCCATAAAGAAGCGGGAACACCAACATGAAGGAGGGGGAGTGGAGAAGAGATGCAGGTTGGAAGCAAAATGATAGCAGGAGGAAATTAGTACTAAAGTCTATATAACAACATGACAATGCAAACACGCATTTTCACATAATACTGAAAGTTCATGTTATATCTGTAGCACATGTTCAAGTTGCAGTTATATTATAGGATGAAAAAAACCCCAATAAATATGATAGCCAACCCTTGAAGTTAAATTAATCCCAGCAGGATAAACAATTCTGTGAAATTAAGACCAAATAAACGTGGTAGCTTACTGTATGCTGAAGCCACGTCCTGTTGCTGTGCCTCGATCAGGATACTGTGCCAGAATTAAGGATAATGCCTTTAGTCTCTTCCTGCATTCCAGAAAGTCCTGGTTGAGATGAAAATCCGTGGAGGCTGAAAGTGGAAGTCCGTCCCTCACTCTCACCACACAAGCAAAGAGGATCATGGACATCCTCCACAAGAGTATTCATGAGGACAACCTGGAAATAAATGTATTAAATTAAGATTGCATCCATTTACATAATAAGCTACTATGCAAGGATATATTGTGTTAAAGCACAGATTTAACTCTTTCATTGCTGCTTCTCAACAATACTTCTTGTACTGCCATCATCTTTTAAAGATGATCAAGAAATGTGAGGTTTTTTTGCTTTTTTAAATTAGAACTGTCCCTTTTTCTGCTTCTTGCTGATGTATGACGACGACCAGAAAATGTTCTCTCCTTGAAAGAATTCACCAATTTCTTCCCGATAGCATTTTACTTTAGAAATATCAGGAACACTGGAAGAGATTTTGAAAGACAAAAATAGCACTTGGACATTAACTCACATTGATTATTATTACTATTAGTCATTACTATTAGTCTTCCTGTCAGTCATCAAACGGTTCATCTACACCCCAAATGATGGTGTGTTTGCAGTGCAGATAGACATAACCATGCTAGCTTTAATCTAGCTGGTGCAAGTAACAGTAGTAGTGAGGACACGGTGCTTCGAGCTTCAGCACAGGCTAGCCAACTCAGTACCAGCCCGCCAGGGATTCTAAGTACATACTTGGGTTGCTATCCCTGGCCAGGGTCCATGCTGTCACATCTTCGCTGCTATTACTCACACAAGCTAACTTAAATAACACCTCAATCTGTACTGCAGACATATTCTTACTGTCACAGACAAGTCCTAAATTCCTAATGTAAAAAACAAACAGGAAATAATTTTTTTGTCCAAAAACTTTCAAGACTTTTATATATTATATAAAAATCAAAAGAGAGGACAACCCTAATTCTTCTTGTGGAAAGGGATCTGGGGATCATAGTGGACCACAACCTAAATATGAGTCAACACTGTAACACTGTTGCAAAAAAAGCAAACATCACTCTGGGATGTATTAGCAGGAGTATTGTAACCAAGACACGAGAAGTAATTCTTCTACTCTACTCCACACTGATTAGGCCTAAACTGGAGTAGTGTGCAGTTCTGGGTGCCACATTTCAGGAAAGATGCGGACAAATTGGAGAAAGTCCAGAGAAGAGCAACAAAAATAATGAAAGGTCTAGAAAACAAGACCTATGAGGGAAGATTGAAAAAGTTGGGTTTGTTTAGTCTGGAGAAGAGAAGAGTGAGAGGAGACATGGTAACAGTTTTCAAGTACATAAAAGGTTGTTACAAGTAGGTGGAAGAAAAATTGTTCTTCTTAACCTCTGAGGATAGGACAAGAAGCAATGGGCTTAAATTGCAGCAAGGGTGGTTTAGGTTGGACATTAGGGAAAACTTCCTGTCAGAGTGGTTAAGCACTGGAATGAACTGTCTAGGGAGGTTCTGGAAACTCCATCATTGGGAATTTTTAAGAGCAGGTTAGACGAGCACCTGTCAGGGATGATCTAGACAATACTTAGTCCTGCCATGAGTGCAGGGGACTGGACTAGATGACCTTTCGAGGTCCCTTCCAGTTCTATTATTCTTCCTTAGCAGGCCACTTAATATCCCATGGAAGTCAATTAAGTGTCAAGTGCTACCTGGTACATTCAAGAAGAACAGCAGATATGTCCCTCAAAAATGTACCATGAGAGTTCAGCAGCAAAATGCTAGAAGACTAAGGCATCAACTTACACATCATCTCAGAAATAGAGAACTCAATGGATCATGTGAAAAAGCTTGTCAGTGAGCTGATCAGCATACTTCAATATTCTAGGAGGTATGCTTGCCTAGTAAAATTAGTTTGCTTCAGGACAAACGCTTTGTACAATAGAATCACAGGACTGGAAGGGACCCTCAGAGGTCATGTTTTCCAGACCTTCAAACATTTTAGTTACTCTTCTCTGGACTTTCTCCAATTTGTTGACATCTTTCCTGAAATGCGGTGCCCAGAAGTGGACACAACATTCCAGTTGAGGCCTAATCAATGCAGAGTAGAGCGGAAGAATAACTTCTTTTGTCTTGCTTCCAACATTCCTGCTAATACATCCCAGAGCGTACCACTGTTGCAAAGAAAAAGAAAAGAAAAAGAAACATTGTTCACTCATATTTAGCTTGTGATCCACGATGATGCCCAGATCCCTTTCTGCAGTACTCCTTCTAGTCAATGGATATTAGTGTTCCTAGACATAAAGGATCATCTAGTGTGAAATCAGAATTGTATATATGATGTAAAGTACATCTAATGCCCAAATTGTATTTAAACTTTGTTTTACAGTAGGAAAAAAAGAGACAAAATTCAGAGAACTTAAAAGGTATTTTCTCCATCCAATTCATATTAAAAAAATTACTCAGCATCGTAGGCAAAAGCAGTTAATGTGGAGAGGGCAATAAACTCTCAATCATAGTCAGAATTACACTGTATAACTATGGGGTTTGGCATGCGAACTGGCCACAATATCAAAAAACAGTAAGCAACCCAATTACACATAATTCAACTTTTTTTGTTGTTATGAAACTAGACAACCAGAGGGAGCAAATCCTCCATTCTTAGAATACTGCTGGCGTTTGTGATATGATTATATGTATCAGAACTATGAAGTTATGATGTTACCTAATTAAAATATAACCATGCAAACCATTGTTGCTACCACTGCTATAGAATTGCAGCAAACCTTATAACTCATGACCAGAAAGTGTTAAACAGCTTGCAAGCTGAATGACGCAAAGCCGACCTTTAAAGACGTTAGAAATGTTAATTAGGGCCACTGCATGCTAAATAGGCTAGAACTTTGAAATGCAAACCTTTGTTGTTAGAAGTTGGAGGTAATATTGTGTGTATCTTAGATGCAACCCATGTAATCTGGACAGTTCCTGTCTGTCACTATAACTATTGATTCAGAGATCAAAATGGAATATTAACATTTATATGAATCTTTGGTAAAATAATGTCATTATCTATATGTCTCTTTAAAGTTTGTGACAGACTGCCTACTGGATAAATTGCCGTATGTTAATTTTAGGTTTCAGAGTAGCAGCAGTGTTAGTCTGTATTCGCAAAAAGAAAAGGAGTCTCTAAGGTGCCAGAAGTACTAACAGATTTATTTGAGCATAAGCTTTCGTGAGCTACTGCTCACTTCATCAGGTGCATTCAGTGGAAAATACAGTGAGGAGATTTCTATACACAGTTACCATACACACTGTAACGAGAGTGATCACTTAAGATGAGATATTAGCAGCAGGAGAGTGGGGGAGGGGGAGGGAACCTTTTGTAGTGATAATCAAGGTGGGCCATTTCCAGCAGTTGACAAGAACGTCTGAGGAAGGGGGGGGGATAAACATGGGGAAATAGTTTCATCCAGACTACACCACACAATCCATTGTCTACAGCCAAGCTCTACGATACAACCGCATTTGCTCCAACCCCTCAGACAGAGACAAACACCTACAAGATCTCTATCAAGCATTCTTACAATACCCACCTGCTGAAGTGAAGAAACAGATTGACAGAGCCAGAAGAGTACCCAGAAGTCACCTACTACAGGACAGGCCCAACAAAGAAAATAACAGAACACCACTAGCCATCACCTTCAGCCCTCAACTAAAACCTCTCCAACGCATCATCAAGGATCTACAACCTATCCTAAAGGACGACCCATCGCTCTCACAGATCTTGGGAGACAGGCCAGTCCTTGCTTACAGACAGCCCCGCAACCTGAAACAAATACTCACCAGCAACCACACAACAGAACCACTAACCCAGGAACCTATCCTTGCAATAAAGCCCGTAGCCAACTGTGCCCACATATCTATTCAGGGGACACCATCATAGGGCCTAATCACATCAGCCACACTATCCGATGAAGTGAGCTATAGCTCACGAAAGCTTATGCTCAAATAAATTGGTTAGTCTCTAAGGTGCCACAAGTACTCCTTTTCTTTTTGCGAATACAGACTAACATGGCTGTTACTCTGAAACCTATCAGAGGCTTGTTCACCTGCACATCTACCAATGTGATATATGCCATCATGTGCCAGCAATGCCCCTCTGCCATGTACATTGGTCAAACTGGACAGTCTCTACGTAAAAGAATAAATGGACACAAATCAGACATCAAGAATTATAATATTCAAAAACCAGTCAGAGAACACTTCAATCTCTTTGGTCACTCGATTACAGACCTAAAAGTGGCAATTCTTCAACAAAAAACTTCAATAACAGACTCCAACGAGAGACTGCTGAATTGGAATTAATTTGCAAACTGCATACAATTAACTCAGGCTTGAATAGAGACTGGGAGTGGATGGGTCATTACACAAAGTAAAACTATTTCCCCATGTTTATTCCCCCTCCACTCCCCACTGTTCCTCACACGTTCTTGTCAACAGCTGGAAATGGCCCACCTTGATTATCACTACAAAAGGCTCCCCGCCCCCACCCCACTCTCCTGCTGGTAATATCTCACGTTAAGTGATCACTCTCATTACAGTGTGTATGGTAACACCCATTGTTTCATGTTCTCTATGTATATAAATCTCTCCACTGTATTTTCCACTGAATGCATCCGATGAAGTGAGCTGTAGCTCACAAAAGCTTATGCTCAAATAAATTGGTTAGTCTCTAAGGTGCCACAAGTCCTCCTGTCCTCTTTTTGCCTATGTTAATTTGTGTAACTAATTACTGGTGGTGCTTAAACAAAAGGTTACATCAAAAGCCTATTGTTTACTAACCTGGTCTGCATGGTCAAGTGGATGCTAGAACACTGTATAAAAAGACCCGTTGGTCCTGATTCTGTTATCTCAGATCTGCTTAAGCTTCATCTGGGAAAGTTTGAGTCGCAAGAGTGAGGTCCCAGTTATGCTGGTACATCTTGACTATGATATTTGGACATTAGACTATAACCTATGAACTGAATTCTAAAGGAACTCTTCGCAACTACAAAGTTCACCATCTCTGCTAGGAATCTGAACCTCAATGGATTGAACTCATATCTGTATGTATATTGATCTTTTAACCATACTCTTGTTTTTTAATAAATTTTAGTTTAGTTCATAAGAATTGGCTGTCGCGTGTATCTGGGTAAAATCTGGAATATTCAATAACCTGGGAGGTAATGCGTCCAATACTTTGGGATTGGTAGAACCTTTTCTTTTATATGATGAAATAAGATTTTCAGAAATCATCATATTTGACTTAGGTACATGGATGAAGGCCTGAGGCTGGATCACTTTAAGGGAACTGTATTGTTTGGACTTCTGAGTAATCAGCAAGGTAAATAAGAAGCTGTTTTATGCTGGCTTGGTAAATCTAAGTATTGGAATATCCACCAGCTTTTTGGGGTTTGTCTGCCCCATTCTTTGCAGTTCACCCTAATTGAGAGACCACAGCTGGTCCCCACTGGGACCCTGGTCACAGTAAACAAAGAAAGAACCACATAGGGCTTGCATGCCATTAAAAAGAGAAAAATAGTCATTTGTTAAATTGAACAACACTACAAAAGTGTTACTGCTGAGCTTTTAAGATGGAGAGTAAAAAAAGTTAAAGCAGTTAATGTTTCTTGACACTATCTGTCTCACAGCTTGTGTTTAAAATAAATGATTTTGTTTAAAAAAAAAATCAAACTAAGCTCCAAAATACAAAGATACATGAGAGTGAAACATCACACTGACCTTCCATCTGCTCTCATAATATCAATGTTTAAAACAAACAGTGCACAAACACGCCCAGACTTTAACCTACTGAAAAAAGTTTGTTGGTTCAGAAGAAGTATAAATATTAGCACGGTTAACTTTCAACTGAGATCAGCTCCTCAAAACTGCAAAATTCTCTCAGTTACTGGGTGCTATTCCTAACAGATTAAGATGAATTTATCTAAAACTGTTTCAGATCTATATAAAACAATGAATGATATAGATGAGGTACATCGGACGCTTCTACTTACCCTCTTGTAATAGAAGAGCAAGGGGACATTCAGTTAAATGGAAAGGCAACAAATTTAAAACAAAAACCCTTTTAACACATCACATAATTAACCTGTAGATCTCTTTGCCTCAATAAATCAGTGTTGCCAAGATATTAGGATTCAAAAAGGGATTAGACATGTGTATGGATACTGAGAACATGGACAGCTACATTACCTAGAATGAACCACTTTTCATCATTTTCTAAGGAATTGTGTACAACTTTTAAAAGCATCTATTCATGAGCAGAAGAGAGAGACTTACGTATTCTTGATTGATTTGGGGTTTTGTTAGAAATCTGCTTGGGCCTGGATTAGAGGTTAGCGCTAATGTCACCCCATAAGATACAGGGCAAATCTTAAGATTTAACTCACAAGTTTGTTCCATACACAGAGAGGCAACAGCTTGTCATCAAGACACTGAAACACTTAGGCCCACCTACATTGCCAAACAAGGCTGCAAATTAGGCAGGCTCTCTCCATCTACTCTGCCCACAAAACCAGCCTCACACCCCATTCGTTTGTCTGCTCTCACTTTCACCTTTGTTCATTCCATGCTGCCCCACAGGCACAGAATGCCTTCCAAAAACCTGTTTCCCAACCCACCTCCTTTCTGCTTGTTTAAATTATCATGGCATGTATTTACTTGCAGGTGTCATGATAAAGTTAATTCTTAAGAGAGATTAATGGACTCATCAGGATGTGTACTTGCCTGAGTAACTGCACGATCTTATTACTCTAACCCTTGTCTACCTCTCTTCTTCCCCAGTCCCCTTTTCTGTCTGTGATCACTTGTCTGAATTTAGGCCCCAATCCAGTGGTTGGATCTGTGTAGCAGACCCTTGCACACATGCAGAGCCTCACTGAAGCCAACTACATTCAAAGATCCAGTTGCGAAATTGAAGCCTGGTAATACAACATATTTGTGCCAGGGACGATGTCATCCAACAAGAGACTGCTGAATTGGAATTAATTTGCAAACTGCATACAATTAACTTAGGCTTGAATAAAGACTGGGAGTGGATGGGTCATTACACAAAGTAAAACTATTTCCCCATGTTTATTCCCTCCCGCACTGTTCCTCAGACGTTCTTGTCAACTGCTGGAAATGACCCACCTTGATTATCACTACAAAAGGTTCCCCCCCACCACCCGCTAGTAATAGCTCACCTTACCTGATCACTCTTGTTACAGTGTGTATGGTAACATCCATTGTTTCATGTTCTCTGTGTATATAAATTTCCCCACTGTATTTTCCACTGAATGCATCCAATGAAGTGAGTTGTAGCTCATGAAAGCTTATGCTCAAACAAATTTGTTAGTCTCTAAGGTGCCACAAGTACTCCTTTTCTTTTTGCGAATACAGACTAACACGGCTGCTACTCTGAAAGATGTCATTACTGTTTCTGTTAAACACCTATCATACATTTTGGTGCTCAAAATTAAGAAAGCAATAACGTGCTCACAGTATTTTAATTTATAGCCCCCACACACTCTACTGAAACACATTCAATAAAAAATATTTTGCCAGTCCAGCTATACTACTAGTATAGACTGGACATAACGTCACAAACTTTTTTTAAAGGGACGTTTCAACAGAATAGATGGGAACTTACATAACAAACAAGGTACGTCAAATTTCAACATGAATGAAATACACTTGTATATCTAATAACATTCCAAGGATATGCTTTTTAACCTAAGGCTCATGTAAAGACTAGTCAGTGTATTGTGTATGACTGAATTAGACATTTACTGTAGTATTATTGCACCCCCTTCATGGGTAAATTAGACCTCCTATTTATCAGACAGGCCAGACATTTTCCATTACATTTTTTCATATTTTGCAATTTAGAAAATGTATCCACCCAAAAGACTCTGAGCACAGATGCAGAAAGCTGCCTGGGTGTCCTTTTAAGCAAAAAATTCCTCTACTGTTGAAAAAGTTTGTCTTTGTTTAGTCAGAATGGGATGGTTGGTAGCACTCAGGAAGCAGGAGTGTCCTGACTCCAGTATCTGTTCTCCTTCTCATTGCTCATTTGAGTCACCTTTTACCTATGGAAAAGCTGCATTTAGGTCAATTTCAGCCCAATAATTTACTAACTTCGGGTTACTGGGCCAAGTTGTGCCCTAGGCCATACCCACACAATCCCACGGAAGACTGTGGGAGAGCTGATAAAAGTTACATCAGTGCTCAGGAAAGCTTTAGAGGAAGTTGAGGGTTGACGACTGTGCATTTGATTAAAATTTGTGTTTTGCTACATGTAATGCACCTTTGATCTCATTTTCAGATGGACCAAACACCCACAGCTTCCACTGACTGCAGAGGGACCTGTGGGTGCTCAAAACCTTTATAGGTCTATTAGGCTCAGAACAGTCTAAACAAACATAAAGGAAGTATGCAGCTTCATCAGCATTCCCGCCCCCTGCCATACATAAAGAGTCTGTCTTTCCTTACACTTCGATAACACCGTTATATGTAGTATAATCGTAGCCAGGTCAGTCCCAGGATATTAGAGAGGCAAGGTGGGTGAGGTAATATCTTGTATTGGACCAGCTTCTGTTGTTGAGACAAGTTTTTGAGCCACACAGAGCTCTTCTTCAGATGTGCGAAAGGAACTCCCAGCATCATGGTGAAAGGCAAGGTGGAACAGATTGTTTAGCACATAGATAGCACAAATGCACCATGAAACCAATAACATACCTCAATGATATTTTCAATCTCGGACAGGCAACCTAAAATTCCTTATAGATTTCCACTACAACTTCAACAATCATGATACATCCTTTAAACCAGTGGTTCTCAACAAGGGGTCCAAAGCCCCCTGGGGAGCCGCGAGCAGGTTTCAGGGAGGCCGCCAACCAGGGCCAGCATTAGACTCGCTGGGGCCCACGGTAGAAAGCCAAAGCCCCACTGCATGGAGCTGAAGCCTGGGTCCTGAGCCCCGCCACTTGGGGCCGAAGCCTGAGAAATATAGTTTCGCGGGGGCCCTGTGGCATGAGGCCCCAGGAAATTGCCCTGCTTGCTATACCCTAACACCAGCCCTGGCTTTTATATGCAGAAAACCAGTTACTGTGGCACAGGTGGGCCGTGGAGTTTTTATAGTATGTTGAGGAGGCCTCAGAAAGAAAAAGGTTGAGACTCTCTGCTTTAAACTCTCTCTGGAACAATCCCACACTAGCATCAGCTTCCTGGACACCACAGTCAGCGTCAACCATGGAATCCTGCAGACAACCATATACAAGAAATACACGGATCACCACACCAACCTTCATAGAGCCAATAACCACCCCAAACACTCCAAGAAACCTGTTATCTATAGGCAGGCACTCGGATAGCACAGAATCCAGGATATACACCTTAACACATTTAAAACCGTCTTCACCAAACAAGGATACTCCACCAGAGAAGTAAATTGCATCATGCAATGGGCCACCCAAATACCCTGAACGAATCTGCTTCAATATGGAAATAAAACCCCCTCTGACCCTACACCCCTTGTTATTACCTATCACCACCCCACACTGGAACCCACACTGGGTATCATCAAACAACTACCACCCATATTCAATAGGGACCCCATCCTGAAAGAAATCTTTCCTGAACCCCCTCTTCTGGCCTTCAAACAACCCCCAGCCTCTCCAAGCTCATCACCAGAAGCAAGCTCCCCACAGACCAGGACACACCAATTCAAAGCAAACATGCAGACATAACACCCCCGACAACACATCTTTCAAGATCAATGGATCCTACACATGCCAATCACAACATGTGGTATACCTCATCCAGTGCACTCAATTCCCCAATAGCTATGTGGATGAAACCAGACAATCACTACACTCTCAAATGAACTCACACAGGAAAATGATAAAAGACAAAATGATAAAAGACCCATCACCTGTGGGTGAACACTTTTCACAAAATGACCGATATCTGACGATAGTCCTCACCCTTAACGGAAACCAACACAAGAGCCAGGGAGCTTAAATTTATTACTTTGCTAAACAACAAAAATCATGGACTGAACACAGACACTGGATTTAATGTCTTATTTTACAACAATCTGTAACCCAGGAAACCCCTTTTTTTTGGTCCTATGACTGCAGAGGTGTTAACAGACCTTTCTACCTTGAATGGTCCGTTACAATATGTTCTAATTACTCATATTAACAATATGTTCCACTGTGCATTTTGCTGTGCCACTTTGAGTTCCTTTACCAGACCTAAAGAAGAGCTCTGTGTGGCTCAAAAGCTGGTCTCCCTCACCATAGAAATTGGTCCAATAAAATATATTCCCTCACCCACCTTGTCTCTCTAATACTGTTACAGTTTTTCATGCAAATAGAGTCTTGTTGACTTGAGTTACATAGGGACCAGTCTCCCAAAGCATCCAGCAACTACATCTATTGGCCCTTTACTTGCCCCCTTTTCCACAATCACACCTATACTGTGAACAACTAGAACAAAAATTGTTCTCGCAGCACAGGAAGAGCTAAATTCCAGACCTAGCAGGATTTTTGCAGTTTGGGAGCACAATACAATCCCATCCACAAACGAAGTCTTCAAGACATCAGGGGCATGTAGTGCTGTTTCCAAGTGTCCCAACACAGTTGTTTTTATAACAGGTAGTCAACAGGCGGACTGCAGGCCAAACCCAGACCACCGGACACTGTAGAATGGACCCCAAAATCGATGTACTCATTTTTTTATTATTATTTTTTCTGGAGTCTGGACCTTGACAAAAAAATAACTGACTACCCAATTTATAATATAGACAAGATCTAGTGCCCAACACATTGCCTTTCCGTAACCAGGCGTTTCTCCAGCAGTGAGCTGCCAACAAGGGCATCTCCTCCATGCACATCCACTCAGCAGTGTTGCCAACTCTCAGGATTTTGTCATGAGTTTCATGATAATTATTGTTTTCCTTAAAGCCCCAGCTCCTGGAATCAAGTGGATATGTGATTATTTCAGCCTTCATTCTTAGAGGAAAAAGTAAGTAAGTGTCTAACCCTCGTGGCTGTGGAGAAAGCTTCAAAATGTGAGCCCAGGGCACCCTAAAGGCTCAAAATGCAGAAGGCAAATAAACACACCAAATCTACTGTTTTTACATAAAAACATGAGGTTAAAATCAATCTCACGTTTTTTGGTGAGAATGACGCATGAACTTTGAAGATTTGGGGTTGACAGTATAGGTTCTGTATCCCCGCACCCCCACACCCACCAGCCTGCCCCCCACCCCCCTCAGTCTCCCTATCAGCCTCGCCACCAGCCTGCCCCCCCCACCAACCAGCCTCGCCACTAGCCTGCCCCCCCGGAACAGTCTCCCCCCGACCACCCTCTCCAGCCCCCACCGCTTCACCACTAACCTGCCCCCCGCCCTCCTCACAGCCTCGCCCCCAGCCTCGCCACTAGCCTGCCCCACCCAGCCTGCCCCTCACAACCTCACCACTAACCTGCCCCCCGCCCAGCCCCGCTCCCAGCCGCCTCCTCAGCCGGCCCCCCGCGCTGGCGGCTGCAGGGCTCTTACCTTCCCCACCGCGGGCCCCGTCGCAGCCCCCAGGAGGCGGCCCCACAACAACAAACCCGCCCGCCGAGACGGCGGCTAGAGCGGCCACCCCCACCCCGGAGCACGCCGGGAACGGGGGGGGGGGGGGAAGCAGGGGGGTCCTCCTGTGGAGGCTCGGCTCTTAAAGGGCCAGGCCCTGGCCCAAGGGCTTCCAGCTCGGCCCGCGTGGGACACGCCCCCCCCCCCCCGCAGATCCCCCGAGCCCCCGGCCCGGCCGCGCCTCCCGGGCCGGATCGCTTCGGGCAGCTCCCTCAGCCACGGGACGACGACGCTGGTCGCACCTGGCCGGGGGCAGCCCTCGCCCAGCCCCCTCTGTCTCGGCCCCGTCCTGACTCCCCCACCGCCCGTGCCCCTGGGGCCGCGCCGAGGCGCCCGACTCCCCCACCGCCCGTGCCCCTGGGGCCGCGCCGAGGCGCCCGACTCCCCCACCGCCCGTGCCCCTGGGGCCTCCCCCTGACACAACCCCTGGGAGCCTCTCTCGCAAGGACAGCACATTCCCACGGGAGGCCGTCCCTTCCCACTCAGCCCGCATCGAGTCCAGGGGTCCCCTCCCTGTCCTACAATACCGTTCAAAAGGGGAGAACCCTGCACATACCTAGGGCACTTCCCTGTAAATGAACAGCCGGTAGGGTAAGCATTTGTCCCAGTCCTGGGGATGCTGATCCCTAGAAGTCCTCAGTGTCATTTTCGGGGTCCCATTAAGTCTGGCCATCAGCTCATTGGACTGAGGGTGATGGAGTCAGGTGCCTAAATACCTGTGAGGGCTGGAGCCAGACTTCTTAAGGGGTGACTTTTTCCATGTTCGGTCTCAGCCCAGAGGTGAATTATTCAGGAAAGTTTTCAGCAAAAGGGGTTCAATTATTATTGGAGTTACATATGCCTGAAAATACTCACGCTTCAGCATTAGTGGTGTGCTCCATCAGACGTTCTGGGCATGGATAAATCAAACATCGTTGAAGGTAGAAACGTCACATGCGACTTGGTCCGTAGAGTAAAAATGAGATCTGAGGAATAAGCGTGATTTGAATGAAAGTGAATCTAATTTTTAAAAATGTATATTTAAAAAGGTAAATCTCATACACACCAGATACAATTTTGCATTCAGGACTATTGGGGGAGGGGGTGTGTCAGTCTAAAATTCTAGCAATTCTCATGCTTAAATGATATTATTATTTTACTGTATTACTTTACCGCATAGGAGGCCTAGTCGTGGATCGGGACCCCATTGTGCGAGGTGCTGTGCAGATAGCTTTAGGAGAGAAAGCTCCCAAAGAAGTCAAGCAGGCTTACTGAGTCAGGCCACAAACCCCAAAATTGTTGTGGCATTTACTATGGTCAGGCCATTTAAAATCGGAGAAAAATGGCATAGGAAATATCTGGCACCATGATCAGCAGCTGATGATCCCATATTTTGTAGCTGTGGAAGAAAAATTAACAAAGAGTGGCTGAACAGCATAATCAAAATCCATCCAACAGCTAAGATTAAAAGCTGAACTGATTGCTTTATCTTATTACTGACAAGCACATTATGTTATTGATAGAAAAAGATCAAGCCATACTATCATGGACTATGTCCTTAATCTTCATAAACTAATCAGAGTAAGATTGGATCAGAGCTTGAAGGGGACAGATCAAAAGAAAGGTGTTCAAGGAAACTGGTAGGATTTCAGCAGGTAGTCCTTTTCCCCTGAGAGTCAACACTGAACCAGTTGTAGAACATAGTGGTAAGGGCATTCGTGGGATGTGTAAAATTGAGTGCGTGATCATTTGGCGTAATTAAAGATTCCAAGGCAATTTTTTGCTAGAGCTTTGTTGTTTGCTCTGATATACTGTGCAGTGTCCAATTTCTGAGGAGACCCTGGTTATAAGATTGTTTTAACCATGTCAGAGGAACAAATTGACTCTTCTAATGCAGACACAACTTTATCCTATTTTAAGCATATCCCTGAATCAGATTAGAACTAGAGCTATGTAAATAATGATTTCTTTTGTTTGTTTAAAAAACTGTTTAGGTCAACTTGAAAACAATATTTTTCAGAATTTTTGGCAAATCGAAAAAATTTTAAATGTCATTTTGGGTCTCAAACATTTGGTCGTTTTTGAGTAGGTTTTTTTACATTTTTATGATTTTTTTTTTTAAATGGAAGGAAAATCCAAAACAAAAAGTGGTTTTGACCCAAAAAATCCAAACATTGTTTTAAAAATGTCAAAATGACATGTTTTGATTTGTAGGGGGGGAAAATGAGATGAACAATTCAGTGAAGTGGACACAAATTCATGAAGCATTTCGGTGTTGCCAAGCTTCCTTTTTTGCCCCCAAAAATGTTTTGGATGAAAAACTTCCCCCAGTTCTAATTAGAACTTTGTGTGGGTCAGCAGGTCCAGAGGGACACTTTAGAAAGTTTCCCCCAAGGGTCTCTAGGGCAATGACAGGGATGTGGTGGCTAATGCCCCCAACTGGAGCATGTCCTACTTCAATCCTGTATCAGGCCCAGGGGGACCAGAGAAGCAGAGGCCAATGAGGTCTTTGATAGAAGACCTGTCAGCATCAGAAAAGTGTCTAGACCTGGACTCAAAGACAAAGGCAAAACATTCTGGCTATAGCACATTCTTCCCTTCTTGGGGCAGGAAGTCGGCAAGGCAGTTGGAACTTGCAGACCCAAAGTGCTACAGCAGTGGCTCTCAAACTTTTTTTACTGGTGACCCCTTTCACACAGCAAGCCTCTGAGTGCGACCCCCTTATGAATTAAAAACACTTAATATATTTAACACCATTATAAATGCTGAGTGCACAGCAGGGTTTGGGGTGGAGGCTGACAGCTTGTGACCCCCCCATGTAATAACCTCATGACCCGCTGAGGGTCCCAACTCCCAGTTTGGGAACCCCTGTGGTACAGGCTGCATCAGGTAAACTCTTCATGCAGCAATTCATCATGGGTGTCAAATACAAAAAACCACTGAAGATAACAAAACAAGCCCTTTTAGATGGGGCTTTAGTGACTTTTTGGCTTATAAAAATTGCCTCCTTCCATCCATTAGTGCTGCTTAAATGAGACCATTTAAAGACCAAATTCAATAACCCCTACATGTAAACATAATAGGGTGAAAAATAATGTGGCTTTATTCCCTGACTGATCATGACAATGTAAAATATTAGAAATAACTGTACTTTCTGATCTTGTCCACTGACTTTAAGAATCCCTACTCAAGTCAGTTCTTTCTCAGGCAAATCCTGAGAACGATTGGGACACTCACTTTCATGAAGGCTGAATTTTGCACAAAGTGTTTCCAAGTCTGTGTTCATCTATTGCATTGGAAATCATCGATAATGTAGATTATTTGCAGGGCTCAGGTAGTCTTCTTCAGTGCACTACATTAGCCTTTAATGTGAATGGTTCCCAATCTGCCAACATCAAACAGAAATAAACAGAGACATTTATAATATGTTGTATATATTTTATTCCATCATAGATGTTAGTTAGGAATCTGACAGTACCCTAAAAAGCAAGACTCAACAGCAGACACAAGTGCTGATGATATAATAGGTAGCAGCAGTCCCTGCTCTGAGTCCATACTGAAGCAATGCCCCAGGGAGATGTTAGAGGGTGCAGTGCTACTGGAAATGGCATGTATTTAGATGAAACCTTAAAACTAATGTCCTGATCACTTGTGGTCACTGAAGATCACACAGCACTTTATTCCAAAAGAGGGGTAAACTGTGACTGTTTTAACTGGCTATTGCATTCCTCAATTTCAATTTTAAGCTATGCGTACCTTTTGCTGTGCTCTATTACGAGTAACTGCATTTCACTAGGGGGTAAGAGTAATTTCTACATAAATTGAACCACATCTTGAGAAGGGCTGTGTCCCCACCCCTGCCATCAAGATCAATGAGAATTGAAGATTAAAAGGAGGATATTAATATAACAGGCATCATGAAAACTTGGTGGAATAAAGATAATCAATGGGGCACAGTAATACCAGGGTACAAAATATATAGGAATGACAGAAGGTTGTGCTGGTGGAGGAGTGGCATAAAGAAAGCATAGAATCAAATAAAGTAAAAATCTTAAATGAATCAAACTTTGCCATAGAGTCTCTATGGATAGAAATTCCATCCTTGAACAATAAGAGTATAGCAGTAGGAATATACTACTGACCACCTGACTGATGGTGGTTGTGAAATCCTCAGGGAGATATGAGAGGCTACAAAAGCGGACAATGCAATAATAATGGGGGATTTCAACTATCCTCATATTGAGTGGGCACATGTCACCTCAGAAGGGATTCAGAGGTATAATTTCTAGACACCAGTAATGACTGCTTCTTTGAGCAGCTAGTCCTGGAGCCCACAAGGGGAGAGGCAATTTTTTATTTAGTCCTAAGTGGAACACAGGATTTGGTTCAAGAGATGAATATAGCTGAACCACTTGGTAATAGTGACCATCATTAAATTAAATTTAATGTCCTTGGTGGGGAGGAATACGAAAGTAACTCAACACAGTAGCATTTATCTTCTAAAAAGGGGAACTACACAAAAATGAGGAAGCTAGTTAAACAGAAATTAAAAGGAACAGTCACAAGAGTAAAATGCCTGCAAGCTGCATGGAAACTATTAAAAAACATCAAAATAGAAGTTCAAACTAAATGTATATTCCAAATTTAAAAAAAAAAGCAGAGGAACAAAAAAAATACCATAGCTAAACAGAGTAAAATGTGATTAGAGGCAAAAAGTCAAATCCAAGAGAGGAAAATAGGAGCATAAACTCTGGCAAGTCAAGTGTAAAAGTATAAGGGAGGCCAAGAAAGAATTTGAAGAGCAACTACCCAAAGACACACCAAAAGGAAAAACAAAACAAACAAAACACCACAGCAAAAAATGTTTTAAGTACATCAGAAGCAGGATGCCTGCCAAACAATCAGTGGGGGCATTGGACTACATTGGCCACTTAGGTGCTAAAGGAGCACTCAAGGAAGACAAAGGTATTGTGGAAAAAAAAAAAACCTAAATGAATTATTTGCATTGGTTTTCTCCCCCACATCTCCATATTCAAGCCATTCATTTTAGGTAACAAACCTGAGGAACTGCCCCAAATTGACTTGAGGTGTCAGTAGAGGAGGTTCTGGATAAAACTGATTAAACAAACAGTAATAAGTTACCAGGACCAGAGGGTATTCACCCAAGAGTTCTGAAGGAGCTCAAATTACATTGCAGAATTATGAGCGGTCATATGTAATCTATTGCTTAAATTAGCCTTTGTAACAGATGACTGGAGGGTAGCTAATGTAATGCTAATTTAAAAAAAAAAAATACTACAGAGGCAATCCTGGCAATTACAGCCTGGTAAACCTAACTTCAGGCCCAGGCAAATTGGTTGAAACTATAGTAAAAGGGGGGGGGGGGGCGGAGAACCCCCACACACACAATGGGGAGTCGTTGTGGCACCTTAGAGAGACTAACAAATTTGGTCATAAGCTTTTGTGGGCTATAACCCACTTCATCAGATTCGTGGAGTGGAAAAAAAAAAAGTAGGTGGGTATAAATATACAGCACATGAAAAGATGGGAGTTGCCTTACCATGCGGGGTGGTCAGTGGTAACAAGGCCGATTCAATCATGGTGGATGTAGCCCATTCCCAACAGTTGACAAGGAGGTTGAGTATCAGAGGGAAAAGTTTTTGTAGTGACCCGGCCACTCCCAGTCTTTATTCAGGCCTAATTTGATGGTGTCAAGTTTACAAATTAATTCCAGTTCTGCAGTTTCATTGAAGTCTGTTTTTGAAGGTTTTTTTTTTGTTGAAGAATGGCCACTTTTAAGTCTGTTACTGAGTGTCCAGGGAGATCGAAGTGCTCTCCTACTGGTTTTTGAAGGTTACAATTCTTGATGTCCGATTTATGTCCATTTATTCTTTTGCATAGAGACTGTCTGGTTTGGCCAATGTACGTGGCAGAGGTGCACTGCTGGCATATCACATTGGTAGATATGCAGGTGAACAAGCCCCTCTTGGTGTAGCTGATGTGGTTAGATCCTATGATGGTGTCCCTTGAATAGATATGCAGACAGTTGGCAGTGGGGTTTGTTGTAGGGCTTGGTTCCTGGGTTAGTGTTCGTTGTGTAGTTGCTGGTGAGTGCTTACAGACAGCCCCTCAACCTGAAGCAAATAAGGGCTGGCCTGTCTCCCAAGATCTGAGAGCGAGGGATTGTCTTTCAGGATAGGTTGTAGATCCTTGATGATGCGTTGGAGAGGTTTTAGTTGGGGGCTGTAGGTGATGGCTAGTGGCGCTCTGTTACTTTTTGTTGGGCCTGTCCTGTAGTAGATGACATCTGGGTACCCTTCTGGCTCTGTCAATCTGTTTCTTCACTTCCCCAGGTGGGTATTGTAATTTTAAGAACGCTTGACAGAGATCCTGGGGGTATTGGTCTCTCTCTGAGGGATTGGAGCAAATACGGTTGTATCTTAGGGCTTGGCTGTAGACAATGGATCATGTGGTGTGGTCTGGATGAAAGCTGGAGGCATGTAGGTAAGTATAGCGGTCAGTAGGTTTCTGGTATAGGGTGGTGTTTATGTGACCATTGCTTATTTGCACTGTAGGGTCCAGGAAGTGGATCTCTTGAGTGGACTGGTCCAGGCTGAGGTTGATAGTGGGGTGGAAATTGAGGAAATCCACCAGGATTTCAACAAGGGCCTCCTTTCCATGAGTCCAGATAATGAAGATGTCAATGTAGCATAAGTAGAGTAGGGGCACTAGAGCTGAGGAAGTGTTGTTCTAAGTTAGCCATAAAAATGTTGGCATACTGTAGGGTCATGTGGGTACCCATAGCAGTGCTGCTGACTTGAAGATAGAACGGTCCCCAAATCTGAAATAGTTGTGGGTGAGGACAAAAAGTCACAAATCTCAGCCACCAGGTTTGCCATGACGTTATCGGGGATACTGTTTCTGACGGCTTGTAGTCCATCTTTGTGTGGAATGTTGGTGTAGGGGGCTTCTACATCCATAATGCCTAGGATGGTGTTTTCTGGAAGATCACCAATGGATTGTAGTTTCCTCAGGAAGTCTGTGGGGGGTCTCAAAGATAGCTGGGAGTGCTGGTAGCGTAGGGCCTGAGGAGGGAGTCTACATAGCCAGACAATCCTGCTGTCAGGGTGCCAATGCCTGAAGTGATGGGGCGTCCTGGATTTCCAGCTTTAAGTAATCAGACACATAGATGAACATATGTTGGCAAAGAGAAAAGGAGGACTTGTGGCACCTTAGAGACTAACCAATTTGAGCATGAGCTTTCGTGAGCTACAGCTCACTTCATCAGATGCATACCGTGGAAACTGCAGCAGACTTTATATATACACAGAGAATATGAAACAATGCCTCCTCCCACCCCACTGTCCTGCTGGTAATAGCTTATCTAAAGTAATCACCAGGTTAGGCCATTTCCAGCACAAATCCAGGTTCTCTCACCCTCCACCCCCCCACACAAATTCACTCTCCTGCTGGTGATAGCCCATCCAAAGTGACAACTCTTTACACATTGTGCATGATAATCAAGTTAGGCCATTTCCTGCACAAATCCAGGTTCTCTCACTCCCTCACCCCCCTCCAAAAACCCACCCCCATACACACACAAACTCACTCTCCTGCTGGTAATAGCTCATCCAAACTGACCACTCTCCAAGTTTAAATCCAAGTTAAACCAGAACATCTGGGGGGGGGGGGGGGGAAGGGGGGAAAAAACAAGAGGAAATAGGCTACCTTGCATAATGACTTAGCCACTCCCAGTCTCTATTTAAGCCTAAATTAATAGTTATCCAATTTGCAAATGAATTCCAATTCAGCAGTTTCTCGCCGGAGTCTGGATTTGAAGTTTTTTTGTTTTAAGATAGCGACCTTCATGTCTGTGATTGCGTGACCAGAGAGATTGAAGTGTTCTCCGACTGGTTTATGAACGTTATAATTCTTGGCATCTGATTTGTGTCCATTTATTCTTTTACGTAGAGACTGTCCAGTTTGACCAATGTACATGGCAGAGGGGCATTGCTGGCACATGATGGCATAAATCACATTGGTGGATGTGCAGGTGAACGAGCCTCTGATAGTGTGGCTGATGTTATTAGGCCCTGTGATGGTGTCCCTTGAATAGATATGTGGGCACAATTGGCAACGGGCTTTGTTGCAAGGATAAGTTCCTGGGTTAGTGGTTCTGTTGTGTGGTATGTGGTTGTTGGTGAGTATTTGCTTCAGGTTGCGGGGCTGTCTGTAGGCAAGGACTGGCCTGTCTCCCAAGATTTCTGAGAGTGTTGGGTCATCCTTTAGGATAGGTTGTAGATCCTTAATAATGCATTGGAGGGGTTTTAGTTGGGGGCTGAAGGTGACGGCTAGTGGTGTTCTGTTATTTTCTTTGTTAGGCCTGTCCTGTAGTAGGTAACTTCTGGGAACTCTTCTGGCTCTATCAATCTGTTTCTTTACTTCCGCAGGTGGGTATTGTAGTTGTAAGAAAGCTTGATAGAGATCTTGTAGGTGTTTGTCTCTGTCTGAGGGGTTGGAGCAAATGCGGTTGTATCGCAGAGCTTGGCTGTAGACGATGGATCGTGTGGTGTGGTCAGGGTGAAAGCTGGAGGCATGCAGGTAGGAATAGCGGTCAGTAGGTTTCCGGTATAGGGTGGTGTTTATGTGACCATTGTTTATTAGCACTGTAGTGTCCAGGAAGTGGATCTCTTGTGTGGACTGGACCAGGCTGAGGTTGGTGGTGGGATGGAAATTGTTGAAATCATGGTGGAATTCCTCAGGGGATTCTTTTCCATGGGTCCAGATGATGAAGATGTCATCAATATAGCGCAAGTAGAGTAGGGGCTTTAGGGGACGAGAGCTGAGGAAGCGTTGTTCTAAATCAGCCATAAAAATGTTGGCATACTGTGGGGCCAAGCGGGTACCCATAGCAGTGCCGCTGATCTGAAGGTATACATTGTCCCCAAATGTGAAATAGTTATGGGTAAGGACAAAGTCACAAAGTTCAGCCACCAGGTTAGCCGTGACGTTATCGGGGATAGTGTTCCTGACAGCTTGTAGTCCATCTTTGTGTGGAATGTTGGTGTAGAGGGCTTCTACATCCATAGTGGCCAGGATGGTGTTATCAGGAAGATCACCGATGGATTGAAGTTTCCTCAGGAAGTCAGTGGTGTCTCGAAGGTAGCTGGGAGTGCTGGTAGCGTAGGGCCTGAGGAGGGAGTCTACATAGCCAGACAATCCTGCTGTCAGGGTGCCAATGCCTGAAATGATGGGGCGCCCAGGAGTTCCAGGTTTATGGATCTTGGGTAGTAGATAGAATATCCCAGGTCGGGGTTCCAGGGGTGTGTCTGTGCGGATTTGATCTTGTGCTTTTTCAGGAAGTTTCTTGAGCAAATGCTGTAGTTGCTTTTGGTAACTCTCAGTGGGATCATAGGGTAATGGCTTGTAGAAACTCGTGTTGGAGAGCTGCCGAGCAGCCTCTTGTTCATATTCCGACCTATTCATGATGACAACAGCACCTCCTTTGTCAGCCTTTTTGATTATGATGTCAGAGTTGTTTCTGAGGCTGTGGATGGCATTGCGTTCCGCATGGCTGAGGTTATGGGGCAAGTGATGCTGCTTTTCCACAATTTCAGCCCGTGCACGTCGGCGGAAGCACTCTATGTAGAAGTCCAGTCTGCTGTTTCGACCTTCAGGAGGAGTCCACCTAGAATCCTTCTTTCTGTAGTGTTGGTAGGGAGACCTCTGTGGATTAGTATGTTGTTCAGAGGTATTTTGGAAATATTCCTTGAGTCGGAGACGTCGAAAATATTACCAGCAGGACAGTGGGGTGGGAGGAGGTATTGTTTCATATTCTCTGTGTATATATAAAGTCTGCTGCAGTTTCCACGGTATGCATCCGATGAAGTGAGCTGTAGCTCACGAAAGCTCATGCTCAAATAAATTGGTTAGTCTCTAAGGTGCCACAAGTCCTCCTTTTCTCTTTGCGAATACAGACTAACACGGCTGTTACTCTGAAACCTGTCAATATGTTGGCAAGAGTCAACTCAGTTTTTCTAAAGGGAAATCATGCCTCACTAACTATTAGATCATGTGTCTCCTTTCTGGGGTTTTATAAAACTTAAAGCATTATCTTACGATTATTAGTAGCATAATTCAACAACTCAATCTTATAAGTTTTTTTTTTTTTAATATTGCTTACACATTTGGCATCCAAAATAGAAACAAAAGTAGTAACACTGCAGTTTTACAAACCCAAAACAACATTGCCCATTTAACTCCATTTTATGCTGTTACCTGACATACAACATTATACCAAGCACACATTTGAAATCTTTTTTCTACAGCCTTTTATACTTTTACTAAAACAATTTTACACTTTTGCGCAAGCATACCTTTTACAGTCTAGTTAACTGTTCTATTTGGTCTAGCGTGCCTTGATTCATTTGTATTTTCATATCCCAATCTGTATCATTTCACTTTATTTTCCTCAAATTTGGCAATGTTGATCTAGGGTAAGTCAAAGGTTTTAGTTATCTGAGGGTGGCATTGATATTGTTTGTACTGGAAATGAGTTATATCTTCACGAGTCTATTACATTCCTTGGTCCATAGGCCAGGTTATTACTGCATGACCCTTTTTCTTTCGATACCTGTATGCGTTGGTTTAATTCCTACCAACCCCTTTTTTTTTTTAAATTGTAAATTTATGGTGAGGTTACCTCCTTTTTAATCCAAATTTCCATTTCCTTCTGTGATAAAGGTGCCCTGTTCTTACTGTTTCCATTTCACTTTGGGTATTCACCAAAATCTATTTCCTTCTGGTTTTATTTTCCAGGTGCAGGCATATATTACCTGGTACACTTTGTTGTGAGTGTTTTACATTAATACTGTGTGATGCCTTAGTTTTCCTACATGTTGCACCAATGCTTAGGTGGTAGGAACAAGGGCGTGTGACTTGCTAAGGCCCTTGAGGACAGGTTAAGCTACTCCAGTTGCCTGCATGTAAGCTATAGAAGGTGCTCTTCATAACCTAAAACCTAGGAGGGGGGATGTGGCCAGGTGACACTTTCCCTGGGAAGGGAGCTAAAGACCAGGAGGAGGAGCAATGTTGGAGGTCGGGTCACTAGAAGCTGGACAGTCTGTGGTTGGGAAAGAGGCAGGGAGTCCAAGATGGATTTGGCTAAAAGTTACCAATTCCCATGCCAACCCGTCTGTTCCACCTTGTGTATCTGTTAATTAATAACCCCCTCGTTTCACAATGTTGGCTGAGAGTTAGGGCTGACTACGGAGTTGAAGCTCAGGGCCAGTTAACTTCCCCAGGAGCCACACCCAGGCAGACTCACTGCAAGGATGCCAAATGCCCAGAGGTCAGACACAGGAATGCCAAGAGCACTTAGGCTTTTGCGCCCTGGCAACAGTGTGAGGGGAGGCATATCTTACCAGGGTTTTGACTGGCTTTTTAGAGAGCATTAGCCTGATGACTGTGACAGACTGTTGATTATCTACTCCTTAGGGACTAAGATTACAGAAATCTTAAATTTAGATTTGTTGTATGTATACACACAGAGATTACAATCTGGAATTAACCATTTTATATGTTTAGGAACATTGTGATGTTTGTGTGTTGATTTGGTGACATTAACTCATGGGGACAATATGTAATACATGGAAGGATAAACATATGAGGTATAGCATCTTAAAGCACATTTATGTTAGGGTACTTTTGTTTGGACACTTTAAATACAGATGTATTACCATACCCCAGTAAACATGTGTTATGTGCACCAGTTACATTTTTATTGACACATTTTCATATGCTTAGTGATATTATACAATTTTACAGTTGATTCTGTATTTATGGCTGGAATTTTAATTTTATTTTTAAACTAAACCCCTTGAATTCTATATTCTTGGGGTGCTTTTTCCTGATGGTGTGTCTTAGGGGTTTCTTTATGTGGGTCCCACAAATCCCCAATTTTGTTAATTGCTTGGGATATGTTGTCCCCCAATGCATATGCACCATTTATTACACTTGAGGTCCCAAACACCTTTTGTTAGTTGGATTATATTCCCTCTTAACTACTAAAGAGGGTTTTCCTGAAGGTTCTTGCCACCGTTTTGCAAGAACATCTTAGATGTTAATCCCTGTACCCACACAGAAATACATGCCTTATTGGTACATGAAGTGTCCACATTCCCCCGAGTGTTTTTTATGGCCTCCAAGGGAATGACAGATTCTGTTACCACAGAGTTCCAGGTTTCCCCATCTTCCACAGTTTTCCTTCTTATCCCCTTTACTGGGTTTAGCAACTTGATATTCCTTTGAGTGGTGGAGAGTTTTTATACTGCAAAATAAGTTACCTGGATACAATTTTTTTATTTTTACTTTGCTTTCTTTTAGCCTTTTCCCCCCTTTGATCCTAGTGAAATAAATGTTGCTAGAGTAATCAGGGAAACAACTCTAACATGACTTTTGTACAGGACTTTCACAGGTTGGCTTCAAGTTGTTGCCCACAGTAAAACTTACTCTGGCTAGGAATTTGATTAAATCTGCACTGTTATCTATCCCAATACTGGAACAGCGGACCCTCGCTAGAGCACACATCGCTATAGCACGCATTTGCTTATAGTGTGGTTGTGGTGATGGATCCCAAGTTTAAATTGGGATCCCTGGTAACCTGGCCCCTGCTATAGCATGGTCCCCGTGTTAATGCAGTACTGCACATGGATCCTGAACCCCACATTCTAGTGAGGGTCTGGTGAATTTAGACTTTCCAAAAGTCTCTTTAAAAACTTTCCCGTCCTCAGAGAATTAAGCCTGGAGGCCGCTTTCAGATTATGAGATTTTCCTATACTGATAGTATATCAAAAGCAGGAAGCCTACTACACAACCTGTGAGGCCACTGGGTAATTAAGGTTTCCTTAGCACCTTGGAACACCCAAGAAGAATGAAGCCAATATAGAAGAACTAAAGAAATTTGCATTCATCTTTACAGGTAAGAAATTCTAGTAAAGATTAGTTTACTAGAATTCTTTCAAAGGACTAACAAGGATATAGAACCCTTATTGAAGGTTTTTAGGCAAGGTGAGCTGTTATAGGATATGAGAGAGAGAGAGAGAGAGAGAGAGAGAGTGTCCTTTATGGATCAATAACTGATCAAAAGAGGAGACAAAAGGCAAAAATAACTGATTAATTTTCAGAATGGAGAGAGTTAAACAGTGGTATTTCCAGGGTGTCTGTACTGGGAAAAGGCAGTACTGTTAAATGATCTACATATAAAAAGGCAAACAATGAAGTGGCAAATTTTTGCCAATGATTTAAAATTTTAAGATAGTCAAGTCCAAAACAGACTTTAACGAGTTGCAAAGGGATCTTACAAAACTAGGTGACTAAGCAGATGAAATTCAATACTGACAAATGCAAAGTAATGAATATTGAAAAAACATAATTCCAACTATACATATAAAAGAATGGGGTCTAAATTAGCTGCTAGCATCCAAAAGAAAAGAGGTTCTGGAATCATTGTGTATAGATCCCTAAAAACATTCACTTAATATGCAACAGCCATAACTAAAAAAAACACTACAGGAAAAAAAATAATCAAGGGTCTGGAACAACTTTATATAAGAAAAGATTAACAAGACTAGGACTTTCCAACTTGGAAAAGAGATAACTAAAAGGGGAATACAATAGAGGTCTATGAAATCCTGACTGTTGTTGAGAAAGAAAAAGTTATTTACTTCCCTGATTTCCCTGAGCAAATACAGCATGTTTTGAAGGTGCCTCTAGGAGTGCTACTCACGGAGTGCTGAGGAAAAGGAGAGAGAACTACTCGTGCTGCAGTGGGGGCCATATACATGTCTATTGAAATTATTTGGAATGCATGTGTGACAGAGTTCTGCCCCTTTATAAGCCAGGTGGACTTGAGTCAGGCAGTCCTGTCTTTAAGGTGGAACCCTTTTAAGAACAGGTGTTTAGGTTTAGTAGAGGGGGATCATCAGACCCAGCTGAGAAGGGGTCAGAACTCAGCTAGTGGGGAAGGGAGAGCTACAGCTACAGTGGAGGTTGGCTCCTGTGACAGGCCCTGTAGCAGAGTTTGAGAGAAGACTTGGTCTCCCAAGTGGATAGACCGTGGGATGATTAGGGAAGAACTACGAGAAGCAGAGAGGCTCCGGCAAGGAAGCTCCAGGGAAAAGTAGCTGTTGGATTTATGCTGAACTGTTGAATTTTGGGATTTCCTGAAGATCATTTGTGCAACCAGTAAATGGTTCCCTGAAGAAAGGGCCTGAACAGACTCTAGGTCTGGTGTTAATGGGCTGGGGATTATCTTTTTCTGTAAGATGGGAAACGATTGGTCACGTAATCCGGCAGTTCTGCCCAGAGACAAGAGAGTATATAAGTTCCTCACAGCCTATAGGGTGCTGTCCGTCATGGTGGCAGCAGTGTCCACATCGGTCATCAGTAGTCGTGAGCAGTCTCCGAGAGGCAACACATCAACTCACCTCTACTTACCTGAGATTGAGGGATTGTGGTTCAGCAGCCGATTTGATCCATGTTCCTCCTGTGCACATCACCAGGCACAGCAGAAGGTCCGGTTGCTCCATCGCACTAGAGCTGAGGTAAGCGGTCAGACACGACCCTCCCTCCATGACTGAGGTTTCATCTGTAAAGTCTAGATTTCTTGACTGTTAGTCCATGACATCTGTAAGGGCTAGAGGGCCTAGGCTTCATGCCCTTGATTCCAAACCACTGAGTATTCTTTACTTACCTGTACCTAATAAACTGTCTTTTTGTTCACCTTTAATCTTGTTGTTCTGTTTCACTGAGACTATAGGTGACAGACCTTAATCAGGGATAATCTGAATTTCTATCATTAGCAGGGGTCCTTTAATACCCTCCCTTTAATTCCCTTTTTCCCCTAACAGTATGTTGTCATGATTTGAAAAGGGGGCAACTCCTCATTACTCACAGTGCCATCCCACAATGCCCCACACTGACAGTTAAATCAGTGCAAGCACTCCCGGTGAGGACCCGCACCGCTGACACAAGGAGTCTAGTGTAGACATGCAAAAGCAGTTTAATTACTGTGGTAGCTGTAAGTCTATGTAACTTAGGTCAGCTTAATTTTGTAGTTTAGACTTGCTCTTGGTGTAAGGGACCATCTATCACAAAGATTCTCACCATACAGGTGAGCCTAATCAGAGTACCCAAGGGGACTGTCTGTGACTCCATGTTTAGGCAGTTATAGTGCCTGAGGAGTTTACACTTAATAATTGATTGGTGAAATCTAAGTAGAGCTCACAACCAATTTGGGGTTTGTGCCCTTGTCCATAACAGTCTGACCTGAGGTTGGTACTTACATTCTTGAATCACTGCAGGACACCTTGACACTAACCACACTTTTAGACTTGGCTATAATAAAAATGACTGAAGTTTGAATATGAGCCATCGACATAATCCTCATTGACTAGTGGTTTTGCTTTGTTTGAAAAACAAATTAGTTTTGATTTAACACAATTACAATAGTTAGAAATTGCATGAAGGCAATATCTTCTACACTCCACAGGCTACGTAGTTCCAGATATTTTCTCTTACCTTTTTTCCGCAATCTTTCTTTAAAAGAGATTGTGTTCATACATCATTAAGTATATTCAGTTAAATTTACTAAAATGTCAAGACATGCAAATGTTATAGTTCTGATAATGTAAATCAGCATAGTGCCTAGAGCTACACCAATTTACACCAGCATAGAATCTGACCCAGTGCATGCTATTTCTTTCTTCTATAAAGTTTAGTTAAGACATTATGTTTTATAAACCTAATCCAAAGCCCAATGAAGTCAATGGACAGTGTCCTATTGACTCAGTGGGTGTTGGATTAGGCCCTTATGGTATATTATCTCAGTTCCCTCTAAGGAGAGAAGCAAGTGCTGTGGGTGCCAATAGAAAAATGGGAATTCTGCCCTTACAAATGGCATAAAGTCCCTATTTCTAGCCCTGCAGAGCCATGAAATATTAGACTTCAAAAGCATGACATTGATGTAGGGAACACTTGTCTCTGGCCCAGGACTGATTCTTGCCTGTCTTGGTCCTTGAACAGGTGTAATTTTGGGAGGAAATTCCATAGGTGTGAGAAGGAGAGCAAGAGTATAACTGGTTTCAGAAAAGAACTAGATAAGTTAAAGGGTAGTCCATCAATGGCTATTAGTCAAGATGGTCAGGGATGCAACCCTAAACCACTGACTTCCAGAAGCCTGGAATGGAAGACAGGGATGGATCACTCCAAAATTGCCCTGATTTGTCTACTATCTCTGAAGCGCTGATACTGGCCACTGTCAAAGACAGGCTACTGGGTAAGGACCATGGTCTGACCCACTTTGGCAGCTTTTAGGTTTTTTTGTTTTTTAAAAGGGCACCTATTTGAAGCTCCTCATGGGCTTTGAGCATTAGAACAAGTGGCTGGAAGATAGATTAACAGGTAGAGTTCAGGTGACACAGTCAAAGATTAGTGATAATGTATTTATCACATGGATATCATCTCTGTATATTACATAGGTAGCTAGGTAGTAGACATAATAATTTCAAATATATCAAAGTATTGTGACAAAGTTCCTCCTCTACTTTGGTGGGTCTTGCGCTTATTGGCGGATTTGCTCGCCTTGGAGCTTCACAGCAGCCCTCAGCTTGGCCGTTTTTCTGAACCCACAATCCAGTTTGACGACTGTGTCTGACCAGGAGTTGGGAGGTTTGGGGTGGGGGTGGGGGAACCCAGGCCCGCCCTCTACTCAGGGTTCCAGCCCAGGGTCCTGTGGAATGCAGCTGTCTAGAGCGCCTCCTGGAACAGCTGTGCGACAGTTACAACTCCCTGGGCTATTTCCCCATGGCCTCCTCCCAACACCTTCTTTATCCTCACCATAGGACCTCCCTCCTGGTGTCTGATAATGCTTGTACTCCTCAGTCCTCCAACAGTCTGTGTTCTCACTCTCAGCTCCTAGTGCCTCTTGCTCCCAGCTCCTCACATGCGCACCACAAACTGAAGTGAGCTGCTTTTTAAACCCAGGTGCCCTGATTAGCCTGCCTTAATTGATTCTAACAGCTTCTTGATAGGCTGATTAGAACACCTGCAGCCAGTCTGTCTTACTTGTCTCCTGAAGGTTCCCTGGGTAAGGTACCTACTTAACCTGGGGCTAATATTCTGCCTTCTATTACTTTCCTGTAGCCATCTGGCCTGACCCTGTCACAGTATGTAAGGCCTCAATCCCACAAAGACTTGCACACAAGCTTAATGTTATGCATTGAAAATAGTTCTCTTCAAATCATTAGGACTACTCACGGTGTGTAAAGTTAAGCATGTGTCAGGCTTTGCGGGATTAGGACCTAATTCCATGTCATTTCTGAAAGACAATGTTGAAAGTGTGCATTACTGACCCTACCTGATACTTTGTGCTGATGTTCTCCTAGTAATGATGGAGCATTCATAAATTCTAAGATCAGAAGGGACCATTGTGATCATCTAGTCTGACCTCCCGGAGGAGCTAGGGTAAGTTCAGGTTCTAGCTCTTCAACAGGTCTTTCAGCAGCTCCCATCTTTCTTTCCCATGCTGCCATTTGAGATACCCAGAGCTAAGGCTATTGTAAGAAAAAGGATTAAGAGACTGGGAGCGTGCATACATTGGATGCAAGAGACATTTGTTGAGTGCTGTGGTCTGACAGACAAGCACAAATACTGAGGCCAGTGCCTGATCGTATTACAATGGTCATTTCTGGTCATATTCCCTTCACCATTACTTCCCAAAACATCGTTTGAGACCAACCACAAAATAAAGGAGCTGGATCTGTGTATTTTCCACAATCTGGAGATTTGGCATATCAGTTTCTTAACCTGTTGGATAGCCATTTGTTATATTATTTTTACAACAACCAAAAGTTTTCTAGGTGCTCTATGGAACACAAAGACAGACCCAATCCTTGTCCCAAAAATTTAACCTAAGACCTTAATCCTGCAAACACTTACAAACTCGCTTAACTTTATTTATTTGAGTAGTCGCACTGAAGTCAATGGATCTATTCACAGACAGAATAAAGTTACTTATGTGCATAAGCATTTACAGAATCAGGGGCTAATTTTAGACAGGATGCAGCAAGTAAAATTAATAAGTTCTGCAGTTACTTGATCCACTGAGGCATGTTGAGTAAGAAATTATTAAATATATGCTAGATCTTCTTGCATATGGTTTGTTTTCTGGATTTACCTGGATTGTTTCCATGAGCCTATTCCCAGTGCTTAATTTGTAATTAAAGAGATGCCGTGGCTCAAACAATTTTTTTTTATGTTCATAACTGATGCAGCAAGCCCAGAGATGCCAGGGTTATGAAGTGCCAAGTCTAGAGGTAGCAGGGCTCAGCCCTGGCACAAATTAAGCCCTGCCTATTCCTCAAACTATCACAACATATTATTTAAACCCTGCTGCTGCAAAGCCTGTACAATGTCCATATCTGGGATATTTTGTGAATCTCTCATCTCTGATTTAATGAGAAATTTGTCCCATTGATACAGGATATTACCTTACAGCTCATTTCCCCTCTCCTTCCCCATTTTATGTGATGGTTCTTTCAAACAGAAAGTTAGGTATTCCATATTGCTGATTTGGAAAGACATACTAGTCACCTGACAATGCATCTTGGACCAATGTAAAGGTCTAGTTAGTGGACTGGATCAGATCCATGGTCCATATAGTCCCATATCCTGTCTTCAACAGTGGCCAGTATCAAATGCTTCAGAGGTGATCCGTGGTAGGCAGATGTGGGATAACCTGTCTCCCATGAAGGATTCATTCCAACTCTTTTCATTCCTGAACAGCAAATGCAGATACTCTGTGCTCCCTGTTTGTTCTTCCACTTCCCATTTAACGAAGTAAGACTAGACGCACACCACCTATATAAACTTACTTCTCAGCACACCCCGTTATTTTTAACCCTGTACCATATCTCATTTATGCTAGGACTCTCAGATGAACATCTGTTTGGAATATTTTAGCAGCTGTGAGCACTGTATGCACCACATTTTAAAAATACATACTTGTGAGCAATGACCCAGCCATCGTTTCTGTTGGTATTGATCATCCAATTCCAAGTTACTTAGTTTGTGAACACAATGCCATATGGAAGACAGAGGAAACAGCAAAATATAGAAATCTCTGCTTTCCAGCCCAGACCCAACTCCTCTCTTCCCATCTGACAGTGGCAAAGTCCTCTGATCTAGGGATAAAGGACTAAATCCAGTTCCTCTACTGGTTGGCCCTTTTGGAAGGGTTTGACTCCCAACCAAAAATCATGTTTATCTTCCGCAATAAATTACATTGTTTGTTACAATGTAAGGGCACAGAACAAACAGGTTTCCCTGGCAGTTTAAGTGAACATAAGTTACGTTTACCAGCTTGGTTAACTGCAGTATAATAAAATCAGGCATGCTATGTCAGTTAGCTTTATCAGCATCAACAAGCTGTAATATTGGTTTTTGAGGCTTTGTGTGAAGTTAGTCTGAAAAAAAAAAATCTTGAGTCACCAGACATCTAGGGATCTCTATGACTTGTTTGAAGAAAAGAAGAATGTGCCTCATTCTTTCCCCACGAAAACCTCAAGATTTTTCCAAGGTGCCTTGAAGCATCTCTCAGCAGAGGTAACACCTCTGGGAGGAATGGCCCAGTCCATACTATGACCTGGAAAGTGATGTCGTAACAACCAGGGTGAAAAACAGATGCCTAAAATGGCTCTTGTCCAGTTTTCACGATGCAAAGCAGCAGCCATTGCTAGGACTCTTTGAAGCTCTGCTTCTTTGTCCACCGTGAATGGGGATTTTTCTTTCCTCCGTTAGCCCAAATCATGCTACACACACTAGGCCTGGCTCCTACCCCAACTGGTAATCTTGCCTTCTGTGCCAACCACTGGGTGTCGCTGCCCACAGCCAGGTTCATGACAGATGGTGCCTTCTGTTATAGTACTGGTATTTTTGCTTCTTACACACTTCTGACCATGATTGCTTCCTGATCTGGCTTTTTGGAAGGCCTAAAGCATGTACACTTTGTACAGTTTGCTACTTTGTGCCAGCATGGAACACTATAATTAAAAGGAGGTTGCAGTGACCTTGGTTCCCAGGCATCCGAGTGTCCCCCGCAGCACTGTTAGATAGCTCTCTACTGACCGAATGAATTTAGACATTATCTGTCTCCTCCACAGCCAAAAAGATCTCTCAGTTGGTTTCAGAAAGCTGTCTGTTTCTAATGTTAACTTTCCTCCACCTGAACTCAGGGCAATCTGTTCCCACTAGTCTCCAGAAAGACTCAAACTGGCAGCGCTAATAGTACAAAAACAGCGTTCTGTAGAGCTGCGTAGAAGAAGATTATAAGATTTTACACTCATTTAGCACCTTCCTTCCTAAAAGATCTTAGCGCTTAGATCTCCTGGAGAGAAACAACTTCTCTTAAATGCAGTCTCATTTGTAATACAACAAACTTGCACAAAAAACACTTTAGGACTGGAAGTGAACAAACAAACATGTCCAGTTAAAATTGCGGAGGGAATTCCAATAAGCAGAATGTTGTTACTCACATTGGAATCTGGCAAGGACACCAGAGCAAGCATCCCTATCTGTCTGAGGCTATTTGACAAACATAAGCATTCATTAACTTGTGCATCCCATCTGAAAGATGGCACCTCTGGCTGCTCCCCCTGACACCATGCTGGGGCACTGCTTCAGTAGAGACTCATTGCAAAGAGCATCCCCCTGTTGAATCATCAACCCCCCTTTGAGTTTCCTTGGGGGTCTGCTTTACAAGCACCATCCTTGTTTGTTAGCTTGTACAAGCTAACAGAGTCCCTGCCTATGCTGGAATGTCTCTAAATAATAGAAGTGATTTGATGCAGTGAAAAGACAAAATCCTCTTGCAGCCTTTTATCTACGTTTCACTCAAGAATCAATGTGTGGTGCTTTTATCTGAAGCATTGCAGGAAGTAAACACATGCACAGTGGGGTGGGAGGAGGTATTGTTTCATATTCTCTGTGTATATATAAAGTCTGCTGCAGTTTCCACGGTATGCATCTGATGAAGTGAGCTGTAGCTCACGAAAGCTCATGCTCAAATAAATTGGTTAGTCTCTAAGGTGCCACAAGTACTCCTTTTCTACATGCACAGGCTGTCAGACACATGGGTCTTTTCAACAGCAGTTCAGCAGACTAAAAGCTCAATCCTGCAAAGTACTCAACTCCCAGTGCAGCAGCTCCTTAAAGGAAAGCTTTAGTTTAACAATTACAGTGGCCGCTCTGACTGATCAACTGAATTGCAGTCCAGTTTACAGCTACCCTTATGGAATAGGTGTGTCATTTTTACAATTTCCAGATAAGGTGTCTGAAATTAGACCATGCTCCAGCTGTCAGGGAGAGAAGAGAGAGGGGGTTACGTGGCTCATTCCTGGACTTAAGCTCGAAAATTTGAATCCTAAGTGCTCAAAAACAGATATGAAAAAAAGAACCCAGCATTTATTATTGTTAAAGTGTCAGGATTTTTAAGCCAATCTCACGATTTTCTGGGATCTGTCTCGTGAGTTTTAAACACTTGGGGCTGTCAATACTGACAGTGAACATTGGGAGAAGGTATGCAGAGTTCAGGGGACTCATCTCTTTTATGAGAATCAGTTTGCCACCTTCTTTGCTGGGGGGAAAAAAAGGAGCAGCTTTACAGCAGGTTTTACCATCTGCACAAAGTGACACATCTTAATAAGACGATGTGAAAGGAACTAGTTCCTGGGAGCTGGGCATTTACACCCTACACGCGTTACCCACAATACTCTAGCAAATGAGTTTCCTGACGCAAATGCTCATGGAATCAACAAACAGACTATGCACAGAGAGTGAAATTTTCGTGGCTCAAGACTCCCCATATCACTTATGTAAGGGCTCCTTGGAAGATCTGCCTGCTGAGTGGCCACACAGGGGAACGTGCACACCCTCTGCATGCTACAGAAGTGTTCTCCATGCCCACACCCAACAGAAGGCCACTTTGTGGGTACTAGGCTGGGATGGGCCAAGGAAATGACCACAAATCTACACTTACAAGGCTCGTGCAGCTCCAGCATCACATGCAAACATGCAGTTCCTGTGAGCTGGAACAGCAGTGGAGGACTCAGTCTTCCTACACAGAGCCCAAGTATTTGGGACCTAAGTTCCCTCTAAGCTGCGCATCCAGAAATAAGAGTCGAGGTCACACAGTCAAAGTACAGACCCGATACCTCTGACCTGTATCTCTAATCAAAACCAGCCAACCCAGTTCAGTGTTTGGATATCAAATACCAACAATTAGCTGTTCATGAGCAATATACAGACAGACTGATTTTCAGAAAATCTTCTCCCAATCATTTCAAACAGAGCAAAACGGAAAAAACCTCAAAGCCCCACAAATAGAAAATGAGAATACATCCATTGAATTCAGCATTTGCTTTGCTCAAACTTTTCTATGTGCTGCCCTAATTACCATGTGTCTCACACTAAGTTTTCATATTAGTTCTGGAGTTCTCTGGTTTGATTGTGCTTGTTCAGGACTCTTCCTTTGAGTGGTTTGTTCCCTAAGGATGCTGCAAAGGTGCACAATCATTTGTTTGATCCTTTATTTTGCTGTAACTGGGACAGAGAAATGATGTGCAGAGAGAAGTTTAGTGAGTCTGTGGCACAGTTCCAGTTCAACAAATGCAAGGAAGCAGAAAATCTTCTCTAATAGTAAGTGTCATCATGCAGCTGTTGGGGGACAAATCTCCTATGGAGGGAGCCTTTGAGGAAGCAGAAAGATTGATTTAGTACTCTGACAAAGGAGAGTGTGGGAAGAAACTGGTAGGATAAACCAGAAAGAGGATACAAAGTGAGGTATAGGCAGATGTTTTAGTGGGTGAGCAATTGTTTTTAGTACATACATTGGTGTCAATTATGGGACATATTCTCTCATTTACATTGCAGTAGGAATTTGACCCAATGGTGTGCCACCACCAGGGAATCTGGTGTCTTGTCAACTCCAGGAGGCTGAGTCCTATTTGGAAAACATCCGAATCTGAACAAATAATGGGCCTGATCCAAGGATTATTGAAGTTGATGGAAAGACTCCGGTTGACCTCAGTGAGTGTTGATCAAAACTTTGGCCAGGATGTTTAGATCAGACTTAGCCATGACAACATCTGATTCTGAAAACACACTTTAAACCTGCTTCTCTTGTACTGAATGCAGATGCTGACTACTGACATTCAAGCTCAGTTTAAAAGAATGTGGGGAAAATAGCCAAGGAACTGAATATTCCTGGCTTCCTCCTACAAATAAATCACTGGCCAGATAATTTAAATTTGGACTTTTTTTGCACATAGGGAAGCAATTTATCTTAGCCTTGGTACAGCAAACATGTCTCCCACTCCTAAAATAAATGCACATAACTTAGAGGTTGGTGAAGTCTCTGCAACAGAAAGATATCAGAACATGTTTAGAATATGTGATTAAGGCTTTGGGACATTGTTCACTTGAATAAATGAAACACCGTAGAGGCAAAGCCTATTCAACTTCAGGATATATACAGTCTGATATAGTATTTATTTTTATTGCTGTTCCACCATTATATCATTCAGACATATCTAGTGACATTAAGTTTTACAGATCTGGCTATATAGTATGATTCCAGTTGACACTGATAACTGCATGGCTGAATTTCCACATGGTTTGTTCTTTAATACACCGTTAGCACGTCATTTATCACTGGTAATAGTAAAAAGTCTATTTATTCATTATTCCTCTCACAAGGACTAGTGGGTACCTCCAGATAAATGTTTTCCAGCATAACCAAGACTGCCTGTAGGGGACTATAACACAGCTAATATCTCAATTGATCTATAATCACCTTTACAGAATAGCAGCATTTATCTTTGACTGACAGAGGCACACTACTCAATCAGGATACCTTTCTGAAGTGTATGCAAAAGGCACAGGTTACCTTCAGCTCTGTGTTTATACTTGAGTCACTAGCTCTTATTGATGCTACAGAAATTATAGCCAAATAAAGGATCCAGGCCATGGGGTTTTTCCACTTATTACCAGCTGAATTATGATAAACCCATGGGTTAACACATGGTTAGGGCCAATATCTTTCCTCAGTTACACCAGTGTATACCCGGATTTACACCAAGGAAACTGAAAGTCCCTTCTTGCAATATCAAAGGTCCAGTCCTGCTCCATATGTGGCAAATCCTGATCCCACTGAAATCAAATAGAGTTTTATCATTAACTTCAGTGGGAGCAGAATCAGATCTATGTTCATAGTGCAAAAAAATAGTTACAATTAGAAACCTCATTACTTAGAAAGTTGCCTCCATACTGTAATTTGATTAGAGTGAAAGATGCTGTAGCTACTGCCATAGAAAATGCAATTCTATGTAAAAAGTACATTTGCAATAGATTTTAAAAGCCTAAGCAATTATTGCTCATTTATAACAAATGCAATCTGCGGAAGGAGACTGGCAGGATTGATTACAATTTCTTTGGCATTATTAGCCTTGCGCTATGTTGGAACAATGCCACAGAAGCCCAGTCTACATTTCAGATGCTGACTCTTAAGTTGGTTGCATATATTTTGGGATCCAGAATTTACAGTGTCAAGTAAATACCAGTCATCTTATCTTCTCATTTAGATTTTAATTTTTAGCTTCTGCTTAATCAGACAAATTGTTCCTATGCAGGGACATAAACAGGTTCTCACTAGAGCATGTTGACAATTTTATGTTTTTCTGCCCCCCAAAAGGATCTTTTAGTATCAAATTAAGTGCAGTCAAGGCTTCTGAACTCCCTGAATGAGTATTTTGCTATTGCTGCAAAATACAGAAATTGTCATTCCCAAACAGATCAATACAGTATCCTGCCTCTGACAGTGGCCATTGTTGAATGCTTCATAAGACCCTATAACAGGGGTTCTCAAACTGGGGGTCAGGACCCCTCAGGGGGTCACCAGGTTATTACATGGGGGGGGTCACAAGCTGTCAGCCTCCACCCCAAACCCTGCTTTGCCTCCAGCATTTATAATGGTGTTAAATATATTTAAAAGTGGTTTTAATTTATAAGGGGGGGCATCACACTCAGAGGCTTGCTATGTGAAAGGGGTCACCAGTTCAAAAGTTTGGGAACCACTGCCCAATAGCCTCCCTGCACACACACTTTCCACACCTAATTGTGTTCACTCCCTATAGCAAAACAAAGACTCACCAGTGCAGCACCTCCTGCTGGTTGTCTTGGGAATTAGCTCTTCCAACCCAAAGCACCCTCTGCAGGCCAGTGTCTCACCTGTCACTAGCCCCCCATGTCCCTCCCAGACCCATCCCCCTTTACCTTGAGGTGCTAACCCCTGGCAGTTCCCCCACACTCTGGGTCTCCCCTCCCCAGGGGAACCCCCAACCCTCTAAACCCACCTTGCCTCAGTGGCTACTGCCAGTCATCATCTAACCCCCACTCCCTGGGACAGACTGCAGTCTGTAATAGCCACACATCATTGGCAAGGGGGTAGGACCAGCTGCCTCTGCCTATTCCCAGGCTACACCTTTGTAGCCCCAGTACCTTTTCTGGCCTTTAGCAAGGCCTGCAGCCTAGGACATTTTCCAGGCTGGAGCTCCCCAGCCCTTGCCCAGCTTTGCTTCACTTTAGTGCCTTGCTTCCCCCCAACAGCTAGCCCTTCCCACTCCAAAGCTAGAGTAAAACTCCTACAGCTTCTGGCCCACAGCCTTCTTATAAGGGCCAGCAGGGCCCTGATTAAGCCAGCCACACCTGTGGTCAGGTACATAGTCAGCTTCCCCCAGCTGTTCTTAATCCCTTTTCCCAACCACAGCCCTCTCCAGGGCTGCTTTTACTATTGGCTCTCCCAGGCTGTTTTAACCCCTTCAGGGCCGGAGCGGGGTGACCAGCCCGCTCCACTCCCAAACAATGGAAAACACACACACCCCATAGAATCATAGAAGATTAGGGTTGGAAGAGACATCAGGAGGTCATCTAGTTCAACCCCTGCTCAAAGCAGGACCAACACCAACCATCCGATGAAGTGAGCTGTAGCTCACGAAAGCTTATGCTCAAATAAATGGGTTAGTCTCTAAGGTGCCACAAGTCCTCCTGTTCTTTTTGCAGATACAGACTAACACGGCTGCTCCTCTGAAACCATCTGATTGTTCACTCCCAAACAATGGAGGAGAACACACACACACTGCGCAGAATCATAGAAACGAAGGACTGGAAGGGACCCCGATAGGTCATCTAGTCCAGTCGCCTGCATGAACACACACACGCGCACTCTGCTTACAGTTGTTCACTCCCAAACAATGGGATCATACAACAAACAACAATAGGAGCGTACAACAAACTGATCATAATTAAACACTAGTCTTATTTATTCATATTATTATTATTAATAATGATAACTACTACTGTCAAATGGTTGCACACTTCACTGCTTCTGTTGGACAAGTTCACTGCACATGCCATGGGCTTCTAGTATTCCTCCATTCCCCCCAGAAGCTCTCTGTATGCGACCCTCCCCTCCTTCTCTAGTTCAGAGTCTCCCTGCAACTCTTTTCCCCGATCCATCATGCCAGGGGCTCTTGCATGTATGTGTCTCCCCGCTCATGCATCATTATTATTATTTTTTTCCTGTCTGGGAGATGTCACTCTGGTGCCAACATTTGAAACTCTCTTGGTAGGATGGGCAGAACTTGAGATGGGGCAGGGTATTGTCATGCTGGAAGGTATTGCTGGCGGATATCAACTTGTTCTTTGATCTGTGGATAATTACATCCAATTATTATTTATTTATTGCAGTAGTGCCAGTCAAACTCTATGCATCTACGAATGTACAAGGCCAGAAGAGTCTAATAGGTCATCTAGTTTGACCTCCTATCACAGGCTAACAACTTTTGCCCAGTTACCCCTATATTGAGCCCAATAACTTGTGTTTGGCTAAAGCATATCTCCCAGAAAGGAATTCAGGCTTGACTTCAAGATATCAAGAATGGAGAAACCATCACTTCCCTTAGGAGTTTGTTTCAATGGTTAATCATCCTCACTGTTAAAAAATGGTGCTTTATTTCTGATTTGAATTTGTCTGGCTTCATCTCCCAGCCATCAGTTCTTGTTCTGCCTTTCTCTGCTATGTTAAATTGCTCTTTAGTACCCAGTACTTTCCCCCTGAAGGTATACCATCAAGTCACATCTCAGTCTTCTTTCTGATGACCTGTAGGTTAAGTTCTTTAAGCATCTCACAGTAAGTCTTCTTCTACAGCCTTTGAATCGTTTTTGTGGCTGTTTTCTGTACCATCTCTAATTTCTCAACATCCTTTTTAAAATGTGGACTCCAGAATGGTACACAGTAATCCAGTATCAGTCTCACCCATGCCATCTACAGAGGTACAATCACATCCCCGTTTCTACTCCCTGATCCCCTGCTTATACATCCAAGGATCGCATTAGCCCTTTTTGCCACAGTATAACACCGGGTGCTCATGTTCAGTTGCTTGTCCACTATGAACCCCTAAATCCTTTTAATAGTTTCTGCTTTATGGGATACAGTCACCCATTCTGTAGATATGACCTGCTTTCCTTGTTCCTAGATGTATAGGTTTGCACTGGGTTTATGAAAATGCATTTTGTTTGAATGGGCCCAGCTTATCAAGTGATTCAGATCGCTCTGTATGACTGACCTGTATTCATCATTACTTACCATTCTGCCAGTCTTTGACCTAGTGGAACGCCACTAAATACCTTCCACAATACCTGTGGAATGCCACTAAAAACACCCTCATTCGATTATGATTCCCCACTGAGGACTACTTTCTGAGCTGTCAGTTAGCCCATTTTTAATCCATTTAACTTTACTGATATTGTATAGGGCTAACTTTTCTATCAGAATGTCATGCAATACTAAGTCAAATGACTTACAAAACTCTAAGTATATCACATCTGTGCTGTTCTTTTTCAATCAAACTTGTAATCTCACCAAAGAATGAAATCAGGTTTGTGTGACAAAATCTATTTTTCATAAAACCATGTTGACTGGCATTAATTATATTCCTATCCTTTAACTCTTTATCACTTGGATCCTGTATCAGTTCTTCCATTATTGTGTCTGTGATTGATGTCAACCTAGCCAACCAATAGTTATCCAGGTCATCTTGCTTGCTCTTTTTGAATATAAGCACAACATTAGAACTCTTCCAGTCTGTTGGAATTTCTCCTGTATTCGAAGGTTTATTAAAAATTAACATCAGCGGGCTGGAGATCTCTTCAGCCACCTCTTTTTGGACTTGTAGCAGGGTTGGCTGCCATCAGAGCGCCCCCTCATGACCAGACATCTCTGTGGAGCCATGTGGCTCCTCAAGCAAACTCAGACTCAAAAAGGAATTCAAACAATGCCCAGAAGGGTCTCATTTATTTATTCCTCAGGTGCCCAATGGCCCTCTAGTTCAGTGTCTCTCCCAGTAGTCCAACACAAAGTCTTTCAAAACAAAACACAAACTCATGCAGTCTTCACCCCAGTTTCAACTGGGCATAGCCCCATCTTCCCTGAGGGCCTGCCAGTCTCTCCCCTACTTCTTGGGCAAGCTCTCTCCTTGTAGGCCCATCTCACGTCCCAACCTGAAATGAGTACCCCTGCCATTGACCACCATAAATATTACACACTTCCTTTATGTCCAGTGACTCCATGGCCAGAACGTGTTATTTTTATACATCCAGGAAACAGGGGTGGAAGATGTAAAATGGATACACCTCCCACACATTTTAAATTTTACAAACTACATATTGCTTGCAACCTGCCTGGCCCCATGTAAGAAATGATTCAGTTAAATTATAAGGCACACATTTGATTATGCCAGGATCTGGTGGGAGGCATATTTCATAGACACAGAAACTGTAGAGGCAAGAGGGACCCAGTGGGAACCGTACTGGGTGGCACTGGAGCTGGGAATCTCCCTATGGAATCCTGCAGACATTATTAATATATCTGTAAATACTGTACTTGATTCACTGAATAATAATAATGTTTCTCAATAAATTGCTTGCAGCATATATGGCGCTAAATTTGTTTTGCAATTAACTCAGGGAATAGGAGAAATAAAGAGGGGGGGAATGGACAAGACTGTTACACAGCACACTGATTAATAATTGATAATAATGGAGAAGAAAATTTGCAAGGCTAAAGGTCCTGGACACTAGGCACCACGTGAAATTAATAATTCAACTGTGCCAATTATAACTGCTATTCCTAGATGGACAGGGATTCCTAAAGAGTTGGTGTATGTTAAAAGCATGCATACAATAGAGAGTGGGACATATAAACAGCAATATCCCAGAGTGAAGATGGCAACACAAGGAGGAAATAAAATAAACACAGCCTGCTGTAAACAAATGGTTTACAGATGGTTCTGTGAATTCTTGGCAAGATTAACTTGACCACAAGCAAGAGAGATTGGGTTCGACTAGTCAAAGAGAGTGAAAAGGTGGTACGGCTCAGAAACAAAGTATGTGTTCTGGGATACCACAACTTTTCAGTGGGGAAAAACACCATGATAGGGAAGTCTGGATGGATTTTGTCTGAACCTCATGTCCCTGACTTGGATAGGAACCAAAGTTGTCTTCTGTCTTTACATGAACCTGGACCCCATTGTGCTAGGTGCTGTACAAACAGAGAACCAAAAGATGGTCCCTTGCTCAAAAATCTTACACTCTAAATATAAGAAAAGAGACAACAGCTGGACATAAAGAGACAGATTGGGGAATTCAAGGAAACAATGAGACAAACTGTCTAATCCTGTTTTGAGAATAAATTAATGCTCACTTGTGTTGTCGCTCTGTGGCACACATCACTCCCACAGGTTTAAAGTTATTAATCTTCATAATATCCTGTGGCACTGAGTTTCACAGGTTAATTATATATTGTATAAAATAATCTCTCTTTTGATCTGTTCATCCACAGGACAGTAAAAGCAAGGGCAACAACAATGCGAGCTTCCCCCATAAAAGTGCTTCAGCCCTGACATAGCCTCCTGATATCAGATAGCATTATTGTTTCTATTCTCTCTCTCTTCTGTGATTCCCAATTAGTGGCCATGGTGGTAATGGTTTTTGTGACATGGACAATTGTCCACTAAGATCTGGGGAAAGACCAGCAAACTCACGTTATACAGTCCACTGAATAGTTGTCAGTAATAACTTACAGACACTTGAGCTTGATTTGAATCAGCTGCCTAGGGTTGACAGATTTTATTTTCTCTTACCAACCCCAAGTTTGGTGTCACTGAAGGTGACATTCAAGTGCCTTTCTGCATCTTGGTTGCTCAGGTGGAATGTGGAGACAGCTGTTTTTTGAGGGTTTGGTTGGAATCACAATAACCAACGCATTCCTCCAGTTTTTTTCAGATCTTCTGTGATGATGCATTCCTCTTGGGTGAAAGTGCTCGCTGGGATGGCGAGCATAAAATCATCTGCATATCCAAGTTTCCATTCCCAGCTCGCTGATATAAATATTAAATAGTGATGGTGCCAAGACAGATCCCTGTGGGAGCCCATTATTCAATAGACAAGACTTGCAGGTCTGTTAAATGTACACAAAACTTGTGGTTGGTGAGCATAACTGTCAGTAGGAGCAATGTTGTTCTGCACCACACTATTTTCAAAACATTCAGAAACAGGCTGTTCTGCCAAACTGAATCATATGCCAAGGACAGGTCCACATACGCTGCAACTGTTTTGAGCCCACCTTGATAGCCGGTTTTGGTATGGGTCATCAGTGCAATTATCTAATCACAGGTGCTTTGTTCTGGTCTAAACCTGGATTGCTCTTTAGGGATGTGGGCATGAGGATTTCCAAAAATATCTTGGAAAGGTTGGCTTGTAGCCAACATATAACGAAGACCACCACCAACATAAAGGTTAGGAACAATATTATCCACAAATTAGCTCGTACCAGTTGAGGACCAGATACTCACACCTTGTGGACAACCACATTGGCCCTTGTCTTCTCAGTAGATGAATATTGCATGCCAGTATGAGCAGGTAGCATACGTATTAAACTTGTCCACATCCAACTGGACACTACTATGACAATTGTATATGACATGGTCTATACTGGCAATTTGACTTCCCATCCTCATACATATCTTGCAACCATCCCTCAGAAGAGAAGCAGCAATAATATGAGAATATGACTGTGAGATAATGAACCAGGACGTGCCCATCTACAAAGATATCTGACCACTTCTGTGATGCCACCTTAAGTCCAGTCTAGTTAGCAGCCAGAGCTCTTAAAACCTTAGAACAACTATCAAAAGACAAGAGATGGAGACTGCAGGAAAACAGCAGGGTCAAGAATCAAGACCTGATCACAGATCCTATAGACTAACCACCTGGCTTCACCAAGCCATGTAAAATATGGATCATAGAGAACCACATCAGAACCTCGTACAGATGCTGCAATTACCTACTGTTGTTGGTAGTCCATCGCTGCTGCTGCTGATGATATTGTCGCAGTTCTCATATATGGCTACGCAAATGACTCCGCAGTCCGAACCCTGATGCACAGAGTCAGCCGCACTGAGGGCATGGGAAGTCTGTATCTATGATGTTTGAGGATGCAGATCTGTGTTGCCTTTCAAGTGCAGCCTGGAGATGATTTTGTCGATCCTGCTCAAACTTGTCACATGCTGATCTTGTCAGAGACCGCCAGTGAGTCCTGTTCTGAGCCATTTGCTCAAGTTCTTTCAGATTGATGCCAGGCCACTGGAGACTGCTCTTCAGATTATCTTTGAAGTGCTTATATGGACAACCCTTCTTTCTTTTGCCCTGACTCAGCTCCCCATACAGGATCTATTTTAGGAGATGGTGGTCTTCCATTCTGATGACATGTCAGGTCCACGTAAGTTGTGCTCTCCATAACATTTTGTTGAGTTTCCTCTCTCAAGGACCTTAATATTGGTCACTCTGTCCTGCCAACGAATGCTCGTTACTGAGCGGAGGGGAGCGCATGTGAAATTGCTCAAGCTGTTTAGTGTGACATCTATAAAAAGTCCACATCTCAGATCCATACAGGAGAGAACTTAGAAGCACAGCACTGTAGATCTTCAATTTGGTGGAGAGACAGATGTTGTGTCAGTTAAGAACTTTTGTTCGGAGTCAGCCAAGGGCCTGGCTGGCTTTACTAATTCTGGAGGAAATTTCCTTATCAAGGGAACCGTCACTCGAGATGGTACTGCCCAAATACTTGAACTGATTTACATTTTAAACTGTGTGCCTTGGATGAAGAGGGCTGGCACTGGGGCATTGGAATGAGGTACTGGTTGGAACAAGACCTCTGTCTTCCCAAGGCTGATGGTGAGGCCAAAGAGCTGGGATACTTTAGAAAATCTATCAACGATGACCTGAAGGTCATCATGTCTATGGGCCATCAAGGTGCAGTCATCCACAAAAAGTGCCTCGACGAGAAATCTCTCCAGTGTCTTGGTCTTAGCACTGAGTCTTTGAATCTCAAAGAGGGAGCCATTGAGTCGGTAGTGGATGTATATCCCCTGATCCAAGTCCCTTGTTGCGTGTCTGAGGACACAGGCAAAGAACAAGTTGAACAGCACTGGAGCAAGTATGCAGCCTTGCTTCTCTCCATTCAAGATTTTGAATGCATCAGAAAAGTCACTGTGGAACAGATGGATGATTTGTATGAATCTTCTTGGGCAGCCCAGTTTATGTAGAATAGCCCATAGACCCTCTCTGTTGACCATATCAAAAGCTTTGGTCAAATCGATGAAAACTGCATAGAGGTCCACGTTCTGCTCTAAACATTTTTTCTGGACCTCCCTTATGACAAAGATCATGTCCATAGTACTATGACCTGGTCTGAAACCACACTGCACTTCTGGCAGAATCTCCTCAGATATGTTTGCGATGAGTCTGTTCAGTAGAATGTGAGCTAGAATTTTGCCTGCTGTACAGAGGAGAACAATGCCTCTGTACTTTCCACAGTTAGCTTTGCTGCATTTGTTTTTGAACAGTGATACAATAATAGCATCTTTGAAGTCCTGTGGCATTTCTTCTTCCTCCTAAATGCTACTCAAGATGTCATGAAACACCTCAATAGCCTTTGGGCCTGATCCTTTATACAATTCTGCTGGAATATCATCCTTTCCAGATGCTTTGCCAGAGTTCAGTTTTTTGATGGCTTTTATAACTTCTTCAACTGATGGAGGGAGATCAAGATCCTCTTTGATGGGTTTCTCAGGTAAATGATCAAGGACATGCTGATCGACCGTGGATATCTATTGAGTAGACTATTGAAGTGTTCAGCCCATCTCCATATGATTCCCTCCTTGTCTTTGATGAGGGTTGTGTCATGTGCTGACTTCAAGAGGGCTGTGCCAGAATTAGATGGTCCGTAGACTGCTTTGAGAGAGTCAAAGAACATCTTTGCATTGTTTTTTTCTGTGTAATGCTGGACTTCTGCAGCTTTTCTCTTCCACCACTCAAACTGCATTCTCCTTAGTTCAGACTAGGCTTTGCACTGTAGTACTTAAACCTATCTTTCTGTGAGATGGAAGTGAGTTTATTCTGCTATTCACCAAATGCTTTCTTCTTGTCACTTAGGAGTTTGGAGATGTCCTTGTTGTTCTCATCAAACCATCCTGGTGTATCCTTTTCTTTGGCCCCAGAACTGATTTAGCTGTGTCAATAATCACGTTTCAGCTATTTCCATTTTTCTGTTGGGTTGCCGGTGATTGGCAGGCATGAAAGAAGCTTGTCATCAAGTGACTGCTGAAAGTGTGCCTGATAGTTGGAGTGCTTGAGCTTTGCTATGCTGAAGGCTGTTCTATTAAGTTTGGGACACATGTGCTGTGAAGAGTCTATATGCAGGTTCAGCATTGCTCTTACCAATTTGTGGTCTGTCCAGCATTCCACACCAAATATAGCTCTGGTAATTCTGACATCGCGGATGTCTCATTGGCAGGTGATAACATAGTCAATCAAGTGCCATTGGTTGGAGTGTGGGTGCCTAAAGATAGTGTTAGTGATGAGCAGACTGTGTTCTACACATTTACGCAAGAGGAGGAGTCCATTGCTGTTTATCTCTCCCACTCCATTTCATCCTATCACGCCTCTCCAGTCACTACTGTCTCTACCAATCCTAGTGTTAAAGTCTCCCAGCAGGATGAGCTTGTCATATGCAGGAGTTGATCTGATGATGGAGTCCAGGTCAGAGTAGAATTGCTCCTTGCTTTCCTCTGTGCTGGACAGTGTAGGTGCACAGGCACTGATGATAGTGACATGCCGTAGAGGATTCAGGGGAAATCGAAGTTTCACGAGCCATTCGTTCAGGCCAATAGACAGGTCAGGAAGTTGTTTCAGAAGTGAAGGTCTTATTGAAAATCTGACTCCATGGATCCTTTCTTCATCCTCTGCTTTTTCTTTCCAAAAGAAATTTTAATTGCTTCCTAGCTCACTGATGGAAACTTCTCTGGCCAATCTAGTCTCTTGCAGTGCAGCAATATCAATATTATAGTGGACAAGTTCTCTGGAGACAAGAGCTGTTCTTCTCTCAGGCCTTTGTGCATTGCCTCCATCCACAAGAGTGTGGACATTCCATGCTCCCAGAGTGAGTCTTTTCTTCTTTATTAAAAAAAGAAAAGAAGTACTTGTGGCACCTTAGAGACTAACCAATTTATCTGAGCATAAGCTTTCGTGAGCTACAGCTCACTTCATCGGATGCATACTGTGGAAACTGCAGAAGACATTATATAAACAGAGACCATGAAACAATACCTCCTCCCACCCCACTCTCCTGCTGGTAAGCTTATCTAAAGTGATCTAGCTTATCTAGCTTATCTAAAGTGATCACTCTCCCTTAGATAAGCTATTACCAGCAGGAGAGTGGGGTGGGAGGAGGTATTGTTTCATGGTCTCTGCGTATATAATGTCTTCTGCAGTTTCCACAGTATGCATCCGATGAAGTGAGCTGTAGCTCACGAAAGCTTATGCTCAAATAAATTGGTTAGTCTCTAAGGTGCCACAAGTACTCCTTTTCTTTTTGTGAATACAGACTAACACGGCTGTTACTCTGAAACGGTTCTTCTTTATTGTTTTTCAACTGCTGTAGGATGATCTGCCAGCCATGGTAGTCTGGCCAGATGTTATGGGGCAGGCAATGTTTTGGGCACCTTTTCTAGGCCCGTCCCTTAAAAAGGGTGAGCAGTGCTATCCTAAAAAGGGCTGCTCAGTAATCTAGGATGCTGATGAACGTCTCTGATGCCCCGGGGACAGAGCTGAATGGCCTAAGGCCGCCTACGTGCAGGATTGTGGCTACAACTGCCAGTTCATCTTCATCTGTTGCTTTTCCAGGACCCCATCGCCACAGGACTTGAATTAATGATAAAATGATAATGATGATGAGATTTGATAAGATGTTAATGGGATGAGAGTTGGGAGAAAATCTGTGCAGGAAACTTTTGAGTGAGAAAACCGTTGCACACTCTCTCGGCTGTGGAAGTCAGATTCCAGCAGCATGAAGAATCGTTATGGCTGGGGACTTCCTTAGCTGCAGTGGGTGACCAGGACATCTTCCATGCCTTGTCATGCTCTACACGCGCCACAGCATGTTGCTGAACCACCTACATGGCCATTGAATCACAAATTGATTTCCCCCACCCTGTCTACCAGAACAGTCTTCACATGCTAGAAAAAGGCAGTTTCCCTGTCTCGCTAAGGGCAAAAGACCCATCGGCTGCCCTCATGGTGTATGAGGTATATGGGGGATATGCGGGAAAGGTAGCACCTCTGTTGGAGGAACCTGTCATGCTCCTTAGGGATTAGTTCATCTGCTTTGGCCCTCACCTACACCCAGCTCTCACCTGTGGCTCCAAGTAGCTGTTTGCATAGGACAGTGGCCACACCCTGGTAAACTGCTTCAATGAGTGGGCTAAACCAGGTGAGGATAGCCAATATAATTACCTACTACACAAATGGAAAATGAAGGACAGCTGAATATGACAATGTGGAGAAGACATCCAAACCATGGAACATCTAGTGAACTCTAAGAACCTTGTCTGGATGGACAGCCTTGATTCATTCCATGCCAACAGAAACCGCAGATTAGATGAAAGAAAAGGAGTACTTGTGGCACCTTAGAGACTAACAAATTTATTTGAGCATAAGCTTTCGTGAGCTACAGCTCACTTCATTGCCACAAGTACTCCTTTTCTTTTTGCGAATACAGACTAACACGGCTGCTACTCTGAAACAGATTAGATGATAAACCTGGATGTTGACTTTTAATGTTGCTTTTCAAATTGCCGTATGAAAGAAAGAAAGAGCCAACCCCAAAGTCATTTAGTTTCCTTTAAAATTCTGAACTCCTAAAACAAGAGCTGGCAAGGATATTTTTAATTAAGTTCCTTTTCATTGTTTGAATTTGCTTAATGGATAACTGCCTGCTGGCTTTTAGCTCTTAACTGCTTGTTTGCTCAGTAGCGAAGCATTTGCTAATTAAAGTACTTTTTAAGTTATTCTGCACTGCAATATTATCATTCCAGAAAGAAGAAATTAAAAAACTGTTTTTGCATGACTAAACAATTAAGGGCAACACACTGAATTCTGCTTTGATCTTCTTTGTTATGCAAGTTTTCAGATTTAGCTATGAAACTTCTACTCCTATTGTCCGGTATGTTCTCTCCTTGGTATTCTGTACTTTCACTGGGCCTCACTGAGAGTTCTAGGTCAGTTCCTCACTTGGTGCAGATCGACTTAGTTCCACTGAATTCAATGAAGCTATATTGATTGATATCAGATGAGGATCTGGCCTTTTATGTGTAGAGCAGCTACAGAATATGCAGTTATGAACCAGCCTCATATATGTGATTTGGGCCCTACACAGATACATTTCAGGTATTGTAAGGCCATGTCCAAACATTTCCTTGTCTGCCCTATGTAGCTAAGAAGCACTCCAAGTGCAAATTCTATATGGATCATTATGCGGCATCCAATAAACAAACCACAAGCACAGTAGGCTCAGAGAAGTCTGTGTAATACCACATATAATTCAGTAAAGTTATCTAACTGCAATGGAAAATTTAAGAGCAAGCACTATTTGACAAGTTGCTGTTCTTTTTAAATTTAACACAATGCTTTTTTTGTACAAAATTTCCAAAAAGATAGAAAAAATTCCAGAAGCTAAAACTATTTAGCTACCCTCCTGGGGTCATATCTAAATCAATGGTCACCAGATCAAAGGCACTTCCTACAATGAGGAATAGCTTTCAAATTTAAACCTTCTAACCCCAGCTGTTTTGGCTGCACAGCTGTTCAATAAATGGTGGAAAGGTATGTATTATAATGGGGAAAGTGTAATTTTTGCACACTCCTTTTCTCAAAAATAGCTGAACCGAGTTTGTTCAATCTCTCAAAAAAATTCACCTTCAAGCACATTTGCCAGTGGGACTACTCTTGTGCATGGGTGTTTGCAGGACTGGGGCCTAAGCCTGGAAAATTTCAACCAGAAATTTAATGTTTCAGGAATTTATGACAAACAAAAACAAGATTTATAACACAGACAATTATGCAGCCTTATCTGTAGAGATGAACCACTGAGTGTACTCTCTTCCTCTAGGAGCCTGGCCCTGTGCCCATTGAAATCAATAGGGTCCCGGGCTTTGTTACTAATTTCAGTGGGCACAGGATCAGACCCTAATTCAACTAAAGCAGCATCTGCAGTAGCATCTAGCATTGGAATAACATGAACAAATAATTATTTGCAACTGGTGTACATATTTCATGATCTGGTTCAAAAGAATGGCCTCAAAACTGCTTAGCAAACTTTTTTCTTCATGTAACATATTTTCCTCCACTGAGCTGCATATTTATCAGCTTCTGTCCTAGATTTGATTATGAGAGTTCATTTCTCAGAGCACCAGACCTTCTTAATTTAGTTCTTTATTCAAGTAATTGGGGCTTGACATTTTTTTTTTAATGGCTGGAAATCCTTTGCTACCTGCATTAAGAATAATTAGTATATTTCCAAGTCTTTTATGTGTGTGTTTTTAATTTGTTTGTTTGCTCTTAGCCAAGACTTCAAGTTCCAATAAAATTGGAAGATCAGATAATGTAGGAAGGGAGAAATGAATTAGTACAGATGTACTTCAATTATGAAGAAAAGAATAATACCCAGTGATGTTTGTTACTTTAGGAAGATAAAGGAAAGCAAAGTGATCGGGGTTCCGATCCTGGCTCAGCCACAGACTTCCTGTGTGACCTGGGGCAAGGCATTTAATCACTCTGTATCTCAGTTCTCCATCTATAATACTGGGGTAATATTGCTTCCCTACCTCACTGGGGTTGTTGTGCAGATAGATCCATTAGGGCCAGATTTATCATATTTACTCATGTTTAGTGAAATGATACTTTGCAAGTAGCCCCAATGGTCTTACAAACCTGTAAAAGTACACAACAATTGAATCCCCAGTGGGACTACAGTGCATAGTAATGTATCACTAAACATGAGTCAAGATGAAAAAATCTGATTTTTTGTTTAGTGAGGTGCTCAGAAATAGTGATGAAGGCCATAAAGCCTGTACATAACCAAAATCCAACAAATTCTGTCACACTTTTATTTTTGACTTCTAAAGTATCTTTTTGTTTCCATCTTGCCACTGTTCACTCCTAGTATGTTTGTTATCTAAAGTTGCTAGGAGATTTCTGAACCCTCCTCTCCAATGTGAACTTCAAAACAGTTCTCATCTCCAGGCTAGATTCTACAATGGGCTCTCATTTGTGCTACCTTTGAAGAGCATATGGAAGGGGGTCACCAAGTGCGAAGGCAAAAGCTCACCTCTCAGATGGTGTGGTTATTACTGTGAGTATATTTCATCAGTGCTCAGAGCTCTGCCCTGGTTACTTCTTTCTGGGTGCAATACAAGGTGTTGGTCACTGTAAGAATAAGAATCAAGATACTGTGATGCATGTGACTGTACAGATGAAATGATGGAATAAATATGGGAGTCTATGCTTATACCTACATTTAGTCTCTGAGCATTCCCATTATGAAGCAGCTCTTTCTGGACGTATGAGTGGGCTGATACGGGAACACACAAAGAGAGGACTAAGAAGATAAGAGTTGGCAGTGGGGTTTAGTAACAGCATAGTATATAAACATAGGGCCTGTCTAGACTCGGGAAACTTGCACTGGTGTAACTACACCAGTCAAATCCCTAACGTGAACACAGTGTTTTTGGTATAAAACAGGGCTTGTAACCTACTGGAATAAGGTGCATCAGTAGAAGCTTCATCTTGTACTTGTGCAGAGCACTTACACAGGGCTTTGCACACGTACAGCTATGTTGGTACAACTCACCCTCCCCTCTCCCCACATTGACAAGATCATAGATCTCATAGGAAAACCTTAGGAACAATACAAGCAATGATACATTCAGGGCAACTGTTAACAATGCTGTATTTTTGGTGCACGGATGGTAATGATTTGTAAAAGTGCTTATTCTTCCCAAATAAACAGCCATAGACAAAGAATAAGGGACTCAACTGGCTCTATTTTACACCAACAAGGCATGATCCTCACGCAGGCAACAGTAGCAGCCCACTCATTTAGGGGAAAAGCCCCTTGCAATGGATGAGAGGAAATGACACGTTTCATGACACTGCATGCATGTGTCCTCTTCCCAGATCTACTGTTAATTCTCTAGTGAGCATCATACTGACCAACGTTTTCAAATTAATTTCAGGGAGATTTGTGGTGGTACTTAATTTGCTAATAAGTTCAAGAAGGAAAGACAATCCCATGTGCTTCCTGGCCTCCCTTGAGGATGGCGGGGAAGGGGGGAGGGGAACTAGCTAGGAACCTGTTTAATAATCTGAAGAACTCCCTGTGACATTCTATACCTTGGGGGAGCATGCTGTAATCTCCCTATTCCTCATTTTCATATAATCGTGATCTTACGTATAAAGCACGCCTTGTAAGGTATCACGGGAAAAGTTATGATCTGCTAAAAGTCATTTCTCTATCCATAGATGTATATCATTAATGCATATGAAGTTATGAGAATTGTGTAGTATGGTTGTCACTAAAACATGCTGTAAATTGGGGGAATCAGCCAGATATTAGGTCCCCAAAGGCAACAGCAAGGAAAGTAACCAAAGCCCAGGCCAGGTGTCAAACAACCCATCAACAGCCATTGTCCAGCAAGGGAGCTACAATGCAATGACTCACCTGGATGAGGCCATACCAGAGGAATTGCTCAACCTTACTTGGAGAGACTCAGTAATGCTCACCTGACTCTGAACAGGTTGTGGGGCAAAGCCAAGAGGGAGGAAAGGACCTGATAAAAGGAAGAGATGTTTGCTGTGCTCTTCCTCTCTCTTCCACCTCCATCTACAGGCTGGACCACACCAAGCAACTGAAGTGCTGAACAAAGGGGAGAGCCTGACTAAAGAGCAACCAGCCAGCCTGTGGTGAGAAGCATCTAAGTTTGTAAGGACATTGAAAGTGTTAAGATCAGCTTAGAATGCATTTTGTTTTTATTTCATTTGACCAAATCTGACTTGTTATTCTTTGACTTATAATAACTTAAAATCTATCTTTCATAGTTAATAAATTTGTTTATTCTACCTGAAGCCGTGTGTTTGGTTTGAAGCATGATAGAGACTCCCCTGGGGATAACAAGCCTGGTACATATCAATTTCTTTGTTGAATTGACAAACTCATAAGCTTGCAGTGTCCAGCAGACATAACTGGACACTGCAAGATGGAGGTTCCTAGGGTTGTGTCTGGGACCGGAGATATTGGCTAGTGTCATTCAGTTGCAAGTAGCTGGGAGCAGCTTACATGTCAGAGGCTGTGCATGACCAGCCCAGGAGTGGGGGTTCTCATAGCAGAGCAGGGTAAGGCTAGCTCCCAGAGTCAAGAATTGGAGTGACCTAGCAGATCACCAGGCCGGATAGAACCAGAGGGGAATGTCACGCTCTCCCTCCTCTCCCCTCCCCACCATTAGTGTGAATTGAAACAGAGTGGTAATAGCTGGGGATACAGGACTGACCCTTGGCCTGGGGCACGGACAAAATGGAGGGAGAGGGGGGCAAAGTACAGGCTTTACTCTGTCTCTATGTACATGTGTCTCATGGGCGGGGGAGGGCTGCTGGGCAAAGTAGCTAGTGCAGTGCCCGAGAGAGAAGGCTGGACCAGCGGGGGCGGGGGGGAGGGGAGGGGAGGCGGAGGGGGAGGGGGACAGGTGAGCCTGGCAGTGCAGGGTTGCATGGGAATGGGAAGAGGACAGTAAGTCAGCCAGCTGTAATTATTGGGGTTACTCTGTACCCCAACCCCCTAGAGTGTCAGTAGTATGCCCAGTGTATTGCGTCTTGGAGGCAAACACTGCAGGTGGTTCAGCAGCTTGGTCTTACAGACACTAGCCCTGGTGGATCCCAATTATCACTCAAACACATGGCTGAAGGAAAGGTTTTTACTAGGGGTGGCAGGACAGGGAACGTTGCAGACACCCCAGATACAGAGGTTTAAACAGCTACAGTTCAAAGTGAGCAAGAACAATTCCAGACTGGGCTCAGGCCAGCCCAAGGGAGAGTCAGGGCTCTCCAGGCCTAGAGCTTGGGGTATCTTCTCCAGTCCAGTCTCTATTCAACGTTTGTGGGTTTCCAAGCCAGGCTTTAGTGTCTCTGCTTTGGGTCCTTTGCAGTGCTTCCCTGCCCAGCTGCTGCTGCTCCCCCATAAGACCCACACAGACCTGTACGTGGCTGTGATGGCCTGCAGTCAAACACACCCTGGTCCACATGCAGCTTTGTCCACAGTCCCCAGGGTTTCTCTACAGCTCCATGCTGCCCTATGGCTCTCACACCCAACAGAGCCCAGCTGCGCCAGGGTTCAGGACCTTACCCTTCCCTTGGCCAGGGGAAAGGGATGTGTAACAGGGAAGGGGCTGGTGTAGGTTGACCAGATAGCAACTGTGAAAAAAAGGGACAGGGGGCAATAGGCACCTATATAAGAAAAAGTCCCCCAAAACGGGACTGTCCCTATAAAAACGGGACATCTGGTCACCCTAGGCTGGCGGGAAACACAGACCCTCCTTTGCTGAGGGGATTTGCAGTCCCTGCTTTGCTGATCCATCAAGCAGCTACTGGCGTTTATGGGGCCGCTTCGGGGGTGAGGGGAGGGGGAGGAGGAAAGGGAACAAAATGATAGGGACTGCCAGGTAAGATCGCAGCTATTGCTACCCCCACCCAATGGGCAAGGGGAGGATGGCCTGCCAGTTCCCCCAGGCACCCCCAAGTTCCCAGTGGGGGTGATGCGCTCTTCCAGCCACCACTGAGGGGGAGGCGGGGTCCACCCCCGGAACCTTCCCGTAAGGAGGGGGCAGCAGGGCAGGGCGATCACTCCCCCCAAATGCCCATAAAGGGTGTGGGCCCTCCACCCTCGCTCCCACAGAGAAGGGGCAACAGGGAAGAATCTTACCCCCCACATCCAAATTTCCCCCCGGGGGGGGGCGCAGAGAAGGATCATAAGCTCATTGCCCCCCAATTTCCCCCAAAAGTGGGGGTGGAAAGAAGGGGTTGTGTTTGTAGGCGAGGAGAACGAGCCCAGGCCGGGGGAAGAGGTGGGGCACGAGAAGGGGCGGCGAGTCTGCACCAGGGGAGGGGCGCTTAGGAAACCTGCCCCCAGCCACGCCATCTCCCTTTACTGCTTCTCGCCCCCGGCCCTGCCACTGCTCCCCGCAGGGGCGGGAGCGACCCTTGGGCAGAGGCGCGCGCGCGGCGAGGGGCGGGGCCCGGGGGGGCGAAGCGCGAGCTTGCCTCTGGCCCCGGGCGCGTGCGCAGGCAGGCCGGGCGCGGTAGCGAGCGCCGCGCACGTGAAGAAGGAAGGGGGCGGGGACGCGCGGGAGAGGGGAGGGGAGTCAGCCCGTTAATGACGTTTGGGGCCGGTGGCTCCGGCTGTGGCTCCTCACACGGGCGGGGGGAGGAACCGGGGAAGGGAAACAAAGCGAAGGAGAGGCCAGGTAAGGACGCAGCTGCGGCTAATCTCCCCCTAATGGGGAGGGGAGACCTCCTAGTTCCCACGGGGTCACCCCCCTAATTGCTGGCGCGGCTCGGGAGGCCTGTTAGTTCCCACGGGGTCGCCCTTCTAGTCACCACGGAGGGTGGGGTCCTCGCTCCCCCTTCTTGTGAGGGGGAGACAGCAGGAAAGTGCCCCCCCATTACTGTCGGGGGCGGGGTCTTCTCCAGCTCCACACATGTTCCCATGGCCGGGGGGGGGGGAGCAAGGCAGGGGCTCGCTCCCCCCCGGATCCCCCTAAGGGGTGTGAGAGCAGGAAAGGGTCTGGCTCTTCACTCCCCCCGGAGGGAGCAGCCGGGGAAGAACTTCCCCTGCCCCCCCCCCGACACACACACACACACACACACAGAGGCACCCAAACTTCCCCGAAGTGGGGGTGGGGCAGCAGGAGCATACCGTCCCCCCCCGGCCCCCAGCTTCCTCGCTCTCCCCCATCCCCAACTCCCGGGGAAGGAGGCGGGGGCAGCAGCCGGAGCCCCTCACTCTTCCTCCACAATGTCAGCGCCGACGTGGGAGCAGGATCCCCCCAAACGACTTCCCGTGACGTGGGGGCAGGAGTCGAGGGTCTTGGCCGCCACCCCCCCCCCCAATTCCCATTGGCCGAGCGGTGCCTGCTCCCCGCTTCTCATTCACTGGGGTGGGCTGGGGCAGGGCTCAGGGGCCTCCCCCCCCCGCCAGGGGGAGGTGCTCGTTGTGGTTCCCAGTAAACCTTTATCGAGGGGCGGGTCCCCACTGCTGGGAGGGGAGGGGGCGTGCGGCGGTGACACTGTCGTTGTTTCCGTCCCTTCTGGGGGCGGGGGCGCTGTCTGCCCGGGGGGCGCTGTCGGGCCGGGTGTTGGTAGAGGAGGAAAACGAGCCCTGCGGGGGCAGGGCGTGCGTGGAAGGAGCGCTGCTCGGGAGACAGCCACCCGAGCCACCTCCCTTCCTCGCGCTGCCACATCACGGGCCGGGCGGCAAACGGGACGCGGGCGTGTTCTCGCGGGATTACAGCGTGGAATCCGGGCGGGGGCGGGAGTGGGGGCGCGCCTCGCCGGGAGGGCGCGCGCGGGGGCGAGCGCAGTGCCTGTGACCCTGAGGGGACGCGGCGGAGTGGGGCCAGCCAGCCAGTTCATGTCAGCTAGATGGGTCCCACGGGGTCACTCCCTTTTTCCCAGTGGGGAGGCCTATTCGTTCCCACGGGGTCACCCCCTAATTCCGATTGGGGGTCACCCCTCTGGTCACCACACAGAGGGAGGGTGGGATTCCTATGGAAGAGGTATTGGGAAAAGGCCCTCCTTCCTCCCCCCACATGACACATTCCCATAGGAGGTAGTTTCAGAGTGGTAGCCCTGTTAGTCTGTATCAGCAAAAAGAAGGAGGAGTACTTTTGGCACCGAAAACACTAAATTTGTTAGTCTCTAAGGTGCCACAAGTACTCCTCGTTCTTTTTTCATAGGAGGTAGTGTCTTCCCCTAGCTCCATATGTGCTCCTATAAGGGGAGGGGCAGAAGGGCAGGGCACTCCCTCCCTCCCTCCTAAATTCCCCTGAAGGGTGTGTGGAGAAGAGTCCTGACTCTCCCTCCAACTCCCACAAGGTAGGAGCAGCAAGAAATTATTTTAACCCCCTTGTGACAGGATGTAGTCCCTAGGGGTGAGGAAGAGGCCAGAGAGACCTTCGTAGGTCTCACCCCACATCTCCTGCCTTGTCAATCATGCATGAAAGAGGGGAAACTGCAGTGGGGACAGGGAGGAGCAAGATCGCCCTAAAGCATCAGACTGCAGGAGCTGTTGCCGATGGTGCAGAAGGAAGACTTAGGCAGGAGACCTTCTCCATGACCCCAAGAAGAGTACAGTGGACTCCCAGGGTAAGACAGGTAGGCTGAGCTTGCCACAGAGACCCAGCCAGACCGATTTTCCCCCCCAAACCCATAACTTAAGTGACTGGGTTGTTGGCAGCACTGTAGACTCACTACCTCCCTTCTTCTGAGACCCCAGGGAGAGAGTATCCTGAAAAGTGTGGGGTGTTTGTGACTTCCATTTTGATCCCAAGCGGGAGAGAGTTAAGGAGGCTAACAAAGGGACACTCCCCCTCCCCCCCTTGTGAATAATAGGGAAGTGGGGCTGGTGGTGTGACCACACATGTAGATAACTGGATATGGTCAGGTTCCCTGAGTAAGGAACAATCAAGGACTCTGCTGTATCCCCCTTTCCACCATCCAAATTATTCAAAATGGGGGGAGAAGGACAGCAGTAGGGGAAGATATTAACTCCCAACATATTTAATCCCTCAAAGGGGGCAGTGAGGACAAAGCATAACCTCCCCAGAAACCCAGATTCCTTGCTCCCCCCCCCCAATTCCTAAGGGAGAAGGAGGAGGGGTTGGCAAGCAGAGCCCTCGCTCTTCCTCCGCAGTGTCTTTACCAAAGTGGGAGCAGGGTTCCCAGACTTGCCCCCTATTGCCACTGATGTGGGGACAGGAGTCTAGGGTCTTTGTTCCCCCCCCCCCAATTCCCAGTGATCTAAGTGGTGTCTGCTCCCCACTTCTAATTCACTGGGGTGGGTCAGAGGGCAGGGGCCCTCTTGCCACCTATTTGCCAGGGAGAGGTGCTCTTTTCTGTTCAGAACAGTAAACCTTTATCTGATGCTGTGTCTTATCTGTGTACAGCACTAGTGATTGCTGTGGGGCAGAGGAGGGTGTTGCTGTGCCTGGGGTTGGCAGTGAGACAGTGTGATTGTTTCTATCCCTTCTTGGAGTGGGAGGGGTCCAACCTGCTGGGGGAAGGGTGGTGCTTGTGTGGGGGAGAGGCGCTGACCTTGAGTGATGTCAGGTGGGACAGCACGGGAGATGGGGGTGTTTGTACATGAGGAGAATGAGCCTGTGCCAGGGGGAGCATGCAGGGCACTAGAGGGGGCAGCGTGTGTGTGAATGGGGGAGTGCTGAGTTGAAACCTGCACCAGCAATATCCATTTATTACCCCTTCCCTTTTACTGCCACATCATGGTGAGGGTGGAAAACATGAGATGGGTATTCTCACAGGATTACAGTTGGAATCTGCTCTCTCCTCTACTGGTGTGCTCGAGGAGGGAGTGGAGGGCACGGCACGTCCCTCCTGGGTACAGGTGCAGGGTGTGGTGGTGAGCCCAGTGCCTGTGATGAGAGGAGAGTGTGTGTGGAACAGTGGGGACACACAGGAGTGGGAGGTGGAAGGAGGACAGGGGGTTAAGTCATCCAGTTAATGGTGTTTGGGGCTAGTGGCTGGAGCTGCAGCTCCTCATGGGGGGGGGGGGGGGGGGGGGATGGGAATAAAGTGCAGGAGCTGCCATGGAACGATGCAGCTACTGCTAATTTTGCCCGGTGGTGGAGGGAGGCCTACTAGTTCCTATGGGGTCACCCCAAATTCTCAGTGAGGCAATGTGACCATTTCAGCCAAAACTGAGGGTTGGTGGGGTCATCACCCCCACCTTCCTGCAGGGGCATGCAGAGAAATTTAACTTTGACCCCTTTCTGTAGAACCCCCTCCACCTCCAGCAGGAGCTCACTCTTCCCTCCCCTGCTGCCCCCAGCTCCGGTACATAGGAGCTCGCTTTTCCCTCCTCTACTCCCCCTCGCTCCAGGAGGCGCTTGCTCTCCTCCCAGCAGCCCAGGCCACCACCATGGGGCTGGAGAAGTTCTGTGCCGCTGATGATTATTGGGGCAGGGGCGTGTCCCTTCTTCCCTCCTCCTTCCCCTGTGCATATCCCTGCATTTCTGTAAGGGGGAGGTAGCAGGAAAGGGACTCCCCAACTCTTCAATGACACATTCCCAAGTGGGGCAGTGTATTCCCTAAGCGCCATACACATTCCTATAAGGGGGGACAGCAAGGCAGGGGGCTCACTCCTCTCAAATTCCCCTAAAAGGTGTGTGTGGGAGGGACCTAACTCACCATCCTACCTCCTACAGAGTTGGGGCAGCAGGGAATGATCTTAACTCCCCTCCAGATTTCCCCCAAAAGGGTGCAGCAGGGTAGGAGTTGAACTCTCCCTCCAAATTCACCAAAAAAGGGGGGGATAGGGAAAGATCTTAACCCCACACACACCCAAATTCCCCCTAAAGTATGGGAAGCAGTAGGGAAGGACTTAGCATCCCCATGTACCCAGATTCCTCGCTTCCCCACTCCAAATTTCCGAGGAAGGGGCAGTAAGCAGAGTTCTCACCCATCTTTTGCAATATTTATACCAAAGTGGAGCCGGTTTCCCAAACTTGCCCTCAGTTCTGAATGATTTGGGGGCAGGAGTTTACATTCTTTGCTCCTCCGAATTTCCAGTGATCAAAAAGGAGTCTGTTCTTCCATTCCAGTTCCCTGGGGTGGGTAAGAGGGCAAGGGCCCACTTCGCTCCCTACTTGTCAGTGAGAGATACTCATCATTATTAATAATAATAAACCTTTATTTCATTTTGTCTCATCTCGTTAAAGCACGAATCATTATTGGCTGCTTTTGGAGGATGGGAGATGTGGGGTGCTGTTGTTTTCAGGACTGGAAATGATACAATGTTGTTGTTTCTGTCCCTTCTTGGGATGGGAGGGAGCCCTGGCTCAGTTTGGGGTCTGTAATACACGGACTTGACTAGAATAGGGTAGAGTCCCTCACTGGGGTGGGATCTTAAGATGTACTGCATGTTTCCTGGTTTATTCTTTCTCTTCTGTGTCAAGGTGGCGAGGAGGAGAGGGGCTGGAGCTCCCTGCTGCCATGGGGGCTCAGGACCGGCCTCAATGCTTCTTTGATATAGAAATAAATCGGGAACCAGGTAAGATTTGGGGGCTTTGTGTGACAACTATTTATTTATTTATGTTTGCTCAGTTTTCTGCTTTAGATATTGGATAGGCTCTTACCACTGATTTAGGCAATCGGCATGTTTCTTGTGGGTTTGATAAATTGTACCTAAAATACTTAATATTTCTAGTAGTTTAATATTCTTTGAAATTTGATGTTGTGTTTAGAATGTCTTTCATAGTACTGTGGAATTTTTCTTTAACCAGGTTTTTCCCTACAGGGGTTTGGTAGGGTTAATAAATGCTCAATACTTGGAAGGTGAAAAGGACTGTATGGTATAAGTGCTAACCAGTTGAAATGAATACAAATATAGCATCATGTGTGTTTTGTTGTATCTTCAAGATTGTTTGTACAAACAAAACAAACTATAGAAAATGGATAAAACTGATGAGGGGATTGGGCAGGATGATGGAGCTTTATTTGTTACAGTTCTTAAAGGCACTTATCACTTATATGTAAGTGCCATTAGTGGATGGTCTAAAACATCTCTTCCATACCTATCTCATGGTTCCCTATGAGAAGCAGTATAGTCTGCCAGTATTGGGAGGTCTGAGTTCCAGTCCCAGTTATGCTATGTGAGTTGCTGCACAGTCTTCACCGTCTGTCTCAATTTCCTGATCTGTAAAGTGGTAGTATTTGTGTCTACCTCACTGTTATGAGAATTAATGTTTGTAAAGCACTTTGAACTTGTAAAGTGCTGTTCAAATGTTGTGTTACTACTGTTCACTGCCCCAACACACACCGAAAAATAAACATTGTAGAGGGCGATGGCTCCTTTTACTTTCATTTTCTATCTCCCATTTCCCTAGAAGCCTTTAAGTTTAGACGTATCACTGAAATAAAAGTTTCTCTGTTTATAGTGTCAAATTTCTGCCATACTCAGGTGTATATTGAAGCCATTTTGCTTGCTTTCACTCTTCCATAAACTCTTGCGGGGGAGGGATAGCTCAGTGGTTTGAGCCTTGGCCTGCTAAACCCAGGGTTGTGAGTTCAATCCTTGAGCGGGCTATTTAGGGATCTGGGGAAAAAACTGGGGATTGGTCCTTCTTTGAGCAGGGGGTTGGACTAGATGACCTCCTAAGGTCCCTTCCAACCCTGATATTCTATGGTTCTTCAGGAGCAAAGATTAACTGTTTTCAATAGCTTGTTACAAGAATAAGGTCACTGCAACATAACTCACAGCTGTATTGTTAGAAGTTTATACTACTGTACATTTTCTAAACTCTGTGTCTGAATAGAAATAAAAACCAGAGCTTCAGTTGTAATACAAAAATCACAATTCTCCACAACTTTAAAACCGCTCTTGTCATAGGATGGGAGCATTCAAAAAATCAAACTCAGAAATAGATTGTGGGGGGAAGGTTACAATTCTGCATCTTTGATTTCCAGTCTAAATGCCAGGTTTCAGAGTAGCAGCCGTGTTACTCTGTATCCACAAAAAGAAAAGGAGTACTTGTGGCACCTTAGAGACTAACAAATTTATTTGAGCATAAGCTTTCGTGAGCTACAGCATCCGATGAAGTGAGCTGTAGCTTACGAAAGCTTATGCTCAAATAAATTTGTTAGTCTCTAAGGTGCCACAAGCACTCCTTTTCTTTTTGCAGTCTAAATGCGTTAGTTAAATGGATTTGCACAAGAAAGAAACACGATGCAATTTCCACCCAAAAACTTTTACTTATTGATTCTAAGTTCTCTTCCCTCTTCATTTCTCCTATCCTGGGATTTTATTTTGGACCTCATCTTGTGTGTTTTGTTTTTGATCCCTTCCCCTAATTTCCCCTACCTTGTTCAGTCTTCTGATCCCAACTCCACCTGTCTCTTGTTTGCTTTCTGGCTCCGTCCTCAGCCATTTGTTTGCATCCACAAGAGGAGGTAGACTGCCAATGTGGCTGTCAAGCTAATGGAGACCTAAACTGCTGCCCCTCTCTTAGAGATTACTTCATATTGCTGGTGCAAATGGAGGAAGGTTAGGTATTAATCCATTCTCATTCAACTCAGATGTTTGGCTGCACTGAGCAGAGGTGGGGCTTTGACCTCTTTGAGTGGTATGATGTAACTTGTTCCATCTTTAAAGTTGAACAATCCTCACAACTGCACAACAATTTTAAAGCTCTGCTGTATTTATTGCGATTGGTTAATATTTTCCTGTGCAAATGCCAACCATGCTGACTTATAAATTGTGCTAACATTAAGATCAGGAATAATGTATAATGTGATTAGTCTGCACTATATATTGGTACGTAAGTATTCTTTTTGAATTTATCACTTAATTGTACTTCAGAATGTTAACCTTTTAAAATGAAAGCTAAGTCATAGACCCATAGGGTTAGAAGAGACCAAAAAGGTCATCTAGTCTAACCCCCTGCCAAGATGCAGGATTTGTTGTCTCTCTAAACCAGTGGTCCCCAACCTTTCTGTGGGAATAGCATATTCCTATTCCCAGAAGACTGTGGCGGGCGCCAGACACCTTGCTTCCAAAATGCCGCCGAGAAGCGGCTGCGGCAAGAAGCGTCGCCGCAGAGAGACGGCAACGCTTCTTGGTGGCGTTTCGGCTGGCGGTTCTTCAGCGGCGGCATTTCGGCAGCGTGGTGTCCTGCGGGTGCCCACAACTGCCCCGGCGGGCGCCATTGAGCCCACGGGCACCGCATTGGGGACTCCTGCTCTAAACCTTTCAACCATACGCAACACCCTTATAAAAATGAACGACACTAGTGCTTTCTAGCAGTGAAGATCCCAATTGCAGTATTGGTGTGTGAGACTGTTATGGGCTATTATTTGAGATTAGATAAATATTGCATTTATTTGTAATACCATGTCACCCTTAGAAATCCAGTACCTATTTATTCTCTGTACCCCTTTTTATGACATTCAGAATCTGAATTAAATGTAAACTACACAGAGATGTCTGCCTGAATCTGCAGATGGCTTGAAACAATGGCTCTCAGAGATATGCACTGCCCTGCCTTGCTCATATCAGTGAGATATTAATTCAGAAATTTGATGACTGTTTAAACGTCAACATTATCTGCTTAGCTGTGGATGATTTTAGAAAAATATCAGGTTAGTGTGCTTATTCATCATTATTGGATATAGCAGAGATGTTGGAGCAGGGTGTAGTGACACACCTAATTATTGTCAAAGGTTGCTGTGGTGGAGAGCAAGAAATCACTCCCTACCCACAAACATATATAGACATTTTAAAGTGATCTCTGCCTTTGCTGAAAACAGGGAGGATAAGATGAGAAGCATCCTTTGCATGGTACCAGAAGTCTTGGTTGCCTTCTGGGTACTAAAACCTATAATAACTTCCCAAGCTTTCCTGGGTACCCAAAGCCCCAAACTGTCCACACATTCGAAACCTTCAGCTTTCCCCTGACATATACTACAAGGCAGTTACTTATTGTCATGATAACTACAGCAGTTTAAGATATGGGAACAGTATAAAACAAAAATTGAGTTTAATATAAAAATAAAGGATACTATATTGATTAGTCTGGAAGGCAGCGTGGTGGGGATAGAATTTGAGTGGGGTTCTCTGCCACACTATTAGATCTATTATAGTACACAGTACATTGGTGGGAGGGCCTTGATCTCCTATATAGATAGATAGTATGTATCAAGTACAAGTAGCTATGTCCTGTTTTTATTTTAGCTACAGGATCTTGAAACGCAGCTTTTTAATCCATGTATTTGTATTGTGCTGTGTGGTGGACTTTATTAGCATGCTTTGGAAATCAGTGTTTTTTCAGTACAACCTGAAACTGTAGTTACTCAGAGTAAGTTTTCTCTGGTATATATTTCTTTTTTTCAGTACTAATTGCAAAATAAATTGGAAATAAGCAAGTTTGAGAAATTTGCATTTGACAGTAGCGCAGAGAGCTGTTAATGGTGTAGTGTATTTGTTCTTGGTATACTTTTCACCTTTTTTGCAAATGTCATGGAAAAAACACTTTTTAAATAGTGCAAAATATGTATTTATAGGGACAGACTAGTTGCAATACCTGTTTTCCCAAATAGTCTGGTACCTGTTTTCCCAAATAGTCTGGTATACCAGCACATGCACAGTTGAATAACTCCATTTAACATTGTGGTGTTCTAGACTGTGATTTAAACATGTCAAAGGTTTGCAAAGCTCTGGATAGGAGTGTGTGTGTGGTGAGGTTTTTCTTTTTTTATACACTCACAGGTTTCAGTAACTTGTATGGCAGGGCAGAGCAATGTTTCCTCTGATTTATTTTTCCCCCGAGTGGTGAATTTAAAGCTGAATAAGCCCAAACTTAATACTTATGACCACAATCCCTTCATCCTCAAGAAAACATACTGTATTTGCTATTCTTATTTGCTCTGTCTCACTTCTGCTCTCTCCCTTAAATTCTACTGAACTTTCCTTATTAATGTTCTCTTTTCTCAATCTCTCTCCCATGTGTTTTCTCTTCATTCATTCCCTCACTCATAGTATAGTATGAAAGAGATGGGATGAGGCGGTCTCCTTTCCGAGCTGACATGATAAATCTTTGGGGCAAGCACGATGTCTTTCACAGTTTTATATAGAGCTTTGCTCACTGTTAGTGTTTAGTGAAAGACCATAGAGATTTGAAATGAAGCCTAAAGCAAATTGTGGTTAGGAACACAGCAGACTGAAGGCACCAAATTAATCAGAGGTTTAAGCAGAAACTAGGGCTTGGAGAAGATTGATTACTATGGTCTCCCACCTAATTTATTCAGTTATTCAGCAAAAGAGTAATTATTGACAGTCCTAATCACCTTCAGGTAGTACTCAAATACATTTATGTTTGTGGGCAGCACAGAAGACAGACACGTTTATTGGGGATGGGGTTAGCACTGAGGAAGGAAAAAGTTTTTGTGGGGCTTGAGAGAGACAATTTTTTTTTTAACTAATAATTTAAATAACAAAGCTATTCATTTCTCTTAATAGAATAAATTATTGTGTAAAAAGAAAAGTAGCCACCCTTTCACTTTTATTGCAGTTTAAAATTTTTTGTTTTGGTTAAACTTTTATTCCCATGAATTTCAAACTGGGAATTTGTGATCATGCATCTTTTTTTATTAAATAATTTAAACTTAGCTTCAAATTGTGTGTGGTCCTCAGGCTTCTGGCATCATTACACACTCAATGCAGCAGAGGTTGTATACCACTGTCTTAACATTAGGAGCCTGTACTTTATTATGAGCCTCCTATTAATGGTAGTATGAGTGTGCTGTAATTTTCCCAGTACTCTGTTTGGTCCAAGAAGGTTTTGAAAGGTGGGTAATAGGGCGATTTGCAGCTTAGATTGGATGAGGGAGTTCACTTGGAGAAAAAAGCAACTAGATCCTCAACATTCTTTCTTATGTATTTATATTACTATAGCACCTAGGAGCCCTAGTGATGGACAATGACCCCCATTGTGCTGTAGGTATCAAGTGAAAGCTCTGAAGGACCACCTAACTAAAACTGGCTGAAATATTCATTGCAGATTTTTTTGTAAACAGTTCATATTTAGCTAACTTATTTTTACTTGTTCAGATAGGCTTTATATGTTGTTCACAAACTGTTCAAAGTAGATAATCCTTCAATATCGATAATTTGCTATTCAAGCTCTGTGGTTAGTCCCCAGAGTCGTGGCATGTTTTCTGTTCTCTAATTGGATGATCTAATATTTATAACAAGAAGAGAAGTGAAATACATTTTTGGGGTGTTAATTCAGTCCGAAAGAAGGAGGGAGCACTTCAGAAAGTTGATAGGCCTAGGAGAATTGAGGACACTAAACATTTTCTTACCTATTTTGCAAGAGAGAGAACCTTGTATATGGCTGTGGACTCTAGGTTTAAAATGGGTTCCTTCCTGCCTCAGGGAGAGAGAAAGATAAAAGCTAAGTTTATTAGCTATCAAACAGATTTCACGTACAATTTTCGCTTGTTAAATTCATACCAGTAATTGTGTGTACATTTATGTGTATTGTCCTAGCTGTGAAGGTTGCTGTAAGATCCTTGTCTGACTCACTTATTTGCCTGCATTGGTGGGGGCTCTTTTTTTCACATTGACAAGTGGTAAAACCTGTGCAACTTGTATGATATGTTACCAGACAGATAAGTGCTGAGGACCCCCATCCGCCCCCCGATGGATACCTAGATGTATACAAAACTGCATGATGCACGATCAGAGTAAGGTATATATTTAGATAAAGCAGGTGAATTGTAGCATAGCTTATGTGGAAGAGAGCTGTCAGGGTCCCCTCCCCACTCTGAACTCTAGGATACAGATGTGGGGACCCGCATGAAAGACCCCCTAAGCTTATTTCTAGCAGCATAGGTTAAAAACTTCCCTAAGGCACAAATCTTTCATTGTCCTTGGATGGGTACTGCTGCCACCACCAAGTGAGTTAGACAAAGATTCAGGAAAAGGACCACTTGGAGTTCCTCTTTCCCTAAAATATCCCCCCAAGTCCCTTCACCCCCTTTCCTGGGGAGGCGTGAGAATAATCTACCAACCAAATAGGTAAACCAGGTGAGCACAGACCAGACCCTTGGGTTTTTAGGACACTAAAAACCAATCAGATTCTTAAAAGAAGAATTTTATTTAAAAAAAAAAAGTAAAAGAATCACCTCTGTAAAATCACGATGGAAGGTAACTTTACAGGGTAACAAAAGATTTAAAACACAGAGGAATTCCCCTCTAGGTTTAACTTCAAAGTTTCAAAAAACAGGAATACACCTCTCTCTAGCAAAGGGAAAATTGACAAGCTAAAACAAAAGATAACCTAACGCGCCTTGCCTTGTTTACTTACACTTTTTGTAATATCAGAGACTCGTTTCAGGATTGTGTGGAGGAGATGGATTTCCCTGACCGGGTGCCTCTCTGCCTCCCGAGAAAACACACACAAAAACTACAAAACAAAAACCTTCCTCCACAGATTTGAAAGTATCTTCTCTCCTTTTTGGTCCTTTTGGTCAGGTGCCAACCAGGTTATCTGAGCTTCTTAACCCTTTACAGGTAAAGGAGGGATTTTATGCTACCCTTAGCTGTATGTTTATGACAAGAGCCTTTTTCATTGTCACTGTACGTTGTGTTAGGTCAAGCTTATCCTTTGACATAGAAAAGATGTACTATGAGCACACTCACCTGTGTCTGTATGACTCCCAGAGCTACCTTCACAAAAGGAGTTAGGTGTCTAAATCCCACAATCAGGCTCCTTTGGGATTCACAAAACCCCTGCTCAGCTGCTGCCAAACCCTGCAGGTGCCTACAATTGCTCAGCGTATACATTTTTGCAAGTAGACGTTCCCTAGGTGACTATGTTTTTGCCTCTGGATATGTACACTGCAGCCTCATTCTCGGCATCCAGACACCTAAGCCCCAGTGTGATGCAAGAACTAGGGGAAGATAGGTGGCGGAATGCCTAACTCACTCAGAGTACGCTTACCAGATCAGGCCCTCGTAGGTGAATTTGTACAAAACATACAGGGGGAGCGAGGAGAACTTTTAGCCCAGTAGTTAGGGTACACACCTGGGATGTGGGAGACTCCCGGTTCAAGTCCCCCTCTGTCCGAGGTGGAGAAGGGATTTGAACTGGGATCTGTCACCTCTCAGGTGAGTGGTCTAGCCTTTGGATAGCGGATATTTTGTTGTGGGTGATCCCTCAGTCTCTCTTGTTGAAGCTGTTCTGCTGTGAATAAATAATTAAAAAGCCAGTGGAGCAGGAGGACTCGATCCTGGGTGTCCCACTTCCCAAGTGAGTATCAAGCCACCAGACTACAGAGTCAGTCTCATGTTTGTGCTTGCTCGCACTCTCTCTGGCCCAATGACTTTTTAAATTACACCACTACCCCGATATAACGCGACTCGATAAAACGCGGGTTCGCATACAACGTGGTAAAGCTCCGACACGCTGCTCTGAGCAACATGTTAAGGGGGCCGGGCTGGGGCAGAGGGGTTGGATAAGGGGTAGAGGGTCTCGGGGGCGGTCAGGGGCTCCTCCCCCCTTCGGGTCTGGGAGGCAGGAGCTGTGGGGGGGGCACTTTTGGGGGCCCCGCAGTCCCAGAGTGGCCCGGGGGATTAGTGGGGGGCCAGGAGCGGCCCACTCCGCCTCCCTTGCCCCGGCCCCAGCCGTGTCGCTCGGGGGAGGGGGCTTGGGGGAAGGGATTCCCCCCGTGCTCACCAGCAGCAGCGGCGGAAGCAGAGCAGCCCGACCCCAGCCCGCTCCACTCCGCCAGCTCCCAGCAGCAGCACTCCGGTTCCCGCCGCCGGTGAGTGTGGGACCTTTCCCCAAATCCCCCTCCTCCCCCAAGCGACACAGCTGGGGCCGGGGCAAGGAAAGCGGAGTGGGCTGGGGCCGCGTCGCTCCGCTTCCTGCCGCCAGTGAGCGAGGAGGGCATCCTTTCCCCAACCTCCCCTCACTCACCGGCGTCAGGAAGCGGAGCGCCGTGGTTGGGAGGTGGCGGAGTGGACTGGGCTGGACCCGGTGAGTGCCTGTGAGGGAGAGGGGAGCGTGGATAGGGGTCAGAGCAGTCAGGGAGCAGGGGGGCTGAGTAGGGCGTGGGGTCGATTAGGGATGGGGGTCTTTGGAGGGGGCGGTCAGGGAACAAGGAATGGGGGGCCAAAGCAAGTTCGATATAACGTGGTCTCACCTGTAACACAATGAGATTTTTTTGTCTCCCGAGGACTGTGTTATATCGGGGTTAGAAGTGTATTTATCCACTGTGGTGAAGGTGTGTCTCAGGTGAAGGGGGGCTTAAACCAGGGATCTCCCACATACCAAGTGAGTACCCTAACCACTAAAAATTATGAAGAAGCTGCTTCTCCTCAAAACTGCACGGGCACCTAACTCCAAGACAGGTTTTGCCGCTGAGAATCTCCAGCAGAGGGAGGCACCTCCCTGCAGCCTGGATTTAGGAGCCAAACTCCTTGGGGAGGGTGGGGCTTAAGACCCACACCTTGCCTTTGCATCTCCCATTGGCTAACTTAGGCGGGGAGCCACCTAGAATGCTCATTTTTGTGAATCCTATTCTGAGGGACCTAGCCCTTTCCATCCATTATATATGGAGCCTAGGCATCTAACTCGGGTTTTGTGAATCCCAGTGATTTTCTGGCCCATTAAAAGTTAGGCCTGGTGATAAGCCTAGCGATGCTGGCTAAGTTCCTTTGTGAATCTAGTCCTCAAAGTCATGGCAATCCAGCAAGCAATGCTTTTGGAAGGGTATGTGGCTAAAAGTACTGCTGGGATCACCTTACCCTAATTCTGAATGTCGGTTTTAAATTATACATTATAATATGCAAGAGCTTCAGGTAAAGCAAAAGTTTTCCTGACACCAGATGATCACTTTTTTACTTATTAATTAACCCAGAGTATGTATTAATACCTGTGGGGGGAGAAACAGCTGTGCATATATCTCTATCAGCATTATAGAGGGCAAACAATTTATGAGTTTACCCTGTATAAGCTTTATACAGGGTAAAACAGATTTTTTCAGGGTTTGGACCCCATTGGGAGTTGGGCATCTGAGTGTCAAGGACAGGCACACTTCTGTAAGCTGCTTTCAGTTAAGCCTACAGCTGTTAGGGGACGTGGTTCAGACCTGGGTCTGGGTTTGCAGCAGGCCAGCCGGGTCTGGCTCAAACCAAGCAGGGCACTGATGTCCTAAGCTGACTGGGCAGGAAAGCAGGATCAGAAGTAGTCTTGGCACATCAGGTAGCAGCTCCCAGGGGGTTTCTGTGAACCAACCCATCACAGTGGCGCAGCGAGTAAGGTCTGTACACGGCTGATTGCTTTGAGATACTGGTGCTGAGTTTTAAGTGTGGTGGCTGGAGAACAGACAAAGTGGTTACTGGTTTGTTATTTTCTGTTTGCTTATTTCGGGTAAGGGAAGTAGGGACAGAAAAGGAAGCAAAATAAGTAAAGAATGAAGATCAGAACAAGCTAGAACCGCAAAGGTTGCAAATTACCCAGAAAGGCTGAACACTGGGCACTGTGAAAGTCTCTGTTAACTAAGAATCCCCTGAGCTGAGTGCAACCCAGTTTCAGTGAACTGCAGAGGGATGTGGCCCAGCACAAGGAAGCAGGAAAATAACTGCCAGTGAAGTAGCTAATAAACTAGAGCTGGCTAGACTGGAAGCAAAAGAGAAAGAAATTGACCATAAGAGACAGATAGAATTAAGACAATTAGAAATTAATGCTGCAGAGGCAGAAACAGCCAGGGTGGAAGCTGCTCACAAGAGGGCTATCGAGGCAGAAGAGGCTGCCCACAAGAGAGCTATGGAGGCCCAGAAGCATCAACTGGCTGTTATGGAGTTTAAGAGACAAATCCCTACATCTGCTGGCTCCACTTCCCCAAAAATCCACAAATGGGAGCGACTATGTCCCCAGTATGATGAATTCAGCGATATTGCTGAATATTTCATCACCTTTGAGAGACTCTGCACCCTCCATGCGATCCCTGAAGACCAAAAGATGACCACATTGATAACAAAATTGACTGGCAGAGCTCTGGACATATTCAATAAGATGCCTACTGATGATGCTTCAAACTATGGTAAATTTAAGGAACTGGTTCTGAACAGTTTCAGGTTACACCTGAAACCTACAGGGTTAAATTCAGGAGTCTTAAGACAGGTTTCAGAGTAACAGCCGTGTTAGTCTGTATTCGCAAAAAGAAAAGGAGTACTTGTGGCACCTTAGAGACTAACCAGTTTATTTGAGCATGAGCTTTCGTGAGCTACAGCATCCGATGTAGCTCACAGCATCCGATGAAGTGAGCTGTAGCTCACGAAAGCTCATGCTCAAATAAATTGGTTAGTTTCTAAGGTGCCACAAGTACTCCCTTTCTTTTTGGAGTCTTAAGAGGGGATCTGGATTGAGTAATATGGCTTATGTAAATGAAATGAGAGATTTGGTGGATAAGTGGGTGAGGGGAAAAGGCATTACAAGCTTTGAAGGAATGTGCGATCTGGTAACTCTGGTTACTTTGCCGGGGGAAAAAGGAGGCTGGGCGTTCGCCTCCTCATTCCCCTGTTACTTGTCCCAAATTTCCCGTACAAGCGGAGGAGCCCAAGAGGTGCTGTCATTGTAAGTCCACTGAGAACCTGAGGAATAAGTGTCCCTTGCTGAGTGGAAACAAGCAGCAAGAAACACATGAACCTGCTACTTCTCAGACCTAGGCTGTGGCCTCTTTCCACAAAGGATTTGTAAAGCTTGCTTCCACACAATCAAGCAATGAGCATATGCATGCTGTTAAAATCAATGGGGAAGTACTTGTTGGATTGAGGGACACAGGTGCTGAGATTTCTGTGGTCAGGAGGGACCTGATCTAGGAGAAGCATTTGTTGCCAGAAAAAATGGCAGAATTAGAACTGGTGGGGGGTTACAAAGTCCTTGCACCTTTAGCTAAAGTTCACATGCACACTAGTCATTTGCAGGCTGAACTGACTGTTGCAACGGTAGTACGCAATTTTGCACCATTTCTCCTGGGGAATGATTTCTTTAATGTGGCAGAATCTGTCCCAAAGTTGGTTAGCAGTGAGAAGGAATCTTGTGCTAAAAGCCCCGGTGGGGGAGGGGGTGAAGTCACGTGGACTGCTGGGGGGAATAGGAGGGTGTCTCTTAGATTCCTCTGTAGCAGTAAAGAATGCAGCTGTAGGGGCAGGAATGGTCCTAACCAGCTCCTGTAGCCCAGGGGCTCTAGGCAAGTCCCAGAGGGAGGGGCTGAAGGAAGCCAGCTCTTGTCCTGTAATCATCTCCCCAGAGGAGGGGAAAGTACCACTTTGTAAAGGGGGGCCACCCCAGTAGCTGCCTGCCAGAAAGTTGTAGGTCAGCAGGGCGAAGGACCTGCCCTGGGGTGCATAGAGATATGTGTCTTGAAAGTGGGACTTGGGGTCCTGGTGACCGCTGTGGTGGGTACAGACCCCTTGGGGTCCTGTAGCTGGAACCAAGCCCAACCTGAGTGAAAAGGGGGGAATTTTACTGGCCAGTGAAGGGTCTGTCTTAGCTGGTAGCTGTGAGCCCACAGCTGGACCAGAGTCACCTTCCCTTCTGGGGAACACAGGAGTGTCTGGCCCAGAGGTGAGCCCAGAGGGTGAAGCCCAGACGGAAGGTGCGGGGGAGCCGGAGAGCCCACCCACCTTTTGTAGGGAGGATCTTGCCCAGGAGGAGGGTGAAAAATCTGCTTTTAAAATGCTAGACCCCTCTATTCTGGATCAGGTTTTAAGGGAAAAGGGGTCAGATCTCCTGGAGGAGGGAGTCCATCCAATTGACCTGTTGGGAACAGCAAGTAGGGTGTCCAAAAGGGCTTTACCAATCCAAGGTACCCCATTGAAAGATGATGTTCTTGCAACGCTTGTAAGAGATAAAATTGTCTCTCCAAGACAGGAAGGGAAAAATATCTGCATGGGTGAAACTTCACAAGGGAGTGGGGTCCAGCCCAGAGAAATTCCAGAGGGAGGGGCCGAGGGCAGGCATGGTTGCAGTACACCCCTTCCTTGACAAAGCCTCAAACACAGGCCTGAATTAAAAGCCTTCTCCAAAGAGGCAGATGAATCTGCATCAGAGTGTCTACCAGAGGGCACAGAGAACTGGGAAAATGCAGTAGACAGTAAACAAGCCAAACTGAGTGAACAAAATCTGTCCACCTTAGATTTGCTGTTAACCTTGTGTCTTCTGCTAATTCAGCTATGGGATAAAACAAAGGAATTCATATTAGTGGTTAACCCTTTAAAGATGTGGGACATACCTGATTTGTGGAAGAAATTGTTGTACACGCTAGGGATGGTGACAGGACAGCCTCACAAGCATGTTACTTTTCAGCCTATACGTGTGAACAGCCTGGAAGCTTGGCACAGCAGCAAAAGTATAACAGGCCCATGCTGCTATGTAGAAGGGGAAACTGAGGTACACTGCCTCATGGCATTGGTTGCTAAATGCCAAGACACCTACACTTTAACAGATATTGCTGTCCGCATTCTGTTAACAGTACTACACGCCAACTGTTTTCAGGCATCTGGGGACCAGGAACCCCAAAACTGGCTAGGACCCTTAGGAATGACATCGTATGGTTTAAAGGTACTGAAAAGGAGTGTGACCAAAGACAAACAGGGATTTTACGTGTACTGCCTCCGCCATGGACAATGTCCAAGTCTCTGTCAGTAAGCTCAGGAGGAGGGTGTGACAGTGCCCCCATAAGGCTTTATGGAAATATGCTTATGAATATATATGGAATATGTTCTATATTACATATGCCATGTAACATATCTATGTAAAGGTTATGATCTACTGAATCTATTAATCCTATTTGTATGCATGTATCATGTTTGTATTCGAAGTTATGAATATTGACCGTGTGCTGGCTTGATTTCTAAATAACGTTAGTAGAGCATTTGGTCAGTTCCTGGAGAAAGGAATTCGCAAAGTTAAGTGCCCAGTCAAGAAGCACTTAAGGAACAATGCATCTTGGAATGCTCCAATCCACATAAGTCTTCCTGGAGAGATTCAAGATACCACGTGGGCAATGGCTTCTGCCTGTAAGAAACTGTGAATCATGCATGGACATGTGATTTGCCCAGGTGACTCCAGAACTCCATCCTGGAGCTGGACTTTGCATAGGAGAGAGGTCTCCACCCACAAGAGAGAGTCTGTTTAAGCCTGTGGGGGACCCCTCCATTTTGTCTTCAGCTGGCTAAGGAGATAGCCTCTCCACCCCCAAGGATAACTGGAACAAAAGACAGTAACTACAGAGGGTGAGAGTGGTTGCTGGACCCAGACTAGAAGGAGATTAATCTCTAAAAGGAAGCTTACTGTAACTGGTGAGGTTTTGTCTGTCTTCAGTTTTATTAGACAGAGACTTGTGTGTTCTATTTTATTTTGCTTGGTAATTCACTTTGTTCTGTCTGTTACTACTTGGAACCACTTAAATCCTACTTTCTGTATTTAATAAAATCACTTTTTAATTATTAATTAACCCAGAGTATCTGTTAATACCGGGGACGGGGGAGGGGGAAACAGCTGTGCATTTCTCTCTATCAGTGTTATAGAGGGCGAACAATTTATGAGTTTTCCCTGTATAAGCTTTATGCAGGGTAAAACAGATTTATTCAGGGCAGTGGTCCCCAACCTTTCTGTGGGAATAGCACATTCCTATTCCCAGAAGACTGTGGTGGGTGCCATACACTCCGCCACTGAAATGCTGCTGACAAGCAGAAGCGTAAAGAAGCGGCTCAGCCAAAATAGTACCGAGAAATGGCAACGCTTCTTGGCGGAATTTCGGCGGGCGGTTCTCTGGCGGCCGCAGCCATTTCAGCGGTGCTATGTCCTGCAGGCACACAGAACTGCCCCGGGGGGTGCTGCGTTGGGGACCCTGATTCAGCGTTTGGACCCCATTGGGAGTTGGGCATCTGAGTGTCAAGGACAGGCACACTTCTGTAACCTGCTTTCAGTTAAGTCTACAGCTGTTAGGGGATGTGGTTCAGACCTGGGTCTGGGTTTGCAGCAGGCTAGCGGGTCTGGCTCAAATGAGACAGGGCACTGAAGTCCTAAGCTGACTGGGCAGGAAAGCAGGATCAGAAGTAGTCTTGTCCTTGACACTCAGTTGCCCAATTCCCAATGAGGGCCAAACCCTGAATAAATCCGTTTTACCCTGTATAAAATCAAGCCAGTACACTGCCAATATTCATAACTTTGAATACAAAAATGATACATACATACAAATAGGATTAATAGATTCAGTAGATCATAACCTTTACAGCAATATGTTACATGGCATATGTAACATAGAACATATTCCAGGTATGTCCTATATATGTAACATGGAACATATGTCTCTCTCATATATATATTCATAAGCATATTCCCATAAAGTCTTATGGGGGGCACCGTCACAAAGTGGTCAATCACTAAAATGCCACTCTCCACATATTGAACATGTTTTGTGGGCAGCATGCTACCATATATGTTTTTTTCCTGCACAATTCCAGTCATGCCCAGAAAGACAGCACTTTGCAACATCTTGCTGCTGCTAAGAACTCTGTGATATCCTGAAATTCCTTCAGGCTGTGAGGCTCACTAGTGGGGATTGCACAGCTATTAAATACCTCTTTGTATTCAGCTGCCTGTAGGCATGTCTATGCAATGAGTTAGTGCATGGCAAATGGGTTTAAATCTACAGTGCTACAGCATGCTGGGCACTAACTCTTGCATGAACCCTGCTGCTGTACACTAAAAGTTCCCTCATGTGCTTCATGTACTGCAGTCTATCAAAATACATGAGGGAACTTTCAGTGTGCAGTAGCAGGGTCCACACAGATAGTAACTGCATGGCACACTGGAGCTCTGTAAGTTTTCACTCCAGCTTGCTGCACACACTAACTCATCGTATAGACAAGCCCTAAAAGGAAAAGTGTCAGCTTTGTTGCTGAGCCGTACAATTAGGAAAATGGCAACATAGGAATAGAACAGGCTGTGAAAGAAGCTGTACGTACTCCTCTACATGGATCCCAGCAGAAAATATGTTTTCTCTAGTTAGTGTAGGTTGGACTTTAATAGTTAAAACCAGGCTTTTTTGGTCACAGCATTGGCTACACCATTAAATTGTATGTAGGCAATTGATATACTTTTTCAATTGGGTTGTGGGCTAAAGACAACAATACATCTGTGAAGTAGTTTTGTTTAAAGAACTTTGTAAATGTTCTTATTTTCCTACTCCTGGGGGAATTCTGTACCATTGCGCTCACAAATAATTAATGAGCTGTGCATACTTTTAATTTTTTGCGCAGAAAATAGCTTCTGCTGGAAAGTTGCTAAAGTTCTGCCTTCTGCCCACCAGCATTGTGGCAATAGAACAGAGCAGTAGCTCCTGGCCAGCAAGGGAAGAGAGAGAGCCTGCAGTGCCTTCTTCGCAGTGCCTGTTGGGCCAGGTCAGAAGACAGGGGCTATAGTGGAGGGGTGGGGAGAGAAGACAGCATGGGAATGCTGGGGGTGGGGGGGGGGAGAGTGTGACAGACCGGGGCTAGTGGGGGAGGACAGACTGGGGCAGGGGCTGAATGGGGGTGGAGGCACAGGGGGAAGGAGATGCAGGGCCACATGAGGACAAGGGGGTGGCTGAGTGAGGGCACAGAGACACATGGATAGGGGGTGCAGGGACACATGGGGAAGGGGTGTCTGGGGGTGGAGAGACACATGGACGGGGGTGCAAGGACACATGGGAACAGGGGCACATGTGCCTTACTGAATGGGAGAGGCTATGGGTCAGCCAGGATCTGCATGGGGGAAGCTCCCTAACAATCCCTCCCCACCCCCCCATCCCCCAAAAACCTGTTCCATACTTTTCTCACCCATACCCAACACCCTTCAAAGTTCACACCCAGGCTCTTTCCCAGCAATTACTTCCCTCTCCCTCAGCTCCTCCATTACCCCTGACTGCCCCAAGCCTTTGCACTGCTTCTGAAGGGTATGGGAAATATGGTTCTGTATTGTAGTTTAAATGAGTTATTACTCAGAGTTCTGTTAAATTAATATGCCTAGTAAGAAATATATTTGTCAAAACGCATTTCCTGAATCTTTTTAGCTGTCTGTATTGTTACAGACATACTTGCTGACATATTTTGAAATAAATTACCAACAATAATTGAAACTGGTGTGATTATATTGTGTTATTTTGACAAATAAAATATGCAGAATTTTAAAATATCGTGTGCAGAATTTTTAATTTTTTGGCACAGAATTCCCCCAGAGTATTTTCCCAATGGCCCTGTGAAGTGGGCAGGTAAATTTCTGTGCTCATTTTATGGATAGTCTGAAGCAAATAGTGCTTAAGGCCAGCATTTTCAAATGTGCATTTAGATGCCTAAAGTTATGCAGTCAGGTTTGAAAATTTTGGCATAGTTGACTTGCCAAGGGCCACAGGGATTCATAGTCATAGCAGGGACTTTTAAGCTGCTAGACCACTTTTCTCTATGTAGTGCAGTGGTTTGCAATGTGAAAGACCATCTCAGTTTGTGGCTGAGGGTAGGATGTTTTTCAAAAAGCAGTCAGCATTGGTGTTGGACTGTGAGTCAGGTGAGCTGGATTCTAGCTTGGATCTACTATTGACCTGCTCTGCGACCTTGAGCAACTCACCTCATTTCTCTGTATTTTGGTTTGCCTTTCTGCAAAATGGGGGTAATGATATTTGTAAAGTGCTCTATAAAAGCTAAGTATTATCACTTATTATTTTGCATAATAAAACCAAGTTGATAACAGGAACCTCCAGACATGGATTTCTAATGATCTGGAGCACAGTTGGTTGTACTTAGTTTGCAGATAGAGGAACAAGATTTCTGACCACTGATTTATTGTTTTTTGTTTTGTTTAACTACTGTGTCTATAATTTTGTTGAGGGAGGGATGTTCTTTTATTAATGAATAATTGTTCAGCACCCTGAGCGCTTTTGCAGAGTTGGGATCATTTGTTCCATTCTTATCCTTATGGGGAGGCTGTTCTTTATGAGTCACTTGGCTCTTTATGGCATTTGCAGTTATAAGGTCAGCAACCTAAGAATCAGTGCAGTAACAAATAATTGCTCTTGAGTATCTTCCTGCATTCTGCATCAGCATTTGTAAGGTCAGCCTCGAACCCTGCCAAAGCACCTATGCATCTTGTCGAGGATGCTTTCAGAATCCATAGGCAAAGAAATTGTCCTAAGGACAAGGTTGTAAACCATAATCTTAATGGCCTCTTCTTCTCTAGAGAGTGTTATGCTGGAGATGATATCAGGGTCAATCATGGCAGATTTAAATCCTTCTAAGATCTGCTCACAAGGTCCATTGGATTTCAAATTTTCCACAGTTGAAGAAAAGGCTCATAAGTTTAAGATCTTGAAACTTCATCAACCAGCAGACTGACCCTGCCTTTCAATGCAGTCCTTATGGATCCTAACAAGGGTTTATGGATAACACCTGTCCATCCCACTAGTTTAGCAGAAGACAGACTTGTTATAGCAAGTCCTTCTTTGAGGATTGGATTCCCCCTTCTCCCCTCCCCCCCCCAACACCCAGACTCCTTTTCTTCTGATGTCCCTGGCAAATGAAAAAAACAAGATCAAAACCACCACAGGCTACAGTGGTGTCAGGAAGAAGGATCTTCTACAGTAAAAGCCATATTCAGCTACCATTTATCTGTTGTGTGGCAATCTGTCAAGCTGTATTCTGGAAGAATTACAGGAAGAGGTAAAGGAGATAATATCTGGAAGGTCAGAAAGCAGTGAGGCATTCTTCTAAGAGCAGCTTACATTGCATCAGACACGTAGCTGTTTATTCTGGAGCTATCATCATAAAATGAGCTGACAGACTGGTGCACATCAGTTAGTCACTGGACACACAGGTGGAAGTAGAGGAATCTGGCTTCTTCAGAACTTGTACAGTCAGACTTGGGAGAAAGCAAGGGACCCTGGATCAACTTTGAAATGTGTGCACCTGTGTAAACAATCCTCTAAAAGAAGAGCACCCTTTATTTACCACAGTTCATGTCAGCTTTCTCCAGCACTGGACTGTCAGAAAAGAATTCAGAAGGCAAAAATTGAAATTCAGTAAACAGACCCACAGGTTGTCGTCTTTTGTGACCTTAGAGCCATCTCCAAACAAAACCTTTGAAAATGCACTTGAAAACCCTGAACCAACCATTGCATTTTTCCCTTTATTTTCTCCATCTGCCCCCTTTTTGGGGACCCTTTGTCTTGATTTTGGTATGTCAGAACTCCATTTATCCAATCTAATTGAGACCAGGCCAGAACAGATAATCAAAAATTCAAATAATCCAGAGAATGGGAAAGCACGAAGCTGCAATGCCATCTAGAGGTCACAGGAGAGATCACCCACTTCTGGACCTATGTGTGCTCATTGTTCATTTAATACAGAGCCGGATTATGGAGGGTTGGATAAATGGGGTTCTACTGCATTGTGGATTAGCCCAGGGGTAGGTAAACTTTTTGGCCCGAGGGCCACATCGGGGTTGTGAAACGGTATGGAGGGCTGGGTAGGGAAGGCTGTGTCTCTCCAGAAACAGCCTGGCACCGCCCCGACTGCCCCCCTCAGAACCATCCAACCCCCCCTCCTCCTTGTCCCCTGACTGCCCCCTCCCGGGCCCCCCTGCCCCAACCATCTCCCCCCCCCCCCCCCCGGACGCTATCCAACCCCCCGCCGTCCCCTGACTGCCCCGAACCCTATCCACACCTCTGCCCCCTGACAGGCCCCCTGGGACTCCCACGCCTATCCAACGCTCCCTGTCACCTGACTGCCCCCCCCAGGACCCCACCCCATCCAACCCCTTTGCTCCCTGTCCCCCCTGGGGCCCCACCCCCTATACAAACCACCCCTGTTCCCTGTCTTCTGACCACCCCTCTCCCCCCAGAACCTCTGCCCCATCCAACCGCCCCCTGTCCCCTGACTGCCCCCTGGGGCCTCCTGCCCCTTATCCAAACCCCCCCCCCCCTTTTACCCTTACCCTTACCATACTGCTCGGCGGCAGGACAGGCTTATTTGAAAGCCTGGGAGGTGGGTGGGCGCAAGCTGTGCTGCCTGCGCGGCAGTGTTGCTGCGGGGGAGGGGGGACAGCAGGGGCCGGGAGCTCAGGGGCTGGGCAGGACAGTCCCGTGGGTTGGATGTGGCCTGCGGGCCGTAGTTTGCCCATCCCTGGATTAGCCTGATCTCTGATAAGTGCGTAATTGAAATCATTCAGAGAGGCTATTCTATACAGTTCCACTGCATACCACCAGATTAATACATACTCCTTTTTCAAGGATCTCTATTTGATAAAGAATCTGCTAGGGGACAAATTCAAACTTCTTCTACAACAGAAATGGTCCTTCAGAAGCATTGAAGAAGGGAGTTGTTATGCTTTCATTATCTTCTTATTGGTAAGAGAACTGGAGGGCTTTGTCCTATTCTGGAGAGCTCTCAATAATTTATCTGAAAATGCAAATTGGGTATTATGACAGCCTCAGCTATAGGAGCTCTAAATCCATGGGATTGGTTTGTGGTATTGACATCAAAGACACCTTTAGCATTACCTACAGTAGAGAATTTTGCAGGACTAAGTACTGTAATGTTCCAGAAACTCCTTAGTTTTGCAGGGCTTGGCAACAGCTGAGCTTCAGTCATTCCAGACTCAGTCACTTGTTTGCGAGTATGGACAGAGATGCTGCACACACTGTTCAGATTGACCTCACAGTACAGGAGCGTGTTAAAAATACCTCTACCAGCTTTGTTCTTGTTGAATCTCCTTTAGTTTGCTGGTTGAGACAGTTTCAACACCCCTGCTGTCTGTGCTCTTCACAGTATCCCTCAACTATGCCCTCCTCTGGCTCTGGCTCTGGCTCCTTGAGTCATTAGCTGGTGAACCTCAGTGGGTTACTAGCAGGGTAAGGAAAGTTTGTATGTCTTTCTTCCATCTCCCAATATTAATGTTGAATTCCTAGAAGGGTAGAGAAGATGCTTGCCCTTGACCCAGATCTCCTTCTGGCCTTGGGGTGTGTTCTACACTGCAATAAAAAACTCACAGCACCGAGTCTCAGAACCTGGGTCAGCTGACTCAGGGGCTTGGGCTGCTGGGCTGAAAATTGCAGTGTCAACATTTCCTCTCGAGCTGGAGCCTGGGCTCTGAGACCCTCCTCGCGGGATTTCAGAGACCAGACTTCAGCCCAAGCCTGAAATTTTTAGCTCCGCAGCCCAAACCCCAAAAGCCCAAGTCAGCGGGCCTGGACCAGCCGCGACTCTGCTGTGGGTATTTTATTGCAGTGTAGACATACCCAGGGAGCCCTGGAGCAGATATCCTTCCATCACAGTTGCCCATCCTGGCTGTTTCAAGTTGACTGCATCCTGTTCCTATCCCCAGCTATTTTCACTAGCTTTGGGGGAGATACAGGGAGAATTGTGTTTATGGGGAAAGAAGGCTGTCTTTGTTTGCCATAGTTTTGGTTGGTCCAGTGTTGTGGATGGACGTGAGACTGTTTGTTTTAAGAAATGAATTTTTAATTTGTGGCAGGGCACTTAAACCAGATAACAGATGATGTGACGAAGCGGGACTGTTCTTAATGTTTCCTCTGAATAGTGTGGGGGTGCCTCGGTTTCCCCTATGCAGTTCTTAAGTATCTAGGTGGTGGGATAAGGGTGTATGATCGTTGCAGGGCAGGTGTGTGCAGGGGTCTGGACACAAAGAATGGCCGACACCCTGTTTCCTGGCAACTGATGGCCTGGCCCTTCCCCCCTGCAAGGTTACAGCTAAAGGGGTTGGAGAACAAAGGAATCAGGTGACCTCCTGGCCCGGGAAAGGGACAAAGCCCGGAGGAGGAGGGGCTGGAGAGAGTTTGAGTTTGGGGCTGGCTGGGGACATGGAGTGAAGTGCAGACGTGGTTGTCTGGCTCACTGCCCACCAAAATGGACCCAGCTGAGGGGTCCTGTTCTCTGCACCTTCAAGCTCTGTGTTAGACCATGTTCCTGTCTTCTAATAAACCTTGGCTGGCTGAGAGTCACGTCTGACTGTGAAGTTGGGGTGCAGGACCCTCTGGCTTCCCCAGGAGCCCGCCTGGGCGGACTCGCTGTGGGAAGCGCACGGAGCGGCAGAGGATGGTGAATGCTCCGAGGTCAGACCCAGGAAGCTGGAAGTTGTGTGAGCTGTGTGTCCTGCAGTCTGCTCACAGAAAGGAGACTTCCCCAGAGTCCTGACTGGCTTCGTAGGGAGCAGTCCCAGAGCATCGCCCGGGGACTCCGTGACAGATGCTTTTTAAAGTTTTGTTCAAATCAATACAAGGCTTTGTTATACTATGCCCAACATCATGACTTTTTAGCTCCTAGAACAGGGCTCATCTAAGGAGGAGACTTACTTATGTCCCAATTCTTCCCCCATGTGTCTTTAATTATACCCTTGTTATGCACTCTTTTAAAAAAACAATTATTGGGACAGAGTTACTTCAACATTTAAGAGCATCTTAACATTTTATCTGGTAGGGGAAATGTGCAATATTTGTTTTTGCCTTTATGTTTGAAATGCTGCTTGAATGAAACTGTTTCCTTGCTGGGTACCATTTACATCTATGCTGCTACAAACCATGCAGTTTTTTTCTATCTTTAGTTATTTAAGTACTTTTTAATATCTGTCTACAACTATGAAGAGCCACTGGTCTGACTGTAGGTGTTCCAAACAAAGTAAAATCATGGTGTAATATTGGAAGCTGATGAAGAAAAATGTTCAAAATTTGGGATATACAGTAGTTGAGTTAGATTCATTAACATATATTCTAGTGGTACTATGAGGATGGGTAGTCTTTTTTTCTATTATAAATTCTCAATTTTGAGCTCTAATATTCATAGAATTACCACACCACATCAGACCAATGGTCCATCTAGTCCAGTATCTTGTTTCTAACAGTGGTCAGTACCAGATGATTCAAGATGGAAAAAATGCTGTTGTGGACAATAATGAAATAATTTACCTCCATAGGAAGTGTTTTTCTTCTAGAAATATTTTATTTATACTATCAAATGTAACTATGGATGTTGATTTTTTTTTTTTCCAAATCCATTTAAACTCTTGACCTCCGTGGTGTCTTGTGATGATGAGTTCCACAGTTTAATGTGTTAAACAAATTCTTTTACACATCTCCTTGGCCCTTGTCATGATGCCGTAAGGGAGACAGTTCTCACGAAGGACGTGGAATTAAAAATAATGGTAATGCATAATGATGGTTAAGATTAAACTAACCAGTAAATGTTACATACAAGACTTTTACAAGTGTTCTTAACTAAGCAAAATAGTTTATTAACTAATGTTAATAAAAATTGCTAAAAACATTCTAGCTAGGGTTAATATTAAAAAAAGGGCGCTTAACCAGGTTCAGGAGCAGCTTCTGGTCCGGTGGAGGGAACTTCAAGCAAATGGGAGGGAAATTCTGCTGAAGTGTGAGCTCATCTTTCTTTTTTCCCCTCCTCTCTTCCTTGACTGCTGGTGGGAGAAGGGAGGGAGGTGGGGCATTCCAGTCTGTCTTGGATGAACCATTGTGCCCACACTAAGGTAGAGAATCTCCTGACTTTCCAAACCAGTAAATTATTGGGAAGACATTCTGACAATTACATATATTTTTAGACAATCAGAATTAAAACTTAATGAATTTCTTAGAAAGGAAGTTATCTGAAAATATTCCTAGATGCCACAGTATAGAATAATTTCAGTGTCAATTTCAAGAGACTTTTTTCATGGCAGGACAGTAGAACTAATTCCATAGTAGCTTTTCAGCAAACTAGGAGCAATACAATCTTTTGCTGCTTTTACAGTCAGTGTTGAAGTGTTACTGTTTTATACCACTAGAGGGTACTCTTTAATAGGTTATCACAAAGATCTATATAACATTTGACAATGATTTAGTTTTTGTGGTTTTTATTTCACAAGCTATAATAAAGTGTATCAAGTGAATTTTGTTTCGCAAATTGTGCGTTTCACTATACTGTTCATAAACAATGTTTGCAGATCTTTGGTAAGAATGCAGTTTCAGGTAGCTTGGAATATACAAAATGAAATATGAAAACTTCTTTTAAAAAAACTTTTTGTGCCTTCGAACATATTAATATGAGCCTAGATAAAGTAATGATATAAGGCACCATAAGTTACCACTTATTCTGAGCCCTAATTCTAAGAATGCGTGTGACTGGCCTGTGCCTGAATAGGGGGATGGACTAGATCAGTGTTTCTCAGCCTTTTTGATACCAGAGACCAGCTTGCTGCCTTCCTAAACTGTGTCAAGGAAATCTCAGGGACCGGCAAGGAGGCTTCCACGGACCGTTGCTGCTCCACAGACTGGTTGTTGAGAAATACTGAACTAGATGACATCTTAAGGTCTCTTCAAGTCCTATTCTGTTTCCATGATTCTTCCATTATTGTTAATGGAAGTTGTGCAGCTCTCTTTGCAAAAAGAGAAAAGCTGTCTCAAAGCAGCTAGTTAGGTGTTGCACTCAGCTTTTTGGGCCAGAGATTGTGATTTACATCTGTACAGTAGTTCATGCAGTGGGGCCCTGATCTAGTTGAGGCCTCTGGGTGATAACGAAATATAAATAACCTTTACAGCTTCAAATTTATCTATCCTTGTACAAAGTGTGCTACCTTAAAAAATATTCCCACAGCCCCTGTGATACTGAAAATATTTATCTAAGGCATAAAGCAATTTAGGTGCCTTGTTTCAAAACCGTTGTTATAAACAAGATAAAATATTTTTGTAGATATAATTTGACCTTTATTTCTTAATTTCAAGCCAATATTAAGTGATTAGGATTTTTCATAAATTACATATGGTGAAGTTATTTAATTTTTAATTTCAGGTAAATTTTTCCAGTCACTGTTCTCTTTCTAGCCACTTATTTTAATACCACATTTTCAGAACTTGCTCAGTTCTCAGTCTACTTGTTAAAATACATTTTCAGTGAAATGGTAAATAAAAATCATGCTTACTTGTTTATTATGACAAAAAATTGGCAAACTGAAAACTTTGTAACACCATATACTTTTATTTTCTTCCAGTTGGTCGAATTATGTTTCAGCTGTTCTCAGATGTATGTCCAAAAACTTGCAAAAACTTTCTTTGCTTATGTTCAGGTAAGTAATTTTCCCCATTATTATCAATCATTTATTGTTAATTATCATTACAGTTGTTTCTTAGTATTAACTACAGCACCATAATTGGTTTGGTAGTATGTAATGTGCAGAATACCGTGAACAAAGAGCACAATTCCAGCCCCCAAAATTTAAGAATCTAAATGCATAAATGCATACCACACAGACAGTGGTGGATATTATTGCTGGTAGGTTTTGTGGAACAGGTGTGTTTTTAGAAGTTTTCAAGGACATTCAGAATACTAGATTGGTAAGGGGGGGTTGCGGATGGGTTATTGCCTGGTGCTTGTTAGGGGAATAGAAGATTGTGAGGGTTTGGTACCAGAGAATGGATTGGGGACTATAGGAAGGTTATGCATGGGTTTGACAGCTGAAAATGGAGATCAGAGCACTAGCAATGTAGCATTACTCACATTTATGTTATGGTGGGAATGGCAGCATAGATGAATTACTCATTTTCAGTAACTGATTGCTGTTTAGTTGAGACTGCATATACTCCTGCTCCAGCTTTTGAGGGTTGAAAAGCTAACTTGAGTGGAGCAATTGACAAAAGGTGTATTCTGAAATCACATCCCACTGTGTGAAATACATAGATATTTTTCACATATTTGAATATATAAACCTCCTAAGAAGATTTTAAGACAGTGTTTTAACATTAACTATCAGCTTTTTTCTCGCTAACAGTATGTTTATCTGTATGGCCTATTGGCTAAGTAAAGTGAGACCCTGTACTCAGCTCAGGGGCATGTCCTTCTGTGTATATAATGTGATGACTTTTGAACACCACATCCAATCAATTCTAAAATTTCAGGGAATGTTGTAGGCATCAATGGGCAGAACTCTGAGTTTGGTGAAAATTGGAAAAGCCGGATTTCCACTAGTCAGTACCACAGAATGCCCATGTGGTGCTGCAGACATAAATCTCTGTCACTCCCTGCTTCTTGTGTACACACATCACCGGCAGCAGCTTAATAGGCTGCTCTTTCTTGTTGGTATACAGCTTGGCCTACATAAGCAGAACTGTCAGGATTTGTTGGGATTGCGTTTATGATGGAGAATAAAGATGATTCGGTGGCAGCCAGGATGTTTGGGGTGAGAATGTGTGTGAGAGTAAAAGGCAACATTGAGGTTACAAGTCTGGGGGAACAGAAGGGGGTCAAAGTGTCAGGAACTGACAGGAAATTAAGTGTTATTACATTCTCTCCTCTTGGCCCAAGGAGGCAGGAAGGTGAATTTCCTCAGCCCTATAAAGTGCTTTTAGGTTCTCATGTGGGTGGTGATCTACAAGGTTAAGGGTAGGGCATTCGGGTTCAGGGATAGACTCTGTTTCTGCCCCTCCCACCACCTGCCTGTAACATACAATTCTGCTGACTCCTTAGCAGTAACATGGCCTGAAGGGTTGTGGTGCTGAACATCAGATCAATTTTGAAAAGTTAGGGGATGTTCTAGGCATCAGTAGGCATAACCCTGTTGATTTTGACCAAAGTCAATGAAAGCCCAATTTCCACTGCTGTGAAAAGAAAATCAGGCCCCAGTGTATCCATTTGGTGCTGCAGACAGAGGAATCTCTCTGGTGCCCCCCCCAATGCATGTACATATCACAGGAAGCAGTGTAAATGCTGCTGTCTCATTGGCTGTGCAGCTCGTCCTACGTAAGCAGTAAAGTGTGCAATCCTCTAGTATTTTATCATCTCTTTTTCTGCTTTTCTGATTACTGTGCATTTAACTGCTTTTTTTTTTCTTTTAACCAAGAAGAGTATTCATTTGGCCGGCAGTGTAGAATTTTTCATTCACACGATTGGATTCAGTTGCCTTTTTTTGTTTTGGAATTAAATAGACAGCGGATTAGTTAACCTGAGACACAGTGTCTTGTTGGAAACTTACTTGCTTCCATTAGACAAATTCATTTCAGAGCATAGAGTTGAGCCCTAGCCATGCACATCTACTCTGTTGACCAGGTTTTTCCCCTCAGTGGGACATCTTTGCATGCCCTCTCAATAGGGAAACTCCAGCATTATTATTAATATTAGAGGTTAGCACATTCTCCAGAAACGCCAGTTGTTATCTAGAATTGTTAAATGCTTTAGGGGAGGTCCAAAATCACCTATCCAAAGGTGGTGGGGAAACTGGAACATGGCCTTTAATTTTCATATTTGTGCATTACTTTTCACACTTTTTTTCTCTCTTTGGTAGGGCATGATTATACTCTAATCGTTTACAGTAAACCCTGGATTAGAATAGTTTTCTGCTGAGAAAATTGTTTTCTTCAAAAATACCCATCTCTGTTCCTCTTGGGTTCATTCTTCCAACATATGGCCCGGTGGGGAACTGATAGCTTTAAAACTTTAATTTTTTGAGCCATCCATAGTGATGCCCCATGTATTTCTCCCTCCAGTTCCTATTATTTATTTATTTATTTATTTCATCATCATCGTTATGGTAGTGCATTGGGACCAACTGAGAATAGGAACTCATTATGCTAGACACTGTACAAACAGAATAAGGGGCAGTCCCTGCCTCAAATATCTTATAGTGAGACCAAACAAGACAGACAAAGGGTAAGTGAAAAGGGATAAAATATACGAGCAGAGTGAGCAATACAATGGCTACTACCATCATATTTGTTCTGGAGTTTTTTTTTGTTTTGTGTTTAAATTCTTTGGGATTATGTTAGGAGGAGATTAATGGGTTGGAGACCATGAGGAAGGCAGTTGGGAGGGAACTGGAGCAAACAGGGAATCGGCACAGGAAGATAATGTTCAGAAAGAACCGCAGAAAGCAGTTTGACATCAGTGTCCATTGGTGCCTGCATTCTGCAGCTGCTGTGCAGGCTTCAGACTCTGACTGGATTCATCCTGCAATTTCTTTCCCATGGGTCCTTGGACCCCAAGAGGAGAGTTTCCCCTGCCCTGTTGTGGTTTTGCAGGGTGCTGGGAGGAGGCCCCATTTTACAGTAGGGGCCCAATGCACCGGTACTTGCTTGAACTGCCTTCTGTAAAGCTGCTTTGCCTATACTGCCTTTCTTTGTTACAAAGGCCGTTCTGAACTCTCTGGAGATGATCACCTTTTTGCAGATAGTTCCTGTCTGCAGCAGTGCTCACTGCTGCTGTCCTCCTCGGTCTGCCTCCTTAAAATACTCTTTGGTGCACTGTCTGTGCTGTGACCAGATGCTGTGTGCATTGTCGTAGTATCTGGGGCTTCATCCCTTTTTCCTTATCTGTATGAGGCTGTCTTACGTTCCCCATTTTGATGGCTTCTCTTAAGCTCTGAGTTTCCCAGAAAAAAAATATCCCTGCTTAAGAGCTTGGGCAGTAATTTGACTTTTTTAGCAAATAAATTGGTGGTGGTTATTTTTTACATTTCCTTTTACCAGGTGAAAAAGGAATTGGAAAAACAACTGGAAAAAAGCTGTGTTACAAAGGCTCTACTTTCCATCGTGTGGTTAAAAACTTCATGATTCAGGGTGGAGACTTCAGTGAAGGTAAAACAGAAAATTCTTTCTCTGTGCTAAGAGATTTAATTGCAGTTCTAATTTACGAAGTTAAAATTACTGCCAGAAAATTCCTTGTGTTTTTATACTTTGTAGATATTAAAACCAAATATTACATTATTTTTCATTCTTATATATTATTATTAAGATTACATTTAGAATTGCACATATTGTGGAGTCTTTGGAATACCATAAGAATCCCTTTAGGTATTTTTTGATACTGAGGTTCTAAAATGTTCTTGTTAGATGTTAAAAATATATAGTATTAAAACACAGATTTCCTTGCCTGAGTTGCTAACGCTATCTTTTGTTGTTTAAAGAAAACACCTTAAATGTAATTTACTTTAAATCTTTTCCTTATTGCATTTTACGTAGTGTGGGCAATGCTGGTAATGTTAACTCTGATTCTTTTGTGCTGGTACAATACTGCATTAAAGGGATGTAACTGTGTGAATAAGTACAATGGTGATAGGTGCATTGAAAATACGTATTGGATGAGCCTCCAAATGTAAATTCAAAGCAACAAGGACTTGTTCTGCTTCTTTTCCCCCAATATACACACAACTTAGGGTCCCTCCCTCAGCCCTTCCTTAAAATGTTTGCCCTCCCCAAAGTGGATTTTTCTTTACCGCTGCACTCTTACTTACTGGCCTTGCAGATTGAACTCTCTCAACTGGTAAAAGGCTGCCTCTGCAGGTACGTTGTACCAACGAAGAAGCTAGGGGACAGATATAGAGCAGGGTTGCTCTGAAAGAACTGGTAGCTACTTTTTCACTTTTGTGGCATCTGAGCCACAGCTGGGTTTCTGTGAGCGTGGAAAGCTGTCAACCTTGTTTGTTAGCTCTCTTCTCTGATACCTGCTGCTACTTTTTCCTATTTCCTCCTGTTTGGAGATCCTTAAGTACTAAGGGAGAGGAGTAACCTTTTGAGCAGTGGTGCGCAACCTGCAGCCCGTCATGGTAATCCAGTGGCAGGCCAGCCGCGAGACAGTTTTACATTGACCGTCCGCAAGCATGGCCCCCAGCGGCCGCACCTCACTGTTCCCAGTCAATGGGAGCTGTGGGAAACGGCGGCCAGCACGTCTCTGCAGCCTGCATCACTTCCTGCAGCTCTCATTGTCCGGGAACGGCAAACCGTGGCCACTGGGAGCTGCCGGCGGCCGTGCCCGTGGGTGGTCAATGTAAACAAATTGTCTCGCGGCCCGCCAGCGGATTACCCTGACAGGCCGCAGGTTACCCACCACTGCTTTGGAGCCTCACTTGAGTTTTTTCCAGTCCTCTCCATCCCCAGGGCAAGCTTTATTGGACTGTGAACTACATCACTGGTGCAAAGGTCTGGGTTGCAGACTCCATAGCGGAATATTTAAAGCCAAACAAAAATATTTCATGAAATTAAAAGAAACTCTTCATGTAAGACTTTATAAAGCTTTTGCACAAAATCTAAATGTTGGGTATTTGATATACTTGAGTGTATCCCTTTAATTCATATTACACCTCTACCCCGATATAACACGAATTCGGATATAACGCGATAAAGCAAAAGTGGTTTTCTGTCTTGTCTACAACATTGGTTCTCAAACTGGGGTTCGTGACCCCTTTGGGGGTCGCAACCCGGTTATGTGGGGGGTCGCAAGCCTTGAGCCCTGCGCTAGCCTGTGAGCCCCAACTGTGACGCATGGCTGCAAGCCCCGACCCCGTGTGGAGCTGCGGGGCTGCGAGCCCCAACCCTGGGCTTGATGTGAAGGATGACATCAGATGCGCCCGTTCTAAAAACAATGCCAAGAATAAAACTTCTTGTGTCAAATACTGTATTAATAACAGAAATGCTCCAGGCCAAAGCAAGTTCAATATAATGCAGTTTCACCTATAACGCGGTAAGATTTTTTTGGCTCCCGTGGACCACGTTATATCGGGGTAGAGGTGTATTTGCAAATAGTACCTTTTAAAAAGTAATTTGTTACTTACTATTCTAAAACTGTTTGTTTATAAAGCAAACTTAAAATCTTCTGATAAGATTTAATGCATGCTTTTACTACATAGGTAATGGAAAAGGAGGTGAATCTATTTATGGTGGATATTTTAAAGGTAAGGGCTAATATGTCTTTATGGTCTGTTGCTTCATTTCGGAGATAAAAGAAGTTTTGATTCCCAAGATATTTAATGTGGAAAGGTCTACTTATAGGTCACCTTTTGCATGAAACTAATATTGCATGACAGTTATTTTTATATGCATGGATTTCAGATACATTTATTGAGCTATTTAATGTTAACTGACAAAATTAATTAAGGCTAACTTTACTGGTTAAACATGACTTTCAGCATGGAGGTTAGGCAACTTGATTCATGAAAACTCCTATCTTCCTGCCTAAAACTGTCAACATATTCTTTTGTTTATAGAGAATGTGGTCTTTTGCAAAATGAAAAGGTAAGAGACACAAGCTCAGTAACACAAATTCAAACTCTGTTCCCTTGCACCCTCCCTAGTAAATATATGGACAACTGATAATGTATCAGTTTGTGGATGGATATCTGTATTGCTTGGAGACGTGGAGAATTCTGTATCTAACTTTTTTGAGGGAAAATTAATTATTTGGAGAATAAATACTTGGAATTATTCCCAGTTCAAAACCGTTCTTATTTCTTTAAAAACACTGTCCATTTTTTCCCTCCGAGGTTTGTATATTTAGTGTTGGTTTCTAAAAATATGTGGCTGTATTTATACTCTGTGCAAGTAATTTATTTGCACAGAGTGGATAAATGTACACCATTCACCTTCTTTCTAAAGCTTTTTTGGAAAGAAAGAGGTGTGAGAGTTTGTAATGGTAATCAGTGCTTTTAGGAGACAAGGTACAGTATAATTTTTAAGTGTAAAAAATGGGAAGTTACTGTGCTATTCCAGTCTTGACACAAGCCTGTACATAAGCTGTTGGGTGTTTCATGTATTGTGTGCTGTGAACAATTCTTTGTAGTTAGGTGCATGCTGTGAAGTTTCTTTAATATGTAATAAGGAAGCATAGTTAGATGTCAGAATATTACAGCTGTTAATCAGAAGCAGCTATATGAACAGATCCCTACTCTAAAAAGTTGAGCTCTTGTTTCTAAAGAATACACTTGGATTGGTAAGTGCTAAAAATCTGGTACTGTATATTTGTCTGCATTTTTAAACATTAATGGTACAATCTTAAGTCTAATACGATTTTGTCTGTGGTAAATTAGTTGTGTAGTTATTTCATTTTGCTGATTGAAAATATTTTGACTGCACAACTATGGGTCCTCTTTACTTAGTTTATTGGATTAAATAATACATTCTTATTTTTCAACCTCTAATCTGTCTTTTACAGTTGGGTTGAAGAGGAGGACGTGTTTTACTCCTCTCATGCAAGTGTCGCTATTAAATTAATTTCCTTTCGGATTTTGAAACTTCAAGTTTGAGTTCCGCAGATTGATGTAGTGCACAAGTTAACACCCTGGCAGGAAAAAGTTGTTTAACTGTGTCTTCCTACCTAAGTAATACTCAACATTATGTGTAAATGATAGCATTGAATATGTTCAGCCATGTTTTAGGATGGGAGAGGGAGAGTCTGTTATCAAAGTGGCTTTCTTTCAGGAGACACTGTTGGGTTTAAGTTTTTGGAAGCGTATGATGAGTTCAAGTTGTTTGGAAGACAATAACAAAACATTTTAAATACATTTATTCTTAGCAATATGGTTCAGACTGTTTCTAAAGCAGTTGTGACTTAAAAAAAAAAAAAAAAAAGCAAACTCCTGTGTTCTTTTCTCGGTATTTCTGACTTAACAAATATAAATCTGTCTCCGCTCTTAATTTTTGAGAGATTTTGCATAGAATTCTTTTTTTTTAAAGTGTTCAAGTTTCCTTAGTGAGCAGAAGAAGAATTTCTCGTTGTACTGTCCATGTGCTGCTAAGAAAATTATACTTGTATTCATTTATGGGGGAAACTGACTAACATGGTTTTTTTTCTTCAAACAGATGAAAACTTTGTTCTCAAACATGACAGAGCATTCCTTTTGTCAATGGCAAACCGAGGGAAACATACCAATGGTTCCCAATTTTTCATGTAAGTAGATGTAGTTTGAGAGCTGAACTTTTCTTAAACAGAGAAGCGCTGTTCATGAGAAAGATGGTATTGCTAAATTAAATATATATATGGATGTTTGACTAGAATCCAATGAGTACCTGCTGTTTGTGAGCTGTTGTAATTAGGAAACATTAAATATGATAGTCTCAATTTATTTGTGTTTTCCTGGAGCACGAGAATTGATCATATATGAATGTTACTTGTTTATTGCTTGTTTTTCTAAAGTAACATTGGCCTAGACTTTTGTGTTCATTAGTGTCCCTGGGGTAGATTGTTTTTGCTTTGTGTTCTTCTTCAATATCATGCACATGAAATAAATTATAATTGAGCAACTGTAAACTCCAAACTTCAAAATTTTCTGTGAAAAAGGACAAGATGTCTAATATATAGATAGTTTAGTGTCAACAGTTGCATGTGTTTTCAAAATGTGGTCTGTTTTTATGGGGTATTCGTACTTACTATTCTAGTCTATCCCTGAAGTACCTTCCTTCTGTGTTGCTGCATAGTACTGTACATATCTGTGTACAAATGGCTTTTCTGCCAACACTGGTTAAACTGGATTTAAATTAAGGGTGTTTGTTGAAGGAACTGTAGAAGATCCCTTCTCGTACAGTTATTTCTATTATAACACACCCCAGTTTATAAGCATGCTTCTGTTACAATATACAAGATATTTGACTAAAGTACAGCTCTAACAGGAATAACTGTTCTATACTGAAAGAAATAACTAACGTTTTGGCTGATATCAAATTTTAGGCTCACTAATATCTCTTTTAAAATTTGCTAATGTTTGACTATGCATCTACTTCACTATCTTTTAAAAATTGTCCCCCTTTTTAACATTTCATAGAATATCAGGGTGGGAAGGGACCTCAGGAGATCCTCTAGTCCAACCCCCTGCTCAAAGCAGGACCAATCGCCAATTTTTGCCCCAGATCCCTAAATGGCCCCCTCAAGGATTGAACTCTCAACCTTGGGTTTAGCAGGCCAGTGATCAAACCACTGAGCTATGCATATCTGAAAAAAATGTGGTTTCTAACTTTGGGTTTATGTTGGGGAGGAGGTTTTCATTGTGAAGTATCTTTACATTGTTATTCTTCAGAAATTAAATAGTCATATAGTTTGCTACATTAAAACTTTGTTTACTTTGCCATCTTTCTTGATGGATAAGAATGAATGGCGCTTCACTGTCTTCAATAAAAGCGTAAATTGTCCAAAAGGATGCCCATTTTCTTTGCCTGAAAAGAGTTCTTCAATGTAATCTGATAAGGTTCAGATAAGAGACATTTTTAGGTCACTTCCTAAAGAATGTCCTAAAAATGGAAAACAGAAGCACAAGAGGCAATCTTTGGAAATTGATTTACTTCTGATTTTGCACTCAAACCCTCTGCTTCTCAAAAAGCTGCAGCTTTGTGGTGCCACCTGCTGTTATCTCTGTCAGTTTGGCTGGAAGATGGCTGTGTATTACTGAGTACGGTACATTTTATACATTTAGCTGTGTATATATAACACACGTTTTACATATATATAAAATTACATAACTTACAAATAAGTATTTAAAACAGATTAGTTCACTGTTCCTTTTAAGTGTAATATATAGTGACTTGCTTTTTGATTCTCAAGTCATAATTTTCCATTTTTGAGTTTATCTGAACTGTAAACTTGGAAATTTAATAAGCTACATCAATCAAGAAGCTACCATCCGAGGGCTCTAAAGTTTCTTTTATCTTTCCTATATTATATTTAGATATGTGTATCAAATTTTCTTAAATAAACAAGCTGAGTGTTTGGTGTGTTTAGGTTAACTTTTTTTAAATAAAAAAGAACATTAAGGTAACATTGAATACAAAATTTAAATTATTTGATTTAATCATTGAAAGATAAATATTTAAAGAAACGTTTCTATTATATTTTTCAAACATATGAAATGTTTTTAAGAGCACGTGTATTTTAAAAACTGCATTAATTGATATCACTTTTGTTTCTCAGAGAAAAAGTTTTACAGTTAAGCGTGAATCCTGCAACTGATAGCTCACAGGGCGGGATGGCTGCAACCATACAAGTTGCATTGAAACACTACACAGGTGCAGCAGTATGGCTATGCATGATCAGTTGCAGAGGCGGGGTCGTCTTTCGTAATTTGATTTGTGGTTGGGCAAGAATGGGTCATGAAAGACCACAAACTACAACCATGGCTTTCTTTTCATGCAAACTCTCCTTTATGGGTATAAACTCACAAATCATAGCAACTGCTCATAAGATAGCTTCTAACATGCACAGTTTCAGATTTAGATAGCTCGTAAAAGTAATTGTTTCCAGATTTCACTCCCAATGATTTCATCGTTTAAAAGTTAAAAATGTAATATATGAAAGTAGTTGCTCTTGCTCAGCAAAGTTACCTCAACTTACAGTATTCCTCCAGGCTTAATGCCATTAAGTTTGTACAGCCTGATTTACCCTTATTAAAGTATACAATTCTTGAAACCCAAAATAGTCCTTTCCTGGCCTCATCCTTTAAGCTGTTTGAGTGACAAAATTAATATAATATAATAAAATCTTAATATTAAATATTAAATAGAATGTTTGTTTTAAAATCTATAATTCCATTTATATAGCTAAAAGGATTTAAGTTCTTCAAAGATGACAAATCAAAGATTATTGGGTAGGTTTTAAAGGACATTTTCAGACTTTAAATAAAACACAGTCATACCTTTTTGAAATTATACATCCAACTTGTTGGATTTATAGAAGGAGATATATGTCAACTCTTCCTTAATTTTTGTTTTCAGTCCTGCACATACAGGGTTTGGTGCATGATTGGATAGCATATTCTGATATTGCACATATTTGTATTGATGTCAAGAGCTTTATATTTCTCCATAGGGTGGATTTGATTTAAATCAAATTGATTTTCAATCATGATTTAAATCACTGGTCAGGAAGACTTGATTTAATCATGGTTTTCTACGTAAAAGTGCACTCTTGTTGATTGTTACAACCTAAATATATATTCTTCACAGCTCAGAGATTAGAAGCAGGTTTCATTTTTTTGAAGGTACACACATTTTTAAACAGTGATTTATTTTGAAAACTTTTCAGATTAGTTTTATAGCTATATCAGAAAATGAATGATTGGTTATTTCATTTACCAAAAGTAATTGAAGCAGATATTTATGAAGTCATTGGGAGGTGAACTATCTCCAGTTCAACAGGTTAATCATTAATATTTGCAGGATTTTCTTGCCATGTTGTATTAGGAGGAGACCATCACCAGACAGACATTTCAATTGTTTTATTTAACTATTCTCACCTCTATATATTATTTAAAACCATTTTTGCTGTTAACAAGCATGTTACCTCTGGAGACACAAATCCACAGTCTGAGAACTGCAAAACTAAGCATCTCTGATGGTATCTTCTAGACTCAGCACTGAGTAAATAGAAAGATTAACCTAAATAATCTATACAGAAGCCTGTGGAACCCCATAAGATTGGGTCCCTAATCCAGGAACGATTGGAACTCATTTACAAAGTTTTTCTTAAACATTACATGAATATATTGTCTCATACTATAGAATTAGAATTAATAATCCCTATTCCATGATGAGATATCTTTGAGCTATAATGTATCTTAATTAAAATTATCTTTAGATAGGTTTTTTCCTCAAAAAGCATTTTATAAAAAAAAATCCAATTTATATTAAAAAAAAAAATCTGATTTTTTTTCTTTTTCTTTTCTTTTTTTTTTTTTAACTTTTATCCACCCTGTTTCTCCAGACAAACTGAGGCCCCAGTCTGTCAAGTGTTTATGCACGTGCTGAACTCTAAAACCATGGATTAGTGCTTGGAGTTAAGCAGAAGTGTTTGCAGGACTGAAGCCTAAGTAGAAATAAAGGATTGCACAACTTTAAAGACATGGTTGTTCAAAATGACTTATTTGTTGGCCTCATTTTAAGAGGGCCTTTCCTCTTATCAGGCATTAGTGCTGTTTGGTATAACTGTGGACTTTTCAATAACCTATTAGGCTGTGAATATTCTCTTGGCAGGTAGACTGGATTAACGCACAGTTGCTACTGTCCAGTATGATGCTCCATCAAATGCCCAATGAAAAACAAATTGAATTATTATATTGTGAGTTACTTGAAATTGATTATACTGGACACCAATGCTCTGATCTTATAAGCACAGAATTTTACTAATTTCAGACCACTTCAGTTGTAGTTTATTGATCTGGAATGTCATGGGTGTGAATGAGTAGGGCAGAGAAACTGGTCTCTTATCAAGTACTGCTAGAGAAGTTTAAATGGAAAAGACTGAAGAAATAGGTTAGGGGGGAAAATTAAGGATCAATTTGAGAGAAGAACAAACAGGGCAAAAAAACCCTTTAGTAGAGAATAAGACATGGTCACAGAAGCGTAATGAAGTGTGCTCTGTGTCACAAGTGGTAATAAAAGGGTTTTATTGTTAGACAATTTTCTGCCATTTAACTTTGTATTATGATTATTAAATGCAGGGAATGATTTGGGATGAATTGAAAATACTTAGCTGAAGACAAGATCACATTTATTGGAATAACCAATCTTTAAATGTACTAAAAGGAGTTATTCTGTTCACCAGTGTTACTGAAGCACGTTGTTGCTTAATTAAGAAAATGTTCAAGAAGTCTTTCTATACCATTTGATTTTAAATATTCAAGGTGTTACTCCTAATATTTCATGAGACTATGGTGCAGGTTCTTAGATTTGGCTGTTACAAGTTGAAAACAAATTATAAAGCAATAGTTGAAAGCTAAAAATTACCCATTGATATTTTTCTCATAAAGGACCACTGCCAACTTCAATTTTTTATATTAACCACTTTCAGATAATTCAGGGTTCTGGGAGAACACCCTTTAAATATAGTATGTCCTGACTTTTTTTTAAACCTTGAAAAAAACAAATAAAGATTTTCCTGATCCCATGCTGATATTCAGAAGTGTTTTTTGGATGGGACAGAAATCAGTAGTGGATATACTAGGCTTACCCGTCTTTCTCCTCATGGCCCAGTGCCTGCTCAGTTTTAGCTGTGCTGCTGCTGTTACTGGTAAATATCTTCTTGCAACGCCTGGGGAAGAACATGTGTGAGCCCTCCTAGAGTGGTGCATGGGCATAATGTGGTAATAATTATATTAATAATACTTGAGACTACAAGTGTAACTGACCATCAACAAAACAGTGAAACTGAGTACATACAAAATGTTATAAAATTCACAAAGGCTCTGATCCTTCAAACACTTGTTGGCAACATTACCTTTCTCATACACAGTTGGGGGAGTGGGGGAAGGGAGAGTTCAAGAATCCAAAGACAGACCTTATTGATTAATTTTGGTGGGACTACTTGAAATAGTATGATAAGCACATGTTTGATTGCAGGATCAGGCCCAAAGTAAAAAAAAAAAAAAAAAATCACAAACTGAAAAGCTAGAAAACACATTTTCTCTTCGTTATCGTAGTCTAGATACTATTTGTAACAATAATAGGTACACATTTTTCATATTGTGATCTGGTCAGTATTTCTTTAAACTAACCAGTTAGCCTACTGAGAATTCAGGTGACTTTTTTTTCCAAAGCTTCTTGAAGATGTGTGAAAAGTCCTAAATATTATTCCCCATTATTTTGAGTGTTTGGAATTTTTGCATTTATATCTTAGAGCTAGTTTATGAAGTTTTGAAGCCATTCGTTTCTGCACTAAACATCATTTGAGGCAAAACTCTTACTTAGTATCAGTTTAATGCTGTGAGCCACGGAATTACATGTCTACTTTTTCATGCTGACAAATTAATTCCTGGTAGAATTTTAACATTTCAGAAAGTCACATTTCTGAAGCACAGTGCCATGTTTTGTGACAAAAATAGAATAAATAGACATTTTTGAACTCCTGAGTGAAGAAGAAAACTCATTTTGAGGGTTGTGCTATATGACCACTGTTACAGCCACTTCTGTATATTACTAATGACTAATTGGAAACAGTTAATTACTAAGCTTTTCAGTTAAGGTCTTATAATGTGAGTGTCCCAAATAACATTCAGAATTTTTCCATTATTACTACTTTGAAGTAAAATTTTCTATTTAATTTTATTTGTACTATTTTACAGTAATATATTAAATTACTAAATAGATCAAAGGGGATTCAGTATTTCAGTGTTTTTGACCACAGTCCTTCAAAATGCTTATACGTGCTTAATTTTAACACATGAATAATCCCATTGACTTGCACGACTCACATGAGTAAAGTTAAGCACATACCTAAGCACTGCAGGATCATAGCCTATGTGCGTAAAGGCAGAGTAAAAAAAACCTGCTCTTTGTTTAGTTGTTAATTGGTAGATTAATTTAATTAAGCAATATTTAGCTGTTCAATATATCTTCTTTATTCCAAATAGGTTAATTGTATTACTGAAATAATGTTGTAGTTTTAGAAGTATATCAAAACAAAAATGTAAAGTCATAGGGTAAAAATACTTCCTCCGTTTGCATCTTCAATCTTGATTTCCTTGTTAGATTTCTAGTTAAATGATAGCCCTCCCTTGCTTTTTAATGACAGTGTCTATTTTCCCTTTTTAAGGGAAACTTATTAACATGAGAGAGGTCTTAGCCAGTTGCTGGAACTTGTGAAAGTGTAGATTAACAGATTTCTAATGTGTTTTACTGGTAAATCAGTAGTTTTCAGTATCATATTTATATAAGAAATGTAGTAGTATGGCATCCTATAAAGTATAGAATTAGGACTTGCTTCAGTAAACCTCCTAAACACCTGTGGAACTATAAGCATCTGAGAAGTCCCATTGAAATTAGCTACTCATTTGCTAAATTATGCTTGTTTTCAGGTGCTTTGCTGGATTGAGGATTTAATTAAGGGTATGAGTGGATTCCATTTTCACAATGGTTTATCTTTGTAATTCAGTGCTCAAGCAGAGCATTTCTTTAGTGTTTAAAAACAAAACTTGTTCTAGCTTTCCAAATACCTTTTTGTTCTATAGAAAATTTAGAGCCCTCTATTTTTAAAGCATCCTTGTTTTGCATACTTTAAATTTGTATTTTAATAAAACAGACTCCATTTTGTTTGAAAATGTATTACAATTTATTTCTTGCCATTTTTGTGTAAAATTTACAGAAACAGTGTTACATCGTGCGCTCCAAAGGTAATGTCTCATTCCTCTAAGGCTCTGTCCTTTCTTCTTTTCTTCTCTTTCTTTCTTTCTTGTCTTTTTCTGATCATGTTATTACATGCATTGAATCCTATGTTAGTGCTGAAGTCCTTTTAAGAATACAAATAAACTTGCTTTATCAGAAGGATTCTCTTCTGTGTGGCAGTAATATTTTTAATCTATTTACTAGTTATCTTCACTGACTATGGTTACTTTTTTCTGTAAATATTAACTTGGATAATACTGTCTCTTATATGGCAGTTTTTGAAATTTGTTTAATTGTTAGTAAAATGAAGTTATGTAAAAATACAGTTCTCTATATGAAATTAAATGTTTCTTGGGGAATGAATTCTATTCACAGCTGTGGATAGACAGAGCCTACTTCTTGCTCTTGAAAAGTGATAGTGCAAGAAATGTGACAGATGAAATTTCAGAGTATTCTTTCTATGGAAATATTAGCCGACCTTAAAAAATTAACTGAAATATAATAAATCTAATCTGAAGTAGTCTTGTGAGGAGATATTCAATGGCACAATGAACAGGCACCCAGCTTTCATTAAAGGCATATGTGTTGTTCACCTGACTTTCATTTGTGCATTTGAAAATCTCCCCCTTGACTTTTTCCTCTTTTCGTTTCATGAGCAAGCAAATGAAGAAAACCGTTTATCCATTTCGTCAGGCTCAAACTGCCAGTGAAATAAGGGAGAAAAACCCCTAGATAGGTTTTGCCACAATGGCTGCCCTTTTCTTTGTTAATCCAAGACTCTAAAGCCCCAGTTCAACAAAGTACCTGAGCCCATCTTAGTGCTTTGCCAAATCAGTATCTAAGTCTTTCTTGTCACTCAGTAGTCACTAGTATATTCATTGTGTTTTAAACTGTTGCATATTATTTTCTTGACTTCTAAAAACTAAAAGTATACATTTCAGTGCTGGTTTCACTAAAGTAACTGCTTGTTTCAATTTCAATCTTTTAGAACAGTTTTATAATTAAACTTGGTTAAAATAAAATATTTACTTGAATGTAGATTGTTAATGTAATTAATTTTTTTGTTCATCAAACTACAATGGCCATAAGAGATTGCTTATCCATAGTAATATATTTCATCAAGAAAGTAAGATTTATTTTATGAACGAACAGAAGGGACACACAAAACAGGAAAATAAATTAAATGCCTTCCATGTAAGCAGCTCTTGTCTTGTAGTTACACTAGAATGATTTCCTGCACTATGTAATGTGGGGAAAGAGGGGAGTGGTGGTGTTTGGACACAAATAAAGGTGAGGCATGAATATTTTTTGTAGTTCCATCTTTTGGCAGATGTGATCCAGTGCTGCAACACCCCATTGATTTATTGGACGGAATCATGGCCGCCAATCTAGTTTTGAACTGTCTGATTAAAAGTAACTTTTCAATGATAGTTTAAGTACTGAATCCTTGATACCAAGTCTGCTTTAATGAAACCTCAAATGGAACATCTATTGTGGACGCCCCAGGATTTGAAAAGAATTGGTGGAAGGGGCATAGAAAGGGAAAATCATGATTTCTGTGGGTTCAGGGAATAATTTGAGAAAAGAAATTCACGTACAGGTCATGTTGATACTCTGATGAGTAAAATTAATGTGATTGTGGGTTGTTGTTTGTTTTAAATGATGTCCCTAGTTGAATTTCTGTGTCTAAATAGCGCAGTTCCTCTTGCATCTTTTAATGCAGCCTTGCTTTGAACAGACTGAACTTGGATGCAAGTATTATGTCATGCTAGTGTTTTGCAACTTGGAAGTAATTTCCTTTCCTCACTGGGAGAGAATTTAAAGAGTGACTCCAATCCTTTATGATCAATTAAATCTCTTTTACAAAATAGTTTGAGTCACATCTTCTTAAATTAATATTCTGATCTTGAAGGGAAATAAGAAATGTGACAGACGTAGCTCTGTTGTACTAGACGTAGTGCAGTGACTGTTTCTCTATTGGCTCCTACACACCCAGCTCTTTCTAACTTAAATGAATGGAGGTATCTATATGAGGCATTAATCATGGATCATGTTAGCATCTGTTACTATACAGCTGATTCCCTACCCAGCAGAGCAATCTGCTGCTGCAGGGAGGACTGCAAACTTAATATGTGAGAGGCAGTATTGTAGTCTTGATGTTATATATAGATGTATTGTTTTGGAAGCTGATTCATGGAGCCAGCAAAATAGAAGGAGAATGAGAAAGTAGGAAAAATGTGCTTTCCTGTATTGTAACTCCTGTTTTTGTTTTGTTTTTTGCTGGGGGGGGGGGTTTGGTTTGGTTTGTGTGTTGCTTAATAGAACTCACTTAAAAATAATAGTTACATTCTTGTACTGTAATAATTTCAGAAGTACTTCACCCACTCTTTTTTATTGCCAAATGGTATAGTTTTTTATCCTTAAAAATATTACCATGAGATGTCTTGGAGTATATATTTATACAGACATTAATACATGAAAAAATTGTTTATTGCATGCATTTAATGATTTTTTTAAAATAGGACTTGTAAATGTTGTACTCGTTAATGTAAATTATTTTTTTATACTAATGTTCACAATTCCCTGTACTTAGTATGATTTTAATCTTTATTTAGACTTTTATCAAATTTTTAACTGGATTTTTTCACTGTTTTTTGTCTTTTACCTTCACTTTTTTGTTTCCTCTGCCATTCTGCTTTTTACCTCTTCATCTGAATTCCTGATTTTTTACCATCATATCCATGTTGATGTATGTCAAATTAGAACAACAAAGCCTGCTCCTCATCTTGATGGGTAAGTCTTCTATTTTTAACTTGTACTGTTAATAAAATTCTAATATTCAGGAATAATTAGTTCACATCTCAATTTAAAGGTGGACAGAACTTAGAAACAAAAAATAATTGGTTGGTTTGATAGAAAAATGTTGGTGGGGGGTTGCCATTTCAGCTTTTTTGACGATCTTTAAAAAAAAAACCTACATAGTCATGAATGTAATCAAATTCTTTATTTTTAACTTAGGGGGTTTTTTTTGTTTGTTTGTTTGTTTTTTTTTAACTTCCAGCTTTTGTTGTTAACCCTTGGGCCTCTGGGTTTAAAAATATAAAAATAAAATTATAATAAACTTATTTTCTTGTAGTGTCTTCAATATAGATAGTATCCCCAAATACTTTAGAGTCACTGCAAATATTAATTATGGGACTAGAAAATGGGAGGAAGAATTTAGAAGTCGTTGCGCTCTAATGAATAGCGAGTAAAGAATAATCCCATCTATATTGCTGATTTACTATGTGTCTTTGGGCAAGCCCTTTAACTTCTGTTTTAGTTTCCTGTCTAAAATGGTGATAATGATTACCTACCTTACTGATATGCGGTGAGAAATAAGTTTGTCAGTGCCTTGAGATATCAAATACCTAAACTGAATAGTTCTCTCAATAAAGGCAATTTAGAGCCCTGCGAACACTCCACAGGGTGCCTCCATGATGCCACTCTTCCTTGGCTTGTCAGTGGCAAGGGCAACCCACACAACTGTCTGCTGGGTTGTCATCGTGCTCTTCTTTCAGCAGGCTGTGCCTTCCCTACCTTCCTGAGCCATTATACCCTTTTGCCAGGCAGACTGGGATCCAATAAGGGCCTCTTTTAAACACTCAATGTGTGACATGCAATTTTTGAGGGGTATATGTAAAATATTTCACTGAATCCGGTCTCCTTTAGCACCTCAGTATGTTATATCAGATAGAGAAGAGCTGCTTTTTCTAGGCATTGGGATGCCCTGTGTCTTTAAGGACACAGCCCTGGGCAGTGGGTGCTTAGACGTATGGCCCTATGAGAGGGGAAATAAAAAAGGCCCTCTGCCACCCACCCTATTTTTGCAAACACAGCAGGAGGCTCACTCCATCAGGATAACTGTTCTCCCCCCGCCCCTCCTTGTGCCAAGGATCTGCCCTCTGCCATAGTCTGGCAGCACCTCAACCCTGGACTAAACCCCGACTCATCCCCACCCCGTCAAAGGACAATGGGGAGCTGAGGAGCAGCTTCAGCCCCAGGGCCCTGAGCAGCAGGAGAAGATGGGGGAATGCCATAGTCACCTGCATCATGGCAGCAGCTGCCTAGCTTTGGCTTCTGGCCTCTGACCTGGCCAGGGGCAAGACCTTGCAGGGGGGTGGAGGAGGAGGAAGTGCCAGCACTTAATTGAGGAGGAGCCGGGGGTCGGTTCACAAGAGGGGGCGGAATCTTGTGGCGAGGGAGGGTGCATTCCTCCCCCCCCCCCCCAATTTTCTATCCAGCCCATCTCAGCCCCTCCGGTGAGAAGAGGCTGGTGCTGCCCCTGATTGTGATTAGGAGCCAAATTCTAGCCTAATAAAGTGCACATGCAAAGGTGGATTTGTCTTCCAAAGCTGCTGTTGACTTCCAGAAGAAGCTATGCACGACATGACCCTCTTTTTTTTTTTTTTTTTAAATAATGCATGAAATCCTTACATTTTTAATAACATGATGTTGGGGTGTTTTTGGTTTTGTTTTGGGGTTTTTTTTTTGTTTTTGTTTTTGGTTTTTTTTGAAAGATGGTTTTACTAATCCTAAATTTTGGACATGAACAACCCGGTAATACAGATGGAACCGAATTATTCCATGTAAGAATATGACTTTCAGTCTATGAAGAAGTCAGTGGAGAAGAATCCCAGCTATACCTAAACAGTTGTATTTTCTGAATCTTGTATTTCTGCAGTGTACATGTTGTCTTTGGACTGGTCATTTCTGGTTTTGAAGTGATAGAACAAATAGAAAATCTGAAAACTGATACTGCAAGTAGGCCATATGCAGACGTGCGAGTTATTGACTGTGGGGTGCTTGTTACAAAATCAGCAAAAAATGGTAAGCAAACATGTTGCTTGAAACGTATTGAAAATTGTCTTATGCAAAGATTACAAAATTTTTACTTATTTCTAAAAACTTAGTGGTTCTCTGGCATTTTAATTTGCATTTAAAGATGTCTGAGAATTAGGTACTTTTTTCTAAACTGAAGATTCTCTCACTTGAAAAAGGGCATGCCCATTTCTTGTCAACATTGCTTACATTTATTTTTGTGAACTGCCATACTGAACTTGAACGCAGATTTCTTTCCCAGTATTTGAGAGGTGGAGCTCTAAATATATTCCTTGGTACTGCACAAACTATAGACCTTTCACGATATCTGAGCTGTTAACATAAAACTAGTCATGAAATTAATGTTAACAGAATTTTTTTTCCCCTTAAATCATCAGAGGAAAATGTATGAGGACCAAACTTTATTGGGTATCCCATAACTTGTAAAAATTATATCCAAAGCATCACTGGAAATTTGTATAGGCCGAGATTTGACCTTTCTGAAAACTGTTAAAAGATGGGGGTAGGCCTACGGCTTCTAAATATTTTCCCATCCATCCATCCCCTTCCTCTCCCACAACCAATTCTCCACAACTTAATTGAACTTAACCAAAACCACTTACCATTTTAGTGACAGTACACCCAAATATGATAGGCAGGCTTCCTCAATGCTCTGCAAAACACTTGTGCAAAATACGTTCCTGCTGGTGTCGATGAAATTGTTTTTACATGCCAAATAAACTAAAGACAGCATAGGTTTCTGAATTACCCGGAATAAACTACAATAATAAGCTTGCCAAATTGAAAAAGGACAAAATTGATTTTGTGTGTTTAAACTGAGTCCCTTTAAATTTTGAGTGAAATATAAGATTTTGTTTTTTTTAAAATGGTGCAAACGTTTAAAATTGTGAAGAGTTATGGAATGAGAGACTACAGATGGGCAGACAATATAGCAAAAAAATATTTCACATGATACTGACCCCAGGAAGAAAGATGGAGGGATTTTTGAATTGAAGGGAAAGTCTTTCTTATCTGACTGCTGGTTCAGTGACTTCCTTCTGTCATCTTGTGAAGATTAGCAGAGATTTGTTGAGCCTTTCTGGTTTGGTTGGGAAAATGAACACCAGGTCTGAGAGAGAGGAAAAACACTCTCTCTTGAAGTTTCATTTTCAAAGGGTTAGAACAAAGAGACTTTTGGTCTTGTTGCCTGAGGGACAGCTTACAGTATTCTTGCAGGAGGAGAGGAGGGTGACATTCCCATTTGTGAACGTTTCCCCCTAATTGATTTGGTGTGGTCCGAGAGCAGAGGTGGGCAAACTATGGCCCATGGGCCACATCCAGCTCCTGAGCTCCTGGCCCAGGAGTCTAGCCCCTGGCCCCTCCCCCCGCTGTTCTTCCCCGACCCCGCAGCCAGGCTGCTGCGCAGGCAGTGGCTGCGAGATCCTGCTGCTCTGAGCGGCATGGTAAGGGGGCGGCAGTGGGGGGGTTGGGTAGGGGATCCCAAGGGGGCGGTTAGGGGACAGGGAGCAGGGGAGGTTGAATGGGGCAGAGGTTCTGGGGCAGTTAGGGTTCAGGGAACACGGGGAGTTGGACAGGGCGTGGGAGTCCCGGGGGGCCTGTCAGGGGGCGGGGATATGGATAGGTCGGGGCAGTCAGGGAGTAGGGAGGTTGGATAGGGTGTGGGGTCCCAGGGGGAGGTTTGGGGCAGGGGGTCCCAGGAGGGGGCAGTCGGGACAAGGAGCAGCGGGGGTTGGATGTGTCGGGGGTTCTGAGGGGGACAATAAGGGGGCAGGAAGTGGGAGGAGGCGAATAGGGGGCAGGGGGGCTGTTTGGGGGGCACAGCCTTCCCTACCTGGCCCTCCATACAGTTTCGCACCCTGATGTGGCCCTTGGGCCAAAAAGTTTGTCCACCCCTGTCCTAGAGGGTAATGGACAAATTCTATACAAGTATGAAGATGAATGATAGAGCAGACTGATGTGGTTTCTACGAGAAGAGGTGGATATTGGGACTGACTCTGAGAGTCTTGATATTGATTTTAAGTGTAACTTGTGCGTTGATCATCTAAGATGTTTGAGTCACAAAAAAACAAAAAAAAGATGAATGTGGATAGTGCTTGTTCATCTTTCTCTTTTGTCCTAGGAAGAACCAATGAGATGAAGTCACAGTATTGCAAGCTAAAATTTATTTTAAAGTAGTCAAGTGATTAAAAAAATGAATCGTGCAATTAAACAACAATAGAATACCATTTATTTTAAGTTTCAGAGTAGCAGCCGTGTTAGTCTGTATCTGCAAAAAGAACAGGAGGACTTGTGGCACCTTAGAGACTAACAAATTTATTTGAGCATAAGCTTTTGTGAGCTACAGCTCACTTCATCGGATGCATTCAGTGGAAAATACATGCGGGAGATTTATATACACAGAGAACATGAGACAATGGGTGTTACCATACACGCTGTAACGAGAGTGATCAGGTAAGGTGAGCTATTACCAGCAGGAGAGCCGAAGGGGGGTGGGGGGACGGCTTTTGTAGTGATAATCAAGGTAGGCCATTTCCAGCAGTTGACAAGAACGTCTGAGGAACAGCAGGGGGGAAGGGGAATAAACATTGGGAAATAGTTTTACTTTGTATAATGACCCATCCACTCCCCGTCTTTATTCGAGCCTAAGTTAATTGTATCCAGTTTGCAAATTAATTCCAATTCAGCAGTCTCTCGTTGGAGTCTGTTTTTGAAGTTTTTTTGTTGAAGAATTGCCACTTTTAGGTCACTCAATTACAGACCTAAAAGTGGCAATTCTTCAACAAAAAAACTTCAAAAACAGACTCCAACGAGAGACTGCTGAATTGGAATTAATTTGCAAACTGGATACAATTAACTTAGGCTCGAATAAAAACGGGGAGTGGATGGGTCATTACACAAAGTAAAACTATTTCCCCATGTTTATTCCCCCCCCCCCCCCCCCGCTGTTCCTCAGACGTTCTTGTCAACTGCTGGAAATGGCCCACCTTGATTATCACTACAAAAGCCCTCCCCCCGCTCCCTCCTGCTGGTAATAGCTCACCTTACCTAATCACTCTGGTTACAGTGTGTATGGTAACACCCATTGTTTCATGTTCTCTGTGTATATAAATCTCCCCACTGTATTTTCCACTGAATGCATCCGATGAAGTGAGCTGTAGCTCACGAAAGCTTATGCTCAAATAAATTTGTTCGTCTCTAAGGTGCCACAAGTCCTCCATTTATTTTAAATAATTTTGGATGTTTACTACATTTTCAAATCTATTAATTTCAGTTACAACACAGAATACAAAGTGTACAGTGCTCACTTTATATTTATTTTTTATTACAAATATTTACACTAAAAAAACAAAAGTTTTCAGTTCACCTCATACAAGTACTATAGTGCAATCTCTTTATCATGAAAGTTGAACTTACAAATGTAGAATTATGTTAAAACAAAAACTGTTTTACTTTTGAATGCAATGTGAAACTTTAGAGCCTAGAAGTCCACTCAGTCCTACTTCTTGGTCAGCCAATCACTCAGACAAACAAGGCTGGTTACAATTTGTGGGAGATAATGCTGCCTGCTTCAAGTTTACAATGTCACCTGAAAGTGACAACAGGTGTTCGCATGACACTGTTGTAGCTGGTGTTGCAAGATATTTACATGCCAGATGCGATAAAGATTCATGTGTCCCTTCATGCTTCAGCCACCATTCCAGAGGACATGTGTCCAGGCTGATGATGGATTCTGCTTTATAATGAGCCAAAGTGGTGCGGACTGATGCATACTCACTTTCATCCTCTGAGTCAGATGCCAACAGCAGAAGGTTGATTTTTTTTTTTTTTTTGGTTGTGGTTCGGGTTCTATAGTTTCCATATCAGAGTGTTGCTCTTTTAAGACATCTGAAAGCATGCTGCACACTTTCGCGATAAAGAGATTGCACTTCAATACTTGTATGAGGTGAATTGAAAAATACTATTTGGTTTATCATTTTTACAGTGCATATAGTTATAATAAAAATAATAATATAAAGTGAGAACTGTGCACTTTGTATTCTGTGTCGTAATTGAAATCAATATTGAAAATGTAGAAAAACATTCAAAAAATATTTAATAAATTTCAATTGGTATTCTATTATAAATGTTATTAATCGCAATTAATTTTTTGAGTTAATCGCATGAGTTAACTGTTCTGTTCATATGACCAAATATCCACACATTTACTTATTAACATTTCTTTATAAAACATTTATTTGTTAATATGGCAAGCTTTTCATCTTGTTCATATACTATAATTTGTTTATTGAAATATTAAAAAATCCTCCTGTGTTATGTATAATTGAAATGTTGGTTATAAAGTGGTACACTCTGTTTTTTAGGGTAGAGAGATGTAAATTGGAGAGCTGTATAGTTCACTTGGTAGAAACTGAAGAATTTTACCACACTCATCCTTACTCTGATATAAAATTTATTATACTTCAGGTTAATCATTTCATTGATATTTCATTCATTTAATATGTATGGTCCGAACACTTACTTAATGTAATTGCACATTTAAGTGTCCTGTTTCTTTTCTGTTGTGGCTAATCGGGAAATAAGGGAGCTGATGATTGTTTATAGTTTACACTCTGCTCTTTTGGAGAACCATGTTTCTATAATAGTGTCGTCTTAAGTTTTAGAGAAAAAGAGGAAAGCGTCTACTCACTCAGAAGCTTCAGATTCCTCCTCTAGCTCATCAACCTCTTCAGAATCTTCATCGGAAAGTGAAGCTGAAAATGAGAAAAGTAGAAGAAGAAAGCGCAAGAGAAGAACTAAAATAAAACAATCAAGAAAGCGAAGACGGGAAGAGAGAAAGAAAGAGGAGCCAAGGTGCAAACGGATATCAAACCAAAGAGGGTGACTAATCTGTTAAGAATCCCAAAGAAATCATGTGTGAAATTACCATGTTAATTATATAGGTGCTTTATGGAAAACATTATTAAGATGTATTTAATTCTGGAAGTTTGATTTTGTTCGTCCTTTAAAATTAAAGTTTACTGTAGATTTAATTAAAGATTTTTTACTAAATATAGAGAAGCTATTAATAACTAATAAACTGCATCTCTGCACACTGACAGCCATTTGGGACATAATATATTTACATACATTGGGAAGGAGAAACTAATGCATGGAGACAACATTTAATTATTTGGGATCATTTTTAAAGTAGAGGAAAATTTACTGTACTGTATTAAGGATGCTCATATTAAAATGTGATATTTATTTTCAATTATGATTTACTATATTTTAGAATATTAAGATACCTGTTGACACTGTAATAAGTTAACTGATGATCCAAGAAGGAAATATAACTTTTGTCTGTTAAATGTGAAAGGAGCCTTGTTTCTCTAGTTCTTTGATAGCTTGACTTGTAGATGTTGGCATAAAATTAAATGAGTTAACAATGTGATAGAACAATGTGATGAGTTAACAATGTGACATATCCTTAGTGTTGGATATGTCACGGTTATTTTTTTTAAATCAGTTTTGAGAATCTGTACGTCTTTCAGCCTAGGTTTAGATAATAGTTTTGCTTTGTAAATTGCTTTCTCCCCCCTCCCACCACCCAGCAGCCATTCTGACAAGAGTGATGTAAATGAGAGAAAATCAGTTGACTTGAGCACAAAAAGGGACAAACCTGTGGTTCGACCTGAAGAAATTCCCCCAGTGCCTGAAAATAGATTTTTGCTGAGAAGAGATGTGCCTGTTGTCAAAGTAGAACCTGAGCCGTAAGCTGTAGATTTAACCTTTTTTGTTACACTATGGTATTAAGTTAGTGGGGATGTTCTTTCCATTAATAAAGGATTTTCTGTACTGACTCTCGGAGGGCCACCCAGTGGTGAAAGTAAGGTTCTTAACATTAAGTAACTTAGCTGCTTGTAACATTTTCCACTGGAATTTCCACTTCAACCTGTGTCTCTAATCTCATCAGATCGAATCTTATGTAATAACTTGGGCTGTCGATTAATCGCAGTTTATTCATATGATTAACTCCAAAAAAAATTAATCGTGATTAATAAAATTAATCATGATTAATTGCACTGTCAAACGATAGAATACCAATTGAAATGTATTAAATATTTTTGAATGTTTTTCTACCTTTTCAAATATATTTATTTCTATTATAACACCGAATACAAATTGTACAGTGCTCACTTTATATTATTTTTATTACAAATATTTGCACTGTAAAAATGATACAAAAATACTATTTTTCAATTCACCTCCTACAAGTACTGTAGTGCAATCTTTTTATCGGGAAACTGTAACTTACAAATGTAGATTTTTGTTGTCATATAACTACACTCAAAACCAAAACAATGTAAAACTTTAGAGCCTAAAAGTCCACTCAGTCCTACATGTTGTTTAGCCAATCCCTAAGACAAACAAGTTTGTTTACATTTACAGGAGATACTGCTGCCTGCTTCTTATTTACAGTGTCACTTGAAAGTGAGAACAGGTGTTCGCATGGCACTTTTGTAGCCAGCGTTGCAAGGTATTTACGTGCCAGATATGGTAAACATTCGTATGCCTCTTCATGCTTCGGCCACCATTCCAAAGGACATGCTTCCATGCTGATAATGCTTGTTAAAAAAATTAATGCACTAGTTAAATTTGTGACTGAACTCCTTGGGGGAGAATTGTATATCTCCTGTTCTGTTTTACCCGCATTCTGCCATATATTTCATATTATAGCAGTCTCGGATAATGACCCAGCACATATTCGTTTTAAGAACACTTTCGCAGCAGATATGACAAAATGCAAAGAAAGTAGCAATATGAGATTTCTAAAGATAGCTACAGCACACAACCCAAGGTTTAAGAATCTGAAGTGCCGTTCAAAATCTGAGAGGAACGAGGTGTGGAGCATGTTTTCAGAAGTCTTAAAAGAGCAACACTCAAGTTGTGGAAACTACAGAACCTGAAACACCAAAAAAGAAAATCAACCTTCTGCTGGTCGCATCTGTGTCAGATGATGAAAATGAACATGCGTCAGTCTGCACTGCTTTGGATTGTTATTGAGCAGAACCCATCATCAGCATGGACACGTCCTCTGGAAAGGTGGTTGAAACATGAAGGGACATGTGAATCTTTAGCGCATCTGGCAAGTAAATATCTTGTGATACCGGCTACAACAGTGCCTTGTGAACACCTGTTTTCACTTTCAGGTGATGTAACTGAGAAGCGGGCAGTGTGAACACCTGCAAATTGTAACCAAACTTGTTTGAGTGAGTGATTGGCTGAAGTGGGACTGAGTGGACTTGTAGGTGCTAAAGTTTTATACTGTTTTATTTTTGAATGCAGTTATTTTTTTGTACATAATTCTACATTTATAAGTTCAACTTTCATGATAGAAATTGCATTACAGAGCTCGTACTAAGTGAATTAAAAAATACAATTTCTTTTGTTTTTTACAGTGTATTTGTAATAAAAAATAAAGTGAGCACTGTACACCTCGTATTCTGTGTTGTAATTGAAATCAGTGTATATGAAAATGTAGAAAATATCCAAAATATTTAAATAAATGGTATTCTATTATTGTTTAACAGCACGATTAATCACTTGATTAATCAAGATTAATTTTTTAATTGCTTGACAGCCCTAGTAATAACTTTACATTGTGCCACTCATTGTGAAGGATCCCAAATGTGTTACAAACCTAAATTGAAATATAAACAATACAAATAGATTACTTCATCCATTGCTTCTGTATGAAACCCCAGGATAAAATGCAGTAATTGTTTAGCAGTGCATAGCAATATAACAGAGTAGTTTAAGAGGGAAAATGAAGTATTACCTTTCCAATTTAAACAGTAAGAGGAATTTGATTTCAGTCTTGTGATCAGTTGGAATTTGGTCAAGACCCTGATGTTAATATGCTTCTCCCTATTTTCCAAAAACGCTATCTTTCTAGAGAAACCAAATAATCATGAATTTGTAAAATAGTTTCAAATTAAATATAAAAGAAATATTATACAAAGTTCAAATGCTCTTTCTATAGCATACTCTGTGTAATGGGCTGAATGGCTTAATATACAATACTAGTCAATCATCTACAGAGCCTGTTTACACTCAAACAATGTTCATGAACATAAAAAAGTTGACAGTAAGTCCCTGCTTGAAATGATAAATCATTTCTTCAAGCTTTGACAACTATTCATTTCTACTGAGCATACTGAAGTGTATTTACAGGAATGTTGAATTGCCTTTCATTGCTAAAAACCATTAGAACTGGTCAGTTGTCCATAGGTGGCAAACTAGTGATGCCCCTTAGGGCTTGTGTACATGAATATTTAGTTTGTGGCAAGCTGGGGTGTAATTCTATCCCATGCTGGCTTGCTGCACGATAAGGGTCAGTGTGGACCATCCTGATATGCACTTACAGTTCTCTAGTCGGTGTGCATTGTCAGGGTACACATGGACCTCAGTGTGTGGCAGGTGCAGTGTGGGTTAGAGTTACACCCCAATTTGCTGTGAACTAAATGTCTGTGTAGACAAGCCCTTAAAGTAATATATTTGTGGACGCGGAGATCCAGGCATTACTCAGTGCACATACGGTTAGCAGACAGGAGATAAAAATGACTGCGTCCTAGAAAAAGGGTGCACTGTTCTAACATCATTTTGCAAGTTCATTAGTAAGTCAGCATTATTTACTGTAGATAGTCTAATCTTGTTAGCTAGGTGAAAATTACTATATGGTAGTGATCCACCTTTCATAGGGAAGCTATCTATTCACTTATTTTTTCTTTCTCTCCTCATAATATTGCTTTCTCAGTACGCTGACTTTCAGTCTTTTTCTATTTGTTTTATTGGACCTCTTGTTAAATATTTTGTACATTATTAGCTTAACAATGATCTATGAGGAACAAATTCATATTTTTATTACTGGGTTACATTAAACCCATTTTTTCTTCTTATTTTAGGAAACTTCTTGATGTTGCACCAGTTTTGACTGACCAGAAGCCGTCAGTCTCTAAATCTGGAAGAAAAATTAAAGGAAGAGGAACAATCGTATGTTTATATTTCTTTCACCCTTTCCCCTACCCACCCTTTCTTCCCAGAGTTTTAAATAACTCGTATGGTTTGCATGTGATTTTATTGTAACTGAGGTTAAAGGACCATAGCTTACTTGGCTGATGTGTTGAAATGTTGCAGCAAAATTAAAACTGTATTTGTAAAACCCTCACATTTTTATAGCTCTTACACTAAAAACAGGCTTACCTATTAGATTGATGGGAAAAGCAGGATGTTTGCCCCTTCGTCATGAGTGGGTATTAAAATCACTTAAGGATGAAAAAATTAGAGGGTAAATAATGCCCGCTAGATTCATCCCATAATCGCTGCTGGATCCCAACTTATGGCACCCTGGACGATAGACTACAGAAGCAGCCAGACACAATGACAATAGCTGCTACTTTTCTCCATTTGTCAGGGTGCCCCACAATAGCCTTAGTTGAATCCCAGGATTGTAAGGTGCAGAGATAAGGAAGTACTGTCTCTTTTGCCTTTTGTTATGATGGCTGTTGATCATGTCTCCAGTCGTAGTAACTGTGTTCTTCTGATTACTGTATATACGTAGTCGAGAAAGTAGAGTGACATTGTTGGGGTCTGAGGATTCAGTGGTATGGGGGAGAGATCTTTGGATGTATTAGCCTTTCAGTCTCTGTTTTGACGGGTTTGGGTAGCCAAAGTAAGAGACATATGTAGTTGTAGGTCAGTTGGTCAATATAGGTCTCATCTTAGATCCACTGTGCAATGAGTTACATGAGCCACAAGGGAAGTTTAATGTTGTTTAATGCAAGGTCAATATCTCATAGTCACATTCACCTATAATTTAGTCATGAAAGTTGAAAAATTAGAAGGGGGTTCAGAGGAGAGCTGAAAGAATGGTTTGAGGTCTAGGAAAAACATGTTTTATAATAAGAAAAGGAGTACTTGTGGCACCTTAGAGACTAACCAATTTATTTGAGCATGAGCTTTCGTGAGCTACAGCTCACTTCATCGGATGAAGTGAGCTGTAGCTCACGAAAGCTCATGCTCAAATAAATTGGTTAGTCTCTATGGTGCCACAAGTACTCCTTTTCTTTTTGCGAATACAGACTAACACGGCTGCTACTCTGAAAGATGTTTTATAATGAGACACAGAAGCTCAAAATACATTATTTATCCAAGAAAAGTTTTAGGTGACTTGATCACAGTCTACAAGAGCCTATGTGGGGAAAGAGTGGTATGATAGAGAGCTCTTTAATCTAGCAGAAAAAGGCATAAGAAGTTTGTTAGAACTGAAGCTAGACAAATTTACACTAGAAATCAGGTGCAGATTTTTAAGTGAAGGTAATTAGCCACTGCAGCAATTTGCATAGGGATATGTTGGATTCTCCATCAGTAAATCTCTAAATCAATACTCGATATTTTTCTAGAAGTTATACTGTCACTCAGACAGAAGTTCTTTGAATGGCACCATGGTGCATATTATGATCACGGCAATAGCTATGAGGCCGTCGGCATGCGTCCGCCCTTGTGGATCCTCCCATTTGAGGCAAACAAACTTTTTAACCTTGGAATTGTTGAGGCCCTCTACTCCTTGAAAGATTCAAAGGTAACTGAGTATACTTTGAGTCTTTATGACTCAGCTCCAAGAATGAAGTAGCCACAGCTGCAGCCGTCCTTCCTTCAGACAGCATTCTTCTGCCCAGTATTACCATTGGCCAGAGAGGCCATCGCAGATGACCCTCTGCCTCCTCATCTGTTGCCTCACAGTCTTGGGCTTCCACCAGACATCAAGTTTGATGCCAATGTTGAGAGCCTAATAGAATCACTAAAGGATTTTTTACTTTCTAAGATTCCCCACCCCTTTGGAAAGTGCCTCTTTTTTTCAGGAAGCTTGGGCTGGGATTACTTGGAACCTGTGGGTCCTGAATGTTGTAAGAGACTCCCTTCTTCAACTCAGACCAGTGGAGGGAGTTGCCCTTGGAGTTCAGGGCTGGGGTTTTGATTTCCATTACTTTCTTATCCTAAAGAAGAAAGGAGGTTGGTGGTCCCTCCTGGACCTTTGATATCTCAACATCTATATCCATCATTTCAAGTCCAGGATGGTGATTCTACCCTACATAATTCCTTCATTAGGTCTTCAAGACTGGTTTGGAGCTCGTGGCCTGCAAGCTGCCTATTTACATACAGCCAGCAAGCCCTACAAGAAATCTGAGATATTTCCTATGGGACATTTAATTACCAGTACAGAGTCCGGCCCTCTGGTCTTTCCGTACTATGGGTGTTCTCCAAGTGTTTGGCAGTTATAGGAGCTCACCTAAGAAGACAAGGAATCCAACTCTACCTTTACCTCAATGACAGGCTAATTCGAGGCAGATCACTCCAACTGGTCATCTTTTCAGTTCAAGTAATTCACACCTCTTTGCCTCACTGGGCCTCAAGGTCAACAGACAAAAATCTACAATGATTTGGACTCAGAGCATAGAGTTAATAGGAGGACTGGTAGACTCCAGATCAGTGGAGAATGTACCTTCCACAAAATAGATTCCAAGCAATAGTAGGTATCATGAGCCAACTTCAGGATCACCCAGAATATCAGTGGAAACCTGCCTCAGGCTTCTAGAACATGCAGTCTCATGTACCCATGTGAAGTGATTGCCAGACTTCACCTATGTTCTATGCTCGTTGTATCTACCCAAGAGACACTGAATGGACATAGTGATTACAGTCCCACAAGACTGTTCGTTAAGCTCGTGGAAAGAGACTCTCTTCAGGTTCGCAACAGAGTATCCTATATATACTTCTCTCTACCATGACTCTGATGGCAGACTCCATCACTCAGAGACGGGCAGTTTGTCGAGGTCACCTTAAAATTCAGGACCTATTGTCCTCTCTGGAAGCTTGCTTCCATTTAAATATCTTAACGCTCAAAGCTGTCCATCTCACATGCAGAATATTCCTTTCTCTACTCTGGAGATCCACAATAGTAGTACTTATAGACAACACCATAGCTATGCATTATATATCCAGACAAGAAGGAGAAAGACTGTGTCTGTGCTCTGTCAGGAGACCATTTGGCTCTGTAATTGGTGCATTCTGACTCGGATCAAACTGGTGGCTCTCCACCTTTTCAACCTTCAGAACACCTTGGCAGATCAATTCAGCAGGCATCCTCAGATAACCAGGGCGTTCTGTCAGACTTCATCCTGTAGAACATTGTTCACAAGTGTGGATTCCTCGAAATAGACTTATTTGCCCGAGACCAGGAACAAGAAGTGTCAGACATTTTGCTCCCGAAAGGGGTTCAAGTCCAGGCTCCCTGATAGATGCATTCCTCATCCCCTGTACGCTGAGACTGATGTATGCCTTTCCTCAATCCCCATGATACTGAGGGTTCTGAGGAAACTGAGGCAAGACTCCGATTATGATAGCCCCAGCCTGGGCCAGGCAGTTCTTGTATTCAGATCTGACAAACCTTTTAACACAACGCCTCCCACCCTGCTGACCCTGCCTGCTATAGTCTTGCAGAGCAATAGCCTCTTAGACCCAGCTTCGTTACATTTGACAGGCTGGATCCTGGCTTCATGACACACACCAAAAGAAGCTGTTCAGCTGCGGTTTGGAATATTCTGCTCCAAAGCAGGAAATTTTCAACCAGACAGACTTACAAAGCTAAATGGAAGATTGTCTCAGAGTTTTAAATAAACTACTGCATTCACCTCCCAGTTTTCTTTCCCAAGTCTCACTTAACTGTGGGAGAAGCTAAACTTCACACAGAAAGGGCACATTGTCTTTACAATGACAAGATAAAATTGTTCAGGAGCACCGCCCAGATCATTTGTGGCCTTTGCTGATAGAGCTGAGGAGTAAGCTATATACACTCATGTTATCTAAGGAGGTCTCCGGCTGTATAAAGACACGTTATGAGTTAGTCAGGTTTGATCTAGCTAGCCATATTGGAGCTCATTGCACTAGAGCTCAGACTATCTGACAAATGGCCCTATGTCTGTAATTTGTAGAACAGCTACATTGAGCTTGGTCTGCATATTTACAAGATGCTATTCCTTAATATAGGCTTCCAGATTGGATGCTCATTTTAGAAGAGATGTACTGCAGTCAAATTTAAGTAGGACTTCTACCACCCTCCTCCAAGCAAACAGACAACTGCTTTGTTAGTGAAATACGTGTAGACTCAAAGAAGAAAAGTTTGTTATCCTGCAGTAACTGTGGTTCTTTGAGATGTGTTGTCTGCATGGATTCCACAACCTTCCCTCCTTCTCTGATCTTATGGAATCCTATTGCTCTGGGTTCTGTTTTGGCAAAGAAACTGAGAGAGTTGGAGTCGTTTAATCCATTATGCCGTTCAATTGGGGGCCCTCAAGTGAATACTGCTGAGCAAGCAAATCAGATCTTATGCACAAGGGACACATATCCACATGGGTTCCACTTTTGCTGCACAACATACCTTTAAGAACGACACTTACTATACGGTAAGTAACTGTTCTTTATGGGCTTTATGATGCAGAGATTACTGGGTGAAGTTGTCTGTCCTGTGTTATTGAGGAGGTGAGACTAAGGCCATGTCAACGCTGCTGCGATCGATGCAGCGGGGGTCGATTTACCGGGTCTAGCAGAGACCTGCTAAATTGACCGCAGAGTGCTCTCCGTCGATTCTGGTACTCCACCGGAAAAAGAAGATTAATGTAAGTCAACAGGAGAGCGTCTCCCGTCGATGCAGCACGGTGTAGACACTGCAGGAAGTCGACCTAGGCTACGTTGAGTCCAGCTACTTTATTCATGTAGCTGGAGTAGCATAACTTAGGTCGACTTACCGCAGTAGTGTAGACAAGGCCTAAATGATCACCATGGTCGCTTGTGGCCTTAAAATCTATGAATTTATGGAAGAGACTCCTGATTTTGCTTGTGTTATTGAGACCTGCTGAATGATACTTTTGCCTCAGTTCTCTCCTGCAGGGTACTTGGTTTCCTTTTTGCCTTTGTTTAAGCCTGCTTCTGTACTCTTCCAGCGATACCACACACCACCTCGATCACGATCCTGTTCTGAATCAGATGATGATGAGAGCAGTGAAACCCCTCCTCATTGGAAAGAGGAGATGCAGAGGTTAAGAACATACAGACCACCCAGTGGGGAGAAGTGGAGTAAAGGAGATAAGTAAGATCTTTACTGCAAATTTTAAGTTGTTATATATGTTATTTGTCTTGTAAAATGAGAAGATACTCTCTTCAAGTTCAGAATAATAAAAATAGAAAAGACTTATTCCATAACCTTTCCGTATTGTTACTATGCCACGGTCTCTCTTGGAAGCACAGTCAAAAAGAAATATATCAGATCTTGTAAACAGTCCTTATACAGTTATAAATGTTTCAACAGAAGCAGCTCTATGGAAAAAATTCTGATGACTTGGTAACTGTGGTGTGAATCTTGTTATACCATCAGAGTATAGTCTTATTCGGTTTTCTGCATTTATGTATCTGATGGTTATTGAATAATAGTAACATATTCGTCATAAACAAAACATCCCAATTGCTATGAATTCCTTCTGCCTGTTAATATATTGTAAGATTGTTTGGTAGAGAAGCACAAAAAAAGTATGAGAAAATGGTTAAGCTTGGATTTCAACATAGCTTATGAATCTATAGTTCTCCTTCAAATGATTGTGCACACATACATTCCAATGCACGTGTTCATGCGCGCAGTGCACTTGAGTCAGAGACTTTTGCCAGCAGTCCCACTATGCAGTGCATGTGTCCCTGTTCTTGTTCTCTCAGGCAAAGACATAAAAGGGGCCTGGCCACCTCCCTCTCAGTTCCTTCTCACTGCTCACAGTAAGCATTGGAACTCCCTGTAGTATTTGCTTCAATTAGCCAGCATCTCTAAAAGATATGGAAAAAATCCCCAGGTGTGGAACCTGTGGGGCCGTTATCCCGGTCACAGATAGGCACAAGAGCTGCTTGATTTGTCTGGTTTAGATGAGGGACAAATGCTCTATTTGTACCTCCTTCCCCACCAGGACCAAAAACAGAGGAACTTTTGACTTAAGGTCCACCTTGTGAAAGAGGCCATGCATCTTGCATCATAGTTGAGCCCTGACCATGAGGCAGGGGACTCGGATTCAAGCAGAAGTGCCCCTCCAGCTCCTCCTGTTTCAAAACGCAAGTCCGCTGACAAACATCATGCTTTGTCTTCTCTGTCAGCTTCAACAAAGCGACCTGGGCATTCCAATGCTAACAAGACCTCAAAGTTTTGGTCTTTCCCCAGAAAATCTTCTGGTAAGTCGTCTGGTACCTATTTGAGGCTTCACAAATGTAAGTGCTCACCAGTTCCATATGAGGGAGCACGGTCAAGTCCAGTGTCTTCACCCATGATGGGTCTTTTGTTCTCGCTGACTAATATATATTGGTTAGCATATAAATATTGTGTGTGTGGTATGCATTAAGCACAAATACTGTAACAGTGATATAACCTAAACAGGCCTTTACCATAATCTTGTTCACTTCCTATGCTAAGTGTCCCATAACACTTTGCATTTGCTGAAATCAGCATTTGTCACAAGCAGATAGGGAACTTGTCAAAATCAAGATACATTGGTTCTGTGTTTCAGTACAAGCTATGGAAATACCTTCACAGATCAGTACCTGGAATGCTAGTACCCAAAACCAAAGTAAGGAGGGAACAGAATAACAAGTTAGGGAAGTGGAAGAAAGTGATGGGTTGGATTTTGGTGACGTGTAGTAAGAATGTGTAACTTGTAAAATCATATAAATAATACCAGCTGAAATGTGTAACTTGGGGGGCACACCTTCTGCATAAGATGAATATAACATTGCTTCATAGGACTGCTCTTCAGAGACTGGTATCCTATAGGACCTTTTTCCTGTACCATGTTGTTAAACTTGACTAAGATTGGTTATTTGGTTTCTTGAGTATATTTCATAATGAACCAAAATGTGGTCATGCAATTGACTATACAATTTATCAGCTCTTTTCAGCTGTTTCAGTCTGCCTGTGCTCTACTGGCACTATTGACACACTTACCTGAGGTACCTTCCACCATGTAGGCCTTGTTGTCCTCAGGCGATCTCCTTTGTTTTTCCCTGCCAGACTCTCCTCTTCTACAACCAATGACACTGTCTTCAGGGCCATCAGCGTACCTGGCACTGTGGGCACTATCTCTGTTACAGTCATCTGTATGATGACTGTATGCAAAACCATACTCTGAAATGTCCCTAGCCTCTGTTTGCCAGAAGCTGAGAATGGGCGACAGGGGATGGATCAGCTGATGATTAACTGTTCTGTTCTTTCCCTCTGGGGCAGCTAGCATTGGTCACTGTCGGAAGACAGGATACTGGGCTAGATGGACCATTGGTCTGACGCAGTATGGCCATTCTTATGTTCTTATGAGTTATGCTGGCATCATTGGCATGGATCACTTCATCTACATTCTGCCAACCCTTGCTTTCTTTGGAGCCCAATGTCTCTCATATCCAGGCCACCTAGAACACCAATGAGAACTGCTCCTCCATATTCTGAGATGGCTTACATTTCTTCTGACTCAAAAAGAGAAGAATCTGTCTCACCTTTGGAAGAATCTGTTGTCCTATAAGGAAATCCCTGCCTGGGGTCCCCCTTACTGGTCTTGTGCTGCTCCAAGAGACTCTAGATTTCCCTCACTCTAGAAAGAAGTCTCCTACTCCCTTGCTGCCAAAAACCTCTACTCATCGTCCTGCTACCATCCCTCAACCTGCTGTGCTGAATCCCATGGAAGAAGAGGAGGAATTAATGGAAGAATCCTTAGATCTTCCTTCTCCTATTTCTTCATCTTCTCCAGATAAGGCAGTCACACCAGAGACTTCATCTCCCCTCCAAGGACTTCAGAGTTTTTCACGACCTGATTAGGAGGGTTGACACTTCTCTGGGGGGGTGCAGTAGAAACTTGTATAAGAGAATCCACCACACTGTCCTAGTTACTTTACAGCCCCCTCCCCCGGGAAGAGTTGCACTTCCCATCAATGAAGCATTACTGTAGGTAGCGAAAACTCTCTGGAAAACTCCAGCCTCTATACCACTTATGGGAAAGCTAGTGGACAGACAATACCAAATCCCTCAACAAGATTTTGACTGTTTCTTTACCCATTCAATTCCTGAGTCTTCGGTGTTCACAGGTGCTAATGAACAGTCCCATCAGTCTCACCCTTAGGCTCCTCCCAAGGATAAAGAATATGAGAGGCTGGATTTATACAGCCCAAATATTTCTTCCGCTGCCACACTTCAAATAAGAGTTGCTAATTATCAGGCTGTTTTGTCAAAATATAACTTTATTAATTTCTTTGCAATTTCTAAATTTGCTGACAAGCTGTCAGAGGAATATAAGGAATGGTTTTTAGTGCTGGTTTCAGGGGCATCTTACAGGATGCTGCTGATACAGCTTTGTGTTCCAAAGGCATTGCAATCTCCATGCTGTGTTCTTTCTTGCTACAGGTTTCTGGCATTTCAAGGTTGCTGCAGAACACAATAGAGGACTTGCCTTTGGAGAGTTCTGAACTGTTCGTTGCTAAAACAGATGACGCTATGCACACACTGAGGGACTGTCATGCAACACTTGGTTTATTAAGCATTTATACTCTGGTTACCAAGAGGAAACTGTTTAGGCCCCAATCTTACTCCAGATCCTCTTTCCAACAGAGGTCATAGTATGCGTTCAAGAGAAGGTCAAGCCCTTCCCGACATAAGTAGCCATCTTAATCGGTGGGAGACCCTTCTCACGAGGCAGCTTCATCCTCCAAGCAATCATTTTGACTTCTTAGTCGAGGACAGCACACCAACTACATCTCCTCCCTGGATCGCACCTGTCCGGCTTTCAGTGTGCTTGGGAAAGCATCACCTCAGACAAGTGGGTGCTCAGCAGAGTGAAGGAGGGATATGTTCTCCAATTTACCTCCCTTCCTTTTCCCAACCCACCTTCCCCGTACCTTTTCAGTGACTCGTCTCACAAGACTGTTACTTCAAGAATGCCAGTCTCTTCTAGAATTGAGTGACAGAAGTTCCTTACCAACACAGAAGAAAAGGTTTCTATTCCTGGTACTTCCTGGTCCCAAAGAGATCTGGTGGCCTTCACCCCGTTTTAGATCTAAGAAAGCTGAACCATTTCATCTAAAAAAAAAAAAAAAAAAAATCAAGATCAGGCTGTTTACCCTCACTGCTTTTATCCCTTCCCTGGAGATTGGTATGCAGCACTCAGTTTACAAGACACTTACTTCCACGTTGCGATAAATTCCTGACAGGAAGTACCTTTGATTCTTAGCAGACATCAATCATTACCAGTATGCAATGCTTCCCTTCGAACTGTCATCAGCTCCAAGGGTCTTCAAGTGCATGGCAGTTGTAGCAGCCCATCTCTAGTGCTGGGGTGTTCAGATATTTTCTTACCATGATGATTGGCTAGTTCGTGGAGCATCAAGCGACCAGGTCCAAAACAGCATTCTAATCAGGCAGTTGTTCTCCCATCTGGGTCTGAAACTAAATTTGGACAAATCACAATTATAATCAACGCATATCCTTCATAGGAGCAGACTTTAATGCCAGGACAGCCAAGTTTTATCTTCCACATAAAAGATATCAGTCTTTAGCCTTCCTTTCCAAAACCCTGAATTCCTCCTACCCAATGACAACAGTGTATGCCTGCCTTCAGCTCTGGGCCACATGGCCTCATGCATGTATGTAACTCTGCATGCCAGAATTCACCTTACCTATCTGCAGGCCTGGCTCCATTCAATATATAGTCCTTCCCAGAACCCTCTGGACATACGGATTTGCGTACCTGCTGTGAGTGCTTCAGTCTATCGTTTGGTTGTTGGATCCCCACAATGAGTGCAAGATTATTCTATTCTTGTCCCCAGAACTGACTGTGACTCTGATAACAGATGCATCTGCCGAATGTTGGAGAGCCCATCTCGGTCAACTCTGGACACAAACTCTTTAGTCACTCCGGGAAGTTTCACTCCACATAGATGTGTAAAGCTACAAGCTATTCATTTGCCTACAAGATGTTTATGTCCACCATCGAGAACCAGGTGGTACAAGATTTTACATACAGCACCATCACCATATTTTAGCTGAAGAAGCAGGGAGGTGGAAGATTGTCCCAACTGTGCCAGGAGGCTATGCTCCTATGGAATTTATGCATTCATCATGATGTTTCCCTAGAGGCCTTTCACCATCCAGGATTAAGAAACACACTTGCAGATTCCTTCATAGACCAACATAAGTGGTCAATCAGGAAAGACGTTCTCTTCCAGATTTTTTCACCAGTAACACATTTGTTTGTAACCAACCTGAACAACAAGTGTATGAGATTTTGCTTCAGGATGGGCTGCAACCCAGATTCCATCACAGATTCTGTTCTTTTTCCATGGTCCAGTTGTCTTCTATGTGCATTCCCTTCAATTTCTCTTATTCCGAGAGTATTCAGAAAACTGAAAAGTAACTTCAGTCTTGATGCACCAGCATGTCCAAGATAGCATTGGTTCACAGCCCTTCATCAGCTCTCTGTTTGACCTCCGTTAACTTTGCCTCTAGTTGAGGATCTGTTGTCTCAGAACCAAGGTAAGTCTCTACATCCAAACCTCCAATCTCTCGATCTCATGACATGGATGATCTCTGGTGGAATTCTCATGAGAAATTGTGCTCTTAAGAGGTTCAGACCATCTTTGTGAACAGCAAAAAGGAATTCACTAGAGCCACATATGCAGGAAAATGAAAGAGGTTTTTGATTTGGGCACAATCTTAACATTTATCACCCCTTCACACAGAGGCTACATATGTACTGGCGTACTTGTTGCCCCAAAATGGTCAGGCTTTCAGTTAGTTCTGTGAGAGTTTGCCTGCTTCTGTTTCTTCACTATATCCGCCAGTAGATGGGGGTTCCATTTTCTCTAACCCTCTCATTTCCTGCTTTTAGAATCATAGAATATTAGGGTTGGAAGGGACCTCAAGAGGTCATCTAGTCCAATCCCCTGCTCAAAGCAGGACCAATACCCAACTAAATCATCCCAGCCAGGACTTTGTCAAGCCTGACCTTAAAAACTTCAAAGGAAGGAGATTCCACCTCCTCCCTAGGTAACGCATTCCAGTGCTTCACCACCCTCCTAGTGAAAAAGTTTTTCCTAATATCCAACCTAAACCTCTCCCACTGCAACTTGAGACCATTACTCCTTGTTCTGTCATCTGCTACCACTGAGAACAGTCTAGATCCATCCTCTTTGGAACCCCCTTTCAGGTAGTTGAAAGCAGCTGTCAAATCCCCCCTCATTCTTCTCTTCTGCAGACTAAACAATCCCAGTTCCCTCAGCCTTTCCTCATAAGTCATGTGTTCCAGTCCCCTAATCATTTTTGTTGCCCTCCGCTGAACGCTTTCCAATTTTTTCACATCCTTCTTGTAGAGTGGGGCCCAAAACTGGACACAGTACTCCACATGAGGCCTCACCAATGTCGGATAGAAGTGAACGATCACGTCCCTCGATCTGCAGGCAATGCCCCTACTTTTATACAGCCCAAAATGCCATTGGCCTTCATGGCAACAAGGGCACACTGTTGACTCATATCCAGCTTCTCGTCCACTGTAACCCCTAGGTCCTTTTCTGCAGAACTGCTGCCTAGCCATTCGGTCCCTAGTCTGTAGCAGTGCATGGGATCCCTGAGCGTGGGGCCAGCAGCCGGGATCACCCCTAGTTCTCCAGTAAAACGTTTAACCGATAGAATTTTAATCAGCTACATGAGTAGGATTTTTACATGCTATGTACATCCCTAGTAAACATCAGTTAAAAATTGTATGTTTGTTATAAAATTTAAAAAGTTTTTTAAATTAAGAAAACTGGGCATAGCAGTTTTCTGAAAGAACTTGTAATTCAGAAGCTATTTTGGTATTCTCAGTCCTTGCATAATAGAGATGACGGAACTAATCCATATGTGAATACAGCACTGTTCCTTAGTATGCCAAGGAAAGTTACCAAAGAGTTGTGGAAATACGCCTTCAGAAGAAAAATGTTTTGTACAAAGAGCCACAGCCTGTCTTCACTTCCAAGCCCAAGAACAGCTAGTGTTGCAATCAACCAAACAGAAGCTTAAAGCATATGATGAAAAAAACAGCAATAAAATTTCTCTTACTGTATATTGCTTCGGTCAGAAGTGCATTCACCAATCCAGAATCTGGATTGATAGAGGAGCTCTGCTTACTGGCACATGCACAGAGGCAGCTTTTTGACATTCCCCCCTCCCCCCTTTTCCTTCCCCAGCTGGAAAGATTCCTGCTGAGGGGTGCTAGTCTAGTGGCATGGGCTGGGAGGCACCTTCAAAGTTTTTGTGAATAATACTGGAAAAGCTTAGGGTACAATTCTTGCCCCACTAAAGGCAAGGAAAGCTTTTCATTGACTAAAGGGGGGCAGGATTTCAGTTTAGTCTTGTTTAAAGTAATGGGGAGAGCAGCTGGCTTGGACATAATTTTTTTGAAAGGTCTATTCAGTGTTTACCCTCCTATGCCTGATCCTGTACCTGTATGAGATCTCAGTCTAGTCCTCTCCAAATTCATAAGCCCCTACCCCCTTTGAGTCTCTGGCTACCACCTCATTACCGTTACAGTGTATGAAAGTAGCCTTTCTGGTGGCAGTCACTTCTGCTAAGAGGGTTGTAGAACATCATCATTTTCTTGCTGATCCTCTTTTCATGGACTTCCATTAAGACAGTTTCCTTTAGATCACACCCTAAGGTCGTGTCAGCTTTCCATTTGAGTCAACCTATTCATTTGCCAGAGTTTTTCCTGAAACCTCTCTTTTAAAGCTGAGAACACTTTGTACATTGGATGTTCGTAGAGCTTTGGTGTTCTACTTGGATTTCACTAGAGTTCTCCCAGGCTTTTCACAGCTTATGCTGAGCAAGTTAAGGGTCAATCAGTGTCAACTGAGTGAATCTCACATTGCATTTTTGACTGCATTAAGTTCTACTGCAATCTTGCTGAAGTCTCTCCTCCACCAGGAATAACTTCACTCCATGTCTACTTCATCAACATTTCTGAGCAGTGTTGCATTTGCTGATGTCTACAAGGCAGCAATGTGGTTGTCTGTCCATATTTTTTGTGCTCATTACACCATCTCTCAAGCGTCTCGTGACAATGCCAACTTTGGCAAGCCAATGTTGCAATCTCTGTTCAGATGATCTGAAGTCCCTCCACCTGTAAGGGAACTGCTTATGCATCACCTGTAGTGGAATGTATATGTGCACAATCACACAAAAGAGAAAAAACAATTCTTCTTTGAGATGTGTTGTGCACATATACATTCTAGGACCCTGCCACTTTCTCTGCTACTTTGGACATTCTGTTCCTTCACATTGTTGTACAAAGAGGGAGGCAGTAGCCATACCTGTTTCATGCCCTCGCCCTAGAGCACGAGGAGAGCAGAGCACGTGCTCCACCTGGTGATACTCCTCACAAAAGTCTGACTCGAGTGCACTGGGTGCACAAACACATGCAGTGTATATAGGCACAATACATTTCAAAGAACAACAGTTACTGTACTGGTAAGCTACCATATTTTTTTTTTTGGATGGTGAGATTGTGCACTATATAAGCCATTTACATCATTTAGTTTATCTGCATGCTGTAAAACTAATTATTTTAACTGATATTTGATAGCTACTTCTCATCTGGGAGATGATAGCTATCTAATAACTTCATAATTAATAAAGCCATTTCATATGTGAAAGGGAATTTTTTATAGTGTAATAGGCTTTTTTAAAGATGTATATGTACCCTTGTGACAGAAACCCTTATTTATTACCAAATATAACATTCTCCTGTACCTAGTTTCATTCAGCACTCTGAAGACCCAATTGTACTGATATTCTATATTGGATGTAGAAAATAAGCAAACAAATTTTTAGGGAATTTCCTTTAATATTGCGTACCTTTTTTTTTTGAAGGTTGAGTGACCCATGCTCAAGCAGATGGGATGAAAGAAGTTTGTCCCAGCGATCAAGGTCTTGGTCACATAATGGCTATTCTGATCTCAGTACCCTGAGGTATACCAGCCACCACAAAAAGCACCGAAAAGAGAAAAAGAAGACAAAACACAGAAAGAAAGCCAAAAAGCAAAAGCATTTCAAGAAACATAAACAAACTAAAAAAAAGAGACCCTCACCCTCATCAGAGGTAGAATCCTCTCGTTCTTCTATCAGGAGGACAAAGTCATCTCGGGATCGTGAGAGGAGGTCTCCTTCTTCCTCATTATCTTCTAGACGCTCATCCAGAAGAGACTGGTCTAAATCTGACAAAGATGACCGGAGTTCATCAACTCTGTCAAGCAGAGACTCTCGATCATATTACAGGTCCAGGTGTAGATCCAGATCTAGATCAAGATCAAGGTCTTATTCCAGAAGAAGTTCTAGATCAAGAACAGCATCTAAACTGTCTCATTCTCGAAGCAGATCAAGATCTAGCACTAACTCCAGGCACCACAGGACAGTTTCAAATTCACCACGAAATACTACGGCAGAATTGAATGAAAATAAGCCAAACAAGACTGAACCTGTAAGAGCAGTAATACCACAGAGTGATAAAGTTGTAGTACAGCCTGTTGTAGCTGAAAATATTCCAGTTATACCTTTAAGTGACAGTCCTCCACCTTCTAGGTGGAAACCTGGACAAAAGCCCTGGAAACCATCTTATGAGCGAATTCAGGAAATGAAAGCTAAAACAACCCATGTAATGCCTACCCAAAGTAGCTACAATTTAACAAATATTAAAGAAGTTAATCCTTCCTCCTCCTCCTCCCGTAAGCGACAAAAGAGTTCAGATAGTGATCGAAGTGATTATTCAAGGTCTCATAGTGAGAGAAGTTCGGATAGTTGGCTAAGATCAAGGAGCAGGTCTTCCCGAAGCAGATCCTACTCTAGATCTTATTCAAGATCAAGGAGTCCATCTAGTTCAAGATCAAGATCTCGGTCAACTGGCAGATCTCAGTCACCAAATAGATACCGCAGTGACCAGTCAGGTTATAGTGGGTCATCATCTTATTACTCTCTTAGTGATGACGATAGACATGGAAGCAAAAGGAAATCTGAATCCAGTGAGCAAAATTTCCAATCATTGAAGAAAAGGCAAGAGAGTAGCTCTGAAAGTAGCACAGTTGTCAGGAAGAGTAAAGCCTATGATGAGTCTTCTCAAGGACGAAAAGAGAGTGAGAGAAGATCATCTTTAGACTTTTCTACAGATAGTGAGCATTCTGTTAAAATACAGCCAGTCCAGGAAAAAGGAGGACATTCTCAACCAGAAGGAGACAACCAGAAAGAGAATAAAAACAATTTGACTGCTGACAGAAGTGAGGAGAAATCTAAGTCTGAATGGGACAGTGACCATTCAAAAAAGAAATCTTTGAGGGAGAAAACTTCTGAACAGCATAGAAGTGGTTCAAAGACAAAAAGAAAGACTTATTCAGGCAGTAAATGGGACTCGGAATCAAATTCAGAAAGAGGCGAGACTAGAAATAGTAGAGAAGATTCTAGGCCCTCATCCAGTAAAGAGGAAGGTGAGGCCACATCAGGATCTGATACAGCGCTCAGTCTTACCAAAAGCAGGGTGAAAACTAAATCAAATTCTTCAGAAGGTTTTCTGGATTCTTCTGACCATACTTGGAAAACAAGCAAGCAACAGTCCTCCTCTTCTGCATCTGAGAATTCCCACTCCAGTTTGGCAAATATTAAAGGAAAGTCAAAAAAACACAAACATGGGTCCAAAAAGAACCTCAAAAAGTCACATTCCAAAAAAGCCAAAGAGAAATCAAAGGATAAAAAAGAGAAGAAGCATAAGGTTCAGAAACAAAAAGAGCTTTTTCACTGGCAGCCTCCACTGGAGTTTGGGGAGGAGGAAGATGAGGACATGAATGAAAAGCCTGTTACCAGAGATGATAAAAAACAAAAGCAACTTACCAGGGACAGTAAAGATAAAAACCAAAAAGCTTATGAAAACAACAAAATGTGCAAAGATAAAACTGGAAATGGTGAAAAGTCTTGTGAAGATGAGAACCTCTCAAATAAAAACACTACGTGCGATACATCGCCAGATCATAGTCACCTTAATAAAGACAACAGTGATCACAACTATTCAGCCAGTACATTAAATTCAGAAATAAATGTGGCTACTTCAAAGAAAGGTGTTAAACATAGTGAAGAAAGTAAACAAAATGGATCAGAGGATGTTATGCAGACAGATGATAACATGGAGATTTGTACTCCAGATCGTAACTCTCCTGGGAAGGTGGTTGTGGATGTTTTGTCTCCTGTCATCCTGAGTGCTAAATCTCAAAATTTAAATATTAATGCAAACAAAGATTTACAAAATGAGAACCCTGGACCAGATACAGCCAAACAAGGAAACCGTATTAAACAACTGATCAATGTTAAAGAAGTCAAAAAAATAGGAATACAAGACAGTAGCTCCGTCACCGTGGTGGAAAACACTTTGAAAACTGAAATAACTGAAAATATACAAAGCAGTATGATAGATAATAAATGGAAACCGTTACAGGGTGTAGGTAATCTACAATCTGCTACTACTAGTAGTGCTGCAGAAGTTACAAACAGTACGTCAGCACCTGACTCTAAGCCACAAGGTTTAAGAATAGAAATAAAAAGTAAAAATAAAGTGAGGCCCGGATCTCTGTTTGATGAAGTTAGAAAGACAGCACGGTTAAATCGGAGACCAAGGAACCAAGAGAGTTCAAGTGATGAACAGTCTCCTCCAAGTAGAGATGACAACAGCCAATCCAGGAGTCTAAGTAGGTCACGAAGTAAATCTGAATCTAAATCCAGACATCGAACAAGATCTCTATCCTACAGTCACTCAAGAAGTCGATCACGAAGTTCCACTTACTCATATAGGTTAGCAATTTGTTATGAATCTCTGTTTTAGTAATCTACAGTTTTACTTAAACAGTAAGCAAACAAATTTGAGATAAAAGTGCAAGTTCTGTGTTGACAGGATCTCTCATTTTCCAACAGTAATGTGCTAACTAAAAACTAGCAATATATCTCTTCGCTAATTTTCAGTAAAGCATTTTATTTTTCAAGTTTATTTTGAAGTGTTAATTCTGTTTCCGTCACTATTCATTTTAATAATAATTCAGTATATGCTTTTCAAAGTTGTTTATCAATTATAGATCAAGAAGCTATACAAGAAGCCGAAGCAGAGGATGGTACAGTAGAGATCGGTCAAGAAGTCGAAGTAGATCTTACCACACTTACAAGAGTCATAGGTAAGGATACGATTTTGTCAGGAAGGTCACAGAAGTCATGGATTCTGTGACTTCAATGGATGTCAGTGACATCTTTGGCTTCAGCCCTGCTGCAACAGCAGAGCTGGAACGTTTATCAGGCCCCTCTTCTCTTTCCCCACGCCCCTGGTCTGGAGTAGTGTGGCTTTCAGCTCTTTGCCCCTCTCTTGGAGTCTCGCGGCTGAAGCGGCTCTCAGCCCCACCCCCTGCAGCGGAGCTTGGGCTGTCAGTTCCCCGCCCACCAGCAGGTCACAGGCTTCTGTGAATTTTTGTTTATTGCCCATGACCTGTCCATGACTTTGAAAAATTCCTGTGACAAAATCTTAACCTTAATCATAGGTAAGTTTCTGTGATTGAGATAAGAACGCCCTGAGTATGTGTTTATCACAAACTACAAATCAGACACATCCTAGTAAGTTAAATTACCTTTTTTGATGCTGAGTTGTAGCTATGCAAGTGCATCCTGGAAGCTATCTACTCTGAAATATGTATGCTTTTTAAGAATAGAAACAGACTGTAACTGCTTATTTTTGAAGAATATGTTTAAATGTCATGCAATGTGGACAAGGAATATCCAAGCAAGTCACTTAAAAAATTTTTCTAATTCAGTACTTGGTCTGAATTTAATGATTAAAATGGATTTCTTTGATTGTGTCACAGTCGAACTTATAGTAGAAGTCGATCCAGAAGCAGTTCATATGATCATCACGGTCGATCCAGGTATGGATTATGATACTACACAACCACTGGGAACAAAGTAATTTTTATAATGAGCAAATATATTAAGACAGTGATATTGTTCAAAGTACATCTTTATAGTAAGCCATAATATAGCAAACTTAATTTCCTGAAATTAAATCAGGTTGTTTTAAAAGAGGAAAAGAGCAATCAGAGTGTCCAGATATCACAGGCATGGGCATGGTATTAGGCCCTGAAAAGAATTTAATTGATTGGTGCCCTTTACTGCTGTTTTCTACTCTTTTGTCCTCCGTTTTAAATCCCCCCCAAATTTTTCTGTTTATTTTACAAGAGTATGGTCAAGGAGGGAAGTCAAGGCTTGATATTCTTGATACTTTGTGCAAAATTTGTAGACAGGTTTGTAAAATTCTTTATTTTGTTTTAAAATATATTGAATTATTTTTTAAAAGTAAACCACTTATTTGGGTAAACCACTGCGTTGTGAAGAAACTTTATACTCTTCCTGATAAACATTTTATTATATTTACAATTACTTTGGCTTATTTGCCAAATCTTTCAAGTAGTAATAGGAATGTAGCAACAAAAATCTTTCCTTATATAAATGTCATCACAAGAAACATCCAAAATTCTAATTTTTATCATTTTAGAAAATAACTTTCCAAAGTCTTCAATTATTTTTTTCCTGTTAAAGTAGGTCATATACTTATGATAGTTACTATAGCAGAAGTCGAAGTAGAAGTCAGAGGAGTGACAGCTACCGCAGATCTCGAAGTTATGACAGACGGTCCAGGTACGTAATTTTTCAGTGCCACAACTTCATAAACTTAACTGTACACAATTAATTTCCTTAGGTGCTTTATTGGAAGTTTATAAGGAACAACCTTTCAACAGATGCAGTCTTTTTCAAGTATAAAATGTACTGTTACTAGCAAATTTGTTTTATGATAAATTAAGAACCAGAAATATAAAAAGATAACACAAACACACACAATCCCTACTTCAAGAATTCCAAAGGAAAGAGGAGCACAGAGGAATTTAAGAGAAGAGATAAATCATTGTACTATTATATGTAATCCATTGTGCGTATGTGTGGGTATGTTCATCTCTACACATGCATATACGTATTTTTTAAAAATCTGTCACTTAATTCCCATTGGCTAAATCAGGAATAGTAATTGCAGGATTTAAATTTAACCATGCTTGTGCTTAAACGCCATAGGTATAAAGGACTGAAAACTACCCTGAGTGTCAAGATTCTACTGGATGGTAGATCTTCTTTTTTAGCTAGACCTCAATGTCAATACAAAAAACTTGTGAATGGGAGATGAAAAATAACTATGCTAACAGGAATGACAATCGAAATGATGCTTCCTGCAATGTAATTACAGCTACAATTAAAGTAACTGTGAGTGTAATTACAGTTACACTTCTATAGACTTCGGCTACATTCTTCACAGTCCAATTGCTGTTAAAGGTGACATTCCTAGCACATGTTTAAAAAAGAACCGTTGTCTACAAGCCTAGTGCTTTGCTGGTATTGCTGTCTGTACAGTGTGGTCCATGGTATAAATTTGGGACTATATAGCACACTCAATCCACAATGGAATTCCTTGGGAGGTTTGCACAAAGATCAAGGGTGGAATATGATCTTTTGGTAGTAACTTAAGTTTTAGTTGTTCTCTCAACCAGCATCACTTGGTGGGAAAATGTGTCAGTGTTTAGCATTATCACTGTTTCTCTTCTTTCTGCATTCTCCTTTCATTTTCATTCCCCAGTTTTCTTGTTTCCTCTGTATTTCTCTACTTGTAACAATTCCGTTTCTAGCCTGTGGACATTACTCCCACCCCTTCCCCATCTCATCCATTGGTGACATAGGGCTTGTCTACACGGTGCAGTAATGCACACCAGTGAGGTATGAATTCTAACATTCACCAGTGTGTTGCATGCTAACTGGCCTGTGTAGACCCTGCTGGTGTGAGCTCAAAGTTTCCTACTGTGCACTAGAGAACTTTTAGTGCACATCAACAGGGTCTACCTCAGTCCGTTAGTGCACAACACTAGAATTGACACCCCACTGGTGTGCATTACCACACTGTTAAAGTTAAGTTTCATTATGCATTAATGTTGACATCCTCATGAGGATAATGGAGAGTGGGAAGTAGACCCCTCTGAATCATTGTTTCAGGCTGCCTGCAAACATCAGGAAGACAACATTGGATCAGGGTACATTTACTTGCATTTGGAAGGTTTTCTTCACAACCAAAAGGGCCAAAAAAGAACATCAAGCAAGTTGCATCCTGGCCACTGGCCAAGTATTCAACACTTCTGGTTTATACAGCCCGGAAGTGCCTATTCTCATTTTGATACTCTGATATTTCCAAAACCTAGTTTTATCATTTCAGGGGGCCCAGTCTTGCAAACCCCTACTCACTTGTTGATTTGATACTGCTCACATGAGGTAAGGGTTTTGCAGGATTAGGCCCTTGGAGAAAACACAAGTAAAAGAACTGTAAGGATCCATTCAAAAAGACTCTGCCTGTTCAGCCTGTGCTAGCTTACTGAACTGAAGCAAAACAAAATATATTTTTTAGTTCTGCTTCCAAAATTTAGTTACTGTGCGTGATATCCTGGCCACACTGAAGTTAATGGCAAATGCCCTGTTGACCTCACCGCAAACAGGATTTCACAGTGGAAATTTAGCAACGTTTTGGATGTAACAAATAGGCTTAGAAATGATGAAGCTCTATCAAAATGATCACATTTTCAATGGAATCATAGAAGATTAGAGTTGGAAGAGACCTCAGGAGGTCATCTAGTCCAACCCCCTGCTCAAAGCAGGACCAACCCCAACTAAATCATCCCAGCCAGGGTTTTGTCAAGCTGGGCCTTAAAAACCTCTAAGGATGGGGATTCTGCCACCTCCTTAGGTAACCCGTTCCAATGCTTCACCACCGTCCGAGTGAAATAGTATTTCCTAATATCCAATCTCGACCTCCCCCACTCCAACTTGAGACCATTGCTCCTTGTTCTGTCATCTGCCACCACTGAGAACAGCCAAGCTCCATCCTCTTTGGAACCCCCCTTCAGATACTTGAAGGCTGCTATCAAATCTCCCCCTCGCTCTTGTTTTCTGCAGACTAAATAAGCCCAGTTCCTTCAGCCTCTCCTGGTAAGTCATGTGCCCCAGCCCCCTAATAATTTTTGTTGCCCTCCGCTGGACTCTCTCTAGTTTGTCCACATCCTTTCTGTAGTGGGGGCCCAAAACTGGATGCAGTATTCCAGATGTGGCCTCACGAGTGCCGAATAGAGGGGAATAATCACTTCCCTTGATCTACTGGCAGTCCTCCTACGAATGCAGTCCAATATGCCGCTAGCCTTCTTGAACACAAGGGCACTTGTTTTGACTCGTATCCAGCTTCTCATCCACTGTAATCCCCAGGTCCTTTTCTGAAGAACTGCCGCGTAGCCAGTCAGTCCCCAGCCTGTAACAGTGCATGGGATTCTTCTGTCCTAAGTGCAGGACTCTGCACTTGTCCTTTGTGGAACCTCATCAGATTTCTTTTGGCCCAATCCTCTAATTTGCCTACGTCCCTCTGTATCCTATCCCTACCTTCCCCCGTATCTACCACTCCTCCCAGTTTAGTGTAATTTGCAAACTTGCTGAGGGTGCAATCCATCCTATCATCCAGATCATTAATTAAAATGTTGAACAAAACAGGCCCCAGTACCAACCCATGGGACACTTCGCTTGATACCAGCTGCCAACTAGACATCGAGCCGTTGATCACTACCCGTTGAGCCCAACAATCTAGCCAGGTTTCTATCCACCTTATAGTCCATTCATCCAATCCATACTTTTTTAACTTGCTGGCAAGAATACTGTGGGAGACCATATCAAAAGCTTTGCTAAAGTCAAGATCTATCATGTCCACCTCTTTCCCCATATCCACAGAGCTAATTATCTCATCATAGAAGGCAATCAGGTTGGTCAGGCATGACTTGCCCTTGGTGAATCCATGTTGACTGTTCCTGATCACCTTCCTCTCCTCCAAGTGCTTCAGAATGGATATACATTGTGTTCCTGTAGAAGTTTCCAGAGATTTTTTTTTCTCCTCACCTACACTCATCTCCGAAGATTTGGATTGCCACAGTTTTGAACTTGAAACAAAAAGATTGAAATCTGATTTGTAAGGAGTTTTAATCTTTTTTCTTTTCTTTTTTTTTAAATTGTAGGTCTTATGGCTCTGACAGTGAAAGTGATCGCAGTTACTCTAACAACCGAAGCCCCAGTGAAAGCAGCAGATCTAGCTGAAAATGTCTCCTGAGCAATGTAGATTGTATTTAGTAATTCTATGTAAATGTTGTAATACCTTTGTTCTGTCAGTGTCACAAGTGAAAGTGAAGGATGTTTACTGAGTGAGGTGAAACTTCCTTATTAGCAGTGGATTCATTTGACTGGCTGCATTGAGGAATGGACATTTTGAGCACAACTCACTAAGGTTTTGGGTTTTTTCCCTTATGCCAAATGCTACTGTAACAAACTATGAAGACTAACTTTATTTGATTGAATCACATTTTCCAAGCCATGAAATTACATTTATATACATTTGCTGTTATTCCTTTTCTGAGTGCAGCAATCTGTACTGTCTCAAAATATCCCTATAAATACCGGAGGGCTCTCAGCCTATTATTTTGAAATAAATGCTGATAACTATAAAACTTTGAAGAAAAATATTTGTAAAGGCTGCCATCTGTATATTTTATTAAAATGCTAATTTTTAAAAGCTGGCTGTCAGTTCAGTGGTGTCTTGTACATACTTCTTATAAACATAGATTTGATTAACAGTAGCAAGGTGATGAAAACAGACTGCCACACTGTCTTAACACTCAACCCCTTTGTACCTTGCTATTGCAGAGGTATGAGGAAACGGGTGAGATATTGTATACCATGCCGATTGTAATAATTAGGCACAATGTGCAAAGAAAAGGGTGATGAATCAGAGTTCATTCTTAATATCCAACTTGTTGTCTAAGAACTTAAATGTTTTTAAGTGATTTTCTTTGTGATAATTAGCCCAATGTTTAAGACCCCAGGAAAAAAATTGCTTCTAGGCAGTCCTATTTCAATTCATGCTGCTGTGCGTGGAGCACATCAGTTTGTCTTTGAAGTTGAACATTATAAATCTTTGAGTCACATTACGAGTCCATGAAAATAGACATGAAAATTAGTTTTGACAGATTAAATCATAATGGCCCATTCCAAAATGTTTGTGGGTAAAACATTGTCTTCTAAATTAGGATGTATCTCTTCTATCTTCGGGAGATATCATTGTGTGGTTCTTGGACTATTTATTAATCTGTAATATGGCATTGCTATAAAAGTGATATGCTTAATAAAAAGTATCCACAGTACTTTGGAAGTTTAATACCAAAAGTAAGTCCACATTATGGACAAGTGGTTTGCAAAAGTTGTGTTGAATAATTTTTGCGAAACTCTGGTTCAACTGATTTAAAATTACTTGTAAATAAATACATTTTTCATTGTTTAAGAATTTGTATACTAAGAAATGATTTTTTTTATTGAAATGGCAGTAACAAACTCTGGGTTTATAATGGAAAAGCTGACAAATATAGCTTTAGCAGTGCTAATGAGTACTGCAATGTACTATAGTAGCTTGCTTTATTAACTTTCTGTAATATTTTGAGATTGTTTACTTTTCTCAAATGTTTTGCAATAGTGAAAATTATTTTTTTTGTATCTCATCAGGAGCTTTGAACTGTAAAAAGTTGTCTTTTTTTCTTAGTTAATACAATAATTTTTGATAGTATTAAATTACTAAAAATTAGTCTTCAGGCGCTCAACTGAAACATGCAAAGGAAATTCAAAAAGAAGCTTGAAAGTTGAATGTCATACTCCACTTACCCTCTGTGCATAGATAAGAGGGGGCATTTAGTTTGCAAGGTCCTGGGATACCTAGAACTGAACTAATTGAGATCTGAATATCCAGTTTTCAAACATAGGTTCAAATCAGGTTCTTAATCCCAAAAGTTAGGATTAAACCCTTCTAACACTTATGGTAGCTTTAAAAGAAAAAGCACACCCACAGTCTTTTAAATCCATATTTTGTAAGTTCTTGAAATATACATTCAACTGAAGCTAAAAATAGTTGTGTTCTAGCAGGTCATGCAGGTTTACAGAAATTTTTCTAATAAAGTTGCAACCTGCTAATCAGAATCATGAATGAATATGTCATTGCTAACTCAAAACAACAACGTTATTTGGTGCAGATCCATCATTTTAAATGCAAAAGTAAGTGAATATGTCACCTTATTTGCAAGGGATTAATTCATATTAAATTTTCACTTTATTTTGAGTGCTAAACATGAAATAAGGCATCCAAAATCTTAAACACTGCCATATCACATGGGGTAAAAACAAAAAGTGTTCCCAGGCTATAACTTTTGTCACGTTTCACGCTAGAGTTGACTTTTAAAGCTAGAAAAACGGGGTGCAGTAGAAATACTGTCAACTAATAATTATACCAGTCCAAAGCATACTGCTAGAACGTTATATTTTTATGGTTCACATCAGCAATTGTCAGCTTTATAAAGGGATTCACTCTGTATTTTAGGATTTTTATTTTAAATATGGTATTATGTCGAATTGTCCTAATAGAAAATGCACTATTGAGCGTTTTTATAATGTTCTGTTTACTTACTGCAAATTTGTTATTCAGAAGCAGGTGGTGGTCAAAAATATCAATAGAATTTTTGTACATATATGCAAACACTGATTTCTTTACATTTGAAAAAATTCCTCTAGTACTTAAGAGGGGAACTTAAAGAAATTAAACGTATACTTCAAGTTCTATATCCATCTGTGTGGTTTTTTCTCTCTGAGCCCTGGTCTACACTAGGACTTTAGGTCGAATTTAGCAGCGTTAAATCGATGTAAACCTGCACCGGTCCACACAATGAAGCCCTTTATTTCGACTTAAAGGGCTCTTAAAATCGATTTCCTTACTCCACCCCTGACAAGTGGATTAGCGCTTAAATCGACGTTGCCGGCTCGAATTTGGGGTACTGTGGACACAATTCGATGGTATTGGCCTCCGGGAGCTATCCCAGAGTGCTCCATTATGACCGCTCTGGACAGCACTCTCAACTCAGATGCACTGGCCAGGTAGACAGGAAAAGAACCGCGAACTTTTGAATCTCATTTCCTGTTTGGCCAGCGTGGCAAGCTGCAGGTGACCATGCAGGGCTCATCAGCACAGGTGACCATGATGGAGTCCCAGAATCGCAAAAGAGCTCCAGCATGGACCGAACGGGAGGTACGGGATCTGATCGCTGTTTGGGGAGAGGAATCCGTGCTATCAGAACTCCGTTCCAGTTTTCGAAATGCCAAAACCTTTGTCAAAATCTCCCAGGGCATGAAGGACAGAGGCCATAACAGGGACCCGAAGCAGTGCCGCGTGAAACTGAAGGAGCTGAGGCAAGCCTACCAGAAAACCAGAGAGGCAAACAGCCGCTCTGGGTCAGAGCCCCAAACATGCCGCTTGTATGATGAGCTGCATGCCATTTTAGGGGGTTCAGCCACCACTACCCCAGCCGTGTTGTTTGACTCCTTCAATGGAGATGGAGGCAATACGGAAGCAGGTTTTGGGGACGAAGAAGATGATGATGAGGAGGAGGTTGTAGATAGCTCACGGCAAGCAAGCGGAGAAACCGGTTTTCCCGACAGCCAGGAACTGTTTCTCACCCTAGACCTGGAGCCAGTACCCCCCGAACCCACCCAAGGCTGCCTCCTGGACCCAGCAGGCGGAGAAGGGACCTCTGGTGAGTGTACCTTTTAAAATACTATACATGGTTTAAAAGCAAGCATGTGAAAGGATTACTTTGCCCTGGCATTTGCGGTTCTCCTAGATGTAGTCCTAAAGCCTTTGCAAAAGGTTTCTGGGGAGGGCAGCCTTATTGCGTCCCTCATGGTAGGACACTTTACCACTCCAGGCCAGTAACACGTACTCGGGAATCATTGTAGAACAAAGCATTGCAGTGTATGTTTGCTGGCATTCAAACAACATCCGTTCTTTATCTCTCTGTGTTATCCTCAGGAGAGTGAGATATAATTCACGGTCACCTGGTTGAAATAGAGTGCTTTTCTTCAGGGGACACTCAGAGGAGCCCATTCCTGCTGGGCTGTTTGCCTGTGGCTAAACAGAAATGTTCCCCGCTGTTAGCCACAGGGAGGGGGGAAGGTTGAGGGGGTAGTCAAGCGGTGGGAGGAGGCAAAATGCGACCTTGTAACGAAAGCACATGTGCTATGTATGTAATGTTAACAGCAAGGTTTACCCTGAAAGAGTGTAGCCACTGTTTTATAAAATGTGTCTTTTTAAATACCGCTGTCCCTTTTTTTTTCTCCACTAGCTGCATGTGTTTCAATGATCACAGGATCTTCTCCTTCCCAGAGGCTAGTGAAGCTTAGAAAGAAAAAAAAACGCACTCGCGATGAAATGTTCTCCGAGCTCATGCTGTCCTCCCACACTGACAGAGCACAGACGAATGCGTGGAGGCAAATAATGTCAGAGTGCAGGAAAGCACAAAATGACCGGGAGGAGAGGTGGCGGGCTGAAGAGAGTAAGTGGCGGGCTGAAGACAGGGCTGAAGCTCAAATGTGGCGGCAGCGTGATGAGAGGAGGCAGAATTCAATGCTGAGGCTGCTGCAGGACCAAACCAGTATGCTCCAGTGTATGGCTGAGCTGCAGCAAAGGCAGCTGGAGCACAGACTGCCACTGCAGCCCCTCTGTAACCAACCGCCCTCCTCCTCAAGTTCCATAGCCTCCACACCCAGACGCCCAAGAACGCGGTGGGGGGGCCTCCGGCCAACCAGCCACTCCACCACAGAGGATTGCCCAAAAAAAAGAAGGCTGTCATTCAATAAATTTTAAAGTTGTAAACTTTTAAAGTGCTGTGCTTAAAGTGCTGTGTGGCATTTTCCTTCCCTCCTCCACCATCCCTCCTGGGCTACCTTGGTAGTCATCCCCCTATTTGTGTGATGAATGAATAAAGAATGCATGAATGTGAAGCAACAATGACTTTATTGCCTCTGCAAGCGGTGATTGAAGGGAGGAGGGGCGGGTGGTTAGCTTACAGGGAAGTAGAGTGAACCAAGGGGCGGGGGGCTTCATCAAGGAGAAACAAACAGAACTTTCACACCGTAGCCTGGCCAGTCATGAAACTGGTTTTCAAAGCTTCTCTGATGCGTACCGCGCCCTCCTGTGCTCTTCTAACCGCCCTGGTGTCTGGCTGCGCGTAACCAGCAGCCAGGCGATTTGCCTCAACCTCCCACCCCGCCATAAACGTCTCCCCCTTACTCTCACGGATATTGTGGAGCACACAGCAAGCAGTAATAACAGTGGGAATATTGGTTTTGCTGAGGTCTAAGCGAGTCAGTAAACTGCGCCAGCGCGCCTTTAAACGTCCAAATGCACATTCTACCACCATTCTGCACTTGCTCAGCCTGTAGTTGAACAGCTTCTGACTACTGTCCAGGCTGCCTGTGTACGGCTTCATGAGCCATGGCATTAAGGGGTAGGCTGGGTCCCCAAGGATACATATAGGCTTGCCCTTGGTGAACATCCCCAACAGTTATTTTCTGGTCTGGGAATAAAGTCCCTTCCTGCAGCTTTTGAAACAGACCAGAGTTCCTGAAGATGCATGCACCTTTCCCGGCCATCCCACGTTGATGTTGGTGAAACGTCCCTTGTGATCCACCAGAGCTTGCAGCACTATCGAAAAGTATCCCTTGCGGTTTATGTACTTGGCGGCTTGGTGCTCCGGTGCCAAGATAGGGATATGGGTTCCGTCTATAGCCCCACCACAGTTAGGGAATCCCATTGCAGCAAAGCCATCCACTATGACCTGCACATTTCCCAGGGTCACTACCCTTGATATCAGCAGATCTTTGATTGTGTGGGCTACTTGCATCAGAGCAGCCCCCACAGTAGATTTGCCCACTCCAAATTGATTCCCAACTGACCGGTAGCTGTCTGGCGTTGCAAGCTTCCACAGGGCTATCGCCACTCGCTTCTCGACTGTGCGGGCTGCTCTCATCTTGGTATTCATGCGCCTCAGGGCAGGGGAAAGCAAGTCACAAAGTTCCATGAAAGTGTCCTTACGCATGCGAAAGTTTCGCAGCCACTGGGAATCGTCCCAGACCTGCAACACTATGCAGTCCCACCAGTCTGTGCTTGTTTCCCGAGCCCAGAATCGGCGTTCCACAGCATGAACCTGCCCCATTAGCACCATGATGCATGCATTGGCAGGGCCCATGCTTTCAGAGAAATCTGTGTCCATGTCCTGATCACTCACGTGACCGCGCTGACGTCACCTCCTCGCCCGGTTTCGCTTTGCCAGGTTCTGGTGCTGCATATACTGCTGGATAATGCGTGTGGTGTTCAATGTGCTCCTAATTGCCAAAGTGAGCTGAGCGGCCTCCATGCTTGCCTTGGTATGGCGTCCGCACAGAAAAAAGGCGCGGAACGATTGTCTGCCGTTGCTCTGACGGAGGGAGGGGCGACTGAGGACACGGCTTACAGGGTTGGCTTCAGGGAGCTAAAATCAACAAAGGGGGTGTCTTTACATCAAGGAGTATTTCAGGCAGGACTTCACGGAGGGTTCCAATAAGAAATGGTGCACCTAAGTTATCGTTCTTATTGGAACAAGAAGGTTAGCCTGGCCTCTGATTGATACATGGCTAGATTTACCTCGCTGCACCTTCTCTGTGAGTGACTGCAGTGTGACCTAGAAGAATGAGTCCCCTAGACGGGGAGGGGGGGAAGCAAATGAGTACAAAACAAATCTGGTCTATTTCTTGTTTTGATCCACTCCATCTATCTTTTACATCTTTGGCTGGCAGCAGACGGTGCAGAAGGACTGCATGCCATCCACATCTCATGGCTGCTCGGCAGAAGATGGTGCAATAGGACTGCTAGCAGTCCGTATCGCCTGCCCGCTCACCATAAGACGGTTCAATAGGACTGACTGCAGGACTAAAGAGAATGACCTGGTCAAGTCACTCCAAATTTAGTCCCTGCGCCCATGTCTGCCCAGGCGCTCCTGATCGACCTCACAGTGGCGACCAGGAGCACCTCGGACATGACGATGACGGCTACCAGTCGTACTGTACCGTCTGCTACCACAAGGCAAGGGGTTGCTGCTACTGTGTAGCAATGCCGTACCGCGTCTGCCAGCACCCAGGAGACATTCGGTGACGGTGAGCTGAGCGGGCTCCATGCTTGCCGTGGTATGGCGTCTGCACAGGTAACTCAGGAAAAAAGGCGCGAAACGATTGTCTGCCCTTGCTTTCACGGAGGGAGGGAGGGAGGGAACGGGGGCCTGACGATATGTACCCAGAACCACCCGCGACAATGTTTTAGCCCCATCAGGCATTGGGATCTCAACCCAGAATTCCAATGGGCAGCGGAGACTGCGGGAACTGTGAGATAGCTACCCACAGTGCAACGCTCCGGACGTCGACTCTAGCCTCGGTACTGTGGAAGCGGTCCGCCGAGTTAATGCACTTAATGCACTTAGAGCATTTTCTGTGGGGACACACACACTCGAATATATAAAACCGATTTCTAAAAAACCGACTTCTATAAATTCGACCTTATTCCGTAGTGTAGACATACCCTAAAAGACTACAAGTTGTCTTTTCTCTTCCTGATCTATATAGGAAAGGATTCTTACATCTGTGTAGTGAATTTACATAATAACTGCATGAGGAACAAATATTTTGAAAAGTTTTGAAGTTAGAAAGTGGTCAGTCACCAAATCAAGATATGTAAAATGTGCATATTCTTTGTGAAAGAATACACTTAACAGATCTTCGCTGAAATTGTCTCACTTTAAATGCTGAGCTAAATATTCTTTCCCAAATACACATTGCCACATCATTTGTGTAATACTCGAAACGTGAGGATTAGCTGTAGTCAGCAGATATAATGTCTTAGTTTGCTAAGCCATTAGTCTTTTAGAACTTCTGTTCCAGAAAAAACTAGATTTTACTGGAAATATCAGCTTTGTCTTAATGGAAAGGCTAATTGCCACTGTATATAGTAAAAATGGATTTCCTGCAGGGAGTGGCAAATAATAGCATGCATCTGTGGTGTTAGATCTAGTCTCTGGCACAAGCTGGCAGACCTGTATTTTCTACATTGTGGGCCAAAACATGATCTCTGTCTATTGGTATAAACTGCAAGCAAAAGTCAATGGAATCCATAGATCCTGTGGCCAGGCGGGACCACTGTGATCATCTAATCTCACCTCCTATATAACACAGGCCATAGAAGTTCCCCAAAATAATTCCAAGAGTAGATCTTTTACAAAAAACATCCAATCTTGATTTGAAAATTTAGTGATTTGAAGATCCCTCATGACCCTAGGTAAATTGTTCCACCAATTAATTACTCTCACTGTTAAAAATTTACATTTTGTTTCCACTCTGAAAAGTACACTACTATAAGACCAGAATCCAGCCCTGCATATTTATTTCTCTTTAACCACTGTTTATAAAATTAGAATGGTACCTGGAGATAAACAGTGGACAGAGTAGGTTTTACAGCTTAAAAAAAAATGTAGTTGTCATCCAGGGATGCATTGTTAGTTTACAGAGTAACAGCCGTGTTAGTCTGTATCCGCAAAAAGAAAAGGAGTACTTGTGGCATCTTAGAGACTAACCAATTTATTTGAGCATAAGCTTTCGTGAGCTACAGCTCACTTCATCGGATGCATACTGTGGAAAGTTTAGAAGATCTTATTATATACACACAAAGCATGAAAAAAATACCTCCTCCCACCCCACTCTCCTGCTGGTAATAGCTTATCTAAAGTGATCACTCTCCTTACAATGTGTATGATAATCAAGGTGGGCCATTTCCAACACTAATCTAGGTTTTCTCACCCCCCCCACACACACAAACTCACTCTCCTGCTGGTAATAGCTTATCCAAAGTGACCACTCTCCTTACATTGTATATGATAATCAAGGTGGGCCATTTCCAACACAAATCCAGGTTTTTTCACCTCCCCCCCGCCCAAACTCACTCTCCTGCTGGTAATAGCTTATCCAAAGTGACCACTCTCCTTACATTGTGTATGATAATCAAGGTGGGCCATTTCCAACACAAATCCAGGGTTTAACAAGAACATCTGGGGGGGGGGGTAGGAAAAAACAAGGGGAAATAGGCTACCTTGCATAATGACTAAGCCATTCCCAGTCTCTATTCAAGCCTAAGTTAATTGTATCCAATTTGCAAATGAATTCCAATTCAGCAGTTTCTCACTGGAGTCTGGATTTGAAGTTTTTTTGTTGTAAAATAGCGACTTTAATGTCTGTAATCGCGTGACCAGAGAGATTGAAGTGTTCTCCGACTGGTTTATGAATGTTATAATTCTTGACAAATCAGTTGTCAAGAATTATAACATTCATAAACCAGTCGGAGAACACTTCAATCTCTCTGGTCACGCGATTACAGACATTAAAGTCGCTATTTTACAACAAAAAAACTTCAAATCCAGACTCCAGCGAGAAACTGCTGAATTGGAATTCATTTGCAAATTGGATACAATTAACTTAGGCTTGAATAGAGACTGGGAATGGCTTAGTCCTTATGCAAGGTAGCCTATTTCCCCTTTTTTTTTCCTACCCCCTCCCCCAGACATTCTTGTTAAACCCTGGATTTGTGCTGGAAATGGCCCACCTTGATTATCATACACAATGTAAGGAGAGTGGTCACTTTGGATAAGCTATTACCAGCAGGAGAGTGAGTTTGGGGGGGGGGGGGGGGAGGTGAAAAAACCTGGATTTGTGTTGGAAATGGCCCACCTTGATTATCATACACATTGTAAGGAGAGTGATCACTTTAGATAAGCTATTACCAGCAGGAGAGTGGGGTGGGAGGAGGTATTTTTTTCATGCTTTGTGTGTATATAATAAGATCTTCTAAACTTTCCACAGTATGCATCCGATGAAGTGAGCTGTAGCTCACGAAAGCTTATGCTCAAATAAATTGGTTAGTCTCTAAGGTGCCACAAGTACTCCTTTTCTTATTGTTAGTTTAGGGCATCATTCCATAAAATTGAAATATAAAACCCTAGAACACTCTTACAAAGTACTTTGTAAGTACCTATGTTCAAATATAGTAGAACCCCATTTTAAAGAAAGCTAAATTTGGTTCAGTGGGTTATGTCTTCATATTTCTGGCTGTTTTTATTAGATGATCAACTACATGGCATCCAGACTGCTCTAGCAATGTAGCTCTGTAGAGGATACTATCTTCAGGAATATACAATTACAGGTAAGCAATTTCCTTTTTAATATGCCTAAGGGAGGAAAATAACAACTTTGGGCATAATGGAATCCATCACATGAATAACTAGCTCTTGTGCTATAAACAGTTTAAAGAGCAGCAACATAAATGCAGTTTTTCTTTTTTAAATAGATTTGCACATGAAGAGGTCTTTAGTTCCTCCAGTATCACCTTTACATGAGGGCTATTTGTGTCCTTGTTCTGGGTGGTAAGCAGCATTTTAAAATGCTCTAGCTGAGGATCATCCACTGTCTGACAGTGTATTAAATTTCTGTTGATGGCCTTACGTGGTTCATCATGATCATGCTTACCATTTGGAGCAGAACGCAGCATTTAGATGACCTTGAGCTGCAGTGTGCTGGAACCCATCTGGTGTAATTTCCAACATGAATGCTGCCTAGGATTTAATCACAAGAAGATAAAGCATCAAATTTTCCTCCAGTCATACACCAGAACCAACAACTTTTTGCACTAATATGGTTGTGAAACACACTTATCCACCTGCATTTTAGGATAGTTTTTATTTATTTATAGGCGGTTAAATCTCATATTAAAATTTTATAAACTGTTAATTAAAGGGACCAATTTCTGCCTTTAATTATACCCATTCAACCTGAAGTCAATGGAATTGCATGGGTATAACCAGCTAGAATGTGTACTAGTGTTTTATAAAGCTAAAACACTGGTACTTGGGTGGGGGGAGGGGGTGTATGTGTATGTGTGTATATATATATATATATATATATATATATATATATATATAATATATATATATAAATATAATTCCTTACTATTTTGCAATCTGTCATATTTAAAGCCCTTAAAGGTGATCTGCAAATGTTTTTTTTTTAATTGCACTTATTTAACATTGATAGTACCCAGGGGCCAGCCATGTTGAGCCCCCGTTATGCTAAGTGCTGCGTAAAAAATATAAAATGAAAGTCCCTGCCCCAAAATGCTTATAATCTAAAAGACAAGACATAATAGGTGGCTGAGGCAAACAAGCACATGGAGGGGACAGGTCAGTGGCCCTTTTTGTGTTTCCCATGATGTAGAAAATTCTAGTCAGGGTTTATTAAAGTGTGTTTTGGTTTTGGTCTGTTTAATTTGCCCTTTAAGGGCATCAGGATCGGCAGCTCTGGTCTTCCCTGGCTTTGCTGGAAGACTTGTTGGAGAATGTAGGCTGTTGGCACTTGCACCTTACGTGTAGTACGGCTACTCTTTAACAAAGGCTTGTTCTTCTAGGAAGGTCCCTGTGGGTGCTCCACTTTAGGAGAATCTGCACTTGTAATCGGAGATTTTTAGCAGCAGTACCTAGCTGAGTCACACAGGCGCTGTCCCCGTCTAGCGCCGCCCCCTGACAGTTACATAGTGCTCTGTGACCAACCCCACCTCAGTTCCTTCTCTCCCGCCCTTGGTTTGAGACAGAGCATTTGGCAACGCCTCTGCGCTTTATCTTTATCCTCGTTTAACTTTGGAATACTAGTTTGTTAATTAGTAATTTAGTTTACTACCCTACCTCTTCCCCGTTTATTTAAAAAAAAACCTCTTAACTTTAGGAATTTAAGTTTCAGTTATTAGGACACCCCATAGTATAGAAAAGTTACCCTCCCTCATGGGAGAAACTGTATTCTAAGGGGCATGGCCAGCTCCCCAGGTTTTAAATATTGCTTCATTTGCTGGTCATCAGTCCTGGTTTCTGACGGGCTTTCCTTTATCCAGCAACGAGGATGATAATGACGAAGGGGAAATCTACTCCTCACATCAGTCCTTGTCTATCCACACAACTACCAGACCAGGTCCACTAGAGCACCACAAATGCCACCCCAGACCTGAAATTCCAGGATGTTGCAGACACCCATGGATGCCACCACCAATGCCATTCCCATCACAGTGGCCTTACTGCGGCCCATGGGCAGCATACCACCAACTCTGTGCTAAGCCTCCCAGTTCACAGAGAGAGAGAGAGAGAGAGAGAGAGAGGTATTCCCCATCACCCTCTGTACCTGGACCCTTTGAACCTCCAGAAGAGGCAGTTGAGGAACTGGGTTGACTTTGGATCAAGAAGGTAACCCCAGGTACCAATTTTTCCTCCTCCTTCTCCGGATGAAGCTATTATGCCCTCACCACCCATGACGGGGAATGACTTTAAACAGTTCCAGAATTGTTTGAGGATCACTGATTCATTAGAGTTTATGTTGGGAGAAGTTGCAGAGTCCCAACAAAAGCTGTTGGACATCCTCCAGACTTCAACTTCTTCCAAGATTGCCCTACCAATATGTGAGGCTCTCGTGGACCTGACCAAGACCATCTGGCAGACTCTGGCATGGAATTTTTGTTCACATCCCAAACCAAACTCTCTGGTGGTAGAGGCCATGAAAGAAAGGGTCAGACGACAACACTCCTGAACCTCCCCACATGACGGGGACTGGAAGCAGTTGGACCTTTTTGGACATAAGGCCTGCTTGTCAGCAGCCTACAATTTAGGATTGCCAATTGCAAGGCATTGATCGCCAAATATAATTACACAAATTATTCAAAAATGTCTGAATGTATTGGTTTTTCTACCTGAGAACAAAAAAGAGCAATTCAAAGCAACCGTCTTGGAGGCCCACCTTCTTGCTTGAACAGCATTACAAGCCTCACTGGACTCTGTAGACATAGCAGCACGTTCCATTGCCAGGGCTATAGTCATGCAACAAGCTTCCTGGCTCCATCTCTGGGTTTCCCAAAATTGGTACAATCTACCTTTAAGGATCTTCTGTTTGAGGGCCCGAAGCTATTCGCAGCCAAGACGGATGAGTTGCTTCACTTTAAAGGACTCCAGGGCTTCCCTCAGATCCTTGGGTATTTACAAACCTACTCAAAAGGAAAAAACGGGGGAACTATTACTCAGCGTAAAGAACCTAATCTGTGCCCTACCCCCAACCTCAGAGGCAATATGACCTGCAGAGGCAGAGATCCAATAGAGGAGACCACTCCCTTCTCAGCCCTCGACATCCCAACAGCCTCCCTCTAAACAAGAGTTTTGAGGGTTTGGCCAAGGACCTGAAACATCTCCCACATCTTCTATTGCTGGAATCATCCGATACCATCCACCCATTCAGAGACCGTCTGACTCCATCCACCCAATGTGGCGAAACATCACATCAGATAAATGGGTACTAGAAATCATCGAGACTGATTATTCCATCCAATTTACCTCCTCCATCCCCGCAACCCATCATCCCTCCCCGTCCCTCTCCAGGGACTCTTCTCTACATCTACTACGACAGGAGGTAAACCATCTCAAATGCTGGGCATAGTAGAATCAGTACCAACATAACACAGAGGGAAGGGTTTCTACTCCCATTATTTTCTCACCCAGAAAAAAACCAGAGGATGGAGGCTCATTCTCGACTTAAGAAGACTCAACAAATTCATGAAGACCCAGCAATTCAGGATGGTCACACTAGCAATAATAACTCCAGCACTGTAACAAGGAGACTGGTTCTCGGCCCTCGGTCTACAGGATGTATATTTCCACATAATGATACATTCTTCACACAGGTGGTTTCTCAAATTTGTTCTGGCAAAGATCGCTACCACTACAACTTATTTCCATTTGACTTGTCTACAGCTCCACAGGTATTCTCGAAAATCCTCACGATGCTGGCGGTTCACCTCCACATACAAGGGGTCATAATATTCCTCTATATGGACGATTGCTTACTCAAAGCCTCAACTCAGGAAGAGACCCTAGAAGCTACCCAAAAGACAGTAGCTCTCTTCATACAGCTGGGTCTAAAGATAAACCAACAAAAATCAGTGGTCACACCTGTGCAGAGACTGGAGTTCACTGGGGCCTACCTCGACTCTCTGGAAGCTACAGCCTCCCTGCCCCAGCACAGATTGCCCACTCTAGTCAACCTAATTGCTATAACACCAGCAGCCCACAGACACTGGCCAGGATCTTCCTCCACCTCTTAGGCCGTATGTCAGGAACGACATTTGTCATCAAGCATACTAGACTACACATGCAATGCAAGCATGGCTCAGGACAGTATATATTCCACATAGACACAGTACAAACAAGCATCTTACGATGGCAAGCAAGGTAAAAAAAATAAAAATAAAAAATCGTCTCTCCATTGGTGGACTCAACCACATAACGTCTATACAGGAGTTCCCTTCGCACAGACCCATCCAGCGATGATACTCACAACAGACGCCTCTCTGCTGGTGGGGAGGGGCGGCCACACCTGTGCAACCCCGTGATCCAAGGCTGTTGGTCCCCTTGGAAGCAACATTACACATAAAGCTCCTGGAGCTCTGGGCAGTCCTCAGTACATGTTCACATTTCCTACCCATGATAAGGGACAAGGTCATAAAGGTGCTGACAGACAATGCCACTTGTATGTTTTATATAAACCACCAAAGAGGTAAGCCCAAGCCCCAGCCCTGAGAACCCCCCCTCAAACCCAGAGCCCCCTCCACCCCAAGCCTCTCATCCCCAGCCCCACCGCAGAGTTTGCATCCCCAGACGGAGCCCTCACCCCCCCTACACCCCAATCCGCTGCCCCAGCCCAGAGCCCCCTCCCACACACTGAACCCCTCTGCCCTAGCCGGGAGCCCCCTCCTACACCCCAAACCCCTCTGCCCCAGAGCCCGCACCCTCAGATGGAGCCCGCACCCCAACCCGCTGCCCCAGCCTGGAGCCCCCTCCCACATCCTGAACCCCTCATTTCTGGCCCTATCTCAGAGCCTGCACCCCCAGTTAGAGCGCTCACCTCCCGCACCCCAACCCCCTGTCCCATCCCAGTGAAAGTGAGTGAGGGTTGGGGAGAGTGAGCAACAGAGGGAGGGGGGCTGGAGTGAGTGCGGACAGGAACTTGGGGAAGGGGCAGGGCCTCTGAAGGGGCGGGGCTAGCATATTTGGTTTTGTGCATTTAGAAAGTTGGCAACTCTACGCCTGACAAGTGGGAGAACTGGGGGCCCTCATGGCATATCCCCCATACACAATTTTTTTCAAAAACAAAGTTACCCTATGACTACATTCCAAGTTCCTACCTAAAATAGTTCCATCATTCCATTTGAATCAACCCATCCATCTCCCATCGTTCTTCCCAAATCCTCACGGGAACAAGCGCAATGCTTCATATTCTGGACATCCGAAGGGCACTAGCTTTTTACATTGAAAGGACAAAGTCTTTCAGAAAGTCACCAAAGTTACTTCTTTCCATCACAGAACAATCTAAGGGAGACGCCGTATCCAGACAAAGGCTGTTGAAATGGATCTCCAGCTGCATTGACTTTTGCTATCGCCATCAATGGCTACAACCCTCCCCGGGGACCTGGACACGTTCCACCAGAGCTCTCTCTACATCAGTCACCTTCCTCAACAATGTGCCCATTGTGGACATCTTCAGAGCAGCAACCTAGGCACCAGCTCGTATGTTCACACAGCACTATGCCACAGAGCAGCACTCGACATCAGTGGTTTTATCACCTGCCACGACTGCAACGCCGAAGCCCCTCCCTTCCACTGAGGGACACGGCTCTACCGTCACCTAAAGTGGAGCATCCCCAGGGACGTCCCTTGAAGAAGAAGAGAAGATCACTCACCATGTGCAGTAACTGAGATTCTTTGAGATGGTTGTCCCTGTGGGTGCTGCACTACCCTCCCTCCTCCCCTCTACTTCGGAGTTTTCATGCTAGTGACTCTGCAGTAGAGAAGGAACTGAGTAGGAGTTGCTGTCACAGCGCTGTGTAACCGCCAGAGATGGTGTGAGAGGGGATCAGCACATGTGATACCCAGCCAGGCACTGCTACTACAAATCTCTGTTTACAAGTGCAGGAGCACCCACTGGACAACCATCTCAAAGAACCTCAGTTAATGCATAGAGTGAGTAACCAAAGGGTTAATTGTCACTGAAATTAAAGTTCACCCCCCAAAAAAAAGTTTAAAAGTTTTAAACCATATTTAAGGGAAATGTTAATGATTCCCCCTGCATCAGCAGTAGATCTAGGCATTTCTCATTAGCTTTCATCAGTCATGGAGCAATAGATCATCACACCCAGTAGAGCAGATTTCCCCTGCATACCCTGTTGTGAAATGGGATGGGCCTGTGGCTGGGATTATTAAAGGAGCTGCTAGGGTTTAGGATTGCAACTCCCCCTGAATTGTTCAGTGCGCTTGCTCTAGTTTGCTTGCACGGCTGAATTGTGAAACCTTTGTGTTGGTGATCATCACTTACTGATGGGTGTCAGTCCATTCCAACCAAGTGCTCACTCGTATGAGTTAAGGGCTCCTCGAGCTGCCTCACAGTGACAATAGGGACCCTGTCATGAATCCGGACCATCTTCTCTGCAAAGTAAGATGAAAGCTCCTGATGGCAGGAAACATTAGACTGAGCCCTGGGGAAGACAGCCCAGCTTAATCAGATGGCTCCCTGTCTGTGGCTGTTCTGATGATAGGGAATTCACAGCTGTTATGTAACAGAGGAGAGACGAGACCTCCAAATCCTCACCAGAGCCCTGGCCTTCAACTGTAAAATCTCTCAGTTCTGCAATCGGTGCTCCCTGCCGCTGTTCCTGTCCCCTTCCCTCTCTCTGTCCATGTGGTCTCCATTACTGTAATATCTGCACAATCTTTAATGTATTCGACTTCACAACACCCCTGTGCGGTAGAGACGTGCTATTTATTGTTCCCTTTTTACAGAGGAGATACTGAGGCAGAGACACATTTGTGTCACATACCCCATGTTCACACAGCCTGTGGAAGAGCAAGGAATTGAAACCAGGTTTGTCCAAGTCCCAGGCAAGGACACTAGACCCTGCTTCCTCTTGTGCTGTATCTGTCTTGGCATCCATAAATCATGGTGTCTTGTGAAGACCACATCAAGGAAGGGGACATGGGAGAGCTAATGCTTTGATGACAACAGATGTTTCTAATGCCCTTCCAGCCCAGCAATTCACTGGTGCAGTGGCTGCCCTAGAGAATTTGGGAGTCCAGCAAGATCTATAAGTCTCCAAAGGCAGAGGGGTGGTTGAAAGCCCGTGCCACTACCTGGTGGAAGTGATCATTAACCCTACGATTTGGTCATGGCAGTCACAGATTCTGTGCATTTACTGGACCCCTCGGTGACTTCTTCCGCTTCAGCTTTCAGCAGCTGAAGCTGGGGCAGGAGGCGGGACTGTGCGCCCCTGCCCTGCTGCAACTGGGGCTGGATGGCTGGAACCAGGACCCTGCAGCTTGCAGGCGGGGGGACTGCAGCCAGGCTGGGCGCCCCTGTCCCGCAGCTGCGGCCAGCTCTGGAGCGGGGATTGTGCGCCCTCCCATGGCTGCATCCCCTGCTGCGCCCCAGCCCTGCACTTTGGCCGGGGGCTGCAGCTGGGGCCGTGCTGCAGCCGGGCCATATGCCCCCAGTCCTGCAGATTCTGCCAGGGGCTGGAGCTGAGTCTGTGTATTGTAGGGCTGCAGTGGGTGCTGTGTGCCCCATTCTCAGCTTCCCAGAGCCCTGTGCCTTTGTCCCGGCTGCCGCCCAGGCTTGGCAAGGGCTACAGCTGGGCTGTGCACCCCTGTCCTGCAGCTGCGGCCAGCTCTGGACTGGGGGCTGTGCACCCCCCGTGGTTGTGCCCCCGGCTGGAGCTGGGGCTGTGCCACCCACCATGGCGGGGGTCTCGGCCTGTCAATCATGCCCTGCCCCCCCCATGGGACTCCATTCCTCTCCCCATACTTAGCCGTGCCCCCAGTTAATTTTAGTAAAGTCACGGGCAGGTCACGGACTCCCTGAATTTTTGTTTATTGCCCGTGACCTGTCCGTGACTTTTACTAAAACTACCCATGATCAAATCTTAGGCTTAGTGATAATTAGACCGGAACAAGGTGCTGCTCCCTACGCTCCCAATATGCACATCTATAACAAGGGGAAGATTTAACATCTCTGTGCATATAGGTTCAGAGACCTATTGGATCAGACCCTGGTCCAACTAGTCCAATATCCAATCTGACAGCTGCCAACACCAGATGCTTCAGAGGACGGTGCACAAAGCCCAGATGTAGGCAGTTACGAGATAATCTGTTCCTGGAGAAGTGTAACCTGCTATAGTTGATGCATGTGGGTTTATATCTCTTTTAGAATCACTGTCAATAATCTGACATAAGAGATTCCAAGGAAACACACCAGAGATGTCATCTTTATGGATACTGCAGGTTGTCCACAGACCTCTTTGATGACTCCAGCCCCAAGGTTGACAGCAGATCAGGATTACAATTTGCAAATGTGAAAGTGTAAAAATAAGTGAAGATTGCTTACCTGTAATCCTATTTGTCATAGCACTTTTCTTTCATTTTACCCAGCAACTGGAATATGGCCAATACACTGGGGTAAACACCTCTGCTTTTACAAAAATTGCAATGGGATCTTTAATGACCTAAGTGGCTTGAAATGTATTGTTGGCTGTATCCCTAATGCAGTCTACTTTTAGTAACAATTAACAATCAAGTTCTTGCCCCATCACTATTATTTTCCATTTTGGTGAAGTAATAGACATTGTCACTTGGAGCACAGATTCTAAGGGCTTTTAGTCTATGTTCTGAATTTTTTATTTGCAAGCAAACACTTTTAGCAGTTTTTGGAGCCCAAGTGAATACAGACTTGGATACTAAAAATTCAGTGTTCATTAGGTACATTTCAACTCTTCAACTGTTCTGTTTTTACAATTGTTTTTACAGAGACAATTAAATAGCAAAAACTAGAATGGTCAAAAGAGAACCAATAAATGTTGTTTAATGATTTAGGATCGTACTTTCCCCTATGTGCAGAAGAACAAGTATTAGGAGGCAGGAAATCCAACCTAGATCTTTCTAGTGGAGGATGTCAGGGTTGTCACCACTGTTGCAAATACTTTGTGCTAAAATTGTCCTACACTTAAATAGTGATGAGAATATGCATCTAACCTTGGGTTCTTCAGATGGAACCTCTACCAACATAATACTAGAATAGGCCCCTGCTTTGATATTATGGTCGTGCCTAGGGACCGGTCAAGGACAGGGGCCAATTGTCCTAGGTCCTGTACACACAGAGAAAGAGACAGCAGCATAGAACTCAATGAATTTAGTGAACTGCTGCAAAGCCATTGTAGGTCCCAGATAACCCCTATTATTTTCCTGTGGTTAAGCAGTGGCTTTATTTTAATTTATTTACAACTGATAGGACATTCCCTGAACAAATTATAACATTATTTAAATATCAGGTTTGAAGGGCTTGTGTCCATAAAGATTTGTTTTCTAACTAAGGCTCCCAATAAGGAATAATCAACCGAATTTTCCCCTCTCTTTCTTCTTCCCTCTGAAGGGACTATGTTCCATTCATCTTGAAAATGGAAGAACGCCCAAACTATGTGAAGTGTTTTGGGTGAAAAGTCATAGTATGGAGCAGCAATGGTAGGAGGGTGTAACTGTCCCAAAAGGAATGTGGTACTGTGAAAAGAGTGCATTTTTCAGCGACCAACACAAGAGAAACCAGTATTTCTGAGCATACACTAGCAGCTTTGCTTTCTTTTGCTACTTCATTTCAGCCAAGTACTTAAATATTTGCTTTAAGTTAAATGCCACGCCCCTGGGTGGATTGCCAGCAGCAGGGATCGCACTGGTACCGCTAGTTCTTAAAGCATGAGCCTCTATTGCAGGCCTGCACAGCATGCAGCCCCCGGGCCCGCGGGGGGTGAGTAGGCAAGAGGTGGGGTGGGGCAAGCCAACGGCTGGCCGGCTGGCCGGCCGGTGGGTGGGCAGGGTGGTGAAGAGGCCAGTGGAGGGGGGCCAGGTGAGCGGGCGGTGGGGGAGGGGGGCTGAGGAGGCGAGCCGGGCAAGGGGGTTGGGGGAAATGACGAGCCGGGCGGGCAGTGGTGGCACTATCGGCCCCTGGCGCCGGGGTCCCAGCCCGGCCCGCTCTTCTCTGTCCCCCTGCTCTCTCTCTCCTGTGGGGGCAGAAGCTTGATGCTGCCGGCTGCTGGGGCTCCTGCTGCAGCCGGGTTCTGCTGGCAGCCAAACTCCTCCCCCACCTCTTCCCCCAGCGTGCTTCCTTCCCTCCCCTCCCTGCCACCGATCAGCTGTTTGCCAGCAGGAGGGAGGGGGCGCTCGCTGCTCCCGGGAGGAGGAGGGGAAGAGGAGGGAGCATGGCCTTGGGGAAGGGGCTGGAATCGGGGCATACCCCCTCCAGCCCCTGCCGGGAGCACCCCCATGACCCCAGCCCACACCCCCCGCCCACCCTGACCCCTGCACCCCCTCACACTGGGTGGCCGTTTGGCATTTGTACTGAGGGGGCTCCAGCTATGTGCCGCAATAATGTTGGAGCAGTTACTCGAAGAATTTATCGGGAGACAAGTAACCAAACATCACTGCATTATACATCAGCCGGTTTTCTGTAACAAAGTCTTAAAATCTGAGCGTGTAATGTCAGTGGTACTTTCCATTGTAAACTACATCCGTTCTAGAGGACTGAAACATAGGACATTTCGAGCCTTTCTTCAAGGGGTAGATGCCAAGTGCAGCAACTTAATCTACCATACGGAAGTGAGGTGGCTGAGTCGAGGAAGAGGGCTCCAGCGTTTCATTGCTTTGAAAGAGGAGGTAGCAAAATTCCTGGAAAAAGGGCCAATAAAATTCCCAGGGCTTGAAAATGAGTCCTGGAGTCAAGATCTCTTTTTCTTTTGTGATATTACAGCACACCGGAATGATCTCAACATTCAACTTCAGGGGAAAAAATCAACCTATATTTCAAATAGTGCAGCAGTGAAAGCTTTCAAAATTAAATTGAAACTTTTCAGAAGTCAGCTGTCAAAAGGCGAAATGTGCCACTTTCCCACTTGTGCACAGAGTATCCCTCAGCACAAACACGCCACGTTAGGAGCAAAATACGCAAAGCACACTAATCTTTTGATTGAAGAATTTGACAGAAGACTTACTTTGTCTAAAGAAGAAGACGTCCAGTTGAAGCTGATTGAAGATCCCTTTTCAGAGGAAGTGCCACTAGATTTGCAGCTGGAGGTTATTGAACTTCAGTGTTCAGCAGTTTACCGAAATAAGCACAGAGAAAGCAGCCTGCAGGACGTCTACAGAAGTCTGGACAATGAAAAATACAAGAATCTTATCGAAGTTGCACTGAAAACGTTCAGCATTTTTGGAAGCACTTACATATGTGAACAAACATTTTCCATCATGAACACGAATAAAAACAAGCAACGTTCTTCTCTGACTGACAACCATTTGGAAGACATTATGAAAATATCCACTTCAAATATGTCCCCTGAATACGACAAGCTTGTTGCCAAAAAGAGATGTAATATCTCTCATTAAATTTGCAAGGTAATTATGAAAAGTACAAATGTTTTCTTTCAACGGAACAGGTGCTTTTCATTTTTCCATGATTCATTAAAAAAAATTTAAAAAATTGTTTGCTTTAATTGAAAAATTCTTAATAAAGTATCACCCCCACCCAATCTTCCTTTTCAGCCCACAGCTGTTTCGGTGGGGCGGCGCTGGGGAAGGAGGGTTTGTTTCCGCGGGGTGGGCAGCGCAGAGGGGGGGTGTTTCCGGAGGGCCGGGGCGTTTCAGCCCTCAGCTGTTTTCTTTGGAGTAATATGGCCCTCTCCGCTTTACAAGTTGTGCTGGCCTGCTCTATTGCATGAGCTAAAAGACTCAGCTCTCTCTTATCCAAGGTTGTAGCTGGCTCATCAACCTCTATATGTGGCCTACCCACCACTAGAGGGGGACAGAGCACCACCCTGAGTGGGTATGGGTAACATAAGCGCATACATAAGCATAGCAAGAAAGCCTATTACAAAATTCATCACATGTATGCAGAGTGCAGATTCTACCAGCTCATCACTCATTGACATCTAAACAATTTTCATCACAGCACTGAAAGACACTTCTCAATGGCAGCTGTTTCCCTACTATGGCCCCAATCCTGCAACGAGATTATGTCCCAGCATCTCTACGTGAGTGGAAAGGTATGACTGAAATCATCTCATGGCAGGGTCAGGGCCTAAATTTTGGATTTTTACTCCTATCTCACTTCCGCTGCAAAGCTGTTCAAAAAGAATATGCAAGAATTATTTTATAATTGTGTGTGTGTGTGTATGTATAACATATATCTTTTTGCAGATACAGACTAGCACGGCTGCTACTCTGAAACCTATATATAATATATATATACTTTCCCCACTCTCTTGTTTCAAAATGGCTGAAGAATTTTTGTTCTAGCTTTCCAAAAAACAACCCGCAAAAATTTAAGTGTGCCCATGACACAGAAAAATTTCAGTCTGACGGGGGAACATTTCAATAAGTCCTCAGAGACTAAAGACAGGAGCTTAGAATGGCAACTGCCATGCAATCTTAACTATAGTGGTCACTACATTACAGCAGTGCTCTGGAAATGAGATGTGTATGTGTATATGTAAATAGTTAACAGATAAAATGCCAGTAGGTGCCACTTAAGAATATGTAGCATAGTTCCTGAGTTATGTAGGACGAATAAATCTTGTTATGCACTACGAATGGGTCTTTCTAGCAACTTATTTTAGTTTCTAACAGCTACTGCATCCCCTCTAATAGACATTGAGAGGCATTTTTAAAAATATAAAATGAGGAAAGTTGTGGTTTGCCTGTGAGTGACTGGTCGCTGCATTAAGGCCCCAACTCAGCAAAGTATTTAAGCACATGCTTAATTTTAAAGACATGGGACCTAAGCATGCCACAAGTCCCACTGTCATCAGTGGGACTTTAGCATATGCTTAACTGCTTTGCCGAATAAGGATGGACTTGAGCACATGTTTAAGTGCTTTGCTGAATTGGGGAGTAAAAAAGGAAACAACAAAGATCAAACCTCTTCATGACAGCAAAAAATGGCTGTTAATTTTAAACAGCAGGATGGCAGAACATCAAGGACACTTAATCTAATAATCTGTGTGTGGCTGGGATTTAAGAGTCCAGGTTCATTTCCCAGCTGTGCCACAGAATTCCTGTGGAACCTTTGGCAAATCATTTAATCTACCTTATGCCCCAGTTTCCAATCTGTAAAATGGGGATAAAACATTCCCAGCTCACAGGGATGCTGCGAGGATAAAATCCATTAATGACTGTGAGGTGCTTGGATACTCTAGAGATGAGGGTATATAAACAGAAGCAGAGAAAGAAGATCCTTTCTGTTGGTCAGCAATTGTGAATTTGGGGACATGAACTAGTGCGAAGCTACATAAAATACAAGCTGCTTTGTAGTTCCTCTCCCCCTCCCACGCCCCCGCCGCATGGCGCAGTCTCTGATTTGCTCTGTGCTGGAAGGAGCGGTATTGTACACAGATGTCTCCTTTGTAGTTAAACTAGTGGGAAGGAGAAGACAGTAAAAGCTCAGCAAATAAAAGCTTTGTCAAAACAGCTATAAATGTGAACAAAAATATTTTTTAAATGTCTTAATGTTCAAACAGGCACTCCTCCAAGCCTGGAGCTTAATCCTAGCTCATTTTGTTTCTGCTCTGGAGATGCCTTTTTTAATAGATTCCTAGATTTTAGAGCCAGAAGGGATCATTCTGATTGGGTAGTCTGACTTAATGCAGAACACAGGCCATAAGCCTTCCATGAATTAATTCCTGCTTCATGTCCAGTAGCAGTGGTTGAACTAGAGCAGATCTTTCAAAAAAATCCAATCCTGACTTTTAAATATCCAGTGATGAAGAATCCAGCACAACCCTTGATAAATTGTTCCAATGGAAATTACCCTCACTTTAAAATTTGCACCTCATTTCCAGTCTGAATTTGTCTAGCTTCAACTTCCAGACATTGGTTCTTTGTTTGGATCCTCAGAGTCTGGACTGACTGATGGCTGGAAAATTTCCAATGCAGAAGTTTTTCAATGGAGAAAAAAAGAAGAGCCAAACTTTTGGCAAGAAATTTTCCAATTTTTCCACTAATTCAGCTCGTCCCCTCGCTATGACCTATAGATTTGAATGCCTAAAGGCAGACCTGTGCTTCCTGAACTTGGCTTCTCAGGGTAAAAAACAATCATTAAAAACTCTTCAAATAGAAAAGAGAACCTGCAATCCTAAAAAGCTTTCAATAAATCCAACCTGTTATTGGATACATCCGCCCCAGTCTTTGGCCGCCAGCTGGCAGGCACAATGACGTACACACAACAGCCACTTAAAACTAAATCGGAGCTGCTGAGCACCTCCCGCTCCAATGGGTGTTGAGTGTAGCCAGGGGTGCTAAGTGCATCTGAGAATCAGGCCGTTACAACAGTAACTCTCCCCTTCCAAAAATAAAACCTCTCCCCTAGCAGTTTTCACCCCATAAAGGGAGAAGTGTCTGACACTACATGGAGTCCACTGGGGCCATCACTCAATTTTATGTGGAAGGGGCTCAGATGGAAGCAGGATAAACCCCTCCGATAAGATATGACTCCAGAAGAGTTGGGAGGTCACTGCTGCCCATTCAGACAGCAAGAGTCTGGGCCAGCCTGAGCTGTGATTAGCAGCAGGGGGAGGACAGACTTGACATTCATGGCAGCCTTTCAGATTGCAATGACATCTTCCCAGGCTTGGGCCATAATCTTTCCGTTTGTATAAACATTGGTGATAACTCCCCCTCGCCTGCATGGTCAGGCTGGGGCTGAGCTGTACGCCAGCACATGGGAGGGGGAGGACAACACCAGCCGCTTGCAGGCCTGTCTGCCCAGGCAACGAGGCTGTGTCTTGAAACAGCTTTCGAGAGCCTGATTCTGAAAATGGATTCAGGTAACCCAGCTATGTCAAATGGTGTCACCGGAAATCACCAGGTCCTTAGAACCCTTTCCAGGACATGGGCGTGTTTTCTGTGCAGATGGGGCATCAGACCCATGCGAACCAGCCTTGGCCATGGCCTCTGAGGCAGCTGCTTTCTGTACCCCTGGGTGCGAAGCCGGGGAAGGGAGGAAGAGGCCATTATAAACTGTAGGCCTTAGACTACAGAGGTGGACTTCTCCTGAGTCTATCTCAGCAACATCCTACAGGACTTTGAATAACCCAGCAAGGCTGCATCATTTATCCCAGTGCTTTGCCCTTCACCCCTGAGGATCCCCATGGGCTGTAGGGACAGGAACGAATTAAGCCACCATTTCAGAGAGAGGGACACTCGCCAGTGACTTGGCCAGAGTATCAGCCTGACAGGAACAGAACGAAGCTCTCCTGATTCTCCGTGCTGGACTGTGTCTCCCCTTTCTCAGAGCCTCACCAGGCTGAGCACAAGGCTCGCTTATGAACTCAGCACATGCTACATCCATGCATGGAAAACCACCAGGGACTCAACCAGTGTAGCCAGCGTGTAAGGCAAAATAAGCCTGTGGCCCAGCCAGTGCATCAGACCCCTGCAGAATGCATGTTCTGATGGTCCCATTGCTCAGAAAAGGACGGTGGCACGTAGGGCTGTAACCCTGGGAAGGCAATGCCTCGCTCTGGTGGTGGTCTTCTAATATGCCTAACGCCAGTGGATCAAGGCAGATGGGTTGCATCATTGTAAAGTGTGAGTGCCTGATAATTTTATGCTTTTTTTTTTTTTTTTTTTTTTGCCTCTTCCACAAAAGAGAGATTAGAATGAAAATTCTTCAGGGCAGGAACTGCCTCTTCCTTTGTATTTGCTGTAGCTACCTGCTTTCCAATCTAAAGAGTGATAATAAAGAGGCCAAGAGAATTATTTTGTTGGCTGGCTCTGTAGCCTGCCGAGGTCATATAGCCATGGCAGAATGAGCTGGATTCCCTGGTGGCTCAGGCACCATTAACACTTTCCCTCACCGTCACTTGCACAACTTGGCTGCCACCATACAGCCCAGAGGAGGCTGCGTTTCAGTGATGTGCCTCTATGTAGCTTACAAAGCACTTTGGATTTTTTTTTTTCCACAGTGAAAGCTGCTGCATGTGTTCAAACTATTTCTCATGGGAAGACTCAATAAAGTTTTCTGAATGGTGAAAGCCATCAGTAACGCTAACGGGTTTTTTTCTTCCACTGGAGCAGAGTTAAAAAAACAAAGGGACTTAACAAATTAAATCAGGAAACAATAAGTACAGGACGTGGCTAGAATGACATTATGTAAAGAGTAACACATCTGGAATAAGTTATTGCACAGGACAAGCAAAGCAGAATCTAAACATGTGCAAGACGTAACCATGTTTGTGTCAGGAGAAGGGTGTGGTTAAAACAAGTCAGGAAGGTGGGACTATGATAAAGCAAATAGCGAGCAAGCATGTTAGCCTAGATAGTCTTTTACAGCTCCTGCTGTTTGTGTTATTAACAATTTCCTATTGAGTTGCAGCAATTTCTTTAACTCTCTGTCCTAGATCTACTGGATGTTTCAGCTATGGGAAGACCAGGCTGTAACTGTGAGCTGTTCGGGGGGCCGGAGGTGTTAAGTGAACTCCTTTGCCCTTGCTCAGATGATCAAGCAGATTTGCCTGCAGTTTATTTTGTACACACACACATGACCCTTCACAGCCTGCAATCCCCTTTGGTGAATGTGGCATCAATTTGGATTCTTCCCTGAGCTTGCTCCCAAGGGGCCCCGAACTGCAGACCGTATGCCAGCCAAGAGCCCACTGAAGAAATGGGAATTTTGCCAGCATGAGAACGGCAGGGCAGAGCAGAGCTTCTAGGAGAGCAGGTAACTAAGACACAGGTGGAAAGACATAGTGTAATCAAGAATCAGGCCCTAATGACCCTTTATGCTGCTCCCAGCACCTGTACCTGCTCGCAGACCTGTTGGAGGTATGGCTGGCATGCATTGCATTACAGCTGGCCCCTGGGAAGTATAGCATAATTTAGAGCAGCCCTGAGGTTGCTCTAAAGTGCACCAGTGGCCAGGCAGGCTTCTTCATGGCAGAATGCAGGGGGTGCATGAGTGGTTCACTAAGGGCCAAATTCAGCCTTAGGTTATGCGCTGAGATCAATGAGTGCATGTAACCAAGGGACAGAGTTGGGCCCCATTTCATTTCAGCACTGTTCATTTCCTCAGGCTTTGGAGGCAGGATCTCTGTATATGAATATTTACGACCCGCTTTCCAGCTAAAGCAGGATAAAATCTGCTTTCATAATGCGTTCCCTTTGAAAGATGACAATAAAAAGAAAAAAAATTCCCACCACCCACTCAGTCTCATGCAAATTAGAGCAGAACAAGAGATACAAAATAAAAAAAAAAAATCCACCTCCGACTTTGGGAACGAGATGAGGGGGAAGTGAGTGAGCATATCCCTCCGAGACATGCTCTAAATCTTGTTACACAAAGTCACTGCTGGCCTTTTGTAATTAGCAGGTACAGTCAAAGCTGCATTTGCAGGGATACCGACAGCCAATATAACAAGCAAGAAGTGATTGAAAGCCCACAGGCCTCTGCCCCATGACTGCCAGTAAATAAGGCACTCCCTCTGCAAGCCTTGTTAGCAATGCAGAGTGACCAGATCTCTTCCTGTTACAATATTTGGTATATCTACAGCATTCCCCATCTGAGGATCTCAAAGCCCTTTATAAACTTTTACTAATTAAGCACAGCAATAGCCTTGTGAGGGAAGTCAGGGATTGGTCTAGCAGCTCGGGTATTGGAGCAGGACCCAGTACTGGAGCACGTGTAGGATCTTGGCAAATCACTTCATCTGTATGTGTCTCCATTTCCCCTCTTACCCTCTGTCTGTTTAGATTGTAAACTCTTCAGGGTAGGGACTGTCTCCCACTCTATGTTTGTACAGCACCTTGCACACTGGGCCCCTGATCTTGGCTGGCACCAGCAGGGGCTATGGTAATACGAAGGATAATAATAGAAAGATTGTTTTAACCACTGTGGAAATGCAGCTGCAGTGTAATCAAGAAGCGAAGAAGTCAAGGAAACAGTGTCCAGTGGAAGCGCAGGGAAAATATTAGGTGGGCAGGATGTAATTTGGCCAGGACATTAGTGTCTGTTTCCCCTGCACCTTGTGCAGTCATTTTGGCCAGTGTACGGTGAACACACACCGCTATCAGATCAGAATGGTTGCACTTTACACTCCTTCTACACCGGTGTGAATAGCGACACACGGCAGTGAAGAATCAGGTCCCGGGACTCTCATCCTCTCGCAGAAGATGCTGTCGGATCTTTTACCGACACAAAGAGGTCAAACCCTGTGCCTTACTTCCTCATCCAGGAAACAGGTTCCACAGTATTGCCCAGATTAAAACCTGCTAGTGCTAACCCTCGGAAGGTCTGAGCTGAATCCCCCACTCCATCCTCCCCAGTCTTCTGTGGTTTGATGAAATAACCAGCCTTGGTACCTGGCATAGAGAGTCAAAGCCTCTCAGGAGACGTGTCCCTGCATTTGATGATTTAATTGGGGATTGGACCTGCTTTGAGCAGGGGGTTGGACTAGATGACCTCCTGAGGTCCCTTCCAACCCTGATATTCTATGATTCTATGATTTCACTGTGAACAAAGACTCACGGGATCCAGAGTGGAGTTTGGAACCAACCAGGATCCCCTGTTTCCAATCAATAGAAAAGCAGCAGTGGAGAAAAGACAATGAGGTTGTGATGTAAGTGTCTAGTCACTGGAATAGGAGGAACCAATATTGTGTGCCAGGTCCTGCCCCTTTAGATTGGTGGATCCCCACTGAAGTCAGAAGACCTGTAGGGGTGTAAGAATCTGAGATGAAATCCTGGTCCCACTGAAGTCAGTGGCAAAACTCCCATTGACATCCAGTGGGGCCAGGCTTTCACCCCCATGTCTAGTTCAAGTAACCCATAGACCACTTTTCCCAGGCTCCAGCAATCTTCACTGAAGGGAGGGAAGGGATATTTAGAAAGGGAAGAAACTTGTGCCAACTGGAAACTTACTGCAGCTCTTACAAGGTAACCTGGAAAAAAAAAGAAAGGAAAAAAAGGCTATTTCAAAGTGAAAGCCCCGAGAGACACGGACATTGAACACATCCTTAATTATACAGACCTGGACCTTGTTCTAAATGCATTAGGGAGCTTTGTGTTGGCTATACAAGCATTACAAGGAAAAGCTCTACGTTCCACAGAGAAACCATTTGCAGGATTTCCAACCCCCAAACTGCAGCAATTGTGAATTTTTACCAGGGAGGGTAATTAACCATTGGCACAATTTATCAACGGTCATGGTAGATTCTCCATCACTGGAAATTTTTAAATCAAGATTTGATATTTTTCTGAAAAATCTGCTCTAGGAATTATTTTGGGGAAGTTCTCTGGCCCGTGTTATGCAGAAGGTCAAACCATGTGTTCACAATGGTCTCTTCTGGCCTTGGGATCTATGAGTGAAACCCCCTGTCTCCCCCCGCCCCCCAACCCATGAGATTGGCTTAAAACCGAAGAGATTTAAAAAATAATAAATTTGGGATGGGGGTGGTGGTATTTGCCTTCTGGGTTTTGAGCCTTTAGGGTTCATGTTTCTAAGCTTTACTCTGCAGCCAGGAGAACTGGAATCTCACCCCAAAAAAAAAAAAAAAAAAAAAAAAAAGCAAAAAAAGCTTGAGTCTGATGTAATCACATGACTCCAGGAACTGGGGCTTTAAAGAAAAACAGCAAATATTAAACTAATGATGAAATGGCAGAGTTGGAAGCACTGTGGGAGATTCACCCCTCCAAAAAAATACTGCTAAAGTTATTCAACAGTACAATGCAATCCATTCTCTAGGGAGGCAGTGTGGCCTAGTGGGTAGTGCCCTGAGTTGGTATTCAGGTAGACCTAGGTAGGTTCTATTCCTGGCTTGCCTGCTGGGTGACTTTGGCAAAGTCTTTTCCTCTGTGACTCCGTCTCCCCATCACTGAAATGGGGATACTGCTATTGATCTCCTTTGTAACTCGCTTTGAGATGTACTGATGATAAGAACTGGGGGTTATAATACTGCAGCAAAGTCTGGTGCCCAGGTTTAATAGCAAATTACACTGATTGGAAGGAAGTCCCACGTTTACAGTTCTGCCAACACATCCGTCACGTATGGAAGGATGGTCCAGTGACTAGGGTGCTAACCCCTGACTTAAGTGATCTGGGTTTGAGTCCCAGCTTTTCCACATACTTCTGGTGTGAGTTTGGGCAAGTCACTTAATTCTCCTCTGTGCCTCAGGTCCCCATCTGTGAAATGGGGATAACTGCCCAGGCCCGCCTCACAGCAATGGTGTGAGGATACATACAGTAAAATCTGAGGTGCTCATCTACCATGGTGTAAGTACCAGAGACAGCGAGCCACGCACAGGAACTCAACACTAGAAGGCCGCAAGTCAAAGCATCACCCATTCCAATACCTCCTCACTGATCTCCCAGCCCATGGAGCAAACAACCTCAGCAAAAAAAAACCTGGAAACTGCTCGAGATACGAGAGCAGCTGGGATAGAACAAGTGGAAGCCAAGAAGCTGGGCTGTGGCACAGCCCTGCAGCGAAGTCTCTTGCGGCAGCAGCCCAACATCCCTGCAGGAATATTCAAAGCCAGGTCAGACTCATGCCAATTGGAGCCTCTGTGACCATAACCTGGTGGTGAGACATAAAGTCCACTCTAAACCACGAGGGGAATGGGCGTGCAATCAGTGGGCCCAAGGAGAGAATCATAGAATCATAGAATATCAGGGTTGGAAGGGACCTCAGGAGGTCATCTAGTCCAACCCCCTGCTCAAAGCAGGACCAATCCCCAACTAAATCATCCCAGCCAGGGCTTTGTCAAGCCTGACCTTAAAAACTTCAAAAGAAGGAGATTCCACCACCTCCCTAGGTAACGCATTCCAGTGTTTCACCACCCTCCTAATGAAAAAGTTTTTCCTACTATCCAACCTAAACCTCCCCCACTGCAACTTGAAACTATTAATCCTCGTTCTGTCATCTGCTACTACTGAGAACAGTCTAGATTCATCCTCTTTGGAACCTGCTTTCAGGTAGTTGAAAGCAGCTATCAAATCCCCCCTCATTCTTCTCTTTCACAGACTAAACAATCACAGTTCCCTCAGCCTCTCCTCATAAGTCATGTGTTCCAGACCCCTAATCATTTTTGTTGCCCTTCGCTGGACTTCCTCCAATTTTTCCACATCCTTCTTGTAGTGTGGGGCCCAAAACTGGACGCAGTACTCCAGATGAGGCCTCACCAATGTCAAATAGAGGGGAACGATCATGTCCCTTGATCTGCTGGCTATGCCCCTACTTATACATCCCAAAATGCCATTGGCCTTCTTGGCAACAAGGGCACACTGTTGACTCATATCCAGCTTCTCGTCCACTGTCACCCCTAGGTCCTTTTCTGCAGAACTGCTGCCGAGCCATTCAGTCCCTAGTCTGTAGCGGTGCATTGGGTTCTTCCGTCCTAAGTGCAGGACTCTGCACTTGTCCTTGTTGAACCTCATCAGATTTCTTTTGGCCCACTCCTCCAATTTGTCTAGGTCCCTCTGTATCCTATCCCTGGCCTCCAGCGTATCTACCACTCCTCCCAGTTTAGTATCATCCGCAAATTTGCTGAGAATGCAATCCACACCATCCTCCAGATCATTTATGAAGATATTGAACAAAACCGGCCCCAGGACCGACCCTTGGGGCACTCCACTTGACACCAGCTGCCAACTAGACATGGAGCCATTGATCACTACCCGTTGAGCCTGACAATCTAGCCAACTTTCTCAGAGATGGAGACCAAGAGACATACACGGGTGAGAAAGAGGTTTTCTCAATCTTAAGCCTTCTTGTCACCAGGCAATGAGGGGACTCTGGGCCTGGCCAAGGGAGAGAGATGGCATGGGGATCTGGAGCAGTACTGCCAAATTGGCTCAGGGGATCAAGCCCCAAAGACTGCGTGTCCCGTCTTCTGAGGGGCCTGCCATTTTCTTATATTTTGGCAACAGAAGTATAGCTTGTCTTGCCATTAGAGTCTCACAGGATTGAACTGTCTGCCTCCTGCATGTGTGTGTGTATCAGATACATGTATGTGAGGTGTGTCAGATGCATGTGTGTGTCTGAGCTGTGTTCAGAGGGGTACTTGTGTCAGATGCGTGTGTGTCTGGGCTGTGTTCAGAGGGGTACCTGTGTCAGATGCGTGTGTGTTGGGCTGTCTTCAGAGGGGCACCTGTGTCAGATGCGTGTGTGTGTCTGAGCTGTGTTCACAGGGGTACCTGTGTCAGATGCGTGTGTGTCTGGGCTGTGTTCACAGGGGCACCTGTGTCAGATGCGTGTGTGTTGGGCTGTGTTCAGAGGGGCACCTGTGTCAGATGTGTGTGTGTCTGAGCTGTGTTCACAGGGGTACCTGTGTCAGATGCGTGTGTGTTGGGCTGTGTTCAGAGGGGCACCTGTGTCAGATGCGTGTGTGTTGGGCTGTGTTCAGAGGGGCACCTGTGTCAGATGCGTGTGTGTTGGGCTGTGTTCATAGGGGTACCTGTGTCAGATGCGTGTGTGTTGGGCTGTGTTCAGAGGGGCACCTGTGTCAGATGCGTGTGTGTGTCTGAGCTGTGTTCAGAGGGGCACCTGTGTCAGATGCGTGTGTGTCTGAGCTGTGTTCAGAGGGGCACCTGTGTCAGATGCGTGTGTGTGTCTGAGCTGTGTTCAGAGGGGCACCTGTGTCAGATGCGTGTGTGTCTGAGCTGTGTTCAGAGGGGCACCTGTGTCAGATGCGTGTGTGTTGGGCTGTGTTCAGAGGGGCACCTGTGTCAGATGCGTGTGTGTTGGGCTGTGTTCAGAGGGGCACCTGTGTCAGATGCGTGTGTGTTGGGCTGTGTTCATAGGGGTACCTGTGTCAGATGCGTGTGTGTTGGGCTGTGTTCAGAGGGGCACCTGTGTCAGATGCGTGTGTGTGTCTGAGCTGTGTTCACAGGGGCACCTGTGTCAGATGCGTGTGTGTCTGAGCTGTGTTCAGAGGGGCACCTGTGTCAGATGCGTGTGTGTGTCTGAGCTGTGTTCAGAGGGGTATCTGTGTCGGATGTGTATGTGTGTATCAGCTGTGTTCAGAGGGGTACCTGTGTCGGATGCGTGTGTATCTGAGCTGTGTTCACAGGGGCACCTGTGTCGGATGCGTGTGTGTCTGAGCTGTGTTCACAGGGGTACCTGTGGCAGATGCGTGTGTGTTGGGCTGTGTTCACAGGGGCACCTGTGTCAGATGCGTGTGTGTTGGGCTGTGTTCAGAGGGGTACCTGTGTCAGATGCGTGTGTGTTGGGCTGTGTTCACAGGGGTACCTGTGTCGGATGCGTGTGTATCTGAGCTGTGTTCACAGGGGTACCTGTGTCGGATGCGTGTGTGTGTCTGAGCTGTGTTCACAGGGGCACCTGGGTCAGATGCGTGTGTGTCTGAGCTGTGTTCACAGGGGTACCTGTGTCAGATGCGTGTGTGTCTGAGCTGTGTTCAGAGGGGCACCTGTGTCAGATGCGTGTGTGTGTGAGCTGTGTTCACAGGGGCACCTGTGTCGGATGCGTGTGTGTGTCTGAGCTGTGTTCACAGGGGCACCTGGGTCAGATGCATGTGTGTGTGAGCTGTGTTCACAGGGGCACCTGTGTCGGATGCGTGTGTGTCTGAGCTGTGTTCACAGGGGCACCTGTGTCGGATGTGTATGTGTGTATCAGCTGTGTTCAGAGGGGCACCTGTGTCAGATGCGTGTGTGTTGGGCTGTGTTCAGAGGGGCACCTGTGTCAGATGCGTGTGTGTCTGAGCTGTGTTCACAGGGGTACCTGTGTCGGATGCGTGTGTGTGTTGGGCTGTGTTCACAGGGGCACCTGTGTCAGATGCGTGTGTGTCTGAGCTGTGTTCACAGGGGCACCTGGGTCAGATGCGTGTGTGTCTGAGCTGTGTTCACAGGGGTATCTGTGTCAGATGCGTGTGTGTGTTGGGCTGTGTTCACAGGGGCACCTGTGTCAGATGCGTGTGTGTGTTGGGCTGTGTTCACAGGGGCACCTGTGTCGGATGCGTGTGTGTTGGGCTGTGTTCACAGGGGCACCTGTGTCAGATGCGTGTGTGTCTGAGCTGTGTTCACAGGGGTACCTGTGTCGGATGCGTGTGTGTTGGGCTGTGTTCACAGGGGCACCTGTGTCAGATGCGTGTGTGTCTGAGCTGTGTTCACAGGGGTACCTGTGTCAGATGCGTGTGTGTGTCTGAGCTGTGTTCACAGGGGCACCTGTGTCAGATGCGTGTGTGTCTGAGCTGTGTTCACAGGGGTATCTGTGTCAGATGCGTGTGTGTGTTGGGCTGTGTTCACAGGGGCACCTGTGTCAGATGCGTGTGTGTTGGGCTGTGTTCACAGGGGCACCTGTGTCAGATGCGTGTGTGTCTGAGCTGTGTTCACAGGGGTATCTGTGTCAGATGCGTGTGTGTGTTGGGCTGTGTTCACAGGGGCACCTGTGTCAGATGCGTGTGTGTGTTGGGCTGTGTTCACAGGGGCACCTGTGTCAGATGCGTGTGTGTTGGGCTGTGTTCAGAGGGGCACCTGTGTCGGATGCGTGTGTGTGTCTGAGCTGTGTTCACAGGGGCACCTGTGTCGGATGCGTGTGTGTTGGGCTGTGTTCAGAGGGGTCTGTGACCTGACACATCTGTCAGAGGGGTGCGTACTTGGTGCGACTGGGCATTTGTGTCATACAGCCGACGTGTGCAGGGAGGGTAGGTCAGAGGGGGGTTGTGTGTCAGAGGCATAAGTGGCAGGCAGAGGAGAAAGAGAAATGTGTGTGTGTGGGGGGGGGGGGGTAGTGAGTGTGACAGAGCCAGCCGAATAAGTGCCCTGTCTCTTTAAAGGCCCAGACACAGCCCCATCTGATGCGGCGGCTCCAATCAGCAGCCCCTGGGCTCTGGCAGCAGCAGGAGCCTGGGCTCTGCATTCCTCCCTCTTCCTAAAGGGCTAACATGGCGATGGCAGGATGAGGGTGAGGTGAAGACGCAGGGGGATGTGAGAGCAGCAGCTGCCCAGACACACACGCGGGGCGGACAGCGCAGCAGGGGGGATTGCAGCTGAGGAAAGGAGAAGGGAGAGGAAAAAAAAAAAATAAAAAAAAAAAAAACAAAAAACACCCAACCCAACATTTTCATGGAGAGCAAAAATCCCATGCAAGCTGGGGAGGATCAGGACTCCTTTGAGCTGAGACCCTTGCATCAAAATGGTAGAGCTGCAAACCTTTCCTTTCTCTGATTCTTCCTCTTGTTGATTTCTCCCGGGCTTTGCAGACTTTGCAGAGGCCTCTGAAACTTGCCTAAATAATTGCAACCACGTTGGGGGAGGGGGTGGGGGAGGGCTGAAAAAGAGGTGCATGGTTTATTTTATGTGCATGCTGCAGCCACAGATTGTGTGAGGGGAAATACAGATCTATGCACACTAGCAAGAGGCAGGGTTGGAGGGGAGTGCGCTCTTATTTCGTTGTGGGGGGGGGGGGGGAAGGGTTGGAAAAACGATGCCAAGAGAGGGGCATCTCTGGATTTTGAAAGTGGATTTGCAAAGTGGGAATGCAGCTGGAGCAACGATAGCTGTCTTGTTGCATGCAAAGAGTTAAATTCCTTCATAGCAGGCTGATGCCTTTGCAAAGGGTTAGGTCACAATCCAAGCATTTTCATTATAAGTTGATTTTTTTTAATGCCCCTCTGCCCTCCCCCCCCCCAAAATGCAGCACTGAGAATTTTGCTTGTAGGTGGGTGCAATAAAGATAATGACACCACCACCCCATCCCCCCGAGGATCTTGAATTAGAAAGGGCAGCTGTTTGGGAATGAGACTTGGGCTGGGTTATTATTTTTTCGTTGGATTTATTTGCCCTCCCCTGTTTGTAACAAGGAGAAAGTTTGTACTGGGTTCCCCCCCTCCCCTTGCAGGAGAGGGGAGGCGGTGGAACTTTGCATTGCAGATGTGAGCAAATGGAGGGTGTTGGGGCCTGGGGGGAAGGGGTCAGGTTTCTGCTCAAGGGCAGGAATCGAAACAGTTACTGTCTCTGGCTGTGGGGGGGTTTACTTTGCAAACGGGGGATCTTACCTGCAGGTGTCAGAGCTTGTTCTCTGGAATGTGGAAAATATTCAAGTTGGATTTATTTTGTCCCTTTGTGCTTAACACTCCAATAGAGAATTCATTCATCAGCAGCTTCCCCTGTGCCCCCACCCCTTCCAGATGACGCCCTCATTTAGACAACTTTCTTCCCTGCTTCATCCCCTTCATATGCGGTTAGCATTTTTCCATCTGAGTCCTAAGTGCTGGGGAAAGTTCTCTTCTCTTTTCTCCCAGTGCATCTGTGGAGGTGTTTGAGATTTAAAGCCCTGACCGCCACAGGCTTGCTGCCCTGATCTGGATAATAAGAGGGGCATGAACACTCTGCCATGGGTGGAATGTATGGAGTTGAATGTGGGTTTACATATATCCCGGTGTCATGCAGTGCATTTCACTGTCCATTAGTGTCTGATTTTTAAGTTGATGTGAGATTCGAATCTAATGTGTTGTTCCATAATGGCTGACTTAAGGGCTTCATTCTGACTTCACGCTGGTGCAAATCAGGAGTAAGCACAAGGTAGTTGGTGGGAGCGCAATTGGAAATTGGAATCAAGTTGCAGATGTATATGAGTATGTATAGGCCAGGGGTAGGCAACCTATGGCACACGGGCTGATTTCCAGTGGCACTCACGCTGCCCGGGTCCAGGCCACCGGTCCGGGGGGCTCTGCATTTTAATTTCATTTTAAATGAAGCTTCTTAAACTTTTTAAAACCCTTATTTACTTTACATATAACAATAGTTTAGTTATATATTATAGACTTATAGAAAGAGACCTTCTGAAAACGTTAAACTGTATTACTGGCACAGGAAACCTTAAATTAGAGTGAATAAATGAAGACTTGGCACACCGCTTCTGAAAGGTTGCCGACCCCTGGTCTAGGCATTTATCACACAAGTGGTGCTGTGTGGATCTGTGTCAATAGCTGTATCGACTTGGCTGGGCCTTTTGATTGGGGCTGCTAAGAATGCAGATTTGGGCCCAGTCCGAGCAGCAACAAACTTCCTTTGGGGTTGGTGGGAGTTCAGGGTTTGCGAGGGGTGTAGGTCCTGGCCCCGTAGTGGTGACATGCTTGAGGTGCAGACTTTTACAGCTGGGTAGTTTATCCTTGCAGAAAGCAGGCCTTCAACTAAGTACTGAAACATGTAAACAGAAATCCAGTTCCCCTCATCTAACGACAGCTCAGCAGCGTATTCTCCGGGAAATCTGCTACGAATGAAGCCAATAATCCATGGATCTCACCAAACAAATACTCTCTAGCTCCTTTTTTCCTCTCTTTCAGTAAAAGTCTACTATTATGTTATTGCCAGAGCGATGGCACCATGCCCATAATAACACAGACGGCAATTTGAGTAGCTTTTAGGAAATAGCAATAAAGTGCTAGGTTTGAAAATAATAACAACTTGGGCGTATGAGTGTGCCCTGCTCTGGTGTGTGTGAGATAATTATTGGGATGTGTCGAGTTCTTTCCTTAACAAGCCTGCTATTGAACCCGCTCAGCAGTGCACTGACCCACACTACGGCCCTGATCCTGCAGTGGGGCCCACACAGAGAGGCTGTGTGGTCATTGGTGGGCTCCGTTGAAGTGGGTGGGTAGAAGGGTTGGTCCGTTACTAGTATTATAGTAGCACCTAGCAGTCAATCGAGAATGGGGCCCTATTGCGCTCAGTGCTGTACAGAGTAAGAGACAGTCCCTGAAGACACTGTCCTCTGTGTAGACAAGGCAAGAGTGTCAGAGCCTAATCGTAGTGCCTGATTCCTTGCTTACTAAAAATGACCACTGATGGTGCAGTGCAGGAGTGGCCTGGTGAGATTCAGTAGCTTCTTTAGGAGCAGTATTTAGAGGAACGCTGCCGGGTCCTTTCGTGCCCAAGGATAGAGTCTATGAGGTTTTACACAACAAATATGAATAATGTTTTATGACTTTTTTTAATAAACTGAAATGAGAGAAGCTGTTTTGGACCCTGATGCTGCAGTCTTGGCTTGAATGGGAGTCTTCGTGGGTCTTGGGCCCCACCACACGGATCAGATTGCAGGCTTGGTTTGGATTGAAGCATTCCCCCTGCAGAGTCTGCCATCCAAACCCCACCGATCCAGCTAAATCCCTGAGAACTGGGAAGTGAAACTGACCAGTTGCGTTTCACTGTCCGGCGGGAGTCAGAGTCAAAAAATAAGCAAATGGTGAAAAGTAAACCAGATTTAAAACACAAAATCTGCTTTATTCACAAGATCATTAAGTAACGTAGGAAAGCCATTTTATGGGAAGGATTTTTTTTCTAAAATCTTAATGTCCTTTTAATGTAATGTTTCTGGACCTGAAATAAAACTTTCTGCAATGCAAATACAATGCTAGCACTCCTACTGTTGCAATTTATCCAGTCAGTTGGATCTGTTTTTGAGCTGTAAGTAAATGCAGTGGCACAAGCTTGTGTTGGTGTGTTCCCAAAAGGTAACCTAGCAGACTTGTACAATCTTTTGCTTCCTTCTTAGAAACGCAGGTTATCTTTGTTCTCTTTGCAAGGAATTTATCACATATTTGAATGTTGTAAGGCAAATGCTAGAATAATAAAAGTCAAAGAGCCCAGTATTTCCATTCCCCTGTGTATAGGAAAGCAAGGTGATGTAGTTTACAAAAATAACATGGTGCTCTCTGTGAAATTTCTAGTGCATGAGAGATGGGGGAGATTGTTGCTTGTGAGTAGATTAAATATTGGTTATTTTTAAGATATGGAATTAATGTACAGGAGATCTGCTAAAGAAAAATAAGAATAAACCTTTTTGCATATGTACTGAATGTGTCAAAACATCAGCCGTTCTTTGAACATCTTGCATGAAACACTTTCTGACTGCATGTACGTGATCCACCGTATCTCACTAGACGATAAAACTGATCAGTCTTTGGGGCTGTTGCATTTCAGTTTGTCAGCTCAGAAGGGCACATGGGAAGGGTGCATCGCCTGGTCTCTCGCCTCTTTATGTATAAACTTTTTTCTTGTTTTTTTTTTTTTTTAAATGCAGCCCAGAGGAAATGGGGAAACTCCCACGTCTCTCCGTTACTTGTATCGCAAATTACCTGAGCCTGTGCGGTAGCCTCCTACCCTCTAGTAGTCCCTCTGACGGCATGAGTGAAACTGAAGGATGAGCACGACAGCATAATGTTGTGGCTTTTAGGGTTTGATCCTTCATCTGTCTTTGCCTGTGATAAAGCTCCTATTGACTTCCTTTGACGCTTGGAGATGAAATACTGTATGTGTGGGGAGAAGGGGTGCTGGGGAAACCAGGTATTGTCTGTAGGGTTCCCCCCCACCCCCCAACCTCGTGACCTATAGATTCTTCTCACCCCTTCTCCTGCCTGAACAACTTCAGTCTTGATTAGGCGTCTTCTGATGCCCACTTATATCCAGCAGTTAAGGGTCCATGAAGATAGGAACCCTGGGAAGGGTGATGTGTGTGAGTTGTGGGTGGAGCAAGGAAGATGTGAAAAGCCAAAAGCTCTGAGGGCTTGCATTGCACTATTGAAATCGGAGAGAGTATTGCCCCTGGCTTCCACGGGAACAGGATTGGTCCTGGGAGAATCTGGCCCTAGCTCAGCAAGCTCTGAGCGCATGGAAACCCCCTTTGGAAAGAAAAGGTTTCCTTGGCATAGCTGGGCACCACTCGCTGTACTTACGTGTAAAATTCTCTTGTAGCAAAAATGACCAGCATCTGGTCTGAGCAGGGGGCAGGGTGAGTCGGGGACTCCCGAGATCAAATCCTGCCTTTAACTTCTTCAAGTCAGTAAGGTCTTGATCCAGCAAAACTCTTGAGCACGTGCTTGGTTCTAAGCATGTGAGTGATGCCACTGAAGTCAGTGCACTGCTCACAGACTTATAGCTAAGCCAGAGGTCCCCAAACTGTGGGGTGTGCGCCCCTTGGGGGGCGCTGAGGAACGTTCAGGGGGGACACGGCTGGGGCATGGGCCAGCCCCCACAGGGGTAGGGAGGGAGCTCCACTCAGTTCTACTCCTGGCCCCGGCTGCCAGCCCGGGGCCCCAACTGCTGGCCTCAGCTCTGCTCCCGCCTCCGGCTGTGGCCCCAGCCTCGGCCCCCTTGCCCCTGTCCGTGACCCCCCTCCCCCTCCCCGGAGTTGCGGCCGTGCTCCCTGCTCAGGGGGGAGGGGCCGTGCGAACCAGGGTAAGGTAAGGGGTGTGAGGTAAAAAGTTCGGGGACCACTGAGCTAAGCACATGCTTAAGTTCTTTGCTGGAGTGGAGCCCTAGTTGCTCTGTGCCTCCATTCCCCCAGTTGTACAATGGGAGAGATGGTTTGTATTTGACTCGCAAAGGGGCTTGGAAGGTTAGTTCACGTCTCACAATGGAAGTACATAGCGCTCACCGTTTATTATGCATTTGCTCTGTACAATGTGCAGCAGAAAACCCAGATGCTGAGGGATATGTAAAATGGTGAACAGCAGCTGGCTCACAGACACAGTGGCTGGAATAGAGAAATGACACCGAACCTTGAGGTAGGGGTGGGGCAAACTGGAGAGGGACGGGTCGGGGGAATGATGCTCCGGGGCAAATGCTCTTAACCAGCTGTGCAGAGTGGTTAATTGCAATCAGTAAGAGGCTTTTTTAAATTGTCTTTTCCAGTACCATGCGGCAGTCTGTCCTTTTCTGTGGAGCGAGGATTGTTAACCGATCTGATTAATGTCTCTCTTTCAGAGTTGCTGAATTTGCTGGACAGTGGCAATAAAAAATGTTGCTCAATTTTTATGTGCCGTCATAAAATTGTTAAACCGTTGACTGGCAGGGGCTGGAGGGAGGACTGGATCATCTTCCAAATACTTCTGCATAGTGAAGGGAAATCTGATTTACATACCTTGGTAGAAAAGGGAGGCTGGATTTTGGATCCGAGCAGCTAGAGGTGGAAAATACCTATTAGGTTAACTCCATTCCACTCCAAGGGCACCTGCAGTCCCCATGTAAAGACGTATCCAATGTTAAATTAATACTCTGGTTGATCTTAGCAAACTGGTGAGTCAGTCCTCTGAGAAGCATCAGCCAAGGTGAAATTAAAATGATGATAAATGGTGTTAGTAGCTGAGACAGATTCCTGTTCTGGGATAGAAAGTTCTGAAGGAGACAAAAGGCCGTATGGAAACTGCAGGCAAGATACCTTTACCTGACACATTCTGTGCTGTAGCTGCATGTCTGGGAAATTCTGCGCTCCGTCTTTTACCGCTGTAGCGATTTTGTGGCTCTTGAATAGTATATTTTAGACACCAGATAACAGATCTCGGCATTAACTGGCATCTAGCCCTAATCAGAGTCCTAATTAGGTTTGTCCAAACCTTTGATGCATGGAGACAAAATAAGAACATAAGAACGGCCATACTGGGTCAGACCAAAGGTCCATCTAGCCCAGGATCCTGTCTTCCGACAGTGGCCAGTGTCAGGTGCCCCAGAGGGAATGAACAGAACAGGTCGTCATCAAGCTCATTCCCAGCTTCTGGCAAACAGAGGCTCGGGACACCATCCCTGCCCATCCTGGCTAATAGCCATCGATGGACCTATCCTCCATGAACTTATCTACTTTGATTTTTTTTTTAAATCTGTGGTTTGAACATATTTGTTTTAAAAGGACTGAATAATACAGACCATTCTTAGTTGTGATGATGATAAACAGCAATTTAAAACCAACCAACAATTGCGTCTCTGTACCCTGGGAGTGAAGGGAAGGGAGAGCTGTGTGTGTTAAAGAAACGTCTTTGTCTTGTTAAGGCTCTTGGATACAGAGTGACAAGCCCAGTATAACTTAGCTAGAGGAGTAGTTAAGCCTCATTGCTAGTGGGGGTTAGGAATGAATTCCCTCTCCCTTGCCCCCGCAGCCCTGTGAATAGCAGCATGGTCTAGTGGATAGGGCATCTGGCTATGAGTCAGAAGATCCATAGTTTAGTCCCAGCAATGCCATTGTTCTGCTGTGACATTGGGCAAGTTAAGACCTTCTCTTTGCCTATCCTGTCTGTTTAACTTGTAAGTCCTTTGTGGGTAAGGACTGTCTTGTTACATCTCTGTACCTTTCCTGGCACTGTGGAGTCCTGGTCTTGCTCAGGGCTTATATAGACAATATCATAATACAAATTGACCTGGATCATTACACAGCAGGATGGGATTTCCTTCTTACCGTGCCTCACTGACGCCTCTTCCTGCTTCGTGTCTCATTCCTGTACCGAACAGGCTCAACCCTGCTTCGATTGAGATCCCGTTCCTAGACGGCCGGGCTACTGTGCTGTCAGAATTGGCGCCTTTGTCCGGTCCACTGGTGGTCAGCAGATCTGTAAGAAGACAGTGAGCACTGAGTCTTACCATGGCCTCTAGTTTTCTCCTTTACCTCCCATCCCTGGCATAAATTCCAACTTAAGCCACTGTAACGCCTTAGGCTGGTAACTAGAGGGGTTGGCATTTCTTTTTTCCGATTTCAGACCCTGACTAGCCAGTGGCTGATATGAAGAATGGAGCCCTTAATTGAGTACCCCGGGACAGCACTGTCCTCCTTCCCAGCAGGGAGAATTGTAAAATGAAGGCAGAGAGGGGATAGGATTTTGCTCTCTAAATATCACCGAGCAGGGCAGGGGAGCACCAGGGAGGGAGAAGAGATATGTAAGCTAAAGGACAGTGCTGGAACAAGAACAAATGGGGATAAACTGATTATGGGTACGCTGAGTCTGGCAGTCATAAGAAGGTTTCTAACCATCAGAGGAGTGAGGTTCCGTGAACGGCTTCCCTGTAGGAGCAGTGGGGATAAGAAACCTCGCTGGTTTTAAGATGGAGCTGGATCAGTTGTATGAACAGGATGATATGACAGAACTGCCTGTCAACTTGTGGAACTCATTGCCAGGGGATGTTGTGAGGCCAAAACTATAATGGGGTTGAAGAAAGAATTAGATAAGTACATGGGGGGATAGGTTCATCAGTGGTTATTAGTCGAGATGGTTGCAACCCCATGGTTTGGGTGTCCCTAGCCTCTGACTGCCAGAAGCTTGGAGTGGACAGCAGGGGATGGATCCCTCTATGATTGCCTGTTCTGTTCATTCCATCTGAAGCACCTGGCATTGGCCACTGTCGGATGACCGGATTCTGGGATAGGTGGACCATTGGTCTGACCCAGTATGGATGTTCTTGTAGCAGGGGACCCGATTCAGTGAGCCAGGAGGTCCCTTCCCGCCCTAGGGAGCTTTCAGCAAACCTAGTCTAGGCATGTCCTCAGAATTCATTGGCTACATTGGCTAACGTATGCAGCAAACACCGCTGTGTAGCATTCGTCCAGCTTGATACCCTTAGTGGGCCCGCCAAGCTATGTTTACACTGCCAGTGACCATCTCACTGGAGCACTGGTAGGTTTTGATTTAGCTAGCACATGGAACAATTGTAGTGTAGACATGGCAGCATGGGCTAGCAACCAGAGTATGTTCCCAGATTGCTCACCCATGCTGGATTCTAAATCCGCCTCTAGGCTACATTTGTTACCTGGCTCCTTAGATTAAAGCCAGCACAGGTGTGTCTACCTGTACTACAATCACCCCTTCCCTTGCAGTGTGGCCAGAGCCTATATGTTTAGAAATACCAGTGATATTCAGCACACATTTTCAACAAATCTCCTTTCCTGCTTGTTGACGGTGGCTGGCCAGAAAAAAGGAATCATTAAAATTTTTTCCTCCAAAAACGTATGTCTTTTCCCATTTTCTTTTAGCTGATTCTTTTGTTTTCATGGGTCTTTTCTAGCCAGCCCTGGAAAGAAGTTCCTCTTGATAAAAATGAAATAGAAAGTTTGATGCTAGTGTCTAATAATGAAGGCAAAGAACTTGGTTGAGTTTACAGAAGTGCCTAAGTGAGTTAGATGCACAAGTCACATTGACTTTCAATAGGGCTTGTGTGCCCAAATCACTTAGGTGCTCTTGGTAAACCTCACTCTTATGCGTTCGCTTAAGTGCATTGCTGAATCAGGGCTTCATGGCGAGACTCCCCCCTGGGCTGCTGGAGAGGACATTTTGTTTTAATCCCCTTTCTCTCTCACATCCCAGCCTTGGGGGAAAAGAGCCATTTCCCTGCTGACAGGTAGTGAGCTTATGAACTCTTCCCTCCTGTTTAGGGGGGTGTGTGTGTGTGTGTGCACAGGGCTCTGGTTTCCCTCAGGAGAGGCCAGTGCTTCACACACACTCACAGGGTACGTCTACACTGCAATGTGGTGCCAGGTCTTTGAGCCTGGGGCAGCTGACTCGGGCTGGGGCTGCAGGGGACATCTAAGCTGGAGCCTGGGCACCCAATCTCCCTGCTCCTTGGTTTTCAGAGCCCAGGCTCCAGCCCAAGCCCGAATGTCTACACTGCTGTTATTAACCCCGCCCATTGACCTGGGCTCTGAGACTCAGCACTGTGTAGACCTGTGTGCGCACACACACAGCCCTCATCCTCCCCAGCAGGGGGCAGTGCTGCTCACCTCGTTCCTGGCCCGCTGACAGCAGGGAGGGTTTGATTTACCAAGGACAAGTCTACATTTAAGAAGTGTTTAGTTAGGGGTGCATGAGGCTTTTTACTGACACAGCTGTGCTGTCAAAACCCTCCAGTATAGACACAGTTATATCAGGATAGCTTAGGCCAGTCCATAAGCTATATTGGTGTAACCGTGCCCACACTAGAGGGTTTTGCTGGCACAGCAATACTGGTGAAAGCCGCATAGCTCAAGCCCTCCTTGTGCAGTCAGGATCTTGGGGTCTGCAGGGTTGCTCCCTCAAGCTACAGCCCCCGCGGGTGGCCCCATGACAGCCATGCTGCAGTACATCTCATGGTCCAGCCTGCTTTGCCCGGCTGGCTGGGCTGAGATCTGCACCGGGGTCTCTTCATCAAGTTGTCAGTGGTGAGGGAAGGCTGGTGTCCTGGTTCAATTTCTGGCTCGATTGACTGCGTGGTCAGAGTCTGCTCCTGTTCCCACTGAGACCAGTGGCCCAACTCCCCCTGACTGTGAGGGGACTGGGATTAAATCCGATGTGCTCCCTGCACGCATTGCCTTTGCTGTACACACGTAGCCCCGCACTTGTACACGCAAGTCTGAGCAGCTTGTCTGCAGGGTAATGATGCTCACTTGGCCTGTCTGGGCTGGGGGCTTCTGGGGCCACTGGCCACGGGGATTTTCCCTGTCACCCTGAACTGCAGCCCCAGCTCCACTGACGTGAGGGAGCCATTCGTTTCAATGGGCCGCTGGTACAGCACAGGAGAGATTTGCTCTGCGGAGCCTGCCGAGGAGAGGGTAAAAGGACTGGGACGGATGACCAAGGGGGGGATATGATAGAGGTCTATACAATGACGGCTGGTGTGGAGAAAGTGAATAAGGAAGTGTTATTTACTCCTTCACAGAACACAAGAACCAGGGTCATCCCTTGACATTCATAGGCAGCAGGCTGAAAACAAACAAAAGGCTTCTGTATTTCTTCACACCAAGCGCTGTCAACCTATGGCACCCGGTGCCAGGGGATCTTGTGAAGACCAAAAGTGTAACTGGGTTCAAAAAAGAACTAGGTAAATTCATTGCGGAGAAGGGTCAACACTATTAGCCAGCATGGTCAGGGATGCAACCCCCGTGCTCTGGGTGTCCCTAAACATTTGACTGCCAGAAGCAGGGACTGGATGACAGGGCATGGATCCAGGGGCACCGGAACAGGGGCTAAGGGAACACAGCTGGGGTGGGGAGAGGGTGGAGAGGAGCGGGTGAGGCCTCGGGAAGGGGTGGCATGGGGGTGGGGCCTTGAGGGGAATGGGCCATTCAATGGCGGAGACTCTGCGGGGAAGGGACGGTAGTTTGGGCACTAGTAGGACCTCCCACTTTTAGGGAGCTTCTGTCACTCCTGGATGGATCACTTGATAACTGCCCTGCTCTGTTCATTCCCTCTGGGGCACCTGGCACTGGCCGCTGTCGGAAGACAGGATCCTGGGCTAGACGGACCGTCGGCCTGACCCAGGATGGCCGTTCTTACGTTTTGATCCTTTTGATGCTTCCCTGTCCACTGTCTTGTTCTGCTGTCGCAGAGGCTACTTTGGTGCCTAATGGACCCTGCAGGGAGACTGTCACGGTTTGGGAAGCTCTAGGATGGCCAGGAGAAGGTTTGTCCCCTGTGGCGTAAGGAGGGAAAATGCTTGAACAGAAATAGCGAAGCCAAGAAATGCAGCTAGGAGAAAGGGGGAGGGAGGATCGCCAGCCGCTGAGCAGCCCAGCATGGTTTTGATTACAGCCCAGCCAGCGAGTGCTGCTCCCCTGTTCTCCACAAGCGCTAAGTGTAAGTTGGATGCAGCTTTTAAGTCACTGCAATAAATGGACCCCTCTCCAACTCTGGGCAGAGGGCCCAGGATCTTCCTTTGTCTGCCAGCGGCTCTGCAGATTAGACGATGCTTATCTCGGTGTGCGCTGTTAGTGCCCTTTTTAATGTGACTTCTTTGGTTTGGCCTTGGTGAGGGAGGATGTCGCACGCTGCCCCTTGCCTCGCTCTCAGATGCGTCTGGGCTCGGTAACGCTGCGCTGACCTGCTGGAAGAGCTGGGTGCTCAATACAGCTGTTGCAATCTTCCTGTAGCGAAACGAACGTGTTGGAATTCGTCCGGGCGCCAGGTTAAAGGCAGAGTCACGTGGACCTCATTGACTGAGGACTTTGTTGATTGCACGACGTGACAGATGCTACTTAGGCGGCTTCCAGGAATCCATTCAATTCCTCAGTGATGGGCGCAGTAGGAGAACCATAAATCTGTAAAAGCCACGGCGTTCTCCTCCTTTTAAATCCTTCCTTAAAATCTTCCTCGGCTCTGGTGCCTACGATTGCATCTGTTTGGCTACTGGTCAGGCAAGTGGTGAGCTGGGACTTATTTGTTTGTTTCATTAGCTCACCCGCTTTCCTGTCTCTGCCCCCTTTGCCTTCTTGTCCCCCCTGTCATGTGCTGTCTGACCGAGGGTGACCAGATGTCCTGATTTTTATAGGGACAGTCCCGATATTCGGGGCTTTTTCTCATGTAGGCGCCTATTTACCCCCCTGCCCCCATCCCAATTTTTCACATATGCTATCTGGTCACCGTAGTCTGACCCCTCCATGGTGAACGTTCTGGGGTGGGGACTGGCATCTTTATTACATGTCTGTACAGCGCCAAGCACAAGCTAAGTTATCCTTGATGGGGATTCCTAGGTGCTAACCTACTACAAATAAGACCCTGAACAGAAAGGGGGTTTGCAAGAATGGGCCTTGGGTTTCGCTCCACAAGGGTTTGCAGCCTCTAGCCCCACATCCTCTTCCCCTGACTGTGAATTCACAGATCTCGCAGTAAAATTCGGTCTGGCTCTCAGAGTTCCCATCTGATTCTTGAGCTGAAACCATGTGGATCTGCGGACACAAGTGTTGTTTTGCTGCAAAACCCCGTCCGTTGGCTCCAGAGTCAGGAGCCTTTTGCTTGAAGCCGGCCTGCGGTTTGTGTGGCTAATGAAAGCAGGCAGGCTCTGTGTGATCTTCGCTTTCTTGGAGAGAGGAGAGCGCAGCTTTAGGTAATGTCCCTAACGGGACAACACATCTCCAGGGTTCTCAGTTGGGCACCGTCCAGCGTTTGCTCACTAACAGCTGATCAGCACGGGGGTCATTGATAGGGTGATGGGCTGGGGATGGCGGTGAGCATCGGGCATGGACATCGCCTCAGCGTGCTGCTGTCTGGGCCCTCGTTACAAGGTACCCAGCTGGAGCCTGGGAAGGATTCTCCTCTGCTGGGGTGCACGGGCTCTGTAAAAACCCCACAGGGGATTCCCCAGAGCAGGCCCTTTGGCTAGCTCCTGCAGGGCTGCATGCGCTGTGACTGCTGCCAGCAGACCCAGAAACTCTGCCTCTGCCTCTGTAATGTGATGGGGGTGAGGAATGGGGTGGTGGTTAAACTGGTTGTGACTTTCAGAGACTTTCCTGACTTTGCACAGGCTGCGAGAGAGCTGTGGGAGGCCTGGCCCCGCGTCCCTTCCTGGCCCATCGCTTTCCAGCATGGTCCCGGGCCAGGAGGGAGGGGCTGGCCTCCTGCCGCCTCTCCCCCGCTGGCCTTGGCCCGCCTTCTGTCAGGGATGGCTGGTGAGCCGGCCTCTCGCTCAGACACATGGCCCACGGCCCAGGTGGGGGAAGTGCGTGTTGGGTTTTGTCCGCGTTTCCCCCCTTGAACTCCCTCTGCTGCTAAACCTGGTTTTTCTTGGTCCGTTAGGGACTGGCCTTTTTGCCATGGAAGGCAAAACGTCCGCTGCCCTTTGTGGGGGCAGGATCTGGGCCTCTAATGCAACAGAGCGGAGGGGGTTACTTGGGGAAAGGGAGCACTGATTACCAGAAAGCCTGTGGTTCTCAACCCCCTCCCAGCCAGCAGTAGGGGAGAGCAGGATGATCATGATTCCGCCCCCCAGACTGAGCACCCTTGAATAAGTGGGTTAAACAGGAGGGATCGCTGCACCTTTAGGGCTCTGTCTGTACTGGCCTCCTCCCTTAAAATGTCCCGCGTATGGTAGCAGTGGGGCAGCTCCTGTGTAGACGGAGAGTCGCTCGTGTGTTCACCCTGTGTCACTTAGCTTCCTTCAGCACCCAGCTGCGCTCCAGCGGCCAGATCCAAAGCCCACGGAAGCCAGCCGGGTTCCTCCAACAGCTGGAAGCAAATGCAGCTTCTTAATAGCAGCCATATTTAGCACTCCCATAACCGACTGAGTTCAGGGCCCTTCCTTGCCCCCTCCATTTGGCTCCTTACGTTCTGGGGACAAAAGCGTTGGCTGTTGAGGTCTGACCTCTATGTGCCACCCCCTGAAATCTGGGTGGCGGCTTCAGGGGCCCTTTGCTGTCCAAGGGTTGTATACAAGAGCCGAAGCTAATGGGAGCGCTGCTGCAGATTCAAGTGGCATCTGGGTCGGACCCGTGGTGGCGACTGCTCCCAAAACGGGGAATCTCTGCCCACAGCCGAGCTTACTGCACTGGACACAGGAGCATTTGCTGGCTTCCCCCCCAGGATACGGAGATCAGCGGCAGTTGGCATCCACGCCTGCTGATGGGTTCTGAACCCCACTGCAAGGGGATGGAAAGCCGCTCTGGTGCACACGGGACGTGAGGCAGCGATTTGGTACTGACTTTTGAGCCTGTTTCAGTGCCCTCAAGTAGAACTGTGAACCCCTCTTGTCTGCAGAGGAAGGGTAGCTCACTGGCTAGGGTGCTCACCTAGCACTGGTGAGATTGGGTACAAGTCCCTGCTCTGCCACAGGCTTCCTGTGTGAACTTGGGCAAGTCACTTAGCCTCTCTGTGCCTTAGTTCCCCATCTACACAATGGGGACAGTAACACTGCCCTGCCTTATAGGGGTGTGGTGAGGATAAATGCATTAAAGAGTGTGAGGGGCTCAATCCCATGCAATATGTACCAGCAATTTGTGTGTGTGTGTGGAATGGCTAAGCTGCCTGTTCTCAGGCATGGAGAATTCCCTTGGGATGCCAAACAGGATTTGGGTTGCCTGTTCCAGAACTGAACAAATTCTTATTTCTTGTACACTCTCTGTGACAAGCGAGGAGTCCCAGCTAGAGCCAGCTACAGGCCCGATCCAGAGCCCAGTCCATGGGAGCCTTTCCATAGGGCTCGGTGGGTCTGGCTCAGGCCCTCAGTCAGAGTTCCTGGAGGATGGGCAGAAATGTGCAGCCCTGGACATGAGGAGCAGTTTCTTGTGTGGGGAGCATCTCCGTTGCTGGTGAGACGGGGTGTTTCTCGGCTGCTGTGGCTTAAGGTTAATGTCACTTTGGCGACCTTTACAAAATACATTGCAGGCACCTGTAGCTTAGGGCTGATGTTGGACTCCCTGGCGCCTGGATTTCCCTTTCTTGGGGCTTTGGAAACTCTTCCTGCTGGCTCAGTCCTGGGCAGATCCTGCCAGTCAGGTACTTGTCACTGCTCCTTGTAGGGCTTATTTTGGGATCTGCGCTGCAGGAGCTGCAGTTTTGGCTGGAGTTAGAACTCCGCCCCGACCGCTTCTCGGGGCCCTGCTCTTTGCATTGATCGTACTCCTAGCCCTCCCTAGAGCGGCGTAATCACAGCCCCCTGGAGGAAAGTCCCCGGGGGGGGGCCTCTGGACACTGACCCATCCTCCCTCTCCTGTATGTGGCTCCCTGCCACGACAGGGCTTTAGCTGGGCACCACACTGGCTCTGCCCTGCTAGGGTGGGGTGGGTGCGTAGCCAGCATGTGCATGGTTCTGTGAATTCATTGCTTACAAACTCCCGTGTCTGGGGGGGTAAACGGGGGTCACAGCCCCGATTCCAGCAAGGGGCCCAGAGGGGCGGCAGGAGAGGGGCTGCAGAGCACTGCAGTACCTGGGGTGCAGCCCCCTCTTCCAGCTTGCGCAGGCCTGGAGCAGAGGGAGGGTCCTATGTCCCTCCATGTTCCTACAGCGAAATTACAAAACTTGCCAGAGCTCGTGCTCTGTGTGCCGACCCCCAGCCGGTGCAGCTCTTTCCTCCACTGCTCGCCGGGGGCCGGCCCCCCCAAGGTAACTCTGGCTTCTCACCTTTCTGCTCTGGCTGCGTGGAGGCCACCTCTGAGCTCAGTCTCTCCCCCCCACCGGTCTCAGTCTCTACTTACCGCTGGCCTCTCCAAGAGGGGGACCTGCAGGATCAGTTTATGGGCAGGGTTGGGGAGCCATGCAGCTTCCGCGGGCAGAGGGAGGGAAACACCACCTCCGTGTAAAGCCTAAAAAGCCTGGGGGGAAAACGTGGTTCTTAGTCCTGTCTTGCTCCCTTCCCAGGGCTTTCAGCTCCCAGTAACATTGTCAAGTGCTGCCCACCCACAGCCACCTCATTAGCAAGGGGAGTGTTACTGGATCAAACTGGAAAAGTCTCCCACCCCAGATGTCTCCCCCTGGGATATGAACTGTGATTGGCCCCACCCTGCATTTGCAGCCTGAGAAATAACTTAGGGGCTTGTGAGATGAGAGGGCTTATCCCCATGAGTCCCAAGCCTTCAGAAATCCCGTGGTGTTGGCCGCTGGAGGGATGTTTTGTCCAGCTTTACGTGGATCCTGGCCTTGCGACAGGATCTCCCAAACGATTCTGTGGAGGGAGCGAATGTTGTTCCAGCAGCACCTAAAGTCCTCCGTTGTGCCGGATGCTGCACACATGCAGAGCAAGTGACAGGCCCTTGTTTTTTATTACTGTAGCACCTAGGAGTCTAGACATGGGCTGGGACCCCATTGTGCTCGGCGCTGTACAAATGCAGGACTAAAAGATGGTCCTTGCCCCAAGGAGCTGACAACTCAAGATAGATGAAGGTTAGGAGACAGGAAGTATTAGCCCCATTTACAGATGGGGAAACTGAGGCCCAGGTTGCTGGACTGGTGACCTGTCCCCATCTCCAGAGAGTTTGAGGGAGTCTCATTCAGTCTGCAGAACCCAGACTGGTCTATCCTCTTGTTACTGCAGCCCCTCAGTATTGTACTGCCCTGCCTGGGTGTGTTCTGAATAACATACACAGACGGAAAACTGTGGCTTGGTTGATAGCGGCCTCTGTTCTAGAACTTTCCTATGGGAGGAGGAAGGGAGAGGGAAACAAGTTTGTGGCGTCGTTTAGATGCTCTCCTGCATCCGGGAACTTTGAGGCCAGGGATCCCATGAGCAGAGATGGGCTTGTATGTGCCAGTCCATTCCTACTTGTGACCCACTGGTCCACAGTCCCTTTGAAAACAGAATTTAAACAAACCCACTCCGTGGGTTGAGGTGTTTCCCCCCCGCATCCCTGCACCCACATCAGCCATCGCCGCCTCCACCCCACACTTCCCCCAGCTACTTGTGCGCCTGACACACTATTATAATAACACCCGTCCTGTTCACCTGGCAGTATCCAGAACCTGGGTTCAGCAGCACATTGGCCATCCGCACTTGGGAGCCTGCACGGCCCTCATAATTCTCCACAGGGCAGAAATGTGTGTGGTAATTAGCGTAGGGGGTGTGGTAGGACGGACTTCTCATGAGGCTGGGACTGCTGCATGCATGAATGAGTTATGCAGGTCACCCCAAACGAGTGTGAATGACACCTTTCGTACCACACCACGCTGCCATGGGGAGAGGTGGCAAACTGACAGAGCTGGAGACGGAAATCTCTCCACAAAACGAGTCCGGATGGACAACTGCGGTGTCTCCCGGATGCCATTGTGTTTCAGCACTGATCTGGAGGGACCACGTCTGTGGCTAAGCTGGATCAGACTCGGTGGCTCATTGAGTCTTTGGTCTCTGCTCCTTAGATGCAGCCTCCTGTACAGTAACCCAAACCGGGCATATTCGTTCAGCCCAGAACGGAGGGTTGGAAGGCTGGGAATTTCTGGATATAGGGAGGAAGGTTCATGTTTGGGTGGAGAGTGGCTGTTACGATGGTGGTGGATAAATATTGGGACAGGAGTCTTTATTGTCAGATTTCAGTGCTGAAAGCACCTGCTTTCCCAACTATACATATAAAATGATGGGGTCTAAAGTAGCTGTTATCACTCAGGAAAGAGATCTTGGAGTCATTGTGGATAGTTCTCCGAAAACAGCCACTCAATGTGCAGCGGCAGTCAAAGAAGCGAACAGAATGTTGGGACTCATTAGGAAAGGGCTAGATAATAAGACAGAAAATATCATATCACCTCTATGTAAATCCATGGTATGCCTACATCTTGAATACTGCGTGCAGATGTGGTCGCCCCATCTTAAAAAAGATATACTGGAAAAGGTTCAGAAAAAGGCAACAAAAATGATTAGGGGTATGGAACAGCAGCCATATGAGGAGAGATTAGTAAGACTGGGACTTTTCAGCTTGGAAAAGAGATCACGGGGGATATGATAGAGGTCTATAAAATCATGACTGGCGTGGAGAAAGTAAATAAGGAAGTGTTATTTACTCCTTCTCATAACACAAGAAGTAGGGATCACCTGATGAAATTAATAGGCAGCAGGTTTAAGACAAACAAAAGGAAGTATTTTTTCACACAACGCACAGTCAACCTGTGGAATGTCTTTCCAGAGGATGTTGTGAAGGCCAAGACTATAACAGGGTTCAAAAGAGAACTAGATAAGTTCATGGAGGACAGGTCCATCAATGGCTATTGGCCAGGATGGGTAGGGTTGATGTCCCAAGCCTCTGTTTGCCAGAATCTGGGAATGGGTGACAGGGGATGGTTCACTTGATGATGACCTGTTCTGTTCATTCCCTCTGGGGCACCCGGCATTGGCCACTGTTGGAAGACAGGATACTGGGCTAGATGGACCTTTGGTCTGACCCAGTATGGCCGTTCTTATGTTTTCCATATGTACCTGGGGTGCTAAAAAGGAGTTTAATATAAAGAAGCAAATCTGCCAGCACCTATTTGCAATATGAAACCACCCAGAATGACAAGCATTGAATCGACTGCTGTAAGCTCTTTGGGACAGGGAACATCCTTTTGTTCTGTGTCTGTTCGGCACCTAGTGTAATGGTCCCCTGGCCAGGACTGGGGATCCCAGGCACTGTGGAAATACAAATAACTATGTAGAGGTGCCGTCCCGCATTCTGCAGACTTGGGTGCAGGACTGGGCCCCACTGCTGACCGGTCTTTGCTCTGGCTCCCAAGAGGAATGGCTGGGGCAGTTAGATTTGGGGAGGGGAACTTAATCGGGTCTCTGAGCTCTGGCTTGGCTTGAGCAGAGAAGTCGGAGCTCAAAGCTGTCCCTGCCAGCCTGGATTGTTTCTCTGGCTCCTACCACAACAAAGCGTTACTGTGGCTCGGGTGCCCTGGGCTGTCCATGCAGAACAAAAGGAGAAAGATACACAGAAGAGCTGGCAAGGAAACGGGGCTTAAAAAAAAAAAATGTAACCGACCCTAGTTAACCCTGTGCAGATCATGCTGCTGCGAGATCTCAGTGTTCCTGCGGGCGTTCCCAGCTGGAGTGAAGGGGTAAAGTTCCAGCCTCTAAAACCTTCATCCCCTGCTGTGCATGCCGTTCTAGGGATGGACAAGCTGGCTTAGATAAATTAGCCCCACCGCAACTCCAGCTGTGTGTGAACCTTTCCCCATTTGGATCAGCAGCTCTGGCTCCCCCTCTCCCAGCCCCCCGAACAGGCCTCCTTGCTTTGTTGAGATGCCAAGCTAGATTGCAGCAGGGCTGTCAGCCTCTGCTGGGCTGGCAGATCTTGTGTGTCCTGGGGCTGCATGGCTCGGAGTGCTTGGCAGGAGCTCTCTGACTCACTGCGCAGGAGGGGAGGAGGGGCAGCATGTGTCCTAGAAAGGCCTCGCTTCTCAGGGCCTGCCCCGTGGCCCTGTCAAAAGAGGGGAGGGGGCTTCTCCTGGAGGGTCCGACCTGAAGAGCCGGTGGAGCCGAGCCTGCCGGAGCACAGCGTTCTCTTCCCGTTCCCCTCGTGTCGCCGGTGCCCTTGTGCACATGCTGGCAGGGTGGCACTTTACACCCCCACCTTGCACGGGGGTAAGCGACTGTGCCGGGCGAACAGCAGTGGAGGACTGGCCCCGCCGCGCCACTGTCCTGTCCTCCTTCGCACAGCTGGGGGAGCTGGTTGATGCTGCACGAAAACGGCTTCCTTGGGGGGTTCGAATTCCAACCCTGTTCCCCTCCGTCTCTTTCCTGCTCCAGAGCTGCTCCAAGCCCTGCCAGGTTGCTTCGGAGAGAGCTCGGCCACCCAACTCCCCCTTCTGCACCCTTCCCACTCTCCCTGCCAGGCACCTGCTCACCCTCGATGGCAGGGGAGGTCGGCGGCTGTGCTTTGACTAGTGCCCCCCCCCATCCCCCCAAGCTGTGTGGGGAGGAGAACAGGGACCTGTCCAGGTTTTGCAGGAGACAGAACTCGACGGGCTGAGGCCAAGGGCAGAAAGATGGGACCAGTGACGAGTGACCCTCTTCTAGGAGCTAGATGGACGTGTTGAGGTTTTGGGGGTGGTAGGGTTAATCAGCCAAAATCCTTTTGAAGTTGGAGAACAGACTTGTCATGGCCAGACCCCAGCAGCCTATCTCCTCCTCTTCCCCTCTCCATGACTGGCGGGTGAGAGCCACAGAGTCCCCAGGCAAGGTGATCTCTGCAGTCCAGTTGTCCGGTTGTGGCTGCCCTGCAGCTGATCTCTCGGTGAAGAGAGCTCAGTGGAGGCAAGGTCCCTCCCAGCCAGCGTGGTGGGGAAGATCAGGGCTTCCAGCCTTCCGCAGTCCCACCTCTGGAAGCTGGGCAAGCCCCAAAGGCGCTTCAGTCTTTCTTGACCCCTGTGTGGGGTTCCCAGTGACACCTTCAGCCTTGGAACTCCCTAGCCACAGGGATCTGAACCCCTTCCTCAAGCATACCTTGAGCAGTGGCTCGCCACCTTGCCAGATTACGGTACCTCTTTCAGGAGTCTGGATTTGTCTTGCGTACTCCCAAGTTGCACCTCACTTAAAAACTACTTGCTTATGAAATCAGACACAGCAATACAAGAGTGTCACAGCCATGCTATTACTGAACAGTTGCTGACTTTCTCATTTTTCTCATGTAGTTATAAAATAAATCAATTGGAATATCAATATTGCACTTACATTTCAGTGTATAGCAGAGGTGAAAGTGAGGGTACGCCCTGGTACGGTGTACCGGTAAGAGCCGGTGTGCCGTACCGGGACCGGCTTTCCGAGAAGGCAATTTAAAGCCCTGGGGTAGCGGCGATGGGCTCCGGTGGGGATTTAAAGGGCCCTGGAGCTCCAGCCACTGCTACCACCCTTTAAATCCCCCCCAGAGCCCTGCCCCCGCAACTGCCCCGGCCCTTTAAATCCCCGCCGCCGCTACCCCAGGGCCCTTTAAATCTACCCCCCCAGGGCCCTTTAAATCTCCACCTGAGCCCTGCTGCCCAAGCCCTGGGGTAGTGGTGGCGGGGCTCCGGAGTGGATTTAAAGGGCGGGGGCAGTAGCGAGGGCAGGGCTCTGGGGGGGGATTTAAAGGGTGGTAGCAGTGGCTGGAGCCCCGGGGCCCTTTATATCCCCGATGGAGCCCGGCCGCCGCTACCCCAGGGCTCAGGTGGGGATTTAAAGGGCTCAGGGCTCCAGCAGCTGCTACCACAGCAGAGCCCCAGGCCCTTTAAAGCTCTGCCAGAGCCCAGAGCCCCGGGGTAGCGGTGCCAGCCGGGAGCCCCCAGGGCTCCTCAGTGATTTAAAGGGCCCGGGGCTCCACTGCAGTAGCGGCAGCTGGAGCCCTGGGCCCTTTAAATCGCCCCTGAGCCCTGGGGTTCCCAGCCGCCTCTGCAGCTGGTAGCTCGGGGGTGATTTAAAGGGCTCCAGGCTCCTGGCCGCCACTAACGTAGCTGGAGCCCTGGCCCTTTAAATCAAGATTTAAAGGGCCTGGGGATTTAAGGCCCTGCCTCTTCTGGTTGAGGCCACGCCTCCTGCTCAGGACTCCGGGGTACCGGTAAGTCCTCTAACTTACTTTCAGCCCTGGTGTATAGTATATAGAGCAGCATAAACAAGCCATTGTCTGTCTGAAATTTTAGTTTGCACTGACTTTGCTAGTGCTTTTTTATGTAGCCTGTTGTAATACTAGGTGAATATCTAGATGAGTTGATGTATCCCCTGGAAGACCTCTGCATACCCCCTGGGTGAGAACCACTGATCTAGAGTACTCAAATGGCACTGATCAAATCACTTTACCTGTTCCCATAGAACTGATATGGGGAGAGAGAGGTGTTCTCCGAGTAGTTTGCACAAATAGGGGTGCTGATACCTGGCACTGATTAATGCAGGCTCAGATTTTCAAGCGTGCACGCCTATGCACCCGGTCAGCGTGCAAATGAGATCTGTGCATCGGGCATTGCAAAAGTACAGGCGGGCCGCGAATTGTGCCTCGTCCCAAAGTGCTCTGCCATGCCAAGCAGCCTGGCTTGTGTCAAGTGTGCTTACTTGCTCGCATTGACTGCTGTGGCTCTGTGCTGGAAGGCTGAGACCACCTGGGTGAGCAGAGGTTGCAGGATTGTTCCCGTAACTTTCACAGCAGTGACACAATGCAGCCAGTTTTGATGCAGGGCATGGCAGCGGCTTAGAAGCCCATAGCAATGCTGCGCAGTTTGAGAGGACCGAGAAGCACCTGAAACTGCAGTGAGGGATTTTGGGAAGCAAAGTGTAATTCCCCGAGTTGGGCGCAGGATCCCAAAGCAGCTAACCTCCTTTGCCCAACCAGTCCCACCCACAAAGGGATCTTCCAAGCGTCACCTCCAGCTGCAGCACCATGTTCCCGACCTGGAATGTCCTTGAAGAAACACTCCACGCTCAGTTCTCACACACCGCCTGGCGCCGTGATCCCCGAGCGTGCGGGCGCATCACTAGACCTGGAGAGCGATCCTGTGCTTTGCTGACTCCTCCTTTGTGCTCTCCTGTGGGTAAGGTCTGGGATAGCCACTGCTGGCCCCTTCCAGGGGACGGATGGACAGACAGACAGCTGCTGTCATGCAGGGTCTGTGCTACACTGAGGAGGGAGTTCTCCCCTTTCTTCCTCCAAGCTGTACGTGGAGGGAAGTGGCCAGACCACTCAAGCCTAGCCCAGCTTGGGTGGGGGAGGAGGAAGGGACCAGCTTGCCGGAGGACGGTGCTGCTGTCACAGGAGACGGTCAGGCCGTCGTACCGCTCTGCTCTACAGAGGGCGAGGGCTGGTGCGGTTCAACTTCTCCGGCCATAGCGGGGCTCCGGCTCCTAGCTCATTCCCTGCCCTAGGGCCGGCTCTGGGCTGGAGGAGATCCTGGAAGGCACAGCCCCCGCTCACTCCAGTCCCACTTTACGACCTAAAGTAGCTTGACAGTTGTGCCCCAGCAGAGCTGTGTTTGCCAAACCAGGGGGTAGCCAAGAGCCACACCCGCCCCTTTCCATGCCATGTCCCCCGCTAAGAGGCCGGCAGGCTCCTCGCCTGGCTGGGGAATGCTAGACCCTGCTCTCTCTGGAGCCCCGGGGGTTCCTTGAGTGGACTGGCCCCAGGGAATGGGGCTGCTGAGAGGCCAAGATGAGGTGTTTCCCCCGCCCTGAGAGCCTAGGGTGAAGTCTGACCCCACTGGCCCCAGCTCTCTCCCTCCCTTCGCAGCTTCCTCTGTCACTGGAGTGAGCAGAACTGGAAGCGCTAGCGTAGGGCCGGCCATAGTGTCATCCAGGCACGTCACCTGCCCTCCTTGTACCTCAGTTTCCCCATCCGCAATACCTCGCTCCCCCACCGCAGGGGAGTGGTGATTCATTGACGCTTGCTGAGTGCTTGGAGATCTCCAGCTGGCAGGCTCTCTTAGGAGGGCCCAGAGTGTCACAGGAGAGGCACCCGCGCCCCGTCAGACCGTCCTGCCCCGTCTAAGTCACCCTGTCCGCTCGGCCAGATGAACTTTGTGCTGCACAAGAGGGAGAATGCCTCGGATTGGCTGCCAGGCTCGGCTGAGGCGGGCTGACTGAACAGGCCACTTGGACCTCTCTCCCACTCCAGAGCCAGCCCTGCTCTCCAAAGGCTGTTTATTTTCACACCTGGGACCTGGCTGGAAAAGTTCCTGCCGCACGATAGCTGGCCCGGGTCGAGTAAACAGCAAACCTGCTGGACTCGGCTTTTGCCTGGGGGTCGGGGGGAGGAGGAGGTTTCTCTTGGCGTGAGAGCAGGTGTCTGTTTCCAATCCGCTTACTGGAAAGACGTGTCTTCAGCTGAGCTCTATAAATATTGAATTCTGAGAAGTAGTGTCCAGCCTCGCCCTGGCCAGCCGGGGTAAACCCAGCTTTCTGTAAAGCAAGGACGAGAGGTTGAGAATTGTTTCTTCTCGTTGTGCTATTCACGGTCAGCAGGCCCTCAATAGCCTTCCCTTCACCTGCCTCTTATCCCCTTTAGCCATTCATGGCCAAAGGCAGGCTGGCTGAAACCTCCCTTCTGAGCCACTTGGCTTGGCCGCCGGGGGGTCACTGCAGAGCCTCCCAAAGGCTTCCTTCTCCCTGCTCGCCTGGGAGTGGAGCGAGAGGCCCCCAGGGAGTGAAATAGCTCCAGGGTCTTCCATGCTCTCCAGAGGGCCAGCAGCTCTGCTTGGATCTTCCATGGAATCCGGCCCCAAAAGCTCGTACTGCCCGTAACTCACGCTGGCTTCGTTGCACCCCGTATGAAGCAGCTGATGGCCTCCTCCCCAGACGCAGAACCTTGTAGGCACAGAAGTGGGGTGGGGAAGCACATGAAGGGGTGCTCATTCCCAGCACAATCTCTCACTCTGAGCCATTGCTCCTCCCACGCTATCCCAGATCCACCTATGCTGTTCCCCATAACTTCCCACAGCCGACCTGCCCTTGGACCCCCAGGTCTAAGCCTGGACTGTGCCTGTCTGCGGGCAGCCGTGTCTGCGGGCAAGACCTGTGAGTGTGGAATGTCCTGCACTAGGTGCTGAGTGCCCCCCACTCCCCTTGATTTCCTTGGGACTCTGCAGGTGCTCAGCACTCCGCAGGATTGGGTCCAAGGTGGGTGCAAGTTAGGGGCGAAGGAGCAGTGTGTTACGTGGCTCAACGGGCTAATTGGTTTCCTGCTCTGAGACGCGAGCAGACCCCATTAATGGGGCTGAGGGGAATGGGGCATAAGGCAGCTCGGAAGGTTATGGCTGAGCTGCCTTCTGTATATCCCCTTTTTAAATCCAGTTTTTCTGGAAGGCCTCCATTGGTTTGTCTCCCCCCTCCCGTGTCCTCCCGTTCCCATCGATTCTGTCCCTTCCCTTCTATCACAGCCTCTGCAGGGGAACCCCGGCTCCCTGTATGCACGTGCCAGCCCACACGAGATATAGGGTCCCAAACGGGCTGAGTGCCCTTAGCTCCCGCTGGCTGCGTGGGCTGAGTGCCGCTGAACATCAAGCCCGTAGCTTGAAGCCCTGATACTTGTTAAAAGACGCCCCCAGCAAAACCCATAGCCAGCCATAGCTAGTCCGTAACGTGCTCCACTGCGTGTCCGCTGCCTCTTTTCCGACCGCCAAAAGTGGCTGACCTTGGCGTGACTGCAGAAGCGCTGAGCTGTCCCGTTTTAACGAGCAGCCCGTTGGTATTCAATCAAACTCCAATGCTAGCTGCGTTAATGCCTTTCCCAATCGCCATCTGTATGATTTACTTGTGGACCCATCAATCCACTCCTAAAACTTCCTGGTTTTGATTTTCATGTTCAGCCCAGCTAGGATCCGATTCCAGCACACAGACAGGCATGTGCGCACTCCTAGCAGCTCTCTATGGCATAAGAAATTCCCTTCAGCTTCCTATGAGGTGGTTGAAGAACATTTCACATTGAATGTTTTGCTGGTTCTGCATACTCTGTGGGGATGTGAGGGGTGGAAGCTGGGTTCCTTGCCTTGAATCCATGGCATAGTCAACCGGGGGGGTTGGTAGTCGCTGCTCCGAGGAGTTTTGATCACCTCTCATGTCTAGAGAACAGCTTCGTCTAGTCATTTAAGACTTAGGCCTCCAGCGCTTTGACTTATTTGATCGGTGAATCTGAATAGAAATTAGGAGTGGAAAAGGCCTATCATGGGGAGGATTGTTACCTGCAGTCTGTACTGAGGGCTAGCAGAATTGTGGCGTATTCCCCAGGCTCTGCACCCCAGCAGGTGATGGGGACAGGGCAGGAGTTTCCCCTTGTGGTGGATTGTCCAGTGTTTTGTCCAGTTTGGTTTTCAAGTGCTCTATGCTCTGGAAAATGACTGTGTCAGAGGCCCCTGGGCTCCATGCCTAGTGTCTCTCCGGGACTCCAGAGCCCGGGGTGTTCAGCTCCCATGTTTAATCAAACCAACCAGTCGTCCCCCTCCCCCTGCCAGCTCTGCTGGGCTGAGCTGAGTGCAGCCCTGTCCATCAACCATGGGTAACGGAGGGCAGGCTCTTCCACAGGCTTCACTAACATGGGGCTGGAGCCGCCAGAGCCTTGTCTACACTAGAGCTTTCACCACTACTGCTGCTGGTTGATTGGATGCAGGCCCGACAGGGAAATAACGCTCCACTCCCTTGCTGCCTAAACCCTTCCGTGATGAATGTGTGCAGCCCTCTGCATTGCACCAGCCTTCTTTGAGGTGGTGTCTCACTGAAAGCCCTGGCTGCGTGTCTCTAATGTACCCTTCACCCAGCTGTCAGGATTGAAAAAGGATAGTCTTGTGGTTAAGACACTGGACTGAGTTCACGGTGTCGCTCTGTGCCTCAGTTTCCCCAGCTGTGAAATGGGGTGTTGTGTCTCACATGTCTCATATCCTTGTCTCCGGGGGTGTTGTGAGGATAAGTCCATACACACTTGGCAGGTATTTGGATCTTACGGTGATGAAGGGGCCTGGGCAGGATGTAGGTAGAACAATATAAAATTAGGGCTTGCTTCTGTCCACAAAGAATCCAGATTTGCACGTAGTGTGTTGAGCTATCAGAAATTACACTGGGCTGGTCTCTAGCCCTTGTCTCTGAGGGAGGGGGCTTGTGGGAATCTATCGCATGTCACAAGCTATAGTGGGCTCTTCTGATCCTTCGCAGTCAGAGGCCCCTCTCCCTGCGTCCCAGCGGTTTCACCGGTGGCTCAATCACCCTCGGCATCCCCGCTCATGGTCTCGCAGATGATGCATATGACCCGTGAGGCATGTTGTCGCTGTGTCCTTAGACACTAGACACCCAGAGACTCCAGCTGAAATCAGGGTCCCATTGTGCAAGGCGAAATAGACTAGATGGAGGGTAAGGAGAAAGGGGAGCTGAGGTACGGAGGATAAGTGATGTGCCCATGGTTTGCCGCGGAGTGTGTAGCAGAGCTAGAAATCAAACCCAGCACTCCCGAGTCCGTTGCTGTGACATAACCCCAAGACGACCCTTCGCCTCGGAACGCGGCTTGTGCCCCATGCACTGTTCCTACCCCCGGGACAGCACGAGCTGGTTCAAGTCTGAAGACACTGTTGCTGCATTTGTGAGACTGAGACTAGAGCAACTTGGGCAGCCTTTAAAACGGCTGCAAATTTTGGCCTCTTGTCTGTGTGGACTTCCCTAATGTGAGCTCCAGCTCTTCCCTGAAAAGCAAAGGGCAGAATAAGCCAGCAGCAGCCGCGGCAGCTAGACTGGGGAGGGATGGAGAGTTACTAACTGTGAGCCACCTGCACGCGGGGGTGGGTGGGAACAGTTCACATCCTAGCAATAGAGACCACAGTAATTAGCAGACTTTCCACTGCTCTTCACGCTGGGTGCCTGTTCAGTCATGACAATAGCGTTCCCCTCGGAGCAGAGCTGGAGGGAGGCCGGGGTGGAAGTGACCTTGAATGCCACCAGGGGCTCGGCTGGAGCTGACTTTCAGCAGCCATCACCCCATCGCTGCTGTTACTCAGGGCTCTGAGGGGTGGAAGAAAGGCCTCAGAATCACTGAGAGGGTTTGCAGAATTTTACCCCCAGCGCTCTGTGGCCAGCACCTCCCACCTCAGCATCCGGAAGCGCTTTCCCGCTGTTCATCAATGCTCCTCGCCCTGCTTATGGAGGAGAAGGGCCGGAATCGTTATCCCTGTTTGACGGATGGGGGAAACTGAGGCCCAGCGAGGGGGAGTGACTTGCTGGCGATCACACAGCAGTTCTGTGGTAGCGTGGAACCCAGCAGTCAGAGGCGATCCTGGGTGGGTGGTACATGGTGTCACATGCCCCCCCAGATTTTTGCCAGGGTTTGCTGGCCCCGCTTAGTCACATGGTGCAGTGAGCCGGTCTCAGCAGGCACCATCATCTTTGCCAGGAGTCCTGCTGTGGTCTCCCTTTAGAATTGTTGTTTCCCTGTGTACTCAGTACCTGGTGCAGCTCTTGCTGCGCAGCCATTGGTTTTAACCCCTCTGTCCATCACTGTCCATCAACCTATCAGGCTGTGATGTTCCCCTCTGGTGTTATCTGGACCGGTGATCTGCTTGGTCACTCCAATCCTTGACTCTGGAAGCCAGCCTTACCCTGCTCTGCTGTGAGAACCCCCACTCCTGGGCTGGTCACGCACAGCCTCTGGCATGTAAGCTGCTCCTTGGATCATTTTGTGCAACTGAATGACACTAGCCAATATCTCCCGTCCCAGACCCAACCCTGGGAACCTCCATCTTGCAGTGTCCAGTTAGGCCCCCTGGACGCTGCAAGCTGATATGAGTTTATCAATTTAACAAAGAAATTGATATGCACCAGGCTTCTTATCCCAAGGAAGTCTCTGACACACTGCAAACCAAATGCACTGCTTCAGGTACAATAAACAAACAGATTTATTAACTATAAAGACAGATTTTAAGTGGTTATAAGTCAAAACATAGCAAGTCAGATTTGGTCAAATGAAATAAAAGCAAAACGCATTCTAAGCTGATCTTAACACTTTCAGTGCCCTTACAAACTTAGATGCTTCTCACCACAGGCTGGCTGGTTGCTCTTCAGCCAGGCTCTCCCCTTTGATCAGCACTTCAGTCGCTTGGTGTGGTGTCTGTAGATGTAGGTGGAAGAGAGAGAAAGAGCATGGCAAATGTCTCCCTTTTATCATGTCCTTTCTTCCCTCTTGGCTTTGCCCCCGCCCTCCCACCCCCGGCTGCAAAGTCATAGAATCATAGAATATCAGGGTTGGAAGGGACCTCAGGAGGTCATCTAGTCCAACCCCCTCCTCAAAGCAGGACCGATCCCCAACTAAATCATCCCAGCCAGGGCTTTGTCAAGCCTGACCTTAAAAACCTCAAAGGAAGACAATTCCACCACCTCCCTAGGTAACCCATTCCAGTGCTTCACCACCCTCCTAGTGAAAAAGTTTTTCCTAATATCCAACCTAAACATCCCCTACTGCAACTTGAGACCATTACTCCTTGTTCTGTCATCTGCTACCACTGAGAACAGTCTAGATCCATCCTCTTTGGAACAACCTTTCAGGTAGTTGAAAGCAGCTATCAAATCCCCCCTCATTCTTCTCTTCTGCAGACTAAACAATCCCAGTTCCCTCAGCCTCTCCTCATAAGTCATGTGTTCCAGACCCCTAATCATTTTTGTTGCCCTTCGCTGGACTTCCTCCAATTTTTCCACATCCTTCTTGTAGTGTGGGGCCCAAAACTGGACGCAGTACTCCAGATGAGGCCTCACCAATGTCGAATAGAGGGGAACGATCATGTCCCTTGATCTGCTGGAAATGCCCATACTTATACAGCCCCAAATGCCGTTGGCCTTCTTGGCAACAAGGGCACACTGTTGACTCATATCCAGCTTCTCGTCCACTGTAACCCCTAGGTCCTTTTCTGCAGAACTGCTGCCTAGCCATTCGGTCCCTAGTCTGTAGCGGTGCATAGGATTCTTCCGTCCTAAGTGCAGGACTCTGCACTTGTCCTTGTTGAACCTCATCAGATATTTTTTGGCCTAGTCCTCTAATTTGTCTAGGTCCCTCTGTATCCTATCCCTACCCTCCAGCGTATCTACCTCTCCTCCCAGTTTAGTGTCATCTGCAAACTTGCTGAGGGTGCAATCCACACCATCCTCCAGATCATTAATGAAGATATTGAACAAAACTGGCCCCAGGACTGACCCTTGGGGCACTCCACTTGATACCGGCTGCCAACTAGACATGGAGCCATTGATCATTACCTGTTGAGCCCAACGATCTAGCCAGCTTTCTATCCATCTTATAGTCCATTCATCCAGCCCATATTTCTTTAACTTGCTGGCAAGAATACTGTGGGAGACTGTGTCAAAAGCTTTGCTAAAGTCAAGGAACAATACGTCCACTGCTTTCCCCTCATTCACAGAGCCAGTTATCTTGTCATAGAAAGCAATTAGATTAGTCAGGCGTGACTTGCCCTTGGTGAATCCATGCTGACTGTTCCTGATCACTTTCCTCTCCCCTAAGTGCTTCAGAATTGATTCCTTGAGGACCCGCTCCATGATTTTTCCAGGGCCTGAGGTAAGGCTGACTGGTCTGTAGTTCCCCGGATCCTCCTCCTTCCCTTTTTTAAAGATGGGCACTACATTAGCCTTTTTTCAGTCGTCTGGGACCTCCCCCGCCAAAGAGTCAGGTGAGCATTACCTCATCGCAGTCCCAAACTGATCAAAGGAAGGGGGGTGACTCACTCGAGAGTCCAACAGATCCTTTTGTTGCTGCCTAGGCCAGCATCCTTTGTTCCTGTGAGACCGAGCTGGGTTTGTCCCATACATGCCTTGATGAGGTGTGAACTGCCTCTCTGTTCTTGGAGAGTTTTTGCCTGGACTTATTTTAAGCCATGAAGACACATTTTCAGCCTCATAACTATATACATGAAATTATAACCTATAAATTACTGTAACAACAATGCTCAGTGCATCATGAGCCTTCCAAAGACTCCCGACATGACAAACTTTGCATTGGATACCACACAGTCATTTTACAAAGATGAACATGGGGGTGCTGGGTGTTCCCCTGAGGTTCAGAGCGTAACAGAGGCCCAGTGCCTCTCAATGCCTGGCTTGGATTGAGTTCATTCAGTTTCTTCCAGCCATTTGGATGACTGGGTTTAATGTTCACTAACTTTGCCCCTTAGTCGTTAGGGGGATTTGGGCTGGGGTGGCAGAACAGCCAGTGGCTGCTGGGAGTTGAGAAAGTGGCAGCATGGGTAGGCATTGGCTTGGAAGGTGGGAGAGCTGGGTTCTAACTGCAGCTCTGCCACTGGGCTGCTGGGTGGTCTTGAACAAGTTGCTTCATGGCTCTGTGCCTCAGTTTTCCCATCTGACGATGATGCTGACCTCCTTTTGTAAAGTTCTTTGAGATCTACTGATGAAAAGTGCTACCTAAGAGCTAATATGATCATCTGTGCTCAGGGTGGGGGGGCTGCCTCTTGCTGTATATTTGTACAGCACCTAGCACAATGGGGCCTTGATCTCGGTTGGAGCCTCTGGGCACAGAGTCCAGAGGCAGGTGGTGTGCCTGGCTGAGCAGTGTTGACTCGGCTGGGGTGGTGGGCTGGCCCTGTGCTCGTCCTGAAGGAATCGAGGCTCTCGGCAATGACCCCCTCAGGGTGAGGAGCCTGGTTCTAAGCCACCAGTTGAAATTCCCAACCCCATGGAGCTTGTTGTGTGAGCAGAGCTGATTTTGTTCTGGCCTCCTCAGGCGACCCTGGCCTTGGCCTTCCCTGGGCGGCCCTGAGACTTGAACTGGGGGCGTGGAGAAGCACTCGATGCAGGGAGCAAAGAGGCAGCCCCTCAGCTGGGGCTTCCTTCCCTTGGATGCCATCCTGCTGCGGCCCCCTTTTCTAATCCCCATGCTCCCCGTTAGCCTGGGGATGCTTTTGTATTAAACATGAGGCAGGCACAGGCAGAGTCTCCGGGAGGTGGGATCTAGCTCACACCATGACCTGGTGATTTACCCTGCACAGCTAATTGAGCGCAGGGAAAACCACCCGCTGCTCTGTTGTGCTACACGGCTTCCTTCAGGTTTCAGGCCTCCCACTGTGGCTGCCCAGGCCCTGGATTTCGCTGTAGACACAGAGCCCTGCCCTGCCCTCAGGATCCCATCAGACAATATTGGAAGGGCTCAGGCGTAAATCCCCCTTGTATTTTTTTTTCCCCATCCAACTTTTCTTCCTTTCCTTTTAAGCGCTCGGCCGCTCTGAGTGTTGTTGGTAAACATTTACCTGAGCGAGATCTGAAGCGAAGCAGCAACAGGTGTGACAATAGGGCGCACAGTTGAGCGGGGATGCCCTGGAACAAGATTGCTCTGGAGTGCTGCAGAGGAATCCTAGCTGAAGAGAGACCGATTGCTGACGGAAGCCGATCTCTCACTCCTTAATGAGACAGCTGGCTGTTTTGTAGGGGCACAGGCACCCCGTGTGGGATTTCCACCCCAGGATCTGCTCCCATGTGAAGCAAACTCACCCCATTGTGCCCCTCCACATTCTGCTTTCCAGTTTCCCTTGCGCCGGTTCGCTTGTGAATTCATTGTGACTGTCCGGTGCAAACGTAATTCTTGCTCGGAGCAAGGCAAAGAAAGCCTTCATCTGTAGGAAAGCTTGGGATGCTGGGAAATCCCAGCAAAGATATTCAGTCAACAGGGCTCCTGACTTGCAATCCCAGCCCTGATGCTGGTCTCCCTCTGCCTCAAAACATACAGTTCCTTAAGAAGAAGGAAAATCCATAAGGGGGCGTTTTCCTTTGATTTCATTATCACAGGGAGAGAATAGGGTGAGCCAGGGCTGGGAGCCGGGAACTCCGCAACCCTGAGTGTCAAGTGCTGACCTTGGCCAAGTGACTTTTCTTGGCCCTGTCTCTGTTTCTCCCCCACCCTCCGTGCAGACAATGCTGATGAGGCCCGACTTCGGTTCTGAATCACTGTAGTGCTGGGAAGGTGCTTGGAGGAGGGAAAGATGCTGAAGAGGTACAAAGAGATGCTGCTTGAAACAAACCCTGTGACTGTGGAGTGAGCCTTGGGGGCCTTTGACCCTCAGGCCAGGAGCTTTTTTACTACCATGGCAGCTAGTTACATGTGTCCTGTTTAGAAAGGCACTGATTTTGTTTTTGCGGTAGGTTCTAGCCGTAAGGTGTGGGTGGGAGGTGATCCAGGAGTGGGCAGGGGATTTTAACTTCTAAGTAGGATACTTTAGACTGTCTCCTCTTAATACATGCACAAAGCTTTCTGCAACCTTGGTTGCATGAGTCACGCTTCCTAAGCTTGAAATCCTGTGGAGTAAGCAGTAAAGAGCAGCAGGCCTGCAGGGGCCTGAGGTGAATCTGGGCCTTGCGGGACCCTGTGCGAAGGAATTCCAGCGTGGATTTTTGCTGGCTTTCCATTCCCTCTCCGTACCGGCCATGCCGCACCATCCCCTCTCTTTGTCGTAAGCAGTCAGATTGTTCCTTCCTGTGCTGAGCAGCTAAGCACAGTTCAGGGTCCCCTGTAGCCTCCTCACTTCTCATCTGCTCCTTCTCCCACCGCGGCTTGTTCAAGTGCTGAACGCTGAGAAACCCGCCACCTGTGACCGGAACTCCCTGTCCTTTGTACAGCTGCGCTCTTTGTGCAAGGAGGAGGGTAGTTTTGTGGCGACAGCCCTGGCCTGGGACTCAGGAACTCTGAGTTCAAGTCCCAGGTCTGCTACAGATTTTCTGTGTGTTCTGGGGCAAGTCACTTAATTTCTCTGTGCCTCAGTTTTCCATGTGTCAAATGGGGATAGTACTACTTCCTTTGTCTTGTCGAGACTACAGCATGGACCAAATTAATCCCTGACAGCCGATTGCAAGCAGTGGGGTTATTATACCAGGAATGAATTTGGCCTCAAATCTTTAAAGTCTCTCTCTAACCAAACATCAGCTCCTCCCATAGCCAGAGCTATTAGGCTGAGTGAATGACCAGGTTAACTAGCTGCCTCCTTCCGCTCATGGACTGTCCTATGGTCAGATCCTAATGATCTCAAAACTAGTTGCTGCCTCAGTCTGCTTGAACAAATGCTTGACACAACTCTTCCTCCCAGGATGGATCTTAGACAGTGTCCTGGTTCACTGGACTCAAAATTTCAGCTCTGCTGGTTAGCACTCCTTGGTGACATAAGTCATGTGCTGTTGTTTCGTTCTGTTTCGATCTTGAGAGCTGCCAAACTGCAGAATGCTACTAGGTCAGTGTCCACGACCCATTAAATCCTTGCTCTCCTCCCTAAGGATGGGGTGGGAATTTGGTCCTATTTGTGATCATGACTCTTAATATATGAGGCTGACATCTGCCCCACTGAGGGTTGGGACCGAGACCACCAAGCTAGTTTCGTTTAGGTGCGGGTGTATCATGGTGGTGGGTGCCTTGGAGACTGTCAGCATGGGCACCAGGTGCTGCTGTGTTGTCTTAAATTAAACCTGGTAGTTCACTTGGAAATATTGACTGCAACGGTGCTTGTGTTCCTGTCTCTTAGGTAATTGAATGGCCCCCGTTGCTTGAGTGCCTCGGTGTTTAATGTAACACCCCTGTGATGCAGGGCAGTGCTGTTACCCCCATTTTACAGATGGGGAACTGAGACACACAGAGATTAAGTGACTCACCCAAGGGCATACAGGAAGTTGGTAGCAGAGGAAGGAACAGACCCCAGATCTCCAGCTAGAACCCTACCCCTTGGAACGTTCTTGCTGTGTCAGCTGCCTCTTAGCCTTTCATGTTGTGGAGCTGTAGATCCAAAGGTCAGTAAGAGATGGGAAGGGACCTTTCAGCTCTGGGGTATCTGGTTTTCTCCATCACATTGAAACAGCCAAAAAGCTTCAGTGTTGCTCTCACTGCTGGCAGCAGGACAACAAAACCTGCCCTTGTCATGGGCAGCCTCTGTCTAAACGAGCCAGTGGCCTCACCTCTGACTTTCCCCTCCGCTTCCTTTGGTTTGTAGCTTCTGTATTTTGAGATCCCCTTGTCCTGGGAAGGCTTAAAAAAAAATCATCCCACGCACTGTGCTGCAGCAGCACTTACTAAGCTCTTAAAAGTTACTGAAGACCTAATGCTTTGCTTGTCGAATCCTTGCCTTGTTTGCCGGGTGTTCCAGAGCCAGCGCTGAAAGCAGCCCGCTGTGGGCGCTCTTCACCAGGAGCTCTGAGAGAACAAGGGTGAGCATGCCTCTGAGAGAAGGCAGGGCGATGCAGCTCTTGTAGTTGCTAGGAGATGGCGGGCCTAAGTGAAATGTGCCTCTGTGTTCCCACCTGTTTGCACCTGTCTATAATGTGTAAGGGGAAAACAATCTAAACTGCATGATCATCGGGGATTTCAATTTGAGAGACACATGCTGGAGGTCTCCTCGTGTCAGTGCTAAAACATCCTTGGAATGTCTAAATATTATAGATGACAATTTTCTACTGCAAAAAATTTTTACAGCCAATATGAGGACAGAGGTGATGCGTGGGAGGGGCCATGCGGGCTGGATGGCCTAGTGGCTAGAGCCAGAGTCAGAAATGAGAGTCATGGGGCAATCCAGGGTCAGGGTCTTTTCATGTACTTGTGTATATATACCTGCTACTGTATTTTCCACTCCATGCATCTGATGAAGTGGGTTTTAGCCCACGAAAGCTTATGCCCAAATAAATTTAAGGACTCCTCGTTGTTTTTGCTGATACAGGCTAACATGGCTACCACTCTGAAACCTGTTGGAAGACAGGATACTGGGCTAGATGGACCATTGGTCTGACCTGGTATGGCCGTTCTAATGTTGTAATAAGCATTAGGAAAACATTTTCCTTGTGGCAGGTTATTCCATGACCACCTTATTCAGGATTTCTTGCACCATCCTCTGAGGCATTAGGTACTGGCCACAGTTGGAAATGGGCTGCTGGTCTGATCTGGTGGAGCACTTCTTAAGTCCCAGTGATATATATTTCAGATTAGAAGTCACTTAACTTTTACGTGCCTCAGTTTCTCCAGGGTCACATGTAAGTCAGTGGCAGGTGAAGTGTTTTCAGCTTTCTTGATATTTTGTAGGGTTCATTTTTTTTTAATTTGTTTTGTTTTGGAGCCTGGGGCCATGTGAACATGTAAGAATCTCAGCTTTCATTTAAAAAAAGAAAAGTTAGTCTTTTGCCTTCATAGTTGTGACAAAATGCCTCATAACATGACCTAAAGGCTCAGAAAGGAGAGGACAAATAAAAAGAACCCCACGCTTATTGTTTTTTTAAAAGGTTCGTGGTTTTTTTTTTTTTTTTTAAATCCAATCTAATTTTTCAGGGCCTGACTCACGATTTTTGAATGCTGGGGGGTTGACAGTACTGTAGATGGTGCATGGATTTCCTTGCCTGAGGCCAGCTATGTAGTGGAGTGGCTTTTTATGCACATGCATCATACCAGGGAGAAATAAACTGCAACAGGAAATTGTATTTCTATTAATAAAAGTCCTGCTTATAGCACTAACAACTTGAGCCAGTTGAAAAATGTTGCTGGAACAGTTTTCTGCTGAAAAATGCAGCTTTTGTTGAAATCAAAGTGTTTTGGCAGGAACATGGTCATTTCTATGACATTTTAGAAGAGGGGGGGAATCAAAATGTTTTGTTTAAATGTTTATGCTGTACATATTCATAATATATATAATTATAACATATTCAAGTAATAGTTTCATGTAATATAAAAGTCTAAATGAAGTATTTTGATGTTCCTGAATCGAAGTTTTTAGGATTTCTGTTCTGCGGGAAATTCTGAATTTCGGCTTTTCATTCCAATTCTGAATGGATTATTCTTCCCCTCCCCAGTAGGCAGAACTTCCTGGGGAACAGGAATTCTGGTTCCCGACCACCTCTGCTAGCAATTGTATTAAGAACAGAAAGTGAAAGTTCCGCAGCAGCCTTCCCCTGTCTGTGGCACGGTGTTAAAGCCATAGCTGCACTAATTTTGCCAGGAGAGGCAAATTAATGTTACTCTTGGGTCCTAACTATTGTATCCCTTTATTTTACCGTTTAATCCAATCATTTCATTTACCAAGTGGGGTATAATCTGGGCATCCCCTTTACAGGCGGTGTTGAAGCTTGTACCCCATTTAGTAACTTCTGATGTGACTCATGAACTCCATGTCAAGGGGTATTCATGATCTCAGCTGCCATGGTGATGAGTGCAATAGTCTCGGCTATAAATAAATAAATATGCAAGCAATGGAGATGTTTCATGGAGTTGTTCCACCTTTCATGGAGGTAGTATACCTGCTCTTATGTCTTGCTTTGTTCCTGCTGTTGAGATTCAATGATACTTGGGTTTGAGGAGATTTTCTCGGGGTCACAGTATTTACTACTGGTCACAGACTCCTGTAAGGAGCAACCACAGGTGCGCAGGCCTGCTGAGTAAGCACGGTGGACCCACAGGGTGTGATAACCCTTCATGTATTAGAGTGCAGTTTTTCAAAAGGGCCCACAATTGGCCTATCTCACGCACCTCCCATTGGATTCCCTGGGATTTTTACCACCATGGGAGAGGTTTGAAGCCGGGGCTGAGTGGTTTTGAAAATCCTGAAGTGTGAGCAGCACTTAATGTTTGCAAACTACTTTGTTGATACTTGCAGTGCCCCTGTGAAATGGGTAGGTGTCAGTATGTCCATTTGACAGATGGAAAAACTGAGGCACAGAGAGTGACATTTCCAGGTGACATTTTCCAAGGGTGGAGAGGAAGCTGGTGTTAGAGCTGGGACTATAACTCAAGAGATCCTGGTTCCCCGTCCTGTGTTCAGACTGCTAAACCAGGCCTGTCTCCTGTGAAAGAATAAAATCCTTTAGGAGAACATATCAGTTTGTGTTTAAATTTCAACTCTTCTCAATGCTCTAAAATCTGCATGGTTGCTTGGATTGCCTAAAATTTAGTGCGAATCATAGAGCTGCAGGGTTCTGTTAGCGATCCAACTTTGGGGCCATTTAACTAAGGGGTTCCTGAGATACAACCCCCTGAAAAAAAACAGCTTTTCTTTAAATGTATATAATGTGCCAGTCGGGTCACACCTGGGCTTTGCTTTCTCTGCACCACTAGCAGGGGTAGCTTAGGTCTGTCAGTGCTGGAGGGGCAGCCCCTGCCCGGGGCAGGCTCCGATCACAAGAACTCAGTTGTGGTTTCAGAGCTCGCCTGTCCCCTTGGCAAAGCGTTGTCTAGTGCATCCCCTGCGGCCACTGCAAGAGCGTTCCCTGCAGTGCATTGCCTCCTGCTCCCAATGCCCTAGCATGGTGGAAGCACTGGGGTGTCTTCTGCTTCCCCAGGAGAGACTCTTCCAGGATCAAATACGTGTCTCTGGTAGCAAACATTTCCCGATATTCAGCTTTTGCTTTTTCCCTTGTCATCCCGTCGCTCCTGGATTTTTCTCCCTGTAAGATTAATAGGAGCCAGCTTCCTCGGGCCTCCAAGAGAAGGAAGGAAATCTGGGACTGTCTGTACATAAAAAAATGAAGGGCAAGAGAAATGTGAGTCAGAGCCTGCTCAGCAGTCTGTCCGTAAGTTCACAAGGAGGGTATGACCTTAGCTAACCCCTGGTTGGCGCCCCTCTGCCACCCGAATGCTCTGAGGTTACCCCGAACGTGCAGCAATATTTGGCTTGGCGTACTCTTTCCCTCCACCCTTCTGTGTGTTTCCCGTCTCTCTCACCCTGCCACGCTTACATAACGCACATGCATGCGTGGAGCTATGGATTGTTTCTCTGCCGTTGGGTAGCATGAGTGTGGAAGGATGGTTATTGCTGGCTCTGATCTGGGTCCCCTCAGTTTCCCCATCTGCAATTAAACCCCCCCTTCCGCCTCCCACCGCAGGGTGCAGGGGGTATGTGATCCAGGCTCTGCAACGCTGCAGCTTGGGACTCAGAAAGCAAAATGCAAGCAGCTGGACTCACTCAGCTGCCTGCTGATCCAAGGGCTTCAGGCTCCCTTCTCATCAGTTGGCTTTGTCCACGCTTCCTCTGGGTCCTAGAGACTGTCGTTTTTCCAGGTTTGACCTGCTGGGTGTTCTCTGGGTGTTAGCGTCCATGTGGTAAGGAGAGGAAGAGTCGGAGATGGTCTGGGACAGACAGTCAAAGAAGGTTGCACAGATTTGAGTGGGAGGATGGCTTGGAAATGCTCTCACAGGTAAAACTAGAGCTGCAAAGCAGAGGTAAATGGATCTTGAGAAAGAGCGCTTGAGGGTCACTAGGTCGGTGCCCTTCCCCTCCGCCCTTCCCTTTGGATCCAGGCTTCTATAGTTTGTTTATTATTGGCTGCCCCTGGGCACGGCGCTGACAGTCCCTTTCAGGGGACTTCCATGGTGCTGTCACTTTGGAGACGGAAGCTGGAAGTACTTGTCACCTTTGACAATCCAGCCTCCAGTTTTGCTGAATTGGGGTTAAATTCCCACTGATTCCAGTAGTGCAGGGTTGCTAGTGAGTTGGAGGGGAGAGCAGGATTTAAACGAACAGTGCTGGCTGCCCATTTCAGCCTGGTTGGCGTGGAAGTGCTGGGTCTGTCGGCGCAGATCAGGGAATCTGGAATCTATGCCAAGCTGCCGGGGTTTTCAGAGAGTTTGTTTGGTTCATGCTAGTGTGATGGACTGGGAACAGCTCTGTAATAAAGCGTGGGTTTGACATGTTCTGTCTGTCATTGCGGTGTTTACTACATGCATAGAGCGAGTGAATTCAATAGCAGGTTCAGCAGAAAATGCAGGCAGGTAGCCCAGATAACATCATCTTTGCAAACACCCGTGTCATTCGTCTTGATGCCCTGGTGCAACCATGTGGGGAGCTCGCCAAACTGGTTTTGGGTCCCCAGGCCAAGCGTGGGAGCTCTGGCTGGATTTGAAGAGGCCACAAGGATTTGTGGGGCGGAAGCAGGTTGTTGGGGAACAGACTGATGCCCTGTGGTCAGGGCCTGGGGTAGGATATCCTTGCTCTTATGTCTTGCTTTGTTCCTGCTGTTGAGATTCAATGATACTTGGGTTTGAGGCTCGGGGTTACAGTATTTACCACTGGTCACAGACTCCTGTAAGGAGCAACCACAGGTGCGCAGGCCTGCTGGGTAAGCACGGTGGACCCACAGGGCGTGATAACATGCAACATGGCCTCAGAGTGGGAGATGCAGGACTCCACTGAGGGGCACAGAAGCATGAAGCCTCTGACTGTGTGTGGGGTGGACTCAGAGAGACCAGGGAAGGGGTCAGAGGTGCAGCTAGCCCGGTAACCATGATGTCAACAGTAGGCCTGGCACCACACAAGCACAGTATGGAGAGAGAGTCCCTGGCCTCAAGAGCTTGCCACTTGAGGCAGGTGTGACGTTATCTGATTAAAATATGACCATGCAAATCAGCCTGTAACGATCCACTCCCACTCTCAGCCAGGGGCCCCTTGTGACTTGCCATTTCTAGAGCTCACAAGAAAATAAGACCCAAGATTCTCTCAAGTACCTAGTGATTTTTGGGTGCCTCATTTGAGATGCCTTTAAAGGGGACTGGCTATCCAAGGGGGGTACTAAGCACTTTCTGGAAATCAGGCCCTTTTAAGGTGTCTCATGTTGGGCACCCGAAATGATTAGTCCCTTGAGAAAACCTTATATACACTGGCATGGTGAATCTGCTTGTCTTGCTGTGTATTTCCTAGTCGCTACCATGCACGGACACCGAACAGCTCCCCTCTTTGTTCTGCATTCAAGAAAAACTCCCACTTGTTCAGTGTGTGCTCTTGAATGTGGCTTTGCCTTTGATTCTTTAGCAAATGTATTTTTCCACTCTGTAGGTTTCCATTAGTAAATGTACTTTGGCCCCATGTCAGGCTGATATTCAGTAACTGGGCCTTTGCACACTTTTTGTGCACCTGTTTTCATGCACGCTGCTGTACGTGCATTTGCAAATTGGGAATTTGGGGAGGCCAGGCAAGCATCAGTCCAGGCTTCTGCAAACCCATTTCCTTTGCAGGCTCGGGAGTGTTGGTGTGCAATCCACAGAAACAAAGCATTTTTCTCTCTCTCTAATGACTGGTCTGTGTTAGTCCTTTTGCTCAAACAGGGAAGGCTGATGCTGTTAGCTCTGAAGGATCTGGGTTCAAATCCTGTTGTCAACTAAGCATGGTCAATTACACATGCAACTTCAAGGGAAAGCAAAATCAAATAGAAATGTTTTCATTTATTTAATTTCTTAGTCCAATAATATTTTAAACCGTCTCCCTCCAGCACTGGCTACAAACAAAACGACTACCACAGGACATGGCTACAAACAAAATGAAACTGCTGAGTCTTGTTTCACTCTCCAGTGCACAAAGGAAACTGCCTCTGATAAGTAAATTGTCCAGTGCAGTTCCACTCTGAAAAGCGACCTGGGGAAAAGGTATCAGGGGAATCCACATTGACTGGACCAGATCGTCACCTCGTGTCTGTTGGCACAGTGCAGTGGGAATCACTGGCGCTACGCTGGTTTTTTGCACCAGCTGAAAATCTGGTTCATTACGTCTCTGTGACTCCACATCAGACGTGTTTAGTTTACAAGTGAAGCCATGCTTTGTGATAGAGTTTAAATCGCCAGGCCTGGAAGATGTGAACGCCGAGCTGTGCTCTCTCTAGCGTGTAGGTAGCAAAGATTCTGCAAGCCAGATGCTCTGTTACTCCCGTGCAGACCACACAAAATATGGGCTGGGCGCCTCACCATGACAAGTGCTGTCACGGCCCTACCCGAAAGAGCGTGCTAACGAAATTAAACATTGCCGGTGAGGATCAAAGACAGGCACGTGAGTGCCGAAGTGAGACGGAGGTGGCACTGCCTAGCGGTTAGGACGTTAGATCAGGGCTTGGAAGACCTATACCTATATCATACCAATATTAGATAATACCAAGGTACAGTGGCAGTCAGACCACATGGTTACTGGGTCAGGCATGTGCCCATGGTGACAATTCAGTTCTTTGTTCCCTGTCCTCCCCTTCTCATAGGGTTAGCCACAGATGTGAGTTTTCAGCAGGGATCTGAATGACACAAAGGAGGTGGCTTGACCTAAAGGCTTCGTTGAAAGCCTTCCAGTCATAAGGGGGTGGTGTGGAAGTGGGTATGGTGATCCCTACATGAGGCCAAGATGTAGGGTAATGAGGCTGGCTTGCTTGGGGAAGGGAGGAAAGACTCCATGGAAGACCAGGTGGGAGCTGGAGGGAGGGGCCACGTGACATAGGGCAAGGACAGGAAGAGTGAAGCTGAGTGCCATACAACAGGGAGCCAATGCAGTGACTCCTCATTGATGGGACGTATGCCATGGTCTATGTGACGCACAAGGAAGCAGCAGCATTATGGATTGTCTGGAGAGGCAGTCAGCCAGGTATCAATGACCCGAAAGAGGGAGCTGTGGCTGTGGATGAGCGATTTGGCCGTCAGGACAGGGAGGAAGAGGCAGAGTTTAGCAGTGTGGAAATCAGTGACCTGATTTGTGAGTGGGCCAGGAGAGGAAGGAGTTGACGATAACACTGAGGTGCTGAGCCTGGGTGGCAGGTAGGACACCGGCATGTTCAACTGGGAGGGAGGCTGGAGGAAGTGGAGAAGGCATGGGAGGAAAGCTGATGAGCTTGGCTTGAGCCACGTTGAACTTGAGATGATGATGAGCTAGGTGAGGAGAGGTAGGGACAGAGGGATCTGGAGGCGAGAGGTATATTTGAGGGTCAGCACAAAAGTGCAAGCAGGTGAGGTCACCCACGGGTAGGGAACAGACGGGGGCTGAGAACCAAGACCTCTGGGATTACTGCAGCACGGGGGAAGAGGAGGAGGAGGAGCCGCTGAAAGGATGAAGGGCTTAACACACGGGAGCCTCCCATCCACCCCCATCGTGCCCTCTAAAGTCCCCTGGAGCAGATCTTCAGCTGCTCTTCATGACCATAGCCCTACTGACTTCAGTGGCGCTGTGGCCAATTTGCACTAGCTGAGGCTCTGGCCCTCTGGCTTTAGAAATGTTCCCTTGTAACAGTCTGCTCTTGAATCTCTCCTGACTTGCAAAGTAGCCTCCTCTTCCCCTGGATCCAGCTTGATGCAAACTGCCGCCTCTCCCCTCCCAAGCCAGCGCAGTCTGGCTCCCTGTGCTCCAGGAGAGAGAGTTCTAGCATTGTCCTCCTTCACCCCCTTGATGTTAGTGCTCCATGCCTGTTACTTCAGCTGCGCGAGGGTGTTTTCCTATCATTGCCTGCCATGGTAAAGCTACCTGTGCAGTGGTCAGTAGCAAGACTGCTTAGGGCTTGTATTGTTCATCTCTGAGTGCTGCATGGAGATGAATGCCCCCCAGCGATAGGTGAGGAAGCAGCATGACAGATATTTTACAGATGAGAGACCTGAGGAAGGCAGGTTGAGGGCCTTACAGAGGCTCCAACGGTGATGTGTATCGGAGCTGGGGCTGGGAGTTCCTGGATCCCCGTTTCCTGTGCTTGGATCACATCGGCTCCTCTGAGGGGAGGGAAGAAGAGTTGGGGAACCCCTCAAAACCAAGGTGTAGTAATGCAGGGCTGCCACGAGCAGGTCTGTTGGCCAAAGTTGTCACAGCCCATCAGCCCGCTTGTGGCCCAGCCACCACGGGAGGCTGACGGCGCTACACCGAGCGGGTTATGCTCACTGATCAGAGGGTGGCGTGGGTGATAGCTAGGGCTGCTGATTTGGCAGAAATCACAGCGCCCGCATGGAAAATTCAGTCAGAGTCACGGGGTCTGGGACTGCTCTGCAGGTTTGATAAAAAATACCCTGACAGAGGAGGAGGAACTGACTGCTTCAGCAGTGCCCTCTTCCCCAGCAACCTTAATCCCAGCTCCATGCTGAGGGGAGAGGTGGCCCCAGAGTGGAGAGGGCTGGATTGTGAGCCTGTCCCGCACTCACTCAAGGCATGGGCAGCAGCAGCTCCTGTGTTCCCCCCGGCTTGGGTCCAGCTCCCCACTCTGGGTGTTGCGACCCTGGGCCCTTCATGGTAGGGGGCAGCTGGGCCAAACTTGAGATGGGCTGCGACCCTGAGTGCCAAGTCACAGTGCCTGGAGTGGGGAGCCGGCAGGACCCCTGCAGGACAGGAGCTGCAGAAGCCACTGCTGTGGGGTGAGTCATGCAAAAAGGTCACAGCCAAATGGGAAAATCTCACTATATGTGACTCTCTTCCCCACCGTGACATACTTGCAGACCTAATGATATCTCTGGTGTCCCTCAGCACCAGACACGCAGGTCTCTAATCCACTGGGTTTACAGAGCTGCTTGTCCTACCCATCATGGTGGTATCATCACAGATGTTGGGCTGAAGTTTTATTCATATACCAGGCTGCACCTAACTCCTGTTGATTTCAGTGGGAGCTAGGCACCTAAATACCTTTGAGGATTTGGGCCTTCTCTATCTGAGACATCTTAATAACTTTCCCAACCCTGCAGAAGGAGTTAAAGGCAGGGTTAGAACTTGGGATGCTCCCAGTACCTAAGAGCTGTTTCCAGCTACATTAGTGAAATCTGGTGTTTCCAGTGAGGGAGTCCAGATGCCTAGATTGGGTGATTGGTTACAGATTCTGTCCACGCCCGTGCAAATGTATCATGTTTCCAGGATTTTCATGATCCTTTCAAGGTTAGATCGAACTGGCATCAGGAAAGGCCTGCTCAGCAAGTTTGACATAATCCAGGGGCGGGGGATGAATATACAGATCAAGAGTTAAGAACAAAAATTATATGGTATTTTTTTCTTTTATAAGGCACAGTGTGAAAAAAAAATATCTTTCTCTAACCACAAATGTTCATTGGACATCCCATCAGTGCAGACAGAGTCACCTAGGCTGCTTCGGGAACAAATTTCTCCTGGAAGGAGAAAGTAATTTACTGTCAGAGGTGATTCCTTGGTTGAATCCCTCAGTCCTGACTGTTCCTTGGTACATATTCATAGGGCACCAGTTGCCATGCTGTCTGTTTGCTAATGAGGAGCTAGCTCATTGTTTTCTACTGAGTGCAGCGAGTGATGGTTTGATCTGATTGTGCGTATAATAATTTTTTCCCCTTTTATTTTTATATTGTTCTGTCAAAACCTGATTACAGATTCTTTTCTGTTGTATCCAGCGCTGCCTGAGGCAAACTGGCCATAGACCCTGCTGTGTGGTTCTTGTTTGGAAAAACAGAATAAAAATTCTTCTTAATCTAAAGAGAAAAAGAGGAATAGATTTGTGGTCTGGGGTTGCCGTTGGCCGCTATTGGCCATTTGATCTGTTAGAATCCATGTGATCGCTTACCGGATAAATAATTATAGTTCCTTTATCTACACAGAAATATGTTGTAAAGAAATGTTCTGTAGTGACATGGAAGTGGTCAAACTCAGTGTGAGCTTATGTTTTAACTAGAGCTAGTCGGAAAATCATTTGGGGTGTTTTTCAGTGAAAATATGAAAGCTGAAAAATTTCAATTTGGAATTGCTTCTGCAGTACCTAGTGATTTCCTTCCCCTCTCTAGGCTGAGCTGCCTGGTCTGACTGCATTTCCCAGGATGTAACTCAGTGCACCCTTTTAGAGAGAAGAGGTGGTGCATCATGGGAGTCCCCAGTTGTGGTGTATCATGGGAGATGTAGTCCAGCTAGGGAGCCTGGCAAATCGAGGAAAATGGGGCCATGAGACAAACAAACTACAATACCCATGAGTGACTAGCAACATATCCAAATAAAAATATTTTGGATGTTGGCTGCATTATTTAGGTTTTCAGGCTTCGATTTATTTCTAATGTATTTTTCTGGTGGAAAGCAGACACTTTGCACAAAAAATACTTAGTTTAGTCGAAAACCTAATTTTCCATCAAAAAATGGTTTGCTCAAAAATTTTCAACCAGCTCTAGTTTTCACTTAAAAATGGCAGAGAGCATCCTTGGAGGTGAGTGAAACAGTAAAGCAAGGTATTGCTGAGCCCAGATCTCAGACGCTCGAGCGTCTTTCTGGGCAGCACAGAATGCTGGGAAAGCTGCTCCGGTTTTCATCCTGTGCCAGAACACCTCTTGCGGATGGTCCCTTGTCACTGGACTTACCGGGGATTTGTGAGGCGTCCATGCAAACAAAGTCAGGGTCTGAGCCTGACTTTCTGAGCACCCCGCAGCTACCCCGGGACGCTGATGAGAGCTCTGAGGGCTCTAACCTTCCTGGGATCAGGACCACTTCTTGCATTTCAGGTCCCGGAACTGTGCTCCGTGACTATAATAAACACAAATGTTCCTTGGCTGAAGGATGTCCAGAGGGGCACATATTCTGTGATGCAATGGGACTGGCCAGGAGGAGTGAGGGCCTGTGGCTGTGAGCTTATCTCCTCCATTTTCAGGTGCTGGCGAGCTACAGTTATGCCGCTGCTCTTTCTTGTGGCTCGTTTCATAACACATGCTGGCGGCGGCTCTTTCTTTCTGCAGATGGCTTTAATAATTCCCTCCCGCCTCTCCGGGTTGAATGTATTCAACCCTTCCCTCCTGCCCAATATTTAACGTATAACATCGGTCCCCAGCAGAACAGAGTTATTAGGGCTCCTGGGAATAGCGCTGCAGATCTGGGCAAGTCATAAAGTTTTGAAGGTGAAGTCAAGTCAGGCCAAGGGGGGAATACTGGCCCAGCTCCCTCCAAATAAATTGCCAGCAAAGCTCTTAGCTCCAATGCAGGAGGCATAGTGAGCTCAGAGGTCGCTAACTGCCAGTGAGAGATGCCAAAAAACTGCTTGCCCCGGCTCTTCCTTGCTTTGCCTTTTATTCATAGAATATCAGGGTTGGAAGGGACCTCAGGAGGTATCTAGTCCAACCCCTGCTCAAAGCAGGACCAATCCCCAACTAAATCATCCACATTTTTTTTTCTTTTTGCCCCAGATCCCTAAATGGCCCCCTCAAGGATTGAACTCCTTGAGCAGGCTAGTGCTCAAACCACTGAGCTATCCCTCCTCCCCCGCCCCCCATAGACTCAAGCCAACGCCAAGCACTGGGCTCAGACCCTGATTTAGTTTGGTCTGTCCTGCACCTACTGGCAAAACCTGCCTGTTTCAATTCGTTTGAAGCTAGTTGGGCTTGAGTTGGTGGCACTGGATTGGGAGTGCCCCAGGACGAGGGAGGGTGAGTCGACAATAAAAATAGCAGCACTGGTATTTTGGGATGAATTAAGCGGAGCTGCACCGGTTGTATCTCCTAACAATAAATAAGTTAAAAGTAGCTTCTCCCCTCCCATTGTTTCCATGACCTGTATGGGTCCTGGAGATTGGAATCAGTGTCTCTCCAGGTCATGGTGTGGGGGGGATTTGTGGATTGATCTTAACACTGCCCCAGTCCATGATGTACTTGCTCTGTGGATAGAGAGCTCTTTGGTCTCTGGGGCTATCAATCCAGGCACTGATTTTTTATTGGTATTGCCAGAGGCTGGCGAAGTCCATTGCATAGAACACAGGTATATTCTCTCACCTGTGAAAGTGACGGGAGGGTGCTCCAGCCAGCTTCCACCGCTTCACCAGGTTTGTTGCTTCTCTCGAGTCAGTTGTTTGGTTTATGGACCGGATGGAGGTTCCCTTCTGCCAGGGTCACCGTGTTCCTGCCAAACTGAAAGACGAATCAAAAGCAGGAGACGGAGGCATAACAAGATCAGTGGCCAGAAAATGAAGTCAGTAAATGCCAAACTAGAAACAGGACCCATGATTTTTTAACGGTGAGTGTCATTACCCGTTGGAACAGGTTATCGGATTGTCCCTCACGTGGGTGTATTCCAAATGGAGTGCAATGTCACAGAGACCATGAAAGCATCTGATATTAATAACGAGCAAATCTGTTGCTAAAAAGCAAAGCTTAGGTCAGTGGCAGGACGCAGCTAAGACGTGCGTTGTCATCGCTGATTCTGGGATTGATTAGAGCTGCCTGGTGGGATAAAATACGAGCGGGGGTTGCGGATTTCACGTGTGCAGAATGAATTTGTTACGAGGAACAAGGCAGCACCGAGATGGCTGCAACTGTGGAGGTCGACTTATATCGGCATCACTTGCTTGTTAGTTTCATCCTCACTCAACAGGAGGTTGGCTTATATGTGGGGTGAGTTTTACACAGGTCCATTCAGTAAGGTAGGGTCCCCCTCCACAACTCACATAGCATTCCAAGTGTTTCCCTGGCAAGCAGTCTGCATTCTAGATTCTAGTGAATTCCTGTTTTAGTAATGACACAGCGCCTTGCACACGCACAGTGCTATCCAAATAACGATCCTTTTTTTAAAAAAAATACAGTTTATCATCATAGATAGAGCCACAGATCTCACCGTGGGTCTGCAGCCTGGTTGCAGCTTTGCGGGCAAAAACCAGAGCTGTCAGGCACTGTCAGTGAGACCTGTCGCTCTCCTAAAGAGCCTGCCCGTCTGCTTCTGCCTTCATAAGCTGCAGTGGGGTGGATGATGGATGCCACCCTGGCCCTTTCCCTGCTCCCCCACAGGGCCCTCGGGTCTTTCTTTAAATCCACCCCAATATTTTCAAAACAATTTCTTAGTGCGGTTGGGCTCGGATTGTTTTTAGTTTCTGGGAGATTTAATCAGACTCAGGTATTTTGCTTCCGTCGGTAAGAGCCTGCTGCTTCTCGCTTCTGGCACCTCTTCCACGCCCAAAGCCGCTAAAGGAAAACGGGCAAGAAAAGCTTTGTTCCTCTCCACTAACTGAGAGTACTGGTCTGCCGCATGGACATCCCCTAGGTCTCCTTTGTACGGGTCAGAGTGGAGCCAAGCAGACGTGGAATGGGTCGGCCTGTCCTGTCCCCGCTTGCTGGCCTTCACGCTCGAGCTGCTCAAGAGATGATTTTTATTCCCACCAAAAATGTTGATGAAAACGTTTGAGTCGTGGAGTTTAAGGCCAGAAGGGACCCCCAGTTCTTCTAGCCTGACCTCCTGTAGATCACAGGCCACCACTGCCACCCAGCACCCGCACACTGAACCCAACAACCAGAATGAGACCCAAGTGTTATAGCCCACAGAAGGCTATTATGTGCCACAGGAAGGACTGAAGTGCCTGAGGCCCCCGCAGTGGCAAGGGAATCCTTAAATGAGATGTACCCAGATAATCCTGGCAGGCGACACGCACCCACACGCTGCAAAAGTGTTTCATTGAAAACCCCACAATTTTTCTGCCCCAAAATCGGAATTTTTCAGGTTTGTGGTTTTTTTTCAGTCAACACTCCCTTCCCCCGCCCAAATTCGCACTGAAATGTCTGTTTTGACCAAAAAGCCATTTCTTTTGTAACCCCCTTCCTGCTCCAAACATTTCAAATGAAACCTCTGCTTCAAATGTTCTTCTGTCAAATACGGGAGACAGTGCTGTCTAGTGGATAGACACTGGCCTAGAGGGAGAGGGGTGTTTCTATTCCCAACTCTTAAACTGCACTGCAGTGTGATCTTGGGCTGTTTCCCCCCGACCCTGTTACCTGTCCTAACTATTTATGTCGTGCACTGTTTGGGGCAGGGACTGTGTCTTATTACGTGCTTTGCAGAGCACCAAGCAGGAGTACTTCTAGGCATTACTGTAATGCAAATGCGTAGTAAAGGGCCTCAGAGCAGGCCCACCCAGAACTGTCCTTTTATTGGCATATGAGAGGGTCTCGCACTCTGCAGTAGGCAGCGCTGGTTGTCAGTAGCAGATTTGAAGGTGATAAGGAAAAGGCATAATGAGATTCTTTGGCTGGAAGCTGAAGCTTCAGACTACAAATAAGGTGCAAATTTTTAACAACGAGGGAAATGAACCATTACATAAGAATAGGAGCATAAGAACGGCCAATATGGGTCAGACCCATCATCCATCTAGCCCAGGATCCTGTCTTGCGACAGTGGCCAATGCCAGGTGCCCCAGAGGGAATGAACAGAACAGGTAATCATCAAGTGATCCATCCCCTGTCATCTGGCAGTCAGAGGTTTAGGGACATCCAGAGCATGGGGTTGCGAACCTGAACATCTTGACTAATGGCCATTGATAGATCAATCCTCCGTGAACTTATCTAGTTCTTTTTTGAACCCAGTTACACTTTTGGCCTTTACAACATCCCCCGGCAACGAGTTCCACAGGTTGACAGTGTGTGGTGTGAAGAAATACTTCTTTCTGTTTGTTTTAAACCTGTTGCCTGTTAATTTCATTCATTGACCCCTGGTTTGTGTGTTATGTGAAGGGGTAAATAACATTTCCTTAATCACTTTCTCTCCACCAGTCATGATTTTTCCTCTGTTTTTTTTCCTGCGCCTCCCCTTTCTTTCTTTTCCTTCCCCGTATATCCTCCCAAGTCCATCGTTAGCCCAGTGATCACCATTGAGTTGCTCACAATCCCCCAGCAGAAAGTGTTCAATTGCTCATAGCTGAGCCTGCAGCCTTCTTCATGCTGCAGCAAGGTCAGGGACCAGGTCGCTACAGTTAGTGCCCTGTCTCGGCCTCTGACAGCCTCTTTTACTCGGCTGCTTAGCCAGGGTGGCATGTTTGGCTCCCTTACTGGTTTTGTTGATTTGGTTTGAGCTTCTATTTTGGTGTATTTAAAGTTTCCATGCAGCTCGCAGGCATTTCACTCTTGTAACTGTTCCTTTTAATTTCCATTTATCTGGCTTCCTCATTTTGATGGAGTTCCCCTTTTTGAAGTTAAATGCGACTGTGCTGGGTTTCTTTGGTATTTTCCCTCCTACAAGGATGCTAAATGTAATTACATCGTGTTCACCTTTACCGAGCAGTTCAGTATCTTGGACCAGATCCCGTGCGCCACTTAGGACTAAATCAAGAATTGCCTCTCCCCTTGTGTGTTCCAGGACTCGGAGCTGCAAGAAGCAGTCACTCATGGTGTCTAGAAACTTTATCTCTGCATGCCATCCTGAGGTGACATGTACCCAGTCAGTATAGGGATAGCTGAAATCCCCCATTATTATGGAGTTTTCTGTTTTTGTAGCATCTCTAATCACCCTGAGCATTTCACAGTCACCATCACCATCCTGGTCGGGTGGTCAGAAGTATATTCCTGCTGCTACACTCTTATTATTCAAGCATGGAATTTCTATCCATAAAGATCCTATGGTACAGTTTGGTTCATTTGGGATTTTTGCTATATTTTACTCTATGCTTTCTTTCATATATAGTGCCATTCCCCCACCAGATCGATCTACCCTGCCATTCCTGTATATTTATTTTGTACCCTGATATTTCTGTGTCCCATTGATTCTCATCATTCCACCAAGTTTCTGTGGTGCCTGTTATATCTATATGCTCATGTAAGATCAGAAACTCAAGTTCACTCATCTGAGTATTTAGACGTCTAGCATTTGTATACAAGCACTTATAAAATGTGTCAGTATTTAGTTCTCTGCCTTCATGTGATGTAATTGAATGGGACTGTTTTTCATTTGACTGTTTCTCTTCAGTTCCCACCTTTACATTACCAATGTCTATCCTCTCCTCTTTACTAGAATACAGAGTATCCTTTTAATAAATCCTCCCCAAAAGGATGTCTCTGTCCAAACCATGTGATCCTCTGCACCTGTCAGCATTCCCTAGGGTTGCCAATTTTGACTGGGCGTATTCCCAAAGGTTTCATCATATGACACCATCTTTAATTAAAGATTAATCTTTAATTCCTGGAGACTCCAGGGCAATCCTGGAGGATTGGCAACCGGACTTTTTAATTTTACATGTCAGGAATCTGTTGTTTTAGTTTAGGTGGTGCCCATTGTTCCAGAGAGACTCCTCCTTTCCTAAAATGTTCTCCACTTCCTAACAAACCTAAATCCCTCCTCCCAACACCATCATCTCTTCCACACGCTGAGACTTTGCAGTTCTGCCTAATAGGCCCTGCGTGTTTCACTGGAAGCATTTCTGAGAATGCTACTATGGAAGTCCTGGACTTTGCTCTCTTACCTAGCAGCCTAAATTTGGCCTCCAGGACCTCTCTGTCCTACTTTAGGGTTGCCAACTTTCTACTCACACCAAACTGAACACCCTTGTCCTGCCCCTCCTCCTAGGCCCCGCCCCTTCTCCAGGGCCTCCTTCGCTCACTTTCCCGATCCTCATTCACTCGCTCATTTTCACCGGGCTGGTTCGGGGGTTGGGGTGCAGGAGGGGGTGAGGGCTCCGGCTGTGGGTGTGGGCCCTGGGGTGGGACTGGAAATGACGAGTTCAAGGTGTGGGAGGGGGCTCCGGGCTGAGGCAGTAGGTTGGGATGCAGGGGGGGGGTGAGAGCTCTGTTCGGGGATGCAGGCTCTGGGGTGGGGCAAGGGATGAGAGGTTTGGGGTGCAGGAGGGGGCTCCAGGCTGGGGGGGTGGAGCCAAGGGTTTCGTAGTATGGGAGGGGGCTCTGGCCTGAGGCAGTGAGTTGGGATGCGGGAGGGGGTATGGGCTCTGGGCTGGGGGTACGGGTTCCAGGGTGGGCCCAGAAATGAGGGTTTTCGGGTGCAGAAGGATGCTCCAGGCTGGGACTGAGGGGTTTGGGGGGCAGGAGGAGGATCAGGACTGGGGCAAGGGGTTGGGGTGCGGGGGGATGAGGGCTCTGGCTGGGGGTGCGGACTCTGGTGTGAGGCCAGGGATGAGGGGTTTGGGGTGCAGGAGGGTGTTCCGGGCTGGGACCGAGGAGTTCGGAGGGCTGGAGGGGGATCAGGGCTGTGCCACTGACAGGATTTTTAACGCCCCGGTCAGCTATGCTGACTGGAGCCGCCAGGGTCCCTTTTCAACCGGGTGTTCTGGTCGGAAACCGGACGTCTGGCAACCCTACATGTAGCATGACCACTGGATCCTCTGCAGCACTGCACATAAGTCTGTCTAGATGTCTCAAGAGGGCTGCAACCTTGGCACCCAGCAGGCAATTCACCATGCGGTTCTCCCCACCATCACAAACCCAACGAACCCATAACTATTACCTGTCTCTTCCTAATAATGGGGGTCCCTTCCCCAGGAGGGGTATCCTCAGTGCGAGGGGATACCATAACATCATCTGGAAGGAGAGTCCCAGCTGTGGGATCCTTTCCTCCACTCCAGCTTGATGTTCTTCCTCAAGACTTTTTTCCTCCCAAACAAGCACAGAGGCTGTCAGTCTGGGGGTCGGACCACTCAACAGCGTCCCAGAAAGTCTCCTCGGTGTACCTCTCTGTCTCCCATAGCTCCTCCAGTTTAGCCACTCTGGTCTCCAGAGCCTGTGCTCGGTCTCTGGGGGCCATGAGTTACCTGCACCAAATGCACACGCCTGCTGCCTGCCCACAAGACAGGTAATCACACATGCTGCATTTGGTGCAATAAACTGGACTGCCCCCACTCTGCTGCGGGACTTCTGCCTGCATTATTTTTACGCTGGCAGGGGTCTTTTTTGTTTGTTTGTTCTTTGTTTTGGGGGGCGATTATTGGCCTAAATTGAGAATTTGTTTGTTAGGTGTATCTGCCTCCCTCGCAGAACTTCCCTGTTTGCTGCTCCTGTTCGCTAGCCATTGGAATAACTTATCTAGGAACACCAGGGAGTCTCCATGGCTTGCAGTCTTTAAGTCAAGACTGCTCTCTCTCTAAAAGAGTTGTTGTAGCTCAAACAGGGCTGGATGCAGAAATTGGGTGAGGTTCTATGGCCTGGGTGACGCAGGAGGTCAGACTAGATGATTGTCGTGGTCCTGTCTGGCCTTAGGCTGCATGAACGTATTCCTAGAGTTGCTGCTTAAATACCCTGTGCTGTGCTAGCTGTGGACAGTCGCAGGTGGCGGACGCCTAAGATGGAGGGGTTTCTCTCTCGCTGGGGGTGATTAGATCCCTGTCTGGCAGTGCCCCAGAGCTGCAAGACACATTGTAGGATCTAGGGACCTTGACCTTCAAAAGAAAAGCAAAGTACAGCTCGAGAGGGAGCAACCAATTACACTGTTCTCCAGCCTCGGGCTGCTACTAAACAGCTCCAGCCTGGCTTTAAATTTTTCCAGGTGATGCCTTGCCTTAGGCAACAAGAAATACAACAGCTTAAATCCTCCTAACCAGGGCTGATAATTAGTTAAATAATGGGAGTTGGAGTGTTGTGTCCTGTAATTGCGTAATTGCCTTTAACAGGTGTGTGGGTTTGGCAGGCAGAATGCAGCACCTTTTGAGAGACCGCTGCGGGAACTTTTGCTGCGCCCTGTTCTCTGTCCAAGAACATAGAGGAAGCTAGGCCAGCTGCTCTTCAATTGAGCAGTAAAACCCCCACTGACTTCAATAAATCCATCCTGGGGCTGACCTAGGAGCCCTGAGTGAAAATGTTCCCAGGCAGGTGGCTAAAAAAACCAGACTTGACTCATGAGGCTGAGCAACATTGGCCGTATTTTCCATTATTTTCCATTAGCTTGAGAAGTCGCTATTGATTTGTTCCGATGGTTTGCTGACCCTGCTGGGCAGAGGAGCGGGGGACGAGGGGATGAGTTATCCCAGTTGCTTAACAGCACAGCTTCCATTCCCTGCTTACAGCTTTTTTTCTTTTGAGTCTTCATTTAATGGATGTGAAAAAGACCAACCTTTTGGTTTTGAACTCTTCACCGTGCCGGGGCCCTCTCATTCTGCAAGGTATGTACTTACGGCTAGGGGGTCAAGAAGAGAATGCCATCTTCCATAACAGTGAGAGAAACCGTGTTGGATAGAGTAGCCACGTAACTTAGCACTGAAGTGAAGGGGCGGGTGTGGGGGGGAAATGGGAAACATAGCCTAGTAAAAATTAGAAGCTAGTATACGTTGTGATGTACTAGCGTTGGGTGTATGAGCAAGTGACGTTATCCTGTGGGCTCGTTGTAGACAAGGGATGTATAACTTCTGTCTGAGGTAGCACAGTGCAGTGGTTAGGGGGCTAGACTGGGACTTGGGAGATCTGCGTTCAACTTCCTGCTTTATCACAGATTTGCTGAGTGACCTTGGGCAAGTCGCTTTGTCTTTCTATGTCTCAATTCCCCACCTCTAAATAGAGAAGGCGATTAACCATTGGCACAATTTACTAAGGGTCACGGTGGATTCTCCATCACGGGCAATTTTTAAGTCAAGATAGGATGTTTTTCTGAAAGATCTGCTCTAGGAATTTTTTTGTGGGGGGGTGGGGGCGTTCTCTGGCCTCCGGAATGCAGGAGGTAAGACCAGGTGATCACAGTGGACCCTTCTGGCCTTGGAATTGACGAAAGTGAGGATGTCATGGTTGCAGGGCAAGCTGCACTTCTGGCCCCCCTGAGGGTAGCCCCTCAGGTTCTGGGCCTCTTGCCCTTTTCCTGTCCCCGGGTGGAGTTCCCCGTTCTTCCCCTCGCAGACCATGATTTGGTGACACCACCTCTTCCTTTGCAGGTCCAGCTGGGTGCAGGCACCTGATTTTCTTCCTATGGAGAGCCAGTGACCTTCTTAAAACCTTGTGATTTTTATTTAATAGTAGGAACAAGCACTAGACAAAAAATGATTTTACATTAACAAACAGCATATACACGTCTATCTTACCTAAAGGTCTACCATCCCAGAAGGGCTGCCTGGCCTAGAATCTCCAACACGCCCAGTGGGTTCCTGGGTCTGATTCTAGTTGCCGTCTGGTTTCCCCTGCACTCCCCAAGACTCTGTCTGTCCTGTTAAATCTTGCCAGCCTTCTTCGTCCTACAGGAAGGGGGAGGGATAGCTCAGTGGTTTGAGCATTGGCCTGCTAAACCCAGGGTTGAGAGTTCAATCCTTGAGGGGGCCATTTAGGGATCTGGGGCAAAAATTGGGGATTGGTCCTGCTTTGAGCAGGGGGTTGGACTAGATGATCTTCTGAGGTCCCTTCCAACCCTGATATTCTATGATTTAGAGAGAGAGGCTTATTCAAGTCTTGGTGAGCTTTGGCCGTGCTGGTCCATCCAGTCAGGTAGGCTCAGTGTGGGATTGAGCTAGCATCACTGGACTAATAGTCCTTGCATTGTCCCTTTAACAGTCTTCAGTGTCAGATGGTAGTTGTCTAGGTCATCTTCTCCATCTTCCCTCTACTCTCGGCTGAGTAAGAATTACTTAAACCCAAACATGGAAAACGCCATCCTGATAGCCAGACCCAACATGCAGCAGTAATAAATTCTCACAGGGCAGTTCCATATTCACCAGAGGGGATAATACACTCCCTACCTTACAGGGGTGTTGTGAGCAGAAATACAGTAAATAGTGCGAGGTTCTCAGATACCCCAATGATGAGAGCTGCATAAATGCTTTAAGGGCTTTTCTATGTGGGAAAGTTTTAGCAGTTATCCAGGTATCGTTATACTGGTAATAGAACATCATCTTCAGTGTATAATTGCTCTATTATTCTGCTATATAAAAGGGTTGTTCTCAGTTTAACTTACACACTGTCCCAAGCAGCATGAGCTAAACTGAAAAAAAAAAAGTACTCTTACACCAGAATAAGTGAATGCCCACACAGGGGGTTACACCAGGATGGCTATTTCTGGTTACATTCACACCTTAGGTTATATAGAAAAAACTTTCCCATGTAGACTGGCCATGGATGGATGGATAGATGAAGTGAGCTGTAGCTCATGAAAGCTTATGCTCAAATAAATTGGTTAGTCTCTAAGGTGCCACAAGTCCTCCTTTTCTTATTGTCACCTGTGGGCGCTCTGAAGTAATAAAGGCCTGTAATTTTTATCCCCTAGAACTGTAGGACCAGCGTTCTAGCCCCAGCTCCCCACGTGTGTGTGTTTTAGACAATCATTGTTTCTTGTCTGCAGCCTTTGGGCTTATCTCACTGTAACGTGTGTCTGTGTGTGGGTGTGTGTACGGTGCAGTACTTCGCCGCAGGATGCAGGCTGACTTGCCGTATGGAACGCTGAGCGCCGCTGAGGTTCTGATCTTGCTAAGCTCAGAGACGCTAAGTAGTAGCAGGGGAGGGAAGCAGCTGAAATCACTACAAGCCTACATGCTTGTCTGGTTCCTTTTGTGGTTTGAGGAAAGAAGCCAAATTGACCCTCAGGACTTTTTACTATAAATTCCAGCTCTTGGGTTGAGCAGGAACGCTGTGCCTGCTGCAGCCCGCGGTGATGGATGCCGAGGGCACGCTGGCTCTCTTGTGACTTTCCCCAGACTTAGTGTGAGATGTGTGTGGTGTGTGTGCCCGGTGATGCCCTTCCCCCAGATCCCGCTTTGTCACAGCCCATGTGAAGCAGGAAGGAGCATAGCACTTGCATGCTGCCACTCTTGTCGAGTAAATTCTCATTTACGCCAATGCCCCTTGGCATCGCTCTGGCAGTGTATAGGAGCCTTCAGGTGGATGTAAGCTTACTCTCCTTGTAAGGCCCCGTTTACACTGCCAGTGTGGGGCCAAGGGGACATTCATGTAGAGGAGAATCGCGCCCTTGGTCTTCAGAGCTGCTTCTGAAACAGACAAGGCTTGTGTGAAAGCCCCCCCTCTCCATACGCCCACATAACACCCGTTAATTCCCAGCTGGAGGGGCTGTGCTCTCGCAGCTGGAAAATCACGCTGCCCTCCTGCTCAAGCGATTTAATTGGGGATTGGTCCTGCTTTGAGCAGGGGGTTGGACTAGATGACCACCTCCTGAGGTCCCTTCCAATCCTGATATTCTATGATTACCGAGTCGGGGGGACAAAATTCCCGTCTGTCCATCATCAGAACCATTTATAACCTTGCTTATAAATGTACCCTCCAGGAGCTGTGTGGAAGCCCTGCAGTGGGAGTTCTTTCAGCTGGCCACAGACCAGGAATGGCGGAATGCAGAACAAACTGCACCCACGCTGCCCTGCCAGCCAACATGCTCTCGAAAAGCCAGGGGCTTTTCACGAGCTGGGAGGGGAGTTCAGTCCTCTGGGCCCATTCAGCTCTTGGAGGCTTTGCTAAGACTGCTGACAAGGGTTGGTGCTCTGGATGACTCTTTCTGTGCAGGAAGGGTCTTGCTTACCTGGGCACTCCATATACCTGGGAACGTGGCCACATCCTGTGCTGCTCTCCAATTTTAATTCCTTTTAGCCTCCCAATGCAATTGATGCGTCACTGAGCTAGTGGCTGAAAAACTCGTAGCTCTTAGAAGAGCTCAGCAGGTGCCGTGGCGGATGATCTACTACTTGGAGTCTTGGTCGGTGCTGCCTTGTGGATAGACCATTGACCTGAGAATCAAGAGACCTGGGTTTCAATTCTTGGCTCTGCGGCTGGCTTGCTAGCGACTTTGGGCAAGTCACTTTACCTCCATCCGTCTCAGTTTCCCCATCTGTAAAAGGGGGATATTGATACTGACCTCCTTTGCAAAGGGCTTTGAGATCCACTGATGACAAACACTGTGTCAGCGCTGAGGATTGTTACTATTTGATTTAAATCCGGATAGGAGGTCTCTCTCTAGAAGTAAAGCTTTAGCAGCTACTGGGCTTGATTCAGGAATTACTGGGCGAACTATGGTGGCCTGTGTTACGCAGGAGGTGAACCTAGATGATCACAAAGATCCCTTCTGGCCTTTCCACCATGAACATGAGCCATTGGCTTGCTCTGGATCTCCTTGTGGTTTGGTTTTGTTCTCCCCTGGCATTACGGCCAACTTGCCTCAATTTTGATCTGATGGCACTTTCCCTGTGTCCGTTCATTCAGTCTCTGCTGTTCTACATAGGTTGTTATACTGCGCTCATCACTGTAGTATCTGAATGTCTTCCAGTCATGCATTAAGCGACTAACATCTGCCACGTGTTGTTTGTTCTCTCAGCCTCTCCCCGGGGGAGAAGCGTATGCAGTTTGTGTAATTTTTTTTTTTTTTTTACTATCGATACCTGTTGCTCTGTGTTTTATATTACAGAAGGCCAGGTCTAAGAAATGCGCCTCGCACTGGGAGCAGAAGGTGGTGAGGTTTGTAACGGCCCTTAGTTCCTGGGGGAGTTCATTTCACAGTCTCGAACTAGCCCCTCAGAAAGCTGTCTCCTGCAGACGAGCTTTACCCTGATCATAGAGAGTTCCATTATGCCAGAGGAGCAGCGTTGTCGACCACGGTCTTCATTGTGGAGCTTTAGACAGACTTCTAGCTATCCTGGGCCCAGGCCATTGAGCGCCTTGAAGATAAGGACAGAGACTTTGAGCTTGAGTTGCTCTTCTCCCGGTGTAGAGAGCAGAGGACAGGCTGGATGGTTCATGGTAGTCTGTGTTGCAGCGTTCTGTACTAGTTGGAGTTTCCTAAGCACTGAAGTTTTCACGCCCAGGTATATCCCATTGCTCTTGACCAGCTGAGAGGTGATGGAAGGGTGAATAACTGAGGCTAGGTCACCGTCTGCTAGGATAGGACCGAGTCTCAGCACCAACCAGAAGTGATTAAAAGCATTACTCATGGATGCTGCTCTGTGAGAGCTCAGCATCAGCAAGGATTTCAGGAGCACTCCTAAACCACAGTCTGAATTGACCAATTGTGGGGATGTACTTTTAACCAAAGGAGACTGCACCGTGCTGGCAGCAGACTCTTCAGAATGCTTTCTCTGCCCACCAGCATGACCATTGTCTTGCTCGGGTTCAGCTTCAGACAGCTGTTCTTCATCCATGAACTGACCTGGTCCGAGCACAGGGCCGTCTTGGTGGCAGTGGTGTGGTCATAGGTGGTGAAGGATGAGGTAGAGCTGTGTGCTTCTCCAAAAGCAAGAACACTGCATGAGGCACCTAGCCAGCTGTGCAATGCTGTGCTCTGCGGTGGTGAAATATTTTCTTCCTGACCCTGGTGGTCAGCCCTGAAGCATGAAATCTGATCACCTTGATCTTCTCCTGCATGCTTGTAAAAGTTGTGGGTCATAAGAATGACTTAACCCTTCTTGAAACAAGCTAGCTGTAGTATTTGACTTGCTCTCCTGCAACAGTGAGTTCCACAGGGTGAGTAGGTGGCACACATGTGTGTATGTTTCCTTTATTTGTCCTAAGGCTAACGAGTAAAATTTGAAAATGTCTATGGGACTTAGGTTTCTGCATCACTTTGGAAAGTGGGACTTAGAGGCTCCTTTGGAAATTTTACCCAAAATGTTCAGATTTGGGTATTTAAAGTTAGGTTCCTAAATTCTTATTTAGACACCTTATTTTCAGAGACTCGGCTCCTCATGTGTGTGACTTAGTCCTCATCATCTCAGAAAATCAAGTGTCTGCAATAAGAATTTAGGTGCCTAACTTCAGACCACCCAGGTTAGAAATTTTTGTTAGGCTTAAAGTCACCAGTTCTTAATTGAATTGAGTATTTAGGCTGTTTCTCCCCCCCCCCCCCCCCACACACACACACGCACGCACCTGGGTACCAGGAAGATCAATGCCTTAGTGATACCTTGTACCTGGGGCAGGGAAAGGGTTAATCTTTCGAGCATCTGAAATCTTCATCCAGAGTTCTAGGTTACTTACACATTCTGACTAAATCTCTCCCGCACTGCCCCTCTGCCAGGACCACAAGAGCCTGGAAGGTAATTGCCGCTCACAGATACGGCTGGAATTACTTTCGCTGGGAGCCCACTGCTGCTTGCGTTTCTCAGAGCAGTTGTTAGGAGGCATCTTTAATCCACGGGTTGCGAATAAAAAGCACAACAGTTCTAATAACGGAGATTAGTTAGTGCTGCATGTTGGGGTGGGGGAGGCCAGCAATCCGGCATGCATGCCTGTCTAGTAGCTAGGCCTAGATTCTCCTGGGCACGCTCTTATCTCATGACTTTATTATGGTGGATTTTTGATCAGCTGAAACAGAGAACCAAGGGGCTAAAGCTATAAAGTGCTCTGAAGACAGCAGGCCTGACTTATGCTAAGGATGCTTTAAGCCACTCTAGGAGCATAGAGGGAGCCTTAAAGTGGTTGGAACAAGCTCTCCTGTGCAGCGAGGCTGCCTGGCTGGTATGTAGTAGCTCTCCGACAGCCTAGCTCACAGCCCCAGCATCGGAGGACTGGGCTGGTGGAAAATTTTCCATCAGAACTGTTTAGATGGAAAATTGGGTTTTCAGCTGAATTCAGTTTTTCACAGAAATTGTCTGCTTTCTACACACACACTTTTGGGGGGGGTCAAAAACTCACAGACCCAAAAATTGAAATATTTTGACTGAAAGCCACAAATGGCATCATGGGGATCATAGAATCATAGAATATCAGGGTTGGAAGGGACCTCAGGAGGTCGTCTAGTCCAACCCCCTGCTCAAAGCAGGACCGATCCCCAACTAAATCATCCCAGCCAGGGCTTTGTCAAGCGGGGCCTTAAAAACCTCTAAGGAAGGAGATTCCACCACCTCCCTAGGTAACCCATTCCAGTGCTTCGCCGTTAGACCAGGCAGGCCGGCCTAGAGAGGAGAAATAAGAGCATGCGGTACTTGAACTACAACTCCCATGAGGCACCAGGGCAGTGTATCCAAAGTGGAATATTTCTGTTTTTCGTTAAAATATTTTGAGTTGTTGCTTTTTTGCCAAGGAGTCAAATTTTTCTGTTGAAAATGTGGGGTTTTGGAGAAAATTATTCTTTTTTTCATCAAAATTTTCTGTAGAAAAAAGCCCATTTTCTGACCAGCTCTTAACTAGGAAGCAGTTTGGAGGCGTGATCAGAGAGCACTGCCCCAGGACTATTCTGTTTTTTGTACAGCCCCGAGGCTGCTCTGCCATACGGTGGGAGCTCGGCAGGTCCCTGAGCAGCCCCACAACACAGGCAGCAGAGCAGGTTGGGAAATGGTCTTTTGTTTCTGCAAAAATTATGATGAAAATAACTCTTGTTTCGTTTTTTCGTTGAAATTTTTCTGCAAAAGAACTTTTTCCCCAAATTTTCATCAAAAAACTGGAAAATCCTAATTTTTTGGCCAAAATCTGGATTTTTTTTGTTTTGTTTTCAGATGTTTTACAGAAATATTTTGATTTTGGGGCTGAAAACTTTCAGGTTTTGTTTTGACATTTGAGAACCTGAAGAATGTTGTTGGCAACCGATACATCCCATGGAGGTTTCTGTGTTGACAACAAAGCCATTTTTCATAGGAGGGGAAAAAAAAGTTTTGAATGAAAAACATTGACCAGCCATAATGGGGAGTGCAAAGGTAGCTTAAAGTCCTCTTTACCCCCTATCTGCATTCTCTGTCCCTCCCTCAAGTGCCGCAAGAGAGCAATTGGGAATTGGGCCCATTCCTTCTGGGCATTTGGGGCATATCAGGGATGAAGATACTAGTATCTAATGTGCTATAGTGGAGATGGACCTCAATCCGAACCCAAATCCCCCACCCCACCAGTTGGGGGCATTCTGATCTGTGTCTGAACCAGGCAGCTCTGGCCACGTCTCTGCAATCATAGTCCAAGTGACTTTGCCCCTTTGCTTAGTGGCTCAGGTGCGCCTTCGTCTCCATTTCAAATGATCATTTAAGCCTGTTCAGGGCTGCGTTGGAATGGTAATGACTGAAAGTTGATGGAGTGAGGGTGGGGAGGGCGTTTCGCCATTCATGGTGGCCTAGGTTTGGTGTTCTCAATCCAGTTCCCAGGGAACAGGCATCCGTTGAGCCGCAAATTGCGTTTGTCACAAATCGTTGACAGTTTCCGCAGACGGACGAAGGGTTGAACTGGCCTGAACTCCCCTTTCACACTGTGGATGAGACTGTGTAGCCAAATTCTTGAAGAACTCATATTAACATCAACCTGGGGCTTTGTCTCCCTCTAGTGGCTGGACCTTGTAAGGAGGTTTGAGTCAGCTATTGCATTTATGGACCTGGGCTTTCAGCTCAGGTAGCAGAGCTTCATGCTTTTGAATCCGGAGGTCCCAAGTTCAGACTGCACAGATAACCAGAGCAGGGTGGGTGGGTAAGGAGATGGGGACAACCCATTCTCTCAGGTCAAAGACCCACGGCAGCGGATCATAGTAAAGCCTGACACTTGCAATGTGCTTGTCATCCAGGGATCTCAAAGCACTTTATGGAAGTGGGCAGATATTATTGTTCCCTCTTCACAATTGTGAGGGGACAGACGGGGGAGGTGGTGGAGCCCAGGGCCATGTTACGGAGAAGTTATCAGTCACGGAGTAGAGCCAGGTGTATTTGTTATCAGTGTGGTGGTCTGACTACTAGGTTAAGCTGCCTCCCTTGGCATCTAGCTTCTGTTGTGGGAAGGGAAAGGAGGGACCATTTAAAGGAAAAGGTTTTTTCAGTCTTGAATTCTTGCATCTCCTTTCTTCTCTCTCTCTGCAGCTGATAGTTGAAAAGACAACTGACTACCCTTCCGCTGAATACTCTCTGGTGGAGGATGTAGCCCTCCACTTCACGTGTTTGATGGACAGACTGAACGAGCAGCGCCTGTTTCAGCCGGACCTGTGCGACGTGGACATCGTCCTAGTTCAGCAGAAGAGCATCTTCCCTGCCCACAAGGGGGTCCTTGCCGCCTACAGCCAGTTCTTCCACTCTCTCTTCACCCAGAACAAGCAGCTGCAGCGGGTAGAGCTCTCCCTGGAGGCCTTGACTTCCCAAGGCCTCCAGCAGATCCTAAACTTCATTTACACCTCCAAGCTGCTGGTGAACGCCTGCAATGTGCAGGACGTCCTGAACGCCGCCACCGTGCTGCAGATGAGCAACATCGCCTCCTCCTGCCAGGAGCTCATCAACACCAGGTCCCTCAGCCTGGCCATGGCCAGCGACATGGCCCTGCCCCCCGACGCCTGCGGCAACGCCGTCCCCCCGCAGTACTACTGCGAGATTAAGCAAGAGGTGGACTCTCCGCACCCCAAGATCTATGCCCGGGAAGGTACTGATCCCTACTCGGTGCGAGTAGAGGACAGGGTGGGTGGAGGCGTGAACCAGCACCTCCCGACTGTGGCTGCCAAGCAGTATTACAAGGAGGAGAAGGACGGTGGCCTGGCCACCATGTGTAAAATAGAGGGTGGGGAGTCGGAGGAGGATCTGGACAGCCAGGGCTCTTACAACCGGGAGCAGATCATTGTGGAGGTGAACCTCAACAACCAAACCCTCAATGTCTCCAAGGGGACGGAAGGGAAGCCCACCGCCAATGAAGCTGCCGCCGTGATCACCCGACCAGACGGGGATGGACGTGACACTGAGGAGGAAGGGGAGGAGGAGAATGAGGAAGTGGGGGAGGAGGAGGAGGATGCTGAGGTGGGGGAGGAGGAAGAGGAGGAGCACAGCGAAGAGGAAGACCTGGAGGAGACCACCGAGGAGGAGGAGGAAGAGGAGGAAGACGAAGAGGCGTGTGAAGTGAAAAGGGAAAAATCTGGGCAGCCCCGCAGGGGGAGCAGGTCGTCCAAGGCCACCAAGTCCACCATGTCCACCAGGTCCCAGGATCTAGCCAAAGTGGTGGAGGAAGAGGAGGGCCAGCGTGGGAGGAAGAGGAAAAAGGAGCAGGATGGGCTGGGCCCGAAAGTCAAGCTGGAGGAGAAGCAGCAATACCCCTGCAAGAAGTGCCCCCGCGTCTTCAACAACCGCTGGTACTTGGAGAAGCACATGAACGTCACCCACAGCCGCATGCAGATCTGCGACAAGTGCGGCAAACGCTTCCTGCTGGAGAGCGAGCTCCTGCTGCACCACCAGACGGACTGCGAGAAGCACATCCAGGTGAGCCGCCGTCACGCCCCGCCTGGCCCCAGAGCGCTGCAGAGGGGCCCGGGCACTCTGTGCCACCGCCTGGTGACACGCCAGAAGTATGCGGGGACTGGGCATGGCACCCTCCCAACAGAGCCTCAAGTGATGCTCCAAGTACTCTGAGGTTGCGGCTGGTGCTCCTTATGGCAGTGGGGTTTGTGTGTTGTTGTCCTAGGGCTCTAGTGGTACCAGATCTCACTTTAGCTCCCAGTTACCCAGCACAGCCCGATCCCTAGTGGATGCGGAGGAGAGGCAATAAGTGATCTACACTGCATGGCTCTGACCACCTTATAACAGGAACAAAAACACTGAGGTAAATAGAGGCGTGGCCCAGGATACTGCTGTGTCCTGTGGGGTTACTATAGCCTTCTGAGCTATTGCTGGAGAGCTTTGTATTTTAAACAAGGGCAGGCAGAGGTGGGGCTCTGTCCAGTTTTCCTGACTGAAAGACTTGGAGGGCTGGGGGGTGGGGATGTCCCTAAATAACAGGGTCTTTGGGTGGCAGGAATAAAAATATAAACATGGGGGTGAGGGTAGCGGGTAGGGAATTGAAAGGATCCTGGAAGCTACATGCCCTGAAATGCTGTTAGAGGGGCTCATAATGAGGATTAAAGGATTGGCCTAGTGTCAGAGAGCACTGGTGTGGCATCTTATAGAGGGCAGGCTGTGGGCACAGAGAAAATATGGCATAGAAATCTAGGAGACTTAAGGCTGTGATGAATGGCTGGCGCCAGTGTGTTTGAAGCCCGTGTTAACAGTGGCATTGCAGATCCATAGCTCTGACACCAGAAAAGTTCCCACCAGAAAACATCCCACCACTCCGACATCAGACCCACGGGAGTTCTCTTACTTTAGGGCAGTGGTTCTCAACCAGGAGCACACGTACCCTGGGGGAACCCAGTGATCTTCCAGGGGGTACATCAACTCATCTAGACATTTGCCTAGTTTTACAACAGGCTACATAAAAAGCACGACCGAAGTCAATGCAAACTAAAATTTCCTACAGACCATGACCTATTTATACTGCTCTATATAGTATACACTGACATGTAAGTAATTTTTATATTCCAATTGACTTATTTTATAATGATATGGTAAAAATTAGAGAGTAAGCAATTTTCAGTAATAGTGTGCTGTCACGCTTTTGTATTTTTATGTCTGATTTTGTAAGCACATAGTTTTTAAGTGAGGTGAAACTTGGGGTACACATGACAAAGCAGGCTCCTGAAAAGGGGACAGTACTTTGGAAAGGTTGAGCATCTGATGAAGTGAGCTGTAGCTCACGAAAGCTTATGCTCAGATAAATTGGTTAGTCTCTAAGATGCCACAAGTCCTCCTTTTCTTTTTGCGAATACAGACTAACACGGCTGCTACTCTGAAAACTGCTTTAGGGTGTTGACAAATGTCAGTTGTAGAACTGCAGTGCCAACTGCTGGAAAGAAACTAAATTGCAGCACTGCGCGAGTGGACAGTGGTGTGCATCCTCATGTTATTGTGTAAACGTGAAATATGAGCAACAGGGAATCAAGGAAAACGCTGGGTTTCTGTTACCCCAAACCACTCAAGCATTTCTCTCCTGTTCTGCAGTCACTGCCCCCTGACCCCCAGTGTGTTACACTGAGACACAAGGAAATTCCTTATCTACCGGTGTGAGTGTCTGGGCAGCAATGGGCTTGTCTGGTACAATTGGAACCTCGAGCAGTAATGACCAAGGATTTTATCAGGGTTGTTTAGTATGTAGACGTGAGGAAAAAGTAAAGCTGATTTCTTTGTGTATACATACGTGTGTACACACACACACAGCATAACCCCATAAACAGAGCACAGCCCCCTCCCAACACACACACAGCACAACCCTTGTATCCAAATGCCCTGATCCAAGGAACTGCTAGCAGGTCTGTTTCCGATATTCCCTCCCAATTTACCCAAATACATGCAGTGTCACTCAATCAGTTCGGATAATCCATGATGCTACTGTATATAGGTACTTATCTAACGTTTCTTGTCATTTTTATACGTGTACTTTTATGTACTTAGGCCTTGTCTATAGTAGAAACGTTGCACCAGTTTATTCAAATTGATTTTAAACATCGGTCAATCAATCCAGTTACATTGACACAAACTCCTAACATAGACACACGTCAGCCAATTTAACCCTGTCTTAAATTGATTTAGCTTAATTTGGAAATTTGCTGCATGAGATAAAACAGCTTTAATTCTTGCTGTACATCAGTTTAGCTTTTGTGTTGACGCATTTCTGAATTCAGCCAACCTAGTTTAATCCTTGCTTAAATCACTTTAAGTATGTCTGCTTTAGAGGTTTGTACCAATTTAACTAGATTTAATGGATTCTTAAAATAGATTCAGTTAAGCCAATGCAACTTTTCTAATGTAGACCAACTCTTCTTTAAGACAGGTTTCAGAATAGAAGCCGTGTTAGTCTGTATGTGCAAAAAGAAAAGGAGGACTTGTGGCACCTTAGAGACTAACACATTTGTTTGAGCATAAGCTTTCGTGAGCTACAGCTCAAGTTTATGCTCAAATAAATTTGTTAGTCTCTAAGGTGCCACAAGTACTCCTTTTTTTTCTTCTTTAAGAGTAATTTATTGGCTGGCTGCTACATTGGAACGTTACAGGTGACATGAACCAATCAGAATCCAGGAAAAATTTAATAATACTGAATGCTGCAGCTTCATTGGTTAAGCATTTTTAAAAAATTCTCCAGTGAATCTTCTAATCCATGTTGAACTGACATCATCTTACAAATGTCATTTTTTAAAATATAGATAAGAAAACCCTAGACGGTCCCATGTTATCCTTCCAGTGCTTGAGTGATTTCTTTTTAAATTAATCCAGGTCTGATTTTGTGTGGGTTATCCCTAAAACTATAGCTATGGGCCATGAGGTTGGTGAAGCCACCTAAAATTCAAACTCTTGCCCTTCCACTACCCACGTGTGAGGGATACTGAGGGATAAGGACTTGGCGTAAAAGATGCAGGAAGTATAGGAGTGCAGAAGGCTTCAAATAAGATAGGTTCACTCCAAGCATAAATAACATTGCTTATAACCAACTTCTTGTGTCAATATTTCTGGGGGAAATAGGGAGGCTCAGTATAGGCCCACCATGGTTGCGAACCTCCCACAATGGAGAAGCCACATCAGAAGGAGAAAAAATAAATGGTCCATAGTTATGGGTAAGGCTGCGATTTAGTCACAGGTATTTTTAGTAAAATCATGGACAGGTCATAGACAATAAACAAAAATTCACGCCCCTGACTTGTCCATGACTTATACTATAAATATCCTTGACTAATTTGTGGCGGGGGGGGGGGGGGAGGCGTGCTGGGGAGTCGTTGCTGGGGGGAGAGGCGGGGCCAGCCATGACACCGGTGGCCGGGGGCTGCCGGGGTAGCGCTGCTCTGGCCACCCTGGAGATCGCTGCTCAGGTGGTCCCCAGAGCCTGCTGCTTGGGTTCAGCCGCACTGGCCGCAACAGAAGTCACAGAGGTCGCAGAAAGTCACAGAATCCGTGACTTCCCGCAACCTCCATGACAGACACGGAGCCCTAGTTATGGGCCAAGTTCTGGTATCCTTACTCAGGTTGAAGAGTAGTTTATCCCAAGCGTTCCTATTGAAGTCAGCAGGCCAGATTGTCACCTGTTGTAAGTCAACATCGCTCCACTGAAGTCAATAGCTACATCAGCTCCACCAGCTAAGGTTCACACCCATTTGCATCCACTCGTGGAGTAAGGCACTGCTCAATGTGAGTTTGAATATCCGAACCTGGTCCTAAGGTCCTGAAACTGAACTTAAAGCAGAATTTAAACTTCAGTGTACTGTATGAATTACACACACAAAAACCTAAAATATTAATATTAAAATATTAATATTAAATTATTAATTAAAATATTAATATTAAAATATTACAGTTGCAATCTCCATCATTTGAAAATGTCAGAATTAAGGTTGCCTGTGCAACCTTAATTCAGCCCCTTGCATGTATGCATTATGGTACAGTCTTTTTAGATGATCAGATACCAGTTTTTTTCCACAGGACCTTTGCCTCATTCCGTGCACAGGATAGTTATTCAATATTTGGTTTTCTCCTCATTGTTCAGAGTGCACCCCTGTGTTATTTTACTGCACACTATTCAAACCCTGCTATGAAGATGAAATCATTAATGCCCTTATGGGCTTTTCTGTGGCCCGCATCACTGTCTATCCAAGTGCTTCACAGACAGTCACCAGTCTATCTTTCCATCACCCCTGGGAGGTGAAGGGATGGTATTATTCCCATTTTACAGATGGGGCATTGAGGCAGAGCGAGATTAAGGTTAAAAGTTTTCAGTGATTTTGGGCAACCAGTCTGAGGCAGCTAGGACCTGATTTTTCAGAGTACTTTGCATTAAATAGCAATTTATGTGTTTAGGGCACAGCTCCCACTGACTTCACTGGCAACTGTGGGCGCTCAACACTTCTGCCAATCTGAAGATGACACCCAGAAAATGAGGACACGCAATTAGTGGCTGCCTGTGAAAAGTTTGATTGAAGTGATTTGTTCAGCATCACATAGGAACTGTGCAGGGATAGAATCCAATTTCCAGGGCAGCATTCAGCTGCCTTAATATTGTAACCCCGGGTATGTCTACACTGCAGTTAAACTCCCGTAGCTGGCCTGTGTCAGCTGACTCAGGCTCCTAGGGCTTGGGTGGCGGGGCTGTAAAATTGCAGTGTTGATATTTGGGCTCAGGCTGGAGCCTGAGCCCTGGGACCCTACGAGAGGGAAGAGTCCCAGAGCCCAGACTCCAGCCTGAACCGGAATGTCTACACAGCAATTTTTAGCCCCACAGCCTGAGCCCTGAGCATGAGTCACCTGACACGGGCCAGCAGCGGCCATGCTGCTCGTCTTTTGTTCCAGTGTAGACATACTCAATAAGGCAGAAGTCCCATGGAAAAATGGTAGATGATCATGTAATTAAAGATTGTATCATAATGCATACGCACAAGGGAACAGAATTAAAATTGTACAGACAGCCTTAATTCTGGCATTTCCTAACTTTTGAGTGCTGGACTTCAACCAAAATTGCCACTTTTCTGAGAATTTTCAGGCAAATATTTTGATTAGTTTGAATTTAAACTAATCTATTTTATAAATCTACATACAAACTATTGTGCATGTGAAGGATTTTGCCTGGTACTGTTTTCTTGTACAGTTGAGCCATTATTTTAAAATCTTAGTGAAAATCTATAGACGTTTTTGTGCATTTTTGTGGTAAAATAAGTATTTTGAGCGAATTTATGTTCTTTCTGTGTCTGACAGTGGTGCAAAGCTTGTACAGCAGTTAGACATTCAGTTCTTTGATCTGTGGATTGAGGGGAATAGCATTGTGGAATATGAAGAGTGTTGTGACGTTGTGCCAGGTTGGGGAAAGTACAAGTATCTAACAGGAAGGAGGTTAGAGAGTAGGGCTGATTGAAAACATGCAGATGACATTTTTTTTCAACAAGAAAATGGCTTTCTGAATAATATGAATCTGCTGGACAGTGCTCGGAGCATAACTGGGATTGTGTAGTTAATGAGATTGTTCTCTGTGGGACATCCGGAAGCTGCAGAAGTTGTGTAGTGAATGAGGTAGGGGACTGCAGGAAGAGAAAGGAGGGTCTTGTGGCTAAGGCAAATGCTGCCCTGAAGAATTGGAATCAGTCCCTGCCTCTGCTACTGAGTTACTACTTGATGCTGGGCAAGTCACTTAAACCAAACTTCCCAGGTGGCCATTGTGTTGTCTTTAGTTCTTTCTTTCTGGGTTGTCCACCTTCAGACACTTGGGGCGTGACTTGCCGAAGTGCTGAGCACGCCCAGTCTGAAGTCAGTGGGAACTTTGCTTTGGACGTATACAGTGCTGCTAGCTAATGTAGGGGAAGGAAAGCTCGTTCTCGGGAAGGGCTGAGCTACGCCTTGTGGCCAGAGTGCGGAACGCTGAAGATGAGCTGTGAAAGCACTCGGGTAGCGTGCAGGCCTGTTGAAGATCCTGGGAGAAATATGGGGAACTGAAGCAGCAGACACATCTGATACCAGCCCTGAACGGATCCCACAACACTTTACACACATGGCTAACGGATGTCGAGCGAGTTGGGCAGGAAAGGGAGAACAGTTTTCCCTCCACACTGAGAATGCAGATACACTGGGATTGACAGAATAAAATGGCCAAAACTGGAGTGAAGCCCGGATGCTAGATTTACCACATCAGTGATTACACAAAGTGCCCTGGGGGTCTTCAGTGACCACATATGTTTGATTTTACAAGCCCCATCCAAATTACACCATGTGCCCCCTCTGCTGGGGCTTTGATTACCTTGGTGAGTCAGTACTTTGTCACGTCTTTCAGCAGTCTCCAGACCTTGGGGTTTGGGGATTTCCCATCCAAAACCTTGGGGGCCACGTCCAACCCCGTTTAGCTTCTGTTCTCACCAGCCCTGGCGGCCAGAGGTGGCGTGGCAGCGGAAGCGGACTGAGCTGGTACCGTGAGAAGCAGAGAGTGGGTTAATCCCTGCAGTTTTGGCCGTGTGGTGAGCTGTGCTTGTTAAACGGGTCTTGAAACCAAATTTGCAGTCAGTCTCCTCGTGGAATGTGACGGATACAAGCTTAGGGGACGAGATAGGGGTGGGGATTAGCAAAAGGAGAGGGACTTGGGAGGCCAATAAAAGAGAACTGCTGCCTGTGAAATGTGAAGGGGCGCTGTGTCCTTGTGTCTCAGTAAATCATTGCTGCCTCGTAAACACAGCGAAGGGATTATAGCAAGCACACTATCCTGTTTCTAACTCCTTCATGGTAAAGGTGTGTACAGGACACTAGGATGCTTGATCATCCGAAGTCAGCGATTCCTTAGCAGTCCTGTGACTTGCCTATTCCAAGGGGTAGCTCTTTCCCCCTGGAAAGTTTATTGCCTGGAAGCGGAGCAGAGAGAACTAGAGCCAGATTATGGCTCTGTGAGCCACTGACTGTTGGGTAGGGCTAGTGGGGAAATGCACGTCGTTCCTGAGCAGGGTGGAGCAAGGTGATGTGCGTGTGCTTGGCTTAGTGTCTCTAGGGGGGCAGCACCCTGAGCAGCTGATGCGGTGGGGCAGCTCGTATCTTCGCTCTTCCCTGTTGAGCAGCAGTAGATCTCCAAGAGACAGAGGAGCTGCAGGGAATGGTGTGGTAATCCAAGAGGGGCAATCTTCTCTGGGCGGTTGGTGCTGAGCCAGCGCCCAAGCATGGCAGTAGGGGCATTGTGCTGAGAGAGGCCCTCGTCTGAATGTGACATAAAACTGAAGCTGTAGCCGACTGGCCATTAATGATCCCAAGGCAGCTTTTTGGTCAGATTCCCCTGAGCTAACTATATTCAGCCTCCGTAAATCCCTCCTCCAGTGACAAGTGGGATCGGTATTCTGGTGTTATACTGTGTTAAACGTCTCATCCCCCGACCCAGAGAAGGCTGCAATTCAGCGTGGGGACAAAGTGCTCCCTGCGTGTTCTGTAGCAACGAGTGGGGCTTGTCATGAAAAAGTTTGGTGAAGCTGTGTCAACTCCTGCCCTGCTCGCTCTTGCCCTCAGCGACTGTGCTGCTTATTCACACTGTCACTCCCCTTCACGGCGATGGCTCCTCCTGAAAGCATCAGGGGTGCGGTGAAGGTGAAGCCTTGCTCATGGGGCCTGACAGGTCAGTTCCAGCCGAGTCCCGTAGTGAATGAACTCTGGAGCTGCAATGCCTGCTCCTGCAGGAGGGCTGTAATAAGAGGCAGATTTAGGACTTTGTGGGGTTCTTCGTGATCCAATGCTAGCTGGAAAGGCAGCGAAGGAAACCTGGGCGTGTGCTGGGCTCTGATTGCGAGGCTATAGGCGGTTATGCCATGTGAGCGTTATTAGTTACGTTACGGTCGTGCCTTGGAACCCCAGTCAAGGATCAGGGCCCGCATTGTGTTAGGTGCTGTATGGGCAGGTAACACAAACAGTCCCTGCCCCAGAGAATCCATGGTCTTGGCGATTCTGCGCCCAGCTGATGCTGATGTCTGGCTGGACTCCTTTGGGATGGCTGCTGCTTTCATGCTAGGTCTGAGCCAGCATGGGAGCTGGTAGGGCCTCAGGGGAATACAAGGAGCTTGCATGCAGCAGGAGACTAGCACTCATTGCATGCTGGGATACCACCATCCCCAGCTGGGAGGCAGCCCCAGGGAATCTAGTTCCCAAGGACAAGCTGGTCTGGTGCAAGTCTCACACTGTAGTGCAGCTAGCAGCTGGAAGGGTGTCTCCAGGCTCTCTCCGTCCTCTGCCTTCCCCCTCCCTAGAGTATGTACAGCCAGGGAAAAAACTGGCACTAGCCTGAAGCTGAAGAGAAAGAAAGGCTGAGTCAGGCCAGTCTAAGAGGTTCTGGCTGAGGTTTGCTCCGTCTTTCGGTTCATTTGAATCCAAAGCGAAGCTCAGGAGGATCCTAATCAATCCTGCAAACACCACTGGGTTTTGTGTCGATTCCCCCCAGCATTGCTGATGGTTTGAAGACACATAGCCTATGGCTTACGTTCAGAACGACACCCCAGGCTTGCTGTGGTCTAGGATATCCATCCCCCTACCCACATGCTGCTGCTTAGTCTGTTCACCGTAACTCTGTTTCCCTCTATGCTTGCTAAAGTAAAGATGGTAGCGTCCTCTGCCCAAGGGAGGAAAGGGAGGATCCACACAACAGCAGATGCCCAGCCCCACCACCACGCATGTCCCACTCCCTGGGATCCAGCCTGCATGCATCAGGATCTGGATCTACAGCATAGGCCTCAGCTGCACCCTGTAAACGAGGGCCAGTCAAGAATTTTCCATCAAAACTTTTCTGACCGTAGATTGGATGTTCCGCTCAAGCCGAACGAATACTTCTGGGTTTTTCAACCAAAGGTCACCGTTTTCTGAGAGAAAATTTCAAGAAACTCATTTGTTTTCATTTTTGTCAAAAATGTTCCGCGGTTATTCCATTTCCCGAACTGCTCTGCTACAACCACATCGCCCCCAGTGTGGTAGCCATCCCCATTGGTTGGTGCAGAACGGCTGGGCTGAGGTGTTGCTCTTCCATGCATTCTCCTTCTCCGTTGGAGCACGGTTGACCTTGTATCACACAAGTGGGCAAGAGGAGTGCGATTGTTAGGAGTGCACAGGGGAGGTGCATAGAGTGAAAAAATTCTGTCCGCACCCCCTATTGTACCACCCACTGTAAGGCGACAGTTTGTCCCATGATGCTACGTTTAATTTTGTAAGCTGGGGCTGTATATTTTCCCCTTCTGGCATATTTCAGCCCCTGTCTTATTCCTCTCTTCCCTTGCAGTGTGTGACATGCGGGAAAGCGTTTAAGAAACTCTGGTCTCTCCACGAACACAATAAAATTGTCCATGGCTATGCAGAGAAGAAGTTCTCCTGTGAAATCTGTGAGAAGAAATTCTACACCATGGCACATGTGCGGAAACACATGGTTGGTGAGTGGATGGGTGTTTGTGCTTAGGCCGCAGGGGCTTAATGGAGATGCAGTTTAACCCTACCCCCATACTGCGCTGAAGAGGTTTCCCACGTATCTCTTAAAAAACTGAAATTAGAGCTGGGCAAATGACAGATTTTTCAGTTCAGTGGCAGTTCTGAAAAGTCGGGAAAAAATAGATTCCGGTTGAATTAAATGTTTCATTGGACAAAATCAAGCCATTTCAATTCTGACCATTCTTAATGTACTTGAAATTTTTAAATAAAATTTGTTTCAAGACAAAACATTGAAACCGTTTGGTTAAAAAATGTCTAAACAAAACGTTTTCATTTTTCTGAATTGCTTTCAAATGAACAGTTCAGCAAAACTGACACCTGAATTCGTGAAACGTTTGGGTCTTGTCAAACCTGCGTTTTTGCTTGAAAAAAAAGAATGGCCAAAAAATTTCACCCTGCCCTGCACTAAATGAAATGTAAGTGTTCTCCAGAACTAGTTTATGGAGGAGATGAGAGACGGCCATTTTAGAGACAGTGCTGTTTTCCTTATGCTAATAAAGTTCCTCATTTAGTGTTAAAAGAAAGCAACTCTTATGGTGAATCTTTACTACTGGCAGGTTGTCACACTTTCAGGGTAACTGCACCTGTACTTTCCCTTTGAGATCCACTTCAGAAGTGCCCGGTCTGGTCTCTGGCCTCCAGTCATCACCTGTCTCTGGGCAGGGACCCTTGTCCCACTCCCTTCTGACTGGTGGTTTATGGCTGCACAGCCCCCTGGCACACCCTATGATATCTCCAGCGGATCTGACAAACTCCTTGTCCCCCGGTGTTTAGTTTCTCTCCAAAGATAATGACAGGGTTGTTGTTTTTTTACCGGTGACCACACAGCTCTTCCAAAGCAAAGTACATTTATTCTTAGGGCAAAAGCATCACTAAGAAAACATATACCAACCAATAAAAAGATTTAAACACTCACCAGACATACCAGGAATCACCCGCGTTCCACATGGAGGGAGCGGTAGTTTTTCCAGTCCTTCCACCAGGTTTGGGGCTGCCCTAAGACCAAAGGTCCTGTCTGTCTGCTGAATCAAAAGGAAGCCTCTTTAAACTCAACCTTTTATACCCGAAGTCTTGCTTTGTCTCCAGCCTCCTGAAAATGGGTAAAATCAGTCGCTCCCCCAGTGCCCCAGGAGCTCAAGCGTCAAAGGCTGGGAATCTACATAGCCAGTTTTGAGATTTTGCATAAATCACTCTCTGGTGAGTCCGTATTCTGCAGGAAACCAACTCAACAGGCCAAGAACACTCAAATACACGTTGCCTGTATCAGTGCAGAGGGCTATGAATAGTCTATAGTTCATACTGTTTGGTCCGTCTCAAAAGAATGCCTTTTTGAGGTTTTCCTGATTTAATCATAAAATACAATATGTCCGCCCCAAAGATGATGCATGTAGTTGTAATATCTGTCACAGGTCTCAAGTGGCTTGTACAGAATTCAAGTGGGGGTCTGCTCAGAAAGGTGACTATATAAATGTGACCCTTTCTTTCCAATGGCTCTCAATCAGAGTCAGAGGAAACTGAGGCAGGACGAGCTTTTGGTGCTTGTTAGCCCTGCAGAGCCAACGCAGCTATGGGAGGGTGAGCTAGGGTCTCTTCCTCCTCGTGCATGATCAACAGGATTGTTAATTAAGTTACATGGTCAAAGGCTGCTCTTCAGTCATTGAGGGCAGTGGTGCATGAAAGGAAGTAGGGCAGGCAAAATTTGGCCCATTCGTTATATGCATGAGAAGGAAAGAATCCAGCTGGACTCTGAGATCCCAGGAAGAGTTTTCAGGGCTGTTGGTTAGGAAAAAACCTCTTTACTGAGCAAGTTTGATCTGGATTTATTGAAAGACAGTAGTTATTACTCTTTATTAAAAAGAAACAAAATAGGAGACAGCATAATTTTTTGTTTCATAAATATTGAAAGAGGGTGATGAATACAAATGTTCAGAGAATACAGTGGCGGCTAGGCAGCATGGCCAGTGAGTTATGGGAGGTGTGCGTATTGTTTCATAAAAGTTATCACTGTTTTTTAAAAATTACTTCATGCCATTTGCCCCATCTTTCTGAGCTAGCTCAGCTATTAATCTTACACAGACGTTAAGTAGCTCCATTTCACGTTCATTCACATGGCAGCCCTCGGAGGCGCGAAGTCCAGATCATCTTGCTTTGGCGTGCCAGCAATAGGCTCCATCTGGCGGGAGCACCGGCGCGTTCTCACTATTACGGTCATGATGTAACACCTCTCCCGTCAGGCCTTATTGCCTTTTTGTCTTCATTTGTAGCTCACACCAAGGATATGCCGTTCACATGTGAGACGTGTGGGAAGTCATTCAAACGCAGCATGTCCCTGAAAGTCCATTCTCTTCAGCACTCTGGAGAGAAGCCTTTTAAATGTGAGGTAAGAGAAGAAATTCTGCAGACACCCCCTCCGCAAAAAAAAATCCCTCCTCTCACACCCTCAACATGGTGAGTCACCTGCTTTCTGCTGGAGACTTCCAGTCTGAAATTAGCACACACTCATGCCTGGCCCCCACCAGAAGCCCTTCTGCATCTGAACCCTTTCGTACTAATCTCTTCCATTTCTTGTAACCCAGAGGATCTTTCTGTCATCCAAGCCTCGCCATATGCTTAACAAAGGCTAATTTAGCCTTCCATAAGGCCCCTGGGAAAGATATAATACCTAACGAACCGGCTAGTCATCACCAGGGATCCTAGTTTTCCGTGATAAAAAACCCAAAATTCTCTAATTAAAAAAAACTAGGGCTGTCAAGCAATGAAAAAAAATTAATCGCACTGTTAAACAATAATAGAATACCATTTATTTAAATATTTTGGGATGTTTTCTACGTTTTCAAATATATTGATTTCAATTACAACACAGAATACCAAGTGTACAGTGCTCACTTTATATTTATTTTTGATTACAAATATTTGCACTGTAAAAAGCAAAAGAAATAGTATATTTCAATTCACCTAGTAGAAGTACTGTAGTGCAGTCTCTTTATAATGAAAGTTGAACTTACAAATGGAGAATTATGTACAAGAAATAACATCATTCAAAAATAAAACAATGTAAAACTTTAGAACCTACAAGTCCACTCAGTCCTACTTCAGTCAATCGCTCAGACAAACAAGAATGGTTACAATTTGCAGGAGATAATGCTGCCCCCGTCTTGTTTACAATGTCACCTGAAAGTGAGAAGGAGGCGTTCGCATTGCACTGTTGTAGCTGGTGTTGCAAGATATTTACATGCCAGATGCAATAAAGATTCATGTGTCCCTTCATGCTTCAACCACCATTCGAGAGGACAGGCGTCCATGCTGATGATGGGTTCTACTTGATAACGATCCAAAGCAGTGCGGACCGACGCATGTTCATTTTCATCATCTGAGTCAGATGCCACCAGCAGAAGGTTGATTTTCTTTTTTGGTAGTTCGGTTTCTGAGGTTTCTGCATCGAGTGTTGCTCTTTTAAGACTTCTGAAAGCATTCTCCACACTTTCTCCCTCTCAGATTTTGGAAGGCACTTCAGATTCTTAAACCTTGGGTCGAGTGCTATATCTATCCTTTGAAATCTCACACTGGTACCTTCTTTGTGTTTTGTCAAATCTGCTGTGAAAGTGTTCTTAAAACGAATATGTGCTGGGTCATTATCCGAGACTGCTGTAACATGAATATATGGCAGAATGCGGGTAAAACAGAACAGGAGACATACAATTCTCCCACAAGGAGTCCAGTCACAAATTTAATTAATGCATTATTTTTTTAACAAGCATCATCAGCATGGAAGCATGTCCTCTGGAATGGTGGCTGAAGCATGAAGGGGCATACGAATGTTTACTATATCTGGCACATAAATACCTTGCAATGCCAGCTACAAAAGTGCCATGCGAATGCCTGTTTTCACTTTCAGATGACATTGTAAATAAGCAATCAGCAGTATCTCCTGTAAATGTAAACAAACTTGTTAGTCTTAGCGATTGGCTAAACAAGATGTAGGACTGAGTGGACTTTTAGGCTCTAAAGTTTTACATTGTTTTGTTTTTGTGTGCAGTTATGTAACCAAAAAAAAATCTACATTTGTAAGTTACACTTTCACGATAGAGAGATTGCACTTCAGTACTTGAATGAGGTGAATTGAAAAATACTATTTATTTTGTTTATCATTTTTACAGTGGAAATATTTATAATAATATAAAGTGAGCACTGTACACTTGGTATTCTGTGTTGTAATAGAAATCAGTATATTTTAAAATGTAGAAAAACATCCAAAAATATTTTAAAAATTTCAGTTGGTATTCTATTGTTTAACAGTGCAATTAATCGCAGTTAATTTTTTTGAGTTAATTGCATGAGTTAACTGCGATTAATCGACAGCCCTAAAAAAACCCCATACGTATCCGGGTTTTTCTGTGATTAAAATGAAATCTGATGGCCTGAGCCCTGCCGTCCGGGGCTGATGGCCTGAGCCCCTCCAGATTCTCTGTAAAAATTCAAATTCCGTGTTTTTCCGGAGCAAACGGATTTTGAGGATCCCTGCTCATCACTAGTGTGAGCGTTCATCACTGCCCCTTTTGGGTGTAAATTGAATAGCCAACAGTCTCCTTCTAGCCCAGGTAAGCTATGGTCTATGTGGATGGCCACTCTTGCCATCAGTAGCCATAGCGGGCAGCAGACTAGTTACATTAGTACTGTGCTTATTTTACAGGCAGGGAAACTGAGGTCTTAGAGGTTCTGACTTGCCCAGACTCTCATGAGTAAATAGCCAGGCTGGGGGAGGAACCCAGGAGTCCTAGCTCTCAGTACTGCATCTTACTCACAATCCCATTACTTTTGTCTGCTACCAGCTTTCACTCATTGTCCTGTGGAGCAAGTTAAGGGCTTAAGCCAACCTGTAACTATTGGGGGTCAGGAAGAAACTTTCCCAGGAGGGCAGGTTATCCCATAAAGTACCTACCTGATGTACCCTCTGAAGCAGCTAGTGCTGATCACTGTTGGAGACAGGATACTGGACTAGATGGACCGTGAGACTGATCCAGCTTGGCAATTCCTGTGTTTCGTGGAGGAAAGCAGCGGGATGTTTTGGGGATTGGTATTGAGATACAGAGGTTTACACCTCCCAGGTCACCAGTCCACAACCACTGGCTGTTTTATGAGGGATCTTTGCCCAGTTCTTATTGGACAGGCATCCATGCCACAAAATCAGCACCACAACTGGCACTAGTCGCTACCCTCAGTGGATATAGTGTATTTAGGTTTTCAGAAAGCCTTTGTCAAGGTCCCTCACCAAAGGCTCGTCAGCAAAGTAAGCTGTCATGGGATAAGAGGGAAGGTCTTCTCATGGATCGGTAACTGGTTAAAAGATAGGAAACAAAGGGTAGGAATAAATGGTCAGTTTTCAGAATGGAGAGAGTGGTGTCCCCTGGGATCTGTACTGGGCCCAGTCCTATTCAGTATATTCATAAATGATCTGGAAAAAGGGGTAAACAGTGAGGTGGCAAAATTTGCAGATGATACAAAACTACTCAAGACAGTTAAGTCCCAGGCAGACTGCAAAGAGCTACAAAAGGATCTCTCAAAACTGGGTGACTGGGCAACAAAATGGCAGATGAAATTCAGTGTTGATAAATGCAAAGTAATGCACATTGGAAAATTATACATATAAAACTATGGGGTCTAAATTAGCTCTTACCACTCAAGAAAGAGATGTTGGTGTCATTGTGGACAGTTCTCTGAAAACATCCCCTCAATGTGCAGCAGCTGTCAAAAAAGTGAACAGAATGTTGGGAATCATTAAGAAAGGGATGGATAATAAGACAGAAAATATCATGTTGCCTCTATATAAATCCATGGTACGCCACATCTTGAATACTGTGTGCAGATGTGGTCACCCCAACTCAAAAAAGATATATTGGAAAAGATTCAGAAAAGGGCAACAAAAACGATTAGGGGTATGGAACGGCTGCCATATGAGGAGAGATTAATAAGGCTGGGACTTTTCAGCTTGGAAAAGAGATGACTAAGGGAGGATATGATAGAGGTCTATCAAATCATGACTGGTGGAGAAAGTAAATAAGTTATTTACTCCTTCTCATAACACAAGAACTAGGGGTCACCAAATGAAATTAGTAGGCAGCAGGTTTAAAACAAACAAAAGGAAGTATTTTTTCACACGACACACAGTCAACCTGTGGAACTCCTGGCCAGAGGACGTTGTGAAGGCCAAGACTATAACAGGGTAAAAGAAGGAGGACTTGTGGCACCTTAGAGACTAACAAATCTATTTGAGCTTAAGCTTTCGTGAGCTACAGAACTCGATAAATTCATGGAGGATAGGTTCATCAATAGCTATTAGCCAGGATGGGCAGGGATGGTGTCCCTAGCCTCTGTTTGCCGGAAGCTGGGAATGGGTGACAGGGGATGGATCGCTTGATGATTAACTGTTCTGTTCATTCCCCCTGGGGCACCCAGCATTGGCCACTGTCGGAAGACAGGATACTGGGCTAGATGGACCTTTGGTCTGACGCAGTGTGGCCGTTCTTATGGTCTCATTGCCTGAATGAGCAGAGGGAGCCAAGGATTGAATGGGCACAAGACTGAATGACCGTCTCGCCCACTGAGTGGGTCCTCCTGGCTCTGTGTTGAAGCACCTTGAGAAGGCAGCACTGGGGATAGTTTGCACCACCTCTGCCTCTGCAGTTGCTACTGGGTGGATGCAAAGAGAGCCCCGCGCTGGAGGCCTCTTCGCTCTGGCGCTCTACCGTGCTTCTCCATAATGTTTTTTTTTTTAAATGGTAATAAACAGAACACTGTTTGAATTAAGAACTTGTGGTGCTTAGTGCAGGGCTTCCTCTTTGCTCTAGATCGGAGTACATGTGGTAATAGTTGCTTATGTTTCCCTGTTACTGCTCTGATCTCAACTGTGGTGCTCAAGTGCAATCCCATCGAGTGGGACAATCTACAGAGGTTAGCGCAACTGCCCTCTTTTTGTTTTAGGAGTTTTGGTGTAACCCACATTGATACCAGGATCTTTGTCCCCTCTCTAGCGGCTGGATGACATATAGGCAGTTATGGACTCCTTCCTTCAAGTTAATGGACCAGGTCCAATAGCTCAGGCAGTCGAGGTTAGTGCTTTTAGATCCAGAGCTCTTAGGTTCAATCCCTGCCAGTGACCCACCCAGTTGTTACTGAAATGGTCCTGACATCAGTAAAACACTGCTTCTCCATGTGGTTATGGCTGCTCAAACCAATAAGCAGACAAAATCTCTGCCCTGAGGAGCTTACAAACCACTCTACAGCCAGTGCAGACTAAGCCATTTGGGTACCAGTGTGAGTTGAAAGCAAAAGAATAATCTTGCAGCGGTAGCTTTGGAAATGGGATTTATATACTTTTCCATCCACCGCCATCTCTTAAAACTACCTCCCCCTCTTCCCCACCCCCCAGGATATTTTCCCCTAGGATCAGTTGATCTGCTGATTTAGGATGGTGCACGTCAGCAGGCTCTCTGGGTATGTCCTCCCTGGAGTCGGAAGGTGTAATGTCCACCTTGAGCAGCCATCGCCATGCTAGCTCTGATGGAGCTAGCGTGTGAAGTGTATCCGTGGAAGCACAAACGGCAGAAGGGGCAAGCCACCTGAGTACGTACCTAGGCTCTCAGACGGGATCGTACGTGGGTCAGCGAGCCCCTTCCGCTTTTAGCTCAGCCCAAGAGGGATTCTTTCTGGGAAGCTGGAGCCCTTTCAGGATTTAGTGCACTATGCATGGCTGAATTATTATTTAACCTATTAATCTTCAAGTCTTTAGGAGAGGTCTTAATAAAAACCGAGCAAGGGCTTAATAGAAGTTGAGTAAAGGCATCAGGGTTTGGCCCCTACTCATAAGCCTAGTTATTTGGAATGGCTCATGATAAAATTTAGTTCATATCTAGGAGTCCCTACACCTCGTGAACCTTGGGCAAGTCACTTAATCCCTCAGAGCCTCAGTTTCCCCTCTGTAAAACAGAGATCACCACCCATGACTGAGCTTGAATGAGTGAGAGACTGCTGCAGCTGAAAACCTCTCCACTCCTGTTCTGGGCTATTGCTGTTCAGCCACCTGCCTTTGCCTCTCACTTCCTCCTCCCCCTTCCAGAACTGCAACGAGCGCTTCCAGTACAAATACCAGCTGCGCTCTCACATGAGCATCCACATCGGACACAAGCAGTTCATGTGCCAGTGGTGCGGGAAGGACTTCAACATGAAACAGTACTTCGATGAGCACATGAAAACGCACACAGGTGAGAACTCCCCCGACATCCCACTTCCCCACCCCCAGGTATCGGGGGCACCCTGCTTTAGCTTCTGCCTCCCCCAAGAACCTCTTGGGATATGGAGCAAGGAATATCTCTGCTGCTCCCTGTTAGGGGGCTTATTCCTTCACCCACTCACTTCCCTGGTCCTTCTCGCATGAACAGAGAGGAACAATACCTGAAGTCCAAAGGTGCAAACAATTCGATGTTTATTGGGGTGAACTTCCAGCAAGCATGATTCCAGTTTCCTTCCTTAGTATCCTCCTTCCCAGCTCTGACACCACAGAGCCTTACACCTGTGTCCCTGTTCCCATTCCTGCCTTAGCCAAACATGATTCCAATTTCCCCACCCCCATTCCCTGTTCCCGTTTCCCCCTTTAGCAAAACATGATTCCAATTTCCTTACCCCCATTCCCTGTTCCCATTTCCCCCCCACACACACCAACCCCGATTCCCTGTTCCCATTTTCCCCACACACACTCCCCCCTCTACTTCCTGATTGACTGCAGACTATACAGTAAAACTTGAGTTCTGCTTAGCTATACCTTAACCAATCACTTTCCTGAAATTTAACTAACCAATCCTAACATATTGTAACATGATTATGTAACCAGTTATATCCCACCACCTTAATTAGTTTACACCCAGCAAAATTAATTATACAGCAGACAGGAACAATCACAGAACCAGACAGATTATACAGACAAACAATAGCAAAGTGGGAACTATAATGACAAAACAATACAAAAGTGAGGATTTCACATCCCAGCTATTGATAAGTGGGTTCTTGCCAGACAGGATGCTATCAAACTAAGTTTCCTTTTACATTTTCTAGGCACTTCCCTTTCTCTGGAGGTGATAGGCACTATCAGGACAGGATTGTATTCCTAACAGCCCAAAAGCACCTTCTTTCAATGTGACTAGTTTGGAATGTGAGGAGGTGACCGGTCGCTTCCCAGCTTATGGCTGCCTCTGCTGCCTAGCCAAAGGCCTTAGCCAGAGAACAGGGCCTCAGCCTGTCGCAGTAAGAGAAGGAGCTTACACTGGCAGACAGTGATTTTGATTCTTTCTTTTATACCTCTATAACTAGCCAAGTGATAAGAATACACCTAAATTCTTAAAGTACAGGCCTTTGCAGACAGGCCTGAATATCTATATCCTAACACTCCCCTTCCTCCCCGCCCCAATTCCAGTGTGTCGGGTCAGGTTCTGTTCTGCCATGGGCTGTTCACTGGCACCTGGATAATAATGAGATGGGAACATTAGCGATGCCTAGGAGCTATAGCCGATGAGATCCCGGGATAGCCCTGCTGCTCCCGTCGAAGGGCTGGGTGATCATAAGCAGGCCCAGCGCAAATCTGGCTCTAGGTGGGAAATGGAGCTCGGGATTACTCATCCACCCTACGGAGAGGAGGAACTAACCTCCTAGCCGGGGAGGGAGCTCCCCAGTCTGGGCTCTGCTGGTGAGCTGGGAATGGCATTGATGGGCTTGGGAGGAACTCCAGCTCTCCCGAGCTAAGTGTGGGAGGCTATGGGTGGCAAGGGCCAAGCCCTCCATTGAGGGGGAGATGGGCACCCCCACGCAGAGGTGGGAGCGGTCCCTGAACCAGCTATCCCCTCATCCCCCAGGTGAGAAGCCCTACATCTGCGAGATCTGCGGCAAGAGCTTCACCAGCCGCCCCAACATGAAGCGCCACCGCCGGACCCACACGGGAGAAAAGCCCTACCCCTGCGACGTGTGCGGCCAGCGTTTCCGCTTCTCCAACATGCTCAAGGCCCACAAGGAGAAGTGCTTCCGGGTCAGCAACCCCCTGGCTTCGGACACCGCCAACCCCGCCAACAACGGCGGCAGCCTCTCTGCTCCCCAGGGTGCCCCCTTGCCTCACTTGGCGCAGCACCCCCACGCCCTCCCTTTGCCGCTGCTCCACCCCCTGCCCCCTCCTCCGCACCTGCCGCCTCCACCTCCCCTGTTCCCAGCTGGGCGGGTCAATTCGAACAACTAGGCCAGCGTGTGCAAGGACTGCTCTGCCACGCAGGGGGTGCCCAGCGGGCTGCTTGTTCGCATGATGCCGGGAGAAGGAGGGAGGCGGTTAATTCTCTCTCTTTCGTTTTTTTACCCCCCCATGGTTTTATGATGAGCCCGTCAGCCTTCCGTCAAAAGGACAGGTGCTCTGGGCCACAGCAAGCTCCCAGGTAGCTTGGCGTGCCAGCGTTCAATCAGGGTGTAGACAAACAGCTCTTCCTTCCCTCCTCGTTCCATGGCTTTAGCGTTTCCCAAGCCCTGCTCAGACTCCTCCTCCCACCTCACGAGGCATTGTTTACCTCTGCCGCCTAGTGCACTATTGTATCAGGGTAGCCCTTGCCACAATGTCTTCCCGCTTTTGTGTGTACCTGCATGTTTCGTGCAATTACGTTAGACTAACGAAGTGCACAACTCACACTCAGCTCCATCAAGCCATTTCCACTAGTTCCTCACAGGAGCAGTAAGGTTTTTTTGGGTGTTTTTGTCTCGTGAGGCAGCACTTTTAGCTTTGCCTCTGGCTATTAGTCAGGAACTTGTCCGTGATGCATCCTATGCGAAATGTTTAATCAGGGTTCCGCCCCTCTTTAGTATGCTGCTGAAACAACCTGAAAAGACTACAGGTCCCAGCATGCAGTGCTGTTCAGAATGGCTTTCTGCAGGGAGAAGGAAGGAACAGAGCATGCTGGGGGCTGTAGTCTTTGCTTGCTACGCATCTGTGGTAAAGATAAGGGTTGCCACATTGCACGCTTTGGGATGTCTGTAGTGCTGTCAGAGGTGTCACTGCGTCACCCGTCGACGTACCTGAGATAGCTTTGAGCTAGCTAGCTTGATGAACGCTCGCAGTGAAACTGCAGGGGCACGGGCTCTGCAAGCCCATCCAGGGTCCTGACGAGGTGCTCAAACAGCTAGTCTGTACTGCCGTAGCCTCACCTCTGTTGTTATTGGATCTAGCTAGATCAAAGCTAGCCTTGGGCATGCCTACATGTGCTGCCGTCACACCCCTCTGATTGCAGTGTAGACCAACCCTTTGGTAACCCTGCTCTAACCACCGAAATGGAACTTTCAGCCCAAATCATCATCCTCTGGGAAAATGGCACAAGGCATGGGCACACAGAGATGCACGGAGGCACGGGAACTAGACTCCCTTTGAGATTGGCCAGCGGGCTATTTCACACAGTGAGTCAGCCACAGGAATAGTCACAAGGAAAGGCAGAGATGCTACGTTATTCTGTGCATTGTGGGCAGAGGGGGGTTTCTAAGTGACACAGGCTATGAAAACAAAGGATGGTAATGTTTCATGGCAGCTATGCAGATTAGAGGCAGTGGCTGTTATAGGTAATCTAGCGTATTTGTGCTTGAGCCCGTCCCTTTTCCTGAGAGGCTGGTGCTGCAGGAGAGATCTTTCGATGAGTTCACCACTTCATTACAGGAATCCAAGCCAGGTTAGGGAGGACGAGACGTTACCACTAGCTGGCATCTCCAGTGGCCCACATGACGTGAGTTAGGGGGCTGTGTATTCGTGGGCAGTGGCCCACGTCTCAAAACCCACCATCACAACCTGCTCTCGTTAGCAGCCCTTGTTATGTCTTCCCTCCCAACCGGGATTCCACACCCCGCCCCCCGCTTCCTCTGCAATTTCTTAGACTAAAGCCCCAACCCAGACAGCTGGGTTTAATAAACGGATTCACTAGCTGGATATGATTTTTTCCCCAAAGGGGTTAAGACCCATGATAATCCCAGCTCCAGTGCTAGAAATGAGCTCCATATTTCTAGGAGACGGGCTGGAGCTGTCTGTGGCCATGGCCATGGAGCTGCAGCGTTCCCGTGGTGAGCGCTCCATTGGTCTTTAGACTAAAAGGAGGTTGGAAAGTCGCTGCACTCCAGCCTGAACGGAGCAGCAGGATCTAGTCCTAGGCTGAACTTCCCTGGAGGTTACTCTTCATAATAGTGCCTTACAGTTACTGAAAGTAAGCTCCCGGTGTGTGCTCGGGAGTCTGGTTAGCCTGAAGTCTGCACATCAGATCTGATAACCTGCCTGTAGTACCAAGGAAGGGCAGTGGCTCAGCTCCTTCAATCTCCTTTTCCTCCTTTCATGTCTTATCTGATAGGCCCTCGGCCCCAGTACTTAACTCTCCTTTAGGAATCTAGTTTTGCCTTCAGTCACAGCACAGTGAGCCTTTGTACACAGGGAGTGCATTTGAGGGCTTTAGCATGGAGTTGGCAACTAGAGTTCAGTGGCCCTCTAGTCAGAGGCTGCCTTATTGATGAAGGGGCCTGGCAAGAAGGACAAGCACCTTATAAAATGTTGCAAGCCCATGTGAGCTTCAGGCCCGGCAAATTTAACTCCCTCGCCTGGCTCCAGGATACTGCTCGACTGATGTGGGATTGTGCCACGTTACTTTGAGTGCCATTTCAGGCTAGGGAAGCCTTTTTGCATTGGCCTCTAGGGGGAGATAGCTCAGGCCACTGAAGTTCGGCCGAACAGTACCAATCCCAGCCTCTGCTGGCTCTGTCTGAAGCTGCATCATTCATGTGGGCTTTTCTGTCTCTTACACTGACAATTCTCATCTTGCATTTCACTTATTAAGGAGTGTTTTGCGCTTGTGGAGTACAGCTTATAACCCTGATGGCAGGTGCCATCATCCTGGAGTGGCAGATCATTTAGGCCCTGTCTAGAATGGCTTTCTTGTTACCTGCCATGGCCTAAAAGTGGGGCTCGCAGTTGTCTGACTTACCCCAGGATAAGCCCTGTTTTGCAGCAGTGTGGTGTCCTGTACTTTAGAAGGTTGCAACGGTGTAACCATACTGATGTAATTACCCTAGTCTAGTGGCTTTCCCTAGTCCAGACAAGCCCTCAGGGCTAGATCCTGCAAGATTCTAAGTACCTCCTAGGAGGCAACTCCTTCAACTCCCATTGGTGTGTGTTGGAGGGTGTTTTGCACCACTCTAAGAGCTGCTCAGCACCTTGCCAAGTGGCAGAGGGCAGTGCTGACTGTGGTCATTTTATTGCCCCTTAGGTGTCTACTTAATGGTGCCAGTGTGTGGTGGAGCAGGATCTAGGAGAAAAGTACATTGGCCAGATTCATCGTTGGCAATGTGAGCCCTGCCACTGGGATATGAAGAAGGGAGGCAGGAGGGAGAAGACATGTACTCAGCTGAAGAAGCCCTTTCTTGTTAGCAGTTTGTTGTGTTGGCTTTATAGCTTCAGTTGAGACACCTACATGCGTGGGGATTCTGAGCCGTGTCTGGCTAAGGCAGAAGCTGCAGTGATGTGTCCTTGTAGCCCCAACTCATCACAGCATTTAACACATGCTGAAGGCCATCTTTATTTAACAGCCATGTGTTTAAGCCTCATTGAAGTCAATGGGATTTAACCATGTGCTTAAAGTTAAGCATGAGATTAAGTGCATTGCTGACTAGGGCAAGACTGCTGACTTGTGACTTTAAATGGCTGACCCACTTTTAAATGACTGATCCACTTCCCTCCTGCTTGGCATCCCAAGCGCACCTCCTGTGCTGTCCCCCACGCCTGGCTCTTCCTCGTTCGAGCACCAGCTGGCACTGAAAGGCACATCGCTTTTCACATCCATTGACCACTTCTCTTGCCTGTGTCAGCCGCAGCCTCTATATCGCAATCAGTTAACGTCGTGTATTGCAGATTCTGTGCTCACAGACAGTCTGGTTCTGCTTCATGTAAAGTGAGGCGGCCGCTGAATGGGCTGCCGGTATGGCTGTGAGCACCTTGCAGCTTCTCGGATCAGTGGCAGATATCCCATGGGACAGGGTGTCCAACTCAGCTACTTCCACAGGTCCAGCGTCCTGGGTTTTGTTAGGACTGTCCAGCATCTTTCAGATATCACATGTGTCTGCAAGGAGACCTGATGGCTCAAGAGCTTGGCAATGAGCTAAGACACTCAGGCATTTAGGTCACTGGTGTGAACCCAGCTCACTTTGGTCATGACTGGAAAGTCTTATCCTCTGAAGATGGCTGGCTGAAGGCTTATGCCATAGGGGGTTTGATGGTCTCATCCCATTTCCCCTGCCACTCCTATTCTTCCACATCAGGGTTGCAGCAGGTGGGCAGGGCGCCGTGAGGAAAGGTAGCACTGCCCGTAATGGGGCTGTTCCGTGGCCAGAAAATGTAAGTCTCCATGGCCAAGAAACCGGTCCCTTTCCCCAGCACTGAATCGACTCGCACAAGTGCACGCTATCCAAAAGGGAAAGTCACTAATTGCCTAGAATCTGATCAGAATCGCTCACTTCTCCCCCAACCTGCTGCAGTTTCTCAGTGTGCCTGTCTCAGGGGCCTGTTCTTCCCCACAAGCGGGGGTAAATCCAGTGGGATGCCGTCTGTGTACGCAACACATGCATTGCGTGCACAATCGGCTGTGTATTGTCCAACTGGCAACCCGTGGGATGTCCCCCCGCGGGACCCCATTCTGTAAAACAAAATGGCATCCTCCGTCCAGTGTGCTCTCGCCCATGCGAGGTCACGGCGCGTGGAGGGCGCTATTTTGGATTGCCTAAGATGTGCAAGTGAGTTGTTGCATGTCTTACTAAAGCTGCCACAGCATGCCGCTAGGGGACCTGGACGTGACCCCACCGAAGGCAGCGTCAAACAGGTGTAAGCGGGAGGAGAATTCTGCCACTTGGTGATACGGCTGCTGCAGCTGCCCGGCTTAGACCCTGGTGCATAAAGAACCCATCCACGCCTGTTTGCCCATTTGGATTCATTTTAAAACGTTGCCCAGAGAGCAGCCTGGAGACAGCAGAGCAGGGCATGCACATGAGCTCCTGGGGAGTCAGATCCCTGGTGCCCCAAGGCCAGGACCGAGAGACGCCTCCAGGAATCCTGCGCCGTTTCCAACCCTTTTGTCTACACCCTTATTGAGTCTGAATGTGTCGATTTGGGTATTTTTGTGACCGTACCGAGAGCTGAAGCGAATGGTTCCAGAAGCGTATTGGCCCCTGTTCATCCCTGGTAGAACTCCTGCAAAGCCTCTTGAGTTTGACCAGGGGAGAAATTCGGCCTGTTCTTGTCAAGCATTTTATTCTTTGAATTCTTGCACCTTAACCCCTCGCATCCCTCCTACAATGCACCACGAGTATGAGAGGGGCTTTATTTCCACTAGCAGTTAATGAACGTTCAGCAAACAACTCTACGCACACACACACACACAACCCTGCCCACTCGCCCTGCCTCATTTTCTTGTGTTGAACTTGCAGGGAGGGGGCAATTTCCCAGGAGCCTGGTAGGCCAGACCAGTTTGCCTCATAGTGTTCATAAAGCAGGGCTGGCCCCCTGGCCAACAGCCATAACGAGAACGCAGCCAGAGGGGTAAGGGACTGAGATGGCTGTGACACAGTGCAATAGCAAATGGGCATCAGCTGCTGGACAACCTTGATTTTTAACTCTTTGCAGACAGACAGACACCTTTGGTCTGCATGGATGGAAGCCGCTTTCCAGCACAGCCCTGCCTAGAGACACGTCATCCATGAAGGGAAGGGGTGGGTAGAACCTAATAAAAGAACAACCTCGGTAGCATGGAACTTAAAGGAAACAAATGGACAGAAAAAAACCCACAAGCACTTCACTTGCCTCAAACTAGTTTCTAATGCCTGACGTTTGGCTGTGTATTATTTTATGGCATTCAGTATCTGTTGCCCAAACATGCCAAGTAAAGAGTGTATCGGTGGCTCTAGTTGTGAACAAAATAAATGAAGCACTTTATTCTGTGTAGATACGGGGAAGGGGGTCGGGGGAGTTTGGATGCTTTCCAAAAGCATCTTAAGTAATGTTCTAGGAAATGTATTATTACAACGTTTTTTTTTTTTAATGACCAGGTGTAATCAATATATGTTTATCTTTAACTCCGAGTTCGGCAGCACTCTCTTTGGGATGGTCTGATGTACGGGGAAGGTGGGAAAGCAAAGGTTATCCTCTCTCATGTTGGAGGAGATCACGATGGCCATTGGAAGCGGGCCAGCAGCTACAGCAGGTGCATGCCAATATGGCTCAGCTGAGAGCCGCGTGGGCAAGTTGTTGGGAACCTGCAAGGGTTGCACCAAATTGCCTGAGATCGCAACTGTCCGTCACGCTGGAGGGAAACCTGTGACGAAGACCCCAGGGTGCATTTCCATCCAGGTGGTCTTTTGTTCAGATCGAGGTGCACCATCGTGCTCTGGTAGCTGCCAGCTGCAGCTGCTCAGGAGGAATGTGCACCGCATTGCGCATCTCCCTGGGCTGAATTTGTGGTCACCCTTTGAGACCTGACTCTGACCTCCCACCAGGGCAAATGGGGAGTAAACCCATGGACGTCAAGGGTGTTGCACTGGTGTGTGAGATCAGGATCAGGCCCTTGGGTCTGCACCCTACCAGCACAGTAATATTCTGACTGTTACCAAAGAGGTCGCAAGAGGAAGGCCTGAACCAATAAACAATCCGCCTTTTATAAAAGAAAGCATTAGCTGTCATTCAAGCCCATCACTTTCTGTCTCTTGCCCCCTTTTCAGGAAACCCTGTGGCGAAGAGGGGCTCTGGAGGATTGGCCCGTTTGGTACTTTGTGGCCCAATCCTGCTGCACCCACATCACAACTTCTGGGTCGGGCCCTGAAAGAATAGTGTGTACTGCTAGCTGGTGGCTTGAGAGAGAAGGAGACAGATGCGGACATATTTCTCTGGGGCATTATTGAAAGTGGCTGTTGAGGGGGACAGTGGGTGGGACCGGCGCATTGTTGTGCTGCTGAGTGGCTTAATGTTTTGTCTCCATGTGCAGCTGTGACTGGAATCGTGTCGGAGCTGGAAAGTGAGACCAGGCAGGTTATTTCGTCTGCCCGTCTGGCCAGCAGCGGGTCAGAATGTCCCTGTTTGAATAACAGCATTGGCCTTACCCAGCCTGTTGGTGCCAGGAACCTAGCACCTCTGGGGAGAATGATCATCTTGTGAATATTTGTTGAGCCATGTCCTCAGCTGGCGATGTGAAGCAGCACAATTCCACTGACGTCAGTGGAGATACATTGGCTTCCACCAGCTGAGGATCTGGCCCTCTTATCTGTAAGACCATTTCTTTTCTTTTTTGGGGGCGGGACTGATTCCTTAGCTGAAAAGCCCTAGTCTCCTTTCTGGCCCCTGGCCCTGACTCCTGGAGCTGTACATTGAATTTGAAGAGCAAGGGAATCTGCTCGGCACTCATCAGCAGTTTCCATTGCAGGACAGAATTACAGGGTGAGCCGCTGAGGACACTGAAGCTGCCTTACTCAGTGATTCTCCAGCCATGATCCAGGGACCACTGGTGAGCTAAAGAACCATGGGATAAAATATTTTAGGAACCAAGCGGTGTGGAATCGACTGGCTCGGGACGTCACTCAAAAACCTGGTTCTTATTAACTGGTCTTTGGTATCCCAGTGCCAGAAAGGTGTTGGTGGGAATTAACCCTCTTCTAAGGCAAAATGTATTGCACAGAGATCTACTTGATATCATGTACCAGGCTTGGTCTAAGATAATAGCATAGGGAAGGGGAAGGAGATTGGCTTGACTGGCCCACAAATAGCTCTTATTAATGGAGTCTGATCCTCAGTTATCTTTTGCTTTTTTTCTCCACCAATTATAGCTGTGTGAAGTACTCCCCGGTTTATGTTGGAGTGCCCAACAGCTTGTGCCAGTGTGTACTTCAACATGTGTTTGGATCCACAAAGGTATGGGGGCCCCAGGTGGGATGAAAAGCTTTTTTTCTGAATGCAAACATACGCACCTGGGCTGGGAACGGCAGGAGGAAGCCAAGAACTGATGCTGCACCGGAATGCTGCTGAGACAGAGTCCAAGAACGTCAGTCATTGAAAAGAGTATATCTGTGTATGGAAGGTGGAGATATTCACTAGACGCAACCTTGCTTTCTGGGATTAGCAGTGTGTGTGAGAGAAGGAGGGCCTGCACTATGTCTTGTCGAGCTGTCTTTGAGCGTCGTTTCGTGTGTTTTTGGTGGTTTCTATGTAGACCACCTGTACCACCAGAGGAAGCCTCATGAATCACCACAGCCAAAAGCATGAGATACATATTGCAGACAGTGGCTGGGAGCTGGTTGGAATCCAGCTGCGTCAGCTGCATTGGCAGAGCAGGAAACATGGGATCCTGTATACTACATACACCTCTAGCCCCTCTCTGGAATGGATTTGCACATGGGCCCATGTGGCAGGGTTTCTTGGAGGAGGTATATGAAGATCTCACCTTGGGTGAAGACAATCTGAGATGAAGTGGCTTGGGAGAATATGAGGAATTTTTGATAACACTTAGAAATTGCACCTTTTGCACAGCTGGTAGAGTAATCACCTGAGAATGCCAGTGATTCTAGAAGTTGCTGGTGCTTCAATGGTTTGTCCCTGTGAATTTATGTTCTTAAGCTATCTCCATGAAAAAGCCCTATAGAATTGAATGGAGAATTCTATCTGTGCTGTAGGACTGATTAAACATAGCCTTCAGGAAGGACCTCACTGCCCATTAAAATCTATAGGATTTCAAAAGTGGTTTCTATAGCCCCTACCAATTTCTGCCCTAATACATTCCATAGGACTTTTCCACAAGTGGCCCCTTAGCAGGACATTCTTGAAAGTTCCGTAACGCAGAACACTCCTGACCCCCTCCGGTGTTGAACAGAGGCTGCCTCTTCCAGCTGGTGGGACATATTTAGGATGAGAAAGTCCACTTCGCAGCCATTGCCATGTTCCATTTTGTGACGTTTGAGGAACGGGAAAGTTGTTCAGTTACATCTGAGCTTTCTTGATCAGAGCCATTGAGAATCTCTCCTGGGCTGCATTCCAGATTTCTAAGTATCGCCTCGGTGGGGTGGAGAAGGTGCCTTGTTCTTGCTCTGGGCTGTGGGAAAGTCACTGGGAGTCATGGCCCCAAGAGATTAGCATGTGAGCTGCTCGCTGGGCCTCAGTTCTACCCCAGGGATGTGGATTGTGGAGGCTCTTATGAACTAAGGACCTCGTCCAGTGCCTGTTGAAGTCAATGGGAGTCATTCCGTTAATGTCCGTGAGTGATGGACAATTCTTGAAAGGCCCCATCCTTCAGACACTGCTAAAGTACAGTAGTATCATCCCAATGGGCCTTGTTCTGCCACTTTTGCCATGCTCCACACCTCGTCTTGTTGATTTCATCAGGAAGACTTGGAGAGTAAGGTATCAGCATGAGCACAGGTAGGAAAACTGGGCCACTGACTTTGATGTAGCGTTCACACTAGTAAGCACTATGCTCAGTAGTTTTCAGGAGGCCTGTGTCCAATTCCCAGCTGGGCATAGTGGGTTCCAGTGTGTGACCTTCACATTGGACACCTCCTGGCTGTGCAGTCTGTTCTGGAAGCAGTCACTTGTCATCGGCACAGGGGCAGTTCTGAACTGGTAACGAGGAGAAGGAGCTGCCTTTTCCTCCTTGGGGAGTGATCCAGTACGTGCGAGAAGGGTTATGACAACACACAAGTGGGAAAAGTGCAGAAAATCCTGGGTCTGCTTCTGATCTCTTGCCGGCATGTAGATCTGGAGTCACTACACAGAAATCAATGGAGTTACTCACTGGAGCTGAGAATCAGACCCACTAACTCTGGGACAGTGATAGGGGAACAACATTAGGATGGTCTCTAATCCACTTGTCATATTGGTTGGCTTGTGGGTGCTTCATGTGACTCTCCTGTAGCTCACGAAAGCAGATGCTCAAATAAATTTGTTAGTCTCTAAGGTGCCACTGTCTTTCTCCTCCACATGTTACTTATGTCAACCCTTTCCTATCAGTAGAGTTGCTATTGAGAGGTACCTGTTAATTGCGATGCCAACGGGTGGCCTCTGATCATCTGTTCGCATATACACAACATCACAGTGATGGTTTGAATGTCTGTGTAGCCTCCAGCATAAGGAACTATATATATATTTATACCTTATTGCCAACTGACTGCTTTTGAGAGCCCAGCAATAAAAATGAGTGGTTGTGTCCAAATACCCAACAGCTACAGGTGCTCTTCTGCTTTGCCAGGAAATGACTGATTGATGGATTGATTGATTTTATGCTATGCACAGGAATTTTTCTTTCCTGCCAGGAAGCTATTGTATATGTGACGTTTCTTCTCCAGTTAGTTTTGGAAGTCTTCTGTGTCCTCTCGGGAAAAGTCCTGTAGAATTTAATAGAAATTAACCTTTCTGTGGATTTTATTGTTAACCATCCTGTAACATTTAAAAAGACCCAGTCAGCTTGGGTTGGTTTGTTTGTTCATTTGTTTTTAAAATGTTTGTTTTTCTGATTTGATTTTCCTTTATGTAGACTGTCATGGAATGTTTTAAAGATATCCGTGGAAGAAAATCAGGGAGCAGATGCTGATACACTTACATATGCTGAGTAGTGTCTTATTCCATAGGTGGACCCACTGATTTCAAGGAGATTATATCTGGAGTAAAAAGAAAAGGAGGACTTGTGGCACCTTAGAGGTGAACAAATTTATTTGAGCATGAGCTTTCATGAGCTACAGCTCACTTCATCAGATGCATTCAGTGCTGTAGCTCATGAAAGCTTATGCTCAAATAAATTTGTTAGTCTCTAAGGTGCCACAAGTCCTCCTTTTTGTGAATACAGAGTAACACGGCTGCTAGTCTGAAACCTATCTGGAGTAAGATACTCAGTGTTGCCAACTCTTGTGGTTTTTATTATGAACCTCGTGATATTTGGTGGGGGTTTTTTTTTGTTTGTTTTTTTTAAAGTCCTTGGTCCCACTGTCATGATTGTGAGAATCTTCCTCTTCTAATGTATTTGTAGAACGTTTTCTTGTTACTCTTTCAGTCATCACAGGAAAGGAGGGCTTTAGGAAGATAATGAGTTAGTTTTGCAGATGTTTACGGGGAGCTCCTCCCAAGCATGAGGGCAGCATAAAAGAAAGTGGGAAGGTGCTTGTTTGAATATAACACATAGCAACGGAGGATGACATGGGCCGATCAGAGGTGGGAATTGACCTTTTGATACTGAATGAGAGAAGGTAGGGTAGGTGTTACCTATAAAAGTAGTCGGTGACCACATTTTCAAAAAGAACTTGATTTTCTGAATTGAAGTTTTCTCCTGTAACATAAATGATACCCTTGCTGTAGGCTGGATTTCAAAGAAGCCTATAGAAAGGATCTCATTCTTTATTGAATTCTGTTGGCTTTTGTTCTGTAGAACCCCGTTATTCCTCTGATTCATTTAAGCGCTTAAGCAGGTGCCAAAGTCTCCTTGAAGTCAATAGAATGGGAAAGGCTTAAGAGAGGTAAGTGCAGTTCTGAGTACAGATGGACTTTAAGATGGAGTTTAAAGGCTCTACTGATTTGGGGCCAGTGATGGGGTGGGACTCACCACCATGGCGCCCCATGCTGGATGTCCCGGGGATCAGCTCTGCTAGCCAGTGCACCCTCTTCTGGTAATGTCTCGCCGCCGTCACTTCTGCTCCAGGCACCCATGTCACTCCCAGGATCGTGGTGTCGTCTTCATGACACTATTAAATTCTGTAGGATGTTCCGTAATGGATCAAGCTCCAGGTCTTCTGTCCCATTTTTTAGGTGCATTGGTTACGTGCTTATGTTTGCATGTCTGCCTGAATAATTTGTTGCTTGAAAATCTGGATTAGACAGCTGCAACTATCAGTATCTTGCAAAATCTAAGGAGTACATTTGTCCCCTTTCCGTATGCACCAGTAACCAGCATTGTGTTATCAGTGGGGATGATTATTATTATTATTTTATTTAATTTGTTGTAACACTTAAAGATCACACCAGCTTGGACTCCACTGTGTTAAGTGCTGTACAAACACATCTTAAATGACAGTCATGGGTGCACATGAGAAGGGGGGGAATCACAGTTGGGTTTGAATTTTGCATAAGCTCATCAGTCCAGTTTTAACTTTTCAAAACAGGGATGGTTTGCAGCAGAGTTTGCACTACAAAATTGCAGTTTGTACAATTTAACTCACTGTACAGAACTTCAGGGAAGGGTGAACTGGGTTAGGGTCAACTGTTCAGTTTTTAGACTGCTTCTATAGTGGAGGGTGTGAACTGCCATTCCCACCTCCAAAGGGTTTAACAAAGGTTTCAGAATCCTTTACATTCGATAAAATGAACATGTAGGATAGTAGGTGTGTGTTATGTGCATGTTGATACACACACATACACCAGAGCTCTGGAAAATACACACTTACTAATTGCAGAATCTCACATGACAGTTTTCTCCAGTTCAACCAGTTTCATAGCCCTTCAAGTTCTATTTTAGTTGCAGGATTTGTTTTCACTTAGGCAAAAGGATGGAAAATGTTGCATGAAAAACTCAAAAGAAGTGTGTGCTTTTTTTAAAAAAAATTTGTTTTATACAAAGGCTGCTCTTGCTCACCAATGGTTGTATATTTGCTTGGGCACCATCCCTAGTCTCACTGGAAAACGGGTTTACAAATTCTTTTTCTTGAAGCTTTGCATTCTGTAGTAAGATTTTCCAGAAAAATGGGATGATTTTTGAGTTTGTAACAAAAAGGGAACCCTCCCTCCCAAACGCTGAAGATTTTCATTTGCTAATAGATATTTTGCACACCTCGAATGGGACGCCCTGCGGTTGTTCTCTGCTCCTGCAAATCATGTGCTCAGCTGGATGTAAAACACATGAGTGAAGATCTGAAAGTCTAGTGCATCTTTCCTTCTCCTCCCCTCTGCCCCCATCGTTTTATCTTGTACATCCACCATTCCAACACCGGTTGGATGAATTTAGGCTTTAAAGACTCATTGGACACAGTTTTCATTTTGTTATATTTTAAAGAGCATTGTATCAAATGATCATCTAGGAGACTGGAGTGAACATGCTGCAATTGGAGATGGCAGAGGACTGAATTCACCACCAGTGCTGTCAATTTTTGGCAGTTGATTTTGTCCCATTCCCCCAAATTTGTAGCCACAACACCTGGAATTTTTCACCTGATTTCAGGGTGTTGAGGTGGGATTCCTGTGTAAAATATGCTCTAATTCAAACAGGAATTATTTCAGAGAAGTTCTCTGGCCTGTATTATACAGGAAATTAGACTAGATGATCACAGTGTTCCCTTCCTGGCTTGGAATCTGTGAATCTATACCTTATTAACTGTGTCCTACTGAACAATCTCCAAACAGGAGCACACGCTTCTGTGTGCATGTGTCACTGATGCTCTCCCAGACTTTTCTTGTTTCCCCAGTTTCTTTAACAGAGTCCTAGCCACCAAGGATAGGTGTGGAAGGTGGGAGAGATAGTCCAAAGATCTGAGTTTTTCAGGAATCAACCACACCGCTGTCGGGGAGGAGAAAGAGGAAGGAGATGGCTTCCCTGGTCCCTCACCTAGAGCTGCCTCCAGGACCCTGGGTTCAGTCCACCCCTTTGTGCCAAACTGTCCATCCTCAGTGTCAAGTGCTTGAAAACCATTTGTGTGTAGATTGCTTTGGGGATGAGGAGGGTGCACTTTAAGAAAGGGCAGGTTGTTTCACATGAGCAGATTTTACCTTCTCTTTGTAAATCAACTCTGCACCTTGGCCCAAATCTTCATCTACTGGGACGCCACATAGCCTAAGCGGCTTCGTCTCCCGATTTACACCAGCGTAAGTGCTGCTTTATAAAAGAATGGCTACAAAACCAGATCGGCGTAGTCACGTGGGACCTGATCTCCCACCACGGAGAGCTTTGCCGTTGGCTTCAAAGGCTGCAGAAGAAGCACTTAAGCACATGCTTAATTTTGAGCAAGTGGCCAAGGGCCTGATCCATGCCATGAAGTCGATGGAAAGTCTCCCAGTGATTCCAATGGGCTTTGAATCAGGCCCTTAGGCCCAGATCCTCAAGTTAGGCGCCTAAATTTGCTTCCATGGATTTCAGTGTAGTTTTGCTGAATAGGGATAGAACTATGCATGTGCTTAAAGTTAAGCAAGCAGTCACACCCTGTACTGCTCCAGGATCTCACAGTGCCCCTCCCTAGTTTAACAAAGAAGCCAGTCGGAGGTATGTATCCATGATTAATAATTTTCCCTCATAACCACAGAGTTGTGTACATAGCATTATAATGTTAGACTCCTGTAGCTGTGCTTAGACAAAGAGCAGTGGGGGAAGGCATCTCTGCGGAGGGGAAGCAGTGGGGGAAGGCATCTCTGGGGGGGGGAAGCAGTGGGGGAAGGCATCTCTGTCCACTGGTGCTAATAATTACTACTGGTCTGTGTTCATTCTGTTTCCTCTGATAGTACTGCTGAGTGCATAGCATCTATCATTCACGAGACGGAAACAATACATTCTTTCAGCATTAAATAATGAAACTAATGACCGTATATTCATTAAATGGGGTGCTCGCTTTCCTTTCTTTCCTCCTCGATTCAGCTTCATTTTGACTCCGGGTAAGGACTAAAAGTCACAAAGTTACAAAAATAGTTATTTTGTTTTTGTTTTTAAACTATCCTCTGGGTAGGTAGCGTAAATATGGCCACAAATAAGACTCATTTTCTTTCTTTGGTTTTGAATACCGGGACAACAAGAAACTGCTGAGAATGTTGGCAAAATTTGTTCAGTTTTTCCCGCAAAATCTGTGTGATTTTGTTGTGGTTGTGGAAGTTTTAGGTACAATCCATACAATTTAGTCCTGGATTTTCTCACTTGGAGCCCAGTCCTGGAATATGGTGATCTTTCTCCACCTTCATCGACCTTGATGTGAGTTTCCAGTGCTCAGCAGTTTGTGGGATCGGGCCCTTACATTTTAGCCCTGCTTCACCTAATTCCCATATTTTAACACTGGATCCTATTAGAAGATGATACATGGGAGCGGGAGTCCTGATTCCAGTCTCTCACTCGTTCTCCACTAAAGTAAATCTCTTGTTGCCACTTCTGGTTTATGCTGGTAGAAGAAGTAAGATAAGAATGGGCCCAAGGAGAGTAGCTCAAGATACTGGATTGGAGCCACCGAGCAATCATGGTTCCTCTGTTGGGGGATCAAGCATCTGGTGCCATCCTGCCTCTGTCAGCATGAGAGAGGAAATTAGCTGAAGTAGCCAAGAATCTTCATCTCCTTCTCTCTGCCTACCATTGATGCATCTGCATGCTAACCACCATGCAGCTCAGCAGAGGGCACCCCGTAGCATTGGCCAGCTGGGGGAAATGGGGAGGGAAAGCTACACGTGGTCTATTGATGGGGCTGGGCAGGGAGACTGATTGAAGGGGCAGGGGCAGAGCTGAATAGAAATAATTGGTGGCTTCCAAAGGCTTTGTTTTTCAGGAAGAAAAGAGAGGGAGATGAGAGGAGCAGAGCAGGAGCTATGGTGAGTGGCTGTTAGGCCCACAACTGACCCAGTGGCATGCGCTGGGTTGTTGGGAGCGAGGCACTGTTCTACCTGCTCTGTTCTGGGTGACGTTCTTTTCCCCATGGCCGGCTAGGCCAGGGGGCGACGCGGCTGAGGTGGTAAATCCCGACCGCTGCTTCTCGGCCACGTTTTATAGACCCCCTCACTCCCACCCCTCCAAAGCGCCAGGAGTCCAACGCTCTGGCACGGGCTGTGCTGTACGTGTCGTTCAGTGGACAGGACACGGGACGAGGACTCAGGAGACCTGGCCTCTGTTTGTGAGACAAACCAGAGCTACTCGCTCAGGTGCTGCGACGAGTCAGCCCTCAGGCAGGCAGCAGCTACCTATCCCCGAGCAGAGCCTGGGTCAGATGACCCCTGGCCCAGGTATTTCCACAGCCCTGGCAGAGCTGCAGATCACTCTGAGCAACAGCATTACTTGCCCAGGAACCGTCCTGCTCCTGCCTCGCTCCAGAGACTCGCAGCCTGCTCCTGCCCCAGCCTTGCCTGAGTCCTGCCCTGGCCCCGCACTAACCTCATTCCAGCCTCGCCACTGACCTGCTCCTGCCTGGCCTCCGCCTCCTGATTCACCCGACACCCTCGGACTCTCCCTGGCTTTTGATATTTGACGCGTATCTGGACCCTGGCTTCGGTCCCAATTTGGCCTGTCCCTGGATCTCGATTCCAGGTCCACCCTTGGTTCAGGCCCAACCCTACACCTCACTGTGACCCAGGCTCCAACCACTAGGCCTGATTGTCAGAGGCAGTGCCTGACACTGTCCCCAGCTCAGCCACTGACTGCCTGTGGGTCTGGGAGCAAGATACTTTACCTACCTGTTCCCCCTCCCGCCCTGTGTCTTGTCTATTTAGATTGCAAACTTTTTGGGGGTAGGGACTGCCTCCGGCTATGTACAGCAGCCAACACAGTGGGGTCCCAAGCTCCACGGGGGCTTCCAGTTGCTACTATGATGCCACCGATAAATATAATAATAGGAATTAGGTTGATATAAAAGCTTAGATAGATGATGTGTTCTCCTTAACGTGTGCATGAAGGAAGGGTGACCTCAGATAATCAAGGTCAAGGTTGCTGGCACAATAACCAATGCACTGAACTGACTTTTATCATACTAATGTAGGCTGCCGGGTGTAGGTGGCTGACCTAGTGGATGGAGCAGGGCCCTGCCCGGTGGGTGTGGCAGCAGTGTGGAGGAATGGTGAAGGTAGATCCAGGAGTCAGGTCCCGGCCTGAGGATGAAGCCAGAGTCTGGGCCGAGGAGCCAAGCCGAAAGATCAGAACCAGAGTCAGGATTGGGAACCCCAAGCTGAAGTCAGGTGAGGAGCCATGCCAAAGGTCAGAGCCTGAGTCAGAATGAGAGCAGGAAAGGAAGGACTAGACTGAAGTGGGCCAGGGGCAAGGCAGGAACAGGGCTGGAGCAGGAAGTGGAAGCAAAAGCAGGGCACGGCATGGTACACGTTGAGCAGCCACCGTGCTGCTGAAGCTGCCAGACTCAAGTAACGGGCTACTGGCTCCTGTGCCCAGTTAGGAAGCAGGACCATTTGAAGAAGGCTCAGTGGGACCAGATGAGCTTGCTGGGTTGCCTAGCACCCAGGCTCAGAGCCAGCTGAGCTCATGACAATTAGTTTCCAACCTGTTCAATGCAGCTGCAATTTGATTCTAATGTTTAGTTGCTATGAAATGGTCACAGAATCATAGAATATCAGGGTTGGAAGGGACCTCAGGAGTGCAACCCCCTGTGCAATCCTCAAAGCAGGATCAATTCCCAACGAAATCATCCCAGCCAGGGCTTTGTCAAGCCTGACCTTAAAAATACCCTAAGGAGGGAGATTCCACCACCTCCCTGGGTAACCCATTCCAGTGCTTCACCACCCTCCTAGTGAAAAGTTTTTCCTAATATCCAACCTAAACCTCCCACACTGCAACCTGAGACCATTGCTTCTTGTTCTGTTATCTGGTACCACTGAGAGCAGTCTAGATGCATCCTCTTTGGAACCCCCCTTTAGGTAGTTGAATGCAGCTATCAAATCCCCCCTCTTCTCTTCTTCAGACTAAATAATCCCAGTTCCCTCAGCCTCTCCTCGTAAGTCATGTGCTCCAGCCCCCTAATAATTTTTGTTGCCCTCTGCTGGACTCTTTCCCATTTTTCCACATCCTTCTTGTAGTGTGGGGCCCAAAACTGGACACAGTACTCCAGATGAGGCCTCACCAATGCCGAATAGAGGGGAATGATCACGTCCCTGGATCTGGCAATGCTCCTACTTATATGTCTCATCTCTGTCTGTCACAAGCACACACACACACTCATAAACACACTGTGTGTCTTTCACATTTTTTATTGTAAAATACAACACTGGTCAAGTAACATAAGAGTCCTTAGACTTTCACTTCAACAAAGATTTGTGTCTACTAGAAGTATAATTGTGTTTCTACCAAAAATTGTTATCGGCGCCTAAAAAATGCACATTTCATTGGTAGGATGCTTCCACTGATTCAAAAGCTGCTGAGATCTTGATTTTTACTGATCTATTTTGCAAACTGTGATTTAAGAGAAAATAAGGAAAGGATATTACAAATTTCCGTGACATCGTAAATATAAAACAACCCCATGAAAAATGAAATTTGATGCAACAAAGCCTTTCAAAGTTCTGTGTGTGATCATTGCAGTCTGTGACTTGTTGGTTCTATTATTGTGAAGAACAGGGTGATGCAGACTCCAGGTAGTTAATCAAACTGAACAGAAATAAAACTACCGGGACTATAGGGACAAGTCAACTGCTTCTGCAGCTGCTACCAATAATATAGAGGATTTCTCCCACGTTGTAGCCCTCACCTCCTTGGAGCAGGCATCAAAGTACTGCTCTTAAGCAAATAGATATATCAACTTGTTATAGATCTTTACCTTTACTTTTTACACATTGATGCAAAGGAAAGATAGAAAGAATAGTAAAAAGCCAATATGGCTCCATCAGGAGGTCTTTAATGACCGGAACATCAAAAAGGAATCCTACAACAAGTGGAAACATGGATGAATTGCTAAGGAGGAGTACAAAAGAATAGCACAAGCAGGTAAGGACAAAATCAGAAAAGCTATGATACAAAATGAGTTACACCTAGCAAGGGACATAAAAGACAATAAGAAGAGGTTCTTTAATTACATTAGAAGGAAGAGAAAGATGAAGGTCCTCTACTTAGTGGGAAGGAGAGCTAATAACTGACGACATCAAGAAGGCATTTTTCCCCTTCTGCCTCTGTAACAGTTGTTCAAAGGAAGCAGAAACTGAGCATCTGAATGCAAAGATTAAATGAGGCCCAGGAAATAAAACTCAAAAGGCAGGTGTGGAGGTCAGTCTGAGGGTGTGTGTCTGTCCTGAGACATCTATCACCATGGTCTGGTCTGGTCTGATTGCATCTGTTCTTCAGTGCTCACTCCTTTTAGCCCTACCTTTCTCGTGCGCTGTTTGCTGTTCCAGCATGCAAAATCCCCCTACCCACTCCAACACTTACTCTTTTCTTTCTATGGTGAGTTCCGCTCAAAAGAACGGCCAAGACTTCTCACTTGGCTTAACGCTACATGCTTCAGACCAGCTCCATATGCCTACAGCACAGACCTCCTGCTTCCCTTGCTGCTGACAACTGACCCCTGTGTGGTAAGGCTGGCTACGGGGTGTGGGGAGGAGCTGAGTTTGAGATTCCCTTGCATGGGTGACCCTTGTGCCATTCTGGCTTGCTCCATTCTTTTGGGATCGGCCTCCAGCCTTCCCCATTCAGAAGCGTGGTTGAGATGATGAAGGGCCTTGTTGGATGGAGGGAGAAAATGGGGATGGGAAGGATCTGAATTCCTGAAAAACAGAGGATTCTACCCTGAAGGGAAAATGTGGTTACTGTTCCTTTCCTGACCAGGAAGAGGGAAACAAATCTGTTCCGAGAGATAGAATGAGTCCAGTGCTCAGGCCACCACAGCTCCTTGCGTTCTCCAGATCTGGGTTCTAAGTAGTGCTTTAGCCTTTAAGCTCCTGTAAGGGTCCATTCGAATTCTTTCCCTTCCCCTTTCCCTGCTGGGTGAAGTAAAATGGCAACAAATCACAGATATAATGTTTCTCTGGCTTAACCAATAAAATCCCTCCCCATCCCATTCACATCAATAAATGCGAACTTAGAAAAACCCAGGACCAACATAAATCATCACGTCATTTACATCTTTGTTAACCGTAAAACATTCATGCGCACGGGAAGGAAGGTGGCACCTGAGGCATACTGGATCTCTCTGAGGACACCTTCCCACTTCTTCCCTTCTTCGTCATACCTGAAGGGAGGGAGACAAAATATTATGGTCAGCAAAGAACTCTATTCTCAACTGTGTTCCCCATCCCAGCTTTGGCTATGACAAATAGTCAGATTCAGTGTTGCTCTAGTGATGTGTTTACTTGTAGTATGTTATTCAGCCACTAGATGTCTCTGTGTGTAGAGTTCCAGGCAGAGTGCGGTGTCTGGTAAACAAGAGAGACAGAAGTGGAACTCAAGCAGTGTGGAAACCTGTTTGATTGTGTCAGTAGCAGTAGTTTGTTTTCTTTAATACATGCCTCTGGTTTAAGGACTGTGATTCCATATATCATGACAGCTACCAAGATTGGCAGGAAGGACTTGTTTGGTCAGTATCTGTCATTTGAATATCGACTTAGGCCTTATCTAAAGTCCATTGAAGTCAACAGACTTTGAATTTGGCTCTTAGAGCTGATGAAAAATGCCAGACTGACAGTTCTGGAGGCTTGAGTCCACTCCACAGAACTGCTACAGTACAGGCATCAACTAGCAAATTTCCTTATGATACCCTGCCAGTATACCTGCCCCCCTGCCCCTGATGGGGCACATTTAGTGGGGAGGGATAGGTCACTTCCTACAGACTGAATGGCAGTGGTCTCTCTGCTGAGACTGCTGACGAGGGTGCCAGTTAGAGCAGTCTTGGGGAAGTAGGTATTTTTCCACTGGGGACTGGACTGAGGCCCCCAAGACTCAAACAACCCCCATCGCTTGGTAAATACGCACCTAGCTTTGCTATGATCCCATGCCAGAGAAGTGGCAGAGCCAGATCCTCAGCTGGTATAAAATGTCATAGCTCACATGAAGTCAGTGGAGCTCAGGGAATTGACACAGCTGAGGCTCTCATCCCATAGATCCCTCTCCTCCCAAGTTTGTTAGGTCTTGACAATCAACCTGCTTTGGAAGCGGACTCATATTTCGTCTTGGTTCAAAGCAGATTTGGTCAGCATTGCACTTAGAACACTGAGTTGCCTTTTGGCACCAAGATTAAGCACATACCAGTGGGACTCAACCCCAGAGTTAGCAATAGCGGGAAACTTTGTGCAAAATTTCTCTAGTGCAGACAAGGCCTTGGTTAAAGGGTGATTTAATTTCCAGTTTCATAGACTTTGAGGTCAGAAGAGACCTTTGTGATCAACTAGTCTGACCCCCTGTATAACACAGGCCATATACTTTCACCCAGTTACCCCAGTTTTGAGCCCAATAACCTGTGTTTGGCTAAAGCGTATCTTCCAGAAACGCACCCAGGCTTTATATGAAGACATCAAGAGATGGAGAACCACCACTTCCCTTGCTAGTTTGTTCCAGTGGTTAATCACCCTCACTGTTCAAAAACAAAAATGGTGCCTTATTTCCAGTTTGAATTTGTCTGGCTTTAACTTCCAGCCATTGGCCCTTATTCTGTCTTTCTCTGCTCAATTAAAGAGCCCTTCAGGACCTGGTATTTTCTCCCCATAAAGGTGATACCCTGTGCTTGTCATTTCCCAGTTTTCTTTTCTATAAGCTAAACCAGCTGAGCTCCTTAAATCTCTCACCGTGAGGCATCCTCGGCAGCCTCTGAATCGTTTTTGTGGCCCTCATTTCTGTACCCTCTTTCATTTTTTAAATCTTTTTAAAATCGCTGGGGAGAAGTGAGTATTGCTTAAAGGCAAGAGAATAATGGATTTTAAACCGTCACTGGTTAAAACCCCAGAAGAACTCAGCCCCCAGCCATGCCCTTTGCTCGCAATGGCTACGTCCCTTACCTCCAGATGTCATTGAGCTCGGTTGGCACCAGTTCTCCTGACTCCGTCTCCACTGTGGCAAATCCACCAAGTAAATACAGACTGCCAGCCAGACTCACCAGGCTGACAGAGCTGCGCTCCTGGGGGAATTCAGTGAAGGGCTCCCACCTGCCGGGCAGAAAGGTTAGACTCGTTAGCAAGGTGTTCTGGCCACCCTCTATCAGTGCAGCTACGTCAGCATGGATGTGGGCCTGGAATCTGCTGAGTTCGGAGCGCTAATCCCAGTCGTGTGACTCGCCGGCTTGTGTGGCCCTCAGACAAGCTACTAGGTCCAGTTTTTTCAAAAGCAGCCTCCAGTTTTGGGTGCCCTATTTCAGACATCCACAGCCTGATTTTCAGGAGTGCTGAGCCCCCACAACTCCCCTCGGTAGACGCAGAAGACCCTGGATACACCAGAAACAATCTGTCCTATTCTGATCTGTATAGGTTCTTATGTGCCCCAGTAAGGAGTGCAGCATGAGTGCCCGCCTGTCATGCTTTACACAGCGTGACTGGTGGGCTTCTGCTGAGTGTGTGTAGGCGGGGAGAGGGGAGAGTTTGCACCTCCTTGCATACTACAGAGCACCAAACTCACCAGGGGCTTTTGGGGTAGGGCAATGGAGTGGATCTAAGACTACACAGAACCATGGAGCGGCAGCGTGGTCAGTGTGAGGGCTACTACAGCCCTGGGGAGGATTCCTCCCCTTCCGAGTTCCTAGAGCTATATGGCCTGTGCACGGAGCGCTCTCAGGGGTTGATCTCACGCCCATTGAAGTCAGTGGGGATCAAGCTGTTAGTGAGCAGGAAGGAGTCAGAAATCTCCCCTCCCAGCTGAGTTTCGTTCAGACCCTCGCCAGGCTGAGAAGTGAGAGTTGCCCCTGGAAATTGCAATATATCCTGATATCCAGACAGGAAGGCGACCCCATCCCAATGCCTGGGGATGCAACGGCTCAGGCCTTCCGCCTCCATCCTGGTTGAGTGACCCCACTCTCCAGGCTCTCTGGGCATTCAAGCTATTGATATCGCCCCAAGCCTCTGGAGCTAGACAAATGCCCCTGGCCCAGCACTGGCAATTGGCAGTAACTAACACCAGATGAAGAGGTGCATCAGTTGCACAGGGAACTGAATGGATGGAGCCAAGACAGCTTCAAATCATTGGCTGATTGGGGGGCAGGTTGTTTCCTACATTCCTGCAACTGCTCCCTAGAGCATTTTCATCCCAAGGATGAGCCGTGGTACATACTTGTTAGCTGCAATGTCATATGCTTCCACCGAGTCAGTCAAGCCAGAGTCGGTCACGCCAGTTGCCACATAGATCTTGCCATTGTGTACGGTTGCTCCAAACAGAGAACGGGCAGTTTTCATGGGAGCCAGCTCCTTCCACTCAAACTTCTTCGGGTTGTAGACGCACATCTTGTTCAGGCACTTCCTGCGAAAGGGCAAGAGGGAAAAGCAACCTCACTGAATTATTACATGGAATGGTTCCATTGTGCCGAGGGATGGGAATTCTGGAGTATCGATCTAAGTCGGCAGCTGGTTGTAACTTTCAGACTCTGCTGCTACACTTGAAATTCGGGTCGGTGCGTTTTACTGTTGAGCCCAGTTCAATAGATGCCTTTCCTTTGTACAACATGCACCTTTCTTGTGTACACGCTATTGACCACGAGCACCCTGGTGTTGTGTATGTAACATTTCACTCCATATTCTTCATGAAAATATGCTCATGGTCTGGATATGACATAACTGAGATGTACTTTATGCAAGATGGGTCTTGTAAGATATCATTGGAAAGGTTATGATTTACTGAATGCAATTATCCAGTTTGTATGCCTGTATCATTTCTGTATCTGAAGTTAGGAATATTGACTATGTATCTGTATTTCAGCTATGCTGCTGTGGGTAATGCCCACCGCTAACACCTCAGGTACAACAATGGAAAAGCCAGACAGGGCTGATGGCCCATCAGAGAGCACAATGAATTGTGAAAAGGCTTGGCCTTCCAGCAGACCTTCCATACTGCCACTGACTCATGGACGCTGTGATTCTACAGAGTCAGGTGGTCTTGTCACCTGATACTAAACATCACCTTGGACTTCTTGTAACTTTCCACTGGAAGGGAAGGGGGGTCATCTTTGGGAAACAAAAGATTCCCGCCTTATGTAAATCCTATTTAAACGGGGGGAGGAAGGCAAATGGGACTCCTCCTCTCCAGACCTGTCTACCCAGGAAGAAAGACTGAAAAAGACACCTGAAGGGAAGACAAGGGGGAGTCCAGACTGAGCCAGGGGTGACTGAGCCAGTCTGAAAAGGAATGTAACTGGAACTCTGAAACACAGAAACTTTGCAATCTGCCTAAAATAACATTTAGGGTAAGAAATTACATTTTGTAACCTGTTTCTTAAGTATATTGAGCTTAGCTTGAATACTTTGGTTTATTTGCTCAGTAATCTGCTTTGTTCTGTCTGTTATCTCTTCTATTCACTTAAAATTCACCTTTTGTAGTTAATAAACTTATTTCTTGTTCATAACTCAGTTTATGTAATTTCTAACTGGGGGTGGGGGGGAGAAGTTGTGCATATCTCCCTCCACATTGAGGGAAGGGGCAAATTTCATAAAACCTTTGGGTTTGTACCCCTTAAAGGGAGTGGGCACCAGAGTGCTGGGGCGAGCACCCTGAATCATCCCACAATGGATCTCTGTCTCTCTGTGCAGCTGGGCATGGCCCTGCCTGTGTGCTTGGCTGGAAGAGGCATGTGAGCCTAGCCCAGCAAGGCCAGGTAAAGGGGACCCAGGCTGGCAGAATAGGGTGGCTTAGTGGCATCCCAGCACATCAGGTGACACCCCAAAGGGTCCAAACCCATCAGAGTGTACACTCATTACTAGCTATGTGTCTGTCTAGCTATATGCAAATCAGGGATCTGTATGCATGCACCCAGCAGCAGGCCTTATTTGTTAAGTACTGATGATGAAATTTGATACTGTACCAGAAATTAATAGAAAGAGTTCCTGCCCCAAAGAGCTTACAATCTAGGAGGTATATGGCTGTGTATATACCCTCTTTCCAGACTGTAATCTCTTTGGTGCAGGGCCTATCTTTGCTGTGGTAGGCCAGGCTTATTTTGTCAATATTTATTTTTGCTGTTTTACAATGGCTGGAATTTTCATTTAAGGCAGGTTATGCTGAGGCCTTGCTCCCTGCAGATAATAAATGGCAACTGGGAGTGAGGGACTGTTTTGTGAAGTTGTTTACTACCGCTGCGGCTGCGACAGCTGGATCTTGCTATGCCACACCAGCCTTCTCCCAGGCTGGGCTCACTGGTTTGATGACAGGCAGCTTCCCTGCTAAGGGATTCTCATGTCTCTTCTGTCCTCTCCTGCTATTTGTTATGCTTGTTAACATGGGGAAGGAGGAGGATATCCTTTCTCCATTGTGGCCTTATATTGTCCTTTTTCGTTGTGCAGATCACCCATTGATCTCAATGGAGTTAGACAGGTGGTCCAAGGGCCCTGAGAGAAACTTTAGCAACACAATCAAGGCTGGACTCAGACCAGAAGCCTGGAAGTGAAGGGTTCCATGTCTTAGGCCCCGCCACAGTCCCATTTCATTCGTCTGTTCCCCTCCACTCCTTAATCTGCTGGTTACCCTAGAATGCTACTTATGTACCCAACAGAGCTCCTTCCACAACTTCCTTCTTGTAGTCATGGCCTAGGGTATGAAAGCAGCCAAACCCACGTGCCATCAGAGGTGTTTTGTCCCTCCCACTCCTTTTATATCCCTTGCTCTTTCACTTACTTGTCACTTCTTTTGCCTCCGATGACATAGATTAGATCCTTGTCTGATACCACAGCATGGCCATAGACTGCGTAGGGGAGCGGATCTGACTCGCCCCATTTAAATGACCTGTATAAGGATTATGAAAAGCAAGGGTATTATATTGTTTAGATGGGGGTAGCATCCAGAAGACACGAGGGGCTTTCCAACCCCGTAGGTGGATGGATGCAGTTCCTGCCCAAAGTGCATGGAGTCTAAAAACTCATTAACAAAAGTCATAGTCAACCACTAAGAAAAAGAAACGCCATACGGGATACTTGCTATAATACGCATTCTTTTCTGTAGCATCCTCTCGGCAGCTTAGCTTGTTATATTTGGCTTCATATTTATACAGCACCTTCTATCCCAGGATCTCAAACACTTTGCAAACATTCACTGATTGATACCTCTGTAAGGTAGCTAGTCCTGCATTATCCTTGTTTTACAGAGGGGGAGGCGCTGATGTACAGAGAGGTTAAGGGTCACATTTTCAGAAGTTACCGCTAATTTGGGGGTAGCTCAGTTTTCAGGTGCCCTACGTGTGACACTCAGTTGGGGTTTTGGGTGTTCGGCACCTCTTAAAATCAGGCTCTCGTTTTCTAACGTTGGGCACCCACATATGGAGGCACCTAAAATTCAAGCCCGCATCTGAAAATCTGGACCTAAGTATCTCGCCTGCGTTCCCAAAGCAGGTCACAGTCAGAGCCCTCACTAGAATGGAGATCTCTTGACTCCATCTTGTTCTGTAGCCACTCGACCATTCTGTATGAACACTGCACACACGACTCCACCATGCTGTACAAACAATCCCTCACACACAAGGACAAATTTCTCTTTCTACAGACTGAAGACCAGAGAAAGGCACTTCCATAGAAACCAAAAAGTTCTGGATTGAATTGGCCTTAGATCTACCAAGTCTAACCCCCTAATTCAAGCAGGAATAATCCATTCATCAAAAGATAAGACTGTTTGCTGAAATTTCAGCTGTCAATAAAGTGGGGCCGTGTATGATTATTGTGCTGGTCACTTTGAAACCCAGTTGCATAGAAGACGGTCTGAAAGCTCTCCCTGGTTATAATCTTTTTCAGCTACATGCATTTCAGGCCACTTAGCAAAGAAAGCCCCCGCCCCCAAGAGAGTTTTAGGGCACAGATAAACACCGTGGTTGATAGGAATGGGAACTGGTTTGAAATCTCTGCCTATGAAACAGACTTGCCTAAATAAAACAGCTCAGACATGTCTAAATATAAATTGAGTAAAAGACTCCAGCTCACTAGCTATTCTAGCTTATTGCAGGCCGACAGGGAGATTGTTTGGCATTTCTGTTTGCCTTTCAGTGAGATTTAATACTTCAGGCAGTTCATAGTGCCGTATACAAAGCATATGCTAAGATTAGTCTTAACCACTGTGGGGAAGCCGGGCAGCTCCTGTAATTCCAGATTAGTGGGAAAAGACAGTTTGATGCTTTTTTCCAATGAGAAGAACTTACAGTGCATGGGACATGTGGCTTTCTGCAGAGTAGATTAAAGCTAGGTGTTGGGAATAGATATGTTATGATTCACAGATTCATAGATGATAAAGCCCAAAGGGACCATTGTAATCATCTGGTCTGATCTCTTGTATAATACAGGCCATAGAACTTCCCCCAAATAATTCTGGTTTGACCTAGACCATATCTTTTATGTGCTATCCTTGTCTTGGATGGAAGTGGGTGAACCTCCATCTTTCCAGATGACTCATTGCTTCTTGCTTTTTAACAGCTGAGTCCATAATGGGTTGCACTGGATGACTGGATAATGGAAAATATAAGAGCCGGAGGGGTGGGTGTACGCTTAATTTTTCAAACTGTGCATCATGGCTCTCAACCTAACTGGAATGCAAATACCTCGAAACAGAGAAAGGGAAATACTTTCCACAATGTATTATTAACCCTGGGAATTCCCTGCTGCATGATATTAATGAGGCAACTAACTTTACAGGGAAATGACTGGTATGACACCACCTTCTCTGCTCCCATAGATGAAGGAGAATTTGGTAGGGTGCGCTCTCCCTTTCTGGTCTCATTGCCAGAGGGGAGGGAAATCAGGCTGGTCCTTTTGGTGCCAGATCAGCCCTAAGCAGTCACTTGCATCGCTTATTCTTGTCCACAGCTACGCTCGCTGGGACTGAGATGGCAAGGGCAATTGATGTTCATGCTTCTGAGCATATGATGTTCAACAGCTGGGTGGCAAAGGATAGCACCCTATGGGGTGTATTGGGGTCAGGGGCTGCAATCCTCCAGGAAAAGGGTCATTTCAAGTTTGGTTGTAAATAGAGGCCAACAGATTCTCCATGAGCCTGATCCTCTGAGTATCCTCCAAAAAACCTTGAAGGATCTGGTCCCTTGAGAGGTCTGGGTTTGAGAGATTCTGAATCCCTTTATCGGCATCATTCTAAAAAGCGGTTGTGACCAGAGTCCAGTTTTGTTGCCCGTGACCATCTACCAGGGGCATGTTTGCTGATGGCTGCCCTCTTAGGGCTGTTACACACCCATGAGACTGCCCCGGTGCCCAAAACATTAAGGGCCATATCCTGCCTTCTGAGATCTCCGGGCAGTTCCTGTGTGAATATAGCCAAAGGCACAGTCTGGCCCTTGATAAAATTAGTGTTGATTGGCTGCCCCTTAACGGCCTCAATCCCCTTTCCCTTGGAGGTTTCAATTGCAATAAACCCAACAGATGGTACCGGAGATGGATCAGAGCCGCAAGGGAGGGATTTGGATTTGGGACAATTCCACTTGCTGGGGTGACTGGATCTAGCATTCAGAGACTGTCTCTAGATGTTACGTCAATTTTTAGGTCCCTGTACAGATGGATTCATTCTCACACCCCAGCCTAGCTGCTTCGCTTCTCAGGCACTTACAATCGGTCGTAGCACATGACGGAGTCCAAGGTCTGTTCTCCTTCTTTCAGTTCTTTCCCTCCTACCACGAAAATGGAGTTTTCTGCGTCTCCCAGGCCAAAGAGGCAGCGGGGGGAAGGCAGAGGGGGCATGCCCAGCCAGTCAGAGTCCAGGTGATCATACTGCAAGGAAACGAATAGCCATGAGGGTACAGTATGCACTGATTTAGTTGGTGTTGGTCTTGCTTTGAGCGGGGGGTTGGACTAGATGACCTCCTGAGGTCTCTTCCAACCCTGATATTCTATGATTCTATGATTCTATGCACCAGTCCCTCTCTGACATATAAATGGATTTGCTTACTCTGTCAATTTGTTAAATTAAAATAAAATATCAGGGGCCAAGTGTGCAGTGACAAAGCACTGAGCCCATTCCTACAGGTACCAAAGGGCACGCCCAGTTCTGCAGCCTCCTGCTAAGCAGCCCCAGGGTGGAGATTCTCTGCGGGTCCTTTCCTTGCTTGTTTCCATGTGCTCCAGTTGTATCCACCTGCTGGCTCTTGTCTTATACTTAGCTTGCAAGGTCTTTGGGCAGGGACTGTCTTTTTGTTCCGGGCTCATACAGTGCCTTGCACAGTGGGGTCCTGCTCCATGATGGGGGCTCCTACACGTATGGTGATAAACAGGACCCAAGTGCCCTGTAGAAATGGCCTCTTCTCTTTTCACGGAAGGCTACTCGACGATGACTTTGCACGTTTCTATACAGCTCAGTCTCCTTGGGCTGAGCTGGTCTCAAATTTTTCGGTTACTGAGCAATCATTGTGCCAGGAGGAGCTCTGATACCATAACCACCTCAGCTTTAGCTCCGTCTCCCAGCCTTCAAAAGAGATTTCATCAGAATAGTTTTTGGCAATGGGAGTTAACTGTGCATTTTCCATAATGCAGCCCACTCCCCCGAGTAACGTAAGAATAAAATGATGGTTCCGTGCTTTTCCCACCCCAGCACTGCTCACCAGGGCTGCAAAATCAAACAGTGCTTAGCCTGCTGCCAGCTCACAAGACAAGTTGCTGTTAGAGAGGGACAAACCAGCTTTGAAATAAAAACCTCCCTGATAGATGTCAAGGCCAGCAGAGACCATTATGATCATCTAGTCCAACCTCCTCATAACACAGGCCAAAGATCCTCACCCAGTCGTCACCACATTAGCCCTATTTGGAAATTCCAAACTTTTTGCAACACATCTATCTATCTATCTATCTATCTATCTATCTATCTCCATACACTCTCTCTCTCTCTAATTTGTCTGTCTCAGAGTTTTCTATAGTACCATCATGTGAGTATCTAAATATTTTCATGGCCTACATATTACTATGTAACAAGCCATTGACTTAATGCGTAACAGCGAGCCATATTCAATCAGTCTCTACAATGTCTGACAGAGCAATAAAATGCTTGTGGCATGCATTTGTACAAGGGACACACAAGCCAAATACAACTAACACACATGACGGTGAGTTGCATTGGCTTTGTGCTATGCAGAACCTAAAAATCAGCGATCCTTCTAGTGGACCATAGAAGCAAAAGAGTAACGAAGCCGGTACCTGTAAGAAGTAGGAGCTCATGGGGTCCTCTTTATTGTCCTCATTGTAGTACAGTCCACCTGCTATGAAGATCTGGTTCTCTTTGGTTACCAGACTGACATGATTCTTTGGGATCTGAGCCGAGATGGAGGCAAAATAGCACTCGTTGGCGCTGGGATCATAGGCCACCGCCCCAGCACTGCTCACCATGAAAATGAGGTCCTGGAGGAACATCCCAAACCGCATTGTGTCATTTAAGATCCCTGGGAGGACATCCTCCTCATTATCATCCCCCTCGGCCACTTCTCCATTGACAGCGTTGTCCCCAGCTGTTGTCTCACTGCTTTTCTTCACCTTCTTCTTTTTCACCACCATGAATTTGCCTTCGCTGGCGTCCTTCACCACCTGGAGTTTCTTGAGCAGCTCCGGGATGGACTTCACAATGGGGTGCTTCTCCACGTGGTCCCTGATGTAGTCCTGGGGCAGGAGGCGGAAACGGATGCTCTCAAAGACCACCGGCAAGGCCTGGATCCGGCTCTCGCGGTCCTTGGCTTCCACCCACTTCATCACCGTCTCAAAGACCGCCTCCTCCTTCTCAACGTTAAGGGAGTCAGTGGATATGACAGCAATGAGCTCATCAGGGGAGAGTTTGTAGAACTCCTCATCCCGGGAGACCAGGGCAAAGCGGTCGCAGATGAAATCCCGGGCGGACACTGCCAGGCGGGCACAATCCAGCATCAAGCCTAGCCTGAAGATCGCCAAGCAGTTGCTGAGGCAGAGACGCTTCTGCAGGAAGGAGACACAGACTGTGAAGATGGAGGGGATCTGGAACATGTTGGCCACGGAGAAAATGTCCTGCACGTTCTGCTCGGTGAGCTCCAGCTCGGAGGTGTAGATGTAATGGAGGATCTTGCGCATGACTTCGGGGTCCACGTCCTCCAGGTTGATCTCCCTCTTCTTACTCTCTTCCATGTCTGAAAGGAACATCGCCCGGAAATAGGGGCTGCAGGCTGCCAGCACCAGCCGGTGGCAGGGGAATTCTTTCCCCTTGACTTTCAAGACACAATCCAGGAACTTGTTGTGGTCCAGCATGTCTTTGAGCCCATCCTGGAGGAGCGTCTGCTGGTAGAGACGCAGCTCTTCTGCTTGATCTATTGGCAGTGTCATGCTTGAAAGTAATAGCTTGTTTGCTCTTCTCCTTTTTTTCCCTCCCTATCTCCCAGCTGAGAGACTTCCCCGAAGCAGTGCAGCTCTCCCTTGCTTCCTGACAGCTGGAGCCCTAAGAATGTGAAGCACTTGCTGCTAATACAACTGGCTGTCTGCTGCGGCCTCAGCGAGGGGCTTTATATATAACCGCAGCCTCACAAAGCTTAAGGCCCCCATATTGGAGCATGTGTAAGCCGATCACCCTCTCATAGGACACATTGGACAACTGGGAAGGGAGGGGGCTGGAGGAACAGCTGTACGTGCAGCCTGGACCCATCAGGAATGGTCTGTCCGCTCATGAATCAGTGCTGGGCTTTTCCGGAAGGCCAGCGTGTGACTGGCAGCCTTCCTCATAGCGCAGGTGAAAAAGCTTTTCCTTCAGATGAATCAGAAAGGAAAAAAAACCAGCCCCCAAGCCGGTGAACTGTAGGGTTTGTTATCCCTCTTCCCCCACCCTCTCTTCAACCTCGAGTGCAGGACTCACCTGGCTAAAAATACACTATGACGCTAAATCTGGAGATATGCAATGAGGTGTCGTATCGTACTGTCATTGTGATGCAGCTAAGGCTGTCCCGGTCATTTGGACAGTTGATTTTCTGGGGGGCAGAGGGGAAGGGAAGGGAGACATTCCAGTGACCTGCTCCAGGGTAACTGTTGGTGGGGGGAGGAGTGTTTTACATGCTCAGCTGTGTGTCATAGCCCTCTACTGGAAGCAGCTAAAGGAGGTTCTCCCACAGAACATGTGGTAGGGTCCTGTGGTTTTGGAGGATGCGGCTCTGGGGTCTGTTCTGTCTGTGGTATTTTTATGGAACCCCGTCACTGTTGTGTCAGAACAGGCCCCACGGTTTTAATGTATTTTTCCTCCGGAGGCAGGGCAGTGCTACTATCCCCATTGTACGGAGGGGGAACTGAAGCACAGAGAGCTTAAGTGACTTGTCCAAGGTCACACAGAGTCTGGTGGAGCCGGGACGCAAGACTGGCGCCCTACTCACCGGGCTGTCCTCCCTCTCTGTTGCCCACTATTCCCTGCTATCTAGAGCCAGCTGGAAAAAATTCACAAATTTTCAATGGGAAAAAAGGGCCGCACGTTTCATAATAACTTCTGAGGAAGATGATCCAGCCTGGGGGCCAGCTCTGCGGCGTTCCCAATGGCCAGGGTATGTAGCATCACGACACCTGCGGCGCTCCGAGGTGGCTGCCAAGATATAGTGACCATAATAAAGCAAAATTGTGACAGCTCAAAAAGCTCATGGGAGCGTTTTACAATGGATGAACCAGGCAGGGGAACCGTTATAAATACCAAAAGGAAAAGGAGGACTTGTGGCACCTTAGAGACTAACCAATTTATTTGAGCATAAGCTTTTGTGAGCTACAGCTCACTTCATCGGATGCAACTCTGAAACCTGTTATAAATACCGTTATGTTATCACTATATAGTGATAGTTTTTACTTTCAGACATCAATTTGCATTGCAATGTTTCCGTTACAAAGGTCAATCCCTGCCCCCTAACCTGCACCTCTTTCCCTCCCCCCTCCCAACTATTATGAACGGTGCGCCTACCTTGTACAGTTAACCCAGGCTTTTATCCAGATTTTAGCCCTAACCCCTCTCCCATCCGCACAGAAAATCCTTTGACCCGGGTCTGGAGGTGCTTGGCACCTGAGCTAGCTTACCCAGCAGGGGGTGGGGCTGGAACCTGAGCTCCGCTTCACCTCAGCCTGCCTCCGCACTGCAAAATGGGCAGTCCCAGCCTAAGTCCCTCGGATACTGATGGTGCTTTAGTGCCTTCCCACAATTCCCCCAAAGGACAGACAAGTTTGCTGGCAATGAACACAAGAATCCTGGCTCCAGAGGGGTAGCCGGGTTAGTCTGGATCTGTGAAAGCAGCAAAGAGTCCCGTGGCACCTTCTAGACTCACAGACGTATTGGAGCATGAGCTTTCGTGGGTTTTCGTGGCCTCCGGTGAAGTGGGGGTTCACCCACGAAAGCTCATGCTCCAGTATGTCTGTGAGTCTAGAAGGTGCCACAGTACCCTTTGCCGCTTTTACAAGAATCCTAGAGCGTCTCTGCACAACCACCCTTGGGACAGGCCCCCAGACACCAGTGAGAGCAGAAGCAGTGAGGACTCAGTAATTTGGGCAGGGCTTGGCCATGGGGCTGCTCACGCCTGGGCTAAGCTAACCTCTGTGCTCAGACCTGGGTGCTAATAACCTGGGTTAACTGTGCAGTGTAGACCTAGCCTAAAAGACACAAAGGCCCTGTCTGAACTGGGGACATTTGTATCAATATACGTAGATGTGAACCCCAAGTGCAGATGTGCTGTGTTAGTGTAATCTAGAGTTTGCAACGGTGTGGTCTACCCCTGTTGGAAGTGGGGCTCAACCACAAGAGCCCTGCGCGGATACAAATTTATATCTGCGGATGCGGATATCCGCGGATATCAATTGGTATCCGCAAAACCGCAGGGCTCTCCTGGGAACCATAGCGGTGAAAGGAGCAGAACATGGGGCTGCCGCTCCAAGGAGCCAGTGCCCCATGCTGGCAGCTCTTCCGGCATGGCAGCCCTGGCCCCAGCCCTGCCCCCCATCTGTGTCTCCCATCTGGGGGAGTGTGTGCTGCTGGAACACGAGAGCGCAATCAGGGACAGCTGCTGGTGAGCCTGGTGCCTGCCCCAGTGGGTGGGGTACTGGGGGCGGTACAGCCCCGCCGGAGGAGCTGCTGGCGTGGGGGATGAAGACGGGCACTGGCTTCTGGGAGCGGTGCTCCCACGTTCTTCTCCTTTCCCCGCTGCGGTTCCCGGGAGAGCCCAGCGGGTCCACAGACACCGATTTATATCCGCGGACGTATCCGTGGATATAAATTTACATCCACGCAGGGACGGTGCGTGGGTCAGGCCTTGGGGGCAGCCCAGTGCACGGGGGCGGGGGGGCAGGGTCACGATTTCGGTACCTGTGGTCCCCCAAATTTTAGGGTCCTTCTGCTACTCCTACTTTCTAGCCTTACTTTATATTTATGAATCAGTACAAATACCCCCAGTATAGACAGGCCCAGAGAGGAGAGAAGATCTCCTTTTCTCTCGGGGTAAGGGGAGGGATAGCTCAGTGGTTTGAGCATTGGCCTGCTAAACCCAGGGTTGTGAGTTCAATCCCTGAGGGGGCCATTTAGGGATCAGGGCAAAAATTGGAGTTTGGGGGGTTGGACTAGATGACCTCCTGGTCCCTTCCAACCCTGATATTCTATTATCTTGGTTTTCACTTGTGTTAGGTCCATTGGGACAGAACATCCTTCTGGCATTGTCACATCAGGGGAACAGAAAAAAGCCTGATTGAAACTCATGGGGATACATGCTGGCTTCTCAAAACAGTTCTTGTAATGGAATAACAATGTGTGAACAAGACAAAGACAGGTAGAAGGAAAATTGCTGTGTACCTGAAGATTGTGACAAGGTAAATTAGTTTTGACAGACTGATATGAGGAGAGTAACTACAGTATAACAATTCATAGCTCTTGTAAAATTGGTACATAAGTTTCTTTTATTTTCTTCCCTTAATCTATAGCCTCAGGGGTGGTCTGCACACAGAAATTGCACCAATTTAATTAAATCAATGTAATTAAATCAGCACAAAGATATCAGCCACTCTTACTGGTGTAGTTAAAGCAGTACAACCCACTCCCTGCAGTGTGGGCATCGTTATATTCGTATAAAATTGCCTTATGGTTATTCTCCGACCTGAAGGGGGGCAGCTATCTATACTGGAATAACTACAGCCGTGCTACTGATATAACTATTTCAGTGAAAAATCACAGCCCTCACCGAAATAGCAATACCAATAAAAAAAACTGGGGTAGAGCAGGCCTAAAATGATTTAAGAGTGTCCACACAAGAAGAGTGCACCGATTTAACTAATTTTACTTAGAGACAGGTTTTCTTAACTCGGTGCAATTTCCGCATAGACTGGGCTTTAGATTTGAACTTACCACTGTTGTATTGGAATCTGGATGGCTCCAGACTGAGGAGGGCCTCTTCTCCTAGATTTAATCTGGGTGCAGTTTAGAGGTGGCAGAGCTCTCCTGAGTTTTCTATCATTGATGGTGGAAGCCACCTAAGATCAACTGATCTCATCAAAGTGTTGTCATTTGGGGATGGAGGTCTGCGAGAACAGCTCTTGAGACTTCGGTGCCATCAAAGCCAAAACCCTGGTTTGGCCTGGAGTCCAAACACCCGACCCATTATTCAGAAAGGAAGCAGCTGGGTGGTTGAGTGTGTGTGAAAATCTGGAACTAGGTGACCCACCCAAGGTTACACAGGAAGTCTGAGGCATAGCCAGGAATTAAGCCTAGATCTCCAGCTTATTATCTGTGGAGCAATTTGTCCATCCAGAAGATGGAGGGAAACATCCAGTTGATAATGAGCTGAAATGAATGGAAGACAACAGAGACTCCTCAAGATACGGGAACCTTGCAAAGTGTCACCGAGTTTGTGATAACAACAGTCTCAGATATGACCCTATCTGTCTCGTCAACTGACAATCAGTTTTTATTATAGACCAAATACAGCTGCATCCCATTCTGCTCATGCACCAAAGCTGATGGAAACAGCACACTGTCCCAAGGGCTGCCCCTGAACTGGCAGAAGCTCAAGGAGTCTGTAAGCCAGGGACCTGGATGTTTCTCATCTGCTGCTGGGGGACTGGCTCCGTTTGGCTCAGGTGGGTTTAAGCTATACAAGCAAGTTCCTACAACTGTACGGTGGGAAAGAGGGCCTCGCTGTAGAGCTCTTCATCTTCTTTGTTTCTATTGTATGTTTTTGCATCTTGGAGTTCGAGAGAGACACAACCCATCACGATGCAATGCTTGCTTTTTAGCCGGCTGTGCATGGGCTGCATGGCCATTTTACACACAACATCGCTGATGCCATGGTGATTCCTGCATGCCCAGCAGCCCGCTGCCTCTGCTCAGCTACTTTGATTGTCTTTTTCAGGCAGCGTCTTCTCTGGCTTTTAAACTGCAGCGTTTTAGGAGCTGGTTTTGTAAGCTGCGTGTCCGTTGGAGTGTTGCTTTTTGGGGCTGGGGGCTGTGGCTGCTCAAAGCCAGGTTCCAAATTCTCCCTGCCACTGAATATCTGGGTTTTGGATTATTTTCCCCCTTATGCATTAGTTTCGACTTTGCCAAGATGAATCTAATTTTTTACCCATGTCTTTAATCTCTCTAGATCCTGTTCTTTTCTTTATCCCTCTTGAATGGTATCATCTCAGTTTTATTAGTGTGTTGTTTATTTATGCTTCCGGGTCATAACGTGAAGCAATTCATTGAGACTGGACCTAACCCAGTTCCAGAGAGCAGCACATAAGAATGACCACACTGCGTCAGACCAAAGATCCATCTAGTCCAGTATCCCGTCTCCTGACAATGGCCAATGCCTGGTGCTAGAGGGAATGAACAGAACAGGTCATCATCAAGTGATCCATCCCCTGTCGCCTATTTCCAGCTTCTGGTAAACAGAGGTTAGGGACACCATCCCTGCCCATCCTGGCTAACAGCCACTGATTGACCTATCCTCCATGAATTTATCTAGTTCTTTTTTGAACCCTGCTACAGTCTAGGCCTTCAAAACATTCTCTGGCAAGGAGTTCCACTGGTTGACTGTGCATTATGTGAAGAAATACTTCCTTTTGTTTGTTTTAAACCTGCTGCCTATTAATTTCGTTTGGTGCCCCCTAGTTCTTGTGTTATGAGAAGGAGTAAATAAGTAAATATGGAGTAAAATGATTCTGAAATATACATAGGTCATGGTTTCTTTCACTCTAGTGTCCCACATGGGGTCACAGTGACATACCGGATCAAAAGCCGAATTGAATTCTCCATTGATTTCAGTGGGTTTGCATAGGGTATAAGAACCTAATCCAAAACCCACTGAAGTCAAGGGGGGGGTCTTTCCATTGAGGTTTTGGATTGGCCCCTACATCAGTGCAGAATGTTGGTGCTAATGGTATAATCTGGCTGCTGTGAAAAGTTTTTGTCCTCTGATGATTGTGCAATGGTGGAATTTGTTGGGATTGTGCAATGGTGGAATCATTTTGGATTTTAGCCACATGTAATTAAAGCAGCGACTGTTTGTAACGACGTCTCCTGGTGGAGACTGCCTTTCTCGGTCCTTTGAGAGAACCTGATCACGGGAGGAGTGAAACACGATAATGCTTAGCATTGACACCTGGAAGCGAGTCTCACAGCACCTCTGTGAGGGAGATGGGCAAGTGCTAGAATTCCCTATCCCTACAGAATTGCATAGGTGAGGAAACTGGGACCACATGTGACTTTGATTCATAGACTCTAAGGCCAGAAGGGACCATTGTGATCATCTAGTCTGACCCCCTGTAGAACACAGGCCAGACGATTTTCCTCAAACGATTCCTGTTTGAACTAGAGCAGATCCTTTAGCAAAGCATCCAATCTTGATTTAAAAATGGCCAGGGAATGAAACATTGTTCAGCCCCAGGCTGGGCACTGAGCCGGGATTAGAACTCAGGCCTTCCTCATTCTTTCCCCTACACCAGGCTGGCTTCTAACATCAGCTGTAGCTTAGCAAGACAGTAGTGGGGTTAACCTCATGTGGGTTGGGGGGTGGGGGGAGAAGCAGATCTTTCATTAAGTGTCTCTCCAGCAGATTGCTCCCTCAGCCGGCTTCTAAGATTAGCTCCGGCTGAAAGTTCCAGCAGGTGCAGCTGCACGTTAAATTTAGACTCTTAGGGAATGGATTCTTTTTTCTCCAAGTGCACCGAAGGCAGAACTGCCCTGCACGGTCACACACAGCTTTGCCACTTGAGTCATTCATTCTGACTCCCGTGGCTGGCTGAGCTCTGACTGCTCTTGCCCAAATAATCTGCGCCCTGACTCGAACCTCCTGGGGACAGTCCAAGGGATCAGCACAAAGCAACTCGATACATCTTCAGCCTCCTTCTGGAGGAGATCTGCATTTCATTAAGAGGAGAAGTGACTCTTCTGACTGTGTTTCTGTCACTGATGGGTAAATTTTGCATCTCTGGGGCTGTTGGCTTTGCCAAGAAACATGGGCCAAGGAGGCCTAGCAGCAGAGCGTATGTTCGGGTGGGGGCTGGCATCTGAGTGGGTTATATGAGATTGTACAAGGGAGAGACTCCACCAAAAGACAGTGCCCGTCCTCATCCCCCACGACTTTGGACCAGATCCTCAACTGGAGCACATCAGCCTGGCTCCTTGATTGTCTTACAAGACATCCTGACACTATGGGCAGGCATCGCTCCAGTTTTATGACAGTGTAACTCCTTTGAGTTCAGTGGCATTACAGCAGCATGAAACTGGAGTAACAGAGAGTGTGTGTCTGAGTCAGATCTATGTGTCACTCTGTGGGGCCTGATTGTCCTCTCGGGCCTGCTGGTGTCAATTGGAAGTCACTCCAGTAACATTAGTGAAGTTATATCTTGCGTAAATGAGTGTGAGTGGAGAATGAGGGCCTGTGGGCTCCTGTATGGTGGTTTTACCCTGATGCATCAGTGGAGTTACACCAGCGGAAGTGAGGTCAGAATCAGTCCCCTCCATGTGTGTCCAATCACATCACCTTGTCCCTGTACACAGGGAACTTCATAAAGTCCCTTCCCCCCGAGGATCACAAAGCTCCTCCAGAAATATTAATGAAGTCAGCCTGAGACTGAGAGGGATAGGAATAGTCCATGGGGAATCTGAACTGCCCCAGGGTTAAGTGACTTACCCAAGGTCACAGAGTGGTACTGAGTCTAGTCTCACTCACGCAGATATGAAACAGGAGTAAGATCATGAAGTCATTGGCATCTACATCAACGTGTGTGAGACCAGTGTCAAGCCAAGCGATTCTATCAGGGAGCCAGGAGTAAGACCCAGATCTCCTGACTTCCAGTGCTTTAACTACAGGATACATAGATTCCAAGGCCAGAAGGGACCATTGTGGTCATCTAGTCTCACCTCCTGTATAACCCAGACCATAGAACTTCCCTGAAAAAATTTCTGTTGGAACTAGAACATAATTTTTAGAAAAACATCCACTCTTGACTTACAAATTGCCAATGATGGAGAATCCACCACGACCGTGGCAAATTGTTCCAATGGTTAATTACGTTCCCTGTTAAAAATGTATGCCTTATTTCCAGTTAGAATTTGTCTAGCATCACTTCTTAATCTTCTCTTTGCAAGGCTAAACAGATTGAGCTCCTTGAGTCTGTCACTGTAAGGCAGGTTTTCCAATCATTTAATCATTCTTGTGGCTCCTCTCTGAACCCTCTCCAATTTATCAACATCTTTCTTGAATTGTGGCCACCAGAGCTGGACACAGTATTCCACAGTGGTCACACCAGTGCCAGATATAGCGGTAAAAATAACCTCTCTACTCCCACTCAAGTTTCCCCTCTTTATGCATTAACCCAGTGGTTCCCAAACTTTTCCCCTTCACGACCCCATTTTCAGATATATTGCTTCCCGTGACCCCAGACAGCCTAGAGGACTCGTTTTTAAAATGGCGTTCTCCACACAGTGTGAGCTCACACACGTCCTGTACACAAGGTCATGCTCCATGGAGGATACCATTTTGTAGAGCAAAATGACATCCTCCATGCGGCGTGACCTGGCGAACGCCATATTGCACGTTCATGCTGTGCAGGGGATGCTATTTTACAATCCCGCACACTCAGGATTGCTGCACCCCCATCCGCAGATGGCGTGACACCCCTCCTCCCCCCACTTGGGGTCGTGACCCATAGTTTGGGTACGGCTGCATTAGCCCTTTCGGCTGTCGCATTGCACTCGGGGCTCTGTTCAGCTGATTATCCACCACAACTCCCCAAATCTTTTCAGAGTCACTGCTTCCCAGAATAGTGTCCCTCATCCTGTGAGCAAGGCCACCATTCTTTGTTCCTGGCTGAATACATTTACAGTTGGCCCTATTACAAAGGCCTATTGTTTCCCTGTGTCCAGTTTACCAAGTGATCCAGATTACTCTGCATCAGTGACCTGGCCTCTTCGTTGTTTGCCACTCCCACAAGCTCGGTGTCATCTGCAAACTTTATCGGTGATGATTTTATGTTTTCCTCCAGGATCATCGTCCCCTCTGACATAGCTGTGTGTATAAACCACATCCACATGCACTGATTCAATATATTTCAAAGGAGCAGTTTCCCAAAGCCACACAACATTTCTCAGCTGATCAGCGTGTGTTTGCCCATCAACTTCATTCAGATTAAGCCCCTTGATTCTGTGTGTGCATCTGCTCATCCATTCACATCACCGGCTCAGACTGTGAATCTGTCAGAATCACTCAAGCATTATATGGAGGGTCTCAGCGGCTGAGTGGTGGGAGTTTCTTACTTCTCAATCACTTGTCTGAATTTGATCCTAAGCCTTTTCAGTGGCCAGGACAAAGTAAACTAGTGTGTCTCTGTTTGATTCCTTGGGGACAGGTATCTGTGTCACAGAAACCAACATCAAAAATGTCATGGAGGTTGCATTACTCTCCTAGCCCCATGGGTGGTGCCCTTCAAGTCAGGCTCGAGGCATATTGGTGGAGCGTTGGGTGAGACGTTTGCACTATGGTTGCTTGTAAGTGCCCATTCTGGACGTCAGGACAAGGCCTCGCTCTCCCAGAGTGTCATTCAGGCACCTTTCACCAGCACTAAATAGACGTAAAAATGTAATTGATGTTAGAGGAATTTAAAAAGAAAGGCTAAGGGCCTGTTTTGCAGCAGAGTTGAGCACTCACTGATGCTGACTTCTTTGCATCTGTCTTCAGCACAGAAGATGTTTGGAAACCCCTGCTCTTTTCAGCGCTGCTGCTGGCCCTCTTCATTTATGTATTCATTCATAGAGTCTTAGAATTTAAGGGCAGAAGGCACCACTAGTCTGACCTCCTGTATAGCAGATGCATGTCTCCATGCATCTGAAGAAGTGGGTTTTTTACCCACGAAAGTTTATGCCCAAATAAATCTGTTAGTCTTTAAGGTGCCACTGGACTCCTCGTTGTTTCTGTGGATCCAGACTAACATGGCTACCCCTCTGATACTGTATAGCACAAATCCTTCAGTTTCACCTTGTTGCCCCTGTATTGAGCCCAATAACTTGATTTTGACTAATGCACATCTTCCAGAGCAGCATCTTGATCTGACGACATCAAGAGATGGAGAATCCACCACTTTGGGAATTTGTTCTAATGGTTAATCACCCTCACAGTTAAAAATGTATGCCTAATTTCCAACTTGAATTTGCTCTTGTTATGTCTTTCTCTGCTAGATTAAAGAGCCCTTTAGTATTTGCTATTTTTGTTAGGATATAGATATTCAGGCCTGTCTGTAAAGGCCTAGACTCTAAGAATTTAGGTGTATTCTTATCACTTGGCTAGTGATAGAGGTATAAAAGAAAGAATCAAAATCACTGTCTGCCAGTGTAAGGGCCTTCTCTTACTGTGACAGTCTGAGGCCCTGTTCTTTGGCTAAGGTATTTGGCTAAGCAACAGAGGCAACCATAAGCTGGGAAGCGACCGGTCACATCCTTACATTCCAAACTAGTCACATCGAAAGAAGGTGCTATTGGGCTGTTAGGATACAATCCTGTCCTGATAATGCCTATCGCCTCCAGAGAAAGGGAAGCGCCTAGAAAATGTAAAAGGAAACTTAGTTTGATAGCATCCTGTCTGGCAAGAACTCACTTATCAATAGCTGGGATGTGAAATCCTGACTTCTGTATTGTTTTGTCATTACAGTTCCCACTTTGCTATTGTTTGTCTGTATAATCTCTGTCTGGTTCTGTGATTGTTCCTGTCTGCTGTATAATTAATTTTGCTGGGTGTAGACTAATTAAGGTGGTGCGATATAATTGGTTACATAATCATGTTAAGATTGGTTAGTTAAATTTCAGGAAAATGATTGGTTCAGGTATAGCTAAGCAGAACTCAAGTTTTACTATATAGTCTGCAGTCAATCAGGAAGTGGGTGGGTGGGGGGGAATGGGAACAGGGAATGGGGGTGGGGAAATTGGAATCATGTTTAGCTAAAGGGGGAAATGGGAACAGGGACACAGGTAAGGCTCTGTGGTGTCAGAGCCTGGGAAGGGGGACACTAAGGAAGGAAACTGGAATCATGCTTGCTGGAAGTTCACCCCAATAAACATTGAATTGTTTGCACCTTTGGACTTCGGGTATTGTTGCTCTCTGTTCATGCAAGAAGGACCAGGGAAGTAAGTGGGTGAAGGAATAAGCCCCCTAACAATTTTCTTCCCTTGAAGATACTTATATACCGTAATCAAGTCTGTTTTATTTCTGGCAAGCTGAAGGCTGAGCTCTCTAACTCTGTCACTATCAAGCATTTTCTCCAGTCCTAATCATTTTGGTGCTTTAAGATTTTGGGGTTTTTTATATAGATGTTATGTTGGCCTCTGTTGTTATACAGAGATTCGATTGAAACATATGCATAGCACCCAGAATGCATTAGTGAAGGGCTGGGTAATTTTCAGATCCATACTAGGAAGCTATAGTTAGATAGGATAAGAAAACAGTAACCAAACTGCATGCTTCAGGGTATAAGATGACCCTCTCTTCTTGGGAACAGGAAGGAATCCTTCCCTTCCTATGGGAAGAACAATTACCCGGTGCATGACAGGGGAAATGCTTTCTTCTGAAACACCCGGTGTTGTGTCTTGCAGCAGGACCGAATGCTTTAGCTCCACTAGAAGTTATGGGCTCGAGATGCTGGGATCAGTGGGTGAAACCTTACTGCCTGTGTTATGCAGGAGGTCAGACCAGATGACCATAAAGGTCTTAGCATCTATTAAATGGATCTAAAATAACTTAGCCTGCCATCTGATCGGAGCATATTAAAAGCCTATTAAAGTCTTATGGAAAATCTTTATTTAAGCTAGGTTTTTATTACAGGTGGTTTGTACATGGGTAAGATACAGTCGCTTGATTGCAAATAATGCTGGAGAGCCCCATTTGCAGGGGTCTTGGTCTGGATGGCTGGGAGGAAGTGATGCTGCCACTGAGGTGTCTGGGCCAATCCTCTTCTCATCTCTATGCTGCCTTTTCTTTGTCTCGTTTCTCCTCTTCTATTGCCAGGAGGCGCTCCCTCTCCTTGATCAGCTGCACTCCACAGTAGGTGACGAACCAGATGGACAAGGTGCTCAGGGGGAAACCTGCGAGCCAGAGGGACAGACAGTCAGCTTGACTTGGGCGCTAATGAAAAGGGTGAGGTTCTTCTCCAAAGCTAGTCTGAATGCAACTCAGCATCCTTGCTCGGTGCGGGGCAGGTCCTGAGAGGTGATAAACATGGGGAATCATGTCTGTGCATGATCCACAGCCCATGGCAATCCATGGCACTCTTTCCATCGACTTCCCTGGGCTTTGGATCTGACCCTATCTGCACTCATCCATTGGGGCGGAGTTCTCCAGGGGTGGGCCCAGATCTGCCAAAGTAGCACGGTCTTCTATAAACCATGAGGCCCTCCCAGCTTTGAATCCTGTGGAAATACTTTCTCAGCTCCCCAAGCTCAGACAGACTCCTTCGTCCCACTTAGGGCTTGTCTGCACAACTGCGTAAGTTGATGTAAGTTACGTCGCTCAGGGGTGTGAAAAAGCCACCCTCCCTGAGCACCGTAAGGTACATCAACTTAAAGCTCTGTTCACACCGTGCTATGTTGGTGGGACACGCTCCCTGCCAACATCGCTTCTGCCTCTCGTTGAGGTGGAGAGTAATTATGCCGACGGGAGAGCTTCTAGTACAGGGCCATAATTCCACTGGACACGGGTCTGCCAACGTTAGAAGCCACAACTGTTTCCATAGCAGAGAAAGAGAGATCTAGACCCTGTGCCTGTTAAAACAGGACCTCTCAATGAGTAATACGACTAGCTCCGACAATGAACTCAGCCATCAGAAACTTCTGATGTTCTGAACCCCCCAGGTCACACGTTATCCCCCTCCTGAGCCCCGGTCAGTCCCGTGGGGGAGCCTGGAAGGGGACGGGACACCACTCAGTCAGCTACTTATAGCCCAGGCTGTTTCAACATGCTGCTGCCACCTCTCGGTGAGAAACACGCCGTCAGGGTAGGTTATTAGGGGATGGGAGAATGAATGGGATTTAATAACAGAAGGGATCCAATACAGATGCCTAAGAAGCTGTTAGAAATACAAGGCTGGTGAGGAATCATAGAATCATAGAAGATCAGGGTACCTCAGGAGGTATCTAGTCCAACCCCCTGCTCAAAGCAGGACCAATCCCCAACTAAATCAAGAGAGCGTGTGTCTGCCAAATTCATGGGAATAGTAGCTGTAATGGAAGAAGGAGGAAGTGGGGAAATAAATCCCTGTTATTATTATTTATGTTGCAATAGCATTGACAGGTCTAAACCATGGTCAGAGCCGCAGTGTGCTAGGCCCTGTAGAAACATGGCAAGAAATGATGGTCCCTACCCCAAGGAGCATATACGCTAACGCTCCTCCTGTTAAATCAGGGTGCCAGACTGGGGGGGTCGTTGGTTTGAGTTTGGTGTAGTGACTCCTGTAGGCAAAGAAAAAGGGCTTGTTCATCTGAGGGAGACCAGAAGGGCTTTACCTGTCAGGAGGATTCTCTTGGCAACCAGCAGCGTGAAGTCCAGGCTGTTGAGGGCAAGGACGTTGTAGAGGACAATGGCCCAGAAGTTTGCAGCCCCGAAGATCCCTCTAATCCGCCGAGACATCGGCTCTGACATGTTGGCCTGCCCGGTGAAACAGAGGGATAGGAGTGTAAGGGGAGAGCGCTGCCTGCTAAGGGGAGTGGGATTTTTGTTAGCTGTGCTCTCTGAGAGCCCATCTTTCTATCTCAGGTTCCACGACTGTGGTATCCGAACACCACGCCATCTTTAGCCTCAGAGCATCCCCGTGAGGAACAATCGTGCTATTACCCCCATTATACAGATGGGGAACTGAGGTGTGCAGAGACTAAGGCCTCACTCCCACTGAGTTCAGTGCGCCCAAGATCATACAGGGAATCTGTGGTAGAGCAGGGAATCGAACGCAGGTGCAAACAACCTGAACCATCCTTCCTTTCTAGTCTTGTCGCTCCTCTCTCTGGCCCATTCGTTGTCTCCCTCCATTTGGCACTCAGGCTCCCAATTCTGCCAGGTGTTGAGCCGTGAAGTCTGTGGGAGCTGGGGGCACTCAGCACCTTCCAGGAGGGACTCCCAGGACCAGGATCGGCCTGGAGTCTCCAGGAATTAAAGATTAACCTTGAATTAAAGATGATGTCATGTGAGTCAATCTCCAGGAATATGCCCAACCAAAATTGGCAGCCCTCCTTGGGACTGGGCCTGCTGCCCACAAAGATCTGCTCTGTGTAAAGTGCCCATAGCAGAGTGAGGATCCCCCTCGCTAATGGACAGTAGCGTGGGGCAACCAGGCTAATGCGTGAGCTGAGCCAGCCCGAGGCCACCACCTTCCATTCTGCGAGCACCAGCCTGCAATGGCGTTTGGGGCTCCGGACGGGATGGAGCCAGGATGGAGCTGGGGCAGCCGAGTCTGGCCAAGAGAGCAGAGACCCTAAGTAAATTTCATTGTGCTTCATGCTGGCTCGTGCCCATGGCTGACGTGGTCACTCTCATTTTCCCTACGCTCTTCCCCCTGCCTCACGGCTGCCTTTGCCCCTCTCTCCTTCCTCTCCTGTGGCTGCCTGGGCCGTGGTGCTCTCTCCACCTCTCATAGCCACCTTGCCAAGCAAACCCTCCCCATTTCAGTGACCCCCACACCTGTCCTGGCCTGGCTTATACCCCTGGGTCGTGTCCTGAGTTAGACTGTAGGCTTATCAGGACAGGGAGGCTGATGGGAGTGGAAGAATTCAGCATCTCCCGTCATCAGGCAGGCAGACAGTCCAGGTTCACTCCATACTATAGCTCCGTTGTTCTGCGATTCCTTCGGTGGGACAGGGCTGCTTTGCCACCATCTCTCCTGGTCTCCAGAGAGGGAGCCTGGCCTGCAGAGGGGGGCATGGCTGGGATGTTGCTACATGTGGCTGATCTCCAGTTGCTGGAATGGTTTCCTGGGGCCGTGGGCAGTCATGTGTAGAATGCAACAGCGTTTAGGCTCTGTTCGCAGCCAGGGATCCCAGGACTGGGGGAGCACAAGGATGTGTTAAAACTTTTCCTCCGGTCCTGCACTGAGTCCCACTCAGGTAGACAAGGGAATGACCCAATGTTTGCAAAGTGCGTACTAGATGATGGGAGGGATTTTTTGCCTCTCCTGTGCACCTTAGTAATAGGAGGCTGCTTTGAGGCACGCTGCTATGGGCACGATCCTTTGCCATGATTGTTATTAGCACTGGCTGGAAGCTGTTAAGATTTAGAAAAACCTAAAGCCCCACGACAATAGCAGAATGTGATAGTCACTTGCACATAATCCTCAGTGCCGCTGCTGTGACTGGAGACGGGAAGTGGTTTTTACAGCAATCTTCAAAGAGAACTAGAAATCCCAGGACCCTTGGAGCTGAGAAGTATGGTGCCTTGGGCAATAAGATTTCTCTGGCTTTGTGGGTTATAATCTGGTTACAAGTTCAATTTGAAGAAGCAAGGGGATGGTTAGCTCTGACGTGTTTCTTTGAAGCGCGTCGGTGTCAGGGTCGATGGTTTAGGGGTTTGGTAAAAACAACAGAAATGTTTCCCTGATGTGATTTCTTGCATCTTTCCCAGCAGCACCCTCCTACTGGCCACTAGCTCCCACATTTAGATGGGGGTCACTGGTCTTTAGAACGGAGTAAAAAATGGCATTTCAGACCTGCAGGAAATTCCAATATTTCGATGTTTGTTTTCATCCCAGATCGGGATAAAAAGTTGAAATGTCAAAAAAAAAAAAAAAAAAAAAGTGCAGAATGAAAAAGGGTTCTGGAAAAATTCCATGCGGACACATTCAATGTTTTGTTTCTGCTGGGCATTAACTTTACTTCCACCTGAGTCGCTGCGGGTGCTTCAGGGGTTGTAGTTCTGGGTCCCTCGATGCCCTCTCCATTTTCCCCTAGGGGAAGCTCCAGTTCTGTGGCTGGAATAACTCTCCCCTGAAGCACCGCAGCAGCTCAGGTGGGCTTTGGATCAGGCTCTGGGGGGAGGGAATTTGGATTTTGTCTGCGCATGTGGCTGCTCATGAAGGTAGAGGACTTGGAGCACGAAGGCTGCTCCTTGTTGGTAATCCCAGCAGAAAGGCCATGGACTCTATGGCCATGGACTGAGCTGCCCTCCCTGCCCTAGCGGTGATCCCTTCAGCTCTACCAGCCTTTCAAAACCAAAATGAGGGTGATCTGAAGTACCCAAAGGGCTTTAGGTGGGAGGGATGGGGCTGTCACCCCTTCCCAGCCAAAGATGGGGAATGTTCCTGTGTTGCGGTATATAGACCCTACGAGAGAACGGACACTAAGGCTACGTCTACGTAGCTCATGGCAGCGAGACACCTAGCCCAGGACGACAGCCTCAGGCTGGCTCTACTGCGTGAAAATCAGCTGTGTAGACATTGTGGCTTGGGCTCTGAAGCCTAAGGAGGGGGTGGGTGTCAGACTCTGAGCTCTAGACTGAGAGACAGCATTTACACAGCTGTTTTTAGCACGGTAGCGCGAGCCTGAGTCTGTTGACCCCCACGATGGGATGCTCATGTAGATATACCATAAAGGGTTAAAAAAGGGAGTGATCACCTCTCCAGCTGCACCTATGGATCAGCTACAGACAGGGGGGGATCAAAGGCTGCAGCCCAGCCAGAACAGGGGGCTGGAGATCCAGAAAGCCCCAGGGTAGGGGCTCCATGGGGTCAGACAGGAGGAAGCTGCCCAGGAAAACCAGTTCTCTGCCAGAAGGGATTTGAAAAGATTATCAGGCAGGAGGAACCATCAAGGCCATGAGGTAGGAAGCAGCCCAGAGAAGCAGTAGAAGATTTATGTAAACAAGTCCCGGACTGCATCACCCAGGGTCCCTGGGCTGGGACCTAGAGGAGAGGGCAGCCCTGGGTCCTCCTCCTAGCCCCACACAGAGTAGAGACTGCTGAGAACCCTGACCAGGGATGGCAACAATAACAGGAATTCTCAACTTTTCCTTTGTGTTCCTGCTTTAACTTACTTCATTCCTGCCCTGTTGAAGAAAGAAGGGAAGACACCAGTAAAGGGGGCAGCCCCCAAAAGAGGGGATAAGAAGAGAGGCCCCAGGCCGAAAGCCCAAACCCCTGGGACTACTGAGAGAAGGTCCACTAAAGAGACGGGAAGGACTTTGGGTGGGGCCAGACTCCTTTCAGTCCTGAAATGGGAGAGACGCAAGTAACCCAGCCGGAGAACTGGGGTTACAGACGCAGGCTGCTGGATATAGGTTCCATCCCTGAACAAACTAAGGGAAACCGAGGCAGGGACGACAGCAGTACCGTGGCAGACTGCCAGGGAGTGCGGCAGTGTTGCAGATCCTCAGTTACAGCTCCCCATTTGATCGGAAATCTAAAATGCTGTATGAAGCCAGCGTTTTGGGCCCCGGGTGTAAACTGGTACAGCTCCCCTGAAGTCACACGTGTTCTTATCCATCTGTCACCCCAAACCAGATGATCCACCCCACTTGACGGCAGGTTGCCATTGAGTTTCTTACCTCCAGGCTGCCAAAGGGCTCCATCTGGAAACACTTCTGCACCCAGAGCTCGAAGTTGAGTCCAAAGCAGTTGCAGACAGACCAGATGTAAACGATCTCGCAGGGGCCCAGCCACAGGGTGGTGACAGCGAAGGTGCAGATGGTGGCCCGAAGCTCCTTCACAACAGCGTCGTGGTTCTCTCCCAGGTGATCGTACACATACCTAGGGGTCAATAGGATCAGTATTGTTTAGTGGAGATCTGCATTGTATTCCTGGTTCGGCTACTGGTCTGTTGGATGACCTTGGGCCATAGGCGCCGACACCGGGGGTGCTCCGGGGTTGGAGCCCCCAAGGGGGAAAAATAGTGACTGTTCAGCACCCACCAGCCACAGCTGTCTGGCAGCCCAGGGAGGGGCTTGGGGAAGGGTGGAGAGCAGCAAGCAGCTGGTGGGCAGGGACCTTGGGGAGGAGGCAGAGTGGGGGCAGGCAGTGGCGGAATGAGGGTGGGGCCTTGGGGGCCGAGGCGGAGTGGGAGTGGGGGCTTGGGGCAGAGCAAGGGGGGGGGTGGATCACTGGTGGGGAAAACTTAAACTTGGTGCTTTTGCCTTGGGCAAGTCTTGTCACCCCTCTGTGCCTCAGTTTCCCCATCTGTAAAATGGGGATGGTGGTCCTGGCCCTCCTTTGTGCTTTGGGAGCCAGGGATGGAAAGTGCTGTGTAAGAGCTCGTTGTTGTTGTTGTCACTAGAGCAGCAGCTCTGCAGCTTGAACAGAGAATTCCTCCCTGCATTACTCTATGGAGAGCGTTGGCTTCCAACCGAGTTACTCCAGGACTGTCTTCTGCAGGCGTTTTGTCTCCTGGGGATTGTACGGGAGGAGGAAGAATTTGTAGGGGTGCCCTGGCAATGAAAGAGTTACATCTGCTGGGGAGTAAATGGTGGGGAGCTGGGGATGGCTGCCGTCTGGCACTGCGAGGGTTACACCCTGCTGTGGGGCAACTGGGAGGAGAGCCAGTAGGGAATCACTAAGTCTTTTCATGGGGGTTTGCCCTGGGGATGGGATTCTGCAGCGGGAGGGGCCGGGGCAGTGTTACTTGGGGGGCTGACAGGACGGTGTCTGGGAAACCTCTAGCAATGAGTATGTGTGGGGGGGTGGAGGGTGAGAAAACCTGGATTTGTGCTGGAAATGGCCTAACCTGATGATTCCTTTAGATAAGCTATCACCAGCAGGACAGTGAGGTGGGAGGAGGTATTGTTTCATATTCTCTGTGTATATATAAAGTCTGCTGCAGTTTCCACGATATGCATCTGATGAAGTGAGCTGTAGCTCACGAAAGCTCATGCTCAAATAAATTGGTTAGTCTCTAAGGTGCCACAAGTACTCCTTTTCTTTTATCGTATCACCATAATACAAGCCACTACAAAGCCCCTCCCGCTCTTCTCTCGCAAGGATATGGGTTTTACGATATACAGTTATTGTGACACCTCTTCCTAGGGGGGGCCACGTGCTTGGTTTTTGACCAGAAAGGTGGGTTGAAAAGGGAACCTGATAGTGTCCAGTCAGATCTACTGACTGGACACACAAAGTCCAGTTAATGTGGGAGGGGGTGGTGGGGAGGTGCCGGGTCATTACCCACGCCAGCCCCTACTCAGCCGGGGCCGCCTCCTACCTGCATTGGGCGGCTGCAGTTCCCAGCCCCGGCTCTGCAGATGAATCCCTTCCAACCCCGGCAGGGGAGAGAGGGGAATATCAACGAGCGACGGGGGACAGGGGAATAGGAGGAGATGTTTGCGGGGTCTTGGGGGGGACGAGGCGGGGCTGGGACGGGGCCTCAGGGGAACAATTCAGGGTGGGGAAGGTTCCGGCACTCCTGCTGGAGTGTCCAGTTTTTAAATATTACAAAGTTTGCAACCCTACCACCTCGCCATGTATGAACCATTTACCAGGCTCCCTGGTGCACAAACATTTAATCACAGACCACTGACACTCCTCGCACAGTCACTAGCGTGTTATTGTTACTGAAAACAGCTGAAAGGCTGAGGAAGACATGGATGCAGCATAAGCCTTGGGATATGGTCAGAATGAGGTAACCTGAGATTTGGGGGGGGCTGGATTTGGCGGAGTGAGAGAGAATCAGATTGGAGGCGAGCCGGGATAGAATTGTTCAGCAAAAAGGTTTGAGACAAGTTCTGGGTGGTGGTTCGTGTTGGTTCTTATTGTCTCCAAACCAATTGGCTCAGCTCTTTTTTAAAAACTTTTTTAAAAACCAGTCTTTAAAAAGACTGCCTGGATCACAGCTTAGGGAGCTGATCAGCAAAGAGATGAGAACTGAGATGCTTTAGGATTCTCTGTGACCAGAGTGAATAATGCTTAATGTCCTTCTGCCGTTGAGAGCCAGTTACATTGCCATTCAGGGAGTCAGTCAGACCATGGAAGAGAAGGCCCCAAACCCCAGTGGAGATGACAGACCTCCAAAGAAGACTTACTTGCATAGCCAGTCGTTAATCCCTCTGTCAAAGTGCCTAAAATACAGATAGGCGAAATGAGAGAAAAACGTTAACATGGGAAGCGTTAACAATTGCATTATATTACATCTTCATTCAAAGACGTCTGCTCTCACTTGCACCCATTTTATACTGGTGTAATGCCATTGAACTTACTCCCGATTAACCAGTTTGTCTGCCAGGCGCAGAATACCAGTGTTAACTTTAACTGTCTCCGATGCAAATGTTTCACCAAAGCATCTGATTTTGCAGTTATTTCTCTGCAAACGCCACTGAAGTGAATGGGCCACACTGGGACCTGGGCGTAAGCAGATGCCTCTTCCAGAGCCATCTCTGGGCCACTGATTTCAGTGATATAAATAGTGATGTAAGCTACATTTTGAAGTGGGCCAGAAAAGGGGGGTAATTCTCCTTTCACACCACTGTAACACTATGAACAGTTGGGAACAATCCGACATTATCCTGACGGATCCACCATTGAAGCCGGAGGTAGGAAAGGTTTCGTAGTTCACTGGCTGAATGTACCTCTCGGGGAAGGACGGTTTTCTGCTTTTACTATTGTCTAGTTTTAAAAATGTCATAGGTAATGGGACTTCCACCTCTTCCCTTTGGAAACTGTTCCACACGATAATACATCTCCTTGTCGGGAAGTTCTCTCTCATATTCAGCCTACAAGTCCCTTCTCTTCTGTCCATCCCATTACTCCTGCTTACATCCCCCTGGACAACACTCAATAATTTCTCTCCATCCTATGTGTTTACACCATTCTGGTATCAGTAGGCAGGGGTAATGGGCCAGATCCTCAGCTTGTGTAAATCAGTCTAACTCCATAGACTTGAGCAGAGAAATGACTGTTGACACCAGCTGAGGATCTGGGCCTACGACCACATCTATCTAACTAGGTAACACATGTAGCATAGGATCATTCTCCCTTCCTTTGCGACCTTAGCCAATAAGATCTTGGGACTATTTGACCAACTGGTTGCAAGGAGAGAGAAATGACAAAGCCGTGTTCCTTCTCAGTATATTTCCTTTGGACTGACTGGATGAGTCTCCTGCTGCCTAGGTCCATTAACATTTTAGATGCACTCACGTTTCTGCAAAGACGTAGAGCATGGTGATGCATTTCGGGGGCTGCGGCGGGTCCAGGTGATCCAATCTAGCAATGGTGTTGATAATTCCAAACATCACAGCAGCTTTCACCCAGTCATACACCAAGTTAGAGTAGGCCAGGCCGGCTGTATGGTACATAGCAAAAAAAGGAGTAAAGAGAACTGCCCAGTGAGAGGCAGGGAAACAGTAGCATGATCTAATATTAACATGAGAGCTCTGCAGAAGACAGGAGTTCTGTTTAGCGAAGGATTTTGTGATTTCGAAATCTGGCTTCGTGCTTAATAAGAACAGACCCCAGAGTTTTTGAAATTCTCTGGAAAGGAAAATTCAGAACAAAAACCATTTTGCGTCATTTGAAACGTGTTTCAAGACTGCCCTTTTCATTTTCTACTATGATACCCTACAAAATAAAAAAAATTGAAATGAAAAGTGGTTTCAAACCAAAAAGTTGAAATGTTTCGTTTGGAACATATCAAAATGGGACGTTTTCATAGTGTCAGAACTCCTCCCCCTCCCCCCCCCCCAGTTTTCTTCCAAACCAAAATTCCGGTGAAACTGACCCAATTTCACAAAGTCTTTTTATTTAGATGCACCTGCAAATTCTGACAGAATATGCATTTAACCCGCTCTAGTTAAGACAAGGTGGCTCTCTTTTCCTCTGGGGTCCAGACCTCATATAGAAGTAACTTGGATTGTGAGCTCTTTTGAGCAGGGATTGTCTTTTTGTTGTGAATTTGTATGGCACCTAGCACCACGGGGTCCTGGTCCATGACTGCGGTTCCTAGTCACTGCTATAATACGTTCATAATAATAATTAATAATAGGCTTAGGACTCTGCTATTTCCTCTGAGCTAGCAGACCTGGTCTTTTCAACTCAAGCAGTAGAGGCTTGTGCTTTTATATGTAAAACTCCTGGATTTGGTTCCTGCATATGATCCATCGAGGAGAATGGTTATAGTAGAACCTGCCAGCCATCTCAGCACCGGTATCAGCGGTTAACACAGGCATCACCCTTTAAAACAAACCAATGTTTGTTTTTATTCCATTCTCAAACCTTCCCGTAAGTTCAGAGGCTGAGCTTTGGCCACATTCTGGTCTCAGAAAGCACCATGGCAAGTGCACCTTCCACCAGAAATGTACCTCCAGGCTCAGCCAGGGGCAAGTTTTCTCTTTATCTGGTTGTTGCCCGTGGCGCTTGAGTCAAGGCTCTGCCTCCTGTGACACCTCAGCCTGTGTCCACACACCCACATAATAGGCCCGATTCTGCTCCCGGTCACATCAGTGCGGATCTGGAGCCACTCCACTGAAGTCCTCTGCGTTTTACCCTCTGGTGGCCTCGTGCTCAAGCTGGCGGGGCTGAGACCAGAATCTCAGACTCTGGCCCCGCGAATACAGAGTCACGATAAACAGTGGGGAAGCCGCTGTTGAACACGACAGTGGGATACTTTGACAGTGTCTCTTGTTGTCTTAGAACTTTGGCCCAGGCGCACCCTGGCCAAAACGTTCATACATGGCCACTAATTCTGGGTTACCGGGTGCCCCGTTCGAGACACCTTGGGGCTGATTTTCAGAGGTCCTGAGCTCCCACGATTCACACTGAGATCAATGGGAGCTGCTGGGTGCTCAGCACTTCTGCATACCAGGGCCTTTTTACTTTAGCTGCCTAAATAATGATTTAGCTGCCCAACTTCAAGCATCCACGGTTAACCATTTTGGCCTTGATTTATCTTCCCTTATTACACGACATTACTTAGGCATCTGAATAAAAATATTAGTTAACATTTCAGACTCGAGATGTTCCTAAACCTGCTAAAATCAGAGACGGCCAATAAGCAACTAAGGGCCAGGAATGAAAGGTGGTTCTCTGGGTCACCCACCTAAAGCCCAGTCCGAGAGCCGAGTCACGAACTTCACGTCCGCAGGAAGGGTCAAGATGTAGAAGAAATGGAAAAACACATCCACAGCGACGATCGCTCCCAGGTGGAGAAAAGCGTGGACGCGAATGTTCCACATCTCATTGTCTTTGCGTCTCAGCTCCCTGGTGCTTACCTGTTGGGAAGACGAGCATGGGAAGGGTTCAATTGAAAGGGACGCATTTGCTATGCTACCCAGAGAATGTGCTGAGAGTAAAACAGCCACCTTTGGCCATCTCTAGTAGAATTTCCCCAGCCTGCCTGAAGCCTTGTCTACACTGGGGTTTTGCCCCAGTTTGAGCCATCGGTGGCCGCTGTCGGTGCATCTGCACCAGTGCAAATGCCGAGTGTCCACAGGGTAACCTGCTAAAAGTTGATACTAATGCAGTTTAACCCCACTGTCAAGCAGTCCATTGATGCAAAATAGCAGTTTTGCCTGTCTGCATTGGCAATGGGTGCGGCTGAGCTCTGACAACTGTGGCGAGGGCAAATCCAAGCACAGAGGTAATGACTCCTTTTGGACAGAGCGTGTCATTTGCAGGCTACGGCCTTGCTGGTGTGTGAGAAACAGCAACAGAGCTGCTGATACGCTCTTCTGGGCAGGGACTGCGTCGTTCAGTTCTGACGAGTGCAGTGCACTCCCATGGCACAAACACAACGAAATGGAAACAATACATCATTCACTGTAAGGACGGTCTTGAGTTTTTTATTTCGTCAGTGATCTGGAAAAAGGGGATGAACTGGTAATCTCGAGGGAAATGCCACAACACGGAGAACTATTTGAGGGGGAATAAGTGCTTAAAGGGATTGGTTAAAGCTTAACCTCAGACCTAGATTGTGGAAGACTCTCTGCATGGGTAGGAATGAGGCAAGGGACACACACAGCCCTGCATGCCCGTTGCAAGGGCCAGTCACAGTAATGATTCTTACGCTCAAAAGAGCATGGTGACTTGGTCATGCCACCTGGTGTATTATTCACCCCAAAGGCAGCAGGGAGAAAGCAGCCTCCGAGCTCCCCTCCATGTGCTCCCTACACAGGCTAGCTGGTTGGGCATGACAGTGCAGGGGGTACACAGTGATCTGTGTGCACCAAGAAAACAGCGAGGAGTCTGGTGGCACCTTAAAGACTAACACATTTATTTGAGCATAAGCTTTCGTGGGTAAAGACCCCACTTCTTCAGATGCATGGAGTGAAAATTACAGATGCAGGCATAAATATACTGGCACATGAAGAGAAGGGAGTTACCTTACAAGTGGAGAACCAGTGTTGACAGGGTCAATTCAATCAGGGTGGATATGGTCTACTCCCAATAATTGTTGAGGAGGTGTCAATTCCAGGAGAGGGAAAGTTGCTTTTGTAGTGAGCCAGCCACTTCCAGTCCCTGTTCAAGCCCAAATTAACGTTGTTAAGTTTGCAAATGAATTGTAGCTCTGCAGTTCCTCTTTGAAGTCTGTTTTTGAAGTTTTTTGGTTGCAGGATGGCTACTTTTAAATCTGTTATAGAATGTCCAGGGAGAGTGAAGTGTTCTACTGGCTTTTGTAAGTTACCGTTCCTGATGTCCGATTTGTGTCCATTTATTCTTTTACGTAGGGACTGTCCGGTTTGGCCAATGTACATGGCAGAGGGGCATTGCTGGCACATGATGGCGTATATCACATTAGTAGATGTGTAGGTGAATGAGCCCCTGATGATGTGGCTGATATGGTTGGGACCTATGATGGTGTCGCTAGAGTAGACATGGGGACAGAGTAGGCAATGGGGTTTATTACAGGGATTGGTTCCTGGGTTAGTGGTTCTGTTGTGTGGTGTGTGGTTGCTGGTGAGTATTTGCTTCAGGTTGGGGGGCTGTCTGTAAGCGAGGACTGGCCTGTCTCCCAAGGTCTGGGAGAGTGAGGGATTGTTTTCCAGAATAGTTGTAGATCGTTGATGATGTGCTGGAGAGATTTTAGCTGGCGGCCGTACGTGATGGCCAGTGGTGTTGTGTTATTTTCCTTGTTGGGCCTGTCCTGTAGTAGGTAACTTCTGGGTACCCGTCTCGCTCTGTCAATCTGTTTCCTCACTTCCCCAGGTGGGTACTATAGTTTTAAGAATGCTTGATAAAGCTGCAGAGCTACAATTCATTTGCAAATTTAACACCATTAATTTGGGCTTGAATAGGGACTGGGAGTGGCTGGCTCCCTACAAAAGCAACTTTCCCGCCTCCTCATCAGTTATTGGGAGTGGACCACATCCACCCTGACTGAATTGGCCGTGTCACCACTGGTTCTCCACTTGTAAGTTAACTCCCTTCTCTTCACGTGCCAGTATATTTATGCCTGTGTCTGTAATTTTCACTCCATGCATCTGAAGAAGTGGGGTTTTTTACCCACGAAAGCTTATGCCCAAATAAATCTGTTAGTCTTTAAGGTGCCACTGGACTCCTCGTTGTTTTTGTGGATACAGACTAACACAGCTACCCCTCTGATACTTCTGTACCCCAAGTTGCTCTGGCAAGCACAGTCCTGGCTGGTCCTCCTGCTGGGACAGGGTGACTTCACTCTGACCTTCTGCTTCAGTGGGCTTTTTAGAATGGCCATTGCACCATGGCATGTTCCCTGACAGCAGTTTCACTGCCGTGCAGCGAGTCTTGTAATAAAGGAAGGGAAGGACTGGAAGCCCCGTCACCACACTGGACAAGGCCCTCCGGAATCCAGAGCAGGGGAGAATCCTGCATCAGTTGGGGCTGCTCTTTTCCCTCTCTGATTTCGGGGGCTCACTGGTGTGCTCTGCAGTAACAGTCGGTGCTATTCCTCCCAGTCCCTGCAGCCTCCCTTGAATATTGGAATATAATAATGATCATGACAAGTGTTTAGGATTATGCCTTGGCCCTCAGCAGCTCCATAAAATTGCTGCTGAATAAGAAATCTGCTTATATTCACTACGATTTCTTCATTCCCCATGGGGCAGGAGTTCTCGGAAAGCACTTTGGCGGCAGCTGTAATAGCCCAATCGACAGAAACAGATGATTTCCAAGGATTAAAGCATTGGCCAGCATCGCTTGAGTATGTTACTCTCACTCTGCCTTTGATATCGGCCTGCAAGCAGCCAGGCTGTCAGGAAATGAAGAGGCTTCCAAGCATAGGACCTGAGAAGGCACTGGAGTTTAATCCGGCGGGGATCAGCTGTTACTGGCTGGTTATCCCAGGCAGCTGTCATTTCTCCCCTCTAACAACGGGTTCTGGGACATTGAGGTCTAAGAGGAAACATCTGTGACGCAATACAAGGGGCTTCAGCGAATCACAAGGGCCTCCGCTTATCTCTGTTTCCAAAGCCATCCCTACGCAGTGTCGCGGGCTGGGCGTTGGGCTGGATGGAACTCCTGACTCAGCGTTCCCATGGATACCGCACGCAACATCCTTCCAGGTGATTCATCCCACTGCGGGATGAAGGTCAGCTGCCTTCTATTTGCGCTCAGGGACAGTGCAGAGCCTAGCTGAGAGGAAGGCTGGTGCAGCGGTTAGGACTCCAGTGTAGGAGGTAGCAGACTGGGGTTGAGTCCCTGAGCCACCACAAACTTCCAGTCTGACCTTGGACAACTCACTTAGCCGCTCTGTGCCTCAGTTTCCCCCTCCGCACAATGGGAATAGTAGCTCTGCCCTGCCTCTCAGGGGTGCTGTGACAGCGCATTAAAGAGTGTGAGGCCAGCAGAGGTCACGTTAACTGTGGCCATATAAGCCCTTTCAATAGATTATCAGCGTGGAGATGGTACCAGTGCCAGTGACTGACAAAGACCCTGTTTTCACTTGCTTTGGGCTGAAATTTGCCACACAGGGCGTCGGCCTCAGGCTGAGTGACTTCCGGAAAGTGTCGGCTCACCTGGCTCAGCAGTTTCTCAAAATGAGGCTGGGGGGGATTGGAAATACGTTGTTTTACCCGGGGTTAAAAATTTCTGGCGATCTTTCATTTGAGAAGCTCTAGCGCCCCCCAGCTTTGGAGCAGGCACTAGAAATTTGACAGGAGCATGGCCTTTGCCTCAGGAAGGTGCTCCGGGCTGGGGCCGTGGGGTTTAGAGTGCGGGAGGAGGATCAGGACTGATGCAGGGGGGTTGGGGTGCGAGAGGGGGTGAGGGCTCCGACTGGGGGTGTGGGCTCTGGGGTGGGGCCGGGGATGAGGGGTTTGGGGTACAGGAGGGGGCTCTGGGCTGGGGCCGAGGGGTTTGGAGTGCAGGAGGGGGCTCCAGACTGGAGTTTGGGTGTGGGAGGAGGCTCAGGACTGGGGCAGGGGGTTGGGGTGTGGGATAGGGTGCAGGATGCAGGCTCTGGGAGGGAGTTTTGGTGTGGGAGGTGTTAGGATATAGATATTCAGGCCTGTCTGCAAAGGCCTGTACTCTAAGAATTTAGGTGTATTCTTATCACTTGGCTAGTGATAGAGGTATAAAAGAAAGAATCAAAATCACTGTCTGCTGGTGTAAGGGCCTTCTCTTACTGTGAGAGTCTGAGGCCCTGTTCTTAGGCTAAGGCCTTTGACTAAGCAGCAGAGGCAGCCATAAGCTGGGAAGCGACCGGTCACATCCTCACATTCCAAACTAGTCACACTGAAATAAGGTGCTATTCGGCTGTTAGGAATACAATCCTGTCCTGATAGTGCCTATCACCTCCAGAGAAAGGGAAGTGCCTAGAAAATGTAAAAGGAAACTTAGTTTGATAGCATCCTGTCTGGCAAGAACTCACTTATCAATAGCTGGGATGTGAAATCCTCGCTTCTGTGTTGTCTTGTCATTGTAGTTCCCACTTTGCTATTTTTTGTCTGTATAATCTCTGTCTGGTTCTGTGATTGTTCCTGTCTGCTGTATAATTAATTTTGCTGGGTGTAAACTAATTAAGGTGGTGGGATATAATTTGTTACATAATCATGTTACAATATGTTAGGATTGGTTAGTTAAACTTCAGGAAAATGATTGGTTAAGGTATAGCTAAGCAGAACTCAAGTTTTACTATATAATCTGTAGTCAATGAGGAAGTGACTGGGTGTGGGTGGGGGTGGGCATGTGGGTGAGGGAGATGGGAACAGGGAATGGGGGTAAGAAAATTGGAATCATGTTTTGCTAAAGGGGGAGATGGGAACAGGGAATGGGGGTAAGAAAATTGGAATCATGTTTTGCTAAAGGGGGAAATGGGAACAGGAAATGGGAGTAAGGAAGTTGGAATCATGTTTGGCTAAGGGCAGGAATGGGAACAGGGACACAGGCGTAAGGCTCTGTGGTGTCAGAGCTGGGAAGGAGGATACTAAGGAAGGAAACTGGAATCATGCTTGCTGGAAGTTCACCCCAATAAACATCGAATTGTTTGCACCTTTGGACTTCGGGTATTGTTGCTCTCTGTTCATGCGAGAAGGACCAGGGAAGTAAGTGGGTGAGGGAATAAGCCCCCTAACAGGAGGTATCTCAGGGCTGGGGTAGGGGGCTGTGGCGGCGGGAGAGGGTTTGGGGTGCAGGCTTCGGGCAGCACTGGCCTCAGGGGGCTCCTGGGAAGTGGCCGGCATGTCTGTCTGGCTCCTAGGCAGAGGTGCGGCCAGGCGGCTCTGTTCCCAGCCAAAGGAAGCTGCGGAGCTGGCGCTTGGGGCGGGGGGCCGTGCACAGAGCACAGAGCCCCCGTGGCCACCCCTATGCTTAGCAGCCAGAGGGAGGTGCCAGCTGCTTCCCAGGAGCCACATGGAGCTGGGCAGGCACTCTGCCTGCCCCACTGTGGGTGGTCAACCAGACGTTTAACAGCTTAAAGGCCTGGGATAGGAGATGGGCAACAGCTTAACCCCAGGCTGCCTCTGAGAACCTGACAGGGAGACAAAGGAAGACTGCAAGCCCTGGAGATTAAGGGCTGATGGACTGAGCTAATTTGAGATGGATAGAGGAGACCAGTTAGCAGAAAGCTGGGACCTCTAGAGACCCCACAACAACAGTTGACACTGAGCCAGGGGTAGAATCCAATTCTCCAGGGTGGTATTCAACTGGATAGAATTTCCTGGGCAGGGTCCGGTGGGCAAACTAGTAAGTGATCATGTAATTAAAGATTGACTCATTACAGATACATACAAAGGTATTTGGTATTTTCTAGCTTTTCAGTACTTGACTTTGCAACCTTAACCTTAGTTTAGGTGTTTTGTATGCAATTTTCTAAGCTGTTGAACAAGCAAACTGACCTGTCCCTGTATGCCTCTCCTCCTATCTTCCTCCCATCCAGGCTCCTATCCATCCCCAGTGCCTCCTGCCCTCTCCCCCTCTGCTCCTAACTGTCCCTCCTCCTCCACTTTTACTCCTAGCCGCTCCCTCCCCCTCTGTACCTGTTCTACTTCCCCTCTCCCACTGAGCTCCTGCCCACTTCCCTCTCTGCACCTATCTAACCCCCCATCCCCTGGTTCCGTCCCTCTCTCCATTGGTGTCCACCCACTGCTTCCCATCCAAGCAGCTGCTCCCCTCTTCTGCTCCTATCCAATCCCCCCAACCCTGGCTCCTGCCCCTTTTCCCTTCTATCCATCTCCCCACCGTGGTTCCTGCTACGGTTGCCAGGCATCCGGTTTTCAGCCGGAACGCCCGGTCAAAAAGGCACTGTACAGACACGTAGTAAAGCACAATCCTACCACTGCTGCAGGTGTAGCAGTGATAACACCCATGGGAAATTAAAATTCCCAGGTCTACACCCATCCTTACCCTGCCAGCTCTTTGGGGGAAGGGACCGAGTCTTTCTTTGATTTTTCTGATGCACCCATCCTATCTGTGGGTATTATGCAATCGTTATTATATTATTATTTGTTAGTACCAACGATATTTCAGCATCCTGCATCCCATAGATGGCGCCATTGTGCAGCCAACCGTTTCTGAAAGGGGAAATGGCGGCTGGGGTGGGAGGAGACGTCTTGTGTTTTCGGCAGCATCAAAACGTGTCGTCTGGGAGATTTTGGAGGGCTTGGTATTGCCTGGAGGGGAAGTGTTGAGCAGTAGGCCATAAGGGAGAGGAAAGTTCAGCTCTGACAAGCTGCGATGAGGTCAGGCCTTGGCAGCTTTTAGCGCATCAGGGCCTACAGCAGAGTTTGCCAGGGCTGTGGAAAAGCAGGCTTTGTGTCTGTGGGCAAGCTAGGCCCTGAATATTGCCCCATGCAGTCTCATTCATCTGAATGGAGCTGGGGAGGTGTGGCATCTAAATGGACAACTCAGTGCAACAATGCACATCAAAGCCCGGCCCAAGTTTGGATAATGGGGGGGGGTGGTTGGGCAGATGGGAGGATTTTAGAGATGCAAGTTTCTGATGTATTAATGGGTCAAGTCCTGAGGCCCATACTCAGTTTTTATTCAGGGAAAAATCCATTGCAGTTAATGCACTTTATAAACATTAGTCAATTCAGCCTTAGAGCATCCCTGAAAGTTCCTAGATTTAAAGGCTTGAAGGGACCGTTAGACTATCTAGGCTGAGAGCTTGTCTACGCTTACAATGCTTTAGCAGCACAGCTGCACCACTGTAATGCTTCAGTGTAGACAGGACAGAGTTTGCCCACAGGAGGGATTCTCCCATCGGAGCAGGCAATCCACCTCCCTGAGAGGCGGTAGCTAGGTTGACGGAAGAATTCGTCCATTGACCTAGCTTTGTCTACACAGGGACTTAGGTTGGCTTAACTACACCCCTCAGGGGTGTGGATTTTTCACACCCCAAGCGATGTAGTTATGCTGACCTAATTTTCCAGTGTAGACCAGGCCTGAGTTAATTGGTATGACCAGTACACCCAATTTACAGGTTGATAAACTGAGAACCAGAGAGGCTAAGTGACTCCTCAGAAGTCATAGAGCCAGTTAGCGGCAGAGTCAGGAGCAGGGCTGGTTCTAAGGGTGGGCAAGCAGGGCAGTTGGCCTGGGTGCCAGCTTCTGGGGGGAGGGAGGGCGGTGAACAGCTATACCACTTGTCTTTTTTTGCTCCCCTCTAACTGGCCAGCTGCATTTTGTTTTTGTTTTTCTCTGCCACTGCAAGGGGTGGGAGAGTAGGGGTGCCAAAAAAGTTTTCACCTTGGCCGGCCAAACAGCTGGGGCCGCTCCTGGCCAGAAGTGAGCCCCGGAGTCCTGACACTGTGTTCCTGGCTCCAAACATGAGCTCGCATTGCCTCCCCAAAATAGCCCTCAACGACCTGCTATCATTAACGCTATAATAAAGTGTGTAACTTGCCACGGCAAGTTCAAAATGTAATAAGGACCTTCAGGGCCAGATTTTCAGCCAGCCTCCTAAGGATAAGGGCAGAAGAATCTGTCGCATGTCCATTTAGCACGGAGGTCTTGCAGGTGCAGCTGGAGAGTCTGTGGAAGATATTCAGAGGGGGTAGCCGTGTTAGTCTGTTTCAGCAAAAACAACGAGGAGTCTTGTGGCACCTATGCTCTAATAAATTTGTTAGACTTTAAGGCGCCACAAGACTCCTCGTTGTTTTTGTGGAAGATATGCTGACCTAGCTTGTTAGGCATGTATATAGGTTATTTATTTATATATATATATAGGTATATAGGTTATATAGGATCTAACTAGCTATGCCTTCTGCAGTCATGTGCTACTGCAGCTGTGTTTATCTCCTGCTGTATGTTTGGTTTGCTTGTGAATTTCCCTTTATTTTCTCTAATAATCCCTCCTTTTTTTTGTTTTTAAAGGCAATACCATTGGCGAGGGGCCTTTGGGAGAAGCAACATTAACTCAGAGGAGGCTGCTCTGAAAAGAGGTAGATCTGAGCACTTGATCCAGGGTGAAGGACCACTTCCTCCTTAAATAAAAGGCAGCTGCTGGGCTCAGTGCAGGAAGCACTGGGTGAAATTCTATGCCTTTTGCTATGCAGGAGGTTGGACTAGATGATCTGGATGGTTCCTTTGGGTTTTTTGAGTCTGTGAACCAGTCTGCAGGGGATGAAACAAAACGGCACTGATATAGGCCAGCGTGGGTGTGGGGTAAATCTAAAAATGTAGGGGTCATGAGATTTGGTGGCACTGAATAATTAAAAGGCTTAATTACAGCCTCACATGGAATGTCGGGCCAATTTCTGCTCTCCGTGACACCACTGCACAGATGGAGTAATTCCACTGGTATCCGTCAGCCAATTCTGGATTTACCCCAGTGAAAACGAGCGCAGGATGTGGTCATAGAATCATAGAATATAAGGTTTGGAAGGGACCTCAGGAGGTCATCTAGTCCAACCCCCTACTCAAAGCAGGACTAATCCCCAACTAAATTATCCCAGCCATGGCTTTGTCAAGCCTGACCTTAAAAACTTCTAAGGAAGGAGATTCCACTACCTCCCTAGGTAACGCATTCCAGTGTTTCACCACCCTCCTAGTGAAAAAGTTTTTCCTAATATCCAACGTAAACCTCCCCTACTGCAACTTGAGACCATTACTCCTTGTTCTGTCATCTGCTACCACTGAGAACAGTCTAGATCCATCCTCTTTGGAACCCCCTTTTAGGTAGTTGAAAGCAGCTATCAAATCCCCCCTCATTCTTCTCTTCCGCAGACTAAACAATCCCAGTTCCCTCAGCCTCTCCTCATAAGTCATGTGTTCCAGCCCCCTAATCATTTTTGTTGCTCTCCGCTGGATGTTTTCCAGTTTTTCCACATCCTTCTTGTAGTGTGGGGCCCAAAACTGGACACAGTACTCCAGATGAGGCCTCACCAATGTGGAATAGAGGGGAACGATCACGTCCCTTGATCTGCTGGCAATGCCCCTACTTATACATCCCAAAATGTCATTGGCCTTCTTGGCAACAAGGGCACACTGTTGACTCATATCCAGCTTCTCGTCCACTGTAACCCCTAGGTCACTTTCTGCAGAACTGCTGCCTAGCCATTCGGTCCCTAGTCTGTAGCGGTGCATGGGATTCTTCCATCCTAAGTGCAGGACTCTGCACTTGTCCTTGTTGAACCTCATCAGATTTTTTTTGGCCCAGTCCTCTAATTTGTCTAGGGCCCTCTGTATCCTATCCCTACCCTCCAGCGTATCTACCTCTCCACCCAGTTTAGTGTCATCTGCAAACTTGCTGAGAGTGCAATCCACACCATCCTCCAGATCATTTATGAAGATATTGAACAAAACCGGCCCAAGGACCGATCCTTGGGGCACTCCACTTGATACTGGCTGCCAACTAGACATGGAGCCATTGATCACTACCCGTTGAACCTGACAATCTAGCCAGCTTTCTATCCACCTTATAGTCCATTCATCCAGCCCATACTTCTTTAACTTGCTGGCAAGAATACTGTGGGAGACTGTGTCAAAAGCTTTGCTAAAGTCAAGGAATAACATGTCCACTGCTTTCCCCTCATCCACAGAGCCAGTCATCTCGTCATAGAAGGAAATTAGATTAGTCAGGCATGACTTGCCCTTGGTGAATCCATGCTGACTGTTCCTATTCATTTCCTCTCCTCTAAGTGTTTCAGAATTGATTCCTTGAGGACTTGCTCCATGATTTTTCCAGGAACTGAGGTGAGGCTGACTGGCCTGTAGTTCCCAGGATCCTCCTTCTTCCCTTTTTTAAAGATGGGCACTACATTAGCCTTTTTCCAGTCACCCGGGACTTCCCCCGATCGCCATGAGTTTTCAAAGATAATGGCCAATGGCTCTGCAATCACATCTGCCGACTCCTTTAGCACTCTCAGATGCAGCGCATCTGGCCCCATGGACTTGTGCTCGGTCAGCTTTTCTAAATAGTCCCGAACCACTTCTTTCTCCACAGAGGGCTGGTCACCTCCTCCCCATGCTGTGCTGCCCAGTGCAGGAGTCTGGGAGCTGACCTTGTTCGTGAAGACAGAGGCAAAAAAAGCACTGAGTACATTAGCTTTTTCCACATCCCCTCTCACTAGGTTGCCTCCCTCATTCAGTAAGGGGCCCACACTTTCCTTGACTTTCTTCTTGTTGCTAACATACCTGAAGAAACCCTTCTTGTTACTCTTAACATCTCTTGCTAGCTGTAACTCCAGGTGTGATTTGGCCTTCCTGATTTCACTCCTGCATGCCTGAGCAATATTTTTATACTCTTCCCTGGTCATTTGTCCAATCTTCCACTTCTTGTAAGCTTCTTTTTTGTTTTTAAGATCAGCAAGGATTTCACTGTTAAGCCAAGCTGGTCACCTGCCATATTTACTATTCTTTCTACACATCGGGATGGTTTGTCCCTGTAACCTCAATAAGGATTCTTTAAAATACAGCCGGCTCTCCTGGACTCCTTTCCCCCTCATGTTATTCTCCCAGGGGATCCTGCCCATCAGTTCCCTGAGGGAGTCAAAGTCTGCTTTTCTGAAGTCCAGGGTCCGTATTCTGCTGCTCTCCTTTCTTCCCTGTGTCCCCTGTGTTGACGTCACATCATATCACATTTTCAATCTTGCACAGGAGAACTTATGTGGCAGCAGCTGTGCAGGTCGCAAATGGTGTTTGACTGGGAGTTCCCCAGGGATAGTAATTAGTGGATGTGTGAGGTTGGCCTTGGATCTGGCAGTCGGTGTCATATCTGCTTTGCGTGGAAGTGAGAAAGAACGGACCGTAGATGTCAGGTGGGTTGAGCATACGCTTTGGGAGGAACACTAGAATTAACTTGGAGAAGTTATTTACTGCACTGTGTGTCACTTATTGGAGACAGATAAGGCTCAGCCCTGTAAGATGCAAACTGAGCATCCTCAGTTCCTATTGACTTCATTAGCAGATGAGGGTGCAACGAAACCTCTCATCAACAGGGTTTGAACCCAGAACCTTATGCATCAAAACACAGATCTCTACCTTTGGAGACAAAATGTAGCTCTGTTAGCTGGCAGCAACATCAGGCTGTTCTCCTCAATGGTGGGTCACCCCCTAGAGTGAGCTACAACACCTAATTATGTTACCAAGGCACTCAGCACTTCACAGGAAGTGGTGCAGACTGAGAAAACAGCTAGGTGGCTGAGATTTGGCCACTTACGTGATGAAGCATAAGGCTGTCTGTAAACAACGTGGCCTGAACACACAAGTCCAGTGACAATGTCGTCACTATGCAGTGCCATGTTGAATCGGCAAGATCGGCATTCTGGTTTAGTCTTCAAAACTAAAGAGACACTGTCAAGATGCAAAAGACATTTTTGCCTGCATCTCTAATACAGTACAGGGTGATAAAAGGGAAGAGTTTGTTTAGCCATTTATTCTGTTTTATGGTATGAACGTCACTCCACTTAGGCAATGAGGATACACTAGTTGGTTTCACTTTCTAGGTTTCAGAGTAACAGCCGTGTTAGTCTGTATTCGCAAAAAGAAAAGGAGGACTTGTGGCACCTTAGAGACTAACCAATTTATTTGAGCATAAGCTTTCGTGAGCTACAGCTCACTTCATCGGATGCATACTGTGGAAACTGCAGAAGACATTATATACACAGAGACCATGAAACAATACCTCCTCCCACCCCACTCTCCTGCTGGTAATGGCCCAACTTGATTATCATACACATTGTAAGGAGAGTGATCACTTTAGATAAGCTATTACCAGCAGGAGAGTGGGGTGGGAGGAGGTATTGTTTCATGGTCTCTGTGTATATAATGTCTTCTGCAGTTTCCACAGTATGCATCCGATGAAGTGAGCTGTAGCTCACGAAAGCTTATGCTCAAATAAATTGGTTAGTCTCTAAGGTGCCACAAGTACTCCTTTTCTTTTTACTTTCTAGCTCTTCTGCCTCAGCATTAATGCGGCCACGTTTGAGTTTCCATCCCTGCAGGGAAGCATTTACCAGCCCCATGTTTTCACTGAAATTTTTTTGAATTAATTAAAAGATTTCTATTTCCGTTAGGTTTTATCGAATGTTTTTGGGTTCAGACCCTGAATTTTAGACCTCCAGTCGACAGTCTTCCTTTAAAAGAAAATTAAAGGGGGGCTGATTAATAGTACATGATCTGCCAGCATTCTTAGCTGTGTTGGGGAGTGGATTTTTTTCCCAGCCTTTTTGGGGGGAGAAATGGGGGGGGGGAAAAAAGAACTGGCTGTGATGTGGGGGGTGACAGTGAGCACAGTGCTGCTATGTGGCTTTGCATTTAAATATCTCACACTGCACAGATGTCAGCTGGGTTCCTGCACTGGGAGTGCATCTCTTTCAGGTTTCAAGGCCCCCCTCAAAAAAGGAAAAAGCATATGCTTGTTCCAAGGCTTAACGTTTCCATCTTATTTGGTGTCCTACTGAGTTGTGGGTTCTGTTTCTCCTTTTTGAACAGACAGTTGGGTATCAGCCAATGACTAGGATGACTGGATGATTGCACACATTTGGAAGTTCTCCTTGCAAACGTAAGTTCTTTGTTGCACCAACATGTAATATACATAAGTGTGTTAGTGTATATATAGATACACACATATGTACGTATATACAGACACAGGAGTAGGATAGGAGGAGCAGGAGGAGCTTGTATATTTAGTTGCCAAGCCACTTCCCATTATAAAAATTCTTTTGTCCGTTTGAAATGTATTTATATGTAGATAAATGGCTTGATTTTTCTGCGCCTTAGAATATCTACATCTCCCATTAACTTCAGTGAGGCTATGGGCACTCAGCACCTCTGAAAATCAAGCCTATATAAAATGTAGCTCTGTGTAGCTCAAAAGCTTGTCTCTCTCACCAACAGAAGTTGGTCCAATAAAAATTCCCTCACCTTCCTTGCCTCTCTAGACTGAAATTCTGTCTCGTACGAAGGCTTATAGCGTCTGTCGGTTGCAGCAGCTAGAGGGCGACGTGATCATGTGTCTTAGACTGCCTACGCAGGTCTGACGTTCCATCCAGTAGAGGGCAGTGTTGCATGCACACATTGTGGGAGGATGGACAGACACAAGGATGTGACACACAGAGGGATAGAAAGATATAATGTGTCTAGTCCACATTGGGGCCCACGTGGCAGCTGCAGAATGTGTGACCATGTGCACATGGGGATAACTGCATGTAGAAATGGGAATTTGTAGGGGCAGCTAACTATCTGCACACCTCTGAGTACTTTGCAGGTGCAACTTCTGTCTGTCATCTAGGTTGTCATCTGGCCCCCATAGTACCTCAGCTCCTCACAAACAATGAATTTATTCTTGCAACACCCCTAGGAAGTAAAGAAGAATTATCATCCCCATTTTGAAGATGGGAAACTGAGAGACAGAGAAATTAAGTCCAAAGTTGCACAGTGAGTCTGTGGCGAAGCCAGGAATTGAACCAAGATCCTCGTCCAATGACTTCACCACAAGAACACACTTCTTCATATATTTTTGGTAGAAACAGCTCAGCTGAAAACTTGACCCAGTGGTGCTGAGTTTTAGAAACAGCTTCTTGTTTTGCATCTGGAATTTTGTTCCATTATCTAATAGCAGGTGCAACTGACGTCAACCTCATGTCTAGCCACTGCTTAATTTGTGCCAGGGCTGAGCCCTGGCACCTCTAGGCTTGGCAATTCATAGGCTTGGCACCTCTGGGCTTGCTGCATCAGAATGTAAAAAAATTGCTTGAGCCCTGGCACCTTTTTCGTCCTGCTTTGAGCAGGGGGTTGGACTATATGACCTCCTGAGGTCTCTTCCAACCCTGATCTTCCATGGTTCTGTGATAACTTAAGCACTGTGTCAAGCTACCTGACTTGTGCCCTACAGGTTTGAAGTGGGAGGCTGGGCTGAGGGTCCCTTTTAAAATCTGCCCTGTAAGGTGTAAGGAGGAAAACCCACAAAGCTAGTACCTGAGAGTGGAATCGATCAAAGGTCATGATGGGTCCGAAGAAAAAAAACGGGAGGTAGAAATTGTATTTCAGCAGGTCAATGATGGAGTAAATCCCTTCCTTCCTCTCGGAGTTCTCCAGCGCAAAGCTCATGCAGCGCATGATGGTAAAGCCGCTTCCTCCATAAAACAGAACATCTTGAAGATCAAAAGTTCTTGTTACAAATCCATTCTAAACCAAAAAGAATAGTTACTAAGTCATTCGGCTGAAAAGGTTGTCTTCTGTGCAACTGGCCGCAGTGGGCATCTCCTACTACCTAGTCTTGCTTCAGATATGTTTTTCTATGAATGGTGCCTTATTTTCTGAGAGCCTAGCTGCATAGATTTTTAAGACCAGAAAAGCACCATTATGATTATCTAGTCTAACCTCCTGCGTAACATGAGCCCTTGAACCTCACACACTAATTTCTGCCTCAAGCCCATAATTTCCATTGGAGCTATAGCGTATCTTTTGAAGAGACACCCAGTCTTGATGGAAAGACTTGAAGGGATGGAGAACCCATCACCTCCCTAGGTAAGTCGTTCCAGTGGTCAGTTACCTTCACTATTGAAAAAACTGCCCCGTATTTCTAGCTTGAATGGTCTGGCTCTTACAACCAGAAGGATCGCGAAAACTTTACGCTGAAATTCACCATTATGCAGGAGTCTAGCACAAGGCCAATGGTGAACATAAGAACTCAATATAGCACTGAAGCGGTGTGTAGCTTTTGTGCTGACCTTTGGGACAGGTGTGAATGTCACTCTTATAAAATATCACACATAGGGATGACTTCACCAGCGCTGACCTACAGCCACCTCTGGGGTGAAATGTGACCAGTCTATACAGATGGCCTGAATGGAAAATTGCAGCTGCAAAATTGCAAAGGGGCATTTAGATTGATAAAGTAATTACCAGCAGTGGGACTGGAAACTCAGACTATCACCTTTATGACTGCAAAATGTGCTACGGGAAATGGCTTGGCGTGCAGAAGCACTGAGAACCCAGAGCTCCTATTTTCTCTAACGGGAATTGCAGGTGCTCAGCACCTCTGAAAATCAAGCCCTGATGGACCATGGGTAGGCAGGACTTTGGTTTTAAGCCTTATAATACCCCTGTAAGGCAGAGAAGTATTACTGGTCCTGAGTCAGCAAGCTCGTTAAGGAATACGCCTACCAGTAATTTAGTAATAATATCCAGCTCCTCCATAGAGCATTTCAGCCATAGATCCTGAAGCACTTTACTAATGCGTTCAATACCATTTTAAAAGATGGAGAAACTGAGGCACAGGGAGGGGAAATGATGCACTCAGAGTCACCCAGCTAACTCGATGCAGAGCCTGAGTCCCCGTCCGGAACCCTATGCACCAAGCCTGCGCTGGGGCTGTCACTGCTTCAGTGGGACTGCTCAGGTGCTTAAGTACATTGCTAAATTGAAACAATTACAATCTCTGGGGATGCTGAGGCACAGACAGGCTAAGTGACTTGCCTGAGGCCCCTAGTACATCAGTGGCAGGGCCAGGAATAGAATCCAGGCGTCCTGATTCCTGCTCTAACCACTAGAGGCTAGCGTGCTCCATACCTGTGGCTCTTCCTCAAATGTTTTAGTCTGACCCAAGCTATCAAATCACAGGCCCAAATACGCTGGTGTTTGGCCAGGGCACGACCCCGGCACTGGGAACAAAACAGAGCTGCGCGCTGGAAAGAAACCGGCTATGCGCGTACCTGCCATGTGCTGAAAGGCTCCAGCCTGAAAGAGGCCAGGCTGCAAAGCCCGGCCACAAAGCATAGCCACCTCTTCTTAGCCAGCGCGACAGTGTAGAGCACCACACAGTGAGAGAGGACAATCATCAGGTAGGCGCGTCCCATGGCGCCCAGCACGGCCAACATCCCGTAGAGCATGTACACCACAGATCTGTGCTGTGAGAAAAGAGAACGTGCTTCAGGCCTCTCCTCGGGGAGTCTAACACCCAGCACCCACGGTCAACAGAACCCTGCCGCCCACTGCACCGCGGGGGTGCCAGACGGATACCAGGGGGGAGCAGGAACAGTTTTATCTTCACTAGAGCAGATCAGTGTATGTGTTGTTGTTTTTTTCCTACATTCAGCCAAGACGGGGGAGTTTTCTGCCCCTCTCCTTGTTCGCATTAGTCCTCTTAGAACCACGTCACCCTGGGAGCTCGTGTTCAGCTGATTATCCAGCAGGACCCCCATGTTCTTTTCAGTTTTGCACCATCTGGGGCTTTTTCCTGGCATGTGACATCATTCCTAGATAGGGGCTATCTTCGCCGCACTGACAACAGTGACACTCACGCTGACTTCAGTGGGGCCAGGATTTCAACCCATAAGTTTCTCTTTCAGGTACTTATCTGCCTCCTCTCACCCCGGCACCTCACAATCTTTAATGTCTTTATCCCCACAGGTTTCAGGGTAGCAGCCGTGTTAGTCTGTATCCGCAAAAAGAAAAGGAGGACTTGTGGCACCTTAGAGACTAACCAATTTATTTGAGCGTGAGCTTTCGTGAGCTACAGCTCACTTCATCGGATGCTGTAGCTCACGAGGATGCTGTAGCTCACAAAAGCTTATGCTCAAATAAATTGGTTAGTCTCTAGGGTGCCACAAATCCTCCTTTTCTTTTATCCCCACAGTACCCCAGTGAGGTAGGGAAGTGCTGTTATCCCCACTTCCCAGGTGGGGAACGGAGCCACAGAGACACGAAAGCCCAGATTGTAAAGGTATTTAGACACCTAACCTGTGTTGCAATCAATGGGAGCTAGGCACCAAAACACCTTTAAAAATTTGGCCCTAACTGACTTGCCCAAGGTCTCCTGAGTCGCAGGCTAGTACGCTAACCCCTGGACCGTCCCTGCTCTCTGAGCTGCAATAACTGAGCCAGGGGATCTCAGATTTGTGGATTTTTTGTGACACTTTTTTGAAAAGGAAAACAATTTTAATGAAACATTTCCTCACTCCACCCCACAAGCAGCTGTAGTAAGTAATGAGCAATGATCCTGCTTTTATGCATCTGCCCTGATTAAATGAATGACGGACAAAGAGGTAGAAAACCATCCCCAAAAAGTATGATTGGAAAAAAGCAACTTTGTCTGCAAGGTCGAGAACCAAAAAGTCCTTCAGCATCTCTCTCAGTCACAGCCACTCATGGCCTGATCACCCACAGCAATTGTTAGTTGGTTTTATTATGGTAGTGCCTAAGTGACAGACAGTCCCTGCCCTGAAAGGCTTTTAATGGGACACACTTGGAAGGCCATTTATTGGGTGAGCCCCCTCTCCCATCAAATTCTCAGTATACACCGATGGTTTTTATGATATTGTCCAAAGGTCCAAGTATTTAGCTTCCACCAGACCCTTGTGACTGTGGATTCCCTTTGGCCCAGCTGTATTCTTTTGTCTTAGGCCTGGTCTAAACTAGAAAATTAGGTTGGTGTAACTACATCACTGATGGGGTGTGAAAAATCCACACCCCTGAGCGGCGTCATTTAAGCCGACCTAATTCCCTGTGCAGACAGTGCTAGGTTGACAGAAGAATTCTTCCGTCGACTTAGCTACTTTCTCTCCAGAGAACCCCTCCCGTCAGCGTAGGCAGTGTCTACACGGAAGAGCTAATGCATCGCAGCTGTCGCGTTTCGAGGGTAGACAAGCCCTGAGCCCCACAAGGGCGGGTCAGATCATGAGGCATTTGCAGCCCCCCTAGGTCCAAGGAATATGCCCTGTGAACAGTGTTGATTGGAATCTTAAATGACGCCATCACCAGCTGAGCAAGGAAAGGGATCTGCGTTTGCCCCGCGGGGATACCATGCGCGCCCCTGGTGCTTTTAAATCCGTGTCTGGGCAGTGGCCCTTGCTCACCTGAGGAGCCACCATGGAGCAGATCTTGGCAAACAGGATGTGCCCCGAAAGGGCAAAGATGATGATGTTCCTGAACGAGGTGAACCACATCGCCCATTCAAAGTCAGCTGCGTCCTGCCGGAACAGAGCCACGTCAGCACGGACAAGCCACGGAAGGGCTACTGCAGTCGCTCCCAGGCCCCCTAATCTCTGACTTCCCGCTTAGTAACCCTCCTCCCCGCAAGACTTCAGCTCCCACAAATGTCCTTCTCTGTCAGAGAGCACGGATACGGCGCCTGCTCCTTCTCGGTGCTGGAGGCCCTCCGCTTCCATTGACTTCAACAGGAGTCGAGGGCGCTTGGCACCTCAGGGGATCATGCCCACAGTTCAAGTTATTTTCATGACCTTTCTACCACCTGTGGATTTCAAAGCAGGTTAGCTTAGCTCTATCAACCCTGTAGGGCTCTGCTGGGATCACTTGTGTCTATAGGTGCACGTCAACGCCATGCACGCTTGCTGTGTTGCGTAACTAATACATTCCTCAGTGAGTGAACATTTAATGGACGACACGGTCGTTTCGACATGCAGCAGAAAGGTTCACGTGGACTGTGCAAAGAGACCCGAGCGGCGGAAAAGTCAGGGCTCTTTTCTGTAGCTGGCAGCCTTGGTGGTGGTACTTTAAGCAACCAATGCCTTAGCGTGCCCACTGTTGGGTTGCTTACCATTTTCCTGCCGAAGTAATGCCAGCCCGGCTTTATGCCCTGCCGAAAGGCTTTTCTGTTCATATTATCTGCAAAAGAACAGGTGTTACCCGGGGAGAAACCACTCCAGGGCGTTGCTGAATCAGGGCCTGAATCTTCCCCGTGATTGGTCAGCACAGGGGACGAGCATCGGGGTAAGCAGAGGAGGGGTTTTCCCTGGCTTACTTGCCTCCTTCTGGTAGATGGGAGGAGAAAGAGCAACAGAGAGGAGATAAGGCCCTTGAGGTTTTCAAAAGTGACTGGGGGGTGGGGATTTACCGCATGGCTTCTGTGGAAATGAACGGGAGTGGTGTAGCTACAGCTCTTCTTCCCCTCTGAAAAATCCCACTCAACCCAAGGAGCCATCTCCTCCATCACTCCAGCTCTTCCGAGTCACCCCCTGTGCACTTAGGGCGGGGTACTTCTGGGGGCTCCCAGACAGGTTCTCTGTTACCCCTACAGCCAGCCCATAAGGGTCCAATCCTGGGACGTGCTGAGCACCTCAGACTCCCTTGGGATTTGGGCGTGGAGCCACTCTTCAGAAACCTGCAGGCCTGATCCAAAGCCCACTGAAGTCAATAGGAAGAGCTTCATTGATTTCAATGGGCTTAGGGGGCAGGTTCTCCGTCGGTTGATTGGATTGCTCTTTGGTCCATTGGCGCAGTATTAGTCTCAGTCATAGCTATGCCCAGTTAACTGTGTGGATTTAGGGTTTAGCTGAAGGGGGCTGGAACGACCACCCTCAGCCTGAAGCCCCCTGTTTATGCTCCAAACAGATACATCATAGGCAGCAGCAGTCCAAGCGGCACCTGCATCACCCCACCAATGTGCTTCAGACTCAATCCAGACGGATCATCCCTAAGAGGTTTGTTTGCACTGCTAAAGGTACCAGAGGAAAGGAGCAAAGACCAAAGAGCCTCCAACCAGGGATTTCTCCAACATCCTGCCCCTGCCCTGTTTGAGGAACCATCATGAGATGATACACTGTAGATAGGAAGAATTGGGAGCTTTCATAGGGGGAGGGGGATCTAGCCGTCAGCGGTGCCGTTGTCTGGTGTTACATAAAAAGATGGGTTGCATTACTGATTATCAGAGCCCTTGAAGATAATGTATCAGCCTGTCTAGGACATTGACACAGGGGCTTTGCCACTGCTTTGCGCCTGACGTTGCCATTCACACCTGTGCCCAGTGAGTGTGGAACAGTTCCACTCGGATTGGGCAGCATTTCACACCTACTTTGCTCAGGTGTACGTGACTCCCAAGGTCATTCTCAGCAGAGAATCAAGTCCAAGAGCTTTATACTTATAATCATAAGAAAACATATTCCAAACGGGTGGAAATTGGCTTCTTCTGAATTCTGGGTTGTAAGAATACCGGGTTGGAATACACCTACCACTTGCATACCCACACCTGGCGAGCTTTGATTAGGGAAATTACCTCTAGATGCGTCAAAGATCCCATTCCCACTGTACACCACAGCACATGTCAAGATCAGAGCGTAGAACCCCAGCTCGTAACTCGGTAACACTGCTTTAATACCCATGTTGGTGGGTTACCACCCCAACAGCCAAGGGTCTCCAGATCTGGCAGAGAAAAAAAGGAAAGGAAAAGTTTGGTGTCTAGAGCTACTCACACCCACACGGTGTGTGGGATCTCATTACATGTGAATGACTTGAAATTGGAGGATTGGATCCATTTTGTCGTCTTTTGTCTGCAGTGTTCTACCAGGTGACGGGCTCCTTTACCTTCCACCCCTGGGCTGGCTTATCCTTCTACTATCCTTCCTGAACAAGAAGGGGAATTTCCTCAGCCCTGTGATTCCAGCCTGCCTTCATTTTTCGAACATAGGAGCTGCTAGACTCAACACAAGAATGGTCCATCTAATTCCACTCCGTCTCCAGCAGACCACGTGACCAGAGAAATCAGAGGGGCTATTTGGTCATGTGTTTGCTCTTTCTGACAGAGCAGCGTTGCTCTTTACAGCGCTCGGGCCAGTCTGGTTTTAAATATCCCAGGGGATGGGAGTCACCTCATTGTCCAATATGATATCACGTCTCTATTGCTCCTCACCACTGCAAGATCCCCTTCCAGTCAATCACTGCCGATGCTGCCCCTTCGCCTTCTGCTGGGAGCTCGGACGGTCAGTGGCACATTGTATTCGGCACCTTAGTGTTGCAGAGCACTTGGCTATTATCCCTTTTTCCCAAAATGGGGCTAATCGGCTTAGGCCAGCTTCCTCATCTGGGGATGGCCAGGCAGTGAGCCACTGCGCTTTTGGTGCAGTTTCTGATCTGCCTTTATTGGACCAAAGAGAGGTTCCAGCTTTTAAAAATTCAGTAAAATTAAAAAAAAAAAATAACCCGCCAAAGGCAAAAACTTCACAAGTCAGATATTAAATCAGGGGACGCCAGAGTTGTTTTTTATCGCTGCTCACGCATGCAGTCCCCTTCCTGATCCCCTTTAAAGTTCACTCTGCTAATGTTACTGAGTACACAGGATTAACTGCTCCCCTGCCGATCTGTATTTTCCGCATCTCCCTGCAAGATAGCCCAGAGTGGTTTCCATCTAAGCACATCTCCCTGGCTGAGCCATGAGCCTTTGGCTCACTTGCCTATGGCTCATCAGGGTCTGGCCCACATGCTCAGGGAATCAACTGCTTATCATATTTGGGGTCGGGAAGGAATTTTTCCCGGGTCAATTTGACAGAGACTCAGGGGCTTTTCTCTTTCCCCTGCAGCAGGGGGCACGGGCCACTTGCTGGTTTGAACTAGAGTAAATGGTGGATTCTCTGTAACTTGAAGTCTCTATATCATGCTTTGAGGATTTCAGTAACTCAGCCAGAGGTCAGGGGTTTGTTACAGGAGTGGGTGGGTGAGATTCTGAGGCCTGCATTGTGCAGGAAGTCAGACTAGATGATCATGATGGTCCATTCTGGCCTTAAAGTCTGTGAGCCTATGAGACTCGGCTGCTGTAATGGAGGTGGTTGAGTCACTGAATGAGTGACTCTGCTAACTGGGTAAGTCCCCTCCAGGGGAGAAATTCACCAGCTACTACTGCTAATGGGCACGTCTACACAGCCCATGGTTCCCAGCCCGGGCTAACAGGCTTGGGCTAGCGGGGGGCGCGCTAAGAAGAGACAGCGCTTTGAAGTTGCAGTTCGGCCAGAACCAAGCTCAGAGTCCCATTGTCATAGGCCCTGTGAGCAAGAGACAGTCCCTGCCCCACAGAGCTTACAATAGTGGGAGACCAGCCAGCCAAAGGAAGAGGAAGGAAGTACCCTGTGACAGATGGGCAACTGAGGCACAGAGAGAGGAAGTAACTTGCCCAAGATCACCGAACGCCGTCCTGCCTCTCGGACAGCTTTGACTGAACAAGCAATGCTGCCCGTAGCTACTCCCTCAGCGGTGTCTGGACAAATGATGCATGGAAGGCGATCAGGTTATCAGACAAGCAAATCCACTCAGAGCAGTTACCAGCTGGTCACTAAATCTCTCCAAGCCGCTGGAAACCACATTGCAATCATACCCCCTCCCCCACGAGATCCTGCCCTCGCAGCCCTTCAAGCACGGTGCTGGGTAGATCGGCCATGGGGAGGGGGGCTGTTTAGATACAAATGTTCCAGTCTCTGATCCCAGAATAGGGAGTGGGGAACACAACATACAGGAGTCCCACTTGAGGGCTGCAAGGTCTTGATGGCTCTGGAAGCTCTAAGTCCAGCCCTGAAAAAATCTGACCCTGTTTAACATGACAAGATACACATAAAAAAATCTAATACCCTTCCCTAGACTAAATTGCTTAACAATGCAGAGGACACTACCAGGGACCTGCTGCAGATGACACATTGTCATTGGTAACCCTACGTTGCCTGTATATTGACACCAAGGATACCAAGTACATTACCTGTTACACACCGTTCATTGCCACTGATGCTGCCGGCAACACACACTACACAGCCAAGGATGCAATAGCTTCTCGTCCAGGAGTGTGTATGCCAGCTACGTCCCGTATCTAGCATCCAGCATGCGGTGTGGATATCAGCTATGCACTGTTATCCGCTACACCCAGGACACGCGGGAGTGTCTTGCCATGGGACTTACTAACACCGAACCAGTCAACGAATTTCGGGAGCGGGCGGGCTGTGTGCGTGCATCACATTGTACCCAGGGGTTCGCGCACTCCCTCGGAGCTGGGCGGCTCAAGTTTGGAGCCCCAGTCTAGAGCAGAGACAGGAGCCTGACTCTCCTACATGCCAGAGGCGTGCCCTAGCCCTCAGGCAAGAGGACTGCCTTCTCTTTCTCACCCGCTCTAGGCATAGTGAATGAGAAGCCCCAGCAGGAGAGATGGAGAAAGGCTTTCCCCCCGGAATCCCCGAGGGCCCAGTGGTTTGGGCAGTCAGCTGGGAGCTTTGGGTTCCAGTCCCGGCTCCGAATCAGGCAGAGCAGGATTGGAAAACAGGGCGACTGCTTCCCAACTGAGTGCCCTACCCACCAGGCTATGGGCTATCGCAGGGCTCTCTACCACGGGAGACAGGACCAATCTGGCTTAGGCTCAGGAGGGTTTACAACTGAGAAGCCCAAGCGGAGCAAGGTGTCTCCCTCCAACCCAGAGCTAGAAGCCTTAGCTACCCTGGAGGAGCAGTGCTTAGGCTTCACCCATTCCCTGGGCATTTCCCGCTGGCTTGCTTCAGCAGCACCCCGCTCAGCTCGCTGGCATCTGTGCTGCCCAGTCTGTGCCCCCCAACAATGCCTGGGGAGCCCGGATGCCCAGCGCGGGGCTGTGAATTCCACGGGGCGCCTGGAAGCTGGCTGCTGTGGCAGTGAGCGCTGGGACGCCTGCGTCCCCTTGGGGGGAGAGCCCCTGCCCTCTCCATGCCCCTCTGCCCACCGGTTAAATGGGGCCAATGGCATTTTCCTGCCTCCCCACGGCGCTGTGAGGAGGAATGAAAGCCTGTGAGATGCTCCGTGTGTGCAGCCAGAGGCACCCAGTGGCAACGATAGGGTGGCCTGGTGCCCGGTTTCCGACCGGCGTGTCCGGTTCAAAAGGGGACCTGACAATGTCCGGTCAGATCTACTGACAGGACACCCGAAGTCCGGTTACTGTGAGCAGGGGAGGCGCCAGGTCATCACCCGCTCCAGCCCCTACTCAGCCGGGGCCGCCTCCTACCTTCACTGTGCGGCTCCAGCTCCCAGGCCTGACTCCACAGGCAAGTCCCTCCGGACCCGGGCAGGAGGGTTGGGGGTGGGAGGGGAAAAGCAGCAAACTACGGGGGGTAGGGGGCAGAGGAGTGGAACGGGGCGGGGCCTCAGGAGAATGGGCAGGGCAGGGGCGGGGCCTCAGGGGGAGAGGCGGGGCTAGGGAGGTTCCAGCACTCCTGCTGAGTGTCCGGTTTTTAAATATTACCAAGTTGGCAACCCTGGGCAATGAACGGGGGATAGCGGGGTGCAGAGGGTCATCTCTGTCATAGGCCGGATAGGAAAGAGGAGCCAAAGAACCTGCAGAGAAGTGATGCTGACGGGAGACGATGCAAAATTGGTGCAGTTCGGGCTGGGGTGCCAGGGAGCCAGCCTGACGCTGCTGGAAGACTGGGATCCGTCCCCAGCACCTCCTTCCCAGAGCAATGGGAGGCCGCCTACACTCACTCCTAGGCTCTGCTCCTGGGAGAGGAGCCACTGGCTTTGAGAGCGCCTCGTGGCACTCAGTGGGTTTCTGCAGAGCGCCGCTGAGCTGGGTGGGGGGGGTGACCCGTGCTGACAGTCTCCAAACAACTGCCATGAAGAGAGGCTGGGCATCCCGCAGAGGGGAATCAGGGGTCTGGCTGGGGGAAGGGGGCATTCAGCTGGAATACCAGGCTGGGCTTCCTGGCAGCGAAGTGGAACAGTCTCCCAAGGGATGGGCACGTTCATAACCAGACGAAAGTACTGGGGAATACAGCGGAGGGCCCAGTCCTGGGCCTGCAGGAGGATTCAGCGCCCCAACATGGCAGCTGTTTTCCAGTGCTAGTTGCCCTGCAGCAAGGCCCTTGCAGTTTTGTCCCTTATGAACGAGCAGGACAGGATCCGGGCCCAATTCTGTCCCCCGGGGTCCCCTGCTGCCTTCAGGGTGCTGCCGGGGAGAATGCAATGAGGTTGCATGGGTATAAACCAGGGCGGACTTTGGCCCCGGCTGCAGTGATCACAATGAACTGAATAGTGCTGCTTGGTTATTGGGAACCATGCGGAACCCACTGCAAGCTGGAGATGGCGTTTTGGCAGCTGGACGGCCCCCCGCAATCACTGAGTGTTGCTGCAGGGGCCTGGATCATTACAATGGGGTCCTGCGCCTTTTCTCTTATGAGACTGGGTCAGCACTTACATTGCACTTGTCAGCCACACATCTCAACATGCCCTGCAAAGGTCAGCACCACTATCCCACTTTGCATATAGGGAAACTAGGGCACAGTGATGGGAAGTGACTTGCCCAAGAGCACCCAGCAGCAGAGCCGGGAGTAGGACCTGGATCCCTTGAGTCCCAATCTGGCGCGCTAGCCACTAGGCCCCATTGTGTGTCTTCCAGCCTGCAGTGCAAGACCACTTCTTATGGTTTAAGTGCCTTTGCTTGGCACTATCTAGTTTTAACCCACTTGGAGGGTGTGCTTGGTGTTTTGTTCCTCCTTGTGGACGTCTCTTTAATCAGGCCCCCACTCAGCACGACTGTGCCACTTACAGGGTGTTTTTCAAGGGCATTCCAGGTATTGATCCCAGCAGGGCCGGGCGGGAGAAGGTTAATGGAGCAAAGTTACGTAAACGGGAATGCAATGCCCCCGAAGCTGGTCTGAGGCGGAGGTGGAAAAAAGCCTCCGTCTGCAGAACACAGAGCCCTTTCCAAATTTAGCTCAGCGATTGCCCTCTCTGCAGCTGCAGTCCTCTGTGACAGCACCGGGTGCCTGTCCCTGGCTGCAGTGGGGCTCAGCTCCCGCTTTGCAGGTATGTGAGTGCACAAAGCCATGCACAGGTAGCTAAGCGTGCCCACTTCCCTGTCTCCCTGCTCCGCTCTACACCTGGGAGGCGCTCGGACATGCTAGCAGATGTGCACTTCGCACGCTATGGCCACGGCTTACGGTTGCGTTACCGGCACTTCTATACTGTGGCTGAATCTTGTTGCAAGCGGTCGCTCTTACACACAGCGCTTGCGCCCTGTCCAGTGAAAGCAACCCGTCCTCACGTCCCAGCCACTGCAGCTGCAGTTAACAGTATCCTCCGGCCACAGGCACAGAAAGACATTCAGCTCCACCACGGTGCCAGGGACGGGTTGCAATCACAATGCAAGAAGGGGTGAGCTCGCCCCATGCAAATAAGTCGTTTAACAATGACCTGATTCACTTGCCTCCTTTTTTGACATGCATTTCCCTGCAACTGACCTTGACAAGCAGTTGGCACAATGCAGCACCACCTCGGATCTCAGAAGTGAGGCAAAGCAGGGGGATGGACGATTCCTTTGGAAATCCAGATCCCAATACTGTCAGTTGGGTGGGAAGGAAGAAATAGCAAGTTGTCCTTCCGCTACGGCATCTGTCTGTCCGTCCGGTGGCTCTTTGGTTTTTTTGGCTGCCAGTCCCCCCCTGGGGTGGATCTCTGGAGTGAATTGAGCGGGGAGTTGAGTGCGGAAGGCTGGAGATAGTTTTATTTTAGATCAGCACTACAGAGGGGGGTTGGTTCAGAAGCTGCCTGTCAAACAGCAGCAGCAAAAGTTAATTCAGGGCAAGTGGGGGAGGATGGAGGAGGGAGAAGTGGAGGCAGGGCTGGCAGCCTAGGGCGACAGTCTGGGCATGTGCCAGCTGGATATCAGGTCCCTTCTCGCACTGGGAGCTGGTTAGAGTTTTACCTCCAGGCTTCTGGGTCAGTGGTATCCAATTGCTGCCCCTGGCGTGGTGTTTCTAGGGCAGAGAGTGTTATTGCAGCCTGACCTTCTGAGACGGGCTCACGCCCGGGCTAACCAGCCCACCACATTCACCCAGCTGCTCAGCAAAAGGCCCTTAGCTCACGTCGCACCACGGGCCACAGATTGAGGCCCCCACCCCGTGATGCGGTTTGTAAGGGTGGAAGCCTGCGCCCGGGTGGAGCCCAGTTACCTTCAGCGGGGCCCGGCGTGGGTGCAGGGAAATGTCTGTGCAGAGTAGCGTGCAGGGTCGGGGCCGTATCTGCTTACCAAGGGCTGCTGGGACTTCCCGCAGTTTGAAATTGGACTTTGTGCCAATGTGTGCGTAATGCAACCAGTGAATCTAGCCTGGTTCCGGCCTCCATTGCAAACCTGGGGTAGTGTGGCCCCGACACTCACAGACATAGGAGCCCAGGGGGCCAAATTTCCAAGAGGCATCCGTGGAGGGGGAAGCTTCGCGCAGCTCTGGATTCTCGCATCTGAAACCCCCAGGCGCTGGGAGCCTGTGGGTCAGACGCTGCACCAGGCAGGGGGAAACTGTCCCAGAATGGCCCCTCCAGCACTGAAATGGCCAGGGCCAAATGCAACGTGGGAGCCAGACCAATAACTGCACGGATGCTGTGTCAACTTCCCCTGCGGCTGAATCTGGCCCAGAAAACGCCACCTGACCATGAAAGTGGCACTAAGGCCTCAGCACAGCCCGGCCATCTTCTCTGCTGCCGCGGCTTCGATCTCTTCTGCCGAGCAGCCAGGCGGGATATGAGAAGTGACAGGACCCTGGCAAGCTAGGAGCCCTGTGGGAGTAGCTTTGCAAAGTGAGCACTAAGGGACTGAACAGCCCAGTGGCTAAGCCAGGAGGAAGCAGGAGAAGGGAAATGCTCCCAAGCTCCATATAAATTGAAAGCGACCAGACTAGGGTCAAGGAAGGGCTTAACAGGTATACATGGGGATGGGTAAACACGTTTGGAGGTGATAAGATCCTGTTCCCCTTCCCGCACCTTAGCTTGTCCCCCGTCCTTTGGTCGTTGTTGCCAGCACTTCTAGCTTTCCTTTGGCACTTCACGTGCCAAAAATCTCCCTAGGAAGGTTGCTGTCCAGAGCACATTTCCAGGCCAACGGCAAGCAAGAAGTAATGCTAAAGTTTATACAGTGCTTCAGCTATAGGCATCAAAGGTGGGTAGAGATTATAATCACCATTATACTGATGGGGAAACTGAGGCACGACACCACAAAGCAACTCATCCAAGATGTTGCAGCGAGTCAGTAACTGAGCCCTGCCGGACCCTGGAATAAGCAGGAGGAGAATGTGGCTCACTGAGCATGTACTGTGCCCCCAAGAAATAACTGAAGAGGCAAATCTGGCTTTAAAAGTCAATCCCCAGACACCACAGCAGTAATCTGGGTTCAGCTGTAAGCCCTCAGTTGTTTGTATGGAATAAGAGGCACAACATTTATTACACTAAGAGCCGGCTCCTTTCCCCACTGAAGTCAACGGGGAAACATCCGCTGACCTCAGTGATGCAGGATTGGGGCCCAGATGAGGTTTAGGGAAGCATGGGCGTTTGCTAATCAGGACCTTACGGTGCGCGAACCCCAGTACAGCAGGGAGCTCGGCCTGAAAGGCTCCAGGCATTGTTGAATAGATCAGCTCTCTCGTGCATCCTGTACAGTAACAGGGACATCGCCCCCACACCCACATGTCCCCGAACAGGGAAACGTGACAGGGAAACGTGGCCAGCCCCCTGCCCCACCAGGGAACACAGCACTGGAGACAGCACGTAGCGAGACGGCCACAGCCTTATACAGAGCTCCAGCAGCTCTCGCAGCCACAGCAGAAGGGAACAGCTGATTTTCTCGTGACATACGAGCATAAGACCGGCCGTCCCGGATCAGCCCAAAGGTCCATCGAGTCCAGGGTCCTGTCCTCTGACAGTGGCCAGTGCCGGGTGCCCCAGCGGGAATGAACAGAGCAGGTCATCCTCAAGTGATCCATCCCCTGGCGCCCATTCCCAGCTTCTCATTCTTGTTGGAATCGGTGTTGTGTAGGTCCTGCACAAACACAGAGACAGGCCCTGCCCCAGGAAGCTGACGGGCTCTGCAGACTCTACTTCTAAGTTGGCAAGTGGATACGACGATCAGCCAGGAGAGCCCACGATAACCACGCGATGATTCTGATCAGCACTCACAGGAGGGAGGCCACGGATGCAGCCCCCAGAAGGACAATGTCCCCCGAGTCGTCCCTGCCCCTGTCTGCGTGACTCCGTCCCTGCTGGCGTGACCTCGCACGTGACCGCACAAAGGATGTTCTTTTGCTGAGCGTGCCAGAGGCGTGCGAGGGTGTGCCACACAGCGGATGCTGTTTTGCAGAGGGCGCAGAGCGTGCTGGGAGCATGCGAGGTCATGCCACACAGAGGATGTCATTTTGCAGAGCGTGCTGCCCTGCCCCCCCACCATGGCTTGACATGTGGCAGGTGAGGTCAGCACCCGCTGCATGACAACCTCTGTACGGGATACCAGACACAATCAAGTCTGGTTTTATATCAGTACCGGACAGGAGCCAAACCAGACGCAACCAGGGCCGTGTGGCTTGAAACTGGCCGAACGGCCTGCCGAATTCAGAGCACGCCCGCTGCTAACCTGTCGCACCTGCCTGGTTTTAGCTTTGCTTACTGCCCTCACTGGTGTAGAGTATGGCACCGAGGCTTGCTCTTAACAGCACGTACGGCACGTGGAAAACAGGGAAAGAGGCTGCACCAGATCAGGACTCAGCGAATTAAAATTGCAAATAATAACAACTGGCTGGTGATGCTACAGATGCTGTTAGCCAAGTGAGGGGCTTCTGGCTTAAACCTCAAACCCAAGGCCCTGCCAGTTCTGCAGGGACGTGATTTGTTGCCACTGAACCTTGTGTGGGGGGAGCATGAACAGACATACATGGCCAGGAGCCAAAGGCCATTGCAGTCAATGGAAAGACACCCCCACCCCACACTGGCTTCAGTGGGTTTGGGATCAGATTTACAATCCCCACTGAGATTGGTGTCCTGTGAGCTACTGAGCGAGGGCGTCAGTGGGAGCGAAGGACGTATTCAGCTCCTTGCAGAGCTGGGCCCGTTGTCCTGCCCCCCGAGTCGCTTAGATGCTAAGGGCCCAATCCGGTGAGCACTCTCAGTTACAGCTCCATGGGAACTGGGGGGTGGGAGGGACAGCACTTTGCAGGAGAGAGCCCTAAGGGGCTGCACCCCTCTCTCATGCTGCGTTGTCACTGCTGTATGCCCCTGCCCCCTTTCTGTGGCGCTCACGCCGGCTGTCACAGCCACAGCTGGGCAAGTGGCTTCACTGCGCCGTGCCTCGGTTTCCACCTCTGTAAAGACTGTGGAGAGACTCGGTGCTTCCCAGCCCTTCTTCCCACGGGCGGTGCCTATCAATGTGGGGAGAGTGCCAGAAGCTCCTCGGGCTGAAGGTGCTAGGCCAGAGCAGGATACTGGTCTGAGCGTACCCAGGGCGAGCTGGGGGAAGGGTACACAACGGGGTGGCTGGCACTCCAGGAGCAGGGCTCCCAGCCAGCGGAGGAGGTGACCTTTGAGGAAGGCAGCGGGACAGGGAGACACAGTAGTTGCACCAGCCGCCAGGGGCGTTTGTAGAAGCCGAGACCTACAGCTGGGTGATGGCTGCAGTGAAATCCTGTGGACTAGGCCAAGCGAGGGAACAAAAGAGAACAATCAGCATCCCGCCAGCTCAGGTGGACGGGAAAGGGTCACATCAGGTACTGCAGCTGGACAGCTTTAGAGGGGCTTGTTAAACCCACTATTATGTGCCAAAGGGGATGGCGAGCTTCTGGGCCAGGGCTGCACTGGGCACAGCTCTTCCCCGTGGGGCAGGGGCATGACTGGGCAGGGTGAGACAAGGGGACCTTCCTCTGAAGCATCAGTTGTGGGCTTGTCGTCACTGGGCTAACTGCTTGCACCAGGCACAGCAAAGCCCGGGTCACGGTGCTGGACGCAGTATGGTGTCTCATGCCAAAGAGCAGGAACTAGAGGAGTTTTGAATTGGATTCTCATCTAGGGGAATTTCGGAGCAAGTGGCTGTGAAGCTAAGGAAAGGGCTCGGGCAGGGATGAGCCACCAGCCAGGCAAAAATACCCAGCTCCACCCAAATGCATTTGGAGACACAGGACTGATGAGCAGGGTCCCAGGAGAGGAAGCAGGTCCATGAAAGACAGAGGAAGCGAAGGGATGCTGTAATAGATATAAAATTAACCGGCCAATCATAAGAAAAGGGCATTTATTATGGGATGACAGCGGTCTCTCCAGAGTGACGGTTGTAGAGGATTTTCATATACACCTGCTCTTGCTCATCCATCTAAAATCCAAGAAAGTCAGCCTCCAGACTGGTAAGTTAGACCTGCAGCTAAGGTAGAAGGACCGGTCCATCAGTGACTATTAGCCAGGACTGGCAGGGACAGTGTCCCGAGCCTCTGTTTGCCAGAAGCTGGGAATGAGCGACAGGGGATGGATCACTTGATGATCACCTGTTCTGTTCATTCCCTCTGGGACACCTGGCATTGGCCACTGTCGGAAGACAGGATACTGGGCTAGACGAACCTGGGTCTAACCCAGTCTGGCCGTTCTTATGTTCTTATCCAGAGTGTTTCTGCAGAGACTGATGTAAGTCAGAGAAGGGGCTCCTGGAAAGAGCCGTTCAGCAGAATTCAAAATTACCCCAGACTTTTTTTGGCCACTTTGTAGCAAAAAGCCAACAAAACAAAACAAAACCAAACCACAAAAGAAAGAAAGGAGAAGGATAAACCCTACGTCACTGGACTCCCCTAGCTCTGATCCACTGCCCAAGACCAACCTTTAGTTGATTGGACTTTGATTAGAAGAGATTTTAGCATTTGCCTTAGCAAAGCAACGTGGGAATGGCAGCTCCAGTGACCTTGGTCCAGGTCATCGCAGGATCCCTTCGCTTCCGTGGTTCTTTTAAAGAGAGGAAGGGCCATGTTCTCAGCTGGCATTAATCCTTGCCACCCCCTCACACTGGCTGATCCCTAGTGTCTATTTACAGCAGCTGTCCTTGACATCCTGTGTCTCTGTCCCTTTTCCTTGCAGGCAGAGAACTCAAAGTCTAACTCAATTGCTCGGGAGAGCTTGTAACTAGAGGAGCGATTTTTCCCCTCTAAAGGGCTAACAAGGGGTTCGCCCCTCCTGCAGACCTTGGAAGGTCCATAGAAAGGGGAGAGGAAAGCTGCTTGATCTGTGCCCCCCCGCCCCCAGCCTCCTCTTTGTAAAGCACTTTGAGGGCTTTAGATGCAAGTTCAGAGCTATACGTGCAAGGGATGTTAGTTACTACCAGAGTCAAGTGAATTTTCCCTTCCAGTTACCCCCGTGTCTAAGATGAGTAGGAAGCTACTGGAGACTTCTTACATTTCTGTGGCATCTCCAGAATGATTACATCTGCTCCTGCCGTTCCGTTCTTGGTGTGAGCCAGTCCGATCCGGCCATCTGAGGCTATTTGGATGTTATATATCCTTTAGTTTCTTATTTTGCCAGTTGCACAGACAGCAAGTTTGGGACTGATTTGGGAGGATCAAAAGCTTCTGTGTCTGTCTGGGCTCTCTGATCCCCAGCACTGCCGTGGGGGCAGGGATGTGGTTTCAGGCTGGAGTGGTATCGCGAAAGAAACTGGAACAAAAATGGTGCTGATTTCATGGCTTTCCCTTCCCTCCCAAACATCTCCTGCCATCTGGCTGCAGTACATGGTGCATGGGAGTGCACACAAACAGCCAGCGATACCCTGCCTTCGGGAAACAGGGCCAGATTCTGATCTTCGAGCCAGTGGTATAAATTGGGAGTAATTCCACTGTCACGCCATAATTGCACAGGTAACTGAGATCAAAATCTGCCCCATACTGGGTAAGGGATCTGGGACAGGACAACCAGCCCTGTGGAATTAGAGGGGGAGACCATTGTTGGAGTCAAGGATGTGCTAATCTCCCCAGAAAACTCAGCCTGAGGATTCCCTGCTTGCACACCTTGGGTGTATGACAAATGGTAGCAAGCCCACTGTGCACACACTTCACTAGGTTATGACTTGGGGAGCCTCAAGCTAAGCGGGGAGGCGAAGGAGAGGGAAAACAGCCCAGCCCTGCTGAAAATCGGGGCCAAGAGCACTTTCTGCCTCAGTTTCCCTGTTTGTGTATTAGGGCTAATAATGCTTCCCTAACTAACAAGCACTCTGCGGAGCTTAATTAATTCCCATTTGTCAGGCCTCAATGGGGAGGATTCCAGCAATGCAACGTACTGGTAGACACACGCCCCACCGTGCCGGGACTCGTTACTTTGATGCAATATTGAAAGAGACCCTGCACTCTCACAGCAGGTGTGTGTGTGTGTTGAATGCACACTCAGCACTAAAGTAAGTGTGCTTTATACAGAGAGGCCCAGAGCCTCAAAGGTATTCAGGTGCCCAATTCCCACTGAAATCATTCAGCTGGAGTCGTCCGGAGCAGAGCGCCAGGAAATATTTTCAAACCCGCAAGAGCCCCAGCATCTCCCGTGGGGCTGAAAACCCGAGCCCTGGCGTGCCCTGAGCCCCAGTGTGCTCTGTGGGACTGAAGCCCTGAATGCTGGTGGCCTCCCAGCCCCGCGGGGCTAAAGCCCCGAGACCTCCTGCCCCCCACAGCTGAAGCCTGGAGCCCCCAGTGGGAGATGGGGGGCTCTGGGAAATAATCTCTGAGAAGTTAAGCACTGAATGGGGAATTAGACGCTTAAATGCCTTTGAGGAGCTGGGCCAGAGTTGCCATCAGGGAGCACAGGAAGAAATCACCCTGTATAATGGATGCTGTATTAAATTCCTGCCTGGAGGAAGTCAGAGCATCAGACCTTGGCATAATTTACTGTGTACTTAGAGGAAAAGTAATTAAGATAGCTACACCGATAAGCTAGGGAATACAGTTTGTCATGCTGTAGGTGTCTATGGAGAGCTCATTTTATCGACAGCATCTCGAGTTATGTCCAGCAATGGCAATATGTCAAGAAACCTTGGACAGCGGCAAACTAACACCAGGAGAGTCTCATGGCACTGAATGCCGAGGAAGGCAGGGGACTGGCAGATTTCCCCAGCAGAAGGGGTGACAGGCCCGGCATCTCCCTATGACGCAGACCAACGTTTGCCCTCCCTGTACTGTCAGAAGGGCGGCACGTGTCGCACACAGGGTTAATGGCCCGGGTGCTGCCAGGGGTCTAAGGTTAACACCATGGCAGGGGTGTCACTTAACGGTGCGAATGGAGCAACATTCTTTAAATCCAGGGTGGGTGCTTGTAGAGGAAAACCACAAATAGCTCCGTGAGCCAAGATATAGACCAGCACAGGTCTCATCCACTGGGCTCCATTGTGCAGCTGGGGTGTGTTGTATTAATTTAGCTGGAACGTCTGGGCTAGCGGTGCTAATATAACCCGTCACTGTCCACCATTAACCAGTGTTAAACAAGGTTTGGGGTTTGGGACACAGAGATCCCCAGCCTGCTTAGCGCTACGGCAAACCCACCGTGAACCAGCCTTTTAACCCTTTCCGGATGATACAAGTAGGAAGGAAAAAGGATTTGAAATGTAAAAGAAGGCTTTTATTTTACCAGCATCTCTTGTTCCCGTTCCCTTTAGCTGGAGAGACAAAAACCCTTGTTTAACAGGCCCTACGGTGGTAATAAAACTGGCAATAGCTGGCTTTAGGGGGAACTGAGAAGAAGGTAGATAAGAGCGGTTGGAGCAGTCACTGCGGCTGTTGTTAAAGTCCAAGCCCATTGCCTTTCAAACACACCGAGACACAAAAGGGGAAATGAACAGCGCAGAGAACCTGCAGCTTGTGACTCTGGTGCTCTCTCTCACTTGCAACCTCGCTGCTGGAAAAACAGCCTTAGCACCTGGGCTGCTCAGGCACTCTGAGCCCTGACCAACTCGTACCAGCTTTTTAGGGCATGGCTTTTCCACGGTCACAGGCTCATAGGAGTGTGGCAGAATATACAGTCTTGGCAGGCTAAGCCAAGCTCGTATTAGACGGAAGGAAAAAGGCGAGAGAGAAGAAATGAGGTGGGGAAGGAAAAGGACACACTGCTGGAGGGAAGGGGGAGGAAGAGACAAAGTTTCACATCCCAGGTGGTGGCTGGGATTCACCTGGTGCTGGTAAAGGTGGTGCCACCTGGGTCCCGCTCAAGACATCTCTCGGGATTAGGATGAAGATGGTCTGGGCGGGGTCCTGGGAGACCGGGCGGGCGATGGCAGCCATGATGGCGAAGTTGCTCCAGAAGCCAACTGTTCTCTCAAAGGCTCTGGCTTTAAGGCCTCGCAAAGGCGTGCTGGGTGGACTAGCTCACCCCCTGCATTATTCTGTCCACTAATTAGGCCTAGTTTCCAACACTCCAATGATGGTTCACTGGTTTCTGGTTCCCCACTTTTCTTGTTTACAAGGCATGAGTGTAACACAGCCCTGGAGTTCTAGCAGGAGCCCGTTTTGTTTGCGCTAATTCAGGCTTTGACTCCCGGGCTGTTTGTGCCCACCAGCATTTGCTATTATAGGTTATAGTGTCATCATCTGAACTTGCACTCGCTTTTCACACGTGCGCTCACCATTAGGGTCCCTGTGTAGGCCCACTTATCACACCCGAGCCCCATCCCAGGGAGGAGACAAAGGCTACGGTGAAGTTCTCAGTGACAGTATAACGAGCTGGAGCCAGAAACAGCAAATCAGCTGCATCAGCTCCATCACCTTGGCCCTCCCTTCACCCACTTCGTAACAGAAACATTGTGCCAATGAGCCCACAAGAAACCCTGGTTAATTGCTGGAACGGGTTCCAAGTTTACGGAACTGCATAGGTTTTAACTCTCGTAACAGTACTCTCCCGTACTGCACTCAGCCTTGCAAGATACAGCCACCCCCTAGCCCTAGTATAAGGCTCTCCCGTCGCTTTCCAAAGGCTCATTATCCCCCATGGTATAGCTGGGGAAACTGGGGCACGGCAAGGTAGTGGGATTGGCTCAAAGCCCAGTTCCCCCTCTGTTCATCCCCTAATTGTTTCATGACCAAACTAAGCCACAAAGTTAAAAAAGGAAGACGTCCTAGTAGGTTCGTTCCTGGTGGGTTAGAAGCGCCTCACACGGCCGCACAGCTAGCTGGCTTCCATCCTCTATACTGGCGAGGGTGACTTTCAACCATGCTACATGTAGCGGACCAAGCGGGCGAGTGCCTATGCTCGCTACTGCCCCCCACTGGATGGAATCGACACTGTGGACTGGCATTCTGGATTCTGCACCGCTAACAGAGGCTTGGTCGACACTTAAAACTTGAACTGTGTTGGTCAGGGGCAGGCGGCGCAGTGGTCTTGCTCAGTTCTGCGTGGCCACGTTATGTGGCCGTAGAGCTTTGTTACAGTGGATAATCTGAGAGGCCCTTTGCGAGCCTCTTGGATGAATGACACCGCATAAATGGAGGACGACTTGGTAGATTTTCATTAAGCCCCGGGAACCGCGGCAGTAAAAATCATTTAGCTTTAATTTATGGATCAGGCCATTTCAACCCCCCAAACTTTATTTCTAATAGAACGTGATTTATTTGTAATGTGACTAACACTCCTTCCTCGGTGCGGGCGCCTGCTTTATTACCCCAGGGCTGGTGCTTTAAAACTGATGGGGATTTACGGCTTAGGCTGGCCCACTTTTTAATTTTTTTATTGCACATGTACGCTGAGTCCCCGCTCCTGGAGGCAGCCTGTTATGGGAAGTCGTGAAGTTGTGGGACCCCAGTGACAGCTAACTGACCCGGATGGGGCGGCGCGGCAGGGAGCCCTGGATGTTAATGGACTCAAAGGGATGGAAAACACACCAGGGAAGACTCTGTTACCATCAGGACTGCAGCTTTTGCAGCAAAAGCAGGGGCGTTGGCATTCTGCACTGAAAGGAAAATACCTTGAGGCCCTCTCCTTGGCTGCACAGTGTTTCGCCTTGGGGGTTAGAGGACACCAGGGCACAGTCCCTAGGAAGGCATGGGCCAGATTCCCAGGGAGCAGCTTACATCTCACTTATTTCCCAGCTGTAGTCTCCACCACAGCCCCTGTACAAATTAGAGCACCCTAGAGGCTGGCTGTAGTAACTAAGTGCATGTTCATAAACTGCAATGTAAGCCTAGGGTTCGAATTCAGACACAAGCCTAACCCTCCCTGCCCTGCCATCTACACAAATCCCGCACTCACCCAAGGCTCGGACCCAGGGTCCCAGGACCCCATAGTGATAGCATGGCTGAGCCTGAATCAAGCTGGGGCCCGGGGTTCAAGCCTCTATTGCTTTGCCATGTAGACACAGCCCAACTGGCTTTGTGCCCTGGAAATCCACCAAAAGTATCCCACAGGCTGACCTTCTTTGTCCTTGGGACAGTCACGTGTTCCCCACATGCACCAAAAAGGGCTGGAGCAGCTCTATTTTGGGTGGGCACTAGGAAGTCTGCGATATGGTTGGCCAGACTGGGGCCCACGTACTGCAGTGTAGCTGCTGAAGCCCCAGATTGGGATTCAGGGGGTCAACAATTCATAACCTGGGATGTGTTGTAGACAGTCAGGCCCTAGGTTAACACAGCCAGGGGCTGCTAACTTGAGTTCTGCTAACTGGGCTGACACTGTTGTGTGGCCAGACCCTAAGGGACTGTATGCTGAGCCGCATGGGTGCAGAGCAGAGCTGCACTCCACCACCTATGCTGTGGTGGGTACGTTGTGGATCGCCGGGATCTGGCTTTACCAGCATTGTGTCGGCTGAGAGCTCTCCCACGCCGGGATTAAGCTCACTGGAGCAGCGGGCCCAGCCTTGGGCTCTTTTGCCCACTGGGGTGGTGCTGCAGGTCCGCAAGAGAGGGGCCGAACCTGGCCCATACGTCACACCCAGACCCCTGTAGCAGGGCTAGTGGCGTTATATGATCTTGGGCGGACAGGACAACGGCTCACAGTAAATATGGAACCAACCCTTTTAAATTCAGATTAGTGCAAGCACCTCCTCCTGTGGATGGCCAAGTTCAGGCCCTTGGATTTCATCAACTGGGGAAGCCGATTCAGAGGGAATGGGTCCTGTCCTGCCCTCCCTGCTGTTACCTTCTTTCCCCAAAGTCCTGAGATGCTACAACTGAGGGGACAGAGTAGATGGCAGCTACAGCTCCAGGGCCAACGGTGGCTGGGCCAGGGGGCCTGGGCAGCAGGGGTTGGAACAGGCAGCATGGGGGCTTGATGGCTCCTGTCAGTGTCTGTCTCTCTTGTGTAAGCAGGGTCTGACTGAGCTCTCCCCCGCCGGCAAGCCACGGAGGGGCAAAGACTCAGGAGCCGCCTGTTTTCACATGAACACGGCTACTCTGCCTAGGTATCCAGCAGGCAGAGCAGCGTTGCCCAAAGTGATCCACTTTGTTGGGTTACAAATCAGTTTAGTACTGAATGCAGGGGTAGTGAAATGTTGCTATCTGTATTGTAGGAGTAAAGGGCAGCAGAACTGTGCGTAGCCTGTCCTGATTGTGGGGCTCAACCGCAACTGAAATGAACTTGCTAAGCCAGGGGGCTTGGATGCAGACCAGGTGCCCCTGCCAGGAGGTGTGGGCTCTATCCCAAAGCCCCAGGCATGGTTTAACCTGCCCCTCCCCACTGTTCAAAGACAGAGCTAAGCAGGGCTCCATCAGGCGTCTTTGGCTAAGTGCTCACTACAGCTGAAATCACTTGTGGGACAGCATTTCTGCCCAGCTTGCTTCAGCAATGAAGTTCCCCCACTAGGAGCTGACACTGGCTGAGAGCATAGGCGCTGACGCCGTGGGTGCTCTGGGGCTGGAGCACCCATGGGGAAAAATTGGTGCGTGCTCTGCACCCACCGGCAGCCAAGCTCCCCACCCTGCCCCAGCTCACCTCACCTCCACCTCCTCCTGTGAGCATGCCGTCCCCGCTTCTCCTCCCAGCGTTTGCCGCCACGAAACAGCTGTTTTGCGACGTAACAAGCTGTGGGAGGGAGCAGGGAGGAGCGGGAATGCGGTGCCCTCAGGGGAGGAGAGAGGGAAGAGGTGGGGCTGGGGCCGGGATTTGGGGAAGGAGTCCAGTAGGGGCAGGGAGGGGGCAGAGTTGGGGCGGGGACTTTGGGGAAGGGGTTGGAATGGGGGCAGGGCAGGGCTGGAGGGCGTGAGCACCCACCGGCGCCAGGAGAGGTTGGCGCCTATGACTGAGAGCTGAAAATCACAAAGAACTGGGGGGAAACGACAAGAGACCAACCTGCAGAGGTCGCAGTAGAGAAGCGGGCCGCAGCAAGAGGTGTGCAGTGCAGTGGCTGGCAGGGTGGCCAGTCAAGCAGCGAGTGGCCGGTGGAGTGGAACGGCGGCTAGCGGGGAGCCCACCGAAGTGGAATGGTGGCTGGCGGGGTGGCCAGCCAGAGCAAGTGCTCAGATGGCGGAGCAAGCCAGGGGCCTTTTTTCCCCCGCCACCCGCCAGGGTGGGAGGTGACCTCACACAGATGCACCTCTGAAGCCTGGGGCCTCCCTGACCAAGGGCAAGCACTGTGAGCGGGGTGTGGTGAGGGAGCAGCGAGGGGCACAGAAAAGGGAAAACCGGCTATTCACTGTCTCGTAACTGTTGTTCTTCGAGATGTGCTGTTCACGGCCATTCCAATCCGGGGTGTGCGCACCGCGTGCACGGCAGCCGGAAGATTTTTTGGGCACGATGAAGGCGCGACTCCAGGGGGCGCCCAGACTGACCCTGTGGATACTGCTAGGGGTACAAGCTTCCGGCTGCCGTGCAGGCAGTTCGCGCACACCTGATTGGAATGGCCACGAACAAGCGCTCAGAGGACTTTGGATTGTAGAACTCAAGAACATGAGACAGACGACTCTGTCCCCACGCACTCGGGGGTGGGTGTCCGGCTCACTGGTTTATGATTAGAAATCCTACTTGTGGTATTTTCCCTAATTAATGTGGGGTGACTTCCCTCCTTTCATTAAAAGTTTCTTTTCTACACTCAGACTCTGTGCGGGCGAATGGGGAAGTATTGCCTCTCAGAGGTGCCCAGGGGTGGTGTGTAAATTTCCCAGCTTAGTGGCTGGGGACTCGAGCCGGTTCTGTGTTGTATTGTTGGAAAGGAACCCCTAGATATTGAACCTGGCCCTGGTTGCTGCCAATGCCCCGTGGCAGAAAGGTTATACTTGGATAAGCCCAGTAGTGCGTTTGTTTCTGGCGGCCCTGTCCCTCTTGACTGATGATTCTTGTATGGCAGCTAAGCGGTGTGAGAGGTGGGAGGCAGGTCCAGGAGCAAATTCAGCACTGTGTTGGCTTGAAACAAACCACTGCCTTATGCAGACAGCTTATCTGGCCCCACCTGAGCCCTGTTCTTATCAGGTGCCTGCCGGCTGTCCTAAATGAAGCGTGGCTGTGGGTGGGAGCAGCGTCCAGAATTAGCACTTCACAGCCAGATGGACGAACCTACCCCCTGAGGGGTAATGAAGAGAACCAGTCAGGGAGTGAAGTAGGCAGGGTCCCTCCCGAGTGATCCCATTCATCTCGGCCACACAGCAAAGTATAAATGGGTGTTGCGGCCCCTGGGCTGGCATCCTGTTTATCGTGTATATCAAGGCTTGTTTGCAGAAACCACATTCCTTCCTTTGGAGGCCATGGTTTGAGCTGGAGTTTGATTTCAAAGGAAACAGGACTGGCCTGGTGGGCAAGCAAAGTAAGCAGTCATGGGGTAAGAGGGAAGGTGCTCTCATGGACTGGTAACTGGTTAAAAGATAGGAAACAAAGGGTAGGAATAAATGGTCGGTTTTTAGAATGGAGAGAGGTAAATAGTGGTGTCTGTACTGGGCCCAGTCCTATTCAACATATTCATAAATTATCTGGAAAAATACGTAAACAGTCAGGTGGCAAAGTTTGCAGATGCTACAAAACTACTCAAGCTAGTTAAGTCCCAGGCAGACTGTGAAGAGCTACAAAGGGATCTCACAAAACTGGGTGGCTGGGCAACAAAATGGCACATGAAATTCAATGCTGATAAATGCAAAGTAATGCACATTGGAAAACGTAATTCCAACTATACGTATAAAATGATGGGGTCTAAATGAGCTGTTACCACTCAGGAAAGAGATCTTGGAGTCACTGCGGACAGTTCTCTGAAAACAGCCACTCAATGAGCAGTAGCAGTCAAAAAAGCGAACAGAATGTTGGGACTCATTAAGAAAGAGATAGATAATAAGACAGAAAATATCATGTTGCCTCAATATGAGTTCACGATACGCCCACATCTTGAATACTGCGTGCAGATGTGGTCGCCCCATCTCAAAAAAGATATACTGGAATTGGAAAAGCTTCAGAAAAGGACAAGAAGAATGATTAGGGGTATGGAACAGCTGCCATATGTGGAATGATTAATAAGACTGGGACTTTTCACTTTGGAAAAGAAATGACTGGGGAGGGGGGCGGATATGACAGAGGTGTATAAAATCGTGACTGGTGTGGAGAAAGTAAATAAGGAAGTGTTATTTATTCCTTCTCATAACACAAGAACTAGGGGTCACCAAATGAAATTAATAGGCAGCAGGCTTAAAATAAACAAAAGGAGGTGTTTTTTCACACAGTGCAGTCAACTTGTGGAACTCCTGGCCAGAGGATGTTGTGAAGGCCAACGCTATAACAGGGTTCAGAAAGAACTAGATAAGTTCATGGAGGATAGATCCATCAATGGCTATTAGCCAGGAAGGGCAGGGATGGTGTCCCTAGCCTGTTTGACAGAAGCTGGAATGGGTAACAGGGGATGGATTGCTTGATGATTACCGGTTCATGCCCTCTAGGCCACTGTCAGAAGACTGGGCTGGATGGACCTTTGGTCTGATCCAGTATGGCCGTTCTTATGGCACTTGTCTGGCCTACATCCCCCTAGGATCTGAGCCCCTCACTCTTTAATGTGTTTACTCTTGCAACTCCCCTGGAGTAAGGCTGTCTATTGTCCCCATTACAGATAGCGTCTCTGTGCCTTAGGCCTATAAATGACTTGCCCAAGGTCACAGAGGAAGTCTGTGGCAGAGCAGGGAATTGAATCCAGAGCTACTGAATTCCAGGCTAGTGCTGTAACCGTTGGACCAGCTTTCCTCACAGGCATAGTAGCTGCAAAGCTGTCTCTCTCCCTCCCCTTTGCATCCTGCCTTGCCCTGCAGTGAATGCTGTTCTGTTTAAAGCGATTCATTCCTCAGGAAGAACAGTTCTCTCTGTTACCAGAAAAAAAAAAAAAAAAAAAAAAAGGCAAGTAGGAAAACTGTTAAACAAGAACTTTTCCCTCCACCGGTGCCTGCAATTCAGGTTCCAAGCCTCTGGCTCGAAATGGGAGCAGTGTGGGGATCTATTCAGTATTTAGTACTAGCAGGCCATCCTGTCCTGTGGGAGTAGCAAGCTTTACAAGCTACCATGGCAGAGGTGAGGATGACAAGAGAAACCCAATACTCCTCTTGGCCTGGACGGAGCTTAATTTAAAGCGTGGTGGCTCGGTTACAGGATTTTTTTCCATTTGCATCCTCGCTTCATTCCTCTTGCAAACATAGCAACTGCCCCCTGCTCGTGCAGTGGCAGCAACTGCTGCGTTGGCTGCAGCTTAGTCTGAAAATGCAATATGAACTCACTTGCATGGAGAGCCCCAACTTTTCATCCCCAAATTACCCAGCTAGGTGAGCTAAATCCTGCAGCTTTTATCCAGGCAAAACTTCAGCGGAGTGCCTAGCCTGCTGCTGAACAAATGGAAGATCTCTTTTCTCCCACTGTGCCCACACCTAGGCCTTGCTCAAATCCCTCCTATAACCCACCTCTTCCAGGAGCCCCACATGTGGAAAAATATACCTAAAAAGAAAAGGAGTACTTGTGGCACCTTAGAGACTAACCAATTTATTTGAGCATAAGCTTTCGTGAGCTACAGCTCACTTCATCGGATGCATCCGATGTATACATCCGATGAAGTGAGCTGTAGCTCATGAAAGCTTATGCTCAAATAAATTGGTTAGTCTCTAAGGTGCCACAAGTCCTCCTTTTCTTTTTGCGAATACAGACTAACACGGCTGTTACTCTGAAAAATATACCTGTGAGCCTAATAACAAGAAGCAGCATGTTTAGCTGAAGGAATGGCTGCTTCCTGTTCCATCTGTGATCCCCTCAGACCTAGGCAGAGACTCATTTCACATTGGCCAGATAAGCATCAGGTGGGAACTGTATTTGGGAACTGTTTACCTGGGCTGGGCTGGGCTGGGCTTTGCTTGAGCCAGTGACTTTAAGGTGAAAGGCAAATGTACCTCTTTACCTGAGCTTTCCAGTCCCTTGTAAAAATAGAGGACATTAATTTTAACATAAAGCTTGGGGTTAGGGCTGTGCACATTTAGCCAATTTCTACAGATTTTTACAAGGCTACAGTGGAAAATTTTTGATCCCAGGGCTGCCCCTTGGATCAGTAGCGTTCAGGGTATGGAAGAAGTTTATATATTCATGAACCAACACTAGCAATAACCCTGTATGCTCTCCTATTAATAGTTATAATGCAACTCGATTCACATTGATGTTAATTGATCCTTTGAGCCACACCATTGTCATGATGCACATTGTTCTCAGGCAGATGCCTTTAGGCAAATAAAAAGCAACTCCCAACCCACTCATAATGCTTTATGCTACTTTTGTTTCCAAGAGTTCTGATTGCACTGTTAAAAACTGTATCCATTCAACGGACAACTTCTGAAGTTCAGTAGAATTCCTACCTTCAAAAACAGACTCCAACGAGAGACTGCTGAATTGGAATTAATTTGCAAACTGGATACAATTAACTTAGGCTTGAATAAAGACTGGGAGTGGATGGGTCATTACACAAAGTAAAACTATTTCCCCATGTTTATTCCCCCCCCCCATTGTTCCTCAGACGTTCTTGTCTGCTGGAAATGGCCCACCTTAAGTGATCACTCTGGTTACAGTGTGTATGGTAACACCCATTGTTTCATGCTCTCTGTGTATATAAATCTCCCCACTGTATTTTCCACTGACTGCGTCGGATGAAGTGAGCTGTAGCTCACGAAAGCTTATGCTCAGATAAATTGGTTAGTCTCTAAGGTGCCACAAGTCCTCCTCCTCTACCTGCACAGAGTAGAGCAATCGATGCCCCCTTCAAGTTATGCTCTGGCCTTGTCTAGAGTAGGAAAAAAAGCGTGTTCTTAGCACATGTTGGCTAATGTGGTAAAATCTTGGTGAAGACAAGGTAGTTGTAGTTTTAATGCTCCTTAACAAGCTATATTCTACAGCCAATTTACGAACCACCCACAATGCAGAGGAAGGCCAAAGCTCCGATACAGCAACAAGGTCAAGCAAGGCCTCAAGCAATTCAGCATTCCCATTGACAACTGGGAAAATCCTGCCCATAATTGCTTAGTCTGGAGAAGCCAGGTTAAGACTGCTGCAGTCACTGCGGAGAGCCATCAGACAGCCCAGGCTGAGGCCCCCAGGTGAGCCAGGAAGCAGAGTGTGCTCCAACCTCCATCTGGCGAGTGGACCAGTAGCCACTGTGGGAAGGTTTGCCGCTTGTGCATCGGGCTCTTTTCCCATACCATTGCTAAGCACCACTGACAGACCAACTTTGTCGCATCTCCTTTAATCTGTCAAGATGTTGGACGGCCATACAACAGGGTGACGAACCACTGGCACAAACTAGCAAGGGAAGGGGTAGATTCTTCACCTCCTGCAGTCTTCAAATCAGCTGGATGTCTTCCTGGGAGATATGTTTTAGCCAAACAAGGTATTCGGCTCAATACAGGAGCCTGTGTTATACAGGAGGTCCAACTAGGGAACATATGGTCCCTTCTGGCCCTAAACTCTGGGAATACACCCTTTTCCCTCGTGTGGACTTATTCTTTTAGTGAGCTGATTTACAGCAGTTGTTTGTTGAGGTAAGGGAGAACAAACCTGAGGGAACAAATAGCTCAGAGCTGCTGGGGAGGGTCAGGGTCTAAACTGCCAGCTATATCATATAGTAAGGAAGCACTGGGAATACTACGACATAAGCTCTTACATAGAATCTCAGTGGCTCATTTCTCTATTGCCTGCACCTGGTGTCATCGCTTACATCAGTGCAAAGTAAGCACCTCAGTGATTTGATAGTGCTTTACGCTCACTGTGCACCGGCATGAATGATGGCACAAGGTGCAGGGCAACAGGCCGTCAAGTCCTACAGCTTCAGAGCAATGTGCAAATGCGAGTCAATCCGGGCAACACTTGTGTGTGTGCTATAGATAGCATATAGCTATAGATGAGGGATCCAAAGCAGGAGTCATTTGCCAGAGGCCGTAAAGGGAATCTAATTCAGAGCAGGGCTTAGACATCAGGAGGTCCTGGCTTCCAGCCCTCTGCTAAGACCGCACCTCTCTCTAATGTGATGCAGCAAATTCACAAGGTTCCCCAACAGAGAAGAATTACTGATGAGTGAGTTACATCCACTATTTTACCTTGGATCTGACTTTTTCTTTAAGGCGTGGTGGGGTACTCTTTATTAAAAAAAACGCAAATATGCAAAACCCCTTCTCCCCATAACGTATCCACATGTTCACAAAAGGGACACAAATGCGCTAAATGAAAGGTGTCATATTTCAAAGAAGAGGTTTAAATAATAAAACATTAGGCTGTGTGTTCACTAAATAGGCTTACAAAAGCACATCGCTTTCAGATCAAACCATCTCTGGAATCCTGCAGCCCTCTGAGCCATTCCACAACTCCGTACGTAACTTGGGCGAGCTTCACGGCAGTTCTGGTGTGAGCCCTGCTATCAAAGCACAAGGAAAGGGGACAAACTCTGAGGAACACAAACCAGAAAAGGAGCCAACTTGCCTCTTGCGTGCACTGCTTTTACATGCTGACTTCTGTGGAAGTTACTCCTGATTTACATCTCAGTGTAAGCGAGAGCAGAATCAGGCTCAGAGTCGCTAGAAGCAAGGTGCAGGCTTAAATTTAGCACCCAGCCTCATGGCAAGGTTTCTGCATCTGAAGAGCTCTTGCTGCAACTCAGCAAACTTTCTGGGTTTCTTTCCCCACTGCTGCAGATTGCCAAAATAGCAGAGTGTGAGCAGGAATGACTTCTCCTCCCCCCAATGCTACGTAATCATCGCCAGAGTGGAAATGTACATATCCATAGCAGTCTAATGGGGGTTTGGTACAATACGATTCAGCCTTCATTATCCAGACCTCAGCTGTTCAAAATACCATTAACCAAAAGGGCTATGTCCCCCATGTTTATGGCAGAACCTAATAATGTCATCAGCTGTCCAGACCTTTCATGACATTTGGATATGGTAGATTATATGTGGTGTTGTTTTTAGGAGTCACAGCTGGCTCCATGATTTGCAACACCACAAGCTGTCACAAGGGGGAGAATGTAGGCCACAAACCGCCTCTTTCTTAGATTCCATTGGTAGAATGAATCTGCCCGAGCGTTTTTGCTACCCATTCTATTCCTGCTGCCCAAGAAAGAGATAAAGCCAGCTCACAAAATGCAGAGCTTCTATGGGCTTCTCGGGCCCCAGAAGCCATTTGCTTTGGTCAGGGTAAAGGCCACCCATGTTCAAAGTGGGTTTCTTTTTTAAAACGGAGGGATTTAATTCTCTCACTGATGGTTCACTGTGTATCAGATGCTACAATGCACTTTGCTCTAGAAAAATTAGACTGATCATGCCCAAATGTTTATAAAAGGCCATGCACATTGCACCAGTAAAAGAGACATTGTACCTGCAGCTGGACATTTTTGGTGTTCATGTCTGGAAATTTGACTTTTAGCCTCATGGGTATAATCAGGTATAAACTGGCATAGCTCTGGTGGCTTCAAGGGAGCTACACTGACTTACACCACCAGAGGATCTGGTCCAAGATATTTAAAATCAACAATACGTGCTCTCGGAACACTGATAAGAACCTGTATTTTTTCTTCTTGGAATGTCCTTTCTAGGTCTTTGAGTTGGGGAAAAATTGGATTCTCCCCCAACAAAATTAGCCCTCCTATTAGGGTCAGCAACCTTTAGGGAACTCTGGAGAATTCTCTCAGGGGCGAGTTTTTGATGCCAGCCAAAAGATCTGGAGACCAGTGGCTAGACTCTGATCTCACTAAAACTGGAATAACTCCATTGCCTTCTCTTGTTACTCCAGCTCAAAACCTGATCCAAGGATGAAGAAGTGAGTCTGTAGCCTGCTTCTGAAATGCATGATGGTGAATCCTCCTTTTCACCTACTGTTCTGGATAGTGTCAGAGAACCTTCACGCCCGTGGAATTAAACACAATTAATCAGAACGAGAGGTGCAAGCTAATGGGCAAGGGAAGAGAAGATGCTTTTAAAAAAGGCTTTGAACGTTAAGAAACAGAGCAACTCTATCCAAAAGCCACTTACTACCCAGTTCCTATGCTATGCCTTTGCTGGCAATCTCTTCCGGCTGGCAGGCTGCCTGTTGATGCCTAATTGGCTTGCAGCTGATGTCACTTGTCTTGCTGACTAAAGTGCCGGGCTACAAGGATACTGGACAGAGACACTAGTGTTTTCAGATCAAAACTCCTAGTCACTTTAGTTGGGGGACACTACCAGTGTGGTTGGGTTTTTTTCAGTGTCTTTGCTGCTGTTGATTCCAAGACAGATCAAGAGCTAAACTGCATGACAAATGTGTGAGAGCAGGCAATATGCTGTCTTCAGATGAGGCCCAGAGATAGCAGCCATTAGTCTGAAGCAAGTCTGGCTGATCTTGGGAGTAACCTGCAAGCCCCACTTACCTGCGGAAGCAATCCTGCCACAGCCGACACAAACAGAGCACTCAGAGCCTAGGACAGGCAAAGAGCAAAATTCCATACCAAGTTCATTGCAGATGCTGGCAAGCAGAGCTAACCTACCTGTTCAGCGCATGGGTACCAAAGTGAAGAGTGCTATTAAAAAAAATCCACCTTAGACAGATAAATATCAGTGTGCTACTTCTGGCCACTTAAATTACTTACAGACACTTAGCTTTAGCTCCCCTGGTTTCATAAAGCAGAACTTAAGGATGAACTTAATATGGTGAAAAATGTCCTATATTTACAGATAAAGAGAGCAGCATTCAGATACGGGGCCTGATTCAATGAACTCCCACTGCAACTCATGGGCGTTTTGCCCATATTAAGACTGCAGCATTGGAGCGCCATAGTGTGTAACAATTGCCTGGACAGTATTAAAAGGTTATGAGAACCCATTTCTTGTTGACTCTTACCACCAGGAATTTGCTGAAATACAAACTTTCAGTCCTTTGCAATATAAGGTTCAACTCTATTTCTCACCCTCTCCTGCAAGTGCTAAGGAAATAAAACAATCTGGGAGAATAGCTACATAATGACGCCCCGGCTGCATTTCAAATCACTGGAGCTACTGTTGGATTCTCCTCTGCTGCACTCCAAAAGTATTTTGAATGTCTTGCTTTAGTTCTTCTCTTGCTTCTGCTGCCTCAAAGCTTGTAGGAAGATCTCCTTCACCTGTCCCATTGTCTCTTGGTACAGTTTGAAGTCTTCCTCTTTCATGTTCACAGTGCTCTCCAGGGCAGTCTTCAAGGCTTCATTCTCATCCAGCTGGATCACAAGCCTATGTGAATGCAAAGGGGAAATTTTCATTCCCACTGCGGCGTGCTGGAGCAAATGGGAGCTGTGCATCAGCCGCAAGGACAGAAACACATGCTCACTGGGAATCTTACAACAGGAGTGGGAAATATCAGGCTTTTAAGCATTTGTTTCCCATCCCCTTGATACAAAGGGGGATAGTCTGAAGTCAGGATTCTTTACCCTGATATCGCTGAGAACTATTTTGCCACTGACAAACATCCAACTCCCATTAACATTCATCAGATCGATGGGTAATAAAAGGCTCCTTTCTTCTTAGTGGTTTATGTATACTTAGCATTCATGAAGCTGTGTTGGTATAATTATTAAGAGATTTTAAGATGGGAGTGGATGACAGGAGATGGATTACTCGATAATTTCCCTGCTCTGTTCATTTCCTCTGAAGCATCTGGCCCAGGCCATTGTCAGAAGAGAGGACGCAGGGCTAGATGGACCATTGGTCTGACCCAGCATGGCCGTTCTTATGCTGCTGTCAGATTCCCGCCAACAAAGACAAAAGCACAGGGTATATCAGAGAAGCTCCCACTGGAGCTGATTTACACCAACTGAGGATGTGGCCCAGAGAATCATGACCCTAAAAGTGGGGTTGGTTTAATCTACATGAGGATGGGCTAATCTTAGCCCCATGTCAAAGAAGTTGAAAGTGACAAAGAATACGAAAAGAAAAGCCATACCTTGTAGTCAGTTCTTCTATCTGAGATTTTAGTGGCACCTCTGAGAGTTGTGCTGCAGTGAGATCTTTCCTATCGCTTGCAGCCAAGGTATGTCGGGAGCTATTAGCAGACTGACCTGTAAATTTAATCACAGCATGGAGTTCCGTTACAGGACAAAGGCAATTCTTTGCAGTCAACAGCACACGGCTTTACAGTAGAACTCAGGAGGTGGCGGATAAATAATAGGAGGGGTTTGGTCAGTCTGAGTACATGCATTCATTTAATGTAAATACATAGGGTAGATTTCTGTAACCTCCTTTCAGTGAAATTGTAAACATGATTAGTGGTGAGTTGAGCGAGGGAAGAATAAAATGATTCTATATAAAATAATGTGCAAGTGGCCAAACCCCTGGGAGGTGTGAACGGAATGTGACTATTTTTTAAGCTTATCTTGAAACTGTATTTCACTCCGTACTATAGTGACTGGTGCTCTCTAAATATCCGAGAGAAATGAATATCTGTGGTTATTCATAAAGCACTTTGGGATCTTCACAATGAAAGCAATTATGGCGTCAGTTCAGGAAAGTACTTAAGCATGTGCTTAAAGTTACATGCTTTCCTGAACTGGTGCCTGTATGAACATGAACGTTCCCAACAATTAAAATAGACAGGGAAACTAATTGCCAAAGCAATTCTGAAAGGTGCTAGGTCTTGATCCTTCCTTTTGGAAATGCAGCAATTGGTGAGTGGGGAGGGAAGTAAACTACATGAGAAAAACTTCAGAGTGGAGAAGATGCCTTTGTCTTGCTATCTTATCTCAGAACTGATCAGCAAACACTACAGTCATTACCTATATCCCCACTGGATTTTACTCAGCAAACTGCTCTCCATTTTTTTTCTTTGAACAAGGAAAACAAAAACAAAAACAGGAGCAATTTTAGAGACAAACAAATGTGTTGCTTTCGTATTATACCAACAATGCTCTGCTAGCACTAGTACCTACATTCTCTGCCTGCGAGAGAATAAAAGCATTAACATTTGCAATTAGATCAGCTCTTCCCAATTTAGCACTCTGAATAAGGAAAGGGAACGTTAATGGGTACTGTAGTCTCTCCTTTATGCAGTTGGTTTACCTGAATTATCTGGCAGAAACACCATTAGGAGAAACTAAGTTCTCTGCTAAAGGGGTATTTTTAAGATTTGTCAATTTGCTGCTTGTATAAACTCCAGAGTTTGTTTAAATCACTAGGAGGGCCTGAGAACAATTTGAAAAAACAAAACAAAACAAAAGAAAAACCCAGCAGACTTTGGTGAATAGGGTTGCAATCCATTCAGGTTATGTTTAGGCCCAGAGCCTCAAAGGTATTTTTAGGGTCCCTGTTCCCATTGATTTCAATACCTTTATGTACCAATTCCTGTCATTTAATAGCTATGATATGAGTCTTTATTTAAACAAAATGCTGATTTGGTCTCGAAGTATACAGTGATAATGAGCTAACTTTTAATATACACAGAAACTTTCATCCCAAAGTGCCTTACAAACTGATATGCACAGGCTGTGCTTCATCCAACTATGAAATGCCGACAGCTCTGGGGTGAAGCACAGAACTGTTAACGTAGCACAATAACTGGATAAAATGGCTTAGGACAGGAAGCGCAGAAAACCATCTCTATTTGTGACTCCAGGGGAAATTTAAGTGGGTAGCATATAGCAATACATCTAAGGGCACAAGCGGTCAAGACCTCTGTTTTACATCTCCTCCAAAAGATAGCCCCTTCGGCACCACAATGCACTCTAATAGTTTATGGGGACATGGACTCAGAGGGAAAAGAGCGACATCAAGTGAATAACCAACACCACTCCCTGCATCGTATAGACATTCCTTAGAGCTTTCTCAGCTAAATATGGACCTGACCAAGTACACCACACCTAGATCAGATGAACTGCAGAGAAGTGTGCTATGGCCGCAATAGAATCTCTCCCTTCCATCAAAACCAAGCAAACTACTCCAGGCCTAAAGAGCAAAAGGAAGTGTGTGTAGGGAGAGGAGTGAGATGGACAATGTACAGAGAACATAATGAACCAAAAAGAAAAGGAGTACTTGTGGCACCGTAGAGACTAACAAATTTATCTGAGCATAAGCTTTCGTGAGCTACAGCTCACTTCATCGGATGTATTCAGTGGAAAATGAATGCATCCGATGAAGTGAGCTGTAGCTCACGAAAGCTTATGCTCAGATAAATCTGTTAGTCTCTAAGATGCCACAAGTACTCCTTTTCTTTTTGTGAATACAGACTAACATGTCTGCTACTCTGAACCAGTTAGGCAAGAAGGAGATGAGTTCCTTACCAAAGAGAAGTTCTGATCCCTGGTAACATCCTCTATATATTTAAAGTATATACAAAAAGGGAAACTATTGTTAAAGTTTCCATAAGAATATATACAGTTTTATTGTTTTTAGACATTTTATAGGATTATAGCCCATAAGTAATAAAAGGATCTAATCAAGGAAATAAAAATTTTACAATCCACAATGAACTTTTCTTCTTTAACTATATTAGTGAGGCTTTCATATTTATAGCAGCAGATTATCATGTTTTAGTGGTAATAAATGACACTGAATCTAATTACTTAAAGACCAGCAATAGTTTTTCATAGACACTGACAGGCCTTACATTGGGATGTATCATTTAATTCTGTTCTCAATTTAACCTTCAGCTGAACCTTTCACGTGAAACAGCAGAGAGAATACAGTGTTAGAATTGGTGGCCCTTATCCTGCAAAGGCTTGCACAGTGTGGGTGAAATCCTGGCCGCACTGAAGTCAATGGGAAACTCCCCAAGTGGGGCTGGAATTTCTTCGTTAGTAGTTCCACTGGCTTCAGCAGAACTGAGTGTGTGAGGTTAAGCACACATATAAGTCTGCACAAGCTCGGCGTTCTAGATGTTATTCACATTTCCTGGCTACCAAATGTGGAAGTGGACTAGATGACAGACACTCCCTAGCACTCCTGATACCATGCCGCTCCTCACCTGTTTTGTTCCTTGGGAGGGGTTTCTGGGTGTTTGCATTCTTCCCTGCATCCATTTTCATTTTTTCAAGACGCTGCTCCAAAATGACTGATCGACGTCGCTCTTCTTGAAGCTTCTTCTCAGCTTCCAAAACTTTATCGCTGCTTTCGACCACCCTGATGTTCAAAACAAGTGTTTAGGTCTTTTTTATGCTCAGGCTATCAGGACTCCAGTCCTGTCCAGTCTTAGTTTCAAATTTTGCCCTTGGATGCACAGCTCCCAATAAGATGAATGGATGCATGCGCTCGTCTCCCAAGGGCAGATATTCCAGATATTCATCCAAAAGGCATCCGCCATGTTTGCAAGATGGAGTTGGCTAATGAGCATGGGGTTCAATTGTATTTTATAAAGAATTGTTTTATTGATGGAAGTTGCCCAGGTCCCTCAACAATGGACACCACTGTAAGCTTCCCATACAAATAACCACTGATGTTACAAGTTGTTGAGGGCAGACCAATAATTATGTAAGTAACAAACTGCTTCTATTTTTAATGCATTGGACTAGCATAGAAGCAAAGTCGTAAAAATGGTCTAACAGCATTATCTGACATTTACTTGTTCTGGTCTCCTACGTAAATAGCGAACATTTCCACAAGCATCTCCTTGAAAGGAAGAGAAACTCATAGACTTCAAGGCCAGAAGGGACCATCACGATCATCTAGTCTGACTCCTGCATGCTGCAGGCCACAGCACCTTGCCCACCCGCTCCTGGATGTTGCCTTCTATTATCTCAGCCACTCGAAAATACTTTGGAAAAAAGTGCATGGGCCTGAAGGCAATGAGACACCACGAGAATTTACACAGCAGTTAATGGGCAGCATGCAGTGCTGAGCTGTTGAAGGTCATTCAGTGGGAACGTGTCTTTATTTCATAGTTATCCCATGCAGCATCTTAAGCGATTAATCAGAAAATCTCACACAGGACCACAGGAGCTGCCTAACTGCATCAGACCAATGGTGCATCCTACCTAGGGCTGCGGCTGATACCAAATGATTCATGGAAAGTTGTCAAAACTATAATGAACCTCACCTATTGTACAGTGCTATACAAAGGAAGAGCAATTTCCTTCTTGACCTCTGGGCGTGATTGCTGCTTACTTCTTGAAACAATAGATTTGGTTATTTTTATTACTCCCTTAGCTTGCGTAGCTAAAAGTGTTATAATAAGCATAAAATTATACAGTTCCTTTAGCAATCCATCCAGAGTAGGACAGACTCTGACCTCTTGTAGCAGTGAATCTCCACAGGCTGCTGATATACTGCATAAAATAGTATATCTTTTTAGTGCTTCTAAATTCACTGCCCTTTCATTTATTCGAGTGTGCCCTAGCTCTCATATTAGACAGAAGGGGTGACAGTGAGGGACTGATCCATTTTTGCCAAGAGCTTCCACCAATATGAATAACTCAAATCAAGTCCCCCCAAGCTGTTCTCTTTTATGAAATCAGGGTTCAATCCTGCAAATATTTACTATTGAGTATAGTTTCATTGACTTCAGAAAGTACCATGTTCAGTGGTTAAGTGTTCGCACAATGGAGTCCTAAATCATGGCAATCTGTGCAGTCTCTCATCAAGTCCCACTTACCTAACCACTTCCATTGCTCTTTCTTGACCTTAACCTTATCTACATTACTTGAGTTTAGGCAACCTACCCCCCAAGTGTGTCGGGGGGAAGTGGGAGTTAATCATTTTTCTATACATTAATGGTAAAAATATTAATGGAACAATATAATATTATCCAGAGGTCTTGTAAGTGAATTTTGTGAGACTTTTGCAATAAGTCTTGGGAGAGCCCATGATAATGTGTGAGGATTGTGGAATTGCAGTGACCATTATATGGTACACATCACCATTAGCTGTGAATTTCATTGACTCTGGCGGTTTTGGTCATTATTTCATGTTAATTTGAGCCTAATCCTGCAAACACTTACACGTTTATCCTTACCTACTCAAGCAGTCCCTTGAAGTCATTGGGACTGCATGCGTGAGTACAGTTGCCTGTGTGTGTTTGCAGGCTCGGCCTGTAAAGAAACAGTGAGTGATACCTACTTTTTTAAAGTTTGAAATTGTATATATAACTGTCTAAGTGGAGTGCACACACCAAAATATAGGCAAGTGGAATAACACACAATATTCAATGTAAAATAAGTAAAGAAGGCAAACAAACTTACTGCACTACAAAGCAGACAAAAATTTAGTGTGTAGACTAGAGAGAGTTTAGGATTTAGAGCATAGGACTGGGAGTCAAAACTTCTGGATTTTATTCCTGTGCAAAAAAAAAATGCATCTTGAATGTTTCTAAAGAGCAAAGGGTATGTTTACTTCACCCTCTTATAACTCAATTAGATTAATGGGTTTTACTAAAACTTCCAGAAAAAAAAAAAAAAAGAGAGTCGCCATTACATTGAAGCGACGCATGGGAAATATCAGCTGGAAAGGAGAATTACCGAGCAAGTTATGAGCATGTGAAAAACAAAGGGTTTGGAATGGAAGTTGGACTAGAATTGAAACTAGAGCATTTGCTGCTGCTAAGTACTGTAATATTACTGCATGCATAGTACTGCAGACACACCAATACACCAAATTCTGGGCCTAACAAGCTTGATGATGTCTCTGTTTTTTTCTGCCCTTCATTCCAACAGGACGAAAAGGAAGTAATTCATTATATGGTGAGCAAAGCAAAAAGTACCCACTAAAAACAAAATATCACACCAACTATATCTGATGGCACGCTGGGTTACATACTACAGAGCGTTTCAAATGCCTGTAGGTCTAAGGATTTCTTAACCACTAGATATAATAATATCACAAAGGGAAATATCAAAATCAGCTGCTACCTTTTCTGCAGGACAGTGACTAGTTCTGTAAGCCTGTCTCTTTCCACCTCAGCAGCATGGCAAAGAGCCTTGTACTCTGTGATCTGTGTTTGCAACGCTTTCAGATCTGAGCTCTCGGTGTCAGCAATCCTAAGAAACAGCAAAAACTTTAGGGATCAGTTTATTTCCCATGATTGAAAGCAACTGAAACAAAGACAGGCTTGAAAAATGTACCAAATGCCTACGAGCCTGGGGACTAAGCCTAGTAGCCAGGGTACAAAACAGAGGTGCCACCAATCTCTGAGCCCACTGACTCCAACCACCACCCAGCCTGCACTATGGAGAAATAAAACAGTTGTGGGACTTCACTTAGAAGGGCCTCTCACCCCTCACTGGCTAAGCTTCTTTCTCCAACTTCAGATCTCTCCCTCAAAATCACAGGTCTTTTGTTAAACCTTCCAACGCTGATCTACTCACCAACACCTGCTCCCGACCAAGTGCTACAACCCATTGTAGTGAGACTGTTCTTGTATTCTGCAAAGCACTGGGCATACCTACAAACATCTATTAAATAACAGCATTTCGGCTGGCAATGATTTTCCCCAACAGAAAGGCTTCAAACATTAGTGCAGGGGATTTACATTCTTTTGCCTGCAATCTGATGCAAGAAGCCAGGCAGATATCCCAGGTACCCCATCGAGCGCTTCCCTCCCATTGACATACACAGGAATGTCTAGGGCAGATGCCTGTACTGCGAGCACTGGGAGGTGGGATAGAAACCCAGCATTTATTTTCAGAAACTAACAGAACACAAACAAGAGCTAGCCTGAGCCAAAACACTGTGATGTGATCAACTAGAGAGGAGCATTTCTGCTACAAAGATCAGGGCCCCTCACTAGGTGTAGGGTCATTAGCTGATGCAGACAGGGCTAAGAGTATGCTGGTCTCTGTCTGGTGGATGCCAATGAAATTCTCCTCATACCTATACAAAAGACTGTAAACGTACCTCCCAGATGCAACACTGTTACTTGGAGGCGAAGGCTTTGTAGCTGAAGATTCTACAAGTGTGTGTCCCATCTTAGACACAGTGCTATGAGGAAGAAAACAAACAACTCTACGTCAGCCGTGTAATAAAGTTTGAGAACCCCTGCTCTACATAATAAAGTCCTAGGTCTGGTACAGTCTGCGGTCCTACAATGTGTGTGTTCATCACTGCCCTCTACTGGACAGAATGTCAGACCAGCTTATGTTTCAGAGTAGCAGCCGTGTTTGTCTGTATTCACAAAAAGAAAAGGAGTACTTGTGGCACCTTAGAGACTAACCAATTTATCTGAGCATAAGCTTTCGTGAGCTACAGCTCACTTCATTGGATGCAAGCTTATGTGCATGTGATCATGTCTCCCCTGCTTGGGGCCGCCGCCAACAGGAGTAAAGTAAGCTACAGTGCTACAGAACAAGCACAAATCTCTCAAGGGTGACAGCTGGTTAATCCTTTTCAAGACTAGGTAAGGCTGGTAATGACAACAGTGCTCTGAGCACAAATGAAGTATTTCAGGTTTGGAATTCCCTAGGGTTGTCTGTATCCCCTCTTTATAGCATTTTTCATTTGATCTTTTCTGTAAGTAAAAGAAGATCCACTTTCAATTTTTTTTAAATAAATGGAAAGGATCGTGCATCAAAATATTAATAGTAAGGGAGCGAGCAGTGCCCATTAGCTAACAACAGCTCTTGCAGGGTTTGGCCTTGTTCAGTGCACACCTGGGTATATAAGTATTTTCTTTACATAGCTATGTGTTAGGCTAAAGTTAATGCATTGCACCTGGGTGCTTTTATAAAGTGCTTATCAAAGTCAGGAAGCTTACTTAGGCTAATTTTACTGGTGGCCTTCCTCCTGTGAAGAAAGAGTTGAAGCAATTTGGATAATATACAGATAATATACAGGTTTGACACCTAAAAGCACGAAAACTTGTTTTGGGGAGTTACAAGTGAGAGAATCAAAATCATAGGGGCCATACCTCTGGAGACACTTCCACTCCACAATAAACCACGGCTCCCAAATCAGGGCCGTACCAACAGTGTGAGGGGAAGTGCTTTAGCTGCAGAAGGATCTTTATGTCTTTTCTAAGCTACAAGCCAGTACAAAGCAATATGCTCACAACACACACACAAAGATTGTGATCCTGCTTCCATTAAAGTCAATGCAGAAACCTACCATTGACATCAAAGGAAGCAGGATCAGACCCAAATCTATCCAAAGCAAAAATTGTTCACAGTTTTATTTAACCTCAGCGGTCTATTTGCTTCAAATACAACAGGTGCACGAGCAAGGATATTTTACGAAAACCCTGGTGGCCTGAGTCTCAGTTGCACAAAGGCCACTTTGTACCAAACTAGCAGCGCACAGGAGCCTTTAAGTGGTTGCTAACATAATTTACTCGCATTTGTATTGCACCTTGACACACTGCCAGAGTGCTGTAAAGCAGCCCAAGCGTAAATGAGACTCAGACCCTGTATTTGTTGCAGAATGACCATGGTAAACAAAAAGAAAGCTCCTTAGGTAGGGTTCGTTGGTGGGTACTCAAGAAAAACAGGTTACTGAATGTCTTAAATCCTTCTAATTTCTGTGATGAAATCCTACCCAAAGCAGCTTTATTGATTTATACAATACACAACTGATTTATAGCTTATGTAAAACAGAGTTTCATATTAATTTTCAAGGCCACCTACAGAAGCCTGCCCATTAGCTGCCCTGTTTCTCTCAGTCACAAAACCAAAGGCACTTAAGCCAACCATGGGAATATTATCTGAGTCAGAGAGAGAATGAGCTGTACTATAAACATGCCAAATGCATAATATCGGTGGATAAGTGGATCTTTCTGTGTCCCAGGACAAATGTCTAAGTGATAATATGATTAAGAGATTCCCTTATAATGCAAATGAGCTGCCACAGTCGTCTTGAAGCTGCAGTATTCTTTTGAATAATTCATATCTATTTTAAAGACTTAAATTAAGCTTTTTTTACCAAGCAGACCCAATCCTTCCAACATGATCGCCTGCTGATGCTGGTGGTTTGATTAGAGTAAAACTCTGGTCTTCTAAGTGCTCTGAAGATGGTGTATCTGCAACATCTGAACTGCCCTCCTCAGTGGTCTCTTTCTTCTGATGCTGCTGAAGCAAAATAGAAAGCCAATCATGCTTTGTGCAGGTTTGGCTCAGCTAATGCAGCAGACCAGAACTGGACCCAGAGCTGATACGTTGCTGATACGAGTTTTTGGTTTACAAGGCTTCATGGGAACCTTTGGTTCCTGTCCATTGGGGGAAGTTTCTACCCCAGGAGTTCCACTTTGAGGTTCAGGTTTGAACAACCCCCTCCCCCCCCACAAATTTTAAGTGAATCGATTGAAACTCCAGTTTCATATCAAACCATAATCTGGGTCCACAAAATTAATATGTATTCTGCTCCAAGTTCTCTCTCTCCGGTACTTATACGGCTCCCATGACTGCAGTTTCTGAGCACCTCACACTCTTTAATGTAATTATCATCCTAACACCGATGTAAAATAAACCAGTGTAAAATAAGCCTATTAAAATGTCTCCATTTTACAGATGGGGAACAAAGAGGCTATGTAGCTTGCCCAAGGTCCCTCAGGAAGTATTTGGTGGAGCAGGGAATTGAACCCAGATGTCTGAAAACCTAGGTTAGTGCCCTAACCACTAGACCATCCAAGATTGCAAGGCATCCCAAAACAGATGAATGCAATAGCCCAGGAAGGCTATGAAACTTTCATTATATTAGTCTGCTGGCAAAATAATCCAGAGACTAGTAGTCACACGAGAGGACTAACTGCTCCTTATCTCACACCAACGCAGCTTTTTTACTTTCTTTACAACTGCAATTTAACAGCCAATATGACTCTACATTTTGAGTTTTCCAGACTTTGGCTAGTTTGTGCCACAGGTTTTATAGTATTTACATGTGGCTATTCTTTTCTGTAACTCAGCTTTGACGATCACATTGCAAAGCTTGGATGTGACTTACATTTACGCCACCTCCACCTCCCAAAAGCTTTGAAGAAATGCCACACAGGTGTGGAGGAAACTCAGAGGAAGTCTCCCTGATAGATCACCCCTGGCGCCGGTGGAAGCTATTGAAACAGCTGAGTGCTGGTATTCTGAACTAGCAGAAATCTCAGATTAAGTGGGGAAAGGAGCATTTTTAGAAATGGGAACAAAATTTCCTCATGGAGTTGCTGTTATAGTTAATATCTTTTGCTAGGTTTACCTGAAGTGTGAGCAGTCCCATCTCCTCCTCTAGCTCTTTAATCTTGGCTTCTCGTTCAGCCACCATCTGTTGGAGCTGCCCTATGAGACTGCTCTGTTTCTGAGCCTCGCTGTTCAAATGCTGGCCTAGACTCTGCTGGGACTCCTTGTTCTTCTCATCCTGCAGGCTCAGGTGCTTTAAGATCTCATGCATTTGCTTCTGCTCATTCTGGTGAAGCAGAAATGACACGTGGTATGTTCTTTTTTGTATATAGTGAACATTAAACATGCATAAAATGGTATTTCCCATCTAAATCTATTCCCACGTAAGACACATATTTTGGTATCAGTAGTGCAATACATGGCCAGAATCCATATCTTGTAGTACTAACATACCATGCCAAACTCATCCCTGGTGTAAGTCCATTAAAATGAATAATGTTACTTCAGGGATAAATTTGGTCCACCACATTCTCAGCTCCTACTCTAATAGTGCTTTGGGACCAGCTTGCCTGTCAAGTACTTTCAGCATCTGTCCACTGCCAGGATTTCACATTTTGCATAATGCAGAGCAACATGCTGCAGAGCGAGATAATTCAGTACTCAGAGGTCTCGATCTTGTAAAGCCCTGCACAGTGCATGGAAGAGTGTGCATGGCTGATGTGCAAGTGTGAATGGAGCCTGTACATGTAGGTACAAGTAAGGTTAAGTGTTTGGCAGAGTTCTACACAATGAGTGATAATAATGCATACTCCTTCATGATCATACTAAAAAGGGGTGGGGCCTGGGCAAAGAATGTACAGTCACTCCTCGCTTAACATTGTAGTTATGTTCCTGAAAAATGCTACTTTAAGTGAAATGATGTTAAGCGAATCCAATTTCCCCATAGGAATTAATGTAAATGGGGGGGAGGGTTAGGTTCCAGGGAAATTTTTTTTGCCAGACAAAAGACTATATTACATATATATATATACATACACACATATACTTTTTAAACAAATGATTTAATACTGTACACAGCAATAATGATTATGAAGCTTGGTTGAGGTGGTGAAGTCAGAGGGTGGAAGAGGGTGGATATTTCCCAGGGAATGCCTTTCTGCTAAATGATGAACTAGCACTCGGCTGAGCCCTCAAGGGTTAACACGTTGTTAATGTAGCCTCACACTCTGCAAGGCAGCACGAATGGAGGGAGGGGAGACAGCATGGCAGAGAAAGACAAACACACATCATGTGTGAGAGAGATGCACATTGCCCCTTTAAGTACGCTGACCCAACTCTAAGTACACTGCCTTTTTAAGTAGATCAGCAAGTTGAGACAGCAGTTGCTGCCAAGAAGCTCCCTCCGTCCTGAGCCCTGTCGTGTCCCCCCGCTCTGTGGAGATGGGGTAAAGGATAGGTGGGGAGGGGGATACATGATTTTGGTAGTTAAATATTCATGGTAAATAGGCCCAATGGCCTGTGATGGGATATTACATGGGGTGGGATCTGAGTTACCAGGAAAGAATTTTCTGTAGTATCTGGCTGGTGAATCTTGCCCATATGCTCAGGGTTTAGCTGATCGCCATATTTGGGGTCGGGAAGGAATTTTCCTCCAGGGCAGATTGGAAGAGGCCCTGGAGGTTTTTCGCCTTCCTCTGTAGCATGGGGCATGGGTCAATTGCTGGAGGATTCTCTGCTCCTGGAAGTCTTTAAACCACAATTTGAGGACTTCAATAGCTCAGACATAGGTGAGCGGTTTTTCGCAGGAGTAGTGGGTGAAATTCTGTGGCCTGCGTTGTGCAGGAGGTCAGACTAGATGATCATAATGGTCCCTTCTGACCTAAATATCTATGAATCTATTAGCACCCCTCTTCCCTTGCCCCTGCACAGCGAGCAGGAGGCTCCTGGAGCAGCTCCAAGGCAGAGGGCAGGAGCAGCACACGGCAGTGGGGGGAGGGACAGCTGAACAGCCTGGCAACTGATAGCCTGCAGGGCAGCTGCCGCACAGGGAACGTAGGGGAGCTGATGGTGGGCTGCCTGCCCACCCGGGTTCCAAGCCCCCACCAGCCAGCTCCAATGGGCTGCTCTTCCTGCAAGCAGTGGACAAACCAGGTGGCTGCCAAACAACATTATAAGGGAGCATAATGCAACTTTAAAAGAGCATATTCTCTAATTGATCAGCAACATAACAATGAAACAACATTAACTGGGATGACGTTAAGTGAGGAGTTACTGTATTATTGTTATCCCTATTTTGCAGGTTGAAAAACTGACACACAGAGCTGGGATTCTCTAGATTCCATTCCCACTGTGTGACCTGGAGAAAAACTTTCAGTGTCCTCTGATTCGGACTGCCAGCCTAGGCCTTTATTTCAGAGGTCCTGAGCACTTACAACTCCAACTGAAAGTCAGTGGGAATTGTAGTGGCTCAGCACCTCTGTGAATCAGGCTTTGTGTATCTCCAGTTGGGCAACAAATAATTGAAGCGCCCAAAATTAGTAAGCATTCCTGACAAACGTTGATGAAATGCCCAGGATCACACAGTGAGTCAACAGCAGAGCTGGGAATAGAATCTAAAGAGTCTTGATTCCCAGTCCCTTTTTCCACCTACTAGACAATCCTGTCTCCACCTTTTATTACAATTCTGCTGGACATTTCTTATGAAACATGCAGCCCATAGCCACCTCCAAATGTGTCACCCTTTCCTTCGTGCCAATTCTAAATCTTTACCAGTGTCTGAAGACAATTCAATATAAAATGCAGAAGTTTTGGATCATTCTTAAACCTAGGATTGCGCCATGGATTTTACAGGCCTCTAACTATCGTAAGTGTATATTTTGGTCACTGTGTTGCAGTATGTCTTCACTATCGCTATTTATAGCTAGAGCACTAATTCCAGAATGCCAGGGTGGGATTGCAGTAGTCAGACTGTACCAGTAAGGCATCTATGAGCTCATCGTCGTGTTTTCCTTTCTCCAGCAGTGTTAAGATTTGTCCTTTCAGAGATTTCACCTCATTGGACAGCACTTTGTTCCTGGCTTTTGATGCATCTAGTTTTTTTTTCACATCCTCATGATCTTTCTGGAGAGCGTTATGTTCCCCACTGAGTTTCTGCAATTATGTAAACAAATAATGTGAAATGACAGAAGAGATCAATCATATCATAGTCTACATGCATCTTCTCAGTTAAGGGAGCACAGGGAAGCAGACACAGTCCTTTAGAATCCAGAGCTGCGCACTGGCTTGGCAGTCGAAAAGTGACTCACCTCTGTGTAAACAGACATATAGATATATTGTTATTGCATGTTTCACTCATCACTTGCTCACTGGCACTGTTTGGATTTAAGCAGATTCAGTTTTTGCAATGAAGCAAATTATAATTTTGTAACAAAACCTGAAGCATTGTATTCCTGATCTGCCATCTGCCCCGTAACTGAAGTGACTACACTGTTGATTAACATCCTCCTCTGAAGAATAAAGAGCATCAAAATATAAATACATACAATTATATATTACAAACACACTGGCGACACTGAGCCAGATTCCAATCTCAGTAAGACCAGTGGAAATCTGGAGGAACCCCAGACTGGTAAACTGGGCGCAAGCAAACACTATGTGTTTTAACAGAGCTAAATGTAAATGTATACCTCTGGGAACAAAGGAAGTAGGCCATGCTTACAGGATGGGGGATCTATCCTGGGAAGCAGTGATTCTGAAAAACATAGGGGTCATGGTGGATAATCAGCTGAACATGAGCTCCCAGTGTCACACTGTGGCCAAAAGAGCTAATGCCATCTGGGGATGCATAAACAGGGGAATCTCAAGTAGGAGTAGAGAGGCTATTTTACCTCTATATTTGGCAGTGGTGCAACCGCTTCTGAAATACCATGGTCCAGTTCTAGTGGCCACAATTCAAGAAGATAATTGATAAATTGGAGAGGATTCAGATAAGAGCCACAAGAATGATTAAAGCATTAGAAAACGTGCCTTATAGTGACAGACTCAAAGAGCTCAATCTAGTTAGCTCAACAAAGAGAAGGCTAAGGATTGACTTAATTACAGTCTATAAGTGCCTACATGGGGAATAAATATTTAATAATGGGCTCTTCAATCTAGGAGAGAAAGGTGTAACATGATCCAAATGGCTGGAAGTTGAAGCTAGACAAATTCAGACTGGAAATAAGGTGTAAATATTTAATGGTGAGAGCAGTTAACCATTGGAACAATTTATCAAGGGCCGTGATGGATTCTCCATCACTTACAATTTTTACAATTTTAGATAGGATGCTTTTCTTTAAGATCTGCTCTAGGAATTCTTTTGGGGAAGTTCTCTGGCCTGTGTTATACAGGAGGCCAAACTAGACGACCACAGTCGTCCCTTCTGGCTTTAGAACTATGAAGTTCCACTCTGAGCAACTATTGTGAATGGTGCCTGAGACAGGAAGACAACAATGGAGTTATTCCAGATTTACAATGGGGTAAGAGCAGAATCTGGCCCATGGGGTATGTAATTGTGGGCAGCAGAATGCCAATTTTATCCTCATTGTCAAGAGTGAGAGGCATATGTACACCTAGGTGCTCAGTTACGCCAGCTACAAGGCTGAACTGTGGTGGGGAGGGGAGAAGGAGGTTTTCAGCCTCAGTGCTGGTAGCTGGAGGCATTCTAACAACTGGTGGTGGGGAGAGTCTATAGAGAAGTGCACTTGCTGAACCTTTGTACTGTATGTAGCCCATGCCTCTCTGCACATCTTGCTGCCATGGCCCTATGCATCCCCCACACCCGCTGGGGCCACTAGAGCATTCAGCAGTGCTAGCCACTTCTCCAACTCCTGGGCACTGAGACCCTACTTATATTTAGCCCCGGGTGGGTGTGACAGTGCCCTATCCCTTCTCTAGTGCACCTACACAAAGGGAGGCAGAGTTCTTACATATTACGTATTATATGCAAATCTATCACAACTCCCCGTGCCTTACCTGCAAGGCTTCTTTCTTTTCTTTTTCCAAGCTGCGAATCCGTAACAGGTTTTTCTCTTGGGCTGACAGCTTCTGTGGATCTGTAAGGGCCAGCATTTCCTCATCAACATTATTCACTGATGCTCTGCTCTTGCTCTGACCCAACTGATTCTCCAGCTCTCGAACCTAGGGGAGAATGTGAAAGTACACTCAGGACCTAACTCCGGCTTTGGCTGTGTATGCATTGCTTCTATTGATGTCAAAGATGCCAAAGGTTGGATCTGGTCCAGAGTAGAGAGTCATGTCATATAGTTTTTGACATTACAAATCACAGTTAACTGGCACAGCAGCAGGGCCCACTCTTTCAAATTCCCGTTCATAGATGTCTACACCAGGCAGGTGGGCACAACTAGACACAGGAAGGTATGTCTTCAGGAGGGAAGACCCATTTTGGCCACAGAAAAGCTGGAATTTACCGTTTTAGCCAATGAAAGTGAAAAGTCCCTGTTCAGCTGCATGCACCTAACTGCAGTGGAGTGACAGCACACAAGAAACCAGAGAGAAGCCTTATGTCCTGTGTCAGCAGCTTGTCTCCATTTCCCAAGTGGCAGTAAGGTGGATGAAGCCCCTCAGAAGTAATGGAGAGTTAAAGATGTCACTAGAAGGTTCATTGCTAAGCATCTTGGACCAGGATCCTCATTGTAAGTGCAGGATTCCCAATACCAATGGAGCTGAAGTTTGAAATAGTTTAATTAATAAAAAGAAAAGGAGTACTTGTGGCACCATAAAGACTAACCAATTTTGCAGTTGATAGATTTCCACTCCATATGGCTAAATGCAGTGCCTTGCATAATGACAGGTTGCAGAGTAACAGCCACAAGTCCTCCTTTTCTTTTTGCGAATACAGACTAACACGGCTGTTACTCTGAAACCAGTTTAATTAATGTAACACAAAATTTCCTAGGGTGGGTGTGTTTAAAAAAAACAACCAAAAACTCAAACCCCAGATTTCAATATATTGTAGAGCTGTTTATTTTAATGCCTGTTTATCTGAGCACTAAATGACTGGCCATTTATTTGCATTAAATAATTTCTGTATACTTGGCCACATGCTGCAAGCAAGTGATGCTCCTGCAACTGCTACAAATTAAGAATTAAATAAATTAGGGACTAGCAATCTTTCTTCTTCATTCTCTCCCTTACTCAGTCACAACAATATAGCCCATGGTTATGGACAGTGCTCCAGCACCTGACTTACACAGCACTAGATGCTGCAAGACTTTTTAAAAGGCAGAAATCAAACTTTTAAAAAAATGTATTTTCTAAACAAAGCAACCCTCTCCAACCCCCCAAAATACATGTCAAGTTTTCACATCGCTTTGCTTTAAGGCCTGATTTTACGCCTTATATGATCATAACATCATGCCATGCTTGTAACACTATCATGAAAACTTACCAGCCAAATACAAAATTTAGAATCACGAAATGTAAGGTAGGAAGAGACTTTGAGAGGTCATCCAGTCCAGCTGCCTGCACCGAGGCATGACCTAACCTGTTCTTAACATCTCCAATGATGTGGAGAACAATTGATTGCCTTCCTCTTTATAACAGCATTTAACATGGCTGAAGACTGTTATCAGGTCTCCCTTCAGTCTTCTTTTCTCAAAATTAAACATCCCCAGTTTTTTTTAACCTTTCCTCATAGGTCAAGTTTTTTAAACCTTTGATCATTGTTGTTGCTCTCCTCTGGACTCTCTCCAATTTGTCCATTTCTTCCCTAAATGTGGCAACTAGAACTGGACACAGTACTACAGCTGAGGCATCACCAGTGCTGACTGGACCAGGACAATTACCTCACCTGTTACTCTAGAATGACATTAGCCTTCTTTTTGTGACTGCACTACTTGCCTAGCATTGATTGTGACTTATTGATAACAAGACAGCTAGTGATATTTACTTGCTCATCAGAATTAAAAAAAATACTCACCACAGGTGAACGAACAGGGTGGGATTTTGCAGGACTGCACTATACAATATGTCCATGTTCAAAATGTCATAATTTCAACAAACATGGAGGCCCAGTATGTGTTTGCAAGTTTGCACTCAGCTCTAAACACCAAAAAGATAACTTTACATATAGATTAAGAAAAAGACCCAGAGTAGTAACTTACCTTGCCTTGCAGAACAAGTATTTGCTGGGCCCGTCCACGCCAACTGCCAGAGATGGTCAAGAGATTTTGAATGTTCACATCTTCACCAACTTCACTTGCTAAAAGCTGTGAATAAGCCATGAATATTAACAAAGAGACTGGGCTATATGTGTGTGTGTGTATATAAATGTGGCCCTTCTCCTAGCAAACACAAAACACTGAATTTATATACATACTTATTGTATCCCTTTGGTGCGTGTAGCTCATATTCAGCCCCTATGAAGCAAGCTCTGTCAGATCAATACTACAACAGAGAACTGTTTGTGACCAGATTTTGGCTAATATTAATGGCTTCACTGGAAACCAAAGTACCAACAAATTCTTGCTGAAATGGGTATTTAAATACAATTCAATATTTAAAGGTTGGATATTCTTCTTTCTTTAGAAAGGAACCACTCAATAAAATGTCTGAACTGTTCTTACAGTGAAAGGTGAATCAATACTATATATATGTGGAGGGGGCGTTCAAATTGTACTACATGGCCACCAGTATTAACAGATAAAAATCCCTTTAGTAACCATTATTAACAAGGAAGTATCATGTGGGAACAGTGCAGAATAATGCACTAAGGGGCCACAGTGAATAAGGAAGGAATAAATTGCTCTGAAGCCCCAGTTCAGCAACTATAAGCATGGATTTAAATCCCATTGACTTGAATAAGATTTAAGCCTATGCTTAAAGCTAAGTATGTGATTAAATGCTTTGCTAAACAGAGATGCGCTTAGGCACATGCTTAGTGTTAATCACAAGCTTAACTGTTTTGTTGAATCAGGGCATAAATGTCGTACAAGATTCAGAACTGTACCATCAATAGAAATATTGGAAAGTGATGGTGGCATTGTTAGATCAGGAATTACATGTAGCTCAGTGTTCTCCACTTTAGAATCCAAGCAGTGTTATCACCCCTCTTGTGCCTTCCTTCCTGGTGCATCAAAGAGACTAATCAAAACCAAGAGAAAACAAAGCACCATTCTTGATTTAACAAACAAACGGTCTCCCTTACAGAAACCAGGCCCAGATCACTATATACATTACAAGATGTGGACTAGTACCTTTTGCATCATCTTTAGTTCCTGTTTTGTGGTTTGGAGCTGATTGCGATACTCCATTGCTTTAAAGTTGGCTGTAGTTAATTTTTCTTGCAAAGCTTTCAACTCTGGACTTTCAGGCTTTGAGAGAAGGAAAATGTGTTTGATAAGGATGGAATCCACTATAGAAAACAGAACTAACTACCAGAAAGGACAATACGTGACCAAGAGGAAAGCTCAGACGTGTCTCAGAATGGGTTGATACAGAATAGCAATGTACATGTACATTCTGAGAGATATAGTGACCTTTCAGCAAAGGAGGTCTCAGTCTACAAATTGCTCCTGATCAAACCCATCTGTCTTGAGGAGACAGAGGGACACCCTTCATCACAGACTGAGTGCAATATCTCCACTGGACTCCAAGTCCTAATCAGCCCGTTCGCCTTGCCTGTGTAGCAGTGGATTGTGCTTCCTCTAATAATAATGATACTCTGTGCATCTTGTGAATCCTCAAAAGTGCTTCTGCAAACAATAATGAATTAACCCTCAACATTGACGTGAAACAAGTAACTGTTATTATACCCCTTTTACAGATGGGGAAACTGAGTGTTCAGTGGTTTGCCCTGGATCCCACAGTCAGTCTGTGGCAGAGCCCGGAATACAGCCTAGATCTGCCTGACTCCAAGTCCTGTGTTTTATCCTCTGGGTCATCCTGCCTCTCCAATGCCTCTTCTACCATCCTTCCACTAGGCTCCCAAGCTGTGGAATAACCCCTTAACTGAGTTGTGTTATTGAAAGAAAATAAAAACAAACCACAATGCAACTCTGACAGAACTTGGCAGGGACCTCTTAAAAATTAACAATTATTGTTTCTTTTATCTATGGAAATAATTATCAATTCTCCTGTAACCCCCCCTCCCCCCCCAATTACGATGGTATGTGGTAGATCATGGTTTGCTTGGTGAGCTCTGAAGCTGACATGTACTATAACCCTTGTTTAATCGGAGGCCCTGTAAAGATGCAGCAGGGAGAAAGGAAAGATCAGTTGACCAGGTCACAAAACTTTTTCTTTTCCAACACTATAACCACCCACTCAAACTCACTCACTGAGTTTGAACATACAGCAATTAGGACAGATTATAATACCAGTGGCAAGGATAGACGATTTCATCATGATGAAAGAGACTGTACAACAGAAAGGAACAAATTATTAGTTGTCATTTTGAATTTTTCTATAAAAAACATAGCTCATGAAAGCTTATGCTCAAATAAATTTTGTTAGTCTCTAAGGTGCCACAAGTACTCCTTTTCTTAATTCATACCGAGTTTCCTTCCATTGTTCTCAACATCGATTGCTTGATTCCTGAGTCATTGCCACCAAGAGACTGGATTTTTCCGAGGGCTGTTTGTAGCTGAAACACATGCACACATTACAGAATGCATACAGTGACCAGAGCATAACTCCAAGGAAGATTACGCTGAAGAATAACAGTGACTTCAAAAGCATGTGTAGCTTTTAATTACTCCAGCAAAAATGTCTTCATCTTCCATTAAACTTTCCAGGTAGCCACATAAATACATATTTCAAAAACACATAATTAAATCTTCCCTGAGAGAAGCTGTGCTATTTTACTAAAAGAAAGAACCGCAACCAGCTGCTGACTTGCAATTGTGGGATCAGTCGTCAAATGTGGGCACCGAGGATGCTCACATTCAGGAGTTAGGTACATAAAGCAGGTATCTATGTACTTAAATGCAGATCAAGTCTAATAGAGATCAGTGCATGGGATCAGAACATCCTATTATGATGCTGTCATAAACATACAGCTAAGGGTAGCATAAAATCCCTCCTTTACCTGTAAGGGGTTAAGAAGCTCAAATAAACTGGTTGGCACCTGACCAAAAAGACCAATGAAGGAAGAAGATCCTTTCAAATCTATGGGGGGAGGTTTTTCGTTTGTGTTTTCTTTGTTGTTCTCTCCGGGACAGAGAGAGACCAGGGCAGAAAAAACACCCCCTCCTAAAACCCTACTTAAAATGAGCATCTAGATTACAAAAATTGTAAGTAAAGCAAGGAAATGCATTAGATTATCTTTTGTTTTAGCTTGTGAATTTTCCCTAAGCTAAGAGGGAGGTTTAGTCTTGTTTTTTTGTAACTTTAAAGTTTTGCCTAGAGCGGAATCCTCTGTGTTTTAAATGTTATTACCCTGTAAAATTACCTTTCATCCTGATTTTACAGAGGTGCTTCTTTTACTTTTTTCTTTATAATAAAGTTCTGTTTTTAAGAATCTGATTGGTTTTTAGTGTCCTAAAAACGCAAGAGTCTGGTCTGTGCTCACCTGGTTTACCTATTTGGTTGGTATATGATTCTCAAGCCTCCCCAGGAAACGGGGTGAAGGAGTTTGGCGGGATATTTTGGGGAAACAGGAACTCCAAGTGATCCTTTTCCTGAATCTTTGTCTAGCTCATTTGGTGGTGGCAGCAGTACCCATCCAAGGACAAGGAAGGATTTGTGCCTTGGGGAAGTTTTTAACCTAAGCTGGTAGAAATAAGCTTAGGGGGTCTTTCAGGCGGGTCCCCACATCTGTACCCCAGAGTTCAGAGTGGGGAGGGAACCCTGACAGATGCTCACGTCTAAAATCGGTTTGCTCAATAAAATGTAGACTTTTGAATTCCAATTCACCCATTTTATATGAAAATCATGCAAAATTGAATAAAAGAAATTATTTTACTTAACCCTATGACTCCATAGGTATTTTAAAGGGGAAAAATCCTACTGTGTAATACCCCATGACTGAGCTTCAGGAAAGTTAGGGCTCCTTTTGGATTAGCTGGGACAGTTCTACAGGTCTGTGGCCTCATTCTCCAAGGTGCGGAGAAATAATTCCTACCAAAAAAGAGCCACCCCAGAAGGCATAACTAGAAGATTGCTGTGATTACCCTTTGGACAAGCACCTGCATGTTCAGATTTCTAACTGGCATTTCATGAATCTCTGGCTCATTATACCTCATTCCCATCCTTCCAGAAAGGATGGAAACTGCTAAAAGAATGAACCCATCTGTCCTTCCAAGGGCAGGGATGAAAAGAACCCATGGCAAGAACTGATGCTGTAACAAGCCGACCAGTAGTAACAAGAATCAAAACCAGTTTCTCAAGCTGACATTGCCCTCAGAAAGCTACTGGCCTGATTTCGAAGCTCTACCATGACAACAGAAGAGTCCGTACTTCTTTTTCAAGCTCTTTGACTTTGTTATTCAGCTGTTTCACTTTGGCTTTTTCACTCTCTGTCTCAGCAGTTAGCTCACGATTCTTTTTGGACAGTTCAACGATTTTAGTAGCTGCAACATCCCCTGCTAAACCAGACATCCCTGAAGAAAAAAAAGAGAAATACATAAAATGAAGGAAAAATCTTAGCTGCAGGATCCAGATTAACTAATGTTTTTCTTCTCTACCAAGAGCATACTGTATTTTTATGACCAAACCTCCTTCATTTAGATCTGTACTAAGCACAACTGCATGGTTAAAGAGAGAGTGCATAGCAAGGGAGAGAGAGAGGCATTCATGATCCAACTTATGCCACCCAGCCCTCAGTTAGTGCTCACCCAATATCTTATCATGGTGCTGGAGGCACTATGTTCCTGGAGGTACCGTCTTTGGCATGAGACATAAAGCAGAGGCCCTTTCCACTTGTGGTCATGAATGCCTTGTCCATGCTAAGCTATAACCCACATTTCGACAAACGCCAGCAAGAATGCAGCTGCTCTGGGAGTAGCAATGGCGTAAGCACTAGTATAGACAAGGCTCAGCTAGTTTGCTCACGGTATTGTGAGAGCCTGTTTTGAGTAGGTTTTCGTGACATGGTGGTGAAAATACCAATGCCCAGTTTGCACTGGCAGCTTAGCACTGGAGCAGCTGCTGAACCAAAGGTACCAGTTTTGCTCGATCCCTTCACTGTTCTAAAGGGTTAGAGTCCTGGCTACATGCCAAATGGGTAATTACACGGTTCCTATTAAAAAACACCTTGTACTTTCACATGGGTTCTTAATAGTTCCACAATGTTACTGTACACTGTCAAACAGATGCTACATTCTCCCCGAGTTGTAGATAAAGTAATCTTTGCATACCATTCAGACTGTCATGTAATTTAAGTGATGAAAAGGTACTATGTACAAGTACAATAATAATTAAAAACATGTACAAGAATATCTCTATCTCTACAATAATACACAGGAAGTAAAAACCCTGAGCAGTAACTCTTCCGCAGGTATATGAAGATTTTCCTGGGCTACTGCCATTAGCTGCCAAACCCCCATAGTTCTGCTGATCTGTCCCCTCAGCGTTTCAAGCTTTGTGATGACCTGTTTGCCAATGTCTGTAAGGATCCTCGGTATCTCATACCACATGAATTCTGATGCAATGTATGGAACCCCAATTAATTCTAAATCTCTTACGAAAATGTTATGCCTTGTACAACTCAATTTACTTAAAATGGATTACACAGAGTGTGGGTCAGGGGAGAATGTGACCCCATATGTGTTATTATTGAAAATTCTTGCAAAGAAACTAATTAATCTATTATTGAAAAATGCGTCTGCATCATTCTTGCTCTTTTGATCTGGTATAATGCTTCCTCCCATCTCCGGGAACTATTACTCCTCCTCCTCCTCATAATAATTAACAATTAGTGATAATTATTATAATAAAAACAAATAAATAGCATTTTCATACAAGAGGCTTAAAGTGCTTTATACCTCTGAGAGATGGGTGATGATCATTATCTCCATATTACAGATATGGAAAATTGAGATACAGAGGCCAGATTTTTAAAGGCATTTAGGTACCTAATTCCCATTTAAATCAATGGGTGTTAGGCACTTAAATACCTTAAAAATCTGGCCCAGAGTGACTTGCCCAACGCTACCCTATGTGTCAGCTGCAGGAGCAGAAACAGAATTCAGGAGTCCTGGCTCCCAGTTTCTAGCTCTAACCATTAGACATACTGTCTTTTGGTTATTAAATATAAAATGCAAGGAATAAGAAAGCATGAACGTATAAGGTATGCGTCATTCAGTCGTGCTTATTGCAGTTATTCTCCTTTCCTATTTTGGTCATCGCAGCTACTCTGGGCAACAATGACGCCTGGTGGAAGAAGCTAGGACTACATGTCTAAATTGTTAAACACCCAGTACCATTTAAGTTTTATGCAGTTTTAATCATAGCTGTCCACCTAGCCAGGGCCCCAAGTGTGTGTGATACAAGCATTTAAACAGGGCAGAGATGCAAAATGAGGAATGCAACACAAAATAACAGAGGAGGAATTTAAGAGTCTGTGGCATTTGTTTCTTCAACATGAATAAAGTTTCTAAAATTTGACTTCCAGGATTCATCATTTTTGATGTCAGTAATAAACAATTAACAGATCTGTGTGGAACTGAGGTTCGTTTATGTCTCAGATGTGCCTCCTGTAAGATACTATAAATAAAGAATAATATTTTGCCTTTTTAGAGCACCTTTCATCTAAGAATCTCAAAGCTCTTTTACAGACATTAATTCTTAAGTTTCAGAGTAGCAGCAGCGTTAGTCTGTATCCGCAAAAAGAAAAGAAGGACTTGTGGCACCTTAGAGACTAACAAATTTATTTGAGCATAAGCTTTCGTGAGCTACAGCTCACTTCATCGGACGCATTCAGTGGAAAATACAGTGGGGAGACTTATAATTCTTAGAATATCCTTCCCTCTGACATAGGAAATATCATTACCCCCATTTTACAGATGAGGATACAGAGGTTGAATGACTTGTTTAAGACCACATAGTGCATCAGTGGCAAATCCAGCACTAAAACCCAGAGGTCCAGGTGCCCATTCCTCTGGACAACACCCACAACTCCCATCTCAGGTGAGAGATCTGAATTTACTGCATCCTTAGCTGGAGTTTATTAAGGGGAAAAATGACAACCGGAGCATGTAATTACAATATGACTGAAAGAGGAGCATTTAGCAAGCCCAAACTTTTCTTTAGAAAAAGAGATAAAAGCATTAATAGAAATGGTGAGACTTTAACAGGAGAAGAATTAGACACTTTGAGTGATGATGCTAAAAGCACCTGAGTGGTTTCACTAATGGTGATATAGTTGCTTTACATCTTTGGAGAAGGTTCTAACTCCTCCTCTACAAGCACATGAGAATGAAATTCAAGAGTATCAGAATAATGATTCAATGGCAGTGACATCAAAGACAAAGTTTAGGAGCACAACCTCTAATCCCCACCAGCAATTCCACTATGTCTCACTGTACCTGGAACAGGCACACATAAGTTCCCTGTGACAAGAAGCCTGCTGTAGCCAACATGAAGGCCTGTGGTAGCTGAAGGAAGATGCTTTTGGTAGCCAAAAGGAGAGGCCCACAGCAGTCAGTGAAAAAAGGCCCAAGGCAGCACACTGAAGAGGCCTGTGGAGGCGACAGTGAAAGGCCACTGGCAGCTAGTGGAAGAGGCCCAGTATGGCCCTAAAAGGATTCAGCCAGGGGAAAAGAACAATACACATGCAGCACAAAGAGCATTTTTTCCTCACATGAATAAAAGCACAGAGTGCTGCAGAGATGCTTCTCATCAGCCGTGACTACACACACGCCACTTTTTGATCTGCTTTCTCCTCATTTTAAAGATGTTCTGGCCTGAAGTTACTGGGCTCGCTCTCCCTGGCTGCCATTTCAGTTGCAGGAATCAGCCAGAGAGTGGAAGAAAAGTGACGTGCAGCCTAAATTTGATACCACCATTCCCCAATAATTTCTGATATTCAGGAAGAAGAAAAGCCTCTAAGCACTCTCACATGATTGTTGAGAAACCCTAAAATATAATAGCAATCAGAAGAAAGAGGGTCCCTTGTAACACACCTCTGTGATATAGCTGGGAGTTAGGGACAGCTCCAAATCCTCTCAGGCAATTAGTCTCTTTTAAAAAGGCCTAACTAATTCACCAGACCCAGAGCCCTCAGTTTCCCTCACTCTCTCATACAGCATCAGTGCAGGGGAATTACTATAGCCCTAACACCGCAGGGCATGATTTTCAAAAGGCTGAGAACCTGCAACTCCAAATGAAATCAATGGAAGATGTGAATGCTGAAAATCCATAGTCACTCCTGCAGGCTGGGTAGTGCTACGTGGAAGGGATGAAGGTGCAGAGTATTGGGAGCAGTACCATGTAGGAAGTGAAGAGATGACATATGAAATCATTGTTATGAACTAAACTATTACCACAGTCCTGTTACCAGCTATTGTTATGAGCATCAAGCAACAAGTTCCTACAAAATGGCCTGTCTTGCTGCAGAAGTGAGTCTATACATCTGTTCCGTTTACCTTTCAGGGCTAATCTCTCCTCCTCTATTTTCTTTCGAAGCTGCCGGATTTCAAAATCTCTCTCCTTCACCAGTTTGTACAGCCTGCCATTTTCATCTACAACCTCTCGAAGCTGATCCTGAAGCTGCTCGTTTTCATCCTCAAGCAACCTAGAAAACAAATCAGCAATTATGGCAGATACCAGCTTCAAATATATGCTCAGAATAATAAAATTAATAATAAGTTTGATTACACATAAAACCATACCTAATGAGCTATGTTCACTAGGGGTAAGTAAATTAAGTTTTGAGAGTCAATAAATTCAGTTAACTTCAGTGCTTCTGGTCTTTGTCTGGGACAAGGAGTGGAAATACCACAAGAAAGTTAGCTCTGGTAGGACTCCTGACTAAGTTATTGAGTTAACTTTGTCCTATAACTGCAGAGATGTTCACAGGCCACTCTACCTAGAGTGGTCCCTTACAATATTATGCTAAACAATCTGCTCCACCTGTTGCATTTACTGTGATGCTGGGAGTTCCTTTCCCACACCTGAAGAAGAGCTCTGTATGGCTTGAAAGCTTGTCTCTCTCAACAACAGAAGTTGGTCCAATAAAGATATTACCCTAACCACCTTGTCTCTCTAATATCCTGGGACTGACATGGCTCCAACTACACTGCATACAATGGAACTTAAGATCTTAGGTACTTAGATGGCTCCCATCCCCACAGTACCTGAGCACCTCTCAATCTTTAATGTAGTTATCCTCACAGCACCCCTATGAGGAAGGGCAGCGCTATTATCCCTATTTAATCAAGAGCCACAGAGAATCTAAGTGACTTCCCAAAATCACACAAGATGTTGGCAGAAGAGTAGGAATTGAACAAGGGTCTCCCAGAGCCCAGACTAGTGCACTAGCCACTGGACCATCCTTCCTTGCCTTTCTTAAAGGGTCCCCATAAATGTCAGTTTCTGAATGGAGACCAAATCATGCCTGTGCAAAAAAAGATGCGTTTTCTCTGCCCAAATCAATTTCTGGTTTTAGGTACATATTCCCTGTATAAATATAATAAGCAGAACCAATTTAAGGAAAGCTTCAAAACACTCATAATTAAGTGGTATATTCCTGGTGTAAACCCCCAGATTAAAGGGAATTCAAAGCCTTCTGCAATATTCAAAAAGAAGAAGAGCAAACAATGCCGCAATCCACTCAGAGAGGTGAAAAAATACGTCATTCCCAGGTTTCTACCCAATTCCATAGAGACTCATACAGTAAAACAGTACCGTTTTTTGCTGGACATAAACTTGTGCACAAATACATTTTTAAACAGTTATGAAGTTAATCAGGAATAAAGTTTCAAAATCTAACCCTCCATTTCCAACTTTCCACATAGGTTTTCTTCAGAGCTGTTTTCCAAAATTTGACCAAAATTAGTTTTGCCAGAGGAGGATTAAACTCCTAACAGCATATAAACAAAAAGAAAAGGAGGACTTGTGGCACCTTAGAGACTAACAAATTTATTTGAACATAAGCTTTCGTGAGCTACAGCTCACTTCATCGGATGCATTCAGTGGAAAATACAGTGTGGAGTTTTATATACATCGAGAACATGAAACAATGGGTGTTACCATACACACTGTAAGGAGAGTGATCACTTAAGGTGAGATATTACCAGCAGGAGAGCAGGCGGGAGGGAGGGGGGGTGGAGAACCTTTTGTAGTGATAATCAAGGTGGGCCATTTCCAGTAGTTGACAAGAACATCTGAGGAATGGTGGGATGATGACATCTTCATCATCTGGACCCATGGAAAAGAAGCCCTTGAGGAATTCCACCATGATTTCAATAATTTCCATCCCACCATCAACCTCAGCCTGGACCAATCCACACAAGAGATCCACTTCCTGGACACTGCGGTGCTAATAAGCGATGGTCACATAAACACCGCCCTGTACCGGAAACCTACTGACCGCTATTCCTACCTACATGCCTCCAGCTTTCATCCAGACCACACAACACGATCCATAGTCTACAGCCAAGCTCTACGATACAACCGCATTTGCTCCAACCCCTCAGACAGAGACAAATACCTACAAGATCTCTATCAAGCATCCTTACAACTACAATACCCACCTGCTGAAGTGAAGAAACAGATTGACAGAGCCAGAAGAGTATCCAGAAGTCACCTACTACAGGACAGGCCCAACAAAGAAAATAACAGAACGCCACTAGCCATCACCTTCAGCCCCCAACTAAAACCTCTCCAACGCATCATCAAGGATCTACAACCTATCCTGAAGGACGACCCATCACTCTCACAGATCTTGGGAGACAGGCCAGTCCTTGCTTACAGACAGCCCCCCAACCTGAAGCAAATACTCACCAGCAACCACACACCACACAACAGAACCACTAACTCAGGAACCTATCCTTGCAACAAAGCCCGTTGCCAACTGTGTCCACATATCTATTCAGGGGACACCATCATAGGGCCTAATCACATCAGCCACGCTATCAGAGGCTCGTTCACCTGCACATCCACCAATGTGATATATGCCATCATGTGCCAGCAATGCCCCTCTGCCATTTACATTGGTCAAACTGGACAGTCTCTACGTAAAAGAATAAATGGACACAAATCAGACGTCAAGAATTATAACATTCAAAATCCAGCTGGAGAACACTTCAATCTCTTTGGTCACTCGATTACAGACCTAAAAGTTGCAATTCTTCAACAAAAAAACTTCAGAAACAGACTCCAACGAGAGACTGCTGAATTGGAATTAGTTTGCAAACTGGATACAATTAACTTAGGCTTGAATACAGACTGGGAGTGGATGGGTCATTACATAAAGTAAAACTATTTCCCCATGTTTATTCCATCCCCCACCGTTCCTCAGACGTTCTTGTCAACTGCTGGAAATGGCCCACCTTGATTAACACTACAAAAGGTCGTTCCCTCTCCCTCCCCACTCTCCTGCTGGTAATAGCTCACCTTAAGTGATCACTCTCGTTACAGTGTGTATGGTGACACCCACTGTTTCATGTTCTATATGTATATAAATCTCCCCACTGTATTTTCCATTGAATGCATCCGATGAAGTGAGCTGTAGTTCACGAAAGCTTATGCTCAAATAAATTTGTTAGTCTCTAAGGTGCCACAAGTCCTCCTGTTCTTTTTGCGAATACAGACTAACACGGCTGCTACTCTGAAACCTGCATATAAACAGACTTTCCTCTGAGAAACATCTCCATCGCATCATATCGCTTTATTAGTTAAATTTGAGAATAAACTAAAGCAAAAAGGAGGGAGTAGGTCACAGTGTAGTAGAGATGAGCTGTGGAGAGCTAATGAAAAGCATCAGTGAGGCCCTGGGCCTTGGCATGAGTTGGCACCTGGTCTATAAGCATTACAGACAGCACCTCCCTCCCTCACTGGGGTGTTATGAGGATAAATACATTGAAGATTATTAGGTACTCAAATACTACACTGATGAAGACTTGATAGCCCTACAGATAGATTGCCAATCCGTGATGTCAGTAGTGATTTTACATATTAACGTCAGTGGGAGTTTGTAGGACGAGGTGCTAAGTATAGTTCTGTATCCTTTCTAACAATGTGAATTGTACCTTTACCTTTTGCTGATCTCTTCATTTGATAGTTGTCCATCTACTTTAAACAGATTTAAATCATCCTGGACTCCAAAAGTCTCCTTTGGGTTGTTGCTGCTGTCTTTCTGAATGTGCTGCTTTTCTTTCTTTTTCTCCATAAGATTTTGTAGCCTCCTCTGCTGTTGCTCCTGTAAAGCCTTAAACTGGATTTTTAAATTTTCATTCACTCCTTTGTCAGAGTCCATGGTTTGCTAAAAACAAAACAAGAAAAAAAATCAGAGCAGAAGATTACAGAATGAGAACCTTTTCAAAACTAGCCTCCCATCTAACTGGCTTCTTTGTATCCTTTCCCACTCTCTCCTCTGCTCTGTCATAGATGCCACAAACCAATCTTCCCCTCTGGTAGCGGTTTACAAACCAGACCACAGGTAGCCTTCCCCCATACTTGAAGTTTAAAAAACAATGAATTAAATAATCATTTTAAAAGACAATCCAAATAAAAACCACAGTACCAACAAGATATATGCTATACTTCACTGATTAATAGGAACATAGGAATTGCCAGACTGGATCAGACTTGTGGTCTTACTAGTCCAATCTCCAGTCTCTCACAGTTGCCAGTACCAGATGCTTCAAGAGGAAGGTGAAAGAAACCTCACATTAGGCAGATGTGGGATAATCTTGTTGCACGTTAGGTTTCCTCCTAATTCTCAAAAGGTAGAGATTTACTTAAAGCCTGCAGCGTGTGGGTTAGTATCGCTTCCAAAATCTTTTAGCATGAACTATTATAACTCTGGATATTCCTGTTATCCATAAAAATGTCCAATCCCTTTTTGAACCTTGCTAAATTTTGGCAATTTGTGATCACTGCCTTCTGCTGCATTCCACTGCCCTCCCTGTGTTTGACATGAATCTAGAATGTAAGTTCCCTGGGCAAGGAGAGTGTCTTCAAGTATTTACAATGCTTTTGGTACAACATACATAAAAGATAATAACTTTTAAAGTCATGGCCTCCAAAAAGTAATTTACACAAATATATTTATCTTAGAGCAGTAGTTCTCAAAGCTGGTCCGCTGCTTGTTCAGGGAAAGCCCCTGGCGCGCGGGACCGGTTTGTTTACCTGCCGCGTCCGCAGGTTCGGCCAATTGCGGCTCCCACTGGCCGTGGTTTGCTGCTCCAGGCCAATGGGGGCTGTGGGAAGCGGCATGGGCCAAGGGATTTGCTGGCCACAGCTTCCAGCAGCCCCCATTGGCCTGGAGGGGTGAACCGCGGCCAGTGGGAGCCACGATCGGCCGAACCTGTGGACGCGGCAGGTAAACAAACCGGTCTGGCGCGCCAATGACTTTCCCTGAACAAGTGGCGGACCGGCTTTGAGAACCGCTGTCTTAGAGAATATTCCATTTTTCTTGAATGAAGCCTTTAGTACTGTTTTAATGAAGAATTAACCAGAAGTAACGATTAAGGGATTTGGTAATTAGAAAACCTTCCACTCCAAGGTCAGTGGTTTGTGTGAATTAAATGAGTTTGGTGGCCTCAGTCCAGTGCCCCCACCCATCCCCTTTTTCGGCAGTATCAGCAGGGCTATGAACTGAATCAGGCCATGGAAACTGAACTGCCTTCTCTCACCCCATTAAAGTAGAGCTCACCAGACCCAAACGTGATTGTGGCCCCATTGTGCTAGGTGCTATACAAATTGTTCGGTCTATAATAATCTCACTCAAGTTCCTAACAAATGTCATTCCTTGCAACCTGTGACAATTTGGGGAATCTGTTTATGTACAACTTATGAATTCCAGTTAATGTTGTGAAGTTATTGTTATATCATGGAATACACCTCTGTGTGAATGTGGAACCCACCATTTGCTGATAGGGGCTGTAGCTCATTCCCACCAGAGCAGGGACAATGCAGAGTCATTAATCTTCATGCCTGTGCTCTTACCGCACAATGGGTATACTAAGGAGGCTGCCTGAGCAGAGAAGCAGGAGTGGAAAATCCTCAGCAGAAGAACAAAGAAACAAGATGTAGGTAAGACATATAAACTTGAGACACAGAGACACACACACAGGAGAAAGGAAAAGACAGGAGGAATGCTTTCATAGTGGGGGACCAGCAAAGGATCAGAAAAAAATTAGCTGACTTATTCAGGCTCTATGTTTCTGGAGAGAAACCATGAGCTGGAGGGAAGGATTTCAGACTTCCCAGAGTGCTCTGCTTAAGCCCAAAGAGCTCTCCAGAGGGGTACGAAACTGAGGCAGGGAAACATACACCTATGTTCATTATTTTGAAAAGATCTTTATGTTGCTTGTGCTAAGTAAAGAACGATGTTTAAGAATCCTGTGCAGAGTCTGGGTGTCTGTTGGTGTTCGCTGTCACGGGCCGCTGAAGAGGTAAAATGTAAACCAGAAGGTTCACACCTTCAGTGGAATTCTGGGGATCACAGAAGTGCTGCTGGGAAGGCTTGGGGGAGACAGCACTAGTTTCAAGACTCAGGCAATTGGGCTGCAGAGTCCCCACTGCCAAGAGGGGTGTCAGATGTGAGGTCTACAGCAGGAGTGCATGTCTAGAGACCCAAAGTCAGAAACAGTACCTAAATTCTGTCCAGCTCCAGCAAGCTAAAGGCACGTGGGATTCAGTGTTTGGATCCCTTCATGACAAACGGCTGAGTGTCCAGCAGGGGAAGCATGACCAGAACTGTGATACAACCCCCTGACAGTCAGCTATTGTGCATCCTTCTTGACAAAAAGGTTGATGATTTCACAAGCATGTAGAACAAAGTACACTTTCCCTCCAGACAGTCTGATCAAAATAGGATTGAGGCACTAAATAGGGCAGTGTGGGGAAGGCTGTACTGCTGTTGTCTGCGGGTAGCAGATTTAAATCTCCAGGACGGTCTACCAATGCTAGACATGTTCCAAGAGTGTTCTTTAAAAGAAAAAATAATTCAGACACGTTCTTAAAAAAACAACAACCCCAAGGTAAGAAAACATCTACAGTGATGAAAAATTATTTCATATATTATACATACATATATTATATATGCGAGCATATAAACACACATCTGAATACATGAATGGCAACCATTCTTCTCGAAAGACGATGGTGTGTTTGTAGTTCAGTTACTGTGAGTCATGTTGCATCATTGCAAGCAGCTAAAGAGTCCAGTACATATATAATGTAAATCTCCACAGACATATGCAGGGGTTCAGGGGGCAAACGCACAGAGGTATAGCAATTATTTGTGGCCATATTGCATTACACAGGCATCCTACATTACAATTCAGCATCGGTGTCCTAGCTTAGCACCCCCCGCCCTCAACCCAGGTGTATAGGCTGAAGGCAGCTCCTGCCACTGCGAAGGCACTGGCTGGGGACACCCCCAGCGCACAAGACAGTGCCAACCCTTCCCCGCAGGGGCAGAGGGAGAAGTCCTCGCCCCATGGGCATAGAGAGGAGTACTCCCCCTCCCCCGCCACAGAGGCCTGGCCTGGAGCCACCCCTCCCCACAGGGGCACAGAGAGAAGTCCTCACCCACCCCACAGGCATTGGGGGGACTACCCCCCCCACCCCGGAGGCCTGGACTGGAGTCACCCCTCCCCCCAGGGGCACAGAGAGAAGTCCTCACCCCCCCCCACAGGCATAGGAGGGACTACCCCCCCCCCACCCCAGAGGCCTGGCCTGGAGCCACCCCTCCCCCCAGGGGCACAGAGAGAAGTCCTTGCCCCCCCAATAGGCATAGGGGGGAGTACCCCTCCGCCCCAGAGGCCTGGCCTGGAGCCACTCCTCCCCCTAGGGCCAGAAAGAGAGTCGTCCCCATGGGCACACGGAGGAGAGACCCCCCCCGGCCCCGCCCCCCCGGGGCACGGCCTGGACCCAGCTCCACCCGAAGCCCAGGGGCCCCCCTGCCAGCCCCAGTTCGGGGTCGCTGGTCCCGCGGCGCCCCGCACCCACCTCCCGGGCTGCGACTCCCCTGGAGCTCCCGCGATCCGCGTCCCCTCAGCCCCCGCCCCGCGCGGGGGGCCGGGCAGCGCCACTAGCCCAACCCGAGAGCCCGCTCGCCGAGCCGCCCCCCCAGGAGGAGGACGCGGGGTGGTTGCCCCGGCAACCATCCCCGCGGAGACGGGGCGGCCGGAAAGCAGAGGAGGGCGGCTCGGAGTGTTACGACATCCGGGGCCTTTCCTGAAGCGACGCCGCTTGGGTGGGAGCCGGCGGGGGCGGGGCCGCCGTGCACGTGCCTTGTGCGCCCTGGGTGTGGGGCCGGCTGGCGGGGCCGCGTGGCCTGGCCGGCTGGTCGCTCTCTGTGCACAGCGGTGCTGGCCGGTTCCATCTCCCGCTTCCTGCGTCCCTTGCTCGATCCCTTGGGCTTTCGTGTGAGACCCGATTGCAATGAAGTTCCCCTGAATCGCTCGGGGAAGAGAGCTCCCTGTGGTCTGGTACCAAGATTAATAGAGGCCAAGATCGAAGCAGGTGTCAGAGGGGTAGCAAGTGCGAGTCTGTATCAGCAAAAACAAGGAGAGAGGTCCTGTGGCACTTTAGAGACGAACACATTTTTTTGGGGCATAAGCTTTTGTGGGCTGAAACCCACTTCATCGGAGGCATGGAGTGAACATACAGTAGGGAGGTATGAATACCATCACTTCATTAACCTGTGCTGCTTCATCGACTGAACACTCTGTTTCTATTAAACCTGTGCCTTTCCATAAGGTGTTTTAATTTTAAATCAAGGGGCGAGATAGACGCATGAAAAGTTGGTGAACTCTGCATAGCTAGATCCTGATAGTCGGGACTAGAAAGAATAACTGGTTTTCGAATACAGGGACTGGAGAAAGTGCTACATACCCTGTAAGGACATGTTGGGGTGGAACAAAACAAAAGTTTGGATTTGTGACTGGATGCTCCAATCACCCATGATTAGATTTTTGGTAGTTAGTAACTACATGATACTGTCCCTGTCCACCACAGGCCACTTTCTCTGTTGGTGCCTTCCACTTGGTCAGTCAGAGCGAGCAAGTCGCTGATCTATTCTGTTGTTGGTACGCATACTCCATTCCACTTAAAACTGCATCTATCTCAAACACATCACACCTACTGCAAATGAACTGACACCCTTTTTCAGAGCAACAGACCATCCATAGGATTTTCCAAGTTTGAGTTTCTGGATGGAAAACCACCAGGGAGGGTACGTTGAGATGCTCTCACTAGATGTCATCTTCAAGGTGACCTGTTGAATGGACATTCCCCCGATTCCAAATTAACATTCCTGTTCCAAACAATCCTGTTACAGATCCAAATTCCCAAGGAATCAAGACCATGTTTTTGCATATGGGTGTACAATGTGTTCTGATGCATCCGATGAAGTGAGCTGTAGCTCACGAAAGCTTATGCTCAAATAAATTTGTTAGTCTCTAAGGTGCCACAAGTACTCCTTATCTTAATGTGTTCTGAGTGTACCCCTAAGTTGGCAAGATCCTGTACTCATTGCTGATAAGCTGTTATCTTATCCACAAGGAGCACTGAAAAGAAAGATGCAACCTTGGTATGTTTACAATACTCAGATTCTCCCATGTGCCAACAATCAGGTTTAACACCACTGGGATGTGCATGAATTAAACTATGTTAACCAGAACTCTGGGGAAAGGGATGGTAGTGAGTCCACTAGTCATCCTGAATTCAGGATGGGACATCCCTCATCCTGGGCTGGGTATTGTTGGGACTTTGGTCAATTTTGGGTTCCTGAACCGTGATTTCAAACAATACACTAAAAGCATAACATCAAGGTCCAAGTTTAGTTGGAAGTGTGGTCTGAACACAGGCCTTATATCCCCTTACATCTTCGTATTCCAAATTATGCCATACCAATTCTCCTATTATGGAGTTTTCAGTGGGCCTTATTTTGCCACATTCCATAGAAAATTCCATGTACCAAATAAGGCATGACCATATGTTTCACCAGATCTTCCTTTTGAATCATTTTCTACATGTGGTAATACTTTTTTCCAATTTACATACAGTAAACATGTAGGCCCTTTTAAGTGAACTAAGGGTGATACTTTCCCTTCCAATACCCTTAACATGTTGTATGGGATAATTTACATACTGAGGTGATAACTCCTGTTTTGAAATCAGGAAACAAAGTCCCCCTCTTTTGAATGATAAACAAACCATCCCCTGGCAGCAGTCTCATCCTGCACAATTAACAATATATGTACCCTAAGCAGATCTTCATGCTATACCTGCCTGACATATGGACTAGAATTTGGTGGATAGTTCTATTAATCCACACAGTAAATCTGGCCCTATCCCACATTTTGTTATGCAATTCCTCAGGGCCACAGATACATCGCCATGCTAAAATAGTTTCATATTGTGAGGAAAGGGTAGTTTGTGTGTGTGTCAGGCTGCAGCATCAGAAATGGCTAAAGAGGCCAGTATGTATATAAATATCCATAGATATGTGCATGGCCACACACACCTATTTGTGGACATATTGCATTACACTGGTATTCTACATTACAATTAAGCATCAGTGCCACTGACAACCCCTCACCAGGACCCACGCTCAGTTCCTCCACACATCCTTCAGGCACAGCTCAATGCTACCCTCTACCAAGGGGTTCAGTTTGGTGCCACCCTCATCCCAGCACCCCCAACCATCAGTCTATAGACTTTGGTTGAGACCAGACCCTGCCACTGCAAGGGCCTTGGCTAGTCACCCTCTCCTGCCCCAAAGGTACAGAATAAGTCCAACTCCTGCCCCCAGGGCATCAGAGAGAAGTGCTCCACCTTCCACACACACACATCCCGTGATATGACCTGTAGCTAGCTCATCAAAGCCCCGGTGCCCCTGCCAGACCCAGTGCAGACCCCACAGCACGAAGGCAACCATACATCCTGTTTTGGCTGGGACAGGACTTTTTAAGCCCTGTACTGGCCATCCTGACTTTTCTAGCAAAAGTGGGCCTTTGTCCACTTTGCTCTTGCCAGCTTGATCAATTAGCAAGAACAAATGGGACAATGCCCTGTTTTGTCAAAAGAGTGGGGTACAGGGAGGCAAGCGGTGATGCCAGCCCTGTACAGGGAGGCAGTCACGGCTCAGGCAAGCACCGATGCTAGCCCCAGCCTCACACATGTAGGCAGGCAGGGCTTGAGTGAGAAGCAACACCAACATCAGCCCCGCCCAGGGTCTCCAGCAGCCAGCAACACCAGCACCAGCCCCATGTAGGGAGGAGGGCTCAGACAAGCATCTTGGACAAGTGCCCCATAAGGTGTCCCATTTTCCTTTTGAGGAAATATGGTCACCCTACACAGCACCCCCACGATCCCAGCCCCCCACAGGGTGCAAGTAGTTGAGCTCCTGTGATCTATATCCCCTCAACCCTCCCCGCAGGGGCCAGGCTGAACCATGAGCCCACCCCATCAGCCTGCTCGCAGGCCATCTCCCATCCTGGAGTAGGAGACAGTTCCCAGTGACCATTCCCATAGAGGGGACAGGACAGCCAGAAAGCCTGAAGGTAGATTTGAGTTTCACAGCATCAGGGGGATTCCCTCATACTGCTTGTGTGTGAACCCAGCAATGCCCCTCAGCTCTTCCCATGTTACATGCACAGTAAAAATTAGACAGCTTGGAGTTACTTACTGTATTTATTACAAATACTGTATTAGACACCATGCTATCTCCATGGAATGCCACCAAGTTCAAGAAAGTGGAAGTTTACAGATTCGTGTATCACTTGATCAATATATTTGGCAATGAGGCTAGATTTTAATGAAGTTACCATAAATCACTAATGGAAGAGCGCTCCATATGATCTCACACCGAGGATAATAAAGGCAAAAGTCTAAGAAGTTTAGAGCTTCCATTGAAACAGCAATATCACACAAATTAAGTCAGGCATTCTAATTACATACTTAAAATGCATCACTTCAAGTACAGATTTAGTTTTCAAAATGTCATTTAAAAATGTTACATCATACACTTAATACTGCAAAAATAAATGAGCAGTTACCAAATTCAATAATCTGAGAAGCTGCAATCCATAATGTATTAAAAATAGGGCTTCTGGGCCTTGATTATTAGTATTGTGTAATAAATATGTTTAAATAGTTTTATCCACTAGTGAATGCTCAGCTCGTACTTCAAATAAAACTAAAAATAGGTCAGAACAAAATGTTTTTAAATACAAATTTAAGAACTATTTTGAGTGAGTTTAGTGCTAGTGAAAGTGCTAGATTACAGCCTTGGAGACTGAAGTCCTTTTATCTACAGGACAGAGATAACATAGGCATGAGTACAACCTTCTCCACACAGACTTGCCTAGGTGCTTCAGCCATGAGCTGGAGGGACCACCTCTCCAATATAAGAAGGTTGTTTGGGCTCCAGGCCTATTTATAATTACCAGTTGTGTGTGGAGAGACTGGGTGGGAAAGGGAAGAGAGGCATTATGCTGTACAATAGACAAGTTGCTAGTGGGTATGGTAGTCTCAGTCCAAGAGAGCCAGCAGATTGTCACCACCAACTTGTGCTAGATTCAGACTTGTAACCTAAAGGTTCAATACCAGGCACGAGACATGTACAGTATTGTAGAACCACATCCTTGAATTTTTTATTTTATTTTTATTCCCCACCCCTCTTTTTTCATTATTAAAAAGAAAATGACACCTCAATGTGAGGTCTATAACTAAGATACATAGACCACCACCAAGCACACAGATTTCAGTCATCTTTTTTCAACTCCTTGGGTTTTGCCAGGTATTCCCGATACATTGAGTAGAGCACACCTGAAATACAAACACAGGCAAAACAGTTAAATATACATCCTTTATTAAAGTAGAAGACTATTTCAAGAACTGTCTGCAGCCAGGAAGACTACTAGCATGAGAAGAAAATATGGGTGTCTGTATTCTTTATAATCTCACTTCCCATCTAGAATTTCAGTAATAGCCACAATTCATTTGTTAAAATGAAGGACATAAACACACATACATCTCTCTACATACTGTTGGTATCAAAGCTAGTATGATTTATGGTCTAGCTATACCTTCAATTTAGATGCAAGCTGTAGACAACTGCTGATCTTTCCCATGGAGAAATGAGTTTAAGAAAGTTAAAATTAATAATTGTCAAATAACTTTGGAGAAAGCAGAAGAGTTCAGAAACACCTTAAAATATCCACAACATGCATGGGGCAACTGTATTCTTTGTTTTCCTCACTGACTTAGCACCTTTGGAAAAAATCAAGCTAAGTGCCCCAAATGTGAACACACAATTTCATGCGTTGTGTAGAAAGTCAAGGGAGAAACTGGAGAGATGTGTTCAACATGGTTACCTAGATACCAGGCACACTAATTTTATGATACTGAGCCAAGAAACCAGTTTGCTAGCTCAGCCTCACTAAAAGAACTTACTATGTTTGCAAGTTTCTAGTGCAGTTGGAAACAGTTAATGGTTTACAAGCTAGTTCAAGGTATTTATCCTTAGTGTAAAGAACACTTTTAAAGTAAGTCTGCCATCATTAAGAGGTAACTAGGGCTCGACAACAGCTGTCTGTTTTATACATACCACAAGTCATTGCTCCAACAACAAAGCCCTGGGCTGCCACACGCATGTGAATCAGATGAACAGACATTTTTGTATTGCCTCTGTGCTTCAGTTTGTACAGTCCATAGCTTACAACTGCAACCAAGCCTGCCATCCCTATAAGGCAGGGTAAACAAGTGTTTAGTAATTACATGATTTTACATTCCTCACTCATAAGACTTGCTTTAAAAGTAAAAGTCAACAACTTAAAATTTAACAAAAGCTACTTATAACCCCTCCTCCCCACACACAAGTTAGCCCCATCATTAACACCTAACAGTAACTACAGTTTTCAGAGTAACAGCCGTGTTAGTCTGTATTCGCAAAAAGAAAAGGAGTACTTGTGGCACCTTAGAGGCTAACCAATGTATTTGAGCATAAGCTTTCGTGAGCTACGATGAAGTGAGCTGTAGCTCACGAAAGCTTATGCTCAAATAAATTGGTTAGTTTCTAAGGTGCTACAAGTACTCCTTTTCTAGTAACTACAGTGTTAGCTTATGTTCAGTAGAATTAGTTAATAGGCAATTCCTTTCCCACCCAAGTAACGTCTAGGCTGACCCAGAAGTCAGCCCAGACTGGACCCCCAACAGAGTTTTGGTATTCCATTACTGGAGAACTGAGTTAAAAAAACTAAGACATGGCATATCATTGCACAACATTCGTTCCAGATAGACAGCTGGGGATAGCAGCCTTGATGGACATCAGGGCTGATTTGATACTGGTCAGAAACTTCCGTAAGAGCAAATTAACTGCCTCTTCTTTTCAGAGGAATGCTCTTAGAGCTGTAGTTCAAAAACAAACAGGAGTTCTCAAATGCAACTCTGAACAAAGTTCAAACTGCATCCATGCACTAATAGCAGTACTAGATTTCTTGGTCTAGACACCCACAAATGAAGATTGTTATTGTTTGTATCTGTCAAGTTTGACCCTGGATTCACTTGAATACTGGCATTGGACAGGTCATGTTATTTCTCCTGTGCACTGGAGCATTAGCTCAACAGAGGACACATTTAATTGCCTCACCCATCTACTAGAATTCTTTGAGGGAGTCAACAAGCATGTGGACAAAGGAGATCCAGTGGATGTAGTGTGTGGGAGGGATAGCTCAGTGGTTTGAGTACTGGCCTGCTAAACCCAGGGTTGTGAGTTCAATCCTTGAGGGGGCCATTTAGGGATCTGAGCCAAAAACTGGGGATTGGTCCTGCTTTGAGCAGGGGGTTGGACTAGATGACCTCCTAAGGTCCCTTCCAACTCTGATATTCTATGATTCTATTTAGATGTTCAAAAGCCTTTGACAAGATCCCTCACCAAAGACTTAAGCAAAATAAGCAGTCATGGGATAAGAGGGAAGGTTCTCTCATGTATTGGTAACTGGTTAAAAGATAGGAAACAAAGGGTAGGAATAAATGGTCAGTTTTCAGAATGGAGAGAGGTAAATAGTGGTGTCCCCCAGATATCTGTACTGGGCCCAGTCCTATTTAACATTCATAAATGAACTGGTCTGATGTGAAAGTCCATTTCTTCAACCAGAAGACTTCAGCACCTACAACTGTCAGTTTAGCAAGAGGCAAGTTCACACTTTTTTAAAGTGTCTAGTCACTTATTAATTTGGGAGAGTCTGAAGTGACCAGATGTAGTCCCTGTGATATATGACATCCTGGAAAAGCCTTATGGAATTAAGTATTTTAAGAGTCCATTGCATTAAAAATCCAATTGGTTATGTAGCTTCCCTAGAAACATAATTAATGCAATCTCTGGGAAATATTAGGAACTTCAAAGGACTTTTGGGGACAATGTGTGAAGTAGATTTCCTAGGAAATACTTGGGACTAGGGGGATGGAAGTGACCCACCCCTTTTGAAGCTTCCTTTGAGCAAAAAAGCCCACTGCCTGGCTGATTACCTACACGGTCTCTTCAAAGGTCCAGACGGGATAAAGCAGTGATTTAGAGTCATGAGGGTGACAGTTCTGAGCTGAGGCTGATGTGAACTTGTGACCATAGAAGAGATCCCATTTTGGGGTTTGAAGGACTAACCACCTGCCAGAGTCCATGTTGGAGCTGGGGTGATCTCTGGTGAGCATGTGTGTAGGTCCTTTTGTTGTTTTTAATATGTTTTCTCTAATTCTTTTATCCTAAGAATAAATAAGCTTGCATAGAAAGAGCTGTATGGTACCTAAACAATGGGCAGTTAACACTGCTATTAGTCTCTGAAGAGAAAGCAAACAGGTCTGCTTAGGCAGTCTGTCTTGCTGGGAACTGTTCAGCCTTGAAGTATCCAGGTCAGAAGGGAGACACTCATATCACCATCCAAGAGAGGTGACGGCCATGAGAATCGGAAGCCTAGAATGGGTGCCCTTGCTGGGCCACAGAGAGGGAATACAGGTGCAGTTACCCTGAACTGTGACAGCCCTCTACTGCCAGGCCTCTGGGCTTGCTGCAAAGTATGTTTCCCCAAGTATAGGATCCACTACCCAAAATTTGAAATAAGGGGTGTGTAAGCAACTATCTTTTAAATGGAAGACAGAGGGAATTACAAGGAATACATAGACATTTTAAGTCTACAGTGTTTGATAAAGCTACCAGATAAGACTATTAATTCAGGTAGAACACCATAATAGGTACAAGAGGTAGGGCAAAATTATCACAGTACTATACCGAATGAGGAAGCAATATTTCACAGTAATTTCCTGTTGGTAGTGTGTGACTGCATTTACTATAATCGCCGCCCATTACATGAACACTTATGCAACCATGTATTTTCCCAGATTTACTTGTCTTACTCCACGGCATCATTGCACTGTGAAATTGAAACTTACCAACAGGTACAAAGGGTGACTCTTTAGATTTTCTGATCAGTTTTGATGCCTGGCTGTTATCAGTCTCATAGCTAGGAAGAACGGATTTCTGACTAGATGTCATGTTGACTGCGGAGAAGAAGAAAATCTGCTTTAGAATTTAGGAGTTTTTTCACATTTGAGAGTTCTGTAGAAGTAAGACCTTGAATGTACCACAAGTATATAAAGGACAGTAACTTCCACTGTATAATGACAGGTTTCAGAGTAACAGCCGTGTTAGTCTGTATTCGCAAAAAGAAAAGGAGTACTGTATACATCTGATGAAGTGAGCTGTAGCTCACGAAAGCTCATGCTCAAATAAATTGGTTAGTCTCTAAGGTGCCACAAGTACTCCTTTTCTTCTTTCCACTGTATATTCAGTTATAAACAAGATACAAGTCAAAAAACTTTGAACTAATAAGATGGTGTATGGCTTAATCCACACTAACTACTACAATGTTTATCTATACCACCAAGCTAAATTCAATTTTATGAATATAAAAACCTCAGAATGTAGGCATGGCTTTTACAATACAAGAATAAGCTTTGGTAGTAATTCCATATCAAACAGACATATCAAAAAGCCATTAGGCAAAAGCTTCCTGTCGTACTTTCCACACAAAGAATCGAGTTCCCAGCACCTTCATGAAAGACACAGTCAATTCTGGTTTTTCACAAACTAAGCCAGTGAGAGCTTAGATCAGAAGCATTTCCTTGCAAAATTTCTGTCCTCCACCATATCGATTCATTTCTGTGGGGCTACTCATCCATGCTGGCACTGGATTTTAAGTGGGAGGAGGGGAAGGGGAAGAGTCCCTGACATATTTTGTGAGGAAAATCAGTAAGTCACTACAGAAGGTCAGCCAGCACATTTGACAAGCAGGGAAAAATGCACCTCCAGTAGACTCTAAGTTTAAACTATCTCAATTCAGATTTTTACTGAAGAGCCAGAAGCCTAATATTTAAAGAGAGAGTAGGTACTGGGTCTAGTATTGATATCAGACCTGCAGGAGTTTGTTTGATGGACACACCATAGTTTGCATATGGGACATGTCAACCTTTTAAAAATAAATGGATTATCATTCCCACATCAATGAATACTTTTCTCATGCAATACTATTTCATCTACAATTAAAAAGTTCAAGTTGAAAGATGTTCTATCTATCAAGACTGAGGGGCGAAAAGGAACAGCTGCTAAGAGTAGACCACCACTGTTCAGACTGATGACTACCAAAAAAAAAAAAAAATGAAGAAAACCTGATATCAAGGCTTGCCAGTGACCCAATTTCAATATTTCCAGCAAGCATTGATAGGGAAGGATTTAAAAAAAAAGAAAAAAGCGTGTATGTCACCATAGATTACTTCCTTCTTCAGACTTTGGCACTAGCAGAGAATTAATTATATTCTTCCTATAATTCAGGAATGCTGGAAAAAAAAGCTGACTTTAGATGGTCAGTTCAGTAACTATTACAGACCTCCTAGTCAGGCTGATTAGGCTGTATTTTTATTGTTTGAGTTTTCCTAACAATGTGCTCAGCACTGCAAGGCATAAAGAGAGTGTGCCTCACAAAGCTTTCCATCTCAGACAGTGCAGTGTAAATGGACTCTCATGAGAATAAATGCCCCATGGTATTTAAGTCATTTGTAAAGCACTGATTTACTCAGAAAGCAAGCTACCTATATGCATATACCAAATAATAATTTTGATGCCATTCATGTTTAAATATAGACTTATACACCTGAATTTGAAAAGACTGGCTTATTTATATTTTCACAACCAAGTGTACACCACTTTATCATACATATCGTGGGCAAGGAGAGAAAGGACAACACTTTACGAACATATCCAGGTCTAATCTGATTGTCAGTATTGAGAAGCTATGACAATCTTCTTAGTGAAGAAGTAACAATTTCGAATGCCCTTAACTATAAAATACCCTTAGCTATAAAATGGGACCTACAGCACCGATAAAAAGATGCAGAACAGCACCTGACATCTCGGTAAATGCGGAAGGGGAAGTCAAAACTAAATGCTCTCATGTTCTCCCACAGGGAGGGGACAGTAGGATGTTTAGTCAAAGGCAAGGTAACGTATTTGTTTCGCCATGACCTTCAACGCCACCAGAGGTCACAGGAAAGGCTTTCAGAGAGAAGACCCGTGGGGGGTGGAGGAAGTGGAATCATGCTGAGGAGAGCACCCCGAGGCAGCCCTTGTTTGGCACGGGGCATTTTCAGGTCATGAAGGGCTCAAACCCCCAAGTCGTACTCAGCACCTCACTCAGCGGGGTGCGGGAGGGGTGTGCCTCTACCCTCAGGCAAGCTCCCTGGAGCGGGTACCCCGCCCAAGCCCCAAGGCAAGGCGCCCTGCTGGGGGCGACCCCCACAGGCCCCCTTTGTTACTACACCAGGAGATTTACCCTTCGCCCCCGGACAGGCAGGGACACCCTCCCCCGGAGGCGACGTTACCCCAGGCCTAGCGTAGCCCGGCCCCCTCCTCATTACATCACCCCCCCCCCCCCGCCCGTTACCCGTATCCCAGCCCCCCCCCCGGCCAGCTCCCTCCGCTCCGCCCCCGTGTCCTTCCAGCTTCCCGAACCCGCCCGCCAGCCCCGCGGCCACCACAGGCCCCCTCCAGCTCCGGGTCAGTACGCGGAGCCCCCTACACACCGCGGTCCCCCCCTCCTCAGACCCCTCCCCCCGGCCTCCCGCTCCTCCCCCTCGGGCCCGCGACCCGCACTCACGCGCTCGCGACTCCCCGCTCAGCCCCTACACGATACCAACGCTGAGAGAGCTACGCAGCCGCTGCCACTCGCTCCGAGACCGGCCGGCTTCTGCTGCCTGCGCGCGCGCGCCACCCCCCTGCTCTTATTGGCGGACAGCGTTCAGCCCACCCGGCACAGGCGGGGGGACTGCGGCTGGGGCGTTACCCGCCTACGGCCTCCACCCCCGAAACTACAGCTCCCAGCGTGCCTCGGGGAAACGGAAGCCCCCCCCCGCGTGACCCAATGCCGGTGCGTGGGCAATCCGTCCCCGCCTCCCCCGTTATCAGCCAATCACATGAGAGGCTGGTGACGCCAGGTCCTTATATGGTCAAAGGAGGGGCTCGCTCCTCTGCAATGCAGGGGGCGGCGCTGCTGAGCCATCGTGACTCCCCCGACCGTGGGCCCGGCTGCGCCTGCGCCCGCCCGCCCGCGCCCCGGCCCACCCCACCCCAGTCATTCACAAAGCACGAGCCTGGCTTGGGAAAATCCCCTGGGTGCGAAAACCAGCCATTGGGGCCTTTCCGTGGCAGGGCAGGTAACCTTCCCAAGCCTTTCTCCACTGCTGAGTGGTCTATGGAAGTTGTCTGTTTAAAACAGAAGTAGAGATGTCACCCTGACCCAATCACAGGCATCCAGGAGCTGGGACTTTAAGCAAAACATCCGAAATCCTAAGGCTTGGCCGCATGGCTGATTGGAGAGCCAGACTGTTTACTGCTTGCGTTTTGGCTCATCCAACTCCTAACCAGATTGTTCCAGCTGTGGATGGGGGGCAGCACTAATGCAGTTCAGTCCCCTTTGTCTCTCGGCAGCTCTTGAGCCCCTGTGGCCAATGATCCTATCAGCGATCCTGGCTCCTTAAAACCACTTAACAGCTAGTTCCCCTGCAAAACTTTTACAAGTCTTCCCAGTACCTGTAGGATAACACCAGTTCTAAGGCCTTATCTATATCGGGGAAAGGGAAACATTCTAACTTACAGATTTTTAACCCTGGGTGGGAAGGTGCGCTCCCTAGCCTTTCCTTCACGTAGGGACTGCAGGGACCTAGCAGTCGTTTCCTAGGAGCTGTGGTAAGCGCTCCTGGGGCCCCAAACCCCCTCATGCACACCTACCCCAGCCCAGAGCCCCTTCCTGCACCCCAAACCCCTCATTCCTGGCTCCACCCCAGAGCCTGCACCACTAGCCAGAGCTTTCACCCCCTGCACCCCAGTCCAGAGCCCTCTCCCACACCCTGACCAACTCATTTCTGGCCCCATCTGGAGCCTGCACCCCAACCTCCTCCCCCAGCCTGGTGAAAGTGGGGGGGGGTAGGGAAGAGCGAGCGAGCAAGGGAGGGAGGGTTGATGGAGAAAGCGGGGGCAGGGCCTCAGAGAAGGGGCAGAACCTTGGGGCAGTGGTTGGTTTTGTGCTATTAGAAAGTTAGCAACCCCCTAATTGCCCATTCAGATCTTTAAATAGGCTGTTGCTTTTCTCCCTGACTTTCCTGTATTGCTGAAGGGAAAGGAGGTTCCAGGACTGGTTCAAGTACAGGCAAGTTGTTCTAGCTGATTTTAAAACTAGTTCGCCTAAGCCGATTTAAACCTGGTTAGAACAGAGGTGGCCAACCTGAGCCTGAGAAGGAGCCAGGATTTACCAATGTACATTGCCAAAGAGCCACAGTAATACAGCTACAGCAGCCCCCCCATCAGCTCTTGCCCTCGAACCCCCAGTGCCTCCCAGTGCCTCCTGCCCGCGGGCAACCCCTCCAGTCAGCGCCTGCCGCAATCAGCTGTTTAGCATGTGCAGGAGGCTCTGTGGGGGAGGGGAAGGAGCGAGGGCATGGCAGGCTCAGGGGTAGAGGACTTGGGGGAAGGAGTAGAGTGGGGACAGAGCAGGGGGTTCAGCAGTGAGCACTCCCCTGCACATTGGAAAGTTAGCATCTGTAGCTCCAGCCCCAGTGTCAGCGCCTATGTGTAAGCGGGGGAATAGTCCCGCTATTGTGGGGAACTTTCCTGGCTTCTGCACGACCCCGGTGAAGTGGGCTAGCGAAAGGATCGGAGTCCTCGCTCCCACTTCCTTTACCCAGCGGCCTCCCTGCCCTTGAGGACTCCCCTTCCACTCTCCTGTCTGGCAGAGTCCTCGTAACCCCAACAAGGCTGGGCCCAGGATTCCTGGGGGGCTCGACCCCCAACCCTGCTGTGGTCACCTAGGACAGGGGCTAGGTGTCCAGGGTACTCTCTCTGCACTGGGCACTTCTCTGACCCACTGACCATTACATACAAGTTAAAGCAACTGCAAGTTATTTAATCAACAATTAATTTTAAAAATAATAAGGAATAATGGGAAAAATTAAAGGAAACACATCAACCTGCTTGGTGGCAGGGAACATCACAGTGTCTCTGGAACATCAGGGCAGTTCACAGTCTGTTCCTTGTAAGTCCCAGGCCTCCTTCTCCGGCCCTGGCTGTGCTGCAGGGATGCCGTGGGTTGGACACTTGCTCTGGTGATGGCCACACGCTCTCAGGCTCTAAGTGGTAGGACCCTTCTTCCCCATGTCGCCCCCGCCCTGTCGGGGTTACGATCCAAGCCTGGCCTGCAGAGCCTCTTGGCTGAGGCGTCTCCCTGTGCTGGGCCTGCTGCCCAGGGTCCCCCTCGCTCTCCCCAGCTGCTCACCGCACCCAGCTCCAGACTGCTCCAGCCCCAGCTGCACCACTCTTGTCTCTGCACTGCTGCTGCTCTGCCTCCAGCTCCCTGGGCTGCTTCTCTGGCCCCTCTGCCTCTGGTTGCCGCAGCTCTGCTCCCAGGACAGGTCTGCTCTGCAGGCTGCTTCTGTGACTCTGCTCCCAGCACTGACCTGCTTCCTGGGCTGCTTTCCTGGCCCCTCTGGCTCTGGTTGCCGCAGCTCTGCTCCTAGGACAGGGTCTGCTCTCTCTGGGCTGCTTTTCTGGTCCCTCTGGATCTGGCACAGCTCTGCTCCCCAGCTTAGCTTGGGACCCTGCTTTCTCCTCAGCTCGGCCCCACTCTGTCTGTCTGACCCAGGCAAATCCAGCTCACACGGAGGACGAGGACGGGACCTCCCTGGCCTCCTGACTCCCTGATTAGCCTGCCCGCCAGGTCATTCAGGCTGACCTGGAGCATTGACCTCTCCCCATCGTTCCTGGGGACTATCAGTCTCAGGGTCCTGGTTTCCCATAGACCCTTCCCCTTTTAGTACTGGGAGCTAGCCAACCAAAACACCCCCACTGAATGTTAGTAAGGGAGCAACAGTCCCCTTACATTTACATCATTTCAGTTTACACAAGTGTGTAAATAGACAGTACTGTACATAGAAACAACTTATCTAAATACATACAAAACCAGCTGAACTTAAAATATAAATCAATACCGATGACTTGAAATCTTATTAAAATATGTAGAATCTGTTTGGCCTACAGAAGGTTGCACTTAGGTTTATGTGGCCTTCCTGTGTAATAAGGTTGGGCACCACTGGTGTAGATGGTCCCTCTAAATGTCTGGACTGGAAATGGCCGAACATTCAGAGATGTTGCAACTTCTCTTTTTCCCCACAAGTCCTATACAGAATGATACGTCCTGTATCAAGGCTGATGAGGCTTTCTTCCGGCAGCTCACGGAAGCTACTAGATCGCATGCCCTGATTCTCATGGGTGACTTTAATTTTCCTGATATCTGCTGGGACAGCAATACAGCGGTGCATAGACAATCCAGGAAGTTTTTGGAAAGCGTAGGGGACAATTTCCTGGCGCAAGTGCTAGAGGAGCCAACTGGGGGGGGCGCTTTTCTTGACCTGCTGCTCACAAACCGGGTAGAATTAGTGGGGGAAGCAAAAGTGGATGGGAATCTGGGAGGCAGTGACCATGAGTTGGTTGAGTTCAGGATCCTGACGCAGGGAAGAAAGGTAAGCAGCAGGATACGGACCCTGGACTTCAGGAAAGCAGACTTCGACTCCCTCAGGGAAGGGATGGCCAGGATCCCCTGGGGGACTAACTTGAAGGGGAAAGGAGTCCAGGAGAGCTGGCTGTATTTCAAGGAATCCCTGTTGAGGTTACAGGGACAAACCATCCCGATGAGTCGAAAGAATAGTAAATATGGCAGGCGACCAGCTTGGCTTAATGGTGAAATCCTAGCGGATTTTAAACATAAAAAAGAAGCTTACAAGAAGTGGAAGGTTGGACATATGACCAGGGAAGAGTATAAAAATATTGCTCGGGCATGTAGGAATGAAATCAGGAGGGCCAAATCGCACCTGGAACTGCAGCTAGCGAGAGATGTCAAGAGTAACAAGAAGGGTTTTTTCAGGTATGTTGGCAACAAGAAGAAAGCCAAGGAAAGTGTGGGCCCCTTAATGAATGAGGGAGGCAACCTAGTGACAGAGGATGCGGAAAAAGCTAATGTACTCAATGCTTTTTTTGCCTCTGTTTTCACTAACAAGGTCAGCTCCCAGACTGCTGCGCTGGGCATCACAAAATGGGGAAGAGATGGCCAGCCCTCTGTGGAGATAGAGGTGGTTAGGGACTATTTAGAAAAGCTGGACGTGCACAAGTCCATGGGGCCGGACGAGTTGCATCCGAGAGTGCTGAAGGAATTGGCGGCTGTGATTGCAGAGCCATTGGCCATTATCTTTGAAAACTCGTGGCGAACCGGGGAAGTCCCGGATGACTGGAAAAAGGCTAATGTAGTGCCAATCTTTAAAAAAGGGAAGAAGGAGGATCCTGGGAACTACAGGCCAGTCAGCCTCACCTCAGTCCCTGGAAAAATCATGGAGCAGGTCCTCAAAGAATCAATCCTGATGTACTTGCATGAGAGGAAAGTGATCAGGAACAGCCAGCATGGATTCACCAAGGGAAGGTCATGCCTGACTAATCTAATCGCCTTTTATGATGAGATTACTGGTTCTGTGGATGAAGGGAAAGCAGTGGATGTATTGTTTCTTGACTTTAGCAAAGCTTTTGACACGGTCTCCCACAGTATTCTTGTCAGCAAGTTAAGGAAGTATGGGCTGTATGAATGCACTATAAGGTGGGTAGAAAGCTGGCTAGATTGTCGGGCTCAACGGGTAGTGATCAATGGCTCCATGTCTAGTTGGCAGCCGGTATCAAGTGGAGTGCCCCAAGGGTCGGTCCTGGGGCCGGTTTTGTTCAATATCTTCATAAATGATCTGGAGGATGGTGTGGATTGCACTCTCAGCAAATTTGCGGATGATACTAAACTGGGAGGAGTGGTAGATACGCTGGAGGGGAGGGATAGGATACAGAAGGACCTAGACAAATTGGAGGATTGGGCCAAAAGAAATCTGATGAGGTTCAATAAGGATAAGTGCAGGGTCCTTCACTTAGGATGGAAGAATCCAATGCACCGCTACAGACTAGGGACCGAATGGCTAGGCAACAGTTCTGCGGAAAAGGACCTAGGGGTGACAGTGGACGAGAAGCTGGATATGAGTCAGCAGTGTGCCCTTGTTGCCAAGAAGGCCAATGGCATTTTGGGATGTATAAGTAGGGGCATAGCGAGCAGATCGAGGGACGTGATCGTTCCCCTCTATTCGACATTGGTGAGGCCTCATCTGGAGTACTGTGTCCAGTTTTGGGCCCCACACTACAAGAAGGATGTGGATAAATTGGAGAGAGTCCAGCAAAGGGCAACAAAAATGATTAGGGGTCTAGAACACATGACTTATGAGGAGAGGCTGAGGGAGCTGGGATTGTTTAGCCTGCAGAAGAGAAGAATGAGGGGGGATTTGATAGCTGCTTTCAACTACCTGAAAGGGGGTTCCAAAGAGGATGGCTCTAGACTGTTCTCAATGGTAGCAGATGACAGAACGAGGAGTAATGGTCTCAAGTTGCAGTGGGGGAGGTTTAGATTGGATATTAGGAAAAACTTTTTCACTAAGAGGGTGGTGAAACACTGGAATGCGTTACCTAGGGAGGTGGTAGAATCTCCTTCCTTAGAGGTTTTTAAGGTCAGGCTTGACAAAGCCCTGGCTGGGATGATTTAACTGGGAATTGGTCCTGCTTCGAGCAGGGGGTTGGACTAGATGACCTTCAGGGGTCCCTTCCAACCCTGATATTCTATGATTCTATGATTCTAAGGGATGCAACGGCAAGTTTCTTCCCACAGCCTCACTGATGAGAGTGTTGCTATAAATATCTTCTGGTCCTTTTGCAAACAAGAACATTCCACCCAAAACCCAGTTCATCTGCGTGAGCTGGCGCTGCTGCCGATGTCCAATCACTGGAGGATTTTTCTTCCCTTTTTTCTGAGAAGCCAGTCTTGTGTGGCTTATCAGCTGGCAAGTACCCAAACCTGAAGTCCCCTGGCAAACAGCTATAGCAACTTCTCTGCCAAACTGATTAATATCACCGTACTACTCTTTCCTACAGCAAACAGTGTCACAACTGGAACACAATGCTGCCCGCATTAGATGACGACTTGCATGCTGCATTTACGTGGGGCAAGTCTGAACCTCCTGCTCCTTTCGGTACAGTGTGTCCACCAAGCAACAGCTAAAAGCTTCATTGCTCGCTATGCCTCATCAAACAGCACTGAATGTACTGTCTGACAAAAAGAAAAGGAGTACTTGTGGCACCTTAGAGACTAACCAATTTATTTGAGCATGAGCTTTCGTGAGCTACAGCTCACTTCATCGGACGCATACCGTGGAAACTGCAGAAGACATATACACACAGAGACCATGAAACAATACCTCCTCGCACCCCACTGTCCTGCTCGTAATAGCTTATCTAAAGTGATCATCAAGTTGGGCCATTTCCAGCACAAATCCAGGTTTTCTCACCCTCCGCCCCCACCCCACAAACTCACTCTCCTGCTGGTAATAGCCCATCCAAAGTGACAACTCTCTACACAATGTGTATGATAATCAAGGTGGGCCATTTCCAGCACAAATCCAGGTTTTCTCACTCCCTCACCCCCCTCCAAAAACCACACACACAAACTCACTCTCCTGCTGGTAATAGCTCATGCAAAGTGACCACTCTCCCTACAATGTGCATGGTAATCAAGGTGGGCCATTTCCAGCACAAATCCAGGCTTTCTCACCCCACCCCCCCCTTCCCGGGGACACACACACACACACACAAACTCACTCTCCTGCTGGCAATAGCTCATCCAAACTGACCACTCTCCAAGTTTAAATCCAAGTTTAACCAGAATGTCGGGGGGGGGGGGGGGGGGGTTTGTAGGAAAAAACAAGGGGAATAGGCTACCTTGCATAATGACTTAGCCACTCCCAGTCTCTATTTAAGCCTAAATTAATAGTATCCAATTTGCAAATGAATTCCAATTCAGCAGTTTCTCGCTGGAGTCTGGATTTGAAGTTTTTTTTGTTTTAAGATAGCGACCTTCATGTCTGTGATTGCGTGACCAGAGAGATTGAAGTGTTCTCCGACTGGTTTATGAATGTTATAATTCTTGACATCTGAATTGTGTCCATTTATTCTTTTACGTAGAGACTGTCCAGTTTGGCCAGTGTAAATGGCAGAGGGGCATTGTTGGCACATGATGGCATATATCACATTGGTGGATGTGCAGGTGAACGAGCCTCTGATAGTGTGGCTGATGTTATTAGGCCCTGTGACGGTGTCCCCTGAATAGATATGTGGGCACAGTTGGCAACGGGCTTTGTTGCAAGGATAAGTTCCTGGGTTAGTGGTTCTGTTGTGTGGTATGTGGTTGTTAGTGAGTATTTGCTTCAGGTTGCGGGGCTGTCTGTAGGCAAGGACTGGCCTGTCTCCCAAGATTTCTCCAAAAAACAAGGGTCCTGATTCTCAAACTAAGGCTCTGTTATGCCTGTCTGGCAATGTGAAGGAGCCTTGAAGAGGATGGTAACAGCCCCCTGAGACTACCCGCTGTGCGGGCAACCTCTCCAGCTAGCATAGAGCTAGGACAAAGGCTCCATTCTGTCTTTGCTTCCAGTCCCTGGCATACAGGCAATGGGCCCAGAAGCGTATCAGGGGCATAGCCAGACAGAACAGCACTATGGCTGTTCTCTGCTTCTCAGGACCCTAAATTACAGCTTCACCCACCTCATCAGCGAGAGCAGACCCAGGATTGCTGTAATTTCCGTTCTCCCAACAGCCCTGAGCCCAGGGACAGGAGACCTGAGGCTGAGGTTTCAAAATACTTGTAACTATAATCATTTAGGCCCAGATTCTCCAAGGTGTTGGTACCTTGGAGGATTTGGGCCCGAGGCTGGAAAGTGGAAGAATTAATGGAATTTGATTAAAATATTGAAGCTTATGAAGGGGCAAGTGAAAATTGACCAACCCTTTTTTCTCATACTGTATCCTAGTACACGAGGGGTCGCTCAGAATCAATGGGTGTTAACATTAAAACAAATAAAAGGAAATACCTCTTCACCCAAGGTGATGTGAGACTGGATTGTACTGCTAAAGAAGCAGAGAGGCACACATTGTGGCTGGATAATTTTGTAGTTCTGCAGGTTAAAATCAGGCTTATCTGATTTCTGGCTCCAGAGTCAGGAGGAACATTTTACCCCTGTGTACAACATTATACAGTTGGCCAGGTACATGACATATCAGGGTCTTAATGGTGTGAGAACTCCTTGATAGACCACCTGACCCGCCAGGATAAATATGCTGTACAGAAATGCTACAGCTGGAGAAAGCCAGATTTCAATCATCTCGTGCTGCAGGTCAGTATCATCCCAAATCTGATTGTGCTCAGATCAAAGTGCAAGACACACCTCAGGAAACTTCTCCCCTGCAACACTGCCTTTAAGCTGACTAAGAGAATAAACAAAGCCCTGAATATATCACGCACACACCCCTGCAGCACAGAGAAATGGAGACAGAAAACATAGTCCCTCCGGATCCTTATAAATCATACATTTATTTGGCAGTTAGATAACAATGGGATAGATATTAGGGAGATAAGTCTGGAAGGTGCCCAAACTGCAGTCCCTGAGAGCTTTAGGTATTAGCCCTACCAAAGGCAGGGGACTAGATTTTATGGCCCAGTGAACTAACCCAGAGTAGCAAGTTTTATGTTCTTTATGGAAAAGAGGCTCTTGATATAACCTAGGTGTGGTTTGGTTATTGAGCTGTACACAGCTCAGTTAAACAATCAAGCATGCAGGTGAATTGCAAGTGAGTGTGTGAAAGAGCCTATAGAAATACTAAAAAGAAAAGGAGTACTTGTGGCACCTTAGAGACTAACCAATTTATTTGAGCATGAGCTTTCGTGAGCTACAGCTCACTTCATCAGATGCATACCGTGGAAACTGCAGCAGACTTTATATATACACAGAGAATATGAAACAATACCTCCTGCCACCCCACTGTCCTGCTGGTAATAGCTTATCTAAAGTGATCATCAGGTTGGGCCATTTCCAGCACAAATCCAGGTTTTCTCACCCTCCACCCCCCCACACAAATTCACTCTCCTGCTGGTGATAGCCCATCCAAAGTGACAACTCTTTACACAATGTGCATGATAATCAAGTTGGGCCATTTCCTGCACAAATCCAGGTTCTCTCACCCCCTCACCCCCCTCCCAAAAACCACACACACAAACTCACTATCCTGCTGGTAATAGCTCATCCAAAGTGACCATTCTCCCTACAATGTGCATGATAATCAAGGTGGGCCATTTCCAGCACAAATCCAGGTTTTCTCACATCCCCCCCACCCCCATACACACACAAACTTACTCTCCTGCTGGTAATAGCTCATCCAAACTGACCACTCTCCAAGTTTAAATCCAAGTTAAACCAGAACATCTGGGGGGGGGGTAGGAAAAAACAAGAGGAAATAGGCTACCTTGCATAATGACTTAGCCACTCCCAGTCTCTATTTAAGCCTAAATTAATAGTATCCAATTTGCAAATGAATTCCAATTCAGCAGTTTCTCGTTGGAGTCTGGATTTGAAGTTTTTTTGTTTTAAGATAGCGACCTTCATGTCTGTGATTGCGTGACCAGAGAGATTGAAGTGTTCTCCGACTGGTTTATGAATGTTATAATTCTTGGCATCTGATTTGTGTCCATTTATTCTTTTACGTAGAGACTGTCCAGTTTGACCAATGTACATGGCAGAGGGGCATTGCTGGCACATGATGGCATATATCACATTGGTGGATGTGCAGGTGAACGAGCCTCTGATAGTGTGGCTGATGTTATTAGGCCCTGTGATGGTGTCCCCTGAATAGATATGTGGGCACAATTGGCAACGGGCTTTGTTGCAAGGATAAGTTCCTGGGTTAGTGGTTCTGTTGTGTGGTATGTGGTTGTTGGTGAGTATTTGCTTCAGGTTGCGGGGCTGTCTGTAGGCAAGGACTGGCCTGTCTCCCAAGATTTGTGAGAGTGTTGGGTCATCCTTTAGGATAGGTTGTAGATCCTTAATAATGCGTTGGAGGGGTTTTAGTTGGGGGCTGAAGGTGATGGCTAGTGGCGTTCTGTTATTTTCTTTGTTAGGCCTGTCCTGTAGTAGGTAACTTCTGGGAACTCTTCTGGCTCTATCAGTCTGTTTCTTTACTTCTGCAGGTGGGTATTGTAGTTGTAAGAAAGCTTGACAGAGATCTTGTAGGTGTTTGTCTCTGTCTGAGGGGTTGGAGCAAATGCGGTTGTATCGCAGAGCTTGGCTGTAGACGATGTATCGTGTGGTGTGGTCAGGGTGAAAGCTGGAGGCATGCAGGTAGGAATAGCGGTCAGTAGGTTTCCGGTATAGGGTGGTGTTTATGTGACCATTGTTTATTAGCACTGTAGTGTCCAGGAAGTGGATCTCTTGTGTGGACTGGACCAGGCTGAGGTTGGTGGTGGGATGGAAATTGTTGAAATCATGGTGGAATTCCTCAAGGGCTTCTTTTCCATGGGTCCAGATGATGAAGATGTCATCAATATAGCGCAAGTAGAGTAGGGGCTTTAGGGGACGAGAGCTGAGGAAGCGTTGTTCTAAATCAGCCATAAAAATGTTGGCGTACTGTGGGGCCATGCGGGTACCCATAGCAGTGCCGCTGATCTGAAGGTATACATTGTCCCCAAATGTGATCTCTGTCAAGCTTTCTTACAACTACAATACCCACCTGCAGAAGTAAAGAAACAGACTGATAGAGCCAGAAGAGTTCCCAGAAGTTACCTACTACAGGACAGGCCTAACAAAGAAAATAACAGAACGCCACTAGCCATCACCTTCAGCCCCCAACTAAAACCCCTCCAACGCATTATTAAGGATCTACAACCTATCCTAAAGGATGACCCAACACTCTCACAAATCTTGGGAGACAGGCCAGTCCTTGCCTACAGACAGCCCCGCAACCTGAAGCAAATACTCACCAACAACCACATACCACACAACAGAACCACTAACCCAGGAACTTATCCTTGCAACAAAGCCCGTTGCCAATTGTGCCCACATATCTATTCAGGGGACACCATCACAGGGCCTAATAACATCAGCCACACTATCAGAGGCTCGTTCACCTGCACATCCACCAATGTGATATATGCCATCATGTGCCAGCAATGCCCCTCTGCCATGTACATTGGTCAAACTGGACAGTCTCTACGTAAAAGAATAAATGGACACAAATCAGATGCCAAGAATTATAACATTCATAAACCAGTCGGAGAACACTTCAATCTCTCTGGTCACGCAATCACAGACATGAAGGTCGCTATCTTAAAACAAAAAAACTTCAAATCCAGACTCCAACGAGAAACTGCTGAATTGGAATTCATTTGCAAATTGGATACTATTAATTTAGGCTTAAATAGAGACTGGGAGTGGCTAAGTCATTATGCAAGGTAGCCTATTTCCTCTTGTTTTTTCCTACCCCCCCCCCCCCCAGATGTTCTGGTTTAACTTGGATTTAAACTTGGAGAGTGGTCAGTTTGGATGAGCTATTACCAGCAGGAGAGTAAGTTTGTGTGTGTATGGGGGTGGGGGGGATGTGAGAAAACCTGGATTTGTGCTGGAAATGGCCCACCTTGATTATCATGCACATTGTAGGGAGAATGGTCACTTTGGATGAGCTATTACCAGCAGGATAGTGAGTTTGTGTGTGTGGTTTTTGGGAGGGGGGTGAGGGGGTGAGAGAACCTGGATTTGTGCAGGAAATGGCCCAACTTGATTATCATGCACATTGTGTAAAGAGTTGTCACTTTGGATGGGCTATCACCAGCAGGAGAGTGAATTTGTGTGGGGGGGTGGAGGGTGAGAAAACCTGGATTTGTGCTGGAAATGGCCCAACCTGATGATCACTTTAGATAAGCTATTACCAGCAGGACAGTGGGGTGGGAGGAGGTATTGTTTCATATTCTCTGTGTATATATAAAGTCTGCTGCAGTTTCCACGGTATGCATCCGATGAAGTGAGCTGTAGCTCACGAAAGCTCATGCTCAAATAAATTGGTTAGTCTCTAAGGTGCCACAAGTACTCCTTTTCTTTTTGCGAATACAGACTAACACAGCTGTTACTCTGAAACCTATAGAAATACTGTGCACCGATGGGCCAGACTTGGCCCCCTTACCCAGGTCAGTTCCCTCACTGATGAAAACAGGCCTATTGATCTCAATAGAACTGCTTGTGTGATTAACAGCAGGATCAGGTTCTGATTGTTCCCGCAAAATGAGGAGTAGTCATTAGGGGTTACATGAATTCAAACATCAATGTATTCTTTTTGGCTCCCAGATCCCAGAGCCAATCCCAGAGGAGCTGACTGGAAATATTTTCGCAGCTGGAAATAATTAAAAAGCAGACCGATTTCCATCAGAAATATACAAAAGCCAGAGCAGGACAGGAAAAACTGTTACTATTTTTGGTTTGTTGACTTATTTGTTTCATTCAATTTTTTTTTTTTTAATATACAAATGCAGGCCCTCTGGGCTTTTGCTAGCTTTGTATTTATTTTCTGCTCATTACCAGAGAAGCAAAATGGTTTTCATTTCCCATATGTGGGACTGTATGTAGAACGTGAGGCTGACAGCCTAGTATGTACTTTTAGTGATTCAGCTGCATTGAATGCTGGTGAAAGGTGCTAGAACATCAGCTCTGGAGGCTCTTGATCCTCATAAGAGGTACAGCAAAGTCCATAGTGATGCAAGCTTCCGCCGCATTGCCTTAACTCTACCCTCAGGGGGTCATATCTAAGGCGAAGGAGATAGTTCAGTCCTCAGATCCACCCAGTCCTTGGTCTCTGCTGAGGCTGCAATTAATGTCAGTTACGATGGAGGTTTTATAATGTGGACACATATCCGCTAGGCAATGGATTAAGACCACAGTCTCATTTCACACAAAGGCATTGAACAGCTGGCACCCTAGGATCACTTTTTCTTCACTTCACAGCTAATCTTATCAAGATGTAAAACCCGAAGTTTAACAGTGAAAGTCTCATATCGCTTTCCCATTCCCCTGCGCCAGCCAATCATTGTTACTAAACACGTTAAAGGTTATGATAATACAGTACACTGTCATGTTAGTTTAGGTCCCAAATTAGATTTGGTTTTCTTAGCAAAAGAGTAAGTTGGTAAAACCCTGACAGAAACACAAGTTTGTTAAATTAGAGATAAAATGTAACCCAGACCAGATTTTTGTAAGAAGTGGAACATTCCGCTGCAGTGTTTACAACCCACGTGCAAGCGCATTTCTGTCTGTCTAGATGCCCAATCCCATAATATCCAGTATTGCCATCCCCACACGTTCAAAAATTATGACTCATGCCCCCAAAGTCACAAGATGGGTATAAAAACTATGAGATTTAAAAAATATAATAAATGTTGGATTCCTTTTCTTCACTATCTGGTTTGAGCCTTCAGCTTACAGCTGAGTCACACTTTTCAAGGCTAAAACCCTGAGGGCTAAAAATTTGCTAAAGAAAAAAAAGAAAGAAAGCTGAGAGTCTCATGAACTAACATGACTCCAGCAGCTGGAGCTTTATACCAAATACCAAACAGCAGGAGAGTGAGCAACAATGAAGAGGGAAGCAGCACTTGAACCAGGAAGTGAAAATGACTGAAACTGACCCATGTATTTCTATTGTCCAGGGTGAATGAAGTGAATAAAGTAAACCGCATACATGGTGAGAAGTAAATTTTGGAAAAGTTTTCAGTTTTAATAATTACTAATAACTCAAGTAAGGTTTTAGAGGTAATATTTTTAATCTGAAAGTGTTCCTTTAGCTTTGGTGAACTTTGCTGCTAGCTGGACTTACTTATTTTTGGCTGTCTCACTGGCTTTATCTCAGATGAGTACAAAGATAATAAAATAATGCACGATAGAGATGATAAGACAGACTGAGATGAAAGGGCTGACATGGCTATAGCCTATCCTTGTTCCCTGTGAAATGAATATTCTCCCATATACTTGGACTGAGTCTTCATGATTCTGCAAATCACATGTGTTGTAAATGCCATTGTTTAGCTATGGGGCGGCATTTATATAATTGCTGCAGGCTGTTAAAGATTACCAGAAAGTAATCTGTTTAAAAGATTGGTTTTAATTTTAAAAAGGCAAGGGAAACTAAGTCACATAGACATTTAAACCTCAGATTTTCAAAGGTAAATAGGCTCCTAAGTTTCTCTGATTTCAATGGAAGTTAGGTACCTAAATATCTTTGAGGATCTGGACCTAAGTGCCTAAAAATGTAGCTTAAGAGGAACATTTGCCTCTGTTTCCCTGGGCAAAATTTCCCCACCCTGGTTTTGCACACTCTGTTATGTGCCAGGTTGGTTGCGATACTTCACTTCCCAATTCACGCAATTTCAGTGGTGCTAAATCCTGCATATAGATTTGGAAGCATTTGGGGTCCCTTCAAGATGAGAGGCCATATACAGAAGGAAATTCTATAGATCGTTAACTAAAGATGACTTTTCAAAAAAAGCCTGAAACCATTCAATGTCCTTTTCGTTTCAGCGACTCATCTTATTGGCCATTTCATGTTTGGAGACTTACATTCAAAACAGCCTTTTGGTTTGCCATCATCATGGTTGGAACAATAATAATTTAGAGTCCAAGGGCAAGTTAGAAATAGGAACTGAGTTTAAATAAGTGCAGAACTGAATTGCGTGAGCTGGTCTCTGCTCCTAAAACTCCCATGTGGATCGTCCAGCGATCAGACAGGAGTGAAACACTAGACAGAAGTATTACATCATCAGAACAAACTCTCATTGGTTGGTCATAACCTGAGCACATGATCCCCCCCCGCCCCCGAACCTTTTTCTAATGAACACGTAATGAATATCAAACACACCATGGGTTGTGGCCTTGGGTTTTGTGAATGTCTACCACTCAATCCTCTCAATGCGTGTTTCCTTTTCAAATAAGAAAACGTATGCTGTCCATCCATCCCATTGTTCATGTATCTATCAGGGTGCAGAAGGCACTTTGGTGTCCATGTCTAAAGAAACAAGTCTGACATCTAGAAACAGGCATAAATGTCACATCAGAAACTTCAGCGACCTGTTTAATCAGCCTTCATGTATTTTTCAGCTTTTATTTTTTTAATTACTCTATGCCACTGTTCAAGTAGAAGCTGCCTTTCTTATCGCTTAAATGATCAAACATTTTTGGTTTTTATAAACATCGTAAAGACTTGTTGTTTCCAGGTGATGTACAATCATGATTCCTGCAATCTGCCAATTCACCATTTATCAGATTCTCAACTGTCTTTTCAAAGCCCCGCAGTCATCTGCAACATGTATTTAACAAGAAAACAAAATCAGCAACCTGTTAGCTCTCTAAACTTGCTTCTTATTGCCAATAATCTAGTTATTCAAATTAATAGTCAAAGCCATTAAGTTACCACAAAGTGCAAAAGAAAAAGTCTACACAATTATCAGCATGCAAAGTAAGTTAAAATCTCATAATGAATTATAGTGAAGGCTACTTTTAGCCAGACTATCAAACTGGTACTTAATTAGCTGCAGCTCCAAGCTATGTGTGTTCCATGGGAAAAATTCAGTTACATAAAAAAGTTTATTTAATTTTAATGGACTGGACAGAATGAAACTGCCAACACGTGTACCATCAGACATACATGTCTGCAACTGCTAACTAACTGGGGTGTGTTTATATAGGTATTGTGACAAAGTCAGGCCAGATGGCTGCCAGAGGCTCCCGGAAGGCCAATATATTAGCCATAGAATGTTAACGGGCCTTTTTCCTACAAGCTGAGAAGGGGTTACCTCAGGCCAACGAGGGACACCTGAATCCAATTAAGGGTTGCCTGAGGCCTTTAAAAACTCCTCCTCTGGGGAACATAAGAAAGAAAGAAAGAAAAAAAAGATACAGCTGCTGTCAGGCCAGTGGCAGCAGGGAAATAAGCGGCTCCAGGGTGAGAGACTGTGCCCTTTCCATAGGAGAGACAGCCAAACCTGAGTGCCTGCTAGGGGAAGGACTGATGCCCCAGGGCAACAGCAGTATGTCACCTTGTCCCAGCGAGGGGGGCAGCGAAAGGTACCCTCCTGGGTTTTTGTTTATGAGACTGTCATAAATATAAAGGGAAGGGTAAACCCCTTTGAAATCCCTCCTGGCCAGGGGAAAGCTCCTCTCACCTGTAAAGGGTTAAGAAGCTAAAGGTAACCTCGCTGGCACCTGACCAAAATGACCAATGAGGGGACAAGATACTTTCAAAAGCTGGGAGGAGGGAGAGAAACAAAGGGTCTGTGTCTGTCTGTATGCTGTGCTTGGCCAGGGATAGACCAGGAATGGAGTCTTAGAACTTTTAGTAAGTAATCTAGCTAGGTATGTGTTAGATTATGATTTCTTTAAATGGCTGAGAAAAGAATTGTGCTGAATAGAATAACTATTTCTGTCTGTGTATCTTTTTTGTAACTTAAGGTTTTGCCTAGAGGGGTTCTCTATGTTTTCTAATCTAATTACCCTGTAAGATATCTACCATCCTGATTTTACAGGGGGGATTTCTTCATTTCTATTTACTTCTATTTTCTATTAAAAGTCTTCTTGTAAAAGACTGAATGCTTTTTCATTGTTCTCAGATCCAAGGGTTTGGGTCTGTGGTCACCTATGCAAATTGGTGAGGCTTTTTATCCAACATTTCCCAGGAAAGCGGGGGTGCAAGTGTTGGGAGGATTGTTCATTGTTCTTAAGATCCAAGGGTCTGGGTCTGTAGTCACCTAGGCAAATTGGTGAGGCTTTTTACCAAACCTTGTCCAGGAAGTGGGGTGCAGGGTTTTGGGAAGTATTTTGGGGGGAAAGACGCGTCCAAACAGCTCTTCCCCAGTAACCAGTATTAGTTTGGTGGTGGTAGCGGCCATTCCAAGGACCACGGGTGGAATACTTTGTACCTTGGGGAAGTTTTGACTTAAGCTGGTAAAAATAAGCTTAGGAGGTTTTTCATGCAGGTCCCCACATCTGTACCCTAGAGTTCAGAGTGGGGGAGGAACCTTGACATGGTGGCATAGTGGTGGGATTAACCTGAAATCATTTTGAGATCCAGTTGAGATTTTTTGAACTAGAAATACAGATTTTAAAAAGGAATTTTTTTTTCCTGTGGCTTTGAAGCAGCTTTGAAACTGAAAGCATCTTGGGTTTTCCCTGCTTTGTGGCCAAGCAGAGACAAAAGGGGATTATCTTGTGAATTGCAGGTTTTCTTTGCCTGGAGGCAGGGTACTTAACTCCTGCAGGGAAATTCACAGTCTTCCAACCCAGAGGTTTTTTTTTTTTCTTTTCTTCCTAAAAGTAAATAGGGGGTGTGTGTTCTACCCATTTGCTTTTTCTTTGGGCTGGGTAAGCAGGTTTCCAAGTAGTTTGGAGGTTTTTTGCTTTAAGTTGGGCCCAGAACAGAGACAAGGGAATTGTCTTTTTCTGTAGGCTGACAATCACTATCAGAGAATAGGTATTCTATTCCAGCACAGCAAAATTTTACAGCCAAGTTTTGTTTGTTTATTTCTAAACCTCGGGTGTAAAGTTAGTTAAAAACAGAGAGGTTAGAATGACCAAATCCTCAGCTCGACTACAGCTGGAATTAGCCAAATTTCAGGCTGAGGAAAGACAAAGGGAACATGAAAGACAGATAGAACTCATGCGGCTGAAGAAGGAACAAGAAAGGGAGGCAGAACAACACCAAGCGGCTGCTCACAGGAGAGCTATGGAAGCGAGGGACAAAGAACTGGAGGAGAAGGAAAAAGAGAGGAAGTATGTGGAGGAGATGGAGAAGATAAAGGCTCAGCAGAATATCCCAACAAACCCTAGTAATCCTTCTCCAAGTACCACTTCCCATCCCAGAAAGTTCCCCACCTACAAGGCAGGCGATGATACTGAGGCCTTCCTAGAAAACTTCGAAAGGGCCTGCCTTGGATACAACCTCTCTACTGACCAGTACATGGTAGAGCTGAGGCCGCAGCTCAGTGGACCCTTAGCTGAGGTGGCAGCTGAAATGCCTAAAGAACACATGAACAAGTATGAACTGTTTAAATCCAAGGCGAGAGTCAGAATGGGGATAACACCCGAGCAGTCTCGTCGGAGGTTCAGAGCCCTAAGGTGGAAACCAGACATGTCATTTACCCGACATGCCTACCACATTGTGAAACATTGGGATGCCTGGATATCAGGAGCAAGTGTTGAATCTCCAGTAAATTTGCCCTTCCTAATGCAAATGGAACAGTTCTTAGAGGGTGTTCCTGAGGAAATAGAAAGATACATCCTAGATGGGAAACCCAAAACTGTAATCGAGGCAGGAGAGATTGGAGCCAGATGGGTGGAGGTGGCAGAGAAGAAGAAAACTGGTCGCAGTTGGAGCGGAGACCAGAAGGGACCACCCCAGACCACACCCTATTACCGGGGGCCGCCCAAGGCCCCACCTACCTCCCAAAGAACCCTCCAGACCCCTTATCGTCCTGCCACCCCGTTCTCCAGCAACCCTCCTCGCCCCAGTGACCCGTCAGCTGGACGATGTTTTAAATGTAACGAGCTGGGGCATGTAAAGGCCAACTGCCCCAAGAACCCCAACAGATTACAGTTCATTGCACCGGAATCACACCAGAGGTCCACAGGCCCAGATACTTCCCAGATACCCTTAGAGCGGAGGGAAACTGTGAGTGTGGGCGGGAAGAAGGTCACCGCGTGGAGGGACACCGGAGCACAAGTGTCAGCTATCCATGCTTCCTTAGTGGACCCCAATTTAATCAACCCAGAGATCCAAGTGACGATTCAACCCTTCAAGTCCAACTCTTTCAATTTGCCTACAGCCAAGTTGCCTGTCCAGTACAAGGGCTGGTCAGGAATGTGGACTTTTGCAGTCTATGATGATTATCCCATCCCCATGCTGTTGGGGGAAGACTTGGCCAATCATGTGAAGCAGGCCAAGAGGGTGGGAATGGTCACCCGCAGCCAGGCTAAACAAGCCGTGAGGCCTAGCTCTGTTCCGGAAACTTCTATCAGGACCCAGTCAGAGGTGATGGACCCGGACCCCAGGCCAATGTCTGCAACAGCAGTAGTGGATCCAGTCCCAGAGACCCAGACGGAACCAGTCCCAGAACCGGAACCAGCCGAACAACCAACACCAGACCCCGTGCCAGCACTGAATCCAGTACTTGCAACCTCAACACCAGAGGGCCCCACTGAACCTGAACTGGCAGCAGCCGATAACCCTACACAAGAGGCTCAGCCGGAGCCTGAATCCCAACATAGTGCACCAGCGGAGAGCGGTTCACAGTCAACAGAAACAGCTCCATCCCCTATATTGCTTCCAGAGGGACCAAGCCTAGGTCCACAATCCAATGAGGGACTGATGTCTCCAGCATCAAGGGAACAGTTCCAGACCGAACAGGAAGCAGATGAAAGCCTCCAGAGAGCTTGGACAGCGGCACGGAGCAACCCACCGCCTCTCAGTTCTTCTAATCGATCCAGGTTTGTTGTAGAAAGAGGACTTTTATACAAGGAAACTCTTTCTGGTGGACACCAGGAAGACTGGCATCCTCAGAGACAGTTGGTAGTTCCAACTAAATACCGGGCCAAGCTCTTGAGCTTAGCCCACGATCACCCTAGTGGCCATGCTGGGGTGAACAGGACCAAAGACCATTTGGGGGGGTCATTCCACTGGGAGGGAATGGGCAAGGATGTTTCTACCTATGTCCAGTCTTGTGAGGTGTGCCAAAGAGTGGGAAAACCCCAAGACCAGGTCAAAGCCCCTCTACAACCACTCCCCATCATTGAAGTTCCATTTCAGCGAGTAGCTGTGGATATTCTGGGTCCTTTTCCGAAAAAGACAGCCAGAGGAAAGCAGTACATACTGACTTTCATGGATTTTGCCACCCGATGGCCGGAAGCAGTAGCTCTAAGCAACACCAGGGCTAAAAGTGTATGCCAGGCACTAGCAGACATTTTTGCCAGGGTAGGTTGGCCCTCCGACATCCTCACAGATGCAGGGACTAATTTCCTGGCAGGAACTATGAAAAACCTTTGGGAAGCTCATGGGGTAAATCACTTGGTTGCCACTCCTTACCACCATCAAACAAATGGCATGGTGGAGAAGTTTAATGGAACTTTGGGGGCCATGATACGTAAATTCGTAAATGAGCACTCCAATGATTGGGACCTAGTGTTGCAGCAGTTGCTCTTTGCCTACAGAGCTGTACCACATCCCAGTTTAGGGTTTTCCCCATTTGAACTTGTATATGGCCGTGAGGTTAAGGGGCCATTGCAGTTGGTGAAGCAGCAATGGGAGGGATTTACACCTTCTCCAGGAACTAACATTCTGGACTTTGTAACCAACCTACAAAACACCCTCCGAACCTCTTTAGCCCTTGCTAAAGAAAACTTACAGGATGCTCAAAAAGAGCAAAAAGCCTGGTATGATAAACATGCCAGAGAGCGTTCCTTCAAAGTAGGAGACCAGGTCATGGTCTTAAGGGCGCTCCAGGCCCATAAAATGGAAGCATCGTGGGAAGGGCCATTCACGGTCCAGGAGCGCCTGGGAGCTGTTAATTATCTCATAGCATTCCCCACCTCCAACCGAAAGCCTAAGGTGTACCATATTAATTCTCTAAAGCCCTTTTATTCCAGAGAATTAAAGGTTTGTCAGTTTACAGCCCAGGGAGAAGATGATGCTGAGTGGCCTGAAGGTGTCTACTACGAAGGGAAATGTGCTGGTGGTGTGGAAGAGGTGAACCTCTCCATGACCCTTGGGCGTATGCAGCGACAGCAGATCCAGGAGCTGTGCACTAGCTACGCGCCAACGTTCTCAGCCACCCCAGGACTGACTGAACGGGCATACCACTCCCTTGACACAGGTAATGCTCACCCAATTAGGGTCCAACCTTACCGGGTGTCTCCTCAAGCTAAAACTGCTATAGAACGGGAGATCCAGGATATGTTACAGATGGGTGTAATCCGCCCCTCTGAAAGTGCATGGGCATCTCCAGTGGTTCTAGTTCCCAAACCAGATGGGGAAATACGTTTTTGCGTGGACTACCGTAAGCTAAATGCTGTAACTCGCCCAGACAACTATCCAATGCCACGCACAGATGAACTGTTAGAGAAACTGGGACGGGCCCAGTTCATCTCTACCTTGGACTTAACAAAGGGGTACTGGCAGGTACCGCTAGATGAATCTGCCAAGGAAAGGTCAGCTTTCACCACACATCTCGGGCTGTATGAATTTAATGTACTCCCTTTCGGGCTGCGAAATGCACCCGCCACTTTCCAAAGACTTGTAGATGGTCTCCTAGCGGGATTAGGAGAATATGCAGTCGCCTACCTTGACGATGTGGCCATATTTTCGGATTCCTGGGCAGACCACCTGGAACATCTACAAAAAGTCCTTGAGCGCATAAGGGAGGCAGGACTAACTGTTAAGGCTAAGAAGTGTCAAATAGGCCTAAACAGAGTGACTTACCTTGGACACCAGGTGGGTCAAGGAACTATCAGCCCCCTACAGGCCAAAGTGGATGCTATCCAAAAGTGGCCTGTCCCAAAGTCAAAGAAACAGGTTCAATCCTTCTTAGGCTTGGCCGGTTATTACAGGCGATTTGTACCGCACTACAGCCAAATCGCTGCCCCACTGACAGACCTAACCAAAAAGAAACAGCCAAATGCTGTTCAGTGGACCGGAAAGTGTCAGAAGGCCTTTAACAAGCTTAAAGCGACACTCATGTCTGACCCTGTACTAAGGGCCCCAGACTTTGACAAACCGTTCCTAGTAACCACAGATGCATCCGAGCGTGGTGTGGGAGCAGTTTTAATGCAGAAGGGACCTGATCAAGAATTCCACCCTGTAGTGTTTCTCAGCAAAAAACTGTCTGAGAGGGAAAGCAACTGGTCAGTCACTGAAAAAGAATGTTATGCCATTGTCTACGCTCTGGAAAAGCTACGCCCATATGTTTGGGGACGGCGTTTCCACCTGCAAACCGACCATGCTGCACTGAACTGGCTTCACACCGTCAAGGAAACTAACAAAAAACTTCTTCGGTGGAGTTTAGCTCTCCAAGATTTTGATTTCGACATTCAACACATCTCAGGAGCTTCTAACAAAGTGGCTGATGCACTCTCCCGTGAAAGTTTCCCAGAGTCAACTGGTTAAAATCGTCCTTGAGATGTGGAAAATATTGTTAGTCTTTATGTACTTGGTAGTATATTTAGAGATGCATGTGTCTTATTAACTCTGTTTTTCCTAGAGCTCCAGGAAGAAATCCCAGCCAGTGTTTCACCCTAGCTGAGATTTGGGGGGCGTGTCATAAATATAAAGGGAAGGGTAAACCCCTTTGAAATCCCTCCTGGCCAGGGGAAAGCTCCTCTCACCTGTAAAGGGTTAAGAAGCTAAAGGTAACCTCGCTGGCACCTGACCAAAATGACCAATGAGGGGACAAGATACTTTCAAAAGCTGGGAGGAGGGAGAGAAACAAAGGGTCTGTGTCTGTCTGTATGCTGTGCTTGGCCAGGGATAGACCAGGAATGGAGTCTTAGAACTTTTAGTAAGTAATCTAGCTAGGTATGTGTTAGATTATGATTTCTTTAAATGGCTGAGAAAAGAATTGTGCTGAATAGAATAACTATTTCTGTCTGTGTATCTTTTTTGTAACTTAAGGTTTTGCCTAGAGGGGTTCTCTATGTTTTCTAATCTAATTACCCTGTAAGATATCTACCATCCTGATTTTACAGGGGGGATTTCTTCATTTCTATTTACTTCTATTTTCTATTAAAAGTCTTCTTGTAAAAGACTGAATGCTTTTTCATTGTTCTCAGATCCAAGGGTTTGGGTCTGTGGTCACCTATGCAAATTGGTGAGGCTTTTTATCCAACATTTCCCAGGAAAGCGGGGGTGCAAGTGTTGGGAGGATTGTTCATTGTTCTTAAGATCCAAGGGTCTGGGTCTGTAGTCACCTAGGCAAATTGGTGAGGCTTTTTACCAAACCTTGTCCAGGAAGTGGGGTGCAGGGTTTTGGGAAGTATTTTGGGGGGAAAGACGCGTCCAAACAGCTCTTCCCCAGTAACCAGTATTAGTTTGGTGGTGGTAGCGGCCATTCCAAGGACCACGGGTGGAATACTTTGTACCTTGGGGAAGTTTTGACTTAAGCTGGTAAAAATAAGCTTAGGAGGTTTTTCATGCAGGTCCCCACATCTGTACCCTAGAGTTCAGAGTGGGGGAGGAACCTTGACAGAGACTGTTTCCTTTTTGTTTGGTGGAGGATCACCCCTCAGGCCTACCCTGAAAATATGACCAAGGGAGCACAGAAGGGGGAAGGCAAACCCTCCCTGAGTGGGGCTGATTACCCCAGGCCCTCCAGAGGAGGAAGCACTAAGGCTGGCGAGAGAAGAGAGGTGCCTTGCGACAATATTTAGTGGTTCAAAAGTTTGAGATCAACAGATCATCCAGCCAGTGGGCATTAAACATGAAGATGAATGCAATTCACATTTCAGTTTTAAGAGATTTGACTGCAGAGCATCTTCATACAGACAGGTTTCAGAGTAACAGCCGTGTTAGTCTGTATTCGCAAAAAGAAAAGGAGTACTTGTGGCACCTTAGAGACTAACCAATTTATTTGAGCGTAAGCTTTCGTGAGCTACAGCTCACTTCATCGGACGCATACTGTGGAAACTGCAGAAGACATTATATACACAGAGACTGTGAAACAATACCTCCTCCCACCCCACTCTCCTGCTGGTAATAGCTTATCTAAAGTGATCACTCTCCTTACAATGAGTATGATAATCAAGTTGGGCTATTTCCAGCACAAATCGGGGGGGGGCGCGGGGGAGCGGAGGGTGAGAAAACCTGGATTTGTGCGGAAATGGCCCAACTTGATTATCATACACATTGTAAGGAGAGTGATCACTTTAGATAAGCTATTACCAGCAGGAGAGTGGGGTGGGAGGAGGTATTGTTTCACGGTCTCTGTGTATATAATGTCTTCTGCAGTTTCCACAGCATACATCCGATGAAGTGAGCTGTAGCTCACGAAAGCTTATGCTCAAATAAATTGGTTAGTCTCTAAGGTGCCACAAGTACTCCTTTTCTTTTTTCATACAGACAGTATATTCTAAACTGAGACATGAAGCTTAACTAAACAGAAACACCACCACACCGAGCTTGGGCCTGTGAGTCTGACATAAGCAGTTTTTTCAGTTTTGGGGGGCAATACATGGCACTCTAATAGTAGCAACAGGAGTGATTGGTGAGTGACCTCTGACGTGACAGGGGTGTACCTTTTTGCAGTCTCGGACCATGTCATGTCATTCGGACCAGGAAAAAAGACCACAGCTGAAATCTTGACCCTACTGAAGTCAATAGGAGTTTTGTCAGTGAATTTCCTGAGGCCCATTTGCCATCACCTTCAGCCCCCAACTAAAACCTCTCCAACACATCTTCAAGGATCTACAACCTATCCTGAAGGATGACCCATCACTCTCACAAATCTTGGGAGACAGGCCAGTCCTTGCTTACAGACAGCCCCGCAACCTGAAGCAAATACTCACCAGCAACCACACAACAGAACCACTAACCCAGGAACCTATCCTTGCAACAAAGCCCGTTGCCAATTGTGGCCACATATCTATTCAGGGGACACCATCATAGGGCCTAATCACATCAGCCACACTATCAGAGGCTCGTTCACCTGCACATCTACCAATGTGATATATGCCATCATGTGCCAGCAATGCCCCTCTGCCATTTACATTGGTCAAACCGGACAGTCTCTACATAAAAGAATAAATGGAGACAAATCAGACGTCAAGAATTATAACATTCAAAAACCAGTCGGAGAACACTTCAATCTCTCTGGTCACGCGATTACAGACCTAAAAGTGGCAATTCTTCAACAACAAAACTTCAAAAACAGACTCCAAGGAGAGACTGCTGAATTGGAATTAATTTGCAAACTGGATACAATTAACTTAGGCTTGAATAAAGACTGGGAGTGGATGGGTCATTACAAAGTAAAACTATTTCGCCATGTTTATTTTTCCCCCCTACTGTTCCTCACACGTTCTTGTCAACAGCTGGAAATGGCCCACCTTGCTTATCACTACAAAAGGTTTTTTTTTCTCTCCTGCTGGTAATAGCTCATCATACCTGATCACTCTTGTTACAGTGTGCATGGTAACACCCATTGTTTCATGTTCTCTGTGTATATAAAATCCCCCTACTGTATTTTCCACTGAATGCATCTGATGAAGTGAGCTGAAGCTCACAAAAGCTTATGCTCAAATAAATTTGTTAGTCTCTAAGGTGCCACAAGTCCTCCTGTTCTTTTTCCGGACACAGACTAACATGGCTGCTACTCTGAAACCTGTTAAGTCTCAGTGTCTGGTAAGCATTCGGAGTAGAGCTCCTTCACTCGCTCTCTCCGGTTCTTGCAGTATGTCAGCATTTTTGATTCTAGGGTTTACTTTATGAAATCTTCCCCCGCCTCCCTTAATTCATTTTAATTAGGTTTTTAAACTCCTATTTACTAAGAGTAGGGTGACCAGATAGCAAGTGTGAAAAATTGGAACACTTTTTTGGGGGGTGGGGTGTGTGTGGATGGTGTGGTGTAGTTGTCTATATAAAACAAAGCCCCTACTAGCGAGACGATCATGATACTATCAGGATGGCTGGGTCACTCTCTTGGAGGGAGCTCTGTCATTTTTTAAAATTTCATACAAATTTTTTCTAGTTTGGCTACCCCTTGTTTCCTGCTCTCCCAGTGTGCACTGGGATCCATGCTATTTCAGTGTTTACTCCCGTCTGTCCCAATTAGCTCCTTCTGCTTTCAGCTTTCTGCCTTTATAGTGCTATTACAGCCCTTCCCCAGCAGGGCTTCATGCTTAATTAGCCCTGCATGCCCTCTCAAAACCTAATTGGCCTCTCAGGCCATTGTTAACCCTACCGTTGCTGGTATGCGGTGCACACCCCATCACAAGGTCCTTAAAGGAAAAGCCTTTGGGCAGAGGTGAACAGGAACGCAACAACTGCTGACTGAAAGAAGGGAAGCACCATGATGACTGTCTTCCCCACCATCTCCTAGGACATGGGATCCACCTTCACACTCTGGGCTTCATTGTCCTGATCCTGAGAGGTGTCCTGAGTAGATTGTACCAGAGAGGGGGACCCAGGTGACAGCATCACTGGAATCCCAAACACCACCTGGGATCTGGGACTTTGTCAAAATCCACCCCACACCCCCCGCATTCTGTGTCCTTTTCCTGCCCCACCTTATCATTTCTTCTCTGTCCCTCTCCTTTTGTCTCCTGGTTTATAATAAAAGTCTGGCTTTGCCAGCCAATATGTTGTGCAAGACTGCTGTAAGCCTATGACCCATGAGGCCGTTAAAAGCAGAGCTCTAAGCAGCCCAGCACTGGTACAAGTTTGCTAGGTCTCAGAAGATATGTCTACACAGCATTTTGGAGCAAGCCTCCCAGCCTGACTCGGCAGACTCCAGCGTGCGGGGCTTGTGCTAGCTCTCTCAAAATAGTTGTGGAGACAACACTTTGAAGTTGCGGCTCAGACTGGAACTCCGCTTTGAAGCCGGGGGAGAGGGGACCCCAAGCTCCAGCCGAACTGCAGCTTCAAAGCGCTGTCTACCCAGCTCTTTTCAGAACACTCGCGCAAACCCCACCAGCCCAAGCCTGTCAGCCCGGGCTGGGAGGCTCGCTACTGAGGGCTGTGTAGATCTACCCTGAGCGGTTGATAAGCCTGGGTACGGAGCCTGTGGTTTTTCAGTAATAACATTGCAAGTAAAAGCCAATGCCAGAAGCAAAAGCTGCGTTTCCTCTCTGTGTGGTTCTTTTCTTTCCCCTCTTGTGTATTTGTTCTGTTTTGTCTTTTAGGAAACGGAATCAAATTTTAACAGCAGCAGCTCCAGCCCATTTCAGCTAATGTTTTGCTCTTTCCCCCCAAAAGGAAAGTTATTGCCATCTTTAATACCATCTTTCTAAAAACTTTCAAACCAGGGTTTTTCCCTTCTAAAGACTATGCAGCTAAAGGGAAAGGAAACAAAGGATGTTGTTACTTACTGACTTAATACTTTGCATTTCAAATGCTTTAACTGTTTTTCTTTCTTTTTCTGAATCTTTAGTAATAGGTTAAAAACCTGAATGGTAAGTTTGCCATGGTCCTAGAAACCCAGAACCTGGTTTAAAGTTGAAAAGTCACAGGGTAATGTTAACACCTTTAATTGCTTGGGCCCACTTATTCCATCTAAATGAACACAACAAACACCCCCTACTGCTACCACAATCTCCAGCTTCTCCTGACAGCTTCTTCAGTGCAGTTATATGTTGTCAATATCAAAATCTTGGGTGCACAGAAAACCAAACGTGTGAGTGTGACGGATTGTCACCCCGGGGTGCAGTCTGGGAGCCGTTGGAACCGCTGCACCCCTCTACTCACCCAGCTGGGTTGGCTCTGCTCACCCTGCTCTGTTGGAGATTCACCCTTTCCAGGCCCTGTTATCACCCAACAGGACTGCAGATGGCGCCACACACACAAACAAAGTTATCTGAGTGCTTACCTAAGCCACTCAGAGACATACAGGAAACAATAGCCAATTTTCCAGCTCGCCAGGCTCGCACCCCCCTCTGGAGTATAAACCCAGACTTATACTATTTTACACTGCCCAGGGATCTGTACAAAAAATAAGCTTATTAATGTGTTCGCCCTCCCCTCAATGTGGGAAGGCTATGCAACAAGCGTGTATTAACCAAGTTGAGATTTTTCCCCAGACACTTCACTTAAAGGTACACTGGTTTAGATGAAGCAAAAAACAAGTTTATTAACTACAAAAGATAGATTTTAAGGGATTATAAGTGATAGCAAACAGATCAAAGCAGATTACTTAGTAAATAAACAAAACCACAAACTAAGCCTAAAATACTAGAAAGATTGGATATGAATTAGCAAATTCTCACCCTGGATGATGACACAAGCAGTTCATAAGTTTCCATACACAGGCTAGAAATCCTTTTAGCCTGGGACCAGCACTTCCCCCAGTTCAGTCTTTGTTCCTCAGGTGTTTCCCGTAGTTCTCTTTTGTGGGAAGTGAAGCCCCTAGATGATGTCACACCCCACCTTATACAGCTTTAACATATGGTTGGAACCCTTTGCTTCAAACACAGTTGCCAGTCCAGCACTGTGGAAGAATACAGGTACCCCAAATGGAGTCCAGAGTCATGTGGTCTGATCACATAGACTTGCTGAGTCATAGCAACCATTGTCCATAGGCTGTCTGGAGCCTTCTCAGGAAGGCTCCCCAGGTGGGCGATAAGCTTCTCCCAAGGCCTATTGTTTCCCCTAATGGCCTGTTATCCTGAATAGGCCCTTTACAACCAGCTGTCTAGTCTGGAAGGCTTTTGCCTAGTGGGTGTCACCCAGGTGTAACCACATTTGAAATACAGATACATAGTCAATATTCATAACTTCAGATACAAAAATGATACCTGCACTCAAGTAGGATAATTATATTCAGCAAATCATAACTTTCCCAGTGACATCTGACAAGACATTTAATGCTCTCCTAGGTATGGCTGAGTTTGTTAATTAAGCTATTTTACCCACAGTGCCATCTAGTGTCTGAACAGAATAACACAACTTAGCATTCCATTACACTGTATGACAAGCTTGTGCTTGCAAAACTTTGTTTTTAGGGGTACAATGCCAACTATTAGACAATGTGTGCTGGGTCTTCCTCCTCAGAGCCTATCAGCAAACATTTGTTTTCTTGGTTGAGAGTCAAACTCACCTTTTTTTCCTATCATTAAGTGTCTTCATGTAACAACAATTTTACAAATGAGAGGGTCCATTTTAAACAGAAAGGCACCTACCCACTCATTCACTTTACTCATGGACTTGTCCATTTTAACCCTTTAGCATTTCTTTGGCTATGCATTCATAACTAGTCATACGGCTCAGTGATACTTTACATAGTTATCTTCTTAAACACAGCCAATTTATGGCTGAATTACCATTCATCTGGGATCTCTAAAAGTATGAAATAGATGTTTACTTTTAGCATGGGGGGGGGGCAGAGCATGGGCTTGTGCCTCAGAACTGTTAGACAAAGTGAGGGTAAAAGTGGGCCTGTAGGTGCTACTGTAATGCAAGTACTAACGATTCCTGCTAATAAAGCTCTGCAACCATATGAACACAGTGGATGAGAGGAAGGATGGTGCAGTGGTTAGGTTGTTACTCTGGAGATTCAGGCCAGCTCCCTGCTTTGCCATGGACTTCCTATGCAACCTGAGGGCAGTGATACTCAGACCTCAGGGGTTCAGGAGCCAAATTAGCGATCAGCATTACCCAAAAGAGCCACAGAAGTGTGAATTCATTGTTTCATGTCCTATAGTATTATATATTCACATTTAAACATTATTCTCACACCAAAATGACCGACCAAGTGTTATTGTTTTCTCAACTACAATTGGTTAATAACATAGTAAAAGCATCCTGATTGGTTAATAATTTAGACTGGTTAATAATTAAATCACACAGTGTTTTAATATCATGATCTGCAAAGAGCCGCTGAAGACACATTAAAGAGCTACCTGTCGCTCAGGAACCTCAGTCTGAGTATCACTAGGGTATGTCTTCAATACCCAGCTAATCTGGGTTTTAGCCCAACATCCTCCCCCACCCCCACCCCACCCTGAGAAAAAACTCTGACCCAGGTGAGGAGATGCTTTAAGCCCAAACTAGCTGGCTCGGCTGGAGGTTTGGGTTGGAGCCCGAGCTTTGCTATAATTCAGGCTGGAACCTGCCCTCTTTGCAGCAAGGACACAGGCCAAATCGCTTGAGTGCTAATAGGCCTCCAATCCCCTTCCCACAATTTCTTCTGAAGGACAAACTAGCTCTCCTTGACACAGCTGGCGGGGACAGAATCCCGGAGCACTCCAGAACAAAGAATCATGGGCTAAGACCCCAGACACACACAGGCAAGTGAAGAACCAGGACACAGGACAGGCAGGTAGGGCTTGCAGTGGGGATGTTCAGACTCGGGCTAGGCTAACCTGGATGCTCAGACCCAGGTGCCAGATTAACTGTGCAGTGAACATAGACCCTTAGTTTCTGGAGGCCTCAGTTCCCCATCTGAAAAAAAAGGAGATACGTTCTTCCCTATACGCCAGGGGTGTTGTGAGGACAAACACATTAGAGATTGTGGGGTGCTTCAGTACTACAGTAATGGGGCTCAGGTGAGTACCTAAGATAGGGAGATCTCAGACTCAGACTTGTGCTCTGCTAGTACGCGCAAGATTTCCATTGATGTCAACGAGAACTCTGTGCGTGCTGGGAGAGGAGAACACAGGAGCCCAGATGTGCCCTGCAGATCTGAAAGCACAGTATTGCCAACCCCAAACCATCAATAGTCGTGAGTCAGCCACCCAAAAATCATAAGATTGGTTTAACAATCATGAGGCTTAAAAAATTCATTGAGATTCTTTTGATTTGCTTTTGGGTTTTTGAGCCTTTAGGTCACACTTGGGTCATGGTTCAAGCTTTTCTCCACCACTGTGATGGCTGGAAATGTCCTTTTTAAAAAAATGAAAGCTGAGATTCTCATGTAATCACCAGACTCTGGGAGCTGGGGCTTTAAGAAACACACCAAATAACAGACTCCTGGTGAAACCAGGAGAATTGGCAACACTGATAGCAGGATGCCTAGCCATAGTAAGAGCAAAAAAATTTTTAAGTATATCAGAAGCAGGAAGCCTGCTAAACAACCAGTGGGGCCACTAGACAATCAAGATGCTAAAGGGGCACTCAAGGAAGACAATGCCATTGCAGAGAAACTAAACAAATTCTTTGCATAGATCTTCACGGCTGAGAATGTGAGGGAGATTCTGACATCTGAGCCATTCTTTTAGGTGACAATCTGAGGAACTGTCCCAGATTGAGGTCTCATTAGAGGAGGTTTGGGAACAAATTGATAAATTAAACAAAAAGAAAAGGAGGACTTCTGGCACCTTAGAGGCTAACAAATTTATTTGAGCATAAGCTTTCGTGAGCTACAGCTCACTTCATCGGATGCTCATGAAAGCTTACGCTCAAATAAATTTGTTAGTCTCTAATGTGCCACAAGTACTCCTTTTCTTTTTGCGAATACAGACTAACACGGCTGCTACCCTGAAACCATAAATTAAACAGTAATAAATCACCAGGACCAGACGGTATTTACCCAAGTGTTCTGAAGGAACTCAGATGTGAATCTACAGAACTACTAACTGTGGTATGGTTTCAGAGTAGCAGCCTGTGGTATGTAATCTACCATTTAAATCAGCTTCTGTACCAGATGACTGGCTAATCTGACACCAGAGGCCATCCCAACAGTTACAGGCTGGTAAGCCTAACTTCAGTACTGGGCAAATTGGTTGAAATGATAGTAAAGAACAGAATTATTTGACACATAGATGAACACGATTTGTTGGGGAAGAGTCGACGTGGTTTTTGCAAAGGGAAAATCGTGCCTCACCAATTTATTGGAATTCTTTGAGGCAGTCAGCAAGCATGTGGACAAGGGGGAATCCAGTGGATAGAGTGTACATAGATTTTCAGAAAGCCTTTGACAAGGTCCGTCACCAAAGGCTCTTACAGTAAGCTGTCATAGGATAAGAGGGAAGGTCCTCTCATGGATCAGTAACTGGTTAAAAGATAGGAAACAAAGGGTAGGAATAAATGGTCAGTTTTCAGAACGGAGAGAGGTAAATAGTAGTGTACCCCAGGGGGTCTGTACTTGAATCAGTGCTGTTCAACATATTCATAAATGATCTGGAAAAAGGGATAACGAGTGAGGTGGCAAAATTTGCAGATGATACAAAGCTACTCAAGATAGTTAAATCCAAAGCAGACTGAAAAGAGTTACAAAGGGATCTCACAAAACTGGGTGACTGGGCAACAAAATGGCAGATGAAATTCAATGTTGATAAATGCACAGTAATGCACATTGGAAAACATAATCCCAACTACACATACAAAATGATGGGGTCTAAATTAGCTGTTACCTTCTCCCTTCTCCGGTTTCGTAATTAGCTTAAGCTGAGCGGTGTCTGTGGTGTCCTCCAACACATTGAAATATTGGACCATGCTCTGAGTTCATCCACCATGCTGGGCATGTGGATACTCCAGAAATACTATTATTCAGCAGTAACAAATGTATTTGTGAGAGTCTCGTCCAAAGCCTATTGAAGTCAATGGAAAGACGGCCACTGACTTCAATGGGTTTTGGATCTGGCCCAAGTCCAGCCACTACCAAAGTACGAGAAATTAACAAACCCTGGAGTGAATCTAATTCAATCCAAGAGAGGGCAGTGCTGCCTAATCCTCACCAGACAAGAAATGCTTTAGATCAGCGGCTCCCAGCCTTCATTGGTTCATACACCACCTTCTTATAAAACTGATGTTTGAAGTATCACATGCAAATTTCTCCTTTTTGCACACATTTATATTAGGCCTTAATAGATTTAACGTAAGTATTTATGGATCCAGAGTAAAATAAGTTTTGAATTTGGCTAGTGAGATCTGCCAGGGTGGGGGTGGGGATTAGAGAAGAGAGTTTGGTGGGGGAGTCTCTGGGTGGGAGGGCTAGAGGACAAGAGGTTTAGAACTAGTTGGAATTTTTTCATCGCAATGTTTTATGTCAGAAAATGCCAGTTTGTCAAAATCGAAATTTTACGGGAACCTACTGGTTTTGACTAAACTTTTGATGATCAAAAGCAAAAGCATATAGCCTGGGATGGGGAGGGAGGGGGTGTCAGGGTTTTCACCTGGGGTGTAGGAGACCCAAGTTGAACTCACTGGTTTCCCTGATTCATGGCCATGGCCTGTGGGCTACTAGCTGTTATGAGGTGAGTGGGTCTCTCTCTATTTTTTGGTGAAACAAAATTTATGAGACCTCAATTTCATCCTGATGCAGAACAGGAAAGATTTTTGAAATCATGCAAAGTTTCCGGAGGTGGGAAGACAGTTTCCCATCCAGCTCCATTGAGTTCACCTGAGTGTAGGAATTCTGGCTGGAGGGGGCGGGCAGGGCTCTGGTGGGGTGTGCATGTGGGTACCTCTGTACTTCGAGCTGGAAGATGTAATTCGATCACAGCTACCGTGCTAAAAAGAGCAGTGCAGTTGAAGGTCACAGGCGGTGAGACAGGTTAGCTCAGGGGTGGCCAACCTGAGCCTGAGAAGGAGCCAGAATTTAGCAATGCACATTGCCACAGAGCCCCAGTAATACGTCAGCAGCCCCCCATCAGCTCCCCCACCCCGCTCCCAGCGCCTCCCACCCACTGGCAGCCTCTCTAATGAGCACCTTTCCCTCCTTCCCCGCACCTCCCGATCAGCTGTTTTGTGGCGTGCAGGAGGCTCGGAGGGAGGAGTGGGGGCATGGCAGGCTCAGGGGAGGGGGCAGGAAAGTTGGCACCTGTAGCTCCAGCCACGGAGTCGGTGCCTAGACAAGGAGCCGCATATTAACTTCTGAAGAGCCGCGTGTGGCTCTGGAGCCACCGGTTGACCACCCCAGGTTTGTGGTTTCAAGTACAGTCCCACCCAGAACCCTCGGTACTTGCTTGGGGGGTTGGCCCATCCCGCCATCTGCCCCGTCATGGCTACACTGCAATTTTTAGCATGCCAACTTTATCAAGCCTATTGCATGTATGTCTACCCACCCGGGAAATGATGCCTCCCGTGTAGCTGTGCCTTGTGAGGGAGAGTGAGAAAAAAGGGCAGGGAGGTCCCTGGTGTGCAGGGCTGGGGGTGTGTGAGCGAGGGGAGAAAAAGGGAGGTTTCTTGCAGTGGTGGGTGTGTGTGTGTGAGATGCAGGGAGGTGTGTAGTGGTGCTGGGTATGTGTTCAGAACAGGTAGGGAGGGCTCAGAGAGGAGGGCCATCGGGGGGGGGGGGGGGGGTCCTGGCTGGAAGTGGAAGCCTTAAACTGGGCATCAGGCAGCATCAGCGCCAATTCACCCTTGTTCCAAGTCTCCAGGTTCCCAGTTGCCCTCCAGTTCCTTCTGAGCCAGGGAGTTCTGCCAGCCCCACGGCAGCTCCTGGCCTCCCTGGAGAGTCTTTCCCATAGCTGTCCTCCAGCCCTGGTCCCTGCACGCACAACGCCTTGCCCTGGCTTGTTGAAGGGTTCCACTGCCCACCTGGGATTCCAGTGGATGCTAAACTGTATTATTCAGTTCAACCTCTAGGTGGCGCTGTGTGTAAATGATCTTCTCTAACCTAACCTCAGCCATACCTGGCAGTGCATTAACAAACACATCTGGGGTGCGTCTTGCTCAGAAGTAAGCTCTGTAGTCTGTCTATATTGGATACAGGGGCATGACGCCCATCCCCCAGTATCTGGGTTCCAGCCCCATCGCACAGACCATCGCTTGATGCTTGGACTCACACACCACACCCCCTTGGTTCCAGGGACCCATAGCCTCCTTCTTGGGGCTGGGCTGGGTATCAGGCAGGCTTCCCCAGCCCAACAGCTCCCTTCTGATTCTGGTTCCTAGGCCAGGAAACTTCTCTCTTGACTCATAGCTCCCCTGAGATTCTACCCTCCAGGGTGTCAACTCTCTTCCTCTTAATCTTCCTGTAAGGCACTTTGCTGCTGGATTTTACCATGTTAAGGAGGTAGTTACCCAGTTAACATCTGGCCCCTATTTCTCAGCTAGTCTGCTATGCTCTTGAATACCTGTTCCTTAAAGGGGCCATATAATAGAATAGGGATTGGCTGACCCCAGGTTCCCCTATTCCTCAAAGGGGACAGACCACCCTGTTACAGAACCTTGTTCTGGCAGGTTTCTTTTTATTTAATATACATGTTGCTAAGTATTTATGTTAAAGAAGGTCAGGTCAAAGAAATGCATCTTACATTTAAAGCGGAAGGTGCTGAGGTTTGTGATGGCCCTTAGTTCCTGGAGGGAGTTCATTCCACAGGCGGGGTCTGTCCCCTGAGAAAGCTCTGTCCCCCAATAACTGAGCTTTACCCTGCTTGTACAGAGTTCTATAGTGCCAGAGGAGCAGAGTTCTTGACCCTGGTCTTCATCCTGGAACTTAGAGCTCTTTTAGGTATCTTGGGCCCAGGCCATGGAGAGCCTTGAAGATACAGACTGAGCCCTCAAACTTGATTTGCTACTCAATGGGAAGCCGGTGTGGAGAGCCAGGACAGGCCTGATTGCTCGCAGTAGCCTGTGTTGGTGAGGAGACACATTGCAGCATCTTGTACTAGTTGGAGTTTCGTAAGCATTGAAAGCTTCAGGCCCAGGAATGCCGCATTGGTGTAGGCCAGCCGAGAGGGGAGACAGGCATGAATAACTGAGGGCAGGTCATTATCCACCAGTAGGGTGGGCAGATGAAAAACTGGGATGGGGGTGTGTTAGCCGATGGCCAAGGATGTTTGGTGAGGTGCCAGCTATGCCCGTTTATACCATCCGTGACTTTAACCGCTAGGACGCACTGTCCCTTCGCGGCGGGCAGCCCGGGCTAGGCTGACGGATGCCCCAAGGTCCTAACCACCCGTGACTTTAACTGCTAGAGCTCAGAGCTCCTTCGCAGCGGGCAGTCAATACTGACTGACAGGTGCCCCAATGGCAGCACTAAGAGCCTCTCCACACCCGTGACTTTAACTGCTAGAGCTCAGAGCTCCTTCGCAGCGGGCAGCCAGGATTGACTGACAGGTGCCCCAAGAGTTTGCCCCGTGGAGGCAGCACAACTCAACGCTAGGCTCTTAGTACTTTCACCTAATGGCCAGGCTTTAGAGCCAAAACGGCTGAGGTTCTTTAATTGTGTCGGCTGCTTTACAGTAAACCAGAGAAAACAAGTCAGGCTTATGCACAAATGGTTACCAAAATTTATTAAGCTAGATTCTAATCATGTGGTTACAAAATTGCTAGTGCCTACTTATTTAAATGTAGAGATGTTACACACACAAACAAGTTACAAAACTGAAGCCACAATCCCAAAGAAAGAAAACAAAGTATAGAGCTCTATTTCAAAATATGTGTACACTAAAGATAGGAGATCAGGTGTGGGTGCTTCTTACCCTCCTTGCATCTCTCGATTCCAGCGGTGCCAAGCCAGGATCGGTCACTCAATTCCGCGGAAAGACGAATAAGGGACAAGGCTTAGGGACCCTCCTAGCTGCAGAAGCCTTGGGAGGCTGTCACTTATCTGACCAGCAGATAGATAGTGAAAAGCACTCAAAAATCATGGTGCTGTAGGTCCCCTACTTATACCTCTGTACTCCTTTATTCTCTTTCTCCTTTCTTATGCCAAATTGAGGCTGGTCTGTCGGGGTGACGCCAGCTTTCGCAAGAGTAGTTTACACTTGCAAGGGAGAGAAACAATAAGTTTCGACTACTGGACATTTCTTTTATCAGGGTAAATATTTTCCCACCTAGGATGTTGGTGTGTGTGCATCACGCTATTTAGTACGGGCTAAGAGCCATGTCTGTCACAGGGCCTCTGCCTGCTATGAGCTTAATCGTTGTATCTGCTCCCAGAGGCACATTGTAGCAGCACACCTGTGCTTTCACAGCTTCAAAGGCTGTGCTGGAATATATGTTAAGTGCCCTGTTCCGGCTTCCTCCTGTGTTTCCAGCAATGCTGGTCTGGGGGGGGGGGGGGCCTGGCTGTCTGACTACATTCCACCCCCTGATGCACCACACTACATCCCAGATTGCAAGGTGGCGGTGATGCCAGCACCTCTTGCCCTCCTTGGGGAAATCTAGAAATACCCAACAACCAAATTAGAGGATGAGGGTTCGCGGAATTGGTTAGGATCCCTTTTTAGCTCTAGGTATCTGATTTGCGTGGAGGAAAGAGCAGTTTGAATCAAACGCTTCATAATACATAAAGTTACACAAAAAACAATTACAATAATTAAAATGGTTAAAACAGTATTTACAACCGAATGTAAAAACGGGGAGAGGGAAAATCCCAAGTGTTGAGCTAACCATTGCATCCATGAGGTTTGTCCATTCTCAGCCACTGCATGTAGTGGTACAAATTCAATTCCCAGTCCATTGGTTGAATCTAGCAAGGTGCACATCCAGCAATTTGTAGCACCAGCAGCTGAGGCGATGGTTTGGATTGCTCCCCGGAGAGGTTGTTCTGGTATTGCCAAGGTGACTGGAGCCAACAGAAGGATCATGAGGGCTTGCAGGAACATATCTCTGGTGGGTCGTGTTCTAGCTAAAAACTTATTTTAAAACCAAAAGCAAAAATTACACCTGCTATTATAAGTAATGGCAAATATATCAACAGTCCATAGTAGTCTCTAGTGATCAGACAGGTCTGCTGCATGGTCCATTTTGCTGACAGGTTAGCTGGCAGGTTGCTCGGAACCATGGGACCATTCCTGCAATAAATCACATGGTCAGCCGGTCTTGGATGCGATCCAAGCCTCTGTAATGGTTATTAGCCTTTTATCAGCATTTAAGGCACTCCATACACCTTTCTCTTTATAGGCGTGCAAAACGCAGGTAAAGGTTCCCAGGGCTGGGTGTTTAATCACAACAGTATCTCCGGGAGCATACTTGGAACTGTGCAGTGGTGTTCTGGCAGGGGAGATAGCTTTCCCTGTAGGGAAGAATCCCCTGCTGATTGGACTTCCTGTAGGAGTCTGTCTGTTGTTTAATCTCTGCACCACTTCGTCCAGTCTGTCTCCCCATGTGCCATCAGTAGGCTTCAAGTGATTCTTTAGCAACCCATTCCAGCGCTCGACCATGCCATTAGATTGAGGTCGATATGGAAGGTGGAAGGTCCATTGGACTCCATGGTTAAGGGTCCATTCCCTTACAAGTTTATTCTTAAAATGCGAACCATTATCTGATTGGATTTCTTGAGGCATTGGGACAATTGCTGTTAAGCGGTTTAGTCCCATAACTGTGGACAACCCTGTTGCCAATCGGGTTGGATATGCAAAACCAATCCCTGAAACAATTTCTACCCCAGTCAAGATGTATTTCCACCTCTGCCTTGAAGTGGGCAGTGGTCCGACATAGTCGACCTGCCAGGTTGCCCATAGTGTTTTTCCATCTCTTAGCCTGGCAAACCTTTGTCCTTCTGCTATATGTTTTCTAGTCTCAGCACAAATAGCGCAGGCTTGCACCAGGTCTCTAGCCTGTCTGTGGGTGATAGGCCACCCCCTGATATGTGCTTGCCGCACTAACTCATCACTTCCTGTGTGTCCTAAATTATCATGTAACCATGAATATAAGCGTTCCCATTCTACTTGTGCGGTAAAGAGCTGGGCAGCTGCATCGGCTAAATTGTTTAACTGTGCAGCTGGGGTATTATTCCTCTGATGAGCTGAGACATGTCCTATAGACAGGGGTTGTTGCAGGGCATGCTGACATAACCACTTCCAGTATTCCAGTCCCCAGACTGGTTTACCTCCTATTTCCCAGTGGCTATTTTTCCAGTTAGTGATCCACTGAGTGGCACCTGCCCAGACCGCATAGGAGTCCGTATATACTGCGGTGGCTCCTGCTTCACAGGCCAGTTTAATTGCAGCCAATTCTGCAAGTTGTGCTGACCCATCAATTTCAGCAGGTAGGGGTGCTGCAGAGGTGTCTGCAGGCACTGCTGCAGCTTTTCCCTTCCATTTTCCTTTGACCAGCCTGGCACTGCCATCAGTGAACCGTACTCCCTCAGGCTTAGAAGGATCAAATGGGGCAGCATCCTTAATGGGAGACTGCTGTGGAGGTAGGCGGTATTCATCAGGCATTCCTACTTTCCGTAGGGATTCCTGAATCATAGTGGGGTTTTGTGCAGTGTCTGCACTACCTACCCTGTGGTGTATGTAAAGTGCCCATCTTTGGATAGTCATCTTTTGTGCTACACCAGGTGGTAACTCTTTCCCTTCCAATATAGGTTTAATGATTAGAAGAGGAGTGTGAATTGTGATGTCCTTATCCTGAGTTAATTCCTCAGTTTCTCTCAAGGCTGTGTAAGCTACCAGAAGCACCTTCTCATAAGGCGTGTAGTTAGCCTGTGACCCTTGCCATGACTTGGAACCAAACTGAATTGGTCGTCTGGGAGCAGTGTCACTGTCTTGCCAGAGAGCATAAGACATTCCAGTGGCTCCCACAGTTAGGTACAAATGGAATGGGGCTTCAGGATGTATGGGACCCAGAGCCTGATAGGTGTGTATCTCCCCTATCAGTTGCCTGAGGGCTTCCTCATGGGCAGGAGCCCATTCCCAGGCAGCACTTTTCTTTAACAAATTGTACAATGGTCTGGCTATAATGGCAAAGCCAGGTACATGTTTTCTCCAAAACCCCAGGGTTCCCAAAATCTGTCTCAATTGATCTTTACTTTCAGGGGAGGGTGCCTGATTTAGCTCTTGCACAGTGTCATTAGGCACAGACCTCCTACCTCCCATCCATACAGTACCTAAGAATTTTATCTCTTGGGAGGGACCTTGGCATTTCTCAGCTGGTAACTCTAAATTAAGGGCGTCTAGTGCTCCTTTGATTTGATTCATAGCCTCCTGTACCTCTTCTGAGGTTTTCCCACCTATTCAGATGTCATCAATGTATTGCACAGTTTGTACATTGAGTGGCAGTATAAGGTCATCTAGGACCTTTGCCAGTGCCCCATGGCAAATAGTGGGTGAGTGTTTAAACCCTTGTGGCATTCGGGTAAAAGTGTATTGTACACCTTTCCAAGTAAAAGCAAATCTTTCCTGGTCAGCTGGTTGCAAAGGGACCATGAAGAACATGTCCTTTACATCTAATACTGCTAGCCAGGGTTTATCCCAGGTTTGTATGGTGTTTACAATATCTGTTATGCTAGGGACTGCTGCAGTTAATGGTCCAGTGTTACTGTTTAGCTTCCTATAGTCTATAGTGAGTCTCCATTTGCCATTTGGTTTCTTGATGGGCCACACAGGAGAATTAAAGCGAGAGTGGGTACGAATTAAAATTCCTCGCTGTTCCAAATCTTTGATCAGGTCAGTAACAGGGCTTATGGCCTCAGCTGGGACATTATACTGCTTTATGTTTGTTACTGTTGAGGGCAGGAGAGCAGGCGTGCTGCTAAGTAAGTTTACAGAATAGTGGGGAAGGCTTTCCTCTTCCAGGTGGGTGGCATGAGGAACAGAACTGACTCCAAAAGCCCATCTTTCCCCATTAATCCTTCCCTTCTTTCCTCTTAAAACGTCCATGCCCAGTATGTTGGCATTGCCCAAAATCACCTCATATTTTCGGGGCTGATGGTGGGGTTGCAATGGGATATCCAGTTTTATCTTAACTAATGGGTAAGTTATGGTACTGCCATTTACTCCTGTAACAAGTACCTGCTGTCGGCCAGTAGGTGGCGAGCCCTGAAAACTTTCTCGCTTAATCATGGACCTTTGAGCCCCTGTGTCCATTAAGAAAGGAATAATGTGTTTGTCATTTACAGTTACATGTATCCGGGGGTCTTTTGCTGTTGTTTTCTCCTCTTTGGATTTAAGCTGGTTTATTAGGAGAGGAGATTGACCCCCGCAAGCTAGTTTCCCTGCTCTGGGAACTCTTGCAGTTGCTGCAGCAATGGAGTATAGAGGGTGTCTGCAGGTGGGGAAAGAGGAGAGAGCTGCAGAGGTGCACTGGGAGTAGCATTAGTTGTCTCCCAGTCGGCTCTTTTAAAGGTGGTGAATAATTTTAGCCGCTCTGTGGGCAGTCCATTTATCACATCTCTGGGATAACCTAAAGCCAGACATTGTCTCCACAACTTGGCTCTAAGCTCCTTTTCCTCCTGGGTTGGCTCTCGCTTGTTTTTATGTCCTTTAGATGGTGCTCCCTTGTTTCCCTGAAGGGAACGCATCTTAGCTTTGCCTGTCAGTGCTCTGATGTCTCCGAATTCTCTAAAGTATGACACCAGAAGGTTTAGCAGTGCCCGAAAGGTACTGTTATGTGCTGCAGCTTCTGATCTAAGGGACAGTGCCATAGCCCTGTGGTTACTCGGAACTCCCTTAAGCAGGGGTCTGAGAACATCTACATCTACCTGACCCTCCCATGGGCTTTCATAGGCTAACTCTTGAGGGTTTTGGCCAAGCATGCTAATGACAGCCACAGTTAATAGAGCTGTTTTTACCTCATCTATGTTGGTCCAGTGCATTACTGTGGGTTCATCTCGGTCTGCTGGGTAAATTCCTCTTGCCCATCGACAAGCCAGAGACCAAAGTGTTTTAGGGGTGTTCCCCTCTGAATGTTCCAGGAATATTCCTGCACCTAAGTTAAGGCGCTCAGTTTCTTGGGCTGTCAGGCGTATATATCCACCCCCAGTGTCCCAGAGGCGGACCAGCCACTCTATTATACCTTCCTCAGGCTTTTTAGCAAAATCTCCCTGGATTGTTTTTAACTCCATGGGAGTATATTGGCGGGTGGTAATTTTGGTAAAGTGTGTTGGAGCTTTACTCCCTTTTCCCTTTTTACCTCCCTTCTTTGTTTTTGAAGAGGTGGATGGATAATTGTCATCCCCTTCTTCATCCAGCTCTGCCCCACTCAAATTTTCCTCATGTTCTTCTGATTTGTGATGTGTGATAGCTGGTCTTAATTTTACAGAGGGACCTTCCTCCTCAGAGGAGGGGGACTCATCTGCTGAATCCCAAATGTCTCCATCCCATTCCTCAGGCTCTAGCCAGAGAGCAGTCTCAACTTTAGCCCGGTTTTAGTCTCCAGCTTTTCCCTTTGTTCTATCCCTTCTTTCTCAATTAAGGGAAGTAATCTTTTCTGAAGATGTTCCATATCCCTATTCAGTGTTCTTACTCTGGTATCTAAATTCTGGCATTCCTTGCGCAGTGTGTCCCTTTCCTGTTGTAGCCTATTAAATTCTATTGCCAGACTATGATAATCCTTACAGGCAGCTTGCCAAATGTTAGTAAGCAGCCATATACAAGCACCTTTTCCTTTCCCTTTCTTCATCTTGCAGGCAGTTCTCCAGTTACAGAAATGCTGCCAGATCTCTGCTGGTTTTCCCCAATATTTCTCCAGCAGTTCTTTGCTCCACAGAGGATTTCCCCATCCCTCTTGGGTCAAACTTTTCTCTAGCTCAGGGAATTCTGTGGTGTTTATCATGACTGGTTTCATTGTGTTACTGTAGTGCAGCCTATATCACAATCCTGTTCGTGACGCCAATTTCTGTTAGCCGACGGCCAAGGATGTTTGGTGAGGTGCCAGCTATGCCTGTTTATACCATCCGTGACTTTAACTGCTAGGACGCACTGTCCCTTCGCGGCAGGCAGCCCGGGCTAGGCTGACGGATGCCCCAAGGTCCTAACCACCCGTGACTTTAACTGCTAGAGCTCAGAGCTCCTTCGCAGCTGGCAGTCAATACTGACTGACAGGTGCCCCAATGGCAGCACTAAGAGCCTCTCCACACCCGTGACTTTAACTGCTAGAGCTCAGAGCTCCTTCGCAGCGGGCAGCCAGGATTGACTGACAGGTGCCCCAAGAGTTTGCCCCGTGGAGGCGGCACAACTCAACGCTAGGCTCTTAGTACTTTCACCTAATGGCCAGGCTTCAGAGCCAGAACGGCTGAGGTTCTTTAATTGTGTCGGCTGCTTTACAGTAAACCAGAGAAAACAAGTCAGGCTTATGCACAAATGGTTACCAAAATTTATTAAGCTAGATTCTAATCATGTGGTTACAAAATTGCTAGTGCCTACTTATTAAATGTAGAGATGTTACACACACAAACAAGTTACAAAACTGAAGCCACAATCCCAAAGAAAGAAAACAAAGTATAGAGCTCTATTTCAAAATATGTGTACACTAAAGATAGGAGATCAGGTGTGGGTGCTTCTTACCCTCCTTGCATCTCTCGATTCCAGCGGTGCCAAGCCAGGATCGGTCACTCAATTCCGCGGAAAGACGAATAAGGGACAAGGCTTAGGGACCCTCCTAGCTGCAGAAGCCTTGGGAGGCTGTCACTTATCTGACCAGCAGATAGATCGTGAAAAGCACTCAAAAATCATGGTGCTGTAGGTCCCCTACTTATACCTCTGTACTCCTTTATTCTCTTTCTCCTTTCTTATGCCAAATTGAGGCTGGTCTGTCGGGGTGACGCCAGCTTTCGCAAGAGTAGTTTACACTTGCAAGGGAGAGAAACAATAAGTTTCGACTACTGGACATTTCTTTTATCAGGGTAAATATTTTCCCACCTAGGATGTTGGTGTGTGTGCATCACGCTATTTAGTAGGGGCTAAGAGCCATGTCTGTCACAGGGCCTCTGCCTGCTGTGAGCTTAATCGTTGTATCTGCTCCCAGAGGCACATTGTAGCAGCACACCTGTGCTTTCACAGCTTCAAAGGCTGTGCTGGAATATATGTTAAGTGCCCTGTTCCGGCTTCCTCCTGTGTTTCCAGCAATGCTGGTCTGGGGGGCGGGGGCCTGGCTGTCTGACTACATTCCACCCCCTGATGCACCACACTACATCCCAGATTGCAAGGCGGCGGTGATGCCAGCACCTCTTGCCCTCCTTGGGGAAATCTAGAAATACCCAACAACCAAATTAGAGGATGAGGGTTCGCGGAATTGGTTAGGATCCCTTTTTAGCTCTAGGTATCTGATTTGCGTGGAGGAAAGAGCAGTTTGAATCAAACGCTTCATAATACATAAAGTTACACAAAAAACAATTACAATAATTAAAATGGTTAAAACAGTATTTACAACCGAATGTAAAAACGGGGAGAGGGAAAATCCCAAGTGTTGAGCTAACCATTGCATCCATGAGGTTTGTCCATTCTCAGCCACTGCATGTAGTGGTACAAATTCAATTCCCAGTCCATTGGTTGAATCTAGCAAGGTGCACATCCAGCAATTTGTAGCACCAGCAGCTGAGGCGATGGTTTGGATTGCTCCCCGGAGAGGTTGTTCTGGTATTGCCAAGGTGACTGGAGCCAACAGAAGGATCATGAGGGCTTGCAGGAACATATCTCTGGTGGGTCGTGTTCTAGCTAAAAACTTATTTTAAAACCAAAAGCAAAAATTACACCTGCTATTATAAGTAATGGCAAATATATCAACAGTCCATAGTAGTCTCTAGTGATCAGACAGGTCTGCTGCATGGTCCATTTTGCTGACAGGTTAGCTGGCAGGTTGCTCGGAACCATGGGACCATTCCTGCAATAAATCACATGGTCAGCCGGTCTTGGATGCGATCCAAGCCTCTGTAATGGTTATTAGCCTTTTATCAGCATTTAAGGCACTCCATACACCTTTCTCTTTATAGGCGTGCAAAACGCAGGTAAAGGTTCCCAGGGCTGGGTGTTTAATCACAACAGTATCTCCGGGAGCATACTTGGAACTGTGCAGTGGTGTTCTGGCAGGGGAGATAGCTTTCCCTGTAGGGAAGAATCCCCTGCTGATTGGACTTCCTGTAGGAGTCTGTCTGTTGTTTAATCTCTGCACCACTTCGTCCAGTCTGTCTCCCCATGTGCCATCAGTAGGCTTCAAGTGATTCTTTAGCAACCCATTCCAGCGCTCGACCATGCCATTAGATTGAGGTCGATATGGAAGGTGGAAGGTCCATTGGACTCCATGGTTAAGGGTCCATTCCCTTACAAGTTTATTCTTAAAATGCGAACCATTATCTGATTGGATTTCTTGAGGCATTGGGACAATTGCTGTTAAGCGGTTTAGTCCCATAACTGTGGACAACCCTGTTGCCAATCGGGTTGGATATGCAAAACCAATCCCTGAAACAATTTCTACCCCAGTCAAGATGTATTTCCACCTCTGCCTTGAAGTGGGCAGTGGTCCGACATAGTCGACCTGCCAGGTTGCCCATAGTGTTTTTCCATCTCTTAGCCTGGCAAACCTTTGTCCTTCTGCTATATGTTTTCTAGTCTCAGCACAAATAGCGCAGGCTTGCACCAGGTCTCTAGCCTGTCTGTGGGTGATAGGCCACCCCCTGATATGTGCTTGCCGCACTAACTCATCACTTCCTGTGTGTCCTAAATTATCATGTAACCATGAATATAAGCGTTCCCATTCTACTTGTGCGGTAAAGAGCTGGGCAGCTGCATCGGCTAAATTGTTTAACTGTGCAGCTGGGGTATTATTCCTCTGATGAGCTGAGACATGTCCTATAGACAGGGGTTGTTGCAGGGCATGCTGATATAACCACTTCCAGTATTCCAGTCCCCAGACTGGTTTACCTCCTATTTCCCAGTGGCTATTTTTCCAGTTAGTGATCCACTGAGTGGCACCTGCCCAGACCGCATAGGAGTCCGTATATACTGCGGTGGCTCCTGCTTCACAGGCCAGTTTAATTGCAGCCAATTCTGCAAGTTGTGCTGACCCATCAATTCCAGCAGGTAGGGGTGCTGCAGAGGTGTCTGCAGGCACTGCTGCAGCTTTTCCCTTCCATTTTCCTTTTACCAGCCTGGCACTGCCATCAGTGAACCATACTCCCTCAGGCTTAGAAGGATCAAATGGGGCAGCATCCTTAATGGGAGACTGCTGTGGAGGTAGGCGGTATTCATCAGGCATTCCTACTTTCCATAGGGATTCCTGAATCATAGTGGGGTTTTGTGCAGTGTCTGCACTACCTACCCTGTGGTGTAGGTAAAGTGCCCATCTTTGGATAGTCATCTTTTGTGCTACACCAGGTGGTAACTCTTTCCCTTCCAATATAGGTTTAATGATTGGAAGAGGAGTGTGAATTGTGATGTCCTTATCCTGAGTTAATTCCTCAGTTTCTCTCAAGGCTGTGTAAGCTGCCAGAAGCACCTTCTCATAAGGCGCGTAGTTAGCCTGTGACCCTTGCCATGACTTGGAACCAAACTGAATTGGTCGTCTGGGAGCAGTGTCACTGTCTTGCCAGAGAGCATAAGACATTCCAGTGGCTCCCACAGTTAGGTACAAATGGAATGGGGCTTCAGGATGTATGGGACCCAGAGCCTGATAGGTGTGTATCTCCCCTATCAGTTGCCTGAGGGCTTCCTCATGGGCAGGAGCCCATTCCCAGGCAGCACTTTTCTTTAACAAATTGTACAATGGTCTGGCTATAATGGCAAAGCCAGGTACATGTTTTCTCCAAAACCCCAGGGTTCCCAAAATCTGTCTCAATTGATCTTTACTTTCAGGGGAGGGTGCCTGATTTAGCTCTTGCACAGTGTCATTAGGCACAGACCTCCTACCTCCCATCCATACAGTACCTAAGAATTTTATCTCTTGGGAGGGACCTTGGCATTTCTCAGCTGGTAACTCTAAATTAAGGGCTTCTAGTGCTCCTTTGATTTGATTCATAGCCTCCTGTACCTCTTCTGAGGTTTTCCCACCTATTAAGATGTCATCAATGTATTGCACAGTTTGTACATTGGGTGGCAGTATAAGGTCATCTAGGACCTTTGCCAGTGCCCCATGGCAAATAGTGGGTGAGTGTTTAAACCCTTGTGGCATTCGGGTAAAAGTGTATTGTACACCTTTCCAAGTAAAAGCAAATCTTTCCTGGTCAGCTGGTTGCAAAGGGACCATGAAGAACATGTCCTTTACATCTAATACTGCTAGCCAGGGTTTATCCCAGGTTTGTATGGTGTTTACAATATCTGTTATGCTAGGGACTGCTGCAGTTAATGGTCCAGTGTTACTGTTTAGCTTCCTATAGTCTATAGTGAGTCTCCATTTGCCATTTGGTTTCTTGATGGGCCACACAGGAGAATTAAAGCGAGAGTGGGTACGAATTAAAATTCCTCGCTGTTCCAAATCTTTGATCAGGTCAGTAACAGGGCTTATGGCCTCAGTTGGGACATTATACTGCTTTATGTTTGTTACTGTTGAGGACGGGAGAGCAGGCGCGCTGCTAAGTAAGTTTACAGAATAGTGGGGAAGGCTTTCCTCTTCCAGGTGGGTGGCATGAGGAACAGAACTGACTCCAAAAGCCCATCTTTCCCCATTAATCCTTCCCTTCTTTCCTCTTAAAACGTCCATGCCCAGTATGTTGGCATTGCCCAAAATCACCTCATATTTTCGGGGCTGATGGTGGGGTTGCAATGGGATATCCAGTTTTATCTTAACTAATGGGTAAGTTATGGTACTGCCATTTACTCCTGTAACAAGTACCTGCTGTCGGCCAGTAGGTGGCGAGCCCTGAAAACTTTCTCGCTTAATCATGGACATTTGAGCCCCTGTGTCCATTAAGAAAGGAATAATGTGTTTGTCATTTACAGTTACATGTATCCGGGGGTCTTTTGCTGTTGTTTTCTCCTCTTTGGATTTAAGCTGGTTTATTAGGAGAGGAGACTGACCCCCGCAAGCTAGTTTCCCTGCTCTGGGAACTCTTGCAGTTGCTGCAGCAATGGAGTATAGAGGGTGTCTGCAGGTGGGGAAAGAGGAGAGAGCTGCAGAGGTGCACTGGGAGTAGCATTAGTTGTCTCCCAGTCAGCTCTTTTAAAGGTGGTGAATAATTTTAGCCGCTCTGTGGGCAGTCCATTTATCACATCTCTGGGATAACCTAAAGCCAGACATTGTCTCCACAACTTGGCTCTAAGCTCCTTTTCCTCCTGGGTTGGCTCTCGCTTGTTTTTATGTCCTTTAGATGGTGCTCCCTTGTTTCCCTGAAGGGAACGCATCTTAGCTTTGCCTGTCAGTGCTCTGATGTCTCCGAATTCTCTAAAGTATGACACCAGAAGGTTTAGCAGTGCCCGAAAGGTACTGTTATGTGCTGCAGCTTCTGATCTAAGGGACAGTGCCATAGCCCTGTGGTTACTCGGAACTCCCTTAAGCAGGGGTCTGAGATCATCTACATCTACCTGACCCTCCCATGGGCTTTCATAGGCTAACTCTTGAGGGTTTTGGCCAAGCATGCTAATGACAGCCACAGTTAATAGAGCTGTTTTTACCTCATCTATGTTGGTCCAGTGCATTACTGTGGGTTCATCTCGGTCTGCTGGGTAAATTCCTCTTGCCCATCGACAAGCCAGAGACCAAAGTGTTTTAGGGGTGTTCCCCTCTGAATGTTCCAGGAATATTCCTGCACCTAAGTTAAGGCGCTCAGTTTCTTGGGCTGTCAGGCGTATATATCCACCCCCAGTGTCCCAGAGGCGGACCAGCCACTCTATTATACCTTCCTCAGGCTTTTTAGCAAAATCTCCCTGGATTGTTTTTAACTCCATGGGAGCATATTGGCGGGTGGTAATTTTGGTAAAGTGTGTTGGAGCTTTACTCCCTTTTCCCTTTTTACCTCCCTTCTTTGTTTTTGAAGAGGTGGATGGATAATTGTCATCCCCTTCTTCATCCAGCTCTGCCCCACTCAAATTTTCCTCATGTTCTTCTAATTTGTGATGTGTGATAGCTGGTCTTAATTTTACAGAGGGACCTTCCTCCTCAGAGGAGGGGGACTCATCTGCTGAATCCCAAATGTCTCCATCCCATTCCTCAGGGTCTAGCCAGAGAGCAGTCTCAACTTTAGCCCGGTTTTAGTCTCCAGCTTTTCCCTTTGTTCTATCCCTTCTTTCTCAATTAAGGGAAGTAATCTTTTCTGAAGATGTTCCATATCCCTATTCAGTGTTCTTACTCTGGTATCTAAATTCTGGCATTCCTTGCGCAGTGTGTCCCTTTCCTGTTGTAGCCTATTAAATTCTATTGCCAGACTATGATAATCCTTACAGGCAGCTTGCCAAATGTTAGTAAGCAGCCATATACAAGCACCTTTTCCTTTCCCTTTCTTCATCTTGCAGGCAGTTCTCCAGTTACAGAAATGCTGCCAGATCTCTGCTGGTTTTCCCCAATATTTCTCCAGCAGTTCTTTGCTCCACAGAGGATTTCCCCATCCCTCTTGGGTCAAACTTTTCTCTAGCTCAGGGAATTCTGTGGTGTTTATCATGACTGGTTTCATTGTGTTACTGTAGTGCAGCCTATATCACAATCCTGTTCGTGACGCCAATTTCTGTTAGCCGACGGCCAAGGATGTTTGGTGAGGTGCCAGCTATGCCTGTTTATACCATCCGTGACTTTAACTGCTAGGACGCACTGTCCCTTCGCGGCAGGCAGCCCGGGCTAGGCTGACGGATGCCCCAAGGTCCTAACCACCCGTGACTTTAACTGCTAGAGCTCAGAGCTCCTTTGCAGCGGGCAGTCAATACTGACTGACAGGTGCCCCAATGGCAGCACTAAGAGCCTCTCCACACCCGTGACTTTAACTGCTAGAGCTCAGAGCTCCTTCGCAGCGGGCAGCCAGGATTGACTGACAGGTGCCCCAAGAGTTTGCCCCGTGGAGGCGGCACAACTCAACGCTAGGCTCTTAGTACTGTCACCTAATGGCCAGGCTTCAGAGCCAAAACGGCTGAGGTTCTTTAATTGTGTCGGCTGCTTTACAGTAAACCAGAGAAAACAAGTCAGGCTTATGCACAAATGGTTACCAAAATTTATTAAGCTAGATTCTAATCATGTGGTTACAAAATTGCTAGTGCCTACTTATTAAATGTAGAGATGTTACACACACAAACAAGTTACAAAACTGAAGCCACAATCCCAAAGAAAGAAAACAAAGTATAGAGCTCTATTTCAAAATATGTGTACACTAAAGATAGGAGATCAGGTGTGGGTGCTTCTTACCCTCCTTGCATCTCTCGATTCCAGCGGTGCCAAGCCAGGATCGGTCACTCAATTCCGCGGAAAGACGAATAAGGGACAAGGCGTAGGGACCCTCTTAGCTGCAGAAGCCTTGGGAGGCTGTCACTTATCTGACCAGCAGATAGATAGTGAAAAGCACTCAAAAATCATGGTGCTGTAGGTCCCCTACTTATACCTCTGTACTCCTTTATTCTCTTTCTCCTTTCTTATGCCAAATTGAGGCTGGTCTGTCGGGGTGACGCCAGCTTTCGCAAGAGTAGTTTACACTTGCAAGGGAGAGAAACAATAAGTTTCGACTACTGGACATTTCTTTCATCAGGGTAAATATTTTCCCACCTAGGATGTTGGTGTGTGTGCATCACGCTATTTAGCAGGGGCTAAGAGCCATGTCTGTCACAGGGCCTCTGCCTGCTGTGAGCTTAATCGTTGTATCTGTTCCCAGAGGCACATTGTAGCAGCACACCTGTGCTTTCACAGCTTCAAAGGCTGTGCTGGAATATATGTTAAGTGCCCTGTTCCGGCTTCCTCCTGTGTTTCCAGCAATGCTGGTCTGGGGCGGGGGGGGGGGGGCTGTCTGTCTGGCTACAGGGTGGGAGGTAATAGATGCCTATATAAGACAAAGCCCTGAATATTAGGACTGTCCCTATAAAATCGGGACATCTGGTCACCTTATCCACCAGGATGGGCTGGAGTCTCCTGGCCAACTGGAGATGACCGAGTATTACTCACAGATGCTGCTCTGCAAGAGCTCCACATCAGCGAGGAATCCAAGAGTAGTCTTAGACTATGGACTTAACTGAGCAATTGTGGGCATGTATCTTTAAACAAAGGAGACTGCACTGTGGCTGAAACTCTTCCAAACACGTTCCTCTGCCCACCACCAACAGCTCTGCTTTGCTCAGGTTTGACTTCAGCCAGCTGTTCTTCATCCACAAACTGATCTTGTCCAAGCACTGGGCTGTCTTGGTGGTGTGGTCGCATGTGGTGAAGGATAAGTAGAACTGTGTCTCATCTGCATATTGCTGGCACATGAGTCCGTGTCACTCTGCCTGCTCGCCTAGCGGCTGCCTGTACATATAGAAAACAATATACTTAATGAGTGGGGTCCTGCAGCGATTGGTTCTGGGTCCGGTTCTGTTCAGTATCTTCATCACTGTTAGATAATAGCATAGAGAATACACTTATAAAGTTTGTGGACGATACCAAGCTGGGAGGGGTTGCAAGTGCTTTGGAGGATAGGATTAAAGTTCAAAATGATCTGGACAAACTGGAGAAATGGTCTGAAGTAAATAGGATGAAATTCAATAAGGACAAATGCAAAGTACTCCACTTAGGAAGGAACAATCAGTTGTACACATACAAAATGGAGAATGGCTGCCTAGGAAGGAGTACTGCAGAAAGGGATCTGGGGGGTCATAATGGATCACACGCTAAATATGAGTCAACAGTGTTGCAAAAAAAGCAAACATCATTCTGGGATGTATTAGCAGGAGTACTGTAAGCAAGACACGAGAAGTAATTCTTCCGCTCCACTCCGTGCTGACTAGGCCTCAACTGGAGTATTGTGTCCAGTTCTGGGTGCCACATTTCAGGAAAGATGTGGACAAATTGGAGAAAGTCCAGAGAAGAGCAATAAAAATGATTAAAGGTGTAGAAAACATGATCTATGAGGGAAGATTGAAAAAACTGGGTTTGTTTAGTCTGGAGAAGAGAAGACTGAGGGGGGACATGATAACAGTTTTCCAGTACATAAAACATTGTTACAAGGAAGAGGGAGAAAAATTGTTCTTTTTAACCTCTGAGGAGAGGACAAGAAGCAATGGGCTTAAATTGCAGCAAGGGCATTTTAGGTTGGACATTAGGAAAAACTTCCTAACTGTCGGGATAGTTAAGCACTGGAATAAATTGCCTAGGGAGGTTGTGGAATCTCCATCTTTGGGAATTTTAAAGAGCAGGTTGTACAAACACCTGTCGGGGTGGCATAGATAATACTTAGTCCTGCCTTGAGTGCAGGGGACTGGACTAGATGACCTCTTGAGGTCCCTTCCAATTCTATGATGCTATGAAAAGGATCAGAGAGAGAATTGATTCTTGTGAACTCCACAGGTGTGGGCTCTAGTTTCCCATCATTACTCCTTGGGTCTGTCCCTCCAGAAAGGACTCAAATCATTTTAGTGCCCCCTCTGGACTGCTGCCACCTCTTTTAGGCAAGACAGCAGAATCTCCTGGTCCACAATTCCGAACGCTGCAGAGAGGTCCAGGAGGATGAGAATGGATGTCTGTCCTCTGTCCATTGACAGCAGGAGATCCTCCATCACTAAAATGGTTCCAGTGCCATGTCCTGGCCTGCATGCAGGGCATGCTGGGTCTAGATTATTAGATTCAATCAGATGAGCTTGCTTAGGCCTTTGGCTAGCTATTCTGTGAATATTCTGGGGAATGGGCGGTCGTTGGCTAGGACTGAAGTATCCAGGACGGGTTTCTTCAGTGTTGGTCAGATTATTGTGTACTTGAAGGAGGAAGGGACGATTCCTTCTCTGAATGGGCCACTAGCTATTTCAGTCAGGAGTGGCACCAGTTGCTCATGACTCTTTCTCCAGTCAGGAAGGGCCTGGGTCAGATTCACAAATCTTGGATCATGACTCCTTTAGGGTGACCAGAACTTCTGGATGAGTGAATGCACTGAACTCTGGGAATGCAGGTGGGCTGTTGGTTGGAAGATGCAGTTGGAGCAGATCCAGGATGTTTGAGAAGCCTTCCCAAATGTGCATGATCTTTTCAGTGAAGTAGGATGGCAGTTCTTTGGAGCACTTGGTGCTCGGCTCTGATGCAGGATGTAGATTGTCAGGATTCTTAGTTTTCCACCTTTGGTGCTTCAGTTTCCACCCCCTCTCTTCAGTGAGCGTAGGGTGTCAGAAAACCAAGCAGATCTGTGTGGGCAATGGGGAGGAGGGGGCTGTTTGGGGCCTAGTCCCAGTGAGTCATAAGAATGGCCATACTGGGTCAGACCACTGGTCCATCCAGCCCAGTATCCTGTCTTCCGACAGTGGCCAGTGCCAGATGCCCCAGAGGGAGTGAACCTAACAGGTAATGATCAAGTGATCCATCCCCTGTCACCCATTCCCAGCTTCTGGTGAACAGAGGCTAGGGACACTTCAGACCATGATTTTGCATTCTTGCCCATCTTGGCTAATAGCCATTGATGGACCTATCCTCCATGAACTTATCTAGTTATTTTTTGCCTTGGCCTTCACAACATCCTCTGGCAAAGAATTCCACAGGTTTATTGTGTGTTGTGTGAAGAAATACTTCCTTTTGTTTGTTTTAAACCTGCTGCCTATTGATTTCATTTGGTGACTCTAGTTCTTGTGTGATGAGGAGTAAATAACACTTCCTTATTTACTTTCTCCACACCAGTCATGATTTTATAGACCTCTATCATATCCCACCCCCCTTAGTCGTTTCTTTTCCAAGCTGAAAAGTCCCAGTCTTATTAATCTCTCCTCATATGGAAGCTGTTCCATACCCCTAATCATTTTTGTTGCCCTTTTCTGTACCTTTTTCAATCCCTATATATCTTTTTAGAGATGGGGCAACCAGATCTGCGTGTAGTATTCAAGATGTGGGCGTACCTGTGGTGGGCTGAGAATCCTGGAGGGACGAGGTGGACAAGCACAGGGCTCCTGGTGTTAGCCATGTAAAGATTTTGTCCCCACGTGGTGTATTTCTAGACAAATAACAGTTTAGGCCACTAGAAATAATCCCCTACACTGGCTGGGAGCTCCCCATAATGAGGGATCCCCCCAGCTGGGGAGATATGACGGCTCTGTGCACCCTTCATGCCATGACAGTGATGCAAAGGGGCCAAGATAGGGGAGAGAATCTGAGCCAAAGAGTCTACTCAAGGCATAAAGAACTACTCATCATGAATAAGAGTGGCAGAATCTGACCCTTAGGGCAAGTCTACGCTACAAAAATAAGTCGACCTAAGTTACGTCGACATATAGCCACTGCAGTCATTGAATCAGTTTTACACGGCCACACTATGCTCCTTGTGGCGGCGGTGTGCATCCACACCAGGAGCGCTTGCACCGATTTAACTGCCAGTGTGGGACACTGTGGGACAGTTTCTGAAAGGTATCTACAGTCAATGTAAGCAACTCAGTGTCTCCACGGACGCTGCATTGACCTAACTACATCGACTTATGCGCTACGCCTCTCGTGGAGGTGGAGTTCTTAGATTGGTGGAGTGGGCGAGTTACAACGGTGGAAGCTACATGTTAGTGTAGATGCTTACAGAGTTAGGTCAACATAAGCTGCCAAACATTGACCTAACTCTGTAGTGTAGACCAGGCTTAAATCAATAAGTAGAGATTACAAACCCCATGGATATCTTTCTGTGTGAAAGGTGCTTTCACCCTAGCAATTTTTTCACCTGTAATTCTCTCTGCATGGTGGTAGATTTCCATGACTAAAGGCAGAATAGTTAAAGACTGGTAAAGATGCTCAGCCAAATTCAACCCTGATGTAAGCTGTTGCAGCCAATTTACACCAGGGCTGAATCTGGTCCCTTGTAGCTGGCTACTTTGCGATTCTAGGGTTTGGTGCAGCTGGTGTTGGAAGAAGTTGATTAACATGACTAATTGAATGAGGTCAAAAATCCTTCCTCAACAGAAAACCAAACCAGACTGCTGCCTTCCCACAATGTAAAAAACAAATCTCTCTTGAAAGCAGGGACCAGGAAGGGAACATGCCCTTCTGAAACTGGCACGCACTGGGTGTGTTTTGACATAAAATCATAATATCTAGCAATTGCAGAAGTTACAACTACAGCACGAAAGCCAGACTCACAAATAGGGTGACCAGCTAGCAAGTGTGAAAAATTGGGACCAGGGTGCGGGATAATAGGGTTCTCTATAGGCCACAGCCCCTAATATCAGGATGGTCCCAATAATATTGCGACATCTGGTCACCCTACTCATGAACCATTAAGCAGCTCAGCCTGCCAACTGCCCCTCACTTTTGCTATAGTACAGGGGTGGCCAATCTGAGCCTGAGAAGGAGCCAGAATTTACCAATGTACATTGCCACAGAGCCCCAGTAATACATCAGCAGGCCCCCCCATCAGCTCCCCCCACCCCGCTCCCTGTGCCTCCTGATGCACCTCCTGATCAGCTGTTTCGTGGTGTGCAGGAGGCTCGGGGAGGGGGGGAGGAGGGAGGGCACAGCAGGCTAAGGGGAGGGGGTGGGAAGGGGTGGAGTGGGGGCAGGGCCTGTGGCAGAGCCAGGGGTTGAGCAGTGAGCGCCCCCTGGCACATTGGAAAGTTGGCACCTCTAGCTCCAGCCCCGGAGTCGGTGCCTAGACAAGGAGCCGCATGTTAACTTCTGAAGAGCCGCGTGTGGCTCCAGAGCCACCGGTTGGCCAGCCCTGGGATAGCACCAATGGAAGGCAAATTAGTCACTCCAGGGTTCACTTCTAGTACAGCGTCCTGAAAAACTCCAGCATTTTAACCCAATTTTAACCCAATTGTGGGGGTACGCCCAACCCACTGTAAATAATGACTGAGAGATCAGCTTCATGCTAGGCTGCGACTCCGCAACGAGCTCTACAGCTGCACCGTTATGGCACTGTGCTGCTGAAGTGCAAACAATGCCTACAGCCACCGAAGGGCTTTTCCCCCATTGCTGTAGGTAATCCACCGCTCTGAGCAGTGGTAGCTGGGCTGATGGGAGAATGCTTCCATTGACCTAGCCGCGTGTGCACTGGAGGACTTAGGTGCCTAAATATCTTTGAGGATCTGGGCCTTGAGTTCTGACTGAAAGCCTATTGAAGTCGATGGGAGTCTTCCAATTGACTTCAATGGATCAGGCCTCCAGTTCTTTGGGATTCTGAGGATCTATATTGTAAGACAGTGGGGTCTATGGGCTGTGCCTGGGGTGGCAGTCTGCATGGGAAGCCTGCTGGAAAGGAGCAAATGTTGGGAAGGATTTGGAGAAGTGGAAAGGGATGGTGCATCCGATCGGGGAGGATGTCCCAGGCATAGGGAACAGCTATGGGTACTGCACATGAGCAGAAAGTAGGCCGGGGCAGGGCAGAGATCTGAGGTGCAGGCAGGGGCAGAGCTGTTGCCAAGGTTCCTTCCCCACTCTCAACTCTAGGGAACAGATGCGGGGACCCACATGAAAGACCCCCTAAACTTATTCTTACCAGCTTAGGTTAAAACTTCCCCAAGGCACAGATTTCTTTCTCGCCTTGGGACCCAGCTTAGGTTAAAACCTGGTATGCTGTCACCACCAAGAAATTTAACAAAGAATCCGGGAAGAGCCCACTTGGAGACGTCTTCTCCCCCCAGATATCCCCCCAAGCTCTACACCCCCTGTCCTGGGGGGGCTTGAGAATAAACAAGATGAGCACAAACCAACCTTGGATATTTAAGACCCAAAAAACCCAATCAGATTCTTAAAAAACAGAACTTTATTAGAAGAACAAATAAAGATAAGAGAACAAGTCTGTAAGATCAGAATGGAAGATCATCTCACAGGCAGTCAGATTCAAAACACAGAGAATCCCTTTAGGCAAAACCTTAAGTTACAAAAAGACACAAAAACAGGAATTCACACTTCCTCCAGCACAGCGAATTTACAAGCCAAAACAAAGAAAACCTAACGCATTTTCTAGCTAGTTTACTTACTAACTTTACAGGAGTTGGAGGGCTTGCATCCTTGATCTGTTCCCGGCAAAGGTATCACACAGACAGACCAAAAAACCTGTTTCCTCCCCTCCAGATTTGAAAGTATCTTGTTCCCTCATTGGTCATTTTGGGTCAGGTGCCAGCGAGGTTACCTTCACTTCTTAACCCTTTACAGGTGAAAGGGTTCTGCGTTTGGCCAGGAGGGATTTTATAGCACTGTACACAGAAAGGTGGTTACCCTTCCCTTTATATTTATCACAGCTGTGAAGATAAGGAGTCTGAGTGTGATACAGCCTAGTACAGTGTGCAGAAGACGTTCTTCTGTACTGCAAGGACTTCCCTGTATAATTGGGACTCCAGGGATGTACATCGAGGGGTTGCAATGGTCTGTAAACACCCTGAGAGGGGTGAGCTGGGCCCTGATGGAGGCGGATGTTTGCACCTAGGATTGACTGTCAAGTGAGCAAGTCCTGCTATGGCCTGCCATCAGTAATTTCAGTTCCCCTGGTGTGGGAGTGCACATGCTAAATGGACAACTGAGTCATCACCTTGCCTGACTTCTTATAAATGGTGTGAGTCACAGGCCCAGCAGTAAGATGCTCTCCTTCCAAAATCAGTGGAGAAGGTGCTTAGGGCCCTGTCCTGGGGCAGTTGAGCACCTCAATTCTCACTGAAGTCATTATGGTTCAAGGATGCTCAGCTCTTTGCTCTGGTTAATAAGTATGGACACTCCTCCCCAGATGATCAGTTTGGTTAGCTGAGAGGCCAGCATGGTAAAATACACTCCACCAAGGCTGTTCTGTCCTCTGAGCTCTAACCCAGACATTTCAAATATTGCATTCCTTCTGGAAAAGGTAAATTACACTTCCAGTGAATTTGGGCTCAGCAAAATCTTTTTGAGCTCGCATTATATTTAGCATTTACATGGCACCTTAAAACCTTCAATGCACTTTATCCAAAAATTAGGTAGCCCTCACAGCACCCCTATGAGGGAGGAAGCGAACTATCATTCCCATTTCACAGATGGGGAAACTGAGACAGAAAGATTAAATGACTTGTCTGAGCTGGGCCATAGTTTTGCTCTAACCACCAGACCAAACTGCTGATCATAAAGACAACATTAACATACTCTTCTGCTCTCCTGAGATTTCCCTTCCTCCTCTAGTGCTCCCACCCTGTTCTTTAGTATACCCATCTCAAACCCACCTCAGAAGTTTCCCAGCAGCACTTGGGGCATTTTAGAGCCAAGAGTCCACATCTGTTCACAAATGGATTGGCATCACTGCACAATGTAATGACTTTTTGTAGTATCGTCTCCCACTACATTCCCCTTCGGGGTGGTGTGTGAGTGTAATTGTGTGTGCGTGTATTTGACACTGTGTGTGTGTGTGTGTGTGTGTGTGTATTGTTAAGTGCATTTAACATTTTTGCACTGTGATGTTTTCAGCAACAGGCCTGATTCTCAGTTACTCCATCCCATTGCTTTGGGTAGACATGATGGAAGGAGAGAGAAAATGCTTCTTTAAACCACCTTTGCACTCCCTCTTGTAGGCCTTGCCAGAGCCCTAGGCGTAACTGACAGTGTGAACCAAAAGCTGTGAACCAGAGTAGGCCTGGCCTTGGCAAAATAACAACGCACTAGGTATTGGCTAACCAAGTAGGCACATTCCTGCCTGGAGAGGATGGTACAAGAACACCCAGAGTTCTCAAGAACTACATAAACAAATTCTTAGGCGATGGTACAGGAACACACTGATCCCTCATAAAATCAGGCTGGGATGACAGGATAAAGGATAAGGATGTTTTGTTTGAACCAGCAGGTACAAGAAAGGTGGTAAGTAGCAATGTCTGGAGCGTGATTTGGAATTTGTTTGGATCAATGTATAAATGCAGACGTCATTGGAGGGCCATCTTTGTCCAGCCGAGGGGGCAGCAGCACCAGGTCGTGGGTGTGCGTATGGGAGTGAACCTGTAGCTCTTATGGGACAGTAGTACCGTGCTTTGACGACAATAAACCTGACCGAGTGCCTTTGCCACTGAACCGAGCCTGTGGTGCGTCTGACAAATAACAGAGGGCTGCGGGATTAACCTGCTGAACGATCTGCTGGTGCAGGTGACATCAGAGCTCCAAGAACAGCAACGCAACGCTGCAGCAACAACTTTCCACAGCACTTAATAACACCTGTATTCCATGACCCTCCGAGGCCCGGGATGTGAGACCAGCCGTAGTGCAATACACTCTCTGCTCATGCCCCGTACATGTGTTCGATTACAGAAACCCCCTTGGGACTGTCACCTGATGTGCTGAGACTATCTCTGAGCCCATTTTCTCTGCCAGTTTGGTCCTCCAGAACCCTGCCTTGTTGAGCCAGACATGCCAGTCTTCTCCAACACAGACCCAGGGTCTGAACCACGCACCCCAAAGCTGCAGACTTAACTGAAAACAGCTTAAGTGCTCCTGTCTCTAGCACCCAGACACCCAGCTCCCAGTGGGATCCAAATAAATCCGTTTTACTCAGTATAAAGCTTATACAGGGTAAACTCATAAATTGTCCGCCCTCTATAACACTGATAGAGAGAGATGCACAGCTGTTTGCTCCCCCAGGTATTAATTACTTACTCTGGGTTAATTAATAAACGAAAGTGATTTTATTAAATATAACAAGTAGGATTTAAGTGGTTCCAAGTAATAACAGACAGAACAAAGTAAGTTACCAAGCAAAATAAAACAAAACACGCAAGTCTAAGCCTAATACGGTAAGAAATTACAGATGAAATCTCACCCCTAGAAATATTCCAATAAGCTTTTTTCACAGACTAGACTCCATTCTAGCCTGGGCCCAATCCTTTCCCCTTGTACAGCCCTTGTTCCAGCTCAGGTGGTAGCTAGGAGATTTCTCATGACTGCAGCTCCCTTTGTTCTATTCTACCCCCTTATATAGCTTTGGGACAAGGCAGGAATCTTTTGTCTCTCTGGGTCCCCACCCCTCCTTCTAAATGGAAAAGCACCAGGTTTAAGATGGATTCTAGTACCAGGTGACATGGTCACATGTCCTGTGAGACCCTAAGCCTTTATTCTTCATGGCCTGACTCACAGAAAGGCAAGTAAACAGAGTCATTTACAACCATGTCCTAGTTGATGGGAGCCATCAAGATTCCAAGCCACCAGGAATGGCCCACACTTTGCATAATTACAATAGGACCTCAGAGTTTTATTTCATATTTCTAGTTTTAGATACAAGAATGATACATTTATACAAATAGGATGACCGCACTCAGTAGATTATAAGATTTGTGATACGTTACAAGAGACGTTTTTGCATGAAGCACATTCCAGTTACATTATATTCACACTCATTAGCATATTTTCATTAAATCATATGGAGTGCAACATCACAACATGCTCCCAGCATGCCTCTGATGCTGTGGGTTGGGAGCCAGACCAGTGTAAACTCCTTACACTGGCTCTGACCTAGCTTGGCAGGCGCTCTGTGCTGGGGTTATTCTCAGGTAACTGTTTCCACCCACTTTAAGGCTCAGAGTGGTGTAAAAGGGCCTTGGCATAAGTGAGAACCAGGCCCAGTGACTCGTGGTGCTGCTTCCTCCACTCACTGAGGGCTGGGCTGTGCCATGGGGCACGTCTTACAGTGGCTTTTACAAAATTCAGCATGTGTGAACTTTGGAGATCAAGTGGATCATTGACTCCGGGGAGGTGGATTTCCTCAAAATATTGAGAAATGGCATATAATTGCTCCAATTTTCTGGATGCAGAAGCAGGCAGATTTAGAAGGGAAGTCTCTTAGTATTAGCAACAGCATTAGAGAAGCATCCAGAACTCCCATCTGCTTTACATAGGCATAGTAAGAGACAATCCCCACTATGAAGAGCTTACAGTCTAAATAGACCAGATAGATAAAGAGTAGAGAAAAGGAAATATTACTGTCCCCACTTTACAGATAGGCACTGAGTCACAGAGAGATTAAATGACTTGCCCAAGGTCAGACAGGAAGCCAGTGGCAGAGGTGGGACTCAAATCTATATCTTTTGAATCCCAGTCCAGGGCCTTAACTGACAGACCTCTTCAATAATGATGCAGAAGAGACAGAAGTATTCAATAAATATTTCTGTTCTGTATTCAGAAAGCAGCAAGATGATGCATTCATAACTACAAGTGATAATGAAATACTTTCTATTTCATCATTAACTAGGGAGGATGGTAAGGAGCAACTACTAAAGTTAAACTTTTTCAGATTTGCAGGCCTGGATGACTTAGACCCAAAAGTATTAAAAGAATTGGCTGAGGATCTCTCTAACCATTAATGTTGACATTTAACAAATCTTAGAACACTGAGGAAGTTCAAGAGAACTGAGAAAAAGCAAATGTTGTACTAATATTTAAAAACAAGTAAAAATGGGATGACCTGGGAAACTATAGACCACTGAGCCTAACACTGAGCCTGGGCAAAATCATGGAAAGGTTGATATGGATTTTGATCAGCAAAGAATTCAAGGATGGTAGTATAATTAATGCCAGTCAACATGATTTTATGGAAAATAGGTCTTGCCAAACAAATGTAATAGTGTTTTTTGATGAGATTACAGTTTTGGTTGAAAAAAGTAACCATGAATAGCATACTTAGATTTCTGTAAGGCATTTCACTTAGTCCCAAATAACATTCTGATAAAAATTTTTAGCACTATCCAAAATCAATATAGATCATATTAAATGGACTGAAAGATGATTAACTGATACACTGCAGACAGTAACTGCCAATGGGGAAATCATCCTCCAAATAAGGGTGTTTCTAATGGCGCTGTGCAGAGATCTGTTCTTGGCTCAATGCTATTCAATATCTGTGTCAATGAAGAAAATATGAAATAATTGCTGGTAAAATAATGGCGACAGGTCAGTTATACAGATTAACCTGGATTGCTTGGCAAAGTGGGCTCATTTGCACAAAATGATTTCACACAGCCAAATGCAAAGTCGTACATCCAGGAACAAAGAATGTAAGTTACATTTATAAGACAGGGCACTGTATCCTGGAAAGCAATGACCGAAATGGCAGATAACCAATTGAAAAAGTTCCAGTAGAGCTCCAAGAATGCTTCGGGATCTGGAAAATATGCCTTATGGTGAGAGACTATAGAAGCTCTATCGATTTAGTTCATCAAAGAGATCGAGAGATGACTTGATCATGGTCTACAAGTACTTAGATGGGAAAGAGATTTCTGACAGTACAGCTCTTTAATCTAGCAGAAAAAGGCATTACGAGATCCAGTGGTTTGAAGCTGAAACTAGACAAATTCAGATTAGATTAGATTAGAAATAAGGTATCCATTTTTAACGGTGAAGGTAATTAACTAGTGAAATGCAGGATGTAGTGGATTCTCCATCACTTGCACTCTTTAAATCAAAACTGGACGACTTTCTAAAAACAGCAATAGGTCAACCAGAAGTTATGGGCTTAGTGCAGATGTTATTGGGTGTGGACCATGTTATGTATGAAGTTGGACTAGATGAGCCTCATGGTCCGTTCTGGCCTTAAATTTTATGAATTATGATTAGGTCACTTTGCTTTGCTCTATGCAAATAAGAAAACAGGCCAAAAATAAAAAAAAAAAAAAATCCAAGCACACTTTTTCCTGTCCTGTTTCCTTCCCTTATCTGTTAGCAGAAAAAGCAATCAGTGGAGAAGTTGCTACAGCAGAGTCAGATGGCTGGACTGTAACAGGAGAGGATCAGGAGAAAGCATTTGTAAGTTAATTTTATTTTAAATTTGAACCTGTCATAAATATAAAGGGAAGGATAAACCCCTTTGAAATCCCTCCTGGCCAGGGGAAAGCTCCTCTCACCTGTAAAGGGTTAAGAAGCTAAAGGTAACCTCGCTGGCACCTGACCAAAATGACCAATGAGGAGACAAGATACTTTCAAAAGCTGGGAGGAGGGAGAGAAACAAAGGGTCTGTGGGTCTGTCTATATTCTGTCTTTGCTGGGGATAGACCCGGAATGGAGTCTTAGAACTTTTAGTAAGTAATCTAGCTAGGTACGTGTTAGATTATGATTTCTTTAAATGGCTGAGAAAAGAACTGTGCTGAATAGAATAACTATTTCTGTCTGTGTATCTTTTTTGTAACTTAAGGTTTTGCCTAGAGGGGTTCTCTGTGTTTTGAATCTAATTACCCTGTAAGGTATCTACCATCCTGATTTTACAGGGGGGATTTCTTTATTTCTATTTACTTCTATTTTTATTAAAAGTCTTCTTGTAAGAAAACTGAGTGCTTTTTCATTTTTCTCAGATCCAAGGGTTTGGGTCTGTGGTCACCTATGCAAATTGGTGAGGCTTTTTTTATCCAATATTTCCCAGGAAAGGGGGGGTGCAAGTGTTGGGAGGATTGTTCATTGTTCTTAAGATCCAAGGGTCTGGGTCTGTAGTCACCTAGGCAAATTGGTGAGGCTTTTTACCAAACCTTGTCCAAGAAGTGGGGTGCAAGGTTTTGGGAAATATTTTGGGGGGAAAGACGTGTCCAAACAGCTCTTCCCCAGTAACCAGTATTAGTTTGGTGGTGGTAGCGGCCAATCCAAGGACAAAGGGTGGAATATTTTGTACCTTGGGGAAGTTTTGACCTAAGCTGGTAAAGATAAGCTTAGGAGGTTTTTCATGCAGGTCCCCACATCTGTACCCTAGAGTTCAGAGTGGGGGAGGAACCTTGACAGAACCTTTGAAAAAAATTTCCATAGTGGATTTGAGGTGTTTCCTTTTCTTCTTTTGTATTAGATGTTTACTAGCTATACTGGAGCCTGATCCAAAGCTCACTGAAGTTAATGGGAATCTTTCCACTGACTTCAGTGGGCTTTGGACCAGATCCTAGATTCTTACCGTACATCGACATGGGAATAAAAAAACACACAGCTGGCCTAGGTCAGCTGACTTGGGCTCACAGGACTCGGGCTCTAGGGCTGAAGAATTGCTGTGTAATGTTTGGGCTTGGGCTGGAGCCGGAGCTCTGGGACCCTGTGGGGGTGGAGGGTACCTGCTTGGGCAGTTAGCCTGTGCCACTGTGGGTTACACTGCTGTTTTTGGCAAGCTACTTGATCAAAGCTAGCCCATGGCTGCCTACACATCCTGCAGGCACCCCTCCTGAATGCAATGAAGACATACCACAAAGCATGTAGCAGTGAGCACAGTACCTCTACATGAGGCCTCCTGGCCCATTTCACTTAGGGCCTGAACCAAAGCTCAGATGTAACGGGGGTCTCTCCACTGATTTGAAGGGGCTTTGGATCAGGCCCTGGGATAACTACAGCCTCTTCTCTCCCTTAATCTCGTCGTTTTAGCTGTGGAGAGAGAAGGACCTGGCTGCCTGGGAGCTCAGGGTACTGGGAGTAGAGCCGTGCTGGGGAAAGGCAAGAGGAGCTGGGGAGCTCCAGCTGGGCAAATCCGAGGCTGCGGGCCTTGCCAAAGGCTAAAGCAGCTACAGGGGTTGCAGACATGTAGCCCGGGGTTAGGCAGAGGCAGCTGGTCTGACTCCCTTGCCAATGATGAGTGGCCTTTACCAGACTGCAGTCTGCCCCAGTGAGAGGGGGCTAGATGATGACTGACAGTAGCCACTGAAGCAAGGTGGGTTTAGAGGGTTGGGGGTTCCCCTAGGAGGGGAGACCCAGAGTAAGGGGGCACTGCTGGGGCAGAGCCCTGAGTTAAAGGGGCACCGGGGTCTGGGAGGGCCATGGGGTCCCTAAGGCAGGTGAGACACTGGCCTGCAAAGGGTGCTCCAGGCTGGACAAGAGCTAATTCCCAAGATGACCAGCAGGCAACATTCCACCTATTCAAACATAACATTTTTCAAAATGGCCGACAGCGCCAAACTTTGACGCCAGCGGAAACGGGGACAGAGGGCAGGACCTAAACCCTAAATGGGGCATGGAAACCTGTCAAAAAATACATGGTAATGAATACTATAGAGGTTATACTATTTTGGGGATCTGGAAAATATGCCTTATAGTGAGAGACTAAAGAAGCTCTATCGATTTAGTTCATCAAAGAGATCGAGAGATGACTTGATCATGGTCTACAAGTACTTAGATGGGGAAGAGATTTCTGACAGTACAGCTCTTTAATCTAGCAGAAAAAGGCATTATGAGATCCAGTGGTTTGAAGTTGAAACTAGACAAATTCAGATTAGATTAGATTAGAAATAAGGTATCCATTTTTAATGGTGAAGGTAATTAACTAGTGAAACGCGGGATGTAGTGGATTCTCCATCACGTGCACTCTTTAAATCAAAACTGGACGACTTTCTAAAAGCGGCAGTAGGTCAACCAGAAGTTATGGGCTTGGTGCAGATGTTATTGGGTGTGGACCATGTTATGTATGAAGTTGGATTAGATGAGCCTCATGGTCCATTCTGGCCTTAAATTCTATGAATTATGATTAGGTCACTTTGATCTGCTCTATGCAAATAAGATAAAAGGCCAAAAAAAAAAAATCCAAGCACTCATTTTCCTGTCATGTTTCCTTCCCTTATCTGTTCGCAGCCAAAGCGATCAGCGGAGAAGCTGCTGCAGCAGAGTCAGATGGCTGGACTGTAACAGGAGAGGATCAGAAGAAAGCATTTGTAAGTTAATTTCATTTAAATTTGAACCTCTGAAAAAAATTTCCATAAGGGATTTGAGGTGTTTCCTTTTCTTCTTTTGTATTAGATGGTTTACTAGCTATACTGGAGCCTGATCCAAAGCTCACTGACGTTAATGGGAATCTTTCCACTGACTTCAGTGGGCTTTGGACCAGATCCTAGATTCTTCCCGTACATCGACGTGGGAATAAAAAACCACACAGCTGGCCTAGGTCAGCTGACTTGAGCTCTAGGGCTGAAAAATTGCTGTGTAATGTTTGGGCTTGGGCTGAAGCCGGAGCTCCGGGACCCTGTGGGGGTGGAGGGTACCTGCCTGGGCAGCTAGCCTATGCCACTGTGGTTTACACTGCTGTTTTTGGCAAGCTACTTGATCAAAGCTAGCCCACGGCTGCCTACAAATCCTGCAGGCATCCCTCCTGAATGCAATGTAGACATACCCCAAAGCATGTAGCAGTGAGCACGAGGCCTCCTGGCCCATTTCACTTAGGGCCTGAACCAAAGCTCAGATGTCAATGGGGGTCTCTCCACTGATTTGAAGGGGCTTTGGATCAGGTCCTGGGATAACTACAACCTCTTCTCTCCTTTAATCTCGTTGTTTTAGCCACACACACAGTAAAGAATGGCAGTATGTAGATGAGGGTATGACAGTCCTGGAAGGATCAAAACCTTCTCTGGGAAGCAGCATGCACAATCGGTCCCGATAAGTCAGCTTATGTGCCAGATGATTGGAGGATAGCTAATGGGACACCAATTTTTAACAAAGGCTCCTGGCAACTACAGGCTGGTAAGCCTAATTTCAGTACAAGGCAAATTGGTTGAAACTATAGTAAAGAACAGAATTATCAGACACAGATGAACACGATTTGTTGGGGAAGAGTCAATGCGGCTTTTGTAAAAGGAAATCATGCCTCACCAATCTATTAGACTTCTTTGAGGGGGTCGACAAACATGGACAATGGTGATCTAGTAGATATAGTATATTTGGACTTTCAGAAAGCCTTTGACAAGGTCCCTCATCAAAGGCTCTTATGCAAAGTAAGCAGTCATGAGATAAGAGGGAAGGTCCTCTCATGGATCAGTAACTGGTTAAAAGATAGGAAATAAAGGGTAGGAATAAATGGTCATTTTTCAGAATGGAGAGAGGTAAATAGTGGTGACCCCTAGGGATGTCTACTGGGACCAGTGCTGTTCAAAATATTCATAAATGATCTAGAAAATGGGGTAAACAGTGAGGTGGCAAAATTTGCCGATGATGCTAAATTACTCAAGATAGTTAAGTCCAAAGCAGACTATGAAGAGTTACAAAGGGACCTCACAAAACTGGGTGACTGGACAACAAAATGCAGATGAAATTCAATGTTGATAAATGCAAAGTAATGGAAAACATAATCCCAACTATACATACAAAACAATGGGTTCTAAATTAGCTGTTACTCCTCAAGAAAGAGATCTTGGAGTCATCATGGATAGTTTTCTGAAAATATTTGCTCAGTGTGTAGCGGCAGTCAAAAAGTTAACAGAATGTTAGGAACCGTGAGGGAAGAGATAAATAATAAGACAGAAATTATCATAATGACACTATATAAATCCATGGTACGCCCACATATTGAATACTGAATGCAGTTCTGGTTGTTCCAGCTCAAGAAAGATATATTAGAATTGGAGAAGGTACAGAGAATGGCAACAAAAATGATTAAGGGTATAGAACAGCTTCCATATGAGGAGAGATTAAAAATACGGGGCCATTTCAGCTTGGAAAAGAGACGTCTGATTGAGGAATATGATAGAGGGCTGTACACTCATGAATGGTGTGGAGAAAGTGAATAGGGAAATCTTAGTTACTTTTCACATAACAGAAGAATCACAGTCACCCACTGAAATTAATAGGCAGCAAGTTTAAAACAAACAAAAGGAAGTATTTCTTCACACAACACACAGTCAATCTGTGGAACTCTTTGCCGGGGATGTTGTGAAGGCCAAAAGTATAACGGTTTAAAGAACTCGATACGTTCATGGAGGATAGGTCCATCAATGGTTACAAGCCAAGATGGTTAGGGATACAACTATGATCTGGGATTCCCTAGCCTCTGACTGCCAGAAGCCGGGAGTGGATGACAGGGCGTGGGTCACTCAATGATTACCTGTTCTGTTCATTCCCTCTGAAACATCTGGCATTGGCCACTATCAGAAGACATGATACGGGGCTAGATGGATCATTGGTCTGACCCAGTATGAGGTTCTTAGGTTCTTATGTTCCTGGGTAATGTCATTTCCCTGACAGGACTCACTATGGATCCCCGCAAAGTAGCAGCGAAAAAGAGATCTCTTTATAGTGATTCAAATTGGATACTCAGGTTGGCATGTTCAAAGGAGTCCCAGGAAGATAAGGTGTCCAACTCCCATTGACATTTATTGGGCTCCGAGTATATAACTCCATTGGACAACTTTGAAAATCCCAGCCTCAGAAAGTAAGGCCCTGTAATCACTAATCCCCTTTGAAACGCTTTGCCTTGCAACAGGTGGATGACAGAAGCAGATGGGTATTGGGAGAGAGAATAGGGTAATGATTTAAACACAAACTCTCGGTATTCAAAATTACTAACAAATATGTATGTATTCCCCCATTTTATTACTATTATCCCCACCCTAACATATTATGGCTATGTAGTATTGACTGGATTTGTATTGTCTGATCTTGCAGCTTTGATAATTTGTAAATTTGTATAATTCTATTGGTGATCCCACGAAGCTTGTGGTATTCAGAAACATATACATGCTGTTAGACATTTACCTTTTATTATTTTCCATTGTCTGTTTCTTTATGACAATCAATTTGTAGGGGGTTTTTTTTGTGATTACTTACTATCTAATTTAATTCTATGCAGTGTTTGCACTCAGAGCACTGACATTTGGAGAATTATTTTCCACCACATAATTTCTAACGTCCTCCAATTCTTTTCTTGTCTCTTGGATCTGAGAAAATCATTACCTTTTGCCTATGGAATTCACTGTCTCTTTTCTATCAGGCTATACACTAAGACTGCAGACAATATAATATTGCTCTTTCCTTGCCCTAGTTTTAGGTGGGGGATTCATTAGCTCCTGGTTATATAACTGTTGCCACTTACAAAAAGTACTAACGCTACACTGTATGTTTTTCTCTTTCCCACGCCTGTGGATCTGGACAGACCTAGTTTTCCAGAGCTGTCAGGATTTGCGGGGACAGATTGCACATCAGATTCTAGTGAGGCTGTTGATGACTGTAAAAAGCTCCAGTTTTCTGCTGCTGATCACTCCCAGTCATTGCAGATATATAGGTAATATTCATTAGATTCATGCAGTATATACACCTTTGATTTTAAAATTAATTACAGTTGCAGGATATAGACAGACATAAACATACACACAGTATCTTCCTTGATTTCTTATCAACACATATGAATAGGCCTAGCTAGGAACCTCTTTTAGTATCTCTGATGCCCAGGCACAAGTGAACTGTCCTGATTACAATTGCAATGTCTCTCAACATGCCTCTCAGGGTCACACACAGGTTACTTGACCTGCTAATTTTAACCTGCGCTGGTTTTGCTTAGCGTCAATACCTGTTCCTGCGCAAAAAGGCCTTGGGGCATGTCTACACTTGCCATTTAAAGCGGAAAATGTCCTTTTTGTGTGTGTGTGTGCAAAAAGCACACTTGCCAATGACTTTTTGCAGTGAAACTCAGAAGTTTCACCTCAAAGAAAACCACCTCCACGAGAGGCGCACAGGTTTTTTTTTGCGGTGATGTGCAGACGTGTTTTTCCTGTTTACAGAGCTTTTAGCCTCTGCAGGATATCCCAGAGCACTTAGGCAATGACTCTGGCCAGCAGCTCCGCTGTTGTGATGCTAGGTAAACAGACATCCACCCCTCCCCCTATAAAGTCCCGGGGAACTTTGGAAACTCCCTTCCTGTTTTCTTGGCAAGTGCTCACTTATCTGGCCAGGTGACAATGCTTGCTCCATGGAGCAGATGATCCCCTGCTTGGAGCAATGCTGAACTACTGCAGCTGATCAGTGTTTAGGGAGAGGAGGCTGTGCAGGGACCCAGGATGCTCCGCGATCCTCCCCTGGCCCTCTTCCCACAAGGCCCACCGTCAAAATGGACAGAGCTGCGCTGTGGGATAGCTGCCCTCATGGCACTGCTCTCTTCAGCAATGGAAGTGCTGCAAATGTAAACACTCGCCTGTGAAAGTGAGTACACAAACCAGCGCTTTTCTTTCACTGGTTCACTGTCACCGTTGAAACTGACAGCGAAAAACTCTGCAAGTGTAGACACAGCCTTAGTCTTCACTCCAAAAAAGAGGTAGTTATCTCCACGTAAGATCCTGGAGGAGACAGGGCACTGCCATTTTTACCTCATCGTAGATCGGCGAGGTCCACCCCAGGTGTGGGTATAGGTCTCACAGGTCCCAGTTGAGCACCATCCCATGGCCACTCACCAGACTGTTATGAGGGAACCCAGCTGATGTGTCCACTGTGTCTTAAGCTTCTGGAGCCTGAACAGAGACCATCTACCGCCCCATTTTGGGGGGTTCCCAGGCATACTACCCAGGTGCAGACCCTTTGTCTGGCAACGCTCCGGAGAGCTACACCCCAATTCTAGTTGCTTAGCTCCTGGGCTCAGTGCTGACTCCTCCAGACTGACCCGTAGCTTAAACACACCCTCTCCCAGACTCCCACCAGAAGTTTTGAGCCATCTGGTTTACCTCTTCAAGGGTGCACCTGGTACCATAGAGCACAGAACACAGTGAGACACTTTGCCTAGATTCTAACACCATCACCCTTTCACTTAACAGATAAAGCAGAAGAGAGTACAGATCATTTAGATCATAACTAACATCCCAAGCACAATGCCCCTCATTAGCTCACCCTTCCCTTGGGAGTCCTTGGAGGACCATCTGTGTTCAGGCACGGTCCCCTGCTTCATAGGCTCTTCCATGCTGGGTTTCTTCTCCATCATCTTGATCTGGCCCCAAATAGCTCAGCGCCTCTCTTTTTATAACCTTCTTGTCCCTGTATCATTAGCCTCAACATGTGACCACAGACCCCTGTCAGGTGACTTAGTTGCCAAAGTGACCTCCCCCTTGATTAACCATTTCTACTGGTGGGAAGCCAGTCTGTCGTTCAGAACTATTCTATTTCAGCGGGAGAGCCCTTTAAGTCAAGAACTCTCTTTTGTTATCCATGTGCCAACACCCCACTTGAATCCTAGTTCTAGATGGAGGTTAAAAGACAGTAGAAAAGTGAAGACCAGCCTTACAATCAAAATGGAGTTTGCAGTCTCATGTGGTCATATATACAGAGTTAATCATCTCAAACAGAATTCATACACTGTACAGACAGATCCCCCAAATCATAACAACGGTGTTGATCTTGACTAGCTTCATCAAGGACTAAAAACTATCTGTGTCTTGGCTGCATGAGGATTTTACATCAAGATAGCTATCTTGACGTAAAATCACACCTCTTTTTTGCAGTGAAGCCATAGCGTTCCTGTCATCTGTCATTCTCTCTTTTATAAGGCCTCATGTACTTCTCAGGTACAGCATGGAGAGCAGCAGGCATCCCACACTGCCTCAGTGTTCCTCAGACCTGACCTGAGGGCTCTACTCCAAAGAGGCAAGAGTATAGTTTTGTCTCCAGAGCTGTTGAATTTTTGACACCTTGTGCAGAGACCGGTGATGTAGGCATCTCCACCAGGGACTGGGCTGAGGTCACCAAACATAGGCCACTAAACAGCTGGCAGAGGGTCAGTCACTGTCAACCTGGGATGGATTCAAACCTATGAAGTGGAGGTAGAAATCTCCATAGTAACTTACTTAGCATGCAAACCTCACTTTTCGTATGTAGATCAAAATGTCTTTTGAAATGCATTATTGGTCCTCTTTACTTTTTTATTGCAGAATGTAACAGAGGGGTCTCTTGAAAAGTTTACCACCAAGGGTGGCAACAGTACCAATGTCTACCATGCTGCATACCACAGATAACCCAGCCAATCTGACTGACTATGAGTACCAATACTTAGAGGAGGAGGATTACATCCAGTTTTTGCTTTGCACAAAGGAAAATGTCAAGGCGTTTGGCAAGGTGTTCCTGCCAGTGCTCTATACAACAGTGTTTCTGCTTGGATTGCCTGGGAACTGTCTACTCTTTGCCATCTTGATCAAATATACCAAGAACAAGAAAATGACCGAGGTGTATCTGCTGAATCTGACCGTTTCAGACCTTCTTTTCGTGGTAACCCTTCCCTTCTGGGCCACGTACGCAGCGTCTCAGTGGGTGTTTGGGAATGTCTTCTGCAAGATCATAAGTGTCATCTACACCACCAACTTCTACAGTGGCATCTTCTTTGTCAGCTGCATGAGTCTGGACAAATACCTGGAGATTGTTCATGCTTGGTCCAATAAAAACTTAAGGGCCCCAAGAAAGAGCTTCCTTGTCTCTTCAGTAGTGTGGGTTATTTCCATAGTGCTGTCTATTCCTGACTTTATCTTCATGCAGGTGCAGGATCTCCACAACGGGAGACGAGTTTGCCACCTCGACTATGGCCTGCACAACTCCATTTGGCAGCTTCTCTTTCAATTCCAGCAGATCCTGCTAGGCTTCTTCCTTCCATTCCTTTGCATGGTGTTCTTCTACTCCCGCGTAGCTTGTGTCCTCACTGCGTTAATGTCTCCTGGCAAGAAGAGAGCTCTCCGCCTGGTCGTTCTTTTGGTGGTAGTTTTCTTTGTGCTATGGTTCCCGTACAACGTTACCCTCTTTCTGCATTTGTTGCAAAACCTCCATGTGATTAAGGATTGTGAAACTAGCAAGCACTTGGACTACGCTATGCAAGTGACTGAGAGCCTTGCCTTTATTCATTGTTGCCTCAACCCCCTGCTGTATGCTTTTGTGAACAAACGGTTCAGGTTACACTTAAAGAAGATTTTTGGGGCCATGTTCAGGAGGCAGGATTTCTTTGTTCTCCAGGTGTCCGAGACAAGTCGTTCTTCTAGTAGGTGCACCGACCAAGTAGAAATGACAAGCATCACGAATGTGTAATGAATATTTAGAGAATTTCATTGCTGTACATGTTTTATTATCACATATTGTACTGTTTCCGGCGTGGAACTCATTCTGGAGTGATGTACGCATAAGCGGTTGGAGCACAGACCTGGGAATCACGAAGGACCAAGTATTAATCCCAGCTCTAGCACTGGGATCAGTTGTTTTGGGCAAATCACAACCTGCCTCTGCCTCCGTTTCCCTATCTGTGAACTCATGGGGATGGTAATAATTTGTTGGGAGGATTTTTCTAGAATGGTGTAAATGTGGAGTAAGCCCACTGAAGTTGGGAATCATTTTTGCATTTACACCGGTGTGTCTGACAACAGAATCTGTCCCTGTAATCAGTCACAATGAGGATACTCCAACAGAATGGAATTTGGCCGTGCAACTAGAGTTACAAAGGGATTACTCTGGATTTATACTGGTGTAACTGGCAGCTAAAATTTGCCTGATGTTTGTAAAGCATGTGGGCCCAGATCTGGACTTCCAGAGTCTTTGGGCTCCTAACTCCCATTGAAATAAATGAAAGTTAGGCACCTAAATACCTCGGAGAATCTGGGCTGTGGCGCAAACTGAGTGTGTGAGGCAGAGTGGCCTCCCTCCAAGCCTGACAGGGAGGAAACACTCCACATCTCCTGACTGGGCAGAACCAAGCTAGCCCTGTCCCTGTGCTGGAAGTGGAGGGGCAGGACAGGAAGTATAAAAGGAAGGCCTTCCAGCTAAGTTGGACTGGAGCCAGACATCTCTACCTTGCTGCGGAACTCTGGACCAGAGACCGAGCTGTGCAGTGCCCCAGGAAGAGACCAGCTGGGGAGAGGAGTTGGTGGACAGGGGTCCCATGCATTTACCCCGAGGAGACTGAAGACCTATGGGTGAAGGAGCCACACCAAGGAAGGGTGGTTGGAAGTAGCTGAGGGGAACCAAACATTAGCCCAGTTATGTGGCCAGTAAATGAGTCAGCATGTTTCAGTGACTTCCCTGCTGACCCAGTGGTGGGACCACCCATGACTGTTTGGGCTCTGGGCTGGGACCTGGTGGAGTAGAGGGGCCTGGGTCCTCCTTCCCCCTGCTGCCAACCCCACCCCTGAGGTGGGGGTCTATTCACCCCAGGCCAGAAGGCCTGTGGCTCTGCCCTGCCCAGAGGAGTAGAGCCCCAGACTACTTCTGCTGTCTGCTCCAGCTTGAAGGATGTAGCTAAAGGCTGCTCTTTACTCTCCCCGGCCAGAGGGTCAAGGCAATAGATTGTAGATTGCTATCTGCCTCAGCCAGGAGGCTGGCCAACAGACTGTGTGCTGTTCTGTCCTGACCACAGGGCCAGAGCCCTAACCTTCTTAATGACTGCTCACTATGTGACATAGTGAGGCCGAGTGGGGAGGGACAACCACAGAACCACTGCACTGAGCAAACTGAGTTCTAAGTATTATCAGTGAGGGCATACACAAACACATACACACAGAGAGATCTGGATTACGTACAATTTAGATGTCAAATACAGTGAAACCTGGCATAATGGGCTGTCCACCCCACCCCGCACAAGAGTGGAAGTGGTTAATGGAGGGCAAGTGGGCCAATTACCTAGTAGATTGAATACTGAAAGGAAAGCCCTGATTAGAGGAACAGGTTTATCTGTGAAGGAACAGGTGGGGCCTATATCAAGCCAGGTAGCTGGCTACAGATAGGCAGTGATTGCTGGGAAAGGCTGCAGTCATTCCCTGAGTGGAGGGAGGTGGGAGGCTGGTGGCTGGCAAACCCAGAGAGGGGGGAAGCTAGATAAGTAGGAAGAAGCCCAGGGAAACAGCAGCAAGAGGTAGGAGTATGCAGGGACTGTGGTTGCTTGTTATAGAGTTCCTGGGCTGGAAGCCGGTGTAGAGGGTGGACCTGTGTTCCCCTCGCAGTCACTGGGAAGTGGAAAGGGCATTGGAGATGCTAGCCAGCCAGTGGGTCTGGAAGGACTTTGAATTCCCTGGAAGGGGAGGATCTTAGTGACCCAGCCCGAGGGCCAAGCCATGAAGAGGAGACTGCAGCCCCTGGTGTGCGAGGGGCTGCAGGGCAAGATAGTACAGGAGAAGATCTTGCCAGAAGGGAAGCATAATGCAGAGCTAATTCGCAGGACAGCCAGCAGGAGGCGCCACTAGCAGTGAGTGAACCCTGTGACACCTGGTCTACCAGGCCCCTGCCCTGCTGATCACTAGGATTTCAGTTTCTCCAAATGCATCACACTCTATTATGCGGCTACTTGTAACAATAGCTAGAGAAATATCAGATGCAGTGCCTTTGGTGGCTGCTGTTGATGGATTTCATGATAAATCCTTCCCTAACCCATACTGCACACTGACAGTGGCCCGGTGATGATGCAATCCTCTGAATCGCTCCCACACACCCCAACCTCTCTAGCTTTTTAGGAATGGAAGCTTCATGTGATTCTTAAATATGTATGTCCCTTTCAAGAGGGAGACTGAAGTCCTAAGGTAAAATCTGGTCAGCCAGCACTGCAATAAATGCTGGTTGTGGTGGGTGGCAAAACTTCAATGGGCTTCAGTGGCAGAGGCCTCTATCTTTGAGGTCAATGTCCCCAAAAATCCTAAGGATGTTTTTATTATGCATCCAGTGAAAGGTGGTGAGGGTTTTGGAATCACCATAATTGTTTTATTGCCATTGGATTTGCTCTAACGAGGAGTACTTGTGGCACCTTGGAGACTAACAAATTTATTTGGGCATAAGCTTTCGTGGGCTAAAACCCACTTCATCAGATGCACGGAGTGGAAAATACAGTAGGAAGATATATATACACATAGTACATGAAAAAGATGGGAGTTGCCTTACCAATTCTAACGAGGCAATTCAATTAAAGTAGGCTATTATCAGCATGAGGAAAACATCACTTTTGTAGTGGTAATCAGGGTTGCCCATTTCAAACAGTTGACAAGAAGGTGTGAGTAACAGTAGGGGGAAATTAGCATGGGGAAATTTGTTTTTAGTTCTTGTAGTGACCCATCCACTCCCGGTCTTTATTCAGGCCTAATTTGATGGTGTCCAGTCTGCAAATTAATTCCAGTTCTGCAGTTTCTTGTTGGAGTCTGTTTTTGAAGTTTTTTTTCGTGAAGAATGGCCATTTGAAAGTCTGTTATTGACTGTCCAGGGACGTTGACGTGTTCTCCTACTGGTTTTTGAATGTTACAATTCTTGATGTCTGATTTGTATCCGTTTATTCTTTTGTGTAGAGACTGTCCAGTTTGGCCAATGTACATGGCAGAGGGGCATGGCTGGCACATATCACATTGGTAGATGTGCAGGTGAATGAGCCCCTGATGGGGTGGCTAATGTGATTAGGTCCTATGATGGTGTACCCTGAATAGATATGTGGACAGAGCTGGCAATGGGGTTTGTTGCACGGATAGGTTCCTGGGTTAGTGTTTTTGTTGTGTGGTGCGTAGTTGCTGGTGAGTATTTGCTTCAGGTTGGGGGGCTGTCTGTAAGCGAGGATTGGCCTGTCTCCCAAGCCACACCAGGAAGAGATGAAGACAAATAGCAAGCAAGGAACTCCTTAAAAGTGGAGGGAAGGAAAATAACAAACATGGACTAAACTACTTACATGAATGTTACAACGTTTTGTTTAAGTATCAATTATTGCCCAAGCAATGCCAGGCCTTACACTCCACTTGAAGGCATGCCTCTGTTTGCCTGTAACGGTGTAACTTTGAAAAACCACGTCCGATCAATTCCAAAATGGCAGAGAATGTTCTAGACATGGGCAGGCAGCACATGCTTGAGTTTGATGGCAATCAGAAAACCAGGAAAGGGGGACACAAAGATTCCCCTGGCCTGTGGTTAGCAGCCTCAGCAGGTCAGCCACCTCTGTAATTGTCTATAGTACAAAGAAGTGGCAGATGGTGGCAATTAGCACCTTCCAGAATAATACCCCCCCCCCCCGCCACACACACACACCTCAACTCTGCCTATCCTCCCACGTGAGTTTGGCATGTTGAAGCCCTCAATGACTTCTCTCACGGACCAGTGCTGTAGTCATGCCAGAACGGTGTTCGCCTCGTTTTCTGGGAGCAGGAATGGTGTTCCAGTTCTTCTGACAAGTGTTAGCTTGCTGCAGAGGTGTAATGAAAGGATCCCCCCACACCCGTACCGGGAACCCCAGACTCATTAGCGAGCCACCATCTCTCCTTCTGGAGCAGGGCCGGACGTAGATCTCTTCATGAGTTCCAGCACTTCTTTCTTTAGGACTCCAGCATGGTCCCAGACTGAAAGAAAGAAAGGGTGGGGTATGAGCTGGAAGATGGGCATGGGGGGTACACAGAATCCCTGACACGGTGGGGAAGGGATGAATGGGGGATAAAAAAAGTCCCTGGCAGCAGGTGAAGGGGGAACAGAAGATACAGAGCCCTGGGCATGGGGGAGGGGATGACTGGAGGATACAGTCTCCAGCATGGTGGAGAATGTTGGGGGGGGGGGCACACAGAACCCCTGGAATGAAGGTGAGGATGGAATGGGGGCACACACAGCTCCAGGCACCTGGTTAGGAAGGAATGGGGGGCACAGAATTCCTGGCATGGGGGTGAGCGTTGGCTGGGAGGGTCACAAAAAGACCCTGACATATGGTGAGAGGGAAATGTGGGGCACCCAGAATCCCTGGCCTGGGGGTGAGCAGGAAATGCGGGGGCACACAGAGCCACTGGCATAGGGATGGGGCAGAGAATGGGGCATGCAGAGCCCCTGGCATGGGGAGAGGGGGAGAAAATGGGGACACACAGAATCCCTGGCATGGGGATGAAGGGGAAATGGGGGCACACACAGAGCCTCTGGTATGGGGAGGAAGGGGGGCACCCAGAGTCTCTGGCATTGGGTTAGGGGAGTATGGGGGACACACAGTCCCTGGCATAGGGATGAGGGGGAAATGGGGGGGGCACACAGAGCTCCTGGCATAGAGGAGAATGGGGGCACACAATCTCTGGAGTGCAGGGGAATGGGAGCACACAGTGCCCTGGGCATGGGGGTGAGAGGGGGATGGGGGGCAGACAGCCCCTGGTTTGGGGGAATGATGGGAGGGAATTGGGGACTCAGAGCCCATGGCATGGGAGAAGAATGTGGGTCCCTGGTTTGGGATAATGGGGGTCACACAGAGTCCTTGGCATGAGTGGAGAACTGAATGGGGAGGAGTCACACAGAGGAAGGGAGTGAGGGAGTTGCAGAGCGTCCCTACAATAGATGTGGATGGGAGTCTGGCACCCAGGGAGCCAGTGTTAGGAACAGAGGAATGCAAGGTGCCCCGGTGTGTTCAATGAACTCTGACAGAGGCAGTGAAGCATGCGACCCTCTGCCTTACTTTGGAAATGTTCCTTTGTAACTAATGGAGAAGGGGCGAAGTTCTTCAAAAAAATGAGCATGTAGATGCTGAGAGATCAATTCCGTCATCATGGGGAATGGTGAGCTCCTGAGAAGCAAATAGCCTTGCCTGAAGGTCACATCTCGCAATAAAGGATCAGGGTCAGTCCCATTACTAACGCCAGAGAAAGGAACAGAAAATGTGATATCGCCTCTAAAAAAAAAAACGTTCCCTTAGGTATTTGCGGAAACAGAGACTGGTCTTTGAGATAAACAGTGACCGGCCTTGACTACCAATCGAGATCCATGTCCAAGGCCACTATGTAATTACCCATAACAAGGACACAGCCTTGGACAGAAAAACACCCACTGTTAACTATTAACTGATTCACATTAACCGGGGTGGGGGATTAGCAGGTGCAAGGTTAGACTAGGGTGGCCTGATTTTCAAAAGGTGCTGATCACCTGCAGCTCTGATTGGACAGGTCCTAATTGAAGTCAGTCTTGAAACTAGATAATTAAAAACGAGCCAGGTGATGCCTCTTGCACATCACGGTCATGCAGAGGGGTCAAAGTATTAGCAGCTTGGTGTTGAGCTGCAGTCCAGAGATGGTTCCCCCAAAGAGAATTGGTTTTTAGTTACATTATACAGGTAAAATTAGCTACCTCCTTTAACTTTACTAAACCAGACACATTATTCAATACCCTTAGGTAGCAATATTTAACCAATCACGCACTGGCACCTATGTTTCCTCCTCCCTGCTCAAATCTTTTTTACATTTTATCTTTCGTGCCTAAATTGTAACTTCTTTATGACCTTCTTTGTGAGTGCAGATGGTCAGCATACATTCGCTGGTCAGAGCTTAGCTTATCTATTTTACCATTTGTTGGGGTCTTTCTGTTTCCTCCTTAAACTTCCCAGCGCCTGGGTGTTTCTACTGTACAACCCGTGGTGTTATAACTCTTGTTAGGGACATACCTGAGGTAGGGGTTCCTTAGCAGCAGGGGAGCATTTTTCTTAATTTTAGCGGTGAAAACCCTGGGTTTCACCCAAGGGTTAGTCGAGGCTAGTTTAGTATGGGGGTGAGTTAAGTCCCAGGCCTACAAGACAATCCCCTTGGTGCTGCAGTGCTAATCACCTCTGAAAATCAAGCTACATCTCTGTAGGCGCTCCAGTTGGTGCATGGGATAGAAACGTTGCATGAACCGTTCAACACTTACTCCCCAACTGGGCAATCTGTTAGGGAGTAGAACAGTGGAAGCTTGGTCACTGGGGCAGGGGTGATGGACTTTTCATAAAAGTGGGGGGACCATGAGCCCCCCCCGCAGCCCTGTTCTATCTCTCCTCTTCCCCTGGAGGCCATGCCCCCAGCCAAGCCGGAAGTCAGAGCCTGTTGGGGAGTGGGGGGGGGGCCCAAGAGCACCCTCCTGGGTCTCCCACCCAGGACAAGTGGAGGGTACGTGGCTCCTTACAGCTGCCCACACAGACCCTCCATCTGCTCTGGGCAGGGAGCCCAGGGGGTGGGGACACAGGCCGGGGGCTGCTCTCTGGCCCCTTCCCCCAGGCAGGTGAAGGGTCTGCGGCTCCCCACAGCTGCCCCGGCTCCCTGAGCTGCTCTCACCGGGGCCAGGCTCCAGCTTCTGGCCTGGCTGGGAGGCGGGGCTTGAGGGGAAGAGGAGGGGCAGGGGTGGGGCCCTTGGTGAAAAGTGAATGGGCTAGGCCTGTTCACTTTCAAAAGTGGGAGGGCCATAGCCCCTTGGCTCCCCCTGTTCTTCCGCCCCTGGGGACATAATTAGATTAGACAAAGTAGTGGCAAATGTCCAGTGCTGCCCCACTGCTGGCCTTCAGGTAGGTCAGTGTGAGGATGGTGGGACACAACTTGCCACACTTATGCGTACTGCCAAACCTCATTCAGTCCTAGGGAAATCCATTTGCCCAATGAGAGGGAAGGAGAAAGCGAGCCACTCCACTATGAGCTACTGGTTTCACTCTCTCCTAAAGTGTTCATATCTATATATCTGGAGAGGGTGGACAGGACAGTCCAGGGAGTCTGACAACTCTGGACCTAGGTCCATATTTAAAAACATAGGGGGAGATCCTCACTCCCACCCTGCCCACTTCACACTAACTAAAAGGACCAGAACAATGTAAAGGGAGTCTTAAACACTTTTTTTGGCCCAGGGAGGATTCACACAATACAGGTAAAAAGAAAAGGAGTACTTGTGGCACCTTAGAGACTAACGAATTTATTTGAGCATGAGCTTTCGTGAGCTACAGCTCACTTCATCAGATGCATACCGTGGAAACTGCAGCAGACTTTATATATACACAGAGAATATGAAACAATACCTCCTCCCACCCCACTGTCCTGCTGGTATTAGCTTATCTAAAAGCCATTTCCAGCACAAATCCAGGTTTTCTCACCCTCCACCCCCCCACACAAATTCACTCTCCTGCTGGTGATAGCCCATCCAAAGTGACAACTCTTTACACAATGTGCATGATAATGAAGTTAGGCCATTTCCTGCACAAATCCAGGTTCTCTCACTCCCTCACCCCCCTCCAAAAACCCACCCCCATACACACAAAGGGTTGCCAACCTTCCAGGATTGCCCTGGGGTCTCCAAGAATCAACGATGAATCTTAGATTGTGTCATGCAATCCGTAGTACAAGTAGGGCCGTACTCTCCAATGTGCAGTACCGGCAAGAGATTTTTAGTGGGTACGGGGTACCGGAAAGATTTGGGTCTCCCCCCTCCCCCAAGAGGGGGGTGGGGCTGCTCTTTGCAGCTGGGGATGGCATTCATTCTTTGTATGGCTTTAACAGCACAATGCATATGCTAACAAACTTTAACAAAGCCCTTGTTTAAGTTTGTTAGCACATGCATTGTGCTAGTAAAGCCATATAAACAAGAGGTTAAAGTTTGTTAGCATATGTATTGTGTTGTTAAGTTGGTCAGGAGTCTTCAAGAAGGGAGGGGTGGGGGGGACGACAGAAGGTGTTTAAACAGTGTATTTGATTCTGTTTCTCCCATTGGTCTGAATTATCCATGACATTCATACTGCATCACATCAAGTCCAAATCATTAGAGGAATGCCTCTGCTTACACTGACCAGAGGATGTTTGGATTCTGATGTCAGCCTAGTTCTGCAGCCTGACAGGAATCATGTGTTGTCCCCAGTGTAAACAGAATTCTTCTTTGCAGCCAAACTAGTCGAACATGCATTTTGTTAACTGGAACTGGAGCAGCAAAACAAAGAAAACAAATGCCTCATTGTCGATCTTTGTGGGTGAGAGAACTATAAGTGAAGATTAAAATGCACTGACAGCCTTAAACCAGCTGCCTCAGGAACGTGTCAAGAACTTTGCTGAAAATATGTTCCCCATCTTAGATCTGTTGCTAAGACTTATCACACATCTGCCCACCTTTATTCGAATGAAGCTCCTTCTGATCTGACAGCTTAGGCACTGTCATTTCATCCAGAACAATTTACAAACTTGGAACCTAAGCCTGTAAACCCTTAATCATTTGATCAATCCCATTGAAGACAATGGGACTATTTGCATGTCTGTGGACCACTTTTGTGGTAAGAGTTTCAAGACTCCGTTCTTTTCCTATAAAGGAAGTTGAATCCACCATTGAAATGCAGTGTTTGGGTACAATATCATAATGCAGTTTAGGATACAGTTCTACTTAAAATGTGTCTTTTAATAAGTCAGACATATGCTGAAATGGCTCCTCACCCAACGCTCATATTCCATAAAAACAGACTGAAATACTACATATTTAGGGAGGGGGGGAAGTGAGTAGTTAAGCATGTCGATATTTGTATGTACAAACACCCATTTCATCACTGTACTGGAAAATGTAGCTGAACTTAAGTTTCTATGGAATTTGAAGAAAATTTAACAGCCCCAATTGTTTTCTATGTTTATCAGTGTGAACCCCAAAAAAATTACATGCCTTCTAAGAGAAAAAAAAAATTCCTTCCAACTGGTATTCAGAAGAATGCTACAAGACACATACATAACCTCATGAGCAGAGGGCAGAGAGGAGACCCTCCCTCATTATGACCAGCGGAAAAAACCCAACAATAATAATATCTAAGAGGCAGAGGTTCACAGATTTGCAAATCTAAAAACCTGTGTTATGCTTTAAACCACTCAGCACATAACTTTTTAATGTTCAGAAGCCTGGTAACGGCAAAGGAACACTGAAGCCCATTAACCTGAATGTGTGCCAGGCAGTATGCCTCACTGACTAAAGGTGCAGTTACATCTGAACAGCTAAAAGTTAACCTTGCCCTTTTAGACTAAACAGAGTTATGGCACTGGATCCATCTCTGTTATTACATAACAGATAACAAAACTCCAGTAGGGCATGGTGCTGGCACATAGGGGTCTCAGGTATGTGGTGTGATTTTTTCAGAATCTCTTTTGGGAACAGTGATGTAGGTGAAATAGCTGGTACTTATGATTATGCTATTCTATGCATGTATATTCTTCTTGGTATCTGAAGTTATGAATATTAGCTATGTTTACTACATGTTTGCTCCTGTCGTAAGGCCCACACGCTATTTAGCCAGCACATGAAGGGACAAGTCAAGTTGAATGGTTCATTAAGGAACACTTAGCTCACAATGGACCCTGGAAAACGCCTGCCTACACTTATTGGACTTTTTGTGAATATTCTAACTAGAATATGGGTGGGGGTGATGGATGTGTAACTTGCCCATGTGACTCCAAAGACCAGATTTCCCTTTACTTGGCAGAAGCTAAAAGGCCCTGGCCTGGAAATATCTCCATTTTGCCTCTTTCCTGATCCGGCCTCTGGCCTATGAACATATGGTAATGGGAGCATTCTAACCAAGGGACTGAGGACTTTAAGGTAATCTGGAGTCTTCATATTTCCTTGATACTTTGCAGATGGACTTATGGGTTGGATATGGTATGGAGACTGCTCTAGCTTCATTGATTGCTGATTTCTCACTTGCAATGGATAAAGATCAGATGTCTGCTGACTTTCTCACGAGTCAGCAGCCTTTGATACCTGTGGTATAAGCAACATAGCCCTTGCTTGAGTGGTTTTGCTCCTTCATCTCCAAATGTCAAAGCCTGTTCCCATTGAACTCCATAGCAAAACTCCTTTTGATCTCAATGAGAACAGGATTTGGCCCCAAGAGATCAGGGAATGTGATTTTGATCAATTGCTTGTCTGTCCAGAGACAGTTCTCATGCACGTTCTGCCAGGCTGGTTTTGATTGCCCCTCCTGTATGTCATGCTGAGGAAAATAATAAAACAATGTGGGCTGTAGTTCTATCAAGGTGCACAGGGCACACACAGTTCTGTGCCTCTTTTCCATCAAACCCAGATGGCTCAGCACCTTTGCTTTCCTAGTGCCTGGCGGAGAGCAATACTTAGATAAAGGCAAGCTAGCAGAAGGACATAGGGAGTTTGGACATAAGGGAGGCACTGATAGTGTGTTAAGGGAAAGTGGGGTGATTGTTCTTCCTATTCTTTCATTTAAGTAGTTTTCAATTTGGGGTGCTGCTGGCTCCTCAATGACACCTGGAGGTACAGGTGACACCAGGGGCCCAAAGCATCAGGTAAAGGGGGATATCAGAGGGGACGGGGAGGAGTCACATGCCCTCTCTTGTGTCCCTCCCATGAATGCAGTACCGGCAAGAAATGATTTCTACTTGCACCAATGCATGCAATGAAACCTCCAGGAATACATCCAACCCAAACTGGCAATCCAAAGTGCAGGCACTGCGGGGAGACAGCCACAGGCTGTCCCCAGGGGACCCTATCACAAGCCTGGCACAGGGGGATGTGCTGGGGGAAGGGCTGGGTATGGGAGGAGCATGTCAGGGACAGGTACTGCAGAGTTTCTGGGCAATGCTGCAGTCTGGAGAGTAGTTCTGGGAGGCTGCCCTAACATAGGCCCCCAAGGCTGTTTAAATTATGCTGGGGGGTCTTCCAAACCCTTGGAGCATCCCGGAATTGGGAGGGCACAAAGGGGACTTAAAACTACCTTAACCTCCCTTCCTCTTGGGTTTCAGAGTAACAGCCGTGTTAGTCTGTATCCGCAAAAAGAAAAGGAGGACTTGTGGCACCTTAGAGACTAAGAAATTTATTTGAGCATAAGCTTTCGTGAGCTACAGCTCACTTCATCGGATGCATTCAGTGGAAAATACAGTGGGGAGATTTATATACATAGAGAACATGAAACAATGGGTGTTGGTTAGTCTCTAAGGTGCCACAAGTATTCCTTTTCTTTTTGCGAATACAGACTAACAGGCTGTTACTCTGAAACCATACACACCGTAACCAGAGTGATCACTTAAGATGAGCTATTACCAGCAGGAGAGCCGGGGTGGGTTTGTAGTGATAATCAAGGTGGGCCATTTTCAGCAATTGACAAGAACGTCTGAGGAACGGGGGTGGGGAATAAACATGTGGAAATAGTTTTACTTTGTGCAATGACCCATCTACTCCCAGTCTCTATTCAAGCCTAAGTTAATTGTATCCAGTTTGCAAATTAATTCCAATTCAGCAGTCTCTCATTGGAGTCTGTTTTTGAAGTTTTTTTGTTGAAGTATTGCCACTGAGGTAGGTCTACCCGAGCTGGAAATTATACCTCCAGCTGCAGGATAGACAGTCAATCTAGGTCGCACAGTTGCATTTGCTGTCAGGGCTAATAAAGTCCTATTTTTCTTGCCTCCTTTCTGCAGGGTTCATGGATGCAAGATGGGTGCTTGTTTGCTTGGTCATTTAAAATCAGCAAATGGAATAACATCTGGGGTATTAATCCACCTGCAGCCTTTTCTCCCACTACAGGTCCATTCTCATCCTGATGCATTGGGGAGTGTATACAGGTGGCTATGAGGGTTTTACCATTGACTGAAATGGGAGCAGGAGCAGTCCCAGACTGTATAAATCCACATACTCTAGTAGGCTGAGGATATTCCCCTTAGTTTTGGTGAGTGATTTATGGCCTAAGGAGCCAAACAGATGAAGACAAGCGCACATTTCAGCTGCAAAGGCATATCAGCTTTCAGGGTCATCTTTGCTGTTTTTGCTTGGTTGGGAGACCTTGACCTGTTTGTTGTCTAGATTGAGCTGATTCCGCCCTGGAAACGAGGTTTACTTTTTGGCCAGACTGTCAGGCTGCAACACTGAGACTCATTAAAAGTTATGAGGTATTTTTTCTTAAAACCAGTTTGGTTGTTTGCCCCCACTGCTCCTACTGGGAGGCTGAAGGGACAGAACTGAAGTACAGTAACTGTGGAAGAAAACACAGTGCAGCATACGGAGCAGCAAAGCAAGCAAAAGAGATACCAAAACTAAGTTACAAATAGCATATCGTATGTGGAATCTACCAGGAGGGGAAAAGACCAAAACAGGAAGAGGATAGGAAACTGAATAAGGAGAAAGAGAGAAAGAGACAACAAGATGAGTCAAAGGATATGAGGGAAAAAAGAAGGCATATAATGTATTGTGGCAGAGCTCCAACCTTGTCCCCGTGGGTCCCGCGCTTCCAGGCAGTTTATGCTAGCCTCAGAGGCTCACTGTGACCCTCTATGTAGCCCTTTTCTCCCTTGGGCCAGGGTTACAGTCTACTGAGCCCTTTTCATCATAAGCCAGCAAGGAGGTTGGTGAGAGAACTCCCACAGTCTCTGTTGTCCCTATAGGCTTATTTCATAATAGTTTAGCCTCCTGTCCTGACAGGGGCCTGTCTTCTCCTCCCAGGAGGTGTTTCTGTAGTGGTGGGTCGGGGGGAAACCCGGCCCCGCCCTCTACTCCGGGTTCCGGCCCAGGGACCCTACTGGCAGCAGCTGTTGGCAGCCAACCTTTCACTGCCAGAGTTGCTACATTTCCCTGGGCCACTTCCCCACAGCTCTCCCGCTTCTCTCTTCTTCACCCTTACCGATGGCTTGAGGGTGTCTTCATTACTCAGCCCTTCAGCCACACTTCCTCTCCCTTAGGTCTCCTCAGCCTGACTGGAGTGAGCCCTTTTAGAGTATCAGACGGGCCTTAATTAGAGTCAGGTGGTCACATTAACTTAATGGCCTCACCTGACTCTTTGCAGGTTAATTGGAGTCAGGTGTTCTCATTAGCCTGGAGCAGCCCCTGTTCTGGTCAGTCAAGGAACAGAAAACTGCTAATCCAATGGCCAGTATATCTGTCTTCTGCTACTCTGTTGTACCCAACTGGCCTGGGTCTATCACAGTATAGACAAAGCAGGTTATAGCTGTTATAATTGAAGTAATAAACGTCACATCACAGGATAAAAAACAGAGAAAATGAAAATTTATAATTAAAGTAGCAGAAAAGTACCTACATGTTCGCAACTAAGCAGTAGAATGACTCCATGCTTGTTTAAGTGAAGAAAATACTGAAGGATAAATAGAGTGGTGCTATTTACTCTTGGAATGCACGCAGCCTAATAGGACTGGGACAGGAACTAAACAAAGTGTCCTTGGTAATGATAGCAAACCTGATATCATTTGTGTATAAGAAACATGGTTAATAGGAAAACTAGAGTCCAGAATCCCAGGATATGGCATCTATAGGCAAGACAGAGAGGTAGAAAAGAGAGGCGGAGTTTGTACATTAATTAAGGAAAACCTAAATTATCTTGAACTTGAAGTGAAGTAACTAAGTATAGAATATAATGCTAGTGAGATTCCAAAGCAAAATCTGCATCTCTGAGACTATGTAATGTATGCAACCCCTGCGGAAAATTGGAGATTAAGGATTTGATGGAGATAGTTGAAGATGCAACAGGCTCCTATATTGTATGTGGAGACCTAAACGGACGTAATAGATTGTGGGGAAGTGGAAAAAGTGATTGTTGTTAGAAGTCACTGGTGTGGTGCTCTGCTCTGTTCAATGTTGATAACAGTCGGCTGTGTTAGTGTATTCCCTCTGTGTGCTGTCCCGGCTCTGCAGATCGCTGGCACAGCAGACCCCAAGAGAACCCCCAATGACCACGGACTCTGATAAGGTACAAAGGCACCAGGACAGGTTTATTGCCAAATGAAACACAGTCTCTAGCTCCCTGGATCAGATGTCTACAGTTCTGCTAGTACATATGTGCTCTCTGACAATGGACTGGCTCAGTCAGTGGCGAGATTTACCACTGCCCCCTAGGCCAGCCAAAGACATCCACTCAGGGATGCATTCTTATACACAGGCACAAACAAGTTGCACATCACTCCTGGCGCGTAGATGTGCAACCCCTCTACGTGGTAGAGGGTGCCGCCTCTTACAAAACAACTCTACCATATTACCTTCCTGCCTCTGTCTTTAGGATAGGTCAGCCTGTCTGTGGGGAATGTGCTAATACCGGAGTGTTCTGGTACTATCCTGGCACGTATTTCCATAACTAGTGCCCAGTGCCTTTTAGGTACGTGTATTTTTGCAACATGAGCCCTCTTCTTGCCAGATTCTGTGAGCAGGGCCTGCCTCTGGCTCACAGCTTAACTGTGCTTTATGTTAGCAAAGTCTTGACCATTATTTTAGTTCAGGTCTTAGGCTTCGTACCAGGCCTCTGATGCAAGAGTTTATGTTTCAGGGCCCCATCTTATCACTGTAGTAAGAATGGCAAATGTCTTGAACAATTCATGGATGAAAATAATGTAGAGATGCTGAATGGTGGTCTATCCACTAGGTTTAAAGCAGCCAATGGAACCAGAGGCAAGTCATGGGAGGGACACAAAGATGGGCACCAGCTAAACGGGGGCACGTGATCTCCCCATGTGACCTCCCATGTGACTCTGCCCCTAGCCCGGGGACCTCCTTGCGCTCTCCCTGTCCCCTCCCCATCCCATGTTACCTGAGGGTAGGGGCTCTGTCCTCCTGCTGCGCCGGATACAGATTTCTGAGCCGCAGGGCTCTCTAAAACCTCAGCGGTGAAAGGAGCAGAATATGGGGCTACCTGGCTGCCCCACGCCAGGAGCACCCCTGGCACAGCTATTCTGGTACCGTCCTCAGCCCTGTCCTCCGGCGGAGCAGTACAGATCCCTGGAGAGGCAGCTGTGTGGAAGGGCTAGGGGTGGTACAGAGTGGGCCCACATTCTGCTCCTTTCTCCACTGCGGTTCCCTGCTGAATGTGTCCCCCCCTCCCCCCCAAGGCATCTGGTGAGGGGTATGTGACCCTTTTGCCACCCCCAAGGCATGGTGTCTGAATGGAACTCTCTCCTATTTAGACCTGGGAATTGTGTCAAGTCGTATAGCAAACAAATGCATCTGGGAAGTCAATAAAGAGGAGGGATCACTTCCCTGTACATACGTATATCGAAGTAAATGCAATGTTGAGGATGGAAAATGGCCTTCTACTTAGAATATAAATAAAGCAAACTGGGAACTATTTAAACACTAATGTTATGAAAATATTCATGAACAGTGCATAAGTGATGACATTGAGAAATTTAGTAGCAATATAACTAAGGGAATCATGATGGCAGTAAAGTTGGGTGACTTGGTATCTTAGGTTTAGCAAAAAGGTAGAAACCATGTATCATGGAGGAATGACGAGTGTAGAAAAGCAATTAAGGAAAGTAACAAGGCATATGAGAAAGCAAAAAATACAATGAATAGTGAGGACTTAATGAAATATAAAAGAAACAAGCCAATTGTGTAAATGACTGTTAAAAAGATAAAAGGAGGAAGCTGGAGAAAGCACAGTGGAAAAATAAATAAAGATACTGAAACATTAGAGGCATATAGGCAGATTAGGATAATGAATGCAATACAGAGTGAGACAAATTCTATACCAGGCTTCATTGTAGAAGGCAAAGGGATTAAAAGCTCTAGTGAAGAAAAAGCAGAAGCCCTAGCAGAAATATTTCACAATGGTGAATGTGAGGGTATAGAAATCTGCTTAAGGGGGAAAAAAATCATTAAAGAGAATCATGAAATGGCAAGAGTGGGGGAGGAAGATGAGGTTTCAATATTAAATGAAAACTTCTGTAGGAAGGAACTTCAAAAAGCTATAGCTAAAAGCAAAAACCCTGCTCCAGGCAGAGATGGCATATGTAACGAAATGCTACAACACCTGAATGAAGGGACTTTGAGAATACTGCTAAAATTGGACAACAGTATATGGGGGAAAGGTGAGATACCAGTGGAGTGGAAACACGTGGTTAGAGTCCAAGTGTGGAAACCAGGTAAGCTGCAAACAAGACCTGATGTGCAAAAGTTAAGTGCCCCTACGTTATGGATGGGTAAAGAATGGTGACTGAAGAGTTAACAACATATCTAGAGAGAAATGGACTTATTGACAATGTGCAAAGTGAGTTCAGGAGGGTAAGGGGTACAGCTTATTGTACAGTAAGAGTAGCGACAGAAGTGGAAAAAAGTATGAGAAATAAAGAATATATGATAGTAGCTTTCCACGATATTGAAGAAGCAGAGGATACGTTATGGAGAGAGGGCTTATTGCATAAAATATCATACACGGGTGTAGCAAAGGGCCATGGCCTCCCTCAGAGACTGATAGCAAGGGAGAGTCAGACGCCTCCTGGTGGGCGGAACCCGGAAGGCCTAGGCCGCCATGGCAGAAACGGAAAGACGGGACAGGAACAGGAAACAAAAGAGGCAGGCCCTGCAGCTCAGTTGAGGAGGCGCCACCGAGGGAGGCAGACGCTTCCAGCCCACTGCTGGAGACGGAACCTGCCAAAGACTTCGGCTGTCCCGAGGAAACCGCCCAGGTACCAGGACTGCCTGACATGCCCGACGCTGAGGAGTTGCTGGGACGGCCTCTCACAATGTATCCCGAGGAGACGGAGGACAACCCGAGGGGGAGTATAGGAAGCAGCCCAGGAGAACCAGGCTACAATCTGGCTGTGGTGCCGCCAGAGACACGGTCAGTGTGTTGCGGGTGGATTCCCCACTGACTCAGTGGCAGACCACTCTGCCATTGTTAAGCCCTGGGCTGGGGTGCGGTGGAGTTGGGCGGGCCCGTGTTCCCCCTGCTATCCCACCCCTGGGATGGCAGTACTCCCTCTCCTTAGGCCAGGAGGCCTGAGCTCCTCAGACACCTCTTGCCCGAGCCCCAAAGACTGTGTTGGGTGCTCAACCCCCCTGCTGGCACCCTAGGTGGCTTGCTGGGGCTCCTGCCCTGGCTGAGGGCCTGGGCCCCCCAAACCACTCACAGCTACCCTACCTAATGGTTAAAGCCTTTGACTGTGTTGTGCCCTGCCCTGGCTGAGGGCCTGGGCTCATGAACTACCCTGACTACGGGTTGGGGACAAAGACTGCTAATTTCCCCATGTACTTAGCCTGTTGTTTCAGGAGCATGTGTAGCAAAGGGTCCTGGCAAGAGAAAGTCACACCCACATACATGCTTACAATGGGCATAAAAGGAAGAGTATACAGGTGGATAAAGGATTTCTCAAGGTCAGAGTCGGGAAAGCCTACTCTAGCATATATACGACCACAAAGGGCACTCTGCAGAGGAGTGTCATCAGCTCTACTTATTCAACATAACGCTAAATGATCTCCAGAAAAGGCTGAGTGCAGAAATAGGCATTTCCTTCGTTGCACAAGACTCGCCATACAGGCTACAAATAGGACCCAGGAAATAGCTGAGAATTGAATTAACGAAGCACATGGGAGAAGTGCAGTCTGGAGAACCATGTGGGGCTCTACATTTTCAGTTCTCAAAACTAAAGGACTGATATTCACTGAAAAGCAAACGAAAAAAAAATTGTAAATTGTCTCTATGTGGACAGCAAATAGGTATGGTTAAAAGCTACAAATTCCTCGGTGTGACATTTGATAGTGAGCTAACATGGAAGGATTACGTTGAAAATATGGTACATAAATGTAAAGGTAGAATCAACGTACCTAAAACTACTTCTGGAACCACCAGGGGTGTGGATAAGAAAGCAATGGTAATGCTGTATAGAGTCATTGAGTAAGCATGCCAAGCATTCAGTTCAGCATCGAAAACAAACCTAAGGAAATTAGACTCAATCCAAGTCCAGGCATTACACATTGCATGAGAAAATAAATTATCATATATAGTCATGGACAAATGCATTAGGGGTGGAAAATCATCCCCCAATATAAATATGGAACTATAGAATGATATTGAAAGGGAAAAGAAGATCTAAATGTAGTAAACATAGCAAATCAATATATATGTGATCAATTGTTCACTCCGTCTGGGGCACCTGGCATTGGCCACTGTCGGTCGACCGAATACTGGGCTGGATGGACCTTTGGTCTGACCCAGCATGACGATTCTTATGTTCTTATATTTACAGATGGGGTCTAAAGATGAGAAAACTGGGAAAATGGGGACAGCGTTCTGCATTCCAACACATGGAATAAAGAAAGCCATAGACTATCAAATTTGGTAGGCGTTACAATGGCTAAACTAGCAAGGATAATGTTGGTGTTGAAGTGGATACTCCATTGTCCTCTTGTCAGATTCACTGTTAGGACTACTGGCGACCAAAATGGGACTTTGGATAGCAGAAATGATACAGTTAATGAAATATTGTTGCTAACAACAGAACTGGCACAGATGGGAGTAAACAGTAAAATAGCATGGATCCCAGAGCATGTTGGGAGAGCAGGAAACGAGGGGGCAGACAAAGTAGCAAAAATGCTGTAAAAATGAAAAAAATTGACAGAACTAAGGGAGGAGTGGCAGGAAGTATGGACAAAGGCAACAAGGGGGGAAGATTTAATGAAGTATCCTCTGGAACAAAAAACGCTGACCTACTGCAAGAGCCGGAGAGAAAGCAGTGAAGGAGCTCTACTCTGAATGGAGCTTACCGGACACTGTGGTTTAAACAGTAATAGTTAATAAACTATTGTCCTTAGTTAATAAACACATCTCTGTGTGAGACTGCAAAATCAAAGAAACACTTGATCATATCCTCTGGGAGTGTAATATTGATAGGGGCTTTTGTCTGACTAACTCAGGCATCTAAAAGAGACAAAGTTTATACTAAAATACCTAGTAAGAGTAGAAAGAAAATGGGCGTCAATATTACAATTTTTTAAAAATACCAGGAAAAGAGAGAGGCTAAGTATATATCATGAAATCCAGCACCTGGTGGTTACAGATTGAGAATGTGAGTCTGCTGTTCCATAAAATACAAGTTTAGCAACTGCTCAGTGCATTTGCTAATGATTGCTATGGTAACTGCTTGTTACCAGCCTTACTCCTGCCCTGTTCCTAGCCCTTGCCTCTGCTGCTGGTCTCTGACTCTGACGTCTGGCCTTTGACTCTGGTTCTGACTCTGGTCTTCTGCCCTGGCCCCAGCCTTGGCACGCTCCCGATATGCCAGTTCAGACCCTTGACTCCAACTTCGGCTCTGCTCTTAGACTCTGGCATCTGGCCTCTGACTCCTGCTCTGACCAGTAGGTTTGAACACCCATGACCTGGCCCCTCTGAGAGTGGACATTGTCCTTTCATTTCAATAGCTCTTTTCGCTCTCTGGAATGTACACCCCGATGTATTTTAAGAGAATAATCATATCTTCTCTCAGCCATCTACAAGATTCTGTTTCAGTTCCTTAAAAGAACATAAGAATGGCCATGCTATGTCACACTAATGGTCTGTCTAGCTCAGTATCCTGTCTTCTAACAGGTTTCAGAGAAACAGCCGTGTTAGTCTGTATTCGCAAAAAGAAAAGGAGTACTTGTGGCACTGTTAGGATATAGATATTCAGGCCTGTCTGTAAAGGCCTATACTCTAAGAATTTAGGTGTATTCTTATCACTTGGCTAATTATAGAGGTATAAAAGAAAGAATCAAAATCACTGTCTGCCGGTGTAAGGTCCTTCTCTTACTGTGACAGGCTGAGGCCCTGTTCTTAGGCTAAGGCCTTTGGCTAAGCAGCAGAGGCAGCCATAAGCTGGGAAGCGACCGGTCACATCCTCACATTCCAAACTAGTCACATTGAAATAAGGTGCTATGGGGCTGTTAGGAATACAATCCTGTCCTGATAGTGCCTATCACCTCCAGAGAAAGGGAAGTGCCTAGAAAATCGTAAAAGGAAACTTAGTTTGATAGCATCCTGTCTGCTGTATAATTAATTTTGCTGGGTGTAAACTAATTAAGGTGGTGGGTTGGTTACATAATCATGTTACAATATGTTGTGGGGAAATTGGAATCTTTTCATGTTTTCTTTTCAATCTTTTCATCATATCATGTTACAATATGTTGTGGGGAAATTGGAAGATTGTGACATAGTTTTACCTGATTAAGGAGTGGAAGATTTGACCCTCCAACAGTTTACAAGAAGAAGAGCTGCCCAGAGCTCCTGTGCCTGTTTATTTTCTTTTCCTGCCTGCAGTGGCCCTGATATACCTCAGAAGACTCAATTTTTTTCTCAACTTTAAGATGTGGAATTTTCCTGGTGTTTGGTTTTAAATATTCTCCTGTGAGAACCGCAACTCAGTCACCGCTGGGTTGTGATTAAAAGCCTTCTGGAAAGTTACTTGCCTTTAAACAGAAGGGAAAGAAGTGTTGCAAACTCTCATAATTATTGTTTTCCTTAAAGCCCCAGCTCCTGGAGTCAAGTGATATGTGATGATTTCAGCCTTCATTCTTAAAGAAAAAGTATGTTTCTAGACCTCGTGGCTGTGGCGAAAGCTTCAAAATGTGACCCCAGGGTACCCGAAAGGCTCAAAAAGCAGAAGGCAAATAAAAAGACCAGCAAATCTATTATTTTTACATAATCTCATGATTTTTGGTGACCCTGACTCATTGGTTTTTTGAACATTTGGGGTTGGCAATACTGTGAAAGTGACTTGAAAGTGTCAGTTTCACTCCTATTAAAGTCAGTTTCTAGTCTATTGTTTGTAGTATAGTAGCACCCTTAGAGCCTCAGGCAGGTGCAGCGTAAACTCACAGGGCCTTGCCCTAGTAGGATGTTTCCAAAAGTTAAATGACAGGTTTCAGAGTAACAGCCGTGTTAGTCTGTATTCGCAAAAAGAAAAGGAGTACTTGTGGCACCTTAGAGACTAACCAATTTATTTGAGCATGAGCTTTCGTGAGCTACAGCTGATGAATATACATCTGATGAAGTGAGCTGTAGCTCACGAAAGCTCATGCTCAAATAAATTGGTTAGTCTCTAAGGTGCCACAAGTACTCCTTTTCTTTTTTCCAAAAGTTAAAGGATCTATTCCAAACTTGGTGAACAGCAAAAAGTAAGTAGCCTAAACAATAGAAAGTAATCTAGATTTTTCTACAGTTGTTTCAATTGTTGTATTCAAGAGTTAATAACAAAGTGAGAATAGACATTAAGAATTTAAACCTAACCAGTGTCCCTTAAGTGACTTGACACAAGATGTTAGTATTAAAGCTGTGGGTCTCATTAATTTAATTTCCTTTCTTTATATAGGAATTAGATACAGTGCTCCTGTCAGCTAGTTTCTAAGTTATCTGCAAAAAAACTAGAGTTTTCAGGTACCTAAGTAGCCCCTGAAATAACAAAGTTGCCCCGCCCCACCAAAATCTGAAATGGCCAATGTCAAGGTTCCTTTCCCACTCTGAACTCTAGGGTGCAGATGTGGGGACCTGCATGAAAACCTCCTAAGCTTACTTTTACCAACTTAGGTTAAAACTTCCCCAAGGTACAAAATTATTTTACCCTTGGATTTCCACTGCCACCACCAAACTTTATCTGGGTTTACTGGGAAACGTAGTTTGGACACGTCTTTCCCCCCAGAATCCTCCCAACCCTTGCACCCCACTTCCTGGGGAAGGTTTGGTAAAAATCCTCACCAATTTGCATAGGTGACCACAAACCCAAACCCTTGGCTCTTAGAACAATGAAAAGGCATTCAGCTTTCTTACAAGAAGACTTTTAATAGAAGTAAAGGAATCACCTCTGTAAAATCAGGATGGTAGATACCTTACAGGGTAATTAGATTCAAAACATAGAGAATCCCTCTAGGCAAAACCTTAAGTTACAAAAAAGACACACAGACAGGAATATTCATTCTATTCAGCACAGCTATTTTCTCAGCCATTTAAAGAAATCATAATCTAACACATACCTAGCTAGGTTACTTACTAAGTTCTAAGACTCCATTCCTGTTCTGTCCCCGGCCAAAGCATCATACAGACAGACACTGACCCTTTGTTTTTCTCCCTCCTCCCAGCTTTTGAAAGTATCTTGTCTCCTCTTTGGTCATTTTGGTCAGGTGCCAGTGAGGTTACCTTTAGCTTCTTAACCCTTTACAGGTAAGAGGATTTTTCCTCTGGTCAGGAGGGATTTTAAAGGGTTTACCCTTCCCTTTATATTTATGACAGTCCCCCTGCGTGTGCATACTGGATGGAGCATTAGACTGGACTCAGGAGAACTAGGCTCTATTCCCAACTGTGCTGGGTGTCCTTGGGCAAATCACATTCCTCTTCTGTGTCTCAGTTTCCCTATCTGTAAAATGGGGATAATGATACTGACCTGGTTGCTAAAGTGCTGTGTGATCTACTGATGAAAAAAACTGCATCAGAAGTAATTATTAGGATACTACTCATACTTTGGACCTGATTATGCAAATTCGTATTCACATGCTGAAAGGCGTTGCAGGCTTGGGCCCTGTAATTGCATCTGACTATTTATCTGTGGGCAACGGCAGGTCATTGTGCTGTTGGAGAACCTCAGAGCCTGGAGTGTTGGGGTCCTTCCCTCTCACATCATCTGACCTAAAATTATCCCAGTGCTGACCCCTCATCCTCTCTCCTGCTCAAACAGACCCCTTCCCTTCTCCAAACAACTTGGAAAAGTCCCACTTTTTTGTATCAGCCAGCAAATTGTCACAACCCATTGTCTGATGCCAGAATCACTGAGTGAAATTCTCTAACATTTCTGATTCAGGAAATGAAAATAGATTAATGCAGAGATTTCACGGCCAGATGGGATCATTAGACCATCTAGTCTGACTTTCTGTACAACACAAACCAGAGAAATACACCCAGGTACCCCTGTATTGAGCCCAAAAGCTTGTGTTTGACTCCATACAACATATCTTCCAGATGACCATAATAGTCCTTTCTGGGCTTCATGGGTGGTGGGTGAAGCTTCCCCTTGCATAGGCTAGCTCCGTGCCCCACTTCCTCCAGCCGAGGCCACCCCCCCGATTGCTGCTTTCAGCCCCCCACCCCCACCTGACCCCGGCTGGGACAGGGGGGTCTGAGAGCTCGGTCGGAGCTATGGGGGAGGGTAGGGGAGGGGGTTGAGAGCTTGACCACTCCCCCTTGTGGCCCCAGCTGGCATTGGGAGACTGAGAGCTTGGTTGGGAGTATGGGGGGCGGGGGGAAGGGGCTGAGAGCTTGGTCCCACTGGGGTCAAGCTCTTGGCCCTGGCTGGAGCTCCAAGCCTGGAGCCCTTCCCCCTTGGCTACACCCCCATTCTTCCCCCACTCTGCCTCTCCCCCAGACCCTGTCCCCTGCTTGCTCCTTCCCCCCACACCCCCCACTGAGGCCCCGAGACCAGAAAAGCTCTGTGCCCCTGCCATGTCCCCAGGGCTGTGGTGAGGGGAGATTTTTCTGGAAGCCCCAAATACCCCACTGTCCTGCCCCTGGCAGCATGAGGTTTGGGGAGGCTTAGTCTCCCCCTGCCTCCATTACACGCTGCCCATGCTGGCCTTAAAAGTTTGTGGATCTTTTAGTAAATGAGACGTGGATAAAAACTGGAGTGCTCAGCATTTGTCAGCAGAAGGGTTAGTCTTAGTTGCAAACAGAGAATGAGGCCAGGAGTCAGTCTGTGACTGGCCATCTGCCAGGAAGGGTTTATAAACACAGCATTGTAGCCTTTCCTCTCAGTCTGTCTGGAACTCCTGCTCCGGTGCACAGGTCTCTAGCAAATGGCTTTCTGGGCGGCAGTTCTCTGTGCGCTGTTAGCCTCAGTTCTCGGTGGGCTCTATCTCCTGGGAGCCTTTCGAAGGAGGAGACCCATGGAGCCTCCACTGGATAAAGGCCACATTCCGTGGCTGGGGTACGCGCTGGATTTCAGAAAGAACAGCGCAGAGTTCCTGAAAAAGATGCAGAGGAGACATGGGGACATTTTCACAGTGCTGATTGGAGGCTACTACTTCACCTTCCTAATGGACCCCCTCTCTTTTGGAGCCATAGTGAAGGCGTCAAAAGCCAAACTCGACTTTGAGACGTTTGCCGTAGAACTGGTAGCCAGGGTTTTTGGGTATCAACAGTGTAAAAATGACCATAAGATTATTCAGGTGTCAAGCACAAAACACCTCATGGGAGATGGGCTAGTGGTCATGACTGAGGCCATGATGGAGAATTTGCAGACCCTCATGTTTCACAACAGGAACTCAGGAGAAGAGAGACCCTGGCAGCAGGATGGGCTTTTCCACTACAGCTACAACATTGTCTTCAGAGCTGGCTACCTGGCTTTGTTTGGAAACGAGCCAGGCACAGGGACAGAGAGTAAGGAGAAAACCAAGGAGCTTGATCTCATCCACTCCGAAGAGCTGTTTGATGAGTTCCGGAAGTACGACCTCCTCTTCCCCCGCCTGGCCTATGCTGTGCTGCCCCCTAAGGATAAAATGGAAGCGGAGAGGCTGAAGAGGCTCTTCTGGAAGCTGCTTTCTGTGAAGAACAGCCGTGAGAAGGATAACATCAGCGGGTGGGTAAGCGACCAAGAACAGTTCCTGGCAGAGCTTGGGGTGCCTGAGTATATGCGGGACCGGTTCATGTTTCTGCTTCTCTGGGCGGCCCAAGGCAACACGGGCCCGAGCTCCTTCTGGCTTCTCTTGTATCTCATGAAGCATCCCAAAGCAATGCAGGCTGTGAGGGAAGAAGTGGACAAAGTTTTAAGAGAGGCTGGCCAGGAAGTGAAGCCAGGTAGCCCTGTAGTTAACATCACCAGGGACATGTTAATGAAAACCCCTCTTCTGGACAGCGCAGTGGATGAGACCCTGCGCCTGACAGCAGCTCCCATTCTGATCAGAGCAGTGGTTGAGGACCTGAATCTCAAGATGGCCAATGGCAGGGAGTACGCCCTCCGCAAAGGGGACAGGGTAGCTCTGTTTCCCTACATCGCAGTGCAGATGGACCCCGAAGTCCATCCTGAGCCTTACACCTTCAAATACAACCGGTTCCTGAACCTAGATGGCACCAAAAAAGATTTCTACAAGAATGGGAAAAAGCTGAAATACTTTAACATGCCCTGGGGGGCAGGCACCTCAATCTGTCCTGGACGGTTCTTTGCTGTCAATGAAATAAAACTGTTTGTGTTCCTGATGTTGTCTTACTATGAGTTGGAGCTAGTTAACGAGAAAGAGGAGATCCCTCCGATAGACGTGAGCCGATGGGGATTTGGTTCTATGCAGCCCACTCACGATGTCCAGTTTAAATACCGTCTGCGTATTTAATTTGAAAACATGACCCCCTTCTGCTGCAGCCCTGTTGCGTACTGGCTCCATAATTCAGTCAAGAGGGATTGATTTGTCAAGCTGAATTGCAATAAAAGTTACAGAAGAGATTGGTCTGTGTAAAGATCTTCCATACCTGTTAGATGGTTATTATAACCTGTCTCTTTATTTGGCAACACAGCACTGCTCAGAATGTTAATGTTCACTCTACATGTTGCTCTCACCTTGGAACTCTCCGACTCACTGCAGAAATTCCCCTATCTCCTGTTACAGAATTGTAAGGGGCTGTGTAAGTGAATGCTCGCTGACATGCAAAGAAAACAAGAGTGTTAGTGAATTTCCTGAAGGAAAATAGGAATAGGAAGAGTTTCCTTAGCATGGATTTATGGGTTTTTATTTCTTCCACTCTTCTTACTGTAAATCTGAAATGTCTGACTGTGCATTTAGATATGGGGGGAGGGATAGCTCAGTGGTGTGAGCATTGGCCTGCTAAACCCAGGGTTGTGAGTTCAATCCTTGAGGGGGCCATTTAGGGATTTGGGGCAAAAATTGGGGATTGGTCCTGCTTTGAGCAGGGGGTTGGACTAGATGACCTTCTGAGGTCCCTTCCAACCCTGATATTCTATATTTCTATTAAAATATATATTGAATGGACATAGGACAAATACATTCTTTATATAGGGATTAGGAACATGGATACCAGAGATTAATTTAAAATTGTCTTGACTATAATCCCGCTGTACTTTGCTAAATTTTATTTTTATTAAAAGAATGCTGTCAGCCTGTTTAGGTCCCAGGAATTATTATTCTTTAAAGCAGAGGTTGTATTGGGAATGAATCTGGCAATTTGGCACAGTGACATTTTCCTAGGACTTACTTCTCTCCTCCCAATACTCTGCTTGATAAGAAAATGGAACAATCCAGAGGTCTTGCCGGTTTCATTTGGCTGCTCCACTTAAGTGAGCGGGAAAAGGACTTTTACAAATATATCAGAGCAAAAAGTAGTATATGTACAATTTTCAAAAGTGCCTAATTCCCATTTTCAGTGACTTAGTGACCTGTGGACAGATTTTTAAAGGTATTTTCAAAAATGTAGCTGCTTTTGAAAATTTTACTCCTAGAAAAGTAGTTCCATTAATAAATTAGGAGGGAAATAAAATCGAAGAATCACAAATACGTGAGCTATTCTGTTCCTTTTCTAAATCTAGCCTCAGGAGTAAAAGTCTGTACAATTAGGAAGCAATGAAAGACAAGCTTTTTAAAATACCTCTTGATAAAAAATTGGAAAATTTGAACATACACAAATCAGTCAGTCCAGATGACAGGAAAAATTTTCACCCAACTGCCCTCAGCTTGTGTGTTACTTATTTGGGCTTTGATTTAACATTATCCCATGATTTTACTGGGAATAGAAGGGAAGCTTACTGGACATATATGGTCAGACTAACTCTTCTTGCTCCTTTGCACTCAAACAAAATTTTACATGCTGTGTCGTAGGCTGTTAAAGGAATGAACTATAAAGCTTAGTGAACAATTGACAATTGGTTTTAAGAAGTTATGAAGATCTGGGGAGGTGACAGAAAACTGGACAAAAGGAAATATGGCATGAGGTAAGAAGAGTGTTCCTGACCATTCATGTTTAGTAAGGTTAACTTTTATTTCTTGTAAAATAACAAACACATCTTAAGAGAAGAATCACCGATCATCTACAGGCAATAAGAAGAAAACTTTTGGAAGGAATGAGAGAGTTGGTGGAGGCAGGGCTTGACTTGTGTTTAGAAGAACTTACAATTCAGAACCATCAAGCTGTGCCCATAGCTACCCCTAGGTAATCATGTAATCTTATTACTTTTATCACCAGCATCCCATCCCACTCCTCTCCTCTTGTTTGTTACCTGGGCTGTAATTTAACAAAGCTGTTAAGCAAGTACTTAACTGTAAGTCAAAGGATTTAAGCACATGCTTAAGTGCTGTGCTGAATCAGGGCTCACTTGAGTAACTAACAAGAGAGGGTAGATGATAGAACAACAGCAAGATTACAAGGTTAGGAAGGCACAATGGGATGCTTTTAAATCATGTATATTTCTATCTGCAGCCTCCCACTGACCTTCTCACGTCTCATCAGTCAGGCTCCTGAGGCCTTATCTGCAAGAGATGTTACTGTACAGCAAGCCAAAGTGTGAACATAAGAACAGCCAGACTGGGTCAGACCAAGGCCCATCTAGCCCAGTATCCTGTCTCCCAACAGTGGCCAATGCCAGGTGCCCCAGAGGGAATGAACAGAAGAGGTGATCATCAAGTGATCCATCCCCTGTCGTCCATTCCCAGCTTCTGGCAAACAGAGGCTCAGGACACCATCCCTGCCCATCCTGGCTAAGAGCCATTGATTAACCTGTCCACCAGGAACTGATCTACTTCTTTTTTGAACTAGGTCAACTGAATCTACCATACAGCAGCCTGCCACACCCTAACTGGCCATGTGGTCCCTGCTACTGTGCACTAAATGTTCCATAGTGTGCTTTGACTGCAGAACTTTTAGTGCACAGTAGCAGAGTCCATATGGCTAGTTAGTGCACTGCAGAGTTCTGGCTTGCCATGCACTAACTCACTGTGTAGGCAAGCCCTGAGTGTCACTTTCAGGTCCAAGTGACAATCACTATAATAGCAACTGATCTAAAGTTGTTTTTACAGTGTAATTCCTACTATGTCAGGGGAACAAACTATAATGCGACACTTCCCCTGACCTGGGTAAAAAATGTGATTCAGTCTTGACCACATAAAGGGAACTGAACTGTGTTTCAGGTGTGTCCTGGGCTAGGCTAGAACATTGGATGATTCATCTGATTAAAGAACACAACATGGTTCAGTCTAATGGCAGGAGCAAAGTATATTTTATCCTCATCAGGACACACCTGTGTTGTGTCTGGGGCCAAGGGACCAGCTATTAAGTACAATCAAGCCTAGGCAACAGAAAATATTAACTGGCAAGAAGTTCTAAGGAGATCCTAGAGTATCACCTGCAAGGAAATCTGATGCATTCCAAAGATATAACCAAGCACATAAGTGCACTACATTTAATTGGACCATAGCAGCAATTAACATTCTCTTTAGCCAATGCAACTTTCTACCTCTCTCTCGCTTTTGTTACTCTTTTTTCTCTTCCTTCCCCTGTTTGCTCTTCAGTTTCTTCCCTACCAGAGATCGTATGGTATGTGTATGGTAACACCCATTGTTTCATGTTCTCTGTGTACATAAAATCTCCCCACTGTATTTTCCACCGAATGCATCTGATGAAGTGAGCTGTAGCTCACGAAAGCTTATGCTCAAATAAATTTGTTAGTCTCTAAGGTGCCACAAGTCCTCCTGTTCTTTTTGTAGAGATCATACCTGTATCTTTTCCCATGTTGTTATCTGTGTCTGTTGTGAGAGCTCCTTGTTATTTTTTCCCCTTATACCCAACAACACTATAGAATTACACAGAGAAGAAGCAGGTTCTGTTTTCTGAGCTGAACTGCCCCTGAAACAATTAACAGAACCTCACTATTGCCAAGTGGGAATGGGAGAAAGCGTTTACCCCTTAGACTTAAACCACTACTGTAACAAGGTTCTTTTTAACACCACCATGAGGTGGGGTCTGACTCAATAGGATAATGGGCAATGTAAAAAAAAAAAAAGAACATCATGCTGGGAGATTTAGGCTGGACATTAGGAAAAAACCCGTTGCTGTCAGGGTAGTTAAGCCCTGGGACAAATTACCTAGGGCTACTGTGGAATCTCCATCACTCATGGTTTTTAAGAAGAGGTTAGACTAGTGGTTCTCAACTTGCAACCCATTGGCCGCTTGTGGCCCAGTCAGCACAGAGCTGCAGCCCATGTGACATCCTCAGGGCCATTCAGGTAGTATTGGATGCGGCCCACAATGGTAAATAGGTTGAGAACCACTGAGTTAGACAAACACCTGTCAGGGATGGTCCCTCAGTGTGGAGGATGAACTAGATGTCCTATTGAGGCCCCTTCCAGTCCGACATTTCTATGATTCTATGACAGTGATGGATGAATACACCCCGCTCCCCCAAATTTCAAAGTTCAATTGAGTGCCCTATATTTGGATTCTTAGCCTAACTTCTGGTGTCTGCAAAAGTGTCTGGTGTCTGGTGTCTGGAGTGAGAATCTCACAAGAATCAGTTTCTTTGCAATGTGTCTGGCGCAACGTTGCCAACCTCAGTGATTTTTTGTCGATTGGGCTACTTTTGCAAGGTCTCGACGACAAAAAATCTCGAATCGATGATTGGGCCAGACCTCATTTGCATTTCAGTTATGTGACAGTTTGGGCTATTTTGGTTAACATACAATAACGTTTTGAGTTTGGGGGCAATAAAATGCTCTTAATCCTGTTGGGAAAGGAAGGCACAAGAGGCTGATATCACATATGCCTGATATCACAGAGGGGGTCACCCTAACCATGTTTGAGTCTTACCTAATATTGTTAGTTTGTAAATTGTAGCTTCCCCCCCAGTTCATTCTGTTGTGTCCCCTTTATTAAAGTCCTCTTGGTTTCAAATGCCTGGACTCTGGGCTTGGGGGTGGAGAAATATTGCCCTTTGGGGCACCCAGGATGGTGTATAGTTTCCCAGGTCTCCGAAGGGACTTGAGCTGGTGGTTTGCAAGTCGTTAGAAGGATCCCCTGGAAAACTGAACCTGGCACTTTTTGCTGCCGACAACACCTGGCAGAAGGGGGGGGTGGAGTGTGGGTGGGGCCACGCCTGTCTGTTTGGGGAGGCACCGCCTCCCCTGCCCAGCGCGGTCGGTCCCAGAAGTGATGGATTTGTCACTTCTGCCTCGCCCCTCTAGGGATGGCCCTGTCTGTAATAGACCCCTAACCTCTGGTTGAGTTACTGAAGTCCTTAAATCATGATTTAAAGACTTCAAGTTACAGAGAATCCACCATTTACACTAGTTTAAACCTGCAAGTGACCCCATGCTGCAGAGAAAGGTGACAAACCCCAAGGGTCTCTCTGCCAATCTGACTTAGGGGACAATTCCTTCTCAACCCTAAATAGGTTAGGTCCAGGCAGCGAATCAGGCACACAGAACAACTGTGTCTACCTTGGAACCTGGAATGAGCCCAGCCTGTGGAGAGTTGCACTTACCAGATACAGCAACACATGGTGATTCCAGTGTTATTGACAAGTTCTCAGAGAAACTGAAAAGGTAACCATGGGGGCCAGGGCCAATGGGGGGTGCCACGCCCACGGGGGGCCAGAGGCAATGGGGGGGTGCCACGCCCACAGGAGCCAGGGAAATGGGGCTGCCACTCCCACAGGGGCCAGAGGCACTGGGGCGTACCACGCCCACGGGGGCCAGGGGAAATAGGGCTGCTACGCCCACATTACCTTTCACTATCATGGGAGCCAGGGGGGCCAAAATATATGTTTGCCCAGGGCACCATTTCCCCTAAGGCCAGCCCTGCTGCAGCATCTACTGAGCACCTGGACCCATTTCCCAGAACAGCTGCCGCAACAAAGCGTTGATCCTGGGAAATCCTGGAGTGGTGCCACTCTAGACCCAGGGGTAGAGATCACTTAGAAAGATTCCTTTTTTTGCATTTCAAAAGCAATCTCACATCCCTTTAAATCACAGCGCTCAGGCTCTGGGACAGAGTTTGTGGGCATCGTGGAAGGGGCGGCGGGATTGGAATGGGGCCCACTGAATGCATTATCTTTGCATGGACATTTCCTGATATGTTGCTTCTGTGTTCTGCACCCAGCTTCAAGTCTGAAACAAATAAAATAGGATTCCCCCTTTTCCCCAGCTCTTTGCGAAAGGAACAGCCACAGGTCACGAATGTGAGTCATTCGATATGATTGGTTAGCTGGATTCCTGATTGGGGTTTTGCCTGCTGATGTATTTCCCAGTTGCCCTCACGTTTGAATGTGCTGGAAACCAATTCCTGGGTGGAATAAATATTAGCGAGACAAGGTGGGGAAGGTAAGATCATTTATTGCTCCAACTGCCCTCGGTGACAGACACATGCTGTCCCGTTTACACAGAGCTTGTCTTCAGGTCTGGGTGAGAAGAGCGCTGTGCGGAAAACTTTCTCTCTCTCTCTCTCATCAACAGAAGTGGGGCCAATAAGAGATATTGCCTCACCCACCTTGTCGCTCTAATATCTGGGGCCCAACGGGGCTGCAACAACATGGAATAAACATTGGATTTGATGCGTCAATCACCTGGCTGACTGGTACGACCTTTAACCAGAGCTGGACTAGATTAATGATCTACTTCCTGCAGTAACCCAGTGGAGTGATCTCTGATGCATTGGGAGGGAAGATGCTGCACCAGCGATTGGGCAAGGACCGTGGGCCAGCCCCTGGCTTTGGAGGTGCATTGGCAGGGCTTCTCCCAGCACCACTTGCTGCAGGGCCCTTCCCTGGAGTGGGGCAGGGCAGGGCAGGGGGAATTCTGGATCAGGAACTGAAGTGAACCAAGAGGTTGCACGGGGGGGAAGCGAGCAATGAGCCGCTGGACTCGAGCGTGTGTGGGCTCCCCAGCCCGAGAGCTGAGCCTGGAGTGCCCTGGACCTGAGGAGGGCTTGGCAGAGACTCTCCCGCAGGTCCAACAGCCGCTCTGGTGCTCCCGGGGACCCCCAGCTGGTGCCTCCCTGCCCCGATGCCCATCCCCGGAGGATGGGGATTTGCTAGGGCAGGTGCTGGTTCCCTCTGCCCTCGAGCGGTGCTGCCTGTGCAGGTGAGGCGGGGGGGCGCTGGGAGCCCCCTGGCCCCATGAGGTGCAGCAGCAGGATGGGGGCCGAGGGCTCGGAGGTGGAGGAGGGCTGGGCTCTCCCATGGCTGCGGCTCCTGTGCAGCCCAGCCGGGCCCGCTCTGCCGCAACGGAAGGGAAATTGACCGAGTCTTCAGGCTGGCTGCGCCCCACTTGCTCCCTTCCCTCTATTGTCTCCCACGATCCCCTGTGTTCCTTGGCTTCCCCTCCTCCCTCTGTCCCTGCTCCCTGCAGGAGCCTGTATCCTCTGGGGGATATTCTCCCACATCCCTGCCCTGGAGGATTGTTTCCCATGGTACATAGTTTTAGCCACGAGATTGCCCTCAGGTCTATGGCTTCACTGCAGGCTCAGGAAAAGGAGCCAGAAAGGAGCATGAGTCCTTATTTCAAGCAGATGCTGTGACTTGAAAATGAAACAAAACAATGGGGTTTGGGGCTGGTGTCCAGAGGCATTGCATCACGCAATGGGGACTTGGTAGTACTTCTCTCTCTGGCAGTGGAGAGACCAGTACCGTGTATTCAGTCTGGGCACCGCGGTATGTGAATGATGTTGATCCAACAGAAAGAATATGAAGAGGCGCAACCAAAATGATTTGGAGGCAGGAATCGTCCTAAGTAAAGAACTAAGTATGCATCCAGCTAGGATGTATTTGTGCTGTGCCTAGAACACAAGGGCCCTGAGTCTGATTGACACACCTGAATGCTACAGTACTATAATTATAGGAAAAGAATAACAGCAAAAAATATGGTCTAACTTCTTTGTCAACATAGTTTATTTAACAAAACAGTATTGAGTGCACAGACTTCTGACATGTTCAAAATGCATGCAAATTAGGGAAGCAAACTCAGTTAATTTGAATTGCATAAGAAAGAGAAAAGGGATATGAGCCCAGGTCTTGATATATGTTAACCTACATTAAGAATCTTACTCTTAAATGGGTTTTCCCTTCACAAACTGACCCCTCTCCACCTTAAAAATCAAACCAAAGCACGAGACTGTGCCAATCTAAAGCACATCTGATTGCTATGATATTAAGTTGGAGGGAAGACAGCATCCTGAAAATCTATGGGCCAGATTCTGATCTAAGTAACACCAGTATCAATCCAAAGTAACTCCTCTAGCTTCAGCGGAACTCAGCTCAGAATTGGGCCCTAAGACCTAAGCACCCTCTCCTACACTGGACTATGGCGACAATGTAACTTTGAAATTCAGAGCTTCATAGTCTGTTGAAGCTGTGTCTGCTCTCCCCAGTCTAGTTAAACGTCCTCTAGTTTCAGCCGCATTTCCTGTGCTGCTTGCTGTACAAGCATCATAAGGAACCTTAGTGCTGTGCATTTTAGGATCTTACCAATGTGCATTAAATATGACTGGAAAGGCTGTCACCATTTAAACACGCTCACTCTTTCACGATCTTATGAAACGGTAGCACACGAGGAACTGATTTCCTGCTCCCATCTCCATTAATGCTTCTGGATACAGAACTATGAGCAAAACACCGTTTGTAATGAAAGTCACCAAATGGTATTTGGTGAAATAAACCGACCACACCAGAACCAATAGACACATGAGTCATTTCACATAAACGCAGAGATTATATTCACAAAAGAAATACAATGCTAAGACCATCAAATGTAAATGAAAACAATCCTTGACAGTTTTTAGACACAATGGAAGACACTAAACTCCAGGATGTTGTGGCCTCTATTTAAAAATCAAACTGAAATACATTTTCCAGTAACTCTGTTCCCACATCTCCCAAATATATCAGAAGAGCTACAAATCAACAGCCCAGGCGCCCAAGTGGCAGAATGCCTTTAGACATGCAAATTCTGTACTTAATGAGGTCAAGGTCATTGTTGTGACATGTGCCTTTGACTGCTGTACAGCTAGTACCAACAGAAGCCTAAGTTAAAGCAGGGGTTAACCCATGTGATAGTGGTATTACAGTGTACCTATTGAGCTGATGATTTTCTATTAACATCTTTCATAATGGAAGAGTTAGCATGGACTCGGCAGTACAGTGGTGAGTTCCACCTAGATACACCTAGAACATTCACCAGCATGGGGGTGTTCCACCTAGATACACCTAGAACATCCAGCAGCATGGGGGTGTTCTGCCTAGATACACCTAGAACATTCAGCAGCACGGGGGTGTTCCGCCTAGATACACCTAGAACATTCAGCAGCATGGGGGTGTTCCGCCTAGATGCACCTAGAACATTCAGCAGCACGGGGGTGTTCCGCCTAGATACACCTAGAACATTCAGCAGCACGGGGGTGTTCCGCCTAGATACACCTAGAACATTCAGCAGCACGGGGGTGTTCCGCCTAGATACACCTAGAACATTCAGCAGCACGGGGGTGTTCCGCCTAGATACACCTAGAACATTCAGCAGCACGGGGGTGTTCCGCCTAGATACACCTAGAACATTCAGCAGCATGGGGGTGTTCCGCCTAGATACACCTAGAACATTCAGCAGCATGGGGGTGTTCCGCCTAGATACACCTAGAACATTCAGCAGCACGGGGGTGTTCCACCTAGATGCACATAGAACATTCAGCAGCACGGGGGTGTTCCGCCTAGATACACCTAGAACATTCAGCAGCACGGGGGTGTTCTGCCTAGATACACCTAGAACATTCAGCAGCATGGGGGTGTTCCGCCTAGATACACCTAGAACATTCAGCAGCATGGGGGTGTTCCACCTAGATGCACATAGAACATTCAGCAGCACGAGGGGTGTTCTACCTAGAACATTCAACAGTATGAGGGGTGTTCCATCTAGATACACCCAGAACATTCATCAGCATGGTGGGGGGTGTTCCACCTAGATACACCCAGCACATTCAGCAGCATAACGGGCACATTCTAACTAGATACATCTGATACATTCAGCAGCACAGCAGGTGTGTTCTACCTAGATATACCAAGCACATTCAACAGCTGTGCTCCACCTAGATATTTCCAGAATTCTCAGCAGCTTAACAGGTACATTCTGCCTGGATGTGTCTCGTACATTCAGTGGCACGACAGGTGCATCACACCCGGATGTACCTGGCATCGCCAGCAGCAGGCAAGCACTGCTAACAAACGGTCTAGCATAAGTGATCTTTGCTGTGTAGAAGAAGCATAATGGAAAACATTGTGCTACTTTGATTGCTTCAGTGAAAAGGCGTGTGTTGTGTGTGGTTGATTTAAAAGGCTATGGTTGGCATTAAGGAAAAATGACCCTAACTTCATCACTGCAGATTCCTGGGGTTGTCACATCTCCCCCGAGCATCTGTGGAACTGGTGTTTGTCCCGGGGAAGAGCTGTTCCTATGAAAGTCACCCCATGAGTGGGCATTTCCTCTGTACCCACGGACACAGATCAGTGCAGCCAACAAAGGTAGCATGCAGAGGTCACTTTCGACAGCAAGCCAGGCAAAGTAGAGAGTTCACTGCAATGAACCACTCACTCAAGGCCCAGAGTATGGCCCTTTGCAGTTTCAGAACAGTCTCTCCCAGATGTGGACAAAAGTTTTCTTTCTGAAAGTGCTCATTTGAGAGAGAATGCCTCGCTCTAAAATCCTAATTGTGCCAAGTCTCTACCTGCAGGGGCCACCTACCCTACAGAAGCCGTATCAATATATCATGGCAGTGACCTGCAAAATCGGCATAAAACTCCTAACAGAGTGTTTTACATTTTTAAGACAACAGATTCAGATAAAGCAAGTTGGGATTGCTTTAAGCTACTAGGTGTCTGATATATTTTCCCTCCGATCATAAAGACTGGAGACTTTAAATACCTGTCCCAAAGCTCATATTCACTGTGGTTATAATCACGGTAAGGATCAATCCTTTGAGGATTTTAGTCCGTGCTGCATATATCACAATGCACAGGGGCATGTGTAGACCCCCCAATGATGCATGCTTTACATTCTGCCACTCTGTTAGTGCATAGCAGAAGAAATTGGCTTGTGTCTGAGACGGCATGATCTGGGCCATCCATAGGAGTAGCATACAAAGGGCTAATTTGGTCTTCCACTGAAAAATCAAGACTATATCAGTGCCTTTTCTCTTGCACGAGCAGGAAGATGGCCACAAATGGCTGTTCTTGAACAGGCAAAACCATGTATCTCCTGTCGTACAAGGTACACGCAAGACTGACTTCCATTGGAAACAAATGTAGCATGGCTCATTCTGGCCTGGTCAGAGGGAGGCTTACCTGGGACAGTTACTGTCTAGGCACCATGAGACTCCCGGTTACAGTCTTGTCTGCAGTAATGTGCAGATTGTGCATGTAACACTCCTGTATTGAGTGTGTTAGTGGCAGGCTTAGCAGCCCGCTACTTCCAGAGGAAAGAATTCTTTTTCAGTGTGCGTGGCAGAGGCCTGTGTTTTGTCTTGGGTTCAGTCCTCACGGATGACTATGGTGGCTGTACGTGAACACGGCCCTGGTACGTTACACACTGGGTCCAGTCACTGTTGCATGCTGATTGTGTATGTCAACTCTAGCCCCTGCTACTATGTGACAGACACATCAGATGCCCTATTGAACAAATGTTATTTATAGCTCCAGTTACCTACAACTCTGCCTAGAAGACACACACACAAACACACACACACACACTACACATTTCATCTGATAGCCACACAATGGATTTTTTTTTAAACAGTGAAGATGTATTTAGTCTGATTCTATCCTGGGGCACTATCATTCAATAGCTTCCTCTGCCCCAGCTCAGTGCTGCATTCCAAGGGAAATCTTTTACTTACTCCTTATGGTTTTGAGAGACAAACTAGACCTGCATATCACATGAGCACAGGTGATCAGAAGCTGAAGCTGCTGTTATCGCAGGGGATCTGTTTAGTAATGACCGAAAGGCTCATGATGTGGCTGGGGGTCTGGTATTTCTGTGCTGCTGCTGGACCTTGTGGGGAGGTCACTGAGCGGCATTATGTGCAGTCTTGGAACTCTAAGGGAAGGATTTTCAAAGCCACCCAGAGATCCAGTTCCCATTCACTCATGTCTAATGGGACCTGCTCACTCAAATCTCTCTCTAAGGCGTCAGGGTCACTGGTTTACTGCAGCAGGTCTGTAACCAGATACAACACTTAGGTTCCAAACCCCCAGTGCAAGTATTTGTCGGGGTGGGGTGGGGCGGGGGAGGGGAATCTATTCTTCACTGGGCTACCAGCCAGTTCACTGAGCGATCATCAGCCCATACTTTGAACACAAGAGGCTCCTTTTCTTCTCCCGTTCTGCTAGGAAACTCCTCAGCTTGGTGGTTGAGAAAGTGACTACCACTTGCTGTCTGCCATCCAATCCCGTCTCCTGGAGCCATGGAGCCTGAAGGCATTCCTCTACCGATGGCCTCCCCCTAGGATAGGAAGAGAGCTAGAGCGTCAACAAGAGTCTGGATCAGAGGGAGACACGCAGTGAGAGGAAGTTAGGTAGCTGGCTAGAGAGAGAGAGAAGAGAGCAGTAACTGGGCCCTGCATAGGTTTGCAGGCTGGAAAGCAAACATCCTCTTACCAGGGATTTGCGCACAGCGTGCTTTGAAGAAATGTCACGGCCCCCCCGGACAGACCCGCGTAGCATCTGGTAAGTTTCACCTTCCCTTTCTTGGCGATTCTCAGAAAGTCACAGGCTACATCAGAACTGAGGGGGTAGTCGGCACTCAGCCTAACACAAAAAAGGAGGGTAAATCGACACGCGAGGGGAAAGGCCTCTTTGTAAATGCAACTGACTGTTCCCAGTTCCTTGCTGAGCACTCCTGGGAAGTGCTGGGCCAGTGCGAGGAAGCAGACCCCACCTGTGCTGTGAAGCATTGCATGGGAAGAGGAAATGGAAGACGAGATGATTTATTGGAGGAAGGGTTCATTAGAATGATTTGTTTGCCTTTTTACTTCGTGTAGTTTTAATGTGCTTGTGCTGGCTGAGTTTTATTGGAGAGCCGAGCCATGCATGAAAGGGTTCATTAGAATGATTTGTTTGCCTTTTTACTTCCTGTAGTTTTAATGTGCTTGTGCTGGCTGAGTTTTATTGGAGAGCCGAGCCATGCATGAAAGGTGGGTGTGGGTTGATTCTGTGTTGCAACATGGCCCCTTGACACCAATCCTGCTGTGCAAAGGGCCTATAAAGGCAGCCCATCGGGGAGTACTCCTTTCACCTCAGACAGTGTGGAGCCAGCATAGACAGCTTTAAACCACTCTATTTCACAACCCTCAGTTCTGGGTGTGTGGCCAGGGAGGAGGGACGTGGCTGGAATGCCACTGTACTCTGGCTATTCTGAGCTGATGCAGTAGGCCCTTAGTGCATCTCTGCTGGTGGATCTCCTTTGAAACTCTAGTGGATTTAAAGCTGCCTTCCACTGATGCAATCCACAATCACAGAAATGCAGGACTGGAAGGGACCTCCATAGGTCATCTAGTTCAGCCCCTGAACTGAGGCATGACCAAGTATTATCTAGACCATCCCTGAGAGGTGTTTGTCTAACCTGTTCTTCAAAACCTCCAATAATGGAAATTCCACAATGTCCCTAGGTAATTTGTTCTGGTGCTTAACCACTCTGACAGTTATCTAGTTTTTTCCTGATGTAAGCAGTGTCAGGATGAGCTCCACCCTGACATCTGGTGGTGAGGTGTGGCAAGGTTACACTAATGTGCAATCTAAATCTCCCTTGCTGCAATTTAACCCATTACTTCTTGTCCTATCCTCTGTGGTTCAGGGGAACAATTTATCACCCTTCTTTTTATAGCAATCTTTTAAGTACTTGAAGACTGTTATGTCCTCACTCAGTCTACAGACTAAACAAACCCATTTTTTTCAATCTTTTCTAGACCATTAATCATTTTTGTTGCTCTCCTCTGAACTTTCTCCAATTTGTCCACATCCTTCCTGAAGAATTGGACAGAATACTTCAGATTATGCCTTATCAGTGCTGAGTAAAGGAGAAGAATTACTTCTCATGTCTTGCTTACAACACTCCTGCTAATACATAGCCCTGCTCTACACTAGGACTTTAGGTCGAATTTAGCAGCGTTAAATCGATGTAAACCTGCACCTGTCCACACGATGAAGCCCTTTTTTGACTTAAAGGGCTCTTAAAATTGATTTCCTTACTCCAACCCTGACAAGTGGATTAGCGCTTAAATCGGCCTTGCCGGCTCGAATTTGGGGTACTGTGGACACAATTCGACTGTATTGGCCTCCGGGAGCTATCCCAGAGTGCTCCATTGTGACCGCTCTGGACAGCACTCTCAACTCAGATGCACTGGCCAGGTAGACAGGAAAAGAACCGCGAACTTTTGAATCTCATTTCCAGAGACCCACTGGGAATTGTGGGATAGCTACCCACAGTGCAACACTCCGGAAGTTGATGCGTGCCTCGGTACGGTGGAAGCATTCTGCCGAGTTAATGCACTTAATGCACTTAGAGCATTTTCTGTGCGGACACACACACTTGAATATATAAAAACGATTTCTAAAAAAACGACTTCTATAAATTCAACCTAATTTCGTAGTGTACACATACCCATAGAATCATAGAAATGTAGGGCTGGAAGGGACCATGAGAAGTCATCAAGTCCAGCACCCAGCACTGAGGCAGGGCCAAGAAAACCTAGACCATCCCTGACGGATGTTTGTCCAACTTGTTTTTAAAAACTTCCAAGATCTCCTGATTAAGCCACTGTGGTGTTTTACCATAATCCCTATCTCTCCTACACTTTGGGGTAGTTTGTTCTTGTGCCCTTAATGTCTCTTTAAAAAACTGCCAGCTCTCCTGAACTCTTTCCCCTTTTATTTGCTTCCCACAGGATCTTAACTACCAATTCTCTGAGTTTGCTAAAGTTTACCTTCTTGAAATCCATTATCTTTAGTCTGCTGTTTTCCTTCCTATCATTCCTTAGAATCATGAGCTCTGTCATGTCATGATCACTTTCACCCAAGCTGCCTTCCACTTTCAAATTCTCATCCAGTTCCTCCTTGTTCGTCAGAATCAAATCTAGGACAGCCTCTCCCCTAGTAGCTTTTTTCACCTTCTGCAATAAACAGTTGTCTCCAATGCATTCCAAGAACTTGCTGGATAATCTGTGCTCTGCTGTGTTATTTTCCCAACAGATGTCTGAGTAGCTGAAGTCTCCCATCACCACCGAGTCCTGCGCTTTGGACGATTTTGTTAGTTGTTTAAAAAAAGCCTCATCCAGCTCTTCTTCCCTGGTTAGTTGGTCTGTAGTAGACCCCGACCATAACATCACCCTTGGTTTTTACCCCTTTTATCCTTATCCAGAGTCTTTCAACAGGTCTGCCTCCCTCTTCTATCTCAACCTCAGTGCAAACGTACACATCTTTGATATACAAGGCAACTCCTCCTCCCTTTTTTCCTGTCTGTCCTTCCTGAACAAGCTGTATCCTTCTATACCGATATTCCAGTCGTGTGAATGATCCCACCACTTTTCTGTGATGCCAATTGTGTCGTCATTGTGATTATTCACTTGTATTTCTAGTTCTTTGCAAGGGAACAACTTACATGATGAAAGCGGTGATGCCGACAGCCCAGATGTCAGTCTGCGGGAGGGCTCCTTGCTCTGACAGCAGTTCTGGAGCTACAAAGGCACAGCAGTATGAGTTGAGTTTCCTTACAAGATGGAACATTTATTCTAGCAGAAAAGCTCAGTGTGATAGTTTTAATCTTTGCTATGCTCCCAAGAGACGAGGAAGAGAAGGTCTGTTACAGAGGACAGGTTGATGCATGACACCCCATGAATATCCTGAGTCATTTAAGAAGCCAAACAAATGGAGACCTACAAACACATCTCCAAAAAGCTTTGTCTTTACTAGGTATATATTGCAAATCTAGTGCTGTGTTCATTGCTTTTGCCCATGCAGTGACTGCATGATGAGACATTGTGCTTCACATTGTCTCACATTTTAAATCAACCAATGTGATATTTATGAGTTACAGTCACTGAGTCAATGGAACAAGCAAGCTGGGAAGGTTGCTGTTTCCACTCAGTTCTAGCCACTGCACCAGCCAACCGCAGGCCAGGGCTAGCACACAGGCAGACTCAAAACCTTCTGAACTCCAGCATCATCCAGACCAGGAAATTCACGGTGAATTCTGGACACTGCAGAAACATCCAGTTCTATAACCTCCATTATAGCACAAGTGGGAATAATTTAAGAGAATTGAGGCCGACCTCAATTTCCTGTTAGCTGGCAACCAACGGGAGCATCTGCCAGGCAATGAATGGGAGCATCTACAAACACATCTATGAAGTGTCGCTCCCACCATTGTCCCAGTTTGACCTTCCATCTAGCAGGGGCCCGAGGCCATGCTGACGTAGCACTGACATACCGTACTCACCCATGGTTTCTACGTAGTCAATGCACCTATCCATGGTAATGACTCTGTCTGGCATGTAGAACTGCGCGTTGCCAAAGTCCAGGAGTTTAAGCAGGTTGGGTTCTGTAATTATCATGTTTTCAGACCTCAGATCCAAGTGCAGGATGTGGTGTGCGTGGAGGAACTCAACTGCACTGAGGATCTGCCATAGATAGTCTCTGACCTCCACCTCTGAATAGGATGTCCTGATAAAGGAAACAGTAAAAATCATAACTGTCCTTCCTGCGTATTTTAATGGCCTGTTCCTGTTCCACTGAAATCAATAGGAAAATTCCCATTAAGTCCTAATAGGATCAGCACTTTTCATCAGCTTCAGATACTTCACAGTCATTAATAATTAACCCTCACGAAGCTCCACTGGGGGAAGGTAAGTAAATATTGTTATGCCTGTATTACAGATGGACACCTGAGGCTGAGAAATTAAGTGACTGGGCTGCAGAGGGTGTCAGTGGCAGAGTGGGACCAGAATGCAGCTCCTGTGGTTAGATCATGGGCTTAGCCTTCCCTTCTTACTCATTAGATGTCATCTGATCAGTTTTCAGCCATTAGGGGGAGGCTGAAGGAGAAATGGGAATAGGTGGAAAGGCTGCCTGAACCACACACAATCCCCATGCCATCTATTGTACATTTACACCTTAAAGGTAGGATTTACGCTCGGCCAGAACGAGCAGCCTCTTTATGGCCACTCGAGAGCTGGGATTTAACGAGAGACTGTGGGAATCAAGGCAGCGAACAGATGCATTCAAATAATTGATGCCCTTCATCTCTGGTGGTGCTCCATAGGTACTGGTTTTGTGGCTGATCCACGGAAGCCGAAGATCCAAACAAGTCTCAGGGGAGTAAAGGAGATGTATCACAAGTGTAGTACGAGATTAGACTGGGGGAAAACCTGGGTGGAAGAAGATGCTCCAGAATGAAGAGGTGGGCAAAAATCCACAATACAGATGCTTCACTAGCTACACCAGCCTCAAAGAAAGCAGGTACAGTGGGATGTGTACCTTTCAGCCAAACAATGGAGTAGCTCTGGCCCCACGCACAATTCCAGGATCAGCACTAGGTGCCGTGGGCTCACGTAGGCTCCTTGCAGCTGGACTATATTTGTGTGATGAAGCTTCCTCAGGACTTGATATTCCTGGAGCACGGTCTGCTTGTCTTCTTGCCGGTAGGGGATAATTTTGGCTGCCTGCGCATTTCCGCTTAATTTTTCCCTGCACTGTCTGACGATGCTGAAACGCCCCCTGGAGCAACAAAAGCACAGGGGCAAGTTAAACTTCTCCTGCTGCTCTTGGAACAAGGTAGCCTGAGCCAGGTTCTGCCCTACCTTAGGATCAACAGCATCCTACTGCTTGTTTTGCATCCAGACCCTGGAGTGAAAACTATGATCATGCTGGGCTGGCATGAGAGACCGTAAGTCTGCACTTCCTTAAAGTGAAAGCGTATGGCTACTTTTAATGGCAGCAGCAAAAGCCTGACCTCTAGTGCCTGTGAATAATATCCGCCATGCATAGGTGCAATGATGGGTATGTTTACATGTTATGTTTGGAGCTGGGGGTGTGAAGGAGCTAGCATGCTAAAAATAGTAGTGTCTTCGGAGTATCACAAGCAGTGTCAGCATGGGCTAGCCGTGCCGAGTACAAACCTGCCTGAACTCCATGGGGACGTACTCAGCATGGCTGGCCCGTGCTGCTGCTCATGGCTGCCCTACTATTCTAGCGTGCCAGCTCGATGACAGCTAGCACCAGTACGTCTCAGTGAACTGAGCTCACAAGCGTAAAGGTAGCCTAAGAGAGAATCCTTTACCAGCCCAGAGGATAGCTGGGCTGTACATTATTGGGCTTCTTAGCAAGAATCCAGTGTTTAGACCCCACATTCTGATTCAGTGTCTTTTACCTTTTAGGACACTGGCTAATTCCCAGATGTGAAATTCCTTGGGGATGGGCTAGTTCCTAAGTGTTGGGGGGGGGCCTCTACAAGGTGATGGAGACTCTTGCCCGGAGTGAGTCCTGAGTGGCCCCATCTTCTCCTCCGTCCCACCTCTTGGAAAGCCCCTCTCCTCTGCCACAGTGTGGGATACAGTAAGGACAATGAAATTCTGGGGGCCTATGGATCTGTTACAGTTGATGTCTGGCTATTGGATTTGAATTGCTATGAACCCCAGGCGCTCAATGGCAAGCTTTATCTACCTGGAAGGAGTGGGATCTGCCCTGGTTGGTGAGTACGTGTATGGAGTTAGTGAGAGACCTACACATGTCCATTTGAGCAGGGTCTGGCTCAGGATTCATTTAATGATGGCAATATCAAGTCAGACAAGAGGAGGGCAACCAAGCAATGCCCAGTATCCTGTGCTACTGGAGATGTTTTCATTAAAACAAAGTGGTAAATGGGCAGGTAACAGGTGGGTGGCCGGTAGGTTTATAAAAGTGACATTTCTGAGTTTTAGGGTCCAAACTGAAGCATTTTCCCCTGAACATTTGAGTGTTTTAACTGTGGGTTTCTGGCCTTTATACCTTTTGATCTCTGTCTGGAAGGCGTAGCTTTGCTGGGTTGGAAAAGGCTCTGCTGGTGCCATTATTTCACTCTCACCCTCTGTAGCAGCTGGGAACGTCTGCTTTGCAGATTGAAACGCTAGAGGGAAAGAGAGACATGGATGTATAAGAGAAAACAACACTAAGTTCAGTTCAAATCCTTGCTTTGTCATCCCTGGGTATCTTCTTGTCAATAGAGATGAAGACAGGCAGCTACCGTATTTCAGATGTCAGCAGGCACATTTGTGAAATGTCTCACAATAGAGGCACCAAATCACATTCTAGTGCAACGGTTCTCAAACTGTGGGTTGGGTCTAGGTTGGGCTTGCTGGATCCCAGGGCTGAAACTGAAGCCCTGAGCCCCACCACCCAAGGACGAAGCCTGAGGGTTTCAGCCCTGCATGTTGGGACTCAGGTTACAGGCCCCCCACTTGGGACTGAAGCTCTTGGACTTCAGTTTTGTCCCCCCTCCACCGCCCGGGTCAGTGGGGCTGGGGTGGGCTCAGGCTTTGGTCCCCACTCCTGGGGTAGTGTAGTAATTTTTATTGTCAGAAGGGGGTCGCGGAACAATGAAGTTTGAGAACCCCTGTTGTAGTGCAAAGAAACACCTTCAGGATTGAACACAGGGTTACTGACACTGGAGCTGGAGGTATAATTTCCAGCTCGGGGGGACATTCACAGGTTAGCTCTGAACAAGCCAGCGCACTAAATCAGCAATGTAGCTGCCATGACACAAGCCACCCCAAGTATGTACCTAGGTCTCTGACAGGATTGCACTCAGGGCAGCCAGCTCGTCATGCCGCTCATGGGCCTGCAGCTACACTTCTATGTTTAGCGTGCTAGCTCAATCAGAGCTAGCATGGGTAGGTCTACCTGAGCTGGAAATTCTACCTCCAGCCCCAGTGTAGACATGTCCCATTACGAGTTTCCTCTGGACTAGCCTATGACATAGGCAGGTTAGAGGACCAGTGGATCTAATGGAAGAACTTGCTGCTCTGTCTCACTGCAAATGGCAAGCAATTAGTCTATATTAGCCTAGGCCACTGGTTCTCAACCTGCCACCTGGTCACAGCCCTCAATGAGATGGCAAGACATTGCCTGTGGACCGGTAACCTGCTTCTACTCCATGTTTCATTTTATCAGCTGAAGCAGAATTTCTGCAGTCACTTGCCATTGGTTCTTCCTGCATATTCCTCTGGAATAGGAGCACCGTATGAAACATGATGGCACCTCCTTGGAAGCACTGTGTGTACTGGCATAAAGAAATTTGGATCGTGGCTCAGGAGAGATTGTGAGATCACAGTATAAAAACGGTTGAGAATTCCTGGCCTAAGGCAAGCATATAGGGCGAGGGTTGGTAAATTACATTGAGATGGGCAAGGCTATTTCTCTGGTGTAGTGGAATCCTTTCAATTGTCCTGGTGATGTCAAGGAATTATGACGTGATTGGAATAACAGAGACTTGGCGGGATAACTCACATGACTGGAGTACTGTCATGGATGGTTATAAACTGTTCAGGAAGGACAGGCAGGGCAGAAAAGGTGGGGGAGTAGCACTGTATGTAAGGGAGCAGTATGACTGCTCAGAGCTCTGGTACGAAACTGCAGAAAAACCTGTGTCTCTGGATTAAGTTTAGAAGTGTGAGCAACAAGAGTGATGTACTGGTGGGAGTCTGCTATAGACCACTGGACCAGGGGGATGAGGTGGATGAGGCTTTCTTCCGGCAGCTCGCAGAAGCTACTTGATCGCACACCCTGGTTCTCATGGGTGACTTTAATTTTCCTGATATCTGCTGGGAGAGCAATACAGCGGTGCACAGACAATCCAGGAAGTTTTTGGAAAGCGTAGGGGACAATTTCCTGGTGCAAGTGCTAAAGGAGCCAACTAGGGGGGGGAGCTTTTCTTGACCTGTTGCTCCCAAACCGGGAAGAATTAGTGGGGGAAGCAAAAGTGGATGGGAATCTGGGAGGCAGTGACCATGAGTTGGTTGAGTTCAGGATCCTGACACAGGGAAGAAAGGTAAGCAGCAGGATACGGACCCTGGACTTCAGGAAAGCAGACTTCGACTCCCTCAGGGAACGGATGGGTAGGATGCCCTGGGGGACTAACATGAAGGGGAAAGGAGTCCAGGAGAGCTGGCTGTATTTCAAGGAATCCCTGTTGAGGTTACAGGGACAAACCATCCCGATGTGTCGAAAGAATAGTAAATATGGCAGGCGACCAGCTTGGCTTAACGGTGAAATCCTAGCAGATCTTAAACATAAAAAAGAAGCTTACAAGAAGTGGAAGGTTGGACATATGACCAGGGAAGAGTATAAAAATATTGCTCGGGCATGTAGGAATGAAATCAGGAGGGCCAAATCGCACCTGGAGCTGCAGTTAGCGAGAGATGTCAAGAGTAACAAGAAGGGTTTCTTCAGGTATGTTGGCAACAAGAAGAAAGCCAAGGAAAGTGTGGGCCCCTTAATGAATGAGGGAGGCAACCTAGTGACAGAGGATGTGGAAAAAGCTAATGTACTCAATGCTTTTTTTGCCTCTGTCTTCACTAACAAGGTCAGCTCCCAGACTGCTGCGCTGGGCATCACAACATGGGGAATAGATGGCCAGCCCTCTGTGGAGAAAGAGGTGGTTAGGGACTATTTAGAAAAGCTGGACGTGCACAAGTCCATGGGGCCGGACGAGTTGCATCCGAGAGTGCTAAAGGAATTGGCGGCTGTGATTGCAGAGCCATTGGCCATTATCTTTGAAAACTCATGGCGAACGGGGGAAGTCCCGGATGACTGGAAAAAGGCTAATGTAGTGCCAATCTTTAAAAAAGGGAAGAAGGAGGATCCTGGGAACTACAGGCCAGTCAGCCTCACCTCAGTCCCTGGAAAAATCATGGAGCAGGTCCTCAAAGAATCAATCCTGAAGCACTTACATGAGAGGAAAGTGATCAGGAACAGTCAACATGGATTCACCAAGGGAAGGTCATGCCTGACTAATCTAATCGCCTTCTATGATGAGATTACTGGTGCTGTGGATGAAGGGAAAGCAGTGGATGTATTGTTTCTTGACTTTAGCAAAGCTTTTGACACGGTCTCCCACAGTATTCTTGTCAGCAAGTTAAAGAAGTATGGGCTGGATGAATGCACTATAAGGTGGGTAGAAAGTTGGCTAGATTGTCGGGCTCAACAGGTAGTGATCAATGGCTCCATGTCTAGTTGGCAGCCGGTGTCAAGTGGAGTGCCCCAGGGGTCGGTCCTGGGGCCGGTTTTGTTCAATATCTTCATAAATGATCTGGAGGATGGTGTGGATTGCACGCTCAGCAAATTTGTGGATGATACTAAACTGGGAGGAGTGGTAGATACGCTAGAGGGCAGGGATAGGATACAGAGGGACCTAGACAAATTGGAGGATTGGGCCAAAAGAAATCTGATGAGGTTCAATAAGGATAAGTGCAGGGTCCTGCACTTAGGACGGAAGAACCCAATGCACAGCTGCAGACTACGGACCGAATGGCTAGGCAGCAGTTCTGCGGAAAAGGACCTAGGGGTGACAGTGGACGAGAAGCTGGATATGAGTCAGCAGTGTGCCCTTGTTGCCAAGAAGGCCAATGGCATTTTGGGATGTATAAGTAGGGGCATAGCGAGCAGATCGAGGGATGTGATCGTCCCCCTCTATTCGACATTGGTGAGGCCTCATCTGGAGTACTGTGTCCAGTTTTGGGCCCCACACTACAAGAAGGATGTGGATAAATTGGAGAGAGTCCAGCGAAGGGCAACAAAAATGATTAGGGGTCTGGAACACATGACTTATGAGGAGAGGCTGAGGGAACTGGGATTGTTTAGTCTGCAGAAGAGAAGAATGAGGGGGGATCTGATAGCTGCTTTCAACTACCTGAGAGGTGGTTCCAGAGAGGATGGTTCTAGACTATTCTCAGTGGTAGAAGAGGACAGGATAAGGAGTAATGGTCTCAAGTTGCAGTGGGGGAGGTTTAGGTTGGATATTAGGAAAAACTTTTTCACTAAGAGGGTGGTGAAACACTGGAATGCGTTACCTAGGGAGGTGGTAGAATCTCCTTCCTTAGAAGTTTTTAAGGTCAGGCTTGACAAAGCCCTGGCTGGGATGATTTAATTGGGGATTGGTCCTGCTTTGAGCAGGGGGTTGGACTAGATGACCTCCTGAGGTCCCTTCCAACCCTGATATTCTATGATTCTATGAAACAGAATGCCAGATAGGCCATTATCTCAGTTCTCAGAGGGATGCCTTCAGCTGCTGGGAGAGTCCTTCTCATTTAATGGATTTCTTTAAAAATAAGCAACAATACAAACAAACCATTAAACTATAGAGAAAAACTATGGGATAAGTTTGACTCGCTAAGCAGAGAAATAGCCCAAAATGAACAAAGGGAATTTTACAGACACAAACACCAATTCACATCAATGAACTACTGAGTTGTGTCTTGTAGACGGCACCAGGGCCATGGCATTTCAATGGACTTTTCACCACTTCCATAGGTGTACTATTAAGCCTACGCTTCACTCAACTGAAACACATTACTCTGATTCTATTCCCTGGGGATTGCCCAAATTAAATGAGCATGCCGGAGCATTAAGTGATCTCACTTAAATGAGCATTAAGTGGTCTTTCCTGTACAAGTAATCTACAGTTTCAATCCGAAGATGCCAAGGCTAGGAGTTCTCACAACTCATCCTGCTGTCAGCTGAGGGACGATCTATGAACAACAGCACCTAGGATTCAAAACCCTAAAACAGACTGGAGGCAATGGAGTTCCTCCAGGTTTATGCTTCATTTCCCCTGAGTGTACACACAAAGAAGGTACGATAGTGTAGATGTTCTACCACCACCCAATAGCTTACCTGTTTGGTCTTTTTCACCAATCTTTACTTTGGCCGACGGGCTGCTGTAAGGTCCCATTCCAGCTTTACTGATGCAGGCTGTCCGGAAGGCGTAAACCAAGCCCCTGGAGAGATTACTGGCATAGTAGCAGCAATCAGCCATGTCAGTAACAAGGGTCTTCCATTCACCATCTTGGCCAAGCAAAGAGAGACACAGGTTAGCACTTGTTCTAGGGATTATCGGGTGTCTTTTGTGCCACCAATTACTGCTGTTCTGGAGTGCAGAAAATTGGTGGCATATTTAAACGAACCAGCTGGGGCTGAAATTATAACCTCACGTTGCCTTGTCATGTTTGTAGTGATCTCATATTTTCACTTCTGAAGCCAGGTATTTTATATTAGAGCCATGCAATGCTCATTGCAGGGGGTGGCTGCGAATGCGTTTGTAGTTTCAGTTCATGTAATTTCATACCTATCCTCCCTGAGCTCCACTTTGAGATTTGAGGTTCAACCATGAACCCCAAACTCAAAGCAAAACCCTGCTCAAAAAACCGCTGTATTTTACTTAGCTTCATGATGAAAGCAAGCAAAACTGAAAACATCGCACCACTATAATTAAGAACCATAAATAAATCCCCAGAATAATTTAAACCTGGGCCCTAGATCACTCAAGGTTTGTTAGGTTGGATATTAGGAAAAACTTTTTCACTAGGAGGGTGGTGAAACACTGGAATGCGTTACCTAGGGAGGTGGTGGAATCTCCTTCCTTAGAGGTTTTTAAGGTCAGGCTTGACAAAACCCTGGCTGGGATGATTTAGTTGGGGATTGGTCCTGCTTTGAGCAGGGGGTTGGACTAGATGACCTCCTGAGGTCCCTTCCAACCCTGATATTCTATGATTCTAAGCTCAAATGACCTTTCAAGGACTCTAGTAAGGGTTTTAGATTTGTAATGGAATCCCGATCCAGATGAGTCTCATGTGATTCTGAGTTTTGTTGAGAACATTTCACATAACTCTACTTTTTATACATTCCGGTTTGCATACTGCAGTTACACATTGTGTTATATAGTATTGTTGTGTCAGCAGGGAAATGGATACACCACAGGCCCAGGGTTAGGGAACAACAGGAACAGATTTATTCAGGTATAAACCCTCATAGAGGAACAACTCCTTACCTAACTCATGACTATCCAGAATGAACTACATATGTATTCAGTGGTTTTCAAACCTATATGATTGCACCCTGCTTCTTTGTGTAGTAGTTTACACACACACCCTGCGACACAAGTACATATACTGATAAAAAAAATCAACATGCAACTCTCACTAAACATTAAAAACAGTAAGGCATTGATTCAAACAGAGCCATTTAAGTACATAGCAATGTAAATTTTAAGTGAGATACTGCTTACTGGCATCACATTCTTGTTACCAGTGTGAAGGGTTTGCCTATTTTTTGGAGCACAGCAATTCCCATCCTGGGTTGGATGCTTGAAACAGCTCTCCAGAGATCCCCTTCTACCTTCAATTAAATGGGCACCCCGCATGGTAGCAAACAGTGGCAATGACTTTGTGTAATGCTGTGCCAGCTTAACAGAAATCCGCCAGAATGCACAGCACCATCTAGAGTCCAATACACAGCATCATCCAAGGACCTGATATGATTCTGGCCGAATCAACGTTGCTAGTTATTCATTGCTGTGGGCAAAATGTGTGCAGTATGTTCTTTTCCCCGAAAATTTCTCATGCCCACACCTCCCAGCAGAATACCTTCCATGCCCCCAAGTCTGAAAACCTCTGATATACACAGATCTAGAGGAAGGCACATAGGACAACTGGGCCCAACTACATTTGGGTGAAATTTTTCGGACAAAACTTTTTTCCTGACAAAAAGTGCTGAATGGTGACATCTAAATGTTTCATGAATTGATGTTGATTTTACTGAACTGTTTCAACTGAAAAGAAGCTAAAAAAATCAGAAAAGCTCAAAACATTTTATTTCAACATTTCAAAATCAAATCCGCTGACTTTTGTTCAAAACAATTTTGCCTTTCAAAATTTTATTTTGGCCATTTTTAAGCATTTTTAATTAAAAAAATGTTTTAAAATGGTAAAAATAAAACCTTTCCATTTAATTAATGCCAAAACAGTGTTTGACCTGAAATTAAATTAAATTTAATTTACTCTACAATTCTCCCAAAATTTCAAAATTTTTTGCTTTGGGTTGACCCAAAATGATCTTTTCCCCCTGATTTTTTAGAATTGCCATGTAATCAAACGTCCGTTAGTTGCACAGCTCTAGGCCCAATGTGGGTGACCTGTAGGTGCTACTGCAAGGTAAATATTTAATATTATTAGTAATAATAAAAGGAACTCAGAGAGGTCAGGCGCTAAAGGCTCTGATCCAAGGCCAGCTGAAGTAAATGGAAAGATTCCCAGTGACTTCAGTGGGCTTTGCATCAGGCTCTGAATGAGTCAGGCAACCCAAATAATATATGACTAAAGGTATAATTATCTCTGAATCAAGGAGACTGTCATTGCACAGATCTTGTACAGGATACTGATGGGAAACTACGTTCTTTGGCACATGGACTGTCTTTTTATTCTGTTTGTACAGCACCTAGCACAATGAGGCCTTGATCCATGACTGGGGCTCCTTGGCACTATGATACTACTACGACTGGACAATCATGATAACAATAATGAGAAGTGGAGACTATCTAGTTCTGCTTTACCTTCGCTCTTGCACTGTACAGTATACGTAACCACGGTGTTAGATTCCACAGGTTTCCAGACCACTTGCACTCCATCCTCATATACCTCCACAATATCAGGGGCGGGGGGACTAGCCAGAACTTCTGTGAGGGAGGCACGGACAATTAAGGGTGTCATAGACAATAGACAGACATGAAGGCCTAGACCCCTCTTCCTCTAACAGATGAGTAATTTTACAGTTGTAGATTTTCTTCCATTCCAAACAGCTGATCCCTTTTGGAATGGTAAACTCTGTTTGCCTGATTTCAAACCTATCAAAAACTTGAAAGTTGGATTCAAACTAGAGTGTTATTGATTTTCCATTCCACTTAGGAGAGACTCTGAAAAAAGGAGCAGAGAGAAAGAACTCAAGGCAAACTGCAGCAAGCATGGCGGAAACAAACACATATATAAACTCCTCTGTATAAGGAGCAGAGATAGGGAGGAGAGAAAAATTCCATGGAAAATATAAACACAATCTGTCAGATGCATGCTTGGTGTAAACTCCATTAACTTCAACAGACTTACATCATGGAAATATCTGACTCAGTATATACAATGAATACAAGCTATGCATTTGCACCAACCTAGTTCTGGGAGATAGGTGAATTCTTCGTAGGTAAAAACATATTTTGGTTGTTTTCTAAAACAGAATAATCTTTGAAAAACCCAGGAGTTTGAAAAGGTATGCAATTTGAACTAGTTTTGTGAACATCAGTTTACTAACCATCACATTCTATCAGATCCGCCTGTCCTTACTTCTGAATGTCACTTGCTTTAGTTTTTATAATGATCTTACTTGCTAAAAAAAAAAAATGGTATTTGTATTTCCAGCCTCTACGTTCCAAGGTCTTCCAGTTCCAACCATCTAAATTAAGGTTTCTACACTACGGTCAATGCGTCAGCTTTCACCAAGGCACCTTGAAGCATCTGTACTATTGGGGTGTTGAGGCTAAAGTGCAAACGGAGACAGATACGTCGCCTTTGCTGCCTTCCCATCTGGAACTTTCTCTGTGAGTTCCCAGAAAACGAAGTATCCCTCAGTGGAAGAAAATCTATTATGCAACATGTCTGCTAATTCTGGATATAATCCTCGAGTGAGAGCTGTACAAACCAGGCATCTACTTCCTTGAATTACTTCCAGCTCTTACCTGCCTTCCTTATTACACAGGAGGTGGATGCTGTACCCAGGGAGTTGCTGGCCGCACATGTGTAAATACCAAAATCCTCATCCATAACCACCAATATGGTTAAAAGCTGAAAGTTTTTGAGTGTGGCTGAGATCAGTATCCTACTGCTGCTGCGAATGGGCACCCCATCTGTAAGGCAGAAGGAATAAGTCCTTAAATTCTACTGAGATGGCTAAGCCCTGGTCTACACTAGGACTTTAGGTCGAATTTAGCAGCATTAAATCGATGTAAACCTGCACAGTCCACACGATGAAGCCCTTTATTTCGACTTAAAGGGCTCTTAAAATCGATTTCTTTTCTCCACCCCTGACAAGTGGATTAGCGCTTAAATCGGCCTTGCCGGCTTGAATTTGGGGTACTGTGGACACAATTCGACGGTATTGGCCTCCGGGAGCTATCCCAGAGTGCTCCATTGTGACCGCTCTGGACAGCACTCTCAACTCAGATGCACTGGCCAGGTAGACAGGAAAAGAACCGCGAACTTTTGAATCTCATTTCCTGTTTGGCCAGCGTGGCAAGCTACAGGTGACCATGCAGAGCTCATCAGCAGAGGCGACCATGATGGAGTCCCAGAATCGCAAAAGAGCTCCAGCATGGACCGAACGGGAGGTACGGGATCTGATCGCCGTATGGGGAGAGGAATCCGTGCTATCAGAACTCCGATCCAGTTTTCGAAATGCCAAAACCTTTGTCAAAATCTCCCAGGGCATGAAGGACAGAGGCCATAACAGGGACCTGAAGCAGTGCCGCGTGAAACTGAAGGAGCTGAGGCAAGCCTACCAGAAAACCAGAGAGGCGAACGGCCGCTCCAGGTCAGAGCCCCAAACATGCCACTTCTATGATGAGCTGCATGCCATTTTAGGGGGTTCAGCCACTACTACCCCAGCCGTGTTGTTTGACTCCTTCAATGGAGATGGAGGCAATACAGAAGCAGGTTTTGGGGATGAAGAAGATGATGATGATGATGAGGTTGTAGATAGCTCACAGCAAGCAAGCGGAGAAACCGGTTTTCCCGACAGCCAGGAACTGTTTCTCACCCTGGACCTGGAGCCAGTACCCCCCGAACCCACCCAAGGCTGCCTCCTGGACCCAGCAGGTGGAGAAGGGACCTCCGGTGAGTGTACCTTTTAAAATACTATACATGGTTTAAAAGCAAGCATGTGAAAGGATTACTTTGCCCTGGCATTCGTGGCTCTCCTGGATATACTCCCAAAGCCTTTGCAAAAGGTTTCTGGGGAGGGCAGCCTTATTGCATCCTTCATGGTAGGACACTTTACCACTCCAGGCCAGTAACACGTACTCGGGAATCATTGTACAACAAAGCATTGCAGTGTATGTTTGCTGGCGTTCAAACAACATCCGTTCTTTATCTCTCTGTGTTATCCTCAGGAGAGTGAGATATAATTCACGGTCACCTGGTTGAAATAGAGTGCTTTTCTTCAGGGGACACTCAGAGGAGCCCATTCCTGCTGGGCTGTTTGCCTGTGGCTAAACAGAAATGTTCCCCCCTGTTAGCCAGAGGGACGGGGGAGGGTTGAGGGGGTAGCCACGCGGTGGGGGGAGGCAAAATGCGACCTTGTAAAGAAAGCACATATGCTGTGTATGTCATGTTAACAGCAAGTTTTACCCTGAAAGAGTGTAGCCACTGTTTTATAAAATGTGTCTTTTTAAATACCGCTGTCCCTTTTTTTTTCTCCACCAGCTGCATGTGTTTCAATGATCACAGGATCTTCTCCTTCCCAGAGGCTAGTGAAGATCAGAAAGAAAAAAAAACGCACTCGAGATGAAATGTTCTCTGAGCTCATGCTGTCCTCCCACACTGACAGAGCACAGACAAATGCGTGGAGGCAAATAATGTCAGAGTGCAGGAAAGCACAAAATGACCGGGAGGAGAGGTGGCGGGCTGAAGAGAGTAAGTGGCAGGCTGAAGACAAGGCTGAAGCTCAAATGTGGCGGCAGTGTGATGAGAGGAGGCATGATTCAATGCTGAGGCTGCTGGAGGACCAAACCAGTATGCTCCAGTGTATGGTGGAGCTGCAGCAAAGGCAGCTGGAGCACAGACTGCCACTACAGCCCCTGTGTAACCAACCGCCCTCCTCCCCAAGTTCCATAGCCTCCACACCCAGACGCCCAAGAACGCGGTGGGGGGGCCACCGGCCAACCAGCCACTCCGCCACAGAGGATTGCCCCAAAAAAAGAAGGCTGGCATTCAATAAATTTTAAAGTTGTAAACTTTTAAAGTGCTGTGTGGCATTTTCCTTCCCTCCTCCACCACCCCTCCTGGGCTACCTTGGTAGTCATCCCCCTATTTGTGTGATGAATGAATAAAGAATGCATGAATGTGAAGCAACAATGACTTTATTGCCTCTGCAAGCGGTGATCGAAGGGAGGAGGGGAGGGTGGTTAGCTTACAGGGAAGTAGAGTGAACCAAGGAGCAGGGGGTTTCATCAAAGAGAAACAAACAGAACTTTCACACCATAGCCTGGCCAGTCATGAAACTGGTTTTCAAAGCTTCTCTGATGCGTACGGCGCCCTCCTGTGCTCTTCTAACCGCCCTGGTGTCTGGCTGCGCGTAACCAGCAGCCAGGCGATTTGCCTCAACCTCCCACCCCGCCATAAACGTCTCCCCCTTACTCTCACAGATATTGTGGAGCACACAGCAAGCAGTAATAACAGTGGGAATATTGGTTTCGCTGAGGTCTAAACGAGTCAGTAAACTGCGCCAGCGCGCCTTTAAACGTCCAAATGCACATTCTACCACCATTCTGCACTTGCTCAGCCTGTAGTTGAACAGCTTCTGACTACTGTCCAGGCTGCCTGCGTACGGCTTCATGAGCCATGGCATTAAGGAGTAGGCTGGGTCCCCAAGGATACATATAGGCATTTCAACATCCCCAACAGTTATTTTCTGGTCTGGGAATAAAGTCCCTTCCTGCAGCTTTTGAAACAGACCAGAGTTCCTGAAGATGCGAGCGTCATGTACCTTTCCTGGCCATCCCACGTTGATGTTGGTGAAACGTCCCTTGTGATCCACCAGAGCTTGCAGCACTATTGAAAAGTACCCCTTGCGGTTTATGTACTCGGCGGCTTGGTGCTCCGGTGCCAAGATAGGGATATGGGTTCCGTCTATGGCCCCACCCCAGTTAGGGAATCCCATTGCAGCAAAGCCATCCACTATGACCTGCACATTTCCCAGGGTCACTACCCTTGATATCAGCAGATCTTTTATTGCGTGGGCTACTTGCATCACAGCAGCCCCAACAGTAGATTTGCCCACTCCAAATTGATTCCCAACTGACCGGTAGCTGTCTGGCGTTGCAAGCTTCCACAGGGCTATCGCCACTCGCTTCTCGACTGTGCGGGCTGCTCTCATCTTGGTATTCATGCACTTCAGGGCAGGGGAAAGCAAGTCACAAAGTTCCATGAAAGTGTCCTTACGCATGCGAAAGTTTCGCAGCCACTGGGAATCGTCCCAGACCTGCAACACTATGCAGTCCCACCAGTCTGTGTTTGTTTCCCGAGCCCAGAATCGGCGTTCCACAGCATGAACCTGCCCCATTAGCACCATGATGCATGCATTGGCAGGGCCCATGCTTTCAGAGAAATCTGTGTCCATGTCCTGATCACTCACGTGACCGCGCTGACGTCGCCTCCTCGCCCGGTTTCGCTTTGCCAGGTTCTGGTGCTGCATATACTGCTGGATAATGCGTGTGGTGTTCAATGTGCTCCTAATTGCCAAAGTGAGCTGAGCGGCCTCCATGCTTGCCTTGGTATGGCGTCCGCACAGAAAAAAGGCGCGGAATGATTGTCTGCCATTGCTCTGACGGAGGGAGGGGCGACTGACGACACGGCTTACAGGGTTGGCTTCAGGGAGCTAAAATCAACAAAGGGGGTGGCTTTACATCAAGGAGTATTTCAGGCAGGACTTCACGGAGGGTTCCAATAAGAAATGGTGCACCTAAGTTATTGTTCTTATTGGAACAAGGAGGTTAGCCTGGCCTCTGATTGATACATGGCTAGATTTACCTCGCTGCACCTTCTCTGTAAGTGATTGCAGTGTGACCTAGAGGAATGAGTCCCCTAGACGGGGGAGGGGAGTACAAAACAAATCTGGTCTATTTCTTGTTTTGATCCACTCCATCTATCTTTTACATCTTTGGCTGGCAGCAGACGGTGCAGAAGGACTGCATGCCATCCACATCTCATGGCTGCTCGGCAGAAGATGGTACAGTACGACTGCTAGCCATCCTCATCTCTTGCCTGCCTGGCAGAAGATGATACAATACGACTGCTAGCTATCGTCATCTCTTGCCTGCCCGGCAGAAGATGGTACAGTACGACTGCTAGCAATCCGTATTGCCTGCCTGCTCACCATAAGATGGTTCAATAGGACTGACTGCAGGACTAAAGAGAATGACCTGGTCAAGTCACTCCAAATTTAGTCCCTGCGCCAATGTCTGCCCAGGCGCTTCCAGCTGACGTGGCCAGGAGCACCTCGGACATGACGATGATGGCTACCAGTCGTATTGCACCGTCTGCTGCCAGAAGGCAATGGGTTGCTGCTACTGTGTAGCAATGCCGTACCGCGTCTGCCAGCACCCAGGAGACATACGGTGACGGTTACCTGAGCGGGCTCCATGCTTGCCGTGGTATGGCGTCTACACAGGTAACTCAGGAAAAAAGGCGCAAAACTATTGTCTGCCCTTGCTTTCATGGAGGGAGGGAGGGAGGGAACGGGGGCCTGATGATATGTACCCAGAACCACCCACGACAATGTTTTAGCCCCATCAGGCATTGGGATCTCAACCCAGAATTCCAATGGGCAGCGGAGACTGCGGGAACTGTGGGATAGCTACCCACAGTGCAATGCTCCGGAAGTCGACTCTAGCCTCAGTACTGTGGAAGCACTCCACCGAGTTAATGCACTTAATGCACTTAGAGCATTTTCTGTGGGGACACACACACTTGAATATATAAAACCGATTTCTAAAAAACCGACTCCTATAAATTCGACCTTATTCCGTAGTGTAGACATACCCTAAAAGTCGCTTCTTATCCACTCCCCTTAACCTTCTCCTGGAACTTAGAGTCTCAATCATCTTTATTGTGCTATAACTCCAGATCCTATCATTAAATTGTCCCAAGTCCTCAAATGAGAGTTTACATCACCTCTGAACCAGTCAATGTGCAGAGGGAAATGGGCAGACGTTTGGCAGGACAGAGTCACAGACTGCCCCAGGGCAACATCCTGATCCATGAGCTCTTCTACAAAAGAAGGTGCTGAAAGAAAGAGGGAAAGCAGCATTTCAGATAGATTAAGACAATTACATATGTAAATCACAAGCAACATAACAGACAGCGTCTTTAATCAGACTAGCTTTCAAGGAGCGCCGATGGGAAAAAACAAACTTTTTTCACGCTCTTGTATGCATTATGCCATCCCTCCTCTTTTTAGGCCCCAGTGACCACATAGTAATGTGGCAGTTCAAAAAAAAAAGTCCTGCACGTCATTCAATGTCTTTTCACGGTGTGCCGGCCCAGACCCTGGAAGGGAGATTACATTACAAGCAAGCTGCCTAGAGAAGACCCAATAACTTCAGAAGGTAACACAGATATAGTAGTGATATGCAGCATACTTTTTCTTTAGTAAGTGTAGCACTTGTAATCAGTTCAACAGTTCTTAGAAAGTACGTTAGTGCTTTGATAGGACAGTGATGAGTGCTCTAGAAATTAGCTGATGATAGATAGAGAGATAGGCAGACCGACAGATACGGAAGCCCTCTCTTTAGCCAGTCAGCAGCTATACCATAGGCAGCAATGGAAAAGTTTCCTCCCTATAGCTTTGCCAAACGTCATATGTCTCAGGAGATAATTAATGTTAGCCTTCTGGCTAAACTAGAGGACAAGCTAAAAGAGCCAAGAAGGGCTACTGAAGGTCTGAATGTTCACAAAGTCCAGTGAAGGAACTAGAAACTCTTACGACTGTGCTTATTTAAGTCCTGGATTTACCCCTACCCAGCTTGGAGGAACCTTCTGAGTGGCAGCTGGCCACCACCCTTGCCACTTCCAAAATACTGTGCAATTTAAAAGCTCCCAAACCATTCAGAGATGAAAAGGCAAATCAGGCCCCTTTGAAGTCCTTCTTTAGAAACATAACTTTTGTGGCATTTATGGTATCCTTGTCCTGCAGTCCACAACCAAACAAACCTTCCATTGGCTTCAATAGCAGTCTTGCCTGAGAAAGGAAAGCTGGATTTGGGCCTTCATTTGTAGACATATATTCTACAAAAGGACATTTAACAGTAGATGCCATTTTGCTTTGAAATGTGTTCATCTAAAAAAGCCCTGGACACCATGGCAGTTATTTTTTCCACCAAAAACAATGATTTTGCATTTCAGGTCAAGAGCTATACTTTAAGCATCTGAAAACCGCACAAGGTGATGGAGTTGCTGCAAAGATGGAACAAAGAGAACTGCTGGAATTCCTGCTAGTGTGTGTAAATTACCAAGGTTTTCCTCTACACAATTCTTACAAATCTTGCAAGTTACATCTCTCTCAGCTTCTCAAATACTAGCCTGGTGCAATTATATTCCTCTGTGATATTTCACAATAAAACTAACTGCTAACTCATGCCATAAAAGGTACCTTTCTCCCTTGTTTTGAGGCTTGATAATTTCATTGATTCTAAGGCCAGAACAGACCATTGTGATCATCTGATCTGACCTCCTGTATAACACAGGCCATAAGAACTTCTGCCAAAAAACTACTAGAGCAGATCTTTTAGAAAACATCCAATCTTGATTTAAAAAGTATAATGATTGAGAATCCATCATGACCCTTTGTATATTGTTCCAATGATTAATTACTCCCAATTTTAAAAATGTATACCTTATTTCCACTCTGAATTTGTCTAGCTTCAGCTTCCAGCCATTGAATCATGTTATCTCTCTCTGTTTGCTAGACTGAAGAGCCCATTTATTAAATATTTTTTCCCCATCGAGTCAGCCCTTAATCTCTTTATTAAGCTAAATAGATTGAGTTCCTTGAGTCTATTGCTATAAAGAAAGTTTGCTAATCCTTTAACCATCCTTGTGGCTCTTCTCTGAACCCTCTCCAATTTATCAACATGCTGCTTGAATTGTGGGTACCGGAACTGGACACAGTGTTCCAGCACCAATCGCACCAGTGCCAAAGAGAGGTAAAATAACCGCTCTACTCCTACTCAAGATTTCCCTGTCTCTGCATCCCAGGATGGCATTAGCTCTCTTGGCCACAGCATTGAACTGGGAGCTCATGTTCTCAGAATTAAGGGAATGGATGGATGGATGAATGGATCAATGAAGTCCTGATTTTCTCTTTTAATACCCTGCAGCCCCATTTAGAGACTCTCTTTCTGGTATGTCACTTCCCTGCTTCTCAATGCCTATTTCAAAGAATTTAATAGTAGAAGCCAGTCTACTAAATCAATGACATTTTAATTGCAGCATATAATTACTATTATCTGTGGTTCATGTGATTAGTTTAGCAGTAAAAATGCCATGAGTTTCTTATTAATGAATTGCCAGTTAATACCAAAAGTCATGGCAAGTTTAATAAAAGGCCCTGGGGCTAGGATGATATTAAGCTGTAGTAGGGCGGATGATCTGTGGCAGAAAGACACACTATATGGCACAACCTAGGTGCGGGAAAATCGAGCGTATAGACAGATTCTATTCTCCAGATTCTGGTCTCATTGATATAGGTATAAATCTGGAGTAATTCCACTGACTTCAGTGTAGTCACTCCAGATTGACATCAACTTCACTGAAGGTCAGAACTGTGCCCCATGTTTTACATTCAGGGCTAGAGAGAATACCAAATATTATACTGAAATAAAACACTTAGCCGCAGAGGATGGAGGGAACTCCACTAGTCAGTACAGCCGGATCCTATTCCTATTGATGTTCCTGGGTGTTTTGCCACGGGGATCAGGATATGAAGGATTACCCCTCTAGGTAAGTGGAGCGGCTGATGTTATTTCATACTTAAACCTAGCTTAAAGCTTTTAAATTGCATCTGCACTTGATTATTGCACACAAGTCGAATGTATAAACTGATGAATATAAGAAGTGTGGAGGGGAAAGAGGAGAGAGAAGGGGTAACAGAGCCCATGTATATTGTTAGGCCCATTTACACCCTCAATGAGATTTTTACCTTCCTTTTGCTCCGGTTCAGGGGCTGGCTTTCCTTTCAGGATTCTTGAAATATGGGCAACAGAAGCTTTTACTTTCTTCTTCAGAGTCTGCTCTACTGACTGCTCCATTGAGTGCGATCTGCCATAGAGTTTAAAGAGTCCTGATTTGCTGTGTGTGGAGCTTCTCTGCTTACCATCTGAGTCCTTTTGGAAACCACACATTGTCTGGGGTTCAGTTGTCACATGGCCCTCAGCTCCTTTTCCCATTGGTGGTTCGGAACCTTTCCCCAGCCTTCGAAGGGGTTGCCCGACATCTTCGGAAATGTCCAAAAGGTTTTGTCTGGTTTCCCCCATCGTGGCATCTTGTGAGTTATCTGAAGGGGATTTAACGTCCTCCCGAATGCACAGTCTTTTATACTGATGCAAATGTCCTTTAGTCGCAGGAGGTAATTTAACCTTTTCGCCGAAGGGCATAAATCTTTTACCGATTGGTTTGGATGGGGGCTTCTTGACGTTCATAAATTCAAATGGAAAATATACAATATCGTAGAGATCTGATAGGTTCAAATATGCAGGCTCTACCTCAGAGATATCAAATTTTGAAGTCCCGCTGCCAGTGCTAGGCATCTCTTCTGAGAGGTCTTTAATCTTCACTAAGGAAACTTCAGAGTGTTTGTCAGGTTCCTGGCTATCGGAGATATGACTAGATCTTTTTCCAGAACCTGAATGATCAGACGGGGATATGCTTGCTTTGCTGGAACGAGTGCTTTTGATTGCTAAATCCCCTAGATGTTTACATTCATGAGAAGCCACCTTTCCCTCCTCAGTGACTATACTCAACAGAGCTGGCATACTCAACTTATCTTCCACTGCAGGAATTGGTGCAGCTGATTCTGTAAGATCAGCCTGGTAAATGCCCTCTTCTCTTTTACTCCATGGCACAAAATGAGTGGGATGTCTGGTGGCTGTATGACCAGCTGGACCTTGGTAGAACATTTCCTTTGGAGGGGAGAAGTGCTTTTCACATCCCTCTTGAGTAGAAACGGACTCTGCCAAAACATTCATATCTTGAGACAGACAAACCATCTCTTCAACCAAGTCCTCCAGGACAGCAGACTCTGCCTTGCTGTAAACAGAAGGCTTCTGATGTGAGCGTTCCTGGCTTTCACCCTCGACAAGTGAAACAGGGGAAGTCTCTAGAATAGCTAGGCTTTCACTCTCTGAGTCTGCAGATTTCACCTCGCTGCAAACTGAAGGCTTCTGAGGTGACTGTTCCTGGCTGTCACTCTCATAGACTGGAAGCGGGGCAGTTTCTCGTTGTGGAATTGTGAGAATAAAAAGGCTTTCACCCCGTAGAACAGCAGACCCCACCTTAATGTGAACAGAAGGCGCCTGACAGGAATGTTCCTGCCTTTCACCCTCACAGTCTGAAACTGGGGCACTTTCTGGTGGTGGTGTTAGAATCATTGGATGTTTTCCTGCCAAAACAGTGGAGGCTGTGCCCAAGTAATCAGAAGGCTTCGGATGTAAGCATCCCTGGGTTTCACTCTGGCAGACTGAAAGTGGAGCAGTGTCTGGTTGTGGAGCTGTTAAAATACTTGGGCTTTCACCCTTACAAGCTGGAATTTGGGCAGTCTCTAGGAAAACTGGGCTTTCACCCTGTAGATCAGGAGACTCTGCAGCACTGTGAACAGAAGGCTTTGGCTGCTGATGTGCACATTCTCTTCTCTCACTCTCGTGGCCTGATATTGGGGCTCTCTCGGATTCAGGAACAATCAAAATGGAGCTTTCACCCTGCAGAAGTGTATACTCTGCACCACTAGGCTTCAGTGTCAGCTTTAAATGCTCTTCACTTTCACATGTGTGAGCTGACACTGGGGCTGTGTCTGGCTGCTGAGCAGTTAGAATCAGGCTTTCACCTTCCAGAACAGCTGGATCCACATCCATGTCAATGGAAGGTTTTGTCTTTTGATGTAAATGCCCCTCACTTTCACCCTGGTGGGCCGACACTGGGACCTTCTGTGGTTGAACAGCTAGACCCGGGCATCCTTCATCACCACACTGTGCAGAAGGGACTGGCTGTTCTTCTGAACAATCCTTCCTAGCTTCCCTTGAGTCCTCCTCCATCAAATGCTCCTCCGGCCAAACCTTGCCAGAGTCAGTAGATATGTCATGCTGCTGAGCTAGTCCGGGATAACTCCCCTGTGACGTTAGATCACAGTCTTCTTCCAGAATGTCTTGCTCCTTGGCTAAACTTACGGCTCTTAGTCTGTAATCATCCAGGGAACGGCTTCTGCTGGACACCTGAAGGGTGTGACGTGACGGTTTCCTAGCAGTATCAAAGGAAGCCGATTTGGTCAGAGGGCCTGTCACACCTTCTCTGCTTTTTCCATATTCTTCATCACCAGACATTCCTTCTTCTTCTTCTTCCTCCTCCTCTTCTTTCAATTCAAACTGTTCTAGAAGGGGTTCCCGTAGACCACTCAAGGGTACCTTTAAATACCCTGCTTTCCTGAAGGCTCTTCTTGCTCTGTCAAGGTGCCTTCTGTAGTCTCTGCCTGGTGAGACAGGTAGACGTGTAGGAGCCTCAGATGCTTGGCTGTAGAATGTGCTTTTAATGACACTCTGTCTGGGGACACACAAGGGTGGTTTCTCCATTGCAGCTCCAGTCTTTACGATTTTGTCTTTGTCTGGTAATAACGTGTCTGTTTTTCCTTTTGGTGGTGCCAAGTCCGATGTATCTAAAGTGGCTGCCTTCACCAATGAAGGCTGTTCTGCATCACTCTCTTGGGACTGATCTTCTTTTTCATCTTTGATTTCTGAACTGACCACCTCTGCTTTCTGAGCAAAGGCACCTGCCATTAGTACTTTGCTTTCTGTAGGTGGCTTATCATCCAGCTCACTTTTCACTAAAGCGTATTTCCGTCTCACGGGTTTTACTGGTGGCACCAAGACCTTGGAACGTTTCTCTACTGCCGCATAACTTGGAGGTTCTTGATACCTCGGTGAATCAAACACAGGCAAGTGCAGTTCTGGTGTAGAGCCAAAGTGCCCTCTCCTGGGGAAGGATGCGTTCTCATCGTCTGAAGAGGAGCCAGGAGTAGTGGAAGAACTACTTTCTGCAACCAGGTGTCGGGAGATGCCTAGCGACGTGTTTTTGTGAGTTCTCTGTAGGATTTCTGGAATGGATCTCATTACCAGTATAGATTTATAGCACATGAGGGAACGCTGAAAACGGAAAAAAATACAACATAACCAAAAAGCAACCTAGTGATGAGAGTGGTGTAAACATACACGGCAAGAATTATGCTATTTATCCTCAGAATTGTTAACACACATAAGAGCTGCACAGCATATTGGCATTATTTCTTTCTGTGCAATATGTTTTGACAGATTCATTTCTGGGCTGAACTCTCCTCTCATTCACTGACTTCAATGGAGGTATTGCTAACTTACACCTGTGTGAGTGGAGAACCAGGCTGCTGATTGACATTTTCAAAGCAGTGCAGGGGATTTAGCCACAGGTCACTTATTTCTATTGTTTCACTGAGTTTCTTAATTAAACATACAAGGCCAGATCCTTAGGTAAAGTAAAATGGCATAATTCCACTGCAATCAGTAGCACTCCACTGACATACATCAGCAGAGAAGCTGGACCCCGGCGTGCTTCCTTATGTTATTATGTACTTCATTGTTTCTTTGGGAACCTTTCTGCTTCTGTATTGCTTCTGATTGCAGGCCTTAAAATGAATAAAACATTTAAATAGATGTAAATACCCATATTCCACATGTGTTATATAATACAAAGGGATATGGGGGTATTCAAAACTACTAGGCCTGGCCCAAAGTTCAAAGACAGATTATCAGAGGTTTCCACTAATAATAATAAGCACTCACATAGTACTGTTCATCTACAAGGTGCTTTACACATATCAGCTAATGAGTTTATCACAACATACCCTTGAGATAGGCAGTGTTATTCAATTTGTGCAAATGGAACACGTGCGGCTGGCAGGCAAAGAACTTGTTCCTACTGACAGAATGAATCAGACTCAGAGAGGAGATCAGCAATCAGAAGTTCCTGAGTCCCAACCCCATCCTCAGACCAATCTTAAGAACACACTAAAATACAGGTATCCAAATTGTTGAGGTAAAATCCTGGCTCCAGCGAAATCAGTGGCAAAACTCCCATTGATGTTTATATGGGGATTTCACTCTTGGTCTTTAGTATTCTCAGCATTTTGTGCATCGAAGCACAAAGTCTTTTTGTAGATTACGAAACAAGTCATCTAATATTCAGAAGTCACTGGTGACCTCAGGCTAAGTGTCTTTACTCAATGTCCAGAAGGGGCTTCCCTCTTTCATTGCCCTAGGCTGGATCATGCCACAGAAGGCAAAACACTGGCGAGAGCTGAAAGACCTGTATTTTTTCAGCCTGGATATCTTATTTTTGCCACATCCACTGAACCTTTGCCCTTTGACCGTATTCCCTTCTCAGAGGCACACTGAGGAGACCTCTGCTGCACACCCTGCACTTGCGCTGCAGTCTTGAAAAGAAGAGACTTTTTTAAAAAAAGAGCAAAATAGACTGAGGACTGCTGACCTGCCACTTGCTTCGAGCCACAATGAACTTCAGCTGTTTTGTGTTAATAAAATGAGCCTCTTCTAGAGGGAGATTATGCTGCAAAAAAGAAGAATGAGGGAAAAAAGTGTTGGTCACAAAATCTCAATGACATTTTCAATGGCGTTTAAGATTTAGAAACACAGGTACATAGGACTAAAAGGGACCTCCAGGGTCTTCAAATCCAGTCCCCTGCTATTGTAGGAAACCCCTTCCTATCATCCTGGTCAGATTTCACTCTCCAGGGGACACAGCATATTTTAATTCAAGGAAAGGTCCAGTTGTTTAGCTGCAATGGGCCAAATCTTGAACTCCTTATTTAGTGTTGGCTCTATCTCTCATTGTGGACCAATAAGAAGACATCTTGAACAAATTTCCAATGAGACCAGAATCAAGCCCTCATCATATATATACAGACACAGTGTCAAGGACTGCAGGTCCCAAACCCAGGGTCACAGGGCGCTTAGGCGTCAGTAAGCGCCAACCTGCCACCCAGTGACCTATTAATGGTTGCCGGAACTACGAACTCAGCACTGACAGAGGAGTCCAGTGCTGGGATCTGACTGGTGGAACTCTAGGGGTCCCGACTCATTCCCTGCTTCTATTTAAACCAAGCAGAGGAAGAGGAAGTTGTCTGTGCAACTGGGTTTCCCCTACTTAGACTGCTTCAGTTATGCTACCTGCTCCTGCTGCCTAATCCTGATCTCCCAGTATACAACCCAGCCTGCCTCCTGACCCTCAACTCATGCTCCAACCACTAGGTCAGGCCGCCCATGTCCCAGTCATCACACATACACACACAAATGCACACACATACACACAATAATTTGATTCTTCATTCCTTTCAGCTTTTCTCCTTCATTAGGGGTTCCAGGCACCCAAATATGAATTTTAATTTCTCCTTCCGCAAAAGGGCATAATCTCCTCTCAGTGCAAATGTGTTTTGCCTATTAATGTTAAGGGGAGTTCTTTACATGTTTTGAAAAGAAAAGACCTGAATGACCATAAACCAAAACGCCGCTTATTTCTGCAGGATGGTTCCCCAGCATCTATATGTACAAAATAGCTTCTACAAGAGAAACACAGTTGCTAGCTGACTGGGAGAGAGACTGGGTAAAATCCAAACAAACTTACCAAGAACCAGCTGTGTGAGAGACATTCCAAAGCACTAGGCCTGGTTCTGATAATAGAAAAGATACACATTTCAGCTGTGATCATCAGCATGACAAACCCAAAGGGATGTAGCTTCCTTGAAGATCAGGTGCCACCCAGATTGCTCTCTAGCTAGGGCCTTAAGACATCTGAGCCTGGAAGTCACTTTAAACAATACCAGCAAGGTTCTACAGATTGCCCTTTACCAGGCAGGCTCTGTTATGGGGCAGTAAAGCCAACCAGAATGATCCTTTTTAAGCCAATTTTTTCTCCTAAACGGTAAAACACGTTTTCTCTTTTAATCTATAGTATATTTCCCAATGCTCAGACTTCTTGCAGGTCCCTCAAGTCAGGGATGATGGCCATTACCACAGCATTCTGCAGGGCCTGCAGTGCCTTCCTTCATGATACCACAGGGGAAGACCAAGCTTCATGTCTCTACACTGCACCTGACTCGAGTCTCTGCAGTGCAGTCTTGACCAAAACAGAAATGACTGAAGTGTTTCTAATAAGGAAGGCTGCATTAGAGGTCACAGAAGGCACCTTTAACTGTGGGTTTGGCTTAGCCTTCCACATTGGTAGCTATTTGGGATAAGCCTAAATAGTGGAGGCACCAGCCATTCATAGCAGAAAAAGAAGCTCCCAGTTTCTTGCCTTCTCCCATGCTTGGAATATTATTATTATTTAGCTGTGTTCTAGAACAACCAAAGTAACATGGTATGATATTCTAATTAGGTTCTTATAGTGCCCTCATCACCATAGTAACCAACTTCTCTTTCAAATAATTTCTGAACACCCACCTGTCTATGAGTAATAACATCAAGACACTTTGCTCATTCGCTATACACATTCTTATCTTTTGATTATAAACTCTTCAAGGTAGAGTTTTCTGGTGACTATATAAAGATGGATTTGAACCCAGCTGCATTCAGAGGTGAAAGGCTGATACACTAACTGACCATACCAACTTCTCCAAATTTTGTACTTCTCAGAGTGAATGTAGGTCTGATGAGCTGAGAATTGGCAGCTCATCCCACAAACATCTGGTACAATATTTTTGGAAAACAACAGAAATGTACTCACTCAGGAGAGAGCTGTAGGATCTGTCTGATAAAATCCTTCGCTTCTTCACTTAGGTGAACAAAGTCAGGGATAGTCCATGAAACTGTCCCGTTCTGGATATTTAGAAGGGTTGCTCTGTCATTTTCCCCAGCAAATGGAGACTTGCAGGTTAAACTTATTGTATTAACATTATAAAATAAAAGGAGACATGATCTGTTAGTATTTTATTGCTATTCAACCCTCCAAAAACATAAATGCATGACAAAGGTTTTAAAGTGGGAGGCAGATTCAAAATGAGAGACGCACAGCACAAGTAATAATAATATTTGCACTTTTATAACATCTTTCAGCCAAGGTTTGTGAAGCACTTTGCAAAATTATTTATCTCCATTTTACAGCTAAGGCATCTGAAGAACAGAAAAATTAAGGGTTTGATTTTCAAAACCGCCCTTGCAATTTAGCTATGTAAACGTGGACACATGCCTTTACATTAGGGAAGGCCAAAATATGTATCCATAAGATTGTATTGGTCATTGTGAAACACTTAACTCAAAGCTAAAAGAAAAGGAGTACTTGTGGCACCTTAGAGACTAACCAATTTATTTGAGCATGAGCTTTCGTGAGCTACAGCTCACTTCATCGGATGCATACCGTGGAAACTGCAGCAGACTTTATATATACACAGAGAATATGAAACAATACCTCCTCCCACCCCACTGTCCTGCTGGTAATAGCTTATCTAAAGTGATCATCAGGTTAGGCCATTTCCAGCACAAATCCAGGTTTTCTCACCCTCCACCCCCCCCACACAAATTCACTCTCCTGCTGGTGATAGCCCATCCAAAGTGACAACTCTTTACACAATGTGCATGATAATCAAGTTGGGCCATTTCCTGCACAAATCCAGGTTCTCTCACTTAACTTGGATTTAAACTTGGAGAGTGGTCAGTTTGGATGAGCTATTACCAGCAGGAGAGTGAGTTTGTGTGTGTATGGGGGTGGGTTTTTGGAGGGGGGTGAGGGAGTGAGAAAACCTGGATTTGTGCTGGAAATGGCCTAACCTGATGATCACTTTAGATAAGCTATTACCAGCAGGACAGTGGGGTGGGAGGAGGTATTGTTTCATATTCTCTGTGTATGTATAAAGTCTGCTGCAGTTTCCACGGTATGCATCCGATGAAGTGAGCTGTAGCTCACGAAAGCTCATGCTCAAATAAATTGGTTAGTCTCTAAGGTGCCACAAGTACTCCTTTTCTTTTTGCGAATACAGACTAACACAGCTGTTACTCTGAAACCTGTCATTAACTCAAAGCTATGAACTGACTGTTACTGACTATAATATTCATAGAAGCTGTCAGCTCTTTGGAACAGGGACCTGACGATTACTTTAGATAAGCTATTACCAGCAGGACAGTGGGGTGGGAGGAGGTATTGTTTCATATTCTCTGTGTATATATAAAGTCTGCTGCAGTTTCCACGGTATGTATCTGATGAAGTGAGCTGTAGCTCACGAAAGCTCATGCTCAAATAAACTGGTTAGTCTCTAAGGTGCCACAAGTACTCCTTTTCTTTTTGAGAATACAGACTAACACGGCTGTTACTCTGAAACCCATCTTTAGAACTGAAAGTGCTTAGAATATTGTTGGTAACACACACATTAAATAAATTATTAAATAACAATCACCACCACCTCACTCTTTACTCACTCAAAGCTCCCACTGAAGTCATTGGAAGTTTTGCCTGAGTTAGGATTAAGGAAAGGGGGGGAGGGATAGCTCAGTGGTTTGAGCACTGGCCTGCTAAACCCAGGGTTGTGAGTTCAATCCTCGAGGGGGCCATTTAGGGATCCGGGCCCAAAATTGGGGATTGGTCCTGCTTTGAGCAGTGGGTTGGACTAGGTGACCTCTTGATATTCTATGAAAGCTAAATAGGGCCCTTAAAGCAGATTATTTACCTTAAATAGCTGATGACTCCAGCAGCCCTGGGAAGAAAAGAAACATACTTATATCAGACAGATATTCTTGCTTCTCCCCCTACCTCACCGTACAGCTTCCCCAATTTCAGATGACAATAATCCAAATAACTGTACAATAGGATCAGCTTTACCTGCCCTATAAGGATTAGCTTTCTAAAGGTGAATTCTCACTGTTCCTTTGCATTAGTCCTGATTTTATCTTTACAAAACACAGGAAACAGTTTTTGCACAATTTATTTAAAGGTGACTTAGGAAGGATTTAAAACAAAATCAGGTTTGTGTGCATTTTTCTTTTTTATTATGTATAAAGAAGAAATTTTTGTTAGTTTTTATTTATTAATTTTTTAAAAATTTTTTTTTACTGTAAACATATCAGGAATGTCAATTCTGGCTGTCCCTGGCTTTGCGGGACTACCTATTGGATGTCTCTCAAACAAAGATTTTGTTTTCTAGTTTGCCATTAGTGTTCAATAAATTATATCAAAAACAGACAAAAATCAGAGTTTTTAACATTCTGGCTCAAGTCCCCTTACCCTCTAAATTGCTCATCTTTCATTTTTAACTCTAAATTGTCCCGATCATTGTACCAGTTCTGCAGTAAATCACTGGTAGAAATTCCCCTACCATCCTTTTTAAAAAAAAAAACTTCTTTATACTACATAAATAGATTACAAGCCCAATTTCTTTAACCCTTCAAGCAATTAGCCAGATGTTGCATTGAAAACATTTTGTATATGATCAACAGTGTGTATTTCTACATATCAGACATTCAGTACTACACCATGACTTCAGCAGAACTGAGGATGCTTAGCAACTCACAAGATAAGGCCCTTCCAGAGCAAAAGTGTACAGCAAAATTAAAATACATAAATATTTGCAATAGACAATGTGTTTATCCCTCTACAGTACATGCTCCCAGTGTATCAATCAATTCATCCTGAAGCCCCAAAGTTATGTTGTTAGGTGTTATAACTTTAAAAAAAAGTGACAATTTACCAAATATCAGATGCTTTTGACACCGGGGACTGAGAGATAATTTCTGGGGATACAAACTCTGGAGATCCGTATTTGCTGTACTGAGGCTCAGATGGATTTATCTTTTGAGCGAACCCAAAGTCACAGATCTTAATGTCTTCTCTTTCTGGATAAATCATCAGGATATTTGGAGGCTAATGAATCAGAATACATGGAGAAGGTTTATTTGCAAAAGGGCATTATTTTTAGATATAAGTAAATCTTTAATATATAGTCTGAATAAAGCACATCAGTCTCCTGACCGACATGCAATAATGGCTAAAATAAGGTAGATTTTCCTTTGCGGGTTACCTTGATATCCAAGTGAAGTACATTATTGTCATGGAGATAGCGGAGTCCTTCCAAAAGTTGCTTGATGTATAATTTAACCTTAAAAATCAAAATCAGTTACAAAATATTTTCATTTGAATTGTACAGTGGGTCTACTTAAAAAGTTAATTCACGGTTCAGAGGGATTACCAATTCCAGAAATATTCCCTATAAGTAATACGGGAAACAAAAGTTTGAACTGATCATTAACGCTAACTGGAAAACAATTTCATTTTGTGAAAAGTTTCCAGGTTTCAAAAGGTTTTTTCTTTTCAGTGCAGATTAAAAATGTGACCTTTTGAAATTTTTCACAAAAGGCCCCACAACCCATATGAGAAAGCTCCAGCCACCGCAGAATAGCGAATAGCCCAGTGATTAGGGTACTTGGAGGGAGTACGTGAACCTCAGTCTTCCATGTTCCATATCAGTGTCCTAACCTCAGGTCTCCTGGCTATTCTGGAGTGGGACCTGGACATGGGCCTATCCCCACCAGTGAAATTCCATTCTAGATCTCAGAAATGGATATATTTAGTGAAAAAATTTCCAACCAGCTCTAATGGTAACACCTCTACAAAAGAGAATAAACTTTTTAGTGAGACTATTTAATGTGAAACAGATGGGGAACCAAACATTAGAACATAGAATTCAGACACAGCGGCTAAGGGGATGTCTACACAGCCCATGGCAACAAGCCTCCCAGCACAGGTCGACAGACTTGGGCGAGCAAAGCTCATACTAGCTCTCTAAAAACAGCTGCGTAGACAGCGCTTTGTAGTTGCAGCTGATGCTGGATCTTGGGCTCTGAAGCCCATCCCCATTTCCTAGGCTTCCGAGTTTCTTGATCAAGGCTTGGGGGCTTGCTGACATGGGCTGCACAGACATACCTTCCACACCAAAGTTTTCCATATGTTAGGGAGCCTGAACTTGAAAAACAGAGATGCACTTAACAGGGGAAATGAACACCCCGAAACTTTGGGGGAAATTCCAATCCAGATTTCAACAGTATGTCTCAGGCCCTTGTTTAACACAGTTTGTTTGGTCTGTGTAGACCAGGCAAGCACATTTTTAAATAGTGTTAGAAAGCCATTTTTTAGATCAAGGACAGATCCTAATACGAGTAAAATTTCACCATGGGTGGGGGTTTAATATCCAGGCCCAGTTAGAAGATAATTTAGCCTTGCCTCCACAGTTTTATCTGATGTTTCCTCCAAGACCTGAGGAAAATAAAAGTAGCCCCTGGAATGTAGGAGACTTGTGTTCCAGAACAAGACAGACTATGGGGCTCTTATATTTTGAGCTAGAATGGACTGAAAAAAACTCAGAGGACACCATCTCAGTTCTTGGCTTGGGGAGCGCAAGGAAGTGAAGAAAAACACAATCCCTAGTGAACATGAAATTATTACACAAGTCAAAACACATGGAAGCTACATGACAGAAGTTCTGGTGGGGGAAAGTGGCAGAGTTATGGAGACAATATGTTCTTGGGTCTAACACGGAAATATAGAATTTGGCTGAGCACGTGTATCATCAAAAACCATCGGCTTCTCATTTCATTCCATTGAGAAGCTATCATTGGGAACGAAAGATTCAGGGTGGGCACTTAAACAATTCATTCTGGTTTGACGGACTGAGAAAATCCCCATACTTAAGATGGATAGTATAAATAAAGCTGCCATATTCTGTAGAACCAGAATGAATTTTGGAGTGCACCTACTGTACTTTGAAATTTTAAAATGACAAGAAATTGGTACCTCTGCTTCAGTAACAACACTCTTCCTGAATAAACGGTCCAAGAGCTCCTCATTGGAGCACCTAGCAAGGACATTAAGGAAACTAAGACCATTGGTTTAGTATCATAATTTACTAGCATTCTGCAACAAATACAATCTTTGATAAAAAAAGAACAGATCAAAGAGGGCAGCATATCCTTGGTGATGTTAAATCCTCTCTCTTTGCCAGGAATTGTCTGAAGGTCTGTTATAAAAAACCTCAAATACAGAAGGAACTAGGGCAGTCCTCCTATGGGAAATGGTAAACTCAACAGCTGAAAATCTTTGCTCCTTAAAAATTAAATGAAACCCATGGAATTAACAAGCTGCTCTGTGCTAAAATTCTCCCATTAGTCATGTTGGCTGGTTGCTCCTCACCATCTTTCCTCTGTGCTTGCCATATTGTCCATCTAGACTATAATCCCATTGGGGCAGGGACCTCAGCTTTCATATATTTCAGTAAAATGCTTTGGTGCTATATAATCAATTGGTGCGAGAGGTATTTTTCTAAAACAGCTTTTTCTATTGTGAATCCACCCATCCTTGGTACTTATATGGCCCCCATTCCCATTGTATCTGAGCACCTTACAATCTTTGATATGTTTATGTTGTACAAATGTGTACTTTTATCTCAGGTGAAAAATATAAATGCTTATATTTATATTGACATGGGTTTCCCTTAACTGGCACTTCCCAGCATTATCTGAGAAAAAGAAGGGAAGAAAAGGATACAACTCCAAAATCAAAACCAAGGTTTTCCTTGTTTCAAACTCATCCAGCAGCTGGGTGATTTTATCATGGGAGAGAGTGGCTAGGATGTCCCTCTCTTGATAGGACTGGGTTCTTGTTTTGCTTCGCAGAGGTATGAACTTGGCAGCACAGGATACTCTGTTCCCTTTGTGCACAACCCGTTTCACAAAGCTGAAAGAGCCCCTGTAAATAATCAAAAAATATACCACATTGAGGTTTTGCCCTGCATCCCCTTGCATGTCAGATTCACAATGCTTGCGTTCATTGTTTACCCCCATGCAATCCTCTCTCAAAACCTTCCCTCCACATTCACCTTAAACTCAGTCTAATGTAACGATCTGACTTTATTGTATGTGAGATCATGTCTCCCTCTGTTGACTGGCCCCCCAAAACTGAACAGCCTGCTATTCACTGCCAGTTAACACTTACACCTTTAGCTCCAGTGTTAGGGGCGTGTGCTGAAGGCCCGAGGTTCACTCTTGGTGGACAGACAACATGGTGTCTGTATGTACACATTCATGGGTCTGTCACACCAAGATAATGCCAAAATAACGTATCTGGGGCAAAATTCTCCTCTCCATTACATCTGTACAGCCTCACTGAACTCAACAGGGTTGCACAAGCGTCAAAGCAAGTCCATGGAATTGCACGGGGTGTGACCAAAGGCAGAATTTGCTCTATCAATGCTGTTTTCTCTACACGGTAATACTTCACCCAACTTTGGGGTACACCCTGAGATGGTTTTATCGTCCCTTCCATCCTTTATTAAAAATCTCAGGGAACACCCTGCACACATGGAGCAGGGATGACCATCCCATCAACTCCTGTGCTTTAGACATGTCAAAACTTGACAAAACTGGGCACAGTTCTGCCCTCGGTTACTTAGGTATGAATACCATTGACTTCAATGTGTTTAAGTGAAATCCAATCAAGTTGCAGGCATAGAAATGAAGGAAAAATGCAGACCAGTGCAATTATACTGCACTTGCGGAAACCACTGAGATCCCACAATACCAAAGACATGGAGTGAACTCCTGACTCCACTGAAGTCAATGGGAGTTTTGTCATTGACTTCATTGAGACTAGGATGTCAGCCATGGTTTTTACCATACTAACTACTATAGTGCAAAGTGGACAAAAAGAAAAGGTGGATCAAATTAAGTCCTGGGATAAGTGGGCTCAGCAACAAAGAAAGTCAACGAGAGCTCTGCCCACTTGTGCCAAACCTGAATGCAGCCTGGATGCTTAACTAAAAATAGGAATGAATAAAAGAAGATGTGAACAACAACATAGTGATAGCCTAGGGTGATGCGCAGAATGGGTCCGCACGTGTTTGGGAAGGCCTGCACCATTCACTCATGCCTCCTCTCAGAAGTTAGGTGGTCATCCCAGACTCGGGTTTCATAGCTCCTCACACCATTGTGTATTCTGCTTTGTTTCTCCCATTAGCTGCATTATATGAATTTTCCTGTGAGTAGAAGGGAAACACCTTCCCTGTCACAAGACTGGGATTAATACTGCTTCATGAACTGGCTACCACATTGCCCCCTCTTCCTTTGAAGAAAAACTGTCCCTGCTCCCCTTTCCACTGGGACTCCATGGGGAGTGAGATACCCAGGCTGCTCCTAATCTGGTACACTTCCACTGCAATGCAATGTGTCCTCCCTTTTTATTGCATATGCCCTCAAATGTCCATGTCTTGGAGACCCTCCTCCTGGTCAAGTGAGGGATACAACTTCTTCAGGAGTGCAGTAGTCCTGGTTCCATGCTCTGGCCAGAGAGCCGGGATAGAAGCTCCCTTCCTTAGAGTTTGGGGAGCATGCCGACTCTCGATCAGTAGTTCTCTTCATATTAAAAGAGATCAGACAGGCACTTATACATTCCCCTGAAAGGACATTTTAAAAGTGAAAAATCACACTTACCTTCCTATCTCCTGCTTCACCTCATAGAAGGAATGGAGTTTCCTTCGGGTGCTCTGTTTCTTTGTCACTTGGTCTTTCTTAGCTTTGGTAACCAAAGAAAAAGTTTGTAATAGTGTTCAGACAACACGGCCATGGCACAACATGCAAAACTATCATGCTGACAATGTTCTGCGGGAAATAATACGATCCATTTTCTAAGCTTCTGTTTAGAATTAGGCACAGAGGGCTATTGAAGGTTTTTGGCACCATACACAGGGGCCCAGATTCTCAGCCGGTGTAGATAGCATATCTAGACAATATACCACCAACCAAGCCCTAGAGTGGCTCCAGCTAGCAAGGTGCTAATAACCCTGGAATATGCTTCCAGAAGCCTAAGCGTTAGACACGAATCAGTGCACCACAATTCTGGATGTGGCTAATGGTCATGGGGAGCCAATATAGCAAACCTAAGAAATGAAGTTACCCTCATGTACAACAAGCTCTGCTTTGCACAAGACCTCCCCTCCTGCATTTTTGGCAATGCAGGTATAGACGCCACCATCTTCTGAGGCAACATCTTCCAGGATCAAAGAGTATGTTGTGCCTTCTTTCACTTGATGGATCCTGTTGCTGTCAGTCAACAAGGAATTATCCTGGAAGAATGAGACACTACTTCAGTATTAAAGTGCCAGGGTGAAATAGGTCCTGGTACACTGCAAGGATTTAGATCAGTGATATTCAGACCTCAGTGGTTCAGGAGCCAAATTAGCGATCAACATTAGCCAAAACAGCCATACTAGTGTGAATTCATTGTTTCATTTACTCTCTCTCGATATTATTCTCACAGCAAATAAGTTAATAATTTAGTGCAAGTTGATAAATTAATTGGTTAATAACATAGTAAAAGCATCCTTATTGGTCAATAACTTAGACTGGTTATAATTAAATCACACAGCTTTTTAATATCATGTGCTGCAAAGAGCCGCAGGAAACGCATTACAGAGCCATTTGGGACTCGCGAGCCTTAGTCTGAGTATCCCTGATTTAGGTAGAACAACAGTAGCTAAAATGGAGATCTACTGTGCACTTAGAATATAGAAGTTGCTTATATTTCAGAGAAAATTTTCTATGCCCTGGTACTGATGTTCTGTTTTCAATAGCAACTTGGACAGAGTAAACCCAGTGCAGATAAAATAAGAATGAACTCAAACCTTTGCCTAAAAATCTAAATCTGAAGCCTTTTTTTTTTAAATTCCCAACTTCTCAGTTTTAGCCAAGACCAAAAGCAGAAATACCACAAAAAAGTGGAGCTCTCAGTATTTTCCATTCATGACTAAGTAGTAATGGAAGTCTCATAATACAAGCTTTTTGTGTGAGATTTCCAGCTCAATTTCAAGACCAAAGAAGTCTGAATAAGCAGGGGTTTAGTGGTTAGAGTAGAGGGTTAGGAATCGAGACTCCTAGGTTCTATTTCTTATTCTGACACTAGCTTCCTTTACTCCCTTGGTCTGACCCAGTCTGGCAATTCCTACATTCCTATATTTGCATTATTCTTTAATTGACTTAACAATCAGAAGTTTTAACCTTGGAGGTTCATCACTTCTTTGCCGGCAAATAAGACCAGCCATTCTCGTCCCAACAATAAATACAGGAGGCTATTTGAGCCTATTATGGCTGAGAAAAAAGTCCCCTATGGCCAACTGTTTTCTAATTTCTCCGTTATTTGTTAATTTCGCCACATCCCATTCTTTTCTGTTGCACTCATCCACTATGGGAAACATCTTCTACCTACCTTATACCATGCAATAGTAGGCGGGGGATTTCCTTCAATAACTGCATGAAATTTGGCAAGCTCCCCAGTCTGAACCTGCACATCCTCAATGGTCACTTGCATATATGGAGGGCCTGGGGAGACAAAAAGGTTTACATTGCTTAAAAGAGAGTTCAGTTTTGTTAGAATCAAGCTGGGGCTCAACGAATGGGAGTTTTGGTTACATTTTGTGAGATGCTCAAAGTATTACGAACCCAAGATGCCTCAAAAGTCATGTGAGTGGCTTAAAAACCATGAGATTTTAAAGATAATACATCTGCACTTCTTTTTATTGGCTTTTGACCCTTTGGGCTTCACATTTTCAAGCTCACCTGAGCTAGAGCTTTAAGAAAACCACCAAACATTGTGATAAATTTGCAACCATTGGCAAAATAATGAGACAACCATGGGAACTGAGACAGAAGGGTAAAACGATGCAATTTCTTACTTGCTGTGCTCTTCTCCTCTGTTTTATAAACGCAGGTTCTTTCTGTGGTCTCAATATAAATTTGACTCTGGACATCCCAGACCACGTCTGCCCCTTCTCTTCTACACCAGTCTGCTCCTTCTGTGACTGCTGATGTTCTTTTCACATAAACCAAGAGGCAGAGTCATTACTCAGACATCCTTCACCTCAGACAATAATAAGTAGGATCTACAAAGCAACTTAAACAGACCAGGCCACAGCATCCTCAGATGCCTCCCACTCACTAACTCACTGCTCATAATGAAATCTTAAAAGACATCCCCACCAGCTGGAGTATAGAATAATAGTAATTATAGCCAAGTGGTGCTACTATTATTCACTGATCATGGACATTTTAGGATATAAATTATGGCAGAGAAAAACCCTGCTTTGTTGTGTCCTTGGCATAAACAACCAGCTACAACATAAATGTGTTTGGAAACTCTAGCTGCTCTGTACTCCTGCAACGTGCATTCATGTCTCCAAAAACAAGCAATGAATTTCACACACGAAACAGAAGGGATAATACAGACGTTTAGGATTATATCCTGCCATTGTTCTGGGTGTTTAACTACCAGTAAGTTCAATATTTACTTAAAACCGATTACAGGATAGTTTTGATTTGGGGACTTAATTACTCTCCATGTAGTGTACCTCTCAACTCTCCTCTGTCTTGTTGACATATGACAAACATGCACGACACTTTAAAGATAATGCTAAACCCCAGTAACAGTAATGGGGGATTTGATTATTAGAAATATCTATACTATCTAGTTGGGTTTGTGATGACCAGGAGAACCGCATGGTAAATTGCCTGTTTGGTGTGAAGACTGAGGACCTCTCAAGACATCTGGATGGACTTATGTGCAGTGCTGGGGCAGAGCCAGTGGTTGTGGTACATGTAGGTACCAATGACAAAGGGAAAGATAGGAGGAGAGGACTTGGAGGCCAAATTTAGGCTGTTTCCTGCAGCTCCCATTGGCCAGGAACGGCGAACCACGGCCACTGGGAGCTGCAGGGGGCCGTGCCTGCACACGATCAGCAAAAACAAAATGTCTCGCAGCCCGCCAGCGGATTACCCTGATGGGCTGCATGCCAAAGGTTGACGACCCCTGCTCTATAGCCTACTAAAGAGGAGAGGATAGACGTTAAGAAAGTACAGGTAGGAACTGAAGAGAAAGTCAAACAAAAAGAGTCCCATTCAATTACATTGCACGAAGGCAGATAACTAAATATTGACAAATTTTATAAGTGCTTGTTTACAAATGCTAGATGTTTAAATACTAAGATGGATGAACTTGAATGCCTCATATTAAATGAAGATATTGGTATAACACGTATCACATAAGTTTGGTGAAACTAAGATAATCAATGGAACACAATAATACCAGGGTGCAAAATACATAGGAATGGTAGGATTGGTCACACTGGTGGGGAAGTGGCCCTATACATAAAAGAAAACAGAGTCAAATATAGGAAAAATCTTAAATGAATTAAACTGTACCACAGAACCTCTATGGATACAAATTCCATGCTTGAATAATTACAGCATGTCCATACGCATATACTACTGACCACCTGACCAGGATGATGACAGTGATTGTGAAATGCTCAGGAAGATTAAGGAAGCTACAAAAACAGAAAACCCAGTAATAATGGGAGATTTGAATTACCCCCATATCGTCTATACATGTCACCTCAGGAAGGATGCAGAGATAAAAATTTTAGAAACCATTAATGATTGCTTCGTGGAGCAGCTAGACCTGGAACCCACAGGGGAGAGGCAATTCTTGAATCAGTCTTAAGTGGTGCACAGGATCTGATCCAAGAGGTGAATATACCTGAATCGCTCAGTAATATCAACCATAATGTAATTAAATTTAACATCCTTGCAGGGAAAAAAATACCAAAGAAACCCACCACAGCCGTATTTAACTTCAAAAAGGGGAACTACACAAAAATGAGGAAGCTAGTAAAATAGAAACTAAAAGGAACAGTCATGAGGGAAATGCCTGAAAGATGCATGTAAACTGTTTTAAAACACTACGATAGAGGCTCAAACTATATGTATACCCAAAATGGAAAAAAAAAAAAAAAAAGTCAGAGGATCAAAAAAAATGACACTGGGTCTAACCAAGAGAGTAAAAGAGGTGGTTAGAGGCAAAAAGGCATCCTTTAATAACTGGAAGTCAAATCCGACTGAGAAAAATAGAAAGGCACATAAACTCTTGCAAGTATAAACACATAATTAGGCAGGCCAAAAAAAGAATTTGAAGAACAACTAGCAAAAGACACACAAACGAACAGCAATTTTTTAAAGTACATCAGAAGCAGGAAGCCTGCCAAACAATCACTGGGGCCACTGGATAACTGAGGTGCTAAAAAGCACTTGAGGAAGATAAGGCTGTTGCAGAGAAGCTAAATGATTTTTTTGTGTGAGTCTTCACTGCAGAGGATATGAGGAAGATTCCCACATCTGAGCCATTCTTTTTAGGTGATAAATCTGAGGAACTGTCCCACACGGAGGTATCAATAGAGGAGGTTTTGGAACAAATTGATATATTAAACAGTAATAAATCACAAGGACCAGATGGTATTCACCCAAGAGTTCTGAAGGAATTCAGATATGAAATTGCAGAGCTACTAACTGTGTTTTGTAACCTATGCTTAAACCAGACTCTGTACCGGAGGACTACAGGATAGCTAATGTACTTCTTATTTTAAAAAAAAGACTCCAGAGGTGATCCTAGCATGCCGGTAAACCTAACTTCAGTACTAGGCAAATTGGTTGAAATTATAGTAAAGAACAAAATTATCACACATATATGAATACTGTATGTTGGAGAAGAGTCAACATGGCTTTTGTAAAAGGAAATCATGCCTCATCAATCTATTACAATTCTTTCAGGGAATCAACAAACGTGGACAAGGGTCATCCAGTAGACATCGTGTACATGGACTTTCAGAAACCCTTTGACAAGGTCCCTCACCAAAGGCTCATAAGCAAAGTAAACAGTCATGGTATAAGAGGGAAGGTTCTCTCATGGATCAGTAACTGGTTAGAAGACAGCAAACAAAGGGTAGGAATAGATGGTCAGTTTTCAGAATTGAGAGAGGCAAATAGTGGTGTCCCCCAGGGGTCTGTACTGGGACTCATACTGTTCAACATATTAATAAATGGAAAAGGGGGTGAACAGCGAGGTGGCAAAATTTGCAGATGATACAAAATTACTCAAGATAGTTAAGTCCAAAGCTGATTGTGAAGAGTTACAAAGGGAGCTCACTAAACTGGGTCACTGGGCAACAAAATGGCTGGTGAAATTCAATGTTTGTAAGTGAAAAGTAATGCACATTGGAAAACATCATCCCAACTATACATACAAAATAACGAGTTCTGAATTAGCTGTAACCCCTCAAAAAAGAGGGCATGAAGTCAACAAGCTAACAGAATCTTGGCAACTATTAGAAAAGGGATAGATTATAAAATAGAAAACATTGTAATACGCCTCTGTATAAATCCATAGTACAGCCACACCTTGAATACTGCGTGCAGCTCTGGTCGCCCCATCTTGAAAAAGATCTATTAGAATTGGAGACGGTACAGAGAAGGGCAACAAAAATGATTACAGGTAAGGAACAACTTCCAGATGAGGAGAGATTAAAAGGACTGGGATTGTTTAGTTTAGAAAAGAGATCGGGGGAGGGGGAGATAGGACAGAGGTCTATAAAATCATGAATGATGTGGAGACAGTGAATGAGGACACGTAATTTACTCCTTCACATAACACATGAACCAGGGTTCACCTGATGAAATCAATAGGCTGCAGTTTTAAAACAAACAAGTAACTACTTCACACGATGCACAATCAACCTGCGGAACTTGTTGCCCGGGGATGTTGTGGAGGCCAAAAGTATAACTGGGTTCAAAAAAGAATGAGAGAAGTTCAAGGAGGATAGGTCCATCAATGGCTATTAGCAGAGATGGTCAGGGATGCAACCCCCATGATCTGGGTGTCCCTCCACCTGGGACTGCCAGAAACTGGGACTGAATGACTGGGGGTGGATCACGCAATAATTTCCCTGTTCTGTTCATTGCCTGTGAAGCATCTGACACCGGCCACTGTTGGAAGACAGGATACTGGGCTAGATGGACCATTGATCTGACCCAGTATGGCTGTTCTCATGTTAAATCTACTCAGGTCACTTCAAGCTACCAGCTACAACATTCAAGAGAACTGGATTGTAGGGCAGCTTTTTCAAGGACAAAGACACATTCAGAATTCCATTCAACACTTTGAGCGTCATGATGTTTATGCTTACCTGGTAATGGGAATAGTGCGTTCCTGACCTCCTGCAGCTCCAGCAGTTGTCTCTTTTTGGGAAGTGGTTGGGCTTGACTTTGTTTCACTCAGTTTCTCATCCGGAATTTTCCCAGTGCTGTCTCGCACTTCACCTGAGAGTGAAAACAGGACCTGTTAGACTAGTTACATAGGACAACATGGCTGAAAACAAGGGCTGAGATCAATTTCTGCTCTGAGTTCCAGCAGAACATCCCATCAGACTTCAGTGGGGTTCAATCACTGTAACTAAGAGGAGAATTTGGCCCTTTTCAGAGGATTATGTGAAACAAAGTGTTCTCAGTGAAATAAAAATCATCGATGTTAGAATATGGCTGACTGGGCAAAAGCATCAGGATTTTTGTTGTGAGGAAACACCCAGGCATGAATAGGAAAAGTACAAAGAAAATTTAAATAGAAATGAAAAAAACCCCAGCATGTGTGAAGCAAACAAGTTGATCAATTACATACATTCAAGGAAAATAGTTGGCTGAGTGTCCTCCAGCTTGCAGATTGAATGAAAATGACAAATTTTGGCTCTGTTGATAAATTTCAGTGCTTCCATTATTAGGGTACACCAACAATTACTGGACTGATTGTCAACTCACACTGGTGTAAATCAGAAGTAGCTCCAGTGAAGTCAATAGGGTTATACTAATGTAAAACCAGTGCAAGGGAGATAAAAATCAGGCCCTAATATGTGCTACTACTGTAAAGACGGTCTAGTTGTGCCATCACACCTTTTACACTGTTATAACTCCCTTGACTTCAATGGACGTTCTCCTCACTTACACAGCTATGAGTGGGACCAGAATCAGGTCCAGAATCTCTTTTCCAGAAATATTACGAAATGAAAAGATGGGTGGGTTCTTTAACCAAGCTGTTTCCTCCAGAATGGGCTTGATGTTCTATTCCAGCAAGAACTAATCACCTTGTGATACATACCATCAGGGTTACCTATAAGGGTGAAGAATGCCATTTCCTGTGCAATGTAAGCATGCAAAGTGCAGAGGAAGAGAAGCATTGTCATTCTTTGGTAGGATGGTTGGGAGATCATTAGTGATGGCTTGTATTGGAAAGAGAAGTGACTCTTCCTAGTAAGCTAATTGGGCAGCTTTACTAGAGAGCACTGTTATATAATGGCATCCAACAAAAGACCACAGTTCACCGATGAGTAAGATCTTCATTCAATGATTTCTTACTGACAGTGCTATTGAAATATTTGCCTTCTTGTTCTTATTCAAAAGCAGGTGATCAAAGGGACACATGTCAACATAATAAGCCTCTGTTTTTAAAAAACACATACCCATGTTAATAACGTCTTAAGTCATTGAAAATGAAAGAACTTTAAAAATACTTAAATTTACTTTTTCACCTTTGTATGCCGCTGGTTTCCTTTTTTCCACTTCTCTGAGCTACTGTCAAGGAACTAAACTATTCTGTTTCACTTTCTGCTTACAGTCATTTTCTGGTTCTCCTACACTGGCAGAATGCTACTGTTTTGGGTTTCCAACACTGCAGCGGAAAGACTTTGAATAAATAGCACCCAAACTTTTTCATGTAATTTATTTTGTTTGAATCCATGAAATGTTTGCATGCTCATTATGTTGTGTAACAAAATATTTTTTTAACAAAATCTAGATTTGGGGGCCGAAAGGTACTAGACAGTGTCCCTTTAAAACCATACTGGATTAAGAACAATTATTTGACTTGACACAAAATGACAATGGGCTAGACAAAACGGTTCTCTAGTTATTATGGCAGCTAGTAAAGATGAAGAATGAAAGGGCTGTAGTATTTACCAGGCTCTTTACAAGATTTAAGAAGTGAAATGTATTTCCCATTTTTTAAAAATAACATACAGTAACACAAATATGAAAGCTTTTGTTCTCTTTGCAAGACATAAATTGACTCTAGTTACACAGAGCATTATTTTTACTCCTGAAAAAAAATGTTCCAAATTCTATTAAGGCTACAATGTTAATCGAATGCAAATGAATCCTTAATACCCTTATAGCCTAAAAAGTCTGCAGCACTTAGCCAAGGAATGTCAAGTAGAAAGGCCTGAATCACCATGTTGTTTATGACATGCAGTAAACATAAACAAACAACATATTCAGGGTCTAAAATTCAAGATGACCCCATGCTAAAATCCCAGACATGGAACCATCCCCCATCCATGAACTTTGGAGACATTCAAAGTCCAAACTCAGCTTCAGATCCAAATTTGCCAGTGCCCCCCATTTACATCAGGAGCCCTGGTATTATTTACATCATGATACCCCCACAATTTGTGGTGTCTGAATTGCGTGTCTTGGACCCATCTCTGTTTAGAACACAAAGAAATACAGAATTGAGAAGAGCTTCATTTTTTGGTCTTGGCAACATTTGTGTCTAACATCCACGTGACATTTCCCAAACTCAACCCAAACCTACCATGACCTCCAGCACTTTGGGTTTGCGTGCTGACTTCATGAACTATCACAGGATGTCTATTTTCTGTATCTGAAGCTGTGGACTCAAGAACGCCAAAGCCACCAGCCTTTCCTCTCATACTTGGAGGAAGAGTCACATGCACTGATGTGGAATCCACGAGTTTCTTCAGGGCTATCCTTATCTCCTTGTCTGCACGTTCAAGCGAGGCCCGGACAGAATTCTCCAGCTCTGACTGTGGTGAGACCTCTCCTACAGACAAGAAGAATAGCTTTTCTCTCTTCAGAATAAAACAAAAAAGTTCAGTATTGATCGACCCACAATGTGATTTGGAGCAAACATTTGCATTCAAGTCTCTCCCCCCCCCACCTTCTGCAGTAGAGAATGTGCAAATGTTTATTTCCAGGAAAATGGAGTCTAGCTAGACTTCACAATGAATGTCCAGTAGACTCCGCTCATCCTGCTGCAAATGGCTTAACACACTACGTACACTCACATCTTCTCACCAGATGCGACGGAATTTAAGTGATACATAGTGGTGGAGGTGACCAAACTGGTGACTCAAGCTAGGGAGGATGAGTGAGAGGAAAACCACACAGTGCTAAGTTCATCAGATCAATAGAAGGAACCCTGGTTTGACCTCCTGTACTAACACGGTGTTTTATGCAACAAAACTCAAGTTATTGTTTTAAATGAAAGCTATACAACTGGTTTCTTGCATGGAGAGAAAGAAGGAGTGAATAGGTTACAGGATGACTTGTGCATTGAGAGAGGAGAGGAAGGAGAGAGGTAAGGGTATGTGTCAATGTCATTACTCCATCACACTAAGAGGGGCATGGCTGGGGGAGCATGTGGAACTGTCCCCAATACAATATTTTGATTATTTCTTAGCTTGTGATATCATATTTTATGTTACCATTTGCCTCAGGGAAACCTGAGAGGAGCAGTGGGCTTTGCACTAAGGGACATCTGAGAGTTATTTTTAATTTATTTTTATTAGATATGTTTCTAAAGCAACATGCCTGTGCAACACACTGCAGGGGATGGGCAGTACCGAGGGGCAGCACAGGACTTAAGGGAGGCTCTGTGGGGGAGCAGTCCTTCAGAAGAAATGTAGAACCCAAGTCCCTCTGTTGCTGGTGGCTGGTCTACTAGATTATTTGCTGAATGGCAGCAGAGTACGGAGGAAGACATGGCGCCTGGCTCAAGGAGCTCACAGGCTAGAAAGATAGGCAGAAGGTAAAAATCTCCGAAAATAGCCAATATCTTTCTCACTCATTTAAACTGGCTCTCAAGCCCAAGGCTCAGTTTCTGAGCAACAGCTAAGTACATAGTAGAGTTTCCTTTCACAGTCACAGCACAATCAGTATCTAACTCAGTTTAAATCTATGAGATTGTATGGGTATGACATGCTGTACAAATGTTTCCAAGGCGTAAAAGAAGGGACAGGCTCCTCCACTCCCCAGGTATCTGCCAGAGGTCGGTCAACAAACCCAGGAGAAGGCTAGACACTGTGTCTGCAATTTGACCCCCATTTTGTAAGGCACACTAGCACGTCTCAAGTGTAAAATGAACAATGCAAACCAAATGATAATTTACTCCACGCTAAGGTTGCCTAACAGTCTTTATTAAAGCCAGGTTTCAGAGTAACAGCCGTGTTAGTCTGTATTTGCAAAAAGAAAAGGAGTACCTGTGGCACCTTAGAGACTAACAAATTTATTTGAGCATAAGCTTTCGTGAGCTGCAGCTCAGCTGTAGCTCACGAAAGCTTATGCTCAAATAAATTTGTTAGTCTCTAAGGTGCCACTAGTACTCCTTTTCTTTTTATTAGAGCCATTCATTTTCAGTTGCTCATCACTTTGTTATTCTAAATATACTTCCCACCTTTTAAAAAATTCTATTCCTATGAAACTGGTGCTCCTGTGAAAAAGAATAATTTACAGGCAGGCCAGGCACCAATCCTGATTGGTCACTACACAATGTAGACCCTACAGAGAATGATCTATAAATGACAGAAGGGCCAATCCTACTAGTCCACTGGAGTCAATGTGTAAGGACTGCTTTCAGGTCAGGGTGAGAGAAAGAGAGAGAGTGTGCTCATGCATGAAGTAGGAAATATGATTACTAGTTTTATCAGACCAGCAAATATTTTTACCAATAAATATGACTCCTGTGGAATGGAGAAAAAATTAACTGTGTTAAGAGCAAGATGATCATATCACCAGTATCAATAGCTCTTTACCGCTAATGGACTGTACCGAGTGTCCACCTCCATACAGAGTCCCCGCTGGAAAATGTCATTTTCTTCAGTCTATCTTTTCCTGTGAATTTCTCCTTGCTTCATTTACGGGGAATTCCAGGCTCAAAAATGGTTTTATTTCCCCCAACCCATGAATTCAATTGCTTTTAGTATTGCTCAGGAGTGCGGATGTGTTTTATTTCATATTCACAGAAGAAGAAACACTGCAGCTTTTGTTCTGATTCTGCTCCCTTCCCCTCTTACAGAAAATCATTAGGGCACATGAACTTTACACACAAACCTCAGGGAGAAAAAAGGCAGGTCCCACCTTGGCTCAGCCCTCTTTGACGGTGTCGCCTCTTAATTTCTTTTTAATTTTCTTCATGTGAGTATAGCGGTTATGAAAGGTGCTAGAGCTGAAGACCTGGAGACTGAAGCCCTCTGTTTATCCACAGGACAGTCAAGCTTCCCTCAATTGCATACCATACCACCCCACCTGTGTGCATTAACACTGATCTAGAAGCACCATTTCTGAGACTACCCACCAATTAGTGGAATGTTGGTTTCAGCACCCACCTGAAAGTGAACTGTTATGAAATGAGTGGAATATACTTAGTGGTGAACACTGTCCCTTTAGGAGAAAATTTACTCCGATTTAAGTAGGATTAATTTCACAAGGATAATTAAACATGATCAGACATAAACAATGGACACTGTAGACAAAATATACCCAATTCTTCAGCAGGACAAGCTTAAATCTTATTACTTCACTGCTGTGTTAGCTCAAGGGATAGCTTGAGTGTTGTCGCTAACGCAACTTCAATGCGCACCCAAAAGTGTCTAGCTCCTGTAAATGGTGCTTTACACTTAAGCTAACTGGCCTAAGATATTGGTTGAAACATGAGAGCTGCTGACTAGTAATGCAGTGGGAACTCATCACTCTGTGTTGCTAATACAAACACTGTGCAGCGTGAGTGTTCTGCAGTGTGACTGCTCTCACTTGAGCGAGGCTGACCCAAGAGAGTTCACTCTCGTGCACATAACCAGAGCTAACAATGCAGTGAAGACAAACTCTTAATGCACCTTCTATTTCCCGGTTGTAAAATCCTGAACTATTGATTGTAAACCTTAAACCTGATGTGTCCCTTTCAGTGCCCTGTACATTTAACCTGATAAGGAATGGCAGTAGCTCAAACATGTTGAAGTTCAAATTCAACTCAGAGAAGCCCCTGAGATGCTGACACAAAGTTCCCAAAAATTCTTCACTTCACAAAACAGGCTCTCTCACAATACTTCAGCACTTTTCCAACTCAAGTGCAGTAGCCCTGAAATACTTGAGTGCAGTTGGGGTCCCAACTAACTCCGACTTATGTTCATGGGCTCTCATTGACTTCAAGAGAGAGCCAGTTACCATGAAGAAACAAAAACACATAAGCAAGTGAGATCAATGATAGCTGATGCAAGACATTTATTGATATGAACTTGAGCATCTAATAACATCTTGACTTAGATTTATTTTAGTTTTTTGTCTCTCAAACAAACTGAAGTTTCCACCTTTTTCACACCCTTTTGCCTGGGGGAATTACAGTAAAACATTCTCTGTGTTAATTTTAATACAGTGTTATGTCTTCATCTACAGGAAATAAACCCCCACGCATATCCTTAGTTATCTACAAATTTTAAATCACTTACAAGCATACTTTTTAACCTCTAGGAAAATACTTTGAAAATAAACAAAAAGGACTTTTAATAATTTTTTCATTTTTTTAAAATAGAGTACCGTGATAGGATTTTTAATTCCTTTTTCACTTATATTTTTTGTTTAAATTTCCAAAGAAAATGTAAACAGATGTTATTTACTTTTGGTTGATCACCAGAAATATAAGTATTTCTTTGCTACAAGCATTTGAAATGCAACTCTACTTCATTAACAAAGTCATTACTAAGCAAAAACCAGGTCAAGAGAAAATTAATAACTCCACATTCCGTTGTATATCTTGACAGACCTAGATCTCTATTTTATTTCTGCTTAACGATGGCTACGGGCTAAATTCTTTTCACAGTTGCATCTGTGTAAATTTGACTTCAGTGGAGGTATTCTGGATTTACATCAGAGTAACTGAGATCAGAATATGGCCCAATAAAACAGAAATATTTTCAGTTCAAAAATATTTCCTCCCCTTGTATGTCTGTTACTCTCCAATGTACAGTAGTGTAATATTTCTCATAAGTGAAGAACTAATATATAGCCATTGTATAGCTTAAATATAAAAGATACAGTATAAACCAATGAGGTGTTATTGAAAAAATGATAGTACCATAAAAGAAGTTTTATTTCTTTCACCACCTGTAGTCACTGAGAAATTTTAAAACTTCAAAAATGCAGTGCACGTCTGTATACAAAATATATCCTTTAGATACTGAAATGAAAAAGAACGTTAAATTACTGAATTAATTTTAGCCATCACATGTTCCAGGTTCAGCTCTTGAAACAAGAATTGTAATTTTTGTGAAGGCACCTTTTTAAAGTTAGCTGTACCTTTTCTAAGGCAGTGCCCTGCAGAACACTGGATCAAGTTTCATACATTATCTAGTTAGGTAACATCAAGACTGAAAACACTGGCATGTGATGTTCTAAGAGAAAACTCACTTAATCCTCTTTAAGATGATTAGCAAGCAAACTGTCTCTTAGCATTCTTGTAACATCCTGATCTGTACCATCCAGATAAAAATTATTGTGTTTTTTTAGCAACATTACCGTACGACTCAACTTACATAAGGTTTTGTTTCTTTTTCTCATATCTTCTGTCACATAGACAATGTCAGACACCCAGGGCCAATTCCTGGTCCTATTGGTATGTCTACACTGCATTTAGAAATTAGTGGCTGGCCCGTGACAGCTGACTCAGGTTTGTGGGGCTCAGGCTAAAGTGCTGTTTAACTGCGGTGTAGATATTCAGGCTCTGGCTGGAGACCAGGTTCTACAAGTCTGTGAGGTGTCTACAAGCCCGAACGTTTACACTGCAGTTAAACAGAGGCTTAGCCTGAACCCTGAGTCAGCTGGCACAAGCCAGGGGTGGGTTTCTAATTGCAGTGTAGACATATCCATTGAGAACAATGGCAAACTTTAACTGACATCAAGTGGGACAAGAACCTAGCTGTAAGGACTCAGTCTCATCAAGGGACTGAGCACCTTCTGAAAGTGCTATGCAACATCAATTTTCACTGAAGCTAGTGAGAGCTGAGGGTGCTCACCACCTCTCAGAGGCACTCAGCACCTTGCAGAATTATACCCTTACTGGATTAGCCATCATCATGCATTTGAGATCTCTCTGTCAAAGCTCTAGAGAAACACAACTGTCTATGATAAAGGGTGACCTCTACAACATAGCTAAACCAAAGTGGCTACAGTATAATGGTACATCTTGCACTGGGAGTGTATTCAAATGGCATAGTACACTAAAACCCCATAAACAAGTTATTTCTGGAAGAAGGTTTTAATTGTATTAGTACTCCTGCAATTTTAATATGGTTCATGGGTAAATTTTCGTTCGGAGATTAGGAAACTTTAACCACTAACGCACTGGTGGCGAAGCTTAACCATTAACATGTACAGGAGACCTAATTAACCATTCTACTCACATAGTAATTATTCATTTATGAAATAATTTATTTGTGGTTCTACACATGTTTTTAATCTGGATTGTAGATATTGTATTAGCCTGTCCATTCCTTTAATCAATACTCTTTTAAGTGTAGATAAAACAAACCTCTATCATAATTTAGGATGATTGATAGCGTTACTGAACTTGAATAAAGAATGCAGAACCATAGAAACCCATACGTCTTAAAGGATTAACAAGAAGTAGTTGATTAACAATGATGGCCTTTTTAATAAAGGTGGAACGTAGTTGTACCCAGACTGGGCTCTGTTGAAGTTAATGGGAGTTTTGCCATTGACTTTGGTAGGGTCAGAATTTCACCCAAAATGTTTCAGCAGTCTCTTAAGTCAGCAGTGTTGCCTAATAAGTGTAGTACCTTCTGTAGGTTTCACTCTCTGGAAAAATATAATAATAATTTAAACAGAGTACACAATCTGAAAGGTTTATGAACACATTTTTGGTAGAGCTAATTTGTCCCATCAGCATTTAGTAAAAGTAAAGCAGCGCAAACTATTTTGCTGGCTGTCTGGCATGTACAGTGACAGAAGATATGCTTAAATGAAACTACCCTCCCTTCTCTCGATGGCTGGAAGGTATTGCCAAGCTGAGATACCTTAAATGTCTCACCACTGAGTGACTTCTCAGTCTGAGAGCTGAAGTAATTTTTAAACTCTCGAAGAAAAATGTGTTTGCTTATTTATATTTTTGTCACAAATAAGAGAGGCAGGTCACCCTAAGTCTATTTGCCTCTCACTCTTTCTCTATGGAATGATATGCTTTCACCAGGATCAATTATAAACTGAACTGACAGAAGTGTTCCCTTTAAGACTGGAAAAGCTCTACATATCACGGTCTATATGTTTTCCTTAAGGCATTTTTCTTTTAGGTGTTTCCCTAGAATTCTCACCACTAATTTCACCCACCCTAGAAGGTTTTTGTTTGTTTATGTATTTTTTTATTTGATTTTAAGAATGCTGCTTGTATCTGCTCAGCTCTGGGAGGGGTCTTCCGTGCTGATGTGCAACATAACAGGCTCGCCGATAGTTCCATAGCTGAGGGTTCTTGTGGAAACTTCAGTTTTAAAGCTGGACTGTCCATTGTCCGCTGAGAGCTGAACTCCGGTACAGAAAGACGGTTTCACTTGGAAGGAAGGTCCAGGTGAGGCTGCTGGTTCTGCTGCACGCACACCAGGAGCGGCTGCTGCGGTGCATGTCTCACTCACATGGAAAGAAATGTTAGACGGACCCACGGACTGCACTCCTGTTACTCTGGATGCTGACATGAACATTCCTTCAGGACGGTGCTCCTTGAACTTGCTGAAAAAGCTTTGCCTTGGTTTAGGAACAACAGGTCTCCCGAGATTTAGCAACACAGGCTTCCCCACCGTCGGTTCATTAATTTCTGTCTGGAGCACAGAGATCTCACAGGGTTTGTCTTCTGTGTAGTTTTGATCATCACATCCATAGGTCTCACCTTCTTCAGGAAAGTAATCTTCAAGGTCTTCCAGAGTTAGCACTTTTCCATTGTGGGTCAGGATTTTGGGGTCTCGGTTGCCAATGTCATCTGTCTCTAGCTCCTCTGGCTCATCAGTTATAACAGTATCTTCCTCTGGAAGATCCTCATCTTGTACTGTATCAGGTACTCCCCCTTCAGCAGTCCAAGATGTATCTAACTCATCAGCTTCTTCCTTAACCCCTCGGCTCATCGGTGAAGGTGGAAGTTCAGGCTTGCCTGTATCAGCTGTCTCCAAGCTAAAGACAAAGGGTTCACCCACACAGGCAAGCAGTGGGGAAGTAGCTTCTGAAACATCGTCATTGCTTGCTTCCTGCATGCAGCTCTTTCCGTCAGTCCCACAGTCAATGAATGAACTACTTCCTAACTGTTCAGACCCACACTGAGAACTTATGTCTTCTTCACTGTTGACTGGAGCTCCTTCCTGGTCAGCTCCATATGCAAGGGTTGGGATGTCGACATCTGAAAGATTGTCTCTAGGCAGGGAAGACTTGGCCTGCTCCACTAATTTATTGTTGGAGTTGTTTGTGTTTGGGTCATCTTCAGAGGAACGCCTAGGTCTTGGGTCAGGCATAGTGAATGTCAATACTCCTGAGTCATCTTTTTCTGGCTTTGCTGGGGAAGCGCCTCTTTTCTTCGCAGGCTTGGGTGATTTTTTCACCTTAAATTCAATGATTTCCTCCACTTCGACCCATTTGGGTTTTTGTTCTTCCGCCTTGGTTTCTACGACAACAGGTCTAGCTGCCGCTCCTTGTCTGTCCTCTGGCTCTGTCACAAAGAATGTAGGGATGACAGTCTTCCGTGTGGCCTCCGGCTCATGCCTGTGTACAGGCTGCTTGACCTTTGTCACATAAACTGGCTCTGGGGTCAGCAGCTCTGATCTTGGAGAGCGGGAGAGAGAGTAACCTGAAGGAGGACGGGCGGGAGACATCTTTCGCTTTTGCCTTGGGGTCTTCACCACAGTTGTTATCGTTTCCTCTCTGATGACAAAAATGGTTGAAATGGAGTTTGCGTGAAGCCAAAAATCGTTCTGGGATCCACACTCCCTCAGCACATGCCCATTGTGGACAAAGCCACCCAGGTGGGGTTAGTTTTGTGAGCACTCAATTTTGTGAGCATTTAAGTTTCAGAGGGACACACACATACTCAACTCACTTTCAGAATCAGGTTTTCTGTCAAGAGAGCTCTGCACTGTCCCATCCAAATGGTTTCCAAATCCATTAACACTTGGAATGCACAGAAGCATGTTGGGTATGTCCAGCTAAGGAGCTCTCTTTTAGATGCCTGCTATATTGCATGCTGCTTCACTGACTATTATCAATGATTTTCTTAGAACAGGAACAGTGTTACTTTGCAGTCATATAGCAGTTTCATCCAAAGATCCCAAAGACAGTCAGGAGTTCAACCCATTCTCCCTGATCCAGTCTCCTTGGGTGAAATCCTGGAGCCAGTGAAGTCAATGACAAAAATCCCATTGACTTCAACGGGTCAGGAATTCACCTCTTATTTATAAACATATTCTCTCTTTTTGTAAGTTAAAATGAATGGTCACAAAGAAAGGGTTTGTTTACCTATCAATCAACAGCATGGACTACAGACCTGCATTTTCACACACACATAAAAGCAGTGTTAGAAGATCGTTAAGCACATGGGGAAAACCAAGAAAGGAAAGACAGCTGAAATATTTCCTGAAGAAGCTATTCATGCCAAGATATTAGTATTCCCTCTTGCTATAAGTGTGTGTGTGTGTGTACGTGTGTGTGCATTTATTTTTCTCTTTATTTTTACAGTAAAAATGATGATGGGCTAGCATTCTGCACGGAACCGGATCCTACCCTCAGTGTGAGTTTTACCTAAGAAGTACAGGATCAGGCCCATAATGCATGTTCACTATTTCTCAGAATAATTCTACTGGCTTTGCTGTGGGTACGGTGAGGTGCCCAGAACAACAGGGACTTCTGCACATTGAGGTCTACATTATCTGCACTTGGATACATACACACTGATGTCAATGGGATGCACCTATCCCAGGGCAGAATTTGACCTTAAACATGCTGCAGTACAGATTGGGATAAATGTCTCCTTCCCCAGACTTCGCAAACAAATAAGTCCTTTTCCCCTGACTTTTTCCTGTAGACATAACATTGAAAAAGCCATAATGAAAGTCACGTGTAAAAATGTACATTTCAAATAGCACAACAGCCTGGGTTTAAAGAGTCTCATCCCCAAATTTAGAGGTGGCTGCTCCAGGGGAAACAGAAGAGGCAAAGCCAAGTTTGTTTTTCACTGAGCTACAGCCTCCAGCATCAAGTGCAGAGCCAGAGGCCGAAACGGAAGCAACCGAAAGATCAATAAAGAGGACTGGACCCAGGAAGGAATTAGTATGAATTCATAGTTCCAGCCTCACTCCCCAGCTCCACATGGCAGTTCCATGCCTCAGTCTATAGCCCCAGCAAGATGGGCCTGCCATCCACAGAACATTCCTTGCACAGGAAATCCTCCTACCTCCTCCACCCTTCTCATAGGCTGTTCTGCACAGGGAGATGGGAAAGGATCAAGGACTCTTCACTAAGAGAACTTCTTCTGCTCTTGTTTGGCCAGGACGGGGACTTAAAGATTCAGAGATCTGATCTACTTCTCTCTTCTAGCATCACCCTATCACGATGTGATTCCAGCACCTCCTTCCATGAGAATGTGCCCTCTCCTTCCATGAGTATCACCCTCTCTTACTGAGTATATATTTCATTGCAGCATTAGCCTCTTCCATTGAGAATGTGCCTATCCCCGTACTTACACCTCTCACATTGAAATGATCTCACCCAACAGCACACTTTCCCACTGAGAGTCTCTCCCCCTAGCCTCAGCGCCACTACCTTCTCACCATGCCTAAAGCTATTTCTCATGTTGGGACTGCTTGCTTCCTGCTTCACTGCTGGAGAGTCTTTAAGGTCTACATTGTATGTGCATAACTCTCATCAATGCCAATCAAAGGTACGTGTGAAAATCTCTGGCAACCGAGTTGAGAATTAACCTTTATATACTTGCATTAGATATGGGTTTGAGCCTGAGCTGCAAAGTTAAGACCCACATATGACTACGCTCAAGGTTTGGGGGTTTGCACAGCCTGGATTTTGGTTCTGTTCCTTCTCAAATTTATGCATTAACTTGCTCCGTGTTGGTAAAGTTTGAACATTGCTATCCTCATAGATACATACTTAGGGCGTGACTCATCTCCCATTGAAGACTTTAGTAATAGTTGGGTCAAGCCCTCAGAGGTTTAAATCAGTACTCTCTGTAGAATTTACTTATCAGGACCTTAGTAATCAGTTTACTGAATGGCACTTTGTGTTTGCTGAATGATATTTAACAAAGTGTATGACTGCTGGAGAGAATTAGAAGACAATTTTAAAAAGAAAGAACTAGAACAAGATTGCTGACATCACCAGATGACTGAGAAGAAATCCAAAACAAAATGCTTTGTCCTTCTGTCTACTGATTTATTGCAGCAGAGGCTCATAAAGGTAAAAGCTTTAAACTTTAAACTGTTGCATGGCCTGACCCCGAGCAACCCCTGGAAGAGCAACAAGGACTCATTTTCCTGGGCTACTTCTGAATCTGTTCTCTAAAACTGTGTCTTGCATAATCTTTAGCTAACCCACTTGTATTTTACACACAGCACACAACAATTTGGTATGGACAGTAACGCCAGGGGTTCTGCTCTTTGCAGAAGTAAAACTTTTTCACAACTGCCCAAAGAGCCCAATCTAGCTTCCACTGAGGTCAAAGGAAAACAGCAAAAGGCAGCACCTCCTCCCCACTTTACCCTTGTCTGCCAATTGGCTATTTAGTTTGAAAACTCTTAGGTGCCCGGACCTGTTGTCTTACACACCTACATGGTGCCATTGGGACCCAATGTGCTATATAAATGAATAGAAGATTATAAGAATATACAAGAATAATAAAACGAGTAAAAGATGGTATTCAGCTTTTGTTTCTATGTATATTTCAATTGTTGTTTCATACACACTCATCATAATTTAACAAAGGTACAAGGAAGTCAATTATTAGTATCTGCTTCATGTCCAAGCCATGAACTTGCTTCTAACAATGTCATGTGTCGTGTTATTGAGCCAGATTCTACCTTCTCAAACTCAAGTGCAATTTCCATTGACTTCAGTGGGATCTGTGCTCATATATCTGAAGGAAGAATTTGGCCCAGACTGAGTCTAAACTCTAGTGTTCCTGCTTTTTGAGAGGGATGGCTACATTTTTCAGGTTGTTACATTTCATAACACAAAATACCAAGAAATCGGATGGGATGGGAATGAACACACTTGCATGGCCAACAAACACAGGCTTGTTATTGGATCATGCATAGGCAGCAAGTCAAAACATGACTGTTTAAAAAAAAAAAAAGCACTTACATGATGATGGTTTTCTTGGGCACTTTAGTCTCTTGTTCAGTGACTACAAAGAAAACAGTATGAACAGCATGGGGTTAAAGAAAGGCAAAAGCTGAAATGATTAAATTAACTTTGTTAAGTTAATCAAGAGAAACTTGAGTGAAAAAACGCACGTATCATCCCATCCGTGCTTTCTGTGGTTATCTGCAGTGATATCCTTAGTGTCTCTGATCAGTACTGGGGATTCCCAGTGTGGCCTATTTTTTCCCACTTTGATAACCTGGCATTTGTCTTTGGAAAATCAAAACTTCTGCAAGCTACCATGTGAGAGATCAAAATATGTCTCTATAGGGAATATTCAGCAGAGCTGGAATCCTTTAACCTATGATTGTCATGTTTCTGGAAAAGGAGTTTCCCGGACTAAATAATCAGTCAGTTTTCAGGCTTCTGCAAACTGGATTCAAGATCCAAGCTTCTCAAAATGAAAAAAAAAAATTATAGAAAATTAGCACAAAAAAGCCCCACAAAATGAGAGTCCATCTATATACTACAGTATGCATATGTCTGCTCCATCCATGCATATTAACTCTGTATAGCTCTCTTTCTATGGCCCAATAATATAAACTACTGCTTTAGAGGTGACTACATAAAGATTTCAGATAGGATTTTTTTAAGTTAGAGATTTAATAAAAAAGGAAAAGCAAAGTGGTATAACATTTCAAAAGCTAATAGAGATTTTCATCATTTTTTCTACCAATCTGCTGGTACAGCGTCATGACACCATATGAACTAGATTGTATTTAATGCACTCTGAACTGCTGACTACAAGTGGGATTTTGCAAAACAAGACCCCAAGCCCCTCTCTTTGTTCAGTGACAAGTTAGTGAGCTTCTAAAGGGCTAAGTTTTCCTTTGAATTATATTTCCAGCAACCAGCTTAATAAAGCAAATAAGCTCCACCATTGTTTTTATTTAGTTTGTATAATTAAAAAAACACTTAAAAAGTGAACTGCAAAATTTTCATTGTTGTTTTTGAAATAAAGCTGTTTCTTGTCCCAAGTCATTATCTCTACAGTAACAGTGGCTGCCGTCCAAAAATTACAGTTACCAAGAGTTACTACACAGCAATATCTGAGATATCACAGATAGTTCCTGTTCAAAATATGAGGGGGACGGGGGCAGGGGAATCTAACCTCTGTTACATCTTTTAGCAAATCCTGATTCTTTAAATGGTCACCAACATATCTATAGACTAAAAAATTCAAAATATATTTACATTATAAGACAGAATATTCGAAATTTAATTTCACCTTCACTTAACTTACAAGGGCCCTATCCTGCCATTATGCTAAGCATGGAAATCCCACTGGGGTGAATGAGAATTTTGTGCAGAAGTTGATGTTAATATCTCAGTTGGGTATAGAGTTCATGTTTTCCCTGCTGGAGTGCTAGTTTCACAAATGCCTGAAAAAAGAGAGCAGGTGGCTGTTCCATGTTGTCTTCCAGTTTCTGTTAGGCAAACACAGACGGCCAGATTCTGCTCTCAGTTATACCTAAGTAAAACTAGATTTTTTTCATTAAAGCCAATGGAGTTACACTATATTTACACTGGTTTAAATGAAACCAGTGTCGGACCTAGAATCTAGAATTTAGACTGTAGCTATTAAATATAGGAAGAAATTATTTGCAAATGTTTTGTCTTCAAAATTAAATAAAATTTTAAGCCTATATAAATACTTTGTTAGTAACTTGGAAAACTTTTGAAACTATTTAAAATTTGCTTTACATGGAAGTTGGACTGGGCCCTTAAACAGTATTTTGCTTTTGCATCCAGGTTAGAAATGTTCATAAAATCAGGAACCCTTTAAGTCAAGATTCCCAAATAGATAAACAATGTGGATATAACAAAACTAACAGAAATACTCCTCTAGATGGGACCTATTCTTCTCATGTCAATGGGGTTACTCCTGATTAAACCAAAGTAAGCAAATGAGAATCAGGCCCAATATATTTATGAAAATTAATTAGTGTGCAATAGATATACTATGTAGATAAAAGATATTTTATGAGGTTCTTTTAACAGTTACTGTATGTTGAATACTAGTTGATCGTTAAAAATGTATTTAGTGAATATCCAAAATTGTCTCACAGAAAAGAACTGTATCAAATGTTCAGTTAGGAAATATCAATAAATATGTGTCATTAGTAACTGGTATTTTATTGAACTGCACCTTATTAAACCTAAATAAATATACTGCCAAACCTAAATACACTGTTCTCTGTCCTTGCACACAATTCCCATTATCAATGTCTGACCTTGCACTCCTTCCAGCTGACAACAGTCCCAGTTGTTCTGCATGCATAACTCCCAACTGATGTCAGTGGAGATTTTGTATACAAAAGTTCTGCAGGACTGGGCACAAGAGCGCCAATCATAAATTAAATGGGGTATATGGGCCCTAAATATTTAAATTAAAACTTTAATTTAGTGCATGGCAGTTTATATAGACTCTCCGAGATATGATAGGTTTGAAGCAATCCCATATGAAGGATAGAACCACATGAAAGTAGGATGAGGGAATTCAGGAACTATTCGTAGGATTTATCATTTCAACTTTTTTGTAGCATTTTAGAAAAACAGCTTTGCAAAGCAGAAGATCCTGATAAGCAGATTAACAGCTCTAAGCATTAGGTTCAGCCAAAGAGTCTACGTTTTTTGTTAATATGTTAAACCAACAGCTCACACATTATGAAATGATTACAAGAATGCGTTTGAAGGCAAATAGAACCCTCAGAACTTTGAGATGCATGAAAGATGATGTCCAATGTGATTTTTCTTACAATCTGTAAATCCTACCTTGTCCCCCCTCAGAAAACCATAATATTCCATTGCACAGTATGCGCTGATCATGTATATCAAGGAAGATGATTACTGAATTTCCCCCCCTTGATCTACCAACTGTTGAATCTAATTACACTGCAGACAATTCACAAACAGAACAGAATTTTCTAAACTGCTCTGTATGAAATACAAGTATTCTACTTTTTCTGTAAAGAAAAACAACTGTGGTTGGAAAAGCAGTGTTATAGCTTTAGAAGCCTTTACTTGGAAACAATACTGTGTGTTTGCTATGACTGAGATGGACCTAAAGATGTTCTTGTGCACAGTACAGTGCTGAACACATTGCCAGCCCTAAACTAAAAATAAACATCAATAATAATAGTAAATTAATAATAAGAGAACAATGAAAATAATAATAATACCCTGATCTTCACCCTAAAAATGGAACTATTAAAAAGTCTAGGGAGCAAACCCACATTCTCTAGCTCTTCGGCAGAATAGTGGGAAAAACAGAACTAAAAATACTGTGTGCTTCTACAGCAATCTTGCCTTCGAGGATCTCAAAACACTTAATATTATCCTGTGAGACAGGTATTACCAGGCAAACTGAGGCACAGAGTGATTAAGTAACTTGTCAAAGGTCTCGCATGGAGCCAGTGGCAGAGGTAAGAACGGAACCCAGGAAGCCGGATTCCCATTTCCCTGCTATAAACACGCTCCATCCCAGTGTTCAGTCTTCTGCAAAATCTTGCTTATTTCCACTTGTGCTACGATTATTCCTGCTAATAAAAAGCTTTACATTTGTCGTTTCCTAGTCTGTACCATGCCAGTCAGAGATGATGGGAATTCAATAACTTTCAGAAATGTTGCCGTTTTGTTTTTAAAAGTGAGTTGATTGCAAGTTAGTGAACCTGGGTTGAATAATTTGCTGAATTATGATGTTAAACATGAAAGCTAGAGCCATGACGAATCAGCATGTCTTTAAAGATTTGCGACACCTAAATTAAGCAGCAAGGAGATTGGTTGCAAAGCAGATATTCAACTTGAACTCAAATAGAAAGGTTCACGCTCTCTCTCTCTCTCTTTAACCCTACAAATAATTGTGTGAAAGTCCTAAAATTCTTCCTGAATTTGGATTTCTGTTTTTAAATCAGTTCTCAGTTGACTTCAATGCCAGGTGCTAACTGAGGGCAGAATTTAACTCTACAAATTGCAGGCTTGGTGCCTGGATTGCTAATTGTGGACAACAGGATTTACTAATTTAATACTGTGAGTAATAAACAATGTTTGGCTCAGTGAAATAAACTGAGAGGTAACAGTAAAACAATGGCAAGGAAAAAACCAATAGCAACAAAAGTCTCTGTGAGAGTCACAGGAAGAACTGGCAACCATCACACCATACAGCCAACAGCAAACAACTATTAAATAGGTAAAACTCTCAGAAACAGTGCTGGTGTGTGGGAGCGGGCCAGGTCCAATGCCTGTTCTCCAGTGTAATAATATCACACTGTGATAGCTTATCTTCCTGCTGAAGTCATAAACAATAACATCGCCACCAATATGCAGAATCATAAGGATGGAAAGAGATGGCTCTCATCAAGTCTGTCTGTCCTTCTGTTATTTGCCAGGGGAGCCTGGCTTCCCAGCAGATATATCCAGATAGATTATTGGATGTTAAATAACCAATAGTTCTTTTCTCAGTTACACGTATTAGGCCAAATTCATCCTTGGTGCAACTCCATTGAATGCAATGAAGCTATTACAGGGATGACTTCGGCTCATTTTAACATTTTGCTCTGGAAGGCCCTGACCCATCTTTCACTGACTAACTGCAGTTGCATTGGGACCGTATTTCCTTCGACAATGCCAATTTGAACCCAATAACCACTAGTCACAACCAGTATCTCTCCAGTTTAAACAACAAATTGTTTTATTTCACAGTACTTCTGGTGCCCGCAGGCAATTGCCGTGTTAGATTTCTTCAATCAACGCCACAAAATAATTTCTTTTATATGAACTATACAAATGTATGATATACAAACATGAGTAATTCCAACGTGAATTTAAATGCTCACAACGCTATAAACTAAACAACACTTTTAATGCAGTTTTGCAATTCTTACCTTTTATTACAACATCTTCCTCTAACTTGCTTTAAATGATAATAAATTGCAGTTTAGCCTCCTACAAGGTAAATGCACCAAGATATGCCACGCTGGTGGTGTTTTGTACATTTTTATCAGCATTCTGGGTTCAACATATTCGCTCCCTGAGTAGGGCATATTACGGAAACAGCACCCCTCCAGCCGATTAAGTTATGGTATTGATAATCCCAATAAAGTTCTCCCCTGCAGTCCTCAGTGATTTGATCACCATAATACAAAGCCACAAAAGAAGTGAGCATAAAGCAGAGGAAAATAATTATGTGCGTATGTATGAGATTATCTGGGTTTCTATAAGAATTCAGAAGCTTAGGGGGAATAATGAATAAATTCCAACTTTTCTAGGTCTTTAGAAACATATAACGATTCCAAACAGGCTAAATAAATTATAGGCCTGGACACTAATCTGGGTAGTCTATGGTTTCTGACTCCCAACATTAACACTAGCTTCAAGGCAAAAGTAATTGTCAAGAGTACACTTCTCCCAGTCATGGCCCCCATTGAAATCCTGAGTGCTGTCACTATTCAAATGCCAGTGATGTGAAAAAGTGCTTACTTACCTGTACAGTAACCTTGTTCTTTGATATGGTATGGTATGATAGCCGTATGCCTTCTGTGTTCTCTGCTCTGATCACACAAGAGTAGGGCCACATTCATTGCTTATTGGTACTGCTGGCAAAAAGTCTCTGGCTCGAGTGCATTGGGCTCATATACATTCCTTTACAGCTGCATGTGAGCCCAATGCACTCGAGCCAGAGACTTTTGCCAGCAGTACCAATAAGCAATGAATGTGGCCCTACTCTTGTGTGATCAGAGCAGAAAGCACAGAAGGCATACGGCTATCACCTCCCTCTCCATTACTTTGCACCGCCGTGTATCTAACTCCTGAAGTAGCGGGGAAGGTCATGGACTGTATGTGTGCACAACACTTCTCGAAGAACAACAGTTATTGTACAGGTAGGGAACCATTTTTTCCTCCCCAAGTGATTGTGCTTGTATACATTGCCCAGGAGGTGACTCACCAGCAGTTTTCCTACAGATGGTGGGACTGCAGATTACTAGAAAAGAGACTGCAACACCAAGTTGCCGACGCTGATGTCCTCTCAGGAAGCCTGCGTAATAGCATGGTGTCTGGGGAAGGTATGTACCCATGATCATGTTGCTGCTTTGCACGTCCCATATAGGAATGTTGCTCAAAAAGGCTGATGAAGTGGAATGAGCCCCAGTGGAGCACAGTTATCCTGCGTGGAAGGGAGACCTTAGCAAGATCAAAGCAAAGCTTGATGCAGTCAGAAATCCATTATGAGATACACTGAACTGCATCTGATTCTCCCTTGATTCTTTCACTATAGGCTACAAAGATTCTGGGGCAGGATCTGAAAGATTTGTATAGTCTATGTAAAATGCCAAAACCCTACATACATCTAAGGCATGAAGCTTTTCTTCAGCCTTGAAAGGATGAGATGTTGGGAAGAATATTGGGAAATGAATTATCTGATTAAAGTAGAATCATAGAATCATAGAATATCAGGGTTGGAAGGGACCCCAGAAGGTCATCTAGTCCAACCCCCTGCTCGAAGCAGGACCAATTCCCAGTTAAATCATCCCAGCCAGGGCTTTGTCAAGCCTGACCTTAAAAACCTCTAAGGAAGGAGATTCTACCACCTCCCTAGGTAATGCATTCCAGTGTTTCACCACCCTCTGAGTGAAAAAGTTTTTCCTAATATCCAATCTAAACCTCCCCCAGTAGAAGGTTGATACCACCTTTGGCATAAACTTAGTGTGCAACCTAAGGGAAACTTTGTGTTTGTGGAAAACTGTGAGAGGAGGGTCAGCTAAGAGTGCTAGCAGCACTGGACTCACCTAGTAAGAGGTAATTGCTAACAAGAATGCTGTTTTCACTGATAATAGTGAAAGGGATGATGTTGCCAGAGGTTCAAAGAGGGGGGACCCATTCAATGGGTCAGAACTAGATTCAGATCCCACAAAGGTACCCCCAGATTGGACATGAGAAGATACACATTAACGAGACCCTTTAGAAATCTGGAAGCCACGAGATGCAAAAAGATAGAAAAGCCAGCCACTACAAGGTGTACTGCAGAGACAGATGCCAGATGGATTCTCAGTGAACGGAGAGATCAGAAAATGTTAGATGCAGTAGGTAGTCCAGTATGTGTCTAACCACTGTAAGATTTGGTGATAAATGGTGAGATTCTGCCCAGATCAAAAACCTTTTCCATTTCACTGCATATGTCACTCAGGTGGAATCCATTCTGTTGCTTACCAAGATCGCTTGGACATCTTGGGAGCATAATCTCTCCTGATTACTCAACAAGAGATCATCCATGCGGAGAGGCGGAGAGATTGCCAGTTGGGATGCAGAGACATTGGTTTTGAGCCGGAGATTGTCAACAAGGGGTAAAGTTATGAGTGACCAAATGGAGAGTTGGTGTAGATACATGAACCAGTACTATCTTGGCTAGGCCGGCACTACAAAGATTATGGTTGTCTTGTCTTTTTTTAGTTTCCTGATCACCCTCAAAATGAGAAGGACTGGAGGTAATGCATACAGCAGATGGCTTGACCAGGGAAGAAGGAAGGCATCCATGACAGAGCCCAGGCTGCGGCCTGCTCTGGAGCAGAACTTCCTGTACTTGTTGCTCAGGCTAGTCTATTACTGAGTATTCCAGGCAGGGATGCCCCGTTAGCTGGGGCTGGGTTTGTGAGAAAAGGTTCCTGACTAACTGTGGCTATGAGGGAGACAGGGTCCCCATTCTCAGGGGCCGCTCATTTCTCTGGCCTCGAGCAGTGTGTCGTCCTCAAGAGACAGTAGGATCCAGGAGGATGACTCCAGGTGGTGAGTTTCTTGCCTTCCTTCCATGTTTCTCTCTCTCTTCTCTAGTGCTTATCTGTAACTAGGATTACGCCTTGTATACAGAGGTGCTGGATGCAGAGAGCCATTGAACCAAACTGTAAACCCTGTATATAATGGAAACCACTTCAAGCCACCATGGGGTGCAGCAGCAGCTCCCCTAGTTCCAGCTTCTATGCCTGCATATGGCACATTGTTTGAATCTTGGGGATTTCTCCATACTAAGCCCCCAAATGAAAGAACTAAATATCTAATAAACTAAACCATACTAAACTATCTTAAGCCTAAACTATCATTAGAACCATATGCATTTAGAGAAATCTCTGTCTAGAGATCGGCTAACTGAAGCTAAGGAGCCACAGGGAACTCCCAACTCTCGCCACAGAAGTAACTGAGAAGGAGGCAGCAGCCATGTCCCTTTTATGCCCTCAGCTCTGAGCACAAGGGAAGCAGGGGGCATGTGCCCTCTAGGGTACTGCTGGCAAAAGTCTCCCACTTGAGTGCACTGAATGCACATACAGCTACAATGGAATGTATCTATGCACAATCACTGGAAGGAGAAAAATAACTTCCTTAGCTGTTTGCAAACCTCTGACATTCAGCGTTGCCTAAGCACACTTATGAAGGGTGTAGTTTGTTTTCTTTACATATTTATGGTAGAAATAATTCAAAGAACAAGATAACTTAGGACAACAGCCCTCTTAAGAAATGAAGAGAAAGACCTCTCCACTGGATTCTTACCAATTTAAGTTAAATAAACAAACCAAAAACACTCATAAAAAAGGAATGGATTCCATGAACATGTGATGTTTAATATCAATATATCTCTTGCTAACAGATAAATTAATACTTATTCACACACGTGCTTGGAAATACAGCGGATCCATCAGATGTATTTCTTTGACAATTCCACATATTCTCCTGTGTCATTTTAGAGACCACCATATTTCTTCTGTGCTTTAGTTATTGAGTCCGGTCTTTCCTCAGTGTAGCTCATATCACATTCTGCCTCTAGACTGAAACACTACTATTGCTAGATCAAATGGAAAGAATCACAAAATCACCAGACTTAGTGGCAGCAAAATAAGCTGCTCCTCCTTTGCCATTTAATGGATTCCATAAACATTATATGGTAAGATAATCCATTGATTTCATCGGCTTGGAAATCAACTAAGTACGTGATGGGTATACATGATCTGCAGTATACGCATACACGCATAGATGGACATACAGACACATGTACGCTGACAATCAACATGAATAAGACTGTATGATAAGATGGCAAATATATTCAGCCCTCAAGATGACAACTTTAGGGTAATTCAATGATATACTTACAGAGCTGGCAAAGGGTCATACCTTCTATAGTAATGGCTTGGTCTCCTCTCTTCTCCTGGGCCAGTAATGCTGCACTCTGCTGGCAAAGATCCGCTCCACTCCTTGCTGAACCTAATCTGTTCGTCAGCTAACAAGAATCAAGCAATACTCAGTAAACTGTAGGATAATTTTATACAGTCAATCCACACTTTACCCTACTGCAGCCAAGGCCATATGTGCAATACAGGACTGCATAAATGGCTCAACTGAATCCAAGGGGCAAGATTCAAGTAACTTCAACAGAAGTCAGCTGGATCCCGCAGTAGAAGAATCTGGCCCTTGGGAAATATACTCATGAAGCAGATCCCTTGAGTGTGCACATCCCAGTTCAGTGCAATTTATGTTACTTATTTCCTACTGGTTTCAGAGTAACAGCCGTGTTAGTCTGTATTCGCAAAAAGAAAAGGAGGACTTGTGGCACCTTAGAGACTAACCAATTTATTTGAGCATAAGCTTTTGTGAGCTACAGCTCACTTCATCGGATGCATACTGTGGAAAGTGTAGAAGATCTTTTTATACACACAAGGCATGAAAAAATACCTCCCCCCACCCCACTCTCCTGCGGGTAATAGCTTATCTAAAGTGACCACTCTCCTTACAATGTGTATGATAATCACGGTGGGCCATTTCCAGCACAAATCAAGGGTTTAACAAGAACGTCTGAGGAAGGAGGGGGGGTATGGAAAACAAGGGGAAATGCAGAGAGCCATTGCATAATGGCTTAGCCACTCCCAGTCTCTATTCAAGCCTAAGTTAATTGTATCCAATTTGCAAATGAATTCCAAGTCAGCAGTCTCTCGCTGGAGTCTGGATTTGAAGTTTTTCTGTTGTAATATCGCAACTTTCATGTCTGTAATCAGAGAAATTGAAGTGTTCTCTGACTGGTTTATGAATGTTATAATTCTTGACATCTGATTTGTGTCCATTTATTCTTTTACGTAGAGACTGTCCAGTTTGACCAATGTACATGGCAGAGGGGCATTGCTGGCACATGATGGCATATATCACATTGGTGGATGTGCAGGTGAACGAGCCTCTGATAGTGTGGCTGATGTGATTAGGCCCTGTGATGGTGTCCCCTGAATAGATATGTGGGCACAGTTGGCAACAGGCTTTGTTGCAAGGATAGGTTCCTGGGTTAGTGGTTCTGTTGTGTGGTATGTGGTTGCTGGTGAGTATTTGCTTCAGGTTGGGGGGCTGTCTGTAGGCAAGGACGGGCCTGTCTCCCAAGATTTGTGAGAGTGTTGGGTCATCCTTCAGGATAGTTATCTTTGAAAACTCGTGGTGAACAGGGGAAGTCCCAGATGACTGGAAAAAGGCTAATGTAGTGCCAATCTTTAAAAAAGGGAAGAAGGAGGATCCTGGGAACTACAGGCCAGTCAGCCTCACTTCAGTCCCCAGAAAAATCATGGAGCAGGTCCTCAAAGAATCAATCCTGAAGCACTTACATGAGAGGAAAGTGATCGGGAACAGTCAACATGGATTCACCAAGGGAAGGTCGTGCCTGACTAATCTAATCGCCTTCTATGATGAGATTACTGGTTCTGTGGATGAAGGGAAAGCAGTGGATGTATTGTTTCTTGACTTTAGCAAAGCTTTTGACATGGTGGGTAGAAAGTTGGCTAGATTGTCGGGCTCAACGGGTAGTGATCAATGGCTCCATGTCTAGCTGGCAGCCGGTGTCAAGTGGAGTGCCCCAGGGGTCGGTCCTGGGGCCGGTTTTGTTCAATATCTTCATAAATGATCTGGAGGATGGTGTGGATTGCACTCTCAGCAAATTTGCGGATGATACTAAACTGGGAGGAGTGGTAGATACACTGGAGGGCAGGGATAGGATACAGAGGGACCTAGACAAATTGGAGGATTGGGCCAAAAGAAATCTGATGAGGTTCAATAAGGATAAGTGCAGGGTCCTGCACTTAGGACGGAAGAACCCAATGCACCACTACAGACTAGGGACCGAATGGCTAGGCAGCAGTTCTGTGGAAAAGGACCTAGGGGTGACAGTGGACGAGAAGCTGGATATGAGTCAGCAGTGTGCCCTTGTTGCCAAGAAGGCCAATGGCATTGTGGGATGTATAAGTAGGGGCATAGCGAGCAGATCGAGGGACATGATTGTCCCCCTCTATTCGACATTGGTGAGGCCTCATCTGGAGTACTGTGTCCAGTTTTGGGCCCCACACTACAAGAAGGATGTGGATAAATTGGAGAGAGTCCAGCGAAGGGCAACAAAAATGATTAGGGGTCTGGAACACATGACTTATGAGGAGAGGCTGAGGGAACTGGGATTGTTTAGTCTGCAGAAGAGAAGAACGAGGGGGGATTTGATAGCTGCTTTCAACTACCTGAGAGGTGGTTCCAGAGAGGATGGTTCTAGACTATTCTCAGTGGTAGAAGAGGACAGGACAAAGAGTAATGGTCTCAAGTTGTAGTGGGGGAGGTTTAGGTTGGATATTAGGAAAAACTTTTTCACTAGGAGGGTGGTGAAACACTGGAATGCGTTTCCTAGGGAGGTGGTGGAATCTCCTTCCTTAGAAGTTTTTAAGGTCAGGCTTGACAAAGCCCTGGCTGGGATGATTTAATTGGGGATTGGCCCTGCTTTTGAGCAGGGGGTTGGACTAGATGACCTCCTGAGGTCCCTTCCAACCCTGATATTCTATGATTCTACAGGTTGTAGATCCTTAATAATGCGTTGGAGGAGTTTTAGTTGGGGGCTGAAGGTGACGGCTAGTGGCGTTCTGTTATTTTCTTTGTTAGGCCTGCCCTGTAGTAGGTGACTTCTGGGAACTCTTCTGGCTCTGTCAATCTGTTTCTTCACTTCCGCAGGTGGGTGTTGTAGTTGTAAGAATGCTTGATAGAGATCTTGTAGGTGTCTGTCTCTGTCTGAGGGGTTGGAGCAAATGCGGTTGTATCGTAGAGCTTGGCTGTAGACAATGGATCGTGTGGTGTGGTCAGGGTGAAAGCTGGAGGCATGTAGGTAGGAATAGTGGTCAGTAGATTTCCGGTATAGGGTGGTGTTTATGTGACCATCGTTTATTAGCACTGTAGTGTCCAGGAAGTGGATCTCTTGTGTGGACTGGACCAGGCTGAGGTTGATGGTGGGATGGAAATTGTTGAAATCATGGTGGAATTCCTCATATCTTCTTTTCCACTAACCCAGAAACCTATCCTTGCAACAAAGCCCGTTGCCAACTGTGCCCACATATCTATTCAGGGGACACCATCACAGGGCCTAATCACATCAGCCACACTATCAGAGGCTCGTTCACCTGTACATCCACCAATGTGATATATGCCATCATGTGCCAGCAATGCCCCTCTGCCATGTACATTGGTCAAACTGGACAGTCTCTACGTAAAAGAATAAATGGACACAAATCAGATGTCAAGAATTATAACATTCATAAACCAGTCAGAGAACACTTCAATTTCTCTGATTACAGACATGAAAGTTGCGATATTACAACAGAAAAACTTCAAATCCAGACTCCAGCGAGAGACTGCTGACTTGGAATTCATTTGCAAATTGGATACAATTAACTTAGGCTTGAATAGAGACTGGGAGTGGCTAAGTCATTATGCAAGGTAACCTATTTCCCCTTGTTTTCCATACCCCCCCTCCTTCCTCAGACGTTCTTGTTAAACCCTTGATTTGTGCTGGAAATGGCCCACCTTGATTATCATACACATTGTAAGGAGAGTGGTCACTTTAGATAAGCTATTATCAGCAGGAGAGTGGGGTGGGGGGAGGTATTTTTTCATGCTTTGTGTGTATAAAAAGATCTTCTACACTTTCCACAGTATGCATCCTATGAAGTGAGCTGTAGCTCACGAAAGCTTATGCTCAAATAAATTGGTTAGTCTCTAAGGTGCCACAAGTACTCCTTTTCTAATTTCCTACTAAGGATTTACTACTGACTTACTACAAAAAATGAAGTGCAATTTCTTTTTTGAAGTAATTGAAATTGCCTTCCCTAACATATATGATTTGATTTTCTTAGTTACTTCCTGCTAATCTTTTGAAATAAAAGAGAATTTCAATGGTTGCCCTTTTGGCTGAAGCCCAAAAGTGCTTTTTCTTGTCTGGATGTTTGTCTGGATCTCTTTAATTTAGTGATGGGCCCAAAGCAAAACTCCACATCAGAACATTTGAATGTTGCCTGGGGTAGATTTGGAATCTAAACTCAGCTCTGACTCTGATTTCCAAACTGCCTCATTGTTATATTAATTGATGAACCAAAATCGCAGATCAGAGTATCCCCGAACAGTTGGGTCCATCCCTCCTTTATTTTGAGCTTCTTGGTACGCTGTGTGTAACACTTCAGATGCAATAACACAGTCAAAAATCTGTCCCCAGAGAGAAGAAATTCTTACATTATGATGAGTCAAACAGCAGCTGTTGAAATCTGTTTGAACTTACTTCACATTCATAGTGTCCCATGTCTTCCTTAGAAGCATTTTTGATCACCAAGACTAACACGCCACTCCGTGGCTCACTAAAAGTCTGGTATTTATTGATGTCTGTCAGCAGGGCACCATCTTTATACCACCTGTGCATGGAAAATAGCAAGTCTAAGGCAAAACGTGACATTTCAACGAGTCACTCGCCGATCAACCCAGTCGGCAGAGCAAAACACTCCCAGGCCGGAGATACAAGTTTAGGTCCCAGCTAAAACTCATGCTCTCTGCATTTTCAGGGATGTGAATCACTGTGGAGGGAGCACACTCATCCCCCGTGGAAAACCAGAGTCTTACGGTGTTCTCATGAAATGCCTCAAGCCAATGCATAGAGCAGCATTGCCAGGCTTCAGAGGATGTTGTACTGAGTTTCCGCTGCTAGAAAGAATGTCATGATGGACTGCCCAGAACACTTGGTTGGTGAAGTGAATGCATGCTGAGTGAGGATAGTTAAAGGAACCCCAAAATATACATCAGCACATTAGATCTGATAGAGTCCCATATCAATTATTATTTGAAGGTTTTTCCCTCCCACACAATTGCTACAATAAATTTCTTGAGGAAACCACCCAAACATTTGGTTTCTGTCAAGAAATAACTCCAAGAACTGACCTGCTTTGAGGATACGGTGCTCCTTCAGTGGTGCAGGTAAACTGAACATCTTCATCTTCAACATAATAAGCATTTCTAACCTTGTTCACAAACCTCGGTGGCACTAGAAAATAAGAATAAACTTAATAAACACGACAACAATCAAAACATACAACACAGGTCTGTGGCCTGACTGGATCCCTCCCATTGGTAGCAGACCAAGAAAGAGATTTGACTTTCTGATTCGCTATTCCTGAGCTATCAGAGGGTGCTTCAAAGAGGACATGCCAGGAACGTAATGCAGAACTGCCTGCATGTTTTAATGCACATACCTAATATAATACACAGCAGGGAAGTGGTGAATAGCACTTTAAAACAATGTATCTGTATAGGACTTTACCTTGAACAAGGATCTTTCCTAGTGTACTGGCATTACCAGCCGGACTGGTGGCAAAACACATGTACTGTCCTGAGTCAATACCCGTCAGAGTGTCCAGGATCAATGTACAGGAACCATCAGGATCTTCTATTATAATGTGATGGGGATCCATCTCCACTGGTTTGCCATCTTAAAAATAAAAGAAAGAAAAATCCCTCATTAAACGCAGCATCAGTTTACATCCTCTGTTTGGGAACTGTACCTTTTTCTTCCACTTTGGACCTTGGCTATCCCCAGGATAGAGAAAGGCATAGAGATAGGGGGCTTAGAGCTGTATTTGCCTTTCTAAAAACAGCTACACATTGCATAATGTCAGAATGGCTGAAGAATGAGCTCTTCATCTTCCTTCTCTGCAATGCACCCTGAGAACACAGCTGAGGAGACATTGTATCCACCATGAGCTAAATCCTGATCTCAATGGGCACTGCAGGTGCTCATCACCTGTCATGCTTTGTCCTCGTGTAAACACGAAAACTCTCCTGAAGTCTCTCCTGTGTGGTGAAGGATCTTGTTGATTATGGTGTGTTCTAAAAGGATGTAAAAGATGGCCTACAAGCTAGCAGGAACAGTATCCCCGATAATGTCATGGCAAACCTGGTGGCTGACCTTAGTGACTTTGTCCTCACCCACAACTATTTCACATTTGGGGACAATATATACCTTCAAGTCAGTGGCACTGCTATGGGTACCCGCATGGCTCCACAGTATGCCAACATTGTTATGGCTGACTTAGAACAACGCTTCCTCAGCTCTCGTCCCCTAACGCCCCTACTCTACTTGCGCTACATTGATGACATCTTCATCATCTGGACCCATGGAAAAGAAGCCCTTAAGGAATTCCACCATGATTTCAACAATTTCCATCCCACCATCAACCTCAGCCTGGTCCAGTCCACACAAGAGATCCACTTCCTGGACACTACAGTGCTAATAAACGATGGTCACATAAACACCACCCTATACCGGAAACCTACTGACCGCTATTCCTACCTACATGCCTCCAGCTTTCACCCTGACCACACCACACGATCCATTGTCTACAGCCAAGCTCTAAGATACAACCACATTTGCTCCAATCCCTCAGACAGAGAAAAACATCTACAAGATCTCTATCAAGCATTCTTAAAACTACAATATCCACCTGCTGAAGTGAAAAAAACAGATTGACAGAGCCAGAAGAGTACCCTGAATTCACCTACTACAGGACAGGACCAACAAAGAAAATAACAGAACGCCACTAGCTGTCACCTTCAGCCCCCAACTAAAACCTCTCCAGCGCATCATCAAAGATTTACAACTTATCCTGAAAAATGATCCCTCACTTTCACAGATCTTAAAAAGGAGTACTTGTGGCACCTTAGAGACTAACCAATTTATTTGAGCATAAGCTTTCATGAGCTACAGCTCACTTCATCGGATGCGTACTGTGGAAGATACAGAAGATGTTTGTATACACACAGACCATGAAAAAATGGGTGTTTATCACTACAAAAGGTTTTCTCTCCCCCACCCCGCACTCTCCTGTTGGTAATAGCTTATCTAAAGTGATCACTCTCCATACAATGTGTATGATAATCAAGGTGGGCCATTTCCAGCACAAATCAAGGGTTTAACAAGAATGTCTGAGGAACAGTGGGGCGGGGGGGGGAGACGGAATAAACAAGGGGAAATAGGTTACCTTTTATAATGAATCAACCATTCCCAGTCTCTACTCAAGCCTAAGTTAATTGTATCCAATTTGCAAATTAATTCCAAGTCAGCAATCTCTCTTTGGAGTTTGTTTCCGAAGTTTTTCTGTTGTAATATCGCAACTTTCATGTCTGTAATCGCGTGACCAGAGAGATTGAAGTGTTCTCCGACTGGTTTATGAATGTTATAATTCTTGACATCTGATTTGTGTCCATTTATTCTTTTATGTAGAGACTGTCCAGTTTGACCAATGTACAAGGCAAAGGGGCATTGCTGGCACATGATGGCATATATCACATTGGTGGATGTGCAGGTGAACGAGCCTCTGATAGTGTGGCTGATGTTATTAGGCCCTGTGATGGTGTCCCCTGAATAGATATGTGGGCACAGTTGGCAACAGGCTTTGTTGCAAGGACAGGTTCCTGGGTTAGTGGTTCTGTTGTGTGGTATGTGGTTGCTGGTGAGTATTCGCTTCAGGTTGGGGGGCTGTCTGTAGGCAAGGACTGGCCTGTCTCCCAAGATTTGTGAGAGTGTTGGGTCATCCTTCACAGATCTTGGGGACAGACCAGTCCTTGCTTACAGACAGCCCCCCAACCTGAAGCAAATACTCTCCAGCAACTACACACCACATAACAAAGACACTAACCCAGGAACCTATCCTTGCAACAAAGCCTGATGCCAACTCTGTCCACATATTTATTCAAGTGACACCATCATAGGACTTAATCACATTAGCCACGCCATCAGGGGCTCATTCATTAGTCTCTAAAGTGCCACACGTACTCCTTTTCTTTTTACATCTACCAATGTGATATATGCCATCATGTGCCAGCAATGACCCTCTACCAGGTACATTGGCCAAACCAGACAGTCTCTACGCAAAAGGATAAATGAACACAAATCTGACATCAGGAATCAAAAACCGGTAGGAGAACACTTCAACCTCTTTGGCCACTCAGTAAAACACTTAAGGGTGGCAATTTTGCAACAGAAAAGCTTCAAAAACAGACTCCAACGAGAAACTGCCAAGCTTGAATTAATATGCAAACTAGATAACATTAACTTGGGTTTGAATAGAGACTGGGAGTGGCTGGGTCATTACACATATCGAATCTATTTCCCCATGTTAAGTATCCTCGCACCTTCTTGTCAACTGTCTAAATGGGCCACCTTGATTATCGCAAGAAAAGTTTTTTTTTCTCCTGCTGATAATAGCTCATCTTAAATAATTAGCCTCTTACAGTTTGTATGGCAACTTCCACCTTCTCTGTATGTGTATATATATATCTTCTTATTATATGTTCCATGCTATGCATCCGATGAAGTGGGCTGTAGCCCACGAAAGCTTATACTCTAATAAATTTGTTAGTCTCTAAGGTGCCACAAGTATTCCTGTTCTTTTTGTAAAAGGAAAAGACTTAAATGCAGTGAGAGGCACGTGAAACGGCTTTGTATTGGGTGTCAACTTTCAGCAAAGATGTTTTCACTGCAAGTAAAAACTAATTATAATGTTGCTGGGAAAACATGCAATTCAGTTAAATGATCAGCTACCAAGAACTTGGTATGGAGCAGTGTGAGTGCCACGTAAACTAGGAGTACATATCTCAAGACAGCACAATGCTGACTATACCTTTATACCAAGCGACTACCGGCTTAGGAGCTCCTGTCACTTTGCAAGCCAATTTGACAGTTTCACCCAGCTCAGCTGTACAGTCAGCCAGTCCTTCCTCAAAATCCGGAGGAACTGAAAGAAAAGAGATTTATTAGGCATTTTTAGTGGTTCTGTCTGAAGAATGACTAATGCAATGAAGGAAAAGGACATGCAGGATGGCTGAGTTTTGCAAACCTTAAAGTTTCAACATGGGATACCTGAAATGGAGAGTTTATTAACCAACGGGTACTAATGACTTCACGGTGTTGCAAATTGTTTGTGGATAAACAGAGATCACCATGTGTTGGCTAGTGATTTTAGACCTGGGGGACAGGAATGCTGAGTTTTATCCTTCGTTCTGACTCACTCTATAGCCTTCGCAGTTCCTTCGGCCAAGGTTTTCAAAACTGACTAGTGGTTCTGGGCGCTTCCATTTCTGGCTGCCCGGTGTGAGACACCGTAAAGAATCCTCTTTTTCAGAAAATGCTGAGCACCCAAAATGTATTCCTGCTTCTTTCCACACTGGTTTATTCTGCACTGAGTACTGACAAAACACTTTAAGGTTTGACCTTTATGTATATCAAGAAGTTATATAAAAATTAATTTGGAAGGCTCACTTTATAAGAACAGGTTATTAGTAAAAGTTAAAATACACAGCCTTATCTTCTGCACAAATGTAGTAGAAATAGAAGCCAAATTTTCTTAGGCTTTATCTGTAATATATGCAAGTGTAGGTGCAAGCTCAGTAGCTTACTAAATATGCTATAAGCCCATTGCACGCAATTACCTCTTTGCACATTTTCTGAATACAATCTGGGTACTTGGGATCTAATTCAAAGTCTTTGTTATAGAGGTTTTAGCAGCCATATTTCCTCACCCAGCAACAAAAGTTCTCTTGATTTCTATGGGACTATTCAACTGTGCTGGAGAATCATAGAAATATACGGCTGGAAGGGACCTTGAGAGGTCATCTAGCCCACCCCCTGTCCTGAGGTAAGACCAAGTACACCTAGAGACCATCCCTGACATGTGTGTGTCTAACCTCCTCTTAGAAACCTCAAGTGACAGAGATTCCACAAAAAGAAAAGGAGGACTTGTGGCACCTTAGAGACTGACAAATTTATTTGAGCATAAGCTTTCGTGAGCTACAGCCCACTTCACTGGATGCAGCTATAGCTCACGAAAGCTTATGCTCAAATAAATTTGTTAGTCTCAAAGGTGCCACAAATCCTCCTTTTCTTTTTGTGGATAAAGACTAGCATGGCTGCTACTGTGAAACCAGAGATTCCACATACTCCCTTAGAAGCCTATTCTAGAGCTTAACTACCCCTAGAGTTAGAAAGAGTTTCCTAATATCTAACATAAATCTTATTTGTTGCAGATCAAGCCCCTTCGACTTGTTCTACTTTCAGTGGGCATACAGAACAACTGGTCACTGTCCTCTTTATAACATTCCTTAACACATTTGAAGACTGTTATCAGGTTACACCTTCAAATCTTCTTTTCTCAAGGCTAAACAAGCCCATTTGCTTTAGCCTTTCCTTACAGGCCAGGTCGTCTAAACCTTTTATTGTTTTTATTGTTCTCCTCTGGACTCCCTTCAGCTTCCTAAAGCATGGACACAGTTCTCCAGCTGGGGCCTCACCACTGCAGAGTAGAGCAGGACAGTTACCTCCCGTGTCTGACAGATGACACTCCTGTTAAGACACCCCACAATGACATTAGCGTTTTTCACAACTGCATCACGTTGATTTATATTGAGTTTATGATACACTATCATGCCCAGATCCTTTTCAGCAGTACTGCTGCCGAGTTAATTATTCCCCATTTTATCATTCCCCATTTGTAGCTGGACATTGGATTTTTTTCATTCTTAAGTGCAGGACTTTGAACTTTTCTTTTTTGAATTTTATCTTGGTGATTTCAGACTAATTAGGCTGAGCAGTGCAAAGTGCCCTCTGTGTAAATGAGAATTAGGCCCACTATGTAGTGCTTTGTGCTGTCTACCTAATGGTACATAGCAAACAGGCAGCTTAAAGTCTGACCTCTGTGAATTATTATGTTCCAACTACCCTCCTTGGGTCAGTGATGTGCATCCTCACCAGGAGACCGTCCACCGACCTAAGAGGGGCAGTGGTGGGAGCTCAGAGCCTGGTCTCTCAGCTCTGCTGGCAGCAGCCTGCCGGGAACCTGGCAGGCCCCCACAGGCTCCTGGAGGGCTGTCCCACCACCTCCACTCCCTGTTCCCAGTGGAGAGCTGGGGGAAGCTTCCCTGGGCTTCTTACCCCTGGGGAGAAGGGTCCAGAGGCCCTGGCTTCTCCCACTCCCCTCTCCCCCTGCTCCCAGACAGGAGCAGGACAGCCATGTCAATTTTACAGCTCAGGGAGCCCTGACATTAACAAGGCTGCCTGACTCCTAGCTAGAAGCTGGGGTGGGGAGAAGCCACCTGAGCTTCTTGCCCCGGCTCCCAGCTGGGTCCAGCTGCCCAGGCTTCTCACCCTGGCTCCCAGCTGGGAGAGGGGTCCATTCTCCCCCTGGTTCCCAGCCGGGAGTGGGGTCCCTCTGCCCAGTTCTCCAAGGGATCTGGGGGCAGCAGGGCCCTAATTGCCCGGTTTTCTTGTGAATTTCACAGGTCCTGCTGTGAAACTGACGCGACAGTCAACAGTCAATGTAAGGGACAGTGTCTACACAGACCCTGTGTCACCCTAACTACACCAACCTAAGACTTACACCTCTCATGGAGGTAGAGTTATGATGTCGGTGTAGTATGGCACTTACATCGGTGGGAGGAAGGCTGTAGCGTAGACCCTGACATAATTAGGCCAGCCCTTAGTTAAGCGTCAGAGGTATAATGCTGGGCGTGATGGCTCTCTCCTCCTTGCAGAGCTAATCTTAGCAGCAAAGCCATTCATCACTTGCACTTCTGAACTGGAGAGGCATCAATTAGTTTTAGCAGAGGTTCAATCGATCTTCCTGACTATACTCACTCCACACAGGCAGGCTGATACGTTGCTGTATACCACAGATTTCTTTCACCCAGGAGTTCTTGATGATGACCGTACGAGCTTGAAGTAGGTACTTGCGGACAGAGTCTTCTCGCTCATGCCAGATCTCAAATGCCCGGTCATCTCCTTCCACCAGGTCGTTCACATCTATGTGGGACAGCTGGGTGACCAGGAGGACAGTAAGAAAGTCAATTAAGTGTCTTCAGTCGCATGACAGAAATTAGACACGAGTCTGAACCAAAGCCCTGGCTCCTAACAAAGCCCCTACATTTAGGAAAGTTCAGATCTAGATCTAACCTTTGAGAGTCAGAACCACCTCCATAAAAATGTAAGAGGGATCAATTCTATTAGGTGTCATCTAATCCCCCATTGCCAATGCAGAGTTGTTGCCTAGAACACAGTGGCCCTGCTTCTCATTTACTTCAAAAGGGCATTAAAGTGAGTGTAAATGTAATTTACACCCTCTTGAAGGTCCCTTTCCGCTGCCTGAGCCATGCAAAGTGGCCTATGTGTAATTGAGAATTCAGCCCACTATGTAGTGCTTTGTGCTATTTACCTAATTGTATATAGCAAACAGGCAGCTTAAAAGTCTGACCCCGGTGAATTATTATTTTCAGGAAAAAGAATTACTTAATGTTAAAAGAATATTCCACATGATCTACAAGCCAGCATCAACAGAACAGCAACGCTGAGATCTTTATTCTAGAGGATGATTCATAGCGAGAAACAACACAGGCTATTAGTAGCAACATGAAGAGAAACTGCACAGCAGATATCATACGGAGAGCAAGACAATCCAGCTGGGAAACACAGACCGTGCATGTGATTGTCAAATAAGAATGAGATGGGGATTTTCAAAGGGGCCTATGGGAGTTAGACCACCCAACACTCATTGACTCTTAGTAGGAGTTGAGCTCTGAAAATCCACTCTGAATTTCTTATAATTATACACACAATTAACCTGTGGAACTTATTGCCATTGTTGTGATGGACATGGAGAATAAGGCCATCAATGGCTATTAGACAAGATGGTCAGGGATGCAACCCCATTCTCAAGGTGACCCTAAACCTCTGACCGGTAAAAGCCAGGAGTGGAAGACAGGAGCAGACCATTCCCGAATTTCCCTGTTCTGTACACTCTCCCTGGAGCTCTGGTCCTGGCTACTGTCAGAGACAGGATACTGAGCTGTGTGGATCATTGGTCTGACCCAGCATGGCAGCCCTTATTTTCTTATGTGATGTTCTTATACTATGGGGACAAATGACTTAAGATGGGCCTGCCCAATTCTTTTGTTGGCAGAGGACAATTATTGGAAGTACAGCATTAGATTGAAATGGAAACTATTCCAATTTACTGACTTGAATAAACTACAGAAACCGCCTCAGTCCAAATTTGCCACCTGGCTAATTTCATTGGCTTCAGTGGGCTTCCTGCTGGGATGACCATAACTTCTTATATGTATCCTCACTACTGCGCAGTGAAAGCCTGTTAGTTTGCTCTCTGGTGGTTTATGACATATATTCTACCTGACTTGGAGAGCTAACAAATGTATTTCAGTAAATAATGCAGGTTCTATCTGTGTTGTAGGGAATTTTGGAAACAAAAGAACAATTTGAGAGGATAAGTGAAATGTCATGTTTTCTGATGACCAGCAACTGCATATCAAGAGAGAGAGAAGTAGACTGAAAAAAAGAGAGCAATTGTACTAGTGGGGAGGTAAAAGTAATGGTTAGACCTTCATCATGTTCTTGAAGATGTAGCTGTAGGTGTCTGTCTTGGTGTCTCGCTTGGGTTTGCAGATCAGGATATAATTCTTGAAGAGGAAGACATGTCGGTTGTGACCTTTCCATGCCATTCTGGCTCCTGGAGCTCCTTCCCACACTATGAAGTGACCCTGGAAAAGAAAGCAGGAAATAATAAGTAGAAATGATTGCTGAACTACTTTCATGGTGTCTCTCTATCACTTCCTAGCTACTGAATAGCAATTGTTCTGTGTTCCATCCTCCATCCCATCCACCTTGGCTTTTATTGCAGCATAGCAGATGATCGTTACCATTACATGTGATGCATTCAAAATGGCACTACTCCTAATCTGCGTACAGTTTTAGTCCCAACATTATCTTTTAAATTACTCCTTTGCCTACAAATAAATACCCGATATAAATCTCCAGGATTGCCAGCCAGGCATCTTTCACCAGGGCTAAAGCTACTAAAAAAATTAAATATAATTTCAAATTATGTCCTATGTGGTATCTTGAAATCCATCCATTCATTTCTAAAGAAACAGGTAGAGAGGCAGACAGAGCTTCTGAAATTATACGGATTGTGAGGGCTAAGATATCGAGAAACAAATCTCATGATTTCATATAAAGCATATACAATGTTACCCACGTTGACTTGAATGGATATGCATTTTAAAACTGAGCTTTAAAAACAAAAGTGTATTACTTGGGGAAACATATGCAATGAAAACTTAAGGCCAAATTCTAGTTCATAGAATCATAGAATCATAGAATATCAGGGTTGGAAGGGACCCCTGAAGGTCATCTAGCCCAACCCCCTGCTCGAAGCAGGACCAATTCCCAGTTAAATCATCCCAGCCAGGGCTTTGTCAAGCCTGACCTTAAAAACTTCCAAGGAAGGAGATTCCACCACCTCCCTAGGCAACGCATTCCAGTGTTTCACCACCCTCTTAGTGAAAAAGTTTTTCCTAATATCCAATCTAAACCTCCCCCACTGCAACTTGAGACCATTACTCCTCGTTCTGTCATCTGCTACCATTGAGAACAGTCTAGAGCCATCCTCTTTGGAACCCCCTTTCAGGTAGTTGAAAGCAGCTATCAAATCCCCCCTCATTCTTCTCTTCTGCAGGCTAAACAATCCCAGCTCCCTCAGCCTCTCCTCATAAGCCTAGTTCCATAAGTGTAATTGGAAAAGTCTCATCAACTTCATGAGAATAGGATTTGGTCCATATGTTTTTGACAACATATACTGTGGACAGCTTAATCAGCACATGGGTGCACGACATGAGCCATTAAACATGCCCCAAACAGGATTTCCTGCTGTTTGGATGGTGAGTTGTGAAGACAAACACCTATATACCCATGGGGATGGGAGTTACTTTCTATGCTCAGAGGCTCTCAAGCTTAGTCAATTCAGAAGGTCCATCTCTGTCACATTCTGCAATTTATTATACGCAACAACACAGAATTAATGATAATCACTTTGGTGGGTGTTAAGCTGATTTTCTGTTTCAAATGACAATTTGTATAGAAGCCACTAAAGAATATGGACCACTTAAGGCCTATCAAAGGCAGGAAGAGCATTAAGCACTGACTGTCCTCATTCAGAGTTTCTAATTACCTGTCGGATGGGTTCTCCTAGAATTTCCAGGGTCCCTGGATAGTTCTCAATGAGTGAGATATGGAGGTTGTTTTCTGCACGCTGGGTGAGTGCGGACACAATGGCATAAGCCTGCTCCAGCAATGCACAGTTTTGGCTGTTTCTTGCTTTATTTCGGATTAATTCCTACAAGTGAACAAAGCAGCTGTTACTGGACATTTCCAAGAGTTTGCATTCTATTGGTATCCTCATGCAGTCCAGACATCACCCTGTGGGAGTCTGTGATCCAGCTCTCCATACGGGGCCACCTTTGCCCCACTCTTTCACCACTTGTTGGTCAGTTTCTTTCCATTCCACATGCATGGCCTCTTTGACTAACCATGCCACACCGCCCTTCAAATAGTTATTACTGAGTGGAGACACGGCTGAAGTGAAGCCCACAAGTAGGATACTTGTCTGGCTGATTGAAAACTGAACAGTGAAGAGATCCACATACTTATCAGCGTATTTCTAATTTAATTATTACAACGGTATCAAGGCACCACAATGAGTCAAACAAGGGATGGTGCTAAAATACAACCGTCAATGCAGTGAAAGTAAGAAGGAAAGGGCATGCAGCAAATATCTATCAACGTCAACCTACACTTTTCTGCCAAAATGAATGTAAATATTACATTTGTTCTTCTCTTTCATTTTCAGGTAGTGTTTGTACAGGGGCTCCGAACAAGCATCAGGAGAACCTTCAAAAATGTTGGTGTGTATGACCAGACAGGTGGGCATAATTCAAAGGCATGTTTGAACCTTCTCCAAACTATTTAAATCTCTTAAATTTGTAAAATCTGTATTTGTAAAAATTTAGCAATTTTGGGGGCTCCTGATATTATTTCCTTCTAGTCAGACTGAAAGAACTACAAGAAGGGGTATTTTGACACTCTGCTTCTGGTCCTGGCTGGAACATGGAAGCATAGAAGAAGCCCAAAAATAGAATCAGGGCATCTTAGAAATGTAGCGCTGGAAGGGAACCTCAGGAGATCATCTAGTTCCTCCCCCCAGGTTGAGGCAGGACCAAGCAAACCTGATGATCCATCACAGGTGTTTGCCAAATCTGTTCTTAAAAACCTCCAGTGACAAAGATTCCACAACCTGTCATAACCTATTCCAGAGATAAGCTATCCTGATAGTTAGAAAGCTTTCCCTTGCTTCAGATTAAGCCCATTACCTCTCATCCTATCTTCACCATCCTCTTTAGAACAGCCCTTAACATATTTGAAGTCTATCAGGTCCCCTTTCAGTCTGCTTTTCTTACGACTAAACATGCCCAGTTTTATGTAGTATATAATAAACATTACAACAAGTATTATGTATGTCTGTATGTATACATATATATATAAATTAAATCCTCAGATAGTGAAATGTTTCAGAACCTTCAGAAATGATTTGCTTTGGGCTCAGCTCTTGAAACAGCAAAGATTTGCAGTAGGTGGGAAGGTAGCTCTTACATTATCTGCCTTGTCTTACCTTGAATTCTGCCTGAAAAAACAGGGAGGGAAGTTGCCTCTGTTGACAAGTCAATGACATGTGCATTGAAAACTAGTTGCTTTTATAACAGATATGTTGCCACACATGGCGAATTTATATTCTTCATGGATGTAACCATTTTTAGAGCATTCAGCTAAAGCTGGGCAAACCGTGTGGTGTTTGAGACTTTGTGAACTTCTCAAACGAGTTAAGTTTACAAAACTATTCAAGTGCATGAACTTTGGCCCTGATTCTGATCTCCCTTGCTCGAGAGCAATTCCAATGGTGTTATACTAGTGTGAAGCCAGGGTAACTGATCAGGTCCATTTTCTCCAAAGGCTCTCCAAAATGGAAGGCAAATCCATCACACTAGGAGTGGTAAGAATCTATTGGAAGCTCCTTACCTTGATTATAATTTGATACTGCTGGATCCTGTTTATGGGTCTCTCTAAATAGTGTTGCAGTGGAGGTATAGGTGGCTGGGACGGATCCTCACTGGCTAATGTTTCCTCTGTATATCTCTGGGGGAAAATATACAACTATAAAGAATGCTGTGATGCAAAAAATGGCCCAAAATGACAAGATCACACAACACTGACCTATATACCTTAGTCTTCCCAGCAAGTCAGTCTGAGCATAAGAAGAAAGAGTAAATCCCACAAGCCTTAATCCCCTCCAAAACTGTGAAGCCTCACCACTCTACCCCTTTGCTTTCTTGTTGCATCCCTTCCCTGTTGGTTGTTGACTTGGTAAGCTGCTTGGGGGCAGTGACTGTGTCTTTTCACTTGCCTGTAAGGCACCCAGCACACTGTTGATGCTATAATTAATAATAAAATGCAATATGCTGCTTAGAAAATGGCACAATATGATGGGAAGGAGCAACACTTCTTTCCTCTACCCGTAGACATCTGGTTAACATTGTACCCTTGAGTCCACATACAGTGCACGTCTTAAAGGCACCATAGCTCTCGTCAGATTCTGTTAACTATTATTGCAAAGTCTCTGTGTATTGATTAAGACTCCCAGTACTGGCTGGCCTAAGACAGGAACAGGTGGATCATTACTAAGATCTAAAGGAGCTTGTGCATTTTCAAATGAAACGTCCTAGGTTTGATCCTCCTTGACAATATGCACGTATGTGGCTATGGCTCTTTACAGTAATATCACTCTGAATTTTTCTGCCACTAATGAGAGCTTCATCCCACTGTGAAGATTACTAAACCCTGTTTTGTAATAATTTCCTACCTATCTAATAATCCTATTATATTATATTATATATGCAACTCCAATGGAATCCCTAGATATTCAGTGGTATGACCCACCATTGGGCTTTGCATTTCATAAAGCAGTGGGGTTATACAAGGCTTCATTCCCGATGTGTGGCATGTACTTTGGTTAATATGCTACCTTGTAGAACTCCTGAATGGCTTTGCTGAGAATGACAGACTCGGCCTGTATCCGTCCCACCAGGTACTGGATGTACTTATCAAAGTCCTCCTCATTCTTAATGAAGCACATAGCTACGTCGTCATCAGTGTCACATTTCTGCAGCTCTGGGAAGAAGGAACTGTGGAGGTGGAGAAAGAGGGACATCTGAGAAGAAGCTGGCACAGAGAAAATAGAACACAGACGTGACAAGAACCTCACCAGAACGCTACACCTAAATACATATTATCCCAGTTTAATCCAGCTTGATGAAGTGATATGTGTTATCAGAACTGCAATTGTACCCAGAGGTAAACTTTTAAATGCCATTGGGCAAGAATTTAATCACACCTGAAATTTAGACAGAAGACCCTCCTGGCCGGCTTGAATTTAAGGAATGCTTGGAGACAAAGGAAGAGAAGTTCTTAGGGGCTCAGACTGAAGCACGGAGTTGGAACCTGCTGTCCCTGTGCTTCAGTTTGAGTGTCCCTGAATTCCCATGTGCGGGTGAGTGGAGATTTCCCCTCCTCTCTCTATACCAAGAGAAGAATTTGGCCAGGATGAAGGGAAGTTGTTTTGTGAGCGCTGCATCTGAGGTAAATCTCTCCTCAATGGAGCGGGGCTGTGGCTGAGTTTGATGGCTAGGTATCTTGGCTACATTTGAAAGGAACATTGTGCGAGGGGTTGAACTTTTAGCACATTTTATGCCCCCTTCTGCTCAGGCTGCTGGGAGGAGAAATCTGTGCTGACCGTGTGCAAGGCTTTTGCAGGATGGCCAGAATGTAAGTCCATTGCAAGCATGATTTTTGGCCCCTTTTGACTGTAAAACAACAATGTGCCACATTTTGTGAATACAATTGGGTCATTCAAAGTAGGTATTGGATCTACACTGGCTATCTCCATCCTTAAATACAGCGTCGGAGTCTTAAAGAATCACCTCACCTGAGAGAAGGGGCTGTGTATTTTATAGGAATTTTATAGTTATTCAATGAAATTCGCCAAGCAGGGCAAAAAATGCTCAGCAGAACAAGAGGAATTTCAAGACTCTGGGATTGTATTAACACTACTACTTTTTGATTCCCATTCCTGTGTTCTTGCTCTTGGCTCCTAAAATTCTCATCCACCCCCTTAGCATTTTCCACGGCATGCCTCATAACCAAAGCAATTCTGTCACTAACACTGGTAACGTGTCCAGGAATACCTACCTGGAATGGAAGCTCGCAATAGCACTGACATTTCTGAAGATAGTAGATTTCTGACTGGCAACAGTTTCTGGAACATCCGGACAGCTCTCTATGTACTGGAGGTGATGAGTCTGGAGGAACTGCAGATCTTTGACAAACTCCTCCTCAGAGTTCAGCAGTTCCTGAATAATGACGCTACAGGAAAGACAAACAGACAAAGGGAAGAGCAATTACAAATATTGTTCTTGACGTGCTGATTTCCAAGAGGGGCAGGCTCTGTTCCTTCAGGGCCCCAGCTGCAATGTGCTGCACACCTCGACTGGCCCTGAAGTTAGGCAGAACTCAGGGTGTTCAGCACCTCATAGGCTCAGGCCCTCAGAGAGGAGACTACATAAATCAGCGCCCAGCATTAGGGATGTAACCAATAACCAGAATGAGGCTGCGGCTGCTTTTCTCCCTGTTAAGTCTGAGTTAACAAGAGGATTTCAAGAAGAGTGGGTAACTGCAGCACAGTCCCCAGGCTGCGGTGTGGGCTGCTGTGTAGAGGCCATACAGGTAAATATTTTTACCAAGGAGATGAGCACTCTGTTGGACCACCCTGGCAGTGCCGGAACACTGCACATGGCCCTTATATGCTACCCTTCAGCTCTCCCTTTATGTTATTATATTATGACCCAGAGCACCCGCAGGGCAGAACTAGTTATACTGGAAGGGACCGCAGAGCCTTCTATGAAATCCCAAGGAGTTAACTACTCAGCCATAGGACAATATGCGAGGAACAAGCAGGTTGGACAAGAAAACAAATCTTGCTCCCAAGCTGGTTTAGATCACATGGCATTTCCCCCAAACCTAAATCAGTAGAGACTTAGAATTCAAATGTTTAAACCCTGCTGTAGGTTGGAAGCCTCAAGAGCTTAGCGGGACTCTGGGGGAGGGGAGCGGGTGGGATTTAGCAGCAAAGAAATTGGGCTTTCATCAGACAGTCCTAGAGGCGCAAATGGAATGTGAGGATCCTTTGGGAGAAGCCTCAGACCCAAGCATCCCTGTTAGTTCACATGGCACTATCCTGAAAGGCAGCAGTGCAAATCAGAAAGTGCTCACCTCAGCTTCCTTTTATATTCATCTTCTGAAACAGATTCGCCAGGGAACTCGGGAGCTTCCGATGTGCCCCACTCTGGTGACAACTAACAGACAAACAGGAAACATCAGTTCTCTAAGGAACAGAGCGGGAATGCCTGTATCATGTTAACTGAAGCACGTGTGCAGAATAACTTCAGGCATGGTGCTGTCACAGGCAGCTTGTTTCTGTCCCTAACGAACAGCCACAAAAAAACATTTTTGTAAAGGTTAATAATCTGCCAGTAACAAAGCTGTAGATCACTGCCAGACAGCAACACCAACAGGGTTTCAAACAGTGTTACTTGGGGCAGGGCTTGCACTGGGAGACTCTTCTGGCTCTGGGAGGGAGGAGAAAGGATAGGGAAGATGTTTTACAGAACAATGAATCCACATGTCCGTGACTGAGTGTCTGGGATCATCTTGCCCGCCTTCTGGTAGCTGGACCCATCAAGAATAGCAGACTGGTACCTACAGCTGATGGAGTTAACCTCTGAAGCTCATCTGGTAGGGGTTTGTGCTTTTTGGTGCTGAAGGTCCCTGGTTTGGGTTCCACTGACAACTGAACTGGATTTGTTCCGTGGGAACCTATACTCTGTCACACACCACTGTATTAACCTGAAAGTGCTTAAAGGCCAAAGGGATAATGGAAGCAGAGATTATGGTGATGGGGTGCCAATATAAGAAACTAGATGGACGGACTTTGGGGTTCTAGCTCCAAACATGTGATCTTTTCATTGAACTGGGCACATGTGTTATTTCAGACTGAAGAACTCTTGACTCTTATTGTAAGGAGCCTTAATTCGGTGTAAAAAGCAAATAGCACATCTCATGAGACTAGTTTAATACACACATTTTTAAAACAACATTAAATTAATAAGTATATGGCAATACAAGCTAAAGAGAGGGCAGTGGCTACGCAAGTGTGTAGCTGGGAACACAGGGAAGCTCAGGGGAATCTACCATTATTAGGAATGATAACTTGTCTTACAGAGATGATAAAACAGGAAGGGGCAATTAGCAAGGGCAGCCTGTCTCCAAGAAGAAGGGCTTAGTTTGGAAGAAGGAATACCGAGCAATGTTATTTCTCTGCATAAAACATCCCAAACTGGGGAGACCCATGTTTCCTTTGGGGGCAATGGAATACTGTTGCTCAAATGCAGGAAGGCTGAGAATTTAAAAGTATCATTATACCATGACAAACTACTGTGTAACAAGGCATGATAGGATGCCGAGTGTATTATATCTGTGACTCCTGGTCAAACCCACTCTATTTACAAATAAAAACATGGCCTTTCTAACTGCCAGCTCTGCAAATGCAACATTCATAAACCAGTCGGAGAACAGTTCAATCTCTCTGGTCACTCAATCTCAGACCTAAAGGTCGCAATATTAAAACAAAAAGACTTCAAAAACAGACTCCATCGAGAGACTACTGAATTGGAATTAATTTGCAAACTGATACAATTAACTTAAGCTTGAATAGAGACTGGGAATGGATGTATCATTACACAAAGTAAAACTATTTCCCCATGCTTATTTCCCCCCCCCCTCACTTCTCCTCGGACGTTCCTGTTAACTGCTAGAAATGGCCCACCTTGATTGTCACTACAAAAGGTTTTCTCTCCCCTCCCCCCCCCACTCTCCTGCTGGTAATACCTCATCTTAAGTGATCACTCTCCTTACAGTGTGTATGGTAACACCCATTTTTTCACGTTCTGTGTGTATATAAATCTCCTCACTGTATTTTCCACAGTATGCATCCGATGAAGTGAGCTGTAACTCACGAAAGCTTATGCTCAAATAAATTGGTTAGTCTCTAAGGTGCCACTAGTACTCCTTTTCTTTTTGCAAATACAGACTAACACGGCTGCTACTCTGAAACCTGAGATCTGACTGTCAAGCTGGGTTCTTTCCTTCTTATTCACCATCCACTGGGCTTCTGCAGGGAAAATCAGCCCATGAGTTACGTCAGAGCAACCCCAGCATAGCCAATACGACCAGTGGTTAGGGCACTCCCCTGGGATGTGGGAGAGCAATGCACAGGTCCCTGCTCTGCCTCATTTGGGTCTCCTACCTCTGGGCTATTGGCATTCTCAAGTTTTGACCAGAAATTCCATCCTGGACCTGAGGCTCCTTCTCAGTGAAAATTTAGTCAAAACTGTTATGCTTCTGCAAAACATTTTGTTTTTGATGGAACAGAATTTTTGATGGAGGAAAGTTTTGCTGACTTTTTTTGACCCGCTTTCCTTCCAGTTATGCCCTCGGTGACACCTGTACAACCTCTGGGGAAAGGCGTGGGGGGCGTGGGTAACACAAATATATATGATTGGATTTTGGTAAATAATTCTATTAATGATACACAAACCAGACTAGATACCAGCTCACTTCCTCGTAGCTGTGTTGTTTCCAGGGCCAATTGCAGTAAAAACCAACAACCACACACAGTTGTCATTGAAGTCAGAGGACAGGACTCTAGCTAGGTACAGGGAGCAGAGCTGATGAGTACAAAGGGGCCATTTTTACATACTCCCTTTTCAGAGTAGAACTGCCCCTCATGGAAACTCAGCGACAGCCAGGGCAAGCAGGGAACTGCTCTACCATGCAAAGGAAACAGTTTCCATAAAAAAAATAAAACAAGGAAGATCGATCACCTTTAACTTCTTGTCCAGATAAGCCGGCGACACCCATCCCTGCCGAGAGGGGCTGGATTTAGTGGGTTTGGTCCTGACTAGCCACTTTAGAGGATGAGCAGAGTCAAGGACTTCCACATACTGCCCTTCTTTCAGAGTGATGGCTTCCCTGTCAGCTCCAATGGGCACATAGTCAGCCGTGACCATGTAGATGTCAAAAATCTACAAGCATGAAAAGAGAGTTATTTGTGTGCATGAAAGCAAGGTTCTGATAATAGCAATAGCACGCAATTAACACGTTTTACCAGTGTTAAATACTTCATCCCCACCACCCCTGGAGGATAGAAGAGAATGACTACCTCCATTTTACAGATGGAAAACTGAAATTCAAAAACGTTAAGGCTGAATTAAAAAAAAGAAAAGTCCACTAACTTGAGTGGCCCAACTTGAGATACCCAGGCCCTGATTTTTAGAAGTGCTGAATTCCTGCAGCTCCCGTTGACATTACTTGGTGCTGTGAGGGCTCAGCACCTTGAAAGTCAAGCCCGGAGCGTCTCAAGTTGAGTAACTAAAATTTGAGACCCCCAAATGAACAGAAGCTATTGAAAACATTGACCTACGCAACCTGATTGAGACCATGCACTGCGTGCAAAAGCGTGACTTTATACCCTTAGTCCTGTGTTCCATGTATTAGACCATTCACCTTAAACCACTGACCTCCTTTTAAGATGGAAACCCTTAAAATACCCTAGATTTGTTTACTCAGAATGATTAATCCTTTCGCCTAGTAAACACTTGTGTGACGTTTATTCGTGTGTGCACTGTACCTCCCCTCTAGAATCCCCATCCTCAGATTCAGAGGAAGACTCCTGAACAATTGAGGAAGGTCGAGATCTGCCATGGCGTGGAGATGGGGATGGCGTCTTAGATTCATCATCACTGTCTGCTCCTGGCACTCGAAGTGTGGCTGAAATGAAGAACAGTGGGGAAACAGGTACACAGATGAGAGACTGCTCTCTTGTGAAAATCAAATAGGGTTCAAATCCGTAGGATTTTTTTAAGTCTTCACAAAATCAAATATCCCCAGGACAGACCTTTTGCATCATCCAGTACATAAGCTCCTGTTAATAATTGTGACGGCATATGCATATTGGACATTTGAAGTCCCTGAGATTACATGATTTACTTCAGTTGGATTGTACAGAGATAACACAGCAGGATGAGGGCCCATACCATCACTGTAAATTCAAACACTGCTGAAAGAGCAACAGGACTATGAAAGATTCTAATTTTCATATGGACCTAATTCTCATTTACATGAGACCACTTTATATCTCCCTAGTCATATATATGGGGCCTGAAAATGCATGTAAATATAACCTACTGCCATTCTGAGGCCTATTTATATTGCCAGAGTGGTGTGGAGCAGTTTTTGTGTCAATGAAATTTTGGCCGACATAGCTTTGGTAATAATAATCAGTAGTTAGTACTTACATGGGGTTTATATTATTCACAGCGCTACCTGATTAACCCTCACAACACTCTGGTGAAGTAGATACACAAATATCATTAACCCCATTTTACAGGTGAAGAAACTATGATTAAGAGAGGATAAATGATGTGCCCAAGGCTACATGGCAAGTAATGGCAGAGCAGAGATTAGTGCTCAGGAGTTCTAGTCCCCTCAGACACATGCTTATTCCACTGGATTAATCCTCTTTAGCCTAGTAATTCACGAGCATGGTAAAACATCTGAAAAATACGTGAAAATTTATTCAATTTGTATTTTCACTAAAACAAAACTGAAAGTTTGTGCCTGTATGGAAAAGTCCCTTTTCAACTCTAGATACTAACTTTCCTGGAAAGAAGTTCCAGAAACAGCATAAAGAAAAGTCAGGGAATTGATCTCTACCTGATGAATCTCTTATTAGTGTTATATTATTATTGTTGTTATTATGTGCAAAACAATTGTTTCATAGATGAGATTTAAAACTCAACCCAAACCTGATGATTGACTGCTCTGCTTTGTATTCACACTTGCCAAGTACTTATGTAACGCCAGCAGACCCCGGTCGGTGGCGGGTGGGACTGAAACTTGGGCCTCTGGAGCTTAGTCCATGAGCCTCTACTGCATGAGCTGAAAGCCAACTGGCTGTTAGCCAGGCCTGTAGAGCAGATTCATTTTATCTCTCTCTCTCTCTACATGGTCTCAGTGCCACTAGATGGGATAGAACACCACACCCAGAAGGTGTGTGCGTTACACTTACCCTGACTTATTTTTGCAGACACCATTTCTGTGATATGGGAGGTGAGTTTCTGGAGGAATTCTTCTGTTCCAACATCAGCTAATGAAATGTGACTTCTGGACACACCTTCAGCCTCACCTTCTACAAGCTCTCCTAGAAAAGGGAGAACATGCTATCAAGCCTGTAGTATGTCATCTGAAAGTCCACTCCAATGAACCAGATATGACTGACTTGTCCTTCTGAAACTGATGTCAGTGATGCTGTGGTGTCCAGACAAGAACAATTTGGAGTTTAACTCCCCACAGACACAGTGGAGAGCCACCTCGACAGTGAACACAGCCTCTCAGTGGATAGGATGGGTAGCATGTAGTGACTGAGGCAGGAGTCCACTCATTGAGCAGTAATGATAAAAAATAAATATTGAACGGTTGCTTTATCCCCTGTGGACCATACAACCTATGCAACAAATGATACACTGTCCTGATCATATAATTAAGGACCAGCTGATAATGCAGAAGGGGGCAGAGTTAAGATTGTACAGAACAAGTGCTCAGATTCCAGGGTGATCGGTGTGGTGTAAAAACCTTAACTCTTCTCCCTTGTGGGAATGAACTTTACCTGTGCATTCCTATGGAGTCTTGCCTCCCTCAGGCTGAAATTCACCCCTGTACAGTCGGCATGAGGCCTAAAAACCACTTAAGTTCCATTTAGACTCTATTTTGAAGAGTTATGCGGGATTCAATAGCTGAATATTCCTTATGCTGGTCTTCTGCATAGAAATAAATTGTACCCTCAATGTGCAAACCTGGGGTACATTTTTGAGTCCACAGCTAGACTGGCCAGGATTGCCTGGAGCACAGCCTGATGTCCTTCCAAACCAAACCATTGTTCCAAAAAAGGTGACAAAAGTATTTTGTGATGAAAAAAATGTGTGTGTATATTTTCCCGCCCAAAATCATTCATCCTTGGCCTGAGACCAGGCCTGAAAAATTTCAATCTGATAGGTCAGAATTTCAAAAAGTTCTAAGGAATTAAAAACAGAAGGTTACAATGGAAACACATTGGCAACCTTAACTATAGATGTGTGGGCTTCTCCTACCTTTCCTCGGTTCAGGAGGGTGGATAGAGATACCAACTCTGAAAAAGAGAAAGGGGGAGTCAAAGGCCAAAATGACAAGTGTGATCATGGGGGCTATTTACATCAGGGATGAGTCAGAACCAGATGCCCTCTCACTCTTCACATGGTCTTGGAGCATATCTGGATTTAGGACCCAGATGTGAACTTTAAAACAGATAAACTCTGAACATGGAAACCACAATAGTGCCACACTCAAACCAACGGGGTGGCATAGGTATGGTTATTCCTCTTGCATGAGGTTTAGAATAATAGAATCATAAGGTTAGAAGGGACCACAAGGGTCATCTAGTCTAAGCCCTTGCCAAGATACAGGATTTGTTGTGTCTAACCATCCAAGACAGATTGGCTTATTTTAACATGGAGTTTTAGAGGACCGTATTGCCCGGGGTATAGGTAATGGAACATGGAACCATTCATCTCTAGGACACTGGTTGAAATATAGCCCAGGTTATTAGTGAGTGAAAGAGGATTGAATAGTGACTTATGTCAAATGAGAGTCTAGTCTCAGTTCCAGCTCTCAGTGAATTTATGTCCCTATTGCCAACTATTGCCCTGGTTTGTAGTTATAATAGAGAAACCAAGGACTGAGGGATATGCAGACTGTCTGTGGACCTGCCCACAGAGGAGGTCCCTGCAGATCAGGATTGAAGTATATTGGTGGGACAGTTTGGGGGTAAACTACCACTGCCAGTGCTGTAATTATTCTGTGAGTAAAAAAAAAGTTTTCACACTATGCAGGGCTGCTAGTCTGACACCTTTCACCAGCACAAAATTCACTCAGCCCAGGAAAAAAACAAACCCTACATTTTAAATTCTGAATGAAGTTGGTGTTCATGAGAGTGAAAAACCAACAACTCTAGGCTGAGTCAAGCATCGCATGGAAAGACACTGTGCAAGGTTTTCCCACAGCACAGCTCTGCTAATGCACTTCTGTTCTGACATGCAACACCCCTGCTTTCCAGCGTCAGTTCTTTCTGAGACAGAGATTTCCATTTGTGTCAAATCATGCCAAGTTGTGTGGTGTGCAGATCCTGGGTTCTTTCTAAGACTCATTACACATCTTCATTTTCTTAAGGAAGCAATGCTGGAGCCTTCTTACACTAGGAGAAGCAAAACTAGGAAATAAATATAGTTACAGAGCCTATCAGGGACATAGTCTTGACAAGCAAGAGATATTGACATTGTCCCTTTGATTGAATGATTTTTAAGTTGAGAACCACCAAATTTTATTGCCAATGTACCAGACAGGACTTTTAAATAAAAATTCCAGCTGTAAACCTTTTAAAATGTAATGACTAGTTACCGGTATTTATTTTTCTCCTACCTAGTATGTAAGATCAAGATGGCAGAGTTGGAGAATTACGTTTCAGTTAAATTTGTAAACAAGCGGTTTAGTGGTCATCCCATGTAAACTCAGCGGTTGTACCGTCTGACTGGAGAATTGCTAACATAGTTCCTATTTTTAAGAAAGGGAAAAAAGGTGATCTGGGTAACTACAGGCCTGCTAGTTTGACATCTGCAGTACGTGAGGTCTTGGAAAAAATTTTGAATGAGAAAGTCGTTAAGGACATTGAGGTCAGTGGTAACTGGGACAAAATACAACATGGTTTTACAAAAGGTAGATCGTGCCAAACCAACCTGATCTCCTTCTTTGACAAGGTAACAGATTTTTTAGACAAAGGAAATGCAGTGGATCTAATTTACCTCTATTTCAGTAGATATGGTTCCACATGGGGAATTATTAGCTAAATTGGAAAAGATGGGGATCAATATGAAAATTGAAAGGTGGATAAGGAACTGGTTAAAGGGGAGACTACAACGGGTCATACTGAAACGTGAACTGTCAGGCTGGAGGGAGGTTACTAGTGGAGTTCCTCCGGGATCAGTTTGGGGACCAATCTTATTTAATCTTTTTATTACTGACCTTGGCACAAAAGTGGGAGAGTGTTAATAAAGTTTGTGGATGACACAAAGCTGGGAGGTATTGCCAATACAGAGCAGGACCAGGATATCATACAGGAAGATCTGGATGACCTTGTAAACTGGAGTAATAGTAATAGGATGAAATTTAATAGTGAAAAGTGCAAGGTCATGCATTTAGGGATTAACAACAAGAATTTTTGTTATACGCTGGGGACGCATCAGTTGAAAGTAACAGAGGAGAAGAAGGACCTCAGAGTATTGGTTGATCACAGGATGACTATGAGCCGCCAATGTGATATCGCCGTGAAAAAAGCTAATGCGGTCTTGGGATGCATCAGGCGAGGTATTTCCAGTAGAGATAAGGAGGTGTTAGTACTGTTATACAAGGCACTGGTGAGACCTCATCTGGAATACTGTGTGCAGTTCTGGTCTCCCATGTTTAAGAAGGATGAATTCAAACTGGAACAGGTACAGAGAAGGGCTACTAGGATGATCCGAGGAATGGAAAACCTGCCTTATGAAAGGAGACTCAAGGAGCTTGGCTTGTTTAACCTAACCAAAAGAAGGCTGAGGGGAGATAGGATTGCTCTCTATAAATATATCAGAGGGATAAATACCAGGGAGGGAGAGGAATTATTTAAGCTCAGTACCAATGTGGACACAAGAACAAATGGATATAAACTGGCCATTAGGAAGTTTAGACTTGAAATTAGATGAAGGTTTCTAACCATCAGAGGAGTGAAGTTCTGGAACAGCCTTCCAAGGGGAGCAGTGGGGGCAAAAGACATATCTGGCTTCAAGACTAAGCTTGATAAGTTTATGGAGGGGATGGTATGATGGGATAGCCTAATTTTGGCAATTAATTGATCTTTTACTATTAGCGTAAATATGCCCAATGGCCTGTGATGGGATGTTAGATGGGGTGGGATCTGAGTTACTACAGAGAATTCTTTCCTGGGTGTCTGGCTGGCGAGTCTTGCCCACATGCTCAGGGTTTAGCTGATCACCATATTTGGGGTCGAGAAGGAATTTTCTTCCAAGGCAGATTGGCAGAGGACCTAGGGGTTTTTGCCTTCCTCTGCAGCGTGGGGCACGGTGTTAGGATATAGATATTCAGGCCTGTCTGCAAAGGCCTGTACTCTAAGAATTTAGGTGTATTCTTATCACTTGGCTAGTGATAGAGGTATAAAAGAAAGAATCAAAATCACTGTCTGCCGGTGTAAGGGCCTTCTCTTACCGTGACAGTCTGAGGCCCTGTTCTTAGGCTAAGGCCTTTGGCTAAGCAGCAGAGGCAGCCATAAGCTGGGAAGCAAACAGTCACATCCTCACATTCCAAACTAGTCACACTGAAATAAGGTGCTATTCGGCTGTTAGGAATACAATCCTGTCCTGATAGTTCCTATCACCTCCAGAGAAAGGGAAGTGCCTAGAAAATGTAAAAGGAAACTTAGTTTGATAGCATCCTGTCTGGCAAGAACTCACTTATCAATAGCTGGGATGTGAAATCCTTGCTTCTGTGTTGTCTTGTCATTGTAGTTCCCACTTTGCTATTGTTTGTCTGTATAATCTCTGTCTGGTTCTGTGATTGTTCCTGTCTGCTGTATAATTAATTTTGCTGGGTGTAAACTAATTAAGGTGGTGGGATATAATTGGTTACATAATCATGTTACAATATGTTAGGATTGGTTAGTTAAATTTCAGGAAAGTGATTGGTTAAGGTATAGCTAAGCAGAACTCAAGTTTTACTATATAGTCTGCAGTCAATCAGGAAGTGGGGGGGGTGGGTGGGCGTGGGGAAAATGGGAACAGGGAATGGGGGTGGGTGTGTGTGTGGGGGAAATGGGAACAGGGAATGGGGGTAAGGAAATTGGAATCATGTTTTGCTAAAGGGAGAAATGGGAACAGGGAATGGGGGTAAGGAAATTGGAATCATGTTTGGCTCAGGGCAGGAATGGGAACAGGGACACAGGTGTAAGGCTCTGTGGTGTCAGAGCTGGGAAGGAGGATACTAAGGAAGGAAACTGGAATAATGCTTGCTGGAAGTTCACCCCAATAAACATCGAATTGTTTGCACCTTTGGATTTCGGGTATTGTTGCTCTCTGTTCATGTGAGAAGGACCAGGGAAGTAAGTGGGCGAAGGAATAAGCCCCCTAACACACGGGTCACTTGCTTGAGGATTCTCTGCACCTTGAAGTCTTTAAACCACAATTTGAAGACTTCAATAGCTCAGACATAGGTTAGGGGTTTGTTACAGGAGTGGGTGGGTGCAATTCTGTGGCCTGCGTTGTGCAGGAGGTCGGACTAGACAATCATAACGGTCCCTTCTCACCTTAAAGTCTATGATTCTATGATCCCTGTCATCCATTTTTTTCCTCAAGCTGTTACTATGTTTAATCCTATGCAACTGAAATTCAGAATTTGAGTATGTGAATTTTGCCTGCTTTGGAGGTGAATGAGGCACACTGTACGAGAACAAGAGTTTTCATACAACTTTACCCATGTCCTTTTCTGTCCTTGTCTTCATACCTGCCAATCAAGAAGAAACTTGTTACTATTAATACACTCACTTACATATTCTCTTTTATTGGAGGATCTCAAAGCATCTAATAAACCTTCAGAAATTATCACATGCCTCTAAGGTATTTAACTAAAGTATTAGCCCCATTTTACACATGGCAAAGTTGAGGCACAGAGCGGGTACAGCCAACATTATCAAACTTTAGTACCCCAAATTAGGTGCCCAAGTCTATAATTAGGCTTCTAAGTGAAAGTGACCTGTTTTTCAGAGGTGCTAAGCAACTACAACTACCATTGACTCTGAAAATCAGAACACTTTCGTTTAGATGCCTGTTTTAGTTCCTAAAGTTTGACATAAGAGAGTTTTCCAAGCCTAGGCAGAAATTCCATGTCAGGACTAGGAATAGAATCTAGATCTCCTGACTCTCTCGAAAAAAACCTTCATGCATTATGCAAGCAAAGTGCTACCCTTTAAAACACAGATACTGGCAGTGTGCCACTGCACATATTCAGCATCCTTTGGCTCTGCTGAACTATCTCACGAGAAAACCTTTGTTACGCTCTTGGCCACTCTGTTTACAGGTCTAATTCTGTACCTGCCCCACGTGAGAAACCCCATTAACAACATGTCTTCGAAGCAGTTGCAGAATGGGGATCTATATGAATTGGCTGGATTATGAACTAAAACTAAGTCTAAGAATTTTTTAAAAAATCCTTTATTCTTAACCTTAAGTACAGCTCAATATTCAGATGTGAAATGGAGCTAAAGTCACATTGTTCCGAAGAAAACTATTACAAAATTAACGAGGAATCCGCTGCGTTGTTTTTGTGGATACAGACTAACACAGCTACCCCTCTATTACAAAAGTAAAATTAAATATAAAATAGAGACACCAGGTGTTAGTTCAGAATACTGGGTCTGATTCTCCACCGCCTTGCTTCTTGTACAGCCACTTATACCACTGCAAATGAGTGCAAAGTAAGTGTAAAACACCATCAAATCAGAATTCATCACTCATTTACACCAGAAGAGGCATTTTACACTAAATCTGCACAGGTGTGATTACACACAGTTCCACGGGTGCGCGTGGCAGTGAAGAATTAGGAGAATTTAACCGTAGAAGCTTTGGCGATGATACAGGCTTTAGCTCTGGTGGAGAACTGGACAGTCTTCCTAATCAGAAAAGGAGCGAAAGGAAATCTGACTGGATTGGAGAGTGGTTTCCTGCAGTGAAAGGCAGGCCACTAGCTCACTGCATCATTTTGTCCCTGGAAATAGTGAGCTTTCAATAACCTCTTGCATTTAGCTTTCCGGAGCTAGAGTCAGGATTTTAAACACTTGTAATCAAACAGAAGATTCCCTCTAGTTAAGGCTTCAGGCTGGGGCCAAACCTTTTAGTTGAATACTGGGGGACCTTCCCAAACAAACCAGCACCATGACTCACACACTTCCAGATCTTTGGAGAACTCAGTCAGTCTCCCATCCGATCGGAAATGTGGGACTGAAGTGCAATACATTCTGTAAATCCATCTCAGTGAAATCTAGAGGACTCTTGTACACACTCTTCTGGCTTAACATACGCTGCCCTTGCTTACCCCAGCGTGGTCATTATAACATCTGTCACCATCATGCGCTCGCGGGTCAGAACTTCAGCCTCTTTCACTGCAAGATCAGAGTCTATAATCAGAGGGTCTTCGCCAAAAGAAGGTATTTGCTAAACACTGAGGGGCAGATTCCTCACCCTGCCAAACCCTGCCCTGGTACAGTGGAGATGGGGCCTGCAGCTCTAAATTACATCAAGGCAGAATAAGGTTTGGTGGAGCAGAGCTCTTCCAGGCCCCTCCCTGCCTTGGCCATGCCCCACCCCCAGAATGCCCTTAACATGTCCCTTCCCTCCCTTCCTCTCACACCAGGGAGTGGGGGAGAGGAGGCTGACACAAGAGATGGTGGAGAATTTCTCTGCGCAGCAGAAATTCTCCACTCGCCTGCCTCAGGTGCTTTAAGGCAGAGATGTGATGCAAAACAGCCTTAGCAGAGTGAAGAATCCAGTGTTCCTAAAAAAGGTCATGTTTGGGGCCTGTTTTCTTCCTTTTTTTCCCCTCTTGATTATTCTTTAGTCTCTTGTTTTGTTTATGCAAAACCTTACCACACTTTTAATTTGACGCATGGACCAAAGCCCTAGACAGTAAACGTTATTCTTATATTAGGGGCATATAATCATTTTCTATCAAAGAAAAGTAATAGAGATATACCGGAAATCTCTGTGAAATGTATGTACTTGAGTTGTAGTTTGTTGAAATTCATTGTATTTTCACATTTGCTCTTCATTCAGCAATTATAGACATATTATAATGATGAGATACCATTCATCTACACTATATTATGTTTAATACTATAGGGAAAGTGTTTGTAATATTGCAAAAATTTACCATCCAGAACTTCTAGGGAGGCAGTGCAGATGGATTGTCCAGCCTTGTTAGTAGCAATGCAAGTGTAGGTTCCACTATATTCCTTTCCAACATCCAGCAGGATTAGACTGTGATGCATGTTGGAACTGGCGAGCTTGTAACCAGGAGTCTCTGGTTTGATCCACAGAACATCTTCATGAGATTCTTCTTTCAACCAGGTAATTGTGGGTGCTGGATGTCCTAAAGAAAAGAGCAATAACCTCTTTAATTGTCCCACGGGTGTTCCTCCCTTCTTAAAACCCTGTGTACTACATTGTGAGTGAATCCTACTTTCGACATGTTTGCTGATCCATTTCCAATAACAGTAATAAATCATAAATGAATACTTGCACTTCTAGAGCATCTTCCATCTAAGAACTTCAAAGCACTTTACAAAAATGAAAGATTAGCCCTCACAACACCCCTGTGAGATAAGAATGTGCTATTATCCCCATTTTATACATAGGAAAATTGATGCAACAAGAGTTACACGTCTTGGCTAGGAGCATCCAAAAGTCTGTTACAAAGATGGGAACAGAACCCAAATCTTCTGACTCCTACAGTAGATAAGGCCTTCAAGATTTGGCCCAATGAGAAGACAGGATACATTGGGAAGCTCTGCAAATTAAGTAACACAGAAAGAAAGTTGTGTTTAAGCTCCATTTACCTTCAACCTTCACAGAGAAGGTGATACTTGCACCTTTCCTGACACTTTTATTGGTAAATCTCTCCAGGAACCTGGGTGGCACCAGCTGTTCTTGAGCATCTGAAAATTAAAAAGTTCATGATGAAGTGGTACAAGTGAGGCTAAGACTATTGAGAAGTTATTCGTAGTTCTGTTATCACTGATTGTGCTGCTCCTCTCACCTGTTTCTGGCAGTTCTTCCTTCTCACCAGGACCTGTAACACAGAAAGACAAATCATCCCACTATGAAACTACATCTATAGAAAGGACAAATGTCTCCTTCCTGTGAATTGTGCGCTCAAGCATGTGGTCAGGTGATATCAATGACTTACTCAATACAATATGGACTACACACAAATTACATTTTTATTAAAAATTATTATTCATCTCTTTAGTAGAATATATCTAAAAGCCATTTTATAATATAAGTGACATGTACAGTAACTCTGCACAAGAGTGACTAAAATCTGTTTTAATCTTCTATTAATATATCATACATTTGAACAAAGATCATTTTGATAAATTACACCACAAAAACATTCGGCCATAAATTACTAACTCCATGAGTACTGATATTTATTAATAAATAAATTAATTAACCCAACATCATCATCATCATCAAAACACCACACTGGCTCTATACCTATCTGCTTCTACAACTGAGATAAACTCAACCCTTATTAAAAGTACTGCAGTATTCTGCAGTTATGGCCTCAGATATGGACCATATCATACCCTTAGTTTTTAAGCACAATTCCCCAGTGAAGGCATTAAGGACAATGGAGTTAGAATGCATGTGCAAGTAAGATCAGAATCAGGTAAACAGAGAGGTGATACGACTTCCCTTAAGAACACAGTGAAGATCCATGGAAGATTAGTCAGGAATAGAACACAGGTTGCCTGATTCTCAGTCCAGTGCTTTAAATACAAAACCATCCCTCTATCCTCGGTTTATGGCCCATTTTATTTTCCAGAATATCTTGCTGTCTATAGGCTTTATCAGGAAAAGTGAATATTTAAACCAGAGATAGCCACTGGCAGAAAGCACCAATAACTTACCTTTGACAACCAAACTGGCCGATGAATATGCAGAACCTGCAGAGTTGCTAATAAATACTGAGTATTGACCAGCATCCTCCTTAACGACATTGAGGATTTCGAGTGCATGAAATTGCTTCTTCTCAGTCTTCAGGATTCGGTCTGAGGCCTGTAATGGTTGCCCATCTTTGAACCAGTAAAGACGAGGTTCTGGGTACCCTACAAGAAGCAATGTAAGAAGGGGTGACTCACTATTTTGGAGCCTCTCAAACCAATCATACACTTCAGTGTAATCAAAGAAAGGTCCATTCTTACCAATGCTGTTTGTTCAAGGTTCTACAGTGTCCACTTGGAAACTAACCCACATACAGAGAGTAGTTTGATTCTGATATTTGTGAATGCTATTTAAGAATTAAAATTCTATTATGTACTTTTCAGATTCTAATTCTGCCCCATCACCTTGGTATCTGAGTGCCTTCCAGAGTTAGAACATTGATATTTGGATCTGATTTTCTACAAATACAAGGCCAAATCCTAAAATCCTTACTCAGGCAAAATTCAGACCGAAGTCACACTTTGCCTGCATGGGGACTTCGAGATTGGTCTCATGGCCATTTAAGCCAAAACAGTCCCCACTCTTTCCATGAGCAGGAGCAGAACAACCCAGTAAAAGTGCTCCAGGAAAGCACAGACGGGGGCAGTGACATCTCTGTAGTTTTTCTCCTTTATCCACCCAGATGTTGTAGACGTTTCACTGTGAGGTCAGGGATACACACAGGTGGAATGGGTGGGCCAGTGGAGGGAGGGTCTAGGTCACAGAGGTGGGTTGGGTACACATCTACTGTGTAGGTCTTCTACAGATAAGGGACAGGAGATGGGACAACAAGAGATCCCAGAGCCGGGGCGGAGGCACTGGGCCTTTGTGTGGCTTTTGGGGAAATCTGCTGGTTCTGGGGGGACAAACGACCTTTCTGCTTTTTTGGCGGGAGGGGTAAGGATGGGATAACCCCCTCCCCACACACACACACACACACACACACACACTGATGGAAAGATCAAGAAGAAAGTACCATGATTTAGCAAGGCTTTCTGTCCCCTATATAGGCTTATCCCAAGTAGCAGACAATTTGGGCCTTAGCTACTGTCACTTGAACTAATCATTACATAGTACATCTACCCTGAAACACTAATGAAAGGCAGTGGTTCATATTTGTAAGCATTATTTTTAAAAACTTGCATGCCCACACTGTACTTTTCATTCCTGGCAACACAGCAATTAATGCATTTAGAGACTAGTTGATCTTCATGACCGAAAACCTAAAAAAAAGTTATAGGACTAGATTTCCAGAAATGTGTGCATGCAATTAATCACTGAGGATATGACCACACAACTGAATACTTACTTTGCATGAACTATTGCCCAGTTAGGTGCTGGTCATCTATGCATACACACACTTGTGACTGCTATTTCAAATGTGCTATTTGAGTGCACAAATTACGAGCACAATTGCATGCAAAAGCATATGAGAAAACCTTGTCCACACACGTTCACAGATATCAAGATGGGACTGATGTAAATGTCATAGGTCCCCTTACCTTTGACCTTCAGGTGAAATTTAGCCAAAGATGCTCCAGGGGCCACGTGAATATCATGAAGCTCATCTAGGATTTGAGGCAGCTGCTCCTCTTCTGTGGTGGATTCTACTCCCTCTTGTTCTCGGCTAGGTATAGATTAGAGTCGGAAAGAAAGGAGGAGTTGGCATATTCCATTTTAGGCTCTACAGAGGAATGCACTCTAGTAGGCACAGACTCTTCTTCGACTCCCCCCAGGCATGATCCCTTCTGCCCGATCTCCTCCAACCTACCCCTGTCCCAGTCTTTTCTCTTTTCCACCGAGGGCCCGCCCTCCCAGCCACATTCTCCTCAAGCTTCTCATCCTAGTCCCAGTCTCCTTGTACAGTCAGTCTACGTTATCTCCCTCCTGACTCCTCATCCAATCTGTTTCTCTCTTCCACCCTGCCTCCAGATGCCTCCCCCTTTCTCCACCCCACTGGCTCCCAGTCCTAATCTTCCTCTCCAGGCTCTTCAGCTAATCTCAGGGTCAGCCCTTTGGCTCCTTATCCCAGTCTCCTTCCCCAGCCACTCCCAGTCTCCCCCACCCCAACTTCCAGTCCCCTCCCTTCTTCTACACTCCTTGTACCAATCTACTCTCCCCAAAACAAGTCCAACTCTTGTCCTCACTGCATTCAAATCAGGCAGCTTCCTCCTCCACACCACCTGGGCCCATCAGGGGGGTCATTTAGAACATGGGAGAGACAGTCTTGCGGTTTTCAATTCAGATGCCCAGACCCAACATGACCCACAGCAGCCCAGGGCCCAAGTATGGATGGAATCTTTATTGGCTTTAGCTGGTAAATTCTAAGGAGTCTCTCTTGAGCCTGTGTGAACTGGGATTTTTCAAAGGCTTATCAATTGGTCAAATTTGGGTAGATTTTCATGAGGACTGCAAAAGACACATCCCTGACAAAAGGGAAACACCCCACCCTCTGCCAAATTTCAAGTTCCTGCTTCGAATCATGGGAACACTAGAGCTTTTAAAAACAAAGGTCGTCAGAATTTTTTTAACATCATCAAAACAACACCCCCCCAAGCCCCATTCTCAGAAATGACAGAACCATTTTGGCTGCAATTTGGGGGTTGGGGGGAAGAATCAGGCTGAGCAGACATTTGGGACTCAAAAATTTTAGCCCAAACGATAAAAGTTTGGTAGAGTCATAAGCAGCTGAAAACAGGGTCTTATAATGGGAATTGGTGGGCAACCTGAAAAACAGGCAGTGTTAACAGCCCCATTCACAATACAAGCTTTTTATCTGTACATCTCAAAGTGTTTTACAAAGGTGGGAAAGCAGCGTTATCCCCACTTCATAGATGAGGAACCTATGGCACAGAAGTTAAGGAAACTGCCTGAGGTCACACAGCAGATCAGTGCCAAAACAGGAAACAGAACGCCAGGATTCCAGCCATTCTACATGTGGCTGAAAAGTAAAATCAGACATGCGTTAAATCCCATCGAAAACAATTGGCTAAAATCTCAGTGATACACCCAGCACTGCTGAGAGGCTGGAGACAAAGAGGACTCTAAGGTATAAAGGTGATTCTGGATTGGATCTCAGGAACAGTCAGAGCCATCTCGGTCCCTGGTATAATTTAGAGAAGCCATGAGCACCCAGCTACCAATGACCCCTAATGGTCATTCCTGAAGGCAGTGCAGCAGTTTCAGCTTCACTTTCTTTTCCTGGCCACTCCCAATCCCAGACTGAGGAGTTCATTACACCAGAAAGGAATTCCCATGGGGCTGAAGCAGCCAGGCTGCTGGCTGTTTTGCACTGAGGGAGCAGCACAAAGCAGACACAAGAGGGCTGATATTTCACTGTAACCAAGCCCACTATAAGCAGGTAGCACTGATATGAAATTACATTCACAGATTACACAGCCTTTGCTTTACCACTGTAATGATCGTCGTTGTCTGATTCCCACTGAACCCATCTAAATCCAAACACTCATGAATAAAAATGAGCATTGTGCCATGTTTTCCAGTCACCGCGGCTCTGTCATTCATATTTTACCTTGAGAGATATCCTTTGGCACTGTAATATGAAGATGTCTCTGTCGCGTCTGCTGCTGTATCATAATCAGTACTGGTCACTGATAAAGGAAAAATGGACATTCTCCATGATCCACACTTTGTAACCACTGCTGTTCGTAACAGTTACAGCTAAAGGTCCTTGCAGGTTCTGAAATTTCATTATTGGGAGCAGCAGCCTCCGTGATTCCCCTTCTTAATACTCATTCATCTCCCCCATTTGACCTGATGCCCCCTCCAGACAAAGAACAGCTAGATGTGTCTCCCTTTGAGCCCCACCAATGCTACTGCAAGAGCCAGCCAGAGGGCATTGCAAGAGAGAAGCCACACACGTTTTTCCCCAGGAGTGAGTGTGCTGTCTCCGTAAGGCTTACAGCCTTCGTGGAGAGAGAGGGAGCTGGGAACTCAATCTCAGATCGCAATGCACTGGGTATGGCCCTATGGTGCATTTCTCATGTGAGATTTCTCCGACCATGGGGAATGAATGTGCTATGCTCAGCAACTAACTAATCCAGTTACACTGGTGACAACATTGCCAAAAGCTGCATCACCCTCAAACATGGGTCATGATAATGGGAGAAAATACACCCCACAAAATCATTAAGCTTACGGCTACCTCATCTACATTTTAATTAACAAATGATTTTCCTGCCAATGAGATTTACTTATTCAGATCAGCCAGAATAAATATGCATCTTTATTCAACACCCATTCACACTCCCCTACTAATATTATGTATAATATTATAACAAATGTGCAAATATGCATCTTATTCAAATACCACTCACACGCCCCATTAATATTATAAAACATTTTGTTTCATAATATTCAGTCTTTTCAATCATTCCTCAAGACTCACAGTCCACTCGCAGCTCCGCCTTGCTTGAAGAAACTCCCATGTTGTTTTCAGCAAGGCAGCGGTAGACACCCATGTCAGTAGGAACCACGGCGGTGATGATCAGTTGGTGGCACCCTTCCTGGTCCTCGTTGATCATATAATGGTCATCTTCTTCGATAACTTTCCCATCCTTGAACCAGCGCACCGTGGGTAAAGGTTTGCCAATAACAACACAGTCAAAGCTGACTGGGTAGCCGTCTTGCACCTCTTGGTTTTGAAGCTCAGTTATGAACATGGGAGCTGAATATGGTACAGTTGGAAGAGAGAAAAGGAAACAACCAGCTGTGTTAATTGGTAAAGATGCACTTCAAGAACGTTGCTGTGCGGTGTGTCAGAGGAAGGGACTTGCAGTGATGCTGATTGGCACGTTTTAAAATAATAGAGAAGTGCCCTTCCTCCATAATATAAACAGTGAAGGAGTAGCCTAGGTTGGGTATTTTCCAGTGAAATGTTTTTTCATCAGCAAATGCCACTTCCTCAAAACCAAAACTTTTTGTGCAAAAGGGTCAGTTTTGACATGTTTTATGACTTGGAAAATGTTTGAATTGTTTTGAATGGTTTAGTTTCAACATTTTCAAAAAGACAAATTCCAGTTTTTCAATTCTAAATGGCGGTTTCAAAATGTCAGTTAATTCTAGTAAAAAAAATTGAAAATGGTCAAAATCGAAACAAAATGTTTTGAAATTATCAAAACAAAACATTCCAAAATCATTGAAAGAAAATATTTAGATTGAACCAAAAGGATTTTTTCCCCTGATTTCCAGTTCATAAAAATTTTCAAATATTTTGGCTTTTTGCCCCAGTTCAGGACTGGAAAATGTTTTGATATCTTGAAATCTTCAAGGAATGGGAAAACCGCTTTCCACCCCTTCCTCTCCCAACTCTACTCAGTAGAATTTGCCTTATAAAAAGGACTAATTTATTCTCCAAGAGCTGTTCCAGACATTGCAGCATCACCACGGTAAAGTAAGGCTTGGGTCAAGTCCCTCCCTCTGTAAAACGGGGCTGAGAATGTTTTCCTATCCCAAAGGGCTGTTCTCAGAACTGCTTAGTTAACTGATGCTTTCAAAGCATTGTATGAAAGCGATTGTGTGTTTTGTTATTAGGGTGAGTAAAATTTTTTCCCTCAAAACATTTTTACAATGCAAAAAGGATTGGAAATGGAAATTTTAGTAAAAGATAAAAATTTCTGTTTTCAGGTTTTCAAACCCCCAAACTTTAAAGAAAATTGCTGTGGTGAAAAATAATTTCCAAGTGAGCTCTAAATACGATTATTAAATAAGAACCTAGCAGGCCTTGCTAACCTGTGTCGGAAGTCAGTAAAGGTGGTGGAGGTCTTTTCACCAAGGGTTGAATCTGCCCTGGAGCAGGAGATGCTGCTTTCCCTATGCGAAGCTCTATTTTTTTAAGGCCTTGGTCCAGGATGTCAATCTCGACTGGGATACCCAGTGCAGCAAACATCTCTCTGAACCGGCCGGCTGCTGTTTTTGCTTCCGCCAAGACTTCAAACTTGATGTAGATGTATTGATCATCCTCGCGATACGTCTGGTGATCTACCACCTCCACCTCCCCTTCATCCGCGCTGACAAAGAGTTCCTCCTCCACATCAGACATTTCCGTTGAGATCTTGGACTTGAAGAGCTTGTGAAGCCTCCTTCCCGCTTTACGGAACGCATCATCCAGTTCGCTGCCAGAAGAGCTCTCTGTTTCACTATCAGTGAGGCGTTTCACTTGCTTGTGCTTACGAAGACCATCCGGTGCCCGGGTACCAACCACCACCTTAGCACTCTGGGAAACCTTGCCAAACTTATTAGATGCCTCACAGGTATATTTTCCCGTGTCTTTCATGTCCAGGCCAGTGATAATCAAGGAGCAAGTTCCATCACTGTAATTGTCTATGTGATAATGGCGCCCATCTGAAAGTTCCTCATCGTCTTTCAGCCAACGGATCTTCATATCAGTTTTGCTGAGAGCCACACACTCAAGGTGGAGAGTGCCTCCTGGCTCACCACAAAAATCTTTGAGGGTATCACCAAACACGGGACATTCCTGCTGTTTGATCTCCTTCCTCACTTTGTAGCCTTTGAAAGCAGCCTGAATTTTCACAGCTGCTTTGTTCATGGAAGGATCATCTAAATCTTCCATGATTTCTGGTTCAGCAGGCTTGGCAGGGAGTGCAGATTCACTAGTCTCGATGCCCGACTGCTCCCAGTGTTTCCAGAATTTACTGGTGGAGACCGTCTGAACCTTGCTACCAATGCTAACAGTAGATTTCCCGGCCTTTTTAAGGTAGTTAACTAGTGAAGGCGTCCCAGCCCTAGACTCATCGTCTGAGCTTGTGAAAGAGAAGTCCGCTTCTCCAGTTTTAGTCAGCTCATCACAGGTGGAGTATTCTTCTGAATAATAATGAGACTCCACTTCTTCCTTCTTCAGCTTATGAAGTTTATCATCCTCTTCTGGCACTTCACTGATGGAATCCAGGGTTGGCTCCCTGCTCATTCTTCGCTTCTTGGCAATAGCCTCCCACAGGAGGTGAAGGTCCCCCTCCTGAGCAGCTTCGGGTGGCAAGCTGGGCTGGAGATGTCCATCCACCATCTCTTCAAGTTGAATCACGTCACGTGCTTCCTGGGCTGCCTCTTTTGGCAGTGCCACTGTGGGAACTAATTGGGATTCAGTTAGTAAGACGGTAAGAAGGAGCATGTGAATAAGGCAAGAGAAATCACCTTAAAATGTTACTCCAAATCCAGGCAGTAAAATATCACTGAAATTAAAATTAACCACTGCATAAAGCACAAATCACACACGTTAGAAAGAAAATATGGCCAGTCCTTGAACAAATTCCTCCTCCTTCCCCATGCATAAAAGTGATGGGCCAAATCCTGCCTTTGTTTGTTTATGCATCCCCCAATGTCTGACTCAGCTTCTTATATGCAGTCACTTTATGAAACTGAAAGCTGTCTAGCTTTCTGCTGAACATACTCCATGGAAACAATGCCCCACAGGACCTGCAGTGAAGACCATAGGAGGTGGTAATAACATCAGAATGGCCATACAGGATCAGATCAATGGTCCATCTAGCCCAGCATCCTGTCTTCCACCAGTGGCCAGTGCCAGATGCTTTAGAGAGAATGACCAGAACAGGGCAATTTATCAATGATACATCCCCTGTTGTCCATTCCCAGCTTCTGGCAGCCAGAGGTTTAGGGACACCCAGAGCATGGGGCTGTGTGCCTGATCAACCTGGCTAATAGCCATTGATGGACCTATCCTCCATGAACTTATCTAATCCTTTTTTGAACCCAGTTATATTTTTGGCCTTCACAACATCCCCTGGCAATGAGCTCCACATGTTGACTGTGTGTGTTGTGAGGAAAAAGTACTTCTTTATGTTTGTTTTATGTTACATCCTGGATCAACCTGCAGATGATCAGTGAAAACATGTATTGTAAGAACACACCGATTCTCATTGGAGAATTTGAGAGGAAGTCATACATTCTTCACCTGGCTCTACTTTATGCATTTGTCTGAGGGCGCAGAAAAAATATTTTCAGTCCAAAAGGTTTTGTAAACACTATTTTTACCTACATTATCTGTTTTCAGCTTTACTAATGCCATTAGGAAAGTGTAGCATTTTTTAAGAGGTGCCCTGGCACTGAATGGGGAAAGTCTAAATTGCAATGTAAGAACTCTGCCTCTCTGCCTCAGAGTTGCAGCAGCCAGTCCCAGAGGAGATCCATGCCCTGTGCTCTCTCTCTTTAAGTTTGCTCTCTCAAACTATTTTTCCTAACAGGAAAGTAATTCAGAATGAAAGCGTATGGTTGCCTCTTGTGTAGGGAATAAATACACTTACTTTGACTTTGATTTCCCTCCCTCTTGAGGAATCCAGTAAACTCAATTTTAATTCTTTCCCACCATCCTTGGTCTCAAGTGAGGATGTGGTAAAAAAGCATTTGAGAAATTTTCTAGTGTGGTGAACACCATTTTTCTTACAGTGTTTTAATTTACCCACAGCTTATCTGATTAAGCTAGTTTTTGTGAAACAATTCTCTTCCTTGCATTGAGAATCCTCTCTTATCCATTGGATTGCACTGAGAGCTCTATCTCTGCATGGAAAAGAGCTAGAGACTTATTTTCCTTCTTTAAACGAAAGCTTACCAGTAGGTCTCCAGTAGTCATCTGGTGACCCTTTTTGTGGCTGTGGGAACCAATGAGACACTTGGACATCACCATTTAAAATATTAATGACTTACAATTAGAGTTTAATCAACAGTCTTGAGCACTAGGATGTGGCTATATTACTCCAGTGAACTAAAATGTCTCACTTCTGTTTTTGTGTGTGTTTTGGTTTTACTCTTCCCTATAAAGTGGCAACAAAGTTTTGGACTCTGGTGAATGTGTCCATTTTTACATGTATCATTGATAAGGAAATTCTTGTCTGATCACTTCAAAACCCATAGACAAATTGTATCTCGACAATAGACATGATGTCCTAATTTTGAGGCTTATACGTCTTTGCTTGTGGATTTGCAAGAAGAGAAATATTGAGTTTATAATGCAAACTGAATTCCCAATATTAACCATGGAGAGGCTATTGAGTGTCCTTAATCTGAACTAATAAAATCTCTTAGATACACATTTTCTGTACCTTCAAGAGACAGAAGGGCAGAGGATCTGACATCGGGAGAGATCATGCAGGTGTACAATCCTTGATCCTCAGGTTTAAACGCACGAATAATGAGTATCTGCTTCTTGCCATCAGACTTTATTTCATATCTCCCTCCAGGCTGTAGTTGTTCTTTTCCTTTGACCCAGATTGCCTCTTGGGTCTCTCTTGAAAATTCACACTCCAGGACAGCCACCTCCCCTTCCAAGACCGACTTGCCTTCTAAGGGACGAGTGACTGTAAATGGAGGCTCTGCAATTATAAAAATTAGGGCATTTAAAATCAATGAATGCACCCGTCTGCTGTATGGACCCCAAAACGGGTGGAAATTAGAGCCTGTGAAGCATCCAAGCTTTGAATTTTGGTGTTTTAAAATTTTTGTTCAACTGCTGCAGCCAATCATTGGAAGGTAAATGGAAAAAGTGCTGTAATTTAGAGTTTACAACTTCTAAAGCTCTCCAAGATTAGTTCACATTAGTTTACAGCTATATGCAGAAGCCATTGCGCTTTCCCCCCTTACGTTTTTGTGCTTATAGGTCATCACTAAGGCTACGATTTTGTCATGGAGGTTGTGGAAGTCACAGAATCAGTGACTTCCAGAGATCTCTGTGACTTCAGCCTGTGGCAGTTGGGAGCCGCAGGGTCCCCCCACTGCCTACGGTGGCCAGGAGCTGTGGGGACCCCTGGGAGTTCTGGGCCACCGCGGGCTGTGTGGTGACCCTGCAACTGAGCTCCCCATTTTGGCACAGATATTTTTAGTAAAAGTCAAGGACAGCTCACAGGCTTCCGTGAATTTTTCTTTATTGCCCGTGACCTGTCTGTGACTTTTACTAAAAATATTCGTGATAAAATCTTAGCCTGGTCATCACCCACTTTTGCCAAGTCTCTCACACAGTCTCATACACCCCACCAAGACCTAGCCCATAGTAGTCTCACAATTCCTATATGCTCAAAGTGTGAATTAGAAGCGTAGAGCCAGCTGAAGTGGCGCTCCCTTAAGCTTTTGAAGAAAAGATCCAACATAGAAAACAGATTTTGAAAGCTGCCTCCATCTCAGGTTTTGAAAAACATGATGAAACCTTCACTCTTGTTACTAATGACTGAGCCAGCAACTCTTAAATAGTGAGAAAATTTCTTGTTATGTTCATCACTTTGATAGATGACCTTCTAATAACATGACAATTGCATGGCACCAGTATTTAAAGTGCACCTGAGTTCAGCCAGACTTGACCGAAGAAAGAAACATGGGCAAATATGTTTTTTAAATGTTCTTTTTCCCATCTTAGGAATTTAACTTACCAGGGGTTTTCAAAAAAAGATAAGAAGAAATTATACAAAGCAAACACGCACCATTGCAATAGAATGTAGAGAGAGGCTTTACAAGAAAACAACTTAGAGGAAACTGAAATGATGGTTCCCTATCTCTCCATGACCACTGGGGTTTCACAAATAGTCACTGGAGCAATTGTGAATTGGTACCCACAGATACATTGTCAAGGTGTTAAATTACAAGAGATATACAAATATCAGAGAGAGAGAGAGAGAGAGAGAGACAGAAAGAGGCATTTTAAGGAGGAAACACTGCCTCTCCCTTGCATGCACACTAAAAGTCTCGGTTGCCATCAGTCACAGTAATATAGCCATTCCAGCATGCCCTGCCTCAGTCATTCCATCTGGTCTTCATGAGAAAAGAATCTTATGTTGATCAGACAAAACTCAGAGATGCATTGCAAGCCACGAGATTGAGTGCTGCGGTATGGAGAGAAAGATGTCAAGCAGATAAACAACACAGCAGGTTTCACTTTGCTTCTGCTCAGAACAATTTACCAACCTTCTCTCCAAGACTCAGTATTTTGTGTTTGCTACAAAGCACCGAAATATGCTCTAGTGTGGACCCTTAGCTCTCATGTGAGGTCCCTTGAATGTGTGAAGCAGACATGCCATGCAAAATACAGGCCTATAACAGCTCTTAGTGCATAATGGGACCTCTCTAGTTCTCGCCTAGCTGAACAGCTTGAGGTAAATGCACTGGTTCACCAGCACCAACTTTGTTTACAGTGGAAATGCGGAATCTGTAGGGTTCGCCTGGTGAGAGACTGTCCGCAACAAACTCTGTGTTTTGAATAAGTTCCTTGTTGCGTTGCTGCCAGCCACTACCAGGCGTTTTCCTCTCAACATTGTAGCCTATGATGGCACAGCCATCATCGCTCAGCGGTGTGAACCAGGACAGAGTTACCGAGCAACTGCTCTTACTTAAAATCTCTGGATCTTCCGGGGGGTCGGGGAGGGCTGAGGGCACAACAGAGTTCCAATGATGTATAAAATAAGTGCTGTCGCTTTTTAGTGAGATTACAAATGTAACCCTTCTGCCCATCAGAGTTGGCAGCAACAAGGGCCGGGTTCAATATCTAGGGGATCCATTCCAATAACACAATGCAAACCGGCTCGAGCCCCCACCCAGTGACCTGGGACAAATATATACCACCCCCGCTGGGCGCCTCCAAGAGGCAATACTTCCCCTCTCGCAAGCACATAGCCTGAGTGTAGCAAAAGCCTTTTAATAACAGAGAGAAACAATGTGGCATTATGTTGGGGAAACACCACCAACAGGATTCATAACACAACCCATGAGCAAAAAAAAAACCCACCCCAGGCAAATTGGGGCATGCCCTTTTCCCTTTGGTTCTTGAGTCCAGCAACCCCAAATCACCCAAAGTCCCAAAAGTCCAATGCCCCAAAAGTCTCTGTCCCTGGTCAGGGCAGCCCCAGAGTTCGAAAGTTTATCTGCGGAGCTTTACCTCCCAACCTGGGTGGAAATGGGACGGGGGTAAGAGGCACCTTACATGATCTGAAGCTGACCGCCCCATAGCTCCATAGCGGCGCTCCACTCCGCCAGCCGCCTCACAAACTCCTTCGCTCAGCTGCGCTCCGCTCCGCCAGCTGCCCCACGAACTCCTTCGCTCAGCTCCACGACCCACAAGCAGCTCCTGCCATCCACACACTGCTCCGCGTCAAACTGCTTCACCAGCCGTGCCGCAAACTGCTCCACAATATATCTTCAGGCTCCCCCACTACTTAACACAACACTCAGTGATTTCAGCTCTTAGGTGAATTCAGCTTGTAGTAGGGGAGCCCCAGTGCTGGTGCACTGTCAGCCCAAAGTGAGCTCAGCAGCCTATAACTAGACTTCTAATGAAATCAAAATTAGCTCTGATATTCCACAGTGGAGAGAGGAGGAAGTGCAATTAGCATGTAAGGCCCTCACCAAGGGGCCCATGCCACCAAGTATTAATACTTGTCCCCAGCCTCTCTCTACTCACACAGTTTTGGAACCCATGACCCTTGCCTAGCGAGTGCTACTTAGTTGATGGTGAATCCCTCCATCATAACAAAAGGCCACGTACAGTTCCAAGCACAGTTCCCATAATCAGGGTAATAACAATTTATTCTTCCTGCCCCAATAACAGAGACACTGGGGATCCCACAGCAGCCAAAGTGACCATTTGGGCAGCTATGGTCTCATTCTAGGCGGGGTGGGTGTGACTATGCAAATGACATCGGCCCCTGAAATTCTTTTCCACAACTTGCCACACCTCACCACCAGATGTCAGGGTGGAGCTCATCCTGACACTGCTTACATCCTCCCCCCAGCCGAGACTTTGTCGTCCCGACAAATCACACCCCCTTTATACCAACTCATTGGTTTCCTCCAAAGGGCCTCAGGAAGCCCACTTTAGCTTCCACAAGCCTGTGTGCTAAATGTATTGGCTCCTCACTAGTCACCCCAGGTGCATCATAAGTTAACCGTTTCACTGGTCTTATCACCCTGTCTCGTCTATTGAGAATCTCTGTTGCCGAGGTAGGGGGAACATCCTCTTGAGTGACGGATGGAGAGGCTTCCCTGGAGGGTCCCTCGGCTACTGGCGTAGGCCCCTGCACTCCTAGTTCTAACGCTGGAGGGTCCAAGGTGCCCAGGACATCCTCTACCTGTCTGTCCCCATTGTCTAGTAACCTGTGTGTGTCATCACAGGGGGGTCTCATCAGCAGCACCGGGGTATCAGAAAGGGGCCTAAATAGTTCTGCCATTGGGTTTAGGGCGGAAGAGGGAAAACTCTCGTTTGGTTCAGCTGATCGAGACTGAAATCTTGTCTCCATCCCAGGATACACCAGGGTTGTGTCTTCCTCCTCAGACTCACTCTCAGATGTGCAGAATAGGGGTAAGTTAGCTGCAGGGGGCCCACTGTCTGTGTTGGATGGCGGCTTTGGTCTAGCACCTCTGTTCTGCCCGGCGGCCCTGCCGTGGCCCATCTCATAAGGGGTGCTTACCAATTCCCCCACAGGGAGCAAAAGGTTTCTATGCACCGTCTTTATTTGCCCTGGACCGTCTTCAGGTTTGATCTTGTAGACCGGCAGATCTCCCAGCTTTTCCATCACCAGGTAAGGTATTGCCTTCCATCTGTCAGCTATCTTGTGTTTGCCAGCAATACCCAAATTTCGCAGCAGGACTCTGTCCCCCGGCTGGAGCTCCTGCGAACGCACTCTAGCATCATATTGATGTTTGTTGCGGTCTGCGTTCTTCCGAGCCGCAGCGGTAGCTAAGCGATAAGCATCCCGCAGCTTTTCTCTTAGTCGGGATACATATTGCTGATGAGTTTCATAGCTATCTCCATCCTCTGATACACCAAAGCACAAGTCTATGGGTAATCTTGGTTCTCGCCCAAACATCAAGAGATATGGGGTGACTCCCGTAGCATCGTTCTTTGTGGCATTGTAGGCATGCACCAGAAATGCGACATGCTGGCTCCAGGTTGCCTTCTGCTCTGGTCGCAAAGTTCCCAACATATCTAATAGGGTTCGATTGAACCTCTCTGGCTGAGGATCACCTTGGGGGTGATAAGGCGTTGTCCTAGACTTTTTAATTCCTGCTATCTTCAGCACCTCCTTCAGAAGGTGACTCTCAAAATCCCGCCCCTGATCAGAGTGTATCCGAGCCGGGAATCCATAGACTGAGAAATATTTGTCCCACAATACTCGAGCAACGGTGGTGGCCCTCTGATCACGTGTGGGATATGCTTGTGCATACCGTGTAAAATGGTCAGTCACTACTAGAATGTTTCCAACATTCCTCTTGTCTACCTCTACAGACAAGAAATCAATGCATACCAACTCCAAAGGTTTGTTGCTGGTGATGTTCTTGAGATATGCAGCCCTCGTGGGCAGAGTTTTCCTTTGAACACATCGAGCGCAAGTCTCACATTTCCTGCGAACATCTTCAGCCATTCGGGGCCAATAGAACCTACTACGAATAAGTTCCAGGGTCCTCTCCATCCCTAAATGCCCAAAGTCATCATGCAGGGCCCTCATGGCCAGGGCTCTGTACTTTTTTGGCAGTACTAGTTGTGCTCGTTGTTTTTGTAAAGGGTCAGTGGTCATTCGGTGTAGCACTCCCTGAATCAGTTTTAGTTTGGTCCATTCTCTCAATAGTAGTTTACCCTCCGGGTTAGGTGGGACAACCGCAGCTGGGCTTCGCCCCTCCCTTTTGGCAAGTAGTGTATCACGAATGTCAATATCTTGCCGCTGGGCTTCTTGCCAGTCAGCCACATTGAGCATGGGCAAAGGAGATTGGTCTAATGCAATATAGTTCACTGAAGCAGAAGGCATGCATTCAGGGGGCAGGCCCAAAGCTTCTGCAACACATCCCTGAAAGCCCTCACGGGCCTCTGGCTCTCGGCGACTCACACTGCAAATAGCTCTCACTCCATCTGTGGGTATCACAGCAACTTCTGGAGCCTGCGGACGCCTGGACAATGCATCTGCATCTACATTGCTTCTCCCTGATCGGTACTGAATGCTGAACTCATAGCTAGCCAAGGCAGCCACCCATCTCTGCCCTGTAGCATCCAGCTTAGCACTTGTTAACACATAAGTCAGTGGATTGTTGTCTGTCCACACCTGGAACTGAGCACCATACAAGTAGTCTCGAAATTTCTCAGTGATGGCCCATTTCAAGGCCAAAAATTCCAGCTTGTGGGTGGGATAGCGAGTTTCACTATCAGACAATCCTCGGCTGGCAAAGGCTACAGGTTTACATTTGCCTTCCACTTCCTGGTACAGGACTGCTCCCAGACCCTCCAAACTGGCATCAGTATGCAGGATAAATGATTTGCTTGGGTCAGCAAAAACTAGGACTGGAGCATGAGTTAGGCAAGTAATGATTTCTCGAAAAGCCCTTTCACATCTCTCATCCCACCGTGGCCCAAATGGTGCAAAGGGGCCATTGTGTCTCTGCACAGGAGGCTTTGGGGACCTCCCCTTATTCTTGGACTTAGATTTGTTCTTGCTGGACTGATGTCCCCTGGTAAGATCATTCAGAGGCTTTACAATCGTAGCATAGTTTTTCACAAATCTGCGGTAGTAGCCACTAAATCCAAGAAAGGTCTTGAGTTCTCTGTAGTTACTTGGACGTGGCCATGTAGTGAGTGCTTCTATTTTATCAGGATCAGTACTCACACCTTCTTGGGACACAATGTGACCCACATACTTCACTGAGGTTCTGCAGAACTGGCATTTGTCAATTGAAAGCTTCAGACCATAATCCTCCAACCTATCAAGCACTTTAAGAAGTCTCTTCATGCTCCTCTAAGGTTCTTCCAAACACAATCAGGTCATCCAAATAAACTAACACTTGCAGTAAATTCATGTCTCCCACAACTTTCTCCATGAGACGTTGAAAGGTGGCAGGTGCTCCAGAAATCCCTTGGGGCATGCGTTCGAACTGATAAAACCCTAATGGGCAGATGAAGGCTGTCTTCTCCTTATCTTCTTCTCCCAGAGGGATCTGGTAGTATCCACTTCGAAGATCCAACACAGAGAACCACTGGCTTCCCAGCAAACAGTCTAAGGCATCTTGCACTCGAGGCATAGTGTACTGGTCGACCACAGTACGGCTGTTTAGGGTGCGGTAGTCAATACACATCCGGATTTTCCCATTCTTTTTGCGGACTACCACAATGGGTGAGGCGTATGGGCTACGGGACTCTGTAATGATGCCATTCGCAGCCAGCTCCTGAAGATGATGTCGCACATCTTCCATCTCAGAGAGAGCAATCTTCCTAGATCTCTCCCTGAAAGGTCGAGAGTCATGTAGTCTGATATTGTGCTCTACTCCTTTTGCACATCCCACATCCCACTCATGCAGTGAGAACACCTTGGATCTTTCACAAAGTTTCTTCCTCAGGCGATCTTTCCAGTCCTCGGACACTGGTGAATCTCCAAAGTCAAACTTTGCTGGGTCTATTGTCGGAACTTGAGTTTCACACTGGGGTTTTACAATCGACTCAGGCTCAAAGAGGTCTGCTATCTTTTGTCCTTGCTTCACAACAACATCACGACTCGTTTCATTAGCAATCAGTATAGTCACCCTTTCCTGGGCTTCAGCAGGTAGGGTTATGACTCCACTGGGGACCAACACTCCTTCAGGGAGCTCTCCTCCCATCGGCTGCTCTATCATTGCTAACGTCCCTTTACTGCCTTTCAGACAGGTACTCATGACAAGCACTTCTTGCTCCGTCCTTGCAGGCACTACTAAGGGGGTTGTGCCCGCGTACTTCAGTGCCCCAAGCGGTAGCTCAGATGTGTCCCTTTTAGCGCTCTCAATTTTCCTATAGGCTTCAGCACAAAGCGTATGGATCATCAGGGTATTCAGGTATTGGTCCCCAGCCTGCCTTCTGCAGTAATCCGCGAGTACCTTGAAGAGACTGGAGTTGGTCCCTATCAGCACAGACACATCAGAAGTCCCTTTAGGGTCAGGGCATATTAAGGCAGCTGTGTCTACCTCTTCTCTTACCCCAGCAACCTCCTCTGGGAATTCCAGGTGCACTATGACATACCCTTGATAGGGGTATTCATCCATGCTGAGGCCACACAGGCCAAGGCCAGTCAGTGGCTGTATAGGCAGGTGCCTAAGCATCTGTTGGTAGAATGACTGAAATATAACAGTCACTTGAGATCCAGTGTCAAGCACTGCTTTACACTCCACCCCTTCAATCCTCACCGTGACCTCTGCTCGAGGCCCTATCAGTCCTGCAGGGATCCCAGCTGGACAGTCTTTTCTGGGGGAATCTTCAAATCCTGCAGACCTGGGGGGTCCCCGTCCCCAGACCCTCTGGCAGCTACCGGATCTCTCCCAACTGATCCTCAGCTTTCCATACACTAAGGAGGGGTTTTCTTCATTACGGCACTTGGCAGCACTGTGTCCATCCTGACCACATCGGTAGCAGAAGAATTGACCTTTTCCCCTTCGCCTGGGGGGGATGGTGGCTCTAAGTGCGGGCTTCTCAATCGCCACAGTTTGAGGCTTCTTATTCCTGGAAGTCTTAACTTGGTCAACGGTACTTTGCAGCTCAGCTATCCGTTCCGTCAGGACCTGCATTTGTTGGGCAAGTTCCTCTCTGGTGCTCACCATCAGTACACTGGCCGTTTGCAGTGGTGTTGTGCTGCCTGGCTCCGATGTTTGGGCTTCCCAAAACTCACTGGCAGCCTGCCTTTCTTCCTCCTCTCGGACCTCTTTTATCAGCTGGGAGTAACTTGGGGGATGTTCCCGTCGTTCTCTTAGCTGGAGATGAAGTACAATCGGGTTCTGATACTGAGTTCCTCTTACAATTTGAGCCAGTCTGGTCTGATCCATCTGCTCAGCAGTCACTGCTCCCCTCATGACAGCTCTCTGACGCAGTCTCTCCAGTCTCTGTATGTAGGCTGAAGCCTTCTCGCCCTTTTGTTGTCGGGAATTAAGGAACTTACAGTAGCTGTCTTCAGGGCCCTCTACGCTCCCAAAGTTGTGTTCAAGGGCCTCTAGGCAGTCCTTCACACTGACCCCAGGGTCAATGAGCTTCAGGGTGCGAATCACATCTAATGCTGGGCCGCCAAGGCTCTCTATAAGGCATCTTCGCTTTTCTGCATCTGGTACAGCCCACTCTTGCAGCATTTCAGTGGTATGCTCTAACCAGGGTTCAAACTCCTCCTCCCCAGCAAATAATCTTAATTTACGACAAGAGTCTGACTCAGCATGGGGCAGCACAACCTTTTCCAATATTTGCCCCAGAGCTTTTGTCCAATCATCAGCCGAGGCTGCAGCCCCTGAGCTAGAAGCTGCTGAGCCAGGGCCCAACAAACCTGACATATTAGCCATTATACAAACAGTAATTTCCTCAAAATATAAGCACAAACAAAACAAAAAAATATATAAATCGTTTCCCAATGTAGTGGATCACTCAACAGGTGCTTGCGAGGGGTACTGACCCAGGCTATCCCGGACGAGCCCCCAAAAATGTAACCCTTCTGCCCATCAGAGTTGGCAGCAACAAGGGCCGGGTTCAATATCTAGGGGATCCATTCCAATAACACAATGCAAACCGGCTCGAGCCCCCACCCAGTGACCTGGGACAAATATATACCACCCCCGCTGGGCGCCTCCAAGAGGCAATACTTCCCCTCTCGCAAGCACATAGCCTGAGTGTAGCAAAAGCCTTTTAATAACAGAGAGAAACAATGTGGCATTATGTTGGGGAAACACCACCAACAGGATTCATAACACAACCCATGAGCAAAAAAAAAACCCACCCCAGGCAAATTGGGGCATGCCCTTTTCCCTTTGGTTCTTGAGTCCAGCAACCCCAAATCACCCAAAGTCCCAAAAGTCCAATGCCCCAAAAGTCTCTGTCCCTGGTCAGGGCAGCCCCAGAGTTCGAAAGTTTATCTGCGGAGCTTTACCTCCCAACCTGGGTGGAAATGGGACGGGGGTAAGAGGCACCTTACATGATCTGAAGCTGACCGCCCCATAGCTCCATAGCGGCGCTCCACTCCGCCAGCCGCCTCACAAACTCCTTCGCTCAGCTGCGCTCCGCTCCGCCAGCTGCCCCACGAACTCCTTCGCTCAGCTCCACGACCCACAAGCAGCTCCTGCCATCCACACACTGCTCCGCGTCAAACTGCTTCACCAGCCGTGCCGCAAACTGCTCCACAATATATCTTCAGGCTCCCCCACTACTTAACACAACACTCAGTGATTTCAGCTCTTAGGTGAATTCAGCTTGTAGTAGGGGAGCCCCAGTGCTGGTGCACTGTCAGCCCAAAGTGAGCTCAGCAGCCTATAACTAGACTTCTAATGAAATCAAAATTAGCTCTGATATTCCACAGTGGAGAGAGGAGGAAGTGCAATTAGCATGTAAGGCCCTCACCAAGGGGCCCATGCCACCAAGTATTAATACTTGTCCCCAGCCTCTCTCTACTCACACAGTTTTGGAACCCATGACCCTTGCCTAGCGAGTGCTACTTAGTTGATGGTGAATCCCTCCATCATAACAAAAGGCCACGTACAGTTCCAAGCACAGTTCCCATAATCAGGGTAATAACAATTTATTCTTCCTGCCCCAATAACAGAGACACTGGGGATCCCACAGCAGCCAAAGTGACCATTTGGGCAGCTATGGTCTCATTCTAGGCGGGGTGGGTGTGACTATGCAAATGACATCGGCCCCTGAAATTCTTTTCCACAACTTGCCACACCTCACCACCAGATGTCAGGGTGGAGCTCATCCTGACACTGCTTACACAAATAAGCCCTCATTATAAACAATAAGGAGAAATCTAAGTGACACTTTCAGGATCTCTCTCACCATGAATCGGAGCTGTGTGAAAATCAGACGCATCTTCACACAACTGACAACTCTCTACAGACCTGTGCTGTACCGTAATCTATGGAGGGGGTGACATATAGAGCAGGGTGGAATTTTTGGGGTGAATAATTTATTCAACCAAAAATGCATTTTTGGCTGATCCGAAACTACTGGCAAACATGACTTAATTAATACCTTTGGGAAAAAGTTTTTTTTTTTTTTCTCACCAGCAAACTGTGTGTCTAAATCTGTCCTTAGCCCAGCGGTTAGGTCACATGCCTAAGATGTGGGAGACCCAAGCCTGAATCCCCACTCTGGAGCAGGTCTCCTTCTCCCAGGTAAGCAGCCTGGCTATAAACTATTCTGGGGTATCTGCTCTCAATCATAGAATCATAGAATATCAGGGTTGGAAGGGACCCCTGAAGGTCATCTAGTCCAACCCCCTGCTCGAAGCAGGACCAATTCCCAGTTAAATCATCCCAGCCAGGGCTTTGTCAAGCCTGACCTTAAAAACCTCTAAGGAAGGAGATTCTACCACCTCCCTAGGTAACGCATTCCAGTGTTTCACCACCCTCTTAGTGAAAAAGTTTTTCCTAATATCCAATCTAAACCTCCCCCACTGCAACTTGAGACCATTACTCCTCGTTCTGTCATCTGCTACCATTGAGAACAATCTAGAGCCATCCTCTTTGGAACCCCCTTTCAGGTAGTTGAAAGCAGCTATCAAATCCCCCCTCATTCTTCTCTTCTGCAGGCTAAACAATCCCAGCTCCCTCAGCCTCTCCTCATAAGTCATGTGTTCTAGACCCCTAATCATTTTTGTTGCCCTTCGCTGGACTCTCTCCAATTTATCCACATCCTTCTTGTAGTGTGGGGCCCAAAACTGGACACAGTACTCCAGATGAGGCCTCACCAATGTCGAATAGAGGGGAACAATCACGTCCCTCGATCTGCTCGCTATGCCCCTACTTATACATCCCAAAATGCCATTGGCCTTCTTGGCAACAAGGGCACTCTGCTGACTCATATCCAGCTTCTCGTCCACTGTCACCCCTAGGTCCTTTTCCGCAGAACTGCTGCCTAGCCATTCGGTCCCTCTCTCCTGTTGAAGCTGTTCCACTTCATATAAACACTTACATAATCATTGGGCCAGAGAAATAGTGTGAGGATGACTATACCTTGCTGATCAAAGCACCTAGGAGGTAGGAGACATGGCTTCAAATCTTCTGTTTGTGTGATTCAGAGCAGGGATTCAAACCCCGGTCCCTCACAAGTGCCCTAACCACTGGATTAAAGGCTATAAAGGGGACACACACATATTTGCCTGCCTGAAACCAAATTTTCTGATTTGCCGACCATTTCCGAAAGTCTTCAGAACGAAACTGAATATTTTCCCTGATTTTGCGGTTTCCAGGCCAAACCAAAAAAAATTAATTATTCACTCAGCTCTAATGACAAGCAATAAACTCACCGCAACCACATTAGATCTCCTAACATTTACCAAGAAACCTTCCCAATTCTTGTGATTTTTAATGCCACCTTGTCCAATCAAAGACAAAGTACAGATGAGCCAAAAGCTCCAAAAATCAGGTCAGAATGTGCCCAGAGTTCAGGGATGGTCAGGCCCAAACTTTAATTACAGTCCATCTCTAATGGAAATGGAGTGATCACAGGATTGCACAAAAACTCTCATAAATCTCACGGAAATTGCTCCAATGCTTGTGTAACTATGGTGTCGCTCTCCATGTAAACCAGCAAATAGAGCATAAACGCATGAAAACATTGGAACCGTGTCCCTGCAGATTACTTGGGGACTGATAAGTACTCTCAGCATATCCATAAGGATTTATCATGCAATATACACTCTGGTTTAGAAGACAGAAATAGCTCTCTTAGAATCATAGAATATCAGGGTTGGAAGGGACCTTGGGAGGTCATCTAGTCCAACCCCCTGCTCAAAGCAGGACCAATCCCCAATTTTTGCCCCAGATCCCTAAATGGCCCCCTCAAGGACTGAACTCACAACCCTGGGTTTAGCAGGCCAATGCTCAAACCACTGAGCTATCCCTCCCCCCTTGAGGCTGACCAATTTATTTGAGCATAAGCTTTCAATGAAGTGAGCTGTAGCTCACGAAAGCTTATGCTCAGATAAATTGGTTAGTCTCTAAGGTGCCACAAGTCCTCCTTTTTTTTTTGCGGATACAGACTAACATGGCTGCTACCCTGAAACCTCTCTTTAGTCTGAAACTACATGGGTATTTTCCAAGAAAATTACTTTCCACTAGGTGGCATTGCAGTGTCTCTTACTATGAAATTAAGGGCCAAATTAGACTGTAACCTAGTCTTTAATTTTGGGCACCCAAAACCTCCAATTTGACTGTCCAAGTCTTGGATTCACAATTTATCAGCTTCTTGTTTGGGTTTACATCTACAACTCCCAAAGTCTAATAACCCTTTCTGCATGCACAAATGCTGTTTCCTTACACACCCCAATAATGGGGTTCCTAAAATTTAGAAGCCATTACTGAAAATTTGTCCCATAATGACAAACAGGACCTAAAAGGTCAACAGTTAATTTGTTATTAAATATGAGCAGCAAGATACCCGTGCACTGTGAAGTAAAGTATTGCTATACATCTATCAGATTGACCATGAAAATCTAGAATCAAATATCAGAGGGGTAGCCGTGTTAGTCTGTATCCACAAAAACAATGAGGAGTCCGGTGGCACCTTAAAGACTAACAGATTTTTTAGGGCATAAGCTTTCGTGGGTAAAAAACCCATTTCTGAAGAATAAATCTGTTAGTCTTTAAGGTGCCACCGGACTCCTTGTTGTTTTTGTAGAATAAAATAGCACATTTTCAAGTGCTTTTATTTTCTTGGTAATTTTTCCTCACTGACTGTAATTCAATTTTCCCTAAGGCTGGTAAGTTTGAAGAGTATTGTTTTAAATAAAGATAGAGAGAGCTTGCTCAGAAAATTGGTTTCTTCACAAGTATGTACAGTTCTAGTTAGTACTTCACAGAAGCATCGTAGGTTACAAAATGGTGGATTTCAGCTAAGGAAACACTGAAAAAAAAATCTCTTCACTAGTTGGTTTAAATTTTCATTTCATGAAACAGAGCAGAATAGCACAGCAGCAATTTATCTAACCTGGGGAAGCTGGTGTGCGCATCTGTGGGAAGGAGAAACAGAAAACAGCTCAGATGTAAGAAAATCAGAGTTATACAGCTCGATCCTGTAGGCTGAGAAGCATAGAATCATAGGGTTAAAAGGGATCACAAGGGTCATCTAGTCTAACCCCCTGCCAAGATGCAGGATTGGTTGTGTCTAAATCAACTAAGACAGATGGCTCCAGCCTCCTTTCGAAAACCTCCAGTGAAGGAGCTTCCACGACCTCCCTAGGCGTCTGTTCATTGTCCTGCTGTCCTTACAGTTAGGAAGTTTTTCCTGAGATTTAATCTAAATCTGCTCTGCTGTAGTTTAAACCCACTGCCTCTTGTCCTGCCCTCGGTGGTACAAGTGCCAATGGACAGAATTTGCAGAAATGTACACCGGATAAACCTACCTATTACAGATAACGTGGCTGATGCAATTGCATCCCTTGCAGCAAAAGTCACCTCTCCAGCATGATATGGTTGGGCTTTCTTCAGGATCAGTTTGTAGCTGTCTCCATCTGCCTGTATTTCCCAGTTCTCGTCTGGTTGGATATCCACGTCATTAATATACCAGGCAACTTCGCTGACCGGTACTGCTTCACTTAAAACGCAGCTAAGTGTAGCTTGGTCCCCAGCAGCGACTTCAGTGTCAACCAAAGGCTGCAAAATTTCCAGGCGCCATCCTGCAAGTAAAAATATGTAATCAAACCCCAAGATTTAAGTGTCAAGATTTATCCTTAATCTTCTTGCTGAATCTTTTGGCAGCTAGACCACATGGGCTGGCAGAAGAGCCTGATGAGTTTTCTAAGGTCTAGGTTATGCAATCTGGTTAAAGGTGACAGAGATCTTAGAAGCTAGACTGCCAAAGCTATCAGGAGATCTCCTTCAGATCTGTGTGCTGTAACCTCCTGTTTTGGTCCAGCTTTAGCCCTGATTCTGCATGCTTATGTGTAGGGGGATCCCTTTACTTGTGCAGAACCACATTAAAGTCACTGGGGCTCCGTCCTGGTGCTAGAGTCCATCTGTGCCAACAGACTTCAGGAGAGGGGTCTTTACTGGATATAAGGGCCCTTTTCCCAGTTTAGGCAAAAAATTCAAAAGCACTTTTCTCACTTGGAGCTTGGGGAGTTTTGCACAAGCAAATGGCAGTTGTCTCTGAAAAAAGATGACTATTTCCTGACATTTTATGAAAATAGCAGCAAAATTCATGAAATGATGGTGAATTCTTAACACTCCACATGCTTGCTGGTGTTGTGGGCACAACATCTGTAAAGCACAAACTAAAAAAGCTTCTAAGCTTTAGTAATCTCCCTTCATGCCCACACTTACTTCACTGGTTCATCCTCACCCTCTCTTTTCCCCTTTTCTGTAATTTAATTTGGGATTCGTTCCCTCACTGTTTTCCACTCAAGGAGAACACATCACAATTGTCTTTTGTCTCTGTCAGCAAATAAAAACGACTGAAACAATGTCCTCCCTTTACTCTTTTCAAACAGAGAAGAATATCCATAGAATGATATTAGGGGGTTTCAAATGGTTTCACATTTTGCTCTTGAATTTCTTTTCCACCTGCAACCTACACTATTTCCATGTTTTCCCTATTGAGTGGTTTGTGAGTGCTGTCAAGAGCAGAAGACGATGGACCTTGAGTCCTTTGAATTCAGCTCCTCTCTTTCCTACTTTTTACTCTACTGTACTATTTTCCCTCAATGAAATTCAGTGAAGGACACTGGGTGAAGTGACATGACTGGACATCCTGAAGATATGTTGGATTTCACTTTTTGTGCAAAATTATTCACATACTCTGGGTTTAGCTGGTAACGTACAACTAAGGGTGACTAACATAATTAGGAAAAAGTGAGCTGTAGCTCACGAAAGCTCATGCTAAAATAAATTGGTTAGTCTCTAAGGTGCCACAAGTACTCCTTTTCTTTTTGCGAATACAGACTAACACGGCTGTTACTCTGAAACCTAACATAATTAGGGTTTGCTCTGGATCAGATCTTCAGTTTTTTTCATGGAACATGCCATTGGGCACATATTACTGTGAGACACACGATGCCCAGATACGAAATGGAGATTGTGAGAGTGTAGCCAGACAGGGGCACTAATGCTCCTAAGAATTATAAAGAAATGTTGAGTAGATAAATGAATATGCTCCTCTTTATATCTAGTTGAAATTATTTGGTTGGACAACTGAGATTGAGATAGGTACTTTGTACAACTGTGAGAGCTGTGACTGTGAATCCATTTCCCGCTCACAAAAAAGTGATATTTTGTGTATGTCACGAAGATAAAAGATTTATCTGAGCCCCAAGTTCCCAAAACATTATTTTAACTCTACATCCTGTATAAAGAGCTTGATTAATTTCTGTCTGCAGGAGAAGCGGACGGGGGGAAATGATGGAAATGTAGAAAGCATGGAAGATGCACTGCTAAGTTTACAGAAAACATCCGGTTCAATCACAATAGAAAAGAAGCGAAGATCACCATAGACAGAAAAGAAACCTGTCATAGACAGAAAAGAATTAGGAGCTGTTGGGGAGTATAGCTGTTAGGATATAGATATTCAGGCCAGTCTGCAAAGGCCTGTACTTTAAGAATTTAGGTGTATTCTTATCACTTGGCTAGTTCTAGAGGTATAAAAGAAAGAATCAAAATCACTGTCTGCTGGTGTAAGGGCCTTCTCTTACTGTGACAGATTGAGGCCCTGTTCTTAGGCTAAGGCCTTTGGCTAAGCAGCAGAGGCAGCCATAAGCTGGGAAGTGACCGGTCACCTCCTCACATTCCAAACTAGTCACATTGAAATAAGGTGCTATTGGGCTGTTAGGCACTATCAGGACAGGATTGTATTCCTGTCACCTCCAGAGGAATGGAAGTGCCTAGAAAATGTAAAAGGAAACTTAGTTTGATAGCATCCTGTCTGGCAAGAACTCACTTATCAATAGCTGGGATGTGAAATCCTCACTTCTGTATTGTTTTGTCATTATAGTTCCCACTTTGCTATTGTTTGTCTGTATAGTCTCTGTCTGGTTCTGTGATTGTTCCTGTCTGCTGTATAATTAATTTTGCTGGGTGTAAACTAATTAAGGTGGTGGGATATAATTGGTTACATAATCATGTTACATTATGTTAGGATTGGTTAGTTAAATTTCAGGAAAATGATTAGTTAAGGTATAGCTAAGCAGAACTCAAGTTTTACTATATAATCTGTAGTCAATGAGGAAGTGAGTGGGCGTGGGTGGGAGGGGATGGGTGTGTGGGTGGGGGGATGGGAACAGGGAATGGGGGTGCGGAAATTGGAATCATGTTTTGCTAAAGAGGGGAAATGGGAACAGGGAATAGGGGTAAGCAAATTGCAATCATGTTTTGCTAAAGGGGAAAATGGGGGTAAGGAAATTGGAATAATGTTTGGCTAAGGGCAGGAATGGGAACAGGGACACAGGTGTAAGGCTCTGTGGTGTCAGAGCTGGGAAGGAGGATACTAAGGAAGGAAACTGGAATCATGCTTGCTGGAAGTTCACCCCAATAAACATCGAATTGTTTGCACCTTTGGACTTCGGGTATTGTTGCTCTCTGTTCATGCGAGAAGGACCAGGGAAGTAAGTTGGTGAAGGAATAAGCCCCCTAACAATAGCTACCCAGCCCAACTGAGAGATGCTATTCCTCACCAAGAAGATAGACTGGAGGAAAACAAAACTGTGTGGAGAACCTTTGAAAGATAGAAGACACAGTTCCACCTCTGTTTAAAAATTAGATTTTCGACATTGGTGTACCACCAACCCATGAGCTGTTACACAAACACTACAGCAAGAAGGTTTGAAGAGCAAGCTGGACTGTGAAGCATGGGAGGAGGTATGCATGGCTTACATGGAAAAAATATGAAAGCACATAAATGGATAAGAGAAAAAAAACAAGATGAAAGACCAGTTGAAAACTCTGATGAATCAAAAATAGCATTGAGCTTCCAGTAGCTGAAATATAAGGCAGGCTGAAAGACATCGTATACTTACAACTGGCAACCGAAAGATGAAGATGGAGAGACATGTTTGCAACCTATGTGGCTACATTTAAACAAGAAGCAGCATGTTTGTCAATGCCATGAGGTGATGCAATCGCTCAAATACATAAGCCAGGTTTTATTTAATATATATTATGTATGAATAAAGGTTTCTTATTACATGTAAATTTGACATAGCATTGTCACAATTTAACCACTTTTTCCAAATGTTGACTAGCAGTAGACAAGGCAGTCCCAAATAATTCTTCAGCCTGTACTCATTCCCTACAGGAAGAATTTTCTAATGGTGCCATAGAAGTCTTGCTAAAAGACTATCAACAGATGGAATTTATACTGATGACTAAGTAGCCACAGCAAGAGAGAAGACCCAGATGTCAAAGTGTCATGAGTTAATTTACAGTGCATCTTTACAATGTAACTCAGTTATATTCTCAGCTGTGATTGTAAGATACTAAGCCATACTACACCTGATAAAGAATTGTAAAAAATGTAACAAATTAAAAAGAGTATGATGAAATAGCCATAGTTTAGATTGTTAGAAGGAAAGAAAACAAAAATTAAATTAAATTATATTAAAAGTTCAAACTCAGTAAAGTAGAGATTGACCAGATCCTCAGAGGTCAAGGGTGGCTTTTGCTTTGGCTTACTATAGGAAACACGTCAGCCATAAAAGTCAGATGTGGGTTCAAACGCTTCTGAAATTCTTGGGCGTTTAGGATCTGGGCCAATCTTTACTGAAAATCTCAGACCCTTTTGCAATTACCATTGTTCATCCTTTGAGTTCGAAGATGACCATGACATCACCGATTGGTTTGTTTTCTGTGAACACAGAGTAGCTGATCAGGCCAATTTGAGCTTTGAACTGTCTGTAGCACATTGAACAAGAGATGCCATCATGGGTTGCTTGATTAACAGCTAACATGCTGCTGTTACGAAATTTACGCTGCAGGTACTTCTGCTCTGCCTCAGCAGTTCTCCTCCACTCACAGACTGTTGCTCTGGTATGGATGACATTTCGCCAAATAGAACTACCATGAAGAAGGTCTTCCCAGAACTCGGGGTCTGTGCTGAAACCCTCCAAGGATAACTTGAGGGAGTTTTTGAAATGTTTCCTCTGGCCTCCCTGAGAGCACTTTCCCTCCTTTAGCTTGCCGTAAAAGATCTTCTTTGGCAGTCACTCATCTGACACTCTGGTGACATGGCCTGCCCATCTCACCTGTGATTTCATCAATGGAGTATGGATGCTTGGAATGCCTGCCCATATGAGAACCTCAGTATCTGGAACCTTGACTTGCCATCTTATCCTCATCAGTTTCCTCAAACAGCCCACGTGAAAGTGGTATTTTGTATAATTATCATAATAGGCATTTGACAGTGGCTCCTTTTAAAGCCAGCTCACTAAAATAAAGGCTGTTTTCTAACATAAAATCTAGAGAGAGACAAGAATGTATCTGCCACAGATTATCTTCTCTCTGGCATTGAATTGAAGTAGGTAGGTAAGGACAAAAGGGAAGAACAAATTAGGAATTATCAGGGAAGGCAAACAGCTGATTGAGTTTGTACATAGTCCTGCACTGGTTTCCAAGACACAAGAGGGACAAGCAGCATTCACAGAGGTTACAGATGAATGCAGGGAAGATGAAGATCAGACTAGTTGTACAATGGAATTCAAGGGTGGATGGATTGTTTGACAGATAACTAGCACAAAGGAGTTCACATACCTGGGCACCCCAATTAGCATAGATGGAGAGGTAGTACATGAAATAAATACATAAAAGAGCCACATTTATTCCTAGTGCAATCATGGGCAATGACATTGGTTTCAATAGAGTTGCATCTGTTTACAGCAGGGCTGAATTTGTTTTAATAATTAGCAGTAGATGCATGTAACTGATTCAACAAGATTGGGCAAGCAGAAAACCGAAGCTAAAAACTCCAACATCCTGCAACCATAATTTCATTATGTTGCATGGCTGTGAGATTCTGTGTCCGATTGAAAAATGGAAGCATTCCCTCATAGGAAGAATGCTTTGCAAAGCTCATGAGTATAATATCGTAAGATAAGTTAAGGTGCAGTTCAGGAAAACAGTACACTGGAAAGCATACAAGAATAGAGGTTATTCTGGTTGGGCCACATCAATCAAGATGTATAATGAGCGAATGTAAAAGCAAGTCCTAAAATATGGGAACACAAGTGATGGATAGTCAGACCACAGAGAAACGGATAAAGCATGTTTGAGAAGGATTCATCTCTGCTGAGTAGCAGAAAGAAATGTTAATGGTTGTGTTCCACAGTCAACAGAAGTTATGCAAAGTATACTCACCTTTGCCATGATGCCTGCAAATCAGTCAGCAGTGGCTAGGCTGTTTGGCCTGCTGCTATTTCTACTTAATAGGGTTGCAAACTCTGACTGAAGCTATTCCAGGAGATTTTTTTTCCCCCAACATGCCAATGTCATTTTCTTAAAATATCCTATTAAAATCTCCCGGATTGCTTTCCAATAGTCACCGGCAGATCAGTGCCAATTCCGAAAGACTCCAGGCCAAACATGGAGGATTGGCAACTCTATTACTTAACCTAATCAGGACGGTTTCACTGTTTACCTTGTTGTCATCCTCATTTGTTTGTTTAATACACCCTTTGTTGTCTTGGTATGCTAATAGATTCAAAGCTCTTTGGGGCAGTGGCTGCTTTTTATTCTATGTCTGGGCATTGCCTAACTGACTGGGGCCTCTAGGAACTAATGTAATTAACAGTAATAATTATGATGATCATGATGTACATTGTAATCTGTGAACCCTTGAAATATCTATATCTCTGACCCACTAGAATACTTACTCTCTGAATGAATGTGGCTTGTTTCTAGCTAATTTGCACAATTTATAAGCATTATATGAGACGTGGCATATGTCACTTCCTACACATAAGTGCTTGTCACATGAAACATAACTAGTAAAGTATAAAATAAAAGATTTCTCTGTGTGAAGCAGAAGTAATGCATGGAGCCCCATGACCTATGCTACTCATGAACTATCCAGCTCTGGCACTCAACAAATATTTTTCTGGGTTGTCCAGCCTTTCAAACCGGAAAGATAGCACTCCAAGCACAGGTCTGTCATTGTTACCTTTCACAGTCAGGAATGCAGATGTCACAGCATCACTAGTCAGGAAAGTCACTCTGCAGTTGTCCTGGGGAGTGAGGTTCTTCAACAGGAGAAGATGCCTGCATCCATTTTCAAAGTAAACCATCTCAATGTTTTCTGTGGTTTTGGCAGGCTCATCATCAATCAGCCAGTTGTAATTGTAGCACTCTGGTTTGGAAAGGTAGCACTCAAACAGAGCTTCACCACCTTCCATGGCTTCCACATTCTCCAAACCCTTGACAATACTGTTCTTGGCTAATGGAAAAGGAAAATGATCAACAACATTAGCTAGTTTGCTTACACACTTCTGAGTAGTAGCGAGCCTTAGAGCACACTATATAATTCCCATCACCCGGAAGCTGATATGAGATCATATGGGGAAAGTTAGCTTGTGGTTTCTCCTTTTAAATTTCAGTGGCATCCAAACACAACATGATGTTTAAAATACATCCACAACAGCGAGGTGGTCTAACAAGTAGTAAAATAACTCTAACACGGTGTTTCCTTCTGGCTTTATTCAACATTTATCCAATAACCTGACCTATATCTTTATAAATGAAGGACGAAATCACATTGTTTGTATGAACTGAATAATTGTTCAATGGAAGCGAATACAACAAGCCTTCCACAGTCCAAGAATATAGAGTATAACCAGTTTCCTTTTGCATACAACAGGAATCCTCTTGCCAACCTCCTCCATATGTATAATTAACATCATAGCTAGAAAGATTTGAAACTGATAGGGAGCTCATCTTAAAATCTTACCAACTTTTATACAAAACATGTCCTTATCCCAGCAGCAGACTACTGTTGGTCAATGCAATGATATTTGTAATCTAAGCCAACAAGAGATTTTTAAAATTGTACTATTAAAAGCCATTTGCAAAATTACAATTTATTGCATCGGCAACACTTTTTTTAGTAGTAACTTTCTAATTATTACCAAATTCTTCTGACATACATCCTGGACCTGATTTTCTAATCTGAGTGTCAGGGGCCGGGGCCATCGGGTGTGCAAAAATGTGCACAGATGTGCATGACCCATTTGCACACAACGACTGCAACTGCATACACCAACTGATAGTTGCACACAACTAACCAATTTGATGCACATATCCCCAATTTGTGTGCACAACCAGGTTAATTGCATAGACACATTAGGCACACACTACTGTACACATTTATGTATGCTGAGTTGGGTGAGCACAGTTTAGAAGCTGAAACCCACAATGCTCACATGAGTTATACACCATGGTCCTCCTGATCAACGTTCTAATATAGCACCAGAATAATGGGCCAACCAATCCTGTTTAGTAACCACATCAATCATTGTAACTTCTAACCCACGTGCAATTGCTTGTCACCTAGAAAATGTATTCCCTAGCAAAGCCAAATCAGTTTTTCTGAGGTTCCAGAATTTTCCAACTTGAACGTTTAAAGAGAACAATGGTCTTGTGCCTAGGGCAAAGGACAGGAGTCAGCGGCATGACTGCATTCCTGTGTGAATGTATCTATGTCATTTAATTTCTCTGCGCTCCACTTTCCTCATATATAGAATGTTGATACTTACAGATCCCTGCCCTCCCCCCACACCAGGGCGTTTTAAGACTACATTCATTAATACTTGGTAAGTGCTTTTAGACCCTAAGATGGAAGGAGCTACCAAAGTGCAGAGCATTATAATCAATAATAATATGGCTTTTTAACTGAGCACAATCTCACAGTTCAGAAACCAAACAACAGCTCAGAAACCAAATATTTCTAACCATAATAGCGTACCCAGTAATTGAAAACAAGAATTCCATGTGCAAATAGCAGAAACCTAGTTATTAAAACATTATATCCGCTATGCTCTACTGTTGTTTGCTTTGATCACTTGGATATTTTGGTTCTTTAAAGGCTTTAAATGGCAGGCTGTGGGTCACGTTCTGTAGTTGCTCCATGTAGGTCTCCCACTGAAGTCAAGGAAAGTTCCTTACATGGAGCAGCTGCAGGTCAACCCCCTCAATTAGTTAATACTGGCAAACGTATGGTAGTTTTCTTGGAAGTATCCTATGCACCATCAATTCTAAGACTGAGATCAGGTGTCTTTCACCTTACATGGGACACCAAACTCTAGATTGGTCTTTATGTATCTCAAAAACCCGTGGAGGAAGATTTTCAAAAATGCCTACAGGTTACAGCATCACAACTCCCATTTAAGGCCAAGGGCCTTGTGCTACTAAATCTATTAGGCCTTTTTGAAAATCATCCCTGTGATGTTTGGACAATTATTTTTTAAAATATATTCATTTCCACTCTGTCCTAAATTGAAAATAAATAACTACAATAAAGACTGTGTGGCACTTGCGTAGCACAGTAATGGAGGGAATACAAGTACCTAAGATAGAGACAGAAAATAGTGACTCTTGAACACAGACTCCGAGCAACTGAGTCCAAGACATAAATAAACACGGCTCTGTTAATTAGACCAAGAAAGGTTACATATGGGGCCAGATCCTGATCCTACTAAAATCAATGGCAAAACTCTCATTAACTTCATTGGAAACAAGATTTAGTCTTTGGTGGGAAAAAATATAAGAACAGGATACAACAAACCTTGAAACACTGTTTTCTGTAAACCTAAGAATCAAGCTGCTCTCCTCATCTTTTCTATCACAGACACTTAACTACACGCAAAATAATATTTCTATTGTTTTTCCACTTTTTGTCTCCCAGGGACGCTTACAATATTTAATTTCAAATTACATGAGGCTTTACAAATTATTATTTTAAATAGATATAAAACTCAAGGAAGGTGAGCTGTAGATTAGATTAACTGAAAATAAAAAAATACAATGCCATTTTATCCTTTAGTTAATTTTTTAAAGCACTTTGTATGTGAAAAACACTATATAAAAGCTATTATTTTTCAAGTCCAAGAATGCCACATCTGCAGCATGACAATAATTCAGCAGAACATATCCCATTTGATTAGTGCTACCTCCAAATTCAGTTAATTGGAGAGCAGGCATGATTACCTATACGCGTTTGGAACCGTAAGTGGGCATTAAACTGAACTAGTTGCCAACTGAATTTTGTGCATTTTCACATTCAACTCATGTTAACACCAAACACGTTTCTCACTATTATTGATATTGGAATGAACACCCAATGAATAGGTAACGATTTGCCACTTATTGTCAGATGTGGCTGTGATTTGCCACTTGGTTGCTATTTGGTCCCCTTAGTAGTCTTCCTTTTGTGCTGGAAGACCTCACCTTGAACATCAAGCATAGCCACAACTTTAGTGCTTCCAGCTTCACAAGAATAGATGCCACTGTCTTCTGGAAGGGCAGGTTTAATTTTTAGCTTGGCTACATTCCAGTCCTGCTCGATAATGACTCGTTGCCCATCTGCAGAAACTTCCTGATCATTTTTCTTCCATGTGGCTTGCACTGGCCTAGAGTACTGGCATATGAGCTCTGCTGTGCCATCTTCATCAACGGTAATGTCCTGCATGGGACTGACCACCTCAATAGTTGGATCTGTCAACCAACATGTCAGGAGGGACATGCATTAGTGGATCCTTATGGAAAGGGCAGCTTAGATTTTGTCAAGCACAGAGCCCGCGTGGAATGGGAAGCAAATGAAATGAAATTACAAGCATAAGGCTGCCCAGATGCGCTACAGGCTAGCAGGTTTAGCGTTTGCTTGTGTCAGCATCAAGCCGCGTGGAAGCAAACAGGGTATATTAGGATAGCTGTACTGTCAGATAGTTCAGACCAGTGGTTCTCAAACTTATTTGATTGGGCCCCGCTTCTCTGTGTCTGTAGGTGCTTGCGTGCTCCTTCCCCTGACCCCACAAGAAGGCAGAGCGGAGGCAGAGCGGAGGGCAGCAGCACCTGCGCCAGCAGAAGTATGGGTGGCCGCGTGAAAGGTGATATCTGTCAACATCACTTTTCACAGCAGACTTAGTGTCCCATTGCCACCCTTACTTCTGCGCTGCTGCTGCCACCCCAGGTGAGGGATTGAGTGGAGGGAAAGGAGAGCCCAAGCCTAGGTGGTGCGGCTCCAGCTATCAGCTCGGGGCTTCCAGCTGTCCCCTTTATTCCTGCCTCCCGGGTGTGCACGGCCCTTCTGCACCAGCCCCAGCCACCCGGGGCTGACAGAGCTCTTAAATAAAATCACACAGCTCACACCTCTCTTGACACATTTGCCCCATAGTTTGAGAACCCCTGGTTTAGTCTAAATAACTAAGACTTATACGAAGACTCTTGAAGGCTATTTTTCTTTGGAGAGCATCCACTGGGATTTTCTCCCTCTCCGTCATTTCCTCCCCACAATGACACACATCACAGGAGCCCTCGTTCCACCACGGAGCACTGAACGTGGCTCACTCTCAAGTATGTCAGGGCTTCTCAGAATCTGTCAGGGGTGGAGATAGCGAAGTGGGATGGGTGAGCTGCCTTGAGAAGACGGCTGAGTGACTTAAAAACAGAAAAGTCAAAATGAACATATTCAGCAAGATTGGCTGGGGTTTAGCAGGGTGACTCCAATTAAACTGGTAAGTCTGGGCTAAAAATGAACCCCAGTGTGATTATATGTTCATCTGATTAAATCTGGCCAGGAGTTTTCCAGCAACAAACCCACAGCTTCCAACAGGATGTGATATGATGGTGCCTTTACTATGATACTTCTGAGGCCCAAAGGAGAGCAGCAGTGGTACTCAGGACTGTCTGGAAGTTCATAGGAGCCTTTCTCTACGTGAACAACCTGTGAAAGCTACTTGAAATGAAATGTATAATTACATTAGGCATTCCAGCTTGTCACTGGTCATAAAGTCTGTCAGAAACCCACACGCAGTAAGGCAAGCATGGCACTATAGCTGGGCCACCCTATTCTGGACCTTCCAAAATATCATGGAGAGAGCACTCCACAGAAGAGAAGTGCCCAGTTTTTGACTGATCTTGTGTCTGCCTGTGTATACAACAAACGATTGCATGTAGCCATCTAACTAGTCGATTTGTAAAGTCTATTGTGTAACTACAGTAGAACCTCAGAGTTACAAACACCAGAGTTACGAACTGACCGGTCAACCAACACCTCATTTGGAACTGGAAGTATGCAATCAGGCAGCAGCAGAGACAAAAAAAAATAAAATAAAATAAAAAGGCAAATACAGTACAGTACTGTGTTAAAAGTAAACTACTAAAAAATTAAAGAGAACGTTTTAAAAAAAGATTTGACAAGCTAAGGAAACTGTTTCTGTGCTTGTTTCATTTAAATTAAGATGGTCAAAAGCAGCATTTTTCTTCTGCATAGTAAAGTTTCAAAGCTGTATGAAGTCAAAGTTCAGTTGTAAACTTGAAAAAACAACCATATCGTTTTATTCAGAGTTACAAACATTTCATTGTTACGGACAACCTCCATTCCCGAGGTGTTCGTAACTCTGAGGGTCTACTGTAGATAACTCAATGCTACCATTAGTTCCCATGGCTCATTGAAATCTTGAATTGAGGAACCCAAGAAATCCTGGAAATGGTCCTGGTAGCTGACTGCACCCGCTGAGAAAGGTGATACCCATGCCCCTGCTGTTGAATTTTGATGGTCTTTACTTTCTTTTAAAATACCACTGCTGAAGATAGCTGCTATGGTTATAGGCATAATACAAAAAAGTAAAGAACACAAAACTGAAGATTTTGCAGGCTTCAAAAGCAGGCATAGGGCATCCTCCTAGATGCTACTTTGTATTCCCCCTCCATGAGAGTATTTGCAGGCGATAATATTTATTGTATATATTTGACCAAAAATCTGAATGGCAATTGAAATAGCAGCCTCTCAGCAAAGCCCTTCTCCCTGGGAGCACAGCTATGCTACAAAGGACTTGGTAGGTGCGAAGCTATATAATCAATTAGGTTAAAGAACTAGTAGTCATTGAAAGTCTCAACCAAAAGGAGCCTTTATCTTAAGAAGCAGAACTCATTGCAGCCTCGCTAAAATCAGGTAAACTGGACCTGTGAGAAAATGCTCCTCTCAACAACGTGTGCATTTCACCGACGTTAATGGAAATTATATGCATGTTTTGGCATGCAAAGGCAGCCCAAAGATGTCTACTGAAATCCTCCTGCTCAGCTCAGTTCTGTTCCCTAGGGGCTTTATTATGGCTTTTAATGGCACGGCTCCCCTCGTGAGAAATGTGATGGCAGCTCCTGAGGCCATTCTTGCTGCTTAGGGCTGAGGAGTTGATGGTGTAACAGAAAATTGATGAAGTGAGCTGTAGCTCACGAAAGCTTATGCTCAAATAAATTGGTTAGTCTCTAAGGTGCCACAAGTACTCCTTTTCTTTTTGCGAATACAGACTAACACGGCTGTTACTCTGAAACCAGAAAATTGATGGCCATTTCAGATTGCGATTACACATCTCTGACTAGTCCTGTTTTAGTTAAAGGACACAGCTACCCAACAAGGCAGAGGATTTTAATGGAAAGAGTAGCTAACCTGCTACGCCTCTTGGGATGTGACTCCCTTCCAATAATACAAGAAAGACAAAAATAATTTTTTTCTCTGTGCAAAAGCAAAGTAAAGTCTCAGCTTTTCCCGAGAACTCTAAAGGACAGTATATGTGCAGGGGATTTCTTTATTGTAAAGTCTGGAGTTCAGCTTTATTTGCAGTTCATGGCTACCTTTACCAGATCTAAAACAGCATCAAGTCAACAGCCACAGAACGTTCTCACTACAGTACTAACCAGCAGTACATCGGTAACAAATTAGTGGGCCCAAGTCACCATTGTGTTACTGCAATTTTAGGCCTGTGTTATTCCACTGCGATCCATCCAGGCACCCCGACTTGTTCTGCGTTCCCATGCACAAGAGCTCGCTGGCATCGATGTTGATGGAGTTATGCCATGTCCACACTCCAGCCACACACTGATGAATCAGGCCCAATATCTGCGCTCGCGTGTCTTGTGGAGCAGTAGCAGGGTGATGGTTATATGGTATTGAAGTGGACACAGTGGCAAAACGAGGACAGACACATGCATGGAATTAAGCCGCAGGCTGCAACTTTAATTAAACTTTAAGATGGGGAGGGGCGCTATCCACCCATCCCCCACACTCTCCTATATCATGTGTTTAATTGGTTCCAGCGTCGGGGTTCCAGGGCTTCCTACCATATGACCCATAATGTGTGGTATGTTCTCCTCAGCCTGCCCCCCAGGACTCAGCTCATTGGAGTTCTAGTACCCTGCCCTCCTCGACAGGGTAAAGCAGGGTGGGGACCTCAGCGTGCAAGGGCAGTGAGGTCTCTCCCTAGCACGAGCCCAAGGCTCATCACCAAAATCCAGGTCTTTTACCTCTGGGAACTGTTCATTTTATCCTTTTTACCACACTGGAAACCAATCGCAAGTTGCGACGAATAAACACCACCACTCCAGTACCTCAGCTGGGTACTAAAGGTTCCTACTTAATCCACTGTGCCTTGAACGTGCTGCAAGGAAGGCAAAAAACTCCCTGGTCCTGCACTAGTTGGCCTATGGGAGAAAAATTCCTTCCTGACCCCATAAATAGGCTATCGGTTAGACCCACAGCATCTGTCAGGCCAGGTTCCCATGCCTAGTTTGAGTGGGTAGGGTGGGCTGCTGGAACGGAGCCGAAAGATGCTCCACATGGCCCCCACACCAGGTTAAATAATGGACACTGGGGAATGCTGGCCAATCAGCACTCCTCTCTCCTGGCTGGCCAATGGGTGCCAAAGCCTCACGGGGGGTGGGGAGCTACCTATTGTCTATTGGCGACTGTCTCCCTCCCTTGCTGCTGGGGCTGTCCCCCTTTCATCGCTGGCCCCATCAAGTTCTCCCACTCATTAATGTGAGTGGGTGGCATTTATGGTAATATTGTTCTTGTATGGTCCTGGGGAGGACAAACACCCAGGTACCACAATGGTAAGATTAAATCCTCACCATCTGTTTCCAGAGTTTGAACAAATCCTGACTGTGCTGCCCGGTAAAAGCCACAGGCCTGATCCTACAACCCTTACTCAGTTGAGTCACCCTTATTCACAGAAGTAGGTCTGTTGAAACCAACAGGTCTACATGCATGAATATGGACAACTTGCATGAGTAAATATTACAAGCCTGGGCCCTATAGTTATGAAAATATTATGCCACTGGCAGAATACTAACAACAGTATTTTGGAGGAATTTCATACAGGTAACCAGAAGGCAGGAGTGCTAGTATGGAGAGTAATTTGGGGGATGGACATCTGCATCTTTCTAAAAAAAAAATACCTTTGATTAATAATTTAGCTGAAGATATGAGGGACCCAGCTCTGAAAGTCACAATCCCCGAATCATCAGACCCCAGGTTCTTTAGGGTCAAAGTGTGGATTTTTCCATCTCTCACAGCAATTTCATTCACAGAGCTGTTCTGAAGGGGAGATCCATCAAGCCACCACTGTATGTTCTGCACCCCCGGGTGCGAGAGCTTGCAGGTGAAGGTGGCCGACTCACCCGCAAAGACATCCATGTTCTTTAAACCACAAACTATCTCTGCTTCCTCTTCTGTATAACAGAGCAAGAAAACGGGTACACCAAGGGAAAACAAAGGACAAACATATACACGTTCCTTCCGCAGAACTGATCTAAAGTACAGTTCTTAGATTCTGTGAACTACATTCAAACTGTCCTGCATAAATAAACTTGTCACACTCATTCAGATAAACAATGCACTTGCCGACAAACATAGTGGGTTTGTTCGGACATACTATTTCAATATGAGGACAGTCTACGAATTTCGTGATCCATTCATGATTTGGTGTCCTGTATGGTGTCATCTGCACTGATATTGTAAACAATTTAAGCCAGGGATCTTCCCGGTGATTTAAGTACTGTGTATACTTACAATGCTATAAAATAACATAATAATAATTAACAACATGGTATTCAATATCTTCATAGCAGTCACCCTAAGCAAATAGCTATTTAAGCAGGTGCTGTTATACCATTTTACAGACAGTATGGTCATTGTTTTTGAACTCCATTATATGATAAATATTGGTCCATATTCACGCTTGGTATAAAAGTGTGCAACATCACTGAAATCAAGCCAGAAATTGGTGGAGTCGCACCTACTTACACCAGGGCTAAATCTGGCCTGTTGACTGAAGAACCGCCTGTTTGAACTCAACCAGAAATGTGAGGTCATTTGAAATGATTTATTCTTACCTTGCACGTACACAGAGCCTATGGTCAGCTCATACCCAGTGCTACAGGTGTAGGGTCCGCAGTCCTCAACCTCCAAGTCATGAATAATTAACTCCACTTCGGTGCCGTTCTGACGCATCTCATACTTGTCGCTGGGCTGAAGTACCAGCGCTCCTTTCCTCCACTCCACCAGGGCACCAGGTCTGGAGGTCTCGCACCGGAGGACAGCTGTTCCCCCTTCTTCGGCCTCGATGTTCTGCAGCTCCTCTTTAAAGAACACTGATAGCACTGCAGTGAGAATGCTCAAGCGTGAATTACTGAGGCCTACCGAACCAGTCCATTAATCACAGCCCCTCCCCCGGGCCACCTCTCTCTGGGTAGTGGCTAGCTGTGGCCGAGAGAGATGGAAACCTGTAAATGCCATCCCACTACAGTGCTTCAAGTTGCACTATGGCCAAAGCCCCATAGGGACTGGCCACTGACAAAACAGTAACAGTAGATCATGGTTGTTCCGTGCAGGGCTGCTATGAATTATGGCTTTTTAAGGGGCCTGTATTTGGCCTTTGTTTTCACACCCACAGTTTGTGGCTACCATCACCTATAAGCACAAAGATGCAGGTGCAAATGATAGTTCTTGGACATCTAACTATCTGAATTGCATGTGTAATGCAACACCCCTGGGTGGGTCATCAGTAACAGACACTGAACCCAGCACTTCTGGAGCTGGCAGCTTAAAGCCAGTAGCAAACTCAAACCTCTAACGGCTTAGCCATTAGAGGGAAACAGAGCGTGACACTGCATAAGCCTGGGTTGTTATACAATCAGGGGATACTGGTGGCCATTTCTAAGTCAATATTTGCTAACTTTTAACATACAGCAGTATGTCATATGCAGCAGTATTCCCCCATTCTAAGTACAGGGAAATACTCTTATCTCAGATAATGTCATGTAGTAACAGTCAGCAAATCTCAATTTCATAGAAGCTATAGTTTATGCCTACTGTCAATAGCATCTGCAATTTTGTTCCAGCATCCAGTTGTGAGATTGAAAATGCAAGTACAAGAATAGAAGTGTTTTTTAAAAAAGTTTGGTCCACCAGGTACAAATAACTGTGTAGTGATACCCTGTATCATTGTTATAGTAAAAGGAGATTTGCTGGCGGATAAACGTTACAGATAATTCTATTTTACCAATTTTGGAGGACAGCCAGGGCCTTTATGACTATTTACCACAAATCAAACCTTTTCCTACCTTTTACTAGCAGTGCTGCAGTGGTTTGTTGATCTCCTGAATCACATGTGTACTCCCCAGCATCCTGAAGTTCCACGTCATAAATAAACAGCTCAACAAAAGTCCCCTCTTGCCTGATCTCATACTTGTCACTTGACTGCAGCACCACATCTCCTTTCCTCCATTCAATTGGAGCACTCGGTTTTGTCAGCTCGCAGCGCAGCGCGGCCGTACACCCTTCCTCGACTTCCTCATTTTGGAGCCAACGTTTGAAAAGCACAGGTAGGGCTGACAGCATGAATTAAGCAAAACAAGAGAGGAGGTTTGGTTTGTTAAAAAATGAACTGATAACAGCTTGAACAATAATGGAATGCCTGAAGACAACAGGCCAAATTCTGCCTGCATTTACTCCCAGTCAGGGTGTAGGAATGCAAACAAGGATAGAACCTGGCCTATAGTCATGTCAGAATTGTTGATAGTTCTCTGGTAGAGCAACTATTTGTTGTTAGTTAGTAACAAAGTTTTGCAAAGTAGTTTGTACTGGGGATCATTTAATACCTGTGTCTTTACAATTCAAAATGATGAAGGGATTCCAATGGGAAAGGGGGGTTTGGTTTTACATATTATTGGTCAGGCTTCAGTTCTGTAAAAAATCAGAAGAATATCTGATTCAAATCCAGGTTCAATTTATCTGAACCTCCAAAGTTTGGGTAGTGAGGTCTGAATTAGTCGCTCCAGTTTTGACCCATCTCTATTGGTCAAATCTCTACTAGCTAAATGTGGTTTGCAAAGTTTTATCAGTCACATTTGGGGTGATAACCAAAATAAGACCCAGGGGCATTTTGGACTGGAGCTCTATTTATCTGAAACACAAGATAGTTTTAACCACTTTTTTAAAAAACGGAGACTAAAATTGTCCAACAAACCATCATTTCATTTATAGTACTTATAAGAGGCTTATTTTTAAATGAGTAATGCTGCAATCTACATGTAGTCCATTTTCAAGGTAAGATTGATGATTGCCTATACATTCAATAATCTCTACCACTGCAGATGAATAATTTCTAGAGATGAGCAAAGATCAGAATTTCTGCCCTGTGGCAAATTCTGATATTTCAACATTTGTTTTCATCCAGAATTGGAGTGCAAAATCAAAACAGGGACTCGTGTACAACAAAAAATTCTGAAAAAAATTGATTTGGAAATATAAAAATGTTCATTTTGACATTTTCAACCAAAATTAAATGTTTTGACATTCCCAAATCAATATGTTTTGTTTCAAGTCATGTCAGCATCGAACTGCATCTGTGTTAGGTGCCAGTCAATTTTGTGCCCTCATTCTTCCTTATTGGCCGGGTCTCTGGCTTGACTACAGGTCCCATGTTTCACTGGAGTCTTGTGACTCATCCTGCACTACTCGGCTAAATTAGACGGGAGATCATGGCAGATGTAGTCCAGTTAGGGAGCCCAGCCCATAGGGGAGAATGGGAACACAGTGCAGCCAAACTACAACTCTCATGAGCCACCACAGCACGCTAGGCAGATGCAGTTTAATGGTGACCCAACCTGAAACAAAATATTTAGTTTAGATTTTCCCAACAGAAGACCCAAAAATTTCATCAAATTTTCCTATGGAAAAATTCCCATTTTGCAGAAACCGCATCTCTCTCAAAAAATCATTTTGACAGAAAATTCTTAACCAGCTCTAACAACAATTATTAAAGACAAGATTGTTTTTCACCCCCAAAAAATGAAATCCTTGAAGGCAAGAGGAGCGATCCCAGAGCACAAACACCTCCAGATATAAAAAATATAGCATTTTATGAATGGCTTCAGAGCATGGCACTCTCGAGACACCTTCTCACCTTTAATATCTAGTCTGGCAGTGGTCTTCTTGTCAACTGTATTACAGCTATACTCCCCTGAGTCCTCAGGTTTTAAATCATGGATGATCAGAGTATGTACGTTCCCTTCCTTCTTGATTTCAAACTTCGTACTGGACTTGATCACAGACAAAGCTTTCTTCCATTCCACTGGGATGTTAGGCTTAGATAGCTCACACTGTAGTTTTGCAGTGTCACTCTCTTGCAGTTCCTGGTTCTCGAGCAACTTTACAAATATGGCTGGAGCAACTGTAGAAAGGGGAATAAAAGCATTTTGCACATGTATAATCAGGCATGTAGATAGGAAACTCTTTAATACAGGTTATCATAAGAAATGCACAGCAGCTCAAGATTTAAGTCTCAGATTTCACGTTTTCACACACAGGATCACATTTTAGAAAAGCTAATTGTAAGGTCATACCTACAGAACAGGGAAATGTATCCTGGAAAGCGGTGACTCTAAAAAGGATTTAGGGATTGGTCATTCAATACTGGAACACTGTGTCCAGTTCCAGTGTCCACGTTTTAAAAATGATATTGAAAAATTGGAGAGGGTACAGAGAAGAACCCCAAAAATGATTCAAGGGCTGGAAAAAACCACCTTTCAATTAACGACTTCAAGATAAGTTGGTGTTGGTCCTGCTTTGAGCAGGGGATTGGACTAGATGACCTCCTGAGGTCCCTTCCAACCCTTATATCCTATAATTGTAAGAGCTCAATCTGTTTAGCTTATCAAAAAGAAGACTGAGAGTTGACTTGATTAGAGTGTATAAATACCTTCACTATAAGAAAATACCTGGTGCTAAAATGCTCTTTAATCTAGGCAAGAAAGACTTAACACAAATGAATAGCTGGAAGCTAAAACCAGACAAATTCAAATTGGGAATAAGGCACAAATTTAACAGTGAGCGTGATTAACCATTGAAACAAATTGCCAAGAGAAGTGGTGGATTCTCCATCTCTTGAAGTCTTCAAATCAAGACTTACCTTTTTGGAAGATATGCTTTAGTCCCACACAAGTTATGAGAATCAATAAAGGAGCAACTGGGTGGAATTCTCTGGCCTGTGTTATAAAGGAGGTCAGACCAGATGATCTAATGATCCCTTCTGGCCTTAAAATCTACACATCTATGATTCTAACTCTCCTACTTGTTCCCACCTGCTGGATGCAAGAAAAGAAGCTAACCACTTAAATTAAATAACTTTCCTAGTATTGATTTTCCATGTAGGCACTTGCTCTTGTTGCCGCAGTAATGTTATACTATGGTGAACTGGAGGGAAGGTTTCCACAAGACAATCTATCGGTTTGGATGTGGTCCGTGCTATAAAAAAAGATTGTGAACCCATGGAGTATGATAAAAGCCCCTCGCCCTTCCAATGAAAGATTGTTCCCTACATTTGCTAGTGTTTTGTCTCATGAAGCATGGATTTGGGTGTAGAGGAGAGAGAAGAGTGAACGGGAGGAGACTACACAATGGCCCTGATTCTGATGACCTAGCATAATTTTACACTAATGTGTTGTGACTTCAGAATCAAACTCTATGAAATAGAAGTTTTGGAGGGAAAAAAACCACAAAAAAATAATGGATCTGATTCTGCACTTACATCAGTGTAAAACTGGCATAACTGAAATCAGAACTGACTCCTATATTGGCACTGTAAAATGAGATAAAAGAAAAAGAAACCCGGTGGCACATGGTGCTGACCAACCCTTAAGATTATTTTTTATTTTGTACCATCACATGAAAGGCTTTTAACAGCTTGTAAAAGAACAAGCAAGTAGTATCCAATGCCATCGTAAGTGGGAGGTGTCTAGAAAAGTGCTTGGTTATGATGGTGACTGCACAGAGAATTTAAAACAAACAAACCTCCTATAGAACTGAAGCAATTGTTATCTCAAAGGGTTTGTTTACTTACCTTGGACTGTTAGCTGTGCCTCTGTGGTATTTTGCCCTACTCTGATACTGACAGACCCAGAGTCTTCTAGGGTCACCCTCCTCAGGGTCAAAGTGTGAAGCTTCCCTTGAACTGTTATCTCGTTCATTTCATTGGGCTGGAGCGGTACGCCACCCAGGCACCACTGCACGTCCCGAGCTTTCTCCCGAGAAACCTTGCACTTGAACACTGCGTCTTCTCCTTCATATAAGGTGACGTCCTTTAGCACCTCCACTATGCTCGCTGCTGGTTCTTTGGCAGAAAAAGTCACAACTGTTTTATATCCATTTTCAAGCATCTTACCCCATTTTTAGACATTATTATTATATTATTATTGGTAAGGCAACTCATGCCCAAAGGATTCTGGGTACTTAAAACAATATTATAATACAATATACAAATATTTCTAACAGAAAGATTACACACTGTAGCTAAGTAATATTAATGTGAAGCCCTATAATCCCTGAAGGCCCTGAACCCACTGAAATCGCTGACCAAATTCCTCTTTATTCTACCAGGCACGGGACCAGGTATAGTGGGATTTCCCTCGACACTGCTATAGAACTCTGTTTTGTCATGGTGCCAGGATCATGATTTTAAACACAGTTCAGATACTTCCAACGGTATTGACCAAAAGAGAGTTCAAATCCTACCTTTCACATATACAGCTGCTGTGGTTTGTTGGTCTCCTGTATCACAGGTGTATTCCCCAGCATCAGCCTCATTCAGGTTATGGATTGTCAGCTCAGTGACAGGGCCAGTTTGTTTCATCTCGTACTTGTCACTTGGTTGCAGAACTTTCCCTGCTTTCTTCCATTGCACGGGGGCATTGGATTTAGAGACCTCACAGCTCAGGGTGATGATGCCACCCTCTTCTGCTTGCTGGCTCTGGAGTGGTCGTATAAAAAGTACTGGCAAAGCTAAACAAAGATAAACAGGGAAACACATTTGCACTTCATTAGTGACTGTCTTTTCCTGACTTTCTGATATGAACTTGCCCCTGCTTTACAGCTGGTCTTCTATTTTTCATATACAGTTGTGAACATTTTGACTCGTTTCCCCACCAAAATTACACACCAACAGACACAACGTACTAATTCCTTTTACATCACCATTAGCAGCAGTCTCTTGGAAGCCTTCATAGACTGCTAAGTCTAAGTGGAGTTTACATGAAATCATGGCACCCTGTAAGATATTTCTTTAGCTCATGTTGCAAAATACATTTTTAAAACCCCACATGGGGAACAAATGTAGAGCGCTTGATTTTCAGAGGTGCTGAATCGCAACAACTCCAGCTGAAATCAAGGATGACCTTAGCAGCATCTCACAGTGCCCAGTAGCAGGAGCCCATTTTAAAACGTGAGCACTGAAGTTTGACACCTAATTCTCCATTTGGGTGCTCAAGGTGGAACTTAGATGCCTCAGCTAGGGATTTAGGGTTTTTTTTTTTTATTTGAATGCACAAATGAGGAAATGGGCATCTTCCTTTAATCTGCCCAGCTTTCAAAATCAAACTCCAGAAAGAAAGGAGAACTAGAATTATTTGTATTGATTTAGAGCATAGATGGGTACATCTGTATGATTTAGAGATGAGCTTTTGGGTTTTGGTTTGGAACATCACAAAGTTTGGGGGCTCAGCTCCCGAGTTTTGGTTCAGCCTGTTATTATGCGCTAGTGGCTCCACAGTGAAAGGGGAGATTTGCATGGGCAGGAAATATGGTTCTGAGTGTGTATGGAGAGCTAATAGGGATGGAAGGTGACTGCCTGTAAGAGGGGAGGGTGGCTTCTGGAGGTGCCTGGGGTGTATCTGAGGAGGGATGGTTGCCTCTGAGAGGCAGCTGGGTAATGGCTAGGGTGAGGTTTTGGGGCAGCTGTGTTCGGGGGTTGCCGGTGGGGACAGGAGAGTAGACTGCTCTCACCTTTTGCACTGCTCCCTCCTCCTGGCCACTGCTCCATGGAGCCAGCAGAGGACCAGGGAACAGTTGGTGGGGCTGTGTAACAGACAAGCTGCTTGCAGATCAAGTGACACAACAGCCCCAGAATGCCGTCTCTCTGCCTGCAGCACAACTGGACGCATGGGAACCCAGCTGGACTGCAGGAAGGCAGGCTAGCATGTGGTGTGGAGTGGGAGCTGCCAGTGAGTGTCATGAGAAACGCATGACACTTAACAGCGTTCGGCTCAGGGGGACTGGGCTCACTGGTCCAGTGTCCCTGAGCCTAGCATCATGTGGCACTGACACATTTATCCTTTTCCATCATTCAGGAAAATCCCAAAGGGATGTAGCCTCCTTGCAGATCGAGTGCCACCTGGATTGATGTCTAGCTAGATCCATAAGACTGGCTGGTTGGTCTAGCTCAATCACTATCAATCTTATCACACTACCAAAGCTTTTGGTGACCACATGATCACTGGACAGGTAGCAGCATTCCTTGGTTAACATGCTTCATAATTGATTGGTCTTCCATCCCAGTAATATGACTGCTACATTTAAACTAAACTAGAAATAGCCACAATTAGGAGAAATAATGTTTCTGTCACCTTTTACCAACAAGGACGCTGTAGTCTGCTCATCGCCAGAATCACAAGTGTAGTCTCCAGAGTCTTTCAGCTGCAAGTCATGAATTAGGAGTTCCACGGCAGATCCCTTCTGTCTCATCTCGTACTTGGCACTAGCTTGGAGCAGGACTGAACCCTTTCTCCATTTCACTGGGGCATTGGGTTTGGAGAGCTCAGCGTGTAGGGTGACAGGGGAGCCCTCCTCAGCTTCTTGGCTCTGGAGTTTTTGTTCAAAAAGTGCTGGAATGGCTGGGTTCCATAGAGGAAAAAAATAGGGTCAAGTATCATGCCATTCAGTACATCCCCTCACAGTACAACTGCATTTGGATTTGCTTGGTATCACAAGCAACAGTTGGAATCTGGAGTCAACATTATAGTCGGGCAAAACTAGTGAACACTTTTCACGGGGAAAATTTCCATGTGAAATTGGAAACATTTCATTTCTCTTGAACTTTGTGACTGGCTCTTTGTTGTAGCATATCTAATACTAAAGGTAAAATAATACAGGTGCAATAGCAAACTATCCCGATAAGAAGGAAAAATAGGAAGAATAACAAGAAGCCAATGCGGCTGTATGAGAAGTTCTATAGTGACTTGAAAATCATAACAGAATCCTACAAAAAGTGGAAGCGTGGACACATTGCAAAGGATGAATACAAAAGTATAGCACAAGTATGTAAGGACAAAATCAGGAAGACTAAGGCACGAAATGAATTACACTTAGCAAGGGACATAAAAGGTAGTAAGAAGAGATCCTATAAATACCTTAGAGGCAAGACAGAGAAGATGAAAAGTTGTAGGTCCATTACTTAGTGGGGAAAGAGAACTAATAATGGATGACACCAAAAAGGATGAGGTGTTTAATGCCTTTTTTGCTTCAGTCTCCAATGAAACAGTTAATTGTGACCAGATACTTAACACAAATAATATTAACAATAATGGGGAAGGAACACAAGTCAGAATAGGGAAAGAACAGGTTAAAGAGTTGGGGCCAGAGGCTGGCCAGCAGCTGGAGTCCTGGGGACGGGGCCAGCAGCCAGGGCCAGAAGAGGAGCTGGGTAGTGCTCCCTCCCCGTCACCCATGGGGGCTGGCCCAAGCCGCAACCACGCCTCCCCCAAACATTCCTCCATGCTCCCTAGTGGAGCACGCCGCACAGTTTGGGAATCTCTGGCCGAACTCATGGAGGATACATGAGGTCCCAGAGAACTGGAAAGGGCAAACATAGTACCTATTTTAAAAAAAAGGGAACAACGAATACAGTCAACTAGAGACAAGCCAGCCTAACTTTGATACCTGGAAAGATACTGGAACAAATTATTAATCAATTTGTGAGCACCTAGAAGAAAACAACAGAGTAATAAGTCACAGCCAACACGGATTTGTCATGAACAAATCAAGCCAAACCAACCTAATTTCCTTCTTGGAGAGGGTTATTGGCCATGTGAATGGGGGAAGCAGTAGACAGGATATATCTTGATTTTAGTAAGACTTTTGATATAGTCTCACAAGGCATTCTCATAAGCAAACTAGGGAAATGTGGTCCAGATGAAAGTACTATAAAGTGGATGCACAAGTGGTTGAAAGTCCATACTCGAAGAGTAGCTATCAACGGTTTGCTGTCAAACTGACAGGACATATCTAGTGGACTCCCAAAGGGATCAGTCCTGGTACTATTCAATATTTTCATTAATGACATGGATAATGGAGTGGCAAGTATTGTTATAAAATGTGTGGGTGACACTAAGATAATGGAGGTGATACTGCTCTCTCTTACGCCAATGTAAATCAAAGAACTCCACTGAAGTCAATAGAGTTACACAGATGTAAAAATGATATGATCACTGTTAATAGCTTTAGCTATACATTGGAGCCTGGACTCTGGGACCTTCCCCCATTGCTGGGGTCCTAGAGCTTGGGCTCCAGTCCTAGCTTGAATGTCTGTATAGCAATTTTATAGGCCTGCAGTCTGAGTCTCACAAGCCCGAGTCAGCTGACAAGGGCCAGCTGAAGGCGTTTAATTGCTGTGTAGACCTACCCTAACTGTACAGTCAGTTAAGTAACGGAATATGCTTCCAAAGGCGGTTGTCAAATCTCCATCATTGGATATATTTAAGAACAGGTTAGACCAACTCTTGTCAGGGATGGTCTATGTATATTTGGTCCTGCCTTAGTGCAGGGGGCTGGGCTGGATGACCGCTTGAGTTCCCTTCCAACCTACATTTCTATCATTCCATATCACACATTTGAGTCAAAATGGTATGTGTTACTCACTCTTGGCCCAAAATATTAATAATAATATTGCAATCTGGATATGGAAATTTTCCCACTGAAATATTATTTCTATTTTTAAGAAGAGGAAACATTAAGGGTTTAGGTGATTGGCCTCTGTGGCGCTGTAGTTTAGTGGTGGAGACAGGTGGATGAGAATCAGATTATCTGGTTTCTAATACTCGTCTAACAGTGTTTTACTATGTGAGCATAGACAAGCCATTTAGGCCAGTTACTTCAAAAGAATTCACTAATCTAGGGTGTCTCAATGTTTGGGTGTCCACTTTAGACACCTTGGGTCTGACTTTCACTAGTGCTGATCTCTAGCATCTCCCATTGACTTCCAGTGTCTAGCTAAAGCTATTAACAGTGATCATATCGCTTTTTACATCAGTGTAATTCTATTGACTTCAGTGGAGTTCTTGATTTACGCTGGTGTAAGAGAGAGCAGCAGCAGCACCATTATCTTACCTTGCATAATCCTTTTTTTGGTGTATATTGACTAAGGCCAATGCAATAGAGAACTCTGAATGTCAGGACTGAGGTGACAGAATCATCACTGGGCTCAATAGAGTGTGACGGTGAAATTCTATGGCCAGTGTTATGCAGGAAGTCAGACTAAATGGTCCCTTCTGGCCTTAAAATCTATGAATCTGTGACCAGGGTTGAGGCCCAGAGCTGGACTAGAAGGGGGCCTCTCAAGTCAGGAATGACGTTCATTGACAGAGATGTACTGGAGTAGTTTGCAAACATTTACTCAGAGTAAAACTAGCTCTGTAGCCAGAACCTACTAGTCCCTCACTTTAAAAGTTATGATAGTAACCAAATAAGATATGAAAGCGGATGTACATACACAGTAACAAATTTCCATAATTTTTAGTAGATGTTCACAGAGAGAATTCATTATGGGGCCATTACCACTTTCATATGCAACATCCAATGGAAATAACGTAACTACTAAAAACAGAGGTCTAGAACCTCAGCAGTATAAATCAGAATAGCTCCCCCGAATTCAAAGGACCGACTCTGTCCCAGTGCATCTGATAGAAGTAGGACTGTGCTTGTTAACTAGAACAAATACGTCCTTTAAAAATCGTTCAGAAACCTACCTTTGACAGTTAAAGTGGCTGCAGTTTGCTGATTTCTGTTATCACAAGTGTATCTGCCCGAATCTTCTGGCTTTAAATTATAAATCTTTAATGTATGGATTGTCCCCTCTTTCCTGATTTCATATTTGGAGCTTGGAGAAATCACCTGGGAGCCCTTCCGCCACTCCACTGATACATTGGGCTGAGAGACCTCGCACTCCAGAGCAGCTGTAGCATCCTCCTCCAATTCTGTGTTCTTGAGAATCTCTTTAAAGACTGGAAGCGGTACTGAAATTATAAATATACGGAGGATGGAATTGCAGGAGCTTGTAATTACCCTAGTCTAGTTTTCAAGATTCTGCCTTTGGCAGTACATTGTCAACCACTCAGCTCTGAGCCCCTTACAATGCTATGTCAACATAATAACTGGTGTGCAAGTGATGCAATGGAACGTTTAAATACTAAAAAGTGTTTTAACTTCTATGAAGGTTTTGTAAGGCTATTTTTGAAGCAAAAGCCTGCATTTTGGACCTAAGCTACTTGACAACATCTCTTAAAATATCATATTGTAATGAAGCATTAATCAGTATTTTGGCTGGCTCAATGTCATGATTAATAAGTACAGGAAGGGAATACGGTTTGATTTTGCAAGTGCAAATTTCTTTGCAGCTATGAAGGGGCATTCAGGGAGAGAATGGCACTATGAAATGGAGAGAAGAAGGTTCTATCAAAATCCTGATCCTAGTCATCCTTGGTAATTTCATTTGATAACAGTACTGCCATTACTGTATATGGATGACACCTTGAGAAGCTGCACTCTACCCACATCAGCTTCTCACCCAGGCCATGGATCTTGTTACCTTTTACTGTGAGCTCTGCTGTGGACACGTAGGGTCCCACTCTGAAAGTGATGGTGCCCGTATCCTGCTGGGTGGTTTTCCTCAGCCTAAGTGTGTGAATCTTGCCTTTTTCAACAGAGATCTCATTCATTTCATTGCTCTGCAGTGCAACATCCTGTAGCTTCCACTCCACATCCCTTGCGTTGTCATGTGAAACCCAGCACTGAAACATAGCATCTTCCTCTTCAAACACCACCACGCTCTTCAGGCCACTGACTATGGTCACATCAGGCTCTACAAATGTTGCAGTGTCCATTAGTAAAAGAATAAATGGCTGCACATGGACCAAAATCGCAAGAGCAGCTCATCATAATTCTAGAAAACTGTTCTGTTTTATGTGGGTTCTTATAACATGTCCATCACATTGGTATCTGAGTACTTTCCAGGTGCATTAAGTGACATGGCTAACTTCTTTCACATGTGGTTCTCTCTCTCTTCCTCTCTCCAAGGATAAAATTGTATGTGCCTCTTTTAAAATAGCACACCATGTGCTATCATAAAATCATAGGACTGGAAGGGACCTCGAGAGGTCATCTAGTCCAGTCCCCTGCACTCAAGGCAGGACTAAGTATTATCTAGACCAGTGGTTCTCAAAGCCGGTCCACCGCTTGTTCAGGGAAAGCCCCCGGCGGGCCGGACCGGTTTGTTTCCCTGCCGCGTCCGCAGGTTCGGCCAATGGCGGCTCCCACTGGCCATGGTTCGCCGCTCCAGGCCAATGGGGGCTGCAGGAAGGGCGGCCAGAACATCCCTTGGCCCATGCCACTTCCCGCAGCCCCCATTGGCCTGGAGCAGCAAACCGCGGCCAGTGGGAGCTGTGATCGGCTGAACCTGCGGATGCTGCTGGTAAACAAACCGGCCCGGCCCGCCAGGGGCTTTCCCTGAACAAGCGGCGGACCAGCTTTGAGAACCACTGATCTAGACCATCCCTGACTGGTGTTTGTCAAACCTGCTCTGAAAAATCCCCAATGATGGAGATTCCACAACGTCCCTAGGCAATTTATTTCAGTGCTTAACCACACTGACAGTTAGGAAGTTTTTCCTTATGTCCAACCTAAACCACCCTTGCTGCAATTTAAGCCCGTTGCTTCTTGTCCTATCCTCTGAGATTAAGAAGAACAATTTTTCTCCCTCCTCCTCATAACAACCTTTTATGTATTTGAAAACGGTTATGTCCCCTCTCAGTCTTCTCTTCTCCAGATTATGTGTTTATATTATTGAAAGCAATGTCAAAGAAGCTTGACTTGAACCTGGCATGGAAAGTAGTGAGGTGGGAGGTAGTTTTCAGATACTGTGGGAGTTGGTTCCAAGGTCTTGGATGAACCCACAAGAAAACTCTGTCTCTCGTAGTAACACTTCAGTAACTTCACACTTGCCATACTCTATTACCTTGTGACAACTCTTTTAGTCATTTTTTGAAGATGAAACACTGTATTATATGCAGTAACTATTATGATGTTGTGAAATCTCACCATCTTGTACTGAAAAGCAACCCCACAGTAAAAGGCTCTTACCTTTCACAGTCAGCATTGCAGAGGTTGTCTCATCCCCAGCAATGCAGGAATACTCGCCGGTGTCTTTAGGCTCCAGGTGTTGAATACATAACTCATGAATGGTCCCATCCTGTCTGATTCCATACTTGGAACTTGACTGAAGCACCCTGCCATCTTTCCTCCACTCTACTACAGCATTAGTTATTGTGACCTCACAGCGTAGCTTGACCATTCCTCCCTCTTCCACTTCCTCATTCTTTAGCTGTTGCTTGAACAGAGGTTTAATGGCTGTGGAGTCAAGAACAGTCAATAGACAATCCATTAGCTATGTGCTTATATGTAGAAAGATGAACCCAGCTACAATCCAACACAAGGAGGCTGGCTGCCTGTGGCCTCATGCTGCAGAACAAATATGCATTTAATAATGTCAGAGGTAAATAAACCACTTGTGATCCCAGTATATAAAGAAAGGCAATTTCAGTGCAATTTCCCTCAAGGTTTTATTGCACACAAAGTTCAGCGTTTCTTTATCAGAAGGAGCTCTATTATGAGCCTTCTTGTGATGTAGAAGATAGCATTAGGAGTTAGGATGCACTATTAGCATTCATTCTAAATACAGAGTATACTCTTCTTACTAACACCAGTGTAACTCCATTGACTTCAATGGAGTTATTCCTGATTTACACCAACTTGAGAAAGAGGAGAATCAGGCCTTAAACACACATTCTGTTGCATCACTGTCTTTCCAAAATCCTTAGACTCGCAACAATAATCCCTCGCAGAAGATGTAGCACTATTGTACGAGAACAAATTCCATCCAACTACTTGGACAACAGCCACTGAACTGTTGGGAGGGTAGTTAATTATGTGACTAGCCACCCACTTTATTTTTGTTTTGTTTAACTGCTCATGCTTTTCACTGCAGTTTATTAAAGACGAAAATCAGTAGGTAATCAAAGTGCTTCTATAACTTGCTTATGCATGATGATTCTATTACTGCACTGGACTAGAAAATAACCCAAACTACCAGATCCGAAAAATTAACATTTGTTAAAATCATGGAATCTTCATCTAGTGTGAATTTTCTTGCAACTGTTAAGGGACACATGGAGGTCATTTATATGCAGTGAATTATGCATCCTAACAGGCATTCTAAAAATGTCCCTCCACAATCCACTTTTGTGCATTCTGATTCGTGGTTCTGCATCTGCTTTTCTCTCATTCAACTTATTACTAATTTGTTGTATTCACGAAGAAATTCAGAGTAACTTCTCTAACATGTCACTGATCATGTTTTTAAATTGTGCCCCATTTAGGGTGATGCTAACCATTCACTCTGAGGTTGGCTGTGCTCCGTTGATCTCCAGTATCACAGGTGTAATCCGATGTGTCCTCTGGTTCTGTGTTATGGATCACAAGTTCAGCTATGAGACCATCTAATTTCATTTCATATTTGGCACATGGAAAGAGGTCCATAGTGCCTTTCCTCCATTGCACAGAAGCCGCGGCCTTTGTCAGCTCACACTGGAGTTTTACTGTAGCTCCTTCTTCCACTTCCTTGTCCTTGAGCTCTTTTTTGAAAAGAACTGGGAGGGCTAAAAGGAAATGAAAAAAAAAAAAACCAGGGGCTTTTATTTAACCCCAAATCAAGTACCTGTTAACATAACTAGACACTGACGTTGTGGGAAAGGTAGCGCCTGATTTTTAAAAATATCCCCCAAAGTCACTATCATAGAACGTATACTGCCAACTCGTACATGACAATGGTAACTGATTCCATTATCTTCAAAAGAGGCTGTCTGCAATTCTGAAGTTTCCCTCAAGTACTCTTTGACCTTACGTCTTCCCTTGGTTGAGTTCTTTGAGCTAAATTAACTTTGAACCGATCCCAGAGATATGTCTGTATTCAGAAATGAATCTTCCTAGGGCCAGACCCTGGGAAAGTCCCACATTGGTCTCATTCCAGTTACTAGATGGAGAACTTTGTTTTTGTTTAATATTGGAGAGGACATCAGTGGTGCATCAAGACAAATGTCCAGTGACATTAAGTTGAATCATTGCGGAGCTTCCCTCTCAAACTCTTCCCAAATGTATAGAAAAGTTACTCATGTTACAAGCAACACTCAAGTGCTCTGTGACAGAACTTCCTCTCTGCCTCTGTGGGTCCCACGCTTCCATTTAGCGGCGGGCTGGGGTATTCCTCTTTTCCCTCAGAATTTTCCCCATGCCCCTGGGTTTACTGTCCACACCCTGTCAGAGCAGGGTCCCTCCCTGATGGGGCGGGAGAGAAGGAAGGAGAGCCCCTCAGTCTCTGGTAGCCCCTCTGGTCGTGGTGGCAACAGACCAGACACTCGGTTCAATCTCTCCGCTCTGGCAGGGTCTCTTCCCTCAGACCTCCGGAGCCCAGAAGGGCCATCCACCCTGTTAGGCAGGGATTCTCCCACCCTTCACCTCTGTACCTGCGTGGCTTCTCTCCTAATGCTTGTCAGCCTCTGCACTGCCCAGCGCTCCAGTAGCTTGCCCTCCCCACTCAGCTCCTATTGCATGCCCTATCTGGCTGGAGGGAAGGCTTTTAACAGGTTCTGGCAGGCCCTTGATTGGCCCCAGATGTCCTAATTAACTTAGAGTAACCCCTGTTCAGCTACCAAGGGAAAAGGGACCTGCTTATCCTGGGGCTAATATATCTGCCTTCCAGCACTCTCCTGTACTGCGGGAGGATCCTACACCTTCCCAGAATCCAATAGGAGCACACTCCTGTAGCTGTCTGGCCCGACCCTGTCCCAGCTCCTACAAACAAATACGATCTCTTAAAATAAAGTACCATCTCCTCTTCCATACCACTGTTCCCTTCAGGATAATGGTGCCGGGCGACTTTATTTTTAAAGAAAATCAATAAGATTGAAGGGAAAAAATCATTATACCCCAAAATTATATAATTCAATCATGTTACTTTTGTGTGCTGAAGCAAATCAATTGTTTCAGGAGCGAAGTCAGCGAGGGACTCTCATCACCTACCTTTCACATATAAAGAAGCCTTTGTTTCCTGTTCCCCAATATCACAGCTGTATTCTCCTGTATCTTCGACTTGGAGATTATGTACTAAGAGCTCCACAATGCATTCCCTCTGTTTCATTTCATACTTATTGCTAGGCTGCAGCCCCAGGCCTCCTTTCCTCCATTCCACTGGAACTTTTGGTTTTGACAGCTCACAATGTAATGTGGCTGTACCTCCTTCTTCAGCCTCCTGATTCTGAAGGGGTTGCTTAAATACAATGGGCAGGGCTGTAAAAATTGAGAGGTAAATATTTTAAGTGCATGTTAGTCCCCAGATGAAGATATCTACCAGGGACCATAAAGAACAAGCTAAACCAGGGTTTCTCTAACACTGGTCTGTGGACCACTTCTTGTCAGTCCATTTCATGAACCATTTCTGAACCTAGAAACGGTGGTGGGGTGGGGGAAGGACTGTGGCATTAGGAGCAGAGTTTCTTCATGAGTAGATCTGTCTCACAAAGTAGTCCACAAAATGAACAAGTCTGAGAGCCACTGATCTAATCTGATCAGACTTTTCTATGGAAGCATCTCTACAAGAACAGAAGAGGCTGCATTTGAAGAACACAGTACCTGAAAGCAAGGGCTGAAGTGGTAGTGAATTTGTCCTCCTATGTGGTTCCTTTCCCTCCTATCAGGTTTTAAGATTTACAACAGCCTGTTGTGTTTAGCTTAGAGAATCTTCTCCTTTAGATTGTAAACGAATGCATCCGATGAAGTGAGCTGTAGCTCATGAAAGCTTATGCTCAAATAAATTTGTTAGTCTGTAAGGTGCCACAAGTCCTCCTTTTCTTTTTGCGGATACAGACGAACACGGCTGCTACTCTGAAACTTGGGACAGAGACTATCTTTTTGTTCTGTGTTTGTACAGCACAAAGCACAGTGGGGTCCTGGTCTGTGACCAGGGCTACAGTAATATAAATAAATAATACTAGTAGTAGATAAATTCTCAGCCAGTGCATAACAGGCAATGTTAAGTTTCAGAATCTGACAGTGGTTAGTTCAATGGGAGATGAATGTAATACGAATGGAATTGGAGAAAGTTTCAGCTTTCAGAAAGGACCTAGTTTAGTATGACACCGGGGGCTCAGGCAGGCAAGTCGAGCGACACTAATTGCATTAAGAAAAGGAGTACTTGTGGCACCTTAGAGACTAACCAGTTTATTTGAGCATGAGCTTTCGTGAGCTACAGCTCACTTCATCAGATGAAGTGAGCTGTAGCTCACGAAAGCTCATGCTCAAATAAACTGGTTAGTCTCTAAGGTGCCACAAGTACTCCTTTTCTTCTTGCGAATACAGACTAACACGGCTGTTACTCTGAAACTAATTGCATTCAAACTCTACCGTCAGTGTGCAGCACTGACTACTCAGAACATTTAATAAATATCTGTTTCCTTCAACTCTACCTGCCTGTCCTACCACTTATTATTAATGAAAAAATAAAAAGAACAGCTCGAAAAAGAAAAGGGAATTCAGCAACAAATAACTCATCTTTGGGTTTTCTCTCATCAACACTTAAGTTATACGGTAGCTATAGTCAATATTTGATTGACAGCAAAGTTTCTTTCACCAGATAGAGCTTTTCCCTTCTGGGCAAAATCTTCTTGAGCTGAAAAGGCCAACAATTTTTGCAAATAAATTTTCCTGTCGCCATAAAAAAAACAGCTGCTCATGATGAAAAGTCAGCTAATTCTGCCACATAAACTGCCTTTCATTTGCATAAAGTAATTTGAAGCAAAAATAAAATTAAAAAAAACCTTTCACTTTTCACAAACCCATAAACATGGCACTTTTACCCATTTCACTAGTAGTGGTCATTCCCTGCCCTACGGATTCAGACGACATCTGAAGTTGGACCAAATTAATTATGAGTGAAACTCCACGGACTTCAGCTTCGGTTACAAAAATCCACTTGGGAGCATTCAGCGTGAGAAACATTTTAAATATGGGGTCACCCCCACAAACAGCAGTAGCTATAATGCCATTATAGAAGAGCTCACCAAATTCTCATTTGCTGTCAACTTCACTCACTCAGACGGCTTGGGTGCACCAGTACCTTTACATCACCAGATTGTTTAACTGCTTTGCTGCTGCTTAAACATTTCAGGTATGCCAGGCAACCCCCTCACCCCCAAGACTGGCACATGTGCCAGATCTGTGGGAACAATCCATTCAGATTTCAGTGGAATAGGCAGGAGTGGGTGGGTGAGATTCTGTGGCCTGCGTTGTGCAGGAGGTCGGACTCGATGATCACAATGGTCCCTTCTGACTTTGGTATCTATGAATCTATGAATACACCAAGAGCACAGCAGAACATACACTGGAATAGAAGACCAGCAGCAAGGCAACTAAAGCAAAATTAGAAGGACCTTATTTCATAGCACATTTATGTGGCCAGTGTTGCAATGTTCTGCCTACCATGTATGGTCACTGCAGCTGTTGTCTGTTGATCCCCAGAGTCACAGGTATATTTTCCTGTATCGTCCAGTTTTAAGTCATGAATGACCAGCTCAGCAATGGGCCCTTGTCGCTTCATCTCATATTTCAGTCCAGGGTAGAGAATTGTAGCTCCTTTCCTCCACTCTATAGGAGCACTAGGTTTGGTAAGCTCACACCGCAGTGTGACTGTGCCACCTTCTTCTGCCTCCTCATCCCGAAGCTCATGTTTAAAAAGTGCTGGTAGGGCTATGAAATAAAAACATAACATGCATCATACCACAACTGGGCTTTCTTGGGGGAGAGACAATGTAGAAAGAGTTTGGACTCTGTAACCCTCTACAATGAACTATTTTGGTGTGTCAAGACCTCAGGAATCTACAGTAGTAGATCCCAAAGAGGTAATGTGCATATTTTCAGAACCAGAAGGTATCTATTTCAGGAAGCAGCTCTTGCTATGTATTTTGCTCATTCTTAACATGAACCAGGACCTACAGGGGGCAGGAGGCTTTTATTGATACAAAAGTAACAAATGTGCTGGGTCCGCCCCATGGTCTTGGAAAAGTTCTTGGGGCTGAAGAGTTGATCTTAACATCTGCAATAAGGAGTAAGCATTTCAATATTTTTTCCTAAAGGAGGGTTTTACGGACAAAATTAGAGTTACATGGCCCATCTTGGGGCCTGCACAGGATTCTGTGTTGCAATTCCCTTTTGCTGCATGGCCACTCTGTTAGGCCATTTAGGCTATGCTCTTGTGCTCCCCTTGCGGATTTAATTGTATTCCTGGCCCAAAACTGATGCAAGCTTGTCTGAAACTTGGCCCAGTTTTGCCAAAGAGTTTGTGAAGCTCAGTGAACAATTCAGTTCACCTGGGCTGCGTTTTTTGGTTTGTGTGATGTACTTGTACAATGAATTGCTCTAGATCTGTTTAATATCTCCTAAATTGCAAACATGATCCATCACAAAAGACTGTCCATAATAAAAATTACTATAGTACACCAAAAAGAAAAGGAGTACTTGTGGCACCTTAGAGACTAACCAATTTATTTGAGCATGAGCTTTAAGTGGGCTGTAGCTCACGAAAGCTCATGCTCAAATAAATTGGTTAGTCTCTAAGGTGCCACAAGTACTCCTTTTCTTTTTGCGAATACAGACTAACACGGCTGTTACTCTGAAACCTATAGTACACCAAGGGTCAATTCAAAGTAAATGGAGAAGAACCTGAGTCACAAACATACATCCCAGGCTGGAAGTACAGAATACAGCACACCAGAAAGGAATATTGGTCAAAGGCTTTGCTCATACTAGTCTTCTTAATGAATCTCAAGGTAGCTCGCAAAGGATGCAGGATTCAGCCAAAAATTTGCATAAAACCACACCTCTCACATAACAACAATAAGAAGCAGTATTCCTAAAAGAGCAGAAGGGGACACAGGGAAATTGCAAGAGGCACTTATATAGGATGCCCAGATAATGTACAGAGATAAAAACATGTCACTTTCAGAATTAAAAAGGATGATGAGTCACATCCTTCTTTCATTTTAGGAGACTTTTAATCCCTTCTCTTAAGACATCTTCTCAGTATAAAATGCATGAGGACTCTAGCACAGTATTATTGAGAGCTATTTTAAACAGAGTCCCCCAGCCTTATAGTTGTTGCGTGCTGGAGCATTACTGTATGAGTACAAGCCTTAATAGCAAGCTTTGCATCCCATGACATTATTTCAATAAGCAAAGCTGGTATTAAAAATACTTCAGAAATTATTTTCTTTTCCTTTTTACCATGCACTGTTAAGGCAGCTGTGGTCTTCTGGTCTCCACACACACAGGTGTAATCTCCAGCATCCTTCAGATCCAAACCATGGACCACCAGCTCCACAATGCAACCTTCCTGTCTCATTGTGTACTTGTCATTCGGTCTGAGCACATTGTGACCCTTCTTCCACTCCACTGGGGCAGCGACCTTGGTCAGCTCACAGTGCAGAGTGACTGTTCCATCTTCTGTGGCTTCCTCATTGCACATTTCTTCTTTGAAAGATGGAGGCAGAGCTGAAGGATGCAATATATACACTGCATTACAAACCGATGGCAATTAGCTGCTGTAGTTGAAAAAACAGGAGGTGGAGGGGAAAGCAAAAAAGAGTGAAGGAGGATAGGGCTTGAGAGGAACGGAGAAACAGCAGAGAAGTAAAAAGTGATATTATATCCCAATTGAAATGTATGTCTGAATTCTTGTACTGTTTAGTCTGATTTTACACTAGTGAAACGTCACTGACCTCAATAGATTTACTCCTGACTTACATAACATAAGAACAGCCATACTGTCTTCCAACAGTGGCCAATGCAGGTGCTTAAGAGGGAATGAACAGAAAAGGCGATCATTGAGTGATCCATCCTCAGTCATCCACTCCCAGCTTCTGCAATCAGAGGCTAGGTATATCCAGAATATGGGGTTGCATCCCTGACCATCTTAGCTAATAGCCATTGATGGACCTATCTTTCATGTCAGGAGGGGGAACATTAAGACCATAATCTTTGGTATCCTCCACCTGGATCCGAGACAATTAGCTCTGTAATGGCCCCCTTCTGTTTCATTTGTATTTCTCGCTTGCTTTTAGTTCCTTCTGCCCCCTTCTTCTACTCCACTAGAGCTGCTTTGGTTAGCTGACTGTGAGGCATGGTTTCTTGCTTTGGTTTTCTCTTCATTCTTTAGTTCTTCTTTTAAAAATGCGTTCAGGGCTGATGGGCTCACCATGAGCAGAGGAGTAATCCAAACTCCACAGAACTTTTAACCCTAACTTGTCCTCCTTCCCCAGGATATGATTTTTCTGTTTACACATTCCTCATTTATCTGCTTCAGATATCTGTCTTGATACATCTCACCCACCCTCTAAAGATAACAATCCCCTCTAAACAATGTCTGATAACATTTTCATGACTATTGTCTCCGATTAACTACATGGATTAGTATCTCAACTTTCAAGTTGTAATGGGCACAGTCTCAAATTGGAAAAGAAACAAAACATTAAAATGTAAAGGTTGGGTCAGACCAAAATTCCAAATTTGAATCCCATTTCCAAACTATGGGCCTAAATCCAAACTCCTTGGATGTGATGTATTTCCCACTTAAACTAGTTTGAAACTGAGGTACCAACTTCAACCATGTGACCCCTGATTTTTATATTAGTGTGAAAACAGAATAAGATCATATCAAGAAATCATCATTATCTCCTCAGAAAATCAGACTTCAAAGCAAAGCCATCTGAATGGACAATGGCTGCAGGAACAGAACCCTAGTGCAAAACAGTTCTTACAGTAGATGTTTTGTCTAAATTATTCTTGTGATCAGAGTAGTATTTATTTTCCTATACAAATAGTAGACAGATGGGGAAAGAAAATGCCAGAAAAGGAAGACAAAAGAATTGTCAGAGTTGTGTTTTAGGAAAGGAAATGGCAGAAATTGGATGTGTTAGATGTTCATGAGGATGCAGAATGGGATTTTTCTATACAGGTAGCCTCCAGTTTATCAAAGCTAAGTCTGCTGCAGTTTCCACGGTATGCATCTGATGAAGTGAGCTGTAGCTCACGAAAGCTCATGCTCAAATAAATTGGTTAGTCTCTAAGGTGCCACAAGGACTCCTTTTCTTTTTGCGAATACAGACTAACACGGCTGTTACTCTGAAAGCTAAGGAATGTTATTCTAAAAAAATGGAGCTGCAGTGAATGAAGCAGACATGACAGATAAAGGAAATGTGGACACAGAGCCAAGTTTTCCTACCAAGGATGCAGGTGATAAGAAAAATTAGACATAGTTCATGACAAAATATTATTACCATGTACTGTTAAAGCAGCCGTGGTCTGATGTTCTCCACACACACAAGTATAATTTCCTGTATCCTTCTCATCTAGATCATGGACAACCAGCTCTGCAATGGCACCTTCCAGTCTCATTCTGTATTTCTCACTTGCTTTGAGTACCTTGTGCCCTTTCTTCCACTCTACTGGAACAGCCTTGGTCAGCTCACAGTGCAGAGTGGCATTTCCACCTTCTTTAGCTTCCACATTCTTTAGTTCTTCTTTAAAAAGTGCTGGCAAGGCTGAGGGATGCAACGTGGACAAAGTGGGCATCAAAATTCCAGAGTTTGAACCCTAATTTCTCTTCCTTTCTCATGCTATTTCCATTCAGACATTTCTCATTTATTTTGTTCTAACATCTGCTTTGATATGACTGACACACCAATCCTTAAAAGAAAGCAACTCTTGGTTCTGTTTGACCATGTTTTTACTTATTGTCCCTGATGAATAACCTCACCTCTCACAAGAACATTACAAATGAGATGTAGTGCCTGTTAAAACTTACACTGCTAGATGTAATCTTATTCTATCTATATGGACATGATCTCTTGGAGGCTGGTCCACCGATAAGTTTTCAGACAACTTACAAGCTAAAATAATGAAAGAAACTAGACAGCAAAACATAAATCACACACTTCTGGTTTTAAATCGAGGTGCATGGGAAAGCCTCTAAAACATGCCCAGAGAATGTTGGCTTCTCACTTATCTTCTCAGGAATCTTACCCCAAAATAAAAACACCCACAGGAGACTCAAACAAGGTCTATAGAAACAAACCGTAGTGCAAATTTCAGTCAAACCCGCCCCATGCATAACAACTGTTAACTAAGGAAGGAGGACAGGAAAAGAACATGGCCTAGAAAAGAAGTCAGAAGAAAGGATAAAATCCATGTTTCAGGGAAGGACAGGGAGCATTAGGATGTGGTCGGATAAAGCACAATGAGACAGGATAGGATAGGATCTTTTTGTATAAACAACCTCCATGTCTTCAGAGCCAAGGAATGTTATTCCAAACAAAAGGAGTTGCAGTAAATGAGGTGGAGAGCAGTGAAACAGATTAAGGAAATGTGAACACAGAGCAAGGATTTATTTCCAATTTTGTTGCAAAGGAGGCAGCAGAATAAAACAGAATAATCACTGATAGTATATTAGCTGACAGTTTATTTTTACCATTTACTGTTAAGGTAGCTGTGGTCTGCTGGTCTCCACACATGCAGGTATAATCTCCAGTGTCCTTCACCTCCAGAGTGCAGATAGCCAGCTCTGCAATGGCACCTTCTTGTCTCATTTTGTATTTCTCACTGGCTTTGAGCACTTTGTGCCCTTTCTTCCACTCCACTGGAGCAGCCTTGGTCAGCTCACAGCGCAGAGTGGCTGCTCCGTTTTCTGTAGCTTCCAAGCTCTTCAGTTCTTCTTTGAACAGTGGAGGCAGGGCTGAAGAATACAAAATGAATGGAGAATGCATGAAAGTTCACACTGGCAGATGGCTGGTGTGTTGGGGAGAAAGTTGAATCCTACAGTATGAAGGCCTGGTCCAATGTCCATAGAATGCAATGGAAAGCCGCCCATTGGCTTCAGTGGGAATTGGACAAGGACCTTAAGAAGGATATAAAGTAAAATGGAAGGAGAAAAGGTAGCTAAGAACATTTGCATATAGACAATTCTTTTCCCCATTATAAACCATAGGAAGAGTAAGGCAAGCAAATTGTAAGGGCATGTAAAAAGACAAACTAAAACCATGGGAAAAGAACACAACAAGCTAATAAAATCCAGCTAAGGAAGAGCTTGCAATGGAATAATACTGCTGTCATAACAAGACAGTAAATAAAAATGCATACATGTGGTGTCTCATAGCTATTTATTTTACCATGCACTGTTAAGGCGGCTGTGGTCTTCTGGTCTCCACACACACAGGTGTAAACTCCAGCATCCTTCAGGTCTAAACCATGGACCACCAGCTCCACAATGCAACCTTCCTGTCTCATTGTGTACTTGTCACTCGGTTTGAGCACTCTGTGCCCCTTCTTCCACTCCACTGGGGCAGCGACCTTGGTCAGCTCACAGTGCAGAGTGACTGTTCCACTTTCTGTGGCTTCCTCATTGCGCATTTCTTCTTTGAAAGATGGAGGCAGAGCTGAAGGATGCAATATATACACTGCATTACAAACTGATGGCAATTAGCTGCTGTAGTTGAAAAAACAGGAGGTGGAGGGGAAAGCAGAAAAGAGCGAAGGAGGATAGGGCTTGAGAGGAACGGAGAAACAGAAGAGAAGTGAAAAGTGATATTATATCCCAATTGAAACGTATGTCTGAATTCTTGTATTGTTTTGTTTGGTTTTACATTTGTGAAACGTTACTGACCTCAGTAGTTTTACTCCTGACTTACATAACATAAGAACGGCCATACTGGGTCAGGTCAGTATCCTGTCTTCCAACAAGTGGCCAATGCAGGTGCTTAAGAGGGAATGAATAGAAAAGGCGATCATTGAGTGATCCATCCTCAGTCATCCACTCCCAGCTTCTGGCAATCAGAGGCTAGGTACATCCAGAATATGGGGTTGCATCCCTGACCATCTTGGCTAATAGCCATTGATGGACCTATCTTTCATGTCAGCAAGGGGAGCATTAAGACCATAATCTTTTTATCCTCCACCTAGATTGGAGATCATTAGCTGTCTTAATGGCCTCCTTCTGTCTCATTTTGTATTTCTCACTTGCTTTCAATTCCTTCTGCCCCCTTTTTCCACTCCACTAGAGCTGCCTTGGTCAGCTGACTGTGAGGCATGGTTCCTTGCTTTGGTTTTCTCTTCATTCTTTAGTTCTTCTTTTAAAAATGCAGTCAGGGCCAACGGGCTCACCATGAGCGGAGAAGTAATCCTAACTTCACAGAACTTTTAACCCTAATTTGTCCTCCTTCCCCAGGATATGACTTTTCTGTTTACGCATTCCTCATTTATCTTCTTCAGATATCTGCCTTGATACGTCTCACCAACCCTCTAAAGAAAACAATTTCCTCTAAACAATGTCTGATAACATATTCATGACTATTATTCCCGATTAACCACATGGGCTAGTATCTCAGCATTACAAATGAGATGTAGTGCCTACATTAATGGAATTGACAATTTACGCTGCTAGATATATTACTATTCTATCTATATGGACATGATCTCTTGGAGGCTGGTCTACCGATAAGTTCTCAGACAACTTACAAGCTAAAATAATGAAAGCAACTAGATGGCAAAACATAAATCACACACTTCTGACTTTAAATTGAGGTCTACGGGAAAGCCTCAAAAACATGACCAGAGAATGTTGGCTTCTCACTTATCTCCTCAGAAATCATATCCCAAAATAAAAACATCCATATGAGACACAAACAATGGCTACAGGAACAAAACCCTAGTGCTAAACTAATTTTTATGATGCAAATTTCACCCAAATCTGCCTTGTGCATAATGAGTGTTGACTACGAAAGGAGGACAGGGAAAGAATACTGCCCAGAAAAGGAGGAGTCAGAAGAAAGGAAAAACCCATGCTTTAGGGAAGGACAGGGAGCATTAGGATGTGTCACATAAAGCAAGATGGGATAGGATAGGATTTTTTGTATAAACAACCTCCATGTCTTCAGAGGCTAGGAAAGTTATTCCAAACAAAAGGAGTTGCAATGAATGAGGTGGACAGAAGTACAACAGATTAAGGAAATGTGTACACAGAGCAAGGATTCATTTCCAAATTTGTTTCTAAGGAGGCAGCAGAATAAAACAGCATAATCACTGATAGTATATTAGCTGACAGTTTATTTTTACCATTTATTGTTAAGGTAGCTGTGGTCTGCTGGTCTCCACACACACAGGTATAATCATCAGTATCCTTCAAATCTAGATTGTGGATCACCAGCTCTGCTATGGCACCTTCTTGTCTCATTTTGTATTTCTCACTGGCTTTGAGCACCTTTTGCCCTTTCTTCCACTCCACCTGAGCAGCTTTGGTCAGCTCACCGCGAAGAGTGACAGCTTCACCTTCTGTAGCTTCCTTGTTCCTCAATTCTTTTTTGAAACATGCAGGTAGAGCTGAGGGCACAATAGACCAGATGTTAACACTTATGGAAGAATCACAATTGGCTGGGGTCAGCTGATGAAATGGAGGTGGAGGAAAATGAGAAAAATACACAAGATGAAAGAGCTTGAGAAAAACTGAAAGGAACTTCCTTTACTTTCTCCTTGTTGAGGGGTGGGTTGGCAATGCCCAGGAATTCTGACCCAAAGTATTATCCCGTATAAAGAAATGAATAGTAAGTAGGATGGAAGAAGCAACAGAGAAATTGCAAATTAATATCGAGTCATTATATGATTCCAGTGTCTGACAGTTTGAGTTTCAGGAGTGATACTAGAAAATTAGTATTCATATTAGTATTGAATATTGACAGGTTTTTTTTTTTACCATGTACTGTTAAAGCAGCTGTTGTCTTCTGATCCCCAGACACACAGGTATAATCTCTAGCATCCTTCAGTTCTACATCATGGATAACCAACTCTGCAATGGCACCCTGCTGTCTCATTTTATATTTGTCACTTGTTTTGACCACAATGTGCCCTATTTTCCACTCCACAGGAGCAGCTTTGGTTAGTTCGCAGCGCAGAGCGACTGATCCACCTTCTGCAACTTCCTCATTCTTTAGTTCTTGCTTGAAAAGTACAGGCAGGGCTGGGGAATATGAGGTAAACAGACAATGCATTAAAACTGAAAAGTCTGTGGTAAGTGGCTGGTACCATGAAATAATTCTGTAGCCTTTCACCTCTCATAACTTAGGATCAAATCTGGTTAGTTTGGATTTCACTCTGGCCAGTCAGATTGTGGTCAATATCATTATGTCCTGGAAAATAAAGTTCATATGACAATCATGGCACAGAGGAAGCTCAACATACAATGGATCAGCTTGGTTTGAGGTGGATTGTAAAAAGTGTGTGGGGAAGCGTATATAACATAGAATCATAGAATATCAGGGTTGGAAGGGACCTCAGGAGGTCATCTAGTCCAACCCCCTGTTCAAAGCAGGACCAATCCCCAATTAAATCATCCCAGCCAGGGCTTTGTCAAGCCTGACCTTAAAAACTTCTAAGGAAGGAGATTCTACCACCTCCCTAGGTAACGCATTCCAGTGTTTCACCACCCTCTTAGTGAAAAAGTTTTTCCTAATATCCAACCTAAACCTCCCCCACTGCAACTTTAGACCATTACTCCTTATCCTGTCCTCTTCTACCACTGAGAATAGTCTAGAACCATCCTCTCTGGAACCACCTCTCAGGTAGTTGAAAGCAGCTATCAAATCCCCCCTCATTCTTCTCTTCTGCAAACTAAACAATCCCAGTTCCCTCAGCCTCTCCCCATAAGTCATGTGTTCCAGACCCCTAATCATTTTTGTTGCCCTTCGCTAGACTCTCTCCAATTTATCCACATCCTTCTTGTAGTGTGGGGCCCAAAACTGGACACAGTACTCCAGATGAGGCCTCACCAATGTCGAATAGAGGGGAACAATCATATCCCTCGATCTGCTCGCAATGCCCCTACTTATACATCCCAAAATGCCATTGGCCTTCTTGGCAACAAGGGCACACTGCTGACTCATATCCAGCTTCTCATCCACTGTGACCCCTAGGTCCTTTTCCGCAGAACTGCTGCCTAGCCATTCGGTCCCTAGTCTGTAGCTGTGCATTGGGTTCTTCCGTCCTAAGTGCAGGACTCTGCACTTATCCTTATTGAACCTCATCAGATTTCTTTTGGCCCAATCCTCCAATTTGTCTAGGTCCTTCTGTATCCTATCCCTGCCCTCCAGCGTATCTACCACTCCTCCTAGTTTAGTATCATCCGCAAATTTGCTGAGAGTGCAATCCACACCATCCTCCAGATCATTTATGAAGATATTGAACAAAACCGGCCCCAGGACCGACCCCTGGGGCACTCCACTTGACACCGGCTGCCAACTAGACATGGAGCCATTGATCACTACCCGTTGAGCCCGACAATCTAGCCAACTTTCTACCCACCTTATAGTGCATTCATCCAGCCCATACTTCTTTAACTTGCTGACAAGAATACTGTGGGAGACCATGTCAAAAGCTTTGCTAAAGTCAAGAAACAATACATCCACTGCTTTCCCTTCATCCACAGAACCAGTAATCTCATCATAGAAGGCGATTAGATTAGTCAGGCATGACCTTCCCTTGGTGAATCCATGCTGAGCCTGTGCCCTGCTCCACATCTACATTCAATCCAGCCAGTCTCCACACTGGATGATCACGAACATCGAATACTTTTTTAAATTTACCATCTAAGTCATATGGAAACAAGAAGTTCTCCTTCTTCAGCTATACACAAATTAATAAGAGCCCAAGAGAATTAGGTGAATCTTCTGTGGAATAATAATAAGTTTCACAGGAACAAATGGTAGAGTATTAAGTGTTAATTTGGAATATATTATTTACCATTTACTATCAACGTAGCTGTGGTCTGCTGGTCGCCACACATGCATGTGTAATCTCCTGCATCCTGCAGACCTAGATCATGGATCTCCAGCTCAGCAGTGACACTATCCTGTCTCATGCTGTATTTTTCACTCGCCTTGAGTATCTTGTGCCCTTTCTTCCACTCCACTGAAGCAGGCTTGTTCAGCTCACAATGCAGAGTGGCTGTTTTGCCTTCTGTGACTTCCAAGTTCTTCAGTTCTTCTTTGAAAAGCGCAGGCAGAGCTGAGGATCACAGAATGGATGGACAGTACATTAAACACTGTAAGTGCCAGGTGGCTGGTGTGATTGGGGGAAAATGGACAAAAATTACACTGTAAAGAAGAAACAAGAAAAGCAGCATGAACAAAGGAAGGTGAGAACTCTTTGCAATCCGCTTCCTTTCCTCACAATATATTTCAGGACTGTTAATGCACCTAATGAAATTCCAAGAAATAAGACAAGCGATAAAGAGCAAAGTAACACAAAAATTATAAATGCATATAAACAATCAACTACTAAAAAAAAAAAAAAAAAGCCCCAGACACAGATGCAGGTAAAAATTATAGCAGATGGGGTGGTAGGCAATTGAATTTTGATTTTTTGCTTTACCATGCACTATCAAGCCAGCAGCTGTCTTCTGGTCTCCACACACACAGGTATAATCTCCAGCATCCTTCAGTTCTAGATCATGAATAATCAGTTTAACAACAGTGCCCTCCTGTCTCATTTTGTATTTGTCACTCGCTTTGAGCAGACTGTCCCCTTTCATCCACTCTACTTGAGTGGCTTTGGTCAGCACACAGCGCAGAATGGCTGTTCCACCTTCTGTAACTTCCTCGTTCTTCAGTTCTTCTTTGAAGAGCGCAGGCAGAGCTGGAGGATGTAAAAGACAGAGCATTAAAATGGAGCTCTGAGCACAACCACCAGAGAATAGGTGGAAGAAAGGGGGGTAGAAAACATCACAGGCTGGAAGAAGGTGATAAAAAGAGAGAGCTGTCTTAGGGCATGTGATGGGGTATACTCCCCACACTGGTGCTGCAAGAGCTGAATTGGGCCAAGTGGGTCCAATCAGCCAGTTAGGCTGCAATCTGGGAGCATCAGGCCTGGGAGGAAAGCCCTAATTAGGGGAATCTCGACTGTGTGGGAATGGGAGGGATTTATAGAAAGACAGGAACTTGGAAGCAGAGGGGGCTGCAGGGAGGTAGTCTGCAGTCACTCCCTGGGAGAAGGGAGGTGTGCTGGGTGGCGGAGGGGTGGGGATGACAAATACCTGCTGGTTACACCTTGGGAGGAAGGAGTTGAGAGGCTGGCAAACCCCAGGGAGTGGGGAGGGCCAGGAGGAAAGGAAGAGGCTCAGAGAAAAGCAGCAAGGTGCAGGAAGGAATCACACTTTGGATGCTGCTTAGAGGGTCCCTGAGCTGGAACCCGGAGTAGAGGGTGGACCTTGGTTCCCTCACCAGCCACAGAGGGAGTGGCACCTGGAGCAGAGAATGGGAGGACTGCCTGAGATTGCTAGTGAGCAGGGACTTTGACACGCATCCCCAGAAGGGAAAACCACACAGTGACCTGGCTGGACAGCTGAGTCACAAAGCAGAGGCTGCAGTTCCTGGAGTCAGAGAGGGACCACAGAGGGAGAAATAGACAGAGTGTAAAGTAACCCCAAGAAGGGGCATGGGCTGCACAGAGCTAATTCCCAGAACGGGCAGGAGGGGGACCGGCCTGCCGTGACCAGAGCACCCTGTCACATGGCCTGATCCCACACTTATTCTGTAATGAGTGGTAACTGGATCAGGCTGTTAACAGAGATATTGTATTATGGAGTTGGGGTTCCGGGGAGGGAGGCTCAACAAAAAACAAATTAATTACTATGACTCCTATATGCAACAAATATAATAAAGGAAAAAGTACAGAAATGACAAATTACACAAGGACAGATGTTTGAATCCACTGGATGAACCTGAAAATTATTAAAGTTATTAGAAAATTATTAACTTCATTATGATACTTGTAATTACCATGTACTGCTAAGACAGCTGTGCTCTGCTGATCTCCACACACACAGGTATAATCACCAGCATCATTGTCATCTAGATTGTGGATCTCCAGCTCTGCAGTGGTATCCTTCTGCCTCATTTTGTATTTGTCACTTGGCTTGAGCACCTTGTGTCCCTTCTTCCACTCCACTGGGGCAGCCTTGGTCAGCTCACAGCGCAGAGTGGCTGCCCCACCTTCTATGGCTTCTTCATTTCTTAATTCTTCTTGGAAAAGTACCGGTAGGGCTAAGGAACAAAGAGTGAGGGAACATTCTCACAACCTCCAGAGATGACAAATAAATTAAATTGATGGTCACAAGCTTCTGTCCATGTCTAAATATTCTTCCACTCATTACGGAATTGGTCACCTCATAAGAGGTTCAAGACTGGAAGAGCAAATGTCTTGTTGGTCAGGACGATGATGGAAGGAGGAGAGTCAGGCAAGAACAGAGATTCAGGAGATCTGAATTCAGTTCCTGGTTCTAGAACAGAATTTCTTTGTGACCTTGGACAAGTGCCCCATGGGCACGATGATAATACTTCCCTACCTGACAGGGAGATTGTGCAGATAAACCTGAATAATGTCTCAGATACTGAGGCGATGTGGGCCAAATAAGTAGACAAATATGCAGGATGTATTGTTAGAATTGTAAGAAAGACTGCACAGAACCATCGCTTGCTTGCAGTATTACTATCCTGAGCCCTTAAAACTGTCAACCAAATGTTGAATTATAACCAAAGACCTCTCTTCTCATTTAAGAAATATAAAAATTCCAGCCCCACCTTCTCTCCTGGCTCATTCTGAAACAAGCAACACAAAAACAATGCAAGTAAGTGAAATCCTTCCAAAAGAAGTATAATGTAAGCACGAAACATGCACAGATTAGATGGAAAATAGAAAAACACACAGGGTGTTAAGAGCTAGTACAAGAAGTAGGGCTCCAGTGAGTTAGATGGAGATCAGGAAAAAGGAAGGAAAATGTATTATAGAAGAGTCCGATTATGGTAAGATGAGAACGGGAGCTTAGTGGCTGTCAATATTGAGTTTTCCAAAGGGGATGGTAGAAAAATCACAAGTTTAAAAAGAAAATTCTGATTATTTTTTTTTACCATGCACTATCAAAGCTGCCGTTGTCTTCTGGTCTCCACATACACAGGTATAATCGCCAGAGTCCTTGACTTCTACATCATGGATGACTAGTTCTGCAATGGCACCTTCCTGCCTCATTGTATATTTGTCACTTGGTTTGAGTGCCTTGTGCTTCTTTTTCCACTCCACCGAAGCAACCTTGGTCAGCTGACAGCGCAGAATGGCTCTCCCACCTTCCGTGGCTTCCTCATTTGTCATTTCTTCCTTGAAGCGTGCAGGCAGAGCTGAGGAGTTCAGAATGGACAGAATACATGAACATTCACATTACGGCAACTACCTGGCATAGACATCAAACACACTAACCCACAGAATTATCAAATTGTGATCCATGGACCACCAGTGGTCTGCAAAGCCTTCCCTGAAACAGAATTAATCATACTGAGGACCACATAGTGGTGGCTTGGGAGGTTCAGAAAAGACCCTATCCTAAGGCAGATCTCTCTTTTTATAAGGTGCCCCACAGAATGAAACAGCTAGAGAACCATCCTCGTCTTTCAGATCCCCTTCAGGGCAGGGACCTCCTTTTTACTGTATTTGTATCGTGCCTAGAACAAATGATTCCTAAACCTGATTGACGTTTCTAGGAGCTATTGTAATACAAATAATAAATAAACTAATAGGGTCACAAATGAAATGGCACTGGCTGACATGTCCTTTCTCATTTAGATGTGTCCTTGCAATATGCCTAGTTCAATATAACACGACTGTCAGTACCTCCCCAAGGAAATTCTTCTTCTTCTTTCGTATGGCTTGGGTAAGTATAAATTTGTAATCGTTGATATCTAGATTTGATAGCCAGCACATTGCTGCAGCAGTGTGCTGGTGAATGTCCTTCAGGCCCCTGGCAAAAGAACGAAGGAGACATTCAGATATGACGTGCTCCATTGCTTATGCCTGGTGACCACAGTCGCATACAGGTGTTTGCCTCATTTTCTATTTAAAGAAAGTTTCAAAGAGCAAGACAACAACCTTCACACGGTGCTCCTGTTAAGTGTTGGTGGTTTTCGTGCTTTGTGCAAATTCACTAACATACCAGTGTCATCAACTAGCCACTGGATGTCGCATTATCGACCTCCCAGAGAGAGTAGCAACGATTATATTTCCTGCCAAGGAAATTTAATACACTGTTCAAAATTGATAAGGAAATATGTCTCTTATCATGGTGTTGGCTGTTATCATGATATCCCCCGTTCTTGGAATGTAACATCATAACATTTATTGTGATAAAATTAACGTTACTGTTTTAACACCTACTATTTAACATGAAAATCAGAAGGATTTGCCGTTGAAATTGAGGTGTATTTCCCAACTCTCTGTGGAAATTTCTGCAATGAGTGCATGACCAACATCTGGTCCAAACAATGCCAACAGTCTATTTCTATTTCCGCTAAAATTTTGCTAAATTCATCAGCAATATTTAAGAAAATTATAGCACATGGATTTTAACTTTTTAAATATACAGACTAAATTATTGCAGGCTGAAAGTAGGGCTGTAATCCAGTTGATGATACCATTATTTTTCACAGAACAGATAGTAGAAAATTATGCACTTAATTTGGGATATATTATTTACCATTCACTGTTAAGGCAGCTGTGGTTTTTTGGTCTCCATACATGCATGTATAATCTCCAGCATCTGTCAGATCTAAATCATGGATCACTAACTCAGCAATGGTGCCTTCCTGTCTCATTCTAAACTTGTCACTTGGTTTCAGCACTTTGGGCCCTTTCTTCCATTCCACTGGGGCAGCGACCTTGGTCAGCTCACAGCACAGAATGGCTGCTTCACCTTCTCTGGCTTCCAAATTCTTCAATTCTTTTTTAAAACGTGGAGGAAGGACTGAGGAGCATAGGATGAACAGAGAGTGCATTAAAATTCAAGAACTAATTGCAGCTGGGTGGCTCCAGGAGATTAGTGTATTAATCTTCAGTCTCTAGTAATTTGGGTTACAACATACAGTATCTAAAAACCAAATTAAAATGATTTCATGGGTCTCATCTGAGTCCTTGGTTGACATTTTTCCAGTGCACGAAGTTCAGCACATTACAATCAAACTGGCAGTCTGTTCTCTGAGACAGTCAAGCTCAGTGTTAGAACAGCTGCAGTGTAGCAGGTTAGGACTGAGAGGCATCGTCTGACATATACAATAGAAGAAAGCTTGCCCTGAACTTTCAAGAAGGTACGTCTAGTCTACTTGTGCTGTTATTAGGTTAGCATTTAAAACGTATCCAATGTACTATTTAAAATTGCAAGCTATTGTGGGTCAACTTGGTTTCCCACTCATCTTCTCTCAAGTTACCTATTAAAATAAATGAAATCTCAGTAATATGATTAAAGAAATGAATAAAGGGGAAAACTCAAACTGTTGCGTGTAATTTTGCCATGACTTAATTATTTACTCCCAAATTCTATTAAGATGACAAAAAGGAGCAGAAAAACCTCCATAACGTTGTACCAAACCCAAATTATGGACTTAAAGTGAAGAAAATTCATAGTGGTTGTTATAAATACAGTAGCAATATAAAATGACAGATGATATCAAGATCAGTTTGTGATCCTAATCGCAATCATAGAGGACATTGTAGAAAATCTCATATTATTTTTTGTTTTACCATGCACTGTCAAGGATGCAGTGGTCTTCTGGTCTCCACACACACAAGTGTAATCTCCAGCATCCTGTTCATCCAGGTCATGGATTGTCAGCTCAGCAATGGCATCCTTCTGTCTCATTTTATATTTGTCACTAACTTTGAGCACCTTTTGAGCCTTCATCCACTCCACTGGAGAAGCTTTGGTCAACTCACAGTGGAGAGTAGCTGTCCCACTTTCTGTGGCTTCCTCATTTTTGAGTTCCTTTTTGAACAGTGCAGGCAGAGCTGGGGGATGGAATAGGGACAGAAAGTGCATCAAAATCCATAAACTCAGACTTTAATTTATACCTTTCTTTTAAATTACTAGATCTTGATTTATGCAGTGTTGTGGTAGCTGTGTCGGTCCCAGGATATTAGAGAGAGAAGGTGGGTGAGGTAATATCTTTTATTGGACCAATTTCTGTTGTTGAGAGAGACTAGCTTTCAATCTTACACAGAATCTCTCTCACCAACAGAAGTTGGCCCAATAAAAAAATATTACCTCACCCACCTTGTCTCTTTAGATATTGATTTAGCAGCCTAAGCATATGTATGGCATTAAGACATAACTTCCAGAACATGATAATTGTCAGTTTGGTATCAAAAATACCTTTCTTGAGAAGTATTCAAACAATCAGTAATAAGGTTTTTAATGGGCTTATAAACAAATGTGCAGAAGATCATTTGTGAGGAAAAGGAAGCGTGGGCTTGGTGTGAAAGAGAAGACTGCGTTTGGGTTGGGAGAAAGAAGGAAGGAATAAAATGCAGGGAAAGGGGACATGACATAGATGTGCTGCAAAGGTTGAACTATGATTTCAAAAGCATCTGAACTTTGAGATTTATCTAAACTGAACAGGGTCTCTTAAGATTTACCCATTGATCAGCACTATAAATAAATTAACACCGCTGATAGTGTAATTAAGACTGTTTTGTATCACTCACCACCAGGGGTGCTGGAACAATCTTTATAGAGCGGGTGCTGATGATGAAAACTATGGAAACCATGTATTTGGCTTTTGACTTCAAGCCAGGGGGCGCGGCAGTACCCCCAGCACTCCTAGCTCCAGGACAACGGCTCATGACAGCAAAACTAACAATAAAATTACCATTGGCACCCATCAGATTGGATGTTGTAATTTCATGATTAGCACATATCATTGTTACCCCCAAGAAATACTGGGAACCATTTAATCCTGAGGGTCTGATTTCTCCAAAAAGTCCATAACCAAATGGAAGCCAAAATTTTCAGATATGGTTTCCTCAAGTCAGGCACTGAAATCCATTGACTTCAATCAGAGTTGCGAGTATTCAAATCCTCTGAAAATCAGGCCACTTTTATTTAGAAGCCTAAGTACATTCTTGGGGCCTAGAAAATGTTGGCCTTACTAAGTACAGATAAAGTTTTTACTCTGTAAAAACACAAAATGGATCTAAAAAAGGAAGGCATCTGTACCCCCTTTTAGTTCACAATAAGGAAGATTATTTTAATACCAAGAGACAAGGTGAGGTGAAATGAAATACAGATGGGCACTATAGAAAGAAAAAAAAGGAAAGGTGAAAACTAACAGTAAAACAGGTCAGGAAGGGAATTCCAAAGGGAGTGAAGCTCTCTGGAATATTTCTCTTGTAAGGTGGAATTTTTGTTTACCATGGACTGTCAAGACAGCAGAGGTCTTCTGGTCTCCACACACACAGGTATAATCATCTGTATCTTGTACATCTAGGTCACGGATCAACAGCTCTGCAATGGCACCTTCCTGTCGCATTCTGTACTTTTCACTGGGTTTGAGCGTTTTTTGCCCCTTCTTCCACTCCACGAGGACAGGGACTTTGCTCAGCTCACAGTGCAGAGTGGCTGTTGCACCTTCTGAGGCTTCCTTATTCTTCAATCCCTCCTTGAAAAATGCAGGCAGGACTGAGGGACAGCAATAAGGACAGTTGGATTTAAAAATGGGAAAAGTAAAAACTAAATGTTCCCCTCATTTTCCAGTTAATTCCTCCTGAGTTATCAGAACTGGACCATCAGCTGTCATTAGATCAGCTTCACTGCTCTCATATAATCAATATGAGAAAAAAATAGATAATCAGATAACCCCCATGCCCAGAAATGCAGTATTTGTAGAAAGGAGCAGAAGCCTCACAATCGTCACAAATCATTACAGAAGGAAGTGGACAAGAGGATCAGAACAGCAGGTCAAAAAAACATATTTTCCCCCGTGAAATTTCAAATGAAAAAATCTTCATTCAAAACTTTTCAGTTGAAACATTTTGGTTTTCCCATGAGAAGTTTCAAAATGAATTTTTTCTTGTTTCAACCTGAGATTTCTACACAAAACGAAATGACATTCTACGTCAAAACAAAACAAAGCCTCATTTTGAAATGTTAATTTGAAAAGGAAATTTTGTTTAGAAATATCCTGAAGGAAACAAAAAAAAATTTCACCTGATTTGACCTTATTCCCCATAAAAATAAATGTCTGTTTCAGCAAAACTATATTTTTCAGTGGGAAAACTTTCCACATGAAAAGTTTTGACCCGCTCTCATTGTGAGAGCATGGGAACTCTACAGCAATGCCCTTTACATACAGGACTGTATGTAATCACTTTTCTGTCTCAAAGCTGGAGCACAGGGAAAGAATCAATTTTTCTTAAGGAGAGAATGGGATGCATTGATGTAACTTTTCGGTTTGTTGTAAAGCCTAAATATGAGTCAGGCTATAGGCCTTACTAAGCTAACAGCTTATTGGGAACATGAGGAGAACAGTAACTCCAACAAAGAAACTTCCAGTGAAGAAACAATGGCCTGGAAACAGAAAAGCAGCAGCAGTTCTGGCTATGCAGGATCCCATTCTTATGGGTTTGTCCGATTCTTATCTATTTTCACTGTTTTGTGTCTGTGTAAGAGCTTGATCCAAACCTGACTGAAGTCAGTGAGCACCTTTTCTTTGACTTCTATGAGCTCTGGATCAGGACCTTAGCGAGGGATGAAAAAGGCCTATAGGTTACATCAGGAAAGGAGTGAGTCTATCCAAAGCAATGGAAGGGAAAATGGAATTATTTTTAGCATGCTTCTTCTTTTACCATTTACAGTTACAGCCGCCATGGTCTGTTGGTCTCCACACACACAGGTATAATTTCCAGCATCTGTCACTTCTAGGTCTTGGATTATCAACTCAACAACAACACCTTCCCGTCTCATTTTATACTTGTCGCTCAGTTTGAGGATCTTGTGTCCTTTCTTCCACTCCACGGTAGGAGCAACCTTGTTTAGCTCGCAGTGCAGAATGGCACTTTCACCTTCTGTAGCTTCTTGATTCTTCAGTTCTTTGGTGAAAAGTATAGGCAGAACTGCAGAATGAATGTGATATGGACAGAAGGGTATCAGAGCGGAGAAACTCAGAACTACAAATGCTCTCCTCTGTTAGTTATCTAAATCAATGCTGTCACTGTAGCCCCAAAGACTGTTTTTTTTTTTAAAGAAAAAGGTCTCAGTCGGGCTTCTGATTTTGTGCCCTCAATTGCGTAGAGTTATTTTATAGCATTTCAACATCTATCAATCTGATCAGTTGATAAAAATCAGGTGATTATATATCAAAATGCTACATAACCATTAGTGTTTGTCTCAGCAAAATCACAGGAGCATAATCAGAGACCGCTTTTCAATATTAGGCCCAAAATGTTTTCCCTTGACATAAATAATACCCATGCAGATTAGTGTCTGTGTTCTCTCTAAAACAGAACTCTTTAGAAGGGAACATAACTAGAAACCATGGTGTCAACTTTTTGCAGCACTAAAATATTTTAGAGGGGCCAAGAAACAATTCAAAATAAGTGACAGAATCTACAATAGCATTAAAAAAATCTATCATTTTCACTAAACTATCCTCTATGTAATGGCATAAGATGATGATTACCATCTGGTCACCGTAGAAACACAGACCCAACATTCCACGTAATCTGAAGTGAGATAATATAGTTCCATTTTATAACACAATCCCTAAGGAAAAACTTTCAAACCACCACATATATAGACCAAAAAACTAGACTGAATTTGTATTTGAGTTGGGGAAAAGAAACATTTAGGTGTCTGTACTACCTTTGATATTTGCACATATAATGCCTATGAATGCAATTACATGCAGCTCTCAAGAGGGAGAATGCAAAGAAAGATAAAGAAATTAAATACACAGGGATACCGGGGGTGGAATGAAGGTGAGGATAAAACATTATATTGGAAAAGGAATTTTAAAGGGGAGGAAATTATAGAGTTATATCATTTTATCTGGGACATCTGCTGCGTGTTTCTTTTTACCATTCACTGTCAAGGTCGCTGTAGTCTGCTGTTCTCCACACACACAAGTGTAATCTCCAGCATCCATCAAATCCAGATCAAGGATCAACAGTTCAGCAAAGGGACCCTCCTGTCTTATTTTGCATTTTTCACTTGGTCTGAGAATCTTTTGTCCCTTCTTCCACTCCACTGGGGCGGGCTTGCTCAATTTACAGTGCAGAGTGACTGTCTCACCCTCTGAAACTTCCTTGTTATTCAGTTCTTCTTGGAAAAATGCAGGCAAGGCTGAAGAATGCAATATAGACAGAGACTGTATCAGAACCAGAATGCAGTGAGTAGGGTTTTTTTGTGATAACCCATTTTTTTCCAATCACACATTTCAAAGCCCTAAAAGAAGGAAACTAAGTAAAATATACAGTTAAATACATGTGCATCATTCTTAGAATGGAGACAGCTTGTAGCAATAAGGATGAGAATAAGTTGTGCATAAAGAAGGAAAAGAAATGAGGGAACATAGCTGGACTGTGGCAAACCAATACCACACGGGGGAATGTTCTTTATCAAGGTGACCCAGTGTCACCACAAAGCTGAGGATATGAGTCCTCTTTCCAAAACTGCAGCGAACAAGGGATCAGAGGAGCAGCCATGGATCAGTGTGAATGCCAACATCTTGAGTTCCATAGAGGAGATAAATATAAAACAACCTATTTAATTTTGGGCACATTTACCATTCACTGTTAAAGCAGCCGTTGTCCTCTGGTCGCCACACACACAAGTGTAATCTCCAGCATCCGCCAAATCTAGGTCTTGGATAATCAACTCAGCAAACCGGCCTTCCTGCCTCATCCTGTATTTGCCACTTGGTTTCAGCACCTTTTGATCCTTCACCCACTCAACTGAGTCAACAGCCTTGGTCAGCTCACAGTGCAGGGTGGCTGTTCCACTCTCAGTGGCCTCCTCATTCTTCAGTTCCTTTTTGAAACGTGTGGGTAGGGCTGAGAGACACAAAACAAACAAATATTTCATCCAAATGCCACGAACTTGGAACTGTGAAGTGTCTTCCTCGGACAATGAGTGAACTGTAATTTATTTTTTAATGCCATGGGCCGCACCACAACACTCTTACACCAAGCATGATCTACCATTTGTCTAGCTGCAAACAACTGAAACCCAGAGAACAAGCCACCTGAAAACTAAGTCCCCAGTAAAGCAAGACTTTTGTGACAGTCAACAGAGGAAGTGATTGACTGTACTATCATGGAAGTGATTGACTGTACTTAATCCCCTTAACAGAGAGGTTGATAATTGCCCAAGGGGTCTCCTGCTTCAGGACCAATTCAGTAAAATACACACGCATGCTCTTTGCCTGGTTAGCATTCTTTAGAAGACTTTACACTGCACTGAATTCTGTCAGGGTAGAGGACAAATGGACATAGGAGGCACAGCATGATGTGCAAAGAAGAACAAAGAGAAGACAAGTAGGACACAGGTAAATTTTGTTCGGAAATAGGTAAAAGGGGGGGGGGACAGGACTCTCAGGAGTGTCATTTTTTTATGACTTTTTACCATTCACTGTTAAGGTTGCTGTGGTTTTTTGATCTCCAAACACACATGTGTAATCTCCAGCATCCTTCAGATCTAGATCATGGATGACCAGCTCAGCAATGGTGCCTTCTTGTCTCATTCTGTATTTGCCACTTGGCCTGAGCCCCTTGGGCCCCTTCTTCCACTGCACTGGAGCGGCTTTGCTCAGCTCACAGCGCAGAATGGCTCTTCCACCTTCTCTGGCTTCCAAGTTCTTCAGTTCTTCTTTGATGAGTGCAGGCAGGGCTGAAGGAGGAAGCAGGCATTTATATGATGTGCATCCACGTAATATGGTTGCACTGTATATGGCGTAGACTGAGACAAGGAACAGTTACATGACTCTCTTTCAGTGCCATGACTTTATAAGGATATTGACAAGGATGGCATGGGCGAAAGGCTAAATAAAACGGGACAGTGAGCTGGGACGTAAGGAAATGCCTGGATAAATGGCGGGGTCTGTCTCCAGAGCTGATAAATTGGCATATTCATTCGCACACAGTTAATTTTTGGGGGGCGGGGAAAGGATTAAACACAATTTAAAATAACTGTTGCCAAGCAGTTACTCTGCCAAAGAACCTGCTTTTTAACTCCCTGCAAAAACTCCCTGTTCTTTAAAATCAGACATCTTGCCCCACAGGGCCTTTCAGCTAGACTGTCGAGTTCAGCCTAGTGCCTTACTCCAGAGCAGAAAAGAGGTTTTACTGCAATAATTATTTCAAAGCCATTGACAGATATTATGTCGTCAACAAAAGATCATTTGACTGATATTCCTGGATAGGAGGGTTACCTAGAGAACACAACAGAAAAGCAGGACCAGCCTGGGCTGCCTCTCCCTCAGACCCTCCACCCGACCTCCAGATCCCGAACTGTGCAGGGAAGGCCCCCTGCTCTGGGGCCCATTAAGACCCTATGCAGTGGCCCTCCTCCCTCCAGATATGTGGCTTTGGTGAGAGAAATTGCAGGGAGGAGTTCGCCAGAGACTCAACCTGTTAGGACTCTTGAGAGCCTCTGCAGAAGCTGTTTAAGCCAGGGACTTTGAACACTGGCGATGTCATCAAAATACTTTTTACAGGTTTGACTGGACATTTGCTGCCTTGTGCTGATTGGCGGTTTGCTCCAGCCCTCTCTCACGGACTCCTCACCTCAGCATCACTCCACATCTGCTCCTCATAGTCTCCCTCTTTCCTTCCTTGCCCAACCATCCCCTTCCCTTCAATATTCCCTCTCCCTTCTTTTGTCTTTGTATTTTTAAAGCTGCCAACTAACCTCTCACATCCCTCCCAGAAAACCTTGGAACTAACACGATGTTTGCCACCGATTGCTCTGCTCATGTATTACATCCTTACCCCCAACCCGTCATCAGTCTTCTCTATCTAAACTATCAGCTCTTTGGGGCAGGGTCTATTGGCCCCTCTGTGTTTGTTCAGCAGCTTGCACAATGGTGCCCATTTTAGTCAGCGCCTAGGCATTACCATAATAAACATGATTAACAACAACAACAGAAAGTGATGAAAAAACCTCTACCGTGGATTTTGACTTGAGCAGTCGTCTGCTGGTCTCCAGTATCACAGGTGTATCTTCCAGCATCCTCCAGCTCTGCATTGTGAATGAGCAGCTCTGCCACACAACCCTTCTGCTTCAGCTCATACTTGGCACTCTCCTGGAGTATGGCTCCTCCCTTCTTCCACACCACTCGGGCATCGGGTTTAGTGATCTCACAGTGCAAAGCTACGGTGCTCCCCTCTTCCATTTCTGTGTTCTGCAGGTTTTGTTTAAAAAGGACTGGCAGAGCTAAAATATACAACCAGAGGTGATCAATATTGTGTACAGACCATGTCCACCATTCCCATATGACAATGCTCTGATATGGTCTACCCTTTCAACAGCAGTCAAGGAAGATGGCCAGTATGTTTGAAACTAAGAGGAAGTATTATTATTATTATTATTATTATTATTGGACTTGTGACTGGCAGTGTGGTGTATTTGGGTGTGAAACAAGTGCAAATTCCTTTCAGTTGTACAAAACAAACAAAAGGAAGAACTTCTTCGCACAATGCACAGTCAACCTGTGGAACTCATTGCCAGGGGATGTTGTGAAGGCCAAAGGTATACCTGGGTTCCAAAAAGAATTAGATAAGTTCACGGAGGATAGGTCCATCAATGGCTATTGGCCAAGATGGTCAGGGATGCAACCCTATGCTCTAGGTGTCCCTAAACTTCCAAATGCCAGAAGCTGGGACTGGACAACAGGGGATAAATCGCCCACATTGCTTTAGTGTAATATGAAACTGCACTAAAGCAATACAGATATTACTGAGTACATATATTATTGTTAAACCTTAACTATGGACCCATAACTGGCCCCTCTATAATGAAGAACTGCCGTTAAATTATAGCACACGTATTAAGTACTGCATAAGTAAAATAAATTGAAATCTACCAGCTCTGCCTACCATTTACTTTCACCCGAGCAGTTGTCTTTTGTTCTCCAGTGCTGCAGCTATAGTCTCCAGCATCTATTGATTTGGCATCTTGAATAATGAGCTCTGCAACAGTGCCGTGTTGCTTTAACTCATACTTGTCACTGGGTTGTAGAACTGTATCTCCCTTTGTCCATTTCACTGGGATGTCAGGTTTGCTCAGCTCACAGGTCAGTTTGACTTGATTTCCTTCTTTAGCTTCCTCATTCTGGAGTTCTCGTTTGAAACGAACTGGCAGAGCTAAAAATGTAGAATTGCAGAGTGTGACCATTGAAGAAAACAAGAGTGCCTGGAAATCACTTTTCCCCTTTTTGCTTCATCCCACATGAGCCCTTTCACGTAAGATGTAGAATCACAGAATGCCAGGATGAAAAAGTGCTTAGATTCTAATAATCCATCTCCAGCTGTCAGTGCAATATATTATTAATAACACCACAAATATTATTTAAATGGTTTAAACACTTAATAGCATGAGATCTTGGCCTCTCGTAATGTGGAGACTCTCTACGGGCCCAATCGTGAGAGAAACTGGACACCTTCAACTCCCCTGTAACACTATTTGCATGCCTGCCTCATGCTGTGAACTACTGAATACACAGAAGAGGGGAACTGTTTTATACCAGTTTTGTCACTGCGGTTAGTTAAAGGTATCCTTTCTCTAGTACCACATTTTGCAGATGTCAGTCAGGGATGTGAGAAGTTGGACTACACTCCGGACAGGTGTTCAGAGCTAGCCCACTGCCATATAAAAAAAGAGAACTAGCAAGGTAAAATAATACATACAGAAAGAGAACACAAGGATAGGACAAACAGCATGACAAACAATAGCTGACACATTAGTTTTCCCAGTCAAGGATCCCTTCTCCTTGTAGGAAGATGGACACATTTTTATCAGACATGAAGATGTACTAACGTAGCAAACACTGCAAAGCATACACAGAGAGAAAGGTGAGCAGATAAATAAAAGAGTCCCACTGAAGATTCCCACACAGCCTCTGTCCGAAACAGTGATTTCAGATTGCAAAGTGAATTAGTGAAAAGTAGGTGGCATCCAAAGTTTCTGTTAGTGTTGACTGTGGAAGAGGAAAGAGGAAACATCTGGTGGGGTTTCCTGCTTCAGATCAGTCACAGTAGAAAGTGCTGTTGCTTGACGGTCTCTGTTTTCACAAATGTGTTCACTACTGTCTTCTAGCACAAGGTTATGAATGTGCAGCGCGGCACTTACACTTTCTGATTCATCACACACTAGTTGCTTAGCTGAAGAACGACAGCTCCTTTCCTCCATTCCACTTTCAGCCCTACTTCGGTGCACACACACCTTTCACGGGGCCCTGCCTTTATCTACCACTTCATCATTCTGGAACTCTTGAGTAAACTTCCTGGGTTCATAGCTGGACGGGGCATGGCAGTACAATGTGTTATAGCATGTGTCCTTATCCCATGGGCCATCTACATCTACTGTTCCACTGGGGATCTCTTAAATCCATTTGCTTAAATCCTTTAACACTCAAGAGGAGAAATTTCAAATCTATTGTAGCTGCTATGTAACATAAAACATTGCATTTCTTTTTCTTGATAAAAAAATCCTCTCCCCCCAAGTGTCAGAGCCAGTTCCTATTGAAACCAATGGGAGTGTTTCTATTGTCTTTAATGGGAGTTGGATCAGTCCCCTAGTGTAGTAGAAAAGCATAACGAACAAATGAAGATGAGTAACAACTACAAAGCTCTCCTTCGTCACATTGTTAAGATAGTTCTTCCTTCCATTCTTAGGGCAAAATCCTGCATTCCCTCAGTTCTAAATGGTGCTCTCCCCACATACCTGGAGGACTCAGTGACATTCATGGGAGATGAGCACACATAAGGAAGCTGACTGAAAATCAATGTGCATAACTGAGAAGGGTATTTTCCTTTCAGTTCAGTAAACTACACCCAGCTCCAGCCCCTGCCTATCCTTGCATTCCGAAGCTCATTTCAATCTCAGAATAAATGTTTTGTCTATTTTACACTTTTTCACCTGCCTGGAGGCTGTCCAGCTGAGTTAGTCAGAACATATCCTGCATTACAGTGTGAAGAGATGGAGTTAATTTTCAGTTCAGTTGCAGCCAGGTGTTAAATTGTTATTTTGACCTTTATGTTAGGCAGCATCACTCCAAACTTCCTTACCCTTGACAGTGACAACTGCACTATTTTTAGCTGTTCCAGCCTCACACTCATATCTGCCACTGTCTCTCTCTTCTGTCCCACGAATGACAAGCGTGGCTTCAAATCCCGACCGGCTGATCTTATACTTAGAGGAGTTTCTAAGGGTCTTCCCATCTTTGCACCACTTTACCGGGCTGTCTGATTTGGAGGTTTCACAATGAAGAAAGGCATCCTCTCCCTCAAAGATTTTGGCATCAGCAAGCTCCTTTGTAATGATGCAGGGTTTCTCTAGAATCACATAAAACTTGTCTGAGATTTTCAGAGGGAGGGGAGCAGCACTTTCCTTACATGTGATTATTTATACCAAAGATATGGTTCAATATTCTGCAACGTCATTATCGCAAAGGAACAATTTGGGGGTGGGAGGCATTAAGCCCTTATAGTGGGGCTTTCTACCTGTAGACATGGTTTTGAAAATGCCTGGTACAGTATGGCAAAATCCAGGGGCCAAATGTCTCTGTGGAAGAATATGAATCAGGGATAAGTTATCTAGAACAGGCATGGTTTAACATTAACTAGGGAGAAGCATGAATTTCACTACTTCAGGAAAATTCCCCTAGATCCTCTTCAATATGAAAAATGCACAGCATGATGCTTCTGCCTAAACAATAAGTGTACATGTGCACAGTGAGAAAACTGATCCGATACAAAGCACATGGCAATGCAAATTTGTCAGAACCAATCAACTGTTGACTTTTGGCTTCTCAGTGGTTTTTAAAGAAGTGAATCAGAAACTGGTTTCTGCCAGCAGATCGTCACAAGTTTTTGCCACTTAAATGCCAGGGTTTTGCTAGTAAAAGCGGCTTTTTGCTTTCTGAAAACAGCTGCCCATTCTGCAGAACAATGTCAATTTTATAAAACGGTGCAAAGTTTCACCCTTCCAAAACCGCTCATGTGATTCTTCAAAAAGTGTTCAATTTGATGCAGCAGAAACCAAGTATTTTACTCAGCTCTGCGTACTGAAGAATTATTTTATGACTCCAAGAGGTACACAGTATGGATCCTGAATTCATTACATTCAGGTCATGTGGCCTCATTGACGCTCTCCGCTTGCCTCTCTCTCTCTCTCTCTTCCTTGTTTCTCAATACTGACTTCTCTAAGTAAAGAACTCATATCACAGGACCTAATTTATAGCATTTACTGCTATCTATCCATCTGCACACATATACCACTACCCAGTGCTGGCCTGTACTCTCTTTATCCTTTCCTGCGGCCTTTATGCTTGAATTACCTTTAACAACCAAACTGGCAGATGTTTTCTTATCACCAGCTTCAAAGGTAATGACCCCCGAATCCTTCAGTGACAGTTTTTTCAAGGTTAGCAAGTGATATCCTCCAGGATGAGACTGGATGTCATTAAGTTCATTGGTATGGAGTGGGGTTTTATCCAAAAACCACTGCACATTGCTATATTCTACTGGAGAGATTCTGCATTTGAACATGGCAGATTCTCCTTCTACCACATCAACATCTTCCAGATCTTCAATTATAAGTATTTTCTGGCCTGAAAGGAACACAGACATATCAATTGCTGGACTCCTTTGCTTCTATCCCTGTGTTCAAATAAAGGCAAAGGGGAATGCCAATGACATGACCTCCAGCACAAGTGCTTTTGTGAAAGGAACGCGATTCTTGGTAAAGAAGGTTTAAATACCATTCCACTGTTATTGATCAAAGAATTCAGAGAAAATAAACATTTACAGGACACACCAGAACAGGATGAAGACAAATTCAGGGCACTAGGCTACATGTCATTGATTTGTAAAGATTCCAGTACACACTCAGGGGAAAATTACAATTCTAATATTTTAATCTCCCCAGAATTTCAGAAATGAAATCCACTATATGGACCTGAGAAAAGAATGAGGCCCTCAATATGCCATGTGTTCTGGACATCTAGGTTCATTGAATGGATGTTCCCAAAACCCCTGTCTGGATTTATCATATTTTGCTAGACCACATACAACTTTCTTCTTTAGCAGTGCTACCAGCCAGATTCCAACTTCTCTGTAAACAGCCAAATGACAAACACACTGATGAATGGAGATTTAATTTGGGAACTATGTTAGTAATTTATCTGTCAAAGGAAAAACAAGAAGCAGTCCTGGAAATCAGTCTAAGAACAAGAAAAAAAAGATTATATATACATAAAGATATTCCGGATGTCAATGTGAATTACAACACAAATTCAAGAAGTGTTACTGAACCACAAAAACCAATGTACTCCCATAGTTTTCATGGACTAAGCTTGTTCCACATTTTCAGTCATATATTTGAGCTTAATAACATTGTCCTTTCTAGTGGTTAAATCAAATATTTTATAGGTCAACAAAGTTGTTTAAAGCTGGCATTAAAAATCTTTCACACTGTGCAACAGATGCTTTACGACATCTTAGGCAAGACCCTGGGTCCTCCCTATTTTAGGGTAATTTGGTGCTTTTGGAAAGCTAGAAGGTTGCACACTGTTTCTTTTGTAAGCTCAACTGGCAGATAATGGGAGGATGTAGTGCGGCAGTTGCCCCACTCCAGGAGAGCAGGGGTTAAAAGCAGCCCTTGGAAAGGGCTATGGCTGGGACCTAACTAGAAAAGGGGTTAAGGGCAACCACAGCTGTGGCCACACCCAATCAGGTCACAGCTGGCCCTAATATAAGGGCTAACAGAGGAGCTGGGTCAGTCTCACTCCAGCCTTGGAGTGGGAAGGACCTTGCTGCTTGAAGGAGCACAGGGTACCTGAAGCAGAGCAGTGCTGGGGAAGGGCAGGCAGAGCTGGGGAGCTCAGGCCTGGCACGTCCCCAGGCTGAGGCCTTGCTGAAGGCCAAAGGAGGTACTGGGGCTGCAGGGAGACAGCTGGGCCAAGAAAGGCAGCAGGTCCAACCCCCTTGCCAGTGATGAGTGGCCATCACAGACTGCAGTTTGCCCCAGTGAAAGGGGGCTAGATGACGATGGGCAGTAGCCACTGAGGCAAGGTGGGCTTAGAGGGTTGGGAGTTCCCCTGGGAGGGAGACCCAGAGTGTGGGGGCACTGCGGTGGGCAGAACCCCAAGGGAAAGGGGCACCAGGGTCCAGGAGGGACACAGGGCCTGAGGCAGGAGAGACACAAGCCAGCAGGGGGTGCTCCGAGTGCTGGAATCGAGCTAATTCCCGGACGACCAGCTGGATGCACTGCGCTGGTGAGTGCTTGATCTGCTACAGAGGGGCAAGAATGCAGTGTCTATCCCTGAATCCGTAGCAATTTTACAAGACACTGCCACAGAACCTAAAATTGTACTGTTAAGTCATCTGAGCTGTTCCTCTTCTTCTCTTTGTTGTTTCATCAGTTTCGTTTCAATAACAATTTCCCCCAGATAGTGCCCTTTTGGTGCTGCAATCAGAGGTGCGTGAGGTCCTCTGAACATTGTGACATCAGAGGTAACTCAACCAATCACCATTCACTCCCTCCAGTAACCCTAACCCTAACCTGAAAGCCTTAATGCTGCTGCTTGCCTTGGTCATCTTTCCCATTGACAATTGTTATTTGGTGCTGAGGAATCCCTCTTCCTGCCCCACCAAATGGGCACCGTTTAGATTAACTAAAACAGTTTTGACTGGGCAAAGGTACATAATCTTGCCTGAGGCAGGTGTACTGTGGAGGGTGTCTCAGGGCAAATCTGCAGCCTCACCCTGCCTCGGTCAATATAGCTCCAGATCTGAAACAGCCCCTGCTATTCCAGTCCTGAACCCCCACACCCTCCAATTCTGTCAAAGCACCTCAACCTTGACCTGCAGTTTCATAGAATCATAGAATATCAGGAATGGAAGGGACCTCAGAAGGTCGTCTAGTCCAAACCCCTGCTCAAAGCAGGACCAATCCCCAGCTAAATCAACCCAGCCAGGGCTTTGTCAAGCCGGGCCTTAAAAACCTCTAAGGAAGGAGATTCCACCACTTCCCTAGGTGCTTCATCACCAGCGCTTCACCACCCTCCTAGTGAAAAAGTTTTTCCTAGTATCCAACCTAAACCTCCCGCACTGCAACTTGAAACCATTACTCCTTATTCTGTCATCTGCTACCACTGAGAACAGTCTAGATCCATCCTCTTTAGAACCCCCCTTCAGGTAGTTGAAAGCAGCTATCAAATTCCCCCCTCATTTCTTCTCTTCTGCAGACTAAACAATCCCAGTTCCCTCAGCCTCTCCTCATAAGTCATGTGCTCCAGCCCCCTAATCATTTTTGTTGCCCTCCGCTGGACTCTTTCTTATTTTTGCACATCCTTCTTATAGCGTGGGGCTCAAAACTGGACACAGTACTCCAGATAAGGCCTCACCAATGTCGAATAGAGGGGAATGATCACGTCCCTCAATCTGCTGGCAGTGCCCCTACTTATAAAGCCCAAAATGCCGTTAGCCTTCTTGGCAACAAGGGCACACTGTTGACTCATATCAACCAATTCATCTCAACCAATGGGACTGAAGCATGCAAATTAACTCGATGGAGGGAGTGATGATTGCTTAATTACCTCTGATGTCACAATGTTCCTGTGCCAGCAGCACCAAAATGAGCACTATGTGGAAATCAGGCTTTCCCCAAGTTCCGTTGTTTTTGACTATCTCCAAAATCAATAGAGCTCATGCTAGCAGTGCCTAGAGCATTCTCTGAAATGTTAGACTTGATCAGATGTGATATTCAAAGGTTATTGCATTACTGACATAGAAACAGAGGAGTTTTAGGCCTCACTTTGTTTGGCCACCTGGAAGGTCACACAATTCATTGCTTCTGTAGGCTAAACTCATTGCACTCCTGTGGAGTGTTTAGATTTTGACGAATCAGGATATTCTGATGGAAAAATCTCCCATCTCCCCATACCTAGGGCTCTATGAGTTCCCCATTTCCAGCTGCCCCCTTACTAAGGTTCCCAATGTCTCCTCCCACTCTCTCCGCAGGTCAGGAGATCTGTGTGTGCCCCGTCTCCCCCATGAATGTTATCACATGACAGACAGACAAAGAAATGCCACTGAGTCAAGCATTAGGCCTCACTTCACCTGGCCAAATCATATGCATTAGTGCACAACCGACACTAAATTACAGAAGGGTACAAAATTAATTCAGATACTTGAAAGCGCAGAATAAAATGTACCAATGGGCCAAAAATATGTACCTTATGCCTGGCCCAAGTGCACAGGTTTCGGACAGAGGTTTGCCACAGGGCTCAAGAGAAGCAAATCCTTCTTCCGTGGCAGCAGAAGGATTCTCCAGCTATTACCACTTCCTGAAGACTGCAGCAGCCACTCTGCATACAGGCCCTGTGCTGAATTAACCACACCCACACCCACCCACACACACACCCCACCACCACCCCTTGGCTCCACAAATCCTATCAATCACATATATACACACACATACTCGTGCCCATTTTTTAAATTTCACCCACAGCATTTCAGGCCTAAATTTTCAAAAGTGAGTAGTGATTCTGGGTGCCCAAATCAAGTCACCTTAAAGGGGCCTGATTTTCAAGGGTGAATGCTCAGGCAGTTTCTGAAAGTCAGCTTCCTTCAAGGAGTCTCAATCTGGGCACCAAAAAAAATGGAGGGGCCAAAAATCACTAGCCACTTTTGAAAACATGAGCCTCTAGGCTGTAATCCGATTGGCATCCCTTAACTCACGCTGCTCAGCTGCCAGTAAGTTGAGCTCAGAATTATAACACACACACTTCCTGCCATCCGTCAATCGTGCAGTACTTGGTCATGCATTCAAGCCGTTCATACCTTGCACGATCAGCTTGGCTCTAGACTGAGCCTCGCCAACGTCGCAGGTGTAGGTGTCGCTGTCACTTTTCTCTAAGGCATTAATAGTGAGCTGCAGGATGTTCCCTTTCTGGACGATCTCATATTTCTTGCTTGTCTTGAGCTCGACCATCCCTTTCCGCCAGGTCACCATGGGTGCGGCTTTCTCAGTCTGACACATAAAAACAGCGACTCCTTTTTCATCAGCTTTCAGATCTGAAAGCTCCTTCAGAAAGCGATTGGGTTTTTCTGAGGAAAGTGACAACCAATGGTTAGCCCAACATAGTCCTCAAGTACATTCTAAACACCCTGGACCGAAGTCTCCACTGCTTTGCAATCATTTACAGCTGTCCGAAGTGAGATCCGATCAGAACGGTAGCACTTTTACATCTACCATGCACAGGTGTGTACACGACTGTACAAGGAGCAAAGCTGTTGAGAATCAGATGCTTGTAAAGAAACAAAATGTCATTAGTCTCCCTTCTCTGTGGCCACCTATATTAGGTATGCCCATAGTCTGTTATAGAATTCATAGAATCATAGAATATCAGGATTGGAAGGGACCTCAGGAGGTCATCTAGTCCAACCCCCTGCTCAAAGCAGGGCCAATCCCCAGCTGAATCATCCCAGCCAGAGCTTTGTCAAGCCTGACCTTAAAAACCTCTAAGGAAGGAGATTCCACCACCTCCCTAGGTAACCCATTCCAGTGCTTCACCACCCTCCTAGTGAAAAAGTTTTTCCTAATATCCAACCTAAACCTCCCGCACTGCAACTTGAGACCATTACTCCTTGTTCTGTCATCTGCTACCACTGAGAACAGTCTAGATCCATCCTCTTTGAAACCCCCTTTCAGGTAGTTGAAAGCAGCTATCAAATCCCCCTTCATTTCTTCTGCAGACTAAATAATCCCAGTTACCTCAGCCTCTCCTCATAAGTCATGTGCTCCAGCCCCCTAATAATTTTTGTTGCCCTCCGCTAGACTCTTTCCTATTTTTTCACATCCTTCTTTAGTGTAGGGCCCAAAACTGGACACAGTACTCCAGATGAGGCCTCACCAATGCCGAATAGAGGGGAATAATCATATCCCTCGATCTGCTCGCAATGCCCCCACTTATACAGCCCAAAATGCCGTTAGCCTTCTTGGCAACAAGGGCACACTGTTACTCATATCCATCTTCTCATCCACTGTAACCCCTAGGTCCTTTTCTTCAGAACTGCTGCCTAGACACTCGGTCCCTAGTCTGTAGCAGACAATGAAAGACAATGTACTAAATTCCACAGCAAGAAATTCTCTCTCTCCCTGGTGAGAAATGCAAAGATTTCCAGATGTAGTTCACTAACCCCTTGTACTGAAAAGAGACATGTACAATGAGTTTAGGGATAAATCCGGGCCTCCACTTGAATTATAACTGCTGGCCTGATTTTCATAGATTTCAAGTCGCTCTGAAAATCAGGTCACATGATAACAATATTACCTCTTGAGACCTGGATTTTGGATTGCCTTGGAATTGGTTTGATACTTTTCAAGTCATACAGCACTGAACACACTGTCAGAGCTTGATGTATTATTATTTATCATTATTAACATGAATATTTTTTGCACTTATTCAACACCTCAAAGTGCTGTCCAGAGGTGGAGAGGTGTGTCTCATCCATCTGTTACATTTTGGTTTTTAGATTGCAAACTCTTTGGGGGAAGGATTGTAATTTATTATTGGTCTGTTTTGTGCCTGGGGTAATAGTTGTGGCCTTTATGCTACACTTCCCTCTATATTTACGGCACGCCTAAAATCCCTCCTTGGCAGCTGTACTGAATCGCCTTATCTGTAAGCAGTTAAGCAGTTCAAATAAACTACTTGGGCACCTGACCAGAAGGACCAATGAGGAAAGGAGATACTTTCAAATCTGGTGGGGGAAGGATTTGTTTGTTGCTCTCTTTTATTGTTCCCTCTCCCGGCGGAGGGAGAAGCCAAGCAGGTACAGCATCTTCTGAAAATATACCTGGAATAATCCATCTAAAACCACAGAAATTGTAAGTAGGGCAAGGAAATGCATTAGGTTATCTTTTGTTTTAGCTTGTGAATTTTCATATGCTACAGAGGTAATTTTATTCCTGTTTTTGTAACTGTGAAACTGAGCCCAGAGGGGAATTGCGGGGGGAGGGATAGCTCAGTGGTTTGAGCATTGGCTTGCTAAACCCAGGGTTGTGAGTTCAATCCTTGAGGGGGCCATTTAGGGATCTGGGACAAAAATTGGGGATTGGTCCTGCTTTGAGCAGGGGGTTGGACTAAATGACCTCCTGAGGTCCCTTCCCATGCTGATATTCTATGAATCCTACGTTTTTTAAATCTTTTTATTACCCTGTAAAGTTACCTTCCATCTTGATTTTGCAGGTGTGATTCTTTTACTTTTTTCTTTATAATAAAGTTCTTCTTTTAAGAACCTGATTGATTTCAGTGTCCTGAAGACAAAGGTCTGGTCTGTGCTCACATTGCTAAGGCAATTAGTTGGTATATTAATCTCAAGCCTCCCCAGGAAAGGGGGTGAAAAGGCTTGGGGGGATATTTTGGGGGAATAGGGATTCCAAGTGACCCTTCCCTGAATTTTTGTGTAAATCATTTGGTGGTGGCAGCAATACCGTCCAAAGAAAGGAAAGGAATTTGTGCCTTGGGGAAGTTTTAACCTAAGCTGGTAGAATATAAACTTCAGGGATCTTTCATGCAGGTCCCCACTTCTGTACCCCAGAGTTCAGAGTGCGGGGGAACCCTGACAATGTGCTACTGTAATATAAATGTTAAATAATAATAGTAATAATAATGGTGGGCAAGTGTTGTTATTTCCATTGTAAAGATAGGGAAACTGAATCACAAAGAGGTTATCCAGAGAGTCAGCAGCAGAGATGAGGATAGAGACAGTTGCTTCTAAATCCCAGTCCCCTGTTCTAACCACTGGACTCCTCTTTGGCATAGATTGTGGTCTTATTACTCTGGCGTTTAGGGTACAATTAACATTAATAAAGTTCAAATAGTTTTTCATTTATATCATTTTCAGTGTGTGTTTGGGGGCTTTCCCTCACCATCGCCCATGCAGATCAGTCAGTTAAGTGACACAGTAAGATTCTGCAAAATTGCGAAGTTTTTTTCAGAAATTACTAATCTAAAAAAAAAAGAAAGAAAGATAGATCTGTACGAAGTTTGGAAAAACAAAAAAATTGGTCTGTTAAATAAGGCCAGTGGAATAATTTTGCAGTTTTTTGCCCTACTCTACATACTTTCAGGCTCCCGGGTGTTTGTCCACTGACCTTCTACTGTGACCGATGCTTTAGTTTTAGATGTCTCCGTCTCACACGTATATTCCCCAGTATCCTTGGTCATGGTATCATGGATGACGAGTATGGCCCATGTTCCCTCTTGGCGCAAGTCATATTTTTGGCTGTTCCGAATCGCTTTGCCATCCTTGTACCACTTCACATTTGTGTCAGGTTTGGATATTTCACAGCTCAGGCTGATGTCTTGTCCTGCTGCTGCTGTCTTATTCTCCAGCTGCTTTATAATCTCTGCTGGTTTTTCTAAGGGAAGCAACAATATCTGTTAAAAATCCATGTTCTGGAACTTTATCATTTTTTGGAGCATTAGCCTTCCTTCTATCTAAAAAATCATTTAATATAGATTCACATAACAGAATAAATTCACATTACATTACCGATTTACTTTCAGATAGAACTATCTGGGGAAAAAGCAAGTGCTCATGTTTAGTGGACATTAATTTTGTTTATTGGATGTCAATGAGCAGCAATTGGGAACTGACAATTAATTACTTACAAGAATGACAGAATGGGACTTATTTGTAACAAAGGCATTCACTTTGATGGCTACCATTTTTGCATCCATAGTTAATTATGGATGCTGTTACTGTGGGTGCAAACTGAGTGGTTAGTCATCTAACTGCATTTGCACCTGCAATAATTTGCACCCATAATTTCGGACCTGTAATTAATAGTACTGAGAAAACTGCAAGCAGAGATGAGGCCACTTTAAATAGTCCCTTCCCCCCATAAACATTTATTTTAAAAGCTTTAAAGCAATATAAATGTTTCAATATTTCAAGTTGTTTTTAAGATCAGTTCCTCATCCAATTGAATTCAATGGAAGAGTTGCCATTTACTTCAATGAGATAAGGATTTTGCCTTAACCAATTTTTTGACATTGCTCCAACTCTGAAATATCTCTGCACTCGTTACCTTTCACAACCAGGGAGGCCTTGGAGTTTAAGTTGCGAGCAGTGAAGACTACTTCCCCAGCATCAGCAGCAACCACATTCCTGATGTCGAGGGTGTATTTTCTCCCTTTGTTAAAGGTCTTAAATCGTCCACCACTGTGCACTTGATTCCCCTTCAGCATCCAGTGGAAATCGCCAATGCTTTCATGGGACAAAATACACTCAAAAGTACAATTCTCCCCTTCTTGAACTTCAGTGCTCTTCAGGCGTTTAGTGATACCAATGTTCAACTCTGGAAGGCAAGAAGGCAGGTGCTACATTTAGGACTGGAGAAATGTGGTATTGTATAGCAGTCAGAGGCCTAAGAGGGCAACCGACATATATGGAAAAGCTTAAAATTCACATGAAGAACAACACTGAACGCTTGCTATCTGAAGGGTTAGGAGAATGAGAGATGGAAAAGCACCACATTCTTCATTTGCATATTCAGTATTGTGGAAGAACGACTACTAAGTTATCCCTTAATGCCCAGTGTAACCCCTCCTCCTCCACTGAGTTGTAAGGATGGGAAAGGGACTTGACAGAACCTGGACAACTTGCACTAGAATGAGCATGCTCAGGAAAAACAAGCATCCTCTGTGAAATGGAGTCAAGATTTCATGAAAGCTGGAGAGAAGAATGTCAGTCAGGAAGCCTCTACAACTGTGCATGCGGTGAAGGTCTCCGCTCACATTGGCTCTGAGAAATGGGATGTTAGTGATTGTTTGCCATGTTGTGACCTGCCCAAGTCCGCTCAGAACACATAGGCATTTGAAAGACTTGGGACACTTTCTTCCTACAGATAGTAACAAGGACTGAGGAACAGGGGCCTGTGGGTATTTTTTTCAGATGGAGGATATAATTCTGTTTTTGTTTCCCCAGAATAGACTCTAAGCTAACATCTGAAACATGTTAAATTCCATGTTATTTTCTCTAAAGAAACCCCTATTTCTTCTCTGTGCATGCATATGTACGATCAATATTTTTATTAAGGAGTTTATTTGTCATTTTGGCTCATCATTTTTATTAATAACAGAAGGTTCGGAAGGATTTGCTCCATAGCTCAGTCTAATAAACAGCTGAACCCAGCAGAGAGGTGTGCAGCAATTTGCACCTCTGCTATACTAAATGCCTCATAAACTAAACGAATGATAAATACGAGGGGAAATGATTGGCCACCTTATGAAAGTTAACCATAAAATATGCCCGACCTAGGAAGAAAATGAGCAAATAAAGTTTCTGAAAAATGTGCAGGTCTACAATGTCTGCCACTAAAATGTTTTGAGCTGCCAACAGGTACCATTCAATGCTATTTGAGATGTCATAGTTTTTCCCTATGCTTAGAATAGAGAATAACTGTGATTGCAGAGACATCTATGTATCATTTGGTAACTAGTGACATCTTGATTTTAAAATGGAGACTACTGTGCCTCATGAAGGAGAATATGTGACTCAAAGAGAAGAGGCAGGCAGCACTCATTCATAGCACCATTTAAAAGAACACAGTCATTTTCAGCTGCACCTACCCTGAATGCTGACCCGTGACTTGGCAAGATCAGTGCCAATATCACATGTGTATAAACCAGCATCATTCTTGTCCAGATCGTGAACAACGAGACACAGTGTCTTCCCAGCTTGCATCTGCTCATACTTGTCGCCAGGGGTGAGCTCCACATTGTCCTTCTTCCAGATGGGTTTGACCTTTGGTTTGGAGACCTCACACTCCAGTGTGATCACACCACGCTCCTCCCCAACAACATCATCCAAGGACTTCATGAAGACGATGGGCTTCTCTGAAAGAAATTAATGTGGCGGGAGGGGTGGAGAGGGAGAAAAAAAAACAGGACATTCAGACAAAACAACTTGCAGTATATTCCAGTTGATTAAAGAGGGCTTAATCAAACCCTTGTCATGCTCAGTGCAGCCATGACCATATACATATGGAATCGAAGGCACTCTCACACCTCATGTCCCTGGAATTTATTTTGGAGAGAGGGGGACCACAGTTTTCAATAACCCCTCTGTTGTGGGAGGAGGGGTGTAGAGATGAGTGGGAGCAGCTGATCTGCATCTCCATGCCATGGACAGTTATTTGCAGTGCTGAGGTCCCACGGAATCGTGGTGCTCCTTGAGGTGTACTGTGGCTGTTATGAATCATATTTCTCTCTGTAGTACAGTGCCTTTAACTGGGCCTTGGGGTACAGGTGCACACCCCCATGGACCTATTATGGCCCTTGGGCCCTTTAAAACTGGAAGTTGTAGCCACAGGACACATGACTGGGAGCAAGCATGTCGTGTCCATGCAGGAAACCAGTTATAAAGCAGGGGTAGCCAACAGGAGAGACCTAGGGTCAGGGAAGCCCTAGTGTTGGTCTCACCATTGTAGCCAGGGAGAATCAACACAAGGGAAGGGAGCTGGAAAGAGTTCAGGTTATTAATACCCAAGAGTGTGAGTTGATTGGTTCTGGTTTTGAGTTTGTGGTTTAGAAAGAAAATGAGCCCCGGAGAAAAGGATGTGACTTCATTTTTCCATACACACACCCCCTAGCTGGAGAGACTGCATATCACTCAACACTCAATGCAGCATGTTAGCAGCAGGAGAGAAACATACTGTGCTCTCTCTCATGGAGATTCTACTTCCCCCTCCAACATCTTGTTATTTTCCTTAATCTAATTTAAAATACATTTTTACTAAAAGTGCATCTTTGCTCTTTGTGTATAGAAAAACAGAACAACGTCTGACTGTGAGGGGACAGGGGAGTAAACCCTTCAGCGTCTCTGAGGGGACATGGGAAGTAAATCCCTCAGACTCTCTGAAGAGGACATGACGGGGTGGGGGGAGAATATCTCTCAGATTCTCTGAAGGGAATTGGGGACTAAATCTCAAAGAACCTTCAGTTCCAACTTCTCCCTCTGTTGTCTTCTTGCCAAAGGTACATCCATAACCATGACAAAATATTTCCTTGCTTTTGAAACAGTCTAATTCCAGAATAGGTTTCTTGAAAGGAAGGCGTGGTCTGCTGTGCCCCATTAGATACACACTGGAGTTTAGCTACAAATAATCAAAGGCCAATACAAGATAATCATCTATAGATTTTTGAAGGGTGGTAACATTCAGCAGAGGAAATAATTTTTCAGACTGATCCAGGTCGCAGGAGTGAGAAGTAATAGGATAATGCTGAACAAGGGAAATATTTGGCAGGATACCGGGGTCGAATTTCCTAATCATTTCAGTTGGACTACAGTATTCACACCTAAGGGAAGAGGTAGAATCCATGTTTATTAACTACTCAAATTCTGGTAGAGAATCATAGGGCCTATAGGGAGCTACACTGCACTGGCAGGGAAAGGATGGGGCAACTGAATAACTCTTTTCCATTTCTTATTTACATTCTTAAATAATTCCATAGGATTGGGGCCATTACCCACCTTTCACCTTCAGGTGAGCGCTTTCTGACACCTTCTCTGTCTTGACAGTCACCGTTCCTGCATCATCCAGCGTGACTTGCTTCAGTGTCAGAGTGTGGTACTTGCCGATCTTCTTGATCTCATTACAGCTGTTGGTGTAGAGGACAGTGTCATTCAGTAACCATTCCACTTCCTCGTCGTCATGGGACAGCTCACAGGAGAAGACAGCGCAGCTCTCCTCCTCAGTCTCCACATCCTGCAAGTGTTTGGTTATCGCCACCTGCCGGGCTGCAAGAAACCAAAGTTGCATAAATAAACAAACGAGTAAGTCACCACAACAATGATGATAATTAATTAATAAAATCATTAACAGAATCACAGATCTGATAGCGTTTAAGGCCAGCAGGGACCAATAGATCATCAATTCTGACCTCCTGTACACCACAGGCTGTTACATTGCCCCTAGTCACTCGTGTATTGAGCCCAATAATAAGGCATCCAATGCAAAAGCCCCTTCTCATATTGTACAGCACCATCTATTCTCCTTGCAATATACAAAACTCTTTTTATTAAAAAATAATTAATTCCTTCTCAAATGATAGGACCTCTCCCCTCCCCCACGTGGTATAGCCACATATTATAAAGTAATATTATTACATCTAAATGTGCCAACTGGGATCTAGCTCTCACTGTGACACACACACACACACACACTAAAAATCAGCCTTTGCTTCATAAAGCTTACACTCCAAACAGATAAGGCAGATAAAGGGTGCAAGAAAGAAAATTTAATTATCCCTATTTTACAGATGGGGAACTGAGGTATACAAAGATCAAGTGACATGCCTAAGGTCACACAGGAAGTCTGTGACAGAGATGGGACTTGAACCCCTTTCTTTTGAGTTCCAGATCAGTGGCTTAACTAGAAGACCACCTTCCTGAAAGCCAACAGATCGTTGAAATGTTATTCTTCACAGGACTGGCTGATTAAGGGGATTGATTAGCAATATGGAACCTTTAAACTGTAAGCCACTAGTACGAATCTGATTCTGATCAGTAGCATCTAGATGCTATCAAGTGATGGCTATATGACTATTAAATTAAATTAAATTAATCACAGGCCTAATTTCCATTGTTAGTGGAAAGGTGCCATGTTCCTCCCCCCTCAAAAAAATCACAACAATCACTCAAGACTGCAGTTTCATAGACAATGTGCTAACTGGACAGAGATAATGAGTTACCCTAGGTTGCACCTCTAGGTCAGGGATGAAGCCTATCGCAGGGGAAGCGTGGTGAAAACACAAGAACATAAGAATGGCATAACCGGGTCAGAGCCATGGTGCATCCAGCTCAGTATACTGTCTTCCAAGAATAGCCAATGCCAGATACTTTACAGGGAATGAACACAACCAGGCCATTATCATGTGATCCATCCATTGTTCAGTTTCTGGCAGTCAGAGGCTTAGGGACACCCAGAGTATAGAACTGTGTCGCTGACCAACCTGGCTAATAGCCATTGATGGACCTGCCCTACATGGGCTTCTTTAATTTTTTTGAACCCTGTTATACTTTTGGCCTTCACAACATCCCCTGGCAATGAGCTACACAGATTGACCGTGCATTGTGAGAAAAAGGACTTATGTTTCTTTTAAACCGATGGCTGCCTATTCATTCCATTGAGTTGCCCCTGGTTCGTCTGTTATGTGAAAAAGTAAACTCACTGTCTCCATATCATGCATAATTTTATAGACCTCTATCATATCCCCTCTCTGAACAGCCCCAGTTTTTTGAATCCTCATATGAAAGCTGTTCCATACCCCTAATCATTTTTGTTGCCCTTCTCTGTACTTTTTCCAATTCTAAAATATCATTTTTGAGATGGGGTAACCAGAACTGCATGCAATATTCAAGATGTGGGCATAACATGGATTTATATAGTGGCATTATGATATTTTCTGTCTTATTTTCTATTCATTTCCTGATCATTCCTCACATTTTGTTAGCTTTTTTGACTGCTGTTAAATATTGAGCAGATGTTTCTGAGAACTATCCATGATGACTCCAAGATCTCTCTCTTGAGTGGTAACAGCTAGTTTAGACACCATCATTTTGTATGTATAGTTTGGATTATGTTTTCCAATGTACTTTACTTTGCATTTATCAACACTGAATTCCATCTGCTATTTTGTTGCCCAGACACCCAGATTTGAAAAACCCCTTTATAACTCTTCCCAGTGAGCTTCAGACTTAACTATCCTGAGTAATTTTGTATCAATCTGCAAACTTTGCCACCTCACCGTTTACCCTTTTTCCCACATCATTTGTGAATATGTTGCACAGCACTGGTCCCCTAGAGATCCTTGGGGGACCCCACTATTTACCTCTTTCCACTGTGAAAACTGACCATTTATTCCTACCCTTTATTTCCTATCTTTTAACCAGTTAATAATCCATGAGATGACCTACCCTCTTTTCCCATGGCTCCTTACGTTGCTTAAGAGCATTTGGTGAGGGACCTTGTCAAAGGCTTTCTGAAAATCCTAGTACAGTTTATCTACTGGATCACCCTTGTCCACATGTTTGTTAACCCCCTCAAAGAATTCTAACAGATTAGTGAGGCACGATTTCCCTTTACAAAAGCCAGGTTGATTCTTTTCCAACATACTGTGTTCATCTATGTATCTGATATTTCTGTTCTTGACTATAGTTCCAACTAATTTGCCTGTTACTGAAGTTGGGCTTACCAGCCTGTAAATTGCCAGGACCACCTCTACAGCCTTTTAAAAAAATCAGTGTTACATTAGCTATGCTGCAGTCATCTGGTACAGAGGCTGATTTAAGCTATACGTTACATATCACAGTTAGTAGTTCTGCAATTTCACATTTGAGTTCCTTCAGAACTCTTGGGTAAATACCATCTGGTCCTGGTGACTTATTACTGTTTAGTTTATCAAGCTGTTCCAAAACCTCCTCTACTGACACCTCAAATCTGGGACAGTTCCTCAGATCTGTCATCTAAAAAGAATGGCTCAGGTATGGGAAACTCCCCCTCATCCTCTGCAATGAAGACTCACGCAAAGCATTCATTTAGCTGCTCTGCAATGGGCTTGTCTTCCTGGAGTGGTCCTTTAGCAACTCCATTGTCCAGTGGCAATTCATCATGCAGTCACCACAAACCCAACTATCTAATAACCAAATCCCCCATTACTATTACCACTCTCTTCCTAATAGCTGCCCCGCCAGGGGTATCCTCAAGTGCGAGAGGATACCACGACATCATCTGGAAGGAGCATTCCAACTATGGGATAATTTCTCTCCACTCCAGCTTGATGTTCTCCTTTCCTGAGACTTTCCTCCTCCTCCACGCCACTGAAGCTGTCAGACTGAGTGTGGGACTGCACTACTGTGTCCCGGAAAGTCTCGTCTACCTACCTCTGTCTCCAGACCCTGTACTTCTTGAATAATGAACCTCTGGCACGTATAAACAGACACTGCACTGGTCATTGGGATAAAGCCCAGGACCATCAGCACCCAAAACAGAGCTTCTAGGACTTGACTTAAGAGACTTATTTAGCTGAAAGTACCAGATACTCTAGTCCCTCAGACTAGCCACTAGAACGACATGATCACATGTATAATGCCAGAGCATTGCACAAGCACTGCCCCTGTACATGATTTTCCTGTTCTGTGGATAAGAACTATACTTCTGTCTGCTGGACTATCACCACAGCACCATTAAAACGCACTGTAATGATTTTGAAAAATAGCACTTTTCACTAATGATTATTTACATATTAAAATTGCAGAGGAAAAATATGCGAATTTCTCTGTGGTCAACAAAAGAAACCAAGCAGAGAATCTTCAGAGCCAAAGGTGCATATCAAACCACACAGATATGTGCTGGGCAAATGAGAAAGCCATCCCTGCTGCAAACCACATACCTTCCACTGTCAGCGTGGCTTTGGTTTCTGCATTTCCTGCTCGGCACTTGTATGTGCCGGAATCTTCAGGTGTCAGTTTCAGAATTTTGAGTTCTGCTGTGTGCTTCTCCCACTTGGGTTTGTATTTTTCAGAGGGCTCAATGAGGGTGTGTCCCTTGAACCACTCTACAACCTTTGGAGAAGGCCTAAAATCACAGGACAGGACAACTGAATGGCGTTCTAAGGCAGTCTTATCCTCCAGCTTTCTGGTAATCTGCACGTTAATATCTGTAAAAGAGGGTTGTGAAGGAGGAACAGGTAAGAACAATTTGAAAATAGAGGTGCAATTTTATCTGTAATCAACGGCAGTTAATACAAGGACCACTCTGAATTTCTGTTAGAGGTCTGACTTGCCAAGGGGCCACGGGTAGCATAATTTACACCAGGAATTTCTGCTGATATGATTCCCCAAGGGATTGTTGAATATTTACCACCAAATGCAGGGCCAAATGTCGAAAGTTTTGATGCGTTGTTTATTACTCAGCAAAATTCTTACTGAGGATTTTGTCTAAATAAGGGCTGAGTGGGGACTTCAGGATTTAGCCCAGGGTATTTAGCATATGGAAAAATTAAGTACAAAAGACTGGGAACTTTTTCTCAGCTAGAATCTACAAAAATGTTGCTGGTCTCACCAAGCTTATCCAAATTATATTCAGCACTTATGGCACACAACACATTTCATTTTCAAAGCACTTTACAATCATCATCATCATCAACTTAATCTGAACAGCATCCACGTGAATTACTGAAGCAGAAGCAGCAGCTAGGGAAGCTGAGGTGGGCGGGGGGTCTTGCCCATGACCTCAGAGAAGGTCAGTCAGAATTAAAACTCAAGGGTTGCTGACACCCAGTCCTGTATTAAAAGTATGATGGGCCCTGATCCAAAGCCCACTAAAGTAAATGAAAGGCCTTCCATTGACTTTAATGGGGTTTGGATAAAATCCTATACCATGCCTCTTTTGGCCTTCCTACTGAAACTTTTCCTTTCTAGAAATGGGCCTGGAAACCTGCAAGAGGCTTTACTGGAACGTTTCAGCCTTTTTCTGTGCTTGGGTGAGTAAAACCACATTGGGAGCAGCCTCTCTTAGTATTTCTTTATTTCTGACCCTGACCCAAAGCGGGAAGTATAGAGGGTATAGACTACCAGAAGCTGAGAGTGGAAGACAGGGTTGGCTCACTCCATAGTGGCCCTGTTCTGTACAGTTCTCCCGAAGTTCTGGTATGGGCCACTGTAGGAGACAGGATATTGGGCAAGCTGGTCCATGGTATGAATCAGTATGTCAGCTTTTATGTTCTTATGGGATCTTACTGTGACTGTCCTGGTTTTACATTCATAGATTTTAAGGCCAGAGGTTCCCTTGCGATCATCTAATCTGACCTCCTGGGTAACACAGACAATATAATTTCACTCACTGATTCCTACATTAAACCTAATAGCTTGTCTTTTAGAAAGACATATCTTTTAGAAAGACATCTCAGTTTAAAGACTCCAAACGATGGAGACTATACAGAAAACAGTTGCAAATTAGGCTGAAATTATTTTTGGGTGAGTGGGAGAAGGTTCTGAAGGAGTCTGGGCCATGCTCTAATTAATTCTCACATCCAGGGCACATCAAATTACCTCTTACAAGCAGGTTTGCTGTGGATTTTGATTTGCCAATTGCAAACTGAATGGTGCCTGTCATGTCAGAATTGGTCTTCCACAGAATCAGCCGATGGATGGTGCCTTCTTGCTCTATAGAAACGTTTCTACCAGTCTGTAAGACCTCTCCACCCAGAGACCATTTGGGAGGCTTCACTGATGGAATGGAGATCTCACATTCAAACTTGGCTTCTGTGGGCTCTGTCACATCCACATCACTTAACTGCTTTACAATATTAATGGATTGCTCTGGGATGGGGGTGGAAAGCAAGAAGAGGAATATATTAGACCAGCGGTTCTCAAAACTTTAGCAACCCTTAGGATCCTCCCTTCCCCAAGCACACCCTGTCCCCACTCCCTCCCAGCATCTCCTGTACACTGGGGAACAGCTGTTCCGTGGTGTGCAGGAGGCACTGGGGGGGGGGGGGAATTTATCAGTGGGGCCAGAGGCCCCGCACATGATTCCACCCCCTCCCTCAAATGCACCCCATTCCTGCTCCTCCCACGCCCTCCTAGTGCCTCCTGCACACCGCTGAACAGCTGTTCCCTGGCACGCAGGAGGCGATGGGAGGGAGGGGGAAGAGTTGAGGAAGGGAAGGGGAAGAGTTGATCAGCGGGGCCTGCGGACCCCCTAGAGTATCCTCGCAGACCCCAGTTTGAGAAACGCTGTGTTAGACCATGCATTTAGGAATAGACTTTTTCATATTAATTATAATACTTCATGCCCAGAGAGATCAACAAAGTTAACAAACATTAGTGAATTAAGCCCCACAGAACTCCTGTCAGGTAGGTAAATATTATTGGTTCCTTTTTATATATGGCAAAACACGCAACTGGTGAATGGTCAGACAGCGAGCCTGGGACAAAGGCCAGAATCCAGGTCTCCTGACTTGCAGTCGTATTCCTTAACCACAAGACCATCCTTTCTGTTCTGTTATCAGAAACCAAGAAATATAAACCGAAATAGAAGGTTCATAGAATTAAACCTTCCCAGTGATGGGAAACACATTGGGCATCCAGTTGAAATCCCACTGCAAAACTAGCCTATTGTAGGGAATAATTCTTTCTCCACTCTAATTGGAAAGGTCTCCAGAATGGGGATTCTACCACTTCCCTTGGGAGGACAGATCACAAGTTCATATTCCTGGATGCGCCTGCCCCCCATAGCCTAGGGGCTGCAGAAATAAAAAAATGATCAAATGCTAATTAAGTTACATGTGTAGATTAAATTTCAAATACTTTCTGGAACTATCCACTCTCCTTCCAACAAGTTGAAAGAAAATAGTCCAGTACCTTCAACATAGAAATGAGCACAGCTTATGTCATCAGTAGCATCACATGTGTAAACGTCCTCATCCTGAAACTCGGCGTCGTTGATGATGAGTTTCCTATAGACACTGTCACTCACCAGCTCATATTTCTGGCTGGGAAGAATCTCAACGTTCTTCTTATACCATTTAACTTTGGCAGTAGGGCGAGACACCTGGCATTCCAGGACACCCCGGTGCTTCTCAATAGCAATCTTATCCCGCAGAGGCTTCACAAATTTTACAGGCAGTTCTAAGGAGGAGGAATAAAAAACAAATTGTGTGGTTGTAGTGGATGGTGCCAGATGAAGCTCATTAGTAACATTTCCTTCATTATCATCATCAATTATTTGGAAATGATTGGATGACCTGCAGCCGGTTTACTTCCGAACCGCACCAAGAGCAAATCTGTACATGCTCATGCCCCATACTCTCCATTTCCTCACCCTCGTGTCCCACCCCAATATTAAGTAGCGGGAACTATTGCCACCCGTTGAGGGTGAAGATCCCCGATGGACCAGTCTGTATTCCACCTTGGTCCCATGGCCCACCGGGGATATTAGTTGGCGGCTCCTTCATGGCATCATGAGCATGGGCGTGTATCCGGCATGGTTCACCCCTATCCCAGATGCCTGTTCCTTTTGCGGCATGAGGGAGGTCCTGGCACATGCTTATCTTGAGTGTGCCAGGTTGTACCTCCTCTTCTGGCTCCTCCTGAAGCCTATTTTTACGGTTCTGGCTGCACTTCTCCCCTCACCTTCTTACCTACGCACATCCCATGGCCCCTCAAAGTCGCAAGACCTCCTCATCAACCTCCTAGCAATGGCCAAAGTGGTCCACTATAACATTAGGGAGAGGATGTTGACCGAGGGGGCGCTATGCAACTGTTGGAGCCTATTTCCATTCCTCTCTCCATTCACATAGCTGGGCAGAGTTCCTCTGGGCGGCGTCCGCTGGCTCCCTTGACACATTCAAGGAGCAGTGGGTGGTGTCCAGGGTTCTCTGCTCAGTGTCCCTTTCAGGTTGCCTACTTTTGACCCTTTGACCTTCACACCTGTCCTTGTTTTGGGTTTTGTTGTCCCCCCTATTTATCTGAGTCCTGGACCCAGTGGCTTGTCCCCTTGCGCCCGCCCACTTCCCGGAACCCAATAGGACCACCCTCTTGCAGCTGCCCAGTCTGACACATTGTCACACAACTTAAGTGTAAAGTAGCAAGGGACAGTGCTCACAAGGCAGAAATGGGGATGCCTTCTCGAAAGAAAACATTTCCCTCCAAAATCTACACATGGCCCTTTTTGTCTAAAAAAGGAATAAAAAAAACTGTCCGTATCGAGAGGAAGACTTGTATGTTATTTAGCAAAGGTAAATACCCAGCAAGGAGGCTGATTCTTGGTACAGGGAAACCCAGACAGTGGTGTTACATTTTTTCCTGTTCATTTCAATGTAGCGAGGCTGGGATTTTCAGAAGTGCTAAGCAGCAGCTTCGCACTGTTCCCACTGAAGTCAATGGGAGCTGGTTAATTTATTACAAAAAACTGTTTTAACAATGCTGTCATTACTGTTAGACTTACCTTTAACTCTAAGTTGCGCTCGAGATTCTGCCTTTTCTGCTACAAATTTGATCTCTGCAGCATCCTCCACATGGACACTTTTGTAAACTAATGCATAGGTTTTTCCTGTGAATAAAAATACAACCATACACAAGCCGCTGTGAGAAGATGGTTTTATCTTCTGAGGTTAAATGCTGCTGGTATAAGCAGCCACTATTCCATTAGCTCTAACAGACCAATAGCCACTTTTGATAGTGGTGAATCTGACCCCCAAGTCACAGTAAGTTCACGTTCCTGTAGTGATTAGAAAAGTAAAATTGTCTCCCTGTAGGACTGTAATGGCTCCCCCATTCTGAATTTCCATCTGGAATATGGATAGGCAGACTCAGGTACATTATCACACACTCTAACTCCAACCCAAATCCTTGTGCCTTCGAGGGACTGAACTGTACTTAGAATTATTTAATTGTAGGGATGGTTGAACTCATCTGGAGTCTCTCTCTCTCTCTCTCACACACACACACACCCCCACACATTTTCCCTTTTTCTGTCTCAAGAAACTGAAAGCCCCTCTTGCATAAGTGATAGGCACCTTTGCTGGAGAAAACTGGACACAGCTGCTTCCAGAGTCAATCAATGCGAGGTAACGGCTCACTCCCCCAAGGAACCAAGTGCATTGCTCCTGCCTTGGAGTGCCATGAAGGCAAGTGGTCCATACTCACATCCCCCTTCATGTTGCCACTACACTGCAATTCCAGTCCTCCTTGCAGTTGACAATGGCACTGGAACAGCAGGACATACTACAAGCTGTAACTTCTTAAGCAGATTCCAGGAGTCAGTTCTCTATGCTCAAGGCCCAATCCATACTCACATCCCCCTTCATGTTGCCACTACACTGCAATGCTGCCCCTCTTCCCACTTTTCTCTGCCACAGACTCATTAACAATACAGCGTGCAACACCCTACTTTTGCACCCTACCTTCTTGACGCATCTTAATGTTTTCTCCAGCCCTCAGCTTGGTGTCATTTTTGTACCACTGGGTTTGGACTTCATCATGTGAAATCTCACAGGTGAAAGATGCACTCGCCTTTTCATTCACTTCCACATCTTCCAGGGGCTTTATGATCTTGATATCTCGGGCTATGGGATCACAGAGACATGTTTATATTTGATTCCTCCATAGCTTTATGAAGTTGGTTTATTTTTCACATAATCCACACTTGCCCACCTTTCTCTGTACAAATCCTTCCATAGCATAATAGACACATTTTACTCTTTTATGTGTCTGTGGAATTACCAATGACTTCATACTAGTAGCTGTGCGTTCCTAGGGCAAAATTGTGCATATAACAGGATAAAATTTGGTGCGAAAGCAAATTTGGCCAGTTAAGTATGATTCATCTGAAGCCTTTTCCAATCTGCCCTGGCCACTGAGAATTCCTCAGAGTGTTTTATTTTAAAGACACCATAATAGCTGGGTTTCTATCAGCCACCTCAATCTATTCCCCTCTCAGAAACAACAGCTGGAAAGTTCACATTATCATAGGTAATTTGTCATGATTAATACTCTCAGGAGGAGCCTAGGATTCATCTGCCAAGAAAACTTAATCAACTAAGTGTCAAGCTTTAAGATGGTTCTCCTTGATGGTCAGGGTTAAGTCAAGCATTAATTGAGCAAGCCGAGGAAACTTATACCATGCGACAATGGGTGCCTTAACCAGTCACTTGCTAAATACACAGGCCCTGCTCCTGGTTGGTCTGCAGCTGTTTTGCACTGCTAGCATAAAGCAGCCCTGAACATGGCATAGCCAACTATGGGATGATCCAACTCAGTATGCGGGTGATGGGGAATCCTCCAGCATTGCAGAGCCAGTGTAACAGCTCATTCACCACCCCCTTTCTGCAGCTACTGCAAGGGGTTTGGTCCAGTAAAAGTGGGCATGGACAAGGCTTCCCTGAACCTCGGCAATCCACAGCCCTCAGGACAGCCCCATGGGCCAATGGCAGCCAATACAAGTTAGAGCAACCTAAGTTATGCCAGGGGACTGGACTGACACACAGCAAGTCCCAGCACTGGGACAGAGCACTGGCAGCTCTCCGGCTCTGTCTCTGCACTGTCCTCTTTGTGCCTGGCCACAGCCAAGGATCAATGGCACAGCCTCTGTTTGTGTTTCACAACCACAATAAAAAACATAATTTCCACTTAGAGAGGTCACAGTCATTGGAACTTTGCAGCCTAAATTCAGCCCTGAGGCCTAGTTTGAAAGTCAGCTGTGCAGGCTTTACAACCACAGGTGTTACTGTAACTTCATGACGTCACGTCTGTGTTACGGTCTAGTGAAATCAGAATGAGGTCTCTTCTGTAAGCACCTGCACAAGTCCATTGACATGAGTGGAGTTGCAACCATTTACACCAGCTCTGAATCTAGCCTGGTCTATTTTATTGGAGCCTTTCACTACCCAAAGGGAAGCACCTCATACAGCCTGCATTAATCTCAGAATTGCCTGTGACTATATTTCTATCTTTATATGTAAATGAACCAGCCTCCAAAGAGCAACAAATCCAAAGTGCTAACTCAAGAAGAAAGGGTGAGTTTAACGAAGGGCAGGAATGGGACATTGTCTAAAAACATTTCTGCAACTTGACCTGGAGTGGCTGCCAAATGGCAGCATAGAACAGGAAACAAAAAAGGGCGGTTATGTTATATTTTAATATGACTGATTATAGCCCAGACCGCTACTCAACGCAGTTCTAAAACCTCCTTCAGCACTGCTAAGACCTGAAACTTCAGAGGAAGATGAGAAATTCTATCAGTCTACATCAGTGGTGCACTGCTGTACACAGAGGACAAAATCTGGTCTTGACATCTGTGGCAGTAAGCTAAACTAATGAAGCATCAGAGGGGTAGCCGTGTTAGTCTGGATCTGTAAAAGTGGCAAAGAGTCCTGTGGAACCTTATAGACTAACAAACGTATTGGAACATAAGCTTTTATGGGTGACATGCATCCGACGAAGTGGGTATTCACCCATGAAAGCTTATGCTCCAGTACATCTGTTAGTCTAAAAGGTGCCACAGGACTCTTTGCCGCTAATGAAGCATGAGATTTTATTTTCCCATTTTAGCATTTGTAGCTTAAAGTGGGACAAATACTGGGATCCCAGCTTAGTTTTATCCACTCCTGACTCTGGCAAACTCTCATTGACTCAATGGTAGAGTCTGAACTAAAACTTGGGAGTTCTAACCATTTGACCATGGTTGTCTACCAAGCAGTACTGTACCTCGTCTCTTGCCAATCATTTGTCATAATTTGTTGGTTATTATACAAATCAATAAACAAAGTTTAAAAGAATAAGGAAAATGATAAATTGCCACGAGCCCTGGAAAAAAAGTTGGCATTTACTTGCAAAAGTACCTACAGAAGAGAAAACCGAACGAGGCGGAATTCTGAACTCTAGGCAACTTATTAGCAGACGAGAAACACAGAAATCACCTAGGAAATACATCTCCAAATACACCTCCAAAGCAGGGGACCTTTCCTCTATCTATCAAACATACCGTGGACGATAAGGGTAGCGGAACTCTTGTCGTCAGCTGCATCGCATACATAGGTTCCTTGGTCGTCATAGTCACACTTGTGAATAATGAGGCTTCTCTTAATTTCCTGGGAAATAATTGCCATTTTTTTACTTGGCCGGAGCTCAGATCCATTCTAGAAGGAAAAAACCAAAACAAGATAGTCACTTATTACCGTTATAAGCGCCTTGGTTCAGCGCAGCATTCACACGTGCCTAACTTTATACCCATGCTTATGTCTTGCTTACGTCAATGGGACTTACCGTACGTGTGTGAAGTTAAGCACATGTGTGAATGCATCACCAAATAGGGATGGACTTAAGCATGTACTTAAAACTGTGAGGAACTGGAACCATAGTGTACTCATCCAAGGGCCTCAAAGCTCTTCACAAACAGTAAATAATTAAGCCTCACAGCACCACTCTGAGACTTGTCACTATTGTCCCCATTTTACAAAGGGATAAACTGAGGCCCAGGAGAGGCTATCTAACATGCCCAGGAGTGCAAATAGAACCCAGGAGTCCTGGAACCCAGTCTTGTATTGTAACAATTTGACAACATGCCTCATAGTTAAATGAGTCAGGAGACTGGACCAATAGTCATCAACAAGCCTTACATAAAAGCAACAAAAATCTGGAAGTTTACTGTAAATTCCAGAAAAGTTGAAATTTGGGACTACCTCCATGAAAACACCCTTAAAGACCTGGTAAATAAATATTCTAGACAGAGGTAAGGTAGACTGTACGAGCTAATGGACACAAAGAAGACTGGGGAGTTTTGATTAATATTGGATAACCAGAGCTGCATAATAACAGCCCATATCCATCTCCTTTCGAAGTTAATGGAAAGGTGCCCACTGACTTCAGGAGAAGTTAGATCAGACCCTAAAAGAGAAATGAAGACGTTATTGTCTGCTAAGTTTTGTACCTTAAACCACTTGACCTCCGCATTAGGCCTGGAGAGCTCACACTCGAATGTCACCTTATCCTTCTCAGGAGCTTTGATGTCAACCAAAGGCTTGCTTATTTTCACAGGCAACTCTGCCAAAAAGAAAATACAGTAAGAAGAGGATTGGGTTTGGTAGGAGTACAAGACTCAGAGAATAATCAGTAAATAGATTACATCTTAAGTGAGTACTATATCTTGTAAGCAAAAAAGAAAATGAAAAATTTGTTTTGCATATTCTGCCATTGGCTCACAGCCCATATTTAATTTATTCAGTACATAATGTCATTATTATTAATTATTATTTGTTCCTGGTAGCAGACAGAATGTGCTAAGCACTGTATAAATAAAAAGGCAGACAAAGACCCTGCCATGACATTCAGATACAGACACATCAGAACATACACAGTTTTAACGACAGCATATACATTATCTATATAAAGAGCTAAAGACAGTCATAAATTACCCTACATCTATACCATTATAGTTACTGGTAGGCAACAGAGAAAAGGCAGGTCTTTGGGTGGGATTTGAATAAAGGAGAGACCAGCTCAAGAAGGGAGTTCCATGCACAATAAGGGAAAGGATTGCTTTCACTTGGTATCTTAGACAGCACCAAGCAAATTGTCAGTACTTAATAACAGATAATAATCAATCATAAATAATAATAGGTGGGGATGTGTGAAAGGGTATATTTATGTCAGTTTTCTCTGCTGTTTTCTTGTGCATCTCAACAGTAAATACAGAAGCGAGGTATGAATTCCGCAGTATGAGCTGCAGAATATTGACATGCACGGCTCTGAAAACCTCAGGCATTAACAACTAATCAAAGACATGCCCAGATGAACTGCGTCATTGGCAGTCAACCTATGGCATGCACTGTCTGTTCTACAGGAACACATCCCAAGTGGAGTTCCAGACTGCAGGGTTATATACCTGTTACTATAAGCCTCCCTGAAGAATGGATGCCTTCTGCCTTGAAGGAGATGAGTCCTGAGTCTTCTAGCTTCAGGGATGAAAGTGTCAGTGAATGTTTCTTCCCCAGGACGCTCATGTGGCAGTTCTCCCCTGGTTTCAGTTTCAGGCCATCCTTCATCCAGCTTCCTTCCACATCCTCATGAGACAGCTCCAGCTCGAAGGTGACAGTCCCCTTTTCACGGGCTTCCAGCGACTGCAGGCCTTTCACCAGTTTGATCTGCCTCACTGAAAAACAAACGATATTGAAGGGTTGGAGACATTGCATTGGGAAGCAAAGATAACTCTCCACCCATTCACTTGGAGTAAATGTAACAGATCAGTCACTTCAAACGAACAAACAAAAGTGAATCAAACCACTCACAGATACTGGCCAGTACCAGATGCTCTAGAGAAGGTAATTTTTGTTATTTATTTGTATTGCGGTAGTGCTTAGAAGCCTCTGTCATGGACCAGGACCCCACTGGGCTAGGCACTGTACAAACACAGAACAAGGAAACAGTTCCTAACCTGAAGAGTTTACAAGCCATATACAAATGAGAAACAACAGGTAGGTACACCAGACAGACGTGGGAGTGCAAGGAACAATGAATCAGTACTGATCAGCATTCCAAAAAGGATAAACTATGAGGCAAAAATAGCAGGTAAAGGAAGAAGTGAAAAATTTGAATGACAAAGTCTCTCAGTACACAGTATAGTGCCTAGGACATGCACTTGAACCAGCCTCGCTTGTGGGGAGTTTTACTTTCCCTGAATGCATAGCACCGACAGCCCATCAACTAGAAAGATCAATTTAGTATTTAAAACTGAATCACCCTTAAAAATGGATTAAAATAACAGAAAAAAAATTAGGATATTTAACTTCAGTAAAACCATGAAACACACACAAAACTTTAAACTCCACAAGGCTGAATTGGGAATAGTCCATCCTTCTTATGTATCTTCAGAAGAGATGAACCCAAGCCACAAAGTTCAGATATGGATCCAGATATCCAAGCATTGCCAGGAGTTCACATGGGTGCTCAGTTCCATGGTTGTGACTTGGGCCCGGCTCTTACTCTCAGGTGTCCACTGTCTTCTTCAAGACGCAAAACCCTCCAGCCATTGATGTACTCCTCCCCATAGGCTCCAGAGCAACTGCGGAACTGCTCCATGGAGCCGCTTCTGAAACTACGCCTAAGTAGTTCTATGTGGCCACAACCCCTTCTGCCTCAGGAATAAAGCCAAAGAATCCATACAATGATGGATCCTTTGGCTCTTCCTACTGTGTATTGCTGCCCTGTTCCTCCACACAGCAGGGGATGTGCAGTACCTACAACAAATCTCTAAATCTTACTCAATCTCTGTCCAATGGAACTGCACTGGTTCCTCTGCCAAGGCATCTTTTCCACGGCCACTGAGGCAGAGACAAGATTTGTCCCCTGGGGACATTCTTTGCACATGCCCCACGAGGGGAGAAGAGACATTTTCCCAGGAGTTTGCACTGTTGCTTCCCTCTCTCGGACACAGATTCTGAAGTCCATTCTCTCTAAGGCTGCATTAGTCCTTGGCTCTTCATCTAAGTTTACAGCCATTCCCTCCCTGCTCTGTGGTGTCTTATTCTTTAAGCTGAAAGGTGTTTCCAAAGAATCCGGTGTACCTGCTGCTGTGATGACCTTTCCTCTGGTTCAACAGATACTTCAGCATTTCGAACAGGGAATGTGCTGAAGTTGCTGGGGATGAGCTGGAGGGGAAGGGATTAGCAAAAAACACTAACTCAAGAAACGGAGCAAGTTCTCAGCAGACGCCCTCCAGCCATATAGTACAGATAGGCCTGGGACAAATTTCTTCTTTTGCGAACATCCTCCCCCATGAGGGCAGCTGGGGAAAAGCCTTTAAAGGGTTTCCTTTAAAAGAAAATATTACAGGCTGGAATTATGTCAAGAGATCTGCAATCTTCCCTCTCAATATTAATATTCTAGTCACTGCTCTCACACTGCTTTCACAATGGTGTAACTCAATTGACTTTACGGTAACATCTCTGCATTTGCACTAGTGTAAATGAAAGCAGGATCAGGCCAAATGGTATCAGTGCAGATCAAGATTTTTAAAAATGGCTTCCTAAAATCAAGCTTCTTAGCCCAGTGCAAAGTATCTAAATAAGTGCCCCAATTTTCAAGACTACTGAGCACTTAAACTGACTACTGAGCACTGTTAGGTGTGAGCTGGGCAAACAATTTTTGGCTGAAAAAAAAATGTGGCCAAAAAATGCAGAATCAGGGACTAGGTAATTGCCATGCTTATACCTAAGAGCCCAGAAGTCAGAGATCTCACCTGGGTTGTGGGAAACCGAGGTTCAAAACCCTGCTCTGGCGCAGGGACTTGAACCCAGTTCTCCCACAATCCAGTTGAGTGCTCCAACCACTGGGCAAAATTGGATATGAAGGGTGGTGGAGTGGTAACCACCAGCAGCAGCAGCTTCTCATAGATCCAGCCCTTCATTCCCTCTGCTGTTGCTAAAATGTTCACAATGAAAAATTTTGTTCAACCCAAAATGAAATTTTTCTCATTTCCTGAAAGTATCAAAAAAGTTGGTTTCTCTTCTACCCAAATCAAATCAGTCAGTCATTCTCACAGCTCTATCCAGCACTTTTAAAAATCAGGACATTTATTTAGCTACCTGAATATGGATTTAGGAGCATAACTTTAGGCCTCTACTTTTTAAAATCTTGGCTCTGGTGTAAAACCAGCGTGATATCAGAATTAGGCTTATAATCTTTGCATTGTGACGTGTATGACTCTTATAAACATTACATACCGTATAGCTGAGATTTCCTTAAAATGGACACCTTTCCCTATGCCTTCTTATAAATAAAGCATGGCTGATCATATGCAAAGAGAATCCCCTTGGTTTTCCTCTGTAAAATCACAGTTTGTTTCAGATCACCTTGTACATTTTAAATCCCATTGTGCATTCAGTTCCAGCACTCACTAATCTGTAACCATTAACACCCCTATTTAGAGCTATCTCATGTAGAGAAGCTAAGAATAACTTTGTTAGTCTCTAAGGTGCCACAAGTCCTCCTTTTCTTTTTGCGGATACAGACTAACAGGCCTGCTACTCTGAAATAAGTGATGAAAATGCAGCTAGATATATGGGAAGCACAAGGGCGGGGAGGTGAGGGGGGGGATCATCTGGCACAGAAATCACCTCTTGTCTTCAGAACGGGAAGTTAAAAAAAGAGAGACATGAAATTAGCCTTGCACAGTACAAAGCATGCAAAACCCTAAGGAGTAAAACACTTTTTGCAGCCATTAAAAGTAGCCAAGTCATTACAATATAAGTAGTGATCGGGATGCCAGGGCTCTTTTGTTTTTAACAATTGGCCATGATAACTAGCCAGTGTCTAGAAAAGAAGTAACAGAAGCCTGAGCTTCAGAACAGTGGAAGTGACAAACAGACTTGTTGGAAGGAATGCTGAATGTTTCCTATAAAGTGTTTTCAGGCACATTGTGTGAAAGATGAGAGAGGAGCAGACTGTATTGTGTTCCACTGCATTCTACCTCTCTGTATAATATTGTGTTATATTTTAAATTTACTATGGGCATGGAGCTAGCCAAACAGTCTAGTACAATTAAGACAGAAGGCTGGGGATTTCTGTACATAACTTCTTGAGTTATAGCTAAGTTCCATAGTACAGGTTTTCTAAGTGTCATAGAATCATAGAATATCAGGGTTGGGAGGGACCTCAGGAGGTCATCTAGTCCAACCCCCTGCTCAAAGCAGGACCAATCCCCAATTTTTGCCCCATATCCCTAAATGGCCCCCTCAAGGATTGAACTCACAACCCTGGGTTTAGGAGGCCAAAGCTCAAACCACTGAGCTATCCCTCCCCCAAATGTGTCATAAACACTGATTTTACATTATAAATATTAAAGGGACACTCGGGTTAAAGGTTGCTTAGTTTTAAAAAGTTACTAATAATGTTTACAAAATAGATTTTAAATTGTTACTAACAATGCTTGAGATTATTTTAATTGAAACAATTTTTAAATACCTAATTTACTGCCTATTATTTATATAAATTCCGGCTCTAATTTAAATGTGAATTTACTTTGTCCATATTCTCACTGTGTTTGTGGGGGGGTTTTCCCCATGTAATCTAAGTATATTAGCACAAATGTTCATGGAACATGAAGGTTAAGTTTAATCTTACAAGTGTTCATGGAAAGTGTTCATGAATTTCCAAATATTCTGTGCTTATTTATAACTTGTATTATTAGAGTGCCTATACGACCGAACTTAGATCAGGGCCCCGTTGTGCTACACTGTACATACACATGGCAAGAAACAATTGCTATCTCTAACAGATCACAATCTGTTTAGACAAGGCAAGGGTTATTATCCTCATTTTACAGATGGGGAACTGAGGCAAATGAGATTAGATAATTTGTGTAGGCTCACACACAGGAAGTCTATGGTAGAATCAAACACAGACTCTCCTAAATCCTAGTCCAGTATCGTAAATACAAGACCATCCTTTCCCTTGCATTTGTGCTGAAAACCTAATTGCAAAGAGTAATGTTCATCCAGTCAAAAACAGTGTAATGTCATGTGATTGATGTGAACAACCCCAACTAACACAGAAAATTCAAACTTGGAATACCGTGTACCAAATATTTTTTGCATGTCTACTGTCTGAATCTCTTACACTGTACATCCCCTTAATGAATAGGTGGGTTGAAGATTAATCTTCAAAGTTAACAAAATACAAAATTTCAAATTAAAAAATCCTTCTTTTAATAATGAATAAATCTGAGGCATCACTATTTGCTTGCAGATGTACTAAAAGCAGGAAAACGAGCCAAATTCATTGTGATGCATTCACGCAACTCTATTTATGTTGTTTAAAAATTTATAGCAGCTTGAGCAATGAACATGCTAATCAGTTTCACTTTTAGTTGAGGTTATTTCACATACAAGTTGTCCTGTATTATTCCAAAGTTACAACGCATGGGTTGCAAGCACTGATTTAGTTGGGGATTAGGTCCTGCTTTGAGCAGGAGGTTGGACTAGATGACCTCCTGAGGTCCCTTCCAACCCTGATATTCTATGATTCATGATATGTTTATGTGGCTTTAAAGAACTGTTTCTGCTAGAATTTATTGTTTAAGTCGTGGGAACATTTCTGTTGGTCTGAGGTTTTGTAAAACACATTTTTACAAAAGCCAAATTTTGAGCCAAGTTTGATTTGACAATGTTTCCCTTTCCAACGTATTCTCAATAAAAAAAGATACTGGTCCAGGGGACTAAAGTGATGCTAAACTCTCAAAGCCTGTAAAACTCAATATACTCCTGGTAATATATCAAAAGCTGCTCCAAAGAAGGATGTCTTCTATTGTATCTAACTGCCTTCTCCGACAGCTTAAATTGTAAAGGTTAAACTACTGAAAAAAGTCAGCTTCTCAAAAAAGATATATGGTACTTGCAGAAAAAACAGGTACTGCATACATTTTGTTCATTATCATTCTACCACTGCATGGACCCACTAAATATCCCTGCCCTCTAACTGCCTGGTTGGTACTTTTTATCTTCCTCACCACAGCCAGCGTCTGCTGTTTCCCAGGGCTAACCGGTTTGGTGTCGGTTGGATGAGCAGCTGCCACCAGAGCTGATAACTCTCCTGTATCTGGATATTAAAACAGTGGCTCTTGCCAGAGGACAGCAAGAAAGACTCTGAAGAGGAAGAAACTATAGAAACAGTGTGTGAAAGAGATTACACAGACCTGGCTTTTTCTTTTCTTTTTTTTTTTTTTTAAATACATTTGGGCATCAGTTTCTGATATCTTTGATTGCTAATCTGGTCTTAAATGCATGCAAACAATACCAAACAGCATGCACGCACTAGTGTTGGTATACAAAACAATTGGTGTGCAATAGAAATATGTTTGTATAAACCAAGGAAGTTATAATATGGATTAAAGTGAGGGAGAATAGAGGGGGTGGGTGACATGGGAAAAGACAAATTTGGAGTTGTAGGCCAGAGAGGTGCTATGCAGAATCACAATGGGGTGAAATCCTGACCCCAAGAATGTCAATGGCAATTTTAGCATTGACTTAATGTGGCCAAGATTTCACCCCTAATAATTAAATCTGATTCAGTACATAAAGGGGAACCTGTGGAGAGATCCAAAGAGGAGGGGATTGGTGATGTGGCCACGGTACAACAAACAAAGCTTTGTATCAAACAGAGAGCTATATCAAAGAACCTGTTAGTGAAGATTCTGCTTGTGGTATGTACAAAGCTATAAAATAAAAATTAAAATGGAGGCCCCAGTTTGTATAAGGACCTTTATGTGACCCCAGGACCTCGGGATGGCAATTGGCCATCTCTAAGGAAAGCCTGTGTCACACTGGTCATTATCATTATTGCAAAACATGTATGGCTGTTGTGTAAGGAGTTATGTATATATACTGAAAATTATGCTCTTAAGGTCTGTGACTAGGGGCTGGTCACGAGAAAGGTGAAAAGCGAGTTTTCTTTCTGGTAAGAAATATTTATCTGTCTGTCTGTTTACATTAAATTAAGTATTGTATGGTTCACAATGGGCATCCATTTACATTCTGAGCCTGCTAATGAACAATTGTGAAATCTTCTAAGAAAGGAAATATACAGGAAGACGTGAAACAGCAGGGCAGAGCCCTATTTACAAATAAGGACAATGAACTTTTGGGGGGCATAACAAAGGGGTACAGAGGTATAACCTCATTCCTTCCACCTGCGAGGACAAGCCACCAGTGGGCTTGGAAATGCTGGGGAAAGGACATGGGTAAGCTATCTTGTAGGGGATAGGGGAATGCCTTGCTAATTAAATTTAGGATCCAGAAAGTGTGTTATGATTTTGTTTTATATGTAACCATTTGTTTCCAATATTCTGACTTTCTCTCGCTAGAATCCATGTTCTTTGTTCTTATAGTTTTCACTACACATCTTTGTGTGTTGTGTGTTAAGTCAAGTGGTCCCCTTGAGTTGAATCTCACAGACTGGTGTGTACTACTCCTTTGGGAATAGCAGGTCTAAGAGTTGTGTGTCCAGTGGAACAGGGGCTGGACGCTGCAGGGGGTCGCTCAGAGGTCTCGGAGGTTGGAGTGTGTCTATCGCTAACCTGTATAGAGAGAGAGCAAGGCCCGCAGAAGCCTGGCAAGCAGTGCTTGTGTTGCCAGAGGCTGGCGGTTTCAGGGCAGCCACAACAGGCACAGAGAAGACCTGCTCACGCTAAGGGCTGGTCTTAGCTAGGTGCCTCACAACCCTGGGTACCCCTGGGAAGCATCACACTTTATAACTTTGGGATCTATCCTAGCTAAAGCTGCTCTAAGGCCAGACACCTTACGGATGTTTCACAGCAGCTGCTTTGCTTTTGATCCATGTCCATTTGCAACCTCTAAACTCTGGGTCTGAACAAACCCAAAATCTCCACAAGACTGAACGTCACCTGGCTTTCCACTGAAATAACTGAAATCACAAATTTCACAGGATTTCACTGCAAAGCCATAAACTGGCCTGGGTTTGTTCAAAACTCACCCCAAGGTTTTCAATCTTTCCACAGAGATCACCTGAGTTTTGAATTTTAACAAAATGCAAAGCCAGGTGAGTGTCACATGGTTTCTGGTCCTGGTAAGAATATTTCTCACTGCTGAACTCTTATCCCTTTGGATGCTATGGATTTCCTGTATGCACACTAGATACAGACATGAGCCAGAACACCATATCCAAGTTCAGCAGAACTCGCCAAGTTCATGTGCGGGTCTGAACCATTACTTAAGGGCTCAGCCTCTCTAACATATCTCTCCATCTGTTAGATATTCAAAAGGTGCCTAAATATCATGCATTATTTATATAGCACCCCAACTGCTAACGGTGCTTTACAGACATATAACTAGACAGATCCTAGCCCTGAAGCACATACACCCTAAATGAAGATATGGCATTACAATGAAGACAAAGGGAATGCGGGGAAGGAGGCTGAATTACAGAGGTTACAGACTGAAGAGCGTTAGTTTATTTGAACACTCAAACACTTGTTGGTAGAGGATTTGTTATTTTAACGTTACTTGCATTTCAAGAGCTGTGTTGTGGGGGGTACTGTAAGGAAGAGAGGTGGAATACGGAATGGTGGGAAGAGGAATGATTTGACATGAGCAAACGCATGGGGCAAAAGACAGAATGAAAAGGTGTGAGGGAATTTGAGGGGAGAAGGGACGAGCTCAGAGGTGTAATGGTGAACAGAGGGAGAGAAGCCAATAGACACGGGACTGTGGTAGATGGAAACAATAGAAGGGGGAGGTCAGAGCAAACAACCAGTCAGCCCCTGTGATAGCTCCAGGGCTCACGTTCTCCCACACAGTCATTTGACTGGCAGCATGCTAAGAGGAAAGACCGCATTTCCCAAACCAGCCTCCTAACATTGGCTACAGCACAGGTGGTCATTCAACATCAGCTTACTTTGCACATTCAGCTTGGCCTGGGTCTTATCTTCGAGAGTCTCACAGCAATAGAAGCCCCGGTCGGCAAAGGTGATGTTCCTAATCATCAAGCTGTGTTTCGGCCCCTCGGCCTTGATCTCAACGTTGTCACTGGACTGCAGCACGATGCTGTTCCTCATCCATTTCACCTCCATGGAAGGCTTGCTCAGCTCTACCTCCAGGGTCACCGTGTCCCTCTCCTCAACTGTTTTGGGCTCCAGTTTCTTCTTGAACGTCACCGGCGCCTCTGGAAAATGAGAGGAGACAAGAGTAAAAGTTGAGTGACTCCAGAAAACTGGCTCTAAAGTAAGATTAAAACGGTGGCTTCTGAGGAAATCAAAGCTGGGGAAAATCCACATGAACAGAAGCAGCATCTCCAGCACTGCAACATTCTGGGCACTATTCTAACATGTGGAACGCATGCATTTTGCATCCCCATGGCCAAGTCAGAAAGTTAGTAGAAGGAACGTACAAAACAACACATCCCACAGTGTGGATGACAGTCAGTCAAAGGGACCTAACTCCCTCACCTCGGACTGTGAGGGTGGCTTTGCTTTCCACACCCTCTGCATTGGCTGAGATTTCTGCTGCATCCTCCAGAGTCAGGTCAACGATGGTGAGGCTGTGGTTGGTGTCCTTCTGAGAGATCACGTGTTTCTTACTGGCTTCAATTTTGACACTGTTTCTGTGCCATGTAACTGCAGCATCGCTGGGGGAGACGGTGCATTTGAATGTGGCCTCTTTTCCTTCTTCAGACACCACGTTGTGAAGGCCTGTAGTGAACTTCACCACTCTAGGAGCTGACAGAGAAGAAGGAGACATTTTAGAAGCACATGCATGAGAATCCCCCATACTGTGAGCACCTCCAGAGGGCAGACTTGCTTAGCAATATTGTCAATGGCATGGATCCAAATGGCTTTGCCATGGATATTTCATTGTGTGACAGTGTGCTCATGGTAACATAGTCACATTACATCTCACTGTCCAACTTTTAAATAGGGAGGTGCCATCTCTATGATAGGAACACGTGTGTAAGGGAAAATCCTGGGTCTAGATTCAGGATCCTTAACCCAACCTTACATGCAATATCAGGGCCAACAAGTCCATGGCCTATCTAACATGAGACCCCCAACTCAGTTTGTCTCAAAGTCACAACAACATTCTTTGCAAAGAGAACCTTCACCACTTTTGCAGGAAGGTAGCAGAGTTCCGCCCTTCACTGTATATGAAATCAATTGAAAACAGAGCATCCAAATGCAGAATCTGAACAACCTCTTAAACTGCCATAGTTCAAATTGGGTCCTAGGAGGAGACTTTTTAAGGCTCACATATAATTTGGACTTTAAAGTGGACATGGTAAGGTAACAAACTGTGGCTTCACATATACTAATACCAAGGTTTCCGCAGGGATTGCCCCTGGGACTTTCACCACCAAAATCACAGGGCTCTGCCATGTGAGAGAAAAGAGAAACTTGGTTAACTCTGCATAAGCAGCAAGTTATATCGCTGTGGCTTCATCCAGTAGAGGGTGATACAATCAACCCATACTAAGCCCACATATTACTTTAGCAGGACACTGCACTAGCTCTTATTGTTGCTGCTAGTTAAATTTATAGAGTTGTATCATTGTTTAAATATTATTTAAATATCATTTCTAGGGATCTTCTACCTACAACATACATTGCATTTCTCTCTTTCAGAATGGCAGTCATGCTGTCTATTCATTAACCTCAAGATGGTAGCTCTTATTTTCCCAGCTATAACATACATTTCTTCATGCTAGCGACAATGTCCCCTGCCCTCTTAACACGGGCAGAGTTTTTTTAATGCAGCTCTTTAGCACTGTAATGGAAGGAGAGGGGAGCAGGATGTCACATGTAATGTCATGGACCTGGCAAGGTACCTTTGGGGGTGACCTGAATGCTGCTTTTGTCATCCCGGGATTCACAGGAGTACTCTCCCTTGTCTTCGGCCCGGAGTCCCTTTATGGTCAGGGTCCGCTTGACACCATCCTCGCTAATCTGGAAGCGCTTGCTGGGTTTGATCTCCACTCCGTTCTTGTACCACAGCACATCCCCCTTGGCCTGGCTCAGCTCACAGGTCAGAGAGATGGTCCCTCCGATCTCGGCACTCACCGCTTCTAATTTCTTTGCAAACTTCACAGGGATTTCTGAGAGTCATTGGAAGGGAAACAATGAAAGCAGAGCAGATCAGAAGATTGTTTTCTTACCCCCCCCCCTTTTTTTTTAATAGGAGCATTTTTGGATCAGAGGAAGGAGGGAAATTCAAGAGATTGTCAGCAATAGAAACGACGTCACAAATTCTGACTCAGTAATAATAATAGCAACATTTCATCTCCCGTCTCAAAACACGACATGAATGTGGGTAAGACACAAAAAAACCCATTTTACACCGGTGGACACTAAGATTACAAAGCAGGTGAGTGACTTGCCCAGGGTCACACACCACAGTAGGTCAGGCATAGAGCCAGGTCTCCTAACGGCTGATCCAACGCTCCTATGGGCTGACTGCCTATCCTGAGAGAGTGGGAACGGACACACAGCCGAAAGCATATTTATCAAGCGACAAATCCATCAGATTCTTACAGACCATTGAGTTGGCAGCTTAGAGTGAGCCCTTTAAAGTAAAATAAAATACAAAAGAAATCTTAGACCCCTTTTAATTCTGGAAGGACAGGTGTCAGAATGATGCCTTAAAATGCCTGGTTTGGGGATTGTCCTCTCCTTTTTCCTTTTTGTTCTGCCTTCCACCTGATAAACCAAACTTACCTGCTGAGCTATCACATCACGTGTCTCCTTGACAGGGGGATGTTGGCATAGACTCCCTACCATCATTGCTTTGGGGTAGGAGATGATACAGCCTTTGTTCTGTGGCCCCAGGATGTGAAATTCACCCTCCACTCCCAGGTATCTCTCTCCACAATCTCTCTCACCTCTTTGACATCTATCTATCCAAGGCCCGTATATCGCCCCCATTACCCAGGTGCCTCACCCTCTTTAATATATTTACCCTCACAACTCACCTGTGAGGTTGGGAAGTAAAGTGGATGGCCCTCAATAGCAACCTTGATATTAACAACTTCCAGTTCATAGCAATATTGTGCTGGGAATCCATCCTGTCCCATCGACTTTAATTTTCATGGGATTGGATATTGGCAACTATGTGCCGCTTACTGAGAACTTTTTCTAGAAGCGAGACCCCCTGCCTCAGGCAGGTTTGCGGGGTGTAGCCAGGGGACGAAGCGCTAGGATGGGCCATCCCTGGATGGCCCCACCAATCTTCTTGCAGCCCGTGCTTGGCACATTCCAGTGCTTCCTTCCCTGGCTGCAGCCCCGCCATCCTGCCTTCTGCTTATTGGCAATGGCCAGACCATGGCTACGTTTTGCTGGCAGCTGAGGGGTTGCTCATGAGTAGAATCTCATGTAAACGGGGAAGTGAAGTACAGAGAGACTAAGTGACTTGCCCAAAACCACACAGTACATTGTTAGAGGTTAAAGTAAAGGGGTGGCCAGGGGAGCAGCAGCTGCCCTCCTCTCCCCAGCCTGGGTAAGCAGAGCTCTCCCTAGAGCTCCCCAGCTACAAATCATTCCCATAACTCAGCCCTGCGAGGTAGATGGGAGAATCCATTTGTTTCTGAGCCCGCACAGCTCCACCACTCTGGGCTAGACTGTCATCTTCTACAGTCTGCCTTGATAAAGGGACACAGAGAGCAGCCCAACCCCAGAGACATGGCAAGGGCCAAACTGTGTCTCAGAGCCACGTTTCTGTCCCTGCTTTCTCCATGGGGAATTAAGCTATCCCCTACGCCCTTCTCCTTGCACAATTTATGCCCACCTCCAAGCTGGCCCGCACCCCACCCAACTGTGAAGGCGTTGGAATAGTGCTCTCCCCCCGTACAGCTACCTGTAATATGGATAGCAAGCCCCGAGAAATAGGGGGCACCTTATGACCCCCTTCCCCCGACACGAGCATGCAATATGGGCCAAGAACTAGCCCGGTGGGAGTAGGAAGCATCTTGCTTTGCTCTGTGTGGACATTTAGGGAAATGGATCTGCTGGACCCTGGAGCCAGAATCACAGCAGCCACAACACAGGGGCCCTGAGAGCTGAGCAATGGTGAGGGGGTGGGGGGTGGTTTTCAAGTGCAGCCCCTTGGCCCCCACTGGGAGGAAGATCCATTTGACTTTGTTGGGAACGAAGCTGACACGCCTGCTGCTGTTCCTCTCACCTTTCACCTGCACGTTGAACTCCTGCTTGTCGTTCTTTGTCTCGCAGGTGTACACAGCACTGTCTTTGCCCTCAGCCAGCTTCACAGTCAGAGTCCTGGAGGCCCCGTCAGCCTTAATCTCATACTTTTTGCTTCCCTTGATCTCAGTTCCATCCCTGAACCACTTGACTACGGCCGTTTCAGGCATTACTGAAGTGGACAGTGTGATGCTCTCATGTTCCTGAGCAACAATCGGTTCTTTCTGGTCAAGTTTCTTTTGGAATTTTGCCTCCGGTTCTAGAGAAGTAATGAAAATAAAAAAACAGGCTGGTTTCCTGCTCCCTAGAACAGTGGTTCTCAACCATTTTTTGCTCCATGACTCACAAAATGACCCCAAAATTGTCCTGTGATTCACCATATCCAAGGGATATGGCTGAACGTTTGCAACCTGCTGTCTCTTTTCTCTTGGATTGAGTGGGAAATGATCAGTTGTTCCTTCACAGAGGTAATTTCTTATAGAATCAAAGATAATGAAAAAAAAATACACATGCACATAAACATGCATCTGGGATCCTCTAAGATTCTTGTTTCATAGTGTATGAAAATTACTCTGTCACCATGGTCCTAATTCAAAATCAACTCTGTGGACGTGCTGCACCCTCAAAAAATTTCCTTGTTTGTACCTACTACCCTATGGGCTCACTTTTCTCCTCCTCTCATGGCCTCATCTCTAACTCCCATAACGCATCACAGCCCTTTAACACATCCTGCTACTCCATTTAACTAGCACCATTCTTCCAAGTCACCATTTCTCCTCTTTAAAACCCTTCCACTTCTATCTCACTTTCAGCCCATTATCTCTGTAAAACTTTTGAGATTGTGTCTGTGGAGGAGACAATGAAAAAATAAACCATGTAGCACCGTGTTATACAACGTAAAGATTATCAGCCAAATTCTGCCTTCAGCTACACATACCCAACACCAACAAAGTGAATAGGATAAATTAATCTGTGGTATAGCTTATTTGAAGTCAGCGATGTAACAACCAAGCAGATCTTGGCCTAGTTGCTCCCAGGCATTAAGAAATAAGATATTCACTCCAAGCACATGTTTTACAGATGAAAAGTCTGACCTCAATTCTTCCCCGAATGAGTGTGCAAGAAAACACTCACCTACTGCTTCAATTTTGAAGGCCAGTTTCTGGCCGGCAGCCTCACAGGTGTACTCTCCAGCATCCTTCTTCTCCACCTGCTCTACTACCAGACGCCGGGATTTACCCTCAGACTCTACTTTGAGTTTCTTGCTAGGGGTGATCAGTTTCCCGTCCTTGTGCCATTTCACTTCAGTCTTGGCATGGGCCACTTCGCAGGACAGGATGGTGCTCTCTGTCAGCACAGCTTTCACCTCCTTCTGCACCTTCTCCTGGTTTACAAATGCAGATTCTGGCTCTGAGTAGGAAAAAGAAAAGAGAAAAATGACTGATTAAAATAAAATTAGCCCATCTAACAGGTCTTAGCACATCCACGTGCACCAACTTTGGAAATTCTGAAATTTGACATTTGCCAACAATAGCAGTCACTGCTGGAGAATGTTTCTATTTATTTATTTGCTTGTTGCTAATTAGGCCATACAATGCAGAAGTTCTTCCTTCTTTGATCATGTTTCCCTCATAAACCAACACGATAACACAGTCTTCCAGAACGGTCTCTTAGTGATCTTGCCCATGGTCATTCCCAGCAGGAACCTCTCTTTCCAAAGAATACTGTTGGTTAGTCTCTAAGGTGCCACAAGTACTCCTTTTCTTTTTGAGAATACAGACTAACACGGCTGTTACTCTGAAACCTAGTACAATACTCTGATCATTAAGGACCTGATTTGGCAAGATACACAAGTGTACACATGTTTAATTTAAAGCAACTGGCCGTCCCTTTGACTTCACATGCTTAAAGTTACCTAAATTAAGCACCTTGCTGAATCAGGTCCAATCTTGCAAATTGCAGGCAACTTTCAGGAGAAGAGGGCATTTAATATATGGCAGGTGGCTTGCAGCATCTCATTGGATCAGAAGCAAAAATATACTATGAAAGGACCTCAGAAAATTCACAGCTTTAGATCAGTTTGGATGAGCACTCAAAAATATGGATGATTCTCCAAAAAACATATCCCAGCATCTTCAGTCTCCAAAGCCAGGCTGGGAATCTTGCAAGAAGAGGTTTTTGTTACTTCTGGCTTCCTCTGAGGCTGGAAATGCCAAAGCCTAATTCAAGAAAGCACTTAAGCATATACTTAAAGTTAAGCATATGCTTACAGGCTTTCCTGAAAAAGGATGCTGTCCAGTGTCAGGCGTTAGAAGAAGAACCTGTTGTGACAATTAGGTACTTTACACCTGAATATGGGAAAAGCAGCGGCAGCAAGCAAATGAAACACACCGTCTGATTGTTTTTTAAAGTCCAACATTTTTGAACTTCAAAAAGTTTGGTCCAGATTCGGTTTGAATTCTGAGTGACAGTTTGGGCCAGTTTCCGCACTGCTTCACCCATCGCCAGTTAGGACTAGCTCCTCCACTAGTGTATATCACTAGGGCTCCACGGACTTCCAGCTCACCAGTGTGAGTGCAAAAGCCATCTCCTCTGCAGATCTTGCCAGCTGGAACAACCCAACTGCGCCTCTCTCCCCTGGCCTCTTTTCAAATCTCAACTGAGCAGTTTTCTTTATTCCCTTGTCTGTGCTTCTTAAATTTACTTCTCCCTCTGTGACTCGGCCACTCCCATATATTATGCATTATATATAAAAGTATCATGCTGTTCTGCAAGGAGTATATAATTTTTATAACTTTATCATTATATCTCCAATTTAATAATCTGATGCACTCTTATCACATACTGATACACACTGATATTTTGGTATATGCAAAACATTAGGGCAGACCCTCCGCTAGCATAGATCAGCCTAGCTCCTAGCCTGCAATGGAGCGACACTAATTTATGCAAGCTGAGGGTCTGTCTCACTGCACACATTTATTACTGTTGTTGTTAGACCATTTTCAGACACGACAGTATCGTTGGGAATTCAGGAGGGTCTTTCTCCCACCTGTGACATTAAACTTGAAGGTCAGTTTCTGGCCTGCCGCCTCACAGGTGTACTCTCCAGCATCCTTCTTCTCCACCTGCTCCACGAGCAGACGCCGGGATTTGCCCTCAGACTCCACTTTGAATTTCTTGCTGGAGGTGATTAGTTTCCCGTCCTTGTACCATTTCACTTCAGTTTTGGCCTGGGCCACTTCGCAGGAGAGGGTGGCGCTCTCTGTCAGCACAGCCTTCACCTCCTTCTGCACCTTCTCCTGGTTTGCAAATATGATTTCAGGCTCTGAAAAAAGAGAACATTTCAAATTAGGGGAACTATAACCTGAAAATTGCCAAAACTTGTATCAGGGCCTAAGGGGAACAGTTAAATCCACATCTCCAATCTGACAACATGCATTTAAAGTTCTCACATCACCACGGAACACATTTTCAGGTTTTCTTATACGGTAAACTTCTTGTTACTGTTTCACAGGAGCTATGACAAGACAGTTAAGGATCTGTGTTAGCATGCCAGGAAGGTGGCCACATTGCTGACCACCACAGTATGCTCTCATTCCCAGTCCCATCAAGGCAAATCAGATCAGCTGGGTAGTTCTGACTAGTTATTCTAAGGATCAGACCAACTGCAGTTTTCAGCAGCAGGGCCTTGACTATGCTATTCCCTTCCTGAGGACATGAGCTAGAATCCCACGGTGACTGCAGAACTCCTCATATTTGTTGTTATTAGCAGCAATGGTATTAAAGAAGCACCTAGAGGCAGGACCAAGCTAGGTGCAGCACAAATATACTGGAGGAGACAGTCCCTGCACCAAAGAGTTTACAACCTAAATAGGCAAAGGGTAGCAGGGGAAACAGACACACAGAGGGAAAATGACTGGACCAAGGCCACACAGCTGGTCAACAGCAGAGTCAGGAATAGAACCAAGCTCTCGCGAGTCCCCAGTCCAGTGCCCTACCCATTGGCTCACACGCCCTCTGTGCAGTTTGGTTTGCTTGAATGATGACTGTTTAATCTCCCCTGTTCGCACCTGCATGTCTCTGCAGATTTGGAAGAAGGCTGTCTCCTATAGCTAGGACAAGGTCTGGTGGACTTTCTAGCTGGCCCACCAAGCTGAATTTATGATTCAATTACTGAATTTGCTTAAGGCACAGCACCAAGGGGTGACCGGGTAACAGGTGCTTAATACATTGTTTGAAGTCTTTCTGTATATTGCTAGAGGGCTGAGATCAGATGGTATACTCTATACACAAGGCTGGATTGTGGCTTTGCAGCCCTGGCTCCACTAGGATATGTCACAGAGCTGCACCATCTGAGAGGCAGATGCCAGAGCTGTCATCCTTGTAGCGTACAGAGACAGACAGGATGCTGACTGCATTCTCACCATGCTACTGGTCATCTGGCTACACACCATCCCCTTCCAGCCAGGACCCCTTTGGGGCATGGAGCATCTCAGACTGTACCAGCCTGCCCACCTCACACACACGCAGCCTTACGCTTGGGATGAAATGCTCATCTCCCACATAACGCTGGAGTAATCAGACTGACTGCAAAGGACCGTGGATGAGCTGGGCAGGTGAAATCCACTCTCCCAATCAGACGCCCAGGCACCAGACCTCAGCGCACTTCACCGTCTGCCCCTCCGTGCCACTCGCATGGGGCGTTAGGGCCACTGCATTTGTGTAAAGGCAGATCCCCATCCCTGTGATGTCCTTCCCCGCCAACCTCTCTTGGGCAGACACGGAGAGTACCCATCCATGAGGGGCAAGGAAGTGCAGATACCCCCGCAGGGCCGCTCTACCATGCCCCCCCTCTGCAAATTCACTGGGGTTGAGAGTGGCGTGGAGAGCCATGTGCTGGCTCTCTGGCATTCTGGCTGCATCGATGGATTTACGGGAGGGGAAGGGATTGCGGCACTATTATTATTCATGTATATTCGGGAAGGGTTCACAATATACTGGGCATTTTCCAAAAATACTGAGAAGAGGCTCTCCCTGCCTTAAAGATCTTGCAATCCATTACAAATATATACATTTTCTTAAAAGTCCCCCCAACTTCTGCACCAAAGCAACAGCCGCCACTCTCTGACCCATAATTTGCTCCTAAAAAGGTGGACAATATTCTTAATAAAATAAAATCACTTTAGTCTCCCAACAAAAATTTTAAAAAAGAGTTTCTCCCACCTGTGATGATAACCTTGAAGGTCAGTTTCTGGCCTGCGGCCTCACAGGTGTACTCTCCAGCATCCTTCTTCTCCACCTGCTCCACCACCAGCCGTCGGGATTTGCCCTCAGACTCCACTTTGAATTTCTTGCTGGAGGTGATCAGTTTCCCGTCCTTGTACCACCTCACTTCAGTATCGGCCTGGGCCACCTCACAGCTCAGGGTGGTGCTCTCCGTCAGGACAGCCTTCATCTCCTTCTGCACCTTCTCCTTGTTTGCAAACACAACTTCAGGTTCTGAGATTGAGGGAAACAGTTTAAAAAGTTAACTCCCCCAACTTTGATCTTCATTACCAGCAGGCAGGTTTATGAAAATTTTTCCAAATTCATATCTCCGGAGTGCCCATCTCCTGAGTCATTTAAATTAGACCACATCAACAAGTGGTAGGAGGAACACTCCTTCACTAGCAGCGGAGGATGGGCTAGGTGGCCTACAAGGGTTTTTCCATGTCTAATTACCATGATTTTCTAAAATCTGCAATGGAAGAAACTAATGCATTTGTTAACATTTGTCTATCAGAACTTCACTGAATATCATCAGTTGGATGACTGTGCTGTAAGAAAATACACGCTAAATCATACAAACAAGAGGAGAGATGCATTTTATCTTGCAATCCAAAATAAAGGTGGTTCAAGAAAAAAAAAAGAGTCTACATTCTGGATTTCATGCTTAAACTTTCCAAAATTTCACAGGTGTTCTCTAATTAAAAATGAAAAAAATAAACCACCCACTTCTGTTACTTCTCCAGAATTATGCCAGGCCAGAATCAAAGACTAGTCTAATGCATAAACTCCTGAACTTTTCAGTTGGTTCGTTGGTTGGTTTCAATTTATCATAAGCCAAACTGGCTCTGTTACTGGCTACCTGAACAACAGGTCACTTAACTTTTCTGTGCGTCAGTTTTCCAATATGGAAAATAAGAGAGAAATCAGTCTCTCTCACCTGTGACGATAACTTTGAAGGTTAATTTCTGGCCTGCAGCCTCACAGGTGTACTCTCCAGCATCTTTCTTCTCCACCTGCTCCATGGCCAGCCGTCGGGATTTGTCCTCGGACTCCACTTTGAGTTTCTTACCAGAAGTGATCAATTTCCCATCCTTGTACCATTTCACTTCAGTCTTGGCCTGGGCCACCTCACAGCTCAGCGTGGCGCTCTCTGTCAGGACGGCCTTCACCTCCTTCTGCACCTTCTCTTTGTTTGTAAACACATCTTCTGCCTCTGCAAATAGGAGGATAGGCGATAGTCAAGAAACAAACCTTCCTTTTGAAGCAGGGGGTTTCAGATTCCCCATTAATGACTGCAGCTGGTTTAAAATAAATCTAGGTTTGGCCATTTTAATGTAGCGATAAGATGGCAGAGGTAGTATTGTTTACTGGACCAACTTCTAATGACTTCATTTAATAGAAAAGCTGGACAGAACTCTGACCTCGGACCTTTTAAATGACAGAACCTACCCTTAGCAAGAACTGCTTGGGGGGAGAACTATCCATCCTGTCAAAATATAAAAATAGAAAACCTAGCTCAGATCTCTTCTTTAGTATTTAAACTCTGCCACAGTGCCAGGAGAACTACAATCGAAAGAACAATAGGTCTGAATCAGGACACTGGATCCACATCCCCTTGAATTTGGGGGAATTTTAGATCAGAATCCAAAATTTCATGGCACTGGAACTCCAGATTCAAAACTTCCTTGAATTCTGTGAATGTTTGCACTTTAACACAGCTCCAGAGACAGGTTTTGCAGTTTCACACCATCTCCAGAGTGAAGGAATAAAGGCGATTGCTCATTCAAGATCCAATCCCAGCAAGATGCTCGAACTTCAAAAAAAAAATTTTTGGAAGGGCCATGAACTCTCACGCAAAGCCAAATTCTAACTAATTGGGGTCAGAAAGAGACTTCCCAAATGGCCAGGCTATTCCATAATTGCCCACAGGTCAATATGCACCTTCCTCTGAAGCAGCTGGTACTGGCCACTGCAGAAGACCAGATACTGGACTAAATGGACCATGGATCTGACCCAGTCTGGCAATTGCAATAGGCCTGCTATCATAGCTCTGTAAAACGATCACAAGGAAACCTCATACCACATGCCTGAACCTGATCCAAAGTCCACTGAAGTTAATGGGATTCTTTCTATGGACTTGTATGGGCCTTGGACCAGAACTCAAGCTTCAGGTTTTGTGATAACCTTGAAATTCAGTCCAGATTCATCCAAAAGGTTTGCTGAGATTTACAAAACTTTTCAGCAAAGCTGGACACAGTTTTGGTCAAGCCTGGGCTGCTTTGTAGCTTGGCACCCAAATGCACATTGTTTTATGTTTTCAGTGGGAAATCAAGAGAAATATGGTGGGTTTAAGCAAGCAGCACTTTTAGATATTGAGTTGTTTCAAACCCAAAGCTTAAGGCAAAACACAGGTGGAGAAGGGATGAGGCAGACCCATCCAGACTGAAACCATGAGAAATATTCACACAAATGCCTGTTATGTGAAACCACCTAGCTTCGCAGAGCTCGGGCCATGGTGATATCCAGTGCTGTTCACCATTGTGAGGCAGGGCCTATCAATTATTTAGATGGTTCTTTCCATAGCTCCTAGAATGGATGGGATATAATCTTGTCATATGTGATGCATGCAGAGCTTCCTACAGCACCTGTAAATCGAAACGACAACTGATTCTCCTTGGAATTAGAGCCCTCTAAGTTCACTGTGTTTTCGATAAGCATTTGGCCCAAAAGGTTAGGCACAGAGTGATTTTCCAGTGCAGGTGAAGGATGGCTGACGTGTTCTGGACCCTCTACAATAAAGAGGATCCACAAGGCTCTTTGCGTCACACCTATGAGTATGCTCATTTCTCTGCAACAACCAGGAGGGAAGAACAACTGTATTCCTCTGGACTAATTCGTCCCCACTGGATCCTGTCTTCTGAATCTTGGGAGAGGATTTTATATGCTAATACAAACCCAACATAGCCGCTAATATGCACAATTCATGTCATTCCATTATTATTATTTGTGTTATCGTAGAGCAGTGGTGCCCAACCTTGTTACACAGGAGGACCACATAAAACCTAAGCACAACCTTGTGCAGGCCAAACAGATTCTACATATTTTAATATGATTTAAAGGCACCTGTATTGATTTATATTTTAAGTTCAGCTTGTTTCGTATGTATTTAGATAGGCTGTTTCTATGTACAATATTGTCTATTTACACACTTGTGTGAACTAAAATGATGTAAACATGGCAACAAAATGCTAATGAATCAGCCAGTAGTATACTGTGTTGAAGCAGGCTGTGGGCCCTTATGAAATGCTCTGGTTGGCCATGTATGGCCTGCAGGTTGGGCACCCTTGTCGTAGAGCCTAGGAGTCCCAGCCCTAGACCAAGAAGCAACCGTGCTAGGGGCTGTACAAGCAAAGAACAAAGAGACAGTCCCTGCCCCAGATGTATGGAACTTAATTTTAAATGATGGAGTTCTTCCCAGTTGCAAGTTTCAGTTGTTTGGATTTACCTGAGTGGCATGGCACTTGCTCACACCAATTCTCTTTGGTGGATTCACTTGAATTTCACCACAAATTAATACCAAGAGATGTGGAGGAAGGACGATCTTGGAGTTAAGGCACAGAAGGAGGAGTCAGAAGACCTGGTTTCCATTCCTGACTCTACCACAGATTTCCCTGTGACCCTGGGCAAGTCACTTAGGATGCCAAAACTGTTGCCATTGAAGTATTTGGCAAATCTCCCATTGATTTCAATGGGAGCAGAAGCACATCCTTATTCTCCCTGTGTTTCAGTTTCCCCATCTGTAAAATATGGATAATACCACCTATCTCACAGAGGTGTGCAGAGGCTCAACTAATTTGTGCTTGTGAGACATGTTAATAATGTATCTAAGCTACTTATCTGGCCTCTACTATTACAGCATCTGAGCATCTCACAATCTTGTATGGTGTTTAGCCTCACTTGGCAGAGCCCAGCCTGGTTTGCCCAAGTCGCAGGCTCCTGTCTTAGCCCCTGGACCATCCTTCCTAGCAACATGCATAGAACAGGTAGAGGAACCTTTGTAAGTAAATGGCACCCTTCATGTGAGGATTTCAGAGCCCTTTGCACACACCAATTAATTCTCACAATGCCCCTGGGATGTAGGGAAGTATCAGCATGCCCATTTCCAGCTGGATTAAAGGCAGTTACATACAGGTTAAGTAACTTGCCCAAAGTCATGCAGGAAGTGAGCAGCAGAGTAGAGTGGAGCCTAGCACGTAATCACCAGACCCATTTACACAAACAAACCTATCATGTCTCAGCCTTATGCCAGAAGCCTTGAGTAGCGGAAAATCCTTAGGCTTTCATCCAAGGTTACAGTATGTACTCATGCAAAGCTCTGGTATTTCAGCCAGAAGCACTTCATCATCCATCATCTTGAGAAAAACCTTTGTGCTAAAGCTATGGAGCTCTCTCGTATACATAGATGCAAACAATCAATGCCTCTTGCTGGAAGTATTGCATTGTTGTGTGCACTGCCCAAGCAGGAAATGGCAATTAGCTCCTGGCTTTAAAACAAAAAACAAAAAACAAAAACAACTATGATCCGCCACAGGAAGCTAACATGAGCTCTTGTTTCAAAGAGTGTAATATGATTCTTGGCCAATTTCTGCCTCTCAGTCTCGTATTTATAATCTGTCATAATTTTCCTCTCCCACCTTCACTAATCACTAAAGATTGCCTTGTCTAAAATAAAAAAGTGATCTGTGATCTCACACCCTCCACCTGCACCTCCTACTTAACCCTGCAGCCAAGTCAGAAGGCTGAAACGATGTTACAATCATTACCATCATTTTCGTGGCAGAAGAGTGGCACGACACAAACACAATATAATGACCCAGATTTGGCCCTGACTTACTCCCAGGACAATTCCAGTCACTTACAGCTAGAATAAAGATATGACATAAGAAGTGAGGATAAAATCCAGTAAGCCCCTACAATGCACAGAAAACGTTTGGCAAGTTTGGGAACTACGGTGGTAGAATCTAGTGCTGGGTAAATCAGTTCAGATAAATAAAAGAGGAACAGAAACTTTGCCTTAAACACCAACACAATTTTCTGTCCACTTTTTGTTATTTAAAAAAAACCCCACAGGTAATTTTTCACTTTCTGGTTCAGACAGCAAATAGATCAAAAATTACCAGAGCACAATGAGATGGCCTATTCTCACTGTACTGCTGACCTTGCCAAAAGCAGGAAGCACCAGAAGTGTTGTGAGATAGCCTGTTTTTGTGAGATTTTAACATGACTAAATAGCAGAAAGAGACTCAAATAAATCCTCTTATGTTCAGAGGAGCTTCTGAGCTACTTGGAGGTTCATCTGAACCCAAACACCAAACCTCAGACTTTGCATTTCACCAAGACCACCATTCAGCAAGCTACTGCAGGACCTGCATAACTTAACGGAGAGGAGCAATCCCACTGAAGGCAGCAGGACTACAACTGAGCTGGAAGTTATACACACCCAGAAGGCCTAGTTGCACACTGCAGTAGAGTTCTTGTAGTGGGGCAGCTGCCCCACTCCTGCAGAACAGGGGATAAAAGCAGCCCTGGAGAGGGCTGCAGCGTGGAAGAGGCATGAGAACAGCTGGGGGAAGCTGAGTGAGTAGCTGACCACAGCTGTGGCCAGCTCAATCAGGGCCCAGCTGGCCCTGATAAGAGGGCTCTGGGCCAGAAGCAGAGGAGTCTCACTCTAGCCCTGGAGTGGGAAGGGCTAGCTGCCTGGGAGTAAGGTACTGAAGCACAGCAGGGCTGGGGAATAGGGCAAGGTAGCTGGGGAGCTCCAGCCTGTAAACCACTAGGCTGCAGGCCTTGGTAAAGGCCAAAAGGTACTGGGGCTGCAGAGGGACAGCCCAAGGACAGGCAAAAGCAGCAGGTCCTACCCCCTTGCCAATGATGCGTGGCCATTACACTGCAGTCTGCCCCAGTGAGCGGGGGCTAGATGATGACTGGCAGTAGCCACTGAGGCAAGGTGGGTTTAGAGGGTTGGGGGCTCCCCTGGAAGGGGAGATCGAGTGTGTGGGGGTACTGCTGGGGCAGAACCCTGAGGTAAAGGGACACGGCGCCAGCGGCAGGCAAGACACCGGCCTGCAGAGGGTGCTCCGTAAGCTGGAAAAGAGCTAATTCCCAGACGACCAGCAGGAGGTGCTGCGCCGGTGAGTCTTCGCTTCACTACAGTGCTAGAGGACCATATATTGCTTATTTAACATCCCATAACTCACAAAGAAACGCTCCCAGAAGAGCGGACAATAAAATAACACATAAAAGTAAAAAGAAAAGGAGTACTTGTGGCACCTTAGAGACTAACCAATTTATTTGAGCATGAGCTTTCGTGAGCTACAGCTCACTTCATGAAGTGAGCTGTAGCTCACGAAAGCTCATGCTCAAATAAATTGGTTAGTCTCTAAGGTGCCACAAGTACTCCTTTTCTTTTTGCGAATACAGACTAACACGGCTGTTACTCTGAAACCTGACATAAAAGTAAGCGTCTCTCTCACCTGTGATGATAACCTTGAAGGTCAGTTTCTTGCCTGCGGCCTCACAGGTGTACTCTCCAGCGTCTTTCTTCTCCACCTGCTCCATGACCAGATGCCGGGATTTATCCTGAGACTCCACCTTGAATTTCTTGCTGGAGGTGATCAGTTTCCCGTCCTTGTACCATTTCACTTCAGTCTTGGCCTGGGTCACCTCACAGCGCAGGGTGACATTCTCTGTCAGGGCAGCCTTCACCTCCTTCTGCACCTTCTCCTGGTTTGCAAACACCTCTTCAGGCTCTGCAAGGGGGAGGGGGAGAAGCCATTTAAAAACCTAATGCCCAGTTAGAGCTGCACAAAGTACTCCCAACACAATGTAAAGCCCAGGAGCGGAGCTGCGTCACATTCCATGTAATTTTGAAATGGGCCCCATTTTGTTAAATTCAAGCCCCAGATGCAACACTTCTCCTTCCACCAGTCAGGTGTTTCTGATGCTACATCATCCAGAAGAAATGAAAGGCTCCAGAAGAAATACAGTGCCTTGTATATGTAACCCCAGCCAGCTCAGAGTGGCACTTTGTCTCCCTCTAGTGGTGGCTAGGCCAGCTAGAGATGTGCTTTTTAGGTGAACAGGAGAGGCTCACTCGTTTAGCTGAAGAGGTCTTAGGTTTGATCCCCAACACAACGAATGACGTGGTCAGCGTTACACAGATATAATGGGCTTGAACAAATGTGCATCGAATTTGAGAACACAGCTGGCCCAGTTGCTCACACATCGGCATTTCTGAATGCTATTGATCAGTTAGACTCACACCTAGCCACCACGGTGGTAACTGCACTTATGAATTCGGTACGCAGTTATACCTTCCAAATCAGATAATGTCTGTATTGTCAGGTGATCTCAAAATCCAAGAACATGAAATTTTATGTTTCCATAAAATGAAGGTCTGATTTCTCTCTCACATACGCCTGCACATCCAAAGTACCTCCTTTGAAATGAGTGGAGTTACAGTGGTGTAAACTCAGTATAAGTGAAAGCCGATTCACACCCCATGGTTATTAATTGGGCCTCCCCTCCAAATGCTGTCCTTGTTTATACCCTGACGTCCATTCACAAAATAACATCAAACTCATTGAAATTCACCCTTATAGACCTGATCCTCAGCTGGTATAAACCAGCATTGCCACACTAAGGTCAAGACAGCACTGCTCACTTACACTAGTTAGGGATTGGGCCCCATCTGTCTTCCGTTCAACTGTTCAGAATAAAACAGCAAATAATATCACATCGTTCAAATTAACTCAAAATATTTGAAGGAGAAAATCAAAATGGCAGGTCACAACAGAGAATAGCAATGTAAACACCTCTCTCTCACCTGTGACGATAATTTTAAAGGTCAGTTTCTGGCCTGCAGCCTCACAGGTGTACTCTCCAGCATCCTTCTTCTCAAGCTGATTCACAACCAGATGCCGGGATCTCCCCTCACAGTCCACTTTGAATTTCTTGCTGGAGGTGATAAGTTTCCCGTCCTTGTACCATTTCACATCAGACTTTTCCTGGGCCACCTCACAGCTCAGAGTGGCGCTCTCTGTCAGTTCGGCTTTCACCTCCTCCTGCACCTTCGCCTTGTTTGCAAACACTTCTTCGGGCTCTGCCAATGGAAAAGGAATTACAGGGTGAACTCTGTCACTGATACAGTGCCATCCAGAGACTATTAAAGGAGAAGGCGTGGAGAAGCTGACAGCTCTTCTTCCTGAGACAGTATTAGCTGCATGTCTCCCCCACTTTGCCTGAAATTTCAGCCTTAACTAAGGAGCTTGTATGGTATCTCCTTCCTAAATCAGCCAACCTGAATCCTCACATTCCACATCTCATGATTGCTCTGGAGAGTGATCATTCCCTAAGGAGTGCTACACTGGCATTAAGGAGAAGCCAGGGTGGCTCATAGGGATGCCATGCCATGAGACGTTCAAAATCCCAACCTCAAAGGGAAAATCTTACACTGCTGCTGCAAAACACCCACCGACTACGAAGATTCAGGCGCCTTCCCCATTTTACCTGCTTACTCTGAGAATTTATTCTTAACACTGTGGCAAAACGCAACATCTCTCCAAAAGCTCTCTGGACTCAGAGCCGAGATGCCAGCAGGACAGGAAATTCAGCTTACTCTAGAATGCTTCAATCAACAATGGCAGCAAATCAGTCCTTAAGCTGAAAGAAAATACTCTCTCCTACCAGTGACAAGAACTTTGAAGGTGAGTTTCTGGCCTGCGGCCTCACAGGTGTACTCTCCAGCATCCTTCTTCTCCACCTGCTTCACCACCAGATGCCGGGATTTGCCCTCAGACTCCACTTTGAGTTTCTTGCTGGAGGTGATCAGTTTCCCGTCCTTGTACCATTTCACTTCAGTCTTGGCCTGGGCCACCTCACAGCTCAGGCTGGCGCTCTCTGTCAGGGTGGCCTTGACTGTCTTCTGCACTTTCTCCTTGTTTGCAAACACATCCTCTCTCTCTATCGTGGAAAAGGAATTACAAGGGCTTAAACTCCGTCATTGATGCAATGCCACCCAGAGAAAAGAGAAGGAGAAGGCAGGGAGAAGCTGACAGTTCTGCTTCCTTAGGCTGCTTCCTGCACGTCTCCCCCACTTTGCCTGATCCCAAACAATATGGCGACAAGTACAATTTCAACCTTAACTATGGAGCCTGTAGGGTGTCTCCTTTATAATAAACCAACCCGAACCCACACATTGAAACTCTCAACTGTGCTCTGGAGAGTGACCCCAGTTCCAGATCTGAACTTATCGGCACAGGGCTCCCTTTAGTTTTTTCACCAACATCTTCCTTACAAACCTTTCCCTCCTCTTAGAAACCTGAATGGACACTGATCTTCTTTCCTTTAAGAAGCACTGTTGGTTTTAAAAAGTCATTCATTGTGTATCACTCAATAGGAAATGTCTGAGCCAAGATACCACCAGTGCAGGATATTCAATTTATTCTACAATACTTAAACCAACAACAACAGCAAACTGTTGAAAGAAAATATTGTTTCTTACCTGTGACAACAATCTTGAAGGTCAGTTTCTGCCCTGCGGCCTCACAGGTGTACTCTCCAGCGTCCTTTTTCTCCACCTGCTCCACCACCAGACGCCGGGATTTGCCCTCAGATTCCACTTTGAATTTCTTGCTGGAGGTGATCAGTTTCCCATCCTTGTACCACTTCATTTCAGTCTTGGCCTGGGCCACCTCACAGCTCAGGGTGGCGCTCTCTGTCAGGGCGGCCTTCACCTCCTTCTGCAACTTCTCCTGGTTTGCAAACACATCCTCTCTCTCTGCCAGAGAAAAGGAATTACAAGGCTTATACTCTCTCACTGATTTGATGCCATCCAGAGAATCGAGAAGGAGAAAGCAGGTAGAAGCTGACAGCTCTGCATCTTAGGCAGCTTTTGATTCACATCTCCCACCTCTGCCTGACCCCTCCCAACATCAGTGCAAGTCCACGTACAATCTTAACTGTGGACCTGCCAGCACCTCTCCTTTGTAATAATCCACCCCAAATCCCCAGACTCCGCTTCTCATGATTCCTCTGGAGCGATCTCAGATACAAATATGAATGTACCAACTCAACCCTCCCTTTAGCTTATTTGGGCTGAGATGTTCCTTGCAAAACTTTCCCACCCCTCTGATAGCTGACATGACCAACATTTGTTCCCTCTGAGGAGAACTGTTACTTTTTAAAGTAAATGAAGGCATTAAAGAGAAGCCAGAGTGGCATGTATGGATGCCCTGCAGGGTTACTACCTGGCAGATATTTGACAGGCCTGGTCATTGTTTTATGGATTTGCCAGTTGCCAGAAAAATAAATTTCATTTCCCAGGGTTTTTTTACGTGGGTCTAAAGATTTGCATTATTATCATAACACAATGGGAGATCTAATGTTAAAAGTTTCTGTGTCCAGCTAAAGATGCTGCAGTGTTCCCAGTTCTGCCGTTTAAGCGATAACAGGTCAAAGGTGTTGAAAACACAGCAGCTGGCTGCCCACCAACACACAAGTGCACCGGCCGTGGGTAAGAGAGATGGTTTGAGTCACGGAACAGTGAGGAGATGTACGATGTTATCAATCTTATCTATATGTGTTACTATAGAAACTATAAGCTGCTGTTGAAGGGGGATTGTGAAGTCGCCTTGTGGTTGGAGTTACAGGGGGTTTGCCCTCTGTGTGGACGGGTGCCTTTTTTTTTTTTTTGCTTTTCAAAGGTGGTAACATTAATGCCATGCAGAAGTTCAGAATCCCAACCTAGTTTGGAAAATATTACACTACTGCTGTGAAACGCCTACCGACTAAACAACGATTCAGTTTCCTCCCCAGTTTATCTGCTTGCTCTGTTCATTTCTTATCGATATCATGGCAAAACCTAAAATCTCTCCAAGATGCTACCAGTGTAGGAAACGCACTTTATTCTACCATATTCAAACCAGCAACGGCAGCAAATCAGCCCTTAAGCTGAAAGAAAATACTCTCTTACCAGTGACAAGAACTTTGAAGGTCAGTTTCTGGCCTGCGGCCTCACAGGTGTAGTCTCCAGCGTCCTTCTTCTCCACCTGCTCCACCACCAGATGCCGGGATTTGCCCTCAGATTCCACTTTGAATTTCTTGCTGGAGGTGATCAGTTTCCCATCCTTGTACCATTTCACTTCAGTCTTGGCCTGGGCCACCTCACAGCTCAGGGTGGCACTCTCTGTCAGGGCGGCCTTGACCTCCTTCTGCACCTTCTCCTTGTTTGCAAACACATCCTCTCTCTCTATCATGGAAAAGGAATTACAAGGGTTAAAACTCCCTCACTGATGCGATGCCACCCAGAGAACAAAGAAGGAGAAGGCAGGGAGAAGCTGCAAGCTCTGCTTCCTTAGGCTGCTTCCTGCACATCTCCCCCACTTTGCAGGACCCCAAACAATAAAACTACAAGTACAATTTCAACTTTATCTATGGAGCCTGTAGGGCGTCTCCTTCATAATAAACCAACCCAAACTCCCACATTCAAACTCTCATCATTGCTCTGGAGAGTGACCTCAGATCCAGATCTCAATTTATTGGCACAGGGCTCCCTTTAGTTTTTTCACCAACATCTTCCTTACAAACCTTTCCCTCCCCTTAGAAACCTGAATGGACACCGATCTTCTTTCCTTTTAAGCAGTACTGTTCATTTTTAGAAATGAATGATTGTTTATCACTCATAAGGAGAGGGGCATGGATCAGCGTTCACGTCACACTCCCCAGCAGTACCTGGCCCAAGCTGGCGAAGCAAATGATCCAACCAGAGGACTAATTTTGATCATGAATCCTGGTCACATGCCACAGGAGGCATGTTGTGCATATACTAAGAAGAAGATTCATAAGGGAATAGCAGGGTTTGATTTACCTGTGCCCTGTCCCTTTAAGAATGGAAGGTCTGCGGATGGATTCTCAGGTGGTGATGGCTCTGGTTGCAGCAGCAGACTTGTGTGTACCCTGAAAGGACTCAGCAGCAATGGGGCTTGTGCAAGTTGTGTTTGTTTTTGGATACCCAGCTTAACAAAAATCCAGATTTAAAACTGTCCCTGAGCCTGGCTCACAAAATGTTCCACTCCTCGGCCAGGAACAGCTTCAAATCTGGGGGCTTATTACTCACAGAATCCAAAGACAAACAAACCCAGCTTGCACAAGGCTTTCTGCCACACAGTCCTTTCACACCAGATTTGACTGCTGCAATCAGAGCTGTCCCCTTTGAAGACCTGGGCAGACCATCAATCTTTAAAGGGACAGGGCACAGTTAATCAAACCCTGACATTTCCCTAGGAGTGAAACAGTGGCATTAAGGAGAAGCCAGATGAATGCCAAACAGACATTCAGAATCCCAACCTCGAAGGGAAATCTTACGCTGCTGCTGCAAAACACCCACCGACTACGAAGATTCAGATGCCTTCCCCATTTTACCTGCTTACTCTGTAAACATATTCTCAATATTGTGCTAAAACCCAACATCTCTCCAAAAGCTCTCTGGACTCAGAGCCGAGGTGCCAGCAGGGCAGGAAATTCAGCTTACTCTAGAATGCTTCAATCAACAATGGCAGCAAATCAGCCCTTAAGTTGAAAGAAAATACTCTCTCCTACCAGTGACAAGAACTTTGAAAGTCAGTTTCTGGCCTGCAGCCTCACAGGAGTACTCTCCAGCGTCCTTTTTCTCCACCTGCTCCACCACCAGACGCCGGGATTTGCCCTCAGATTCCACTTTGAATTTCTTGCTGGAGGTGATCAGTTTCCCGTCCTTGTACCATTTCACTTCAGTCTTGGCCTGGGCCACCTCACAACTCAGGGTGGCGCTCTCTGTCAGGGCAGCCTTGACCTCCTTCTGCACCTTCTCCTTGTTTGCAAACACATCCTCTCTCTCTGCAGGAGAAAAGGAATTATAAGGGTTAAAACTCCCTCACTGATGCAATGCCACCCAGAGAACATAGAAGGAGAAGGCAGGGAGAAGCTGACAGCTCTGCTTCCTTAGGCTGCTTCCTGCACGTCTCCCCCACTTTGCCAGACCCTGAACGATATAGCTACAAGCAAAATTCAGTTTTACCTATGGAGCCTGTAGGGCGTCTTCTTCATAATAAACCAACCCAAACTCCTCATTGAAACTCTCATCATTGCTCTGGAGAGTGACCTCAGATCTAGATCTGAACTTATCGGCACAGAGCTCCCTTTAGTATTTTTCCAACATCTTCCTTACAAACCCTTCCTTCCGATTTTAAAACTTAATGGACGACTACCTTCTTTTTCTTTAAGAAGCACTGTTGGTTTTAAAAAGTCATTGATTGTGTATCACTCAGTAGGGAATGTCTGAGCCAAGATACCACCAGTGCAGGATATTCAATTTATTCTACAATACTTAAACCAACAAGAGCAGTAAACTGTTCAAAGAACATATTCTCTCTTACCTGTGACAGTGATCTTGAAGGTCAGTTTCTGGCCTGCGGCCTCACAGATGTACTCTCCAGCGTCCTTCTTCTCCACCTGCTCCACCACCAGACGCCGGGATTTGCCCTCAGACTCCACTTTGAATTTCTTGCTGGAGGTGATTAGTTTCCCGTCCTTGTACCATTTCACTTCAGTCTTGGCCTGAGTCACCTCACAGCTCAGGATGGCATTCTCTGTCAGAGCGGCCTTCACCTCCTTCTGCACCTTCTCCTGGTTTGCAAACACATCCCCTCTCTCTGTTGGGGAAAAGGAATTAAAAGGCGTATACTCTCTCGTTGATGTGATGCCATCCAGAGAACAGAGAAGGAGGCAGGGAGTAGCTGACAGCTCTGCATTTGAGGCACCTTTTCCCTCATGTTTCCCCACCTCTGCTTGACCCCTGCCATCATCAGTGCAAGTACACGTGCAACCGTAACTATGGACCTGCCAGCACCTCTCCTTTATAATAATCCACCCCAAATCCCCAGACTCAACCTCTCATGATTCCTCTGGAGCGATCTCAAATCTAAATATGAATGTATCACCTCAACCCTCCCTGTAGCTTATTTGGGCTGAGATGTTCCTCGCAAAACTTTCCCTCCCCTCTGATAGCTGAGATGACCAACATTCCTTCCCTCTGAGGAGCGCTGTTATTTTTTTTAAGTAAATGAAGGCATTACAGAAAAGACAGGGTGGTTCGGATGGAAGCCCTACAGACGTTCAAAATCCCAAACTAGTTTGGAAACCATTATGCTGCTGCTGTAACAATGCCATCCAGAGAACAGAGAAGGAGAAGGCAGGGAAAAGATAATGATTCCTGAGGCCGTATTAGTTTCAGGTCTCCCCCACTTTGCCTGACCCCGAAAAACATAACTACAGGGACAATTTCAACCTTTACTGTGGAGCTTGTATGGCATCCCCTTCATAATAAACCAACCTGAACCCCCACATTCAGATGCTCATGATTGCTTTGGAGAGTGATCTCAGATCCAGATCTCAATTTATTGGTGCAGGGCTCCCTTCAGTTTATTTCATCTTCCGTCCAAATATTTCCTTCCCCTTTGAAACCTCAAGGGATGAATATTTTCATCCCCTTTAAATAGTGCTGTCCACTCCATAAAGTCCGTGATTGCATATACCTCATAAGGGAATAGCAGGGTTTGATTTACCTGTGCCCTGTCCCTTTAAGAATGGAAGGTCTGCGGATGGATTCTCAGGTGGTGATGGCTCTGGTTGCAGCAGCAGACTTGTGTGTACCCTGAAAGGACTCAGCAGCAATGGGGCTTGTGCAAGTTGTGTTTGTTTTTGGATACCCAGCTTAACAAAAATCCAGATTTAAAACTGTCCCTGAGCCTGGCTCACAAAATGTTCCGCTCCCTGGCCAGGGACAGCTTCAAATCTGGGGGCTTATTACACACAGAATCCAAAGACAAACAAACCCAGCTTGCACAAGGCTTTCTGCCACACAGTCCTTTCACACCAGATTTGACTGCTGCAATCAGAGCTGTCCCCTTTGAAGACCTGGGCAGACCATCAATCTTTAAAGGGACAGGGCACAGGTAAATCAAACCCTGACATTTCCCTAGGAGTGAAACAGTGGCATTAAGGAGAAGCCAGATGAATGCCAAACAGACATTCAGAATCCCAACCTCGAAGGGAAATCTTATGCTGCTGCTACAAAACACCCACCGACTACGAAGATTCAGGCGCCTTCCCCATTTTACCTGCTTACTCCAAGAATTTATTCTTAACATTTTGGCAAAACGCAACATCTCTCCAAAAGCTCTCTGGACTCAGAACCGAGGTGCCAGCAGGGCAAGAAACTCATCTTACTCTAGAAAGCTTCAATCAACAACGGCAGCAAATCAGCCCTTAAGTTGAAAGAAAATACTCTCTCCTACCAGTGACAAGAACCTTGAAGGTCAGTTTCTGGCCTGCAGCCTCACAGGTGTACTCTCCAGCATCCTTCTTCTCCACCTGCTCCACCACCAGATGCCGGGATTTGCCCTCAGACTCCACCCTAAATTTCTTGCTGGAGGTGATCAGTTTCCCGTCCTTGTACCATTTCACTTCAGTCTTGGCCTGGGCCACTGCACAGCTCAGGGTGGCGCTCTCTGTCAGGGCGGCCTTCACCTCCTTCTGCACCTTCTCCTGGTTTGCAAACACATCCTCTCTCTCTGCCATGAAGAAGGAATTAGAAGGGCTTAAACTTCCTCACTGATGCCATCCGGAGTCCCCAGAGGGAGAAGCTGACAGCTCTGCCCTCGAGGCACCTTTCACCGCATGTTTCCCACCTCTGCCTGACCCCTGCCACCATCAGTGCAAGTCCATGTGCAACCTTAACTATGGACCTGCCAGCACCTGTCCTTTATAATAATCCACCCCAAATCCCCAGACTCAACCTCTCATGATTCCCCTCGAGCGATCTCAGATCCAAATTTGAATTTATCCTCTCAAGCCTCCCTGTAGCTTATTTAGCTGAGATGTTCGCTGCAAAACTTTCCTTCCCCTGTGGTAGGTGAAAGGACCAACATTTCTTCTCTTTGAGGAGCACTGTTATTTTTTCCAAAGTAAATGAAGACATGACAGAGAAGCTAGGATGCACTGATGGATACCACATTCAGAGTTCCAACCTAGTTTGGAAAATGTTATGCTATTCCTGCAGAACACCCACCGACTAAGAAGATTCAGCAGCATTTTACCTGCTTACTCTGTAAATGTATTCACAATATTGTGGCAAAACCCAAAGTCCCTTCAAAAGCCTCCTTCACTCAGAGCTGAGATGGCAGCAATGTAGGAAGTGCATCTCACTCTAGATTGCTTTACTCAACAACTGCAACAAATCAGTGCATGAGTAGAAAGGAAACAATCTCTCCCACCTGTGATGATAATCTTGAAGGTCAGTTTCTGGCCTGCGGCCTCACAGGTGTACTCTCCAGCATCTTGCTTCTCCACCTGCTCTACCACCAGATGCCGGGATTTGTCCTCAGACTCCACCCTAAATTTCTTGCTGGAGGTGATCAGTTTTCCGTCCTTGTACCATTTCACTTCAGTCTTGGCCTGGGCCACCTCACAGCTCAGGGTGGCGCTCTCTGTCAGGGCAGCCTTCACCTCCTTCTGCACCTTCTCCTTGTTCGCAAACACTTCCTCAGGCTCTGAGATGGGGAAATTAAAGAAGAACCACAGAAGGAATAAAACTATCATGGGCGATGGACTGTTACATGTATCTAGTGTTTTTAAAAAATAAAGTCATTCGTTTGATGAAACATGTTTCTTATAGTTCCATACTCCATTAACAGCATATTATCAATGAACTCTCTACCCCACACCCCCAAGGTTTCTCCAAATCCTTGGTATCTTGATACTCTCTTTAGGTAGGCAGCCCTGCATATTTTCCAGCTTTCAATATTAACATCCAAAAACTGTTTCTTTTGTTGTTGTTTGGAGTGGGGTTTTTTTGGTTCATCTTCTTGGGGATAAGCCAACACCATCACATTTGCAGTGCTGCTGTGGTCTAGTAATATGCCATTGAAATCAGCTCTCTGACATTTGAAGTCTTTAAATCAAGATTGGGTATCTCCCTCTAAAATATGCTCTAACTCAACCACAAAATATGGGCCTAATGTAGGAAGTAATGGATGGAATTATTAATGGATGGCTTGGGTGATGCAGGTCAGGCTGGATGATCACAGCAGTTTCTTTCGGCCTTCAAAATCTATGAATGTTGAGACATACATGGTACATTCAGCAGTGTAGCAGGGGGATTTTACCTTAATGTATCTAATATATTTGGCAGCAAATGAAGTATTTAAACACCCTTACTTCCAAAGTAGAACCTTAGTACTTTTACCTCAGCAAATGAACTGGCATTGAAAGGCTATCATGGCTAATAAATGATAAACTAAATATACCCATTTAAAGGATATGGTCAGCCATCTTGCTAACCAATGACTAGCAAGTCACTGTTTGATAATCCCCACAATTTATGCCATAGTTCTCATTGCCTGTCTGAGAGTGGTTTATGTGGAACAGTTTCTTTCTTCCTGCATATTGTACTTAATGTTGTTTTATATCTTTTTATTTAAATGTTGATTTACTGTCTGCATTAATACATACATGAAAAGTGGTATGATTCTCCTTTCCCACCAGTGTAAATCAGAACTGATTGCATTGAAGTCTAAAGATTGCACTAGTGTAAAACTGATGTATGGGAAAGGAGAATCAGGCAGTAGGTATTTAGGGACAGATTTTTAAGCAGTAGTTTCCATTTTTGCATCCACTATTTGTGCTTAAAAATAACCGCTTATGCAATTTAGGTGATTCACATATTTAAATTGATTTACAGACACGGTCAGTGATTAGATATCGAAATGTATTACCATGGATGCAAGTTATTTGCACTCAGAATTACAGGGGCAAAAAAAAGCGGTCCAGTTAACACTGGTCTGAATGTTAGACTTTTGTGAATATGGACTGACTAGACATGTATATATTAATACAATAATTCACAAAACAGCTCACATAACTGGATGTCATCTATTTGAATGATCAAGTAACAGGCCATACATATTACAGATGAATGATTTCACCTCCTAAGTCTTACTTTTCCCCTTTAATATCAGACATGTTATATACTGTGAATAAAGTTGCTAATTGCCAGTCAATATAATTGAACTACTCTGCTAGGGTCAAATTTATCCCAAGGTTAACTCCACTAAATTTATACTAGGAATGAATATGACCCTTACAATTCACAAAGGGACAGAAATACTTTTAAAGTTAAGCAAGATATTCAATTAAGCTGGTAAAATAGACATATTATAAGGTCCTCAGCTGGCATATGTCAGTGTAGCTCCATAGAAGTCGCTTATGATGATTTACACCAGCTGAGGATCTCGCCCCTCTATACTAGGATTTTATGAGCAAACACTGTGTACAATTAACTTTAAAATCATGTCGATTGCAGAACCAACTCCTTGGTGACCATATGTGGTCCAGCGCACAAGGTTGTAGATGCTCAGTTCTTGTTTCCCTTAACAGGACGGCGAGTGGCTACATCCCTGGTGGGTTTTCACCTTCTTCTGCAGCATAGGGCATGGGTCACTTGCAGGTTTAAACTAGCGTAAATGGTGGATTCTCTGTAACTTGAAGTATTTAAACCATGTTTTGATGACGTCAGTAACTCAGCCACAGGTTAGGGGTCTATTATAGGAACGGGTGGGCGAGGTTCTGCGGCTTCCAATATGCAGGAGGTCAGACAAGATGATCGTGATGATCCCTTTTGATCTTAAAGTCTATGAGTCTATCCCAGTGCGTCACACTGAATATTTACCCCTTTAAAAGGAAAGGTTTTGTGCTTCCAGTGGAGCCCTGGCACACAAGAACTGTGAAAACCAAGGTGAGTGCAATGGTAACCAGATAAATTAAGACCCAGAAAGTCACGGCACTTCTGGAGAATCCAGTAAAATAAAGATTTCTGCAACTAAAGCACCAGCCACTGAAAAAGAACTGATAAATCCCTCCTGCCTTTCAAGGTTGGATCAGTTTTCCAATGAGCTGCTGATGGACCTGCTTGTCTCGTTACAGTCACATGTATGTGAAACACAGCAATAGTAACTGCGTAGTGCTCTCTGGTTACGACAGGGGAGGGGTAAGATGCCGCATTATCCCGTGCAGGTCTGAAGTCACCCTGTTTGAAAGAGAACTGAAAACACTGGTGTTCTCATGCAAACAGCACTCCGTCATTCTGAGGCTTGACCAGGGCATCCATTTTGTCCACTGGCTACATCTCCGAAATTTTCTGTGGCCTTGCATCTGCAATGGCAGACCACCAGGGTTTCTTTCATTTTTTTAAAATCAACTCCTGCTCTGCAATCTTCCCTCCAAAAGCTTCCTTCCTAGTCTGAGCCCCACTAAATTGCAACAGCGGCCATCTTGGCTGACACTGGGGACTGAACTAGGGAACCTCCTGAGCTAGAGGTACAAGCTGCTACAGCTTGAGCTAAAGAGCCAAACCTTTGTAGCTGAGCTCTGTAACAAACTCACCTTCTCTGAACACATAACACACGGGCCAGCAGGTTGTGGGGCACTTGAAGCCACAGCAGTGTTAGCAGGGAGCAGAGATACACCATGTTGGGGCAGCAGGTCCCAAAGGTGTTCTGCTTACAGAAGACTGAGGCAAGCAGAATGTCTCCCGAGGCGATGAAGGAGCAGCAAAGATTGCACTCTTTACGGTGGAGCTGCACCCCGTATTGGCTCGGACCCCTAGTGAGCACGGAAGTAGGAGGGCCCCTGGCCTCCCAACATTGTGGCTCCTTTGTGTGTCTAATAAAACGTTATTTATTTGTGTTACAGTCACACACAAAGGCATCAGTCAGGATTAGTGTCCCATTGTGCCCGGTACAAGCACAGGGATCTGGGGATGAGACCTTCTTTATATAAAGTAAAAATCAATTAAGCACAACTGCCTCTCTGCCAGGCGGAAGCTAGTTTTTGTCTTTTCAGTTTTAATTGGGGAGCAGACAAGGTGATCATAATGGTCCCTTCTGATCTTACAATTTATTAATGAATTGTTATTCCGTAGCCTAATTTCTACCTTGATTAATAACAACACTGAGCACATCATGTTTGCAAAGCACTTTATGTTCCATAGCCTGTGGAGACTGATGCAGTGAGGGGCAGTGATTTAGCCCAGACACACACAGTAAGTCCCACTGGGACTCGAACCCAGGTCTCCCAAGTACTACCCCCTACGTCACTGGTAGCATTATAAGTACACAGCACCTTGCCCCTGTGTGGCTTCACAGGGAGTCATCTACCACACCTGCAGAAGCATACCCAGAATCTGTCCCTAATCTAACCTAATACCAAATAAATTGCTGGAAGGTATTTGTTAATGTCCAAATTCCTGCTGTTTTAAGACAACGGGAACTGTGCTGGATTGGATCACCAGTAGCCTGCTTCTGGCAGTGGCTTATACCTGATACTTCACCAACAAGGGAAAAAGAGATACCATAGAGTAGAAGAAATGGATATGAGACCAAATAGATGAGAAGAGATTGATTATATTGACAGATAGCGAGGGTCAGATTATGGGAGGGAAGTGCTGATATTCTTTGCTCCAGATTCACCTATAATCCAGAGCAGATGGTATTTCTGCTAAAATGATCAGAAATAAAACAGTAATGTTGTCATTCAATCATTTGTCGTTAGTCTTCAGAATTAACACCAGAGCAGCTCAAACTGTTTATTGCAAATAATTTATCGGGCTAATGTATCCCTCTTTCAACGGGCTAATTATCCACAAAAGACTTGGGTTTGAAAGAATCTATTTGTTACTCATGTAAGCAATGTCAGGATGAGCTCCACCCTGACATCTGGTGGTGAAGTGTAGCAAGTTGTGGAAAAGAACTTCAGGGGCCGATCTTATTTGCATAGGCACACCCACCCTGCCTAGAATGAGGCCATAGCTGCCCAAATGGTCACTTTGGCTGCTGTGGGATCCCCAGTGTCTCTGTTATTGGGGCAGGAAGAATAAATTGTTATTACCCTGATTATGGGAACTCTGCTTGGAACTGTACTTGGCCTTTTGTTATGATGGAGGGACTCACCATCAACTAAGTAGCACTCACTAGGCAAGGGTCATGGGTTCCAAAACTCTGTGAATTGAAAGAGGCTGGGGACAAGTATTAATACTTGGTGGCATGGGCCCCTTGGTGAGGGCCTTACATGCTAATTACACTTCCTCCTCTCTCCACTGTGGAATATCAGAGCTAATTTTGATTCCATCAGGACTCTAGTTACAGGCTGCTGAGCTCACTTTGGGCTAATGATGCACCAGCACTGAGGCTCCCCTACTACAAGCTGAATTCACCAAAGAGCTGAACTGACTAAGAGCTGAAATCACTGAGTGTTGTGTTAAGTAGTGGGGGAGCCTGAAGATATATTGTGGAGCAGTTTGTGGGAGGGCTGGAGTGCCTTGTGGACAGGCTGGTGGAGCAGTTCATAGGACGGTGGGAGTTGCTTGTGGGACGTGGAGCGGAGCAGTTCGTGGACCAGCGGGAGCTGCTTGTGGGCCGCGGAGCCAAGCGAAGCAGTTCGTGGGATGGCTGGCGGAGCAGTTCGTGGGATGGCGGGAGCTCTTTGTGGGCCGCAGAGCGGAGCCAAGCAAAGCAGTTCATGGGGCGGCTGGCGGAGCGGAGCGGAGCTGTGGGGCAGTCAGCTTCAGATCATGTAAGGTGCCCCTTACTTCTCTCTCCCACCCCCCCCATCTCCACCCAGGTTGGGAGGTAAAGCTCTGCAGATAAACTTTCGAACTCTGGGGCTGCCCTAACCAGGGACAGAGACTTTTGGGTCATTGGACTTTTGGGACTTTGGGTGATTTGGGTTGCTGGACTCAAGAACCAAAGGGAAAGGGCATGCCCCAATTTGCTTGGGATGGATTTTTTGCTCATGGGTTGTGTTATGAATCCTGTTGGTGGTGTTTCCCCAACATAATGTCACATTGTTTCTTTCTGTTATTAAAAGGCTTTTTGCTACACTCAGACTATGTGCTTGTGAGAGGGGAAGTATTGCCTCTTGGAGGCGCCCAGCGGGGGTGGTATATATTTGTCCCAGGTCACTTGGTGGGGGCTCAAGCCGGTTTTGCATTGTGTTATTGGAATGGATCCCCTCGATATTGAACCCGGTCGCTGCCAACTCTGATGGGCAGAAGGGTTACACTCAGAACTGTCCACTGAACTGTTTTATGAAAACAAAATTCAGCATCAGGGATTGTTTGCTGTTCTCATTATTTGGTAGTCATGGTGTGGGGCTCCAGAGGCTTCTGGAACAGCAAAAAGCTGGAGAATATCAGCAGGTGCTCGATCAAACCGCAAGATGTTCCCATCACTTCCACCCAATTGAATCTTATTTTCAGTTTATTTTGAAATGGCTCAGGATAGGTCAGGCCTGAGCTGCTATTTACTGGACATCTGAACCGCTTGCAAAATGATTAAGATACCAAAAGAAATCCCATCACTGTCAGAGTGACAGAAAAATCTAGTTCCTAAAACGTCCTGAGCCTCAAAATCAAAGGAGGTTTGAAAGAGAAAAGTCTGCTTGGGTCATTGCTTGTTGTTCTAAGAACAGAGCTGACCTTGTACAGACACCTTCTCTTAAGATTCCCGTGGGTCCCAGATCCATTTAGAGAACACGCTCAATGCCACCGTCACTGGATGAAAGGAGGGTTGGGAGGAGAGCTGGATAAAAGATGTGCTTTCACGTGTTTGTGAAATCCAACTCACTGTTCATTCCAGCCACACACACATTTCCATTTTTGTTCACTTTGCCACACACTTGAGGACTTGGGGATGGGATTTTTTGAACACAGTATGCAAAATATGTATTTTTTGCACACAGTATGTGTGTGCAAATGAGTATGTCTACTGCTGATCTGTTTGCCCTGCCAACCTGTAGGTGCCAGCTGTGTGTGTCTGTGTCTTCGGATGATTTAGTTGGTGTTGGTCCTGCTTTGAGCAGGGGATTGGACTAATATTTTATGATTCTATGAGAGGGAGGCTATTATGAGGAGAAAGGAAGAGAGAACAAAACAGGAGAGCTAGTGATTTTCAGGCTGAGCAGCAGTGGGGAGGACAGGGTAGATTATTGCGTGATTGCATTGGACGTGCTTAAACTGCTTTTCCTGATGACATTTTATACATGTTCCAGCCCCAGAATCTGAACCTCAGGAGACCTGCAGAGACCTTGTGTCTCCAGACTAGCCTCAAATCTGGTCCAGCCCTCCCCAGCCTCCATGGCAGTACAGCTCAAAGCAACAACAGAAGGAGATGAAATAATCCGTTTTATCATGTCAGCAGAGAACATGAGAAAAGACCCAGAAAGAGAAGTCAATGAAATACAAATCAGAACATCTCCCTCACCTGTGATGATAACTTTGAAGGTCAGTTTCTGGCCTGCGGCCTCACAGGTGTACTCTCCAGCATCCTTCTTCTCCACCTGCTCCACGACCAGACGCCGGGATTTGCCCTCAGACTCCACCTTGAATTTCTTGCTGGAGGTGATCAGTTTCCCGTCCTTGTACCACCTCACTTCAGTCTTGGCCTGAGTCACCTCACAGCTCAGGGTGGCACTCTCTGTCAGGGCGGCCTTCACCTCCTTCTGCACCTTCTCCTTGTTTGAAAACACCTCTTCCATCTCTGCAAGATGGAAACACAGTGACGTATGTCCTTTTGCAGTCTCCTATCAAGGGGCTTAGGTGACGTTCCCCATATCACTGTAATATTTTAGCACCTCAGGAATGTTAATGACTGCACCCTCACAACAGCCGTCTGAGATAAGGAGGTATCTTTGTTCCCATTTTACGGATGGGGAAGTGAGACATCGAGAGAGGAATATCTCAAAGTCACATGGGAAGTCTCTTGCAGAGCTAGGAATGGAACCAAGGTCTACTGATTCCCAACCCAATGCCTTCACCCCAAGACCATCAAAAACAAAACCTATCCTCTAAAGCTGCTGTAGGCTGGTGCACCAAATGTCCATAAAGAGAGATCACGTGATGACCCTGACTGATCACCACCACACTGCACTTTAGTCCAAGGATCACACAGTTTCACAGACATTAACAGCTAGGCTTTGCTGTCAGTTACCCGGGTATAAATCTGGAGCAGCAGTGGGCAAACTATGGCCTGGGAGCCACATCTAGTCCTCCAGACATTTTAATCTGGCCCTCGAGCTCCCGATGGAAAGCGGGGTCCAGGGCTTGCCCCGCTCTGGTGCTCCAGCCGGAGAGTGGGGTCCGGGGCTTGCCCCGCTCTGTGCAGCTTCCAGAAGGAATAGCATGTCCTCCCTCTGACTCCTACACGTAGGGGCGGCCAAGAGGCTCTGCATGCTGCCCCCACCCCCACAGCTCCCATTGGCCAGGAACCACAGCCAATGAGAGCTGCAGGGATGGTGCCTGCAGACAGAGCAGCGCACAGAGCCGCCTGGCCGTGCCTCCACATAGGAGCCAGAGGGGGGACATGCCGCTGCTTCTGGGAGCTGCTTGAGGTAAGCGCTGCCTGGAGCCTGCACCTCTGACCTCCTCCAGTGCCCCAACCTCCTGTCCCAGCCCTGATCCCTCTCCCCCCCTCCAAACCCCTCAGTCCCAGCCCAGAACACCCTCCTGCACCCCCAACCCCTCATCCCCAGCCCCACCCCAGAGCCTGCACCCTCAGCCGGAACCCTGACCCCCTACCCCCACACCCCAACCCTCTGTCCCAGCCAGGAGCCCCCTCCCACACCCTGAACTCCTCATATCTGGTCTCACCCCAGAGCCTGCACCCCCAGCCGGAGCCCTCACCGCCTCCCGCACCCCAACACCCAATTTCATGAGCATTCATGGCCCGCCATACAATTTCCATACCCAGATGTGGCCCTCAGGCCAAAAGTTTGCCCACCCCGATCTAGAGTAATTCCACTGACTTCTTCCAGCACCTACATGTTCCTTGGTGGCTTCCCATCCAAACACTGCCCTGTCTTAGTCCTGATTAGCTTGCGGATAGCTTTGCAGCAGGTGCCCTCCTGCCTCCTAGTTGTCAAAACTGGAACAGTGAGCAAGAGACTGTTTGGAACCAATGGAGGATTTCAAAGGACAGCAAAGCAAGACGAGGCCCACAATAAACACAAATGCTAGAACCTCAGAATTATGAACATCAGAGTTATGAACTGAGCAGCCAAGCACACCCCTCATTTGGGACGAGAAGCACACAATCAGGCAGCATCAGAGACACAAATACACTCAAAAGCAAACAGTACAGTACTGTGTTAAATACAAGCTACTAAGAATAAAGAGAAAGTTAAAAAAAATTGACAAGGTAAAGAAACTTTTCTGTGCTTGTTTCTTTTAAATTAAGATGGTTAAAAGCAGCATTTTTCTCTGCATAGTAAAGTTTCAAAGCTGTATTAAGTCAATGTTCAGTTGCAAACTTTTGAAACCCAAATGTTTTGTTGAGAGTTACGAACATTTCAAAGTTACGAACAACCTCCATTCCCGAAGTGTTCGCAACTCTGAGGCTCTACTGTATTTCTTAGCACTCACAACCCCAGACAAAGCCCCATCAGCTTCAAGATCCTGTTCAAAACTGCTTTTCGCAAACCTATGCACCAGACCCAGCCCACCTCACAGACTCTTTCTCTCTTTGCTATAAGTGTTTTCCACTCCATGCCTAGCATCAAATTCTTCTTGTCACTACACACAACCAGTTCATCAATGCTGCAAAAACCAGCTCCTCTTGCCATTTGGAAGAGCCTTTCTGTGTCACTCCACCTCACTGATTCCCATCTGGTTCCAGAGCTCTGCTGCAAACGTCCCTCATTGCTTTTATCTACATCTCTGTTTCTCTCTCTCACCCACTCCTGACTCTCTGCTATCATTCTGTGTTTTAATTCTGTGGCCCTGATGTTGCAGGTGTGATGGCCTCTAATTTTACAGATGTAATGGTGCAGGCAGGTTGCTAGATATCTAAGAGCTACCTTCTGCAGCCACAACATGTTGCACGTGCAATTATTTGTGGACACACAATTGCACTTTCAAAAGTAGAGGCAGGTTTCAAGCTTAGCTGAAAATCAAGCCCTGTGGCAGAGTTATTTACCCCAAAAAGTGTTTGGGGATGAACCTTAGATGCAAGACACAATCCAGGATTAAGTATTTTATTGCTCCTGAGATTTCATGCATCCGCTCACCTTTGACTTTGACTTGGAATGTTACTTTGTCATCCTTAGATTCACAGGTGTAGCTCCCTTGGTCGTGCTGTGTTACATTCTTGATGATGAGTTTTCGGTCTGTTCCCTGAGAGGTGACGGTCATTCTCTGGTCCTGCTTAACCTCAGTTTGATCCTTCTTCCACACAACAGCTCCACTGGCCACCGACACCTCACACGCCAGCTCTAGACCCTCAGAAGGACTGACTGAAATTTCTGGCATTGCTTTAGGCTTGTTGACAAACTTAACAACTTCATCTAAAAAAGAAGAAGGAAAAGTAGTTTGTGCCCCTCCATTAACCTAGAGCAACATAAGAACAATCCAGTTACACCCTGGCATGATTTCAATCTTAGTGACCTCCAGGGCCCGGGGTTCCATCTATGGAAGAATTTACATTTGTAACTTGCTTGTGTTTCATTCCCCTCTAGTAGCAGGTTCACAGATGATAACAGCCAACTACAGCTACCCACTAGTGGAATTTCTCCTTTAGCTCAAGTGTTAGAGCTCTGTGCTAATGGTCCCAAGTTCAAACCCTTCTGATGACCACTCCAGGGAGTTACTAAAAATGGATTCCCCGACTTCCATGGGAGCTGTGTATACACTAACCATGTGCAGAATCTGGTGCTATGTATTTCAGCCTAATGCAGGAAGGATGAGTATGGTTACAGAATGTAAAGACAACATGGTTGTCACTAAGGGAGTTGCATATGAGTGTAGCTGAGGGCAGAAGTTGATAGGAGTGTCATATGTAAGACATGGGGGGTAATTGGAAGGGACCTTCTACTTGGCACTGGTGAGGCCTCAGCTGGAGTACTATGTCCAATTCTGTGCACCAGACCTTAGGAAAGATGTGGACAAACTGGAGAGAGTTCAGAAAAGAGCAATAGACATGATAAAAGGTTAAGAAAACCTGACCTGTAAGGAGAGATTAAAAAATTGGACATGTTTAGTCTTGAGAAAAAAGAAGCCAGTCCATGGAAATAATAAAATTTTTCAGTGTGCATTTAATGGCGTTTTCCTTTATCTCAAATAGTAGAGGCCTGTACCCTGGCACTGAAGGTTATGGTTCAAACCGGACTAATGATCCAGGTTGGGGGTTACTACAATGAGGGCTGTAGTTTTTGGGTTTTTTCCCCCAGGGGTTAACATTAAAGTGAAGATGACATAAGTGGCACTGAGCTGCATGGAGATAAGCACCTTATAGATTAATCTAGGAACAAACATGTATGACACATCCTATTGCTCATGCTAACAAGCAACAGTGAGTGTAACATGTATTTCATATCATGCACTCAATCAAGCTAGCCTGCTGCAGAGTAAGTTGATGGCTGTCAGTGATAAGTAACCTTAGTTTAACATTACATATTATTCTGCAGCACCTGTTGCTTTAGGTCGCCAAGTATCCCAAGGACAACTAAGATGATACACCCATGCCAACCATTTCTACAGCACCAAGGAACAAACATTTCTGTTAAAACTTATCTACCATTAGGAGTAATCTATTTTAACAAGAATTATTTGACTGTGGAATAATAGCTTCATTGGAGCCCTGGCATTAAAGGTTTATGGGGAACATTCACTACCACAAAGGTACCTTATTTCCCAGTCTTAGTTCTGGTCCCTTGCCTAGCTGTGCTTCTGATTAGCACTCTGGACAATTTTTTATTATGAAACGTGAAACCTGTCTGGTTTAGGGTTTTCTTAGCCGCCTGAAACTCAGACCATTTGCCAAAAAGTTCACTGAGGTTTCCAAATCTTTTGATAATCGTGGGTAGAGTTTGCCTGAGCCAGGCTACAACTTCTGATGGAAACAATGTGAAATTCAGTAGTTTTGACCATGACCAAATGAAACTTGGTAGTTTCAAGGTTTGAGATTTTGGAATCATTTGAGGATGAAGCTCAAAGCAAAATCCAGTGAACCAAATCCAGAAAAACTTCCCACCAATCCCTGTGTGTGGAGTTGCCTGGATTTCACAGAGCATGTCTCCTCAATACCATTAGCTCTGAAAGTAAGAACGGACATACTGGGTCAGACCAAAGGTCCAGCTAGCCCAGTATCTTGTCTTCCAACAGTGGCCAGTGCCAGGTGCCCCAGAGGGAATGAAGAAAACAGGTCATCATCAAGTGAGCCATCCCCTGTCCAGCTCTGGACTGGAATACATCAGTTCTAGGACTCCCCCTCATTCGGCCTGAGGGTCATGCACTCTCCCTTAGGTAGCTTGACCTATCCCAGAAGTAATGACTCACACTCAGAGACCACAAACGTTCCACAGGAGCACAGAACTTGAGTTTAACTGGACACCAAGGCTTTCTCAGAAGGTAGCTCAAGACTTTCAAACCCCCTCTCACAGGAGAGAGCTCAAAGGGAGCGTAAATTGTTGAGGCAATGTGTTCTAGAAGGGACCAAACTACAGGATTCAGACCCAGATCCAGATGCAAACCTGTCCAAAGTTTGGGGTGTTTAGATCTGTGGTTTTGGCTTGGGCCCATCTCTAGCATTCCACTAGTGACCTGAATATTACTATTATTGTTGTTTACGTGTATTGCAGATGTGCCTAGAGATCGAGGCCTCACTGTGCTACATGCTCTACACACATAAAGATGGCAGCCTCTGTCTCAAAGAGCTCACAATCTAAGTGATAATATTCCTACATGAGCCAGGACTTCAGTACCCAACATAAGCCCTGCTCACACGTGCCTCATGAACTCACCTGAGACCTTTAAATTGAAAACTAGAGTGTCCTCTCCAACTTTGCACATGTACGTTCCCTCATCTTCTTTCGTTACAGCTGAGGCGATGAGCTTGTGCAGCTTTCCATTATCCTCCAGGGTGAATTTCTTTGTGTGTCTGATTTCTTTGCCGTCTTTGTACCACTGCACCATGACATTGGCTTCAGAGGTCTCAGAAACAAATTCGGCCTGTTTTCCGGAGATGGCGATGACAACACCACCAGCTTTCTCTTTGTTTGTGAAGTGCACGAGTGCTGAAACAGAATGGCAAACGGCACTAGTAAGGAACTGGGTCCATATTGTCAGTTCATCTATCCATACAGCCAGCTACATATGCTTTAATTAGAAATCACAAAATTATAGAAAAGCAAGGGCTGGAACGGACCTCGAGAGGTCATCCTGGCCATCCCCCCACCGCACTTAGGATCTAGTAGGTTGCTCCTGGATTCCTGTTTTGGCTAATTACCTCAAATTGTTATTTTAGGATCTAATCCAGGAAGCCTTTGTCATATGCTTTATTTGTGCAAGCAGCTCTGCTAAGTCAATGGGACTACTCAGGTGAATGAGGACAGTTTGTGTAAGTAAAGGCTGCCTTAGAATGTACTCTACATTTGGGACTATGAATAAGAATTTCATGTTTCAACAGTGGGTGATTTTCAGTTATCATCCAAGATGCTAACCTGCAAAATAATCTTAATAAGGCAGGAAGGAAAGAATGGAAGAAAGAGAGGAAGAGAGAATGAACAAATATTAGGGGAAACATTGAGGCTTATTAACTCACTGTATTTATCTAGATAGCAAATAATTGTACCTTACAAGATATTTAAATGTAATCTGGATAATTTGAGTTGCACTGTACTATAAATCTACAGAATTACCAACACCCTCTAAAAATGAAAAGACATCCCTTACAGGAAACTAACTAGAACACAAAAGAATTAAAGTAACTCAGTGATATACTAATTTGTAGTGTAATAATCAATTCACGAGTATAACCTCACCTCATTCAAGGTGTAGATCCAAATACACAATGGCAGCAATAATTATTAACTCAAAATATGTGCCTAAAGACATAATACTATTTATTCCAAGTAAGGGAATTAATGTCCTAAAATTCTGCCATGTCATTTTAAAAAAGTACAGCAAAAGTTTAAATCTGCTTGTTGGTCCAGTATGATCAAAGCTACTCTGACAGAAGTATACATATATATGTTTTTACCCTTAATTTAAAGAAAAAATATCTGAACTACTTTTATACAGTTGTTGTGCTCTTATGTGCAGGGAAAGCAACATCGAATTGCTGGGCACTGAAGTGCTTGATACACTGTAAATAAATTCAACCCTCTTTTTACGATATTGCCAACCTTTAAAAAAAAACAAAAAAAACGCTTTGTTCTTTCTAACAGAGATGAGCATGCAGAACTTCTTTCACATCACCACTGGACAGAAGCCCAACCTCTACTATCCAAGTTACTAATCATCCCTACTGAAAATAGCTACAGACCCTTTCAGTCACAGTCTGGAAGCCACAGAAGCTGACAGTGCACCTTCCAGTCTCTCCCCAGGCTTGGAAGAGAACATTAGTGTTGCTGTCAGTTATAACTAATGGAAGTTCTCCTTTAGCTCAGGAGCGGAATTGATGCTTTGAGATCTGAGCAGCCCAGTAGTAAGGAGGGATTCCCGATAGAAACAATCTTTAAAAACTTGATTAAACAATGATGAAAATTTGATTCATGATGATTTATACTGCAGTAGCATTTAAGAATCCCTAACAGGGATCAGGGCCAATCATACTAAGGAACTGCACAAACAAGTAAAACAAAGACAATCGCTGTCCCAAAGCTCTCACAATCTAGAATTAAGACTACACACAAGTGATTAAACAGACAAATGAGAGAATGGCTGAGAAAGGTGGGGGGTATTTTAGCTGTTCTGGTTTTTCTTACAGGACTCCATTCAGTCACTAGCTTCTGGTGTAAAGACTGCTCTGGGTAAAAAAAGAATAACTACAGCAACCTAAAAGATGCCCAAGAGGATACATTTGCAGCCGAAGTGTGAGTACAGCGGGAGTTTCAAATGCAACTTCCTCAATGCAGCACCAAAAAAACATTAACCCAGACCCCTCGTTTGAGAGCTACATTTAGGTGAAAACATTTGTGAATGTCTTCCAGCTAATCCAATACAAAGCTGTGGGCAGATCTGACAGAGTGAAAAAAATATACCGAGAGAGAGGCAGGGACAGCAAGAGAATGAGAATTAAATCATTCTGCAGCCAGGTGTAGACAGCAAAAAGCTCTCCACAAATAGCTGAATTTTTGAATGAATTCTTTTTATGTGTGTTCATGCCTGTTTTGTGTTTGCTCTCTGAAGAATCTAGCAAGCGAGCATTCATGTATCAGTTATGTATGTTGCTTCCTCCCACGGGCATATGAGAGTTAACAGAGACTGCAATCTCACAGGCAGGTAGAGGTGGGTGGTGGAAGGGCAGGGAATCACAGCCTGAAGGAAGTCACAGGCCAGAAAATGCTGACAAGGTTGGGGCGGGGGGGGGGGATCATAGATACACACAGTTAGGAGGAGCCAATCATAGGTTGGGAGAAAGCTGGCTAGGTCCCTATCTGTGTTACTGTGCTTAATATAGGACCCTGCACAGATCACTGCTCTGCATATTCTCAGGGTCAGAGACCAAATCGTTCTATGGGATATGTACAGACTTATATTCACTGAAATCAGAGCCTGGTGTGAAAACCTGAGAGCTGAATTTGGACCTCAGCATGGGATGATGAAAGAGAAAGGATTGCACTACCAATAATAGCTGTGTAAACTGCTCCTCATACACCATCAAAACAGTCAAGACTCTTCCCCCTCTCTTAACCCTCTTACCTCCCGCCACAAACACAGCTAACTTATCCTTCTTCTGCTCCTCCAGTCAGCTCCTCATACAACCATTCTCAGAGAAAAGGAGGAAGGCCAGGTCTGAGGCAAATGCACTGAGGGCACAGTCTTGCTGTCCTTTCTTAGGCAAAACCCACACTGGAGTCAACAGGAGTTTGGCCAGGTAAGGTCTGCGGGATGAGGATCAGATGCCAAATGCCCTAATCCTGCCACATGAACTTTGAGTAATATAACTCCTGGTTTTGGTCTGACAACAGGCTACAATATAGAATCATAGAAGCGTAGGGCTGGACGGAATCTCGAGAGGTCATCTAGTCCAGCCCCCTGCCCTTTGGCAGGATCAAGTAAACCTAGACCATCCCTGACAGGTGTTTGTCTAACCTGTTCCAAAAAATTTCCAGTGATGAGGATTCAAGAGCCTCGCTTGGTAACCTGTTCCAGTGCTGAACTATCATTGTCAATAGAGAGTTTTTCCGTAGATCTAAACTGAATCTCCCTGGCTGCAAACTAAGATAATTACTTCTTGTTCTACCGTGGAGGGACATGGAGGACAATTGAACATTGTCTGCTTTACAGCAACCTTTCACATATTGGACCACTGTTGTCATGATCCCCCTCAGCCTTCTCTTCTCTAAACTAAACATACCCAGTCCTTTCAACCTTTCCTTGTAGGCCAGGCTTTCCAAACTTCTTACTAGAGTTGCTTTCCTCTGGCCTCCTTCCAATTTGTTCACATCTTCCTTAAACTGTGGTGCCTAAATGGGAACACAGTCCAGTACTCCCCCTGAGGCCTCACCAGCGCGGAGTAGAAAGTACCAGCTTTTATACTGCCCGCCTTATTAGACAACTGGATGAAAATCCAGCCAGTGCAATCAGGGGATAATTTGACCCTTTCAAGCCAGCTCCAGCTCTCATAGAAGTCAATGGAAACACTCCCATTGACAGGCTGACTGAGCCTTAAGTTTCCCTGAGGAGGCTGAAGGTTTGTAAACACTAGGCCTATATCCATTAATGTTATGCAGCGGGTCAAAGGCTACATGGTAGGGGCTGAATGTTAAAGCAGACATGTAGCCAACATGCCTGTTAAATGAACAGGAAGCAAACCATAGGAAGGAGTACAGCAGGGGATTACCATGAGCTGAAGGACAATATGAGCACGTGAAGACAAGCTGAACTTTTCTTACTTGTACAAAGCTTGGCAAACACCAAATAATAAACAGTTATGAGACTTTGCCTTTCTATTGTGCCTTCCACCTGAGTGCTTTACAAACACTAAAGGATCAAGCCTTACAGCTCCCCACACCTCTTCTTATCCTCCATGTACTCAGAGCAAACACTGGGTCCCAGAGGGCCTGACTCCATTCACTTTCATAGAATCATAGAATATCAGGGTTGGAAGGGACCTCAGGAGGTCATCTAGTCCAACCCCCTGCTCAAAAGCAGGACCCATCCCCAATTAAATCATCCCAGCCAGGACTTTGTCAAGCCTGACCTTAAAAACATCTAAGGAAGGAGATTCCACCACCTCCCTAGGCAACGCATTCCAGTGTTTCACCACCCTCCTAGTGAAAAAGTTTTTCCTAATATCCAACCTAAACCTCCCCCACTGCAACTTGAGACCATTACTCCTTGTCCTGTCCTCTTCTACCACTGAGAATAGTCTAGAACCATCCTCTCTGGAACTACCTCTCAGGTAGTTGAAAGCAGCTATCAAATCCCCCCTCATTCTTCTCTTCTGCAGACTAAACAATCCCAGTTCCCTCAGCCTCTCCTCATAACTCATGTGTTCCAGACCCCTAATCATTTTTGTTGCCCTTCGCTGGACTCTCTCCAATTTATCCACATCCTTCTTGTAGTGTGGGGCCCAAAACTGGACACAGTACTCCAGATGAGGCCTCACCAATGTCGAATAGAGGGGGATGATCACGTCCCTCGATCTGCTGGCAATGCCCCTACTTATACATCCCAAAATGCCATTGGCCTTCTTGGCAACAAGGGTACACTGCTGGCTCATATCCAGCTTCTTGTCCACTGTCACCCCTAGGTCCTTTTCCGCAGAACTGCTGCCTAGCCATTCGGTCCCTAGTCTGTAGCTGTGCATTGGGTTCTTCCGTCCTAAGTGCAGGACCCTGCACTTATCCTTATTGAACCTCATCAGATTTCTTTTGGCCCAATCCTCCAATTTGTCTGGGTCCCTCTGTATCCTATCCCTGCCCTCCAGCTTATCTACCACTCCTCCCAGTTTAGTATTATCCGCAAATTTGCTGAGAGTGCAATCCACACCATCCTCCAGATCATTTATGAAGATATTGAACAAAACCGGCCCCAGGACCGACCCCTGGGGCACTCCACTTGACACCGGCTGCCAACTAGACATGGAGCCATTGATCACTACCCGTTGAGCCCGACAATTTAACTAAATTTGGATCAGTCCCTAAGGGTATGTCTACACTGCAGTAAAACACCCATGGCTGGCCCATGTCAGCTGACTCGGGCTTGCAGGGCTCAGGCTGGTGGGCTATAAAATTGCAGTGTAGACATTCAAGCTAGATCCGGAGCCCAGCCTCTGGGACCCTCCCTCCCTCACCGGTTTTCAGAGCCTGGGTTCCAGCCCAAGCATCTACACTCCAAGCCCTGGGAGCCCAAGTCAGCTGACACAGGCCAGCTGTGGGTGATTTATGGCAGTGTAGACATACCCTAAGTGATGTGACCAAAGTCACACAGTGAATCTGTCTCTGGAGGGGATAAAGCCTATGTCTCCTAACTACCTGGCTGGTTTCTTAACCACAAGACCATCTTTCCCTTTCCTATAGCCCAGGCTCACTCAACTACACCAAGCTCCAGCTGACTTTCTCATCCACTTTCCGGGACACGAAGCAGGATGGATGATATGGCAGAGCCTCTACGACTGACAGACCTCAGGGTCTGGTGTCAGCTTCCAAATACTCCTCACCTCACACACACCACCTCTCTCTAGGGAGGTACTTCTGCTTCCTATTGGAGCGGTGGGTGTCACTAACTTCCGTGAGCTCCCTTTCTGTCACATAAAGACCACACTGGCTGGGGGCAGGCCATTCACCAGGAACTGCCCAGCCAAAGTCACGCACCTTTCACTGAGAGTTGATAGACTATTTCATCCCCTTCACAGACACATTCATAAACGCCAGCATCCTCTGCTGTGACGTTGTGAATTTTCAGGATGCGTTTCTTCTCTGCTGTTTTCAATTCATATTTTGGACTGGCCTGGATTTCCTTCCCATTCTTCATCCACTTCACGGAAGCTGCCACATCTGACAGCTCCGCCCAAAGCTGTGCCTCCTCACACAGCCGAACAGACACCTTTTCTGTGTCTCCACTCTTGTTGGTGATTCTTACTGCAGCAGCTGGGAGGGAGGGAGGGAGGGAGGGAGGGAGAAAGAAAGAAAGAAAGGAAGGAAGAAAGAAAGAAAGAAAGGCTTGCTATTATATCATACTGTCCCACATATATGTCTGCGTTAGGTTGCAAGCTCTCCTCAGAAGGAACCTGCGTCCAGATCTTGGTCTCACTCCAGTGTAAATACGGAGCAACTCCATTTACTTCAGTGGACTTGGTCTGGATTTATACTGGTGTCAATGAGATAAGAATCTGTACCCTAATTTTTATGCCTTGTAGAGCACCATATATGATGCTATCTCCAAAATCTCATCATCAATTACACACATCTCTGAGCACTGAAGCCGTGGTTTTAAATCTTTTTCCCCAATGGAAGTCTTCCACAGGCAACTTGAATTCACTTTAGACACTAAAGCAGCCAGTGCCTCTCCCTGTAGGCAGGGATATTAAACCAGTCACAGAAGAAACTCATGGTTGGCTCAGCCCTGTTCATACCCAAGACAAGAGAAGAAATCCAGCAGAGTTCAATAAGAATCAGAATGTATAAATAAGAGTATCATTTTCCCCCCAGGTAAATATTTTCCCACTTTTTGACCTCTGTTCCCCCATGTCCATCTTTCCCTCTAAGGTGCAAGCGCCGGAAATGAAGTCACCTCACTTACTGCCTGCCGCCCGGTCTTAGCATCCGGCAAGCCTATATTCTGCAGCAGAGCTAAAATCAGAACTTGCCAAATTTTGTTTGCCTTAAGGGCAGGAACACCATCCTCAAACCAAGGGAACCACCACATGCCACACCCTCTCCTTGCTAAGCCACCATTCTGCTTGGGTGGCTCAATGAATGAGTTCAGGTTTTAACTTAACAAGCCATTACGTTTAACTCTGCCCTTGCACCTGGAAAACCCAGACTCTTCCGACCCCTACACTCCACCTAACATTAAAGTTCCAACATGTCTTTTTATTATTATTGTTATTTTTAAAACATTTTTGTCATTTGTCAGAACAATCGCACACAACAAATATCCTTGGGGTGAAACTGCCCTTTGGCAAGGCTGTACAAACATTTAAACCCCATTTACACCCCCATGGAAAGGCTTAAGTGGGGGTTAAGAAATGTTTAGGAAGTTACTTCTGCACTGCAGTGAATTTCACCATCAATATTTGCATTGTATGAGGCACGCAATCAGCTGTGCGCTCCCTTCTAATCATGAATACTTTAAACATTCTTCCACAGGGATTTCTCATCCAAGGGTCAACAAGCCCTTTACCAATGTCCATTAAGCTTTGCCTTGTGAAACAGGTAAGTGTTATGATCCTCATTTCACAGAGAGGGAGTCTTAGGCAACTCAAGGTCACATTCTGATGCTCTTAGAAACACTGAATATTCCCTTACTCCTCAAGTCATGCCGCTGGAGTCAGTGAGGTACTACTCAGGTATCAGAATCTGGCTCTGAAAGCTTAGTTTTACTTGTCTAAGGTCGCACATCAAATCAGTAATGGAGCTCGCAATAGAGCCCAGGAGCTCCAACACTCAAGCCCCTTTCTAACCACAAGACCAGCCTGCCTCCCCCTTGACTGAAGGAAGAAATGAATGAGATCCAAGTAACTACCTTTTACTTTCATCTTCGTACTGGTTTCAATGTTCTTGGCAACAAATTTCACCGCTGCTCCATCATCATTCTTGGTGACGTTTCTTATGGTGAGGATGTGGGTGGTTTTGGTTCTCCGAATGATGTAGATTTCACTGCTCTGTATGGCTTTGCCATTAAGGTACCAGGTGCCAGAACTAGCAGTCGTGAGGTCAACCATAAAGGTAGCATCACCTCCTGCAGTAGCTTCAACATCAGTCAGGGGTGTTTTCACAGCCAATGCTGGTTCTGTCAGAGAAGAGCAAAACATAAATCTGAAGCTAGAGGACACTGTGAAGAGTTGCCTCCTATGGTCAGAACTTTTCGGGGGAGAAAAAGGAAACTGAAAATAACAGACCAAAATTCCGCACCCATTGAAGGCAATGGGCATTTTGCATGTGGAAGGGCTGCAGGATTTGATTTCTACAGAAGCAGGTCAGTGCTGTTAGGGTACAGAGATAGGGCTTGTTCCTGCAAGGGTAGAATGCTGGGCATATTTTACTTACATAGCCCTAGATTCATAAAATAATAGCACGAGGTGCCTATCAGATCCACCTTGTCACTTCAAATAAATACTCAATACAATAGATCACCGACAAACAGCAGAGAACCCAGCAGCCCAGAAATAAAACCCAGTCCCTACATTTCTCCATAGAATTGGAAGGTTAAAAAGTGACAGAGTGGAGCAGGGTACACCAGGGTACCTGATCCTGTCTACATGAGTGTGACTGCACAATCATCACATAAACCCCATCTAGCAGCGTGGCTGAGGTCCAAGACAGGAACACATAGCTCGCTGGCTCACGGACCTGCTCACGAGTGCCTTTAAGATCATGTCTCTTCAGCTACAGCTCTGCATTCTAGAGAGCAAGGGCCTGAGATTCAGTGCAGAGCTCTCTGCGCCTAGCACTTAACCTTGCAGGAGCAAAATGCGTAGCCCTGCTCGCACACATCCTGGAGCGCGGCCACCTTGCCTTGCTTTGCTGTGCACACGGCAAGGACTTGCAAGATCACGGCCCTATTGTTAGTCAACTGAGTGGCCTGAATCCCTTTGTTTGCGTGGCTCACCGAGGTGCAGGGTCCCTGGGAACTCTAGGTAAGAGCTCTGCCCATAGCTGTTGACTGCAGACACGCGGAACTGGTAGTCTGCCTCTTCTGCCAGATCGCTCACTGTGAACTCTGGGATGGGGATGTGAGATTGGTGGCATCTCATCCAGCTAAAGCCAGTCAGCTTCTTACGTTCCACCAGGTAGCCATCGAGGAGAATGAATTGCTCCATTTTGGGAGGGGACCAGGCAAGCGTCACTGAGGTTTCTGTTTTATTTTTCACCACGGGGTCGGATGGGGGATGGGATGGGGGTTTTCTTGGAGCTGAAGTGCGATAAAAACACAGACAAAACCATATCACAGAATGAACACACCACAGCGCATGACAGACACGCCGGCACCTGTGCACGAGGGCTATCAGGAATCGGATTAGCGTTCTTACTCCTCTGCTGACGTCAATACACGGAATGTTTCAGACAGTCTTAATACAAGATGGATAAGCAAGGGGGTTTGAAGAAAAACACATCCTCAAACAGTACCGTCCATGGACACACAATCCATGTACACTCACAATGCTAGTGTCGCCCTAGACAATCACGGAGATCACTGGCCCCACAAAACGCTACTGACCATCCACACACACAGCATACACAAAACAGCACTCAGTACCCCCGAAGTACTGACACCTCTAACATACTCTACCATTAGACCCACACACCCAATACCAATAATCCCTATAATTACACACATCTTTCACCATCTGCTTTCCCACATACTGCCACTATCATGGACCCTACACACACGCACACACAGTATCACTGGTGTCCACTGACTGTACCCCTTTTCTGTCTCACACACACAAAATATTATAGACCCAACACACACCACTAATTCCATTCCCCAAGTACACGCACAAACTACCATTGACCTTTCACACATGTACACAAATTACCATTGACTCCTACACACATACCAATACTGACCATGTAAGAAGCTTAGATGGAGCCGGTTTAACTTATTTTATTTCATTAACGCTCAGCTAGAATAATGGATCACCCGTTTAGTATCACTACACACTGTTACCCTGGTGAGATGCATCTTAATTGGGATTCTTCAGAAGGTGTGAACATTGCTTAAATCAAACCCTTGTTCCAGCACTTCCCTCCCTGCATTTATGCAATCCCTTTAAAGTAACAGTGGGCTGTATGCACGGTACTACCAGATGGCTGCTGAGAATGCTGGGGAACTCCAAAAGATTCCTTCGCTAAAGGAGATGGTTGGTACATTGTACACACATAGGAGTTGGCCTTGGGGAGCTCCCTAACATAAAGTTGTTTGTTCACGATTCATCATGCTTAATTTTTCCATGGCAAGTGCAGACAGCCAACTTCCTGTAAAGATTTTGGGCAGTGTAGCTGAGAGAGTACCTGAGGTGGAGCAGGGCTGGGGGAAGGCCAGAGGAGCTGGGGGAGCTCTGGCCTGGAAACCCCCCAGGCTGCAGGCCTAGTGGAAGGCCAAATAGGTGCTGGGGTTGCAGGGGGCAGCCAAAGGTAGGCAGAGGCAGCAGGTCCAAACCCCTCTTGCCAGTGATGAGCGGCGTTTACACTGCAGTCAGCCCCAGGGAACAGGGGCTAGGTGATGACTGGCAGTGGCCATAGACTGAGGTGAGGTGGGGGTAGAGGGTTGGGGGTTCCCCAGGGAGGGGAGACCTAGATCTGTGCGGGGTACTGCAGGTGGCAGCACCCCGGCACGAAAAGGGGCACCGAGGTCCGGGAGAGACTCAGGGCCCAATGGCAAGTGGGACACCGGCCTCCAGAGGGCGCTCCGGAGGCTGGAACGCTAATTCCCTGGGCGACCAGCAGGAGTCGCCGCCCCGCCACATGCATCCTGTGCATAATATAGATCTATGCCATCTAGAGCAACCTGTGATGAGGGCCTGATCACTCCCTTGCACAGAGCAACATTACTTACCTAGAACCTGATCCAATAATGAAACTAAAATTTGGCCCAGATTTTCAACTGATGTAAACTGGCAACACTCCATTGACCTCAGTACCGATTTATGCCAGCCGAGGATCTGTAATTCAGCCAAGCTCAGACATTAATGCTGGAGAGACGGGATAGAGAAGACTGGGACAGAGAAAATGAATGAATAATGCCGTCTTTGGGGTCACACTGTTTGTGCTGATCTATCACTGGTCACACATGCTTGGCCTAGCTCTGAAGTGAACACCATTTCAGAGTCTTTCCTCTGTCCTGTCTCTGACAGCCAATGATATACCAACCTCAGCACATCATGGCATCCCCATCCACATGGCCCTTTGTAACATGAGCACCCAAGAGTCAGTTACTTGCTGTTCGTACCATCCACTGCGATTTCTAAGCCATATATTTGTTTAGTAATGTATGGACAGCCAGAGCCTTGTGTGTGGAATAATCTTGAAGAACTAAAATAATTAAATGAAATCAGTACCCCCCAAATGAACACAGCTTTGCGGGAGCCTGAGTTTTTGTTCTGATGCTCTGTCAGGGCATCTATGGAATCCCATCTATAGCTTTCTACTTCTGCAACTATTTGTGTATAGTAGGCTATCCGAGACTTATGTTTAAAACTTCCTTGGGTAAGCCCTGAAGTCTCTGGAGAAGGCCAAAGTCTGATCAAAATTGTTCACTACTTTAGAGGCTAAATACCTTCTGAGAGGCAGCATATCCTAGTGGTAAGAGCAGAGGTCGGCATCATTTGATATATTTGATTCCCATATCTGTCACTGATTTACTGAGTACCTTTGGGCAAGTTTCATAATCTACCCTGTGCCTCTGTTTACCCATCCACAAATTGAGTGTAATAATAATATGATTTTTTTAAAGCACAAACCGTGGAGAATGAGAGAGGTGCATTATTCTTTTAATGAGGACTCATAAACCAGCCAACACTACCCCAGTATGGTTCAGTGAAAAAGGTGTGAACACAGTCCCTGAGATTTTCAAGTAGCTAACATGGCACTTTTCTAACACATGAAGCGTAAAAATAGGAAACCTTGGCATGATCCACTCTTCCTCCTTAGTTACATAAATATATTTTCCAGTGTTATATGATACACTGTCACACTACCCATTGGGTTATTGACGATCAAACCACCTAGGTCAAAGTTCCTACTACTTTAACATTCAACTTGGGTTCAGAAGAACACTTAGCTACTGAAATCAGATCATTGGGCCTTACTGTTGTATATTTAACTTAATATATAATAGCAAGAGATATGCTTGTGGGAGGGCAGCTTCTTAAAAGTTTTCATCTCCATGGTTAACCAGCTACAATTTAATAAAATGAACAATCATTACAGTAAGATTTTGCTTGCAGATCATGTGATATTGCGTGCTTTGCCAGATACTGATAAACAGCTCAATAACTGTTACAGTGCTAATTAGGGGACTGATCCTGTTTGGTTCATTGGCTCTTAGCAGCCCCACTATACAATTTGTTCCAGCACCTCTGCTTGGGTGTTTAATGAATGACATGCCATTAGTGATAATGGGAATGAGTGACTATCTAGTTCCACAGCTTGAATGTTTCAGAATCTGAACTTCCCAACTTTTTAAATACTTCTCGATAAAGAATTGTGTGTAAAGTGGAGGTACTAAGGCTGGGCTAACTGCTTGAAAAGAAAAAAGCACCATCCCTTTTCCTCTCCAAATCCCTCTTTAAAACCAACCTCAAATTTTCAGGTTTTATTCCAAATTGGAACAAAAACAAATTCTGAAATCTTGAACTCCCCCATGAAACATTCTCCGCTCAGCTCTCCTCACCTGGAGCTGTTCTTGGAGAGCATCACCTTTGCATATTCACACTCCCTGCCCACCTTCCCCACTTCTTTAGAGGCTCCAGTCAGGAGCTAGGGCCACTCCCCCCATTCCTCTTATACCCTCAGAATCCTCTGCAGGGGGAGAAGGACAGAGGGACGAGCAACTCCAATGGGCACTGATCTCTAGAAGATTCAGTAGCCGGGAGATGCCAGTCCCACAGGTGGGACTGGGCAAATACCACTCAAAGAACCACCTAAGCATTTGGGGAATAGAGTTTCTAAAGCACTTGGCCCATTAACAGTGCTCTGTAAACAATGAACACATAGGCACTCTAGGTTGCTTGTGTGAATTGCTATCTGTGTACTGATTTTTAAATGGAGAGAAGTCCCGAGCCCTAGTTCTGAATCACTACCTGCAGCGGTGCAGACCCACGGCTGAGGCCGTGCTGGGAAATAGCTCTCTTGGACCACCAGGGCGCCCTTTATTAGCATGTCTCACTCGCCGTTACTTCCACTTCCTCCACCGTCTTCACCACCTGGACCCGTGTCACTCCCGGACCGCGGTGTCCTCTCTGAGACACAGCCCTCCGGCTATGCCCCAGCCCACTGTCTCCCTCCTTTTGCGGGACAGGAGGTCCTTAGTCCCTCCACTTGCCTCAGCAGCCAACTGCAGTCTCTAGTCTAGCCCCTGGCTTCAGGGCAAACTGCAGTCTGGATTTAGGCCACTCTCCTCATTGGCAAGTAGGGGTAAAGGGGTGGGGGGACCCAGGCCTGCCCACTACTCTAGATCCCGGCCCAGGGACCCTATAGCTGGCAGCCACTTACTGCCTCTCCTCCTATTCCTGCTGCCAACTTTCCCTGGAGTTTCACTTACACGACTTTCACTTCCCCCGTAGCCCTAGCACCTTCCCTGCCCTTGCTTCAGGGCCTCAGTCTGGCCATGGTCAGCCATGAGCTCCCCTCTTGCCCCGCTACTCTGCCCAGCACTGCAGTATTGCCGGTGCTCCTCAGCAGACAGTCCTTCCCCTTTGCCCTCCAGGAAGAGACTGCCCCTTGCTCTGCTGAGCAGCTTTTTATGTATGGGCTGCTCCTGCAAGCCTTCTCCTGACTGGCTCTCCCAGTAAACCCTTTCCTGATTGGCTGGTTTCTGCGCAGCCTCTCCAAGGCTGCCTTAACCCTTCTCCTGCCTGTGTGGGGCAGCCACCCCACCACACAGCCATTTTGTGTTCAGTGCAGACTGTTACAGCAGAGATACACACATACACTACGCTCTCACCCTGGAACTTTTGTTCTCTCTCATTTTTATATCATAATTTAACATAAAGTTCACTTTTATGGTATAAACTCTTTGGGGCAGGTATGGGGCCTTCTATTGTCTTTGTATAGCATCTAGCTTATCATGGCAGTAGCAGGAAATAATTATACTGACTGAGAGTGAATTCTTGATCTTTGTGAGTGGATAATTCTTTGAAAACATCCGCTTAAGGTGAAGCAGCAGTCAAGAAACTTAATAGAATGTTAGGAACCACTAGGAAAGGGATAGATAATAAGACAGTAAATATCATAATTCTACTATATAAATCCATGGTATGCCCACACCTTGAATATGGCATCCAGTTCTGGTCACCCCATCTCAAACAAGATCTATTAGAATTGGAAAAGGTACAGAGAAGGACAACAAAAATTATTAGGGGTGTGACAAAAGATTAATAAGACTGGGACTGTTCAGCTTGGAAAAGAGATGACTAAGGGAGGATATGACAGAGCTCTATAAAATTATTGAATCGTAAGGAGAATGTGAATAAGGAAGTGTTATTTACCCCTTCGCAAAACACAAGAACCAGGGGTAACACAATGAAATTAGCAGGCAGCGGGTTTTAAAAGAAACAAAAGGAAGTACTTCTTCATACAATACACAGTCAATCTGAAGGCCAAAAGTATAACAGGGTGCAAAAAAGAATGAGATAAGTTCACGGAGGATAGGTCCATCAATGGCTATTAGTCAAGACCGTCAGGGATGCAACCCCATGCTCTGGGTGTCCCTAAGCCTCTGACTGCCAGAAGCTGGGACTGGATGACAGGGGATGGATCACTCAATAATTGCCCTGCTCTGTTCACTCCCTCTGAAGTATCTGACATTGGCCACTGTCAGAGAGGCTACTGAGCTAGATGGACCATTGGTCTGACCCAGTATGACCATTCTTATGTTCTGATGCTCACTGTAATATAGAATAAAGGAAAGCTTACTGGACACAGTGAACTGGGTAGATGTTCTGCACTCATCAGCCAGGAATGCAATCTCCCCGGCGTCTTCCATCTTGCACTCCCGGATAATCAGTGTATGTTGCTTGCCAGCTGAGGTGATAGTGATTCGGTCATTGGGTTTCACTTCTTCCATATTCTTCAGCCAGCGGATGTTCTGGCACTCGTTGTCCAGCTCCACGCAGAATATGGCTGTGTCGTTTATGGGGACCGCAGTCTTCCGTGGCAGTTTTTTAATGATGTTCCCTGTATGAAAGAAAACTACTACAGTCATAATACAGCAGACACAGAATACTGCGATACACAGATCAGCTAGATCAAAACAGTGCCAAAAGCTCTAACTAAGGGCTTGTCTACACTACCACCCAGATCAGCGGGCAGCGATCCATCCAGTGGGGGTCGATTTATCACGTCTAGTATAGATGTGATAAATCGACCACTGAGCACTCTCCTGTCAACTCCGGTACTCCACCAGAACGAGAAGCACAAGCGGAGTTGACAGGAGAGCGCCAGCTGTCAACTTACCGCAGTGAAGACACCACGGTGAGTAGATCTAAGTATGTCTACTTCAGCTACGCTATTCACGTAGCTGAAGTTGCGTATCTTAGATCGACCCCGCGTGGTAGTGTAGACAAGCCCTCAGTCACAACATATGGCTTCGATATAGGAATAATTGAGTGAGATTCTATGGCCTGTGTTATGCAGGAGGTCAGACTAGACAGGAACATAGGATCAAAAGGGACTTCCTGGGTCATCAGTTCTACTCACCTGCTATTGCGGGCAACCCCATCATATAATCCCATTGATAAATTTACCAAACTCCATCTTAAAATTAGCTAGCTTGTTTGCCCCCACTCCTCCTATTGTGAGGCTGTTGCAAATAGTTCCTATAGGCAACAATCCTGAATTGCCAGGGGAGGTAGGGTTCACTATGGCTAAGTATATGATTATGCCCTGGTGCACACTGTCATGGAACCCGTTAATTTTGCCATTTATTTCAAGTCAACCATGAAAGGTCACCACGATCGCGGAACTGTGAATTTTGCCATTGATATGGATCCTGCTCCCCCACATTAACAGTTTGTTAGTTCACTTCCATCGGCTGTTGCGTATGAACAGTTTATTAGTTGCTTTGATCCAGTCCCACTCATAGACTATAAAGCCAGAAGGGACCATCATGATCATCTAGTCTGACATCCTGTGCATTGTAGACCACAGAACCTCACCCACCCATTCCTGTAGTAGGTCCATAACCTATGGCTTAGTTAGTGAAGTCTTCAAATCTTGATTCAAAGAATTAAGTTACAGAGACTCCACCATTTACTCTAGTTCAAACCAGCAAACGACCTGTGCTCCACGTTGCAGAAGAAAGTGAAAAAACCCAGGGTCTCTGCCAATCTGACCTGGGGGTAAATTCCTTCCCAGCCCCAAATATGGTGATCAGTTAGACCCTGAGCATTGGGCAAGATCCACCAGCCAAACACCTGGGAAAGAATTCTCTGTAGTAACTCAGAACCCTCCCCATCTAGTGTCCTTTCTCCACCCATTGGAGATATTTGCTAACAGCAGTTGTGGATGGGCCTTATGCCATTGTAGAGTCTCATCACGCCATCCCCTCCATAAACTTATCAAGCTCAATCTTAAAACAAGTTAGGCTTTTAGCTCCCACTTCTCCCCTGGGAAGGCTGTTCCAGAACTTCACTCCTCTGATGGTTAGAAACCGGCATCTAATTTCAAGCTTAGATTTATAGATGGCAGTTTATATCCATTTATTCTTATGTCAGCATTGGCTCTTAACTTAAATAACTTCTCTCACTCCCTGGTATTTATCCCTCTGAGGTATTTATAGAGAGCAATCCTATCTCCCCTCAGCCTTTGTTTGGTTAGGCTAACCAAGCCAAGCTCCTTAAGTCTCCTCTCGTAAGGTTGGTTCTCCATTCTTCTGACCATCCTAATAGCCCTTCTCCGCACCTGGTCCAGTTTGAATTCATCTTTTTAAACCATGGGAAGACTAGAATTGCACACAGAATTCCTGATGAGGTCTCATTAGTGTCTTGTATAATGGTAATAACACTTGCCTATCTCAATTGAAAATACCTTGCCTGAGCTATCCCAAGATTGCATTAGTTTTTTTCATGGCCGCATCACATTGGTGGCTCACAGTCATCCAGTGATCAACCAACACAACCAGGTCTTTCTCCTCCTCTGCCATTTCCAACTGATACTTTCCCAGCTTATAGCAAAAATTCTTGTTGTTAGTCCGTAAGTGCACGATCTTGCACTTTGCACTATTAAATTTCATCCCATTTCTATTACTCCAGTTTTCAAGGTTATCCATATCTTTTTGCATGATATTACAGTCCTCCTCCATATTGGCAATACCTCCCAACTTTGTCTCATCTGCAATTGTATTAGCACATGCCTACATTTTGTATCAAGGTCATTAGTAAAAGTATTAAATGCAATTGGTCCCAAGACCGATCCTTGAGGAACTCCAGCCCAACAGTTCACCTTTCAGCATGACCTGTTATAGTCTCCCCTTTAACCAGTTCCTTTCCCACCTTTCGAATCTCATATTAAAGCCCCATCTTCTCCAATTTAACTAATAACTTCCCATGTGGAACTATATCAAATGCTTTATTGAAAGCCAGGTAGATTAGATCTACTGCATTTCCTTTGTCTAGAAAAATCAGTTATCTTCTCAAAGAAAGAGATTGGGTCAGTCTAGCATGATCTATCTTTAGTAAACCATGTTATATTTTATCCCACTTACCATTTACCTCTATGTCCTTAACTGCTTTTCTTTCAAAATTTGTTCTGAGACCATGCATACAATTGAGGTCAAACTAACTTGCCCATAGTTTCATGGATCACTTCTTTTCCCCTTTCTTAAATATAGGTACTATATTCACAATCCTCCAGTCACAGTGTTGACCCTTCCAAATTTATGGATTCATTAAAAATCCTTTCTATTGGGCTTGAAATGTCATGTGCCAGTTCCTTAATATTCTTGGAGGGAGATTATCTGGGCCCTCCAATTTGGGCTCATTAAAGCTGTTTGAGTTTGGCTTCCACCTCCTTCCATATTCTTGTTCCATTAGCCATCCTGCCACTGCCCCAAGCTCCTCATTACACTTATTAAAAACTGAGGCAAAATATTAGTGTAGGTGTTAGGCCCCACCGAGATTATTTTTAATCTCCACACCATCCTCCATGTTTAGCAGTCCCATTTCTTCCTTCCTTGTTTTTCTTTTATGTATATGGCTGAAAAACCTTTTACTATTGGTTTTAATTTCTTTTGCCATGTCCAACTCTGCTTGGCTTTTGACCGTTTTGACTTTTTCCCTACACTTTCTGACCTCCAAAAAGTAGCATTTCTTGCTGATCCATCCTTCCTCCATTCCTTGTAGGCTTTCTGCTTTCTCCTAATAACCTGTTTGAGATGCTTGTTCACACACTTTGTTCTGCAACCCTTCCCTATGAATTTTTTCCCCCTTGCTTGGGAGACAGGCTTCAGATAGTCCTGTTTCAAAGAAGACTTGACCAAAGTGAACTAATGAACTGTTCATATTCATCAACAGGGTCCATAAAGTTGCCATTACCATAGTTTGAAATTATTCATTTTTATTGTGACTGTGCCATGAATTATGCATAATTTTACCATGACAAAATTGTATCCATAACCATGGCAGATCAGACAAGTACTCTATCACTAGCATTCAATATCCCATCTCTGGAATTGACCAGTATGTGAAGAATTTAGCTGGGTGTGCAATGCAGTGATATGGAGGGAAATGATCGTTTCTGACTCCCACGTGAGATCGGTTTACATCCTGCAGTGTGAACTCAAGTTACTTTTGTTTGCAAAGCTGCAAATGTGAATAGCTGTAATGATATTCAAGTCATGGATGGATTTTTTTTTCAGAAGAGGAGAGGAGGGGTATTAATAGGGGTATCTGAAGAAGTGAGGGTTTTTACCCACAAAAGCTTATGCCCAAATAAATCAGTTAGTCTTTAAGGTGCCACCGGACTCCTCGGTATTAATAGGGTTATCCTCTTTGTCTTGTTTGCCATACATACACCCCACTTGGGGCAATGAATACTCCAGAAAGATGGATCAGATGCTCCAAAACATCTGTGTTAAAAATAACAAGCGATTTTTAAGTGTGAGGATTTCCTGGTCCTGCTTGCAAGTGAGGGGGCTCTGAGGGAAGCCATGTGATATGGGTCATCTGAGTAGGTCTGCAGCCACCCACTCTAGGGTAAAGTGGGGTGAGCTGTGCCTCTCCCTTTTAGGGAGCAGCCTGCTTTGTCGCTCTCTGTTTTGAGGTTCTTGGGAGTTATTCTGAATTCTGAGAAATAAAGCATTGTAACACTGCAACCTTTCAACAAGAGTATTTATTTTTTTAATCTAACTTTTTTGTGTGCATGCCATGAATATAACACTTTTTGTCTCTAAAGTTTATAATTTCACAATTAATCAAGAAATCCATAATATATTCCCAAGAGTAGGTTGTAATTTCCTTCATCAACTCCTGCATCTGTTTGGGTCAAATTTCCCATAATACTTGCACCTCTCCATTTGCTGTCAGGTGTAAAACCTGCATTTGTATATACAAATCTGACAGGGCCCACCAGGTTTTACAGTGGGATACCTCCATGGCCTTCAACTGAAATATAGTCAGACCGGAAATGAAAAGGGCCAAATTCAGTTCTCTAGCTTTTACAACAGTGTATCTCCATTAGTTTCAATGGAGATCATTATAATTTACATAAGTAGAATCAACATCAGAATCACGATCACAGCTATCGGACTTAGATTTCATGTAGGTGAATCAACAAACTTAAAATTAACAGACACTTCTGCAAACATGTCTCTGTGTTTGTGAGAAACCTACACTGGCCCAAACCCTCGATCTCAATACACATCAACCCTAAGCTCCCAAACTTTGGGGAAATTGGCATCTGGATTTGGACCAACATCCAGATTTTGCCCCAGGAGCCTAATCCATATTATGGGGCAAATCAAATCCCTGATGAAGAACAGCCGTAAGCTTCAGGAAAGTTTGGATCTGGCTCAGTATCTGAACTCTGCAGCTGCGGCTCACATTTAATGGTAACTTTAGTCATACATTTCCTTTTTAACCCATGCTCCCTATATTGTTAGTATTTATAAGGAGATAAAGCTCCATAGGGAAGTATGAATAGCATCAAGACTTCAGCACTTTTGAAAATCCCACCCCATAGTGCAGATGGGAAAACTGAGTCCAGGAATGCTATTTGCCTAAGTCTGTAGAGAAAGTCAAAGGCAGATCTGAGTTTACAGTGTAGGAGTTCTTGGCTTCCAGTCTATTGCTCAGGTGATGGGAGTGAAATTCACCCCTGTGCACACAGCCCACACAAGACTGATACCACTTAAGAGCTAACAATAGTGCTGAAGCAGGACTTAAGTAGTGCCTAGACCCTGGGCCACTCCCTGCCCTGGTGAATTTCACTCTTAGAGAAGTGTGATTGGTACAATCATTAATGTTAGCAACGTTCCTCCTTTCAAATATCCATCTGTGAAGTAGTGATGTAGTCACAGATTTGTTCTAGGGATGAAGTTCCCTGTTCTCATCACCTCGTGCTGCCTTTCATGAATTTTCATCACAACCTCTTGAAAAAATGTTCATTGAGAAAAAAATTTTTACGTTCTCTTAGCAAATCATCGCTTTAAGTGGTGAAATGACACTTTCCTGCCTCAGAAAATGGCCTTTTGGTTTTTTGCAAAAAGTGAAGAGTGAAAAAGAACTCACTTTTTCTGTCAACCCTATCAAAACATTTACTTTCCCCACCAGTCACCAACAATTGACTTTTGGCCCTACTCTCGAAGTCGTGCTGTGCTCTAGTAACCTGCACCTGGACAGCGTGGCTTTATGTCCCTCCAGTGGCTGGTCCGCACAGAACGTTTCTGAGTTTGCTACTGCTTACAGCTAAAGGACTTGGGGAAGATTTTGGTCAACGGGAGACAGGCCCTTAGGAGCTTTTGACAACCCCAGTAGGTGCCTATTTGTATCTTTAGGCATCTAACTACCTTTAAAAAGCTGGCCCCAAATCCTTTCACCTAAGTGGTACAGGCTCATGCTTACAGATTGGGGTGTCCAGGTTCAATCCCCGTTAACAACCCCTCAACGGGATCATTCCACTGTCCTAGTAATGCGGCAGGCCTTTTGAAATCACATTCCCAGTACACTGTGCACCACCCACCAGAGCATAAAATGCAGCTGCAAACGCTCATGTCAACTCCAGATGAAATCATCAGCGCCGTCAGGCAGGCTTTACCTTAGCCCACACAAATAAAAATCTTTAAGGAGTGGGAGGGAGGCACAAAAAGGGAAGGAGAAACCCATTGCAGTGGATTCTCTTACCCTGGACAGTGAGTTCTGCGATGGTCCTGCTCCCCTCCTTCATTTCACAGATGTAGACGGCATCATCATCCGTGGTGACATTCTGGACGGTGAGCCGGCGGTACGTCCCCTCTTCTTCAATGTTGTACTTCTTGCTCTGCTGGAGTTTGGTCTCCTCTTTGAACCAGGCAGTTTCAGTGCTAGGGACAGGCACCTCACACTGGAAGGTGGCGGATTCTTTCTCCTGAACTTCAACATCCTTCAGTTTTGTCTTGAACGGTATTATGGGCTCTTAGAAATGAGACAAAGGAACAAGAACTTGTGACATCGTTGGGGCACCTAATGTGCAAGTAAGTAAATAGAAATGTGTATGCATTATTAGTTATTATTGTTGTTATTGTTATTTGCACTGTAATGGTGTCTAGAGGCCCTAATCATGGATTATGCCCCGTTACCCTGGGCGCTGTACAAACATGCAGTAAAAGACAGTCCTAGCCTTGCAGAACTTACATTCCCTGTTAGTGACAGGACACAACAGGTGAATAAAAAACACTAAGCAAGTGGGGATCTGGGGGAGATAGGACACGGTAACAGTAATAGGGGAATGTGAGCTGAGCCCACATGTGAGCATTCCAGCAGAGGGTGAGCCTATGGGAGGGAGTTGAATGGGGGACAGAGTAGTGGCTTCGTAGATTATTTTCAGGGAGTTTGTTCCACACACAAGGGTCAGTGGAGGAGAAAGCACCAAAGTGCTTGGAAGGAGACATGGACCAATGGGGGACACAGGCTGGCACCACCGGTGGAGCAAATACCGCAGTCAACTCCACGCTAATCGATCTGACAGGTAGGGCAGGACTAAATTATTAGTGGTCTTTACGATAAGGCCAGTGAGCATGTGACTTGTGTGGCGGCCATGGGTGGGACTCCGAGCAGATGACGTAGTCAGAACAATGAGCCGGGATGATCTTATGCAGCAACGCAGATCTGGAAATGCTTGCTGTGTGTGCTTTGGAAACTTGGCCTAATAAATACTAATCTGTCTGGGCAGCTGAAGCCAGACAAGATGACACAAACAGGTTTTGTAAGAGTCCACGCCATGTTGGGTCATGGCCTCCCAAGGAGGGCATAACAACTGTTCCTGCACATCTTTTGTATGAGGCACTCAGAGCACTTTATAAAGGGAGGGAGGGGTGAGTATTATTATCCACATATTATAGATGTGGAAACAGAGAATGTGGTGGAACAGGGAATGGCACACAGGTCTCCCATGCCATAGGCTAGCACTCTAACCACCGGACCATCGTTCTTCAGTGTCAAGACCAGAACTAGGAATAGGACTAGAACCCATGTCACCTAACTCCTCCATCACTGCCTTGGCCATTGGGCCACATTGTTCCTATTTAGGTAGGAAACAGGTTAGAACAGAAGTGCTGAAGCTGATACAGTGCCTTAAGAGGATACATTTTATAAACAAAACAAAGGGATTTATTCATACAGTGTCCACTGCATATTAACAGCAGCTATGTGGCTGAATCACCAGACAATGCTTTGAAAGTGCATCCCTAACATTTCCTAATATTCTGATACACAATTGGGGAGAGATAAATTGACACCCGGTGAAGGCTGTAGGAACAGGTTCTGATAAGAGTAACTGTAAGAAACTCGGTGGCCTTGTAACATTGCTCGAATGGCTAGTGCATGCACATCACCACTTTCTCTCTCCTGGGTCGAACAGCAGTGCCCAGCAAGGGACCATTTAACGCTCTTGGGGCTGGAGGCCCACAAAGATTAGGCCCTAAACCATCCTGGATTTGTGCTTTGGCGGAGGGGAGCCTCCATCCTGTAAACTTCAGAGGCATGTGGAATGTACTTTTGGAAACGAGGTTATTCTACCCAAATGCCTTGCTTCTCAGCAAAGAAGGCATAAAACAGCATCCCCTTTGGGGAGGAAAGGCTAATGTACACACCTGCCTGCTGTGGCGGGGAAAGAAGGTGAGAGCCTGTCTCAGCATGCAACACTGCCTCCTGCCTGCTGCACAGTGCACCTTCTAAGAGCAGCTCTACCAGTAACCCCCCAGTCACTGTCAGGGAGTGGAGGGGTGTGTGGAAGCTTCCTGTGAATGGGGGAGGGAAAGAGGGATAGGAGGGGGAGTGAAGGGAGGTACTGAGACTCGGCAGGGGGAGGGCAGTCAGCTCCAGGCTGCGAAGAAGGGTCCCGGGGGTTCCTACCCGCTCCCAGGGCTGTTCCAGCCACTCTGGGTCCCACTCTCTGCCTCCACCCTGCCTAAGTGTGCATGGGTTTACACAGTACAGAGCCCCCCCACAAAGGGCCTCATAGAGAGACCAGTCTAAGTTTACCTAAGTGAGTCAAACCTTCTCTGACCCATTCAGCATGTAAGTTACATTCCTCCCACTAACTGACATGAACCTTGCACACCACCTCCTGTCACCTCTGAATCTGTCCCTCTGGGAGTGTGAGCTGATGTAACTCATACGCTGGGAGGCAAGGACAGAGGGGCAGAGCAGGGAAGCAAAAACCAGAGAGTATAAGACTCCATGAGTCAAATTCAGTGATGATATAAATGTATAAATTAGAATTTGTGTATACAGAGACACCTGCTTCAGGAAAAATTCATCCGAATTAACTTTTAAAGAGGATTAAAGTGCATTAAATCCCTGTCTCGACACTCTTATTCAGAATTAAAGTGGCCTTAATTCAATTAAGAATAAGAATCTAAATGAAATTAAGGCCACTTTATTTCTGAATAAGAGCATCCACATAAGGGCTTTATGCAGTTGAACTAATTTACTTTACAGTAATACCTTTAGTTAATTTGCATACGTTTTCCTGCTTGTCCCCATGTACTGCGGGGTGTTAATGTAAGGGAATGCAATTTACGTGCTGAAGGCATCATAAGAAAGTATAAGATACACCAATTCCTATTCACTTCTCTATGTGAAGCAGTGAGTCAAATTCTACATCTTAGAACCATAGAATATCAGGGTTGGAAGGGACCTCACGAGGTCAACTAGTCCAACCCCCTGCTCAAAGCAGGACCAATCCCCAATTTTTGCCCCAGATCCCTAAATGGCCCCCTCAAGGATTGAACTCACAACCCTGGGTTTAGCAGGCCAATGCTCAAACCACTGAGCTATCCCTCCCCTCTTTATCAGTTCCTTTTTCTTTACAATTGCAGAATAGTATCTAAAACAAAATAAGTGCAACTCCATTTGTGGCCCATCAGGCTCATATATATCCTCCAAAAATAGCATAGCATTGTATAGAATCATAGAAGATTAGGGGTGGAAGAGATCTCAGGAGGTATCTAGTCCAACCCCCTGCACAAAGCAGGACCAACCGCAACTAAATCATCCCAGCCAGGGCTTTATCAAGCCGGGCCTCAAAAACCTCTAAGGAAGGAGATTCCACCACCTCCCTAGGTAACCCATTCCAGTGCTTCACCACCCTCCTAGTGAAACAGTTTTTCCTAATATCCAACCTAGACCTCCCCCACTGCAGCTTGAGACCATTGCTCCTTGTTCTGTCATCTGCCACCACTGAGAACAGCCGAGCTCCATCCTCTTTGGAACCCCCCTTCAGGTAGTTGAAGGCTGCTATCAAATCCCCGCCTCACTCTTGTTTTCTGCAGACTAAATAAGCCCAGTTCCCTCAGCCTCTCCCGATAAGTCATGTGCCCCAGCCCCCTAATCATTTTTGTTGCCCTCTGCTGGACTCTCACCAATTTGTCCACATCCTTTTTATAATGGGAGGCCCAAAACTGGACGCAATACTCCAGTTGTGGCCTCACCAGTGTCGAATAGAGGTTTTCACTTCCCTCGATTTGCTGGCAATGTTTCTACTAATGCAGCCCAATATGCCATTAGCCTTCTTGGCAACAAGGGCACACTGTTGACTCAAATCCAACTTCTTGTCCACTATAATCCCCAGGTCCTTTTCTGTAGAACTGCTGCTTAGCCAGTCGGTCCCCAGCCTGTAGCAGAGCATGGGATTCTTCCGTCCTAAGTGCAAGACTTTCCACTTGTCCTTGTTGAACCTCATCAGATTTCTTTTAGCCCAATCCTCTAATTTGTCTAGGTCACTCTGGACCCTATCCCTACCCTCCAGCGTATCTACCTCCCCCCAGCTTAGTGTCTTCCGCAAACTTGCTGAGGGTGCAATCCATCCCATCATGCAGATCATTAATGAAGATGTTGAACAAAAGCAGCCCCAGGACCGACCACTGGGGCACTCCGCTTGATACTGGCTGCCAACTAGACATCAAGCCATTGATCACTACCCGTTGAGCCAGATGATCTAGTCAGCTTTCTATCCACCTTATGATCCATTCATCCAATCCATACTTTTTAACTTGCTGGCAAGAATACCGTGCAAGACCGTATTAAAAGCTTTACTAAAGTCAAGATATATCACGTCCATCGCTTTCCCAATATCCACAGAGCCAACTATCTCATCATAGAAGGTAATCAGGTTGGTCAGACAGCTATGTAATGATATGTGCTTGTATTTATGTTATCCAGCCGCTAGGTATCTGTGTGTGCCATACAGAGTTCCAGACAAAATGTGATCTTTGGTAAATAAGAGGGACAAACCTGGAACTCAAGCAGAGTGGAAGCTATTTTCATTAATAAATTTGAGACAGGCTGCAATTCTATACATCAGGACAATATAGGCCTACATTAAACCTTCTTTTCTCACTCAGCCCTCTACCCCAATTTGCTCATCTATCCAATCACCATCAATTTGGCATAATATACACACAATACTTTGCACTTCTGTTGCACCTTCCAGCTTGGGGGTCCTGATGACTTTACCAACATGCCTTAGAACACCTCTCTGTGGTACCTCAATATTATCACCTTCATTTTACAGAGGGAGAAACTGAAGCACAGAAAGGGTAAGTGACCTGCTAAAGCCGCACTGTAAGTCAGCATGGCAGAGCAAGGAAAAGAGCATAAGATTCCTGATCCCAGACCCAGCTTTAACCTGACAAGCCATTCTGCCTTGTGGACAGTGAAAATAGTCTGCAAGGTCAATATTTCCTCACAGGCATCTGGGGAGAGATGTCTAGAGCACTGGAGATTATTATCTAGGCTGGAGAGTGGGGGGCGGTTATCCTACTTATTCTTGGGAAGGTATCAGCTGTCTAACTATCTTATCATATGATATTGAAATGAAAACGATCTGTTCCGAGAATGTAAAAGTTGCATGTCATGAGGATGCCAGAGCATGGGATGGGTAAATGACCAACACAACCTATTGACTGAGTGATTGCAGACTTCAAAAATCAAAATTAAAAATTAAATAAAAGAAATTTCTGATTAGTTAGGCAAGTGGAGACTTCTGCTTTTATATTAAACTCTGTTCTTTTGCAAAAAGAAAAGGATTACTTATGGCACCTTAGAGACTAACCAATTTATTTGAGCATAAGCTTTCGTGAGCTACAGCTCACTTCATCGGATAAATTGGTTAGTCTCTAAGGTGCCACAAGTACTCCTTTTCTTTTTGCGAATATAGACTAACACGGCTGCTACTCTGAGATCTGTTCTTTTGTTAACTCATCCTCCCAACTAGGGCTGTCGATTAAACACAGTTAACTCACGTGATTAACTCAAAAAAATTAATCATGATTAAAAAAATTAATTGTGATTAATCGCCATTTTAATCGCTGTTTTAATCACACTGTTAAACAACAGAATACCAATTGAAATTTATTAAATATTTTGGATGTTTTTCTACATTTTCAAGTATATTGATTTCAATTACAACACAGAATACCCTGCTCACTTTATATTATTATTTTTATTACAAATATTTGCACCGTAAAAATGATACAGAAAAGAAACAGTATTTTTCAATTCACCTCATGCACGTACTGTAGTGCAATCTCTTTATCGTGAAAGTGCAACTTACAAATGTAGATATTTTTGTTACATAACTGCACTCAAAAACAAAACAATGCAAGACTTTAGAGCCTACAAGTCCACTCAGTCCTACTTCTCGTTCAGCCAATCACTAAGACAAACAAATTTGTTTATATTTATGGGAGATAATGCTGCCCACTTCTCATTTACAATGGCACCAGAAAGTGAGAACAGGTGTTCACATGGGACTTTTGTAGATGGCACTGCAAGGTATTTATGTGCCAGATATGCTAAACATTCGTATGCCCCTTCATGCTTCGGCCACCATACCATCTGGCATGTAAATATCTTGCGATGCCGGCTACAACAGTGCCATGAGAACACCTGTTCTCACTTTCAGGAGACATTGTGAACAAGAAGCGGGCAGCATTATCTCCTGAAAATGTAAACAAACTTGCTTTTCTGTATATAATTCAACATTTGTAAGTTCAACTTTCATGATAAAGAGATTGCACTCCAGTACTTGTATGAGGTGAATTGAAAAATATTATTTCTTTTGTTTTTTACAGTGTAAATATTTGTAATCAAAAATAAATATAAAGTGAGCACTGTACACTTTGTATTCGGTGTTAGAATTGAAATCAATATATTTGAAAATGTAGAAAACATCCAATAATATTTAAATAAATGGTATTCTATTATTGTTTAACAGTGCGATTAATCACAGTTAATTTTAATAGCATGATTAATCGCGATTAATTTTATTGATCACTTGACAGCCCTGTTCCCAACACTTGCCTATTTGGTCCACCTGTCCTCTCCTGTCTGACATCTAGATTCTCATTGGGGCTCTTCTTTATTACTTATTTTTACAACACCAAGCACAATGGGATCCTGATCCTTGATTGGAGTTCCTAGGCACTATTGTAATATAGGTCATACTTTAAATTATGTTTCCATTCATAAATGGTTAATAAATTATCACTAGATGTTATCAGAATATTACAGACATGAGTAGCATTTGGTACAAAGGATTATAAACACATCACTAAAAGGTGTTATAGATGGTTAAATGTTATGGTTATAAATAACCAATTGGCCTGTCAGACTCTATAACAACTGATTAACCATTTTAAAAAAATCTATGAATAATTTATTCACCCTTTATAAGTAGAAACTTAATAGATAAAATAATAATAATATACTAGTGATCATGATGATGGCAGACTTGGCAAACATAATTATTTTCATTATTATCAGTTAGATATGAACATGGCTGAGAATGCCTAGTTTTGTGAGGACAACCAGAGTGCCTGGCAATTCCACTTCTTACCCACAAATAATAATTCAGGTGGGGTGCAGGGTGGCAAGTTTTCCCCACTGTTTCAGTGAAGAAAAGCCATCAATTCTTGAGTTTGGATTCTGTAAAAAATTAGAGCTGGTCTGGAATTTTCCATCAATTTTTTTTTTCAGTAGAACATGTGGATTCTTCTGCAACATCTACATTTTCCACAGGAAAATGTTGGTTTTGCTGAAATTTTTCAATTTCCCATTAGGAAAAGCTAAACTATTCATGTCAAGTTGACCAGAATCGAAACAGTTCAGTTTGTTCAACAAAATCAAAACCTTTTGTTTTGGCTCCGTTTGACATTAATCTTCATCCACCTGAGCCGCTGCGGTGCCACGTGGGAGTTGAAGTTCCATTGCTTCATTCTGCCATTCTCCCCATGGGCTGTGGTCTCCAGTTGGACTACGTCTCCCATGATGCATGGAGGGCTCCCTTCTGTCTGAGTCGCAATGACTGCAGTGCATCATGGGAGATGTAGTCCAGTTGGGTGGCTCAGCCCATACAGGAGAATGGAGGCACAAGGCACCTGTACTACAGTTTCCATGAAGCACCGCAGCAGCTCAGGTGGATGCAATGTAATGTCCAACTGAATCGAAAGGACATGTTTTGAAAGTTCCAATTAAAACATTTTCAGAACTTTTCATTCCACAAAAAAATTAATTGTTTCTATGTTTCATCTCAATAGGGGATAAAACACATGTCACAATATCAGAATTTCCTGCGGAATGAAAATTCTGATTTTTCATCAGCTCTAGTACAAAATTCTGAGAAAAATGACTGCTGTATTCTTTTTGATTCTTTTACATTGTTTAACATTTACCTGCCTGTTTATAGCCAAAGCAGAGAGAGCCATTATAGACGCTGTTGAATTCAATTATAAATCTCCCAAAGAAAGACAAAATAATACTTATAAAATATGAGATTGGGAAAAAAAAATCTGCCATTTAGGAAAATACTCAATGGAGACATCTTTCTAGATATGAATAATCAATAGTACGCATGCCTGAGACATAACATTGACGGGCCCCATAAATACGCCTGTATCAGCGTACATAGACATATTTGCAGGGTCTCGTTGGCCGAAAGGTGGACACTTGGAGAACATTATTGCTGCTTCCTGCCTTATCAAAATAAGGCCTGCTTGTTCAATGAAGATGTGCTGCCCAAATGCAAGGGTGTGGCACAGAGACGATTATATAAATAATACAAAGGTTCACTTCTTTGTTACATCTTTTGGGGATGTGTTTTTGGAGGGCCTCCTGGTGGTGCAAGGAGTCACTATCCAAAACTTAATTATAACAGTCACACACACATTTTCCATTCATTCCATCGTAGAGCAGAAAGCCTGAACAGAGTAACCAGAACAAAGAAACAAACCATAAACATTTCCACTTTAGCTCTCTGACTCACTTGTGTTGCTTGACAGTGAACACTGATAACTAATATTTTCCACTGGGGCTATGATCAGGGATTTGGCAGTTGCATACTCTCCATGTCACAGGGACTAATGCTAGAGCTTCCAAAAGGAATGTATGAGATGGACACCATTCTAAAACCCTTTTCAATAATGCTATTTCTAGATGTTTTCCAGCACATCTAAGTCTTTCCCCATCCACCAGAGAACGCATCATGGAATCATAAAACCACAGGGTTAGAAGGGACCACAAGGGTCATCTAGTCTAACCCTTGTTGGTGTTTACACCCTGTAGCTTTTATTTCCTTTATTATGTCTAATAATAAATGATAACACAACCTGCAGATGTTTTCTTTTTTAAAAAAATCTACTGGATCACATTCTTTCCTTCAATCTAAAATCATGTAGGATGAGTTATATGGGCAATGGACATAGGGTCTGATCCAAAACCCATTGAAGTCACTGGGAGTCTTTCCACTGAATTCAATGGGCTTTGGATCAGCCCCTAGAGGGCAGTATTTGTTACCTCTAGCTCTGTACCCAAAATTTCCTCATCCTCAGATACGAATGGTCAACAGTAATCCACATAGCTGCTAAAGTCCTCAAAGAGGGGCACCAGTGGGTGTCAAGTCTATTAGCAGGGTTTGTGTGGCAGGGCAGCTGTACGAAACAACATGCAGTACTTCCAACATGTCATGCTCCATCCCTTATCCTCTGTTTAAATGCCCAACAGATTCCAAATACGTGGCCAGTTATATTACAGTTACATTTTAACTTAATATAGAGGGCAGCGATGGCTGAATAACAGGGGGAACCCCACTATATTATGTAAGAATTGTTCTTTGAGGAGGGGGCTGTTGGTCAAAAATTTTGAATTTTTTAAAATTTTCCAACCGACTCTAAATAATAAGGTTGAGAACCTTCAAAATGATCCGCTCAGGCAGAACCTGTTTGGCTTATATCACGGGAATGAGGCCTTAAGGGATTAAGTAAAGTCCTAAACACTAAACAGTTTAAATATACAGACAGGAAAAGTGCAAAACTACTTGGACAGGTTGGTTCCCTGTTCTCACCCCCCCAACGCTCCACCCCCCCCACACACACACACCACAGACACAAGACACGGACAGAAAAGTGGGCTGACCTGCCTAACCGGTTTCTTTTCTTCCTTTTTTTTGTTTTTTTTTGTTTTTAAAGTGATGATAAAAAAAAAAAAAGTGCCAGGGGAAGATTTCATCAACATTGCACAAAAGAAAAGAGAAAAAAAAGGGGGGGGGGGCAATAAAATTTGCAAAATTGCATAAAAACAACTATCCATTTGCTAAGCGAAAGGTGTAGGATCTCTGTCTGCGTGACCTGGGGCTCCTGGTTCAGGAGAATTTGCAATAAAATCAGAAAGGCATATTTCCTTCCAGGTTTATAAAGAGTTTGATATTTTGAGGCCTGTCTCCTGCTTTCCTCCACATGGGCAACTCATCCAATAGAACATTTGCATTCATTTTTCAGTGAATTGAGTGCTGGTAACAGTTTGACATCCCTGGAGACAGCGGTAGCCTGTGTAGCCCACGTAACGGGTACAACACGGGCAGGAGCAGGGCAAGCTGCCCCAATGCTATGCCTCTAACTGGGAGAGGCTAGTTCTAGGGGTGGAAGAGCAAAATGGGTCTCTGGACCTATTCAGGCCTTGTCCCCTCTGCTGAACCTGCCTGCAAGGGACCCAGTGATGCGGCCCTACCATTTGTGAGGACATCTGTTGACACAGAACGCGACAGAGGCTGGCCGTCAGACAGCTAGTGGATTGAAGCAAGCTTCCATGACTGCCTGTTCCAGTGTCTGACGCAGGTGAGCGGACTGGCCTCCAGCCAAGCCCCTTGCAGGAGGAGGCATTTCCCAGCATGCCCTGTGTGGAAGACAGGGCGAACAGAATGCTGCGCACGTAAACAGCAGGCTGCTGTTGTGTGGGCTGGAATTTGGCCGGCAGCTTGATGTTCCGGGGGGGCCACCCCTGCATTCAGGTGCGTTGGCATTATGCTTGGCCTTGTGGGATGGATAACCAAGGCAGGGACTGCCTTGCACCTCCAAATTGAGCCCCTGCACAATGGTCAGGTCCTGAGTCCCATCCTGTGAGGTGCTGGCCACCTCCTGGGAGAGGCCAAGTGCCCTCACTGAAATCAACGGGAACCAAGGACGTTCTGTGCCTTCCGGACATCGCTTAGCGCCTCATAGGACTGAGCTCCCGGGGCCTCCCCCCATCACAGTGAATGGGAGGCTTGCCATGGACCTCCATGGGAACAGGAGTAGGCCCCATATGGAGCAGCAGCGATGGACTCTGGAGATGAGCCCCCTGGATTTTCCCTGACAGGAAAGAGAGTGGCTGTGACCCCAGGCCATAAGCTAAGTGGGTGAAGGGGGCACTAAATGCTGGGGACAAACTGGAGGCTAAAAAAACTAAATTGAGGCTATTAAAGGACACTGGGTAGAGAACACAAAAACCTTATTCAGTCTTAATTCCAGCAAATGTATTTTGTTGCTAATTCTTGTGGTTTTATTGTGTGCCTTGCTCTATTTGGTGCTTTCCTGAAAGCCCCAGCTCCTGCAGTCATGTGATTATATTAGACTCTCCGCTTACAGGTTTGTTTGTTTTTTTAAAGTAAGTTTCTAGCCTTCATGGCGGCAAAGAAAAGCTTGAAAACATGAACCATAAAGACTTTAAAAAAAAAAACCCACAACCCACAGTGGGCAAATAAAAAGAAACCAACTTTTTTTTTCTTTTTTTTTAAATCTCGTGATTTTTGAATGCTTAGGGTTGGCGATGCTGCTGTATCTTTTCAAACGCTGATTAGCAAAATGCACTTGTGTTAGAATGCTGTCCAGTATTACAGATAATAGGGAATGTGCCGAAAAACTCTCATGTAGAATTTAATGTTCTATTGTTCCAGGCCATTTTTCCAGCCAGAAATCATTTTCCAGGAAATCATCATTTTTGCATTAAAAAAAAAATAGCAAGGAAAATTCTCACACATAAATTCATTTTTCACAGGGACATTTTAGAGTGCAAATGGGTTACTCCGAAATTTTGGATGATGAGAGAACTGTTTAAAGATTCAAAACTGAGTAAGAAAACTTTCTTTACGGAGGAGTTCATTTAGTATTTGTCACACTCTTTTACCAGAATCTCATTCCATTTCCACTGAAGTCAATGGAAAGACTGTCAGCAAGGTTTGCTGGCCTTTTAAGGGAGTTCCCAGGTCCAGCTCTGCCCTGTTCCAGGTTTCTGCCCAGAATTAATGCATTCCGGGGATGGTAGTTCCAGGGGCACATGGGAATTGTAGGCCCTGCAGCAAAGCATGCTGGGAAAAGGGGCAGGAATAGTAGGTAATGGTGAGAGATGGCTCCATTGAGAAGAGAGACCTGGGAAGGAGCCAGAGCTTTAGGGAGTCCAGGGTAGACTGAGGGGAAGACTTGGATGGAAGGAATTCCCTCTATAGCCATTTGGAAACAGTTGTGTGAGAGACTTGGATAAACCAAAGGGAGTAAAAACAAGAGACATTACTAGTTCTCCTGTCACTGAACCACATCCCCACTGATGACAAAAGGGAGTACGAACAGGCCCCAATGGATAAGTAAACATAACCGCTCACCTCTGACAGTGACCAGCACGGAGCTGTAGGTCTGCCCTGCCAGGTTGGAGGCTGTGCAGGTGTAGAGCCCGTTATCGACCTGCTTGCAGAAAAGGATCTTCAGCACAAAGTTCTCCTGTTCATCCTCATACACAACATGCCGGCGCCCCTCTGTAATCACCTCGCCATCCTTCTTCCACACAATCTCCGGCTTTGGCTCTCCTGTCACATAGCAGCTCAGCTTGGCGTGCTTCCCCTCCGTCACGTTGAAGGTACGCGTCAGCACCCCGAAGGTGGCGTTGCGGGCTGATTTGGTGGTGAGACTGGCAGCCCTCTCGTAATCCAGAGAAAGGCTGAGACCAATACCAGACAGCCCCTCTGGGGCGGAGTACATTGGGGCAGCCATGGGATCAGCGGCTGCAAGCATGGACGTGTCCATCTTCCTGATTTCCTCCCGCCTCTTTTGCAAATGAGACAGCAAGGAGGCAGTCTTGCCATAGCCTGTGTCTAGATGGCTGCTGCTCGGACTGTAAGGACCATGCGTGTCCACCACCAAGGTGGCGGTAGCACTGGCAGAGCCAATGGGGTTCTCCGCCCGACACACATATGTCCCACTGTCCCCCAACCGAGCGCACTGGATCTTGAGAGCATTTGACTCCCCGAGGGACTCAATCTGGAAGCGGCTGGAGTCGGACCAGCCCCTCACGTGCTTCCCATCTTTCTCCCAGTTCACAGAGAGGGGCGTGCTGCCCTGGACTTTACATTTGAACGTAACGTCGTCTCCCAGGGTCACTCTGATGGAGGATGGTTTCTGGATGAAGTAAGGGGCCGATTCCGTCACCGTCATCTCCTCCCCAACTTTGATACTGACAGCAGTAAAAGCTTCCCCAATGGTGTTCTTGGCCCTGCAGATATACTGACCACTGTCCTCTAAGCTCAGGTCATAAATTGTTAGCCGGTACAGATCACCATCTTCCACCATTTTAAACCTTCCCCCCGACTGGATCGGAAGCTTATCCTTTTCCCAGCTCACGAGCGGGACGGGGTTTCCCACAATCTGGCAGCTCAGGGTGACATCCTTCCCCACCGACACCATGAAGGCCTTAGGCCGAGTCAGGAACCTTGGGGCTCCACTGAAGGAACTGTAATCCATCTTGGTTTCCTAGGAAAACAGAAGGACCAAGAGAAAGCTGATATACATGGGTGTGCACACAGTGTCTGCTTTGTCTTTATATAGTGATGCCAATATACGTATTCACATAAAGCAACAAGATGAGCAATAGCTATCAGTCCACTGCGTTTCCACCACCGATTCTGCGTGATCAGTCAGCAAGTTTTAGGGACATTACAGGTCTTTTATGGATAATTCAATTTGGGCTCAATAGTATTAATCACTTATGTAAAATGGGCAAGTGATTCCCTCTACCATAGGAATCACTGTGTGAAATCCAAGGGCCTGTGTTGTGTAGGAGGTCAGACTAGACAATCGTAATAGTCCCTTCTAGCCTTAGAATCTATGCAGTAGCAAAACAAAGCAGCACTAATGGGTTATAATTTATGGACTATTTTTTAACCAAGGACCATCAGATATCCATGATATATTTATGGATTGGTAGGAATGTGACATCAAGGATACTTCTCCCCACACTCTCTTCTTCTCTTCACACTCACGTTTGCATCTCTCTGTCTCCTCTTCATTTCTCAACTTGTTCTCCTTCTATCCTTTCATCAACATTTCACCTTAATCTCTCTTTATCCTCTTCATTCCCACCTCTCTCTGCTTTTCTCTTCATCCATTCCATGTCCCCCTCCCTCCCCTTCCACATGTCTTGTCCTCTGTGGGCAGCAGAGAACACCATGTTCATGGGCTAGCTGGGTCCTGAGAAGGACATTCCACCCAGCAGGGGGCAGTGTTTAGAGGGACAGACAGACAAGCTTAGTGTATTGTTGGTGATATCCTCTTTATTCCTCAATTGCTATTTAAGACAACTGTTTAACTCTGGCTAATTTCTCACTGAGGACAGTTAGTGAGTGACAGCCACTTGCACCTCTTGGAGAAAATGCAAAATCATGGCTTGAGCATTTCCAAAGGTGATTGCAAGTTTGAATCTAAATGGGTGTCAGGCTCCTCAAAAAAGTTTGGCTGAAAGCTCTCGGAAAGATTTCTCACTTGTTGCCTGCCTACTTTGTGCTGCCTTAAATACTTGCTGTGCAATAGCTCCCAGCTGTGCAAAGACAGATCAGCAAAGGGAAAATAATTGAAGTACTGCTTGGAACTAAAGGTCAGGACAATTCTGACACTGCCTTGTCTTGAGAAAGTTAAAAGCAATGGGCAGCAGTGCTAATCATTACTGTAATGTTCACACGTACGCCTCTGCAGAACTGAAAAGCAATGTTACAGACATTAACCCATTTGAACTTCCCAATGGATTCCGCACAGCACATGTCCCCTTGGGAGCCTCCTCACATTTCTTTACTAGTCCTGACATGGATTCCTGGCTGGCTGTTTTTCTGCTGCTGGGGTGGGATCTCTTTTCCCTAAGTGGGAACGAATGAAAGAGCTTCCTTCATTGGTTTGGCTAGCATATACAGGGAGGACTACAGAGCTATCTAATGGCTGGCAATAGCAAAACTCCACTGGGAACAGGATTGGGCCCTGTCTTAGCATGCTGTAAAGAGAACAAGCTTGCCAGCTATTGCTGTAGGTCCCAATTCAGTTCGTTACTATATCTACTAAGTCCTATCATGCCAAATAACCCTTCCCTGTTGGGGATTCAAATACCCATTGAGCTATATTTGAGACCTCTAATTAGTGATAATTGCCAATCTTTTTATATCCTTGATTTTATTTACCTTCAACTTCCCACACAAAGAAGTTCAATGACTGGCATTGTGGACTGCAGTTCATCTCAATAACTCAGAAAGGAAACATTAGGCAGTCAGTGGGATAGAAATATCCTCTATAATCCTGCAGCAGTTTGGCTTCCCTGCCTGCCACCAACCCACCCACCAAATCACCCAATGACAAATGCTCTCAGGATTCCCCCACACACTCACACTGGAGATCAGTAGGATCAGGCCTAAAAACTCTTGAGAGAATGATTCACCATTTCTACAGCTGCTTTTTTCCTCTTCTCTCCTCTGACTCATATTTCAATGTTGACATCAGTTCCAAAATCAGCAAAACTTTCTGAGCAAGGAATCGGGACTCCTGGGTTCTATTCCCAGCTCTGCCACTGGCCTGCTGCATGACCTTGAACAAGTCACTTTGACGCTCTGTGCCTCAGTTTTCCCTCCCACCCTTTTCCTTTCTTAGCTATTAAAACTGTAAACTCATCACTCTCACAATGTGTTTGCACAGCATCTAGCATCACTATACTACAAATAATGCTTAACAATAAAAATGAATCATCAGTATCTCTTTCCCTAGTTGGAGATCAAAACAGCAGCCTCCCAGAAGCAATTAAATGTTGGTAAAGTACTAGGAAATCATTGGATAAATGTAGATTCACAATTGCAACAACTGTATTAATGTATTTACAATTATTATTATTATTGAATTATTATTATTGATATTTTATCAAAATAATAAAGCTATCCTTGAGACTCTGAGGAGGCCTTAGAAGCCCACCTGGATCAAATAATTAATGTCATCTTCCTTTCATACACAAACTTTATAACAATAATATTATTCATTAATAAAACATCATTTTCTTTTCCCTCCTGCAATGTGTCACTGTTCAAGCTCATTGGAAACTTTACATTTGACAGAAAATGGCTTTTTGACAAAACAGAAATTTTTGTGAAGATAAAAAAATTCCATTTTTGCTGAAAACGTTCGGGGTTGCATCAAAAACATCCAAAACCCACAAACCAATTTCATCTCCCAGGTTTTGGCCAGCAAAAACGGAAGGTTTTCCGTTTTAAACCCAAAGACGTCCATGTTTGCTCTCTCAATGCCAAACAAGTAAATAAATATATAAACATTTTAAAAATAAAATAAAAACGTTTTCAGTTTTCATTTTTTCAACAAAAAAATTGGAAGAAAATTTTCACTGAAAATGGGGGAAAAAAAATGCATTTCCTGACCAACCATAGTTTCCATTGCTTTCTGCTCAACAGAATGTTGGACCAATTCCTGTGCGCAGGACAGCCCCCTAGTGGCTGCAGCCTGAAGAGGATGTGAACCCTAAACACAGACACATCATAGGATTTATGCTGACTTTAGAAACCTGCTTACACTTCCCTCCTGAGATAGGGAGAAATGCAGTGTCAAGAAACATTGCTTGTCAACAGTAAACATAGAGGACCATGTCCCACACTGGCCTGGAGGTTTGTGCAAGTATGTTTCGCGCACCCCGTGGCTACTGTGAAATTCAACTCCTTCTCCACCTCATTATTTTTTAATCTTTAAAATATATTTATCATAAATATTTATAAAACTACAAGTGGGAAAATTATAGCAGTGGTTAACAGATGTACATATGCACCCTGGGGGCAATCCAGAGCTCACTGAAGAGAATGGCCATCGGGGAAGGTCCCGGACGATTGGAAAAAGGCAAATATAATGCCCATCTTTTAAAAAAGGATAGGAATAAATGGTAAATTTTCAGAATGGAGAGGGGTACCTAGTGGTGTTCCCCAAGGGTCAGTCCTAGGACCAATCCTATTCAACTTATTCATAAATGATCTGGAGAAAGAGGTAAACAGTGAGGTGGCAAAGTTTGCAGATGATACTAAACTGCTCAAGATAGTTAAGACCAAAGCAGACTGTGAAGAACTTCAAAAAGATCTCACAAAACTAAGTGATTGGGCAACAAAACTGCAAATGAAATTTAATGTGGATAAATGTAAAGTAATGTACTTTGGAAAAAATAAACCCAGCTATACATACAATATGATGGGGGATAATTTAGCTACAACTAATCAGGAAAAAGATCTTAGAATCATCATGGATAGTTCTGCGAAGATGTCTGCGCAGTGTGCAGCGGCAGGCAAAAAAACAAACAGGATGTTAGGAATCGTTAAAAAAGGGATAGAGAATAAGATGGAAAATATCTTATTGCCCTTATATAAATCCATGGTACGCCCACATCTTGAATACTGCGTACAGATGTGGTTTCCTCGTCTCAAAAAAGATACACTGGCATTAGAAAAGGTTCAGAAAAGGGCAATTAAAATGATTAGGGGTTTGGAACGGGTCCCATACGAGGAGAGATTAAAGAGGCTAGGACTTTTCAGCTTGAAAAAGAGGAGACTAAGGGGGAATATGACAGAGGTCGATAAAATCATGAGTGGTGTGGAGAAAGTGAATAAGGAAAAGTTATTTACTTGTTCCCATAATATAAGAACTAGGGGCCACCAAATGAAATTAATGGGCAGCAGGTTTAAAACAAATAAAAGGAAGTTGTTCTTCACACAGTGCACAGTCAACCTGTGGAACTCCTCGCCTGAGGAGGTTGTGAAGGCTAGGACTATAACAGGGTTTAAAAGAGAACTGGATAAATTCATGGAGGTTATGTCCATTAATGGCTATTAGCCAGGATGGGTAAGGAATGATGTCCCTAGCCTCTGTTTGTCAGAGGGAGGAGATGGATGGCAGGAGAGAGATCACTTGATCATTACCTGTTAGGTTTACTCCCTCTGGGGCACCTGGCATTGGCCACTGTCAGTAAACAGGATACTGGGCTGGATGGACCTTTGGTCTGACCCAGTATGGCCATTCTTATGTCCTTATGGAAAAAGGAGAATCTGGGGAACTACAGACCGGTCAGTCTCAGCTTAGTCCCTGGAAAAATCATGGGGCAGGTCCTCAAGGAAACCATTCTGAAGCACTTGGAGGAGAGGAAGGTGATCAGCCTTGGCTGGGATGATCAGCCCTGGCAGGGATGGTTTAGTTGGGGATTGGTCCTGCTTTGAGCAGGGGGTTGGACTAGATGACCTCCTGAGGTCCCTTCCAACCCTGATATTCTATGATTCTATGATCAGGAACAGTCAACATGGATTCACCAAGGGCAAGTCATGCCTGATCAACTTGATTGCCTTCTATGATGAAATAACTGGCGCTGTGGATATGGGGAAAGCAGTGGACGTGATATATCCTGACTTTAGCAAAGCTTTTGATACGGTCTCCCACAGTATTCTTGCCAGCAAGTTAAAGAAGTATGGATTGGATGAATGGACTATAAGGTGGATAGAAAGCTGGCTAAATCGTTGGGCTCAACGGATAGTGATCAATGGCTCCATGTCTAGTTGGCAGCCGGTATCAAGCAGAGTGCCCCAGGGGTCAGTCCTGGGGATGGTTTTGTTCAACATCTTCATTAATGATCTGGATGATGGGATGGATTGCACCCTCAGCAAGTTTGCGGATGACACTAAGCTGGGGGCAGGGGGAGGTAGATACGCTGGAGGGTAGGGATAGGGTCCAGAGGGACCTAGACAAACTGGAGGATTGGGCTAAAAAAAATCTAATGAGGTTCAACAAGGACAAGTGCAGAGTGCCGCACTTAGGACGGAAGAATCCCATGCACCGCTACAGACTGGGGACCGACTGGCTAAGCGGCAGTTCTGCAGTAAAAGACCTGGGGATTACAGTGGACAAGAAGCTGGATATGAGTCAGCAGTGTGCCCTTCTTGCCAAGAAGGCTAACGGCATCTTGGGCTGCATTAGTAGAAACATTGCCAGCAGATCGAGGGAAGTGATTATTCCCCTCTATTCAACACTGGTGAGGTCACATCTGGACTTATTTAGTCTGCAGAAAACAAGAGTGAGGGGGGGATTTGATAGCAGCCTTCAACTACCTGAAGGGGGGTTCCAAAGAGGATGGAGCTCGGCTGTTCTCAGTGGTGGCAGATGACAGAACGAGGAGCAATGGTCTCAAGTTGCAGTGGGGGAGGTCTAGGTTGGATATTGGGAAAAACTATTTCACTAGGAGGGTGGTGAAGCACTGGAATGCGTTACCGAGGGAGGTGTGCAATCTCCATCCTTAGAGGTTTTTAAGGCCCAGCTTGACAAAGCCCTGGCTAGGATGATTTTGTTGGGGTTGGTCCTGCTTTGAGCAGGGGGTTGGACTAGATGATCTCCTGAGGTCTCTTCCAACCCTAATCTTCTATGATTCTATGAATGGGAATTTCCATTGAAATCATTGGGCTTTGGATCAGGCCCTTTGAAATTAATGCACCAGGGACTTTGGGAAAGGGACTGTGTTTTTGTTCTGTGTTTATACAGTGCCTAGCACAATGGGGTCCTGGTCCAGGACTAGGGCTCCTAGGTGCTATTTTAAGATTAGATAGCTATACAGACAGACTAATGTCCTATCCTTCATCATTAACTTATCTGAGCGACAGGCTACAACATGTTAACAATGTACTTGTATCAAATGTAAAAAGCCATTGACGTGAGAGATGGAAATGACCTGTTAGGTCTTCTAGTCCTCCTCAGACCCCATACTAGTACATGATTGTTCCTGACAATACGTTCAAGTGTGTTAACCTGGGTAACTCCAGAGCCAAACCAAAGATGCTTCACCCCTTATTCAAATATGAGTTTATATATCTACATATATGAAAAATGCTATTTTAAATGTTGGAAGTGAAGTGGGGTTGAGCTAGGCTGGAGAGGTTTGTGCTGTCAGCTCCACGCGTGGTGGGTCTGTGAACCCTGCATGGCCAGGCTCGGGGAGTTGGCCATGCACAGGGCTAACAGCCTGAGCCCCGCATGCATGGGGCTGACAGCTCACGACCCCCACATAATAACCTCATGACCCCTTGAGGGGTCATGACCCCCAGTTTGAGAACGCCTGAAGTAAACAGACAGTGCGAGTCACGTGGTGTGCCTGGCCTGGAGCCAGCCAGTGGCCCTTTCAGTGAACAACAGCTTCATCACCACGGCACATCAGGGTCCCTGAACACAGATTTTTCCCACCCTGTCACAAGCAAAAGAACACCCTTCTGTGGGTGTACTGTGCAAATGGACAATGGGCCTTGGGGACTCAGGCAGGAGTCCAGGGCAGAGCACCTGCCTGCTAGTCTGAAAAGGACTGCTTTCCGTGGGGGAAGGTTCAAGGACTGAGGAGTGGGCATAAAGACAAGAGTTTATTGGGGAGGTGTGGGAAGGCGAATGCATCTGCAGGCCCTGGCTTTGGTCTTGGGAGGAAGACTCTAGCCAGGGGAGGGACGCTGGGAGGTGAGTTTCTCTCATGGAATGAGGAGCACAAGAATTCTCAGTTCCTAATCCCCCTGGCATCCATCTCCCATCCCCCCAAAGCACCCCGCTCCTTACCGCTACTGGTGCTTTCCTGCTCTCACAGTCCGCCTGCTTGGGCACGCGCTCCCATCTAGCCAGCATCCGAGATGCTGGAAACTCTCCAAGCCCTGCATGGGCCCCTCCCCTCTCAAACCCTCACACCATTTGGAAGTGGCTGTGTTCTAAAACCAGAGACCCTCCGTATTTCTCTTTTTATATTGGGCTGGGCTGGTGCCATGATTGCACCAGACTGGAGTGTGAAGTAAGTGTCTCTGAAATGCTTGACCCCCCCAGGCTTAAGGCTAACTGGGTCTGGTTCCACCAAAATTTCAGTTCCCCATCCCCTGCAAGGCAGACTCTCCTTCCAGCCTCCCCTGGCTAGAGTCTTCCACCCATGCCCAGACCCAGTGGATTCTCCTTCTCACACCTCCGAAATAAACTCTTATCTTGTCTATATGCCGACTCCTGAATCCTTGAAGCTCCCCACAAGTGAAGCAACCCTTTCCACCAGTCCAGAAGGCAAATGCTCTGCCCTGGACTACTGAGTCCATGTCCTCCTTCTATTGTAAGGCCAAGATCCTGAGGTTCCTGCCTGTTATCCATCCCTGCCTTGGCCTCTACCAGCATTCACTGATACATCATTCTGAACTGTCCTTTCTCCATCACTACTATCAGGGCAGGATTCACACATTCAAATCTACAGACTGTCTGTTATTTCAGATGAGTTTTGATAGCGCCTGTCACTGTGGCAGGAAGGAAGGACTGAGCACTCAGGAGATTTGGGTTCCATGCCCTGTTCAGCCACAGGCTTCCCGTGTGACGTTGGGTGAGTCACTTAATCTCTCTGGGCCTCAGTTCCCCATCTGTACAGTGGGGATAATAGCAATGCCCTGCCTCCCAGGGGTGTTGAAAGGATAAAATCCAGTTGTGATTGTGGGGCACTCAGTAATGAGGGGCTGTAACAGGGCTGGCAGCCACCCAAGCACCAGCTCATGGCCAGGGCTGCATCTGTGGTGTCCTGCTAATAATTTCTTCCTCAAAGAGCTCCTAACACAGACTCCACATGCTTTTCTGAGGTCAAAACACCCCTCTTTGGAGTGTGGGTTCATTCACAGCCAATAACTCCAAGACCCAAATTAACGTTTTGCTTCCTGGCCCCCGGCCTCCTTGCCTGGAGAGCTTTCACTCTTTCCCTTGCTTGCCCAGGATCTCTCCTGTCTTAGTAGGCTACTCCCGGCCCTTCCAGGCTGGAATCTTAGTCTCAAATCCCAGGACGCTGCTGGAGCCTGCTCATTCCTAGCAATCTTTGATCTACCTGAACATTCTCCCCCATTGCAGCCACCTGCTGCCCTTTACATGGATTTACCCAGGGGTGAAAGTAATTTAACGGACTTACCAGTACGCAGGGTGGCTGGGGTCCGGGGGGGGGGGGGGGGGCGCGGCTCTGGGCCCCCGGAAGGGGCAGGGCCTCAGGTGGAAGGAGCAGGGCTGGGGCCAGACTCCCCCAGCCAGCCCTTCAGCGCTGCCCGGCCTGCGCTGCCCAGGGCTCCGGCAGCAATTTAAAAGGCCTTTAAATTGGCGGTGGAGGTAGCTGCCCCTTCCCCACACATCAGTGGCCCTACCGGTACGGTCGGCTGTGTACCGACGGCCACTTTCTTACAGGTACACCGGACCGGACCGGCTTACTTTCACTTCTGGATTTACCTGAGCCCACTCAGGTGGGGCTTAAGTTCGAAAGCTGGTCTCTCTCACCAACAGAAGTTGGTCCAATAAAAGATATTACCTCACCCACCTTCTCTCTCTAATATCCTGGGGCCGACACGGCTGCCACAACACTGCATCCGTAAATACACATATACACAGACGACAGGCAGGCAGGCTATAACCAAAAAAAAAAAAAAATTGCTCTCACAAAAGCAGTTTCAGGGGAAATTAGCAGCATGCCAGGTACGCGCTGTGGGACACTGCATTAATGCACTGGTGATGACTCACCAATCAGGCCAGCTCGAAGAAATCCAGTGATTGAGAAAAATACTTAAAAGTAGCAGGGGGCAAAGGAAGCATTAAAAATTAAGATTTTCCCTATCCTAAAGGCTGCTTTTATGTACTAGATATAGTGTTTTGTGAAAGATGGTGGTTCTTTACTTCAAGAGTTAAATATTGATTTAAATCATTCAAAGGCATTTTGGGGGTAAGGAGGAGTGAAAGTTGAAATCAATTATTTTTAGAATTAGAATATTTGAAATTTAATCAACCACCAAAATACAATTTTTGCAAAAATCTGTTTGGTTGTCAGCTCTCTGGGACAGGGACTGTCGTTTTATCCTATGTTTGTACAGCACCTAGCACTGGTCTCTGACTAGGGCTCCTCGGTGCTATGGGAATACAAATAAATAATAATACAAATATACTTGTGACTACAGTGGGGTGCCACACATCAACAGTTGCAGCTGAATTATCAAGGGATGTTCCATCATGTTGTTCCATTCAGGAACCTGCATGTGATGGAGTTAGGAAGGTCTGACCTGGGAAGTTTTCAGGGTGAATTCAGTACAGAGAGTGCTTCCAGGACCATATCTTTAGCTCCTTGGAGAAAGTATCAAGGGAATAGGATAGAGTGTATGTTTAATGCAAATTTAAAAATTTGGGAAGTTGTAAGCAGTTTTTCCTACCCCTACATTCAACCCTGAAAACACTGTCTCTGGTTGCACGGTGACGCTTGACAAACACAAATGAAGAGCATTAAGTGCTGCTACATCATCTGGCCAATAATATGCCATATATAGCGGAAACTGGAGCACTGTGGAAAGTATTAGCCTTGGGCTTGGGCATTTGCCTCCTGCTCAGCGTGCAACATCGCTGTCAAAAAAGAGGGCTGCTCACTAAAATGAGCTGGTGAGAGCAGATTGTCCCACAACGGCAGGCATCTTAGGGGATGGCTGAATCGATACGCAGACAAGACAGCATGTGCATACCCTACTGCACTAACGAGTGTGGTCTCTTCTACAGCCCAACCCATGACAAAGTTCAAACAGGCAATCTGTGGTGGAGCAGGATATGGAACCTGGGTCTCCAAGCTCGTACCCTACCTGGGGTTGTACAGAGCCGCACAGGAGGTAAATCCGCACACTCCCTCCATGCCCCACCCCCTTCCTCTTCTTCACCCTCCCACACACCGCCATTTTCCCTCGACTTTGATTTCTTTTTTTTGCTTTTTTGTTTTTGTGCGATATGTGCCATAAAAACCCTGGGTGCTGGAAATATTGTGATTAATACACAGGAGTCTCAGCATTGTGAAAATATCTTTGGTCTTTCCTTGTTTCCGGTAGCTCGCATTTCTGTGTCTGTTGTATAGGTTGGCACTGAGACTTTGGTTTGTTATAAGAAAAAAGACTGAAAAGCTTAATAAATATATACAAAGAAGATGTATGGGGCTACATGCATGTATGCCAATTTAGGGCCCAGTCCAATAAACTGGTAAGCACCATCAGCTCCCATTGACTTTGCTGGAGGCACTAAGCACCTGCCAGCATCAGGCCTATAGGTAGAAAAAAAAATAGCTTTGGGCTTAGTATATTTTTTTTTTAGCGATATACTTCATCCCAGCCTTGCTATGTAACCCACTGCAAAGGGGACAAAACTGGCATTAAAGAAGTTGGGTGGGGAATGCCTAAAGCAGGGGTCTCAAACTCAGTTTACCTTAGGGCCAGTACCAGTCCGCAAATCCTCCGAGCGGGCCAATAATGTCACTCAGGCTGCCCAGAACCCGCCCCCCAAAACTCCGCCCAAAACTCCGCCCCCCACCTGCCTAAGGCTCTGGGAGGGAGTTTGGGTGGGGGAGGAGGTCTGGGGTAGGGGATTGGGGTGCAGGCTCAGGGAGGGAGTTTGGGGGCAGGAGGAGGTGTGGAAAGCGGGTGGGGGGGCCGGCTCTGGGAGGGGGTCGGGGGGGGCAGCACTTACCTGGGGCTCCAAGGTGGGGCGGGCCAGGGAGCCTCCGTGCGCTGCGGCCCCCAGGCACCGCCCCCGCAACTTCCCATTAGCCGCAGGGGCGCCCGGGGCTGGGGCAGCGTGCGGAGGCACAGCCCGCCCTGCCCCGGGGCCGCAGAGAGGGGCCGACAGCCATTGGAGCGAGCAGGCAGACGCCGCTCAGCTCTGCTGCGCTGCCGGGGTCCCAGGGCAGGGAGCACCCGGGGGCGGCGGGTGGGGCCAAGGGAGAGACCTGGCCCCGAAACTGCTAGAGCCCCACGGGCCACATTGGGGAGGTTCGCGGGCCAGGGCCGGGAGTTTGAGACCTCAAGCCTAAAGGGAGTTAGGAGCACAATACAAGGTATTGGTTCACTACAGGAGACACTAGATACAATTCTCTGGCCTGTCATATACAGGAGGTTAGATTAGATTATCACCCTTCTAGCCTTCACATCTATGAATCTATTGAGTAAGTCCAAGCAAAAATCCAGGTACTTCTGAAACCGGAGACATTTTGAAACTCCTAGCCTTTGTGTGCATCATGCGAAGAGCACAGAAAAACTGAGGAAACACTGAGGGAGGGAGAGTGAAGGGTCCATGTGACAACCATATACAAGACCCGAGGTCTGCCCCAGAATTCAACAAAGCCAAAAGGTCTCTATCATAGTGACCAGGTACAAATGTGATTGTGAGGTGTGGTAAGGACTGGACTATATATCCAATAAAATTCATCGGGAGGTAAATTTGTGTATATGTTATGCACATTTGTAATCAGTAGCTTTAACAATGTTAGGCAGGTGTTAGGTGGATTTCTGAACCTAACTATGTAAGGTAAAATCTTAGCCAAAACCAGAGGTGTTGCCAGAAAATGGCACTTCCTGATGACCTGAGTCCCTCCATGCTGCCAGTTTGCTCTGTTTCCAGGTGCTGCTTTGTTTGATTGTTAGTCACACTCTCTTCCTTGCTGTCAGTCTCACTAGGCTGGCTAGTGCCACCATGTTTTATGTACCACATGCTGGGTAGTAACATGAGAAGACTTTGTGATTCTAAAACTAAACTGGCTCTTTATTAAGAGAACTATTTACGCAGGTGCTATAGCTGCAGCGAGCATTCTAACCATGTGCCCAGAGACTGACTTCCGGGTGCTTCCTCCAAACTCTTCCTTCCTGTAACCTGTGCTCCTCCCTCCAAGTTCCATGCAGATTGCTACATATGGGTCACATCCTGAAATTCTGAGTCAGCTTTCACTCTGTCCTTTAAAAAGACAATGGAAGTTAAAAGAAAAGGAGTACTTGTGGCACCTTAGAGACTAGCCACAAGTACTCCTTTTCTTTTTGCGAATACAGACTAACACGGCTGCTACTCTAAAACCTGTCATTATGGAAGTTAAGTTTGACTGAGGACAGCAATAATTGTTTTTTCTTTACCACTCTATGTTAGAACGTACAACACTGATGACAATCCCAAATGTTTAAAAATCATATTTGTAAAATATTAAATTTGGTGCCTTTTTCTGTGCCTTCTAGGTTTTGAGACTTTGGAGGTAATATTTCCAAGCTTTACTCTGCAGTAATGAGGGCTAGAAACTTACTTTAAAAAAAAAAAAACAAAAAACGATAGTGAGCTGTAGCTCACGAAAGCTTATGCTCAAATAAATTGGTTAGTCTCTAAGGTGCCACAAGTCCTCCTGTTCTTTTTGGGAATATAGAGTAACATGGCTGCTACTCTGAAACCTGTCATGTAATAACCTGAATCTGGGAGCTGGGCCTTTCAGAAAAAAACACCCCAAATGTCATCAGATAAAATAAAATAAAGAGAGTTGGCAATACTGTTATTCTGTGATTTACATGCAACAATTGTTTTATAGAAAAGAAATGCATCATAAAAATATTGAACTGGGAAGAAAAGTTATATGGGCAACAAAGCAGGGAAGCACTAATTTCCATTGAAGTCTACAGAAGAGCTGCTAATGGCAAACTGCAGTGATCCGGCTGCCCTGTTACCTTTCATGATCTCCCAGGGAATGAGCTAGCTTTACTAAACAAACAGAGAGATCCCCAGGGCAAGCATTCCACGCCAGCTGCAAATTTAACTACGGAGCTATTCAAGTGGCTCCATAATCAATGGACATGGCCAAACATTACACCAGACTGAATGTGCAAGGATGACATTCACACTAGTGCAGACGACCTGCCGATGGCTCTGTATACCGTTCACACCCTTAGTTAAATGATGTATGCATAGATCATCTGACCTGGGCTGAATTTTACCCTAAAAGCCTTAAATGTTGCAGAATTCACTGGTGAACATTTCATAGCAGGACAAGCATCCATAACTGAGAGGCCGGATTTTCATCTCAGTTGCGCCAGTTTAAAATTGGAGTAACTCCACTGAAGCCAACAGAGTTACTACAGATTTACACAGTCGTAAGGGACAGCATAACCACCTGGCATCCTCAAAGGTCAGATAAAGTGAGTGGATGGAATGTCCTTCCCCTTAGCTTTAATAACCTCTATTGCTGAGCCAGAGCAGCATGGACATTTCTGATGACTAATCGAGTGCAACTAAATTAAACAACAGATTACAAAAAACCCCAGAACTAACACAACGTGTGCACACTCCAGAAACAACACCCCCAGATCTCAAATCAGACATGCTCTTAAGTATGTGCTTAACATTAAGCATGTGAGCAGACCATAGACATCAATGAGATGATTCAGGTACCTAAGCTCATCTGCTGGACCAGGGCCCTAGATGGTCTTATTTTTTGAAAACCTCATTCCTCTCCATCCATTGTTCTTTCCCCCTCAGTCCTTCAACCGCCCTGATCCTGCAATAGGCTTCATGCAAGGGCAGGGTTCCACTCACACAGACCTCATTTCAGGATTGGGACCTAATTTGGAACTCACTCCTGCAAGGTGCTCAGCACCAACTCCCACTGACTTCCATGAGCGCTCAGCATCTTGCAGGACCAGGCCCTTAGCTTGCTTGTTGAGGCAGGATCCGTGCCTTTTATTTTTCTGTACAGAATCATGCACTGCAGCCATCCCACATGCTGACACGATGATGCATAAATAGAAGATAATATATTGGAGCTTTTGGAGTTTGGGAATCATCATTCCTGCCCTTTGGCTCTGAGGAAAACAGGGCAGAGTGGGAGGGATGAGGAGAGGGATACTACCGTACCACACCTTGCCAGGGTCATAACTAGCAATTCATGGGAGTCATAATCCTCATAATTTTTAATCACAAGTCTTGCACTATTTGGTGTTTCCCTGCTGCCCCAGCTCCTGAGACAAGCTATTATTGTGGCAATTGCAGCTTTCATTTTTAAAAACAGTACTTTTCTAGCCCTGGTGGTTGCAGAAAAAAAGACTGCAAATGTGACCCTAAAGCACACTAAATATTCAGCAACCAGTAAACCAAGGAAAAGATCCTCAACTTTAAGAATGCCAGGATTTTTCTTTTGTGGATGATTCATGATTTTGGAATGCTTGAGGTTAGCAATACTGTAATTTGGCAATCACACACAAGGATAGGCCCAAACCAAAACCCTAGGTCTGAACAATCCCAAACTACTTTAGATCCACACCTTAAATTTACAGCTAACACCCAGCTGTAATGAGATCTCATGGAAATAACCTTTTAACATTTTTAAACAGCCAGGCCACCCAGAAAGTTTTATCATTCTCAAAACAAAACAAAAAAGACACACACACACACACACACACACAAAGAAAAATCCCCTTTGTGACAATGGCATTACGGCTTCTCCAGAAACACGCCTGTATTTTAAAAGGTGGATGTCATTGCCATCGCTCCCGCTCCATCCCCCTGAGCTGTAGGTCCTAAAATAGCCCCAGCTGTCGGACTCCATCTCTCCTCAGAGCCATTTGTAGAAATGCAAGCTGAGAGTGGGGGGTTGCAGCTTGAATTGGCACCGACATGGGGACGGAGGGGAGCTCAGTGCAAAACTTACTAAAGAGAAAAGCAACACTTGGTTTATGCCTTGGAAATGAAATAAAATAAAATCACTCCCTCCCAACACCCAGCTTCCCCACCCCCAACATCAAGCCCATCTGTCACACAGGTTGACATCCACCAGCTACGAAGGTCAAAAATAATCCCCCGCAAGTAACCTCTCCAACCCTCTTTTTTCCATCTTTCCACAGCTCTTTTAGAGACCGTTCTTTAGTCTCCTGGTCACCCAGGTAAAATAATACAGTGAAACAATCCAAATACTGCTCAGGCCAATGTCTCTTTGACCTTCAGCTCTGTTGTCCTTCACCTCAAATGCCTTTAACAAGGCAGTAGACGCTCAGATGTAATTAACGAGGACTCTGAAATCACCTCCTTCCTCCCTCAGCCATGAACAAGTCCCTCTGCCTACCTCAGATGAGCTGTTCCCTCCTATACACCCTCAGGACCTTACCTGAAGTCTTGTCAGAGTCTGAGACGGCAAGCGGCTCTCATCGGGGTGAGGGAAAGCAGATCCTTACTGAGACACACACGGGGAAAAGGGGGGGAAAGAGGTGTCGGGGACATGGGGAGACCATCTAGATTTTGGTCCCCCCTCCCTTCCAGCAAATAAAACAGAAACCTCAACGATGGTTCGAACGTGCAGTAAAAGGTCCCCCAGTCCCCCTGCAGTGTCTCCACTGCTTGGGGTGTAGGCTGTGTCACCCCCAGCCCCACCCCTCCCCCTGGCTGTCCTCCTCCACTCGAATTGCTGACGTGCTTTGCTCTCCTTCTGCCTCCCAGCTCCAAAATAGCCCTGGGTGTCACTTACTGGAGAGATTAAATTTCATCTGGTAGAGAGGCGAAAGGGCATAGTTCTAGGGACTCAATCGGCCCATCCAAAGAGGAAAAACAAAAAAAATCGGCAGAGGTGTGAGTGTGTACGTGTGTGTGTGTGTGTGTGTGTAACAGGCTGTGGTGCCAGGATTCGTCAGGACTGCTTCTCAAGTGTGTGTCCTAGAGCCAAGTGAGAGCTGTTAAACAGAGACAGGAGAACAGGCTGTTGGCAAAGCGTATCTGTGTTACAAGTGTCTCCTTAAAAAAAAAAAAAAAGAGGAATTCCCTTTCAGATACATCAGATCAGTAACAGGGTTTATGGAAAAAAAAAAAACTCATTTTAGGCTCGGCTTCCTTGACCAAGGACATTTGCAGAACAACCACGAATAAAAAGCAAATGAACCAAAGTGACTGTGCCACTCTTTCTCCAAACATTAAAGTGTGGTTCTGCTCCGAAAACTGACTCTGCAAAAATGGTATAGTGAGAGAGCAGGTTTTCTGCCTCTGTGACTCCAGCTCATATTGCCTCACGGTACACGTAAAAACAGTTATTTTCCCAACTACCACTTCCTCAAACACAGCCTCGAATCCACTAATTCATTCTAGTCTCCACATTCCTGCTGATGAAGATTCCACAACTGGAACTTAGTCAATAACTGTGTTGACAATGCACAAGCCGGAATAGAATCCTGCTCACTCTCCCATAGCTGCTCCGGCCGAGCACGGGTAAACAGGAGAGACAAGCAGTGAATACTTATGTGGGGCAGTAAATTAAGCAGATAACATCCCAGATACCCACAGGGAACAGTACTGGTTGAGTAAGAATGTGCTACTTTTACATATGGAGTGTTGCTGTAGCTGTGTCAGTCCAAGGATATTAGAGGTCTTCTTCAGGACCTGAAGAAACAGGACCTGAAGAAGAACTCTGTGTAAGCTCGAAAGCTGGTCTCTCTCACCAACAGTAGTTGGTCCAATAAAAGATATTCCCTCATCCACCTTGTCCCTACTTCTACATAGTCACTTTTCAAAGCACAACAGCGCTTAAAAACAATACACAAGAATTAGGCTAATGCCTAATTAGCTAATGCTAATGCCTGCTGTGAGGTTTCTGAAATTGGAAACAATTGCTTCAGGTTATAGTTACACAAACAATGACCCATGATGTAACAGGAATCACATAAACCACCTTAAGTTCAGTATTATTGTTATGGCCGGAGTCACCAGGGGGAGCTGTTATACATAGTTGTAAAAAAAAAAAAAAAATTTTTTTTTTTTTTTTGGCTTGTGAACAGTGTACGGTCTTTGAAAGACTCCCAAGAGCCCAACTAGAGGAACTTCTGTGAGAGTGAGAGCCCTTGAAGCTGTCAGGGATGAACCAGAGTCTGACACCATGCTTATGAAGAAACATCTGGCAGAACTCCAAAGGAAAGTAGCCATCCTGTCCATGAGACCCCCAGAAAATAATGTGCCACCCTCTCAGATGACCAAAAGTTGAGGAACCTGTCCACCTGACCAAGAGAGAGAGAGACTATTTCCATAGAGGCTGAGAGCATGAGATGACCACTCCTGACAAGATCATCCTCCCTAGGATCCCTCACACTTCTGCTGTAAGTGTGGTAAGGATGTCCACCTTCTAAAAGTCTGTTACAATCAGGTGAACCCCAGGAAAGTCTCCAAAAGATTCAAGGCCCTGTACACTGAGCACCCACCAGAAAACTTCCAAGGGACCAAGAAAGGGAATATCCTGGGTCCTGAAACCAGAACCACTCCCACAACATTTAATTTCTGAAGTTCTATCCACAGCCTTCACCCAAGATCATGTCCCACATAAGACACAACAGTAGAGAGGCCTATGAAAAGTTACATTGAAAAAAAGGGGAGTTAGCTGTTTGAACCTCTCAAATAAGATCTGATTCACACTTAAGCATTTAAGTGTTACATTCCTTTGCATGCATATGTTTCAACGTTAATGTTTTTCTATTCTATATCTGTTCTTGTGCCACCATCATCACCATAGTATCTGAACCACTTCCACTCATGCATGCGTAGGCTTGGCAGAATTCAATTTTTATTTGTTTATAATTTCAACAGATAGTACTGATTTATTTTTATGCATTTATTTTTTATCAATTTGAATTTTCACAATTGCTTGACATTACGGAGGGGGGGGGTCAGGTAATTGTTTAATGACAGTAGATGCTGAGATTCAAGAAGTTAAAGCTTTATAACCATTGAAACAAAAATTGTCAACATCACGTCAAAATATACATCGTAAATATCCTTAAATCAAACTCTAAGAAGTTCTCTTCAATTGAAATTTTTTTTGTCACTTTGTGTGGTGAAATCAATAAAAAATTTACCGACAAAACTCAGATCTTTCCAAGCCTAGTTAAGTGACACGACTAGCATCAGTCACATAAGATTTGTTCTCTCATCCTCTCCACAAAGAGGGAAGTGAGTTGCCCAAGGTCATGCAACAGCTCAGTGGCAGAGGGAGAAATAGAAGCTAGCTCTCCTAACTCCTATTTCAGTGCCCTATCCACTAGGGGTCACTGCTAACTTTTATTAACATTAGTTAGCAACCTTTATTGAAAGGGTTTTAAATTAATAAAATTCCTTGTTTTTATAAAAATATGGGGCCAATGTGAAGCTAGGGAGCTTTGCAAAAATGCAACACTCCCATCTAAACCCTCTGCACTGAAGATTAAAGCAATTCCAAACTGATTCAAAATGCTTTGCTGCTATCACAACAACTCCTGCTCACCCTTTGGGGTCAGTAAGATTCCGTGTTTTAGTACAGCCAGCAGGCTTTGGGTCCACTACATATGATTTGTGTATTGCTTTTTATTAGAGCTGATTGACATTTTTAGTCAAAAAGTACTTTTGCAGGAAAAAACTGCTTTGTCCAAAAAAAAAAAAATTAAAATTTCCACAAAATTTAACAAAAAATGTTTCCCTGATTTTCACCCAACACACAAAAGCCAATATTTACTTTGGTAAAACGTTTTTGTTTTCAAAAACACTGATTTTTTTAAATTAAAATGAAATGCTCAGGTTTTGGTTTTACATTGAAAACTGACAACTTTTCATGGAAAATTTTGATGAAAAGGAAAAATAAAGGAAATTTTCCCACAAAAAAGTACTGATATTTTTCAACCAGCTCTAATCTTTATTTGTGTTAGCACCCACCACGTGCCAGGTACTTTCCAAACACTCGAAGATATGGTCCCTCCTCCAAGTGGCTCATAGCTTAAGGCAGCATTTCTCCAATGCTGCCACCGGGAGCTTTTCTTGTGGCCACAGCCTCCTGGCCAGTGGTTGCAGGGCAAGGCAGCTGCCCCTCCCCTGGGGCCACCAGCAGTGATTGGGCCCTGCCCCACTCTGGAGACACAAAAGCTGGAGGAGCAGGCAGCCAGTGAGTTCCCCACCTTCCCCAGGGCGGTGGGGTCAGTCTTCAGTTCTGGGGTGGTGGGTGGCAGGCTCCAGCCACAGGACTTCAGGCTCCGTCCCTGGGCCCTATTCCCTGGGCATGGGCCTTTGGGCTCCGTTCCCTGGCTGCACGGTGGCGGGATCTTGCCCTGAGCTCCTCCCTCCCCCGCCATTACCCCGGCCACTGCTCCTCCGGCAGTGACCCATTGCACCTGATGCCTCTGTACCCACCTCCCCATCCAGGGCTTAATTTGTCCCTGGGCTTGCTGAGTAAGCCTGCTGTGAAAAGTGATATTTGTATGCTTGTTAATATCAACTTTTCACAGCAGACTTAGTAACTAACAAGTTTTTTTTTTTTTTAAAGGCAGCCATAAAAGCAAAAGAAACAAGAAAAAAGACAAGAAGATGCAAAGCACCTTATCTGTGTTTCTGTTCTCTTTATGTCCAGTAAATAGAGCCAACTGTAATTATTTTTATTATTGAGTCTGCAAAAAAAAACCAACCCTACATAGATTAATTACAATGATTTGGACATGTATATGTGCATATTTATTTGTTTTCCCTAAAGTTAAGTAAGTATTTTAGGAAAATTGTCAGAGTGGCCACCAGCAAAAGTTGGTGGCCACTCTCTGAGGCCACCAAAAAATTTGTTGTGAGAACCCCGGCCTAAGGTAGCATTTCCCAAAGGATGCAGTACAGGTGCCTAGGAGCACAAAGGACTAGTTGGAGAAGGAGAGGAGCACAGAAGATGTATAAATTAAGAGGAATACACCCCGCATTAGTGAGGCAAAAAGGGGATGGGAAAGAGATTGGCTGAACTTTTCTGAAGATGGGCTCAACTTTCAAAAGTTTGGGAAAGGCCGATTTGAGGACAGATAGAAGTAGACATTGGGAGGATCAACAGGTAGTTATATACAAGTCAATTCTATCAGCTGTAATGAGGTAGGTGTTTAAGAAGGACCTGGAGTACATCAGAGACTAACGTTTATTTTAGGGGAAGGGGTAGGATTATCATCTCATTAGGATGCTGAAAACTCTAATGGGTCATGCAGGCTGTTGATTATTTTGAGAGTATAGGTCAAATTCTATGCAGAATGACTTAACAGCTTTCAATGGAGTTGCACAAGTTATAAAAGCCAGCACAGAATCTAGCCTGATTGGATGGGTGGGGTTATTGGAAAAATATTTTTAATGAGCGGTGGGGGGGGGGGTGGAATTATCGAATCATAATTTAAAATGATATATTTCAGCATGATTATTTTCATATTTCTCATTTATAAAAGGTTTTAAAAGGAAGCAATTCTCTCAACTTCGGCTTCTAGTTTGTTGCTAGATGTTGAGGAAAGAGAAGTATAATGATGGCAGATTCATACCAGCAGGTGGATCTAATTAGCTTCACCCAAGTTATTAGAGGGATCGGAATCTCTCTTGGGCATAGGGAACAAAGTTTGCGTTGTTGGGGTTTAGTACTTTTTGATGGGCAGGGTTTCACTATCCAACATGAGCGTATCTGTTATAGCAAGATTAATATTTAATGGTCAGTGAGTTATTACCTAACTCTAACATGGAGGTAGCCTCCATCTGTATGGCAATAAGCCATTCTTTGCCAAGAGGTATTGAAACATCACCAATCTCATCAAACTTTATCCAAACCACCCAAGACATATCTTTGATCCCACATGGTCATCAGAAAACGTAGAGGGGCAGGAAGATAGAAGGGAATAGAGGCCTTTTCTTTCCATACAAAAATCAATATTCAGATTAACGCTAGGACACAAAATGAAACAAGATAATTTATAATATGAAACATGTTACAAGAGTTAGGTCCCCATTCAGAGAGATACTTAAAACACATGCCTAGTTTTAAGAGCATGTGTAGTCTCCATTAAAGTCAGTGGGATTACTCATATGCTCAAAATTAGGCACATGCTTAAATCCTTTCTTCAATCAGAGCCTTAATCAGGAAGAAAACATTAACATAAAAGAAAGTCATCACCTTATCCTCTGTCAAATCTCTCCTGGTGATTCATCTCTTCCATGACTGCTTACAGAATACTGCTAGCTAGACCAGTGGCAAACTCAAACAAAAGCTTATTATGCATTCTGAGAAATCAGTTGAAAGCAAAAGGGGTTGCAAATAAACTGGCAGGGTAGAAAAGGAGAGAGTCAAACTTGAAGGGTGCCAGTCTTGGTTACTTGTTCTGACAAACTTTCCTTTAGGGAAGGATTGGAAGTTTCCTTAAAATATATATTAGTTACACCTTTCTTTTATTCAGAAAGTTTGCTCTTTTGACGAGGACATACAAGAGCAATTAATTGTTGCAACCAGAAAAAACAATGCAAATACCACACACATTATGAACACATGTAGATTATCAGAGGGACAGGGTATTAATATGGGCATAGAAATGGTGTTCTGTTAGACAATCTGCAAATTCTGAGAGGCCAATTTAGCTCTAAGCCCATTGATTTAACTACGGAGCCATGCATTCTCCTGCTTTGTGGATAATGCTGTGAAACACAGGCGTGTGAAAGTTATTTCCTGCACACCATTTCTCAATCATTTGTAAACTATGTGATGGCTGTTTTAATTCTCCAAATGCAAAGGCAATGAACAATGTGGTGTAAGCTTGACTGCCTTTCATTAACTGCTGTTCATTTAAACTTACTCTTCAAAAGCATAAGGGAGTCTAACTTTATACCTTCTTCTGGCTCCTTAGGGCCATAATCTGCTTCCCCATCCTATGCAGCCCCACTAAACTCAATAGAGTTGCAGAGGGAGTAACTCAGAACAGCATTTAGGGCCCAAAAATAAATTGCACTACACCTTACATCTAGGTGTAGAATGGGTGTAAGTAGGTCGAAGTGAGTCTATTATCAGTTAGTATTTGTAGTGTGATAGGAGCTAGGCTCTCCAGTAATGGATCTGGACCCCACTGTGCTAGGCATTGTACAAACACACACAACAAAGGCAGTCCCTGCCCCAGAGGGCTTCCAATCTAAGAAAGGGAGCTTATTTCCATATCCTATTTGAACTGGGCCCAGTGGGCCTTTCTATTTTAGGGAGCTCTGTTTTTTCACAGATGAAACCCTTACTAGTTTTATCAAGCATCAAAAGCACATGAACGTGGCGCCCTCAAGGTCGTGTAGTTTATAAATGCATAAACCTGGAGACTAGAGTCTTCTTAGCTGCTGTCATCTATTTCTGTCTTCAGAAATTTAATTTGAACAGCAGAACCAAAATTAGAAACAACTGTGCCTAAAATGGAATAGAACTTCACTCCCTGCTCAAGAATCTCTGCTGAACATGGGGAAAAGGGAAGCTGTTGATAGCAGATGCCATCGGGCTTTATAGAGATGTCAGTTAAAGTAGACGCACTCCAGCCTGCAAGACACCAGAGGTAGTAGCATGAGAAATAAAGGAACATGTCATGGTGCTCAGACACCACACTGATAAGCATGGTATAGTTGCCTAAATTCATACCCAATTCACATGCATTTTGATCTATATGATGCCTTCTAAATGCAGATGATTAAGCGTGGCTAGAGGTTCCATTAAAATAAAAGGAGAACCTCAAAATTTCACACCTGTAAAAAAAGAGGAATAACTTACTTACGTGATAGAGATAATGTGAGGCATGACTAAATCCTGGTGATTACCACCTGCCTGGTCTCCATCCTCTCCTTAAAACACACTTTGTTCAGGAGGCCTTTAAATCACTCCAAGAAGTGCTAATGAAAAAATGTGGCATTAACACCACATGATGTACTTCACGTTTCATTCACTTGCTTTTGTTAAATCCAATCCCCCACCTGCTTGTTTTCTATTTTGGTGGTAACTTTTCTGGACATACAGTCTGGGTGTAGTTCTATAGCCTGTACTATATGCAGGAGGTCAGACAGACGATCTGAATGGTCACTTCTGACCTTAAAATCCACCAATAAAAATGTACTGTGCACCAAGGAGGTCTGTGGGGATCAGGGATGGATGAAATTCTCCTCCAGGCTACGAAGACAGAATTGGGAAGGTGGGAAATACCCAGTGGAGGGAACTACACTCACCAATTCATCTGCCTTGGCCCTCAAAACACCAGTGCACAAGGATTCCCTACAGAGATGTGTGGGCTCCCCATACCCCACCTCTGTTAATTTGTGGTTAAGGCTTTATATACCTGTGGAGGGAAATGGTAAGACTTTTCCCCTACTATATGGCTTATTAGACCCTAAAAATTACTTTAATTTTTTCTTGCAGGGGGATATAAATTAAAACAGTTCACTATTGCGTGGTTATATTTTGAACTGCTATCTTTTAGGGCGAAAATGATATTCTCAAATATTTGCAAGGTGCATTAAGATACAGTAGCTACTTCAATCATTTTATTCTACCTTTATTTTATGTTTTCACACAGCAAGTAAATGAACCATGCTGTCCATCTAGTAAATCTTTAGCACTTTTATTTCATAGTTTAAAAAAGCTGGCTACAATCTTATCTAACCTGGACATGAAGCACCATAGTCTGCTGTCACTTAAAACTGCAAAACTACATTGACTTACGTGTTTGAGTCTAATGAAGGTTTAAAATTTGGCCTGTACAGTTATTCCCGTCCAGATTTAGGATGGGGACTCCAAGGCGATATTCTCATGCCCGCTGCAGAGAATAAGGAGGACTCCACTGCAGTCAATGGCACTGCATCACTATAAGGTAGGAGAGAGATCACAATTAGGTCCCAAGAGCTAGAAAAACATGGATTTACAGAAAAACATTAACCATCCTGGAGTCACATAGTCAAGCTTAGCCTGGAGAAGGATAAAAACAAGTTTAATCCTTCAGAAGGATACAGTTTCTCTCTCAGAAGCCAGCTTAACCAACACAAAGGGAGGGAAAAGTTAACGATTTCTGAACAACATTTATGTTATGGTAGTCACCAACCCAAAAAGAGGCAATCCCTAATTGCTTGTTGGTTGCTTAAACAGCTCGCAATCCTTTCCGTTAAGGAGACAGTCTTGTACATTAGTATGCATATTACTATCTTAAAAAAATATTGTTTCCTGTTACGTGGTCTTATTGTTTATTCATCCACAGAGTTTTTGAGGAAGTGGGAAATCCCTTTTTTCTGAATTTTAATATGCAGCTGTGCCTGTAACATAACATTATCCTTCAAGCCCTCCCTACAGGGCACAGAGGAATTATAGGATCCGGTCCATTAATTGCACAAGAAGGGCCCAATTCACCATTGTCCTGAACCTTTTGTATTTATTTATATCAGTGCAATGCAAACGTAAAACACTACCAGATCAGAATGATAACACCTTTGTGGCGTACAGGAAACGGGTAATATCCCCCAAGTAGTTTGTGAGTTCTCACTGTCTCCTTCGAAAGGCAACAGAATCCTGCCAAAGCAGCAGTGTCAGTAAGTAGCTAGACTCTGCATGCTGTATACTAGTAAACACTGTTGATTGGACCTACTGTACATGTGTGGTTCCTTTCTATTATGGACACTGGCGAGAAAGCAAAAGACAATACAATGCCTATGCATGATGCAGGGCACTGGGGAACTGAATCCTAAATATGTTCATGCCACTAAGGGGGAAAAAAAATCAAATCACACATACTGCATGTTGAACAATCTCTAACCGGGTCACTGCAGCCATGGGAGGAACAAAACAAATCAGTGGAAGACCGTCCTGTGCATGATTGACACCAGAGGGCGAGTAAGTGTACTGTAGATAGGGTTGGAGGATGCATCCTCTTTAGCTGCATCAGCCACTTGGCTGCAAAGTGATTTTCATACACATTGTAAAGAGAGTGGTCACTTTGGATGGGCTATTACCAGCAGGAGAGTGAGTTGGGGGGGGGGGCGGAGGGTGAGAAAACCTGGATTTGTGCTGGAAATGGCCCAACTTGATTATCATACACATTGTAAGGAGAGTGATCACTTTAGATAAGCTATTACCAGCAGGAGAGTGGGATGGGAGGAGGTATTGTTTCATGGTCTCTGTGTATATTATGTCTTCTGCAGTTTCCACAGTATGCATCCAATGAAGTGAGCTGTAGCTCACGAAAGCTCATGCTCAAATAAATTGGTTAGTCTCTAAGGTGCCACAAGTCCTCCTTTTCTTTTTGCTGCAGATGTTCTCTCTCTCTCTCTTTCTGTGCTGCATACCTATGTATGTACACACACAGCCAAAAGTTTCAATACAACCAAGCAGCTTTTTCTAGATGCTCTGACCTTACGACTTAGAGCCAGGGTCTTCTGCTGCTTTCATCTGTCTCCAACTCTTATTACTGCGGAGAATAAAGCAGCATTACTGATATGCTGCTCCTGACTCAAAATTAGCTTTTTGCTCTAAGAAAAGGCAATAAATAGGCCGATTAGTACTTGGCTTCCATTTGTTCGTCATCTACTTATTTCTTTCAGACACCCTAAGTGAAATGGCAAATGATGGGGAGTAAATGTGAGCTGTATTTAAAAGCTCAAACCCTGACTGGAGTTAACCTTGAACCAATAATCAAGTTTATAGTTTTTGAGAGAGATCTCTCATTTATATTTCTACATTCATGACTTGCCATGGCAGACACATTCTTTGGCCACTACATATCAGTAAGGTCAGTGATATCACATAAGCTCAACCAAAAGAGCTGCATTTGACTGGCATTTAATATATTTTCCAGAACTTACTATCCGAGTCTGCATGTATCAGAGTGAACATCAGGAGCATTACTAAGCATACATCAATATGCCCAAAAATAACTCTAAAAAGCAAATGATTTAAGCCAAGCTTTACAAAATACTAGTGATTAGTGGTACGAGGAAGAAAATGTACGTAGTACAAACCACCAACTAGTTGGAAGGTTTATTAGTTTCCCAATAAAGGTCAATAAGTAGTAAATTAAAGACACTAAATGCATTTCAGTCACATTAAATGTCATGTTTAAAACAAATGGATTACATATGAAAAACCACCATCCCGACAATAAACTGAAAAACATTTTAAAACTCTAAATCTACTTCTTCCCCATTTATGAGGTTTATCTTTTGCATTTCACTCAGCCAAGAAAATTAAAATAAGGTATTCAGTTTCACATTTATAATCCATTTCTAAACCCATTCCACTTTCATACTCCCCTACAGTGCTGCAACATTTAAGTTGCCAAGAGTGCAAAGGACATTTCTGAGAATTTTTTTTTTGAAAAATACTGACCAGGGGAATTTTTAAAAATTCAGTGAAACACTTCTGTGTTTATAGAAGTTTTGGTTTGAATACAATCTGACAGTCTCTTTAAATTCACTTATACACAATAGAATTCGTAGTTTACAATCAAAGGTTCTCTCAGCAACAAGCTACTGCAGAAATACATTGCACATATGGTGCCAGAGTTGAGTACGGGGCTTTTCAATACAAATCCAAACAGAAGAATAATTAAACTGAAGGTAAAGAAGGCATCATGACAATAATGACGTGTTACAAATACCTTCAACAAACTTTTTTTTTTTTTTTTTTAGTAAGAGGTCAACAGAAGGTGCCAAGTGTCATCAAATCAGTCTACAGTATAATTGAAACAGCATGCCAAAACTTTCATTGCGGTTTCCCAGAACTAGGGCTTGTCTATACGGGGAAATTGACGTGGAGTAATTATCCTGCTCACAGTCCCTCATGCAGCCACACTGGCTGCTGCTTTCTTCTTGCATCTTTCCTCTTCCAATGGGATTACAGTCTCTTGCACATTACTGAATGGATCTCTAGTGTTTTATTTTTGGACTTCCCCTGGAATAATCTCTTAACTGATGAGGACAGTCCAGGTTGTTGGAGTGCCAGGTACCAAGGAGGACATTGCCTGGTGTCTTACCTGGTATGAGGATGATACACACGCCGTCTCTGTTTTACAACCCCCTCCACCTGGAAGCACGGCACAAGCGGTGTGGGAGCAGGAATAAGTTGCAGCAAAGCTCCCCTTATTAAAATCAGTAGTTATAACCCATTTAGGAAGGATCAAGTAAGCAAAAGGGGAGGGGGAGTGGCACTTTACGTCAAAATGGCATTACCTGTTTCCGAGTCACTGATAACTCAGAAGACAATGATGTTGAATTGGACACTTATGGATCAGTGTCCAAACAAACAAAGCACAAGATGGGGTATTAGTTGGTGTCCGCTACAGACAACCAGATCACACCTGGGAACAGGATGACCAGCTCCTTATGCACCCATGTATAACGTGTAGGGGGAAAAAAGCTGTATGATCCTGGGGGACTTCAATTTGGCTGACATATGCTGGAGGTCTCATGGTGTCAGTACTAAAACATCCTTGGAATTTCAAGGCATTAGGGATGACAATTTCCTAAATCAAAAAGTGTTGCAGCCAACATGGAGGAATTCTTTATTAGTCTTCGGCCTAACAGATAGAGGAACAGATCACAAAACTAAAAACTAATGGTAGCTGAGGTACAACTGATTATGACTTGATCACATTTATAATGTGCAAGCAGAATAAAGTCCAGACCAGTAATACACACACCGCTTTAACAGGGCCAGTTTCACAAAGCTAAACACAATTATGAGCCAAATCAGCAAGGAGGAAGAATTTAATCAGAAAAAAAATGAATGACAATTTGGGAGTTGTTTAAGAACACCTTACTAGATGTCCCCAAAGCCACAATTGCAAAAGACGACCATGCTGATTAAAAAACCAACATGGTTGCGGGGGGTGTGGGGGGGAAAGAAGGCAGCTATAACAAATTACAAATGGAGGAAAGGGAAGAGTTGCTTCTCTTATCAATTTTCTGTAGTTTCTAAACATTGATAAGAGAAGCAAAGGGACACAGGGAGAAGTCTATGGCTAGCAGAGTTAAGGAGTTAAGAATGAGTTTTAGGAACTAAAAGAATCCTGACAATGGTATTATTGGTCCATTACTATGTGAAAATGGCAGAATTATCAGTGGTAATGCAGAAAAGGGAGAAGGGTTCAATAAACATTTCTGTTCTGCATTTTGCGGGGGTGGGGGAGAAAGAGAATATTGTCTCATTATATAGTGATAAAACACTTTCCATTCCACTAGAGGATGTTAAACAAAAGCTTCTAAGTTAGACAGTTTTAAATCATCAGGTCAAGATAACTTGCCTCCAAAAGTTTTTTTTTTAAAAAAAAATCTGTCTGAGGAGTTCACTGGACACTAACATTGATTTTCAATAAGTCTTGGAGCACTGGGGAAGTTTTAGATGACTAGAGGAAACCTGTTGTGACAATTTTTAAAAAGGCTAAATAGGATGACAGGTATTTTGATCCCAGGCAAAATAATGGAGTGGTTTATATTGGATCTTTAATTAAAAATTAAAGGACAGTAATTGAATTAATGCAAATCAATATGGGTTTATGGAAAATACATCCCATCAGACTAACCTGATATCATATTTTGATGAGATTACAAGTTTGGACGATAAAGATTATAGTGTTGATGTAATATACTTAAATTCCCGTAAGGTGTTTGACTTCGTACTTCATGACATTTTGATTAACAAAATAGAACAATATAAAATTAACATGGTACACATTAAATGGATTAAAAACTGTTTGATGGGTCTAAAAATGTAATTGTAAACACAGAATCATCATCGAGTGGGTGTATTTTCAGTGGGGTCCCACAGGAATCAGTTCTTGGCCCTGTGCTATGTAACATTTTTATCAATTACTTGGAAAAAAAACCATAACATTATCAATGATGAAGTTCGCAGATGACGCAAAAATTGGGGGAGTGGTAAATGATGAAAAAGACACGTCACTGATTCAGAGTGATCCGGATTGCTTGATAACTGGATGCAAGCAAATAATACGCATTTTAATATAGCTAAATGTAAATGTATACACCAAGGAAATGGGCGACTATTCTGGGAAGCAGTGATTCTTAAGAAGATTTGGGGGTCATGGAGGATAGTCAGCTGAACGTGAGCTCTCAGTGTGATGCTGTGTCCAAAAGGGCTAATGCGATTTGCAGATGCATAAACAGGGGAATCTCGAGTAGGAGTAGAGAGGTTATTTTACCTCTGTATTTGGCACTCATGTGACTGCTCCTGGAATACTTTGTCCAGTTCTAGTGCCCACAATTCAACTGTGATAAACTGGAGAGGCCTCAGAGAAGAGCCACAAGAATTATTAAAAGACTAGAAAATATGCCTTATAGTGACAGACTCAAAGAGCTCAACCTGTTTAGCTTAACAAAGAGAAGATTAAGGGGTGACTTGATTACAATCTGAGTACCTACATGGGGGACAAATATTTGGGTTCTTCAGTCTAGAAGAGAAAGTTATAACATGATCCAAGGCTGGAAGTTGAAGCTAGACAAGTTCAGACTGGAAGGCATAAATTTTTTTTTGAGAGACAGTGTAATTAACATTGGAACAACTTACCAAAAGTCATGGTGGATTCTCCATCACTGACAATTTTAAATCAAGATTACTTGTTTTTCTAAATGATCTGCTCTAGGAATTACTTTGGGGAAAGTCTGTGGCCTGTGTTATACAGGAAGTCAGACTAGACAATCACAACAGACCCTTCTGGCCTTGGAATCTATGAATTTATGTGGTTTCTAAGAGAGTCTTTGTCACAGACACAGCACCTCTGGGCTTTTTGCTTTCCCTGCCTTGCTCTGATGTGTGGTGAGAAGCAGGGACAGGGTAGAGCAGGGGTTCTCAAACTGGGGGTTGGGACCCCTCGGGGGGTCATGAGGTTATTACCTGGATGGTCGTGAGCTGTCAGCCTCCACCCCAAACCCCACTTTGCTTCCAGCATTTATAATGGTGTTAAATATATTAAAAAGTGTTTTTAATTTATAAGGCGGGGTCACACTCAGAGGCTTCCTCTGTGAAAGGGGTCACCAGTACAAAAGTTTGAGAACCACTGTGGTAGAGGAATAAATGAAAAGCAGTTGCCAGCATGCCATTTGGGGGATGAAGCCCTGGATGAAGCCCTGGAAGTTTTGCTTCCCTGCAGGGAGGAAGAGTGAGAAAAGGTTTTGTTTGCTGCTGCCTCAACATAAGGTTTAAAAGCTAGGATGCCAGTAAAGAAGGTGGGAGCGTGCAAATGCCTTTGATTGTACGGACAACTGCCGAGATTCGTCCGCTGGAAGGAGCATGGCCAAAGCCCTGAGCCCCAGAGGCAAGTCTGAGTTGCCTCCAATTTTTACAAGAAGAGAGGCATAAATCCAACCGTCTTTGATCTGGAGAAAGACCAGCGCCCCAGGGAAAAAAATGGTTAGCGACCTCTCGTAATTGTTGTTCTTTGAGTTGTGTTGCTTATCTCCATTCCATGTCAGGTGTGTGTGCGCACCCCACTTGCACCAGTGCCGGAAGTTTTTCCCCCCAGTGGTATCCGTAGGGCTGGCTCTAGCATCCTCTGGAGTTGTGAGTATATGCGCTGGTATGAGGCGTGCCGCCCCCACCCCTTCATTTCCTTCTTGCCAGAACTCCGACAGAGGGGAAGGTCGGTGGGTCATGGAATGGACATGAGCGACACATCTTGAAGAGCAACAGATACGAGAGGTAGGTAGCAGTTTTTTCTTCTTCTTCGAGTGCTTGCTCACATCCATTCCATGTCAGGCGATTCACCAGCAGTGCCTCTGGAGGTGGGCCACGAGTTCATGGACACATTGATTGTAATACCACTCTGCCCAAGTCAGCATCATCTCGACCCTGTTGAGTGATGGCATAGTGGGTCATGAAAGTACGGCTAAATGACCACTTTGCTGCCCTGCGGATGTCCTGGATTGGAACATGAGTCAGGAACGCTGCCGATGACGCCTGTGCTCTTGTTCAATGAGCTGTCAGTATCGGTGGTGGTGTGGCCTTTGCCTGCTCGTAGCAAGTTCAGATGCAGGCAGTCATCCAGGATGAAATTCTCTGAGATGACACCAGGAGTAGACCTACAGAAGGGCTTGGTTCACTCAAGGGAGAAAGCCAGAGCATGTCTGACATCCAGAGTATGCAGATGCCTCTCCTCGTTGGAGTTGTGTGGCATTCGGAAGAACACTGGCAGGAAGATATCCTGATTGACATGAAACTGCGATTCCTCCTTTGGCATGAAGACTGGTGGGGGCGCAGGTGGACCTTGTCCTTGTGGAACACCCTATAAGGGGGTTTTGAGGTTTGAGCTTTAATCTCTGAGATCCTTCTCGCCAAAGTGATCGCTACAAGGAAGGCAACCTTCTACGATAGATGTAGAAGAAAGCAGAATGCCAGGGGCTTGAAGGGTTTAGATTGAGGTCCCATGCGGGGACTGGATCACAGACCTGTGAGAAAAGTCTTTCCAGGCCCTTGAGAAATCTGATTATCATCGCATGAGAGAAGACTGATCTACTCCGGATGTGAGGGTGGAAAGCCCATATGGCTGCCAGGTATACCTTGATCAATGAGAGTGCTAGGCCTTGTTGCTTTAGATGGAACAAGTATTCCAAGATGGATTGTAAAGATGACTGAGCCGGAGAAATGTTACCTTCAGATACTCAGCAAATGAAGCATTTCCACTTGGCCAGGTAGATGGCCCTGGTGAAGGGTTTTCTGCTTCCCAGTAGAACCTGTTGGACCTGCCTGGAGCAGGCCTTCTCCTCGAGGCTTAGCCAGGCAGCATCCATGCTGTCAGGTGCAGGAGGCAAGGTTTGGGTGTAACAGTCATCCATGGTCCTGTGAGATCAGGTCTGGGCAGTTCAGAAGTGTCCATGGGGCTGTCACCGCTACGTCCACCAGCATGTCAAACCAATGCTGGCAAGGCCACATCAGAGCTATCATGAGGACCTGCGCTTTGCCTCTCTTGATCTTCAGGAGGACCTTGTGGATGAGGGGGATTGGCAGAAAGGGGTACATCAGGTTGCCTACCCATGGCACGAGAAAGGCATCTGAAAGTGAGCCACTGTGAAGCCCTTACAGAGAACAAAACCGGTGACATTTTCTGTTTTGTCTGGTAGTTAATAGATCCACCTGTAGAATTCCCCACTTTTGGAAGATGATCCTGATGACCTCTGGGTGGACAGACCACTCGTGGCGAGAGAAGAAGGACCTGCTGAGGTGATCTGTGCAAGTGTTCCGGACCCCGGGAGGAGGCTTCCAGGTGGATAGCAAGTTTGATGCAGAAGTCCCACAGGTGAAGGTCTTCTTGGCAGAGGGCTGTTGACCGTGCTCCCCCTTGCTTGTTGACAGAGAGCGCTGATGATGTGTTGTGCGTCAATACCTGTACTGGCTTGCCCAGCAGCCAGGGAAGGAACACGTCGCAAGCCAGAGGGACAGCCCTGAGTTCTCTGAGGTTTATATGCAACGACAGTTCCTCTCGGGACCAAAGGCCTTGGGTTATGAGGGTACCAAGGTGGGCTCCCAAGCCCAAGTCTGAGACATCTGACACCAGGGACACCGTGGGTCTCAGGGCTTCAAACAGAACCTCTTTTGTCACATGATATGGGTTCGACCACCATGCTAGTGAGGTAAGTATTGGTGGCGGTATTGTGAGAACCATGTCCAAGTGACGTTTGGTTGGGGAGTGAACTGACGCCAGCCACGCTTGTCAGGGACTGAAAAGTAGCCTTGTGTGCTGCACTACATAGCCGCATGCTGCCATGTGCCCTAACAGTCTGAGGCATACCCGGGCCACGGTGATAGGTGAGTTGTGACTTGGGCGACCAGTTCTGACATAGCCAGGAATCTGGCTTCTGGTAAGAAGGCTCTGGCTTGGGTAGAGTCGAGAACTGCCCCGATTAATTTTATCCTCTGTATTGGGACTAGTGTCAATTTCTGTTCATTTCTCAATATGCAGTACCGCGACACCGTGTTGGACTTGTGCTCTCAAGTGACCCTTGATAAGCCAATCATTAAGGTACTGGTAAAATTGTATGCCCAGACGTCTGAGGTAGGCTGCAACCACTGCCATACATTTTGTGAACAATTTTGGTGCTGTTGATAGGCCAAACGGGAGCACTGCAAACTGGTAATGGCTTTTTCCCACCACAAAACATAGGAATCTTCTGTGGCCATGGAAAATAGAAATTTGGAAGTACATGTCCTTTAAGTTGAGGGTGGCATACCAGTCTCCAGGATCTAGGGAGGGGATGATAGAGGCCAAAGAGACCATGCGGAACTTCAACTTCTTGAGATATTTGTTAAGGCCTCGCAGGTCCAAAATAGGCCATAGACCCCCTTTGGCCTTTGGGATCAAAAAGCAGCGGGAGTAGAACCCTTTCTCTCTCCGTTCTCGGGGAACTTCCTCTACCGCCCCTATCCGAAGGAGGGCTTGGACCTCCTGGATGAGAAGTTGTTTGTGAGAAGGGTCCCTGAAGAGGGACAGGGATGGGAAATGGAAAGGAGGAATGGAAATAAATTGGAGGGTATATTCTGCTGCTACAGTGCTGAGCATCCACTGGTCCAATGTTATAATGGCCCAAGCAGGGAGGCAGGGCAAAAGGCAGTCTGAAAATAAGACGGGGGTTGGATCCTGGGTGAAGACTGGAAGGTCGCCCTCGGGCACACCCTCAAAATCCTGTTTATTCCCAGGAGGTTAGCAGCTCAAGGCTGATTGGGCTGATACAGCCAGCGGTTGGTCCTGGTGGCATTTGTAGCCCTGCCCTTCTTTCTACAGGGCTCAGTCCTAGTCTGGTGTGGCCCTAGAATCTTTCAACCTGCTATCCATTTCCTCTGAGAACAGGGCTGAGCCACTGAAGGGAAGGTCCTGGATGGATTGCTGGACCTCAGCGGACAGGCCAGATGACTTGTAGCCACAATGCCCTTCTCATGGAGATAGCATATGCCCTTGTCCTGGTTGCCAAGTCCACTGTGTCACAGACTGCCTGGAGGGAGGCTCTGGCTACAGTTTTGGCCTCTTCAAGTATGGCCAAGAACTCCTGCGGCAGGGAGTCAGGAAACTTGGTCACGGAGTGCCGTACATTCTAGTCATATCTCCCTAGCAGAGCTTGGTGGTTTGATATGCACAGTTGCAGGCTGGCAGTTCAATAAACTTTCCTGCCAAAAAGATCCAGCCTCTTTGTGTCATTTTTTGGCATCGAACTGGTCTGTCCTTGCCTGTACCTCTCATTGGCGGCTGAGACCACCAAAGACCCAGGAGAGGGATGAGAGTACAAATATTCAAAGCCCTTGGCAAAGATGGAGTACTTTCTCTTGGCACGCTTAGAAATAGGGGGCAGAGAGGATGGGGTCTATCACAAGGCCCAACAAGTTTCACGACCCCTTTGTGGACGAGAAGGGCCACCTTAGATGGGGCCGTTGCCGCCAGGATATCGAAAAAGGTGTCGGTGGGCGCCTTGAGCTCCTCTGCTTCTAAGTCCAAGTTTGAGGCTACACACTTGATTAGTTCTTGGTGCACCCTAAAGTCATCTATGGAACTGAGTGTGAAGGTTCCGCCACTGCCTCATCAGGTGAGGAAGAGGGTGAGGCCAGAATGGGAAGAGGGACCAATTCTACCGCCCCAGTTGAGGCAGCCTTGGTCCCAGGCTAGTGCTAATGTCTGGGCACCTTGGTCTAATCCGTCATCTAAGCCGGGAGTGACGTGGTTGCATACCGCCCCTCTGATGCCCTGGAGATTGAGTGTTGCACATGGGATCCTGGGGCAGGGGGGAACCCCCATGGGACGCTAATGCAGGGTATGCCTGGCCCTTGGGCATAGTGATCTCCTCGCTCTCTGAGTCCAAGGAGGAAGAGTTCTCCCTTGGTGACAAGGCAGTGCAGCTGCAGCCTCTGCTTCCCCACTGTGTCGGGGGGCCCAGTGTTTTGCACTTGGGGAATATACCAGGGCTATATGGAGCGATGTTGTGTATCTGGTGACCGACAACGGTACTCAGGGGACTGGCGCTGGTATTCTGAGGATTGGCGTGGCAGCTCCAGGGACAGGTGCTGAGATTCCAGGGATGGGGATCCGGGGACTGGCGTCGGGATTCCAGGAATTGGTGCCAAGGTTCTGGGGACCGGTGCCGAGAGTCCGGGGACTAATAGCAGGGTTCCAGGGACAAGTGATGAGATGCTGGTGACCGGCGTGGAACTTAGGAGTGGTGCTGTGGGGATGAAGACCGCTGCATGGGCCCCATAGTGGGCTTGGCACTAGATGGGACTACCACATCAGTACCAACGAGGGTTCTGGATATCTCTCTTCCTGTGATGTTGGTGGCACCAGCAATGAAAGAATGTCCTTGGCTGCTTGTAAGGCCTCTGGCATAGATGGTAGTGTCAGGTGCTGGGCACCCCTACTGCTCCCCAGGGTTAGAGGCAGGTCCTGGGTCAGGCTTAGAAGTCTAAGGGGAGAGGCTGCTGCCTACCCGAGTTCCAGGGAAGATGAGCGGCCCAGCACGGGTCTCAACTCATCCCCAACCTTCCCTATTCCCTTGCGTGATGCCCGGAAGTGCCCTCTCCTGGTATGCTGCTCCTTATGCCTCTTGGTGGGTAGCAGCGATGGGGATCAGTGCCAGATGGACACTCCTTACCAACACTGATGTACTTGGCACAGAGTACACGGTCTGTGGACTCTGACCAGCTTGGAAGCTGTTGTGAGAACTGACTCCATCAATAGCAGTCTTAGTCTAATGTCCTGTTCCTTTTTGGTGTGCAGTTTGAACCCTTTACAGATGCTGCATTTATCCCCACACATGGGTTTCCCTAAGACACTTCAGGCAGCTCTGATGGGGGTCACTCACGGTCATGGGCTTCCTGCACAACATGCATGGCTTGAAGCCTGGGGATCGGGGCATGCCCCACCCCTGGGCTAAGACCTCGCAGGACTATCTACTAGTTACACTTAACCAATGACTAAAACTAACTAATCTATATACACTAAATAGACGAATACTAAATGAGAGAAAAAACCACTGGTTTAAGAGCTTACTGAGGCAAAAGGACGTTTCAGCACCATCACTGTAAGGAGAAACTAATGGGGGGGGGGCGGACGGGGAAGAGCCGGCAGCACCCCTTATACCGGAGCACATGCACGTGACTCCAGAGGGCGCTAGAACCAGTCCTACAGATACCACTGGGGGGAAAACTTCCAGCACTGGTGCCTGGGGCGTGCACACACACCTGACATGGAATGGACATGAACAAGCACTTGAAGAACTGAAGCTTTCTTTGGTGGAGTTCCCCACAATTGTTTTATGGGGGAGGAGCAAGGCAATGGTGGGGGTTTTATGCCCATAACAACAACATGTAATTCTGCCCCCCCACACACACCTTGCAGATCCTGAGATCTCCACAAGAAACTAGGGCAATCTTAACAGACCTTATGCCTTCACAGTGGCTCTGGGATGTGACATTCCTCCTCTCCCACTCCCTGACGGTGCAGCTTCAATGGAGTCCTCCTATTCATAATATCATTTGTATTACAGGAGCATCTGAAGACCCCCAAGGACCCATTGGGCTAGATGCTGTACAAATAAGTAATAAATTCCCTTTGTGAATTTTCTTCTGATGACTGCTCTGCATTATCTGAGGGTCTCATGCAGGTCTGTTCCTTCAGCCCATTCCCCATTCACAGATCATAGAATCATAGGATATCAGGGTTGGAAGGGACCTCAGGAGGTCATCTAGTCCAACCCCCTGCTCAAAGCAGGACCAATCCCCAATTAAATCATCCCAGCCAGGGCTTTGTCAAGCCTGACCTTAAAAACTTCTCGGGAAGGAGATTCCACCACCTCCCTAGGTAACGCATTCCAGTGTTTCACCACCCTCCTAGTGAAAAAGTTTTTCCTAATATCCAACCTAAACCTCCCCTACTGCAACTTGAGACCATTACTCCTTGTTCTGTCATCTGCTACCACTGAGAACAGTCTAGATCCATCCTCTTTGGAATCCCCTTTCAGGTAGTTGAAAGCAGCTATCAAATCCCCCCTCCTTCTCTTCCGTAGACTAAACATCCCCAGTTCCCTCAGCCTCTCCTCATAACTCATGTGTTCCAGTCCCCTAATCATTTTTGTTGCCCTCCGCTGGACTCTTTCCAATTTTTCCACATCCTTCTTGTCGAGTGGAGCCCAAAACTGGACACAGTACTCCAGATGAGGCCTCACCAGCGTCGAATAGAGGGGAACGACACGTCCCTCGATCTGCTGGCAATGCCCCTACTTATACATCCCAAAATGCCATTGGCCTTCTTGGCTACAAGGGCACACTGTTGACTCATATCCAGCTTCTCGTCCACTGTAACCCCTAGGTCCTTTTCTGCAGAACTGCTGCCGAACCATTCGGTCCCTAGTCTGTAGCGGTGCATTGGATTCTTCCGTCCTAAGTGCAGGACTCTGCACTTGTCCTTGTTGAACCTCATCAGATGCCCCAAACTGGCTTTAATTTCTCTCTATATTTCCTAATCAGAAAAATGGGGATTCATGTTTGTACAATGCTCTGAAAATATAAAGCAGCACAGTAAGTATTGTTATATAAAGCACTTGCATGACACAGAGGCTAATAATGCCTCAGGACCACATCAGGCTCTGTACCTTCTGTGCTCCACCTCTAAGGGAGGGCATTTCTGCTTATGGAGTTGCATGTAATCACCCCAGACTCCAACACATCTGTCCATGCAGCCTTGGATGCAGTCCCATGGGGAAGTGCTCCACGGAATACAGAGGGTGCACAGGTTCCCACGCATACTACCAAACCAGTTCAGCTACCTTATGCAGCCGTAAGGAGGAGCATGAAGCAGGGAGGGGAGAGCAACAGGGACAGAATTTAGCCACTGGTATTGTATGTTTCATCTATTGTATAATTAGTCATCCTGGAAGACCGTGGACTCTAATTTTTAAGTCACTTTAACAGTCAGGCAGTGATCCTGATACAAAACATCATTTTGCTGATGCACTGTTGCAGGTGGCTTGTAGACTCCTATGGATATAAGGGAAGTGAGAGTGTCTCTCTGGGAGAGGAGGACCTGGGATGTAGGCTGAACAGTCCTTGAGGAGAAAATAGTCATGAAGTAGTCATGCTTATGCTTGACTTTGAAGATCATTTTCAGTTGCCTAGGAAATAAAACCACACCATAGGAAGGGATAGATGTTGACATCCTACAGCTTGCATGCACTGTTTGGAACGGAGTGGGAAACCACGTGGTCACAAAGCACATGTTTAATTTTTCGTATGTAAGGGGAGTTGACAAAATCTTCCACTTCAGGGGATAGAAAGGGATTAGACTGAATTAAAGATTTTATTTTAGTTACCAGAAAGGAGATCACATGGAAATTTTAATTCCTGACCCTAAAATCTTTTTTCAGGTGAGGATTGAGGTAATTTGGCACTATATTCCGTGAGAAAAAACAGTCTGAATTCTTCCATTGATTTTACATTGTTTGGATTTATGACTGATAATATACTCTCAAAACATACTGACAGGTTTCAGAGTAGCAGCCGTGTTAGTCTGTATTCGCAAAAAGAAAAGGAGGACTTGTGGCACCGCAGAGACTAACCAATTTATTTGAGCATGAGCTTTCGTGAGCTCACTTCAGCGGATACAGAACACAATGCCATCCACAGCCTCAGAAAAACTCTGACATCATAATCAAAAAGACTGACAAAGGAGGTGCTGTCGTCATCATGAATAGGTTGGAATATGAAAAAGAGGCTGCCAGGCAGCTCTCCAACACCACTTTCTACAAGCCATTACCCTCTGATCCCACTGAGGGTTACCAAAAGAAACTACACCATTTGCTCAAGAAACTCCCTGAAAAAGCACAACAACAAATCCGCGCAGACACACCCCTGGAACCCCGACCTGGGCTATCCTCCATCTGCTACCCAAGATCCATAAAACTGGAAATCCGGGACGCCCCATCATCTCAGGCATTGGCACCCTGACTGCAGGATTGTCTGGCTATATAGACTCCCTCCTCAGGCCCTAAGCTACCGGGACTCCCAGCTATCTTCGAGACACCACTGACTTCCTGAGGAAACTACAATCCATCGGTGATCTTCCTGAAAACACCATCCTGACCACTATGGATGTAGAAGCCCTCTACACCAACATTCCACACAAAGATGAACTACAAGCTGTCAGCAACAGTATCCCCGATAATGTCATGGCAAACCTGGTGGCTGAACTTTGTGACTTTGTCCTCACCCATAACTATTTCACATTTGGAGATAATGTATACCTTCAAATCAGCGGCACTGCTATGGGTACCCGCATGGCCCCACAGTATGCCAACATTTTTATGGCTGACTTAGAACGCTTCCTCAGCTCTCATCCCCTAATGCCCCTGCTACATTGATGACATCTTCATCATCTGGACCCAAGGAAAAGAAGCCCTTGAGGAATTCCACCATGATTTCCACAATTTCCATCCCACCATCAACCTCAGCCTGGACCAGTCCACACAAGAGATCCACTTCCTGGACACTACGGTGCTAATAAGCGATGGTCACATAAACACCACCCTATACCGGAAACCTACTGACCGCTATTCCTACCTACATGCCTCCAGCTTTCATCCAGACCACACCACACAATCCATTGTCTACAGCCAAGCTCTACGATACAACCGCATTTGCTCCAACCCCTCAGACAGAGACAAACACCTACAAGATCTCTATCAAGCATTCTTACAACTACAATACCCACCTGCTGAAGTGAAGAAACAGACTGACAGAGCCAGAAGAGTACCCAGAAGTCACTTACTACAGGACAGGCCCAAGAAAGAAAATAACAGAACGCCACTAGCCATCACCTTCAGCCCCCAACTAAAACCTCTCCAACGCATCATCAAGGATCTACAACCTATCCTGAAGGACGACCCATCACCCTCACAGATCTTGGGAGACAGGCCAGTCCTTGCTTACAGACAGCCCCCCAACCTGAAGCAAATACTCACCAGCAACCACACAACAGAACCACTAACCCAGGAAGTATCCTTGCAACAAAGCCCGTTGCCAACTGTGTCCACATATCTATTCAGGGGACACCATCATAGGGCCTAATCACATCAGCCACACAATCAGAGGCTCGTTCACCTGCACATCTACCAATGTGATATATGCCATCATGTGCCAACAATGCCCCTCTGCCATGTACACTGGGTCAAACTGGACAGTCTCTATGTAAAAGAATAAATGGACTCAAATCAGACATCAGGAATTATAACATTCAAAAACCAGTTGGAGAACACTTCAATCTCTTTGATCACTCGATTACAGACCTAAAAGTTGCAATTCTTCAACAGAAAAACTTCAAAAACAGACTCCAGCGAGAGACTGCTGAATTGGAATTAATTTGCAAACTGGATACAATTAACTTAGGCTTGAATAGAGACTGGGAGTGGACGGGTCATTACATAAAGTAAAACTATTTCCCCTTGTTTATTCCCCCCTCACACCCCCCACTGTTCCTCAGACGTTCTTGTCAACTGCTGGAAATGGCCCACTTTGATTACCACTACAAAATGTTGTTCCCTCCGCTGGTAATAGCTCACCTTACCTGATCACCTTTGTTACAGTGTGTATCATAACACCCACTGTTTCATGTTCTCTATGTATATAAATCTCCCCACTGTATTTTCCACTGAATGCATCTGATGAAGTGAGCTGTAGCTCACGAAAGTTTATGTTCAAATAAATTTGTTAGTCTCTAAGGTGCCACAAGTCCTCCTTTTCTTTTCTCAAAACATGTCACACAAGCTATACAAAATAAGCTTTTATATATTGTATACAAAATAAAAGTAGAAAGGATCACAGTGTGAATTAAAATGAAACAGGAACACGTAATTTAATAGATCTAGAACATTCTACATATTTTGCCTATATCCTCTCCCCTACCCTTTGAATACCGATTGTCATCTTAGGCCTGAACCTCCAAAATGCACAGACACACACCTGGGTCTATGCAGAGCTCCACGAACTGTGTGGGGCTCTGTGTGGGCCCAGGGGTCCACCTGCACATATCTCACTGCAGGATCAGGGTCTTAGGTTGTCAGCTCTTCGGTGAAGGGCCTATCTAGGTCTTCTTGTGTTTGCAAAGAACTTAGCCCAATTGTCTGATCAGGACTGGGGCTTCTAAGTGCTAACATAACAGAAATTGATTTGTGATGCTTTGTGAAATAATTACAGCTAAATTGTACATCAACTTATCCAACAAGATTGAATTCCCTTGCAGTAATCTCACTCGCGCAGGGAGAAAAGAGAGGTGAAAAAAGAGGTGAAAGTTACTTAGGTTATTTACTAACCTCTTCTCCTTTTATGTATTATCAATTATTAGTTTATTAATTCATTTAAGTTTTGATGTTTAGAAAGATTCTGCACCTCATACATGTGACCTCACACCTGGAAACTGGAATAATGGATATTGCTCATTAACATTGACCCATGTAAAACAAGTATTACCCATTGACGTCTGGTGTTCCCACCACCACACATAAATTTACTGAAATAATACAATCAGTGATTTAAAATACGAAATAGTTTAATTATTTTTACAACTGTAAGTGTTACCCAGAACATACAACAGGTCTTTTCAGTGAATTACAAAAAAACCCCAAACAAACAAGAAACACCTCGCATATAGAACAGCAGCTGAAAAGTAACATGAGTTGAACTGAATAAAACAATAGTTGTAACTATTTATTAGCCACATACATACAACACAACTGATTATTTAAATAAGGAAACAATCACATACATAAAAAAAATGCTAGAAAATTACACTGGCCATGATTTATTACAGGATTCTCATAAATCTGTGACTTTCATACATGTAATACAAACCTTAGCATCTCTTTCTACTGTTGTACCTTTTTCTTAATATAAACCGTATTTAAGTGTACACATCATGGTAGGTTACATTACACAAGTGAACACAATCTAGCCGCAAGGCTCCCTGGTATTCCACATAAGAGAGCTGTCTAACCGAAAACAAAAAATGCACACCAAATTCACTAGTTAAGGTGTATCAACTTTCTAAAATAGCAAAGTATGCCCCAACAGAAATCTGTGTAGTATAAATAACCTTTTTTAAAGTTAAGTGTTACACAAGAGGTAGAAGTGATATTTTTGCAACGATCATTAAATATCCAGTTATTTTACAGAAACACTGAAATAAGCCTAAATTGACTAATCATTAAGTATTAACAATTGACATCTTGCTTCTTTTAGTTAAATGTATACTTCCACTTATTTCTGTTGGGTCTACTAAATGGATTAACTCACAATAGCTTTCTTCAGTAATATTTCACTAACAGTGTAAAATTTGTTTTTAATTAAATGAGATTGACCAACATACATGTAAAAGATATACTTCAGACACTAAACAGTATATTAAAATATAGACACTATTAGTCTTTGTATATGTCATAAAAATAAAAGTAAACTTATTTTCCCCATATATATTGGAAATAGCCTAATTTTGTGGGGGAAAAAAACCCTAGGTTCATTAAGTTATTACTGTGCATACACAAGTTTTAGACCAGTTTTATTTTGTACAGTAAAAAATGTAAAGCAACCTTTTTCTGGAATTGATTTTTTTAACGTTGACACTGGTCTATCCTTGCTCTCATTAGTTAGCTTTCATATAGTATATGCAAACAATTTCCTTTTTAAAGCTTATCTGGCAAATAAGAAGCAGAGGATTTATAGTTTCAGTTCCCCAATTCTAAAAAAGTTGCTCAAAACTACTTTATTCCATACATTTTCAACTTCTAACAACAAAGGCTAAATAAATACATTATAATGCACCTTATTTTTTGCACCTTTAATTGTAGTATTGCTAAGAAAGAAAAATGAGTCACCACGCTATAAAATTGACAGATTTGGTTGCACTATTAAAAAGTAAAAAACTAAAGAAAAAGAAAGTGCTTTTTAAAAGCAAATTGTAAAACAATTTATCATAAAAAAGTAACTTCATAGATACACAGTTTTTCCTTTTATAATTACTTATACGTTTCCACAAAACAGAAAAGTGCTGGTGATTGAGACAGATAAAACTGCACAAGAAACAAATCAAGATCTTAACACGGTTAAGGCTGTATTTCTATCCAGGCAAATCAGGATAAAACAAGGTGCAAATTTCTCAAAAGCCTATTGATTTAACTCAGCCAAAGCATCTTACAGTAGGTACATTCCTCAGCTTTAAATGAAAGCAGACTATTTCTCCTAACTCCAAGATGTTACTATGTTTAAAAACCTTACAATAAAGTTAGGAAAAACATATGTTTCGGGAGTTTCTTGGTACCTAATGTTCAATATGAACTGCAAAGCCTGTATATACAAAAAAACTTAAATAGTAAAGACTTAGGTCAGTAAAACAGTAAACCCAACTGAAGTCAGTATCTGGCAAAACTACTGACTTCAGTGGAAGCAGGATTGTGAACAATTTCTGTGTAGTCTTAATTTCAAATGCATTTACATTTAAAGACACATTTGAAAGTTAGCTCCTCCATCATATTAGCCTAATATACCAGAGTGTGGTGTTCCTGCTCTCTTTTTCAGTTGAGGTCAACTCTTGCAGAGTTGAAAAAGAATCCTGAACTCAAGTCTTCACAAATTAGCGGAGACCTGCACATTTTACAAAAGCCAATTCTACTCAAATGTCCTGAACGGAAAGGAGAATTAATTTAAAGCTCACTTCTCAGACCCTACCAAAAAACACACCAGTCATCTTTTGGATTGCCTCAGAATCCATCATTTTGACATAAAGCTGCACAGAGCACAGATAGAACATGAAACCAGCTTTCAGAGCAGGTCATAAAATGGCATTGTGTTTTATATTATCTTTTAAAAATAATTCTCAAGGGTTTTACATTTTATTCATAGTAATACTATATAGCAATTAAAAAAACCAAACACATCCAACTTCCTATAGGCCATCTCCTTAGTTCAGTGAGAACCAGTAGCTGTGACTTCACAAAAGGATGTGTTCCGAAAATGTCACATTGAGTAGTGTTGAAAGCTATGGTTTCAGGCCGAGGGGAACTGAGATGAAAAAACCCAAACGTTAGTTATGTGCTAAAAGCCCTTCACTATCAGGGACATTGAGCACCAATGAATTTTACTTCATTTAGAAAAAAGTATCCATCACTGTTTCCACAAATGGAGGACTGCAAGAGGCAGAAGATGAGGCCCTGTAGAAAGATGAGGCCCTAGTTTGTTGTAAAGACTTCTTGATCCTGGAGATCCCCTCTGTTGGGACATGGCACCATACAGAACAGCCACATTCCTGGACAATCTCACTTCCCTTAATGCTGACAAATTAATACTGATCTCATTAGTGTTAACTTACACCAGTTCTATCACAATAGCTTTACTATCATAGGGACTCTGGGGATGTAGAGGAGGAGAGGCAAAGGCACAGGTGCTAAACATATTGGTGGAACAGTACTCATTTTGCAGCAGGCCATACACTTTCTGTGGGGGGAACAAAAAAGTGGAAATAGGAAACAAGCACAAGCTTCCAGTCCACTATCGGGGGAATAACCCATAAAAGGGATGTTAGCTTGTGATTTTTAAGTCTATACTGTATTGTGTTATCAATTTAGGATCTTAAAGTTTCAGACCTATTCTAATAAAATAAATACAATTGTATTTTAACTAACATGATTTGAACAAGAATTCTTAAACATTCTGCACTCTTGGAACTGAGCTGACTAGTATTGTGGACTAGCCACAGTGAACACTCAGCACCCTCATCCCCACACTTAACCGCACACCTGAAATGTGCGAGCCAATTAGAAGAAAAAAGGACAGGATGGGGTGAAAACTTTTTAAACAGAAAAATTCACCGTATACTGTTTGATTGTTCCACAAACTCAAAAACTCACACACCGCTATCCACTTTAATCCAGACTGCTAACTAATAACCCAGGTCTGCTTCCCCGGAAGTCAATGACATGAGACTAGGGTTAGGCCCTAACAAACCAGAGAAGAAAATGATATTTATTCACCTGAAGCTCTGAATGGAATATGTATGGAAACTGCTTTTCATTATCAAGTCAAACAATAGTCAATTAGGAACACTATATGACTGCACAGAACTATTGTAATCCCAAACTTACACTGGTAAACTTCCAAAAGACTGTATTTCCGCCCTGAAATATAGAAGAATGTGTAGCAAACCAAAAACAGAACGGAAGCGTCTTGAAAGAATTTTTGTTTTTACATTGCAGTGATGTTAATTGTTTAAGTATTTCAAGAAATGGTCAGAAAAATTTCCATACTAAGAGGACCATCAGATAGTTCACATTTTAAGAAGAATACAGGCCGGTCAAGTCAAAAAGAATTAAATGTGCACATGTTACATTTGTGGGCAACACAACTAAACTCTGTTATGAATACACTTGACTTGTGGCAACTCTCAACAGCTATGGTGCCTTACACATGTTAAAGAGTCCATAACTGGACAATCAAATATTATGCAAGAAAAACACTAATACCATATGCTACGTTAGCTATAGTCAAATGCAGCTACATTTAACCCCTTTAAATGTATTATTAAATTGCAACAGAAAGCTAAAGTGAGCATACACAGTTACTTACCGTTTTTGAAAAATAAGACTTTTAAAGGCACATTAACTATATTATGAACTGATTAAGATCACATTCCTGCACAATAACTTACATACAAACAATACAATAAGGACCTAATATGCCCAATACATTCAATACTACAAAACAATCCCGCAAGACTACAAATTATTCTGTAAATAGAAATGCAAATCAAGACTTTCAAATACTATGTTAACAGGAAACAGAAATCGTAACTTAAATTCCAACAACTCAAATACTGTAAACTCTGAAAATGTTTCAAACCACCAACTATAATTTCACAAAAACACATCTGACCTTCAGATATTAGTGCAAACAGATTTTGCACACGCGCGCGCGCACACACACACACACACACACACACAGACAGCACTGAAATAATTCTCTTCAGTACCAATTTTTAGTTTTAGACTAAGGCTTAAAAATATCCATTGAAATGGATTAAGTTTTCTTTAGAAAATGTGGAGCATACTTTTAATAAGATTCTGCCTTCTTATGATTCCTTTGTTTAATCAGTGGATCAAAATGAGGCTTTAGTGACTTCCTGTTCTACAAAATGATGCACTCATCACCTCATTACCATTAACAATGGTACGACCACTGGTACTATATTGGTACTAATAGAACTATAAGACTACAGATGTTCTAGAAACATTCACAGGTCCAAAATTACAGACTGTTTGGAATATTTAGCAAGTACATGTATATGCAAACATAATTATATATTTATCAAGAAAGCGTCAAATTCAATATCATAACATCATGAAACACAGATAAATCTTCATTTTAAGTCTTTGAACTTTTTCTCCTGTCCTCAACATAATTATTTTTTAAAACAAGAACTGCTCTCCAAAGCCATTCATCAATATACTAACACCTAAGAACACACTTGGTAATTAGTACATTTTGAAAGACAATCTAACATTAAGACACGATTGATAAAGCATTAAAATACTCATAAGTAGTGTGATTAAGATCAAAATATGAATTATTCATCCTTTTCTAATTCTTACTCTGTACATTCACATTGATACGTAACACTTCTGATTGTCTAAGCCCCAGGATGAAGACTACTAAATAGCAATTAAACATATGAAATCTTCTCATGCTAAAACAAATCAATTCAACAGCTTTGGTAACCTAGTATAGTTAGCTTTGTGTAAATATCTTGCAAACATCCCTACCCCTCAAAAAACCCCTATATACTGTGTGTATTTATATATATAATATACATAGTTCCTGAGTAAATCATTAAATCTGATTATTAGGAAGGTTTGGCAAAAGACCCAACTGTATATTATTAAAATAGAATTTTAAATAAACATTTAATCAAAACATTAAAATAAATATGGAATGTTTCTGAAAATTAAAATACCATAAACATATTATTAACCATGTAATTTTTCATTAAGTGCATACTTACTGTTTTTAACCATTAGGCATCAGTAAATCTAATTTCTAAGTCCGAGTAACAATTTTATGTTAACTGCCAACTGTATTTTAATGCAATATACTGCAACTCTAAAAATTCCTTAAAATTAGTTCTTCATTTATTTATTATGTAAAAATTTTGCCACAAGGATTATACTATGGGAACTTTTGGTTTAGATTGGATTTGGAAACTTTTAATTGGCAGAACAAGCAGGTCATGTAACGAACATTAAACTCTGATTATTCCAGTCAGACTCTTGGCAATTACCTGAAAGATTTGACACCCTGTCACAATAGCAAAGCAGAAGTGTGGACTATTCAGTGTTGAGTGACAGTACAAACAATTACATTTTTTAGCAATCATTCTGGCACTTAAAAGAATACATAATGGTGCAAAAACCCCAATAATTATGGAATACCCTTTAAAAATGACATTTCTAAAGAATGTTAAATTTTAAAACTAACAAATGAAGAAAAGAATCAAAATTAGCTTAGCCACTCACTGGTTTCTCAGATCATGGCTTGGGTCACAGCTGATACATAGCTTTGGCTAAGTGGTCAAGAAAATGATCAGCTATTGCCCAGTTCCCCTTATTAATAAAATCTTTATCTTACATAGAAGACACTGCAATACCAGCAATATTAAAACTGCAATAACACTATTACAAGAAATATTTGTCAACACCAGAATCACAGTAATAAAATTGCAGCACTGATCAGTTGAGTTATCCTTATTTTTTCTGATAACCTAGCAAAAAAAAGTTCTCCATAGCACAATGCAATTCACTTTCTTCCTTTTTTTTTTTTTTTTTCTCTGCACAGTTATTCAGAAATCTGTATGGGTTCCTCATGTTTCTCTTTTTTGCTTCCCTGGTCTTCAGGATCTGCACTATTTTTTTCTTGTGTGCTTGTGTTTCCTGGACAAAGCTCTTGCAATGCCCTTTCGACCTCCTCCTGTTTCACTGGAGTGCTTAAGGAGGTTTTTGGTAGAGTCATCTGCAGTGCACACCATAAAGCAGTACGAGCCTTGCGTGTGGAAACAGCTAACTCTTTAATGGCAGCTGCCAGAGCAAGAACATCTACAAAGACAAGAATATGCAACCACATCACAACAGAACTAATAAACCACCATGACATCTATTGATTAGACAAAAATCTCTTGAATTCAGCCAACACTTTGTATTATAGTAATGACAGGTTTCAGAGTAGCAGCCGTGTTAGTCTGTATTCGCAAAAAGAAAAGGAGGACTTGTGGCACCTTAGAGACTAACAAATTTATTTGAGCATAAGCTTTCGTGAGCTACAGCTCACTTCATCGGATGCATTCCACTGAATGCATCCGATGAAGTGAGCTGTAGCTCACGAAAGCTTATGCTCAAATAAATTTGTTAGTCTCTAAGGTGCTACAAGTACTCCTTTTATTAAAGTAACGTAATTCCAAGAAACCGCGGGAAAGATTGCACCCTGTTATTAAAGAACCATATTTCCAATATTTCTTTAGTTATATTCTAGGCTTTCCAATGCACCGAAGTTATGAGATAAATTCAGACTCCAGAACACGGGCTGTTGGTGACAAATGGTGCTGACATACAAAGCAGGGGGAAAAAAAAAAAAAGAACTTTGTACTAAAAATTTCCTTTCCTTCAAGATAGTGTGACAACTTACATGTTATCATTCACTGAGTTCAGCCCATTCACAACAAAGGAATTATTGAACACCCTAAAGGAGATTTAATCCCAAACCTGCAAGTTCTATACCAGGGGTCGGCAACCGGCGGCACGCATGCCAAAGGCGGAACACGAGCCGATTTTTACTGGCACTGCAGCAGGGGTCCCGGCCGCCGCCCCTGCTCAGCCTGCTGCCAGCCTGAGTGAACAGAACCCCAGGGCGGCAGCGGGCTGAGTGGGGCCGGTGGCTGGGACCCCGGCTGGCAGGAGCCGGTGGACGGAACACCAGACCAGTGGTGGGCTGAGCGTCTCAGCCCGCCCTCGGTCTGGGGCTCTGTCCGCCGGTGCAGTGTGTTAAATTTCTCCCCGTAGGCATGCGCTACTTGCGGAGCACCAGGACTGGCAGCCGTAACTAGTACACCGTCAGTAGCACATTCCTATGGAGAGAAATTTAATACACTACACTGGGTAGAGAAGGCTGTGCCCCCCTAAACAGCCGGCCTGCTTCCCTCCCCCGACTGCCCCCCTCATAACCTCTGACCCATCCCACACCACCCCTGCTCCTTGTCCCCCCCCTCCTGGGACCTCCTGCCCCCTGACTATCCCCCTCAGAACCCTCCACCCATCCAATCCCCCTGCTGCTTTTCTCCTGACCACCCCCTCCGGGATCCCACCCCCTCATCCAAGCCCCCCTGCTCCCTGACTGCCCCGACCCCTATCCACAGCCCCGACCCCGACAGGCCCCTTGGGACGCCCACGCCTATCCAACCACCCCATTCCCTGTCCCCTTACCATGCCGCTCAGAGCATCAGGACCGGCAGCCGTAAGCGGTACACTGTAAGTAGCACATTCCTATGGGGAGCAATTTAATACACTCCACCCATCCCCGCTCAGCCCGCTGATGGTCTGGAGTTCTTAAAATATGTTCTCTCACCCCTTATCAAAAGTTACACTACAATTAGCTTAAAAACTTGAAAACTTAAAAACTTTGTATATTACAGAAATCATTAAAAATGTATAATGTTAATAAATACATAGGTTTGATGAAACAAAATAGTTGTATTTATGTGCCTGCGCTTAATTTGTTTTTTCGATGATTTACCTTCTAAAAAAATCTTGCATGTCTCGCACCCCCAGAAAGGGCATCCTGCACCCCCAGGGTGCGTGCACCCCAGGTTAAGAACCACTGCACTAAACTGATAAGATCTGCATTTTAATTTAATTTTAAATGAAGCTTCTTAAACATTTTAAAAACCTTGTTTACTTTACATACAACAATAGTTTAGTTACATAATATAGACTTATAGAGAAAGACCTTCTAAAAATGTTAAAATGTATTACTGGCATGTGAAACCTTAGAGTGAATAAATGACGACTTGGTACACCACTTCTGAAAGGTTGCCGACCCCTGTCCTATACCTACCCTTCCTGCTTGGTTTTAAAAAAGTAAACTGGAGCTTCATCTGACGGAAATAGCCAATGCCTCACTCAGTGAGTAAGTCCACCCTTCATCCTTGAATCATGGACCAGACTGACCAACACTTAAGAAATACACCCTGGATGCACTCGAATTGGCTAGTATCCACTATGAAATCTTTAGGGTTCCCAGCAAGCTAGCAATAAATCACTTTCAGTCTCATTGATCTCAAACCAAGATATCGGCCCCTAAGCAATCTGGATTTACCCAAGAACATGGAGCAAAAACTGTATTATTGGCACAGATGGATGTTCTCTTGATGTAGATGGATGGAGGGCAGCCTTCCACCTTTATCCTGGCTCTCTCTGCAACATTTAACATGATCAATCACGATATACTGCTCTGTGTAAGATACTTATTCCTTGTGGATAATCATAACGATTCAAGAAATCACAAAGGAGAAAACACCTTGAAAGACTAACTCTTGTCTTGTCTCCTTGTAAGATCTAATCTTCAGTTTGCCTGTATAGGATGAGCGGTCTTTCTTGTTGCATCTGGACCGGTTGAAAGGAGATACAAGATTTATAGTATGTATGCTCTTTCTGGAGAACATGTGTGGAGGTAGACAATGACTTTGTCCTACTTGAAATTCTCCGCCATTCTTGTCTGGGTTACACAGATCACAATCACCATTACGAAAGTAGCAACTGCTTGCTTGAAAAATATAACCCACGGATGAAGCCAAAGCTGTCTTTTAACTCGTGCACTACCCACGAAGGGTCTGGCTGGAAATGTGATTGGGGCTAGCATGAATAAAACTGCCAGAGATATTTGTCATTAAAAAGCCAATTCTTTTGTCCTTGTTTGGGATAAGTTCCTCCAAACACGCAATTGCAGTGGAAGTCTACAAGAATCTGTCTACTAACTCAAATGTGGATTTTTTTTTATTACAGCTTTTCCAGTCTGTCTGACATCTTTAAGAGGAAAAAGTCCACAGGATCAGGATGGTCTTATTTTTCAACTGAGACTGTGGATTCCACAGTCTGGACATACGGCCTTTTCCATGTGGAATTTACTTACTTTCAATTAACTGCCGAATACAACTTCTGTTCTTGGCGGTGAACTCGAACTCTTCAACACCAAGATCTGGTGGTAAAGCCTGTTCTTTTCACTGCTAGCAGGGAAGTACTAGCCCACAATATGCTTAACCTTAGGATCCTGGGCTTCTATCTTACACAAAGAGTTATCCTCCTCCCTCCTCTTCCTTTTTTTTTTTTTTAAACAAAGCAAAAACAAAGAAACCCAACTTTTCTTTTTCTTTTTTTGGTGCCTCCAAATTGGATAGATGGGATCCCAACAAAAGAGGTCTGGTTTTGATTCACCAGTGCACTTGACTCCTGTCATCAAACAGTCTTGCTTGCTATACCTCGGCAGAAGCTGCCAATCAGGCCAAATTTGTAGTGGTTTTGTGACAAACAAAACATCAATTAATAAGCAGTGTAAGACCAAGGAAATTTTCATTGTGTAAGCTAAGAAGGATGAAAGCCCACTCTCAATCACTATTAATGACAAAGCTCAATTTGTTAAAATGAGTACAACCTAATTAAGGATGGTGAATTGCTTACTTGGCAGATATTTTTGTTTGGTATCAATTCCCAGTCATAGGCTACCTTTTTACAGCGATAACTCTCATATCCCCTGCCTGTTAAATAGCAGCATGCATTGAAACAAGTAGGAATTCATCCAGAGTCTTTAACAAAATCTGATTATTTAATAAAATAAAGAGGGCTTTTTTTTTTTTTAAACCGAGAAAATATCTTGTGACAAGAAGGGGTCTAAAAATCAACAACACAAAACAGAATAAAGTCTATGCAGAAATTACCTGATACAAGTGAGGGGGATTTTTCTCTTTTAAAGTCAAAGGCACACATATACAGAAAGTTTCTGTTTAAGGGAGTAAGTCTACTTGTTACCATTAAAACAACATTTAAAATGTGTTACAAATTGAACTGAATACAAATTGGAAAAAAAAAACCAATATTTAGAACTACAAAGCAATCAAAAGTATTTACCTTTTTCATTATTATAGCGAGGTGCTCCTTGTCTCTGTGGATTGGCAGCATTGACAATCTCATCTTTCCGCCTCGCTTGTGTAACATGAATGGCTTCTAAATGATGTTCCAGAGTTTTGGATATATTCCCATGGACAGGAGTACCGCGAAGCCTTTCCATTTTTCCTATTAAGGTGAGCACCTAACGAATATATTTCAAACACCAAAAACAGTTAATTTTTTAAAATCCTACACAAAATATAATAAACCCACAAAAATATAACCTGATGTTACTAATCCCTGCAGAAGATTCCATGCTGTAAGTATGCTTACTCTGGCCTGTTCTCGTAACTGGTCCACAATCAAACGATCCACTCGTGAAGGGTTAGCAGGAAGTCGAGAAACAGGAGTGTTATTTGAGCTAGATACCCGCTTTCCTGGAAAGTTTCTTGCAAGATCAGCTTCAGTCTGAAGAGAAAACACATACCTTTAAAATATTTAGAATGGAGTTTCATCCTATAGCCTAAGCTTTTCTATTTTTTCACTACTACATGGATGGATGAGATGTGTCTGCTGTTTAAGTCTCTGGAGGCATTTAAAACAATAAGAAGTCATGATTAAACTTTAAATTGCCAACAACTGGCTGTAAATATAAGGGTACTTCCAAAAATTCCAAGTACTACTTTAAAGCATAAATCTAGAATCAACATCGGTAACCAACAAACAAAATTACCTTTACAATATTAACCAGTCTTGGGTACAGATACAAGTAAATAGAAGGATCTTGCACCGTCCTTGAAAGGTTACACTGTAGCTTTGTCACACCAAATTAGAGATGTGAATTCCCAACTGCCTACTGATAACATTTTGTTAAGGACTCTCAGATGGTCAAATCCAGGAACTACTAGCAAGTACATGAGATGTCCTCAATTGCTGCAGTGGTTGTGTTTGAAACCCCCAAGGATAATCCCAGGTTTAACATATTGGCTTTGAGAAGATATCAGCCCTGAAAAGTCATCCACATGGACATGAAACTCACCTATGACTACAGGCCTAAGCAAAGCCCAATACCAGGCAGATAAAGATATATTGGACAAAGCCAAAATAATATGTTTTAGAGTGACATGTCTCTTATATTTGAAGTCAGATATAAACAACCATCCTCTTGGCCCTCCCTCAGTTCATGCTGAACTGAGTACTATCCAAAAATAGCTGGACTAATAAAGTCCCTGCTTTATCAACCATTCAGGCTTTAGCTATACAAGTCTCATCAGTGGCCTCTTCCACGATCCATGGATAGTGGTAACTATTGGCTACTAAACTTGCACTGAACAACATGAACCGAAGAATAGGATCCATGCCACCAGATAATATAAGACCTTTGGCCAAAGAGGGTACTTGGTTAAGCAACCACTGGTGTCAGGTGTAATTTAGTTCAAGAAAATTACTGCTGAATAAGCGGTCCTAACTCCTGTGCCGCTGAAAAATGAAAGGTGAATCTCAGTCTCACGCACAATTGTATGACATTCACACTGTTTGGTATCTTCTTACAATTTTGTATACTCAAAATAGATGGTTGTAGATGGGGCTCAAAATATTTAGAGTGGAATTAAAGTCACAATATTTCAAAAAGGCAGCAAGACTGGCTCCTTTTTACCAGTAAGATGCAGGAATTTCTACTCTACCTAGCTGTTCCTTTATAATCACCATCCTACATACAAGTCTATCATGGTATATATTATTACCTTTTTCCTCTCCTTCTCCAGAGCTCTCCACTGTTCATAACACTCCTCCAGTCGAATATGAAGCTCATTAGCAGGTCCACTGCGATTTCTTGGAGGCCTATACTTATTAAAAGGAGTTGGAAAGGCAAAGTATGGTGCACTTAATTCCCCACAAAATAGGTCGTTAATGAAGGGATTCAAATGGTTAAAATCATCATAGTGAAAAAGATCAACAAGTTCCGAGAATGGAAATGGTGATGGAGGAAAAGCAAAATTATTTGCTGATGGAAAAGGATGGGGATTAAATGGAGTAAAATTGGGATTTTGCTTAAAATCAGACATTAATGGGAAAGAAGGAAGAAAAGAAGGATTGATGAAATCTGACACGTTGCCACCATTCTGTTCTTGCTTCTTTCGGAACATGTTGAACTGTTGCTGATTTTGCCCTGCATACCCAGGATGGGGTATCCAATTCCTTCTACCTCTTCTTTCATCTTTATTACAGTTATCTTGGTTTTGCTTTTTGCGAAACCTATGATACTTTTCAGACTCATCACTTGCCGAATTCTGCTGTGTTAACCAGTTGTGTGACAAATTAACGGGTATTTTACGATACTGACCTTTATTAGTCAATGAATCATGCTGGGAATGTCCAATAGGTTTAATTTGTTTCTGATTTTCTGCAAAGAAATTTGAACCCCCCAAGTTACCAGGAACACTATTTGATATTTGTAACCTTCCATCTTTCCTTGAAGAGGGCACTGGTGACAACTGTGAGTAATAAGAGGGCTGGGTTACAGACTGATGTGTTGGAGATCCACTGGACATAGTTGAAACCCCAGAAGAAGACTGTGGGCTTGTTACTACTTGGTTTTGCTTCCTATATGCAATATCTGATGTAGAAGTGGGACTTAAGATTTTACCATCCAGCCACGTATGTCCACGGTAAGGTGAATGAAAATTTCCATTTTGTTGAGCAGTTTTTACAGATAAATGATATTCAGAAGGTTTACGAGAACATTCTTTAGGATTAATATGGCTCTTACATTCAGAGTTATTACAGGTTTCTCCCAAATTGAAGCTATTATGGCCATTTTGCAAGTGCGTTTCCTGTGGGTTTCTATTTGTTCCTCCAGGAAAACTATTTTCTTTAGTAAATGGTTGATTGAAAAAATAGAGGGATTGGTGAACAGATGGCTGTGATTTATGAGAAGTTGTAAAATCTTCATATCTTTTAGAAAACAAATGGTTGTCCTGGAACATTTTCCTCCAAGTGCCATTAGCATCATTGGAGTACTTTGCTTGCTCTTGTTTGTCATTTTTTGTAAGTTTGCCTCTTGCTCTGTCAGTTTCCCAATACTCTTTCTGAATACCAGTGCCATCTTTAATTCTGCATTGAGAAGAAAAATTACTAAAATCAGAGCAGTTCTTTTCACTGTCTCCATTTAAGTTCATCTTATCATAATTGCACACGTGCTGATTAAATTGTACATTCTGAAATGCTAATCCTTCTTGCTGAATTATGGCATTATTTTCAAAAGCAGAATTTTCAGGGTAAATGTTCAAGATATCATCAGATGGCTGAGTATATGGGTCAGAAGGAGAAAGCCAAGACTCTATAAGATGAAGGTCTTCAAATCCTCTGTGTAAAGTCTCTACATCAGGTGACTTTTGCAAGTGTCCTTGATAATAGCTCTGTGTGCCAATCAGGTTTGGAAAATCTTTACTTTGTAAAGGATGCTTAGAAGACAGACCTGAGAAGTCACCATTGTTTCCAATGTCAGATGCCCACATAGGGGGAAACAATCTCGACAGAGAATTCCTGTAACAAATATAATTGCACGTTTAGGAATGACCAAACACATTTATGTTACATTATAGCTTTGTTCAGAGAGTTTAGTGTCTTTTCAAAATGCAAAGCTACTACTAAAACCTTTGCTAAAGATATAATTTCAAGAAGTTTTGTCACAGAAATCAGCAATAAAAAACTACTAGTGTACTAGACTGTTGACAGCCTATAATTATTTCCTAAAGTCTATTTTTTATTGTTTTTTCTAGTCACATTTTGGTGCTTCAATCACTACTATTTGCCCTTCGTAATCTTCAGAGACTTAATTATTTATTCTTTAAGAGTTTCTGTATTGACATTTGAACTTATATAGCACTTTCCATAGAAAGATTCCATAGTATTCTAAAACAAAATTAAGCCTCACAACATCTCCGCAAAGTCGATTCCATGTTCTGCAGTAATTCTTATTTCTTTAATTACATTTTCCTTGTTCAAAAGTGTGTTTTTTCCCCCAGCAAGAAAGCATTTATTTAAATTCCTTTCTATAAGGTTTTCTAATCATTGTTTTAAATATACACATCATCCTGCTCGATGTTTAACAATATTCGTAAGCCGTCAGATACAGATTTGACTCCTGTAATAGTTGAAAATGTCTGATGGCCTCCCCTCTTAGCAATCTTCTATGACAGGGGTGGCCCACATGTGGCTCTTTAGAAGTTAATATGCGGCTCCTTGTATAGGCACCGACTCCACGGCAGGAGCTACAGGTGCCAATGTTCCAATGTGCCGGGGGGTGCTCACTGCTCAACCCCTGGCTCTGCCCCCACTCCACCCCTTCCCGCCCCCTCCCCTGAGCCTGCAGTGCCCTCGCTCCTCCCCCCACAGCCTCCTGCACACCACAAAACAGCTGATCAGGAGATGCGGGAGGCGCTGATCGGTGGGGTTGCCTCAGAACATGTTAGTCTACAGGACCTTAAGTTTAAAATTTGCTTTAAAAATATTTCATTAGTGGGTTGCTGAAGATTATAAAAATCACATCTCTAAAAAATCCTTGCATAGATTTTTAGATGCACAATCTGAGTATTCATCTTTAGCCTTCAATGCTTGGCTTTTCAGACATATAGTTTTTTAAATAAATCCTTCAAAAGCCACCCTTATCTAAAATACACATGTGAGCCTGGGCTGCCATCAGGCATAGGGGCACCAGTTTAATAATATTGCATAGGGACCCATAAATCCTAAGGACAGCCCTGAGAGGAGGGCAACAAAAATGATTAGGGGCCTGGAGCACATGACTTATGAGGAGAGGCTGATGGAACTGGGATTATTTAGTCTGCAGAAGAGAAGAATGAGGCGGGATTTGATAGCTGCTTTCAACTACCTGAAAGGGGGTTCCAAAGAGGATGGCTCTAGACTGTTCTCAGTGGTAGCAGATGACAGAATGAGGAGTAATGGTCTCAAGTTGCAGAGGGGGAGGTTTAGGTTGGATATTACGAAAAACTTTTTCACTAGGAGGGTGGTGAAGCACTGGAATGGGTTACCTAGGGAGTTGGTGGAATCTCCTTCCTTTGAAGTTTTTAAGGTCAGGCTTGACAAAGTCCTGGATGGGATGATTTAATTGGGTATGGGTCCTGCTTTGAGCAGGGAGTTGGACTAGATGACCTCCTGAGGTCCCTTCCAACTCTGATATTCTACGATTCTATACCCAAAATATGGGCTCTTCTTGGGGACAATCAAAATTATGGCTCTTATCACTATGCATTATCAATATATCATTGCTTCTCTTTATAAAGGAAAGACACTCCAAAATTCATGACAGTAATAAAAGGGAGTACCTCCTTTGCTGGTATATTCCCACAACTTTATGACATTGTCTTTTGAATAAGCATCTCATCAGTATAGCACTCAAAGTGCCATATTATTTTCTTCTGTTACATACAAATATTTTTTGCATTTGGAAAACAAAAATGGTAGAAATTTAACTTTCATGTTCCTACAATATAATTTGCATAGATCCCACTAGCAAACTTCATCACAGTTGTATAATTAGAAGTATTATTTAGTTAGGACCCAAAAGTATGCTAGGTACCTTGCAGAACATAAATCTGGTCCCTGCTCCCAAATAGTTTGCAGTCTAAAAAGACAAGACAGATGGATGATGTGGGAAGAGATACAACACTAATGTTTTGCTTCTGATGTTATCCCTGTAAGTTTATTGAAGAAAAAAAAAATACTGATTTGCAGGACTGGCTACTGTTTGGGGGGGTATTTTTTGTTTTCTTAGATATTATAGTTCATAAATCCTGGAAATATATAAACAATTCAAAGCATTCTGAAATGTATTTGTATGTGTAGATATAAAAATCTTAGCATTTTATATTGATTGATCAGTGCTGCTAAATCATTTTGAGGAACTGGCCTCCAACTGAAGAATTTTGCCATAGCATTTGGTAAGATGCCTTTTCCACTCAACTAAAACAAATGCGGATGGTATTATAATGGGTTTTTTTTAATAGCCTTGTGTATATATCGTTAAAACCCCCACTATAAAACCTTCTACATTTGTCTTAGTTGAGTGAAAAAGGCTGCCTATGCTACAGCAAAATTCTTAAGTTGGAGGCCATTTACTCAAAATGATTTAGCTGCAATGATCAATCAGTTCAAAATCCTAAGATTTTTATAGTATCTAGAAATACAAATATATTTCAGAATGATCTGAATTATGAGCTACCTTTACCTTCAGATATATCCATAGTCATAATAATAAAGTTACTCTTAATAAAACTAAAGTAACGAAAGACATGCATTTCTCTTTCCAGTTGCCATCTGCTGGTAGAAGGATGAACAGAAGACTGCCTTTCTACTTTAGTTTATTCCAAGTAAGTACTAGTAACAGATCTTTCCCATTTAACTTGATGATAGCTTATTTAAATATCTTAAAACTCAGTACTATGTCAGACAACACATAAGTTGTCTTGTCAAATGTCTACTGTTATGTAAAATATATAAAACTTACTTTAAAATGTAAGACATACAACACCATGCAAGTTTTCAGTATAAACTTACCAATCTGTAACGGGTTCTGGCTTGTTTGGCTCCTCTAGGATGCTTGACACTAACCCAAACATATCTGGGCCATTGCCAGAGTAAGACAGATTTATCTGTGCCCTGAAAAATAATGACCCAGACAAATATGATCCTGTCTTCAGGAGAAAAAGCCACCAATAAAGAGAAAACACACAAAAGTTTACCTTCTGATTTCTTTAGCAGTAACATATTATAAATATAGGAGGAGGAGAAAAGGAAGCTTCCTCACCCACCAAAAATTAATGCAATAATGTTCCTTGCAGATGAGAAGCTAAGTATTATCTTCTATCATACCTTTGATGGTAAACACATATCTGAGTAACTAGTATGTTTTAAAGCATCAGGATCATGGCCCCTTGTGAAGATCTCAGCCCTCATGCACAAAGCATTGTTTTTGGTTTCTAGAATGTTTACAGGGGAATGGGAAGGAAAAAAGATGGATGGATGGGATGTCATCTGCCTCCTTGTCACCTTTTCCTCCCTCTTCCACAGAAAGCTGTTCTGGGGAGATAAGAGTGGGTGGGGACTGAGCAGACATGAAGTGGGTTGCAACACTCCTGTGAAGAGTGGGAGGAACAACACCCAACATCCTCCAACCAGCTCCATGAAAATTACTACAAAAGGATACATAGGAATTGCGATACTGGATCAGACCTAAAGTCAATCTAATCCAGAATCCTGTCTCTGACAGTGGCCAGCACCAAATATAACGAGATGTAATAACCCTACTGTGTTCTGCGCCCCAGCACTCCCAACTTTAGGTCTGATTGTGATCTATAATAGTCAGAGATTGGTTTAATGTCTGTTCCACCAATTTTTAACCTAATTATAACTCTGGATATTCTTGATATCTGTGTTAAGTATCCAATCCTTTTTTTAATCTTGTTAAATTCTTGCCTTAACAACTTTCTGTGGTAGCGACTTCCACAGCTTAATTACACATTGTGGGAAATATTTCTTTTTTGGCCACTTAATCCTCAACCTGGCCTACACCTAAACTTAGGTCAATGTAGCTATGTTGCTTAGAGGTTTGAAAAAAAGTCACACTCCTGAAAAACATAACTAAGCCGACCTAAGCCCTAGTATAGACACCAACTAGGTCATAGGAAGAATTCTTCTGTCAACCTAGCTACCACCTCTCAAGGGCGTGGATTTAAAAAAAGAACCTTTCCATCACTGTAGAAAGTATCTACACCACAGCAGCGCAGGTTCAGCTGTAATATTTGCAATGTAGACATAGCCCTTTGCTTCCTAGCTCCTCCTCAGATTTTGATCCGTAACAATACTTCGCCTCTCAGTCCATGACTACTTTGTTTGTTTTTTTTTGAGGGACCTGGTCAAAGGTTTTTTTGGTAGTTCAGATAAACATCAACTGTTTCTCCTTTATCCACTACCTCACTGACATGTTCAAAGAATCGTAAGACATTAATGAGACATTTTCCTTTGTAGAAACCATGCTGGTTAAATCCTATCATATCACGATCTTTCAGACATTTTGTTTTCCCTTTTAAATTATCATTTCAATAAATTTGCCAGGTACAGATGCAAAGCTTTGTGAACTATAATTCCAGTCACCCACAGACCCTTTTTAAAATATATGTACAAATTTGCTGCCCTCCACTCCTGTGGAACAGTGGCTAATTTAGATACCATTCAAGCTAGCTTTGATACCTGGAAACATACTGGAACAAATTATTAAACAATCCCACTGTAAGCTCCTAGAGGATAACAGGGTTATAAGTAACAGCCTACATGGAGTTGTCAAGAATGAATCATGCCATATTAACCTAATTTCCATTTTTGACAGGGTTATTGGCCAAGAGGATAGGGGGAAGTTGTAGGTGTGAGATATCTTGATTTTATTACGGCTTTTGACACAGTCCCACAGGACATTCTCATAAGCAAACTAGGGAAATGATTAAATTACTATAAAGTGGGTAAAAAACTGGTTGAAAGACTATACTCAAAGAGTAATCAATGGTTCTGTGTCAAACTAAGGGATGTATGTAGTGCCTACAGAGCTTTGTCCTGGGTCTGCTGCTACTCAATATTTTCACTAATGACTTGGATAGTAGAGTGAAGAGTATGCTTATAAAATCTGAAGATGCCACCAAGATGGGAGGGATTGCTAACACTTTGGAGGGCAGGATTAGAATTCAAAATACTGACAAATTGAAGAATTGGTCTGGAATCAGAAAGATGAAATCCAATAAAGACAAGTGCAAATTACTATACTTGAGAATAAAAAAAGAGCAATAACACCTACAAAATGGGGAATCACTGGCTATGCAGTAGTACAGCTGAAAAGGATCAAGGGGTTACAAAGGACCACAAATTGAATATGAGACAACAACATGATGCAGTTGCTAAAAAGGCTAATATTCTGGGGTAGTATAAAAGACATAGTAGGTAATTGTCCCACTCTACTCAGCATTGGTGAGGCCCCAGGTGGAGTACTGTCTCCAGGTTAGGGCACCACGCTTTAAGAAAGATGTGGACAAATTGGAGAGAGTACAGAGGAGAGCAACAAAAACAATAAGAAGCTTAGAAAACCTGATATATGAGGAAAGGTTAAAAAAACTGGGCATGTTTAGTCTCAAGAAAAGAAGACTGACAGGAAGGTCTAATAATAGTCTTCAAAAACATTGAGGGCTGTTATAAAGAGGGTGGTGATCAACTGTTGTAAGCGAGACACAAGAAGTAATTCTTCTACTCTACTCACTGCTAATAATGGCCTCAACTGGAGTACTCTGTCCAGGTCTGGGTGCCACATTTCAGGAAAGATATGGACAAATTGGAGAAAGTCCAGAGAAGAGCAAAGGTTTAGCAAACATGCATATGAGGGAAGATTGGAAAAAAAAGGGTTTAGTTTGAAGAAGAGAAAACAGAGGGGGGACATAACTGTTTTCGAAAAAAGGTTGTTACAAGGAGGAGGGTGAAAAATTGTTCTTGTGAACCTCTGCGGATAGGACAAGAAGCAATGGGCTTAAATTGTAGTAAGGGAGGTTTAGGTCAGACATTAGGAAAAACTTCCTGTCAGGGTGGTTAAGCATTGGAACAAATTGCCTAGAGAGGTTGTGGAGGTTTTTAAGAACAGGTTAGACAAACACCTGTCAGGAATGGTCTGTTATGTAGTCCTGCCTTTAGTGCAGGGGACTGGACAAGATGACCTATTGAGGTCCCTTTCAGTCCTACATTTCTGTCATTCTTCCCAATATTCTCACCAGTGAAGACTGATTTTAAAAAAATCATTTAGCTTCTCAGCAATGCCTTTATCTTCCTTAATCTCTCCCTTTAATCCAGTGAGTGACATCATCTGGAGTTCTTCACTCCCCATACAAGAAGATTCTTGGAAACACCTGAGGAACAAAGACTGAACTGGGGGAAGTGCTGGACCCAGGCTAAAGGGATTTCTAGCCTGTGAATAAAAGACCTGGAAATTCCAAGCTGTAAAGCAAGTGCTGCTTGCCCCTTAAGAATCTGCAGCTTGCTTGTATCATTTCTCCGGGTGAGAATCTGCTAATTCATATCCAATCTATTTAGTATATTAAGGTTAGTTTGCGTTTTTTAGTTATTTGCTAGGTAATCTGCTTTAATCTGTTTGCTAGCATTTATAATCTATCTTTTGCAGTTAAACTTGTTTATGTTTTAATCTAAACCGGTGAGCTTTGACTGGAGTGCTCGGGGAAAATCTCTGCTTGGTTACCACAAGTGTGCATTGTTCTCTTCACATTGAGGGAGAGGTGGACCGGGTATTAAACCCATATACTGGCCAGATTTGACCATGGCAGGACGGTACTGCTCTGGTGTCCCAGGCTGGGAAGCTGGTGGTTAGAGAGCCTGCGTGTAACTGCAACTGGGTGAAATGCTGGTGGAAGTGTGGGAGTGGGTCTGCAGCTTGCCACAGCAGCACAGTGTGAGAGGGAGCCTAGGCTTGTGGGTACTTAGTGGGACCCCAGTTCCAGATGGCACCCCGGGGGGAACCCATCACAGCACCTATTCTTTCTTAGGCTTCCTATTTCTGATGTAGTGAGTTACAAATACTAAAATGAGATATTTATATTGAAAATGCAGATGATGTCATCATGGGTATCAAGTGCCAACAAATTACTGTGGTAGTTAGCATAATACAACCCTGAAGTAAGAATGCATGCCATAGACCTCACCGGGAATAGAGATGGAAAGAGCACAGGGGGAGGGAGAGAGAGGTCTGCATTTATATAACTTCTCTAATTGTTAACAGCTGCCTATATATTTCTAAAGCTACCATAAAGATACACTAAATACTTCAACAGATGCACATATTTATCTTAAGATGACTAAGATAAATGTGAGATAGCATGAGTGCACTCATTTAAATGTCCGGTATATAAGGGGAAAGGAAACAGAACAGGGTAATAGGAATATGAAAGAAAATAGAAGTAGACAAAAGAAGGGGTAATACAGAGCCAGACTAGCCTAACAGCAGGCAGCTGCAGCAACAGTTTCATAAGCCTACTGAATGACTAGGGTAGGAAAGATTAGATGGGAAAAGTAGCCCAGGCCTAGGAGAGAGGGACCAGAGTGCAGACTGTGGCGTCCATTAAAAACTTTAATTTAATAGCTAACATAATTCCTGTCTATCAATACTTAATATAGGCTGCCCACCTTGATGGGAGAGTAAGTGGATCAAGTAAACCATGTTGAGACTGGAACATCCCGTATTTCAGATCTCTTCTGCCACTAATAAAAAGTTGCTCAATAGCTATCCTACACCACTGGTTGAGCTAGTAAATTTTAGTTACAATGTAACAAAATCATCTAGCAGCGCTAAATCTGTGATGCAAGTAGTGAGGGCCCTCAGGGCTGCACAGGCATCTCTGGTGAGTTATGTAAACAGAGGGAGAGAGAGACTAGACTAGACTAGACTAGTGGTTTTCAACCTTTCCTGACTACTGTACCCCTTTCAGGGGTCTGATTTGTCGTGTACCCCAAGTTTCACCTCACTTAAAAACTACTTGCTTACAAAATCGGACATAAAAATACAGAAGTGTCACAGCATACTATTACTGAAAAACTGCTTACTTTCTAATTTTTTCTGTATGAAATTTTAGTTTGTATGGACTTTGCTAGTGCTTTTTATGTAGCCTGTTGTAAATCTAGGCAAATATCTAGGTGAGTTAATGTACCCCCTGGAAGACCTCTGCATACCCCTGGTTAAGACTATAAATCCCAGAAAGCTGGCATGTGCATGCTTATGATACGGGTGGTGGAGAAGTTCCACACACATATGTCCCCTAACCTTCATCCATTTGTACCGTTCAGTAACAAGAGGAAGAAACTGGCATTCACTGTACCCCTGCTGTTACAGAAAACAGCTCCCTCTGTCACCAAAAAGAGCCATAATGACGTGATGTAACAAGGAAGCTTTTTCAAAAGGTAAATATTTGTTATTATACAAAGATCAAGATTTGTCTGATACTTGACTTTCCCATTACGTTCCCTAATAAGGAAATCTTCGGTCACATATTAAAAAAGGTATAACCATGATTTCCAAAGTTATTTGATAAATACTACTCAATGCAGGTAATTTATTGGCCATGAGTTTCTGTAGTTATCCCATAACTTCTTCCTTTCAATACTCAAACACTCCTACCCAATTAAACTTTCAGTCTTACAGAAAACAGCGAACAGCATAAGATTATACTTATTTAATACCTTTTTTTGGTGCAGTCTTGTAAAGAAGTTGCTGTGTTGGTATCATCTCCACACACAGACCAATTACTATATAACCGGGATGATTCCAGGGGTGGTGGTGTACTTGTGATCCCTCCTAACAATGGGGAGAATAACTGAGTGTCCATTTTTTGTTTCTTGCCGTTTACCTAAATTGAAAAGAGAGTGAACAGTTTTAAAATGTGAAGAGTTTATGTAGGTGAACAATAAAGGGCACCTCTTTTGAAAAAAAGGAAGTTTGTTTGTTTTTTAAAAGAGGTAATATTTTTTCTTTCTGAAAACTTTGTTTCTGCAAATCCATAATTATGGTTTTTTTTAAAAATCAGATGTGTTATTTAAATCGGATTTTTCTTTTTAAAAATAAACCTATTTAAAATTAAATTTGAAATTGTGACAACTTATGTTAAGGCCTAAACTTAGTATAATCTATCAAAATTAATTAACTAAATAATATTCAAGCAGCACATGTTTATGCTGAAATTTTAACGAAAGTCAAACCACTGAACTGGTGGAATTCACTGTGCTAAGCACCTGGAAGTGCATTTGTTGAAGTGTTAACCAGATTTTGATAACAGAAGCCACTTACACAGCTGCAGAGAGAATATTTTCTTTATTTCAGTTTATTCAACTAGTTCGTTAAATGACTACTTCACTGAAAGTTGAGAAATGGATTCAGAATTTAAGAAAAGAAAAAAGGCAGGAAAACTTGCTTTCCTTTCCAGTCTATGCATAAAAACTAGGTGAGAAAGGACGAGAGCTATGGTTTCTAAAATCTAAAGGAAATGGTAACCAGAAACAATCAGTTCAATTAACTAACTACAGATAATACTTCCTTTGTTTATCAAATCAGGTTTAAATGCAGAATATATTTTGATAAAGTTACATTTTAAAAAGTATGCAGCACATTTAACGGTAGCTTTACTTAACCAAAGATAATTTTAAAATGCTGTTTGGGGCATCGTAATTCAACTCCAGTTTCCATCCTAATGGAGCTTGACACAAATCACAAGTAAAAATAAGCATGGGGCATGCCACAACTCTTCAGCTGGCTCAAGGATACTCTCACCGATTGGCATGGCCAAACAGACTTGAGAGACTGGATGCAGAATATCAAATAATTTGAGAGAACTTTCCTGAATGACTTTGAGGATTATATCTAAGGTTTCCACCATCATTTTAAAGGAGGTCCTGACTTGCCTTGAAGTTAGGCTGTGGAAGGAGCAGATGGTGCTATAGCCTTATTTGGTGACGAAAATAAACTAGCCAAAGGAATGCATTGGTCCCTCATTGTCCTCCGTGAGGTTCCTGTTCAACTTCCTGGACGAGCTCCGGTCAGAGAGTTACCTTAGATGGTTCTTTAGAAAGAGGTGATCTATTCTCAGACATGAATCTAGATGAATAAGAAGCAGGAAAATGTTGAGGATTCCATACTGACCTGCATTCCAAGAATGCATTCCATACAGGAAAGGCAGATAATGCCACAGGATGTAAGGTGCCTGAAACCTGTCAGAAGTATGGGATCTATGACAAGAAGGACTCCTTCTTAGGTCTCTTTCAGGAACCAGTCTAGGAGAATGAGGAGAAAATCTACAAGAAGTACTTCTACTGTCATAAAATGAAGATACAGACTAGCAGAACTCCATCCAGAATGGTACATACTATCTGAGGGGTTGTAACAGACTGTGGAGATCTAGACTCTAGTTATTGAAAAATAGATATTGGTACCACAGATAACTGTCTCAGGGAGATTCTTTCATAATCAATACCTTTGGTTCCCATACCAGAAGGGACTTGAATCCAGTAGATATTAGAGAATATCAAAGACAGGAGATTCTGGTATTGGAGTGATCACTATGTTCCTAGAGGTTGTAAAGGCAGCATGCATTGAGAGAGGAATCAGTACCAAGGTAGACTGAGCTCCATGGTACCAGTGTGGATGTCTCAGTAAATTGGGATCTTTTTATTAAGGTGTGGTACTGAAGAATCTGTGGCAGACAGCACCAGTGGTATCAGTACCGAAGAAGTAGTACTGGTCACTGAGAACTGTCAACACAGTACCAAGTGGAAGAAGGCCTTTCCTAGTCCCTGAAGACTCACGGTGCTGACCAGATTTGGAAGGAACGAGCTTGGAGACATCAGAGCAATGAGTCTTAGACCTCTTCTTAGCTGGTGCCAAGGACAGTGACCAGTGCCAAACACCATCTGAAGATCTCTGCTCCTTCCTATCTTGAGCAGGAGGAGTCAGACTGACTGACCTGAAGAGGACTGAAGAGAAGGCTCAGCATGTTTTTGAGAAGCATGAGGTCTCTTAGAGCAGTAGGCATGCTATCCAATATGAGTAGCATTGCTGGTAGCTGAAGCACTACCAGAAACCAGCTTTAAAACAGCAGATTGATTTTGATGAGGGACTTCAAATTTGGGAAAACTCCTCACTGACCTTTCCATCAGAAACATTTTTCAAAGGGTATCTATAGCTCCCTGCATGCACGTAGAAAAAGATTTGCAAACTGAACATTTGTCCGTAATAGTTCCCCTAAACAAAAAAAAAAAAAGGCACTTAGTATGTCCATTATTTGCAGGCACAGGTGATTCACACGCAGTGCAGATTTTAAAGCCCAAAGACAGTGTCAGCCATCAGACTTGCACCTCAATACCAAGTACCAATCGAACAAAAAATACATTTTGCCTTTTTTTGGGGGGGCCAATGGGCACTAAATAAAAATTTATAGGCTACAAAGCACAGTAGTTAACTCACTAAGTAACTATCCTAAACAACCTAAGAAACTACAGGGAGGCAAAAGGACACGATGTAGCTCTGTCTTGCTGCCATTAGCAGCAAGAAGGAATTGAGTGGCAGCTGCGGCTGCTCCATTCTTTATATCCTTGGGAAGGGCATGAGGGAGTACAGGATGCATGAGCAGCCCCAATGAATACAGCTGGATAAAAGATTCTGGGCTTGCACACATGGGGTACACACACCTACAGTGGGATTCAGCTGCTTTGAATTTCTCTATTAGATCCTCAAGAAACCAGAACACTAAAGCCCTGCTTGTTGCAAGACCTAGGCCTCAGTTTGATTTGGTGGTTACCACCATACCTTTTTCTTAGTAGGTCTCTCTTCCCCACTCTGACCCAATCAGATAGATGTAGCTTGGCAGAAAAGGCACCTAACCTGAATGGACTGGACAACATTTTGATGTTATAGGGCACTTTAATAAAGAAAAAAATGGTTACCAACTTTTCGTAACTGTTGTTCTTCGAGATGTGTTGCTCATGTCCAGTCCAGGCTAGGTATGTGCACGCTACATGCAGAGTTGCAGGAGATTTTTCCCTTAGTGGTATCCTTAGGGCCAGCTCTAGCACCCCTTGGAACCTTGTGAACATGAGCCGGAGGCACCCCTTATACCGGTTCCGCACTCTCTCAGTTCCTTCTTGCAGGTAATGCCAACAGAGGGTAGGAGAGTGGGTCAGGGAATGGACATGAGCAACGCTTCTCGAAGAACAACTGTTACGAAAGATTAGGAAACATTTTTTCTTCTTCGAGTGCTTATTCATGTCCAGTCCATACTAGATGACTCACAAGCAGTATCCCCGGAGATGGGCTCCAAGTTCATGTATGTGCCGATCACAACACTGCTCTCCCAAAACTAGCATCGTCACGGGCCTGTTGGGTGACGGCACAGTGGGATGCGAAGGTCTGAATTGATGACCACATTGCGGCCCTGTAGATATCCTGGATTGGTATCTGTGCGAGGAATGCTGCTGATGAAGACTGGACTTTTGTAAAATGAGCTGTCATGATAGCCGGTGGTGGATAGCGGTGCTGTGAGGCTTCGGAAATAAAACAGGCAGAAAAATGTCCTGGTTGTTACGAACTGCAACACCATCTTTGGAAGGAAGGCAAGATGGGGGCGCAGCTGGACCTTGTCTTTGAAGAACACTGTATACGGGGGTTCTGAAGTCAAAGCTTTGATTTCAGAGACCTTTCTGGCCGAGGTAACCACCACTAGGAAGGCACCTTCCACAAGAGGAGTAGGAAAGAACAAGAAGCTAACAGCTCAAAGAGGAGACCCGTGAGCCTTGAGAGGGCCAGGTTTAAGTCCCATTGGGGAATCAGGGCACAAACCTGTGTGTAGACCTTTCTAAGCCCTTGAGGAACCTGATCATCATCTCATGGGAGAAGACTGATCTGCCCCGGACCAGAGGATGGAAAGCTGAGATGGCTGCCAAGTGAACGTTGATTGAAGACAGTCAGACTCTGGTGCTTCAGGTGGATCAAATACTCCAAGAGGAACTGCAGCGAGGGCTGAGATGGAGAAAGATTCCACTCACAGGCCCACAAGTGAAACGTTTCCCCTCAGTCAAGTAGGTAGCCCTGGTGGAGTGTTTCCTGCTACTTAGCAAGACTTGCTGGACCTGCTTCGAGCAGGCCTGCTCCTCGGAGTTTAGCCACACAGAAGCCACACCATCAGGTGTAAGGAGGCGAGGTTTGCGTGAAGCAACCGGTCTTGGTCCTGTGAAATCAAGTCCGGATGTCATGGGAGCTCTAACAGAGTTGCCACCAAGAGGTCCAGAAGTGTGCCGAAGCAAAGCTGGCGTGGCTATGCTGGAGCTATCAAGATAACCTTCGCCTTGTCCCTCTTTTAGGAGGACCTTGTGAACCCCACGGAGATCGGTGAAAAGGCAAACAGCAGCCTGCCCACCCACGAGGGCAGGAAGGCGTCTGACAGAGAGCCCTCACTGAGCCTGTGCACTGAGCAGAACCTGAGGCATTTCCTGTTCTGTCTGGTGGCAAACAGGTCCACCTGGAGAGTCCCCCACTTCTGGAAGATAGCATTGACTACCTCTGGGTGAAGGGACCACTCGGGATGAAAGGAAAAGGACCCGCTGAGTTGATCGGCCAACGCATTCTGTTCTCTGGGAAGGTGTTCCGCCTCGAGGCGGACGGCGTGGTTCACGTAGAAGTCCCACAGACGGAGGGCCTCCTGACACAGGCCTGAGGAGCAAGTTTCCCCCTTGCCTGTTGACATAAAATAATCAAGGCCGTGTTGTCCATCGAGACCTGCACAAACTTGCTGGACAGCTGGGGAAAAAACACCTAGCAGGCCAAATGTATCGCCCTGAGTTTAGCTCTTCCTGGGACCAGAGCCCTTGGATCCTGAGCCAAGGTGGGCTCCCCACCAAGTTCTGATGTGTCCGTAACCAAGGTGTCTGATGGATACGGACCAGCAAAAGGCACCCATTTTATAACCGAACGCGGGTCTACCCATTAAGTCAGAGATGCTAAGGCAGTTGATGGGATTGTGAGAACTGAGTCCAAGTGGTGTCTGCCCAGGGAATAGATTGATGCCAGCCACATCTGTAGGGGTCTGAGGTGTAACCTCACATATTGCACCACGTAAATACACACTGCCATGTGACCTAGCAGCCTGAGGCATACCTGGGCACTCATAAAGTGGATGAGCTGTGATGTGGGCAATTAGATCTGACATAGTTTGGAACTGGGCTTCTGGTAGAAAGGCCCTGGCCTGGGTAGAGTTGAGCACTGCCCCATAAGCTCTACTATTTGCACTGGGACTAGCATTGATTTCTATTTGCTTACTAACAGGCCCAACAGGTGGCCTGTACTATGCCAACGCTGTGCTGAACCTGAGCTTGCAAATGGTCTTTGATCAGCCAATCATCGAGGTACGGGTAGATTTGTACACCTCGACGTCCCAGGTAAGTTGCAACCATCACCATATACTTTGTAAAGGTCTGTGGGACAGCTGACAGGCTGAAGGGGAATGCAGTGAACTGCTAGTGACACTGGCCCACCACAAACTGAAGGAATCTTCTGTGTCCATGGAAGATGGAAATGTGGAAATAAGCATCCTTGAGATCAAGGGTGACATACCACTCTCCCAGATCCAGAGAGGGAATGATGGAAGACAGGGAGACCACGCGGAACCTCAGTTTCTTGAGATATTTGTCGAGGCAACACAGGTCCAGGATGGGATGCAGGCCCCCCTTGGCCTTCGGGATTAGGAAACATCAGGAGTAGAACCCCTTCCCTCTCAAGTCTCGAGGAACTTCCTCTACTGTTATGTACTGTAGCATGTTATGTGACACCATGCAGTACAGAAGGGAAACAGGAGGTCCAAAAACAAAAGAGGGGGATGGATCCTGACTCAGGTCTGTTATATTGTCCTCAGGCATACCCTCAAAAGGCCTGCCTGGAATCACTGGGTATCTACTTGAGCCCTTCTGGGAGGCTGAGGTGGAAGGTAGGGTCTGGTGACGCCTGTAGCCCTTTCCTTTCTTCTTACAGGTATCATGTCTGGGAGGCCCTGAGAATCTGGGAGGCTGTTGAGGCTGGAAATGCTTCCTGGAGGCCGGGGGTGTGTACAGAGCAAAGTGTAGCCCTTGAATCTTTGAGACCACACAGCTTTGAGTCCATCTGTTCAGAGAACAGAGTGGTGCCCTTGAAGGGGAGGTCCTGGACCAACTGCAGCACCTCATGCGAGAGGCCCGATAACTGGAGCCACAAACAGTGTCTCATGGTGACCGCATACGCCGTTGTTCTGGCCGCCGAGTTGGCCGCATCCAGAGCTGCCTGTAAGGAGGCTCTGGCCACAGTCTTGCCCTCCTCCAGGATGGCCATGAACTCGTGCCTCGACTCCTGCTTCGGAGAGTCTCTGAACTTGGCTATCAAGTCCCACAAGTTAAAATCATACCCCCAAGCAACACTTGCTGGTTAGAGATACGAAGCTGGAGGCTTCCCATGGAATAAACCTTTCTGCCAAAAAGGTCCAGTCTCTTGGCCTCCTTATTTTTTGAGGTGGCACTGGGCTTCCTCAGCTTGTCCCTGTCATTTGCGGCTGACACCACCAGGGATCCCATGGGGGGATGTGAATACAAGTACTCGAACCTTGTGGCCAGTATATAGTACTTCTTTTCTACCCATTCTGAGGTACGGGGCAGAGAGGAAGGGTCTGCCATAGAGCCCTGACTGGTCCTACAACCCCCTCATTGACTGGGAGGGCCACTCTGGAGGGAGCCGCTGCAGCCAAGACATCTATCAGGCTGTGAGTGGACTCCTTCAGCTCCTCTATCTCCAAGTTTGTGGTGACCCTATCAGGACCTCCTGATATGTCCTGAAGTCATCTAGCGGAACCAGGTTAAATAATCCTACTACCACCTCCAGTGAGGTCACTTCCGTGACCTCGGAGCCAGGGTCGATGCTGGAGGACAAAGTAGTGGCTCCCCTCTCAGACACGACTGAGTACGACTACTGGGAAGGGGGCCCCGGTAGCAGGGGAAACCCCCATGGGTTCCAATACTATCACTGCATGAGCCAGTGTCCCGGTGGCCAGGCAGCTGCTGCAGGTCCAGTACCAAAGTCTGGTGTGTACGACAGGTACCAGTACTTCTTTTGGCAGAGCGAAGAACTCTTTTCCCAGAGACCGGGGGAGGAGGGGCCATGCCCAGTTCCATGGTTCCACCTCCAGGTAATGCTGGGGAGGCAGTGACCAATGCCAGGTCAGGGACCCTTGTGGGGGGGGGGGCATGCAGCACTTCCCCCTGGAAGGTGCTGCTACTGTCGATGCCACAACTGTCAGTGCCGCAAAGAAGCTTTCTACGCTTTGCACCCTTTTGTCCCTGACAGGCATGGGACCTTGGGGGGTGGGTGGCATCAGGAGGGACAACAAGTCCTTTGCAGCCTGGAAGACCTCTGGAGTTGAGGGGGCCCGCAGGCATGAGGTACCACAACCACTCACAGGAGTGGGAGGTGGGTCCCGAACTGGGCTCGACGCAGCTCTGGGGAGGAAAAGTGGCCTGGCACAGATCTCACTATGTCCGCTGCTCCCCTCCTGTCTCTCTTCAGTGCCGGGGAGAGCCCTCTTTCAAAGCATTGTTTCTTGTGCTTCTTCCTTGGCACCAGGGATGGAGAACGGTGCCAAAAAGAGCCCAGTGCTGGTGGTGCACTTCATACACAGGCCGAAGTACTTAGCACTGATTCGGAGCGGGACGGCTCCGAGGCCAGCAGGAGGGCTGCCTCCATTAGCAGAGCCTTCAGGCGAATGTCTCTGTTTTTCAAAGTCCTTGGTCTGAAGCCCCTGCAGATTCCATACCTCTCCTTAACGTGAGCTTCCCCGAGGCACTTCAGATAGGCCATATGTGGTCGCACACCGGCATAGACTTGGCACCGGATGAGCATGGCTTGAAGCCTGAAGACTGGGGCATGCCCAGTCCCTGGGACAACATCCCTCTAAGACTGGAATAACTATCTGAACTACACTATATATACACACACGAAGACTTGTAACTAAACTCACTAACTACAAAAATTATATATACCCGATCTGAGTCCAAATCACTGTTAGGAAAGCCTTGCTAAGCAAGAAGGCGTTCCAGCCAGCTGGCACTGTTGATAAGAAGGAACTGAGAGGGTGTGGAGTCAGCGGTGCCCCTTATACTGGTGCACGTGTGCAGGGCTCCAGGGGGAGCTAGGGCCAGCTCTATGGATACCACTAAGGGGAAAATGCATGCAACCCCTAGCCCCATTCACTTCAGTGGGGCCATGATTTCACCCAGTCTCTCTTATCAGCTAGCAGGGGATACAAACCTCTCCTTCTTCAAAAAACAAGCTCTCTTGTTGTATCCAATTGGTAAAGGAAATGTAACAACAATGTACTCTGGTGGAATACCTTCTCTCTTAACGCACACCATGACAAACATTCAGCTCATTTTTAATAAGCTGAAATAAGGATTCACCAAGGGAAGGTCATGCCTGACTAATCTAATCGCCTTCTATGATGAGATTACTGGTTCTGTGGATGAAGGGAAAGCAGTGGATGTATTGTTTCTTGACTTTAGCAAAGCTTTTGACACAGTCTCCCACAGTATTCTTGTCAGCAAGTTAAAGAAGTATGGGCTAGATGAATGCACTATAAGGTAGGTAGAAAGCTGGCTAGATTGTCGGGCTCAACGGGTAGTGATCAATGGCTCCATGTCTAGTTGGCAGCTGGTATCAAGTGGAGTGCCCCAGGGGTCGGTCCTGGGGCCGGTTTTGTTCAATATCTTCATAAATGATCTGGAGGATGGTGTGGATTGCACTCTCAGCAAATTTGTGGATGATACTAAACTGGGAGGAGTGGTAGATACGCTGGAGGGCAGGGATAGGATACAGAGGGACCTAGACAAATTGGAGGATTGGGCCAAAAGAAATCTGATGAGGTTCAATAAGGATAAGTGCAGGGTCCTGCACTTAGAACGGAAGAACCCAATGCACAGCTGCAGACTAGGGACCGAATGGCTAGGCAGCAGTTCTGCGGAAAAGGACCTAGGGGTGACAGTGGACGAGAAGCTGGACATGAGTCAGCAGTGTGCCCTTGTTGCCAAGAAGGCCAATGGCATTTTGGGATGTATAAGTAGGGGCATAGCGAGCAGATTGAGGGACGTGATCGTCCCCCTCTATTCGACATTGGCGAGGCCTCATCTGGAGTACTGTGTCCAGTTTTGGGCCCCACACTACAAGAAGGATGTGGATAAATTGGAGAGAGTCCAGCGAAGGGCAACAAAAATGATTAGGGGTCTGCAACACATGACTTATGAGGAGAGGCTGAGGGAACTGGGATTGTTTAGTCTGCAGAAGAGAAGAATGAGGGGGGATTTGATAGCTGCTTTCAACTACCTGAGAGGTGGTTCCAGAGAGGATGGTTCTAGACTATTCTCAGTGGTAGAAGAGGACAGGATAAGGAGTAATGGTCTCAAGTTGCAGTGGGGGAGGTTTAGGTTGGATATTAGGAAAAACTTTTTCACTAGGAGGGTGGTGAAACACTGGAATGCGTTACCTAGGGAGGTGGTAGAATCTCCTTCCTTAGAAGTTTTTAAGGTCAGGCTTGACAAAGCCCTGGCTGGGATGATTTAACTGGGAATTGGTCCTGCTTTGAGCAGGGGGTTGGACTAGATGACCTCCTCAGGTCCCTTCCAACCCTGATATTCTATGATTCTATGATTCTAAGCTGTAAATACTGGGACATAACAATAAGAATTCTGTCCTCGACATCACAGTCAGGCCATGCATGTTTGAGGAGTCAATTTGCTTAACCATTAAGAGCCACATCCTACTCTCGGATATGGAATCACAGCTGAAGACTAAGAGCATCCTTCTGTTTTCAGACAATAGAAGCTGCTAGCACCTGCTAGGACTCCCACCATTCTGTGATGCCCATCTTTCCTTAGCCTTTATAACCTGATTGCCATCAAGGATGCATAGTGTCTATTGTATTGATGATCTTTTTATGTGGATAACAGTTAGCTGGGAAGTGGACTGAAAATTAATTCATTTCATATTGCCACTGAGCACTTAGCAAGTGGTAACAACTTCTTGCGACTATTTTTCAGAATATTTTGCCAAAGAAGCTCATGAGATTATCATCACTAGAGTCACTTGAGGCCAGACTAGACATGGAATTGTTGATTGCTGTAGAAATCTAGGATTACTCTTCTGTATAGTGATGCAAATGGAGACACTAGAGAGATCTTTTCCACCTCTAGCATATAAGAAACCTAAAGACACGCCTAAAGATAGGGTTAACGTATACATTTCAGTCTGAAAAAAACCGAACGAACACTAAGAGAACTCCATTTCTATTCATCTAAGCAAGCAATTACTTTGGACTCACCCGTGGCTCGTAATGACTGAGAATGGCACTTTGTTTGACCATGTCCTCGCTGTCAGAATATAAATTCTCTTTTCCCAAGTTTGTTGCATTGCCGAATATGCAGAAATTCAGAATCTTAAGCACAGGTGTAGCCTATTTAAAGATAATTATACATGAAAAGCAATGGTTAGCAATTTTAACCAGAAACATCAGCGTTTTAAGAAAAAAATAGTATATATTATTCAGAAGGCCAAAAAATGAAACATTAAAGATGATTAACTTGTTATTAGTTGAGTAAATAAGGTTCAGCCAAAATGACAGTACTATATTCCAATCCAAGGCTTGAAAAATCCACTCATCCAGCACAAATTGGAAAATTTCCCTGACAAATGCCATAACTTCCTGCAGAATTTACAATTTCATTAAAAAGAAAAGGATACCTTCCAAATGCAAACAGAAATTAGTAAGACAGCACCACACTGGTTTAAGTTTTCAGGCAGATACTCCCAGTGTCTCCCTGGCTTCTCAGAGCTTCTGCAAGATGCAGAAGAGTGAAAATTGACTAGGTCTGTCAGTTTTCACCTACATGGTGTTAATGAGTTCAGTGTCATTCACCAACAAACAGCAAGTGGGTAAACTGAAGTCTAATTTCAAAAGGATGAACTTAGTGATATTAGACTTCCAAGTGCTGTAATTAAATAAAGAGCAGTCGACTGAAGAATAACGTGGGCAATATTTAAAAGCTTCACATTAGTCAGTTTTTTTCCAAAACATCAACATTTGTAGGGCCCTTAACAATATGTCAAGAAAAAAATTAAACCTGTCTCATAGGCTAGTCACAACATGGCTACTCCACCTCACAGCCAGTTTTGCACTTTCAAGTTAAGATTCCCAACAAACAAGATTTCCCAGAGTAACAGTTTGGCTCTTGGAGAATGGGTTGAAAAAAATAGAGCTGGCCATATGTACATTTATAAAAGATAGCGTGTAAACTCTGCGATTATCAGCAATGACTTACAATCAATTATAGAAGTAGGACTTCCCAGTGAAGACTTAACAGGCTTAACCACAGAAGGTGACTATTAATTTGCCTCTATGCAGCCTCGTAATTTAAGTTTGCATGCTTGCCGTTTCTCCACCTTCATCTGTCTCTGGGTTTGATTCAGCAGAACAACGCCCACTAAAAATCCCTTGGAAAAGTGAAACTCTTAGGATTTATCCTCAATGACAGATTTTTTTTTTAAAAACAGGATAACAAATGTGCAATAATTATCTCACTGTAAAATCCTAAGTGAAGACAAGTCATTTGTAGTGTTTATGCCACTGTAGCTAGGCAATGTCAGCACTATAACTTGGACGGTGGTTGACCTTGCCTACTGTCTCTCAAGCTAAAACTAAGGTCTTGTCTACACTAGAAAGTTAATTTGGATTAAGATAGGGTGTGAATTTACAGTGCAACAGCTGTTCAACTAAACAGAATGAGTGTGTACACATGAAGTTATTCAGGACAGGTAATCAGGAACAAATGAGTTTTAATGAGAGCCATTAAAAGTTTGTTAGCCTATTCTAAACGCTGATTCATTCAAGCTTTTCAGACTAGATTAAGGCCAGGTCTACACTACAGATCTTACAGCGGCACAGCTGTACTGATACAGCTGGAAGATTTCCCAGGTAGCCGCTCTATGTCGAAGGGAGACAGCTCTCCCATCGACATAATTAAACCGCCCCTAATGAGTGGCAGTTGCTATGTTGGTGGGAGATGCTCTCCCGCCAACATAGCGCTGTCCACACTAGCGCTTTTATCAGTGTAATTTATGTTGCTCGGGGGGGGGTTTCCAGTTATACAGACAGAAGTGCTAGTGTAGACATAGGAAAAGACAGAAAACTAAAAGGTTTCAAAAGAAGTTTCTTCTCTCCACACTTTTCTTACGTACATATCATTAAGAGAATAAATAGTTATTTTACAATTGTTTTCTTTTGACTAATTTTATTCTGTTTTAGTTCATTTCAATTCCTCTGTTGACTGGTATTTTCGATATACCCAAAACAAAGAATTTACTGAAGCATTCTCTCCATTAAACTGCCTCCCACAGTCCCCAGCGTGGGCAGACAAGTTGCTCCACAACACCCTGTAAATGGGAACACAGAGCCATGTTGTGGTGTCAGCAGTCTTGAGATATGCTCAAGATATGCTCAGATAGTTATATTGCCTGTCATGGCCAGATACAGAACAAGTGTGGACACAAGGAGCGACAGCACAATAGGTGTGGATGCACTCTCATGGGTTAGGTTACCACTGGTTAATTAACCTGTGATTGCTTACCCTAAGGTAGGCATGCAGTGAAGATAAGGCCTTACTGATCTGTTAAATAACATGTATACGATCAATATGGCTCAGCTATTAGCACATTCATCTGTGTGTAGAAGTACACTTACTGAAAAAGACCCAACAGTTCATCTAATATATCACAACAGCTATCACATTGTATTATACTGGATATTTCACAGGAATACAAAAGAAACAATACTGCATCTGACCAGGTATGCAATTATGAAGTGGGGAGGGGTAAGCATTCTATTGCAAGCAATTTATGTCCTAGAACAGGAGGCAACTGGGGAGCATTTCAAATCACTGGGTGATACTCCACGATGCCACGTATGTAGGTAGGTGTCCAAGTAAAAGTTAAAGTCTATGGCAGCTGTTTGAAAAAGATTATGGAACCACCTTTGTGTCCTAGCCAACACTCTCTCTCAGTAGAATAGATTTTCAATGTCCACGGCTTTCTCTGAGCTGTTGCTGAGCACTTAATGGCTAATATGCATGCACACTCATTGCACTAGTAGTAAATAATTCACTGTTTGAAATGCATTTTGGGATATCTTATGTATAGAAGATGCTTCCATTATAGCTTTGACAGAAGCAAATGCTTTAGTTACAGGAAAACTGACAGCTTGCATTTTATTTGACTAATTTTAAAAAATTCATGTTTCTCACAAAGCACCTTTAATAGTATCCCCTGAATTATTTTAAATTTATTTTTTTTTAATTTTAATTGTTTATCTTTTTCATCTGCTATTGTTTAGCAGGATTTCTCCCATCCCCATCCACACTTCTGCTACGGGTTCTGGTTCTTCAGTAGCAGCAACATTGAGGCAAAGTCTCTTAACTTAAAAAAAATTCTTAGATTTAAAGTCATGCCAGGAAATGAGAAACAAACTTCCTCCTTTTGCCCTCCGCCCAACTACATCTGGTCTCCAGTCACATGGAGAGGATAGGGGCCTCCTTCACCCCTGCAACTAAGTGCCTCTTCTGATCTCAATGGAAGGGTGGGGGAGTGTATGCCTCAGCTAGTACCAGGTGCTCTCCAGACCCTTAACAGGATTTGAGAGTAATGGATGACCCACCAACACTTGTTCATCCCCATCTGACCCCATAGAGAAAAAAATATTCACTAACTCCAAGACTCCAATTGCTTCCTCAGTCAGTACACGGGTCAAGGGAGGGAAGAATCCATCAGTACCCCACCCCAGGTTTTAAGTCACTCCCAAGTTCTATACAAGGATCCAGGGAAGTACTCTCTATCCCCACTACCTAAGGCATTACCCATAACTATAACAGGTATAAAATTTTTCAGACAGAAAAATGATTTTAAAGTTGACAGCATCCTTATAAAGTTGCTAGATGATTTTCATGATACCAGTTTCCCCTACCTAAGGCACAAAAAGATTCTTTTTGGGATGAAAGCAATCCATGCTTTGGCTCAGCCAAAAGGTGAATGTTTTTGTGGAAATTCATTGGGCTATTTTTGAGTTACCTGAGGTATGTACGTGTGGGGAAGGCAGGGAAAAAACAATTTCCCATTATCTTCTTGCATGCTTTAAAAAAACCACCACCAAAATTCTGAAACCTCAAATTTAGCCAATAAATTATCTTCACTGAGGAATGGGAATTTGTCTAACAATAAAAAGAAAAGAAGTACTTGTGGCACCTTAGAGACTAACAAATTTATTTGAGCATAAGCTTTTGTGAGCTACATGCATCCGATGAAGTGAGCTGTAGCTCACGAAAGCTTATGCTCAAATAAATTTTTTAGTCTCTAAGGTGCCACACGTACTCCTTTTCTTTTTGCGGATACAGACTAACAGGGCTGCTACTCTGAAACCTAACAATGTAATTTTCAAATAGTCACTATATTAAGATTTGAAGGAGCTTTAGCACGCACACAGATGTTTTATTATGCCTTTCTAGTCAGATGCAGTGTGTATGTGGGTGCCACTACAGAGAAGTGTAAAAATTTCACTAGTTCTGGGGCTCTGCACCTCAGAATATACCTAGGCCTCCTGAGAACAGGCAATTTGAAATAAATATTTTGAGGTGACATGAGAAAGCATGGTAAGAGGATTGGCAACCTATCTGAAGTCCAGGAGTGAAGGCCAAATTCAACAATTCAGGTGATGTGGAAAAGGCACTGAAAAGTCTGGGGAACTCTCTTCCTTCTCAGACCACCTACTTTGAATCTCCTTCACTCTGAAGGCCCATGTGCATTCCGGGTTGCAAAGCCACAGAGCATAAAAAATTTGAAAAAATGACTGGAGAACAGAGGTCTCCAATCCACACCCTGGCTAACACCAAACCGGTACCTTTGAAGTATGCACTACTGTAGTTCTTTTCCTAATAAAGATTAAAAAATTAAATACAGAAACATTAATGCAACTTTAAGGTTGCAGATTCAAAACTCGGACAGCAAGAAATGCAAATGTTAAAGCTCTCTTGGCAACATTAATGTATGTGCAATGTGAGCAAATAAATGTGGTCATAAGAACCTTAATTTTGTTATTTCTGTCTGTCAAATTCAGTTTACAGCCTTATTACTTAAAATACAGTAAAATTAAACTAAATTAAAATGAAAATAGGTTACAGACAAGGGCCTTGTTTCCACACCAATTTTTTCCAATCTTTTGGAATCAGACATGCTCCCAAATACCTTCAAGAAAAAAAATCAATCTAAAAAGTACACCTGTTGCCAGAAAACTTCTGTACACAGAAGTACCATTGATATAAATAGCTGTTCCAGGTGCAAAGAGTTTGGAGTATCTTGCCCCTGCTTTCAAGTTTTGGAAGCCAGTCTTTGTATAATGAGTTATAAATTATTTCATAATAGTATTAAAGGGACCCAAAGTGCAGAACAATCTTACTGAAAAAGATTATTTTACTACAGTTCAGGACTTTATAGCTCTGCTCTCCGATTATTAAAACATAACAAGTATTCCTTACTTTCAAAAACTCTTCATGAAGCATTCATATAAAGTTGTCAAGTATTAGAATAGTCTGCAAAATTCAATTTAAAAGAATCTTTTCCAAAAGGCTCTGACTCAAATTAGGTGTCTATTCAAGAATATTTCATTTAAGGGAGGGAAAGGGGAACAGACAACTTTTATTGGCCCTATCAATAGGCAAACTATAAAATTCATAAGATTTGTAAGTGGCCAAACCACTAATAAAGCATTTAATTATAAGTCATTCATTGCAGATTCTACTGAGCGGTAACGAAGCTTGATACTATCTAACGACACTTCCTCCACCTTTTAATTCATACCTCTGTCACAATCCATTATCTTCTGGTAGAGCAGGGAAACAGGAGGGACTATCAACTCTGACCCACTAAAATGTCAACAAAACCAAGTCAGTTTAAGTGGGTTTCAATATTTTTATAAATCACATATTACAGATCATAAGATAAAAAATATTTTTGAAAGGGTTAAAAAGGGACACAGTACAAAATCAACAAACCTGCCATTTAAAAAAATGAAAGTAAAAGTGAAGTTACCATATATTGTTCCAAAAGTTTTATTCAAAACAAAAAAGATGATTTGGGCACTACTTAATACCTACTAAAATTCCATTTTTTGTCCTTCAAAATGTATTCTCACTTTTAAATAGACTAACAGATACTTATAAAAATATTCCTAACATGTTAAGAAATTGACTGGCACTGAATGTCTCAAAAGGAGCTGAAAGCAACAAGCCAATGTTTGTTATCAAGTAAGAGAACTCTCCCCTCACCTGTGCCAAGATTTAAATGTACTAGGTAGCTCATTATTACATTCATACAAGGATTTATTTCTTATTTATATTAGCCTACTGTGATTAGATTCAGAAACTGCTTCTTTCTGTCAGCAATTTTTAAAATTCCTACAGAAAGGAAACCCAGACAAAGATCTCAAAAATATCAGATTGAGGTAAACATTGTGTCATGCTATTTAACAATACAAGCCATAAAATACAGAAATGAAAGGAAAAATTATCTGGCTGGAAAGTTACTAAACTGTTTGGTGTTTGTTTGATTAGAGTGAAGGAGTGATAGATGGTGATCCCTCGCTGTCCTCCCTACTAATAAATTTGTCTTTTTCCCTTAGTAGAAGGCTCCTTTTGAGCGACCAATAACATACAACTGCGGTTTGGAGTCTTGGGCTTTTGTGGTAAGTGTTAATAATAGCAATTTCCGAGGTGATTTATAAAGGTTGGGCACAGCCAGGCAACTAGGTTATCACAGCTTCTTCTAAGCAGGCCACCAATCTAGCTCCTTTAGAAAATATTATTCTGAAAAAAATGCTTTGTTAGACTGTATTTTCCACTCACTACAACAGCAATATTCATACAGCCTCCAAACATCGCCCCTGATCTAGATAATGCACATATAACTGAATTCCAGGTGTGAGAATCAACTTCCACCAAAACAAAACCTGCACAAACGTTACCATCAGCCGTTCCCTGAGTGCGTTCCTCCCACCGACACAAGCCACTGGGGAAGCAAAAGCAGCAGAGGTGTTAAAACATAACAACCATACGCACTGCAGCACCAGCTGATCCCTGTGCCATGAAGTCTAGTGGCGTAGTCTTGTACCTTGCTGAACCTCGTCCACCTCCCCTAAACACCGCTGCCATGGGACACACACGCACACTGCACACCTCCGATACTCCTTGCATATAGAAACTGTTGCCAGGCTATGGCCAGCGTCTCTCCTCCACCCACTGAAGCAGCACAATACACAAACAGGGGAGAAAGGCAGGCACGGCTTGGTCTGCGCGCAGCAAAAAGCCCCTAGTATGAATTCAGAAGGTAAACTAGCAGCATTAGCATTAAGCACTTACGCCTCACGGCTTGCCCTAGACAGAGTCGCCACAAATCTGCGCCTACTAGGAGAAACACTGCGAACTGCCTGCACTTGAATGCCACCCACCCCACAGCCCCTTCAAACACTTTCCCCATTTAAATGCACCCGCTGCAGCAACAGCAATCCCCTCTTCTGTACAAGGATTTCAGGTTGCCCAAGGCCCTGCTACAGGAGTAAAAAAAAAAAAACCGAGCTTACATTTTCGTTCCTCTTGCTATACAACCATTCTCAGCCCTGTCATGTGTGATGTCACTGTAGTACCAGTATGTGGAAGTACTATGGGAATTGTAGTCTTCTCCCTATTGTGTAACAGCTACAAAGTACAGGGCTCAAGGTAATGTACTGCAAATGTGAGAGCCCTGGAAACAGCCTCCTTACTACATTTTCGGAGCTGCCTGGGGGAAAAGGCTAAAGTCTAAACCGATACGGGCAGGATGAAAAAGGGAGAAGTGCTGCAAAACTTAATTCTTCTTTCTCTGCTCCCCACTTTAGATTAAGCAATTTTAAGGTGATCACATTCTTTCAACAGGTTTCAGAGTAACAGCTGTGTTAGTCTGTATTCGCAAAAAGAAAAGGAGTACTTGTGGTACCTTAGAGACTAACCAATTTATTTGAGCATAAGCTTTTGTGAGCTACAGCTCACTTCAAAGGTGCCACAAGTACTCCTTTTCTTTATGCTTTCAACAGTGATTTAAATTGTCGTCAGAACGCATCACTCACTAGGAAAGCATTACTAGCTGTGGGATTTAATTATTTAAATTAATTTTTTTTAATGAAGTACAAGAGTTCTGATCATAAAAGTCCCATATATTACTGGGTTGGGGGGAGTAATTCTCCATAAAGAAGCAATTCACTGACCATGTGTTATGTTTGTTACGGTGAGTGTGACAGACAAAAGAAAAAAGACTATTTCCTCCACAAAGACATTAGTCTAGTAAAAAGAACAGGAGTACTTGCGGCATCTTAGAGACTAACAAATTTTTTAGAGCATAAGCTTTCATGGGCTACAGCTCACTTCATCGGATGCATAGAATGGAATATATAGTAAGATATACATATAAACATACAGATAAGTTGGAAGTTACCATACAAACTATGAGAGGCTAATTAGTTAAGATGTGCTATTATCAGCAGGAGTCCAGTAAAAGACATTGCCTCACCCACATCTCTCTGTTTCCAACACAGAGGGTCATGGTTTGTGTCACTCTAGCCAGCCCACTATTGAGTAAGACTTGAAAAGGTGAGGTTTTTAAAATAATTTTATTTTTAGAAGAAATTAAATTCTCAATTTGAACATCCTGATTTTGAACTTTGAAGGCTTAATAGTGTAAGCTCTTTAAAACTAGTTTGCAGGGATCTTAGCATGCTACTAGCCAAGCATTTAAAATCTTAGTTTAAAATCTAGTTTTTAGAGGGCTTAGCATTGTTAACAGGCTAAGCATTTTAAAATCTTGGTCTAAAATCTAAAGTTTACCCAGATCTAAAACCTAACTTGATCAGAGAGGCTGAACTGGTGACTCATAGCCCCCTTGGAGGTGCTAGGCACAATGGCAGCTGAGTACTACTCACTTATCAGTGATAACCCTTCATCACAGGGGTAAATAGTAGAGGCCAGGACCCAAATATCAGGAACTCTATCATTAGAAATAGATAGAAATCACAGAAATGTAGGATTAGAAGGTACCTTGACAGGTCATTTAGTACAGTCCCCTGCACTGACGTAGGACTAAGTATCATCTAGAGCAGTGCTTCTCAAGCTATCTGATGTGGGGGACCGGAAATATTTTTTTTCCAATGTGCGCACAGACTGGCAGCCAATGGACGGTCTGCGGACCACCACTTTGAGTAGCACTGATCTAGACCACCCTGAGAGGTATTTGTCTAACTTGTTCTTAAAAATCTTCAGTGATGCAGATTCCACAGTCTCCCTAGGTAATTTATTCCAGTGCTTAACTACCCTTACAGTTAAGAAGTTTTTCCTAATGTCTAACCTAAATTTCCTGTGCTGCAATTTAAGCCCATTACTTCTTGTCCTGTCCTCCGTAGTTAAAAAGAACAATTTATCACCTTCCTCTTTATAACAAATCTTTATGTACTTGAAGACTTATCATGCCCTGCCCTGCAGTCTTCTCTTCTCCAGCCTAAACAAACCCAATTTTGAGAGGTCTTTTCTCACAGGTCACGTTTTCTAGACCTTTAATCATTTTTGTTGCTCTTTTCTGGACTTTTTCTAATTTGACCACATCTTTCCTGAAGTGTGATGCTTAGAACTCGACAGAGTACTCCAGGTGAGGCATGAACACTGCTGAAAAGAGTAGAAGAATTCTCATGTCTTGCTTACAACACTGCTAATACATCCCAGAATGATGTTTACTTTTTTTGCAACAGTATTATATTGCTGACTCATTCAACTTGTGATCCACTATAACCCTCAAATCCATTTCTAGGAAGTCATTTCCCATCTTGTATTTGGCCAACTGATTATTCCTTCCTAAGTGTAGTACTTTGAATTTGTCCTTATTAAATTTCATCCTATTTATTTCAGGCCATTTCTCCAGTTTGTGAAGATCATTTTGAATTCTAATCCTGATTCTAATCATATTTGGGTTTGTGATGACTGGGAGAACCACATAGTGAATTATCTGCTTGGTGCAATGGTATCAGATCTCATGAGACATCTATAGCCTTATAGGTGGTACTAGTGAGTGCTACACATAGGTACCAATGACACAGGGAAAGATAGGGGGAGAGGTCTTGGAGGCCAAATTTAGGCTGCTAGTTAAGAAATTAAAGTCAAGGACCTCCATGGAAGCATTTCAGAGAATGCTACCAGTTCCATGTGCAGGGCAGTATAACAGGCAGAACTGCAAGGTCTAAATGCATTGATGAGATGATGGGTTAAGAATGAGATTAGGTTTATTAGGAACTAGGGGAACCTTTTGGGGAAGCCTTTTAGTATATGAGATGGATGGGCTCCACCTTAATCAAAATGGAAGCAGACTGCTGGCATGTAAAACTAAAAAGGTTGCTGAGGATTTCTTAAAGTAAGAGCTGGGGAAAGCCAACAGTTGAGGAGCAGCACACAATTTAGGTGGTGATATCCCTTAAGGATGAATATATTAAAGGGTGAACTCTGTATCCTAGTTTAGAAGTAGGAAAGAAATTGGTAAAATACAGGTAGTAGCTAGTGAGCAACACTCAAACATAAGAGTCCCATTTAAACACAGTCCAAGAAATTAAACATTGACAAAATATATAAGTGCTTATATACAAATACTAGAAGTCTAAATACTAAGATAGGGGAACTAGAATGCCTGGCATTAAATGAGCACATTGATATAATAGGCAATGCAGAAACTTAGTGGAATGAGAATAATCAGTGGGATATGATAATACCAGGGGACAAAATATATAGGAATGACTGGGTAGGTAGCGCTGGTGGGACAGTGGCACTATGCTAAAAAAGTATAGAGTCAAATAAGGTAAAAATGTTAAATGGTTCAAACTGTACCATAGAATCTCGATGGATAGAAATTCCATGCTTGAATAATAAGAGCGTAGCAGTAGGACTATACTACTGACCACCTGACCAGGATGGTGACAGTGACTGTGTAATGCTAAGGGAGGTTAGAGAGACTATAAAAATCAGAAAACACAATGGATGATTTCAACTATTCGCATACTGACTAGGTAAATGTCACCTCAGGCATGATGCAGAGATAAAACTTCTAGATACTATGAGTGACTGCTTCTTGGAGCTCCTAGTCCTTGAACCTACAAGGGGAGAGGCAATTCTTGATTTAGTCCTCAGCTGAGCACAGGATCTGGTCCTGAACTGCTCATTAATAGCAACCATAATGTAATTAAAGGTAGCAGCCTTGTAGGGGAGAAAACACCAAAAGATACCCCACCACAGTAACATTTAACTTTAGAAAGGGGAACTACAAAAGAATGAGGATGCTAGTTAGATTGAAATTAAAAAGAGCAGTCAGAAGGGTAAAATGCCTGCAAGCAGCACGGAGAATACTTCAAAAAACCATAATAAATGCTCAGATTAAATGTATAACCCAAATAAAAAAAAGATAATATGAGGACCAAAAGAATTCTGCCATGGCTAAACAGCAGAATAATGTAGGCTATTAGAAGCAAAAAGGCATCCTTTAAAATTTGGAAGTCAAATCCTAATGAGGAAAACAGGAAGGAAGGATCACTCATTCTGGCAAGTAAAATGTAAAAGTATAATAAGGCAGGCCATGAAAACATTGGAGAAGCAACTTGCTAAAGACGTAAAAAGCTAACAGTAAAAAAATTTTCAAGTACAGAAGCACAAAGCCCGACAAACAAGCAATGGGGCCACTAGACGACAAAGGGGTTAAAGGAGCCCTCGAGGAAGACAAGACCATCGTAGAAAAGCTAAATTAATTATTTGCATCAGTCTTCACTGCAGAGGATGTGAGGGAGATACCTTCATCGGAGCTAGTTTTTGGGTGACAAATCAGCCATCCCAAATACTATCCCAAATTGTTGTGTCAATAGAAGAGGTTTTCCAACAAATTGACAAATTTAACAGTAATAAGTGACCAACACCAGATGGCATTCACTCAAGAATTATGGAGGAACTCAAATATGAAATTGCAGAACTACTAGCTGTCATATGCAATCTATCACTAAATTCAGTCTCTGTACCAGATGACTGGAAGGTTAGCTAATATAACATCAATTTTTAAACATGACTTCAGAGGAGATCCTGGCAATTACCGGCCAGTAAGCCTAACTTCAGTACTGAGAAAACAGGTAGAAACTATAGTAAAGAACAGAATTTTCAGACACGTAGATAAACAATTTATTGGGGAAAAGTCAACACAGCTTTTGTAAAGGGAAGTCATGCCTCACCAATCTATTAGAATTCTTTGAGGGAGTCAACAAGCATAGGAATAAGGGAGATCCAGTCAATATAATGTACTTGGATTTTCAGAAAGCTTTTGACAAGGTCCCTCACCAAAGGCTCTTAAGGAAACTAAGTAGCCATTGGATTAAAGGGAAAGCCCTCTCACGGATCAGTAACTGGTTGAAAGACTGGAAACAAAGGGTAGGAATAAATGGTCCATTTTCACAATGCAGAGAGGTGAACAATGGGGTCCCACAAGGATCTGTGGGACCTGTGCTGTTCAACATATTCATTAATGATCTGGAAAAGGGGGTGAACAGTGAAGTGGCAGTGTTTTCAGAAAATAAAAAATTATCAGGATACGGTAGTTAAAACCAAAGCAGACTGTCAAGAATTAGGAGCATCTCACAAAACTGGGTGACTGAGTGGCAACAACATGGCAGATGAAATTCAGTGTTGATAAGTGCAAAGAAATGCACATCAGAAAAAATAATCCCGATTATACATATATAATGATGGTTCTAAATGAGCTGTTTCCACCCAAGAGAGAGCGAGACATTGGAGTCATGTGAATAGTTCTCTGAAAAAATATGCCCAATGCATAGCAGTGGTCAAAAAGACAATAATGTTAGGAACTACTAGGGAGGGGACAGAAAATATCTTAATGCCAATGTTTAAATCCACAGTCTGCCTATACCCTGAATACTGCCCAGTTCTAGTTGCCCTATCTCAAAAAGGATGTTGTGGAACTGGAAAAGGTTAAGAGAAGAGCAAAAACATGATCAAGGGTATATGGAACAGCTTCCATATGACGAGAGACTAAAAAGATTAGGGTGTTCAGCTTAGAAAAGAGATAACTAAGGGGAGGGGGGATATGATAGAGATCTATAAAATGGTATGAATGGTACGGAAAAAGTGGATAGAGAAGTGTTATTTATCCACAATACAGAAACCAAGGATCACCCAATTAAATTAATAGGCAGCAGGTTTAATACAAATAAGAGGAAGTACTTTTTCCACACAACCAACCTGTGGAACTCATTGCCAAGGGATGATGTGATGGCCAAAAGTACAGGGTTCAAAAAAAGAACTGGATAAGTTCATGGAAGATATGTTTTTATAATAGCCATTGATGGTCCTAAGAACGGCCATACTGGGTCAAAACAAAGGTCTGTCTAGGCCAGAATCCTGTCTTCCAACAGTGGCCAATGCCAGGTGCTTCAGAGGGAATGAACAGAACATAATTATCAAGTGATCTATCCCCTGATTAGCCAAGATGGTCAAGGACGCAACCCCATGCTCGGGGTGATCCTATACCTCTGACTACCAGAAGCCAAGAGTGGAAGACAGGAGTAGATCACTCCATGATTACCCTGTTCTGTACATTGCCCTTGAAGTTTTGGTATGGGCCAATGTCAAAGACAGGATACTGGGCAAGATGGACCATGGTCTGATCCAGTATGGCAGTTCTTTTGAATCACAGAATATCAGGGTTGGAAGGGACCTCAGGAGATCGTTAGAAGCTGAAGGGGTTGGTTGACTTTTCACAAGTGCACACCATACCAAACACTCCACTATATATGGTAACTTGATGCTGAGTTAGCATGTTATTTTCTATGTACGGTTTGCAGTCCAGGAGGCCACAGATTATTTCTGTTCTTAATAAAACCTTTGGCAGCATCTACACTACCAAGTGTTTTGCCAATTTTCAGCAATAGTGCACCTGAACCAATGTAAGCACTAGTGTATATCACACTTGAGTGTTTCCAGCATTGTGCCCTGAACCAATACTCTGACCAAGAATTCGTAGACTGTAAAGCCAGACAGAACCATTGTGATCACTAGTCTTACCGCCTGTATAATACAGGCCATATGACTTCTCTGAATTAATTCCTGTTTGAACTAGAGCTTATATTTTAGAAAAAAACATCCAATTGTGATTTAAATATTGCTACTGATCGAGAATCCACCACAGCCTTTGGTAAGTTGTTCCAATGGCGAATTGCCCTTTCTGTGAAAAAAAAACTGCACCTTATTCATTATTTACTGTGTATTACTGTAGCTCTTAGGAGCCCTAATTCCAGTCTAAATTTGTCCAGGTTCAACTTCCAGCCTTTGGCTCTTGTTACACCTTTATCTACTAGATTGTCCATGATCAAATTTCTGTTCCCCATGTAGGCACTTATAGACTGTGATTTAAGTCACTCCTTAATCTTCTCTTTGTTCAACTAAACAGACTGAGTTCCTGGAGTCTATCATTATACAGCATTTTTTCCAATCTTTTAATCATTTTGGTGGCTCTTCTCTGAACTCTCTCTGATTTATCAACATCTTTTTTTGAGTTTTTGACACCAAGACTGCATGTGGCAGGCACACAAGTGCCAAATATTGAGGTAATATAACCTCACTACTTCTTGTCACAATTACACATCCAAGGATCACATGGTATTACAGCAGGTGTTCACGTTCCACTGATTATACATCATGACTCCAAAGTCTTTTTCAGAGTCACTGTCCGCTGTTCTCCAATTAGGGCCTACGTTTTTTATTCCCAGATATATACATTTACATTTGGATGTATTAAAACACATTTTATTAATTCAAAGCACAGTTCTGCAAATGCTAATCTATATAGCTCTTATATAGATACTAAAAAAACAAGCATTAACTTAACTGGTGCAAACATGAGTGCTGATGGCTACAAATAAAGTTTGACAGCAGAATTTCATACCTGTTTGACCCCAGCACGGAAGGGGGGGACAAAAGATGAAAACATTAATCTACTAAAAAATCTATTCATTCAAATATCATAATTTCCACTGCATCATAGGTTTGAGAATAGTACTTTACAGAAATATAAGAAAATACACAGTCCCTGCTCTAAAGGGCTTACAACTTACCTAAAAGCAAAATAAAAACTTGAAACTGACAGAGCCATCAAAATGAAATTTGAGATACTGCAGTTGACACTAAAAATTTGCAAAAAGAAAAGGAGTACTTGTGGCACCTTAGAGACTAACAAACTTATTTGAGCATAAGCTTTCGTGAGCTACAGCATCCGATGAAGTGAGCTGTAGCTCACGAAAGCTTATGCTCAAATAAATATGTTAGTCGCTAAGGTGCCACAAGTACTCCTGTTCTTTTTGCGGATACAGACTAACACGGCTGCTACTCTGAAAACTAAAAATTTGATAAACTTTAAATTTATGAACTGGTGGGGAGTGTATTCCAGAATCTGTTTTTTTAAGAGTGGATACTAGATTTATTAACGACACACAGACACTCCCCACCCCAAAACAGTATGCAAAGCCCCCTATTGGCTCTGCACAAGTAAGTAAACATAGTTGTGCTTCATCAATGATGGCTGTGAAAAAATCAGTCAAGAAATGCCAGCAAGTTCTACTGCACTAAGACCATAGGGAAGAAAAAAAAAATGCATGCCTGATGCAAAAGATATCATGAACAGCAGAGAACAAACCACACTCCCACATTCTATATATAGTAGGTTTTATAGAATGCAAGCCTCCACTCATAATCTTGTCTAGCAAGTTAGTTGGCTCAAGATTTACAAATGCTTTAGCTTAACAGTAATGGTTGACTGAAATATTCAAATATCTACAAATATCTGAAAGTGCTTGTCTAGCAGTTTTTGTACCAATTTAAATCAGGAAAAAAACCTATTCAGTTAAATCGATTCAACCACCTAAACAATGAGGAGTCCGGTGGCACCTTAAAGACTAACTGATTTATTTGGGCATAAGCTTTCATGGGTAAAAACATGCATCTGAAGAAGTGGGTTTTTACCCACAAAAGCTTATGCCCAAATAAATCTGTTAGTCTTTAAGGTGCCATCAGAATCCTCATTGTTTTTGTGGATACAGACTAATACGGTTACCCCTCTGATACTCAACCACCTAGTATACATGTAGTTATACCAATAGAAGAGTGATCATATTGTACTTAATCAGTACAGCTCCCTATTGTGGATTTAACTGAATCGGTACAAAAGCTATGTGTAGACACAGCTTTAACTGTTACCAGCAATCCTTAGATTTTCCTTGCTTTTTTCAACATTAGAGATAATGGAATGAGAACAGCCTTCCATTTTCTAACTGCAATATTTCAAAAGTGAATGTGAAGGATAAAATGCATTTAAATTTTTATTTCAGGTTCAGTAAATGCTATTTTATTCCCCTCAGCATTCTCTTAACATCTGATGTTTCAGCACAAATGACTCCTGTCTCCTTGTACTGTAGTTCAAGCTTTTGTACTTGTTTACTTCACAACTCTCCTCTGACATCCCTCTGTTCAGAAATGTCACTATTTTCTGTAGCCCACCACCTCTCACATTCTTTCACTTCTCCCTATAACCTCTTAACAGATTTTTGGCAGGAATATGTATGATAGAGATGGGGAAAGGAAGATGCTTCTTCATTTTCACATATAAATATATATAATTTACCATATAAGAACAAGTCACAGCCCTCATTTATACTGTTTTGCAATATCAATAAAAGGCACAAAGGTATCCTCTTGTCTTCAAAACTGCATAACATCCTTGAATGTTTAACATCAGTTCTTCATGAAACAGATTTTAATATTTATCCACACCCTAGTGATTTTAGAAATAATTCAGAGTCTAGGCTGTCCAACCACCACTAAATCCATATATACAGTAGGAGCACTTCACCCGTATACAAAAAGTGGTACACTATACCAGCAAAAAGAAAAGGAGTACTTGTGGCACCTTAGAGACTAACCAATTTATTTGAGCATGAGCTTTTCTTTTTGCGAATACAGACTAACACGGCTGTTACTCTGAAACCTGTCATTATACCAGCAAGGTGCTCCTAACTTATACAGGCAAAGATGCACTTTTACTGGTACAGCTTATTCCACCCCTTGTTTCCGTGAGCAAAACAAGCTATACCAATAAAACTGCACTTTCTGGCCAGCATAATTGCATCTGCCAGCAGCTATGTTAGTCAGGGACCATACCCCATCCCAGATGAACAGAGCTAGGCCAGCAGAAGTCTGTAGATAAACATGGCCTGAGAGACACTTTAAAACTTGTGGCAATAGATAACTTCCCCCAATTACACTTTCAATAAGATGGGAAGATACATCAACAGTCACCCCTGTACAGCGCTTAAAGCGGTGTGAAAAAAGCATGAGAGGGGAAGAGTGCCATACTTTGGTAGCAACAGCTTCAGGAAGTGATTAAAGTGCGCCCCTCAATGACGCAGCTTGATTTTTAATTGCTTTTTCCAGGTCTGCAAACACTACCCCCAACAAACCCTTTCAGCACTATGGCGGGAAGGTATGAACAGGAGCTAGTGGGCACTAGGGCAGGGGAAGCAGGGAGGGTGGACGACTGGCAAGACCCCCAGCAGCGGGCAGAAAATTGGGTTACCCATTGCCACCACCAGTGCTGTTGGAGGGGTCAGTACAGCGTGGCAGCCGCCAGCCCCAGCCCCAGGTAGATACCACAGTGATGGGCACTTCGAAAGCCCCGAGAGGACGCCCTGGGAGCAGGATGGGGAGTGTGTGTGCGTGCGGGGGTCACTGCCCCAAGAGGCAAAGGGAAGGGAGCAGCCCAGCCCCCCACAGCCAGAGAAGTGTGTGTGGGGGGGTGTCACTACCCCAACAGGCAAAGGGAAGGGAGCAGCCCAGCCCCCCACAGCCAGAGAAGTGTGTGTTGGGGGGGGGTCACTGCCCCAAGAGGCAAAGGGAAGGGAGCAGCCCAGCCCCCCACAGCCAGAGAAGTGTGTGTTGGGGGGGGTCACTGCCCCAAGAGGCAAAGGGAAGGGAGCTGCCCAGCCCCCCACTGCCAGAGAAGTGTGTGTTGGGGGGGGTCACTGCCCCAAGAGGCAAAGGGAAGGGAGCTGCCCAGCCCCCCACTACCAGAGAAGTAAGTGGAGGGGTGGCTATCACACCTGCCCCAATACCTGAGGCGAGGGGAGCACCTGCCCCCCCCCCGTGGAGCAGCAAGGCGCACCCGTCCCGCCTGCCCTGGAGGAGGAAGCCCGACTCTGACCCGCAGCCGCCCGGAGTACAAAGGGGGAGGGGGAGCCCCAGGGAGAAGTATGCATCCGCTGAAGTGAGCTGTAGCTCAGGAAAGCTTATGCTCAAATAAATTGGTTAGTCTCTAAGGTGCCACAAGTCCTCCTGTTCTTTTTGCGGATACAGACTAACAGGGCTGCTACTCTGAACTAGATCAGCAGGACACTCCCCCCGCCCCCAGCCAAACTGGCCTCCTGGCTCCGCCCACCGGAGACCAGGAGGCTCCTGTCCGATCCCTTCCCGGGGGAGAAGTGGGGCTTGGCCTCACCTCCGGCCAAGAGGCCTTCGCGAAGCGGGGAGCCTGCGGCTCGGCGCTAGCAGCCACCATCTTACCCCTCCTCCACCCCTTCGCCCGGGCGCGGGATGGTGGCGCCCGCCGAGCCCACTTCACCCACGGACAGGTGAGCGGCTCCCCAACCGCCCCGCCCCGCGTCGGGCGCGAGGCGAGGCGGGAGCCAGGCTGGGGGAAGGTGGGGGCGGAGCAGCTAACTGTCTCTCTCAGCGCGCGCTCCTTCCCACCCTCCCGGTCGCCCAATCTGCGAGCAGAGCGGGATGAAGAGCGCGCGGGAGGGGACGGAAAAGCTCCTTGACAACCAATGGAGGACGGGGCGGGGTGGCTGAGAGTGGGATAAATTATTGTGGGAGGCGGGGCCTGAGACGAGCACGGTTCGAAGGGGCGCAGTGTGAGGGGCCTGGGACGAACCATTTCAGAGTTAGAAGAGAGGGGGATTGAGGGCAAACCATTTCAGGGTGAGAAGGGTGTATGCGGCGGGGGGAGGGGCAAACCCTATCAGGGCTAGAAGGGTGTATGCGGCGGGGGGAGGGGCAAACCCTGTCAGGGCTGGGAAGGAAAAGAGGGGGTTGGGGCAAACCATTTCAGCGGCAGTGGGAGGGGGAGAGAGGGAAGTGAGGGTAAACCATGTCGGGTCAGAATGGGGCCGGGGTTTGAGATGACGCATTTCATGGTTTAGAAGAATTTGGGAGGGGGTTGGGGCAAACCATTTCAGGATTAGAAGAGAGTGCGGGGGAGTTGGAGCAAACCACTACAAAGGGTAGGAGCAGCGTGCCCACACCAGGAGTTACTTTGTGACCCAAGTACAGGGCCTGGGCTATGGCCTTGTTTCCTCACCCAGCTCCAGTTGTCATGGTGCTCACAGCTCCATGCCCAACTCCTGGTGTGAAATGAGAAGCGGGGGGCCCATTCTCAGCAGCCAAGTGTGTGCCTGTGAAAGCCACTGTCAGTGTCTGCACTAACTGGCTGCAGTGGGGCCAGGTGCAGGGCAGCCATCAACCTGCAGGCTGGGTTGATGCTGCACTCACCTGCTTATTGTGGAAAAATTTCTTGGCTTTCTGTGTTTCTAAATCAAAAGCAGTCAAACCCTTAGATGCATGTTCCACCCACATCCCACCCGCCAGACTTCCCCTTACAGCTGGGGTCACTCGGTGCAAAGACTGAAGGTGCAATCCATCCCACGCGCGGAGTGAGATTGGGAACCTGAGAGCCAGCTGTGGACCAGGACCCACAGCACAGAGATGTAACTGCAGTAAGAGTCCTGCTCGAGCCTATGATGGAGCATGCCAGTGCGTACAGAATCATCACTGAATTTAGCTGCTAAAATCTAAGAAATCTCTACTAAACTTGCATGAACTGTGATTGAAAATTTTCAAAGGCTTATATCTTGCACAAATTTGGCCAGATTTTTAGGGAGACAGCAAAAGGCACAACCTTGATATAAAGGCCACTCACTCCCCGTCAAATTTCAAGTCCCTTCTCCAACACATAGACTTTAAGGACAGAAAGGATCATTATGATAATTTAATCTGACCCCCTACACCTGACAGGCCACAGAACGTGACCCACCCACTCCTGTAAACAGGCCCATAACCTCTGGCTGAGTTACTGAAGTTCTCAAACCTTGATTTAAAGACTTCAAGTTACAAAGAATCCACAATTCATTCTAGTTCAAACCAGCAAGTGACCCCCTGCTGTAGATGATGGTGAAAACCCCCCACGGTCTCTGCCATCTGACCTAAGGGAAAATTCCTTTCTGACCCCAATTGTGGCAATTAGGTAGACCTTATCCTTAACTTCTCTCTCTTTCAGAATTTGTTCTAAGACCTTGCATACAGTTCAGGTCAAACTAACTGGCCAGTAGTTCACTTTTTTCCCCTTTCATAAATAGGGGTATTGTATTTGCAATTCTCAAGTCAGAGTAGAACCCCCGAGTTTAGAGATTCATTAAAAATCCTTGCTATTGGGCTTGCAATTTCATGTGCCAGTCCCTTCAATATTCTTGGAGGGAGATTATCAGGGCCCTCCAATTTAGTCCCTCTAAACTGTTTGAGTTTGGCTTCCACATCCTTCTTCCATTAGCCACTGCCCCCAAGTTCCTCATTACCCTATTAAAAACTGAGGCAAAACATTCATTTAGGTGTTGGATCACACCTAGATTATTTTAAATCTCCTCACCATCCTCAGTGTTTAGCGGTCCCACTTCTTCTTTCCTAGTTTTCTTTATATGGCCAAAGACTCTCTTACTATTTGTTTTAATTTCCTGTGCAAGGTCCAACTGTGCTTGGCTTTTGACAGTTCTCATCCTCCCCAACTTTCAGACCTTTAAATGGTAGCTGATCCATCCCTTCTTCCATTCCTTATAGAATTCCTTCTGCTTTTTAATTAACTATTTGAGATGGTTGTTCATCCAATTTCATCTGCAACCCTTCTCTACACTTTTCTCCTTTCTTGGGTTGCAGGGTTTTGCAACTTTGACTTAAAGCAATTCCAAGCCTCCTCCACGTTAGTCCACTCCACTTCTCTAACTAATTTCCTTAATTTTCTAAAGGTTTACCCATTTGAAATCCAGGACTCTAGTTGCCAACCTATGTTTGTTTATCCTTCCATTTAAGTTAAACTGAATTAACTCATAATCACTCAAACTAAGGTTGTCTTCTACAAACAATTTTTCTATGAGGTCCTTGATACTTACCAATACTAAATCTAAAACGGTATCACCTCTTGTTGGTTCGGTGACTGTTTGGTGAATCAATCTGTTGACTTTCACATCGAGGAATATCTGGGCCCGACCATTATTAGAAGCACTAGTCCTCCAAACTATATCTGGGAAATTAAAGTCTCCCATAATCACTCAATTCCCAGTAGCATTTATTTCATTAAAAATAGTAGAGCTCCCTATCCATATCCAAACGGGATCCTGGAGGGGTCTGTAGGAGACCCCAAGCACTATCCCAGTAGAGCCTTTGTTATCTTTTTTCCCCATGGAGGTGCTAGATTTTAACAGGCAAAACAATGTATTTTTCCCTAGCATCATTCTTGGAAATGGATTAATTGTTGTGGCTGAAATTTCCGCAAACATTTAGTCGATACCACTGGCCACAGAAACCTGGCATGGAAAATTTCAGCCCAGACAGTAAAAGTTTGCAAAAGTTATAAGAAACTGAAAACAGAGTCTTATAATGGAAAGTGTTGAACAATTTTAATAATAGGTGGTCCTATCAGCCCTGCCTTTAATAATGTGTTTTAGTGGCAGTGTGCTTGCAGTGATGTGTTTTTCTCTCTGTAGTGGTTGTTTTCTTAATTTTTGGTGAGATTAGTCATTGAAAGACGTAGTGAGAAAACATCAAACATTTTAGTTCATGTGAAAAACAGTGGAGGGAAAAAGAAGTCCACTGGTTATTTTCCATTTTTTGACCACTTCAGGTTAAATTTAATTTAAATTACATGTCTCCAGAGAGTAATAGAGTTATCTATTTCATTTCAGTCAGTCTAATAATTTATTTTAAGATTAATAGAGTACCTCTAATTATTTACCACCTGTAAGGTATATTTCAATGCAACCTCATAACAAGCAAAGCCATTTTTTCCTAACTTTGGTGCCTAACTGGAAGTGCTTAAGTGCATGAATAAGCATGTAACTAAAGCAGTTAGATTTTCAGAAGTACTGAACACACACAGCTCCCTTTGATACCAATGGGTGTTGCTTAACATGTCTGACAATCAAGCCACTTTCAGTTAGTTGCGTATATTATGTGTTTAGGTGTCTAACTTTAAGCATCCACATTTGAAAATTGTGATCTGTGTTTATTAAAAAAAAATATATATCCAGCCCTTGGTAACATAAAAGCCTTTCACATATTAAGAGGCAGTAAGAAATGTGTGTATGTAGCTGAAATAATAGATACGGCTCCCATGAAAAGAAGAAACTGTGTTTATTCCTGGTGCATATACAGTAGTACCATATAAATATTCTGAGAAGAGCCTGCGCAATTGGTGGCGGAGGGAAAAGCTTTTCTTGACAAACCAGCATAAGCATATTCTACACAGTCTCTCCTTTGTCACATTCAGAGAATCCAGAAAGTCTAAAGCACTACAGATTAATTTCTAGTTCAAGCTTAAAAAAACAAAACAAAAAACTCTATAAGCAACCTAAGAACTGACTGATACTGAGGAATCTTACATAATCTAAAAAGACTGCACTAAAAAGACTCTTCAGGGACTCATTCCTATGTCAATACCACAGCCAAACAATTCTTCAATCACACAAAATATCCTTGCCCAAAATAAATGAAAATAGAGGCCTTTTTTCATTTTTTTCCTTCGTGGGTAAGTAGCCAGGCATCACTTATATGTCTCATTGATGGATTTCATGACAAGACTTTCAGCAAAAATAGAGTAATTATTATTTGACTAAGTTTATTTGACCAAGTTTGGAAATTAACAGTCTGTTTGATCTCTCACTTAATAGGTAAACAAGAAGGTAGCCATTTCGAGCTGCGTCAACATTTTTTAAAATGTAACCCTAGAAAACAGTGTCTAACTTTTGCTGACTTTATAAACAATTTTATGTAACAGGCTAAATTGGACTTTTATTACCTTGGACAACTTGGAGTACTTCTGCACAACAGTACACTCATCAAGATTAACACTTGGGTTAAGTTTAGAAAAGCTTGGATGGAACACTTCAAATGGGAGCTGCCAATAAACATTTTAATAACAAACAAACAAAAAAGGTAACTTATTTCACAATGATAATTAGATTTTTAACCCTATCTGTAACTGAAGAATACTGGGACAATTGCTGTCATTGAGGATTCCTTTTATCTTTTATAGTCCCAATTCCTCTTGTGCCTTAATAGATGCTTTTATTTTTAAATATTTAACACACATAATATTACTTCTTGGAGGGTTTTAAAAATGTTAGACAAACACATGTCAGGGATGGTCTCAGTGCAGGGGACTGGACTAGACTGAGGTCCCTTCCAGTCCTACATTTCTATGATTCTTTATCAATTTTCTTATATCCCAAAGGCATTTTAGTTTTGTAGCGTCAGAATGATGACTGTCAGGCAAACTTGGCACTCATCATACACGGTTAATAAGACAAGTCTTCAAGATCAGTGCTAGTTAAAACACAGGTAGTTGTACTGGCATTAAGAAGGGAGGCACAACAGTGGCCAAGAGATTGCAGCTACTACCCCCTGCTCCTGTCCAATAGTAACGGGTAATCTTTAAAGAAAAACCGATTTTTTTTTTAATTAAGAAAAATGATGATCCCAAACTGCACTTGGAGATTTATATAAAAAGCACAAGGAGCTGCCTTACTGACCACCTAAAACAACCCTTCTTGTGCACCTTCTTGTAATTTAAGGTATTAATGATATCATCCTTTGCAGGAGAAACAGCAGAAAGTGAACTCGGTCTTGACAGGTAACAAGCCTTCCAGTTTATCTTTAACTTCCTGTTCTGGTAGGTAGAGGATGTTTAATTTAACATGTTGACATTGATCCAGAATGGGCTAAGACCACATTGACTACAGTGGGCATATGAGCAGAACCCTTCTGTGAAGACAAGCACATCTGCCAACATAACGTACTACTATCACTGAAAAATAAAAGACCTTTGTCTGTGCAACTCCACCTAACCTACAGGCCAATCACACAGAAGCACCAATATTAAATCATTGACATAGCTAACTTTTAATGAGTAATTCCACAGATTTCTTTTACAGCAAGCCTGAGGAGTTTTAACGAATATAAGCATTTTTCATACACATTTCACTTCACAGTAATGGCTACAGCAAGGCAATGATGAAATGCTCTTTGGACAATGGTTATTTCAAACAAATATTAAACAGGGCTAGTTCATCATCTTGGGCCCCTTCCAGACCCATTCAATCAGGACCCTACTCATTCATCCCCCTCACTCCTCTTCCCCACACCTCACTTCTGAGTTCACATTATTTACTTAAAAAAAATACACACAGCTTCTATAAATTAGTTTAGGGTTAGAGGGAGTGAGGAAGAGGAGGCCCTGAGTGGGGTGGGGGGGAAGAGGTGCAAAGATGGAAAAAGCAGCAGTAGCCAACATGAAGTAGCAGCAGTCAAAGGGGCCCCAAATTATTGGGTGCAGGTTTGAGCACCCAGGAAGTAAGGTGACTAGAGAAACCCTCAGTAAGAGCCAGAAGCAGGGACTAACCCGAAGGCCTTGTTTGGGGGCCACATGAAGCTGTTGGGAGGATGGGGGCAGTAGTGAAACAGGGAAGAAAGTGCGGGCCTGGAAAACCCCCTAGTTTAGGGCAAAAGAGTTAGACAGCTGGGAAGAACAGGGCATGGAGTGTGGGTGGCAAGCAGGCCTCAGATCCATAGGGCACTGCACAGGCTCTACTCAGCATTTTCTTATCAAAGGCAGGATTGTTACTCCCTCATGCATATTTGTGGCACTGTCCCCCATCCCCCAGAGAGAGCCCTCTATGGGGCTGAGATTCATGTTGGCAGGGAAGGAGTGGACATCTCACCTTGGGGAGGGGACATGTCCCTTCATTGGCTTTGAAGAGATTGTGTGGGAACAGTCATACCGCCTGGGGTTTTGGCTGCCTCCTGAAGATTTTTGGCACTTTTTTTTTTTTTTTAAGAATCACAAGGCACATGGTCCTAATATTTTATTTATGTGTTCTTAGTACCTTTATTTAGGCTTGTCTACACAGAAAGTTGTACTCTTTTAACTATTAACTATACTTGTATATTTAAAGTGGTACAACCTCCTTAGCATGGCTACACTTAGACCTGGTGTACACTAGAAAGTTTTGCCAGTGAAAGTTTCCTTTTGGCAGCACAGTTTTGCATACGTCTATACTCAGGCCTCATCAACACTACAAAGTTAGGTCAGCTCAACTATATCACTCAGGACTGTGAAAAATTTTACATCCTGTGCGACATAGTTAAGCCAACCTAGGCCCCAGTGTAGACAGTGGTAGGTCACCAGAAGAATTCTTCTGTCAAACCTACCTACCACCTCTCAGAGAGGGGGATTTACTACATCGATAGAAGAACCCTTTCTGTGGCTGTAGCAAGTGCCTAAAACTACAGTGGCACAGCTGTATCACTGTAGCATTTCTAGCATATACGTACCCTTATTTGTGATTTCTGCCAACCAAAACCTCAACATTTGCTGACAAATTTAAACCAATTATACTGGTATAAAGTTTATATCAATATAGTTTATTCCCATAAAGGATGAGGAAGGCATCTTTATACAAGTATGATTGTGTGCAGACTAGGAGTTGTATCGGCGTACCTATTTCAGTAAATATCACACCCCGACATGAACTTGTGCATAGCCCAGGCCTTTATTACCAGTATCCTGGCCATGGCAGGGCAGCTGTGGGTATACTATTGACCATTGTGCTCCCTCTGCTGACCTTGCAACAGTAGAGTACATACTGATATTACATCATCTGCATACATTGCTCGCCCATGTGGTCAAGTATTAAAAGCAAAATTCTTATTTCAAATGCAAACAGAGTACAATCCATTCCTATTCCTTCAGAGAGAGTTAACAGTAATGACAGAAAAAGCTCTCATCAATCAGCAATTTAGGAGCGGTGCAGAAAGCCTGATGCAAGGAACGTTCAGTGAACATTTTAGCCAGAGTGTAGCAAAAACACACGCTATTGAAAGAAATGGGCAGCACACTGCTATTAAAAAGCCTTACAATACCACAAAAATAATCCGATATAAAAACATTTGACACATACTGTGATAAAATTCCTATTCCCACTTCCCCTTTCAGCATTTCAATATATGCAGCACTATATTCAGAATAAGTTTTGATCCATCCAATGGAGGGCAGCAGGTCCCAGATCCAGCACCACCCAAATAAACCCAGGGCACCTCACATAGAGTAGGGGCTGGATTCCTTGGCAGCCCCACTGGACTCCTTAATATTCCTCACCCATGCCAAGCCTCCTCCCTCTGCCCCAAAGAGACTCTTCAAGCTATATGTAACCATCCACTATGTCATGGGAGGAAACCAAAAACTCCCAGCAAAGCTCCCAGACACAGAGCTGGGGAGCAGTGTCTCTGTGACAGGCTCCTCTATGGTTCCAGAGCCCACGGAAGTCCCTCTCTGCAGAGCTGTGGGTCCTCGGTTTTGGGTGAGCTAATCAGCTAGTGGAAGTCAGTATAGAGATCTCCTCTGTACCATGCAAATTCCCATGGGACTGATACAACCAGCAATAATTGGCCTGTCTTCACTCTCTTTCAGAGAGGGAAGTATGGTACAGGTCACAGAGGGAGAGGATGGGCCACAAGAGTGCTGTGGCTGGGTCTTCAGGAACAGAGCCTAGTTGCCCAGCACAGCCCAAGTCTCCTTAATCTCCCTCCCCATACACCTCTCCCTTAAGGGGAAGCAAGCAGCAGAAACTCCTGCTCCTGAACTTTACAAGACTTTGCTGAATATTTCTCTGCTCTCCTATGTGCTTCTCCACTTAGCCCTTGATTTGTCAATGACTCGATGATGCATCAGGTTCCTTCTGCCTTTTGGCCCAGTTCCCAAGGACCCTTTTGTAATACACACTGCTCAAGTGCTGCAAATAAAAGGTAAAGACAAAGGAAGGCATGATGGAAGGGAGTGAGAGAGTGAATGAATTTCCCAGCCTATCAGACAAAGTTTGTTAAGTAAGGCAGATGTGCCACACAGGATTCCTCATTTATTTGTTGGTAGTTTTTGGCCACCAGTTAGGTATAGATGCAGTAAGGTTCACACTAGTGTCGCCTGGTAAACTGATATGAAGTGGCTCATTTATGTTAGCTAATCGCAGCAAAGCTATGCCAAGTTCATCTCCACCAGCGCGGTACTTGCCAGCTGACTTTCCCGATTCAGTTAAGATCGCAGCACCCTCGGGAATGCTTCCCAATGGCAAAGGAGCTGAAAGCTGCACTGGCAATAGGCGTTTGCGGATGACACCCATGTGGTGGGTCCTGGCTGTTAACTCCTGCCCAATATAACAGCCTTTGGTAAAACTGATGCCATTCATGTAGGCCAGGTTGGATTCCAGTGGCAAGGCTACTCTTGGGGGAATGTCTTTTACACCTTCAGCTATTCCTGGGGGGAAAACAGAAACAACTGGTAAGTTTTGTCAGGCTCTCACAATATATAGCACTTTTAGCATCCATCTTGTTCGCTGAAAACTGTAATTTGGAAAAAAAAAAAAAAAGTAGAAATAGTTTGAAGTTATTGGTTTTTCAATACTTTGGTTGGAGACCCAAGTTGAAAACATGAGTCATAACTGAGCAGGGCTAGCAAATGCTGATTTAAAAGGTGAGCCAAAAAGCTGTATCAGAGCCTGATCTGCTGACGTTTTGAGCATTCACAAGCACACTACTGAAATGGAGGGCAGTCAAAACCAGGCAGTCAAAACCTGGACCCAAATGAACTTGTATACATTTAATACAAAGGGCCATATCCTGCTCACCTTAATCACATAAGTAGACTTTAGGGTCAAAAAAAGTGTTATTTTTGGTCAAAAGCTATGTAATAAACATAGGATGGTCAAATGAAAATACCTCTTCAGCAAACAGACCAATTATATGTTTTATCTTAAAAGTCAGGGCATACAGAGAAATAAAAAACATCAAATTAGTTAATAACAGCTTTATGGAAACATTAGTATTTTCTCCTTTTTGACAATATAAATAACTTCTGATGACAGATTAGTAAAGGAAATACTCAGTGTGGGTCCATTAAAAACTATGCACCCATCTTCATTATGACCACAGATTCATTATACTGTAGGAGCTCAGACTCTAATATATTAAATACTTAAGGTAAAAATATAGTTTAACTGAAGTATTTCCTGTTATTATCCAATAGTAGACTAATTTTCAGTAGGAGCTTCAGGTGCTCAGTACCTATGAAAATTAGGCCGCAAGTCCTCTTCTTTATTTTTTAAACCTAGAACTGTGGTTAAGACAGGCTCTGATACTGTCCTGTAATCTGATTTGGAAGGGCAGACCCTGTAAAGTTTAAGGCCAAAAGAGGAGAACTAGATCATCTAGTCTGAGCTCCTGTATATCACAGGCTATTAAATATCACCCAGTTATCCCTGTATTGCTCCCAATAACTTATGTTTGACTAACGTGTATCTTCCAGAGAGGCATCCAGTCTTGATATGAAGACAACAAGAGATGGAGAATCCAGCACTTTCCTTAGTAGTTTGTTCCAGTGGTTAACCAGCCTCCCTCACTATTAAGTTTGTGCCTTATCTTCAGTTTGAATTTGTCTGGCTTCAGCTTCCAGCCATTACTTCATATTATTGCCTTTCTCCACTAGATTACAGAGCCCATTAGTACCTGGCATTTCCTCCCCGTGAAGATACTTATACACTAATTGTGTCACCTCTCCATCTTCTTTTTGATAAACTAAACAGATTGAGTTCTAGGACTCTTGCTAGTAGACATTTTTCTCCAGCTCTCAAATCATGTTTGTGGCTCTTTCATGCAGTCTCTCTAGTTTTTCAAAATCTTTTAAAATATGTGGACAACAGTATTCCCGTGTTGGTCTCACCAATGCCAGACATGAAGGCAAAATCACCTCCCCACTCCTGCTCTCTCACTACTCTCCCTTATACTCAAGGATTACGTTTGTTTACTTTCCAGGATGCAGTCCCCCATTTTGGAAATATGGCCTACATTCCGTTTCTCGATGTCTGACTTCATATTTGGCTGTTTTAAAATACCTTTTGTTTGAATGTGCCAAGCTTACCAAGTGCTCCAGATCCAGTCTGTATGACTGCCCTGTCCTCATCATTGTTTATCTCTGTCAATCCTTGTGTCGGCCACAGCGATTTTATATTTACTTCCAGATCAGTGATAAAGTGTTGAATAACACTGGGCCTAGCACGAATCCCACTAGGACCAACCCCATTTAGTGATGATTTCCCAGTGACAAATACTTTGCAATCTGTCTGTTTGCCAGGTCTTAAGCCATTTAATTAGTGCTTTGCTGACACTGTATACTGCTCACTTTTCTACATCAGAATATCATGCATTACTAAATCAATTACCTTACAGAAGTCAACCACACTTGTAATCTCATCAAAGAATGAAATCAGGTTTGTTTGACGAGACCTATTTTTCATAAAACCACATTGACTGGCATTAATTATATTCCTATCCTTTTATTCTTTATCAATTGAATCTCATTTCAGATTTTCCATTCATTTGCCTAGGATTTGTCAAGCTAACCAGCCTATAGTTATTCAGATCATCTTCCTTGCCTTTTTGGAATACTGGCACAACATCAGCACTCTACCAGTCTTCTGAAATTGCCCTGGCATTCCGAGATTAATTAAAAATTCACATCAGTGGGCAGAGCTCTTCATCCCACTGTTTTAGGACCCTTGAGTTCAAGTTATCCAGGCCGGTTAATATCTAGTGGATGATGATTAATATCCTCCTTAGCTACTAATAGAATGTAAAGTACTTCATCAGACGTATATGATGCAAGTACACCATTCTGCTTCTTTCCAAATACAGAAAATAATATCTATTGAACATTTCTGCCTTTTCTGCATCATTATTAATAATTTTACCATCTCCATCTATGGGCTTATACCATTTCTTGGATTTCTTTTGTTCCTAATATATTTGATTTTAAGTAAAATCTCCTTATTGTCCTTAGCCCTGCCAGCCATAGATTCTTCCCTGATGACTCTAACTCCCCTTATTATCCGCACTTAATAACAATAAATATAAATTAGAAGTTATCTATTCCTCCTTTTTCCTTTGGTTATATGTTGCTTTATTTATAATTACTGTCTTTGCTCTGCAGCTGAACCAGGATAGACTTTTGGCCAAAATTGTCCTTTTTCTTGATTGTGGAATCGTGGCTTTTTGGCCATCTAATAAACTGTTCTTAAAGAACTCTCAATCTTCATTCACATTTCTCTGTCTAAATTTTCCCTTTCCATCAACTTCACTCATAATTTTCCTCAGCTTTGGGAAATTAGCCCCTTTGAAGAACCAAGAATATATACTACATTTCTCCCTTTGCCCACATTAAATGCAACTTCCTGTCCAGTGATTTGTTTCATCTGATGCCTGGCTGGAGTCCCATGGAAGTCAGTAGGGCTCTGCATGGGCACAATGGTGAACCCACACACATGAGATTGCAGTATCTTAGTTACCAACTCAAAGCAAATACATATCGCTTTGATCGTAAATTTCTTTATGAATCCAGTCATATATTTTTACTAAACAGGCCAAGTTTGATTGTTTTTTCCCCACAGCAACAGGCAAACAAACAAGCAAGCACAGTTAATATTCCAAAAATAATCAAAATGACTCAAACCACAAAAATGTCTGACCATATGGAAACCAGTAATCCTATAGGCATGCCCACATCCATACATGTATTAAAAACCCCAGCAGCTGGATACTGTATTCAAAATATAGTTATAGTTACTAAATCAAATTTAGTCCAGAAGTATTAAACAAGAGCTGTATTTACTACCCTGTCAGCAAACACATTCAGACATCCAATAATTAGCATTTAACTTCTAGCGTCTTGCATTAGATCTTGAGTATGGAGTTCTCACAGTAACATACATCTCCCTCATTTTGCTAATACACTAGGGTTTAAAACTTAAATCGGCTTTACCTTGTTTGTACCTGTGCCTATGATAATCGCTAATATTTCCTATATGACTTCCAGGGACAATTTCTAGTGGATTTTCCTCTTTGTTTGTAATCAATCTCCAACCCATGACTTCTGCTCTGGGATCAGGAGTTAAAACCAAAGTTTTGTCTGCACATTTATCAAGGATACTGGAAACATCTCCAGACTGTTCCTCTGGGATGACTGCCCACAAAGAGAGATCAAGGCAGGGGGCTACATCTACTTTCCTCCGGATCTTGTACAATTTCAAATGCTTTTGAACAGAATCCAGCATTGAGCAGTCACACTCCAGCAGGATATTTGGTTCCTCTTCTTGACTTTTATGAAGCCTGAAAAAGTAACACATACAACGTTAAAAGAAACAGAAGAAGTAGTTTCAGCAGAGCTTTTTACCTTAATCCTGAGCCAAGTCCAATGATATGCAGAATTTACTGAATGCTACTGGTGCTGATATGGGCGGTACTCAACCTTTTGGACAACTATGAAATATTTGCACCATACTTTTTTCTGTTAAAAAAAAAAAAGAAACCAAACAAAATTGTAAAATCATATAGGAACGGAAATCTAGATGTAGATTCACCAAGTCCCACCAAACCTATCCAAGTTATTCTATTATTGCAAGGTAAACTCCTGCCTTCACTCTCAACGATGCCAGCCATAAGCACCCAATTCTCCACTGCTCTGACAAATGTGTTTTCACCCATACCTGCCCCCCTTCAATGAGTGGGAAAAGACTCCCAGTCCCAGTAAGCCATCATTTTACCCTCCTTCAGAGGCGGATTTGCCATGAAACAAACAGGGCGGTGGCACGGGGACCCCCATGACAGGTGGGTCCCCAAAATGCAGGATAAATCTCATCTGGCAACGTGCCCCCCAGTCCTGGCTGGCAGCACAGCAGGGCTCAGGCAGGCAGGCTGCCTGCATGCCATGGCCCCACGCCACTCCCGGAAGCGGCTGGCTGCTGGCACATTTCTGCGTGCCCCTGGTGGGGGGCGGGAGGTTCCACACACTGCTCCTGCCCCAGATAGTGCACGAAGACCTGCTGCCCCCCCTCCCCAAAAGGGGCGCGCAGAGACATGCCAGCAGCATGGCTAAGGCAGCTCCCTGCCCGCGCTGCCTCCCTCCCTCCACACCACTCCACTCCCAGAAGCAGCCGGCATGTCCCTGCAGCCCCTGGGGGGACTGTCTCCACGCACTGCTCCCGCTCCGAGCGCCACCTCCGCAGCTCCCATTGGCTGCGGCCAAAGGGAGCTGTGGGGCTGGCACCTGCATGCAGCAGCGTGCAGAGACCCCCTAGCCTCCCCTCCCCTGCCCGCCTAGGAGCCGCTGCCAGAGGGGTATGCATGTTGCTTTGGGAGCCGCGCTGCCCAAGGTAAGTGCTACCCCCCTGACCCCTCCTGCACCCCAATCCCCTGCCCCAGCCCAGAGCTCGCACCCAAACTTTCTCCCAGAGCCTACACCCCTCACCCCCTCCCACATCCCAACCCCCTGCCCAGAGCCCACACCCAGCACCCAAACTCCCTCCCAGAGCCCAACCCCCACACCCCCTCTTGCACCCCAACCCCCTGCCCTAATCAAGGTACCTCACTTTATTTTCATTTACTTCCTATTACTTATAATATAGGAGGAGGATGACGGAAAAAATAATGAAAAATGGGGTGGGGGAGATAAGAGAGAATGCCTTTTCCTTGACTGGGTCCCAAGGGAGGCCCTCAAAAATGAGGGTGGCACAGGGCCCCACTAACTCTAAATCCAACACTGCCCTCCTTGAAGTCCCTCCTCAAAATTACGCCTTCCATAAGGTGTAGATTAAACTGTAACCTGATAACAACTAGGAAGATGAAGCCTGTGATCACTACTACTGAACAGCTAAGAACTGCACACATTCTATTATATTAGTTATCCTGTTTCCCCTACCCCGGCCTGCTTGTTCATATCATCCACTTGTTATGGCAACAACTGTATGTTTTTGTACAGTGCCTATCATAATGGGGCCTGATCTCTCTATGCCTTTTATGCACGACCACAATATAAATGTTAAGTAATAAAAATAACTGAGCTGAGAATATCCAAGGGCCCAATTTGTCACTCCTTACAATTATGTTAAGGAGTTGTGAAATGTTGCCATTCTACTCTGGTAGCAGTTTAAACCAAGTTTGCACAGATGTAAATGACTGCATAAGGCAGTGGAAAAATTAGAGCCAATATGTTCGTATATCATCATAGTACATTTTTAGAGTTGGTGCTTCAGTACTATAGTGATTGATGCATTAGGAACAGGCACCTCATTATTACTTATTTACATTGTGCTAATGCGTACAGTCTCCACCCGGCAATCAAGAGTCCATTGTGCCGGCACTATTTACAGATTAAAAAAAAGACATGTAACTATGATAAACTGCATGAAACATCTTGGGGGATTATTGTATGTGAAATGGGAAATACACAAAAATTCTTAAATACTAGTGACAGGAATTACCTCTGAAGAACAGAAGTGAGGGGAGAACAAAACAATACAAATTAATTTAAACTGGGAAAGATGAGACCTTTCATCCACCTTTTTTTTTTTTTAATGAACGAGAAAAGCTGAATTAATGCATGTTGTAGGACTGATATGGCCCGGATCCTGCAAAGACTTACACATGCGCTTGACTTTACACAGTTAGTGGTCCCATTGATTTTAGCATCACTAATGCATAAAGTTGACCATGGACATAGGCAAGTTCAGGCCCTGTAACATTAGCTATACCTAGTTGACATTAAAAGACCACAACCATTTTTCAACAGGATTTTTTCCCCAGCAGTTATGCATAATAAACCATCATTGCAAACGTGAAACAAAGGCATCTCTCCCTCCATGGCATGGGCCAGCAAGTTTATTATTGTAAAGTTGCTTTAATTTGCAGTGGGCTCATGACTTTAGTGACCTTTTTTAAAAAATCACACCAAATAATTTAAGAAGGCCCCAAATGAGCAAGATACTTAAACACACACTTAATTTAAACTGCACCCATTTCCAGGGCTTAATTGTTTTGCTCAATCAGGTCTTAAATTAACTTTGCACGCACCAAATCTGGCCAAGTTATACCATTAGGGACACTGCGTCCACATCTGACTTCACAGCAAGCAAACTCATCAGTTCCCCTATTAGCAAAATAGTGGTACTGACTCTAGCAATGGTCTCTTCCAAGTCTTGCCCATTCCTTCCCCCCCCCCCCCCCACGCCCGCCTTGCATTGGTCTCACCTGTAGAGGATGATATCATAGAGGCACCGGCCCTGCACGTTGAGCGCATGCGTATACTGAGCGCGTGGCGGGGGCGAGCTCTGTGACAAGGGAGCCCCGCCCTCCGGGGAACGGTCCGCCCCACCCGACACCAGCCGCTCCACGTCATTGGTGAGCAGCCCCTGCAAGAAGGTGGCCGCCTCGGGCCCCTGCACGCGCAGGAGCGCGCGGCTGAGCGGGAAGCACCGAACAGCCGCGGGTGGGGGAGGAGCGCCCCCGCTCAGCCGCCTCATTCTTCCGCCCCCACCTACCCACGGGCGGGGGCTGCGGGGCAGACCTAGCAGCGCCGCGCCCGCCCTCACCAACATGGCGGCGGAGGCCCGTCAGGGCAGACCGCCGGCAGCTACCTCTGTCGGACTCGCAGTCGCCATCTTGCGCGTGTCCGGTTGGGAGCGAGGCGGAGCGCGCGGCGGGGGGGGGGGGCGTGGTAACAAAACGCTCCGCCCCCGCCCCATTAACTCCGCCCCTCCCCAGGTAGCCACGCCCAGTGCTCCTTGCGGGGTGGGGCTGTGGGGGCAGGACCCCCACCAGCGAGGGAAGGCCTCAGGCAACCCCTGCCCTCTGTCCCCCCCCACAACTGGTTCACTTCACACCCCCACCCCCACCCCGAGTCAGTATCGGGCCTTGGTGGCTCACTGTTACCCTGACACTGACCCCCGCCTCGTGCAGCAGCAGCCTGCCTAGGTACCAGCTGCTGCTCTGGCGCCTTCCAGAGCGTGGCGGCTGGCCCCGGGAGAGGCTGGCAGACATCCATCGCATGAGCCAGTGTGGGGTGAGACTGCCCCTTCCCAGCAGCCCGGGATGCTGTCCAGCCATACCCCTCAAAGCACTTCTCAAAGGAGCTCAGTATTGCCAGTTGAGAGGTGGGGAAGCTGAGGCACAGAGGTGAGACTCGCCCGAGGTCACCCAGCAGACTAGTGACAGGGCAGGGTTTAGACCCCAGGTCTCCTGTGTCCCAGTCTAATGCTCAAGCTGCGAGGCCGCTAGGACCCAACTTTGGTATAAAACTTGGCACCTGGCCCATACGTAACCTCAACAAAGAGTATATGCTTGGCTTTCTTTGAGTATGTTTGGTTTTTATGTAGTCAGGATTAAATGGCAAAGCCTGTCCTGAGTAGGTGCAGTTCTGACATATACACACTATGTAGAGCTATCTTCCGACTAAAACGGCTGGGATCATCTGTTTGCCATCTTTCTCCTGCTCTCTGGGAATTGATCAGCCATGTGGCAGGGCTTCGAAGAGGAGGATGTGTTTTGGACCTGGAGATTTTTTTTGCGGTTGTTATTCAACATGTTTCTACGTAACTGCTAAGGAACTCAGACATTGATTTCATTGCTAGTAACTCTAGAGCAAGGATATATGGTTGCTGGGCTCACATAAAACCTACATTATTCTCCAGCTGTCAAGGAATTGAAGATCGGGTCCTATTTATATGTCATAGTGCACATATGGAACTGAGGTACGTCTTCTCTAAAGAACAAAGGGAAGTGCCTCAAGTAAAATCAATGTAATATTTGTGCTATGATTCCTGTGCGGTCAGGGCCTCTCCCTGCTTGTCCGTTTCCATTGTCCCTCTGGATCTTCAATGTATTGCTTAATCTTTTCCAGACCTCTCTGTTGTTCCTTTTAATCACTGGAGCAGGTACATACAAATCTTCCTAAGTACTCAGTCACTAGTACAGTACTAGTACTGGAAAATGCCACCATTCAGAGGGTTAAGCTTTTCCAATGGTTTTTTTTACTGCTCCCTAGCTCTCTGCTGCTGCTTTTCCCTTCTGTTGGGCTCTCTCCCCACTATTCTTTTAAACACCTCTTCCTCATATGCTCCCTGAGTCTTGTTTAATTCTCTCTTTGATTCTGCTTCCTGACTTTCTGCGTTTTAATGCTCTGCAAGTTGCCTTCCTGGATGCTTGACTCTTCATGCTAGTTCTCTGGCATTTCCCAAGCTTTCTGCTGCACTCTAAGCTCTTTGCTACTCCCCCAGGCTTAAATGAAAACTGAGGTTGAACATTATCAACAGCTTCTTTGCTAACACACAGTGGTATTTGATGGTAATGTACAGAATGTTTAATAAGATTGGAATTTGAGTTATGTTTCTTCACTCTGAAATAAAAAAATCCCCTGATGTATGCGTCTTGTCAAAATGATTTGCCAATGTGAAGGTGAGAGCTAAAAATCACCATTCCCTGGCTCATTAATACTAGACTAACTCCAGGGGAAATATATGTGAAGAGCTATGATAGCCTTGCTTTAAACTCCAATGCATTACAGTGGAATTCATCTCCCAGATTTAAAAAAATGTTATTGAGTCATCTCTAAAGGCTTACACTCTGTTCCTCCTCCCCCTGCCCCAGAAGCTTATTCTCTGTTCTTCATACCAAGGCTCAGAACACATATGTTTAACTCAAGACAGCAAAAATTACCTGACTGAAGTTTTGCAGCAAAAGTTATCCCTTGTGATCTCAGCTGTATAATGAGAGGAAAAAATTTCAAAACTGGAAAAAAAGACAAAACTAATTTATTAGAACTATCAGAAGCAACTGAAAAGGAGGACTTGTGGCACCTTAGAGACTAACAAATTTATGACAGGTTTCAGAGTAACAGCCGTGTTAGTCTGTATTCGCAAAAAGAAAAGGAGTACTTGTGGCACCTTAGAGACTAACCAATTTATTTGAGCATGAGCTTTCGTGAGCTACAGCTCACTTCATCGGATGCATACCGTGGAAACTGCAGCAGACTTTATATATACACAGAGAATATGAAACAATACCTCCTCCCACCCCACTGTCCTGCTGGTAATAGCTTATCTAAAGTGATCATCAGGTTAGGACATTTCCAGCACAAATCCAGGTTTTCTCACCCTCCACCCCCCCACACAAATTCACTCTCCTGCTGGTGATAGCCCATCCAAAGTGACAACTCTTTACACAATGTGCATGATAATCAAGTTAGGCCATTTCCTGCACAAATCCAGGTTCTCTCACTCCCTCACCCCCCTCCAAAAACCCACCCCCATACACACACAAACTCACTCTCCTGCTGGTAATAGCTCATCCAAACTGACCAAACTAACAAATTTATCTGAGCATAAGCTTTCATGAGCTACAGCTCAGTTCATCGGATGCATTCCGATGAATTCCACGGTATGCATCCGATGAAGTGAGCTGTAGCTCACGAAAGCTCATGCTCAAATAAATTGGTTAGTCTCTAAGGTGCCACAAGTACTCCTTTTCTTTCTGTGGAAGTGAGTACACAAGCCAGCACTTTTCTTTTACCGGTTTACTATCATGTTGAAACTGACAGCGCAAAAACTCTGCAAGTGTAGACATAGCCGAAGTGTCAGCTTCACTCTGCATTTCCCAGCCTTCATCTCTTTCAGTCAACCTCTTGAATGCGATGTTGGCTGAGTTAGTTTGTATTTAAATGTAAATTATGTCGGTCCCAGCGTGAATGCAGAATCAGCTTTTACAGTTACACCACAAGAGCCTTAGCTCACAGTGTCACCTGGGACCTTGTGGAGCTGATAGGACAGAGTCCCACAAACTGTGGGGTGTGCCCCCCTAAGGGGGAATGGAGGAATGTTCAGGGGGGCTTGGGCCAGCTCTCACAGGGGGCAGAGAGGGAGTGCAATGCTGAAAATTGTGGGCACCACTGTGATAAGAGGCATATCAGGGCTGCAGCCACGCGTGAGCTTCACAATGCTAGTGTTCCACTGAACTCAAAGGCATAAAAGAGAATGATCCTGCAGGTGCTGAGTGCATCTCCCCTCCGCTGCTTGATGGGGAGCAGACCTTGACCTTAAATGGTGCATAGCCCTTGTATTGGTGTAGGAGCAGGATTTTATAATCGTACTGTGAGAATTAACGTATGATATGATTTCATCCTTCCAGCCACCCTTTTTGAATAGCAGAAAGGAATGACCCTCTGGGACATTGGTAGAAATGCATCTGACAGACTGCCAGTGTCTATACTGATGTTAAGGCAGGGACAGACCAGAACAATCCTTATGACTGATTATGGTCACCCTTTTGTTTTAGGATAAGTTATAATGTCTACTATGAAAAGGAGTACTTGTGGCACCTTAGGGACTAACAAATTTATTTGGCATTAAGGTGCCTAAGAGCATTAAGGCTCTAAGGTGCCACAAGTCCTCCTTTTCTTTTTATGAATACAGACTAACACAGCTGCTACTCTGAAAAATGTCTATGGTTTCCTATATGTATTACAAATTAGGCACTCTAGTTAAATATACATGTCTTGGTTTAGTAAGTAAGAGACAAGATCTTGTATTGTGTCTATGTTAAGGAGATTAGAGGAACATTGAAGGCCTGGGCCCCTATGTGAATTGTTTTGATTATAAGATTTAGGAAGGCTTAATTTACGTCTTGCTCAAAAAACTGACACTATGTGTATTCTCAAAGGTCTCTGTAAAAGACTGTTTGTGTGAATGAGGAATGTATGCATCAGGAAAAGATAAGGTGTGAAGGCCATTGTTATAGCCAGATGGTCAAGGAAGGATGAAGAGACTTAACAACACCACAGAACCATCAACGTGCATCCATAATGAAGGAAGGGCAGACTGATGACCCTGAGGTGGAGGCTGGCACCGCTAAAGACAATTGATTAAATCAAAACCAGGTCAGGATGACCCTCTCAGATGTGTTTTGGAATGTTAACATAGAAAGATACACCAATTAAGATTACAGACCTAAAAGTAAAAAGAAAAGGAGTACTTGTGGCACCTTAGAAACTAACAAATGTATTTGAGTCTCTAAGGTGCCGCAAGTCCTCCTTTTCTTTTTGCGAATACAGACTAACACGGCTGCTACTCTGAGACCTAAAAGTGAAAAGAAAAGGAGTACTTGTGGCACCTAAGAGACAAACAAGCTCACTTCATTGGATGCAATTCTTCAACAAAAAACCTTCAAAAACAGACTCCAACAAGAGACTGCTGAATTGGAATTAATTTGAAAACTGGGTACAATTAACTTAGGCTTGAATAAAGACTGGGAGTGGATGGGTCATTACACAAAGTAAAACTATTTCCCCATGTTTATTTCCCCCCCCCCACTGTTCCTCAGACGTTCTTGTTAACTGCTGGAAATGGCCCACCTTGATTATCACTACAAAATGCCCCCCAACCCCCACCCCGCTCTCCTGCTGGTAATAGCTCACCTTACCTGGTCACTCTTGTTACAGTGTGTATGGTAACACCCATTGTTTCATGTTCTCTGTGTATATAAATCTCCCCACTGTATTTTCCATTGAATGCATCCGATGAAGTGAGCTGTAGCTCACAAAAGCTTGTGCTCAAATAAACGTGTTAGTCTGTAAGGTGCCACAAGTCCTCCTGTTCTTTTTGCGGATACAGACTAACACGGCTGCTACTCTGAAACCAATTAAGAAGTAACTGGTCCCAAACTGACACAGCAAAATCCAGACTATCAGAACAGGGTGCTTGGCCATGGGACTTTGGGTTCGTCTTGCCACACTCCAGGAGCATCGGAACGCGACCGACAGAGCCCTGCTCCCCTCTGCAACCAATCTGGCTGGCCACTGGATTGATCCAGACTCTGGACTGGTAACTATAAACATCAACTGGCGGGACTGTGTGCATGGTGGGTGGGTGTGATTGAAAAACATATGCTAACTCTTGTATTCTCAATAAATGCGGCATGCTGCTTTCTCCCCTATAAAGATCCTGTGTGCTTCTTATAAGTATAACATTGGCCCTCTGCAACAGGGGTGAATTTCCCTCTAGAGTAGTTGCCATTGTGTGCCAGCATTAGCAACATAACAGAGCAACATCTTGACCATGACCACAGGCCACAGCTTTCTCTGGCATGCAGCCTTGTCCGGTTGCAACAGATTTGTAGCTATGATGGTTTTGACTCCCTTTTTAAATGGCTAGCCTTGAACTGCAGCCAGATTCCTCCCATTGCCCATTTTTGAAGAGCATAGCTTTTTCCCTCTCGTTCAATGAAATGTTATCTGGCTTTTAATTCTGGTTAGTGTACGGGCTGTTCCCAGATGAAAGCAGACACTTGTTAGGCAGCTGTGTAAACAGAAAAAAACAATGTTGAGAAGAAAAAAAACCCCAGCCTGCGGATGTGATTTTAGGTGACCTTGGACACTCCAACAGACACATTCTGCTGGGTTATTAGCATGAGTTAGCAAGGTTCTAGCCAATGTGGAAATGCCAGCATTGGTAATGAGGGTGAACACTGGCAAGGAGAGGCAGGATGATGTGTTTAAAGCACAACATGAGAGCTGGACATACATGAGATTTTTTTTTATGTGACTCCTTGCCTCAGTTTCTCCACCTGTAAAATGATGTTCACTGGGGGCATTTTGAGTCTTAACTGAGGGCAAAGATCCAGATCTTCAAAGTTATTTAAGCTCCTAACTTCCAGTTGAGCTGAGCCAAAGTGCTTCGGGCTCCTTGAATGGAAGGTGCTAACTATGTACAAAGTGTTATAAATGTTGGCAATTGAAAATAGATGGTTCAATATGACCTTGCATGTACCCTCCCCCTTTCTTCGTAGTGAAATGTGTTATGAGCTGCCTTTCTTTTCAGGGATGAAGCTAGGTCTTTATTTCCTACCTTGCATAGAGCTGGGAGAGGGCTTTCTAAAGATTTCAGCAAGCCATAGGAGGGGGAGGAACCCCCTTCCTACAGTTTGCGTTCTATAGTGATGGTGACTTCTTTGCCGCTGCCCACAAGGTGCTTCATCTCCTCCATTGCTTCAAAGCCATCAAACAGCCTAATCCTGCAGGGTGCTGACTCCCTCCACCTATCTCTGTTCTAGAGAATGGCAGGAGCAAATCCTGAGGGACTGCAATTACAATTGACTCTCCAGAAGCCAGGGCAAAGGGGGAATGTCATATACTGTATTTGGAATCACTATCAGTCTTAAATGCAAGGGGTTTATTGAAGAACACAGCTCTAACTACTGACAAACACATTGTCCTTAGAGGCTAAAATTTATTTGGGCATAAGCTTTCATGGGCTAAAATCCACTTCACCAGATGCATGGAGTGAAAAATACAGTAAGCAGTATATATATCACAGCACATGAAAAGATGGGAGTTGCCTAACCAAGTGGGGGTCACTGCTAACGAGGCCAATGCAATCAAGGTGGATGTCGCCCATTTCCAACAGTTGACAAGAAGGTGTGAGTATCAGCAGAGGAAAAATTACTTTTTGTAGTGACCCATCCACTCCCAGTCTTTATTCAGGCCTAATTTGATGGTGTCCCGTTTGCAAATTAATTCCAGTTCTGCAGTTTCTTGTTGGAGTCTGTTTTGAAGTTTTTTTTCGTGAAGAACGGCCATTTTAAAGTCTGTTATTGAGTGTCCAGGGAGGTTGACGTGTTCTCCTACTGGTTTTTGAACGTTACAATTCTTGATGTTTGATTTGTGTCCATTTATTCTTTTGCGTAGAGACTGTCCGGTTTGGCCAATGTACATGGCAATGTACATGGCCGGGGTGCTGAGTCAGGGCCACACCTTGTGGCTTGGCCCCACTCCAGCGCTCCGGACTGGGCTTAGGGTCAGGAGCTGCACCACGCGGCTCCCAGAAGCCACAGCATGGCCCCGCTCTGGCTCTTATGCGCTCCAATGGCCCCCTCTGGCGCTCCAGTGGGAGCTGAAGGGGCAACACCTGTGGACGGGGCAGCATGCAAAAGAGCCGCCTGGCTGTGCTTCCACCTAGGAGCCTGAGAAGGGACATGCAGTTGCTTCTGGGAGCTGCTTGAGGTAAGCACCACTCAGAGCCTGCACCCCTGAGCCTCTCCCCATGCTCCTGGCCCAGCCCTGATCCCCCTCCCGCTCTCCGAACCCCTCGATCCCAGCACAGAGCACATTCCTGCACCCCAAACCTCTCATCTCCAGCCCCACTCCGGAGCCAGCACCCCCAGCTGGAGCCTCCAATTTTGTGAGCATTCATGGCCAGCCATACAATTTCTATTCCCCGATGTGGCCCTTGGGCCGAAAAGTTTGCCCACTTCTGCCCTAAAGGCTCAATCCTGTTAAGTACTGAGTGCCCTCAACTCTGACTGAGATCACTGGGGACTAAGAGCACCCACTCCCTTGCAAAACTGTCCTCTAAAAGTGAGTTGGTTAAAGCAAAAACTGATCTAATCTTGAGACACAAGTGCCAAAAAACTTTATTGCTGGGGTTACTCCAGCGATTTCAGTGGGATTAATCTGGCAGCAATTGGATTAGTATAGGTGAGAATCTGCCTTTCAGTATTCTCTCTCTCCTGTCCATGTGCATAAACACTAATTCAACCCTGCATTGCTCCACTTGGTTTTAATGGCGTAATGCAGTGGTGAATCAAGCCCACAGATTTTTCCCAGCCATCTCTCTTTTCCATCACCTCTCCAGAACACTAGAGAGCTAATGGGGGAATTATGATAAGCAATGGGCTAGGATTTTCAGCCAAGTAAGCTGGTGGCATTTGATTTACTCAAATGCAAAAACTACTTGCTGCACCGACCCTTATCGTCTGTTACCACTTTGATCGTTCCTCCTTCTTGGCTAGGAGTGACAGGAGAGCGCAGTTCTTTCCTGCTGGGGCACTTTCCTGTCAGTGCTTGCCATCAGCTCTCATTTTTCATCCTGCAGCACGTGCCTCAGCCTTCCAGTTCTTGGGGACTTAAAAAAAAAATGGATTAACCTTTTTTTTTCTCTCGGGTCTCAGCCAGCTCTGAGCCCAGAGAGAATCATGCTTTGCTAGGGAGCTGTTCTGCTGAACACTGATGTTTCTTGGGCTAGATACTGCCACCCTTACTCACGCAAAGTAATACCTGACTCTGCAAGTACGCCATCTGATAACAATATACTACACTAGGCCAGGTTTTGCCATCAATGTAGAGTTTAGGCCTGATCCTTTATGCTTCAAGCAATAAGCACGGCATTATATAGCCTTAAAGGGGGTCACTTCCTTCCATGTATGAAACAAACCCATTGAAACTATTTCCAATCCTTTCTCTTTTGCTGCCTTTGAATTCACTGGTTTAATGCAACATGTACAGAACACATGCCTGATTGACAGAAATGCCTGACTGTCCCTTTGTAGCTATAGTGTCCGGTAGTGTTCACCAAGTTAACAATATTATTTGTTTAAAAGACCGCTGTCATTGTCCTGTGCTTAGTGTGTGTGGGAAAATGAAATGTACCAGTTGTTGGAATCATACTGGCTAAGCCATGTCTTCCCGTCGTCTGTCACTTTATACGCATCTCTTTAATAAAAGACAACTGGCCAAATCCATCTCTCGTGTAATTCACTGAAGTCAAGGCAAATGCATTGGGGTGAATTTGAACAGTTAGTTACCATTTAAAAATTAAAAAATGGTGGAAATACTCCACTTTTTATAACTCCAAACCAAAGCAAATACTATAAATGCTGCAGGCTGCCTGTCCTACTAGGGATTATATTGCTTTGATGGCAGCCAACCTTTCACAATTCTGTATTCGGGATATAATGGCTTCCAGGCTCGTAATGCCAGTACAACCGCCTGTAGCTTCAACCACCAGGGGTTCAGCCTCCAGGTTTGGTCCTACTAAAGGGGCATCTCAATACTGGGCTCTTGGCAAACCACCCTCCAAGTTTTCCGCAGGCAGTAGGGTAATCTCCAGATGTGTTTGTTCTGTTAGTAAATTCGTCTCAGGATTTGCCACCTCAAACATGTGGCTGCTAGTTTAGACTGGAGAAGAAGGGGGTCTACAAGAGTGTGGAAGAGGCCCACCATCTGTGTTTTAGGCAAATTCTGCTTAGTTACACTGGTGTAAATCAAGGATAACTCTGCCTTAACAGAGCTACCCACTTCTTAATTAGCTGGAGGACAGTGCAGTGACTGAATGATGGGAATTTGCAGCAGCATAAAGCAGCCTGGAAAGCAATGTCTCTCTAACAGGGGAATAGTGCCTGTGTGAGAAGGTTCCCTATCTGTGCTCAGGCTGGCAGAAATGCTCTGGAGTGCTGGGGATCAGAGTCAGGTCACCTGTTGACTCTCTCCCAGGCACGGTACTTTGGCTGCATTGCTGTCAACAGCAGTGATTTCCTCTTTAGCCCTAATCTGAACCATGACACAGGCAAAGTTTATTTTGGTTCGGGTCTGTTTGCACTGTAGACTGCAGTAGACCGAGCAAAATGCAACAAGTACCTACATGTCGCCCCAGAAAGTTACAATAATGATTTTTGAAAGAGCACACAAGCCGGTCATTAGCTGCAAACAGCTCCTAAAGTGACCATAGCCAAGGGAAGGAGCAATGGGAGCTATTCCCATTGTGAGGGAGAGTTTTGTACCTAGAAAAGATTTGTAAATGGAAGTAATTCAAGGACCAGATTCTTGGCATAGATCAACATTGATCCATTGACTTCAGGAGATCAGTGCTGCTTTACCCCCAACAGAAGATCTGGTCCTTAGCAAATATCTTCATTGTAGTTTTAGCCTGCCATAATCTTGGGAAGAAGAGATTTAGTGTTACTCATCACGCATTAGTTCCCCTCCACTGTGATGTCATTTCTGTGAAGAGCAACACAGTGGAACTTTGTTTCACCTCTGGTAACTTGCCACGGCCCAGATGTGAGACAAAGATCCCAAATGAGCATCAGTGTGGGATTATAGCCCTTAATGTGGCATACAGGACACTCCCTAAAGGATTAATTTGTAAAGGCTATAGCTAATGACAGCATCAAGGATATGCAGCCACTGAAGGTTGGTTCTGATAATGTATCAGTTGTAACTTGATGCCCTGCTGGTGACCTTAGTTGACCACTGGACTTTTTATCTCTTAGGTTTTCCTGTACCACCCATCACTGTTGTAAATCAGCGTTGAATTAGTAAATGCTGATGTGCACAGTGAACTTCATAAAATATTCTTTCCTGGTTCTAGGAAGGTTTACCTGATGGGCTTATTTTGTTGTTCGGGTTGGAAGAGTGGGAAAGTAACACTACAGCTGGTCAAAAAATGGAGAAAATAGTGGATTTTTCCACCATGTTTTTCATCAAAATTTTCCAGTCAGCTATAGAACTGATCTAAGTTTGTGAGGAATCATTGGAGGTTTCCGGGATACAGTTTGCGGGTGATCATCGTTTTAATGGGAAGGGCAAAGGTAGTAAATGTTTAACAAAGACAATATTCCTCCCAAGTGTTTTCCATGGATTTGAGTTCAACCAGAGGGTCACAAATAACTAAGAGTTTTAAGCAGCCTGAATAAATATAAATTTCCCTGTAATGTCGCTAGATTCTGCTCACTCAGTACCTCCGAAGTCCTATCTCCTCCTAGTTGTCCAGCTGAGGAAAAACAGGAAGGACAAGATCTGAATTTCTAATATAAAACATAAGCAGAAACATTTATATGAAGGAAGGGGGGAAGTTGTTAACTTAAGCTTTTCTCCCCCTTTACTGGTCACCTTTATGCTAAATCAACATTTGGCTTAATGTACTCCTCTATTCCTTTTCTATAACCTGCAAAAAATTGTATTTCTGGCTACACAGAAGATCCATCCAGTGGCTTAACTTTTCAAAAGTGATTTGTATGCATCAGTTTTTGGTTGCTGAACTTGAGCCACCCTGAATGGGTCCAATTTCTAAATCAGGCCCCTTTAATATGTCCCAAGTTGGGTCCCCAAAATCACTAGTCACTTTAGAAAATTTAGGCAGATTCCACATTACTTCAGCTCAATGCCTAAAGGAGTTGTAGGAAATGCCTCTTCGCACAGAGAGAGAGAGAGAGAGAGAGAGAGAGCAGAATCCAGATAACCAGAAGGGAGTCACAGTAAGGCAAAAGTACTTTGCAGGTAATGCACAGTTGGAAAAAAATAATCCCAACAATAAATACAAAATGACGGGGTCTAAATTACCTGTTACCACTCAAAAAGTGAGCTTGGTGTCATCGTGAACAGTTCTCTGAAAACATCCGATCAGCGTGAGGTGGGGCAGACAAAAAAGCTAACGTTAGGAACTATTAGGAAAGGGATAGATAATAAAACAAAATATCTCCTAATCCCGCTGTATAAATCCACAGTAAGCCCACACCTTCAATACTGCATGCAGTTCTAGTTGCCCTGTCTCAGAAAAAGATCTGTTGGAATTGGAAAAGGTACAGAAAAGGGCAACAGAAATGATTGGGGTACGGGACAGCTTCCAGATGAGGAGAGAGAAAAAAAGAGTGGGCCTGCTCAGTTTAGAAGAGAGACGACTGAGGGGGGTGTGCTAGAGGTCAATACAATCACGAAGGGGCGGGGGGAGGAGAAAGTAAATAGGGAAGTGTTATTTACCCCTTCACTTAACACACAAACTAGAAGTCAAATGATGAAATTAACGGGCAGCAGATTTAAAAAAAAAAAAGTTCTTCACACAACACACAGTCAACCTGTGAAAACTCGTTGCCATTGGGATGTTGTGATGACCAAAAGTATAACTAGGTTCAAAAAAGAATGAGATAAGTTCATGGAGGATAGGTCCATCAATGGCTATGAGCCAAGACAGCCAGGGTCACAACCTCCAAATGCCAGAAGCTGGGGATCACAGGGGATGGATCACTCGCAATCGCTCTGTTCTGTTCATTCCCTTTGAAATACCTGGCACTGGCCACTGTCAGAAGGATACTGGGTTGGATGGACTATTGTTCTGGACCCGTGTGTGTTCTTATGTATTTACAGCCATGAAAATATATGGTTGAATTGGCTACCAAATTAGATTTAAAAGTCTCCGCCATGTCTCCCCACCAACATCTTCCAAGTAATCCTTGCCATATAAATATACCACACACTTTGCATACTGTAAACAATATATGGTTTATTCCATTTTATTAGTATTGGAAATTGAATATCCAAAGAGCTGGGGTTTGTTTTGTTGACAAATATGTGTAACATTCTAACTACATTCCAGATGTAACATTTACACTGAAAAATATTTACAGGTTCAATTTCATACACAAAAAGTTTCAAATACAAATACAGTTAATACAAACCCCCCAGAAACTCTGTGACCGCACAGATTTGTTATGGCCTTTAGTTAAGTTCAAGTATTTTCCAGTGGAATGGAATGCAAGCAACAAGGTAATTTGGCTTCTACCTGGGACATTCCAGGCCCTGAATAAAAAAGATGAGCACTTTATCTGACATGGTTTAGTGAATATATTCAGCATTTAGGATTAAACAAACTACACAACTAAACCCATCTGCTCTGTAAATGAAAGCGAAGCATTAAACACATACCATATAGTGATCTCTTTCAGGAAGGATGCTGCATGTGAATTAGTTACAATTGTATGAGCAGTCAGACGGTTAGCTCCTGATGGATTTTTACCTAATCTGGGACCCGACTTTTTGCCATATTGCTTAAGATGGTTATGTTTATTGTGCCTCCTAATATTTCTCCTTCCCATAAAAAAATGGGATTTCTTTTTTGAGAGCGGCACAGATTCATTTACGAGGCAGTATTAAATCCCGGTAGCCTGGTGCAATGATGACCTCTGAAGGCCTTAGAGGGTATAACCAACAAAAGAGGGAGAACTGCTTGGGAGGGCCCCGAGGGATCTGAAAGGAGTAATGGGAGGGCATTCAGCAACATAACATAATAATACTAATGTATATTTCTCCGGGTCAATTCTGTCCCTTGCTTTGGCTCCTGCATGCTGCTCCCATGGCAAATAAGGGCTGTAATTGAGTCAAAGGGGCTGGGGAAGAATTCCCCTAGTGTAAGAGCAGCTATAAGTGTGCCTAGGCTACCCAGTGTGGGACTTTTGCTGTGCTGGTTGTGAGTTGAAAGGGAATCCTCCATAGCACTGAGTGCCACAGAGATTTTGGGTCACGGGTCATCCCAAAGGCTGCTGGAGGGTAGAGAAGCTCTGCAGAGGTGCAACACAGAGCGGGTCTTCTCACCTGCAGGTCTCAAGGTGCTTTACCAAGGGGGGTAAACCTTATCAGCCCCATGTTACAGATAAGGAAACAGAGGGTAAGTGACTCAACCAAGGTCACAGAGATTATCAGTACCATGGTGGGGAACAGAACACAGGTCTCTTGATTCAGTTTTATCACCAACCACTCGGTCACGCCTGCCTTACAGGCTGAATAGCAGGAAAAAAAAATCTCCTAATCACGAATGCTCTAAGACAGTGACATATTCTCTCAAGGGAAGTGGTGGAAGCCCCATGCCCGGGTCTTTGATAAGTTAACATGAGACTGGACAGAGCCCTGGACAATATGCTGCAAGAAATGAGCTAGTACTGGCCCCTGTGGGGCTGGACCAGATGGGACTTCATAGCTCTTTCCCGACTCTAACTTTTATGGGTGAAATGCTCCCCGGTTGAAGTCACTGGCAAGACTCCTATTGACTTGAATGGGGCCAGGATTCTGCAGTCTACTATTATCACATTGCCACTGCCTAGCCATGCAGGCATGCTGTTCAACACTGCAATGCAGATGCATTGGAGTATATGGAAAACATTGGGTTACGTTCTGCCCCATCTTATGTCCCATGCAATTTTGCTGATCGTATGGGTTCACTTGACTGGGGTAGCGAATTAATCAGGACAGAATTTGGACTATTGTGTACAACCCTGACATGCTCGCAACCATCATCTGACCCGTTAAGCTCACGTTGTAGAATGGGGGGTAAGGAGAATCACACAATGAGACATTCAATAGGTACCGAGTGCCCAACTTCCCTACAGTCTGGGTGTTAATTTGGTGTCCCTCCAGCAGAAATACAGATCATTAATCACCCATGGTAACACTAAGAACCTGGCATAGGCTACCTAGAAGGGTCAGGAAATTCAGAGAGGATTCTGAAATCCCATCTTTAACTCACTCCCTTTTTAACAAGGCATCACAAGCAAGTCCTCATTCATGGCTCTCAAGTCATCTGCTTTTCACCACAGCAAGTGACACCAGGAAACCAAACCAAACGCCCGACACAATCATCTTGGAACAGAAAATGTTTCTACATGGAAAACCTGTATGCCACATATTGGGCTGCCTAAAACAGTGAACTGGAGCCAAGAGGTTGAACATGGGGCTTGAACTGCTGCAGTCTAATCCTCTCTCTGACACTGACCCGCTGGATGCCTTGGGTAAGTGTCTTTACCATGCTGGATAAAGTGGGGATAATAATAGGTGTGTTGCGGGTTAGTTAGCTCTTTGTACAGCATTAGGCGTGGGTGATAAGAGATTATAACTATAGACCACTCAGAAAGGAGGTTATACTAGAACCGACAAGAGAGTATTAACAGCAAAATCCTGCAATCGCTGACAGTCCTTAGCCCCAGGGATGGTGGCTGCAATGGCCCTCACAGACCCAAAGAGGTTGTGCATCCCTTCCTAATATAATAAACAATAAGGGCCGATTATACATTTATTAGACCGAGCTCATGTGATGGACTCTGAGATGTCTGATTTAAAGCTTGTTTCTCTGCCTCCTGGGCAAATGCTCAGCATTAGCCACACTTACAAATAAAGTCAGAGCCAAGGGGCTGGCTCTGTTTCTCCAGCTGGCTATTCTTGGTGCAGCAACAGCAATCAAAGCAGGATTGAATTAAACAACAGCAACCGAGGCACACAGAGCACTCCCTGAAGATTAATGACTAGCTGATGAGGCCAATGGAAACCTGGGGTCAATTACAATCCATCAGGAGTTACACAGGAAATGCTGAGGGATGGAGGCTGTTGTGTGTTTATCCTGGTTATAACAGCAACAATCCAAACTCCCCCTTGCAGCGGAGAGTCACTGCTCTGCTCCAGGGGGACACGTTTCAATGGGCCTGCTGCATTGTGAGTCATCTCTAAGGAAAAAAACATGCAGCATCCGACCCTCAGTCTACTCAGAGCTTCCATCAGAGTCATCATGGGGGGGGACAGGGTCAAAGCTAAACCAGGGAGATTCACATAGATGTGAAATATAAACGTCCACCCTGGGCAGCATAATATGTAAACCAATAGCCAGCTGTGGGCCTGACTTCACCACGGCATCTCTCCTCTTCAGAATATGCACCAGAGTCAAGGGATCGGCAGCACACTGAATTTTTAATGGAACCCACCATTATCAAACAACCCCTCTTAGATTTTAGGTATGGCCCAAGTTTAACAGGAATAATTTAACTCCATGCAAAATGCAAAGTCGTTCCATGGAGTAAAGAGAAAGGGCTCAGCCATGAGGAGCAGACAGATATGTTTCTTCCACCCTCACCATGTTGTAAATATTAGGAGCCTTTTGTGCAAAACTCACGGCTAAAGTGAGTTCTTCCCTAAGACAGACACATGGAGTAATCCTGACCTATCCTGTTGAGGAAATCCACTACACGTGCCCTTTAAGAATAAAGCTGCATTCCTTTAAACCAGAGGTGGGCAAACTACGGCCCATGAGCCACATCTGGCTTGTGGGACCCTCCTGCCTGGCCCCTGAGCTCCTGATCCGGGAGGCTAGCCCCTGGCCCCTCCCCTGCTGTTCCCCCTCCCCCTCAGCACGCCATGCCACGCTCTGGGGAGCTGGGCAGCGCAGTTGCAGAGCCACAGACTGACCCAGTACTCTGGGCGGCACGGCTGCAGCACCGCCAGCCACCGGTGCTCCAGGCAGCATGGTAAGGGGGCGGGGGGGGTTGGATAGAGGGCAGGGGAGTTTGGGGGTGTGGTCAGGGGTGGCGGTTGGATAGGGGTCAGGGGAGTCAGAGGGTGGGGAACAGGGGGGTTGGATGGGGCAGGGGTCCCAGAGGGGCAGTCAGGAATGAGGGGGGGGTTGGATGGGGTGGCGGGTCCAGGGGACAGGGAGCAGGGGGTGGTAGATGGGGCAGGAGTTCCAGGGGGGTCATCAGCGGGCAGGGAACAGGGGGGTTTGGATGGGGCAGGAGTCCCCGGGGAGCCGTCAGGGGGTGAGACGCGGGGGGTCAGATAGGAGGCGGGGGCCGGGCCACACCTGGCTATTTGGGGAGACACAGCCTCCCCTAACCGGCCCGCCATACAATTTTGGAAACCCAGTGTGGACCTCAGGCCAAAAAGTTTGCCCACCCCTGCTTTAAACAGAACTGATGGTTTGTGATCAGTCCCTTCGAGTCACTCATTCATTTTCAAAAATCGTACAGAGTAGATTCTGCTTCCAGGAGATGTCCTCCAATGGGAACAGGATCAAACTCTAAATTACGTCATAGATGGCTAAGCAAAATATATTAAATATTTTTGCCAGAAGCTCTCACGAGCTGCTCATTGTATTCCTTTTCAAGCAATCATTTGCTCAGTCACGATCACTGATGATGTTGTAGGGCTTTGGAAAGTGCATTATTAGGTCCTGCCTGAATACAGCACTTCAGCACGAGTTGGCCCATAGGGCTACTTACTTGCTTAAAGTTAAGCACATTCTTAAGTGCTCTGCTCATTCAGAGTCTTTAGAGGTTTATCATGGACTGAGATTTATGGGTCTAATCCTGGAAGCTCTTGAATGCACCCTGCAAAGTCACAGTAGGAATTGAGGACATCTAGGCACCTGGCAGGAACAGGCTCTCCGCGAGAGCAACAGAGCAGAAAATGGGGCAGTTATTCATTTACTTTTTTACTTTAGCTGGTCCAGTGACACCTAGGCCGATAAATCACTCAGCCATGTTCCCAGGGGTCAGGATTACATTTCTGCTCCTTGTTACCAGAGTTCATTCCCAACAAAGCCACAGATGCACTCAGTTTTGTACAAGTCAGATACATGATGAAAAAAACACATTGCCAACGTATTTCTTACACAGAGTGTTTGAAAAAGAGAAACCCTTCTAGTTGGAGCCACACTGTGTTTAGGGTCCTAGCCCGGCTTGCCTCACTGACATGAATAGCCTCATGGAAGTCAATGGTGATGTCTAGCCCGGGCTTCTTTTCTTAAGATTTCCCCACTTCTCCCACCATCGGTTCACTTTCTCCCGCAGAACTAGAGCAGACAAGGTGCCAGCGGCCACTGGCATTGTTAAGCACCATGTTGCATAGACTTGGTCTGCATTAGCATTGCATTGTGGGTATCTCCAGTGGTAAACTTTAGCCAAAATAACCTGGTGTAGACAAGTCCAGTGGAACTAGTCGTGTGAGCAAGGCAAGGGGATTTGGTCCTTAAACTGCCTTTTTGTGAATGGTCCCTCTCCTGTCCCCATTAAAGTCAAGCGGGCAGATTCTCAGCTTGGGTCAGATGAAGTAAATGAAGCTGAACCAAGTGACACCAGCTGAGGATCTGGCCCAAGGGCTGGCGATTTGACTTCCAAGAGAGGAAGATTAGCCACCATTCTGAGTTGGTGGGTTTTTTGGTGGGGGTGGGAAGTTGTAAAAATCATCATGTGGTTGATATTACATTATATATATCTGTAGCTCACACAATATTTGTATGTGTGTGTATATATACTTAAATATACGTCTCCACACACATGCCGTACACACTATGCATTGATCTATTTGTCTGCAACTATTTCTAAGCTTTTGATTAAAACAAAAGTACTTGATAACAAAATTTGTCAGCACTGGTCTTCTGATCTCTACCAAGAGTTAACACAGACATTAGAAACTTTGAATTTCATTTTAATGGTTGCTTAAAGGCACTTTTGCTTAAGATGTGCAGTAGCAGTGTTAAAAAACGTCTAACTGCTGCAATTCCCACCAGCTCTGGAACGAATGCTACACTGCAGCATCATTACAATGCAAATTTACTGCAAATACTATGTAGCAATTGATCCCGGTTGCTTTGCAGTTCAACACTGATTGGGGGAAAGAAAGGATACAACATTTACCTCAACGCTAATCACTCAGGGTGGCGTACATTCTTTAAAATATGGCTACTGTGCTTCTGACTGTCTTCATGTTCTGTTAATGCATGGTTAGAGCTCCTGGCTGCAACCTCTGTTGAGTTCATCTCCAATGACTACTTGTTAGTACATGTAAGAATCCAGGCAGGAAACGAGCCAGGCCAGTGGATCGTGGCCATTTATGTAACATCTCACCATTTTCCCCTTTAACAGAGGAATTCAAATTAATTGGAGGAAGGACATTTAGTAATTAAACAGTTCTCAACACAAGTACAGTACTATAGCCTCATGATGCAGGACAGGAGCAGCTCAGGGTAGTCAAGACGTTTCTTCTGAATGATCAGCAGAGTCCCCTTCCCACCAGCCAGCTCGCTTGTCAGTCCAGTCTCTGTCGCAGAGAGCTGGCAGTGGGTCATCCTGGGCAAACAGCTAGCGAGTGACATAAGAAGAAAGGCTGTTACTCCTGCCCCTAAGCAGTGCCGGGGGCGGGGAGCGGGGGAGGGCAGCACCATACAGTTTAGCTCGATGGAGGTTCCCAGAGAGAATATGGACTAGGCAAGAAAGGGAATGTCTTTGTTAACACCCCAGAAGACATGATTCAAATGTAATGTTTGAAACAACTCATCCTTCATCTACGTTGACTCCCACATACAAATTGTGCCTGTGCTCTGTGAATTGAATTCTAGACAATGCTGGAAAAAACCATGCCCCTACTTACGTTGCCCTGTCTGTGAGCTACGGTCAAGCACCTAATTATATCCATACAGAAGTCTTTCCATCTTTGCTGCTAGAACTACCTTTTTCTGAACTGGCTTTGGGCTTAGCACCTTGTTTCTCATGGGCAGTATTGACCCTGTTCTGTTCTACCACAGTCCCACCTGAAGGTGGGCTACTGGTTCTGGAAGGCTGCATGTTGGCCTGAGTAGCATTGTAGCTCTGGAATGCTATGTCTAACTGCTCCTGGGCCACCCTCAAGTGTTTATGAAGGGTGGACAGATCTGGTGGGATGTTCTCGTCCGGGCTTGTGCACTGTTGTTCTTGAGCAACATTAGCCAAGTTCTGCTCATGGGCCAACAAGCTATTTGGAACCTTTGCAGGCTTCTCCGATTTCACGACCAGGTTATACTCGGGAGGACAGGAGATATTCTTCGAGTAGGAATAGTTGTATGGAGGCTGCCTGAAACTATTGATCTTTCTGTTGCGAATGGCATCTCTAATGGTCCCAAACCCCAAGTGGAACATTTCACACATGTTGAGCAACAGACACAGGCAGCTCACAACATACATCACCAGGAGGAAGATGGTCTTCTCTGTTGGCCTTGACACAAAGCAGTCCACAGTGTGAGGGCAAGGGGCTCTGTTGCAGACGAAATACGCTTCCACCTCAAAGCCATAGAGAAAATACTGCCCAACCAAGAAACAAACTTCAAATGAAGCTCTGGCAAGGAGCTGGAAGACGTAAATCTTCATCAGCCCTTCTTGCTGGATGCGTCTCCTACCATCGTGCTTCTGCTGCTCCTTGCTCTTCTTGTTTGCTTTCGCTTTCTCCTCATTTTCCACCGTGTTATCGGAGATCATGGGCTCCTCTTCGTCTGCTTCCAAAGGGTCTTCCAAGTTACGGACAGCCTGCCAGTTCAAAGCAAACTGCTTCTTCTTTTTCTTGAGTACCTTAAGCCTCTTCTCCTCCTCGGAGGACCTAGCGATCCTGTGGATGGCATAGCCCAGGTACATGATGGAAGGGGTTGAGATCATGATGATCTGGAAGACCCAGAACCTGACATGTGACAGCGGTGCAAAGGCATCGTAGCAGACATTGTCACAGCCTGGCTGCTTGGTGTTACATGTGAACTTGCTCTGTTCATCTGAGTATATGGACTCCCCTCCGACAGCTGTCAGGACGATACGGAAGACGATCAGTACGGTGAGCCAGACCTTCCCCACAAAAGTGGAGTGATTGTGAATTTCTTCTAGCAGGCGGGTGAGAAAACTCCAGCTCATGTTGGTCATAAGGGCTAATCATTTATAACCTGCAAGAAAAGCAGGAAGAAAAAACATAACATATAAGTTCATGTAGCTCTGTTTGTTCATGGCAACAGACCTCATTATAATAGTGGCATTGGTACGTAGCAGGATGATATCAGAGTGAAGTCATTTTATTCCAGAGATCAGCATCACTATTATGAGAGGCTCAGCATAAGTGGAATTTTAATTTGTACATTGCAAGGCACTGAAACAATTAAGAGTTTTACTTTACGTCACTATATCCAAGCTCATTGTAAGTAGTTTCCATTATTTGCACAAAGAAGTACAGTACGCTGGATATGTTTAGGCCATGATCTTATAGTGATCTCCCATGGACAAACCCCTTCAGTCAATGGGACTCCGTGTGGGTTGAGAGGTCTGTCCATTTATTGCAGGATCAGGGCCTTATACTATAAACAAACTGATGGCCATTTAGGAATCTCACAATTGTCACTATGCTGCCACCAGTACTTTGAACTTGATGACGTAGGGACAGAGATCTGATTCTCCTACTCCAGTAACACAGGTCCCCCTACCACTGGAGCTAAATGCTAACTGAGACTCTCTGTTAGCAATACGGATCCTATGACACAGCTGAAGAGCTATGATTCTATCAGTGGGGTGCCTAACATGCTACTAGTCAATTACAATATATAAGAGATAGTCAATCGGTGCATAAACACTGAAAGCAGGTATCTGTACACATTACACACACAAAAGCTACACTAAAAGAACGTCATTAAGGTTGACAAAAACAATGAGGAGTCTGGTGGCACCTTAAAGACTAACAGATTTATCTGGGCATAAGCTTTCGTGGGTAAGGGTTTTTTACCCATGAAAGCTTATGCCCCAAAAAATCTGTTAGTCTTTAAGGCGCCACTGTACTCCTCGTTGTTTTTGTGGATACAGACTAACATGGCTACCCCCCTGATTATTAAAGTCGCAAAGTCAAGCAGTCAAAGGTAAGGAGATGCCAGAATTAAGGTCGCCTGTGTAACCTTAACTTGGCCCTCTTGTGCATATGCATTAAGACACGGTCTTTAATCAAAAGATCTCATACTATATTTTCCATAGAACCAGGGGTGGTGCTGGGGGCAGGGGGTTTACCAAGGAAATACTGTTTGAATGTAACCAGAGCAATCTATCTATGGCACCTGTAGCAACTGCCATTCTCTGACTGCCTCGTTCTGAAGGCAGAGCAGAGAGAGCAGCAGCTGCTGCCCTGCCCGGGCTGGGGGCAGAGGTGCCCAAGAGCAGTCCCTGGCCTATCCCCGCCCACTGGGGCATGCTGCCCAAGGCAGCTCCCTGAAGGCTCTGTCAGCCCCAGAGTTGGGTCCCCCACCGCTTGGGTGGCTCTTACCCATAGTGGCTGTGAGCACTGCGCAGCTCTGGCTTCCAATGGGGCCAGGGGACAAGGCCATGGATGGTCACTACTTGTGTGTTCCTCATTTTCTGGAAGCCCAGTTTGAGAGCCTGAGTTCCTCAGTTTCTGGAAGCCCTGGAGTCTGATTTGCAGAAGTGCTGAGCGCTCACAGTTGCAACTGAAGTCAATGGGCGCGGTGCCTTGAACAAATAAACTGCTGTTTAATGCTGAAAAATCAAGTCCTCATCGTCTCACCCAAATTTACACTTTTAATCTGAATCTCTCTGTGCCTCAGCCCTCCATCTGTAAAATGGGGATAACACCACTCCCACACCTCCCAGGGGTGTTGTGAAGATAAATTAATTAATGTTTATGAAGCACTGGATACTACAGTGATGAGCACCATAGAAAATCCCACAAGGAAATTAATAAGAGCAGGATTTGAACAGTGTGTGGTAAATAAGTCATGGGGCTGCACACTGAACAACGAGGCTAAAACAAAATACTGAATAGCGCTGCTCACTAAGTGGGCACTGTCCAGGCTGTTCACTGAATGAGGCAGATGTCCTGTGGAAAAAACAGTATGTGATCATGTCATTAAAGACAGTATCATAATGCGTGCATATGAGGGAACTGAAATAAGGTTGCACAGGCAACCTTAACTCTGGCAGTTCCCGACCTTTCGTGCTTGACTTTACAACCCTAATAATGTTCTTTTGACAGTTTTTGTGTTAATGTCCTAGGTTTTTTAAAATGCAAACTGAAAAAAACAGAAATGTCATCGTGTGGCGTCATATTGACACCCACCAGCCCTCCGCAGGGTTGGAACCTTTAGATCCATTGCACAGAGCTCTGCCATGTGAGCTAAGGGCGTAGTAGGTTGTCATGCGCTGTGTGGACCAGGCTCACAGAGGGACGAGATGCACACTTTGCCGGTGGGTTTCACAGGTATTGCTGACAGCAGAGGAATGGGGAGACTCAGGAATCTGGGTTCCAGTCCAGGCTCTGGAAGGGCATGTGCTCTAGTGGCTCAGACTCTTCTGTCCGTTCCCCACAAACCTGACCCCTTCTGCCCTGTTCCTCCCACCTGCCCCATCCCTGGCTCCTTGCCCCAGACTCATTCTCCTTGTCTACCCAGTCCCAATCTCTCCCTTTGGGCTAGCTATCCAAGTCCCTGTATCTCCTCCTCCCCACACACCCCTCAAATGTCCCCTATCACTGCAGTACCTGAGCATGCAAGAATTGTTATCCTCACAACACCCCCATGAGGCAGAACAGTGTTCTCATCCCCATTTTACAGATGGGGAACTAAGGCACGGAGAGGCTAAGTGACGTGCCAAAGGTCATGCAGGAAGCCTGTGAAGCAGCAGGGAATTGAACATGGCTCTCCAAAGTCCTAGTCAAGTACCTTAACCACTGGATTGTCTTTCCTTCTCTCCCACATTTCTATCACTGGTTCCCAGACCCAGTCTCTCCCAGCCTGCAGTCCCAGTCTCCTTCCCCAAGCTGTTCCAGCCTCCCCTTCCCACAACTACCAGTCCCAGCCTCCCCACCCAACTAATTCCAGATGCCTCTCCCTCCCCCGCTCTGTCTCAATCTCCTTTCCATTCCAGTCCCAGCCTCCTCTCTCCACCCCACTCCAGTTCCCAGTCCCAGTCTCCCCTCCATCCTACAGTCCCCAGTCTCCTTGCCCAGCCAGTCCCGGTTTCTCTCCCATCCAGTCCCAATCTCCCCCCCAAATCCCAGCTGCAGTACCATAGATAGATTTCTCTGGTTACATTCAAACAGTATTTCCTTGGTAAACAACCACTGCAAATCCCTCAGAGCAGGGACCCTCTTTGTGTTCTATATTTGTACAGCCCCGAGAGTAGTTGGGTCCTGGTTCACAACTAGAGCACCTAGGCACTGCTGGAATATAAACAATAATCATGGTTGGATGCATGCATCAGAAGATGCAAGTACTCAGAACCAGCTGCAGTGAGCTTGGGGACGTCAGTTTATGGCGGTGGCATGCCTGTTGGTTTTAACTTCACTTGCATCAGACCAGTGTCTTGAAACAGGCTGCAAGGTAACAGCGAGTTTTGGGATCCTATATGTAAGCAGTGTCAGGATGAGCTCCACCCTGACATCTGGTGGTGAGGTGTGGCAAGTTGTGGAAAAGAACTTCAGGGGCTGATCTCATTTGCATAGGCACACCCACCCTGCCTAGAATGAGGCCATAGTTGCCCAAATGGTCACTTTGGCTGCTGTGGGATCCCCCTGTTATCAGGGAAGGAAGAATAAATTGTTATTACCCCGATTATGGGAATCAAGGACAGTGGAACTGTACTTGGCCTTTTGTTATGATGGAGGGACTCGCCATCAACTAAGTAGCACTTGCTAGGCAAAGGACTTGGGTTCCAAAACTCTGTGAATTGAGAGAGAGAGGTAGGCTAGGGTTAGGTATTAATGCTTGGTGGTAGGGGCCCCCTGGTGAGGGCCTTACATGTTAATTGTACTTCCTTCTCTCCACTGTGGAATATTAGAGCTAATTTTGATTCTATTAGGAGTCTAGTTACAGGCTGCTGAGCTGAATTCACTTTGGGCTAATGATGCACCAGCACTGAGGCTCCCCTACTACAAGCTGAAATCACAAAAGAGCTAAACTGACTAAGAGCTGAAATCACAGAGCATTGTGTTAAGCAGTGGGGGAGCCTGAAGATATATGGGGGAGCAGTTTGCGGGAGGGCGAGCAGAGCGGCTTGAGGAGCAGAGCAGTTTGCAGGATGGCTGGCAGAGCATTGCAGTTTGCGGGACGGCGAGCAGAGCAGCTTGTGGAGCAGAGCAGTTTGTCAGATGCCTAGAGCAGCTCATGGGGCGGCTGGCAGAGCGGAGCTCCATGGAGAGGTGGGGCCATCAGCTTTAGACCACGTAAGGTGCCCCTTAACCCTCCCCCCCCAATCTCCACCCAGGTTGGGAGGTAAAGCTCTGCAGATAAACTTTTGAACTCTGGGGCTGCCCTGACCAGGAACAGAGACTTTTGGGTCGTTGGACTTTTGGGACTTTGGGTGATTTTGGGTTGCTGGACTCAAGAACCAAAGGGAAAGGACACGCCCCAGTTTGCTTGGGGTGGGTTTTTTGCTCATGGGTTGTGTTATGAATCCTGTTGGTGGTGTTTCCCCAACATAATGCCACATTGTTTCTCTCTGTTATTAAAAGGCTTTTTGCTACACTCAGACTATGTGCTTGCGAGAGGGGAAGTATTGCCCCTTGGAGGCGCCCAGCGGGGGTGGTATATACTTGTCCCAGGTCACTGGGTTGAGGCTCGAGCCGGTTTTGCATTGTATTATTGGAATGGAACCCCTAGATAGCGAACCCGGCCCTTGTTGCTGCCAATTCTGACAGGCAGAAGGGTTACATTTTCATTACTATAGGGCAGTGGAGAAAGTGGGTGTGTCAGAGTTCCCCGTATTCTGAACGGACAGCGACCCTACACTATCCTGCTCGCCCGTGCCACTCAGTCAGCAGTTGATACAGGAAAGAATGAATTATGGACCTGATCCCGAGTGGTGCTGCAGGGCTAGAGGATGTTCAACATCCTGCAGAATCCAGCTCTGATTCCTGAAGCCCGTTTTGTAAGCAAGCCAAGAAACACAAAACCAAGCAAACAAGAGCAGGATTATTTTTTTCCCCAGAGTAATGGAGCTTTTGAAAACCCTTTGAAAACCAGGTGCTTAAGAAAGTTTAAATCAAATACAAGCCCTTTAAAGAATCACACATAAAGCAATCACACATAAAGCATGTGAGTATTGTAAGAGGCAGATGACTGGGAAGGAACAATATATTATTATTATACAGATTTGGGGTTAGCATTAGCTTTATTTTTAATAGGGCCTCCCCACTTTCCCTTTTCAGGGCACAGCTACTCAGACACACAGATAAAGGCAAGTAGACATTACTGCCTGATTTGCAAGCACACTTCATTAGGGTAAGCTCCGGACCTCTACAAGAGTACTGCCCACAGCATCCACTTTGCTGTGCCCTGCTATTCACACCCCCTTGGTCTGAACTGTGAGGCAGTGTAGATGTCATTTGGTCCTGCACTTTGTGTCCCCCCTCCCCCCCGGGTGTTTGGGCCAGAGACAGAGATTGATGAGCCAGCTAGAGCCTCAGTTATCAGCGATGGGTTTCTTAGCTCAGGCAGGAGCAGCCCATGCATCTCAAACCAGAGATTCAATACGTTCTGCTGATGACCCACCCAAGGGAGCGGCATAACATCTACATGCCTTCATTGGTGCCTGCAAATAATTGCTCCATAATTATAGTACAAAATTATTGACAGGCCCAAATTGCAGATGCAACATGGGAAGCTGTTTGTTCTGTTTGCTTTTTATAAATCAGGATCTTCTGAACCTGCTTTTAAAAAAAAAAAATTGAGAGCAAAATGAGATTGCTGTTTTCAGACTCCCAACTACATTACTGCCATTTACAGAAATGTGCTTTGCAAGGAATCCAGTTTGTATGAATTACTCTTGCTCTGCACCAAGCCCCATCAGCATGCTTGGTACCATCTGCGACCCAAAGGAAGACACTGTCCCTGACCCATGTAGTTTGCATTCTAAAGCAGGGCAGCTATACACATCACACACATTGGGCCTGGCTCGACATCACAGATGTCCAGAGGTGAAAGTAAGCTGGTCTGGTACGGCGTACTGGCAAGAGCCAGTACGCCGTGCCGGACCGGACTGGCTTCCCCGGCGGTGATTTAAAGGGCCTGGTGCTCCTGCCACTGCAGGGAGCCCTGGGCCCTTTAAATCACCTCCGGAGCTCCGGCAGTGGGGCTCGGGCGGGGTCTCCCCGCAGTGGCTGGAGCACTGGGCCCTTTAAATCTCCACCTGAGCCTGGCTGTTGGAGCCCCGGGGCTCGGGCAACTGGGCCCCAGCAGGGATTTAAAATGCTTGGAGCTCTGCGGTCACTCCTGACCTCCCAGCTGCCTCTGCAGCGGGGTGATTTAAAGGCCCCAGGTCTCCCAGCCAGAGCCCCGGGGCCTTTAAATCGCCTCTTCTGGTTGAGGCCACGCCCCCATTCAGGACTCCAGCTACCAGTAAAAAGAAAAGGAGTACTTGTGGCACCTTAGAAACTAACCAATTTATATGAGCATAAGCTTTCATGAGCTACAGCTCACTTCATCGGATGCATACTGTGGAAACTGCAGAAGACATTATATACACAGAGACCATGAAACAATACCTCCTCCCACCCCACTCTCCTGCTGGTAATAGCTTATCTAAAGTGATCACTCTCCTTACAATGTGTATGATAATCAAGGTGGGCCATTTCCAGCACAAATCCAGGTTTTCTCACCCCCCCCCCCTTTTTTTTTTTTCCAAAAACCACACACACAAACTCACTCTCCTGCTGGTAATAGCTTATCCAAAGTGACCACCCTCCTTACAATGTGTATGAAAATCAAGGTGGGCCATTTCCAGGACAAATCCAGGTTTTCTCATCCCCCACCCCCATACACACACAAACTCACTCTCCTGCTGGTAATAGCTCATCCAAACTGACCACTCTCCTTACAATGTGTATGATAATCAAGGTGGGCCATTTCCAGCATAAATCCAAGTTTAACCAGAACGTCTGGGGAGGGGGGGGGGGTAGGAAAAAACAAGGGGAAATAGGCTACCTTGCATAATGACTTAGTCACTCCCAGTCTCTATTTAAGCCTAAATTAATAGTATCCAATTTGCAAATGAATTCCAATTCAGCAGTTTCTCGCTGGAGTCTGGATGTGAAGTTTTTTTGTTTTAAGATAGCGACCTTCATGTCTGTAATTACGTGACCAGAGAGATTGAAGTGTTCTCCGACTGGTTTATGAATGTTATAATTCTTGACATCTGATTTGTGTCCATTTATTCTTTTACGTAGAGACTGTCCAGTTTGACCAATGTACATGGCAGAGGGGCATTGGTGGATGTGCAGGTGAACGAGCCTCTGGTAGTGTGGCTGATGTTATTAGGTCCTGTGATGGTGTCCCCTGAATAGATATGTGGGCACAGTTGGCAACGGGCTTTGTTGCAAGGATAGGTTCCTGGGTTAGTGGTTCTCTTGTGTGGTATGTGATTGCTGGTGAGTATTTGCTTCAGGTTGGGGGGCTGTCTGTAGGCAAGGACTGGCCTGTCTCCCAAGATTTGTGAGAGTGTTGGGTCATCCTTCAGGGTAGGTTGTAGATCCTTAATAATGCGTTGGAGGGGTTTTAGTTGGGGGCTGAAGGTGACGGCTAGTGGCGTTCTGTTATTTTCTTTCTTGGGCCTGTCCTGTAGTAGGTGACTTCTGGGAACTCTTCTGGCTCTATCAATCTGTTTCTTCACTTCCGCAGGTGGGTATTGTAGTTGTAAGAATGCTTGATAGAGATCTTGTAGGTATTTGTCTCTGTCTGAGGGGTTGGAGCAAATGCGGTTGTATCGCAGAGCTTGGCTGTAGACGATGGATCATGTGGTGTGGTCAGGGTGAAAGCTGGAGGCATGTAGATAGGAATAGTGGTCAGTAGGTTTCTGGTATAGGGTGGTGTTTATGTGACCATTGTTTATTAGCGCTGTAGTGTCCAGGAAGTGGATCTCTTGTGTGGACTGGACCAGGCTGAGGTTGATGGTGAGATGGAAATTGTTGAAATCATGGTGGAATTCCTCAAGGGCTTCTTTTCCATGGGTCTAGATGATGAAGATGTCATCAATATAGCACAAGTAGAGTAGGGGCGTTAGGGGACGAGAGCTGAGGAAGCGTTGTTCTAATTCAGCCATAAAAATGTTGGCATACTGTGGGGCCATGCGGGTACCCATAGCAGTGCCGCTGATCTGAAGGTATACATTGTCCCCAAATGTAAAATAGTTATGGGTAAGGACAAAGTCACAAAGTTCAGCCACCAGGTTGGCCGTGACATTATCGGGGATAGTGTTCTTGACGGCTTGTAGTCCATCTTTGTGTGGAATGTTGGTGTAGAGGACTTCTACATCCATAGTGGCCAGGATGGTGTTATCAGGAAGATCACCGATGGATTGTAGTTTCCTCAGGAAGTCAGTGGTGTCTCGAAGATAGCTGGGAGTGCTGGTAGCGTAGGGCCTGAGGAGGGAGTCTACATAGCCAGACAATCCTGCTGTCAGGGTGCCAATGCCTGAGATGATGGGGCGCCCAGGATTTCCAGGTTTATGGATCTTAGGTAGTAGACAGAATATCCCAGGTCAGGGTTCCAGGGGTGTGTCTGTGCGGATTTGTTCTTGTGCTTTTTCAGGAAGTTTCTTGAGCAAATGCTGTAGTTGCTTTTGGTAACTCTCAGTGGGATCATAGGGTAATGGCTTGTAGAAAGTGGTGTTGGAGAGCTGCCGAGCAGCCTCTTGTTCATATTCCGACCTATTCATGATGACAACAGCACCTCCTTTTTCAGCCTTTTTGATTATGATGTCAGAGTTGTTTCTGAGGCTGTGGATGGCATTGTGTTCTGCACGGCTGAGGTTATGGGGCAAGTGACGCTGCTTTTCCACAATTTCAGCCCGTGCACGTCGGCGGAAGCACTCTATGTAGAAGTCCAGTCTGTTGTTTCGACCTTCAGGAGGAGTCCACCCAGAATCCTTCTTTTTGTCATGTTGGTAGGGAGACCTCTGTGGATTAGTATGTTGTTCAGAGGTATTTTGGAAATATTTCTTGAGTCGGAGAATTCGAAAATAGGATTCTAGGTCACCACAGAACTGTATCATGTTCGTGGGGGCGGAGGGGCAGAAGGAGAGGCCCCGAGATAGGACAGCTTCTTCTGCTGGGCTGAGAGTATAGCTATTACCAGCAGGAGAGTGAGTTTGTGTGTGTGGTTTTTGGGAAAAAAAAAAGGGGGGGGGTGAGAAAACCTGGATTTGTGCTGGAAGTGGCCCACCTTGATTATCATACACATTGTAAAGAGAGTGGTCACTTTGGATGGGTTATTACCAGCAGGAGAGTGAGGTGGGGGGGAGGGTGAGAAAACCTGGATTTGTGCTGGAAATGGCCCACCTTGATTATCATACACATTGTAAGGAGAGTGATCACTTTAGATAAGCTATTACCAGCAGGAGAGTGGGGTGGGAGGAGGTATTGCTTCATGGTCTCCGCGTATATAATGTCTTCTGCAGTTTCCACAGTATGCATCCGATGAAGTGAGCTGTAGCTCACGAAAGCTTATGCTCAAATAAATTGGTTAGTCTCTAAGGTGCCACAAGTACTCCTTTTCTTTTTGCGAATACAGACTAACACGGCTGTTACTCTGAAAGCTACCAGTTAGTTCTTTACGTTACTTTCACCCCTGCAGATGTCACAGATGCACTTCCATCCGTGCAGGTTCTGGCCCCTCAAGCACGAGGAGTGAAATAAATCCTAGCTCCACTGAGCAGTGTGTGCATGTTAATAAAAACACAAAAAGCCCAACCAAGGCAGAACACTCCACCACAACACACACTTCTCCTGGGGAGATGATGAGAGAAAGAACGAACCCATTTGTAAGAGATGGGAGTTATGTCACTTAAAGCATGACTGGAAGGTGCTCAGAGGTGCGATGAGGAGGGCAGTATAAGAAACTATGCCAAACAGAAGTCAATGGCAAAACTCCCATTGACTTGAAGGGCGCCAGGTAGGTTATCAGAAGATTGTCTAATCCAGAGCTCCCCAACCTGAGACATGCCCCCTGTGGGGGAGGAGGGGGGCAGCCTTCACAGGGGGCAGAGAGGGATCTCTACCCAAACCCAGTCCACTCCCAGTTCTGCTCTGGCCCCGCCCCCAGCCGAGGCCCTGAAACCTGGCCCCAGCCGAGGCCTCTGGCTGCAGCTCTGTTCCCAGCCCCAGCCCCAGCCCCACTCCCGCCCCCAGCTGCAGTCCTAGCCTCAGTCTCCTTACCCCTGGCCGTGTCCCCACCTCCCCCCAAAGAGCCGCGGCCCCGCTCCCAGTCCCAACTCGGGGGTGGGGGGGGCATGGACAGGCAAGGGGAGGGGCACAACCCTTATAAGTCTGGGGACCACTGTTCTAATCTCTTAGCAGAACACATGTCCTTCTGCCCTTCCCCCTGACTCTCGCACACACATTTCTTTTTGGAGGACTCTTGTGTTTTTAAAGCCACCAGCTGCCTTCTCATTTCTGCTAAAGACCATATTGGTCTTGAAAGAGTCCAGGACAAAGCGCCAACTACCTGCAATGCCTATTGAAGGCAATGGGAGCTGCCGGGGCTCAGAAGCATGCAGGATTTTGGTCCTATTTGGATACCCCCATTCAGTCAGCAATACCCCTTAGGCAGAGCTCCCCCATGTAGATCGTTCACACTCCTGGCCAGGAACCATCTGCCTGGAGGGGGCAGTGTATGCAGCTGCTGCTGACTGTAATGTAGGGCTTATTAATGCTGCTGGTCAATGGAATTATGCGAGGGATGAATCCAGCCCATTTCGTTTACTCACCTATTGTATTTAAGGGCCAAATCCTGAGTGTTTTCCTGCAGTAGAACACAATGCATTTTCATGCCTTGCCCCATGCATTTTCAACCAAAGATGACCAAGCGATCCTGCTATACATGATACAAGTAAAACTGATGGACCCAGTTCTGATCTCATGCACACTAGGTTTGCCGTCGAAAGCAGAATCAGGCTCCATTGGTTTTGGTTATTCCTTTCTAGCCAGAGGGATGGCTTGAAATTCTCATCCCCTACCCTGTACATAGATCTGGGCTAGAATCAGCTTTCCAAAAGCTCTTATCATTTTATCTGAATTACTGATGTTTTCCTATAGTCTTCCTTTCTAAGGACCCAGTTCTGGATCATTGAAGTCAATGAGAGCTTTCCCTGAACCATTTGAAATCAGTGCATGTCGGATTTGGACCAATGTGACGTTTGTTTTTTGTTTTGTTTTTTTGACATCTAAATTCTGTCTCTTTGCAAAGACTCCTCCATTTTTTCTACTGATGTTTCTTAGGATATGAGCCAAATACAACACTGCTGCTCGCTCAACAAACAGCCTTGATTCTACCACAGAAGATAACAATCAGATCCAGGTCTTGAAATATAGTGAAAATTCTTTTACTGTCCAGAGGTCTAGTGTAAAGTCAAATGGAAATTTCCAGTGCTACTATTTTTATACATAATAAGCCCTTTATAAACACAGACCCACCAGTCTTTAAAATCCTACTGGCTGCAAGACTCCTAATAATAATCATCATCTAGCACTTTCCATCAACAGAGCTTTACAAAGGAGGAGAGTGTTGTTAACCTCATTTTACAGATTGGGGAAACTGAGGCAAAGAGGCAAAACAGTTACCCATGTTTACAAAACAGGTCAGGGGCAGAGACGGGAGTAGAACCCACATCTCCTGTCTCCCACACCACAAGTCTAGCTGTTGAATCCCAAAGTCTCTCAAAAGCCTTCTTGGTCAAATTGTGCATTTCCAGCCATGAACGTGAACCAACCTAAAAGGGTAGATTGTAAGCTCTTCGGGGCAGGGACCGCCTTTTTGTTCTGTGCTTATACAACACTTAGCCCAATGGAATTCCGATCCATGATTAGGGCTCCAAGGCACTCCACTAATACAAGCGTGCACAGGTAGGGGACAGAGCTCTGTTGTGAGTTACTGTGAAATGGTGCTTTATAAGGACTAAGCAGTGGTAATTACATAGTGCCTTTGTTGGACACAGGCGTAATTAAGCTGTAACTCAAGAAAATGCTATCACATTATCCTGTGATAAGAAAAGGAGGACTTGTGGCACCTTAGAGACTAACAAATTTATTTGAGCGTAAGCTTTCGTGAGCTACAGCTCACTTCATCGGATGCATTCAGTGGAAAATACAGTGGGGAGATTTATATACATAGAGAACATGAAACAATGGGTGGTACCATACACTCTGTAACCAGAGTGACCAGGTAAGGTGAGCTATTACCAGCAGGAGAGTGGGGGCGGGGCAGGGGAAACCTTTTGTAGTGCTAATCAAGGTGGGCCATTTCCAGCAGTTGACAAGTATGTCTGAGGAACAGTGGGGGGGTGGGGAGGGGATAAACATGGGGAAATAGTTTTACTTTGTGTAATGACCCATCCACTCCCAGTCTCTATTCAAGCCTAAGTTAATTGTATCCAGTTTGCAAATTAATTCCAATTCAGCAGTCTCTCGCTGGAGTCTGTTTCTGAAGTTTTTTTGTTGAAGAATTGCCACTTTTAGGTCTGTAATCGCGTGACCAGAGAGATTGAAGTGTTCTCCAACTGGTTTTTGAATGTTATAATTCTTGACGTCTGATTTGTGTCCATTTATTCTTTTATGTAGAGACTGTCCGGTTTGACCAATGTACCTGGCAGAGGGGCATTGCTGGCACATGATGGCATATATCACATTGGTAGATGTGCAGGTGAACGAGCCCCTGATGGGGTGGTTGATGTGATTAGGCCAAATGATGGTGTCCCCTGAATAGATATGTGGACACAGTTGGCAACGGGCTTTGTTGCAAGGATAGGTTCCTGGGTTAGTGGTACTGTTGTGTGGTGTTTGGTTGCTGGTGAGTATTTGCTTCAGGTTGTGGGGGTGTCTGTAAGCAAGGACTGGCCTGTCTCCCAAGATCTGTGAGAGTGATGGGTCGTCCTTCAGGATAGGTTGTAGATCCTTGATGATACGTTGGACAGGTTTTAGTTGGGGGCTGAAGGTGATGGCTAGTGGCGTTCTGTGTCTCCAGCGAGAGACTGCTGAATTGGGCTTAATTTGCAAACTGGATACCATTAATTTAGGCTTGAATAGAGACTGGGAGTGGATGGGTCATTACACAAAGTAAAACTATTTCCCTATGTCCCGTCCGCCTCTCCCCCCTCAGACGTTCTTGTCAACTGCTGGAAATGGCCCACCTTGATTATCACTACAAAAGTTCTCCCCCCTCCCCCCCCGCCCCGCCCACTCTCCTGCTGGTAATAGCTCACCTTAAGTGATCACTCTGGTTACAGTGTGCATGGTAACACCCATTGTTTCATGTTCTCTATGTATATAAATCTCCCCACTGTATTTTCAACTGAATGTATCCGATGAAGTGAGCTGTAGCTCACGAAAGCTTATGCTCAAATAAATTTGTTAGTCTCTAAGGTGCCACAAGTCCTCCTGTTCTTTTTGCAGATACAGACTAACATGGCTGCTACTCTGAAAATTATCCTGTGACAATGCAGAAAGCAACTCATGCCACTTCTGGATTTCCTGAGTTGAACAACAAGAGCAAGAAGGAAAATACCCCAAATTCATTACATAATTTTTGTTTGCAGTGTTGTTGTAGCCTTGTCAGTCCCAGGATATTAGAGGGACAAGGTGGGTGAGAGAATATCTTTTATAGGGCCAACTTCTGTTGGTGGAAGAGACAAGCTTTTGAGTTTAAACAGAACTCTTGTTCTGGTCTGGTCCGGGAAAGGTACACAGATGTACTCCCCTAGAATATATGTTAACTACTTATGTGTAACAATCTGTTCCACCTTGTATTTAGCTGTAAAACTCTGAGTACCTTTCCCAGACCCAAAGAAGACCTCTGTTGAGCTTGAAAGCTTGTCTCTTCCACCAACAGAAGTTGGTCCAATAAAAGATATCACCTCACCCACCTTATCTCTCTTACATGATTTTTGTCTGCTCTTTAAACTCTAATGGTTAAAATTTTAAGGGCTCTTTAACACAGCATCTAGTTTGGGGTCAATTGTGGGCAAAATTACAAGCTCAGTTATTTGCAGGCATAAATTCCGCGTATTCAGTCAACCTTTAATGGAGGGAGGGTAGGAAGAAACTTCCCTTCTGAGCAGGCTATGTTATAATTGACCACTTCAGGCTTTCTTGCATCTTCCTTCAAAGTACTTAGTGCTGCCCACTGGTGGTGACAGGATACTGAACTAGATGGAGCAGTGGTCTGATCCAGCTCATACTTAGACATCATTTACCTCTGCAATTCATTGCAAGCACAAAGTTAGAGGCTACTTCAAAAATCGGGCCCCAGTTTGGATGGTCCAACCGCTTCAGTGACGTGGGCTGCATGTACAGTTGTGTGACACCTCCGCGGGCCACATACAGAAACAAAACGGCGTCCTCCATGCGGTGTATCCTCGCACGCACCATACATGAGAGGTCACGCCGTGCGGAGGACACCATTTTGTGGCACGGGTCTCTGGCACGTGCCACATTTCACTGCGATGCTCCCTATATTCCAGGTAGCTGCCGCTGTGGGAGCAGATGCCTTGAGGACTGGAGTGAATTGTCCTGTGGGCTGGATGCGGCTGCTGGGCTGCCAGTGGGACTATAGAGTATTGCCTTTTAGTTCACTGTTCATTAAATGGGATTCAGACTTTCAGTCAACTGTGGTTTACCATCAAAAATATTCCTCGTGCCCTTCCTCAGTCAAATATACACCCTTCCTAGCAGGGCTGGCTCCAGGCACCAGCTTTCCAAGCAGGTGCTTGGGGTGGCAATTAAAATGGGGTGGCAGCAATTCGGTGGCAGGATTCGACCAGTATGGTTACAAGGTCAGACTGCAGAGCAAGGATTTAAGGAATTGATTCTGTTCTCTCTGAAGTCATTGGCAAACTTCCCATTAATGCCAGTGGAAGCAGATTTGGGAGACTTAAACTCTTTTAAATGTTCATAAGCCAAATGGTGTATGTGTGTGTGTGTGGGGGGGAGATTGCAAAGTAATTGAATTAATTAAGGAATAATGGTTTCTGACCACAGGCAATTAACCCTCTTATTTGATTCCTATAATAGTCAATGTAAACTTTTAACAAACTATTCAGTTATCAGCAAAAATTGATCCCAGTGTATTTTAAAGCTCCTGCAAACCCTTAACCCCGTGTGTAAATGTATGCGGGATTAGGGACTAATTTTGCATGTAGTAGCTTCTTTAATTCCCAGTGCAATACTTTTGCCTCCATCAAATCCATCATTTGATTTAACTGGGAATTGGTCCTGCTTCGAGCAGGGGGTTGGACTAGATGACCTTCAGGGGTCCCTTCCAACCCTGATATTTTATGATTCTATGATTCTATGATTCTGGAAGAACCAGGCAAATTCATACATCCCAACAGCCATGTTACAATGCTATGAGTCCATCCACCTTTACAGGCAAAATAGCTGTGAGTAATATAACCAGCCCAGGAGACAATGAGAAGAGACACTTGGAACATTTGATCTCCAGTTGTAATGCTCGGTTTAATTTGGGGGCGCTTTTTGCAACTGTTCAACCGAGGAAACTATACAGCTGCCAAATATAATTGCGAAGGCTTTAATCATAAGGTTGTTTCTTTAAATATTCCCTTTACATTTTCAAAGAACTTATAAGATAAAACCCAGTTTCCATCGTAGGATATGATCACATCAATTTAGCTTAACAAACAGGACAACAGTCTGAAAATGTCATGTACCATCTTCCAGTGATGCATGCTGTCAAAAAAGAAAAACAGTACGTATTTTCCATATAGGCACCTATGTATCTTCACTGTACAATGTAAGAGCCTATGTAGTCCACTCACACTGGACAAAAAGAGTAAGGAACAATTCTGCACTGGTGGGTAGGAGGAATAGATTACATAGCTTCCCTACTATTGAACTCAGACTAGATCATCGAATGGTCCCTTCTGGATTTAAAATCTATGAATCGAAAATCAAATTCAGCCTACAAAATGCACACAGAGTAACTGTTTCATTCCTAGATAACTAAACACAGACTGGGGGTCAGATTTTACTCCTTTAGGGCCTGATCCAAACCCATTACAATCAATGGGAATCTTTTCACCAACTTCAATGGACTTTGGATCAAGCCCTTATGTGGGTGAAAAAGTAACTGAGAGCAAGGGCTGGCTTGAGGGTTCAGATTCTCCTCTCGTTTACACCAGTGCAGGCTACACTGTGGGGTCATACAGTGTAACCAAGAAGAGAATTTGGAACTAAAGGGGAACTCTTAAAATAGATGCTAAAATAAGTGAAATAAGACAAATGTTTCTGCTAGCCAGAGTTCTCTCCTGATTTTCCAAGCCAATCTTTTCACCCTCTTGCTCTTTTCTCGTACACAAAGCATTGTACAGTCGTTTAAATTGAAGGGAAAGTGCTATGGAAAAGCTACTCACGGAGACATTGTGTTTCTTGCTGAGGGCTCTCCCAGCAACCAAGGATCAGACAGTTTCCTGCTATCCGTGTCCTTTTCCTTTCCTTAGACAAACGTACTGACGTCTCCCCAAACCTATACCCTGCCAGTTTGGAAGGAGACTTTATGGTAAGTATTTAAACATCCTGTCGGTCTCCGCCTCTCTGACAGCTAAGCGCCCATCCCCCGAGAATCCTGCCTGTACAAGTCAGGAAAACAGCTAAAAGCAATGTCCCATTTTCCCTCCTCCCCCTTCTCTGATATCTATAGGAAGGTCTCGGAACAAAGACTGAATAGAGCATGTAGGAATGAATTCCAGTGTCCTCATTCACAAGGGACTCCAACGGTGCGAGGAGGTGGAACATGCTACACAAGCAGGAGTAAAAACATTTTAAAAAATCCATTGCCCAGTGCTTTCCTCGGGATACTGCCTGGAATTTCGCTGTGTTTTCTTAAGCAAGTTAATTGCATAAGTTCATGGCATCAGTAACAGATTTGTGAGATAGAAAGCATGACTAATAAGGAACATATGGAAAACATATGTCGATGAAAGATCCATGTGTGGAAAACAAAAAGACACCTTAATAAGAAAAAACCATTTCAGGCCATTCTGCACTGTGCTAATGACTTAGGCTTCCTCTGAAGTGAGCACTGCATTTGTCTAAAAGCTCACGCTGTTTGAGATCTCAGTATTCAAGCAGAATGCAGACTTTTTCCATTCCCTTTGTAGGCAGTACCAAAGATTCTAGGAGACTTTGAAAACTATGCCTGGCTTCTTGGCTTATTCTCAGAAGTGGGTGGGTGGGGGGAAGGTGGGAAATCAGAGTTTATATGAAATCCAACGCAAAGCTCCAAATTAAAAAGAAACCAAGCACTGAAATCCATCATACTGCCCATCTCAGGGCTACATCCTTTCCCCACTGAAGTCAATGGGACTTTTGCCATTTTGTCTTCAATGGGATCAGGATTTGGTTTCACTATAGTAGCTAAGAATAGACGGAAAGGTAAGGCAGAAAGTTTGCATAGAAGGAGTACTTGTGGCACCTTAGAGACTAACCAATTTATTTGAGCATAAGCTTTCGTGAGCTACAGCTTACTTTATCGGATGCATCCGATGAAGTGAGCTGTAGCTCACGAAAGCTTATGCTCAAATAAATCGGTTAGTCTCTAAGGTGCCACAAGTACTCCTTTTCTTTTTGCAAATACAGACTAACACGGCTGCTACTCTGAAACGTTGCATAGAAGGTAATTCCTGTGCAGAAGACAGGAAGCAACAGTGAGAGTCAACAAAGAATTAGAGAGGGGAAAAGACACTCCAAAATGCAATGCTAGCCAGAGAGGGAGATAAGTAACTATGGGTACGACACAGCTTTGTAAATCCAAGTCTGTGAGATCCAGGCTTGTGGACTCAGTGTTTCCAAGCCTGTGCTTGAGTGTCCACACTGCAACATTACAAAACCCCCAAAGAGATATGAAGGTTCCATTTATGTTAACACATTCTTCAAAAGTAAGAGCACCTTTTGGAACAGTTCAAGGAGATGGCATAGTGGTTTCAACTGATAATATTAACAGTATAATGCACTGTCTAGCATATACGTGCACCACCATCCTCTACTGGATGGTGTTGGAAATTATTGTCTGTTTGTCATAAGCCCTCTACTGCTACCAGGGATTCTCCTTTAGCTCTTCTCAGCACCTGTGGTTTTGCAGCGGGAGGATGCAAAGTCTTACAGCATCTTACTGTGATTTTCATGCAGAAGGTCTCAGAGTCTTTACAGTTAAAATAATATACACACTACACACAGGGATCATTTAACCCATCTCTCAAATGCAGCCATCTCCAGGGACAGGAAGTGAAAAAGAACTCTATATCCAATTGACAATACAGGGGAAATGTGAGGTGCATGAATGTAAATATGACCAGGCCACTGGGGTAAACACACTTAAGTTTGAGAAAAAGTCCATGGGATCTTTCATGATCATAAGTAGTCATGGCCTTGGGTTTAGGTCTCATCTGGAAGGCAGCACCCCTAGAAGCACATTGTCCCGAAGCATCGTGCTGGGGTATTGGGTCAGTTTCAGAAGGAAGTGGGCCACATACTGAGTCAACCCCCCAAAGCACCTCACGGCTCCTTGGATCACTCATCCAAGTACTTATCAGGCCAGCCGTGCTTAGCTAATGAAACCTAACTGGTGCACAGACCAAGGCTGTAATGGCTACCAGAATCCAGTCTGGATCCCAAAAGAGCCCATGGTCTTGTCTGCAGTTACCTGAATACAGGAGTCTGTGGGCTTATAAATGCTGCAAATCATTGGTGATATGGCCAATGGTGCCCCCAATAGCTAAGTTGCCAGGGAACAGAAATGAAACAGGCCTAAGCAGCTAGAACAGAATGCTGCTTTGATTCGACAGCCACCGCACTCTTTCTTACAGAGGCAGAAGTGGGGCTACATTCTTTGTACTGAATAGCAATGCTTCAAACAATATAATGACACCTCATGTCTCAACAGGCTCCAAATGGAACCTTTTGTGACAGATCTGACATGCCTGGATAGGAGCTCAGCTGAAAGCAAGAACACGAACAACACGACAAACCCACTTTGCAACATGCCTACAGCCAAATTCTGCCCTTGAGTGCACATGCCTGGTTCCCACTGAAGGCAACATGGGCAACAGCAGAGTGAACTCCCCCCTGCCCTGGGATGACTTGTGTGTGTGTGTGTGTGGACGCGTTTGGCCTGTTATTATGTTTGCTCAGACTGTTGCTGACTTAGCCGTTTCATGGTTATTATATGTTTTGATTGACCACCTCCCAGTGCATCTTGCTTCGATTTCCTTGTGTTTGGGGATTGTGCATCAGACCGTAACATGTCCCCACTGCTCTCCGAATGAGCCTCAGTCCTGAGCTGGAGGGACCAGCTCTAGGGATGAGATGGGAGTTCAGTCCTTGGCCCACATCTTCTGGCACAGCCAGCCAATGTGCTGATCATTGGTAATAATGGTGGTGTTGTGGTACAGTTATAATGGAACACCTATCCACTGGCAGCTGAACAGAAACCCCAAACTCATTTCACACAGACCATCCAATATCTCTCTTCATTTAGTGCTTTGAGATCCTCAGATGAAAGGTATGATTGGCATGCTCCCACTCCCACTAAAGACAATGGCAAAGTGGCCATTAACTCCACTGGGGGCAAGACCCGAGCTGTACACAAGCAAAAAGTATTATTAGTTATTTATTAATAGCCACCAGCTGAGTATGACTTCCAGTCACTACAGATCCTGTTGGAGTTGAAGCAGTGACCTAGAGATGAAAGGCCTAATAGCCTGGCACCAGTCTCCTGTCTTTTCACCAGACTAATAGTGCTCCATCAATTTATACTAAGGGTATGTCTACACTAGGAAATTAGGCCGCTTTTATAAAAGTCGATTTTTAGAAACCCATTTTATACAGTCGATTGCGTATGTCCACACTAAGCGCATTAAGTCGGTGGAGTGTGTCCTCACTACCGTGACTAGCATCGACTTACAGAGCGGTGCACTGTGGGTAGCTATCCCACAGTTGCCGCTGCCCACTAGAATTCTGGGTTAAGCTCACAATACCTGATGGGGCAAAAACATTGTCACGGGTGGTTTTGGGTACATGTCGTCAGGCCCCCCTCCCTCCCTCCCTCCTTCTGTGAAAGGAACGGCAGACAATCGTTTCACGCATTTTTTCCTGGGTTACCCGTGCAGATACCATACCACGGCAAGCATGGAGCCCGCTCAACTCACTGTATGTCTCCTGGGTGCTGCTGGCAGACGTGGTACTGCATTGCTACATAGCAGCAGCTCCTTGCCTTCGCAGCAGACGGTGCAGTGGGACTGATAGCTGTTGTACGTCTCCTGGGTGCTCCTGGCAGACCTCGGTGAGGTCGATCAGGGGCGCCTGGACAGACATGGCTATCCTCCTCTTAGATCACCAAATGGGAGCCAGAGACTCCAGGTCATTCTCTTCTTTAAGTTTCATCTCATGGAGATTCAGTCCTGCCTGGAATATCATGCGAGCTGGAGGCTTCTGCCTCAGGCTGCTCTCTCAGCCAGCAGCACCGCGCGGTTGCACCTACCCCAGCCTACCCCTTGCTCCCATGGCTCATGAAGCCTGGACAGTAGTAAGGAGCAGTTCAGCTATAGGCTGAGCAAGTGCAGAATGGTGGTAGAATGTGCCTTTGGATGTTTAAAAGCCCGCTGGTGCTGCTTGCTGACTATGTCAGACCTCAGAGCAACCAACATTCCCATTGTTATTGCTGCTTGCTGTGTGCTCCATAAGATCTGTGAGAATAAGGAGGAGATGTTTATGGTGGGGTGGGAGGTTGAGGCAAATCGCCTGGTGTCCGATTTTGAGCAGCCAGACACCAGGGCAATTAGAAGAGCACAGCAAGGTGTGCTGTGCATCAGAGAGTCTTTGAAAGCCAGTTTCATGACTGACCAGGCTTTGGTGTGACAATTGTGTGTGTTTCTCCTTGATGCAAACCCACCCCCTTTGATTATTTTAATTCCCTGTAAGCCAACCACCCTCCCCTCTTCGAAATAAAGTAACTATTGTTTTGAAACCATGCATTCTTTCTTTATTAATTAAAAAAAAAATGAGACAATGGACAAGGAAGTCCGGATGGGGTTGGGGAGGAGGAAAGGACAAGGCCACATTGCTTACTGAAGCCACACTAAAAATCAAACTCTTTGAATGACAGCCTTCTGTCATTTGGGCCATCCTCTGGAGTGGAGTGGCTGGGTGCCCGGAGCCTCCTGCCCCACATTCTTGGGCCTCTGGGTGAGGAGGCAATAGAACATGGGGAGGAGGGTAGGCAGTTTGTGGTGGGGCAGTGCCCCACCCCCATGTCAGATTGGGCTACAACAGGCCAGAGCAGCTGCAGAAGGCGGCAGCCAATCAGGGAGGGCCTGTTAGAGAGCCAATCAGGGCCACTATTACAGCCAGCCAATCAGGGCTATGCTAGGCCCTATATAAAGGCTGCCCAGGAAGGGCGCAGGTAGTCTCTCCTAGGTCTTTAGTGTTTGAAGGTCTGTCTCCTGCTGGAGGAAACTAGCACGCTGGGCTGGGCTGGGCTGTGGGCCCTGCGAAAAAGGGCCTAGCTGGTGCAAAGGGGCTGTAGGGGAAATGGCCCAGGGAGAGAGATGGACAAAGGGAGAGAAGGAGGGCAGGCAGGAAGGCTGCTGCCAAAGGGTCCCTGGGTCGGGATCCAAAGTAGAGGGTGGGCCTTGGTCCGCCCCTTGCACTTCCACCTGGCCGTTAGGAGTGGCCATCACGGACTGCACCAGACCCCTGCCAAAAGGGGTTAGACTTTGGGGATATGGTTGGCCATTGTGGCTGGGGTGAAGAGAAGGACTGCTGATAACACCAAACCCCTGGAAGTAGGTGAGTCCAGAATAGTGGGCACTGCCGGAGGGCAGTATCCTGAAGAGGGTGCTGGGAGCAACGCGGGTCGAGACGCCAATCTAGGGTGAGAGACGGATGGGACACCACCGGCAGAGGGCGCTCTGCATGAACTGAGCTAATTCCCGGAGTCAACAGCAGGAGTGAATGAGTCCCAACCCCGTCACACTGAATGCAGCGGGGGTCTGTGCTCTTGTTGGCTTTCCTGAAGCTCCAACAGATGCTTCATCATGTTCGTTTGCTCCCCCATTAGCCTCAGCATTGCATCCTGCCTCCGCTCTTAAAGCTCACTTAATTCTTTCCTGGCCTCTGCCATTGAATGCCTCCATGCATTAAGCTGTGCCCTATCAGTGCAGGAGGACTGCATGAGCTCGGAAAACATGTCATCGTGAGAGCGGTTTTTTCGCCTTCTAATCTGCGATAACCTCAGGGACGGAGATGATGGGGGGGAGCATAGAAACATTCTACGTGCTACGATTCAGGGGGGACTGCATGGTCACCTGTGCTGCTGAGTTCGCCATGCTGACCAAACAGGAAATGAAATTCAAAAGTTCCCGGGGGTTTTCCTGTGTACCTGGCTAGTGCATCGGAGTTCAAAGTGCTGTCCAGAGTGGTCACAATGAAGCACTCTGGGATAGCTCCTGGAGGCCAATACCGTCGATTTGCGTCTGCACTACCCCATATTCGACCAAGCAAGGTTGGTTTTAGCACTACTCCCCTTGCCGGGGAGGAGTATAGAAGTCAATTTTAAGAGCCCTTTAAGTTGACGGAAAGGGGTTGGTTGTGTAGACACGTTCACTTTAAAATCAACCTAACGCAGCTAAATTTGACCTAACCCTGTAGTGTAGACCAGGGCTTAGTCTTTCTGTGCAGTATGTGTTGCCATTTACATCTGTGAAAATTGAGTGCAAGATAGGTGTAAAACAAATCAAAATGACAGTGTTTTATAGCCATTTTGTAGTCACATGGCACAAGAATACATGACTACCCAAGGTGCAAGGCAATGGGAAAATCAAGTCATCATGCTTTCGCTCGATTCATATCACCAAAAGCAACAGGTCTTATGGATACCAGTGATTTTCTGCTTATATCCAGAGATAAGAACTGAGAATGCCAGAAATATGCATACTGCTGTAAACAGTTTGTGTCGTCTTTCGTTCACGGCAGAAAGTAAACACAAAACAATGCAGACCTGACGCCACAAGGCGTCGCTTTTCTAGCCATGAATAAAATACACAAAGACCGAAACAGTAATAGGCACCTTTTGTCTGTTCAATTCTTCCATGTTCTGGGCTGTAATTAAAGCTTGGAATTAAATAAAAAGGAAAAATAAAAAAGGGACAATGAATGTACTGAAAGAGTGGCTGTCATCTGTCCATCCATCCCGCCACTGTATTTCTAAAGCACCAATCTATAGGTATTTATTTTAGGGTACGTCTTCTATGGGGAAAAAAACAAAGGTGTGTTCTTAGCATGGGTTAGCTAACTCGGGTTAAAATAGCAGTGAAGACACGGCAACTCGGCTTTTAACTCAGGCTGGCAGCTGGAGTTCAACCCCGGTCTGCCTTGGGCTTTAACTCAAGTTGCTAACACAAGTTACAGGTTGAGTTGCCATGTCTTCACTGCTATTTTAACCCATGTTAAGAACACACTTTCTTGCTTGGCAATGAAGAAATACCTTTAGATAACTAAGCACCTTACCTGCTATGGATAACACATAAAAATGGCCATATTGGGTCAGACCAGTGGCTCACCTAGCCAAGTATCCTGTCTTCTGACAGTGGCCAGCACCAGAGGGAATGAACAGAACAGGGCAACGATTGAATGATCCATCCTCTGTCATCCAGTCCCAGCTTCTGGGAGTCAGAGGTTTAGAGACACCCAGAGCATGGGGTCAAATCCCTGACTATCTTGGCTAATAGCCATTGGTGGACCTATCCTCCATGAATTTATCCAGTTCTTTATTGAGCCCTTTTATACGTTTGGCTTTCACAACATCCCCTGGCAATGAGTTTCACAGGTTGACTGTGCATTGTATGAAGAACTATTTCCTTACATTTGTTTTAAATTTGCTGCCTATTAATTTAATTGGGTGATCCCTGGTCCGTGCATTATGTGAAGGGGTAAATAACACTTCCCTATTCACTTTCTCCACACCATTCATGATTTTGTAGTCCTCTATAGAATTCCAATTAAACACTAATAGTAATTCAATTACTATTCTCTATGGGAGAAGAATAAAACTAATTCTCTGTCCTGGTATTATGCTAGAGGTCAGAATAATGATCATCATAATCCACTCTGGCCTGAAAATCTATGAATCTCTATATCACGTAGCTCACATTAGAAAAATATATTAATTTTTATAATCTTCTTCTGGATTTTCATTCATTCCAGTTACATGTGTTAAGGACCCTTTCATCAAATCTTCACTCAAATAACAATCCTACTTATCAAATGAAAGCCCATGAAATTTCACCTGTTTGGGGGGGAGGGGGGGAAATTGGATCAGTTTCACAAAATCAAAATGAAATATGAAAAACTCAAGTGTGAAGGTTTGTTTTAATTTAATTTTGACCAAGGCTTAGGTGACAATGGAATTTTATGGCAGTGGAACAGGTATTCTTGAATTCAAACAATTGAGACAAATGGAAAAAATTGCCTAAGATTAGAAATTTCCCTACAGGCATTTTATTCTATCACTGGCCTTTACAGGTATGTCTACACTAACCCCAACTTCTGACTCAGGTTTCAGCCCAAGCTTCCCTTCTGTCCATACACACAGCCTGACTCAGGTCAGCAAGCACTCAGAACCCAAGCTCTAGCACCCTGCTAGGGGGATGGATAAGAGCCCAAGTCCCACTGTGAGTCAAGCCCCGCCATTCTGCAGCCTGGATGAAGGGCATTTTATCTGCCTGGAGAGAGAGACAAGAGAAACTGGTGTTTTTATCGTAACATGCTCTTTGGAAGACTCCCTTGGCAGAGCAAATGTTCTGCACAGAGGCGGCTACTGTCCCTTCCAGGTGCAAAAAGAGGCTAATATTCTGAGGTGTATTAATAGGGGTGTCATATGTAAGATGGGAGGTAATTGTCCTGCTCTACTCAACCCTCGTGAGGCCTCGGCTGCAGTACTGTGTCCAGTTCTGGGTGTCACACTTTAGGGAAGATGTGGACAAATTGGAGAGAGTCCAGAGGAGAGCAACAAAAATGATCAAAGGTTTAGAAAACTTGACCTATGAGGAAAGATTTTTTTTTTATAAAAAGGATATTTTAATCTAGAGAAAAGGAGACTGAGCAAATATGTAAAGGGCTGTTATAATGAGGGCTTGGGTTCAATTGTTCTCCATGTCCAGTGATGGTAGTATAACACCAACAGATCCTGGCGGGATCGAACCAGGGACATCTGGAGCTTAGTGCGTGAGCCTCTATTGCATGAGCTAAAAGCCAACAGCCTGTTAGCTAAGGCTGTACAGCAGACTCATTTTCTCTCTCTCTCTCTCTCTCAGTGGTCTCAGTCCCACTAGATGGGACAGAACCCCACACCCAGAAGGTGTGTGGGTTACAAGTAGGACAAGAAGTAATTGGATTAATCTGCAGCAAGGAAGATTGAGGTTGGATATTAGGAAAAACTTTCTAACTCTAAGGGTAGCTAAGATTCAGAAAAGGCTTCCAAGACAGATTGTGGAATCCCTGTCATTGGAGGTTTTTAAGGACACTTGGTCCTAGGGGCTGGATATAATGACTTCTTGAGGTCCCTTCCAGCCTTACGTTTCTATGATTCTGTGGTGTACAGTGCCTAGCACAATGACGCCTCGAGGAACTCCCGGAATAGACACAGTAATAATGATATCACAGCACTGACTCATTGTACATGGTGAACATAAATAAATCAAGCACATATTGAGCTAGTCGGACTTCAGCCATAGTCTTGTAAATTTCATGTCCCTCTTTGAAACTGCGGACATGCAGTGCCTTAGTTGAACTCAGGAAACCACAGCTGTTTCTTGGAGGCATTGCTGTTCCAAAAATGGCTTTTCAACAGAGATTTTCTTCGGATGTAAACATGTGCTTTAGGGAACTGCAGTATCTTCCTGAAATACTTCCTACTTTTCCTGAACTCATCTCTTCCTGGCAGTATCCTTATTGTTTCAAGAACTGCTTCTCATGCAAACACAAAGGGGTGTGCATGATTCATAGAGTTTAAGGCCAAAAGGGACTATCGCCAGGGTGGGCAAACTATGGCCCATGGGCCATATCCAGCCCGTCAGACTATTTAATCTGGCCCTCAGCTCCAGCTGGGGAGCGGGGTTGGGGGTTTGCCCCACTCTGGCGCTCCAGCCGGGGAGTGGGGTTGGGGGCTTGCCCCGCTCCGCTTGGCTCCCAGGAAGCAGACGGCATGACCCCCCTCCAGCTCCTGCGTAGTACATGGAGGAGTTGCCAGGCAGCTCTGCGCACTGTCCCGTCTGCAGGCGCCACCCCCAAAGCTCCCATTGGCTGCAGTTCCTGGCCAATGGGAGCTGCAGGGGTGGCGCCTGTGGACGGGACAGTGCGCAGAGCTGCCTGGCTGAGCCTTGGAGCCGGAGGGGGGACATGCTTCCAGAAGCTGCTTGCGGTAAGCACTGCCTGGAGCTGGCACCCCTGATCCTGCCCCCCCATGCCCCAATCCCCTGCCACATTCCTGATCCCCCTCCCACCCTCCGAACCCCTCGATCCCAGCCCAAAGCCCCCTCTTGTACCCCAAACCCTCATCCCCAGCCCCACCCCAGAGCCCTCACTGCCCCCCACACCCCAACCCAGAGCCCCCTCCCACACGATGAACTCCTCATTTCTGCCCCCACCCCAAGAGCCTGCACCCCCAGCCGGAGCCCTCACCCCCTCCCGCACTCCTACCCCCAATTTTGTGAGCATTCATGGCCCACCATACAATTTCCATACCCCGACGTGCCCCTCAGGCCAAAAAGTTTACCCACTGCTGGACTAACGGGTCTTCTAGTCTGACCTCTTGCATATGACAGGCCATAGAATTTCACCCTGTTACATTTGCGTTGAGCCCAATAGCTTGTGTTTGGTATCTTCCAGAGAGGCATCCAGTCTTGTGAAGACATCAAGAGATGGAACATCCACCACTTCCCTTGGTAGTTTCTTCCAGTGGTTAACAATCTGTGCCTAATTTCTCCTTTGAATTTGTCTATCTTTAATTTCCAGCCATTGGTTCTTGTTCTGCCTTGTTTGCTAGATTAAAAAACCCTTTAGTATCCAGTACTTTCTCTTTGGAGGTACTCATACACTAATCAATTCTACTCTTGATCTTCTGATTCATAAGATAGACTGAGCTCCTTAAATCTCTCATTGTAAGACTTTTTTGTGGGTCCTGTATGTCCAGTTTTTAAATATCCTTTAGAAAATGCGGACATCAGAACCGTACACAGTATCCTAGTATTGGTCTGTCCAACGCCACACACACAGGCAAAATCACTACCCTGCCCCTACTCACTACTCCCTTCCTTATACATCCAAGCATAGGTGCTGGAACTAGGGGTGCTGCTGCATCCCCTGGCTTGAAGTGGTTTCCATCATATGCAGGGTTTACAGTTTGGTTCAATGGCTCTCAGCACCCCCCACTATACAAATTGTTCCAGCACCCCTGCATCCAAGGGTTACATTAGCTTTTTGCCACAGCATGGTTCTGGGAACTTATATTCAGTTGCTTGTCTACTCTGACCCATAAGTCCTTTTCAGAGTCCCTGCTTTCCAGGATACAGCCCCCAATTCCGTAGGTCTGGCCTGCAGTCCTCATTCCTAGATGGATGAAACTTGCATTAGGTTTTATTAAAATGCAGTTTGGCCCATCTTGCCAACTGATCCAGATCGCTCTCTGTGCGATTGCCCTGTCCTCATTATTTACCACTCTGCCAACCTTTATGTCGTTCTCAACTTTTGCCATCAGTTGTTTTATCTTTACTTCCATCTGGCTGGTGACAATGTTGAATAGTATCGGGCATAGCACCAGACCCTGTGGAACCACACTAGAAACACCCCACTAAGGGATTATTCCACATGGACAACTACTTTTTGAGACTGGCAGTTAGTTTTAAACCATTTAACATGTGGTCTGTTGATACTGTACCGTGCTACTTTTTAATCAGAATGTCATGCGGTAGTCAAACGCCTTACAAAAGCCTAAATATATTACTTCCATGCAGTTACCTTTGTCAACCAAACTTGTAATCTCATCAGATCTCATGATCTCGTTTACATGTATCTATTAATGATTGCATGCAGAGAGGGAGGGGAAAATATGTTGTGGCAACATAATAAAGAAAAGGTTTTCGTTTGCTGCATAAGATTTGGAGGAGGTTTTGTATTAAGGACTTCTCGGAATGCAGGCCATGGCAACATATGCTCAGTGATGTGTAAGGTGGTAGCCTACAGAGTCTAACTGAATGAGAGCTGGTATGACTTACCTGTCTGGAGGAGAGATGGGTAGTGGAAAAAGCAACTAATAAGTGGTTGGAAAAGAGGCATATGTTAAATTAGGCAACTCCTCCCTCCCCCACTAAGGCCATGTCTACACATACAGCGTGTCTGGTGAAGACGCTCGATGCCGACAGGAGAGAGCTCTCCGATCGGTATAATAAAACCATCTCCGCCAACAGCAGAAGCTATGACAGCTCTCCCACCGCCATAGCGGTGTGCACACGAGCACTTAGGTCGCTGACACTTATGTCGCTCAGGGCGGTGGTTTATTCACAACCCATAGCGACATAAGCTGTAGTGTAGACATGGCCTAACGTACAACTTCTTCTGGCCCCCTGATGTGTCAATTACACCAGTTTAAACCACCACAGACCGATTCATTGATGTCTATTTTACACCGCCTCCCATGTCACCTCTGAATCTGGCTCTATGGGCCAGGCTCTCAGTCGGTATCAATCAGTGCACCTCCACTGACTTCAATGAAGTGATGCTGATTTACACCAGCTGAGGATCTGGCCCATTTCTGTCCCTACACCAAGGTAACTCTTTGGTTGATTTTATTTCACTTCCTTCTGTTGGCAACTGCCATTGTAATAAGTTGTCATGATTTTTACATTAGTATGTAGTTCACCTACAAAAATTTGCACTGGAGTTAAACTTGGCAAGCAAAGCTTCCAGCAGGAATGTTTGGAACTTGGCAGGGGAAAATAAAGAAGTGGCGCAGACAAGATCCTGGATTTTAAAAGGAACTTGATGTGCTCTCTGAACGCTGCCTCGGGACAAAGCTATTTAGACAGAGCAAGATACCATCTTGCTGTTACCTAACTGGCCTCCAGTGGGCCCTGTTGCTGGGACAAGTTTTCTTGCATTTGCCAGTTTGCCACATAACCTTAAAATGTTCACTCGCTACCCTTGTGAACAACCAGAAAGGGCGCCTAGTCATACAGGTGTAAATGCAGAGTAATTCCCACTGACATCCATAGATTTAGACTAGTGTGTACGAGATCAGAATCAGGCCCAGGTTGTTTAAGCAAAGCGAAGTTTTAGTCTGGGTTAGGCTCTGCCATGTGGACAATTTTATTGGCACCGGTGATCACAATTCCTTGCTATAAAATATAAATACTGTGTTATCATGAAGAGGATCATCCAGACACCACTATAAGCAGCAATCATGTTTGTGAAGAGGGTTATACATTGCATTGGCACTCGGTGCTTAATAGACAGTGCTGCAACCAATTCTGGAGCAGACTATTGTGTGCAGATGTTGCTAAAGCAGCTAACTGACACAAAATTAGGTCAGATTCTTGCTCCCTGTGCAGGTGGGAAGGCACTATGCCACTGGAATTGGTACAGTTCTGCCGCCCGGGGCACGAGGGCAGGCTGCAGAGAGTGTTCAGGGAAAAGGATTTGACTCCCTGCTGTAGCTCTGTGTAGCTGTGGAGTTTAGCAGGCGCGGACAGGGGTGAGCATGTTTCCAGGGTAGTGACAGCAAGTGCTAATGCAGACAAGGTGCCGGCAGCCCCTGGGTGTAGTGAGCACTGAGTAGACCTGCTCTGAGCGGGGCTAGATGACGTGATGGTTAAAACACCAGTGGCTGCCTCTAGCCCCGGCTCCCCTAGCACTCCCAGCAGTGAAGCTGCACCAGTGATAGCAACGGTGGGAAATATTGGACAAAAAGCCTAGTGTAGGGACAGTAACGTCGCCCAAATTCAGGGTAACCCCTGCATATCTTAGCTCCATCCTAAGCCCATCCTTGGGATGACAATCATGATCCCACCCCATCTTGATGGCAGGCTTCTTCGGGGTTCCCAGCTTCAGAAAAGGGGAGCCTTTTTAATCTATGACAGTGGAAAGGAACTTTTCTGCCTTAGCAGTGGTTGCCTTCCCTTCCCAAGGGCCTGGAACTTCACTTGTATAACTGGGCCTTGTGCTGTCAAATCCAATGTGAAAGTCTCCTGCAAGAGTCGTTAAGAGCCAGATTCTCTACTTACTTTCTGCCACTTTGTGCCAGTCATGCAGTACAAAGGGGCCAGGAACAGTTGGATCTGGCCAGCTGACTTGGGGTCGTTTGCGGAGCCAACACAACTTGCCTCTGACACTCCTCAGACCCAGACCTGGCAAAATTGGTGTGCTGGGGGCAGGAAGAGGTGTGGCTGGAGTGCAGTGTGTTAGCTCCCAGCTGGGAAAAGGTCCTTTGGGGACAACCACCAGCTGGTGCAAATCAGAGCAGCCCCTTATATTGTGAAAGAACATTTTAAAGAGAGTTCAACAACTAGGAACACTTTGCAGGGCAATTAAACAACTTGGAAGCATTCATAGGTCTCCTCCACAGGAGACTCCAGTCATGGTTAACGCAGCAGTATAGCAAGATGTTTTCCATCCCAGCCAATATCCTGCCGGTGTTTACAGGCCCCTTGGAAGGTGCTGAGAGTTGTTAACTCCCATTGACCTCCTATCAACCTCCTCAATGCAAGTGCAGGGCACTCAGCACCATCCAGGAGGTGCTTGCAACTCACAGGATCAGCCCCTTAGGCCCAGACTGTGCAAGTGGCTCTGTGCAGCAGTCCCCTGAAGTCATTGGGGCTCAGTAGTGGGTGCAGGAGTCTGCCCCATTGCAGGACTGGGGCCTCAGTCATTTATTTTGCCAGTGATTTGGGTATTTCTGAGGAGCACTATCCTGCAGCCTTCAAACTCATGTCAATCCCAGTGAGATCAATTGCTGCTATGGCTGTAGGATCAGCTGCCAATGTAACCCACACACCTTCTGGGTGTGGTGTTCTATCCCATTTAGTGGCACCAAGACCACTTAGAGAGAGAGAGATAAAATGAGTCTGCTCTACAGACTTTGCTAAGAGGCAGTTGGCTTTTAGCTCATGCAGTAGAGGCTCATGCACTAAGCTCCAGAAGTCCCAGGTTCGATCCTGCCCTCCGACGACCGGGGTCTGTCCGTGTTACACTAAGACTCTGGAGTTCAAGGTATTGTCTATGGAACAAAAATCCCTACCAAGGGATAATGAACCAAAACACTTTACAAGTATTTTGTCTGTCACACAGCTAAACATATATTGTAGGAGAAGCTCAGAAGCCTCCCTGGCTAAACAATAATTAGCTATGGTGCATTAAGCTGTCAGGAAGATTTTATACACAGAACTCTTCTCCCAGCAGGACATACACAATCTGAGGGAGGGTGCTATAGGGTTCATGCTGTGGAATTAAAAGAACAGAACCCCAAAGCGCCAGCAGCATGGCTCCACCGATGCCCGCCCCACCAGCCACATGACCCCACCTGTGCCAGCAGCTGGATGAGTGGAGGGGGTACATGGGGATCATAGAATATCAGGGTTGGAAGGGATCTCAGGAGGTCGTCTAGTCCAACCCCCTGCTCAAAGCAGGACCAATCCCCAACTAAATCGGGGATGGAGGAGGGTGGCACAGGGACACATGGGGACAGGGGCAGATCTGTCTGACTGAATGGGAAAAGCTAGGGATCAGCCAGGGTCTGTATGGGGGAGGATCCCTAACAGTCCCTCCCGCCCGTCCCCCCCAACCCCCTGCAAAAACCCCTGATCCATACTTCTCCCACCCACAGCCAGCAACCCTCCAGGTTCACTGCCAGGCTCCTTCCAGCAATTATTTCCCTCCCCCTCAGCTCTTCCATTACCCCTGACTCCTTCAAGCCTTTGCACTGCTTCTGAGGGGTGCAGGAAATACTTTTCTGTATTGTCGTTTAAATGAATTATTACTCAAGGTTCTGTATTAATACATCTAGTAAGGCATCTATTTGTCAGAAAACATTTCCTGAATCTTTTTGGTTGTCTGTTTCGTTACAGACACACTTGTTGACAGGTATTTTGAAATAAATTACCAAAATAATTGAATCTGGTGTGATTATGTAGTGTTATTTTGACAAATAAAATATGCAGAATTGTGCAGAATTTTAAAATACCGTGCACAGGATTTTTAATGTTTTGGTGCAGAATTCCCCCAGGAGTAGTACGTGCAGTGCCTAGCACAACGGACCCACTGAGCCATTGTGCGACACACGTGAATAGTAATAGTGACCCTCCAAAGGGGACTTGACTAGCTTAGGGGATTGGTGATGGACTGCAGCACCTTATACCTCTATCGTACTGGTTTGAATCCAGTCCAAACTGAAAATAACCAAAAGTCATGGCTACCTGTGGGCTGTTCAATGGCATGTGTCTCAGTTATCAGCCTTTGCTGACTGTCTCAGCAGTGACTACAGCCTGAATGATTCTCTTGTTTCTAGATGTGGTCCATCCATCCCAGGGTGGAAGTGCACCGGAGGAGTAGTACATTGAAACTTGCATTATTTCTGTACCTCAGCCGTACAGATGAGGTGTAGATGTAGCTGTGCTGGTCCCAGGATATTAGAGAGACAAGGTAGGTGAGGTGATATCTTTGATTGGCCCAACGTCTGTTGGGGAGCAAGAGACGCTGACGAAGAGCTCTGTGTGGCTTGCAAAGCTTGTCTCTCTCACCAGCAGATGTTGAGCCAATCAAAGATATTACCTCACTCGCCTTGTCTTCTGTAGATAAACAGAGGACAGCAGCCCCCAGGCCTGCGAATCCCACACCTTCTCTTAGCACTGAACTCATTCAAACCCCAAAGTCACCATCAGCTAAACCAAACAGTTTGCGGAATGTGGAGGGGCCCTGGACAGGGCTTTCCTGCTGCCTTTGCAGTGAAGGATAATCAATCACTCCACACGTGCCTAAGAGGAGGTGTCCTTGGAGGGGTTCTAGCCCTCCCTGAGATCTCTCATCACTGCCCCAGTCACTGCCGTCATCAGAGCACCCTCACTGCTGCCTCTGAATTCCGCAGGGGATCTGGCCTACAGAGATGGCTGTGCTTTGCCATGCGGGAGATCCTCCGTCTGATGACAGCACAAGAGGGCTGGCGTTTGGAGGTGCTGTCCTGAATTTCTGAATGTCACACGGGGCTTTAGCATCAAGCCTGCCCCTCACTTTCAATCTCCCCGCTCAGCATTCTCTCTAGCTTACGTCCCACTCTGTCTCCCCAGGGCTTTGCAATGAGGTTTGCTATGTACAAATAGACTGTATCATGCTAGGGCAGTTCACGCTGCTCCTCATCCATGCTGAACAGGTGCTGTTGGAGGGAAGTTAGGATGCCCCTCAGGGATTTGGGGCTGCCTGGGATACACTGAGAAAACCTGCATATCAGCTCCAAACCCACCAAGAGGCTGCGATACAAGCCCTAGAAAACAGCCATAACATTTGGGGCTGTTTGTTCATGCTAATACCACACAGTCGACCAGTCTGAGTAATGGGAAAGACTGATGCAGCCTTAAGTAATGATTCTCTTTGACTGCTTGGAAAACTCTTGATTTTGTGGCCATTTGGGTGAGAAACCACTGGGTTTGGCCTTAAAGTCAGAAGATGAAAAGTCAGAGAAAGTGCCATTTTTAAAAAAGTGCTTCACTTAGGAACACCTTTAGCATTGGTGAGCATCCCTCAAGGGAGTGTGAGGCTCTTAGAGAAGGTAAAATTTCCGTTCTCGCAGAGATAATAATTAAAGATGTATTTGAGCTGCAAATGGAGGGTGTGAATCCAGACTTCTCCAAAGTGGACGGTGCTGGGAATTTGACTCTGGCCCATCTCCGATAATGATACATACCCACCTCGTCGGCGCGTGGTGAGTGATAGTTCATTCATATCGGTAATGTGTAGGGCCCTACCAAATTCACGGCCATGAAAAATATGTCATGGACCATTAAATCAGATCTTCCCTGTGGAGTCTAGCTATTGGAGGGCAGGGGAAGGGGCAGGGCTGGGGGCATCCCAGCCAGGGGCTCCTACAGTGCACTGGGCTCCAGCTGCTAGTCCCGGGGTGGGGAAGGATGGGACTTCTTCTTCCCCTGCACGGCTGCTCTTGGCAGGAGATCAGACCCACCTCTGGGTACCTAATTGGCTGCAGGAAGCTCCGTGGCTGCGGCTTTCAGCCCAGCTCTGAAGGCGGCGCAGAAGTGAGGGTGGCAATCCTGTGACACCCTCCTCCCCCATGACTCCCTTTTGGGTTAGGACCCCCCACAGTTACTACACTGTGAAATTTCAGATGTGAACACCTGAAATGGTGAAATTGGCTAATTTTAAAGACCTATGACTGTGAAATTGACCAAAATGGACCGTGAATTTGGTAGGACCCTAGTAATGTGCTTTGAGATCCACTGATGAAAGGTGCCTTGGAAATGCAAAGCATTATTATTATTAGAGCAGCAACCTCTCTGGATGCTATGTATTCCTCACCCTTTGTACCTAGCCTAGGGGTGATTTATTGGGTGATGAATCAGACCCGCAGGGGAGATTTTTGGAACCACAGCAGCAGGAGGTGCAGAAATAGCATTTTGCATAGTTTAACTTTGGGGGCACCGTTCCTGCACTGACAATGATTGAAACCTAATTAACTGAAACACCAGATTAACAGGATGCTGGTAATGTCCTCTGTGATAGTAGGATCCAGCGCAATGTAAGAGCTTTAGTTTCGGGCCGGTGGCGCACAGCTGCAGCTCCCAGTTATCCAAACTACCCATTATCCAAATGTCTGGATGTTCTTCAAGGCTCTGGGATAATGAGGATTCATGCTAAGAGAACATGATTCAAAGTCCTTAGTCAAAACTTCAAGATCATCTGAATTTAAAAAATCCACAACATAAAAGTTTACCCCATTTTGGGATCCACTTTCTCATGATATCTTTTCACAGTGCAAAAGAGGAAAAAGGTAGAGCAATTAACTCTTTTTAACTAGAGAGAGTGGCCGAAATCAAACCCCCATATCTGCACAGCACCAGTCAACACCACATCATTTGTTGTTTTTAAGTCACTACCTTGCACCCATCAGTACTCTTTTGATGAAACTGAGGAAAGTTTTACTCAGCTCAGAACTCTGTAATTGGCCGCTGGTTCTTTAAAGGGCCCAACCAAAAATCCTGGACCCAAAAATTTTCATAAGTGACTCATGATTTTGGGTGCCCAACTGGAGAACACACAACAGGGGCATGTGTCTGAAAACCAGGCCCCTTTAAAGGTGTATCAAGTTGTACATCCAAAAGCACTCTGAAAACGTGGGCCCTAGATCTGGATTTCCTGAACTCTGGGTAAGTTCCAATCAGGATCAGAACCTTGTGTCTCTATTAGAGCTGGTTGGAAAAAGGAATTTCCATTCTGCAGGAGAATCCAACATGTCTCCATTTGGTTCGTTTTAGAATGAAAAGCTGGAATTTCTAAATTTCCCACAGAATGAAAATTCTGAAAAACTTCAATTCAGAACCAACTAAAACATTTCGCTTGGATAATGCCAAAACAAGAAATATTAAATATACTATGTATATGTTACATTGACAATATTTTTAATATTAACTGTCTATACACAATTAACCAAAATGATAAAGTCGAAATGAAACGTTTCAATATTATCAAAACAAGGTAGTCAAAATGATTCATTTAGCCTTTTTCCTATCAATAATTTCATCCAAATCTTTACAGTCCCATGAAATGTTTCAATTTAGACAAAACTGTATTTTCTGACAGAAAACTGATCCATTGACAATTTTCTGATCAGCTCTAGTCTCTAATGATAACGGCTAGTTTAATCAAAGTTAGTGAAAACTGGTCTCCAGGTGAGAGACATGAAATTCTGAGGTCCCTTAAGAGGGAACATTGTGCACATGGGTGACATACGGAGGGCCTCCGGCAGTTCAGCATAATTGTTCACTCCATTTCTCTCTTTGTCTGTTCCCACTCCAAAGAAAGCACAGTAAAGACAGAGTGAGGCAAAGGCCAAATAAAGTAATTAGTTTCTTTTCAATTTGTTTCCTTTTTCTGAGGCGGCCAAAGAAGGAAAGAGAAAAAATATATGGATACATTCTGTCCCTCCCAAGCACTTTGGTGCAGTCCCTGGAATTAGGGCTGACCTTGGTTCCTCCCGAACAACCCACCATGGCTCCCTGAACCCTCATAACAGGAAATAATAAAATTTCCATCTAGTTTTTCCAGCACTGGCTTTTTTAAAGAATGCTTCTATGAAGTGAGTCCAGAGCCTGAATTGCTGCAGACCTTCCTGAGCTTCATACAAAATCAAAGGAAGCGGATGCTCAACAACAGGGATCATGTAAGATGCGTTTGCTGCACACCTCTTGCTGCTACTCCACGCTCCACTCCCAGTGTAGCAGTAAACATGGCAGAGGCACATTAACGCAAAGGAAGGCAGAGGAGAAGATCGAAGGGCATGGGAAAGAATCGGGAAAATTGAAAGGTCAAGCGGCATTGTGAAGAGCCAGACCCCTGGCTGCTCCACAGAGGTGTTTTTCTAACACCTGCAAATGGCCAGCTCTGACACATGGAGCAGAAGATTGGACGAGCACCAAGAAAATGGAGCAGAAACAAAAAGATGGAGAGCAAAGGGATGGAAAGATTCTAAGGTCAACCACAAGCTATGGGCTTGATGTGGGAATCACCAGGTGAGGTTCTGTGGTCAGTGTTATGCAAGAGGTCAGACTAGATCATCAGAATGGTTCCTTCTGGATGTGAAAATGTATGACGAACCGATTCACAGTGTCAGAGGGGAACCAACAAATCAGTAAGATTCCAAGAACCAAAATCAAGGACATCTTGATGACTTTGCATAAATGGTATGATCTACATTTGGCCCAAATCTCGTGTGTCAGGATGTAAGGGGAATTGGTAAGGATCAGCTATGTACAGGATTGCATATCTGGTCAGATGTATTATGGGTTTCCCCACAACCTTCCTCAGAAGCAGGCATTGGGCCACTGACTACCAGCAAGCATTGGCCACTGGTCTGGGCAGACCAGTAATCAGAGCTGATGCTTGTTTATTTGGATTTATACAAGACATTTGTATATGGGCCCTCATCCATATGCTTTGGACACTCTAATTTCAAGATACAGCCAGGGTAACACTCCAGCAGGATTATAATTCAGTATAATCCAGGAAATTTAATAGCTCCAAACACCTCCCTCCCCACCTTCCAATCCCAACCACACTCCTGTTTTCATATGCCTGGGAACACATATATGCCTTGCTGTGGTATGGAAAACTCTCTGTTCCAGGACTGGGAGATATGCGATTCCAAGGGAGCAAGGGAGTGAGTTTACTCTTGCAGTGGATCTAATAAGAGGAGCAGTGGTGATGACACAGGCATTATGCACATTGTCCATCAACAACAGATGAATTAAAGCAGCTGGATGGTCAGACCTGTCTACACACACAAGTTGCACCAACTAACAATGTGATGTTAAACTGATTTTGTTAAACTGATGGGCCAGAGTGAGCTAAACTGAATTAACTTATATTGGTTTAAAACTGGCTAATTCACACAGGATTTAACTAAACTGGTTTAACTAAACCAGGGCACAGAATCATAGGACTGGAAGGGACCTCGAGAGGCCATCTAGTCCAGTCCTCTGCACTTATGGCAGAACTAGGTATTATCTAGACCATCCCAGACAGGTGTTTGTCTAAGTTGCTCTTAAAAATCGCAATGATGGAGATTCCACAACCTCCTGAGGCAATTTATTCCAGTGCTTAACCACCCTGACAGTTAGGAAGTTTTTCCTAATGCCCAACCTAAACTGCCCTTGCTGCAATTTAAGCCCATTGCTTCTTGTCCTATCCTCAGAGGTAAAGGAGAATTTTTTTTCCTTCTTGTAACGACCTTTTATGTACCTGAAAATTGCTTTCATGTCCCCTCTCAGTCTTCTCTTCTCCAGACCAAACAAACCCAATGTTTTCAATCTTTCCGCATAGGTAGGGTGACCAGACAGCAACTGTGAAAAAACGGGACAAAAGGTGGGGGGGTAATAGGTGCCTATATAAGAAAAAGTCCCAAAAGACGGGACTGTCTCTTTAAAAATGGGACAGCTGCTCACCCTACTCATAGGTTATGTTTTCTAGAAGAGCAACAAAAATGATTAAAGGTCGAGAAAACATGACTATCCTCATCACACAGAAACTGAGTCAGTTTAACATCACACCTTCAGTTAATACACTGGGGTGCAGCTCTGTGTGTTTAGATCTGATCTAACTTTAAGCACCTGCAATATCCATGGTTGCAATTAAGCTAACTAAGCTCTTCGGATCTCTCTGTGCTGCATCTGAGCAGCTCCCAGCACACTGGGGTTGTAGTCTCCTGGTGCTACTGCAATGCACAAGTAAACAAGAAGAATTCAAGAGGGACTTCACAGATAAGGTCCATACTCTTTCCTCAGGTGTGGGCGAACAACTCCCACTGACTCTGCTGGTCCTGGCCCCACCCTCCCAGCCCGTATGTGGGAGACGGGATTCTGGCTGGGCGCAGACCTACCCTTTCCTGCTCGCAAAAGGCGGTTTCTGCTGCCTACAGAGCACCATCCTCCTCGCCCCGGAGTAAGAGGGCACTCGCAAGGTTGAGAGCCAGGCACAGGAAGTGGCAAGGTCTAGTCATGTAGGGGACAGAGGCCCAGATGCACATCATTCCCCACGCCACTAGCCCTGTACAAGGCGATACAGCCCCACCCCTTCTGCACAAGGCCCCACTGCATTCCCCCGTGGCGCAGCCCTGAGGCCCCTCTGCCCCCCCTTCTGCGGCTGCAGAAGCATCGGGCCCACTGGAATCCAACTCCCCACCCCGCTGCTGGAGGAGCCCCGGGCTGGCCCAAGCAGCCCCAGCCTGAGCAGCCCCAGGCCGGCCCGAGCAGCCCTGGCCCAGGGTTGGCCCAAGCAGGGCTGGCCCCAGCTGCCCAGGGCCTGGCCTGAGCCATGCCAGTCGACCGACCCAAGCCCCGGGCCAGCCCCAGCCACGCCAGCCCGAGCAACCCCGGCCTGGGCTGGCCCCAGCAGCCCGAGCCCTGAGCTGGCCCCAGCCGCACCAGTCCGAGCAGCCCCGGCCCAGCCACGCCAGCCCCAACAGTGCAGGCCTCGGGCTGGCCTGAGCTGCGCTGGACGGAGAATGGGAAAGGCAGCACGCCTCCCCCAGCTGCCCAGCGGAAGAACGCTGAGCTTTTGATATGCGCCATGCAGATTCCGGGGCAGCTGAGGAGGTGGTATCTGCTACTCCGCTTCCCGGGTTCATCAGCCATGAACCCAGGAAGCTGAGTAGCAGATACCTCAGCCGCCCCGGAACCTGCATGGTGCATAATAATAAACACACACCCACAAATGGTATCCCGTGGCAGCAGCTGTGCCAGGGAAAACTGAGCCTTCCCTGTTCTATTATACCCGCCGCCTATGGGGATATGGATCCATTACAGCCCCACCTGCGGAGCCTTGGCTCTAGCTCAAGCTATAGCAGCTCATGTTTTAAGCTCTGGAAGTCCCTGGTTTAATCCCCAGTGTCAGCTAAGACGGCAGCCATCACGTGGCACAAGGCATAGCAAATAGGGCCCTCCATGAGGGGAACCTCACAGAGATTTCCTGGGGTGTACTGTGGGAGGGGGCAACATGAGAATCTGGAATCAAGATTTCAGTCTCTTTTCTCATTCCCAAATTAATCCTAGATATGCCCGCAAACATAAAAATGGGCAGACTACAACAGCCACATCCCAACCCCGGCAAAATCGTCACAGAGGGACAGGGAAGATTTCCAGTGGGAAAATCCCCTGCAAATCAGCACAGACCAGCTTCCTGATGGGAAAAGTCTGTGCATTCCCGGGGTGATGATGGGAGTCTGAGCAGCATGGCCCTGTGCTGGTTTGCTTGTATAAGCAACACGCTGTACTGGCCTTAAGATATGCTAAAGATATGCTAAAGTTTGCTAAAGTTAGCACACCAGGAAGACTTTTTAGCTACTATAAAGTCCATGCCTGCACGGGACCTTCGGTGAACAGGATCAGTGCCTCACACAAAGAAATGCATATTTCAAGAGACTGTTTTGTTAAAAGCCAGGTGTGTTTAGTTCAGATGCCGCGCTCTGTTTGAAAAGAGATTTGAAGAGCAGATAAAGGAGGAACAAGAGGAAGCTCTTGCTGATACATTCTCTGGTACCTTTTCAAACCATCTTCTTCCGTTTAGTTCCCCTCTTAAATGCAGCCAGCGACAGATGACGAGGCGGGAAGATGGAGTAACTATAATGACAACCAATTTACACCTGACAGCATCAAGAAGTCTTCATTCAGCTGTTGCCCCGGGCAGAACGCTTATTGACGTTAATGGCAATTTCGCTTGAACAAGGACCAAATGGAAACTTAGGCAAGACTTGCAAAAACAGGAATCTAGAGTTAGGCTCCAACATCCATATTCAGGCACCTGAATAAGTGGCCTGAGTTTTAGACATGCTGAGCGCCCCGTGACCCCAGTGTCAGCGGCTGGGTGGTTGGCATTTTAGAAATCAGGCTGTTTACTCAGGTGCCTAAAGTTAGACTCCTGGGCAGGATTTACAGAAGTGCCTAAGTGACCTAGAAGCCAAACTCCAATTGATTTTCAATGAGACTTGTGCTCCCAACTCACTTAGACGCTTTTAAAAATTCCACCCCTCAGGCCGTAGTTAGGCACCTGCTTTCGAAAGCCTTGACTTCAGAGAAGAAGTCAGCATTTGGACCACTGTGTATTTCTCACACTAGGGACCCAAACCTGCAGTCTCAATCTGGAAAAATGACCACTGAAGCCAATGGGAGTTTTGGCTGACTGCAGGATCAAGCGCTTCATTTCATAGAGCATCCTGGAAAGGCAGCCACCTCTGAGGTACAATGCAACAGCCAACTGGTTCAGAGAAGGGGACAGAACAGTGGTGGGTGGGGGAAGGCAGGAAGAAAACACTGCACTATCCAGCATCATAATTTATCTAATTATTATTGTCTGGTGCTATATGCTTACATTATAGTCTGATCCCAAGAGACAATTCTTAATGTCATATTAGCAGCGGCAACAACATATGGACATAATTATCAAAGCCGCTAATGTAAGCCTGATTTCAGAAAGGTTAATGTGGCAAGGAAAGGCAGAAAGGAAAGAAGAGCCTTTGCGGAAGAACCTGCCAGTTGACAAAGCTGAACACCAGACATCGTATTTCAGGAGTCCCAAACCAGCTAAATAAGAATGCCAGAGACACAAAGGCAACAGCCAACATGAAATTGCCAGATGCTTAAATCCAACTTCATGCCTTGTTTTTCCACTACTAATAAGGTCTCAATATAGGAAAAAGAAAACCAGAATGTGATAAATGAGGAAACAAATGGGTTGAATGTGCCTTTGCCAACTGCTCTTAAATCTACAAACAACTAAAAATTAAAATAAAAGGAAACATTTACTACAAGCTCCTTCTTATTCTGCAGGCCAGAATCCCTGCTTGATCTTCATGAGTTTCTTTAGGCAGCTTTATTTTAATACATTAACCAAGATTTAGCATTCTTGTGTAGCTTTTGCTACTAAATATTTAAATAGCCTATATTATATATAGATACACACACACACACACACCCCCATCTTTATGCACATTCAGACAATTACATGCACAACAGCCCTGACAAGGTACAATACCTTCCCCTTCCAATCAAAGAGAGGAGCAGCGTTGGTGAAAGCTGTGCTGTCACTCAGTACATTTGTTAACGGCTGGATGGCAAGTCTGATTTGAAGGAGAGAGCAGACTGCTGTAGAAAATGAACAGCGGGCTTCCTGAAAGTGTTTACATAGATGGATACTGACCCCTCTGACATTGGATAGGTCAGCTGTTCTCAGGTCAGGGCTTACGTATTTTTTTTTTTTTGCATCACACCTCACATCAAGAAGCTATTGATTCCCAGCACCAAGGAGAGGTACAATAAAAATCAGCACATGGATACCGAACTTTTCATCAGCAGATCTTAAAGCGCTTTATAAAAGGTGGGTAAGTATCAAGGCCTGCTTTACAGATGGGGATACGGATGCAAAGAAGCTGCATAGTACCTCACTGTCCCAGGTAGGAATGGACCCTACCACACCCCCTCACCATGGTCATATTGTTTTGCCCAGATAAGTGTAACGATCACCTTTCCAAGACACAGACTGAAATCAGGTCATCCAGTTCCTCTGGGAGAGAGACAGATTAGCTATCAGAGAGTTAGTTTACTCTGTGGACAGTTTTGCAGATGACACGTGGAAATCTCGAGGGCCTGTCTGCTCTGCATGGACACTCTAATTCGCAAGGCAGTTTTCAAACAAGACTTGGCTGGGTATATTGGTCAACGTTCCCCCTCCCCACAATGTGCTGTGCCCAGTAGGCTTCCTTACCCATGGCAAATATCCTAAGTAGGCTTGGTCAACATTGTTTCACACAAATATTTTTTTCCCGATGGGAAAAGGCCTTTTTTCGAAAATGGAACTTTTCACAAAATTTTTTGACATCTTTGACATTTCCCAGTTTTTGCAAAAGTTTTGTTGACATTTCAAAATTGAAATTTTCATCAAAATTGTCTTTGAAATAGGTATTGAATGTTTCTGTTGATTGAAAGGGTGAATTTTGGTATATGAAGACTGCTCAATAATGATTTTGAATGCAGTTTTCATTTATGGATAATGCAAATGTTTAAAAATGAATTCAAGCATGATTACACTAAAAATATTATTAATCAATACATTGTGAAACTTTCACCACAGATGGGTCCAATTTGAACCGTGTGAAATGGAAACAGTTTTGAAAATTCCCACTGATTAGCTCTATCGCCAAGGAAGATACTGAACATTATACGCTCTGTAAACTTCCTCCTGAAAATGTATCAAAAATTCTGCTGCAAAGGTTGTCTTCCTCTCCCATTACTCTGTTCATATGAATCCATCCCCATCAGGTTCAACCAATGAACACCAATATAAGAACCTAGATAGAGATCCCTCCTTATCTTCCGGGAACTTCTTCCTACCTCCTCTTCCACCAGGAATCTCTCTATAAGTGTCCCTTGTTCTGTGTCTTGTAGGTTTTTTTGCTCTTGCATAACTTAGGGCCTGCCTTTGCCCCCTACCAAAATCAATGGGAAATCTGCCCATTGGATAAAGCCCTTATGCGTTTTGTTATGTGTAAACAGAATACAGTCCAAACTAGTAATATAAGCACTTGGTGCTTTAAAAGGATCAATTTCAGAAAACAATTAGGAATCAAATCATATGGGAGACAGAATAGAAACAGAAAAATGTTACTGATTTTACTGGGAATTATTTAATAATGTTTTACTAAATGCCCAAAAAGTCACAACCTCACAATTGAGAAAGAATGCTACACTGGTTTAAAAAAAAAATAGCTGGGCTGAGAGGGGAAGAGAAAGCAGCTATAATTAGATATATGAAAAACAAATGGGAAAAGAGGGATGTTGATAGAAATGAATACAAATTACAAGCTAGAAATTGTAGAAAATCGATAAGGAATGCAAAAGGACACTAGGAGAACTCCATAGCCAGCAGAGTTAAGAAAAATTGAAAGAAGTGTGGGGTTTTATTGGGGGATGGGAGGGGGGAGGTGGTGTTGTTGTTTTAGATATATCAGGAAGAAAGGGAATCCTAATAACGGTACTTGTCAAGTACCAGCTGGAAATGGTAGAACTATCAATAATAATGCAGAAAAGGCAGAAATGTTCATTAAATATATCTGTTCTGTATTTGGGGAAAGCCAGATGATGTAGTTACATCATACATTGATGAAAAAATATTTTCCATTCCAAATAATAACTAAAGAGGATGTTAAATAGCAGGTACTAAAGAAAGACATTTTTAAAATCAGCAAGCCTTGGTAACATGGAGAAGAGAAATACGGTAACGGAGGGCTCTCTAATTTAGCAGACAATGGTATAACAAGATCCAATGGCTGGAAGTTGAAGCTTGACAAATTCAGACTGAAAATAAGGCACACCTTTTAAACAGTGAAGGTAATTAACCACTGGAACAGCTCCTGAAAGGTTCTGGTGGATTCTCCATCACTGTAAATCTTCAGATCGAGAGTGGATGTTTTTTCTAAGAGATATGTTCAGGTTCAACTGCAGCTACAACACTTGAAGCAGGAATTAATTCATGGGAGTCCTATGTCCTGTGTTATACAGGAGGTCAGACTAGATGATCACAGTGGTCCCTTCTGGCTTTAAAGTCTATGCGTCTACGAATCTTAGACTGTAAATTCTTTGGGGCAGGGAATTGCTTCCTCTGGGTTTCTAAAGTGCCATGCAAATCAATGGGTCTATATGAAGGAAATCCATTAATAAGAACATTATGCCTATATAACCCAAAGGGCTTCACTGAGGCCAAACACTTACTGGAGTCAATGGGGACCAAATCTTGATAATTATTGTTCATTACCCTGAGGCCTCAACAGAGATTATGGCCCCATTGTGATACACACTACACAAAAACACAAACATGCCCAAAGAGACTGCCCCTGCCCTGAAGAGTTTACTGTCTAACTAACTAGCCAAGAGAGTTATATAACAGAATATTTTTATCCTTATTTTACAGGCGAGGCATGGGAAAATTAAATGACTTGCCCAAGGTCAAATAGAGTCTGTGGCAGAGGCAGGAATAGAATCCAGGTTTCCTGAGTCTGATGTCAGCACCTTCCCGACACGACCATGCTTCCTCTCTTACTCTGCCTTTACTCAGCCAAACTTCCACTGACTTTAATAGCATTTTGCCTAAGTAGGGACTGAATGCTCATTTAATAAAGACTTCAGGATTCGACCCAATCATAATCAATTACCACTGGGAAGAATCCTTGTGTGTGCCCTTTGCTACATTGAACACAAAGGGCACAGATCTATTTCTGTCATCACCACGGGGCATTATTTTTCTATTTGTTTTTTACAACTGCAAGGCCTTTCAAATATCTGCTTGTGCAGTGAGTTTTTGCTTTGACTCACTGGCTTCCCAGTTCACCCTACTTCAGACAAGTTTCAACCTCTTCTGCCTAGCTGGAAGCTGGCAGGATTTTTTGTTCAAGCATGGAAACATGAGCGCATACACCGCACTAAAACAAGCCATTCCGGAGAATGAGCTGTAATAAAAAGCAGAAAAGAAAAAAAAAATCCAGCTGTGAAAACAAAGATTAAAAATGGAGATCCTACCATGTTCATACCTTGGCCTGAGTGCGGAAATGAAGCAAGAACATCAGTGGAAGCCAGTTTTCCCCCCTTTCAACACTATGGGAATTTTTTCATGAATGAACATTTATAAGGCAGAGGGATGTGGTGTGGAGGAAACCAGTCAGCCCTTCCCAAGCTGTTTAAAATTTGTGATGCTTTTGCAACTCAGTGTGGGACAATGCAATGGGGTAGGGGCACAGGTACTATGGGGCTGGGTGCCAGTGTACAGCTCTAAGACAGACAGACAGACAGACAGACAGAGAGAACAAAAGAAAAGAAGGACTTGTGGCACCTTAGAGACTAACCAATGTATTTGAGCATAAGCTTTCATGAGCTACAGCTCACTTCATCGGATGCATCCACTGAATGCATCCGATGAAGTGAGCTGTAGCTCACGAAAGCTTATGCTCAAATACATTGGTTAGTCTCTAAGGTGCCACGAGTCCTCCTTTTCTTTTGCGAATACAGGCTAACACGGCTGCTACTCTGAAACAGAGAGAACAGAGATTCTCCATCTGTTTCATGCTGTGGACCAGTCCTTAAGGCAGAAATCCTCTCAAGACATATCCAAGTGTGCGTGCACACGGGTGCAGGTTAATAATGTGTTATTAGCAGAGCTTGAGCAGTGAACAGCTTGTGTACCCCAGCATCTCTTGCACTAAACTTCACTATTGACCATGCAGCCTTCCTGGGTTCCGACAGATGCATGATCTTAAAGGGACAAACTGGGCACCTCAGAATCCCCGGCCTCCACACTTCTGCAGCAGCTCTCGGGTGCAAGTTATGTAAAAAAAAACAGTATTAGTTTGGTGTTATGGAGAAAACTGACCGCCATCTTAGTGAGCGCGTGTGTGCATTGCCTAGCGCACTGGGAACCCAATCCTCACTGTGGTCTTCAAGTGCTGCTGTAATACAAATAAATCAAATAATAGACTCTCTTTCAGGACAATGGCTGCTCCCTCTTGGTTACATTGTGTATCGGTGCTGATAACTTCCGACCCCTGGGGGATCAGATTTTAGTCCCAAATCCTGCAGGAACCCCCATTCTGATCTCAGGTCCTCTTGCTGATTGTTTTGTCTTCATGCACACTGGCTACCCCCTTTCCAATTTTGGTGTGGTCTGCGAATTTGACCATAGCTGAATTCACACCAAAGAAGCAACAGATAAATAAAAGCCTGAAGAAACTGGTTTTACTTTAGTTTGTTACAAAAAGCTCCGAGGAAACCTAAAACAGCGTGGACTGGGCTACAGCTAGCAGAAAGTGTCTCTGGGCTAGATCCTGAGCTGGTATGACTCAAAAGAGTGCCATTCATTTCAACGGAACAATGTAGATTTACACCAGCTGAGGATCTGACCCTCTGAAGACTGAGGGGTGCTTTGTTGTTACAGAAGCTACACAGAAGTGCTCAGTGGAGAGCTGGGGTTTGAAAACGTCTGCAACCGAGAGATTCACCCTGGGCAGGAAAGGGAAGGGTAAGGATGATGTGGGAGGGAGTTCTTGAAAATCCAGTTTTTCAATCTTTGGTTCATCCTTCCTTTAGCTCGTTTATACAAAAGCCTCAGCATGATCCATGTGCCAGTGGATAGTGAAGAAGTAAGAATGGAAACCCTTACGGGTGTCATGTTTTATCACTCCCCTTAAAGAAAAAAAACCTATAGTAATAATCCAAAATGTGACAATCCATGCAATATTTTGGACCAATAATATAGAACAGCACACTACTTTTCAATGTAAGGCCCGTGGGTAGTTAGAAACAGCAGACACCAAAGTCCCCCAGTAACAAGCATTACACCGAGCAGTGATTGCAGTATATAGTATTGGATATTAATAGCACCTGCATCTTTCATTCACTACTACAGTGAATGCTTCATCTGTCATTCATACACGACAGTAAAAACCACATGGCCGTATTAAAAACCCCCATAATGTAACAGCCTGGCCCTTTTATAGCACTTTCCAAGTGAGGAGCTCAAACACGAACGAATTAAGCCCCAAAATGCTTAATAAAGGGACAGGTAATATTATTCCCATTTTACAGATGAAGAAGCAAAGACAAAGGATGACCCCACTGAAGTCAATGGGAGTTTGGCCACTGACATCAATGGTGCCAGGATTTCATCCAGAGCGTATAAGTGATTTTCCAAAGGTATGGCAGGAAGTCAGGCATAGAACCAGGTATAGAGCCCAGGTCTTCTGAAATGCAGGCTAGCACTTTAACTACTAGGCAATGCTCCCATAACATTACATATTATTGTATATTAAGGTAGCACCAAAAGACTCCAACCAACAGCACAGCCCTATCGTGCTAGGCGCTGTACAGGCAAATAGTGAGAGACTGTCCCCGTCCCGAAGAACTTATGATTTACCTGGACATGACAGAAGACAGGTGGGAGGAATAGAGTATTACAGTCCCCATTGTACAGATGGGAAACTGAGGCACAGAGTGGCTAAGTGACTTGCCCAAGGTCACTCTGGAAGTCTGTGGCAGAGAAGTGACTGAATCCAGATTTTCTGACACCCCAGTGCTTAAACCATAAACATTGTTTTTTTTAAAGCAGCTACAGCTAACCCACCTGGTTGTAATGCTGCGTACCATACCGAGACTCTCCATTGTTTATCCCCTGCCCATGGCATAGTTTTGCTCTCCCTGTAAGGGTAGTTTTACTGAATGCCACTTGCAACTGATGTTGCTCTCATGTCCTTTGTCTGGGCATCTCTCCTTGAATCCAGGTCTCCCAAGTCCAAGGCTAGGGCTCTTGGGCCATCCTTCCTTTCTATTTAGCGTACCTCCAAAAAACCGCTTAGCATCCTATTCGGCCCTAATACCAGCTACGCCTAAAGGCAAACTGTGTGAATGAGGCCCAGGGCTTCAGCTCTCCACCCAGTTCTCTTGGTAGCTGAGGCAGAGCAGCATTCAGCACAGTTTGCCACGGGTGGAGGGAGCAGTAAGAGTTGAGCAGGGCGAACGGGCCTGGCGTATCGTGTTGTCTTTGCTCGCCGACGCTGATTCATGTTGACATTTTAATGGGGTCCTTACAGATTTGCCGTTGTTAACAATGCTCTGCCTTTCTACTGCCCCTCCATCTCAGGATCGCAGAGGGCTTTACAGAAACTGATGAATTCAGCCACAGTGCATCCCCACGGAGGTGGTAAACCCCCATTTTATAGATGAGGACCCACAGGGACAGATGTTGAGTGACATGCCTGAGGTCACACACAGCCTGGGCCTACTCTTATTAGTGGTCCCAACAAAGAGCAGAGCCATCCTGTGCTAAAAGCTGTACACACACATGATACAGGACAGGCCCTACCCCAAAATGAACTTATGATCTAAACAGACAAGACACAGGGGTGGGAGGGGAGACACAGGCACAGTGAGGTGAGGAGATGTGCTAACGGAAACAGTGGTCAAGTTGGGAACAGAAGCCAGGTTTCAAGTCCCCAGTCCAGCACCATGTCCATTAGAGCACCCCGTCCCCTCTTGTAGCTGAAACCAGTTTTTCACCAATGACGTCTGTGGAGTTGTTCCCAGTTCCCACCAGTGTATTTTCTCCATCCTCTTCCTTTTTCTCTACCCTCAGTCCCGAACTCCCCCATCTCCTTTTCCTTCTCCTCTCTTGGGTGAGGAACTTTCATGCTGGCCAGCCTTGCCCTTCCACCTGTGCTCCCCGTGGGCATTCAGTTCTGCACTGCAGCCCCTCTGGGCCAGCTATATTGGCACAAAAATGCTGCCCAGCCCCCGCCCCTGGTGAATTCTCTTCTCTCGGGCAGGAGACGCCTCCTTGGGTGCAGCTGTTTCTTTTGTCCTGTCTCCGTCTTTGACACAGATTTTCCATCTGGTTTTACTTTCCATCCACTGACCATTATCCTGCGCGCTTTGAACTCTCCTCCTCCCAACACCGTGGCACACCGCTCGCCCAGCTCCACCCATGCTAACGCCCTCAGGCTTCTCATCTTGGTTACTGCCGGTCCCTTCCCTGGGTCCTCTCCAAGACTCAGCTCTCCAGACGTCACCTCCTTCCCCAAATACCACACTGGCTCTCCAACCATACCAGGAGCAAGTTCACAGTGAATTATTGTTATTGCCCTTGTTCTTTGCCAAATCTCCCATTTGTTCTCTACTCTGCTCATCTAATTCAGATCTCCGCTGCTCCCCTCCAGACGATGTCACCGTGCCTGGTGCAAGGACTTTCTGATCTGCAGATCCTGCCATCTGGAAAGGCCTCCAGCTCCGCTTTATTCCATCACTTCATCTCCACCCCCTTTCAAAATGGAGTTGAAAGCATGTTTTCGCCCTTGGCCAACACAGTTACTTTCTGCTCCTCGTTTAATTGCCCATTTGCAATCTCCAAGAAACATTTTCCAAAGCCTAATGGAAAATTAAAGGATCGGTAGAACAGCACCATTGTCATTGCCTTTGAGAATGCAGATTTCATTTCCTGCCTCCATCTGCCAGCCCCTCCTTCCATGCATCAAGTGAGAAAAACCTAGAGCATTTCAGACACTAAATCACTTTGTTTGACTCACAGTGTGGGCAGTTCAACTACACCTAGTTCCAGCTATTGAAATGAGGGCAACCTTCTCCAGCCCATGGGAACTGACCCCTTTATTGTCGCCGATGCCTGGGGAAGTTATGATGACATATGAGTATTATTGTCTGTTATTTCTTTCCAGTATTATTTTGCTGAGACTGGAATTCCAAATTACAGGGAGTGGGGGGTGGAGGAGGGGTGATGACTCAGGGGATTGGTGATGGGATATGAAGAGTCTCACCTCAGTAGAGAGGGCAAGGATTGGATGGAGAACGAACCACTGTTTCACCTCCAGAGCCACCTCAGCCTGTTAGGAGAGTGCTCTGTCTACACATATGTCATTAGTTAATTAATTGGAAGTGTGCTAGTAGAGGGTGCTAAAGAATATGAAGCATTCTTGATGGGTTTTGTTAGACCAATAAAGTTGGTGATTGTGCATTGCAAATGGCTTCCTTTATGCAGCTCTTTACAACAGCTCTGTGAGGGAGCAGAGAAACCGGCGCCTGGCACAGCAGGGGTTGAAGAAAACCGATGGGTTCAGCTAGTCCCGCCCCACTATACCTCCAGCCAATGCCAGGACTGCAGGGGGAAGAAAAGAAGGGAGCCTGGCTCAGTTGGGGGCTGACTGGCAAGGAGGCAGGAGCTCTCTGTGTGCCTGAAGGGACGGATCAGCGACCTGACAGCCAGCGCAGCCACTTGAGGCAAGCAAGTCTTTCCCTGCCAAGGGGAGTCTGCAGATAAGCCCCAACTGTGGGGCAACTGGACTAGTGAGGCCATGCCCCAAACTAATGAGACATGTAGGAAGTAGCCCAGGGAAACTGGTCTTGACCCCCACCCCAGCCCCTGCCAGAAGGAGACCCATCCCCTCTATTTAGGGGTTGAACTACACAGGGCCCTGTGCTGGGACCCAGTGGAGAGGGAGGGCCCGGGTCTCCCTACCAGCCCCTTTTGCCTGACCGACCAACGATCTAGCCACTAGGCTGCCCAGCCACGAAGGGCCCTATCACAAGCTCTTAAACAAGGTCTGGATGGCAGTATGTCCCATACATCTGCTTGATTGCTGGCGAACCACCCTGGTGCCCCATCTGACTCTGAAGCCACAAAACCAAGGCAGATTATGAACCACCTAACTGCACTCTCCCTGCTCCGTTTGGAAAGAATTCCGATTTACAATTGCTTAACGTGTATCATCTGCCTTTGCACTAGACCTGGGGATTGTCAGCTCCCTAATCTTTCTTGGACATCCGTGCAAACTACCTCTATTAAACCATGGAAGAAAGAACTCCTGTCCAAAGCAACACTAGACTCTCTAGGGTGCAAAACAGATTAGGCATCCCCGGGTGGGTCTGGTTTTGCAAAATGACTCCCTGCTCCTGTTGCAAAGCTGGCACACAATAAAGTGACTCCTGAATTCCTTTCAATGAATGAGTTCAGGGTCTTGTCCCACACAAGGTTATGTCACCTTCCTGGCTGCCGGCAGAGGCACATTCCTGCATCCTCCAACCCCCTTCGGACAATCCCTGCCTATGCTGAAAATATTTATTTTGGCCTGTTCCTTGGAAGCCTCCCATTCTGGGGAGCCATGAGAGGGTGGACTCTTCAACTGTTGCACCCGTCTCCACCCTAGTGCATTACTCAGACGAAGTCACGCCAGCCAAAACCCCACCTTACTGCATGTAGCAGCAATGGCTATTTTCTCCTTTGCAAACTAGAGCGAAACCAGCTCAGAGCTGGATCGGTAAAACCCAACTCCCCTTAAAGCAGAGGGTCAGCTTCTCCACTACACCAGCATAAACCTGGACTCACTCCATTGCTGGCAATAAAGTGATTCTGGGTGAGAGCTGGATGGGAAATGGTTTTCCCGCCCCATGAGATTTCAAAACTTTCCCCGTTCTGCATTGGAACAAAAACCAAGAGCTTTCAAAAAAATGTCACAAAAAGCCGGGAAAAGAGAGACCCATCCCAGAATAGCCTGGTGGTTACAGCACTCACGTGGGATGTGGGAGACACACGTTCCAGTCCCTGTGTCTCCCACATCTCAGGATGGCCTAAAGCCTCAGGCTAGAGGGTCAGTCTCTTTCTCTCTAGCCCAATGGATATGTAAATTATTTATACAAAATGGAACAGCTCCAACAGGGAAGACTGAGAGATGCCCACCCACAATAGCCCATCGCTTGGTGATTGGGGCACTCACCAGGATTGTAATACCTGAGTACCCTTCACTTATGAATCACAATGAACTCAATGCACACTAATAAATGGGACCTCACAACAATCTCTCTGAGTCTTGCCTTCCAGAAGCAACATAGCCCACTGGGGAGGGCATAGAGAGACCCAGGTCATGTCTTTCCTCTGAAGCAGGGACTTGCTCCTGGATCTCCCATATCCCAGGTAAGTGAGCTAACCGCCAGCTTATTGGCTTTTTCTAAAAGAGCTGCTCTAGGAATTATTTCAGGGAAATTCCACAGCCTGTGTTATGCAGGACATCAGACTACATGGTCACAGTGGTCTCTTCTAGCCTTGGAATCTAGCTATTCTGGGGTTTTTCTGTCTCGTCGTCTCTTTCTGGTTTTGACTGTAAATTCTACCCTTGGATCTGAGAACCCTGCCAAGTGAAATTTTTGTCATAACTGCCCCTTTCCCGTGAAAAGTTATGGTTTTGATGCATCAGCATTTTCTGACCCAAAAAAAAAAAAAAAAATTGTCGAAAAATTCCCAACCAATTTCACTCTGGATTTATATCTGTGTAACCTAGATCAGAACCTGGCCTGTAAACTCAAAACAAAACCGGCCCAACAAAAGAACCAAAGAGGAGCCATTCCCCAGCCGGCCACCCAGCCCAACACCAGAGAGCACTCTCGCCTCATCTGTCCAACCAGAGCCTGCGAGCTGTCTCACCTGCCATCACTGCTGCTAGCAGAGATCTCAGAACAACCCACCTGCCCAGATAATGCTGCAAGAAACAGCTGCCGAGAGGGGAATCTCAATGGCGGTTTTGAGGAGAAGCCTAGAGGTACCAGTGAGGAAGGATGATGGACGTGGGAGTGGGGAAGAGCATGGAACCGATGGGTTTTTTGGCAGGAAAAGAACTGGAATGATTCAGTTTTAGGGGGAAGGAGGGAAAACAAGGCTATTTGACCCAGGCAACGCTGTACTCATCACTGACTTAAGCCAAAAAAATTTGAGGGAGCCCCTGGTTACAATGTTGGTGGCATATCACGGCTCAGGGTCCTTTCAGAGCTCTGCTCTGCTTCCCAGTTGTTCTATTCCTAGGGTACTAACACCGAGGGGTCTACGTGTGCGGTGCCTGAAATGAGTTTGGCTGACAGAAGTCCACAAATGGACAGGCATTTACACTACTACAGCAACAATGTCCCCCTCCCCAGTTAGACTGAACAGGCCTGTATCTATTGTGTCCTGGGCGGTGGTTGCCCAGCTCAGAGTAGAGACCCTCTGGTGGGGCAACGTGCATTGCTGCTATTCCTACTATCTCTCTCCTGTAGCTAGACGCCTTCACCCTACAGGATGTTGACTGCAATGGCCGACATCAATGGGCATTGAGGGCGATCTGCACTTCCCAAAATTGGGCCAAAACAGTCTCAAGGGCTGTCTAGGTTGGTACTTCTATTCATCGCTGTAGTATCTGAACACCTCGCACTCATTAGTGTGTTTTATCTTCACCACATCCCTGTTAGGTAATGAGCCATTCTCTCATTTTTAAAGATGGAAAAGTGAGGCCTGGCGTAGATTCAGTGATTTGTGTAAGGTCACCCAGGGAGTGTGTGGCTGAGCCAGGAACTGAACTAAACTGAGGTCTCCAATATCTCAGCCCCGTTCCCTGGCCACTAGACCATCCTCTCTCTTAATGCAGGGGATTCCACCACTGCTAAATTATTTTAAAATTCATGATTTAAGGGAAAGTTTAGAATTTAAGACAAACTATTTACACTCTCATGTAAACACATTAAACATTTTGATACAAGTCATAGAATATTGATCTGCACTGTTTTCATTCTCTGGAACAGGGGAATTGCTAAGAAATGGGAATACTGAGGACAGCAATTAAGCTGCTAAGGACATGAGACCACAGAAAGGAGGAGAAAAAGACTGATCTAAATCCTGTTCCAAGCCAACACCTTGGGTTGTGATGTTTACATCTTTGGTCATTTTAGCGCTCCCAGAACATGCACAGCCCAAGCAGCATTAATTTAATTCATCCATACATAAAGTGTTTGAAATTCTGTTCATACACGTCTGGGACCCAACAGCTCCGAGAGAAAACCCTCTGCCTCTTCCAGCTCAGTTCTAGCCATGAGCTGACCATCTGGAGAACCCTTCCATTCACAAATGCTTAAATATACACACACACACACACACACACACACAGGCGTACACACCAGAAATGTCAGATGCTTTTCAGAGAAGTTGTCTCAGAACTCATAGTAGCACATCAGCAAATCTCAGGTGGTTGAGTTCACGAGAGCAGCAAACTAAAGAGCGAGGACACGAGAGTGTGGGGAGAGCCCCTAGTTAGTGCTCACCATTTGGGTTAGTCACTGCACATCGTTCCAGGCAGAACCTTCCGTTTCCCTTCGGTAGGTCCCATTTGACAGCCTTCCAAGCAGCAGGTTTTAGAAAGCCTTAGTCAGCTCCCACCACATCTGGAAAGTCCAACTCAGCCTTGAACTCCCGCTCTAATTCCTTGTGTTTACACTTTGAGTCAGTTGGTTACTTATGGAAACTTTAAACTCCATAGCCAGGTCCTTCTGCTCTGGGTCTGGTGGAGACAATTTCAATGATGCACATCTAAAATATGTCTCTGCACCGCACCCCAAAACCTTCCAGTACCAGGCAATGAATCAGTCCCTCTCTTGAATTTGCCTCGATCAGTTAGACCAGTCTGGTCACCAAGACCACATCTAACCTTTAAGTAACGTCTTTTCCCCAGATCTGACAGAGCAGCAATGATCCAGCAGCCTATGTTTAGTGCAGCATCCACACGCTTCCGTCCACCATCCGTATTTCAGAGCCCCTGATTTAGTTGAGGGTGGCTCAGCCGGGCTGCAGCCTCACACTTACACATGCCTTTGGCTCTCCCTTTTGCCCCTTTGTTTAGAAAATGCTTTATGCCGGAGGGTTGTGGTCCGACTGTAGGCACCTCTAGCTGTAGCCAATCAGGGTGCAGCGCCTTGTTTTAATGCAACAATGCTTCATTGAAACTCAGTCTCCCAGCCTTGTGCGTCTTGCACGTTATTCTCAGCACTAGACGCCCTTGGAGAAATAGTTACATCAGGGGGAGAGAAGATACTCTCTTGAACAGCAAGCGAGCAGCACACTGCTGATAAGTGAATCGCTGTGTGTGCCCATTGTCTTCTAAATACAAGCCCTTAACCCTGACATCGCCATCAGATCCACCGTGGATTTGCTTCTTCAGTACAGACAGCTGTAAGATTTCACAACTGAGGAGCACTCTCTGTGTCCTGAATGCCACTGTTCAGACAACATAATGGGTTGTGTGAATTTGCACGATACATCACAGCATGGGACAACACAAAGCTGAAATTCCTCTGCCCATAATAATTATTTCAGGGATAAAGCGGTTCACTTTCTTTTCAGGGGACTAGGAGTTAGAATGACCATCCTGGAAAATGACAGCCACCATTTATCTGCTGGTCGGGTACCCCTCAAGCAACAACAATGTTGGATTGCCCACACTGTCCTCCGCTTCATCGGAGGAAAGGAGAGTTGTGTCGCCAGGCCTATTCCATCCTTGGCCAACAAAGGAGCTGATTGGTTCAACTGTACTAGTGGTTTCAGTGATGCTTGTCCATTAGGAAATGAAATGAAGCTCTCAGACTCATTTCACATCAACCCAGAAATCCGTCATTGGATGGATCACTATCATCCTGCGTTGGATTCTAACCAATGTCCTAGAAAAGTGCTACAACCTGGCAGCTGTAAGGAATGATGCTTATCCCCTCTATAGAGTTTTTCTCCCCTGGATCTTAAAGCGCTCTACAGATGTGGGCAAACACTGTGTCACCCCGCACTATGCAGATGGGGAAGCTGTGGGATTGAGAGGTGAAGTGACTTGCTCAGTTCACACAAAAAGGATGTGGCAGAATTGGGAACTGGTGTATATAGCTTGGTATTCTATGTACCTGAGCACATTGCCTTCCTAGAGATCACATGCAGAAGGGCCCAGACAGTGGCAGACAGCCTTTGGAAAGTCATGTTGACGATGGGTACATGAGCCCTGTGGACTAGAGCAGAGGGGGGGGCTAGTAATAAGGCTACACAGAGCTGACAAGGCCTTGCTCCCATGAGGGGAACCTCATGCACTTTTCCAACCTCTCTGGCCCTGTGGCTGGTTCTTGCTATCAGGGGGTGACCTGGTTCATTGCTACACTGACCTACTGTGCAATGCTATTTAAGAAATACATGAGTTCAAGAAGGCTGGTTAAGGCATGGGACAGGGACTCAGGAGAGCTGGGTTCAAGCTCTGGTTCTGCCACCGGCTTCCTGTCTGACCTTGGGTAGCTCACTTCATCTCTTTGTGCCTCAATTCTCCATTTTTTTTCTGGCTTATGTATTTAGACTGGAAACTCTACAGAGCAGGTGGAGGGTGAAGAACCCTGGTGGGACAGTCTGTACAGCGCCTAGCACAATGGGGCCCAGATTTCAGTGGGGGCCTCTAGGCGCTACTATAATAGAAATAGTAATAACTGGAAAACAAACAATTCCGCGGTTGAAGGCCGTGGATGCTATGGCAATGAGTGGAATCACGCAGATTAGCCAGACAAACGAGTCACAAACCTCCCGTACAAATTAGTGCCCGAGCACTACGGCAAATTGACCACACATCCTCCACACCCTCAAAACTTGGGGAGCTCACTTCAGCAATTTGTAAGCACTTCGGGGGGGGGGGGGGAAAGAACAGTTGCAGCAGAAAGGAAATTGGAACTTTAACATGTGCAGGGGACTTGGTTAACTAGCGCTGTCTGCAGTAAGCTGAGGAAATAGCTGGGCAAAACAACAAGCAATAGCATTGTCCTGGACAGGAAAGAGATGACAATAAAAGTGTGTCTGAGAGGGGTCTGTTTAAATTCAAATTTGATCAGGCATCAGTGTTTTGAAATGTAAACTCTTCTGGTAGCCCACGGATGGGAAGCTTTGGAAAAACACCTAAGCCCAATTGAAGTCAATGGAAAGACTCTTTGGACTTCAGTGGGCATTGGATCAGGTCTTTATTGTCTCTGGTTGTTTAGAAGATGCTTTTCCCTCCCTTTATCTGAAGTAGACACTTGTAAAACTCGGAACTCAGCAAAAGTTGACATGGATTTTAAGACTAACACAGTCAAAAGTTTTTTTTTAAATCTACCCTCAGGCCTTAAGTAAAAGTTCCTCAGTTCCAACTAGCAATAACCAGCCACAGGGCTCAGTTCTAACTGTCTCAAGCAACAGATTAAAACCTGACCGTACAAGTTTAATCATATATATTAGTACCTAGATACTATGTCAATGAGTGCAGTGAAAATGCATATAACTTCATCTAATTTCTCATATATATTATATATAAGATACATATAACAAATTAGGTTTTTAGACTTGGGGTTCTGGCAGCAAGGACTTCCCCAAGGACCTTAATTGTTGTGTCAGGATCCACAGCAGAATTCGGAGACAACTGAAAAAAGCATCTGTGAACATTTGTTCAAATGAAAACCATGGGCCAGATCTGCAGCTGGTACAAACTGGCAGAGATCCATTGGCATTAATGGAGCTATGCTGCTCACATCATCAGAGGAACTGGCCCCAAGACCTCAGTTTGGAAGGATGTGCTATCCCCCTTTTATGAGTTTTCCATGGCAAGTAATATTTTTGGTTCAGGGTTCGCACTGGAAGCACTCAGCAGCCCACGTGGAAATCTCCCCTTTTTCCTTCTCCCATTTGTAAAAGTTTCAGTCTTCAAATCTTGGAGAAAAAAATACCAGCTGACACCAGTGGTCAATTACACACTGCGAAGAGCCAGCAGTCAAAGGGAATAGATCACCGTGTACGGCGAGATGCATGCTGGGCTGAAAAATTCCAAAGGAGCAAGAAAGTAAGGAAAATCACAGCCTGCCCGAGGGTAATTTATGAACAGAAAAAAAAGAGCTAAATTCATTGAGGGCCAGATTTACATGTGTAAGAACAAGGAGAGACGCTGAGTGCTAGTTGCTGAAAATCAGATGCATTCTCTTAATGGGTAACTGAGAGTCAAAGGCTTTTGAAAATCTGCCCACTTATATATGTACCTACATGGGAGCTCTTGGGAGCAGAGTTATTTTGAACATCTGGCCTTGAATATATTGTTCAGTAGTCCACCTCTCCTCAAATTAAGAATAGACACACAGACTGGTTGGTTATCTATTCCCTCAGTTTTCCATCTTTTTGAAAACCACCTAAGAAAGCATTTTCTAAAAGTAAATTTGGTGGCTTGCAGAATTATAAAGCACAGTTGCCATGTCCCTTTCCCTAAAATGCCCCTTTCCCTCCATGACTCACCCCAGCCCTGTTAAATTGGATTTACTGAAGTAGCTTTGCACGAGGGAAGTTTTTTAACCGTGCTCCTCTTTTCAGGGGAGGACAGTGCCCCATCTAGTGGTAATTTGGGGTTAAATGAGAATAAAGCCTTCGCTCTGGCACTCTGGAACAGCACACATCTACCTAGGAATCTCAGGGAGGGCTCCTTTGCTTCCCTTTGTTTGGGCAGTGGTGCCATTTTACTTCCTCGCTGCTCTAGGCTCTGGGGTGGTTTTGACCACAGTGAGTGAAGAGCCCATTTCTGCATCCCGGAATGGACACTGGAGAGTCGAATCACACCCCTGCTATCCGTCTCTGGTCGGAGCAGAACCTGCATCTCCCTATTTTGTTCAGCTAGCAGGAGATTTTGTGAGTTTGCCAGAAGAGTTAAGACTCTTTGCATATCTCACCCCAGTGCCTGCTGTTATAAAGTCTGTGGTCTTCTCTGACCAGTCCCCATGCCCTCTTCACTTGTATTCCTGGCATGCCAGCTGGGTGGTTTCTTTGCACCCTAGAGGCCATTGCATTCACTTGGCAATAGAGGGGTGTCAGTGGCATGCAGAAGCTTGCAGGGAGGGCTGTCCATGTGGGGCAGGTCAGACAGGGCCCTGCATTGGAATGGAAGGAGCAACCGTAGTTTGCATAGTGCCCCAGTGCACAGCCTGAGCCAGTGACCAACCCCTTCATCTCCTCCCACGTGCCTTCTTCCGTACTGCTCCCCGGGACTGACTCACTCTGCTATGGCCCCTTGCTAGGCCCTGCTACTCCCTCCCTAACCACCACCCCAGCATTTCAGTTACTCGTCCTCACCGGTGGGTGCCAATTTCGACTCCACTTAGACCACAGCAGCAACTCTGGGGAAGGTTTGTGTTTTCCCCCCACCAAGCTCCCAGCTCCACAAAGCACTTAAGTGTGCACTTAATTTTAAACGCATGCTTAAGGCCATCTCTATTCAGCACAGCTCATAAGCATGCGCTTAAGCCCTAAATAGTGAGGGACTCAAACAGGCACTTAAATAAGCACAAACTTGATTACAGTGCAGGTGATTAACCATTGAGCAGACTACCAAGGGAAGTGGTGGCTTCTCCATCTCTTGATGCCTTCAGATCGAGACTGGATGCCTTGCTGGGAGATATAATTTGGTGAAACACAAGTTATTGGGCTCGACACAGGAGTAACTGGATCCAACTCTCTGGCCTGTCTTATGCAGGAGGACAGACTAGAGGTTCTAACGGTCCTTGCTGTCCCGCAAATCTATGGATTTGTTTATGTAAGTGCCGGGCTGAATCAAGGCCCATGTCAGCTGAGCTTCAGACTATAACCTTCAAGCATCACAATCACAGCACTTCACTTCACCAGAGTACTGCCTTCTTCCTCTTCAAAAGTGCTTGACAAACGTCTAATAACAGCTACCGCACCTGCGAAGCAGACACCTCTCACTATATTCCTTTTGCCAGCTGCTCGGCTCAAGACTGAGCATTGTAAGATAGGACCTGAGATCTCCACGGGCAGCCCTTCCCCATCAAAGAGGAGAGCTGCCATCTGGCTCTAGACTTCATGCAAACGGTATGCGGGCCTCAGGCTCCTGGCAAGTTGCCATGGCCACAATCTGCAGGGCAAAGTGTGGACTGCAGTGAAATGGGCTGGCTGCCTGTTCTCAAGACGTAGCACAAAGCTAACACAAGACTGGAGCAGTGTATCACCGAAGTGCTCCGGAAAGAATGCCTCAGTGCTTCCAAGGTTATAATGGCTAGGAAGGAGGTAGATTACTCACTTGGATTATCTGGGAGCAGCGAAAGGAGGAGGAGAAATGCCTATGCATGGAAAGAATCCAGATTCACTCTATGGAAATACCTACGAGCTCTCATTGCTAAGACACCGGCAGAGATTACTACAGTTCAAAAAATGTGGAAATGACCCAGGGAAATACACTGCAAGAGGCAGGAAGCCTGGCTGTCTGGAGGACCCAAGAAGTCATTTCTGGCAACTACAGTCGCTGGACTCGATGCAAATCCAGCTTCTGGCCCTAATGTACATATGCACACACCTCCCATCAGGCCAGAGTTGTCCTGGGGGCATGTGTCTAAGACAACCATTTGGTCCACATTTAGATTTCTCTCATTTTCTCCTCAAAGTGAATTCATAGCACCGGGGAGAGATGCTGGACTGATGGCCCTGAGGCGTCGAGAACATGTACAGAACCAGAGATAGCACTGTAATTTTCACCCCGATGCCCTGCCAAAGTGTCTCAACTCTGACCTGCATGGATCCTCTCTCAGGATCAGGGTAGTCTAGGCTCAGTCAGGATGGGAGGGGAGACACTTAAAGCTAGCTGTGGAAGTGCTCATTACACAAGGATTGCGAGAGGCTCAGACACTGCATTAACAGGGGCCACATACACACCTATAAGCATCTGCAGCTTCCACTTTACTTTTCTTCATGTCACCACCCTGTGCCTCGGTTTCCCCATCCATAAATGAGGATAACAAAATTTAACTCCGCTACAAAGTGCTCTGAGATCTACTGAAGAAAAGTGCTATGTAAAAAAACTAGTACAATCAAAAAAAAAAAAAAACCTTATGGAAAAGGTATTTTTTTCTATTAAATTCTGTCGGTCTTTTCCATGAGGGTTAAAGAGACCAGTACGGAAGTGGTATTTCCTGCTGTAATAAGGTGCATGAGCTCTCATCTCTAAGACCTGCACGGAGCCCGGGGGAGCCAGAGGATTTAGAAGATAGCTAGCTATTCGTCTGCCAGAAACCGAATAGAGGTCCATCATCTCATTGAACAGTAGTCAATGAACACCCTTCGGCTGGAGACAGACTTCAATTACTGCCAATGCAAGCTGGGTTTGCACCAGTGACCTAGAGATTAATTAAATGCTTTGAAAACCCATAATTTGTCTCCCTGAGCAATTCATTCCCTTACACGGTGCCCCGTTTAGCAGTGATCACATATTACAAGGAAAGAAGCACATGATACCTGTTCTGTGCACAACAGGACCGCACGACTTCTTTAAATGTAGGTCACTAGAATCTGACCCAAAGCTCATTAAACTCCTGGATCAGGTCCTTGATACATAACTGAAAAGTCACATTGTTCCTTCCAAAGACAATGTCTGCTAATAAAGGATTTCTTTCCTTAAAGGAAGTTTTAATTGGCATGTAACCAATAGGATTCTACAGAAATGTAGTAGGGTCTATAGAATCAACTCTAAACTCCTACAGAACTGAATAGAGAATGAAAAATATAATAAAGAATAAGATTCCTTCTATAGATTTTGGGAGCCATCCTAAAGAATCCTATAGCTGGGATAGAATTTTCTTTGAATCCTATACAATGTTTTTTAAAAAGGAGGCAGTGTGATCTCGTGGATAGAGCACTGGACTGGGACTCAGCAGATCTGGGGTGTATTCCCGCCTCTGCCACTAGCCTGCTGGGTGACTTGGGCAAGTCACATCACTGCCCTGTGCCTCAGTTTCCTCATCTGTAAATGGGAATAACAATACTTAACTCCAAGGCAAAGTGCTTTGACATCTACTGATGAAAAATGCTATATAAAAACTTTATTAATAAAAGAAACCTTTTGCAAAAAGGTATTATTTTCTATTAAATTCTATAGGTCTTTTTCATGAGGGTTAGAGGAACAAGCTAGGAAGTGGTATCTCCTACTGTAACACATTGCATGATCTCTGATCTCTGGATTCTTTACAGATGACAGTTTCTAACGTGCATTCCTTACTGCTTAAAAATGCAAAGCGTAAGCTGAGTCCCACAAGGAAAAAATTTCATGACTGAAGGGAAAAAAAGCATTGTAGCTTTAGGAAACGTCATGGTTACCACTCCATAAACCTGGGCATCTTTGGGCTGAGTTTTTCCACCATCTCACATTAGAGAAGATAACACTTGACACTTGTGGGTAGCATGGGCTTATTTTACTTTATGATATGCATGTTTGTATATGTGCGTGCTTACCACTTCTCCAGGGAGCAAATGAACCTAGCACCCAAAGGCACAGATGCGGCGGATTCCAAGGGGCTGGTTTTGAGAGTTGCTCACCATTCAGAGTTCTCATGGTCTTGTGACTGCTCAGCACATCTCAAGATCAAGCCCTAATTCATTGGTCCTGATCTCACGTTGGATGCATGTGGGTCACCCCCGGTGTCTGGACAGAGCCCCAGTGAAGTCAGTGGAGCAGATCTGCAGGTGGTGTAACTCAGCGCAACTCCACAGAGTTACACCAGTTCATACACCAGCTGGGGATCTGGCCCATTGCTTTCAATGGGGCTCAGAATGGGGAAAGGGATCCACTCGTGGATCCAACTCCAGGATCTGCGGCTGATTCTGACCTCCCCTGGGTTTTGCCTCAGAGCAGCTCAATTCGACTGAGTTTCCTCTGCCTTACCCTAGTGCGAGGGAGATGACAAGTTTGTGAGCGATCACACTCACTGGGGCACTTCGATTCCCTCCCCCACATTGATTGGAAAGTGCAGAATTCTTAACAATATCTCGCTGGGGGGAATGAAATTCACAGGGGTTTCTGGGTGGGCTTTGTGCTACTAGCTCACATGGCCTGCGGCATCTCACCATTTCCACGGGAGAGCCTCTTTTAACACGTTACCCTGCCCAACCCTTTCAGCACTAGGTCCGCTTGCCAATGGCTGTTCTGATGGCCTGAGGCTCCAGGACCTCCCGACCTCTAATCAGAGCTCCAGACACGGACACCCGTGGGCAAAATGGGGCCCACGGAAAGCAGTGGCAGTGGTGGGTCCCCCGCAGTGGGAGGCGGAGGAGGCTGGAGCGGGGGGCACCATAACTGCACTGTGGCAGAGCTGGAGGGTCCAAGGAGCCGGCGGTCAGGCACAAAGCTTCTGCATGGTGGGAGCCGCAAGGTCTGCACAGAACACGGGGAGGGATCCCCAGGGTTTAGAAGCTGAATTTCCAGCTTCGTCCATGGTGTGGGAGAGAGGAAGGGTCTGATGGAAGGATTCAAAGGCCCTCCTTGCAGGGTCCCCCAGGCCCAGCTGCCACAAGTGGATTTTCCCTCCATCTCATCCACTTTCCCTCTCAACTCTCTTCCCCCCTGAATAAACCTCTTCCCCACCCCCACCAACGTCTGCGCCTCTGAAATCCCCTCTCCCACTGAGCTCTGTCACTGCATTCTGTGGTGCACCCCCTCCATACACGCACTGCTCTGGGATACCAGCTCTGGCAACACCCCCAACACACGACACTCCCAGCAGAAATGGGATGTGCAGAGGGCTAGGCCCATCCCTGTGCCTGGAAGATGTTACACGGCACACCCGGACTGGGCCAGCTTCTTGCCTGGGGTAAATCAGCATCGCGCCATGGAAGTCAGTGGAGCAATGTCAATTTACGCCAGCTGTCCATCTGGCCCATTGTCTTTAAGGCCACATTGGAGGGATCTGTCCACCACTTTCAAACACAGGAGCGGCCAGTTTTCAGGGGCTGCTTCTTTCAAGCCGTCCAGTCACAGCTGCACTTTGTTATCTCACAGGATCCACACGGAACAATTCTTTGTACAGGAAGAGGTGAAACTGTGCAGAGCAGCCACCACATGAATCATGTTATTCAAGGAGGAAAACAAGCTGCTTCTTTAAGCAGCCATTTAGGCTTCTCTGCCAGGGACAATTACAGGCCCTAGTTCAGCAAAACACTTAAGGGCATGCTTAACTTTTATAATAAATAATAATACCTAGCTCAGTTTGCCCAGGGATCTCCAAGTGCTTTACAAAGGAGAGTTGTATCATTATCCCCATTTTACAGATGGGGAAACTGAGGCACAGAACAGTGCAGTGACTTGCCCAGGGTCAGCCATCAGGGAACTGGGAATAGAGCCCAGCTTCTCTGAATCCCAGGCCAGTGCTCTGTCCACCAGACCCCCTGTGCTTAAGTCCCAAGGACTTAAAAGTTAAGCAGATGCTTATGTGTTTTGCTGCACAGGGATGGGCTGCTTGACTGGAGGCAGCAGTGCATGCCAGTGACTCAGGACATTCGGACTCACAAGGACCAGCAGAAAGCTCCTCTAAGGCCCTGTCTGCACAGGGACACTCAGGAAAGTTACGGTGATTCAAAGTGTGCTGGACTCCAGGGGGATGATCTCATTCTAGAGAAGGTGTCCTTATCTGACTATAACTTATTTTTAACCCTCCCCACTCCAATCCCAGTGCTCTGGGCAGCCCCTGCAGAGCTGGGATCAACAGCATGCAGGGGGCACCGGGCCCCTTGGTAGCTTCTCAGAGTCTCCTCCCACCTACCCCAGCAGCGCTAAAAGCCAGTTCTCTCTCCCTTTGCCAGCAATGCGGGACGCTCTGCTCCTCAGACTGAAGCATTTCAAACCCAGCAAGCCGTTACCAGCTAAGAGAAAAAGACCTTTGAAAGCTAAGTGCTTCCAGATGCATTTCTAGGTGCAGAAATCTAACGTTACAGAGCTGCTGGGGCCTCTTCCCGGGACCATTCTGTTAACGGGCAATTCTGCGGCGAGAGGGTGCTTTCTGTCTGCCTCTCCTCCTGTTTGGTAATAGTTCAGAATTAACTGATCCGCCCTCCTGACCACTCCTGCGGCTTCATTGTCCCTTGCAATCAGTGAAGTCACAATCTGCATTTGTGTCTGAAGTCACTGGGGGTCGTTACTTCTAGCAGGAAAAAAAGACCCAATTTTATAGGGACAGTCCCGATATTTGGGGCTTTTTCTTATACAGTCTCCTATTCCCGCCCCCAATCCTGATTTTTCACACTTGCTCTAAGCAGGGAACAAGTACCAGGCCCAGGGCCTGATCCAAAATCCCTTGAAGTCAATAGGAGTCTTTCCATTGGCTTCAGAAAATGCCAGATCAGACCCCAAACGCTCAAGGGCCATGGGAGTTGGGGACACTCAGCACTTGCACCTGGAGGACCCACTATACAGCAAAGAAATGGGCCACATTTCTCATGCCCTGCACCTTGTGGAGGTGATTATACCAGGGCAAACTGCGTATAAAATGCTACCAAATTGGAATGGTTGCATTTTGCACTGGTGTAATTGATGGCACAAGGTGCAGAGCAATGGAGAATTGGGCCCTCCGTTCCCATGCAGATGTCCCAATGAGAGATAAAAGGAAGTAAAATAAAGACAGAAGATAGGAGATGTCTGAGCACTGGCAGATCTGGCTCAAGAGGGGGATCATTTTCAAAGCTCCTGTAGAAGAATCAGCAGCACTTTCAGGCTAAAAGCAGCATAAGAAAAGAAAATCAACATACTGAGAATTCTTGGACTCAGCGCTCTGCAAAACCGTCCCATCCTTCTTGGCTTTGGTATCTTCATTCCCAGCAGGGAAAGAATCACACACTTTCCACGGCTTGTTCCCACTCCCTGCCCGCTTCATGGACTCTGCCGGCCCGGGAATTTAGGCAGGAACAGCCGGCAAAGGCAGAGCTTCAAACCGTTTCTTTTCCTCCCCTCCTTCAAATCAATCTCTCTTCCCGCTACACAAGCCTGGAGACTCTAATGCTGGAGCTTGGCTGGGGAAAGTTTCCTGAGAGAGATGGTCCCTCCAATGGGAGCGGGGCATGGGAAGGCTGACTCATGGACTGAGTAAACATCAAGAAGACGTGCTGCAGATTCCTTTCCACGGGGGGGGACAAAGGAGTCTTTTTTTCCTTTGCCAATTCCCCCCAAGAGTTTTATTCTGGTCTGAAATTCATCCAGAAAAATGACAATATGATGACTCCAATTACAGCACAGAGCCCTCTGTACCTCAGAAAAAATCAGGCCACTTATCTAGGTGTCGCACTAAGGAAGTAGGGCCAAGTTATTTTAAAAAAAACCCAACAGCGGGGACCTGAAGTTAGGCTCCTACATGCACATTCAAGCACCCAATTAAGGTCCCTGATTTTCTAGAGCCCTCAATGCACAGCAGCTCCTGTTGTGCAGGAACCGGATTTTTCATTTGTGGAGGAATTTTACTATTTTGAAATTTCTTCCATTCTGGAATGGAAACAAAAAACGTCAACATTTTCTCTGAACCAAAATTCCACACACACAAAAAAAGTTGTATTTGGGTCCATCAGAATGTTTCATTCTGATTTGACACTGGTTTTGTTTTACACCGCCAGATGTCAAATGAAAAATCGAAATGACAAGCCATTTAGAGAGGGAAAAATCGAAACGGCCCCGTTCTTAAATGGGCAAAATGGAACCTAGCGCCCTGATTGAAAGGCTGGTTTTCATTTCCAAATGCGTCATGGTCAAAGGCGACACGTTTCTGTGAAACTTTTCACTTTTATCCAATCAGCATTTTCCGATGGAGAGACATGCCACCCAAAAGTGACCAGCCAGCTCTAGCTCCCACCGAGGCCCCATTCACTTTCCCATGGCTCCATTTTGCACTGTGCAATAGCCAGGGGTTCCCAGCTCCGCTGTTGGCAGACAAGACCTGAGCATTGGAGCCAGGGTAGCCGGTATCTGGAGAGGGAGCATGGAGCCCCAGAGCTGGTGAAGAGGAACAACTCCCCATTGGTTCTACAGCAGGAACCCTGCCCCTTTTCCCCTGTAGCTTTCCATAGGGGGAAAACAAACTTTACATTCCTGTCAGGTCCTGCCTGTGTGGCTGCCTCATGCCATGTGGCAATTGGCCATCTCTGCAAGGAGCAGGGCAGATTTTATCCTCTTGGCGTTGACAGAGAGGGATCTCGGTGCTTCACCCTTGCAGCCAGCACTGGGATCACCACAAATCATCAATCACAGCCAATTGTAATGACAGAAACTTTGTCTCTTGGCTCCTAAAACATGCATCTGTACCATCTGGGCTAAAGGAGAATCTCCATCAGCTGTCTGTAGAACTAAGGTTTATATCCTTTCCATGGGCCAGCCTCTCTAGGGCCCACATAATCACCTATGAACTATGGCCCTGATCCTGCAAATGTATCCCAATGTTGGATCCTTACATCTGCACAGCATCCAACTAACTTCCACGGACCCTGAGTAAGCATAAAGCTCTCTCTGTGTGGATCCTGTTGCAGGATCAGGAACTCAGCCAATACATGATAGCATCCTTGAGCTCTAGCATGTGTTTCCATCCCAGATAACATCAGACAAAGGAAGTCTGTACTGAAAAGCAGGGCCAATGTTGCAGAGATAGTGGATTCTCCATTCCCAGGCACTGTGGTGTCATCATTTACCTCAGCGCAAAGTAGATGTAAAACACTGACTAATCGCTGAACACCCACTCTGCCCAAGTGTAAGTGACTACACAAGTTTCAAGGTGGTGAAGAATCAGTCCCTGCACTCTCAACCGATCTCCCATTGGTTTGTTTGTTCTCTACACAGCAGGAGTCCAAGGATTTTACAGTGCTTTTGACAGCTGCTGGATGACAAATTAGATCTGCTTCTGCCGGAAGCCAAGCCTTGAAGCAGTTGTAAGAACTGACTGCCTTCCTGGCTGCATTCAAACAAAAATATCTTTAGCTTTTGGAAGCTATTGCACTGCGGAAGGAACCACAGCTGTCATGAAGAGAAAGCAGACACTGTGCGCTACCAAATATAGCGATGCCAATTACACTGCTCAGTGGGTGCGACCTGGAGAAACTGAGCTAAAGTGTTTTCAACAATAGTCACTACATTTGGGGGGCTTCAAATTCTGAGTGCCCAGCTTTTTAAGGGGCCGAATATAGAGAGGTACAAAGCACCTGCAGCTCCCATTGATTTGAACTGGAATTGTGGCCCGTGGTGTTAAAATGAGCTCCCAGTGCTCACAATTAGTAGCTGCATTTGAAAATTTGGGCCTACATATATTTGCAAGAGGTATATAATGATCTGATGACCGCACCCTCATTTCTAGGGTCCATGTCACCAAAAAGCTCCTTTTGGCCACAAATCCTATTTGGCAACACAGATGCTGCATCTCTCCTAGGGACAGTAACACACACAGTTGTAAGAAGAAATTACGTGGCTTGATCCAGTTGTAAGCAACAAGCATTTGTAATCTGGATGCATCATTTTCCATTTGCACTGCGCGTGGGCTGTGGGCAGCGAACCTCAGACCTCTGGATCTGAATCCATGAGCCTCTACTGCCTGAGTTCCAAGACCCACCTGGGTTAGCCAATGCGATAGAGGGCTGTGTAGTGGAATGCTAATCCATATTATGCCACTCAGCCACTAGGAGGCACTGTGTGTAAAATACCTCATTTAAACGAACTTCAGCTATACCTGGCAGAGCACTAAAGGATCTTATGGTGAACACATCTGGTGTGTATAAGCAACGACTGGAGTTAGTCTTATATCTGATACAGAAGCATGACAGACTCAGCAACTTCTCTGTGGCCTAGCCATCACCAGAGGGGTTAAAGAAGATAGAGTCTCATGGATCACAGGGGCCCTTTTCGGGTTTGTGTACACAGCATTGTAACCCTGGGTCTGTGGGACCCAGGCTCATGAACTCAATGTTTCCAAGCTTGTGCTAGTGCGTCCACACCACACTGGGTTTAAACTGCTGGACCTGGATTTCAGAGGCACAGCGGAACTCAAGGTCTGTCCCCCTGTAGGAGCAGAATTTTATAATTGTACTATGAGAAGTAATGTATGATTTGATTTCATCCTGCCAGCCACCCTTTTTAAATAGCAAAAAGGAATGACCCTCTGGGACTATGGGATTCTGTTTCCCATATGCATTACAAATTGGGCCCTTTTAGTTTTTTGTTTTAAAGTTTAGATAGTAAGAGAATCCTGTATTGTGTCTATGTTAAGTAAATTAAAGAAACGTTGAAGGCCTGGGCCTCAATGTGAATTGTTTTGGTTATAAAATTTAGCAAGGTTTAATTTACAATATCTTTTCGCTCTATATGAAATACTGCTGTGTGTATTCTCAAAGGTCTCTGTAAAAGATTGTTTGTGTACATAAGAAATGCGTGCATCCAAAAAAAAAAAAAAAAAAAAAGGTGTAAAGGCCATTGTTAACTAAATGGTCCAAAAAAAAAAAAAAAGAAAAAACACTTATCAAAACTTATTAATGCCAAAGAACCATCAACGCACACCCATAATTAAGAAATGGCAGATTGACGACCCTGAGGTGGAAGCTGGCACCCCTAAACACAATTGATTAAATCAAATCCAGGACAGAATGACCCTCTCAGCGGTGTTTTAAAATGTTAACATCAAAAAATAACACCAATTAAGGAGTAACCGGTCGTAAACTGAAACAGCAAAATCCATAAACTTCAACAACAACAAAACCCTATAAAAACAGGGTGCTTGGCCATGGGACTTTGGGTTTGTCTTGCCACTACTCCAAAAGCATCGGATTGTGACCAACAAAGCCCGGCTCCCCTCTGCGACCAATCTGGCTGGCCACTAAATTAATCCAGACTCTGGACTGGTAACTATAAACATCGACTGGTGGGATTGTGTGCGTGGTGGGTGGGTGTGATTGAAAAGCATATGCTAACTGCTGTATTCTCAATAAATGCGGCATGTTGCCTCTCCCCGATAAAAAATCTCGTGTGCTTTGTTTAAGCATAACATTTTTGGTGGAGAATGCAGGCAGTAGGAGGAGGACTTAGAGATCCTTGCTCCAAACCGAAAAATCCTAGGGACATACACCCTCAGCCGTAGCAAGACTGAGCTCAAGAGGAGAACTTAATGTTTCTTGCTCTAATCCTGGGAGGGATTTTTATATTTAGTGTATGAAGCCTCGGTGGCAGTAGTCTGAGTGATACAGAGGGAGGCTAAGCGTCTCTCCCTCTGGCCCAGAGAGGGTTAAAATTGTAAGTCCCAGCACTTTGACGGGTAACAGAAATAAAAAAAAGAAGTTATAAGCCCCGGCACTGGCACGGGCAAACACAAAATCTTAAAATAATTAAAAAATAACAATTGAATATCTTAAATACAAAATATTCAAACGAAAAGAGTCCCCTACGGACAATATGCTGGCAGAGCTAAAAAAGCTGCTGTGTGTGCAAAAGATCACCCCTTTTAAACAGATCTTGCAAAAATTTGGCCACAGCCCATGGACAGAACAAGCAATAGCCAATGTCCACACAATAGCCGATTTAGAAGACAAATTGGCAAAATATTTGTTGATTTATAAACCTTCAAACCCATCAAAAAGGGATCTGGCTGCACTCTGGCTATTATTGGAAGCCTGTAACGAGGCATTCCTCCAGCTGGCCAATTGCCAAGCAAAAAACACCACACTGCGTGAAAAGCTCAGCGCAAAAAAGCAAAACGCAAAAAACTGGAAAGCAGTAAGTACGGGAATCCATGGCCAATTAAACGTGCTTAAAATACTATAAAAACATTAAAAACAAAACAAAAAAATTATAAAACAAATTTAAAAAATTATAAAAAAACCCCCAGGTCCTACAAAGCATAATAAAAAGCCTAATATTAGAGCAGGGTAGAGCTCCTGCAAGCCATAATCGCTGCAAATCAATTATTAAGCAGCCTAGCAGAAGTTAGGGTTTGCAACCCATCAGGTTGCAGCAGTTACAGCAAAAAAATGGAATCAAACACTGTTCAAAAACACCCCAACTTTAAAAAAAAAATAAACACCCCCCAAAAAACAAAAAAAACCCTATTTAAAATAATCCGCAAAAAATGTCTACACTACGGGTGCACTCATCTGGAGTACTGTGTCCAGTTTTGGGCCCCACACTACAAGAAGGATGTGGATAAATTGGAGAGAGTCCAGCGAAGGGCAACAAAAATGATTAGGGGTCTAGAACACATGACTTATGAGGAGAGGCTGAGGGAGCTGGGATTGTTTAGCCTGCAGAAAAGAAGAATGAGGGGGGATTTGATAGCTGCTTTCAACTACCTGAAAGGGGGTTCCAAAGAGGATGGCTCTAGACTGTTCTCAATGGTAGCAGATGACAGAACGAGGAGTAATGGCCTCAAGTTGCAGTGGGGGAGGTTTAGATTGGATATTAGGAAAAACTTTTTCACTAAGAGGGTGGTGAAACACTGGAATGCGTTGCCTAGGGAGGTGGTGGAATCTCCTTCCTTGGAAGTTTTTAAGGTCAGGCTTGACAAAGCCCTGGCTGGGATGATTTAACTGGGAATTGGTCCTGCTTCGAGCAGGGGGTTGGACTAGATGACCTTCAGGGGTCCCTTCCAACCCTGATATTCTATGATTCTATGATTCCCACTCCCATAGCCCTGACAGCAGCTATCCAAAGATGCATGGTGACAACCCCCGTAGATGGTGGGGGTAGCACGACCGTTACCACAGTCCCAGTGTCAGCCACCGATTTAAAAGCAATGGCTAATTATTTGGGGACCCTGAACCAAAACACCTTTTCTAAATGGTGCAACAATGCAGTTTTACTGGCAGGCAAAGAAGGGCTAACTACCCCAGAAGTCTACCGATTCATGGGGCTATGTGCAGCCCCGGAAATTAGAGCCACCCTGGATAAAATAGCAGTCATCAATGCCGATGGCCTCCTGGCCCTGATGGCGACATTTGGGAAACAAATAGGCAGGCGTAACTTTATAGCACAAGCTGTAGCCTCCACTCAAAAGCCTAACAAGGACCCTGAAAATTACTTAATCCGATGGGCTCTAATGCAAATAACGGCTGGCCTGGTGGCAATCAAGGGTACCACCTTGATAAATGAGTTAGCATTCAGTGTCCGGTCCTTAAGGGATTGCGCTGCCTCTTTGGCCCTGTATTACTCTGGTAAACTTGCAGTTTGGCAAAATAATCACCCAGCTAACCTGGGGGAACAAATAACCACTCACTCTGGACCGCGACCCACCATTAAAAAAAAAATGGGTCTCTTATATGGCGGCAATAAAACCTGCAGTTACATATACAGATGAGAGCGCTACAAAAGGGACCATCGGGAACCAGGAAGGATATGCTAGGGGTCGCTCCCAAGGACGAGGGAATAGGGGTAGGCAAAGGGGTTGGGCATACCCAAATCTCCGGCAATATTAGGCCAATGCCTCGAAACAAAAAAACAAACAAACAAAAAAAGCACTAACTAATAATAAGATCTGCCAACTAGCCTGGTGAACCCTGATGCAGTACGGAGCAAACTGTACACAGTGGAATGGGGGGCAAACATCTGACTTGGTTAAAAAAGCTACAAGGTTACAAAATACCCATAAGGGAGTAGCCTATGTAACCCTCAGCGCACTCCCACCCTCAGCACCCCTGCAGCTTCTCCCCGACGCATACCCCCGTCCTGTGGACGAATAGAGAGGCCCGCTAAACAATGAACTTCCACTATCTGTAGGGGCTAGTCTCTGCCCCAAAGAGTTCTTAGTCTAAACAGACTAGACAGACAAAGGGTGGGAAAACAGCTGCAAAGTGATTTGCCCAGAGTGACATAGTAGGTGAGTAGCAGAGCCAGAAACAGAAGCCCGGCCTTGTGACTTCCAGGCCAGTGCTCCTAACCATTAGAACACACTGCCTGCTGCCTGTATGAGAGACAGCAGATTTCTGAGAGTGCCTGAGTCTAGCAGACTCAAATTTGATAATCTTTAAAGCATAATCTCTTTTTTTCAGCATTATAAGAAAGGATGGAGAGGGACCCACTTGTGAAACAGTCCTGCCCCAACCCAATCTTGGTTAAAGACAAACCCAGTGGATGAAATGGACAAATGGGTGAAAAGGGTATGCCTGGCTAAGGGAGAGTGAAAGACTAGTTGTTTTAGGGACTGTCCTTCTCTCTTTTGCCTCTGAACAGGTACAGATTTGCAAGTGTGTTTAATCAGTTCTGTTACTATGCCCTTAGCCACAGGGCGGAATTTTAGAAATTTGAAATAAATAACGGAAAACCAAGCATATACAGGCATGACCCAACACCGTGATTGAAATGGGAGGCTGAATGTTCAAAGAACACAGGATCTGGCCCTATCCACAGCACGCCCTTCACTGCTCATGATTTGATGCAGTAGAAACTTGGTCCGTTGGAACAGAAGCCATGGGCCAGGGCACGTCTTTTTTTCATTTCTGCTTTGGAGAGAGAGCTGACAAAGCCACAAACACCCCCTAATGCAGGGTTTTCCCAACCAATGCATGAGCACTCGCATTAGAGACCTTTAGTTTTATTTTCACAGTACTGCAAGACAAGCTAAGACCAAATGAATACAATCACCCTCTACTTTTTCCCTTTTGCAGCCATGGCTTATGCAGCCATGTTTGGTCCAAGGGGAACTGGGGAAGGGAGGAGAGGAAAAGAGAATGGGTTTTTGTCTGGGAGAAGGATGATCCAGTGATTAGGGAACTGGTCTTGGGAGACCTGGGTTCAACTCCTGCTCTGCCACTGGTTTCCTGTGTGACCACATGGGCAAGTCACTTAGGCTTGCTGTGTCTCAGTTTCCCATTTGTAAAACTGGGATAATAGCACTGCCCTACCACACTATGCTGTGGATAAACACATTAAAGACCATGAGGTGCTCAGATATGACAGTAATAGGGGCCAGATAGGAACTTTAAATAGATTTAGTTGGAGATTGGTCCTGCTTTGAGTGGGGGGTTGGACTGGATGACCTCCTGGGGTCCCTTCAAGCCCTGATATTCTATGATTCTATGATTTCCAAAAAGTCATTGAGTAATTGACTGAGCACCTGAAATTCTCTTTTTTAAAAATACCCCTAGGCTGGTAGAGTTATTCTGCACCTTGACATTACAACAAATGCAGACTGAATAACTGGTACAACTAATATGCCGTAACCTCGTGGTTATCATCATCTATGCAGTGTTGCCAGTCCACCTCGTAGTTTTATTGCTGGTCTCATGAGAATTAATGTTTCTCTTAAAGCTTCAGCTCCTGGAGTCATGTGGTTACATGAGACTCTCAGCTTGCATGTTTTTAAAAACAGTAAATTTCTAGCCCTCATGACGGTGGGGAAAAGCTTATAAATGCAAACCAAGTGCACCCTGAAGGCTCAAAAACCTCAAGGTAAACACAAACTACCCAAAACAGATGATTAAACAGCCCAAGTGATTTTTAAACCAATGCCATGATTTTTGTGGGGCCTGACTCGTGATTCCTGACTGAGGTTGGCAATGCCATATGGATATCACAGTAGCACCTAGGGTATGTCTACACCCTACTGGCAGTGACCTTCCCAGCCCAGGGAGACAGATCACGCTAGCTCCGCTCGAGCGTGCTAAAAATAGCTAGTGGGAATGTTACCACATAGGTGGTAGTTCAGACTAGCCAGCCAAGCACAGACCCAGGGGTTAGTCGGGCTTGGACTCGAGTGGCTAGTGCTGCAATGGCCACACTGCTACGTTTACGCACTTGCACGAGCGAAGCTAGTGCCGGTTTGTCTACCCGGGCTGGGAGGCTGTAAACATCTCTCTAGTGCCCCAGCCAGGCCGGGTGTGTGCGGTACAGGTACATTTACATTCCAGGCCCTGGTGAACTTACTGTCCTAAAGATGTGATACAACAGGTGAGTGTCTCTCTCTCTCACACACACTCACACGCAGTTTCTTTGTGCTCTGCAGCTCAACTTCAGCAAAGTTACTGAAACCTCCAAGTTTCAAAAGGACATTTTCGAAACCGTTTAATTTTCAAAATTCCTTTCGTTTATAAATGGCACCATTGATATGAAGCCTCGTCAACCGAACAAGAGGAGTTAAAAATAGTTTCACGCACCTGCCCCTGTGGTTTTGCAATCCAGCTTTCCTGCTTTTAAAACTTTGTTTCTTGCCCCAGCTGATGCGTGGGAGAGAGAAAATGGAAAATGTACTGACTATACAGGGTAGGGGAGCCAGACCCATGATCTTTTTCCATAGAAAATTGCTTGTCGTGTTTGAAAGCCAAATTTAGATCCAGATCTCAATTTTGCAAACAGACTTCAGTAAAAAATGTGTAAAGCTTTAAGTTTCAAGCAGAGTTAGGCTACTAAATTACTCAGGCACTTTTGAAAATCTTACCCACGTTCTATTTCAGATCTGGATCAAGTTCCCACCCACCCTCATCTTTTTAATGGGCTGAACAAATACAGCAGATCCAAATTTGGGGGGATTCAAAATACAGACTGGCGTCTCAGTTCTACAGCTGAAGCTCATCTTTAACATAAAGACTTTGAAAGTTGGCATAAGGGAAACCAGAAGGTAAGCCGAGTTTCACTCTTCCCAATCTTGTCCATATCACAAGGGTCAACACCTTGGAATCCCGCAAAGGCAAAGGTTAAAGTGTGAAATGACCCCTTGCTGTGAAAATCGTATTTTATTCCTGCCTGAGATGCACATTGAGCTGTATATTATTAACCGAATTATGAGGAGTTCCCTACCTTTCACGGAGAGGAAAAAAAAAAAGCTGCTTCGTAGCTGCAGATCTTCACTGCATAGCCGGAAAGTTTGGACAAAATCGCTGCTGCTGGTGGCTTCAGTACTAAAAACAAAAAAAAAGGAAAGAAAGACAATTCATCATTCTTTGGGTTCAGGCAGGCAGCTCTCCCCACCAAGCACTATGAGGCATCATTTCAGATTCTGCTCTCAAGGGTCTCATTGTTCCATCTGCAGAACTGCCAAGAATAGTACACATTTTTCAATCAAAGGTTTTGCCCCTTGCTTCATTCACTTCTTCCTGACAGAAATACCACCCCATGGGCATGTGATCATGGGCAGCTACTACAAAGGCACCATAACAAAACACAAAGGCTGGGCACCAGTAAAAGAATATCCTTCTTGCACTTCTGTCAAATGACCTGCAGAGAATGTTATAAAAACACAATATACGTATTGTGGAGCAAAGACAAAGGAGAAGGACAGGACATCTGGTTTTTACTCCCAGCTCTACCCTGGTTTGGTAGGAGTCAGATTCTGAAACCCATACTCCCATTCAGAAGAAGAGAGCAGCTAGACAACTCCAGACTAGAAATAAGGTGCACGTTTTTAAGTGAGGGTAATTAACCATTGAATCAATTTAACTAGGGGTGTGGTGGATTCTCTGTCACTAGGTCTTTAACTCAAGACTGGATGTTTTTTCTAAAAGACATATTCTAGCTCATATAGAAGTTATGGGCTTGACTAGGGATTACTGGGTGAGATTCTGGGGACAGTATGTGACAGACTGTACCCTTATGTTCACCAGTTTTACAAGACTATGATAAGTTGTATACAGAGTAGGCATTGTGAGGTATCATTTGAAAATTCATAATTTGCTGATCATTATTGTCCTGGTAAAACATGTGTGGCAACATTGTATGTAAAGTTATAAGATTCTACTGTATAACATTACTAAGACATGCTCCATGTTTAGAAAAGCTGGCACAAACCAGTTCCTCAGAGAAAAGAGCAAACTGATGCCTCAGCCAGGTGGCAACAAAATCAATTGGACAATCACCCAGTTAAGCAGCCTTTGGCAGGAAGAAGGCTGTGAGTGAGAAAGTTACACCTTGGCAGACAGACTTGCTGTCACCTGACCCCCAGCCTGGAGATGATTCTCAGAGAGGAGAGAAAGATATAAAAATGAGGAACAGAGGATACAAATCACCTCTTTCCCTTCATCTCTACTCATGGCATCAACAACATTTGAAAGATAAAAGGAGCATCGTCAAATTGGGGGAGAGGTCTTGCCTGAAATATCCAGCCAGACTGCTGTGAGACCAGTGGTGAGACCAGTGGTGAGCCAGACCTGTGGTGAGAAAAACCTTTTTGCTTTAAGTCCACTTAGCTTGATAAGTTAGGTATTAGTTTGTGTTTTACCTTTTACTTCTTTGTAACCAATTCTGACTTTTATGCCTCATTACTTGTAGTCACTTAAAGTCTATCTCTCTGTAGTTAATAAACTTGTTTTATCTAAACTAGTGTGTGTTTGGACTGAAGTGTCTGGAACTTCCATTTGAGATAACAAAGTTTGTGCATATAATTTTCTATTAATGAAACAATGGACTTTCTATGAGCTTTTAGTGTTGGAAAACAAAAGGAAAGAGCTAGGCAGTACAAGATGCACTCTTCTGGGGATATGTCTGGGACTGGGAATTTGCTGGTGTCACTCTGCAGTATAATTCAGGAGCGGGTGGCTAGAAGCAGTTATATAATTCAGGTAGGAGTGATTTTGCATGCTACAGGCGGTGTGCAAACAGACCAAGAGTGGTTATTCTCACAGTGAAGCAGTGTGAAAGGCACCCCAGGTTGAAGGGCTGAGAGGACACAGCTGTTCAACAGTCCAGATTGTACCCTGGGGACTGTCACACTGTGTTATGCAGGTGCTTACATCAGATGGTCAGAATGGCCCCTGCTGGTTTTATAATCTAGGAATATTTTACTCCAATCACTGGGACTCAGTGGTGGTTTTAGAGTTAGTGGGGCCCTGTGTGCAGCTTCATTTTCGTGCCCTCCCGCTCCCCCCAGGACCCAGCCAAGAAAAATAAAGTCAGATCCTTGTCCACCCCAGGTGCAGGTCCAGACCTGGACACAGGCCGTGGGGTGGCAGCTGGGACCATAGGCAAGGGAACTAGGGGTGCTGGCAGGGTTCCAACAGAATTGCCGGCCCCTGGGCAAGGTGTGGGGGCTGGCTCTGGGCCCCTGGAAGGGGTGGGGCCTCGGCCAGAAGAAGCAGGGCTGGAGGCTAGCCTCCCCCAGCCAGGGCTTCAGTGCTGGCCGGACTGCACCCCCGGGGCTCTGGCAGTGATTTAAAGGGCCCAGGGCTCCAGCCACTGCTGCCGCCGCAATGGCAGGGGCCAGGTCGCAATGGCAGGGGCCAGGAGCCCCGGGCCATTTTAAATCGCCAGGCCCTGGGGCAGTTGCCCCTTTTGCTTCCCGCACCCCCAACAGCGGCCCTGGGTGCAGGAGGTGCTGCAGCACCCCCACGTTTTATGCAGGGCTCTGCTGCCACCCTGCACCACTTATGTTAAAACATATTGTTAGAAGCACAGAACCTCCCGGGCTCCTGGGGAGACAAGGAGGTGCCCAAGCTCAGCCACAGGGGCTGCAGCCGCCTGCTTCGCAAGGACCCAGCGGCCAGGGGAGGCGAGCAGAGATTAGCCCGTGGAGGCAGCTGGGCACTCACGTGGGTGTTCAGCCCAGGTGGGTCTCTGCCCACTTCTTCAGGGCAGCAGCGGAGCCCGCAGAGCCCCGGGCACCCCAGAGGCAGCGCATGAGCGGAGCCGCCATGGGGCTGGAGAAGGAGACAGGAGACACCAAGATCTTCATGGCCGAGGACAGCTTCGGGTGCCCGCTGGCCAGCCCAGAGAAGCGGGTAGAGACCCATGTGGGCTGAACACCCACCTGAAGGTGCGGGGGGAGGGGGGAATGGCTCCATCGGCGGCCCCAAGGTAAACCAAGTCCCAAACCATTTAGGGCTTCATCGGTTAAAGCCAACACCTGGCATCCCATTTGGTGGTGCTCAGAACAGATTATGGAGCACCGGAGCTGGGTGCTCTTCGGATAATGTCCTACTCAACAAGCAGCCAGACTCATGCCACAGCAATAACTGTCCATGTTCTAAGGCAGTGTCAATAACACAAGACCCTTAAAACCACAGATCTCAGCACGTCTAGTACAAGGGTGGAAATCTGTTTGACTGTATCCAAGTCAGAGGGAACAGCATTGGTCTTGTGATCTATTCTGGACGAGTCCAGCCTGTTTATTTGTACTTAGCGATCTTGGTATTTTTGCCTCATGTATTTTTTTCTTGGAGCCCTGCAGTAACTTTCTGCCCTTTTCACCCCTTTTCTCCAAATTCTGCCTAAAACAAACATGACTAGGCTGAACGTGTGCCGAAACATTTAACGCTTTGTTTCCCTTAACCCAGCCAGATCAGCACTAGCTCCATGACTTCCTGAAGAGCTGTTTCAATTCTCCCATGTCACACTTCAAAGCTCCCGCTGTGCCAGGTCCTGTCCCACACAGAAAGTCCTGGCCCAGCCTTCCAGTGCCCAAATTCTGGCCAGCAGCTGATAGCATTCAGGTCTCATCAGCACTTCGGTCACTTAAGCAGACTATTGGCTTCATACCTGTGGCTCTGCAGTGTAAAGACAGATTAATCCTCAAGCCACAGGAGCAGCAGCAGCCCTAGGAGAACCAAAGTGAGTGGGCTCTAAATGGCCATGGCAGCAGCTCTGGGGCTGATGTTTCTCTTCCAGGGGAACGGAAAGAAAAACTTAGAGAAACGACAGTTCCACATGAAGATGTGTCCCAAGTGTACCCAGCTTCCAAGGAGACAAGGAGCGCTTGCCATGCTCTTTAATTCAGGCGTAGGCTGGCTATCCTCAACACTGTTCACCTGCCTCTTTTCACATCTGTGGGACTCAGTGAAGCTGCATAGCTCAGTTTGCCCTTTTGATTTCCTTTGTTTCAATGCAAACAGGGTCCTGCGTCATTAGAATTAGCAGATCAGCCACTGCACGAAGCATTTCACACTCCCATTCTAGAGCAAAGGAAATCCTCCATTTCTCCCCAGGACACAATGCAAGCTTCCCCTGTATGCTTCCAATCGCGTGCCTCAGGCCTGACCTGAAAGCACAGCCTCTATGAGTAAGAAGGTAGCTTGCTCTATTGCCCGATCAGTCCATGGCCTCCCAGCTGAGACTCCAGCAAGTGCCAGCTGGCTGGTGATTGTTTTCAGAGATGTGGGAACACTGCTTAATGAAGACTCGGCAATGGTAACTAAGCTGAGTGCATATAAACCCCTGAACAGCAACGAAATGTTAACAGCCTTGGCTCATCACTCTCTTGGGATGGATTTTCTATCAGTGGCTTGAAAGACTCTGTCCTATTAATAAACCCCATTGCAGTGGGTTAGGCTAAACATTGTTATGGATCAGGTCAGTATCAGAGATACTGAACAAGCTGAAGGAAGGCAGACTGGGAGAGATGTGGGGACAGCCTGAACAAGCCCAGTGCATGAGCCTGCAGAAGCTAGAGAAAGGACTTCGGGGTCAGGTGCTGGCTAAAGAGGCTGTAAGCAAAGACGTTCACCTCTGTTTTGATTTCTGCAGCATTCAGAGAAGCAGGACTTTGTACATTCCTTGTAAGTGGACAAGATTGCATCAAAGAAAATACCAGGCTCCATTGTCAATTTCTATTCCCAACTGGAATGCTGTTGGGACCACAGACTTTGGCTAGCTGTTCAGGTCAGAAAGCGGTGATAATATTTTAAGTGTCCACTTCTGTCTTGATCAGAGCAGCATTAACAAGGGCTAGTTCTAGTGCCAAGGCATCAGACAGGCGCACATCAAAATACCCTCCAGGGCTGGTCATATTTTGATAAACCTGCTGGTTTTTCTACTAAACAATTTGACTAACCAACTTGGGCGTTTTTTGAGAAAAGTGTCTGTTCTCCACAGAAAGTTTTGATTTTTTGTTGAAAAAACAAATGCCCAAGAAAAAACTAGCCACCTCCATTCAAAGTGACGATAGCCTTGGCTTATAACAAATACACGTATAATGCACACGTAAGGACAAAAAACTGCAAAGGGGGTTTTCTGTATATAGCAGCGCTGGCTGACATTTGAATGTTAATAAAGAAACTAGCAACAATCCAGCACAAATTCCAGTTTGAGCCATCCCATCGGGCTTGGCTGCTCCTAGGGTTTCTTTCTCCAGACTGTTCAGCCCAAACCCACCATCTTCTCTCTGGGGAGTCACTCCCACCTCCCTCACAGCAAGGCTGGAGTGAGTGAGTTATTTTCAACAGCAAGTCAGCAAGGCTCAATCACCAGAGCCAACACCTATTGTCAGGGTGGGTGCGTCAGGCACTGATCCAAATCCCTGCTTGGTGTTGTAATCTATTTCCACTCTTCTCCATAGGTGCAGGGATCTCTTCGCTAACATGAATGGCAGGTTCTGACCAGATGGCGCCTTGACCCCACAATTGCTTATACCCAGTGTTTTCCATCCATTCTTTGTGAATGGTGGTTTGCCAACATGGTTGATACCAATAAACATCCACGAACTATTTTCCAGTGCAAAACTCACAAAGTCCAAGTCTTCAAGTGGCCGGGGTTGTCTCCCTTGAAGTCAAGGATGCAGAGGGGGTTTCTGAAGAGTGCTTTCTGAGGGAGGCTGTCAAGGTTCCTTCCCCACTCTGAACTTTAAAGTACAGATGTGGGGACCTGCATGAAGACCCCCTAAGCTTATTCTTATCAGCTTAGGTTAAAAACTTCCCCAAGGTACAAACTTTGCCTTGTCCTTGAACCGTATGCTGCCACCACCAAGCGTCTTACACAAAGACCAGGGAAAGAGCCCACTTGGAGACGTCTTCCCCCAAAATATCCCCCCAAGCCCTACACCCCCTTTCCTGGGGAAGGCTTGATAAGAATCCTCACCAATTTGTACAGGTGAACACAGACCCAAACCCTTGGATCTTAAGAACAGTGAAAAAGCAATCAGGTTCTTAAAAGAAGAATTTTAATTAAAGGAAAGGTAAAAGAATCACCTCTGTAAAATCAGGATCGTAAATACCTTACAGGGTAATCAGATTCAAAACATAGAGAATCTCTCTAGGCAAAACCTTAAGTTACAAAAAGACACAAAAACAGGAATATACATTCCATCCAGCACAGCTTATTTTACCAGCCATTAAACAAAAGAAAATCTAACACATTTCTAGCTAGATTACTTACTAACTAACAGTTGTAAGGCTGCATTCCAGATCTGTTCCCGGCAAAAGCATCACACAGACAGACAAACGCTTTCCCCCCGCGCCCCCCAGATTTGAAAGTATCTTGTCTCCTCATTGATCATTTTGGTCAGGTGCCAGCGAGGTTATCTTAGCTTCTTAACCCTTTACAGGTGAAAGGGTTTTGCCTCTGGCCAGGAGGGATTTTATAGCACTGTATACAGAAAGGTGGTTACCCTTTCCTTTTTATTTATGACAGAGGCCTTTCTACAATAAAGGGGTGGGATTGTCACCATGCATCTGCTTCTTCCTGGACCCGCTTCTAATCCTCGGGAGCTGTATGGGAGGAAGGATGCACAAAGACAGAGCCAGAGGTGACATACACTGTGCCACAAGGTTGCATTACCTTTACATCATTTTCTCCTCCAGCTCACCCCCCCATGGGACCTCCTGTAAGAGCAGGGCAGCTGCCAACAGTACACTAGAGCCATGCTGCCTCGGAAGGGGAGATGATGGGGAGGAGGTAACATCAGAGCTGGTCCAGGGCCATGGGGTGGATAGTCCTGCCATCTGCAAGGTGCAACCCCTTTCCAACCATGGACATGCTCCTTCCAGACGAACATTCAAGATGTGGCTGCCATGTGAATGAATTGCAGCTCATGTCACTTTTCATTTACAGACACCACTAGCATAAGCCAAGCTGTCCCCCCAATCCCCAGCACTGGATAAACCCAACACAAACGAAGGTCACGTCTACCGAGTGTTTAAATAAATCAGTGTATACGCACTGGGTCAGATCACTGGAAGTATAATTGCTTGCTGGCCTCTGCAGGGCAGCCTACCATGTCACAACATAATTAGCAATCAGATATCAAATCGATAAAATATGTTAGATCATACTCCTGGCCAAAGGGAAATGTCCCCAGTGCACACTCTGGATAGCTTTAAAATGATCCCCTTCTACACAATGAAACAACGCAGTCATGGAATTTAGCCACTGTGAACAGCGCTGTTGGATTATTTTGCCATTAACCAGCCTTAAAGATGTGGCCTGCCACCAAAAAGGTACCCAGCAAAATAGACAGAGGACCAATACATACTTAGCTATTTGGTTACCATTTATTCAATATGTTGTTTGCAGAAAAATGATAAACGACAAAAACACCAGATCGTTCATGGGCAAACACTTTTCACAAAGTGATCACTCTATATCTGATCTTTCCATACTTGTCCTCAGGGGAAACCTGCACAACACCTTCAGAGAAGGCAAGCCTGGGAACTTAAATGTATAACTCTGCCATGGACATAACAGAGACACTGGTTTTATGGCTCATTACAACAATTTGTAACATGCCCCAAAGCCTGCTACCTTTAACTATCCACTTCAGACCCTTTATGCATAACAATCTAACCCCCAATTACCCATTTCATTTCAAGTGACCACCCCCCACATTACCGCTTCTGCTTAACAATCTGTCCCAACCTGTATTTATCTCAAGACTCGTGTACACTAGGAAATTAGGTCGGCATCACTACGTTGCTCAGGAGTGTGAAAAATCCATACCCCTGAGTGGCGTAGTTAATCTGATCTAAGGCCTGGTCTACACTAGGACATTTGGTCAATATAGTTACAGCGCTCAGGGGTGTGAAAAAAGCAACACCTCTGAGCAATGCAGTTAAACTGGCCTAACCCCTGGTATAGACAGCACTAGGTCGATGGAAGAATTCTCCCATCAACCTAGCTACCGCCTCTTGGAGAGGTGGAATACGTACACGGATGAGAGACTCCCTCCCCTCGGTGCAGGTAATGTCGACACTGAAGCATTTCAGCTGCGCAGCTATGCCACTGTTGTGTTTTAAGTGTAGACAAGCACTCAGACACTCTGCTTTCTTCCCCAGATCTGAAGAAGAGCTCTCAGTAGCTTGAAAGCTTGTACCTTCTACCAACAGCTGTTGGTCCAATAATTATCTTGCCTACCTTGTATCTCATTTATTCAACACTCAGACAGAGAATATTCACCTGCAAACAAACCAACCAGCACACCTGTCCAATTTTTGTGAATACTAGCGTTTGATACACATGCCTGGCCTATTAAATATGTGTAATTAAAGAGTTCACTCAGTTTAACAAAATCACCAAGAACAACATGTCATGGGTGTTGTAATGATGCTTATACTGTAATAGGGTAACACCATGTTAAACAGAGAGATGATGACTATATTATTGTATAATGTCTTTAAACAAAACCTCACTGTTGTAATGATTCTTTTGTTCCTGATATATATATTGCAAGGATTTGTAACCCTATAAAGACTTCCTAACTAAACAAATCGTATAAAAAAGGTGTCCTGATTAGAATCGCTGCACAGCTGGTGGACACAGCACATGCCAGGCTGTGAAAGAAATTGCAAATGAACTTTAATTATCCGATGAAGGGCCTGGCAGCTAGGGGTAGTCGCCATGGGGGGCCAGGATCAATTTGGTGCAGCACTGCCTGCTAATCAAGATTACTAGGTTTTCCACCACTGCCAAAAATAAATAACACTAAATCCACATGAAGAGCTCAATCCTGAACTGAGGGGAAAACTCCTGTTGATTTGAAATGTGTCCCCAAAACAGACACAGCCGAGGCTGGAAAACACAAATGTACAGACCAGATTCTGAGAGCTTTACTCAGCCTGTTACGAAAACTCCACTGAAGTCAAGGTCCCATCCTGCTCTTGTTTACACTGATGTAAACTCCATGAATTCAGTGGGAGTTTTGCCTGCATCAGGACTGAACAGAAACTTTAGATTAGCACCTGACGGCAGCTTGTAGACAGAGACGGGTTAAGATTTATTGGGGCCCTGGGCACAAAGGACATTGGGGAGACCCCCATACCCCCCACATGGCCCCACCCCCTGCTCCTCTCTTTCCCCCCATGGCCCTGCCTCCTGGCCTGGCCGGAAGTTGGCCTGTGGTAAGAGCTGCCTGGGGAGCCGGGGCTGCTGTGGGGAGCCCTGAACCCTCCACCTGTCCTGGACGACTTGCCCTGGAGGGCAGGGACATGGGCCAGGGGCTGGTCTTGGGCACCCTGGCTCCTCGCCCAGGACAGGTGGAGTGTCCGGGGCTCCCCACAGCTGCCCAGAAGGCATAGAAATAAATATCAGTGAAAATAAATGGTTCAATGCACTAAAAATGTGGCTATCTTACAGCTTCATCTTGTCGATAAATTGTTTGGTTTTGAATTAATAACCCTGCTGATCCTTGTGACAGTAGTTTTGGAGCCTGTAGTTTCAGGTGACTGAGTGTAGACAGCTGCAGTTGTCTGTGCACATAACACAACGTTATGCCAGAGAACTCTGCCTAAGGGCCAAATATTGTAATAGCTGAGACATGAGGTTTTCTATTAAAACAGTGTTGTCTATTGGCAAGTGTTGGAGACTGGAAGTCAGGACTCTTGAGTTCTCTAACTAGCAGTGATACTTGATTCACTTTGTGCTTGGCTGTAGGCAATTCACTTAACCGCTGTGTGTTTCACTATACCCATGTGTAAAACGGGGGGAAGGAGAGGGGCAGTTCTGCATGGGAGAGAGAGGGAAGGAGAGGGGCTGGGGGGGGACCCAGCTCCGTGAGGCAGAGGGAAGGAGAGGGGCTGGAGGGGGGCAGCTCCACCCAGGAGGGAGGGGGAAGGAGAGGGGCTTGGAGGGCAGCTTCACGTGGGAGGAATATGCTCAGTGCTCAGCCTACCACAGCTCCCCTCTGGCCTGGCCAGGGCCTGAAGTGGGTGGCGGGACCCCAGGGGGAGGGAGAGGAGGAGCGAGTGTGCAGGGCTGGAGTTCCGACCTACAGGGGGGGCCCCAATTGGCCGGGGCCCCGGGGCACAGCCCCATGGGCCTGTACGGTAATCTGCCACTGATTGCAGAGAGAGAGGGGAGCCAACTGGTGAGGGTGCTAGTTTGGGACTTAAGAAACCCAGGTTCAATTCTCTGTTCCACCAGTCTTCCCTGGGGCAGGTCACAAAGGGCTTGTCTACACTTAAAATGCCACAGTGGAACAGCTGTTGTATTGTTTCAGTGTAGACGTTACCTACACCATCACTATTAGACGGACACCTGTCACAGATGATCTTGCCTCAGTGTGGGAGGGCTGAACTAGCTGACCTCTTGAGGTCCCTTCCAGCCCTACATTGCTATGATTCTGTGTGCTAGATACAAAGAGTGGGACCAAAAAGGTACCCAGCAAAATAGACAGAGGACCAATACATACTTAGCTATTTATGGCACAGAAAGGGAACTAGAATTGGGGTCTCCAGCTGGCAGCCTTATTCATTATTGTGACGTAGAGTTTCTTGGAATGCTTGTGTTGAGGACAAACCCGACCATGATGTGCGTTAGTCAAACACCAGCTATCGGGCCCAATACAGGGGTAACGGGGTAAAATGTAATGGGCTCAGGGATACAAGAAGTCAGACTAGATGATCTAATGGTCCCCTCTGTCCTTAGAAATCCAAGAAAAGTCCAAGGCCAAGCAAACAGCATGAAAGGGAAGAGTCGCTGCTCTTAAGGAAGACCCTGGCTTTTGGTCCTGTTGACCTGGGCAGTGGATGCTCCGTGACCTGCCTGCTTTTTTATCCCACATTTCTCAGAGATGACCTGGGTCGGACGTAGAGGGAAATTAAACACCAGCAAAACATCCTGCTCCTCGTTCTCTTTGTGTCCCTGGGAGAAAAGGGAAGGGAAATCAACTGAAAGGTTTTTTTATTCCTGATCTCACAGACGTCCTGCCGTACCAGTTACTGCTGCCGAGAATCTGAACTGCAGACAGCTCATGGCCAGCTGCAGCATTTACAAAGGTGCGGACAAGTGCCACACAAAGGGAGTCATGGGAGCCTGGATGTGCTGCACGTCTGCCCCTGAGATTCAGGCCTAATACACCAGTCCAACAACATGACTATTGTTAGGGGAAGTACAGGCTGAGCTTCTGGTGTCTTATCCCCTTTAAAAAGAAAAGGAGTACTTGTGGCACCTTAGAGACTAACCAATTTATTTGAGCATAAGCTTTCGTGAGCTACAGCTCACTTCATCGGATGCATACTGTGGAAACTACAGAAGATCTTTTTATACACACAAACCATGAAAAAATGGGTGTTTACCACTACAAAAGGTTTTCTCTCCCCCCACCCCACTCTCCTGCTGGTAATAGCTTATCTAAAGTGATCACTCTCCTTACAATGTGTATGATAATCAAGTTGGGCCATTTCCAGCACAAATCCAGGTTTTCTCAACCCCCCCCCCCCCACAACCCACTCTCCTGTTGGTAATAGCTTATCTAAAGTGACAAGAACGCCTGGGGAGGGTCGGGGGGTAGGAAAAAACAAGGGGAAATAGGTTACCTTGCATAATAACTTAGCCACTCCCAGTCTCTATTCAAGCCTAAGTTAATTGTATCCAATTTGCAAATGAATTCCAATTCAACAGTCTCTCGCTGGAGTCTGGATTTGAAGTTTTTCTGTTGTAATATCGCAACTTTCATGTCTGTAATTGCGTGACCAGAGAGATTGAAGTGTTCTCTGACTGGTTTATGAATATTATAATTCTTGACATCTGATTTGTGTCCATTTATTCTTTTACGTAGAGACTGTCCAGTTTGACCAATGTACATGGCAGAGGGGCATTGCTGGCACATGATGGCATATATCACATTGGTGGATGCACAGGTGAACGAGCCTCTGATAGTGTGGCTGATGTTATTAGGCCCTGTGATGGTGTCCCCTGAATAGATATGTGGGCACAGTTGGCAACGGGCTTTGTTGCAAGGATAGGTTCCTGGGTTAGTGGTTCTGTTGTGTGGTGTGTGGTTGCTGGTGAGTATTTGCTTCAGGTTGGGGGGCTGTCTGTAGACAAGGACAAGTACTCCTTTTCTTTTTGCGAATACAGACTAACACGGCTGTTACTCTGAAACTTATCCCCTTTAGGGACTGCAGTCAAAGCTGAACTCACTGGGTCTACACAGCAGCTACCAATAAAAGGCTAACCAGTTGGTACTTCATGGTGCTGTCTGAGACTCTCAACCATGTCCTTTATCCTTACAGTAGCAAATAGCTGCCCTTGTGTTCTTGTACTATGTGCTGTCCCAGAAATCTCTTGGTGTGGTTGTGCGCCGTTAGCTCTTCAGCAGCAAACAGAATTATTCCAAGATTTGAGCAGACATGGTAACTGTAACTCATTCAAACGCAGATGTAAGCAGGGTCTGAATGAACTCTCCCCTGATAGCTATCTGGGTGGGGAAAGAGACTTCAGGAGCAAATTGTATTTACATGAACACACCTACTCTGCTTAGATAGCCAGAAAATAGAGCACTGTGTTGCTTAAAGTGATCAACTTTGGCTGGTGTTGGGTTACAAATCACTTTAGTACTGAATGCAAGGGCAGTGAAATCTGTTATCAATGTTGTTGTCTTTATTGTATGAGTAAAGGGGAGCAGAATTGTGCTTAACCTGTCCCAAATGAGGGGGTTACCCTCAGCTGAAAGGACCTCGTTAAGCCAGGGGCTCAAATGCCAGACCCCTGTGAAAGTAAGAGGTGTGAGGACGGTGTCCCAGCCAGAAGATGTGGACTCCCCCTAAGGATCCCTGGTCTGGTTTAGCCTGTTTCTCCCCATTGTTCAAAGATAGAGTTAAATAGACTTCATTAGGAGCCTTTTTGTTATGTTAAGTACTCATGAAGAGCTGAAATCACTTGTAGTGGGGCAGTGTTTCTGTCCAGCCTGCAAAGAGCTAAAAATCACTAAGAGACTGACCTATAGAGGTCACAGCAGAGAGGCAGGTGGCAGTAGAAGGTGACTGACAGGTGGCCAGCGAACACGACCAGCAAAAGTGGTGAACAATCAGCTGGCGGGAGGCAGCGAGAAACAGCAGCTGGCAGGGCAGCCAGGCTGCAAGGAGCAGTGGCTGGCAGGGCGGCCAGCAGAGAGGAACAGCACCTAGCGGGGTGGTCAGCCAGAGCAAGTGCTCAGATGGCACAGCAAGCCAGGTGTCTTCTTCCTCGGGTGGGAGATGCAGTGACACAGATGCACCTCTGAACTCTGAGTCCTCACTGACTAAGGAAAACCGCTGTGTGTGGGGTATGGTGAGGGACCAGAGAGAGGCACTGTAAAGGAACTTTTGGTTGTAGAACTCAAGAACATGAGGCAGAAGACTCTGCCCCTCACACTCCGGGGTGGGTGTCCTGCTCATAGTTTTAGGTTTATGAATCTTGCTTGCAGCATTTTCCCTAATTAATGTCGGGTGACTTCCCTCCTTTCATTAAAAGTTTCTTTCCTACACTCAGACTCTGTGCTTACCAGTGGGGAAGTATTGCCTCTCAGAGGCGCCCAGGAGTGGTGTGTAATTTTCCCAGGTTACTGGGTGGGGGCTCAAGCCCATTCTGTGTTGTATGGTTGAAAAGGAACCCCTAGATATTGAACCCACCCCAGCTGCTGCCAGCGCCATCTGGCAGAAGGGTTACACAAACCAAGGCTCTGTCCAATTCAATGAGACTTTACTAGCATGGCAAGTTACACTACTGTTAAAAAGAGACAGACCCCCTTCAGGTATTTGTCAGAGGTGTGCAAGAGCTGCCCAAGGTAGGGTTACATGCTGTGTCTGGGTCTGATCTCCTGCATTCGTGTGTCATCCGCATCCATTCTTCATTTGGTTGCTACATAACGTAACTCTGATGCTTCCTGTGTCTCCCCTTCCTCCCAGCATCAGGCAATATTTTTTCTGATCACTTTCTCATGAGAAGTCTTTCACAATTCCCAGTGTATTGGGTCCATTTATACTATCTGACACCATCTCCTAGTGGTCTTCATTTTAAAGTCATCAACATCTAAATAATCAACTTTCCTAGAAAGTCAATTGTAACTGATGCTGACGCCAAGCAAGCCAATACAAATGTTTATAACCATCCCTGGCATTGGGCTGGCAATTCCGAAACTCCAGGGATCATAACAAACCTGTCCAAGTACGACCTGTCTACATAACAAACCAAGGGCAGATAAAACTGCCGCATGACCTGCTTCAAGCAGAATACGCTACTTAGTTCCATCTCCTCCTCTTCTGAACTTTTTAAGCCTATGGACTTACAGGTGAATATATCCATAGACCTTTCTTCATGCTGCTGTACCTCTTGGCCTTATCGCAGCAGCTCCTACATACTGCAAAGGGCTGATAACTCTGTCTGTCGCAGATGAAGGTTGGCCAAGAACCGGAGTGGCATGATCATCCCTTGTTCTTCACTCCTTAAGTTTCCTGGGTCTTGATATTCAGATGATTTTGGCCTCACTGCCATTGCTCCATTCTCATAGCACCCTGTGCCCTTGCTCCTGCACAGAATCACATGGAAGGCTAAGCGCAGGCTAACAGAATTCCACATATGGATTCAATGCAGGAACCACTGGGAGAAATTCCCTGGCCTATGTTAAGCAGGAAATCAGATGAGATGATCACAGTGTTTCTTCTGGCCTTAAAGCCTATGGCTATGTGTATTTGGCAACACTACCAGTGTGCCACAATCTCTCGCATGGCTTGGCGCACAAAAGAGGAGAGCAAGTGTACTGTTACTGGTGGGGGGGGGGTCAAAGGGGACATTTATTCCACCCTCCTCCAAAACTCACCTTTAAGGGGCTCCAAATTATTGCCAGAAAGGCCAGGATCTGTACAAAGTTATCCAGCATTAAGCAGTGGAACGGCAGCAGATTGCAGCATCTCCATCCTTTATGACAGGTTTCAGAGTAGCAGCCGTGTTAGTCTGTATCCACATGTACTCCTTTTCTTTTTCCATCCTTTATGTAAATCACAAATCACAGCACAATACTGACCCAATAGCCAAATATTACGTGTTTTAACTCTCAGAAGCGGAGATTTTTCCAGGGGTCCAACTAGTCCCTGGACTTCTGGAAGGTCGGTGGTTTTTTAAGTCGTGACATCCAGGGCCTGCCAACTAATCACCCCCTAAATAATGGGACCCGAGAACTGGCTCTGGAGGAGACAGCTGGGCCATAACTGGCTGTGGTGTTGGAAAATCCATGGTAACCACCAGGGCAGACTCTTCCCTTTGCCTCTCTTTGCACCTTCGGCGTCCCTCCCCCAAGAACTCCAGTGCAGCGCAGAGTTGCCCTGGGTGGTTGACTCACTTTCTCAGCTGCTGCAGTATAGACCTAGCCTAAGCCTCATCTCAAATTCTGCTCCCATAGCCATGGGTGCTTCCCATGTAGGGTGACCATATTTCCCAAAGGTAAAATGGGACGCCACGTGGGGCTAGCCCCATTTCCCCCACCCCTCGCTTCCCTATGCGGGGCTGGCCCGAGCCCTGCCCCTCCCTCCCCATGCAGGGCTGGTGTCTTTGCTTGCCTGAGCCCTGCCTCCCCCACCAGTGCGGGGCTGGCATCACTGCTCACCCCCCCTTCCCACACATGTTACTCTGCACTGATCAAGTTGGCAAGAGCAAATGGGACAAAGGCCCACTTTTGCCAAAAAAGTCGGGAGGGCCTGCACAGGGCTTAAAAAAGGGACTGTTCCGGCCAAAACGGGACATAGCATCATCCTACTCCAATAAGACTGATCCACTGCCAGCTTTCACAAGTGTCACCATGGGCTTGCCAGCTACATTGTCTCAGAGAGCTGCAGACAGAGAGGCCGTGCAGTGGAGGCCTTGAAAACTAGTATCCCGTACACTGTTCTCTCTCTGTGTGAGAGTGAAACCATGGAAAATGGCTGTTGAAAAGCAGCCAAGGGCAGTAAACCAAAGCTAGTGCAGAATCAGTGAACTGTTATGGGGCTCCATCTCAAATTGATCCCTTGCGACTAAGGGAATCTGGACACGCTATCTGAAGAGCCCGGCTCTCTGCCCTGAAGAGCAGGACCATTTCCCCAAGTCATTGCTTACCAATGATCGTTCACGCGTTGCAGGAGGAGCCAGGAGAGTGGCTGGTCCACTGTGCATGACATGCGCTCACTCCCTGAGGGGCAGACAGGGGCGGAGGAGGAGAACCAAAGCCAATCACACAGCGGGGAGATTCACTGCCTCCTTCCCCTGCTCCCCCAGGCTCTGCCAAGCTGAGTGGGTGGGGAGCACGAACAGCACTCAGCCCTGGGGCGAGCAGAGGCCCCTGCACTTATGCTGTGATCAATCCTTGGCTGGATAACAGGGAGAGAGCATAGTTAGCAGAGTTTCAATACAGCATTTAGCCATGGTAACTGTCTGATGCTGGCAGCTTATTGCATGGCGTTGGAGAACCACTGAGACCTAGCAGAGCTCGCTGACACCACCGAAAATATCCAGGAAGCACTCAGCAAAGCTCGCTTCCTCTCCGCCCTCCAGAAAAGGTTGTTTCAGGCTCTGCCGCGGCTGGGCTTCACTCTGACTTATAGATCGGTGTCCTGCTGGGCCAAGGTCAGAGGCACTTTGGCTACCCGCGGCACTAACAGGAAACATGACTGCTGTACGGGAGAGGGCTCTCCCAGCCCGGCCATGCCACAGCTCTGAGCCACCGTTCTAATTGGTCAGCGGCCTGGCTGGCTCCAAGCATAGTGTAATGCCACACACCACGTTTGACACCTGATTCAAAGCCCACACTCATCGGGGGGGAGCCTTTCCATTGATTTCAGTCAGCTCTGGAGCAGGCCCTTGGGTAGTAACCACGGCTGCCAGCCATGCCTCACCCCTGCTAGAGGCCTAGGCTGGGCCACGAGGGCCTTTCTGTAAGCTGGCATGCGGCATTTTGCCACATGGGCAGGCTCCCCTGGCTGTGCCCATGGCATCAGGTTGGCAGAGCCTCCTTCCTCTGTGCAACTGGAGACTCCAGAGCAGGGATACTCACACTGAGGCTCAGGAGACCCAAGTGGCTCTGTAATGCGTCTCCTGCAGCTCTGTGCAGCACATGATATTAAAATGCTCTCTGTGATTGTTCCATCCACTATAGTGCTATATAGTCAATCCATGCACACGCCTCTGGCTCTGTTGGGTAATGCGGATTGCTAATTCGGCTCCTGAACCCTTGAGGTCTGAGTATCATGGCTCTAGTGTGTATGCACCTCGCCCCGCTATACACACGCCGCTGGCTCCAGGCTCTCTGTCGGCCGCTAGTGCACTATGGGAGAGCTGACCAGCTTTTCCCACAATGCATTGGCGCAGCTGCCCTGTAGCAGCTGAGCTGCGTGTGGATACACACAGTTAGGAGGCGGAAAGACTGTGGGATGGACACAACTCACCATGTGTTTGCTGTAACCAGCTTGTGTGACAGAGGGTCATGGAAAGGTTACAGAAAGACAGCTGGACAGGCAGCGTGAAGCGCCCTTTTGTCCTTGCTGAATGAGAACGCGTGCTGGAGCCATCACCATGACGGGCTCCTCACTCAGACAGCCCACAACAGGAAATGACAAGTGTCCTCAGCAAACAAACAAAAAGCCGGCAAGGAGCTTGGATGGCTTGGGGAGGGGTTGATAATGGGGTCTAGGACCCCTCTAGTCTGGCAGGTTGCTAGCTACACTGAAGGCAGTTACCATCCAAAGGCTTTTTGGTACCCTACAAGAAACAGGCAGAGTCATTTCAGTCTGGTTCACAAGGAACAGGTGCCCACAGGATGCCTCAGCAGAGATGCAAAGGATTAAATAGAGGCTAACCTATCCTCTCAGCCCATAGGGCTAGCTTAACAGAGCTAGGCTTTTCCCGCATCCACGTGGGTCCCTGTCCTGCTGACAGACGGGAGGCTTTAGTGTCCAGGCTGGCAATCCGGCACCCTTCTCTAGTGGCACTGGATGCTAGAAAAAGATCTTAAAGACAACAACAATGGTGTTGGGGCAACATAGTCGCTTTCCAAAGACTTTTGCTATACTGGCAATTGAGCTGATTGGGAATTTTTCGACTAAGCTTTTTTTCATCCGAAAATGCAGATTTAATTGAAACTGAAAACATTTCTGAGAATGTATCAGTTCCGACTGAAAGGTGTCTCAGGTCGAGGATGGAATTTCTGGTCAAAACAAGAGCAAACCTGCCTTAGGATACCAAATAGCCGAGTGGTTAGACCACTCTGCTGGGATTTGGGAGACCCAGGTTTCAATCTGCACTCTGCCTGATTTGGGCCAGGCACTTGAATCTAGATCTCCCAAGTACCAGGTGAATGTCCTAACTAATTGGCCATTCTGGGGTGGGTCTCCCTTGTTTTTTCCATGAAAAGTTTCAGAAGTTTTCATTCTGATGAGAAATGAAACCCAGATGCGGATACCTTGATATTTTTCATGAAACAGAGCTCTTGTTTTAGCCCTCATTGACAGATTACAAATAAATCCCCAGCAAATATTTCCAGCCCCAGCATGCCCTGCTTTTTATGGCACAAGTGCCTCTACACAGCTATGCATATTGCCCTTGCCTAGTAACAACCTAACCCATGCACACGCCTCCATTAGGAAAAAGTGTGATGGTCACCATTTTGGCTGACACCCTGGCAATTTACCTGTGGACCCCCAAAGCTAAAAAGCACAGGCTGCTACAGCTTGAATTAGAGACCCAGGCTCTCTAACTGGCTCAGCAGCAGCCCCCTATCCTCTGCAGATTGGGCACAGAAGAAACCTTGTACCACACACACATCGGGGGAGGTGGGGTGTCACACGAGCACAAACCGCCATGATCATGTGGCCCGTAGAGCTAGTCAAAAAGTTTTTCATTCAAATGATTTTCTGATGAAAAATGCTCTTCTCACAAAACAAAAAATTTTCAGGGGAAATCTTTAGTTTTGCTGGAAAATTTTCATCAGAAAAACCATAATGACGTTCCCGGCTGACCGCCAGGAAGGTTCACCTCCTGTAAGGGAAATTGACAAAAACTTTCCTGGCCCAGGTTGATCACAGCGACACTCTGCAGCTTAGCCTTCCACCGAGCTCCAGGAGCTGTAAAGGCAGAGAGCTGGAGCTCTCAGCCTTGCTCACTCCTCCGCAGCTTGCGGAGCCAGAGTCTCTGCCTCTCCATCTCTAGAGATTAGAGGGATGGGAAGGGGGAAATGGGGAGATTAGCGCCCCACCTCTTTGGCTCCTGGAGCTGCAGGGGAAGGGAAGGGAAGGGAGGCTGAGTAGCCAGGCACTCTGGCCAGGGAAGGTTCTGGTCAGTTTCACAACTGACATCGACAAGAGCCTTCCAGGAGAAAGGATGAGAAATTCCATTTGGTTCTTCTGAAATGGAATTTCTCTTTAAAATTTCCCACAAAAAATCTCACCTCTGACTTTTCGTCCTAATTCAAAACAATTTTTTTTAAGTGAAGTTTTTCCGGAAAAGGGATTTCCTTCTTCCAGCTCGTCCAAAAAGCCCTAAATTAAACACATGCTATAAAGGACAACAATACTGGATGTTTACAGAGCGACTTCCGATCCCAAAGATTCCAACGTGCGTAACAAACTGCGCTTCCCCTACCAATGAAATGCAGCCACCTCTGAGGTGACATGCAGCAGCATTCAGCATCAACCAGGAAAAGTAATTAGGAGTCCCTGGTTTTGACAAAGCTTACCAAATATGGCATTAAAAAGCAGCTACTCACACCAATGTCTCAGTTCTTAGGCACTTGCAAGGAATTGACTGTTTCTCCTAAGCAGTCTGCTATGAGTGATATTCCCAAGAGTTCTAATGTACCTGGAAAAGTCTGTTCACTGTGGATTCAATTTCTCTTTTCGTTAAACACTACAACTGTATAAAGAGCTGCATTATGTAAGATAAAGGATGTCAAGCAAGCCAGATGCAAATTAAACTGACATGTCTGTCATTCGGGTGGACTGATATAACGTGGCAGCTGCTTCCCCAGCATTCAGGCCCCATCTCTGTCTCCAGCAGGATTCTTCTGCCCCTGATTTTCCTCACTGTGATTAAATGTTGGAGTGTTTTTGTATGTGTGTGCATGAGAAAGAGCATGCAGGTGTGTGATGTGGGTGTGCATGTAAGTCTGTGGAGTGTTCTGAGTGTGGGTGTGTACACACTGCTGTGCATGCATGGTGTTTGTCAGCAGGAGTGCTGCAGAGAGTGTGTGTAGTGTTCGTGCGGCACACCTGTGGTGCTGAGAGCGCACAGGAGTAGTTTGTAAGCATGACTGTTGTGGTGTGGTAACACAACCTGCTGAATTTGTGTATGCAAGGTGTACTTAGAGCATCCGTTTGGAGTTCACATGCACTAAATGGGGTGCGTATGGTGTTTGTGCCAGCATTGTGTAAATGCTTGAATGTTTTGTCTATTAACCCCGCTCAAAAACAGTTTTTCACCCTCGATCTTATGCCAGCTTCCCATGTCTCTGCATGGGCCGGCAGAACAGCGGAGGAGAGATTTTGTTAACAATCTACAGTTCCAAGAGAAAATGAGCGAGATCAAACAAGCTGAGAAGTAGTATCTGTCAGAAAACCTGTTCTTTTTGCAGGCAGGCTAGGAGAGGCAGGTTTTTTGGCCAGCTGGAGTGCTGCTTTATGTGCCAATGTGAATACTACTAGCTTGGTGTGGGTATCTCTCGGCTATAGACACTGCAACTCAATCTCCATCATCATCATCTTATTCAGGCACTCTCAGCCAGGAGTGATGCTGCCATATTTCTGTAGGATTTCCAGGGTCTCAGCTCCTGGAATGTGCTCAGTACCTCTCCCAGAGCCTCTGCTGTACTGTAATGTAACTAATACGGCGCGTTTGAGAGAGAAATCAATTCTCCCCTGGCACCTGTGACTGAGCTTCCCCCTAAAATAGCCATTGACAATGAAGACATCATGAGCCAGGCTCCTCCATGCCCCTGGTGGGTGGTAAAAGTTAGCTGCTATGGCTTGGATCTGTCCCTAGGTTCCATTAGGACTGGGTCGTCCCATGTTCCTCCCTTAGGGCATGTTACAAATCTGGTCTATTTCAGATGGATTATTCTTACGGCCCTTGTGCCGGTATTTGACCCTCCCTTTGGTTTTTCCCATTCCTCCCTCTGGAGTTGGGAACTGGTCCCTTTGTGGGTAAAGTGCTGGCTACTGGCTTTGTGCCAGTTCTTCTTTTAAAGGCTGACGGCCCGTGGCTGGCTGTTTCATTTGGGGCTTGCATTATACAATCATTGTAATATCGGGCCTAACATTTCACACAGCCCCACAAGGGGGATGGCTCTGGCTTCTCTCACTCCCTGAGCTGAGCACATGGCAGACTCAGTCCCTCTGTGGAGGCTGCAGCATCCTGCGTGGTAGAAAACAGACAGGACTCTGTTATGCTGAATATACAAAGGATTCTTTACTGAAGCTGCGGGACATTGACACTAACTGTTGTCCTCCCTGGCTCTCTACCTCCTAGCCTGACTTACAGAACCTGTGCTACCTACCATTATCAGATTCGTTCTCACTAAGTCCCAGCTTGGATCTTGCAATCACAGAAGGGACTGCCACACCACATTAGACTCCTGCCCACCCCGGCACATATTGGACACTACAGAGAGAGGGCCAAGGACTGCACGCTGCTGTCAGACTACGAGAGGTGCTGGTGGGACCTCCATCTTTGGGACAAGGCAGGGTGTAGTGATGTGGGGCGTTGCTGACTTTGGGCCTGACTGAGATGTCCCAGCATGCAATGGATTGGCGACATCACCGCTGACCAGTGCTGGAGCAGGGGGCAATCTGGCAGTGGAGCACGGAAAGTCAGTTTGATTTTTATTCAGTAAGGGGCTGCTCTTTTAGGGTCTGAAATGTTCTCAGAGGACAAAGCAAGAGGAATATGAAGTTGAGAGGACAGATGGATAGTGACTAAAACAACTTCCTTTGGGGAAGACTCTCTGCTCCAGGACAGAGCAGGGGTACCAGACTCTGCTAGCACAGTATGCACTGGGATATCTCAGCACAAGGAAATGTCAGCCATCATGGTGCATTATCTGTGTGTGCCTGGAAAAATACAAAATGTGACATTTTAAACAATCATTAAGAAGGCTGCCATAAGTCTAGCTCCCTGGGAGTATGGACGGATCCTTTCTTTGTGCCTCTCTGCAGAGACCAAGAACAATGCCTCTAGGAACAGCTGACAATGCACAACCCCACCACAGCCCACCACACAAATAAATAAATGGCTTAAAGCTACAATTAGATTAAGGTCAATCTGCATAACTAATGGTTTATTCAAACACATTCCGCCCCTTCTGTTCCTAAATTGTCCATGAAGAGATTGCACTTTGTTCAAACTTATTTCTCAAACAAGCACTTTGGAAAATTTTACTCAGAAGCTAAGCAACTTAATATCACGATCTGGGGACTGCGTCTTTACAGTCTGCGGTGTACTGAAAACTGTGTACAAATTGTAGAGCTATCACTTTAAATTTCTAAGGCATTTCCTTGCATTTCCTTTGCAGGCTAGGTGGCTCTTTAACGAACCCAAAGGCAGCACTGTTAAATGCCATTCTCCATTCACCATACAGTGAAACGTTTCTCTTGCCTCATCTGAAAGACCTTTCAGCTCAGCAAGTCGTTCTGTTTCTCTGGTATTTGCAGTACCTGTATATAAAGTGCAGTGAAAAAGTTAGTATGAATTTTCCTGGCATGCGCTCTCCAACCATAAACCAGATTATGGACTGGATGTGCCTGTTATTAGATGCTCATTTTACAGTTGTCGTGATGCTACCAGAAGCAAAAGGATTACTTTTTAGCTGTGATCAGAGTCAGCCTGAAGACAGACAGCCTTGAGTAAGGTGGGGTGAATTGTGCCTGTGTCTGTCTGTCTGTCTTAGAGAGCAGCCTGCTTTGTCTCTCTTTGGTTTTGGTTCTTGTGTTATTGTTCTGAATTCTAAGAAATAAAGTTATATTTCACTGTAACCTTCCAGTATTTTATGTTTTATCTAATTTCTCTGTGTGTGCGTGGTGAAAATAACACTGTTTATGAGTTGCGTGTGAGATCATGGTCTCTGTATGTATCTCTGCCAAGCTGCAATCTCCATTTTGAAAGTATAGCCTCCTGTCTTCTTTATTATCCTTTCACTTCCATGTTGGACTGAAACTCTAACTGGGGAACTGGCAAAGGCCTAACAAAAGTGGACTGTTAAATCTGGATGGAACTCTATTAAAAAAGAAAGCACCCTAGACGAACAGCTGGCACCTACCTTTACGGTTGCTACCTTTCTAATTGCTGGTAACTGGACCCCCAAGGCTCCCCCACTCTGCCCCTTCCCCCAAGGCCCCGTCTCCATCACTTGCTCCTCTCCCCCTGCACCCACCTCCGTCACTCGCTGGATTGTCTCCACCTCCCTCGCCCCCTCAGCTGGGCTCCCTCTGCTTCAGGGCTGGGATGGGACCTATTGCGGCCTGACAAGGAGCCTGCCTGCAGGTAGGAGGCAGCCCTGGCTGAGTGGGGCTGGCACAGGTTAATGACCCAGCACCTTTCCCCACCCTGCGGTCACCAGACTTTTGGTATCTGGTCAGTACCAACTGGATGCTGCCAGGTCCCCTTTTCGACCAGACTTTCTGGTCAAAAACCGGGCATCTGGCAACCCTAAATGGCACCCATGCACAGAAGCCAAAACCCGGATGGCTGCAACCCTACCTACTCTGGAGAACTGATTTGTCAGGGAAGAGGTCACCTAGCAATGAGGTGACCTGCCAGAACTCTGGTCAGCTGTTGAGGCCAACCAGGGAGTCACCTGACAGAGCAGGCCGGAAGATTAAAGAGGACCAGAGTGGCTTTAGATGATGGCTCCTCAGCCATTTTTACTCCTTAAGATGAGGGAAGCAACTGCAGGAGCCAGATGAGGCAAGGGAGGTGTAGGACACCCTGCCTCCCTGAACACAGGGGAAGGGTCAGCTGGAGAGGGGAAATGCATGTATGGGGTATTATTTTTGTAACAATCTGTACATTTCTCATACAAGTAAGTAAAGAGCACTAATGTATTAGGTGCCTGTACAAAGTATCTGTATATGCCATATGCCCCGTGAGACAGCTGAACTGTGTCCCAGAAGACTCATACCTTCTGTGGGATTGTGGGAGAGAGTATGTTTAAATTACAGGAAAAAGAACGAGGAAAAAGAACTTGTGGCCCTTTAGAGACTAACAAATTATTCCCCTTGCTTATTTCCACTCTCCCCCCCACTGTTACTCACACCTTCTTGTAAACTCTTGGAAATGGGCCATCCTGATTATCACTACAAACATTTTTTTTCTCCTGCTGATAATAGGTCACCTTAATTGATCACTCTCGTTATAGTGTTGCTACACCCATTGTTTCATGTTCTCTGTGTGTATATATATATCTTCCTACTGTATTTTTCACTCCATGCATCCAATGAAGTGGGTTTTAGCCCATGAAAGCTTATGCTATAATAAATTTGTTAGTCCCTAAGGTGCCACAAGTACGCCTCGTTCTTTTTGCTGATACAGACTAACATGGCTACTATTCTAAATTACAGGAGCAGCACTGGTTCCAGGGGCAGGACAGGGATTGCATGGATGCAGCTCTTGGGAGTGGGAAGGTGCTAGACAGAGAGTCTGCACCCAGGCAGTGTGTCTATGGCCCCTATGACTGGGCCAGTACCTGGGCTGTGTTCAGACTCCAGAGGCTTGGTCGCCTTCCAACAGTCTGGTGGGTTGCCAGCAGAGGAATTCCGGTTCAGACTTTAGGAACCTAAAGTCCCACTGAAAGTCAAGGGGACTTAGACTTCTAAGGCCAGGAGTACACAAGCAAAGGTTGCTGGCTATACTGGTGAAAGCCATAGCAGTGCACCCTCTTAGTGCAGATGCAGTTTGTACTGGTAAATGGTTCTTTTGCCGGTATAACTTATGCTGGTTCCTGGAGCAAAATAACTCACACCACCAAAAGCATTTTTATGGCCGTAAAACTGTCTCTAGACTAGAGCTTTTGCAAGGCTATAAAAATGTCACAAACACAGATCACACCTCTAAATGATACTGCTGTATCAGCAAAAGTTTTTACCCTTGGCCTTAGTCACTTAAGTGCTTTTGAAAATGTGGCCCTCTATGAACAATTCTTAGTCAGTAGTTTGATTGCAGACAGCTTGTGACAGGAATTCAGAATTCAAGATGTTTTAACTGGACACAGGTCCCATGACGTTGCGGTTTGCTGAGTGGATGGAGCGTAACATAACTCTTCAGATCAAGTTGCTAGTGCAAATACTTATGATCACCAATCTGAAATTGGCTCTCTGCATTTCTGCACTATTGACTTGAAAATCTGTTTCTGCAAACATTCCTGCCAGTGAACCCATTCACTAGAATGGTCATGGAAAGCAAACACGAATGGAGTATGGACACTGCTAAATCAATTTACATAAGCATTCAAATCAACATGTGTTGAGGAGTTTTTCAGTAGTATACACCCAGCTGTAGCTACAGTCTTGCCCAATATGTATCCTTAAGTTCTGTGCATAGGTGCGGGAACTAGCAGTGCGGGGGGGTGCTGCAGCACTCCCAGGTTTTACACGGGGCTCTGCTCCTGGCCCCACGACCAGGGTCCCGACTGCTGGCCTCACGGTAAGGGCTCTGTGCCTGCCCCTAGCTGTGGCCTCAGCCTGGGCCCCCTTCCCATCCTGTCCGCGTCCTCCCATCCTGAAGCCATGGCCCTGCTCCTGGCCCCAGCTCTAGGGGCGGCAGGGAGCTCAGCCGGGGGCAGTGTGGGGTTGCAGCACCTCTACTTTAAAAAGTCTTCCAGAGTCACTGTGTTCTGTGCATCATGATTGGGGCACGTTGGTTCTGACTTGCATGCTTTTCACATCTGAAGAGATAAACTTACTGCGTTATCGTCTGACTATTTTCAGTCAATTATACCCCCCAAAATCCTGGCATATAATGGTCTTTTTTCTGTCCTTTTTAAAATCTCTCAGTGGATGCTAAAGTCACCATGTGGTCCACAGTAAAACCCTAAATGTTTGTGGTGTCAAATAAACAATGATCAAAAGTAGACAAATGAAAAACAAAGTTTAAGAGAGATTATATAATGCAGCCTATGATCCGAGAGAGAAAGTCAGATTGAAAGGAGTGAAGCAAGCATTTGGTGGAAATACACACGGGTTTACAACGGAAGTGCAGATTTTTGCTGTAGGCACAATGTATGCAACCACTTGAAGAATTTTAATTGTGGCTTATTTTGTACATGGGTCTAAGCGGGAGCCAGGAGCTTTTAATACCAAGAAAGCAATTTTGTATGCAATGCCAGCTCAAACAGGAAGCCATCAGAGGGGCCATAATTAGGCAATAAGACACTCCCAGGCAATGGATTTTAGGGGATCTGTTGGACGCCTTGAGTGGTGTTCAGGGACATGAGGCCGAAGGGCATGGGACTTTCAGAGAGCAAGAAGTGCAATTATTTCCAAGGACTACGCTGGCCCAGATTGCCTGCTTCCTCTTAGCAAGAGAGCATAGAAAGAACTCTAAAAGAAATAAAAAACGTTAGAGCTGCCCATTTTAGAGGGGCTAGAAATACAGCTCTCCAACTCACGAATCATGGCAAACCAACTAGAATGTGGCACACCCATTCTCCCACCTCCATATGTGGAACAGTGTCCTGCTTTCAGACTAAAATGCAGTGTAAGTCAAAAGGCATCTTCCAGCTTTCCATTTGCCTGTGTAGATCTGCTGCACTGCTGTCCTGGGTAAAGGACTTCCACAGTGGCATCCAATGCATCATGCACCAAGGGCAGACAATTGTAACCCTGTCCGCTCATCACACTGTCTCACATACAGTTTGGTGGCCTGGGATGGGTTCACGGGGTACAGAAGTGGTTGGGGGAAGGAGGAGTTGCTGGGCACTGCACAGCGGGATTGGAGCAGGATCCAATTTCTCATAGTGGGAGGTAAGAAGCCAATCAAAAACATGCTGCTCCTTCCACATTGTCACACCAAGGGTTACCCTGGGCCCAGCTCTTCTTCGACGGGGGCAGTCTCCTTTTCCAGTCAGTGGCTAGTCAAAGCAGCGTGACTCTGGGGAACCACAGTTACTCTCAGCCAGCTGGATGAGAGTTCAGACCTGCTCCATTTGTGTGTCAGGAGAGGACGGGCCAAATACAGAGAGGAGTCTAAGGTGGCAGAATTCACCCCCCAGACCTTGCCAAGCACGATTTTGCTCTCACAGTGGTGTAGGTCAGGGTAACATCATAAAAGCCAGCGGTGTAACTGGCACCAGGACCTCGGTACACACCTTACCGCAACTTAGACATCACCCCCCTGCCCGCCAACACATTCATCTCTGCATTTGTCCCAGTAAGCCAGCCCAACTCAGCATGACTCGCAGAGAGGGGTGTAGTAGGAAAGGCAGCTAACCGGAGAGTGTAAGAGTACGTGAGGGAGGCCACCCCCTATTGTAACTTACCTGTTCTCTTGCCCCATCCAGTCCATAGAGAACACAGCCACTCAGCTCAGCTCCCCTGCCCTTGGCTCCGACTGCGTCACTTCTTTTTCAAATCCTTCCTTCGGCTCGCCTGGCTCCACTGCACCAAATTCAAGCCCTCTGCAGTTGCCTTCAGTGCCCTACATAATTCTGCCCCTCGCTACACCCTGCCGGGCTTACTGCATGGGCCTGCATCCCCATCCGGTCTGCCAGCAATGCCCACTCCAGCGCACTGTCGGTCCACCTCTCCCCTGCCCTTCCCTCCAGATCACCCTCTGACCCATGAAACTCCCTTCTCAAGCTGGCCCACAAGGTCGCTGCCCTGCACTCATTAAATCTCTCCCAAAGACCCACCGCCTCCAAGAAATGAGCCGATGATGGGCCGGAGCCAAAGCCCTCTGCAGGCCACGAGAGGCCTTCCATTAACTCCAGTGGGCTTTGGATAAGGCTCTAAGGCATCTGTTTATCTGTTTCATCTCTTCACACTCGAGGGAGCTGCCCATTTAGGGACTGAATGCTGACAAGGAGAGGCCTAGAAGCACCGGCAATAAGTCTGGGGGCCGCTGTCGGGGGAGAGGAGCGGGTGACTGCGGAAAGAAGATAGGCACTTACTGACTGTTGACATTCCAGCCTCAATGTTAACTCGAGGTTATTTTTGTACCTACACACAGTGCTGCAGAGACAGGCAGACACCCGTATTTACCGCTAATCTTGGCTCAACGAAGCTTCCTGTTGGGGAGACGAGGAACATCTGTGCGGGATCTTGAAGGCAGCACAGCACATCTGTCAAGGTGGTGGCAGCTCCCGGCGGGTTTGCAGCCGGTTTTGCACAGATAAGTACTAGCTGATGTTACAAAGTTGCTCCGTTCACCGGGACCGTTTCAATCTGGGCGAACCCTCTTTAACCCTTGTTCTACTCATCACCCTCAGAGACTGCAGCGGTGATCCAGTTGGCAGAGGGGATGTCACACTCACAGCAGAACTCAGCCCTCCCTGCCCTGCAGCCTTGGATAATCATCGCACATCACAGCAGGAGGTGCAACCTGGAGGGGGAAAGACATTGGACATGTGTCTGCTGGACCACTGCACAACACGAGGGGCCAGATTCTTTTCTCCTGTACCCTGGCCTTACTTCAAACAGTCACTCCAGATTTACACCAGTTTAAGTGAGGCTTGGTCTACACTGAAGATTGGCCCCAGTTATAGCCCAGAGGTGTGGCTGCACAAATGCAAGCTACAGAATAGACAGGCTACTGTATATTGGACGCTGTGATTTGCACCTGCTTGAAATCAGGATGAGATGCGCTGGCTTATATTGGCTTTGCCTGCCTACATCAGAGCAGCCACACTAGTGGCTGAAACCCCCAAGGTGGACAAGGCCTGAGCTCTAGATCTGGACCCATCTCTCTCTGCTCAGGGGCCTGCCAAAATGCTCCTCTTGTCTAACTCAGTGCTTACGTAATGCTTTGCTGCTTCTCGTATTTTACTGCTGGAGGCAAAGGTCGAACCAGCCAGACAAGTGCAGGATGTACCCCCGGCTCCAGTTTGGCAGGCAGAGTGAGCATGAATAGGTCTGAATGAATGCTTCCCAGACAGCTAGCTGGGAGGGAGGAAGACACCCTGGGTGTGATTATGTAAATACAGTTTGCTCCTATTTTGCTTAGGTTTGCTATATATTCAGCTGATGGAGCGGTGTTTTGCTCACTGTAATCAACTTGGCTGGTGTTGGATCACAAATTATCTTAGAACTGGATGCCAGGGTAGTGACATTGTGGTCACCAATGCCCCCCACCCAGGGTGGGAGGTGAACTCTGCAGATGCACCTCTGAACTCTGGGTCTGCACTGACCAAGGACAGCAACTGTGAGTGGGGTGTAAAGAAGGGTCGGGCACATGAAGGATCGGGCACATGAAGGCACATTTTGGGTTGCTGAACTTAAGAACCTGAGGGGAAAAGGGCACTGCCCAACCTACTTGGGGGTGGGTTTTTACTCATGGTTTATGTTTATGAACCCTGTTTGTGGTGTTTTCCCAAATTAATGCCAAGTTACTTCCCTCCTTTTAATAAAAGTTTCTTTTCTACACTCAGACTCTGTGCATGTGAGTGGGGAATTTTTGCCTCTTAGAGGCACCCAGGGGTGATGTATAAATTTCCCAGATTACTGGGTGGGGGCTCGAGCCGGTTCTGTGTTGGAACGATGGAGAGGAACCCCTAGATATTGAACCCGGCCCTGGTTGCTGCTGGCTCCACCTGGCAGAAGGGTTACAGACCATTTACTGTGAGTCGGTGAGGTGGGAGGAGGAAATCATTCGCCGTACTGTGCATCAGGTCAAAGCCGAGTCTGCGAGAGGGGAGTGATCTAAGCTGGGCTCCTGCGCTCCCGTCGCTGGTCACAGGAGCGACTCTCTGCCACATTCCTGTGCCCAGCTAGCCTTTGAAAAGCAAGGCAGGGACGCAGCCCTTGTGGTTAGCGAGAGCTGCCTTCTCACCCTGGCGCAGGGACACCAGTCGGCATCCTGGCTGAGCCGGGAAACTTCCTGACGAGAGGCAGAGCCCAGTGCTCTGAACTCCTGCCTTTTCCACAGCTCTTAGACCAGTCCTGTTCCTTTCCAGCCTCACAGCCATACCTCTCAAACAGGCCCCCACGAGATCCCCCCTCAGCCACAACAGCCTCCTCTCCATTCTCCCAGTGCACACACACAGACGTTGCCTCCCTTCAACCCATACAAAATACAGCCACTCAGGTCATCTCCCCAGCTCAACCAATTGACCAGGTCCTTCACCACTCCCAGTCCCTCCACTGGCTCCGCATCTGTTAGCCCAGCAATTTTAAGCTTCTGGTCACCTCCACCCTTACAGGCGTGTCCCTCCCTTATCCTTTAACCACCAGCCCACAACGCCGCCGAGCCATATCCCCTAGCGCTCCACCCCCTCTGCACCACCTGCGTTCTCACCCTTGTCGTCTCGCTCGTCATCTTCTCCCACAACTGCCTCTGCAGTCTCGTGTGCATGGTGCAGGCTCACCGCGCTCAGCCACACAGCCTGTACCCTGCCCACACGCCACGCCCCCCTACAGACCCACTCGTCCTGTGCAGCCCCAGTGAACCTAACTTCTAAAATAACCATCCGATGAAGTGAGCTGTAGCTCACGAAAGCTTACGCTCCAATAAATTGGTTTCAGAGTAACAGCCGTGTTAGTCTGTATTCGCAAAAAGAAAAGGAGGACTTGTGGCACCTTAGAGTCTCTAAGGTGCCACAAGTACTCCTTTTCTTTTTCCAATAAATTGGTTAGTCTCTAAGGTGCCACAAGTACTCCTTTTCTTCTCGCTTCTCCTTCCCATACCCTCTGCCTTATACCATGAGCTCTTCAAGGTGGGACTGTCCCTGCTTCGCTGCCTGGAAAGCACTAGTACACAGTGCACGCTAACTCACAACGCGTAACAACATTTCCTATTTGTGTAACACTAGCACCTAGGGGGCCCAGCTAAAATCAGAGCCCCCTGGGGCTAGTGCTGTCCAGACACACAATAAGAGAGAGCTCCTGTCTCAAGAGCTCACACTTAGCGCTTAAGCGATGCTTTTCATCTGTAGGGCTCCAAGTGCTTTGCAGAGGTGGAGATCATTAGAGCTGGTTGAAAAAAAATGCCTGTTATAGGTCAGGGAAATTTTTTGAAAGAATTGTTTTGCCAGATTTCCCCAGGATACGTTTTCCAGGTTTTAACTGGAACTGAAAGCTAAACATTTTTTGTTTTTTGAAAACTATTTTGGTAAAAAATAAATGAATACAAAAAAAAAAACATGGCACCTTAGAGACTAACAAATTTATTTGGGCATTCAGGGCCCCAGTTCCGAAAACCAACAAAACAGAACCAAATAGCACTCCGGTTCTATTTTGCTGGTTTTCGGAACTGGGGCCCTGAACGCCCAAATAAATTTGTTAGTCTCTAAGGTGCCACGAGTACGCCTCGGGTTTGGTTTTTTTTTTTTGGCTGATGCAGCCTAACGTGGCTACCACTCTAAATGAATACAGTTTAGTTTTCAATAAAATACATTGGTCAAATTTTTCCCAGTTTTTTAAAAAATAAACTAAAGCGAAAAACATTCCAAGACAATTTTGGTGTAGGTTGAAAACCCATTTTGTGTCAGAAAAATTTCAGGTAGGTCTATTCAATTCTCCCCATTGTACGCATGGGGGGGACAAGGAAGCAGGGTCAAATGACCCCTTACTGGCCTTGGCTGAGACCTAACCTCTCTGGACCTGATTCTCCGTTACTCTGTGCCTGCATTTGGAAAAGATATCACGCTTGGGGCAGCCAGGGACCGACCCAAAAGGCAGCCATGGGGCTGCTCTAGCTTATGCTCCAGCTGCAATAGTTTTCTAGGGATTGTCTGCCACTTTACACTAGCGGAAGCAAAATCTTTCCCTGTCACGTCTCATCTCTTCTCTTCCCCAGCTCAGTCCCTTCACCAGGGGAACTGAGAGAGAGACCGGATTAGCATAGATCTGTTCTGGGAGCCCTACACCAACAGATAGAGCAATAGGTATTACCTGGGAGCCTCTTCCCCGCCTTTATGGCCTCATTACAATGACAGAGCAAAGAGACAGAGTACAAGGGAGAATCGGGTCCTCAGTCTCGGTTACCCAGTCTGTACAATGGGTTTATCAGCCCCAATTAGTCCCCAAGGGCCACAGGTTGAGGGGATCCTCAATTCACTAATTTCCCTCACAGGAAGGGGCAGGAAGATCAGCCATCTCCATGGCACTGCAGCTTGCCACGCTCAGATCGAGGACATTTTAAATACCCTTCCTTACACCCTCCAGAAGTCTGTGCAGCAGATTTAAATGATCCGTAGATCACTCCAGTAGTTAAGAGGACTCTGTCAGGTCACCCTCCCTCCTTTTGTTCGACCCATTTGTCCTAGATGCATAGATTCCAAAGCCAGAAGGGTCCATTGTGATCATCTAGTCCAGTGTTTTTCAAACTTTTTAGGCTGCCTACCTCTTTCCAAATAATGTAGCCCGTTGTGTACCCACATCTGAGATAGGGTCAAATATACCTATGATTAGATTACCAAGTCTTAGTAAATAAAGTGCATTGTCCGCCATCACAGGATTTTTCTTGTGTACCCTGTGACGACAGCTTGCGTACCACTAGGGTCCGTGTACCCCAGTTTGAAAACGACCGATCTAGTCTGACCTCCTGTCTAACACAGGCCAGAGAACTTCCCCCAAAGTAATTGCCAAAGCAGATATTTTAGAAAAACATCCAATCTTGATTTTAAAATGATCAGTGATGCAGAATCCACCATGATGCTTGGTAAATTGTTCCACTGGTTAACTACCCTCACTGTTAAAAATTTACACCTTATTTCCAGTGTGAATATGTTTACCTTCCACCTCCAGCCATTGGATCACATTAGACCTTTCTCTGCTAGATGGAAAAGCCCATTACTAAATATTTGTTCCCCATGTATATACTTACAAACTGTAATTGAGTCACCCCTTAGCTTTCTATTTGTTACGCTAAACAGTTGTGTCTCATCTTCAGTTTGACTGTACACTACACTGTCACACTCTGAGCACACAGAACCCCGAGCAAGGAGAGACAGTGCTTATATACAGACTGTTAGCAGGGGTAGGCCTCCCTCACCCTCTCTACCCCATGAATCTACATTTAAAAGTTTGGGTTAAACCTGGACCCCTTCCTTTCCCTCCAAATGTCCCCATGTGAGCGCCAATCAGTTTAACCTGGGGTCTTCGTTGCCCACATCGTGCCACTGGCTGTTAGCCAACCTGTAAATTAAAGGCCTCCAGCTAGCACCCCATCATCCTAATGACACAGTGCCACTTCAGTACCACCTGCCTTTGCTGGAGGACCCACGCCTTATGCTCAAGCAAATTCCTCTGTGCTGTGCCTGCTACTGTCACCCACATTAACACAGTGTGGCTCTGTCCCCCTCTGGTGTGTGACCCTACCAGGGCACTGCTCCCTGCTCTGTGCAAACAGCCCTCTGGGTCAATTAGTGCTGATCCTAAACACAGCAACGATGAAATCCACATTGAAGATGCAACATGAAGTGAGCATCAGTTCACTCAGGTTAGGAATAGATTTTCTTCCTTTCCTTCTCCTCTGTCCTCCCCCAGCTCAAAAGAAAAATTATCAGCCTCTGCCTAGAGGTTACCAGCTTTCATACAACATCCCCTGCTCCCCCAACCCCACTCCAAATCACCTTCAAATTGCTACTGCATTATTCCACCCATTTTTAAAAACTCTAATTAAAGACACACTCAAATCAGAGAGCCTATTTTTAGAATAATGGCCTGGGACCAGCTCTGCCACAGAGACATGCTGTGTGACTTTAAACACCAGACTGAGCCTCTCTGTGCCTCAGTTTACCTACCTGCAGGCAGTCATACTAACGCACCTCAGAGGGATGCTATGCAAGTTGATTTATGTCCATAGAGTGTTTTAAAGTTTTCTGTTGAAAAATGCTTGTTAGATTAGACTGTATTGCTCTTCACTTCCTACATTCTGTGTCCCACAGAAGCCAAAGAGAAACAGTGTTTGCAGTAATACTGCTCCCTGGTTTTGCATGTCGTTCACATTAATTTCCAGCACAACATACAGTGTCCATAGACTATCTACACATAATGCAAAACCCAGCAGAAATCTTAAGAGACACATGCACTCCCTTCTCCGTCTCCCACACATGGAGACGTCCTATGCACGGATATTATATTGTCACACGCATGGTGCACAAGTCTCAGACTGCCCTCCCAGTACGTACACACACACACAAGTGACCCACATACACCGCACGGACGCTACACACAGATATTATGCATGCAAACAAACCCCAACAAATACCTACACCTCACACGCGTGTGCTCACACACAGATACACACAGAAAAAAATACCAAGACACACCACATAGTGCACACTCACAAACTGCGCTTCAGAGTCACATACACCACTGAGACCGTTCTGGGTCAGTCACTGCTTCCCACACGCACCAAGCCAGATCCACTGTACATCAGGCAAAACTGTCAGCAGCTACTCACCCCTCATGGCCCGTTCCTTTTGCTACCAGCCGCGATGGACCGTCCTCTGCTCAGACAGCATCACAAAAGGCCCCTCACACGCACAAAACCGTGGAAGGGACCAAAAAGAATCCCACCTAGCTACACAACTGTATTTGTCTGGCTCTTCACAGGAGAGGAACAGAGTCATGGGTCAAAGCTGGTGCCTGACAGGAGCAAAGCACACAGCTTCGGCTACTGTATAAGGACTGCAACAGTAAAGAGCTCAGAGAAGAGGAGGGTTTGTCCAGGCTATTCACTCTATGCAGAGTTCCTCGGCTTACCCAGCACTGGGCTCCAGCCATGCACTCACTAATACATCCCAGACGTCAGGGGCAGGGGGTGGGCTCTGCTTGTTCTCTCTGGCTGAGCAAAAATGCAGAGACATTGGGTGAGCGCATAGAACACAAATCTCTGGCAGGCTCGAGGGTCTGCTTTATGTTACCGGACTTGTAACTTAAGTGTAGACATACGCTTACATAGCATCACTAGCATAAAATGCGTCATCATATTTTCACTTTTTATTTGCCTTGCTGATAACCTCTTCAAAAGTTTTACAGACTCTCTTAAGTATATTTGCATAGCTACATATATTATTTTAAATGCAAAAAAAAAACAAAAAACATTGAGCCAATACTAGTTTTCAAATTTAGAAGTCAGGAAATGCAATAGCTAATGTTTCCATAACATTAGTTCACCCACATTGTACATATGTAGTATTTCAGAGGACTAGTTAAGGTGCATTATACATCTTAACATAAAATTATTGCAATATTTTTATTAAAATTTACCAAGTGAGCCATGAAGTCTATGTATTCTCACCATGACATTAAATATAATTGGGGAAAAGTGATATTCACTGATTAAAACAAAACCAAAACCATACACCTTTTCCTAGATAAGTGTTTATGTAAATACTGGCTATGTTGCTTTAGATCTATAGATAGGGCCCTACCAAATGCATGGTCCATTTTTGTAAATTTCACGTCCATAGCATTTTAAAAATCTTGAATTTCACCGTTTCAGATATTTAAAGTTTAAGTTTCATGGTGGTGTAACAGACCATGAATATGTATTTGAAAACGGCAAAATATAAACATGTAAAGCCCTTAAGACTCAACGTTTCTCAGACTGGAGGTCTCAACCCAAAAGGGTGTCGCAAGGCTATTGTAAGGGGGTCACGGTATTGCCACCCTCACTTCTGCGCTGCCGTCAGAGCTGGGCGGCTGGAGAGAGGTGGCTGCTGGCCGGTGCCCAGCTCTAAAGGCAGCACTGCCACCAGCCGCAGCACAGAAGTAAGGGTGGCAATACTGTGACCCCCTACAATAGCCTTGAGATGTTCTTTTGGGTCGGGACCTCCAGTTTGAGAAACGCTGTGTACTTTTGTATACTTCTAACCCTATAGTATAGGGTAAAAGTACATAAAAGACCAGATTTCACAGGGGAGACTGGATTTCACAGTCCGTGACGCATTTTTCACGGCCATGAATTTGGTAGGGTCCTGTCTATAGAGTATTAAGTGCAATGTGGCTCAGCTAAGCCAAGCTAATATTGTCATGAGCATGTTTCCTCAGCAAAAGTTAATAACTATTATATTGAAAACAATTATACCGAAGACTCAATGGGCCTACGGTGACAGGTTGTTACAATAGAGTTGGAGATGAAATTCAATCAAGTCCAGCCCCAAGTGGGAAACAGAGATTTTTAGTCCTGCCTTAATTGCAAACCTTATGCAATCTTAACTACAGAGTCATTACTGAGACTTCCAAATTATTATTACTTATTTTTATTACCCTAGTGCCTAGGAGCCTTAGTCAAGGACCAGACCCCTCCCCCCCGACTCCTCCCACTGCGCTAGGCACTCTACAAACACAGAACAAAAAGCAGGGGATCTGCCCCCAGAGAGCTTACAATAATGGTGTTATTATATTACCAGTATTATTTTCTATCCTATTCTTTATACACCCCATATTTTGTTTGCTTTCTTAACCACTGCTGCACCTTGAGCAAAGGTTAAGCAGAGTGGGATCCTGGGCAAATCTGCAAACTATCGCAATGCAAATAATAAATTAATTAATAAATACTAATAGAGCCCTCCACAGTGATGCCACGGCAAAGATTTTATTCCCTGATTTGGTTGCAGTTCATTCTGAACACAATTCCACGGAGCAGTTCAAGCTGTTCTTTCCACTAGGTATTCCTAAGGCATTTGTCGACTCAATTGATATCCACGCTCCTAGCTTTGTTAAATCCCTCACAGCCATCTCTGGTCTAAATAACATTGGGTCCATCTGCAATATCTGCCAGTTCGCTGTTGACCACCTCCTTTCCAGCTCGTTAATAAACCTAACACCAGAACTCTTATGGATCCTTGTGGCTGTTAGCCTTTTGCCATGCTGAGGATGGACTGTTCGTTTCCACTCTTTGTTTTCAGTCTCTCACAGACAGGAAGGATTGCCCAGTGTTTAAGGCACTACGGTTAGAGAACCAAGATTCCCTCCTCTGTCATAGGCTTCCTTGGACCTGGGGCAGATCACTTGGGCCTGGTCTACACTAAAAAATTAGGTCAGTTTAACTACATCAGTCAAGGGTGTGAAAAATCTACACCCCTAAGTGGTGTAGTTAAGCCGACCTAAGTCTCTCCGTAGACAGCACTATGTCGATGGAAGAATTCTGCTGTTGACCTAGCTATCGCTTCTCAGGGAGGCAGATTACCTACCCCGGTGGGAGAATCCCTTCCATTGGCATAGGCAGTTTAGTGCTTCCATGTAGACAGCAGCACGGCTCTGCCGCAGTAGCATTTCAAGGGTAGACTAGCCCTTAGGGTGTGTCTTCACAGCACAGTTAGCTTGAGGTATAAGCCAAATGTTAACCATAACCCAACTCAGTCCACACACACAAGTCTCTAGCTCCAGTCAAATGGGGTTTAAACTCAACATAGGTGGCCTCTCAGGGACTGCTGGTTGGCGCTCAAATGCCACTGAAGCGGAAGCCAGTAATGCAGTAGGGACTCAGCTATGGTCTGTCTGTGCCTCAGTTCCCCATCTGTATAATATCCCTGCCTGCCTCGTAGGAGTCTTGAGGATAAAAGACTCTGAAGATTGTGAGGTGCTCAAGTACCAGTGATGAGGGCCCGATAAGTACCTTAAATCAGTGGTTCTTAACCCGGGGTATGCATGCCCCTGGAGGTACGCAGAGGTCTTCCAGGGGGTACATCAACTTATCTAAATATTTGCCTAGTTTTACAATAGGCTACATAAAAAGCACTAGCAAAGTCAACACAAACTAAAATATCATACAGACAATGACATGAGCCACATTCTCACTCTTCCAACACAGAGCCAAGGAGAAGCCATTCCGACCTCACTTAAATAAGAAACAAAATCATGCAGCAATCAACAGCGTGAGGGGGTTGGAAGAAAGAGATGAGAGAAGGGTGCCTTACACCATCTCATGGACCTTCTCCAGAGCTTGCCCTGACCTGTTCCCGGGCTAATTGTATCCGTCCTTCGTGGGAGAGGTTTACATCAGTGCACTGACATGTGAAATTAAGACACAAGCTGAGCTTTACGGAACCACTGGCATTGCCTGGGTATTCGCACCACATTGACGAAGTACCCGACATGCAGTCTAAGAGTTCCTGGGATCTCTTCACAGACTCTGTCTCATGCAGAGCTTTGCAAAAGCAGCTGACAAGCAATGCCGTCCAGCACCATCCTTGGGGGAGAAATAGACCCTTCCTCTAAAGGGACTTCTTCATCAGCAGTCAAGGAGGCTGAAGCTGCTCTGGAGGACAACTTCAAAACCTGCATTCCCTGCCTCTGTACAAATGTTCAAATAATAATTTTGTATTCTTCACATACGTCATGTATCTAAGTCTTTGGAGATTAATGTGCAAGGACTTGGTCACCATTGATGTTAATAAGAGTCACATGGAACACTTCAGTGAAGCTACGCTGAAGACAGAATGACTATTTTCACGTACGACTAATCGCTTCACCACTGGGCCCTGCTGCCGATTCTGGGCCAGGGCAACAGAACACAGTGTGGGCTCTCGGAAGTATCACCATTCCACTGGGATGTACCATTCCAAAGGGGACATGCAGTGTGCTCGATGTTGCCCTCTAGGGGTTGGTGGAGAGAAGATAAGGGGCATCTCTCTGCGGCCAGTCAGAGCAGGTCTCCTATAGCACAGATACCAGAAGCCTGAGGTTTCGGAGCCAAAGGACCAAGGTTCTCCTCCCAGCTCCCTCAGCTACGCCCCTCTCTGTGATTTACATGGTGTAACTGTGTCTGTAGCAAATGGATCTGGCACTGTACTGGAGACAGGGCTAGTGGGCTGTGTTGCCGGATGAGTACTCGGGGAGCACAAGAGGTGCATTTTGGCCCAGGCACAAAGTACTTCAGGCACCAGGGAAGCCGTTAATTAGCAAAGCAGAATGTGGCTATTTTTAATTCTGGTTTAAAAAAAAAAAATCAAAAGCACAGTTGCAAGGAAAGTTACTCATTAGAACCCTGCCTGTCTTTACAGCAGAGGCCAGGGGGAAAGTTACATGAGCCCCAAGGCTTCCATCTGCCCCCGACATAAACTAACATTCTTGTTTTCAGTTGATTCCCCAAATGCTCTCCAAGCGCTGCCACCCTCACTACCCGGGCCAAACAACTTGCTTTTCACCTGCTGGTGTCCCACCCGTATCACAAGAGCTCCAGAAAACTCCAGCGGGGCTCTTTTAAAGGGGCCAAACCCTGAAGGACTGAGTGTTTACTTAGTCTGTACTCGGGCTAGGTGTGTCGAAGTAAGATACCGCTCTCCCCGAGGAGCAGAATCCTGCTTGTAGGGGCTATCTGGAGACACAGCAACGTAGGTCAGAATCAGAAGAGAGAAACTGCTCCGGTGGAAAGAGACCACCCTGAGCAGGGCTCATTTTCCACCCCATTTAGAACTGCCAGACTGTCTAGACATCAGAGTCGTGTAAGGAGCAGATGGGGCTGTGCTCTGTTGTTTTCACTCACAGGTAGAGCCGCCCAACTGTCTCACCAGCTGGAAATACGGATGAAGAGTTCGAGCTTGTTAGGAGCAGCAAGCTGCAGGGAATGGGGGTGGCTCTGCGGAGCCCACTGCTCTGCTTTGGAAAAGCCCAGGAAATGACAAGAATGGGGAACTCTGGCTGGATAAAGAAACTCCCTCTTTCTGGGGGAGCTGTTCAGGGAAAATAGACTGACATGCAGGACTTGCGAGGGTGTCTGAAGTTGCTAGGCCTGTGTAGGTTACCATCAGAGCATGGTAAGCCGTTAGGTAGAACAGACTGTTTGATGTTTTAAAATCCTTTTTCTCTTACCTTTTAACCGTAGGAACAAAGCAAACACTTCAGTTTAAGAAAGGCCATGCTTGCTCGCTATATTCAGCGACCTGCTGGGTAAGCACGGTAACACACCGGCTGCTGTAGTCCAGGTCTAGCTAAGAGTAGGAGAATTGTGGAATTCCACCCTGGGACAGAGAAAGGCACGAGTCCTGAGTGGGCGCACTCAGAGACACTGCAAAGGGGACAGAGGTGCAACTCGCCCTGAAACCGTGACATTCAGATTCCGGTTCAGTGTTACAGAGCATTGGTTTTGGCCTGGACCGATCTCTAGGGTTAAGTGATGCATTTAGGAACAGAGGATGGGCCAGATTGGATCATCAAACCCAGCCCTTAGCTTTCAGCAATAATTGTACAGGATGGGTAAGGGACCAGTGAAATGCCACATCCCTTTTGCCCCTCCCCCCCCCCCCTTTTTTTTTTTTAAATTAAGCTAGATATAGAGAAGAAATTCCTTCCTGGCCCTGGTAGACACACCGGTCAGCACAAGATCCAATGGCCTTATTTTAACATGCATCTTGTTACATGGGTCTTGTTATGGACCATATATGTCTCCAGCCCATTGCACGTGTCCAGCCAGAGTAACTATTGCCATCTGCAGCTGCGAATTCCACACAACCACTACAACATATTGGCTTGGATCCCACTTCTGAGTTCATTTCCTCCTGCGTTCCACCCCACTCCCTAGGCTCTGAATAAGCTACTCTCCATTTGCCGCCTCTTCTTCCTCCTCATGACTTTGTACCTGGATCAGCCTCCCTCTTAGCGTTCCCCCAGGTCTCTGCCTCTCCTCCTTCTGATCAGTGCTGGATACCTGCCGTATGCTGCATCTCTGGCTGTAGCACTCAACCAAACACCAAAGGGCGAGATTCTGCCAACCTTCCTCCGGTTGCACGGCTCTTCACTGCACAAGTAGTGCTATTGGGTTCAGGGAAGCTACATGCAGAGAAGGTACAAGTCTGCGTCAGTAATGTTAGCCGAATCTGGCCCCAAATAAGCAGGACGGGTACCCAGCCAAAGCAGAATTTGGCCCCAGTTCAGCAAAGCTCTGAAGCACGTGCTTCATTCTGAACAGAGGAGTAGCCCACTGAAGTCAATGGGATGACCCACATGCTTATGTACCCACCAGAGAGACTGTTTTAGAGGTGTCCTGCACCTGATCTGTGGAGCATTTGAGCCTGCTACAGTTCTTTAGCTCAAGCTTTAACAGCTCATGCTTTTAGCTCTGGAGGTCCCCAGTTCAATTCTGGTGCAGACAACAGGCCCCCCGCCCCCACACACACACATACTTATATGTTGAAGGGCTCTGCTGGACCGGGCTCTGTCATGGACCCGCCCCACTGAATTCACGTGATAGAATTACAGAAAATGGCTACAGTGCAATCAGAGGTGGGACTGCAGCACATGTAGACCTACTTGAGCAAGCTACAGTACCTCAAATAACAACAACAGCCAAGGTGGGGTAGCAAAGACAGGTACATACCCATACTTTGTACAGCCCCTGCCGCTGCAGCTTCACCACCATTGTTATTCAAGCTAGCTAGATCAGAACTAGCCGGGGTACGGCTACACACACATGGTACAACAGCTGTGACTGCAGTGTCGACATGCCCACAGCAAAGTTAACGGAACATCTAGAGGCAGAACACCCTTTTGAGACCCAAATAATGCTTCTCATTTGAGCTGTGCTTTAATACAGTCTCTGGCAGGGAATCTCTAACATAGAGCATCTAGTTCTGAAGCATTGGTTTGACGTTTGTGACCATAAGAACAAAGACATATATAGATACTGTGGGAGGAGATGCTGTAGAAATGGTTGTCCATAGCTATGCAGACATAGGATTAAATAATAATGACTCTTACCAAAGAATCCCAGGGTCACCATAACCAGCAAGTTTCAGAGTAGCAGCCGTGTTAGTCTGTATTCGCAAAAAGAAAAGGAGTACTTGTGGCACTTTAGAGACTAACCAATTTATTTGAGCATAAGCTTTCGTGAGCTACAGCTCACTTCATCCGATGAAGTGAGCTGTAGCTCACGAAAGCTTATGCTCAAATAAATTGGTTAGTCTCTAAGGTGCCACAAGTACTCCTTTTCTTTTCATAACCAGCAAGTTTTGTCCTAGGGAATGATTCCACTGTGTTCCTGCAGCTAAATGCCAATAGCCAAGCACGGTCTACTGTGCTGATTATCACACAGCTGGGTGCTTTCTTGCAGCTTGGTACTAAAAAAAGTAATAATAATAGTCATTGTACTGGAAAGGACTGTGAAAGCTTTGTGAAGATGGGCCATTTGCTTCAATATTCCTATCGCAGGCCTGGATGGAACCACAGTGCTGCACTCAGAGCAGTTTTTAAAAACCTTGATGGAATTTTTGTGATCAAAATCTGAACACATTCCGGCCCAAGGAGCAGGGCAGAAAAATACAGCCCACTATTTTTACGTATATATAATGTATTCTAAAAGGTTTATCAAGCACAGTATTGTCCAGCTTCCATCCCTGTAGTATCTAAGCACCTAATGAATACAAGTGGACCAGGTTCATTCACTTCTCTCTGTACTAGCAGGGTAAAGCACATCATGTACATAAGCAAGACAGAACTGACATTAAGCACTTCTGTACCTGACTGCTGACTCTACATGATTATTGCTACTGGGTAAGTTGCTTTAGTGGTTCCTGAAGGTCAAGGGTAAACCGAAGAAAGAAATGGAGACCTGGGAGAAAAGCAGAGGATAAGAGGAGAAAATAGATAAGAAAGTGGATAACTAGGTTAATAAATAAATAATAATAATCACTTTACACATTAAAGCTCTGGCTAAAGCCAAGGCCGTGGTTAAGTACCTTTCTTAAGTGCATGCTTCACTATCTCACTGAACTAAGGCCTAAATCCGATGTTCATATTAAAGGAAAGCCACAGGTGCACATTTTGTAAAAAAAAATGCAAATCAGCATCACGTGGCTTCCTCCTTAGAAATGGATCTGCTGGATTCATGGGAATACATTGTTCTGGTCTTAAATGTATTGAGTAAATTCCATCTTCACTCACACTGTTGTGCAAATCCACATAAGTCACCAGGCTTAGAGAAACTCTGAGGAGAGAGAATTTGTCCCAAAGATTTTACAAAAGGTCCTAGACTTGGACAAGGTGAGACACTGAATGAGCAACCTTTGCAGACAATACCACTTTGTTTTACTTCCAGTGTAGTGAACTAATGATAGACCAACTATAGTCAGACCTGATGACTTTTAGGTCCATTAATGTTTTATTTAGATTGTAGAGTGCTGGGAAAGTGGCCAAGCTGTTGCTTTTGTTATTGTACACTCCTGATACATCATTGGTGTTCAGACTCTATGGTAACGGGAGTCTCACACATACTTACCTACATACAATTAGTAGTTTACATAGAATGGTGCCATGCACTGCCAAGAGGAAAAAATGCATTGTTTACACAATTGACATTTCCCAGTTATATTATTTTTCCCATTATTTTACATTGATAGAGCAGCTAAAGGACTGAAGTGCCTCATGAAAAATGTACAGACACCATCACTGAAAATGCAACTGCTTCTGGGGTAGGGAACATTTGTACAAGCACACTGGACAACAGTGAAAGGGAGGGAAAGTTTTTTTGTGGTCAGGTAGGCCAGAGCTAACATCTCTGCTCCTGGGAAGGCCATGAGATCCTGAATGGACACAAGCACTCAGTTCCTTGGGTTTACACCTCATCCAAATGGAGAGATCAATGCCTCAGATTAGGCCTGACCTAAGACCCATTGAAGTCAGTAGAGAACTCCCATTGGCTGACTCCGGAAGGTCCTCAACAGGGCATTAATTCAGTGGGTGTAGCAGGAGCTCAGTGCCCCATCAGAGTGACTCCAGATCAGCTCGGGATAGTCTGGTATTTAGCGTGGATTTCCTCAAACAGCAAAAAGTTTCTCATGTGTCCCCAAGTCTTCTCTAGTTTCTTCCAAGCTCTGCATGGAAGGAGGTTTAAACTGGACCACAATGCTGGACCATAGAGATAGAGGGAAGGGGATAGACAGTATTCCCAAGGATGTTCCAGAGATGGATTTCCAGTTGAGGAGAGGTCAGCTCTGCCTGTTTCCCTAGGAAGGTTAAACTGGCAGCGAATGGCAGTAATTTGATCATATAGGCAAGTGACTAATAGATCCTGTGGTGAGCCATTCTCTGCATTCAGACTGGCTCAGAGTGATTGCTGCTGACAGGGCTGCAGAGCACTGTTAATATATATTCTAGCTCCGTTAACATGCCATTAACTATCTCAAATAGCATCCCCCCTGAGGTTCTTCTTCACCACATTAACAGCCACTACCAGTGGATAACTCTCCCGCCCCAGTCTTTCCTATTCCGCTTCTGCTCCACCAATCACAGCCATGACCCAGCCTTGGTTTCTTTCTCCAATGCCCACTTTTTGGGCCTTCGTTCATGCTACTCCCTAAGCATGGAGTCCAATTTCCAAGCCACCTCCCTCTCCCCATTCAGTGTCCTGCTAAACACTCACATCCGGAGTTGCTGCCAAGGAATGAATTAAAAAGAAAAATCTAACAGCACCACGGAGGGGAGTACATGCCTTACTAAGGGATGGTGTGTGATGTTATTGTAACTCTTTTCCTTCCTCCTTACATCTTCCCTGTCTCCCTTATTCTTGTCTGTTATCCTCGCTTGTTGCATCCTGTCTGCATTGAGGCCTTGATCCTGCACCAAGACCTTGATGCCCAAACAAAACCCAATGACGTCAGTCGGGCTCTGCACAGGGACAGGGGTCTGCCCGTGCAGTTCTGGGTGCAAGATCCAGGATGCAGGCCCCAATCCTGCAAAGACCACACACTATGTCTATGTCTAAGATTTCCAAAGGGGTCCACACCTCCATTCACATTTTTTTTTAGGGGTCTGCAAATGAAAAAAGGTTGAAACCACTGCATTAAAGTCTATATGCTTGAAGGTGCTAACCAATATTTTGGTATATTTCTTGTCCACTAAAGTACAATTCAGTGTGTTGTCCCATTCAGATTGAACTCTGCATCCATTTAAAGGAGAAATGTACTCACTTCTAAAATATTTATTATACAAGCAGGCGCTTTCTTTTGGAAACAGGATTGATTGCCCTTTAGAACAAAAATCTTCCCTTTCTGCTATGCAGTGTTAATAGCTCCACAGAACTGGGATATGTTGAGAGGGGTGAACAAGCTTAATTTAGTTTTGCTTCCACTGTTAAAAATTAGATTCTCCCAGTTAAGAACCAAAAACCTTTGACTTAAATTGTACATGCTCCAGTAAACTAACCACTAAGACATAAATAGACACAGATGTGTCCTGATTTGACAGCTAGTGTCACAACTGGAACGTTGTTCTTTAGCACATTTGACGTTTAACCTTCTTTCACAACTTTGCGTTATTTGCAATATTGAGTAATAAGCAATGCAAATAGGGACAGCAACGTTGAAAGTGAGTCATTTGTAAAGCAGGCAGGACGTCTTCCATTCAGCACGTCCATTCTTTGGGGGCACGTTCTGTTAAACTAGTGAGCTAAGCTAGCCACAGCTGGCAGGTTACTCGGTTGGATTGGCAGATCAATCCACCTGACGTGGTGGTTAGGGTGCTGTACAGTCACATTGACTCAGCTGTCGCTCACGATAAAGAAGGGCTGCAACAGTCTGTAGGTCAGAGCTTGTGGGAAGCCGTATCAAGAGGTGTAGCCTGGTACGTCAGTCTCCAACGCTATTTTTCATTGAGGCACAGCAACAACTGTTCTCATCTAATCTGCTTTAATAATTAAGGGTTTGAGGACCACAATAAATACCAGGAGATATTCTGAATGCAGAAGAAAACAGTGTGATGAGTCTAGCAGGAAGCACAACCAGCAGACATTTAATGGGGAGGGGTACTGCTTCGTGACAGCTCTGACTTCTGACGCTTACGCTCCTGGCATATTTGTGTCTGTCAACATACAAAATGCACAGTATAGTCAGCAATCACACGGCTGAGTCCCAGACAGCAGGGGCCAGCACTTACGGGCACCCAAACAGGACAGCGATAAGTGCCCTAGAAACACACATACACAGGAGACAAAACCAATTGTGTACTGTGCCCGCTAGGAAGATCGAGCAGTTTATGAATCCTAGCTTCAAGCTACCACAGAAGGATATTGCTAAATACAAAGAGTGAAATTCTGGCTCCACTGAAATTAATTGGAGTTGGACCATGGACTTCAGTAGAGCAGGATTTCACTCCAAACATGGAGAGAAATGTTTGGATTAACAGAACCACATCAAGTATGTTGGTACCAACCTATGAACCGCCTTAAAAAAGTGTGATGTTATTAGCCTTTAGCTTCTGAAATCTTTCTGGCTTTGTTATCCACACATTGCTGAGATTCTCATGTTAAAAAGTCAGTAGCCATGATTAGAAAGCGACCCTACAATTATTCCCCAGGTGCTGCTGCTGTGGAGGCAGAGGGAGCACGAGTTGCACCCTCTCCTGCATTGCCCAGACATCAGGGAAGACGCAGACTTAAGAGAAAAAGAGTACTTGTGGCACCACTCTGAGACTTAAGAGAGACGTTAAACCTGTGACTTGCAAAGCCTCGGTGAGAAACCCACAATGGAAGCCTCCCCAATTTTTGTTAAGATACCTAGAGCAAATGGAATTGGTTTGAAATTAGAGGGAAAGGAAGGAAGTGGGGGAAAGGTATTGTAAGAAGAGTACTGGGATGAGCAATGTACCTAGCTGAAGAAAATGGAGAAATAATGAAGCTATAGAGCAGCTATATAATACTAATACCTACATAGCTCTTTTTGTCAATCGATCTCAAAGTGCTTTACAAAGAAGGTCAGTATCACTATCCCCATTTTACAGATGGAAAAACTGAGGCACGGAGCAGTAACATGACTTGCCCAAGGTCACCCAGCAGGGCAGGGAAAAAGAACCATGCTCTCCCAAGTGCCAGAGTAGCACACTATCCACTAGGCTGCCTCCCACCTGTGCCACCCCATTGACATCAATCATAGTATTAATATACAACCTGAATCTAAAAAATGAAGGTGGTACTTTAGAAAAAGACCCTGTAAATGAGGAGTAAGCGATGACCACTCTCCCCGCCAGCCACAACAGAATCAAACTCCCAACAGACTTAGATTCTTCTTCTTCCAACCTGAGTCCCATCTTCAAGTCCTCCTCCTCCTCCTCCACTCCAGTCCATCTTGAAACAATTCCTCCGAAACACCACAGCTCATCAAATCCTTTTGCCTGACATCCATCTGTCTAGTTTGGGGGCTTCCAACCCTTCTCTTACACTCTACTTCTAAAATTAACACCCTGCTTCCATCTTATTTTCTGGACTCTCTTTCTGACCACAGACATTCACAATGATGCAGTAGCTCTCATAGAAGGTTGATAAGCTTCCCTTGCAAGAAACGCTGTATTTCATGGAGGGAGCTATTATTTTCTGTATGCTCATTTAGACCCCGCAACGGGGGAGGGCTCAGAATCTAGGCTCTAGCCCAAGTGCCAACATCTGTACTGCAATTTTACAGCCCCACAGCCTGAGCCAGCTAACCTGGGCTCAGAGACTCAGTGCCCTGGGCTTTCTAGTGCGGGAGTGTTGAGCACCTAATGGCTCCTATTAAGGTCACTGGGAGTTTTGGCTGAGTAAAGATGGAGTAAGAATGGAGTGAAAACGGCAGAGCTCTCAGCCTTTTGTTTTTAAATGTAATTTTTCCATTTTGAAATGTAATGCACATAAGCGTAGATGTATTAATGTAAAAAAAAAAACCCACAGGTGCACAGGTGCAGGGGTTGTCTATTTAGGATTTTTACTGGTGGCTTTAAGCATATTTCCCCCCCAAAGTCTGTTTAATTTTCACTCCAGCTCAGGGCCTCAAGCTTTCCGGTTTAGTGCGGGGTCACTGCTTAGCTGAGCCTTGAAGTGGGTCTTTTATGCCACAGCAAACATGAGAAAAGGAACAATAGTATTGACAGAAAGGTTCTTTTCCAGGAACTACCCAGCTTCCCTCTTCCAGCCTGGAAAATGTTTCCTTTTGAATATTTGACTCTTTCCACACCCCTGCTCTCTTCCCACAGCAGCTTCAAGCAAATGCCCAAGTACATCTCAGGCCCCTGCTACATTTTATTATTTAACTACCAGTTCCCTTCAGTGCTCTCAGCCCTCTTTCCTGGCTGCTCCCTGCAGGCTGATCTCTTCTGTCTAGGATTCAGAGTAACAGCCGTGTTAGTCTGTATTCGCAAAAAGAAAAGGAGTACTTGTGGCACCTTAGAGACTAACCAATTTATTTGAGCATGAGCTTTCGTGAGCTACAGCTCACTTCATCAGATACATACCGTGGAAACTGCAGCAGACTTTATATATACACAGAGAATATGAAACAATACCTCCTCCCACCCCACTGTCCTGCTGGTGATAGCTTATCTAAAGTAATCGTCAGGTTAGGCCATTTCCAGCACAAATCCAGGTTTTCTCACCCTCCACCCCCCCACACAAATTCACTCTCCTGCTGGTGATAGCCCATCCAAAGTGACAACTCTTTACACAATGTGCATGATAATGAAGTTAGGTCATTTCCTGCACAAATCCAGGTTCTCTCACTCCCTCACCCCCCTCCAAAAACCCACCCCCATACACACACAGAATCACTCTCCTGCTACATCTGATGAAGTGAGCTGTAGCTCACGAAAGCTCATGCTCAAATAAATTGGTTAGTCTCTAAGGTGCCACAAGTACTCCTTTTCTTTTTGCGAATACAGACTAACACGGCTGTTACTCTGAAAACTCTCCTGCTGGTAATAGCTCGTCCAAACTGACCACTCTCCAAGTTTAAATCCAAGTTAAACCAGAACATCGGGGGGAGGAATTCATTTGCAAATTGGATACTATTAATTTAGGCTTAAATAGAGACTGGGAGTGGCTAAGTCATTATGCAAGGTAGCCTATTTCCTCTTGTTTTTTCCTCCCCCCCGATGTTCTGGTTTAACTTGGATTTAAACTTGGAGAGTGGTCAGTTTGGACGAGCTATTACCAGCAGGAGAGTGATTCTGTGTGTGTATGGGGGTGGGTTTTTGGAGGGGGGTGAGGGAGTGAGAGAACCTGGATTTGTGCAGGAAATGACCTAACTTCATTATCATGCACATTGTGTAAAGAGTTGTCACTTTGGATGGGCTATCACCAGCAGGAGAGTGAATTTGTGTGGGGGGGTGGAGGGTGAGAAAACCTGGATTTGTGCTGGAAATGGCCTAACCTGACGATTGCTTTAGATAAGCTATCACCAGCAGGACAGTGGGGTGGGAGGAGGTATTGTTTCATATTCTCTGTGTATATATAAAGTCTGCTGCAGTTTCCACGGTATGCATCCAATGAAGTGAGCTGTAGCTCACGAAAGCTCATGCTCAAATAAATTGGTTAGTCTCTAAGGTGCCACAAGTCCTCCTTTTCTTTCTGTCTAGGATGAGCTGCACACACATGAACTGTGCCTTCTCAGTCTGCAGCCTAATCAGGCCAAGGTGACTTGCCTTTTCCCCCCTTGGTTGCTGAGGTAACTGGGCCCTCTGGCCCAACCCCAGAAGTTCACCCCTTCTGAGGTAATCAAAGTCCAGCAGGAGGTGCCTTTCTTCCACCCCAGCCCCATGCCAGGCACACAACAATCCCTTCTTCCTCCCTTTCATATCAAGAGTCACTACTTCCCCTTCCCAGGTGGCAATACAGGGGGACCCTACAGCCTCCTTCTTCTAAGGGTTCCTGGCCCTGTAAGCCCTAAAGATTTGGACACCGTACCACCAGAGCCAAACCTGGGGGAAAAGAGGGAGCTGAGTCTCTTCCCCAGCACATCCTCCTGTACGACCTGACTGGTTTCATGCTCTTTGAAGAGCACCTGCTCCTAGGACTCCTCCCCTTCTACAGCAGCCCCTCCATCTTGCTGCTGTCTCTTCTCTCTCCTTTGACCCCAAAAGCAGTGCTCCCCCACAGCCCTCCTCCAGTAGCTGTGCACCCACCCAGCTATGCCCTGTACTGTCCCAGACCCACCTCCTGGTTGCCTGACTCCTTCTCAGCTGACATCCCCCATTGCCTCCAGCTGGGGAGGCAGGCCAAACCTGGCCCAGGTGCAGCTGAGCCACCATCAACCCTCTGAAAGGGCCAGCTCACCCTGTGAGAGCCTGCAATGAAGTCCATAGCCTGGGTTTATGACACCATGCGGCACGGTTATGGAAGTGACTGTGACATCACATATGTGAAATTAGGACTCCACTGAGAGCCAATTCCTGCTGCTCACCTCTCTCATGCAGAGCCCTGTTGGCCATAATGGAATTGCTCACATCAGTAAGGTGAGCAGGACTCCACCTTGACAGAATGAAGGCCTCTTCAATTGACTGTAGACCCAATCCTGCAACTGGATCTGCCTGGATGGAGCCTCTCCCATGTGGAGAGCTAGTGGAGCGCTATGGAGCTAGTGGAGCTATGTGGAGCGCTAGTGACCTCGGTAGGACCCCACACTAGAGCCAGGGTCTGCCTGCGTGTATCTGTTTACAAGATTAGGGCTCTGATGGCAAAACACTCAGGCCCACATCCACAAAGATATTCAGGCACCTAAACCCCAGACTTAGGTGATCCACAATACTCCCTTGTGGCTGCCGCCTAATCTTGTAAGTGCCTAAACTTACTTGGTGCCTAATTTGTCAGGGTAGAAGTTCCCTAGATACCTAAGTTTCTGCCTCTGGACATGCACACTTCAGAGACATCAACGGTGCAGGATCAGGCCCTTAACATCCACTCCCAAGGCCCTTCCTAGGTTGGAATTAGGCCGTACCATGGCAAATGGCCATTGGTAACATCACTGTGTTAGTTAATGGTTGCACATGCCTCTTTACATTTTCACAGTGCTGCACAAGTGCCAAGTTTCTTTCCCCTCCATCTCTCTCCAGCCTCACTTCTGTAGCACATAGCTGCCAGGCTCATAACTGAGCCATTTCCATCCCAGCAGAATCTAAGATGGTCAGGGAGGCCTAAGCCTGGAACACACATTTTGGATATTTCTGCTAAAATGATCCGGGGTGAAATAGTTATCTATGTTAGCATTGGAAATGTCATCTGTAGGCTTCAGAGTCAACACCCCATTGAGATGCACATCCAAACTCTTGTTTAAGGCTGTCTGCAGACTCAGGAAGATGCTGCAGTGGTTTACACTCGGAAAGTTAATTTCTTTTAATGAAAGCGGAGATGCTAAAGAATCTGAATACTTTCCACAGGCCCCATAAATACATTAAAACAGGCCAGATCCAACCCACAAACCAGGTGTTTGACATCCCTGCTCTGAATAGCCAGTTTCTCCAGAACTTCTTCAGCATTTTAAAGGCACAAAACACGTACTCTGTCTGTTGGGTTTATTTCTCCTGTTCAGCTGTGTCACCTCCATACAGTGGCTGCCAGCAGCTCAAGAGGTTGGAAAGAGACACTGGGCTTTAATTTGACAATCACGATATAGAGGCATTCGAAAATCCTGTGCTCTTACATTAGGGTTTCTGTCTACAGCATCCATGTCTCTTTCGTAATGAAATACAGTCCACCGCCTAGAGACGCAAGAGCAATCTAAGCTCGTTTTCTTTTTCTTCACGCATCATAATCCTGACACCGAGCATGTCATTTTCCATTAGCATGAGAGAATGAAGTGTTCATTCCTTTAGTCCACCACACAAAGAGATGAAACTATAAATAACATGCTTACCAATTTATTTCATTGGGGTCATTTAAAGAGCCCATGGCACGGATTTAAGGGTGGGCTGTTGGGGCAGAATCTGAGATTATTTTAATTCCCTTTGTTCTTTCATTAGTCTTCTCTGCTCCCTTTTCTAAGATGTTCTATAGTGTCACTATGAAGTGTTAAATAACTGCTGCCTTCCACCCCAGAGACAGTTGCATGTCAATGCTGAGTGAAGCAATCCCTATCTGCCACTTATCTAGCCCAGGGGGACTTTCTGAGGATTCAGTAATGCTTGTATGTCACACTGGCTGGAGTGCCTTCCAGAAGTCAAGGGAGCCCAGAGGAACTTCTGAGGATAGAGCTTGCTAAAGGACAGTCACAGGTGCAGCTTGGTGCATTTTCAGCTGGTAATGGGCACAGAATCTTAACTGGTACAAAGAACGATCCCGAGAAACACCAGTTCATCCAGTGTACTACACAGCTCTGTTTCTCTGTGTTGGGGCAGAAGGGTCCCCATGAATTTTCTTAGGGCCATGGGCCCCCTCTAGTGCTCCACTACCTGGACTGCAACTAACCCTTTCTAAAATTAAATTGCAACTGAGCACTAGGGGCCTGACTTGTAAAGGTACTTAGGCACCTAACTCCCAGAGGGAGCCTAAATACCTTGAAATATCTGGCGCTTAAGTTTAGTGCGGTTAGGTGCATAAGTCCCAGTTTGGGCTCCACTGAGATCTCCAAAACTCCCATGTAGGCAACTAAACTCACGGGCACCTACATTTTCAAAGGAAAAGGTCGCTCAGTGCCTAAGTTTCTGTCTTGGGGCTTGCGCACTGCTGCCTCAAAGCTAGGTACTTGGATGCCAGTCTCCCAGCTAAGCCCAAAAGTGATGCATCACCCAGAGAAGCTAGGTGTTCTTCCATTGAACTTGCCTGCAGGTCCCACTGTGGTAGGCATGCTTAGAGGCCCCCGAGAGGATTGGTCCCATTCAAAATCTGATTGCTGGAGAAGGGCTGCCACCACCTTCTTTTAGCCCAGTGGTTAGAGCACTCACCTGGGAGGTGCGGGAGACAGATTCAATTTCCCCCTTCAAGCAGAGGGGGAGAAAGAATTTGAAGATGAGGGCTCGAACCACTGAGTCATGGGGCATTCTGATGGGGACTTCCTCATGCTCTCCCGTTAAATAGTCATTGGGCCAGAGAGACAAGAAATGTGAGAATGACACTGTAACTGCAGTGATTAGTGCTCCCATTGGGGAGATGGGAGACGTAGGGGCCAGTCCCCTGCTCTAATCATCAGTTATCCCACAGGGGAACAGTTTCAACAGGAGAGATCGAGGGAGGGCTTCCTACCCCATCAGCATATACCACAGCTCAGTGGTTAGAACACTCAGCTGAGACATGGCAGACCCCTGTTTGAATCCTTTCACCCCTTTTGGAAGAGAGATGGAACTGAACCCAACTCTCCTACACCCCAGGTCAGTACTCCAACTACGGGGCTAAAAAATATAAGATGGGTGGTAGCAGCAGCCCCTCCCTTTGCCTTTTGTGCAGAGCGAGGAAGGCACCAAACTCACATCAGAAACTACTTAGGCACCTAAATCACCTGACTCCAGGGGATGGGTTCCCGTTCAGGGAGCATAGCGTTAGACACCCTTCTCCCAGACAGGAGCGGAACTTAGCACACACCTCTCTGGTCCGCATCGGCCAGTGGCTAGCTTACAGGGCTCCTGGCTTATCATGCTGGCTTTTGTAGATTGCATTCTAAGATGCCTCTCTCTCCCATGTCATTGCAGAGGGAGCCTAGGTGCCTAACACGGCTTCCTGGATCACAGCATGTTGCTGTGATTTTCCAGGCACTTAACCGTCAGCTGCTAGGACGCTCAGCATGCAATGCCCAAGTCCCTACAGAGAGCTGAGGTCTGGGCACCTAGGCAGCTACCACTCCTTGATTTCCCAATGCAATGAAAGGAGTTAGGTAGAGGGTCTGGCACCATGAGAGTTCAGAGGGCGTTTGAGGGGGAAAAGGAATGGCATCAGATCAGACTCAGCAGAGCTGGGACAGACCTATTAGATCATTAGTCCATCCCCTACCACCACATCCAGGATGATGCTCTATAGAATACAGCCTTGGAATGAGGAACATGCTCAGATGAAAAACAGATATTGCAAGGGTGGGAGGGGGGAATTTCTTACCTGTCTTACTACCGCTGTTGACTATTAAAAGGGGCTGATGGGGAAGAGAGAGAAGAACATTAATTTTTCATCTTTAGTGCTGTTTGTTGACTCTCTTCGGTACGGTAGCTGGCACACAAACTAGTTTCCTTTCCCCACTCTCTTGCCTGAGGCCAGTGCCATGGCTCGGGCTGGGTTGCAGGGAAACACCTACATCCTGCTCTTTTCACTCAGTTTTCTTCATTTAAGCAACCAGCTTTGTACATCACTTGTTATTTCTGCAGTTCTCTCTTGGCTGGAACATATCAGAACCCTTGACCATATCTCAAGGGCCCCGTTTGGGGAAGCAGTGGAATTTCTGCTTATCAATGAGGGGGATTTGTCTAGTAGGGTTAGTGCACGGTTTAGGGTTATCTGAACTGCTTAAGGTCATGGGGGCTTCCTGCTGTGTTGATATAGGTCAGGCACAGAGTAAACTCCCATCAGGCAATCTGATTGCAACAGGGGAAAAGTTTGTAGGATCCCAGCACGGACAGCGTGGCCTGAAACACAGGATGGCCTCATGGGAAATATCACTGGTGCAGCTGTTGGTCCTTATATCATGGCTGTAATATCTCCCATAGGACCTTTTAGCATTGGCTTCCAGAATCTTCTTATGCTCACATCTCCCACGGCACTTTCAAGGAAGAAGGAACCCCAAGGACAGAATAATACACACAGCCAATGAGAGAGTCAGGCTGCATCTGCACAAGCAAAAAAATTAAAGTAAAAAAAACAAAACCTTTAATTCACCACTAGTAGGAGCATTAGGGTAGTCAGGGCTCACATGTTCTTACCACGACCCCGCTATCCCTAACCCTCCATGCTTCATTATTTCATAAGTGAGAAATTTCCCTCCTAAGACACATACAGTTCTGGAATACAGAGGTCACTCAGTTAACACGTAGAGCTCTTCTGACTGCAGATTCAGGGCAACGACGGGAAAGCAGAATTTCAGTCCTCATTTTTCCATGACGTACGCATTTAAGCCTCTTAACACTTGGAGTTGTTAGGGCCCAGCACAGATGATATTGCTAATTCTTTTGGTGCCAAGTGCCACTTAAAATTCCACCCCAATCCATGTTGGGAAGAGCCTGAAAGCAAAAACTTTGGAATTAATGAACAACCTCCCAGAAACCATGCTGCGCCAAGCTTCGGCTTTGAAGGTATTTGTCAGATTATCTGTAGATAATTATCAGATATTATCTGTAGGCAATTTTTGTGAGGAAATGGACATTAAATGAATGTTACTGTTCTACCATTCACCGTATGGGTGTAGGTGGTGGCGGGGAAGGGTGATAATCTGGGAAATGGTAGGTGCAACCACGACTCTTCCTTTTGGAAAACCATCAAGGAGAAAAGGTGTAAAATGGTTTGGATGTTTCAGAATTAAACTGGTTCTAGGATGTTCAATTTGAAGGGAAACCCTGAAGTTTCAAAGCCTTCAACTAGAACAGGATGGCAGCAGGCTACAGAGATCTCAGAAACTGTTATGTAAAATGTCCCCTTGCATTGTCATTTCTTCCAGGAATAAAAGCGCTGCACAGCCTGGAAAGAAATTCCCCAGAGAGTTGAACTTGGGAACATCCAAACCTTTCCACCGCTGCATTCATACAGAATAACATATGACCACACCCCACAGTCTTGCAGGGCAGGCAGGTGCTGAATGATTGCTCCCCTAGGAACTCCTTTTAGCCAGGAGAAATCAGGACATGATTTTATTTCTTGGTAGATTAAGCAGGTCTCCAGTTTTTTCAAGCAACCCCAGCAGTTCACCTGACTAGGTCCTGGGCACGAGGACTGAGGTTTGGAGCTACCCAAGCTCTGCTGAAAGGAGCCCTAGCCAGCAGCAGCATCACGATCAAGCAGAGAGACTCGCTGACAATGTTAAACACCTAAAGGAGTGGTGGCTGGAGCCACTGGCCTAATGGGAGGACAAAAGGGAAAGAATAGGAGCTCTCATTGCTTAGTGGAACATTTACGGGGGACAGGGGAGGGCGGGACACTAGCGTTAGCACCATCCTCTCTTCTGCTCCATCCTTGTTCTGAGTTGGTCTTCAGCCCCTCTCTTTCCTTTTCAGTTGCATCTCTTCTCTCAGCTGGTCACTTCAGGCCAGCTGATGCCACTGCACACTTTAACCCATTTGAAAGCCAGGTCAGGTCATACTAAGCAATTCCCTTCTGCAGGCGGCATCTGGTGCAGGCAGCCCACGGGTGGGAAGGGAGTATCCACCAAAAAATGCTATGGAGGAGACTACTGCTTAGTTTCACACACTACACGCACGGATTGTATCAGCATGGGGCTGTATCTATGATCAGGCAATACAAATGAATTCAGAATAATTCTGTTCAGTAAACACAGTACAGGGACTTTCAGACTGTTTGCCTGGAACCTCCACGCAAACCTAGAAGAGCATTGGAAGCCTTAGCACACGCACACAAGTAGCAGAAGCCCCGGCTAATATAAATATAAGGTTGGTTTTGTGTTTGTTTTTTAATATAAATGTCATAGTAACTCGGAAGGGAATCAGGCTAAAGGGAATGTCTCTCTTGGACCAGAATGCTGTGAAGCACGTGAGGAATGGCAGCCAAGCAGACTGAACTCAGGATTTCTTGGATTCTTGGACCTTCTGAATTTCCTGCAAGCAGATGAAGAAAATGATTTATCGTGTATTGCTCTCTGTAAATAATTCATAGCTTCATAGATTGTAAGGCCACAAAGGATCATTATGATCATCTAGTCTGACCTCTGGCATAGAATAGGCCATAGAATTTCATCAAGTGACCTTTGCATCAAGCCCATATTTTATGGTTGAAATGGACTATTCCTTTTAGCAATACATCCAATCTGGATTTAAAGAGACTTCACATGATCCAACACATCTCTTGGTAAATTGTTCCAATGGTTCTCTCACCATCAGGGTTAAAAACGTGTGCTTTGCTCCCTATCTGAATTTGTCTAGCTTCAGCTTCCAGCTATCAGATCTCGTTCCACCTTTGTCTGCTAGGTTAAAACATCTTCAGCTATCCAACATCTTCTCCCATGTACTTCTAGACCGCGATCATATCACCTCTTCACATCCTCTTTGTTAAAATACATAGATAACAGTCTTAAATCTCTCACTATAAAGCAGATTTTTCTGACCTGGCATCATTCTTGTAGCTCTATTCTGGACCCTTTCGAATTCTTCAACATCCTCTTTGAAACGGGGACCAGAGAACTCCACAAGAGTCTCACTTAATGCCAGACATTGCGGTAACCCCACTGCCCTGCTGCTACTTGAAACTCTTCTGCTTATACATTCAAGGATCCCATTAGCCCCCTTAGCCACTGCATCACACTGTGAGCTTGTGTTGAACTGGTTATCCACCAGGGCCCCTGTCCTTTTCAGAGGCCCTGCTTTCCAAGATACAATTCTCCCAGCCTAACTGCAAAGCTTAAAGTTCTGCTCTTCGTTACATCACCCATGCCCAATCTTCAGAAGTAACTGCTTCAGCAGTGACCTTTAGGGCTCACGAAGCCAACAACTGGGTCCTGGCTTTGGGTGCATGAAGGTCACTGCATTTACTGATTATGTTCTGACTAGTGTCACTGTGCTTGGCCCAGTCCAACACAACAGAAGACAAGGCCCCTGCCCTGGGTAAACTTTTGCAAATAATGGTCCCGGACCAGGAGAAAAACCTCTGCATACCAGAGTTCCCTCTTTAAGGCCCTGAGTCAGCAAGGTACTTCAGCAAATGCCTAATGTCAAGCATGGGAGTAGCATCCCATGGAAGCCAATGGGACTACTCATACTTAAAAAGTTAGGTATGTGCTTAGACATCTTACTGAGTCAGGGCTATATGCCTAGCTACAACTTTGCCTTCTCTCAGAAACGGAATGTTTGTCAAGCATTTCCTTCTGATGCTCTCTAACAGTTGACTCTCCATTTACAATAGCTTGCACGGTACCCAAGGCAGAAGAGCCCTAAATGACTTACCTCTGCAAGAATCTCCTTCAGTTCAAAATAGGCTTTTTGTAGATCATTATTGATGATGATCAAGTCAAAAAGGCCAGGTTCATTACCTAGTGAATCAAAACAGGAGTTAGAACACAGGAAAGAAACACTGGCTCCTTTGCCTCCTTTTTTGGGACTCTAATTCTTGTGGACTCTTAACATTTTCATTTTATTTCAGCCACTGCTAATCATCTCCTCTGTCAAGCTATCCTTGTGAAGTAGTTTTATAGGAGAGCATGCTGCGTTCTACTTAGTTCAAGTATAGTCTTAAGACTGCATCAGGCTAAGAGCTGAATGTAGCACAGATTCATAGATTTTAAGGCCAGAAGAGCCGATTATGATCATCCAGTCTGTCTTCCTGCATAATAGCCCATAGAACCTCCCTCAGTAATTTCTGCATCAAGCTCATATCTTCTGGTTGAGCTAGAGCATATACTTTTGAGAGAGAGCACATTCTGCATACACTCCCTACAGAGAAAGCAAAATTTCTTGGAGGATTCTAAACAACAGGAGCTTAGTTGAAACCAAAAAGAAAAGGAAACACATGGCATGGAGAGAGACTCACTTATATGACCTAGAAGGATTCTGAAAATTAAGTTGACGATGAGACATAAGATGTTACGGATGAGACTACGAACATTGCTTTGCTGCTGAACTCATTACAAAACTAAGACCAACATAAATGAAGTCTGAAGGGGCTCAATCCAATAGATTGTGAAACAATCACCAGAGGTAGGAAATAGAGAGGATGAAAACACAAGACTTTGGAAGAGCAGGAGAATGGCCATTACTCTGTTACTGACTGCTATATGGCCCCCAGAATTATTGAAAAACTACACAGGATTCTCCCAGGTAAGAGTGGATGTGGAAGATGGGCTAGAACAAGGAAAGGATCAGCAATTTAAAGGCAGAAATAAAGTTTGTTGAGGCAACTCTAGGATTTTCCTTTTAAACAACTCTATGCAACTAAAGGGAAAGAGGTCCAGTGGGTAGAACACTAGCCTATGACTTGGGAGACCTGGGTTCAAGTCCTAGTTCCGCCACAGACTACCTGTGTGAATTTATTTACCTATAGAATCATAGAATATCAGGGTTGGAAGGGACCTCAGGAGGTCATCTAGTCCAACCCCCTGCTCGAAGCAGGACCAATTCCCAATTAAATCATCCCAGCCAGGGCTTTGTCAAGTCTGACCTTAAAAACTTCTAAGGAAGGAGATTCTACCACCTCCCTAGGTAACGCATTCCAGTGCTTCACCACCCTCCTAGTGAAAAAGTTTTTCCCAATATCCAACCTAAACCTCCCCCACTGCAACTTGAGACCATTACTCCTTGTCCTGTCCTCTTCTACCACTGAGAATAGTCTAGAACCATCCTCTCTGGAACCACCTCTCAGGTAGTTGAAAGCAGCTATCAAATCCCCCCTCATTCTTCTCTTCTGCAGACTAAACAATCCCAGTTCCCTCAGCCTCTCCTCATAAGTCATGTGTTCCAGACCCCTAATCATTTTTGGTTGCCCTTCGCTGGACTCTCTCCAATTTATCCACATCCTTCTTGTAGTGTGGGGCCCAAAACTGGACACAATACTCCAGATGAGGCTCACCAATGTCGAATAGAGGGGGATGATCACGTCCCTCAATCTGCTCGCTATGCCCCTACTTATACATCCCAAAATGCCACTGGCCTTCTTGGCAACAAGGGCACACTGCTGACTCATATCCAGCTTCTCGTCCACTGTCACCCCTAGGTCCTTTTCCGCAGAACCTAGGAGCCCTAGTTATGGACTGGGACCCGCATCGTGCGAGGTGCTGTACAAACAGAACAAAAAACAAACAAAAAAACCAGACTGTCAACTTGGGCAAGTCATTCACCTCACCATGTCTCTGTTCTCCCATCTGTCACATGGGGATAGCTTCTCTTCCCTACCTCACAGGGGTGTTGTGAGAATAAATACATTAAAGATTATGAGGCACTCGGATACTACCCTGATGGGGGGGCCACAAAAGGACCTAAGATAGAAATAAGGGAAGCTGTTAAAAAGTGAAATTCACTTTACTTCATAATAAATTAAAATCTTGAAACTTAACTTAGTGCTCCCAGCCATCCTGGAGCGCATTAACAGCTGTCAAAGTATTTTCATGGTGTGGTTGGTACCATTAAAAAAAAACAACAACAAAAAAGACCCCATCAAGCCCAACTCACTCTACACAAACCCTGAAGCACTAAGAACAGTGTAATGCTGAACAGTGCATCAGTGGCCCTAGTACCTGGTAGCATCTTTGAGACTGAACTGCCCCATCCCCCTCATGCCTGGGACTGGGGGCAGGGAGGATGTAACAGGAGTGGAAGCCAGGGATGGGAAGAACTGGTCTGGAGGAGTGAGGGGAGGTGGGAAGGGGCTAGGTGGTCCTACCCGTTTGTAAGGGGGAGGGGATCTTTCCCATGGTGCTGTGCCAAGGGGTGAGGGAAGGGAATCAGGGCTCCTGTTCTTTCAGAGGAAGGGGGAAGGGAACGGAGAGGAGGATTTTTGCTTCTCGTGCCTAAGGTTATACGCAGACAATGGAAGGCTGAGGTGTTCTCTCTCACAAACACACCCGGAGCCTGTGAGGTCTTTACAGCTGTGATTTCCATGCTAGTTTAAGTGGTGACATGGCCCCGCTCCTCCTCGTCAGTCCAGGACAGTGAATCCCCTCTTCCCCCTACAATTAGCTCCCAGCTCCCAAATAGTCATGGTCAGTTCATCTGGCCGGATCTTCCATAAACCCCTGAGACAGGGAGCCAGACATCTGCGTATGACAAGGCGCCAAAAACTCTGACGTGCCTTCCCCCGCCCCCTACCCCCAGTCCCCGCTGAGGTTGTGTCTGTGCGAGCTTCCTGTACTTACTAAGTTCCATGTCTACACGAGCTGCGTTCAGCCGCTTCTGGAGACTCTCTTCGGACTCTGTCTGTCTGTCACGCAGTCTCTTTTCCTACAGCCCAAAGATGACAAGTGTAAATGCACATTCCAAGCGCCGTTTGGAGAACAGTCGGCTCCGGCCCCCAAGTCCCATTACTGCCATCACAACCACCCTCACAAGGCTCCAAGTCACAGACCTCATATTTATGGCCAGAAAGGACTACCCAACTGTCTAGCCTGACCTCCTGTAGATCACAGGCCACCAACGCCACCCAGCACCCATACACTAAACCCAACAACTGGAATGAGACCAAAGGGTCACAGCCCACAGAAGACTAGACCGTCATGTGCCACAGGCAGAGAACAGGAAGTCATTTCAAACACCCTCTCCCCTGGCACATGGCTGTTTCTGGAGCCAGGTGACACCGTGCTGTCCATTGGCCAGAAGGAATAGATCAAGAGGCCGGCTGTGGGTACTGGCCTTGACCAATAAAGCCTCACATATACCATGGGATGTAAGGAAGTATATCCCCACTTTAGCAAACCATTAAGTGACTTGCCCCAGGCCACGATGCAAATCTGTCCAAACTGGGATTTGACCTCAGGAGCTCCCGGCTTCCAGCCCTGTGCTCAGGCCACTGGACTATGCTGCTTCTTGCAATACTACTGTCAAAGGAACAGCCATGGAGGTATAAATGGCAGCTGTTAGGCGACACTTTGGAGCTGATTTTGCGACAGCAGCTCATTGCCTGGCCTTTCTTCTTCTTAAGGAGGAACACCACTCACATAATGGACTTAGGGTAAAAAAACAGAAGAAAAAGTCTGGGAAGGATGATTTGTCGGAGTCACTGGACTGGGACTCAGGAGATCTGGGTTCAATCTCTGACTCTCTCATAGACTCCCCGTGTGACCTTGGGCGAGTCACTTTTATCCCCGTCCCAGTTCCCCATCTACAAAATTGGGGTGACAACACTTCTCAACCTCACAGGGAAGCTATGGGGATACATTCATTAATATATGGGGACACGTGAGACCACAGATAAGAGTTCCATGGTGTTACCCCATGATACCAGCCTCACTAGGATTTACTGTAATAGATGGATACTGAAGTCCTCATAACCCCAGAGAGCATCATAAACACAAAGCTTTCCTAAACATGGACCGACGAAGGCCATGCCCTAGGGATCTTGCAAACTAACATGAACACAGCTTCAAGCACAACAGGTGCTGAGACACATGGCAGATGGGAAGATCAGACGAGGAAGAGGATCCGAGAGACGCAAGGGAAGGAGCATGGGAGATGGAGCCTTTTAAAGAGAAGGATGAGCATGCACAAAGCCAAGAGGAGGAGTATGAGACACAAGGAGCAGAGAGGAGAGAGGATAGGCAGAGGTTTGATCAAAAGCCATTACCTGTTTTGTGGGTCATATAGTAAATTGATCAATGGAGAAGAGGCACGAAATTCTCATCGCCTCACTGAATTCATCCATTAATTGGATCATCTTCTGCTATTGCTGGAAAGACCCCAAGGTAACTTTCCCCTAGTAAGAGCACAGTGAGGACATGGGAAAGGAGGCTCACTCACCAAGACTTCTATGGACGGAGTCTGGACAGAGATGTAGATTGGTTTCAGGTCAGTTTTCTTAATGTTCTTGACGCCCTGCAAGTCGATATCCAGGATGCAGATCTGGTTCCGTGCCTGCACGGCCTGCACCGCAGCTTTACTGGGGGGAAGGGAGAGAAGAAGTTGGTTACTGGACACACTGGGGTGGGGATGCCATGCAGGGAGAGCCAGGGAATCTTAGCTATCTACTCTTCGTGCATTAAGAACCATTCACAAGCTATGCTGCACCACTTACGTTCTCTTTTGCATTGATATTTCCCAGCCCCCGTCCCTAGAGGTGCCACATGGTCACAAGAGGGAGGTGAGTGAACTAGAAGTGGAAAGTTCAGAAATGGAGGCAGTGTAGCCTAGTGGATAGGGCACTATACGGGGGACTCAGGAGGCCTGCGTTCAATTCCTAGCTTACCCTGCTAGGAGACCTTGGGCATGTCACTTTCCCTCTCTGCCTCAGCTTCCCCAGCTGTAAAATTGGGATGATGATACTGACGGCCTTTGGAAAGCGTTTTGAGATCTACAGATAGAAGTGCTATATAACAACCAGGCATTATTATTTGTATACATTTCGTTAATCGTTGCCTCTATCTCCTCATGGGAAACTGTAGCAGTTCTAATATGCCAAGGGACTTGATCACAGCTCCTTGGATTCAACAGGAGGGGGCGGATAGCAGGACTGTCTCAGTGACTGGTCCACAACTCTAGATTTCCTCCACCCCCTTTTCCAAGAGGGCCCACATATGTTGGCCTACAGGGCAAGCTGGAAGGCATCACTATTCTCTCCCAGGCTCGCCCTAAAAGCGGGGCTGAGGGAAGAAATTGTTCACAAGGGGCTGGCAAAGAGGGAGGAGTTTTATGGTGGGCACTGGAGAATTAGATTTTGTAGGCTGAGACCACAGAATTTGACATATTCTTACAAAATCATATAGGTGCCTAGAGCTTCCTACAAGTGCATATTGCTACTTCAAGAGAAATTAAGTGTGTAGAAATGGCTAACGAGATGGCATTGCATTCCACTGAGGTAAACACAGAGCATCTTAGTTACAGGCTAGCAATGACATCATTCCTTTGGAGAGGCTCAAACACCAAAGCCCATACAAATCCCGAAGGACTAGAAGGGTGACAACATCAAAAGTAAGGTAGAACATGATCCAATGGCTGGAAGTTGAAACTAAACAAATTCAGAACGTAAATAAGACATACATTTTTACCAGTGAAAGTAATTAACTGGTGGGACCATTTACCAAGGGTTTTTATGGATTGTTCACCACTGACCATTTTTAAACAATGACAATGCTTTTTCTAAAAAATTTGCTCTAGGAATTCTTTTGGGGGGGGGGGGGGGGGGGGGAAAGAAGACGAGTTCTCTGGCCTGTGTTATACAGGAGATCAGACTAGATGATCACAGCGGTCTTCTTCTGGCCCTGGAATCTTATGAATCACAGATGCTTGGACTAAGGAGGAAAAGCCACTGAACAAGGTTACTTCTCTATAAGAGGTCACAAGTTTCCATACTAATAAATTCTCTTGAAGAGTGCAGTACCCTTCATAGGATTTGCCAGTCTTGGAAGATACCAAGTTAAGAAGGTGAGTATTAAAATATTTTTCCTTTGGACTGGCAAAGATAATCATATGCTTTCCACACTGTGGGCTGCATCTGATATGCTTTGACGTTCCCTTCAAATTCTCTCTATGATCCTCTTAGAACAAACTAACATCTAAAGACCAGTGACTCCAATTATCTGAATGCATAAAGAAAAACTAATCTGAATCCTATAGTAAATGGGTGTTAGCTGTTTGGGCAGGGACCATCTGTGTTTGTACAGCACCTAGCGCAATGGGGTTCTGGTCCATGGCTGGGGCTCTTAGGCACTCATGTACTACAAATGATAAAGAATAAGAGGAGAAAACCTGAGAAAATGTTTTGAGGTGGTTACGGAGGGTTTAAATTAGTTAAATTGAATGGCCACATGGTGGCAACAGAGGATAAGAGAAAGAGCAGCTCTTTAGAGAAAGCCTCCATACTCTCCAGCAGAGGTTACGCTGTAGCTCCTCTTGTGAACCTTCGCCCCACCCAACCCTGATCCCAGGCCCTCCCTACAGGTGCTCATAGAATCAGAGAAATGTAGGGCTGGAAGGGACCTCAAGAAGTCCACTAGTCCAGTCCGCTATCTGATTACAAGCTGAACGTGGACTGTCATATACTCTGCTAATATGAGAGAGAGAGAGAGAGTGACCAAGCATTCCTTTTGTCAGTATCTGCCCGTACAGCATGACCTTTTTATGTAAAAGTGACCAATCCGAACAAGATGTGTGCTAGAATACAGCATATATTCTCCTAAATTGTTATAGTAAGAATAATTCTCCCAGTTCTAACCAGTAACACACTTACTGCGTATGAACTTCATGACTTAAACAGAACCTGACTGAAAAAAATACAACTGACCTTTCAGTAGACGGGTGACCTGGCTAATGTTCCGTCCATATTTTGATTCTCAGTTACATGGCCAAACTGTCAGGATAGCACTACAGAGACAAGATAAGACTAAACAACCTCTAGGGGATGGGTGTGGCTGTTTGGTTTTGTCCCCCCATTGTCTATGTACTGCTCACGTCCTCTCCCTGGGTGTACGGTTTGGATGCGAATGATCATACTCTTCCTTACCTGGGTTACTGCTACCATGGATTGCCAGCCCATCTGTCCACTCCTCCTACCAATGTGTGTGTGCCTCCTACACATGGGTCATCTCCCTGAACGGATCTGCTCAGTCCCTATCACCTCCTCCTCTCCCAAGACCCTCTTCTGCCACAACACCTGAAGGATAGCAGCCAATTAGGACAGTGAAGCCATGGCTGCCCGACAGCAGGATTGATGAGGTGAGCTCACTCCAGCCAGGTGTGGGGCATGATTCCTAGGGAATCCTGTTTCCTGAGCTGGGGTGTCCCCCTAAGCCAAGGATATCGTGGTGGAAGCAAGGTCTCCCTAGATGAGCTCTGATTCCACCGGGAGCAGTGAAACCCATTAGCACTGTGGTTCCAAACTTGCTTTGATTGGAGGACCCCACCTCTAACCAATCTGCACCTGGGATTCTCCACCACGGTGTTCCCTACCTGTCAGCGTGCTGGCTATGGCTAGAGCACTGGAGTGGGACTCGGAAGTCTTGGGTTCTACACTGAGCTCTGACACGGGCCTGCGGGGTGACTGTCAGGAACACATTTCTTCCCTCTACACCTCAGTTTCCCCATCATCAAAATGAGGATAATGATTCCAATCTTCTTGGGACTGCTCTTTGAGATCTATGGATGGAAGAGTGCTATACAAGAGCACTTTTTTTTAAATCAGCATCTGTTTCCTCTTTGTTTTCCCCTTGCTCTCCCCCCAACCCTTTCCACCTCCTCTTCCTGTGTCTCATTTTACTTGGGTATTATATTTCTCCTTTACCCTGCTCATTTCTCCCACTAACTCCCACCCAGTTCTCTCCCGCACTTCTTCTTTCAGTTCCCTTTCCCCCAGCACTTTCCAGTCATACCTGCCCCACGTCACAGAGACGGAGGGAGCAGCATTGTATAGCTCCACCTAAGCTTAAGCCTGGAGGACAAACCCCATCTCAGGCCGAAGGAACCGTGAGGTGTTGTACCAGCTGGGGAATGGTGGAAAAAAGGAGAGAGTGAGTTAACTGTTTCCTTTTAACAGGTTTGCAGTGATTACTGCCATGATTTCAGAACGACAGACCTCACATCCAGAAGTCTAACTTCAAGCCACACGTACCGATCACAGACACACACAGGGAAAACAAGCTCCTGTTTGGTAAATGGAGAGGAAGAATGGCCCAGTGGTGAGGGTGCTAACCTGGGACTTGCAAGACCTGGGTTCAACTCCCTGCTGCAACACAGACTTCTTGTGTGACCTTGGGCAAGCCATCTGGCCCCTCTGCGCCTCAGTTCCCTACCTGCAAAATAGGGATAATAGCCAGGGGTGCAGTGAGGATACATTAAAGATGGTGAGGTGCTACGGTGATGGGGGCCAGACAAATACCTAGGACAGATGGAAAAAGAGGACACTTTCTCTTCCCAGAATTGTTTTAACAAATTGGAGCAGAAAGCTGGAGTTAGGAATGGATTTAACAAGACCCATCCTGCTGCAGCAGGTGACGCGAGCAAGACCCATCCTGCTGCAGCAGGTGACGCAAGTCCCAGCTTTCAAAGTTATTCTTGGGATTTCCACATTAATCCTGTCCTAAAGCCTTTAAACCCACCTTATCATCATTGCTGCACACTATACAAACACGGAGATCTACGAGCTTGCCTTGCATGTCGATCTCACTGACTGTGCTGGATTGCAGCTCTCCTTTCTTCCTCCCCAAACTGCGGAAGATGTTAGCAACTAGAGCTATGGCTTAGACCGCTTTCTGTCACAAATCCACAAAAATTGCTCTAACGCTAACCATGCAGAGTTGCTTTCCCCCCTCATCCTCAGATTTAAGCACACGAGATGCCTAAGGTACTGTCTCTTCCACTCCTAGTGATTTCTCAGCACCTCACATTACTGGACCCTAGAGTGGCATGCACACACTCAAAGATCTTGATCAAGGTTCTCCAAAGGGACTATTGAGTTTGGGTGCCTACCTTGAGGCATCTAATAGGGGCCTGATTCTCAGAGAGTGGGTGCTCAGCACTTTCTGGAACACAGGCTCCTTTAAGTGGTCTCCAATTAAGCATCCAGAACCATTAGTCTGAAAAATCTTAGCCCTTCTGGTCAGAGAAGCGGTGTTTGTGGATGAGTTTGTTTTTCAAAATGACTGACACCTCCTGGAGTAAGTTAATTTCTCTTTGGTTCAGGTTCTTATATCTTTCCCATCACCAAAATGTCTTGGAAAAAGCTTTCAGTCATGAAAGGATTAGATCTCTTGGATATGGCCTTAAATCCTCTGTTTTCTTCTACCACACTTTTTAGTAAGCCTTGAGGTTTTTCCTGATTTCCTCAGTTAACATTTCCTTTCCCTGCCACCATGGTGAATGCACCAGCTGGCTGCAGCTCAAAGAAGGCTGCGTTTCAGTATTGATTTTATTGCTTTGGGATTAAAGGTGTTCTAGAAATGTACAATATTGTATGAAGAATGGCATCAGCATGTTTCAGGGCATAAGCCAGTAGGACATGGGGCAGGAAGAAACTTGTATCCACAGCACAGCATTAGCAGTTGTTGGAGATAGACTAATCACCAGACTAGGTGAGGTAAGTATAGTCACCTATTTCAGTACTGGGCAATCCTTGCATTCATAAGATGGCCAAAGGTGTGCAGTAGAAATGAACCTACAAATATCTGGTAAAGCAAAGCAGCTGTCGGACTTAAAATATCTTCTCCTTAATGTATACAGATGGGCAAAGCAGAGTGCATAAAGGGTGGCGATATCTAGGGAGAAAAGATGAAGGGGAAAATTCAGATTCTGCATAAGCAGCTCAGTGGACGAAATCAACAAAGTTGCACTCGCTTCCACCAGGCTTGAATTTGGCCCTAGGTCTGCACTGAAGCCTGAGCTGTTTCTGAAGGGATGGGAATAGTTTGGAAATAAGTTTATGTCTATACAAAGGTTGCCACTAGATGATTTTAAATCTCCAAGAAAACTAGCAGGAGGGAATGGAAGTATTCTAGAGAAGGAGGTGGCCCTTACATTGCTCTTGGTCAAGTTTAATGATCCCAGGACTGAGTCACATTCAAAGTCGTTGGATGAAAAGGCCTGTGCTCAACCCAGCTGTGAACAGCACCATTCTGCAGTAGCAGTTCCTGGTATGCCATCATTCAGATATCACACACAGGCTTTGCCGAAGTTATATTCTGTATTTGTACAGCACCTAACACAACAGGGTCCTGCTCCACGACTGGGGTTCCTAGATGATCCTGCAGCACAACAATGAACAGTAACATCGCTTAGCACTTCTAGGACATGCCGGGTTCTGAGCAACGGTAACTGCACTGACAACTGTGGGTGCTCAGTACCGCTTAGGACCCAGCTCTAAATAGTCTGACGGATCATGTCTGGAGCATTTTGGGGGGAAATGGAGAAAACAAACCTTAGTCTCTATGCTGGGAAAACCTGAGGGGAAATGTGTTACTACTACAAAGCACCTTTAATTCTGAAGTGTGCCTAAACACACACCGATATAGCGCACATACAGGACATACTTCCGCAGTGCTAAGATGCAGTTGCCTCTGGGGTGCACCATGACAGCTGTATAGTAGGGCATATTAACGTGATGTAAACAGATTAGGACAGGAAGGGAAGAATACTTAGTTTATCTCAGTGTTTCTTAACCTGTCAGTCCAGACCCAAAATTGGATCATCAGAATGTTTCAAAGGGTCGCATGGCAGCTCCTGTCCCACGGGGCTGGTTGGGCTTGCCTCCCTGATCCAGGTATTGCAACCTCTGGTGTCCCAGCACCACTCAGCCATCATGACAACGGGAGTCCAGGTGGGCTAACTTTGAGTGAGTGGCACCGCAACCCCATGAGCCAGGTCACAGCTCCATTTCCACATATTTGGTCCAGTCAAGAAGGGCGAGGCCAAACCTGAGCGATGCTGCAACCCCATAAGTTGCAACACCCAAAGATGACAGCCATGCCTTGCCAGCCTCATAGCACAGGAGCCACCACTGTGGGGTGAGTGACCGACAGGACCCAACCACACCTTGACCTCCCCGCAGGGGCAGGATCCGACCAAAACCACCCCTGGACCTCCACCCCCAGACTATTTACTGGGTCGTGACAGGCCATAAACATTTACAAATGGGTCCTGAGCCCAAAAAGATGGAGAACCACTGATCTAACTGAAACTGCAGGGGACACAAAAGTAGCCAAGATGTGTTACCAGAGTGGGAATTCAGCCAGAGACCCACCTCTAACCATAGAAAAAATGCCTAGAGATCATTAAGAACCACAAACAGAAAGGCCCTCCATTTTGTTTCAGCACAGCACCCCTATCATTGGGCTGGGGCTCGGACTCAGGAGGGAAGAGCCACAGCTAGTCCCTAACTAACACCTGGCCACTGAATTCTTCCAGAAACGCACTGAATGTGCAACTGCGCTCGTGCTGGAGATCGAAACGGGATGGCAGAACACGGTGGCACAGTCAGATCTCTTCACAACCACCTCCTCCACAGAGGGGAGGAAACAGAACTCCTGTTTCACTGGCTTCTCCCGCTCTTCTTGCCCATCCCAGTTCAACTCACTATCTTTTCCCCAGTTCTTTCTCCACTGTTCCCCTTCTCCTTCCTATTTTACTCAGAAAAGAGTTAAACTGACATAAAAGAGCAAAAAGTAAACTCTGCATTGCACTCTGTGATGACATTTGTCTTTTAATCTTTAGTTGGTAACTCATGTTTGAGCAGATAGGGTCCTAAAAGTTGACACCGATCACACCCAACTGAGTGCCACATCTTTGTCTGGCCCATGCCCAATGCCTCCCCAGGCAGAGGAGTTAGCGTTATACTCTCCTGACCAAACAGCAGCCATTGCCATTTGGGGCTGGTAAGCTCAACTTGCTCCCTGAGAGATATCCCAGAAGAGGGGCTTCCTGGATTAAAGAGAAAATCCTGTTCAAAAGCAAACTCTCCTTAGCAGATTGAATCCATGGATTCAAGAGGCTTGAAATTGGTTTCTCCTTCAAGGTGAGTTGGAAGGTTTCTAACGGCTGAGATCGAAGGTCAAGATTACGTGTTCCTCCTGTGCAAGCCAATGACATCAGAAAAGCTAGAGTAAAGCAGGAAGCTGCCTTCCTTATGTTGCTTTAGGGAAATAATGTCTAATCTTTCAAGAGACACAGAAACTAGAACTGAAGTGAAGGCAGATACTGTAAAGTGAGAGAAAATCATTTTCATTTGTTTTGTTTTAAAATGTATTGATCTGTAATTTTATATTCTGATAATGCAGTCTGATCACTCAGAATCTTAAGACTAATTTTTAAAAGGGATGTGTGATTTTGGTTGCCCCAATTATTGAGACACCTTAAAGGGGCCTGATTTTCAGAACATGCTGAATACCCAATCTCTAGAAGGCAGGTCTCCTTAAACTGTCAAGTTCAGCCCTCCAAATCACTAGTCATTTGGAAATTTAGACTTTTTTTGCATTTATTTTTAAAGCATTTCAGTTCCCCCTTAAAAGGTATTTGCAATTTTAAAATCAACTCATTCTATTATTGATTTGGTATCTTAGTAAACAATTGAACGTATTTTACTTTTGCCATTCGGATCTAATCTGTGCTGTAATAATTGTCAGAGATTTTGTATTATGTAAGATATCTGACTTTTAAATTTATATTGCAGCTTAATTAGTGTTTCACTGATGATCACTTTTATGCCAGTAGCAATGCTATTTTAAAATCCACTTTACACTTTAATACTAATCACAGGGTGCCAACACCAGAGAGAATTTATTAATTTGTAAGTGTTACCGTACCAGACTGAGGCATGTGTCACTTCCTTTCGCCACTGATCTGATCACACTCAGGCCATGGGATAACACAGGGAGTGAATGCAGAATCTAAGTCCCACTTCGTTTAATTAATCTTTGTAGAGCACTCTAAAGATGGAGAGCACTGTAAACATTCTGTATGAGTGAAATTTCACCTCTGTGAAGGGCCAGCATGAGCACTATGAACCATCTTGCACTCACACCTTGGGGCTTAAGCACAATGTGAGTGTTGCACACTCCCGATACTCACCTTTTGCACAAGGGTGAATGTCACCAATTACTAGTGACAGAATAAAATTAATAACAGACATGCTGCCAGAGTGAAAAGCTTAGACTAGGGAGAGAATAGTGTCATGGCATGTTAAAATATTTCCCCATCATCTCAGGGCAGAACACAAGTAGCCAGTAAAGGTCAATCTGCAGCCCACATGAGCTATTGGATACAGTGTAACAGTTACATACCTTGTTCCATACATGTTTCCAGAGAACTCCGCATGCTCAATGAATTCGCCAGCATCAATTTCTTTCTGCATTTGTTCTCTGGTCACAAAGTGGTACTCTAGATCCAGCAATATTGAAAAACAAATCTATATCAATGTGCAGCTTTCATCTGACTTAGAACAAGATAAAGGCTCAGGGCCAAGTGTGCACATTTGGGGACTTAAAATGTACTGAAGCACCTAAATGCCTATGTTAGGCAACTAAGTGCTTATTTAGGTGCCTAGTTTTCAGGCACTCAAATTTAAAAATTTGGCTCTTGGTTACCACAATCAGAAACACAATGGATCCCTGAACCCGGATCATAGTATGCAGTTATTTCCAATACATCTTTAATAATTGGCCAGATATACTGTCGCTGCTGTTTACGTTGCCTCTTCCTCTTCTATTCTCCAGATCTCCAGTGTCCTCTCTCATTACGGTGCCCTGCTTACAACACACTACAGTAGCAGATGAGAAGTCATTTCAGGCTAAGTGCCTATTTTTAGAGGTTTATTGTGTCCCCCAGCCCCCCGCCCCAGCTGAAATTTCTTATTCTCAGTTGAAAGGTAAGCTTTCCTTTGGGAAAGTAGGTACAAATCTCATGTGGACCTTTTTGAGCTATCCAGGCATAAAGGCACCAGTAAGACATTTCAGATGCTTTTTGGTGCTGGGTTGACTCTAATGTCGCTGCATTTAAGCCTCAGTTGCTCTGGCACTTGAATTAAATTACACGGTTCCCCCCAAGTCAGTAGTAAAACAATGGCCCTAGAATGCTTTTTGGGAGGGGCTCCGGGTTCTATTCTGTGCTACTGGAGGCAAGGTCTCTTGGATCAGGGATGAAATCCAGAGCCTTACTATTAGTAGCGGCCTTTAAGATCTACGGCACCTCTAGACTAAGAGACGTATTAGAGCATAAGCTTTTGTGGGTGAATACCCACTTCTTTAGATGCATGCACAAAAGCTTATGTTCCAATACGTCTGTTAGTCTAGACGGTGCCACAGGACTCTCTGCCGCTTTCACAGATCCAGACTAACACAGCTACCCCTCTGATACTTTAAGATCTAGATTTTCAAAACTGGGTGTCTAGAGTTTCACTCTTAAATCCACTGGTAGGTACCTAAATTAAGTGGCCTAATTTTCAAAAGTAACTCCCACTGAAGTTAATCAGAGCTGCTGAGTACTCAGCACTTCGGCACATCCTGTCCTAAACTGTTGTGTAAGGTTGCTGTGTGCTATTACACAGCTGCTACCTCCTACAACAGTGGCAGCTGCATTTCATTTGAAGGTGAAGTGATCCCTGTGTATAGTTTGTATCTTCAGTTTATAAGACCCTTTGGGATCATTCAGAATGAAAGGTCCTATGTAAGTGTAAAACACTGTTACTGGACACGTACTAAGTAAATACACTCCATAAATGCTAAGTAAATAAGGTCTGACTTCCCCACAACTGAACTTTCACACAACGTGCCCATAAACAACAAAACTTGCTCAAACATGTACTTATCTATTGGTTACAAGCCTTGTTTGCTCTTCATTGTCTACCAGCAAAACTGGCTACTCCTCTCAGGTTCTGCAAGCTTTTATATAGCAGGAAACGCTGTCCAGAATTCTCAGAGCAGTAGCCCTGCCTAATCTGACAATACACACAAGTGCAATACACTGACCTTTGCCATTCACTTCTCCGACTCTTGGCTGCCTTGTGGTATCTGTAAGCAAACACAATCTTTGTAATTTTGTAGTTCACCCAAGAATAAAATAATGTAAAAGCAATACATAGCCACTTACTCAGCAGCATACACAGGCTTCAATTCGATCACTTGGTAATCTGATTCTCTGTTTAATCTGATCAAAGTTTCTGGACCCAATTTGCATCACTTGTTTCTAGTTGCTTTAAGCAGGTATTATTAGATGATTCAATCATTACTTGTAGAGGGGAAGGATGGTCCAGAGGTTAGGGTGCTAGCTTGGGACTTGTGAGACTCAGATACAATTCCTTGTTCCAGCACAATCACTTAGGGCTTGTCTGTGCAGGGAAAAAGCCTGCATTAGCTACTCTGCTCTGTCTTCCCATGTAAACATTCTTACTGTGCACTAAGAATGCCTTGTGCTCATTAGCTTAATAAACTTCAGTAGTGCATTAAGATAAACTGCCTGAAAGAGTCAGTGTGGAGTAGCTACTGTGCTTTAAATTCACATCCTAGTTAACTGTGCATTAATCTCCTGTGTAGACAAGCCCTTAGGGTATTGTAGTGAGGCCGTATGGTTCCCCACCGCCCCGGAGAGGGACGAGCCCCTCTTGACACCAGAGTGGGCGGAGGACAGGAAGTCCCCCAGAGGTCAAGGCGCAGGACAGGAAGTATAAAAGCCCGACCCCAGAGCTCATTTGGGAGGCAGCTGGTGGAGAGGCCAGACACCTCCGGCCTACCTCCCGGTTGGGAGACCCCGACGACTTACAGCGGACCCGAGGACTGGCCTGACCTGCCGACTCCCGATGCCAACCAGAGCCTGGAGGAGCTGCCCAGCCTGCCCCTCGCCAGTTACCCAGAGGACCCCATGGTGCTTGACCCCCTGGAGGAGCTGCCTGGCCTGCCCTTCGCCAGTTATCCAGAGGAGCCCATGGTGCTGGACCCCCTGGAGGACACCGTCTGGATCCAGGTACCTCCAGAGTGGGAGTTTGGAAGTAGCCCGGGGGCAGCACACCCAGAGCCTATATCAGTGTGTTGTGGCCAGGATCCCCACTGACTCAACAGCTGGTCTTCTGCCGCTGTTAGGGCCCCGGGCTGGGACACCGTGGAGTGGGTGGGCCTGCGTCCCCCCTGCCACCCAACTCTCCCAGGCCCTTCTGAGCCAAGAGCCTGGGCTGGTTGTTTATCTGCGTTTGCTCAGCCCCCTGAGGGCCTGAGCCGTTGTCTCTCTGCTGCCTGCCCTAACCCAGGCCTGGGCCTGCTAACTGCATAAACTGTTGCTCAGCTCCTGTCTAAGGGCCTGAGCCCTTGACTCGTAATTGCCTCCAACCACAGGCTGGGCGCAAATGACGGTCTGTATTTGCCTCTATTGCTGCCACGGTGAGAGACTCCTGCAGCCAGGCTAATTCCCTGTCAGCAGCTGGAAGGAAGTAGCGAGGCAGTGTGGCTCCCCACCACTCCAGAGAGGGATGAGCCCTGGCCAAACCCCTCTACAGTTATGTACATACTACAAGCACTGCTGTAACTACAACACTTACGACAACAATGGAAGGGGTTTTTCCATCACTGTAGTAAATCCACCCCCTTGAGAAGCAGTAGCTAGGTCGACGGAAGACACCTTCGGTTGACCTAACTAAATTGCACAGCTTGTGAAATTTTTCACAGCCCTGAGCGATGTAGCTAGGTTGACTTACGTTTTAGGTTTAAACCAGGCTTAAGTCTTCCTGTGCCCTAGTTCCCCCTCTGTAAAACAGGGATAATTCTACTTCCCTACCCCACAGTATTGGATAAATTCTTTTCAAAAGACTGTGAGGTGCTCATATAGATAGATAGATTTAATGAATAAGGTCAAATTCTGAATGAGATAGGAGACCAAGTTAGAATCCATATGGAGACCACTATAAATTGTTATTTTGAAGCACTACCATGTAGGGACGCTGGAACAATTTGTATACTGGGGGTACTGAGAGTCATTGAACCAAACTGTAAACTCTGTATATAATGGAAACTACTTCAAGCCAGGGGTGCAGCAGGACCCCTAGTTCCAGCACCTATGCTATCATGTGCTCTGGAAACTGTGATACACCCTGTGGCAGTCAGCATGGAACACAGTATGAATGACTTATTTCACACGGATTGGAATGGACTTGATCAAAAGAAGGGTGTAGTCTCATCTATGAGCTTCTGTCCACGGATTATAAACTCAGAGGCAGCCTAGGGGACAGACAATAAAGTCTATTTCTGTGCTGAATTTTGCGATGTGAGATTTTGTTGGGTTGCTAGAGACAAACAAAGAAGCATTATACGTGTATCAAAAGGAGACATTTTAAAGTCTTTTAGTCTCAAGCACTTTTAAACCTTTTCTGAAAGTCACAACATTCAGAGAGGAATTTGTGGAAGTCTGGGGCCAGGATTTTGCCAACAGCCTCCAAGCTACTGGTACAGAAAATTCCTACTGCAGTAAAAATCCATTTGATAAGTAGATCTAAAGACACCACCCAAAGTCCCAGCAAAAATAAGCTACCCAGCAGAGCTGGACTTCAACATGAATGCCATTGTTCTCAAAGTCTTGAAGATACTTCTAAGTGGTCAGTTAAGGCAGTGGGTACTAACCGCATGTTTTGTGGTGAACAGGTTGTGTAAAAGAAGACTGGAAATTCAAGCCTAGTCATCCTCTGGAAATTCAGAATGCAATTCACCCAGGTTACAGTCTGAGAATCTGCATCATCATTAACATTCAACAGTCGTTCTTTTAAAAATTACAGAGCACAAAAAAATAGAACCACATTTTCCAAAGACGATTTTTAAAAATTGGTTTAAAGAAAGCAGTTAATGATCCAAGAGAACTGGGCTATACGAATGTGCATTCTAGACTGGAAATTGGCTATGTCTGGTTGCTAATATAGAAGGCCCTCAATCTAGACCTAAAACATGACTTTTCAGGCAAGGAAGATCATCTGGATTATCCTTAGTCTCGATGCTGAGGTTCCATATAAACTGGGCCAAGACAGGGTGTTCATGAGGACCTTGTCTGTGGAACTCCTCTGCCTCTGAGGATGTCCTCTGGAACTCCTCCGTGGCATTTTCAAGGCTCAGCACAAGGCCTTCTTGTAACTACCAGCACATAGTTAGGCATTTGGCTTTCCCCTCTTTCCAATCAACTCCTCCCTTTTCTTTTTTGGATTCATTTTCTTTGGACCAAAGGGTCAGAGATTTGGGTTAACTTTTAAATCTTGCACAACTTCCTGGATAGCGTATCCAGTGATAGAGGCTTTATCAATCAAATACATTTTAATGCCTGTAAATGGGAGGGTTACATTTATCCTGTTCCATTTAAACATTTTTCATTTGAAATTGAATATCACAACTTCAAGTAATACATATCTTTTAGAGACTGTAATCACTTTGGGGCAAAGACTGCCTTCCCGTATGTCTGTATAAAACCTACCACTCGGAGAATGCTACTGGAAACAAGCAAATAAACATCATCATCTTGTTACATCAATAAAAACAAAGCACAGATTATATCACAGGTCATCTACTCAGAGTCCAGTAGCAATGATCCAGCCGCGGGGTATTCATTTATTATCTAACTCCTTATCTTAGGTGAGTGCCAGTCACCTTAGTATCTGGGCACTAGAAAAGTATATATGATAAAGTCAACATTCACAGTTCTCCACATTTTGGAGGTAGATGGGAGGGACAGTAAATTAGCCATATAATAGGGCTATTTACGTACTAAAGGCATCCACCACACACTTCTCATGTAGAGAAAACAAAGACTGTTGTGTAGCTTACAATTCTAAGCAGGAAAATAAATCAATGAGCCAAAACGATCACTGGCACAAGCGGGTCGGTAACTCGGTGTCAGGATATAAGAATCTGAATAGAAGAGCAGAACTAACTATTCTGCTGACTCACCCTAGCAGCCAGACCACTCAAGTCTCATTAAATCCACCCACAGGAAGGTTAAAGCAGATGGGGTCTTGCACAGAGGAATCCTAATCAATTCTCTTGGGGTGTTTAGAGGACACAAGTCGTATGTTTGTAAGTACAGTTCTGCTTTAGGGCTTTGTGACTTTAAGACTAAAGACAAACCCCAGGAAGGGATGACTCTGAACAACATCCATTGCATGCTGTGTTAGGGGCAGCATGAAGATACCAATCCCTTAAAAGGTGCAATTCTAATGAAGTTACTGGAGTCATGTCCATTTACACCAGTAGTAAAACGTGGCCCAAGTTATGTAAACATACTTACTAGCACATAAGTTAAGATCGCTGTTGTGGCTTGGGTTAATGGACCTAACATGCAATTTTTATGATTTGGGGGCTAACTATGTGCAAACTGCCACTGAAGTCCTGTAGCAGCTACGCAGTCAGGCCCTTAGCTGTTAAGCAGCTTCGGTTTCGCTTTCCCTGCCCCACCCGGCACAAATACTCACGAGAGACACTGAAGCCGAAGACATTGCCGTAGTCTTTAAGCAGCATTTTTAACAAAGTGCTCTTTCCTGCACCCGATGGGCCACTGAGAACTACTGGTCTTGGTCCTGTCATGGCTGCATAGGGGAAAAAAACAAACGCATCTCTTGGTTAGAAACACACAATCATAAGAAATGCCAGCTTTAGATTCCCACAGATGCCTCATGCAGAGAGAAAGGTTTCTGTTCATTGCCTTCACTTACAAGCGACTGCAGCCAACTAAGCAATCATCAGCAAACAAATGGCACCGCCTAGGGGAGGAAGAGGGGTAGCAGAAGAAACAGTAGCAGTGGAACTGAGATGAAATATGAAATCGGATAAGCATACATACCCACAATGTATGGCTGAAGTAACTAGTTTAGTGCTGGTGGTGAAAAGCGCTGGACTGACAGTGCTAGAGAGCAACATCCTCTATCCAGAGAGCAAACACTAGACGAGCAGCAACAAGACAAGATTTCCTCCTACTGTGCCTCAACCCTGACCTGGAGGGAATATCCCTAGGACAAAGTGAGCTCAGTCACCAGGATCCAGTCAGTTATGGCCTCTCTACTGAGCCTGCTAACAAGAGGGACAGCTAGTGCCAAGTATAGGGCGAGTTCATTGTGATGTCGGCAAGTGCACTCAAGGAACTGAACCGAAATCAAACTCACTTTATATAAAGAAAAGGAGTACTTGTGGCACCTTAGAGACTAACCAATTTATTTGAGCATAAGCTTTTGTGAGCTACAGCTCACTTCATCGGATGTATACTGTGGAAAATACAGTATGCATCCGATGAAGTGAGCTGTAGCTCACAAAAGCTTATGCTCAAATAAATTGGTTAGTCTCTAAGGTGCCACAAGTACTCCTTTTCTTTTTGCGAATACAGACTAACACGGCTGTTACTCTGAAACCTGTTACTTTATATAGTCCCAATGAGCAGCAGTCAGACGGATGCCAGTGGCTACTAAGCTAGGCAGGCTTCATCCTGAGAGCATAAGGTTCCCTTTTTCCCATTACTCGGCCCCTGAGCCATTTAGTCCCAAGGGATGGACTTTTCTCTAAACAGAAAAGGGACTAGTAGCAAGTTTGCGGGACATTATAAAGAAACATGTTTACATGGGTATTTGGTTTGTAAGTTGTCAGGGGACCCTTTTATACTCAATACCATGTTATTTTCCCCCAGTGTACTTGCGGTCTATATAAATGTCATCTGTTATCCCAGTATAACACCTTGTACATACACAATGGGATGTTCGTTTACCACATGCGTTTAATAAAGGTGAGCAAAAACATCTGCACTGCAAGGTCTCAAGGAAGTAAAATCTGCTCATTTTTTTTCATTTTCACTGATGCCAGTGGAATAACCCTTCCTGTTCTAAGTGACCCACCGATAAGAAACCTAAGTATGATGCAGCTTGGGAGGGATGGGGGAAGAGAATCCAACTCAGCCATAAAAGCTTGAATTACCAGGCCGGAGATGTAAAAGAAGAGCAACTGACCCAGGCACTGTGGATGTTGCCACAGAACTTTCATCGTGAACAAGCTGAACCGCTTATTTCAAAGAGGAAAAACCCCGGGAGACAGGCTTGTCTTAGGAGACTGGTAACACATTGCAGAGCCCTTCACCTTTACCAAATCCTGGCCAGGCTGGTAGTGACTGAAAACCATTACCCTCTGACAGCTGTTTGGTGGTCTGTCCAGTCTGCTTTGGACAAGAGTCCACCTAACCCCCCTCCACCATAAATAGTTGACAAACTCAGCAGAGGATGGAATGGGTCAGTGTGTCCACCACCACCTCATTGCTAGAGTTGGCCCCTCCAGGTCATACCAGAGGCACTGTGGTGATGGAAGCCACCGTTCCATGGCTAGGTGAGGACTTCCATCCCCATGGCTATCAACCACTGCACTTTCATCAGTATTGAGTTTACATGAAAGTTTACAAGAAAAGTACATCATCATGTTGCAACATTTTGGACCCTGTTATGAGGGTGCAAACATACCCCAACCTTGGAGAGAGTGGGTCTTTGTCTCCCTCTAGTGGTTGAGCCACACAAGTGGATAAGGGTCTACTACCGCTACAAAGTAGCAGAATTACTCAAGCTTGAGCTACAACAGTAGAAGTTCCTGTACTGAAGGTTACAGGTTCAAACCTCAATGAAGTCTTTCCTCAACTAAAAGGTAAGACTCTCACCCCCACTACTCTTTCCCTCCCCGCCCCCCAGCCTTCCCCTAAATAACATCCCAATGTACATTCTGATCTCCGAATGCCCTCTCTCTGCAGACCCGGCCTCTTTTGGCTCAGCATCTGCAGGTGACTCTCAGCAAGGATCTTACTCTCATGCAGAGTAGAGGGAAGAGGGCTGTTTCTGACAGATGACAGAACTGAGAAATATATATTTTAAAGTAAATAAAGCCTTTCTGTTGGTGGCCAGTGATAGATGGGCTGTTAGGACACACACACACAAAACCAGCCTTTTATCACAATTGGCAGGGAGCGAGAATTCCTTCACAATACTGAATTCCCAGTCTCCGTGCCCTTCGTCCCTCCACGGGCGAGCCTAGCTCGGACCCTAAACTGGAAGGTAGGCAGCTCCCCTACTCAATCCCATTGTGAAACTGCCTCACTGCACGACCTTGGGCCAGACACAACCTACCTGCGACTGTTTGCTTACCTGGTAGGGAGGGGGGTAAGGAAAGAGGGAATGTTCACTTGCATAATTTCCTGAGGTGTGAGGTGAGTTAATAATTATCCAATGCTCAAACAGGTGCAGATGAATTGCATCCTGTATTGGCATGCAGAGCACCCCCAAAGGAACAATCCTGCACAAGTAACCATTGCTGGACTAGAAGATTCAGTAGGTCTCATCTCAAACTCGGAAAGACACAAACAATTAGACACTTACAGAATTAGTTCCAGTCACATATGCACTGTAGGCTTACCTCACGTGACAACTCAGACTCAGGGCAGGTAGAACAGAGCAGGTGGATTTAATTAAAAATTAATTTTAATTAAAAAAGTTAAAGTTAAATTAGAAGTTAACTAAAAGCACTATTCAAATAGGGACTGTACCATTTTACTCTTATTAAAAACATAGCAACTGGAAAATGAAGAGACATTAGATTATTATTTAATTTATTCCTCAGGAATTGGTTCCTACACCATATTTATTAGTGCTTTATCCTATCTAGTTTTTACCACTTCCCTTGGGATACACATCCATGGTTTAATAAACCTCACAGTTAGAATTTCAACCTACATTGTGTTTCCTTCCAGCCCTCAGTCTTTGGCGGAGTACCCGTCAAAAGTCATGCTAGATTCCAAAGTGGAGGAAATGCATTCCCATCCACTAGCTACTGAAGGGGCAACAGGATCTTAATGGTTAGAGCAGAGGATGAGGAATAAGAAGTCCCATATTTTATTCCCAGCTCTGTTGCTAACTCGCTGTGTGAACGTGCACAAGTCACTCAGTCTCTCTCTGCCTCAGTGTCCACTTTTCCCATCCATAAAATAAGGAAAACCGCTAAGTGATAGGGTCATGACGTGGCTTAATTAAAATGCTTTTAACAGCAAAGAGGCTCTGCAAGTGCAAATTATTATTACTGTTTTGTTCTAGGAAAGCACCAGATATATAAGGCAGCTTTTTCTCCAGCTCTCCAAAAGCTGAATAACAACTAAGGCCACATCTACACTATAGACCTTACAATGGCACAGTTGTACCATTGCAGCTGCGGAGCAGTAAGGTCTCCCAAGTAGCCGCTCTACGCCGAAGGAAGAAAGCTCTCCCGTGGGCATAATTAAATCAACCCCAACACGCCCTGACACTCAAATGCCAACGTGGCTCTTTGCCGCTTATCTAGGCGTTAATAATTCACTGTTCACCACAGTATCTGCCTGCTAACAAGAATTCCTTAGGCTGCCTGAAACATAGAACTCTTTAGTCTCCTACTTGTATATGCCAGTCGGGAGTGCTTGGATACTTTTTATTCTTGCTGTCTCCTCTTTTACATTTTCTTTTCTCTGCTCGCATTTCTTTTCCTATCCGTTAACAGCCACTAACAGGAAAGGGAAATTTAAAGCAAACAACATTTGTTACAGGAACTGCACTCTATTCAAAACTGATCCGGAAAGGAGACAGAGATAATCGTGGTTACTTCAATAGCACTGGCATATTCGCAGCATTCCCCAATTGCATGCCTTACCTTTTACTTTTATGCCCTTTCAATCGAAGTATAAAATCCAGCTCTTTGTAACAGCAGCAAACTGATAATGTGAGTGAGCAGGCAGTAAGCTGAGCTATTTGTGAACCATCTAAATCCTTAATTACAGATTCTCCATCTTAAAAGAGCCAATGAAAACTCTCCGCTGATCTTTAATCTCCTCCTGTGGTTTCTCCCACTCTCCTACTATTCTTATTGCTAAATCTCCAGGCAAGCCCGGGTAACACTCTGGTAAATGCCAGCATAAGCCTTCCACATCAAAGCATACTCTGGTTTTTAAGAAATACAAAGGACCAACTTAAGTGACTGTTTATATGTAACTGATCTGAAATATTACACATCCATAAAAAGAAACATCTTAGCAGCAAAGACATGATCATCTCTAGAAACAAGTACAATAGGGAAAGGGTTTGCTATTTAATTCAAGTTAAAAGAAGGAAATTTGGGTCAACTTTGACTGCATTCTATATGCTGAGCTCTTGGGCATAGCTGTAAAAAGACAGTTGGAGGAAAATTTAGTAATCAGATCTTCATTTTATCTATATCTTTGTCCATAGATAGCGCAGTGATTGCAGCTGAACTTGGCCAGATCCTGATCTCAGTCACATTCTGGATTTACACCCGCAGCTCCGCTGAGTTTAATTTTATACTGGTATAACACAGACTCAGGATCTACCAATACACAAGAATACAGTATAGATCCACTGCTTAGTGCTGTATGGGCATATGCTAGATTCCATGTCCAGCTCAGTCCTGCAGATAGATGGGGTTATTTTTGTAACCTAGTTTGAGTCATTACCTGGACTCTCACTGTGCCACGACTGATTTTTAAATGTTTCACGTCACTCACCATTTCTAGTTTCACCTTTGTGTAATCATACCAGTCTCCTCTAGCTGCTGTTTCTGCTGCCTGTGTTCCATTGCAAGTTTTATAAAGGTCACCATAAATATGCTTGCAAACCAATCATATTGAACAGGGCCTATGCCTATAGCCCAGTCTACACTGGCTGGAGAAATGCGTTCACACAGGGCTGTAGCTAGCACAGTCTGGTGCTACAAAGTGGACTAACAGTTCTTTACGTAAAAGAACAAACTATTCTACCCAAAAAACGCCACGTTTAAAAAAAAAAATCTAACAAAACTGGCCTTATGAGGAACTCTATCAGCGTGAGCTTCCGGCATTATTGGGTACTAATGTTAGGGTTGACGGGGGAATTTGATATCCAACTAGAGGTCAATGCATGTTGGGTATTTGCATAAAATCTGAGAAGGCGCCAACGCAACAGGAACTTAGAATGCACCAAAGTACTGAAGGAACACAGGTACCCTCCCGGGCATTGCTCCTCCTGATATATGCCGGGATGTTGCTAGTAGAGGCAAGCACACAAGGCAATGCACAGATCCACAACATCTGCTATATGATGCAACACTGATGCTGAGTCGACCGAAGTCATGACAAAGTTTTCTTGCCACCATTAAACCCCTAACATTGTCACTGACACACACAAGGGTTCATTTATGGCAACTGAGTGGAGAACAACCCTGTAGCATGTGCGCTCCAGCTCCCACCAGTTGAGCCCCTACCACTCAGTGCAGATCAGCCCAGGGCTACATGATGTCACCTTAATCGACTCTGCATTGGAGCTGGCTGGTCTAGAGATGCAATGATCAAGTGGAACTACATCACTGGCCCCCTCTGTGACTGCAGCAGAGAGCTTCCAAATAGAAAGCAGGTCCTGGAATGCCAGCTGCCTGAGCACAAATGTCTTCCAGTGACTTGGTGGACAGCAATGATCAGGCAATCACACGTGCACGGATGTAGCCGGAAGCAGTATGAGAACACAACAAGAAGATGGGTAACCATTTCTTTTTGCTATGCCCATTCACCGTTGTATTTGAGCATTTTAGCTATTTAGAAGGCAGATCTGGGTTTGGGGTGGAGGTGTCATTACCTGCCCAAACTCAGAGGTGCTATTTCAAACAACAATGCATTCAGATGACAATACCCAGGGTCATCTGTACTGTACAGTTTATTAAACTATGCAGCAGGTCCCTCAAGTTATATATCTGGGATTCCCCAAAGCCACCCCCACTCACTGCCCTCTACCATGACCTGTCCAATCAGTACACTATCCAAGGTGTTATTTATTTTAATATGAAAATGAATCCATTTTACATCGTTCCCAAATTTTCAACATGCCACAGCTTCATTAATAGGAAAGGGTGTAGCTGCTTTGCAGAGATGTCAAGGAGAAGCAGAAAGGTTTGCCAGTGGGGTAGGGCAAAGCTGGGCCTTTTGATAGTCAAGAAGGCCAGGCAGGCATTTCTGGTTCATGGTACCTACGAGGCAGTTGAACCTTTCAATACTGGGGGGAAGATGCACCTCCTTTCTCTCTCCTTCTTTTGAGCAAAGATGACTAAGTTAGAGGGAGTGAAGGATACTTACATTTCTTGTTTCCCCACCCCAGCAACTCTGAAAGCAACACACACAGCTGCTTTTTATTGGTATGGACACATCAGACTCGCATCTCCAACTGGGTGTTGCAGAACAAGACATTGAAGCCATTGCTTTTTATTGGACATATCATTTTGTTTACAGCCTCCATCACTGCCTTTTGATAGGGAAGGGCTATAACTTTAATGCAGAAGCCGCTCAGTTTCTCACCGAGTGGCTATGTAGAAGAGCCAGAAATGTGCCCTGATAATTAAATGGATCCCATCTGAGATTTAAAAAGATGTTTGCATTTGAATGAAAAAAGAAAAATCCTATGGAGCAGGGTAGGATTTTTTTTTAATAAAGAGAGTGATAAAATGTGTAAGATTACATTAAAGGACAGTTTTAGTGACTCAGAACTGTTTTGCTGATTGAATTGCAGGCTGTGTTTTTTAATGAAAGTCATGAGTTATGAACAACACTCAAGATATCTGACATTTATGAGAGGTGCAGGAAATAAGAGTAAATCTGAGAACCAACCAGATAGGATGCACTTGGGCAACAGTTACCTATAGCTTCCTTTAGGAAATCATTGCATAAGAACAGTATGTCCATCTGGAGAGTGTCTTTCAGGAAAGTATCTAAAGTGCTTTATAAATATTAAATCTCATGCCATCAATAGGAGGCAAATATTAGATGAATTTATAGATAGATAAAAGAAATCAATGGAAGTTAGGAGCCTAAATACCTTTGTGGATCTGGGCCAAAAAGATTAAGTGCATGGCCCAAGGTCACACAACTAGCCAGTGGGAGAGACAGGAACATATAATCCAGGAGTTCTCTAACTACTACACACAAAACACCCCATCCCAACTAATTCTGAATCTGGATAGTCATTGAACGTTTTCTAACACTAACCCTTCTCTTCGGGAATCAGAATGTAAAAAGGGTCACGCCTATGTTAATATACACATTTTTAAAGGATGCTATTTTATACATTGTGAAGGACTGCCAACTACCCTGGAGGTCATTGCAGGTCTGATTCACAACCCATGCTGCTGAACATCACTACTGGAGTCTGGTTTCAAAAGAGAAAAGATAAATGAAGCAGAAACAGGGATTTCCGCCCCAATTTGTTCCCACTTCTCCACCTTTGCTGGCAACCATCACAGCAGGCCTGTGCAGACTAAAAAGAGAGGTTGGGGTGGTGGAGGAAGAAGTGATATGTGAATTGCAAATAATGAAGCAATTCCTTCCATAAGATTAGATAGCTGAGGCAGTCAATGTGGGTGGTTGCTACTGAACATTTGTTAGGTCACTGCCACTTGGCAATGGTCACTGCTGGGCCAGTGTTTGCCAAAAATAGCATTTACTGTACCATTTGTGGAAGATGGCCTCCACGAAGTGCACTGCTGCGAAACCACAGGCTTTGTTTGGTCACCAACCCTGCTGAGAAACTGAACGGCATGAAGGTGGCAGTCTGACACCAGAGCGTAGATTTTACCTCAGAGAGGGCAAATCCAAGTTCTCCAAGACACTCACAGCTGCTGGAGTTTTCTAGTTCTTTTGTGTGAGGTCTGATAGTGGCTCTTCAGGCCTCACACTGTGTTTACCTTACGTTTACCCATCACAAGAGATTGGAGCCTTTGAAATATTAAAAATTGCTAACTTCAAAGCATGGGTCATTATGTTCGACAATGGAAATTCAGACACAATCTGCAGGTGCTATTCATCAAAACCCAAGTAGGTGAAGATGCTGTTCAGATGGTCTTCTGTGAGCAGGATCTATGCTGGTTTAAAGGGAATGACCCTGCATCTCTGAACACTCACAGGGGAGCGCTCCAGATGCAAGACAGAGATCCCCAAAGTTATTTTGGGTAACCCTGACAGACTTATGGAAAACTAGAAGATCACTACATCTCCACTATCATTTTGAACTTACAAACTTTGACTCACCTGTTAATGTATTTTACCTGCTTTAACCTCTCAATAATTTATTTCTTTTCCTTAGCTAATAAATCTTCAGTTAGTTTATTAGAGAAATTGGTTGCCAGCATTGTCTTCAGTGTGAGATCAAGAGAATCCATTGATCTGGGGTAAGTGACTGACCCTTTGGGGTTGGGAGTAACCTAATGTGATGTTGTAGCGATCAACAATACGAAGTCCAGTTTGTCTGGGTGGCACAGTAGACTGGAGATCCTAAGGGGACTGTTTGTGACTCTGTGGGAAGACTAATGTAGTGATCCAGGAGTGCACATTTATTGCTGGCTTGGTGAAATCCAATTATAGAATATACAGCCAATTTGGAGTGTCTGCCCCATTTTCTGACAGTCTGATCTGAGATTGGCACTCATAGTTGTGAGCCACTTCAGACAGCGTGACAGAGTATACAGCTGAGTCCTTCACTGCTGTTGGTATTTTGGAGACATGTGCCTGGCACATGACTGTTCTTTCCCTGCTAGCAAGTATGTTAACCAGTAGCATAAATAAATGTCTCCTAGATGACTGATGAATATTTCACATACATCCAAGCAGACTTCCACTGGGGTACTCTAATATTCCATTGATTTTCATGGGGGAAGTGCACCACAGCAGGTAAGCCAGAGAACAGAAAAAGTTCAGCAAAACTAGTACTGATTAGCAAAGGCTTGAAGAGAGAAGGTAATGAAGCCATTTTAGGAGCAGAAAAGAAGATCAGAGGACAGTTTTTCTATAGCCTCAAGAGAGGTTTGTTGGATTAGACACCTTTAATCTCATTTCCTATTTTTAGCACGTTCTTTATAAGCACTACATCCCCACCCTTCTAAAGCATGGGACAACTGGTAGGGCCTTCAAAGCTCTGAAAGCTAATCTAGTTGAAGTTTTAAGTAATATGGTAAAAATTAATAATACTTTGCAATATACACACACAGCATTTTTGGGCTTCAAAGACATCAGAGCATAACATGGTGTCCTTCCGGCCCAGTGCAATCACTTAAATGAACAGTAAAGCATCATAACCTGCTGTTGTACAGAGGAAGGCTGTTTAGGGTGGGGCATGCTGCAGAACAACTGTAGACAGCAATGTGCAATTGACACCATGCGCTCGGGAAACAGAATTGCTGCGGCCAGCTCACCTGCCAAGACTTGTGTTTAATTAGCATTCTGACAGCAGAATGGCCTGTGTGAAATTTTCATGGTGAACAGGCATAAGAGACAAGGAAGTAATCTAAACTGGTATACATTCAATTCTATCCCCCAAAGGAATCAACCTATTCTAGAGCTCCACTTTTCTCGGCCCACTTGAAAGCCAAGAGAGTATTTTCAAGACCTCACTAGGCACAATGCTAATTGATTAAATCACTCCCTCCAGATACAATGATTTTTTGGAACCTGTGATGATAAAGTTAAAGGACCTGTGCAATGCCACTGAGTCAGCTACTCAAGAATAAACCTCCAGCATCAGGATTTTTATAAACATGACTAAAAATTCATTCTGGGTTGGAATTTGGTGTATTATGTCCCAGCAACTTCTTAAAAGCACAATGCCACAAACTTCTTACAGAGGTTTTAGTTTCTTATGTTCCAGAAAAGCAAAAACTAAATCAAACAAGTTTTGTTTTTTTTAAATCATCAGTTACAGATATAATTTTTGGCATTATTTATGTCGAAAATTCCTCGGTGTGGTAGCAATGAAAGTTTGCTGGAAAATGTATTCACTAAAAGGAAAAATCGTTGACATATAAAGTTATATACACATACAGCTGCACACTCACAGAGCGCTTCCTTGCTTCTTTCTTTCTGGTATTATAAAGTGCTCTCATGAGCTGTATGGATGGTATAGACGTTATAAAACACAGACAATCAATTCTTGGAATTCTCCAAACAGCAAAGGAAAAATATCCATAATAGAATGGCTGTGAGCACCATTAAAGAATCAACCTGTGTTAAGATAGCGGGAAGCCCTGCTCAAAGTCCTCAGACTGGAGTGAATAAAAAGGAGCGCCAACTCTCTGGGCAGCACAGAGGTTTTTACTGGGGAGCGTGAATATCACAATATCAATTACTTTAATTTATCCCTAGCTCAATTTTAGAAGCATTTTTACCAATCTATCCAGTCAGCAACCTTGTAGTTTAACCCATATAATTAATACTTTAAAAGTATAAAGAAGTTCAAGCTAAATACTTCTACGGCCTGAACCTTATTGGCTTAGGTTCTTGTTGGACTCAAACTCCTCATTCTGCTGTTCCTCTAGAATTGTGCACTCCTCTTTTTCTTTCCCAGTCAGATACCAAAAAATATCTATTTCTGATCTCTGCTCCACGACCAATATCTGCAGGTGTCTGCTGATCCTAAAGAGATTTATTTTTGACTAGTCTCAAAAAATAAATGTTTCTAAGCCATCCCATACTGGGAGATTATTGGACTGTAAGACCAGTGATTTGATTAACTTTTTGCTTTCCACTCCACAGTCTCTCATTGCAACCATGACATGAGTTTAGTGATTGGCTGCTACCCCATGATCAGCTGGAGGCAGAAACCACTACTTCATATCACATGAAAGTTTAAAACACCAGCTTTCAATAGATGTACAGTATTCACTGCTAGCCTTATGGGTCACAAGATAATGAACTTTCAGCCTATCACGCGTTCTCTCAGCCTGGCAGTACCTTCTCGGACCCGGTCCAGTAGCAGCGCGTGGACCTGTATAATTTTCAATCTTTGCCAAAGAACTCAGTCCTAAAGTAAAAAGAAAAGGAGGTCTTGGGGCACCTTAGAGACTAACCAATTTATTTGAGCATAAGCTTTCGTGAGCTACAGCTCACTTCATCGGATACATACTGTGGAAAATACAGAAGATGTTTGTTTTTATACACACAAATCATGAAAAAATGGATGTTTATCACTACAAAGGGTTTTCTCTCCCCCCACCCCATTCTCCTGCTGGTAATAGCTTATGTAAAGTGATCACTTTACATAAGCTATTACCAGCAGGAGAGTGGGGTGGGGGGAGAGAAAACCCTTTGTAGTGATAAACATCCATTTTTTCATGATTTGTGTGTATAAAAACAAACATCTTCTGTATTTTCCACAGTAAGCATCCGATGAAGTGAGCTGTAGCTCACGAAAGCTTATGCTCAAATAAATTGGTTAGTCTCTAAGTTGCCACAAGTACTCCTTTTCTTTTTGCGAATACAGACTAACACGGCTGTTACTCTGAAACCTGTCATTATTCTAGAACAGGACACCCTTCCCATATAGCAATGTGGGAAGGGCAGGCTGGTTGAGAAACCCTGCACAGTAAGCTTGTGTTTTGTTTTCAATATAAATTATTTTCCTGTACCTCTAATCCAAGTGGTTTTAACATCAATAGGCCTCAGGATAGCCTGCTGGCAACAAGCCGAAAGGAAACAAAGGCTTCCGCTGTCTATCTATATGGAAATAATTTAGTAGAAAGGCTTTGCAAAGCTCAACAGAAGAAGAAGTTATCTGAATCCCTATCATCACATACTTTTTAATTGGATCACCTCATATCCAGCCACACAAAATTTAAATTAGGAAATAAAGAGAGGCTATTTGCCCCATGTTACCATATGGTGTGATTCACAAAGGATACAGACACATAAATAGCTACAAATGGAGGGTGGCCTGCATTCCTAACTGTACTCCCTGCTGGGCTCTGCAATTAGATATTTTCTGCTTCAATGGTTTCTATGCTGGGCTTAAGTAAATCAATAGGGGGGGAAATTCCTTCCTCTCAACACAAAAGACAAGATAAAAGCTTGATTAAATGTCCAATTGCAACTTTAAAATTCCACATCACAGTAATATTACTTGGCACTAATATTAGATATTTCATCTTCAAAGATACTTATAAACAAATGCTCATTAATCCTCAGAACACCTATGTGCAGCAGGCATTATTATTTCCCTTTCACAGATGTGGAAAGCTGTGACAAAGGTTGACTGACTTGCCCAAGGTTACAGAGGAAATCATCGAGGAATTATAATTCCAGTTCACAGTTCAGGTCTGTAGTCATTACATACAAAACCTGCAGGGGTTCAACTAAAATCAGTTCTGAAATCAATTTATTTCAACCAGTGAAAACCATTCTGTGGACACAATTTTATAAATTCATAGATTATAAAGCAAGATGGGACCATTGTGATCAAGTCTGGCTTCCCGTATAATACAGGGCATACATCAAAGAACCATAGAAATGTAGGGTTCAGAAGGGACCTCGAGTGGTCACAAAGTCCAGCCCCCTGTGCTGTGATAGGACCAAGTAAGCCTAGGCCATCCCTGAGAGGCATTTGTCCAACTTCTTTTTAAAAGCTTCCAGTGATGGGGACTCCATGACCTCCCTTGGAAACCTATTCCAGATCTCAGGAAAAACTTTCTAACTGTAACAGTAGCTAATATCCAACCTACTTCTTCTCCCTTGCTGCAGATTAAGCCCATTGCTTCTTTTCCTACCTTCAGTGGGCATGGAGAACAACTGATTATCATTCTCTTTATAACAACCCTTACCATGTTGGAAGACTGTTATCAGGTCCCCCCTCAGTCTTCTTTTCTCAAGAACACACATCCGGTTTTCTCTCTGAACGTACACCCAGTTTTTTAATCTTTCCTCACAGATCAAGCTTTTTCAATGTTTTATTTTTGTTGCTCTATGCTGGATACTCTCCAGTTTGTCCACATCCTTGCTAAATTGTGGTGCCCAGAGTTGGACACAGCACTCCAGCTGGGGCCTCACCAGTACTGAGAAGAGCAGGATAATTACCTCCTGTGTCTTACATACCACTCTCCTGTTAATATGCCACAGAATCATATAAGCCTCTTTTGTAGCTGCTTTACACTGACGACACAGATTCAAAGTTGTGGTCCACTATAATCCCCGGATCCTTTTCAGCTGTACTACCACCTAGACTTTTATCCCCCATTTTGTAGCTGTGCATTTGATTTGTCCTTCCTAAGCAAAGGTACTGTGCATGTGTCTATTGAATTTCATCTTGTTGATTTCAGACCAATTCTCCAATTTCTCAAGGTCACTCTGAATGTTACACCTGTCCTCCTAAGTGTCTGCAACCCCTCCCAGCTTAGTGTCTTCTGAAAATTTTATAAACATACTCTCCCCTCCATTATCCAAGTTTTTAATGAAAATATTGAATAGTACTGCATCCATGACTGACCCCTGCGGGACCCCACTAAATACACCCTCCCAATTTGACATTGATACCAAATACCCTCCTAATGTCATTGATACAAAATGACAGTGATACCCTACCAAACCACTGATAACTACTCTTTGAGTACAGTCTTTCAACTAGTTGTGCACTCACCTTATAGTAATTTCATATAAACCACATTTTCCTAGTTTGCTTATGAGAATGTCATGAAGAACTGTGAAAAGCCTTACTAAAACCAAGGTATATCACATCATCAGCTTCCACCCCCCATTAGGTCAGTAATCCTATCAAAGAAAGAAATTAAAATTGGTTTGGCATGATTTGTTCTTGTCAGCATGGATCTGTCTATTCCTTATAACCCTATTATCCTCCAGGTGCTTACAAATTGATTGTTTAATAATTTGCTCCAGTATCTTTCCATATATTGAAGTTAGTCTGACTAGTCTATAATTCCCCAGGTCTTTTTTGTTCCCCTTTTTAAAGACAGGTATTATGTTTGCCCTGAATTATTTCCTGTTTGAAATAGAGCACCTATCTTGGAAAAACATCCAATCTTGATTTAAAAATTTCCAGCAATGGAGACTCCAGCATAACCATTAGTAAATTGTTCCAATGGTTAATTATCTTGTCAAAAATGTACACCTTATTTCTAGTCTGAATTTATCTAGCTTCAACTTCCAGCCATTGGATTGTGTTAGACCTCTTTGGCTAGACTGAAGATCCCTCAATTACCTACTTGGGGAACAAATTTGATACTTATAAACTGTTATAAATCACCCCCTTAATCTACTCTTTGTTAAACTAAAGGGATTGTACTCCTGGAACCTACCCCTATAAGGCATGTTTTCTAATACTTTATTAATTCTTATGGTTCTTCTTTGAATGCTCTCCAATTTGTGAACATCCTTCTTGACGTGTGGAAACCAGAACAGTACACAGTATTCCAGCAGTTGTCACACCAGTGCCAGATACAAAGGTAATATATCCTTTCTACTCCTACTTGATACTCCTCTGTTTATGCATCCAAGGATCTCATTAGCCCTGTTGGCCACAGCATCGCACTAAGAACTCATGTTTTACTGATTATCCAACACAGAATCATAGAACCGTAAGGTTAGAAGGGACTGCAAGGGTCATTATTCTAACCCCCGCCCCACACCAAGATGCAGGATTTGTTGCATCTAACCACCCAGGACATGGCAATCCAGACTCCTTTTGAAACCTTTCAGTGAAGAGCTTCCACAAGCTCCCTACGCAGTCTGCTCCATTAGCATGACCCCCCAAGTCCTCTTCATAGTTACTGCTTCGCAGAATAGAGTCCCCCATCCTGTATGGTCAACATTCTTTGTTCCTAGATGTATATATTTAGCCATATTACAATGCATATTGTTTGCTTGCACCCAGTTTACAAAGAGGTCCAGATTGTCCTGTAGCAGTGATCTATCCTCTTCATTGTTTACCATTCCCCTGATTTTTGTATCATCTACAAACTTCATCAGTAATGCTTGTGTTTTCTTCCAGGTCATTGATAAAAATGCTAAATAGCATAGTGCAGAGGTTCTCAAACTTTTTTTCGTGGACCACTTGACAATTGCTGAGGGTTGTGGCGGACCACTTAACGATCTTTCCAAAGGTTGTTTGTATCGCTAGCTAACTATTGTAAAGCACTTTGGATAAAAGTGCTATATATAAAAAAACCCCGAAATAATAAATGTGTTTTTGTTCTACAAATAAAAGCACACAACTCATATTTTAGTCTCTCCCCTGAGCTGAGCTGAGCTGGGCTGGGCTGGGCTGGGCAGGGCAAAGGGGGTGTCTCTTCCTCTCTTCCCCTCCATCGCAGCCTCCGAGCTGGGCTTGGAAGAAAGGGGTTCTCTCCCTGGCAGCCGCAGCGCTGAAGCTGGAGAAAGTCGCCTCTTTCTCTGGCCACTACAGCCCTGCACCCCCACCTACCCCACTGCCCCCTCCCACCTACCCCCTATCCTCCCCAAAGTCACCACCTCACTTTACATGTGTATCTTCTCCAGGGTCCAAGCACCTAATTAGTGGAGCCACGCCTGCGCGGCTCCACTAATTAGGTGGGCAGCCCTTCATTCTCTCATGTGCAGCCGCCCAGGTGCTCACCTTAGAAGGAACTATCCGCGGACCACATGAATGGAGCTCGCGGACCACAGTTGGAGAACCTCTGGCATAGGGCCAATAATTTATACCTGCAGGACCGCACTAGAAACACACCTGGTTAATGAGGATTCCCCAATTACAATTACATTTTGAGACCCATCAGCCAGCCAGTTTTTCATCTGTTTAATGCATGCCAAGTTGATTTTGTATACTTCTCCTTGAACTAAACTGCAGCATGGTACCAAGTCAAATGTCTTACAGAAGTCAAAGGTAATAGTATTTATGTAATATACTTAATCAACAAACTAGTAATCTCTTTTAAAAAAGATATTAAGTTAGTCTGACAGGATCTATTGTCCATAAACCCATGATGATTGGCATTAATTATACTACCCTCCTTTAATTCTTTATCAATCAAGTCCTGTATCAGCCATTCCACTATCTTGCCGACGATTGATGTCAGTCTGATAAGTCTATAATTACCTGGATCGTCCTGTTTACTGTTTAAATACTGACACATTCACTTTCTTCTAGTGCTCTAGAATTACCCAGTGTTCTGAGATTTATTGAGAATCAACATTAACAGTGCAGAGAGCTCCATGGCCAGTTCTTTTAAAACTCCTGGATTTAAGTTACCTGAACCTGCTGATTTTAAAGCATCTAGTTTAGTAGCTGCTGTTTAACTTCCTTAAACCAGTTATTTAAACCGGTTCACAAATGGTTTCTCTCTTACTTACTGAATATAATTCACTAGTAAACCAATTTAAGCATTATGGAACACTGTTTCATAAGGGCACGCTCCTGAATTTTGTCAGTTCAGGGGAGAAGGAGATGGAAAATCATCTCCACTGACAGCAGGGAAATGGGTTTGTGGAATACATTACGAGAAAAGGCATTAGAGGCAAAGAGCACTAACAAGTGCAAGAGAAATCTACACTGGATGCTGAGGATTAACAAGGAGGGAGGGAGAGAGAGACTAGGATGGGAAGGGCCAGGATTTGATGTGCCATATAAATACCATAAGTCCCCTGTGCATATGCAGGGAACTCAGTGCTATTTACAAAACACTGTATATTGGGACCCTTTTATAACCAAGGCTTTGTCTCTGCTAGAAAAATAGGTCTGTCTACGGTCACTAAGAGAGGGGGTGCGAAAAATCAATACCCTGGAGTGAAGCAGTTAAAGCAACCTAACCCCTGGCGTAGATAGCACTCAAGTCGATGGGAGAATTCTCCTGTTGACCTTGCTACCACCTCTCAGAAAGGAGGAGTACCTATGCCCATGGGAGAATCCCTCCCATCAGGGTAGTGTCTTCAGCTGCAGTGTTTTAAGCACAGACAAGCCCAGAGTTAAGTAATGGCAGAGGGAGAGAAAAACAAAGAGGTACGGATAGGGAGAAAAGGCCAGTCTTCCACAGAGTGTTGAAAAAAAACGGAAAAGTACTAGAAACCTGTTCCAGGCATCCATAAAGTAATGACACAAGAGCCCCAAGGGGCAGAAGAGTTGCAGCAACTAGACACCGAGGGTATGTCTACACTGCAGTAAGACACACGCAGCTGGCCCACATCAGCTGACTCAGGCTCGTAGGGCTCGGGCTGCGGGGCTATAAAATTGTAGACATTTGGGCTCAAGCTCCGGCAGGCTCCAGCCAGAGCCCGAACATCTACTTTGCAATTTTATAGCCTTGCAGCCCAAGTCAGAATCCACTTACATGGGCTCAGGCCTTATTGCAGTGTAGACATACCCAGAAGGACTTTCAGAGCAGGTTGGCATGGCAACAATGCAATCCAATATACAGCTCCCCACTCCTCGCCCCACAAAAATGAAAGGAGGGACAGTCAAAACTCCACCGAGATAATCCCAACCCATTTAATGAGTCTCTCCCTTCACGGGATTGAATGTTTAACATACTCTCTACCATCCCATCGCTAAACCAATCAATCCTGCACAAAACCACAGTTGAGGAGGGGGAAAAAGTCATCTTCCTCTGCAATAATTCAAAATCCCTTCAAAATTAGAAGATCATTTACTCTCTAGACCTCCTGCCAACGAAGCCAGTTCCTAAATGGGTCAAAACCAAAGGGGTGAGCTCTAAAAAAACCCTCAATATAAGCAGCCTACTTTCTCCAATAGAAATAAACTGGAACAATATTACTCAGCCACTCACCCCCCAGTCCCACAACAATACAACCTTCCTCCCCTCAATGTCACAGACAGAGTCAGGACATCTGTTTCATCCCTATATTAAGTCCCCGACATTTTTTGCAATTTATTCAAACAGAGAAACACATGAAGAGTTTAACATGACACAGGGTTTAATGTTTGCTGCAAAAGGATAAAAAGGTTTACAACCCCACTAGGAAATACATTGGTTTCCTCTAAAGCACAAGTCAGTGCCAAGGGACTCATCTTTAAAGCATGCGTTGGTGGCAGATACATTGGGTTATATTAAAATGTCTTATCTGCAGGGGCAGCTCTAGCAATTTTACCGCCCCAAGGAGCTGCCGCCGAATTGCCGCCGTGGGACACGGGCTGCCGCCGCATTCTAATTGCCGCCCCAAGCACCTGCTTGGAAAGCTGGCGCCTGGAGCCGGCCCTGCTTATCTGGTAAACTATTACGCAAGTCACAAACTCTGTTCTTGAATGCAGAGATCATTAACTCAGTGGGGGCCCCAGGTGCACATTACAGTTCAGTCTCATGGGTTGTACTGGTTAAGGATGTGCTGGGTCCAAGAAAATTTCCTCACATGAATGGCAAGAATGTGAAGGAAAGTTTCTTCAGTGGCCCAAGACGTTTAAGTGGTTTCATTTCTATTCTGAACATGAATGCAACACAAAAACTATAAGCTAGTTCTGTATAACCCTGTAAAAAGGAATTCTCACTCAGAGGGGACACAGAGCTTGCCGGGCCAGGGATTTTGGGCTCCTTATGCTGCAACCGATGACCCTGCTAACAACATACAGGACTTGGTGCAAAGCCAAGTCCCTGACCTCCTGGAGTCATTAAAAGAATCCAGGGCAGTTTTTGTAAGTGCAAGACTGTGATCCTACCATCATGATTCCAGATGGGCATTTCCATTTTGCCTCTCCCTACAGTTTTAATTAGACATGCTGCTGCTTTTCACTCCCTGAGCTGTATTATTGGGTGTTTTTTCTACGTACAGCTAAACAGAGACCAAATTTCCCTTCTAGGGGAGACTGCATTTTGAGGTTTCAGAGTAACAGCCGTGTTAGTCTGTATTCGCAAAAAGAAAAGGAGTACTTGTGGCACCTTAGAGACTAACCAATTTATTTGAGCATGAGCTTTCGTGAGCTACAGCTCACTTCATCAGATGAAAGCTCATGCTCAAATAAATTGGTTAGTCTCTAAGGTGCCACAAGTACTCCTTTTCTTTTTGCATTTTGAGGGTTGGAGCATAGGGGATTCTCCTTCACTTCAACACTATTGCTCAGGTGTCAAAAGTGCATCAGCACAGTAGGAAATTGCCATACCAAGTAGAGGGCTGTGGTGGCGACTAGCCCCACACTGAGTTTGGCATCACGCACGCCCAGCATGCAAAGGGCTTTGGGGCAGAAACTGTCAGAGATATTTAAAATGTCATAGCCTGTACTATGACAAATGTGAGAGATAGTTCTCCCTGCAGCCAGAGGATGGGATAGGAAAGGAGAGGCAGGGAGAGGGGGAGCCTGTGGAAAAGGGGCAGGGGGCTGAGAGGAGCTGGAGTGCATGTGGAAAGGGAGCTCAAGCAGGAAGCTCGGGGAGAAGCACGGAGGATGGGGCTGTACTGTTGGAGGAAAATACGGGGGACTGTGGGAGTGAGGGTGCAGGGGTCAGGAAGCTAGGGGCAAATGCTGGGGAGAGGGAGGCGGGGGGGGGGGGGCTGTGGGAGGGGAACCTGTGCAGGAGAGGGAGTATTACAGATGGATCTGTATTGGGGGATGGGAGGGACAGCTAGGGCCAGAAGGAGGCTGTGGGAAGGGGAGCTGTGGGGGGGGGGGGGGGAGCACTGGGAATGGGCTATTGGGAGACGAGAGGTACAGGGCTGGGGGGAGCGTTGGGATTGGGCTGTATTTGGGGAGGCAAACAGGGGCTCAGGGAAGGGATCTGGGAATGGGGCTGTATTGTGGGAGGGGAAGTATTGGGGCTGAGGGGAGCCCTGGGGAGAGGCCTATATTGAGGGAGGAGAGTTATGGGATTTTATTGATTTTGTTCCGGGTGTCCTGGCTTGTTCCACCATCCTGGCTGATGGTGCTGTGCAAGTATGTGAATGTTTCTACACTGGTGAGAACATAATCCTCTATCCACACTGGTAATGGCGAGGTAAGATCTGCGATCTGTCTTATTACAAATGATTTTCAGTCCAATTTGCTGGCTGAGTGCATTGAGTTGAGTTGTTTTTTCTTGCATATGGCGCTGGGTATGTGATAGGAGACCGGCATCATCTGCAAAGTCCAGATCTTCAAGGGATGAGAAGAGTGTCCATTTAATGCCTCTTGGCAGGTCTTCTGTTGTACGCCTCATTACCAAGTCAATGGCAATGTTGAAGAGGATTGCAGACATGACACACGCCGACATACTCCTGTTTTGACTTCAAAACTGAGCTCACTGTGATCAACACTGCATATAAAGTTGAAATAGAAGCTTCTGATGACATTGATTATGCGGAAAGGAATTCTATATGCCTGCAGAATACGCCATAGGCTGGTTCTGTGAATGCTATCAAAAGCCTTCTCAAAGTCTATGAAATTTATGTAGAGTTGCCATTGCCATTCTAAGCACTGTTCTATTATGATCTGGTCTGTGCATCCATGCCCTTTCCGAAAACCAGCTTGCTCTTTTTTGAGAACACTATCAACTGCCTCTGATATACGCTGAACTATGATCTTACACAATACTTTTATGTGTGCCAAGCAAAGTGTGATACCATGCCAGTTATTACAATCACAGAGTTCCTTTCTTTGGTATCTTCACTATAACCCCATTGGTCCACTTCTCTGGCACTTTTCCCCTTTCCCAGATTGATGTAAATAGAGGGGCCAGGATAGATGCTGCTACTTTAGGATTTACCTTGAACAATTCTGCATTCAAGTTATCCTTGCCACGAGCTTTCCTGTTTTATAAGGATTTGATGGCTTGAATGATCTCTTCCTTAGTGGGGTGTCTGTGTTGATATCAAGATCTTATTCTGCCTCCTGGATGTTTGCTTCCTCTTTAGATGGCTTCAGCAATTCTTTGAAATGCTATGTCCAGCGCATTTCTTGTTCTTTTTCGGTTGTTAGTAGGTGTCCTTGTTTGTTCCTGATAAGAGTGCTTGTTGGTGTCTGCTGTTTACCACTGATAAGCTGCATCATTTTATAGATGGTTTCTTGTTCACCATGAGCAGCTGCATCCTCTGCTTGTGTTGCCAGATTATCAATATAATGCTGTTTGTCCACTCTCGCAAGGCATTTGACCTCCCAGTGTGCCTTGCTATATGGCTCATGGTATTTGTCCTTTAGCTTCTGGGATTTTGTGTCTAAAAACTTTTTTCTTCAAGGCTCGTCTGGTTTCCATGGCGTTCCATGTGCTGGGTGTGATTCACTTCTTCCTTTTCTTCTGCCTGTAGCCTAGACAGGCTTCACAGCTCTGTTCATACATTGCTGTTCCTTTGTCCCACTTCTTGTTGATCTCATCTGCACTCCCCTCCTCTTCGTCAAGGTCTGCAAGTGCTTGGAACCTGTTCTTTAACTGCAGAACCAAGGCTTTCTGTATTTCAAGGGACTTTAGCTTCTCAATATCATAACATCTATGTCCCTTGTTTGGTGGACTCACAGTTCTCAGTTTTAGCTTCATGGAGGCTGTCACAAGGTGGTTGTCGCTGCCAACAGCTGCACCCCTTCTCACTTTCACATCTGCCAGTGAGCGTTGTCATTTGCCATTGATCATGATATGGTCAATTTTCAGAGTAACAGCCGTGTTAGTCTGTATTCGCAAAAAGAAAAGGAGTACTTGTGGCACCTTAGAGACTAACCAATTTATTTGAGCATAAGCTTTCGTGAGCTACAGCTCACTTCATCGGATGCATACTGCGGAAAGTACAGACGATCTTTTTATACACACAAACCATGAAAAAATGGGTGTTTACCACTACAAAAGGTTCTCTCTCCCCCCACACCACTCTCCTGCTGGTAAACACAAGATCAAAACCGCACAGACACACCCCTAGAACCCCGACCAGGGATATTCTGTCTACTACCCAAGATCCATAAACCTGGAAATCCTGGGGGCCCCATCATCTCAGGCATTGGCACCCTGACAGCAGGATTGTCTGGCTATGTAGACTCCCTCCTCAGGCCCTACACTACCAGCACTCCCAGCTATCTTCGAGACACCACTGACTTCCTGAGGAAACTACAATCCATCAGTGATCTTCCTGATAACACCATCCTGGCCACTATGGATGTAGAAGCCCTCTACACCAACATTCCACACAAAGATGGACTACAAGCCGTCAAGAACACTATCCCCGATAATATAACGGCCAACCTGGTGGCTGAACTTTATGACTTTGTCCTTACCCATAACTATTTTACATTTGGGGACAACGTATACCTTCAAATCAGCGGCACTGCTATGGGTACCCGCATGGCTCCACAGTATGCCAACATTTTTATGGCTGACTTAGAACAACGCTTCCTCAGCTCTCGTCCCCTAACACCCCTACTCTACTTGCGCTACATTGATGACATCTTCATCATCTGGACCCATGGAAAAGAAGCCCTTGAGGAATTCCACCATGATTTCAACAATTTCCCTCCCACCATCAACCTCAGCCTGGTCCAGTCCACATAAGAGATCCACTTCCTGGACACTACAGTACTAATAAACGATGGTCACAAACACCACCCTATACTGGAAACCTACTGACCGCTATTCCTACCTACATGCCTCCAGCTTTTACCCTGACCACACCACACGTTCCATTGTCTACAGCCAAGCTCTGCGATACAACCGCATTTGCTCCAACCCCTCAGACAGAGACAAACACCTACAAGATCTCTATCAAGCATTCTTACAACTACAGTACCCATCTGCGGAAGTGAAGAAACAGTTTGATAGAGCTAGAAGAATTCCCAGAAGTCACCTACTACAGGACAGGCCTAACAAAGAAAATAACAGAACGCCACTAGCCGTCACCTTCAGCCCCCAACTAAAACCCCTCCAACGCATTATTAAGGATCTACAACCTATCCTGAAGGATGACGCAACACTCTCACAAATCTTGGGAGACAGGCCAGTCTTTGCCTACAGACAGCCCCCCAACCTGAAGCAAATACTCACCAGCAATCGCACATCACACAACAGAACCACTAACCCAGGAACCTATCCTTGCAACAAAGCCCGTTGCCAACTGCGCCCACATATCTATTCAGGGGACACCATCACAGGGCCTAATAACATCAGCCACACTATCAGAGGCTCGTTCACCTGCACATCTACCAACGTGATATATGCCATCATGTGCCAGCAATGCCCCTCTGCCATGTACATTGGTCAAACTGGACAGTCTCTATGTAAAAGAATAAATGGACACAAATCAGATGTCAAGAATTATAACATTCATAAACCAGTCGGAGAACACTTCAATCTCTCTGGTCACGTGATTACAGACATGAAAGTTGCGATATTACAACAAAAAAACTTCAAAACCAGACTCCAGCGAGAGACTGTTGAATTGGAATTCATTTGCAAATTGGACACAATTAACTTAGGCTTGAATAGAGACTGGGAGTGGCTAAGTCATTATGCAAGGTAACCTATTTCCCCTTGTTTTTTCCTACCCCCCCCCCCCTCAGATGTTCTTGTTAAACCCTAGATTTGCGCTGGAAATGGCCCAACTTGATTATCATACACACTGTAAGGAGAGTGATCACTTTAGATAAGCTATTACCAGCAGGAGAGTGGGGCAGGGGGAGAGAAAACCTTTTGTAGTGGTAAACACCCATTTTTTCATGGTTTGTGTGTATAAAAAATATCTTCTGTGCTTCCCACAGTATGCATCCGATGAAGTGAGCTGTAGTTCACGAAAGCTTATGCTCAAATAAATTGGTTAGTCTCTAAGGTGCCACAAGTACTCCTTTTCTTTTTGCGATATGGTCAATCTGATTCTTATCTCTGCCATTTGGAGACCACCACATCAGTTTGTGACTTTCACCATGTTCAAATAGGGCTCCACCGATGACTAGGTTGTTCATATTACAGAAATCAATAAGCCTTTCTCCATTTGCATTCATGGTGCCACACCCATGTCTTCCCATTGCTCTGTCATCGTTTGTGCTGTCCTTACCCACATTGGCATTCAGGTCTCCCATGATGATAATTAGGTTATGGCGTGGTACTCTCTCTAACTCCACCTCTAGTGTAAGGTAGAATTTGTCCTTTACTTCTTCGTCACTGTCATTTGTCAGAGCATAGCACTGAATCAGAGAGATATTATTATGTTTCCTTTCAGTCTGGCTCTCATAAGTCTGCTGCTGATGGATTTCCATTCAAGCAGGGAATGCTTCACTCCCTTCTTCAAAAGGATGGCAACACTCTCATGGTGTTGTCCATCATCCCATCCAGAAAACAGCAAAGTTTCTCACAAGGCTGTTAATCTTTCTGAGCCCGACCATCTGCTCTCACTGACACCCAGGATGTGTAAGCTGTAGCGTCTCATCTCTGCTGTGACCTGAGCTAGCTTCCCTGTTTCATACATTGTCTGCACATTCCAAAAAACAAGTTTGTTTTTTGTCTTGGTGTTGAGCACTTCAGTCTTCATGCCAGTGGCTTCCTTTCAGCTTTCACCACCGGCAGTCATACAGGTCATTCACTCCTGAAGGCCGTCACACACTGTAATGGTCGATTTCTCTGGTGCTGTTTCCGAAACATATTTTGTTTTTTATGGGGACAGGGTTGTTAGCCCTTTGCCTAATCCCCAACCTGGAGGACCAGGGTGTTGTTTTATTTTTTTGGTCCAGCCCTCCCCCACAGACCAATTCGGCATGGTTGAACCTACCAGGAGCAAAAAGCCCCCACCGACACAGACTCTGGGGATCATTAGAGCACACAAGCTGTCACACCACAACAAGGCACAGACACCAGAGGTCAGTAGAACAAACCAGGACATCCAGAACAAAATCAATAAAGCCAGGAACACCTTCTGGAGCTAAATAGGAACATGAGGAGGAGGAAGTGGTGGTGGTGGTATGGGGGCTGTGGGAAGGGGAGCTGGGGGGAAGCACTAGGGATGGGACTGTTTTGCGGGATGCACATAGGGGCTGGGCTGTACTGGGGAGGGGAGCATGAGGGATGGGGCTGTATTGCAGGGGCTGGGGGAAGGGAGCTGGGGCTGTAGGGAAGGAGGAAGGCGGGGGAAGGGAGCTGTGGGGGAGCTGGGGCTGTAGAGGGGGGAGGAAGGTGGGGGTTGGGGAAGGTAGCTGGGGAGAGGACAGCGGGGGCGGGGGGGCTGGGGCTGTAGAGGAGGAGGAAGGCGGGGGCTGGGGGAAGGGAGCTGGGGGGAGGAAGGCGGGGGCGGGGGGCTGGGGCTGTAGAGGAGGAGGAAGGCGGGGGCTGGGGGAAGGGAGCTGGGGGGAGGAAGGCGGGGGCTGGGGCTGTCAGGGAGGAAGGCGGGGGCTGGGGGAAGGGAGCTGGGGGGAGGAAGGCGGGGGCTGGGGCTGTCAGGGAGGAAGGCGGGGGCTGGGGGAAGGGAGCTGGGGGGAGGAAGGCGGGGGCTGGGGCTGTCAGGGAGGAAGGCGGGGGCTGGGGGAAGGGAGCTGGGGGGAGGAAGTCGGGGGCTGGGGCTGTCAGGGAGGAAGGCGGGGGCTGGGGGAAGGGAGCTGGGGGGAGGAAGGCGGGGCAGGGGGGCTGGGGCTGTAGAGGGGGAGGAAGGCGGGGCAGGAGGGCTGGGGTTGTAGAGGGGGGAGGAAGGTGGGGGTTGGGGGAAGGGAGCTAGGGGGAGGAAGGCGGGGGCTGGGGCTGTAGAGGGGGGAGAAAGGCAGGGGCTGGGGGAAGGGAGCTGGGGGGAGGAAGGCGGGGGCTGGAGCTGTAGAGGGGGGAAGAAGGTGGGGGTTGGGGAAGGGAGCTGGGGGGAGGAAGGCGGGGGCTGGGGCTGTAGAGGGGGGAGGAAGGCGGGGGCTGGGGGAAGGGAGCTGGGGGGAGGAAGGCGGGGGCTGGGGCTGTAGAGGGGGGAGGAAGGCGGGGGTTGGGGGAAGGGAGCTGGGGGGAGGAAGGCGGGGCGGGAGGGCTGGGGCTGTAGAGGGGGGAGGAAGGCGGGGGCTGGGGAAGGGAGCTGGGGGGAGGAAGGCGGGCGCTGGGGCTGCAGAGGGGGGAGGAAGGCGGGGGCTGGGGCTGCAGAGGGGGGAGGAAGGCGAGGGCTGGAGCTGTAGAGGGGGGAGGAAGGTGGGGGTTGGGGAAGGGAGCTGGGGGGAGGAAGGCGGGGGCGGGGGGGCTGGGGGAAGGGAGCTGGGGGGAGGAAGGCGGGGCGGGAGGGCTGGGGCTGTAGAGGGGGGAGGAAGGCGGGGGTTGGGGGAAGGGAGCTGGGGGGAGGAAGGCGGGGGCTGTAGAGGAGGAGGAAGGCGGGGGCGGGGGGAAGGGAGCTGGGGGGAGGAAGGCGGGGGCGGGGGGCTGGGGCTGTAGAGGAGGAGGAAGGCGGGGGTTGGGGAAGGGAGCTGGGGGGAGGAAGGCGGGGGCTGGGGCTGTAGAGGGGGGAGGAAGGCGGGGGCTGGGGGAAGGGAGCTGGGGGGAGGAAGGCGGGGGCGGGGGGCTGGGGCTGTAGAGGAGGGAGGAAGGCGGGGGTTGGGGAAGGGAGCTGGGGGGAGGAAGGCGGGGGCTGGGGCTGTAGAGGAGGAGGAAGGTGGGGGTTGGGGAAGGGAGCTGGGGGAGGAAGGCGGGGGCGGGGGGGCTGGGGCTGTAGAGGAGGAGGAAGGCGGGGGTTGGGGGGGAGGTAGGCGGGGGCTGCATGGGGGGCGCTGGGAAGGAGGAACCGGGGCCCTCTCCCCTGAACTCACCCGCCGCTGCCACGGCGCACAGGCGGCGCCAACTCATGGGAGAAGCCGGGTCCGGGCAGGGGAGTCTGCTGCTAGGGGGAAACCCCCGCGAACCCTCTGCACGCGTCACCGCGCGCGCGACCCCGCCCCTCTCTCTCTCTCTCTCTCTCTCCCCCCCCCCCACGTGGGCGGGCTGGCGGCGCGCTCCGCGTCTCTGGAGACGGCGCGTTGCTTCATGGGCGGGTCGGCGCCGCGTGCTGACGGCGGCGGCGGGCGGGTCGGGGAAGGGCACGCGTGCGCGCGGCGGTTGTTGGGGTGGGAGGCCTCGCGCAGGAGACTTCTCCGAGCCCGGGCGTGAGTCACGTGAGGGGGCGCGAGCCTCGCCGAGGGCCGCGTGCGGGGAGGGCGCCGCCCGAGGGGCCGGGCCGCGGTGCGGAGCGGGGCGCCGGCGGCAGCGAGCGCGGCTGGGGGCGGGCCCGGCCGAGGGAAGGGGCCGCTCGTGTGCCCGCGGGGGGCGCTGCCAGGCCGGCCAGGGAACGGTGGCGGGAAGCGGGCCTCGGGGCCAAGCCCTTAGGCAGGGGGCAGCCGTGAGGGCGGGGGCGTGACGGCGCGGGGCTGGGGCGCGGGCGTCTCCTGGCTGGGGCGCGGGACCTCGCCCCCCCAGACCGCAGGCCTCGTCCCTGGGGTTCCCGGGCAGCCTCACAATGGGGTAAGGGTTGTGCCCCCCCGCGCCGGGATACCGCCGCCCCGCTGCGGCCCCTGCACCTGCTGCCTCAGCTCCCCCCCCACCACCCTTGCGCCCAGGACCTCAGCGCCCCCACCCCCCCCCGTGGCGGGGGGCCCTGGGGCGCGGGGGAGGTGGGGAGCAGGCTGGGGTCACGTGGCCCTGGGGGGAGGGGGGGAGCAGGCCGGGGGGCACGGGGCCCTGGGGGGGGGGGAGCGAGCAGGTTGGGGGCCACGGGGGGGCTGAGGTGCCCCCTGACCTGCTACTTCAGCCCCCTCTGTGCCCCCAGGCCTGTTCCCCCCACCCCCTGCACCCCAGGGCCATGTGCCCCCTAACTTGCTACCTCAGCCCTCTCTGTGCCCTCTGACTTGTTTTTCCCCCACTCTCCCCTGCTATCTTGCATCCTGTGCCCCAGGGCCCTGTGCCTTCTGACCTGCTACCTTAGCCCCCTCTCTGCTCCACAGCCTGTCTCCTCACCCCACTACCCTGCTACATCACCCCCAGGGCCCTATGCCCCCTGCACCTGCTACCTCAGCTTGTCCCCCTCTTGCACCCAGTACCTCAGCCTCCTCTGTGCTCCACAGCCATTCCCCCCCTCCCCTGCCACATCACCCCCTGCCCCCCAGGGCCCTATGCCCCCTGTACCTGCTACCTCAGCCCCCTTCTGCATGCAGCTATCTCAGCCCACCCTGTGCTCCATGGCCCGCCCCCTGCACCTGCTGCCTTAGCTCTCTCTATGCCCCATAATCCTGCTACTTCTCTGACCCTGGCCCTATTGCCTCCATGTTCCCTGGGTGACCCACCTCCTACATCCCCTCTCCTGCCATGCCCCCTGGGGCACCTGTTATCCTCATAGCCCTCCCCCACATCCCTGTTACCCTGCTCTGGCTGCCCCTATAACTGCCTGTCACCCTGCTCTTGTCACTGCCTATTGCCCTGCTACACCATATGTGCCCAACACCCTGCCTGTCACCCTGCCCATCACTCTGTCCCTGCTTCTCCCTACTTCTTTTTTTCTCAGACCTTGAGGTTTTATTTTCCTGGGTTCCCACTGTTGGGATGCTTTAGGATCATAGGAGTTCTAGCTATAACACCTCAATCAATTAATCTGTCCTTGCAAGTGCAAGAGGGGAGACCCCAGCACAGGATGTATCAGATCTTAATCGGATAGGTGTTTGTACAGCACCCTATTGAGATGGGGGCTTGATCCTGTCTGAAACATTCAGGTGTTGCCACAACACAAATAACACATAGTAATGTGTTTAGCATGTGTGAGTCCTACGTGCAGAGCAGGGGCAGGGGAGGCAGACGCAGGCTATAACTCCGTTACATGGGAGCATTAGGGAGCTTTTAGAGTCAGACAAGTGAAAAGTGATTGCAGTCTTAAGTTGTTGCATGTGAGCCTAATCATGACCCTGCTACACAGACTAGTCATGGAAGGTTATAGGAAGGAGGCTCCTACGCAGAGATCCCAGCTTGCAATGTGGCCAGGTTTTGGTTAATTTGTGTCTAAAATTCACACAGCACCCTCGATATTGTAACCAGAGATGGCACAGAATGGCTAAAGGATTTTATATGTGGAAAATACTGGGCCAAATTCATTCCTGGTGTCGCCCCATTAAAGAGTTCAACCAGGTTTGAATTTGGCCCACTGTAGTAAAGGGGGGAAATAACCTCTTCCTATTCAAGGGTAGATATGAATGTGTGAGGTGTTCGGGCCACACTGCAGCCTACCCTATGCATTCAGGGGTGCAGCCAGCTGTATGAAATGTGTGCTGGCTATACTGCTCCCCTCCTGTGATTATACCCGTAATCCCACATGACAGACCTGGTGTATAACAGGATCATCAGGAACCCTGCAGGTGCAGTTAGACTGAAATATGGAGCAGAGTGTTAACCCTTGGGATACTGAAGGGAACAGTACATGTTTTGGGTACCTCTCCTTTTCCCGTCACCAGACACATGATATCCCTCCACCATCAAAGATCCCTCCCTGCCAAAGCAATTTCCTCCTGCCATTCATTCTCTCCTCTCAGCTGCCAGTATTGTGTTGCCACACAGAGCTCTGAGCTCTGTACTCATCCTTGGCATATGGGAGTTGTTGGGAACCACCATCAGAGGAGGAGAGCAGGATCAGAAGAGGAGAGGGAGGTTTGGGGGATCAGAGAGGCAGAGCCAGATGGGTTTGCTCCATTGCAGAGTCCCAGTGTGACTCATCTGTCAGCCGTCAGAAAACAGTTCCTTCTCCTTTGGCAAAGCAACTCCAGTGGCTTCTAGACATTAGCCAGTTTCCAGATGACATGTGTATGGGAATTACCTTATTTTCCTAAGACTTAATAATAAAATCTGATGAAGAATTAAGTGAACTTGCTAGTGACTATGAGAAATGTTGCTGCAGAAAATTAAATGTCATACATTGGATATCTTCCTTCTGTTTCTGCTTTAATGCAGGTTGCACCATTTCTACCTGGAACGATCAAAGAACGCAAAGCACAGATTGGCCTGATTTGAGCCGCCATATGCTATAATTTTGCAGAGAAAGAAGGTGAAATCATCAGTTCTCAGAATCCTCCTTTACACTAATTTGTCATTTTAAAGCACTTTCCAAAATGCTAATTAGCTACCTCAGAATTTCAAGGTTTTTTTTTTTTTTTTTAAAAAAATGGGCAATTTCAGAAGAGATTTGATTAAAGTCACAAGAAAAGGCTGCTTTGCTTGATCCATCTCTTTTTGGTCCATTTGGTCATTAGGTTACCTACAAAGAGAAGAACGTGTATGGTGCAGAGCTGTGGTGTAAGATTGGATCATTTACCTTGAGGAACTTTATGGAATAGTTTCATGCAGCAATTAAATCCAGTATTCCAGGCACAGCCCTCGTTGAACTGGTTCCTTGGACTTCTGTGGTTTTACCTAAGAGCAGGATGTCAGCAGTAAGCAGGACTCTGGGGTAAGCTTTACATTCAAATACTGTGACTTGGCTAAAGGGCTGGCTGATGTTGGTCCTGGTGTTAATTTTGATTGAATAAATGGGCTATCTCTTCAGTAGGTACTCAGTACCTCAAAAGATCAGACCCTTTATGACCAAGAATAAAGTTTGTCGTTATTCTCGTTAAGACAGGATCTGATCCTCCAGCCCTTATTGCCCAGATTGCCCCAGTGAAATCAGGCGTTGACACCCTGTACCCCATGTTCACCATTTGTTATATTTTGTACAAAGTATGCCTTGTGAGGTATCATTTGAAAACTCATAATCTGCTGAATATTATTATCCGGTTGACATGTTACTCCTGGGGGAATTCTGCGCCATTGTGCAATGCCGAATTTTGCAGAAATTAATGGGTTTTGCACATAATTTCCTTACCCCAAAGAAATGGATTGCAGTGCTGCTGGCCGCAACTAGAGGCCACTGGACCTGGCAGAGCCCAGTTTGCACATAGAAGACATGGGGCGGGGAAGGGAGAGAGAGTAGAGGGTTCCGAGCAACTGTAATTTCCTGTATGCCTTGAGGGAAGGAGACAGTAGCGCTCAGAAAACTCCACACAAGCCTGGCTGGGAACCAGCAACAGGCTGTTTCTCTTTCTGGAACCCTGGGTGGTAAGGGGACAGATGGCTGGGCTCTGGGAAGGAGGGAGATGGGGTGTGGGCTGGGGGGACCCTCATGGCTGGGCTCGGGTGGGAGAGGGGGTTTGGGTGTATTGTATTTTCACTCTCTGCATCTGATGAAGTGGGTTTTAGCCCACGAAAGCTTATGCCCAAATAAATTTGTTAGTCGCCAAGGTGCCACAAGGACTCCTCATTGTTTTTGAGAATCTTAGGTCAACAAGCCTAGTGCCTAGTCTTCACTCCAACAATGGGTAATGAATATCTATCTATGAGCTTATACTGGCCAGGAGGGTCCTGAACAGTATAAGATGCACATTTTTGGGGAGCAAGGTTGGGGCTGAAGGGTATGCATGGTGTCCTCCTGTATGTAATTCATGGATGGCTGGGTATAGCATTCATGTATTCAGCTGGGGGTGACTTTGCATGCTGGTGGCTGAGAGTGAGGAGAGCCTACAGGGGCTGCTGTTCATCAGCAAAACGGTATAAAAGGCATGCCAGGCTGGAGAACTAAGGGAACACAGCAGTCCAGATTGCACTCTGGAGAATGTCACAGTGGTATTGTTCACTTGAGTTAAGAGTTCCATGACCAGGACCAGTGAAACCAAATCTATTGTGCCCCTCATGCTCCTCTTCTCTCTAAACGAAAAAGTCCTGATCTTTACACTTCCTTTTAATGAGGAAGATTTTCCATGGCTCTAACCATTTTCCTTGCCTGTCTGTACTCTCCTATTTTTGCTGTTTACACTATTCCACTTTGCTTTTCTGTGAAGATTGGTGATCCAAGGCCCTGTGAATTCTAGTCACATGATATAAATTAGCCTAGTGCAATCTGTCCTGGAGGCCGATCATCAACAAATGACTTATTTATTTGAAGAAAGAAAAACGGTTCGTTAAAATGCCAGGCTGTACTACAGGACCAAGGATTTGCAGATGAGATCTGTCTGATTGTGGGATATGAAAGAGGGGCTTGGCCTGTTCATCTGTGCACAGAACTTGAGTTCTAATCCTGGCCTGGAGTTCTAATCCTCCCAAGCCACTTAAATACTGTGTGGTTCAATTTCCTTGATTGTTGTTTTCTCCATTAAGCATTTGCTTTCCTTTGAAAAATGCCTTAGGTCCTGTGTACAATTGTTGTATAAGCAAAAATATCGTTGTTGTTAATATAATTACTTAATATTTGTAAACCACTTTGAAGGTAAATGTTATGTAAATGCTCATCATCGTTAATATTACCAGGGTTGTGGTGGAAGCTTCTTTGCTTGGGACATTTAAAAGTAGCCTGGCTGGAGGACTATAAATCTCTTCCGTCTCTAGTCCATGTTCTGTGACATGGTGTCATGTATAAGGCCCTACCAGTTTCACAGCTATGAAAAACATGTCAAGGAACAAGAAATAAGCCCTTCCCTGTGAAATCTGATCTTCCCATGCTGCTGGGAGCTCCTAGCTGCTAGTCCGGGCTGAGCTGGGGAAGGACAGGACTCGTCCTTCCCCTGCATGGCCGCTCTTGGTGGGGAGAACAGACCTACCTCCAGTGGCAGCGCAGAAGTGAGGGTTGTACAGAGCCAAGCTTAAGGCTTCTGCCCCTCAGGGTGCCTGGCTGTGGGGCTTCTGCCCCCGGAGTGCCCATGCGTTTATCCGCCACTGGCTGGGGCTAGCAGCTAGGAGCCCCCGGCAGGGCACTCCCAGCAGCACAGGGAGATCAGATTCACCTCCAACTCCGGGAGCCTCTTCCCCCTGCTGTAGGAAGCTCCAGGGCTGCTGCCCAGCTGTGAAGGCATCACAGAAGTGAGGGTGGCAATCCCCTGACACCCTCCCCTCCCCCCGATCATCTTTTGGGTAGGGACCCCCCTAGTTACAAGGCCCTGAAATTTCAGATCTAAACAGCTGAAATAGTGAAATTGACCAATTTTAAACCTTCTGGCCGTGCAATTGACCAAAATGGACTCTGAATTTGGTTGGGCCCTAGTCATGTATGTTGGTCTACTGAACTTGACTATCTTTTCCTCTGCATCCCTGTGGAATGGAGGGGAAGAATAACTAACCCTGCCCTGTTTTAATTCCTCTTAGTTTGTTGCGTCAGGATGCCATGCACAGGTTACTCCCCATTGCTTGCCATCTGCATACATCCCTCAGCCAATATAACTCCAACAGGACGTCCATTGCCCGCATTCAGAGGCAGACGTACGGCAGGTCCTACCCCGTGCTCTTGGTCAGGCCTGATGGATCTGCTATTCACATCCGCTATAAGGAGCCAAGGCGGATCATTACAGTAAGAAATTGAGCAAAATCTAATTTTTAATAGAACTGCTGGGATGGAGGTTGTATTGAGTATTGCCCAAGTAGGTGCGTAACGAGAGGGGTGGAGTTACAATTTCCTCTGACGCATCCTGTATCGGTCACTGATGAGTACATAGGATTTGCCATATTGGATCAGACCATTGTGGTCAGGGTATTAGGCTGGATGGACCACTTTGATGCTGTAGAGAAAGGTGATAAACCTCCAAATGCATTTGTCCGGGGGCAGAGTTGTCTCCTTATCCTGAAACATGAGGTTCAATTAAGTTCCTCCAAGGAGGCAGAGCCACCAGTATTTTTAATGGTCATCTATTTAACAGGACATAAGGCTAGATGGATCATTAGATACTGTTGGGGTGGCTGTTCCAGTGTTCCTACATCATAGACACTTTGTGAAGCTGTAGAAGTAGTACTAATTAGTAATCGCATTGGATTTTTGGAAAGTTGTGTTCAGCTCTATCCCAGTTTCTTCCTAGTTTGCTTCCCCAGACGCTTCCACCCTCAGATGGCCCAGTTACATTCATTAATCCCTGCTCATTGAGGGCAGAGTGCATCTCCCTTTAGAGCCTATTAACATTGCTCCAGGTGTTGGCCTGAATGATGAAGTGGGCTCCCTTCCCCGCCTTCCCTTCAGATGGATTATAGAAGATGGAGGGGGCTAATCTTCAGAATTTTTTAATTTCCCCTCACCCCTTTATAAGAATATGGGGCTGAAATCCCCCCTACCCTAGAAATGTAATGGATGTCCTGTCTGGGTGCAGTGTGTGGTTATAGTTCAGAAGCCACCTCATGCTCCAGGCATTTCTCAGGCAACCCCTGACTCCCTCCTTCCTGCTGATCTCAGCCTCCTCTGGCCAAAGACAGGTCTTTGAGATACAGGCCTTTTGGGGGGGAATGTGGTGATTCCAGGAACCAAACCCCTTTACCCCTTGGAAAGTCACTTGAATACAAGAGCAGGTGGGTCAGAGTCTGGATGGCTATGGGGATTAATAATGGGATAAAATGCCTTTCACCTTGAGATCACCAGCATAAAACCAGTCCCGTAACTGAAAGTCATTGCCATCTGATGGATCTTACGTACGAGTTTAGTGGGTCTTGGGTCAGCTCCCAGTGGGTAGGTGTCCACAGCACAAAACCCACCACCACAAATGGTTCTTATTGGCCTAGTACTGAATGAGTCAAATTGAATGATGGTTGCATGCCTAGACATGGTCCATTCAAGTTGGGGTTGATGCACCATGGCTGGTGGGGTGAGAGGAAGCCAGTGCTATATCTCTAGTGTGGATAAGCACAGGGACTACATTCCACAGAGCTGTTTTCCCAACACTTTTCTCCAGTAATAAATCCACTTAAAAATGCAATCTTCCTAATTGAAAAGAAACCCAATCCCTCCTCCACTTACTATTTTTTTCAGCTTATTTTGCACAGTACTAATAACTGCAACCTCTACATGCCACATTACTTTTGCCATTGCCCAGTCAACCCCTGTTTGGAAGGTTAGATGTTTGTGTTCTGCTGACCTTTCGCTACTACATCATACATCCTCAGGATAACAGATGAATGCAGAATAACTTCTGCATCTGCCCCCAAACCAGTGAAACCCCAGCAGTCAGTAAGAGAATCGTGATCAATAAAATGATTCCTATTTGATTAACCTCTATTGGGATTTTTATTTTGTGGCAAACTCCTCTGCACAACAATATCCCATCTCTCTCCTTTTGAACAGTGAGGCATTTGAATAAAATGCCTTTGTCTGATTATTAATTTTTGTTGCCCTCCAGATGCCTGTAGACATCAACACTCTTTCTGAGGCCGAAAGAAGAGCGAGGTTACGGAAACGCGATCCCAGAAGGCTTAAGAGCAAACAGGAGGAAGTGTTGGATGATGAGTTTAATTTGGACGATTACAGAAAATTTTGGAAGAAGAAATGAGTTTGTTCTGAGGATCTGTGGAAGTGTAAAGGGAAGATTTGGCAACCTGGGCCTGCAGAGAAGGAGATTGTAACTTACTGTTATAACGAGAAAGTTCATAGCTGAGTAAAGATTCTTTCTCTTCTGTGCATCTGTTTCTTTTATATGTATCAGAGTAACAGCCATGTTAGTCTGTATTCGCAAAAAGAAAAGGAGTACTTGTGGCACCTTAGAGACTAACCACTTTATTTGAGCATAAGCTTTCATGAGCTACAGCTCACTTCATCGGATGCATATTGTGGAAAGTATAGAAGATCTTTTTATACACACAGCATGAAAAAATGGGTGTTTACCACTACAAAACATTTTCTCTCCCCCCACCCCACTCTCCTGCTGGTAATAGCTTATCTAAGGTGATCGCTCTCCTTACAATGTGTATGATAATCAAGTTGGGCCATTCCAGCACAAATCCAGGTTTTCTCCCCCCCCCCACAAACCCACTCTCCTGTTGGTAATAGCTTATCTAAAGTGATCACTCTCCTTACAATGTGTATGATAATCAAGGTGGGTTATTTCCAGCACAAATCCAGGGTTTAACAAGAACGTCGGGGTGGGGGGTAGGAAAAAACAAGGGGAAATAGGTTACCTTGCACAATGACTTAGCCACTCCCAGTCTCTATTCAAGGCTAAGTTAATTGTATCCAATTTGCAAATGAATTCCAATTCAACAGTCTCTCGCTGGAGTGTGGTTTTGAAGTTTTTTTGTTGTAATATTGCAACTTTCATGTCTGTAATCGTGTGACCAGAGAGATTGAAGTGTTCTCCGACTGGTTTATGAATGTTATAGTTCTTGACATCTGATTTTGTGTCCATTTATTCTTTTACGTAGAGACTGTCCAGTTTGACCAATGTACATGGCAGAGGGGCATTGCTGGCACATGGTGGCATATATCACATTGGTAGATGTGCAGGAGAACAAGCCTCTGATAGTGTGGCTGATGTTGTTAGGCCCTGTGATGGTGTCCCCTGCATAGATATGTGGGCCCAGTTGGCAACGGGCTTTGTTGCAAGGATAGGTTCCTGGGTTAGTGGTTCTGTTGTGTGGTATGTGGTTCCTGGTGAGTATATATAAGTATATGTATGAGTGAAGCAAATACTCACCAGCAACCACATATGTATGCGTTGTTTAGTGTTGGTGAAAGCTACTGGATTGACAGTCCTGGAGACTGAAGTTTCTGTTTATCCACTAATCAGATACATTGTGGGCACTGGCCGTGCAAGATCCTCCATTCTGACTCATCAAAATACCTCAACCATGATCATCTCATGGTCTGGATAATACTTAGTCCTGCCATGAGTGCAGGGGACTGGACTAGATGACCTCTCGAGGTCTCTTACAGTCTTATGTTTGTATGAACATATGAATGGCCATACTGGGTCAGATCAAAGGTCCATCTAGTCCTGTATCCTGTCTTCCAACAGTGGCCAATGCCAGATGCCCCAGAGGGAACGAACAGAACAAGCAGTCCTCAAGTGATCCATTCCCCGTCACCCACTCCCAGCCCCTGGCAAACAGAGGCTAGGGACGCCATCCCTGTCCATTCTGGCTAATAACCATTGATGTCCATGTCTATCCCCCATGAATTTATCTAGTTCTTTTTTGAACCCCATTATAGTCTTGGCCTTCACAACATCCTCTGGCAAAGAGTTCCACAGGTTGACTGTGCATTGTGTGAAGAAATACTTCCTTTTGTTTGTTTTAAACCTGCTGCCTATTATTTTCATTTGGTGACCCCTAGCTCTTGTGTTATGAGAAGGAGTAAATAACACTTCCCTATTCACACTTTCCACACCAGTCATGATTTTATAGACATCTATCATATTCCCCCCCCTTAGTAGTCTCTTTTCAAAGCTGAAAAGTCCCAATCTTATTAATCTTTCCTCATAAGAAAGATGTTCCATACCCCTAATCATTTTTGTTGCCTTTTTCTAAACCTTTTCCAATTCCAATATACCTTGTTTGAGATGGGGCAACCATATCTGCACACAGTATTCAAGACGTGGGCGTACCATGGATTTATATAGAGGCAATATATTTTCTTATCTATCCCTTTCTTAATTATTCCCAACATTCTGTTAGCTTTTTTGAACTATCCACAATGACTCCAAGATCTCTTCCTTGAGTGGTAACAGCTAATTTAGACCCCATCATTTTATATGTATAGTTGGGATTATGTTTTCCAATGTGCATTACTTTGCATTTATCAACATTGAATTTCATCTGCCATTTTATTGCTCAGTCACCAAGTTTTGAGAGATCCTTTTGTAACTCTTCGCAGTCTGCTTTGGACTTAACTATCTTTAGTTTTGAATCATCTGCAAATTTTGCCACCTCACTGTTTACACTTTTTTCCAGATCATTTTTCCAGTTAAATATTCCAGTACAGGCCCCTGGGGGAAACCACTATTTACTTCTCTCCATTCTGAAAACTTACCATTTATACCTACCCTTTGTTTCCTATCTTTTAACCAGTTACCAATCCATGAAAGGACCTTTCCTCTTATCCCATGACATCTTACTTTGCTTAAGAGCTTTTGGTGAGGGACCTTGTGAAGGGTTTCTGAAAATTTAAGTACACTCTATCCACTGGATCCCCCTTGTCCACATACTTGTTGACCCCCTCAAAGAATTCTAGTAGATTGGTGAGGCATGATTTCCCTTTACAAAAACTATGATGACTTTTTCCCAACAAATTATGTTCCTCTGAGTCTGACAATTTTGTTCTTTACTATCATTTCAACCAGTTTGCCCAGGACTGAAGTCAGGCCTACCAGCCTGTAATTGCCGGGATCACCTCTGGAGCCTTTTTTAAAAATTGGCATCATGTTAACTATCCTCCAGCCGTTTGATACAGAAACTGGTTTAAATGATAGGTTACAAACTACAGTTAGTAGTTCTGCAGTTTCACATTTGAGTTCCTTCAGAACACTTGGGTGAATACCATCTGATCCTGGTGACTTATTGCTGTTTAGATTATCAATTTGTTCCAAAACCTCCTCGGACACCTCAGTGTGGAACAGTTCCTCAGATTTGTCACGTAAAAAGAATGGCTCAGGTTTGGGAATTTTCCTCACATCCTCAGCAGTGTTCCCTCTAAATTTTCCCACCCATGTGTGGAATGAATTTTGTTATGAGGACCACTTTGGAGGTGATGTGTGACACATCAAGACCAAATCCACACAGACACACCCCTGGAACCCTGACCAGGGTATTCTATCTGCTACCCAAGATCCATAAATCTGGAAATCCTGGACGCCCTATCATCTCAGGCAGTGGCACCCTGACAGCAGGATTGTCTGGCTATGTAGACTCCCTCCTCAGGCCCTACGCTACCAGCATTCCCAGCTATCACCGAGACACAACTGACTTCCTGAGGAAACTACAGTCCATCGGTGATCTTCCTGAAAACATCATCCTGGCCACTATGGATGTAGAAGCCCTCTACGCCAACATTCCACACAAAGATGGACTACAAGCCGTCGGGAACAGTATCTCCGATAATGTCACGGCAAACCTGGTGGCTGAACTTTGTCTTTGTCCTCACCCGTAACTATTGCACATTTGGGGACAATGTATACCTTCAAATCAGCGGCACTGCTATGGGTACCCGCATGGCCCCACAGTATGCCAACATTTTTATGGCTGAATTAGAACAATGCTTCCACAGCTCTCGTCCCCTAATGCTCCTACTCTACTTGCGCTACATTGATGACATCATCATCATCTGGACCCATGGAAAAGAAGCCCTTGAGGAATTCCACCATGATTTCAACAATTTCCATCCCACCATCAACCTCAGCCTTGACCAGTCCACATAAGAGATCCACTTCCTGGACACTACAGTGCTAGTAAGCGATGGTCACAAACACCACCCTATACCAGAAACCTACTGACCGCTATACTTACCTACATGCCTCCAGCTTTCATCCAGACCACACCACACGACCCATTGTCTACAGCCAAGCTCTACAATACAACCGCATTTGCTTCAACCCCTCAGACAGAGACAAACACCTACAAGATCTCTATCGAGCATTCTTACAACTACAATAGCCACCTGCTGAAGTGAAGAAACAGATTGACAGAGCCAGAAGAGTACCCAGAAGTCACCTACTACAGGACAGGCCCAACAAAGAAAATAACAGAATGCCACTAGCCGTCACCTTCAGCCCCCAACTAAAACCTCTCCAACGCATCATCAAGGATCTACAACCTATCCTGAAGGAGGAGGCATCACTCTCTCAGATCTTGGGAGACAGGCCAGTCCTTGCTTACAGACAGCCCCCTAACCTGAAGCAAATACTCACCAGCAATCACACACCACACAACAGAACCACTAACCCAGGAACCTATCCTTGCAACAAAGCCCGTTGCCAACTGTGTCCACATACCTATTCAGGGGACACCATCACAGGGCCTAATCACATCAGCCACACTATCAGGGGCTCGTTCACCTGCACATCTACCAATGTGATATATGCCATCATGTGCCAGCAATGCCCCTCTGCCATGTACATTGGCCAAACTGGACAGTCTCCACGTAAAAGAATAAATGGACACAAATCAGACATCAAGAATTATAACATTCAAAAATCAGCTGGAGAACACTTCAATCTCTCTGGTTACTTGATCCAGACCTAAAAGTGGCAATGCTTCAACAAAAAAACTTCAAAAACAGACTCCAACGAGAGACTGCTGAATTGGAATTAATTTGCAAACTGGATACAGTTAACTTAGGCTTGAATAGAGACTGGGAGTGGATGGGTCATTACACAAAGTAAAACTATTTCCCTATGTTTATTCTCCTCTCCCCCCCCCCCCCCCCCCGTTCCTCAGACATTCTTGTTAACTCCTGGAAATGGCCCACCTTGATTATCACTACAAAAGGTTTCCCCCCCCCCCGCCCCCCGGCTCTCCTGTTGGTAATAGTTCACCTTACCTGATCACTCTGGTTACAGTGTGTATGGTAACACCCATTGTTTCAGTTCTCTGTGTATATAAATCTCCCCACTGTATTTTCCACTGAATGCATCTGATGAAGGGAGCTGTAGCTCACGAAAGCTTATGCTCAAATTGGTTAGTCTCTAAGGTGCCACAAGTCCTCCTTTTCTTATCGCCTCCATAGTGGTGCACATACCAAAGTTCATGGGGGTGAGGCTGAGCGGTTCAGAGTGTGGCAGGAGGCTCAGGGCTGGGGCAGAGGGTTGGGTGCAGGTGGTGCGGGCTCTGGGGTGGGGCTGGGAATGAGGGGTTTCGGGTGCAGGAGGGTTCTCTGGGGCTACGGCAGAGAGAGGACTCCCCACAGCTCGCTCTTCCAGCAGCAGCAGCTGGGCTGGTGGGGAGAATCACCTCTCACCACCACGGCAGCTCTGGGGCTGGGGCTGCAGGATAGACACCCCTCCCCCACAGGTCTGGGCTGGGACTAGATTCAGGTCGGGGGAGGGGCATTGCAGCAGGTCCAGGCCGGGGCCTCAGCTGGTGTTGACGGTTTGTGCCCGTGAGTCAGCGACAGGCCAGGGCCCCCTTCCTGCTGGGATGCATGCTCTGGCTCTCCCCAGGGAGCTGACCTCCTTGCTCGTTGAGTATGTCCCCCCACCAGTGACCTGCTGCACTTCCTCTGGAGCCCAGCTGCCTGGTGCCCTCCTTGGCTGGCAATTCGGAGCTGTCGCTGGTGGGCCCCAAAGCAGGGTGAGCTGGGCTCGGGCCAGGCGACCTGTGTAATGGGATGGCTTCACCCAGCAGCCAGGCAGGTCCAGCTCCAAGCCCACAGCCTCCTGCTGCTTCTGCTCTCCACCAGCTCCCAGCTGGCCAAGGGGTCCCAGGGCAAGTGAAAGGCCAGCACAGACCCATCGTTCCCCAGCAGGGCCAGGAGCCAGGGAGATCAGGAGCTGATTGCCCCAGTCTGTAATACAGTGCATAGGACAGACAGGCTACCATAGCTTCCTCTCTCCCACCCTCGTTGGAAAGAGCCCGATCCTGTGCCACTGAGCCCATCACACTTGGCTGCATGGGAGCAGCTCCTCAAAAGGGGTCTGCCCTGGAGTCCTGCTGAGCCCCACCTGGCACTGGAGTGCTCTAGCCTACCTGAGCACTGGTACCGTATCCAGCTGCTGGTGGGGACCTAGGGACTCTCCCCTCCCACCTTTGGGCCCAGCTGTAAACAGAGCAGGAGCAAACTGTATTTACATAAAACACTCATAGTCTCTTTCCCCTCCCAGCTAGCTGTCAGGGAAGCATTCATTCAGACCCTGCTTACACTGAGAAATAATGAGCCTGATTCTGAGAAGTGAGAAGGACCCACAGTTTCCATTGACTTCAATGGCAGCTAAGAAAGCACAGCATTTCACGGACTCCAAGCCCGCGGGACTTGTGGTATACCAAGGGCTGGACAATGGTAACATTTGCCAGAAGCTCAAATGGGGACAACATAGTAAAGATCAAATACCGAGAGTGTGTGGGCAGGGAGGGGTACGGTTCATAGCTGGAAGATGGATTCACAAAATAGTTTTGATTTAAATAATAAAGAGTTCTCAATACACACTTTAAGGATGCTACTCTGATAACTGTGGTGATAGGCAAGAATATAACATAAGCACTTCTGCAAAAATAAGAGCTGGGACTTGAACCCAGGTCTCCCAAACCAGTATTTAGAGAACAGGAGTACTTGTGGCACCTTAGAGACTAACAAATTTATTAGATTTGCGGATGATACTAAACTGGGAGGAGTGGTAGATACGCTGGAGGGGAGGGATAGGATATAGAAGGACCTAGACAAATTGGAGGATTGGGCCAAAAGAAATCTGATGAGGTTCAATAAGGATAAGTGCAGGGTCCTGTACTTAGGATGGAAGAATCCAATGCACCGCTACAGACTACGGACCGAATGGCTAGGCAGCAGTTCTGCGGAAAAGGACCTAGGGGTGACAGTGGACGAGAAGCTGGATATGAGTCAGCAGTGTGCCCTTGTTGCCAAGAAGGCCAATGGCATTTTGGGATGTATAAGTAGGGGCATAGCGAGCAGATCGAGGGACGTGATCGTTCCCCTCTATTCGACATTGGTGAGGCCTCATCTGGAGTACTGTGTCCAGTTTTGGGCCCCACACTACAAGAAGGATGTGCATAAATTGGAGAGAGTCCAGCGAAGGGCAACAAAAATGATTAGGGGTCTAGAACACATGACTTATGAGGAGAGGCTGAGGGAGCTGGGATTGTTTAGCCTGCAGAAGAGAAGAATGAGGGGGGATTTGATAGCTGCTTTCAACTACCTGAAAGGGGGTTCCAAAGAGGATGGCTCTAGACTGTTCTCAATGGTAGCAGATGACAGAACGAGGAGTAATGGTCTCAAGTTGCAGTGGGGGAGGTTTAGATTGGATATTAGGAAAAACTTTTTCACTAAGAGGGTGGTGAAACACTGGAATGCGTTACCTAGGGAGGTGGTAGAATCTCCTTCCTTAGAGGTTTTTAAGGTCAGGCTTGACAAAGCCCTGGCTGGGATGATTTAACTGGGAATTGGTCCTGCTTCGAGCAGGGGGTTGGACTAGATGACCTTCTGGGGTCCCTTCCAACCCTGATATTCTATGATTCTATGATTCTAGAGCGTAAGCTTTCGTGGGCTACAGCCCACTTCATCAGATGCATAGAATGGAACATATAGTAAGAAGATATATATATATACATACAGAGAAGGTGGAAGTTGCCATACAAACTGTAAGAGGCTAATTAGTTAAGATGAGCTATTAGCAGCAGGAGTATTTAGAGAGAAGCCCTCTCCTCCTATCCATCCCACAAAACATACAGCAATAGTAAACTGTTCAGCAGATAAGCAGCAAAACTAAAATTGACATGGAGATAGATATGCTGCATCTATGACAATCAATCTTATGATTTTTCATACTGCAGCGCTTGCTCAGCCATCTCCTACCTTCCTCCCTTAGTCAGTTGCTGCTCCTCGTGTTAAAGTGAGGAGAGGATCAAGCAAAAGCTTACACACATGTTTAACTTGACTCACATGGTAGTCCTCTCATTGATTTCAATGGGGCTGAGGAAAGTGAAAGGTGTGTGTGTTTGTAGGACTGGGGGCTTCAACTGTAAGGTCCCTGGAGCAGGGTTTGAGCTTTAATATCTGTAAAGATTGCGGTGCTGAATAAAGGATAAATAATATGATGCACACGGTGTGTGCAGGTGTGGAGCCATGGGGGCTGTCGCTGCACAAGGTTAAGACTGTAGATCTAATTATCTCTGACAAAACACAGACCTTGCATTCCTTTGGGATGGCATTTAATGCAAATAGACTTTAAACTGAGATTAATGGCCTATGTTAAGATCAGCCCAGAAACGAGTTTGGTGCCTTTGCCATTTAACCCTTTGGCTTCCTTGTAATTTTCACAAGCGCTTTTTAAATGTGTGTGTGTGTGTGGTGGGGGGGAGGTATCCTATTTTCCCCTTCCCTTTAACTTCTCTCCCACTCCCTCACTTTTGGACATGGTACATGAGGCTGAGCAATGCTGGATGAAGTTCTTTCCACACCTAGTCAACACCACCTGTCACAGGGTCCACTCACTGTTGGTGGCACCTTGTCCTGGGGATTAGCTCTGGAAGAGCGTTGCGCTCTCCGATGTCAGCATCTCTCCCATCCTCTCACGCGGCAGACCCCTCTTATTCCAGGAACCGCAGGCTCCTCTTCATGACTCATCCCTCTGGCCAGGTCACAATACATATTCCCCCTTTGCAGGGTATGAAAGTCCCTCCATAGGAAATGGCAGTCTTCCATTTACTGTGTCAACTGCACCATGTTCCCTGTGACTGGTAGGGGAACCTGGGCCAGCCCTCTACTCCAAATGCCAGCTCAGGGGCCCTGTCATAAATATAAAGGGAAGGGTAATCACCTTTAAAATCCTCCTGGCCAGAGGAAAAATCCTTTCACCTGTAAAGGGTTAAGAAACTAAAGGTAACCTCGCTGGCACCTGACCAAAATGACCAATGAGGAGACAAGATACTTTCAAAAGCTGGGAGGAGGGAGAGAAACAAAGGGTCTGGGTCTATCTGTATGACGCTTTTGCCAGGGACAGAACAGGAATGGAGTCTTAGAACTTAGTAAGTAATCTAGCTAGATATGCGTTAGATTATGATTTCTTTAAATGGCTGAGAAAATTAAGCTGAGCTGAATAGAATGAATATTCCTGTCTGTGTGTCTTTTTTGTAACTTAAGGTTTTGTCTAGAGGGATTCTCTATGTTTTGAATCTAATTACCCTGTAAGGTATTTACCCTCCTGATTTTACAGAGGTGATTCTTTTTTACTTCTATTAAAAGTCTTCTTGTAAGAAAACTGAATGCTTTTTCATTGTTCTTAAGATCCAAGGTTTTGGGTCTGTGGTCACCTATGCAAATTGGTGAGGATTTTTACCAAACCTTCCCCAGGAAGTGGGGTGCAAGGGTTGGGAGGATTTTGGGGGGGAAAGACGTTTCCAAATGATGCTTTCCTAATAAAAATAAACCCAGATAAATGTTTGGTGGTGGCAGTGGAAGTCCAAGGGCAAAGGGTAAAATAGTTTATACCTTGGGGAAGTTTTAACCTAAGCTGGTAAAAGTAAGCGTAGGAGGTTTTCATGCAGGTCCCCACATCTGTACCCTAGAGTTCAGAGTGGGGAAGGAACCTTGACAGGCCCTCTGGTCACACTCCTATTCCTTGCTGCTATTCCCCTGAGCCTTCTCCTACCTTCCTGGCTTCCTCCCCTCTCTGGGTTTGCTAGCCTCCCAACTCCCTCCACTTAGGGAGTGACTGCAGCCTACTTCCCTGCACCTTTCTTCTGTTGCCAGCTACCCGGCTTTATACAGACCCCCCCCCACCTGTTCCTCCCCATCTGAGCCTGTTTCCAGTTAGTTCCCTGCTCCCTGCCTCCTCTTCCTGGTGCAGCCTATGGAGTTAATTGGCCTGGCCGTTTTAACCCCTTCAAGTCCTGTGTGGGGTGGGCACCCCATCACACCAACCCAGAAGTGGTCTCTAATCTTGGCCCAACTTGATGATCACTTTAGATAAGCTATTACCAGCAGGAGAGTGGGGTGGGAGGAGGTATTGTTTCATGGTCTCTGTGTATATAATGTCTTCTGCAGTTTCTACAGTATGCATCCGATGAAGTGAGCTGTAGCTCACGAAAGTTCATGCTCAAATAAATTGGTTAGTCTCTAAGGTGCCACAAGTACTCCTTTTCTTTTTGCGAATACAGACTAACACGGCTGTTACTCTGAAACCTGATTTTGTTACAGTTATTTTTAGTAAAAACCAGGGACAGGTCACAGGCAATAAACAAAAATTCATGGAGGCCTGTGACCTGTCCCTGACTTTTACTAAAAATAACTGTGACAAAATGGGGAGTGAGGAGAGTCCAGCACCCACCAGCCTGCCCTCTTAGCATCTTGAAGCTGTGAGGTCACCCCACCACCCATGGTAGCTCAAAGCTGCGGGGGTCTCCCTGCCACCCACAGCAGCTGAGAGCTCCGAGGTCCCCCTGCTGGCCCCGGCAGCTGGGAGCAGCAGGGTCTCCCCCGCCACCCACAGTGGCTGGGAGTTGCGGGGTCCCCTGCCACCCATGGCAGCAGGGAGCTGCAGGGGCCCCACCGGGGCTAAAGCGGAAAATGTTATGGAGGTCTTTGTAACTCACGGATTCTGTGACATAATCTTTGCTTTAGTTATAACTGATTGAAAGGGGAGAGATTATGAAGACTGGGACAGTGCATCTTAGAAAAGAGACAACTAAGGGGGGATATGACAGAGGGCTGTACAGTCATAAATGGGGTGGAGAATGTGAATCAGGAAGAGTTACTTACCTCTTCTCATAATGCAAGAACTAGGGTCCACCTGATGAAATTAATAGACAGCGGTTAAAGTATTTCTTCACACAATGCATAGTCAGCCTGGGAAACTCATTTCTGGGGGTGGTTGTGAGGGCCAAAAATATAACTGGGTTCAAAAAAGAGTGAGATAAGTTCATGGAGGATCGGTCCATCAATGGCTATTAGCCAAGATAGTCAGGGGTTGCAACCCCGTGCTCTGGGTGTCTCTAAACCTTTGACTGCCAGAGAGCTGGAACTGGGCGACAGGGGATGGATTACTTGAAATTGCCCTGGCCACTGTCAGTGACAGGACCTGGGCTAGGTGGACCATTGGTTTGACCCAGTATGGCTGTTCTTATGAAAATTCCTGGTTAAAGAACATAGGCCCAGATCCTTAAAGGTGTTTAGGCACGTAACTCCCAATTAATAAATGGGGATTAGGTGCCTAAATACCATTAAGGATCTGGGCCATATTACCTACTGGAGGTACATGTTTAAGAAACAAATCTAGGAATTTAAGGGCCCAGATTAACATATCTCAGTCTTTTCTGGTTGGTCAGTCCTTTTTCAAATGTAACAATTTTCATGACCCTTTTACCATTACTGTAAAACTAAGAATTAAAACAAAATCAATGATATTATGATGATCAGTTACAGACAGAAGCTTGAAGCAATGGTGTGATGTTGTCTGATTAAAATATGACCATGCAAACCACTGTTACTACCACTGTTATATAATTGCAACGGCTCTTCTACAAGTTTGACACATGGCCAGAAAGGGTTAAGCAGCTTGCAGGTCAAATAACCGAGAGTCAACCTTTAAAGAATGTTAGAAAGTTTGTGAATGGTAATTAGGGCCATTCCATGTTACAAGCAAACAAAAGCACAGAGGAGATCCACAAGCCAAAATAAAAAATAAACCTGATTGTTACTGTCTAAACATTCCCTATCCAAATAATTTCTTCTAGGTATGGAAGATGAATTTTCATACCTGGTTCAAGCCTTACAGCATTGCTCCTCTGTATCTCCTTCTCCAGAGAACAACAGACAAAGGGAAAGTTTTTTTCCCAAATTTAAAAGTTCTAGCCTTCCCATTGACTCTCTTGGTCAGGTGCCCACTACTTTTCTTTTACCTGTGGGCTTGTTAACCCTTTACAGGTAAAGCAAGCAGAGAACAGACACCAAGAGGGATTTTACAGCTAACTGGCTGGCTGGGCGTTCATAAACTGGGGCTTAGCCTGCCCCATTCTTTGCAGTTCATCCTAATTGAGTGACCTCAGTTGGCTCCCTTGGGACCCTGGTCACAAATGGCTTTTGTTCGGATGGTGAAATAAATAAATATAGGAATCTTTTCACTGATTTGATCAGGGAGCTACATCAGACTCCCAGGGACGAGGATGAGATGAGAAGTGTGGAATTAGTAAAGACCCTGATGTTCCAACAAGCATTCAGTAATGTGCCTTCACAGCCCAATGGCTGTAGGGAGGCAGTGTGGTCAAATGGATAGTGCACTGGTCTAGAACTCATGACACTGACCTCCTTTGTAAAGGGCTTTGAGATCTATGGATGACAAGTGTTCTAAAAAAATGTTTTTATTATTAGCAACCAATAACAAGCACATCTATAGCCCACGAAAGCTTATGCCCAAATACATTTGTTAGTCTCTAAGGTGCCATAAGGACTCCTCGTTGGTTTTTCTGATACAGACTAACACGGCTACCCCTCTGAAACCCTTCTCCCCTGAGGCTATCAAAATGTTTTACAAACACTAAGGAATAACATCTTATAACCATTCCTGCCTATGACAGGTTTCAGAGTAGCAGCCGTGTTTTTTCTCCTCCTGATAATAACTCGTCTTAACTAATTAGCCTCTCACAGTTTGTATGGTAACTTCCAACTTATCTGTATGTATGTATGTATGTGTATATCTATCTATCTATCTTACTATATGTTCCATTCTATGCATCCGATGAAGTGGGCCGTAGCCCACAAAAGCTTATGCTCTAATAAATTTGTTAGTTTCTAAGGTGCCACAAGTACTCCTGTTCTTATTCCTACCTATATTATTCTCCTTATTTTAGCTGTTAGGAAAAGTGAGGTATAGGGCATTTAAGGCTCTGACTCAGTAGGGATTAAGCACCTAATTCCCTTAGGCTCCTTTGAAAATCCCAGCCTAAGGGACATGCCTTTGACCACACTGAACCAGGAATAGAAGAGTCCTGATGCTCAGCCTCTTCTGTAAGCATTAGGCAACTTTCCCTTGGAAGAATATCAGAGAGTATGTGGAAGCTCTTTCTTAGGCTGTGTCTACACTGCATACCGCACAACGGCACAGCTGTGCCGCTGTAAGGTCTCCTGTGTAGCTGCTCTTTTCCGGCAGGAGAGAGCTCTCCTGCCAGCAAATTAAAACCACCCCCAACGAGCGGCAGTAGCTTTGTCTGCGGGAGAGCATCTCCCACCAACAAAGCACTGTCCACACTGGGTGCTTTTCATCAGTAAAACTTTTGTCAGTCAAGCAAGTGTTTTTTTCACACCCTTGACTGACAAAAGTTTTACCAGCAAAAGTACCGTGTAGTCATAGCCTTACTCCCCAGTCTTATAGAAACCAGTCATCTCAACTAAGTGTGCTTGAGAAGGACTGGTTAGTTCAAACATATTACACTTCTCCATCTTGGGAAAGGCCTTCTGACCTACCGAAAGCTTCCTCACTTCGTCAATATAAACTCAATTATTTTGACCTGCCTGGCGTTTTGGGGATTTAGAACAGGTGGGGGGTTCTCCCCCTTTTGAAACCCACCCAGAGTTGTTCTCATCATACTCTGACACATTTTGTATATATATAAATCTTTAAACAAAAATCCTAAATCTAAAATTTTCAAAAGTGAATTATCTTGCATATGTAACTCTCTGGTTTATTTCATAGGGTCCCATATACTGTATATTTCATAGGGCCATTTATATGCACCTAGTTTATTTAATAGGGTCTCATATTGTATATCACATAGGGCCATACATATGCATCTAGTTTATTTTATAGGATCTTATATTCATACATTATATATTTCATACGGCCTTTCGTATACATCCAGTTTATTTTATAGTCTTATATATTAACATATGTTTCATAGGGCCTTTTATATGCATCTGGTTTATTTGTATAGGGTCTTATATATTCATATTTTATAGGGCCTTTCCAATTAATCTGCAAAAACCAAGGAGTTGGGTGCCACAGGACTCCGTGTTGTTTTTGTGGATACACACTTACACAGCTACCTCCTACTAATCTGGTTTATTTTATGAGGGTCTTCCATCGTAAATCAATTAATCCGTTGCGTTTTGCATTTTCTCAGAGCTTTACCAACATCGTGTAATCCTCACAACAGCCCGGCAAAGGGGAGCGGTGGTTAATAACAACGCTGACTTGTCCAGGGGGGACTCAGAGCTGTCACCGCTTTGGGTCAACACCTTGCAAATGCAGGGGCTGAAACTCCCCGGGGGGTGTAAATTTACACTCAGCTCCTTACACACCCACCCACCCACACACGCGCGGCTGCCTTTGCCCACGGAGCAGCCCCCTTGGACTCCAGAGGCACGAAGTCACTTGCGCGCGCGCACACAGCCCCTGCAGGCTCGCGCGGCCTCCCCGCCCGGACGGGGGCAAGCGCTGCGGGCTCCCTTCTCCACCCGAAGGCGCCGAGTTGCTGCCTGCGCACCCCCGCCCCTGCAGCCACTTGGTACAGCTTGCGCTCTCCCCCGCCCCCCCCGCGCGCGGCTGCCCATCGCAGTGGTAGCTCCCTAGGCACGCTGGTAGCCCCGCTCCTGCTCCTCGCCAGTCGCTGCCCCGGGGGCGGGTCCGGCGCGAGGCTGACCCGCGTTCTGCCGCCTTGCCGCGGGCTGGAAGCGGCTCAGCCCCGCCCCGAGGGGGAGGCACCTGGGGGGTTCCCTTTGCTTGCAGTGCCGTGGGGTATTGCAAGGGAGGGCCCCGCTGCAGGGACCGAGGCACTGGAGGCGTGGAGCCAGGGGCCCAGCCGGGCCGGCGGAGCATGAAGTGGGCACTGAGCCCGCTCGCCTTTGAATGCTGCACGCCGCGTCTTCCGGTAATGAGGCATTGGCTTGGAGGGGGGGGGTGGCTTGGAGCGGGGGTTGGGATCCGGCATTAGAGCCGTGTGTGGTTGGGTTTAAAATCCTGGTGAAAGGAACTCTGCTGCCTGCAGAAAGCAGGCACCAGCCTTATGAGCCCTGTCTAAAGGCCTAAGGGAGAGGATTTGGTTTCCTGCCTCATAAGGAATGTTTGCACGCGGTAGCTGGATGTAAAAAAAAAAAGGGCCGGGCGACGTCCAGGAGCTGTTATAACATCTGTCGATCCCTGCTATGGTCGATGGCTGTGCTGACAACATGCTCTGCAAAAATAAACATCCCTAAAACAGCCCCCCCCCCCTCGACCCCCATCCTGTAGCTCGGTGTGGCTGAGAGTGCGTGAGCTTGCCGTGTTTGGGCCTAAAGCAGAGATGCAAAGAAAGTATGCATCCGCTGAAGTGAGCTGTGGCTCACGAAAGCTTCCACTCAGATAGATTTGTTAGTCTCCAAGGTGCCACGAGTCCTCCGTTTATTTTTTTGTGAATACAGACTAACACGGCTGCTACTCTGAAAGAAAGACCTGGATATCCTGGGAAATGTAAAGGAAGGGGTAATTTAGAGCCAGGTTTCTCCGCACCCTCCCCGGGGGCATGTTGCTTGGGAGGGAGACTTTGGGGCTGGTCATTGCATGGAAAGAGATGGAAAACCTAGAGGAACTCTGTGTCACAGAGGCTTGTTCCTTGTTACTGTGGGGAAAGCAGGTTGTGTTGCTTCTGTCTCCTGGGAGGCCTCTTCTGGGAGGAACTCGTGTTTCCGGGAGTCTGCAAAATAGTATGTGTGTGTGTTCGTGTTCATGGCACAGTATAAAAATACCAATAGTTCTACATGCTAAGATATGGGGTAGCTTCAGGGCACAAGCTGATTGCCACGGGGGTCAGGAAGAGCTTCTCCTCCTCATATACAATAGTGAAAAATCTGCCAGGGCACTATGGGGGTGTTTTGCCTTCCTCTGAAGCACTGCACTGCCTCTGTCAGGATGGTGCCCTAAAGAACTGAGAGTCTCCCTTGGCGTGCAACTCCTGTGTTCTGCTAGATGTGACCTGTGTCCTCTTTTGCTCCACATGCCTTGGGATAGCCTGCAAAGGGCATGGATGGCAGAAGGAATCTGCCCCAGGACACCTATTCTTGCTCTTCTCTAGGGCTAGGAAGGTGCCACCAAGTACTTTGCGTGGACAGTGGAATGGATTTAGCTCAGCTTTCCACCTCTGTCTGCCAGTGTAAACCCAGGGGTGGAGGAAGGCTCGCCAGTGGGAAGATCATGCTGGCAGAAAACAGCCTTAGCCTCTCCCTCCCAGGGCCAAAAAGTGGGGGTGCCCAAAGGATGCACTCTCATTTGATCCTCTGTAGAACCCCAGCCAGACGAGAGCAGGCACCTCCAGCTGAAATGCCACTGTCTGTCTCGGGGGGGTGGTGAATCCCCACAGAGGTATTGTGGGGGCAGGCTAACACGGGAAGCTGCCATTCACAGCACCCTGTGCCAGCTGCAGGAATTAGTGCAGATTCTAGCAGTCAGTGCCCCCCTAGGAAAATCAGTCCTTTGCCACCGTCCCATCATGGCTCACACGCCAGAGGGGGAAGACATGATGTGGGTCTGGCGGAAGCTGGTTGGCTGTCGGATGTGGTCTGTAACCCTCGGGATTGTCCTGCTCTGTTTATTAGATCTGGACGACTCAGGGCAGAGATCTGTGCACCTCGTGGTGATCGATTTCACTTCCAGCTCCGCAGGCTGTTTCTTCCCGCACCATGTTCGGCTCCTCCAGGGGAGGAGTGAGGGGGGGGCAGGACCAGTTCAACTGGGAGGATGTGAAGACGGATAAACAGAGGGAAAATTACCTCGGTAAGAGTTTATCTTGTCATTGCATAAAGTGTCTTGTGTGAATTCAGCTCTTGTGAAAGGTGCCTGACAGGCAGCGCTGGAGGCTGATGTCCTTGGTATACCTACAGGACGCACACGGCATGGACACCATGCTTTCACCTTCCCTGCTGCCATTCCCCCATGAGCACCGATCCCAACCTGAGAGCACCACTTCTGGAGCCAACAGGAGGATTTGGTCTCTCTGCTGAGGCTGCCGACGCTGGGGGACCAGCTATGACAGTTATTTTATGTCATGTCCATGTGGTAACTAGGAACTGGACACACGGGAATATTGGTGTTAATATTATAAACATGGAGATGGTGTTGCTCTTTGCTTTATGTCCTAAGAGCTGTCATGGTGGTGGTCTTAAACACTACTGTGTTTCATTGATTTTTAAGGCCAGAAGGGACCATTCTGACCATCTAATTTGGCCTCCTATGTAACCTCACCAAGTGATTCCTGTGGGAAACCCAATTATTTGGGTTGGAATTAAAGCAGCTTGTTTCTAAAAAGATGGCCAATCTCCATTTATAGAAACTACTTGATGGAGAATTTACCACTTCCCTTAGCAAGCAACCTAGAGGTAGCTGAATTTCACTGCTGGGCAAAGTGAACCCTATTCATACAGTCAGTACTGCTGCTAAATCACTTTGGGATTTGTTGTGATATAAAAACCTGAGGTCCTGTTCACCCTGTATGTTCATTAAATGGCACTTTTGTAGGCTTTGTGGTTTGCCCTGGGGTCTGGCCACCCTCCCTCCCCAAGTTGTACATTGTGCTGTGTGCTGTTTGGCTGCCACCATGCACCCCAGAGGTGGCCGCATTTCAGTACAGCGATGCATATAGAGTTACAAAGCCCTTTTGGATCCCTGAGGATGAAAAGTGCTATAGAAATGTAAGACGTTATTGTTTGCTATTAGTGGAAGCTGAATGGCTGGGACAAATTGGCCCAAATGCTGTCTTTTCACCTCAGAATAAATAATCAGCCCCTAGACTTATACAGGAGCCCTTGAATCACACCATGGACCTTGTCAAGAATAACGCTTAGATATTACATAGAACTTTTCACCTGTAGATCTCAAAGCACTTTACAGAGGAGTTCAGGATCAGTAGTCCCATTTTACAGATGGATAAACTGAGGAATGGACGGGGAAGTGCCTTGTCCGCAGTCACCCCCCCCAGGTCAGTGGAAGACCTGGGTGTCCTGACTCCCAGTACTGTGCCCTATGTGTTGGGCCCTGCGTGATCTATCGTTAGTCCGGTTGCATTGTTTTAGAAGTGATGTTTCATACTGGCCTAACACTTTAGGTCTCTTGAAGGCTTCTCTTGTTCTAAATGGCAGGCAACTCCCTGATGGCTCCAGTGGGCAGGTGGCAGAAGGGCAAAGACCTCACCTGGTATGCAAAGGGGAAGCAAGGCGACGTGCAGATCTCCCGAGAAGCCGAGCTGGCTGCAGTCCGGCTGGCCGAGCAGGAGGCCATGATGGCGGCTCTGTAAGTCTGTGGCAAGTGGGTCTAACGGGTGACCTCTCCAAGGCCTATGACATATTGAGAACCACAGTTTAAAAGACACCTTGAAGTTTGGTTCATCTGATCTGAAATCTGCAGGTACAGCTGGGCAAGTCACCTCTACTTCCTCTTCCACCATTTCTCTGTTGTGGCTACCTAGCTAATAAGTTCTTTGATCTCTTACTGTGTGTGTTTGTGCAGCAGTGGGGCCGTGATCTTGGTTAGGGCCTCTGGGGACTGTCATAATGCAAATAATTCATCTAGTGTTGTGGGACTGTAGGCAACCAGCTCTGTCTGATATTTCTAGGGTGCCCATTGCCGTGGTGTCTGAGAACCACATAAAAATGCATTTGTGAGCACCAAACAGGTTCGACTAGATAAATGTCCCAACTTCCTGAGCCCCCCTGCAGTCTTGTGGCAATAGGAACTCTGTGTCTAGTGACCTGGTGATCTTCAAACAATTCAGCTGATGGAGAAGCAGTCTTGGTGTCTCGCTCCCTTTCTCCCAGCCCCTCTCCCGGAACGGGTGATTCAGCCATCGCTTGCTTTTGTAACTCATCTGGATTTTATTTCTTCCAGGGGCTACAAGAATGTGAAGAAACAGCCCACGGGCCTGAGCAAAGAGGTACGGTAGGCATCTGAGTGTGAGAGGTGGGGTCTTTGTGCGAGAGATTCAGGGGAGGGAGCGGGAAGTGGCGCTCCAGCAGGGCCACAGGCCCTCTCCATACCAAGTTATCTGGGTTTGACTCATGAGCCTACTGACATTTAATACTTTATTTCGGAGCCTGGATTCATGACTGGGGCTCTGAGAAAGTTCACTTGGTCCATAAAGCATTTCTACTGCTGCTTCCAAAATGTTCCCAGCCCTGCTGGGTCATGAAATATCAGTTCTTATTTTTTAAAAAAAAAATCACATCACTCTGATTACCATCGTGCTTCCTTGCCCAATCTAAGGGCTTGTCTACATAGTCTGGAACAGCTATTCCTGATTAACTCCCTCTATGGACACTCGTACTCTGGAAAAAGAGTGTGTTACTTTGAACAGACAAGGATTATTCCAGAATAAGAGCATCCACCTAGGGCGTTAATCAGGTATAGCTATTCAGCTTTAAATTCACACCCTACCGTAATCCAAATTAATTTCCCTGCTATAGACAAGCCCTTAGTCTGACATGACTTAAATAGCCAGTGTCTCCTGAGCTTTAGTTGAGTTGTGCTTTGTACAAAGCTGCTTCAGTTGGGGTAGCTGGTTCTAGAGACATCCGCTGCTGGACTCAGGTCAGAACTAGGAAGTTGTTAGCAAGATGGTAACCAGAATGAGGTGATTTTTAAAGTTCTGGGTCTTGGGATCTGGCAGAGCTAAAATTGAACGGTGTACACGCCACTGGGGAGCGATTATTTGTAGCTCTATTGGTTTTGCCGGCCAGATGACACCTTAAAACTCTTTTTCTCTCCTCCTCCCTCCTCCCCACAGTCTGGCTGTCATTACTGGCACTTAAGTGGGAATGAGCATACACTGCTGTGAATATACGCTGCACTGGGACTTGCTAACTTTCAAATTCTGCCTCTATGCAACATTAATGACGAATAAGACGTAAAAAGATGGAAGTGAGGGATTCACTGGAAATGTATTAGGCAGAATTTACCTCTCTCTGTAAACTGCCCATGAATCACTCTACTGCTATAGTGCTCAGAGGCTGTGCAATCAGGACCTTATTTATTTATAGAAAAATATTGTATAGTGGCCCCTACTGAGGCCAGGACTCCTCTGCAGTAGGCACTGTACAAACACATGGAGAGGCAGACCCGGCCTTGAAGTGCTTATAGTCTAAACTGACAAGACAGGCAGAGGATAGGAGAGGCACAGACTTGCCTGGAAGGTCAGAGGCAGAGCCAGGAATAGAACCCAGGTGTCCTGACTCCCACTCTAGTGCTGTTTCCTCCAGACCATGCTCAGTCAGCTGCTCCCTCGGATGATTGCTTGTCCCACAGCAGTTTTGTAGGCTTAGCAGAGTACCAGTGTTACACGCAGCCCCTTGGATCTCAGAGGCTTCCCCAGCTCTTGACAAGCTGTGTACAAGGTACAAACAGTAGTGCTGGAACATAACCACTTCCTGGGCTGAGAGTGACGATCGGCTGGTGCCCTACAGGGAAGGGAAAAGAGGGGGGGCTCCTACTGAAAATGCCCTGGGAGGCTGAATTTCCATGTGGCACAGATAAGTCAGTGTGAGTTGCCCTTTCTGAACATACCTGATTGAACCCCACTGGGATCTGTGCCTATGGTCCCAATCATCCCACTGGCAGAATGGGGTGGATTTGCTGCACTTGTGCATTAACTTCAACGAGACCGTTTTGGTCAGCCCTGTTGCTGTCCATTACAGGATCGGGGCCTGTCTTTGCAAAGTGCATTGAGATCTGCTGCTTGAAAAGGGCCATAGAAATGGGGTGGTGATGGTGGGGCCTCATGGTTTAGTCAACTGAAAGCTTGTTCCTATTTCCATTCAGTCTGGGGACATACAGGTCACCTGAGTGCTCCACAAGGGGTGCTCCTGACTATGGAAAATACAGTATTGAAGAATTCAGCACCCCCAGTTCTTCTAATACATGGATGTGGTTAACTGGTCAAGTCCATGGACTTACTGCTCCTTCTAACCTGTTCCTTCCTAGGATCTCGCTGAGGTCTGTAAGCGTGACGGAGCAGAGCGCGATGAGAAGGATACAGACCGTGTCTTGGGGCTGGGGAGTTCCAGGTATGGGGCTATTTTCCACTAGCATAAGAATTCCAGTGCTTTTCCCTGCTCTTTAGAACCTCTGGTGGCTAAAGCAGGAAATCTGGTGACCCCAAAACCACAAACGATGTGGAAAAGGGGATAAACTGCGAGGTGGCAAAATGTTCAGATGATACGAAATTACTCAAGATGGTTAAGTCCAAAGCAGACTGTGAAGAGTTAAAGGGCTCTCCCACAACTGGGTGACTGGGCAACAAAATGGCAGATGAAATTCAGTGTTTATAAGTGCAAAGTAATACACACGAGGAAAAAATAATTCCAACTATACGTAAACATGATGGGGTCTAAATTAGCTGTTATCACTCAAGAAAGAGATCTTGGAACCATCGTGGATAGTTCTCTGCATCTGCTCAGTGCACAGCAGTAGTCAAAAAAGCTAACAGTAATAACAGTAATACTGTGCCCCGGTCTAGTGCATTCATCAGAGAGTTTTCAAAGGCCTTTCCAAACACTGATGAATCCTCATGCCCCAAGAGGAAACTGAGGCAGCACAGAAGTTAAATGACTCTCCCAAGATGACGCAGTCACTCAGTAGCCGAGCGGGAACAGATCTCAGGAATTCTTGACTGCCAGTCCCCTGCTTTAACCAGTAGGCATTGCTCCAAAAGTGTCATTGGCTCATCCCTCATGGTGACTAGAGAAAATCCTGCAGTACGCTCGTGTATGTGTGTGTATCTTTACTTTTTATTTTCCCCCCAGTGGTGGTGCTGGCAGAATGATGCTCTCCAAAGAGGACAAAGAGGCTGCCAAACTGGGGCTTTCTGTTTTTACTGTAAGTCTTTCCACCCTGTGCTCGTCATTCTGCATGCTAGGTGCTTTGCAGAGCATAGGAGAGGCTTGATCCCTGCTGCGTCTACCCTAATTTTTACCGTCCAAGCGAAACTCCCAGAGTGTAACTTTCTGGGGTTAGTTTCACATTCCCCATTGCTCGTGCAAATTGTGAGGGCTGCATTGGGGTGTGTGTTTTTTTGTTTTTTTTTTAAGGGGTTAATCCTACTCGCATGTCTGTGTAGGTGCTGACGTGGCCCTCCTCGCTAGTATCTGAGTGCCTCCTGATCACTAGTGGATTTTATCCTGATAGCACCCCTGTGTGCTACAGAAGTATTGGCCCTGTTTTATACATGGGAGAACTGAGGCACAGAGAGTAAGTGAGTTGCCCAAGCTCTCACAGGAAGTTTGTGGCAGAGCAGGAATTGAACCCAACTGTCCTCAGCCCCTGGCCAGGGCTTTTACTAGAGACCGTCCTTTCTCCATCTGTTCAAATGGATCTGGAATTTTGTCACTGATGTCATGGGAGCAGGATTTTGGGCAGGAGGGATATAGCTTTATTACCTGGATAACAGAAATAAGCCTGAATTGGCTTTCTGGGCCCCTGACCTTCTTGAACTCTGGGAGCATTTCAGACTAACTCTAAAGTTCGCAGCCAGCACCTGTCTTTGTAACAGGGCAAATCCCTCGATACGGACACATCCCCCAACTTTCAGGAGAGTTTGGCTTGGGGTCAGCCCAGTTCTGTGGCTGAGAAGCGGGAGCTACAATATCAAATCCCTTCTTGTGAGCATTGGGGGTTTGCTCTTGCGGCCGAGTTGGTGTAGTAACCCTAACCGCCCCATGGGTAGATAGACGTGAGAGCTGGAGGGTAATAGATGCGGGGGGGGGAGTAGAAATGCAAGGAGAAGCTGAGGTCGTGGCTGGGAGGAGCTTGAGGGCGAGAGAGAAGATCCCTAGAGCAAGAGTCTAAGATGGCGCCACTTTGCCCTCCTGCAGGGAGGCACTGCCGGTCAGCACCAGCTGTCGCTCCAACGCTGTCATGGCTGTGACCTAACTCGCAGGGTGTAACCTTTATGTGCAGTGGACAGCGCCACATAGCAGGGAATTGGCGTCGGAGTGAGAACGAAGGAGCTCCATGCTGCCAGCCCTGCCCCCCCCCCCCCCCCCGGCTACGTTGCCACCTTGTTTAATCTTGGTATTGCTCAGTAATACAGTGGGACCTGCTCTGTGTTGTTAACCATGGGCACGCTCAGCCTGACAGTCTCGTGCATCATTTTGTCTTGTGAAAATCTAGCATCAGAGAGCGGCAAACAGTCCGGAGGCCTCAGGGGCGAAGAGAAAGGTGGGCAAGGAAGAAAAGGCGGAAGAGGCATGGTAAGAGCAACCCACTTATGCTTGACGCACAGCGGGAGCTGCGGTGGGCTATCATGAGACGCTGTTCACCCACAGCCGGGTGTCTCTGTCAATCAGATTCCCCTCTGACTGCGTCTGCACCCGCTTTGATTTCACAGAGCTCCCTGCCAGCGAAGCCTTTTGCATGTGGACATCTGCAAAGTTGCAGCTAGCAGCTCGGATTCGTTTAATCCCAAACTAACTTCCTTCCGCGCAGAAGTGGTTTCATAAAGATGAGGCTAACCCAGTGGTTCTCAGTCTATTTACCATGGTGGGCCACACCTGCAGCTTCTGTGTTATGTGGGCCGCATCCGCACACTATAAATGCTACCTGTATGCCCCTGAGCATGTCACACGGGCTGCAACTGGGCACTGATTGGGCCGCAAACGGCCCGCAGGTTGAGAATCACTGGGCTAACCAATCGTGTGGAAGAAACAATACCGTGTGAGTGAATCAACCAGTCACACAGCTAGATTATTAGATAGCTGCAGCAGCTGGTGAGCAGCTCAGGGCTTAATCCGTTCTTGCAAAACTTTCATGGAGTGATCCACAGCAGTGAGCCACTGAGGGCAGGCACTGGGCTGAGACCTGGCAACTTGCCCCTGGACAGCGAATGCAGCTGCGCTTTCAAAGAAGCGCTGGTGCCGTTAGCATGTCTCCCTGTTTCTTTAACCGTGCAGGCCCGAGAGCAGCAAGAAATCCAAAAAGGAGAAGAAGAAGAAAAAGAAGAAAAAACACAAGAAAGAGAAGGAAAAGGAGAAACATCACAAGAAAGAAGCAGCCACCACCACCTCCTCCCCCTCTCCAGATCATGGGGAAAGGTACCAGAGCTGCTGCTATCTTTCTCTTTCATGGCAGTGTCTAAAATCATAGAAGATTAGGGGTGGAAGAGACCTCAGGAGGTCATCCAGTCCAACCCCCTGCTCAAAGCAGGGCCAACACCAACTAAAGACCCCAGTCAGGGATCAGGACCCCACTTTGCTAGGCACTGTACAAACACAAGGGCAGTCGTAGGCTCCAAGGCCAGAAGGGACCATTAGATCTTCTTGTCTGATCTCCTGTATAACCTGTGAGTGTGTTAGATATTATAGCTCCATGAAGTGTGTTAGGTATTATAGCCCCATTTTGTAGATGGCAAAACTGAGGCACAGAGCTCCAGATCACAGAGGAAGTTGATATTAGACCTGGGAATTGAAATCATGTCGTCCGAGTCCAGTGTTATAACACCAAGACCAACTTTCTGACGTTCTGTGTGGCTGGAGAATTTCACTCAGTTACTCCTGTGTTGAGCCCCTTCCTGACCCTGGAGCTCACAAACTCAGACATTGACTACCCTGCACTTTCATCGGTAAAACTTTTGTAGTTCAGAGGTGTGAAACACACCCCCCCACACAGCCCCCGAACAACAAAAGTTTTGCCGACGAGAAGCACCGGTGTGAACAGTTCTTTGTCGGCCGGAGTGCTCTCCTGCTGACAAAGCTATTGCCTCCCATTGGGGGTGGATTTTGTTTGTCAGAGGGAGAGCTCTTGGCATGTAACGACACAGCTGTGTTGCTAGAAAGTGCGTAGAAAACAAGCAGCCTGGAAAGCCTCCCTGCCGCAGCCTTTGTGTGGCAAGTGTGTCTGCTGCATTGTGCTCTCTCCTTTCCCCAGACAAGGGAGGTCAGTGTGTGTGTCATGGGAGTGGGGGGCGGGAGGGAAACCATTTTCTTCTTTCAGAGTAGCAGCCGCGTTAGTCTGTATCTGCAAAAAGAAAAGGAGGACTTGTGGCACCTTAGAGACTAACCAATTTATTTGAGCATAAGCTTTTGTGAGCTACAGCTCACTTCATTTTCTTCTTGTAACCTAGCTTCACAGATTGGTCGTGGGTGGAGGCGGGGAAGGGGGTGTTGCATTAGGGGGTGTTGCATAAAGCTGGGGCTCGACGCACGGTCGTTGGATTTGCTCCCCAGGGTAGGACACTTGTTGTGAAGACTCTGACATTAGCAGCATTGGGTCAGGTAGCACCTTGATTTGTGCCACACCTGTACAATGCCGTGAGCCCACGTGCGGCAGCTGCTCCAGGTGTGGCTGGACCCCACCACCTGAGAGTTTCTCTGCTAGCTCCCTGGGTAGTAAAAAGGCTCGGGGGGGGCATTGGTGCTGTGGATTGGCACATCGTACCGAGCCAGCCCCCCGGCCCTCTCCAGTGGGGATTGAAATGCAAACATTCAATGGAGTAACCTGCTGAGCGCTCTTCTGTTGTGGCGGGTAGGTATTTTCTGGGCCTCTTGCCAATCTCAGTGCGTCATCCTCTTCCCCAGCCCTCCGTGTAGCAGCTTTAGATTAACTTCCGTACTAGCTGTGCCCCCAACCAAGCACCAGTACAAATCGTCCATCCATTAAGCGCTAAATGACTTCTCTCTCCATGCAGTCTATAGCACGCTGCTCCTTGGACCATTCGACCGAGCGTGCCACATCTCAGACTCAGAGTCCAGGGCAGAACACCTCTTTGATTTTAATCAGTGGTGTTAGAATGGATTCTTGCTGTAGTACTATGCTACAAACCAGCCTGCATCTCTCCAGTGCTGAACTGAGAACCATGGCTACAGGATGTTGGATCAAGGATAGACAGAGACTTTGGTCTGACTGTAACTTACAGTATAATTGCGGGGTCTAGGTAGTATTTAGCTATTTGCTCATTTAAAAACAAGATCCTGCTCTTAATTTTTTTTTTAAGTATTTCTCTACGCACTGTTTGAAACCTTTACCCCATATGGCAGGAAAGAAGCCACGGTTAGAACATTTTGTTTCAATATTAATATCTTACAGAATAGTTTGTAAGATCTTTTGGTGGCAGGGATTGTCGTCTTGTTCTGCTTTTGTACAGCTCCTCACACAATGGGGTGTTGGCTCAGGACTAGGACTCGCTAGCCCAGGGGTTCTCAAACTGGGGGTCGTGAGGTTTGTCCATGTGGGGGAGAGGGTCACGAGCTGTCTGCCTCCATCCCAAAACCCGCTTCACCTCCAAGCATTTATAATAGTGTTAAATATATATTTTTTTTTAAAGAAGTGTTTTTAATTTATAAGGGGGGGTGACACTCAGAGGCTTGCTGTGTGAAAGGGGTCACCAGGACAAAAGTTTGAGACCCACTGCCTTAGCCTTCACCACAATCCACACACACAGTATACGGGAGTCAGTGCGGATAGTTCTTAGCATAAACAAGCCTACATTCTCCTCTCGCTTGTACCAGTGTAATCCAGGAGTAACTCAGTTGAGGATCATGGCATTACCCAGGTGTAACACCTGTGTGAGATCAGAACTAGGGGGTCCCAAGGGCTTTTCTCATTTGGCCCATGCTTACCTGGCGTGTGAAGGTTACATTTTAGTGCATTCACGTTTTTTTTTTTGACGCATTTGCAAATACTTAACACACGAGGGCGCTGTGAGCCAAGAGCTGCCGCACTCTGTATAAGGGACATGTCCGTGGAATCCCAGAAACAAACCTACCAACCCAGCTGCTTTTTTTTTTTTTTTTTTTTTTTTTTTTTTAATATTCCTTCCCGTGTAGACTACAGAGTAACTGGCCGTGTCCAGAGGGGACCGCCAGCAGTCTGTCTCTTCTCCTGCTGGCTCATTGGGGTCATTTAACACCCCTTACCCATGCCGTGAATGTGGTGACGTGGAGATTGTCCCTTCACCAGTGGTCTGACTCGAGCCCCCATGCTGCCTTTTTCAAAACCAGGTCACCAGGGGCACCTTGCTGGCTTGTACCAGTGGCATGGAGAGCCCTGGCCAATGTCTGGGTGAGGGAGCACGGGGTATTTCAAGGCAGTGCAGCACACCCTTCCCCAGGGGATCTGCCAGTGTAGCTAGTGGTGATGGCTTACGCTAACCCCACGTGTTAATAGCAGTAAACGTCCTGGAGTATATTGCGGCAAAAGAAATGAAGTCCCAGGAATAGGCGGCCTCTCCATAGCAGCAGCTGTTAAATCTCAGCTGAGGGGCTCTGTGCTTTGTATGCAAACCATAGGGCATGCTGATGAGCATTGTGCAGATCAGGGAGATTTCCCTGGGTGTTCCCTATGCATCCAGCAGCCCTTGTGACCTACAGTTGATTACAAATGCACTGCTGTCACTCCAGCCTGGAGGCCTGGCCATGGACTGAAATGAACTGGCTTTAACAGAACAGCGAGCGTGAACAGTTTTGCAGGAGAATAACTCCCCCCTGAATGAATTTTTCTAGGGCCAGACTCTGATCTCTGTCAGAGGCGTAAATCCAGGGTTAACTGCATTGACACTGGGCATGGCAGCAGGGTTAGCTGGGTGTAACTGAAAGCAGAACCTGGCCCCTAGTTTGGAAGAACTTTGTTCTCGTTGTCCTGGAATTGGGTCCCCCGTAGCCCAGCCCCAAGACTGGGGGCGGGATCGTGCCCAAGGGAAGGGGAAGATGCAGACAGGGTAGGATTCTTCCCTGGGCTATATTCCCCTGTGCAGAACAGTATCTCAGCATTGCCTGCATCATCCTTTCAGCCAGGCTAGAGCATACAGGGACTGGTCCCTTATCACTTGTCTCTCCATTCCTGCTCCGAGGGTCTGTTCTCTTCCCCTCTCGGGGGCCGCGGGGTTTGCACCCGCAGGCTCTGACCCATCTTCTCTGTTGCAGGAGGAGGAGGGAAGCCCCACCCTCCAAGGACCATTCATCATCCTCCCGGCGGCTTGCAGACGGCTGGCGTGACAGCCATTCATCACCGGGCCCAGAGGCACAGAAGCAGCCCGGCAGGCGGCGGCACGACATGGACTCCTCCAGCAGCGAGGGCATGGGAGGGAGCCCCCCTCGCCGACATCTCCCAGCCCACAGGAACGACAGGAGTGGCAGCAGGGACCGCCACAGCCGGCACTCAACCTCCAGGGGCAAGGGAAACGGCAGAGAGTCCCCCCCAGACCGCCGCGCCAAGCGGCCGCCACGACACTGACTCAGATGATTGAGCTGCAGGGAAGTGCAGGAGAGTCTGGAACTGCTAGGGCCTTGGTTTAAAGGGATGCTGTCCAAACTGAAGTTACAGGATCAGATCCTCAGCTGGTACCAATCAGTGCAGCTGTGAAGTCACTGGATTGAGAGTGCATTGAACTGTACCAGTTCACACCAGCTGAAGATCTGGCCCAGAGGTTGGTGGGGATGGTTTTTTTATACCCTTGTCTATGCTACTGATGCCCTAGCATAGATGCCTAGTGTAGACACATTTATACCAGCATATGCACTTTCTTATGCCAGTATAATTGCAGTTACACTGGTAAAGCTTTTTAGAGGAGTCTAGCCCTTAGCTTGGCCAGAGCTGCTCCACTGGCCTATTTCTCTGATTCTGCTGAGCTTGCCCTGCCTCGCTGTGTCTTGTGCCCACAAAGGGTTTAAAGCCAGGTGCACAGATCCCTCCTGTATGTCTGCAGGGGGATAACTGTATGCTGGGGAAGCGAACCTCTTGCAGAATGGAGGCCTTTGTTTGGAAATGTTTGTCAGGTCGCTGTCAAGTACTTGTGTGCCCAGAGTTAGATATTTTAGAAAACCAATGTCAACTACAGAACCTCCTGTTGAACCAGAATTTTACTGAAAAGGTTGGGGAGAGAATGTAATAGAAGAGAGATCTTGTTTGGGTTTTGACTATTGCCTGAGGTGAATGTCTTCAACCCGCTGTGTTAGTGCATGAGAACCAGCAAGGTTAAAGCAGCCTGGAACATGATGTCCAACAAAAACGGACAATGGATCTAGTCCGTTTCAAGCAGAGGGTGACGTAGCAAGTAAACAGAGTGTCCCTGAAAACCAGGCAGCTGGAGATGAACAGTTTCTGCTTTAATAGCCTAAAAGACGTTGCTATCCTTGTGTGTTTTTACTGTGCTGAAGGGTTTTGTTGGTTTTTTAAATTTTTTTTAATCTGACACTTTTCTTTTAAATTTTCCCCGTTTTTTTAAATGTACTTACACAGGAAGTTTTGTAAACTTCCCCCCACCCCCAGGAATGAAATAACTTGAAGTTTAGGAGACTTAAACTTGTATTTGGACAAACAGCTGGTAACCGTGCCCCAACGTCCCTGATTGTGAAGTGAGATCAGAATAGCTGCTATGTAGTCCTGTGGGGTTAAAGTCTCTGCTGTTTGTATATTGGCACAACTCCACTGACTTCCAAAGCCAGGCCGGTTTGCCCCTGCAGCAATTCTGCCCGTGCTCTCCAGAGCTGAGCCCAGGGGCCCTCATGCCTGCGGTAGACAGATGTCCCTGGCCCTCGATAACTTTGTTTGTGCCTGTTAGTGGGCTGGGGTTGGGATTCTCCAGAGGTGGTTGGAGCATCTGCCCCGAATGTGTAAGTTGGTCACTGTATTGCTGACACCATCATCTGCTAGGAAACCAGGGCAGGGTGGGAAATGGGCTGAGTCACGGAACCATCAGTGCAGGCGGCCTCTGGGGTGTCAGTCTAGGCAGGGAGACCAACAGTGAATGCCCCTGCTGGCTGCGTCATACGGGCGGGGAAAACTTGCATGGCAGCTGCCCTTGCCATGGGTGCAAATAAGGGACGTCCGGCTGCGGAGCCATCGCTGTGGCATGCTCTGCCACTAAAGGATAGGCAATCCTCTGAATGGAACTGATGTGGCAGCATCGGCCTGGGAGCTGCCAGGTGCAAATCTAGCTTCCAAAACCTCCTGGCCTCTGGATGGCTGCTCCCCCCGAGGAACTGGTTCCTCCAGCACCAGGAGCCAGTGTCCTAGCTGTTCCTTCCCCTTGCTCGATGGGCTCCTGTGTACGTGTGTGCTTGCTGAGAAGAGGGGAGTGAATCCTAGCTCTCGGCTGGCAGGACTACAGATGGGATGGGAGAGAAGGGTCAATGGGGTAAATCAGTGGGAAATTGGGAAGGGAGGAATCAACAAAGCTGCTTCACGCTGGACTGCTGCAATGTGCCTCGCTCTAGTCCTGTTGCTGTGAGCAGCTCCGAGGAGCTGGTTCGACGACGGCTGTTCCCTGCTGCAGTAAATGGGACCCAGCCCTGGTAACCAGCCTGGGCAGCTGCTGCCTTGATTGTCTTGGTAGCCCAGAGGAGACTTGGCCAAGGTCACACAGCAAGTCAGCGGCAGAGGTGGGAACCCAGCTCTGATGTTTAGTCTTGCCAGGTTGCCAAAGACAGCGGGAATTGGGGCTGGATATTGGTGAAGAGCTCTGGAGAAGATGCTGCACAATAGCCTCCCCCCCGCGGGGGCTGGAGGCCCCAGGCTGGGCTTTTTAGCGCTAGCCATAGGCCCAAGCCCTGCTTTATACAGGCAGGCCCCATCCTGTACGGACCCCTGGGGCATGGACTAGAGCAATGGTTTTCAAACTTTTGTACTGGTGCCCCCTTTCACAAAGCAAGCCTCTGAGTGTGACCCCGCCCTAGAAATTAAAACCACTTTTTTATATATTTAACACCATTATAAATGCTGAGTGCAAAGCAGGGTTTGGGGTGGAGGCTGACAGCTCATGACCCATCATGTAATAACCTCGTGATCACCTGAGGGGTCCCAACCCCCAGTTTGAGAACCCCTGGACTAGAGCCTCTAGTAACTCTGTCTCTCTAACTCCTACATTTTATCAGTTAAATGTGGGGCCGGCACTTTCCCTTTGGCCCTGAATGGAACCGGAGGGAAGTCTAGGGGGTAGCTCACGAGACTGGGACTTGGCAGACCTGGGTTCTATTCCCTGCTTGGCCACTGCCCTCATGGGTGACCTCAGGCAAGTCATGTCACAGCCCTGTGCCTTGGTTTCCCCACCTGTAAAATGGGATAATGGCACTGACCTCCTTTGTAAAGCATATTGAGACCGACTGCTATCTAAGAGCTGGGTGCCACTGTTACATATGAAACCCTGCTTTAGAGAGGCCAGGCAGGGATCTTAGCATGGGCGCTCTTTCTCCCCCTCCCACCCCGCCCCGATTCAGTCTTGTTCCCACTGAAGGCAGCAGCGAACCCCCCAGTCCAGGTGCTCCGGGGAGCTGCTGCATCAATGAGCAGTCCTGGCAGCTGGCACCATAGCAAGCCCTCTGGTCGATGTCAGCAGAATAGGGCGCTAATCCAGGGAAGAGGATGCATTTCCCGCTGGGAGAGAGGAACGCTGCCACCCTTCTATGCTTTTAACCTTTCCTAGCGGTTGGTATTACCGGCCCAAACGTGGGGCTGGCTCACTCTCAGTACACCAGGGAGCGTTTGAGTTTGGCGGGGCCAGCTGACTTGTGGGATAAATCTGGCTCCCTGCTTCCCCCACCAGTGTCTCCCCCCCGATTCCCCCTTGGCCTCCAGGCTTGTTGTGCAATCCAGGCAGTTTGAGCCTGGGGAGGGGGGTGGGCAGGGGAGGCGCCTGTTGCTGTAACAATAGGAGGAGGTCAATTAAAGAAGGCGACCCCTTTTCAGGGCAGTGGGGTGGGGGCTGCTGAGGGCGGTGTTGCAAATGAATCCCATTGTTGGGTGGGAAGGGGAGGGGGAGGAAAGGCCACGCTGGGCCCTACCAGTCTGGCTCCAGTGTTTTCCATCTGATTAATAGGCCTCCTCCCAGCAGGGAAGGGGCTTCGCGTGGGAGCCTGGCCCAGCCGGCAAGGGCAGGAAGCCGGGGCAGGGGGAGCCCGATGCCAGCCGCTGGCCCCTCTGGGGCTTGCAGGACCTGGCCGCTCCGCACTTCATCAGTGGCCTAGGGAAAGGGCTGGGCGACAAGTAGGGCTGAACCCTGCAGGGGCCATGTGGCTTATTCGGGCATTGGCCTCGGCTGAGACCACAAAGAAAGGAGCCTGTGAATGGCAGTGGGGTGTGTGTGTCTGTCTGTCTCTGGCTGTGTAGGGATTCCCAGGGCCCAGGATTCATTAGCCCTGCACCCCATTGGCAACTGTGGCTCCCCATCACAATCCCCCTCTTGCCCTCTGCCTGCCTTGTCTGTTTGGACTGTTCTCTCGTGCGGCAGGGCCTCTCTCTCACCCCGTTTCTGTACAGCACCTAGCAGAGCAGGGCTCTATGCTCAGACTGGGGCCCATAGGCCCTGCTGGGATATGCACAGTGATGCGGGACAACAGCTCACACACGTGGTGAAATAGCAGTGGGGAGCCAATGGCCTTAACTGACGTGCCGGTTGCGTGGCTGAGACAGACTGTGTTGTATTGCCTGTCAGTGCCTGAGCGGAGGCCCAGCCAGTGCCCGACTTCGGAGCGTTTGCTCTCCTAAGCAAACTAGAAGGCACCTGAAATGCACCCACCTCTAGGGTGGAGCACAGAGGGCACTGCAGAGCAGAACAGGGAGGAGACATTGGGATCAAGCTACAAAAAGTGCCTGGGATGAATAAGGTCCACACTGGCTCCAGGTCTCCTCCCAAGGGCTTGAACACTGAAAACTGCATGCTGCTCAATTTACCTACCTTGAACACACCACAGAGTTGCCTTGACCTTGCTGGGACTTGAACCGCTGGCACCAGTGATTAGGTATTCGCAGCCCAGTGCTTGGAAAGGCGCAGACTGGTTTGCCACCCTCAGTGGTGCCCTCCTTTTGGCTACTGCCACAGCTGCATATCAGCCGGCCCCTCAGCAGGGCAAAATACTCTTACCTAGGCTAGCTGTGTGTACACATTGCCTGTAGGTGGCCCTGCCACTCCTCGTTTCCCCTCTGCTAGCAGCCCCTGCATGTGTAACCCAACCAGACTAGGTCTGTGCTCTCCCACAGAGGCAGGATGGTCGGTGTCTGTATGTTGGGGTGTAAGGGAATGAGAAGAAGTTGGTTATAAGGCAGGAGAGGGGGAGGGGGGCGTTTCAGGGCCGCTCACTGCACTGGCTGCCGGTTGTACAGAGAGAACTAGTCACGGTCTTAGTATTTAAAGCTTTTAGATGAGCATCTCGTCTTATATGTGTAACGGGCCGCAGTGTCTCATCCAGTTACCCCGATACTGAGCAGGCTAACTTGTGCTTTAGTCACACCCACCTTCCGGGAAGGCAGCCCATCTTGATCTGAAGGCAGCAAGAGCTGGAGAATGCACCACTGCCCTTGGGAGTTTGTTCCCGTGGTTAGTTAAGTTGGTGCCTTATTTCCAGTTTGAATATGTCTGGCTTCAGCTTCCGGCCGTTGGGTCTTCTCCTGTCTGTAGGACCAGCTTACCTTAGAAACAGCCTTCTCGTGCACGGTTGGAGTCCCACGCCACTGTTTTGTGATGGCAGGAGGCAGGGCCTGTTCTGTGCGCAGGGCATGCCTGTCAACTTCTCTCCCTTCGGCGTACATCAGAATCCGCCGGGGGCACCCGTCAGGGCGAGACATGGGCTGAGTCTCTCAGATGGTGTCAATCAGCAGAACTCCACCAAAGTCCATCAAATTGGACGATGCCAATTTACACCAGCTGAGGTTCTGGCCCAGAGTATCTTTCCTGGAGCACTGTGGCGCTTTCTTTCAGGGGAAGACTTAAGACAAAGGGCAATTTAAAAAATGGTTAGGAGCTGTAGCGGGCAATCAGCTGTGCAGAACTGACTGACTTTGATGGAAGCAACGAGGTGATCAGGTGTGCCGTTCCTTATGGCTAGGAGGGACCTACCCATTAAAGCACTGGTCTGGGAGCAAGTGTGGTGTGGAATTAGCTCTATACAAAGTGTCTCTAGTCACCTCTTTTGTGGCCTGCCAAGCTCTTTAGTCTGGATGCTGGCAAGGGGCCGTCTCCTCAGTTCCTACACAAAGTGCCCAAGCCTGCCTGGCAGCAGCACTGTCAGACGTGGCTTGATAACGGTGCTGAAAGTCCAACATTTCGCTCCTTTATAGCGTTCCCCATCTATAGATCTCACCATGCTTCGCAAGGGACAGTCATTATCATCACCCCCAAAATGGGGGACAGAGGCACAGAAGTGACATGCCCAAAGGCGCACAGCTGGCTAGCAGCACAGCTGGGATTGGAGCCCCATCTCCTGACCCCCAAGTTCAGTGCTTGAGCCACGGGGCTGTCAGAGAAGCACAGCAGCAATGGGGAGCCCTGTTCCAGTCCCAGGTGTTTCTATCCCATGGGATAAATCAGTTTTAATGTGGGATTTAAACACAATAAGGAGCAAACATCTAGAAATTCAGGCATATTTGTTGCCATGAGCCTAACTCAATTTATAGCAAGCAAGGATTGCAGTCGAAGTCAGTGGGGGCCAATCCCGCACTCAGCTACACTGCTGTCCTCATGCCAGGCGTCCTCCCTTGTCTCATGGCAACCCTGGTGCCAAGGGAAACCAAGTAGGTGGCGTGGCCAGCACAGGGAGTGTAAGATGGAGACAGGCCCCATTCCTTTATTTTACACTCTCACGTTGGAGTGTAATGTTTCATATCACCTCTGTTCTGCCCCTGGGGGTGGAAGCAGCACTCCTGGGCACGGCTACTGGGCCCCGCTCTGGTGGCACAGAGAAACCGAAATCCAGCATCACTGGCTGGCTGGAGCTTCCCTTGACAGAAGGGGAATCCGGGGATGGTCTAAAGCCATACAGCAGCTTCTAAGCCACGGCCTCCAGGCCCTGAGCACAGGAGACATTCCCAAGGGAAAAGGTGCGTGGGCAGGCTGTCTCTGTGCTCTAGCTTTCCCCAGCTTCCAAAACTGCCCCTTGGAGTAAAGGCAAACAGCTGTGATTAGAGCAGGCCTCAGACTGATCCCCAGCTGGCCCCAGAATCTAAAGACCATGAAGGTGACTTAAAGCCATAAGAACATAAGAACAGCCCTCCTGGGTCGGACCAAAGGTCCATCTAGCCCAGTATCCCATCTTCCAGCAGTGGCCAGTGCCAGGTGCCCGAGAGGGAATGAACAGAACAGGGAATCCTCAAGTGATCCATCCCCTGTTGCTCATTCCCAGCTTCAAGAAAATAGAGGCTAGGGACACCATCCCTGCCCATCCTGGCTAATAGCCATTGATGGACCTGTGCTCCGTGAACTTATCAACCAACTTCCCCTCATGGTGTGCAATGCTGGGCTAGCCCAGGGTAGGGACTCGGGCCTACTGAATGGCAAATGGGTGCCAGTTTCACTCCTGTAACACTTATACCCATGTTCTGGCTAAGGTGCAGCCCCAGGGCAACCCGCCTGGCCACCCCGCAACGCCGCTTAGCTCTAACTACGCTGGTGTAAAGGAGAGTACTTCCCATCTGCGCGGTGACACGTGTGTGAAAATGGGGCTGTGGTTAATGGGAGGCAGGAACCAGGGCTCCAGGCATAAAAAACTCATTGGCACATAAAAGAAAAAAACCTCACTGCCCGCCCGGGACAACAGCCTGACCCACACCAGGTGCTCAGAGAGTCCAGCAATGAGGGGCATTAGCCAGAGAGCTTCAAACAGGAACCCAGGTGATCTGGGGGCAAACCCTCAGCGGACGTAAAATGCTGTAACTATTGAAATCAGTAGCGCTACATTGAAGCACATGGAGCAATGCTGATTTACACCAGCTGAGGATCTGGCCCCATTGCCCTGAGTAGATCTATGCTGATTTACACCAGCTGAGGATCCAGGCCCATTGGCTAGAATGGAGCTGTGCTGGTTTACATCAGCTGAGAATCTGGCCCCACTGGCTTCAGTGGAGCTGTGCTGGTTTACACCAGCTGAAGATCTGGGTTGGAGTGAAGCCGATTTACACTAGCTAAGGGTCTGGCCCTACACTTAGAGATGATTGTTCTAGCATCTGTTTTCTCTATTAGTAGCAATATTTGGCCTCGTTTCAATGCCTTCCGTGGGAGGTTTTCCAAGGACTTCCCAAAAATGAATGAGTTAAGCCTCACGAAGCCCTTGGGAAGTAGCTCTCATTAGTCCTGCTTGCCCCTTTGTCCGACCACCGCATCCCATCACTAACACCAGCAGCACCCATCTGTGGCGCAGTAGCAGAATTTTGAGGGTTTTCAGATTGGCTTCCTAGGGGAGGAAAAATCAGTGGCATGGAGTTCGAGTATACACTAAGTTGAACTTGTTTTAGGTACACATATATGCCAGTCCTGGCACAGAGACGGTCACAAACAGCATGCAGGAAATCCCTTCCAGCAGAAATCTCAGCCCACACACCAGTGCCCCAGGAAGCTACTCTGGCCAAAGAATTGCCACCAGTTATAGAGAATAAAGCAGAGAGCAAACGCAGAGAGCTTCTCTCAAAGGACTACTTCATAACAAAACAATACAATTTTTCTTCCATGGACTGAAAGCTTGCTCGCGCACTAAGGACTTTAAGACCATGTGTAATAGCACCATCTAGTACTTCTGCCATGCCATTTCCACTTACAGATGAGGGAAATAAGGTGGTGAGGTGAAGTGATTTACCCAAGGCCATGCAATAAGTCTTTGGCAGAGCCAGGATTCAAATCCTGGTCTCCTGATACCTAGTTAGCTACTCTGCTCTATCTATCTGTTTATGCACCCTCTTAATTGATTAATGGGACATCACTATAATTTTTACAGTAACCAAATACGATGTCACTAAGGAGAATAATAATGGAGGAACTAGAGTTACTGGTGCAGGAAGTGAAACCAGATATTATAGGTATAACAGAGACCTGGTGGAATAGTAGTCATGACTGGGCTACAGGTATTGAAGGGTATGTGCTGTTTAGGAAAGACCGAAATAAAGGTAAAGGTGGTGGAGTAGCACTGTATATCAATGATGAGATAGAATGTAAAGAAATAAGAAGCGATGAAATGGATATGACTGAGTCTGTCTGGGCAAAAATTAAATTGGGGAAGAAAACTATTAGAGCCTCCCCTGGGATAGTGCTTGGGGTGTGCTATAGACCGCCGGGATCTAATTTGGATATGGATAGAGCCCTTTTTAATGTTTTTAATAAAGTAAATACTAATGGAAACTGTGTGATCATGGGAGACTTTAACTTCCCAGATATAGACTGGAGGACGAGTGCTAGTAATAATAATAGGGCTCAGATTTTCCTAGATGCGATAGCTGATGGATTCCTTCAGCAAGTAGTTGCCGAACCGACTAGAGGGGATGCTATTTTAGATTTGGTCTTGGTGAGTAATGAGGACCTCATAGAGGAAATGGTTGTAGGGGATAATCTTGGCTCAAGTGATCATGAGCTAATTCAGTTCAAACTGAATGGAAGGATTAACAAAAATAAATCTGCAACTAAGGTTTTTGATTTCAAAAGGGCTGACTTTCAAAATTTAAGGAAATTAGTTAGGGAAGTGGATTGGACTGAAGAATTTATGGGTTTAAAGGTAGAGGAGGCCTGGGATTATTTTAAATTAAAGCTGCAGAAGCTATCGGAAGCCTGCATCCCAAGAAAGGGGAAAAAATTCATAGGCAGGAGTTGTAGACCAAGCTGGATGAGCAAGCATCTTAGAGAGGCAATTAAGAAAAAGCAGAAAGCATATAGGGAGTGGAAGAAGGGAGGGATCAGTAAGGCAAGCTACCTTATTGAGGTCAGAATATGTAGGGATAAAGTGAGACAGGCTAAAAGTCAAGTAGAGTTGGACCTTGCAAAGGGAATTAAAACCAATAGTAAAAGGTTCTATAGTCATATAAATAGGAAGAAAACAAAGAAAGAAGAAGTGGGACCGCTAAAAACTGAGGATGGAGTGGAGGTCAAGGATAATCTAGGCATGGCCCAATATCTAAACAAATACTTTGCCTCAGTCTTTAATAAGACTAAAGAGGATCTTAGGGATAATGGTAGCATGATAAATGGGAATGAGGATATGGAGGTAGACATCACCATATCTGAGGTAGAAGCGAAACTCAAACAGCTTAATGGGACTAAATCGGGGGGCCCAGATAATCTTCATCCAAGAATATTAAAAGAATTGGCACAAGAAATTGCAAGCCCATTAGCAAGAATTTTTAATGAATCTGTAAACTCAGGGGTTGTACCGTATGATTGGAGGATTGCTAACATAGTTCCTATTTTTAAGAAAGGGAAAAAAAGTGATCCAAGTAATTATAGGCCGGTTAGTTTGACATCTGTAGTATGCAAGGTCTTGGAAAAAATTTTGAAGGAGAAGGTAGTTAAGGACATTGAAGTCAATGGTAAATGGGACAAAATACAACATGGTTTTACAAAAGGTAGATCGTGCCAAACCAACCTGATCTCCTTCTTTGAGAAAGTAACAGATTTTTTAGATAAAGGAAACGCAGTGGATCTAATTTACTTAGATTTTAGTAAGGCGTTTGATACGGTGCCACATGGGGAATTATTAGTTAAATTGGATAAGATGGGCATCAATAGGAATATTGAAAGGTGGATAGGGAATTGGTTAAAGGGGAGACTACAACGGGTCCTACTGAAAGGTGAACTGTCAAGTTGGAGGGAGGTTACCAGTGGAGTTCCTCAGGGATCGGTTTTGGGACCAATCTTATTTAATCTTTTTATTACTGACCTGGGCACAAAAAGTGGGAGTGTGCTACTAAAGTTTGCAGATGATACAAAGCTGGGAGGTATTGCTAATTTAGAGAAGGACAGGGATACCCTACAGGAGGATCTGGATGACCTTGTAAACTGGAGTAATAGGAATAGGATGAAATTTAATAGTGAGAAGTGTAAGGTCATGCATTTAGGGATTAATAACAAGAATTTTAGTTATAAGCTAGGGACGCATCAACTAGAAGTAACGGAGGAGGAAAAGGACCTTGGAGTATTGGTTGATCATAGGATGACTATGAGCTGCCAATGTGATATGGCTGTGAAAAAAGCTAATGTCGTCTTGGGATGCATCAGGAGAGGTATTTCCAGTAGGGATAAGGAGGTTTTAGTACCGTTATATAAGGCACTGGTGAGACCTCACCTGGAGTACTGTGTGCAGTTCTGGTCTCCCATGTTTAAGAAGGATGAATTCAAACTGGAACAGGTACAGAGAAGGGCTACTAGGATGATCCGAGGAATGGAAAACTTGTCTTATGAAAGGAGACTCAGGGAGCTTGGCTTGTTTAGCCTAACTAAAAGAAGGCTGAGGGGAGATATGATTGCTCTCTATAAATATATCAGAGGGATAAATACCAGAGAGGGAGAGGAATTATTTAAACTCAGTACCAATGTGGACACAAGAACAAATGGATATAAACTGGCCACTAGGAAATTTAGATTAGAAATTAGACGAAGGTTTCTAACCATCAGAGGAGTGAAGTTTTGGAATAGCCTTCCGAGGGAAGTAGTGGGGGCAAAAGATCTATCTTGCTTTAAGATTAAACTCGATAAGTTTATGGAGGAGATGGTATGATGGGATAACATGGTTTTGGTAATTAAATATTCATGGTAAATAGGCCCAATGGCCTGTGATGGGTTTTAGATGGGGTAAGATCCAAGTTACCTGGGAAAGAATTTTCTGTAGTATCTGGCTGATGAATCTTGCCCATATGCTCAGGGTTTAGCTGATCGCCATATTTGGGGTCGGGAAGGAATTTTCCTCCAGGGCAGATTGGAAGAGGCCCTGGAGGTTTTTCGCCTTCCTCTGTAGCATGGGGCACGGGTCACTTGCTGGAGGATTCTCTGCTCCTTGAGGTCTTTAAACTACAATTTGAGGACTTCAATAGCACAGATATAGGTGTGAGGTTTTTTTTTGTAGGAGTGGTGGGTGAAATTCTGTGGCCTGCGTTGTGCAGGAGGTCAGACTAGATGATCATAATGGTCCCTTCTGACCTAAATATCTATGAATCTATGAATCTATGAATCTATGAATAACTTCAAGTGGCAAATACGCACCAGGAGCAGATAGACTTTTAAAAACAAGGGATCTCATCCAGACAGGTGGAAGTGTCTGGACTCCCTGACTGACATGGAGTTGGATCTGTTTATATTAGGTCTGAATTTAACCCAAAGACTCTATTTCCTCCCAAACTCCCTAGTCTGAGGCTCACATTGAACTGCTCAGCGCTGTCAGGCTGTGGCCAGCTTTGCCCATGCCCATTGGCCAAATGTTAGAACATAACATAAGAACGGCCATACTGGGTCAGACCAAAGGTCCATCTAGCCTAGTACCCTGTCTTCTGACAGTGGCCAATGCCAGGTGCCCCAGAGGGAATGAACAGAACAGGTGATCATCAAGTGATCCATCCCCTGTCACCCATTCCCAGCTTCCAGCAAACAGAGGCTCGGGACACCATCCCTGCCCATCCTGGCTTTCATAACATCCTCTGGCAAAGAGTTCCACAGATTGACTGTGCGTTGTGTGAAGAAATACTTCCTTTTGTTTGTTTTAAACCTGCTGCCTATTAATTTCATTTGGTGACCCCTAGTTCTTGTGTTAGGAGAAGGAGTAAATAACACTTCCTTATGCACTTTCTCCACACCAGTCATGATTTTACAGACCTCTATCATATTGCCCCTTAGTCGTCTCTTTTCCAAGCTGAAAAGTCCCAGTCTTATTAATCTCTCCTCACATGGCAGCTGTTCCATACCCCTAACCATTTTTGTTGCCCTTTTCTGAACCTTTTCCAATTCCAATATATCTTTTATGGGATGGGGCGACCACATCTGCACGCAGTATTCAAGATATGGGAGTACCATGGATTTATATACAGGCAATATGATATTTTCTGTCTTATTATCTATCCCTTTCTTAATGATTCCCAACATTCTGTTCGTTAGGTGACTTTACTGTCAGAAACGTAGGCACCTAAAGGATTTATGCACAGATTGCTTCATCCTTGACCCCCTCAGCTAACATCTCTCTCAGTTCCTAGTATGCTGCTGTGTCTACATCCATACTCATCTCATCTACCCTGTCTGTTCTCCTATCTGTCTCAAATATGCCTCTGCTGTGGGTGGCAATCTCTGAATCCACCCTCTGAGCCCCTGCCTGGCAGTACAGCGACACCTGCCCCTTTGCCAGGTGTTAATCATTTTCTCTGCAGCTGCAGCAGGCCGATGGCCCCTGCATGTTGATTCAGCACCCAGTCACCTTCCCTCATTCTGCTCAGCAAGGGCCCCATCCTGCTCCCCTTCAAGTCAGAAGTAAATTTGCGACTGGATGGATCTAGCCCTTTGGTCCAGTCTGGTTCCTCTTTCAGCTCAGTTTGAGCTCTTTTCAAATGGTGGGCAAGAAGGAGGAAGTGTCATGACAATAAGAAAAGAGGAGGAACAGGTGTCTCTGCTGAGGGAGAGTTGGCACCTCTGGTTAATTAGGAAAATCACTGGTCAATTTCACTCCCTGCTGAAAATGACAAGATGGGTTTACAGGGAGGAATAAACCCATTTTTATCCCAATGATTGCTACCTACTTCCAGGGGCTGAGGCCAGGTGGTTCTTTGCTGCTGGAGTGAAATGACAGGTCTGGGTGGGGATGCTGCTTTTTTACAAGGGGAGCTGTTTTTAAAGCCCACAATTGCTTTATGATGGACACTTGAAGGGCTGTAAAAGTGTGGGGGTGTTTTTTAGGCGAGCGCCCCTTCTCTGTAGGCCCTGGGTCATGTTTTTAATCTTGATTTCATGCTGCAAGTGAGAAAGGAAGTAGGGAGGAAAATAATGTCCCCTTGAAGCTAAAGTAACGACTGAATAAAAGAGGATTTGCTTGTCCCCACCCCACACACGTAATAAAGTGCAGAGCAGTGAGGGACCTGTCACATATGTGTTAACTGGTGCTTAACTATGGGAAATGAAGCTTTATGATCCATTGGGTTCTAGGCCTGGGCCATAAGCGCAGGCCAGAAAGCTTGGGCTAGGAGTTGTAGGAAAGCCACTGTGAAATTTCAGCACCGTAAAAAAGCGGCTTTGAAATCTGACAGCTGCAGCCAATCTGGCATCTTTGCTTTCCAGCTACGGCAAAAGGAAAGCCAGGGGGCCTGATCCAGAGCTGCCCTGCCACTTCTGTTGTCATTTACGGTGCAGCAAATCTAGTGCAGCCTGCTACCCTTCAGATCTGGGCGTGTTTCACAGCCACTGGGCACTGGCCCAAGGTACAGGGCAAAGGAGAATCAGGCCTGAGACCCAGGCAAAGGAGAATCAGGCCCACAAGCATACATTTGCCGATGCACTCTCCCAATGGGGTGCCTCAAATTCTATCATGGTCTGCCCCCAGTTCTGGGGCGTGGCCAAGCCGACCACAGCATTGGAGCAGAGGTGGTTAGTCCACCATCTTTGCACCTTCAGGACTCTGGGGCTGCCAGTGGCCAGTTTGGACATGCAAGGTCTGATTCCCTTGGGGAAGTTTGCACTGACGCAGCTGCATGGCCCTGGAAAGCAGATGCGCTGCATGCATGTGAGATGGGGTTCATGGTGGCTCAGCTCATTCTGGTAAATGACTGGAGTACATTACATTGGTGCAAGGCCCACTTTACACCAGTACAGCATGACCACAGGAGAGGTTTGCCCCAGCATAGCTACATCAGTGCCAATGCTGGCAGCCCCTAAGGGCCAGACTTTCCCCTGTGGACCAAAGTCCCTTGCCTGACACCTGACAGATGACATCATGAGGCATTTAGGGTTTGCCAGTCAGCTAGAACCCAAACCAGAGCCTGAAGGTCTTCAGGCTGACTTGCTCAGCAGCAATTCCAGATCAAGTATTCCTTGTGTTGCTCTGGATTTACACTGGTGTAACTCCATTTAAATCAATGGGGTTACGCTGGCACAAAACCAGAGTAACCCAGGGTGAATCGGGCTCCTGAATTGCTAGACATTTATCTGAAGCTTTGATTGTTCATCCCCTGCGACTGTAGTCCCAGCACCCACCTTAGATGATGATGATTTGTATTATCATAGCATCTGGGAACCCCATTGTGCCAGGTGCTGTACAAACACAAAACAAACAGAAGGGCTCCAAAGAGTTTATAATCTAAGTCTATGACAAAAGACAACAGATGGAGCCAGACCAATGGGGCAGGATGAGGAAACAATGAGACAGTATTGGTTAGCAGTGGTCCTGGCCCATCAGCACCCAGAAGATGCCCTCAGATGCCAGAAGCACCCCATTTCCAGGTCCTGTATGGGGAATCCTGTGACTGTATCATGCCCATGTGAGGAGCCCCAGAGCAGGAGCCCCATGGCTGGGGGCTTCCCTACCAGGATCAAGTTTTCCTATGGGGAACCTTAGAATCAGAGAATCAGAGAATATTAGGGTTGGAAGAGGGAGGTCGTCTAGTCCAACCCCCTGCTCAAAGCAGGACCTAATCCCCAACTAAATCATCCCAGCCAGGGCTTTGTCAAGCCTGACCTTGCCAATGCGGTGAGCTGGAATGATGGCCCGGGTTGGTTGGGACACCTTCCTCCCATGCTAGCCCCTTCATTTCCAGATTAAACTGATTTTTACCGAAAAATGTGCAGGTTTTACAAAAAGGGTTATTCAGTTTTTTCCGATTTTCACCCTACTTTTGTATCATTCAAATGTACAACCAATAACATGTTTTAGTCTAGAAGCTACACACAATAAACAAACGCGCACGCCAGCGCTGAAGTGCACGCCCATCTGAACGCGCTGATGACTCTCACGCCCACCACGGACACATTTCAAGCTGTTAGCAGATAATGGTTTAAAGATTTGACACGCTAAAATGGGAAGAAAAAGAAAATCTGTGTCCGAATATGGTTCAGAACACAAGGAAGTATTTGAAAGTTTTAACGAAACAAAACCAGGAGAAAAGGATGAAGTTAGTTGTATGCACTGCAAATGGCGTGGCCCCAATTATTAAATGTAAATATTTGTAGGCTAATAGTTCTAAGTCTACAACAGTAGATTGTAACCTGTTCATTCAGATGAAAAGTTTGATTTGGGCATTAGAGATATCTTGTTTTCTTAAACTCAGAGGTGGCGTTGTGTTTTGAGCTCTGTTTTAGTTCCGCAGCAAGCCACATGGACGAACGGGATTCAAAGCATGAATCTAGGGAATACTCTTCTCCCCCCGGCATCTTTCCGTCCACTAGAATAAACCCGATATTTACCCAGAAAAAGTGTAAATAATGTTTTGCACTGATTTTCACCTGTTTTTGTTGTTGTGGTAATAAACACTGATTCATTCCTGGGGAAATTAAAGAAAAGAAAAACGAAGGGCCCTACTCATGTGGTCTCTGCTGACCTAGCAGCAGGGGAAGGACAGCTGAAATCCAAGAGGGGCTGGGGTGGGCTCAAGGTGTTCCTCAGACAGATATAATTAATAAAAATATTTGTTACTGTTAGTTAGTGCTGCAGCAGCACCTAGAAGCCTCTGGAAAAGGGAAACCTTTTTGAAAGAGCCCCTGATTCTTCCGATTTACCAGTGGGTCCCTGCTAATCCAGCTGACCGTTCCCCTCCCCCCTTGTCCCTTTCACTCAGGAAACACCCTGAGGATGAACTGCCTTCCTTTTCCCCATGGTTCCCTCCCTCCCTCAGCTCAATAAAGCCTTTAATTACTGCTGTGGAGACAGGTCTAAGCAGGAGCGTTGGTCTCAATCAAGAGGCGAGAGGAAGTGGAGATGACTTCATTAGCCTTCGAAATCTCTGTTAATGGTATAAATCAGGCACAGGTATGTTCCATGGCTCAAAGGTCAGGAAACAACCCTGACAGGATCCTCCTAAGACAAAGGCCTTTCCAGCAGTGATTCAACGTTGCCCTAACCTTTGCATACACCAGACGCCTCCCACCCCGCCTTTCCCCGGCTGCATTGTGAAACAAACCCCTGTGTTGCAGAACAGTAACCAATTACACCAGGCCTAGAACCCAGAGCCGTCAGCTCCAACAGAGATCTCTGCACCTGGAGCTAGAAAAAAACTCCCTAGGAACAGAAGAACTGCCATAGCAGATCAGACCTGGGCTTTATCCCACCCTGGATTCTGTTTCCAACAATAGCCAGCACCCGCTGCTTCAAAGGAAGGTGCAGGAAAGCCTTCAGGAGGCAGGCCAGGGATAAATTGCCCTAATGGAGTGTTACTTCCTGACCTCTGATATTTAGAGCTTGGCTTATGCCCTGAAGCAGGAGGGTTTATAGCCCATCTAAACTTCCTCTGAAAAAGTCCTCTGAATGTTCATATTATTCATAGAAATGCTTCAATCCTACTGAGCTTTCGGACTCAGTGATAACCAGTGGCAATGAGTTCCACAGGCACATTGTGCCTTGAGCAAAAAATGGATTTTCCTTTATTATTTGAAATGAGCAGGCTTCCAATTGTTCTGAATGTTCCCTTGTTCATAACCGATAGCAAGGGGTGATTAGTAGCATCTGCTTTGCCTTCTCTGTGTCATTCCTTATTTTGTAAACCTTTATCATCAGGCCTCTCTATCTGTCTCCTCTCAGAATTAAACAGCCCCAATCCTTTCAGCCTCTCTTCATGCCTATGGAAGTTTATCCAGACTGCTAGCCATTTTCATTTTCCAGCTCTGAAACTCCTGGATTTCTCCTCTAGTCTTTCTGAGACACGGTGGCCAGAACAGAACACCCTGCAGGCAAGCCTGGCTCATTTCTTTATAACCTGCTGGTACAGTATTATTATGTCTCATTCTTTACGCAGCCTACACTTGGATCGCTTTATTTCCACTGCGGCTGCAGATTGACGAGAGGCTTTTGTTGAGCTGTTCACACTGATGCCCAGCACACCCAGTCTCCTTAGAGCCCAACTCCAAAATCACAGGCTTTTACCACATGAGCTAAAGGAGAATCCCCATTCGCTGCTTGTAATGTAGAGATTGTGCCACACAGTTGAACAGTTCTGAGTCTATCCAGTAGAGGGCAGTAGAGCCCATACAGACAAGCCATTCCATAACATTGTACTTTGGCTGGATTATTTTTTGGTTTGCAGGTAGCCTGTAGTTTCATTAATTTACCAGGAGAAACACGTTTAGCAGACGCTGTTCATTTCCAGCACAGTAGTATCGGCCCTGGGCTGACCAGTTCCAACAGCGCAACAATAAAAGGCCACTTTATGTCTGGCTTTTCCAACTCAGTTCTCCTCCAGATGTATAAAGAGGATCTATTTTTAGGCCCCTATTTTGGGGCGAGGGAACAGGAAGCGGCACGGTTGCTCAATGAATCACAGAGTTTCAGCGTGGCCAGAATGCATGCAGCACACCCACGAGAAGCTCGTTTGGAAAAAAACCCTCCCTGGCATAGGCCCTGGATGCCAGCTGTGTGGGAGCCTTCATGCACACCGGGTGAGAACCACCCCTGGGCAGGGGCTATGCACCACTCTGGGCTGGAGGAGGACTTGCCGGGTGCCTAAGCCTTGTGATGGCTGTTTGCCCGGAGGGGTAGATTTCCCCCGCCATGAATGATGTCAGCAGATGATGTACAGTTTCAGGTAATCCCTTTTGGCTGAAGAATGGCCTCTTTTGATAAAGAGAAAAAGGAAATGGAGATAATTATTGGCTGTCGGGAATAAAGGAGAAACGCTGAACTCACTGTCCGGCTGACATGAGAAGGGGAAGCCAGGGCAATGTTGACAAATGGCCCTCAGCTCTGAAAAGGCCTGCCTCCAAAATGCCACTGGGCCTTGATGCAAAGTGCAGTTGGTGATTTAAAGAGAGGGAGGCTGGGACCTAGAACTGGGGTGGGGTGGGGATGCCTACAATGAACCAAGGGAGCAGGCCGTGCATCCTCCAGCCCACACAAAGCCCCAAGACGCAGCAGAATCGGACCTCAGGTGGCTTAGGGCTTGATCGAGCTCCACTGGAATCAGTGGGAATTACACCTCTTGACTTAGATGGGAACTGGATCAGGCCAATTTAGGGGCCTGATCCTGAGCACTGGAACATGCCATTTAAATCAGTGAGGTCTGGATCCCCTCCCATTCCCCACTGATTGGGGGCCGGGGCGAGAGCCCTGCAGACCTGCAGCTGATCCATTGGCCTTCTAAGAAAGCCTGTACTTCACTCCACAGTGTCATCCCTTCTCCCACTGCCTCTAGAAAGATTTTCTACAATTGAAATACCTCTCCATGATAGGCCGGATGAGTCACATTTCCATGGCACTGGCCATGTTTATAAGAACCTTTCTGCTAGGCGGACCAGCTAGCAAGTGTGAAAAATCAGGACTTTTTTTTTTTCCAGGGGTGGGAGGATAGAGTTGCATCTATAAGACAAAGCCCCTAATATTGGGATGGTCTGGATAATACCTGGACATCCGGTCACCCTATCTTCTGCCCATCTCTTTGGGCTACTTTAACATGCGGCTCATTTATTCTTCGGGCAATTCCAATTACTGCAACAATGATTCCCCTCCCCCTCCCCGACTCCCCAGGGACTGTTGTGTCCTTTGCTCTTTAGAGAATAAAAGCAGTATGTGTAGAAATGCCATGGGAAACGGGGGCGCTAGAGCTGGGACTCAGTGCTTGGACCGGACAGCCCTCAGGCGAGCGGGACTCAGACTCAAATCTTTGCTCAGCCAAGTGCCTTAAAGACAATGATCTTCTCGCTGCTGTTACAACTGACAACCCCTTGAGAGAGGCAGCAACCATTGCAAGTGACTTGGGAGGCCAGGAGGGGGAGCTCTCTTGCTGTGTCAGGGAAAGACGGGGTCAGCCAGTGGCGGGGTTGAGCTGAGATTTTTGGTCTTCCTACCCTTCTACCTGCCTCGGGATGGCATTTGCTGCAGCTTCGTGGAGCTCGATCCAAAGGTCTGGTTGCTAGGGAGTGACTTGGTTTTGGCTCTGTTATGTGAAGACGCTTGTGCTGCTCGGATCCAGCCCTGGTTTGGGCTGACTTCATTCCAGGGCTGAATTTGCCCCTGCTGGGTGTGCAATAGCTGAAAAAGATGCTTTTGAAAAGCAAAGTGTCCCAAGCGACTTTCCTGCAGCAGCACCCGTACCCCATTTAACAGTGGGGAAAACTGAGGCACGGAGCAATTACGTGGCTTGACCACGGCCACACAGAAAACAAATGGCAGAGATGGGCCTAGAACTCAGCTAGCCCACTTCCCAGGGTTTCACTGCCCTCTTTTCTCAGGCTCAGCCTGTTTTGAATGTAGCTGCTGTCACTGGAGCGTCTGAGCACCACACACAGCATTGCAGAGCTGCCTGGAGCCATCCAAAATAGATTCATCAGAGGATTCTGCCCCGTTCAACAGCTCTCACTTTCCCTGGCACAAACAGGAACTTTTCTACCCCACCTGCTGCCTGCTCGTGCCATGCATTGCTCACTGCCATAAGTACCTGCTCACTGCTATAATTACCTCTGAATACATAGCACTGCTCCTGCTACAAAGCCGGAAGTCAGCAGGGCAGTGGCAGTGTTAAAGGGAAGGGTATCTGGCAAGTCAGCTCCCTTGTACGCAACGGAGCTGGGTACTGAAAATCCAGCTGATCACAGTGTTGAAGGAATAGAAGCACAATCCTTCTTAATACGGCAGTCGCTGTTTCTTTTAAGCTTCAAGATAATGATGATATTGTCTTTTCTTAAAACAGGGAGTATGTTTTGTGTCTTGCTGGATGAAGAAGTCTTAGTCTGCGGAAGAGAAGAATGAGGGGGGATTTGATAGCTGCTTTCAACTACCTGAGAGGTGGTTCCAGAGAGGATGGTTCTAGACTATTCTCGGTGGTAGAAGATGACAGGACAAGGAGTAATGGTCTCAAGTTGCAGTGGGGGAGGTTTAGGTTGGATATTAGGAAAAACTTTTTCACTAGGAGGGTGGTGAAACACTGGAATGCGTTGCCTAGGGAGGTGGTGGAATCTCCTTCCTTAGAAGTTTTTAAGGTCAGGCTTGACAAAGCCCTGGCTGGGATGATTTAATTGTGGATGGGTCCTGCTTTTGAGCAGGGGGTTGGACTAGATGACCTCCTGAGGTCCCTTCCAACCCTGATATTCTATGATTCTATGAATACTGGGCTGGGGTCAATGATGAGTGTTTGGCAATTACTTGGGCAACCAGATGGATTTCCTGGGTTTTCACAGTCACAAAGCTTCAAAACCGGCCTGCTTGACTGGGTCTAATACACAGTCAATGGATAAGGCAACTAGGTCCCAGCGCCTTGAAGGTAATTAGGCATTTCACTCCTGTGATTGGGGTGTCCACCTCACGCAGGACAGGCAGGGGTTAAGGTGGCCAGGTAGGCCTATTAACTGCCCAGGCTGCAGCTGGAGGAAAAGCCAGGCAGGGCGGGGCCCTAACTGCTGACAGTGCCCAGGTAAGGAGGAACAGGTAACCGAAGGAAGCTGCCCAGAAGTAGGCTGCAGTTGCTCCATTAGAGGAGCATAGTGGGAAGTTGGTGAATCTTGAAAGGTAGGAGAAGGCTCAGGGGAAAGCAGCAAGGTAGGACAGTGCAGGCCTTGGCTGCTGACTAGAGGGCCCCTGAGCTAGAACCGGAGTGGAGGGCAAGCCCAGGTCCCCCTGCCCGCTGCTGCTGAAGTGGCATTGGTGAGGCAGTGAGCAGGAAGACTGCCTGAGCCCTGTGGTCAAGACGGACTTTGCTACCTCTGGAAGGGGAATACATATGGAGATCTAGCCGGAGGGCCGAGTCACGAAGAGGAGGCTGCAGTTCCTGGAGCGAGAGGGGCCGCAGGGTGAGACAGGATGGGTGAAGATAGCACCAGAGGAGAGTGCAATGCCTGGCAGAACTAATCCCTAGGTTGGCCTGGAGAAGGCGCCACCAGCAGAGAGTGGATCCCATCACACTCCCATGGAGGATTTGGGCCCAGGATACTTGTGTAACTAGCTTGGAAGCCTGAATGTCTATATGCCTTGGGCTGCTGTTTGTTTGCTGGAGCTATTCCTTGAACGTTTTCAAATGACAATCAGGTTCCTAACCCATGGGAGTGGTTTGTGCATGTGTGACAAAGCCAAAATAAAGCCCATTGTCACTGATTCAGGAAAGCACTTAAGCACACCCTTCACTTTAAGCATGTGCCTAATTTAGCATGTAAGCCAGCGGGCTTTGCTGAATAGGGACGTGCTTGAGTGTTTTGTTGAATAGTATTTGGCAAATACTGTTGGACTAGGGCCTGTGGGCTAGAGCCAGGGCTGCGTTAAGGGAGCTCTGCACTACTCCCTTGGCACAAAGCTGCCCTAGAGCTGGTGTAACCAGCCACATCCAGATCACTCACGTGTAAGGGGATCCTCTAGGGACACAGAGCCAGTGTAGCTGCTCTGATACCCTCCACTGCAGCCATACAGGGACAGTGGCTGGGGAAAAAGGAGGCATGGCTGGGCTATCCCCATGTCTCGAAGATCCCCAGCTGTTAATGGCAACCGGTGCAATTTAGAGCAGCCCCGAGGATACCCTAGTTTGTGCCTGGGAAAGACCTAACTCAGATCAGTCCAGACCAGAGGAGCACAGAAGTAGCTTAAAGCCACTACCTCTCCCACTGAGCTGCACAGAGTTTTCCTTGGCCACAGCTCAGAATCTGGTTCTGCATGGCCTCATACCATCGCCCATATCAAATACAACAAGCTCCATCCGCTTCCAGTTTAAAGGGACTATGCCAAAATGGAGTATTTTAAATACCGTCTTATGAAACCTAATTGACAATCCGCATGGAAATGTCAGGATTTTCAACAAAACCAGGTCTGTCTGTGTTTTTGTTTTGGTGAGTGGCACAGACTGAAGAGTTAAACCTTCCCCTGCTGTCTTGGAAATCCTAACACAACAGCATTGGCTTAGTAGTGCGTGAGAATGCGCAAGAGAAACTGACTATACATAGGTTTCAGAGTAACAGCCGTGTTAGTCTGTATTCACAAAAAGAAAAGGAGGACTTGTAGCACCTTAGAGACTAATCAATTTATTTGAGCATAAGCTTTCGTGAGCTACAGCTCACTTAATAGAAATCAAAAAGAAACCAAGCTGGCCAGGCTGAGTGAAGTGGAGACAATAGACAAACAAACGGCAGCTACAGCAGAAAAGGAATTCAACTGTGGAACAATCAGAAGTGCTCTCGGTAACCCAGCTGTGGAATTTTTCATATGCATGGAGTGTTTCTTTTGACAGCCCTGGGGAAGACACCATGCTCTTGAACTACGAGGCTGAGTCCTGAAATCTCTACTCAGTTTAATACTTAGTCACCAGGACTCCGGCAAAATGCCATTTGAAATCATGGCATAAAGACGTCAAGATTTGGCCCAATGCTCCTACACCATTGCTGGTGACCAGATACTACACTGCTGGGCATGTAAAAACACTTATCAATAGACAATATCCTGTTAAATAACCGCTCTCGTCTCTCTGTTACTGCAAACTGAAGGGCACTTCGTAATAATCCTTCTTCTTTTTTTGGTTGGTCTTTAATGTGACTTTATTCTTTCAGTAAAAAGAAGAGTGAACTCTTACGCGACCAGAGCAGAAGCCATGAATCACTCGTACTTCCAGCTGGGTGGGAGTACTCTCTTGGTCTTGTAGTAACGAGCCAGCCTGTGAATTCTGCTCTCAATCAGAATAGACGAAATTTGGCATCTTTATCCTTTCTGTTTCTCTCAAGATGTTTACGAACAGCAAAAGCTTTCTTGATCAAGTGGTACAGATCCTCTGGAAGGTCTGGGGCAAGTCCCTTGGAATTAAGGATCCCTAAAATTTTGTTGCTAGTGACAAAACGAACTTAGGCAGGTATAAACACCCCCCTTGCCCTAGGGATCGTCAGCAGGATTTGAATCCACAATTTGTCAGCACTGGGCTTTACTGCATGAGCTAAAGAACTAGCCTGTGAGCAATAGGAGGTTGCCCAAGTCGTTCTCATTTATCACCATTGCAGCACACTCGGAATAACGTCTTGAGAAACGTGCCCATTCCTCCTGGTGCACGTGATGGCAAATGTTTGATCTGCAGCCACTCGGTGGCTTAAACCAGCCTTTAGGGTGGACCCCGCGGCTGCTGTTCTGAGGCGCGCCTGGCTAGACTTCACCTGGCTGGGAACGATCCCTGAGACACCCAAAGCCGACGTTTGAGGATGCCGGGCTGGCTCTTAGCCAGTGAGTTCACCTGGAGCTCACCCACTGGTTTGTGGCAGCGGAGGGAAGAGCTAGAGAGGCCCCTGAGTGAATTATCCCAAGGCTCAGGGCCAGCCACGGAGAGACAGAGTTCAACTATTTGTTCCTCTGCCCTCCTGATTTCCAGGTATTGGCCTTCAGCAAACTGGGTGCCTGTGGAGAGACCTCTCTGAGTGTGTTTGTCAGCAAGAGCCATGGGACCCGAGGTCATTTCTGAGGTGCACGCTACTGAAGAAATGCTGCTGAGCCCTCAGGCCCCAAACCTGCTCGCTTGCCTCCTGAGCCTGGCCCCACTGAGTCAACAGGAGGAAGAGGCAAGCAGGGCCAGGCCCCCCAGTGCTCTGCAGAGCCATGTGGGGTTACAGCCAGCAGTCGGTGGTTGGGTGGCCATTTAGGCAGAGGCGGGAACCTGCGTAGAATTCCCACCAGCGGGCGTCTGGGCAGAGATCAGCTGAGCTGCTGCTAGGTCCCCAGTGGCTTATCCTGGGAGTTTTTTCCGTAGCAAGTCCCTGGCTATGGGACTCGCTCTCCCTCGTGGGTCCTTCTGAGCCTGATTTTAGGAAGCAGTGTACGGTATCAGGCGTGTCCTGTTGAACAAGCTTTCCCTTGTCCACGCAGGGCATTTATGGCTGGATGGGGCTATGCATGCAGGCGGTGCTACTGTGGTGCACAAGGGGTTCACCTCAGCTCAACCTCTGCTTGCACGGATGGTCAGGGGAAGGGCTATAATGGGCTGCTTGTGGGAGGCAGAGGGCTGAGGCTGCCTTTGAGAAGACAGGGACCCACAGCCCGGCTCCCAGGAATGAGCTGAGTCCCAGGCCAGGGGTTTTGCTTGTGTTAACGTGGTTTGATTTCTGGTGCAAAGGAAAAACCCAAGCCGGCTCCACTTGTCTGTGGTTCCTGCTGAGTCATCTGGCCACAGCCTTGTAAGTGGTCAGGGCTGTTCAAATTGTCTGCTATGAACAGATTGATTCAGCGACTGGTTTTTCCAAATGCGGGACATACACGGAGCAGGCAGAGACCCTGCCATCACAGCCATGTGCCTAAAGTGCTGCAGAATTGCCATGCCGAGTGCCAGGAAAGTGCCTGGATAGAGAATAACAGAGCATGGTGGTTTGTTCCTTTCCAAGCGTCCCTGCAGCTCTGCACCATCCGAGACGGGAAAAAGGCCCGGAAAAAGAAATGAGAACCCAGTTCTGTAAGCCAAATCCGCGGCTCCCAGACACCTGGCGATCACGGGCTGACTTGGGAACAAAGTGCTAAAGCCAGATCCCCACAAGGATTTAGGCTCCCAACTTCCACTGAAACCAAACCGGGTAGTGATCAATGGCTCCATGTGTAGTTGGCAGCCGGTATCAAGCGGAGTGCCCCCAGGGTTGGTCCTGGGGCCGGTTTTGTTCAATATCTTCATAAATGATCTGGAGGATGGTGTGGATTGCACCCTCAGCAAGTTTGCAGATGACACTAAACTGGGAGGAGAGGTAGAAACGCTGGAGGGCAGGGATAGGATACAGAAGGACCTAGACAAATTGGAGGATTGGGCCAAAAGAAATCTGATGAGGTTCAACAAGGACAAGTGCAGAGTCCTGCACTTAGGACGGAAGAATCCCATGCACCGCTACAGACTAGGGACCGAATGGCTCGGCAGCAGTTCTGCAGAAAAGGACCTAGGGGTTACAGTGGACGAGAAGCTGGATATGAGTCAACAGTGGGCCCTTGTAGCCAAGAAGGCCAATGGCATTTTGGGAGGTATAAGTAGGGGCATTGCCAGCAGATTGAGGGACGTGATCATTCCCCTCTATTCGACACTGGTGAGGCCTCATCTGGGGTACTGTGTCCAGTTTTGGGCCCCACACTACAAGAAGGATGTGGAAAAATTGGAAAGAGTCCAGCAGAGGGCAACAAAAATGATTAGGGGACTGGAACACATGACTTATGAGGAGAGGCTGAGGGAACTGGGGATGTTTAGTCTGCAGAAGAGAAGAATGAGGGGGGATTTGATAGCTGCTTTCAACTACCTGAAAGGGGGTTCCAAAGAGGATGGATCTAGACTGTTCTCAGTGGTAACAGATGACAGAACAAGGAGTAATGGTCTCAAGTTGCAGTGGGGAAGGTTTAGGTTGGATATTAGGAAAAACTTTTTCACTAGGAGGGTGGTGAAGCACTGGAATGCGTTACCTAGGGAGGTGGTAGAATCTCCTTCCTTAGAAGTTTTTAAGGCCTGGCTTGACAAAGCCCTGGCTGGGATGATTTAATTGGGGATCGGTCCTGCTTCGAGCAGGGGGTTGGACTAGATGACCTCCTGAGGTCCCTTCTAACCCTGATATTCTATGATTCTATGAAATACGTATACGAGCACCTGGGCCTAAGTCCTCCGTCCCAGTGATTGTACTGCGGGGGAGGCGGATGCCTTGGGCATATGGCTGCGGGCTGGCTTGTGTTATGTCTCAGCCTTGAAGAGCTCCTGGCTGCACCTTGTAAACAGCTATAAAATCCGAGCTATTGGCACGGCCTCCCGCTGCACTGACGCGCCTTCCATTACAGGGTCGTGGTTTGTGTAACTCTGGCCTCGGCCGTGGGCATCATTTCCACAGACCGGCTGCGACAATCTTTGCCTTGTACCCTCCCAGTCGAGCTGATAGTGTGTGTGTGTCTGCTGCGAGCTTCCCTTATATCCGAAGGGAAAGACCCTCGGCTGGTGTAACATGTCCCAGCTCCACTGTAGTCAACGGGGCAGATCCCCACTGGTGTAACATGTCCCAGCTCCACTGTAGTCAACGGGGCAGATCCCCACTGGTGTAACATGTCCCAGCCCCTCTGCAGTCAACGGGGCAGATTCCCCACTGGTATAAAACTTCCCAGCTCCATTGGACTCAGTAGAGCTGTCATCATTTACACCAGCAGAGGCTCAGCCCCCCGGAGCCCTTTTTGCTGATACTGGGAATAATTCGTGCTGCTCCTCGTCTCCGTTGCCTGTTGTCCGAGGCTCTCCGAGGCCTCGATGAACACACAGCTCAGAGCGAAGCTGTCAGGACCGAACGCAGCTGTGGTTGATGCTGTTTCATTCGCCCTGCTCCACCGAGGGAGCATATACCACGACCCAGACAGATGGAGTGACTCCCCCATGGTCCCACAGCAGCACAGCGGGATCCTGGCTTGGGAATTTTGAAAGGAGTTGAAGGAAGTTAGGCGCCCAACTCCCATGGGAGAATCTAGCTGTCCTGCTCTGTCCTCTTCTCTAGCCCCTCTTGCCTCTCTGCTGAACCCTCTTTCTATAGCTCTTGTTAATAATACCTAGCTCTCACCACTTTAATCCCTACATGCCAAAGTGCTTTGCAAAAGGAAGACGGATCATCATCCCCATTTTACATATGGGGAAACTGAGGCACACAGCAGGGGGAAGTGACTTACCCACGGTCATCCAGCAGGCCAGTGGCAGAGCTAGGAAGAGAACCCAGGTCTCCTGAGTCCCTGTCAGGTGCGCTACCCACGAAGCCATACTGCCCCCCAAGAGCAAAAAGGGAAGCAAACTCTTCCCAGGAGACATATTGTGTCACCCATTTTGTTGTAATCACAGCTGGAAAAAAATGCCACAGCTCTTTCACCGGCACGACCGCGCTGCTTCCCATGTTGGTCATCGGCTCAGACAAAACAGAGATCCTGTCGCCTTGCGGTCGGCAGAGACTCGATTGCGCTTTTTAACAGGAATCGGGGCGTTCACCCAAAGGTCTTCGCCGAACTCCCCTCTGTGCTACTGCTGCCATGTTAAACTGGGCATGGTGGCTCCTCTTCACTTCCCTTACTAAGCTATGGCCTAATGCTAGCCTGTGCTGTTAAAATGGTGGCCGTGTTCCTCCCCAGAGCTGGTTGCTTTTCACTGCTGGATGATACGATCGCTCCTTGGGTAAACCTTAGCTATTTGAAAGTGCAGTGGGGCACCCAAATAACTGGCGTTTTAGGTAAATGACATTCATTCCTGTATGAATTTGGCACTCTGGGGACATGCCCAAATTTCAGATAATCAGGATTCTGAGGGCGGGGATGTGAAGGGGAGGGGTTGACCTTGAGATGTTATAAAGGAGCAGCTGTAAAGCCCTTAGCAAAGAAAGAATGGTCTTGTGGTGAAGGCTCTGGGGTCTATTCCTGTGTGACCTTGAGTGTCTCTCTCTTTCCTTAAGTTCCCCTTCTGTAAAATGGAGCTAAATAATCCTTCTTTTGTCTGTCTTGTCTACTTAGATTGCCAGCTCTTTGGAGCAGGGGCTGTGTGTGTGTGCAGCACCTAGCACGCTGATCGTCATCTCGGCGGGAGCCTCTGAAGTCCAGCTGTAATTCCAAGTACCAAGGAGTCCTCGGACTGCGAGGCGCCACGCGAGTCCCAACGATCACGACCCAGGTGATGAAGGGGTGTCCCAAAACTTTCCACCCTTGTCTAGGTCATCACATATTAGTATCATTATTCGTTTTATAGGTTCGTAGAGTCTAAGGCCAGCAGGGACCACTCTGGTCATCTTGTCTGCCCTCCTGCACCACACAGGCCCTGGGACTTCCCCGGAATGATCCCTGTTTGTGCTGCAGGGAAGCCCAGAGGCCCAGTTGGGGCTCTGGACCCTGCTGGGCTAGGCACTGTCCACACGTCAAATGGTTTCTTAAAGGCTACGCTCTAGCCAAACCCTCTGCAGCCCTCAGTTTCTGCACCCCCAGCAGGGACAGAACGTTCCCGGAGGTCGTTTGCAATCCAGGCCCCCTGGTTCCCAACCTTCCCCTGTTTCCAGGTTGCTCTTTTCACTCTGTCAGTTTACCAAGTTGCCTCTCCCCACCACAATGCTGGGAGAACACCCCACCTGCTTGATTGCAGTTTCCACAATCCGCTTCCGTGCCCTGAGCCGTTCCCTTAGTCCTCCCCCGAGCACAGCTCTGCCTTTGTGAAATCCAGCCGGTCTGCTACGCCAGTCGTGCGTCAGCTCTGGCTTTGAGGCCGTGGCGAGATTATTTGGCTCTCTTCCCACACCCCACACCTACTACGCCCTGGAGAACATTCATGAATACACTGAACAGCTGTGAAATATCTCCTGACTCCATAATTTGCTTTTTCCCTTTCAAGTGCATCCCGAACCTTGTGTGGGCTCCTCAGGTCCAGTGTCCCGTTACAGCTTTGGCCTCTTGGTTTTGCAAGTCCTATTAAACTGGTGGTTTGATCGATGCTTGGGACTTCCCGTGCGACAAGGGGAAGGAAGGGACAGAGCATCCCAATGCACAGCAATCAGTCAGCACGGCAGCAGGTTCTCCGTTTTCAGCCTCCGCTGCGTGTAAACGTGCCGGGGTCACCGTAGCACAGGGAAGCAGACGGGTGCTCTGCTGTGGTGTGGGTGAAATTCCCTCCGCTTGCGTAATGCTGGAGTTTGTAGCGGCTGTGGGGAGGAGGGCCATGTAGATGGGTGGATGGATTACATTGGATAGGGAGGATGGATGGACGGAATGAATTTGGGTTGCATGTGGATGGAGAGGTATCCACCCCCTCCCCAGCCCATGGCTAGGATGGGGGGCTGCCCTCTTCCCCACACCCCCCTAACTCCTCCTCGCTGGCTGCACAAGGGATTTGCTCTGCACAAATGCGCATCCCCAGTCCCTCCCCATGAACTGTCCTAAGGTACCCTTCCTCACCTGCACTAGCTGGTGTGACGACCAGCTCTGCAGCGTGCCGGGGCTGGAGCGGGGGGGAGGCCTCATGCTGGGGGGTGAATCTCACCCAGTCTGAGCCCATACAGCAGCACCTTAACCCAACTGAGGTTCCCTTGTATTGATGCAGTTACTCCCTGTGATCTCCTCCCAGCCGCAGGGTGGGATCCCAGGTGCCAGGGAGAAATGGGGCCGTGCATTGCCTGGTGCTGCTGCACAAGTTTGGCAGGGGAAGTGCCTGCAATGGGAACAAATTTCCTTCCTTTCCAGGGACCGAGGCAGCCTCTGGATTTTCAAACCCCAGTAGGGCCCCTGGGCAGCACTATTTGGCTTATGGTACTATAAGGGCTAGGGAACAGAATGGGATTAGCTCCCTCAGTACAGACCCCAGACCCCACACGCATCCTGTCCTCAACAGAGGGCATGACTGTCCAGGGAAGGTTTAGGATGTAATTGGCCTCAGGTCCACACCCCATCATGCAGCAGGAGGGATCGTCCTCCTTCCTCCAGTAAGGGACCACGTTACTTAGGAATTCAGAGAGAGTGGGAATAACTGGCTGGCCAGCCTTGAGCCCTGTGCTCCTGCTCACTGGGCATGAGGGGCACTTCCTAGTGTGCAAGGCCTGGAGCCTGAATGCACAAAGGAGCCAGCCTGAAGCCACCACTATGACCCACGCACAGCCCGGCACCCCATCCTGCCCCGCTTCTCAGCCGCATCCCTCCCACAGTTGCAGGGTGTTTAGAGTTCAGCGGTCGCTCACTGCACACGTGGCACCCACCCGTCAGGCCTATTTCCTCGGGGCTGAGGGCAGCCCCTACTGCTCTAACCAAAACGCCAAATCACACTTAAAAGGCCTGCCTTCTGCATGCCCATAGCATGCGCCCACAGCCACCGCTGTGTGCTAGAAACATCTCGCAGGGGCTTCAGTATTATTTAATGGGGGCTGGGGGGGTGCACCTCTTTATTACTGATGGAACTGAGGGAGTGAGTTGTGACTAGACCCCTACTTTAGAAGGGTGGGAAAGATAACACTGGGCCAGATCCTCAGCTGGTGGAAATCCACTGTAGCTCCATAGACTTTAGTGGCGTTATGTGGATTTACACCCGTTGAAAATCTGTGCAGCTCTCCACCATCATAACAAGGACTGCGGATAGAGCCTGATAGGACTGTTCCCAGCTAGGCACATCCATATACACCACTATCCAGCTCATACTCCAGGCTGCAAACGCATAGCCTTTGGTAGAATAATCTGGGTTGCAGGCAGTTCCCAATTCCTTGGCGCTATAATTTCCCTACACAGTAAGAACGCTAGCAAACTCCATATGCAAAGACAGAACAAACAGCGACAGGATGCACACAGTGCTTGCTGGGAGAACTACCTCGGAGACTGACCTTGGAAACGTAGCTTTCCGTAGCGGAGATATTCCTCATATGTGGCATCTCCAGTCCTGGAGGTTTGCAATGGTGGGAGCCCATTCTGTACAGTTGTCTGCTCATTTCTTTGTGGCTGAATAGTCCTTTGATCCACCTGGGATACCCCATTGTCCATCCAAGAGTTTCTTTTTCTGCCCCGTGTTCTTCTGCCATCAGCTATCCCTTCCAGCGCCCGTCAACATGCCTGGCCTGCTGAAGTCTTGAAACGTGCCCTGCTACTCAAATGTTTCTCTTCGTAAGATCTCTCACGCATTTGGCTAGCCCATCTGCAACATGGTGACTTCTGCCCCACAAGCAGGTCACAGCAGCATGGTGGCAGGACGTGAAACATGATTGTGCAATGAATCTAACCACTGGCTATGCTAAAGATCAAGCGACTGAAATGCGCTTTGCATTCACGGGTTTCAATTTATGCACGCCTAGATTCTGCCCCTACCGAGATTGGTCCCATTGTGCTAGGTGCTGTGCAAAGGCTTGTTATGCGGCAGACCCCGTGCCCTGAAGAGCCTATAATCTAAAGACAAGACAAACAAAAGAGGTGAGAAAGGAAGTATTAATTATCTTCCTTTTACAGCCAGGGACAACACAGAGACCAAGGGTGAACGCTGGGCACAGACTGCCCTACCTGAGCTAGCTGAAATCCAGCTGCTGCAGGTAACAATGCAGGGAAGACAGGGCCGTGCAGGTTTCAGCATAGGCTCGGGAGCTGAGTACATACCCAGGGCATGTGCTGGGCTTGTCCTCCCTGCGCCGAAGCCCACACTGCAGGTTCTCCGGCAATGTTAGCTTTGCTATTGGGATTCAAGCCAGCTCGGACAGGCTAACCTGTGCACGCCTTCCGTTGTGTGGATCCATCCTAAGTGACCGACCTAAGGTCACAGTCCATGGCTGTATCCTCCCTCATAAATCACTGAAGTCGTGATAGCTGGCAGGACAACGACTCACTGGCTTGTGTGCTGGGGTGACGGCTTTGCTAGAATGACTGCTGGAGTCAGCTCTGCCAATGGTCAGAGCCAGGAGAGCCTTTGCTTGCTGGCTGAGAGTCCCTTCCCAAAGGGCCTGCTCCCGCGGTGACCACCTCAAGCAGCCCTTTACTCCTACTCTACAGGTCTTCAGCCAGCAAGCCACAGCAGAACTGCCAGCCCTCTAGCCAGGCACTGGGAGAAATGACAGGAACGGTCAGCAGGCAGCAACGACACGGACGCTTAGTACGCAGCAGGCCAGCGCAAGGTAGATTTACACCCCAGCTTGCCAGAGGCCAACGGCATTTGACGAGCACAGAGCATAGTAGTCAGTAAATCATCAGTGTTCAGCTGTCTGGAGTCCCACACGCTGGCATATTAATGCAGGGGAGAAGCAGCATATGATTAGAGCGAGGGAAGAGAAGAGAAGAGGAGGCAGACATTGCAGCCTTAGCCAATGAGTCACAGCTGGAGCAGAACTGCAGCAAGAGAGCGGAGAGTTTTATGGCCATATTGGATCAGACCAATGGTCCATCTAGCCCAGCATCCTGTCTTCCCACAGTGGCCAATGCCAGGTGCTTCAGAGGGAATGAACAGAACAGGGCAATTTATTGAGTGATCCACCCCATGTCATCCAGCTCCAGTTTCTGGCAATCAGAGGTTGAAGAATACCCTGAGCATGGGGTTGTGCCCCTGACCATCCGGGCTGACAGCCACTGATGGACCAATCCTCTGTGAGCTTAATGCTTTTTTAAACTCAGGTATAGTTTTGACCTTCACAGGTTGCCTGTGGATAGTGTAAAGAAGTTTTTTCCTTAGTTTTTTTTTTAAACCTGCTGCCTATTAATTTCACTGGGGGGACCCGTTTCATGTCTGACGAGAAGGGGGTAAGCAGCACTTCCTTATTCACTTTCTCCACACCATTCATAATTGTATCGATCTCTATCACAGTCTCTCTTTCGTCATCTGTGTTAGAGGGATGCAGCGATTCCCTTGGCTTTCATACTTCTGCCCCCAAGATAAAAAAACAAGAAAAACCCACCGAGCCTGCAGGAAAGAGAGAGACTTGTGTGAAGCATTAAAGGGGACTCAGCAGGTAAAGGAGGCTCACTGACTACTGATGACAGATACCCGGTCAACCTGAGTGTGACTGCAGGGCAAACCTTGCAGGAAGGTACAGATAGTACAGATGGGCTTAATTGTTTTGCAACAGGTGCTCTCTCGAGCGAGGAGAAGGCCACAGCTGGGTTCCACATTTAAAATCTTTCAGGTAGTTTTTATCTCAGATAATTTTTTCTATTACAAGCACAACCAGTTCAACACCAACCCTGAAAAGCAAGCTGGGTTCTGCCTGAGGGCACCTCGGGCGATAAAGATCCTGCAACTAGGATAGGATGTTTTGTTGATGAATGTGATGGGGTGCTCCACTCCCTGCTAGGATGGCACCTCATCCTGGTCACTGGGAGTGGGGGGAGAAATAGCTCACAAGTCAGCACCCCTTTTCATGGTTGCACACCATCCTCACCTCTCTCTTAGTCTGCAATCCCGCTTGCTCCCCAGGCTGCTGCTGCTTCTTTGTAACTTGGCCCTCCAGCCAGGTCACCAAATGGTTTCTCCTTTCAGGGTGGAAAGTCTTTCCTCACCAGCAGTCCTAGGCATTCTTCCCAGTAACTACCTCGTAGTGCCACTCCCTAACCTGGGCCCATCCTCTACTCTGGGCTCCAGCTCAGGGGCCCTCTAGCCAGTGGTCAAGGCCTGTTTCCTTCTAGACATTACTGCCTTTCCCTGAGCCTCATCCTACCTTCCTTGCGCCCCAGCCCAAACATACCTCTCTTCCCAAGGAGTGACTGCACTTTCCCATCAGCCCCCTTCTGCTTCCAATTTCGCCTTTATAAATCCAGCCCAGCACCTTCCTCCTGAGCTGGGCTCCCTCACTGTCAGGGGATTGCTTAGCCACCTGATCTCCCTCAGCTGTGGCCTGTGGAGTTAATTAGCCCCCTGCTCTCTCTGCATTAATCCTTTCCAGGCAATTGTGGGAAAAAAACACCCTTATCACAATGAAACAAAACCAAAGTGAATCCAGGTCAGGCCCCAGTATCTCCCCCAGAGCGCTCACAAGCAGAGTAAGAACTTGCTTGTGTCAGCTATGGCTGAATGGGTAGCAGTGCCAGATGGTGCTCATTTTCTTCTTTCCCCATCTTTCTTTGATCATAATTCACAATGGCAAAAGGAAGAGTCTTCGGTCATTAAACTGACACCACATCAGGGCAAGACTGTTCTGTTGTTGCAGAAGTGAAGTCACCTGAAGGTGGGGTTTGGTTTAGAATTCAGAGATAAGGGGGATATTTTTAAAATGGCCCCGATTCCTGTGTGGTTTTCTCCTGCCCGCAGACCTGTTTTCCATATGCCCTCGAATCCAATGCTTGTGCTCCCATTTCCTCCTCCTGTTTTCCCCCAGCCCAACCACCTCACCTACAAGTCCATCCACAATCAATTCTCCCACTCCACTTGTGCAAGCCAGCCAACCCCTCCCAGATCAGAATACTGCCCCATCTTAGAAATTGCTCCAGCCCCCAGGCTGGATACTAGTCTCCTCCCTTGCTCTGAATCCCCTCAGCTCACTGGATTTTTCTCAAGCTCAGACTTCCCTTCCCTCTCTGTTGAAGCAGGAAGCAATTGCAGTGCAGAAGACCCCAGTACCCACAGGAACTAATCTGAAATCAGCTCCTCAGAGGCATTGTTTTGCCTGCTCCGCATCTGCTCTGTCTACTATTAGAAGCCAATGTGCTGCAGTATTTCTGGAGGATATGGGCTTTGCTCCAGCCCACAGCCAGGTTCACTGCAGTCCCCTAGGAACAATTACAGCAGCTACGCTGTAACATGTGGCTGACAGGTGGGACATTTTTAGTGGGATTTCACCCCAGGACTCAACCAAACTCCAGAAGGAGACATTGTTGGGATGCTGAGATTTTATTAACCACCTTGTTCAAACTAAGATAAGGCTTATTTTCAGATCTCACATTAAGTTACTGCTTAGAAGTATGACAAGGGGTAGATTAAAATCCAGTGAGCAACCCCTACTGGATATCAGCAAATTTAAGGCCTAACACCTCCCTGAGAGGATTCTTTACTGCTCTGGCAGAAAGGTGACCCATAGTTACAGGTCAGGCAGTGATGCAACTCGGCATACCACAAATCACTGAAATCTTTAAATCAAGAGTAGATGTTTTTCTAGTAGATCTGCTGTAGGAATTATTTTGGGGAGTTCTATGGCGTGCGTTATACAGGAGGCCAGTCAAGGGGATTCCAAGGCTGGAAGGGATCATTGGGATCTATGAATAATACTAGTGCAAGTTTCAGGAAACACTTTATTCGACAAGTATTTCTTTATGATTCTACGAAGGTGATCAAATAAACAGCAAGACATAAAAACATGAAATAGTTAAGAGATTTTATTCTAATAGCTTTAATTACAGTGCTTGTTTGTCAAAATGAAAACTGAAACAAGTATACAAAACAGTTTGATTACTAATTGTGTATTGAAAGCATAAAGGTTTCCGCAACACTAAACAAACCAGTTCTGATAGTTCCCCAAGTTTAATGTTTTCAACAGCTCCAGCTTCTTCAGTGTTTATCAAAATACAAAAGAAAAAAGTAAAGAGATCTTTTTCTGATGGCAAATCTGAACCTTGCAGTATGAGGGATGCCCAGGGTTTTCACACATATACAGATATGGGATTGTTCCAAAATGGGATTGAATACTTCTAGAATGGAATGATTCTCCAGACTCTCATGCTTTTTTCTAGACACTATACCTAGATGTTTGGTGAATTGTTCATGGCATTTCTTATTTACGTACAGTACTTTCCGACTATAGAGCTTAGGACTGACGTAGGCTGTGCTTTCTGTGGAAAGGTTTTGCCTTCTGGAGTGGTTTACACACAAGAAAAGTACAAAACACTTCACATAGGATGTAAGAGGTTAAAAATGTGACCCTCCCAGAAATTATTCAAGTCTGATGGAAGATCACAATATCAACCTTATCTGAAGCAAAACACAGAGGTTTAAGCTGTATGAACAAATTTTCAAACTGCTCTAAACCAGTTCAAACAAACCTTTGAACACACATGCTATGAACTACAGAAAGATCCAGAGATCTAGCAGTTACATGGATCTGTATTTTAATCAGATGAAGCTTGGTTTCATTTCTGCATGGCCATGTCAAAGGACTTAAAAATCACTGGTATTCAAACTGGAATCACAGAAATTATGTCCAACATACTTCTTATGTGCTCAAGTGTTTTACTTTTCTGTAGCTTTTTAAAAAATAGAGCATTCAGGTTAAAAACCAACCACCAAAATGGATCTCAACACAGATCTCACAATCCAACAGGGACAGTATTCAGCTCTATTGCACATTGACTACTGGCAACCCATATGTTAATCCGCTTAAATCCCTTCCCAGTACTAAACAGTGAGTTGATTCTTTACAATAAAAAAAGCTGAGTAATATTGCATAGGAGTACCAGAAACTGCCTCATTGGAAACAAAAACTATTTACATTAAATAAGAAACCTAACTGTTTTCAGGCTTGTATTTGCCACATTTACAGCATGGTGCAACACACACTGTGACAAAAGTAATGAAAACAGCTTCCGGCACTCAATACCACAAAGTAGCACAGTTTGCCACATTAGAGTAAAGCGAAGGGCGAAGAGGAGGAAATAAAAGGGAGGGGAGGAAAAAGAGGGAAGAGGAAGTTTTATGGTTTCATTTCTGGTTTCGGAGCTGATTGGACAACCAGTCCAGTCCTTCATAGAGACCATCTCCACTCGTGGCACAGGTTGCCTGGATATACCAGCTCCTGTGGCGAAGAGAATGGAGTCCAAGTTTGTCTGTAATTTCTGCTGCATTCATTGCATTAGGGAGGTCCTGAATGTGGGAAAACAAGAAAGTCATTTTCCACTTAGAAAAATCCTTTACATATTTCAGTTCAAGTGTTCACATATGAGAAGGTACGAAACCAAGTAATACTTCAATGAACACCAGAAGTATTTGCATAACACCTTCGTATGTAACTATCCTAACTCAATGTGAGTTTTCAGAAAAATTTGACACAAGTCAATGAAAAGTATTTATTTCATCCTATGAATGAAACTGCCCCAAAGTACTGTATTGTATAAGAAAAAGGAAGCTGGTGATGCAGAACTGAAATGCAGAATTCATTTTATTAAATGGAAAAGCAAGGATATCTAAAGATTTACCTTTTTAATTAAATTAGCAGTTACATTTTAATTTAGCAATTTTAAAGAATTTAAATTACACCTTTGAAAATCTCTGCTCGCCGGTTAAGATTCTGCTTTCTCTCAGCTGTAGATTAAAAGTAACAGCTTTCTGTTTAATCTTTTAACTTTGGTAATGTGCTTTTTAAAAAAGAGAATCTCACAGTCGGATCAAATTAGAAAAAGGGGTGGAACTCTATTCAAGCTGTCTACAATTCTGTAATTGCTGGATGCTTCTGCTAAGGGATCAGCAGCAAAATGGTTAATGCTGACATTTAAACTCACTAAGGGCTTGTCTACACTACCACGCAGGGTTGATCTAAGATATGCAACTTCAGCTATGTGAATAGTATAGCTGAAGTCCATGTACTTAGATCTACTTACCACGGTGTCTTCACTGCGGTAAGTCAACAGCTGACACTCTCCTGTCAACTCCGCTTGCACTCCTCATTCTGGTGGAGTACCGGAGTTGACAGGATAGTGCTCAGCAGTCGATTTATCGCATCTAGACTAGATGCGATAAATCGACTGCCGGTGGATTGATCGCTGCCCGCCAATCCAGCGAGTAGCGTAGACAAGCCCTAAGATTCAGAATTAACATGAACTGAGATAAGACAGCTCACACTTCAGGGCTATTGTTTCAGGCCATCTGGGAGACCTCACAATGTCAGCTCCCATTTAGTCACGAGGTTCTCTTCACAGCTGAGGAAACGGGATTTTTCTGAAAAAACTTGAAGTGCAGTTCTGACGAGCAGGTACATAAATAGCACTCTTAACAGCTCTGCTCCCTGCCTACCTTCAGTCTTGCCTGAAGACTTTAACAATGACTACTTATTGCTTTTAATGGCTGTAGCCAATAAAACTGAGTCAACTGAATTCTATTCTTACACACAGAAAAGTTAATTAGTTGCATGTGTTCAAATTTGCAATACAGTTACATGAGTTTTAAGGAGGACCTAATCTAGACCAAGCCATGCACTACTGGTGGTGATGCATGAGACAGAAAACCCAGCTAGACTGAGTCTATGGAGAGCTTGCAGAGCTTGCCATTCAATTTTTTTTTTTTTTAAAGGGATACCACAAAGGCAGTCAACTGACAGAATTTTTGTATCTATTACAAGGGACACCTAAATTTACCATAACTAATGAATTAGATAACCTATCTTCAGGTTACTGTATGCTTTGGCAGTATTTATTTATAGTCAGTTTCCTGACTGCATGGGGAAATTCAGACAGGTGCAATAGCAGAATACTTTTAAATTAACTTAAGTTAAGTTGGCAGCATTCTTTACTAGCAAGCTGAGAATTTGGTATGGAAATTAGTGTGACAAAAATATGAAGATTTATGATGTCACTTTGATGGAGTCAGTTTTCAGAGAAGGACCCACACTTTAAATTCAGCTGAAGCCTGTGGAGCTACAGATCAGTGTCAATATGGTATTCTACTGAGTGCCCTTTCAGTCTCTCACTAAGGAATGTTGAAGACTGCCATATCGCAGTGTACCAAACATTTTTACACAACTATTTCATGACTCTTCAGAATTTTTTTTTTTAAATAGAAGCCTTTAACTCATACCTGTTTGTTAGCAAACACTAGTAAGACAGCATCTCTCAGCTCATCTTCTGCCAACATTCTCATAAGCTCTTCTCTGGCCTCATTCACTCGTTCTCTGTCATTACTGTCAACCACAAAAATCAAGCCTATAAAACAAAAACAATCATTACAAAAAACCCAACTAGCTGCACACCAGAAATTCTCCTTTTAAAAAAATCCTAGTTTTTTTTCAGGTCGGGGTGGGGGGAAGGGTTGGGGAACAATCAAGTATTTTGAAGTTTTAACAGAAGATAAAGCAAACAGCTTATCGATACGTACGTACCACTTTGTGTGTCTCTAGCTACTAGAACGTCTTTTGTCTGAGATAATGACAAATCCCAGCAAATGCTGACTATGCATAGATTTTCTCCCAATTTTGGACCAAGAACAGATTTCAAATCACACACACACACACAACTAAAACTACAAAAATATTTTCACACAGTGTAAGTTCTCTTAAAGAATTGTTATAGGGCAGGAGAGTTGCTACAAGACTTGTATTTTACATGCTTTAACATCAATTCCTCTAGTTATCTCATGTCCTTCACGCCTGGTTTTATGTTAGCTCTGTAGTAGATGACAAGTACTTAAAAAGGAGCATATTTTCTCCATTAGTTTAAAAGCAGATTTTCAACTCTTCCAGAGGAAAGAATTCTGAACCCTGGTTTTGACAGGCAAGCAAAACAGCTGATTCTCAAGTGTTTTAAAGGAGCAACTGTTGTCATTTTTACATCTACGTTAATCTAATTTGGGAACTGAAACAAACACACTGAAGTTTTGGATTGGTACCCACTTACCAAACCCTTGAATGGACAGTTTTTTGATGCTTTGGCTTATGTTTTCATGTAGTAAGCAATTCAGGAAAAAAAAAAGTTTAACACACACAAGTTTCTTTACTATAGATAGTCATTTAACTGAGGACCCACCTTGTGTATTCTGGAAATAATGGCGCCAGAGAGGTCTGATCTTATCCTGACCACCTACATCCCACACTGTGAAGCTAATGTTCTTGTATTCTACTGTTTCTACATTGAAACCTGAAATAGAAATGGTGACAAAAAAAATTGATCAAGCAGGAAAATATATACTACTGTCTCCAATTCATGCTCAGAAGTAACCATAAAAGACAAGTATATGAAGTTGAATTTAGATGCTTTCACACTTTTCCTCTCAAGACCTCAACATGGTTAAGAGCTGTTTCTCTTACCTTCTGAAGTCCCCTAAAAATAGACAGTAATGAGTGTGTATGAATGGCTCCTCAACCGAAACTTCTGCGGCTGGAACTGTAAGAGGAACTAAAAGGACTTTTAAATATATTCCTTCCTACCTTACCTTCAGATTTTATTGATTTGATTCTAACCTCTGACCATTCCATCTCCCCAGAAGAGCCACTCTGTTTTTCCACCCCTACCCCCCCCAAATGATTCATGTTTGTGGTGCCCTTAGCATAGAAAAGTTAGACAAACTTCCCCAGCCTATTAAAAGTTGCTCCACACACTGGCCAGAAGGAAGGAATGGAATTAAAAGCAGCCATATGCTAAGTTCTCTGTAAACTGTGCGGCCACATGGCAGGCTATCAAGGGCCATGCAAGTGTGCAACCACAGGGGCCCTAGACTGGAGAGGTGCCTCTCCCCTGGCCCTAGCCCCGGAGCTGCCGCGGCCGGGAAAAGGTGCCTCTCCCCTGGCCTGCTGCAGCAAGATAGGGCATGGGGGCGTGGGGGGGGGGGGGGGAAGAGGGAAAGAAAGGTCCTTCCCCTCCACCGCAGCCTGCACCCCAACCCCCTCATCCCTAACCAGAGCCCCCCTGCACCCCAACTCCCTGCCCCAGACCTGAGCCCTGTTCCACACCCCAACCCTCTGCAACCTGCACCCCAACCCCCAGCCCTCTCCCCACTGCATCCCAACCCTCTGCCCCCTCCCACACTCTGAACCACTGGGCCCCACCCCCGCCACACATCACCTCCATATTGGTGCACACAACAAAATTCATTCCGCACATGGATGTAAAAAATTAGAGGGAACATTGGTCATAGGTTCTCTTCTCCTCCCAGGCCTAAAGAGGTAACTGCTTCCACCCCAACCCTTCAGAGGTGAAGTGTCACTAGAGCCAAGTCAGGATGCAGCACTGCAACCGAGCCATGAAACCAGCAAAGCACATGACGGACTCAAGACACCGAAGTATGTGAACAATGTGCCACAGGGACCAGAATCTCAAAATGGTTAAAAAAGCAAGCAAAATGTAAATATCTTACCTATAGTAGGGATAGTAGTTACTATTTCACCAAGTTTAAGTTTGTACAAAATAGTGGTCTTTCCTGCAGCATCCAGACCAACCATAAGAATACGCATTTCTTTTTTGCCAAAAAGGCCTTTGAAGAGGTTAGCAAAAATATTTCCCATGCTTGAAATATGGTGTTCCCGCACTGGCCAATGAAATCTAGAGAGAAGAAATTCAAGACAATTAAAACATAAGAATGGTTATATTGGGTCAGACCAATGGTCCATTTGGCTCAATATCCTGTCTTCTAACAATGGCTTCACAGGAAATGAACAGAACAGGGCAGTAATTGAGTGATCAATCCCCTGTTGTTCAGCCCCAGATTCTGCCAGTCAGAGGCTTAGGGACACCCAGAACACGGGGTTGTGTCCCTGACAATCTCAGCTAGTAGCCATTGATGGACCAATCCTCTGTCAACTTATTCAATTCTTTTTGGAACCCAGTTATACTTTTGGCCTCCACAACATCCCCAGCAATGAGTTCCACAGGTTAACTATGCACTGTGTGAAGTAGTACTGCCTTATGTTTTTTTTAAGCTTGCTGCATATTAATGTCAGTGGGTAATCCCTGATTCTTGTGTTCTGTGAAGGGGTAACTAGCACTTCCTAATTCATTTTCTCCACACCAGTCATGATTGTATAAGCCTCTATCATAACCCCCTTAGTCATCTCTTCTAAACTGAACAGTCCCAGTCTTTTAATCTCTCCTCACATAGAAACTAATAATTTTTGTTGCCCTTCTCTGTATCTTTTTTGAAACGGGGTGACCAGAACTGCATGCAGTATTCATGGTGTGGGCGTACCATGGATTCATCTAGTGGCATTATGATATTTTCTGTCTTATTACCTATCCTTCTCCTAATGGTTCCTAATATTGTTTGCTTTTTTGACTATCATCACACATGGAACAGATGTTTTCAAAGACCAACCTAGGATGACTCCAAGATCTTTGAGTGGTAACAGCTAATTAAAACCCCATTTTATATGTACAGTTGAGATGTTTTCCAAAGTGCATTACTTTACATTTATCAACACTGAATTTCACCTGCCATTTTGTTGCCCAATCACTAAGTTTTGTGAGATCCTTTTGTAAATCTTCCCAGTCAGCTTTTGACTTAGCTATCTTGAGTAATTTTTATTGTCTGTAAATCTTTGCCACCTCACTGTTTCTCTTTCCAGAAAGTTTATGTATTGAACAGCACTGGTTCATGTACAGATCCTCGGGGGACTCTGCTATTTACCTCTCTCCACTGTGAAAACCATTTATTCCTAACCTTTGTTTCCTATTTTTAACCAGCTACTGATCCATTAAAAGACCTTTCCTCTTATCCCATGAGTGCTTACTTTGCTTAAAAGCCGTGGAGACTGACTTTGTCAAAAGCTTTCTAAAAGTCCCAGTACACCATATTCACTGGCTCACCCTTGATACATTTGCAGACACCCTCAAAGAACTCTAACAGATTGGTGAGACATAATTTCCCGTTATACAAGCCACACAGACTCTTCTCCAGCATACTGATCCATTTATGTGTCTGACAATTTTGTTCTTTACTCTATTTTCAACCCATTTGACTGGTACTGAAGTTAGGCTTACCGCCTTGTAATTGCCAGGACTGTCTCTGGAGCCTCTCTTAAAAATTTGCATTATGTTAGTATCCTCCAGTCATTTGGTACAGAGGCTGATTTATGCAAAAGGTTACATACCACAATTAGTAGTTCTGCAATTTCATATTTGAGTTTCTTCAGAACTCTTGGGTGAAAACCATCTGGTCTTATGTACAAGTTACTGCATGTATAACTACTGACAACATTCTTCATAGTAACATGGGCTAAGAACAGCTATAGACTAGCAGCTGAACACAAATTCTAACAAAAGCTGTCAGGAGCTCATGGTCTTTTCAGGATTTTAAAAATGCACTGGATACAGATTAGTGGTTTTTTTAAACTGTTTTGCCTAACTATGGAAAATGCAAGGACTTTGACAAATGGGGGAAAAGGTAGTCCTAATTATAAGATAGCTACCATAAGTAGTCCTGAATCTTTTGTTAGTGTGCTTATGCTATATCTTTCAATTACTGACATACTCAGCATCACCATCCTTTTCCAATGCTGAAAAGTTATACAAAAGCTAAGTATTAATTTTTAGTGAAAGAAAACATTGAAGTGTACGTGATTTATCAACATGAACAACACACTTGACTACTTCATCGTGCCTCAACGCTTTGTGTGGGTTACTCATAGCACATATATTACCTCAAAATGATAAATATACCATTCACTCTAAGCTGACTAAAAGATGTTAAGACCTGGGCTGCCTTTTTATTTTTATTTTTTTTTAAAAAACACAAACACTACTCTGTTCACTAAACAAAGACATGGGAAGTGACAAATCCCCGACACAGCCCATCATGCTTGCCTGCTCTTTAACAGTTGCTTCCCTCCTCACCAGCGGATTGATTTATACGAGGAAGCCAATTTGCAGTGTGAACAACATACTGGTTGAGGCTTTGCTAAACACCAAACCCGCATCTTTGAGACAGAATCTTCTCAAAAGTAGATCAACTGGTTTTATTGAAACTTCCTAGGAGATATCATTGACTGTTGGTCGAGATTGGGTACGCAAAAGTATCAGTCAAAAGGACAATATGAGAAAATGGTGGTGGTGTTAATCATTCTACTCTAATCCTATCTACAAGTGAGCACTGAAGTTGCGATGAAAGCGGAAGACCAAAAAAATAGCTCAGAATATGATTCTTTAGGATTTGAGGAAACTAGTGCTCTGAAACTGTTAAAATATAAGACAGTTTTAACAGATATCTGCTTTTCTACTTTTAAGTCCTGACCCACAGGGTTACATTTTCAGCAAAAGCTTTGCAGTTCACCTATGTAACTGACACACCGCTATATTTCCATTAAAAGGTACATTATGTTGCTATCAGCAAATTCAGTACTATACTCTAATGATATGCAGTGTTGTAGCTGTGTGGGTCCCAGGATATTGGCGAGACAAGGTGGGTGAAGTATTATCTTTTATCGGACCAACCTTGTCTCCCTCAACAACAGAAGTTGGTCCAATAAAAGATTACCATGTCATTCTAGGGATAGGAATTATTGCCGTTTATGGCAACAAAAAATTATTCTTTTCTAACAAATATCACTGTATGTTGCATTCAATTGAAAACAGCATCCAAGACAAATTTTACCAGAGAGAAAGGGTAAGAACTTAAGGGCATTTAAAAACAAAAGCTTAACATTTTTTATGTTCCTTAACTAGTAGATGGTGACACTGCATTACATTGAACTGGTGACATAATTCACTTTGTTACTGTTTTGCCTGGAAACTGAGGTCTCAAATGTACATTGATATATGCAGAAATGACCATCACGAATGGAAAAGTTAACTTAAAATTAAGGTATACATTTTCGAACAAAAAAGGCAGCAGGAATATATAGTCATAAACGGCATGATTTTTAGAGGATTTCTGTTTACTACAATAAGCCAAATTCTTTATATAATATGATGTGTACTCTGTTAACACATTACCAATTAATCGGTCATCTGAAAGTTTACTGCACATGTGCAGTAAGCAAGGGAGACTTAAGACTGTCCCTCGAATTTAAGAAACTCTTAAGATAGTCCATGTCACAGAACTCAATTTCCTTTTGATGACTAAAACATGTCAGTTATTACACTTCCCCACCCCCAAAATACTTAGCAATGAGTAATGCAAAGAGACCAGAATCTACCTTGAGTTGTTTAGCAATGTGTTAAGAATAGTATAGTTTCGCTGCAAAACTCACTGAAGGTTCTCAGCAATTATGTTCTTAAAAATGATGTTCTAGTCGATACATTTTTAACCAAAGTTTTAAAAATAATTGTGGAATTACTGAATATTACTGAAGCCAATATATAAATATCTGAAATTAGACTAAATATGACTCAGTGTAGCGCCCAAAAAAGATTTGCGCATCCCAGTGCCCTCTGTCAAAGGGATCCTTATTTAGTCTCAGAATGATCAAGAAGCTATCACTCTCTTTCACACAGAGATAGACTAAAGTTTAGGATCGGCAGAGTGGAATGCTTCTGTTGCACCACTGTCCATGTTTGTTTTCAGTCTCGAGGGCTGTCATTCTGGAATCTTTCACCAACATTTAATTCACTTAAGTTTAATAAGATGTGGCGTGGAAACTGTCTTTAGTGTTAGGTTTACTTCCAGTTAAAATTTGTTTTATTGTCATAGTTAAAAAGAGGTGCTTTCTCTTAAGATACCTTAATGCTTTCATATTCCTATAAAGCCAAAATATTGAGCTACTGGAGAGAACTGTAGTTCAACTTATGAATGTTGTATCACACAGAAAGATTATGGCATGACTCATTTGCAAAGGAATGCATTTCCTTCTTTCTAGAGCCCCCATTTCCTCAAAACACTGTCACCAGTCTTCAGACAAGAACAGGAGATGCCTCCTTTCGCAGCAGACAATGTCAATCCTTATTTGGTGAGGGCAGTGAATGACAGGAAGCATTCCACTGGGCAGGAGTGTGCTGCCTCCACAGCAGATCCTTATACCAGACTTAAAAAAAAGAGATTTGGACTTTATTTTGTTACATAGGCATTTATAACTACACCCCTGCTGGAGGGCTGAGTACCACCACCATTAGGCTACTTTACAAGCCCTGTAAAGAAGTGGAGTAAATTTTTAAAAAATATTTTACATGTTTAAAGACATAACTGAATTTAGGTTATGACTATCTTGACGGCAGCCATTTAAAATTGGATACTCAGTTAACATGTAGTTGAGATTCTTAATGTCTTCCCATGCCTCAAAAGAGGCATACAATCTGTGGTTGTCTTACAGTAACAAGTTTCTATGGGCAGGACTTCACTACCCGCTGATCCGGCGGGTAGTGATTGATCTACTGGGGAATCAATTTATCGCATCTCATCTAGACGTGATAAATCGATCCCCACACGCGCTCCCTGTCAACTCCGGAACTCCAGCTCGCGAGAGGGGGAAACGGAGTTGACAGGGGAGCGGCAGCAGTCGACTCGCCACCATCCTCACGGCCAGGTAAGTTGACCTAAGATACACCGACTTCAGCTATGCTATTCGTGTAGCTGAAGTTGCGTATCTTAGGTTGACCCCCCACCCCCGTGTAGACCAGGGCTATGTTTACATTTAAATTCCATTGCTACTTCCCCTCCACAAACTATGGAGACAGGAGGATTTTCTTTGAATTCTTTTGGTGGCAGATAAGTTTGTGCTCCCCATTTAAGCCTAAATTAGAACTATCATCCTCCTCAGTAGTTTTATGACATCCACCTTTCTATTCAACTTCAGATTTTTACACTTTTCACTATGTCTCCATTTTAAATGATCTTTTCTAGTGAATATAAACTTAGCTCCTCTCTCTCCTTGGATACAATGTATGCTTTACCACAATTGTTACCCAGTTCTGTGTCTTGTCCAATATTCTCTATAGCAGCACCCAAACTGTACACAATACGTGAGCATATAGCTGTAGTCCTTTTAATGTCATAAAAATATTTACCAATCTAGTTTTCATCTGTGTAAAAGTCAGAACTTGAAACATTTACTAGGCACCCATTAGACAGAAGCAAGACTTACCAGTAGCAATGCTCTATAGAGAAACCCAGCTACAAACCTGCGTTAATTATGCAATTCCTGGTGCTATTCCTGCTTGGGGTTTCTTTTGTATTTGCCTCTGGCTAGATGTCAGATAAACTTACCCCCTACCATGGCTGCTGGAAGGAGGGAAGCTTCTATTATTTTACGCCTCTTCCAGTCTCCAGTTCCTCTTTTGTCTCCTTCCACTAACTCATCTTCCAGTTTGTATCAATCAGCATAACTTCCATTCTCTCACCACCCTATAATCTCTCTCTCTCTTTTTTTTTTTTTTTTTTTTTTTTTAAAAGACAGGCTTTAGTGCTATTTTTACATATTATTGTTAATGGAAGAGATTCAGTCATGCCTTCTGTATCTTCATGTGTCTGTATAGCGCAAAGTATAACAGGGACGTAATTGTGACTGGGGCATCTCACACTACAGTAATATAAACTGTCTTCTAGTTCTTTCCCCTAACACATCTACTTATGAAGACCACCAGCCTAACTATTAACACTGACAATTTCTGAATAGCTATTCTCCACCCCATATGGCGAGACCCTTACCCAAAAAGGCCCATGAAAAGTATGTTTACATTGCAACTAAATATCCATGGCTGGCCCATGTCAGCTGACTTGGGCTCACTGGGCAGTTTAACTTCAGTATAGATGACTGGGCTGGAGCCCAGATGTCTACACTGCAATTAAACAGCCCTGCAGCCTGAGCTCCTTGAGTCAGTCAGCTGACACGGGCCAGCCACGCATATTTACTGTGTAGACATACCAGTGTCTTCTCATTCTCTTGCCTCTTCCAGATGTCTGGATGTGTGCCATTACGTGTCTTACTTGAGAAAAGGCAAACTATACTAAAGTGAGTCTTAACTACCCAATATATGGCCTATTCTTAAGTAAAGAATCTTCCTTTACTCCGGTTTTCTTTTCCCCTAACTCTAATAGAGACCCCAAATATTAACTCTGTTAACAGTCTGACAGTCCATGTGAAGCTAGTTTGGTGGTCTCTGTCTAGTTCCCAGTGCACAGGTATAACCTCCACAAGTAGTTCATCCAGGGCTTGTCTTCACGACAAAAAAGTTACCTTAATGTGGTTTATCCTTGTCTTCATATGCAGCCAAACCACATTCAGCACCACCCACTGTCAGCAATAGGCAGTTTTTGTACATAGGCAAGTCCCCAGCTAGCATCCTCAGAAGAGATGCAAGAGAATTAACAGATTCTGTTGTTCTATCACCTGTAAGGTACGGCCCTCCAGGTCAGGGTTGCTTTTACAGATTGAGCTGCTGCTAAATGTGCCAACCGCATTTTGTAGACATGACTGACATCCATGGAGGCTGAAACCTAGTACCATTCACCAGCTCTGAATATGCCTTTGCTACCCTTACTCCTGTTTTGCTGCTCATTAGGCCCAGCCCTGGACTACATACAAACTTATGTTGGTATAACTACATCCCTTAGGTGAAAATCCACACCCGAGTGCTGTAGTTATACGGACTAAACCCCTGGTGTAGACAAAATTATGTCAATGGGAGGGCTCCTCCCGTCAACTTAGCTATTGCCACTCAGGGAAGTGGCATACCTACACCGAAAAAGACGCTCTTCTGTGTCGTAGGTAGAGTCTTCACTAAGTGCTACCGGGGCAGCTGCATCGTTGTAAGTGTAGACAAGCCCTGAGCACTACAGAGCACACCCTTACTCTGATGTTGCATTCTATAGCACCTCCCATAAGGTTTGCACAGTGGCAGAAACCTGTTATTCAGGTTCAGTTAAGATGTTGCGTGCCACTGGTAAGCAGTAAGAGGAACAAAGACTCATTTCTGGGTAAGACTGCAAATTTATACCAGGAAGCACAATATATCTCAAACTTCAGGTACATTTCTAGCAAGTGATGTATCTTAGGTAAAGTCATAGCAAAGTTAAAATTAGAGTGACTGAGTCTTATAGTAATGCTTTTACTATGCAGAATTAATTTTAGAAGTTTGCTCAAGTGGTATATGGCACCATTGACAAATGTTAACCTTTAAGCATTACATTATCTAAAATAAAAGGGACATGACTAAAAGGTACGTTTAGTAGTGTTCTATACTTTAGCATCCGTACCAGTTTTAATAGCTTTTTATTTTACTTGCGTGCCTTTAGAAATTCAGTATGTTCCTCCTTTTGCTGCTTATATGCTATCCAATAGTTGTTGAATAAAGCCAGTCTACTAATTTTAATTCAAACTATGCTGTAAATAATCTGCCAAGAAAGGTGCGTATTTTTACTGATGTTTTAACTGGGATTTAAGATCTTTGAAAACTGGAATGCAGTCTTTTAGTCTTTCATGGCACAGTTCCATTTGGCCATGTACAACTGATTCAACTTTATTGACTAAATAAAAAAGCAATTGTGATGTAAGTCGCCATTTCCTGTAATTTCACACTGTTTTAACGAAAAGATATTGTAGAATGCGTTAAGGCAGGGGTTCTCAAACTGGGGGGTGCCAAGGTTATTACATGGGGGGGTCGCAAGCGGTCAACCTCCACCCCAAACCCCACTTTGCCTCCAGCATTTATAATGGCGTTAAATATGTAAAAATGTGTTTTTAATTTATTAGGGGGCGGTCGCACTCAGAGGCTTGCTATGTGAAAGGGGTCACCAGTACAAAAGTTTGAAAACCACTGTGTTAAGGCAATAGGGTGGGGAAAAACCTGGATATCCAACATCCTTCTGCCATTTTCACAATTTGAGTAGTAGAATGTTAAATGCAAAACCAAAATATTTACATCTGTGCTCCTCCATAACCACACTCACATGGAGCTTCAGCAGTAATTAAACTGGTGTTACACATGTCCACTGTTTCAAACCATGGCAAGAAAAGCTACTGGGCAGGAGTATAAGCATCTTGCTCACAAACTGTCTTCTACTACTGATGATGACCAACATAGAAAAGATGGAAAGGCACTGCTAGCAAATAAGACTGACTGCAGAAAAGCTTAATTCCCTACTTCAGAGTACAAACATGCCATGTCTGTTAAAGAGAAAGCAGCTGTAAGGAAGGCATTCTAAAGACTTGCTAAACCCTTAGCCAGCACTAGCAGTTTCAGCTGTTTTTCCTTTAGCTTTTTCTTCCAATAGCTACAACTGGTAAAGAGTATCATTAATGTACACACATTCTTGTGCACCATAACATGCTATTTACAATATAACTAGTTAAAATGCCTCCTTTGTATAAAATATCTGACCATATTGAAGCCAAAGCACTATTGGTCTGAAATGTAATATTAAACTTGTGATTTCAGATATGTATTTAAAATATTTTTCACAGCAGTCCTTTTCTCCATCCCCAACCGCCTATGTTAGCTTTCTTGTCAACAGTATAACCAAAATGTAATTCTAGAAACTGCTTCGTGTCCAAATGTTTTGCCAACTACTTAAATGCTTAATGGGCACGAATGACAGGTTTATGAACCAATTTCCGCCCCCCCCCCCCCCCAACATATCAAAGGCACTCTTCCTCATTGAAGACTAAGTAAAATTTATATTTGCATGGACTTATACGATGTGCTAACAAATGCACAGAGTAAAGAAACACAGTTTTACCCAACCTCTTTAGTTTTCCTTGGTGTGCCTTTGACCTGTAAAGTACTGTTTAGATGTTGGGTCATTTCTAACTTTCACAGGGATAAACCATCTTAGAAGTTTTAGTGCCAACGTAATCTAGCAGCATAGTATTTCACACCTGAAATGAATATATAGCCAATTAAACAAACCTGCATGCTTTCGTACTTGAAGAATGTTTCCTTTAGTTTAAAATGTTCTACTGCAGCAAATTTTAAAAATAGCTCCTGATCAGAATACTGTCAACTATGTAACTAAACACATGACTATTCAACAGTTATACCTAACTATTTGTAGAAGTTGTTTACTGGCCTTTCACCTATGAAGCAAAGGATGAAAGATGGCTAAATAGCAAGTAGTTGTCGCCAACCCAACGAATTCTTTGAAGCTGGAATAGTTTTGGATTTCTAATTTCTTCTACTGAAATCAAGACTACTACTTTCAAGATATTATTTACAGGACTAAAATTAAGCATAAGTTTTAGATATAGAAGTCATGTTAATTTTCAGAATTTTTAGTCTAAGTATGTATCATCATTGGCAATCTAACTTTCTATGAAGTCTTAGAATTAAAGATGAGTCATGTACAGAGTATTTAAAGATGAGCTACAAAACAAGAGATGGTATCATTTAATACTCTCACCATGATGTATTAAGACTACCTCTACACTCCTCCTCTGCCCTTCCACCAACAACTTGTTACAATATATTAAGCCCTCTGTTCTCTTTAATGGAGGTATTTGGTAAGATCTGTTGTGCATCTTAAATGGCTGATTGCACATAATGCCATAACCTGAGCGGCAACTTTCCCTATCTCCAACTGAAAGGGGTGGGATGCTGAGTTTGGAAAAGGAAGGAAAAACAGTTAAAAAGTTACAGTATCTTGGTTACTTACCAACCAACACAAGGAAAGCAGAGACCTGACATTCCTGATGTTTCTAACATAAAATAAACCATTCCTTCTGGAAAAAGCCAATTAAAAGCTGTCTATAAAGACATGGTACAGTAAAGGGAATTCTGTCTTTGCTTCACAGTTCAGCTTTAAGAATTCCCTTCTGTGCCCATTTGAAGTGATTCTTCTTCATAGTACCACAAGAGCCATCAAAATGTATTCTTTTCTTGCTAAGCATAACTGAAGATTGATCTAAATGTGGCTTTCATGTTCTCCAAGACTTTATGAACAGGGCACTCTACGAAACTAGATGAAGAGTCATGCAGAGCAGACAATGCCAGCCCCCAGATGGGCTGGATGAAAACATGTATACTGTAAGTTATTTTCAACCAAGAGTCGCAGCTAAGCCTTTTAAAAAAAACGTTGAGCGCCACAACAACTTCTCTGCCAAACTACCATACAAGAGCAGCTAAATATCAGGACCAAATAAATGCAATGTTGCAGGTGCTGAACACAGCTTGGCATGTCTTCAAATCAAGATGATGTTCTTCATTGACAGTAGATCTTACTTGCGACTTTGGCCACAGCTTCTCAATTGCTTCTGCACAAGAATGAAACATGACTCCTAAGGAACATGAGTTCACCTAAATTCCATCACATCTCTTCTGTCTGTTACAATTTAAGTAGACAGGTGAAAGTAAGTTCTGGGAAGAGACCTTCTTCACACTGTGTGTTCGTATGGCGCTTAGCATAATGGGGCCCCTATGTGCTACTGTAATAGAAATAAATAGGTGGGACATGCACATGAACAGTTAAATACTGCCCTAGTGCACTAAAGATTTAGTCATTCCTGCAGTAATGTGAACAGAAGTAGACTGCACAATGTTCTAGAACCCATGGAGACAAAAGGTGGACCATTTAACATTTTATTCAAAAGCCACATTAGTCTGGGGTTCTTGTTTTCAAGTTCAACCTAATGCACGAGAAGTAGTGATGCACTTCTAAGTTTCAAAAATAAAACCCTGAACCACGTTAAAATATTATGAACAGTTTGTGTATCAAGACAAAGAACAGGGATAACCCAATATTGTTTATCTAAAAAAAACAGATGAACAATTTAACATATTCCATAGTAATCCAGTAGGCTCTCAGCTTTTGGCAGCCCACATTTTTGCAAAGAGATGTTAAGTTTAGAGAGGCTCATTTGGATCATTACTTCTGTATCTTCCTTTAAAAAAAGGTTGGAAAAAATGGAAAGGAATTCACTCTACTGGAAGGAGTTAGACTACAATCATGAGATTTCTGGGCAGAAGCAGAAGGCTATTCTATTTTTTCCTTCTGGATGCCCCCAATTGCCTGAAAGAGGATGTCAGAGTTAAGTGTAGTCTCCTACCCAGTCAAGGCATATCTAAAGTAATTTGATTACAGCTTCATCTGCTTTCAAAAATGATGAAACCTAAGAACACTGTGCTCAGTCTAACCAGCAGAAAGTGTTAACTACTTCCACTTAAACAGAATGTGGCTCAGACTTACAATAGCAAAATACTTATGTAAGTTAAAACTGCTCAAGTTTTAAACTATGTCTGACATACTACCCCATCCCCATTCACTATACGAGTTCAACACTATGACTAGACTCACCCTAGATACTGTGAATAAATTCAAGTTAAAGAATAAATGAAACAAGAATGGTGGCTGACACTTGACCAAATCCAAGAGCCAATGCTCAACTGACTGTTTGGATCAAGATCAGCATATGAATAGGAATTATATTAGAATTGAGACATCAGCAAAAGTAATACCATATATTCACAATGTTTTCATGTATTAGAAACAAAAATGAAATTAGATACTTGCAAGCAGCAAGAAAAACTGCCGAATAATGCAGAAAAACAGCTGTTGTAGCAGGAAGCTGATTCAAAACTTTTGCCCATCAGTACAAGGAAGAGAATGATAGCTGGGGATAGTGGTAGCTGTATCACTAGTTCTACAGTCTCCACAAGAACAAGGCCTTCAACAGACGGGGCAGGGGGGAGGAGAGAAAGGAAATGGCTATGTGAGAGAGAGCTTACAGCAGCACAACTGCACCGATGGAGCTGCACCACTGTAAGCTCTCTAATGCAGTGGTCTCCAAAGTGGGGTGCGCGCAAGACCATCCCTGGGGCTCTCGCCGCTCCGTCTTCGGAGGCACGCCGGCGGCCGCTCGGCTCTCGCCGCTCCGTCTTCGGAGGCACGCCGGCGGCCGCTCGGCTCTCGCCGCTCCGTCTTCGGAGGCACGCCGGCGGCCGCTCGGCTCTCGCCGCTCCGTCTTCGGAGGCACGCCGGCGGCCGCTCGGCTCTCGCCGCTCCGTCTTCGGAGGCACGCCGGCGGCCGCTTTTTTTTTTTTTTCTTCCCCAGAGCTGGCCCTGGGGGTTCATGATTCAAAAAGTTTGGAGACGCCTGCTTTTATGTAACTGCTCTAAGCGGACAGGAGTCTCCTGTCCACTTAACTAATCCACCTCCAATGAGTAGCAGTGACTACGTCAGCAGGAACTCTCCTGCTGCCATAGTGCTGTCCACATTGGTGCTTAACTAGGCACGAGTTATGTTGCTCAGGGGGGTTGCCAATTCACACCACTGAGCAACGTAACGTATCTCGACTTAAGCTATAGTGTAGCCATAGACTATGCTGACCAAATATACCCACTGTAAAGAATCCAGAACACTAAAATACTCATGAGAATGACCTACTTGATAAAATATTTCATAACAGATGATGAAACTAAAGTGTGGTTCTACTCTGAAATGTAAATATTGTCATCTCAGTGATTTTCTACTGAGCAGCTTTGATAGAAAAAGTCATTTTACTTAACTCCCATCATTCCAAACTCAACCAATCTTGTCATCAAGATGGGTTTCCTTCCTTCTTCCACCAATTTATGTAATAAGGGTTCTGCATGGTAATTATGCCCTTAGTTGTACCCATGCAATTCTAGTACCTAGGGACAGTTTTACACAGGGGTAACAAACACAGTGAACAATTCTGCTGAGTCACAAAAAGGAACAGAATCCTGTCCATTCCTAACTCTGCTAGCTTCAAAGGCTAAGAAACTCTCCATTTTGTCAACAGACTCAACAAGTATGACTCAGACCTACACAAAGATCTATTGAGTAAGAATGTACCACTTTTATAGTCCCTTTTCAGATAAGAATTTTTTTTAAAAAACCAAACTTTGATAACTTTATACAAAGGGATTTGCTGATACAGACTGATGTTGAGATTAGTAACAGACACTATATCCAATTTAAGGTTATTGAATTAGGAACCCACAGCAAATAAGTGGACACCATGATCAGTCAAGCTACCTATTTATGGGTACAACTTACCCTGCACCTGATTTTTAAAGGTGTTTCTTAACCAGTGTCCATTGCTGTAGCACCCAAAGCTGCTGAGCAGGTAGAAGTGACATTTGTTTAAACCATCTCTTGGCTTTGCTGCTCTGCCAGCGCAGAAGTATCAGTAAGCATGGCAAATGAAGACAGTCAAGCCAGCCAAATGAAGAGCTTCAAGTCAGGTAAGTTTCTTCACCTTTTCATCCAGGGCTACCATTACAATAATGTCTTGGGGGAAGTAGTCAGCTCCCAAGCTTTGCAGCAATTATGGGTGTCCAGTAGAGGAAATAATGGCATCAAACCAATCCTCTAAGTACATTTTCAGAAAATCTCTTTCCTTCCATACCTACAAGCTTAACAGTATATATAATGGTACCGCTTTGAGTAGAAAGTCCACAAAGAAATAAAGAATATTTGGAGGAAAATTTAACTCCCTTAAAGGAAAGTTATGACAGGGAATACCCAAATTCAGATAAAAACCTTTTGGGTTATTAGAGTGGCAAAAACAGTAATAGAACTGTTCTGCTAAGTGACCTTGGACAAATCCCTCAACTTTAAGCTTTCAATTTCTCATCTGTACAACAGGGATAATAATGCTCTTCAAAGAGGTGTTGTGAGGCTCAGTGGTTGCACAGCAAAATTCAAAATATTACCTGAATAGTTAACATTTCAGCTATAGATTAAGCTGATGGATTCAAAATAAAACTTCTGCATACACTCAGTCAACCTGAAGAATTTGCTTTGGTAGGTACCAAGTGCCAGAGTGACAAAGTCAAATACTGTGACTGGATGATTTTGTGACAAAAGTTTTAATTATACTAAGATGGGGTAAATCCAATCATGCCTCATGACCAATGAATTCTATACTACTGGTGAGATGAATTGTGGGAGAGGGTTACCTTCCTGGAGTGTCATATATGGGCCACAGATAAAAGGCAGATGGGATTTTGTAGACCAAGAGCTAATCTGTTATAAGGAAGCCTTGCATGCAGAGTAGTGGAAGGCTGACTTACTGGGTCACCCACCCAAGCAGTTGAGACTGGAAAGAAATTTGTTCCAGGGTAAAGACAGCAACTGTACTCTTCACCATTTCATCCCATCACACAACCCAACCCAAGCACTACAAGAATTAAGCAATTATACCCTCAAACCTTTAATGAAGGCACACACATCCCAGATCACACTCCCAGAACTGGACAGTCATTAAATACCTAAAGCTAGCCAACGGTCCAAGAAAGAAAAATCCATATGCCCTGGGCCAGCTCCAAGTTACTCAGAGAGAGATTTGACCTGACCGCCCCCATCCAACTCCCCCACAGGGTGGAGGGGGGGCACGGCAGGGGGAGGATGTTGGATCTGTAGACCTGACATGGCCAAGGTTGTGGAGTTAGGTCTGTAGAGCTAGCCAGGCCAAGGTGGGAGATTCCGGACTGAGGACTGGGTCCCTAAAACTGGCTGGGCCGAAGTCGGGTGCCTAGGCCGGGCCCAGGCTGCGGGGGGGGGGGGGGGGGGAAGAGACGAGGGGGCAGGCAGGTCGGGTGCCTAGGCCGGGCCCAGGCTGCAGGGGGGGGGGGGGGGGAGGAGAAGAAGAAAAGGGGGCAGGCAGGTCAGGTGCCTAGGCCGGGCCCAGGCTGCGGGGGGGAAGAAAAGGGGGCAGGCAGGTCGGGTGCCTAGGCCGGGCCCAGGCTGCGGGGGGGGGGAGGAGAAGAGGGGGCAGGCAGGTCGGGTGCCTAGGCCGGGCCCAGGCTGCGGGGGGGGGGGGGGGGGGAAGAGAAGAGGGGGCAGGCAGGTCGGGTGCCTAGGCCGGGCCCAGGCTGCGGGGGGGGGGAGGAGAAGAGGGGGCAGGCAGGCCGGGTGCCTAGGCCAGGCCCAAGCTGCGGGGGGGGGGAGGAGAAGAGGGGGCAGGCAGGCCGGGTGCCTAGGCCAGGCCCAAGCTGCGGGGGGGGGGGGGGAGGAGAAGAGGGGGCAGGCAGGTCGAGTGCCTAGGCCGGGCCCAGGCTGCGGGGGGGGGAGGAGAAGAGGGGGCAGGCAGGTCGGGTGCCTAGGCCGGGCCCAGGCTGCGGGGGGGGGGGGGGGAGAGGAGGAGAAGAGGGGGCAGGCAGGTCGGGTGCCTAGGCCGGGCCCAGGCTGCGGGGGGGGAGGAGAAGAGGGGGCAGGCAGGTCGAGTGCCTAGGCCGGGCCCAGGCTGCGGGGGGGGGAGGAGAAGAGGGGGCAGGCAGGTCGGGTGCCTAGGCCGGGCCCAGGCTGCGGGGGGGGGGGGGGGGGGGAGGAGAAGAGGGGGCAGGCAGGTCGGGTGCCTAGGCCGGGCCCAGGCTGCGGGGGGGGGGGGGGGGAGAAGAGAGGGCAGGCAGGTTGGGTGCCTAGGCCGGGCCCAGGCTGCGGGGGGGGAGGAGAAGAGGGGGCAGGCAGGTCGAGTGCCTAGGCCGGGCCCAGGCTGCGGGGGGGGGAGGAGAAGAGGGGGCAGGCAGGTCGGGTGCCTAGGCCGGGCCCAGGCTGCGGGGGGGGGGGGGGGGGAGGAGAAGAGGGGGCAGGCAGGTCGGGTGCCTAGGCCGGGCCCAGGCTGCGGGGGGGGGGGGGGGGGGGGAGAAGAGAGGGCAGGCAGGTTGGGTGCCTAGGCCGGGCCCAGGCTGCGGGGGGGGAGGAGAAGAGGGGGCAGGCAGGTCGGGTGCCTAGGCCGGGCCCAGGCTGCGGGGGGGGGGGGGGAGGAGAAGAGGGGGCAGGCAGGTTGGGTGCCTAGGCCGGGCCCAGGCTGCGGGGGGGGGAGGAGAAGAGGGGGCAGGCAGGTCGGGTGCCTAGGCCGGGCCCAGGCTGCGGGGGGGGGGGGGGGGGGGAGGAGAAGAGGGGGCAGGCAGGTCGGGTGCCTAGGCCGGGCCCAGGCTGCGGGGGGGGGGGGGGGGAGGAGAAGAGGGGGCAGGCAGGTCGGGTGCCTAGGCCGGGCCCAGGCTGCGGGGGGGAGGAGAAGAGGGGGCAGGCAGGTCGGGTACCTAGGCCGGGCCCAGGCTGGGGCGGTGGGGGGGGCGTCCCGGGGTCGGGTCCCTAGGCCGGGTCGGGGAGGCGGGACTGGAACCCCACGCGGGCAGCGACCGTTTGAACCGCTCCCCGGACCCCTTCTCGCCGCTCCCCGGCCGCCCCACGCTCCCCCGGGAGGGGCGGCCCGCGCCGCGGCCTACTGGTGCCTCCCCTCCTGGGCAACACGCCGGTCCGCCCCCGCCGCTCCCGGCAGGCTGGGCCCCGCCGCTCCCCCACCCAGCGGCCTCCACCCCCAGGCCCGGGGCGCAGCCCGGCCGCCGGGGACGAAGGGCCCCAGGCCGCCGCGCGGGGCGGGAGGACATTGGGCCGGCGGCGCGAGGGGGATGTCGCCGCTTACCCGGCGCTGGCTGCCCCGGGCTCTGGGTCTCGTTCGGGCTCTCGCTCGGGGCCGGTTCCCTCCTGCGCTTCTCTCCCGCTCCCCGCCCAGGCTCACAAGATGGCGGCTGCGGGCAGCCACGTCAGTGCCAGGGCCGCGCGGAGCACGACGGGTAACCGAGGAGGGAAGCGGTGGGCGGGGCTCCCGCGGCGCCCCGGCTCGGCGTGCGGAAAGGGGAGGGGGGCGGGGGCAGGAGCGAGGAGGTGGCGCGCGCCGAGGGGGCGGGCTCGCGGTGTCGCCGTGGCGCGCGCCGAGGGGGCGGAGCCGAGGGCCTCAGGGAGGCGCGCGCCGGGGGTGGGGCCTGGGAGGGGACGGTGGTTGTGTCCCCTGCCTTCGACCTTTGCCCGGCGGCCGGCGGCGGTGAGGGGGGCGGGATGGGACCGGCGGGGGCGGCCCCGGGGCAGAGCGGGCCGGTGCGTCCTGCTGGCGAAGCCTCCGGGGCCTGGCGGCACGCGCACGCCTCGCCTCTGGGTTTACACGAGCACCTTGCACGCCTTGGGGTGACACACACATGGCTAGTGGTGACAGCACACCCCTTGGGGTGACACGCACATGGCTAGTGGTGACAGCACACCCCTTGGGGTGACACGCACATGGCTAGTGGTGACATACTTGTATTGTGGTGACAGCACACCCCTTGGGGTGACACACACATGGCTTGTGGTGACATACTTCCCTTGTGGTGATAGCACACCCCTTGGGGTGACACACACATGGCTAGTGGTGACATACTTGTAGTGATAGCACACCCCTTGTGACACACACATGGCTAGTGGTGACATACTTCCCTTGTGATGATAGCACACCCCTTGTGGTGACACGCACATGGCTAGTGGTGACAGCACACCCCTTGGGGTGACACGCACATGGCTAGTGGTGATAGCACACCCCTTGGGGTGACACACACATGGCTAGTGGTGACATACTTGTAGTGATAGCACACCCCTTGTGACACACACATGGCTTGTGGTGACATACTTCCCTTGTGGTGATAGCACACCCCTTGGGGTGACACACACATGGCTAGTGGTGACATACTTGTAGTGATAGCACACCCCTTGTGACACACACATGGCTAGTGGTGACATACTTCCCTTGTGATGATAGCACACCACTTGTGGTGACATGCACATGGCTAGTGGTGACATACTTCCCTTGTGGTGATAGCACACCCCTTGTGGTGACACGCACATGGCTAGTGGTGACATACTTGTAGTGATACCACACCTCTTGGGGTGACACGCACATGGCTTGTGGTGACATACTTCCCTTGTGGTGATAGCACAACCCTTGTGGTGACACACACATGGCTTGTGACAGCACACCCCTTGGGATGACATGCACACCCCTTGTGGTGACACGCACATGGCTTGTGGTGACATACTTGTAGTGATAGCACACCCCTTGGGGTGACACACACATGGCTAGTGGTGACATACTTCCCTTGTGATGATAGCACACCACTTGTGGTGACACGCACATGGCTTGTGGTGACATACTTGTAGTGATACCACACCCCTTGTGACAGCCTTGTGGTCACACGGGTATACTCCATGCCTTGCAGTGACACACAAACACCTCGTGGAGATAGCACACACCTCTTGGTGACATGGGCATGCTGTACGCATCATGGTGACATGCACACACCTTGTGACGCACATCTTTTGTGACATGGGAATGCTTCATGCCTTGTAGGACTTGCACACATCTTGTGACACACGCTTGTGACACGCACACATCTTGTGGTGAGAGCACACACCTTATGGAGACATGGGAACACATCATGTTCTGTGGTGACAAGCACGTGCCCTGTGGTGACATCGGCACACATCATGCCTTGTGGTGAAACATACACCCCTTGTGATGATGGGCCTGCTTCATGGTGACACACACGTGGTGACACATCACACTGGTGACATGCACATGCTTCATGAAGACACAGACGTACTTTGTGCCTCATGGTGACACATTTAAGCCCCATGTTGCTGCACTGTCACATTCATGCTTTGCACTGCCCCATGTACAAGTTCATGCCATGTGGTCATCTTTTCACACTTGAGCCACCGTATAGTCATTCATGCCTTATTTATGCCTCACACCCTTCTTGTGAAATGGTCACACCTCAGGGAGACCTTCGTGCCTTGTGAAGATAAAACTATGCTTTGTGGATCGCAGGGGCCAGCTTGTGGCAGAGCCAGTCACTTGGCAACTTAATGAACAGAGTCAGAAGCTGTGTTTCACTTTGACTTTGCTCCAGGACCCCACCCCGACTGGAGTCAACTTTAACTAGAAGGGTAGATTGTCGCTACAATCATTAGCCCAGACCACCCACGACTTGGTCACTGACAGTGGTGATGTGAAGTATTTGTGCACTGAAGCACAAATGTGACGTTTTGGTGTGCTGTCACTGTGATATTTTGATGTGTCACAGTGACTTTTTCATGTAGTGGGGTGATGTATTGCGGCACCGTGGCACGGTTTTGTTTTCATGCGTTGGTGTCTCTTTTCACATTACTGTCTGTTGATGCTAATGATGGAGCACAATGAGCACTGTTAGCACCGTTGGGATCTGTCACAATAGCTCAAGCTTCTCATTGTGTATTAGGAGCATGCCTGGGGCTACGTTGTTATTCAAACCTAGATTAGGGCCCCAATTCATCAAGGTATATATGATACAACTGTAGAGCCTAGGAGCCCTAGATCGTGGGCCAGGACACCGTTATTCTAGGTGCTGTACAAAACGACCTTCCCTACCCCAAAGAGCTTAATGTTCTTGATCTTCCTTTAGTACCTGAACTCTTGCATTGAATGAGGAAGGGCTCACCACGTGTTTTACTGCCATACCAATTTATCAATGCCGTCCATGCAAAGCACACCCCTCTTTCATATTTAGAATGTTGGGAGGCAGCTGGAAAAGGCCTCAAAGTTGTTAGAAGATGAATGTGCATCCACAGACTATGGTTTTCAAACTTTCACCATTTGGTGAAATTAAAACAGATTTTCATCAGGACAATGAAAGGCACTTACTTCTCCTTCGTCAGAGCTATTTCCTTGCCGGATTTCAACTTCTTGCCCTCACCTTTTCAGCACTAGCGCAGTTCTAAAAATGTTGCAATTTTTTTTTTTTAGTGGAAATAGTATGCTTTGTTCATTGAACTGGTTTTGCTCAAACTTAAAAACCCTCCAAAAACATTTTCAGGCAGAAAATTCAGGCTGAAAGGTGAACATTTTAGAAATGTCTGAACAGCTTACAAAGGGTAATTAGAATGGAAATATTTAGGCCAGTGGTCCACAGAGCATTTGCTGTTGATGTGTATTGAATCACATGATGGCATTCCTTGTTTCTAGCGGCTGCCACAAGCATCCAGGCTTGCCAATTGCAAAAATGGCCTGTAAAAGCGGATAAAAACAATGAGGAGTCAGCCTAGGTGCCTCTACCAGAAGCTGCAGCTGCAGAAAAGGAGAAAAAACAGGACCACCATCAGGCATGGGAACCACCAGTGGGACTGGAGCTGCTAGTCACCAGAATGCAACATCCCGAGGAGCAGGGGATAGTGGTGTCAGGAAACTGAGCAACAAGTGCGGGGGAGTAGAGGGAAAAGAGACTGAGGTTGGGGAGTATATCCAGGGGAATCATGGAAGAACCAAGCAGCAGAGAAACACGTGTGGGGTAGAGGAAGCAAAGGGGACATACTTTCCTAATATTCCTCTTTTAAGTAAACATTGTCTAGAGTTGCTATAGGGATGTTATGTGGTTGTGAATGGGAGCGGAGATACGAGGTGGCAGGGGAGGTAGTTCTCTATTAAAATATGGTCCACCCATTCTATGTTAAAGTTTGAGAAGGCCTGGGTTAGACAGCCCCTTAACTAAGCTGTCACCACAGTTCCAGTTATAATGACTAAACACATGGAGAAAGGCGGAAGACTGGAAGCCATGAGATTTAGGTTCTGTTCTTACCTTTGCCACATCGTCTGTGTGTGAACTTGGGGCAAAGTTGCTTCACCTTCCTGTGCCTCAATTTCCCCATCTGGAGGATAATAATACTTAACTTTCTCACCTCAAATGATATGAATATCTAAAGTAATTTAAGAGCTTGAGAGGGAAGGTGCTATGTGCACGTGTAAAGCAGTATCGCCAACTCCAAATGTTACAAAAAGTTAGTGATTCAAATTCAGGTTTGGCATAAGTGGGAATAATTCCTGTTGAGATCATGTTTCAGTTTTGACTCTCACAGTGACATGAAGCTCATGAGACTGGCTTAAAAATAATGAAATTAAAAAAAAAGCTTGAGGTTTATTTTTATTTGCCTTCAGATTTGATGGCCTTAAGGTACACAGGGGTCACATTTTTAAGCTTTTATCTGCCACTGTGAAGGCTAGAAACTTATTTTTTAACAAATGAAAGCTGAGATTCTGATGTACTCACATAACTCCAGTAACTGGGGCTCATGATTATGAGATTCTCCATAAAAACATGAGCATTGGCAACACTGGAAAGTGTTATTAAACAGAGTGTGAAACATCTGGACTCATGGAAAAGAAACCCTTGAGGAATTCCACCATGATTTCAACAATTTCCATCCCACCATCAACCTCAGCCTGGACCAGTCCACACAAGAGATCCACTTCCTGGACACTGCGGTGCTAATAAGTGATGGTCACATAAACACCACCCTGTACCGGAAACCTGCTAACCGCTATTCCTACCTACATGCCTCCAGCTTTCATCCAGACCACACCACACGATCCATTGTCTACAGCCAAGCTCTACGATACAACCGCATTTGCTCCAAGCCCTCAGACAGAGACAAACACCTACAAGAACTCTATCAAGCATTCTTACAACTACAGTACCCACCTGCTGAAGTGAAGAAACAGATTGACAGAGCCAGAAGAGTACCCAGAAGTCACCTACTACAGGACAGGCCCAACAAAGAAAATAACAGAATGCCACTAGCCATCATCTTCAGCCCCTATCTAAAACCTCTCCATATCATAGAATATCAGGGTTGGAAGGGACCTCAGGAGGTCATCTAGTCCAACCCCTGTTCAAAGCAGGACCAATCCCCAACTAAATCATCCCAGCCAGGGCTTTGTCAAGCCTGACCTTAAAAACTTCTAAGGAAGGAGATTCCACCACCTCCCTAGGTAACGCATTCCAGTGTTTCACCACCCTCCTAGTGAAAAAGTTTTTCCTAATATCCAACCCTAAATCTCCCCCACTGCAACTTGAGACTATTACTCCTTGTTCTGTCATCAGCTACCACTGAGAACAGTCTAGATCCATCCTCTTTGGAACCCCTTTTCAGGTAGTTGAAAGCAGCTATCAAACCCCCCTCATTCTTCTCTTCCGCAGACTAAACAATCCCAGTTCCCTCAGCCTCTCCTCATGTGTTCCAGTCCCTAATCATTTTTGTTGCCCTCTGCTGGACTCTTTCGAATTTTTCCACATCCTTCTTGTAGTTTGGGGTCCAAAACTGGACACAGTACTCCAGATGAGGCGTCACCAATGTCGAATAGAGGGGAACGATCACGTCCCTCGATCTGCTGGCAATGCCCCTACATATATCTCCCAAAATGCCATTGGCCTTCTTGGCAACAAGGGCACACTGTTGACTCATATCCAGCTTCTCGTCCACTGTAACCCCTAGGTCCTTTTCTGCAGAACTGCTGCCGAGCCATTCGATCCCTAGTCTGTAGCAGTGCATGGGATTCTTCCGTCCCTAGTGCAGGACTCTGCATTTGTCCTTGTTGAACCTCATCAGATTTCTTTTGGCCCAATCCTCTAATTTGTTTAGGTCCCTCTGTATCCGATCCCTACCTTCCAGCGTATCTACCTCTCCTCCCAGTTTAGTGTCATCTGCAAACTTGCTGAGGGTGCAATCCACACCATCCTCCAGATCATTTATGAAGATATTGAACAAAACCGGCCCGAGGACCGACCCTTGGTGCACTCCACTTGATACCGGCTGCCAACTAGACATGGAGCCATTGATCGCTACCCATTGAGCCTGACAATCTAGCCAACTTTCTATCCACCTTATAGTCCATTCATCCAGCCCATACTTCTTTAACTTGCTAGCAAGAATACTGTGGGAGACCGTGTCAAAAGCTTTGCTAAAGTCAAGGAACAACACATCCACCGCTTTCCCCTCATCCACAGAGCCAGTTATCTCGTCATAGAAGGCAATTAGATTAGTCAGGCATGACTTGCCCTTGGTGAATCCATGCTTACTGTTCCTGATCACTTTCCTCTCCTCCAACGCATCATCAAGGATCTACAACCTATCCTGAAGGACGACCCATCACTCTCACAGATCTTGGGAGACAGGCCAGTCCTTGCTTACAGACACCCCCCAACTTGAAGCAAATACTCACCAGCAACACACACTACACAACAGAACCACTAACTCAGGAACCTATCCTTGCAACAAAGCCCGTTGCCAACTCTGTCCACATATCTATTCAGGGGACACCATCATAGGGCCTAATCACATCAGCCACACGATCAGAGGCTCGTTCACCTGCACATCTACCAATGTGATATATGCCATCATGTGCCAGCAATGCCCCTCTGCCATGTACACTGGCCAAACTGGACAGTCTCTACGTAAAAGAATAAATGGACACAAATCAGACGTCAATAATTATATCATTCAAAAACCAGTTGGAGAACACTTCAATCTCTTTGGTCACTCGATTACAGACCTAAAAGTGGCAATACTTCAACAAAAAAACTTCAGAAACAGACTCCAGCGAGAGACTGTTGAATTGGAATTAATTTGCAAACTGGATACAATTAACTTAGGCTTGAATAGAGACTGGAAGTGGATGGGTCATTACACAAAGTAAAACTATTTCATCGGCATCTGATGAAGTGAGCTGTAGCTCACGAAAGCTTATGCTCAAATAAATTGGTTAGTCTCTAAGGTGCCACAAGTACTCCTTTTCTTTTTGCGAATACAGACTAACATGGCTGCTACTCTGAAACCTATTTCCTCATGTTTATTCCCCCCACCCACCCCACCACTCTTCCTCAGACATTCTTGTCAACTGCTGGAAATGGCCCACCTTGATTATCACTGCAAAAGGTTACCTCCCCCCCTCCCCCACTCTCCTGCTGGTAATAGCTCACCTTAAGTGAACATTCTGGTTACAGTGTGTATGGTAACACCCATTGTTTCATGTTCTCTGTGTATATAAATCTCCCCACTGTATTTTCCACTGAATGCATCCGATGAAGTGAGCTGTAGCTCACAAAAGCTTATGCTCAAATAAATTTGTTTGTCTCTAAGGTGCCACAAGTACTTCTTTTCTTTTTGCGAATACAGACTAACATGGCTGCTACTCTGAAAACAGATCAGTCTATAGTTTCACTGTCTGTGGTGAATGAAGTGCAAACAAGTTTGCAAATTGCAGAACTAGAGGAAAGCAAAATTTGACTTCTAAGACTCTCTTTAGCAACCAAAAATGTTATTAAATAATCCAGGAAAGACATTTTAAAATAGTATTTTTATATTGTTTTATTTTACATTGAAATCAATTAATAGTTTAATAGTTTTCCAGCCCGGGCCATGGATATGGACGTAGATTTGGGGGCATGGGGAGGGTATGAGGCAAAGGATAGGAGTGGAGAGGTGATGAAAACTCTATGGTCTTGGATCCACCACTCCTCATGTTGCAAACATGCTCTTGCTGCTCTACTAAAGCGGTGGCTGGCTTCTTGAAAGCCACCCACCTTCCCTTGGCATTCTTATGGTATCCCTCAGCATAACTGGTGGTGGGAGCAACTCACATGGGCATGGTTATATTCTCAGGCAGCCCTGCCTGCTGGCCCAAACTCCTCTTAGGTCTATTCGTTGGGCACTCAAAGCCACAAAAGCAGATGCATCCAGGACCTTGCAGCCACCAACACATCAAGGAAAAGAGAAAAACAACAAACGGAAAACAAAATATCTCCCACAACAACACAGGATTAAAACAAAAGAGAATGAAAAGGGCAGGAAAGAGAAAATTGATAGAAAAAAGGAGAGTGACTACTGAGACATGGTTAGAAGGGATCTGGGGAGGAAAAGGATCCATCCTCCAATCCCTCAGAGAAAAGAAAGATTGGGCATCACCGCTGTAAATGACCATCTAGTAGAAATTATTTTATTTATAGTAGCACCCACAGTTAACTAGCACTTTCCAGTCATTCAAGGAGGGACAGCCACTGCCTTGGGGACCTCAGAGTGTTAAGACACATAGACATATAGACAGAGGTTAGGGAAAGGGGAAAAACAAATATGGATTTTTTAAAAATACAGATCCACTACAGATAGCATGGGAAAAATGGGTCTTTTCGAGAGACTTAAAGAACAGAATAACAAAGCAACTGTTGCCATGAACAGATTGTTTCACAATTCACAGTGATGAGAGACGTGGTGTGAAAACTACTGGGTTTTCAGCTGTCCGTCTCTATGTGTTATACAGTATTTGTATAAATATTGTACTCAGCTTGGGCATGGGCATTCCAGAATTATTCTTTGAGGGGAGAACTGTCTGATCTATCTGATGGCTTTGTGTTTGGAGAAACAGAGTTTAAGAGTCATGTATTTTGCATGTTACCAATAAGGCTGGAAGTTGAAATGTGAGTTTCATTGAAAAAAAACCCCACCATCTCCATTAGGCTAAAAGCCCCAAGTTTCTGGAATCAGAACAAAGGTTAGAAGTTCAAATTCAGGTTTGGCATAAGTGGGAATAATTCCTATTGAGATCATGTTTCAGTTTTGACTCTCCCAGTGACATGGTGCTTTGAACCTAGAATGCAGTGTGAAACTTTCGAGCTCAGCCAACTCCATGAGAAATGGAACTGAAAATTTGTACAGCTTTAGTATTGATATGATATCCCCACCGATCTCTTCCTGATGTTATAAAGTACTTTTGCGTGGTGACACCCGAAACTGCTCACTCGCGGTTTGTGGCGCTCAGTTTAATTTAAACAGTTCAGGGGAGCACTTTTATTACAGCAGGCAGAGACTGTCACAGGAGACCTTCTATATATAATGAAGGGTGAAGAGATGCCATTCAGACAGTGCTGTTTATTTATATTCTGCAGAGATTCCCCTTTGTTTTTTGATTGTGGTGGTGTAAACTCATGTAGGTGACGCCTGCTGGTGACAGCTTGCACTGAGATGCTGCTTGCACTTCTGCTATCAGGTTTGGTATGCTTCAGGGCAGAGAGCAAAATAAGAAAGGAGGAGGGAATTCCTTAGTTAGGCAACTGTTTATAATTTCTGTGCTTAGCCACTCTTATTGTCTTAGCCACCTAATAACTATAGTCCAGATACAGTCCTTATCCATTTCAGTGGTGCCTTGTGATCAGGGTGCCACTGTGCTAAGCCCTGGACAAACACACAAGAAGAGACAATCCCTGTCCCAGTGAGCTCGCAGTCTAAATAGGTAATGTAAACAAAAGGAGGGAGGGGAAATAGGGGCACAGAGTGACTTGCCCAAGGTCACACAGCAGGTCAGGGGCAGAGCTGGAAATAGTACCCAGCTCTCCAGACTCCCATCCAGTGCTCAATCCACTAGACCTCACTGCTTCCCATTGGTGCAAACGTCCCCATCATCCTCGGCAATGAGCCTAAGCTCTACTCTGGAGGTGCTATTTGTATGGGTTGAGAAAGTCTTCTGTATTGCTAACAAAGGGCCTGATGACAGATGACTGGCCTAGGTTTTGTGAAGAGAATATTCTTCCACTGGCAACTAGACTGAGATCCGCAAATTCACTTCACACAGGCTTGGGCTAACCTAAAATGTGTTAACTGAGTGTAAACTGACACAGTGCTGTTCTGTAGTATTTGCGGGCATCCGGAAACAAAGGCTCAGAGGTGTGAATTCTGCATTCGCACCGTGGCAATGTTAACTCTGAAACCTTAGGATGGTAACATACATGAAAACATAACTATTTAACTCCTGATCAAAAACAAAAACATCCAGTTAACATGTTTATCTCACATTCCCAAATTACCTTCCACATCTTCTCAGGTATTAAAATCCTCAAGCTATTCAATAACCAGCTGGCAAAACCTCCAGCTTCCCAACTGACAGTTTCTATGGCACAGATATGCATTATCCCTGCAAAAATCTGTGGCAGGCTAAAAACTGAAACTCTGAGGGCTGCGTAAAAATAAATATGTAAACTAAATAATACATAGGCTGTTATACATGTTTATAATTAATTAATTAATTATCCCCCATTTTACTTTAAGTGAAGCAGTTGCAGAGCTTCCAAACTTCTGCTACAGAGTGTGTCAGAATCTAAGGAGGTGGCTGCAGAATTTAGATCCAGCTCACTTCAAAGCACACAGAGCCTTGTTTAATAGCACAAGTATAATCCTGTATAGTCATTAACTAATGAATCCTCCTCATGGTCTTATAAATGTATAGGTAAGTATTATTATTCCCATTTAACAGAGGGGAAACAGAGAGCAGAGCAAGTCACTATCAGTGCTGGGATTAGAAAGCAAGGGTTCCTAGCTCCTAGTCTGGTGCTCAGCCCACCAGACCACACTGCTTCCAAGTACCCCAAAAGAGACCAACATAAGTGAATCAATCAGGTTTTGCACAGGGAAAGCCTATACAGAGTTGTCCTCTTGTCAGTCTGAGTCACTGACGACTGGTGGAGTGACGCAAGTTGAAAGTTTTGCCTGGTGACTCAGGAATATATATGCAAAGAGACAGCCCCTCTTTCTGCGGGTAGAGTGACGGAATGATATGTTTGATTTCTTTTCTGTTAAGTTTCAGGATTTGAGTCACATCAAATTAAAATGAATTCCTCCAGGGGCAGTTTTGTGTGGACCTGAAGCAAATACATAATGCTAGTGCAACAGGATCTATAATGATTTCTGCAAATCTTTCCACAGTACATTCCCTTTGGTATTGCTTTCCCTTGGGGAGATTCGTGTGACAAATCTTCGTGCTGAATAGCATTCTTTTGTATTTGACTTATGAAAAAAGTCACTCCCACAATTCACTATTTTCTGAGGTTTTAAAAATTATTACAGGATAGCAGCTCTTGCTTGAGGAACTCTTCTCACTTTTGACCAATAACACGGAAAAAGTCTCAGGCTAGATTCTCTATTGCTCCTTGACATCTAAAGGGATTTGGATAATGAATATGGGCTAGGAAATACCTGAGTCTTCCTAGCTGGGAATTGCTATGGCTTGGGGAAGTCTGCAGCCATTGTAAAACCACTGTATCTAGTTCTTATGGCCTCCATGCAGCCCTGGGGTAGGAGGTGTTTTGGGACATGGTCACAGCACTATGCACTTTGGTTATTCTCTGCTGGCAAACAACCCCTTGAGGGCCATAGCCAATGTGGGTACTTTATGGCAGTTCCCAGGAACTGCCATCAATCATGAAGCTAGAACCTGCCCCTCTGCAAGCCCCCCAGCTCTGTTGTGTGTAGAAGAAACTGCAGCAGGAAATACGTTTTTTATAATGTAATTTAGTGCAAGTGAAAATGCTGGCTTGACAGATTTGGAGAGTGAAGTCCTTTACCTGCAGAACAGATGCTATAATGGTGACCAGAAGCAGAAGCGACTCCACGCTGCCCCAGTGATGTAACTGGGTGGGACAACTCCTAGGACTGAGAAGGTAGCTTGGTCTTCATGTCCTTTCAGTTCTTAGCCCCCCATGCTGAGATTGACGGCTGAGAGAGATGTCAGTTAGTACCAGTGTTTTGGAAACCTGTCTGTTAGGAACTGTAGCCATTCCATTCCCTTCATAGGTGACTGAACATAGAAGATTAGCGTTGGAAGAGACCTCAGGAGGTCATCTAGTCCAGCCGCCTGCTCAAAGTAGGACCAACCTCAACTAAATCATCCCAGCCAGGGCTTTGTCAAGCTGGCCCTTAAAAACCTCTAAGGATGGAGATTCTACCACCTCCCTAGGTAACCCATTCCCGTGCTTCACCACCCTCCTAGTGAAATAGTATTTCCGAATATCTAACCTAGACCTCCCCCACTGCAACTTGAGACCATTGATTCTTGTTCTGTCATCTGCCACCACTAAGAACAGCCGAGCTCCATCCTCTTTGGAATCCCCGTTCAGGTAGTTGAAAGATGCGATCAAATCCCCCCTCACTCTTCTCTTCTGCAGACTAAATAATCCCAGTTCCCTCAGCCTCTCCTCATATGTCATGTGTCCCAGCTCCCTAATCATTTTTGTTGCCCTCTGCTGGACTCTTTCCAATTTGTCCACATCCTTTCTGTAGTGGGTGGCCCAAAACTGGACACAATACTCCAGATGTGACCTCACCAGTGCCGAATAGAGGGGAATAATCACTTCCCTTGATCTGCTGGCAATGCTCCTACTAATGCAGCCCAATATGTCATTAGCCTTCTTGGCAATGAGGGCACACTGTTGACTCAAATACAGCTTCTTGTCCACTGTAATCCCCAGGTCCTTTTCTGCAGAACTGCTGCTTAGCCAGTCGGTCCCCAGCCTATAGCGGTGCATGGGATTCTTCTGTCCTAAGTGCAGGACTTTGCACTGGTCCTTGTTGAACATCATCAGATTTCTTTTGGCCCAGTCCTTCAATTTGTCTTGGTCATTCTGGACCCTATCCCTACCCTCTATCACATCTACCTCTCCCCCCAACTTAGTGTCACCCATGAACTTGCTGAGAGTGCAATCCATCCCATCATCCAGATCATTAATGAAGATGTTGAACAAAACCGTCCCCAGGACAGACCCCTGGGGCACTCTGCTTGATACTGGCTGCCAACTAGACATCGAGCCGTTAATCACCACCTGTTGAGCCCGATGATCTAGCCAGCTTTCTATCCACCTTATAGTCCATTAATTCAATCCATACTTTTTTAACTTGCTGGCAAGAATACTGCAGGAGACTGTATCAAAAGCTTTGCTAAAGTCAAGAAATATCATGTCCACTGCTTTCCCCATATCCACAGAGCCAGTTATCTCATCAGAGAAGGCAATAAAGTTGGTCAGGCATGGCTTGCCCTTGGTGAATCCATGTTGACTGTTCCTGATCACCTTCCTCTCTCTAAGTGCTTCAGAATGGATTCCTTGAGGACCTGCTCCATGATTTTTCCAGGGATTGAGGTGAGGCTGACTGGTCTGTAGTTCCCCGGATTCTCGTTCTTCTCTTTTTTAAATATGAGCACTATATTTGCCTTTTCCCAGTCCTCTGGGACCTCCTCTGATCGCCACAAGTTTTCAAAGATAATGGTCAATGGGTCTGTAATCACATCAGCCAACTCCCTCAGCACCCTCGGATGTATTAGATCCAGATTGCTGCACTTTTGCATGTCCAGCTTTTCTAAATAGTCCTTAACCTTTCCTTCACCACTGAGGGCTGCTCACCTCCTCCCCATACTGTGCTGCCCAGTGCAGCAGTCTGGGAGCTGGCCTGGTCTGTGAACATCCATCACTTAATAACAAGTTTTAGTGATTTAGTCACTTACAACCTGGCCTGCCTTTAAACCAGCATTCTGGACTTGAAAGGTGTGTCTACCATTCACCAGAGCCATCCAGTACTTTACTACAAGTTTAACATTATGAGGTTAATTATATAAATGCACCAAAATGCCAGACTGAGCATGTGTGTTGTGAGGAGCAGGCAAAGAGTTTTCTTTGAGAAGGAATCGCTCCATATTATTTCAAAATGTAATCTCGGGGGAATTTGTATTTATGGGATTGATGTCTGAGCACATATATCTTCTTACTTCGGAGTTGATAAGTAATACATTCTAATAAGATACTTGTCTACAAACTCTTAATCCCTTCTATTGTTAATGGTGGAGACTCCTTGATCCAATGCCTCATGTTCTTGCTACTGACAGTGCTTCTCACATGTGTTTTCTTTGATGTCTGTTTAATATCACTTCTAAAATTATTTAAAATACAAACACTTGCATTTCAGTGGTGGCAAAGTTACTCCTGAAGAACTGTCAGCATCAGGCATGATACCAGCTTGTATGACACTGTGTCATTGCACTGGGTTATTATTATTATTTGTATTGACATAGCATAGAATCATAGAATCATAGAATATCAGGGTTGGAAGGGACCCCTGAAGGTCATCTAGTCCAACCCCCTGCTCGAAGCAGGACCAATTCCCAGTTAAATCATCCCAGCCAGGGCTTTGACAAGCCTGACCTTAAAAACCTCTAAGGAAGGAGATTCTACCACCTCCTTAGGTAACGCATTCCAGTGTTTCACCACCCTCTTAGTGAAAAAGTTTTTCCTAATATCCAATCTAAACCTCCCCCACTGCAACTTGAGACCATTACTCCTCGTTCTGTCATCTGCTACCATTGAGAACAGTCTAGATCCATCCTCTTTGGAACCCCCTTTCAGGTAGTTGAAAGCAGCTATCAAATCCCCCCTCATTCTTCTCTTCTGCAGGCTAAACAATCCCAGCTCCCTCAGCCTCTCCTCATAAGTCATGTGTTCTAGACCCCTAATCATTTTTGTTGCCCTTCGCTGGACTCTCTCCAATTTATCCACATCCTTCTTGTAGTGTGGGGCCCAAAACTGGACACAGTACTCCAGATGAGGCCTCACCAATGTCGAATAGAGGGGAACGATCACGTCCCTCGATCTGCTCGCTATGCCCCTACTTATACATCCCAAAATGCCATTGGCCTTCTTGGCAACAAGGGCACACTGCTGACTCATATCCAGCTTCTTGTCCACTGTCACCCCTAGGTCCTTTTCCGCAGAACTGCTGCCTAGCCATTCGGTCCCTAGTCTGTAGCGGTGCATTGGATTCTTCCATCCTAAGTGCAGGACCCTGCACTTATCCTTATTGAACCTCATCAGATTTCTTTTGGCCCAATCCTCCAATTTGTCTAGGTCCTTCTGTATCCTATCCCTGCCCTCCAGTGTATCTACCACTCCTCCCAGTTTAGTATCATCCGCAAATTTGCTGAGAGTGCAATCCACACCATCCTCCAGATCATTTATGAAGATATTGAACAAAACCGGACATCTAGGAGCCTTTGTCATGGACCAGGACCCCATTGTGCTAGGCGCTGTACAAACACAGAACAAAAAGACAATCCTGGCCCCAAAGAATGTACAGGCTAAGTAAACATGCAGCATTATGCACAATGCACTCATCTGCAGCCTGCTTTGGCTAAGACGCAGTGCAGTATCTCTGATACAGACTCATACTGTGGCATCTATATTCTGCCCTTGCAGGTGGATGGATTCTATGGATTAATGGGTCTTTTCCAAGGTAGACTTTGATCCTATCTAAGATAACAGAGGGAGACTTTCAAAACCACAAATGAGAGCGAGGTGCTCAACTCCCACTGAAAGTCTATGGGAGTTGGATGCATTTAAAAATCTGCCCCTGAAAGAATATACATCAGGTTTTGCATGTTGTATTCATACTACCTGTATAATTTTCTAATATTACTAACTGCACAAGGTGGAGGGCGATGGAGAATAAGGCCCAGTGTCCTTTCTGCTGTAGTAATCATATCCAACAATTCTCTGTGATCCCAATCTGTGTTAGTGCTTGGAGGTGCCTGGGCTGTTTGTGTTAGCTGTCCATCTAGAATTCATCTGTCAAGGGTCAGTGTTGGGTCATTTTTGTGTTTCTCATTTGAGTTAGTTACATTTTGTTTCAGAGGTGGATCGGGTGACATTTGCTTCAAACTCTATGTGTCAAGGATATGAAAGGTTGTGTTGCTATCCGCTAGCAAGGGGGTTGTTGTCTGTGAGTTTCACTGCTATCAAAATAATGAATTTCATTACAGCCTGAAGTTGGACATTAAGGCCCCAATTCATCAAGTTTAACATTATGAGGTTAATTATATCAATGCACCAAAATGGTACCATGTGGGGCTACTCACCTACTTAAAGCTAGGCACATGCTTAAGTACCTTGGTGAATGAGGGGCTGGAGGGAGACAATAAACTTGGTTTTGAATCCTGAGTTTCATCTTCCTGTTAATAAAAGGAAAGGAAGAAGATGTTACCCAGCAATGTCTGCTCGATTAGCCCAGTGCAAATCAGCAAGAACTCCACTGGCTTGAAAGACCCACTCACTTTTAAGAGCTAGATTCTCTCCTGCACCGTGATAAGCTCTGTGTGGTATGTGTGCATTGTGGTTCCCTGACTGATTCACAGGTTGCCTTGTTCATGATGTAAGGCAGCTCTAGCTGATGGATCCGTGGGCATCAGAGGATGCATGCCATGTGACACAGTGACACCTGAATTTTCATTTCCTGTAGGCAACGTATTTTAAAATGGATCTGAAGGGATTATTATGGTTTTTGGCTGTTATTAACACATTGGTAGAAGAATCTCTAACTACACCTGCTGTGTAAGTGCTTTTATATTGGACTACAACAGTGACACTTGGACCTCAGTGGTTCAGGAGCCAGCTTAGTGATCAACATGACCCAAAAGAGCCACAGTCGTGTGAATTCATTGTTTCATTCGCTATATATATAGCTCTCTCTCTCTCTCTCTCTCTATAATACTATATATTATTCTCACAGCAAAATGACTGACCAAGTATTCTACAATTGATGAGTAACCTAGTAAAAGCATCCTGCTTGGTTAATAATTTAGATGGGTTAATAATTAAATCACACAGCCTTTTAATATCATGAGCTGCAAAGAGCCACAGGAGACACATTACAGAGCCGCTCGTGGCCGGCGAGCCTCAGTCTGAGTATCTGCCCTCCTTACGTTGGGTAGTACCTCACTCCACAAGCTATCTTACTGAACTCAGTGATACCACTGATCCAATATGGCAATTCCTATGTTATATTTATTATTTGAGCTGAACTCATTCGTTCATCTTGAACATTTTGGTGGGAGCCACCAGATAGTGCTGTGTCACATCATCTTGCACTTTTTGTCCAGGGTGCAAGTCTTTGAAGAAATATCTGTATTGTCATTTGTTTTTGCTGTATGATTTTGGTGGTGGTGGGGTTGTTGCAAACAGCCCTAGAGCTTGCCTTAATCTTTCTACGTACAGTCTATTCTTGAGGCGGAGTTGCTTCCCGGATACCAGACACCGGTGTCTGGGCTGAGATTTCTGAAAGAGGGGTGTGCCTACATGTCATTTCTGACCATCTCTGTTCCAGAACTAATGCACAGAGTGTAAATGAAACAAGTTACACCAAGAAAAATACCCAGACTCCATGTCACTGATTTCTGTTCCTGTGGGAAACTGACCACTTGCAACACCCCTCAGCAGATCTCTCAGTTGCAGGAGTAGCAGGAAGATCTGGGCCGGGTTTACACCTTATGTGCCCCTAGGCACAGCATCTTCAGCTCCCCACCGCCTACAGCTGACCTTCTGCTGCGCCCCTCTGCTCACAGACCTCCCACTGCCCAGTGGCCCCGCACAGCCCCACCACAACTTCCCAGTGCCCCACACAGACCCTCACACTGCCCCCCAAACCCTCCCACTGCCCAATGCCCCCACACAGCCCCACCACAACTTCCCAGTGCCCCATACAGACCCCCCACTGCCCAGTGTCCCAACACACACAGACCTCCCCCACCCTCACTGCCCAGTGCCCCCCCAAACCCACCACTGCCCAGTGCTCCCCATCCCCTCACAGCCCAGAAGTCCCGCATGTCCCCCCACAGAGACCCACTATCCCGCACCCTGTTCCCCCAGCCGTACTCACTGGTCCCGCTGGGAGGTGAGACTGTCTGCAGGGCAGAGCCAGGAGCTCTCCAGCAGGGCTGTGTGGGGCCGTCTCCCCCTCAGCCAGCCCTTCCCCCTGCCGGGACCCGGGAGTGGCAAAATTTGAATTTTTAGGCGCCCCTAGAATGCTGGCGCCCCTAGGCATATGTCTGCTGTGCCTACTGGGAAATCCGGCCCTGAGGAAGATGCCCCGCAGTAGTACCCTTGAAGATCTTTCAAGTGCTCATTTGTATTTGTGGAACATAGTTAAGGGCCAAGTAGGGCTTTACTCTGCCCTTACTCAGACAAACTGCTGGTGATATCAGTGAGAATTTTCCTTGCCCACTGAAGTCAATAGCTATTTCCTTGAGTAAACACTGATTAAGGATCTTAGTATTTGGCCTTAACATTGTCTTCTGGGATGTGCTTCATCTGTAAAAAAGCTCATCAATTTTTTTCAATTTTTTTTGGCGAGAGCAGTTCACAGCCCTGCGAGCTGAGACGGCTGTTGTGCAATTTAAATATAGAGGCGTTAATGCTGGCTTCAATTAACACTGATAGGATTCAGGAACTAACACGGATAGCAGAAACAGGTTTCTGTGAAACATCTGTGGTATATGTACAAATTGCCATAACTTTTAAATTAATTCCCAGCTAAATGCATGTAGTTTTAAACATTATGAGCCAAACTCATCTCTCCTGTAGCTCTGCTGAAGACAGTGGTGGATAGATGACTGTTACAAAGGAGCACAATTTACAGCAGCCCTGAGGCTGCTCTGATTTGTGCTGTGGGCTGAGTAAGCCTCTCATATGGCCTAGATTTAGGGAAGTGCAAAGCTGGCTTAAAGACAACTTTGCATCTATATCCCCCTCCATTTATTCCTGCATCAAGTGCAAGAATTGAGCAGTAAAGAATCTGGACCTGAGCATTTTCAGGTGCAGTGCTGTGAAAGGTCTCTGCAAACACTTACTTCTAAGTGTATTGCTTTCTCTTAGGAGTAGTCCCATTGAAGGGTACTTCACCACAGTGGTAGCTAATCAGTAGAGCTGGCTGAAATTTTTCCAGTGGAAAGGTATTCCATCAGAAAATACCGTTTGGGGTAAACCAAAGCTTCCTGCAGGAACACGTCAATTTCAACAAAATGTTGTTTAGGAAAAGAAAAAATGAAAAAAACCCAAAACCCAACAACAACCCTTTCTGATAAGACTGAAACATTTAGTTTTTCAAAATTCTGTGTTTTTATTTCAGTTTGAACAATTTTTTTTTTTTAATCGTGGATTTTCCCATGCAATGGAAATTCCTGTTCCTGCACAGTTCTACTAATCAGAATTGCTGGCATTGCAACATTGTTCCCAGGAAAACTACTTTCAGGTACTCTAAGGGTAGAAGTCACAAACACAGCAAGTACTCACAGTAGTAAGGATTACTGACAGTAGTAAGTATTTGTAGGATCAGACCCTTAGAGAAGAATTAGTACTTACTGTCCTTTCGTACTGTGATCCTTAACAATCCCGTGGTGCCTTTTTGTAAGGATAGAGGCATTAATTCCTTTGTCCTAGCTACTTTCTAATTTGGAAAAAAGAAAAGGAGGACTTGTGGCACCTTAGAGACTAACAAATTTATTTGAGCATAAGCTTTCGTGAGCTACAGCTCATTTGGGTAATTCCATGCTTGCCTACCTGAAAGTAAACTAGATCACCCACTTAGCTGAGGTTCATTCTGAATTTCAGGGGAAGATTCTTACTTCAACTAAGCTTCATCCATTGCTCATAAACAGAAATTTGTTGGCAGTTTCCCACCAGTAAACTTATGTTTTACAGTGCAACTTGTATATGAAGATTTCAAATTACATTGTAGATATGAATTAATTAAACTTCACAAAACACTTCTAAAAGGTATTGTAGGTGATGGTTATAATACTAATTTTACAGATTGGTAAGATGAGGCACAAAGTTGTGCAATGACTTGGCCGAAGTCACACAGGAAGTCGGTGGCCAATTCTGGAATGGAACCCAAAGCTCTCCTCTGATAATTAGACACTTGGTGTCTCATTGAACTCTGTTTTGAGTTGCCTGTGAAGTATATTTTGCAACTGTGCAGTGAAAAGGCATGAAGATGCATATCCTTGCTACAGTATACTGCCCATCCTCCACACCTGTGTGATACTGATAGGGCCATCTTGAGCTGTTGCTGTGGAAGTGATGTACTGAAAGTGTAATAAGAGCACTTTAACTCTTTTGCAGGGTTTATCTTTAATTCCACGAGTTCCTGTATCTTTAGGGGGTGGAGGGAAAATCAAGAATGTGACAAAATGCAGGGAAGAATAGCCTCCCTAAGAAGCAGAAGGGGACATTGCCAAGGTAGAAATCACATCTGATTTACAAAATTTCTTTATCAATTGCACCTTTGATTATACACAGCTGAAATAACGTTAAAGCAGCTGACGGCATTCAACAGAAGCTCAGGAAACCATCTCCAGGTATAATTCTTCTGATAATGATCTGACATGTATTTAGTAGTTTTCATCCTAAAAGATCCCAAAGTAAATTGTAAGCTGCATATGAAACACTTCAGTCATCAGGGAAAGGCAGCCATATCTGTGAAGGGAAGAAGAATACTGTACCCAACTGAAAACATGGGCAGAACCATGTTACCCACTTTGTAATTTGATGAAGATATCAGAGCTAGCACCCTTACAGAATGTCTCTCTCATTCTCTTTCATTGCCCATCATTATGGTATCTGAATGCCAAGTAGGCAGCTGTGTGCAAAGTTCCATAGGATCTTTAATGACTACAGGTAGCTACAATCATAGAATCAAAGGCCTGGAAGGGACCTCAAGACGTTATCTAGTCCAGTCATCTGCATTCAAGGCAGGACTAAGTACTATCTAGACCTCCTTGAGAGATGGTTGTCTAACTTGCTCTTAAAAATCTCCAATGATGGAGATTCCACAACCTCCCTAGGCAATTTATTCCAGTGCTTAACTACCCTGATGGATAGGAAGTTTTTCCTAATGTCCAACCTAAACTGCCCTCGCTACACCTTAAGCCCTTTGCTTCTTTTCCTATCCTCAGAGGCAAACAAGAACAATTTTTCTCCCTCCCCCTTGTAATGATCGTTTTATGTACTTGAAAACTGCTATCATGTCCCCTCTCAGTCTTCTATTCTCCAGACTAAACAAACCCAGTTTTTTCAATCTTCCCTCACAGGTCATGTTTTCTAGACCTTTAATCATTTTTGTTGCTCTTCTCTGGACTTTCTCCAATTTGTCCACATCTTTCCTAAAATGTGGCACCCAGAACTGGACACAATACTCCAGCTGAGGCCTAATCAGAGCGGAGTAGAGTGGAAGAATTACTTCTTGTGTTTTGCTTACAACACTCCTGCTAATACATCCCAGAATGATGTTTGCTTTTTTTGCAACAGTGTTACACTGTTGACTCATATTTAGCTTGTGATCCACTATGATCCCCAGATCCCTTTCTGCAGTACTCCTTCCTAGGCAGCCATTCTCCATTTTGTATTCCTTCCTAAGTGGAATACTTTGCATTTGTCCTTATTGAATTTCATCCTATTCGCTTCAGACCATGTCTCCAGTTTGTCCAGATTGTTTTGAATTTTAATCCGATCCTCCAAAGCGCTTGCAACCCCTCCCAGCTTGGTATCCTCTGCAAACTTTAGAAGTGTACTCTCTATGCCATTATCTAAATCATTGATGAAGATATTGAACAGAACTGGACCCAAAACTGTAGGACCTCACTTCATATGCCTGTCCAGCTTGACTGTGAACCACTGATAACTACTCTCTGGGAACGGTTTTCCAACCAGTTATGCACCCACCTTATAGTAGTTCCATTTAGGATGTATTTCCCTAGTTTGTGGAGTTTAAAGTCTCATCTGAAAGACATCGCCTACAGCAGCAAGAGTGCACTGTAACTCTATGCTAGGGCACTGGTTGGGTACAGAACCAGAGACAAGAGTGCCAGCTTCCTGTAGCACCTGGCTTTTTCCTTAGAGGATTCTCACTGAACAGTGACACAGCCTAACTTCAGAGAGCTGAGGTGGCATGGCTACTGATGTATAAATGGTTGTAAAGCCAGGGGAATCGGGGTTATCATCACAGCCATTTTTCCTAGATGGGAATGAAATTCCTGCTATTTTCCATCATCGGAACCTCATTAGGCCGTGCAACCTACTAATTGATAAACACAGAACTGACAACCTGCGTAAGAGGGGAAGACAGAAGTCGACCCGGGACCTGCCAATCAACGTCACAGCCGTCACTGGCTAGAAGTGAACTTTGACCTCTCGCAAGAATGATGCTGATTGTTTCAGATGCAAGGAGAAAAATGCAACCTTGCCTAATTATAACATCAATGTCAGGTCACATACTCTAATGGGACACCTGCAAGATGGAAAAAAACTGACTGCAGCTCATGGAGTCCTGCTGCTGTGAACCTAGACACATTACTTTGCTGAATATACAATCGGTTGGAAACTCTTCATAGCCCACTATGATACTGCTTTATACTGACTAGCTCCATACAAGTAAACCATCTGACCGATTGCTTCATGGAGCTATGTGAGAATATACAGTTGCTAAAGCAAAACTTAAATAAAAGTAGATGGAGAGAGAAGTTAAAGGGTATGGGGGAAGGGAACTAAGATACATGTTTAGCTGAGATTTCAAGGGAGAAGGAAGGTTGAGAAGGCGGGAGAGATACAGAGAGGCTGTTCCAGAAGCAGGAGGTCAGATTAGATGATCATATAGTGGTCCCTTCTGGCCCGATAAAATCTGTGACAGGGTCAAACCCTGCTCATTTCGCTTATGGGAGCAGTCTTGACATTGTGGATGAGTAAAGCAAGCTGGATTCAGGCCAAGTTCTGGGGGATAGGCTGGTTGGCTCCAGGAAGCGTTCTGAACAGACGGAGAGCACTTCTGAAGTGAGTCAGGAAAGATCAGCCAGTCTGTGTTTTCCTTCTTTCCACTTTTTAACTTTTTCCTGGAACTTTTTTCAATGCAGAACAAACCTGGAACAGCAAGAACACCCTTCAAGGCGTTGTAGGTAAACACATGTTGAGACGTGGAACCAAAAAGTATCCATAATAAATGTGCAAAGAATATAAAGCCTCATATGGCCACTTCCAAAACTGGCTTCAGGCTGCAGCCAGTCAAGTCAAAGGCGTTCCTGTAAAGACTGATCATGGGTCTCTGTAGCTGGCCCAATGCAAATCGACTGAAGTCATAGGGAGTTTTTCCACTGATATCGTTGGATTGAGTTCAGGCTCAGGGAGAGCTGAGCAGAGACTGCAAAATAAATAAATACAAAACCCCTATGAGTATTTGCTTGAATTAAAGAATTAATTACCTTTGGCGATCTACCTTACTACATACATGGCCCCTCTCACAGTTGTATCTGATCATCTCACAATCTTTAAGGCGTTTCCCCTCCCAGGACCACATGAGGGGCTGTTATCCTCCTTGTGCTGTTGGGGAACTGAGGCATAGAGAAAGTAAGTGCCTTTCCAGAGGTCATACATGAAGTGTGTGTCAGAGCAGGGCTCAGATCGCCCCCTGCCTAGATGAGTGCCCTAATCACTGGACCAGGCTCACTTTCCCGTAGTGCTCATATCCCTCCAAGCAGAAGAATGCACAAGAAACACATGAACTGGCCTGCCCCCTGCCCGCACAGGAATACAATCTGATCCTCAGATTTTATTTAGTCCCCACTCAGGCAAACTCCCATTTATTTCAATTATTCATTTACATTTATAGCCAATGCATGACATTCTTATCTCCGGGGAAACAGATCAGCTGTTGAGGTTTGATTGATGCTAGCAAAATATATTTCAGTTAATCTGGATCCGTGATGTGGTTACAAAGGCAATATGATGAATCACCCTTTGACTCAGCTCTCTAACATTTTAAAACTTACCAGGGAGGGAGTTAGGCACACACATTCCTGCAGATAATATGTATGTAGATGCACTCATTCAATTTGTGTGGGCTAGAAATTATTACACCCTCTCCTGTTCCTTTGTCCTTTTACTCCAGACCAGGGAGCATGCACTGCTTACTTACAAAATCTTTCCTGGTGATTGCAGTTATGCGGTGAAAATAGACAAAGACAAAGGAAATTTGCTAGTAGATGGACTGTACCTTGATCTGTCCCGCTGTATTGATACTGTAATAAACTGTGTGATGGGGAGGCTGGTTGAAGGCTCAGTGGATCTGCCTATCTAATTTCTTATGTTGTGAAAAGAAAAGGAGTACTTGTGGCACCTTAGAGACTAACCAATTTATTTGAGCATAAGCTTTCGTGAGCTACAGCTCACTTCATCGGATCCACTGTATGCATCCAATGAAGTGAGCTGTAGCTCACGAAAGCTTATGCTCAGATACATTGGTTAGTCTCTAAGGTGCCAAAAGTACTCCTTTTCTTTTTGCGAATACAGACTAACATGGCTGTTACTCTGAAACCTGTTCTTATGTTGTGCCCATCACCATGGCATCTCACTTATTTCCGATAAAGTGGTAGGAAGGCACGGACTGTAGGCTTCTTAACGGCAAAGCCAGCAACAGGCAGGAACCATTCTGTGCTGGAGAATTCTGGAGGTCGCCCACTTGAATTTAGAATCCAGCATCTGAAGCCATGTCTTGGGAGGTGTGAAAACTGTAATTCTAAACCAGCTAACGAAGGTGCACTGCCTCGGAGCGCTTGTCAGACTGAGTTATGTCTAGCTGCAGGCAAGGAGGCGCTTACCAGTGCCTTTGCAACGCTGGAATCCTGCAGTGTGTGAATCTCAGAGACAAAACTGCCCACAGGGACCGCTTTAGACATTAGCCAAGCTGCCATATATAAAGGGACACTGGAGAATTGCGGGGACCACTCTGGCTACTCACATCCAGGCAATCTAGGGCTGGGGGAGAGGGGCATTGCACCCAATAGTGAGATTCAGCGCAAGCAGGATTATCCAAACCTCACTTATCTGATGCCTGCCTCCCCCCCGCCCCCAAGTATAAAGAGGATCATGTCCACTGACCTTAGCTAGGCACCTGACCTGTATGCCCATGAACTTGAACAGGAGGGGACCAAGTTCGGGGGCGAAATCCTGCTCCATTGATGAGGGTGGGAGCTTTGCCATTGAATTCAGTGGGACAAGAAGTCTGTCCTTGACTTCACCTGCCCCTGAGCCAACAGAACCCACCTTTTCACAAGGTGCACCAGGAAGCTCATCCTAGGCTTTGGCCAAGGGGGTGGATGGAGTGTGATGAGGCATTGGTGTTGTGCTGGGTCAGCTGAGTGGGTGCTCTGTGTCTGCAGCAGCGAGGTCTGGTTGGGTAGGGCAGTGTGTTGTGGATAGGGATTCTCTAGTTTTGTGTCTTTTTAAAGGCCCATGCGAGTATTTAGATCCTGGGGCAGGCGATGTATAAAACAAATGCCCATGCCTAAATAAACAGTGGGGGTGAAACCCCAGCCTGATTGACATCCAGGGGAGTTTTGCTATTGACTTCAGGAGGGCCTGGATTTCATGCCTGGTGTTCAAGGATGGGCTGGGAAGCTCCTGGAGAAATGGGGACTGGAGGAGTCCTGTGAGCTTGGCTTCTGTGGTGCTCTGAACAGCCTCAATCTTCAGGGACAGTCTTTGACAGTTTTGCTCTCTTGACCCATCTTGCACTGGGAATACTGATGAGCTGGGGGTGGGCTTCTGGCTCTGCACCTTGTCTCACACACTGTGGGTCTGTGCCATTCATGGCACAGCCTCCCCCCAACCGAAAAAGCCTGGGCCACCACCGGAGTCTGTGATTTTCATGTTTTCAAAAATCGATCCCTGTGCAGGTGGATGAGACAGTCACGGCTGGCCCAGTGCCACAGAGATCTTTGAGAGCTGCCGAAGTAACACGTGGGCCACACAAGGAGAGTGTCTGAGGCCTGCATCTGCCTCAGTGGAAGTTTTGCCAGTGAGCCCAGCGGAAGCTGGATCACACCCTAGGTGAGATTTGCTGGGGAGAGGTCTCTCTTTGTTCCATGGCTGGGTTAAGGGGCACCAGCACAAGCCTGCTGATTTCGGTAAGGACAAGGGAGGAGAGGCACGCTGAAGCAGCGGCAGGAGTGGCTTTCTCTAGCTCCGTGTGGACATCGGTACTGCAGTCGGAGGTGTGACTGCAGTGTGGGGAGACAGATCTGAGCTAGAGTTAGTCTGGCTAGCTCAGGTACCAATAGCAGGGAAGCTGCAGCAGCACGGACTTCAGCATGGGCTAGCCGCCTGCGTAAGTACCCAGGGCTCTAGGTGGGCGCGTGCAGCCCTCGCTGACCCCCCGTGCTGCCACAGCTTGATAGCTATCGGTACCCGAGCTAGCTAGATGAAGGCTAGCATGGGTATGTCTACATGTGCTGCAATGACACCTCTGATCGCAGTATAGACATACCCTAAGGTACAATATCTCATCGCTTACAATCTTTCATGTATTTCTCCTCACAACACCCCTGTAAAGTAGGGCAGGGCTGCTCTCCCACTTCGCGGATGGAGAACTGAGGCACTGGGATGGGTTGTAAATCCCACACCAGCACTGTAGGGGTTTAGAGGCATGGGAGAGCTTAGTAAGTGCATCCGGTTGCCCCTGGAGGAGGGGTCAGGACCAATTTGGGATGAGACCCAGCTCGGGAGAGCAGTGTGGCTACTATTAGGGTACAGCTTGAGGCCAGAGAAGAGAAGGAGGCCCAGGAGGAAGGTTGGCCTTGGGGACCCTCTCCTGAGAAGTAGCTCTGGAAAAGAGTCAGGAAAGGTGGGCTGCAGAGGAAGGAACCGTCCCTGGGCAGCAGGGCAGGACTGGGTGAGGGCTTTGAAAAGGGGGCTAAGCCCTGAAAGGGGGACCAGATGAAGAAGGCCCAGAACAAAGGGGAGACCCAGGAGAGAGGAGGCAGGGAGTTCCTTCGGTCTGGGAGAGGCTGACTGAAGAAGGCCACAGGGCTGGAATTACACCCTGTGGCGGGCCCTGGACAGGGGCCAGGCACAGCAAGGCAGCCCTACGGGGATGGCTTTCCCCAGGGAAAGAAGAAGCCGGGAGACCCTGAGGGGAAGCCAGAAGCCTGGGAACTGGAGGAGAGGCTGTGTCAAGCACAGGCTTCAAGGGAGCAGTATAAGGAGCTCGGAGGGAGGAAGTGGCCTATGGGGGGTTGCCACCTGTCCGGGTTTTACCTGGACAGTCTGGTTTTTGGCATCTATGTCCGGGTGCCATTTGACAAGCCCTGATGTCCGGATTTAAGTGAAATGCATAAGCGACACTCACAACCTTACTGCTTAGTGCAATATATTGTTCAGTACTGAAATGTACATTCTATGTTTTTGTGCTATTTTACGTTAAAATATGCCCTGTTCATTCGTTGAACTGCAAATGGCACGTAGCTAAGCCTAGCACTTATCATAGAATCATAGAATAGCAGGGTTGGAAGGGACCTCAGGAGGTCATCTAGTCCAACCCCCTGCACAAAGCAGGACCGATCCCCAATTAAATCATCCCAGCCAGGGCTTTGTCAAGCCTGACCTTAAAAACTTCTAAGGAAGGAGATTCTACCACCTCCCTAGGTAACGCATTCCAGTGTTTCACCACCCTCGTAGTGAAAAAGTTGTACCTAATATCCAACCTAAATCTCCCCCACTGCAACTTGAGACCATTACTCCTTGTCCTGTCATCTGCTACCACTGAGAACAGTCTAGAGCCATCCTCTTTGGAACCCCCTTTCAGGTAGTTGAAAGCAGCTATCAAATCTCCCCTCATTCTTCTCTTCTGTAGACTAAACAATCCCAGTTCCCTCAGCCTCTCCTCGTAAGTCATGTGTTCCAGTCCCCTAATAATTTTTGTTGCCTTCCGCTGGACTCTCTCCAATTTTTCCACACCCTTCTTGTAGTGTGGGGCCCAAAACTGGACACAGTACTCCAGATGAGGCCTCACCAATGTCGAAGAGAGAGGAACGATCACGTCTCTCTATCTGCTGGCAATGCCCCTACTTATACCTCCCAAAATGCCATTGGCCTTCTTGGCAACAAGGGCACACTGCTGACTCATATCCAGCTTCTTGTCCACTGTAACCCCTAGGTCCTTTTCTGCAGAACTGCTGCTGAGCCATTCGGTCCCTAGTCTGTAGCGGTGCATGGGATTCTTCCATCCTAAGTGCAGGACTCTGCACTTGTCCTTGTTGAACCTCATCAGATTTCTTTTGGCCCAATCCTCCAATTTGTCTAGGTCCCTCTGTATCCTATCCCTACCCTCCAGCCTATCTACCACTCCTCCCAGTTTAGTGTCGTCTGCAAACTTGCTGAGGGTGCAATCCACACCATCCTCCAGATCATTAATGAAGATATTGAACAAAACCGGCCCCAGGACCGACCCTTGGGGCACTCCGCTTGATACTGGCTGCCAACTAGACATGGAGCCATTGATCACTACCCATTGAGCCTGACAATCTAGCCAATTTTCTACCCACCTTATAGTGCATTTCATCCAGCTCATACTTCCTTAACTTGCTGACAAGAATACTGTGGGAGACAGTGTCAAAAGCTTTGCTAAAGTCAAGGAACACCACGTCCACTGCTTTCCCTTCATCCACAGAACCAGTTATCTCCTCATAGAAGGCAATTAGATTAGTCAGGCATGACTTGCCCTTGGTGAATCCATGCTTACTGTTCCTGATTACTGGCTGGCCTGTAGTTCCCAGGATCCTCATTCTTCCCTTTTTTAAAGAAGGGCTCTACATTAGCCTTTTTCCAGTCATCCGGGACTTCCCCGGATCGCCATCAATTCACTTCCTGGTGTCTCGTTTTGACATATCTATCATCAGCTGATGTGACAGGTGGATGTGGCAGGTAAACAAACCATCGCGGCCTGCCAGCGGATTTCCCTGACGGGCTGCGTGCCAAAGGTTGCCAATCCCTGCTCTATATAAAGGTCTTTCCAGACTCCAAAACTGTGATGAACTTACACTGTGGAAGAACAAAAAGCAAAGCAATTGTGCATACGGTGTCGTGCCCGTGTGCAGTAGAATCAGTTATGCTGGAGATATAGGAGGGAAAACCTTTTTCACTCTCTCTCAGTGCATCAAAACAGGAAAAGCTAAAATACTTTCCCATTGCTGTGACCTATTTCACCAAGGATAAGGGGCTTAAGAAGGGTGTGATCGATATTTTTGAAGGCTCAAATGAAACTTCAGACTCTATTTCCACGCGCGTATGCGAGGTGCCGAACGGTCTCAGTCTCAAGAACGTAGTTTTGTATGGTACCAACAATGCAGTGTGGTGTGTATCGTTCTGTATATAGTACATACCAATCTGAAGAATGAAAATGGTAAACTTCCCGCTGATGGTTGCAATTGTCATCTGCCGCACTATGGTGCAAAACAGGCGATAAAAGCTTGCCATAAGACGTAGAATCGTTTGTTATTAAGGGGGACAATGAATTTCCCTGCAGTGCAAAGTAAGTCAGTGAGCTGCAACTGTGCTTGGATACGATATTGATGTGAGCTGATATTCGTATTGATCTGATATCAGCTTCAGATATGCTTTGGCAGAAATTTGTTTCCAAATCAACACTACTAAAATAATTCTGTTGAATGATGCACCGTTAGAAAATTACGTTACTGAGCTGTTTGTTGATTTTATGACACAGTTTTGCTCCTGCCTGAATGCAAATGGTATGTTAGCTAAACCTTTTCAGTGCACTGCACTATATGTACTTCCCGCAAAGACGAAATAACGTCATTCCTGCAGCATCCTTGCAGGGCCTCGTTTTCAAAAGAGCTGTGATGGCAACGTGTTTTTTTAAAATCAGAAAAGACACACTGTGCCAGACCCATCCCCCTCATCCAGACCCACCCATCTCATCAAGCCCCCAACCTCACTCCTTGGGTGGAGCGCTGGGTGGGTGAAGTGGGGTAAGCCCCTGACCCCGCTCCCCGGCGGGAGCTCCAGGCAGGTGGAGAGGGGTAAGCCCCTGACCCTGCTCCCTGGCGAGAGCGCTGGGCGGGCAGAGCGGGGCAATGGAGCTCGAGGGCTGGACTAAAAAGTCTGAATCATAGAATCATAGAATATCAGGGTTGGAAGGGAGGTCATCTAGTTCAACCCCCTGCTCAAAGCAGGACCAATCCCCAGCTGAATCATTCCAGCCAGGGCTTTGTCAAGCCTGACCTTAAAAACGTCCAAGGAAGGAGATTCCACCACCTCCCTAGGTAACGCATTCCAGTGTTTCACCACCCTCCTAGCGAAAAGGTTTTTCCTAATATCCAACCTAAATCTCCCCCACTGCAACTTGAGACCATTACTCCTTGTTCTGTCATCAGCTACCACTGAGAACAGTCTAGATCCATCCTCTTTGGAACCCCCTTTCAGGTAGTTGAAAGCAGCTATCAAATCCCTCCTCATTCTTCTCTTCTGCAGACTAAATAATCCCAGTTCCCTCAGCCTCTCCTCATAAATTATGTGTTCCAGTCCCCTAATCATTTTTGTTGCCCTCTGCTGGACGCTTTCCAATTTTTCCACATCCTTCTTGTAGTGTGGGGCCCAAAACTGGACACAGCACTCAAGATGAGGCCTCACCAATGTCGAATAGGATAGAATGATCACGTCCCTCGATCTGCTGGCAATGCCCCTACTTATACAGCCCAAAATGCCCTTAGCCTTCTTGGCAACAAGGGCACACTGCTGACTCATATCCAGCTTCTCTGATGGGCCGGACGCATAGTTTGCCCACCCTAAGGCCTAGTCTCCATGCAGACTTGTACAAGTTTAACTAAAGGTGTGACTTTTTTAACAGCTTTAAACAAGAGTAAATGTGGTAGGGGGAGATGGATAGGAGTTGGCTGGAGGAGAGGGGCTAACTTTTCCTAACTTTCTGTCTGCCTGGCTCCCTGCTACAGATTTAAAGACAAACATATAGCCTCCCAGACAGAGCTAGCCTAAAATGAGTGATGGAAGTTTCCAGCACCTCCCTCTTTCTCTGCCCCCAGGCTAGTGCTCTGATCTTCCAGTTTTGATACATGGCATCTGGTTGCATTCCCTGGTGGACTGATCATTAAAATGGGGATAGTCCCATGGGGGCATCACACAACTCCCCAGTTCATATCTATGGAGCTTTGGAAACATTTTAAAGTACCCTTAAAATTCTGCCTTGTGATTTCATTGATTATTCTGCCTGATGGGGGAATTCTTGCAGCCGCCCTTCTGTAGGCCCTGAGATCTCTGGATACAAGGGAACTAGTGTTGTTCTCCAGGACAGGGTGAGCAGCACCTGGAGAGCCCGCAGATGCACGCTGCAGGCTCTTCTTAACGGGGCTGGACAAGGGTGAGGTCATTGAAGCCCACTGTGTGGCTTCATTTTATCTATTATCGTAGCACGGAGGGGTCACAGACCAGGCCTCCATGGTGCTAGGTGCTGTACAAACGCAACAAAAAGATGGGCCTGCCCCTCCTATAGTAACTTTAGTCCTAGGTTCTCAGAGAGCTTTGCAAATATTAATGCATGAAGCCTGTGAAGCAGCAGGTGAGTAAGGGTTGGAACAAATCTGTGGCCCCCTAGAGCAGGTTCGTCATGGTTATCTCTGGGCTGCACTCCCCGGTCACTTAGAACATCATGGGGACAGCGGGGCAGAACTCACATCTACCTGTGCCAAAAGGCAGGCAGGCCCCTGCCGGCTGAGCTACGGGAGGCTCTCACCTGCTAAGCTGGGGTCTGTGACACGTAGCTGAGCAACAATGAGCCTGTCTGGTAAAAGGGGCTTCCCAAAGTGTAGGGTGCACTCCTGTGGGGAGTGCTGAAGGACTAACTATGCGGTGACATGCACAGGCCTCTCCACTCTCAGTTTTCATTTAAAAATAAGTCTCTACCTGTTATGGCAGCAGAGAAAACCTTCAAAATATGACCTGAGTGTAACCAAAGCAGAGACATCTCCTTCATCTCCACCTACGATGTTAGACCTTTACGTCAGTACCTCCTGGATCTGTGACAATAAGAAGAAGCTTTGCTTTAGAAGTGAATAGATAAAGAATATTAGTTGTGTTGCTTTCAGGGGTCCAGTGCACTTCTCAGCAGCCCTGGAAATGATTTGTCAAGGACAAAACCACCACCTTGATCCCTGAAGTGTGCTTTCCTTAGCAGAGAAGTGTCCCATGTTCTGAATGAATTTTATATACATGGTCCGATTTAGCATATAGAAACTAATTGTGAGTGGCAACAACAAAACCAAATATTTTATTCTTTGGACAATGGCTCTTTGGCTCAGTAACGTCAAGGCTTTCATTTTGATTACACCTCTGTCCGGCAGGGGGCAGCAATGAGTTTTAGTTGCTGAAAAGACAGCACCTGGCAGGTATTCCAGCTGTCAGCACAGCTGTGTAGGGAGACAGCCCAGTCTGAAGCAAGCAAATCTCCACTGTGATGCCACAGACGTTCTGCAGGTACATAATTGCCCATTGTCACTAAGAGGGCAAATTACAGCGAACCTGAAGCACCTGTTGACAGTGGCTTTAATGAAACATAGCCAAGTTTTTACACGACTTAAAAATCGACAAAGCATGAGGGGTTTAACAAAAAATGGTGGTGAGTATACAGGACGCTGGACTGACAGCCCTGGAAACAGGACAACTCCTCTGACCTACAGAACAAGGTGCAACAAACAGCTCAACCTCACTCAGACTTCAAGCCCCACCAACGCACTTTAACCCTGATCACCTTTAGAGGGGCGTCTGCAGGGGGTCATTCCGTGGCAAGCTGAGACCTTCCTCCAGGGTGCCAGATGTGGGGAGTGGTCTTGTGTCCCGGAGACGGCTGGAGGAAGTACTTGGACTGAGATCGAACAGCCGTCATGCCGTAATAACGCCTGGTCACTATGGTTAAATTTGAACCAATCCCATGCAGCATCCACTACACCGCAAACATCAGCTAGGGCCGGGGCCGGGGTGTGTTTTCTTATAGACACTCACCCTCTGACATTGAAGGATCAGTGGGCTAGCACATCAGCATGGGAGGGCGTCACACCTCTCACCCCCAGTCAAGGAGATTTTGAATGCAGCCCTGCCCGGAGCAGATAAGAGCTACATAAGGTTTGACTCTGAGCTGCAGTGAAATGTCTGGCATTTCTCGAGGTCTGGTTCTAGCTATTTTGCTGCTGCCTGAAGCCCTCCTGCCGTGTGCCACTTCCCTTTGTCTGCTACCAGCACAAACGTGGCGTGTGCCTGAGCAAAGGGATATTTAGACCATCAACTGGGGGAGGGGGATGTTGCTCCATTAACTTCAGTGGAGTAAAGGCTAATTTACACCAACTGTGGATCGGGCCCACAATTCCTAGGGCAGCAGGTGTCTAGGTCGGGACAATGCAGGATGCCTGACTCAGATCCCAGGAGAGAGCCGTGTGCTGGACTCTGAAAGTAGAAATGACTGACAAGTCTCAGGGTGGAAGATCGCCGATTTAGAATTGTTTTGGATTTCCTTCTCTGCAGTGCCAAGCTTTGCTAAGCATTTTACACCTTGGCAGGAAGGAGAGCATTGGGGTTAAGGCACAGGCGTGCAAGTCAGGATATCTAGGTTCAATGCCTCTCTCTGTGACCTTGAGAAAGTCTCTTAATCTGTCTGTGCTTCAGTTCCTTCTTTGTAGGCAACTGTCGATCCAGTGGATCATGGTGTACGTGATCAGGTGTCTGATGAATCTACTTATGGATTCGTTTGTTTGATTCCTTTTTTCCATTTAGATTGAAAGTTCTTCAGGACATTATTGCCCCTGAATGTTTACCTGTACATCACCTAGCACAGAGTACCTTTGATCTTGATTGGGGCCTCTAGTGGTTTGTCTACACAACTAGACATGAGTGGCTGGCCCATGCCAGTCGACTAGGGCTTGCGGGGCTCGGGCTGTGGGGCTGTTTCATTGCTGGGCTCGGGCTGGAGCCCAGGTTCTAGGACCCTGCAAGGTGGGACCCCAGACCTCGGGCTCCAGCCTGAGTCAGAACGTCTACATAGCAATGAAACAGCCCCGCAGCCCAGGCCCCATGAGCCTGAGTCAGCTGGCATGGGCCAGCCACAGGGTTTTCCTTGCTGTGTAGACATACCCCAGGTCAGGAATTGTTGAACCTTAGGTCCCAGCCTGGGCCTCCACTGTCTACACTGCATTATGCGGGCCCAAGTCCAACCTTCTGCAGAGTCCTGGGCCCCTGGGCCCAAGCCCTGGCTTAGCACGATTTGTGTATAGACGGAAAGGGGGTTTGGGATCAGCCTGAGTTCAAACCCTGGGCTCACATTGCAGTGTAGACATATGCTGTGCCAGAACTAAGCGAATAGTTCATTTATGACAATGAAGTTCACTGTCTATGGATGAAATTCACTGTGGAACTGAGGGCTAGGTTAGGGTTTCTTGCACAGTGTAAGCCACGCAGTGAGTTGTGGCTGTGCACAGGGAGAGGGGCCTCAGTGGGTGAAGTGGGGCATTAGAGAGCGCCCCCTTTCTGCATCTCTCACCAGGAATGCACCATGCAGCCCCTGCAACCCTGCACCCCCATCCCGCTGGCGGCTCCAGAGCACATGAGTGGAGGTAAGGGCAGTGGCAGGGCCAGCCTGGGAATCCCTGAGCTGGCAATTGCCTGCCCAGCCCCAGCTTGGAGTCTGAAGAATGGAGGCCAGGAGGAATCCTGGAGTCCTGATTCTCCTTCCCTAACTCCCACAATTGCTCAGGGGGAAGCTGCTTCCTCCCTGGATCACCTACATTAACTAGGGGAGACAAGCAGCAATCAGGCAGAGGCCCAGTCTCTGGTCCCCAGGAGAGAGCTCAAGGACCAAAAGAAACCCATTCTTCAACCAACCAATCATCCATCCCACCACCAGGGGCTGCAGGATAACCTGCCTGGTCATACCGTAGTACAGAGCCTAGCACACCGGGGTCCTGGTCTATGTTTGTGGCTCCTAAAACATAAGAATTGCCACACTGCGTCAGACCAAAGGTCCATCCAGCCCAGAAGCCTGTCTTCCAACGATGGCCAATGCCAGGTGCATCAGAGGGAATGAACAGAACAGGTAATCATCAAGTGAGCCATTCCCAGTTTCTGGCAAACAGAGGCTAGGGACACCATCCCTACCCATCATGGCTAATAGCCATTGATGGACTTGTCCTCCATGAATTTATCTAGTTCTTTTTTTTTTGAACCCTGTTATAGTCTTGGCCTTCACAACATCCTCCGGCAAAGTGTTCCACAGGTTAACTGTGTGTTATGTGAAGAAATACTTCCTTTTGTTTGTTTTAAATGTGATGCCTATTAATTTCATTTGGTGACCCCTAGTTCTTGTGTTATGAGAAGGAATAAATAACACTTCCATATTTACTTTCTCCACACCAGCCATGATTTTATAGACCTCTATCATATCTCCCCTTAGTTGTCTCTTTTCCAAGCTGAAAAGTCCCAGCCTTATTAATCTCTCCTCATATGGAAGCTGTTCCATACCCCTAATAATTTTTGTTGCCCTTTTCTGAACCTTTTCCAATTCCAATAGATCTTTTTTGAGATGGGGCGACCACATCTGCATGCAGTATTCAAGATGTGGACATACCCTGGATTTATATAGAGGCAATATGATATTTTCTGTCTTCTTATATATCCCTTTCTTAATGGTTCCCAGCATTCTCTTAGCTTTTTTGTCGGCCGCTGCACATTGAGTGGATGTTTTCAGAGAATTATCCACAATGATTCCAAGATCTCTTTCTTGAGTGGTAACAGCTAATTTAGACCCCATCATTTTATATGTATAGTTGAGATGATGTTTTCCAATGTGCATTACTTTGCATTTATCAACATTGAATTTCATCTGCCATTTTGTTGCCCAATCACTCATTTTGTTGCTCAGTCTTAGGAGCTATGATACCAATAACTGCCCTCACTGAGACTGTAGGACAACACACTCTCCTGGGGTTTGCCTTGACTTACGTGGCTTGCTTAGGAACCATCTCCCCATCTCTGGTTTTCCATCACACCTAACACTGGAGTATCTAGGAGCCAATTAGTGCTGCCCTCAAGTGCCCAGGCCTTCCCCTAGCGTGACAGAACTCAACTGAGCAGCAGAATTTGGACAGGGCCCAAGGGGGAGGCAAGTGTCACAGGGCCCCTTTTACTTTCAACCTGCCAGTGTTTTGACAGAGGGCTCCTTAATGCTGCTCACCGTTGTAGAGGAGGATAACACACCTCAGCCCGATGGTGGAGGGTGTTGACGGCACTGGGGCAGTACTGAAGTTACTCAGCCCTAGGGCCGTGTCCAGTCTGAGTGCAGAGCACGTGCTGGGACATTTCGCAGTGCTACGTGTGGCTCATGCTCTCACATGGACCTTCACAGGTCATGGATAGAGTCCCCAAATACCAGCCAACTTCCCAAGACAGGGTTAGGACACGCTATAGATTTACCATAGAAGATCTGTGTGGGGTTGGGGGATGGAATGGTAGGGGAGGAGGGATGAGAGGCTGTGCTGAAGGCCCAGGAATAGGAATCAGGAGATCTGGGTTGTATTCTCTGATTCTGTGTGGCCATGGGCAGGTCACCTCACCTTTCTGTGCTTTGGCTTTCTCGTCTGTAAAATGGGGATAATATTACGGACGTACAGCACTGGGGAGCTGCGAGGGTATAGGGCTTGCCGTGCACTCCCTGGCCATGTAGACCCTGCTATTGTGCACTCTGGGTATGTCTATGCTGCAATTGAAACACATGGCTGGGCTCCCGGGGCTCATTTGTGGGGCTGTTTAATTGCAGTGTAAACATCTGGGCTCAGGCTGGAGCCTGGGCTCTAGGATGCTGCGAAGTGGGAGGGCGCTCGGGCTGCAGCGCAAGCTGGAATGTCTACACTGCAGTTTTATAGCCCGGCAGCCCACCAGCCCAAGTTGGGCAACACAGGCTAGCCAGGGGTGTTTAACTGCAGTGTAGACATACCCACAGAGACCAGCCTCCGGTCCCAGCCCGATCACCTACACTGCTTTATAACCCTGCAGCCTGAGCCCCGCAAGACTGTGTCAGCTGACCTGGGCTAGCTGTGGCCAGGCTGCAGGTCGTTCATTGCAGTGTAGACGCAAGAGTTCTCTAGTGCACGTTGACAGACTGCCATTTCCAAGTGCATGATGGGAACTTTCAGTGTGTGGTAGCAGGGTCTACACAGCAACTTAGTGCATGGCAAGCTAGTGCGTTGTCGATTTTACACGCTGGCTCCCCCTAAATTGCCATGTAAACGAGCTCCCACCCCTGAGACACTCTGACATTTTAGCGACAAGTTCCATAGAAATTGCCTGTTTGGAGAATTTTTGTCAGGGATGCAAACCCTCATGCTTCAGGGCTTAGGAAGACATTTCTATGGGTAAGTTATTCCAGAACTGGCCATTGTTATTTATTGTTTTGTACCATGGGAGCGCCTAGGAATTCCATTGGGGGTAGGATCCAATTGCGCTAGGTGCTGTACAACCAGTTAACAAAGAGCCCTCGATGGTTCATCAGAGAGGACATGACAAGTGGGTGAAATGGACAAATGGGCTGGGAGGGGGTTGAGAATCTGGGGAGGGGGTTCAGGGACTCACAGCTCATTCCTTGGTGAAGAGGAAGGAAGACCCTGTGTTCCACCTTCCCAAAGGAATAATGGGAAGGAAACTCTGCAAAGGAACTTACCTGATCTGCTCTGCACCGTGAGTGTTCACAGGAACCAAGATCCATCCGAAATGGAACAACATAGACTGGGCTTTAAGCAGTAGTGATCGTGCCGGTGCAGAAGGAATTGATGGGCGAAGTGTAAATGATGGAAGTCCTATTAGCAGATATACCTGAAGATGAGGAATGGAAATGTGAGGAAAGTGATGGAGGATCGTCCAGTTTTCCTGGTGGTGTAAAGGGGAGTGATGATAAAGGAGAATGTGGCTTACAAGAAAAAGGAGAGTAATGACAAAGAAAAATCTGGCTTACATGAAAAGGTCATGTAAAAAGAGAAACGATAAGGAAGAATCAGCCCCGCATGATGACAGAAACAGCAGTGAGAAAAATTGCACGCCACAAATTGTTACATCAGATCCTGCTTTATGGCCGGTGATCCTAAACTCTGCCAGTATTGACTGTACAATTTGGAATGGGCTGGGAAAAATCGAGGCTATGACGGTTCCAGTAAATGAGCAGAAGTGACACTTCTCAAAAAGTCACACTGTGAAAGAGTGCTCGGGAACGGTGAGACACTGACACGGCATTGGCTAGATTACTTGAAATCAACTGACAAAGTGTTCTGGTTTTGTTGCAAAATATTTGACAAGGATGCCAAATCGTTGCCAGCACTGTCCGGGTACAATTTCTGGCATAACTGAGCTGATGCTCTGAGGCAAAAAAGTCACCCAGCCATTTTACAGCCTGCTCCAAATGGACGGAGGTCGAGTCCGGGCTCCAATTGAATGCATGCATAGCCGCAGAAAACCAACACATTATTAATGTAGAAACCCAGCATTGGAGGAACGTGCTTGGGCGTCCAATCTCAATCACCCTCTTCCTTGCAAAGAATAATGTGGCTTGCCGGGGCTTATCGGATAAGTTGTTCACTGAACATAATGGTAATTTCCTCAGTTTGGCAGAGCTCCTTGGGAAACATGACAATGTCATGCGTGAGCACTGATGTCAAATAGTTCATAAAGAAGCTATGGACCACCACTGCAGCAAAAGAATTCAAAACGAATTGACTGACTTTATGGCAAGGAAGGCGCCTGATAACATATTGATGCGGCTCAGCAAAGCAAAGTACTACGCCATAATAATGGCCTGCACTCCCGCCATTAGTCACAGTGAAAAGATGTCATTTATAGTAAGATTTGTTGATGACGAGGATGGCTGTCTCCAAGCAGAGGAGCACTTTATCTGGTTCCGGCCTGTGGATGACTGTACTGGAGAAGGCCTCTCAGAACGGTTTCTGAACGTTTTGAATGGGAATAAAATAAAGCTTCAGGACTGCTGTGGCCAAGGCCATGACAACAGGGAGAACACGAAGGGAAGAAACAGCGGCGTCCAGGCAAGGATCCTTGCGCTGCATCCAAGAGATTTCTTCATACCTTGTGGCTGCCATTCTGTCAATCTGGCTGTGTCAGATGCAGAGTCATCTTCTTTAGAGTCAGTATCTCTCTTCGGAGTACTGCAAAGGATATATATCCTGTTTCCAGCATCAACTATCAGGTGGAAGATCCTCACGGACAATGTTACAAATCTGACCATAATGCCATTAAGTGACACTCGCTGGGAGAGCCGCACTAACAGCATAAGGCCAGTGAGGTACCAAGTGACTGAGGTTTACAATACCCTGATGGAACAGGTGCAGTCAAATAAAGCCGAGGCTGGAATCTGACACAAGGTGCAAAGCCTGGCAAATCAGATCACTGACTTCAAATTTCTGGTCTCAGTTGTGGTTTGGCCCAATATCCTGTTCCAAGGAAACATTGTAAGCAAGGACTTACAAACTCAGTGGATGGACATCACGCCCACTTCTACTTAGATGAGAAGCTGATTTGATCTCGTTGTGGCCTATAGAGACAACAGATTTGTACATGCCATCACTGCTGCAAAAGAAATGGTGGAAAACTTAGGAGTTGAGCCTGTCTTCAGGGAAACTCATATTCATTGGAAGAAGAGACAGTGTGGTTAGGAGGGCAGAGATGAGATAATGGGAAGCTCAGAAAAAAAATTCAAGAGGGAGTTTTTTGCTCGTTCATTGACACGGCTTGAGTGTCCATCAAAGAAAGATTTGGACAAATGAAGCACCACAAAAAGACTTGAGCGTTGTTGTCTGACCTTAGAAAGGTGCTGGAGGACAGGAAAACACCCTTGAACAATTGTACGGACCTTCACCAGACATCGACACATGGAGAATGTTTGGGCGTCAATGATAAAGACGTAAAGATGTCTGTTGAATTGGACAACATCCATCACATTTTGCAACACAGGAAGCACTCTCCATTTGAAGTTCTCCAATTCATGATGCAGAGCTGAAGGACACTTTTCCTAATGTGTGGATAGCTTTGCGGATTCTGCTCACGCTGCAGGTCACAATTGCAAGTGGTGAGCGCAGCTTTTCGAAGCTCAGGCTCATTAAAACATATCTTTGATTGATGATGGCCGACAAGAGACTGACATGGCTTGCTATTTTATCACTTGAAAATGCCATTGGCCAGCCTTTGGGTCTCTCTGACACTGTGCTTCAGATTGCAAGGGCAAAGTCAAGAAAAACGCCCTTTGGAACTAAAGGACCGGGGTTAACATTCTGAGGCTGTCACCTACTGTAACTTGATTTAATACTGGTCCACCCAATGTTGGTGCCCAGTTCAGTTCCTTGATGTTGCTACATTTCAATTATTCTTAAAATTAAAAAGTTTCTGTAAGCTCAGAGGAAACAATTTTTTTTATTTGCTCATATATGGCATGAATACATACAGATTTACAGATCCTAGCCTGCAAATTTATCATCTTCTATGACAGGGATAAATCATGAATGCAAATCGTGCATCAAAGGTGTGAAATGGGCTACAAATGCAATAAAATATAAGGTATTCGAAAGTTTAACAAAAGGAAGGACAATGCCGAAGACGCTCCTCGCCTTAGGCACCATTTGGTCTAAGGCCGGCCCTGGAAGGAGGGATAGGCTGGTAGTGCTGCTTTGTCAAGACAGCTAGAGTTCATACAGGAGAGCTTGTCAGGAGGCAGGCTGTAGAAAGCCCCAGGGAGGGGTGAAGTAAAAGGCCTGGGGCAGTGCAGTATTGGTCTGAGCTGGAGGTCCAGTGTGGGTACTGGTTTTATTTAGGGGCCCCACACGGGAGGTTCCCATGAAGGTTAGATGAGTCTCCCCTTCCACCCCGTATCAACAGGGAGTGAACCCAGGGCTGGGGCTGGTGGCAAAGAACTGTTGTTTGGGCCTAGGGTCTTTTTATATAATACAGATACTACGGCAGTAGAAATGTCTCTGAAAACGACTTGCATTATGATTAGGGCCCTACCAAATCCATGGTCCATTTTGGTCAATTTCACGGTCGTAGGATTTTAAAAATCGTAAATTTCATGATTTCAGATAATTAAATCTGAAATTTCACGCTGTTGTAATTGGAGGGGTCCTGACCCAAAAGGGAGCGTGTGTGTGTGTGTGTGTGTGTGTGTGGGTTTGCAAGGTTATTGTAGGGGGGGTTTGCGGTACTGCTACTCTTACTTCTGCAATGCTGTTGGCGGTGGCTCTGACGTCAGAGCTGGGCGGCTGCAGAGCGGCGGCTGCCGGCCAGGAGCCCAGCTCTGAAGGCAGAGCCCCCACCAGCAGCAGTGCAGAAGTAAGGGTGGCATGGCATGGTATTGCCACCCTTACTTCTACACCGCTGCTGGCAGGGTGCTGCCTTCAGAGCTGGGCACCCAGGCAGCAGCCGCCGCTCTGCAGCCGCCCAGCTCTGAAGGCAGTGCAGAAGTAAGGGTGGCAATACCCCCCCCCCTTAAAATAACCTTGTGACTCCCCTGCAACTCCCTTTTGGGGCAGGACCCCCAGTTTGGGAAATGCTGGTCTCCCCTGTGAAATCTGTATAGTATAGGGTAAAAGCACACCAAAGACCAGATTTCACGGTCCGCGACGCATTTTTCATGGCTATGAATTTGGTAGGGCCCTAATTATGATAGTGCCTGGAGCCCCCAAATGAGACTGGGAGTGGGACCCCATTGTGTGAGGCTCTAGACCCACACATGGTCTGAGACAGTCCCGGAAGGGCTTGCAGCCTGAACAGGCAAGACAAAGGGTGGGAGAGAGAAATATTATTATCCCCATTTTGTAGTGGGGGAACTGAGGCCTGGAGAGGTAGAAGTAACTTTCCCAAGGTCACCCAGGCAGTCTGTGGCAGAGCATTGACCCCAGATCTTCTGAGTCGCAAGCCATTTCCTTAGTCCCAACAATAGCCTTGCTCCAAACTAAAAATGGGGGAGCCTCTGCTCGGTACAGTATCTAAGGCAGGTTTGCTTTCACCCAGCAGCAGTTGAAAGTAGGAAGAGATGCAGCCAGGTAGTATTTTATCAGACCAGGGGAGAGATCTTATTTGGTGCAGGCTTAGCCTCGGTCTGCAGGTGTCCCCTGGGCTGTGTGCTCATATACATCGTCCCAGCTTCCAGATAAGGCTGTGCATACACAATACAGACATTCAGCTGAGGCAGGAGAGCCAATCCTCCATCCCAGTTGAAGGCATTTGAGTTCCTCTCCCGGACAGTTTTGTTTCTGATGAAGTTAATTTAAGTTTCTAGACAGTTGCTGTTATCGTCAGGCAGCGAACTGATGTCAGAGCATGACCTGATATGAAAATGTTCTTGGCAAAGCACAGACAATAGGCACTGTTTCTTTTCAGGAAACGTTTATATTAATATGATTTTTTACATATTGGACACGATGGGATCAGAGAATCTGTAGATGTTCATGTTTCAGAGTAGCAGCTGTGTTAGTCTGTATCTGTAAGAAGAAAAGGAGGACTTGTGGCACCTTAGAAACTAACAAATATTCCACTGTATGCATCCGATGAAGTGAGCTGTAGCTCACGAAAGCTTATGCTCTAATAAATTTGTTAGTCTCTAAGATGCCACAAGTCCTCCTGTTCTTTTTGTAGATGTTCATATAGTTCTTTTATTTACAAGCTGAGGCTTGTGGTAAATTTAATTTCTGCCTCCCTCCTCCCTCCTCCTTGCACAAAAGCACAGCTATCACCTAGGGAAAGTATTGATCAAGCAAGGCATGAATATATTTGGCAGTGCAGAATAGTGAGTAGCTACAGGTCTTGTCTCCCTCTCGCTCCCCAGTGAAGCCGTGTGGGTAATTCCCTATGGGTGTGGAGCCCATCTGACTTCGCTGGGATTCCATGCGACTGTGGCCCAGATCCAGAAAAGCACGTGAGTCATTGACATTAGTGAATGACCAGCATGCTTCAGTGCTTTGCTGGATCAGGGCATATGAAGGTCTGCCTGTGTGGCTCCAATTATAGGATCAGGACCTACCAGGTTACTGTAATTTAGAGGATACAAAATAGACCCACTAGCGATCCCTGGTAATCCACATGATCGGGATCTAGTTTGGATTAGGCTGTAATGTCTATATAAGCTTGGCAAACTGTAGCCTAAATCGGCATGGCCATGTGTTTGTCTCATTACAAGGCCTGATTAAAGCATTGAAGGGACCCTTTTCATGCATGGCTTAGGGACTCCTTCCTCGAGTTGACACACTTAAACCTCCATGAAGCTAATGCCCTGGGGGAAATGCTCATGGGCCTTCTTAAGCCTTGTGCATGTGCAGCAAGTGGTCTTGATGTCATCTGACCCTGGTTCAATGGATCGGAATGGCGTGATGCAGTGCATTGGGCTACCTGTGTCTATCTCATGTCCTTAGATACTTCGATGCCTCCCACCACCATAGCATCTGAGCACCTCACAATCTGTCATGGATTTGTCCTGACAGCACCCCTGGAGGTGGGGAAGTGCTATTATCCCCATGTTACGGGTGGCAGAGAGACTAAGTGACTTGCCCAACATCACACAGTAAGTCTGTGGCAGGGCAGGGAATTGGTGGTAAGTCTCCCACGTCCCATCACCACTGGACCATCTTTCCTCTCCTTTCATGGAGCCTTGATTACAGAAGGGGAGGAGCACCCTCTGCGCCTTTCCATGCTGCATATTGAACTCCTGGGAGGAAATGGGGTTGGTCCCATCGCAGGTCTAAAGTGCCTGCATTAAAATGTAGTTATAGGGACACATCTTGGCAGTGAGGAAATCAATGGCCAAACTCCCGCCTACTTCATATGCAGGAGTGTGACTGTGACATTGTGTAGCTGTGGATTTAGTCTCTGTCCATGTCTTCCTGCTCCGTTTGCAGGGCAGCAGGTGCCTTTTCTAAGAGCCAGGCCTGGAAACTCAGCCTTGGATCTGAAAGCTGAGCAGGACCCAGTTTGCCTCCTGCATCTTTGTCACATCAAGGCCAGGATATTCAGATCAAGAGCAGCAGTATTCAGACAGTGATACCGAGTGTGTGGGTTGGTTCTACGGAAAAGAATCAGTTCATTCGAATGACTGCGGGGAAGGTGGAACACCAAAGTATGGCTGTCAGATGCGGGACACTAGGGCTGAAGGTTTGAGAACCGCAGTGCTATAGCTTTCTCCTGTGACAACGCCCCACGTGGCCATCTTCCAATGGGGATGGTGAGAGACTGCTGGGGAACAAAACCAGCTTGGACAGCTGAGATCAAACATGGACGTGCTGAACACCAAGGGCCAGATTCTCATTAACACATAGGCCCCTTTTACACCTCCCTGGAAGCATTTACACAGACCATACGTCCCTTTTGTTTTGTCAGCATGGTAAACAGTGGGTGTAAATGCTTCCAGAGTGGTGTAAAGGGGCCTTCATGTCAAGGAATCTGGCCCAAAATACATGGACTTGTGTGGTGCTTAGGAGCCCCTTCCATAGGAGCCTTAAACAGATGGTTATTGCTCAGCCAGTTATCACGGGTAAACAGAAAATCATAGACATGTAGGGCTGGAAGGGACCTGAGATGTCATCAGATCAGTCCTCTGGCAGGACCACGTAAACCTAAACCATCCTTGACAGGTGCTTGCCCAATCTGTTCTCTGAAACCTCCAATGATGTGGATTCCACGACCTCCTTTGAAAGCCTATTCCAGAGATTAACTACCCTTATAGTTAGAAAGTTTTTTTTTCTAATATCCGACCTAAATCTCGGGTTTCAGAGTAACAGCCGTGTTAGTCTGTATTCGCAAAAAGAAAAGGAGCACTTGTGGCACCTTAGAGACTAACCAATTTATTTGAGCATAAGCTTTCGTGAGTTACAGCTCACTTCATCGGAAGTGAGCTGTAACTCACGAAAGCTTATGCTCAAATAAAATAAGTCTCTAAGGTGCCACAAGTACTCCTTTTCTTTTAACCTAAATCTCGTTTGCTTCAGATAAAGTCCATTATTCCTTGTCCGATTGTTAGTGGACATGGAGAACAATTGACGAGCATCCTTTTTATAACAAGCCTCACCATATTTGAAGACTTTTATCAGGTCCTCCCTCACTCTTCTTTTCTCAAGACTAAACACGCCCCATTTTTTGAACCTTTCCTTATAGGTTGGGTTTTCTAAACCTTTCATCGTTTTTGTTGCTTTCCTTTGAACTCTCTCCAGTTTGTTCACATGTTTCCTAACCTGTGGCACCCGGAACTGGACACAGTTCTCCAGCTGAGGCCTCACCAGTGCCAAGTAGAGCGGGACAATGATCTCTGGTGTCTTACATATGACACTTCTGTTAATACACCTCAGAATAATATTAGCTTTTTTTGCAACTGCATCCCATTGTTGACTCATGTGGAATTTGTGAGCCGCGGTAAACCCCTGATCCTTTTCAGCAGTACTGTTGCCTAGCCAGTTAACTCCTATTTTGTATTTGTACATTTGATTTTTTCCTTCCTTAGTACAGTACTTTGCACTTGTCTTTATTGAATTTCATCTTGTCGATTTCAGACCAATTCTCCAATTTGTCAAGGTTGTTTTGAATTCTAATCCTGTCCTTCCAGCATAGAGTCATCTGCAAATTTGTTTACGGCTTCCCCCATCCACTAGATCAGTAACCCAGTCAAAGAAGAAGATTAGATTGGTTTGGCATGTTTTGTTCTTGACAAATCTGTATTGGCTATTCCTTATAATCATATTAACCTGTAGGTGCTTACAAATTGATTGTTTAATAGTTTGTTCCAGTAGCTTTCCAGGTAGTGACGTTAGGCTGAAGGGTCTATAATCCCCCAGTTCTCTTTGCTCCCCTTTTTAAAGATAGGTGCTACATTTGCTGTTCTCCGGTCCTCTTGGGCCTCATCCATGCTCCATGAGTTTTCAAAAAAGAATTTCTAATGGTTCAGCAAGTTTCTTAAGTACTTAAGGTAAATTTCATCAGGTCCTGCTGACTTGAATACATCTATCTTATCTACATTTCTTTAACCTGTTCTTTCCCTATTTTGGCTTGGGTTCCTTCCTCCTTGTTTTTAATATTAATTGTATTAAGTATCTGGTCACAATTTTTACCTTTTTATTGAGGACAGAAGCCAAATAGTCATTCAACACCTCCGCCTTCTTGGATGTCATCCATTCTTACCTTTCCTTTTCTGGTAAGTAATGGGTCTACACTTTTCTTCATCTTTCTCTTGATCCTAATGTATTTCTAGAACCTGTTCTTACGGCCTTGGTGTAACTCATTTTGTGCCATAGACTTTCTGATTTTGTCCCTACATGCTTATGCTATTCTTTGTTACTCTTCCTTAGCAATTTGTCCTTGTGTCCACTTTTTGTAGAATTCCTTTTTGATTTGAGGTCATTATTGAGCCTGATGGAGCCATATTGGCCTCTTATTCGTTCGTCATCCTATCTTTCCTTCGCATCAAGATAGTTTGCAGTTGTGCCATTAATATTGTCTCTTTTGAGAAACTGCCAGCTCTCTTGAACTCCTTTATCCCTTGGATTTCCCCCCCCGGGATCTTATGCACCAGTTCTTTAATTTGTTACAGTCTGCCTTTTTTGAAGTCCATTGTCTTTCTGTGTCTCTCACTCCTTCCTTTCCTTAATGAGTGTTCTGCAGCCAGAACTTTGTTGATAACATGTAAGAGAGAATGTAATTCAGCTCCATCCCCCCTTAGCTTTGCAAGGGGGTTTGTCAGCATAGCTAGTGGTGCTAATTGACAAGACCCAGATGGAGAAGATATTGGGATAGATTTCTTTGCTGAATCTGAGATCCACTGAGTGTAGCAGAGGGGACCATGCCAGGAAGCCACTTAACAGCTTCCTGGTTCTCTGCTTGGTTGGTCATAGGACTGTCTGCCCTCTGCCCAAGGGTCTGTCTGCCAGCTGGGAGTAGCTGGATTGTTATACTCCAGTGACAACCCTGGCCTGCCCTCCACATATCCACCACACTGCCTGTACTCAGGTTGCAGTGGGAGTGCATAGGAATTGACTACACTGGCTCTTATGCTGGTTGGGAACTTCTCCAGACTTGGAGAATCCCCAGCTAGACAGATGCAAATGATTTATGCTCTTTGGGCCACCTGAGTGGACTGGCCAGTGAATCTCGCCCATTTTGACCAGGATGGGTGTCATAGTTAACACCCACTTTTCTGATGATGGCCAGACCTTATGGCATGATATTTTCCCCTAACTGCAGCCAGACTTTACCTTGCTCTATGCGGTGGGCGGGCTGTGTTACAAAGTACAGTCTGTGGGCTTCATAGCACGACTGAAATCTTTGAGAGCAGCACAGAGAACAAGCAAATGCCATATGAAAATCAGAAGGGTGGAGGTCTGCCCCGGCCAGTCATGTTTGCCACTGCCTCTCTTTAAGCATTAGGCTGACACACAATTCCCTTTCCTCCCTGGATCCTTTATCTGGGTAGGAAACAAAGGGGCCAACCCCCTCCTCCGCCCCCAACCCTTTTAAATTTCATAAAAATGAAAGGGACAATATGAATGTGAGTTGTAATGAGGCTAAAGAGACCAGCGTCCCTAAGCAGCATCTGTCCTCATCTATTTGGATTCGACCTACAATGCTGGGTAGGTGGGTGGGGGAAGCCCCCTTAATATTTCCATAATGATCCAATTGCTGTTGATCCCTTGCGGTTGGCAATAGACCATGTGGTTCTGATCATGTGATTCTCAACCCTCCCAGCTTGTGGCAGGACAGCTTTGTTCTCTTGGAGCCTGGGTGGGCCCGAAGGCATCAGAGCCTGAAAAGGTTTATCTGAATTGTTGCATTGCTTTATAGCAATAACTGCAGGGAGTTATTCTCCTCAGAATTAAGTCCATGACCACTGGAAAAGCATTAAGGTAGTGTTTCTAAATTCCAATTATCTTGGCCTCTTGAACAAAAAAACAGATTATGTGGTCCTGGACAAAAGGATTTTTCTATGTAACTTCTTGTCTCAAAGCCTGATAATGTGTAATACCAATATAAATACCGTAGAGCTAGGCTATCCTATGTTGTGGTCAAATCTCCCATTCAAAATCTTCATTTATGAGGGGGATCCATTCAATGGGGAAACCAAAAGCACATTCAGTTCCTATCATTACAGGCCTGACTGAATACGCTGTCTTTAAGATATGATCTGAACAAAATCCTCAGAGGCACGTTAACCGATATGAAAGGAGGAGTGGAAGGCCGAGAGTTTGTCTTCTGTTCCTCTCTGAAAAGACAGGATGCTCCATTCTTCCCTCCGCTCTGCCTTTTTTTGTCTTAAAGAACTCCCAGCAGCCAGACAACCCTCCCTCCACCCGGCTCCCTCCAGTTGCTCATTGAGCAGAAATCTTTGGATTGCAAATGCTGATAAGCATCCAGTAATCCTTGAAGGCGGGAGTGGGACTGTGTGTGTGTGTGGGGGGGGGGGGGGGCGTTAATTGTATTCAAGGAGGCAAGAATGATTTAGGACCAGAGATTTCAAGCTAGGATATCAGGGTTGGACTGGACGACCTAGTGCACTAGGCCTCTTCCATCTCCCATGTCTACGGAGCCTGTTCTGTCACTTTTTCACAGTCAGGCCCTGCTGAACACGAGCAAACAGCCACATGAGCTGTAGTGGGACTTTGCAGAGTAAAGGAGGACTCAAATGTGAGAGTTGGGCCTGTTGTTTCTATTCCAACCCCGCTTCTATTCCAACACATATGGTTACCTGAAACATTATGGCCCCAAATCTTCCATGATGGCATCTGGCTTTAGGTGGGTCAGTTTTTAGACCCCATTTGAAACCTCATGGGGCCTGTCTTTCAGAGGTGCTGAGCACTTGGCTCGCCACTTGATTCCAATTGGCTTATGGCATGTAGACCTTTCTCTTCACACCATAACAGAGGTCATCGCTGAATCTTCCTCTACAGGCTAGTCTACACGAGACGCTCTCCCGCCGACATATCGCAGTCCACTTAGGTCAGTGTCACTTATGTCGTTCGGGGGAGGTGTGTGTGTGTGTGTGGCTTATTCACACCCCTGATTGACATAAATTATACTGACCTAAGTGGTAGTATGTACAAGCCTCTCCCTTATCTGAGTAGAGAAAGTGGGGAACATCAGTGTCCTAAGAAGCCAGCTAAGGCCAGGAACATCAGTACTGGCCCAGCAGCAACAATTCATGGCCCGATTCTTTGCCGGTGTAATTCTATTGGCCTCAGTGGAGAATTTGGCCATTAATCTATGTTATGCAGGAGCTCTGACTAGATGACCATAATGATCCTATAGATACACAGAAATAGACTTTAATAAATGAATCAATCATCTCACCATGAGCCAGTTGTTTTCAAATTATGTTTGAATCTGACATGGGTGGGGTAGGAATGGACATTCACACTCCCTTAACGTACAAGCGAACTAAAAGATCCCACAGAGGCTCGGCTCTCTGGACGACGGACAGGACAAAGCCAAAGGCTAAATGTCCATGCACATGTTCATCTGAGCCTGCACGTGCTGTACCTGACTTTCATGCATGTGGCTGTAGGTTTTTTATACTCGCATATGCCTGCGCACACTCATTGCGGCCATACAAGAAAATCTGCCCCCTTGAAAGCTTCTTCGCACTTGGGCTGTTCCGAAAGAGGGCCGTATTTTTTTTTAGCCATATTACAGCCCCTTGGCACCATTTGGGTGATGCCAAAGGGCTGCAACAGCCAGAAATACCCAGCAGAGTTCCCCTACCAAAAGGGAACTCTCAGCCAGTTCATCTGGGTCCTGCACTCCCCCGGCCGGCTTGGGAGGCGGCATGTTGTGGGCGTGCGGTGGAGATACGCTATACCACTCCTCCACTAGCACTGTACCACTGGGGCAACTTAGAATTGCCTAGCAGCAGTCCTAAAAGATGTCCCTGAGGATTGGGGAGCTAGTTCCCTGATTGCCTCCCCCAGTATCAAACAAAGCTGGTGCAGGGGAGAATCTAACCAGCAATGTTCTTCAGAGCCATTTCCCACTTGTCAGCATCATGGATCTTGATGTGTTCAGCAACAGGATGGGAGCTTGGCTTGGACAGTGATAGATGCTATCTGCAACCCTGAGATCATAAGACTAGAGACACAGTGGCCCAATGGATAATGCCCTGGGTGGGAATCAGGTAGCCTGGGATCTCTTCCTAGCTCTGCCATTGACCTGGCATGTGGACAAGTCACATCACATAGCTGTGCCTTGGTTTTCCCATCTGTAAAATGGGGATGGTGATCCTTACCGAGTGTGGGAAAGCACTTTGAGATTGATGGATTCAGTGTTCCACAGAAAGAGGCGGGCACAATTATAAAGTCAAAGCACAACAGGAAGAAAGACACATATAAAAACGCCAAAGGAATTTTTCTTTAATGGCAGGTGTCCTAGCCTGTGTCTGGGCTGGCTAATGAAATGGTACCAAGAGTGAATGGCAATCGCCAGTTAGAACTCAGAATAGCTGACAATTATCCCCTCCTAAAAATGGCAAACATATGTTGGAGGAGGGGGAGAGGCAGAATACCTCCCTAACCGGAGTACGTTTGCCCTGCTCTTACTGTCAGCTCGGAAACACTGCTCAATTTACTTGTAAGAGAGAAACAATGAAGCAACCATATCTTCATGCTGCACAGCTGAGTGATTATACAGTACTTTCCGAGAGACACGTGCTATCATTTAGGTATAATGGTGACGATCGGTGTTAAAGATTTTTTTTCGCTGCTTTGCGATATGACGCTGAATATATTTGTGAATTGTCACCTGAGACACTTGCGTCAGTCACTTCAGCTTTGGCAGTTAATCAGCAAAGGTCATGACTTTGTGATGAGATGCCTGTGACGGGGTGGAATAAGTCTGGAGGCCCCCTGCTGGAGGCCTCGTGGCCCTGCCGCACCCCGCCCCAGAAAAGGGCAGTAGAGAGGTCCTCCAAGCTTCCTAGAGTGGCTGTGTGGGACACAGCCAACCAGGAAAGAGGCTGCAGGGAGCAGCCACTCAGGGCCCAGCAGGGTCATATAAAAGGAGCTGCAGGGCCAGAATTCAGTCTGCTTGTGAGGACTGGGGAGCAAGAAGTGCTCCTGGCTGGCTGCAGGAGTGGAAAGGCTTGACAGAGCAGCTGCTAGCAGGGGTAGCTGCAGTAACTGCAAGGGGCTAAGCAGGTCATTACTGGGAGTGACTCAGCAGGGACCTGTGGCCAGGGAGCTGAGTCCAAGAGTTCAGCAGGAAGGCTGGGGACTCAAGTAGAGGCCAGGAGTCCCCAGCCACTGCTCAATTCCAGAGTAGGACCCTTGCAACCTAGCTGGACCAAGTGAGGGTACCCTGATGGGCCCTGTTGGAGCGAACCCGGAGAGGGCTGCAGGACATTTTGGACTTATACCCTGGAAGGGGTTTGATTGTTGGCACATGGACTGTGTTTGCACATGGACTCAGCGGGAGGGCTGAGTCACTGAAGACCTGCCTGACAAGCGCAGCGGCTAACAGGGGGCACCATGAGCCGAGAAATGGTAAAAAACTTCAGGCGCACACACAGTTAACCGGGGTGTGCGGGTGGGGGTGTGCTGGTGGGTGTAATGGGACCCTGCAGGGGGGTCCAGGTGAAGGTGGTTGGGGCTCAGCGGGGGGGCGGTCTGGGCGTATGGGGCTCAGTGGGGGGTCCAAATGCTAGGGGAGTGGGGCTTGGTGGGGTGGGGATGCAGGTGCAGCTGGTTGCAGCTCAGTGGAGTGGGGATCTGGGTGTGGGTGGCTCGTCAGGGTGGTTCAGGTGCAGGGGGAGTAGGGCTTATCAGGGGGTTCTGAGTGTGTGGGGGGGGTGAGACTTGGAGGGATGGTCTGGGTATGAGGGGGTCTGGATGCATGGGGGTTGAGCGAATGGGGGAGCAGCTCCCTGTATAGGGATCCCTCCCCCTGCAGCTGAGGAGCAATGGGTACAAAAAGTGTGTGTGTGTGTGTGTGAGAGTTTGCAGAGCTTCTTGCAGCCTGAGGAGAAATCGGGGAGTGGGTCTCACCAGGCCCTGGATGCCGTGCAGGGGAAGAGGAAGTTCCGTCCTCCCCAGCCCAGCTGGGACTAGCAGCTGAGCCCAGCACAGGGAGAAGCCACCAGCCGGGTCTTTCCCAGTCCCAATTCCTGCCCCACAGTGACTTACCTCTATGCCGGCTGCCTTGGGCACCCGAAACACACTGCTGGGGAGGGTTGCATGACCACTCTTGTGGCTTCCATTTGCTTCCCCATCAGAAAGTCATTTTTCTGCAGGGAAGCAAATAAATCTGTGAGGGACATAAATTCTGCACATGCTCAGTGGTGCAGAATTCCCCGAGGAGCATCACCTGTGAAGAAAACAGAACTTTCTTGGGAGCCAGCCCTAAACTGTGGAAGTAACTCTCTCAGGAGCAAAGGACCATCCCAAACCTTACCACATTCTGCTTTGAGTGCAAGGTGTATTTCTTTGACCTCACTGTCTCTAATGTAAACCTTCTGCAAAGTGTGTATATATGTATCAATAGGCAGCAGGTTTAAAACAAACATAAAGAAGTACTTTGTCACATAACACACAGTTAATGTGGGGAACTCATTGCCGTGGGATGTTGTGAAGGCTAAAAGTATAACTGGGTTCAAAAACAATGAAATAAGTTCATGGAGGATAGGTCTGTCAGTGGCTATTGGGCAAGATGGCCAGGGATGCAGCCACATGCTCTGGGTGTCTCTAAACCTCCAGCTACCATCCTACTGCCACAAATCATACCTCTGGGGATGGGAACCTGCTGCAAAATCTTCTGGCTAGATACCTTCATCCTGGTGTAGCGCTCTTCATAGTTGGCTGTCTATCTAGTTTAGACCTAAAGGTGCCCATGGTACAGCAATTCCGGCGTTGGACTGATTGAGGGATAGATTCCTGTCTGTTCCTTCCATTTAGGACTTGCACAAGAGCAGCACTCTCTGCTCCCAAGGACCACATCAGAATTAAACTGAGACGAATTGTGGGCCACCCTCAGAAGGCTGCTGTGAGCCTTCAAACATGGGTGCCATTTCAAACCTTCTAGGTCTTGTGGCTATGCTAGAAGTCTGAGAACAGACACTCCCCTCAGATATCTTGTACTTCCTGCTTCTGGTTCATATGGGCATTGCAATAGCACTCAGCGTAGCAGAAGCATAGGAAGACAACCTCTGTTCCACAAGCCTACGTTTTCAAGAGACAAAATCTGGTCCAGAGGTGAGAGACCAAAATAAGGAGGTAGCTGGTGGCCCTGCCTAGATGCTTCCCCCATGAGGATAAGGCCCATCTGGTGTTCAGGGAAGGAAAGTGCGATGGCTGCTGCTGGATTGAAGCAGGGATTTTCAGAGCTAAAGAGGTCAGTTGCCACAGTCTGAGCAAAAGGGCCAGACTGTCAACAGAACCGAATCGTGTCCAGACATTTCATAGAGGTTGTCAAATAGCCATCAGATGCTAGGGACTTCCAGTCATGGCTGATCTCATCAGGATTCCAGTGAAAAAGTCTCTGGAAGGATGAAAATCTCTTTAATTTATTACTGATCCTCAAGTCATTCAGTGCCCTATGAATGTCACTTTTCCATTAAAACAGGACAGAGAATAAAAATCTTGGTCAAAGTTTTCAAGAGCACCTGGGGAGGAGGGGGCCTCAATTTTTCAGTTCCCAACTTACGGCCCCTTAAAAGGGCTTGATTATTTGAGGGTGGGTGCTCAGCACATTGGGAAATCAGGACCCCTTTTAAGGCATCCCAAGTTGGTCACCCACCGGCAGTAGGAACGCCTGGAAATTTTGCCCCTGTCCTCTTACCTCACTGGAACCAAAATCACTTGAACCAATTAAACAAGACTTATGAGCCAGTCCTGTAGACACTTGCTATTGGGTAAAATGCTTTCCCAGGGGAGAGTAATCCTAGTAAACTCACCGTGCTATAAGCACAATGTCTAGTAGCATTTATCTGCAGGATTGAGCCTTTAGTCACCAGGAATGAGGCTTAGTTTAATTTTTTTGGTGGTCTCTTCCAGTCTCTGTTGCCTGTGATGGTCTTGGCAGTGCTTATCTCTATAGCTTTCTGGTAATAGCAACAGGCCCTTGTTGTCCAAGGTAGACATCTGAAGGTGATTAGTGGGAGGATAGGGACCACACAGAAGACGTTTGGCTTTCCTCCCAGTGCCACTGCGTCCTTGGTGGTGGGTTGTGGTGTCTTTCTGCTGATGCTTTGTGGCGGTTTCAGGAAGCTTTTGTAGCTGTTTCTGTCTCCACATGCATCTCTGCACTGTACACTGTTTTGGGGAAAGGGGATTGTTCCTGTGGTGTGCAGTTTTTAGAAGCTAATTATATTGACAGTGCCAGGGGTTTTTTTTAAGCTCATTAATTCTCTATTTGTGTTTTATCAGCCAAAGTGTAATTTATCTATAAAAAGTTGGAAACTTGTAAAGCTGATTAGCCCTTTACATTACAGGTCCAACTCCACAACCCTTACTCCTATTGGACAGAAACACAGGAATTCCAATACCAGGTCAGACCAATGGACCCTCTAGTGCAGGATCGGCAACCTTTGGCATGCGGCCCATCAGGAAAATCTGCTGGCGGGCCGGGCCGGTTTGTTTACCTGCCGTGTCCGCAGGTTCAGCCAATCACAGCTCCCACTGGCCGCGGATCGCCGCTCCAGGCCAATGGGGGCTGCAGGAAGGGCGGCCAGCACATCCCTCAGCCCGCGCCACTTCCCGCATCCCCCATTGGCCTGCAGCGGCGAACCGCGGCCAGTGGGAGCTGTGATTGGCTGTACCTGCGGATGCGGCATGTAAACAAACCGGCCCAGCCTGCTAGGGGCTTTCCCTGATGGGCGTGTGCCAAAGGTTGCCAATCCCTGCACTAGTGCAATATCCTCCTTCCGACAAAGGCCAGTAGCAGCTGCTTCAGACACAGGTGCAAGAAATTCTACAGGAGGCAGTGCTGGGATAACCTTCCCCCAGGGAAGTTTCCCTCCTGACCCCCAATAGTTTAAGCCCTAAAGCAGGAGGGTCAAACTTATTCACACTCCAATCGATATCTCCACATCAGCACCAGAGCCGCTGTTACCACTTTCTTACCTGTGGTACAGTGAGGTTTCTTTGGAGTTTATTAGCTTTCGGGACCTGATTTAAACAGTCCCCTGGTGAGTTGCAGCATTGTGCTGGTGTGTGAGAACCCAAAAGTGTGTCTGGTGGCAAGGTGCATGTGGTTAAAGCAGAAACCTAGGACTTGGGAAACCTGGATTCAGGGCCCAACTCTGCCACAGACTTCCTGTGTGGCCTCAGAGTATCACTCAACGTTTTCAAATATTAGTTCCCCATCTGTCCTGTGTACTTAGGGCTTGTCTACATGGCCAGCAAGTGTGTGGCAAGCTGGGATGTAAATATACAGCCCACTAACCTGCTGCACGGCTAACTGGCCATGCGGACCCAGCTGCTGCTCTCTAAATGTTCCCTAGTGTGCATTGATGCAGTGCACATTGAAAGGGGAGCAGGTCAAAGTGCACTATGAAAAGTTTCGTGCATGGTAGCAGGGTCCATGCGGCCAGTTAGCGAACGGCAGGTTACCGCTCTGTAGTTTTACTCCAGCTTGCCACCTGCTAACTGGCTATATAGACGAGGCCTTAGACTGTGAGCTCTCCAGGGCAGAGACTTTCAGCCTGTGTATATACAGCCTCTAGCACAATGGGGCCTTGATCTTGACTGGGGTCTCTAGACACGACTGCAATGCACGAAATTGATAGTGAAAATCACTTGGGCCAAATTAATCTCTGGTGTAACTCCAGTGGGTTGCAAGGATTAGTTGTTTTGAGTCAATCAAAAAGTTGGAAACCATTTTGTTTCATTTCCTGGCATTTGTAACCATTTTTTAAAAATAAAAGCAAAGGAGACTTGGAAATGAAGGGGACTTAGGGGCCATGGTTAATTTCAATGGGAATTAGATGCCTAAGTACCTTGGAGTTTCTGGGCCATAGCCCCTGCCCTGAAGAGCTTGCAGTCTAAAAAGAGAAGATAGACCAGGGGTGGGAGAAGAAATATTACCTCAATTGTTAAATATGGGGAACTGAGTCACAGACATGAAGTGATGTTCCCAAGGTTACACAGTCAGTCAGTTGCAGGGCCAGGACCTGCATCTGGATCAGCTGAGTCCAGTTTTGTGCCTTACTAACAAGGCCATTCTACCTCTCACAGGTATTTGTGACACAACTTTCAACTTATTTTCTGAAATTGACTAGATTTCAAGTTCAGTATCCCTTTAGAAAAAAAATAAAAAAAAGGTTATCTGGAAAATGTTTTGAAGCAGCTGGAGCTAAAAGTTTCACAAAAGTAAGGAAATAGGTGATAGCCCCATTGTTTGGGTTCTTTTAAACTGGATAAAAGACTAGGGCTGTCAAGTGCTCAAAAAAATTAATCGTGCAATTAATTGCACTGTTAATAATAGAATACCATTTATTTAAATATTTTTGGATGTTTTCTACATTTTCAAATATTGGTTTCAATTTCAACAAAGAACAAAGTGTACAGTGCTCACTTTCTATTTATTTTTGAATACAAAAATTTGCAGTGTAAAAAACAAACAGTATATTTCAAATCATCTAATACAAGTACTAATGCAATCTCTTTATCATGGAAGTTGAACTTACAAATGTTGAATTATATACAAAAAACCCCTGCATTCAAAAATAAAACAATGTAAAACTTTAAAGCCTACAAGTCCACTCAGTCCTACTTCAGCCAATCGCTCAGACAAACAAATCTGATTACATTTGCAGGAGATAATGGTGCCTGCTTCTTGTTTACAATGTCACCTGAAAGTGAGAACAGGCGTTCGCATGGCACTGTTGTATCCAACTTAGCAAGATATTTATGTGCCAGGCTTGCTAAAGATTCATATGTCCCTTCATGCTTCAACCACCATTCCAGAGAACATGCATCCATGCTGATGACGGGTTCTGCTTGATAACAATCCAAAGCAGAGCAGACCAATGCATGTTCATTTTCATCATTTGAGTCAGATGCCACCAGTAGAAGGTTGATTTTTTTTGGTGGTTTGGGTTCTGTAATTTCAGGATCAGAATGTTACTCTTTTAAGACATCTGAAAGCATGCTCCTCACCTCGTCCCTTTCAGATTTTGGATGGCACTTCAGATTCTTGAACCTTGGGTCGAGTGCTGTAGCTATTTTTAGAAATCTCACAGTGCTACCTTCTTTGCGTTTTGTCAAATCTGCAGTGACAGTGTTCATAAATCAAACATGTGCTGGGTCATCATCTGAGACGGCTGTAACATGAAATATCTGGCTGAATGCGGATAAAACAGAACAGGAGACATACAATTCTGCCCCCAGGGAGTAAAGTCACAAATTTAATGGTGGCTGAAGCATGAAGAGGCATACAAATGTTTAGGATATCTGGCACGTAAATACCTTACAATGCTGGCTACAAAAATGCCATGCAAATGCCCGTTCTCACTTTCAGGTGATATTGTAAAAAAAAGAAGCAGGCAACAGTATCTCCTGTAAATGTAAACAAACTTGTTTGTCTTAGCGATCGGCTGAACAAGAAGTAGGACTGAGTGGACTTGTAGGCTCTAAAGTTTTACATTGTTTTGTTTTTGAGTGCAGTTATGTAACAATCTACATTTGTAAGTTATACTTTCATAATAGAGATTGCACTACAGTACTTGTAAGAGGAATTGAAAAATACAATTTATCATTTTTACAGTGCAAATATTTGTAATCAAAAATATAAAGTGAGCGCTGTACAATTTGTATTCTGTGTTGTAATAGAAATCAATATATTTGAAAATCTAGAAAAACATGCAAAAATATTTAATAAATGTCAATTGGTATTCTATTGTTTAACAGTGCAGTTAATCGTGATTAACTTTTGAGTTAATCACATGAGTTAATTGTGATTAAGCGACAGCCCTACAAAAGACCATAAAACAACATGCTGTTGAGAGAAATTCTGCATTAGTTGTAGTGGAATGGACTAAGAAACCTAGCAGGTCTTTCCCATCTCTAATTTCCATGAAATTACATTCAGCTGTTAAGATAAAACTCCTTTCTAAGAAAAACTACTGAATAAAAGTGGTTTTATTGCCATCTATTAATACGGGTCACTAAGGTGCACATGTGTATGTAGAGGAAACAAATAGTGTTTAATGCAGAAATGCACACTCAACAAAGAACAGCCAAATGCCACCTAATGATCTGCCAAAGACATGCAGCTAGGCATTCATCAAGGATACCTGACTTGGCTTGGAAGGATTCAATTTTTATCAGTAAATAGCAATTTCACCATACACACACAATTCAAAGAAAAAAATATTTCCATTGGCGATCATTGAAATTTACAGAGAGGCAAAGTAAGAAAAATGCTGCTTGAGAACTTACTAGAGTTTGATTTAAGGATAAATATTTTGTATATTTTCACGTGATGTTGACAACTTGTGTTTTAATGGTTATAAAGCTTTAACTTTTTGAATCTCAATGCCGACAATTGTTTATCTGTCCCTCCCCCATCATGTCTCACAACTATGAACATTTAAATGAACAAAAATTGAAAAAAATGCTTAACCTATAGATTTGCTCAGCTGTGAAAATTTAAATCAATAAAAAGTGCTTGCTAATAAACATTGATATTATCCATCGAAACTATAAAAATTGAATTACACCAATCCTAGGTATGTCAGAGCTCTGCGGGCTTCAACAAACCATCCTGATTCATTTGTGTCTGTGCAGGTTCTTCCGCCCTTGGCGTGGTTACTGGATCTATGAAGATAGGTGATGTGTGGGTTTCTTGTATACCTTCACAGATCCAGTAACCACCCCAAACACAACAAGAAATCCATTATCTGCAGTCAAGTACATATACCAGAGAATATGCTCTGCGGAGAAAGTCTGGGATATACACCGTAAAGAACTTAAAACCATCTTTACCAAACAAGAAGTAGATTGCATCATGGAACAGGCCATGCAAATACCCTGAGAGAACCTTCTTCAATACAGAAATAACCCCCCCTCCTACCAGTGGTGCTGGAACAGGGGGGCAGCTAGAGATCCCAATCCCAGTTGGGAGCGCTGGCAAGAAGCTGGGGCTTTGGACCCTAATCCCAGCTGGAAGCCGGGGAGAGAAGCCTGAGAGGTGAGCCATAAAATTGACAAGGCTGCTAGGCTCTTGGAGGGGAGTGGGAGCGATGGGGGCAAGAAGCTGGGGCAGCTGGACCCTGCTCCCTGGTGGCGAGAAGCCCTGCGTGGCTTCCCCCAGTGGGGAATGGGAAGCAGAGGGGACGGGGGAACAGCCCGCTGGGAGCCTGTGGACCAGCTGGGCTCCTGGCAGGGCCCTCAGCTCTCCACACTGCCCCTCTTAGGTTGGTGGAAGCGCTTCTGGTGAGGTCGCGCACCAGCAACCCAAGGGAGGGTAGTGTGAACATGCACCACCGCAGTAATTACAGAGGTGGCTGTAAGGCAACCTAATATAGTTAGTGTAGACAAACCATTAGTCAGTAAAGGTCCTGGTTTTAGCTCCACAGAGCTAAGGCTCAATCCCAGCTGCTGATGACCCATGCAGGGCTGTGATGTTTCATCACTAGAATTTATGTAATCCTTCTGTCAGGTGGTTAATGGCAGCAAAAAGGGCCGGGTTCAATATATCTAGGATCCTGTGTGGCAAATAACTAAACCAGCTCAAGCCCCCACCCATTAATCTGGAAAAAGTAAAAGTACCCTTGGGGGGTTGTAACGATGCTGGTTCTGGTGGGACCCCACTGAGAGTGCCAATTCAGGACAAATTGCTTAAAACAGGGCAGTTACAACCCAAGGCTGGGGTTTCTGTGCACACCAAGGTAAACCAAACCAGCCAGACAGAGAAGACTTTGGTTTTACCCCACTGGCTAACCACAAGTCACACAAGCAATTCCCTTAAGGCACTCCAGTTTCCCCATATCACCACCAGTGCCACTCGTTATGGGGACAGATGGTTATGAAAACCAATACCCCAATAAAAGAAACAGGGTTCTCCAGATCCTAAAGGACCAAGCCCCAGACCCAGGTCAATATACAAATCAGATCTTACCCACAAATTATGCTGTTGCCAGTCCTTTAGAATCTAAAATCTAAAGGCGTATTCACAAAAGGAAAAGGATAGAGATGAGAGCTAGAATTGATTAAATGGAATCCATTACATACAGTAATGGCAAAGTTCTGGGTTCAGGCTTGTAGCAGTGATGGAATAAACTGCAGGTTCAAATCAAGTCTCTGGAGAACATCCACAGTTGGGAGGGGTCTTTCAGTCCTTGGTTCAAAGCTTCAGTGTAGCAAAGTCCCTCCAGAGGTAAGAAGCAGGATTGAAGACAAGATGGAGGAGCTGCAGCAGCTTTTTAGACCACATGGCAAGAGAATATTTCTTTCTTTGTCCCAAAGACCAGCTGTCCATCACATGGCCTGGAAAAACCTCAGAGTTCTGTCCGTAGGCAGGTCCCTGCATACCTTGCTGAGTCACAAGGCGGCGTGTCTGCCTTCTCTCAATGGGTCAGTTGTGTAGCTGATGGTCCTTAATGGGCCATCAAGCAGGTTAGGCAGAGCTGCCACCAACTTGTCTGGGGTGTCACCCAGAAGCAGAGCATAAGTTTGGAATACAGACAGTATAGAGCCAATACTTATATCTTTAAATACAAAAATGATACATGCAAACAGATAGCATAATCCTAACCAGCAAACCATAACCTTGTCTTAGACACCTTATTTGACCCCCTTTATACAAGATTTGGTGCCACTACAGGACCTTGGTTGCAACAATGATCTATATGGTCCCAGATTATGTCAATAATGTCACAGGTGTGCCCTAAAAAGGTAGAACTTCCCCACTTACAAGCACTGTGAGGCTGTGTCCAAACAAGAGAATCTTTCTTAGGGGAAAAGGAACCCAGCCATTAACCTGGGAAAACACAGCAACAGAATATATATGCATATACAAAGTAAAATAGCTTCCCTTTTAGTAACTTTAGCAGGGATCCATCCAATTTCTTTCCCAGCCGCCGATAAGAAAGTCCCATGGGAAATAGTCCTTTGGCCACATGATCTCACCCATCCACCAAACCCCACTCCTGGCTTGGAGCAGCATGTAGTGGTGTCCAAAGTGTCTCTACTAAGTCAGTCTCCAGTCCCAGGGGAGCTACTTGCTCGGTCCCACCGACCAGTGCTACCACCTTACCCAGCTTTGTGGTTCAGCTGGATTAACATACTGCACAGGTGGGGCATCACTAGAGGCCAGGTAGCTCTGCTGCTCCCTGTGTTGTCTCACATGGCAAAGCCTTCATCCTGCCTCACTGTAAAGTCCCCATATGAAGACAATCCAGAGCACCCAAGACCCCTAAAAGATTTGTTTCAAGGTAAAAGCATTTTCCCCCAACCCTCTCTAAGAGCCCACTACCCACCAAAATCCAAGTTTGTGTATCATTATGGTGACTCACCAAGTGTCAGTGGAATTGTAGAAAGAAAAGGAGTACTTGTGGCACCTTAGAGACTAACCAATTTATTTGAGCATGAGCTTTCGTGAGCTACAGCTCACTTCATCAGATGCATACCGTGGAAACTGCAGCAGACTTTATATATACACAGAGAATATGAAACAATACCTCCTCCCACCCCACTGTCCTGCTGGTAATAGCTTATCTAAAAGCCATTTCCAGCACAAATCCAGGTTTTCTCACCCTCCACCCCCCCACACAAATTCACTCTCCTGCTGGTGATAGCCCATCCAAAGTGACAACTCTTTATACAATGTGCATGATAATCAAGTTAGGCCATTTCCTGCACAAATCCAGGTTCTCTCACTCCCTCACCCCCCTCCAAAAACCCACCCCCATACACACACAAACTCACTCTCCTGCTGGTAATAGCTCATCCAAACTGACCACTCTCCAAGTTTAAATCCAAGTTAAACCAGAACATCGGGGGGGTCCAGTCCACACAAGAGATACACTTCCTGGACACTACAGTGCTAATAAACAATGGTCACATAAACACCACCCTATACCGGAAACCTACTGACCGCTATTCCTACCTGCATGCCTCCAGCTTTCACCCTGACCACACCACACGATCCATCGTCTACAGCCAAGCTCTGCGATACAACCGCATTTGCTCCAACCCCTCAGACAGAGACAAACACCTACAAGATCTCTGTCAAGCTTTCTTACAACTACAATACCCACCTGCGGAAGTAAAGAAACAGATTGATAGAGCCAGAAGAGTTCCCAGAAGTTACCTACTACAGGACAGGCCTAACAAAGAAAATAACAGAACGCCACTAGCCGTCACCTTCAGCCCCCAACTAAAACCCCTCCAACGCATTATTAAGGATCTACAACCTATCCTAAAGGATGACCCAACACTCTCACAAATCTTGGGAGACAGGCCAGTCCTTGCCTACAGACAGCCCCGCAACCTGAAGCAAATACTCACCAACAACCACATACCACACAACAGAACCACTAACCCAGGAACTTATCCTTGCAACAAAGCCCGTTGCCAATTGTGCCCACATATCTATTCAGGGGACACCATCACAGGGCCTAATAACATCAGCCACACTATCAGAGGCTCGTTCACCTGCACATCCACCAATGTGATTTATGCCATCATGTGCCAGCAATGCCCCTCTGCCATGTACATTGGTCAAACTGGACAGTCTCTACGTAAAAGAATAAATGGACACAAATCAGATGTCAAGAATTATAACATTCATAAACCAGTCGGAGAACACTTCAATCTCTCTGGTCACGCAATCACAGACATGAAGGTCGCTATCTTAAAACAAAAAAACTTCAAATCCAGACTCCAGCGAGAAACTGCTGAATTGGAATTCATTTGCAAATTGGATACTATTAATTTAGGCTTAAATAGAGACTGGGAGTGGCTAAGTCATTATGCAAGGTAGCCTATTTCCTCTTGTTTTTTCCTACCCCCCCCCCCGATGTTCTGGTTTAACTTGGATTTAAACTTGGAGAGTGGTCAGTTTGGATGAGCTATTACCAGCAGGAGAGTGAGTCTGTGTGTGTATGGGGGTGGGTTTTTGGAGGGGGGTGAGGGAGTGAGAGAACCTGGATTTGTGCAGGAAATGGCCTAACTTCATTATCATGCACATTGTGTAAAGAGTTGTCACTTTGGATGGGCTATCACCAGCAGGAGAGTGAATTTGTGTGGGGGGGTGGAGGGTGAGAAAACCTGGATTTGTGCTGGAAATGGCTTTTAGATAAGCTATTACCAGCAGGACAGTGGGGTGGGAGGAGGTATTGTTTCATATTCTCTGTGTATATATAAAGTCTGCTGCAGTTTCCACGGTATGCATCTGATGAAGTGAGCTGTAGCTCACGAAAGTTCATGCTCAAATAAATTGGTTAGTCTCTAAGGTGCCACAGGTACTCCTTTTCTTTTTGCGAATACAGACTAACACGGCTGTTACTCTGAAACCTGTCATTATGCAAGGCAGTGGAATTGTAGGTAGGTGGCATATGCAAATGAAGCTCCCTGTGGCTGCACTTTCCCCTTTTCAGCAACAGAGGGCGTAGAGAGCTTTTCCCTCTGGAGCTTCTGGCCCTAGGGCTCTCCTGGTGTAGACAAGGCCTCTGGGCTGAGTCACATATATGGATCCTGGACATTTTTTGTGTGAACCTGTTGCTGAAATTGTTTCTTGTAAGCCATTGCCTGATGGGAGGAATATCCATTCCAGCTTGTAGAGCAAGCTCTGGCCTCCTGTACGGGGATCAGCCATCCACCTGAACCGTGTGAGGAATCCAGAGATCACAGATGGTGCTGGCGTGTCTCTCTCTCTCTCTGTGTCTCCTGCCTGCAGGGCAGAGGAGAATGGCTCAGCAGTCAATGATTTTCCGAGGCTCCTGAGATCCAGGCACTGTAGCCTTTGAAAGCAGAAGCCTCAAGCTTATTCAGAGCAAGTGCTATTTTTGGTTCAGCTCTGCCTTTCCAAACTTAGACGCCCGGGGCCTGATTCGCCGATGCCCTGCACCTTGTGTCGTCCTTTGCAGCAGTGTAAAGTGAGTCCATTCTTTGGGAGTTTGGGTGCTTTGGGGTACGTCTATACTACCCGCCAGATCGGCGGGCAGCGATCGATCCAGCGGGGGGGGGCGGGTCAATGAGACGCGATAAATCGACCCCCGAGCGCTCTCCTGTCGACTCCTGTACTCCAGCGCTGCGCGAGTCGCTGGTGCAGTCGACGGGGGAGCGGCAGCAGTCGACTCACTGTAGTGAAGACACCGCGGTGAGTAGGTCTAAGTACGTCGACTTCAGCTACGTTATTCACGTAGCTGAAGTTGTGTAGCTTAGATCGATCCTCCCCCCAGTGTAGACCAGGCCTGAGGGTCTGTGAATCTCAGCCTTTCAGCTCCAGGACGGACTCCCCGTGGACAGACCTTCCTGTGGCCTTGGATGACGCTGACTCCTGAGGGAACAGGGGCCTACATCACTGCTCTAACCACGTAAACAAAGGTTTCAGAGTAGCAGCGGTGTTAGTCTGTATTCGCTAAAAGAAAAGGAGGACTAATGCTCCAATAAATTGGTTAGTCTCTAAGGTGCCACATAAACAAAGTGTTCTGTTTAGCTTGGCACGGGCGTGGTGTGCGTGGAAATGCAAAAAGGGGTGGTGTGGGGGGGGGGACGGAAAACAACCTACAGCAAAACCACAATAAATTACACACTTGAGCCCTGTGTTGTGCTTTCTAGGGCAGTTACTGTCAGCAGGGCTTGAACACGCAGACGTGCTGTGCTGCTATCCTTTTCTAGTGGGTCCTCAGCTGGCACAGAATCTAAACTCAAGAACATAGGAGTTGTTAGACTGGATCAGACCCAAGTCCAGCTAGTCCAGGATCCTGTGTCTGACCGTGGCCAGTACCAGCTGCTTCAGAGGAAGGAGATCCTGGCACTAGGCAGATGTGGGATAATCTGCCCCACACATCAGATCTCATTTTGATATCTGATAGACACTGGCTTGCACCCTGAAGCATGAGGCTTAATAGCCCTTCCAGAATTTTTGTTGTCATTATTGTATAACTCTAGATATCCTTGGTATCCATATACATTCCCAGTCCCTCTCTGAATCTTGCTAAGTTTATTTGCATCAATGACTTTCTGGGGCAATGAGTTCCACAGTCTAATTACAAAGTCATGTATTTCTCTTCATTAGTTTTGAGTTTGCCACCTTTTAATTTAATTGAGTGTCCTCTTGTTCTTGTCTTATGAGAAGAGACAAGAACAGAAGTTCCCCAAATCCCTTTTCTAGGCCATTCGTTATTATATTTACTTTTATTGTGTCCCCTATTTTTCCTCTCCTTTCTAAAGTAAAATTTCTAGTCCTTATGGTTGTGAAGAAAACATTCCAAAAATGTAGTGTCACTGAGTCTGCAGAGAGGTATTCTGAAGCAATAGCTCTGAGAGAGGTGTGGATTTTCTTGTTCAGTTCACAAGAGTGTTAACCCTGAACAGTAATGATGGCATTATAAACATTATTAGCACTGTAAACTATTTCACTATGACAGGTTTCAGAGTAACAGCCGTGTTAGTCTGTATTCGCAAAAAGAAAAGGAGTACTTGTGGCACCTTAGAGACGAACCAATTTATTTGAGCATGAGCTTTCGTGAGCTACAGCTCACTTCATCAGATGCATATCGTGGAAACTGCAGCAGACTTTATATATACACAGAGAATATGAAACAATACCTCCTCCCACCCCACTGTCTATGGTTCTCTTTAGCAGAAGCATCCTACTAACGTGCTTTTCCAGACTGGTTAGCTATAACAGTAGCTGGAGATGGGGAAAGACTCTCTCTCTCTCCAGGAACTTTTATCCACCCCTGGAGCATACACAGGATTGTGCCTTCTGGCATAGTTACCAATGGTTTGTACGGGCTAGTTTTAAATGTCTGAAGTGATGGAGCTTCTAGCCTGATTTATTTTTCCATCCTAAACTGCCTTTTGTAAAATTTAACTCCATTTCCTAGTGACCCCCAAGATTTCAAACTAAAACCAGGAAGGGGGGAAGCAGCCAGCCAAGGGTAAAGGGGAGAAATGGATGTTGCAGGGATACAGAAGGGCATCGGCCACCCAGAGGAGATGGGAAGAAAGTAGAAAGAGTGATGCTGTGTGGGGGAGTGCTCACAGAAAGTGGGGCTTGAGCTAACATAAGGCCATAGGACTGGAAGGAACTTCCTGTGTCATCGAGTCCAGTCACCTATTGTCACAGGCCACCCTGTCATTTAATGCTATTAATAAATGTATCAGGCTCCATCTCAAAACCAGTTTTGTTTCTTGCCCCCACTACTCTGACTGGGAGGCTGTTCCGGCACCTCACTCCTCTGATCATAGGTGCCGACCCCGTGGGTGCTCCGGGGCTGGAAAAGTTAGTGGATGCTCTGCACCCACTGGCAGCCAAGCTCCCTGCCCCGCCCCACCTCACCTCACCTCCTCCTACGTGTCCTCCCCTGAGCGTGCCGCGTCCCCGCTCCTCCACCTACCGCCGAGCGCTTGCGGCCGCCAAACAGCTGCAGCAAGCTCCGGGAGGGAGTGGGGAGGAGCGGGAATGTAGGGTGCTCAGGGGAGGGGGCGAGGAAGTGGCCGGGCCGGGGCAGGGATTTGGGGAAGGAGTCGGAATAGGGGCAGGGAGGCGGTAGAGTTGGGGCGGGGACTTTGGGGAAGGGGTTGGAATGAGGCGGGGGGCGGGGGGAGGGCAGAGGGGGTTGAGCACGCACTGGCGCCAGTAGAAGTCGTTGCCTATGCCTCTGATGATTAGAAACCTTCTTCTAATTTCCAGCCTAAAGTGATTACTGACCAGTTTTTCCCTATTTGTTCTTCTACCAACATTGTCCTTTAGTTTCAATAGCTCTTTTCCCTCCCTGTTTACCCCTGATGTTTTTGTAGAGAGTAATCATATCCCCTCTCAACCTCCGTTTTGCTAGGCTAAACAAGCCAACTTCTTCAGGTCTCCTCTCGAAAAACTGGCGTCCCTTCCCCTGATCATCCTCGTAGTCCGTCTCTACACCTGTTTCAGTCTGAATTCATCTTTCTTGAACGTGGTGACCAGAACACTACAGAGCCTCTACAGTTCTGGGAGTGGGCTGGGTTCTGCTCTGGCTCTGGCATCAGGACAGAAGTGCTGGCTAAATTACAGGTTCAGGACTAAATACTGAGCAATTGGGCTGTATCGGGGTGAAGAAGGCAGCATTTGAAAATAATGGGGTTCCATGGGGGTAGGTAACGAAGGGCAGAATAGGGCCTAGACAGTCACTATTACAGATGCTGACATGGGAGCAAGAAGGAAGCATCTCGCCCTTCCTAGCTCCGGCTGTTTTTCCAGGGCTGTCAGTCCAAAAAGCCACTGATTGACTTATCAGTGAAGTACATTTGATACAGAGTCACTGGCTCATTTTTATATTTGTTTGTACGATGGGCGCCTCTAAAGGCTGCACAGGGGGATCAGGGCCCCGTTGTGCTAGGGGCTGTACAAACATACAGTGGAAAGCCACCCCAAAGAGTTTGCATGCAACAGTAAGCTTGGAACCCACCTTGCTGCTTCGGTGGAGTCCCTTTGCAGAGCTCTCAGTTTCTTCTACAGAAATGTTTCTAAATGGTTTGTTTGAGAAGGGGGCTACATACGTCACGTTGAAAATGAAAGGTGGTGCTAGTCTGCTGTGTGCGCTGACAGCTCGGCTAGCCACGAAATCCCCAATCCTGCAAACGCCGAAGCATGTGCATAACTTGGACCATGCGAATAGCCCCTTGACTTCCAGGAGCCTACTTCCTTCGAAAAGGATTTATTCGTGGGAGCAAAGTTACTCCCAGGGGTGAAAGTAAAATTGAAAACTTACCAGTACGGGGGACAGCTCCGGCCCCCCCAGAAGGGGCGGAGCCTCAGGCAGAAGGGGCGGGGCTGGGGGGTCAGCCTCCTCCAGCCAACCCTTCCACGCCCGCACCGCCCAGGGCTCCAGTGGTGATTTAAAGGGCCTGGGGCTCCGGCCGCCACTGCTGCACCAGTGGCCAGAGCCCCGGGCCCTTTTAAATCGCTGGCCCTGGGGCAGCTGCTCCTTTTGCCCCTCACCCCCATTGGCAGCCTGGGAGGGGGGTGGTGGCAAAAGGGGCAGCGACGTTAAAGTAAGGCAGTAGGGGCCGGTCCTGGCAGCCACCTTTTACTGGTACGCTGTAACGGCCCGTACTGCTTTACTTTCACCCCTGATGGCACTCATGCTTAAGTGTTCGCAGTATCAGGCCCTACACTGTGAAGCAAACAATCCCCCCTGCCCCGTTTTTTTGGTCCCACCTCGAGGAACCAAAACACATTGGGGAAGAAAATGAAATAAAAACAAAGAAAGGAAAAATGTGTGTGTAGATCAGAAGGAAGGGGGTAAATAACAAGAAGGGAAAAGAGCTATTTAAGTTAAAAGGGCAGTGTGGGCACAAGAACAAATGGGGATAAACTCGCCATAATAAATTTATGCTGGAAATTAGAAGAAGGTTTCTTCATTCATTCATTCATTCATTCTCTCTCTCTCTCTCTCACACCCCGCCCCCCATATTTATTACTACCAACAATATGATTGCCTCTGTTGCTTAGTAATAGGAGCAGTTTGCAGTCCCAGAAAGGTTCATAGAACATATAATAGTGGTAATCTGCACAACACAAATGCAGTCCCTTCCCAGGAGTAACTTCCTGGTAACTTTGTCCTCCATCTTCTCTCCACTCACTGGTTGCCTCCTTATAGAAACTGTTTTCCCAGCATGCCTTTCTAGTGATTAGAGTATGGGAGAGGTCTCAGGGTTCTAGTTCTGGCTCCATCACTAGGGAAGTCATTGAGGGAAACTGAGGCACAGAAATGATCTGTAAATTAGAGTGACTATAGTTATGAGGCAGGCTGGTCAACAATTTTCTGTCAGAATGTCTTTTCAATGGAAAATCGGGTTTTCAAGTTAATGAAAGGTGTTGGCTTTCTTCAAAAATATTTAGTTTTTGGGTTTCAAGGTTTTTTTGATGCGGGGAAGAAAAACCCATTTCTCAGTCAAATCTAGTTGTGAGGCTGCATTAATTCATTGCTTGTAGACTACTTTAAGGTCCTCACCTGGAAGATGTATCCACCACTGGAAGAGGCTATGAGGAAAATAGCCTTTGTTCCCTGCTTCGTAGATAAATAGGGGCACCATTTATTCTCCAGAGAGCCATCAGTCTGGAAGCAATAAAATTAACTGAAAGGAAAGGGAGTGTCCCTAGGTATGATGGCCTTATGTCAATGAATAGCTTCAGGAATGGCATTAAGAATGAGACAGCATATGGAAGGAGGCATATATGGTAGGATGCATAGATTTAGAACATATATTATGGTCCCTTCAGGTCTCACAGGGTCTGTCTACACACAGCCTGCAGCAGCAAGCCTCCGAGCCCAGGCTGATTGACTCAGGGTTATGGGGCCCGTGGTAAAAATAGCTATGTAGATGTTGCAGCTTGGGGTGATGCTCCCAGCCCAAGTTGCGATGTCTACATAGCTATTCTTAGCACAGGAGCTCGAGTCTGTCAAGCCGGGTGTGGAGACTTGCTGCCACTCACTGTGTAGGCGTACCCATAATGGCCCCTTCTGGTCTTAACATCTATGAGTTATATGGAAAGGAAAACACTGAATCTGGACAAGAGGATTCTTTGGTTCAATGTTCACAGTGTTTGGCACTTCACAAGGGAATGAAGTCCTTTTTTCCATCTTCATGGGGAAAAACAAATCCACTGATGCCGTGAAAGGGTGGAAGTTTGGCTGTCATTAGTCACGGGAGAACCTTCAAGGGTTCAGTTCAGTCTGGATGCTCCTCAGAAGTTGTTATTTGTATAGGGCCTAGGAGCCTCTGTCATGGACCATGACACCACTGCGCTAGGCGCGGTCCAAACACAGACCAAAAAGATGGCCCTGCTCCCAGGAGTTTACAATCTAAGTGTAAGAGAAGAGACAACAGATGGATACAGATAGATGGGGGAGTCCAAGGAAACAGCGAGGCAGTATTGGTCAGTGTGATAGGCAGTGGTCTCAGTACCCCAGCAGCCTCACCGTTGCATTCAAACTCTCTAAGGGGCTACCAAGTCTGCAAAACCAGGCTGGAAATCTTACAAGAATAAACTTTCTTATGAGATTGCCTGTCTCTTCTGGAAAGGAGGAGCAGGAAGAACGAAAAAACAAACTGGGGGAAAAGTTAACTATAGTTTTTCAGTCCTCAGCTATGGTTCAGCTAAGGTTAGGATCAGCGCTGGGAGCCGTAGTCCAGGTTAGCTTTCACTTTGTCCAAATGTGTCCCTCCTGAACAGTGACACGCCTGGCTGTAGCAATGTTTGTCTGACTAAAGGGAACATTATCAGCGAAGGGAATGTTTTCAACACTAGATGGAGCAGTGATCCTAGACATGAGGGAGTGAAAATGTCTCCTTGATTTGTTAACTCGTTCCTCCCTGTGTAGTCCACATAAGTTCCTGAATTTTTAAATATGAGGACTCCCTTTGGAAATCAGACTAGTACAGCATTTTGGGGGTGGGGGGGAGGGATAGTCATTCTTGGGGTAACTCTACTGAAATCAATGAAGCTACAGAAGGATGACTATGACCTGTTGTATCTCAAAATTGGGATGTTTGTGCTTTGTGAATTCATCGGCTTCTTTGCTCATTCCCCCTTCGACAGCCTCCCTTCATGCTTTTCTTTGTGACATCACAAGTTGTTTGCAGTGGTGATTATGATGTCATAAACAGACCTAGGCTCAAATATCTTGTTTTACGCACGTCTCTCTAGCGATATTAAAAAAAAAAATGAGGCAAGAGAAGAATGAAAGAGATACAAGATATTGGCCAAAGTGTCCCTAAGTAGAATGTGTCTCTAAAATTTGCCATAAAGTGTCCAGAGCCACAGCTGGGGACAGCCATCAGATTAGTAGCTACTATCAACAAGTCATAGACAAAGCCACCTTCATCAAAATTTGACTATTTTATAGAGCAGGAAACCGGCTGTTTGCCTAAATCATCAAGACAGGGAGCTCCGTGTAGCTGCTGGGTCGTGGGGGGCTATTGATTGATAATAGATGCTTTGGCAGCTGCAGCACCAGCCAGCATGTGCTAGGATGTCATCTGGCCCAAGGGCTGGTGAAGTCTGAGATCAATCGATTGAGACTCACACTTTAGAGGCAAAGGCTTGTAAAGGAATAAGGATCAGGAAGATCAGGATCCAGGTCATTTCCTTGTTGCCTTAACATGCGAATTTCTCCTCTTCTGCACAATGAGGAAAGGTCAAAGGTTCGGGATTACAGCGCAAATGGTGATAGACGGCTAGCTCAACAAGGGCCAAGTGAATACATTGCTGTATATTGAGGCTGCCGAGCTGCTGGCAGACACAGAACTGTTCTGGCACGTTTTCTTTCATGGGATCCCACTTGTAGGCTGTGTCCTGTCTCTTCCTACAGTGACTGGCTGGGCTGGGCTGGTGGGCTGGTAGGTCTGTAAGATGTTCATCAGTAATAAGGCTGCATTTAGATAGTGCCAATCACCCTGAATACTCCCAGAGAGGGGTTGAATGGGCGCTGATCTCACAGCTTTCTTTGAGGCTAAACACTCAGGGGCCTGATCCAAAGCACACGGGAGACAATAGAAAGACCCGACAGTGGGTGACACACAAGTGCAGTTAGGGGGTTGAATGCTTGCATTTAACTCAAGCCACTGCATTGTCACTGTTTGATTATTTGCATTACGGTGGCACTTAGAGCCAGGGTCCTATTGTGCTAGGGGCTGTACTAATACATGACAAAGTACTGACTCAATTAAGCAAGTTGCTTAACCTCTGTGTGCCTCAGTCGAGAAGGTACAAGATTAGCTGCCTTCCTCACAGGGTGGGAGCATAGATAATGTTTTCAAAGTGCTTGGGGATCCTTGGATGAAAGTATCAATTTTTACTAGATAGTTAGGCAGCTGCTGTGCTGTGCTCATTGCTAATCCTCTCACTATGCCCTTGAGCTCCACCCATCGGTCTGTTTCCTCTTGCCTTATGCTGTGGCTTGGTCTACACACAGGTTTCAGAGTAACAGCCGTGTTAGTCTGTATTCGCAAAAAGAAAAGGAGGACTTGTGGCACCTTAGAGACTAACCAATTTATTTGAGCATAAACTTTCGTGAGCTACAGCCCACTTCGTCGGATGCATACTGTGGAAACACACAGAGTTGTGCTGGCTTAATTATAGGTCTGTTTTTAGATCAGTGTAGTCAAGCTGGTGCAGCTTGGGTGTGGACACTCAGATCAGTTGAAATCTGGTTTATATCGGTCTAGCTAGCACTTGCAGCTGGGGCCTCTAAGGTCTCTACTGCAGTGCAAGTAACAGTGATCAAAATGAAGTGTCCTCACCCTATAGGCATAGTCTGTTATTCTGGGCACCAGTGGCCTCTCCATTGTGGACAAGTCATCCAGGAAGAAATTCAGAGCCAGTCAATATAAACCCTTTAAAACATGGGATGTAATACTGTTTCTTAAACAGGAGTTTTCATCAGTTGATCTCAAAGCACTTCACAAGCTTTAATATATTTATCCTCACCACCCATCTGCAAGCCAGGGCAGTGCTAATATCCCCATTGTACAGATAGGAAACTGAGGCACAGAGAGACTAAGTGACTTGCTCAAGGTCACATAGGAAGCTTGTAGCAGAGCTAGGAATTGAACCCAAATCTCCAGCTAGTGCCCTAACCACTGGACCATCCTTTCTCCCTTTAAATTATCAAGTAATCTCCCCAAACCTGGCGAATCTAGAACCATGGCATTAATTTGCACCCCGGACTTAATTTGCAATTCAGCAAGCCAGTGGCCAGTGATGTCGATTGTCTCCACAACAGAGGAAAACCCAGGTAAGCGCTGTCTTTATTCTGAGGCCCCTTTTTTATTGGTCACTGACTGTATCTTTATGTTAACTCCACGTTGAGATAGTGTCCCAGAGAGATTAGAACAAGGGGCTCAGTGTTAGTGCTCTTGGCATTTCTTCGTGGCTCCGCCCCTGGCTCACACCATGACCCTGGACAGGTACATTGAATAGAGATGAGCCCGAACTAAATCCAGCTCCTAACACCCTCTTCTAAACTCTGAGAAGGGAGGCTTTGTATCCAGAACTGGAGCTGAATTTTTCAGCTTGTCCCTTCATATCTGATGGGTTGATCCAAATACCCACCCTGACCTTTGGGGTTCAAAGTTCAGATCTGGATCCAACTTCTGTGCCTTGGGCCCATCTCTGCACATGGGCCCTGCTCCTCCAAAGCACAAGTGGTTCCATTTAAATGAAACCTGTGCTCAAAGTGCTTTGCTGGATCGGGACTTCTGAGCTTCAGCTTACCGGCCTGTAGAACAGGTATAAGGATCCTTTTTCTTCAGAGTGCTGTCATGAGGCTAAATTCAGTCATGTATGTAAAGTCCTTTGAGATCCTAAGAGGAGAAAGGCTAACAAAGTGCAAAGGGATATGAGCAGTGTTTGGAAAGAGAGCAAATAGCGGACATTGAGAATTCCCACCCAGTTCGGCTATGCCCAGTGTATTATTCTGGCCATGTGCCATTGCTGCCTGTGTACGTGTTCAGACAGATGAGGACACCCCCACACCATTCAACACAGACCCAAGCGTCCCCGATGTCTCAGACCTTTTTAGCAAACACAGAACCACGATATTACAGTGCGCCGTAGCCCAAGGGGAAGACATTTTGAGCATGCGCTTAATTTAGTGCTTCAAAAGGGGTTGTGTGTCTCTAGAGCCGGTAAGGTGGCTCCGCCAGCAATGACCCAGTCTGAAATACCTGAGGCTTGAGTCATTACTGGAAGAGGAAACGTGCAGAAACAAGCAGCAAGTCAGGAAACTCCATGTCGGAGGTGGACAAAGGTAAAAAGTAAGTGGCTTGGTATGTCTGTGCGATAGCAAGAAAACCAAAGGTAGCAGTTTTAGCTGATAATCGCAGGGCCTCAGGGAAAGTGGTGTCAGGTCTAGTCACTATTGGGCTGGGAGACCTCCAAGGAACACCCAGGGTGTTGAAAAGAGTAGTGATGGTTATTCAGCAGTAATAATACCCAGCTCTTGCAGGGCACTTTTCATCAGCACTTTGCAAAGGGAGGTCAGTGTCATTAGCCCCATTTTACAGATAGGGAAACTGAGGCGCAAGGAGGCGACATGATTTGCCCAAGCTCATCCAGCAGGCCAGAGCCCAAACTATAACCCAGATGTCCTGAGTCCCAGTCTAATGCTCTAGTCACAAGGTCGCACTCCTTTTCTGCCTTTTTTTTTTGTCCATGCCATGACAGTGCCCTAGCATAGGCTTAAGGGCAATGTGCTGCGTGAGGTGCCATCTCATGATGAGACCCCTTACAATATACAGATATATATTTTTTTCAAGACTAATGGTGTTAATCCCATTGTCCTGACCAAACTCCAATTTGGGTAGCCGCATTCTGCCTCCCAGAATTCCCTCCACAGTTTGAGGGACCATGATGGTCATCTAATCTGACCTTCTGCATAACACAGGCTAGAGAATTCTGTCCAGTGATTCCTGCATCAAGCCCAAATTCAGATTCAGTTGATTACAGGGGGGAGGCAGTGAAGTCTAGTGGATAGAGCACTGGACTGGAACAGCTGGGTACTATTTCGGACCCTGCCACTGACCTGCTGGGTGACAAGTAGTCACTTCCCCATTCTGTGTCTCAGTTTCCCCATCTGTAAAATGGGGATAATGATACTGACCTCCCTTGTCAAGAGCTTTGAGACCTCCTGATGAAAACTGCTGTATAAGAGGTAATGTAATAAGGTATTATTGCATTTTGCAACTTTCAAGCCTAGAGGTGCCAGGTCTCAGCCCCAGCAAGCCCCGGAACAAATTAAGCACTGTGCATGGGGAACAAATACTTGATAATGGGCTCTTTAGTGTAGCAGAGAATGGTCTAACATGGTCCAATGGCAGGATGTTGAAGCTAGACAAATTCCAACTAGAATAAGCCATACATTTTTAACAGTGAGGGTAATTAACCATTGGAACAATTTATAAGGCTCCTGGTGGATTCTCCATCACTGACACTTTTAAAATCAAGATGGGATGGTTTTCTAAAAGAGCTGGGAATTATTTTGGGGGAGTTCTGTGGCCTGCGTTATACAGGAGGTCAGCTAGGTGATCAGATTTCAGAGTAGCAGCTGTGTTAGTCTGTATCCGCAAAAAAACCAGGAGTACTTGTGGCACCTTAGAGACTAACCAATTTATTAGAGCATAAGCTTTCGTGGGCTACAGCTCACTTCATCGGATGCATTGCCGATGTAGCCCATGAAAGCTTATGCTCTAATAAATTGGTTAGTCTCTAAGGTGCCACAAGTACTCCTGTTTTTTTTAGGTGATCAGAGTAATCCCTTCTGGCCTTGGACTCTATGAATATGTAAAGCCCTTGGTGCTCCTTGGCAATGAAAGCTGCTGCACAAAGGTAAGGTGAATAGAATAAGAGATACAGAGGAGAGGAAAGGACCAGGGGACACGAAAAGCATTGAAGTCAAGGGGCCTTGGGGAAGTGGAAGAGGAAGGAATAGAGTCACAAGTGAAACTACAGGTTTCAAAGTAACAGCCGTGTTAGTCTGTATTCGCAAAAAGAAAAGGAGTACTTGTGGCACCTTAGAGACTAACCAATTTATTTGAGCATGAGCTTTCGTGAGCTACAGCTCACTTCATCGGATGCATACCGTGGAAACTGCAGCAGACTTTATATATACACAGAGAATATGAAACAATACCTCCTCCCACCCCACTGTCCTGCTGGTAATAGCTTATCTAAAGTGATCATCAGGTTAGGCCATTTCCAGCACAAATCCAGGTTTTCTCACCCTCCACCCCCCCACACAAATTCACTCTCCTGCTGGTGATAGCCCATCCAAAGTGACAACTCTTTACACAATGTGCATGATAATCAAGTTAGGCCATTTCCTGCACAAATCCAGGTTCTCTCACTCCCTCACCCCCCTCCAAAAACCCACCCCCATACACACACAAACTCACTCTCCTGCTGGTAATAGCTCATCCAAACTGACCACTCTCCAAGTTTAAATCCAAGTTAAACCAGAACATCTGGGGGGGGGAGGGGGTAGGAAAAAACAAGAGGAAATAGGCTACCTTGCATACTACCATCACAAAGGAGGGACTGAAAACAAGTTATTATTGACCCCGCCCCCTTCTCCCCAATGCTTGACACTTGCTATCAGGAAATCAAGAAAGACAGGACTGGAGGAGCATGAGCTAGAATGAAACGAGGGTCTGATTTCGAATGTACTTCAATTTTATGCCTTATCTCACAGTGGTAACTCTAAAGTTGCACACAATTGCTTAAGTAAGCGCACCCAGCTGGCTGGTAAATAGACGATGAGTGATCTGCATGCCCTGAGTTTGCATTTCTCACATGGAATGCTTCTTATCTGTAGATCAGTTTCCCCTTTTTTCTTATGCCACACTTATGCACATTGTCCCTAAAGTTAATTCAGAGGCAGGGGAGAGTAAGTGGGGAAATACCCTTATCAGCTTCTCTCTGCATCCCCTTTCATAGCTATAAATCAAGTGGATTTGTAATGCTCTCCTGTCAGGTATGGGCATTATGGCAGTGATGTGCAGTCATCTCAGTAATGTATGCCATGGAATGTGCCTTATCTGATCTACCTTCTGTTTTTTCTTTTTACTCCTTAGGCCAGTGCACACCTCTATTTCTCCACCCTGCTCCAGATCTCTCTGCAGTGAATAGAAGTGTTGTCATTGACTTCAGCAGAAGCAGGATTGTGCTCTTGATGTGTAAAAACTCAGAAGGCAGCACATACAATCACCATTTTGGTTTCTTAGGCCATGATCCTGCAATCAAATCCATATAAACAGACCCTCGATGAAAATGAGTGCAGCTCCTCAAGGCTGCAGGATCTGGGCCAGAGACTGTGAGTATAACATTACCAGAGTGTGTTGTGCCCCAGTCAATAGTGGATAACAATCAACTACTACTCTATGGAGGTAGCGATCTACTCTGTAGTGCTATAGAGCTACCTTAAGAACTTATTATGGCCTGCATTAGTGGAATACGAGAGCACCTCAGCGTATTTATTTATCCTCACTACCCCTGTGAGGCAGGACAGTGCTATTATCCCCATTTTACTGAGGGAGAACTGAGGCACAGAGAGACGAAGTGACTTTTCATAGATTCTAAGGCCCGAAGGGACCATTTTGATAATCTAGTCTGACCTCCTGTGTAACACAGGCCAGAGAAGTTCCCCCAAATAATTCCTAAAGCAGATATTTTAGGAAAACATCCAGATTGATTTAAAAGTGGTCTGTGATGGAGAATTCATCATGACCCTTGGTAAATTGTTCCAATGGTTAATTACTCACCGTTAAAAATGTAGGCCTTATTTCCAGTCTACTTTGCCTAGTTTCAGATTCAAGTCATTGGACCATGTTAGACCTTTCTCTGCTAGATTGAAGAGCCCGCTATTAAATATTTGTTCCCCATGTAGGTACTTATAGACTGTAATCAAATCACTCGTTAACCTCCTCTTTGTTAAGCTAACTAGATTGAACTCCTGGTGTCTCTCACTATAAGGCAGGTTTTCTAGTCCTTTAATCATTCTCATGTTTCTTCTCTGAACCCTCTCCAATTTATCAACATCCTTCTTGAACTGTGGGCACCAGAACTGGGCACCGTATTCCAGCTGTGGTTGTAGAGGTAACATAACCGCTCTACTCTTACTTGTGATTCCCCCGTTTATGCATCCATGGATCACATTGGCCCTTTTGCAGAGGGAGCTCATGTTCAGCTGATTATGTACCATGACCCCCAAATCTTTTTTCAGAGTCACTGCTTCCCAGGATAGACTTTCCCATGGTCACACAAGAAGCGTGTGGTGGAGCGGGGAATCAACCCCAGGTCTCCACTGGCATCCTAACCATTGGGCCCTTCCTTCCACTCATGCTGAAGGTTCTATTTTCAAACTACTGATGATCCATATACAACAGAGTGATGGGGTATGTACCCCGCCCCCGGCTTTGAAGCGGTTAAACTGATCCTGAGAAGCAGTTTCGTTACCTGGCTGCACCTGTAGGGAGAACCAGGCTTAATTGACCATGACATCCAACTGGGCAGGAGCAGATTGGTCATCACGAAGCCAGGAAGTTTGCAGCAGAAAGAGGCTGCAAAGAGAGAGACTCCAGTCACTCTCTGGTGGATAGAACACTCTCTGGTGGTAGCAAGTGGCCCAGGGAGTAGACCTTCGCTGCCAGCTACAGGATCTCTGGACTGGAACCCAGAGTAGAGAAAGGACCTGGTTTCCCCTATCAGCCACCAAGAAAGATGGGGTGAAACCCCCCGAAGTAAGGGGTATACAGACCATGGAGCCCAGAGACAGATGAAAGACCTGATGTAAGGTCACCAGACTATTGCTTGGTTAGACTCTGTTAACCTGGAAAGAGTGGACTAGAGAGTGACCTGGCCAGAGGGCCAAGTTGCGAGAAGAGAGTCTACAATGATGGCAGAGGGTGTCATAGGGAGAGACAGCCGCTATGCCATGCCTGGCCACGAGGAGGTGCTCCTGCAGTGAGCAAACCCCTGTACAAGCAGACGTATAGAGCCGTTCTGCTGGTTCACCCCTGCAGCCAGGCAGCGTGGGTTACAGTCGTTTCAGTTTGGGGGTGTATACGCATTCGAACAATGCTGACGACTCACGTGAGGTGTTGTTACATACGCTCCTTGAGGAAGAGCCCGTGTCTGTCTCTGTGTTTGTACACAACCCAATGTTTATACACAACCTGGCATAATGGGACCTGATCCCTCATTGGAGCCACCTAAGTATTAAATAATAATTACAGAAGAGGATTAGGTTTCCACAGTCCAAAATGACTGGTGGGTGGAAATGGAATCTCTCCCTTCTGCGGTAGAAAGGAGGAAGGGGCAGAAAGCTTGGCCTCGAAAATGAAATCTGCCCAGACAAATCTGTCTACATGGACCCATGGAATAAACGTGGAATGGGAGCTGTCTGTGTTGGATTTCTTCCGACAACCCTTCATGCAACAGGGGAAACATGTGTGGAATGTGACAAGCCTGTTCTCTCGCTGTTTGTGTAAACTAGTTGGGTCTATTCTCTTCATCTTGAAGTGAACATTTTAAGGCTCCTTGCAAAGCAAATTTACTTTTCCAAAGTACAAGAGCCTGCTCCAGGGAGACCACAGGTTGACTCGGTGGATCTAATTTTTTTTTGCTTCTGAAGCAACAGACTGTGAACATCTGTCTGTCTGAATCCAAGAGCGCACGCTTGAAATTGTGGGGCTGGATTGAGTAGACTGCATGGTTGGTAACCCCTTAATGGACCTTTCCCAGGGACCGGCCCCTGAAGGATTAACATATTTTGGCATCTAAAAGACATGATCTAGTTCAACTCCAAATTAATGCATGAAAGTCCTATGGCCTGTGTTACACAGGAGGTCAGACGAGATGATCATAATGGTCCCCTCTGCCCTTAGAATCTATGAATTCCAGGCAGGGCCAAAAAGCTCAGGATTCAAACTGGACTTGCCTTAAAATGGGACAGTGGCACTTGAGCAACCTACAAACGTCTCACAGCACGTTACAAAGATGGATGAGTTCAGCCTTACACCATCGTGAGAAAGCACAATAGGTAAGAATGATTTGTATGCATATTACAATAGCATCTGCAGGCTCTGGCTGAAATCAAGGCCCCAGTCATGCTAGGCCTTGAAGAAACAAGGAGCAAGAGACAAGCCTTGCCTCAAGCTGCTAACAATCTAACTAGACAAGACCGAGGGGTGAAATAGGTGAAGTGGCTTGCCCCAAGGTCAGACAGCAGGTCAGTGGTGAATGCAGGAAAAGAATCCAGGTCTCCTGGGTCCCAGTGCAGTGGCCTTTCCACACTCCTTATAGAGGACTGTTACTATAAATAATAACATCTTAATACTTACTGTTGGCATTTTACTGATAGGCAAACTGAGGCAGAGAGCGGTGAAGTGAGTTGCCTACGGTCACACTGCAAGTTGGTAGCAGAGCCAGGAACTGAACCGAGGCGTCTTGATTCCCGGCATCTTATCCGCCCCCCTCAATAAGAGCATTTGTATAGCAAGAAATGCGCTTTGGCCTGTCATTGTTTTGGATTCCCTGTGCTGCTATTAGAGAAATTTGTGCTTGGCATCAGGGTTTCCTCCCGCACAGCGTAGCCGCTCCCGCAGGGAAGTCATAATGGGGTGTCTGACACAGCAGTGGGTTCCCACTGGGATGAAGGGGCTGCTCCTGGTGCAGCGCTGGGCCTGTCCTGCAGGCTGGTGAAGAAGGAGGTGCTTGTGGGCCGCAAAGGAGGAATTCCACCGTGAGAAAAGAAATATGTTTGGGTAATGACGAAAAGTGGCAAGAAAACCTTTGGGGAAAGGCATGCAAAGCCTTTGGGCTCAGAGACCCACCGAGGAAAAGGGATTAACAGGAGACGTAGGCCCTGATCAAGGGCAGTGCCTGTCAGGGACTGGGACGTAGGTGGTTGTGCCTAGTGGTTGGAGCAAAGTCCTTTGTTCGTCCACAGCATAGGCACAGCAAGGCTTCTCCTCAGGCCTCATCTGGAGAAGGCAGAGGGCAGTCAGCTCTCTATGGCCTGTTCAGCTCTTGGCCTCTGTGCTGAGAATGCCTACAAGGGGCCTAGTTACTACACAGGAACATAGGCACTGCCAGTCTGGATCAGATGCAGGGTCCATCTAGCCCAGTAGCCACTCACCAAAAGTGCCCAGTACCAGATGCTTCAGTGGAAGCTGACAGAAACCCTGCAGTAGGTAGCTGTAGAATAACCTACTCTCAAGGGAAATTGACTCCTGATCCTCAATGGTTAGAGCTTGGCTTATTGCCCTGAAGCATGAGGGTTGATGGACCTTCCCAAACTCTTGGCTATTTTGAAATATTTATTCTTATATCTCTGGTTATTCTTGTTATCCTTATAAATGTCAAATCCCTTTTTTGGCTCTTGCTAGGCTCTTGGCCTCAAATGATGTCTCACGGCAGTTGTTATTATTATTATTATTATTAATAAACATTTATATGGGGTAGAGCCTGGAAGCCGAGGTCCCACTGTATGGGACACAGAATAAATGACAGTTCCTACCCCAAAGAGCTTACAGTCCAAAATACAAGACATATCAGGTGGGTGAGGCAAACACATGGGAATAGTTTGGGGGAGCCAGTAAACTGCAAGCTTCAGGCAGGCACAGAATTTGCCCCCTCCCCCCCATGTGCAGCCCCGCTGGCCTGACTGGAGCTGTTGCCCCCCACAGATATAGAAGTCAAACTACACCTAAGGGCAAACAAGGACCTGGGTGGAGGGTGTGGAGGAGCCAGGGTCAGAAGAATACTCCTACCTTGCCGCCTGTCTAGTTGTTATCAGTAGGCAGTTTTCTGTATGCGGTGAGTTCCACAGGCTAACGGCATTGTGGGGCAAAGTATTTCCTTTGGTCAGTGTTGAATTTGCCCTCTTTCATTGTCACTGAATCCTCCCCAGTGCCCGGTGGTGGTGATTTTAATGCCATGGACCATTGTCCAGAGGAAACCGGGCTGAGACCACCCAGGTAGGGGTGTGTTTGAACCCATGACTTAATGGGAAAAGGATCTCTAGCTAATTAAGAAGTCCCTGAGCAATCTGAAAACTTGTCTAGACAAACAGTTAAGTTGCGGCAAGCTGGGGTGTAAATCTACCCCGCACTAGCCCGCCATGCACGGAAAATTCCCTTGAGCCATTTGATCTACCCTGCGTTGAAACGGGTGTACATCAAAGTGCACTCGGCACAGGGCCCGCCTGGACCCTTAATGCATGGCGGGCGAGTGAGGGATAGATTTATACTCCAGGCTGCCGCAGGCTAAGTACAGTAACTCCTCACTTAACGTCGTCCCGGTTAACGTTGGTACGTTGATCAATTAGGGAACTTGCTCGTTTAAAGTTGTGCAATGCCCCTTATAACGTCATTTGGCAGCCGCTTGCTCTGTCCACGGCTTGCAGGAAGAGCAGCCCGGTGGAGCTGGCTGGTGGGGGCTTGGAACCAGGGTGGGCCGGCAGCCCCCCTATCAGCTCCCCTAAGTTCCCTGTGCGGCAGCCGCCCAGCACGCTACCAACTGCCGGGTAGTTCAGCTGTCCCTCCCCCCGCTCCTGCCCCACATCGCCACAGAGCTGTGCGGGGGGGCGGGGGGAGGAGACGGACGACAGGGCTCAGGGCTCAGCTGCTGTCTCAACTTGCTGATCTACTTAAAAAGGCAGTGTACTTAGAGTGGGGTCAGCGTACTTAAAGGGGCAATGTGCATCTCTCTCTCACACACACGGTATGTGTCTCTGTCTCTGTCTGCCATGCTGTTTCCCGTCCCTCCATTCTTGCTGCCTTGTAGAGTGTGAGGCTACATTAACAACAGTGAGTTAACTCTTGAGGGCTCAGCCGAGTGCTAGTTCATCATTTAGCAGAAAGGCATTCCCTGGGAAATATCCCACCCTCTTCCACCCTCTGACTTCACCACCTCAACCAAGCTTCATAATCATTATTGCTGTGTACACTATTAAATCATTTGTTTAAAAAGTATATGTGTGTGTGTGTATATATATATATATATATATATAATATAGTCTTTTGTCTGGTGAAAAAAATTTCCCTGGAACCTAACCCCCCCTATTTAGATTAAGTCTTACGGGGAAATTGGATTCGCTTAACATCGTTTAGCTTAAAGTAGCAATTTTTCAGGAACATAACTACAACATTAAGCAAGGAGTTACTGTATTCATCTAGACAAGCACTAATTCTCTTTGCAAGGAGTTAGCGATAGTCTCTGAGGAGATACTCTCTCCCTAAGTCTGCATAACACCAGATACCTTTGTTACTAGGGGGAGAGGAGATTTTTCAAGACCTTACTCGTTAAAGATGTTTCTGGGGTTTTGCCTTTTCCGGAACAGGCCTTGGCATGGCGTTGGGCCAGGAGAATGATAAATTCATATGGAAGAAGCTCACCAGTAAGCCGGTTTGACACAAACAGCTGAGCTGTCAAATTTTCTCATAATGCAGCCACACACACGTCTGTGCTTCCGTGCCAAATGAGATCTGACATTTAATTTAAAATCCACGGGCTCGCTTAATGTCTTGCCTCACTACAATAAGAGGAGTGGAACAGCAGGGCATTCGCTCTGCTTTTGTAGGTTTTTAATGGCAAGAATGAACCCGAAGAGTTTACTTCTCCCCTAGTTACTTAATAATTCAGAGCAATCCACCCATGAGAGAACATTTCACTTGGAGCGCTACCATCCTAACAGCCATTATTTGATTAAAAAAATCTTACAGCCCACCTCAGGAAACCCACTCAACCCAAGATGGGCCCTTCTCAATCTATGAAAAGAATACTAGGGTCTGCAGTAAACTGAGAGACCCCAGAGCCGGGGCCCACAAGTGAGCGTCATTCTGTGAGAAGAAAAGGAGTACTTGTGGCACCTTAGAGACTAACCAATTTATTTGAGCATAAGCTTTCGTGAGCTACAGCTCACTTCATCGGATGCACTTCATCCGATGAAGTGAGCTGTAGCTCACGAAAGCTTATGTTCAAATAAATTGGTTAGTCTCTAAGGTGCCGCAAGTATTCCTTTTCTTTTTGCGAATACAGACTAACACGGCTGTTACTCTGAAACCTGTCATTCTGTGAGAAGCCGCCTTTGCAACACAAGACTACAAAGCGAGCCAGTAGCAAAGCCAAGAACAGAAACTGCATTCCTTGAATCAAGGCACATCTCTGTGGCCAGAAGACCATGATGCCTGGCTGTGAGACCCACCCCTTGCTTCTGGATATTAAAAGTTGTTCAGAGCTGGTGTAGAAGCCCTTCTGTGTTCCTCAATGATTGGTTATGGCATTTGGGGTTCGGATTTGTGCACACCTCAGTACCTATTATTCTGCTATTCATTCTTCATTTCCATCTGCTGCTTGGAAATGGCACTGCTATCTGTCTGTCTATCTACCTAGGTTTTGTAAGATTGTCCATAACCCTGGTTTGTGATATATTTCCTCCTACACCTCAGCTGACTGCTTGCCTCTCCCACACTCTCTACTTTCGCTATTGCTCTTCCCTCTCCATTTTCTGACTTGCTGCTTCACTCTATTCTCACTATATGCCTCCAGCGTCAGGTTACAACTCTGTTTCCAACATCCCAGCTCTCTCCTCTCACAGACCATTTGGAACCAGTCTCCATCTGTAAGTTGTTGGACATTCTGTTCCTTTGCTTGTTGCTGTCCCCATTTTCTTTCTTCCACTGTATTGTTTATTCTCCCTAATTATAGTCTCCTTCCCAGCCACAAATCTGTTTTCCCAGTTAAGAGATTGATGTCTCCAATGTTCTCCTTCCTGGTTTGTATCTGAGCTTTCGAAGTGCATCCTTTTTCATTTCTGCTGAAGAGTTTTTATATCCTTCCATTCCAGATTCTATTAGAGAATATTTCAAGGCTGTGGTCTTTCCTTAGTTCTGTCCTTAATAATTAATATATCTTTTCCCTTTTCACTGACAGCTTCAACTTTGGTCATCAAGGCAAAAATCTATATTTTCCTGATCCTTCTGTTTCCTGTTGCTATGGTCAGTTCCTGACCACGTATCACTTGCTGCATGATTCTCCTCATACTGAGTGAAGTGCTCTGTTGGCACCATGACCCTGTAGGTCTGCTTAACTCAGACTTTAAATTAGCTCCCACATCTGGAAATCTTGGAATCGATGGATGTTGTAATACGCCTCATACTCCCATTCTTCTCCATAGAACAGTCACCCTGGTTGGATTAAATCTCCAAGGATGCACCAGGTTCTCCCCATTTGGAGAGGCGAAGAGGTGCCTCATGGGAGATGTAGTGTGGGCAGGGAGTCCAGCCCATAGAGGAAAATAGGGCATGAGCCAACCAAACTACAACACCCGTGAGCACCATGGCAGCATTCCCAAATTGAAATCTTTTGGCATTCAGGTGTTCCGTGTTTTTTGGGGAAAAAATAAATTTGCCATGGAAAGCAGTCACTTTTCAAGAAAAATTTCATACTTGAAAATTTAGTTGAAAAACAGTATCAATGGAAAATTTTCAGTCAACCTTAGCAGGAAATGACAATAAACTCCCTGCTCTCTACTTCCTGTATGTATACAACCTCAAAGTCCATTGGCCTTTTTAATCGTCATCTCATATTCCAAACTTTCACGTCTAATTTCCTGTTGTAGCTGTGCCTCAGTGGGTCACAACTGAGGATGCCAAATTCAGGGCAAACTGCTGAGAAATAGGGCAGATACACCCCAAGACTGGTTGCTAATTCCCCATAGGATATACCAAGCCAGCAAGAAAAGTAAACTTCTGTTTTAGCACACTGGCTAACAAGAAGTCATAAAAGCAGTTTCCTTAGGCATTCCAGTTCTTATATCACCACCAAAAACATTGGATTTAGAGATGAGTGGTTCTTTAAAAGCAATCTCTTCAAATAAAAGATTCTTCTGATGCCAAAGAACCAACCACACACCCAGGTCAATATATTACTTAGATCTTATCCAAAAATCACGCTGATGCCAATCCTTTAGTATGTAAAGTCTAAAGGTTTATTCATAAAAAGAAAGAAAGAAAAGTGAGAGTTAAAATTGGTTAAAGGAATCAAATACGTACAATAATTGCAAAGTAGCTCTCTGCCTGCCAAGGTTGCTATGAAGGTTCAATCACTTAATGTATTTAGACTCCTAATTTCCACTGAATTCAGTGGAAGCTGGGAGTCTAAATACCTTTGAGGATCTGAGCTTCAGTGCTTAAGGAGCCTGCCAGGGCTCAGCTTTATTCTGTGTCTGGTTCTAGCGGGCTGTGCACGACAAGTGCCTCACAGCGCCCCACCCAGACTCTGTGTCTGGGAAGCTCAGCCCTTAAAGGCGTCGTCCCTGATACCACAGCCTTGTCTTCGCTGCATTGTTAGCTCAAGCCATAACTTGAGTTTTGACCCTAACCTGAAATGCACACACATATATCTAGCTGGAGTTAAGTCGTGCTTTAAACTCAAGTTTTTTGGCCTCAATGCGTATGTGTCATACTGCAGCTGGCAGCGAGCCTCCCAGCCTGGGTGGACAGACTCGCACTGTCGGGGTTTGAGCTAGCGCACTGAAAATAGCTGTGTAGACACTGGCTTGGGCAGCAGCTTGGGATCTCAAGGCCACCTGGTCCCTGGGTATGAGGTCGGGTGTTCTAGCCTAAGGGCTTGTCTTCATGGACAGCTGTAGCACTTGAGCGAAGACCCCACTACACTGACGGAATAGCTTCTCCTGTTGGCGTAGTTAATGCACCTCCCCGCCAGGCAGGAGCTGTGTTGGCGGGAGAAGCTCACCCGGTCACGTAGTGCTGTCTACACCAGGGGTTGGAGATTAATGAGTCTGCTCTACAGCCTTAGCTAACAGCCATACGGCTTTTAGCTCATGCAGTAGAGGCTCATGCACTAAGCTCCAGGGGTCCTTGGTTCAATCCTGCCCGCCGCCGACCGGGGTCTGTGGATGTTATACTCGCTCGAACCCCGCTCGTGAGCATCTGTTGCTGCAGGCTGAGAAACTGACTCTCAGCAGTCGGGTCAGTGCTGCTGACGCTGCAGTGAGTTATGCCGTGAGGATGCAGCAGCTGCAGTTACAACCACAACTCATCAGCCACTAGTCCAGTCACTTCACCTAGCTCTGGTGTGGGTTCACGGTGCGGCTGTTCTCGCTCAAGCCAAGCTAACTCCAATGGCATAGCTGGAGAGAACTAACGCGTGCTGTTGCAGTGAAGACAGACAAGCCTTGAAGAATCTTTCCCTCCTATGCAGGCCTGTGAGATCAATGGCACAATCTAGCCTCTTGCGGGAAGAGGAATTTCTCAGAGTGGCTCTAGAGAATTGAGGGAAACCCCCATCACTCGAGTCAGTCAAGGGGGGACTAGTGAGTGTAGTGTAGCAGGGGAATATCCTGCAGTGAGGGCAGAGGGGACTGCTACAGGCTGAGGACCAACTGGCTAAGCAACAGTTCTGCAGAAAAGGACCTGGGGATTACAGTGGATGAGAAGCTGGATATGAATCAGCCGTGTGCCCTTGTTGGCAAGAAGACTAATGGCATCTTGGGCTGCATTAGTAGGAGCTTTGCCAGCAGAACGAGGGAAGTGATGATTCCCCTCTATTCGGCACTGGTGAGGCCATATCTGGAATACTGCGTCCAGTTTTGAGCCCCCCACTACAGAAAGGATGTGGACAAATTGGAGAGAGTCCAGCGGAAGGCAATGAAAATGATTAGGGGGCTGGGGCATATGACTTACGAGGAGAGGCTGAGGGAACTGGGCTTATTTAGTCTGCAGAAGAGAAGGGTGAGCGGGTATTTGATAGCAGTCTCCAACTAACTGAACGGGGGTTCCAAAGAGGATGGAGCTCAGCTGTTCTCAGTGGTGGCAGATGACAGAACAAGGAGCAATGGTCTCAAGTTGAAGTGGGAAAGGTCTAGGTTGTATATTAGGAAACACTATTTTACTAGGAGGGTGGTGAAGCACTGGAATGGGTTACCTAGGGAGGCGGTGGAATCTCCATCCTTAGAGGCCTGGCTTGACAAAGCCCTGGCTGGGATGATTTAGTTGGTGTTGGTCCTGCTTTGAGCAGGGGGTTGGACTAGATGACCTCCTGAGGTCTCTTCCAGCCCTAATCTTCTATGATTCTATGACTGACTCACCCAGGAAAGCTGGGTGGGTTTTTCCCATTTGTGAAGTTCTTCTCAAATGTTCTTTGCCCTCTTTCGCAGCTCCACGTAGCTCCATGTGAATGGCTCCTCCAGTGGATTGGGGGCAGGGACTTCATAATAACACAAAAAGAAATGGAGTACTTGTGGCACCTTAGAGACTAACCAATTTATTTGAGCATGAGCTTTCGTGAGCTACAGCTCACTTCATCAGATGCATACTGTGGAAACACATAATAACATAATAACACAGATTATTTCTGCTCCCTGTTACGGATGGTGCCCATCATGTGGTACCAGAGTTCCTGATCGTCTGTGGGGAAGGGAAGGGGTTGTTGGATCTCCAGCTGCTGTTTAATGTTCTCAGGACAGCAGTGTCCTGGAGACCTTTTCTCCTTTTCCCTCTGCCTGAGAGATGCAGCTGTGTCTACCAGAGACAGACCTTGCCTCCAGGTTCCATGACTTTGTAGCCCCAAAAGAGGATTGTGCTGTACTTGGAGTTACACCTTACACCAACCTAAACCGGTGGAGAATAGAGCAGCCTGCTTATTAAAGAGTGCATTTCATTGGGCGCACATGGCCCCAGTGCCCCATGATCTGCACTGGCTGCCTACTAGTTTCAGGGTGGCATTAGGAACACAGAACGTAGGATTGGAGGGGACCTCCTGGGTCACTGAGTCCAAACCCCTGCTATCAGAGGCATCCCCTCCATATAATCTCATTCATAAACTGATCAATCTCCATTTTAAAGCCAGTTTGGTTATTTGCCCCCACTGCTCCTACTGGGAGGCTGTTCCAGAACCTCACTCCTCTGATGGTTAGAAACTTTCTTCTAATATCCAATCTTTGTTTATTCATGGCCAGTTTATCCCCACTTGTTCTTGTGCCAATGTTGTCCTTTAGCTCTTCTCCCCCACTCCTGTTTGGTTGGTAAGGTGTTGCCTTGGACCTATAAAGCCCTGAATGATTTGGGACTTGTGTTCACCCTTGCTAGACTGCCAGGCTGTGATTGGTGGAGTCTGTCGAGCTGGGAATCTCATACAACCTCCTCCCAACACAACACACCACTATTCCGGACATCCACAACCTATCATGTTGGAAGTGGGTGGTTTGGAGAAGGGGGATGGAGAAGCATGTGTGGAGGGGGCAGATTTAAGATGGTGGTGCATGGGCTATTGTAGACAGTAGTTGCGGTATGTGGCTTTGGGTGGAGGAGTAGAGGTTGGCTTTGCCTTCCCATTCTTTTCTGGGTTCCCTGAGCACCAGCCATCCTCTGCACTGAGTAAGGCAGGGGTGCTGTAGTAAAAATAGCATGTGATCAAGAATTAAAGACTATTATACTGGTGTATAATGCATGCACACCAAGGGGTTGAGTTAAGAATTTAGCTGCCAAACTTTAACAAACCTCTGCTGAGTATGTGCAAGCTGAGATTTTTCTGAGGCTTTCAACATGGCAAAATTTGGGCAGATTTTCACAGGGAAAGCAAAGGGCACATCCTTGAAACCAGGGAGTCCCCCTTCTAAATTCCAGGTCCCTGCTCCAAAGCATGGGGGTGATAGAGCTTCTCAGTGAAACACTTGTAATCATTTTTGTTACATGGGCCGAACTATGTGTTTTTCCCTAATTTTGTTCTTGGAAATGGCTGTCCTTTTTTTTTTTTTTAAATGAAACTTTCCTGAATAATAGTGCCTGAGGCAGACACCCAGCATGGAAAACTTCAGGTGAAATGGTTAGTTTGGCAAAGTTATGTAACCCTTCTGCCAGGCCAAGTTGATAGCAGCAAGGGCCGGGTTCAGTACACAGGGGTTCCCTCTCATTAAAGCAAATGCAAAACTGGCTCGAGCCCCCACCCAGTGACCTGGGAAAATCTTACACACCCCCTGGGCGCCTCAAGGAGGCAATACTTCCCCTCTCGCAAGCACGGCGTCTCGGTGTAGTAGAGAATCTTTAATAACATGAGGTAAACAACATCAGCATTAAATTGGGGAAACACCACAACTAGTGTTCATTAACCAAACCATGAACACCGACCCACCCCAGAAAAATTGGGCCACATCCTTTCCCTTAGGCCCTTGAGTCCCAGAACCCAAACGTCTCTTGAGTCCAGCAATCCACAAATCACCCAAAGTCCAAAAAAGTCCAGAGTTCAAAAGTTCATCTGCAGAGTGTTACTCCCCAGTCTGGCCGGAATGTGCCTGGGGGCGGGGGGGGAAAGAGGTAAGGGGCACCTTACGTGTCCTGAAGCTGACTGCCCCACAGGGCTCTGCTCCGCTCTGCACAGCTCGCCGTCTCACGACCGGCTCCGCTCAGCTCGCCGTCTCACGAACACACCGCCGTCTCACGAACACACTGCTGACTCACGACCAGCTCCGCTCGCCGTCTCACGAACACACCGCTGTCTCACGACCAGCTCTGCTCCGCTCGCCGTCTCACGAACACACCGCTGTCTCACGACCAGCTCCGCTCCGCTCGCCGTCTCACGAACAGCTCCGCTGCACACTAGATCTTCCGGCTCCCCACTACTTGACACAGTGCTCAGTGATTTCAGCTCTCAGTGATTTCAGCTCATAGTAGTGGGAGCCTTAGTGCTGGTGCACCATAAGGCTGAAGTGAATTCAGCACAGTACCTGTAACAAAACTCTTAATAGACCCAAAATTAGCTCTGACATTCCACAGTGGAGAGAGACAGAGGTGCAATTGGTGCTTCAGGCCCTCACAAAGGGGCCTACACCACCAGGCACTAATACCTGTCTCAAGTCTCTCTCAATTCACAGAGTTTTGGAACCCATGTCCCTTGCCTAGCGAGTGCTACTCAGTTGATGGTGAGTCCTCCATCATAACAAAAAGGCCAAGTACAGTTCCAAGCACAGTTCCCATAATCAGGGTACTAACAATTTATTCTTCCCGCCCCAATAACAGAGACACTGGGGATCCCACAGCAGCCAAAGTGACCATTTGGGCAGTTATGGCCTCATTCTAGGCGGGGTGGGTGTGCCTATGCAAATGAGATCAGCCCCTGAAGTTCTTTTCCACAACTTGCCACACCTCACCACCAGATGTCAGGGTGGAGCCCACCCTGTCTCTGCTTACAGTTATAAGCAACTGAAAACAGGGTCTTTTAATAGAAAGTATCGGGCAATCTTAGCTTTAGGTGGCATTACGAGTTCTGTAACTGGAGAACTAATATAATGCACCATCCGAGCTCTGCTTGGTCATGAGGATCCACTCTGCAGATAAGTTCTCTGAGGCAGGGACTGTCTCACACTGTGTCTGTAAAGTGCCTAGCGATTTTGGGCTATATATATAAACACCTAGGCCCACATCCACAGAGGTATTTAGGATCCTATCTTCCACTGAAATCAATGGACATTAGGAGCCTAAATACCTTTGTGGATCTGGTTCTCAAATATTGTTTTTTGTCTTTACAAAGTGCTTTACAAAGGAGGCAAGTAGCATTACCCTAAATTTGGCAATGGGTAAACTGAGGCATAGAGCAGCGACATCACTAGCTAGGAGGCTAGTGACAGAGCCAGGAATAAAAGTCAGATTTTCTGAGTCCCAGTGCCCTATCGATTGGTGGACACTGACTCCCTAATATGTGCACTCTGTGATATATTTGGTTTAAATCTTGACTTCCCGCTCACTAGATGCTCAGATACAAAGGTGGTGAGCACAGCAAGAGCTCCTAGCTAGCTAGGTGGCTCATTGTTTTGTCCTTCTTCCGAAGCCATCCCTGGATCTAAGTTCAGTTTTTCAGGATGGTATGCTTTTTCTGAATTTCCTTAGCTTATATCCAAATCTGGCCTGTTTGACTCCTCGAATCGTTTCTTTTGGTGCGATTTGGAAAGTCTCCCTCCTAATCATCTCGTTGACGTGACTTTTCAGCACTGCGAACTCCTCTGCGTGCCGGCAGCTGCGCCCCGTAATGAAGTCAGAGAAGACCATTTGCCTGGGTGATGTTTATCAGGCTGCCGCTACAATCCCCCCTTTGTTAGTCCTCTTCTCACCCCTCTTCGGCTGGCAGGTTCCCATGTACCTTGCACTCCCTTTACCTTTCGCTTTGCCTTTAAATGAACAGAGCCAGCAAACATGAGTGCAGCACTGTCTGTGGCTACCGTAGGTTTATTATTAGTTTGGCTTGAGGAGCCCAGGAGCTAGTGGTGATGACAGGCCAATGAGACACATTGTGACCCTGATGTTTAAGCATCTGGATGGGCCTAGCCCAAACCCTCCTCTAGTGATATGCATGGATTATGCAGCAGGGCAGATCCTCCCCTGGTGCAAATTCAAGTCATCAGGCACTATTACCGTTTACTCTGGCTGAGGATCTGCCCCTAGAGTACAGTCCATGCACCATAACAGTGTTTGCGTTCTGCTCAGTGATCTTGGTCCTCCTTCTGTGTAAACTGATATCAGCTCGTCACAGGATTCCTTTCGCTCCTCTCATTGTGTTGTGCTTCGGCCAAGGAGCATTTGACAACATACCACAAACACTCATGCTACCTGATAGGGAAGTATTCTTCCACGGACAAGGCAGACAGCTTCAGGCGGCTGCTATTTTTGTGTTTCTTTGTGCCTGCTCCCCACTTCAAAGTAGGCGGTTACTAAACACGATAGGCAATCTGCAGATGTGTGCGGGAGCGAAAGGACTTGGTGGAGCAGAGATCTCAGATGGAGAGAGCTTTTCAGAGATCACAAAAGGCTGCTGTGAAGGCACCGGTGTCTGACGATCAGGATGGCAAATGTGTATCTCTCTAACAGGGATTTATTGAAAGCACGTTTTCTTTTATGCTCCATCAAAGGCACCATGGGCCAGTGGAGAAGGCAAGGAACTGGCAGTCAGGAGTCTTGGGTTTTATTGTCTGACTCACTGTTCGACTTTGGATCACTCCGTGTCTCAGTTTCCCCATCTGTGAAATGGGGATAATGATACTCAGTCTCCTCTTGAAAAGTGCTTTGAGACCAGAGGATGAAATAAGCTGCATGCATGGTGCATGTTTTTTAAAAATGTATTGAGTGCTGATGGAAGATTTAGGGCTGGTCAAAAATTTTCCATCAAAATTGTTTTTGATGCAAAATTGTGTCCTTGATTAATTTTGTCTTAAAAAGTGCCTGCTTTCCATGGAAAGCGCTGACTTTTTGATGAAAAAACGAACATCAACATCGTGGATAACATAGTTCCTCATGGGAGTTGTAGTTTGGGTGCTTCATGCCCCCATTCTGCTATGGGGGCTGCGTTCCTCAGCTGGACTACATTTCCCATGATGCACTGTTGGCAGGGAATCCCATGATGTAACGCAGTGGCTGAGCAAAAGAGGAGCCCATTGGGAAAACAGCCCATAGAAGACAATGTGGGCACAACGCTACAACTACAACTCCCATCAGGCACCACGGTAGCATTTCCAAATTGAAATTGTTGGGGTTTTATTTTTCACTAAAAAGTCGGAATTATCGAATCAAGTTCAAAGTCTCAGTCTTTATCTTGAAGGCGCTTAATGGCCTGGGCCACAGGTATCTAAAAGATCATCAGAACTTCCCGGATCAAGACTGTGGTCTGCAACTCTGCTCCTCCGGCATGATGGAACTCTCTACAACAAGGGAAAAGCTCATCCGCGTAGGAGACAGGATTTTCTTGGGGGCTGGTTGCAGAATGTGGGGGTGAACTCCCTCAGAAACCAAGGAGCCCCCCAAAACCTCACACACCTTCCACTCCAAGTGCAAGACACACTTCTTCCATCGGCCTTCTCTAACTGAAACACAGAACAATGTGTAAATAAAAAAAAAAATCCCTACCAAAACAAACCTGCACACACAGTGCTCCTGGGGAGAGCACAAACACATGTGCTAGGCTGTCATTAAGGCTAAGGGCTGCATTTTGATCTCAGTTACAATTGATATAAATCTAACCTCACTTGCCTCTCCCTGTTACTCTGGATTCTCACTGATGTAACTGAGACCTGACCCTGAAACAAGCCCTTTGTACCCCAGGAAGAGAAAATACCCACTCGGGTGTTCCTGCCTTTCAGTTAGTTAGCAAAGGGAATGACATCCTGATGCGAGGAACTTGACAGGAATGAAATCAGCTGACTGTACCACACAGGCCCTCCAGGCTCAATATGTCCTGATGACCCCTGAAGTTAAGAACTTCTGCTCCTCTTAATCTGGTTCCAGGTCAAGATTCTCACCTCAGGCCTGGGGTGTGTGTCACTGGTGGAGTCTACCCTTGTTGTTCTCTTTTGCTGGGGTTTGAGACACCAGTTAAGTACATGTAGCAATTTGTTAAGTGTCGTTTCCCTTTCTGTCTCTGCCTGATCGAACATGCTTTCTGGGAAGGAAGCCTCCTTCTCCAGAGTTAATTGAGTAGGTAACTCTGACCCTTGTTTACATCCAGTAGCAAAGGAGAGTGGGGACTTAGCAACAGCAACACATGGGAGTTTTTAATATGCGCCCTGGCATGCTAAGGAGCACGTTCTTATGACCTTTCAGAACAGGATTGAAAGCTGTTCCAGTACCAGGGGTACGCAATCCACCGTACGTAGACAACTGAATGGGGAGGGGGCTGCAAGAGGTTATGGGAAGGGCAGGAGGGCTTAATCTATCTCTGACAAGTTAATTAAATGTAAGCGCAAACATTCTTATCCCGCTGATGTCATGAAATACAGGTAGACTGGCTTTTCTTTCTGCTTGGCTATACAGAAGTGCTTAGAGGCCGCTGATATCTCAGTCCTTGATTCAGGAAAGCATTTAAGCATGTGTTTAAACTTTTATGCCTGTGCTTAAGGGCCATTGTGACTTAAGCACGGGCTTAAAGTTAAGCATACCCTTAAGCGTCCTGCTTGAACAGGGATTCTTTGCTGAAGGGGGCCTAACTAGGGGTTAGAAGGGTGATGGAATTTGCTTTCTGAGTAGGGAGGAGGGGAAGGGTTTAGTCACTAGTGGACACTAGTGATATGGAATGATCTGAAACACTGTGTGGTATTCAGGGATTTTCAGCAGAGGAAAATGTTTTTCCTTGTCTCAGATTTCTGGACAAAAGATGAGTTTCACTCACCACTTCTCCACGCACCCTAAAGCTGAAAATTCATTTCTCTACCCCAAAAAGCAGTTGTTTTCAGCGAGGAAACAACAGAAATGGGGAATCACCACCTAAAGCAAGTGCACAGTTTTACCCAGGTTGGTATGACTGATAGTTTTGTTCTCTCGGGCAGTTTCCACCTACCACTATGAGGTCCAGGAACCCAGGTCGAGGCCAGAAACCCTGTCAAAGAAGGATATTAGGTTGGTTTGGCATGATTTGCTCTTGATAAATCCATGCTGGCTAATCCTTATAACCCTATTATTCCTCTAGGTGCTTACAATTTGATTATTTAACTATTTGTTCCAGTATCTTTCCCGGTATTGAAGTTAGGTTGACTGACCTATAATTCCCCAGGTCCTCTTCGTTCCCCTTTTAAAAGATAGTATCATGTGTGCCCTTCTCCAGTCCTTTGGGACCTCACTGTCCTGCATATGATCTTAAATAATCTCTAGCGGTTCTGAGATTGCTTCAGCTAGTTCCTTACATACCCTAAGGTGAATTTCATCAGGCCGAGCTGACCAGAGTCATCTAATTTATTTAAATATTCTTTAATCTGTTCTGTCCCTAGTTTGGCTTGAGTTCCTTCCCCACTGTTGTTAATATTAATTGTGTCAAGTATCTGGCCACCATTAACCATTTCAGTGAACAAACATAGGAACAAAGGACTGGAAGGGACCTTCTGGGTCAATGAGACCAGTCCCCCCACCAGGCAACTCCGTTATATAGTCCTATTCATAAACTGATCAGGCCCTATAGATATGCTGTAGCTCAACAGCAAGTATTAGGTTTAATGCAGGAAGTACCTGGTGATATTTTCTGTCCTGTGATTTACCGAAGATCAGGGTAGATGGTCTTAATGGTCTCTTCTTGCCTTAAAATCTATGTATGTCCTCCAACAGAGATATAATTCAAAGGGAAAACGTGCTTCTCTGCAATACGCAGGAAACAGGCTGATCTTCTGCATGTTATCATTGTAACATCTCTCATTGCTCCCAGCCAGAAGAGTCTAGCAGTACCCATTTCTTCTAATGAGCTCAGGAGAGGGTTATTCAGCTGATGACCATGAAACAGGGACAGCCCAGGCTTCCTCACACTGCCTGTCCTTGTGCTTCACCCCTGCTCCAGAGGAAGCACTCGTAAACCTGGGAGGGGCAGTTAATTTCCAGGCCTGCCCAGTCTTTGGCCTCCCTGCTGGAATAGCTCACAAAGATGCCATGTCCATTTAAAATAATTCCAGCACACACCTGTCTGCCATGGTCTTTCAAACCCCAAATGGGGTGTTAAATGATTTGAAGCATGCAAGCTTTCAGTGTTTGTGTTGGAACAAGCTTGAGTTATTAATCCCTTTGTGAACCTGAGCGCCATATGATCATCAGGAACATTTCTGTGGCAGGCTGCCATCTTCCTTCACATCATTTACCTGGGAGTGACAAACACCTTGTTTTTAATGCTTATAATATTTTGCAGTTCTATAGCTCCTTTCACCCAAGCATCTCCAAGTGCTTTACAACATTCATTATTAAGTCTCACGACTCAGGCTGTGTGAATCCTGTCGTTTTCAGCTCACGCAAGTCTCGACTAGAGATGAGCCCCAACCCAAATCAGGGAATCCCTGAACTCTGAAGTTTGGATCTGCCTCCAGACTTGACAGCTGGCCTCTTTCTTGTATAATGGGCCAAATCTGGATGTCTCCTGGATTTTGGTGGGATTCAGTCCTAGAGCTAAGCTTTGCCTTTCTGGTTTCAAGAAACCTTACTGGCACGTTCAGCTTGTTTAATTGGGTCTGTTCAGCATTTTGCTGGAGTTCCAACTTTGTCTGTTCTTGAACACTCAGGCTAACTATTCATGTCAGCCGGGCACATGCCATAGCTTTCTGAGGCTGACGGGCCACTTCCTAATGCGACAGTGCATTCTGGGCTATCTCCACTTCAGTGTCCAATGAAAAGGCCAGCGGTGCCACAAGGAGGCTTTCTGGTTGTGCTGCTGAAGATTGGGAGAGTATGGCGCTCTCCTAGGCTCTGACCCAAAGGATGCGTCCTCTGAATTTAGGGCCAGGTGGACCTTACCAAGGGGGAATAAGCCAGATGAGGGCAGAGAGCACAGACTGCACCTGAAGGACTGGAGGTGGATTGGTAGAAAGCTGCCAACCCCTTCAAAACAGCTGAACATTAAGACTCTGAGAGCTGTTTGTGGTTTCCTGCAGGTCACCCAGGAAGTCTCTGGCAGAACAAAGGAAAGAACCCAGGTGCCTGGTGTCCCAATCCGGAGCTTTCACGGCAAGATGGTTTTTCTTGGAAAGTAGCTGCCCAAGTGACTCTTCTCCAATTAATGGTTAAAGAAAGGGAGGGGTGGGAAGTTGATGTTTGTCTCCAGACAGAATTCAGTGTGAATCGTATGTATACAAACAACAGCTATATCCCCTGGCAACGGTGTTAGAAATTCAGAGAAATGATTGTTGGGGTAGCAGGAGAGGAAAGGTTGCAGACAGCCCAGGTACAGAGGGTTAAACAGGTAGAGTTCAAAGTGAGAAATAGCAGCTCTTGTTTGGACCCCTAGAACAGTCCTGTCTAGAGTCAGGATGCTTCGGGCCCAATGCCTGGGGTGCCCTCTGCAGTCCAGTCTTTACTCAAGCAAATAGGAGCTTGTGGCTTTTTAGGCCAACCTCAGCGGCTTTCATTGGGGCCCCTCTGCTCTGGCTCCCTGCCCAGCCACTGCTGCTTCCCCATAAGTCCCACACAGACCTGCACCCAGTTGTGACATCCGGCAGTCACAGCCTGCTCCATGTGTGGCTCTGGGTACTCTTCCTGAGGGTGCGTCTTTGCAGTTTCTGGCTAGCCATGCTGCTGCAGCTTCTCCAAAGGTAACGTAGTCATTTCCTGGTCCTTCCACCTGGCCAGGAGGAAGGGATGTGGAGTGGGGAGGGGGCTGATGTGGATCATAGTCTCTGCTTAGCAGATCCATCACACAATAAATTTTGGTCATGATTGTTCTTTGACTGCATAAGGACTCCTACATGGATTACCTTGAACTTGTGGACTACTAGCCACTCGATCCAGCAGGCTTCACCCATAAGGTGCAATGGCTCTTTTCTGTTAGCCACCAGGCCTTTCAGCGTAGATGCTGGGACCCGTCCCCCATTTTCTCATTAAATGGAAAAATGGAAGCATGGGAAGGGGAATCCAGCCCACTGATGGAAACTGGTGGGTCCTGGTCCCCGAATTTTGCCTTTTTATCATCAATCTTTTCATTCAGTGTAGAGCAATGAATATATATACATATTATTTTTTCCCAATAGGTGCTGCACAGATGTCTGTTCTATGACATGTTCCAGTTATAAGGAGAATCTGGAGAGGAAGGCTGGTCTCCCAGTGAAGGCACTGATAGCTCAGGAGATGTGGGGTCTATTTCCCAGCACGGCTACAGCCTTGGGCATGTCACTTCACTGCCCTGGCCATAGTTTCCTACCCAGAATATAGGGCTAACAATAATCCCCTTCCTGACAGGGATGCTGGGAGGGGCTCAAATGCTACAAGGACGAGAGCCATAAAAAAGCCAGACAATTATCTTACTTGCTGCTCCATCTCTGCATTGTGCCATTCGATAGAGACCAGTTTATGCCAGTAGTGTCGTTTGCACCCATTCTGCAGCACTGGTGTAGATTCCAGACCTGCCAGCCGTAGAAGTTTATGGAAGGCTATCGCACTAGTTGAGGGCACTCCGTACCTGGTAGGATTGTGCCCAATCTCAGAAAGAACAATATCCCCTTTACGATTCACATATCAGTTTGCATTTATATTGTTGCTTTCATCTTGAAAAGTCCCCAGGCATTTTACAAATGGAAGCTGTTGTGATAACTGGGCCTACAAATTTACCCTAATTGTGAGCTCAACTGTAAAAACGATGTGGAAGTTCGTAAGATGCCACAATAACCGGCAACAACAAATGTTGATCGAAAAAGGTACGGAAAGACAACAGACTGAATGAGTCTAAACGAAAAGGCCAACTGATATGGTTTGAGAACGATGGTAAAATCCTGCTTGGTAAAAACAGGAGATGTGGAACTGGAAATTAATGAACCAAAATTGGTTTATCGGATTCAGGCATAACTGGCAGACAAAATAATGAGGGGAGGGGTTATTCCATCCATCACACCCTTTTTGGGTCTTTAAAGAGAGAGAATTGGGGGGCAAAATTGGGAAGGCTACAAGAATAAGCTTCACCATGATAGCTGCCATCCCCCACAGGTTCCTGGGACCCTGGGCTCATAGGTGCTGGAACTAGGGTTGCTGGGGACCCCCTGGCTTGAAGTGGTTTCCATCATATACCGGGTTTATAGTTTGGTTCAATTGTTCTCAGCACCCCCACTATACAAATTGTTCCAGCACCCCTGACTGGGCCTTCATCACCCTGATCCTGAGAGATGTCCTGGCCAGGCCGAGGTAGAGAGAGTGGGATGCAGATAACATGACCACCCCTACCTGCTCCAGCTGAACCCCAAACACCACCGAAGATGAAACGGGACTGGAGCAACAACAGCAGCTCCAGCTCTTCTCAACTAAATGGCTTTTCTTTCTCCCCAAAGGACAGTTATTATCATCTTTGGTACCATTGCAAAGACTGCCAAACGGTTTTTTCCTTTTGAAAATTCTCGCCAGCTAAAGGGAAAGGGAAAAAGAAGTGTTGTTAAAAGGAAAGCATTTATTTAATACTTTACATTTCAAGTGCTTTAACTGCTTTCCCTTCTTTTCTGTATCTGTAATAAAAGGCTAAAAGGATTTTGAATGGTGTGTTTGCCCTGGGGCTAAGCAGGCTATGGGCTCTGTGTACCAAACCCCGGATGGACCCTGTTTAACACTGCTTAATGTTGGACCCTGACTAAGTTACGTTAATACCTTTGGCCTATATATTCTATCTAAATTAATGCAACTGTAGCCTCTTCTCCGACCACTGAAATGCAGCCACCTCTGGGGTGTGGCTGTTCAAAGGTGCATGGCAACACAACAGAGCCATTTAGGGCATGAAATGAAAAAGAAAATTGTGTCTATTTAAAACTGCAGGGGAAGTCAACGTAGCCAGAAATCTAGTGACCACTGAGGCTCGGGTACTGCTGAACCTCGGCAATGTTTCGGGTGAGGGTGCTGTGGAGGATGGGCTCTCTGTGCTTTTTAGGACTGGGGTAGAGACTGTCTTGAGTCTTGGCTAACCATGGCTTACATCTTCTGCATAGCGCCATGGTTGTACTTAAGTATCGGGGGTAGCCATGTTAGTCTGTATCCACAAAACCAGCAAGGAGTCCGGTGGCACCTTAAAGATTTATTTGGGCATAAGCTTAGACAACGAGCTCTTTGGGGCAGGGACCACTTTTTGCTCTGTGTGCCTGACACAATGAGCCCCAATAGCAAGAAAGGTGGTCCAGTAGTGAGGTGGCGGGCCTGGGAGTGGGAAGACCCCAGTGCAATTTGTTGCTCTGCCACTGACTTCCTGTGTAACCTTGGGTGAGTCCCTTCATTTTTTGGTTTTCCCATCTGTAATATGGCGCTAATAGCACTGACCTACCTCCCAGAAGGATTCTGTGAGGGTCAATATACTGAAGGGTGTGAGGTGCTCAGATGTGGGCTAGGAAGTACCTCAGATAGATCCTACTTGGGCCTTTTAGATGCTACTGAGAAACAAACAGCGCGTGATAAGAACCTGCAGAAAGCACCTTGGGAAAGGTAAGTAGCCTCAGAGCCTTTTGCTGCTCCCACTCTGCATGCTGCCTACTCCCTGCCCGCCCATGGCCGCTCCTGCGCGAAGAGACGGAACGTTTAAGGCTCTGAAAGCAGTCGTCAGGGTTAATGAGCTGTGACACGGCTTTCCGAAGGGGAGACCGTGCAAGTTCACACCTGCTGCCATTTTATCCGGCGGTGTATCAACACCGAAGAGCGTTATGCCTGCTGAGGAATGGAGGAGGGCATTTAAATATGCCTGTCCAGTTGTTTAGATGACTGAACTGCATTCCAGGGTGTCACTAAAGCAGCTATCTTTTCATTCTTCTTGGGAAGGTTCAGGACACCCAGATGGGTTATGCGTAGGGGGAAAAAAATAGGGATAATATTTGCACCAGCTGTGTGGTCTTGCGTCATCTTAATTTGTCTCCAGTTCAGTGGGTGTATCAGGATTCCATTTCTGAAGCAGGTGATAGATGATTTCAGTAATACCCAGTTGTTTAGACTTGACATCAGGGTGTTTTTTGGCCAATATGCCTGTGTAATTTACAGATGCAGATCTGCTGGATTAAGTAATTGATTTGATGCTTCTCTCGTGCCAGGAAAGAAGCATTCCTCCTAAAAAACAAAACAAAACATTAAGTAGTTCTGGTGAAAGATGCCAGATTGACAGCCTGGTATAATGAAGGCCTGAGCTTAGCCACAGAACACATAGAGCATCAGCAAAGATGATTCAAATTCCGCCCATACTGCCTGTTCCATGGGCTGGAGGATCAGCTGTAGAGGAAAGAAAGGACTGCAGTCTCTGTGGCTTGTTCATGTGTTGGCCCTGCTGATGACACTGCCAGCAGTAGGGTTGTGCTGGGTGGCAGCAAATTCCCTAGGATTGTCTTGTGGCGCAGACACGGGCATGAGAAAATGAGATCCAGCTTCCGTTTCCCTGCTGCTGATTCGCTGTCTGACGTCAGGCAAGTCACTGGGGCCCAAAGTGGCTGCTGATCTCGGGGGCCCAGCTCGAGACGCCGTGGGCCTGGTGTTTGGAAAGCGCTGAAAAGCCGCAACGCCAGCTGGGAGTTGCCGGACACACCAAAATTGGTGGCTGCGCTTGAAAATTTGGCCGTCATCACTCTGGGGCTTCAGTTTTCTCTTTGCAAAATGGTACCACTAACTGTCTTAGGCTCACTAGGTTCCATCTCATGCAAAATAAAATATCACTATCATTTTAAAGGCCACCGGAATAGGGCTGCATTTGTTCGGATTTTCAGCGAAGTGGTTTTTTGGTTTTTGTTTTCAGTTTGTCAGCGGTGCCAACTCTCGTGGTTTTATCATGAGTCCCATACTTGATGGGGCTTTTTATAAGCCCCTGCTCCAGGAGTCAGGTGGTTCCATGAGAATCTCAACCCTCCTTTTGAAAAAGGTGGTAAGTTTTCTAGCCCTTGTGCAAGCAGCGAAAAACTTGAAAACAAACCCTAAGTTAAAAAATCAAATAACCAAACAACCCCCACTCCCACCCAACCAAAAGACATATCAGGGAGGCTGTGTGGCCTAGTGGAAACGGCACTGGCCTGACAGTTAAGGGACCTGGTTCCATTCCTCTCTCTGCCACTGGTCTGTTCCCCCTCTCTGTACCTCAGTTTTCCCATCTGTAATAGGAGGACAATGATACTGTCTCCATTGTGAAGGAAATCTTTGCTATCATCTGAGAAAAAGCACTAGATAAGAAGAACCCAACATTTATTCTTTTTAAAATTTTGTGATTTTTAAGCCACTCACATACTTTTTTGGGGGATCGGGGCTGGGGTTGACTCATGATAACTGAATGTTTTGAATATGCAATACTGTGATGTATGAAACAATTAAGACATGGGGCCTGATGTTATTATTATAATTTTGTGAGGTATCCTTTAGCTCATTAGGGAATAAAATACCCGGACCATTACAAATGAAGAATTCCTCCAAGCAGGCTGTTCAATTGGCTTGCAACTTGCGATCGTATCGTTTTTATTTGGCATTGTCTCTCACATAGTATTTGCTTAGAAATAAAATCCCCGAAGACACAGTGTGATCTATTCATAGTCAGAACTCTAATTAGCCATTTATTTACCCTTGCAGTCTCTTGGATGGGCTTCTTCATTGTATATCATTTTCATTAGCAGGGTGCACGGGGACAGCTGGCAGGCTCCTAGGTTTCAGAGAGTGGATAATTTGAATTGGCATCCTCGAAGTTGGCTCGGGTTGTTCTTTTTTTGTTGTCCCCGCTTCGTGACGGGTTGCTGAATGCATGAAGTGACATGAACTGGTTTAATTTCATTAATCCGTTAAAAAAATATATATATTTGGCATTTGTACATTATCCCTCCTCTGCTTTCGACAGCTTGTTGGCTTGGTGCTCCAGAAGGCTTGCAAAACAGCGCAGTTCCTCACCTGGGACTATTCCGTTTTACATGTCTCATAGCAGAAGAGTTAAGAGGTATTCAGAATTCCACTGCAGCTCCATGCACTGGCTCCAAAGGCAGGAGTCCTGTGATCTTCACAGGTTCTGTGCAGTGCCCGTGTTATCGGCTGATTTCATCAAGTTATGCACTATTGCCTAGGATTCCCACTCACGGACGAGGGCCGCATCATGCAAGGTGCTGTACAAACACAGGAGAAAAAGAGAGTCCCTGCCCCGAAGGGTTTACAACCTAAGTAGACAGTCTGCATCAGCCTCCTCTCTACACTTATGGTAGCATGTACAGTACAGCCATTACCCATGTTGCTACACATTGCGGTGAAAGGTGGGCTGCATGCACGTTTGTCACTGCAGTGTGTAGCTACACGTGACAGTGAAAGGCTTTGGCGGTGGGGAGGCGGTGGGGAAAGGCTCGGGTAGTGGGGAGGAGGCGGGGAAAGGGCTCTGTCAGTGGGGAGGCGGTGGGGAAAGGCTCGGGTAGTGGGGAAGAGGCGGGGAAAGGGCTCTGGCAGTGGGGAGGCGGTGGGGAAAGGGCTCGGGTAGTGGGGAGGAGGCGGGGAAAGGGCTCTGGCAGTGGGGAGGCGGTGGGGAAAGGGCTCTGGTAGTGGGGAGGAGGCGGGGAAAGGGCTCTGGCGGTGGGGAGGCAGTGGGGAAAGGCTCGGGTAGTGGGGAAGAGGCGGGGAAAGGGCTCTGGTAGTGGGGAGGCGGTGGGGAAAGGGCTCGGGTAGTGGGGAGGAGGCGGGGAAAGGGCTCTGGTAGTGGGGAGGAGGCGGGGAAAGGGCTCTGGCAGTGGGGAGGCGGTGGGGAAAGGGCTCGGGTAGTGGGGAGGAGGCGGGGAAAGGGCTCTGGCAGTGGGGAGGCGGTGGGGAAAGGGCTCTGGTAGTGGGGAGGAGGCGGGGAAAGGGCTCTGTCAGTGGGGAGGCGGTGGGGAAAGGGCTCTGACAGTGGGGAAGCGGTGGGGAATGGGCTCTGGCAGTGGGGAGGCAGTGGGGAAAGGGCTCGGGTAGTGGGGAAGAGGCGGGGAAAGGGCTCTGGCAGTGGGGAGGCGGTGGGGAAAGGCTCGGGTAGTGGGGAAGAGGCGGGGAAAGGGCTCTGGCAGTGGGGAGGCGGTGGGGAAAGGCTCGGGTAGTGGGGAAGAGGCGGGGAAAGGGCTCTGGCAGTGGGGAGGCGGTGGGGAAAGGGCTCTGGTAGTGGGGAGGAGGCGGGGAAAGGGCTCTGGTAGTGGGGAGGAGGCGGGGAAAGGGCTCTGTCAGTGGGGAGGCGGTGGGGAAAGGGCTCTGACAGTGGGGAAGCGGTGGGGAATGGGCTCTGGCAGTGGGGAGGCAGTGGGGAAAGGGCTCGGGTAGTGGGGAAGAGGCGGGGAAAGGGCTCTGGCAGTGGGGAGGCGGTGGGGAAAGGCTCGGGTAGTGGGGAAGAGGCGGGGAAAGGGCTCTGGCAGTGGGGAGGCGGTGGGGAAAGGGCTCTGGTAGTGGGGAGGAGGCGGGGAAAGGGCTCTGGTAGTGGGGAGGAGGCGGGGAAAGGGCTCTGGCAGTGGGGAGGCGGTGGGGAATGGGCTCTGGCAGTGGGGAGGCAGTGGGGCAAGGCTCGGGTAGTGGGGAGGTGGTGGGGAAAGGGCTCTGGCAGTGGGGAGGAGGCGGGGAAAGGCTCTGGCAGTGGAGAAACAGCACGACACTATATTGCAAAGAATAGTATAGACCTGGGAGGAACTCCTTGGGCATGCAGAAAGCCATGGAGGCTACATGCCCTAGGCTTCTGGCATGGAGGGCAGGCTACTCTAGTCCACCTGCCTATGCTGTGCCCCAGTGTCTACACTGCTGTTTATACTCGTGCTAGCGGGGCATGTAGTGTCTGTATTCTACACACCACTGCAAGTGTAGACGCACCTTTTGTTACCCTCTTCTTTCCGCCACCGTCTCCTTCCTATTTGTCAAGCACACTTATTATTAATTACTTGTATTATAAGAAAGTCTAGAGGCCTCAACTGAGATCAGTACCCTACAGCGCTAGGTGCTGTACAAACACATAGTGGGAGCCTATAATCTGAATGGACAAGACAGACAAAGGGTGGGAGAAAGGAAGGATTATTAGCCCTATTTTATCTGTGGGAGACTATGCCCTAGATGTGGCCAGAAAGGATGGGTGGGCAGAAAAGATGGATACGTTCTCCCACAATGCACTGCGAAATGAATTCAGAGAGTGGCTCAGATAAGTGCCGCACTAGGACCCAGGGGGTATGGCCGCAGAAGGCATAGCCCCTCACACCAGTGGGAGCAGCGCTAGTGTGTCTGCAGCAACTGGAGCAGGGCTTCGTAGTGTAGCCGCTCCCACCTGGACTAGGCCAACCCGCTTGGCCACAGCTGAGTGCCAGGCGCCCAAGTTAACTCTGCAGAGAAGACATAAGCAGAGAGGGGGTGATTTTCAGGGCAGCTGCCTGCGGAGTATGTCATTACTCAGCTTGAGGAAAGAGAGTCAGAATCTAGCCCAGCGTGAATAAGACATTCTTTTCACATCAAGTCGCAAGTTTTTGCTCTGGTGCACTGATCTTATCAGGGTTTGAGTGTAACAAAGAAGGATGTTTATCAAATTCAGCCGCTTTGTGTTCAAGAGCATTCCCCCCTCCCCGCACCCCCCCACCCCCCGCCCAGCCCTCTTCTTAAAAGCCCATTCTCACCTGGACAACTTCCTCCTCTGCTATGCCAAAAGCACTTGAGCCACATGTATCCAAGCCCCAGCCTTGAATGCTGCCGCTGCGCTAAGTGTTTGTTTGACCCAAGAAATGTCAAGAGAGGGAACTTCTGTTTAGGAAGTTGGAAGAAACTGTTGGTTTCAAGCCCACTGCAGGCCTGGTTCGAAGCCCACTGATTTGACTGAGTTTGAATCAGGCCCTGTGAACAGGAAAATGCAAGATCTTGGCAGTGGACAATTATGGACTAACTTGCCCACAGGGGAAGTGTCTGCTTGACCTCCACCAGGTAGTGGCTGGCTGAGGTGACAGATCTGAGGAACTGTCCCAGATTGAGGTATCGTTAGAGGAGGTTTTGGATCAAATTAATAAATTAAACAGCAATAAGTCACCAGGACCAGATGGTATTCACCCAAGAGTTCTGAAGGAACGCAAATGTGAAATTGCAGAACTACTTACTGTAGTCTGTAACCTATTATTTAAATCAGCTTCTGTACCAAATGACTGGAGGATAGCTAATGTGACACCAATTTTTAAAAAGGGCTCCAGAGGTGATCCTGGCAATTACAGGCCTCTAAGCGTGACTTCAGTACCGGGCAAACTGGTTGAAACTATAATACAGAACAATATTGTCAGACACATAGATGAACGTAGTTTGTTGAGGAAGAGTCAACGTGTTTTAGAAAAGGGAAGTCATGCCTCACTAATCTACTAGAATTCTTTGAGGGGGTCAACAAGCATGTGGACCAAGGGGATCAAGTGGATATCGTGTACTTAGATTTTCAGAAAGCCTTTGACACGGTCCCTCACCAAAGGCTCTTATGCAAAGTAAGCTGCCGCGGGATAAAAGGGAAGGTCCTCTCATGGATTGGTAACTGGTTAAAAGACAGGAGACAAAGGGTAGCTATAAATAGTCAGTTTTTAGAATGGAGAGAGGTAAATAGTGGAGTCCCCTAGGGGTCTGTTTTGGGCCCAGTCCTGTTCAACATAGTCATAAATGATCTGGAAAAAAGGGTAAACAGTGAGGTGGCAAAATTTGCAGATGATACAAAATTACTAAAGATAATTAAGACCCAGGCAGACTGCGAAGAGCTACAAAAGGATCTCTCAAAACTGGGTGACTGGTCAATAAAATGGCAGGTGAAATTCAATGCTGATAAATGCAAAGTAATGCACATTGGAAAGCATAATCCCAACTATACATATAAAATGATGGGGTCTAAATGAGCTGTTACCACTCAGAAAAGAGATCTTGGAGTCATTGTGGTTAGTTCTCTGAAAACATCCACTCAATGTGCAGCGGCAGTCAAAAAAGCGAACAGAATGCTGGGAATAATTGAGAAAGGGATAGATAATAGGACAGAAAATATTATGTTGCCCTATATAAATCCATGGTACTTCCACATCTTGAATACTGTGTGCAGATGTGGTTGCTCTATCTCAAAAAAGATCTATTGGAATTGGAAAAGGTTCAGAAAAGGGCAACAAAAATGATTAGGGGTATGGAACGGCTTCTGTATGAGGAGAGATTAATAAAACTGGGACTTTTCAGCTTAGAAAAGAGACGGCTAAGGGGAGATATGATTGAGGTCTATAAAATCATGACTGGTGTAGAGAAAGTAGATAAGAAGTGTTGTTTACTACTTTTTAAGAACTAGGGGTCACCAAATGAAATTAATAGGCAGCAGGTTTAAATCAAATAAAAGGAAGTATTGCTTCACATAATGCACAGTCAACCTGTGGAAGTCCTTGCTGGAGGATGTTGCGAAGGCCAAGACCATAACAGGGTTCAAAAAAGAACTAGATAAATTCATGGAGGATAGGTCCATTAATGGCTATTAGCCAGGATGGGCAGGAATGATGTCCCTAGCCTCTGTTTGCCAGAAGCTGGGAATGAGTGACACGGAATGGATCACTTGACCTGTTATGACCTGTTCTGTTCATTCCCTTTGGGGCACCTGGCACTGGCCACTGTCAGAAGACAGAATACTGGGCTAGATGACCCCTTGGTCTAACCCAGTAGGACCATCCTTATGTTCTTATGCCCTGAAGCATGAAAGTTTATAACCCCTTTTAAAAATAATCCTATCTATTGTAACTGTGGATGAGCTCATTAGCCATATACACACTTAATCCTCTTTTTGAATCCCGCTAGACTCTTTCCTTCAATAATACCTTGTAGCAATGAGCCACAGGCTGATTGAGTAGCTAGTTAAAATGTTTTTATTAGTTTTAAATTAGCTTTTCCACTACTTTTAGTGTACAGTTGTTTTATCTGACCTGACACAGTCTCTATGAGCTTTGTTCAAACCACTGAACCTACTAATATTTATTTATATCTTTATAATTTGGGGAATTTGATACCAACGAAGGGTGTTGCCTTGTCAGCTGTGGAGAGTGAAGACTTGTGTTTATCCACAGAGCATTCACAGCATGGACTGTGATGATGCAAGCTTCCTTCTCACCTGTCCTTGCCAATGTCCTTCAGACTTGATTGCCTCTAGGGGATAGGATAGTTTGCCCGAGTGCCCTGTCATGGGCCCCCCCAACAACAGGGGGCCCCAGGGCCAGGCACTCGGGCAGGGGAGCAGGGAGGGAGGCTCACCCGCAGCCTCAGGGGAGCAGGCGGGCAGTGCTGGTGGCGGGAGTGCCATGAACGTGGCCCGGAGGACTCAGGAGGAGCACTGGGCGGCTGCTCAGCCGGCTGGAGAGAAGCGGCGCTTTGACGGGGAAACCACCGCTTCTCTCCGGCTGCCCCTGCTCCTCCTGAGTCCTTTGCCCATGTTCGCAGGGCTGCACTCCGAAAGGGGCTTTAGAGCTGCAGCCCAGGGCCCCGGGGACCCTTAGCCCAGGGCCCTGCAGCCCCTAAAGCCCCTGCGTTCCGGGAGGCCCTGCCTGGGGGAGGGGGGCGGCTCCCAGAATCGTGGCCATGGGGGCAGGGCCACGCTGCACTGAGCCACCTGCACCCCCCTTCACCAAACAGGAGCTGCCCCAGGTAAGTGCTCTGCAGCCCCTGCCTGCCCCAGCCCTGTGCCCACTCCCACACCTTAAGTCCCTAACTCCTGCCCAGACCCTGCTCCCCCACCCTGAGCTCCCTCCCACACCCTAACTCCCTCCCAGACCCTGCATCCCCACCCTGAGCCCCCTCCCACACCCTAACTCCCTCCCAGACCCCCAACCCCACCCTGAGCCCCAGGAGGAGAATAGAGAAAAAAAGAATGAAAAATGGGGGGCGGGGAGATAAGAGAGAATGCTCCCCCTGCGGGGGGCCCCTCAAAATGAAGCTGAGCACATAGCCCTACTAACTCTAAATCTGCCACTATCCATGGCCCATTCAATTCTTGTCTTCTCTGCTGAGACTGCCAAGAAACGGACTTCATAGTGCCTGCTGAGACTATCAATTACAAGTCAAGGCCACCAAAGAGCCACCAGATAATAGTTATTTTTGATGACTGCCAATGAAAGAAAGATTCAGAGCTCTTCTGCTGACTCACCCTGGCAGCCAGAGGAGGTGGGTCCTGTTAATTCCAATACAAGGCTATAAAAGGATTTGAATGTCCCTAAGATAGAGGAAATGATGAACAGGGATAAAGGTGTCCTGCAGGCAACAACCCTTGAACCAGCCACGCTTAGGAGCAGGAGAATGAAGACTAGGAAGGGAGAAAATTTGGACCAAATGCTTTGTATGTGCATGTGAGTGTACTGTGATAGAAGCAGGTGGGAATTCTACCTGCTTACACGCCTTCTCTTCTCTTCTCTTCTCTTCTCTTCTCTTCTCTTCTCTTCTCTTCTCTTCTCTTCAAGTTCTTATGCCACAATCATCACTCTGGTATCTGAGCATCTTCCAGTAGTGCATTAAGCATCCTCACTAACATCTGGCATGTGGGGCTTGTTCTCTCACTCACCCTCTCCCCAGTGCTTCCATGTAGTGTTTTGTTAGGGTTTTGTTTTTGTGACATGTTCACGCTGTGCCATGTTTCTGTTAGAGAAGGCTTCTTGCACTTGGAGTGGAGGGTGGTGAGGTTTGTGCTAGCCCTTAGTTCCTGGGGGAGTTTGTTCGACAGCCTCAGACTGGCCTCTGGGAAAATTCTGTCTCCCGCCCAGCTGAGCTTTGCCCTTCTTGTAGAGAGTTCCACTGTGTCTATGGAGCAGAGTTCTTGACCACGGTCTTCATCCCAGACCTTTGGCCTCTTTTAGATATTCTGGGCCCCGGCCATTAAATGCCTTACAGGTAAGGACTGAGGTCTCCCCACATGTTTTTTTAGATACAAATTAACCTGCCCTGTTTTCCATGGACACCAAACAGTGCCTGGGTTTGGGAGGGAACTGGAAGGCATTTGCAAACCTGAGAAAGGGAGATGGCCCAGGGAAAACTATAGCAGAGAAGCTGCAAGGCTCCAGTTACAGCAAGCAGGTGTGAGAGGCGCGGTAAGGAGTTTTGCATGTTACAAATAATTGGAATCAAAGGGGAATATGTTGGCAACACAAGACATGTCAGCAAGTGGCAATTACTGCTGCAGAGCAGAGCAAAGCCCCACTGACCACCAAAGGAGTCAGTTCCACTGGGAACCGACCTCGCCAGCGCCTGCCTTGGGGCGTCTGCAGCTGGCTGACAAAATGCCGGACAATTTTTGCCGTAAGGCAGGTCTCTCTCCCCTCAACACACACATCATCTGAGCTGCTGATTTCACAGGGGTACACTGAGTTTTGCTGGGCCTGGCTCCAGAGATTTCTGTGAGTAGCTCATGAAGGGCCCTCTCTGGCTTCCTTCTGCCCCACCAAGGGTGTGTGGAGCAGCTGGGTTAGGGTGTGGTGACAGAGTTTTGAGCTCACACTTTGCTTTGGGATCTGGACTGCAGGGGGCAGATAGGGTGACCAGATAACAAGTGTAAAAAATCGGGACCGGGGGGAGAGTAATAGGTGCCTATATAAGAAAAAGCCCCCCAAATCAGGACTGTCCCTGTAAAATCGGGATATCTGGTCACCCTAGGGGCAGATCAGACAGGGGCTGGCTGAACTGGCAGCAAGCTCTGGTTTCTGTGTTACTGTAGTTAAGGTTGCCTGACATTTCCCTTTATCAGGGTCCCGTAGCTTTTAGCTCAGCCAAACTTTTACCATTCAGGCTGAAATTTTCACAGCCTACCATCTGCTAAGGTTGATTTTTTGGCGCAGGAAGTTTCAACTAAAACGGATCAGTTGTTTCCAAGAACAAGTTTAGGGAGAGATATGTGATTTTGCGCATGTTGAAAAAAATCTCCTTTCCATTTTGTTGAGAAGCTCTAGGAACCATAATTTTGGAGCAGGGACTTGAAATTCTGCAAGGGGGGGCGGTCACCCTTATGTCAGGGATGTGCCTTTTATTGTCCCAAGAAAAAAACACTCCAATTAGGCCAAGATATATGCCTTGCACATGGCTCAGTAGAGACTTGTTAGCATTTGGCAGCTCAATTCCCTAAAGATGCTGTCCGCACTGAGCATGCTCCATCTTCTCATAGCTCCTACATGCAGCCAGATCCCACATGTACCATCCCCACAAGAGGCTGAGCATAGTCTATCCAGGGGCTCAGCAGGACTTTCCCTGTCATTCCTGCTCCCAGCTGGTGGAGGTTGTTTTGGGCCGGACACCAGACATGAGAGCAGGGAGCCTGTTTCCCCTACTTGCTCCACAATCCCTCTCCACCCTCCTCTGCCCCGCTGCTGGTGCCAGTGGCCTGAGGAAGAGGAGGAGGTGGAGGATGAAGATGGATTATGAGTCAAATGAGTGAGGAATGGAGGTGGTGGGGGAAGACTGGGAGGGGGTTGCAGGAGCCAGAGGAGGAGTGGGACAGAAACCGGGAGGAGGGGGGCAGAAGAAGGGGAGGGGGACAGGTGTGGAAGGGGCTTGAGTCAGAGGAATTGGCTGGAGAAGCCTGGGCATGGCGGAGGGAGGGCAGGGCATCTGGATACGTAACCAAAACTTCTTTGTTCTATCTCAGCATCCTGGGCTGTAAAACTGGCTGGGAATTTTGTTGAGAACAAGCTTTCACCAGCCCCCTTTTCCGCACGCCCCCCCCCCCAAACATTTGCTTTTGATTTTTTCTGGTCTTTCTCATGGTATTTATAGAAATCGCTCAATGGCTCAGTTTCCCCAGTTGTAAAATGGAGTCAGCAGGGACACAATTAGGCTCTTCCTAGGGAGGGGGCCCAGAGCTCTCCACCCGTGGCCCTGCTCCCAGCCCCATGCTCTCCCCCACTGCACCCACCTCCACACACATTCCCCGCCTGCTGCTCCTCACCCAGACCCATGCTCTTCCTGTCACATTGCCCCAGTCCCAGCCCTGTGTTCTTCCCCCCACATTGCCCCACCCCCAGCTCTGAACTCGCCCCTCTGCTCTTAGCTCTGTGGTCTCCCGACCCCACACCCAGCCCTGGGCTCTGACCCAGAGAGCTGGTCGGGCTGATGAGCACCATCCCAGCCAGGGGCCAGGCAGTTCTGGGAGCCCCAGACCCTATCTTCTTTCTGCATCTCCACTTCCCCAGGAAGTACCAAAAGCCCGGATTCAATCTCCTCGCCCTCCAGGGGTGTGGGGTTTCTTGGTGCCCCTGCTCCACTTCTCCCCAGGGCATGGGGGTCCCCAGTGCCCATGAGTGTTGGAAGGACTGCAAAGGTGGGGGGGCCAACCAGGTGCATAGGGTTGCAACACTAGTGAAATCTGGTCTGGCTACTTCTCTGTCACAATGGAGGGACAAGAGTAATTTTTAATTAGAAGATCGACTAGACCAGAACAGTTGGCCTGCGGCCCAACTGGCTCACTCTGGAAGTGACTAAAGCCTGCCGCTTCATCTCCAGTACATCTCCTGGAACATCAGTCACTGGCCGGCTTAAAATCAAGCAAGCTAACAGGCAGATATGCAAACAGGACACTCAGCGCAACAGAGCCTACGTCACTGTTCCAGGCCACCAGGGGAAAGGTAAACTTCCCCTACAGGCACATCTGAGTGAAGGCATCGGAGAGGAGTTTCCAGTGGAAATGTACCACAGCTCAGACTCCGGCACTCAATTAAGGACTAATGTAAATTTCAATAAGGTTATTCTGTGGGAGGAATTTTCCTTTCTGTGGGACTTGAACCAGTGGGTCAAAAAGCAGCTGTTTTAATAACGCAGCCAAAGGGCAAGCAATCTCCACCAACTTCGTAGCAATAAAGCAGTGACCCCTAAGAATCTCCAGCCACTGTAGGGTGTGCGTCTCTTCCCCTCCCCCCCCCCCTTAATTTTTATGTGCCTTGCCCCATTCTTATTTTGTATATGTGGAGCTATGCAAATGGCACCAGTTTAGACTAAAGGAAAACTTCCATTTGGTGGCTGAAATCGATTGTGTGGCATGAAAGCACCAGGATCTGAACCAGAAATCAACTTCTTTTTTCAATACTGACTTCCAGCTCTCCTGAGATTCTGGGTTCTCATGAGATTTGGCTGGCAAGGCGTCCTAATTAAAGCCCAAGTTCAGAATCAACGGCCGTGTGCCAAGCTTTGTGTGTCACCTCTGCCTGGAATGCTCCATGTGTCCTCATGCTCTGGAATTCCCAAAGATGGAATGGGGGAGATGGGTAGTATCACTCAACTCTGACACCCTTTGTGTTGTGTTGGGTCAGTCATTATTTACATGAAGAGGATGAATGTAAACCGGCAAAGGGAGGCCTCCCTGCCTAGACTAGAATGTAGTTTTATCTCTTCCTGAACTCGGGCCCATGCCAACTAGATAAAGACTCCTCCTAGCTCCAGGCAGCAAAGGCAGACTCCACAACTCCCCCCCATGCAACCCAGAGACAATGGGCCACGTTGGTAGGCTGACAACAAACTATTTATTCAATTGAGCCATTTGGAGACCTTTTAGTCAATACCTCAAGGTAAAGGGCAGCCTCCCTTTTACTGCTTCTCAGAAGAGCTTAATAACAGGTTTAGGGATATTAATTGCCTTAATTAAACCTGGCTAAACCTGTTTGGCTGTGATCTGGAGACTGGTGTGTACTGCATCTTTAAGCTTTGTCTGATCTCAGGCCTTAAAATGTTACCCCCACTCCCCCAATGAGCAAGGCCCACCCCATTTAAGACATAATCAAAAGGCTGTTGAGAGGCTCCTTGCAGCCTTTCGAGCCAGGAGCACTCCAGTCTTGAACGGCTTGTCTGGAAAACAAGAAGAAATGCATTCACTTACCCCCGAGAATAAATAAAGACCTATCATCCGATGAAGTGAGCTGTAGCTCACGAAAGCTCATGCTCAAATAAATTGGTTAGTCTCTCAGGTGCCACAAGTCCTCCTTTTCTATCGAACAATGACATTTGACAATGCGTGGGTAGTCTCTACTGATCCCAGAAGGACAGCCTTGTGCTTAATATACTTAGACTTACGTAAGGCGTTTTACAGGGTATCCCACGACCTTTTGACTCAGAAACTGGAATGATACAAAAATCAGCACCCGTTAAGTGGATTAAAAACTGGCTAACTGAGGAGTCTTAACATGCAACTGTCAATAGGGAATCAAAGTGGAGTGGGTGCCTTTCTAGTGGTGTACCACAGGGTTGGTTCTTGGCCCTACCCTAATTAACATTTTTATCAATGAACTGGAAGAAAGCATAAAAACAACACTGATAGAGGACACAAAGATTGGAGGAGTGGTATATAGTGAAGAGGACAGGTCATCGATACAGACTGATCTGGATTGCTTGGTAAACTGGGTTTAAGTGACCAGTGTGCGTTTTAATCTGGCTAAATGGAAATATATGAATCTAGGAACAAAGAGTGTCGGCCATAGTTACAGGATAGGGGACTCTATCCCGGGAAGTCGTGACTCTGAAAAGGACTGTGAAGTTGTGGATAATCAGCTGAACATGAGCTCCCAGTGTGATGTGGTGTCCAAAAGGGTTAATGCAATCCTTGGATGTATAAACAGGGATATATGGAGTGTGGGTAGGGGGGCTCTGCTACCTCTGTATTTGGCACTGATGCGACTGCTTCTGGAATTCTGTGTCCAGTTCTGGTCCACAATTCAAGGATACCGATAAAATGGAGTGGGTTCAGAGAAGGGTCACAAGAACGATGAAAGGATTGGAAAACGTGCCTTATAGTGGTAGACTCCAGAAACTTAACCAAGAGACGGTTAAGGGGTGACTTGATCACAGTCTGTAAGTACCTACATGGGGCACAAAACTTTGCTAATGGGCTCTTGAACCTCGCAAAGGAAGGTCTACACAATCCAATGGCTGCAAGTTGAAGCTAGATAAATTCAGACTGGAAATAAAGCACAAATATTTAACAGTGAGAGTAATTAACCACTGGAAGAACTTACCAAAGGTTGTGGTGGATTCTCCATCACTAGGAGTTTTAAAATCAAGACTGGATGTTTTTCTAAATGATCTGCTCTAGTTCAAATAGGCCCTGGCTGAGAAGCCCTTAATGTTGATTTTCAATAAGTCTGGGACCACTAGGGAAGTTCTAGAAGACTGGAAGAAAGCTAATGCTGTGCCAATTTTTAAAAAGGGTAAATGGGATGACCCGTATAATTATAGGCCTGTCATTCTGACATCAATCCCAGGAAAGATAATGGAGCAGCTGATACAGGACTCGATTAATATAAACTAAAGAAAGGTAATATAATTAATGGAAACCAACATGGGTTTATGGAAAATAGATCCAGTTAAATTAACTTTTGATGAGATTGCAAGTTTGGTTGATAAAGATAATAGGGTTGACTTAGACTTCTGTAAGGTGTTTGACTTGGTACCATGTAACATTTTGATTAAAAAGCTAGACCAACATAAAATGAACAAGGCACCCATTAAATGGTTTAAAAACTGGCTAATTGGTAGGTCTCAAAATGTAACTGTAAACAGGGAATCATCATCTTCTGGGTCTGTTTCCAGTGGGGTCCTGCAGGGATCAATCAGTTCTTGTGCTATTTAACATCTGTATCAAGGACCTGAATGAAAATATAAAATCATCACTAGTCAAGTTGTCAGATGACATGAAAATTGGGGTGTGGTAAATAAGGAAGAGGACAGGTCACTGATTCAGAGCAATCTTTATCGCTTGGTATATTGGGTGTAAGCAAACATGGCTGTCTGTATCTTTTAATATGGCTATCTGTTAGGGTTGCCAATTTTGGTTGGATATATTTCTGGAGATTTCACATGACATAATCTTTAATTAAAGATTAGTCTTAATTCCTGGAGACTCCAGGCCAATCCTGGAGGATTGGCAACCCTACTATCTGTAAATTTATACATCTGCGAGCAAATAATGTAGGCCACACTTACAGGATGGGGGACTCTATCCTGGGAAGCAGTGACTCTGAAAAAGATTAGGGGGTCATGGTGGATAATCAGCTGAACATGAACTGTCAGAGTGATGCTTTGGCCAATAGGGCTAATGCCATCCTGGGAATTGTAAACAGGGGAATCTGATGTAGAAATAGAGAGGTTATTTTTTTATCTGTATTTGGCCCTGGTGCAACCTCTGCTGGAATCCTGGGTCCAGTTCTGATGCCCACAATTCAAGAAGGAGGTTGATCAATTGGAACGGGTTCAGAAAAGAGCCATGAGAATGATTAGGGGGTTAGAAAACCTGCCTTATAGTGACAGACTTAAGGAGCTTAATCTATTTAGCTTAACAAAGAGAAGGTTAAGGGGTGACTTGATTACAGTCTATAAGTACCTACATGGGGAACAAATATTTAATAATGGACTCTTCAATCTGGCAGAGAAGGTGTAACATGATCCAATGGCTGGAAGTTGAAGCAAGACAAATTCAGAGTGGAAATAAGGAATAATTTTTAATGGTGAGAGTAATTAACCATTGGAACAGAAACAATGAGGAGTCCGGTGGCACCTTAAAGACTAACAGATTTATTTGGGCATAAGCTTTCATTGGTAAAAACCCCTTACATCTGAAGAAGTGGGTTTTTTACCCACGAAAGATTAGCCCCAAATAAATCTGTTAGTCTTTAAGGTGCCACCGGATTTCTCGTCGTTTTTGTGGATAGAGACTAACATGGGTACCCCCTGATACTTATAACCATTGGAACAGTTTATCAAAAGTCGTGGGAGTTTCTGCATCACTGGCAATTTTAAAATCAGGATTGGTTGTTTTTCTAAAGGGTCTGCTCTCGGAATTATTCTGTGGCAGTTCTGTGGCCTGTGTTATACAGGAGGTCAGAGTAGATGATCACACTGGTCCCTTCTGGTTCTAGAGTGTGTCAATCTATGAACTGTGTGCAAAACATTTCCTTTAATCAGTTTTACATCGGCTACCTTTTTGTTTCTCTTCATGTCTCCGTACTCTTATTATGAGAAAGGGTGTGTCTTTATGTCTCTGTGCAATGCTTTTGTTTGTTGGTGTCTGCCCATGTGTACCTGTGCAGTTGTATATCAGTTTGTGTGTGTCCTTTTGGATCTTTCAATATTTGCCTTTGTGTGTTGGTGTGCATCTGTGTGTTTGTGTCTCTGTGTTGAGTGCTGGTGTCTCTCTGTGCATGCACATTCCTATGCCATTGTGTGTTGTTGTGTGCATGTGTGTGTTAGAATGTATCTCACTATATTTGTCTGCTGCTTTGTTTGTGTCTGTGTTCTTGTATATCGGCTGTGCGTGTCTTTGTGTCTGTGCTTGTCTCTTGCTTCAAACATCTTTCCTGCACAGGTGCGGTACTGAACTCTCTGGCTGAAATCTGGCTCCTTCAAGAAGGCGGCATTCCTCATTTTAATTAACATGGGCCCTTTCTTCTTTTCTGTCTATTACATTCTCAAGTTAATTGGATACATTCTGAAAATGTTAATTAAAACTCAAATTAATAAAAAGGGGTGAGAAGCAGGCTAACTCTATTGTCAACTTTACTGGTGCTGCTGGGAGCTGTTGTCTATAGACACCTGAGTCTGGATTCATCAAAAGGATAAGAACAAACAGCAGACACACCCGTTGATGAGCATTACATGCTGTCTAGAGACACCTTGGTGTGGATTCATCAAAAGGATAACAACAAGCAGCAGATACCTGTTGGATGAGGGCTACACTAGCAAGCACTTTCAACTCTCTAACCCTCCTGGACCCACCAAAACCCTAGCAAGTGTCACCAGAATTTTATGCCATCTTCTCAATATAAATTCTGAACAGTAGCAGTTCTGACACTGGCCATCTGGGGGCACTGTGCCCTGCTCACAAAGATACCTCAGAGACCCTCAGATACCGTGACCCTGCGTGACCTGATAAAAAGCAAGATACAAAAATCACAAAAGAAAATGGAACGGACCGTCATTGCTTCAATTCACAGTATAGTCCTTCCAGAAAAACATACTATTCAGGGGTAGCTACTCCCATGCCCCACAGTACAGCATGCGTCCAGCAGGGGGCAGCCTCAGCAAGGCTTCATCCAATATTTTACGGCAGGTTTAAAACAAACAAAAGGAAGTATTTCTTCACACAACCCCCAGTCAACCTGTGGAACTTCTTGCCAGAGGATGTTGTGAAGGCCAAGACTATAACAGGGTTATAAAAAAACTAGATAAATTCATGGCGGACAGGTCCGTCAATGGCTATTCGCCAGGATGGGCAGGGATGGTGTCCCTAGCCTCTTTTTGCCAGAAGCTGGGAATGGGTGACAGGGGATGGATCACTTGATGATTCCCTGTTCTGTTCATTCCCTCTGGGGCACCTGGCATTGGCCACTGTTGGGAGACAGGATGCTCGGCTAGATGGACCTTTGGTCTGACTCAGTATGGCCCTTTTTATGTTCTTAATGTTCATCTTCCACTCCATTGACCAGCCTGGGAGCCCCACCAAAGAACTGCTGAGGGGTACTTTTGCTGTTAATGAATGAGCGCTACCCCAGTGGGTGCCGTGGCAGGCATTGTGCTCTGGACGGGCACCGTGACTCCCTGGTGGCACTGGGGTTAGGGAGAGGGAGGAGTGTGCTTCAGCCTTGTAAGAGAGTGCAGCATACTTCCCCCTGCATGGCTGGCCAGTTCTTCGGGCTAGCACACAGCAGGATGAAGCCACTCCTCGCACATTCCATCTCATTTTCTTTGAATCTTCTATACAACGGCCTGTTGGGGCCACTCACCTTCCCCTTATGTGAGTTTCTGAGGGTATAATAAAGGGGAATTCCCCCAGTCACCCTTCAGGAATTCTTAACCCATGACTCGGAAGAAGCCAGGGTGTGAACGTGCAAAGGCAAAACTCTCCAAGAACCAGCCATCGCTAAGTAACTTCCCTTTCTCCCTCCAGGGCTGTGATTCTACCAGCCCTCATGTGAACCATGCATGGAGAGGAGGTGACATTGGTAGCCTCAAATGACTATCAGTTCTGTTGTGGTGTTTTATTGAGCTGTGAGACTTGGGCTGACCTGGGAGATTCCAAGGGAAATGTGGGACTTCATGGAGAAAAGGAACATTTCCCTCTCCTCATCTGGCACAAAGCTGAGAGAGAGATTTTGTGCTACTCGCTGTTAGTCTCTTGTTCTGTTGCGGGAAAGCTAAGGCAAAGAGATGGGCCTTGCGCTTGGACCCGTTCTGATTTCCTGAGGAAGGGAGTTCCATAGTTATGTATTGGCCACATGGAAAGCTCTGTCTCCATCTCTTATGACCCTTACTCTTGTCTTGTGGGTATTCTGTTGTTTCTGAGGAGCGTTACAATTGAGAAAGTTCTTGTCTGTGGAGGGAAAAGTAGGTCTTCTGACCGGTAGCTTGGTCTAAAAGTAGGACCATGACTTTGAGCTGGGTCTAGCATTTACTGCTGTTGTAATGGCCCTCAAAACCACTTTCACTGTGCTCAGTGTTGTATGGACGTGTCATGAAAGCCAGCTGTGGGCCTAATTAGAGTCTAATTATACAAGAGGAGGGAGATGAAAGGCAGAGACAGGCGAAGGCACACAACAAATCAGTAGTAAAACTGGGAACAGAACTTGGCTCCCTGAACCCTAGTTCAGTGCCCTCTCCCCTGGACCAAGGTTTAGTACTTGCCATCTAGAAAGTGCTGTGCACCTGAGATAAAATGGATCCTGTGGCTTAAACATAAAGAACAGCCACACTGGGTCAGACCGTCTAGCCCAGGATCCTGTCTTCCAGCAGGGGCTAGTGCCAGGTGCTTCAGAGAGAAAGACCAGAACAGGGCAATTCTCAAGTGACTATCCCCGGTCATCCCAGGCCCAGCTTCTGGCAATCAGAGATTAGGGACACCCAAAGCATGGGGTTGTGGCCCTGACCGCCTTGGCCAATAGCTAGTGATGGACCTATCGTCCGTGAACTTATCTCATTCTTTTTGGAACCCTGTTATACTTTTGGCCTCCACAACATCCCCCAGCAATGAGTTTCACAGGTTGGCTGTGCACTGTGTGAAGTACTTCCTTGTGTTAGTTTTAAACATGCTGCCTATTAACTTCCTGGTGACCCTGGTTCTTGTGTGATGAGAAGGAGTAAATAACACTTCCCAATTCACTTTCTCCACACCAGTCATGATTTTATAGACCTCTGTCATGTCCCCCCTTAGTCGTCTCTTTTTTAAGGTGAACGGGCCCGGTCTTTTTAATCTCTCTTCATATGGAAGCTGTTCCATTCCCCTAATAATTTTGTTGCCTTTCTCTGTACCTTTTCCATTTCTAATATATCTTTTTTGAGATGGGGCAACCAAAATTACTGAAGGTGAGGCTGTACCATGGATTTATATAGAGGCATTCTGATATTTTCTGTCTTATTATCTGACCCTTTCCTAATGGTTCCTTATATTCTGTTAGCTCTTTTGACTGCTGTTCCACACTTAGCAGATGTTTTCAGAGAATTATCTGCCATGGCACCAAGATCTCTTTCTTGAGTGGTATCAGTTAAATTAGATCCCCTCACTTTGTATGTATAGTTGGGATTATGTTTGTCAATGTGCATTACTTTGCACTTTAAGAGCAAGGCAGCTTTGCTACACTTTGCAAGGTGGGCTGACCTAATGTGGATCAGCTGGAATTTGTTCAGGGCTTGTGTATTGATTGCTAGGTGTAGCGCATTGTAATAATTAAACCTGGAAGTAACGGAAGCATGAATCACAGTGACTGTGGGTAAGTCTGTGGAGTCTCTTGCTTAGCTGGGAGTGGAGGAAGTCGTTTTGGGTGGCCGTTCTAATTTGGGTCTCTAGAACTGGAATCCACAAGGATCGTGAGCCTGTGCACCGTTGTGGCAATCTGCCAGCTGACTCCCTTGAAAACAGTGTGTGTGGCTGGCTATTTCTTCGAAGTGCTGACCTCTTCTCATCAGTATTTCCTGTGTCTTTTCCAAACTTAGCTTCCAAAGTTACAGGGTGAAATTCTTAGACCAGTGTTATGCAGGAGGTCAGACTAGATTATTCTGATGGTCCCTTCTGGCCCGAGCAGCCCTCCACATAACTACGTGTTTATACCATACCCATCACTAGGGCTGGGCGAAATTTTTTGATAAATAGTTTGTTCACTGAAAAATGCAGTTTCAGGTTGACCCAAACTGTTCATGGATTCAACATAAATTTGCCGAATAGTTTAGAACAAAAATCTTTTTTTCAGGCTAGATTCACCAGGGGCTTTGGCCTTGTCTACACTAAAGGGTTTTGTCAACAAAAGTCAGCTTTCTTCGACAGAACAGTGGAGGTGTACACACTACAATGCTCCTCCTGCTGACAAACTCTCCTGCTATGCCAGCAAAATAAAACCACCTCGATGAGAGGAGTAGAGCTTTTTGCAGCAAAGTTAGGTCAACAAAGTATCAGTGTAGACACTGCACTTGGTTATGTCGCAGCAAATGGCCTCCAGGAGGTGTCCCACAATGCCCATCCTGACTGCTGTGGTCAGCAGTTCCAACTCCGCTGCCCTGCACCCAAGTACACAGGCATCTGCCCCCCCACCCCTTAAAGGATTAGGAATTTTTGAAATTCCACTTCCTGTTTGCTCAGCATGGAGATCTCACTTCATATCTTCCCAGCAGACCATGGCGACTCCACACAGCAAATGTTCTCCTGCTTGGAGCACACGTGAGTTGTTGGATCTGCTGGGTCTGTGGAGAGAGGAGGCTGTGCAGTCCCAGCTCCGCTCCACCTGTAGGAACTTTGATGCCTAAGGTCAGATTTCTTGTGGTTTGTTGGATAAGGGCTACAAACGGGATACGCACCAGTGCCGTGCGAAGATACAGGAGCTGAGGCAGGCATGCCAGAAGGCAAGGGAGTCAAACCTTCGCTCTGGTGCTGCGCCAAAGACTTGCTGCTTCCATAAGGAGCTGGATGCCATCCTCAATGGCAATGGTAACCCCATGTCCATTGCCAAAAGCCCCCTGGATACTTTACGGGGGCTGGAGAGAGCGGCCAGTGGACTCAGCCTTGAGGACGAAGTGGTGAATGAGGAAGTGGAGCTTGAGGATGAAATGGGAGAGGCAACAGGGTCATCCAGTTCCAGGGTGAGCCAGGACCTCTTCTCGACCCCGGAGGGTTCAAACCAGTGCCAGCACTCCGTCTGTGATGTCCATGATGCAGGAGAGGGGAGCTCTGGTAAGTGAACATCTTGCATTGGTGCTGCTCAGTTACATGAAGTAGCGCTGTCCTTTGCTTTGTTATATGCTAGAAGTGGGCTAAGGGATAGATATGTACAAGACTAGCTGTGTTTGCATCTGCTTCACATTCACCTGTGCAGCTACGCAATGGGGCAGAACAGTGTGTTAATGCACACCGAGATTTTGCAGGAATCCTCCAGAGAAGTCTCTAGGAAACTTTCCTGGAGGTACTTGCCAATCCTCTGCCAAAGGTTCCTTGGCAGAGCTGCTTTGTTCCTTCCCCAATTGTAGGAAATGTTTCCGCACTAATTGGCAATCACTTGTGCAGGGACCAAAGCAGCACACAGGCGAGCAGCATAGGGACCTGGTCTGAAGCTGCACGCATGCAGGAGATGCACCCTTGCATCCTGGCTTACTCTCAGGAGTGAGATATCGGCTTCAATGACCCTCGCCTCTGGAAAATGGTGGCAGAACTTACAATATTGTCCTGAGTTGCTTGCAGTGAGCCCCTCAAAAAACCACCGAAACCCTTTGTCCCATCTTGAACGCCCTCTACCCCCCGGCTGAACTCACCATGTTTAGGGCATTCGCCGAGCTGTGTGCTTGCCAGGGGAAAGTGAGAAAGAGGTGTATTTTACTATTATGATTCAATGGTGTGAGTGCACTAACAATCATGCTTCTGTTTATTGTTTCTAATGCTTCTGCAGATGTGGCCTTCAGTGGAACCCCCTGCACATCAGCAAAATGCCTCTGCCAGATAAGGAAGCGACTGAAGAGGAGCAAGGAGGACATGTTTCGGGAGGTGCTCCAATCCTCTGTTACCGTAGAACAAGCACATATCGGGGGAGAGAGACAGTTCATGAAAACTTAAAATAGATAGGCAGGAGAGGAAGAAGGGCCAGGTGCGAATTTTAGTGGGCCAGGAGCGGATGATAAAAGTGGTGGAGGAGAAAATGGAGATGCTGAAGTCCCTACTTGAGCTGCAGGCAGAACAGATGTGCTCACCCCTTCCCCCCGAAGCCCATACAGAACTGCTTCCCATGCCCTCTCCAAAGGAGTGAAAGGAAAACATACAGGACCCCTCCTGTGAATTGTTTCAGGTGGAACTGTGTTTCTACATGGCAGTGTAATTTATTGTAGATCAAACAGTTCAGTCTGTATTTTCAGCATTGAATGGAGGAATATATGTACAGAATCAGACCCAACTAGTAAACTAGAATCAGTACACAGTGGCCAACACCAGCTGCCTCAGGGGAATGTGCAAGAAACTCTGCTATAGTCCAATGTGGGATAATCTGCCCGTATGAAGGTCTCATCCTAATCCCTAGTGGTTAGAGATTGATTTAAATCCTGCATCATGAAGCTTTATATCCCTTCCAAAGCTTTTGTTAGCATTAACTATTATAACAGAGGCTGGTTTTGTTCTCTGTATAAATGTCCAATTCCTCTTTGAAACTTGCTAAATTCTTGGCCTTACTGACATCCTGTGGCAATGAGTCCCAAAGTCTAAGCATTAAAAAGGAACTTCTTTGATCAGTTTTGAATTGCCATCTTTCAATTTTTTTAACACTAGCGGCAGGGGTACTTTCTGCAAAATCAAATCAAATCATTTGGAAGTGGGAAATCCTTGCATTAGAAATTGCCCTGGCATCTAAACAAGGGGAATGGGGGAGTTATTAGATAACTCATATAGTCACCAACTCCAATGCAAGATTCTCCATCCTAGAGCTGTTTCCAGTGCTTTGTCTGGTCTGGTCTAAATAGTGAGGTTTTCACAACTTCAGTTGGAAGATTATTCCACAGTCACATCAATCTAACAATTTAGATTTAATTTCTCTTAGATCCAGACCTCATCCCAGCGATCCATCCCCATATCTCTTCAAAACTGGATTAAAGTAGAACCTCAGAGTTATGAACACCAGAGTTATGAACTGACCAGTCAACCGCACACCTCATTTGGAACCGGAAGCTCACAATCAGGCAGCAGCAGAGGCCAAAAAACAAAAAAAGGCAAATACATACAGTACTGTGTTAAACGTAAACTACTAAAATAATAAAGGGAAAGTTCAAAAAAAAAGATTTGACAAGGTAAAGAAACTGTTTTTGTGCTGGTTTCATTTAAATTAAGCAGCATTTTTCTTCTGCATAGTAAAGTTTCAAAGCTGTATTAAGTCAATGTTCAGTTGTAAACATCTGAAAGAACCACCATAATGTTCTGTTGAGCGTTACAAACATTTCAGAGTTATGAATAACCTTCATTCCCGAGGTGGTCGTAAATCTGAGGTTTTACTGTACTACACACACTATATGGAGACCATCTACCTGTGAGATGCATCGTTTTGGAGACTATTTAGAAGCTGCTTTTGATGCAGAAAGCAGCTGTTAGGCAGTGTTGTTTGATGGGAGTTTATTACACCTAGCCTTCAGGCACTGCCCCGGTTCCTATTTGCATCTGGGTGCTCCTCAACATGTTGAGTATGGTCTATAAAGTCCCACATGGTTTGGATCTTGACTCTCTCACCACAAACATTTCTCACCTGAAGATTGGCCAAGGCCCTTGGCAGAGGTCAGCTGAATTGCTGAAGTCCCCAGTTATAAATGTCGGGGTGCGGGCTGATAGATAGGGGGCTCTGGCTGACACAGAAGCCACAGCAGCTGCACTGTTGAAACGGTTGATTCATCTTGGAGAATGGCAGCTACTCTCCTTGTCCTGGGTACCGTGTGGTCTGTCTTGTGGGACAGCTGGAGAAGCACAGGTTTTACACCAGGGTGTTTTATGCATGGGGGAAGTGTTCTCTAGTGGTTAGTGCTGCAGGCGTGGAGTCACTCTATTCCCAGTTCTGATGCAGATGGGCTCCTGCTTCATAAAGTCCAGGAGACAGATGGTTAACTGGAGAACGCAGATGCATTACTGGTCCACTGAGGATGCAGAAAAACATGCACAGAACAATGACTGTGGCTGTATGCATGAGTGTTTCTGTGTGGACTGGGGCTTTGGGTCCTTTTCCACCAGAGACCTACTCACACGTGAAAACTGCCTAAACCAGTTCAGCACTCTTTCCCATCTAACAATATTCAACTGCGCTCTGGCTAAATCAGTCCTCGACCACTCTCTGCCCTGCACACCGCTGGAAGCAATGCATAGCTTCGTGCTGCAGTGAAAAACAGGCTGCGTCCACACTGGTGTGTAGCAGTGAAAGGCTATGGAAGGAGGGAGGCTGCTACGTATACCCATGGCAGGGGGCTTGTAGTGTATGTACTCTACACACAACCAAAAGGAGTGTGCAATATAGATGGATCTAACTGGATGAGCCAATTTGCAGCGAGCTAACCAGAGGGTAGCTTGCTCCCTAAAGCTGCTCTAGGGGCAACCTCCTTCTGGTTTTCTTTTTCTTTTGTTGCCCAGTTGCTTTCTGAGCAAGAAGCAGCTGAGTGTTTCCCTTAGGCAGGGCAATAGCTGCTTTGCTAATTCCCACACTGGTTGATGTAAACTCTGTTAGCCATTGGGAAATTGCAGGATTGCCAACCCCAAGTGTTAAAAACTCCTGAGTCAAGTCCTAACGATAATCATGAGCTTTAACATAATAAATGTTGGATTCTTTTGATTTGCCTTCTGGTGCTGGAATGTTTAGGGGCTGTGTTTTCAAAAGGGCTAGAAACTTGCTTTTTGAAAAATGAAAGCTGAGATTTTGGGATATAAACCTTATTCCACCACCAGCTGCATCCCTAATAATACCAACAGATAGCACAAGACACTTGATAACATCAAGAGAGTTGGCATTACTGGGAAAATCTGGATTGTTAGAATGATGGCCATGCCCTCGTTACTCTGTTCCGCAGTGTGGCATGTTCTTTCCCCATTTGGTGGCATGCTGCATTTCCCTGGGCCTTGTTTTTTTCCGTTTGTAAAACACCTGACTTCCTTGCAAAGGCCTCCTGAGGGTTAACTCAGTCATGCTTGCAAAGAACTTGGAGGCTAGAATACTACAGAAGTGGAAGGTAACCTTTGCAACAAACCTCTCTGTATAGCTTAGCTCAGTTTGACCTTCACAATTATTCCATAGAGAGATACACTAGCCTTCTCAAACAACCAAATGGCTTAGTTATCATCCTATTACCAATCTTAAAACCCCAGTTTCCTGTGTCTTAGTTCCGGTACCAGGCCCCCAGTATTAACTTTAGTGCCCTCTGCTGTATGTATCTAAACTAGCAGGATATCAAAAGAGGAAGCTAAGTATGACAGCCACTTTCCAAATGTGATGAAGTTTCATGTCATGTTAATACTGTTCATCGATCATGGTGATGTTGATGATCAGAAAAAACTAGCTTTAAAAAGTATTGACCAGCAAGGAGGGTGATAAGGCTGGACTGCTTTTTAGTCAACTAGCTGAAGCCATTTCTCCATCCCAGACTGATGCTGATAAAACCCTCAAACCACACAACACCATTATCGTTCTCGCTGGATATATCGCTAGCTACAGGTATTCTTTGCAAAAAGGCACTGATAATGCTTCAATGGAATAGAGAAATCAGAAATCAACCTTTGTATTTATTTATTAAAACCTGATTAACAGGCGGGTGTTTTAGGAATTTAGCCAGTCTCCAGCTCTGGATTAGCTCAGTCTTGAGAGAAGTTTCTTCTCTAGGTTCAGCTCAAATGAAGAATTGATTCATATCGGAGACTATGATGTTAGCTGTGAATGTTTGGATTGTAAACTCCTTGGGGCCAGAACTGACTTTTTGTTCTGTGTTTGTACAGTGCCTGGCACAGTGGAGTCCTGGTCAAGGACTGGGGGCTCCTAAGTGCTAGGGTAATACAAATAATAAATAATAACAACTATTCAGTCTGGCCACTAGAGGGCATATAGCAAGGAGGTTAAAGTCAGTGTAAACAGGAAATAAAGACAGTCTTGCATTCACCCCAGTGCTCTCACTTTTACCAGTGTTTGGTAGAAATCTGATTTTGGATACCTCCATCCGACAGCCTCTGATTTGCCCCAATGGGCAGATGAAGAGGGGCCAGAGAGAGACTCTTCCATTTTCTGTAGAGGCTGCTGCCTTCACACAGACCACAAAGTCCTGAGTCTCTAATATCACAGACCACAGAAAGGGCTTTGTCTTTCCTTATCTGTGGACATATGGTCTAGCACCTTGTGAGAGCTACCAGAATATAACTAATAAATAATAATGACTGTATCAAACATAGTGTTGTGCCAAACCCGGCTCTATTCAACTTAGCTTTTGATCACTTTAAAACTCCTTGACCGGTTTTCTTCAAACTTGGCTTGTTTTGTAGATCTCATTGAGACTTAAAATCTCAGCCAAATCCGAAGACTCTGATTGTACTCTTAACTAACTGTGTGTAAGGTTGTATATGAAAATCCCGTTTGTTATATTTGTAACTCTTCTGCTATGTGGAGGTGGCAGCAACAAGAGCTGGGATCAATATCTAGAGGTTCCTCTTTACAATACAAACCAGAACTAGCTCGAGCCCCCCGCCCCCAGTAATCTGGGAAAATTTAGCGCCACCCCGGGTGCTTCTAAGAGGCAATACTTCCCCACTTGAAAGCACTGAGCCTGTGTATAGCAAAAGAGAACATTTATTGAACGGGAGTCCAGCATTAAGACTGAGCCCCTAGATTTGCTCAGCAGTGAGGACAGTGCTAGGAATCACCAACAGGAAACAAGGCCCCTTCATTGAATCTAATCAGTTTTGTCATTAAACCCTGCGGAAAGGCATGTCAGGTGGTGCCTAGAAATCTTCAGGCAGGAACCACACCATTACATGGGAACACCTGTGTCCACTAAGGCTTATCTTCACTGGGCTTTGGCAAGTGAGGTTCACTTTAGGGTCACCTCCCTCAATCAGGGCATGCGAAGCACGGTTCTGCCGCCCTTTACTCATACAGTAAGGATAACAACATTTCATTATGCCTACATTCAAATACTACAGTGACTTGTAACTCTAAACGAGTCAGAATTGATCATTTTGGCAAAGCAGCTCCATCGTGCTGCGCACTTAAGCAGAGTAGGCACGTTGATGCAAACATAAGCTTCTCCTGAAGTCTTTTTCCCATTGCGTCACTAGATATCAATGAATTTTCAAGTTGATCTCTACATTTCCTGGTTTTGAGAGCCTGATTTCTTAATCTTAATGTTGCGCTAATGTTTGCATAATATTTTCATGGAATAAGCATAGTCTGCAATATTACGTGGCATTGTGCACAAGCTTTAGCAGCATGAGTTTGTGATGATTGCATTGTTCATGAAGCAGAGATGGCAGTACGTTATGCAGACCATCTCAAATGAGCAGTGATCGGAGCTTTATTAATTTAGCTTTACTCCTCTCTCAGAATCACATGCATGTGGTACATCCATCTTCTGCTCAATTCTAGCGGACTTGAAGTTGCACAGTGATCTTTAATTGTGCCTCCGAGGTTCACTCAGGACTTGGATCTAGGCTGGAAATTTAGTCCTGGGCTTCCCAACAGTTTGGCAGGGACTGGTTTCTCGCCCTATGTATCTAGGTACTATGGCCACCATCACAGATTCATTCATACATTCCAAGGCCAGAAGGGACATTGTAATCATCTAGTTTGACCTCCTGTATAATACATGCCAGAGAACTTCCTCACAATAATTCCTAGAGCAGATCTTTTAGAAAAAGATCCAATCTTGATTTTAAAATTGTCAGCGACAGAGAATCCAACACAACCCTTGGTGAATTGTTCCAATGGTTACTTAGTCACTGTTAAAATGTACGCTGTATCTCCAGTCTGAAGTTGTCTAGCTTCCACTTCCAGCTATTGGATCATGTTTTGCCTTTCTCTGCTCGACTGAAGAGCCCATTATTATTAAATATTTGTTCCCCATGTTGGTATTTATGGACTAATCAAGTGACTCCTTAACCTGGTCTTTGTTAATATCAGAGCAAGTTGCAGGCACTGATGTGTTTATCCTCACAACACCCGTTTGAGGCAGGGAAGTTGTACTACTCCCATTTTATAGATGGAGAAATGTTCATTCCAAAGGTTAATGACCCTAATTCTTAAAAAATTGAGCTTTATTTCTAGCCTGAATTTGTCTAGCTTCAGCTTCTAGCCATTGGAACTTGTTTTGTCTCCTAGGGTCAGAAATTGTCTTCCCACGTAGGTACTTCTAGACCGTGATCAAGTCACCTCTTAACCTTCTCTTTGACAAGCCTTGAATCAGTCTTTTAGCTCTTTTCTGAGCCCTTTCCAATTTTTCAACAGGGCCACCCAGTAATTGAACCCAGCTCCCAGTCCAGTGCTTTAGCCACTGCAGAAACTTGCTCTGAGTTTTGATTTCCCGCCAAAGCAGCAGACTTTAGTTTTAGGCTTGATACTGCACATTCCAGGCAGCTCAAAGGGTGATTTTTTATTTAGCTATTTGAATGAGCGCATTTGCTTATCCTACGCATTATAAATCACTTTAATCCTTTAGTTAAATGCTCTTGTGAGTGTTTGGTGACAAAGTATCTCTTCGGCTGCAAAATGCGGAATGCTGCTGGCTTCAGAAGGTTAGAAATTCCGTCATATTTTCCACGCCTTTCGATCGGGCTGTATTAGAATGATTGACCTCATGTCTTAGCTCTGTAGTGTGTTTTATGAAATGTCTCCCTATCTCTCATCTTACCAGAAAATAAATGTGCTGTGTCTTTAATTTTGCCCTTCTAAGCTTAAAAAAACCCTCTGCACTCTAGCAAACACCTGTATTACCACTGAAAGGCCTTTGCTAATATATTCTCTTCCCCCCCCGTCCCGTCCCCCGTTCTTGATCACACCTGTCTAGCTTTGGGCAATATAAAACACTCACATAGCTGCCAGAAGTAAGGTTCTTTGCTGACTTGAGCTACTGTATGTAAAGATCTCCAGAGAAATGTCAGATCACTTTATTGAATCGTACTGAAAACTTGCTTGACAGTAACATTTAAGAGGATCAGGACCTTCTCTGTAATTGCAAATGGGTCAGAAAGGGCAAGTCTTTGGGAGGTTGTTTTTTTTTTTTTACAGTTTTATTTTCATATTATTGTGTGATGTAAAAATAATAATAATAATGAATATCTGATAGCGCCTTCCATGTTGAAGAATCCCAGAGCTCTACACACACACACACAAACAAATTAGCTTCACCAGCAACTGCAGTGTAGCTGTCTCTGGGGTGGAAGGTGACATCTCGGTAACCATTTAGAACACCATGCTCCGTTGTACCAGAGAGCTGACCTCAGGCAAAATCTCACTAACATACATAACCCCTCCTCTTCATGTCCTTATTTTCATTATGGGTGAAATTCACCCCTGCACAAAGGATTAGGACACGGTCTGTGCTCTCGTTAAATGGGGACATAGCTCTTATGCTAGCGATCTGCACGGGGTGAATTTCTCCGTGTAAAGGCAGCATCTAACAACTCCCCTAGTTCCTCTGTTGAAACAAGCAATCATCGTAACCGAGAAGAAAATCAGAAGCAGATGAAAGCTGATTTCTAATGATCCTGAGACCAAACTGTTGTTTAATTTAATAATATGAATATTATTTTCCTCCAGATCCTCTCCCATTGCGCCCAGATATTAATGACCATTTGCTATTCCTATGCCGACTGTAGGAATTACTTGTTCCTCTGAGCAAGACGCAATCCCTTTGCCTCGGTACCCTGCTGGCAGGATAAATGTGCCTTATCTTTTCCTTCTTTCATTTCAGGAATGGGAGTTCCAGATACGAACATCCCAACTCTTTGGAGGTGTTGGAATTTTTAATAATATTTGAAATTATTAATATTGTAACCCCTGCCTGCTTCGTGCAGCACTCTGTCCCCCTCTAGTGGTGGCGAGGCCAGCTAGTGCTTGAGGAGCCTCCTACAGCCTTGGCTAAGAGAAATGCATCTTTTAGCTCAGGCAGGAGAGGCTCATGTATTAAGCTGCAAAGGTCACAGGTTTGATCCTAGACCCTGACAACCAGGGTCTGTCAGCGTTGCAATGTTAATATGGGAAACCACCAAACCTGAATTTAACCATAAATTCCTTTATTAACTCCAAAGGCCAAATGGTACTTATACAATTGCTCTAAACATCCTTAAAAAGCCTAAATAATAAGCAATTTACAACATACAAACAGTTACAAAACATTTATAAGCATTTGATCAAAATACTCACCAATGGATTAAATTTAGGGGTATTTAGACCCATATACAACAAGGTCAGGCCAGCATGAGCAATGAACCGTTTCAGAGTTTGCTTCTTATACCCTTTAACAAACAGGTGATGTCATCGCCAGTTACTGACTTTGGCTAGAAACCAGTTCGAGACAGATCATCTTTATTTCCAGTCTTAATCTAGATCAGACTGACAACGTCCTTTCTTCCCAGGGCCTTTCCTCCCCACCTTCTTGCCATCAGTTTTCCCATTGCACCTGGGTTCACATTGGCTTTAACATCGGCGTGTAGGTTGGGAAGGCCATGTTGGCTCATTTTAAGACAGATTCTTTTTGTCTTATTTAAAACCATCTGCAGTCACAGCCTTCTTTTTAGAAACTTCCTTTGATCTCGTTAGTTGTTCTTTGAACCAGAGATCCTCCCTACCTCATTCCTTCTGGCCGTATAACTTCTCATTTTCAAGGCCTTGCATCTACTTGCTAGTCAGGACCTTTCTTTACAACACATATATTTCCTTAACTAAACTTAAGCTAACCCTATTTTTTAAATTTGATATTTATCTTACAGGGGTGTTTTTGAAATCCACATCTGGATCTGAGTTCTGCACATGACCACCTTCTGTAATGGCCCAAACCACAACCCTGGATCTCAACAGCTCTGAAATCCAGGGGTGTTTGAAACCCACACCCAGGTCTGAATTTTGCATGTTACCTTTGTCTGTAATGGTTGATCCCCAACTGAAAATCCCCATTCTTTGGTAATGCTTGAAACCCACAATTTGATTTTCTTTTTGTAAATGGCCTCTATCTCTAATGGCCCAAACCAAATCCTCCAATCCGTGTGGATGCTGGAAACCCACATACGGATCTGAATTCTGCAAATGGCTTCTATCGCTTATGGCCTCACCCAAAGCCTCAGCTCGGAATGTCCCCTGTGCTTCCTGATGGTAAAGACCTGACTTGTGCCCACCTCTACAGTCATTTTCCCACTATGTTGCAGCCCTTAATATCCCAATACTTTAGGGGAGACATGAAGTCTTTGGAGAATTCGGGTTCAGAAATTAGGGAGAATTGGCCTAGCAGTTTATGAAATCTGTGCTCTGTGGGCCTGATTCAAAGGTCATCAAAATCAGTGGGAGACTTGGACTTCAGTGGGCTTTGGATCAGTCCCTGTGAATCCCAACTTTTGGGTGTATACTGCAATGTCCTTAGGTGTGATAGGCGGATAACGTACCTACCTACCTACATCACTGGGGAGTTGTTGGTTAATTAGGTAATGCTTATATTACATATATACACACACACTGATTTTAACACCATATGCTAGACCCCTTTTTGCTAAAGGCTCCATTTTACAGGTGGAAAAACTGATACACTGAGATTAAATTACTTGCCCAAGTCAAAATCAAAGCCAGGATGAGAACAAGAGTTTGTGGCTCCCAACCCTGTGTTCAGACCACTAGAGCACACATCCATCCAGGTTACTCAGTGCAACAGAATGAGATCACCTGACCTGGAAAAACCTAATCCATATGGAGAGAAGTGATTTCAGATTTGACCTCAGTGGCTGGATACGCATTCATGATGGGTCATTTTCTCTTATGCTCCTAGATGGCACTTTTCACAGCCAGGGAAACAACCAAATGCTTCCCCAGCTTTGCAAACAGGAACTTTCCCTCTCCAATTACTCAAAGAGGTTCAATATTCCAAGCAAATCCCCCTCGTAAACCCAGCATGGGGCCATCCATGACTTCATACGGGAGGGGAAGCTGCGTCACGTTAGCATCCATACGTCGCGTCGTTGGCAGCCATTGCCACGATCAGATGAGTTGGTTTAGTACCCGTCATATGTTCACAGAGTCCCATGAAGCGTCAAGTCCTGTGGATTGATGGGTAAAGACTGAGGCAGCCCCTCTCCGCAACAGTGACAAAAAGCTTGGATTAGCCTCAGTGTGAGAGATATGTCTCCTCCCCATCCCTCTTATCTGAAGGAGACTTCTTGCAGGGACAGAGAGCTTTTAGGGAGGGAATGCAAATGACTCTTAAAGGGCCACACTGTGTTTCTAGGGTCCTGGTTTAGGAAAGTGGTTAAAGGAGGATGAGAAAGAGCTGCTGTATTTGCCCTGTTTCTCTGTGATTCTGCATTTCATTCTCTCTCTCCAGATCTCCTCTAATTCTCTCAGGCTCTGCATCTCTCTCAACAACAGTCTCCAACCACTAGACAATACATCCTTTGACTCTCATGCTTCCAAGAGCCCACCCGATCCCCGCTGTATATTATCTACTTAGCCTTTGCAAATCACCTGTCCTTTTGCCCACTGCAATAAGGACGTACTGTGAACATGATTAATATCCCCATTAAGTTTGGGGCTGCTGGTGTTTCTTCCATTGAGGAAATCCAGGAAAATGTTTTTAGGATGGGGGAGGGGACTCCATGGCCAGCAAAGAACGAAGAGGGAGAAAATCGTACCCTGTTGATTGGAAACTTGGGGGCTTGCAATGCTCCCTGATTTGAGGCATCATTCCAGGCAGCAGGGGAGAGAACGCTACGCATAAAGGAAGCCATCATACCCTGTAGTGCCAAAAGTCTGGGTCCAAAGTATGGAAGGAAGAAAATAAAGCCAATTTAACCTCACCCCAAACCTTTGCTGTTCTTCGGAAGGCGGGATCATGCCAACAGCCCCTTGGTAGGTTATCCTTTGCTTACGTGCTTTAATCGCACTCCAGTCTATAGACTCTGTGATGCTTTTAAGGCAGACACAACCGCCGACATCACCTTACAGCGAGGAACGATTTAGAAAAAGAATCTTCGGCCAGGTCTGCGCTTAATATTGTCAGGTGACAGTGAGGTTTTTAAGTGACATTTCCCTGCTGGGAAAGGCCCTAATGTAGGTGAAGTTATATTTACATACAAGTGCTTTTGCCAGCATAGCTTATTTCGCTGCGGGGCATGGATCAGCGTTCATGTCATGCTCCTCATCAGTAGCCCGGCCCGGGTCATGGGAACTAATGATCCGACCAGCGGACCAAATCCGGTGATGAATCCTGGTCACATGCCACCCGAGGCATGTTGTGCAGACGCTAAGAAGAAGCTTATTTCACTTGCTGAGTCGGTATAAATTGTACCGGCAAAAGCACTTTTTTGCTGGCATCAGATGCGGCTTCGCTAGGAGAGTTTGCTGATATAGATAAACTGGCATAGCCAGGTCAGCAAACGTTTTCTAGTGCAGACTAAGCCTGAGCTTTCATGTTCACCTCCCCTCTGTCATATGTGCACATTCAGCCATGCAGTAATGCACATTCCTACACTCCCATGTGCTAATGCACAGACCCTTTCTCAGCAATACATGCCCACCCACAGATGCATGTGTTACCCACTGGTGTGTGTGTGTTACAGGTGCCCCGCTGCACTGATCCACAGAGGACATGAATTGTTACAGACCCAGCTGGCAGAGGGGGTGTGGCTCTTTAGCTCAAGCTGTAGTAATTTATGCTTTCAGCTCTGGCAGCCCCTGGTTCAATCCCCAGTGTAGTGGCCAGGAGAGTGGTTAACATCCATACCTGCAATCTCATAACTCACCCCTTCCCCCACTTAATGAACCTGCACACAAATGCTCTCATGTTAGCCCATACCCACAGGGGCATACAGTTATGCACTATTGCACTTCATTAACATCCCCGGCCACTCGCATGAAGATGTGCAAATAACCTCTCTTGCATATGCTAGCACTTGTGCACACATGCTCAAATGCCTTTGCAATCCTAGAAGAAGACACTAATACCCACATACAAAGGTGAAGCTGAATTTTATTTATTATTATTATTTGTGGTGTGGTAGCACCTAAAGGCCCAAACTGAGATCCGGACCCAATTGTGCTAGGCGCTGTACAGACACATCGTGAGAGAAAGATCCTGCCCCAAATTGCTTACTGTCTAAATAGACAAGACAGACAAAGGGTGGGAGAAAGGACGTGTTAACACCACCCCTTTACAGACAGAGAATCGAGGCATGGCAAGATGAAGTGACTTGCCTAAGGGCACCAGGGGGGCTGTGGCAGAACCAGCCAGTTAATTTGGATCTGAGTCCCAGTCTAGCGCTGTAAACACAGAAGCATCCTGCAGTCTATGAAGGCAGAGACTGTGGATTTGTTTGTCTTCTTGAGCTAGTCTTGCCCAAAGAGAGAGCAGTCACTGTGATCACGAGGAGTGTGTTAACACTAAATGGCGGGGAGACAGATGAAGGGATTTTGTCTTCAGATCACTGCCGAAGTCTCCTGATCTCAAGCAGGTGGCTCGATCATGAACCTCTTGTTTTGTTGTATTGCCTAGGATGTAAACAGTTGGGTTGGTCCTTCCTTGAATCCACAGAGGTGTTTGTTGTTATCCTTAGGCTGGTCTATGCTTAAAAGTTAGGTCAACATAGCTACAGAGCCCTGGGGTGTCACACCCACCTAGCCCGTGGTTTTGTCATAGCTAGGTTGATGAAAGAACTCTTAGGTCAACCTAGCTAGCACTGCTTGGAGAGGTGAGTTACTTACAGGGCTGGAAAAACCCTTTCTTTCACTGTAGGAAGCATCTACACTACAGGGCTACAGCAGCATCACTGTTGCGCCATAGCTGAGCTGCTGTAGCGCCCACAGTGTAGACATGACCTGTATCAGAAACCAAAGTAATTCAGACTGAAAACATGGTTTGCTCTGTCTACACGGGAAAACATCATCACTAGAAGTACTGGAAATCTCCACTCCTGAGGGAGTTGCAGTTTGATATCGCAGAGCCAGTATAGTTCAGGCAAATATTGGACATACTGTAGCAGGTTTGGGTGAAAGTAATTCTCCTGTGATTAAGGGCCAGGCCTGGTCCTCAGGAGATCTGAGTTCAGTTCCCAGCTCTACTCCAGAGTTTTTGCATGGCCTTGGGCAAATCATCTAATCTCTTGGTACCTCAGTTCCCCATCTATAAAATGGGGATAATAATCTCATCCTTTGTCTAGTTAGGCTGTAAAATCTGTGGGGCTGGGACTGAGTCTTATTCTGTATCCATACAGCACCCAGCACAATGGGGCCTGGATCTCATTTGGGACTCCGGTTCCTATGGCGAAACAAATAATAACAACCTCTAAGCCTTTTGAGCCTCTCCCTCCCCCCACAAATCACCACTAAACGAGCAGCATAAGTGAGGAGAGGGGCATTAGGGCCATTGAACTCATGAAAGGGGGGCTTAGATCAAGGAGAGAAAATCGGAGGCCAAAAATTGAGAAGCTTTGATCCTTGATTTGATGTCAACAGAGCCGAAAGCCGAACACTAAGCCTTTTACCTTTTACCAGCTGTCACTTGAAACAGAATAATTGGATAATTAAAAGGCCTTGCCTTATGTCAATTTTATTTAGGTGCCTTGATTCCGCGCTGGAATGTATCACTGATAGAGGGTTTAAAAGCTCATCTGAAAACCCACAGATAAACTGCAGACTCAAAGCCGTGCAAACTACACGGAGAATTGAAGCGGGCAGCCCAACGCAGCCTAATATAGCGATGCCACAAGGGAAGGCATCACAGTACCTGTTCCAGAAAAGCCGGTTGTACCTATAACCCAGCTAGATGGCAGGTGCCACAAACGAGGCGCTCCCAAACCAGTTGGTTTGGGCCTGATGGAACAAATATGGCTCACGTGACCTTGTTGCATTTCTCATCCCAAAACAAGGCAATGATGTTTTGGTTCCGGGTTACTCTGACATAACATCTCAATGTGATAGCATTTCACAGGCTCTTGAAAACTTCTCTGTCCCAAGCAGGATGGAGAGCTGCCCTAGCAAAACCAGATCTGCCAACCCTACTGCTTTTACTAGTACACTGCTACTCTTCGCTCCCTTCTTCTGGGAAACCCAACAATTGGTTAGTCTCTAAGGTGCCACAAGTACTCCTTTTCTTTTTCTGAATACAGACTAACATGGCTGCTACTCTGAAACCAACAATTTATTGCTTTTCTGATGCTGGACTCTGGACTCAGGCCAAGAGCGAGAGGTTCATGTGAAATCAGATAGTGGTTGGTGTGCTTGACAAAACAGATCGGTCATTACAGTATTTCAGAGTCCTCTTCTCATAGTCTGGATGGTTAATATACAAATTCCACAATGCATTCCTACAAGACACAATTCTGAGGCAAGGGCTTTTAATGGTTTGCCTCTGAATGTCTGCAGGTATATACAGATTCACAACATGCTGCCTCTTTAAAAAAATTAACACATCGACCACATTGCAGAGGACATGACATAAAAAATAATGGCATTACCCTTCACCCACACTGAATTCAGGTTCCCCTTTATAGCTGTGTCTCAGAACAACATATAGACTGAGAAGGGGATGCCTTTATGATGTGTGAAGAATTTTGGAGCCAAGGGGTGATTTATCTTTAAATGTTTCTTTCCCTTATAAATTTGGGATAAAAATTTCAAAAGCACCTAAGAAAGGTGGGAGCTTTAATCCCATTTTCAAAACTCATTTAGGCATTTAGGCCCAGATCTGCAAATGTATTTAGTCTCCTAACTTCCACTGATTTCTGTGGAAGTTAGGAGCCTAAATACCTTTGAGGAGCTGGGATTTAGTACCAGAGTTTCAAAGGTATTTAGATACCTAAAGATGAAGATAGGTGCATAGTGGGATTTTCAGAAATGCTTATCTGCACCTTTAGATGCCTACCTTTAAAAATCTATCATTAGGAGACTAAGTCCCATTGGTTTTCGATTAGACATAGGCTCCTAAGTGTCTAAGTCATTTTTGATAATGGAGTTTATCTTAGATGCTTTTGAAAATTTCACCCTTTGGATTATGTAGCCATTCTAGTGCCGTGCGCTGATGTGATGGATCTGCTAAGCAGGGACTACAACTCCCAGAAGTCCCCTGCCTATGGCACATCCCTTCCTCCGGGCTGGGTAAGTGGCCGAACCAAGAAGTGTCTGGGCTCTGTTGGGCGACAGCAGCCATGTGGCTAGCCAGGAACAGGACAGAATCCGGTTCCAGAGGAATCCCCAGAAACCGTTTGCAGAGCCGCATGTGGACCAGGCTATGGCTGCTGGACGTCACAGCTGGATGCAGATCTGTGTGGAGTTATGGGGGAGCAGCAATGGCTGGGCAAGGAGCCAGTGCAGAGTAGGGTTGCCATCTTTCTAATTCCTGGTAACTGGACCCCAAGGCCCCCTTCTCCCCTCCCAAAACACTGCCCCTGCTCTGCCTCTTACCCCCAAGACTCTGCTCCCATCGCTTGCTCCTCTCCTCCCCCTCCCCCGGTCGCTTGCTGGATCGTTTCAAGGAGCCTGCCTGTAGTAGGAGGCGGCCCTGGCTGAGCAGGGCCTGGTGCAGGTTAATGACCCGATGCCTCCACACACCCCTACGGTAACTGGGCTTTTGGTTCGGGTGCCATTTAAGGTTGTCAGGTCCCAGAAAACCGGGCACCTGGCAACCCTAGACTGCATCCGGGCACTGAAGCCAAAAACTGGACTGTCTATGTATAAACTGCATGGGTCATGGGTGGCAACTCTAATGCAGAGGGGCCCCAATAAGAAACTGAGCTGAGCCTGGAAACCTTCGAGCTCCTTTTGCTTGAATAGAGACTGGACTGGAGAGGGCACCCAGGCACTAGGCCTGGAAGAGCCATGACTCTCCACTGGACTGTCCCAGGAGTCCCAACCAGACCTGCTATTCCTATTTGAACTGTAACTGTTTAAGCCTCTGTATCTAGGGTGTTTGCAACCTTCCCGTTCCTGCCACCCCTATAAAACACCCTTTCCCTTAGCCGTCTGCCTGAGTGGTTATTGGGCCCCACCAGGACCAGCCCTGCAAGGCAGAGCTGCTGAAGCATGTGTAGTGCTTGCCTCCAAGTCATGGTGCACCTGGCATAGTATGGGGTGTGTGGTGTACTCTGGCACTGGGCAGCCCCCATAATTACACTGCCAATAAAATCTTTGTAGGCCTCCTTTCCTTACTTCTACTGCTATGTTCACAGGGAAGTGGAAGTTTAATTGGGCTCATCCCAGGTCTATCAAACTATTCACTGTGCTAGTTACTCAGTGGGTCACTTGTGTAATCTTGTAACCTCCCTCTTTGTAACAAGTTTAACTCAACTTACATCTTGTTCCAGGACCGGCGCTGTGTGTTGAACATCCACCCCTGAACTGGCCAAACTAGCAGCTCATTGATCAAGGTTTTTGGCCTACACATTTTAGTTGAAAGGAGGGTAAAATGTATGTACAGTATGTAGCTGTGTAAAGTATGTGCTCCATCCTTGTGAAATGCATGTACTGCTCCCAGCACAATGGAGTCCCTGGCACTGCTGGGAGGTAGAATAATAATAATAATAATAATTAATAATAATAAAACAATTATTATTATTATCATTATTAGCAGCTGCCTAGACATTTGGAACTCTGTGAATCCAATGAGATTTCTGTTCTTCCCAGCCACGCATGGTAGAAACCACTGTGTCAGGGATGCATTCTGCTTCATTTGATTTCTGATTGATTTATAGGCACTTCTGTGGTGTATTTGACTTCAGTAAAGCCACTGTGGCTTTACATTAGACTCTACTTTTCTATTTCATGACCTCTTCTTGGAAAGATCAATGTACTGTACTGACGTGTGACGAGATAATAGTGTTAGCTTATGAGCTGCCAACTTTAATAGTCTGCATGATTTAGTATAAATAGCTTTGCCAGGCAAATTTTATTCTGTTTCCTTCAAGAAACTAAAGAGCTCTTAGCCTGAATGGATCAGGCGAGCGACTTCATCCCGCTAGATTAAAATACATCTGCTCAAGAACCGTAGCATCTTATTATCACTGATGGAAGGCTTTGCAATACAGACAGAGGATAATGAAGATGAAGGTGATGGCAGTGAATAGCATATGGGGATGATGACAGCTTTGCAGTTGGGGATGCCGCCTTTTCAGTTTCACAGCCCTTGGACTCCCCCTCTCAAGGCCCCCCCATTTCATTTGGAGGAAGGAAAACATACTGCAAATATCCCATTGTTCATCTAGAATGATCTTCTCAGCCACATCTACTGTGACCCTTGGACATGACCAGGGCAGGATTAACTTTCCTGTGGGCCTGGGGCTATTAGATTTTGGGAGCCCCTGGGGGTATGAAGTGGAGGAGTGGGCTCAGGGCTGGGGCAGGGGATTAGGGAATGGGAGAGGGTGCAGCTCCAGCTGGGGGGGGTGTGGGTTCTGGGGTGGGTCCAGGGATGGGACAGGGGGTTGGGGTGCAGCAGGAGGTTCGACGTGCGGGCTCTGGGTGGGAGTTTGGGTGCAGGAGGGAGCTCCATGCTGGGGTAGGGGGTTGGAGTGCGGGAGGGCTGGGGGGTGTAGGCTCTGGCCGGGTGGCTCTTGGTCAGTGGTGCAGCAGGGCTAAGGCAGGATCCCTGCCTGCCTTGGCTCCGTGCTGCTCTGCTTCCTGAGGTGGTTGGCATATCCGGCCCCTAGGCAGATGGGCAGGCTGCTCTGCACAGGCGCCATCCCCGCAGATCCCATTGGCCGTGGTACCTGACCAATGGGAGCTGCGGAGCTGGCACTGGAGGTGGGGGCAGTGCGCAGAGATTCCCTGAATGCCCATTGCCTAGGGGCCGCAGAGGCACATTGGTGAGCCAGCCCTTGCAGCTCCAGCCCTGGGGGGTTTGGGGTGTGTGTGTGCCAAGGCTTGGGGACTGGTGTCCGGCCTGCAGCGCGGAGACTTGCTGCGGGCTGGATGAAAAGAAGCAGTGGGCTGCATGCGGCCCACAGGCCTGCGGACCCCCCCTTAGCCCGAGGCCCTAGGCTGCAGCCCATAAAGCCCCTGCATTAATCCGGCTCTGGACATGACATCCACCTAGAAGCTGGGCTTTCATGCCTCTGTTTCCTGTATTTTTGTATTTCTGTCTATAAAGAGGGAGAATGGTTGATATTCACATAACCATTGCAAGATCAGCCATGTTGGAAATTATTGTTATTATTATATTCGTATTCCAGTAGCACCCAAGATCAGGGATCAGGCCCATTGTGGTAGGCACTGTACAGACAAATTACAAAGAAGACATGTAGAATGTGGCAAAATATGCAGCACAGAGCCAGATTCATTCTTTGACTTCAGTATGTTTACACCTGTGGTGAATTTGGGTCCATGGAGTTTAATTTCTGTAGCTTCTGGACATCTAGGTCCATACTTTAGTTAGAAAAAAATAATACCCATAAATAACATAAGGACCACCCATAGATTAGACTAAATCTCAGAAACTGCATCTCCCCTGAAATATGTTTGAATCTGGTTTTGAATGAAGGTTTGGGGTTTATGTTTAATCCAAACTCATTCATTAATAGTATGAAGTAGCCTGTGAGAGAGAGGCGATTGAAATGAAGGGACTCTTCTACTGCTGTGTGCTAAATATGAGGGAGGAGGAAAGACGGGTCCTTAAATGATCATTAGTAAGTGTGAAACTGGGCGTAATCCTGGGAGAAAGGAAAGAACCGGAATAGCTAGGACCGTGTTCTGTAACAGCAAGTCAGGCATGAGCAGTGATGACACAGGAGACAAAATGGCAGAGGTCCTGGGCAGCCCTGTCCTTGGATGATAGGTCTGACGGCACCTGCCTCTGGTATACAGTTGAGGGTTCTGTCTGAATGATGTGTTGACAACACTTGGCTAGCTCGTCACACCAAGAAACTTATTATTGAACTGGACTGATGAGTGCGTGTGTGAGAGAGGATGGAGATGCGTGTGAAAGAAGCCGTCTACTGAGAGCAAAGAAGGAAGTCATCTGCCACTCATTGGGGGCCACTCGTTTCTTCGGTGTGTGAGAATCACAATCATTAGAAAGGAAGAAAAGTCCTCTTCTCTCATCTAGGCCCAGCTCCTCAAAGATACTTAGACACTTACCTCCTGCTGGTTTCAGTGGGAGAAGGTGCCTAAATACCTGTGAGGATCTAGGCCTAGTCCATGCCCAGTTGTTTCCTATTTCATGTCCAGTCTGGTTTTAAAGTGACTCAAGCAATGAGGCCCCATCAGTTTCCTCAAGGGACAATCCCACAGCCTTTTAACATACCGGATAGGGGGAAATTTACCCCCGAGATTCAGATTCATTTTTCTATGCTTAACCCCAAACCCATTATTCCTGCTTATGCCCAAGTTGGGGCATGCTGAACAATTCCTCCTCTGTGGTCACATTTGTAGCGATCATTGTTATTAACAATTGTCCTTGTTACATGGACTTACAAGGCACCCATCACCATGGTATCTAAGATTCCAGATAAGATAAAACACAAGACACTCCTGCTGCCCACAGTGCTAAGAGAGCCATTGTCTAGTTTTTATAATAGTGCCTAGAGCCCTCGTTGTGCTAGGCACTGTACACACACATAAGGAGAGATGGTCTCTGCTCTGAAGATCTTACAATATAAGTAGAGAAGACAGACAAAAGGTGGCTGGGGAAAGAGAGCTGAAGTGTCTGGCACATGATCTCTCAATGGATCAGAGGCAGAGCCAGCAATAAAATGTAGGTCTCTTGAGTTCCAGGGCCCAACGCTGCCTGCTGTTTATGTGGGGGTGTTTATGTCTCCCTCTCTGGCTATGTATTTCTAATACGCCCACGTTCAGAGTGTCTCATCACCCCACTCCACCCTGCAGTCGCGCTAGTTCCTTTGGTCATCATTAGTCTAGTCACTACATCCTGGCATTCCCAGGTCACCAGGGAGAGACGATGGGACCGGAACCTAAGGGGGTGGTGACGTCTTGGAGTCCTGGCCATGATTTCAGTCTAAATGAGTTGGGAATGAAAGCCGGGGTAACTGAAAACCTTCCTGGCTGCTGTTTGACTGAACTCCGAGTCTAAAAACTCAAAGCTATGGCTGTGACTGGAAGCTGTGAAAGATAGCATTGCGAGTCTAGCTTGCTTTGGAGCAGGAACAGACTGGACACAGAAGGGGTTCATTTCTCAGCCCAAAGACTAGCCGAGGACACTTTTTGAATGGCTCAAATCAGAAATCCATGCCCTCAGACCACCTGACTCAATCTTTAATTAGGAACTTTGGCACATACCTGGCTACCTCGGTGCCTAGCATCTGGGGTTACTCAGTAACTCAGTTTCATAGGGTATGTCTACACTTACTGTGGATCGATGCTGTGGCTTTCATAGGGTATGTCTACACTTACTGTGGATCGATGCTTACCAGCTGTGTAAGTTAGTGGAGGATTTTTTATTCACTTTGTACTTTCTATTGACTTCTGTGTGCATTGGATTGGATCAAAAATGGCTATACAAGGTGAAAGGCCATGGAAAACCAAGGCCCAGATGCTTATCCAAAGTTCATCAAAACTTACTTAGTATGCAAAATTAGAGCAGTTACCTCATGAGAACAGGCTTTCTTGCAGTACTTGCTTCCTATCAAGTGGGAAATGGGTCTAAAAATTAATGTTTTTACAATAGTCGGGCACGTCTGCTTTCTGTCCTGTCTAGATCCTGTGAACCTAAGCTTTGGTTCAAACCTGCTAGGAATGGTCATGTGGTTCTTCTTTTATCTGAACTGGCAACCCCTTGCAATCCATGCTGATACTTTTCATTTTTGGATAGCAGAGACTCAAAGCCATGAACAACTGAGGAATAGAACAAAGAAGCAATTTTAAAAGCCGGAAGGGGCTATTATGATCATCTAGTCTGACCTGCATCGCACAGGCCACAGAACCTCACCCAGTGATTCCGGTCTCAAGCCCATAACTTCTGGCTGAACTGCAGCATCCCGTTTAGATTTAAACACTGGAGAACCCACCATATCCCTGCCATAAGTTGTGCCAGTGGTTCGTTGCCCTCACTTTAAAAAAATTAACCCTATTCCTAGTCTCCACTTGCTTAACTACATTTCCAGCCATTGGATCATGTCACACCTGTGTAAAAAGCCCTCTGCTATCAGAGATCCTTGTTCTTTATGCAGCCCTATGGTATTTCAAGAGGAATCTTCAGTTATCTAGGAAGTTTTTGCAACGCAGTCAACTCCATGGAGTGCTGCCAATGTGTCTGACCCACCTTTGCCCATCTGCAGACAACTCAGATACTACAGTGATGGGCGGCAGTATAAAACCCTAAGATAGATAAAAATATCACACTCTACCCCAGCCCTCTGTGTACAGAAAGTTGTGGCCTTTACATTGCGTGTTTCATTGTTGTCTGTTTCATCAGTCTATCCACACTCAATATGGAGAGGCGGTAGCAGCTGCCATAGTTAAGGCTGAGTGGAGCTTTCTGTTTACAAGACAGTTTTTCAAAGTGCCCTAAAATTTACATTCATATTCACTGGGTTGAGTACAGGACACATCACTTAGCTGGGACATCTCCCAAATAAGTGATCTAAACCCAGCAATACCCGGTAGCAATTACAGCTGCTTTGGGTTGGGCAGCTGTTCCACCTCTTAGATTCTTTTTACTGTCTTTCAGGATGTTGGTGCTGCTTCTCGCACAATGGGGCTCTGATCCTGATTGGGTCCTGTAGGTGCTATGGTACTAAATACATACTAAATAACGGAGAGTGTCGTAAAGTGAGGTTTTATTGACGTAGTTTTGGTCAAACAGGAGCCAGGCCCCAACCTGAACCTTCATTCTGAGCTGAATGCAAATACCTTTCGGGGGCTGGGAGGGTGTTCAAAAAAATTCAATTAATTTTCTCCCTCCTCCAAACTCATTTCCGATTATTTCTTATCTTGGTGTGCCTGGGGCAAAATAAATGGTTCCTGCTGCGTTGTTGCAAAGCAGACTGTACCCACAATCTCTCAAGGAAGGCCATTCCCAAGAATTCCAGGCCAGCTTAGCTGAGCCAAGAGGTTTAGAATAAGCCTCCAAACTCTTGAACCAAACCTGTGCCCTCCCCCCCGACCAACGAATGGTTTTATTACCATTAACATTTGGCAAACAAGCAAATTGTGCTGTAAAATGCTGCCAAAAGTACAAAACTATCTCCATGGGGGGAAGTGACTGGGTTTGTGGGGAAGGTGTCAGGGCTTGGGCATGGTGCAAAGCCCATTGGAGTCAATAGGAGTCATTCTCCCTGTATGCTTAGTTCCTTTGGGCCAGACAGGCCATTGCATGGGTGCGAAGTAGAGGAATGCGCAAAGACCATTCCCCGCCTTGCATACCCTGCCTGAAGGCCAGACAACTCCTCAGGTGGGAGAGCAACAGGGACTGCTCCTTTCATGGATCCTGAGGGTAGTAACTGCTACAAAGGGGCACGGAAGGGGATGGTGGAAGGCAGGACATGGCTTTCTGTGAAGCTTAGAGAAGGATTGTGTATCCTGAAGCTCAATCCTTCTCCAAACTCCCTCCTTACAGTTTTGGCACCATGTGATCATTTGGTTGCTTGCGTGGGTGTAACCTCTAGGCAGCCACTAGTCCTAAGAACTATCCTGGGTTGGAAAGAGATTCAGGAAGGAAACAGCGATCTGCTCAGCTTTTAAAGAAGAACTGAGCACAGCTGCCACTAAGCCGTTCTCCAGGATCTAACTCCTATACATTCAGATAAAGAGAACTAGCAAGATTATCTGCTGCAGCACCACTTGGCTGCCCCCAAAAGTATTACACTTTGTAAGTGGTGTGACTTTTTCATTGTCCCAGTGTGGACCTGTGATTTAAAGGCATAATCTGGTCCGGTGACTCCAGTGGATTACCCTTTGACTTTGGAAAGCGACACATGTGAGTAAAGACAACCTGCACGAACAAGGACTGCAGGATCGGCTCCCCTGTTTGCACCTTTTGCCATTTGTAGAGGTAATTTAATAGTGTCTGATCCCAATCCCACTGAAGACAATGGGAGCCTTTCCATTGGCTTAATGGAGTTTGGATCAGTCCCCTGGTGAGTAATGTGCTCACTTGAATATGGATGCTTAGCCAAATTTAATGGTTAAGACAACATGCAGTTTTGATTTGATTCAAATGTATTTTCCCTTTTTGTCCTGGAAAAAAGTACGATAGTAACAATCCACCAACTCTAACAGTATGATAGTAAGATCTAGGGCTAGACTCTCAGCTGGTCGAAATCAGCATATCTCCACTGAAGAGTCCCACCAGAGTCTGTATTCTTTGCTTGCTGAACTTTGAAGCTGCATCTTGAAACTCTGGGATTCCGCCAGAAGTTAGAAGTAAGGAATCGGAATTCGTACTGGAATCCAGCAGCCAGCTGGCGTAAAATGGCTGATTTCCACTGATATCAGTAGAGCAACACTGATTTACACCAGCTGAGGATCTGGGCATAGGGGTTTCAGGTGAGTTTTTCCCATATTCTAGCAAGACTTTTAACAGGCAGAAGCAGGTGAATTACACTTACAGTATGTGGCTGTGGAGAACACCTTTGACCTTGGTGTTAGAGTTTTAATACACACAAGGCCTTTGGCTTTGCTGGTTAACACACCTGAGAGGATCTAAATGATGATGGCACACTCATCCCTTTCTCCACCTGGGAACGCTTTGGTAACCATCACAAGTGCTTCTTTATTAATTAAAGAATAAATTGGCCTGCAAATGTATCAGTTTTAAGACAAATGTTATCGGCTTCTAGCCGGTGCTCCGCCTATTCCTCTTTCTTTTCACAGCTTAACCCTTGGAAAGGACTCACGCTGCCTCTGACCAGTGGTTCTCAACCTGCGGCCCAATCAGCACACAGCTGTGGCCCATGTGACATCCTCAGGGCCGTACAGGTAGTGTATGTATTGCGTGGCTGTGGCCCACATAACATATAAAGAACTGCATATGCTTACGTGTTTGCAGAAGGGAACTTCTGTATCTAGCAACGGATGTGAAAGCCTCAAAATTCTTGTGGGCCCAGTCAAGTTAAGCACCTGAAAGGACAGATGCTTCTCTGAAGAATAGTTCGATCTAAGGTTAAGCATGCAGGTGCTGCACTGACTGGTGCCATATTTTAAATAGCATCCCTCATTTGCAGGGCCGGCTCCAGGCACCAGCAAAGGACGCACGTGCTTGGGGCTGCCCATTTGAAGGGGCGGCCTTCCGGCTATTCTTGGGGCAGCCCATTTGAAGGGGCGGCCTTCCGGCTATTCTTGGGGCAGCCCATTTGAAGGGGCGGCCTTCCGGCTATTCTTGGGGTGGCTCATTTGAAGGGGCGGCATTCCGGCTATTCTTGGGGCGGCCCCTTTGAAGGGGCGGCTCTTCTTTTTTTTGCTTGGGGTGGCCAAAAAGCTAGAGTCGGCCCTGCTCATTCATAAGAAAACCCAGGCTGAAACGTGCAAGCGCCGAGGAGACCATTTTCTCAGCTGAAGTGGCTTGGCAGGAGAACGAGCTGTGTGAAAACAGACCCGCTTGAAGCCGGATGGTTTGTAACACCCTGTGAGACCTGCCTTGCCAAGAAAACATTAAAGCCATTTGTAGGAACAGCAGCATCGAAAAGCCTCAGCCACGATGGAAGGCCCCATTGCGATAGGTGCTGTACATGCCCACAGTGGGTATGTGTGCAATGGTCGTGGAAGTGCAATGTCCACCTCAGGCAGACATACCTGCACTAACTCTGATAGACCCAGGGCGCGAAAAATAGAAAGGTCACCAGGGCAGGGAAGGGGCTAGCCACCCGTGCCTAGGATTTCAGACAGGATCATGCTTGAGGTGGCTTGTCGATCCTGCTACTCAAGCTGCTGCAGCTACTCTTCTAGTTTTAGTGTGCTAACTCAGGTATGTCTCCGCGAGCGCAACATTACACCTCCTGCTGCACAGAGAGGGTAAATTACTTGCCCAGGGGTGCAGGAAGTCGATGACAGAGCTAGGAACTGAAGCCAGGTCCCCCTGAGTGCTTGCCCGGAGACTGAACTCCAAGGCCACCTCTCTCTCTCATCGTACTACCAGAACTGGATAGTTTAATTCTTTATGCACCTGTCAAGGAGGGGAAGGGGAACTATATTAAAATCTTATTATCATTACTTAGCATGGGCTGCCATGAGGCCTTCGCAAAGCTTGACAGTGGCTAGGCAGCTGCCATGCTGGGGCTGCTGTTTGTGCCGCTACACCAGAATCGGCTCTCTGTGACCGTGTGTGACGGTCATCGCCACCTGCTGTCTCGCTGTGTACTTAGATTGTGAGTTCTCTGGGACAGGGACTGTCTGTTTGTTAGATGGGTGTGCACAGCTCCCGGTACAACAGGGGCTCAATCCCTGACTGGGGCCTCTAGGGCAATAATAATGACGATGGATGGAGTCAAGCCTTCTGGGGATACAGAGATTGAAATGCGTTGTCTCACCAGCCTTGCCTTGCCAACCGCCTTTCACTCCTCGCTTCTCCAGGGCTTGAACCTCAGACAAAGCTCCTACTGGCACCACTGGGAACTTGGCCTGGATGAAGATTGCAGGATCGGGCACCAGGAACTTGGTGACACAGTCGCTATGTTTTGGCCTTTACGGCTGCATCTACACGGGTAGCAGAAACCCGCAGCAGCGAGTTGCAGAGGCTGGGCTCATGCTACGGTGCTAAAAATACCTGCGTGGGCTCAAAAGCCCAGGAAGGGGGTTGGGCTTCAGACCCCCAGCTCCACCCTGAGCCCAAATGTCTATTTTTAGTGCCGCAGGGTGAACCCCGCAAGCCTGAGTCTGTAGCCTCAAGCTCTGAGACTTGCTGCTGCAGGTTTCCACTAGCCCTGTAGATGTAATTTACCAGTCCTATCCCCCACCACCCTGGGCTACTCTCCCCTCCCCTGATTTAAGAGCTTGGCTGAGGGAGGAAATTGACCAATATTGCTATAATCCCATAACAATGACACCATGGCTATGTGGGTGTAACTTCCCTAGGTGGATGCTCTGTTCTGGAATAGAAGGGTCTGCTGTAGCCATGCTGGTCAGTTTCTCCATACAGAGAACAAGCCCTTACCTGCCACTGATACTTTGGAGACCAGAGAAGGGAGAGTTTTTTAAAAAAAGGCCCTAAAATGCAATTGACAGAGCTGTAAACCATAGGTCAGCTCAGCACTTACGTCAGGCCAGATGACTCCCTGGCTGGAGTCCTTGTCCCCTAAGCAGACCCTCTCCTCCATCATTCCCCCAAGTTTCTCAGTGGTTTGCAGCGTGGGAAGCACCGGAGGGAATGCCCTTAGCATTCAGCTGGCTAGTACTGGCTTAGCAGTTTCCCTTCCCACCTTACGCCCTGGCTATGTCATTAACAGCAGTCCCATCAGGCACCTTATAAGCTAGATGGCCCTTGTCTCTGCCCAGTTCTTCCAACACTTTTATCTCATTATCCTGTCCCTTCACCCTGATGCTAATTGCAGTTCACAGGGAGGTGCTTGCTAGCTCCTTTCACCACCTTTACCTTCTCACTGGGAAATTGCTGGACTTTATTGTCCTGGGAACAGTCATGCAAACTTCAAAAGAAATCCTGGGGGTGGGGAAGCAGACTGGGGAGCGGTGATTTCTAGGGGGTTTGACTGGAGAGTCACATGCACGGGGTGACCAGATGTCCCGATTTTATAGAGACAGTCCTGATTTTGGGGGCTTTTTCTTATATAGGCGCCTATTACCCCCCACCCCCTGTCCCGATTTTTTACACTTGCTACACCCTACACATGCAACATGTTCGTAAGTGGCCTGCCTTCCATGTGGAGGTCGAGGTATGTTAGCTGGCGGAGGTTTGAATGTTCTATGTGCTACTGGTGATAAAAAACTGAATGGAAGGAACAAAAAGCATCCCTCTCTTATCCCTTTTAGTAATGCATAGCTCTTACGTAGCGTTTTGCATCCATCAGTTTCAAAGCACTTCACAACAGAGGGGCAGGGAGGGAGCTCTGTTATAAAGTGCTTTGAGATCTCCTGATGGCCAGTGCTATAAAAGAGCTGATTGGTGTCATTATTAACAATGACAGGTTTCAGAGTAACAGCCGTGTTAATCTGTATTCGCAAAAAGAAAAGGGGTACTTGTGGCACCTTAGAGACTAACCAATTTATTTGAGCATAAGTTTTCGTGAGCTACAGCTCACTTCATCGGATGCATCCGATGAGCTGTAGCTCACGAAAGCTTATGCTCAAATAAATTGGTTAGTCTCTAAGGTGCCACAAGTACCCCTTTTCTTATTATTAACAATGAACGTCCCAGCTACCTAGCAGTGCCTGCTGATCTGAAGGCTAAAGGGACCAGAGTCACCTCCAGTGAGAAGTAGGTGAAAATGTTTTACAGAATGCTCGAGGCCCCAGTGGAGATCAAGGCCCCATTTTGCTGAGGCTCTGTACAAATGCATAGCAAGAGACCATCCCTAAAGATCTTACAGACCAAACAGAGACACAGGGAGGCAACGTGACAAGGTCCGTGGTGGAGCCATGAAATAGAATCAGGTCTCCTGACTCCCCAGCACAGTATCAGACCTCAAAGCCAACTCAAACCCACCAGAGCAATTTTGTTTGGCTTGAAACCCTTCCCAGGCAGGGGATTAGTCATGGGATATGGACCTTCTTGGCCAGGGGTGATGTGGTCCGAATCCCACCTGTGTCATTAGTGGTTAGCATTTGGCAGCTGAGGTGGCATATGGGCCGTGAATCGGTCTCAGTCTGGTTGTCAGTGGAAGGGTGTCCACACGACAGGAACCACTGTCACTGACTGGCCCCTTTGCTGGCAGTGTCATCAAAGAGGCCCAAAAATGGACGAGGAGATAAAGGTTGAACTGTGCCCTCATCTGTGGGGCTGAAGGCCAAGGCACCGTACCAGGGACACGTGTGATCTACAGGTGAGCGTGAGTTATAGACCCCGCTTTGAACGGTTCCACACAGGATATGTGTGATTCTGTCCCGTACATACAGAGCCTTGGCTCAAGCTGCAGCAGCTCACGCTTTTAGCTCTGGAGGTCCCTGGTGCGTTGACTAAGAGGGCAGCCATCCCTCTATCACTTACAGTAGCAGAAATTCCTCCTTCAGGGCTGTAACTCCAGTGTCATGTAACACCCTGGGTCGTTCGTGAGCACTGGGGTTTGAAGCCAGGCGCTCTGGAGCTAAAAAGCACAAGCCTTTACTGCGGGAGCTGAAAGATGCAGCACTATTCGTGGAAAGCATGTACCGCCTCACCAAACTCTATGGAGTGCCACCACCAGGGGGGGACAGAGCTACGCTCCGTAAGCCTGGGTTACCTCAGCAGACTAGGCACAGGATTGTGTCAGTTACACACTGCCCTGCGCTTGGGGCAGGGAGGAGCTGCTCCGCTCCAAAGGGAGCGTGCTTCAGGGAGGAAGCTGGCTGGCATGAGCCTGCTGCACCATGCTGCAGGATGGTGCAGTGGGTGCTCCCGTCTCCTCCCTACCCCAAGGGGCTCTAGCAGGGCTTGAAATTGTGACTGGCCTTGCCAGGAGGGGCAGGTTAGGAGGAGGGCTCCCTGCGCTTCCCAGGGGCCCGTCACAGTCCAGCCCTCATTGAAACCCATGCACTATTCCCCTCTCCCCCAAAGAGGTAAAAATCCACGCTGTGAATTTTCAGTGTTTGACCCTGAAGAAAGAATTCACTCAAGTGTGCTGCATGGACCCATCATCTTGTGCTTCGGAAGCAGCAAGGGACATGCCTGTACAGATCTCCAGCAACATCCTATTCCTTATATCCCCTCTCCCCCACTTGATGACTCATCACAATGCAGAAGGTTAATTAAGGTTAATTATCTCCCCTGGTTAGCAGTGCATGCATACTCCCAACAGAAAGAAGGATCCGACACCCCTCTTGCTGCCGTGAATCAATTTTCTTCTTCATTTACTGTCAGTGGAAGGCAGCCAGGTTCTCTGGCATCAAAGTCAACATTTCTCTACATGAAGACTCAACTTGTGAACCTGGTAATTTTGCATTTGCTTGTAATATGTGCATTCGTCAAGGCAAAAGAAAAGCAGCTGTTTGATGTCTCCAAAAACTGGAATTAGCCTCTTAGATTAAACATCAGTTTGCCTGCTTCTTTCATAATGGAAGGATCCAGTTGTATCAAGAACCAAGAGGATATCATTACTCTACGTACTATACTTACACATAAGCCAATCCCTAATTCCCCTTCCTAGCAGCTAATGTTATTTGTATTTAATGATTGTGCTACAGAGGAGCTAGAGACACCAACCAAGATCAGGATCCCATTGTGCTAGGCACTGTCTAGACACATCGCAAGAGATAGTCCCAGCTCCAAAGAGCTAACAATCTAAATAAACAGGACAAACAGAAGATGAGCGAAAGGAGGTATTGTAATCTTTATTGCACAAATGGGGGATGAAGTGACATATACAAGGTCTCAAAGCAGGTCTGTAGCAGAGCCACCAATTGAACCCAGGTCTTTTTAGTCTTATTTTAGTGCCACAGCATCACTGCTACTGGTACTTGGGCTAACTAGAGTAAAGCTAGCTGGGGGACACCCACATATGCTGCACTCACACCTCTTCAACTACTTTATGCCAAGACTTGCCAGACTCAGCCCTGGCACCTCTAGGCTTGGCAGCTCAAAGCCCTGGCACCTCTGGGCTTGCCATGACATTTAGGAAAGTAAAAATATTGCTCGAGCCCCGGCACCTAATTGCTTGAGTCCCCACACCTCTTTCATTACAAATGGAGCACTGAGTTCAGACTTACCCTGAGAAGTATTAGCCTGAAGAATAATGGACCCTCCTATCACTTGAGGGTGGTAAAAATGGGTTGCTTGGAACAAATAAAGTGTTGGCAGAGAGGATGGATGTTCTGCGGGCCTGACTTCTCTGATTTGAGTAGGCTCAAGGTTCCCTTTCAACCGCCTTCACCTCACTGTCCATGAGTGGGGCTTGGGCAGATCGGTTTGGAAACAATGAAGACTGACCGCACTGCCCCACTTTTGGAGAGTTGGTTTAACTTTTATGGTAGTTTTTTTTTAAAGGTGACCTACAAAGCAAAAATGAACCTGAAATTTATGTGCTAAATGCTGCCATGAACAAGTTAGTTAACTCACTTTAAAAAAAAATTCTCTTCTCCCTCTGAAGTCATCTCACTCCTTCCCAGTTCACTGCCGACATCCCAGAGGGCAAGTTTCTGAGAAATCACTGAACAGCTCGATATTTTTTCCAGTTTTGTGTGAAAATACAGCAACAATGTAGCTACATTTGCATTTCTTTTATGTTCATCTTCTAGAAGTATTTAAAAGTAAAATCCCAGTCAGTGCAGACACCTGCGGGTAAGGTAACCCTATTTTCAAATAAGCAGCTAAGACATATTTATGATTGCAGGAAAGTCATATCAAAGACAAGAGTCAACTCCTCTGAAAATGTGTGCTGTTGTCACTCCCACCAACTTCCAACTCAACGGCAACATGTGCGTATTTCTTGGATTACCGGATTTTTTCCAGCAACACAGGGCCCGATTTTTATTTGCCATAAGGCTCTTCTATTGCACCTTGGCAGTGTCAGGGGCCTCAAATGAGCATATATGTAATTGATGTACACTCACGGAGTGGTGTAAAAGAGTGTTGGTATGAATGAGAATTACGCCTCTGGTATCTACATGATTCATCGATCCATAGATTACACAGCAAGAAAGGACCATTGTGGTCATCTCATCTGACCTCCTGTATAACATAGGCCAGAGAATTTCACTCAGTGATTTCTGCATCAAATCTGTAACTTCTGGTTGAGCTAGAGCATATCTTTTAGAAAGACATCCAGTGTTTTGAATTTAAAGACTTGAAGTGATGGCGTTGCCATCACACCCTCAGGTAAATTGTTCTGATGGTTAATTATCCTCACTGTTAAAAATGGCTCCTTGTTTCTACCCTGCGTTTATCATGCAAAACTGAATGAGTGTGGTTAACGTTAACTTCGAGCAAAAGGTAGCTTTGATGGGGTCTGTGTTCCTTTGGCTTTCCACTTCCCACTGAACACTGTTCATCCCGCTGAATGCTCGTTCTGCTGCACTGGTTGTTTAGCTGGTACAGAAGTACCACAATGCATCTTGAATACACATCGTGTAATTATTAAAAAAAAAAACCCAAACATTCTGATTGATGGAATGAAAAGACAGGACAGTTCAGATGTCCCACAAAGATGGACACCAGAATATCACATTGTCCCTTGAGCTAAGGGCATAATGCTTCCTACAACTCCCCGGGATGGGAGTGTGCCTTGCCTTTTAATCAGGGCTCTGCCTCAAGGCACAATCCAGCCCCATATAAATTATTCTCTATGAAATCAGAATGCCAAGTATCACATGGGTCACAATGACATTGCAGATCAGAGAATTTTGGCCCATACTCCAGGAACCGTTCATTCACAGACTTACTGTCTACCTTACTTTATGGTCCCCATCACTGCACACTTCACAGCCTTTCATTTATCCTCGCCTTATCTCTGTGAGCCAGGTCAAAGCTATTTATCCCCCTTATGGAACTGAGCCCTTGAGACATAGAAGGTACATCTACACTGCCATCAGACACCTGCAGCTGACCTAGGTCATCCGACAGGGGCTTGGGCTAAGGGGCTGTTTAACTGTGGTGTAGATGGTCGTGCTTGGGCTGGAGCCTGAGCTCTGGGACACTCCCCCCTCAGGGGATAGCAGGGCAGCTCAAATGTCTGCTCTTCAGTTAAACAGCCCCTTAGCATGAGCCAGAGCCAGCTGACCTGGGCCAGCTGCGGGTTTTTAATTGCAGTGCAGGTATACCTGAAGTGACGTGCCCAAAGTCACACAGGGAGTTTGTGGTGGAGCAGGGCATTGAATGCTAGTCTCCCCAACTTGCACCCTAACCACTAGATCTTCCCTTTCACCAAAGGATGCAAAGACCAGGGAATCAGGCCTGAAATCCTTAATCACCTGCACGGCCCCACTGAAGTCAATGGGACCTTTTCCCCAAGTGAAGACCAGTTACAGGAATAGGCCTGACTCTGTGTGTTGCTTGATGAGCTAAGGGAAGGTCACACAAGGATCATGGTAGAACAGGCATTTGAAGGCAGATCTCCCTGGTCCCCAGCTAGGGCACCAACCAATGAGCCATCCTTCCTTTCTGCTGCTTTTCTATATCCCTCCTTTCCATTTAACATTCTCTAGGTGCGTTGACGTAGTTCTGTATAAAAGATCACTTTGCTCCCCACACCCGGCCATCCCACCCCGTCGTCCTCCTGATGCTCTGGCTGTTGGCTCAGCTGGTGCAGCTTGGCGAATGGGGCTCTCCAGGCATTGTGCCAGCTGGGTGCTTTAGGCTTTTCTGCGGGGTGCCAGAGCAGTCAGTCCAATTGCATGGGATTTTGCACCTTCTACCTCTTGTGGCTGATTTCACAGCCCCTTTGTGAAGCTCTGCACATGGGTTAATGCTCTGCACAGCCAGTGTTCCTCAGGGGATGTGATCTCCCCCCCCCCCTTACACTACATATAGGTGTTTGTTAAATTGCCTTTTATTTTTACCTCTGTGATGCACTGTTCGGGTAACACCTGCAAGTGTCAGGTTCCTCATGGGACCCTGTGTCCACATGCTACAACTTGTAAACCTTGGGAAGGAAAGTAACATAGCTTAAAAGTACGTTTGGGTCCACCCCCGCAATGTTAAAACATTCAACTATATATATAGTGAGCTAGATTCCTGACCCATGCATCACCAGGGTGCATTCCCCTCTTACTTTGACTCTCATGTAACTCAGTAGTTACTCCAGGTTTACACGGCGGTGCATGAGGTCCTATACTGAGCACACACGAAATGCAAGCAGTTCCTTCCCTTGGATGTCTGCATAACCCGCTGGTTAGCATCTGTGTGTGTGTGTGTGTGTGTAGGGGGAGGGTCATCCAGGATTCAGTCTGCTTTGGGCCTCAGATGTTTGGGACAAACTTCCTTTTGAGCAGAGGAAGGATGCAACAGATTCCCCTCTCTGCCAATCCGCTGAGGATGTGAATGGTCACAGCTGCCAGCTATGCCATCTTGGTTCAAGCTGCAGCCACTCATACTTCTAGCTCTTCAGGGCTCTGATTCAATCCCCAGTGTGTCAGCCAAGATGGCAGCCATCTCCCATTAATGGAGAATTAAGTTGGGAGGCCCATATGCCCAGCTCAGGGCAGAGTGAGATGCTAAAAGTGGAAACCTTTTGTAACAATGACCATAGAGAGGATGATAGTCAAAGAAAGGAACGAGTAGCAATGAACAGTAAGAAATCATTTACATTCATACAGTGGGATCTTTAACTTCCATGCAGAGTGTTTACTCTGTTTTTAAGGACTTGTCTGAATGATCTCCATCCATTAAATTGCAAGGAGCACAAGGGAGTCTGAGTTTTTCAGACCTAATATCCAAGTACAGATAAATCAGAAAATATGTACTATGCCTTAAAAGAAACCTATTTATGGTTGTGATCCAAAGCCCATTGAAGTTTATGTGGCAGGGTTGCCTGTGGTAACAAAGGACAGGACTTGATGAATCAATCCTATGTCCTATATGGTTATGTTATGGTTTAGTGGGCAGAGTATAGATGGCGAAGTCAAAGGTTCCTGAGAAGTGCAGTTTATCAGACACAGCTGTAATTTATCACCTCCTATGCTATTTATCTCATGGATCTGCAGAACTGCCCAACCATATGGAGCTGTGTTCCCCCATGATGCCCATGTGCAGGTTAGCTGGCAACCATGGCATTTGTACATATGTAGCCAATGATTACCTACAACCCGATGAGCTCTTTCTGCTGGGAAGGCAAGTTTTGCTTAGGCATGACTTAATGCAAACAGTTTGCTTTCCATGTGGCTATAAACACTAAGTTGGAGCGCAGCACAAAGCCAAATAGTTATTTATAAGTTGCTGGCAGTGCTGAAGTCGGGGAACTTCTCTAAGCAAAGATTGGCAGTGCATCGTTTCTGCTGGGCTCAGTCTCTGAGAAGAGGATGCTGGATGCACTGATCACACTGACGAAGTACTTCCTGCAAGAGCAGTCAAGATAGAATGGATCAGAAGGAATAGTCAGCCTTGTTCCTCACTAGGTACCAGTAGTGGAGACTTGTTACAAGCCTGAGAAGAAAGCTGGGAAAGCAGTGACCCAGGTGCGAAAGTTGAAGAGCTGGGTTCCAAACTCCACCCAGGTCTTATTTAATTGCATTTCTTCCACAGTATTCTGCACATCCTGAAGTTGCAGTAGAAATTCACGGAGGAATTGCCATCTTGTTTCACACCCATGGTCCATCTGGTTCAATATACTGACCCCAATAGTGACCAGCATTATTACTTCAGAGGAAAGTGCAAGAAGTCCTACAGGAGGCATTTATAGGACAACCAGCCTGAAAGAAACTTCACTCCCAACCCCTCTTTGTTAAAGGTTGTCTTGGGCCCGATTTCACGAGGGTTTATATCCTTTAAAAGCTTGTTTTTATATTCTCTATAACTCATTGTTTTTAATCCACGTAAATACCTAATTCTTTTTTGAATCCTGCAAAGCTCTTGGTCTCAATGATACCTTGTGGCAATGAGTTCCACAGGTTAATTACTTCTGTGAAAAAGTGTTTCCTGCAATCAGTTTTAAATGTGCTCTCTTTCAGTTTCATCAGATGCCTCCTTTTTCTAGTATTATTTGTATGGATGAATGGAAGTGCCTACTTTACCTCCTCTTTGCCATTCATTATTTTGTGTGCCGTTATTTTGTTTCCTCTTTTTCATATTCTCTCAGAGGAGTCTTAACAGCCCCAGTCATTTTAGTCTCTCTTCATATAAGAATTTTCCTTTTTCCTCATCATTCTCATTGCCTGTCTCTGATTCCCCTCCATGTCTGATATATCCTTTTTGAGATGGGGTGACCTGAACTGAGCATGAGGTGAGGGCATCTCATTGCTTTGCAGAACAGCATTGTAAAACTTGCAGAGTATTTTCAATCCCATTCCTTATGAATCCTAACATTTGGTCTGAATGCTGCTGCCTATTGCGCAGATGATCACAGTGATTCCCAGGTCTTTCTCCTGAGCCGTGGCCGCTAATTTAGGACCCAAACCCTGGAAGGCATAGGAGTAATTCAAATGGCTCCTTCCTATGTGCGTTACTTTGCATTTGTCAAGACTGGATTTCATCTTCTGTCATATTGCCCTAGCTTGGTGTTACTCCAGCCTTGAGTAACCTAAATAGTTCTGTATCATCTACAAGTTTTTCTCCTCACCCCATTTCCAAGGTAATAAGTTTATTAAACTGCACTGGCTCTATTACAGAATGTGGTGGCCCCCCATGGCTAGCCGCTTGCCACGATGAAAATAAAATAATTTATTCCTAGGGTTTTTTTCTTGTCTTAACCACCTTCTGATTCATGACAGATTCATGACACTTGGCCTCGTGATTGCTTAGTTTCCTTAGTAGCCTCCTGTGTTTCCTATCACACTGCGTATTTAAGTTCCCATGTTCAGAGTCTGACCATAGAATGTAGACACTCCTCATCCAGGGAGCTATCTCTAACTTCTCATTTCTGAGAACCATTTTACCTGCTTGCATGTGACAAAGCCTTTGCCCTCTCACACATTCAATCCTGAGCCTCAGTGGCACACAGGGTATTTGATCAGCATCTTTCTTGTGCTATGGCTGCTGTGTGTGAAACAGCCTAGCTTAATGCATCACCTGGGGGCTTGGAAAGCATGAGTTCTATCCCTGGGTATGCTACTGCTTTGCTGGTGAGAAGGGGCAAGTCTCTGTTTTCCCATCTAAAAAAATGGGGATATTAACCTGTCTTTGCAAAGTGCTTTTAGCTCCATAGATGAAAAGGGCTAGGTATTATGTATATTGGCTGGAGATGTTAAGGCTACATCTATACTACACACCGGACAGCTGCACCACTGTATGGTCTCCTGAGTAGCCACTCTATGTTGCAGGAGAGAGCTCTCCTGCCGGCATAATTAAACCACCCCCAATGAGCAGCGGTAGCTATGTCGTCAGGAGAGCATCTCTGGCCGATATAGTGCTGTCCCCACCCACACTTTTGTTGGTGACCCTTATGTCGGTATGGGGGGTGTTTTTTCACATCCCTCACCAACAAAAGTTTTACTGACAAAAGTGCTCGTGTAGACAAAGTCTTAGTGGGAAAAAAAACAAAACCCGTTGCCCACCTTGTTCACAAAATTAGAAACATTAGCGTTGGAAAAGATCTAGTAGAACATCCCATCCATTTCCCTTCCAAGGCAAGATAGTGCATTTCCTAGCACTTTGTCCAGTCTAGTGTAGCCGTCTCTAATACTGAGGCATCCACATCTTCCCTTGGGAGACTGTTCCACAGGCTAATCAATCCCATGTCAGAAAGTCCTTCCAGAGCTTCAGCCTAATTTATTTTATTCTGTTGTTCCTCGCTTTGCCCTTTGTACCATCTTAAAATATTCCTATAATTAATATTATTCTCTTTGCTTGAAGTTTATACTCTTCAAATACATGTAGATGGCTTTTATGTCCTCCTTAGTCAGCATATAGCTGGGCTACACGTAGTTTAACTCTTTGAATCTTTCCTCACGATGTAAGATTCTCTCCAGCCCCCTCACCACTTTATTTTATTTTTTCTGAACTCCCTTCAGTGTGAAACTCTCTTTAGTGTTGAGGTCTGAGGTGCAATTGGGGCAACGGGAGTGAGGGTCATCAACTGAAGAGCCGTAAAGGGAGGTAAAGCAGGAAGCAATCAAAAGTCATCAAAAGAGGGGATTTTTAATGAAGTGAGCTGTAGCTCACGAAAGCTCATGCTCAAATAAATTGGTTAGTCTCTAAGGTGCCACAAGTCCTCCTTTTCTTTTTGCGAATACAGACTAACACGGCTGTTACTCTGAAACCTGTCATTAAAAACTATATTTCAACTCACACAGCTCCAACAGCAACTATGAAATAGTTACCCCTCTGGGTAAATCCATCTTTAATCCCACCTGGCAACCACCCTCCCTCCCCCCCCCAAAAAAAACCCTCAAAAACCTTTTACATAGGAACAGAGGACTGAAGGGAGCTCTTGAGTCATTGAGTCCATTTTAAAACTAGTTGGGTTCTTTGCCCCCAATACGCTTAGTGGGAGGCTGATTCAGAACCTCGCTCCTCTGGTGGTTAGAAACCTTTTGATTGCCAGCTTAAATTTACTCATCAGCAGTTTATCCTCATTTGTTCTTGCACCAACATTGCCCTTTAGTTTAACTAGCGCTTCTTCCTCCCTGGTGTGTTTACCTGAGATCTAAGCAGCACAAACTCTTCAGCTGTCCCGAGCTCATGACCTAACCAAAGGTCTGGGCCATTAAACTGGAGTATATCCTGCTACACAAATCCCTAAAACAAACTGAAACTCTGGGAAGAGGTGAGCTTCCAGAACAGGAGACCAGCATCAGAGTCCCTTTGCTCCACCCCTTATTGGAGTGAGCCACTCAGGTCTCTCTATCTCGATTACTATCTCTGTCTATATCTATGTATACACACTTTCCTACTGTATTTCCTCTGGCCAGGAAGAAGTAAGGGTCTATCACCAACAAACCCAGTCTTGCCAACCCCAGGCATTCAAAATTCATGAGTCAGGCCCCCCAAAATCACAAGACTGATTTAAAAATCATGAGATTAAAAAAAAACAATCAATTTTGGGCTCTTTTTATTGACTTCGTTTTTCAGCATTTAGTAGTCATGTTTTCAAGCTTTTCTCTGCAACCATGAGGACTAGAATATTTTTTATAGGAAAGCAGAGATTATTACATAATCACTGGACTCCAGAAGCTGGGGCTTTAAGAAAAACACCAGATATGGTGAACTGATGATGAAATTGCCAGAGTTGGCAACCCATCCTAAGCAGACAAACCAGAGTGAAACAAACCAATTAATATTTAGCAGTTTTCCACTCTCTGGTGATGCTTTCTTTGCCATATTTCCTTCCTAACACCAGGTGGTGCTACCAAAAGATATAAATAGCAGCATAAGAAGAGCCATACTGGATCAGACCAAAGGTCCATCTAGCCCAGTATCCTGTCTTCTGACAGTGCGCAATGCCAGGTGTCCCAGAGGGAATGAACAGAACAGGTGATCATCAAGTGATCTATCCCCTGTCGCCCATTCTCAGCTTCTGGCACACAGAGGTTAGGGACACCATCCCTGCCCATCCTGGCTAACAGCCATTGATGGACCTATCCACCATGAATTTATCTAGTTCTTTTTCACTTACAAACCCCTCTACCTGACCCAAAATGGAGTCCAATACACAATGGATTTTCTTGGCTCCTGAAAAACTTTCCCAAACATACCCCCAGGTAAGAAAACCCAGCTCTGAATTCTCTAAAATGAGAAGCAAGGAAGATGTCAGTTCTGCACTTTGAATCTCTTTCCTTTTAAAACTTTATACGTATCTCAGTAAGAGAGTAATACAAAAGCATTAATTGCTGCATTCAACCTGTTGCAGATCTATCCCTTGGATCTCCATGTTTTCTGTGGCAGCTTTCTACATTACAAGGTGACCAGCACTTTGTCTGCTTATGCAACCCACAGTGGTATGGGCTTGCAACAAGTCCATGAATAAACTTTTATCTGCAGCAGAGATGGCTTTACCTAGTGATTAGAGCAGGAGTGTAGACATCTTAACACCTGAGTTTAATTCTCAGCAACTGATTCGTTTTTTGATCTTGGGCATCTCTGCCTCAGTTACTCTTCTGTAAAATGGGTATGATAATATCTATCTCATATGGGATGTTACAAGGCTTAATATATGTATATTAAGCACCTTGAAATGCTTGAAGTAAAGGTACTATAGAAGTGTGCATTATTACTATTACTTACTAATGATCTTTCTGCTCACCTGTGGAAAGGGATATTCAGTCTTCCTTCTTATCTTCAAGATGCTTAATGGTCTGGGACCAGCATATCTAAAAGATCATCTAAAACTCCAGGATGAAGACCACAGGTGACAGCTCCTCTCCCTAGGAACCATAAAACTTTCTACCACGAGGGATAGCTCGTCTGTATGGGAGACAGAACTGTCTTAGGGGCTGGTAGGAGAATGTGGAAAGACCTCCTCCAGGAGGTAAGGACCTCACCACGTTCCACTCCAAGTGCAAGATGCACTTTGACCTGCCTTCTCTAACGTAAACAAAGAACAGAGTCACACATTTAAAAGAAAATGCCCAAACCCAAGCACTTCCACTTCAGCCACAATTCTCTCCCTGAGGAAAGGAGGAGAGAACAACCCACATGGGACAGATGTTAGTTGCATCGCATCATGCCTTACTGGAAAGTGCTCAGACTTTATAGTGGTGAGGGCGTATAAGAATCTATATAGAATCGAATTATTGGCCAGTGCCCTGTAATGACATTGCAACTCACACAGTCACAGTAAGGAACCTCCTATAGATAAACCCACCTGCAGGGGTCAGCAAAACATTGTCATCTCTGGCTGTTCAGATGCTGGGTGGTTACAGAGCATAAAGGCTCATGAGCGATTGTTTTGTCTGTAGTTTGTTAAATGACATGGCCTTGTTTATGAAGAAAATAATTACAAAAAACAAAATACAGCTGGTGCTGAGGCTCATACGTACCTGGCTAAAAAATGAAGACAAGCCAGCCCCTTTTCAGTCTTCAGCTAAAGTTACTCATTGGCAAGTAAAATATCGTGCACCTCAAAAACACAAGAACAAAACCCAAATCACACACTTCCAGCGTGCTGGAGAGAGGGCTGCAGAGCACAGATTTTATGGTGATAGATGCAATAGAAAACCCTTCGTTAGATGGATCCACAGATTAGCCAGAGCTTCAACTTGGCCTCAGGGATGTGGAAATGAGTGGTGTGGGTGAGCGTGTTTGTGTGTGAGTGTGCCACGAATGGAGACAAAAGCCTCCGTCGCTGCCCTCCAGATAGGAGTTCATTCACAATTATAGGCTTTGTGGGTCCTTAATAAAAGAGATTGAGTCATTAGTCACATAATAACGTAGAAAATACATTTCTCTGGCTTGTCCACTCTATCAAAGGCTTGTTTCTGCTCTTCTATCTTCTCTCTCTCTCATTTTTTTCTTTTTTTTTTGCCTTTCCCCTTTTCGCCCCTGTGAAGTGAACAGGTATAGTTTGTTGTACAGCTCTTTGTCTGTGATTAACGCACTCACCTAGCAATTATTCACATCTGGAAGGGCCTTTGTTCTACTTTGAAGTCTCTCAATGACTTTTCTTTCCCCTGTCTTCATTTTCTGTCCCCCTCCCCTCCACCTCCCTCCCACATCACCTTGTCTATTAGTTCTCAAAAGCGCCCGTGGGTCCAGAGTGAGCGCCTCAGGAATTCCTGCGTAATAGGCCCAGGTGAGCTACAGCCTGGAAAAGGGAAGGCCCAGACCCCAAGGTGACCTTTCCCAAGTGTAGTTTGTGTCCCCTATTGCTCTCTGGCTCCCTGGTTATAATTGACAGTGTCCACCGACTGAGCCTTCTTTCTTCTCCCTGAACATGTGTGTGATCTTTTAATCTTAAAAAAAAAAAAGCAGGGGGGAGGGGGGCAGATAATGGGTAATTGGCTAACCACAAAGTGAGGCCGGAGAGCAGCCATTCTCTCTGAGGCCTTTCTGTGTACACAGAAGTGTCTACTGAGTGGCATCTCCTTTCACAAATCTCCTTTTGTACGGCAGGAGAAGAGGAAGGGACACAACCCTCCTGCACATTTTTAAGTCTAGTTACTGAGGCAAATTCACCACCAACTGGTTAAAAATGAAGATAAAGGGTTGTGGGGCTCGGGGGAGTGGGAAGCCCCTTTGCTTTGAGGAGATTAACTTTCAAGACGAAGTAAAACACAGGCAGATAGTCTTTCAAATTGCCTTCCAGCCGTGACAGGCAATGCTTAGATTAATTAGATTACGAATGCTCTTTTTATATTTGGCACATAGGTTGGGACAAGGTAGGGCAGGGGTTGGGCGAGAAATAATTATTTTTTTTCCAATAGCGCTGTTTTCTAATGCATCACAGAGTGCCGTTGTGCTCTGAGGGCCTGATCGAAAGCCCACTGAAGTAATCGGGAGTCTTTCCATTCACTTGTGTGGGCTTTGGAACAGGCCCAACGGCTCGATCCTAATTCCACTGAAGTCAATGGGGAAAATTCCCATTGGTTTCAAAGGGGGCAGGGCTGGGCCCTAGGGCATGGATGGTTGCTAGAAATGAGGATGGACTTGGTATATAGGAGGTGGGATAGCTCATAGCCGAAACTAGTGATGGGTGAAAAGGCAAAAATGAGGCACCCCCCTATTTCTCTACCCATTTTGTCCATTTTTAGAACAGAGTATGGAACAAGTTTCATTGCAGGTTCTGACTTTTTAAATTTTTTACGTGTCTTTTTCTTGTTGTTCACCTCGGAACATCTCTCTTCCAAGCCCAGCTACAAGCAGGAAATACTGGAAATTAGCATCTAGATACTATAGTGCTGGGTGTTTGAGAAGTACCAAAGCCAGGCAAATATATGGGTGGAACACACAGGATGGAGAGAGAAACAGACAAACAGGAGAAAGGCACAGGATGGATCAACAGAAATCTCGGAAGGAAGATGCTCGGCTTATGAGACTTTTAGCACTCTTTGTAGAGTGGACAGAGGTCTAATCAGAAGATAGTCTCCACAGAGAAGCCAGGTTCATCAGGTGTGACAGGTTACCCTCAAAATGTTTAGCTGGTTCCGTTTGGATAAGCACTTCAAAGTTGGGCTGCTTTTGAAGCCTCACCTGGGTCAGTGAAGCTATGGCAGATGTGTGGTACTGCTTACTTCTGGTCAGATACCACAGTGATGGGCGGAGTATAAAAACCCGATCAGGATGGACCATCAGCCCTGGGAGAACAGCACTGAGACAAATCTGTTTCCAGGCCTAGACAGAATGAAAGAGGGTAAAGGCAAGCAAGGAAATGAAAAATGAAGGGCTTTAGAAGGGGGGAGAAAAAGTTACCTTGAACTTTTCCATACCTCAGAACAGGTTACACTTGTATTTGGCTCAGGCTTGTGGTCACAAGTTGGATTCTGATTTATTTCATCGCAGCTAGCTTCCTTCCTCCGTAGTCATCAGGAGATGCTCTGCCTCAAAGCTGATCCTTGCTGGCAGGCTGCACTTCCTAAGAAACCAAAGGAGACGGGGGATGAAACAACAGAATAAGTCTTTCTGTTTTTACACAGCATGAAAATGGAAGGAGTGGGAGGAGCCTGGTGAAGTCGATGAGCAGGAATCACCTGGCATAGGTTACATTCATTGTAAGGGTTCATCAGAGATGTGATAAAATGGCAGGTAACCTCATGCGACTTATGGCATTTGGGGTTCGGATTTGTGCATACCTCAGTACCTATAATTCTGCTATTCATTCTTCATTTCCATCTGCTGCTTGGAAATGGCACTGCTATCTGTCTGTCTATCTACCTAGGTTTTGTAAGATTGTCCATAACCATGGTTTGTGATATATTTCCTCCTACACCTCAGCTGACTGCTTGCCTCTCCCACACTCTCTACTTTCGCTATTGCTCTTCTTCCTTCTCCGTTTTCTGACTTGCTGCTTCACTCTGTTCCCACTATATGCCTCCAGCGTCAGGTTACAACTCTGTTTCCAACATCCCAGCTCTCTCCTCTCACAGACCATTTGGAACCAGTCTCCATCTGTAAGTTGTTGGACATTCTGTTCCTTTGCTTGTTGCATCCGTTACTGTCCCATTTTTCTTCCCCTAACAGAACTCTTCCACTGTATTGTTTATTCCCCCTAATTATAGTCTCCTTCCCAGCCACAGATCTGTTTTCCCAGTTAAGAGATTGATGTCTCCAATGTTCTCCTTCCTGGTTTGTATCTGAGCTTTCGAACTGCTCCCTTTTTCATTTCTGCTGAAGAGTTTTTATATCCTTCCATTCCAGGTTCTGCTAGAGAATATTTCAAGGCTGTGGTCTTTCCTTAGCTTCTGTCCTTAATAATTAATATATCTTTTCCTTTTTCACTGACAGCTTCAACTTTGGTCTTCATGGCAAAAATCTATATTTTCCTGATCCTTCTGTTTCCTGTTGCTATGGTCAGTTCCTGACCACATATCACTTGCTGCATGATTCTCCTCATACTGAGTGAAGTGCTCTGTTGGCACCATGACCCTGTAGGTCTTCTTAACTCAGACTTTAAATTAGCTCCCACATCTGGAAATCTTGGAATTGGTGGATGTTGTAATACGCCTCATACTCCCATTCTTCTCCATAGAACAGTCACCCTGGTTGGATTAAATCTCCAAGGATGCACATTCTCCCCATTTGGAGAGGCGAAGAGGTGCCTCATGGGAGATGTAGTGTGGGCAGGGAGTCCAGCCCATAGAGGAAAATAGGGCATGAGCCAACCAAACTACAACACCCATGAGCACCATGGCAGCATTCCCAAATTGAAATCTTTTGGCATTCAGGTGTTCCGTGTTTTTTGGGGAAAAAATAAATTTGCCATGGAAAGCAGTCACTTTTCAAGAAAAAATTCATACTTGAAAAGTTAGTTGAAAAACAGTATCAATGGAAAATTTTCAGTCAACCTTAGCAGGAAATGACAATAAACTCCCTGCTCTCTACTTCCTGTATATATACAACCTCAAAGTCCATTGGCCTTTTTAATCGTCATCTCATATTCCAAACTTTCACGTCTAATTTCCTGTTGTAGCTGTGCCTCATTGGGTCACAAGTGAGGATGCCAAATTCAGGGCAAACTGCTGAGAAATAGGGCAGATACACCCCAAGACTGGTTGCTAATTCCCCATAGGATATACCAAGCCAGCAAGAAAAGTAAACTTCTGTTTTAGCACACTGGCTAACAAGAAGTCATAAAAGCAGTTTCCTTAGGCATTCCAGTTCTTATATCACCACCAAAAACATTGGATTTAGAGATGAGTGGTTCTTTAAAACCAACCTCTTCAAATAAAAGATTCTTCTGATCCCAAAGAACCAACCACACACCCAGGTCAATATATAACTTAGATCTTATCCAAAAATCACTCTGATGCCAATCCTTTAGTATGTAAAATCTAAAGGTTTATTCATAAAAAGAAATAAAGAAAGGTGAGAGTTAAAATTGGTTAAAGGAATCAAATACATACAGTAATTGCAAAGTTCTTGGTTAAGGCTTGTAGCAGTGAAGGAATAAATTGCTGTCTTAAGTCAAGTCTCTGGCTGCTTCCAAATCATTGGAAGCTCCTCAGTCCCTTGGTTAGAATGCTCCCATTAATATGAGTTCATAGTCCAGAGGCTGGAGCAGAAAAGAGGTTGCAGCAAGAAAGAGGGAAAATGGAGGAGTTTCCAGGGCCTTTTATCTCTTCTGCCATGTGGAGGGAAACCCATTGTTCTTACTGTGGAAAAGTATAGTAACAAGATAGTGGTTGGAGTCACATGGGCAAGTCACATGTCCATGCATTTTGCCTAGTCATTACAGGAAGCCATTACCTATACTTAGGATGGAACGTTTGCAGGACAGTCCATTCAGTGTAGATGGGCATCTCCCATGGTCCATTGTTAGTTAAGGGTTTCTTGATGAGCCACTTAATTCGAATAGTCCCTCCAAGATGTGCTGGCTAACTACCTTGTGGGCGTTACCCCAGGAGCAAACATTTGAAATCCACATATAAAGCCAATACTCATAACTTCAAATACAAAACCGATAAATGCATACAAATAGCATAATCATATTCAGCAAATCTTAACCTTTCCGTAGACATATCACATGACACAGTTTGTTCAAGATTTGTTGCAAGTATATAACAGTGCTTGCAACAATGATCTATATGCTGATACAGATTTTAATCAAAAAAAGAAAAGGAGTACTTGTGGCACCTTAGAGACTAACCAATTTATTTGAGCATAAGCTTTCGTGAGCTACAGCTCATATCTCACGAAAGCTTATGCTCAAATAAATTGGTTAGTCTCTAAGATGCCACAAGTCCTCCTTTTCTTTTTGCGAATACAGGCTAACACGGCTGTTACTCTGAAACCGGTCATATTTTAATCAGATAACGTCACACCTGTCCACTGTCCCCATTTTCTCCCTTTCAGCATTTAGTGCTTCCTAGGTTTTTCAGCCATTGAGTAGCTGAGTTTAAGGTTATTTTGCTCCAGATGTGTTAGCTGGCACTTTCCAAGTGGAATCTCCCTTTGTTATTTTCTGCCCACATTTCTGTTCTCTCTAGGTTACTTAGAATTTTTTTTGTCCTGGCAGAATTTCACAACTCATTCCCATTTAGTATCATCTGAAAATTTAATTAATGTGCTATTTACTCCCTCTTTCAGATCATTGATGGTGTTATAATACTGATGCAGTATCTGCAGGAGCTAAGAACTACCCCCCTCCCCCCACCACCAATAGATACATTTTAGTTAACCATCAGTCTTAGTTTAAGAACATAGGCCTTGCAATGTTGAATCACATCAGTGGTTTGTCTAGTCCCATATTCTGTCTCCAGCATTGGCTGGTACTAAATGATTCAGAGAAAGGTGCAAGAAATGAGTAATCCTGGACTAGAGGTGGGTGAATGGAAGATTTTTCTGTTCTCTGGCAATTCCAAAACCCAGTCAACCAAATAAATAAATAAAGTTTGGTGTTGAATTGAAAGCAAATTTTTTCCAATTTTTCAGGAAATGAAAAGGTGAAAAAAACACAAACCATTTCGGGTCAAATGAAACATTTCATTTGGACAAAAGTGAAATGTGTTGTTTCAATTTGGATAATTCTTTTAACATTTTTTTAAAAATTAAGGGAACATTTTAAACACTGTTTTTAGACAAAAAAAAAAATAATAAAATGTTTCATTTAGAAAATCTCAAAACAAATTACAATTTGGAAAATTTGATTTTTTTTCCAGAATTTTTTTTTCTGACATGAACAATTTCGCAAAACCAACACAAATTCATAAAATGTTTTGATGTTGCTGAATCTGCATTTTTCAGCAAAGAAAGTTTTATCTGAGAAATTTTGACCAGCTCTATTCTGGGCCAGCCTGGTAATGTACAAGCTTGAGTTAAATTTAGACTCTTCTGCCCTCCTTGTGGAGTGGTCTCCAAAGGCGAGTAGAGAGAAACCCCATGATGTCAAACTAGTCTGGATGAAATGCTGGATGATGTAGGGAATGTTCCTGCAATTGTAGCCTGAGAGGAACTAAAAGATCCTAGTGGGTCCTTTTCATTTCTAACTTGCACTGCACCATATCAGCATCAGTCAGATAACTTAATTCCATCTATACCATTGGCTTTGGTAGAAGTGAGTGAATACATTAACGTTTGTAAAATGCTTTGAGATCCTTGGACAAGGTGTTAGAAGTGACATTTAGTATTATTAATGTTTTATTAATAGAAATTATGATTTATCATTTGTATTATGAAAGGCGTAGCTGTCTCGGCATAGGTGAGTGCACTACGCCCGATAAGCTTGTGTGGGCAGGAACTGTCTCTTACTGATTAATTAAGCAAGACAGATCATGTGTGGGAGGGGAAACAGGCAGAAAGGTGAAGGAACTTGCTCAAGATTGCGTATCAGGACAGAAGCAGAGCAAGGAACAGAATCCTGGCTTTCTGAATAGTAGTCAAGCACTCTAACCACTGGACCACACTAAAATAGCTGAATGGGAGCATGCCTGGAGAAATTAATAGGTTGAAAAAGGACATGGCTTGACCATGACTGCATGAATGGCTTCTTCTTTATTTAGCTTTGCTTATTTTTTTTAACTGGGAGACCATTATCCTGTGACGACATTGCAAACCCCATTGACTTTCTCTCTTAATTATATTGGGATTACCATGAAATTAAGGTTGCATAAACAAGGCTTTTAGATGAAGACTTCCATTTTGCCATTGGCAGTGTTAAGAGGCAAAACACGACAGGCTAGCCAATCAGGTGGCGTTACTGTTTCTTCCTATCAATACGAGAGGCAGCCTTAGAAAGTTTGCTGGAGCCTCTTGACTTGCCGAAAGTCTTGGAGTGAATTCACTGATCTGACCCTGGGTTTTGTTCCTTCATGAGATTTAGAAAGGTTGAAAGGTGATGAACTCTTGTTAAGGGAATTCACCTGGAAGACTGAACTTTTATATTTCCTGAGTGATGCTGGAAGGCCTTGTGCTTTAGCACTGTGATCTAAACAATACAGCTCATGTACATGTCATGCCTATAGGTCATCTACAGGGCTGGAAATACTCTGAAGAATCTGCCAGGTCAGTAGAGCTGACCAATATACTAGTACCGAGTCATTGGTTGGAGAAATTTGGCCTCTTCCTTCCCTGTCCTGTTTGCAAATTATCTGCAAAAATTCATTGGATTTTTGCAGATTTGCTCACCATTTGATAAGCAGTTAATTACCGCTCCCAAAAAAGTTCTGTCAACTTTTGATCAAATGTTTTTTGGGGTGGAACTTAGAAATGTCAGTGAAAAATGGTGTCGGAAACTGGAATTCCGAAAAACTCCAACCGCATGTAATGGGGAGCAACGGCAAGAGAGAGTCTCAGCTGGGGTCCTCTACCTCCCTTCTGAAGCCATACTCTAACAGTGGTGGGGGGCTCTGCATACCAAGGGCAGGCACCTCACTCTCCCAGTGACAGGGGGGAAGCTTAGCAGAACCTTCCATGGGTAGAGCCAGCTCCTGGGAATAGTGGGGTTTACCCAGCAGGATGGAAGGAAGGGGTCACACCTCTCCCCCTTGTAGCCCCCAGGTGGCTGGGTATCACCAACACATGACATGCTACAATTTGAATGCTGGCCATTATCTCCTGTTTGCTGTAGCATGTTTGCCCCAGCTTCCTCCCAGTCACCCTACTGGCCTCCCTCCCTCTTGTCCTTTCCCCTCAATTGACTCATAAAAATGGCCATATTGGGTCAGACCAAAGGTCCATCTAGCCCACTGTCCTGTCTTCCAGCAGTGGTCAATGCCAGGTGCTTCAGAGGGAATGAACAGAACAGGCAATCATCAAGTGACCCATCCCCTGTCACACATTGCCAGCATCTGGCAAACAGAGGCTAGGGACACCCTCCCTGCCCCTGTTATAGCCTTGGTCTTCACAACATCCTCTGGCAAGGAGGTTCCACAGGTTGACCCTCTGACCTCCTTCCTCAAGGAAGTTCAGTCACAGGAGCTCAATCTGCTTAGTTAACCAGAAAGAAGATCAACAGGTGACTTGATTCCAGTGCACGGGAGAAACTACCAGGCTCTAAAGGGATCTTTAATCTAGCCAAGAAAGGCATAACAAGAATAAACGTTTTAAAATTCAAGACAGACTAATCCAGATTAGAAAAAAGGGAACATTTTTAACAGTGAGGGAGATTAACCATTTGAACAAACTACCAAATAAGTGAGCTGTGGCTCACGAAAGCTTATGCTCAAATAAATTTGTTAGTCTCTAAGGTGCCACAAGTCCTCCTTTTCTTCAAGTGAAGAAGTGGTTTCTCCATCTCTTGATGTCTTCAGACCAAGACTGGACGCTTTTCTAGGAGACGCAATTTAACTAAACACCAGCCAGCTATTGGGCCTAATACAGGAGTAACTGGATGGAATTCAGTGATCTGTGTTCTGTTGGGACGTCAGAATAGTTGATCTAATGGTCTCTTCTGCCTTAAAATCTATGATTCCATTGTCCCACTTCAGCTGATGCTGACTCACACTCTTGCCATCCTCTGTCCCCAGAATAATGAAAATAAATGAATTTAAAAAAGGAAGAGGCCAGAATGGAGCTAATAGCTCACGTGCCTGCTGTGACCTCAGTTGTTTTGCTTATAATTTGTACCTCTTTCCCCTCCTCCCCCCCATCTTTTACAGTAGTTTTTGGTCTTTTAGACTGTAAGCTCTTTGGGGAACATACTGTGTCTTTGCATGTGCATCTTGCACTACAGGGCCTGAGCCTGAATGGCCTTTTGGTGAAATATAAATAACTAACAATTCAAACGTATTTCATTGTACAGGCTATTTACAAGCTATCTGGTTTGATCCCTGCTTTGAGTACCCACTCTGCATGGGCCATGAAGTTGACCCCCAGGCAGATGGCCCAACATAAAATTTATGCTTCACTTGAGTCCCACTTAAGCTCTGTTTTGAGGTCTTACATGGCTCATCAGCCTGGTGCCTGCCTTCAGTAAAAGCATGGATTTCATCCAGGCTGATCGGTCCTGTTCCACAGGATCTAGTTACGGCCTCTGACTGGACCACTGAATCTCTCATAAACAGGATAAGGAAAATTGAAAAGGTTTGAAGATGGATATGCAAACTGCAGGTCATGGTTCAAATCCAGCCGATAGTCATTGTGGGGAGATGACTGATGGTTGGTGCAAATCTTCTCACAAACAAATTCACAAGAGTGTTTGTGAGGCTTTCAGTTTGCCCAAACTTTCTGATGAATGGACAAACTCTTAGAAAGAGGCTAGCCCATTGCTACTGCCAGACTGCCATGCTTTCCATGGAAAGTCCTGTCCAAGCTCAGTGCTTCCTTTACTTGCTGGGTATCTTTCATGGTCTGGGTTTCAAATAGGTGGTAAAACCAGGTTTCTCTTCCAAGTCCTAGTTTAAAAAAATTTGATCTATCTGTAGCCCTTACAATGCAACTCCCACAGACTTTGGTAGGTTCTTTGAAGTCCCAGCTGTTCTTAAAGTGAGAGTAACATCAAAGAAATGGCAGGAAAGGTTGTTTATGTACCTGTGTGGAGCAACGCTCTGTTCTCTTTCGTGAGTGTATGTATTTTTTTATGTGGGGTTGGGGAGGAGAATGAGTCGGAGAGTAAAGTCAGTTTGCAAAGAAAATAAGAACCATAAAGATGAGGAGCCCTACCGAGAGAGGCCGGCAGAGTTGTTTTGTTTCCATTTTCCAAGAGCCTTGTCTTAATACATTATAAAATTAAATCTGAGGGTGAAGAGCTAGTGGCTGAGATGTCTCAAAGCTGTTTAGGGGATTTGGACACCCAGTTCTGATTTGACTGGGAAGTGAACATCTACATTCTTTAGGCAGCTTTAGTGAATCCATCCTATCTTGCTAGAACTAACTTTAACACTACAGGTGAATGAAAGCTGGCAGTCTGTCTTTATATAGGTTTCTGAGGACATTCTGAGTTTTGACATGGGTTCGTATCTTCCTAGTTTCGCACAGAGGTTTGGGCTAGGCTGAAGCCAGAAGTTCACAGTGACTTTGGCTGGAAAATGTTATGGTTCCATTGGAAGTGTGATGAAACTGCGAATTTCAGGGCAAATCTAGAAACTGACCTAGACTGCCCCACGTTCATGAAGCTCAGCAAGCCCTTTGAGGCAGCTGGTCTGAGTTTTGAACTTAGCAGGAAGCATGTTGAGTGGCGTCAGGTTGGAACAGCAATGAGGTGGTACAGTTCTACTTGCCACTCCCAAAGGGGTTGCTTCAAAGTCCTGGTCAGGGCCACAGGGGAGCGGAATCTTCTCAGCATGCTGCATCCCGTCTGCTCTTCCAAGGCATTGTATCTGTGCTGTCCTGACGCGGTTACCAATCAGAGGCCAAGAAGCATCCCCTGTTAGCTGGGACACTAGCTTGACTCTGGAACCTTGCCTTATATCCTGTGGTGATTTGCATTGTGAGCAAGATCCAATGTGATCCAATGCACCGCTACAGACTAGGGACCGAATGGCTAGGCAGCAGTTCTGCAGAAAAGGACCTAGGGGTGACAGTGGACGAGAAGCTGGATATGAGTCAGCAGTGTGCCCTTGTTGCCAAGAAGGCCAATGGCATTTTGGGATGTATAAGTAGGGGCATAGCGAGCAGATCGAGGGACGTGATCGTTCCCCTCTATTCGACATTGGTGAGGCCTCATCTGGAGTACCAGTTTTGGGTCCCACACTACAAGAAGGATGTGGATAAATTGGAGAGAGTCCAGCGAAGGGCAACAAAAATGATTAGGGGTCTAGAACACATGACTTATGAGGAGAGGCTGAGGGAGCTGGGATTGTTTAGCCTGCAGAAGAGAAGAATGAGGGGGGATTTGATAGCTGCTTTCAACTACCTGAAAGGGGGGTTCCAAAGAGGATGGCTCTAGACTGTTCTCAATGGTAGCAGATGACAGAACGAGGAGTAATGGTCTCAAGTTGCAGTGGGGGAGGTTTAGATTGGATATTAGGAAAAACTTTTTCACTAAGAGTGTGGTGAAACACTGGAATGCGTTACCTAGGGAGGTGGTAGAATCTCCTTCCTTAGAGGTTTTTAAGGTCAGGCTTGACAAAGCCCTGGCTGGGATGATTTAACTGGGAATTGGTCCTGCTTCAAGCAGGGGGTTGGACTAGATGACCTTCTGGGGTCCCTTCCAACCCTGATATTCTATGATTCTATGATTCTAAGAATTTGACTCAGGGTGATTATTATCGAAGCTCAAACCACATTGGGCTCTGTCGGGCAAGGCGCTTACGCAAGCATAAAGTAAATGGAAGTCCCTGTCTCAAAGCACTTACAGTCGAAGGCCCAGATTCAGCAAACCACTTAAGCAGAAGCTGTTGAAATCAGTGGGACTTAAGCACGTGCTTAAAGCTAAGCACGTGCTTAAGGGTTTTGCTGAGGTGAGACCTATAAGACCACGGGAGAAACAAACAAGTGGGTGGAGTGGAAGGCAAAAATAGGGCACATTACATTTTTGTATAGATCAGCTGTGTGCACAATTCATACAGTAAGGCCATAACCATCCTACCCAACAGCGTCTACATGGAGTGCGCTCACTCACATTCCCTGGGCCTGATCCAAAGCCAGGTGAAGTCAGTGAGCTTCTTTCCATTGACTCCAGTGGGTGTTGGATCAATCTCTGAGTGCTGATGCTCTGTACCATGGGTGGCTTTCATAGAAGATTAGGGTTGGAAGAAACCTTGCAGAATAAAGGGGCTTCTGCGGGAGAATGCATGAGTGATCCAGAACATAACATGCTTGATCTATAAGGGCAGGAACAGAGTTATGGGTGGGCATGGCTCCAGTGAGAAATCAAGATTATTGAGCCTGCGTTGCCAACCCCAAGCATTCAAAAATCATGAGACAGGTGCCAGAAAACTATGAGGTTGTCTTAAAAAAACCATGAGATTTTGCAAAGACATCTTGGGTTCTTTTTATTTGCCTTTGGGTCGTAACTATTACTCAATATCTGATCTTCACAATCTTTAATGCGTTTATTCTCACAACACCCCTGTGAGGTAGGGTAGTGCTGTAATCCCCACTTTATAGGTGGGGACCTGAGGCACAGAGACACTAAGTGATTTGCCCTAGGTCACAGAGGACTTCTGTGGCAGAGGAGGGAATCGAACCTGGGTTTTCTAGGTTCTGCCCCATTCTTCCATTTTAGAGTTATTGGTTTCAAGCTTTTCTCTGTAGCCATAAAGGTTGGAAGTTTACTTTTAATTAACCCCCCCTCCCCCGTAAAGTTGGGATTCTCACATAGTCACAACTTTTGGAGCAGGTACTTCAAGAAAAACACGAACTGTCACGAGACTCTCCAGAAATCCCGAGGGTTGGCAGCCGCGTGGAGAACAATTTTAAGACTTCCAACATTAGTGTATTAGTGTAGCGTGAAAGTTCTGAAGCTACTTCTGGGCCTACATCTGCCTCCTCCTCGCTGGAGCTTATTCATAGATTTCCAGGCCAGAAGGGACCATTGTAATCATCTTGTCTGACCTGCAGAACCCAGGCCACAGAAGTGCCCCAAAATATGCACCAACCAAAGTTAATGCTTTTCTCCACGTAGCACTCCTGTGCAGAAAGCCACCACAACGTCTCTGCACCACTTTATGCCCAATTAAGCATTCAAGTAGGCCTATACCTCCAAGTAGGTGCATGGACCTTGTGCTGGTCCCCTGCAGAGGGGTGAATTTTACCTCATAGCCCTGGACTCTTCAGAATACCGGAAGCACAACTCTAGCTACCCTGCTTGAGAAAGAAAGGGTGGTCTAGTGGTTAGCAGGACCAGCCTGGGACATATAGGGCCTGCATTCAGTTCCCTGCTCTGCTACAGACTTCCGTTGTGACCTTGGGTGAGTCACTTAACCGGTCTGTGCTTTGGGCCCCCATCTGTAAAGTGTGGGTGATAACACTCCCTACCTCACAGGGTTGTTAGGACAAATGCATTAAAGATTGTGAGGCTCAGATACTACAGTAGTGGGGGGCATACTGTACCTTGGATAGACTCATCAGTAATTTACAGAACTGTTGGTCCCAATACTTTGCAGGCAGACTCCCCATTTTAATCAGTGGAGCTCTGTGTGAATGCAGTGTCCACCTTGCACAGACCTAATTGCAGGATGCACTGCCGTAGTCATTGCTTCTGTAGCTTGTCTGGGGAAAAAAAAAATATTCATGCAACTGGGAATGTAGAGGGACTGTGATCTATCCTGCGGAGAATCCACATATTCCCGGCTATTGCTGAGACAATTGCTAAAGCTACTGTGACATAATATAGGAATGAACTGAAGTGTGGAGTATGTTTCTTTTGGAATTACAACTTCAGTCTTGTTTCTGGCATGGTGTGACTGATGAGCTGAAGTACGTATTTTTTTTTCATACCATGGTGCCAAAATGTTGCTTGCAAACAATTAAGAAATCGAAATGGGGACATGACAGAGGGTGGACTGGCTGTGTGAAAGAATTACTCTTCAGTTCCACAGACAACAGTCTTCCTCCCCACCCCCACCTTTGAATCTGCCTGCTTTTGACATGTGTGAATATTAGACATTATGGACTAGATCCTCAGCTGCTGTAAATTGGCCTAGCTCTATTGGAGTCATTAGGGTTATGCTGATTTACACCAGCTGAAGATGGAGGTACATCAGTTTACACCAGCTAAGGATCGGGCCCTTAACCTTACTATTTACTGAACTGTCTCGTTGTTTCATAGAGATTCCCTTGAATAATCCCTGGTATCTTATGAGGTTTTTAGTTCCATCGAGTTTGTTTCTTCTGTAATCTTTTTTTGTATACTCAATAGTCCCCGACCCCGCACACACAAGGTTTGTCCACCTGGGGAAGTTCTTGCAGAATAAGGCAGTGTGTGGATTTAAAGCATAATAGCTATTCTGGAATGAGAACATCCACACAGGGAACTATTCCACAATAAGAACAGTTTACTCCATAATAGCTATTCCAGTCAATTTTCCCATCTAGATAAAGTGTTTAAGTTATGTACTCTTGTGCACGGGCTTAACTTTAAGCAGATGAGTAGTCCCGGGGTCCATGGCTGATTCATACCCTCTGAAGATCTGGCTCACTGAAATCAGTGTTTAGAGGATTGGGGTCTACATTTTCTTCACAAGTGACAACACTGAGAAAATACAAATGAAACAACAAATGTGGGGGTTGAAGGAAACGAGCTAAAGACTACAGGCTAGATCTTCAGCTGGTATAAGTCTAGGGTGGCCAACTGTCTAATCACATAAACCCAAACACCCTTGCCCACCCCTTCCTTGCTCCTTCCCCGCGGCCCTGCCCTGCCCTGTCCCTTCTCCAAGGCCACACCCAGCCATTCACTTCAGCCCCCCTCCCTCCACCGCTAGCTCTCCTCTACCCTCACTCACTTTCACTGGGCTGGTTTGGGGGTTGGGGTGTGGGAAGGGGTGCAGGCTCTGGGCTGGGGGTGGAGCTAAGGGTTTTGGAGTGTGGCACGGGGGCGGGCTCTGGGAGGGAGTTTGGGTGCAGGAGGGGGCTCTAGGCTGAGCCTGGGGAAGGGGATTGGGGTGAGGGCTGCAAACTCAGGAAGGGAGTTTGGATGTGGGAGGGGGTGAAGGGCTGGGGCAAGGGGTTGGGGTGCAGGAGGGGGTGCAGGAGGGGGCAGAGGGGGTGCAGGGTCCAGCAGGGAGTTTGAGTGCGGGAGGGGGCTCAGGGTTGGGGTGCAGGAGGGAGTGTGGGGTGAGGGCTCTGGGAGGGTGTTTGGGTGTGGGAGGGGGCTAGGGCAGGGGTTTGGGGTGCAGGGTGAGGGCTCTGGGAGGGTGTATGGGTGCAGAAGGGGGCTGGGGTAGGGGGTTGGGGTGTGGGAGGGAGTTTGGGATGCAGGCTCCGGCTGGGCGGCGCTTACCTCGGGTGGCTCCCAGAAGCGGTGGCATGTACAGCAGCGGCTCCTAGGTTCAGGGCTGACCAGGAGGCTCTGCATGCTGCCCCTGCCTGCAGGCACCACCCCCACAGCTCCCATTGGCTGCAATTCCCCATTCCTGGCCAATGGGAGCTGCGGAGTTGGCGCTCAGGGCGGGGGCAGCACACGGAGACCCCCTGGCCACGCCTCCATCTAGGAGCCGCTGCTGAGCATGCCAGCCACTTCCGGGTGCAGTGCAGAGCCAGTGTAGGCAGGGAGCCTGCCTTAGCCCTGCTACGTTGCCGGACTTTTAGCAGACTAAAATCTCCTGGTTTGGCTTCAGTAGCCTCCGGGAGATTGAGCCCAATTCTGGGAGACCTCAGCCAAACCGGGAGGGTTGGCAACCCTATGTAAGTCAGTGCCGTGCCATGGAAGTAAATGGAGCTAGGCCAGCTTATACGAGCTGAGGACCTGATCCAAAGTACCCAGGGGTGGATCCTTAAATCATGACACTTTGGGGTGCCTTGAGGTTGATTCAGGCCCATCTCTGATGCTTTCCCAAACCACCCTGAACTCCAAATCTGAGGCAGGCCTGCGACTAACAGAAACTGTTTGTCCTTCTCTGCTAAAGGCATTTGGAAAGAGAGAGGCTACTGTTGCAACCAAGGGAGGAAACAAGTCATGGCCACATTACTTGACCAAGAAATACAACACATGCACATTTGGACAAAAATCTGTTTAATATCCACTACATCCTCTAAGGAGAGAGACTGTGCTGGCAAGGGTGAGCGACTAATGATCTAACTGCCGGGCAGGATGTTTCAGACCCTAACAACGATATTCTGAAAACGTGGGTCTGCATCTTGCCGCTGTCCCTGCTGCTTGGTCAGAAAAGCTGCAGGACTGTGAGTCACTGTCGTACCACTGACACCCGTCTGCTCAGAAAGCCAGCATGTCAGACAGACTCATTAGGAATGGGCGGAAGTGCAGCTCTCGCTGCTAGTTAACTGGAGGTTTTATTACTCATGGCAGAAAAACAAAACGGGGAAGACTGGCTCCTGGTTGTGAGACCGAGAGGAGGGTAATGGGATTATCTGGTCGCTCAGTTTTCACTTGCAGCCTCTTGAAATCATTTGAATTGCTGCTTTTTTCTCTTCCACCGTAAGACAAAAGCAAGACGCACTCCAGAAACAAAGTGCAAAGTGATAGGCAAGAGGATTTCAGAACCGAGACCAGCATGAGCATGGTTAATTTTATTTGCTGCGGCCCAAATGCAGTTTGCATTATTTTTTTTAAGGGAACGAGACTTCGGAGCCTTGGAAGAGTAATGCCTCAAAACTGCTAAGAAAAAATGTTCCTAATTCTTCTTGATTAGGGTCCCCACTGTGAATGTAGTGAAGGTAAAATGTATCAGATAACATAAGAACATAAGACCGGCCATACTGGGTCAGACCAAAGGTCCAACCAGCCCCGTATCCTGTCTGCAGACAGTGGCCAATGCCAGGTGCCTCAGAGGAAGTGAACCTAACAGGTAATGATCAAGTGATCTCTCTCCTGCCATCCATCTCCACCTTCTGAAAAACAGAGGCTAGGGACACCATTCCTTACATCCCGGCTAATAGCCATTAATGGACTTAACCTCCATGAATTTATCCAGTTCTCTTTTAAACCCTGTTATAGTCCTAACCTTCACAACCTCCTCAGGCAAGGAGTTCCACAGCTTTGACTGTGCGCTGTGTGAAGAAGAACTTCCTTTTATTTGTTTTAAACCTGCTGCCCATTAATTTCATTTGATGGCCCCTAGTTCTTATATTATGGGAACAAGTAAATAACTTTTCCTCATTCACTTTCTCCACACTACTCATGATTTTATAGACCTCTATCATATCCCCCCTTAGTCTCCTCTTTTCCAAGCTGAAAAGTCCTAGCCTCTTTAATCTCTCCTCGTATGGGACCCGTTCCAACCCCCTAATCATTTTAGTTGCCCTTCTCTGAACCTTTTCTAATGCCAGTATATCTTTTTTGAGATGAGGAGACTACATCTGTACGCAGTACAGAAACCTGCCGACTGAAGTTCTCTCTCAGCCTCCTTGAAGCCATTGGGAGTCTTTCCATGGGATTGTCTTCACTGGGTTTTTTGCATTGATGTAGCTATTCTGGTGCTAACCTCTACCTCCAGCAAAAAAACCAGCAGAGGATCATACCCTCAGAGTAGATGTGCCACAGGGGTGCAAAGGGGGCTTTGAAACTAGTGCCAGATGGGTTGGTGCACGTTGCATTGACACCAGTGCACTAGTGTAACTGTATCGCAGTGGGTGCGCCAGTGCAAAAATCCCCAGGGTTGACACACCCATGGACTGCAGCAGGGTTCAGCTGAGGACCTTTTCCCACAGAGCAGGTAAAGCAGCAGCGCAGTCGTAACCATTGCTCAGTGTGTGTCCTGTAACCCCCTCTGCCCCCATTCTACAGAGGTTGTGTGTCAGTGACAGGCCCCGGGACAGAGCCTGGCTTCTCAGTTGTAGCAGGCTGGGGGGTCACCAGTTCAATCCCTGGTGTTGGCCAAGGTAGCCCTTGTCACATGCTTTCCCTCCATGCTGTCACATATTCCCAACCCAGAGGGGCCACCTCTGGACTGGAGAGGGGAGTTGGCTGTCCAGGCTCAGCAACTCTTGGATCTTTCTGCTGAGAGCATCAACAAAGGGGCCAGGGGGGATGAGGATGGGGTAAGTGCATCGGTAATTAATTGCACCACAGTCGCACCAACCGTTGAGGCCCCCTTGTGCTGGGCACTGTATGTAGAGAGAGGATGTGACTTGCTTACGGCAGCAGGGATAAGAGCCCGGGACACTCCATGACCTAGATCATGCTGCCCCCGGCCCCCAGCTCCAGCAGGGGTTCTTTTGTGAGCTGGACACACATCCACTGGGAACGGGACCGTGTCCCAGCACAGTCATTCCACACAAGCCACCGTACAGCCTGAAGGCTGTAGGCTTTGGCACAGGCCCTGAAATCCTGAGCTGGGGCTGAATTGTTAGTCAAAATGTTAAAGACTGTGGAGCTCATTCCCAGTCTTCTGGTCCCCCCCTGCGCAGGTATGTCGAAGGCCCCGATTCCATATCTGAAGTCCTCTCAGACAGACTCCTCTGGGACAAGGACGCTGAGCTCGCTAATTCTAGGTTGGCCGGAAGTGTGCGTGGGAGCGTTCGGGTTCAGAGCAAAGGTTCGAGACTCGGTTTGAGTTTGGGGAAGCTGGAAGGACTGGGCTAGGGTGTGCGAGGCTCCGGCTGGCAGGAGAGGAGACCAGGAGTTCACTGGACCTCCCTGGTCCAGTCCTGCTGGTGGCGTGTGTGACAAAGGGTACATGTGCTGCAAATTGGAATGATCCCCTCTCCTTCTAGTCCCATGGCTGGAGAGGGAGGTGGGACTGGCCTATGAATGGCAGCTCTGACCTGGGCGTCGCCCTCCTTTCTATCTGTCCCCCCTCTTGCTTTTTCCTTGTGCTTAAATCCAGGCTTGGGCCAAACATCCATTTATTTCTTACTTTACCCATTCTGGGCCCTTATTTGCAGCACAGAGAGCTGTACTGTCACTTACGTTGTCAGCTATTTGGGGCGTCTTACGTACCGCCCCAGCACAACGGGCTGCGGATCCCTAAGTGGGAACTTTAGGTGCTACCCCAGCACGAACCACTATCCCCTCCCAGGGCTGCAGCTCCTTCTGGTGAAATGCTGGCAAACGCTCTGCAGGAGTAACCCTGCAGTGGCTCAGGGGACTAGATCGGGTGTCTCATAGTTGCCAGCCTTTATGGTAAAAAGAAAAGGAGTACTTGTGGCACCTTAGAGACTAACAAATTTATTAGAGCATAAGCTTTCGTGAGCTACATCCGATGAAGTGAGCTGTAGCTCACGAAAGCTTATGCTTTAATAAATTTGTTAGTCTCTAAGGTGCCACAAGTCCTCCTTTTCTTTTTACGGATACAGACTAACACGGCTGCTACTCTGAAACCTGTCTTTATGGTCTCTAAGTTCTATGATCCCCTCCACATCTCAGCAGTCTGTCTGTTGGGGGTGGGTGGAAATATTGTTACTAAACCTTCCTCTGGACACCTTTGGTTTATCTCATCTGGGGACAGGGAGGCAGAGTACAATACCACGACTACCAAAATGTAGCCCTTCCAGAGGTTCCCAGCTCCTAGGGCTGCTTTCCAGCAGTGATTGGTGACATCAAAGGCCAAGGGGAGACAATCCTCACCTTATTCGCCCTGTGGTGTGACATTTTTCTGAGGAAAGGCCCAAGCCTGGGAAAACAGCTCTAGCAGTAGGTGCTCATAGATATGCGGCGACATCTCCCTCTAGGCTCTTCTCCTTGGAAGGGGAGAGCTCGAGCGGTGAGAGGTGGGGCCGAGAAGTTAAATAGAGCAGAGTTATTGTGGGGTGGTTTTTTGTGTGTGGCTAGGGGAGCTGCCTGCCATTAAAACCTCCCCCTGCTCTTTTATACAGTCATTAGCCGACCTGGACAGGGGCAAGGGAGTGGATACAAACAATTCCCAGGCCTGCAGCCCCTCCACCCTGCAGCCCCCCTCTCTCAAGTACCTGCTAACAGTTTGATCTCCCTTTGGTCACAGTCTCGTTCCCGACTGGGCCCCATTTCCTCGGTTAATAGGGATAAGGGCACAGGAGAATTTCTTTCTCCTTTCAATTAAGGCTGTAAATATTTTTGTTCAAGAGGTGGAAAAACACAGCCGTTGATCTTGCTCTTCTTTGAACCAGACCTGCCCCTTCTTGCTGTTCCACTGGTGAAAATCCTCAGTAACTCATAGGAACTTGTGTGTCACTAGGGCCAACCTGGCTGTGCACCAGGATTCGGGTGGCTGGCCATGGATAGCTGGAATTGGGGCATATTCCCAATGCAGACAATACCTTAGGCTAGAATGTGGCCCTACGTGGACCGCGGTTCTCCTCTCACTGATGTAACTCCACTGAGGTCTATGGCGAAAGGGTGGGTTCACACCAATATTGCTGAGAGCAGAATGTGGTTCTACATTGCTCCCACTTACACTTCTGCAACTGTCTTGAAGTCACTGCATTTCTCAGAAGTAACTGAGTGTAGGATCTAGCCGAGGAGGTCCTGTTCCACCTGCTGTACCCACAGGTCTCAATCAGGAGTAACATCTCTCTTAGGTACTTATATGTTCCCCATCACCCTCGTATCTGAACGTGTTACGATCTTTAGTGTATTTATCCTCACAAGGCTGCTTGAAATGGGGGAACATTATCCCCATCGCAGAAAATCAGGCACAGAGAATCTTGTCTAATGTCACACAGGATGTTTGAGCCACAGTAAGGACTTGCAAAAAGAAAAGGAGTACTTGTGGCACCTTAGAGAGGACTTGAACTCAGCTCTTCCAAGTCCCAGGCTAGTGCCCCCATCATGGGACCATCTGTTCTCTGCCAGTGTTGTGAATGGTGCAAAATTAGTGAGGGGGGGCAGAGTGTCCCCAGCCTGTAGTGGGTCTTAGTCTGCAATGCTTTGCCCCGTGTGAAGTGGCTATAAATTTCTGCCCCCTAACATTACATAGCAATGGAGCAGGCAAATCGGGCCCCATGCGTTTCTGCCTGTTTGTTGGTGGAGGGTGGGAGGAGGCCGGGACGGTAAACAGAAACGTCCCCTCAGGCTTGCAAAAGGCTATCAGGTGTATCAAGTAAGAAGAGATTGACTCAGTATTGCCAACCCGAAATCATGAGTCAGCCCTCTCCCAGATCATGACATTGTCTGACAAAATCTTAAGATTTTGGGGTTCTTTATTTCCTTTCTGGTTTTGAGCCTGTACGGCTGGTGTTTCCAAGCTTTTCTCTGCTGCCCCGTGGGCTAGAAACTTACTGTTATTTTAAATGAAAGCGGCTGTTCTGAGATAATCACATGAGTCCAGGAGCTGGGGCTTTAGAAAGACACCAAATATTGCAAGACTTGGGATACATTGACAACACTGTTGATTAGGTTCAAGATGATCCTCCTTTCCTTAGCAGCTTTGACATGACTTACTTACTATTTCAAACACTTTTTTTCTCCTCCAGTTCCCTAAAATGTTTGAACGAACTTCTTTCTTTTCACCAGGGAAATCCCTGCCAATGACTTCGCTATGTAGGAATTAAAAAAAAAAAACAAGATGGAAAAAACCAAACTCCTGACATTGGTACACAAAATATGCCCTGAAGTAAATTCCTGATGCAAAAGACACTCAGAAAAAAAGTTTAAGAAAAGAGACTTCTATTTTCTTTCCAAAAGCCTCTCTGCAGTCATGGAAAATATTAGAGTATTAGTTACCTGATGGGATGTGTCGCATCAGCACTTGTAAAGGATTTTTTTTTGAGAGAGAGGGGTAGGAAATATGAAAAGCACCAGCCAACCCTCTGTCTGTAGAGCACCCCAAACTGTTGGCAATGTTTAGTGCGTTCCATCTATGTGATATCACATAGGCATAAAATACACAGAAACTGCCACACTTCATCAGACCAGTGGATTGTCTAGTCAGATCGCACAATGGCCCAGTACTAGCTGCTTCAGAGCAGGAAGCCCTGTAGTAGACAGATATAGCACTACCAGCCCACAAGGAAAGTTTCTTCCAAACACCTGTGAGTTAGTGCTTGGCTTACGATCTGAAGAATGACAACATCTGACAATCGTGGAAAAGGTATTTAAAAGCACCACAGTGTGCTGAGAAAGCATGCGCTAGCATTCAGGCCACTGGACCGTCTGAAAACTTGGACAAACCTCTGTGCCTCAGTTTCCCCATCTGTGAAATGGGGACACCAATACTTAAGCACAGGGGTGTTCTGTATGACATATTGCAGACTGTCTTTGGAATTGCAAGCGATCGCTTTAAGAGTGGGAGGATTACCTGGTCCTGCGTGCAGGCTAAGGGGCTGTGTAGGGAAGCATGTGATCAGAGTCAGTTCTGCAGAGAGCCAGGCTAGGATAAGGTAGAATGAGTTGTGCCTCTCTGTTTTAGGGAGCAGCCTGCTTTGTCTCTTACTGGGTTTGGTTCTTGTGTGTTATGATTCTGAATCCTAAGAAATGAAATCATGTTACGAGTAAGTAACGTTTGTTATCTAAGACAGCTTCCTAGATTCCAAAACCAGAACGGACCATCGTAATCCTCACCTGTATGCTCTGAAATGTAACCTTGTGAGGCTTACCCCAATAAGGTTTGCAAAATGCATTGTAAAGGTGCTGTATTAGTAAACAGAGGGGCACAATTCTCCTCTTGCATAATTGTAATTCCATTGATGTCAGCGGAGTTACTCCTGATCTACACCAGTATGTGAGAAGAATCAAGCACACGATACTTGTATTAGAGCTTTCATTCTCCCTCCCCTCCCCCCAAAGCTCCCAGCTCATTGTTGGAGCTGCACTTTGGACTGGGATTATTCCTTCCTGCCCATTTTATCTTTTTACCATGTGACATATTCTGAGTCCTTCACGCTCTCTTCTTGTTCCTCATGGAGTTGAAGGTAACATGGTTCTGTTTGCTTGTGCACCAGCATCATTGAGATGGCAATGTAGCTCTGAGAATAACCTGTTCTCTGCAGCCGGTTAAAAAATAGTCCGTCAGAACTTTTGTTCTAATGGACATTTGGGTTTTCCAATTTTCATAGGAAGTGTCAGTTTTCCATTTTTTGTTAGAAAACCAAAAACTGAAAAATTTTTGGCGGGAAACCACCATTTTTTCAGTTTTCAGCAGCAAATGTTTAAATTGCTGAAAGAAACTGGTTTCTGGTATTTCAGCAAAAAGTTGAAATTTTCCACAGGAAAAAAGTCCAATTTCCTGCCATCTCTACTATTTTCTCTTGGTTCGTATACTGCGTGTTCCTTTTATTATTACCCATACTTAGATCTGGTGTGTCTCACTTTCCCTGCCGACACAACACAAAGTCTCTTCTTAAACAATGTTGCGCATTGATTGTGCATTACAGTAAAGGGTGACAGAACCCCTTCTAGTTAATTAGTTATATCATGACAGGAAAGATGGTCATGTGGATAAAGCTTTGGACCGGGACTCAGACCAACTAGCTTCAACTCATGGCTGTGTCACAGGCTCCTTCTGTGACCTTGGGCAAGTCACTTAATCATGCAGTGCTTCAGTTTCCCATTGGTGAAGTGAGGATAATAATGCTCCTTTCCTCCAAATCTATATCTCTCATCTATTTAGACTATAAGATCTTAAGATCAAGGACTAACTTTCACTCTGTGTTTGTACCGCACTAAGCATAATCTGCCCTGATCTCAGCTGAGGTCTCGAGTGTAATACAAATACCAATTGTCTTTCATTACAAATTGTTACTTGGAAGCCTATGGACTCCACTCCAGTATCTTATAGTTCTTTTGGTGGTACACGTGCCATGCCGTCTCAAGGCTCCATTCACCGAGGGGGCTTCTGTGCTTTTATAGCCTGGGCTGTGGGCTACATGGGGTTAATGCTATTAGAATGAATACCAGAGGAATTAATAATGATTTGCTGCTCATCACCCAGCCTTCCTCCAGAAATGTAACACAAGAAAAAACACGTTGAGAAATGCCAGAAAAATGCAGCAAATAAGTAAATAAATAAATAAATGAATACTGAAAAGAAAAGGATTGAGACAGTCTGGAACCACCACTGGGACGTAGCCCTGAGCAAGCTCTCTCCTAGCACACGGCCCTATGAGTCACTTGCAGGAAGTGATTTTAGACTGAGCTCCTGCTGGACTGGACTGCAATCCTAGGGCCAGATTCCACCCTGAGTTACGCTCTGTAACCCTTCAAAGCTAAATGGGGCCACATGGGGTGGGGGGTGTGGGGGAGGTAACTCAGGGCAGGATCTGGTTTGCTATTGTGTTGGAGTTTCATATAAGAAGCGGATAGGCTGTTTGCTCTGAAAAGGAGAGGTACAGAAATAACAACTGGTCAGCTGGGATCTCGTTAATCCCACTCCATAAAACAAGAGTGAAAGGATACTCCACATTAAAAGGCAAGGAATCAAAGTAGCAGCAAAGCAATATATTTTCGGGCACAACATATAATTAATCTGTGGAACTCATTGCTGCAGTATATCAGTGAGGCGAATAGCTGAATATGTGATTTAAAAATTGAGAGAGACGAGGTGGGTGAGGCAATATCTTTTATTGGACCAATGTCTGTTGCTGAAAGGACAAGCTTTCGAGCTCCACAGAGCTTTTCCTCTAACCTAAAGAAGAGCTCTGCAGAGTCTGAAGGCTTGTCCCGTTCACCAATAGACGTTGGTCCAGTAAAGAATATTACCTCACCCACCTTGTTGCTCTAATATCTCTGGAGCAACACAGCTACAACAACACGGCAAACAGCAATGGACAACATCATTTTTTAAAAAAAAATTGACATTAACATGGATAAGAATAGCATCTGCAGTTGTGCCAGGATAAAAACTAGCTATTAATCCTCATGCTTCAAGGCATAAACTGACAGTCAGGAAGAAAATTTCAATCTTGCCCACTACCATAGTATAGCTCTGTGCATTCAGGCACCTAAATGCCTGCCCTTACCAGAGAGTCTGAGTACCTCAGAATCTTTAGTGGATTTATAATCATAACACCCCTCTGAGGTCAGGCAGTGCTATTATCTCCATTTTACAGATGCAGAAACTGAGCCACAGAGTGGCTAAGTGACTTTCCCAAGGCCACACAGGAAGTTGACCTCCAGGCAAGGAGCTGAACGCCGGTCTCCTGAGTCCCAGGTTAGCCCTCTAATCACTGGGCCCACCTTCCTCTCCTGTGGCTGGTTTCGGGATACCAAAGATATTCCAAACCACTTTGCATGGTGTTCTGAAAGAAAAGATGGGTGTCGGACTGGGGTAGTAACTTAATGACATGCCATTTTCATAGGCCACCAGGCTTCTCCAGTCCCCACCCAGACACAGCATGGCCTGAAATATTGCTGGCAGGACAAACCAGCTCCCTACTCGTTGTCATCTGAGAGTGCAATGATTAATGTTATGGGTGTCTCCTGCATTACCCTCCCCCTTCCACATCTGCACTGGGCTTCTATAGCTTGGTGCTGGGTGTCAGATCAGGCCTTTAGTGCTAAAATACATTTGGAGAGCAGAGGTTGAGAAAGCTGCCGGTGCATGTTAGTGACGGATGATCCTCCAAATGGGTGGTGGAATCTATAGGGTTTGGAATTGAACTTCTCTGGTCTGGAAATCAGATGAGCTTGTTTCTATTTGTATTTCTGTGAGACTTCCAGTGCTGTGCGGTGTGCAGGGACATACCAAAAGAGGCTCGTTCACCTGCACAGCGAACAATGTGATATATGTCATCATGTGCCAGCAATGCCCCTCTGCCATGTACATTGGCCAAACTGGACAGTCTCTACGTAAGAGAATAAATGGACACAAATCAGACGTCAAGAATTATAACATTCAAAAACCAGTTGGAGAACACTTCAATCTCTTTGGTCACTCGATTACAGACCTAGAAGTGGCAATTCTTCAACAAAAAAACTTCAAAAACAGACTCCAACGAGAGACTGCTGAATTGGAATTAATTTGCATACTAGATACAATTAACTTAGGCTTGAATAAAGACTGGGAGTGGATGGGTCATTACACAAAGTGTTTATTCCCTCCCCCCCCTCCACTGTTCCTCAGACGTTCTTGTCAACTGCTGGAAATGGCCTACGTTGATTATCACTACAAAAGGTTTTTCCCCCCTGCTCTCCTGCTGATAATAGCTCACCTTACCTGATCACAGTGTGTATGGTAACACCTATTGTTTCATGTTCTCTGTGTATATAAATCTCCCCACTGTATTTTCCACTGAATGCATCCAGTGAAGTGAGCTGTAGCTCACGAAAGCTTGTGCTCAAATAAACGTGTTAGTCTCTAAGGTGCCACAAGTCCTCTTTTCTTTTTGCGGATACAGACTAACTCGCCTGCTACTCTGAAACCAAAAGAACTGTTTCCCCACAGTATCTGGGTACCTCCATTTGCTGCCCGCAAAGTTAGGAGGCCAGTGAAAATGAAAATAACCCCCAAACCACTGATTTACATTTGGGGGAGGGGGGGCAGCGGGGGAAGCGGGGCTCGGAAACCATTTGGGATGGATCTGAATTTGGATCGAAGGTCCAGGTCAGACTCTGTGTCATCCCCCCTGCTAGATATATGGTGAAGACTGCCATTTTTAAATAAAATTTGCTTTATTATATTTTTTTCCCAGTCTGTAACAGCCAAAATGCATCCTCATTGTCTGTTCCCAATCTGACCAATGAAACCACTTTCTGCATTTGATTAGTATCCAGCATGGTGACGGCGCTCTGAACCCCATTTCAACGGTTTGGTAGCTAGCGACCCTGCCCAGCACCAGCTTTGTTATTTTTAATCAGCTATTTTTCTGCTTTTCACCTCATATTATTTCCTCCCCATAATCATTCATTTCTCTGTAACTCAAGTGAAATTTGCAATAAAACAATGGCATTTTGCAACTGTAGTGTGTTCAAAAATATAAGTCCTGATTCTTCTCTGAAGCTGAAGGAAATCAGGAATAACTCCATTGACACCAATGAACCTACACCAGAACAAAAGCACATGGGAATCAGGCCACTGGATGTGTAGGGATAGTATAATCCTCCTACTGTAGCTTTTCATTTAATTACTGTCTCGCTAAAGAAACCAATTTGCGTGCGTATTCTTACGGATCTGTGACTTGACACCAGAGCTCATTCTTTCTCTTCTAATTGCTGCTTTCTTGTCTTCTTCGTTCTTTTGTTTTTCTCTGCAAGCAATCACAGCTTTCAGATGTTTTGGGGTCACTTTGTGTGCTGCAATGCTAATGATTTCTTCAGCCAGCTTAATGAAATGGTGCAAGCATGCAGTGCAAGCACACATTGCACATGCACTCACACTTCTAGGTATACACGTGTGTGCAAACATGACAAAACATATCTCGCACTCGAACACCAACACAAATGTAAATCTGGAGTAACTGAAGGCAGAAAGTGGCCTTTAAGAAGATAGTGCAGATAAAAGTTCTCATGACTCGCTTTCACAATACTTATTATTAGCTGCCAGAGGGGTAAAGGCATTGAGTAGAAGCAGCTGCCTGACAACATCTCTGGTATTATACTAATGCCCAAGAACTACTTGCAATGGAGAAACATACTAATATTAGAAATAAGAAATGGAGTACTTGTGGCACCTTAGAGACTAACCAATTTATTTGAGCATGAGCTTTCGTGAGCTATAGCTCACTTCATCAGATGAGCTATAGCTCACGAAAGCTCATGCTCAAATAAATTGGTTAGTCTCTAAGGTGCCACAAGTACTCCATTTCTTTTTGCGAATACAGACTAACACGGCTGTTACTCTGAAACCTGTCAATATTAGAAATGACACCTATGTCCCATCTCTTGCAAACTAGTGTCCATTCATGAAATATATCCAAGATAAGCCAAATTCTTATAACACGTTAAAAGCCATCTTATTTTTAAAATCATCTTAATTTTTCATTTTATTTGTGTGTTTGTGTGCTTTTGTATGCCTGCATGCTGTTTTTAGTGGCGCTGTGTTTTTATTTAATGTGCATATTGTACTTTTTGAGTTGTAGGTAACATTTTCTGACTATTTTGGGGGGGGGTGCTGGGGATGAAGTCCGGCTGGTTTATTTGAGAACTGCTGCTTTTTGTAAAGGGACAAAGCAGAAGAGGATGCAAAGTATATAATTTCTGTAATTTTGTGTGATGGCAGCAGGATGGGTGGCTTTTTAGTTATGTTTCTAAGTCAAAATAGGTGAAGTGCCTTTTCTTTATTATTTTGTAATTGCAGGTGTTTTAATAAAAAGAATTAAAACAGTGTCAACAAAAGCACAGGTGTGGATGCATTTAAACATATAGCTACAGATACATCAGTGTACAGAATGCACAAGTCATGCAACACATATTTTACACATACTCACATGCATATACATAAATGCACACACACACACACACAGAGTCAGAATGTACTGCACTGTTCCCTATCCTGTAAGAAATAATTTTACATGGGCAGGGGTGTGGACTAAATGACTTAACGGAGTGTTTCCATCTCTCGTTGTTTTGGTTTTGTGAGTTTAAAAAACTCCCCGTGCATTTCCCCCCGAATAGTCCAAAGTGACTTTTGCAATGCTTATCTCAGGAGGTGATCCCTTTGACAGAGAATAGACAGGTAAGATTATTTGGAAAATAAGAACATGATTAATAAAAAAGCCCTTAAATAAACAACCGTTCTAAACAGCAATCAAAATCCTTGGCATTTTTCTCAACTCTTCCACAGAAAACTAGCGCTTAAAGGGTACCCTTCCCTTCCATGTGGCCCATGCTGGTATAATTTATGGAACAAAGGAATCGGGGGGGACTTTAGTGAGAGATTCAGAGAAATGGGGTAACTGGCATAAACATCCTACGGGGGTCAAATGTCTGTGTATCACACTTAAAACATGAGACCCATCGTTGCTCAAAAGTGGCTCATCCAGGGACAATGCAGGATGGATTGCGTTTATGAAAGCGTTTCCCCCTGCTGAGGCTTCTGGGAAATAACCTCGACAAAACCTTACAACTTTCTAATGAACTGTTACAACCCTCCCCCCAGGAATTCAGCTGATTGTATCCCCATGTTTGTAATTTGTGTGTGTGGCACAATTAAGAATTGATATGCTTAATATGAATGGAATACTTCAAAATGCCTGAATAGAGGCAGTCCAAGCACCAAAACATTGTTTAAAAGTCCCACTCAGCCTGGGAGGGAAAATTGTGTATCAATCTAGTTCTATAATAGTGTAATTTAGTGTATAGGCCTGGACTCTGGTGGTGATATTGTACTGGAATGAATGAAACAGAGGGCTTCAGGCTGAGCGGCAGCTCTAGGCCCTGGCTGGCTCTATTCAGGCCAAGCCTAATCGGCTTCAGCTCAACTCTGCGCCAAAGCTTCCCTCTCAGTAGTGGGTTTTTCTCTGGGTTTTGTTACTGTTTCTTAAAGAGCTCAGCTGGCTGCTGGGGCTGAAAAGAATCAAATTATTAAAGATTTTGTGGAAAATCCAGTGAGAATGGGCCCATGCAATAATGATAGCATTGTGCCACTGTGGGCCATTCCCAGCTTCCAGTGGGGAGAAATTGTCCACTCTGTCTTTGTTTTCTTAACCCTTTCAATAGAAACAAAATAATATTTAGCTTAGCACAAAATACCTTCTTTTTAATTTCTAATCCTTTAAGGTTTTTTTTCTCTCCTCTCCTCCTCCTCTGTCTCATTCACTTTCTCTCTCTCATTTTGTTGGCTATCCTCCCAAATAGATTTATACAAATTCTTCTTTCTGTAGCTGGTTGGCCAGAGGGGCATCTGTTATCAGGAAAGTCCTTCTTGTTAATTGGGATGTAAAATGAACAATTAAATCAGTTACGAGCAACTGCCACCAGCAAAGGAGGGAGGGGAGAAGCGGTCACCCTTTATACTGAGGTTCCTTTTCTCCATATAAAAAGGGTTAATAAATGATTAGTAGATGTTTTAATTGTTATCAAGTCCAAGAGAAAAATGAATTGACTATAAGCGTCTAGAATACATATTACTCATCAACGTAACATGTTTCTAATGTCGGTAAAAAAATTATTAGCCATTTATAAATGGAACTTTAATATACAGTGTGACCAAAGAAATCTTTCTTTCTTTCTTTCTTTCTTTCTTTCTTTCTTTCTTTCTTTCTTTCTCATAGCCACCTTTTTTAGTTAGAAACTATGTGGCTTTCAAATCTTAATTGATGTCTCTAATTGGCCACCTATCTCTGTTGTTTATACCCATGTTAATATGTTGCTTCCCAATCAGTTGCAATTAGCCTGGTGCTGTGGGGGAATCTTCTTTATCTGTCATGTATATATCGATCCTGGCACTTAAAGAAAACAAATATTTCTGTGGCTCAGCTGTAGAGCACCAGGTCGCAAATTAAGGCACTGGCGGCTTGGCTGCTCCCTTGCTTCAGGCCGGATGATAATGATCCACTAACCCAGCTCCTTTACACCTCTTCATGGCGTTCTCATGGAAGAAATGTTTCCAGTGCTGATAGGTCGGTGCCACAGATTGTGTGACACAAAATGCAAAGGCTGGAACCTCATCCGGTGTAAATTGTCTCTGCTTCTTTGAAGCCAGTGGAACATGTTGATTTAAACTGGACAAGGACATATCTTGAAGCATAATAAGATGGTATCAAGTCTGGTACTAGGGCGGGGGGAAAGAAAAAAAAGACAAAAGGGTACTCACTGTACCCTTGCAGGAGAGCCCCTAATCAGGATATTCCTTCAACTTTGGCCCGTTCTAACCTATTGACAACGGAACTAGGTCACGCTGGTGAATAGGGTAGATTTTCTGCAGCCCCAGTGTCTTTCAGGCTGGGAAGGATTGTATGTTCAGTATTACAAACAGACCTTCTGTCTTTATTTCCCAACTGGCAGCGCGCTGCTTAACAAGGAGAATTGGGCCGGCCATTTTCCTTGTCACAGATGGAGGGGGCTCCATCCAGGGTGCACCTTGCCAGTTGGCTTTCGTTCAGGGGAAGCTTATTCATGTTGTTAGTCCCCAGCCAAGTTCAGTTTAGGGAGGATGGAATGTTTCAAACTGGGGGAGGGGTGGGAGGGCATCCAGGACTTCTTTGCCAGCTAGGTCAAGAGGAGACGGGATATGTCTGATTTTTATTTATTTATTTACGTTTAAAACTGGATGAGTTTTTAATGCCAGTTTTGGCAGCCTTCGAGAATGACCCTTCCCTCTTGAGCCACAAAATGAGGACAGCAAGGAAAGTCATCCTCCCTGCCCCTCCCCGCTGCTGGTGCCTCACCCCTTGGGTGACCAGAAGACAAGTGTGAAAAATTGGGATGGGGTGGGGGATAATAGGTGCCTATATAAGACAAAGCCCTGAATATCGGGACTGTCCCTATAAAATCGGGACATCTGGTCACCCTACTCACCCCTGACCTTCTTGGATCACCTGAAAGGGGCAAGAGAGGACTCCCATGGTTGGGTTCAGTATTTGTCCCCTCTGTTGAGACCGCCAGTTGTGATGGCAACAGTGTAATTGGTTATTACCAACCTGAGTTGGAGATTGAACTCACAACTAGAGGTCAAAGCCAATGAAAACATCAAGTGATGAGCCAAAGATCCAAAATATAGAGTATCTTTGGACTCCCTAGGTAACAGTGTCCTTATGAGATCACATGCATCTAGGCTACCAGGAGCAACAGCCAAGAGCAGGACTAGAAATGCAACTCCTTCCTTCTGAAAACTTGATCCATTGGCATCTGAAGTGGTTGCAGAGGCCCTGGGAGTAACCAGACACGTCACCTGTGACTCTGTCCCCTGGCCCTTCCCACACCGTAAAGGGCAGTCAAAAACACCTATATCTGGGATTTTCAACACTCCTTTGAGAAGGGGAATCTCCCACCCACCCTAAAACATGCACCATCCTGACCAGTACTAAAGAAACCATCGCTCAGCCCTAGAGCCCTTACAAACTACTGCCCGGTGCCTTTACGAAGCCAGCAAAGTGCAGCCTTTCCAATGCCGCCTTTCAGCTTCCATTATCCTGGATCCCTCCCAATCAAGCTTCAGGGTATTGTTCAGAGATGCTTGATATTGCTCTGGTGAGTGACCATCTTCTGCCCATAGACAAGGGAAATGCAACCCTACTCACCCTGCTGGACTTCTCTGTGGAATTCCATACCCCTGCTCCCCAGGTACACCAGTCTCCTTTGCCGAACCATTTAACGGCTCCCTCAATGTGTCTCTGAGGTCAGACTTGGGTGGAGAGCAGCTGGCTGAAACTGAATCCAGGCAAGGCTGAGATGATGACGGTAGGAAGAGGGAAAGCTTTAGAAGAACTTGTCTTCTCCATAACTTCCTCCTCTATTGATGGCACCTGTCCCCTGCTGGTGGTTCACAACCTTGGGACTCCTCACTGCCATAAGATGCCCATACTGCCCTGGGGTCAGGTGTTGAGAATGGTGTTGGCAGTATGTTTTAAGGTTGGCAAACTTTGGAAAATAAAATAGCCTAAGCTCTGGAACTGGCTCAAATGCAAAACCGGACTAGATGGGAAGGATCCAGTTTCACAATTAAGTTTGTTGGTAGCAGTTGTTATCAGTTTGCAGGTCCCTTTAATGACAATTCAAAATGACAGGTTCCTGTCTGGAGGTGTCTGTACAATCAGATCCTTAGACTACAACATTAATGCAACATTGACACTTATCCATGCAAGATGTGCTGTTGAAAACAGTGAGACTACTCACATGAGTAAGGGCTGTAGCAACTGGCTTTGATTGAGCACAGCAAATGCTGACAAATATGGTGGGGAAATTGTATGGAAAGGGCAGTAAAAGACCACGGAAAGTCCTGAGCACAACTCTTGGCAGAGAACAATTCCAGCTCTTTCTTTTCTGTGAGTGCATTACCTTCAAACAGATCCCTACGAATTTCTTCTCCATTTGAAATCATCCACCAAGCGACTCATGAAACCCTGTTTCAGGCACTGGGTTATAGGAGAATTTTACTTGGACTAGTCACCACTCACTTTTTGCATTGTATGATGGGTTAGATAAGTCACATGATATTGTACCTGCTTCCTGATTGGATAGCTCCAAAACACACACACATACATACATACACAAAAACCTTTTGAAAATGGCCAGGAAAATGCCTCTGTATATTATTGTGAGAATTTGAGACCTTCCACAAACACTCTTGTGAACCAAATTATGCACAGATGTTTGTGTAAAGCTAATACTGTCACAACATGTGTGTGGTTTTTACTCAAACAAATGTTCACAGATATTTTTTGTTTGCAGAATTCAGTTGGCTCTAACACAAAATATACTTTAGTCACATGTGGCTTCTTGATTATTTAAAAATAATGAGTGCTTATTATTCTGCTTTTCAGTGTTGACAACTTTCCTGATTTTACTGTTTCTTGTAATATTTGATGTTTTTCTTGCAGCTCCAGGCAGCTCCGGCTCACATGAAAATCTCAGCATTTGTTAAAAAAAAATCCTAAATTTCTAGAATTTGTGGTTGGGCTTGAAAATATGATTCCTAAGGGCTCAGAAAACAGAAGGCAAATAAAAAGAACACAACACTGAGTATTTTTAAAATCCCACGATTTTTAAATCAATCTCATGATTTTAGAGGGCCTGACTGATAACTTATGAATGCGTAGGGGTTGGCAATGCTGTGATCTTGTGCATGAATGTCTCTCTTACCATATAGGGAAATAATTTAAATTCTTTCCCCTGAAAAGACTCCAGCCTTCCCATGGTAGAGCTTTTTCCTTTCACTGTATTCAGGGGACCTAGGTTGTAGCATCATAGAATCATAGACTCATAGGGTTAGAAGGTCCATGAGGGTCAACTAATCTAACCCCTTGCCAAGATGCAGGATTTGTAGTCTCTTCTGTTATCCACAAGAGGCAAGCCACCAAACAGCAAACATGCTTATTTCACTGCAATGGAAATTAAGCAAAGTTCTGCTGTGTTAGTATTAAATATTAGCAGGACTTGTCTATATGGAAAAATTGACTGGAATAGCTATTGTGGAATAAATTATTCCGCAATAGCTATTCTGGAATAGCTTGTCATGTAGACATTGTTCTAGAATAAAAGTCATTTGATTCCAGAATGATTTCTCCACTTTGGAAGTGCATTAATTAGTGTGGAATAAAGTGACTTTTATTCCAGAATGGAGACTTCCCTCATCAAGATGCCTCTGCTGCTTAGTCATCTTCTGCCAGAGGTTCTCATCTCTTCCATCTTGTTCTCATATCAAAATGGAAAAACGTGTTTAATTGCTGCTTCTCTCAGCCTTAGACATTTGGCCACTGAAGGGGGCACTGAGAAGTGTGACAAGCAACCACACGGTTTTGTCCTCCCTAGGCTCTGAAGTTCTAACGACTTCATGTATTCTGCCTTTAATTTGAGATGGAGATGAGCATGAGGGCTGGGTATAAACTCATCATAGCTAAAGAGAGGAATAGGAAGAGAGATCATTATAATACTTTGCACCGCTAAAAAACCCATTCATCTGAAGATCTTTGCAGACATTAGACAGGTAAGTGTTAGCATTTCCATGCTGCAGATGGGGAACTGAAGCACCGAGTGATTATATGACTTGCCCAAGGTCACACAGGAAGTCAGTTATTGGCCGTTATCTTTGAAAACTCATGGCGATCGGGGGAAGTCCCAGAAGACTGGAAAAAGGCTAATGTAGTGCCAATCTTTAAAAAAGGGAAGAAGGAGGATCCTGGGAACTACAGGCCGGTCAGCCTCACCTCAGTCCCCGGAAAAATCATGGAGCATGTCCTCAAGGAATCAATTCTGAAGAACTTAGATGAGAGGAAAGTGATCAGGAACAGTCAGCATGGATTCACCAAGGGCAAGTCATGCCTGACTAATCTAATTGCCTTCTATGATGAGATAACTGGTTCTGTGGATGAAGGGAAAGCAGTGGATGTGTTATTCCTCGACTTTAGCAAAGCTTTTGACACGGTCTCCCACAGTATTCTTGTCAGCAAGTTAAAGAAGTATGGGCTGGATGAATGCACTATAAGGTGGGTAGAAAGTTGGCTAGGTTGTCGGGCTCAACGGGTAGTGATCAAGGGCTCCATGTCTAGTTGGCAGCCGGTATCTAGCGGAGTGCCCCAAGGGTCAGTCCTGGGGCCGGTTTTGTTCAATATCTTCATTAATGATCTGGAGGATGGTGTAGATTGCACCCTCAGCAAGTTTGCGGATGACACTAAACTGGGAGGAGTGGTAGATACACTGGAGGGTAGGGATAGGATACAGAGGGACCTAGACAAATTGGAGGATTGGGCCAAAAGAAATCTGATCAGGTTCAACAAGGACAAGTGCAGAGTCTTGCACTTAGGACGGAAGAATCCAATGCACCGCTACAGACTAGGGACCGAATGGCTAGGCAGCATTTCTGCAGAGAAAGACCTGGGGGTGACAGTGGACGAGAAGCTGGATATTAGTCAACAGTGTGCCCTTGTTGCCAAGAAAGCCAATGGCATTTTGGGATGTATAAGTGGGGGCATCGCCAGCAGATCGAGGGACGTGATCATTCCCCTCTATTCGACATTGGTGAGGCCTCATCTGGAGTATTGTGTCCAGTTTTGGGCTCCACACTACAAGAAGGATGTGGAGAAATTGGAGAGAGTCCAGCGAAGGGCAACAAAAATGATTAGGGGTCTAGAACACATGACTTATGAGGAGAGGCTGAGGGAACTGGGATTGTTTAGTCTGCAGAAGAGAAGAATGAGGGGGGATTTGATAGCTGCTTTTAACTACCTGAAAGGTGGATCCAAAGAGGATGGATCTAGACTATTCTCAGTGATAGCAGATGACAGTACAAGGAGTAATGGTCTCAAGTTGTAGTGGGGGAGATTTAGGTTGGATATTAGGAAAAACGTTGTCACTAGGAGGGTGGTGAAACACTGGAATGCATTACCTAGGGAGGTGGTGGAATTCCCTTCCTAAGAAGTTTTTAAGGTCAGGCTTGACAAAGCCCTGGCTGGGATGATTTAGTTGGGATTGGTCCTGCTCTGGGCAGGGGGTTGGACTAGATGACCTCCTGAGGTCCCTTCCAACTCTGATATTCCCATACATTACGCCCTTGAACAATTCAGAGAGTCTCTTTGGGATATTTTTAATCTTAGACGCTCAACAGCCTCTCTTGCCAACAGTCACATTGCCTGGTTGGTCGTCCTGGGAGGAAGTTTTTCTTGATATCTAATCCAACCTTGACCTTCTTTTTGTCAAAATGGGCCATGGCTTCCTATTGTAATTTCATGGTCAGTCTATGAAACTTCCACATTTCCGCAAAAGCATTTGAACCAATCTATCTGCCTTCTGATGAATGTTATTCCTCTTTATAGACTTATTTAGAAGTGCCTTAGTATTCCTCATTAGTGGCCCAGACCCACCATTGACCCAATTCTACCCTCAGTTATGGGGCACACTGAAGTCAATGGGATTTCAGTGGTGTGAATGATGGAAGCATTCAGCTCTAGATCTTACAATGGCAATATGGCAGAGTTTGGGATGATTACTAGTCCTTTTAGGAAAGACCGCTAGATTTGAATAGGGATTAAACCAATAGAATTTTATGGAGGTGTAATAGGCTTCTCTAGACGTTGCTCTTAAAATGGATACAACCAGATCGTCAACCAGGTTTACATCAGCTATCCTCATTAATGTCAGTGGCTCTGTGCTGACTGACACTTACTAGGGGTGTGATCCATAGGATTTATTAGAGAATGAGTTCCTTTCTATTGGTTTTTGGCCCTTCCCATAGGATGCTCTAGTGATAAAATTCTGTATTCAATTCTATAGGCTGGTTCCAAAGCCTATGGAAAACTTATCAATTTCTAATAAGACCTATAGGATTTTCCATAAGGTATATTATCTTAATAGGGGTATTCTCCATATTCTCACAATCCTGTGAGAAGTTCAAAAATATATGTCCTCAAAGAGGCCTCACCAGTGCTTGGAATTATTAGCTCTCTAGTCTTACATACAATGCAGCAGTAAGGACAATAATGCTCTGATACAGGTTTTTCATTCAGATGGAATCCTGCATTGGGCAGGACTGAGCTCTGATTTACACTTGTGTAAATCCAGAGCAACTTCAGTAAGTGGCGTTACTCTGGATTTGCATTGGTATAGCTCAGGTCAGATTCTGGCTCATATTGATAGTCACATTCACATTGCCACTACTGTCCAACTCGGGCATGAACCTATGACTGGTCTTTCCTTTGGGTAGAGGAAGGCCACTGTGAGGCTTCCTGATGCTGATATGGCCATAGATGCAGTATGGAAATAAAAGACCATTTAAACATGGACAAGGGACCATCTCTAACTATGGGCTCCTGCAGTGCAGGGGGGCACCAGAGAAAGAGACAGAGAAATTACCTAAGGTGGTTGTGGAATCCCTGTCCTTGGAGGATTTTAAGAACAGGTTAGATAAACACACCTGTCAGGGATGGTGCAGGTATACTTAATCCTGCCCTAGCATGGGGGGGATGGACTAGTAGGGACCTAGTGAGGTCATCATTCCTATGATTCTGTGACTCCAAGTGATGGCAATGACAGAGATGGGAAATAGACAAACTGATTGCCAAAGCTCTCCTAAAGCCCTGACTAATACCAGCCATGTTCCAGCCTTTGCTTAATCGTTGTGATGAATGTTTCTAGTCTCTTCAGGTTCTTGTGCAGCCCCCTATCATCATGGTATCCCAGCACTGAATGTATCGGCCGTTGCTTTATAATAAACTCAGTACTCATGGTTTTGCATTCTGCCCTCCGATTGCTGTCCGCACCTCCCACTGCACTCAGTGGGAGTCACGGTCATACCGCTGGGAGCAGAAATGGAGCTGAACAGCATCTTGCCCTCTTCCACGCACATGCAAGCTGTAAACCAACCCTGCCATGTCGCCCTTCAGAACATCTGTAAAACCCATCCTTCCCTCTCCTTGCTGATAGCTAATTTGCTCTTCTACCTTCTAACTGATTCCTGGCTAGACATCCGCTCTTGCCTCTTTGACACCCACCTGACCCTCCTCTGATCTGTCCAAAATGCTGCTGCCCAAAGCTAGGCCCATGTTTCCTTCTTTGAAACCTTCTGCTGGCTCCCCATCACTCTGCTTATCACATTCAGACTTCTTGTTCGTGTCTCCGGGGCACTTCATCACTCAGCTAATAGTTACAACTCCTACCTGGTCTCTTTTCACCCCCCTCCACTCTGCCACTCCTGCCAGGCTCGATATACCTTTCATCTCCTTCCACCACACATATCCTGGTGCTTTCTTCTACTCTGCTTTCTATTCCAGGAACCCAGTGGCAGCAGAAGGTTTTCTAGTTTTTTAAGTGAGGTTCAACATACTAGCATTTCCCTGGCACTGGTCATTTTTTTCGCCTGGGTTTGGTTTTTCAGCCTTCTCAGAAGTTATCACTCCTTCATTCGTTTCCCCACACCATTCCCTCTTGCCAAGTGGTGTCTTTTGTGTGGTTTAGCTCCCACTGCTTACATATTCCGCGATAGACTTAATGCCTGTTCAAACGGATCAACTGGCCATCAGTTCCAGCTGAGAAACTGGCTTCTGATGTATAATGATGGCCGGCCTGCGAAAAGAGGAGACGTGCACCCCGTGGAAGTGGCACTCTCAGGGTATGTCTACCCTCACTGGGGATTGATGCACCAGGGGTCAATTTAGCAGGTATAGTGGAGACCCGCTAAATGGACCGCAGATCGCTCTTCCGTTGACTCCAGTACTCCACCGAAACGAGACGCGTAAGGTAAGTTGACGGGAGAGCCGTGTATAAGTTGACCTAAGCGATGTCGACTCCTGCTACGTTATTCACGTAGCTGGAGTTGTGTAATTTAGGTCGACTTACCCCTGTAGTGTAGATAAGGCCTCAGCTTCATTAACGATTCTAGGTACAAAGGCAGTGATCAAAAGTGATATAAGGACTTTTTCATCGCACTAGCCCCAAGGTTTAAGATAGAGATAGTTTCCCTTTAGAAGGTAATTTGACTGGATCATGAATGAGTCCGTCTGATTAGCGATTCTTCGGTGGAATATACTGGGGAGAAATAGCATTGTATCCAAACAAACCTTTCCCAATATATTCTGTGGGCAGGAATGTGCCATTTGGCCATGAGAATCCACCCGCCTCTGGGTGCTTTAGTGATGGGTGCTTTAAAAAATGCTGGTGATACATGAGACAAGATAAAGTGGATGGGTTAGGTTATGACTGGGGGCAAACCATCTGCAGGTTTATCCCTTCAGGCGGTGATGGGGTCAGAGTCTGAGCTCCTCAAGCTAAGCGCAGAGTCAGACCTTGGGTGCCTGCTTCTGCAACACTCACAAATGCAACTGGTGCTTATTTGAGAGAAAGCCCCCATTATTTGGCTTCAGCTGGGCGACGCACGTGAGAAAAGGGCTCAGGGTTGATTCCACAGTCAGTGCTTGGGTGCTGCCTTTTTTTTTGCACCCATTGGAGAAAGGGGATGGTCCAGGGGGTGGGATACAGGCTTGGGACATTGGGATTTAATTCCCTGCTGTGCCATAAACTTTCTATGTGACCTTGGGCGAGACACTGAGCGTTTCTGTGCCTCTGTTCCCCAGATGTAAAAGGAGGATAATTGCATTTCTCTGCGTCACAGGGGAGTTGTCAGGGTAGATATATTCAGGTTAGTGAATTGTTCAGGTGTTGTGGTAATGGAAGATAGATTACCCCAACACTGATTATCTTCTGCTCTGATGAATAGCCAAGCTGGGGAAGTGGAAATGAAAAACAATTTAGTCACAAAATGCCACCCCATCTGTGTTTGCGTATTAGCGACAATCAAATGTCAAATGTAACTAACTTTTCAGTTATATGAATTTATGTGACATCAGAGGGAATCACTGGAACATAGGTGCTGACTCCGTGGGTGCTCCAGGGCTCAAACACCCATGGAAAAAAAAGTGGGTTGTCAGCACTCACCAGCCACAGCTGTTTGGCAGCTGGGGGGAGGTGCTTGGGCATAGGCGCAGACTCCGAGGCTGGAGCACCCACGGGGGAAAATGGTGGGTGCTTAGCACCCACCGGCAGCCCCCCATCAGCTCCCCCCCACCTCCTCCAGCACCTCCTAGCTGCCAGCGGCTCCACGTATCAGCGCCTCCCCCTCCCTGGTAAAATGGGGATGATGGTACTTACCCATCTTTGTAAAGTGCTTTGCGATGTAGAGCTGCAAAGTGTAAATGCAGAGAGTTTTGGGAGGGAAGGGGCAGAGAACATGGCAGGGAAGCACTTTGTACCTGGGAGTTGTATTTCTCACCCTGGATACAGTGTTCAGCACCAAATTCCTGTGCTGATGAGTCTCCTGTTTCAGCCTTTGGAGGGATTAGCAGCCAGCTAAGGTGTGTACTCTCCAGCCACCCCAGGGCCTAACATCCAAAGACCTCTAGAGAGCTTATACACTAGTCATAAAGTAAAGGATTAGGAGGGTATTATTAACACTGCATCTGTCATATTAATATCTGACTGCTGGTATAATTGCCACACATCTGCCCCTTGGTCTGTTTTATTTTTCAAGGCATGCAGGCTTTCACCAACACCCCTCCCAAACCTCCGACATTCACAGCACAACTGTTGAGGGCCCTCTTAAGAATCCCAAAGGGGAGAAAAAGACACATCCTAAAAAGGTTCTGTTTCTGCTCGGCAGGAGCAAGGGAGACCTGAAAGAAGAGATCTGTAATATTTTTGGGAACTTCCTGTGGAGTGGAGGACAGAGAGGGGGGAAATGGTTAAAGCAATGACTGGGATGTACAAAGATCTCTTTTTGAGTCCCTGCTCTGCCACAGACTTCCTCTGTGACCTTGGGCAAGTCACTTTACGCGCTCAGTGCCTCAGTTTCCCATCTGTAAAACAAGGCTAATAGTACTCTTTACTCACATCTTTTGTCTGTCTCGTCTATTTAGATTTTAAGCTCTCTTACTTTGTGTATAAACAGCAACTAGCACAATGTAGCCTTGATCTCCGTGGGCCTTTAGGCTCTCTTATAATATGAATAATAAGAGACTCCATGCCAGTCCATAGTGATAATAATTCTTAGCAATAACTATGAGGAAAACCCGTAAGTGATTAATACTTGCAACACACTTGTGAGATGTAAACTCTTTGGAGCATAGACATTTACAACACTGAGAAAAATCGCCATATTTTTTGGTAAGTTCTGGCCCCATCAAAACCAATGGCAGCTTTGCCATTTGCTTCATGGGGACCAGGATTTGCCCATGCATGAATATTCTTAAGAGTGAACTGAAACTCTGCCAAGACATACATTCCTAGTTTTGTGTTTCTCCTACAATAGCGGATGACATGACTGTGATGATATGCTTACTTACAGAATATTATTTAGCCAGTAGCTTTTTCTTTTATGTTGTATAGACCTACAAGCAGAGTGTGGTCCCTGGTAAACAAGGGAGACAAAACTGGAACTCAAGCTGTGTGGAAGATTGTTCTTTTGTGTGTATATTTTGTACCTGTCTTCTTTATTTAGCACTTCTTGTTTAAAGTGGCTGATGATTCCATAGATCGTGACAATAACTAATCTATTTTAGGGCTGTGTACTGAAGCACATCACTGTATTATGAGTGCCTTCCAGGTTAATTAGATTGGTATAACATGGGCTTTAGTGGTTTTAGGGAGACAATCCAAAGATTCTATCCATGGGTATAGGTCCAGTGTCGTTGAAACAGGCACAACAGTAAGAATGAAGGATGAGGCATGAAAGCAGGAGTTGTGGGAATCATAGAGGAGATCAGAAGCAGAAAATATTAAGAAATGTTAGCCTTTTGTGGAGGCTTTTGGAAAAGGAGAGCAGAGTTTGCTTAGTGTCACAGGAGCTATGAAAGGGGTTATAGAAGTGCAAAGAATTAGCATTATTATGACTTACCATGTTTGAGCTGGAGTGGACATTTCTGTGGAGGAGCATCCAATCCTAAATTCAGTTCCAGCGAGCAAGCGAAAGAGAGGACTAATTTTTCTAAACCTTCAGCTTTCCACCCTGCTGGTATGCAAGGCTTTAATCCTACCCGTATGGTATAATCTAATGATCTGGAGTCTGAAGCACTTCCCTTTCGTATTTATTTTGGGGACGTTTACAGTTACAGAGCACATCTTGTCAGCATGACATTTTAGAACATTCTGAATGAGCGGGGCAATGATACATTTCCGACACTAAGAGATCGGAGACCTGGAGTGAATGAGCGCAACTTCCGACATCCTCACGGATTGTCACTGACTTCAGTTCCCAAGGGAATATATTGTCTTGTTCTGTTTAGTAGTCAGTCTACAGAAAGTTTGGAATGGAATGTCCCAGAGCATTTTCTCTTTCTTTCCATGGTGCATTAGTGTTTTTCTTTCAAAGCCAAGTTTGTGGCACTTGCAAAATTACTGCCCTCTTAAATTTAGTCTTCAAAATTGTCCCCAAATCGGATTTACAAGCACCATCAGCAGCTGACAAGAACCCCTTCTCTTGTGGGAATGAAAAGACAACAGGATCCTTGTGACTTTGGAACCGAGAGGGGACTCCACTTACTACTGTTGGCAAACTCCTTTGGAGGGGATGGTTAGTGACATGAGCACTGGGTCTGAAATACCTAGACTCCTTGCAACCACAGATTAAAATTGCAGCAGATTCAACTCAGCACTCTGCGCTTCTTCAGTAACTCAGTGGCGGTTTGTGCAGTTTATTGCACTGGGGATATTTTAGACAATGTTGTGTGTGGATATTACGCGTCCCTTGGTGTTTTTTTTATCACACTAGAGCTTTGGCTTGGTTAGTTTAGCTACAGCTTTGTTTCGGCCTTCATTGTTGTGCTGTAAACTACCTTCCAGCTTAGAGGCTGCATGTCAGGGAGAAAAGTGGCTTCTCTCGTCTGAGCAGGTGGCATACCTCTGAGCTTATGCCTGTGTCATGTCATTTCTGTAACAATGAAAAGTTTTGCAACCCTTCCTCAATCCTCAGAAAATGTATTTTTTGGGCTCCAAATTGTCATGCAAGGGAGGGATCAGAGAGAATATTTGGTGCTAAAACTGGGGTGAACTGCCCAAGCCAACTGGAAATCTAAGAGTTTAAAAATGAAACTGTTTTCCCTGATTGGGAAAATTCTTTTAGCATTTTTCTTGTCCTGTTATATCGCCACAACAGAGAGGCCTGTAAATTCCAGAATGAGTTTGCTCTTTAGATTCTGGTGCCCACCAGTAAGAACATAAGAATGGCCATACTGGGTCAGATGAAAGGTCCATCTAGCCCAGTATCCTGTCTTCCAACGGTGGCCAGTGCCAGGTGCCCCAGAGGGAATGAACAGAACAGGTCATCATCAAGTGATCCATCCCCTGTTGCCCATTCCCAGCCCCTGGCAAACAGAAGCTGGGAATGCCTCTTGGGAAGGGAGTGATCACCACATTTTGAAAGCTGTTAACCCCTGAGATACAGAAGGAATACCAAAAATGCCCTAGGTTCATTTTGTGGACATTTGAAGCCTGCTATTAAAGCTCATCTCACAAGCAAGGCTTGTGAAAGGTGTGTGCTAATCAGACTTGGCAGGTTTATACAACGGCTGTTTGGCTTCATGATCAACGTGATGCTTTTAAGATGAGGAGGGGAAGCCTGCAGCTTTTAACAGATAAGGACTTTGGCCCAGATCCTCAAAGGTATTTAGGTACCTAACTCCCACTGAAATCAATGGGAGTTAGGCACCTAGATACCAGGTGTTGTTCCTAATCTGTTCTAAAACAAAGCCCATACACTGCGTAAAGTCAAAAACGTACCCCCTTCCTTTATTAACAAAGACATTAATAATAACAAATATCAACCAAAACTTTCCCCCCAGGCTTGGCAGCTCCTACTGTTCCTACTGCAGGTTTGCTCAGCCCTCACCCTAGGTCCTCTTTCTCTAAAGAGCCACACCCAGCTTCTTTCTCCTACGCAGCTATAGCATGCCATTCACCTCAGTGTTAGCAGAATCTGCTGCTAGGTTATTGTTTTTTCCTCAAACCCTTAGGTTAATATTCAAACTATATGCTTCAGAGGAAATTTAATCTTCTTTATTTGGCACATATGATGAGCGGTGCTAAAAGAAGCATCCTTTCCCCACTCTCATGACTGTAGCTTCATCCGTAGACCATTCCCATAGATAACTTTTAGTTCAGATGACTGGTAGGCATCTGCTACAAAAGAGTCATGCGTGGCCTCCAGGGTAGATTTTCAGTGCTGACATGCAAACATGCTAATAAGGCATGTAACAGCAGTTGAAAGCAGTTTTGACCTCAGGCTTGCAACCCGCAACTTTTGTTATTAATAGTTGTAAAAAGAAAACACAGCCCATTTTTTAGCTTGCCAGCCCTTTGGAGACAAGGACTCTGCCTTTTTGTTCTGTGTTTGTACAGCCCCTAAGACAATGGGGTCCTTATCCATGATGAGGACTCCTAGACACTGCCACAATGCAATAAATAGTAATAACCCCCCCCCGCCATATCCCATTTCTCTGGGTGTGTTTCCAATACCCAACCCCCGCCATTAAGGGCCAAGTACTTCAGAAAAATTGCACAACAATTCTGTTGGAGTCCTTGCTTGTATTTGGCACGTATGCTGCGTGTAAGAATTTAGCATGTATGGTGTCTTTTAATATATGAACAGGAGTCTCTGATTTAACCCATGGGAGCTAATGTTCTGCTCTAAATGGCATTGGTGAAGCCTCAGCTGGAGTACTGTGTCCAGTTCTGGGTGTCATACTTTAAGAAATATGTGAACAAATAGGAGAGAGACCAGAGGAGAGCAACAAAAATGATAAAAGGTTTAGAAAATCTGATCTATGAGGATGGGATAAAAAACCGGGCATGTTTAGTCTTGAGAAAAGAAGACTGAGGGGGGACCTGATAACAGTCTTCAAATATGTTAAGGGCTGTTATAAAGAGGATGGTGATCATTTGTGCTCCAGGTCCACTGAAGGTAGGACAATATGTAATGGGCTTAATCTGCAGCAAGGGAGATTCAGGTTGGATATTAGGAAAAACTTTATAACTCTAAAGAACAGGCTACCTAGGGGAGGTTGTGGAATCCCCATCATTTGAGGTTGTTAAGAACAGGTTGGACAAATACATGCCAGGGATGGTCTAGGTTTGCTTAATCCTGCCTTGGGGCAGGGGTGTGGACTAGATGACTTCTCAAGGTCCCTTCCAGCATTTCTATGAGTCTATATAACACTTTTTTCCCAACAGAACCAACACCTGCTAAGAGGGTGGAGTGTTTCAGGTAGTCCCTGCTAGCTTGTTACACCAAAAACCAGATGGGCAATCTATTCAGATCCTGAAGTGCTAAAGCCGTGTCCGCAAGCCTTCCACATGTTGACTTCTGTGAGTGGAAGGCTTGTGGGTCCAGGTTCCTAACCTACAGTTACTCAGGTAGTATGAGTACTTACTGATTTAGCTGTGAATATCAGCCAAAGTCACATGGCTACACACTTGAGCTGTTTATTGTCCTACCCGCTACAATTAATTAAAACATTTTCCTAGCCAAACTGATGTTATGGAAACCAAGGTGTTAACATGACTGAGCCCAATCTTCTATGGTGTTGGTCCCAGATCTCAAAAAGATGAACCCATCTGATGGCTGTTCAGTGGTCTGTATGAATGAATTTGTGACCTCAGTCACAATCCACAGGGACAGGTCTCCACATCACAAATCCCACCCATCCCTATTGATACTCATCTCAGCAGCCTCTGCTGGAACTTGAGGTCTGAATGGGGCATAGATTCAGAACAGCTCTTCATTCCTAGAGGTGCTCTGAATGCAGGCACGTTGCTCGTGATGGGGTGGTGCGTGAAGGAAGCTTGCCAACTGCCACTGCTCATGTTGTACTTTCTCTGTGGATAAACACACAATCTCTGGAGATGAAAAGAAATGCTGTACTCAACCAAAATTTGAATGAACCAGGCAGCGGAATGGGGTTTAAATGGGCAGGGTTGCACCATAGGTATGTTTTTCTCATTATAGACAGATGTAGAAATCTATTTAATCCTGCTGTCCTTTCTCCAAGCCATCTGACAGACACACAGAGTTGACCTCTCCATAACACTAGCACCAAGTTCATTAGTTAACACTTTTCACCTGTTGACACTCGCAAGTAAATCCCAGACTGGATTGTAGCCCTGTGGAATGCAATTCTGGCTATGTGCCACCGAATGCATATACAATGGAAGAAAAAAAAAATCCCCACCTGCAAATAAAAGGGCACAGTAAGCAAATTCCAAAGCCAGGCAAGGGAGAAATGGGTGACAACACTTCCAAATTACACTGGGCATGGATCTGGACTTGTTTAGAATGATCCAATGGCTGAAAGATGAAGCTAGACAAACTCAGACTGGAAATAAAGCATACATTTTTAACAAGGAGGATTATTTACCGCTGGAACAATTTCCCAAGGGCCGTGGTGGGTTCTCCATCACTGACAATTTTTAAATTAAGCTTGGATGTTTTCCAAAAAGTGTTGCTGTAAGAATTATTTTGGGGAAGTTCTATGGCCTGTGTCATGCAGGAGGTCAGACTAGATGATCGCAGTGAGCCCTCCTGCCATTGGAATCCATGAATCTACGAATAAGGAGGAATTGGCTAGTCAACCCAGCACTGAACAATAGTTAAGGACCTGATGTTTCGCCCAGAGGCTAAGTGGCTGCAACTCCCATTGCCTTTCATAGGAGCTAAAAGCACAGAGCATTTTGCCCCAATTTTGGCCCCAAACCATAGTTATTGTGCATAGCTGCTGTCTGATGGCCAGTAGATGACCTATGTTGCTGGTCTCTGTCCAGCTGCCAGTGAACACAGATCCACACACACAACCCATTGTCATAGCTGTATACGAGCAATAACTTTTGTTGCTGTTTCTCATTCGAGAGGCAGATAAAACTGCCCTGCAGCAGACAGAAATACCACATTTCCCCTATAGGTAGCCACTTCTGGTCCGGTTGCTGTGTTACCTATATAATAACCCCCGCCCCCCCATCCCCACATTTCCCCCTTAACCTGGAGTACCTATGCTTGCAGAGAGGAGGTAATGGGGGTCTGGGGGCATCTATGTGTTTGTTTTGTCCAGTTAAACAAAAAATGCTTTCCTTTTTCCGACCAAGCAGGCCACACCGCTTGGCAAATAAACTTATCTCAAGGGTCCTTTGCTGAGAATATTTATCATTTCTTCCTGGAAAATATGCTGAGTATGATAACCCAGCATGGTGCTTAAGCGGTGTAATTCAAAGCCAGGTGGTGGGAATACCTAGATAGGGCAGCTTATCCATGCTATATATATTTTGAAAATACCTGCCCATGGGTCTGTGTCAAAGGCAGAAAACACGCTCTCCTCATTTTCGGGTGTGACTCCGACAAACTCCAGTTGTCGGCGGGTGGGATTGAACCTGGTACCTCTGCAGCTAAATGCACGAGCCTCTACTGCATGAGCTAAAAGCCACATGCTCTTAGCAGATTCAATAATCTAATTCATTAATCTCTAAGTGGTCTCGGTGCCACTAGAGGAGACAGAACACTTGTCCAAAGTCGCATGGAGAGTCTGCCACAGCCACAGGATCACCCTTCTTCAGAACGATTTTTATGAGCTCTAGGGATAAATCATCCCTGCCAGGTAGGGCAAAGCGTAGATTATAAGGCCAGATGAGACCACTTGGATCACAAAGTCTGACCTGCAAAGCACCTTCCATAGCCCCATAGCCATAGACCTTCCCTGAATTCATTCCTGTTTGTAGTATCTGTGGTATTCAGAGCCCATGTGTGGAGGGGTAAAGTCCATCAGAGGTGGGGAGAGGGCCCCAGAGTCCCTTCCGTTTGGTCGTGAAATGTTCACGAGAGTCTCTGAAGGGACGCCTTCTCACCCATCATTTCCGGGCAGGGCAGCGTCAGCGGGGAATTGCAGGGCCATTCCCTACGATGTATCTGTTCTGAGGAGATCAGTGGAGGACTTTAGTCTCCTGGGCATAGAGTGGAGTGCCAAATATAGTGAACGTCTGTGCGTGCTTTTTGAGGTCTCTCTCTCTCTCTCTCTTGCCCCCTTCTCCTTTAAGGCCAGATTTTTCAAAAGGGTTCAGCATCTACCATCCTTCTAACCCACCCTACTGCACTTTTTTGAAAGCTTGCCCCCAATTCTGGGTCCTCTGTGCCCTTCCAAAAATTCTGGACTTATCCAAACCCGCAAGACTTAATGGGAGACTCTTATTGACTGACCATTTCCTTCTAGGCAGCCAAGAACTAAGCACGGCATCTCCTCCGTTCGGAGTGGGCCACATGTTTCTTCATTACCTTATGCATCTTACAGTAATGGACTCCAGGAACGTACTCTGTTTCGTTTAACAAAGTGACGGTTAAAGGGTGACTTGGTCACTCTCTCTAAGTACCTACATGGGGAACAGAAATTTGTTAATGAGATCTTTGATCTAGCAGACAAAAGTATAACAAAATCCAATGACTGGACACTCAATCTAGACAAATTCATACTAGAAGTAGGGTATAGATTTGTTAACAGTGAGGTTAATTAACCACTGGAACAAGGGTTGTGGTGGATCCTCCATCACTGGACATTTTAAAATCAAGATTGGATGTTTTTTCCTAAAAGATATGCTTCAGTTCAAACAGGAATTAATTCAGGGAAGTTCTATGGCATGTGTTATGCAGGAGGTCAGACTGGAGGATCAACATATTCTCTTTTGGATTTAGAATCTATTATTCTACGCGATAACAATATTTTTTTCTGCCTTTATAATCTATGAATCTACTAACTTAACCCCAGCTCTGTTGCAAGACACAGTATAGAACAGTAGCCCAATGACATGGGAAAAAAAATCTAAACCAGACACATTAAAATTAATACTTTTTTTTAATTTTCATTATAAAGTTAACACATCTATCAAACTTAACTGGTAACAAAAACAGTTACAAGACACCGCTAGTGTGCTGTCAGTAGAAAATCAGGTAAAAGACAATGAGGTCACACACACGATGGCTGAGCAACCACACTGTCCCAATGAGTTATTTCTGCAAATATATACTCTTGCTAATATATACATTTATTCATAAAATAAATAATCATAACAAAATCATCAGACTTAACAAAGTACCAAAAAAAAAAAAAAAGAAAGAAAGAAAGAAAAGGTGACAACCCTACTTTGTACAATAGCTTTGGAATTTCAGGTTTTATAACACGTGCATTCTGTACGAAGGGGGAGCGGGGTGGAAGGTGGGGAGGAGGGGCTACAGACAATGATGCTGCTTTGAAGATGGCGACGTAAGCAGGGCAGACTGTGTTTGGAAGGGCGGTGGGGATGCGGATGGGACAACACCTACCCACAATAAGTTACCGGGCATGTCCGGTGGAGGTTCCGTGCTATGGGGGAATCCCCAGTGGTCCTAGCCACTGCATCCCATGGCTTTAGCACAGCTGCTGGGCTCATCAGATAGTCAAAAAGCAAAGCGAGGCCCTGGACGTGCAAGGTTTGATCTAGGAACTGCTGAGACTGATACCATAGGAATACAGTGGACCAGTTTGGTGGTGGTCTGTGCAAAGTAGGAAGTGGAGAGGCCTAAGGCTGAATGGTAGCCTGTTTGACAGTGACAGGGCTTGGCAGCTGGTTGTGTTGGGGGTGGCTTGTGATTTAGGAGGGTTTTGGCAATGGGTTGAGGGGGTCATGGTATCAGGGAAGTTTTCATCAACTAGGAGATAGCTCTAGGAAGGTTTTGGCACCTGGGTTGGAGGAGTTTGGGCCTCTTGCGCTTTCCAAGTGGTGGTGGCAGTTGACAGGTGCATGCTGGGGAGGGATTCTGACAAATAGGCACCCACCCCACCCCTAGTCCTAAAAACCGCAGAGCCCTGTGCAGCTGCATGTTGGCATAGGTCTGTAGCAGCCATGCCCTTGGGCTGTTTGGTGGAGAGGGCTGCATGTTGAGAAATAAATAAATACTAATAAATAAAGGTGAAGAAACCTGGCAAAGGGAAAGGGAAAATGGGAAAGCTTCCCATCATGTCCCCGACGACTCCCACACATGGCTGCCTGAGGCTTTCACCACAAGAACCACTCTGGAAGGAGAGCCAGGCTGAGGAGGAGAGAGAGAGAGAGAGAGAGAGAAAGGAGGTGAGCGAGCCACATGGAAAAGGTTCTTCTGGCCATTGAAACGGGGGAAGATTGCCCTGCCTGGATTATATGCACAAAACATGTGGATTTAGCCCAGAGGTGAATGGTTTTTTTTTTCTACTTTCATTATGTACTCACCAGCAGAAATAGCAGAGAATTCACCCCCCTCCTCCTCTCAGTCATATTCAGTAGCAATCACTAATGTAGACTCAAGTAATTGCTTGCATGGTATTGGTCCCCGCCCCATGCCCTTGTACACCAGTGCTAATCCAGAGTAACACAGTTGAAGCCAAAAGGGTTCCTCCGGATTAACGTCAGTCCAGGTGAGAGCAGAATTAGGCCCACACATAGGTTTCCATCCTAAGTCTCAGGGGAGCTTTGCAAGGGGACGAAGGAGAGTTAGGCACCCAAGTCTCATTGGGAGTTGAGCGACCATCTCCAACTTGTGCCTTTGAAAATCTTCCCCTTTGCCAATGAGGGAGAAGTATCATTATCCCCACCTGACAAATGGGGAAACTGAGGCAAAAGGAAGTTGGAAGTGACTTGCCCAGCACAAAGCAAGGCAGTGGCAGAATCAGGAATTAGATCCTCATGGCCTCTTTCTCAGGATAGAGACCACTAATAGCTCCCATCTTCAATGTCAAATGGAGTGTCTCATACCCTGCTGTGAAGGGGAAATGAGGCCCAGGTCACCAGCCTTTGGGTCCCATGCTTGGCACTGGACCACCCAGGAAACAAAACTCAGTAGCTGTATTTGGGGCACAAGGGAGAGTGAGGGAGACAGAGAGATTGGGGCCTGGCCATGGGAGCCTGAGCGGTCAGGGAAATCATCCTGCAGAAAGTAAACCAGACCCCACTGACTGCCTAGGGAGAGCAGGGAAAGACGGGCACCAGTGTCTCCATTAGCTGTTATCAGAGCCAGGATTTAGCTGCTAGCCAGCAGAGAACTAAAGAACGAGGGAAACCGAGCCATTGAAACACAGACATGGCATCCCCCACCCCCAAACAGCCTCCCCTCCTACCTTTGTACTGCCCCTTCTACAACCCCTCCGCCCTGGATATGCAGCTGGAGGAGCTATTGCCCTGGGCACATAGCCCATTTTCCTGGGTACATCACTGTCTGGAAGGTCTTTCCTGCTTGGTGGCTTCAACTCTGAAGGAGGAAAGGCTCATGGCCATGGGAGACAGGAAGTTGTCTACATCCTAGGGTCCAGCTTAGCCCGACCACATGATTTGTTTTGCGTGCCTGTTTTTTAATACATTTCTTCCCAAACCTGTGGTTAAGGCGTCAAGAGAAGCCTATGGTCGCTCCGAAGAGGCGTCGATGCTCAGATGAGCACCCATGCCTCCCATTAGGTACTGCTGCTGTGACCACCCTCTCCCATTGCCGCATCCTCAGCAGGCTTGAACCTAGCCCCTTCAGCATCAAACGCTACCACTTCAGCTAAAGGAGTGATGCTGGCTGCAGTAGTAGGGTGTTGTCCTGTCTGTAGACTAGCCACTAGAGGGGGACACCACACATACACTTTACAAAGTGGGTTATACTCAGTCTTCTCTAAGGCTTAGGCCCCAACTGCCATAAAACTAGATGCAAAGCCCATTGAAATCAGGGGAAAGATTCCCAATGCCTTCAATATGCTTTGGATCAGACCCATAGTACCTGACACTAAATGCCCAATTGAAACCCACCAAACCCATGACCAGGTATCTCCATGTGTGTGTTTTGTGGGGGAGGAGGGTAGGTTGGTAGAAAACTTCAAACCTTTCCCCTCCCTTTTTCTTCCTTTGACCCTAAAATAAACACCCCCTAAGTCAAAAAACAAAACAAAACAACCAACCAAAACAAAACGAAAACCAATTTCTTTCATAGAAAGAAAACAAAATAAGGCCAAATTCTTCCCTGGGGTCCCTCCACTGGCTGCAATGGAGTTGTATCAGGGATCATTGTGACCCATCAGGCCTGATTTTATAGCTACAGTAGATGTGGAATAGCAGCATTTAAGAAGAGGATTATGTTTTTTTCTTTCTTACGTAGTTTTCTTTATACAGCTGTGTTTCTTGGCTTGATGTATCTTTCCCCCTCTGTTATTGTCACACAGATCCTCACGGTATGTGCCGTCTGCTCCCAAGATACATTTGGTCACACGCAAGAAGACAAGGGGAAAACACTGCGTTTTATTCAGGGTGGGCGGGACAGTTCACATTTGTCAATGTTAGGAGATGAATGGTGCTGCGGCTTTTGACCTAAGTGTGTTGGGTGTACAGAATAAATAAAGGTGGAAGGGAAAGATTTTGTGAAACCTGTTTAAGATTATGGTGATTCTTAGCATTTGACATTTTCAAAATGCTTCCCAGACAGTAAGTCATGAATATGACACCTCAGGGGAGCAGATGGTATCACACCTGTTACAGAATAAGACAACCTAAAGCAGAGAGAGGCTGTGGCCCTAATTTTCCAGAAGTGGCCTTGGGTCTTGGATGTCAAATTCAACGTGAGACTCCTTAATACACCTCAGATTGGATGCCCAAAATCAGTGGCCAGTTTTGTAACATAAGGTCCCAATGACTTGTCCAAGGTCTCAGGGCTAGCAGACCTCTGGCTCCCAGACCTGTGGCTAAACCATCTCTCTCTCCTCTGAAGAGTCAGACCTGGGACTAGAACTCACAAATGCATTTGGAGTCATTAACAGAACACATGCAGTTGTCTTTTCGCTGGTTTAAATGGGGGCTGGATCACCTCCTTAGGCTACATGATGATGAATATTTACATTACAAAAAGAAAGATGTTGAGAAATTGGATATGGGCCTAGTTCAAAATCCTTGGTTCTGCAGGGGCCAACCCACAAACGTTAAGCTGTTTGAAATCTGAACCCCAGTCTGAATGTGGCAGCTTGAGGCCCATCTTCACTGCAGATCCATTCCTCATTTTACCCATCTGCCATAATTTAGACTCAAGATTTTGTGTGTTCCCCAGAACAGGCCATTGCTTAGCAAGTGCCTAGACTTTTCCTCACACTTCCCAAGCAGAGTTGAGAGCCAGCGATGGTGGGCTTGATTCTGATTGCACTCACAGTGGGGTAAATCAGAAGTAACTCTTGGTGCAGCTAGCATGCTGCAGAAGTGATGTGAGACCAGAGTCAGGCTGACCGGTTCTCCCCAGGGACATTGAGAACCCCTAACTCAAGTCTTTGCGTGGGTGTTAAGCAGGGAAGGTTTTAAACTACCTTACTTTAATGTATAAGGGCTAAATTCTCTGCTGGCCTAATCCCATTGAAAGTCAATGGCATTGCACCAGCAGTGAAGTTAGCCCCCAATGATTGTTAAACCCACACTTGTGCTCTGTGCTATTCAGGCTCTGGCACAGCCCTCATCCTCAAGGCATGCGAGCTCCTTCTAGAAGTGCATTAAGCGACAGGCCTAACATCTGCCCATGTGTTTGCTGTCCCTGGATCATGAGCTTTTTTTTTTTCCTTACCAAATCTTTTCCAGTTTGTTTGTTTTAAGGATTCCTTCCACTTAGACAAGATTCTCTAAAATGTCCAGCTGTTTCCCTTCCTTTTAAAGCTGGCGCACAAATATCCCTATCCTGGGCCATTTCCTTCTGCAATGGCTATGAGCCAGGATGGGCAGGGATGCAAAACCATGCCTAATTCTCTATTTATACGTTCTCTCCTTTTTCTAAAGCACAGATGAAGACACTCTGGCATCAGTCAGCCTTTACACACAGAGTAGACAAAATTGACCCCGTCAATTCAGAGGGCTAGCTTGTGCCTCTGGGCGCAGCTCAATTTAGAAATAGTCCGGGAGGCGTTGGGACTCAGAGACATGCCTCTGGGGCACAACTCCCTCCCCGTGGAGATTAAGCTCCGTTCATTCCTTGTCTCGGCTGCATTCTCCCCACTCACCTGCTCGGGTTGCAGAGAGCAAGCCAGCATCTGGGGATCGAGGGGGTGCTTGTATTTCCCCACTCAGGTGTGCAGTCCCAACCTAGCCCAGAGGCGTGATCCAGCTCCCATGGCAGTCAGTCCTCATTTCCATTTCTGCAATGCTTGATGGCAAAAAAAAAAATAAAAAAATCAGTCCATTTCCCATTTCTCTAGATGGGACCCCCAGCGGGTGGGGAAAAGAGGGTGAGACATGAAGGAGGCAAAGGCTAAGTGTGCCATGACTCTGTGCTTCATTCACCTCTCACTTACCCCAGTATAAATCAGGAATAATGCAACCCAAGCCAATAGGGTTATACTGCTGTAAAAGCCAGTGTGAGGGAGTGGAGAGTCAGGCCTGAGAACCCACAACCGCAGATGGAGCCCGGATTATCATGCAGCAAGTTACATTTGTTACTGTAAATTGGCAAGCCCACTCTAGGTCTCAGAGGTACGACAGCTTGCAACACAGGCAAAGGGATGGAGTCAAAGAGGCGAAACGGTTTAACAGCAGAGATAGGGCCGTGCTGCAGAGATGGGATTTGGATCTGGATCCAAACTTTCCCCAAGTCGAGGGTGGTTCAGACACCAGGGTTTTGATTTGGCCTGTTATAGAGACACTAGTTGCAGAGGTTGGATCTGGTTCCAAACTTGGCCAGAGTCCAAGGCTGTTCCAGTTCAGGGTTTGTCTAGCAACACATACCGTGCAGTCCTTCAGAACCGCTGTTCCCAACAGAGTTCGGTTCTGAGGGTTCTGCTGAGCCCCCCGAATTAGCCTGCATGAGCTGTACGGAGAGGATGAAATGAACTAAGTGCACTTTCCAATGTTACTTTGTTTCTTAACCAGAGGTGGGGAAACACCTTTCCTGCTCTCCTTTCCTTGCTGGCTTCTGGTGCAAAGAAACGATGTCCTCATCACCTTAATCACAGGTGGTTTGTGCCCTACCCCACTGCACGTCTCAACGGGCATCCTCCTTCTAATCGGCTGAGTCACACCCCTGCCTCCAGAGGTCACAGTTGGGTCAATGTCTGCTGGTGTGTCTGCTGGTGTGGCCATGCGTTTGCTGGGTCCCCTTCTGGGCACTGAGCTTTTACATACGGCATGCACCATGTGTCTAGAGATCACAGCATCTACCACACCTTTTGCACTGGTGTCAGTGGGACCTTGGTAGTAATTCGTCAGCAGTCTCTTCCTCTGCAGAAGTGACTAAATGGGTTCCTGCATCCTATGTCAAATCTGGCAGAAACCACTATGTTAAAAAGTTCATGCTAAGAGCTCATCCATTCTACAGCACTAAGGAATGTTTGCAGAATTCCCCTGTTCCCGGAAGACATGGAAGAAGGGTTTGTTTGTTTGTTTTTTTAGTGAATTGAATATTTTACTTTATTTTAATTTTTTGCCATTCACGTTGCACACAGACTCTGGTTGCTGGGGCTTGGAAAGGATCTCAATACGTTGAGAGCTGTTGTCTGACATCACCTCTTCCGATTGGGTTGGGAACAGGAGGTGTTTAGGAAGTTGCAAGTCTTTCAAAGGACACTTAATAGCATGAGTCTCTTCAGGTTAGTAGAGAGAAGAGGAAAGAATCATGCTCCCGCTAACAATCGTCTCTGCATTTCTGTGCTGTTGGGTAGTTAAAGGAATCACAGTCTCCTAACCGGTGCATAATCATTTTGCATGGCGTTCCATATTTGTAATGTTAGCCTCCAGATGCATCTTGGGACAACCAAGAAGTCATTAGATCTATTCTATCCAGCCAGTTTTAGCCTTTTTTATTTTTTCTTTTACTATAAAAAAAAGTAGATCTTTCCCATCTACACAACCTCAGAAGAAGCAGGCTCAAATCCGTTTCTCCACACGGAGCCTGTCCAGGGAATCCCTGCTTTACTTGCACGTGTGAACATCGTAGACTCGTATGCATTCCTGGCAGCTGACGTAGCAGCACCAGTGGAAGATACAGTGGCACTTCTCTTTCCGTTTCTCAGTCCTTGTGTTGTGCCCGCGGCCGCAGCACAGAAGGTCGCATCCGTCTATCCCGTGGGAGGTGACATTGCAGATCCGGTCGCGGGTCCCAAAGGAGCCCGTCTCGGGGTTTGGCTCACAAAAGTTTGGTGAGTTCTCGTAGTAAACCAGGTCTCTCTCAGTTGGGGCCTTGAAGAAGTTGTACTTGGGCCTGAGCGTCTCGACCCAGCCACGGGACTCCCGATGCTTCTCCACCACCATTTCAGAAGCGCTGTCGTACTTGTCCTTGAGATAGTCACCGATGACCCTGAAGTCTGGCTGGGACCACCAGCACGTCTTCACCTCACAGCTGCCTGACAGACCATGACATTTGCACTTCAGATGCATGTGATCAATAATGGACTAGAAAAGAGAGAAAAATGGAAAAGGGAAACTATTAGCCCATAATATGGATCAATAATACATTCTGTTATTTACCTAACACTTCTCATCCCAAAGAATCCTAGGCAGAGGTCTAGTTCCTCAGCTGGTGTAAACCAATTTAGTTTCATTAACTACACTGGTATACACCAGTCAGGGATTGGACGTGGTCTCCATAAAGTACTTTCAATGACAGGTGAAGTCATTCCTGTACCCATGTGTGTAAATATTTCTATAGCTATATTCACACTCAAGGATCACTTTGCTCAGGAGGGAAATGCAGACACCTCTGAGGTGGAATACAGCAGCTTCTGAACGGCACTTAGCCAAGCCAAATAATACTTTAGGACAGGGAGTGAAGAAGGATTCATAAGCCGATTTAAACTGCAGGGAGAATTCATGGGCGAAATGTGCTATGATTATCCAAACGACAATTTAGCCCGGTCATCAGAGCTCCCTTTTCTTGCAAAAGAGACTCAAGTCAAGGAGGAGAGTGTCACCTGCTGAATCACCAGTGTCACTTCCTGCTGAACCCTAAGATTTTCTTCACAGGCCTCTCAACAGTGTGTTGAGCAGGTCACACCTTGAGAGCTGAAAGCACAGCTCGCAGTGTTGCCAATTCTTGCAATTTTATCACGAGCCTCATGGTAGTTGGTGTTTTCCTTAAGGCCCCAGCTCCTGGAGGCATGTGAATAGGTGAGAATCTCAGCTTTCATTTGAAAAAACAAAAAGTAAGTTTCTAGCCTCCCCTGCCCCCCCAGGTTGCTAAAGGTACAGAAACCAGCAGGTAAATGAAAAGAACACAAAATGTATGATTATTTTTTAAGCCAGTCTCATGATTTGAGAAGTCTCATGATTTGAGTTTTTTGAATGCTTGGTGTTGGCAATGCTGCATCTATGGGTGGCATGGTTACCAGATGGAGCGGGTGAACGTCAGTCCTGGTCTAAATGGAAGAAATCACCATTGGCTTCAATGAGACTTATGTTTGCCTCACCCATGGCTGAAATTGATCCACATTTCCAAGGCACTGTTCACCACCATTTCTGAGGTGGAAGATAGCCTGATACAATTTACTCAATAAGCTGTGTTATTCAGAGATGATCAGCAAATTTATGAATGCATGAACAGACTAGTACCAAGCTAAATCCAAAAGATTTGCCATGAATCAGCAACTACAATGTGTGATCAACATTTTCTGGGTGGTTTTTTTGTGCCAGTTAGGCAGCTTCATTCACTGCCAAGGAGATTGTAATTAGCAATGGGAGAACTGCAAAATGTTTGGTTCATATAATCATCCAAATCTCAGTCAAAGCTTTTGGTCTGGAGATTGGATTTGAATTCTTATGAAAACTGGTTCCGACTTCCCCTACTGCTTAGTTTTATTAGCTGGAAATACTTGAATCCGGAGGATTGGAACTTGTGCACCTAATGAGTGTTAACATGGTGTGAATGGAAAACAAATGCTATTTCTGAAGCAACAGGATTTCAGTGTTAATGTTGTGCCATTTTCTATCTGATCTATGATATCTGTAAGGGGCCTAAAATGGGATCGGAGTCTTGAGGATGGACTGAAGATGAAGATAGCCCGAACAAGAGCCTAAAACGTCACTGTTGAACTTACAGCTAATATTGTATCTTTTTATTGATTCGCATTATGAGACAAATCCCTCATTTCCATCCTACCCAACTGTGTGGTGGTACTCTTTATCCCTGTCTTTTACTGCCATCAGAAATGCTGAGTAACCCATGGTACCCAGGACCCGATGGACAACTTTATGTCAAATGACCACAGGGACATGTCTTGCTTCCTTCTTCTGCTATTTAGTTGCTGCATCCCTCATTTTGTGATGGGACTTCATCTTGAATTTTAAAGGTCTGTGCTCCCCATCTTGGGCCAGATTCTCAGCTGGTGTAGACTGGAATAACTCCATTGGCTTCAATGGAGCTTCACCCATCTCCATCAGTTGAGGATCTCGCTCTGAGGTTTTGGCCTGTTCCGGACTGTGGTTACATACAGTAGTGGAACTCCATATTGGAGGAGTGACTACTTTGTAGTCATATGTTTCTATGGAAGTGGATAGACCCCACTCCTTCCCCCATTGTCAATAACAACTTAATAAGGGAGTAGGATCAGGTTAGCTATTTTGATTTTATGATTTAATTAAGTTTGGTCCCTATATAGGATGAACCATGAGGTCTCTCTGTAGGGGGGAAAGAACACAAAGCAACTTTTGTGAGGCATATAGTGGAGTGAGGGTTGGAGAAGTTAGCTCCAAGCCAAGAAAGTTTCCTGGTGGTGCTAGGAAGCAGGTGCGCAGGATGGACAGACTGAAGCCTTGTCCTGAAATTGCCCAGTTGCCAGCAAGTCCTTTCCCCCATGGCAGGCTGGTGCTAACCCCAGGCACTGAGAGTAAATATGGGGCTATTTTAGGCACCTGCTAGGTGTGAAGAGGCACAGAAACCAGGCTCTGAGCACAGGGAAGTCTGTATGTGATGACCATCCTCTTAGTTTTCATTTGGACTGAACCTAAGATCTTCAGAACTGAGCACATGAGCTTCCGTGGCTTGAACTAACAGGCTAAGGCCCAGATCCTCAAAGGCATGCCCTCAATGGGAGTTAGGCACCTAAAAGCCTTTGAGGATCTAGGCCTAAGACCCATAGCTGGCAGCTATAGCAGACTCATATCCTCTGCAGATCAGGCACAGAGGAGAATCTATAACACGCACTGGGCAGTAGGGGGCTACAGTGTTGAACCCAGTTCACCTGAGCTTCTTTTTGCCGTTCACCTAGGATTTTCGGGGGTGGGAGTGGAAGGAAATGTTTTTAGGGACTCAATAAAATGAAACCGGATGGCCTTACTGTCCTCCCAGCTTCGTTGTTGTGCCTGTTCATGGCTGACCGAGCATCCGGCCTGTTCTCCCGGGCGTCCGCGAACTCTCGAGACACCATGGTCCCAAACTCCACGTCCTCACTGCAGCCTCCCCATTTCCAGCCTTCCCCGGGGGGCCCCTTGTGGCGGGTATCGCAGCCGCAGATGGTGGCCGAGCCCTCGGCACAGGATCTGGTCACCGCAAAAGCAACGCCCGCAGAGGCGATGGCGTGGACGAAGGCCGACTCCCGGGTAGCTGTGGAAGAGGGAAGGATGCAGGGATCTGTTACTGAGTGGCGAACATGAGTGACCCTTCCCAACAGACTGACATGAGCGCCTCCTCTGAAGAACACAGCAGCAGGCTAGGAAACCTGCCTCCTGGCTTAAGAATCCCATTTCCAGGCCGGGCCATTTCCAGCACTGGAAGACACAATGAGTCAGGGCTGGCCCTGACTCAACACCCACTGAAGTCAGTGGAAAGTCTCCACACAATGGACTTTGGATCAGGCTCTAGTAAGCAAATGGCCAAATGGGGCTCTCTGCGTTCCAGCATCCAGCACTGATTCAGGTACATATAGACTGGACCCCAGCCACCCCCGTGGAAGGGGAGACGTCTCTTTGCTGCCAGACTCTACTCTCTGGCAGTGGGGCCAAGGCCAGATAAACCACACACTTTTCAGAGCCCTGTGACTAGCCCAGCCAGCCTTTTCAGGGCTCTGCAAATGGCATGGCTGGTTCCATATCATGTTGGGGACTGCTGATGGTTGGCAGTTGGGAAAACACCAGGACGGCCTGCTATTCCAGCAGTCTGCTTCCCGCACCATGCACACCAAGTGTCAGCCTCCTCATCTTTCCTCGAAACATGCTCTTTCCGCTACCTGACCAGCTCACCCGGATGCTGCGTCCAATACACTGCATCTTATAGAATCATAGAAATGCTGGGCTGGAAGGGATCTCAAGAAGTCATCCAGTCCAGCCCCTGCTGCTGAGGCCAGGCCGAGTATTTCTAGACCATCCCTGACAGATGTTTGTCCAGCCTGTTCTTAAAAACCTCCGATGACGGGGATTCCACAACCTCCCTTAGAAGCCTATTTCAGAGCTTAACTACCCTTATAGTTAGAAAGTTTTTCCTAGTATCTAACCTAAATGTTCCTTGTTGCAGATTAAGCCCATCACTTCTTGTCCCACCTTCAGTGGACACGGAGAACAATTGATCAGAGTCCTCTTTATAACAGCTCTTACTATAGCTGAAGACTGTTATCAGGTTCCCCCTGTCTTCTTTTCTCAAGACTAAACATGCCCAATTTTTTAAACTTCTCTAAACCTTTGATCATTTTGGTTGCTCTCCTCTGGACTCTCACCAATTTCACTGCATCTTCCCTAAAGTGTGGCACCCAGAACTGGACACAGTGCTCCAGCTGAAGCCTCACCAGTGCTGAGTACAGCTGGACAATTACCTCCCCTGTCTTATGTACAACACTCTTGTTAATACACCCCTGAATGATATTAGCCTTTTTTTTTTTTTGCAGATGTATCACATTGTTCATTCTCATTCAATCTGTGATCCACTATAACCCCCAGATCTTTTTTCAGCGGTACTACCAACTACCCATTTATTCCTCAATCTGTAGTTGTGCATTTGAGTTTTCCTTCCTAAGTGAAGGACTTTTCATTTGTCTTTATTGAATTTCATCTGTTGAATTCAGACCAATTCTCTGCATTGTCAAAGTCATTTTAAATTCTAATCCTGTCCTTCAACTTGAATCTATCTAACTTATCTAAATATTCTTTAACCTGTTCTTTCCCTGGTTTGGCTGGCGTTCCTTCCCCTTTGCTGTTAATTCTAATTGTGTTGCATATCTGAACATCATGAACATTTTTCATGAAAATTGTAGCAAAATAGGCATTCAACTCATTAGCCTTCTTAATGTCATCCATAATAACTCTTCTTCTCTGCTAAGTAGAGGACCTACATTTTCTTAGTTTTTCTCTTGCTCCTAATATATTTAAATAACCTCTTCTTTTTGCCTTTTATGTCCCTTGCTAGGTGTAACTCATTTTGTGTCACTACATGGTTGTCCCATTCTTTTGTACTCATCCTTAGCAATTCATCCATGTTTCCACTTTCTGTAGTATTCCTTTTTGATTTTGAGGTCATTAAAGAGTTCCAGGTGGAGCCATATTGCCCTCTTACTGTGCTTCCTATCTTACTATAACATCAGAATCGTTTGCAGTTGTACCTTCAAAATTGCCTCCTTGAAAAACTGACAGCTTTCCTGAACTCCTTTCTCCCTTAGATTTTCCTGCCATGGGACCTTACCTACCAGTTCTCTGCATTTGTTGAGATCTGCTTTTTTGAAGTCCATTGTCCTTATTCTGCTGCTCTTACTCCCGCCTCTCCTTAGCATCATGAAATCTATCATTTAGTGGTCACTTTCACCCAAATTGCCTTCCACCTTCAGATTTGCTACCAATTCCTCCCTATTGATCAGAATCAAGTCTAAAATGGCTGTTGCTCTTGTTACATCCTCCATTTTCTGAAACATACGTTTTTCCTTAATACTTTCTAAGAATATACTGGACATTTTATGTTTTGCCATATTACTTTTCTAACAGATGACTGGGTAGCTCAAGTCATCCATTATTACCAGGTCTTGTGTTTTGGATATTTCTGTGATGTGTTCTAGAAATGCCTCATCCACCTCCTCTTCCAGATTGGTGGTTGCTAGTAGATCCCTACCATGACATCACCCCTATTCTTTATCCCTTTTATCTTTACCCAGAGAATTTCAACTGGTCTGCCTCTCACCTCCTTCTGGACCTCAGCACAAGTGTACATATTCTTGATATACAATGCAACACCTCATCACTTTTTATCCTGCTTGTCCTTCCTGAACAAGCGATACTCCTGTATACCAAAATCCAGTCATGAGACTTATCCCACCATGTCTGTGATGCCAAGTAAACCATAATTGAGCATATGTATTAATACTTCCAGTTCTTCCTGTTTATTCCTCAGACTTATGGGTGCTTGAAGGTTTGTCTATTTGCCCAATTCGGTGCCAGGTCCCTGAGCTACCTAAAAGGATTGTTGTCATGTCTGGCTCTTCACCTGGGAATGTTGGCGACAATCTTTTTAGCCTTTGGCTGGGTCAACTGAAAGGGGTTCTCATCATGAGGTTGAGTAGCTAAGTCTCTGGGAAGACCTTCCTTTATGCACTTCAGTGGTAGCAGATTCAGAACAAGGAGTAATGGTCTCAAGTTGCAGTGGGGGAGGTTTAGGTTGGATATTAGGGAAAACTTCTTCACTAGGAGGGTGATGAAGCACTGGAATGTGTTACCTAGGGAGGTGGTGGAATCTCCTTCCTTAGAAGTTTTTAAGGTCAGGCTTGACAAAGCCCTGGCTGGGATGATTTAGTTGGGGATTGGTCCTGCTTTGAGCAGGAGGTTGGACTAGATGACCTCCTGAGGTTCCTTCCAACCCTGATATTCTATGATTCTATGATTCACTTGAGCCATAACTAGAGTGGCTGGAGAACAATTCCATTATATGACAGCTTTCACATTTTGCTTTCATTCCACAGTGGAAGGATACAAAATTTTTCAAATGTCTTTGTGAAAATGGAATAGTGTTGAAATATCTAGCTTTGGATCTGTAAGTTCAGCTTTCCAATTTGGGTCTTTCTCTCTCTTTGGAAGTGACCAGAGAGCCCGCCCTAGACCTCAGAAACCTTCCCGTCAAAATCGATACGTTTCCATGAAACCCAATGGAGCAGCATTTTTTGACAAAAAACATTTAATCTAAAAGGTTCCAACTGGCTCTGGTGTAGGGAAAACATGATGATCAACCATGATAATCCAGCCTCTTGGAGACCCTTTACAAATCTCCCTAACAAGCTAACTCCTTGTCTATGCAATTCCAGTTATCCAAACAAATTTGGTGTCACCCACGTTGTTTGGATAATCAGGATTGTTCTGTAATACAAATATAGCCATAGAGGCAGATTTTCAGCTAGTTTAAATTGGTGTAGATCTGTTGACTTCAACGGCTCTATGCCATATTTACACCAGTTGATGATCTGGCTCAATAACTTTACTCGTCGGGTTTTTTTTGTGTTTTTTTTTTTTTTTACCAGGTTTCGTGGACCTTAGTCCATTCTAATTGCTATGAATGGGAACATATGGCTTTAACTTCTGGCTGCTCAATCAGTTATTTGCACTTAGTAATATGGAGAGTATTTAACAAGCCAAGTCAAAACCCTAACGTGTTCTCAGGATCGAAACCAATATTGCGTGTTAACAGAGAGGTCCTGACTAGCTTGAATACTTGAGCCAGAACCTGTGCATTGGCTCTTCCCTCTGGGATACTACCAAATTCAACAATATGCAAATAAAATAGCATTCAGGAAATTACAAGCAAAAGGCATGAGCAATGTCCTGGAACACAGCTTCAGCATGCTTATAAAGGTTAGAAAGTCACTGAGTGCATACAAGTAAGGGAGAAGATACTTTTATTCAAGCATGTGTAACACCGACAGACCCCGGTTGTTGGCGGGCAGGATCGAACCTGGGACCCCTGGAGCTAAGTGCATGAGCTAAAAGCCACATGGCCCTTAGCTAAAGCTGTAGAGCAGACTCATTAATCTGTAAGTGGTCTTGGTGGCACAGCACCATTCCCACATGTGTGTAGGTTACACATGTACAGAAACTCTTCAGCTCTGGAGGTATTTTTTATTCTTTTCCTTAAAATAACTTCAGGTTTTATATAGCACTTCTCATGTGGAAAGATCCCAGAGCACTTTACAGACTATACATGTAGGGGTTGCTCAACGGCCAGTGAAATGCAGCTGCCTCTAGGGTGGAACACAGCAGCTGTTTAACAGCATGCAACAGGAAGTGAACAGCACTGTAACCAATTGTAACTACATGAGGAATTGAGTCAGGCAGAGTGTAGTTGAAATCTGGCCCAGAGCACTGAGGTTAACAATCCTACTCTTGAGATAATGCCAGGGGATCTTTTAATGACCACGTGGTATTGAGACATTGGATTTGCATCTCATCTCTCACCTCTAACTTTAGGCTGGGACAGTGGGCTCAGTATTGATGCACATAGAAGAGTGCCATCTAGTGAATCACTTCCTGCAACATATTCGGTCTGAGGACCTTCATCCAATTACTAAGCAGACTTGACCCTGTTAAGCTTTGGAGAGCTCACCAGGTCATAGCCCCAGGCGGTGTGGCTGCAGGAATGGAGAAGGAGTGCATAGAGATACAGATAAGCAGAAGGAAAGCATGCACTTGTAATGGAAATGAGGGGTTATTAAGGTGCCATATAAAAATGCAAGAAACTTAGTAAAGATAAGAGGAGAGTGCAATGCATTTGTCAGCGAGCCTCATTCCTCTCTGGGTGGTTCTGGTAGCAGGAGACAGGCAGCTCGTTACAACTTGAAGAGGGCTTCTGGAAAGTCAGCTGGTAGGAGAAGGTTAATGGGGATGTAGGCTTAAGAACATTTTAACTACTGTTTACCCCTGCAGCAGAAGGTCACTGAGTCTCTGGCTTCGGCACATTAAAATCTCATATTGCTCACAATGGTGGCTGAGATTTTCAAAAGTGACTTAGTAATTTTGTCTGCTGCAATCTTTTAAGTGCCTAATTTTAGACAATTCAAAGGGGGCTGAGTCTCAGAAGGTGGGCGCTCGGCACTTTCTGAAAGTCAGGGCCCTCGAAGATGTCTGAAACTGGGCCCCTAAGATATAGGCACTCAAAATCACTAGCCACTTTTCAGAGGGGTAGCTGTGTTAGTCTGTATCCACAAAAATAATGAGGAGTCTGGTGGCACTTTAAAGACTAACATTTATTTGGGCATAAGCTTTCATGGGTAAAAACCCACTTCTTTAGATGCATGGCATCTCCATGCATCTGAAGAAGTGGGTTTTTACCCATGAAAGCTTATGCCCAAATAAATCTGCTAGTCTTTAAGGTGCTACCAGACTCGTTTTTCTAGCCATTTTTGAAATTCTTGCCCATAGTATCTTGAGGTTCTATCCCCCAGAACTTCCCAACTGCATGCTCCATGCAGGACATTCCTGATCCAGCCAGAGACATGTGGGCAGAGGGGGAAAGTGATATTATCAGCAAGGAGAAGTAAGGAAGACTAGGAGTCAGGAGACCTGAGGTTTTATTTCCAGTTCTTATGCAGGCTTCCTCTGTGACCTTGAGCAAAAGTCACCTAATCTCTCTCTGTCCCTCAGCTTCCTTATCAGGAACACAGCGGACAATCAGACTTATCTCCCAGGGAGTTTGCAAGGCTAAATTTGTTGATGTTTATAGAGTGTCTTGGATGGAAGATGCAAAGGATCGTTACAGCTCAGTGTTGACTGGTGCGATGGTAAAAACGGAGGAATGTCTCTTTAAAAAGAAAGAGATGAGGGGTAACCTGATGTGAACATGAGATCTGAATAACCCTTGAAAAAGGGAAGGTAAGAGAAACTGACAGAAGGATAGGATACCTCTGGGCTAAGGTTGGTGATCTTCCTGAGAGTAAGTTAATGAGAAGTATATTGTAGTGGCCGACTAGGAATTTCAAATGGTCACTGTGCTTTGTGCTGTAGATGCTCTGAACATCACAGCAGTGGTGAGGACAGAAAGCAGATTATCCTGCCTTAAACTCTTTCAGCTTTCACAGTAAAAGGCCTATGACACACAGTAGGATTCCACTCAGCAGAGGGCAGTGGAATAGTGTCTCCCTTACATATACGTGTAAGTAGCCAGTTGGCTACAGCCCGTATTATATTCCATTGAAAAGCGACCTATGGAGAGGTCAAGGGTCTCATTAAAAGGAGATTTATAATATTTAATATCCTTCATATATTTTTAATAGCCTAAGTGACTTGGGCACCTTACTCTCCTTGACTTCCAATGGCTGTGAATTCGACTGGTGGCAGGGCACCTAGGAGTTAGCTGTTGCAGCACCTAAGCACCCTTTGTGATTCTAGTCCTTGGTAGCTTAGCTTGAGTGATAGAGGTCACTGCTGGAGGTTGGAGGCTCAAATCCTGCTGTTTAGTGCATCTCAAATGCTGCACATGCTTAGGGGATTTTAGGCGGGAAAAGTCACTGAGAAATGGACAGACACAAAATGAAACAGAATTCTTGGTGCACCATGCACCAGTCCCTCCTGTTCTCTGGCTGTGGCATACCATCGGTGAGTCTCCGGAGGGCTGTAATACGTTGGTATAATTCTGGCTGTTGGGCTTGGGATGGGGGTGGCTGGGTGGTACTTAATGGCCTGTGATATAGACGAGGTTAGACTAGATAGTTTGGCCTTCATCTCTATGACTCTAAATGGTAGGCCTCAGAGGGTGAAAAAATCTCAACTATGTCCTCCAGTCCATTGTTTCCTGCCCATGAAATGTATTTAGACACAACAAATCCTGCATCTTGGCAGGGGGTTAGACTAGATGACCCTTGAGGTCCCTTCTGACGCCATGGTTCCATGGTTCTATGACTACCCTACAACATAGTGCCTGAATTTAGTTTAAAATGACCCAAGTGATGGGGCTTTCAACTCCTCCTTTGGAAAACTATTTCACTGTATAAAAGGAAGCCCTCTTCTTTTAAAAAAAACATAGTCCCCTGCCATCAAAATAACTCCGTGCATCAGTTCAAATCAATAGGCTCCATGAATGCTGTTTCAAATGAAGGGTCCTTTGAATGTATTCACATTGTTGTTGTTTATCTGTAACATCAAACAAGATTGGTCCTTCATTGTGCTAGGCATGGGTGGCGGGTGAATGCGCCGTTGGGGGAGGTTAGTCCCTGGCCCTTTCCCCTCTGCCCAAGGCCCCGCCCCATCTCTTCCAGCCCCCCTCCCGCGCCAGAGCTTGGAGCACACCGCCCCCTCCCCTCCATGGCCACTGGCTCCCCTGTGTGCCCTCAGCCTCAGTGTGCTGGGGTGGGTGGCGTGGCCGGAGCGCCCCCGGCCCCAGAGCACTGGGTGGGCAGTGTGGTCCCAGTGTCCGCAGCATTGGACGGATGGGTGGTGCTGGGCCTTGTGCTCACCAGCCCTAGCCTGCCTGCCTCAGACTCTTGGCTGGACACCGAAGAGTGGGAAGGGAACTGGAAGCAGGCAGGAGGGGTCCTGGGAGTGGAGCATGGGCAGGGTCACGCCAAACTATCTGGGGAGGCACAGCCTTCCCATGCCTATGCTATCCGCCTAGGGCTGCCAACCCTCCAGGATTGGCCTGGAGTCTCCAGGAATTAAAGATTAATCTTGAATGAAAGATTATGTCATGTGATTAAATCTCCAATAATACGTTCAACCAAAATTGGCAACCCTATACGCGCCGTCTGTTGTGCTAGGCACTGTACAAACACATTGCGAGAGACAGTCCCTGACCCAGAGCTTGCAGTTAAAAAAGATGAGAAAAACGGGGCCGGGGGGCGGGGGAGAGAAGAGGGAGAAGCAGAGGCCCATGGAGTTGAGGTGATTTGCCAAAAGTCTCACAGTTGACGAGAGACAGAGATGAGTATAGAATCCTGAGTCCTAGCCCTTAAATAACAGAATTGCCAACAAATGATTGAAACCACTCTATCTGCAGTAAAAACAACGAGGAGTCCTTGTGGCACTTTAGAGACTAACAAATTTAGTTGGGCATAAGCTTTCCTGGGCTAAAACCCACTTCCACTCCATGCATCTGATGAAGTGGGTTTTAGCCCACGAAAGCTTATGCCAAAATTAATTTGTTAGTCTCTAAAGTGCCACAAGTACTCCTTGTTGTTTTTGCTGATACAGACTAACACAGCTACCACTCTGAAATCTGTCTGCAGTGGGGTTCTTGATTTCCCGCTGGCAGGTTAACGCTCCTTGTGCCACTTTTCCTCTCACCCCAGCTCTACACATACTCTGAAAACCTTGCCAAGTTTGAGACTGACGTGAGGTTTTTTGGTTCAAGTGTCAGAAAAACTAGGGAACATCAAACACAAATGCTGAGAGCTCATTTGGTTCCACTAATGGCCAATCAATTTGGAATTGATACAGGGAAACACAGGACTCCTTTAGGCAGGGTATAGACAGGCTATGGAACTCTGCTGCAGGGAGTTACCAAGTGACTCATAGCAGCTAGATTTTTAGAAGGGCTTTGACTAGATGATTTCTTATGCACCAACAACATTCGTAGCCAGATGGACTTGTCCCATGATATGTGTAATGCTCAAGCATCCTGAAAATAGTAAATATTTTTGCTAGGAAATAGCCTGTAATTTGTAATTGTGCTGAACACAAATACAGACCATCTACCAGGGATGTAGAGGAGAATGTTTGGGTGGAAGGATCTACACAAGGGAGCAGGCTAAGGGATGCATGTGTGAGAATCTCTGCTAAGCAAAAGGCATAGCTGCTGTGGTCTATGAGCATAGCATAGTGTCCTGACCTGTGACATGGCCAGTTCGTCCCTGTTTGTAGTTATGCAAGCTGATAAGGATAATCAAAGCTCAAGCTCCGGGGTGTAAACTGATCGCTCTAGGGCTCTTAGAATGGAAATTCCCTCCTTCTTTCCCAAGTACAGGGTGGTATGACTAGCTAGGAACCCTGTGTGCTTCTTTTCTTCCTTTGAAGCGTCTGGTGTTAGCCAGTGGTGACTTAGCTGCCGCGGCCGCGCTGTAACGTGGGCAGTGTACACATGCCCTTAGATGGACCAATGGTTTGGTGTGGTTATAGGGAGCATTGGTTGGGAATTTTCCGAGACAGCATTTTTGGTAGAAAAAGGCCAGTTCATCAAAAGTGAAACTGTCCACAGGAAACTGGCACATTCAGTGAAGTTCTTGACTTGAAAAACATGTGGTTAAAAATGTTTGTAACTAGTCAAAACATCCCAACATTTTAACCCTGTCTAAACCAACAGTTTCAGTTTTCCAGTTCCAAAGACTTTTGGTTTTGAATTAAAGCTAATTCTACTCCAAAATGTTCTTTTTTTTTTTTTAAAGCTTCAAATTCAAAACAAACTGTTTCAATTGCCCTGAACCAAATTCTTTTTCTGGCTTTTCAGTTCATAACATCTTTTGAAATTTTGACTTCTCAGCTTGATGCAGGATGGGAAAAAATACTGAAATCTCGACGTTTTTCACAGGATGAGAAAAACATTTTCCTCCCAGCTCTCGTTATAGCAAACGTTATTCTACTACATCTGTGGGGAATTTTTAAAATGTGCCATTATGTGCAAGGTCTGTGCAGTTTTATGAATGGAGAAACTGAGGCAGGGGAGGTAAGTGACTCGCCTGGGTTTCTCTTCTGTAGTTGCAGGCAACAGGATATTGCAGTTGTTGGGCTCTTATCCTTCTGTCACCCTCCAAATACATAGACTACAGGAGAATGTGTCGACTTGATTTTCTACTCACATTATTTTTTACACTAGTGCAACATTATTCGCTTCATGAATCATAGAAAGGTAGGACTGGAAGGGACCTCGAGAAATCAGCAAGTTCATACCCCAAGGATCAAGGAAACCTAGACCATCCCTGACAGGTGGTTGTCCAACCTGTTCTTAAAAACCTCCAATGACGGGGATGGCTACAACCTCCGTTGGAAGCCTATTTCAGAGCTTAAGTAACCTTACCGTTAGAAAGTTTTTCTTATATCTAACCTACATCTCCCATGCTGCAGATTAAGCCCATCACTTCATATCCCACCTTCAGTGGATATGGAGAACAGTTGATCACAGTCCTCTTTATAACAGCCCTTAAAATGTTTGAAGACTGTTATCAGGTCTTCGCTCAGTCTTCTTTTCCCAAGACTAAACATGCCCAGGTTTTTCAGCCCTTCCTCATAGGTCAGGTTTTCTAAACCTTTGATCATTTTGTTATTCTCTTCTGAACTCTCTCCAACGTGTCCACATCCTTCCTAAAGTGTGGTGCCCAGTATTGGACATGGTACTCCAGCTGAGGCCTCACCAGTGCTGAGTAGAGCCAGACAATTACCGCCCAGATCTTATGTAAGACACTCTTGTTAACACACCTTGAAGATCAGTCTCTTTTTTAGCTGCATCATATTGTTGACTCATATTCGATTTGTGAGCCACTATAACCCCCAGATCCTCTTCAGCAATCTTACCCCCTAGACAGGGGTCCCCATTTTGTAGTTATTCACTTGATTTTTCCTTCCTAAATCAAGTACTTTGCGCTTGTCTCTACTGAATTTCATCTTGTTGATTTCGGACCAATTGTCCAATTTGTCAAGGTCATTTTGAATTCTAATCCTGTCCTCTAAAGTGCTCGCAACCCCTCCCAGCCTGGTGACATGTGCAGATTGTATAAACATACTCTCCACTCCGTTATCCAAGTCATTAATGAACATATTGAATAGTACTGAACCCAGGACTGATCCCTGTGGGACCCCACTAGATATGCCCTCTCGTTTTCACGGCGAACCACTGATATCAACTCTTGAAGTACTCTCGTTCAACCAGTTTTGCACCTGCCACGCCGTGATTTCATCTAGACCACAATTCCCTGATTTGCTTGTGAGCATGCTATGTGGGATTGTGTCAAAGTCTTACTACAGTCAATAGCTTCAGTGGTTTAATCCTGATTTACACCAGTGTGAGTGAGTAAGGAATTGGGGCCAGTGGATTCACTTACATTTTTTTAGTCTGAACGGGATCACAGGCAAACTATCTCAAGAGCTCTTCCCAGAGCAACCCCTTCCACAGCTTGGGAGAGCAATCAAAAGCTTGTTTTCTAAATACCAATGAATCATGTTCTTTTGATTTCAGGCACTTGAGCTAATCAGACTCAGCCAGGAACCCACAGATTTCATTGCCTTTATGGTAGCCCTTGGACCAAATACATCCCTGATGCAACTCTATTGACTTCAATTCCTCCTCCCAAACCGCAGGGAGGATTGAGGGAGGGGGGAAGTACTGTCCCTCTAAAAGTCAGCAGTGGAAAGTAAGTAGGAAGCGAAATAAGGAGTCTAATGCCTGGACTAGAGACAATGTCTGAATTACTTGCTCAGTCTTCTGCTATCTCTAGGTCTATGTTCAAAAAGGATGGTTGAAGTAATCTCTGCTGTAACTATGTGCCAGACAAAGCTCATACATATTATGGCGACGGGTGACCTATAATTACCCTAATAGATTGCTGGTCAGATAGACTTGGGAATGGGATGGATTGAGAGGGGGAGAAATGAACTGAGTGGAGTTACACCCAGCTCAGGGAAAATACTTTAGGTTGGTTTACCTGGAGGTGGACTCCTTTGTTGCTACAATTAAATGGGACATGATGAAACAGACACTCATCTCAGAGGCTGCTAAAAGCCAATATTTGGTTTCCAACGTTTCCAATATTTTCCCCATCAGCAAAGTCAGGCTTACCACAGCTGTGACACCTTCTGGATCTTCCATCTTTAGGGTGGGAACAGCTTTTTACTACCCTTCAGCCTGTGGGCACACCTCCCGCGCATGTGGAGCTGTCAGTAGATGCATGCCAAGGGCTTCCCTGTCTCTTTCAGCTTTCTGGGATGTTATCTCTCTGAGTTTGGTGCCTTGCCAATATTTAATCGCTCTGATTGCCAAGCTATCTGGTTTTGTATAATCATAATTCCTTTTAACATTTCTTCTCCCATCCTCCCTTCCCCCAGGGAAAATGTGTCCTAGTCTCTGAGATACATCCTTCAATTTGATCACTGTCAGACAAAGGGAGGCGTCTGGGCAAATGGTCAGAGCCTCTAACCTGGAGTCAAGGCTCCTGACTTCCATCAAGGGCTCTGCATTCCCTCCCCACTAAGCATCCATGGGCAGACTCAGCAGAGAGGCCCGTGACTGAACATGGAGAGTGAGCTCTTTTCTCATGCCTAGAGGTCAGGGTGGAGGTGAGGAAGGCTGTACGCTGCAGTCTGAGCTTGGGTGGTTTGTGGATAAATGGAAAGACTGGAGCCTCTAGGGATATCAATGCCGATCTTCAAAAAAACCTACGTACAAAGCACGGGATACATTGGTTGCTCTCAGACAAGGCTCTGGCTCGATTATGTTTTCAGATCACTTAGTGCTCTCCATTTACCTCTGAAAGTCGAGATGTTCCTTACTCACCCGGATTTCCATTTCCTAACAGGAAATGATTTCCTATTAAACCTTTTTGCACCATCAAAACTTTTGCTCCTGTGTCAAGCTGTGACAGCATTTGCAGGCCTGAGTCACGTTTACACTAAGGCCACTTTACACCACTCTGCTCTTCCCTTTACCCTTCCCGAGTGATGGAAAAGTGGCCTTAGTGTAAATCAGAAGCAAGCCGTTACATGCCTAGCTCTTAGCATTGGGGCTATTACTAGCATATACACGGTGATAGACACAGCTATGCTCATACACAAGATGGGGAGGTGCCCCTTTTTTTAGATTCAATAAGAAAGCCAGCGGGTGCTAGTGAACAACCAAATCCTGTTGCCACCAAAATCAACTGGCAAACTCCAATTAGCTTCAGTTGGAGCAAAACTTGGCCTCAGATTCCCCAAAACCTCATTGACAACTTGCTGTATTTTAAAGCTGCGTCCTGATACCTTTACTCAAATTGCAGAGCACTGTCCTCCTGGAGTAGTCCCACTCGTTTCAATAGCAGCAGTACTGGAGTAAGCTACTACTGACCATAAGGGATGAGTATCTAGCCCTTAGTTACTAAGGGCCAGATCTGCAGAGATATTTAGGTGCCTATGTCCCACTGATGTCCCTAAATACCTAAAAAACCCACACTCTAAATTCTCAATCCTGAAAGTTCAAGCAGACACGTACACCCATCTGAAGTCCCATCAAAGCTAATGGGTCTCCATATGGGTGCAGGGATCCCTCCACAGAGATTGCACATTATGTTTCATGCCTACCCACTGGAATGCTCATTTGAGCCCCAGTGTTTGGCTTGTCTGGTGACTGCGTCTCTGAGGCACTAAATACTGCCTGGGATATTGATCAGCGGACTCACAAGTGTATTCATTGTGGGAGCTAAGGAAGGGGCTTGCCAGTCTGCAGGAAAGAGAAACATCCCGAATGTCAAAAGGGCTGCACGTACTTGCCCAGTTAAGCCCTGGTCTTGCAATCGTATGCTTGCATGGGGCTATGCATGGGTGAGATCGGTGCCCTGATTTGCAAACACAGAAGTGTCCACGGTGGGCCCAAATTCAGTAGCTCATTCCACACTATACATTTCCAGCATCCAGTTTAAGGATTTTTACCCTTTTAAAAACCAGGCCCCAAAGTGCAAAGGCTCATGGGAATAATAACAACAAGCAAACCAGGCTTTGTCATCTTTTAACAGAAAAGTTGGGTTTGGGTGTCACCTGAGAGTTGGATGAGGTTCTGCAAGAGTTCTTGTTCTTTCTGAACCAGCGTGCTAGTCCCAACACACCCCAGTGAAGGTGAAAGGGCATAAAAAGACATTTGAGCCGATAAACAGGTGATTGGAGCACACTTATGCGGTAAGCAATTCCCGCCAGGGAAGGCGAAGGCGATCCAGATAAGACGGAGTATTGGATTGACAGCGGTTGGATTAAGGTGGCTTTATGAGACCCTTGTAGGCCAAGTTCTTCTAAAAGGTCGGTGGGTTGGTTTGTTTTATTGCATGCAGGAAATGTATTGTAAATTCTAGTCTGGCATTAGGGATTCAGAATGTTTGCTGCATTAAAGCAGGTACATCTTCATTTTTAGACACTCTGAGCGCTCACAAGTCTGGCTGCAATTGACAGGAGCAGTGGCTGATCAGCACCTCCAAAAAATCAAAACAATTTGCTCTCATGCGAAAATGATGGGTCAAGACCTGGAATGCTCTAGCTAATTACCTACTGTCAAAATAACCTGCGATAAACATAGGTAACCTGACCCACTGGATGGGGGCAGACCAGTAGAAGGGGGCTGGGTATATGTTACTATATTGTTCCAACAAAGGAAAAAAAATCTATCTATCTACCTATCTATCCCCACATACCCCTCCCCCATCTTGTATGAAAACTTTTTAATCTAACCCCTTACATCTATTATTCCAAACTTCTTGAATCTTGTTTATATCACCATGCACAATTTGCTTACCCCCAAACTCCACCAGTTATTTAACTCCTGCTTTACCCAATGATTCAGTGTCCCTGGAATGTTTTAGAGAAAGGGGTTGTGTGTGTATGTGTGTATCTGCGATTAGCAGAGATACAGTATGTCCATTGTGAGAAGACAAGAATCTTTAATTAAAGAGGGCTTGGAAGGCGAAAAAGGGCAGCAGGAATCACTGGGTGAAACTCTCTCTGGACCTGTGGGATGCAGGAGGTCAGACTAGATGATCATAATGGTCCCTTTTGCCCTTAAAAGCACTATGAACACAGGTTCTGCTGGTCAGTGGGATAGCTGGGGGAAAAAATTGTATTCTGTGATCAGGAGCAACCTCCTCTAACAAAAGGATCGCCCTAGCCCACCTGAGAATGGAATGTGAGGCTCCATCCAACTGGCCTGATCGCTTTTGACAGCCCCCCTCGACACTGCCTGGTTGGTATGGCAAATCGTCCTTATTACCTGCTGGGGTGAATGAATCCCCTTTTGTGCTGGCATTGTCACGCCGCATTAGACTGACAATGGCCCAAGATATTTTATATGAAATTCGCCCTCACTAGTGATTAGCTAGGACCAACTAAGTCATAGCAACCTAGAACTATGCATTGGCCGGGCCCCGTTGTCGGCCGAAAGGGAAATCCCTATTCAAATGGTTTAATAAAACAATCTAAAGGGCGTGTGAATCGTGAAAAGCATTTTCACTTTTCTCTTTAGCTTAATCTCATGGTCGCTGGGATATTGTGCTCAGAGCAGACCCCAGCAGGGTGCGGGCTAAGGTCCCCCATCAGCCCTTTTTACAGTCTCCTTTTCTGCGAGTTAATGATATACCGGTGTGATTGCCTCCCGCAGCAAGAAGCAACACGCATTTGATGAAAAGGATGGCCCTCCTAACACATCCTAAATGGTAACAATTTCTCATCCAGAGGTCGCAGGTCATAACCTGGATTTTGTGACACCGCCCAGCTCCTTTTCAAAGCCTGGTTAAAGCTGCAGGCTGCTCCGAGACCCTGATGCACGCACACAAAGTTAGCTGAAGGCTCCCCGCTCCACTTGAAGCACAATTTTAAGGTTCAGAAGAAATTGGATTGCTGTTTTTGGGACCCAACCTAGAGTTTGCTCCTCTTATTCTCCCCTGATTGGACCCACCCAGGTTGCAAGGCAGAGAAAGGGAAAGAGACCTTTGGCTGCTCGGAGGATAATCCCATGCTCCTTGTATATTTAGAGGGCTAGCTGCTACACCCCCTGCACCAGGCTGAGTAGCCCAGCTTGGCATGCAGTGTTCATTGGGAGCTCGGGTGGAAGGCAGACACTGTTCCAAGCTGTGGGCTGGCAACAGAGCTGGTGCTGTTACCACAGCTGAGGATTTTAGTCCCTGCTACTCCTGTGCCCGCATTACATGGGGCAGCATAACCAACTCCCAGTAGGAGCGCATCCAGCCAGCCCTGTCTCTGTTCCTTCCTATTACAGCTCCAAACGTCTGCTTTTGGCAGGGGACGGACTGGCCTTCACAACGTGCAGATGATGCAGGCCTCTGGCACAGGCTCCCCAGATCCTGACCCCCATGCAGAGTGGAGCTGCTGCATGCAGAGTGGACTTTCCATGGCTGTACCTGAGTGCAATTCATTTAAATGGCTGCAGATTTTCCCCCACCCCTTTTATTTAGGTCCTTTCTGTCATTCCCTAACCCCAGCCTCGGGAGTGGGGAACGGGAGGTGCTGTGGGAGCACCAGAAGGTTTAGCTCAGGCTGGGTGCTTGTCCATCCTTCATCTAAACAGCTGAACCTTTTGTGTCTGCAAATTGAGACTGGAAATCCCCAGGGAACAAGCCCTCTCATGAAATCTCCCGCAGCCTGGCTCCCTCTCTTTCCCCCCCGGCCAGAGCTCAGAGGCACGGGAAAATGAATCAGAAGGGGAATGTAATAAATGAACTTTTTCCAACACCAGAAAAGTTTGGGCACCGTGTCGAAGCGGGGAGGTTCCCGTGGTGTTTAGTAGTTCAATATTCTTAGTGGACGCTCTTCTCATAGAGATGCTGTAGCTCAACCTGAAGTTAGGAGGAATGCAGGAACCGCTGGGAGAAACCGGGGGACTTGTCATGGGGGAGCCCAGAGTAGATGAACATAATGACCCACCTTCTGGCCTTAAAAATCTATGAATCTGGGTTATCCAGTCTGGTTTATGTCTCCTCGAGGATGCTTTTGAAAAGCAGTTTCAACTAGCTTTTGTTCTGGACATGAGCAATGTCTTTCCATAAGTGTTCCAGTAGGAATTGTAAGCAATCTGGGGCCGAGACTGTTTATTTTATTATGTGAGTGTACAGAACCAAGCACAACAGGGCCGTGATCTGTGCTGGGAGCCTCTGGTGCTACTGTGGTACAAATAAAATAACAACGGTAGAGCTGGGCAAATATTGAAACAAAGGTTGCATGACCATTCCTTTGAATAAAACAGAGAAACCACTTTTATGGTGTTCATGGCCCATTTAAATTACTTTCTGCAAAATTAATGCTGGCAAAACTACTTTGGGGAAGAGTCACAAATGCTTGTGCAAATAGGCATTTGATGACTAGTCATGCTGGGACTGTTCCCAATCTTTGAAAGGTCTTTCGCATTCTTGAGTGTGCTTTGGTGGCCTTCAGAGTCGTGGAGTCAGGGAGGGGAAAAGATACCATGTGACTTAGGTGACAAATCACAGCATGTAACAGCCAATGAGAGGAAGGATGGTTTTGTGGTTTAGGCACTGGAGAGGAACTTGAGAGATCTGGATTCAGTTCCAGGCATGACCACAGACTTTGTGCCAGTCACTTAAATCTATCTGTGCCTCAGGTCCCCACATCTGTGAAATGAATAATGCTGATATTCCTCTACCTCCTGGCCGTGGGGTGAGGACAAGTTCCTTGTTAGTGGGGTTCTCAGATACGAAAAAGATGGAGACCACAGCGCCAGCCATCCCGAGACCCTGCAGCAGACCAGCCAATCCCAGCCCCAGCTCCAGCCCCAGCCAGCTTGGGCCAGGGCAGAGCACCTGGAACTGCAGGAAGGGATCTGGGGGTGGAGTGTGGGTGGGGCCATGCCAGGCTGTTTGGGGATGCACAGCCTCCCCCAGCCTATGATAAACGCCACCCATTATCTGTGTTCTCATTGGTACATCCTGAAGTAAATTAACTACCATATTTTATATAACAAATTCCCACACAGTTTTAAAGCTTTGTCTGAATAGTCTATTAGGAAAATGCAATAAATACAATAATTAATAAATAAAATCCACCATTACGCAATTTCTCCCATGTACCCCCAGGAGTATGCACACCACGGTTTGGGAACCTCTGTTAGGTTGAATATGTTCTTTGAATGATGAGCATATTAATAACAATCAAAGCATGTGCATAATTTGCAAACAGAGAAGGGGGCTAAATTAATTGAATAAGTTGCCAACAGTTTGCTCAGCTCTATTCTTAACCATCAGAGAGCAAATGCCAATGGGAGAGTACACTAAGAACTACATCTTCTGAATGCACCCAAGCCACCAAACCAATCAACTGAGCAATTGGTCTGAACCCAACCAAATCACCAATGAAAAGAACTCAAATGGCTCCATCCTCTGCTGGAGAACATGACATGCATATGTCTATGCATATGGCTGCTGCTGGGGCTTTTCACAGATCCAAAGCTTGGTCACACAGGCCCAGATTCCCAAAGGCATTTAGGTGTCTAATTCTCATTGAAATTAATGGGAGCTGGGCCACAAATACCAGAGTTTCCAGAAAGCCTTCAACATACATTGTGACCCCAAAAACCAGCCTGTGATGTTCTGAGAGACATTCCCCCTAAAGCTACCAAACCTAGGGAGGCTTTTGCTCAGCATATTAACCACAGCAGCCGGGAAACCCATGGTGAGGTAGCTCACAAGTGGAAAGCCTGTGTTTACCCTAAGTCAAACAGGTGAAATACTAGATATGGAGCAGGCCACGGCTTGGAGTTAGATAGCCCCATACACAGGATGAGGAGAATTGGGCCTTAGCCATTGAGGTACTTGTAACACCTCAGAAAGAGCATCAGCCAACAATGGCGTTAAACCAGAACTGCCCTGCGTTGGGACAACACCTGCGTATCCAAGCGTAAGACTCATGCTAATTCCCCTTGTGTATAAAACCTCTAAACCAACTAATTGTGGAGCCCAATGTGTAACAAAAAGACACAAAATATTTAGGCATATAATTGTGTGGGACAATAAAGTACCAAACATCTGTTTCCTTCTCATCTATATACAACAACTATACCACGCACAAAGCCAGTACATTCACCCGCAAACATTCTTAGGAATGGCCTCTGTTGAATCACAGAACAAATACTGCTGAGATAAAGGGTGGTGCAAGTTGGATTTTCCCTTCCCCATATGCTTCCTCTCAGCTCTGTTGCGAAAGGGCTACTTCTGTTTGGCATGACGGTAGTGCAATCTGCATGCCAAGCCAATCCTGGTCCTTTCTGCTGAGACTGCTAACATGGGTGCCATTTAATGCTGGTTCTATGATGCTGGCAAGTGCTCACAGGCATGTACTTCAGGACTGGCTTGCCTTGGGCCTGCAACCTAGACTGGGGGGCCAGTTTGTGTCTGTTTAGGTCACCAAGGAGCTGCCTGATGTAACAACTTCTAATCGTTATTGAACAAGGCAGGATTTGAACCAGCAATCTAGAAACAAAGCCCTCAACAGACCATGATGGTCTCAGCCATCCACTCTTCCTTAGTAGGAAATTGCTGTACAAGCAAAGGATACCAAAAACAAAAGTATAAGATCTCCAGACAATCCTTCATCACTTTAAGGCCTTGTCTACACTATGCGGGGGAGATCGATCTAAGTTACGCAACTTCAGCTACATCAGCTGAACCCCCGGTAAGTGTAGACAAGGCCTTAGTCATAGTGAGCAGGTTTTACCAATCTTACTTGCAATCTGCCTTTACTTGAACTCTAAGTGGGAGCATCACCCATTCTACTTAACTACAGATGCAGAACTATCTTTCCAAGTCCCATAATGCATTTGGTTTCTCCCAGCCCTTGTGGTGGCCAACAGTGTGGTTGAAACTATGCTGCAGATGCTAAATGACTAACATGGAGAACACCCAGGTGTGGTTCCCAGTTCCAACCCTAGCTGAGGACAGGTTTTGTTGTTTAATGCAGGAACAAAGCCATGCACCCAGATCTCCTTCAACAGACAGCTGGCGATTAAAGGCGTTCTGAAGGGAGCTGCTCAGTTTGGGCCTTTTCCTAGGTGTGGGGCACTTGACACCAGGGTGCTGGTGGGATGGGAAGACAGAGAACAGGATGCTGTGGGTATTTATTTCGAAGAGGAAATTTAGGGTCTGGCAGCTGTGTCCTGATTTTCACAGCTCTCTTGCGTCCTGCCAGATTAACGTACCGGATGCCAAATAATAATAAAACATTGCTGTTATGCAGCCCCCTCCCCAGCAATCCGTGGATCCAAATGATATTAATTATTTAGCCTTGCACCATCCCTCCGAGGAAGGTATTATTATACTACTGGGTACGCTGAGAAACAGAAGGCTTGCCCTAGCTCACCCAACAGGTCGGCAAAGATAAGACAGTGAATTCCTGACTCCCAGTCCCTTTGTTCTTGGGGTCACTTTATTTTTGATCCCAAAGGACAAAATAGGAAAGGTCATAATAATAATACATAGTTCTTATGTAGCACTTTTCATGAGTAGATCTCAAAGCACTTTACAAAGCAGCTCAGTAGCATTAGCCCCCATCATAAAGGTGGTGAAACTCAGAAGGGAAGTGACTTGACCAAGGTCACTTAGGAGGCCAGTAGCCAAGCCAAGAATAGACCCCAGGTTGCCTGAGTCACAGTCCAGTGCTCTATCCACTAGTTCACACTGCGTCCCTCTCTGCCGCCCCTTGGAGAACAGCTGCCCAGACACCATATTTCAGCACCCAAACTTGTGTCTCCCATACTGCCTTGCCAGGTCACAGCTGACGAGGTCTTATGCCACAGAAGCGGGTGGGGCTAGGGGTTGTAGCGTTGGAGTGGGGAGGAATGATAGATACCAGACGACTGCTAACTACTATCACCACCAGCAATGCCACCCCAAGAATCCCCTTCTAAACGGGTTCCCTTCACCCCTGAGTATTTCTCCAGAAGTGCGATGGTTTATCACATATGCAGAGAGGTACCAGACACTTTTAAAAAACTCAGACTATAACTCATTAGACTGAAACTGCTTCAGTCTATCCTATAAATCCAAGCACACCCATTTAGGGAGTGATCTAATGCCCACTGAAATCGATGGAAAGACCCCCACTGACTGTAATGAGAACTGGCTCAGACCCTTTGTTCTCCATCGCTGTCACTGGACAGGGCATTATTCTTCCCTTCCTGTCCGAAATCCTTGTTTAGTGCTGTTGTGGGCTGTTAAACAGCTGCCACAACTCCCTACCAGAGGTGGTTGCATTTCAGTGGTGGCTGAAGTGATGCCTTGATTCTATATGCAACATGTACACGTGTGTAATTTATCCAGGGCCAGATCCTGCAGGGAGCTGAGCGCCGTCAATTTTCACTGATTTCAACTCTCCTGCTGGTAATAGCTCATCTTAAGTGATCACTCTCCTTACAGTGTGCATGATAAACACCCATTTTTTCATGTTCTGTGTGTATATAAATCTCCTCACTGTATTTTCCACTGAATGCATCCGATGAAGTGAGCTGTAGCTCACAAAAGCTTATGCTCAAATAAATTGGTTAGTCTCTAAGGTGCCACAAGTACTCCTTTTCTTTTAGTGGGAGGTGAAGGCACTTGCCAGCTTACAGGAAGTGTGCAGCACCGTGAGGCTTTATAATTGGTGTGCCTCACCTTGGCTGCCATACAGCAACAAAACCAAAGCAATGCATTCTGGGATTGCTTGGGACGAAAGTCGCTAGCAAAGCCGCCATTGATATTAAATGTGAGGAACCTTGGTGGTGATGCTGCTGTGATGTGTCTACTAATGAGCAGGGATCTATAATACGGACGGTTAAAAAAAAACACCCAGCGAAATTTCTTGGCAAATTCGTTACTGAGTAAATCCAGTAGAGCAACACTGGGCCTGGTTCACCTCTGTCTGGTGTAAATCAGGTGGAACTCTGTTCAGGTCAATAGAGTTAAGCCAGTGTAAATCAAAAAAGAACCAGGCACTAGTTGAGTCCATCATTATGGATACCACATCTTAGCTATACTTTATACAAACACTTTTGTTTATTTCAAGCATTGTTATTATTATTTTGTATTACACTGCTGCCCCACCCCACAGTGGTCAGGGCCCCAGTGTGCTAAGTGCTGTACAAACATAGAGTGAGAGACAGAGGCACAGCACAGAGACACACCCAAGGTCACACAGCAGCTCAGTGGCAGGCCTGGGGGTAGACTCCAGGCCTCATGACTCCCAGGTTAGTATCTTAGCCACTACAGCAGAGTTCTCATTTCAGTAATCCCCTTTAGGGTCTCTTCTCTCTCCATGGCTTTCCCTTCTTTTTCTATGCTCCCTCCTTTCATTTGTTTCCGTCTCCCATGTTAATTCCCTTAATCCGTCAGGCATTCTGCATGTGCCCTCCGAGGGAATGAGTGTGACAACATACGCAGTCTTAACCCAACTTCTTTGCTTGCACAATCAGTGCTCATGCTACTATGTCTAACTATTTCTAATGCTGAATGTTGAATAGGAAAACTGTAATTAAAGTTTTATTCATTAAAGAATACCTGAGCCCATTTTTTTTTTTAATACCCAAAGAAAATATCCCACTTAGGGGCTGAGTGCCAGAGAACTGTGGTGGGTTCCCCTCCCCCCGCCCCCAAATCAACGCAGCTGGGTTTGATATTATGAAGAACATGGGAAAGCCACCAAAATCACAATAATATTTACAGGTATTTGCTCTGCAGGTCACTGAAGTCAATGAGAGCTGAAGGTACTCTGCGCCTTGCTCGGTAACTCACAGGGTATACACCTAGAGCTCACCAGCTTATACACTTGGACCCAGATCCTCAGTCGGTGTAAGTTGACATAGCGGGTTTGATTTAAGTGGAGCTGTGTCCGGTGATGCCAGCTGAGGATCTGGCCTCTTCTTGGCTTGGTGGGACTGTTCACACAATCCTTCTAAACAGCTCAGTTCTGCGCCCCTTACTCATGCAAACAGCCCAGACTAATATGAGCAGTGCCAGGCTTTCAGGAGTCAGAGTTGCAGGAGTGAGGCTGGAGCCCCGGAGATAGGGATTTGGAATTGTCGGGGGAGAACCGCTAAGGTTTATAAAATCATGACTGGTGTAGAGAAAGTCGATAAGCAAGTGTTGTTTACTACTTCTCATAACACAAGAACTAGGGGGTCACCAAATGAAATTAATAGGCAGCAAGTTTAAAACAAGTTCTTCACACAATGCACCGTTAACCTGTGGAACTCCCTGCCAGAGGATGTTGTGAAGGCCAAGGCCATAACAGGGTTCAAAAAAGAACTAGATAAATTCATGGAGGATAGGTCCTTCAATGGCTATTAGCCACGATGGGCATGGAAGGTGTCCCTAGCCTCTGTTGCCAGAAGCTGGGAATGAGCATCAGGGGATGGATCACTTTATGATTACCTGTTCTGTTCATTCCCTCTGGGGCACCTGGCACTGGCTGTCCAGTCAGTCCGAAGACAGGATACTGGGCTAGATGGACCTTTGGTCTGACCCAGTAGGGCCATTCTTATGTTCTTATGTTAAAAGTTTGTGGGGGTAGGGGGGAGCGGGCTGGAAAAGCACCCAAAATTTGGATGCTTATCCAAGGTATATCTGAACTATCCAAAGCTCTTGGGCCTCCAAGTCTCATATGACCAGCTCACTTGTCAGATTTTTCAATATTCCAGTCTTCCAGCTGACTGGGAAGTATCGCAAGAAGAGCTTTTCTTGGGGCCTTTGCAGTTCAGGTCCAAGATGGAACAAAGAAGGGCAGAGGCAAGCGAAGTTATGAACAAGAAGAACAGTAGAAGGTTAGGTGGGCATTGTATTAATTTCTTAAAGCATTCAGCGGTGGCATGGTTTGAGACTTGGGAAAAGATTGAGATCAGTTCCCCCAGTCTCTCTAGTTCAGTGTGGGGTATGCATTCAGAGATGTCCAGCAGCAGCTGTTCTGGGTGCTGTAGCAAGTCCAGGCCAGAGGAGGAAGGATGGGCTTCCAGTTAAAGCTGTGTGGCCAGGGAATTTGGAAAGCTGGGATCATTTCTGAGCTCTACCATGAACATCTTTATGTTCAACACTTAGAGTCGCCAACCTTTAGAACAGAAATGATCACACTCCCCTATCTCATAGTGAAGCTAAATCCATCCATATGTGAGAGGGGTTCAGGTATTAGGAGGATGGGGGTATATAAATAGGTGGAGCGAAGAAGTGCAAAGATCTGAAAGCAGCTCTTATGGGGAATCTGGTTGGTACCAGAGGTTCATGCTTTTCCCCTTTCATGTGTGTTCAAACCCCACTCGGGTTGGACTAGATATTCTCCATTTAAGATTAATTTAAGACTAGAATAAGGATAGGGGATATCCCTTCACTCCCATGAGCACCACGTTTACTCACAGTATATAGAAGACATAATAAAGGTTGTAAACCAGAAAAGACTTGGGAAGCCCGAGGGCAGTTGTATGGGCCAGGAGATTTAAGGAGCGGGCCAAACTGTGTGGGTAATGGAATAACCATGGTACTTCCATGCCTAGGGAGAGCTCATGTCTTATTTTATCTCACTTACCAGCATGGTCACAGAGTCTTGTTCATTGATGTCTTCAGGGAAAGAGACTAGGGTGACTGAGGTCTTGTGCTGGTCTGTGAAATACATCTGTGTGGCAACAGCACAGCTCTTCACACCCGGGGGCTGTTAGATATGCAAACACTGGTATGTTTCCAAAGCTCTGAGGGGGGGGGGTTCAGCAGATCAGCCACCATTTGCTTTTTAAATGAGTGCAATAGAGATAAAGCCCACTGGCCCTTTGCGTCGGGCTGCAGGGTTGCATCGCCTAGTGTCTGTCACACTTGAGTATTCCTCGGGGAGGTGTTATTTATGAGGTGGGAGGGGCTAAGCTTCTGGCAGTGGGATACTGAGACTTTTCACTGGTTCACATCGGGCTCAAGCTGGTAACAACTGAAAGTTGCTCCCATGGGCTGAATGGTTAGTAGCCTATGTGAAATGAGGGGTCCAGTTCCTTGCGGGGGGGGGGGGGGCACCCACATTGCAAACACACAGTTCCCACTAATTGTCAGCCGTGGTAGAAGCCAAGGATTGAGTGGAGCAGAAGGTAGGAGCCTGAACTTCCCTTTCACCCTGAGAGGTGCTCCCTCCAGGGCAGGGCTGAGGAATGTTGGTAGGGCTCTGTAAGGGAACCTTGAACTGCCAGGGCCTGCATTTCCCCTGTTCGGACGATAAACAGAGGACGCCAGTCTCTGCGGCACCATGCACCAGCACTCAATACACTTGACAGCAGAAAAACAAAATACCAGTTGATTGTAGATTCTTAAAGTCAAAATTGGAGGAGGTGGGGGCTGTCTAAGGGGTCAAGCAAGTAGGTCACGATTTCCTGGCCCTTTAAACCTAAAACACAAAGTTTCCTATATCAATAGGCCCAACCCTGATGAGAGAAGCCAAATATATTTACAGCCATTGGTTAGAACAAGTTAGTGGTCAACCCCATAAAAAGGGAATAACGCTCATTTAATAGCCCTGGAGTGCCTGACGCAGTGACCTCATGGAGTTGCAATGACGATGATTGCAGCCTCCTTGCAGAGAGCTGTAACGCTGATTATTTCAGTGGGATTTTTTTTTTTATTATTGTATCCTTCCTCCTTTTTAATAATTTTAATAAGACCCACGCTTGTTAAATTTTATACTGTTCCGCAGCAACAGAACAGCCATTTACATCAATGCAACTGTGACGTGTCGAGTTGTTACAGCAGAATATCACTTTTTTTTAAAAAAAAAATCAGGTTAAAGTTGGAGAATTATATGGACTCTCTTATTAAAATTAATTTTCCACCGTAGAGGCTCTGGGTGGCTGATGGCCCTGATGCCAAGTGGGTCTGAAGATTTCAGGGGAGTCCTGGCAGCATAAAACTGGAGTGATACGGTAGTGAATTGGGCCCAATAATGATTGACGGGAAAGTAATTTTCTGGCAGTTAATGACTGGCTTGGTTTGAAGGCCTGGGGCCTTGAGGAGAGGCCTTGACTCTTTCAGTTGGTTATTTGTTGCCAGGAAAGGTCCAGCCTACTTGCTGCTCCTTATTATTGTTGGAAATACCAAGCTGAAAACCAAGATGGGGCCAAGATTTGCTGAGCTATTTGAAAGCTTGTCTGGCATAGAGATGGGGTACAGCAACCCCATGAGAACAGGACTCCATTTTGTCTCCCACTCGATTTGGTAGACAGATTATGGTGAGATAACATGACGAAACAGTTGTCCCCCTACAACTCTTGCCGGTGCAAAGTAATCCCTGGTGTAACTCCATTGAGATCAACGACATCACATCAGGAGTACATTTGCTCCAGGATTATTATTAATAGAGCACGGTAAATGTACACAACTCTTTGCAACCCCCTTAAATACCAGCACCTCACTTGCAGGAGCTAATCTAAACAGTTATGACACAGTAAGTCCAGTTCAGACACAAAAGGATGTTCCCTTCTGATAGAGAAGATACAGGACTTGGGTGTACTAAACACAAATGGGGTTCTCTATTTGGGAGGCTGGGTTCAAACAGACTCTTTGTTGTTACTTGTATTAAAGTAGCTCTTAAAAAACAACGCCCTGTTGTGCTAGGCAATGACCCACACCTACAACAAAAAGTAGTCCATATCCCAAAGCGCTTACACTCTAAATAGCTGTCTAGCTCACCAGCTGAGGAACATCTACATATTCATATTAGGTACTGGGAGATTCCATGCTTGAAAATGTAGCGAGTAGAGATGGTTGGAAAAAGCTGTAAATGGTCCACAAAAATGTGGAACAAATGTAAAAATTTCCATGTTTGAAATTTTTCATGGAATGTTTTGTTTGTCCGACGAAACACAAAGCAAAACCAAACAAAAAATGTGGGTTTTCAAAAATTAAAAAAGTTGGGGGGTTGGTTTTTGTTGTTGTTCTTTCCCGTCCTTTTTAATCCCTTTTCCTCCCTGAAAGTCAAAGGGAGTTGAGTGCCTAACTGCCCTTTGGGTTTCTGGAACTCTCCCCAAAAATCCCAAGCAATACAACTTCTAATACTTCCTGACAGAGACACTCTCACAATCTAACCCTATCATGAGGCCTTGATACAATGCTCTGGCATGGACTTATTCATGCTGTTTGTCATATCCTTTAGTGTCATCTGCTATCATGTCTCTCTTGCTTCGACCATTTATCAGATCCGCATTGAAACATTTCTAAGCTATACTGTTGTCAATGACCCTGGATTTGGCAAACTTGTCCCTGTGATTAGAACAAGGTGTTTCTTTTGGGAGCAAGCTATGCCTCTTGTCTCTGAGAGCTGCTCAGAAAATGGAACTTCTGTTTTGACATTTTGAAAACAGAAAACAAAAAAATGTCCTGAATCAAAATGAAAAAGCTGACATTTCAAAATTTCCTGTGAAGCAAAAAATGCAGATTCAGGGATACTGAAACATTTTGTTTTGAAAATGTTGGCTCGTTTCATTTGGATCAGGTAAAATGTTTCATTTTGATTATTTCAAAAGATCACATAATATAAAATATGAAATATCATATATATTATGTAAATACATCATGTTGATATGATTTTTGTAGGCGGTGTTGTTATAGCTGTGTTGGTCCCAGGATATTAAGCGACAAGGTGGGTAGGGTAATATCTTTTATTGAACCAACTTCTGTTAGAGATTCAAGCTTTCAAGCCCCACAGAGCTCTTCTTCAAGTCTGGGAAAGGTACTCTGAGCGTCCCAGCTAAATGCCTAGCATTTCCCAGACCTAAAGAAGAGCTCTGTAGGGCTTGAAATCTTGTCTCTCTCACCAACAGAAGTTGGTCTAATAAAAGATATTACCCTACCCACCTTGTCTTGCTAAAATTTATTTTGTAATATACAAGTCAAAATGAAACATTTTTTCTTTAGTGATCTGAAATGCGACATTATCAAAACAAAACCAGAAAGTTGAAACAATTCATTTGAAAGTGAAACAATTCATTTAGACTTTTTTTCTGTAAAACATTTTGATGAAATTGACACATTCCCCCCCTAACATTTTGATTTGGATGAAACTGCATCTTCTGATGGAAAACTCTTCAGTCAGAAAAGTTTCAACCAGCTCTCATGCCTACTAAGTGGATCATCAAGTGTTGTAGATTAGGGTTCTCACCCCTCCTCTCCCATTCACAATGGATCGTACAACATCCTTGTGGCAACTATAGCAATGGACTTCCATGGAGAAGTACTATTATTAAGAAAAGATTTAGTATATTTTTCACTGTCTTTTAATGTGATTTAGTAGCTGGAAACAAGGAAGAGGATCCTGTGACATGTGCCCAGCCAGCAATCTGTGGCCCATCAGCAAATGCTTCATGAACCATTTGTGGACTGTGGACTATAGTTCGAGAAAGAATGTCCGAGGTAGACCAAAAAAACTGCTTAAATGAAGGTATCTCTGCTGCAGGACCAACTCATGTTCTTTGACAGCCCCAAACCTCTGAGCTGTGTGAGGCCCACTGGATTTGCACTAGGAAGGCTTTCTTTTGCTCTATTTTTCTGAAGGATCAAGTTTACTTCTAACTAGAGTGAGTCAGAACATTTTCAGTGGAATGTATTTTTGGCGCACGATGGTGTTTGGTCAAAGCTGAAACATTTTGTGGAGACGTATTGAGTTTGAGGAAGTTTTCAAAGGCAAGGTTTCTGAGGTCCCAGAGAGAGAGATGAATTGAAAACCTGACCTTTCTGATCTGAAAATCTGTGCTGTTTCAACACAATTCCAGTTAGTGAAAATCTTCTAATTTTTTCCCCTGTAGTGGAATGGAAACAAATTTAGAAACCTCAGCAGTTGTTGTGAAACAGAATTGTCCTCCGGCTATCTCTTCTTCTGATGCCATGCAATACAGGTGTGACACACAGGAATGCTGGGAAGAGGCTGAGCTTCCGTCCCTGGCCCCCGTCACATGAACTGGACCAGGGTTCGAAATGTGAATTACCCCTGGGGCATGAGAGAGGTCGGTAGCCACTAACCCCCATGGTTCCTGATCTAGAGATGACTGGTGGGTTGTGGGGGAAGGGAAAAAAAACTGACGCACAGCAGGGGAGATAAATGAAGGTGAGTTAGAGGGAGGGAGGAACAGACATATCCTGGAGCAGCATGTACCCCCCAACCCACGCTCTCCAGTGCCCTGTATCCCCAACCCTCCTGCTTCTCCAGTGCAAGGTACACAGCTGCCACCCTTGCCCAGTGACATGGTCTCTGGTATCAACCCATCCAGGTTTTGGTATTAGCCCTGACCTGCCTTCCTCTGCTCACCCCAGGTGCCTCAACACCCCCTCCCACACACACATACGTCCTGAGCATTCTCTCACCATGCCTGTCTCAGGAGGATCCCCCTCACCTGCCCATCTGCCCCATCCCTCCCGGGAGCCCCACTCCTTCTCCAGTGGCAATCTTAAGAAAGCTGTTTATTGGTTTGAAAACATCTGGTTGCCAGGACTCCTTGATCTACAGCACGGCCAGCGCAATGCCCTGAGCAACTGCCTTTCGAAGGTCAGAGCAAAATTTCAGCTGACACAAGGCTGGTAAAGCTCGCGGGCTGATCAGCCATTGTTCATGCCAAGTATTCTGCACTGCAAGGGGGTAGGTAGATGGATAAGCTGCTCATTTGGGGGGTTCTCAGGAATCCAAATACACATACATAGCTCTTTATTAGGGTTTTTTCAAGTGTGGTTGTTTTTTTTTGGTGCACGATGCTATCTAAGGGACTGAAACAACCTGGGATTTGGTCTTTCCCCAACATTTCTAGTGTAATAATAGCACTTTTCATCTTCAAATCATGTGACCAGCATTACGCCCCAAATTCCGCTCTCCTGCGCAACACCGGCTGAGTCAATGACATCATGCCATTGTCACTCTCAGTGGAATTTGCCCTTCCCAGATATGCATCCTCCAAGTACAGAAATACCATTCAAAGACTAGGTGCTGGGTCCTTTTCACCTGCTAGATGGCTTGGAAATCTTCTGAGAAAGAGACACTAAAGCCAAGATGTTCCTGATGGAGATTATGTGCCCTCATTATTCCTGCCAGCAGTCTGTTCCAGAACCTCCCTCCTCTCCTGCTGGGAAACCACCTAATTTCCAGACTCGGTTGAGGCGATGGGACTGGAATCTGCTGGGCTGTGTCCCCTGTTTGTTCCACTCAGTCCTCACTGACTCGCTGTCACCTTGTCCTCCCCCATCAGTGTGTTGCAAACAGCTGCTTGTCTCTCAGCGTATACTTAGATTGCCAGCTCTTTGGAACCAGGGCTGTCTCATCATTACTTACGTGTTCACAGCCCCTAGCACAAGAGAGCCCTGATCCTGACTCAGGCTTCCAGGTGCTACAGCCATACGGAGGAAGAAGAATACCGAGGGGATATGAACCCAGGCAGCATTAGAGCAGAAGCCGAGCCAGACAAAACAAGTCTCCGTGCCCCGAGATGGCTGGAGTGGAGGGGGACCAAATCGACAGCATTTCAGTCTCATGGACTCCGGGGTGACCAGGTGCAGCAAAACCGCTCCAGGACAGGCACAGTGCTGCAGGGGAGGACAGTGACATTAAGGGTGCGTCTAAACAACAAAAAAATAACCCACGTCAGTGAGCCTCAGAGCACGAGACAACAGACGTGGGCTTGCGAGGCTCACGCCACAGGGCTACAAATAGCAGGGTAGATGTTTGAGCTCAGGCTGGAGTCCGGGCTCTGAGACCCTCTGCCCTCACCTGGTTTCAGAGCCCAGGTTCCAGCCCACGCCTGAACGTCTCCAATGCTCTTTTGAGCTCCAGGAGCCTGAATCAACTGAGCCAGGCTCTGAGACTCGCTGCTGTGTCGGGTTTTTTTTTTTTTTTTGGCCGTGGAGACGTACCCTTGGAAGGAAAGGAGTGAATAATATAACTCCCTGTACATCCTCTCTGGTTGAGCTTCCTGTTGTCCCACTGCCCTCTGCTCCGCCTGTCTGACTAGACCTGTCTGAGTCATCCGCCATGTCTCCACGAGGCACCCCAGGCATGGCTTGGCCCGTCTGAAATCACCTAGGAGGCCCCTGCCCTCTCTGCCCTTGAAAACTCACTGCTGTGGTGCTGCTCACCGTGAAGCGTGTGGATCTGTGACCTTGGAAAGTCACGTCCCCTCTGAGCCCCTGCTTCCCTGCCTGCCCCTTGCCTGTCTTCTCTGCTTAGATTGTACAGTCTGTGGGGCAGGGGCTGTGTTTTTCCAGCACCTAGCACAATGGGGCCTCGATGCCTCGTGGAAGCTCTTGGACATGACTACAGGACAAATAAATAATAACCATAGTTGCTTTGGTCATTCCCCTTTGTCTGTCCACCTGCTTATCTGTCTGACTGTCAGCTCCTGGGACTGGCCTGTACAATGAAATGCCACAGACGTCCCCCCAAGTGAAGGAGGTGCTGATCTCGGGAGCTGCGTATGGTAGGAGAGTTTCAGATGCTCCAGTTCTGCTCATGCTCTCCAGGACTCGCTGGCTGGAATTCTCTGGCCTGTGATATACAGGAGGTCAGACGAATGGTCCCTTCTGGCCTGAAACTCTCTGAATGTATTCACAGTGGCCAGCGAGGAGCGCCTCTCGCAGGGGAAGAAAAGCCACATTCAGGCATTTGCATCCCCTATGCACCTTCGTCAAGGAGACTGTTGCTGTTTTTTGTGCGTTTTTTTTTCCAGACACAGGCAGAGCCTCAGCTGGCGTAACTCAGCCTTGCCACACTGCGGATGCTAGGCCGATTTACACCCGCTGAGGATCTAGCCCTGGGTGGTTGGAGTTGGAGTGGTGCCTAACGACACACTCGTTACCCCCCCTTGGTTGTTGCTACAGATAAATATGACCGGAGAGCGTTGGGCTCTGGGATTCCTGCGTGCCCTTTTCTCTCGGGCTCCTTTCCATTTGTGTGTGTGTGTGTGTGTTTGTGCGTGTCTGTTGTGTTTAGTGTGCCCATTTATAACTGTGATTCCCACAGGACAAAGGGATGCTAATTAGCTCCACCTACTGTTCCCTTTTGTTGAGGACTAGCTCCCACGCCAGCACTTGGCATTCCTGTATGCGGCAGAGGGAGCTCCTTGTTGCAGCGAGCGGTAGCCCAGTGGGGGAATGTAATGTACCCAGCAGAAAAAAAATTGGCAAGGGCTGCTCTCTGCCGGCCCCCGATGCTGCTGATGCACTGCGGCCAACAGATGTTTCCAAAGCCTCTCATCACCAGGAGAGACGCCACTGGTTTTCTACTCACCTCCATCCCACTCCCACCCCCTACCCCTTCTGGTCACTCAAAAATGGGGATGTCAGAAATGCCAGCTCAGGAAATCAGGGTGAAAAGAGAGGAACCAAGCTGAGCAACGGAGACAAAATGGATTCTGCAGCCACATCCTACCCGTGCTGCCTTTTTCTCTTTTGTGTCCATCACTTTGGGACGTTCATCCCACATCTGGGCTTTGGCAAGATCAAGAGCTATTTATAAAGGGTGCCTGAAGTATCCCCTTGAAATACTGTTGTCATGCAGGGCCCTATTCAGCCCTGGGGTAACTCCACTGGAGTTGCAAGAGATTTTATTGTACGTCCAAAACAAGTCGGCGTAGGATGCTAGGAATGTAGGATTTGCCACATCAGCTGATTTGTCTCCCCAGACTGGTGTCAGGCCTCTGGCACATAAGTACAGCCACTGGGGTAAAAGAGGGAGATTTGTCTGGCCTCAGCTTTTCGTTGTCTCATTGGCCTCCTCCTCATTTGCACTCCTGCACAACCCGCTTCCCTTTCATATCATTGCAACTGTGCTCCATGGGTGGCTCAAAGGAAGGTGCTAACAGCACACAGGGTAAGTTTACATGGCACACTAAGCGCGGGCTCTGGCTCAGGTTTGAGCCCAAGCCTGCTTCTGTCCCCATACAAATCAACCTAACTCAGGTCAGCAAGCCCCTAGGACCCTGCTGGAGGAGAGAGATCAGAACTCATGGCCTGCTCTGACTTGGGTCCAAGCCCCATTATTTTTCAGGTTTAAAACAAACAAAAGAGAATGGTTTGGGAGAGTTATCAGAGGGAAGGGATCAGAAGGAGACCCCATCGACCAGAAGGTATGGGATGCATTGCCCAAGGTATGCGGGTTCCACGTCCACCAGTACCAAGAGGAGGAGACGGGTGGTGGTGGTCGGGGACTCCCTCCTAAGGGGGACGGAGTCATCCATCTGCTGTCCAGACCGGGAAATTCAAGAAGTTCAGAATGTGACAGAGTGCCTGCTGAGACTGATCAAGCCCTCGGACCACCGCCCCTTCCTACTTCTCCATGAGGGCACCAATGATACTGCCAAGAGTGACCTTGAGGAGGTCACTGCAGACTATGTGGCTCTGGGAAGAAGGATAAAAGAGTTTGAGGCGCAAGTCATGTTCTTATCCATCCTCCCTGTTGAAGGAAAAGGCCCAGGTAAGGACCATTGAATTCTGTAGGTAAATGCTTGGCTACACAGGTAGTGTCAGAGAGAGGGTTTTGGATTCTTTGACCACAGGATGTTGTTCCAGGAAGAAGGCTTGCTAGGAAGAGATGGGATCCACCTAACGAAGAGTGGGAAGAGCATCTTCGCAGGCAGGCTTGCTAACCTCGTGAGGAGGGCTTTAAACCAGGTTTGCTGGTGGACGGTGACCTAAGCCCTGAGGTAAGTGGGGAAGTGGGATACCAAGAGGGAACACAAGGAGGAGGGTGCAACAGGGGAGGCCTCCTGATTCATACTGAGAAAGTAGGGTAATCGGCTAGTTATCTTAGGTGCCTGTACACGAATGCAGGAAGCCTGGGAAACAAGCAGGAAGAACTGGAAGTCCTGGCACAGTCAAGGAACTATGGTGTGATTGGAATAACAGAGACCTGGTGGGGTAACTCACATGACTGGAGCTCTGTCGTGGATGGGTATAAACTGTTCAGGCATGGGAGAAAAGGTGGAGGAGTTGTCCTATATGTAAGGGAGCAGTATGATTGCTCAGCGCTCCGGTATGACACTGCAGAAAAGCCTGTTGAGAGTCTTTGGGTTAAGTTTAGAGGTGAGAGCAACAAGGGTGATGTCGTGATGGGCGTCTGCTATAGACCACCAGACCAGGAGGAGGAGGTAGACGAGACTTTCTTCGGACAACTAACTGAAGTTTCCAGATCACAGGCCCTGGTTTTAATGGGGGACTTCAATCACCCTGGCATCTGCTGGGAGAGCAATACAGCAGTGCACAGACAATCCAGGAAGTTTTTGGAGAGAGTTGGAGCCAACTTCCTGGTGCAAGTGCTGGAGAAACCAACTAGGGGCCATGCTCCTCTTGATCTGCTGCTCACAAACAGATAGGGGAAGTAGAAGTGGGTGGCAACCCTGGCAGCAGTGACCATGAGATGGTTGAGTTCAGGATCCTGACAAAAGGAAGAAAGAAGAGTAGCAAAATTGGGACCCTGGATTTCAGAAAAGCAGACTTTGACTTTCTTAAGGAACTGATGGGCAGGATCACCTGGGAGCTAATATAAGGGGGAAAGGAGTCCAGGAGAGTGGGCTGTATTTTAAAGAAGCCTTGTTGAAGGCACAGGAACAAACCATCCCGATGTGCAGAAAGAATAGCAAATATGGCAGGCAACCAGCTTGGCTTAACAGAGAAATCTTTGGTGAACTTAAACACAAAAAGAAGCTTACAAGAAGTGGAAACTAGGGAGGAGTATAAAGATATTGCTTGAGCATGCAGGGGTGTAATCAGGAAAGCCAAAGCACAACAGGAGTTGCAGCTAGCAAGGCATGTGAAGGGCAACAAGAAGGGTTTCTACAGGTATGTTAGCAACAAAGAGAAGGTCAGGGAAAGTGTGGGACCCTTACTGAATAGGGGAGGCAACCTAGTGACAGATGATGTGGAGAAAGCTGAAGTACTCAGTGCTTTTTTTGCCTCGGTCTTCACAGACAAGGTCAGCTCCCAGACTGCTGCACTGGGCAGCACAGTATGGGGAGGAGGTGAGTAGCCCTCAGTGGTGAAAGAACAGGTTAAGGACTATTTAGAAAAGTTGGACATGCATAAGTCCATGGGTCCAGATCTAATGCATCCAAGGGTGCTGAGGGAGTTGGCTGATGTGATTGCAGAGCCATTGGCCATTATCTTTGAAAACTCATGGTGACTGGGGGAGGTCCAGGATGCTTGGAAAAAGGCAAAAATAGTGCCCATCTTTAAAAAAGGGAAGGAGAACCCAGGGAACTACAGACCGGTCAGCTTCACCTCAGTCCCTGGAAAAATCATGGAGCAGGTCCTCAAGGAATCCATTTTGAAGCACTTGGAGGAGAGGAAGGTGATCAGGAACAGTCAGCATGGATTTACCAAGGGCAAGTCATGCCTGACCAACCTGATTGCCTCCTATGATGAGATAACTGGCCCTGTGGATATGGGGAAAGTGGTGGATGTGATATACCTTGACTTTAGCAAAGCTTTTGATATGCTCATGCTCAAATAAACTGGTTAGTCTCTAAGGTGCCACAAGTACTCCTTTTCCTTTTGATATGGTCTCCCATAGTATTCTTGCAAGCAAGTTAAAAAAGTATGGATTGGATGAATGGACTATAAGGTGGATAGAAAGCTGGCTAGATCGTCAGGCTCAACAGGTAGTGATCAATGCCTCGAGGTCTAGTTGGCAGCCGGTATCAAGCAGAGTGCCCCAGGGGTCAGTCCTGGGGCTGGGTTTGTTCAACATCTTCATTAATGATCTGGATGATGGGATGGATTGCACCCTCAGCAAGTTTGTGGATGACACTAAGCTGGGGGGAGAGGTAGATATGCTGGAGGTTAGGGATAGGGTCCAGAGTGACCTAGACAAATTGGAGGATTGGGCCAAAAAAAAATCTGATGAGGTTCTACAAGGACAAATGCAGAATGGATTTAGGATGGAAGAATCCCATGCATGGGGACCGACTGGTTAAGCAGCAGCTCTGCAGAAAAGGACCTGGGGATTATAGTGGACAAGAAGCTGGACATGACTCAATAGTGTGCCCTTGTTGCCAAGAAGGCTAATGGCATATTGGGCTGCATTTGTAGGAGCACTGTAGACAGATTGAGGGAAGTGATTATTCCCCTCTACTCGGCACTGGTGAGGCCACATCTGGAGTACTGCATCCAGTTTTGGGCCCCCCACTACGGAAAGGATGTGGACAAATTGGAGAGAGTCCTGTGGAGGGCAACAAAAATGATTAGGGGGCTGGAGTACATGACTTATGAGGAGAGGCTGAGGGAACTAGGCTTATTTAGTCTGCAGAAGAGAATAGTGAGGGGGCATATGATGGCAGTCTTTAGCTACCTGAAGGGGTGTTCCAAAGAAGATGGAACTAGGCTGTTCTCAGTGGTGGCAAATGACAGAACAAGGAGCAATGGTCTCAAATTGCAGTGTGGGAGGTCTAGGTTGGATATTAGGAAACACTATTTCACTAGAAGGATGGTGAAGCACTGGAATGGGTTACACAGGGAGGTTGTGGAATCTCCATCCTTATTTGTTTTTAAGGCACAGCTTGACCAAATTGGGGTAGGTCCTTGACAAAGTTGGGGTTAGTTGGGGTTGGTCCTGCACTGAGCAGGGGGTTCGACTGCATGACCTCCTGAGGTCTCTTCCAACCCTAATCTTCTATGATTCTATGAAAAAGAAGTACATCTTCCCACAACGCACAGTCAACATGCGGAACTCATTGCCAGGGGATATTGTGAAGGCCAAAAGTATAATTGGGTTAAAAAAAGAATTAGATAAGTTCACAGAGGTTAGGTCCATCAATGGCTATTAGCCAAAATGGTCAGGGATGCAAACCCCATGCTCTGGGTGTCCCTAAACTGCCAACGGCTAGAAGCTGAGACTGGCCGACAAGGGATGGATCACTTGAAATTGCCCTGTTCTGTTCGTTCCCTCTGAAGCATCCGGCACTGGCCATTGTCAGAGACAGGATACTGGGCTAGATGGACCATTGTACTGACCCAGTATTGCTGTTCTTATGTGAAGGCAGCTCAAGGCGCAGATCAAAGTCAGAAGGTCTGCACAGTGCAGTATGTACATGTTAGCGTGGCTGTGAGACCTAGGTCCAGCAACGATAAGTCCCAGTTTACCATGCAGTGTGGATGCTCAGGCATGGGCTTGGAAACATTGAGTCCACAAGTCCGGGTCCCATAGACCCGAACTTAGTGTGCAGTGTAGACATACTCATAGTCACTTGTGCAATGCCTACACATGGAGATAGTCTTCCTTCCTTACCTCACCAGGATCAGCTTATCTCCTGAAACAGTTCCCCCAGCTCCTACCTCAACATACAATGCCGATTTGCTACTGTATAGAGCCGACACAGCTGCCCTGATTCCAAGAGCTGCCTCTGTCTGTTTTGTCTAGCATCAAGAAAGGAGACAGACAGATCAGGGGTAAGTGGCTGGTGGTCTGCATTTATTCACCTGCATGGCCAAGTGCAACTTGTACGGATAGATGTTCAATCCTGTTCCTTCCAGTTCTTTCCCCCATGGTTACCAGGTACAGTTTGTAGATCTTTGTTGTTGATACCTGGGCAGCTGCCCAAATTGCCATTAGCACAGAGGTGGAAGGGGTGTGGTGGGAAATCAGGTCCTCTGGGGAAAATTTGCATCAGAGAGAGACAGAGATTTTCATCCAACCTCCTACATGTAACATACCAACCTCCCGGAAAAATAAATGTCTTGTGGCTCTCTGCTGATGCCACACTTTATTGCAGAAGTGAAAAAGTCTGATCCAGGATGTGGGGGTAGAGGGTGGGGAGCGGGAGGGAAGGCATTTGGCACAGAGACGAGCAAGATGTTGGCGCGCCATCAAGAAAATATTATTGAGATTGTCTAAATCCCTTAGTCTTAACGCTGCAGCTTCTTGCAAGAGTGATCTCTTCAGTACGGGGCAGAGGGCAAGACTCTTCTGTCAGAGGTGAAAGACTTGGTCTCGCTGAGCAATATGTTACCTTACTGCAAGGGCTTGTGTCCCCTCTGATCTTTAGGGTGGGGAATTCAAGGCCCTGGTCTGTTGCTACTGAAGTCAAGGGCAACACTCCAACTGCTTTCAACAGTAGCAGGATGAAGCTTCTGGTAAGGAATGCCAGTTACTAAGGTATAGTCTGAGCCCGCAGAAACATCCACCCCTTCTGTCAACGTTCAGGAGCTTCTCTTGTAAGAGGAAGGATAGTTTTGTGGTTTAGATGCTAGACTAGACTACAAGAGAGCCTCCTGTCTTCCTGAGTAAACTTGGGCCAAATCATTTAACCTCTCAATGTCTCCGTTCTCCCGTCACATGGGCATAATGGTACTTCCTTTCTCCCACTCTCTGTCTGTGTCGAACGTAGCCCTTCAGGGTGTGTGTAGGTGTATCTAACCTGCTGATATAGATTTTATAGCTAAGATGTCACGGATACTTGCTTTATTAAATAGAATTACCTGCCAATACTTAGTAACATAGCACCACCCCATATTCACTGTGAGAAGGCCTCTGTCATGCTACTGGCCCAGATCCGTGAGAACAGTGACCTGCCTTTGTACGCAGACCTCTTCAACCACCCACCAGCTCGCCTCTTTTCTAGATGCCCTTTATGGTCATTTATGCCACCACAGGACATGAGAGTGGAATCTGCTTGGCGCAACAAGTGGTCAGCAAGGACAATCGTTAATCACTCTCTCGTCACAGACCCAACCGTCTGCCCACCAGGTTCTGAACTGCTAAGGCTCCTGTGTTCATCTCTGAACTGGTTTCGAACAGGACAGGGCAACTGTGTGACTAATCTCTTAAATGCGGTTTGTCTAATGATCCGCGAGGCAGCTGCAGTCAACTTCAGACTATGTCGCATATCCTTGCCCAGCGCCCACTGACGTATTTCGACAGCTGGCTACCGGCTCTCCACCTGGCTGATGATGATGCCATCAAATGGCTGGGTACATTTAGGATATGCTGAGACCTGGAGAGAAAACACCAGGTTCTAGACAGCTCTTTGATCTAGCGGTGAAAGGCAGAACAAGATCCAATGGCTGGAAGTTAAAGGCAAACAAATTCAAGTGAAAAATAAAGTACTTTTTTGTTAACCGAGGGTGATTAACCATTGAAACAAATAGCCAAGGGGCTTAGTGGATTCTTCATCGCTTGAAGTCTTCAGATCAAGACTGGAGGCCTTTTGGGAAAACTGGCTTTATTGGAGTCAATACGGGAATAACAAGATGAAATTCTATGGCCTGGGTAATTCAGGAGGTCAGACTAGAGGATCTAATGGTTCCTTCTGGCCTTAAAATCTATGAACTGATTAAATGAAGAAATATATGGTTTGGGATCCAGCGCTGTGATATCAGCATAAATGACATGACATTATTATCATTTATTATCACTGCCGGATGAAGCCCTCAAAAGATGGGTTGGCATAATTTCTCTGCCTGCTAAGAAATCTACTGTACCTGTCCAGCAATGCTTGCTGTGAAATCGAGGTCAAGCCAGGATCATCTTTTCACACTTGGGCTTTCAGAACAGGTTGGGGTCCCCAAGGCAGATCACAGTAACTCATTCATTCACATCCTTCCCCTTGCCTTGGCCACCCAAGCGCGGGTTCTTGCAACCTCTGGAAGTCCAAGTCCCTCCCCACTAATAAGGAGACCATCGTACGGCTTCGAAAGAGGCAAGTCTCATGCAGCATTAATCTCCTTGCTGGATATGGGTAATGTTTCCTGGGGTTAAAATCAGAGGAAACTGATCCAGAGGTCACACCATTGGCTTTGGGGCTTGGCTTCTGTCATTTGCACACTAGCAGGAGTGATGGCAAAGAATTCTTTCTGCAGCTCATGATGTTCCATTGGGGTACGGAATGAATTTATGTCTCCAAACCTCCAAGCCTGCCGTTAGGTTCCCATTTGTCCACTGTGAGTTTGATAAATGCTCCGAGAGGGCACATCTGGCCGGTGCAGATGCTTGCCGAGGCAACACACGCGCACACTCAGCAAACACACACGCACCCAGGCAAACACACAGATGCACAAAAAGGGACACTGTGACTTTCAAAGGTTGCACGAGTGTTAAACTCTAATAAACAAGCTCCGTTCACGAAGGCTGAAAGAATCCAAGGCCTCCTCAACAAAGCATTTAATCCAGTTTGCCACGACCTTTGACATTATTAGGGGTCGCAGTGACCCTAATCCAATCAGATTGATTAACTAAAGCAGAGACCCCCATAAGCTGACCCCCCTCTGTCTTCTCCTATTTAGTCCTGACCAAACAGTGGGAGAGACGTGCCGTATTTACACCACAATGGGCCCGCATTGAGAACCTGTTTCATTACAGGGCGACTTAAACTCCCATTACTCCATCAATGTATCATTCTTCAATAGTTCATTAAAAGCTGCTCCTCCACAATAACTGTTAGCCATTTCTCAGTCCAGCTGGCAGGTTTAGAGCCCCGGCCAGTCTTTCGCAAGGAGGGGTAGGAGGGAGTGAAAGAAGTGGATGGACAAGGGCTCCCTTTTAAAATTTAAACGAACAGGGGGCTTAAATAGTTTGAGGTCATTTACTTTTATTGAAAGAGGGGGGAGGAAACTTTTATTCCGGCTTAATTATGTGCTGAGGTCTCTTAAAGAGACAGGGACCTAATAAGATTTCTGGGTTTGCTTTTTTTTCTTTTGTCCTTTGTTTTTTTGTCTTTTGTTCATGTTGAATCATGTTTTTTTTTTGCCCCAAAGCATTTCAAATTGAATTCAAATTCACATTGCTTTGGGAGATTTAAATGAACAACATAGACTAACACAATTCAGGGATAGTCACCTTATAAATGCATAGATAGACAGATACAATCCTTAATAGAACCATAGGAGTTAGAGATGGAAATTACCTATTAGATTAGTTAGTCCACTCTCTGTTGCCTAGGCAGAATTGTTACAATATATTATCCAGACTGTATCCAGTCTAGTGTTTGCTCCTTGTTAAATCAAAAGATACAACAGATTTCTGGTGGATGAGCCACGCTTCTTAGCTAAACCACTGGGTGTAACCTGTAAGAATAAAGCTGCTTTGATAACTTTAAAGCACATTTCTTGGGCAAATTCAACTTTCAGTTAAGCGATACCCATGTAACATCTAGAGCAATGAATGACCTAGAAACAAATGGATTTCCACAAGTGTCAGGAGTAGGATTTGGGCCCTAAAGATGGTTTTATGATGACAAACACATTAATAAAGGATTCTCTTCCCACAAAAAATAGAATAAAAGGGTGTAGATGTTATAGTGACTGGTGTTGCACGAATAGGATCGATCATTAGGAGTGGATGGGTGAGTAATGGGGACCACATTAATTTTTCCCTTCCACGCACCAGGATTTGTTTTGCAGGGTAGCTCGCATGCCAAAGAGTTTGGGAGAATCTGGGATGCTTGTTTCCAGTGGTTTGCAGAGAAAGAACCATGCGTTCTACCCATGCTGTGATTCTTTCCCCTGAGCTGCCCATCCATTGGCACTAACAAAGAAAGCACAAGAGACACTAAGACCAGATGGAAGGGAAAACATAGTGTAACTAACAACTTTTTAGTAACACCGGATCTCCCTACCCCTGAGAAGCTTTCCCCAGCCCTGCAGCACGGTTCAGCTAGGCAAACACCACTGCAGGAGCCAGGGGAATGCCAAAAAGGTTCAGCATGAATAGGCATCTAACTGTTCTGATGCCAGGGATGGGAAAACTGAATAGTCCGTTTGTCCAATGGCATGAATGCTGGTGGCTCTTGGACTTTTGAACCCTGCCTGGTTATCACCTGGTGAAGTAGAGCAGAGCGAGAGGCTTCCTGGCCAGTAAATGAGACTCTGATATGTCCAAATGGGAGCAGAGCCCACATCTGAAATCGCCTAGACACCCGTGAACATCAGGCCTCGTTGAGGGTTAGACATGATCCTGAGTATCACTGATGATGTAACTTCCTATAGGCCTGTCTCTGCTACAGAAACAATCATGTTTAAATCATGTATGATTGTAGCTAAGCCATGTTATACCATAGAGGTGTCAAGGGGTGACTGGCCGTTTACGGGGAGATGGAGCCATCCACACCTGTGCCATAATTAATTAGCTGCTTCCCAGCCTGAGGGGGTGGGGCTAAGGAGGATCAGGTGGTAGCTTAATGGGCACCTTGGCCTTATAAAAGAGCTGCGAGAGATCAGTCTAGCACTCAGGCCCACAGGCAGTAAGGCTTGCTCCTGTGAAGGCTCTGAGCCAGGCTCTGCAGGAGAAGGGTACTCCAGAGCTAGCCCAGAGCAGAGAAAGGTAGCCCAGAAAGGGGCTGGGAATAGGGCCCATAGGGTAGAGAGAAGCCCCACAGAGCAGAAGAACCTTTTTGTTTGTTTGGGACTTTTTATTTTGGAATTCTTGTTCTGTGACGTGGCCAGAGGGTTAAGACATCTCCAGAACAGACTGATGTGTGGCACGCCGAGGAGAGAAACTGAAGCAGGGAGTACCTGTAGTGCTACACTTAGCCAGTAGGGAGTGCTATGGGGCAGCCACACCCCATAACAAGGGTTTTTCCTTGCATGTGTGGACACAAGGAGCTTTTTACCTATCTAAAACGCAAAAGGAATACCTACAGGAAATGGAAGGAGGGGCATGTCACCAAGGAAGCGTACATGGGAATAGCACGAGCGTTTAGGGACAAAATCAGGAAAGCCAAGGCAAAGAATGAGTTACAGCTAGCAAGAAACATTAGAAACAACAGGAAGGGGTTCTTCAAATATGTCAGACAAAAAGGGAAAGATCAAGGAGGGTGTGGGTCCGCTGCTCAGTGGAGAAGGTGAGCTGGGAACGGAAGATAAGGAGGCAGAGCTGCTCAATGCCTACTTTGTTTCAGTCTTCTCACAAAAAATAAGATGTGACCGGATGATTACCGAAGTTACCATAGAGAATAAAGGGGGAGGGATGCAGATCGGGGTAAGTGAAGAACATGTCAGAGATCTTCTGACCAATCAGAATAAATTCAAATCAGCAGGGCTGGATGCTATTCACCTGTGGGAGCTGAAGGAATTAGCTGAAGAAATCTCAGAGCCCCCGGCAATAATATTTACAAACTCATGGATGACAGGAGAGGGGCTGCACAACTGGAGAAGGACTAAGGTGGTGCCCATCTTTAAAAAAGGGGAAAAGGAGGAGCCAGGAAACTAGAGACCAGTCAGCCTGGCTTTGATACCTGGGAAGCTGCTAAAGCAATGTATAAAACATTCAATTTGTGACTACCTGGAGATGAAGGGGTGATCACAGGGCCAGCCCTAGACCAAATGGTACCGCAAGCAAGGAGTGTCTTTGGTGTCCCCCGCCCCCTTTTGTTTCCCATCAGATTTGTTCCTTGCTGCAAACTAGATTGCAACTGAGCTTTTTGCTTCCTAGAATGAGCTCCTGAAGGCTTCTTTTGGGGCATCTTTTATTGTCTATGGGGAAAACAAACAGTATGAGGGAGAACAAAAGTCTCTGTTCCGCGGTCTTAGAAAGTCATCCAACATTACATGTGAAGCATGGCAAAAGAAGAACCAGTATTTCTTTTATATTGTTGCACAGATAGAGGTTCAATAGATGTCTCTGGCGTCTCATTAAATATGTCCTTTATTCGTCGCTATTTACACTCTTCAAGTCTTAAAACACAAGTACGCTTTCATAATTACACAATAAAACAAGGTTCACAATATCGCAGCTGGGCTCTCACTTCACTTCAGTTTGTTCTTATATCTCACTGACTGACTGGTGACACAACACCCCTTATATACCTGCGAGAGTACAGCGGACAACATTCTAGGAGGTTCAAGGAAAATGTAGTTCTCAGAAAGTCTGGAAGGTTCCACGAGATTCTACAGAGGTCCAGAACATTCTAGGAGGTTAGTGAAAAATGAATCCACATACGGAATACCTGAAACATGTTACTTCAAACATTCTATTTTCCCTTTTGTCGCCAACAACAAAAACAACCCCACAAGCCCGGCACCCCCCAAGCCCGGCACGTCAGGCAGTCGCCTGGATCGCTTGCCCCTAAATCTGGCCCTGGGTAACCACTAACAGCCAGCATGGATTTACCAAGAACAAATCATGCCAAACCAGCTTGATTTCCTTCTTTGACGGGGTAACTGATTTGGTGGATGGGGGTATGTGGTGGACATAATTAAGGCTACGAGTCTGTCACGGAGGTCACGGATTCTGTGACTTTCCGGTGACTTCTGCAACGGCCAGTGCGACTGGCCCAGGGGCTGTCGGAGCAGCTCAGGCAGCTCCTGGGCCAACCACACCGGCGGCAGCTGCAGCAGTCTCGGGCTACTGCCTGCCCCCCACCCCCAACTCCAGCAGCAGCGGGAGTTTGGGTGCATGTGGGAGGGGGCTCAGAGCTGGGGGTTGGGGTGCAGGAGGAGGTGAGGGCTCTGGGCGGTGCTTACCTTGGAGGTCCCCCCAGAATGCCTCTCCATCAGCTCCTAGCTCTACATGCTGCCTCCAACCACAGGCACCACCCCCGCAGCTCCCATTGGCTGCAATTCCTGGCCAAAGGGAGCTGGGGGAGGGACATGTCGCTGCTTCCAGGGAGACCCCCAAGGTAAGCGCCACCCAGAGCCCTCGAGGAGCCAGGTAGGGAGCCTGCCATTCCTGCCAACCTGCCCCCCGCAGCACCAGCAGGGGTCCCAGGCTGTGGGCCACCTCCTGCCCCTCCTCCCCCAGCACCAGCGGGGGTCCCGGGCTGCTCCCTCTGAGCATCTGCAGCACCCCCTGGACCGTCCCCCCCCCCCCCCGAGCACCCACAGCACCCCGGGCTGCCCTCCCCCCCTGCAGGATTTAGTTAGGGGTATATCCTGTCCATGACTTTTACTAAAAATACCCATGACTAAAACATAGCCTTCGACATAATATACCTGAACCTCAGCAAGGCTTTCAATACAGTCCCACGTGACATTTTGATAAGTACACTGGAGAAATGCGGGCTCCACAGAACTACCATTAAGTGGATACATACTTGGTTAAAGAACCACAAACAAAGAGTAACTATTAATGGAACGACGTTGGATTGGAGGGAGGTCTCAAGTGCTGTTCCACCAGGATCTGTTCTGGGTCCGGTGTGGTTTAACATCTGTATGAATGACCTGGATGTAGGACTAGAGAGCAGACTGATCACATTTGCAGATGACACAAAGCGGGGGTGGGGCGGTTGCCAACACTTTGGAACATACAGCTAAAATTCAGCGGGGTCTTGATAGATTGGAGAACTGGGCTAGAGACGACCCAATGAAATTTAACAGACAAACTTAAGGGGCTACTCTTAGGGAAGAAAAACCAAATGCACAAGTACAGAATGGGGGGGGGAAAGCTGGCTTGGCAGCAGCACTGCTGAGAAGGATCTGAGAGTTGTGGTGCATCACAGCCTCGACATGAGTCAGCAATGCGATGCAATGCTGTTGCAAAAAGAGCAAATGCAATTTGAGCTTGCATTACCAAAGGCATAGCCTGCAAGTCAAGGAAAGCGATAGTTCTACCCTACTCGGTGCTGGGTAGGCCTCAGCTGGAGGACTGTGTCCAGTTTTGGTCACCAATATATAGAAAGGTGGAGAGAAACTGGAAAGGAGCCGGAGATGAGTGACAAAGATGATGAAAGGGATGGAATGCAAGCCATACAAGCCAAGGCTGAAGGAACTGGGTCTGTTTAGTTTGGAAAAGAGGAGATTAAGGAGGGACAGGATACCAGTCTTCAGACACTTGAAAGGCTGCCATAAAAAAGATGGAGAAAAGTTCTCTTTTGCCACAGAGGGTAGGACAAGAGGCAGTAGGTTCAAACTACAGCATAGCAGCTTTAGATTAAATCTCAGGAAAAACCTCCTAACCATAAGAACAGCAGGACAATGGAACAGACGCCTCGTTAGGTCGTGGGAGCTCTTTCACTGGAGGCTTTCAAAGGGAGGCTGGAGCCATGTCTTGGGTGGTTTAGACATAACCAATCCTGCATGTTGGCAGCGGGTTAGATTAGATGACCCTTGTGGTCCATGATTCTAAAGCATCCCCCTCCTCACATTCACCATGAGAGAGGCACCTGTTTTAGACTATGGTTCTATCAGTGTCAAAACATGGTGGCCTCACATGACCACAGTCCAGCAAGATTTTGACATCACTGAGTCAGAGTCAGACCCTAGCCCTGAATTCGTAATGAGATACCAAAGTGGCAAGTGTGGCATGAATACTGAGCGAGTTTCAGTTAGATTCAGGCCTAGAAAGCGTTTCTTCAGGGAAAATCAAAACATAAAAACAACAACAAAATCCAACCAAAACAGCCCTTCTTCGTAAGAAAGACTGAGATCCAAACCCCCACTGGTGAAAGTGGGAATAGCTCCCATGACTTCAGTTTGGCTTCTGTGACTTCAGTGGAGCAGTGCTGATTTACACCATCCGAGGACCTGGCCCCACTGACCGCAATGGAGCAGTGCTCATTTACACCAGCCGAGGACCTGGCCCCACTGACCGCAATGGGACACTGAAGTTAGCTTCTCTGTTACTTGGCTTTTAAACTGTGAACTCCAGCACTTTTCTTTTCTTTTCTTTTCTTTTGGTAGTAGCTCAAGTATGTTCCTCCCCTCGGGGATCTGCACAAGAATGTGGCTGAGCTGTTCTCCTCCCCCCGCCCCCCCCCGCCTCCTGCAATAGGTGAAGCCAAACTGAAGGATGGTTAGATTCTCCCTCGAGGAACAACATTCTTCAGTTATGAAATCGTCCCAGCGTCCTTTTCCTAGCCGAGCCTGGCTACTGCACAACGGCAGGATCCGGGCCCCATCCTGGCACACACACGCCCATGACTGCAGTGGGCGCTGCAGGTGCAGGGCACGGGCTTCCTTCGCGCCAACATATAACCACAGGTATATCAGAAGGTGGCGTGGGGCAGTAGAGCAGCTATGCTGCCCTGTGTCTGGGGTATGTCTACACTGCAGTCAGAGGTGGGCCTGGATCTAGCTTGGATCTAGCTAGCTCCCATAACAATGGCAGCACACGCCTACCTGGGACCCTGGGTGTTTACTCGGGTGGCTAGCCTATGCTGCCATGCAGGCCCTAGGAGGAAGTTTGGGGCCCTGGTATATCATGTTTCCTGGGGCCCCTCCAATTTCATCCCCATTTCACCCCTTTTTATTGATGTTTTGAGGAGGCCCCCCTGATCTTGGGCCCTGGTACAATTGTTCCCCCTTTTCACCCTTCTCATGACCCCTGCTGCCATGGCTACGCTGGGATTTTTATTGGAGCTCGCTAGATGAAAGCTAGCTTGGGTTTGTCTACACAGGCTGCAATCACACACCTGACTGCAGTGTAGACATACCCTGAGAGCCGCAGGCATCCCATGTGCCGTTTATGACGGTATCAGGAATTAGGGCGGTCTGGTGTGATGAAGGTACTGGACTAGGATTTAGTAAACCTGAGTTCAGTTCCCAGACTCCTTGAGGGACCTTGGGCAAGTCACTTGGGTCTTGTCCTCACTAGAAAGTTCAACCCCCCGCAGCGTGACTGAAATTAGATCACTATAAAGGTGCTCTCTACCAGCATAGCTATTTCTGTAGGGGAAGGGGCATTACTATTCTGAAACGAGTCATCTTTATAAGTTCATCCACTCTCGGGATTTTGCCAGTATAACTAGTTTGATAAAAATCATGCCTCCAACCAACATAACTTTACTGGTAAAAAACCATATAGACTAGACCTTAATACATATGTGCCCCAGTTCTCCATCTGTAACCTGGGGATAATAGCACTTCCTTTCACTTTCTTTTCCATGTGGGTGTACAATGCCTACCGCAAGAGTGCCCTGATTTTGGTTGGTGTCTCTAGATAGTAATATATTAATGTAATGTGAGAAGAGCTCTGTGTAAGCTCGAAATCTTGTCTCTTTCACCAACAGAAGATGGCTCAGTATAAGATACTACCTTGTCTCTCTCCAATCAATAATGATACAGGCATTCCTTTCAGTATACTGCTGTGATGTAGTCCGGGAATTTTATAAAGTTCACCACAACAGGATCCAAAGCTCTTCTGAATTACACAGTAGGATAAAAACAATATCCCGCCCCGACACCTGATCACAAGTGACAGTGGATCCTGGCCTGAGGTGAATTTATGAGCTCAACCATATAAACAGACTTTAGAATGGTCTTCCTGAAATGTATCCTAGAGGCTGCCTTGCACTGCTGACACGAGGTCAGCTGACGTTGCTCTGGCTTTCAGACAAGCTAATTTCAGCGGGAGGAGCGTCAGTCCTTTCGGGAACCTGTAACAGTGCCTTTAATTGCACACTGAAAGGATTACTTCCAGGTCTGTGTTGCTGCTATCCTGAAGGCGCAGCCGGCTGTGTCGGATATTCCTAAACAGCACTGGGCAGGGAGTCCAGCTTCATTATCTCCGGGGAGGTCAAATGCAAAGCAAGTTTGCCTTACAGCTGAACTTATTCGTGATAATCTAAAACTAAGGGCCTGATCGTGTTCCCACTGAAGTCAGTGGGAGCCGGACTGGGCCCTAAAAGCCAGGATGCAAAAGCAGAATAAAACAGTTGCTTTTGCTCCCAAAGAGGCATCTAACATATGGGACAAGGCCCTGATCCAGCTCCCTTTTGAAGTCAATGGAAAGACTTCCAGTGGGAGTTGGATCAGAATCTATTTAGCCAGGCAGGCCCCAGTATCTATCTATCTATCTTTCTATCTAGTGCCCAACACCAAAATCTAGAAACTAAAAGCGCAATTAGCTCTGAAAGGGGAACCCATTAATCCTGATTGCAGTGTATCATTTCCCCTTTACATACAGCCCTTCCGGGGGGGGGGGGGGGGTGTGCGTTCAGCCTGCTTGACAGCATGCCAGGCCAAGCCAGTCAGCAATCACTGACAGACCATCTGATGTGGCGTGAAATGACGTTTGGTTGGAATGGAATCCAGAGGTCCAGCTCTACCAATGAAAACAGCTGCTGCATTAACAATCTAAATCTATGGGAGGAGACTAGATGATTCAGGACCCTGGCAATGCTAGCTCTCTAGGTCACCTGTTCAACACCAGCCCCAGGTGGGCAGTAAGTGAACACTGTTACCACTTGAGGAGTGTTTGGTAGCCTGTCTGAAGGAGTTGGGAGATCTCAGTCCTCTTCCCAGTGAGCCCACTGCTGTTGGCCATCTCATTGGCGAGGCCCAGGGCTGAACGGGTGTTGGGACTGAATTGTCCTCTCTGCTCTAATGATGGCCTCTCTGCATCAGGCCAGAAGCGTACAGGTGGGAGGCTAGGTGGAGAAAGCTTGCACTTTATATGCATGGCACTTTATACCAGCCCAAAAGAAAAGGTCACGACAAATGATACCAACTACTGCTTTGAGCAGGGGGGTGGGACTAGATGACCTCCTGAGGTCTCTTCCAACCCTGACATTCTGTGATTCTATACAAGATGGGTTTCAATGTATATTTGCTGCTAATAGTCCACATGTATCACCCTCGCTTGCCTTATCACTCAGCACTCACCTTTATCTAGCACAGGCCCAAATATGGCCAGGCTGTCATTGACGGTGGTGCAATTCCATCTCCTCCCACGGAACTGGTGTTGGCACTCCTGGATCCCGACCTTGACCCCTTCCGCCACGCTGGGCATGATCTCCACATAGTTCCGACAGAAGCGCAGCTGCTTGGGGACCAGCCCTGGGATGCTGCCGCAGAGGATGGGCTGAGTCCCCAGGGAGGAATACTGGTGACCGATGGCCAAGGACCTGGAAGAGAAAACATAGCAGTTTTCAGGCTGACTCTGCTCCTTGCACGGCTTGTTACCAGTCACAGCTAAGGGGACAGCAACACTTTCAGTTCCTCAGCCCTCTCTGCCCAACAATAAATGTCCCAGCTCCTGATCCCTCCCCACAGAGAATGGAGTCATCTACCTCTTTAAACCTTCCACAATCCCCAACAAAGAACCCCACCATAGCTCCTTCCCTGAACTAGGTCTTTTCTGTATGGCGACACACAGGAAAACTAATCTGAATTATCTTTTAAAGTGGATTAGTTAAATTGTATTAAAGTCCTATGTGGACAAATGTATTCAGAATTAAAGTGACCCAAATTAAGGCCTGGACTACACTAGAAAATAAGAGATGGTTTGCAGAATATCCAGACGTCATAATGAAAGGGGCATTCAAAATAGGTGGGCAGATAGAAAGTTAGGTAGACATACAGCTAGTTAAATAGATTTCAATATGCTCTTACGAGTGCTCCTAACAACCACCTAGATTATTACAACCGAAAGGATTTTTAAAGTCAAATTTCCTTTGCACCTTTGATTTAGTTTCTTGGTTTACTTTTTTGCCCTGAACGTGAAACTACGCTGGTCAGTTTCTCTTTCTGTTTAAACACATCTTTGCTACCTGGGTTTTCATTTAGCAGTAGCTTGTTGTGTTTGGGCTGCCTCCGTGGCAGAACAAGTTTGTCTGTTTTTATAAAAAGGTTATTCGCACTGAAATTGTAAAAAAAAAAATGACAACAATTATATCGATGCCGAGTGCTGCAAGAAGGCTAGCGTAGAGAGGAAGGAGGGGCCAGAGCTTTGTGCCCTAGTCTAAGAATTGGGAGCCAGAGGCTTCCTATATCCTGTGAGGCAAGTCTCAGTTCTCCATCTGTACAGTGGGGATAATTGCACTGCTCTACCTCCCAGAGGTGTTGTGAGGATAAATGCATTACAGAGTGTGAGGTGTTCAGAGACTGTGGTGATGGGGCCATGTTTCACCTAAGATCAATTCTTTTTTTTAACTAGGATAAAAGGTGAGTTAGAAGGTGTCACAGGCGGGCTGGCCTTTTAAAGGGACGCTTGGCCCAGCCTCACCAATGCCTCCTAGCTGAGGCCTAAGGAGCCCTGGGTCCTTAGAAAGGCCACAAGAGCTCAGCAGAGCTGGTGAAGTGCAGGGATCAGGGAGGATTCTGTAGTAGGCCCTGAGTCAGGGCAAGGACCCGGAGGGGCTGAGAGAGGTGAGGAAAAGCTTCTGGGAATTTCAGCCTATGATGGGCACGAGAACTACTTTATTTTGACATTTTTCCCCCAAATTGCCATTTAACCAATAAATTGTGCGCTGAGGCAAGGCCCTGGGACTGATCCTTCCTGCGCTGGGGAGCGAGCCCGGCAATTGACAGAAGGCATTAGCTAACATGTGCTAAACCTTCCATCTGGCTCCAACTCAATCAGCTAGCACATGTTAAAGCCTACATGGCCCTGTGTTAGACTAGAGCATGTGAGCTAACATGTCCCAACAACACATCCCTAAATCCTAGTCAGGACAAACCCTTGGGGACTGATTCATGGTTTCCAAGGCCAGAAGAGACCACTGTGATCACCTCCTCTGGCCTGCTATATAACCACAGGCCACAGACCTCCCCTCAAATTACTCCTAGACGGATCCTTTTGAAAACCATCTGATTAGGCTTTAAAAATGTTCAGTGATGGAGGCTCCACCATGACCCTGGATCCTCAGATGTATTTAGGCACCTAACTCCCACTGAAGTGGGCATCAAGTGCTTCAATACCTTTGAGGTCCTGAAAACCCCCATCCACTATCCACTGAAGTCAATGCGAGCCCTTCCTTTGACTGCAAGGGGCACTGGCTTAGAGGCACTGACTTTCTATTTCCCCGTGGGTGCTTGGCCCCTGCTCCACCCCAGGCTCTGCCCCAGGTTCTGTCCCACCTCTTCCTGCTCCTGCTCCACCCCCACCCCGACTCTTCCCATCCCGTTCTGCCCATTCCCCCAAGCGAGTTCCGCCCTCATTGCGCCTCTTCCTGCCCCCACTCCTCCCCCTTCCTCCCAGCACCTCCTGCACGCCACTGAAAAGCTGATCACTGGCCGGTGGGAGGGGCTGGGAGCAGGTGGTGGGGAGCTGATCATCAGGGCCCACTGGCGGGTGGGGGGAGCTGGGGGGATAGGGGGGAGGAGCTGATCAGCGTGGCTGCCAGTAGGTGCTGAGCACTCACTATATAAGTCGGAGCTTATGGCTGAAGCCCTAAGGGTCTCATCCAGCTATTACTGAAATCAGTGGCAAAGTTCCCATTGACTTCAATGGTTCAGGGCCAACCCCCGAGGGGCTTTGTCTCATTCCTGTTGAAGTCTTTGGGAGGCTTTCCATGTATTTGAACAGGAGCTACATTAGGTCTGAAGAGCCCAATCCTATCTAGTTAGACTCATGATAATAATAATCCTAGCTAGCTCTTGCCAGCCCCCACATTTTGAACCCACTGGGACTAGTGAGAGTAAGGGACTCGCCATAGGAATAAGAGTTTGCCAGGTCATGCCTTTGATACTGCTGCTGGAAAATCACCTTAGGTACAAATCCTGGTAGAAATAATTCTAAATGAAAATATATTTGCGTTTCACACAGCTCCTTCCTTAATATGTAAAGAAACAGCCATGCCTTTCTCTGGCTATGTGACAGCCACAGAAGGCAGCTTTCTGCAGCTGTGAGCAGCATAACCATGTCCTCGCGGTGTCATTGGCCGCTAAGATGGTGTAATGTAAACTTGGCATTTCATTGGTGAACTGGGTGGTCACTTGACCTCCAGCTGGAGAATTGTGGGGTAGATTCTCTTAACTTTCTGTCCATCATGCACATTTCAGTAACGCTCTGTTAAACTCAGTTATCTTCCTAAATCACTTCAAGACTCCGAAGCACAATTGCTCCAATCACGGCACTTTCCATCGGCCTCTCTCTAGTGTGTCTAATATTTAAACAAAACCACTTGATCTCTGTCTACAAAGTTCACCGGCTTCTACCATGGAGAAGCCCCAGATTCTTTGTTGTCTTTGGCCATCTGGAGTTAGTGATGTGCCGAGCTCAGAAACAAACAAACCAACAAAAAGGTTGGGAAAAGTTTGGATAAACCCCTGAAGTTCAGAAACTTGCTTCGAGGTTACCCAAAGCTTTTGAGGTCTGCTAGCTCCCAACACCCATCCTTCTCATTTTTCCCAGCAACCAGCTCCCTTCTTCTGCCTCCTCAACTCCTTCTTCTTGTCCTGATCCCAAGCAGATCTTCTACATTTTGGCAATGTTGAGAATACAGTGGGTAGGGGAGACATTTTTCAAGTTTGGTGTTTTCTCTTGGTTAGGATGTGTGGTGTTCAGTAAATCCTTCGCTGCCCTCTGGGATCTAGCCAGCCATTTGTCTCCAAATCTCATGCATTTCAGGGCTTCCCAGAACGTGTTGCCAACTCCCCTCTTCCCTCTTGTCACTAGAAAAGCACTAGAACTTGAGAGATTTGTAAATGTTGAGCCTCAGAACAGGTTCTGCTCAAATTTGGGGTGGGGAGAAGGGTCAGGTGATTTTTCTTCAAGCTAGTTTGCCCGTCCCCACCCTTAATTTAAGAGAAACCTGGAATATCCATTCCTGTGAGCAGTCTAAACAAAGACAATACAATGCTATTCTACATATTCACAACCAACGTTCTTGGTTTAATCTTTAACCTTTACCTACCCTAAAGTGTATAATTCAATCCATAGTTACCATTTTTCTTTGCAATGCACTACCCTCCTTACCCAAATCAACTGAACCTGCTCCTCCAATCAGTCAGTAGTTGACCTAAGTGCCTAATCCCCTTCTCTATCCACCACACCAGACACCATTTTCAGAGCTCTGCTTCTAGGATCAAATTGCTCCAGAAAAAGAGAGTTCTGTCTACGCTACAGAGCTTCTGAGCTGGTCGACACTATAAAGTTAAGTCAACATAGCTACGTTGCTCAGGGGTGTGAAAAAGTCACTCCCCTGAGAGATGTAAGGGCAATCTAAGCGTTGGTGTAGATACTGCTAGATCAATGGAAGAATTCTTCCGTCGACCTAGTTTCCGCCTCTCGGAGAAGTAGATTTACTTCCGCCCCTGGAGTTAGTGTCTACATGACAGCACTGAAGTTGTGCCACTGTAGCATTTCTAATGTAGACGTGCCCTACGCTGGTATAGCTCAACACATCAGCGGGTCAATGCAGCAACTTTCACCAACTTCCTGTTAGAGCTTTCCAAAGTTCTTGCTACACCAATAACAGTTGGTAGAGGGGAATACACCCTACACGGCCCGCTTAGCCCATATCGCTATGAACTCTTTGGCTTTTTGCATTGTCTATTTGCCATTCATGACCAAGAGCACCTTCACTGGCTCCAACCATTACTAAGACACCCTCACTGGAAGTCCTTGGAAGCCACCAGCCATTAGCAAAATAGCTGCCTTTATGAAACATTATACAGCCAGGATGAAATTCTCCCCTGTGCAGAAGGCCTATCACAAGGCCAATGCACAACTTACATCCAGCGTAAGCTTTGTTTTGAGAACTGAGCAACACAAGTGACACTAATAATTCTGATTCCTAGACTTAAGTCAATCCCAGTGTAAAGCAAGCACCTAAACTCGCTGGAGCGGCACCTGCTTACATCGGGTGTGAATTTAGCCAACTGTATCTTAATTTGCACTGTATCCTTCTCTTACAGGTACCTCTGTGCTTCTTCCCATGCTGCCATCTTTGCATGGGATCCCTGAAAGAGGTAACCTGCCTCTCCTCCTTCAGATCTCTCCTCATGACCCACTTACCTTCCCAAATGCAGACCCCCCTACTCCTCTCTCTGCCTAACGTTCTCTCTCCTTCTGCCATGTCTATCTTAGGGCCCAATCATATTCCCTTGATTCACACAAATACGGGATCCTCTTTGCTTGGGTCTGACCCCTTCTGTCTGGCAGAGGGCAGCTTAGGGGAGGAGTGGCCAGATTAAGAAGTTGCACATCATTCCTCTACCCCCAAAAGAGCCCTGTGAAAATCACGGCACAAAGGTAACACAAGGAGCATTTGAGGAGGAGGAGGGCCAGCTGTGAAAGTCCTGGTAGCGAGGATCCCAGCCTGAGAGGGAAAAGGGGAATGAGGAGCTGATGTGGAAGCTCACATGGCCTCCTCTCAGATAGCCATAGCCTCCTATAGATACCTCAGGACCTGTGGAGATCTCAGGGAAGCCATAGGGTTTGTGGGCCAGACCCAAGGTGAGAGAACCATTCAGGATGCACTTTGAGAGAAGAACCCTATGGAGATTTCCTCCTTTTCAGTTCTCTCCCCATTTCCCATGGAAAAGGGGACAACCAGGTCCTTATGTTGTAAGATCATCCAGGGCAAGGACTTTTCATGTCGCCTTAGTCAGTAAAGCACCATACACCGTGACAACTGTCAACACCAAGCAGCAAACTACCAGTAGTTAACAGGGACACCTAATTCCATTATGCAACATTTAAACAGCACCGTTTCCAGTGCCATACTCCTAGCAAAGGGGAGCCTCTAAAGGTTGGGAGGGTCAGCTGAGGCAAGCATCTCAGCACGCAGACATTCGAAGACTGAAAAGGATATTTACCAGCATAAGGATGCTCTTGGGAAAAACAGAGCCACGGGAAAAGAACAGCCCTGTGAAGTCTCCATGGATGGAACCTCCATGAATGGAAGACAACAATGGCCGGTCTGTGTGCAGTGGACTCATGGGACTGAAGCCAGAGTTTGTCTCTTTCCTTGCCCCATTCCCTCCAATAAAAAAGTCTTGATTCCTAGTCTCCATGAAAGAATGTACCCACTGTTCTGGCTTCAGGAAACTCAAATGCCATGGTGATGGACCCCCCCACCCCCCTACAAAAACACACACAGGCAGATAGCTAGACAGACGGATGGAGCCATTTGGAAAATGCCAATTATTTTTACAGGAATTTTTGAATTTAAAAATATATATATACTTTCTGTGAATTTTTTTTCTCTTTTCTGACAAAAAATAAAAACCGATAAATGCTTGAAAACTGGTTTTGGGCAAAAAATAATTATCCCCCCATTTTTTTAAAACGGAAAATGCAGGTTGCTGAGGGGACGGGACAGATTTCTTTGCTATTTTTCCATTTTAAAAAAAGACAAATTGGGTCAAAATGAACATTTTCCATAGAAATTTTGGTTAAAAAGCATTATTTTGGCCACCAAAAAAAAAAAAGTTTTGATAAAAAAATAACAGCTCTTGGAGATCGTGTGGCTGCCAGATACATGTGAAATATTGAATATTCCATTAAGATCGGTTTGGGTTTTTCAGTTATACATCCTGTGCCCAATAAATCAAAATAAAATACAATCCTTGTTTTTCAAATCATCATAGAATCATGGAATCATAAAAATGCAGGCCTGGAAGGGACCTCAAGAGGTCACCGAGTGCATCTCCCCATGCTGAGGTAGGATTAATTAGACCTAGACCATCCTTGACAGGTGTTTGTCTGACATGTTTTTAAAAAACCTCCATTAATGGGGATTCCACAACCTCCCCAGGTAACCAGTTCCAGTGCTTAAATAGCCTTACAGTTAAAATTTTTTCCCTAATATCTAAGCTAAATCTCCCTTGCTGCAAAGTAAGCCAATTACGTCTTGTCCTATTCTGAGTGGACACAGAGAACAATTGATCGCTGTCCTCTTTATAGCAACCTTTTACATATTTGAAGTCAGTCATTATGTCCCCCCTCAGCCTTCTCCTCTCTAGACTAAATGTGCCCGATCCTTTCATCCTTACTTCATAGCTCAGGTTTTCTGAACCTCTTTTCATTTTTGCTGCGCACCTCTGGATCCATTTGAGTTTGTCCACACCTTTCTTAAGTTGTGGTGCCCAAAACTGGACACAGCACTGCAGCTTAGGCCTCCTCAGTGCCAAGCAGAGCAGGACAGTTACTTCCCAAGTCTTACATACGACTCTCCTGTTAATATGTCCCTGAATTGCATTTGCCTTTTGTGCAACTGCATCACTTTGCTGATACACCTCCTTCCACTCAAAGGGCGAGGTGTATTTCTTTGACTTGTACCTTTTTAAATAGTTCAGACAAATGCAGGTCCTAGTTCTAATGCTCTCAGAAGTTCTGAGGAAATTCACAATAGACTAAGGCGATTTCTGATACCTGATCTTTACTCTCATAAAATAGCCCTGAGCATGGATGGCTGGTGAACTGGCCATTGGGGAAGGCTAGTCCCCAGCCCCTCCCCTTCTGCCCAAGACCCAATCCCTCCCCATCCTTCTGCCCCCCCTCCCCTGCAGGCACCCAGAGAACCCCTACCGCAGCCACCGGCCCCCCCAGCCCCAGAGCACCGGGTAGCTGGGCGTGTAGCTTGGCCCCAGTGCCCCCAGCCCCAGAGCACAGGTCGGCTGGGCGGTGTGGTCCCAGCTCCCCCAGCACCAGGCGGGCAGCGGCGTTGCCCCGACCCCAGCCCTGGGCCTTGCAAGCACCAGTGCCAGAGGCCCCAGCCATCCCGAGTCCCGGCGGCAGGCTGGCCCACCCCAGCCCCAGCCACCTTGGGCCACAGAAGAGCGGGAACTGCAGGAAGTGGTCTGGGGGCAGAGCATGGGCGAGGCCCCACCAGGCTGTTTGGGGAGGCTCAGCCTCCCCCAGCCTATGATACCCACCACCCATGCGCCTGAAGTGATATGATTAAGTTACTGACTTATATATAGATAGGGCCCTACCAAATTCACCGCCATGAAAAACGCGTCGCAGGTTGTGAAATCTGGTCTCCCACTGTGAAATCTGGTCTTTTGTGTGCTTTTACCCTATACTGTACAGGTTTCCCGGGGGAGACCGGCATTTCTCAAATTGGGGGTCCTGACCCAAAGGGTCGCAAGGTTATTTTAGAGGGGTCGCAGTATTGCCATCCTTACTTCTGCACTGTCTTCAGAGCTGGGCAGCCGAAGAACAGTGGCTGTTGGCCGGGCACCCAGCTCTGAAGGCAGCACCCCTCCAGCAGCGGCATAGAAGTAAGGGTGGCAATACCAGACCATGGTGGTGGCGGCTGGCGGTGGCTCTGCCTTCAGAGCTGGGCTCCCGGCCACCAGCTGCTGCTCTCCAGCTTCCCAGCTCTGAAGGCAGCGCTGCTGCCAGCCGCATCGCAGAAGTGAGTGTAGCAGGGCCACGACCCCCCCCTCCCCGCACACCATAGCCTTGTGACACCCGCACGTCTCCTTTCAGGGTCAGGACCCGCTACAATTACAACACCATAACATTTCAGGTTTAAGTAGCTGAAATAATTAAATTTACGATTTTTAAACTCCTATGACCATGCAATTGACCAAAATGGACCCTGAGTTTGGTAGGGCCCTATATATAGACACATACAAGTACGTACCATGGGCGCTGTAACAGGTGGGGCCAGCGGGCCATCGCTCCATCACTTTCTACTGGCCATCAGGACGAGTGACAGGGGGAGGGGGCAGAGAGGAGTGAGCAAGGGGCAGAGTCGTGGGGCAAGAGGCGGTGTGGGGGCTCAGGGAAAGGGGCAGTGCATGGGCGGGGACTTGGGGAGAAGAGGCGGTGCAGGGGCAGAGGCTCGGGGGGGAAAGGGTGGTGAGGGGGCAGGGCACCGGTGGCCCCTCCACTTTTAGGAAGCTGCCACTGCTCCTGGTGTGTACATAGTACCATGTACGGGTCTGATTGTACAAAGACTTATACATGCAGGTAACTTCAGTTCCACAAGTACTTTCATCACCCCTTCCCTGCTCCAACAAGAACATGTATGTAGTGCCTTTCAACAGAGGATCCCTGCGTGCTTTCAGCAAAGGAGACATAGGAAACGCTTCACTGACCACAGAAATACAGCTACCTCTGGTGTGGAAAGCGGCAGCTATTTAACAGTGCACAACAACAGAACCCAACAGTTTGGATCCGGAAGTGGAGAATACCATACTCCGCAGAAAGTTCAGGTGGACTGGAAGGAGGTAGAATGAATGATCTAAACTGAGATTTGGCCAGGAGAATTCATTCCAACGGGAACTAAAGACCATCACAAAGCTCACCACCTCCCACTCCAAGTGCAAGGTGCATTGGACTGCACCTTCTCTAGTATAAACATATAGCAAATGTGTGTTTGCGCATTCTAAAAGAAATGTCCAAAACAAAACAATCCACTGCTCACAGTTTTCCCACGGGGAGAGGATGAGAGAACAAACGTGAGGAAAGTTAGTCGCATTGCTTAATGAATGACTGGAAGATGCTCAGATCCTATGGTGTTGAGCACAATGTAAGACCACAATAGAATAGGACACTAGAATTAACAGCCCAGCTTCTTGCAAAAAGTGCCCGGAGCTCTTTAATTACCATAGGCAATTAGGTCTTCTCTTTTACATATGAACTGAAAGACAGCCGCTTAGTGACCCCTCAAGCCACACCAAGGACAATTACAATGGCATCACCTGTACAACATTCTACCTTGTCCTGGTCTTCCCCCTCACTTCTGAGGCTGGGAACTTCTGCTTGTCTTGCGAGAGCTGCTAACCCCACAGCACAAGGCATTATAGCTGCATTCTCCTTAATGTTTCAATCTGCCACCTACCCCGCAGTTTATGAGAGCTGTAAATCTCATGGTTATAATGAACTCACATAATGACAGGTTTCAGAGTAGCAGCCGTGTTAGTCTGTATTGGCAAAAAGATCAGGAGGACTTTGGCACCTTAGAGACGAACAAATTTCTTTGAGCATAAGCTTTCGTGAGCTACAGCTCACTTGCATCTGATGAAGTGGGTTTTAGCCCATGAAAGCTGATGCTCAAATCAATTGGTTAGTCTCTAAGGTGCCACAAGTCCTCCTGTTCTTTTCACACAATGATATTGCGGATGAATACAGTTACCCGGGATGAATAAACTATGGGCACAACTGTTATCTGCAGCTGAAAGCAGTGTTCATGTGAACATTTTTGCTGCTGTGCTTCATGCCATTTCGTGACCGACAAATATCTTTTATTCGCGGTGTGTAGAAACTAGGTCTTTCTGGGGGCTTGCAGTGCAAAGGCCACACCTGGCTCATTGGACAACACCCCCATCTATGCTCAGAAAATTCCCACGCCCTGGCACCATTTTGTATGTAAATGAGGCAGATTTTCTGATTCATTCGTGACAAAATGTGGGAACCCCCCCTCCCCAAAACAAACACATACTGGGTACAATTGAAAAACACTTAAGTGATTTAGGCACTTAGGGCCAGACCTTTAAAGGTATTTAGATGCCTATCACTGAAATCAATGGGAGTTAGGCATCTAAATGTCATTAAAAATTTGGCCTTTAGGAGCCTAAATCTCCTTGAAAGTCAGTGAGATTTAGACTCCTCAGAGCCAGATCCTCAAAGGTATTTAGGTGTCTAATTCTCATTGATTTAAACAGGAGTTAGGCATGTCAGACCTTTGAGGATTTGGGCCTTGCATTCCTGAGACACTTGAAAAATGTGTCTCCTAAATCAGGAAATCAGCAAAATTTGGCTCCTAAATCACTTAGACAGTTTTACCCCTAAGGCAACTAAGTGGCTAAGTCACTGTTGAAATGAGATCTATAGATGAAACACACTATGTAAGACCTAGGCATTACAGTGATAATGATGACGATGAAAATTGTATCCAATTTCCTCATAGTTCTGCACTAAGCCATGTATATTTCACACTCACTCCACCGCAGATGGCTTTTTAAAGCTACGTTTTGCACACCCAGAACGCACACTAGCTAATGTCAGAAAGCTAATTCTTTGGAATTAACTGAGTCATCAGGCTTAGGAAATGTGTGAACTCACGCTACAGTGTTCTCCCAGAAAAATAACAAATTGATTTCATTCTTACAGGCTACGGCATGCTATATAATTGAAGACATTGCCTTGTCAACTCAGACCGGTCTGACCGACTTGAGACATTGCTTACAGCCGTTTACAAAGCCATAAAATTTCCTCCTCTTTGTTTTCCCCCCATTTTGCGCTCTCTCTTTCCCGGATGAATCCCTACGAAAGACTTAAGTCATAAAATACTGCTATGGAAAACTAAGGGAGAGGCCTTGATTAAGGAAAGCATCCCAATTCTAGAGAGCAGTCAAGCACTTGCTTAATTTTAATATTTGAAAGGACTTAAGGACCCTCTTAAAACTGAGCCCATGTTTAATTGCTTTGCTGAATCAGGGCCTATATGAGGAACATAGTGCGTGTTAAGGGGTTGTGTGTTTTTCTAATTATTGATATTGAGCTAAAGAGTATAAATTGAAGCCCTGGAGGCTGGCTTCCTCTTTATATCCACAGAAGAGTATTGATGATTTCGCCCACCCCTGCACTGCTCCTGAACCATGACTTAGAAGGACCGCCACCACAGCTGGCATGAGAATGGGCTCTCCAGGGTCATTTAACCCTTGGCCTCTCTGCTGAGGCTGCCAGTCTACAAGTCAATTTGACCACTTTGCCCCAAACCATCTCTGTGCTTTTGTCCACACTACCCCTATATTTGGGCTCAGAGATGACCCGTGCCTGCCAATAGTGTGGAGGGCAGAGTGAGGGCAGCTGGCTTCAGCAGCGTTAGTGAGCATGCACAATACAAGCCAAGCAGCAGATCTTGCGGGTGACGTGACCCCGTGTCACCTCTACATGGGCTTTGATAAGTTTATAGGCAACAATGCACCTGTCACTAATAACAGGTTCTTTACTCAGGAGGCTACATGCGAAATTTTTTACTGAATCTGAGACTGGTGGAGCACACATAGAGACTTTATAGGGTTATTTCCTACAGACACGCGTAATTAAAATAATAGACAAATGTAACAACACAAGGAAAATACAACAATATGTCCCCTCTACATTGTGCATACGCACGACTCGACCCTTAGAAGTGAAGATGGAAAGAAAAGTAAGTGGAGACCATCATGAATGTAGATGACATTTGAGCTGCCAACCACTTGTGATCCCAGCTGAAGGTTGGCCATACACCCTATTTTATACCTTCTTTTCCCCAACACCCACACATAGAATCATAGAATCATAGAATATCAGAGTTGGAAGGGACCTCTGGAGGTCATCTAGTCCAACCCCCTGCCCAGAGCAGGACCAATCCCAACTAAATCATCCCAGCCAGGGCTTTGTCAAGCCTGACCTTAAAAACTTCTAAGGAAGGGCATTCCACCACCTCCCTAGGTAACGCATTTGGTGACCATATTTACACCGGTTTCCAGCCACCAGTCCAGGCATAGCTGTCTGGGAAACCATGACTGGAGTTCCGATTGTTGCATCAATGCATGGGTCAATATTTGCAACAGGCTCACGTGGCTACCTCGTGATTTCACATACTAAAAATTCCCTCCCACCCCCCACAAAAATCCATTCTTTTGTGGTTCTACACTATATTTGTTTATCACAAGCTACATATGGACAGGTTTCAGTCTTATAACCCTAGGTCACTTACTTATGCTAACTTATGTGTTACTTCGTGCTAACTAACATATAACTACTAGGCTTCAGCTCATTGCCAAGCCCACCTTAACGTTACTGTGTATACTGGACATTGCATTGCAGCTCTGTTGACTTCCCTCCCAACTATTACAAGCAGTTTATCAAATAATATGTAAATTAAACTCATAGCGTCTCCAGAATCAGGACATGAGTCATAGGTCAACAGGATCCTTTCCTAGCCCTGCTCGAACGAGTCATCGCCCCTCTTTCCATTCAACCACTGCTAAAGTCTCAGGCCCTGATTCTTGTTTACACAATGTTGACACTGCAGTCCTGGGGGCGGAGGAGGGGGAAATGTTGCAACACAGACAGATGGACCTGAGCTAGCTTTAATCTAGCCAGCTCAGGCAGCGGTAGAAGTGAAGCTGTGGCAGCATGAGCTAGAGAAACCTACCTGGCACCTTGGGTAGTTATTCAAGCTGCCACAGCTTCACTGCTGTTGACACCCATGTTCGCTAGATGAAAGCTAGCTCAGGTGTGTCTACAGTAGCTGCAATCACACCTCCGATGGCAGCGTAGATGTATCCTAAGCCTACTTTACACAGCTCTGGCAGGATGAAGGGTCTATACGCATAAGTTAGATCGACATCCCTGAGCGGCAGAGCTGTACCAGCCAACCTCCCAGGGTCGATGCAGCTAGGACAGATGAATGCTTCTGTCACCCACAGCTACCGTTATTTGGGGAGGCGGTGTTCCTACAGCTATGAAAAACCCCCTTCTGCTGGTGTTGGCGGTGCCTACGCTACGGGGTTATGCAGCACAGCTGCAATGGTATAGCCATGCTGATAGAGTCACTCTAGTATAGATGTACTCTGGATTCAAAGGGGGCAGATCAGAAGGCTTTGATTTGGGGGTTGCTCTGCTCTGGAGATTCTGGAGGCCAGCCAGCTAGGTGCTGCACAAACATAGTCAATGCCAGTTCTTGCCCCCCAAAACATCCAGTTCATGCATTTGTCCCATATTCTTTTTGTCCTCCCTGCAAAGTAGGATGAGAGTGTTTTGGGCCTGCGTTTTGCCCACAGCCTGGGTTTGCTCTGGGGAAGAGCTGTGTTGGCTGTGATTTCACAGCTGTTCTGGCCAAGGAGAAGATGGGTCCTCTCATTTGTGTCACGGTGATGGCATATATCTCACAGACAAGGGTTCTTAAACTTTTCCACAGGGTGGGCTATGTCTTAATGGAGATATTTTCTGTGGACACTTCCCTTCCTACTCACAATAGCCCGGGCCACCTCTCTTACCCTTTGTGATCATATAACAGTCCTATGGCAATGGAATCACTTGCTAATGTGGGAAAGTTACATTACAGCTGGTCGGGGAATTGGGGATTTTCCTTGCAACCCCCCGCAAACCTGCCCAAAACAAATACAAAAATTAGTTTTCTGGGAGGTTTTATGATACTCAAAAATGTCTTTGACAAAAATGAAAATTCGAGGGGTAAAATTTCCATTATCCCAAGCAACTAGTTTCTGCTAGGAAAAAACCCTCAGTCATAGAATCATAGAAATATAGGCCTGGAAGGGACCTTCATAGGTCATCTAGTCCAGTTCCTGGCCTCATGGCAAGACTAAGTATTATCTAGACCACCCTTGACAGGTGTTTGTCTAACCTGCTCTTAAAAACCTCCAAAGATGAAGATTCCACAACCTCCCTAGATCATTTGGTCCAGTGCTTAACTACCCTGACAGTCAGGACATTTTTCCAAATGTCCAACCTAAACCTCTCCTGCTGCAATTTAAGCCCATTGCTTCTTGTCCTGTCCTCAGTGGATAAAGAGAAAAATGTATCACCCTTCCTCTTTATAATAACCTTAGGTACCTGAAGGCTGTTATGTCCCCCCTCAATCTTCTTTTCTCCATCTTAAACTATCCCAATTTTTCTAATCTTTCCTCAGAGGTCATGTTTTTTAGACCTTTCATCACTCTTGTCACTCTCCTCTGGACTTTCTCCAATTTGTCCTCATCTTTCTCAAAATGTGGTGTCCAGAACTGGACACAATACTCCAGTTGAGGCCTGGGTGATTTGACAATGTTCAGCCAGCTTTGAGTAACATTAGGAAAGTATTGAATGTGTTTGCAGGCTGTCTATGAATGCAATTTAGTAGCTGGAAATAAGGAGGCAGTGCCATGTGACAAGCCAGCTCTCCACAGGCCACTAGCAAATACTCTGCATATAACCACGGCATCTATGGACCACAGGATGGATTAGTGGGCAGAGTGCAGAAAAAGTGGTCAAAACTGCATGATAAATACTATTTGTCACGTGGCTCTGCTGTGGTTATATAGCTATAGATAGGTGTAAAGCTACTTTGCAAGGGGTCCTTTGAGATGAAAGTTTTTATTCAATGGCATGTAGGAAGAAGAGGGGAAATTAAATTCACTTCCCAGAATGAGGCCACCGCTGTTGAGGGAAGCACGATAAATCTTAGTGGAACTGGCAACTCAGTTGGAACACTGAGGCACCCGATGGCCTCTGATCAGGCAAGGAAATTTCAGGCACGGTCAGCTAACTGGCTACCTCCATTTAGGTTAAACGTCCCAACGTCCTATGTCCATTTAGTTGCAAACCCCTTCTCATGTTGCGGAATATACCAGCTACTGTTCCAACTGATCTCAGTGGAACATTGCTGGATGGTGTGAAGCGTGGCAGGGGACGAGCCGGCGAAGGGCTAAAGGGGGCTTTCATCAGTGTGTATACTGCAGGCTGATGTCTCTGGAGTGGTTGGAGATTGTCTCTTGCCCACCCGTAGCCCTGGCACAAATGACTTCACACCCAGTGACTCAGAAGCGCAGTTGCTTGGCATTCCTCAGCACGGCCTCACCCGATAGTTTTATGGGGATCTGGTAAACCCTAATCCCAATGACAATGACAGCCAGTGAGTCAGTCCTCACGCAGTCATTGGGTGCTGGTGAGACGGGGGAAGACGGCTGGCATAGAATCATAGAATATCAGGGTTGGAAGGGACCTCCAGAGGTCATCTAATCCAACCCCCAGCTCAAAGCAGGACCAATCCCCAATTTCTGCCCCAGATCCCTAAATGGTCCCCTCAAGGATTGAGCTCACAACCCTGGGTTTAGCAGGCCAATGCTCAAACCACTGAGCTATCCCTCCTCCCCCCAAGGCATGAGAGAGGAAGAGTGTGGGAGGGAGCTGAGGAAGGCAAGAATTAGGAGAAAACAGGGGAGGGGATTGGGCACTGTGTGCAGGGACTGGGAGAACCAATCCAAATGTCTGAGCTGGAAACAGGAGGGTGAACATGGAGACGGGGAGGGCAAAGGAAGCCATGTCTAATGGGGACAGGAAGCCGTTCGGAACAAGAAGCAGCCAGCAGAGGGGACTTGTATGGGGCTGCATCAAATCGGAGCCGCGCCCACAGAGCTTTTCCTACAGCGTCTTAGAGTTAATGATTTCTTTCCTCAAGCAGCTGTGGGAAGGCAGGCAGCCTGCCAGATAGCAATCGATTAGCAGATGGCTGTTCACTATCAGGCAGCGATACCAGCTTGGACACGCAGAGGGAAAGCAGCCAAGAGTTCTGTAAAGCAATCCCAGCCTTCTGCTGGGAGCTCCTGTGCCAAGGTATCTCTTGTGTTTACTTTAAAACCCTCCTCCTGCTAATACTAATAATAACAACAAAGCTCCAGGGTCAACGGGTTTGACAGATGGATTTTCCCTAGCGTGGGTTTCTTCTTGTCACCTGCAGAACTGATGTGCTTGCGGGATTATGCAAGGTTAATAATCATTCAGCTTCTCAGGAGGCCTGACCCATGACAACGGCCTATGGGAGGGCAGCGTCCCTGGGGGAAACTGAAGCATACTCCAGATCTCAGGTGGGGACACTGCTTGGCTGTGCATGCTAGCCCCACCCACTTCTGCTTGGGGCACGCCCCGCCACCCTGCCCCTGACGTGGAGGATTCCGCCTTGATGATGAAATCCACAGGTGCCCCTTTAAGGGGGAGTTAAGGATCAGGCTCCTAAACTTTGGGCTTGTTTACACGGTGGGGTAATGCACTATGGGGTGTGATGTGGGACTCATTAATTAGTCCGTGTAGATGCTGTTGGTGCTCAGTGCTGTTTGAAACAGTACTCCACTAGGGAGTTTTTAGTGTGCACCATGAGTCCACATGAACCAGTTAGAAATCACACCCTTGTTGTCCCCCTTGCCATATTGTCTAGATGAGCTCTTTGAAAACACTCAAGCATTTGTAAAATAGCTTTTCGGTAATGTACATGTGATACACAGAATACCTCGTGGTGGGGGGTGTAAAGCTATTCTTAGTGCTGGCTTGACTTGCCTTCCACAATTCACGGCTTTGTTAGCCGTGAGTAACCTTTTCACACGAGATGCAATTGGCCTGTGGAACTCATTGCCACAAGGTATTGTTGAGGCCAAGAGCTCAGCTGACCACATATTGCTACAGAGAACAAGAATGTCCAGAGTTATCACAGTAAATACTCGACAAACAAACATGAGATTTGGAAGGGCTATAAACTCTCCAGCTTCAGGCCTTAAGCCAACCGCCAACTGTGAGAGTCAGGAGGAAACATTCCCTGTGGGCAGGTTATCTTGCAGCTGCCTACTGCAGAGTTTCTTGCACCTTCCTCTGAAGCAGCTCTGGTGCTGGCCACTGTCACTGATAAGATATGGGACCTGATGGACCACAGATTGGTTCTATGAGTAATGGCACCAACCCAAATACATGCTGATTAAACCTTTATAGTAGATCGCACCAGCATGCCTTCTCCTTCTACCTCTTGCATCCCCTCACCCTTGCTTTGTGCACACACCCCCACCCCCACCCCCACCCTACACACACCTTTATTCTAGACCACACCTGCATGCATTCTCCTTCTCCCTCTTCTGATCCCTCCCTTTTTCTCTCTGAGCACACATATACACCACACTATTGTCCCCTGTAAATTTCAGGTTAAGATGTTCCATTCTAGTGGAAGTGAAGCATCAGGCAGAGCCAGTGGCTTCTCTCTGGACAGTCCCTTAGGTCTCTTATCAGTATGACTGAGTAAACCTAGGAAAGTCTGGAGTTCGGAATTGGTTTGGCCAACTTTCCCAAAGCCTGGGTGAGTATCTGAAGACACGCAGCCCCTGAGTGCTCCTCAGAAGGTGGAAGGATAATTCAGAGCCTCGTACTTCTCTGCAGGCAACTCTTTGGCCAGGCAAAGGACCTGTTTTTTATGGGTGTCCAAGGGGAACTGCAAGCAACCCTGTTGCGTCAACAAAGGTCATTGCAATGCAAAGGGATAGAAGCCCTCTCCTGAGGAAACGCAACAAACCAACACAGAGATTCTTATTTTAACCAGGAACAGAGACAAATACTCAGGGAAATGTCACAGTGAGGCCAAATATTGAGGAGAGGACAGCGTCACGGGGACCCTGTGCCTGTTTGCTTCACTTAGCTACTTGCTAGCATGCCAAAAACCCTCCTCTCCCCTCAAACAGGAAATAACCAGGCAGGTGAAGGATCATCATGGAAGTTTGGGAACTCCTCTGAACTGTGGGAACACTAGGTTTGAAATCTTATGAAAAGAGTGAAATTCTGTTGGAAAGCTACACCATTTCAACCCCTCAGATTCCCAGAGTATGCGGAAGCCTGGGATTTGAACTCAGGCTCAGGCCTAAGTCCCCTCCTATCCACACACAAATCCCACTAACCCAAGGTCCCAGGGCCCCCTGGGGGTGGAGGGTCCAAGCCAGAGTCAACCTGGGACCCAGGATTCAAGCCCTATTGCTTTGCAGTGTAGACGCAGCCCTGCTGGATTTGTGCTCTGGGCAGCTGCCAAAAGTATCCCAGAATCCTACAGGTTGACTTTCTTTGTCCTCCGACAATCAAGTTTGGTGGAGAGTCAGTTTTTCTCACACTGCACCAGGAACAAAAGGCTAGAGCAGCCATATTTTGGGAGGGCGCTAGGAAGTTGGCATATGGGTGGCTGGACTCGGTCCCACATAATGCAGTGTGGGCACTGGAGCCCCAGGCTGGGACTCAACAGTTCCTAACCGGGGGTTACAAATGAGTGTAGACGCTCGAGCCCTAGGTTAAGAAACCCAGGGTCAGCGAACTCAAGGTTTACTAACCTCCTGTATAACACAGACCATTACATTTCACTCAGTTACCCCTGTCCTGAGTCCAATATCTCACAGAAAGGCAGCCATCCTTGAGCTGAAGATATCAAGAGATAGAGAATCCACCACTTTCCTTGTTAATTTGTTCCACTGATTAGACACCCCCACTGTTAAACACGTGTGCCTAATTTCCCATTTGAATTTGGCTGGCTTATGGATCCAGCCCTTCTGAAGCCATTCTGCTTCCGACCCGAGCCAGAATCATGAAGTGCAGTGCAGAGGCATGTGGCAATCGAATGCAATGGGCCGGATGTGTCTCCTTCCTGGGCCAGTGTAACCCCATGGAACAAATGGTGTCACTCCGGTGTTCTGGCACTGCGAACAAGATCAGAATACGGTCCAGCGTGAAAGGCAGGGAGGGGCATTTAATACAGTTTTGTTCAAGTCCCAACAAAGGTCCAATTTGGCTTTGATTGGAACCATTAAAAAAAAAAAATCAGAGCCACTTCACTCACACCCTAAAAAGGCTCCGGGGTCATTTACTCCTGCTGTAGAAAATGACTGTGGAAAAGAACACACCAGCTTCCTATAGGAAGTGCTGTCTGTTGTGTGTTCCCTTCAATGAGCGCGATCCCACCAAGCAAAGAGGGAGTCGGTGCTTGGGAGGAGGAGAAGTGTAATGCTGTTTAAGGTGGCCCTTGGAAAAGGGATGGGGCAGCGATTTCCTCCCCTCCCCCGATTTGGCTTTCCCCCGAGCTGCTCCCCTAAGCTCTAACCTACTTTTACTTTCCAAGCAGAAAGCTGCTGCTGGTGGTGGGGTTGCTGATGCATATTTCAAACAAGCCCGTGCATGGGATCCGAGACACAGTACTTTGCACTGCCGCCCCGGGCCATAGATTCGCCTGCTTCCATCGACAGCACGTTTTGCTTCATAAAGAATGTGCAGGCCCTCACCTCGAGCTATTTATCTGGAGTGCTCGGGAGAAACGAGAGAGAGGGAGAAAGCACGACATGCCGTGCTGGCAGCGAGCCCCGTCCTGCATACCTGTGAGCGGCCAAACGCTGACCTCTGCAAAAGAGCCAGTCCGTCCCCGGCTGATGATCCAGGATTGCTCCCTACAGTCTGTTCCCATCCTGTGCAACCTGGGTATAAGTGATGCACTCATCTGGTGCTTCTACCCCTGCTCCTGGGAGGCTGTCTTACTGGGCCTCATCCTGAGAGGTGCTGGTGGTTGTCACGAACAGGAGCTGCAGAGGCTCGCCTCTTCTCAGGATCAGGCCCCTCTGAGTTCACAGCGAGCACCATTTTTCTGGAGAGTCAAACTTTCTTTGCTCCAGTTTCATAGATTCATACATATTAAGGTCAGAAGGGACCATGATGATCATCTAGTCCGACCTCCTGCACAACACAGGCCACAGAATCGCACCCACCCACTCCTGCGAAAAACCTCTCACCTATGTCTGAGCTATTGAAGTCCTCAGATCATGGTTTAAAGACTTCCAGGAGCAGAGAATCCTCCAGCAAGTGACCCACGCCCCATGCTACAGAGGAAGGCAAAAAACCTCCAGGGCCTCTTCCAATCTGCCCTGGAGGAAAATTCCTTCCCGACCCCAAATATGGTGATTAGATAAATCCTGAGCATATGGGCAAGATTCACCAGCCAGATACCCAGGAAAGAATTCTCTGTAGTAACTCAGATCCCACCCCATCTAGCATCCCATCACAGGCCATTGGGCCTATTTATCATGAATATTTAAAGATCAATTAATTACCAAAATCATGTTATCCCATCATACCATCTCCTCCATAAACTTATCGAGTGTAATCTTAAAGCCAGAAAGGTCTTTTGCCCCCACTGCTTCCCTTGGAAGGCTATTCCAAAACTTCTGATGGTTAGAAACCTTCGTCTAATTTCAAGTCTAAACTTCCCAATGACCAGTTTATATCCATTTGTTCTTGTGTCCAGATTGGTATTAAGCTTAAATAATTCTTCTCCCTCTCCGGTATTTATCCCTCTGATATATTTATAGAGAGCAATCATATCTTCCCTCAGCCTTCTTTTGGTTAGGCTAAACAAGCCAAGCTCCTTGAGTCTCCTTTCATAAGGCAGGTTTTCCATTCCACGGATCATCCTAGTAGCCCTTCTCTGTATCTGTTCCAGTTTGAATTCATCCTTCTTAAACCTGGGAGACCAGAACTGCACACAGTATTCCAGGTGAGGTCTCACCAGTGCCTTGTATAATGGTACTAACACCTCCTTAGCTCTACTGGAAATACCTCGCCTGATGCATCCCAAGACCACATTAGCTTTTTTCACAGCCATCTCTCTTACATGTGCCCTGCTGGTTCACTAATTATTACTATTATTTATGTTACAGCAGTGCCTAGGAGCCGCAGTTAAGGATCAGGTTCGCTTGTGCCAGGTGCCGTACGGAGAATTAACAACAAGACAATCCCAGCCCCGGAGAGCTCTATATGCCAGATAGTACAGAGAGGGGTGAATGAAACAGACAAATAGGGAAGGGGTGGGCTGGGAGGACAAGGAACAGAGGTTAGCAGAAGAGCAGAAGTCAGAGCTGGCCACTTGACTAACTCAAATTTCTCCCTCCTTTGTTTTAACACTTCTCAAACAATGGTAAATAAAAGGGAAATCTCCCTGAATTTTCAAGCTGTACAAATGCGGATCCTTTAAAACAGGAGGGGAGGAATCTTTAACTAAGTCCATATTCATTGCAGCTGGTAGGAACATTAACCACAAAAGGCTTTTTCATGGAAAAACACTGTTTCGCTGAAGCTGAAACATTTCACAAAGACGTATCGGTTTTGACGGGAATGTTTCTGAGGCCCAGGGTGGACTCAGTTCCAGAGAGAGAGCCCTGAATCAAAACCCGGCACTTTTGGGTGCAATTCTGTTTCACAAAACTATTTTAAAGGTTTTGTTTTTACTCCAAATTCAAAACCCCAAAGCTGTGATGAAATGTCATTGTGTCTGGCCAGTTCTAATATTCATCCCGACAAGCACAAGCATCATCCCATTCTCCTGGTTCCTTTTCTCCAACATACCCTGGCTTTAAGGGACAAGTGAAACACACTCAGTAGAGTCCCATTCCAGTCATGGAGGACACATTCCAACCCAAGCCATATGGCCACTGGTTATTACTGCCGTATGTATGGCCTTGAATAGAGCCACCTATGGTCAAGTCCCTTTGGAGGATAGAATATTGCAGTGATTTGGAGTAAGCAGTTGCTTACATGGTGCCATAATAATAATAATGTGTCCTTTTTCCCAACCTTTGTCTAGCCTATTTAGATTAGACTGTAAACTCCTCATGGCAGAGACTCTCTCATACTAGGTGTATGTACAGTGCCTAGCACAATGGGGCCCTGATGCTCAGCTGGTGCCACTAGGGGCTAAAGCAATACAATTAATAAATAATAACAGAAGTGTCACCTGATGGAAGGTGAGGCACGGAGTGACCCAGGGCTGATGGCTGAGGATTCTGGGGGAACCAAGAAGAAACAGAATGAGAATGTCTACGTAAAGCGACAGTGAATGTAAACATGTTTTTTGAAGTAAGAAGATACAAGAGCATTAAAAAGAAAAAAGTATATCATATATGATTTGTGCAACCAATTCTGTTCTCACTGATAGTGGAGTAAATCCATTGGTTTCAATGGTGCAGCTCCAGATTTACACTGAAGTAAGAAACAGTAGATCTTGCCTATATACAGTAGACAAATGCAAACATATACATATGAAAGAGGAATTAATTTGTCCAGCTCTGGGGTGGCACAAAGCAGCACAAGTAAACAGATGTTTAGGACAGGAAGTGTAGAAGAAAACTGTACTGAATGGAAATAAGGCGAATTTAGGTAGGCATAATGTAATTATGCAAAGTGGGCTTGGAGGCTAACGTTTCTGCTCTTGGGAAAAGTGCCATGACATCTGTAATCAGCTGGAGTAGTCAGGGTCTTGGTTTTATGGTTTATCCATCAGATCCATGGAACAGTGACCATGTTTCCCTTGCTGAGTCAGTTGTTAAGCAGATTCAAAGGGAAGATTGCCATATACATATATAACAAATGGGAAAAGGGGGACATTGATAGTAATGAATGTAAATTAAATGTTAAAGAATGCAGACAAATGATGAGGGAAGCTAAAGGTAACAATGAAAAATTCATGGCTGGTAGGGTAAAGAACAATAAGAAGGATTTTTTAAAAGTATATCAGAAAGAAAAGGAATCCTAACAATGAATTAGGTCCATTACTAAAGTGGAGATGGTAAAATTGTCAATCATGGTCCAGACGTGGAAGAAGTGTTCCATAAATATTTCTGTTCTGCATTTTGGAATAAAGCTGGATGAAGGATTCATATCGTATAACAATGGTGAAATACTTTCCATTCCAACAATAACTAAAGAGGATATTAAAAAGTAATTGCTAAAGTTAATGATTTTTTAAAAATAGACAACTTCCACTTAAGTGTTTTTAAAGAGTTGGCCAAGGAACTCTCTGGATCATGGATATTAATTTTTAATAAATCTTGGCATGCTGACAGAATACCAGAGGACTGGAAAAAGTATAAATAATTTTAAAGAGTAAATGGAATGACCTGGGATAATTGTAGACCTGTTAGATTGTCACTGATCCTGGTCAAAATAATGGAGAGGATGGTATAGGACTCAATCAATAAAGAGCTAAAGTATTATAATGTAATAAATGCCAGTCAACCTGGTTTGATGGAAAATAGTTCATGTCAAACAAACCTGATATATTTTTAATGAGATTAAAAGTTTGGCTGATAATGGTAATTCTGTTGACATAATACTTTTGGTTATCTGTAAGGCATTTGACTTAGTAGTGCACGATATTTTGACTGAAAAGTGGTAACATACTAAATCAATATAGCACATAGGAAATGGATTAAAAGCTGCCTGACTGATAGATCTTCAAAAGCAACTGTTACTGGGGAATCATCATTGAATAGGGGTGTTTCTCGGAGGGTCCCACAGAGACCAGTTTTCTGCTCAATGCTCTTTAATACTTTTATCAATGATCTGAAGAAAATATAAAACCATGATTGATAAAGTTTGCAGATGACACAAACTGGTGATGTGACTGATAAATAATGATAAGCACAAGGCTGTCATACACAGTGATTTGGATCGGTTGGTAAACAGGATCAGGTCAAACAACATGCGTTTTAATAGGGGCAAATGCAAGGTCATACATCTAGGAACAAAGAACACAGGTCACACTTACAGGATAAGGAAACTGTATCCTGGAAAGCAGCAACTCTGAAGAGGACTTTGGGTATGTTTACACAGCAACTGGACACCCATGGCTGACCCGTGCTAGCTGACTCGGTGGGAGGGTCCCAGAGCTTGGGCTCCAGCAATCTACACAGCAAAGGAACAGCCTCACAGCCTGAGCCCCGTGAGCCAAAGTCAGCAAGCATGGGCCAGCTGTGGGTTTTTCTTTGCTGTGTAGACATACCTTTAGAGGTCATGATGGATAACCAGCAGAACATGAACTCCCAGTGTGATGCTGTGGCTAAGAGGGCTAATGCAATTCTTGGATGTATAAGCAGGTGACAATCAAGGGTATATCAGACAAACGTACGTACAACAAGATCCACCGATGAGAAGCTGAAGCTTGACAGATTCAAACTGGAAATAAAATGCAAATTTTTGACAGTGAAGGTGATTATAATCTTTAGAACAATTTAGGATCGTAGGTCTCAAACCCATGTCTGCAGGCAGTCCTTAGACTGCAGCTACTAACCTGCAGCTTGCTAGTACCAGCAAGAAATGTGGGGTGGGGGACCCTACCTCACCAGAGACAGCACTTGTGAAGCTCCTGTCTTGGAGGGGATGTCTGACCTCTCTGAAAGGCTCCGGTTTGCTATTTAAGCTGGAAGGAGGCACAGGAAGCTGTCTGAGCAACTAGGTGAATCCCTGTGTGGCTCCTGAGCTCTGCCTTGCTTCTGCTTCTGCACCCCAACCCTGGCTACTGCTCTGCTCTGACCCTTGGCTTGATTCTGGACTCTGTCTCTGATCCTGGGCTCTGGTTTCTAACTCCTTGTCTAACCCTACTAGGCCTGATTGCCTATGTCCTGGTCCACAACAGGTATCTAGTGGATTCTTACATTACTTGAAGTATTTTAAATCAAGATGGGGAGGGTGGGTGGGGTGAGGGATTTTTAAAAGTTCCTAGGATTTAGGACTTTTAAAAATTCAGTGACTTTTTCCCAAGGCTTCTTGAAACGCAATATAATTTAGGCTCCTAAGTCACATAGGCACTGTGGAAAATGCCATTTATAAAACAGATACTCTAGTTCAACCACCACAAGTTACTGGGTTTGGTGCAGGAATCGCTGGGTGTAACTTTCAGGCTAGTGGAGGTCAGACTAAATGATGGTAACAGTCCCTCCAGTTCTTACAATCTATGACTCAGACTAAATTACCAGCACTCCGTCATGCAGCACTTCGATTTCCTTGGAGGTCTCCCACCCAAGTGCTGACCCATCCCTAAACCTGCTTTGGTTAGGAGATCTGACAAGATCAGGCGTGAGATGGCGTATGGTGCAAGTCAGAAAGTCCCCTATCGCTGGGCTTCTAAACCTCTCTAATCAGTAGACCTTTCATTCCTATCATCCCAAAGGGTTGAATGTTAAGATCTGCCTCAGACATTGGGATGCAGTATTATCCACTACCCTATAAATAGCTGCGCAGGTTAGAACTGGATAAGCTTAGAAGCCCCTTCCTGGCCAGCAAACTCTTTCCTGACATTCTGATTCATAAACAATCCAGCTGATGCATTATTACTTCACCATTCTGCAGCTCCTGCTTTAAGAGGAATCCATCCCAATGTGGATTGGAACCAGGGGCATGGCAGGTCTTAAAGTCTTAAAGGCACATGCCTAAAAACCAGTGCTTTTCTGTTCCCCTCCTCCTAGCTGTTGATTCACACCACTTCCTTGTTCCCACTCAGCGATGAGTTTATATTTTCATATACATTCCAGTAGCATTAGCTTTACACTCAGGATCTCTTTGTGAATGGTGTTAGACCCGGGCAGGCCCCAAACAAATAGCATTGCATTAGGACATACACTTATTGCTTCTTTGTGCCACCAACGTCATGCCATGAAGATGCAACATTATCAGCCCAAGAGGTAGCTTCTATGTCCCCATGACTAGCCCCATAGGTGAGATGGGGGAGTCTACATGGCTTGGGTCTCCATTATAAGAGAAACCCTCTTTTAGCGGAAGGAAATACGAGTGTTTACAGCTACTGCCCAACTCCAGTTCATCTGCTGGTTGCTGCGGCCGAAGGGAACCTAAGAAGTCTGACAGGTTTCAGAGTAGCAGCCGTGTTAGTCTGTATCAGCAAAAAGAAAAGGCCACAAGTTCTCCTTTTCTTTTTAGGAATTCTGAAGCACAGCAGAAGGTTTGCTGAGTTGCTCTGCATCTCATACCCAGAACGCTGTTTCAAGTCATGCCTGTTTCCTAAATGCACGATAGTGCCTAGGAGCCCCAGTCACAGACCAGCATGTCATTGTGCTAGGTGCTGTACAAACACAGCCTAAACATTACAGCCTTGCCGGGATCAAAATGATTTTCCCCCCCAACCATTAAAAAAAATAAAATCACTAGCTCAGAAAAAACAAAAGCCTGTCTTAGAGCCAATAAATATACCGTTCCGTTTTACTCTCGTCCAGCAACATTACCAGATTTCATTCCTGCCTTGTTTGTTTGTTTATTATGAGCACATGCCAACAAAAAGCCTTGTGGGTGCTTTACATCAAACATCATAATAATCGTAAAACAAACCCAATGGCCCAGCCACAATTCCCACAGCATTGTCAACCTATATTAAAGAGCAGCAGCCTGAGACAAAGCCTATTGAAGTCAATGGAAAAACTCCCACTGAGGTCAGTAGGTTTTTTTTTAATCAGAGCCTAGGTGAGCTGCTACCTGCTAACAGCTAGTGCAGCTTCCAAGCAGGGGTGCTGGAACAATTTTTATAGTGGGGGTGACAGGATGGAAACCATGGAAACCATGAATTTGGGGTTTGTTATTACTACTTCTGCCATGCCCCTAGTTCCAGCACCACTGCTTCCAATCCAAGCCAGCTTCAAGGACAGCCCAAATAGGAGCCAGTTACAGTAATCAGTTCTGGAAGCTGTTAGAGCCCTGGTTGAGTGTGTGTGCCTATGTCTAGTTATATTTCCACCAATACATCTTCACCCGTTTATTATATTACACACACACACACACAAACCCTACTTGAACAGAACGTTAGTAAGGCTGCAAAGTCAAGTAGTCAAAAGCTTGCAAGTGCTAGAATCAAGGTTGCTTGTGGAACCTTAATTTGACACCCTTGTGCGTATGCATTATGATACATTCTTTAAGGATGCTCAAATAAATTGGTTAGTCTCTAAGGTGCCACAAGTCCTCCTTTTCTTTTTGCGAATACAAACTAACACGGCTGCTACTCTGAAACCTGTCTTTAAGGATATGATCATGTGTTTCACACCCAGTCCCAGTCTCCTTGCCTGGCCAGTCCCAGTCTCCTTCTCACCCCTGCCCTCCAGTCCCAGTCTCACCAGACTCCTGGCTCCAATCTATCCCTTTCCTTGCCCCAATCCAGCTTTTGTCCCCTCTGCATTTCAATCACTTGGTTTCCTCCTCCCCGGTGCCTGGGCACTCCTGGGGGGGTCTAGGGGTGGTGGGAGTGATCACTGAGAGCATAGGAGCTCCCTGGGCTCAGTTCCAGCTCCCTCTCTGCTGGGAGCAGCAATTACAGGGACGTTCTCACTCTGCTCTGGTAAGCCTGGACTGGAGAAAGCTTAGTTGCTCTGTGGGGTTGGTACACGCTCAGGCTGGCCAGCACTTGGAGCTGTGAGGGGATGGAACATGCTCAGTGAGGATGGAATTGTCAAAGACTTTAGCTGCTAAAAACAAAGTCTCTACTGAGCATGTGCAAATTATGATTTTTTCCCCAAAGGCTTCTAACTTGCCCGCAGTTGAGCTGATTGTCACAGGGATGGCAAAAGGCACATACCTCCCTGACGCAAAGGCCACCCGCTGCGAGATTTCAAGTCCTTGCTCCAAAGCATGAGGATGCTAGAGCTTTGCAGAGACAAGGTCTCCAAAACTTTAACATGGGCAAAACAGTATCATTGTCCCTAGTTTCATTCTCAGAAATGGCTGATCTGTTTTGGGCTGAAATTTAAAAAAAGGAAAAAAAAAATTCAGCTTGAGGCAGTCACCTGGCTTGGAAAATTTCATCCCAAATTATTAAAATTTTGTGAAGTTATAAGCAAGTGAAAACCGGGTCTTATAGTAGGAAATGTCAGACAACCTTAACAGGCGGGGCTACCGGGTCCTGCCTATAATAAACAGTGGCCCTTAAGGAATAATTTACCTATTTAATTGAGCCTCTTTTTCTGCCTTTGGAACATCCAAGCCCAGACCACGATTCCCTCAAATGTATTTGTTACTTAAAAGTATCTCAGGAGTTTCTTTGTGGTTTAACTCTGTGGTCTGACAGTAAATAGTTCTCTGTGAAAAGAAAAGGAGTACTAGTGGCACCTTAGTATCCAATTCCTGGTCTTCCTGCTGTGCTAATAAGTTACTTTTCACTGGACTTTTCGGCACTGGTGAGGCCACACCTGGAGTATTGCATCCAGTTTTGGTCCCCCAGCTACAGAAGGGAAGTGGACAAATTGGAGAGAGTCCAGTGGAGGACAACGAAAATGATTAGAGGACAGGGGCACGTGACTTACGAGGAGAGGCTGAGGGAACTGGGGTTATTTAATCTGCAGAAGAGAAGAGTGAGGGGGGATTTGATAGCAGCCTTCAACTACCTGAAGGGGGGCTCCAAAGAGGATGGAGCTCTGCTGTTCTCAGTGGTGGCAGATGACAGAACAAGGAGCCATGGTCTCAAGTTGCAGTGGGGGAGGTCTAGGTTGGATATTAGGAAACACTATTTCACCAGGAGGGTGGGGAAGCACTGGAATGGGTCACTTAGGGAGGTGGTGGAATCACCATCCTTAGAGGTTTTTAAGGCCCAGCTTGACAAAGCCCTGGCTGGGATGATTTAGTTGGGGTTGGTCCTGCTTTGAGCAGGGGGTTGGACTAGATGACCTCCTGAAGTCTCTTCCAACCCTGATATTCTATGATTCTATGGACAAATAAGTCATGCGGTATCGGACAAATGAGTCATGGGGGGTTGATTCCATTGCGTGCGTGGATCAGTCTGCAAGCCCTTTTCACCTATTTGTGCAAATATAAAATCCGGCACTGCGGGTTTGTCTTTGAAATTCTCTTGTCACAAACATTCAGAACTGGTCATATTAATATTGGTGGAAATTGAATACAAAAGGGTCACAACTGTTATTTATTGTATGTGTTATGGTAGCACCTAGAGACTGCAGCTGTGATTGAGGCCCCACTGTGCTAGGTGCTGCACAGACACACGAGGTCTTTCCACACTGGACTTTTCTACCTCAAGTTAATTGATGGCCAGTTAACTCTATTTAATACAATTGTAACTGGCATGGGAAGTTTCCACACTAGATTTTACTAACATGCTAAGTACTACAAGTTAAAAATGCCTAGTGAAGATAACCCCACAGTAAGAGATAGTCCAAGCCCCCGAGAGGCAGACAAAGGATGGGAGAGGACGTAGGGAGGCCATCAGGTTGGTACCACAGCCAGGAATAGAACGCAAGTCTCCTGAGTCCCAGTCCAGCGCACATTCTACTGGAGTGCACTATGGCAAAACACAAATGCAGCTAAGAATTGAGAACATACGGCTGGCAATTGTTTTGCATTATGGTCCCAGCTGAAATAAATATACATACTGCAGTATGTATTTGTCTCAGAGGAGCTGGGTTGATTTACATTACGGTGTCTCACTAGGGATAGCCCAAAAGAAGGCCATTACAAGTCACATGAATACTCCAGGGTCGAAAGTCCTGTTTATTATTTGTACAGTGCTTAGAGCTAATCAGAACAGTTCATCCACACTGTGTTAGGGATCTTGAGGGAGACTCATGTTTCATAGCCTGGTGGGTGGGGCACACAGGAGCAGCCTTAGACAAAATGATTTTAGCTCCCCACAGAGTAGCCAAAAAAAAAAAAAAAAAAAAAGCTGGCCAATCAGAGAAGCAAAAATGTCTGGCGAGTCAGAACAGAGGAAAAACAAAAACACCCCAAAACAGCCAACTAGCACAGCATCCACAGGAAGGTGGCAAAAGCGCAGCCAACCTGCTCACTTGCCCTAGGATATAGGAAACTGAGGTTCTAAGTCCCTGCTCTGTGAGGAAAACTCTGCTTTAAATAAGCCAGAACAGGGACTTGAACTGGGGTTTCTCACATCACAGGCATAGCCTCTAATTACGAAACTTTGCTCACTCTCTGAGACAGCACATCACTGCCTCCTGTATTGAAACCCTCAGGTTTTCTATTACATTTCAGCATGGAAATGTTTGAAAAGTTTTGGCTTTGTTCCGACATGGAAAGAAAACAGATTTTGAAACTTCAAAAGTTGCCACAGAAGGGAATTGTCATCCTTCACCCAGCTCAATAACACCTGTGAGCCCCAGTCCTGGATCAGCAAAAACAACGAGGATCCCTTGTGGCACCTTAGAGACGAACAAATTTATTTAGGCATGAGCTTTCGTGGGCTAAAACTCACTTCATCAGATGCATGGGGTGGAAAATACAATAGGCAGTTATAAATATACAGCACATGAAAAGATGAGAGTTCCCCTACCAAGTGGGGGATCCCATTGTGCTAGGCACTGTATAAACACTGATATATGCAAATCTAAGGCTAGATCAGAATCCCAGATGGCATATATTGGGGTAATTCCATTGAAACAACTGAAACTTTGCTGATTTATAGTAGCTGGGGCTTTAGCCCATTGTTTCAGTCATTATCTCTTTTGCAAATGTTAGAGAGGTGATGAAACCCCATAGGACCACAGCAAGGTCCTTGCTTGAGAGAAAGGGGCCATAGAAAGCCTTCCGAGGGAAGTAGTGGGGGCAAAAGATCTATCTTGCTTTAAGATTAAACTCGATAAGTTTATGGAGGAGATGGTATGATGGGATAACATGGTTTTGGTAATTAAATATTCATGGTAAATAGGCCCAATGGCCTGTGATGGGTTTTAGATGGGGTAAGATCCAAGTTACCTGGGAAAGAATTTTCTGTAGTATCTGGCTGATGAATCTTGCCCATATGCTCAGGGTTTAGCTGATCGCCATATTTGGGGTCGGGAAGGAATTTTCCTCCAGGGCAGATTGGAAGAGGCCCTGGAGGTTTTTCGCCTTCCTCTGTAGCATGGGGCACGGGTCACTTGCTGGAGGATTCTCTGCTCCTTGAGGTCTTTAAACTACAATTTGAGGACTTCAATAGCACAGATATAGGTGTGAGGTTTTTTTTGTAGGAGTGGTGGGTGAAATTCTGTGGCCTGCGTTGTGCAGGAGGTCAGACTAGATGATCATAATGGTCCCTTCTGACCTAAATATCTATGAATCTATGAATGTTAGAATCATAGAATCATAGAATATCAGGGTTGGAAGGGACCTCAGGAGGTCATCTAGTCCAACCCCCTGCTCAAAAGCAGGACCAATCCCCAATTAAATCATCCCAGCCAGGGCTTTGTCAAGCCTGACCTTAAAAACTTCTAAGGAAGGAGATTCCACCGCCTCCCTAGGCAACACATTCCAGTGTTTCACCACCCTCCTAGTGAAAAAGTTTTTCCTAATATCCAACCTAAACCTCCCCCACTGCAACTTGAGACCATTACTCCTTGTTCTGTCATCTTCTACCACTGAGAATAGTCTAGAACCATCCTCTCTGGAACCACCTCTCAGGTAGTTGAAAGCAGCTATCAAATCCCCCCTTATTCTTCTCTTCTGCAGACTAAACAATCCCAGTTCCCTCAGCCTCTCCTCATAAGTCATGTGTTCCAGACCCCTAATCATTTTTGTTGTCCTTCGCTGGACTCTTTCCAATTTATCCACATCCTTCTTGTAGTGTGGGGCCCAAAACTGGACACAGTACTCCAGATGAGGCCTCACCAATGTCGAATAGAGGGGGACGATCACGTCCCTCGATCTGCTCGCTATGCCCCTACTTATACATCCCAAAATGCCATTGGCCTTCTTGGCAACAAGGGCACACTGCTGACTCATATCCAGCTTCTCGTCCACTGTCACCCCTAGGTCCTTTTCCGCAGAAAAATGTTCTTTCTCTAGGAGAGAGCAGCCCAGAGTGAGCCCTCGGTCCCATGCTGGCTCCAAACACAGTAACCTCGACCCTTGAAAAAATGTTTCCCCCGTTTCATGAGCATCACCTTGGTCTTATTCAAGCTTGGTGGGAGCAAACAACTTAATTAGTTTTAAAAGAGAGAGCTGGATAAATTTATGAGTGCAGTGGTATGACGGGATTGTTTGTGATGGTGGGAGGCAGGGCTCAACAGCCCTGGAGCTCACTTCTGGTATGTTTCTGAAGTTCATGCTTCAGGGTTTCAGACGGCCACTAGCAGAGGACAGGAAGGGATTCCTCCCTCCATCCCCCACCAATGTATTCTGAGAAGATTTTTTTTATCTCCATCCTCTGAAGCATCAGGAATGACTACGGTGGAGATGGGACATTGGGTGGGGTGGGCCGGGCCAGGGCTCTGAGGTGGCACTGTGCTTTCTGACTCTTAAGTGCTTGGCTGGCTGGTTCTTGCTCACATCCTGAGGGTCTAACTGACCTGAGATCGGAAAGGAATTTTCCCCCAGGTCAGATTGGCAGTGACCTTGGGGGAGTTTCATCTTTCTCTGTGGCGTGTGGGTGCAGGTGACTTGCCAGGATTATGTGGGCATCTCTCAATCATCTCCCTGCAACTGCAGAGACCTCAGGCCCTGGTACACCTCGGTCCCTCCTATTCTCTGGATGTGGCACATGACGGTCTCCTTTGGGCTAACACTTTGGTTTCATTCCGGTTGTTGGGATTAGTGTAGGGGTGCTGGGTGTCATTGGTGGCCTGTGATCTACAGGAGGCCAGGCTAGACATTCCATTGGTCCCTTCTGGACTTAAACTCGACAATACTCAGGTGCCTGTAAGGTGGTGTCCTGGACAGATACCACTCCAGATACTAGATCAGGACTTTGGAACAACCAAAGAACAGACTGGATCCATTCCAGATTTAAACACTGAGCCCAGGGCTCTGGGAGTTTGGTAAGTGCTGTGTGAATGCTCATTCAGTGCAGCTAGGATTTATATAGCTCATAGTTCCGTACTGTTATATTCGAAGTCAAGCCAACCTTGACTTTGTGCAGGTTTTGAAGCCACAGAGGAGCAAAAACAGCTCTCACCAACCTTTTATGTCTTTCTTCCCCAATGCTGGGGCTGGCTGAGGACTGGTCTGGACCCCAGCAGAATTTAGAGCAGCCTGATAACTGCTCTAAATTGCACATGGCTGCTGATAACCCTGGCAGCTGGGGATTGCTAGAGCACAACGGAATCCAGCCACACTCCTTCCCTCCAGACTTGTCTTCAACACAATCCCAAATCGGGGGCTATGAAGGGATGGCACAGGGCCAGCTATGGTTCAGTGGGGATTCTCCGCTAGTAAGTTTGTCTGGCTTAATGGCCCAGGGTTATGCAAAGGGGTTGCTTCGGACCCCAAAACTGGGCCCTCGGTGTCTTGGTTTTATGAGCTCCTGGTAACCTGAGACGCAACATCACTGAGATGAAAAAATATCTGCCCGACCATCAAAGAGCCAGGAGACAGTCCAAAATTCCCAAATCAAATTGGCCACGTGGGCTAAGAATCTGTGTGTCATGCCACAGCCTGGCATCAGCTGTATTTCAGTAGCTATGGTAAGCTATGCAAACAGTGCCTTCCAGCCGAGACAAGGTTAGCAGGGCTCCTACTGGCTTGGCCATGGGGGTGGACGCTCCATTTTGACTCACCTAACACAGCTACGGCTTAAGGACCAGCTGAAGACCTAACTGAGACACCATGCAGGACGCATGTGTGTGCTGGAGTCCCACCAATGGATGAGTGGGAAGGATTCTGTTTATGTGTTTTGGCTGCCAGCTGGCCAGAAAGTTTGAAAGCCACCTCCCGCACTTGTCTCGGTTGGGAGTAACTCTCTGCACGTATTATTCAGCAGAATTCAGTCCTCTGCACCGTCTTCCCCACCCGCACTGCATCGCAAAGCATTTTGGAGCATGACACAACGTAAGAGATGCAACAGGGCTGCTGGGAACCTGCAACCTCCCTAACGCATGTGGAGCCAGATTGCCCATAGCTGTAAATCGGGATCGCTGGGCGAGTTTCCAAGGAGCTACATCCAGGTACACCCGGAGCCCTTAGCGAGTCAGACAGGGGAGGTCAGAAAATGAAGGGGCTAATAGACCGTTTGTTAATTAGCGTCACGCCGCCAGTGCCTCTCAAGAGCTGTTCTTAGTGTGGAATATTGTTACATGTTTTGGTAAAAGATATGTTGTCTGAGGAATGATGTTAGAAGACCCAGAGCCTTCGATTCACGTCTTTATTGTTTTCAATCTCAATAAATAAATAGGCCAGACCCACATCTGGTATAAATTAGAATAGCCTTATTGAAATTAATAGGGCCAGATTCTCCGCAGGTGTAAATAGGCACGTCTCTCTTGGAGTTGTTGGGGGCTGAATCCTCAGCTGATGTAAATGGGTGTAGCTCCACAGAAGTCAGGGGCGCTATGCTGATTTGCATCAGCTGAGGTTCTGGCTCCCGAACTAGTTTGACAAGACATTAGAGATGGAAAAGCCCAGTTACATCTCATCTAAGCCAGCCCTTGCTATTACTGTTCAATGTCAGTGCTCCAGGGTTTTGTCCCGAGTAGCTTTAATTTAGTCACATGATGGGACTTTCACAATCCTCGTTGACATTCCCAGGAGATAGGACTGGCAGGATGTTTTCTCCTGACATTTCACCTAAATCTCCCTTTCTCCAGTGCTCCCACATTACGCCTGGTTACATCACTTTGTGCAAGGTGCATGACTCCTCTCTTCCCTGGCTATTTAGAGCTGATAAATGTTTGTGAGATGTTAAGTTATTTGGCCAAGTTAAACCTATTTAGCTGCTTGAAATCTTTCCCCATAATCCTCAACCCCTTCTGGCTCTTTGAAAGCCCTCAAGTTTGTCCACAACTTTCTGACAACGACAAGGACGTGGAACTGAATCCAGCAGTTCAAGGGCAGGCTCATCAGAGTCATATAGACAGGGGTTATAATCTTGCTGTTCTGGGACCTGATGCATTCAGTCAGGTGGGTCATTTTTGCTGTCTCCTTGCACTGCAGAGTCAGGTCAAAGGCACACGCTAGTGCATAGGACATGTGGGTTCTTTTTTCTCCTGCAGCAGTGGCTACTCACTTGTATCTCTTTAAAATTTAAAATAGTTGCCCCCTACTAGGCACTGTTTATGTGCCTGAGTTTTTCAAATACACATAGGAAAGGGGACGAGGGCTCCATTTCCCTTTATTTACACACCAAGTTAATAGTCATAATACTTAACTCTTGCATAGCACTTTCCATCTGTTGAGCTAAACTTTACAAAGGAGGTAAGTATCATTCTCCCCATTTTACAGATGGGGAAACTGAGGGCATGGGCAGGCAAAGTGATTTGTCCAAGGTCACCGAGCAGGCCAAGACTAGAAGTCAGGTTTCCCAATCCAGTGCACTGTCTACTAGGCCGCACTGCCTCTGAATGAAAAGAAGATGCTGGTTGTACATGAAAGCTAGGAGCCTTGAACCCCCCCCGCCCCATCATGCGTTAGGGACCCCCCCCCCCATCCACTAGAGCCAGCATGGCAGTGAATTCAAAGTCATCACATATAACACAGAATAAAACTTCTGGCACTAGATGAAAGCACTATGAGCTTCTTCTGCCTCTTTAATATTGATTGGATACAGTCCTACCAGGTGTTTAAAAAAAAAAAAAGAATTTAAGGTGAATTTTATGTTGGTGAATGGTGCTGGATTGATAGTTCTGGAGATTTATCCACCATACATGTACAACATAAGCTTCCCATACACTGTTTCCTAAACATGTCTCAACCCTGACCCAGATGGACCACATCTAGACACAAGAGAACAGTTCGCTTCTTATGGTCCAGTCAGTCTTTGGTTTCTTGGTGAGAATGTCAACAAGATGGTCAACTTATGTTGTTTACGGTTGACCAAGGGTTCCACATCTCACTATGAAGCCCTAAGAGCTATCCTGTCCATTGCTGATAGAGCTGGGAGAATCATGGCTTTTTCGGGTTTCCTGGCAATGCCAAAAAATTGAGAAAAAAATATTTCGGATCGAACCAAATGCCAATTTTTTGGAAATTTTTGGTAGGTAGAAAAGTTTAAAAAAAATGTTATGGGGTGAATGCAGCATCTCGTTTTGATTTTGATCATGTTGAAACAGCTTTGATTTTTTTTAAAGAACATTAAAGGAAATTTTGCAATGAAAAGTCATTTTGAACCAAAAAAATAGAAACATTTCAATTTTTTTCAGAATTTTTGTTTCGTGTTGATTGCAACAATTCAGCAAAACGGCCACAAATTCACAAAACATTTTGCTGTTGCCAAATCTGCATTTTTTGCCAAAAAAAACCAACAACTTTCCAAAGTTGCCCAGCTCTAATCATCAGCGTATAACTGTTCTTTATTGCGTATGTTTTAGACCTTACAACGTGGAACTCTGTCATCACCCCTGTCTGGGGGAACCAGAAGTTCTAAAGCCCGTTCTGTTTGCAGCTGCTGTATTAGAAATTTTATTCGCCTACTTCAAAGTGTTTAGAATGATGATTTCCCCCAGTTTTGTGATACATTTAATCTTCCCATCTTTTTCATTCACATGCTAATTCTTGGTCTCCCAGGAGAGGTGTAACCCTCAAATGGCCCTCATTTCAAAGGAACTTTTTCACTTTACTTCCAAAGTTACCTAAGTTCTGCACAAATTTGGAGTCCCCTTTGCTTTCAGTGTTGAAGATTATTTACACCAAAAACAAAAGAATCATGAAGTTGAGGATACAGGAAGAGCTATTTGCACTAAAGGAAGAAACCCCAAAACATTGTAAGTTTCCTGCATGAATGATTTTTTGGTGTATTCCTTATTCTGTGCTTTTGTCATACACTGCATCCCACATTTGGGCCTTGGCAGGTTAAGAGGTAAAGTATTAGGCAACCAGGTATAGCAACCAGGTATAGCAAGAGATGGATGGATGAAGTAGTTCAGATGACCTTTCCAACCTTGCGATTTGAAAAAGTTTGGTTAATTTATTATTTCTGCATCTCTCTGTGCTTCTGTGGTGGCATCAGAAACACCAACATATTTTAAGAAATGCCATTCTGCTGGTATTTCTGGTCTGAATGAAGCCAGAAGTTTTATAGGCCATATCTACGCTACAAAATTAAGTTGACCTAACTTATGTCGGCATACAGCCGCCGCAGTAATTACATCACTTGAGCGTGTCTACACTTTGCTCCTTGCATTGGTGGTGTGCGTCCTCACCAGGAGTGCTTGTTTTGATTGTACTGTCCATGTGGGGCACTGTGGGACGGCTCCCGAAAACGAGGAACAGTCCACGTAAACAACACAGTGTCTACACTGACACTGCGTCAGCCTAACTACATCAACCTTGACTCTACACCGCTCGTGGAGATGGAGCTAGTAAGTCGGTATAGCTGGGCAGTTATGCTGGCAGGAGTGAAATTTAAGTGTAGAGACTTCCATAGTTAGGTCGACGTAAGCTGCCTTGAGTTGACCTCTCTAGTATAGACCAGACCGTAGATTACAGGGGTCTCATTCTCAGTGTTGTCATTTACATCTGTATAAAGTGGATGTAAAACACAAGGGGACATATTCTCATTTTTAAAAATGCCCCCCCTACAGTGGTTGCAGTGTAAAGTAGCCTTAAAGTAGGGTAATCAAATATACTATTTCAAGGACTTTTTGCACTGGCAGAGTGGTGAAAAGGGGCCACAGGTTCTGTCTACACTGCAATCCTGTAGACATCCCCTAGGCAGCTTTGATCTAGTTAGCTTGGGTCCTGGAGTAATGAAGACAGGGCAGGACAGATTTCCATGTGAGCTAGCTGCCCGACTAATTACCCAGAGTCCTATTGTTCCAGTACCGGAGCTAATGAGATTAAAGCTAGCTCAGGTATGTCTACATGAGCTGCAATCACACACAATGATTACAGTGTAAACATACCCTTAGCGTCAATGACACTCAGGCCTCTTAGTTTGGATTTGGTAGCGTATCACATCCACTTTGCACTGATATAAATGACTAACCAAGGCACAAAGCAACAGAGAATCAGACCCAATCTGAACTTTTGCATGCTTTTGCAAGCTCAAACCACTGACGTTCTCCCATTGTTGATGGCTATTATGCAACACGTAGCCACAGCTCTAAGTGTTAGGGTCTAGAAAACCTAGTTTATTCTAGATGATCATAAGAACAATTTAGCTCTTCCACTGCATGAAGGATACCAAAGCAAGGGGAATGGAAATTTCACAAGAGCACTTTCTGTTGGGGAAATTTCCAGTAGATTTTTGCAAAAGCAAGATTAGATTGTTCCGATAAGCATCTGAAATTTTTGGGTGCTTATCCAAATAGACCAAACCCTGCCAATCACTGAAGGAACCATGGAGAAAGCCAAGTTTCTCATGCGGGCAGAGACAGTATTCCGATTGAAAGAAAGATTTCCCTAGGGGCAGTCACTATCCCTTTATACATCTATATCTAACAGACAGCAATAAAATGCATTTATTTTTACAGGTACCAGTATGACTCACTTGATGGCAACCTGGTCTCTGGGACAAAAGGACATGAAATATACTCCGGCTACGCTCCCCACATGTGGTTTCAGGCTCATTCTGGCTAGATCTGGGTAAATCAGGCCCATAATGTCTCTACTATGTACTGCTAGAAATAATGTCATTCATGGGAAGCATTGTGCAATCTCACCCCCAGTCCCTGTATCCATGAGTGCTGCCCAAGCAGAGGCTGGATACCGCACGTTAGCACTCACAGAAGAAGAACAGAAAAGCCAAGTTCTGAAAAGATTCACTCTTGCCAGGGAATACATTGCAGGGGCCAAATTCCAGACTCAGATGCACACTTCCCATTCACTTCAATGGGCGCTGTGGAATGTTTATATATTTATCATTGTTAGTATTAAATTCTACCATCAGTGACTTAAAGAGCTTGATCTGCTTAGCTCCTCACACAGACAACTGAGAGGTGACTTGATTATGGTGCAGCAGCATCAGTACCTTCACGGGGAGAAAACATCGGGTACTGCCAGGCTCTTGAATCGAGCAGAGAAAGGCATAGCAAGATCCGATGCCTTAAAGATAAAGCCAGACTAATTCAGATTAGAAATAAGGTGCAAATTTATAACAGTGAGGGTGATTGGAAAAGACTACCAAGGCAAGTGGTGGATTCTCCTCTCTTGATGTTGTCAGATCAAGGCTGGATGCCTTTTGGGAATACACGCTTTAGTTAGACACAAGTTAAATCAAGGTAGTTAAGTCCCAAGCAGACTGAAAAAGAGCTACAAAAGGGTCTCACAAAACTGGGTGACTGGGCAACAAAATGGTAAAAATGAAATTCAGTGTTGATAAATGCAAAGTAATGCACATTGTAAAACATAATCCCAGCTATACATATAAAATGATGGGGTTAACCACTCAGGAAAGAGATCTTGGCGTCATTGTGGATAGTACTCTGGAAACAGCCATTCAATGTGCAGCGGCCGTCAAAAAAGCAAACAGAATGTTGGAAATCATTAAGAAACGGACAGATAGTAAGACAGAAAATATCATATTGCCTCTATATACATCTATGGTACGCCCACATCTTGAACACTGCGTACAAATGTGGTTGCCCCATCTCAAAAAGATACATTGGAATTGGAAGAGGTTCAGAATAGGGCAACAAAAAGGATTAGGGGTATGAAATGGCTGTCGTATGAGGAGAGATTAATAAAACGGGGACTTTTCAGCTTGGAAAAGAGAAAACTAAGGGGCGATATGATAGAGGTCTATTAAATCATGACTGGTATGGAGAAAGTAAATAAGGAAGTGTTATTTACTCCTTCTCATAACACAAGAACTAGGGGTCACCAAATGAAATTAATAGGCATCATTTGGCTGGCGATCAGCTGGAGTAAATCCCCAAAGCTCTGGTTTCAGTGGGGCTACATGGACTAGTGCCAGCTGAGGTTCTGGAGCCTGGACATGATGTCTGCATGTGACACAAAGAGAGGTCCTGGCTCATTGTCTGTTCAGCTCCAAACAACTTTCAAGTACTGTACATTCCACATCAACTGAGTGTGCACGGATTCATTTATTACTTTGCAAACATAGCAGGTGAAGAACTCAGCTCTGTGATGGCCTTTCAGTTTGAATTACTTCCTCCTTTACTCAGAAGACTCCACGAAATCTCTCAGCTACCAGACCTTGTGTTTTGAACACAGGTCCACAAAAGCCTAACGAATCGCCCGAGGTTTCTGCTGCTGAGGTCAGCAGTTAGGTTAATGAGCTGTTCCCACACTATTGTTTTGAAGCAAAGCACGAAGAAAACTCCTAGAGACTCATAGCTCAATTATATCCTTCACTGCAGCTAAAGGTGAACAGGATGTTAACACAGTTCAACAGGCACTGGAAACACGTGTAGACAGTATTAAAGAACACAATTCATAGCATAGGACTAGGTGTATTCGTAGCTTCCTCAGCTATGGTGCTCTCATTCATCATCTATCTTTTTTAATATCAATGGTGGCAGGCATCAAGCATGAAATGAAAGAACTTCATTCAGCTATGATCTGTGTACTGCTGTAACACCTCTGGATCAGATCCATTGTCTCCAGCTTTAAGCAACTTCCCTAGAAATTCACAAGACTCCAGTCTTCTAAGATCATCGTCAAGAGGTTCACTACTGCCCAGATCTCATTCACTGTATCTAGGGCAGAGCCCCTAAGGCCAGTGGGCCTTACTCTCTTACTATGCACAGAACCCCTGCTCTCCAAATGCCAGCACAAAGGGGACACAGAATCACATCTCAACAATCCCTGAGGGTCCATTGCTATCCAAACCGGCAAGCAGGTCACCTCTGAGAACGCCACCACCACGGTTGTACAGTCCAGCGCATCACTACCAAGGCTGTAAAGGGCCATCAGCATATTGTGAGCAGAGCTGGTTGGAAATTTTTTTGTCAAAACAGCTTTCTGTTGGAAAATACTATTCTGACGCAACCAACGGTTTTCACAAAATTGTGTCGATTTTGATGAAATTTTTGTTTAGAAAAAAAATTGGAGAAAAAGTTTTTAAAATGTCCCGTTTTGATGGTTTTGGAACTAGAAAAGTTCATTTTCTCAATTTGAAGTGACTTTTCTTTTTGCAATGTACTTTCCTTTCGGTTTGAAAGAAATGGTTGACATTGAAAGGCAACTTTCCAAATTTATTCTAAGGAGACATTTCATTTGACCCAAAACACTTTTTTTTTAATTGCATTTCGTGACAAATTGTATCTTTCTGTCCCAACTGGGGATGGGGAAAAAAAAAATTCAGAATCTCAATTATTTTCCTGTTTCAGAGTAACAGCCGTGTTACTCTGTATTCGCAAAAAGAAAAGGAGTACTTGTGGCACCTTAGAGACTAACCAATTTATTTGAGCATGAGCTTTCGTGAGCTACAGCTCACTTCATTGGATGCATACCGAATCCACGGTATGCATCCAATGAAGTGAGCTGTAGCTCACGAAAACTCATGCTCAAATAAATTGGTTAGTCTCTAAGGTGCAACAAGTACTCCTTTTCTTTTTAATTATTTTCCTGGGACAGAAAAGCCGTTTTCCAGCTAGCTCAAACTGAGGGTGATGGTCTGCTCTGTAAAATGTGTGAAGACACATATTGCTTTTGTGTCCGCTACAGTTATCTGTCTGCAAGGATGAGATTTAGCATACCACACTGGGGACAACGCTCTTCATTTCCATAGAATTGCCACACTGGACCAGACCTGTGGTCCATCAAGTCTCCTATCCTGTCTCTGAGAGCAGCCAGTACCAGATGCATCAGAGGGAGGTGTAAGAACCCTGCAGTAGGTAGGTAGATGTGGAATAACTTGCCCCCGACATCTGTCCCATTCTAATCTCTAAGAGTTAAAGATTGGCTTAAGACTTGAATCACAAGGTCTTATACCCCATCCACGATGTTTATTGTCATTAGTAATGATCACTCTGGATATTCCTGATATCCATGTAACTATCCAACCCCTTTTTGAATCTTCTTTAATTCTTGACTCTCATTGGCTTCCTGTGGCATCAACCCACAGCTAGATACTGGCAGACTCCGTTCTTCCGCAAGGCACAGAGCAGACTGAGGCTATGTCTCCACTCCAAAAGCTACAGCTTTGTTGTGGTGGCACTTCAGTGTGTAGACGCTCCCGACAGCAACCAGAGTCAAACTCCTGCTGCTGTATTTAATCTACCTCCCCGAGAGGCGGCAGTGAGGTTGGCAGAGGAATTCTTCTATCAACCCAGAGCTGTCTACACCGGGGTTAGGTTGGCCTAGCTACGTCCCTGAGTGGTATGGATTTTTCACAACCCCGGAGAGACGTAGTCATGCCAGCGTAAGTCCTCAGTGTAGTCCAGGCCTGCATTTCCATGGGAAGAAGCCACTTTCACTGCTGTTTGATGCCTGGTGGCATTTGCAATGCATGCCCCCCAGTTTTCATTGTTTAATGGAAGTGGTACTGAAAAGAATCCACAGGACAGCCCTAGGTGAGTGACCGGGGTTGTGCCTGCTTACACTGAGGCTGCACTGGGTCCTTTGCCTGGTAGATCCAGACGGTTTCACTGTGTATGGTCAAGGATTTGACAAACACTCATGGCATCTGAAAGAAGTTATCAGCCACTGTCAGGAAGCTGGACTTCACCTTCCCAAGTGCCAGCTGGCCCCCATCTCAGTGGCATTCCTTGGGCACTGCGTGTCCAGCGCAGGCAGTGAACGGGACCCTGCCAACACACACAGGTAAAAATGCAACCGTGGAAAGAGCTTTTCCTTGATTATTGTTCTTTGGGTGGCCAAAGTTACTTGTTTCAGGCCTCTGAGGGTTGATTCAAAGCTTCCCAATTTAAATCCGCCACTAGGCGCCTAAAATGGGCAACCGGAGCCCACGCATGTGTGAAATCTGGGCCCATTACGAGCAAAGCCTTTGAGAAACCTGCTGCTGTCATTTTCACACAGGAAAGTGCCTTTTCACTGGAAAGTTGAACACAGCTCAGGTAACTTTTTCAAGCAGTGCTCTGTGTGCAGCCAGTATTGGCCAGTTCCCAGCTATGCTGACCCGGTTCCCCCCTTACGCTGATGGCTCTTGGTTTGCTCTTGGAGCTGGCTCGCAAGAACCTCAGGCTGGCCCCGGGGGTCTGGAAAATCAGAGCGATGGCTCCACTGACTTTGAGAACTACTCCAGAAGCAACCGAAGATATTGCAAGCTCCTTCCCCTCAGGGATCCAACTCTTCTGCTGAGCTGCCAGCATGATCTGTTTATCTGTCCTAGATACTTATCTGGCCCCCCACTGCTGTAGCATCTGGGCACTTCATAACCCTGCCCTGGGTCTAGTTTCACAGCACCCCTGCAAGGTAAGAAAGTGCTATTCTCCCCAGTTTACAGCTGAGGGACCGAGCAGAGGCTTAGAGAGATTAAATAACTTGCCCAAGGTGACACAGAAAGCCATTGTCAAAGCAGGAAATTCAACCAGGGTCTTGCGTGCAGATGTGGTTGCCCCATCTCACAAAAGATATATTGGAATTGGAAGAGGTTCAGAAAAGGGCAACAAAAAGGATTAGGGGTATGGAACGGCTGCCATCTGAGGAGAGATTAAGAAGACTGGGACTTTTCAGCTTGGAAAAGAGATGACTAAGGGGGGATATGACAGAGGTCTATAAAATCATGACTGATATGGAGAAAGTAAATAAGGAAGTGTTATTTACTCCTTCTCATAACACAAGAGCTAGGGGTCACCAAATGAAATTAATAGGTAGCAGGTTTAAAACAAAAAAAAGGAAGTATTTCTTCACACAACGCACAGTCAACCTGTGGAACTCCTTGCCAGAGGATGTTCTGAAGGCCAATACTATAACAAGGTTCAAGAAAGAACTAGATAAACTCATGGAGGATAGGTCCATCAATGGCTATTAGCCAGGATGGGCAGGGAGGGTGTCTCTAGCCTCTGTTTGCCAGAAGCTGGGAATGGGTGACAGGGGATGGATCACTTGATGATTACCTGTTCTGTTCATTCCCTCTGGGGCACCTGGCATTGGCCACTGTCGGTAGACAGGATATTGGGCTAGCTGGACCTTTGGTCTGACCCAGTATGACCGTTCTTATGTAAATCCCAGACAAGCATGCTAACCACTGGACCATCCTTTGAGCTCTGGCTATAAGAAAGAGCAGCTCTGTTGCATGGGAATTGGAATGAGCTTGTGTCATGGCTCTCAACTTTTGGTACATTGTGATCTAGAGCTGAAGGGGAAATGGTTTTCCCATCCCGTGAACATTTTCAAGGTCTTGAAAAATTTTTCTATCCTTAAATGGGACAAAAAGTCAAACCCTTTAAAACTTTTGTGAAAATCTGAAAAAAAAAAAAATAAAAAAGGAGGTCCAGGACAATCCAAATATTTCATGTGGATCATTTTGAAATGTTTCGTTTCAATCTGAATGACCCTTTTTTTTCTTGACTTCAATAAGCTTCAATTTAAAAATGAAAAGTCATTGTGAACTGGAAAAGCTGGAACTGTTCGTTCCCAAAATACCAAAACAAAACATTTTTCCAACATTTTTTCAAGTCGAGAACTTTGTCAGAACTGACTCTACCCCATGAAAAGTTGCAATTTTGACAAATTGGGGATTTCCGACTCAAAACTATTTAATCCAAAATTTCCTGACAAGCCCTACTGTGACCTGCTTTTCCCTGCAATCCCCTTCCTGTCTATCCGGGACGTAATCAAGACCTCCTCTCATTTAGCAGTATGGCTAAGGTATGGACACCTATTCATGACCCCCAGGTCCCTAATCCAATGGAGACGGCAATGGGACTGGCTTCAGCTCTGACGCCGGCTCTGTGACCCTTTGCAAATCACACAGACCAACCTTTTGAAACTTGGGTGCATAAAGTTAAACATCTGGATGCAAAGGTGCTGAGCACCCATAGCTTCCATTGACTTCAAGGAGAGCTGCACGTGGGTCACTTTTATTGCAATGCGTAAATATTAATTTAAGTGCCTAACTTTACCCACCCATGTTTTTTAAACCTCTCCAGCCTGCGCTTTCCACTTCTGTGAAATATTCCGCTGCTTCTCAGAGGGGCTGTGATCGTTAAGCCGGCTACATTCAGGAAGCGTCATTGTGACAGCTGTCACTTTGGCCCACATCAGGGACTGAGTCGGGGACCTCCACAGCTAAAAGCAGAAGCCTTCCCAGCTAACAACTGTAAGAAGCCCATATCATCTCAACTGGACACAGAGGAAGAAGGGTAACTTGCTTACTGGTGTGCTGCAGGAGGCATGAACCGAAGCCCACTAGGATGCACACAAAATCCTGCAGTGGCTGGAGATCTCAGAGCCCTGGGATTCCCAGCTTATTTGGAAAACTGCCCCTCGCCAAACTTTGCACCATGCTGGCAGATTCACAAACCCCAGCTCATGCAGTCGGGCTCCTTGTGCTCTTCTGAGTTGGGATGGTAGGGGACCTAGAGATCCATGCACATACTGCTAATATCCATGATTATGATACGTGTTCTGGTAGCACCCACAATAATGTGCTAGGTGTTGGCCAAGCATATGGTAAGCCATAGTCCCTTCTCCTGGGGCTCCATCCTGAGCTCCTTGGGGCTGATGGAGCAAAACACTTAAGCATAATTGAAGCCAATGGCACTGCTCACATGCTTAAATTAAATACATGCTTACGTGATTTACTGGATCCAGGCCAAAGTGCTCAGCAATTTGATCCTCAAGAGCTCAAAATCTAGGACAACAGACAAAGAGCCTGATCCAAAGTCTATTGAAGTCAATGGAAAGAAACCCATTGAGTTCTGTAGGCTTTGGATTAGGACCAAAGGGTGGAGGGAGAGGAATGAAAAATATAATCAGCATTTCCCCCCTTGTAATAAATAGCAACTATCCTCAACTAGCCACTGAGCTAGTCAGGAAGCAGGCTGGACTAGTGACTGGAGTACTGAACTGGCCCTCAGGAGACCTGTCTTCTGTTCCTGGTTCTACTGCTGGCTGATCTTGGGCAAGTCACTTCCTTTTTCCATGCCTCAGCTTCCCCATCTGTAAAATGGGGATAATGCTTGTGAAGGGCTTTAGAGATGACGATAAGGACTGGGTATTATCATCAGTCGTTAGCTGGCTAATTTCTGGTGGGCATCATGTGAAGCAGCTACTACTGTTATGTCAGAGAGTGGCAGAGACTAAAGGTTTTCTGTCTTGGAAGACGGAGTTCAGGGCTGCAGAGATCCACAGGCTGCAGCCAACACCAGGCCATGGCTACAGCCATATTAGAGTTAGCTCATGTTTCAATAGCAGTATAAATACAAACTTTGTGTGCCTTAAGAAGGAGACCAACACAGGCATCATGGGAGAGGCAGATTTGGAGTAAGGATTTGATGAAGAGGTGAGTGACCCCAGAGATCAATTTAGAGGAGGGTAAAGTGGTGGTTGGAGAAGGAGCCAAAGGGAGAGTTGAAGTTGGCATAAATGGTGGGAGGAAAGTGGGGCTAAGAGACAATAGCAGGTAATTAGGGAGGAGAAGATTATGTAGACAGTAAAGTTTGAGGTATACGACAAAGTATCATCCCCAAAATACTCAGGCCAGCCCTGGGCATAGTGATGTGATCATGCTGGACAAGAGTCCTTTACAATTATGAGGAATGGGGGAAAAAAACTCTTTTGCAGGCCTCCCTGAGAATGCCAAGGCTGTCTCCGGCGTGGAGCTCTCAGAGAAATACTAACAGACAACAGAAGGAATTGGTCAGATTTTGGTGTTTAGGAACTGACAGTGGCTCCAGCTGAAATGATACAAACTCTACCTTCACCGCTGATCAAAAGTTTGAAATTTATCAGTGTTGCCAACTCTCACCATTTTATCACGAGTTGAGGTATTTGGTGTTTTTCTTAAAGCTCCAGTGTCTAGAATCCTGTGATTGGGTGAAATTCTCAACTTTCAGTGTTTTAAAAAATAAGTTTCTAGCTCTGATGGTTGCAGAGAAAAGCTTGACAATATCAACCCTAAAGGTTCAAAACCCAGAAGGCAAATAAAAGAAATATAACTTTAACTGTTCTTAAAAAAAATCTCATGATATTAAGCCAATCTCATGATTTTAGGAGGCCTGACTCATGAACTTTGAATGCTTGGGGTTGGCAATTCTGTTGTGAAGAACAGAGGGCACAAGATTCACTGACACACACGTGTTATCCATCAAAATCTCTTAACCATGCCCGTTCCTTTAGCTTCTGCAGCATGCAGCTTTTGTAGACGTATGCTGATCAAAAACTGCTTGAGGTCTTTGACAAGTAAAGAAAGACACCAAGTGTTTGCTGTGATATCAGCAGAATGTGAACTCCCCAAAACAAAACAAAAAGTAAAACCTCTCAATAGGACAGTCTGACAGACGGATTAACACTCAAAGAAATAAGCGAGCTAGCTATGAGTTGCCAGAACCTGAGCTGGATGCAAATGTTTACACTAGTTAAACAGGTCAGGAGAGTGGCCGCAATTTTCCAAAGTGATGAGGGATCATGGGGCCCTGACTTTAGGCACCAGGGGATTGGTCCTGCTTTGAGCAGGGGATTGGACTAGATGACCTCTTGAGGTCCCTTCCAACCCTGATATTCTATGATTCTATGACTCTGAAGGAGCCAGAGTATCAGAAAGCGATGAGCACCTGCCCTCGGAAAATCAGGTCTGTCAAGAGTGTTTACAATTAAAAACAGTTTATGGTGTGAACAGATTTTCAAGGAGAAAAGACTTGTCCTAAGAGGGTGATGGTTTTTAGAGTGTGGTTTTAGTGACAATCAGGGAGATATGCTGAAGATAGCTAGGGAAAGTGACAGAAGGACATTCATACATTCCTTCGATATAGTCTACTGTCTTTTCTTCTCTTTTTTCTTTTCCTCCCTTGTTCTTCCAATCCTCTCTCCTTCCCTTTCCTTCAGTCACCTCCTCCTTCCCTCTTTCCTCCCTAGCTTTCGTCTTTGTATCTCTCCTTCACCCTCTTTCTGCCACACTCACTCGTTCACTCTCAGGTCCTTTATCTCTCCACACCCAGCCCCAGCCTCAATACTCTGCTGTGATCTGGTGTTCATCTGTGGCACGTGGCTTCTGAACAGAGACGTGGATCGTGGGCTGGTTCAACAGGCATGTGTCTCTGGGTGATGGTGTGGCTGAGCTTCAGCAGACTTATTGCTCATAGCAGTGGCCAGTTTCAGACAGATAGATCCAGAGCCGGCTTTAGACTCACTGCGGGCCAGGGAAGAACCTAAGGAGTAGGCCCTCACCTCGCCTCCTGCCGCCTGGGGCTGAAGCCAAAGCCCCGGACTGAAGGCCAAGCCTCCTGGCAATGCCACTCGCCCCCCCGAATGTTCCTTTGTGCCCCCCTAGGTGGGCGTGCCCCACAGTTTGGAAACTGCTGCTTTAGTGTGATTTATTTTCACTTTTAGAGATTAAATTACTGTACTACTCACATTACATTTACTCACTGTGATTCTGTAGATAGGAAGTAATTTAGCTTCGCGGGCTGTCCTGTGGCGTGCCCTGCTTGCTACCCCCTAACGCTGGCCCCGCATGAATCAGATTTGGGGGAGGGGGGTTGAGGGAAAACGCTCTCTAGAAAGGAGGGTCTATTGGATAGGCGACTGGCCTGAAATTTGCGTGACTTGGGTTGGGTTCGATCAGATTTCCTGTGTGATCTTCTCTCTGACCCTTTATTTCAACAGAGTCAGGTGTCATGTTCTAACATCATTTTACCTTTCGCTAGAGCCACCTGCTTTTACATAACTGCATGCTCTGGGTTCATATGCTCCCAGTATCCTTCACCATTAAATAGGCATGGACTGTACCAACACAGGCCTCCCGACATTTTCAGAAGTGCGAAACCAGCCCCAGATCTGCAGTGACTACCACAGCTTCTCCAAGGGCTATGCTTCAGTCAAGCACAGTGTCCCCGGGACTCCATCACACGATGGACGCGACACTGTATGGCAGACACGCAGGCTTCTGAAGGCATGTGCAATCGGTTGATTTAACGGGTCTTCTGGGACTGGCCTGATGTCGTGTTTGGTGCTCTGCAATCAAATGCGCAATGTCTGCTCTCACTAAGTAGGAGAGGGCCAGGAGATGACAATTCATAAGTAGCTCCTTTGACAACAATTGGTCTGTTCATATCTATCTAGGTACTTATGGAGCCCTCATCACCATAGAATCTGAGCAGGGGATTTATCCTGGTAACACCCCTGTGAGGTAGGGTTACTCCTCATGAACAGGTGAGGAACTGAACACCAAAAGACTAAGGCCAGGACCCTCAAGGTATTTAGGCACCCAACTCCCATTTATTTTCACCTAAAAACCTTTAAGATCTGTGCTTAAATGACTTGCCCAAGATCACACATGGAGTCTGTGGAAGAGCCAGGAATCTGATCTCCTGGTTCAGTGCCTTAACCACAAGACTATCCTCCCTCTAAGAGAATGCTTGATCTCCAGATAAGCTGACCTCAGTGGGACCCTTTCCATTGACTTCAATGGGCGTTGGATCGGGCCCTACCTGCTGGCCAAGAGAACTTCCTAACTTGTTTCTTCACATTCAAAGACAGCATCGTAAAGCAATGAGAAATTTCAACATGAATGTCTCCTGAGCCCGAAATGATTTGGAGCACTCTTATATCATGCCATAGAACATCGTCTGTCACATTATGATTGTTGGGACAGAAGAGGAAGGAAAACTGTAAATTAAGACACTCTCCACATAATTGTATATATTTCCCTCCCTTCTGAAGCTTCACGTTCTTGGATTTAGAAGAATGCCTCATTGGGTGTTCAGCTAATGGAAAGGTTTGTTTCACAGTCCTACACTATAGCATGGGTGGTCTTGGCCCTTTCATTTTATTTATTTTTTGTCCTATAAAGTGAACTCCATTGAAAAAAAATAAGTCCCTTTAAAAAAGACAATCTGTGCAGCACCCGTCATTCAAACTGCATCCCAAACTGGAGGAAACTAATAATTAATGACCTGGGAAAGAGAAGTTATGAGATATTGACTATAACAGGATTCAGAAAAGAAGTAGATAAGTTCATGGAGGACAGCTCCATCAATGGCTATTCACCAGGATGGTCAGGGAGGGTGTCTCTAGCCTCTGTTTGCCAGAAGCTGGGAATGGGAGACAGGGGATGGATCACCTGTTCTGTTCATTCCCTCTGGGGCACCTGACACTGGCCCCTGTCGGAAGATGGGATACTGGGCTAGATGGACCTTTGGTCTGACCCAGTATGGCCATTCTTATGCTCTTATGGGCAAAGAAGGGAGAAAGGATCCATTTCCAGTCGGCTGAAATACATATATAAATAAATAAAACACAGAGCTGGGGTGAGGCCGTTCCAGACTGTAGGAAATGCAGAGAAGGAGACGACATCGTCAGAGGTAGGGTTGTTCCTTTGCACTGAGATGAGGCTGAGGTTAAGGGGGAGGCAAGGAAGTGAAGCAGCAAAGAAAAAGCCAATTATTTTTATAAGGCAGTTTTGAGCTGGGTCCTTGCTATATAAACGGGAGCTGGTGGCCCTGGAGCAGGATGGGAGAGGATGGTGGCCGTGGTTGGCAGCATTTTGCTCACGCTGAAGTCTGGAGACACTTTGGGAAGGCTGAGACAGATATAGCCACTAAACAGAGAAGATGTTTGTGTGGGTGAGGATCTCAGCAGAGTTGCACTTGAGGCAGGAGTGGCACCCATGGGCAATGGAGGTGTGCCGTCTCCCACCGATGTGCCTCAAGACACAATGAAAGAAAGAAGAACTCGTTCCATTCAAAGGCTAGCTGGCTGCCGCCCACAGCTGCAGACAGCACACCTGTGCTGAAAATGAAACTGACCTCTCCAAAGAGAAGCCAAGTAGCATAACTGAAAGAAAGGCTTAGCTTGTGCTTTAAGCAGGGGGCAACGCTTCATGAGATATGGAACCTATGTCTTCCTTTACAATAGGGGTTCAAACCCCTTTTTCCATAACAGGACCACTCCAAGCCCCGACTGAGATGACCCACTGACAATTGTTGGAGAATGTTAAGGCTGAGAACTCTGCAAATCACATAAGAACATAAGAACGGCCATACTGGGTCAGACCAAAGGTCCGTCTAGCCCAGTATCCTGTCTTCTGACAGTGGCCAAGGCCAGGTGCTTCAGAAGGAATGAACAGAACAGGTCATCATCAAGTGATACATCTCATGTCCATCACCTTTCTGTGCCTCAGTTTCCCTGTCTGTGGAAAGGGGATTACAATGATATATGTACAAGTAGTTTATGTGGAGAAAGGACTAGAACTGGTGGGTGGATGTTGAAGCCAGACAAATTCGAATTAGAATTAAGGAGCAAATTTGGTAACAGAGAGGGTCATTCATCATTGGAACAAACTACCAAGGGCAGTGGTGGATTTTCCATCTCTTGAGTCTCCAGATCAAGACTGGATGTCTTTCTGGGAGATGTTTATTAGGCTTAATACAGGGTTAGCTGGATGAAACGTAATGGCCTGTGATATGCAGGAGGTCAGACTGGGCCTTAAACTCTGTGTATTGATGAATCTATGATTGTAACATTTAGAGCTCGTTGAGACACAGAAAAACAATTTCATAAACATTTATGAAATTCCAAAGTTTTTTCTATTTCCCAGGGTTTGAAACAGGTGAAATTTTCCACAATTTTTTTTCCAATTAAAATTTGCACTGCAATCATTTCCAAAAAATTTTGTTGACAGGAATCCTGGCTTTCCAGTAATAAAACAGGTTTCAGTAAGTACCAAAAATCACACTAAACAATTTGGAAAATTCTCCCCTTCCCCCATGGGAAATATAGATAATGTCAACAATTTGGGGGCAAAAAGTTTTGGTTTTGACAAAAGACCATTTTCTTCTATGTAAAGAATTAGCGTGTGAAAAATGTATACCGGCTCTGGAAAGATTTACCTCTCTCACAGGGTGCTGTGATACATGCTTATAAGGGCTCGTCTACGCACAAACGTTGTACCTCGTTAGCTACCCTGCTATGGTTCATAGATTATAAAGCCAGGAAGAACTGCTGTGATCATCTAGTCTGACCTCCTGCATAACACAGTCCATAGGACTTGGCTGAATTAATTCCTCTTTGAACAAGGGCATATATTTTAGAAAAACTGCCAATCATTGAGTAGTTAAAGCGGTACCATCACATTAGTATAGGTGCAGTTATACGTCACTAGGAAAGTGCTTTATACTGTAGCTTTTCCTGTGTGCAAATACGCTATGCTGGTACAAGGCGCTGTAATAGGGTGCTTGGAGGGCTAGGCTGCCTAATGGTTGGAGCGCCTGACTTCCGGCCCCTTGCTTCCCTGAATGAGGTGCCTCAGTCCTTAAGGTGATGTGGTAGAGGGACCCGGGCCCTCCCTCTCCACCAGGGCCCTGTCTGAAGCAACACGGGCGGGATCTTCCCAGCAGAGTCCAAGTCCACTGCCCCGGGCTACTTCCTACCTCTGTCTCTTCAGTTTGGAGCATGGTCCAAACAGCCTATAATGGCGCAACTCAAGTAGCGCCCCCTTGTGGACCTTTTGCAGCCTCCGGTCCCTCTGGGCGGGACAGAGGTAAGATTGGAGATAGAACGTAAGGTAGCTCGGAAACACAGGTCACTCATTGCTCGGTGGTCCCCAATTTCCTCAGCTGTCTCCCTTGGTCAGGGACTCAGGGCTTCTTCCCCGGTGGCTATCCCAGCTCTCAAGCTCCTAATGACTCTCCCCACATGTAAGGAGGCAGCTAGCTCCTGCCTCTTCACCAGTCAGCTCTCAACTGAGCCAGACTCTCTCCTTGTCTTCTCCCTCCAGGCCTGGCCATGGCTGCAGGGCTAGCTGGGCCTGTGGCCTTGTCTTCTCTTTAACCCCTTTTCGGGCTGGCATGAGGTTTCTCAGCTTTAGCAAAGCCACCTTTCTACCAGTGTAACTGTGTCCAGCCTAGGGATTGTATTGCTTGAACTATATCAGTAAAAAAATCATCCCCTTAGACAACGAAGGGTATGTCTACCCTGCAAAAAAATCTCCCGGCAGCAAGTCTCAGAGCCCGGGTCTGCAGAAAGAAAAGGAGGACTTGTGGCACCTTAGAGACTAACCAATTTATTTGAGCATTTAAACTTGGATTCTCCTGAGTCAAATTTATTTAAGTCTCTCAACTTTATTTGAGTCTCTAAGGTGCCACAAGTCCTCCTTTTCTTTTTGCGAATACAGACTAACATGGCTGCTACTCTGAAACGGGTCTACAGACTCATGCTCGCGGGGCTTGTGCTACAGCACTAAAAATACCAGTGTAGACATTCCCACTCGGGCTCTGGAGCCCGGCGAGGGGCGTGGGTCTCAGAGCCTGAGCAGGAATATTTACACTACTATTTTGCAAAAAGAAAAGGAGTACTTGTGGCACCTTAGAGACTAACCAATTTATTTGAGCATGAGCTTTCGTGAGCTACAGCTCACTTCATCAGATGCATACCGTGGAAACTGCAGCAGACTTTATATATACACAGAGAATATGAAACAATACCTCCTCCCACCCCACTGTCCTGCTGGTAATAGCTTATCTAAAGTAATCATCAGGTTAGGCCATTGCCAGCACAAATCCAGGTTTTCTCACCCTCCACCCCCCCACACAAATTCACTCTCCTGCTGGTGATAGCCCATCCAAAGTGACAACTCTTTACACAATGTGCATGATAATGAAGTTAGGCCATTTCCTGCACAAATCCAGGTTCTCTCACTCCCTCACCCCCCTCCAAAAACCCACCCCCATACACACACAGACTCACTCTCCTGCTGGTAATAGCTCATCCAAACTGACCACTCTCCAAGTTTAAATCCAAGTTAAACCAGAACATCTGGGGGGGGGTGGGGGTAGGAAAAAACAAGAGGAAATAGGCTACCTTGCATAATGACTTAGCCACTCCCAGTCTCTATTTAAGCCTAAATTAATAGTATCCAATTTGCAAATGAATTCCAATTCAGCAGTTTCTCGCTGGAGTCTGGATTTGAAGTTTTTTTGTTTTAAGATAGCGACCTTCATGTCTGTGATTGCGTGACCAGAGAGATTGAAGTGTTCTCCGACTGGTTTATGAATGTTATAATTCTTGACATCTGATTTGTGTCCATTTATTCTTTTACGTAGAGACTGTCCAGTTTGACCAATGTACATGGCAGAGGGGCATTGCTGGCACATGATGGCATAAATCACATTGGTGGATGTGCAGGTGAACGAGCCTCTGATAGTGTGGCTGATGTTATTAGGCCCTGTGATGGTGTCCCCTGAATAGATATGTGGGCACAATTGGCAACGGGCTTTGTTGCAAGGATAAGTTCCTGGGTTAGTGGTTCTGTTGTGTGGTATGTGGTTGTTGGTGAGTATTTGCTTCAGGTTGCGGGGCTGTCTGTAGGCAAGGACTGGCCTGTCTCCCAAGATTTGTGAGAGTGTTGGGTCATCCTTTAGGATAGGTTGTAGATCCTTAATAATGCGTTGGAGGGGTTTTAGTTGGGGGCTGAAGGTGACGGCTAGTGGCGTTCTGTTATTTTCTTTGTTAGGCCTGTCCTGTAGTAGGTAACTTCTGGGAACTCTTCTGGCTCTATCAATCTGTTTCTTTACTTCCGCAGGTGGGTATTGTAGTTGTAAGAAAGCTTGACAGAGATCTTGTAGGTGTTTGTCTCTGTCTGAGGGGTTGGAGCAAATGCGGTTGTATCGCAGAGCTTGGCTGTAGACGATGGATCGTGTGGTGTGGTCAGGGTGAAAGCTGGAGGCATGCAGGTAGGAATAGCGGTCAGTAGGTTTCCGGTATAGGGTGGTGTTTATGTGACCATTGTTTATTAGCACTGTAGTGTCCAGGAAGTGGATCTCTTGTGTGGACTGGACCAGGCTGAGGTTGGTGGTGGGATGGAAATTGTTGAAATCATGGTGGAATTCCTCAAGGGCTTCTTTTCCATGGGTCTAGATGATGAAGATGTCATCAATATAGCGCAAGTAGAGTAGGGGCTTTAGGGGACGAGAGCTGAGGAAGCGTTGTTCTAAATCAGCCATAAAAATGTTGGCATACTGTGGGGCCATGCGGGTACCCATAGCAGTGCCGCTGATCTGAAGGTATACATTGTCCCCAAATGTGAAATAGTTATGGGTAAGGACAAAGTCTTTTTGCGAATACAGACTAACACGGCTGTTACTCTGAAACTACTATTTTGAAGAGCTGTAGCCTGAGCCCTGGGAGTCCGTAGTCTGTAGACCTGGGCTCCGAGACTTGCTGCCGCGGGAAGGAGGAGAGGGGTTGCAGTGTAGACGTACCCATAAAGCTATACCAGTACAAAAACTGGGGAGAGCAGGGCTAAGAGACGTTGAGAGCCTTTGATAAAAAGTGCTATAGAAATGTAAAGTGCTATTTCATTGTCGGTATCACTGAGAAGAGAAGGGGAGCTTAAATATTCAGCTGACAAACAAGTACAGTAAGGAGCAATGCCTTTGTGATGCTTAGGATTTCCTTCGGCTCAGAGGCTCTCTCTAAAGGGAGCCCCCTATGGTAGGGAGTTAAGAAAATGTGAGTTTGTGTTCAAATGTCAGTGAAAAAAGTGGTAACGTTTGGAAAAACACCTAGGATGCATATGATCATTTTTTGTAAAGGTCGTGCCGGGCAAGACTTCCAAAAATAAAGGAAGAGAGGAAAGTTGGTGGGTAAATGGCATCAGGAGAGTCCAAGTTTAAAGGTCGGATAAGGAGATGTGTGGAATGGGAGGTGTGTAGTCACATTGCTTAAGGCACTACTAGAAGGCACTATCGGTATGTCTATACTGCACACTAAACCTGGGCTCTGACTCTGGTTTGAGCCCAGCCCTCTTTCCGTCCACACTCAAATCAGTCTGACTCGGGACAGCAAACACTCAGGATCTGAGTCCTAGGATGCTACTAAGGGGGCAGGAGGTCAGAGCCCAAGTAATGCTGCAACTCGCGTCAAAGCCCTGTCATTTTGTAGTGTGGACGCAGGTCAAGCCACAGACCCGAGGCACAAGCTCTATGTAGTATAGTGTGGATACATCAGCATGACTGTGAGCCCCGGGTCCAGCAAGTGGAAACCCAGGTCGACAATGTAGTGTGGACGCTCAGGCAAGGGCTAGAAGACACCAAGTCCACAAATCGGGGTGTCGCATGCAGTGTAGACATACCCTAGATACTGCAGAGAGGCGCACAGCACAAGAACCTGGCTCTGAAGCATGTTAAGAACATGAGCACTTGCACCAGATGCATTCGGCCCATAAGGCTTTTGCTACGTGTTGGAACCCCACGCCGATACAGAATGGAACTGTACGGAACCCCAAGCTGATCACCGCAATGCTGAAGGGAGGCCTAGACCGTGCTCAGGGGTGAACTGCGAGAGTCTGGAGAAAAAGGTCAAGATTTCCTCCCCGTTCCCCCAGGCTGGGGAATGGCAAGGGAACCACTACACAGCTGTGATCACATCCTCTGGGCTGTGGTAACCCCAGCTTACACCCCAGGTATGTACGTGTAGATGGTTTATGTAGGTTTATGTAGTCGTGGATCCACCGGCCCCATCTCTATCCCTCATTACCTGCCCCTATTCTGTCCTATTCAGGTTCTTACACTGCGCTGCCCATCACTGTAGTATCTGAGCTCCTTCAAGAGTGTAGTAAGCACTAAGGCCCCACTCCTCAAAGGTATTTAGGCACTGAAATCAATGGCATAAAGCCAAGCATGTCTATCAGTCTTTGCAGGATTAGGGCCCCAAAGCCCATTGAAATCAATGGGAGTCTTTGGATTAGGCCCACAAAGGAGATCCTCCAAGTTAGGGCAGAGGGAGCCCCCAGGATGACACAGTTCTGCCGTCAGCAGGGGTCAGACCCACAGCTAAGCCTCGCTTTATCCTGGCCCCATGCAGCAGAACGCCTGTGTTCAGAACCTGCATTGCTCGGGCTGGAGGACTAGTTCTAATTTTGCACTTGGAGACACTGACTGTGGGCCCGATCCCGTTCCAACGGAGGGGAGCGGGGGTTATTATTGGCTTCAAAGATAATAGGCTCGGCTTCTCTCTGCCTACTGGAAAACACAGCGTAGAACTGCAAGTTTATATCACACATGCCAGTAGCCACATCACAGTGCTGTATAACTCTCAGCTGTCCAAACGCAGCTCACTGTGACTCAGAGCCCGGAGGATTTCCTTCTGTGACACACTTGTGTAATGTTTGTTAAGCGCTGTCATTACACCCATAAAGTCCTTTGAAAGTCAGTCTGGCTATTTGAATCACGCACTCTAGGAATACGAAAGTACCTGAGTCAGCCACAAAGGAAAAACAGGGAGAAGAACAACAGCATATTGGCAGAAGTCACTTTTTACCCCCCTTCTCCTCCCCCTCCATGAGCAAAACTCACGTACTTCATTTTCTTACAGGAACTTTTATAGGGGGAAAAAAGGATAATTCTGGGACACAGCACAAACTTGCATGCACTCCTACATGTAATAATTATTATTGTTTGTAATACAATAGTGCCAAGTAAGATCAAGAATTGTGCTCGGGGCTGTACAAACACTCTGCCTTAAAAGCTTACAATCTAACTAGACAAAGGGTGGAAAATGAAAGCACAGAGAGGTGAAGTATTTATATGTAGCTCCTCTTATATGGCATTTTTTATTGGTAGATCTCAGAAGCCTTGACCAAGGAGGTCAGTATCATAATCCCTGGGTGACAGGATTTCTCCCATCACCTGCTAGACAGATTGCCTTCCGGCCAGAGGGGTCAAGCTAGGTAAGGATCATTAGACACCTGAGCATTATAAGAAGCTGAGGAGAGGAGAAACTGTAGAGAAGTAATGGTCTCAAGGAGTAATGGTCTCAAGTTGCAGTGCGGGGAGGTTTAGGTTGGATATTAGGAAAAACTTTTTCACCAGGAGGGTGGTGAAGCACTGGAATGGGTTACCTAGGGAGGTGGTGGAATCTCCTTCCTTAGAGGTTTTTAAGGCCTAACTTGACAAAGCCCTGGCTGGGATGATTTAGTTGGGGATTGGTCCTGCTTTGAGAAGGGGGTTGGACTAGACGACCTCCTGAGGTCCCTTCCAACCTTGATCTTCTATGATTCTATGAACTAAGAGAACGCAGGACAGTCCTGCAAGGAAAGTGTCACCATGAGCAAGGCAGGCTCTCGTGAGAAATGTCCTGAGTAGAGCGACCCTATGTCCCGTGTTGGCCAGGACAGTCCCTATTTTAAACCCTGTCCCAGGCGTCCTGACTTTATTTTTGGGCGAAAGTGGGTCTTTTTCCCAACTTGATCAGCAAGAGCAAACAGGACAAATGACCACTTTTGTAAAAAAAGTGGGGTGTAGGGGAAAATGCTGGGGGGAGGGGGGGAGTGGCGATAATACCAGCCCCACGCAGTGGGGAGGCAGGCCTCGGGTGACCCGAAACACCAGCCCCAGTCTAGCACAGGGGGCAGACAGGGCTCAGGTAAGCCGTGACACCAGACCCATGCAGGGATGGGGCCAGGGCTCAGATGAGTGGCTCAGGCCAGCTCTGCACTGGGGGTGGGGGGGGGGAAGGGTTCAGGCTAGCCCCATGTGGTGTCCTTTTTCCCTTTGGGAAATATCATCACCTTAGTCCTGAGGCAGACCTGAGGGTGGAATTGGCAATTTTGACGTAGTCCTGCAGAGGACCTTCTTGTTGACCATTGATTGGAGCATATTATGTTGGACTGGAGAAACATTTTGGCCCGTGGACTAAGACCCAGAACATGCACACAAGGATAAACCGATGCAATACAGGGGATACAGCCAAAGAGAGGGCGGGTTGCTAGACAGGCAGATGAGTGTAATGCTGCTTCTAGAAACAAGGAGGCACTAGACTGTGAGGAGAGATGGTTACACCCCCTTTTACAGATGGGGAAACTGAGGCACAGGTCAGGGAAGTGACTTGCTCAGGGCCACCCAGCAGCATCTCCAATGAACAACCCACTAGACAACACTGATTCTCAAGAATCAAAACTGTCAGGACTGGATCTGAAGATGTAACACTTTGTAAGGGAGACAGGGGACAATTGCTTTCTAGTGGTGAGAGTGGGAGTTAGGACTCCTGGGTTCTATTCCTAGCTCTGCCATGGACTTGTCGTTTGACCCTAGGCAAGGGCTCTAACATCTTGGTCTCTGCTTCCTCATCTGTAAAATGGGGATAAAATGCTATTTAACCTTCTTTGCAGAGGGATTAATGCATGTTAATGACGTTCTTTGAGCCACTCAGAAGAGACGCACCATATAGGTATAAATGACCACCGGTGGAAGTGCTTTGTGGGTGAGGCTTTTTAAGGCAAAAAGTCTCAAAAAGAGAAATGGTTCACTTTTTTTGAGGGGGCGGAGGAGAAAGAAAACACTTTTCCTTGCCTTGACATACTGTTTCAACTTCCACAAGGCTTTTGTGGGCTTTTGTGGCCAATTCATCTGCGCACCTAAAAAGTTATCTTGAAACTGAAAAGAACAAATATGAGGGTGCGCACGATCTATGATGAGCAAACCAAATCCTAAATGAGTACATAACAGCTTCTTTTGAAAATGCACTCGGCAGCCTGGAAGAGTCCCAGATAAAACACTAACTCAGATTCTAGAAAAACTTGATTTTCCTGTCCCCGTCACAAGCTTCTGGTGTGACTTTAATCATCTCAATTGCTCTGTGCCTCAGTTTCCCCTGTGTAAAATGGGCATAATAGTTGTGATTTCTGTTGCCCTTTGTCAGTTTAGACTGCAAGCATTCCCAAGGCAGGGATGGCCTCTGACTATGGTTTTGTACAACATCTGGCAAAATGGAGTCCTGATCTCCATTGGGCGCACCGGCCATTGCTATGATCCGATAATCATAACTTGTGAGATTTTTAATGTGCATGAATGATTTCACCCATTACAGAAGTGCATCCACCTCTGGGGTGGAGCACACCAGCTGTTCAGCAGCCCACAGCAACACTAGCCAATAGCACAGGAAGTGAAGAGAGAGAACATCCCCTCTGAATAACCTCAGCTGCAACAATGGATAATAGAGCAGAGCAGAAGCGGGTGAACAGAATACGTATTTCAGAGTTCCAGAGATTGCTTAGGTGCTCTTATGCCAACAGCCACTGCTGATGCTGCCCCTTGGGTGACCTGCCTGTAGGTCTCCCTCCTCACTCACCAAAGAGCGATCATCTCTCACTTCACATGCTCAGTTGCTGCCAAATCTCAACCCAGGTCTTCAAAGGCTTCAGCGTGCCAGGTCTAAACTTGGATCTACTGGGTTTGCATTTAAAAAAAAAAAATCTGTGCTTCTTTCTAGATAGAGGGGGTGATTCTGCTCTCACCCACTCCAGTGTAAATCTGGAGTGGCTCCACTGATCTCAGCGGTGTCACATCAGAGCAAGAGTTGAATCAGGCCCACAGACCTTGAGCGAACACCTGGTCCTGTCATCACTGTTCTTAAAGTGATGCAGTCAGAGTAGACATCCTGGAGCTATATTCTGCCATCGGTTAAACCATTGCAAATTTGGAGTAATGCCATTGAATTACTCTGATTTCTGCTGACAGGACTGAGATCACAACCCAGCTCCCTGGGCTTACATTTCCTTACCTGGATCCTAGAAACAGACACCGAACGACCTATTAGCTCATCCGTTCCATTCCCGAGGGGCTGTTGCAGGGTTGTTTCCTACTGCATAGTTTCAAGGGCTTTGTCCAATCTAGTTTTAAATAAATGACTCAATAGATGGGGCTTCGACTAGTTTTCTTGATAACTGTTCCACAATCTAACACAGCTCCTGCAAGGGACTCTTTCCTGATATCCAACCTATGTTTTCCCTTTCAGAATCTCCTCCCGTTATCCTTAGTTTTGTACCCCTTTCCTATCACTCTGCACAATTAGGGCTCCCCCCTGCCTTCAACCCTTTGTAGATCCTACTGCCATTTCTCCATTGATCATCCATTTGCCCGCACAGGACGCGGAGTGTTTCATCAGCAGTAGCTGATATGGCAAGAAAGAGTTGAAGGAGAGAGATCTTTCCTGAGCAGCACAAGAGGCCAGTGTTCCCTGCTGAGGTCCTGTCTGGTTGTGGCCGGAGCCCTGCTAGCACTCCTGATCTCCTGATGTCACATCAAGCATGTCCGTCCTTGGTGCTTTTTCTCCAGTTCCACTTACTGTATTACATGGAGCGGCTCTGCGTAGCAACTTAGGCAGACAAAGAGCCACCACAGGGGTGGAGCAGGCAGTCCGCATCCCACACAAATCTCTGCACAGCTTGGACTTTCCCTCGCTGCCTGTTATGCACTCTCAGTTTATGCACTGGAGCAATTGGGGGCAGAATGGGGATGATGATGGCTTCCTAACACCTGATCCAGGCTCCTCCGAAGCAGGTACACCAATCCTGCAATGTTCAATGGGACTACACTGGCTCAGGGATCGATTCACACAGAGATCATTGCAGAATGAGGGCCCTAACCTGTTACTCTGGTTGCATTGCAGAAGTAAATACATTATCGTACCCAAGGCTGACAGCAGCAGCAGACAGGCTGTGGAGTGGAGCAACCAGCTGCTCACATGTAGAGATCTCCCTCTGTCATACTTAAATACATAATCATTATGCCTTTGTTTTCTGTGCACTGCACCTTTACCTCACCAGCTACTCTGCTTTCTCCAGAAAAGTGCTCAGTTTAGTTAGTGCTCAGTTCAGTGCAGATTGTTGGAGATAAACACTCAGCTATCTCAGGTGGTGGGTGGAGGGGGGACTTTACCTTCGTTCTTTCTTGTTTTGTTTGCTGTCTTTATTTTAAATTAAGACCTGTCCAACTTAAAGTGCCTGTTTGCTCTTGATATTGCACAGCTCTTCCCTTCCCACACCTTCCTTGCTTTAGCTGATGCAGGATTGGCCCTGTATTCTTTTATATATAAAAGTCCACTATATAAGAGCTAAGTATTAACCGGTGTTATTAGTTTTCCTTCTAAATTAATCCCTCCAGCATCTTTAATAATTCCTGATCCCTTTTTCTATATGCAGTCCTAGTAACACTTTAGATCATTGATGGAACTGTAAAAAATCTAATTCACTTTTCATCATGTATGCTGTTTGTTTACTATGTGCAATTCACACATATGGGGCAGTGAATCCAGACTTATCGTGAGTTTTGCTGATGTTTATAGTCAGTCACATGGTATTATTGTGCATGGATCTCACAGCCAGGCAGGGAAATAGCTAAATCTAAACATGCTTTATTCATGAAATGGTCTTCTATTCACATTACATTTTCTCTTCTTGTCTTATATTTAGTTTATAAGCACATTTAGATTATAAGCACCTTGGGACAGAGACCAATTTTTTTTGCTTTGTGTTTGTACAGCGCCTAGCACAATGGAGTCCTGATCCATGACTGGGGACCTCCGGTGCTACAGTAATACAAATACATAACAATAATTATTACTTATAATGTTAGTAGAAATACTCACTGCCTCTTCCATCTCCCTACACAGCCCCTTGAAAAAAGGGCAGGGAGCTTCTGTAGCATCCTGGCAAAGTATTTGTTTGATGGCTCGGCCACTAGAGGACAAAAGCCTCCTCCTCCTGCTAGCTAATGGAGTGTCTCTTTTAGCTCAAGTAGTAGAGTTCTGTGCTGTGTTGTGAAACACAAGGGAAAGCTCCCAGGGATCTTAGTGGGAACAGGATCAGGCCCTCAGTAAGGATCAGATCTCAGTTACACCCGTGTAAATCCAGAATAACATCACCAAAATCAATGTACGCTAGGAAACTGACCTATCTCTAGCAACCGTGGTCAGCATCTAGTCTGCCAGGGCTAAAAACAGTTGAGCTGGTCCTATAGACAGAAAGAACTGTTTTTACCTGCCTCCATCTCAGGGTCTCAGGACATCGCTAATAAAAGACATCTGAGACACCCATTGGTGTAAAGAAAAAGGTCACTTCATTTCTTTCTAGGATGTATTTTAGGAACTTGCCATCACTTTAAAATCCCAACATTAGCCCCAGGGGAAATAGTTGCATCTTATTTAAAAAAAAAAAAATAAAGAAAAAAGATATAAGATATTTCAGGATCTAATCTGGCCTCACTGGGAAAATGTTTGGAGGAAAAATAAGAAAGAAACTCACCTTTACCATCATTCTTGGTCAGTTACATGCATTTGTTAGAAATATATTTGGGCTGGTTTTTTTTTTTTTTTCCATCTAACTTCTCTGCGCTTGAGCAGAAGTTACACACACCTCAACTTGCATTAATGTTTCATTTCCATACAGGGCTAAAATACGATGGTGATCCATTTAAGAGACTAGATAGATAGATTATGCTTTCTTGGTGTATTGAAACCACCGCCCCCAACACAGACACAATACACAACACACACACACAGAGTATGGGTCCGGCTAGCTTACCCCACAGAGGAGACTAAGCAACCAAAGCTTATAAAGAGAATGTCCTTCCCAAGTCCCTGCCTGCCTTTTCTGGTTGAGAAGTTTGCCTAGAAGCCCAATGCAATGGAAATGTCCTGGAGCTAAATGCATTAGGGCCGTTTACGTGTTAGACAGAGGCCGGCATTATGCCAGTTGTTTGATGGTGGGGACAGAAGGGGAATATGCATGACACATTGCTCATCTCGGCTGCAAGTTTCTAACTAGCTACAGGCTGCTTTAGGGGGTGATATACAAATGGGGGGGGGGGGAGGAACAGAGGCAACGAGCTGTTTGTTTCCTTCTTACTCAGACTAAGCAAGTTTGGACCTCCCAAAATAAGAGTGTTTGGAATTGCCAGATCACAATACAGGTTTGTTTTTGTTTTTTTTTTGGTTTTTGGTTTTTTGTTTTTTTTTTGGGGGGGGGACTTGAATAAAGAGCGGATTTCGAGTCTCCTTCTGAAGTGCAATCTTCAATCCCACTGCAGATTTGGTGGTTTGTATACGAATCCTTATCAGGAAAACCAAAGAACGACACACCCACACCTCCCCGCACACCAGACTCCGGGTTTTTTCTCCCCTACCCCCTCTAATGTGACTTGGGCTTGTGCTTTCCCACTGAAAGGACCCGGGGCACCCAATGCCTGCGCCTTCCTCTTCAGCCAAACGAGGGGCGTCTAATCTCGCCTGGGAATAAACCCGGGGAGGATTTAGGCCGCTAAAATCACAACAACAAAAAGACCCCCACCCCCACCCCCAATCAACATGGCCTTTGCAATTCCATGCCCCGGAGGTGTCTCGCCCTGTTTGGAAAGGAGATGCCAACAATGCTGCTTTGCATCAGCTCTCACGCCGCTTCCTGGTGCGTGTTTTAAAACACACCCACCCCCGCCCCCACACCAGGGAACAACACCTGATGCCCTAACAGCCTTGCACGGGTGCTGCTCCGACCCCTTCTGCCCTAACTCCCGGCCGACACAGGAGAGAGAAGAGCCTCCTTCCCCTGTATTTTCGCAAAGCGGGGGTCCCATCGCCTTCTCCTGCGTGTTGCATCGCATGGAAATAAACTCAACAGTGGTCGGGTCACGATTCTCACTCTAACTTTGGCTGCAACTGATTTGATCTTCCCGGACTTTCATGGGGGGGAAGGTAGATACCCCCCCTCCTCCTCTTTTCCCTGGGACAGGTGACAAGGGAATATTTATGTTGGTATCGGTGGAATGCATTTCCTTCTCCAATCAGGAATGTAGCAGAGAGTTTCTAATTATAAGTTCTATGGAGGCTGTGAATAAAAGATCGCTTTTTAATGATTCCTGTCCAGGTGTTCAGTTTGCTTGTCTTATCAGGAACACATTTGCATTTTATTACCCTTCTCCCATTCAAGCGAATTCCCTGCTTCAGACATACCTGAAATAGTTGGGGTTTCTGCCTTCAACACCCCTTCCTCTCCACATATCTACACAGAGCGAGAACAGATCCAGGTATGCTACCAATATCGATTCCCGCAGTTCCCTGCGCCCTCCTTTCTTCTCCTAAACCTCGATCGCCTATCAAATAAAGACCTCGATTGCCGCATGCAAATTTTACATCAGCATGTTCGAGTGGATGGGCAGAAATATACCCGGGAAGCATATTTTGTTCGGGAATTGATCAGATCAGACGTCATGATAACATCGTTGGGCTAGACTGGAGCATGTTACTGAAAATTCTCTCTGCGCGCGCGCATCCACAGGGTGTGTGATTTTGATCACCCCCGCCCCCCAGGTGTAGCTGTACACTACCTGCCTTCCCTACACACGCAGGCAAACATTGACACAGCCCGGAGATTGCACCACATTCCTGCTGGGGGAACTTCACTGGGGCACTTATGGGTCCAGTGAAATCAGCTGGTATTTGCAGCACCTCACTAGGGTTCCTCAGCATTTCTGCAGACCCGTGCCTTGCTAAAGGCTCCCTTGTATTTGTTTCCTGCGCCTTGCTCAGGAACCGCTTCCAAAGCAGGACCTTTCTCTGTGAGGGTTTCCCTCATTCCAGTTACCTAAACTTAGTAATTACAGTAGATCTGCAGCTACATGCCTTCCTCAGCACCCCTTACTTTCATGTGCTTTTGTGGTCGAAGCGCTAAAATGATCTCTTAAAGGGATAGGGTGCAACATTCAACCGGCCTCTCAGGACAACACTCTGTGTGTTTCATCAGGTCTCAGTGAATTAATGCCCTGAATCGATCTGAGCCGGGGTGGGGGGAATAAAGAACTGCAACAGTATTTACAAGTTACACAAGGAAAACCCTATCCTAGGCATCTTGCTTTTGGAGGGGAAAAATCTGTCCTTCCTTTCTCACACCTGCTCTCCCTTGGCCGCGGTGTGTTTTCCTCGCCGCAGCTGGGCTGTGAGAAGCAGTGAAGTTGCCGGGGGGGCATTAATACGGTTAGATGAGACACCACCCCCATCCCCTTGGATTACAAGGCTGGTCACTGGAGACGAATGTATCTTTCGTGCATCTTGTCTATTTCGCCTCCCTCTCGACAGCAATTGTGAGTTCCAGAGCAACAGAGAGGGAAAAAGCCGAATTCAGGCGAAGATCTGTTCCCAACAACTTTATTAGGAATGCGCCTCTTCGGCTTTGTCTCCCCCACCCCATGTTATCAATCATATGTTTTGACGTGAAAAGGGGAGCCGATAGGTATAAACTCGCCCCAGATTCAGAGGGAAACGAAGTGGTTATTTCCACATTGCAGAATGGAAGCCGCTGGTACTGAGTGGGGGGAGCTTTGCTTTTTCCCGAATGGTGTTATTTGGGTTTCAAGGAGCAGAGCACCACAACCAACGTCTATCTGGGTGTTCTCACCCCCGGTTTACTGTCTGCTCTTCCAGTGGAGCCAAGGTGGCATCCCCCAGCCTCGCTGCCCTAGAGAGTATATAACCCGTAGGGCCCGATTCTGCTCTGATTTTCTCTGGACCCATTAAGATTTAGCCCCTAAGTTAAGTTCCGAATCTGGCCCATCACTTCCAAGTTTCCAGAAGCTTTGGGAACAGCATCTTACCCCTCCACCGCCAAATCCCATAATACACAATATAATCTATATAATATAAAAGTCTATATTGAGAAATCTGCCCCAGTCCTTGCTTTAACCAATTCTCTATCTTTTCTTTACATAACTAGTCCAGGTTGTTCAATCCTGTCTCACCTACTTCTTGTTTGTTTGATTTTTTTTTTAATATTCCTTAAAGCAAGGGGGAAATGTTTTCATCCTTCACCCCCCTTTCCTTCCACCTGACTAGCTCAAAATCACCTTGAAATACTCATGTCAACTTGTATCATTATCTCTTTAATTCAGCCAGTGCCTTTTGTTCTTCGCAGGAGAGGATCAAAGCCCTTTTAAAAAAATAACTTTCGATCTCTCTCCTTCTCCCTCTCTTTTACAGCAGCATGACGCGAGACCAGGTATAACCCAGTCATAATAAACAAAGCGAATGTCTAAATAAACTAGGTGAAATACGGATTCTAAAAAAAACTTTCCTGGGTTGGAACAATTCCACTTCTTTAGCTAAGGGGCAACGAATAGAGAATTTCAAGGCATCATAAAAAGCAGGAGTTGCAGAAAAGCGGGGGGGGGGAATCCTTTTAAATTAAAAAAGAACAAGAAGAATCAAACTTACCACCAGATTGGGTAACTTGACATAGCTCGACTCAGCCCACAAAGAAACAGGAAATATCCAAAACAGCCCATCGCCAAAAGTTGATGAAAAGTTTGGGGGTATTTTTTTTTTTTAAATTCAACCAGAGTTGCCAACGCTTGCCTTTCTTCTGCTTTACGATGATTGTTTGAATAAAAAGAAAAAACAAATCAAATCGAATGAACTCAGCCCAACCAGGTAAATAATCCTCTCTCTTCCTTCCCCAACTCCTCTCGAGAAAAAAAAAAAAAATCCCAGAGAGGTAAAAAACTCTTCTCTCAGCCAAGACACTGAAGGCAAATATTAAAAAAAAAAAAAAAAGAAAAAGAAAAAGAAAAAAAAGTTTGAAGTCGCTCTCTGTAGAAGGACCCAATCAGCACTTATTGCCAAAGGGAGAATTCTGGGTGCTTCTGCTTGCTCTGTCAATCAGGAGCGGGAAGGCAGGAATGAGCTAATTGCAAGGAGATAGTGTTTTAATACTCATTAGGGGCATGTTGGCCCACAAGCCAGAGATAAAATGTAGTTTTTAAAAGGGGGAAGGAAGATTTAGGGGGTTTAAATAGACGTGGGGGGGGGACCCCTGTGGATTAGGGTAGCTATAACAACCTGCCCGGATTTCACTCCCTGGGTAGAAGCTACTAAAATGCAAAAACACATACATCTGTGAGGTTATTTTTGGGGGCGTGTGTTTGTTTGTTTGTTTTTACTTGCTCTGTCTGTCTTTTTTTTTTTTTTTACCCTCTTATCTTCATCATCAATCTGCTTTTCCTCGCCTGAGACGTTTGAACGAACTTTTGAGAAACTTTCCTTTTGCATGAAAAGAGAGAGAGAGGATTTCCACAGGCACGCACTCCCCTTTCCCACCACCCCAGAGCTCCACTGCAGACCTCGGCTCAAACATCAACCCCCTCATGCAACCCTTCATATGGATCCCCACAATGATTTAAAAGATTCGCAAGTCAATTTCGCCAGCACGTGGCTTCAGACGACTTCATCCATCAGATCAACCCCAAACGAGGATTAATAAACGATCTAGTTTGTTTAATTGTAGCTTGCGACACTTTCTGTCATGGGGGCGGGGGACAGGGTGTATGGAAACGGAATGAAACCAACTCTTTTTGCTGCAGCAGGAATTTAACAAATGAATTCTGGAGCTGCCAGACATGGGAAAAGGTGGCCAGATTTCTTTGCTGTTTTGGAACATATTGTTGAAAAACAACTGTATCTGAGACAACGTGTCAGATATCCGGCTACCCCGGGCTGGTTTGGGATCTTGCAGTGGGGGACGTGGGTGGGACCGGAGTGGAGAAATGCAACCAGATGGTTTTTTTTTTTTTTTTAATGCGGAATAATAACCATTACTTAGATATTACATGGGCATTTCCTGTTTGTTAGCAAAGAGAGAGGTAAAGATAACATTGAAAGAGAGGCTTGACTCGCAGTTTCTCAGTCGCTGAGGAAAGATACAATCAAGCTCAGATTTTTATTTCACGATTGTATTGGAGGAGGGTGTGGACCGTGAGTTGGTTTAAACCAAACTTTAATTTTCCTTTTTATCCAGGATTGCAGATACATTCCCCCCGCTACAGACACCCAGTCTAAGGGGGAAAATAGCAATTTATTTTTTTAAAATATATCGAAGCAATCCGGATGAAACTAAACCTGAAACGTACCGCATTCTGGGGTGTCTGTAATGAGCCTGATCCTGGCCCCTGGAAATGGGCAAGGATCGGGTTTTTATTGGGGGTGGGGGGAAAGAGAAGGATCTTTGTTCCCACCCTGCCAAGAAATGAGAAGAGGTGAGCGGAAATCGAGGCTATATGGCCAATTTTGCTGGCACTCATCACGCTCTTGCAGCCCAACGGGATTCGATGCTGTTTCCTTCCAGAGCAGGAACCGATGCTCGGTCGGCCTGATGCTGCAGTGGTGTTGTATTGTATTGTGTTGTATTGTATTAATAACCCCCCCCCCCCTCAATCTCGCCTCCTCGGAGGGCTCCGGAGCCAAAGAGGCTGCGGGAGAAAAGGAATAGCATTGCACAAGGTGGGACTAGAAAGAAAGGAGAGAGAGTTGGAGGGGAGGGGGTGAACCCCCCCCCACCCATCTTAAGGACTTTCCCTGCGTCTTAGCGAAAATCCCACCCAATGACAGCCTTGCGGGAAAGACCCGAGCGCTGAGGCGTTCAAAGGAGGGGATTTCTCTGGCTTTTCCAGGGGAATTGCTCACCGTGCAGACTCGGAGGGACACACGCCTCCCCCTCGTGCCCCAAACGCCTGGAGATCTCTCCAAGCGACAGCCGCTTTCTGCCTCCCAGCGCTGGAAGGGGATGGCTGGGGGGGGGGGGGGGTCTCTTAGCAAATCGCTCCCGAGGCCCATTCGTTTGTTTCTTAGAGGGCTTTAAACGTAGGCCCCACCGCCTTGGAGCTATGACCAGGGAAGCACCAGAATCGACCTGAAGATACAAATTCAGCCGCTTTTTAGGGAGGATGGAGACAGCCCAGCCCAGTCCCGGGCCCAATAAATACGTACAATAGCCAAGAAGTGGATCCTGTTTCTTTACCAGGCAGCTGCGGCTTATTTTTACAGCCCTGCTATTCATTCCTACGCCAGGTCTTTTTCATTGCACCCGGGGTGGCGTGGCGCTGTCGTCTCCTTCAAATAATCATATCAGGCCAGGAAGTTTGGGAAGGAATTTGGCCACTCTTAGAGTGTCCTTTGTAAGGGCTTGATCCAAGGAGCGAAGCTTTCCTGACCTAGTTACAGACAAACGCTTGGGCAGGTGCTAGCGGCCACACCCCAACCTGCAGAGGGGCAATGGCTTCCCCCACCTGGAGTGATTTGCATTCCCGCAGGATGCCTTGTCCCAGGCCCACCAGAACGGGTATTATTTTCCAAGATGCTTTGATGATCATTAGCTATGCATAAACCAGCTAATGGAAAATACTATCCATACCTACCTTTGGCAATAGTGGTTAGGGTTATTAATAATGCGGCCGGGGATTGGTTATAGCTAATTAACATTAGCCTGGCTGACACAGCAGTCTTTCTAGGACCTGATTCTGTGGCCGATTGCATAGCTTCCACTGGCTTCGCTGACTTAGGATCATTTGTATCAAGGTAAATTGCTGCATTTTCTGCCCATCTTTGGTCCTCTCTTAGGGCCCAGTCCTGCTAATCTTTACTCAGGTTGTGTTTAGCCCCACTGATTTCCAGGGAACTACGTCCTGCAATGGGGCCACCACAAGGAGTAAATGTAGGTAGGATCGGGCCCCTAGTTGCTGTAATTTGCAGTGTCGGGGAGAATGTGGGCTGTGGTTAAAATACAGGAGGCAGGAACCAGATTCCCAGCTGGTGTAAATCAGGCATTGAAGTCAATGGAGCGACACCGATTTGCACCAGTTGAGGATCTGGCCGGACAGCCTTCCTTTTGCGACCTTGAGGAAGTCATTTATGGGCCGGATCTTGCACCCCTGAAGGCACTGCCAGTTTTGCTACGGACTTCAGTGGGAGCAGGAGTAGGCCCTGAACGGCTCACTGCCTCAGTTTCTCCTCTCTGTAAAACGAGAACATAAATATTTACCTGCCTTCCAGGGCATGCTGCAAGAATTAGTTCCTTAGTGTTTGAAATCTTCTGATGAAAGATACAGTGGTCACTGGAGCCTTGGTCAGGAGGAGGTGGTGGTGGAAACGGAGGCCATGAACCAGCCTGGATAGCCAAGGGGTCAGGTAGTCAGTGTAACTACCAGATGCGAGCTCCAAGCCTGTTCATTCAGATATTAAAATCTGTGGGCACCACTTCCACTGGTAAGGGGAGAACAGAACTTAGGAGCTGGACCCCACTTTGAGTGACAGGGAATTTCCACCAGAGCCAAGATGGGCTGTACTGTAGCCGAAAAGGCTCCACTTTTGCTGCAAGGAACTAAAGAACCGTGGGCACAGGGGCAAGAGAAGAGCAATGTGGGGCTGCCAAGAAGACAGCCTGATAGGAAGGCAGGCAGCCTGACCCACTAACCAGCTGCCACATGGGTGAGAAACATCTTGCTGCATCACTTCTCTTGCCCTCCTTTGCCCCCAAACCCAGCCCCTCCCTGGAGAGCATTTGTTACAACTGTGGCTAGGATGGCAGAAGCAAGAATGTCATTAAGAGCAGAGCCTGCGGCAGAGGAAAGGGGCAGCTCTGGGTGTGTGTGTGTGTGTGTACACTATACTGAGGGGTCTAAACAGCATCTAAAAATGGCTTTTTTCCCAACACATGCTGTCCTTTATGAGAAGGACTCTGAGTAAATCAAGGGTACTTTGCCTTTCAACAGCACCCTCCAGCCAAGAGCTCAGAGCACATTGTGAGCATTAACTTTATCCTCACAACAACAGCAAGGATCCATGCTGGAGCTGGCTCCAAGAGACCTGGGTTCCATCCCTGAGTCAGCCATTGAGCTGCTGTGTGATGCCAGGCAAGTGACTTCACCTCTGTTTGCCCTCCTACATTAGGTCTTGGTTGTTCTTTGGGGCAAGGGCTGACTCTTGTTTTGCATTTGTACAGTGCTTAGATCCCAGTCTTGGCTGGGGCCTAGGTGCTACAGTAACATAATTAATAGGTTAATAAGTAGCATTCTCCCCATTGTACAGATGGGAAAATGAAGGCAGGGAACAGTTAAGTGACTGGACCGCAATGCAAATCGATGGTAGATCTGCAAATCAAAGCCACAACTCTTGCTACCCATGCCAGCACCTCCTCCACCAGCTTGCTATGATCAGCTGGATTTATGTATAAGCCTGTCCTGTAGTGAGGAAGTGGAGGCTGGGAAAGTTGCCATTGGTGCTGGAAAGGGTTTTTCAACACACACGTAATATAATCAGCCGGGTTCTTAAAGTATGTGCTATCAAATGTAAGATTCTGCTGGTAGAACTTAATAGCCCAGTGCGCACACTCAGGGCTAGATCCTCAGCAGCGTAAGCGTGCATAGCTCTGTTGACTTCCATTGAGTTGCATGTATTGCCACCAGCCAAGCAGCTGGCCAGGGAGTTCTTAGGTAAATGGCTTGAATTGTGTAAGATTATTCGATGTCACTGCCAGCTGGGATGTTGGAAAATTTCAGTGCTGCTGATCTCCCTCCACCATATTTACAGAAAAATAACTGAAAGGCAACACCATGGCCTTCTAGGGGCGAGCACTACTGAGGGGAAATTCAGTATGGTGAACTGCCAAGAGTTTCTGAGATGATGTCACCTCAAGGCGGAAGAGTTTGGGACCACAGGGGACTGGTATGGGCCTGGCCTTTTGATCACATGGAACTATGGGTCCAGAAAGCCATCATTTTGAGACATGCACTTCCCCCCATGCAAAGTGCCAGACCCTCTATTTCCCTGCAGATCATCTCACTCATAAGGCCAAGGGGACAGTTTGCATGGAGCTCCAGTTCTGCAGTTCTTGCATGGAAGGGCCACTGTTATCTTGCAGGGGTGGGGGAGTGGAAGAAGAAGGATTATAAACTTCTCTCTCACATCTTCCATGCTCACCAGCCGTACTTGCCTGGCACTTGTATTTGGCATCCCAAGGAGATGCTATGGCCCAGATCAACAAAGTAAAAAGGCAGTGGAGAAAGGCAGGATATGCGAGTGGCTAGCACCCCAGATTGTGAGTCTGGTGGGTTTTATTCCTGGCTCTGCCACTGACCTGTTGTGTGACCCTGGGCATGTCCCCTCTTTGCCAACTGGAATCAGCAACCCACTTGCTTGCTGTTGTGTGTAGGAGAGGCAGGACTCTACCTGGTGTAACTTTGGCTCCCCTAGTGGTGCAGCAAGAAAACACAGTGGGAAGGAAACAAACGGTACAGAAAGTGAACGGTCCGTATAGTCCCACGTAGGGTTCCCTGTTTCATGGTCACACACCTGATAAGGACTAAGAAGAATCGGTGGCTCCAGAGATGGCGAGAGCCTTCACATTTGCGGCTGGGTCACAGGGGGTCCTGAGGATGTTTGCTTGCTAAGCGAGTTTACAAAGCTTTGCAGGATTGCACCCCCCAAATAGTTATTCCCCAGCACTGATCAAACGAAATACAATTAAAGGGCCTGCCCTGGGGAAGTCACTGGATGGCGATTTTCATTAACAAATGGAATAAAAACCAATCTTGTTTCCCCTAAGCCTGTTTTAAAGATGAATGATCCACGTTATTGCCACACAAAAATACATGGTTCAGTGACACTGGTCCCAATTCTGCTCTCATTTTCAGTGGTGTAAAGGGATATTCAATGATTCCATCCGTGAAAGTGTAGAAATCTGTTTTTTTTCGTACGTGATGGTATCATCAAAAAGGGTTTTGCTCCTTCACAAATGGACTGAATAATTAAAGAAAATGAATTTCTCCCAGGCACCGAAGGACCAATCTTGCATTCTTTGCAAATTCAAAATTCTAGATTGCCTGGGGAGTTGAACCTGCAGAAAGGCTGAAGGATCTGACCAATGGGGCTCAATCCTGAGCACTCTGGCTCCAGTCCAGCAAAACTCATGCTTAGGAGTCCGACACCTGGGAATGCAAATACCAACATGTTGTGTATTTGAACGGGTATAGATTCTTCAGGCCTGACTCAGGCAAATAGACGCCACAGGAAGTTTTGCCCAAGGAAAGAATGCAAGACCAAGCTCAAAGGTCATTGTCGAGGGCCTGATCCTGCTCTTACATACACGAGTAGCTACTCATGGGTCTAGTCCAGTTGATTTCAATGGGACCTTTCATGAGGCTACAATTACTTTATGTGCACGAGTATGCACAGTCTCAGTCTCTAAGGATATGACCATACTGAGATATAAAAACCCCAGCACACAGTCTCAAAGTCCAGGCCAGCTGACTGGGGCTTGCAGAGCCCGAGCGTCTACACTGCAATCTTACAGCATTGCAGCCCAAGCTCTGTGAGTCAGCTGACCCAGGCCAGCGGCGGCCATCTTTTATCAGTGTGGACGTACCCTAAGAACTGAGCCTGTATGACATCTCTTTAAGCAGAGCTACAGACAGCTATTCTCTCCAATGCAAATGTTTCTGTGTCAAGGGTTTCCTCTCTTAGGCCCCGATCCTACAAACTCGTAGTGCTTATTACAGCGAGCATTGCGCAAGAAATCAATAGCACTGATGCCCAGTATATACGAAGTTTCAGGATTGGGGCATCAGGCAAGATTTTGCTGAAGTCAGTGAGTATTCCCCCTTAAATCCAGCCTGAGGACTACAGGCAGGGCTGCCAGCCCTCCAGGATAGTCCTGGAGTGTCCAGGAATTAAAAGGTTAATCTTTTAATTAAATTAAATTAATTAAAAATTATGTCATGTGATGAAACCTCCAGGAATATATCCAACCAAAACTGGCAACCCTAAATACAAGATCTGGCTCTTAATTTTTCCTTGTACTTTTAGTAAGCATAATTTTGGGTGACACTTTGGGAAAAAACAAAGACAAGACCAGGGTGTTTTATATGAAATGGAGACTTCCTTATGAAATCAACAAACCCAAGAAACTCTAGAGGTTCTAAACAATTCCTATTATATGCCACAAACTTTTCAAAAAGAAAAGCTTGCCATATTTGGTCTTAAACTGACAACAATGGATTAAAAAAATAAAAACCCCTTTGGTTCAGAATTTTGTCCTTTTTATGAATTCAACTCAAAATATTATTTCCTTAGAACCAAAGTGACATTTAATCAACAGATTAAAATTTGATGCCCAATCCTGCCTTTGCAGTATGATATGTTTTTAAAATAGAAATTTTCATGCTGCTAAAAGGCTTTAGATTGAAAGCCGGAGACTGGAGTCTCTTCTATTTATCCATAGAGCATATCCCACTGTGATGAATTAATAAGACCAACCAGGAAAGATGGATAGAATTTGAAGACCGAGGGCCAGATTGCCAGCTAGTGTTACCACATTGGTTAACAGTCATGGAACAGGTTTCAGAGTAACAGCCGTGTTAGGGTGAGAAAACCTGGATTTGTGCTGGAAATGGCCTAACCTGATGGTCACTTTAGATAAGCTATTACCAGCAGGACAGTGGGGTGGGAGGAGGTATTGTTTCATATTCTCTGTGTATATATAAAGTCTGCTGCAGTTTCCACGGTATGCATCTGATGAAGTGAGCTGTAGCTCACGAAAGCTCATGCTCAAATAAATTGGTTAGTCTCTAAGGTGCCACAAAGTCATGGAACAGGTGCTGTACAAACTTGGGACAAAAAGTCAGTAAGCAAAGTTATACATGAGATGAACATCTGGCCCTGGATTTCTTTAAGACAATTTATATTTAATATCAGCCTTGCAAGGTTGTCATGAAATTGACTAGCCTAGCTAAAATGATCCCAAGTCTCCACCAACTTGTAGAGAGGAGTGAAGAATCAGGCCCCAGAGCTATTTGCCTGAGCTTTGCCAAGTGGATGATGCTAAAAATAATAATAATAATAATTAATCAAGTGTTATTTAACACACTCATCAAAAATCACTCATCCCTGGCGTATGGTGAATAAAGTCTGAGGATGGAACAGGAGCCTGTCCAAGAGGAAGGGAAATGGAGAACAAAGCTTCCCATCTGTTTTGTATCTTGAGGAAGGGGGGGGAATGCAGATTTGGAAAAGAGTAAAAAGGTGTTAAAAAAAACTTAGAAGCAGGTTGAGTGTTGACAAGGGATCTGAGTCAATAAATAAACAGAAAGGACCCAGAGCATGAATGACAAAAAGAGAAAACAGAAGCTGGAGGAATAACCATTGTTTTCCCCCATTTTCATCACAAAAGGGGGGAGAGTTTAACAAGGCAGCAGTCTGACTTTCTCTCTCTCTCTTTTTTTTTATAAACGGAGAGGACAAGAGGTCATATCCTCAGGGTTTAAAGAGACAGCTCTCCCTTTTGGGAGGAGGGAGGATGTCCTTTCAGACTGTTTACAAATTAGTCAAAGTTATGATGTCTTAATGTAGTTGTGGGGTGGCCACCTGCCTGGCCTTTTGTTCAGGCAAGCTGACTTGGTGCGAGCCAGCGCCTCCTGCAGATTCTTTGCTGCACTGCACCTTGTGCCCTCAGGTACTCCCAAGCAAAATTAATGTAAAATGTGGCTAGATCCGAACAGTCGTGGTTTTATGACCCCTCGGCACTGGTGAACGTGATGCCACAAGGCGCCGGGCAATGGTGAATCAGACTCATTGTCTGCACACACCGGCACATGCAACTCACTGACCACGGCCACCTCTCATTTATTTGTATACTAGTGGTTGGAGGCCTCACCCAAAGGTCAGAACCCCACTGCGTAAGGTGCTGTGCAGACACATCAGGATGTATCTACGGTAAAAGTAAGGATGTGGAGCATAATGCTGTCATGGAACAGAAACACCTATGGCTGCATCACTTTGGGTGAGTAATAGCTTAAAATTTACAGGACAGAAGCAAATCCATTCAGGAGGATCAACCTGTTTGTTGTGCTGTTTTAAAAAGACTGTTTTTTAGAGTCCTGGGAACTTAGAAGCGACAGGAAGATCACTTAAAGCTCTTTTTTAAAAAAAGGATGGAGAAATAGGCAAGTTTCTGCTTTCTATTTCAGCGGCGTAAATCCAAAGCAAAATCCATTGGCTCCAAGTGTGTTAAGCCAGATGCTCTAGGGTGAAGAAAAGCGGAGTTCAGCCATGTATAATTTTTGTATGGGGGGGGGGGGGAGGAGAGAAAGTCAGTCAGATAGAAGAACTCTGCCCCATTACAGCTCTGCATGGATTTACTCGTAGGTTGGAAGCCATATTGTGCTGGATCCAGTAGTCCCCAGGCAGGCAAAACTCCCACCGCCTCTAGTGGGGGATGTGTGCTGCATAAGGACTGAGTAGGAATGGCAGGGCTGGGTCCCACTGGATTTGTGAGGGTGGGGGGTGCCTGTGAATGGAACGCAAGATTAAACCCAAAGAGGTCGCAATCCTTCCCAGCAGCCACGTAAAATACAGCAATCGCTGAGCTGTATATTGGAGAGAGGTGTGCGTATATGGGGAGGGGGGAAAGGGGTAGCATCATTCTTATACAGACATAGGGCTCGACTCACCCGCATAGCTGAAGGGTCTGGACATGAGTCCCAGGGAAGGGCAGTGGTGGTAATGGGACTGCCCTCTCCAGGAGTTTTCAATTAGGGGGGGCAGCTTTAATCTTTGGATAGTAGCCCTGGCAGCGAGATTCCTGACGGGTGCATCGAGTCAGCCGATCTCCTGGGTACCCAGCCCTGGAGTTGGGGTTGCAGGTCACTGCCTGCCTTCTCTCTGGGCATCACAGAAAGCCCACAAGGAATGAATGGGTCCAACAGCTGGGGAGATTATTTACATCTAATCTTCCCCCACCAAAAGAAGAAAGGAATTCCTAGCCCTGCCACCTCCCTGGCACTGCGCTTGACAGGCATTTGGGAAACAGCAGTGGGCTCGGGGACTTGCTGGGATGAGCATGGGCCCCCTTGTCATGGTGCGAGGAGCTGAGCATTTAAGTCATTGGTTCAGGGCCCAGATCAGGATTTAGGGGGTGTTGAGAACTGGGGTTCCGGTTCAGACCTGGTCACCACAGGCTTTGCTGGGGTCAGCTCTTCCAGCAACGTCCTCCCCAAAGCTGGGATCAGGATAAAGACAAGGCCTGGATGAGGTTCTGATTTGAAACCCCAGTCTTCCAGAGTGGCAGAGGTCCCAGTTCAGACTCCTCTGTTACCTGCAATAGTGCCTAGCAAAACCTATTGCCTGGATAATTGCTAAAATAATGCCCTTGAGCTCACCTGCTAGGAAAGCTCCATTGATGGTCCAATCCGAGCTGAACTCCCATTCCAAACTGCCCCCGCCTCTTCTGCAATGTACTGCGCCCCTTGGAGGCAGATTATCTCACCTGCACTCCAAAACAGTGCCATTCCAAGCCTGTCTGAGCAGAAGACATTGTGGAAATAAACCCATTTACATTGCTGCCAGTCCCCAGCATTCAGTCTTCATGGGGCTGGTCCCAAAAGTTCCTGAGCTTTTAAGAAAACACGTAGATTTGGGTGTGCGGGGAAGTTGTTTGCCTTCGGGGTTTTGAACCCTTCGGATATGCTGGGAACGTTTCCAAGCATTTCTCTGAAACCATAAGGGCTAGAAACGTGCTTTTATAGAAAGCAAAGTCTCCAGAAGCTGGGGCTTTAAGAAAAACACCAAACATCAAGAGGCGTGTCAATATGGCCTTCAGAAACACACGGGGATAGTGTACAGGTAGGGAGAAACAGGTGTAGTCGGCAGTGTTAGGCAAACTTGCTCGGAGGAAAAACGAGCATTGGGTGGAGCTTCAATCCAAGGCAGAGAACATTTTCATTTTAGGTTGGTGTTATATTTGCACGCGTCCCCTTTGTACTAGGGCCAATGCAAGCCATTCCACTATGTTCCTGGCTCCACCACTCGAGAGTCAAGGTGGGACCTGACCATATTCCCCTAAGCTCCTGTACAGAGCCAGCCCCGGCGGGGCAGGGGAAGAAGATGGGAGAGATTGTGCCCTAATGAAACATAACTCACTCCTCAGACACACACCAGTTCTGGGTAAGGGGAAAGAAGATGGAGGAACCCATGCTGCAGTCCTACCCCAGGGCAGTGACAAAAGAAGTCCCAAGTTCCCACCAGATGCAAGATATCACATATCCCTGCCAGCGCAATACGGCTTGTCCCCCTCAGTCTGTGGCATGGGGGCCAACTTTTATAGCAGTATTTCCACCTCTTCTCAGTGGGGTGGCATGTCCATAAGACAGGGGAAACTCCCCAGGGATATGAAGTTTTGGTAGCATCGTCTGGCCTGATTTTGCCCCACGTCACTGGCCCGCTACCATCATCAAAATGCAGCTCTGGCACTCTCTGCTGAGTCTTCAGACCTTACAAGCTTTGAAGCCTCCTCACATTTAGAGGGGGTTGCATTCTCAGATGTCTGACCCCAGGAAGCCCCAGAGCAAGAGACTTCAACTAAGCAGCTGGAGAGTCCCCCGAAGAGAAGGTACCAGCTGTCTCTCCATCCCGCCACAGAATGTGAAAGGTAGGCAAGGGGCACTGCAGTGTGGAGGGATCTGGGGAGGGCTGAAGCTCTGAGCCTTACTTGTATTCAGATAAAAGAGGGGGGCTCAGGAGGTCTCTTGGAGATGTGTGGGAGTCAGATTGGGAGGGGGAAGGAATTAGAAACTGGTTGGTTTGAGAGGAGAGATGGAAGGAATTGAAAAGCTCCAGGCCGGCTTTGAATTAGCATCCAAACATAATAGACCTTGTCTGAACCAACCCTAATCTGAGCCTTCCAGCAGGGTCCACCAACCACTACTGCCAAGCAGCATTTCACAGCTATGCTCTCCACTGAGTCTGTGTCAGACAGCTAGAGAGCGAAGACAGCTTTATTCAGTTCCAGCGGTTAATCATTTACAGGACAACTGAGCCAAAGTGACACTAGGATCTACTCCCTCTGAGAAGGTCCTTGGAACCCTTCCATTTGTGGATGAAGGAGGCCACATGCCATTTCCCGGAGGGGGCTTTGTCCTCATGCCACTTACCGACCCTGAGGCTGAGGAGGAAGGATGTGTTTTCAAAGCTTGCTGGCAAATTCCTGTAGACGGGTAGGTGAGATCAGAGCTCATCTCTTGCTGTAGCTATAGCAAAGGCACCAGGGTGTATCCAGACTGCTAGGGCCCCAGGGCTGCCGCTCCATGGAGTAAAGAGCACTGGATGGTCTGTTCAGAAGTCAATGGATTCTTTAGAGGCCCATGAAGGCTGAGGAGATGCCAGACAGTGCAGAAGCAGAGACTGAAGGGGAAACTGGGCAGAGATGACTGAGATACAACAGCTGCTCATTTTCTAAGAGAGTGAGGAGTAAAACGGAAGGGAATTCTAGTCTCTGCTGAGGGACCTGGCCATTCTGCAATGCAGAGGGAACAGAGAAGAAGTGAGAAGAACATGGAGGTTGGAGAAGGTTCTCCTCTTGGAACTTCTACGTTGGGGGAAAAAAGGGTCAATTTTCATCACAAAAGAGGGTTAAGGAGTGGGGTGCCCCAAGGACAAGTGTTTAACGTTTATTAATAACCTAAAGGAGACGGCAAACAGTGAAGCGGTGAAAGTCAGAGATGACGAAGTTATTCAGGCTAGCCAAGACTTGAGGAGTTTCAGGGGGAGAGAGCTACGCTCGGCAGTTATCCAGTCAACAGGCGGAAGAAATTCAATGCAGGTAAGCACAAGGTGATGCACGTTGGAAGAATCTCAGCAGTTTGTACACATTGATTAACCACTCTATAAAAAAATGTTGGCATCTGTGGACAGCTGAATGTGCAGCAGGGGACCATAAAGCAAACAAGATCATAGAGTATGTTTAGAAAGGAATAAAAAATAACATTGAAAATTATCTCAATATGACCTGATGTTACACCTTAAATACTGTGTTCAATTGAGGTCACCCCATCTCAAGAAAAGGGGGTGGGGGAAGGAAGAGATTAAAATATTAGGGCTTCATAACTTAGAGGTGACTAAGAGGTATACAACATAATGAATGGATTCAAAATAAGTCAGGAGCTATAATTTGCCCTGCCTTATAGTACTAGGACATGGGGACGCCCAATGAAATTAAAAGGCAACAAGACTAAGACAGATAAAAGGAAATGCTTTTTATACAATAAATAATTAACCTGTGGAACTCATTGCCACATGAAGTCCAAGAATTAGCAGAGGTCAAATGAAAAATGTTTACATGGATGTTTTATATACAGCACGCAAGAAAGCAATGGGTCTTTCTGAATACTGAGTAAAGTGGTTTAGAATCAGGGCTGGGCGGGACATTTGGAGCAAGACTCCAAGCCATGGACAAACTGATTGCTTTTGGGCTTTGTGGAGAGATGCACCAGAATCTGGGGCTGCCTTATGGTGGTGTGTTGTAACTAGGGATGGACCAGCGAGGTGGTGCTTGATCACGGAGACACTCAATTTAGGTGAGGGTGTGGAGTTCAATTTCTTTTCCCATTCTCAGCAGCTTGGTATCTGGGTGAGAGTTGAAGGCTAGGGTCTGAGCCTAGACAATTATTAATTTGTATTAGAGTAGCAGTTAGAAATCCCAGTCAAAGATCAAGACTACATTGTGTTAGACACTGTATAAGCATATAGCAAAGACGACTACTCTGACCCAGGGAGATTACAGTCTGTGTGTAATCTTGTCTGTGTGTCAGACTGGATACAAACAGGGGAAACGGTTAAGGGGCTAGACTAGGACTTAGATCTGGATTCAGTTCTCACTTCTGCCACAGACACATTGTGGGACCTTGGGCAAGTCACTCAATCTCTGCGCTTCAGTTCTCCACCTGTACAGCAAGGAGAATCCTTCTTCTCTCCCACCCTTAGTCTTGTCTGTTTAAGTAGTAAGCTCCATGGCAGGAACTGTATCTTACTGTTTGCATGTAAGGAGCCTAGCACCATGGGGCCCTGATCTTAGCTTGGGCTTCTAGCCACGACCATAATAGAAATGGACAGCTGTGGGTGTCGAGGGTGTGCTCTTGGCCTACCTCCACCTCAGTACTGATGCTGCACTCTCCACCATGGTGTCTGAGAACTGATTCAGGGTTAGGATTTTGCCCAGATTCAATGGTGCCAAAGTCTTACCAGACTGTGGCCATGTTCAGCGCTTGTGTTTGGACACCATTGGTACCTATTCTGTGTAATATGATTCCAGGATTGTCCTGCTGAAGCCTAGAATGTCTGTTGAGTCTGTGATGGGATGGAAACAGCTCAAGCATGGCTGGGGGCTTTTTTTGCTTAGAATATCATCACGTTCAATCATCACCGGGATGCACAGTCTGTTACTGTTCAATTTTTAAATTCTCAGCCATTTTTGGCTAAAAAACAAACAAACAAAATCCCACATGACTTTACTAAATATATCCATGGGACAGTTACTAGTCTAAATAAGAGCCTCTCTCATGGTTAGAACAAGGGGGAGGATTCATTTCTGTCCATATAGTCGTGGAATCATAGGACTGGAAGGGACCTCAAGAGGTCATCTAGTTTAGTCCCCTGCACTCATGGCAGGACTATGTATTACCTAGACCATCCCTGACAAGTGCACACCCTCCCCCACATGTACAATGGTATGGCTTTGGTTGTGTAGACCACTGGACTTGCTGCCTCCCATGGTGGGACCACAGAATCCCCAGTTGTCCAACAAGACCCAACTCATAGCACCATGGAGCAGCCATTAAAGTGAAGACAGCCTTAGAAGTAGATCCTCTACCACAGAGACACCCACCTGGGAGACTGCCTCATGGCCCTTCCAAGCAATCATTACCACACTTGAGGGCAGGCTGGGGAGGGGGGCGGCAAGTGCAGCCTCCTGACCCCATTGATTGGTGAGGAAAGGGTGTCCTAGCATGGTCCAGGTAAAACCATCTTCAGTGAGGGCCCGCTTCTCCATGTGTCTCCACTGGGCCATTCCCCAGCGACCTGCTAGAGGGACTTCAGGCAGAAATAACTCCTGACTGGATTCACAGGGAGAGGTTCCCCTTTCTCTGCTGCTCCTCCCACCCCTCCAGCAGCACAGAGATACAGCCAGGTGACTCCACAGGGTCCCAGGAAGGGAGAGGAGGAAACCAGGGACATGTGGGCTCATCCTTCCTCCACCCCCCCCTCCCCCAAAGAGATCTGCAAGGACTGCACTCCACACCTGCAGATCAGAGCTTGCACAAATCAGCAGTGAAACCAGCCTGGGGACCACGGCTCAGCTCCAAACCACCCTTCGTCATTGACATTGCGGAATGACCTGCATGCACTCAGAGTCACAGAGACAATCAGCTTCATTTCGTCCTCTGGCTTCCTTACCAAGCACTCCCCTCCCCGTGTCCAGTCCTGGAATCTTCCACAGGATTCCACGCCTTCACGGTTTCATGAAGACATCCTTTTCCTTTTGCCAGCCTCACTGAGTCCTCCAGAGCAGCTTTGGCTGCATGTGTGCCCTGAAAGCGTTAGTGCCGGGGAGAACCTAATTGTTGCACAAGATAAGTGTAGTATATGAGAATATATTCGATCCTGCAAGTGCCCTTGGTGAACTAATGGAAGGCTGGTTTCTGGGAAGGACCATCTTGTGATTAAGAGACCAGGTTGGAAGTCAGGGGATCTGGGTCCAGTTCTTGGATCTGCCATCAGACTGACTAAGTGGTTCTTCCTCAAGGTCACAGTCTCAGTGGCTGCAAAACAGGGATATTGATACTTCCTCTGACTTGTCTATCTAGACTCTCAGTTCTTTGGGGAAAGGGGCTGTCTCTTACTATGTGTCCATACAGTGCCTAGCACAATGGGGCCCTGATCTCAGCTGAGACCTCTAGGCGCTCCCATAACAATGACCTCCCAGTAAGAATGTCCCATCATGCCTTGCAGGAGCCGACCCAAAGAACAGATATTTTCTCTCTTTAGCTAACCCCTCTCTTAACGTCACAAATACTTGGTTGTGACAGCTGAGGCTCCTGGAGGTGATAAATTATAGCAGAGCTCCAGTGAGCTACACCGATGAGAACTCTGGATAAGCAAACGGCCCTAGAACCGGAGCAGGTTCAGATATGTGTGTGTTTACACACACCGCATAATGTAATTGAACAAAAGAGGTGAAAAAAACAACAAAGCTTTGACTTCCCAAGTAAACATTGATATCCAAGGGTTTATCTACAGTACAGTTTTCAACCATGTATATCACATGTTAAACCTGATTGTCTGCACTACAGTCTGCATAGGAATTGCCATACTGGATTAGATCAATTCTCCACCAAGGGCAGTAGCTACTTCAGAGGAAGAAACCCTGCAGGAGGCAGTTATAGGATAACCTGTCCCCAAGGAAAGTTTCTTTCCAGCTCTTTCCCCCGAATGATTAGAAGTTGCCTTAAGGCCGAAAAACAAGAGAGGAATTAGATCCCTGCCTGACTTCTTGGTTATTGTTAATACTGTTCTCTCTCTGGATATTCTTGCAATCCATAGAAAATAATATCTAATATTCTGGGATCACCATGGCTACACCACCACTCCATTCATAAAAAATGTCTGGGTCCTTTCTCAATCCAACTAAGCTATTGGCTTCAGTGATACGTTGTGGTCATGAGTTCCATAGCCTGTGGATTGCGTGCAAGAGTTTGATTTTCCTCCTTTCAGATCTATTGAAGTAGTTAAATTGAGAAGGATCAAAGGTTTTTTGCTTGTCATGCCCAGCCGGAGGGTCTATTATGGGCTAAGATCAGCCCTGGTGAAAATGGGTACAACTCCATTTTACTTTGGCTCCTGGTGCTGAATTTGCTCCTATGTCTTTTTAGTGTATTTGCTTCTTTGACACTTTACATGTCTCCCCATCCATGCAGAGACATCTTGGTAATCCCAGTGGGGGCAAGGAGGGGTTCGGAGTCTTGCTGATGGCAGGGATGTTTCTCACCTCTAGCTGTTCAGTGTGACTCCCGTTCAGAGGCAATCAGAAGTTATTAGCTTGTGAGGAGTGCCTAACAGCCCCTGAAATACGAAGTGGTGACTCAGTCCAATGCCTAGTGGACAGATGCTCACGCCACAGTTAGCTCTGATTGGAAAGTCAGAATTCCCCAACCCCTAGCCAAGGTGCTCCATGTGCATCGATCTAGGCATTATCCATTGCTGTGGCTAACGCGGAGGTCAGACCTAGTGGTGGAAGCGAGAGTTTGGCCTACCAGTTAGAGCTGGGTCCAGGGCAGGCAGTGTCCAGGAAACAAGAGGAGGGGCAGTACTGGAGGGACGGAGACAAATGCCAGACCTGTGGGGCAAACCTGAATCATGAACCAGAAGAAGAGCCATGGATCGAAACCAGAAATCTGAAGCTAGAGGGGAGCAGAACTGGAACAAAGCAGGAGCAGGGGTTGGAACAGGGGCCAGCACCGCTGTGGGCTGGGTACCTGCTGAACAGCTGCTGCTCTGCTGTGGGGGCCCAGGTTATAAGCCGGGCTGCTCGACCAGGGCTGTGGCCATTCTGTCTGTTCTGAGGTGGTGAAGCTGGGGTCACTGGCTACCCACCAGCCCAGTTCATCAGGGAGCAGGCCTGCAGCCGGTCCTAGCTGGCCTGCCCCCTGACAGCTGCCAAGGTGGGCTGTATTGTTAGTTTCCAGCATCCCATGTAAAGGCCAAAGATGTAAAAAATGTATCCATCAGGTGGCCACATGCTGGCTGGCTAGGAGCTCGACCCTAGAGCCAGACACCGCCATGGAGGCTGGATTCAGGCTGTATACCTTGGCCTCGCTGCTGCTGCAGCAAGTACGTGCCTGCCTGGGATGATAGAACCAGACTATTAAAACCCCCGTAAACCCAGCACTGGGTTGGGGCTCAGGACAACTAAATTCTGTTCCCAGCTCAGCCCTTGCTGAAACAACTTGACCAACTCACGTTGCTTCTGCATCCCCTCCCTACTCCACCCCCCTTTGTCTTATCTATTTAGATTGTAGGCTCTTTGGGGTAGAGACTCTTACTATGGGTATGTTCAGTGCCTAGAATGCTGCTGTCATACAACTAATTACCAACAAGGGGTCTAATTAGTGCTAATTGCAATGTGGGAGATCACCCACCCATTTCAAAGAGGGGTGAGATAGGAATGAGCTTTACTAACTCTTGAGCTGGATTTGAACCCTGGGCTAGGGTTCACACTGGAGCCAATGCCCAGCTCTCCAAACCAGCCCCTGCTGTGGTGGTTAGTTTGAAGTGGCCTGAAGCCTTGGCTTATTTTGGATCTTGGTTGTATTGTGCTGTGTTTTCTGCTTCCCTTGTTCCACTAATCTCACCCTTGGTTCCAGCTTTGGGGGAGGAGAGGAAGAAGAGGTGGATCAGGGATCACCCTACTTTCTTTGGACCCAGAATTAACCGAGGGCTAGAGTTAAGTAGATGATTGATGAGGGAAGTGACTCAGCCTGTGTCCTGTTCTACTTCTGTGGTCAAGCAGGGCTGGCCCAGAAAAGTTGAGTGAACTCAGAAGTCCTAATTCCGAAGGTAGCAACCCATGTTAGATGCAAACCTTCCTGCAGATGTTGCCAAATGTGAACTTGTACTGCCACCTAGTGTTGATGTAGCAGTTAACAGTATTCTCAAAAAACCCCCAAGGAGTCCTTGTGGCACCTTAGAGACTAAACAATTTATTTGGGCATAAGCTTTCGTGGGCTAGAACCCACTTCATCAGATGTATGAAGTAAAAGATACAGGAGCAGGTATAAATACATGAAAGGATGTGGGTTGCTTTACCAAGTGTTAGGTCAGTCTAACGAGATAAATCAATTAACAGCAGGATACCAAGGGAGGAGAAATAACTTTTGAAGTGAAGCCTGGTTTCTCCTAACTTGCTTGGCCTTTTCTGAAATTGCTGCAGAGCTAGAATTCTCAGGAGGTGAAACCCACCGGAGCACAGAGGACTCATGCAAGGCCTCTCATGTAGCTTGAGCTACATGTTAGCCATCTAGCGAGGGCTCACTCCTACCTCAAAAGAGAGATTAAATTGGAGTGCAGCATTGCCCTACGATATGCTCTGTGTGTCCCTAGCCTCTGACTGCCAGAAGCTGGAAGTAGATGACTGGGGATGGATCTCTTGATGGTTTCCTGTTCTGTTCGTTCCCTCTGAAGCCCCTGGCATTAGCCACTGTCAGAAAACAGGATACTGGGCTAGATGGACCATTGGTCTTACCCAGTCTGGCCATTCTTATGTGCAAATTCATACTGGAGTCGCTGTAGTTCAAGTTATCAGCAAGTGACAGTCATTACTATTAGTTGTCCTAACAGGTCTCAGTGTACTCTTACTTTTCCCATCACATGAGCCACTGATGCTAATTGGCACTGTTGGTGCCAGTCTCAGCAGAAAGGATAAGGAGTGAATGGATATGTAGACAGAAGCCAGGTCTACACTAAAAAGTTAGGTCGATCCAGTTTCATTCCTCAGGGGTTTGAGAAATCCACGTTGCTCAGGCGTCTAGTTAAGCTAAACTAACTCCCGGCATGGTCAGCAGTAGGTCGACAGAAGAATTTTTCCGTTGGCCTAGCTGTCTCCTCTTATAGAGATGGATTAACTCCAGTGACTGGAGATCCCCGCCAGTCACTGTAGTGAGTGTCTACACTGAAAGGGCTATAGTGGTGCAGATGCAGCACTGTAGCTATGCTGCTGTCGTGGTTTAAGTGTAGACAGAGCCTCATCTACATTCAGAAGTCCAATAGCAGCCCCTTCAGGTCAGGTTAGATCTTGTCAGCAGGACAGCATGCGGGACTCTTCTATTGCTACGTACCTACTGCAGATAGCCAGAGATTCACATTCCAGGGCTGCTAACATGGCGACTTTCACTCGCGCTAGATTTGTTTAAAAAAATGATTTCTTTTAAAGCCATCTATAGGGCAAAGGGATTCATAGATTCCAAGGCCAGAAGGGACCATTGTGATCATCATTTGGGGGGAGGGATAGCTCAGTGGTTTGAGCATTGGCCTGCTAAACCCAGGGTTGTGAGCTCAATCCTTGAGGGGGCCGTTTAGGGATCTGGGGCAAAAAATGGGGATTGGTCCTGCTTTGAGCAGGGGGTTGGACTAGATGACCTCCTGAGGTCCCTTCCAACCCTGATATTCTATGATTCTAGTCTGACCTCCTGTATTCACAGGCCAGAGAACTTCCCACAATAATTCCTAGAGCAGCTCTTTGAGAAAAACATCCATCCCGATTGAAAAAGATGGCCGGTGATGGAGAATCCACCATGACCCTTAGTAAACTGTTACTATGGTTAATTACCCTCACTGTTAAAAATGTACACCTTATTTCCAGTCTGAATTTGTCTACCTTCAACTTCCAGCCATTGTATCCTGTTAGACCTCCTCTGCTAGACTGAAGAGCCCATTATTAAATATTTGTTCCTCATGTACATACTTATAGACTGATTAAGTCACCCCTTATCCTGCTCTTTATTAAGCTAAACAGATTGAACTCCTTGAGTCTATCAGTGTAAGGCAGGTTTTCTAATCCTTTAATCATTCCCATAGGTCTTCTCTGAAACCTCTCCAAATTCATCAGCCTCCTTCTTGAACTTTGGACACCAGAACTGGACACAGCATTCCAGCAGCAGGCGCACCAGTGCCAAAGACAGAGGTCAAATAACCTCTCTGCTCCTACTCGAGATTCCCATTTATACATCCAAGGATTGTATTCGCCTTTTTGGCCACAGTGCCACACTGGGAGCTCATGTTCAGCTGGTTCTCCATAACGTCCACCAAATCTTTTCCAGAATCACTGCTTCCCAGGATAGAGTCCCCCATCCTGAAAGTACGGCTTGCATTCTTTGTCCCTAGATATATACATTTACACGTAGCAGTATTCAAACACATTGTTTGCTTGTGCCCAGTTTATCAAGCAATCCAGATTGCTCGCAGTCTGTGACCTGCCCTTTTCATCTTTCACCACGCCCTCAATGTTTGGGTTGTGATAAGAAGTGATTTAAACTGGAGACCTTGGCAATACAGCAGCATTTTCATCCTTAGAACGGCGTGATCCTGGAGGTGCTGTGCTGCCTTTGGAAGGGCTGAGCGCCATGCACCCAGCTTTTCTTCAGGCGTAAATCAGAGCACCCTCAGGGCTTCTTTAACTTACACTTCCGCTTTGCATAGGCCCTGGGAAACAGAGAATACTCACAGTGTAATGCCATATGACCACATGCCTGCCCCACCTCTTATGGCAAGGGTTAAAAACAGTTGGCATCAAGCCCTTGAACTCAGTCCCCCCCACAGGGCACTGGCATAGAACTGACGTGTCCTCAGTGTAAGGCCTCCTTACGCTGCTAGAGAGGCAGAAAGTGGCTGTAGTGTAAGAAATCAAGGAGAGCCCAGAGCACGTGTAGCCTGCGGTGGGTTATTGCTACATTCTCTCCCCCCAGAATGGACTTCAGAAAACAGAGCTCCAGTCCCCATACCATGCAAGTCAGCAGATTTAGGGGAAATGAATTTCCTGCCACTAGGTGGCATTGACTCTCCACGACAGCCCCATCCAGCAACAGGTGCATTGGCTCAGATCTAGTGGAGTTTCTCAGCAGAGCTGGTAGCACGGGCCCCTGAGCCCAGGGAACACTATTCCTGGAGAACCTCCCAGGGCTTTTCAAGTTGCCGGATTATTCAGAACACACATGTAGCTTTATGCAGGGCTGGCCTGTGACCAGGGCTTTGGAAGGTCACATCGGATCCTGCAGAAGGAACAAGCCTGCACCTGGATCTCCCCGCTTGGGGACATCACGGTTAAGGCTGACTTGACGAACGCTTTATGGGGGTGAAAGGGGATGGATCAACAGCTCTGCCCTGGAGCCACCAGCTGGAGAGGTGGGAGAAAAGGTTCCTTTCCAGTCCAATCCTTAGCCCGTCCGCCAACGCGGAAGCCAGCGTGTGCCAGCTGCTGTGGAGGCTTGCCGGGGTCAAGACATGGAAGGGAGCGGCCATTCTGCACCGCCGGTGCTTCCACTCAGCTCTTGGGCCTCCGCTGGCTGCCGCTAGTTCCCATGGACTTCAGTGGAGCTGCAGGGACAGAAGCCGTCTCTCGGCTGCTGGGGTTTCCCCAGCGGGTTGCACCAACATCCTTTCAGAGCCAGTGTCCGGGCTGATGGGCAATGGGCTACCCTCAGGTGGGGCAGTACCACTCATTTCAGTCGCCCGAGGGATGGATTTGGCCCCAGGCCCTTACAGTCACTCCTCCGCAGTCCATGGTACCTGCGGAAGAGCTTTCAGACACAGCCATGGAGTCTCTAAAGCCGCCGATTGCTTTTCCAGCTCTGCTTTCCGGCCCTGGCCCCCCTCCTCCCTTCAGACGGCCCCGCTTTCTTAAAGGGGCAAGAGCGTGAAAACACCATTCGTGACGAGCTCGTGTCACTGGGCATGGATAAGACCTGCTGCAGAGGCGGCTCTCTTTGCAGGCTGCTGCTGCACTCACCACCCTGTGTCTGTATTTGAACAGCCACCAAACGAAGGAGTCACATATGGACATGCTCGTGCTGGTGGACTTTTCCGGGCACGTCTAGCCATCAAGATAAGGGAGGGGACTGTTTAATAGTCACCTTCCCCTGCTTCAGTGGCCTCTAAAGGCAAACACGCTTAGAACAGATATTGAGCATGCTATACAGTGTATGAGTTATTTGACCAGTAGGTGGAGCCGTTTATTTCTTTCTTAAGGCAGCCCCTCTGCTAATGGCGGGGCCAAAGAAATTGGTCCCTTTCGGCTCAGGTGCCTGCAGACCCCTGGTGCCTCTCTTCAGCGGGTGGGCGGACCACTCCTAAGTATTCATGGTACGCAGTCGGATCAAGGTCAGAGATCTCTCCTCGTGGGACCGACAGAGACACAGGACCAAATCTGAACTTTCCTTCCACCTCCTGCCCTGTCAAAGAGCTCAACCATTTTTTTCATAGGCGTCTGGAAGGCCTTCCCCAGGAATCGTTCCAGGAAAGCAGCACTATTCCTTCAGGGGAGGAAGCACGGCTTTCCTTGACGGCAGACAGCCGCTGGGGAGGAGAGCTCTGTCGCGCTGGAGGATGCCAGGGCCGGTTTCCGAGCACCTCCCCCATCCAGTAGCACCAAAGCATCCAACCAGCTGCCTTATTTGACTGTCAAACTCATCTTCTGCATCCGTGCTTGGGTGGGGGAAGCAGTACCTCCAAGGCAGTGGGGTCAAACAGCTGGCTTGCCGGCCAGATCTCGCTTGCGGCGTGCACTCAGCTTGTGCAGAATGCAAGCTTTGTTTCGTGGTAAGTAGTGAGCATCTAATCCGTATAATCAATGAGACCTTCTGAACGTGAAGTGAGTGCCGACTGAGACAGCCTCATCTTCTGAGTCAGCGAGCAGCCTGGAAGAGCTCTAAGACAGAGTAAACTGCCCCCACTTCCATTCATCTGAATGGCAGTTAACCCCCAAGCGTAATTATGACACTTCTGAGCCAGAAGCTAAGTTTATAAGAGCAAGTAGTGGTTTTGGGGTGCCTCTGTTTTTGGCTGATTAAACACCAGGCCTCTTCAAGGCATTGTAAGTCAGAGGGCAGGCACCCAACACTGGCTGAAAGCCAAAGAAGTTGCTCTCGGATGCGGCATTCAGACTCAGCAGTGAATCCAGAGGACACCACTTTGAAATATTGACCTGTAGTAGCCAGAGATCAAATGAAGCAGAAGGAAAGGCAAACAACCCTACCAATGGTATCACTAACCAGGTGCCACCCTACCCCAGCAGGAGTGGGCAGAGCAGAGCCTCCGATGTTTCAAATGCTACCTTCAGTCACAGCTGTGAGAGAGTCTGGATGGCATCTGAGTTCATGGATAGTTACCCACATCACACAAACCCTTCACAGTCCAGGATGCCCCCCTCCCCTCCACAGAAGGTCAGAACTTGCAGTAAGGGGCTGGCGCAGGGCAGCATCAGGAGATCTTGTTCATAGGCACTGTATCAATCAGACAGTCATAGGACTGAGATAGGATGAGATGACTCACCAGGCCTCTCTGTTTCCTGGGGATCAACACACCATTGCTCTGATGATGGGGCTTCCCTTGGGAGGCTATGCCACAAGCTAACAGACCTCACTGGCAGAATGTGTGTGTTCCAGTCAATTCAAGTTGTTCCTCTGGAACTTTTGCCATCAAGTCATGTATGGTGGCACTGTCCAAAGGCTCCAGTTGGGATCAGGCCCTCCACAAACACATACCAAGACTCAGTTCCTGCCCTGAAGGGTCTGAAATGATGATTGACATACAAAAAGGTGGGCAGGGGAAGAGGGAAACAGGAAGATGTGTAACATTTTTATATTATGAGTGTAATAGTACATCTTATGTTCCGGCATCAGGCAGATTACACAGCCATGTCTACTCAGCCGCATAGCACACTCAATATTTGTTCTAAGCATGTTTGCCTTTAGAGCTCATTGAAGCCAGTCTCCCCTCACTCTTTCTGGGTCTCAGGAACTTGGTGACTTGGCCCTCCAACCAACTGAAGAGTCCTTCCCTTCCGGGGAGGAACAAGAACCCAAACCATAAAACGATCCTTCTGTCCTTCCCAGACAAGATCCTCCTTCCTGCTTGGTTGCTGGGGAGGAAGTGTGTCCTTCCTCCCATCCTCTCTGGAAATCCAAGTCCAGGGCCCTTAAACAAGAACGGAGACATGCTCAAGGCAAGTCCCACACTGTTATTTTATCAATCCAGGCCTTTTCTTTCACACCTCCCCAGGGTCATTCTCCATCCTGTCTCCAGGCCTCACAAGCTTCTTCAACCCATCCCCTCCGAGGCTCTGCTCCCATCAGGAAGGTACCTACTAGGTCCTAAACCCTTGGGGGCTTTCAGCATCAAGCCATCACTATAGCTTTTTCACCAAGACTTCCCTACCCCTAACTCCATCCTAACTAAAACTCTGTTACACTTTTCATTGCTCTTCTGCTGCTTGCGTTTTATAGCGAAGCAGACCCACTTGCTGAGTCTATGACTGCCAAGCACTGAACACCATATATAATTCAGCAATGAAAGTCTTTCACAGTATTCTTAATGCATTGAAAAATTGCTTTTTTAAAAAAATAGGGCCCCATTTTCCTGATGCTCTTACTAGGTGTTCAAACAAAATTTCTGATAATTTAAGGCCTCAGAGTCTTTCATATAAATACCCCTTTTCAATGGTAAATGCTTGACCCTGCCACAGGAGATGATCAGTTGTTTCCTGGACCTTGCACGTCCCACATAATCCACCTTTATGTTTATTAGAAATATATTACTATTCAATCCACAATGGCCAGTTAAATTCTAAATATAGCCATTTCAGTCTTCTCTCAGGGCCTTAGAGTATAACAGCATTTTCAACTCTTGGGCGTATTTAATGGATCCTTTTCCCCTTTGTTTCTTTTGCCCATATTTCCTGCCATTCCTGTCCTAACTCGTTTTTCAATTAGATTTTTAAACTCCAGTTTACTGAAAGGGATTTCTAAATCAACTTGCTCATGTTTGTGAGCATATTTTTTGCCACTTCATCTGCCAACTCATTGCTCACTACCCTCCATTGTTCTAAGCCACAGGCAACTCTTTTATAGCCCGGCCCCCTTTCCCATCAGGCTTTGCTGTAGTTTACAATCATGGGATTCCTCCAGGGAACCACAAGTCCCAGAATGCCCATCCTTAAAGGGCCAGAATTTAGAGCAGAGGTAGGTTCACCCGAGGGCTAGTCCATCCAGTGACAATGCAAATATACCTTTGCAGGTTTTAAAAGCGCATCACACATAGATAAAATAAGAGAAAGCTGTTTTTATCTGCCCCGAGACCAGGGCTGATTGAAATATATTTTCTATGGAAGGTGGGCTTTTCAACAGCATTAAATTTTTCATGGAAAGTCTCTTCTTCCCTTGAGAATTTTTGATTTTTTTTGGAAAACTGAAAATTTCCAACTGCAAAAAACTGAACGGGTTGAGTGAAAACAAAACCAAAAAAAAATCAATTTTTTAAAATAAACAAAAGTTGATTTTCTGTGGCAGATAAAAATTATTCAACCATCTCTGCCCAGGGCATGGGGTCTGTTAATTAGCTATGCCAAGGGGAAGATTTGTCCCAATTGATGATGGATGCTTTCCACCCACATAAAGACACAACATTTGCCCCATTCAGTTGCCCCTTTACTGCAAGTGATACCCCTGCGGATGGTCCTAAATAAGGGTTAGATCCTGTAAACTCTTTCTCATGCGGGTAATTCCACTGAAGTGAACAGGATGCACTAGAATAAAGATTTTTCTCCCTTCTTGCACTGATAGATTTTGCAGACCTCATATTCCATGAAGAATGTGAATTGTTTTCGCTAATGTAGAAGGGTTGTTACCCATCAACTAAAACTATTTCCTGTGGTTAATTAATCCTGGGATAACAGTGGAGCACCATGTCTACAACATACCCTTCCTTATGCTCTTTAGGCCAGAGTCTCCTTTACAACAAAGAATTGGGAGGATAATCAAGTAACTAAACCATTTAACTGGTGTCAGGAAAACAAACTTTCTGATTGTTATGAAAAGATACATCTGGAAGCTGCAGGTCCCCACTGTCCCTCCCAAATTGCCAAGGCCTGGATGGGGGTGCAGGGCGTGGCAACCACCCAAAATTGGGGACACACAAAAGTTACTCATGCAGGAAGTTTAAAAAGCTGTGTGATTCCTTCCTTTAATGTACATGTCCCTTTATCTCACGTCAGTTTCCTAGCACCCTAGTAGCTCTGCACCTCACAATCTCTAAGGTATTTATCCTCACAACATCCCTATTAAGTAGGAAAATACCCTTCTCTCCATTTTACAGATAGGAAACTGAGGTACACAGATAAATGAGTTGCCTAAGGTCACACACAAAGTCTATAGTAAAGCAAGACACTGAACCTACCCCCCCCACCAGACCCCAACACATAAGACCGAGCAGGACTAGAACGTGGGACCATGAGGGTTCTCTGCTGTTGATGTGGCTGTTTTCTGCATTGCCAGGGGAAGCTTAAGCTAGGTTTCTGCGTGGGGGGACCCTCTGAAGCTAGACACTACAGAACGTACCGCCCAGCAGAGCCTGAGTGGCAGACTTTATTTGGGAGACTCTCAAGATTGTTTGAACAGTTTATGTTATTAAACCAGCCCCTGGGTGAGGGTATGGTTAGCCCCAAGAGAGACTCTGTGGCATGCTTAAGGGGCCTGCAAAAGGCGGCTCACAGGGGCAGGATACCTGAAAAGCATCTCCTGGCCACGAAGGGATGCTCAGTAAGCTGCCATCCTGGTACACCCCCTTTTCCTTACTGCTGCCCAAATTGATAGCACAGAAAGGTTCAAATTTAAAATTAACAAGCCCAGTCCCCAGACACGCTCTGCATCCTATCTTGTTGCATGAGGGTAGTTGTGTGAGGCAAATGTAGGGTGACCGGAGGGCAAGAGTGAAAAATTGGGACGGGGGGTAGGGGGTAATACGTGCCTATATAAGAAAAAGCTCCCCAAACCAGGACTGTCCCTATAAAATTGGGACATCTGGTCATCCTAGGCAAATGTACAGCTGGCAGGAAATGGAATTTCCATTCCACATGAAATTCTGACCCTTGACATTTGTGTTTGTTCCAACCTGGGACCAAAACCACCAAACACAACCCCTAAAAGAACAACTTCTTGTAGACTTGAAATTTAAAAAAAAAGTCCATTTCATTTTGAGATGGTAGAGGCATTCTGATAATAAAATATTTATTTTAGTGTAATATTCCACTAGCTAGAAGTCAAGATGAAATGAATCAAAAGGATAAAGTCAAAATAAAACATTTGTGTTGTACTGGTTTGAAATGAAACAGGTTGATGCTCTTGAAACGAGGAGGTCAGAACAATTTGTTTTGAATTGCTCCAAAAGGTCAGACAAATTGTCGCATTTCTGCACCTGGGTTCAGTTTTGATGAAATGACAGTTTCGGACGGCACGCGGTTCCGCTGGAAGTTTTTCAACCAGCTCTAGTCAAATGCATTTTGGATCCTACAGCTTCAGAACTCGGTAAGCAGCAGGGATTTCCTTTGGATTGCTCTGCAGGGGCAGCGGAGGGGCCCCAGGGTGTAAATCAGGGCTATGATGCCACCTTTGAGAGGGGATGCTTCATTAGTTAGTCCCTGAACTGTGGCCTAATATGTGTGTGCATTGACAATGATTTACAGGCTATGGGTGGTTGGTGTGCACCGCACAAACGCACGCACACGCACTGACAGACACCTCCCCCAACACACATAATGGGATCCAGCGGCAGAGGGAACCCGGGCTCTGGGTCTATGTGGCTTTGCCCCTAGCACAGTCACTTAGGGATGTGCAACGTGGCCAGATCATTTTACACTGACTTGGCCCTGGTGCAAATGACAACACGAGCAGGAGGCCGGTGGAGAATCAGGCCCAGGATGGTTTTGGGGTGAAACTCATCCCAGGGCAGAGGATTTGTGAAAGCCTGAAGCCCCTTTTTAACACTGGAATGTGGGGTCTAGGAGGTACAGAACACCCTGAGAAGGGATAAATTCCACCCTTAGTTCAAAAATATCAGCATCGGGCTCAACCTCACACCTGTTTGGCACCCTTTTATTTATTTTGCCATAGTGGTGAGGAGCCCCGGCCATGGACCAGCGCCCCATTGCGCTAGGTGCTGTACAAACACAGAACGGGAAGATGGCCCTTGCTCCGAAGCGAAGTACCTTCAGGGCTGCTCTACTTGGCATCAGGTACGTCGGCCCTCGGCACTGAAACACAAGGGTGCTCCTTTCCCCGGCTCTGTACTGAGGACTGTGAATGGGAGGTGATGTGGAACCAGCCATGCCGGCTCTCCCCCAGCTGGGAACTCCAGTGCCAGGGATATCTGGTCATTCTGGCTTCATGGGACCATTCCTTCGGTAGGGACCTGCCCAGTTCCAGGCAGCACCCACGGTTTTCACTGGGGAGCTTCACGCTAGCTGCAGGAAGAAGTTGGCCCATTATCACTGGGAAAGGATTTCAGTTCACCACTGAGAGTGCAGGTATGGTAACCCTTTCAATACTAGTACTTCAGACGAAGAGACAGAGGGCCAAGGCTCTTTCCATTTATACTGCTTCTGATTGGAATAACTCCATGGACTTCCCTGAAGACTGTTGTGAGGAATAGCCACAGTGAAGTGGTGCCTAATGGCTAGAGCACTGGACTGGGACTTGAGACTCTGGCTTCTATTCCTGGCTCTGCCACTGGCCTGTTGAGTGACCGTGGCCAAATCACTTCCTCTCTGTGCCTCAATTTCCCCATCTGCAAAGTGGGGCTAATAATACTGACCTTTGTAAAGCGCTTTGTGAACTACTGATGAAAAGCATCATATAAGAATCAGGTTTCATTATTAGTGTGACCTGGCAAAGATTTGTGCTTATTTTTTCCCCTCATCTGGGATGTCATTTTCCTTTGAGTGGTGGGCAGGAGCGGGGGAAATGAGAGTCCCACAGAGGGAAAAATTGTCCAGTGTGAAAGTCAGAATGCCGGACAAACATTTCCCCCACCGAACCAGCAGCCCTGTGAGACTATACACACAGCTAGTGTTGTCGTGTGACCCTGTTACCGGGCAACCCCTTGGACTAGGGCACCGTCGCTCATTGTCTGCGGTGTATGCATCAGAAAGTGTTCCTAACTCCATGCCTACAGGCAGCCAGACATTGAACTGAAAAGGCAAATATAGGAAGGACAGAACTGAAAGTCAACTGTGAGCTACATACCAACTCTCCCCTCCCCCTCGGAGAGAAGAAATAGTAAGAGAGTGGGAGTCAGTGTGTCGTGGCACAGGCTAAGGGACAAGACAGTTATGAGAGCTGGCTGCGGGGTGGCAATTCTGTCTGGCAGTAACTTGTGAGCGGTCAACATTGGTCTTCATGCCACACTGGAAGACAAACGAAACCTTTCCCTCGCTAATCGAACAGTCAGGGTATAGAGTTTGGATCAAAATCTGAGCTTTGCAATGCAGGAAGTTTCTTGGGGTCCAGGGTTCTCTGGCCACTTTTCATATCTGTGTGTGTGAGAGAGAGATTCTCACACTCTATAGCAGGGGTGGCCAACCTGAGCCGGAGGAGGAGCCAGAATTTACCAATGCACATTGCCAAAGAGCCACAGTAATACGTCAGCAGCCCCCCATCAGCTCCCAACCCCGCTCCCAGTGCCTCTCGCCCACCGGCAGCCCCCGCCAGGCAATGCCTCCCCCTCCCTCCCTGCACCCCCCAATCAGCTGTTTTGTGTCATGCAGGAGGCTCGGAGGGGTAGGGGGAGGAGTGAGGGGAGGGCAGGCTAAGGGGAGGGGGTGGGAAGGGGTGCAGTGGGGGCAGGGTCTGTGGCAGAGCCAGGGGTTGAGCAGTGAGCGCCCCCGGCACATTGGAAAGTTGGCACCTGTAGCTCCAGCCCCGGAGTCAGTGCCTAGACAAGGAGCCGCATATTAAGGTCTGAAGAGCCGCGTGTGGCTCTGGAGCCACAGGTTGGCCACCCTTGCTCTATAGTCTGGTGGTGAAAGCGTTGTCTGGGCACACCCAGCTTCAAGTCCCTACTCTACCCCATTCAGAGCAGAGCTCTCCTCCACCCCTTTGAAACAGGCAAAGCAGGGACTTGAACATAGGTCTCCCATGCCAGTAGCCTCCCTCAGACAGGGCCACAGAGCCCCAGACCCAGGAATCCTTCCAGATGAAAACTTAATCAAAACTGCACCCCAGCGGGGTTCACACAGGCCAGTCAATGTAGACACCTGCTGGTGCAAAGGCACCATATAGACTAGGTGACTTGCCCAAGGTCACACAAAGTTTGAGAGAGAGCTTCAACTCCCAACTGTGCCCCTTAATCCCAAGACCACTGGCCTCTCTCTAAACACCAGTGGTTTATAATGAGGTTTTGCTTTCTAAAGTGACTATTTAAGAGTCTCATCATCTTAGCCTGCAGATATGAATGGACAGGGGCCAGATTACGGACTAGTTTTAGCACTCCAGCAATGGCAGAAGTAGCTGGACTTTATTAATTTGTGTGCATCATCAATCGCATTGTTTCATGCTAAAGACAAGGTGGTTGCAATAGGGTTTATGTGGGAGGGGGGCAGGGGATGACTGGAGAGAATGGGGTGTAATGGAGGGCTTATTTTGGTCTGCAGTGTCTTTACTGGTGATGGTGAATGAGAAAGAAAGAACCAGGCTTGACTCAAAGCCCAACTGAATTTGCCAGGATCACAGTTTTGTTTCTTAACTAACAAGACATGGTTTTATTTGTAAAAAGAGCTTTTAGGTTGGGGGGGGGGAGGGGAAAAATCACTGAAACAGTTACCGCGGAACTCCAAAATGCTACTTTTACAAAGTCACAATTCAGAATAAAACCCACAGTTTAAAGGAACACTGTCAGCTCCAACCTTTGTCTGAAACTTCTACTTACAATTATTTTGAGTAGCACCTAGAATCAGTGGAACAAGGCTTGGCAGAATTTGATTTTCTTACAATTTCAGTAGATAACATTGCCCTTTATTTTTTAAATTATTTCAGTTTTCAAGTTGGGCAAAGTTATGGGTTTTAAGCAATTCCCCTCCCCCCCAGTTTTAAATCACTGGAAATTTTCAGTTATGGGGGTGACTGACAATTACTTTTAGTGCATAGATGTTGGGCTTCAAAAAGTTAAAGCTTGCTAATGGTTAAGGCACAAATTGTCATCATATGTCCACATATATCAAGTAAATAACTTTAAAATTACACTAATGAGTTCAAGCATTTTTCTTACTTTGCCTATCTGTAAATTTCTATTGTCACTGGAAATATTTTCTCATAGTCTGTGCGTACAGTGAAATCAATGTTTACTGATAAAAATCTAACCTTTCCAAGCCTAAGTATAATGGAGAGACCATGGTTTACTGGGTGCATTGAACAGCTTGTGTCTTCTCAGTTTCCTGGTTTCCCCTGTCTTTGCAACAGAGAAAATGGGATTGTAAAACAATTTTCTTAATTTTTTTTTTAAAGCACAAAAATGTCAGAGGACTCAAAGGCAGGCATAGTACCTAAATCTACATTAACTCATTATTTACAACAGCCTCCACTTCAACTTAGTGTCTCCCTTTTAAGGGCGCATCTTCCTTGGGATGAAGTTAAATTCTTATCTCTATTTACCTAACAGGAGTTAAACATCCTAATAAAGAGAAGGCAGTTTGCAGTTTTCACTTGAATTAAACTCTAAGGGAGTCAAGGGTTTAAACCTTATCTACTATTCATATTCAGACTACAGACTGCCTTATCATCACTGGGATTTTAACTCAAACTAACAGCACACCTCCCCCCCCTGCACACCCCGCAGAGAAGACAAGGGCTAAAAAATTTCTCAAGCTTTGTGGCTTCCATCTCTGATCCTTTGCTCTCATCTCAAGACCATGTTCTTTCCCTGTCCCCTTGCAGAGAGAAAACTCACTGCTTGACAACAAAGAAAGCTGGGGAGGCCAAGTTGTTAGCTTCCCTCTCCAACCCTGAAGGAGACGTTCACTTCAAAGTTTGCCACCTGCCCTCTAAAATGCTAGAAGCACTTCCCTGTGACAGAGGATTTGCAGCTCAGGAACAAACACTCCGTCTTTATAGAACGCTCTGGAGTGCCAATGCTAACTTTGTGTGTGCCGACATTCAGCCAGTGGGATCAGTGAACTATTGTGCCGGAGCAGACTTGAAGTGTGACTGTATGGAGACCCAAGTGTTTCGAGATTTCCTCTGAATATTTGTCATCCGGTACTATCTGCCTTTATTGTCTGAGACATGTCTTCACTTTTCACTTGGTGGCAATGTCTGATGCCTCGGTGTTTCCTGGGTGTAGTTTGAGAAGATCACCATGGAGCTGACAAGTCAGTCATTGAATATACCAAGTGGAGAGAAGTCAGAGAAAAGGGTTGAGTTTAATTTTCATGGCATAAGAGGTTCCCCCAAACCATATATTTATGCGATAATCATCGGGTAAAAATCTTCAACCACACCTGGTGTGGGTTAAGAGTCCAAATCCCATTTTCAGAAATGAACTTGGGTGCAGATCTTCAGAAGGTATTTAGGCACCTAACTCCCACTGAAATCCAGTGGGAGTCAGACACCTAAATACCTTTGAGGAACTGAGCCTTGGGCACATAGAAGCCTGAATGGAATTTAAGTTCCTATACGGCTAAGTCACTTTTAAAAATAGGTCTTTGGAACCTAAGTCACTTAGATAGTACAATTTTAGCCCTGGTCTACACTAGGACTTTAGGTCGAATTTAGCAGCGTTAAATTGATGTAAACCTGCACCCGTCCACACGATGAAGCCCTTTTTTTTGACTTAAAGGGCTCTTAAAATCGATTTCCTTACTCCACTCCTGACAAGTGGATTAGCGCTTAAATCGGCCTTGCCGGGTCGAATTTGGGGTACTGTGGACACAATTTGACAGTATTGGCCTCCGGGAGCTATCCCAGAGTGCTCCATTGTGACCGCTCTGGACAGCACTCTCAACTCAGATGCACTGGCCAGGTAGACAGGAAAAGAACCGTGAACTTTTGAATCTCATTTCCTCAAGAAAAAAGGCGCGAAACGATTGTCTGTTGCTGCTTTCACGGAGGGAGGGAGGGAGGGAACGGGGGCCTGACGATATGTGCCCGGAACCACCCGAGACAATGTTTTAGCCCCATCAGGCATTGGGATCTCAACCCAGAATTCCAATGGGCAGCGGAGACGGCGGGAACTGTGGGATAGCAACCCACAGTGCAACACTCTGGAAGTCGACGCTTGCCTCGGTACTGTGGAAGCACTCCGCCGAGTTAATGCACTTAGAGCATTTTCTGTGGGGACACACACACCCGAATATATAAAACCGATTTCTAAAAAACCGACTTCTATAAATTCGACCTAATTTCGTAGTGTACACATACCCTTAGTTACCTGATATTTCTTAGTTATAGGGCAAAGATAGATCAAAATGAACAGAGACAAGTTTGGCTCACAACCATGGTGTCACCCTGGCTGTACTTCATTAGTGTCACTGGATGTACTGATTGAGAGAACATCTTTTAGAAAGTCATCCAATCTTTATTTAAAGTAATGGCGAATCCTCCACATCCCCGTGTAGCTGTTAAAATGGCTAATTAAGTGACTTACCCAAGGTCACACTAAAAGTCAATGGCATTTAGGATTAGCACTCAGGTCCCCTGACTCCCAGTCCCATATCCCACTGCTGGATCAAACTGCAGTACAGCTATTCAAAAGTTAAGGGGCCTGTGTTTTGAATCTTGCCCCTTCTGACAACCGTTGAGTCCAAACAGTCACAACAAGAGGTACTGACTGACAGATATGGCAATTTACTGCAGTATCTTTGGGAGATCTTATTCAATAGATTTTATTTTTGGAGTCCATTGTGTTAAATGCAAAGATTATGTAGTATTGTGGACCTGCATGATCAAAGGCATAAACTGAACATTGTGGTAGATTAGAATGAACTCTTGGGACAAAACCTGCCAAGTGAATTTCCTGGGAATTATCTACAGGGAGGTGAATACAAGCACCTCCTCTCCCCCCGCCCACCGCCAGTTATGCAAAAACCCAGCCCTTTGAAGCTACAGTCTGAAAGGAGGATGATTGTCTGTTAATTATCTGTTCTCAGGGTCCCAACACCAAAGATCCAAATGGCATAAAGAAATGACACTCAGATTCATGGGGGTGCTTGTTTTGAACTTAACAAGTGTTACGAGCTTTTAACCACAGAAAACCTGCTGTGTGGGGGTTTGAAGGACGGATCACCTGCTGAAGCCCTGCCTGGAGTTGGAGTGATCTCTGGTAAGATCACTCGCATGCCTGCAGGTTCCGTTATTGTTTAATATATTTTCTCTGTTATGCTTTCACCTTAAAAATAAATGCACTGAGAAAGGGCAGTGTGATTACTTCTAACCGCGGGCATTTACACTGTTCTTAGCTTCTGAGGAGAAAGCAAAGCAGGCCTGCTTAGGCAGTCTGACTTGCTGGGGAATTCACAGTGCAGTCAGGGAACTGTGCAGCCTGGAGAAACCACAGTCAGAAGAGAGAGAGACACAGGTTTCTGCTGAGGAGCTGGGAGCCTGGAGAGCCCTCCCTTGCTGGACCACAAAGGGGAAAGACAGGTGTAGTTGCCCTGAACTGTGACACTGACAAAGACCATGAATTCCTGAACTGCTATGAAATCATGACCCTCTCCACAGCTAGTCAGTTACAAGTGGTTGGAATGAAGGTTCCAAGCTAATATGCAGACACACATTTGGGTGGTATTAGATGGGCCAGTGGAAATAGAACAGCTTGATCTTACTTTGCATTTAGGAAAATGGTTTGCCATTGTCTGCGTGTAATTATATAAATAAGTTCTCCAGATGTTTCCACCATTAAAAAAAAAAGTCTGATTTTTTTATCCTCTTATTCTCACTGTCTCAATCACCTTCTCTGATCCCAGCTGTGAATTCAATCTCACATGCTTTGCAGGCACAGAACATTATCTGAGTGGGTTTACTTGTTTAACAATGCAGGTAAATGATTAACCATTAAAGCAACACAGTTTGCTGACCCATTAACCAAAGAGGAAAGACTTCTAGTTTGCTAGACAATGGGTTTAATACAAAAAAGGCACCCCAAGTTTTCCATCTGATGTCACTACATGTCCCAACCCATGCAATCGTTACATAATAATCACACTGGTCAACACAACTGTTAGCCAGTCAGATGCTGGTATGCTCGCTTCCACGCATTTTCCTAAATACTCCAGAGGATCAAAATCAGGCTGCGATTTAAAAATTGGTGAAAACATCTGGAACATTTATATATAAATTGACTTTGTCACTGAAGTGGCTCTTGCTGGATTTAGGTCCAATTTTCCCCTAGCTTATTCACAACTGTCACCCAGTATACACCCCACATTTACAGTCAGTCAATGATGGTGCAGTGTCACTGATACGAGCAAACGTTGTATCTATTGTTTAATTATTGAGGCTGAACATGTACCACGACTGAACTGAGCAATCTCAAAAGAGAGTCGACCCCTGCTCTTTTAAGGTCACTGCAAAAACTCCCATTGGGCCTTGTGTGGCCAAGTTAATCACTCCACTCCAAGGTAGGCTAGTATTACTGAGCCAGTTGGAAATGTATCAAAGCAGTTTTAGATGAAAAATACATTTTTGTAAAAATTGAAGTATGTCAATCTCACTTTGGAAAATGTCCAAAAAAAAAAAAAAATTGACCCAAGCATTTTAATGATGTCAAAGTGAAAGTTCAACATTTTGATTTTTTGAAGATGGCTTTTCACAGTGAAATTCACGGAGATGTTCATTTTTAAGAAAGCCAGAGTCAAAACTGAAGATTTCAATTTGATTGAAGAGTAGTGTTTCAAGTGACACAACATGAATTTTTGAAATTTTGTTTAGTGAGAATTTTGAAGTGGTTTTCATTCTGCTTCAGGGTCAATTTTTTTTTCAAAGCCACAGCATTTCCCACAAAACAGAATAGCCAATTCCTGCCCAACTCTGGTAACTAGCCATACTCTGCTGATCTAGGACCTCCATGATTTCTTCCTTTGCCTTCTCTGTCAAACTTACTCCCAGTCAATCAACTGGCCTTGTCCCCTTACTCTGTGCATACTCAATTATCTTGTGCTTATTACTATGACCCTGCCGTCTACCTCTGAGCCTAGCATTGGAAACCACAGGTAACTGGAGTTGTCACCTCTGAAGATAGATTTATGACACCACCACAATGTGTGCGACTCAAGGACCTCCCCTCGGTTCACCAAGTTCTCTAATGAAAGTCTGTGTCACACTGGGTCATCGTAATCCTTGCAAGATGTACGTACAGAAAATACATGAAGAGTTGTGTGTATATCCACACACACACTAAAGATTACATACTCTAGGTCTGTGAGTTAAGACAGGTCCCCAAAAGATAATCTGCATACCTCTTGGCAGGCAGAGGGGAAGAGATGCTTATCTCACTCTGGCTGGTCATATGCCAATTGAGCATTGTATGGTTTACAACAGACACTCATTTACTGTCTGAACCAAATACTAATCAATCCATGAAAGGGGCTGGAGAAAAAAACACACAGCAGGAGTTAATCCTATTTAGTGGTAAGAATGAACTTTTGAACTATACTTTGGGTACAGATCAACCCCTCATTATTCCTTCACTCTGTGATGATAGGTTGCTAGTGGGCTTGATCTTATGAGACGGGGTCTCAACCAAACAAGTTCAAAATGCTGGGGAAAGCTTTCCCACAAGCTAGAACTTGGGGCAGACAGGCGAATGCCGTGTTAGTTAAGTTTAGGCTCTAGAAAGCACATTGTGATTTTGTTTTACATGTCACCCTTTGTTTCCATTGTCCTTACTCACTAACTTGAATCTCTGTCCCTTGCTAAACTTGTATCCATATCCTGGACAGAATAATAAGGACGGGGGGTTAAGCAAAGTGATGCTCCAGAGTTGAATCTTACAAGTTTGGGTGTACTCTTCCTTTGGCAGTAATGGATCAAAGAGTTCTGAGAGTGTCCAGTGGAACAGGGGCTGGACCCTGCTGCTGGGGCAGAAGGTCACTCGGAGGTGTCAGGGGTTGGAGCGTGCCTATCGCTAACCTGTGCAGAGAGAGCGAGGCCCGCAGAGGCCTGGCAGGCAGTGCTTGTGTTGCCAGAGACCGGTGGCTTCAGGGACCAGATCCACAGCAGGCACAGACAAGACTCCCTAATGCTAAGGGCAGGTGGTAGTGCGGTGCCTCACAACCCTGGGTACCCCTAGGAAGTGTCGCACTAGGTTGTGTCAACATGTCATGACACCACGCAATGACCAGCCAACATGACAGCAAGGCAACCCAGCGGTGTTTCATGGGGCCCCCTGAAATTATGTTAGGGTGTGACTGTCCTGCACGTGGGATGTGGGATCTTAAGAACATCCTGGCGGTCCTGATAATATTGGACCAGTGAGTAACCCTAGGTGGAACAATCAGACCCTTCATTACAGTATGTGTTACTCAAAAGGTCTTACAGCCAGAGTTTCAAAAGTATTTAGGCACCTAGAGATGCAGATAAGCACTTCTGAAAAAATCTCACTAGGTGCCTAACTCTCATGGACTTAAAAAAGTCCCACCGCCCACTGAAATCAATAGGCATTAGGTGCTTTTGAAAATCTCACTTAAGCACCTAGAGACCTGTGAATACTTGGCCTTAAGAACAAAATGTCTATTTTGGATGGATTACTCAGTGCTGAGCAAGACCAAGCTACAAATTACCACAGCTAGGAGGGCCTAAGCCTAATCTTTGGAACCCATGGGACAGTCCTCTCTACTATGACCTAATTTCTAGAGCTGGGAATTTCAAAGGCTCTGCGTTGGCTTAACCATTCTCCTGTTTTAGTCAATGGTAAGATTCCCTTTGGCTTCAATAGAATCAGAGTTGGGCTCAAATCCTTAAGAGGTATTTAGAGGCCAGACTCCCATTGAGATAGTGGGTCTAACTGAGATCAGCTATACGCTAGTGCTTTTCCACTGAGGTTGGTTGAATTATTCCTACTTACCATATACCAAGTTTTAGCTTAGCCTGGAATTATTATAATTTTGATTTATTACAACAGCACCTAGAGGCCTACACAGAGAATAGGGGCCTATGGGGCCAAGTACTGTACAGACACATAGCAAGAGACCATCCTTCTCCCGAAGGACTTGCAATCTAAATAGGCAAGACAGAATCAACATCCCATTTTACAGACAGGAAACCAAGGCAAGAGGTGTGACCAAGGTTAGAGGAACTTTGTAGTAGAACTGGGAATTGAAGCCAGGTCTCCCAAGCTGAAGACTTAACCCACAAGACCATGCCCCCTCTTCCCTCAAACTTGTTTACTAACCCTTGCTCTGGGTTTGTATTTATTAGTATTCCAACCGGACAACTGATTCCAAACATCTACAAATACATACAAACAGCCTCTGCAGATGGCTTTAGTGTCTTTTCAGTCAATGGGCTATCCTTTCCCTTCCATCAAAGGATGACCTCTCTTTATTTTAGTAAGCCTTTTGACATATTCCCACATGATAGTCTCCTAAGCAAGCTAGGGAAGTGTGGGGTACATGAAGTTACTGTAAGGTGGATGCACAACTGATTGAAAGATCATACTCAAGAAGTAGTTATCAATGGTTCACTAACAAAATGGGATGGTGTATCTAGTGAGGTCCCACAGGGGTCAATCCTGGATCCAGTACTAGTCAATGTTTTCATTAACGACTTAGATAATGCAGTGGAGAGTAGGCTTATAACATTTAAGGATACCACCAAGGTGGGATGGGCTGCAATCATTTTGGGGGACAGCAATAGAATTCAAAACAACATTGACAAATTGGAAAGTGGGTTTGAAATCAAAAAGATGAAATTCAATAAAGACCAGTGCAAAGTACTTCACTTGAGAAGGGGGGAAAAAAATCAACTGCACAACTGCAAAATGGGGACCAACTGTCTAGGTGATAGCACTGCTGAAGAAGATCTGGTGGATCACAAATTGATTATGAGTCAATGTGATGCAGTTGCTGAAGAGGCTAATATTCCGGGGTGCATTAACTGGACTGTTGAATGCAAGACATAGGAGGTAATCATTGGAAATATTCAGCACAGGTGAAGGCTCAGGTGCAGTACTGTGTCCAATTCTGGGTGCCACACTGCAGGAAAGATGTGGACAAATTGGAGACAGTCCAGAGGAGAGTAACAAAAATTATCAAAGGTTTAGAAACCTGACCTCTGAGGAAAGACTAAAATAATTGGGCATATTTAGTCTTGAGAAAAGAAGATTGAGGGGGACTTGATAATAGCCTTCAGATATGTAAAGGGCTGTTATAGAGGATGGTGATCCATTGTTTTCTATGTCCACGGAAGGTAGGACAAGTAATGGGCTTGATCTTCAGCAAGGAAGATTTCAGTTAGATAGCAGGAAAATCTTAACTATAAAGGGTAGTTAAGCACTGGAACAGGTAACAAGAGAGGTTGTGGAATCCCCGTCACTGGAGGTTTTTAAGAACAGGTTGGACAAACACCTGTCAGGATGATCTAGGTTTACTTAGTCCTGCCTCAGCACAGGAGCTGGAGTAGATGACCTCTTGAGGTCCCTTCCAGTCCTCCATTTCTGATTCTAAGCCTGCTGGCCTCTTTTCCTAGGTTCATTTCACTGGCTGTTATTCCTTTGAGTCATCTCATTGCCACTGAACGTTTTCTTAATTTGTTTAATTTCAAAGCTAGAGGAGGGCTGGAGAAAGTCACCAGACTGGAGGCCTTGGAGGGAAGAGAAAAGGTCTCAGTCCCCTGCCTATGGCAGATACAGCATCCACAGTGGCAGTACCAGCTTCCTCCAGACTAGAGTTGGGGCAAAGAGAAAAATAAGGTCATGAAATATCTGGTATTTCATTGTCTCAATTCTGCTGGAATCAAAATGCAACTCTTCCTCCTGCCCCCGCAACACATGTTGAATTTTCAGAATTAAATGTTCCCCCTTTTTGCTACTGCATAAAGTGACCACCACCCAGGGTCCTCTCCTCCGCTCCTTCCCATTCTGTAACTTCTCAAAGGTTCTTTAACTTTGTGAATGTGCTGCTTTGTCACTTTTCCAGAGTTAAGGAAGTTTTGAAGAGTTACAGAGTGGAAACAATGAAAAAAGGGATATAAACAATACTTTTAGGCAGTATCTACTCCACAGCATTCAGCACCAGGAAAGGCAAGGGGGGGGGCGGAGAACAAGTTTCCCAGTTTTCAAAAAACTTAATAGTTTCAATTCAAATCAAAACAAAAATTCTCATTTTGATTCATTTCAAGATTTCCCTTTAACAGCACCAGCTACCCCATCTGGCTACCGGCTAACCAGGGCCTTATGTTTCTCCTCTGTCAGCCCAGACCCGCTGCTGGCCTTCTATTCTGGTTTGGGTGGAGAAATAACTAGGCCCTCTGGCTAAATCATCAAAAGAAAACCTCAAAATAAACATGGAACACAAAAGTCTTCCACTCCAATCTCAAACTGGTCACAGCCCCCAAGGGTATGTGTTCTCATGTCAGTCCTGCCTGGGCTTCTTTGACGTGCTCCTTACATGCTATCAAGCTGTAACTCTCAAGGCTTTCTACCTGGAGTTATTTGTCACCCTCCGAGTTCTCCACAGGCTTCTCCTAGCTACCCTTCAATGGCCTGATTTAACCACATGATCTGCCTGTTGTGTGACATTGCTCATTTTCTCCACCTGGGGAGGTGAGCTAAGTGTATCACAGGTATGGCTGGACCCAGTTCTCTTTGAAGGGCCAGCCACCCTATCAGCTTTTCATTGAGAATTACAACCCTCTCTCCCCAGTTTTTGGTTGAAAAGTTTCAACCAACTCTACGCCCCGACTGATCCACACATGTGCCTCAAACCTCATCTGAAAAGCCCATCTGTAGGGATGAGAGGTTAACGGGGCTCTGTGCTCACTCATTCTTTGGCCTCTCTACTTAGACTGCCGATAGTGGAGGGGGTTTGTGGCATGGACACCTGCCCCATGACAACTAGTCGGAGACCAACTCGTTTAATGTACGACACCAAAACCCCCCCAAACTGTCAGTCAGTTTTGGTCTCTACCAATTTGAGCCGATCCCTTCATATCCCCTTAACACAGCCAAAGTCTGAGTTGCCTCCCATTTGCTAGCCTGTTTTTTGCACACTTATGGTGGATTTCCAAGATCAGAATCTGGCCCCAAGTCTTCTTGCAACTGGCTTGTTGCAAGTTTATTCATTGACTTTGATCAATCAAGTTCAGGAACACAGGGTTCTTTTTAGAAAGCTAGAAAGCTGGGCAGACATCCCCAGAGACTTGCAATGGGGATTTGTTATGTAAGGAAATGTGCTTACCCATGCAAGGGGAAAACAGTGCCCAGTAATACTCAATGCGTGTGAAAGTCACAGCTTGCATTGTATGCCTCGGTGTATATCACCATTCCCCTTGCAGATGGCTGCTGCCTCCTGACATGACACTGCTGGGTTCTAAAGCAGAAGACAGGGTCCATAGGTAATACAAGGACCCATTAATCTGGATGGACTCGCTAATGACCCAAAGGTAACTCACTGCTCTGTGAGCCGCCTGTTATTCTCAGTGGATCAGGCACAAAGTGATCATTACAGCTGCCAGCAAGCAAAAGTAAATCTTTACCTCAAGCTATAGAAGCTTATGCTCTTAGTTCTTGAAGGCCTGAGCTCAGCCCTCACCCCGTAATGGAAAAGTAGGTGCAAGACTGCATCCCACTGACAGCTTGAAGTGTTGCTGTTTCAACCTCAAGTCAAGCTTCCTCTGCCCAGTGCGTGTAGGAAACCCTACTGTTATAGAGGTTAAGTGTACCCCTTTGTGCCTCAGCCACAGGCAATGCAGCTGCTGCATGTGGAAGCTAGAAACTTGGCCCTTTGCTCTACATGGTAGCAGCTTGAGTTCTCCCTCTGGAGATGCTGAGCTCAATCCCCAGAGAGGATGGTTGCTGTCGGCATCAGCTTTGAAGCACCTACACTAAGCCCCAAGGTGCTGGATGCCTAATTATTCCTTCAAGTGGCCATTGTGACACCTGCCCTCTTGCCTGACTCACTGGGGACATCCAGACCAAGAAGCATGAGCTGCTTGAGCATGAGAGCCCTGTCTGGGGATGTAAGAGACTCATCCTCTGTGGATCGGCACAGGAGGAGACGTGTAACACACAGAAGTGTAGGATAGCGTTAATACCAACATGCATTACTGCCTGTCTAGTTCCTGTTAGAACTCTTTTCACCTTGGTCACCAAACACACAGCTGGAAGCTTCCAGTCACTAGCCACCCTACGCTGGGATAGAACTGGGGATTTCCCTAAATATCCTCTTCCTTATTTTCCCTTGCTTTGATTGAATTAAAAAGCCCACCTGGGAAGCAGGGAGTCTAAAAAAGATTTGGGGGCCATGGTGGATAATCAGCTGAACGTGAGTTCCCAGTGTGATGCTGTGTCCAAAAGAGCTAATGGGATTCTTGGAGGCATCACCAGGGGATTCTTGAGAGGTTGTTTTACCTCTGTAATGGGCACTGGTGTGATCACAGCTGGCACACTGTGTCCAGTTCTGGTGCCCACCATGCAAGAAAAATGTTGATACATTGGAGAGGGTTCAGAGAAGAGCCACAAGAATGATTAAAGGATTAGAAAATGCCTTATGGTGACAGACTCCAGGGGCTCAAGCCATTGGATTTAACAAAAGAAAAAGTTATTGGGTGATGTAATTTGTCTGTTAAATATTTGTTCCCTGTGTGGATGCTTATAATAGTGCCTTCAATCTAGAAGTTGAAGCTAGACAAGTTCAGACTGGAAATACTCGATCAAAAATTTATGCCTTAACCATTGGAACAATTTACCAAGGGTCGTGGTGGATTGGATTCGCAACTTTTCAATCAAGATCCAATAACTTTCTAAGACATATCCTCTAGTTCAAACAATTTAGTTCAAGGAAGTCCTGTGGCCTGTGTTATGCAGACTAGATGGTCACAGTGGTCCCTTCGGAATTGATAAGAAATGAATATTCAGATCTGGTGTTCGAGACTTAAATGCTACAGATCAAAAGGCCAGAACACCAAATCTGGCTTTATAATAAATCAATATTCAGAAGCGATCACTGTGACCATCTAGTCTGACCTCTGGCATAACACAGGCCACCAACACCACCCAGCACTGGCATGCTGACCCCCCCAAATCAAAACTAGACCAAACTATTACAGCCCAAAGGGTATTAGACTGTTAGGCACCACAGTCAGAGATCAGGAGGGACCAAGGTGCCAGAATGCCTGAGGCCCCTGCAACGGGAGGAATTGATTAAGTGCGATTCTCCTGGTGACAAAGGAACTGGTGGCAGAGATTGGATCCAGAACAGAACTTCCCCAAAGTTCAGATGGGATAAGGGTTTGTTTTGGGTCCATTTCTCCCTCTGGGCTTAATGGTGGCTGCAGCCAGAGGACAAGTGAAGATAGAGCTGCACGAGGAGCTCAGGGAGCCGTTAGAACCTCTGGAGCACCCTGGCATGCTTTGGGGGCTATGGTATGCGTGGTTGGCTCTCTCTTGGGAGCACCTAAGCCCAGGAGAGCATTAGCAGGGCATCATCGTTGTACCCAAAGAGTAGGGGTGGTGCAGAGGCTGGTTTGTACAAGAATGAGTGGGGACTGGTTCTATCCTTGGAGTGGGTAGGCATTATCTGTCCCTCTGATATTAGATTTGGGATTGGCACACAGTCAATGGACTACATTGACTAGGACCCATGCAATTCACACACTCAGCATAGGACTGGTGCATCCCAGACATGTGTATGTTTCACGCCCACTTAAAACAAGCCCACTGAAGAGCAGCTTGTTTAGCCCGGAAGGGATAGAGAGAAACAACATGACCGAAATTGCCCTCTCTCTGAGAATGAAGAGTTTTCAGCAGTCCTGGAAAATACTCGACACATATTCGGTGGGTGGGCTTGATAGTGTGACAGCAAAAATATTTTTCCTCAGTTTGTTTCTGGCTCTTTTGCAGCCGACCAGAAGCCAGATCTCTTGGCTGGGTCCGGTAGACCTCAGGATGTGTAGGACAGGCCTGCTAGCTAAGCCAGCTGACGTGAACAGAAGCAGTGGATGCGGGAAGTTCTGCTACAAGCATTTCAACTTAATTTGGTTGCTTTTAAACACAGTTTCAGAGAAGGAGCTGCCCTGGAGCTCCTTGAAAGACATCCCAGGGCTCCTCCTTCTGGGCGCTGAAGTTTGAAGCAGGCTGTTGGGGGGTGCAGGGGGAACTAGGGAGGGGCAGTTTCCCCCTTGTTCAAATAAATGCACCTATTTAACATGCAGAACATGGAAGGAAGGGGAGATCCCCTAATGAAGTGGTTGCCATCTGAGCCCTGACTCAGAGTGCTTTCTGAGAGTTCTCTAGGCTCCCCTCTCACAAGTCAGTTCAGCTAATCAAAGCTCACCACTCCCGGACCAACACACATTCCAGTCTCCCTCACTCCTCCACATACATATACAAACCACGACTGGTCTATAGATGGTAAATCAGGTACTGCCACCTGCCCTTTCTCATGGCACCAGTACAAGAGGCCATCCAGTGAAAGTGAGGTAAGAAAATAAGAACTGACTTTAAAAAAGAGTGTGTTTCCTTGTTTTACATAGTGCATAATTAACCAGGGGAACTCGCCTCACCGTGAAAATACTGTGGCAGAGACCTCAGAAGAATTCAATGTTTCTATGTGTTTCTCATCAGTTCGGGGGGCAGGGGGAGGAAGAGCTCAGTGGTTTGAGCATTGGCCTGCTAAACCTACAGTTGTGAGTTCAATCCTTGAGGGGGCCATTTAGGGGTTTCTGGGGCAAAATTGGGGATGGGTCCTGCTTTGAGCAGGGGGGTTGGACTAGATGACCTCCTGAGGTCCCTTCCAACCTTGATATTCTATGAATCTATGACAAACGAAAGCTTCCACAATTCTACTAGATTGGATCAAAAATGTACATAAACCCACATTACATGGCATAATGCAGCTAACTTACCAGCAATATGAAGGAACTTCTCCTGTGGGTGGAGGGGGCAAAATTGCTGCCCTCATCTGACTGGCGGTGGAACTTTGACTCAGTTTCCCCCATCTTCTTTTGACCTACTCCAGCCATAAGAGTGTCCAACCAGACCACATTAGTGTCCAGCCCCTTCCAGGGTCATAGAGTCCTTTGTGAAAGTCCAGCAAAAACAGACACAAACTAAACCTTCAGCCTGGCTGGGCTCAGGGCAGGTGTGTGTAGATTGCTCCTGCTGCATTTCCTGCCCTGTGGTTTGATCATCCCAGGAGCTGCACGCTACTCCTCTTACCCAGGCTTTCCAGATGGCTCTAACTTGTCAGGATCCCTCTCTCAGACAGGCTTCCAGATCACCCCTGGAGGAGCATCTCTGGTCTTTTCCCCCCTTCTCCCTCTTTGTTTCCTTTCAGGTTGCTTTCTAGAGAGAGGGCACTTCCCACCTTCTCCTTCCCGGGTCCTTTCCTCACTGGGCCTCACCCAGCTGAGCTTTATTTCTAATTAGGGTTGCCAACTTTCTAATCGCACAAAAAACCGAACACCCCTGCTCCGACCCGTCCTGCCCCTTCTCTGAGGCCCCACCCCCTGCTCACTCCATCCCCCCTCCCTCCATTGCTCACTCTCCCCGACTCTCACTCGCTCATTTTTGTCGGGCTGGGGCAGGGGGTTAGGGTGCAGGAGGAGGCGAGGTCTTCAGGTGGGGGTGCGGGCTCTGAGGTGGGGCTGGACATGAGGGGTTTGGAGTGCAGAAGTGGGCTCTGGGCTCGGGCCAAGGGGTTCAGAATGTGGAGGTGTGAGGGCTCTGGCTGAGGGTGCAGGCTCTGGGGTGGGGCTGGGGATGAGGGCTTTGGGGTACGGGGATGAGGAGGGGGCTTTGAGCTGGGACGGGGTTGGGGTGTGGGCTCCGGGTGGTGCTTACCTCAGGCAGCTCCCAGGAAGCAGCTGGCATGTCCTTTTGGCTCCGCATGCTGCCCCTGCCTGCAGGCACTGCCCCACAGCTCCCGTTGGGCATAGATCCCAGCCAATGGGACCTGCAGAGCCAACGCTAGGGCCAGGGACAGTACTTGGGGCCCCTATGGCCACCCCTGCGCCTAGGAGCTGGACATGCCAGATGCTTCTGGGAGCCCCACTGCGCTGCCAACCGGACTTTTCACGGCCTGATCAGCAGTACTGACCGGAGTCACCAGGGTTCCTTTTCGACCAGGTATTCCAGTCAAAAACCGGACACCTGGCAACCCTATTTCCAATTAGGCCTGGCCACCCTCCAGGTGCACCCAGGCTGGTGAATTGGCCTCTCGGGCCCATATTAACCCCATCACTGCAGGTTATTCCATTATGGGGTTTCTTGCTCCTCAGTCTGAAGCGTCTGCTGCTGCCCGCTGTCGGAGACGGGATAACGGACAAGCTGGACCATGTATCTCACCCAGTCTGGTAATTTCTTTTCTTTTGGTTGGTTTTTTAAAATTTATTTATTGCTCTCCCTTCTCCACCCTGCCACTCATTTTTCCACTTCTCTTTTCCTTTGTGGGGCCCTGGCATGTCCTTCACTTAGCTTGTTTCATACATTTTCAAGGTCAGTGACCCCTGCCTTGGTCATGCTATCAATAACAGATATACAGGTAAGGTGGGTGACCTTAAGATAGAGGTACAAGTTGCCAGGGGCAACTGTCACTCTTGTGGGTGTGTTAAGCAATGGGCATCCTTAGAGACTTTCCTGTAAATATGTGTTTTATTTTTATTGGGCTGGAACAGAAACACATTAAGGCCCCCGTCCAGCAAAATGTTTAGCTACCTGCTTCACCCCATTGAAATCAGTAGCATTTCTTACTTGCTTAACTGCTTGGCTGGACTGGAACCTCCAAGGCCCCGGGAGGCTTTCTAGAATGATTTCCTCCAATCACCAAATAAAACATGATTTCCTCCAATCACCAAATATGACAAAGCTAATCAGGACCCTATCTTGCTATGAGGCTAATCACAGTAGTAAGCATTCTGGGCTAGATTTTTAAAGGTATTAAGGTGCCTAACTCCCATGGGAGTTAACTCCCTATGTCTAATAAGGGCTGTTTGAAGGTTTGAGCCCATAGAAAGTGCTAATTAAGACCCCCCTAGTCCTGCAAAGACTTGTGCACCTATTGAACTTTAAAAACAGGCGTAGTCTCGCTGACTTCACTGGGCTTACCCAGGTGCTTGACCATAAGAGTGGTCATACTGGGTCAGACCGAAGGTCCATCTAGCCCAGTTCCCATCTTCCGACAGTGGCCAGTGCCAGGTGCCCCAGAGAGAATGAACAGAACAGGGAATCATCAAGTGATCCATTCCTTGTCGCCCAGGCATGGGTCACTTGATGTTTGCCTGTTCTATTCATTCCCTCTGGGGCATGAGTTAAGCATGAGCATAAGTCTTCGGAAGATCAGGGCCCAAATCAATAAACTACCTATCTGAGCTCATCCAAGTGAACAGGGGTCTCTGCAACGGGCTTTGGATCAGCTCGCTATCGTCCACCACAGTCAAAGGACAGACTCCTGGTGATGTCTGTGGGACATGGATCCAGGCCGAAGAGGCCAGGGTTCGGTAAAGTGTTTAGGCAGCTGCTTAACTCTGAGCATGTGCTGCAGTGCTGTGCGACATGCATCTGGAACAGGATGTTCTGCCGCTTTCGGAGCCTGGGGCCAGCCAGCCCTGTTCAGAGGTAGATAGCCCTGTTAAGAATAGGTTGGGGGCTGCTAGTTTGCAAGGGGTCAAGTGCTGAGCACCTGATTCCTGCAAAGGCTGAAAGCTCAAGTGAGGGGAAGAGCTGTTAAGAACCATGGAGACTCTGGCAAGGAAGCCCTGGGGCAGGAGAATTGTTTAGCTGTTGGATCGATGTTGAACTGTTTTGTTTTGGAGTTTGGCTGAAAACTGATGGGGCATTAAAGAAGTGGTCTGGACAGACTGGTTCTTTGCTGGGCTGGGAGGACAGCCAGGCAGCCTGCAGGGACCAAACACAACGGCTTGTGGCAGGTCACAAGGATCAGAAGTGAAACTGGCTAAAGATCATCACAGACTAAACGAGTTCAGGTTTGTAATTCAATTTGATCTACATAGGTGCAAAGTACTGTTAGGGTTATTACTGCAGATCAACCTGCACCCTGAGTGAATACCTAGTGTAAACCAGACTAATGGCGAAAAGTCAACTAGAGCTTTAAAATCTGTTCGCTTTTAGTAAACTAAGGTCCATAGTAATACACTGTGATAATAGTTAACAAGACACTAACTAAAATCAGATTTCTGTGTCAAAATATCTTGCCTTCTGCTGTTACCAGTACTGCAAAAGGCTCTGATCCTGTAGCTGGTTTTGATAGCGTAGACTCCTGTACAAATGTGAAGTTCAATTGACTGAATTGTGGCTGCAGGAGCATAGGGGCCCATGCTAGGGGATCTCATGTAGGATCAGGGCTTATAATAACTGAAAGGTATGAGAGGAAAAAAATCTATCCTCTACTTTTTTTACCTGTTTACTTTGTACATTTGACAGGCCATCAGTGTTTGCCTGGTTCCCTGCCCTTTCAGCAGGTGTTGACCTTGCTGGGAAGCATTAAGTATATACTGCTGGCTCACAATTGCAGATGGCTCCATTTCCCCACTTGGCTATAAGGGAGATGGGGAATAGCTCTCTAGAAGGAGAGGACCTAGGGTGTGAGCTGAGCAGTCCTTGAGGAGGACCCCTGGGAGCAGCTAAGCCTTGGGATGGATTTTGTGTTCCTTCCTTTGGAGCCTGTGTACACCCAGGGAAAGGTGCAGGATGACCCAAACTCATTAAAAAGCCAAAAACCCAACTGATAAATTTTCAAGCTGATGGTCTCATCTTAAGACACATGATGCACACGACTGTCCTTAAGGTGGAGAACTGTCCTTCCTGGGATATAGCTGATATGAAAGGTTAGAAACCAGGATGGAGGAGCTGAGCATTCTCAAAGGTCATACTCCCCTTAGCCCAGACTCCATGAATGCAAGGCATGAGCCATTCCAGAGCTTCTTTGGGGAATCCAGTAACATCCCCCTCTCAGTTCCTCTCTGTGGTACATCTGGAAAACAACATTGTAAACAGCTGTTCACAAATCATGAGTCAGGCCATCACCCCCCACCCCCCAAAATGAGATTGGCTTAAAAATCATGAGCCTAAAAACTTTTGGGTTCTCTCTACTTGCCTCCAGGTTCACATTTTCAAGACTTTCTCTGCAACCATGAGAATAGGAACTTTCGGACACTAAAAAGACCCGGAAACCTCACCTCACTGTCTGACTCCAGGAACTGGGGCTTTAAGAAAAACCCTAATGGTCGGGAGACTTGGGATAGAATGGAGAGAGCTTGCAACACTGGGAAGGGATCTGAGATAGTCCATTATGGTGACGAGGAATAGTGATTGCTTGTCAGCAACATTTAATGAGGTTTAACAACTGTGGAACAGACACTCATTTAGGAGTGTCACCCAGTTGTTAAGCCTCTTTGGATGTATCCTAATATTCACCCAGTAACAGCTGCTGTAACACATGTTGATGGTCAAGGAGGTGGGTCAGCCCCCTCTGAGCGTGGCTGGTAAGGAGAGAGAAAGTGGTTCCATGGCGCAAATTAGGGGTGGTCAAACCTCTGGTGCTTTGAGGTTGTGTGAATGAGGCCCTTGCAAAATGACTTAGACTCCATGTAGTTTTGTCCCTGTTATGTACATCTGATAGGCCTGATCCCACTTACAGGAGACTCACTTACACCTGTGCAGGTGAGATCAGCTCAGGCTCTGTGCCTTGTTACTAGAGGCAGAAGAACAAGCCAAAAAGCTGGGTTGACACAACTGGAGGATCAGATTGTGCCCTCTGGATTGGCTTTGGCAGGGTTCCCTGGGGTCCCCTCCCCAGGCGAAAAGAGCGTGGGGGATCCTGGAATTTGCACAGAAGGTGACATTCACTCCTGTGTGGAGGGCTTGCATAAAGCCCAATGCACCACTTAAAGTCCTTAAAAGAGGGGGTTTTAAGTGCTGCACGATGGTGAATTTCAATGGGAGGAGTGAGAGCGGGGAGTGAAGAGGTTGGAGGATCTGGGGAAGGTGATGTGAGGTAGCCATTTACAGCTCCCTGATTCACAGGGCAGATATGCAACATCTTCAGCCCGGGCATAGGCTAGAAAAGCTTGGCTCCTACGCTAATTTACCCCCACCGGCAATGGTCCCTTAGGGACAGTACACCAGATGGGTATAACTGGAGTACAGCACATTCTGACCGGGTCCCTCCTCAGACCCCCCTACCCTTGGCCCTGAGTGCGTATACAGGGAGGTGGAGCCCAGAAGTGTGATATGCTGGCTTTGCGCCAGCTCAGAGCTCCCTGCACTGGGGAAATTCTTAGCTATGCAGATCTGGCTGATTGCTGCTGGAAAAGAACAGAGAACCTTTCCCCCATCAATACCTGTCTATGAATATTTGAATAGTGGAAACACCCTGGAGGGAGCAATTGTTCAGGGTTATGAGCAGGCGTCACGGGGTGAAAATAAGCAAACAGATATAAGATGAAGATCAGGGAGAAAATTCCTAACTGCGAGCTCCATTAGATTGTGGAATAAACACTAATAACTTTAAAATAATTACTCATTTGGCACGTCTGGGCTCATTGACACCTCAAACACAGCATGAACGCTCTCTGAGGTAGATAACTGATCTCTATTTTCCAGCTGGGGAAACTGAGGAAGGGAAGTGTGAGTGATTTGTCTCAGAGGGAATCTGTGTCAGGGCAGGAATGATAGCTCAGGGCTTCTTGGGATAACTAGCCCTCTCCATCCCTCACTAGACCGCACCGCTAAAGTCATTGCAAACTGGAACCTAATGCTAAATATACTGTAGGAAATCTTACTGGATTGGCAACCAGGGATGAACGACGTGACCTCATAGGTATTTCCCTTTGCTCTGACTTCTATGACTCAACCCCCCCACCCCCCCATTGAGCTGTAGTCATTGAATCAGTGAGGTTTGGTTCACGCTGTCAGAGCTCTGGCTGAGTGGCCACTTGTAAGAGCTGAGTGGTTGGCACTTTGGTTTCTGCCAGGAAATGCCTTCAGAAAGAGAGAATGTTTTGGGGGAGCTCGATGAAAAATAAACCAAGGGGAAAGGAACGAAACAGGAAGTGAAAATAAAAGGATGGAAGTTCAAGCTAATGTTTAAAAATGGTAGACCAGTTCAAGTTTCATGCAGTAAAAGAGAGCAAGTCAAGGGTTCATTTAGTAAAAGAGACAAGATGGAAAGAAAAATTGCTTCGATCCTGCAACTGGCTCTGCACTGGCTGAGCCAGGAGCCTGAGAGCTGACTCACAAGTCACAGAGAGGGAAAACTTGAAGTCACCCTGGTCATTCCCTGTGATCTAATGGGGCTCCTATAGGCACAGGGCGTGTGAAGCAGCTGCTGGTGTTGTGTAAGGACATGGTTGCAGAGATCAAAGCTCACCCCCCCCATTTTGGAAGGCGAAGTCTGGCCTACAAGGGGCAGATGTGACAATGGCTTATCCTCTTCGGGGCAAACCTCTAAACAGCAATCACAAACAATTGAAAAGAGCTGCCATTCCATTCCATCCAGCGGAGGGCCATAAGATATGTGCTCTGTGAAGTAGGAAGTGAGACTAAAGGCGTGGGTGGGGAAGATTCTAGGCAGAAGCATGACTAGAAACAGGGTCGCTTCCCAGACAGGACTGTTTTCTTGTTACTAATATAGTTCCTTGTTCAGTGTCAGAAGAAAGTGACTCTGTGATTCTTCACCATTGTTATATGACAGGCAGAAGCATGTATACACACACACACACACACACACACACTAGCTAGCTAGCACATTACAAATAATTGAATTCATCACTGGTGAGTGGACCACGTTCCATGCCTTGGTCCCCAGTCATTCTCCACGGAGCCTTCCAGCTCCAGTCCGTTATTCCAATGATAAAGGACTGTCTCTTTATCTTACAATTCCCTAGCAGCACCACTCGCAGGTTTAGCTGTGGTTGTAAGTGTGTGGGGGTTTCTTTTTTTTTAAATGCTCTTTCTTGAAATGCGGAGTGGTTGTTTGCTCAGTCTATTCGTTTCGGGCAAGCTATTGCGTGCCCACTGAAATTCTGCAAAACACAATCAATTAAAAGGCTTTTTAAAAATGGCTGTTGGTTGTTTTAATGGCTGGTAACACCTCTATTAACGCTGCGCGGTATGTCTAGGCAGCGGTGCCCCCTTCTGGGTGGAACGTCAGACCTGCTCAAATGAGTGTCCCATAGGTGCTGAGCTGGGAACAGGAAGACCTGCATTTAGCTTTGGACTGCGACTTTCTAGGGCAGTGATACTTTGAAAATCCTGGTTAGCCACAGGTCTGTTTCAGAATGGCACCATTCATACTCTATATGTGTGGTGCATACAATGCACCCTAACTGTATTCGTCCATGGTTAGACTCACCAGATATAATGCTGTAACACTGTTATGTGCTATACTGAAGTCATTATATACTTCCTTTTTTAATAAGGGAAAGGGATCCGATAGATGGCTTATGTTAGCAAATGATCATGAGAACAATGCACATCCACCACCTAAACATTCAGCAGAGTATTTAGTCAGGAAACACATTAGTTTGGGCAAAGTTGTAGACACCTTGCATGTGCTTTACATCTGCCTCCCGAAAGAAGAAATCTTCTTGTCAGCTCCTGTTTTGCAACTCCTGAAAATGCCCTGTGTTGTCTCATTCATAAAAGAATCACGTGCAGTCTGGACTTCAAAGTGAATTAGCTTCATTTCCCTACTCAGCTTCAAGAGCGAGGAAACAGCGAGATGTTATGGCCACTCCACCTTTCCAAGCACTCTTGCTATTTGCACTGACTGGCCATGTAGATTATCATTCCTTTCCACTATCAGAATCTCTCTCAAACACACAAGCCTGTTGCCTTATTCTTGCTCCTATTTGGGATGAAGATGGACGATGGGTTTTAAAGCATCTTGTCCATCGGTTGAAGGATTTGTGCCAACCCTCCCAAAGAGGCATTTGCAACCCCACTCGTAGTTTCTAAAATGTCATCTATTTTGTGCAGATCTCTCTCATTGAAACGGTGAGAGGTCAGCAGGCTCATGCAGTATTTCCCAACCACTTATGGGTGCCACCAGCACTGGCTTTCCTTAAGAAACAACTCCCTGCTGGGGCCCAGAATGAAACTGCTGCCTGCTTCTGCATTCAGTTCTGCACATTGCAATTAGCTGGGGAATCTGGGCTGCCCTGAATTTGTCCAGGTAGAACCGGAGCGGGGTAGAGTTCAGCTGGGTGGCAGCTGTCTTGAGTTTCTTTAGTTAACCAGAGATGGAACCCTGGGCCACGGAAGGCTCCATGACACGTTGGAAATATTTTTTGCTCTCTGTGATGTCTCCAGCTAGGTGAAATGCAGTCTGAACTTGATCTTCTCTGAAAGTCACCGGACAACTAGCTGAGATCTGCAAAGCTGGGCTGGTGCTAGGAAAAGCTCAAAACCCAGAAGGGGTGTGTGTGTGCGTGTGTGTGTAGATTCCTAGGTGGAAATGACAAATGGGTATAATCAATAGGAAGGGAGAGTGAGCCTGATTAGCGCCTGAATCTGCCAAGCGACTGCCCTGGGATTAAATTGCCCCTGAAGACTTTCCCCACTTATCTACCTCTGCGTGGATGAGGTTCTGACCTAGCCTGTCTGCTGGGGACAAGCTTCCTTTGTCCAGAGGAGGTATGTAATCTTGGCCAGTACATTACGTGTCCTCATCTGTGTCTGATCCACAGACAATATGGGTTATATGCAGCTGATCTGGCATACTGGTACCTTTTTCATATTGCCTTTTTATTCTCCAGTATTTAATTTCATTGTACCAAAAAGTATCTAGCTGCTGAAAGAGCCTTGAAAACATGAGCTGCATGGAACTGACACAGCGAGGTCTGCCTGCGTTTGAAGAACCTGAAACAATAGCTGAGAAGCATGATTGGCACCCTTTATCTCAGTGGGTTCTAACTCAGATATGTGATGCTAACATTGTTGGCCCTTAAAGGATTAACTATTTCACTGCTCATCCAAGCAGGTAAAGAAGGAGAATTGGGGATTATAGTTTGAAAATTCATACAAGAGCATGCATAATCATAGCCTGAACACCTACATCATCTACTGGAGGTGGTATCTGGAGGCTGAATCTGATTTTGTGGGTGGAGCTTGGAAATGTACTCCCCTCCCCTTAAACTCAAGCTGTAGAGATGTGCTTTTTCAGCTCTGGAGGTCCCTGGTTCAATCCTTGGTGTGTTGTACAAAATGGCAGCCATCATGTGAGCCCTACAAAGAGCTATAAATGGAGGCAAGGTTGGTTGCTGTGGTGAATGCTATGTCGAAGCTGCTTGCTCTTTAAGAACCCTCTTCTTGAGTCCCTGTGGAGGCAGGATTTGGCTGGCCGTTAGTATGTGTGGTTTGCATGGAAATGGTTCCCTCTAGGCTCACACTCTGCCAGCTCCCTCTTCAAAGCACCTGTCTTCATGGTAACACCCCCAAAGGGCACTCCAGAGCAGAACTAAGGTCAAGGGTATACAGTGCAGGCTTCGGGGGCCAGATTTGCCCACAGAGAGTGGCTGAGGCATGAGAGGAGAGGGAAAGGGACAGAGTGGAATCCCCTTGCCAGCAGTTGTGTGGGGAGCCCCTCACTCCCCACCGGAAACATACATGCTCCCACGGCACGGGAGAAGAAGCAAAACTTTTCTCAATGAAGTTCCAATTCAGAAATTTCATGACAGATAAATCTCAGGGTTTGGGAGTTTTGTCTGTCTTCTGTTTTTCAGGTTAACAATACTGCAAATCACACTCTGGAAGTGAAGGGGTTGGTTAAACTGCTTGACACTACTGGATATGAGGTGGGCATTAGCTGGCACAGCAAGTATTTAATGTAGAGCTATACAATTTCCTAGAAAGTTTCCCGCTCCTTTACTATATAGCAGTTTGTGCACATATACACACACTTGTGTGCAGGCTGTCTCATATACACTCATAAACATAAATTCATAAGTGGTAAAATTTTCAGATGACACAAAAATTGGGGGAGTGGTAAATAATGAAGAGGCTAGGCCCGATCTGTATCACTTGATAAACTGTGAGAAAGCAAACAACATGCCTTCTAAAACAGCTAAATGTAAATGCATACATGTAGGTACAAAGAATGAGGTCCATACTTACAGGGTTGGGGGACTCTATCCTGGGAAGCAGTGGCTCTGAAAAAGATTTAGGGTTTTGGGGCTCATGGTGGATAATCAGTGGAATATGAGTTCCCAGTGTAACTCTGTGGCCAAAGGAGCTAATCTGATCCTGGGATGCACATACAGGAGAATCTCGAGTAGGAGTAGAGAGGTTATTTTACCTCTGTATTTGGCACTGGTGCGCCTGCTGCTGGAATATTGTGTCCAGCGCTGGTGCTCACAATTCAAGAAGGAGGTTGATAAATTGGAGAGGGTTCAGAGAAGACCTGCAGAATGATTAAAGGATTAGAAAACATGCTTTATAGTGATAGACTCCAAGAGCTCAATCTAGTTAGCATAACAAAGAGAAGATTAAGAGGTGACTTGATTTTAGTCTATTAGTATCTACAAGGGGAACAAATATTTAATAATGGGCTCTTCAATCTAGCAGAGAAAGATATAACACAATCCAGTAGCCGGAAGCTGAAGATAGACAAATTCAGACTGGAAATAAGGTGTACATTTTTAACAGTGAAAGTAATGAACCGCTGGCACAATTGACCTAGGGTTGTGGCAGATTCCCCATCACTGGCCATTTTTAAATCAAACTTGGATGTTTTTCTAAATGATCTGCTCTAGGAATTGTTTTGGGGAAGTTCTCTGGCCTGTGTTATGCAGGAGGTCAGACTAGATGATCACAATGGTCCCTTCTGACTTTGGACTCTATGAATTGATATAGGACCAAGATTTTAGTCTGGTTAAATGGGTCTTGCTGCCCAAAAAAGTTGGGAATGCCAGAAAGATTTTTCTATTTTGGCCTCAAGGAATTTCTTTTTAATTGACATGTTAACAATTTTATGATTATTTTATTTTGATAGTTTTTATAACGTATGCACCTGGAGGTTGCACTAGGTGCATTTTACACATGGAAAAATAAATCCATTGAAGTATCACCCCCATGTCCCTGGACTTTATACTTCTTACTACGCCAAAACATTCATTCACATACATGTGTTCATTCTTTGTCTCTCATTCACACACATCCACCACACGCTCCTGGTCATTCATGTTTATTCACATATGCACATTTCCTTTGACTCTCACTTAGTCACACACTTCATACTCACGTCCATGCACACTGTATACACTCGCATGTCCACAAACTCACATATCCCATTCATTCAGGCACGACAGACACGCAGGCCCAGTGAAGCTCCTGCACAAGTTCCACATGCTCATGCTCACAATCATGCACGCTCAGTCCCACTTTCACATGTCTCTCTCACTCCTGCAGTCACACTCAAGCATAGATGCACACTCCGCACTCTCATGCGCACAGTCATGCTCAGGCAGCTGATTCTCACGCTCATGCACACAATTCTCACGCTTATGCGCACGATCGCAGTCATGCTCCCCATTCTCACGCTCATGTGCACAATCACGCTCACACACCTGATTCTCACACTCACGCACAGTCTCTCCCTTACACACACAGACACACACACACTCCGTGCCTCGATCACTCCCCTCCCGCCCAGCCCGCTATATCTGCCGGCCTCTTTCCCAGGGAGCTCCCGCCTGCCCTGTTGCAGCTGCTCCCAGCCCGCCCCTCACGGTCCCATGTGCCGGCCTCTGCTGGGGGCGGAGCCTGAGCCCCTAACCCCGCCCCCTCCTCAGTCGTCCCCGCCCCTCCCCGCAGAGCCCTCACGGCGTGTGGGCGTGGCCTGTGGGCGGGGCCGGCCCCCGCGGCCCCGCCCCGCTCCCGGCTGGGCGCTCGCTGCCTCCCCGGCTATAAGAAGGCGGCTCGGGCAGCCGGAGCCTCATCGGGCTCTGCGGGGAAACGAGATGATCAGCCCTAGCGCTGTAGCAAAATGCTGGATGGACACCTCCTTCTGGGATGGCTCTCCTCCTGCGCGCTCCTAGTGCTGCTCGGCGGCGCCCCGGGACCCTCCGCCGCCTACTTCGGGTAGGTCCGCCGGGCGCCCCGGCCCCCAACGCCGCACCCCCGCTTCCCCCAGGGCAGCTTCATCCGGCACCCCATGTAGCTTCCCCCTGCACCCCCGCTTCCCCCCAGGGCAGCTTCATCCGGCTCCCCCTGCACCCCCGCTTCCCCCCAGGGCAGCTTCATCCGGCTCCCCCTGCACCCCCGCTTCCCCCAGGGCAGCTCCCCCTGCACCCCCGCTTCCCCCAAGGCAGTTTCATCCGGCACCCCAATGTAGCTTCCCCCTGCACCCCCACTTCCCCCAGGTCAGCTTCATCCGGCACCCCACCTCCGCTCCCCCTGTACCCCCATTTCCCCAAGGCAGCTCCCCCGGCACCCTCATGTAGCTTCCGCCACTTCCGCGCGCCCTGCACCCCCGCTTGCCCCCAAGGCAGCTCCAACCTGCACCCTCACCTCAGTGAGGCCAGCGCCCCCCCTTCCCCCAGGCTGCATTCCGCCGCCCGTCCCCTGCACCCTTTCGGTGCCCCTGGCGCTCGCAGCCCTGCACCCACCGTCTCGCAAATAGCCCGTGAGCTCCCCCCGCTGCACCTTGCGCCCCCCCAGCTCAGCGGCGCCCCGGGACCCTCCCGTCTCCTCTCCCGGGCCGGTCAGCCGGGGCGCCTCCCTCCATGGTCTAGTCCCCCGCACCCTCTGCAACTGCCCCCTGGACCAGGCGGGGGGCGCGCCGCCCTGGGCGTGCTGGGGCTGGCTGCAAAGGGCTTGGCTTGCGCCGGTCGTACTCGGGGGGTCGCCAAGGTGTCTGTCTCTGCCCCTCCAGGGCGGGGATGCTCCTTCTCTTGCCTGGTGCAAGGACTGTGTCAATGCCCCCCCCCACAACCCCTTCCTGGCCGCCTGGGGCGGGTCGAGGCCAGGGATCTAGCCCACATCTGGGCGCCTTCCCCTTGAGGCGAGATGCGAAGGCGTTTGGGAGCCAGTTCCCCTAACCCTGTACTGTGGCTGACCCACCCTGCGAGTCCTTGTAGCTGGCATCAGCTGGCCGGGGTGAGCCGGGGGCCAGCCCTGGGAGCCGGCGGAGTGTGTCCGCGTAGGCACAGAACAGCAGGGAGAGCAGTCGGGTGGGTGTGGAAGGGACACAGACCGGACCCAGCCTCTCCTCCCCAATTCACCCCGCTATCGGCTGCTTCTGGTGGAGTCACCCGGCTCCGGGAGCCTTGCTCGTTGTCAAGCCCCTGGAAACCGGGCGCAGGACGTTGCTCGTCTTGCATTTCCAGGTTGTCATTAATCCCCGGGAGTCTAGAAGCTGCAGGTTGTTGCTTGGGAGCTGTTTGTTTGTGTTTAAGTGGGATTCTCCCTTCCCCCCCCCCCCCCATTTCTCATAGCAATTTACAGCACTGAGTTGTATTCATGGCTCTTGTATTTGGCGTCTGCTTTGAATCTCTCCCTGTAGCCTGGGCAGACTGGCTGAGATCATTTGAACTGGGGTTTATTTAAAAATAAATAAATAAATAGTGCTGATTCTGGAGTCTTATTTTGTCTTTCCTGTAATGTTTAGTGGAGGGTAGCAGTGCAGTCTCCAAGCTGATATTTTGCTTATGTTTGTGGTCCACCCTCCCCCACCCCCTTCCCTCTCTGCATACAGTGCAACTTCAGGGCACGACTTATACAATGGCAAAAGGCACGTTGGTGGGTCTGTTCTAGGGATCCAGCTGCTCCTGACTCCAGAGCTCTTCTGTTTAGGGGTCATGTAGCTTTGAAATCAAGTTACTCTTTAGTTTCACAAACAAAATGTGACTTCCAAAAATTGGCAGTAGCTGGGAAAACGCGCTCTCTCTCTCTCTCTCTCTGTGTGAGGGAGTGATTTGCTTTGGGATCTAGAGGATGGAGAAGGGATTTGCACACTCAGCGAGGTGTGGTTTTGTTGTTCAGTTGTCTAAACTTGCAGTACATCATGGGAAGCCCCCTTAAGGGATAAAAGCTCCTCTGTTCTTCCCCCCCCCCAAGAAAATGACCATAAAACACACTGGCAAAATCCAGATGTTTACAAACTGTTTTATAGAAAAATAACTCACTCTAATTGTTTTTTTCCCTGGCTCGCTGTTCTGTTGAAAGTGTCAGATCATTGCTATTATGCACCTCCTTTGATTTCCTGCCCCAGAAAGCACAGTTACAGAACAAGTTTTTGTTCCTGTATCTCAAGACCCTCTAGTCTCGAAGTGTTCATGTGGGTTTTTAAATGTAGCTTTTGAATTGGTATTTGTGTCTGGCTGGAACACCCCAGATTGGTCTGGTTCAGTGATTCTGGGTCTAATTTCCCAGCTTTTTCTCTTAAAGGAAGTGGAGTGACAATTGCACTCTGATTGGTGCGTGTATACCAAAGACCAGTAAGCTTGCTAGTGCTAGCAAAACCCTTTCTAGTCTGCAGGTAAAGAACAGTGAGACATAAAGTGTGGGGGTTTTGGTTGGAGGTTTGCAGCTTTCACTGGTCTTGTAAGCACTAAGCCACCTAAGCTGCATGCAAAGCTCAAGACTGGTTCCTGTTCCGCAGATTCCCCTGCAACAACAGCAAGCTGTCCTGGAATACACCTTTTCTTGGCTACATGGCGCCTCTTGGCCCCCTCTCCTGCAGTGTGAATTTGGTGTGCGGCTAGCATGGGTGGACCCCTGACTTCCCTGCTCTTGTCACCTGTCACGCCCTCCCCAAGTTTTGAAGAGGGTGCTTTGCGTGCAGTTTCACAGTTACACCAGCAGAGGGTTCCGTCAACCCATGAATGGAGCTATGGAGTTGGAGGGGCATTGACTGGCGGAGGCTTGCAGGTGTATCCTGTTCTCAAAGAAAATTAAATATTTTCATGGGAAAGCTTGCTTTGGGGGGGGGGTCTTCTCTGGGAGGATCCATTCTCTCAATACGCTGAATTGGGGTCTAAAGCTAATCATGTGTAAGGAGGAAAAAGTACATTTCCCTCCCCCGCCCCCCCATCTGCTTTCTTCTCCTGCTTTACCTCTGCGTCCTCCTGAAGACCTGGCTTTCCCTTTTAGCAATAGATCTCTCTATAATTCTTCCCATGTCAGTCACTGGGCTAAAACCTCACAGTGGCAAGATCAACTGGTTTCGGTAGAGAAATTTGAATTCAGACACTGAAGCAGTCGGGGCAGTTCAAGTCTTTTATGCTCTGTTAATCCTGGTATAGTTGCACTGCCGGTGGCTGGGGGAAGCATTGTGGGGTTATTTCTTGTCTTTTTCAAAGAATCTCTGTTTTGAAATGGGATCAGCTTGCAATGGGTAGAGGGAGCAGGATGGAGTGCAATCAGGAGAGCCAGTCCAGTAAACCAACATGAAATCTAATAGTGAGTCTAGCTTCTGCCTCTGGGGTTTGTGTACTTCATCACCTTGAGCTACACAATCCCCAGTGAGTGGTTTCCTAATGGAGCTGAGATTTCCTCTTCCAGTAAGACATGTCTATTGTCTTGCTCTGTGGTCTGGCAAACTTCTCAAAACACTGCTGCTTGCCTGTTCCCTTCCCAAACCCATGCTGTTTAACTTTTTGCTCCTGGGCTAGCTTCGTGAGGTAGGCCCTCTCCTTTTGTGATGGTTTCGTGGTAAGGGTCCTGCAGTCCCGCAAGCACACTGAAGTTTGTGCCTTCTGCAAACTACATCACGCAGCATCTAAAATATCAGACAACGCTAAGCATTTGCAGTCTGGCTCTAATCTCTATGCTGACTGGGGATTGTTCCGAGATCTGTTTAAACCATGCCGTGCTAATGCTGTAGTGGAACAGGTAGTCTATTGCAGCTGTTAGGAGTAGCCTTTCCTAAAGTCTGCCTCCACTGGCCAGTTTAGATTATAGGCACTTCAAAACTAATAGTCTGGGTCAAGAGAAGGGCACAGTGAACATTGCACCTGACTTAATTCCAGATTCCCTTCTTGGTCTCAGGGAATTTCTTGCATTGCTGAGCAGAGGGGCTGTTTGTGTTGCTACTTGAATTCTCTAGACTGGGCTTGATTATTCTTAAGCATCTTGCGGGGTAGGTTGGGGAGGAAATGCTGGCTGTTCCACCTGCTAGGTGAGCATCCCATTTTGCTGTGCAAAATGAAGTTTGCTTATGTTAATTAAGCATCTTTTCTGTTTAGTTAGAGCCCTGCAAATGATTAGCATCTGCTGCTAATACCTTCTTCTTTAAAAGGACTAAAGCAGAGATCATGCTCACTGAGCCTTCTCACACACCGAAGAATATTCAATAACTGGGTTCATGGTCCTTGTTAATCCACAACAATACATGATTTACAGAGTGTGCATGGAAGGTATACTTGAGTGTACTGCACTCTTTAGTATGGGGACCCCTAAGGTTGCAAATGGAAGAGCTTCTGCTTTACAAGCCAGAATCAGGGTGAAAAGACAACCCACAGGGCACTAGGTGGCTCTGACAAACATGAATGTGATCAATTAGCCCATGCTGCCTAGCAGCATGGGCTGTGTTTGACTCCCCTTGGCCTGAGTTGGAAAGCTGATCACCTCCCTTGCAAAGGTCTCCTGTGAGATTCTTCACTTAGGTATGAGACTAAAGTGAAAACTGCACTAAGGACCTAATCTCCAGGGAAATGCTGAGTCAAATTCTGCTCCTAGATCTCTACCGGATTAACCAACATATACCCTCTTTCAGCATACTTGGGATTTACACCAGAGCAAAATCTGCCTCATCTTGTTGTTAGCACCTGCTTTTAAAGCACCAAGACGTCTAGTGCGACTCTAGCTTGGCCTCCAGCACCCACCCCAAGTGGCAATGCTTCTCTTTTGGCTGTTAAAACTGACTTCACTTCTTTGTGGAGCCTTTCCTAGGAGACGTAAACATCTCAGCAGTGATTCTTTAAAGTCTCCATGCAGAGAGGGGTGAACTGCAGGCGGCCGTGTTAAACAGATGTCACCCGGGAGCTCCCAACTTGGCTGCTCCGTTCCGCAGTCCGAAAAGGAATTGAGACAGCTGTGGATGATGCCTTCTCTTCTCCCCCCCCCCCGCATTCCACCCAAACGAATCGTTTCAGGGAAAGAATTCGGTGTTTCCAAATGGGTGGCCTACCCAGTAATTAGTGCCACTGGGACAGAAATTGTGCATGGTTACATGTTAACGAGATTGTGTCAGCGGGCAGTAGCGCTGGTGTCTGCTCGCCTGCAAAGGAGAGACTGCAGAAGTAGCAGGATGGTTTAGCAAGGCTGAAGAGTGTCCCTCTAGAATGTAGAATTCAGGTTGATGGTATGAACACAATGGTGGGGGGGGGCTCCTTAATTTTCTTCTCTGGATTCCTGAAGGCCCCTTTCGAGACCGATCCACTGGGAATTGTAGAGTACCTGAAAAGTGGTGAAGGAGGGAGAAAATATAGCCTGTTTTTCCTTATCTTAGTTCATCAAAGTTCCTTGCTTTGTGTACATGCTGTATTGTAGAAGACTCTCTTAATTACTAGAATCACACAAGACCGTGTTTGTAGTCCTCTGGTTATACCATGTTCTGTCCATGAAACTCAAAGAGCTTTACAAAGGCGGGTCAACATTATCCAGTAACAGAAAGAAAAGGCATAAGCTGTTTTGCCTGACGTTGGACTACCAATCTGTAGCAGATTGGAACTTGGATCTCATGACTCCTGTCCCTTTAATCCTAAGTCTCTTCTTCCACTTGGGGGAGGAGAAGCAGGTGTTTTGTCAACTGATGTGCTTAGTGTAATATTAGATTGGAAGTGACTGGTCACAAATGTTGTTCCTGGAGTGATGGTGATGGTTTGGTGCCCAAACAAGTCTGAATTCAGACACTAGAGATGGAAAGAATATATGGTGGTGGCCCAAGGAAGCCTAACAAGCTTATTCCAAGAGTACTAAAGTGTATTTAAATGGAGTACTCTAATCTGTGCTGATAGGGCCTCAGCTGGAGTATTGTGTCCAGTTTTGGGTGCCACATTTCAGGAAAGATGTGGACAAACTGGAGGAAGTCTAGAGAAGAACAACAAAAATGATTAAAGGTCTAGAAAACATGAACACCCCGCCCCCCAAGGAAAGATTGGAAAAAATGGGTTTAAGTCTAGAGCAGAGAGGGAGGGGGGGCATGATAGTGCCTTTTCAAGGACATAAAAGGCTGCTCCAAGGAGATGGGTGAAAAATTGTTCTTCTTAATGTCTGAGGATAGGACAAGAAGCAATGGACTTAAATTGCAGCAAGGGAGGTTTTGGTTGGACTTTAGGAAAAACTTCCCAACTGTCAGGGTGATGAAGCACTGGAGCAAATTGCTTAGGGAGGTTGTGGAATCTGTCACTGGAGGCTCTTAAGAACAGGTTAGACAAACACCTGTCAGAGGTGGTCTAGATAATACTTAGTCGTGCCATGAGAGCAGGGGACTGGAGTAGATGACCTCTTGAGGTCCCTTCCAATCCTGTGGTTCTATGAACACTGGGTAGGGGAGAAAGACCTGTGATGACAGAAGAGGAATCTGCCAAGGGAAGCGTGTGTGTGTGTGGGGGGGGGGGCAGGGAATCTTCCTCCCTTGTGTCTGTATGACTGACTTCATGAAGTCTAGAGCAGTGGTTCTCAACCAGTGGACTCCTGGGGGGCTGTGAGCAGGTTTCAGGGGGTTTGCCAAGCAGGGCCAGTGTTAGACTTGCTGGGGTCCAGGGCAGAAAGCTGAAGTCCCACCACGTGGGTCTGAAGCCAGGGTCCTGAGTCCTTTCCTCTGGGACTGAAGCCAAAGCCTGAGAAACTTAGCTGCCTAGGGGTCCCCTGTGGCATGGGGCCCCAGGCAACTGCCCTGCTTGCTACCCCCTAACGCCAGCCCTGGCTTCTATATGCAGAACACCAATTATTGCGGCACAGGTGGGCCATGGAGTTTTTATGGCATGTTGTGGGGGCCTTGGAAAGAAAAAGGTTGTGAGAACCCCTGGTCTAGAGAACATGCTGTAGGAAACAATCCTATACTAGCTCCTTAGGGTAGACTAGGTGACCTACTAGATCAATCTAGGCTCTTAATTGGCCTCAATCACTGTAGTACTTGAGTCTCCCAAACTGAACTAACAGGCTTTCTCCACTAATGTGAGGCAGGCTTTCTTTTCTTAAGAACCTAGATTTTCAGTGATTTGGGACACGCCTTGAGGAAAGGACAAAACTGCTAGGGTAAAGGGCATCGTAAGGCAGAACTCAACTACAAACAGTGATGCATGCCATATGAAGGCATCTCCTACAGATTGGCTTTTTCTCTTCCATGAGTAGTTAAAGATGTTTGCTTCCAAAATACTAAAAGCACTTAGACCAGCTGCATAGGATGTGCCAAACTTTTCTCAAATATCTTTTGATAATTGAGGGGGGTATCTTGGAGCAGCCCAAAGCTAAAAGAAAAATCCCCAAGAAAGCATTGCGCTTCATTTCCTTCTCCATTTTTCTTGTCGCTTAAAAGCTTTGGGTTATTTTGCTCCTCCACTTTTCTTTGTAGGGCAGATGTTAGGATAACATTCAGGGAATCCCTGTGGACTTTGCATTATTGGTCTCTGAAGTAACAGATGATGAGATTAGCAGTGTCCTGCTTGGGTGACTGATCATTAAGACCAGGCATGTGTGCCATCCTACTACAGGTGAGTAGGAAGCAGAGGTGGCTGTTAGGCCCTGGTGTGTGTTTGGTTCTGAGATCAGCTAGGGTTTTTCTGCCAATAGTCTGTCGTCAGATCTGTCCCACTGCAAACACTTGACAAGTCAAGGTAATAACATTCTATAACAGTTGTGTTAGTGGTATCCATCTTGACAGACCCCAATGTTCTTCGCAAACCTCACTGACCTGTACTCTACACATGGATTGCTATAGCTACCTCTGGGGTCAGGGCAGGCTGGCTGGGTCACAGGCCAGCACTACAAGCACTTGCTGCTCAGGAATGCCTTCTCTGGCCCCAGATGCAGGCTGACTCTCCTTCCACATCCCAGGGGATGTCCTATACCCACTTTTGGTGCTTCTCCTGCATCTGCAATGTGGAGTGACTTCCCCTACCCCGGTTCACTCCAATGTTCAGAACTACTTACTGGTCCATAAGCATTTCTGTCCTGGCAGGCCAAGAAACACTTGCCCTTTAGTTTGGGTATTGCCTGGTACTGGTACTCTTACCAAGTGGTCCCACAAGTCATGAGACTGGATACCTGCATACTTCTGTCCATTATAGCACCTTGGGTAATAAACAAAATTAAGGATTCTATTTCTTTGTCTCCAGTTAACAAAGTCAATGTAAACATACTCTAAATAATATCCTAATATTACCTTTCCATTTAGGGAATTTCTGTAGCTGACATTGGATGGTGGTGTGATCTAGGGAAAGTGGTGCATAGACTCAAGGTGTTACCTATGCTGCAGGTTCTTGAACTCTAGTATAGACTGTGGACTAGTTATAACACACTCAGGCCTGTACTTTTGACAAGTACCATAGGCTCTTTCATCTTTCTCCAGAGTGAAACACAGCAGCTGTTTAGAAAAATGAGCTATGATGGCAAGTGAGGAATACTGTATCCAGTTGAAACTACAGCTGGAATTTATATAGGCAGAATGTAATTCCCCAAATTGGAATCTGGCCAGGAATGTGGGTCTAACACCCCTCAATGCTGTTTAACGCTTCTATGGCACTCTTTAATGGTCCCAGTGGTCCATACAGATGTCTCAATCCTCCAGACCCAAATGTGTGGTCTTGGAATCCAAACAAGGACAACACGCAAAAGTAGTACAAGAGGGAACTGGGAAAGGGTGAGAGATTCTCTAGTCCCTTTACTACATGGGACATCGGTTCAAGACTTTGCTTTTCCTCACATTTACTCCCATGAAGTACGAGGAAGGAGCATTTGGTTTGGTCCTGAGCTGGAATAGTAGTTTCTTCACCCCCTTTTAAAATGAGTGAGGTGCATGTGTGGGCTTTTTTATGGATATGATCAACAAACCATGATCTCCAGCTTCCAAATTGTAGGCCTTGACCTGGGTGAGTTCAAGAAGCCGCTTTTAACGACCCCTCCCCCCCGCAGAGGGAACCACTTACACAGGAGCAGATGATGAAGATGGAATCATTTACATTTTAGCCTACCTAACAGGAGTACCGGACTGTATTTGCAAAGTGCCCTGAAGGTGGAGCTGATTGGGGTGGGGGGCTGCTGACCTATTCCTGTGGCTCTTTGGCAGTGTACACTGGTAAATTCTGGCCCCTTCTCACCCCAGGCTTGGAGGGCAGCTCTTGCCCATATACCTGATGGAGTCTGACCTTAATGGACTTGCTGTTGCCACAGCAGCACGTGAAGGCCAGTGTTTTCAGACCTGGATGCACAAATCCACATGTGAGTGCTTAACTTCCTGGGATCTATCAGCTCCCTCTGCCAGAAGTGTGCGAGGCAATCTGGGAAAGGTTGCCCTACAGCCTTGGGAGAGGAAGGATGGCCCTGCACTTCAGGAGGCCTGGGTTCAATTCCTGGATCTACCACTTTTTTTATTGCCTCAATTTCCCTTCTGTAGATGGGGGCTAATGCTTTTTCCTCTTACCTGGATGTTCAGCACCTGAGTAGGTAACCTTGCTTACAGCACCTAGTACAACCGGGCACCAAATTGGCTGGGGCTTCTAGGTGCAACTGTCCTCCACTCCTTAAGGAGGAGATCATCAGCTCTGAGGAGTTTAGTGTCTGACTCAGCAGGGTCTTTTCTTTCATGGAACTGGCTATGCAGAACTTGACACCTGAAATCTTTAGGACTCTGGTCTCCTGGTGGAGGGCCAGGTCAATGATTAACTTGCTTTTTGGAAGCTGCTAATCACAATTAAAGGAAGTCCAGTTTGCAGCCTTACAACCCCAATTCAGAAAGCTCATGTGTGTAATTATTAAAGGGCTCATGCTTTATCACCGCATAACCAAGTTGCCTAAAACTTATTCAGTGGCTGGTAATTGAATTAAGTTGCAGGGTGGGTTGGTGGGACTGTGAACAGAAGGGGCTTGAACTGAACAAAGACAAACCTGATACATTCAGAATGGGGAACTATCGCACCAGACTCTAGGTCATGTCAACATTTGCTTGTCCCCCTCCCATTCCCATCAGTTCATTGCTAGCTCAAGGAAAACACTTTGTAGCACAGGATGCTCTGCTGGGCTAACCAACATCAGTGATATCCTTTTAGGGCAGAAGGGAGGAAAATTGGGGGTACTTCTAGGATAGATATATTTCTCCTGTATTTGAGGAGATGGTGAGACTAGAAAAGCAACTGGGGTAGAAGGTAGAAGTGCATTGATCAAACTCCCAGTGCAATGCTTTGGCCAAAAGGGCTGTTACAGTACTTGGCTGTATAACTTGGGGGAGTACTAAGCATGAAGAGGTGAGATTCCCATCATACATGGCATGGAGGATTCCACTACTACAATCTTTGCAGTTCTGACATCTACCCTAAATAGGATGGTAAATAAGGAAAGGATCAGGGAAGAGTAGCGCACAAGATTCATAGTCTGGAAAATGCCCCCCTACACAACTAAGAGCTCAAGCTTCTGCAATAATCAGAAGGTTAAAAGGTGGGTCGATCAGTCCAGACAGTATCTACGCAGGGAGAAGACCTCCTCAAAGTTGAGGATGCTCTAACCTAGCAGACATAAGAGCTGATGGATGGATGGCTTCACCTGCCAGCCAAATTGGAAGTACAGTGCAGACCTTTTTCAGTGTGGGTAATTAACACTGTAGCAGCTTCCCAAAGGATGGGGTGAATTCAGTTACTGAACTTGAGGCAGGAATTGCTGGGTGAAGTTGTGGGCTTGGTCATGCCACATCATCATGGTCCCTCTTAGCCTTTAAATCTACAGCTCTCAGCATAAGCATCTTTAGCTATTGTCACAGTGCAGTAAGTGAGGCTGTCTCCTCCTGAATGGAGATGACACCAACCAACCTTGGGACTTCTAGGGACTGACCCCAAAGTCACTTGAAAAGCTCCCATTCACTTCAGTGTGCTTTGCATGATACCCCTAATGAACATGAGTCTCATGAAAGACTCCATAGATCACCTTTATATTCTGCTCCAATTTAGTGTGGTACAAGCCAGCAGAGCTAACTATGGCTCTTAAATGGAGTGACAGAATCTCACCAGTCAAATCCAATGTGGGGAGCAGGCATTCACGTTTGTGCTACCTCTCCCTCCCCCTCATAGTAATAGTGATGTATAAACTCAAAGGGAGGAAACCATTTTTTAACCCTCCCTGCCCATGTTAAGCATCTGATCTTAATTCTCAACTGAGATGGAAAACTTGATCTAAAGGCTTGGAACTGCTTATGAAGAAGCACCCTTCCCCATGTTGCCTGAGGCTTGTTTATTGCTAGTATCATGCTAATACCACATGCCACTGTCTGAATCTGCAAGCAAAACCGTCCAGAAATGCACATCAGTGGGTGGCCCTTAGGTTCTAAGTGGGGCAGCTGGGTCAGACACTGTAGCACAATGTAGTATCTAGAAGCTTGTGATCTAAAGCTACATCTTAGACCACATGGTGGCAGAGACCCTGTGATGTGCTCTGAAGACTGTACCCCTACCAAATACTGAGCATTAGGTAGCCCTGGTTGTAACCAGCCAATATACATGTGTCCACTTACTCATCCTGATCTGTCAGATCCCACTGCTGGAGAACTAGTCCAAGTCAAATGACAGGTTTCAGAGTAGCAGCTGTGTTAGTCTGTATTCGCAAAAAGAAAAGGAGTACTTGTGACTTTCTTTTTGCAAATACAGACTTGCACGGCTGCTACTCTGAAACCTGTCATTATGCAAGGCACTGAATTTAGCCGTATGGAGTGGAAATCTATCAACTTCATGAAAAAACTCAAGGTGCCACAAGTACTCCTTTTCTTTCTCCAATTCCAGTGGAACCCAAGCCAGTGGACTGAGATAAAAGTTAAATATCTTAAATGCAACTGTCTTTGTTTAAAACAAACCTTCATTTGGGAGGCTGGGGAGTAGGAGGATAAAACCTTTAAGGCAGAATTTTGATTTTCGTTGGAAGGGGTAAAGTGTTAGCCTAAGTATTTCTTTTACTCCAGGATTTTCAAAGGAGTCTATGGGAGCTAGACTGGCTTGAAAATCCTGACAACAAAGTCCAAAAAAAGTTCCTAGTTCTTTAGAGCCTTACGTGTGTTTGTTTAATATAGATCATAAGAAAGTCATAAAAGCCAAGTGCTAAGGAACCATTCCAGTGTCTAAAATAGATCAAGATAACCTAGTCAGAAATCATTTAGTTCTGTATCTCTCATCCTTTTTAATGTCAAAGATGCTGCAAAATGAGCTGTCATGTTTCTACAAAATTTAGTTCTGTCACAGAACTCCCTTTTTACTTCTAAAACTAGACAGCAAAATAAACTATTTGACTTCATATTCATGCAGTCTCCAAGCGCAGTCTAGATCCAGAATCTGACCTTTGCTGGATGAAAAGCTGATCTTGGTTAAAATCTCAGACCTTTTTAATCTACCACAGTAAGCTCTACTCCTTATGGTAGCAGCACAGTGCAAAGTAGTAACTAGAACAGGGAGTATTTCATGACTTTACATAGATAAACATATTGGCTAAACTCAAGGGAATTGCTCTGGCATATGGAAAAATCAGAGTAGCTTTTTATATAGTGTTACAAACAACTTCATATTTGAAATGGTCAAAACAACTTTCTGACATGTGTAGTTCTTTGCTTTTGCTTCCAGTATTAAATCATTTTTCCAGAAGAGTCAAGGGTGGGGAGCTATCTTTACAAAAACTTGAGGTGAGGGGAGTAATTTAAAAAATATACTTGCACTTTCCCAAGGGTTGCAAATAAGCAAAGATACTTTGTAGATATTCTATGAGCGTGTCTAAACTGGAATAGATCTGGTGTTAAAGCTCTTAGTTTGTACTTGGAATGCAAACACTGCATCACCTTTCATGATGAGACAGATCCTTATGGTATTACTACACAGATCCCAAGTCAACCCTCTTTATATTAAGACTAACACTTCTTCATTAGAAGTCTAGATTGCTCATTCACCAGCTCTTACAGGATGAGACTGGAAGAAAAGTCACATTGGTCTGGTTTTTATTGACCTAACCATCCAGCAGAGCTACAAGATCATTGATAAGTATCTAGGGAAGACTGAAATAAAAACTCCTTTTGACAATGAGTAGCTGCTGCAAAAATGCTTCCTTAAACTGGGGGGAGGTGGTGACAGAAGGCTTCAAAAACTGAAGTTATTTAGTTGCACTATACCTAGTGGGTAGCTATGTAACAACTGTCCCGCCACTGTTGTGGAAGGATATGAGAAACTGTGCATTGACCTTCAAGGATGGAGCATTCAGGAGCTTAGAATGGGCAAATTGTCTCCTGGGTCCTTCAAAGAACTGTAGAATGTGTACTATAGCCCATCTCTCAAGGGAAGTAGACCTAGGCCGTGAGGTTCTGGCATTCTGGACTAGAAAATATCTGAGAGGGAGCACTTTCATTGGGGGCGGCAGCAGGTGAATTAAGTGGCTTTTCCCTCCTCTACTGTGAATCCACCCACATAATCCTTGCTCCTTCCATGGAGCACCAATGAGTTTATCACTTGGGTACCTTAGTCCACTCTAAGGAATAACATTGTCACTAATTCTGATCCAGTGAAGATCTCACTGCTTGGAGAAGGCTTTGTTAAATTTTTAAGGGAGAAACTTTCTAATGTGCCTCCATGATTTTAGCCACAAGTCCTCTTGTGAATCTGTGGGATTTGTGCTCCTATATCTTAAACATTCCTGAAATATTTCACCCACCCCAGTATCCTCACCTCAATCTGTTGGTCATTCTAACCTGGTATAAGCAGAGGCTCTCATTGATTTCAGCTGTTTTGTAAACTTGTGCCTGGATAGGTTTGAGATGAGCCAATTCATTCTTAAGAGCCCTGTTAGGGTAAACACCAGTCAGACACCTCAAGCTCCATCTTCATGAGGTGCCTTATTTATGGCTGTTTCTGTTGCCAATCAGCTGCATAAGATTCCTGAATTTAAAATTCCACAGCTGTGTGAGACCCATATGAGGGGAGATTAAGACTGAGACTTCATCTTGGAAAAGAGACCACTAAGGGGGGATATGATGGTCTCTAAAATCATGACTGGTGTGGAGAAAGTAAATGAAGTGTTCTTTACTTCTTGCCATAACACAAGAACCAGGGGTCACCCAATGAAATTAATAGGCAGTAGGTTTAAACCAAACAAAAGGAAGTATTTCATCATACAAAGCACAGTCAACCTTTGGAACTCCTTGCTAGAGGATATTGTGAAGGCCAAGATTAACTGAGTGCAAAAAGGAACTAGATAAGTTCATGGAGGATAGGTCCATCAATGGCTATTAGCCAGAATGGGCAGGGATGGTGTCTCTAGCCTCTGTTTGCTAGAAGCTGGGAATGGGCAATGGGATGGATCACTTGCTTACCTGTTCTGTTCATTCCCTCTGAAGCCCCTGGTGTTGGCCACTGTCGAAGACTGGATATTGGGCTAGAAGGACCTCTGGTCTGACCCAGTATGGCCGTTCTTATGGTGCATTTGTTGAAATGAACAAGTGGTATCTGATGCCCAACAGGGAAATGGAGTAGGAACATATACAAGACTATTGCCCATAAGAGTGCTTAGTCGTCATCGTCTCCTGGACTTGGCACACACACAGTCCAGGTTGTACCAAGTTGTTTTCAGCATCTTGCAAAAATCCAGCTGTAACTTAAGACTCTGGTCTCTACCGCTTTCACTACATCCTTGACTTGCACGTGCAATTAGATATTGATTCTGCTCTGTGAACCCTTCTAGGTCAGTTTCTGGTTAGTCAGCCATGCCTTGAAGGAGTGGGTGCTCCATGCAAACAAGTGTTGCAGGTTTTTTTTGTTTTGTTTTTTAAAAAGCTTCCCTTTTAAAAACTCCCTGGTTGTGCCTCTCCTTCAGGCAGATCTATTCCTAATGCTCAAATAAAAGGCCAGATCTCTAAAGACCCATCAAACTAACCAGCCTGATTCTAGTCCCACAGCCCTGTGCGCATGCCTTTTTCATAACTGCAGGCAGATCCCAGACAGCCCACAGGCAACATAACCCCTCCAATACACCACCCTGACTTGGCCCAACAAGATCCCTTCTATAAGACACAGCTGTTGCATTCGGGCTCATAGGTAGCATGGCATCAAGTTGGCATGTTCTTCCCTGGCTTTGCTTGAGTAGGCACTACCAGCTTCCGGTCAGTCTTGTATGTTGGCCCTAGGGATCCAAAATCTCATTAGACTGGGTCTGTGTGGGCCAGGACAGAGGTGAAAACCCTTCTAGGGAGAGCATAAGATGGACCAAACAAGGGTTTGAGTGGGTTGGTCTGTCAGTGCAGTGTAACTTCTCCTGCATCCTTCTCATTTCTCCCCAGCTAGTCCTTCAGTCCAGTGTACTACAAATTGCCCAGGGTGAAGAACCCAATGAGAGCATATACCCTTGAGGAAATCTAGTCTCCTGACTGGTTATGTACCATCCCACAGGCTTGGGTGGAGGCAAGGTTCTCAGAGCTAGGGGAAAGGAGCAGGCTGCAACTTGCGTTCTTGCACAGACTAGTCTCAAAACTCAGGCACATAGCAAGTGTGTCTCTAAAGGAATCTAACACTGATCTTGTAGGCACTTACTCTGCTCAGATGCCTACATTAGTGACTGCTTCTTCTTGTGTACACACCAACTCTACTGGTACCTGAAACTTTTGGGTCTTGGTATTCTGAGGGGTAAATTCTGCCCTTATCTACCATATGCCCATGCAGCTCCCACTTATGTCAATGGGAGTTGTGGGTGTAGCCAAGGTTAGCACTTTGCTCTCACACACGTTTAAAGACAACTGCAAGACCAGCAATGGTGTCACCAAGTGTATAAAATCAGCCTGCTCTCTGCAACGAGTGCAGAAACGCTCCCATGTGGAGGGTACTGACCAGGAGGCGGAAATGGATGGTTGAGATGGTAGGTGTGGTCTGGAGAGCTGACCACTGAGCTCTTATGCTCAATCACAGAGAACTTATTCAAGACTGTCTCCAGAAATTACTGCTTGGCTCTCTTCTGGAAGAAGCCCCACCACACGTTAGGCTACTGGACTTGCTGTTCTAGACCTAGATTCATAGATGGTTTGGGGTTGTTTAAGGTTGAAAAGACTAGATCACCACAACGGGTCTGATCTTCTGCATAACACAGGCCCTGGGAGTAAATTCAGGGAAGTCCTATGTGAACTAAAGTGATCTCTTTGGAAATTTTAAATCAAGATTGGATTTTTTTCTAATGGTGGACTTGATGCCATCTGGACAAGAGGATGCAGCATTAAAATTCTTGATCAGTGTCATGAACTGGTTCCACTTATTCCTGAAGTCACTTGCCTATCCTTATCTTTATTCCAAGCATGGAGCTGCAGATTGGTTCCAGAATGACAACCCACAACATACCTGTCTCTGTGGCTTTTGTTTGCTATTCCTGTTTTGTATTTACAGTAGCACCTGGAGGCTTTGGCTGTGATCAGTTCTGACTGCAAGGCAAAGTAGTCTTCACCCCCAAAGAGTTTGCAATCTAAATAGACAAGCTCGATATAGAGGGGGGACATGGAAGCACTGGAGTTAACTACCTGACACTAAAAATGGGTCCACAGCATTGCTGGGAACAAAATCAGGTCTTCTGATGACCAGTGCCAGAGGGAATGAACAGAACAGGTAATCCTCAAATGATCCATCCTCTGTCACCCATTTCCCAGCTTCTGGCAAACAGAGGCTAGGGACACCATTCCTGCCCATCTTGGCTAATAGCCATTGATGGACATATCCTCCATGAATTTATCTAGATCTTTGTTGAACCCTGTTATGGTCTTGGCCTTCCTAGCATCCTCTGGCAAGGAGTTCCACAAGTTGACTGTGTTGTGACTACTACCTATGCAGCCTTCTTCTTAGTGCATGGTAATATGGGATTATATTTCATTGCATGAGCCCCTGCTGTGGATTGGGCAGATTGGCAATCCACATGCCTGAGAACAAAAGCATGCCAGAGATGGGGATTCCAGTCTAGTTGCTCTTCATGTATCTGAGTGCACCCTCTTGTGGCAGAATGAGGGCAGCTGACTGTGGATCCAATGTGTAATAAAGCTTGCACTGAAGTCTGAGGAATGGGGCTGAAGGAGGAGGTGACATGGAGCTAAATGATGGCTTTGAAGCCTCAAACTCCTTCTGAAGACCTGAAGCCACATGGGCTGGCTAGCTAAATCCCCAGTGATCTTCTACATTCCTGGCCAGGTGCCTCTCTTGTGGCCTGGACCTTCAGTGAAGCACCTCACAATATTATGTGGCTATAGAATGAGGAGCAGTCAAGCAGTCCAGAGGTCTAGGAGGGGAGCAGGGGTAGAATTTGCTTTGAAGTGCCCCTCCTCCCCAATCAGTAAAGAATTCCAAGACCAGTAACCACAGATCAGGCTTCCAATGGGTCTAAGTGCTGCTTGGCATGGCATGAATGCATTGCAGGCTAGAGCAAAAACAGTCTCCTGCAGCAAGAATAAATCCTGCACTTGTTCTGTAGGACAGCATTGTCTCAGCTTGTTACTGCCTTGCACCAGCTGTCATTTTTGTCCTCCACAAAGGCAGTATTTAGCAATCAGACTGCTTGAGCTCTCCTGCTGTCTGACCAGGTGACACTCTAAGATCCCAGAAGATATGTGCATACATGCTTGCCCTGTTAGTCTTTTTATGGGACTGTTGCTGGTGGGTTGTACTTGGTCAATTGTTGACCAATCTAAACTTGCCTTCCCTGAAACCAAGTGAGATTAGACCTCTGACTGTCCTTCCTCATTTAAGACCCTGCATTGGGACTCTGGAGATCTGGGTTTAGTTCCTGGCTCTGCCACAGTCTGTGACCTCTGGCAAGTTACTTAAACTCTTGTAAAACAAGAATTCTCTTGTGTACTGAAGACTTTAAGCCCTCCTGATCAGGAACTCCTATTATGCATATCTAATGCTCCTTGCACAGGGCTCTGATCTTCATTGAGACTTCTGAGTGCTACTGGAATATAAATGTCTTGCTGGTCATAGTTCTCCCTCTCCCCCCTGCAAAACAGAAGCCTGCTGCTTGCAGACTAGATGCTGCAATGGGAACAGTAGCTCCAAAGGAATGCCAAGAAACACCAAAAGAATGATCTATTGATCATGTGGCCTAAGCCAACAAAGCTGGAATCTTCCCCCAGTGTTGTCCCAAGGTGTTTGGTCTTGCATCAAGTCTGATGCTTAGAGCTTCATCTGCTGGGGTGTAGCAATGTACCTACTGTGACAAAGTTCCTCCTCCTACCTTGGTGGGTCTTGTGCTTATTGGCAGATTTTTGCTTGCCTTGGAGCTTCACAGCATCCCTCAGTTTGGCCATTTTCATGAACCCACGGTCCAGGTCCCATGAACTCCTCCTGTGCCTGACCAGGAGTTGGGAGGTTTGGGGGGAACCCGGGCCCGCCCTCTACTCTGGGTTCCAGCCCAGGGCCCTGTGGAATGCAGCTGTCTCGAGTGCCTCCTGAAACAGCTGTGTGACAGATACAACTCCCTAGGCTACTTCCCCATGGCCTCCTCCCAACACCTTCTTTATCCTCACCATAGGACCTTCCTCCTGGTGTCTGATAATGCTTGTACTCCTCAGTCCTCCAACAGTCCACATTCCCACTCGCAGCTCCTAGTGCCTCTTGCTCCCCGCCCCTCACTCACACACCACAAACTGAAGTGAGCTCCTTTTTAAACCCAGGTGCCCTGATTAGCCTGCCTTAATTGATTCTAACAGCTTCTTGATTGGCTGCAGGTGTTTGTCTTAATTGTCTCCAGAAGGTTCCTGATTGTTCTGGAACCTTCCCTGTTACCTTACCCAGGGAAAAGGGACCTACTTAACCTGGGGCTAATATATCTACCTTCTATTACTCTCCTGTAGCCATCTGGCTCGACCCTGTCACATTACTTACAGCACAACATATGGCTGCAATGATGGAGATGAATGTCCAGTGTGCCTGGTGCTAAAACAAGCCTTGGCTTAGGCAAGAGCTACTGTCCACTGCCTGAGCTCCTTTATTTAGATATTTTAAATTTGAAGGATGAGAATGAAGAAATCTGACCAATGCAATGGAAACCTTCAATTCTCTTCAGTCCCATGAGGAGAATAATAGTTTCAGACTGTAGCTAGGAATGAACTTCAGTTGTACACTGCCTAGCCCAGCCAGGAATTCTAGCCAGGAAAAATATCAACAGTTCCATTAAAAAGTCTGCTGGTTTGCTAAAGTAGTGAAATAAACATACCTGTAGGCACAACCGGCTGAACCACACAGGAAACTTTAACTAGAATGAACACACACAGATGTACTCCTTCTTTCCCTGAATATCTACCAGATAAAAACACTGGGCTTGAGTGGTAATATGTAGATCAAACAGCAGCCATGTGGATTATTAGTAGTGGAAGAACTCGTTCAGATCAAAATGAGAAGGGCTCAAATGCACACTCTAGAAGCAAAACCAAAACTCAGTCTAGTTTTGTTACCTACCAGCTTCATGCTACTGTACTTAGCAAATTCCATCTGGAACTAGAAGGGCCATAATGACCAGCAAGAGGCTTTAGGTAACTGGTTTTCTGGCACAGAGTTTTACTAACTTGGTGGTGGTCTAAATTGGATTTTGCAGTTTAGGTCCATCTGGGCAGTATTTCCAGCCCAATTCTGTAGAGCTGGGACTTCAAAAGCACTTTCGGTGGCCATAAAGATTTGGTATCTTGTTCTAACTTACCTCTACTGCCAGGCAGTAATGCCCAATGTGTTTCTAGAGCATTCCCTATTTACTGGGCATGTGCAGGGCTGAATTCTTCCAGTTCCATCACAAACAGTTTGGGTCTAGTTTTGTCGAAGGCTTGAACCTTGCTTCATTTTAAAGGCTGTAGGTGGAACCTGCAATCCTACAAATGCAGCAGGCAGTCTCTGAAATTTGCACCAGTCCTCAGCTTGAGGATTGGTAGACGAGTCAGGCATGAGGGCCAAAAGAGATGGGAATTTCTCTGAAAGAAAACCAGCCAGCACAAATCTAGCATCCAAATGACTGGCCTGTGGGGTGGAGAATAACATGTACTCTGCAAGTGACGAGTAGTTTCAATCTCCTGGAGCCTGTAACCCACTAAGATTTTTGTGGGGAGGGAGTTTTCATAGAATTACTGCTACCCTCATGGAGGGGAATGACCTACCGAAGGCTGCATTGCAAATGTGTCCTGCATGGAGGAGAGGCTAAAGCCTTAGTGAAATAAGCTCCCATGAAGTTCCCAACCCCCAAGCAGACTTGTGTATAACATTACAGGCAAAGTGATCTACCTACTGCAAGTTCAGTAGATTTCCTCCTCTTCAACCCCCTCACACCCCCCTTCATACACCTCCTAGATGTGGACAATGTCATCAGATTAGTTCAGCCAGGAAATCTTTCTACAAACGTGATGCCTAATGAGTTAAATGTCGCCATACCAAAGCAGTGCCTAAAAATTAAATGGGGGTGTGGTGTGGGTTTTTTTTGGAGGTGTTCAGTCTCCTCTTGCATTCCCATGTTATTACATTCTTGTCTTTTTCTTCTCTCCCCCCCCCCTCCCCCAACCCTGCATGCATCCTTTTGGCCATGCTACTTGCTTTTTCACTTAAATCCAGGGCAGCAGGACAGTGTCACTTTTCTCTGCGGCTTTAACCCACTGGAGTACAGTGAGCAGCTCCAATAACCACACCGGGCCCCTCATGAGCTAGGTATCCCAAATAAACTGCAAGTGGCGGTACCATGAAAAGGAACCCTCCTCACTTGTTAGTGGTTAGCCCTTGTTGTGGTTTACTCTGGTTCTTCACTTCAGACAGCTGGAGTGAGGGAATGAGACTTCATTCCTCAGTCTTTCAGTAAGATTTAAGGGGGGCTGGGAGAGAGAATCCTGTCAGGCATGGGGCAAGTTAATGTCCACTTTTCTGGGGTCTAACTTCAGCTGTCCCAAACCAACCTCCAGTATTAACACCCCCCCCCCCAAAAAACCAAACAAACAGTGGAACAGTGTCTATGGAAACCTGAACTCCTCTCAATCTGGGAGAGGTGTTGGCACATGATGTGGGAGACTTTTCTCTTCCTAATCTTGGCATGGGTTTAAATTCAGAAGCCTCTTCTGAGATGCAGGTCTGAAGTCTCACAAGAGACAAACCATGTCCCCTAAGTTGATGGCTGTGATGTGAGGGGCAAGAGTGAAAGACTGAGGTTTTCAGAGCAGCCCTCTTCATAAGGAGGCTTAGTTTCCTGATGTCTGTCATTGCAAAAGATGGGATCTTACTTAAAAATCCAGCCACCCACCTCCCCTGTGCTCTAGAGACAGCTGCCTGGGTAGAACAGCCTGCCCAGCAGCACAATGGGTAAGTGCCAGGGGCTTCATCCCACTAGTAAGCTTTGCCGCCACCAACAGGATCAGAATACACGACCCACAATACAAGAAGGCCCACTTGAGTACTGCCCTGAAAGCCAACCCCTTTGGAGGAGCTTCCCATGCAAAGGGAATTGTTCTTGGAAAAAGCTGGTGTAGAGACTAAGCAGCCCAATTCAGCCATCAGGAAATGTGTCAGAGTCCAGCTGATCAAGAACAGCAAGAAACTAGCAGCCTTTGTTCCTAATGACAGTTGCTTGAACCTCAATGAGGAAACTACTGAAGTTCTGGTTGCCGGCTTTGGCCGGAAGGGATTTCCAGTGTCCGCTTCAAGGTTGTCAAAGTAGCCAGTGTTTCTCTTAGCCTTGTACAAAGGCAAGGAAGAGACCACGGTCATGAATTCCTGTCATGCCATCTAAGCTACTAATAAACTTCAGGTTGATTTTAAAAAACGAACAACCAAAACATTGAAAATTCCTTGCAGGTGGGCTGTTCTGGGAACAGCCCGTGAGGTTATTCATAGCACTCTGCCTTGTTTCAATGTTCAAAGGGTAGGTGGCAGCAAAGCAGTTGAGAAACAAAGTGTTAAAACCTGTGACTGAAATGTCTGCAATCCTCATTGCTACTGTTCCTTCAGCCTGCCAGAACTAGGGTGACCAGATGTCTTGTTTTTTAAAGGGGTGGTTCCATATTTAAGCCCTCCTGCAGGTGTCCTGACTTTTTCTTTAAAAAGGGGAAATTGTTCCATATTTTCTTTCCCCCTCTTCTTCTCTTCCCCCTCCCCCATCAGTACTAGCAGGTCCTGCTGCTGGTCAGATCCCTGCTCGCCAGTTGCCCACGCACCAGCGCGGGGGCTGGGGGGGTGTGTGTGTGTGTGCAAGGCTGGTGGCGACACAAAGATGCAGGGCCAGCCGCTCCCCATGCTGGTCCGTCAGCACAACCCCTGCTGCGTGCTGGCTCTTGGCCAGCAGGGCCCCATCCTGTTTCCAACCAGCATGAGCTGCGGTGGCTGGTAAGGGCAGGAGACAGCCAGTTACATGTCGCCTCTTCTGCCCCCACACTGGCCCTTTATGTGCTCCCCCTTCTCGCTGTCCTCTCCCTTCTTTGCCCCTTCACCCACCCCACTACTCCTCCATATTCTCCCCCCCCCCCCCGCGGGTGCATCCTGCTCCCAGCACACTGCAGAGAACCAGCCCCAGGTCAGAGCACTTCCCCCCCACTGCCTCTAGCTGGAGCTACGCTCTGGGGGTGGTGGTAGGGGGAAGCTATTTCCAGTCAGTTTGTGCCTCTCCTCCTCCTCCCCGCTCTGTCCCCTAGGCACCCTCCCCTGCTGAGCCACCTCTCTGGCTGGGTTCACGGAAGCCCCTGCAGTCCAGTTCCTTGGGCCCTGGTGCACAATGCATCTTAGGGCTTAACCCCTTCCTGCCCACGCTGTAGCCAGGGCACAAGAGGCAGCTGTTGGGTTACATCTGTGGCCAGCAGCAGCCTGGAGTTGTTAGCTGCCTTTTGACATTGTGCAGGCAGGAAGGGACAAGCCGCTTCCAGCCATAGGGGAGCAGAGTGAGGGGGGTGACTGCGAGGGGAGAAGAGATACTGGCCAGGTCATCCCTCCCCTGCAGCTGGAAGCAGGTCCTGGCCCTTCCCTCCCACAAAGTGCTGAAAGGCTGCTGCTGGTCACATTCTGGTATGAACCCTGGCAGAAATCTGGGGAGAAGGGTATGTGCCCGCTGCCCCGCACCACACATGTTGCCTTGAAGATGTGGTACCAGGAGAGGCAAGTCTGTCCCAGGGGCCTAGCCAGGCATGGAGGGCAGAGAGCACCGGGCAGGGAGGGTTGGGTCAGTCAGTCACCCCTGGTGTGTGTCCTCTCCCTGTGCAAACCATAAAGCCTTAAAGATAAGAAGGTAAATAAAATGAATCCAACTACACAGGATTTCTTTTTAACACTGACTCAGTCAACTTAATGTTAGTTTGAATGTTTGTACTGCATAGTTCTGATTTTTTGCTGTTGAACTCGCTTAATATGAGTAATCTGACCAGGTGGCCCATATTCAGCATGGGGAAATAAGGTCACCCTAGCCAGAACTGAGGTTTATTTCGCCAGTAGTTCTGTCACCTTCTAATTTCCCATCTCTTCCCGCCTATCTCAATTCCTGTACTTGGTTCAGCACTATTTAAGAAATACATGGACCGTTTGGGTGCTCATAGGAGCAGTTGACCATTTCACAGGCTCTCTTTCTGGGAACAAACCTACAGTTTGCTTTGCTCAAACTTTTCATCTTTCTAAAGAGCCTGCTGTGGGCATGACATGCCAGAGAGACTGTAACAGACCTTGAACAAGTAAGTCAAACGTTCCATTGTTACCCTCTCCTGGACCCTTGAGTTGCCTCTACATGGTGGTCTTTGCAAAGCAATGACTCTAATCTTTTGAGGAATCTGCTACATGACCACCATTGAGGTGTTGCTTATTCAGATGGAGGGGTGGATGAGGTTACATTATGGGCGGTCTCTTTATTCAGGCTTCAAGAATTGTTCTGATTCTGGCCAACCTCTTGCTATGGAAGTTCTTGTAACTTTTTGTCAACTTTCTTGACCATGTGCCTAGCGTGACTTAAGAAGCTTTTGGCTTCAGGGGGTTGAAATTCCTTGGTGGGACTCGTCAGTACAGAAATGGGTGGGTAAACATGGTCATGTTCATACATAGCTGCCTGGGTGGGTGACTGTGTTTTTGTTGGTTGTGTTCAAAGCTTCTGAAGCTCTTCAGTTACTATAAACAATAGTACCACAAATGTTCATTTTGCAGCATTGTTGTAGCTGTGTTGTCTCTGGTATGCTGGGACCAAGGTGGGTGAGGTAATATCTCTTTCTTTGACCAAGAAGTTGGTCCAGTGACAAGCTTTTGAGCACCACAGCACTCGAGGCTTCTAATCTGTCCCATATGGTTAGATTTACATGGATCTCCTACCTACAGGCCACCACAACAGGTGGAAACCCAGGGGCAAAGACTGATGCTCCTTGCAAGCAACAGACTGATGCTTGGCCTTTCATTCCCAGCTCCCAAGTTGTCCAGTCTTAGCAACCAGCTCCCAGGTAGGCACCTCCAGCCTGCTGCTCCTGTGCAGTCAGCTTCAGTTCCCTCCTGAGCCAAGCCCTCCTACAATACTCAAGAGCTTATGAAGGGAGAGGCAGCCATTTCAATTGATACTCCTTGCATAGCAGGGAGAAAACTGAACCATTTGTGTCTGGAGATGGCCCTGCCAGAGCTGAAGCAGAGCAGTGGAGCAATATGGGGACATCTTAAGCAGCAGTGTCTACCGTGCAAGACAGGAGTGAAGGTGTACAGAACCTTGTGGCTGTCTCCTTAATTTATGGCATGGGGTTCACTGCTTAAGCACATGCAAGCTGACATCTGCCTGCTCCCACTAGAGATGGTGAAAGGCTGTCTTCTTGTAAGCAGGGGAAGTGTCCCGCTATTGTGGGGAACTTTCCTGGCTTCTGCACTACACCAGTGAAATGGGCTAGCAAAAGGATCTGAGGACTCCCCTTCCACTCTCCTGTCTGGCAGAGTCCTCATAACCCCAACAAGGCTGGGCCCAGGATTCCTGGGGGGCTTGACCCTCAACCCTGCCGTGGTCACCTAGGACAGGGGCTAGGGTGTCCCCGCTCCAGGGTACTCTCTCTGCACTGGGCCCTTCTCTGACCCACTGACCATTACATGCAAGTTAAAGCAAATGCAAGTTATTTAATCAACAATTAATTTTAAAAAGAATAAGGAATAATGAGATAGGTTAAAGGAAACCCATCACACTGCTCTGTGGCAGGGAAAATCACAAACAGTGTCTCTGGAAAATCCAGGCAGTTCAGTCTGTTTCTTGTAAGTCCCAGGTCTTCTGCTCAGGCCCTGGCTGTGCTGCAGGGATGCCGTGGGTTGGACACTTGCTCTGGTGGTGGCCACACACTCTCAGGCTCCAAGTGGTAGGACTCTTCTTCCCAGTGTCACCCTTGCCCTGTCAGGGTTACGATCCAAGCCTGGCCTGCAGAGCCCTTGGCTGAGGCATCTCCCTGTGCTGGGCCCACTGCCCAGGGTCCCCCCTCACTCTCCCCAGCTGCTCACTGCACCCGGCTCCAGACTGCTCCAGCCCCAGCTGCACCACTCGGTCTCTGCACGGCTGCTGCTCTGCCTCCAGCTCCCTGGGCTGCTTCTTTGGCCCCTCTGGCTCTGGTTGATGCAGCTCTGCTCCCAGGACAGGTCTGCTCTGCAGGCTGCTTCTGTGACTCTGCTCCCAGCACTGACCTGCTTCCTGCGCTGCTTTCCTGGCCCCTCTGGCTCTGGTTGCTACAGCTCTGCTCCCAGGGCAAGTCTGCTCTCTCTGGGCTGTGCCTCTGGCTTTGGGGCTGCAGCTCTGCTCCCAGGACAGGGTCTGCTCTCACTGGATCTGGCACAGCTCTGCTCCCCAGCTCAGCTTGCACCCCTGCTTTCTCCTTAGCTCAGCTCCACTCTGTCTGACCCAGGCAAATCCAGCTCACACAAAGGACAGGACCTCCCTGGCCTCCTGACTCTCTGATTAGCCTGCTTGCCCGGTCATTCAGGCTGACCTGGAGCACTGGCCTCTCCCCATTGTTCCTGGGGGCTGTCCGTCTCAGGGTCCTGATTTCCCATCAACCCTTCCCTCTTTTTTAGTACTGGGAGCTAGCAACTAAAACACCCCCACTGAATGTTAGTAAGGGGGGAAACAGTCCCCTTACATTCTGCAGGTTGACACACTCCAGTAGCTGCTAGCTAGCAAGCTGTGGTCTCTGCATTACCATGCAACAGCACATGTATTACATGGCGGGAGGTGCATCCCTGTCTGAACACTGTGCTAAAGCCAATGAGGTGGTGAAACTGAAGTTGGCACAAGAGCACTGGGAGAGAGGAGTTGCTTTCTGGGCTCCAGGCACCTCACATGGATCATGGTTACAAAGGACCAGAACATCTGCTGTTTGATAGTTCCCGTGCTGTTCTTAGCACCGCAGCCTGGGCTCTAGTCCGAGACTTGGTGCTGTGGGTTTTCTATTGCAATATAATGTACCCTCAGTGTCTTGGGATCCTTCCTTACAAAAGGGTGGGATCCCTTTAGAGCAGGGACTTTCTTGGTTCTTTATCTAACAGAACAGGCCCGCCAGTCCTGATTGCACTAGAAGTAAAACCTTGTAGCTAGGAATTTGTGTGCTCAAACTTCACTCTAAGCTAACACAAATTTTTAAGAACTCTATTTCCTGTCTTCCTGACACTACTGCTGGAGGCAGTGGCTGACTCCTGCAACCCCTTGGGATATGCATGCACAGAAATGGTCCGTGATCTTGAGGTTACCTCCTGAGTGTAGCTGGACTAAGACTCTATTTCTCCCCCCTCCCCCTAACTCCAGAGACATCTAGTGGGTAGCCACGTGCCAGTCATCACTCTTCCTGACCCCCCCCAGCACCTCCTTTCCACCTTTAGCACCTGTCACCAACCCAGCTCCATAGGGACTGCTGTGAAATAGCTTGACTATGGTATGTGGGGTGAGGTGGAGGAAACAAAGTGGAATAGAATCTTTGTTGGGTTGGAGTGTTAGGTTTACAAGCACTGGACTAATGGAGTGATTCACCTAGCATCTATGTAGATAGCAGTCTGGATTCCTTTCTGTACACTATACTTGCAGTGAGGGTGAAGGGGGAGAGACACACTTGTACTTTGAGATGAAGCTGCAATCTGACTGGGAATACTAACTAAACTGTGGCTCCTCTTACTTCATAGGGTATGTCCTGTTGTCCCACTACTGACCTCAACTCCAGCTGCAAAATGACCTGCTTTTTGCAAGAAAGGAGCAGGCTGGAATCCATAGAGTTCAGGTGGGGACTACTTAATGATGTGCAGATGGCTTAGTGAGTGAGAGGAAAGCCTGACCCCATTCAGGTCCTTTCATCCCAGGCTCTTGACCTCTCCCACCTTAGGAGACGTGGTGAGGGGGGACAACCTGTAAATGGTTTGGTTTGCTCTCCAGAGGATGTGACCCTCCTCCTTTGTCATGCACTGGAATAAGACAACACTGAAGAATAACAAGATATTGAGATCTACCACTACCAAGCCTTCTGAAGACAAGCTTACGGCAGCAACAGCCTTCCTCCAGAAAGGCTTCTGGAGTGGGACTTTCAGATTCTGCAACTTAAATGGATAATAGCAAGACCACTGAACATGAAACCTTCTACCTTTTTAGGGCTTGTCTCAACTTGAAGTACTGCAGCTGTATCAATGTAGTACTTCAGTGTGGACCTTCACTATGCCAATCGGAGGGGTTTTTCCACTGCTGTGGAAAATCCACTGCCCCTGAGAGATAGTGGCTAGGTTGACAGAGGGATCCTTCCATCAGCCTAGCTCTGTTTACACCAGGGGTTTGGTTTGCTTAACTACACCTCTCAAGGGTGTGGATATTTCCACACCCCTGAGTGATGCAGATTGGTCAATCTGACTCTTGAGTGAAGACCAGGCCTTAAAGTGTCACCCTACCTTCAGTTTCAATAACGCAACTTATTTTCTACTATTTACCTCTTTCTGGAGGCTTACTTAAGCGAAGGTCCTGTAACAGTTCTTTGATGTCCATTCAGAACAGTGGAATTAATTGGCAACCACTGTGTAAATCCTACTGGTTTTTTGGCTTACAAACATGCAGGCTGCAGATTAGTGTATTTCCTGGTTGCAGAGGGCCCTTTCATAGCTGTTTGAATTCTCAGTGGGACATACCAAGCTAGACTGACATCAGGAATTATAAGAATTTGTCCTCAATAGAGTCCACCTTTCTCCCACCCACTAAAAAAGTTGGGACATATAGAATTAAAGAAGAAACATTTGACAGTTTATTTTAAGGCTCCTGAGGTCCCTTCCAACCCTGATATTCTATGATTCTAACTCCTGAATAACTTGATAAAGTAGGACCTCCCACCCCTGCCCTCCTAGGAAAACCTTGGAAGTAGGTTAATGTGCACCACAAACTCTGGCTTTCCCAATTATCATGCAATGAAAACTTTTTAAAACTCTACTTAGCTTCAGCAGGGACCTCCTAATGATCTGTGTGAATGGCAGAGCTGAACAGAGAAATTTTCAGGTGAGAATTTTTCCCATATTGGGACAAAATTGTGACCCTGAGCTTTTTGGAGGAAAAAGGCTGCAGGGCTGGGTCTCCATCTCCCACTGGTCAGTCGCTTGCCCAGGATGAGAGACGCCCAGGTTCGAGTCTCTGCTCTGAATCTGGCAGAGCAGGGGCTCGGACCTGGGTGTCTCTCATCCCAAGTGAATTCCCTAACTCCTAAAATTTGTTTTATTTCCAAATAGCTGAGTTACTTCTGGTCAGCAGGTATTTTCTGCTCTTCACATGTATCCAATTAAAATGAAAAGGAGTACTTGTGGCATCTTAGAGACTAGCAGATTTATTTGGAATGCATCCAATGAAGTGAGCTGTAGGTCACAAAAGCTTATGCTCAAATTTGTTAGTCTGTATTTGCAAAAAGAAAAGGAGGACTTGTGGCACCTTACAGACTAACACGGCTGCTACTCTGACACCAATTAAAATGGTTTCTCCCAGGGTGGGAAGGTGCCCCCCATGCATGCACACCTATTTTATTGTACAATTAGATGAAAGTGTTGCTCTTGATGCTTCATATAAAGGCAAAAAGTGCTGGCACCTTCCTCCTGAAGTATCTGGTGGAGGCCAGCATAGAAGACCTTTACCCAGTAAGAGTAGCAAAGTAGCTTGATGGTCCACAAGGCAGTTTATTTGCAGGCTGCAAGATGACCTCACCATGGTCTTTAGTCCAATGCTTATCTTATGTCTAAATGGTCGTGTCCATACCCTATTGCAAGTTTCCTGGTATAGTGTCTCCTTTGACTGGGGTAGTCAATAGGCAGACAGTGAGCCAAATCCTGACTGCCAGATGCTTTTGAACAGACCCCAAAATATTTGTATTTATTTTGAATTGGTTTTTCTCTGGAGTCTGGACCTTCACTATTCCTTGACAAAGAAATTTGGAACTCGAAGGAAAAAATTGACTGCCCCTGCCTTAGCCACTGAGTAGAAGTTTGCTTTGTACATAACCCTCTGCATTAGATATTGTGTTATAGGAAACCCTGAGTGTTTACACACAACTCAGCTGAACCACATGCAAGACTTTTTTTTCTTTTTCTGGTTTTGTGGTGTAGCTCTTCTATAATTTGCACATACTTCAGGTTGAACTTTATTTTTAAGCTGTACCCTCCAGTTTTATCATTTTGAAATACTCTGGAAATGTAGTCACTTTATTTAGTTGGAATTTCCCTCCAACTTAAAGAAACTTTCAACTTGGCTAATGTTCTTGCTTAACTCAGAAGAAGCTATAATAGATGGCTCCTTTCATCTCTAGAGTTAGGTGTCCTGATTCTCCTTTATTAAACCCATGTTAGTTCAGTGAAGTTGCTCCCACTTCTCCTCCATGCAAGTGAGAACAGAATTGCTGATTCATTGTTGAAGGTGGCAACACTAAATAAACTTGGATATCCTTCACCTGAAAAATTGTAGTGGGGAGGGAAATCACAATTCTAAGGGGTTATCTTTTTTTGTTTTGTGCTTAAATTAACTGATGGTGGGGGAATAGATTTGTATAGACTTGCCATTCATTCAGGAGATGCATGAATGGTAATCCAATAGCAGTAAGCTTCTGCTGTGGTGGTCCCTGGAAAACCAACATCACTGGCAGATAGCAAATGGGCAAAGTGCTTGGTTGAGGTGCTGCTGTGCTTGATCTGTGATTGCAAGGGTGGGTTACACGTACAGTGCTTTGAGGTGGTAAGACTTGCAGCTTAACTCTCTCTAGCTTGGGGAGCAGGGTAAAGAATGTTGGAGGACTTCTTAGCCTCTGTGTAAGAGGCACCTGATGAGTTATCTTCCTTGGAAGACCCAAGCAATTCCAAGAACTACTTCAGAAAGGAGAAACAAAGATGGCGCTGATTCACTGAACTCCAGTTGGACTGGAAAGTATATATCCATCACTAGTCACCTTCGGTCTTAGAGTCAGAGGAGAGGCTCTTTGTGCTAAAAGAGCATTGTAATGAAACTTCACTGTGGAGCATCAACTTCTTGAATTAAATAGGTGCACTATTTCCTAGCAGTTTGTCTTAAGACAATGAAGCTTCCACCACTTCCTTGGCCTTTGTATAAACTCTCAGTATCCTCCGCCTGGATTTTGTTTAGCTAAAATTTGTCCAGTTTCTAAATTTCTCCCTCCATCTGTATTTACATGCTTGCTCTGCCATTATGCTAGCAACACCCTCCTAACTCATCAGTTAGCCAGCTGTACATATAGTTCAGCCTTCCCTGCAGATCTCCAGCCCCTTGACCTCTTTCCTCTGAATACTCTAGTGTGTCTGTTTTTTTGTTCTGGTGATGAACTGAATGTTATGTTCCAGGTCTTGTCATCCTAGTCCATGCAGGAGGATAGATTTGTTTTTAGGAGGGGGATTGTTTCACTGCTTTCAATTTGTTATGGCTTCTAACTTACTGGCATTACAGCTTTCCAGGTTTTTCCCTTTTTTTTTTTTTTTTTTGCATTTATGTCCCTAGATGCACAGTAGAATTTAATCTGAATTCCTGCCACTGTCTCCAGCCTTCCCAGATTCCTTGTCATTTGTCCCTTACTAGTTTAGGGAAGGGGTGAGGGAATTCTACCTTCCACACAACTGAAAGGAGGGGGAATGTTGGTAGCTGTCCAACAGCACACAGCAGCGACCAGTTCCGAAGACCAGTGAAATGCCATATCCGATGGCAGTAGCTGACTGGACTACTGTAGCTGCACAGAGTATCTGTTGTAGAGCTGGGTATTGGAGAAATGGCATCCACTGTAACCCACCCAAATCCAGTTTAGTTCCTTGTCTCCCTCTGGCAGTAGAGCGACAAGCTTATGTTTGCTACCATCTCTTGAGCTGTAGAACCATTTGCTGGAGCAGTTGAAGTTCATGCTTTTATATCCATGGTCCCCAGTTAGTCTCTACAAACCTCTTATGGGCAATGATACCCTGGTCAGGCTCAGGAAGGAGGCGAGAGTTCTCATTTTATGCAGAAGATGAGATTAACTAGCTCAGGAGGTCTCGTCTTGGCTTGTTGACAATGGGCCAAATGCTAACCTTTTGTAAGTGTGTACACCTCCAATGACTTCACTGGGAGTTGCACACCTGTACTGAGGTTCAGAATCTGACACCAGGTGTATAAATCCCTCTCCTTCCTTTGACATGGCCACTCCTTGAAATCCTAGTAGCTTTTTGACCCACCTTCTAAATGGGGGGTGAGTGGGGCTGGGGGAAGTGTTCTAAAGCTGTACTGTTTTTAAGAATGTTCTAGGTTTGTTTCCCCAGGGCTTATAACTAAAAACAGAAGCCCTTCATGGGACTAGGGGCACTTCTCAAGAAAGCTATTGGACTGGACACATATATATTTTAAAAGGCAGTTTCTGAAAAGTGTCTGTAGAAATGGAGTTGTGTGGTTTCATGTTTGCTGGGTCTCCTGGATTTCTAAATCAAAATTCTATAGGCAATATGTGCCAAGTGTTTTTGGTTTTTTTGATCTTTCAATGATAATAGTGTGACCTGTGGGCCCAAGATGTGTCTGCACAGGTGTCCTGGAAGGCATGACTTTTAAGGCAGTGAGGTAACATGGATGTAGCCAGAGGCCTAGTTTGGCCTGCTGAGCACCTCTAGATGGAGGTGTGATGGCAGGGACCCAACTTGGTGCATTTATGGGGCTGGCAACTGCAGGGGCAGAGTCTTGCAAAGTGACGACAGAAATATGGACTCCCACAATCCAAGTTGCTGGCTTTTTTTTTTCTTGGAGGGGGAAGCTGGTTTCTTTAGGGTAGAACCTCTCTGTAAGATTAAGTGGCAGAAGAACCATATTGTAAACTGGTTCCAGACCACTATAAAGAACAATCCTGTGTTGGAGTAGATCATGGGTAACATTGTGATAGGGCTTTCTCATCTGCAGTCTCACCCCTTCCAGTTGACACATAGCCCATTCAATTCATAATCTTGATGTAACAAAACCACCTTGTGGCCTCTGTATTTGGGTTGATCTAATTTGGGATGGCAACCATTCCTGAATCAACAGCTTTGGGCTATTTTAGGTGGTGAAAATCTGCCATTGGCACCACTGAAGGAATTTACCAGTAGCCAGCTAATTGTGTAAATGTCCACTTGTTAAGATCTTCTTAAAGTTTTTCCCTAATCTGATTGGAATTTGTTATGTTTAATACTCGGTTGATTCTGTTTTTGGGGGTGGAGGTTTAACTTAATACATTGGATACATAATCAATACAGGAAGGAAATGCTTCTCTTAATACACCAGTCTGTGTGATTTTTGGAGAATAGATCTTTTTTATTTTGACCACTCTGTGTAAAGTACTGTGCAATTGTTAAGAGTGGAGAGACTCATCAGCATCAATTTGTTCATTCCACTCTCAGGCCTCAATTGAAACTGGGGCTCTTTGTACAAACATGCCAAGTAGGCCACAGCCCCTGCCCCCAAAGAGGTCTCTGAGACCAAAGGTAGGAAAGGGAGTGTTTTCCCTATTTTACACATGGTGGTGTCTGGGAATGATGCACAGCAGCTCCCATTGAAGTCCATGACCAGCCCAGCTGCAATCACTCACCACCTCTTGAAAATCCTACTCTAGGTGACATGTCCAAGGTTGCACAGGAAATATCAACACTTCAACCACATTCCTTACTTTCACTCTTCTCCTCAGGTAAGAAGGGCAGGAGCAGTTTCTTGTGGTGACAGGCAGGGGTCTGGAGGACTCCCCTGTTTTCTACTAAGGCTTACCATGGACTTGGTCGAGGGGCCTCAGCAAATTTTCACCTCCCTTTGCCTTCTAGGCATGGAACTCGGTCAAGTCAGTGGAGCTACTGGCATGCGTGAAGCTGGGCATGTACTCAAGCACCTTGGCTGAATCAGGGTCTTGGTGTTGCCTTGCATCCATCTGTTTTGGCTGTGCAAGACTCAACATAAGCTGAGGTCTGGATCCGATTTGGTCTCCCTCTAGTTGTGTGTACTCATGGGATCATGGCAATCCATGTTTCTCTAGCTCAATCAGTAGATCTATACGAACATCACTGCCCTTCTACACAGGTGATGATCCCTGCTAAAGCTGCACATGTGCTTCTTTCTAAGCTGTTCAGTTCCATCACACTCTTGGGGGGGCGGGGGAGGCAGGATGTCACTGTCCTACGTTTTGCTGCTATTTAGGATTGGGAGCAGTAGCTAGGATTCCCTCTGAGGAGCTGCTGAACTCCACATCCATCACTTGGAAGGAAGACTGCATGCAACACAAAGCAAACTTGCTTTCCTCCTTCCTCCCACAAGGTATCAACACCAAAAGTTAAACCACAGGGCAGTTCAAGAGCCACTTATCCATTGCTCTTCTCCCTGGCTCATATTGACTCCCCGGCTACTTCTCCAGAAGGCTGCCAATGGATTTGTATATCTGTTATTACACCACCCTCATGACCAGAGGAGGTGAGCACCTTCCAGTAGCAGATTAAGAACTGTGGTGAATATCTTATCGCATTGTTTGCAGTGTGGCTGTGGCTGTGTTGGTCCCAGGATGCTCGATAGACAAGGTGGGTGAGAATTTTTTTCCTTATTGGACCAACTTCTGTTGGTGAAAGACATGCTTTTGATGGAGCCCTTCAGCTCTGTGTAGCTCAGAAGCATGTCTTTAACCAATAGAAGTTGTCCAATAAAAGAGATCACATCACCCACCTTCTCTCTAGTCTATCGGAGTTCATATTTTCTCTCCTTATCTTCCTATGGGGAGGGGGGTGTGTGCACTGAAGTGGTACCTTGATAGGGTTTTCAGTGTAATGCCACACTCTTTGTTAGAGCTTGGAGCCAAAAGTGGGGAGGGCTGCAGTGGTCCTTAGTTCCTGAGTGAGTTCATTCCACAATCCAGGACTGGTCCCAAGAAGGCTCTGCCTCCTGCACAGATACTTAACCTAACGAGGGAATCTCTTAGAGCAGTGGGCCAGGTCTTCAGTTGGTATAAATTTGTAGCTCCATTGACTAGCTGGGCTTTGCTTACACAGCGCTTGCCCAGAAACAGTAGGGTGCATATCACTTGTTAATTACAATTGTTAATAATAAGAAAAGGAGTACTTGTAGCACCTTAGAGACTAAATGAATTGGTTAGTCTCTAAGGTGCCACAAGTACTCCTTTTTCTTTTTGCGAATACAGACTAACACGGCTGTTACTCTGAAAATTGTTAGTAATAACACTTCCACTGATTCGCTTCAAAAGCATGTAAATACTCCTTCAAGGGAGACTGGGGTATCTTAATTGCCTCCTCTCCTAACTCACTAAGGACAGAACCAGCCACTGCCCTTCTTGGGTTCAGTAAGAAAAGCCTGTACCATCCCAGAGGCATAATCCCCATTCATGCATCCTGGTTTCTCCAGTGCCCCATAGGTTTGTTTTTTCACCTGTTCAATTTTTAAACCTGCCTCCAGGATAGTATGACACTAAAGCCAGTGGCTGAGTGAAATAGCTATCGCTGCTGTGCGGCAGAGGAATTGCAGAGCTGTAAACTGCTCCCGAAATAGAGCAGATGATGTGTCAAACTGCCCAACCATCCAAATGCTCTACGATCTGATCGCTGTGGACGGTAAAATGGGGACGGGTGGACTGTTTGGAGGAGCTGGGATGGAAACTCATGCACCTTCTGCTCAGCTGTGCACAGCTCAAGGCTAAAGCCTCTTCTGACGGTTCCCAAATGTTTGGGTGAACCCTGCTGAATCTTATCTGCACCTGTGGCACACAAGTGCCGAATACAAGGAGAGAGGCTGTTCCAGAAATATTTCTGCCCCCCCCCCCAAAACCAGGGGTACTATCTTAGAAAGCTCCTATATCTAACTTTGCTTTTGTGGAAGGCTCAAATAAGCATAGAGAGCCAAAGCTTGAGACTTCCATTAAACCCTTATCGTATTTAAACTATTGTGCTCTAAACACGCTACTTAATATCTCTGGGCCATTAGGGAAACTGTTGCCTTTTGCCAGAAGGAGTCTTCCTTCTGTAAATCTTTGTTGGCTGAGCCAGGGCTAGAAAAAACTCTGCATTTGAACGAAAGCAGGATTTCTAGGACATGCAGGATTGGGGGAGCGTGGAAAGGGAGAGGCCAGTGCTTTGCATGACGTCCATCATGGAGCTGTTTAAATTTGGGAGGCAAGGCTTAACAAAAGGCTGGCTGAGGTGTTAGGGAGACAAATGAGTGATTCATTACAAAGTCAGATGTGTTTTTTGGCACTGGAGCGGACAGACGAGACTGACATTAACACATGGCATGCTGCGAGGATTATTGGCGCTGTGCCACAAATGCCCATGTCCTGAAGAATTGAGGGCTAGCTTGACTCCTAGAAAGAACAGGAGGACTTGTGGCACCTTAGAGACTGACAAATTTATTTGAGCAGAAGCTTTCATGGGCTACAGCTCACTTCATTGGATGGAACATATAGTAAGAATAAACTTTTGTAGTGATAATCAAGATGGCCCATTTAGACAGTTGAAAAGAAGGTGTGAGGATACTTAGGGAAATATAGTCAATATGTGTAATGACCCAGCCACTCCCAGTCTCTATTCAAACCCAAGTTAATGGTATCTAGTTTGCATATTAATTCAAAAGCTCAGCAGTTTCTCTTTGGAGTCTGTTTTTGAAGCTTTTCCGTTGCAAAATTGCCACCCTTAAATCTTTTACTGAGTGGCCAGAGAGTTTGAAGTGTTCTCCTACCGGTTTTTGAATGTTATGATTTGTGTCCATTTATTCTTTTGCATAGAGATCTTTTGGAAAGAGCAGAACTGTCACCATTCTAGTACCTAAATCCAGTGGATTGTGTAATCCAAGTAGAAGTGACTCCCCTATAAATTTATGTCCTAATAGCAGCAGGGTCCTAATACCCAAAAACCCTTTTGGATGTGCTCTAATATTGCTTATTAACAGGAGGGCCACGTGAAAATAACCATAGGCAACACCTAGCACCTTGGTAGGTGACTAAAGTGGGGACAACTCATTTATAGATGGGCCAGAGATGCCGGGTGCAGACCTGGATAGGGTGGGGGTTGGATTTTGATGCCTCTCTAAAGGACCTTATACCCTTGCTCATGTCCTTTGTACCTGCTGTGTCCTTTGTAGCCACTTTGGAGAATTGGAATTTTGAGTGCCTTTTATTTTACACATGAAACTACTAGCTCACGAAAGCTCATGCTCAAATAAATTGGTTAGTCTCTAAGGTGCCACAAGGACTCCTTTTCTTTTTACTAAGCATGGAAAGCTCTTGGGCTAAAATCTCTAGTGCACTATATTGATGTAATTCTGTTTATGTCAATGGAGCAGCACTGGCTTATGCCAACAGATAACATAGCCCATGGCTGTACGCTGTTGCTGTAATGACTACCCATTCTTGTGACCAGAGATCTTACTCACAACCGTCACATCAGCCTTGCCTTCTCTTGCTGACTCAAAGGTGGGAGGAGGGGATGTCTATTACTTGAACTGTCGAACTTGTAGCTGTCTCTTAGCTGCTGTTTTCAGCAAACCAAGTAGGGGGTGGGAGATGTCCTAGCTTCTGCTGCAGCTAATTCTGGAGCCTCTGTCCCAAACAGTGGGGCACTGAAGGGGTTAAACTCCCCCTCCCTCAGCCTATTGCTTCTCCTTCCACTACTTTCTTCTTATGCCTCCCTGTACCAACACTCCACAGCTACGCTTTGCCTGCGATCTAGTGGGATCCATGCCAGAAGGAATAACCTTAAGCCAAAAAAAGTATCACTAGAATAATTAACAGTTCTGGGTTGCTAAGAATTCTCCAGGAGGGTGGAGAGGGGGTTGTCCATGGAGCTGGCCAACCAATGCGGATGAGGGAAAAGACTGAGGCGAGAATATAACTCCTGGCACAAACTGCGGAGGGTGAAGCTAATGCTGTCTTAAATTTGTGAGTGAAAGCTCCCTGGCCCACGCATTCCACTGGCACCAGAGTTCACCAGCAGGTTTTAAGTTGAGTAAAAATCCTCCATAAATCTAGCTGATGGTTGTCTCATTCCTGAGAGGATGAAGGGGGGGTGGGGGGCAAAACCCTACTCGCTTACAAACAAAATGGGTTGTTCCAGGGGAATTAGGTCACTGGGAGCGCAGGGTGCCAAGCTACCCAGAAGCTCCCAAACGAGGGAGTGAATGTAATCATCGAAAAACAAAAAACTGAAGAATGCGGCAGTGGTTCCAAAGCTGACATGTGGCAGGGAACTGGTCAACCTTCTGGTATGAGCCATGCTACAAGCAAGAGAATGTTGAAAAGACCAGTTGAGCTGGAGTCTAGATGTGCACATTTCTCACGTTTCCATGCTGGTAAATCTCTGCTCTGCAACCAAAAATCCCAGCCTTAGTTAAAATAAAGGCTTGGGGTGGGGGTGGGGGAAGCAGCCCTGGAAGCTTCCAGAACAAGCCTTCTTGTGAGGAATAGAAGGCTTGGGGGCCTAGTCTACACTTAGACTTTAGATCAACACATTGCTGAGGGGTATGGCGTTTGGGTATCAGTCCACCTAACCCTTGGTGTAGACACAGCTAGGTCAATGGAATAATGCTTCCATCAACCGAGCTACTGTTGCTTGGGGAGGTGGCTTTCCTACAACAATGGGAAAACACTTTTTGTTGTCGTAAACTGTCTATGCTATGGGCTGTAGCTATGCCACTGGAGCTTCTCTCAAGTGGATGAGCCCATAGCCTTGTGATTAAGGTCAAGTACTGGAACTAGCTGACCTGGGTTTGGTTCCTTGCTCTGCTGTTGAGTATCTGCATACATGGGCTTGTATCTTCCCCTTCTGTAAAAGGGTGGTACTGCCCTACCTGAAAGTAGTGCTGTCAGGCTTAACTTATTATTTGTAAAGCTCTTTTGAGGGCTATGGAAGCTTAAAATGTTTACTTCTGGTTGGCAGGAGGCAAAAATAGCCTTGCTGTATGGTATTTTGGTACTACGGGTCCTATACAGGAATGCACCGTAATGAGAACTCTTCCAACTGTCTTCACCATCTCACTGGAGCCAAGTCACGAATTCCCAAAGTTCAAAGCAAAAGTTCAGCATTATCAGCTCATGCTGTGAAGCATCTACACTTCAGGGGCAAAATTAACCCACCATCATATGCCATCCATGCCCTTCAGGAGAGGGCAAAGACTGAGGGAATCACATGGAAGTGGACAGGCCAGCAGGGGAGAGGTGAATTTGACAGGCCTTGATGTAAAGATGGCTGAGGGCACACAAAAGGATAACCTGATGGGAAGTAAAAGGAGAAGAGGAGGGCAAGGATGGGGCCCTATGGGCCCCTCATGGAGAAGGCAGGAAGGAGGACCCTCTGAACAAAAGAGCACTGAGGAAGATAACTAAGGGAAAATGAAGTGGCAAAAACCAGCCCCCAGAGGGGATGATGGTCATCGGTGTCAGAGGGGGGCCGCTGACATTGAGGATGGAGTTGGCCCAGAGACTTATCTATCCTGAATTTGACTCTGAATTCGGTATCTTACTGGCTAAACGCTGTATATTGCTAGCACGTGACACGCATGTTCCATGATGTGCGTGCAGCTGCCTGTTAGTTTCCAGATAGAGTAGATTGTGTTAGGTGTTTCCGAGGTCCAAACCAAAGTGGTGTGGGATCTGTCTACCTGCAATGCCCCCTTCTGTGGTGGTGTGACACAGGGAGGAATCAATAGGGGCTTTCCACCTAGCTCTCCCTTAATTTATAACTGAGGGAGCTGCTGACAGGATGTTCTTGAGGGGCAAGGTGCTTGACTTGCACTGAGACACCCAGAAGGCCAACAAATCTGGGCTGAGGTTTGGAGGGAATCTTATTGTGGCATGGGGGTAAATGGTGGGTGGGTTTTTTTTTTGTGGTAGCCAAAGTGTGTGTGTGGGGGGGATTTCAGTTTTGTGCTGAAGTTCAGAGAATGGTGGAAGTTTGCTACTTTTTTTTTTTATGGTGATGGACTTCTTGATGGCTTTTTGGATCAAGTTGGATTGCGCATTGAAAGTCTGGTATAAGCATCTCCTGTTCTGTAAGTTGGAATCTATTGAACATACTAGTTGGATGGCTACTTTGGGAAACCTGAAATAACTTAAGGGAGGTTCCCCATGACTTGTATTGGTAAAATCAAAAATCTCTTCAGTTTACCTCTCAGGTCTACAACAGAGCTATATGCTGTATTCCTCTTACAGACAACTAAATAGCTAGTTACAATTCACTGGTGTAGTATTTTCTGTAAGCACTGGACTAGTGAAAACAACTGTGGTGAATGCTTCATGAATTACTGGCCTTCAAAGACTAGGCCGGGCATCAAACAGATGTCCAGATTAATCTCCATTGAAGTCCATGTAATTGTCCCAGAGAGAAATTGGACCCATTAAACTAAAGTAGTGTTTCTACTTTGTAGAAGGGGGTATGATGTGGGCCCAAGTTAGGAAAGCTATGGGGAGGAGGGGAAAATCCCAATTTGGAATTGCTGGAAAGCTGGAAGGAAAAGACATCAGATCTGTTCCACATGGTCCAGTCTGAACTAGTGTCTGGCTTCCTTCACTTGAGTCACTGGGCTATATTGTGTGCTCTGCAGAGTCATTGGGCTGTGACATACACTCATACTGGATACAACAGAGTTGCCTCTCAAAGCCTTTTTGGGAGAAAGGAGAAGGTCAGAAGGAAAAGAGGGGCTGGCATAGGCAGTAGAACTGCCGGCAAAGTAGTCAAGTAAAAAGGGAAGATACCCCCCTCCCCCAGTGGGTATCGTGCAGATTTACCATGCAGAAATCCTGTGGAAGCGGAGAGTGGACTGCTGGATTTCACCAGGCCTGGCATTCCAGGCAGATATAGCCGAGCAGTTTTCTTGCAGTGATGTGGCTCTGCTTGGCTCAGACAACTCCCGATTTATGTCAAACTGGGAGTGCACTCACTGGCTTCTGCCTCTCTCGTCCCGCTTGGACTGATCACCAACAAATCCTCTTGCTAGGTAGAGAACTAAAGCTTTAGCTTAGAGCCTGTCTAAAACCAGGGCTCATTGGGGAGTAGTATCTATCTAGAAGTTCAGGCAAATCCATATTGCCACAAATACGTAGCTGTCTAGGGACTTTGCCACTGTCCGTGTGAGGCACGCTATGGTAAGCTAGAAGTTTCAAGATCCAGCCCTGCACGCATGCTCTCTCTCTGAATATTAGAGCATGGATCACTGCAATTTGATATTAGAGGGGAAACCTTTTAGCATTGTAGGGCTGGGCACACCTGAGCATCCAGGGTAGTACCACTTGCCAACAGTTTATTGCAATATTGAAAGTAGATACAATGCCAGTGTCTCTTTAAAAAGAGATGAGACTAACTTTAATGATTCCCAACTAAGCACTGCATTTTGCAGTAAGATGCAGACTGAATGGTGACACATGACTAATATAAATCCACGGTCACTATTAGAAACTGTTCCCACTAACAATAACCACCTCCTGGGGGAGGAGCTGGGATTGTTCCGGGAACACCTCTACCGTCAAATGCATCCTAGACTTTTTGCTGAAATTATCTGTAGTGTCCAGAGGCCACATCCAAGATCAGGGCCCCATTGTGCCAGGTGCTGGGGAGAGAGAGAGATGCATAGTAAGAGTCTTGTCTAAAAAGACTACAAGACCGGCAAAGGGTGGGATGGGGCACAGTAGGGTGAAGTGTCTTGCTCAGTGTCACAGCAGGCAGTGGGGAATAGAACCCAGGTCTCTGACTTCCGGTCCAGTGCCTGACCCGCTAGCCCACTCTCCCTCTTAAGGGCCAAAAGTAATTTTTCTTAGAGCCACCTGATTGATAAACAAGCAGTTGGGCTCAGTCCAGGACTTAGTGGAAGGGCATTTCCCCCTCAAGTCAAAATAACACCATCGCATGTAGCCTCCTAGGTGGCAGTTTAATCACCAAAGCTGAGGATTTTTTTTCCCACAGGGGGAGCATACGTGAACTTCCTTCACCCCGACAGAGCCCCGGACTCCTGGGCAGGAACAGCTCAGCCTCTGTGCAGAGCCCAGAGGGCATCTGACTTGGACACCATGGCCTCACAAGACCTCACTCAGCCTAGGTTGCGTAAAAGGACTTGATGGATTATAAGGGTTCCATGCCGTGGCAGCCCTAAGCTAGCATTTCAGGCACCGGCATTGACATTCCCTGGCGCGGGGGGGGGGGGGGGGGGGGGTGTTGGTGGCACTTTTGAAAATGCCACCTCAGCCCTTGGAACGGTCACAGTAAAGTCCTGATACTGCTAGGGTGGCACCCCCTGCTGGAATGGGCATAGATTTCATGCCACAGATGCATATTACTCTGCATCATTTGTTCCCCAGGAGTTCTTCGCCTGGAAGACGGGCTCTGTGTAACAGCTAGGAGAGGCGCACACTTCATTTTACTGTTTTTTTTGTTTTTTTTTTCTCCCCCCGCCGCCTCATTTCTTGGTTTGGTTTTTCTGAATGGGACGACAGGCCTTTGTTGGTCAAGTAGCAGCAACTGCTACTGACCCTGTAAACTTGCTTTGGTCACGAGACCCCTTTTTATAACTTGTTCTCTTGCTTTGGCCTCAAGCAGACCTCAACAAAAAAGCCATGAAGCTGGGTTGGGTGATAAGTGTCCATTATCATGCTCGTTGGATGGGTCTTTTCTCACTGAACTGAGCAAAACAGGGGAGTTTTTTTCTGAAGCTTCAGCGTGGTCATCACTTACATTTTAAGTCGGCGTAGCTATGGCACTCAGGAATGTGGAGAAAAATCTATACCCCCCAGAACCTTTGGCTCTGCCCAGCTAACCCCAGATGTAGACCTAGCTTCCCTTGACCTAGCTACCTTTGCTTAAGAAGGTGGAGTTACATGCTTTTTTCCAGAACTAGAGTATGCCGCAGGGTTCTAGCTACAGTGCTGCGATAGCCCCTGGAGTGTAGACCACCTTTTAAGGTCCGAAGTTACTTCTGAAGGATATGGAGGAAGTGATACCAAACCCTAGGCTGCTGAGCAAAGAGAAGGGCCGGCAAGCAGGCTGAAATCCAAAGAGTGGACTTGAATGATTTTTTTTTTTTTTTTTCCCCCCCCACTCACTAGTCAGGACTCTGAGCTAATGAGCTGTTATACTTTCATGGTAGTCAAGTTCCATCTTTGGAGATGTCATTCAGGCACCTTTCTGTAAAATTTTATTAAGGGGGTGAGCAGGAACCGGTGGCAAGGGTGGAAACCTACAAACTAGAGTTGTCCTATCACCTTGGCTATCAACCACAAGCCCCATGGTCAATCCTGGAAGCATCCTGCAAAGACTCTTTGCACAGAGCAGTTAAAACATTCAGGTTACCACTGATCCATTTAATGCTTCGATATTTTACCATTTCTCTGGCTTTCCAAACACTAATCCCAAGCAACTGCTAAAGGCCTGAACTGACTGAGGGTTTTGGAGTGTTGCTATCTCAGTACTGTCTTTAAAGCCTGAGCTTTTTGATTAGTGACTAATTTCAGGAGCCGGGGGGGGGGTGTGTGTGTTTTTTTTTTTTTCCACCCCCCCCTTTCAACTAGGCACCTTGAATGGGCCTTATTTTCAGAAGATGCTGAGCACCTGCCCTCTGAAAATCTGCTCCCTTTAAGGAGTCCATTTTGGCACTGGAAAACTGAGGCACCAAAAATCATCAGTCACTTTACAAAATCTTAGCCATATTGTCCATGTAGATGTATGTCCCCCTCATCTATTGTATCAGACTGCTGCACAATCCTGGTGGTGTACATCTTCTGGAATATTGCAGTGAGTGGTTCCAGATCAAGTAGATGAGTAAATGGAGGCTGACTTGATTTACAAAATATGCCCTCCCCCCCATATTTTTCTTTTCTCTTAGATTTGCATGTGCCTCCTAAGTTAGCTGTAGAAATGTCAAGGAACAAACCGTTCAGGCAAGTGTGCTGATGGGTACACATGGTGAATGGCCCACCGAATTTGTTGCAGCACATAAATATTGCATGTTCATGTCAAGTAGCCCTGCCTCAGTGAGGTTGGATGCCCCTTTTCCTTGGTAAGTAAAGGGCCCTGAGCATGTGTTGTATCCACATCCCATTTACAAAGAGGTTTAAAAATTACCTTTTTTGAAAACCGTCTTTGGGGAAAATGGCTAGTTTTTTGGAATACTTTCACTCAATTGTTTGTTCACTCTTTGATTTTTTTTTTTTTCACTTATCAGTGCCTCCCCCTTATTTCTTTTTGTCCCCTTTTCCTTCAGTCATTTTAAAAAAAAAAAAATCCAAATACTTCAAAAGTGGCCAAGAGGTGGGGGAGAACCTTAAACAAAATCAGCAGAACAATTTTGGAGAAACAAAATGGGTCCCTTTTTTTTTTTTTAATCCCACAGAAGAACATTGACTTCTATAAAGTGGCTTTTAATGTTTCAGTCAACTCAGCTGGGTGTGGGGGCTCAGATCAGGACTTGGAATACAAATTTGTTTGTAAAGAAATATCTTGGCATTCCAGCTATTGGCTGGGGATTGATTGCCTGCTTGGTAGGGAGAATCCCTATGTTTAACATGGAATTCCTCCTAAACATTAAAACAAAAGGATAACTTTTTAAGGTTCTAGAACCTTATTTTTAACTCAAAGTTGTCCATTTCCCCCTCCCCTTCTTCCTGCCCTGTCTTTGCTGCCCTCCCCCCATATTGGGCCCTGTTAGGGGTCTGCAAGTTCTGAAACCAACAGAGTATGCTTCAGTGAAGGTGAACGCCCAGCCCCGCACTCGCTCTGTGTGTGTCTGTGCAGGGCTGAAACGTTCCAGTAAGCTTTTTAATTCTGGCTTTAGCAATTCTTCCTTTTTGGCTGGGGGAAATGCATCTTCAGGTCCCTCAAAACCCTGTATAGTGATTCCCATTGACTGACTACACTGGCACCTGGCCGGAAGAGGGCAGAGCCAGGAGAGCTGGCTACTGTTAGAAAAACCAACAAACTGCTCATGCTTCCAGCAGATGTTCCTGCAGCTTCTTTACTCCCTGGGGCCGCTGCCAGCCTGGTCAGCGTCCAGCAGCCAGTCACTCGACACCAGGAACAGTATGCTAGCTTCTTTTGTTGCACGTTGTACAAGTCAAGGACCTTGTGCTTGAAGGGGATGGGACACCTATTTTCCCCCCCCGCCCAAGCTCCCAAATCACTTAACTTAGAGGAACAAACTTGAAAACTAAAGCCTCTTGGTGGCATAACTCACCCACCTTCAGGCCTAGGTTCAGGTTATGAGAGCAGGGGGGGTCATTGCATAGAACCCAATGACTGCAGAGCCATAATGCAGTACATGTGCTGTGTGTCTCTCTCCTTTTCATCCCCAACTCCGTGAGGCAGGGTCTCCAGCCAGTGGCTGGCACCAACTGGAGATGCTAGAATGTACTTTGAGCATGGTAGCTGTTTTTCTGACTAGTCCATTCTCTTTTGTCACTCCCCAACCTTGTGCCCCGGTCTCTTCACAGGCTGACTGGGAATGAACCTCTGACCATCCTCCCTCTGACTTCAGAAATGGAGGAAGCTGCCGTCAAGGCCCATTACAAAGTGTGCGACCGCCTGAAGCTGGAGAAGAAGCAGCGCAGGATGTGCAGGCGGGATCCAGGGGTGGCCGAGACCCTCGTGGAGGCCATCAGCATGAGCGCCCTGGAATGCCAGTACCAGTTCCGCTTCGAACGGTGGAACTGCACCCTTGAGGGGCGCTACAGAGCCAGTCTGCTGAAGAGAGGTAAGTGGGGGGGACGGGGACCAGTAGGGGATTTGCTCAGCCTTCTAGAGCAGTAGTTCTCAACCAGGGTACATAAGGTGGCTAGAAAGACTGGCTAGATTGTCAGGCTCAACGGCTAGTGATCAATGGCTCCATGTCTAGTTGGCAGCCGGTATCAAGTGGAGTGCCCCAAGGGTCAGTCCTGGGGCCTGTTTTGTTCAATATCTTCATAAATGATCTGGAGGATGGTGTGGATTGCACCCTCAGCAAGTTTGCAGATGACGCTAAACTGGGAGGAGAGGTAGATCTGCTGGAGGGTAGGAATAGGATACAGAGAGCCCTAGACAAATTAGAGGATTGGGCCAAAAGAAATCTGAGATTCAACAAGGACAAGTGCAGAGTCCTGCACTTAGGACAGAAGAATCCCATCCCACGCTACAGACTAGGGACCGAGTGGCTAAGCGGCAGTTCTGCAGAAAAGGACCTAGGGGTGACAGTGGGCAAGAAGCTGGATATGAGTCAACAGTGTGCCCTTGTTGCCAAGAAGGCCAATGGCATTTTGGGATGTATAAGTAGGGGCATTGCCAGCAGATCGAGGGATGTGATCATTCCCCTCTATTCAACATTGGTGAGACCTCATCTGGAGTAGTGTGGGGCCCAAAACTGGACACAGTACAAGGATGTGGAAAAATTGGAAGACATCCAGAAAAGGGCAACAAAAATGATTAGGGGACTGGAACGCATGACTTATGAGGAGAAGCTGAGGGAACTGGGATTGTTTAGTCTGTGGAAGAGAAGAATGAGGGAGGATTTGATAGCTGCTTTCAACTACCTGAAAGGAGGTTCCAAAGAGGATGGATCTAGACTGTTCTCAGTGGTAGATGACAGAACGAGGAGTAATGGTCTCAAGTTGCAGTGGGGGAGATTTAGGTTATCTGTTAGGAAAAGCTTTTTCACCAGGAGGGTGGAGAAACACTAGAATGCGTTACCTAGGGAGGTGGTGGAATCTCCTTCCTTAGAAGTTTTTACGGTCAGGCTTGACAAAGCCCTGGCTGGGATGATTTAGTTGGGGATTGGTCCTGCTTTGAGCAGGGGGTTGGACTAGATGACCTCCTGAGGTCCCTTCCAACCCTGATATTCTATGATTCTACATCCTAGATCTCTAGAAGACCTTTTCAAGCCACCAGGGGTACAACTCCTCCTCTAGATATGTAGCCTGTTGTAAAACTAGGCCAATAAAAAGTACTAGCAAAGTCAGTACAAACAAATTTCATAGAGACAATGACTTGTTCATACTGTTCTCTATGCCATACCCTGAAATGTAAGTACAGTAATTACATTCCAATTGATCATATGGTAAAAATGAGAAAGTTAGCAATTTTTCAGTAGTAGTTTGCTGGGACACTTTTGTAATTTTATGCCTGCTTTTGTGATCAAGTAGTTTTGAAGTGAGGTGAAACTTGTGGGTATTTAAGACAAATCGGACAGAGTTACAGCAGTCTAGAAAGGTTGAGAGCACTGTTCTCTAGAACACAGTGGACCCCCAAAGTGGGGTATGGTAACAATGGATCCAGTAGTATACTCACATACACGCCAGCTACCAATTGACTTCAGTGGAGTTTCACAGATGGACTCAATAGGCCAAATTATCTGCCCTCTGTTCTGTCTCTAAATGCAAGAGTTTTAACAGAGGGTAGAATTTGCCCCAATCCACCCCCCAGACTTTTCTTTTAAGGTAAGAAACGCTCTTAATAAACCATGAAACAGAGTGGTGCCTAAAGAGTACACCACTTTCAGACCAAAATGCTTTGAATCTTCTCCTCCTTAAAATGAAGGCATAAGCAGGATGTGCCCAGCTGCTTTATTTTGTGAAAGGGAAACAAAGCACAAATGAAGGGGCATAGAGGATATGCTGAGTCAGCTTTTGCCAGGTCCTAGTGCAAAGTAAACATTGCAAAAGCTTCATTTCATTCAGCCCTACTTGTCCCGGCCTGGAATGGCTCCAGGTCGAGGACAATATGGATGGTTAATTTACACGGTCTCTGTGAGCCGCTCTGGAGAGCAGAAGAGGGGAGTGAATATTGGTGGCGAGTCTTGTAAGTCACATAACCTTGTGTGAAGGGAGGGAACTAAGTCTCACTAATACTGCATACAAATGAAGCTAGTTGGAAGAGGCAAAAACCCATTTCCTGTTTTCCCTAGTGGAAAATAAGATGATGTTTTGGCAAAGTGCTTAGAGATTCCCTGGGTGAAAAGGGGGGGCTCTGGAAAGGCAAAAACTAACTTTAGACTCTCTCACCATCCCCTTTGAGATGGCTGAGTAATGCTATACCCCTCTTCCAGACTGAGACCCAAGAGACATTAAGGGAAAGTCATCCCATCAGTGAGAGCTGGGAATGGAACCCAGGTGTCCTGACACAAACACTTGCTCGGTGGCATGCTGTGACATTTTGAGTCAGGCATGCAACTGTACACTTGCTTGCAAAATGGCCTTGCACATACAGTGCATGTGAAGTCTCTCTGTGCAGAGGTTGTCATTTTGTTCAGGGAGTAGATGGAATCGTTCTGTGGGTCTGGCTGGTCATGGGGCATACAACATGTGTCATTCGCGTATGCACGGCACAGTACTGCCTCTGCTCTGACCATGAGACACTCCTTCCTCTCTGCACCTATCTTCAGGTAGTACAAAATTTAATCACTTGACGTGTTGGGTCTAAACTGATGGCCTGTCCTTGACTGTGTGGAACAAGGAAAGTCCTATGAAACCCTAGACTCTGAACCTGAGCTATAAGACGTTTAAAAATATCTCCGCTTGCCAGAACTACCCCTGGTTAATGGAGCTTACAGAGTACAAGCTCTTTCTTATACTGACACCTGGAGGCCACAGTCTGTTCCTTCCAGCTGAGAGCTGGCTTGATGGACAGCCATTACCACATTAAAGGTGCTTGAATTTTAGCTGCCTAAAAACATGGCTTGTCATAACAAATGACAGCCCTGCAGGTTCCAGTAGTCTGCCTGCTGCCTCGTTGTTCCATGTTTTATTTCTCTGGCATTCTCTGCCCTCCAGAGGCTGTAAATCCTGCCGATATTCTGCCTGTAGCATAATATGCTGCCCTTGGAATCTTTCACTTCTCTACAAGGGGAGTTCTTGGTTCCTGTCTCGGCACTGCAAGAGCCATTACCCTGGGGCAAAGGGGAAGGTGTTATCTAGTAATCTGCAGTTACTCAAATGTGCCAGCATGGAGATAGCCGCCCCCCCAGCTTTCTTTGAGCTACTGCACCTTTTGAAGGAGGAGAGAAACTTGCCTGTCTTCTCTGTATCTTGCATTTGGTCACCAAAAGTGCCTGATCACTGGGTTGTAACTTCCAGATAAGTGCTCCTTTTTAACGATTTTTTTAAAAAAAATCCCTTTAACTGTATGTATTATCCTCTTTGGATGCCCTTTTTGGAGACTTGCAAGTGATCTGGAAATGGCTGAAATTGGATCACTGTAGATGGCAGGCTCTCCAGACACTTGAGGTTAGAATGCCTGCATTGATTTAGAGTCTATTATCTTGTTACAAAATATCTTGGTGCAATCAAATAGTGCACTGCAGAGATGGCTCTAATTCTGGCCAGAGCCAAATGTCACATGAACTTGACTGAACTGGCTGAGCTGCCGGAGAGAGATGATACGCAGGCCGGTGGGCATTGGGAATCTAAGCCTCAAAGGATGGAGGAGGGAGAAGTGGAGAACAAGCTTTTATACCTTTATGGGCTGGTTGTGAAATCAACCTAAGAGGAGCAAGCTTACATTGAAGTTTTGCCACTAAGCAGTGCCGTGGCAGCATGCCAGCCAAATGATCCCTTCTCCCCAAATTCATTTTCAGGCTGTGTTTTGATACGCCCCCTGCAGTGCACAGAGCCTGGGCTATTTTATCTGGGGCCTGTTGCGCTCCCTGTGTATCCAGGGTAGCATTGTATTGACAAGGCCAAGAACCCAGATGCAAAAATGCCTGTTGCCTTTTTCTAGCACATCTGTTGCTGGCTGTTTCACATTGATGGCTGATGGCGTTTCCTTCAGGATCTCTAGCCACATAATGTATTTTTGATCTCCTGTTCCAATATCATGCTTTATACTGTAAGCAGGGTCTGAAGGAATGCTTCCCTGACAGCTAGCTGGGAGGAGAAGAGACTGTATTTACATAAACACACCCACAGTTTGCTCCTGCTCTTTTTCCATATTCATCATTTACAGCTGTGTCAAAGGATCAACTTTGGCTGGTGTTGGGTACAAATGACCTTCGTACTGAATGGTAACCATATTTCAGCACCCCAGCAATGTTGTAATTTATTGTAGGAATACAGGAAAGCAGGACTGTGCTTAACCTGTCCCAAATGAAGGGGGGCACCCTCCATCGAAAAAACCTTGTTAAGCAGGGGCTTGAATGTCGGAGCCCTGTGAAAGTAAAAGGGGGTGGGAACAGGAGTTGTGGTGTCCTGGTCAGGAGGCTGCACTGCCCTGCGTCCCCCCCCTTCCCAAGGGGTCCTCTCTAGACTGGCTTAACCTGTTTTTCTCCTAAAAGGAATAGAGCTAAATAGGGTTCATTAGGAGTCTCTTTTGAGCAATTAAAACAAATCAGAGCTGAAATCACTTGATGAGGCAATGTTTCTGCCCAGCATGCAAAAGAGCTGCAAATCACTGAGACTGATGTGCAGAGGTCCCCCCGTACCCCCACACACCCCCAGGGTGGGAGGTGAACTCTGCAGATGCACCTCTGAACTCTGGGTCTGCGCTGACCAAGAGCAGCAACTGTGAGTGAGGTGCAGAAAAGGCTCAAGCATGTAAAAGGGACTTTTGGGTTGCTGGACTTAAGAACCTGAGGGGAAAAGGGCACTGCCCAACCTACTTGGGAGTTGGTCTTTTTCTCATGGTTTGTGTTTATGAACCCTGTTTGTGGTGGTTTCCCAAATTAATGCCAAGTTACTTCCCTCCTTTTATTAAGTTTCTTTTCTACACTCAGACTGTGTGTGCTTGCAAGAGGGGAAGTATTGCCTCTCAGAGGCACCCAGGGGTGGTATGTTTCAGAGTAACAGCCATGTTAGTCTGTCCTTGCAGAAAGAAAAGGAGTACTTGTGGCACCTTAGAGACTAACCAATTTATTTGGGCATAAGCTTTCGTGAGCTACAGCTCACTTCATCGGATGCATCCGATGAAGTGAGCTGTAGCTCACGAAAGCTTATGCCCAAATAAATTGGTTAGTCTCTAAGGTGCCACAAGTACTCCTTTTCTTCAGGGGTGGTATGTAATTTTCCCAGGTTACTAGGTGGGAACTTGAGCCAGTTCTGTGTTGGATCGATGGAAAGGAACCCCAGCTCTGGCTGCCACTGGCTCCACCTGGCAGAAGGGTTACAACATGGTTGCAAATTCTCATTTCTGTACTTTTATAGTGTAACACTGACAGACCCTGGCCGTCGGCAGGTGGGATCGAATCTGGGACCTCTTAGAGATTGACAGCCTTGGCTAAGTGGTCTCAGTGCCACTAGATGGGACAGAGCACCACATCCAGGAGATGTGTGCATTACAATAGCACTCGCAGCAGCAGCAGAGAGACCAGTGTCCTACTCCAAAAGCACTCACCTCTATCCCTATCTAAAGGTTACCACCTCTAGCTATATGGAGCTTATGACACACACCTGAGCAGTTTGGAATCCCTTCAGTGGAGCACACTGCTTCACCCTACAAATCTAGGAATCTCTCTGCCAAATCCAGTTTCTCCTCTGTTCTGTTAACATCCAAAAGTTAGCAGGAGAAAGTTGCCACAAACCAATATTGGTGTGTTGAATGCTCCCATTGATTTTTACATTTGTCAGTGGCCGCTCTATAATACACAATCTGTCCTGTGTGACGGGGATCACTTACGGCAACTGAGCACCCCTGCCATGTTTGGAGCAAGTCTGCAACTCTAATAGAGGTTTGCCTGCTTGAGATGGGCCAAATCATGGGGTTGTGTGATGATTATGTGGCATGGGCAACAGTCACCTTCAGCCACTGCCCTTTGAACGTTGGGTTTTGTAACACCTTTAGAGTCTAGCCTGTCTGGTACCAAGATAAGAAACAGCCAACGAATGCTGCAGTGGGTGGAATTGGGGATTTTCGTAGGGGCCATGCCTCTCTGCATTCGTATTGGGTGTGGGGGGGGGAATGGCCCTGTGTAGAGATGTTTAGCTCTGTGTGGCCTGCAGTAAATGAGGGGTGATGGGGGTTCACCCACCCCAAGAGCACCTCCTCCTGGCTAGGCATGGCACAGCAGCGTTCTTGCCATATGGTGCCCCCTGCTGATGGCCACTCTACTGTGGTGGTGGTCTCTTCCCATAATTCAGTGCTCTCTTCAGAGCTCAGCCCTCTGTTTAGGTCACTCCATGGTCCCCACTTCCAGAATATCGGCCTCACACAGGACCAACTGTATGGAGGGCACCTCCAGCAGATCTGTGCCACTTCCCAGTGGCTGGTAGGGGAATCCCAGGCCCACCCTCTACACTGGGTTCCAGCCAGGAACCCTATAATCAGCAGCCAACTCCAACAGTTTCCTTCCTGCTGTTTCCTTGGGCTTCTTCCTACCCTGCCTTCTCAGGCAAGACATTCTTTCCCCACAGGGGTTGACCCTTCTTCCGGGGCTCATTCTTCCCCCTGAGCTTCCTCCTTCCCACCTGGTCTCTGACGGCAGACTGGTGTCCCTGCAGCCTTCTCCTGCTACTACAGCTTCTCCCCCAGCTGGGCTTCATCAGCAATTAATATTTATAAATCCCTGGGCCTCCTGTCCAGAGGCTTCTGGGCCACCTTAACCCCTTCAGGGCTGGTGTGGGCTCAACACCCCATCACATTGGGCTATGACAATATAATGCCCAGCTCCTAGACAGAGCCTTCCATCAGCAGATCTCTAAGTGTTTCACAATCTCTTGTGTTTATCCTCCCAACACTCCAGTGATGTAGGGCAGTGCAGTTATCCTCATTGTTCAGATGGGGAACTGAGGCAGAGAGGCCAAGTGGCATGCCCAAGGTCACACCGGAAGTCTGTAGTAAAGCAGGAAATGGAACCTGCATCTCCCAAGTTCAGACTTCCAGTAGGCCCTTGCTGTCAACCTGACTCTTACATAGTGCTGTGTCCCTAGAAATCCATGGATTTGGGAATGCCCTGCAATGCTAAAACTGGTGCTGGCCCAGCACCATGTAATCTCACTCCTGAAACGACTGCTTTGCATGGCCACTGCCCGATCCCGTCTAGCAGTGTGAACCTTCATGTCTTTGAGTGACCGACTAACTGACAGACACCAGCCACTGTCTCACCCTTTGCTTGAGTGATTCACAAGATAGGGATTCTTGAGTCTGATCCAGAACCGAATTCTGGGATCGGATCTCAAACATGCAGTAGCTTTGTCTTGATAGTAGGGGACCTAGGAGCCATTTCTGTCTTCATCAGCTCCTTGCGTAATCTTGATCCAAGTCACTTAACCTGTCTGTGCCTCAGTTTAATTAACTGTAAAATGGATACAGTCGCTACATTGTGGGGGGGTGTGCATGCACGCAAGACACTTTTCAAATGTGACAGTGCCTTTTGGTAATGGGCCAGCTGCTGTGTAGGTCGCTCTCCTCCCTGCTCAACTCTTTGGATATTTATAAGGAATAATAACATACCTCGTTTCCTTGAGCTCATGTGCTTCTGGAGCAGAAAGTCTTGTTCATATTCCCCACTGTAACCATTTAACTGCAAGTGGTTCTGCTGTGCAACACAGTCATGGTCATGAAGCTCTTGCTGACCTCAAATTTGTTGTTTGTGGATTACTTAATGAGGATTTTGACTTGTTCCTCTGCTGGTTTTGGAGGCTGGGGATCTTCACAGATGCCGTCCCCCCCCCCCCCCCCCCCCAAAAAAAAAAAACCCAACACTTTCCCTCCTTCCTCTCTGACTCAGGTATGGGCCTGGTCTATACTAACAATTCCTAACCATCATACCTATGCTGGTATGAGTGTGGTTTTTGTTTGTTTTAACTGGCATAGCTATGCCAGTTAAAAAGCCCTACTGTAGATATAGTTTATAGCAGTATAAGTGTCTTTGCCAGCATAGCTTCTTTCCTAGGGAACTGGAGTGAGCTATGCCAGTAGAAGCCCTTTTTATGCCAGTATAAACTGCATCTACACTAGGAGGGTTTGCTGGAATAGCTACACCAGCAAGTTTCCTCGTGTAAACAAGGCCTTAGCCACACATAGGATGAGAGCTGCAGGTTGAGTGCTGATCTGTCCTTTCTCTCCTCACTTCTCTGCCATAGAAAGATTGTTCTTTTATATTCTCCAATATTTCACTCTGTCATATAACCCTGTGTGGAGTAATGCTTTTGGCATGACTTAATCCCTTCAGTCCAGTCCATTGGAGATAACTGTGTCCAGCAAGGCGGTCCTGCCACAAAGTAACACTGTCCTTTCTCTTCCTCTCCTAGGTTTTAAGGAAACAGCCTTCCTTTATGCTATTTCCTCGGCCGGGCTCACCCACGCCATGGCCAAGGCCTGCAGCGCTGGGCGCATGGAGCGCTGCACCTGCGACGAGGCCCCTGATTTGGAAAACCGAGAGGCCTGGCAGTGGGGCGGTTGTGGTGACAACCTCAAGTACAGCAACAAGTTTGTCAAGGAGTTCCTAGGGAAGAAATCCAACAAGGACCTGCGAGCCAGGGTGGACTTTCACAACAACCTTGTGGGCATGAAGGTGAGAGACTGCTCCTTCCAGCCACCCAATCTGGCTCCTGTGGAAATCGGCTCTTGTGGGAGTTAAGGGATGGTCTGGGTTAATTCACTTTGCCTTTCACCTCCCTACAGTTGGGTCTGAAATGGAATCAGAGGAAGTCTCCCCTCCCCATCTTCTGGACTTGATCACATCTGGCTACCTCTTGATAATACCATGGCCACTGCCAGGGTGCATGAGCACCTCCCCTCAGGAGGAGCAGAATTGCACGCTGTTGCTGTCAGGACTAAGTTGCCTCCTGCAGAGCTTTTGAGAAGCTTCCCACCTTCTGCAGCAAGGGAGACTTGGATTAGATATTCAGATAAACATTCTGTAAACTCTGGAATAGGCTTCCCAGGGAAGGTGTGGAATCCCCATCAATGGAGGATTTTTAAGAACAGTTTGGACAAACCTGTCAGGGATGGTCTAGGTATACTTGGTCCTGCCTGCATGTAGCTTAACGTAGCCAGGATAGTTTGCCCCACCATCATTCAATGATAACTAAAGATGCAGACAAGAGGCTGTTGTGTTTGACCTGGCTTTGTTCACTCTGGCTGGCAAAGCAATGCTACCCCTGGGTTGGCCACAATAAGAGCTAAACTGTACTAAAACCTGGTGGCTAAACCCATTGGTATGGTGTGGCTGTAGCTGTTTTGGGTAGAATAAGAAGCGTTCCTTGTAACCTGTTTTTTTCCTTGTGTCCATCTTGTCACTTGTACATGGAGCTGAGCATTAATTCCCAGGGATAACAAGGAGAGCTAGGTGCGCATGTCAAGGGAAGTGTGGGAACCCTCTGCTTTGGCAGCCTCTCTAGCCAGATACCTTCATGGAGGGGGATGCCAATAAAGGGTTAATTAATCCAGTTCAAGGTCACGTTTCTTGGCAACCTCCTTTTCTTTTCCTAAAGAAACTGGACCTGGCTTTTTGTGCTCCAGCTTCTCCAACCATTGACTAGCACCAAAAGCTAAATTGATAGCTGTGATGGGAGGGCTGCTCGAAAACCAGCTGGTGCCTTGACTTTTTTTAACTAAATGGGGGAATCTACCCTGTGTTTCAAAATAGGCAACTCTTAATATGAGTTAGCACAAACCAACTTGAGAGACTGCAATAGAGCTCCCTTTTTAATATCTAAGGTACCTGTAGGACCCCTGTTACTGTCGTATCTGAGCATCTCCCAGTCTTTAATGTAGTTATCCCCTCACAACACTCATCTGAGGTGTGATCCCCATTTTACAGATTGGAAAGCCAGTGACTTGCCCAGGGTCACATAGGAAGTCTATGGCTGAGCAGGAAATTCAACTTTAGGGCCCTAGCCTGGGACTTGGAGCCTGAACACTGGGCCACAACTGTCCACGTTAGGGGTTGCCCTGGCTTAAAGGCATCCGTTTAGTTAAACTAGTGTGGACCAGATGCATCCATGTAGTGCACCGTAGAGCCTGCTTTGGGTTGGCTTGGGGGGCGGGCAAGAAGACTCCTCCCTCCCATAGCTTGCCTTCAAGAGAGCCCTACCCAGACACTCTCTCCACTCCTGCCATGGACCAACACTGGAACAATCTGGTAAAGGTGCAGCCCAATTTTGGGTGGTCTCTCCCCGCTTCTCAGCAGCATGGATTGCCCCTCCCGCTATCCTGGCTAGATTGTCGGGCTCAACGGGTAGTGATCAATGGCTCCATGTCTAGTTGGCAGCCGGTATCAAGTGGAGTGCCCCAAGGGTCCGTCCTGGGGCCGGTTTTGTTCAATATCTTCATAAATGATCTGGAGGATGGTGTGGATTGCACTCTCAGCAAATTCGCGGATGATACTAAACTGGGAGGAGTGGTAGATACGCTGGAGGGGAGGGATAGGATACAGAAGGACCTAGACAAATTGGAGGATTGGGCCAAAAGAAATCTGATGAGGTTCAATAAGGATAAGTGCAGGGTCCTGCACTTAGGACGGAAGAATCCAATGCACCGCTACAGACTAGGGACCGAATGGCTAGGCAGCAGTTCTGCGGAAAAGGACCTGGGGTGACAGTGGACGAGAAGCTGGATATGAGTCAGCAGTGTGACCTTGTTGCCAAGAAGGCCAGTGGCATTTTGGGATGTATAAGTAGGGGCATAGCGAGCAGATCGAGGGACGTGATCGTTCCCCTCTATTCGACATTGGTGAGGCCTCATCTTGAGTGCTGTGTCCAGTTTTGGGCCCCACACTACAAGAAGGATGTGGATAAATTGGAGAGAGTCCAGCGAAGGGCAACAAAAATGATTAGGGGTCTAGAACACATGACTTATGAGGAGAGGCTGAGGGAGCTGGGATTGTTTAGCCTGCAGAAGAGAAGAATGAGGGGGGATTTGATAGCTGCTTTCAACTACCTGAAAGGGGGTTCCAAAGAGGATGGCTCTAGACTGTTCTCAATGGTAGCAGATGACAGAACGAGGAGTAATGGTCTCAAGTTGCAGTGGGGGAGGTTTAGATTGGATATTAGGAAAAACTTTTTCACTAAGAGGGTGGTGAAACACTGGAATGCGTTACCTAGGGAGGTGGTAAAATCTCCTTCCTTAGAGGTTTTTAAGGTCAGGCTTGATAAAGCCCTGGCTGGGATGATTTAACTGGGAATTGGTCCTGCTTCGAGCAGGGGGTTGGACTAGATGACCTTCAGGGGTCCCTTCCAACCCTGATATTCTATGATTCCCGCCCCGCACACTACTCCCCAACCCTGGCAGAATGTGTCACGGGTGCCTGAGATACAGCAGACGGGACCTGCACCTAATTCACTGGGCTGGCAACAAACTCTAGTCTCCTTCCAGTCAACAGAGCAACTTCTCCATGGACAAAGGCTATTAAATGTGCCATGTATTCCTAGGTGGTGGTATTATTCTGCCCCATCCATTTAAAAAAAAAAAAAAAACAATAAAACCAAAAACCCTAGTTTTGCCTCTTGGTAGAGGTTCTGACTTCACTTCTTGACACCCTTGATGTGTCAACTGTAACTTCCCGCAAAGACTGAAATCCTCACTGAGCTGGTTATGCCCGTTCGGCCTTGCAAAGTGCTTCCCATATGACCTCAATTGCTAATGAAAGGGCAAGCTTGTCTAGCGTGAGGATGAGGTAATTAGACTTTGGACCTCTCCAGCATCCTCTTTATTGTGAAGCATGAGCTCTGAATAGCCCACTTATTAAAAAAGCAATTTCCCTTCCTCTGCCAAATGTACTTGAGCTCACTCAGCTATTCTCCCCACGCACCACCCCCTGCTGAAAGAAGTCAACGCCACAAAGCTCCATGGCTGGCAGCAAAGTGGAAGAGGCTCAGTTATATTACAAAGCGAGGCTGGACGCTATTCCACCACCCTCTTCACCCCCTCTTTTGTAACCCATTAATGAAAAGTCAGAATGTTAGCACACTCAATTAGTTCCACTGGGCTTGAGTAAGTGATGTTTTAATTAAATTTCGTCCATGTTTCTCAGCGAAGTATCATTAAACGTGACTTTGCAACTGTCTCTCTGGAGCGTTGCTAAATTCCTGTAATCCCACAAAGGCCTGACCTTTTCCCTGAGGCATGTTTGGTCAAGCATGCCTTACCAGTCTGAGGGGCACTACGAGAGGGGATGCAGCTACCCAGGAAGGACCATTGTTCCCAGCCCTCTCTCCCTTCCTCCCAGTCAGCTGAAGGGGACAGGAACGTGGGTGACTGTCAGCTGCCTCTGCAGGGTGGTGCATTCAAAGGCCTGTTCCACCAGGGAGGATGAGGGTGTAGAGCAAAGGAGGCAGAAAAACTGCAAAGCAGCGAATTCCCACTGCCCAGTCTCTTGAGACCATAAATCCATCAGAAGTTGTTCCCCCTCATGCAGTAATTAAGTTTCCTTGCTTTATTTTGGAGTAACCTGAAAGGCCAGTTGAGGGGTTTTGGCCTGCTGAGATTATGTACAACTACTAAAGGCCTGTTCCCAAGCCAGCTGCTGAAGGCTATAAAATGGATCCAGCTTATTTCAGGTCTCTGCATCAGTGGGGTGTTTCTTTTTTTCCCAAGATCATGTTTGTAAGGGCAGGAATGGGAGGGAGAATCCTACTAGAGCACCGGTTCCCAAACTGTGGGGCATGCCCCCTAGGGGGCATGGAGGAACATTTGGGAGTGGGGGAGAGATCAGGGCAGGAGCACCACCCAGCCATGGTTCTTCACCTGGCCCTAGCCTCGGCCACAGCTCGATTCTTGGCCCCGTTTCCCGTGTCCGTGCCATGCCCCTCCCCCCCCCCAGGAGCTGTGGCCCTGTTCCTGGGATGGGGTGCACAATCAGGGTAAGGGCGGGGCACAACCATGAAAAGTTTGGGGACTGCTGTACTAGAAGTGGCTTTAGCAGCAGGTCACTCTTCCCCTCAAGGCCCACAGGGTACGTCGGACCCCAGTTGGTAACAACTAGGGATAGCTGTGCTTTGGCTTTCAGCACCAAGAGTGTGGTTGGGCCCCATTGTAACTGCCAAAAAAGAGGAATTTGGTTGGTGTCCATAGGGAGCTCTCAGACTGAATGGTCTGGCTGGTCAGCTCTCCTGCCCCTGGAGGTGACCTCTCCATATGAGGCCTGAGGTGGAAGTCTAGCCTGTCCCTCTCTGGGGTACTGTCCCTGGCCCCAATCACTGGAGTGTCAAACTATCTGACCAGAATGCACTTTGAGGGGGAGAAGTGCTAATATCACCATCTGTAAGGTAACTGAGGCATAGAGTGACTTATCCAAGGTCACATAGGACCTCTCCTAGAGCAGGGACTTGAACCTAGGACTCCCACAGCCCAGATCGCTACACAATCCTTCCTTTTTCTACCTGTCTTTATTCCCTGCAGACAAGGAGATTTCATCTCCAGAGCTGTCAGGCAGGGCTTCTAAGGCTAAATGCACGCAAGGATGTGTAATGATCACTCCTTTCAACAAGTCAAAGCATAAGACACAAGCATGTTGCATATGCAATTCTTTAGGGGTACATATGGCTGCAAATTGTACCTGCATTTTTCCATCCGCAGCAAATTGCTCCTGCAAAATACTGGCATCTGGAGGGTCAATTACCTGACCTATACCTACAAATCAAATGGCTAGCAAGGCAACTGCAGGTAGAAAGATACAGGCATACATTTTATTTTTCCAGGTTCAGATCTGCCTTGCAAAAGCCATTCTGAAAAGGAAGGCCTGACCATGAACTTGCCCCTGGAATTCTTTCCAAGTTAACCCATCAGGAAAAGTACTTATCCCTCACAAAGTGCTTACAAACATTAACGAAATCAGGAAGAATCTTGAAGCTAAAGTTTCCGTGCAAAACACTGCTTTAAAGCTGGGTTACATTCTTCTAAATATCATTAAATTGAATAATAAAAAAAATCTAAATGTAAAAGCGGATAGGGGAGGAAACAGATGCAGTTATTGTTTCTAGAATGACCATCTAAAGGGAAGTTCTGTTAGCATATACCTCTTGGATTTTTCTTTCCCTGCTCTGAACACGTGTCTGAATCCACACCTGGAAAAGTGTGAGGAGCAGGTTATTGATCTGAGTTAGGGAGCTGCAGGCTGAGCTCTAAGAATAAAACCGTCTAAGAATTCCCATGACTATGTGCCCAGCTCCTGAGTTTAGACAATTCCAGGAACTGGTTTAAAACCATTCAACGGTTGATTGCCTAGTGGGGGGCGAATGGGGATCTGTGCTCAGCGTTTTGGCTAAAACTGCAAGCTTGTTTGCAGAATGTCCAAAACTCTAATTTTTGTTTTTAGACTGGACTTTAGCTGGCGACCAAGCGCAGGCTACAGGATTATGCCACTGCATTGCAGAGTGGTGCTCTGCTGTGATTCCTCTTCCCCGAGTGTGTGTCAGAAGTGGGGTCCTCCAGTGCTGGATAATCAGTTAGCTGCTGTGTGAACAGATGAGAGGCAGAGAGTCCTGTGGTACCTTATAGACTAACAGATGTATTGGAGCATAAGCTTTCATGGGTGAATACCCACTTCTTCGGAGGCATATAGTGGAAATTCCCAGAGGCAGGTATAAATATGCAAGCAAGAATCAGGCTAGGGATAACGAGGTTAGCTCAATCAGGGAGGATGAGGCCCTCTTCTAGCAGTTGAGGTGTGAACAGTAAGGGAGGAGAAACTGCTTTTGTGGTTGGCTAGCCATTCAGTCTTTGTTTAATCCAGAGCAACAGAGATGCTCCAAATTCTTGAAGTGGTGTTGTACCCTAATCCTCTTCCCATGCATCCTTAAAGGGGATTAAGTGAGAGACGCCCAGATAATCCTGGCAAGTGACCCGCATCCACACGCTGCAGAGGAAGGCAAAAGTCACATGGCCTCTCCAGTCTGACCTGGGAGAGAATTCCTTCCTGATCCCACATAGGGTGATGCATCCGATGAAGTGAGCTGTAGCTCACGAAAGCTTATGCTCAAATAAACTGGTTAGTCTCTGAGGTGCCACTAGTCCTCCTTTTCCATTAGACCCTGAGCATGTGAGCAAGAACCAGCCAGCAAAGCACTAGAGAGAGAGAGAGAGAGACTATGCTCTGCCACCTCAGAGCCCTGGCCTGCTCAGTGTCCCATCTCCAGCTGTGACCATCCCTGATGATTTAGAGGACAGAGAAAACTCTATTTAAAAGAAGTTCTCTTCCCCCGTAAATCCAGTGGTGTTGAAGGCAGCGTGGTCGAGTGCATCAAGCAAAGGCCTGGGCATAGAGCAACCAGGCTTCTGTTCCTGGTTCTGCCCCAACCTGCTGTGCGAACTTGCATCACCTTAGTATCACAGCTGAAATATTTCTGATGTAAAAGGACCCCAGTGGTAGATGCAAGATCAGAGTAAGTCTGTGAGAGATGGGGGCAAAGCGGGTAACTCGGCTCCCCATGGGCTTCCGCTCAACTAGCTAGTATGTGTTCCAATCGACACTCCCTTCTCTAAACTAGAAAGTGTGAGGTAACCTGACCTAACACGCTGCAGAAATCCTATTCAAGCCACACGTGCCATCCCCCTTCTCTCCCCTCCCACCGTCAAGTTACGGCAACCGGCCTGAATGAGCTGGCGTTGCTACTGCTCCTTCTTGGCTATGCTTCTGTCCCAGGGGCCTTAGCACCGGAATCCATTCTCCAGCACCGCGCAGACCTGTCCACCAGCAGGTGCCCTCTCCTGGCTGCCTCTCTCTTGCGATGTGGTGAGACCCCCTAAGCCATGGCTTTCCATGGAAGACTTCCATGAGGTGTGACTGATTGGCAGTGAGGGAGGGTGGCTGTGAGAGGAAGCTCACTAGGATTTTCACTGTAGCCACCTCGTAAGATTCTTGAATCTTCACGAGCCCCAGAAGAAGAAATTTTATGGGGAGCTTGGTATGTGTCCCTGTTATGCACCAGCACTGTAAATGCACCCTTCTGGAATGGAGGAACTGGTACGCTCGTTAAAAATAGGGGAGTAGAAACTTGATGCTCAGTTCCACCCTGTGCCAGGGCTGAGTAGTCCTGGCTGTGGGTAACCATGGGTCTGGCAGGGAGATCAGGACAATGTTGCCAGGTTTGTCTGGTGGTTTCAATACTTAGTTCATAAACTGCCGTGTTTCTTCTCCAACAGACCCACCTCCATCAAACACAAAAACCTCAGCCAGACACGATAAATCTCTACTCACCTTTGGCCCTGCAGTGAAGGCTTGCACCCATAAAACCTTGCAGCCTGCATTCTTTGCACTTGCCTGTCCTCTAGGGGGTGCCATAGGGTCTTGCGTTTCCTCCAGTGCTGCTGGCATACCTGCAGAGATGGGCCAAGGTGGTCAAATTGTCCATCCTGTCTGATACTGCAAGAGTGTCAAACAAGCATCTTTTAAATGGATCTGAATACATCTGGCACAATCACATTATACAGGATCCTACTCACCAGCCAAGTCAACAGTGGGGTGCCAGAGGTAGATAATCTCACGCACTGGGTTGCTTGCCGGAGCACAAGGGAGTGGGTTGTAGGAGTGAGGAGGAGAACCAGCAGCCTCAGGAGTTTGCTCCAGGAGCGTGAAGTGACTGCAGTACAGACCTTATGCAAGCCTCTCTCGTCAGCTTTGCCCAGCACACTGGTGGTCTGGGCATGAAGTCAGGTATAAGAACTTGTTTCAGTTTTCACTGGGGGAGTGGGGTGTGGGGGGAGAACCAGTTTGAAGTGACTGCAGGAGAGCAAGCATAGGGGCTCTCTCTTAGTGTTTTGAAATGTGTTCTGTGTGCTCTTGTCTAACGTTGTGGGATTTCTTGCGGAGTTGGCTAGACAGTTTGGCACATAGCGTGTAACAGCTTCTGACCAAGCTGGCCCAGCTGAGCACTGTAAGCAGTAACACATCGCTCTCTGTAACCCGTCACTTGTTTGAATGCTACTGTGTATTATTGGATTGCATTTGAGAAGGTCTTGGCTGTCACAGGAATGAAGTGTGACCATTGGCTGGGGTTTGCTTAAGGCCATACGATGCGAAGCATCTTTCTAAAAATGACTGTAATATCAGGATTGGGCCAGGCCCCAGCTCCCAAGTCCATGACCTATTGCAGATTTGCATGTGGTGGATTCATGCCGCCAAGTAACTAAGAACCCGTTGGTCGGGGAAATGGATTTAAGCCAGTCATCTGCTGTTGTGGGGCTATAACGTAGGCTGACACCGTCATGGGTGGGAGGGGGGCGTGAAGGTTGATTTCAAGACACTGAGTAAAGCCAGATGGCCCAAAGGAAGAGTGCTCAGCAGTGGTACCTTTTACAGGAGGGAGCTTATAAAACAGACTGTGTTCTGCTTTGCTGTTTTAAGGGATGGTTATAGCTTGTCCGTTTAAAGTAAAAACAAAGCCTCTCTCGTGGAAAATATGGAGCTGGGCGTTTTACTGCCCTCTGGGGTGGGGGGAAGAACCAGAACTATAAAAAGATTATTCCAATCCATGAAAAGTACAGGCTACCCACGACTGTCCAATTAAGGTGTCCTCTTGGTTTTCCCAGCAGCTACAAAGTAGTTGCAGGGCTCAACCCCCCTGTGGAGAGGGATGGGTGGAGTAGGTTACCTAGCCCTTTCTAAGGGGGATGGGCTCCAGCAATAAGAAGTCTCTCTGGGACAGTCTGGTAAATAATGCCTTCAAATTGGACCAGATCCTCCACTCGGCTAAATCAGTCAGTGGAGCGATGGCGCTTTGTTCCAGCTGAGAACTTGGCCTGTATTTCCCCTCTCCTTGCAGTCACCTAGTGCTGGCCGCCTCCGTCTTCCTCTATTAAACCAGGCGACTTCTGCAGCAACCTCCTTTCCTGCAGCACTGGGCCTCCCTGCGTCCTGCCATCTTCCCTCCCATACCTCCTATCTCCTGCGAAAACACATTCCTTCCATTGCCCAGCCCCTGCTCCTCCTGAGCTCCAAATTATTTCGACGTGCAGTAAGTAAGAACAGCCTTTGTACAAATTAAAGCTGTAACGGGAAGAACTCCCTAGGTTGACTGGTGTGTGTACACCTTGGAAATAGATACTGTCGGTCTTTCCATTCCCGCCCCAGCACTTCTCCGAAATCACATCCTGCTTCGGATGTCTCCATCCCCTGACATCAGCCTTTCCGCAGCCACAGAATGCGATAGTGGAAGACTGAGGACACTCGAGTAAAGAAATAAACACCTTGCCTCCAGGCCAGACGCTACCCTTGCAGCCCCACAGAAGTCAATGGGTTTAAACAAGGGCAGAATCTGACACGAGACCCCGTACAAAGGTGTCAGTTTTGGTTTCAATTTGCAGGGCTTCCCAGCGTCCTTCAAACTCAAAGCTGGGGTGGGGAAGGAGAAGGACTCAAGTGGAACTGCCCCTCCTTTGTGTGTGGGGGGTGGGGGGGGGCTTGAAATCGTGCAACTGTGGCCTCTTTGAAAAGCAGTTGGTTTTCCCACACCCAGGGTTGTGACCCACTGGGTAGAGCAATGGACTTCAACTGAGGAGACCTGGGCTGTTCCTGGCTCTGCCAATGGCCTGCTGGGTGACTTGGATAAGTAATTTCACCTCCCTGCCTCAGTTTCCCCATCTGTACAGTGGGGATAATTATGAGGATCCTGACCTTTTTGTCATAAGATTGTGTAGGCTCGCTCTGTAACATACTGTGCTGAAAGAGGGGAGGGATAGCTCAGTGGTTTGAGCATTGACCTGCTAAAGCGAGGGTTGTGAGTTCAATCCTTGAGGGGGCCATTTAGGGATCTTGGAGGGGAAAAAAGAATTGGGGATTAGTCCTGCTTTGAGCAGGGGGTTGGACTAGCTGACCTCCTGAGGTCCCTTCCAACCCTGAGATTCTCTGATTCCAAGAGGCTCCAAGATTTGCCCAACTAGCATGCCTTGGAGGGAGGCAGGAGATGGGAGAATAAAAATGGCCAAAGAGGCCACATGAGTCACTGGTGTGCTGAAGTCTTCAGCAAACCTGCATAGCGTGCTCATGGCTCTGCCGCTCCGCCATAGACTCTTTGCAAACTAGTGGGCTTCGATTCCCGGCCTCACTTGCCGTCGCACTCTGGGTCACATCCTATCCCTGGAAGGGCCAGAAGAGCTTAAACTGTGGCTCTACTGTGGAATGGAGGCAAAATACCATAAAGGCTGGTGTTTCTTAAATGCAGCCACCCGGGGCTTTTCTTGCAGCCACAGCTTCCTGGGCTGTGATGGGGAGGGCAAAATAGTGCCCCTCTCCCCAGATGCACTACCTTAGTGTTGGTAGCTGGGGCTGCCAGCAGGGGTTGGGGCCCTGTCCCCCTCTGTAGTCACCTGGGGTACAACACTGGAGGAGCAGGCAGCCGGTGTGTTCCCCACCTTCCCAGGGGTGGTGGGGCTCAGGCTTCTGGCTTGGGCTTCAGCTCAGGAGTGGCAGGGGGCAGCAGGCTCTGGCTTCTGGATCCAGCCCTGGGCACTGGCTCTGTGGGGGCAGGGTCCAGCCATATGGCTTCTGACTCCATCCATGGGCCCCAGCTGCAGGACTTTGGGTTCTGGCTTCAGGCCTCACTAACTCCCCCACCTATTTCCCCTGGCCCTCCCCCAGGGTTTAATTTGTCCCCAGGCTTGCCTGGGCTGAGTAAGTCTGCTGTGGAAAGTGATACTTGTATGTTTGCTAATCTCACTTTTCAGAACAGACTTACTAGCTGTCAATAAATAAATGACAAAGATTGCGATGTGCATATTTATTTGATTTTTCCTAAGCTAATTAAGTGTTTTAGGAAAAAGGGCAAGAGCGGCCGCCAGCCAGAGTTGGTGGCCATACTCTGAGGCCACCAAAAAAATTGTCCTGAGAACCCCTGGTATAGGCCCTGTGTATCCTGCATCCCACTGAGATCTGTAGTGGGCCTCTCTGTGCTATGGGATAGGAATGGAAGTGCTCATCATGATGGGTCTTTCCACATGACTACAATGTGCCTAGAGAACAAGTAGCTGTCTCCATTAATATGCCTCTTATATGAAGCCACAGGCTTCTACCCCCACTGAACTTCCTCATAGTTCCCACTCTTTTGGATCACTCAGACTGAGGCTTGGACCCCTCGAGCCTCTTACATCAACTGGATTTTGAGAACGCCATTGAGGTCTCTGGAGTACCATACACTATATAATTGGGAGGGAATCTGACCCTGCACAGGTAATGACCTATAGCCTAGTGACGTATGCAGAATTGCTTCTGAAGGCTCCAGGTTTTTAAAGACTTCGTCCTTGCCTGTAGCATTGAATAGGGGAATTATTAACCCCAGGTGGTGACTAGGGCTGGGCGAAACCTTTTTTCACTGAAAAATGCTGATTTGAGTTGACTGAAACATTTTGCCAATTGGTGTCTATTTTGGAAAACTGCTTCAGCCCAGGGGGCCGGTTCAGAAATCTTGAAATGGTTTAGTCCTTTCCACAACAATGTTTTGCCCCCCCCCCTGCTTTTTGGACTAAATTCATAAGGGGTTGTAGGAGCCATTCACAAAGTGGTGATGGCCCCCTATCCCAGTGGTTAACAGTTTCCAGTTCTTACTCCAGAGCAGGGATTCAAACTGGGTCTTGCATCCCAGGCAAATACCTTTAACCACTGGGCTCTTGGGTATGGGGGTGGGGGGACATCTCCTTCTCCCTTTTGTTAATGGTGCTTACTTCCTCTGTGAATCTAGCCCTTTGCTTCCTTCCCCAAAAATGTTGGTTTCAGCTTGACCCAAAGCAAACTTTTTTTAAAACTGCCAGTGAACCAAAAAATCAGTTATTAGCCCAGCTCTGCGGCTGACACAATGAGATCATTGTGTTCACATACGTGAATGTGTTCCATCCTTTCCCATCTGAACCTCTCCTTTTGGAGAGGAGAGAACAAAGGAGCGTCCTGGATTTTCATACCAAATTATAGCATGGTTCATTAAGCCTCCGCTTGGCCAGTGAGCAGTGATACTTTGTGAGAACCTGTGCCCGCTCGCTGTAAGTTCTGGCAGCTCTTTGGATGAGCTGTCGATCTGTAGAATAGGATCATGAACTGGAGGGAACCCTCAATGATCTTGGTTGTATGCAAAGGTGTCCTGTTGATGTACTCAACTGACTGGTGTCTGTATGCTGTTGGCATCTGCTCGCTGGAGTCTGAACTGCTCAACTGTTTCCATAGGTGCTGCCCTGTGATGCGGGTTCTGTGCCCTCATGTGATAGGGACCCTATGCTTTCTGGAGCAGGAAGGTTGTGGCAGAGGTGGAATTCCAGTCATGAAGTTTTTGATTAGAGCGTAATGACAGCTGTGAGGTTCTACAGGGCTACTGATTTTACAGTAGCTTTCTCCTGCTTCCTCTCTTACTGTGTTTTTGAAGCAGGGTAACTCGTTCTCAGTATGCTCAACCTGAGAATAGGACACTTCACTAGGTCTTAAATCCCTCCAGAACCTCATGCCTACCAGCAGGACAGTGTATAGTATGGTCTGAAACCTAGTGAGCTGCTTCTCTGGTGTTCCCAGATGCTGCCAATTTGGAATCTAGCATCCTTGTGCACTCACGCGCGCTCTCTCTCCCTCCCCCCCCCCCCCCCACCAGGCATCGTCGCACTAAAATTACTGTAAGTGACGCATCTGAAATTGGCATAATAGGCTCAAACTTTTTTCGAAGTGTAGCCCGCAACTCCTGTGGGTGCTCCCCCTCTATTCATGATTGCTTATCTGCCTGTGATTAGATGGGGGAAGTGTTTAGCTGTCTTTAATTGCAATGTAGTTACTGGAAATGGAGGAAAGCCTGCACAATGTGACCAGCAAGTATCGTGCAAACCACTGGTGGTCTATGGACCACCACTGTAGAAAGACTGAACTCTAGAACCCGACAGCGGGCTACTAGAGGTATGAATCTAAGACTTGTAACAAAGGATTACATTTAACCTACCCAAATGAGTCTTAGAAATACTTTTTTTGCTTAACCACTAGTAGTTGTTGGTAACTTACCATGGAAGGGCAAATGGTAAAAATGATAAGCAAGGTGAACATTAGTTATTCATGGACACAGGAATGATCCCACTGCAATATACAACTTCTGATTCATCCCAGCTTGAAAAATCTACCTGTGCAAATATAATGGGTAACAAGAAACTCCAGGTTAGTACCGCAGGATCTCTAACCACTTCAGATATTAACTAGCCAAGCATTGCAACTCACCTGGGAGGCCAGGGAAACTGAGATGCAGAAGAGTTAAATGACTTGTCTAAAATCAGTGTGACAGAACCAGGGAAAGAACTGTATGCCCCCAGTTTCCTGCTCCATCCAGGAGATCGCTCTTGAATTGCCATGATTTCATGGTTTCACAGGGTAGCCTGTAGACTGTTTGCTCGCTCTGTGGTTACATTTCTTGTGCTCCCATAAGTGACTGACTTTCTCTTTGACTGCATTCTTCTATTTGCAGGTCATCAAAGCTGGCGTGGAGACTACTTGTAAGTGCCATGGTGTGTCCGGATCCTGCACTGTCCGAACTTGTTGGCGGCAGCTCTCTCCGTTCCATGAGATCGGCAAGCAGCTGAAGCAGAAGTATGAGACGTCCCTCAAAGTGGGCAGCACCACCAACGAGGCCACGGGGGAAGGGGACATCTCGCCACCCAAGAAATCCACCCCTGGCCACAGCGATCAAATCCCAAGGACTACAGATCTCGTCTACATTGATGATTCCCCCAGTTTCTGTCTGATGAGCAGGTATTCACCTGGGACTTCAGGAAGGAAATGTTACAAGGACAAGAACTGCGAGAGCATTTGCTGTGGCCGAGGTCACAACACACAGAGCAGGGTGGTCACGCGGCCATGCCAGTGCCAGGTTCGCTGGTGCTGCTACGTTGAGTGCAAGCAGTGTACTCAACGAGAAGAAGTTTATACCTGCAAAGACTAATGCGTGCTCTGCCTAATGGATGTCCTCTGTGGTGGGAGATCGTGATCTATGAGAACTACACATGGAGACAAACAGGGTTTGACTGACGTTCTAGGATCTGAAAGCTATGTTGAGACATAAGCACTTTGTAGGGTACAGGTGACCCAGCTGTGTTGCTGTTTTTTGTTTTTTTGTTGTTTTTTTTTCCTGTAGACTGAATTTTAACCATGAGGTCCAACCGTGTGGAAATAAGTGCCTGTCACCATTGGGGTTAGGTACCAGTAGACCCTCACCAAAGCCGTCCATGAACCCATCAGCTTGATAGATCACTCACTTACCTTGAGGTGTTGATTATTTCACCAGTCCTCCGCAAAACTCCTGGAAATCTACCCGACTGTCCAGACAGCCAAGCAAATGAACGAGAGAAACTGACTTAGGATCTTTTTGCCTTGAAAAGTTGTGATCAAGGTAGTAGTGGCTTTCCAAAGATAGGGGGTGGGTAAAGCATAGAGAGTACCAATTGTTCCTCTAGTGGAATTTCTGCAGATCTAGCATACGAAGCTCAGACCCACTTTTGAGGGTAGCTCTTTGTCCATCTTAACTCTGGCTCCATATCAGTGTTTTTTTGATCAGTGAACATAGCTTCAGAAATGTTGAGGTCCCTCCAGCTTGCCATGTTGCAGACAACAAAAAGTTTGGGAAGAGTTCCAAGACACACTCGCCCCCTTCAGTCTGATCGGACACTCGTCCTCTTCACATGTTCTTCAGATGCAGGTTTTTAGCACTATCACTGTCTTAATTGAAAAAATAAAACCACTAGCAGACCTTTCACTTTTCATTTTGTATAGGGTTAATTTCTCTTTCACTGCTTGTTGATTAGACTCACCCTGTGGCAGCTGCTTCAAAAACCCAAATGAGGACTCTTTAGCCTTTATCTAGGCTGAATTGGAACTTATTTTGTTTTGATAGTCGGCTTATGACCATATCAATTCCGTTGCATCTCAGAAGGCAAGGCTGACTTGATGCTTGCTTGCGTTGTATAGCAGCCATTCTGGACTGGATCGGACCTTTTGGCGAAGATTTTATTTTACTAGTCAGCATTCCATTTATTCTAGAACATGGCACAAGCTATATGTAAGACCCCATGACTTTAAGCTTTTTTTTTTTAACCACTAGATTGAGAACCATATTTTTAAAGGTAACAAACCATGGGATTCCAAATGCCGAGTGAACATATGGTTCTACCCAACGGCGGACAAAGAAACAAAAGCCAAATGCAATGGCCGAGAGCTCCAATGCTGTGAACTAGATGACAACCGTCCCTCTTTTTTTTTTTTTTTTTTTTAAAGAGGATATTTACAACCTAGTACTTGATGTGGCAATGTTCTTCGGTCATATAACACTGCTGGGATCAGAAGTGGCTGGTAAATGCCTTAACGAAGCTTTCTAAGGAAACACTGGAGAGTGGAGGGCATTTTTGTTTGTGTTTTTTTTTTTTTGTTTTTGGTAGCAGTCTTTGATTGTCTAGTAGTAGTGATTGTCACTAGTTTTATAACCCATATCTGGCTTTCAAGGGAGGAAGGCTGACTGGCTAAATATTTTTTTTTTCCTTGGCTTTCAAGGATAAATAGATGGTTGTGTAACAAGAGCCATGTGACCTTCCAGGAAGGACTATCATTGGAGCGTCTTCTCAAATAGTAGCCACTAATATTTAAGGTGTTCATGTGCATCTACTGGGAAGGGATCTTTTCCTAATCAACAGATAACTACCGTCCAGCCTGGCCTGTTGGCATACTTTTCTTCTGGGTGGGTGGGTGAGCGGTGGGGTGGGGAACAGTGCGAGAGGGAAGGTGTTTTTTTCCCCTTTTTTTTTTTTTTTTTTTTTTTTTTTTAATAGCTTTACGATCCTGCAAAGCAAAACATACTAGCTCTTTCTTTGTACACTTCTGGAGACTGGGTGCACTGGGGAGGGTGGTGGGTAGTTCTGGGGCACCACCTGTCCTTTCTGGTGACCTCTGTATGGTAAATGCACATCGACGCATTGAATGCGAGGTATAAGGAGGATTCCGCGACTTCTGCCAGATGTGCCAGTTCGAAAGTCGCACACAAGCAGTTTACCTGGTGGTTTGTTTTTTTTAAATAGACTGAACAGAAACCTATTAGTCAGTGTGGATATATATGCATAATTATATATAAATATTGAACGAACATTTATTTATTGTAAAGCCTTTCAGAAGGACCTTGTGGTTTCAATGTGGTATTATGTCCAATCTCTCTCTGACACAAACTCATTGCAGTAATATTTTCATATCACCTTTTTCCCCAAAAGAGGCTTAAACCCAGATCCAAACATACCCCAAACCTGAGGAATTTTAGATTTCAGTGGCTGGGTCCAGACCCCTCTCTACTCTCAGCAGGACAGTTACATGCTGGATTTCATTTAGTTTTTTGTAACGGTGGGGCCTGATTTCCCCTCTCCTCCCCCAATCCTTTTTAACCTGTGTATCCGTATGCATTGACCTGTCTGGGGTAACACCACACTTTTGTCAATGCCAGAGGACAATGAAGCCCTATATATGTATGGAGAGCCCTATATATATATGTATGGCACTGACACTGAGTTTGGGGGTTGTGGATGGGACACATCAAATAGGGTAGCTTGCACATGGTGTATATTTCCAAGCAATGTGTTTGACAACGGAGAGAGAGAGGCTGGGGCAATAAGGCAAACTAAACGATCACAGAGAGGTAAAAGGCAAAGAGTGAATGAACTACTGAGTGAAAGAGCTCTTCTGTGTATTATAATTCACGCACTGAAGCCTGGATGCTTTCTGTAAGTATTTAAAAACAAATTGTATTTATGTTAATTTGGATATATTACTTTCCTGTTATATATTGTAAATAGTAAGGTTTATTCTCCTGTGGTTAAGCAAAACTATAAATAACTAAAATAGTAGCGAGGCACATGCATTAAATGTATAGGCAGTGTATAAAATATACTAACACCCTGAAATCAGAACTTGCCTTTTTGACCTAAGGAGGTATAACATACACACTTGGTTTTGTTTTTTAAATCCCAGGGGTTTCCAATATTTGCCTTATTTTTGGAAAATAAATGGATTGGGGGGAAATTAGGTCTCTCCCTTGTGGGAAGGTCCTATAGAACTTAATTAAGATGGATCCAGTAGTGTCTTTACAGAAATGCCTCTGAACGCTAAAGAGAATTATAAAAGTTCCTAACTCTTCTCTCTAGGTTTTTTTAAAATGATCTTATGGAATTTACCAGAGAATTTATATCCCTGCTGGTAGCTCAAAAAACCCTGTATAAGACATAAAGATAAGCATCTGGAGGTTGCTCTAAAAACATCTATTGACTTCATCCATATTAAGTTCTACTTTTCCATAAGGGCTGGTTTTGCTGTCACTTATGCCAGTGTAACTCCATTGCAATTACTCATTATATAAAGCTGGTATGAGAGTGGAATTGGACCCTGTCTCTGTCATGGTGCCATTTTACAAGGAAAGCAAAGCTTAAGCTTTTTTTTCTTTCTAAAATGGACTCTTGCAGCAGATAGAACTGGAGAGGGATGGCAGGGTGTGTATGGGGAGCTTTCTGCTGTCCCCTCCCCCTCTGGTGTTTTTGGGCTGGTTCTCCTTTATCTGATCCAGCAAGACTTGGAAGGTAGTGGGAGGGTGCAACCATTATTTATATAATTTTATTGTAATTTTTTATAATAAAGAAGTTAGCCGATGGAAGAATACTTTTTTGAGCAGTGCGTTTAGCTATGTCAGAAATATAAAAATATTTTTTGTAAACCAGGCAAACTGAAAACGTTTGTTTTATATTAGATTTTTCTATTAAATAATAAATCCCACAAGAATAATTGTTGCACCCATCATCTCTTTAACAAGCTTCTGAACTCTGCAACTGACTTCCATATATTGGATGTGAAGAAGTGCAAAACCAATCCTAAATGTTACAGTACTGTTCTCTTCCAACTTCAGAGGCCTTACCTTGGCAAACCAAGTAGTATTTACCTTAAGGTGACGACTGTGTTTGTCCATCCGTTCCTTCCCTCACACTGAAATGAGAATTTCTGATCAGAGGTGGAGGGAAGCAGAAGTTTACAGTAAAGATGCCCATACCTAAAATTTGTCAGCTGAACTTCTAAGATCTGCTCTGTATCGGGTGGAATATAACGAATCCAGGGCCAAAACCACTGTCCCTGAAATGAATGAGGCTTTTGCCAATGATTTTTTCAGTTGGAGCTGCAGAGGTGGCTATTAGGAAAGCAATGGGGGGTGAGAGGGGAGGAATGAGAACACATGGAAGGGTTTAAACAAGCAGGACCTAATTCTGGCCTCCATCACACACCGCTCTCGCTGACTTCAGTTCAGTAGTTGTTGCATGTGAATGTGAGGCTGGAATTGTCCGTTGCAGCTAAGGATGCTTGGCAGTCCTCCTTGGAGGCAAAGGATAGAGTTGGGGACCTGTTGTCAAAAGCCATGACTTACTGTAGCTGGCTACTTTGGAAAGGAACATGAAGGGGATGAGGGAGACTTAACACCTGTCATGTCCTCGGCCGGCCATCTACACTCCTTCCTGTAAGGAAATACCAGGAGGGTGGGGGCCTGCAAACTTACTCTTTCATTGGCTCCACTTTTGCCATGGGCATTAGCCATTTCTCCACCTTTTTGCCAAGTATCAAGAGTACAAGCTTGATGAGGGAAAACCTTTCTAAAGGGTCACTGCTTGGAAGGGAGCATTTAGAGGGGAATGGTCATTTGCAAACACTACTTTTAATGCTCGTGAAATGTTCCCAGCAGACATCCCAGGAGAGTTGAGGCCTTTCTGTAGCCCACAGAACAGCTGCAGGCCGGGCAATGCCATTGCTAGCTTCTTTCCCTGCCTGTTCATTTCCAGCAGCTACATAGTTAATGCAGAAAATCTCTAGTTTCCCTCACCCGTTCAGTCCTTGGGTTATGCATTGTGGGTGGCTTTGTAAAATGGGTTTCACCTGAGAGGTGCTGAGTGCCTTCCTCTCCTATTGATGTCAGTGTGAGGTGGAGGATGCTCAGTACCTTGCAGGATTGAGCCTGTACACATCTCTCCATGAGGGCCTGGGCTGAGATAGTAATTTACTTCCCTGCAAGTTGCCAGAAGATCGCTGAATTGGTGACTGGATTTAGAGTGCAATGTGGGGCTAAAATTGGATCAGCCCCCCTAGAGGGAAAAGAGTCCATAATACAGAACACTTGAATCTCCAGTCACTTCTCAGCCTAATGCTAATGGTTAAAGCAGAAAGAGTATCTATGATGGGAAGTTCTATAGCTCCAAAGCTTGTAGGAAAGAGTAGAACAGAAATGCAAACAGCACCTTCACTTGGGTGCCATTTTATGCTAGCTCTTACTTTAAAGGGATCATGCTAAGTGGAAAACTGAAGTTAATGAAATACTGAAATAATGGAAATGCAGTTCAATTGGATCCCCCCCCCTGCCCCCATCCTTTGTGTTCAAATGCACACGGCTCAATGTTTTCTGAGAGCCAAGCTTTGAAAAGTCACTTTCTTACCACAACCCACTCTCCCATTGCGCATGCTGTATTCGTAGGGGTTGTGCTGGGCTGGGCTGGCCTCCATTCAATAACGAGTGTAGAAGCACTTAGTCTCTCTAAGGAGTTGGAGAAATGCACTTAAATCACACAATTTGCAAAGAGGTATGAACAGGAAGCTGGGTTGCCTGTTGCATTTATCCCAGCCTTGCCAGCTCTCTTTTTTTTTTTTTTTTTTTTTTTTTTTTTGTTAAATTAACCCAACCCAAACTAGCCTTTTCATACTCTGCACGTGACCCTCCCTTTCCATTTTGCTACAGTTCCCTGTGTGGTCTGAATGTGGAGTCTAGGATTTGTTTTGTGCACTTGAGAATGGCATTTCCTTTTGCAATGGAGATGGGGGACTGAACACTAACATATGAAAGATTAGTATTTTCTTTGGGTTTTTTAATGTCTTATGGGAGCCTAAGTTATTTTTCTCTACCTCATATGTACAGCTTGTAGGTATAAATCTGATTCTGAGTGACTGTTGAGAATGTATTTAAGTTATTTAACATCTTTGTATAACAAAAGCCAGAACAAATGAAACAATAAATGTATTTTAAATTATAATGACGTCTGTTCCCCTTTCTTCGCCTGTGCTGGCTGGTGTCTGATACAAACTCCTCTAGGGCAGTGGTGTCTGATCCTTTCAAAAGAGATCAAGTGGCCACAACCCATCCTTTGGGGCAGCTTCTGGACTGTTTCCCAATCGTTTCAGGCTGCCCTTGCCATGTAATGGATGGGCATCAGGGGGAGCTGTGGAAAAGCCGCATCAAGGAAGGGGCAGTAGTTATGTGGTGCTCCCTGCTCATGTCAGAGCTGCTCCTGGGGCTGGAGGGGTGGGATGGAGTTTAGGAGGCCCTACTCCATCTCTGGAATGATGGGGCTGAGCCAAACATTTCAGTTTAGAAATCTGAGGTTTTTTTTTTTAAATACAGTAGCCCTCAAAAGCAACAATTTATAACCTCAAGGACCACAGGCTGGATGCCCCTCCTCTAGCACGTCAGAAGACATAAGGGGCTATTAAGGCTTAACCCTGTACTCCCACCCATTTGAGCAAACGTGTGCGAGTTAAGGTTGTGCAGGGTGATATTAGCTTTGGACTTCTGTTTAACTTTTGGTAAGATGCCAATACACAAGAGCTAAAGTATAGCAAAGCCTCGTACAGGCAGATACTCCCAACCAAGCTCTCACCTGAGATGGTTCCCTCTCCTGTTTGCCTTTGTCTTGCCCTAAATCCCTCCGAGCCAAGTGAATAATGCACAACAATCCTGCTCATTTTATTTAGAGATACGGAAGTGCGTACTTGAAACACATGGCATAAAAGTCAGCAGAAATAAGAGTATATGTGTCTATGGATTCACTGATAACTTGCAGGAAGACCATGAGACTAAGTCTGGAGGGCTGGCCACTACTAAAGGTACAGAAGTTCAAGTAGCTTGGGTTAATAGTACAGGACAAGCTGGGAGCTCAAGCAAAAATTTACAAGCAGAACAGAAAAGTCTTGGAGAGAAGCAAGCGGAGTGATCTGTGCTAGGAGAATGCCTATCCAACGGAAAAGTAAGATCTACAAGACTATAGCTAGAATCATGCAAGAGTGCAGGCCACTGAGGAAGAGATGAGTGCAGCTCTTGGATAGAGTGGAAATGAAAATGTTTGCAATGAATGAATTAGGGGAAACATTGAAGAAAGTACCCATTGTAGAACCTGAGGGAACTTGGGTTAGATGGTTTGGGCATGTGAAAAGGAGATCGGAAGAATATATTGGAAACGGTGTTACCCTCCCCTTCTAAGTTTAAGAGAAGGGTTGGAAGAGCCAAAACTAGATGGCACACAAGGATTTGATTAGCTGCAGAGCTTCTGGGGAACTGCTTCAAGACAGACTAAATGGAGAGGGACTTGAAAAGCTGGTCCCACTAAGGCTAGGAAAAGAACTTGTAACTCATTCTGCTGCTGCTGTGTTAGCAGATTATCTGCTGGTTGAGGACCCTTTTTCCATAACACATTTGTCAGTTTGTGGGGTTCCTCAACCAGACTTCTAAAGCTAGCCTTACTAGCCTGGCACTAAATGCCAACTTCTGAATGTTCTACCCCAATGGGATTTAGGCCTTCAAGAGGAGGATCTCAACCTTTAATGGCTCTGAGACTCAGGTGCACAAAGGATGACTGTATTCATGGTATTTCCCAGCACAATACAAACTGGAGGAATGGCACCCTGTGAACTGGTTGCTATGGGGTGTTAAAATGGAGATAAATACTAGTTTTGATGGTATAGCATCCCTACCTGATGCCCAAAGATTGCGGTCTTGTGATTTGCTAGTTCTGATACCTATCTAAGGTACGTCGTATGTCTCCCATTCCCACAGCATCTGACCACCTCAACATTTATAGCGTGTATGCTCACAACACTCCTGTGCAAGAGGGCAGTGCTAGTCTCATCCTACTGATGAGGTGGAGCAGTTAAGTGACTTTCCCAAGCTCACCCAGGAAGACTGTGGCAGAGCAAGGAATGGAACTCGCGAATCCTAAGCAAGTGACTTAACCACTGGGCCATCTTTCCCTCTACACTAATACTGTACTGTGTGCACTTCAATGCTGTACTAACTGTGGGACTATTAAAAGCCCTAGAAGTTCTTCAGGGTTGCCAGTGCAGGGCCTAAACGATAAGGATGTTTCTACACTGCAGTTAGACACCTGTGGTTGGCCCATGTCAGTTGACTTGGGCTTGCAACACTTGGGCTACAGGAGTGGCACTGAACCTTTGCAGACGACTGTCCCCCTTTCAGCAGTCTGATTTGTCTTGCATACCCCCAAGTTTCACCTCACTTAAAACCTACTTGCTTACAAAATCAGACATAAAATACAAAAGTGTCCCAACACATAATTACTGAAAAATTGCTTCCTTTCTCATTTTTACCATATAGTTTATAAAATAAATCAATTGGAATATTAATATTGTACTTTCAATGGTGAGTTTATAGAGCAGTATAAACAAGTCATTGTCTGTCTGTCTGAAAGTTTAGTTTGTACTCACTTTGCTAGTACTTTTTGTGTAGCCTGTTGTAAACTAGGCAAATATCTAGATAAGCTGATGTACCTCCTGGAAGACCTAAGAACCACTGGGCTACAGGACTGTCAGATTGTAGTGTAGACTTTTGGGTTTGGGCTAGAGGCCAGGCTCCTCTCTCATGGGGCCCCAGAGCTTCAGCTCTGCCTTCAGCCTGAACTTCTGTGCCCCGATTTTACAGTTTTGTAGCCCACGCCTGCATCAGCTGACACGGGCTGCCTACAGGTGTCTAACTAGAGTCTTAGGGTATGTAATGTCTACACTGCAAAGAAACTCAGAAGGCATGTGGACATGACACTAAATTTTTGAGAAGCGCTTTTAAAAAGAATTCAAGTAGTCTCTCCCAGGACTTTTCTCCAAATGCCCTTTCCTTTCAGATCTGTGGCATGCAGGGCTTCATTTGTAATGAAAGAGGTGCTGGTGCTATAAGCCATTCTTTCTTTAAACTTTCAAAACTGATGCATAAGGCTACGTCTTAGTCACTGGTATGTTTAGTAAAAATCATGGACAAGTCACCAGGCAAAACAAAAATTCATGGCCTGGTGACCTGTCCATGACTTGTACTATATACCCCTGACTAAATCTTAGGAATGCTGTGGGTGCTCGTGGGGGGACCACGGGTGCTGAGGGGTCAGCCTGGGAAGGGAGGGTGCCATGAGTGCTGTGGGGGAGGTGGTCTGGGGTGCACTGCAGCTGCTTGGGGCCTGGGACCCCTGCAGCTGCTTGGGGTGTGGGGGGGAGGAGAGTTGGCAGAGCTGGCAGGTTCCTGACTTGGCTTCTCGGAAGCAGTGACATGTCCCTCCCGAGCTCTTAGCTCTGCCCACTGCCAACTCCGCAGCTCCCATTGACTGGGAGCCGTGGCCAATGGGAGCTGCAGGGGTGGTGCCTGTGGGCGGAGGCAGCGCACGGAGCGAGGAGCTGAGGGAGGCACACGTCGCCACTTCTGGGGGGAGCCCCACCAAGATAAGCGCTGCCCTGAGCCCCCTCTCAAACCTAAACTCCTGCTGCTGTGGGGAGGGAGGGGGATTGAGGGTGGTGTCCCGAGCCTACCCCGGCACCAGCCGCTGCGACTGGCCCAGCAGCTGCCTGAGCTGATCGGGCGGCCCCGGAGCCAGCCACACCGGCCTCTGCAGAAGTCACAGAATCCGTGACTTCCGTGACACTGGCAGCCTTACTGATGCACCATGCCTAGAGGTGCTGGGCTATGAATGGCCAAGCCTCGAGTTGCTGGTGCTCAGCCCTGGCACAGATTAAGCGCTGGTGGCATGCAAATGCCCAAAACTCTCATAGGTCACCCTTGCAAGAGTGGGGGCCTTTAGCACTCATGCAGGGGGCACAGTGGGCTGCAGGGGTGTGTGACAAAGTCTCCCAAGGGAAATGGTGAAAGCCTGGTGGCTTGAGATGTTAAAAAAACAAACCAAAAAACCAGGACTAGGCAAAGCTTGTACTGCAAGGCATTCTCACAGGCTCCATGCCCTGCTAGAGAGAGAGGTCCCAAGAATTGCTATGCTTCACCACAGCAATCAACAGCACAACTCCCATCAAAAGATCTGTGGGTGAGCAGGATAGAGGGAGCTTTATGCCAAACACAGGTCTGAACTTGGGGTTGCTCCCATGGTCCAGTTGTTGCAGGGCCATGCTTGGATTTTAATACGGATGCTGTTGTAGGAAGCGCTGTGACAGCCTGTTTGTTCTTCCCTATGGCTGGGGAAAGGGTTTATTCGGAGAAGGCAATGTTGTCTGAACGAGCCATACATTTTTCACCTTCCTCTGCAGCATGAGGCACGGGTCACTTGCAGGTTCAAACTAGTGCAAATGGTGGATTCTCTGTCACTCAAACTCAGCCAGAGGTTAGGGGTCTATCACAGGAGTGGGTGGGTGAGGTGCTGTAGCCTCTGACATGCAGGAAGTCAGATTAGATCATGATGATGATCCCTTCTGGCCCTAGTCTAGGAGCCTTGTCCATATCATTTTGGTTTCCGTTCATGAGTGAGGCCTCTGGGTGTGGAAGATGTTTGCAGTGAAGGGCTAGCCTAGGGCAAACTACAGGCCAGGAGCAAATCCCTCCCATTACAAACCACTCCACGGAAACACGATGTCTGTGCACTGACCTACCACTTTGCCCCATAGGTGCAGTGTACCTATGGCTTAACAGGTGAGCCTGCTTCTTCCAGCCTGAAAAACCTCGCTGTATTCTGCAGAAGTCACCAGACTCTAGGATTTTTTTTTAATTAGCAGATACAAAACTGGACAGCACACAGATCCATAGCCGGTGTGTAGAAAGAGGCAGAATGCCCTGGGGTGGCTGTCCAGGTTTTTCTGCTTGCCCCCCCTTTGAGTCTTGCAGGTTACGCTCTAAGGCAGAGAACTGACGCTATCCAGTTGTGGGGACTGTAAGGGCTGCATCAGCAGTGGATTAAACTAAGTGAAGCTCTTCTGTGTATGTGTGCTATTTCTAGGTTACTCGTCACTGTAATCTCTAAAGGGAGGGGGGAGGTTTCTCAGGTGCTCAGTATCCTGCTTTGGGGCTAGATATCTTGGTTTTTTTTCTATATACCTTAAGCGGTGGCTTTCTCTGAGCCTTTTACAATGAGTAGGAATACCACAGGAGGTTCTATGATGAAAGATGGTCAACATCCCATCTAGCCTACAAGCCACATGGAGCCACATTTTCCATTTCTTTCAAACCAGACTGGCACTGTGATCCATTGGATTATTAGTGAATGCCAGCTGTGCCCAGTAATTGGTCAATAGTAAGTTAGTAATTAACGGGCTGGGGCCCAGCCGTCTTTCCCCGCACCTCCTTCGCGGGCAGAAACAGCAACAGCATTGAGATAAGACTTCCTAACTTCTAAGCTCCGGCTGGTGTTGTGTAAGGAAGTCCTGGACAGTTGTCTTCTGTTTCCCTCCGTCACTGTAGGCCCTGTGCACGTGCCAAGCATTTAAAAATAGAAATCATAATTTCCTTCTCGCTTTCTCCCTTCCCTGACTGCAGGAGAAATAGTTGGATTAGCTTGGATGTTTCCAGTTTGCACGGGAGAGGGCATGTTTGTGTATCTGCCTGCGTGCATGAGGACCGTTCATTGAGGGAAAGCCAGGCTGAAATGAGGTTCTTGCCTTTCATTCTGAAGGTGGTTTAGGTCCACAGTCGTTCTTGTTTCACATGTCAGGGAGCCCTGTAGTCTAGATCAGGCTCTGGTGAAAGCTCTGTGTCCTGTACTCCCTTGCTAATTGACCGTTTTGTGGTTTTGGCGGCATGTAGCTATTGTCTGAGGCCAGGGTTGCGGAGCTAGAGGCTATTACTCAAATGGCTCCAGTCAGTTTCATGGAAGGTTTTGAATATCTGGACTGAGACCTCGAACTGTACTCTAGTTCGAGGAGAGCAGGGCAGAGACCAGAGCCCTGGGTAGATGGGCTCATGGTGACCTTTGTTGCTCAGCAGAAGGACTTGCTGTGTGGGTCCACCAGCTGCATTGTTTTCCAGGACATGATGATATAATGAGTTGCAGTAGTGTAGTCTGGAGGTCACGTGAATGGATCATGGTAGCCAGGTTGGAGTCCGACAGCTGGAGAAGGTAGCCATCTGGCTAGTCAAAGATGAAAGTGGGTTTGGGTTTTTTTTTGGCCACCATGACTGTGTGGGTATCCAGTAGGATTTGGGATTGCAAGGCAAGATCCCCAAGACTGTGGAGTGAGTTAGCAATCTGAGGGCAGATGTTCCTAATGGAGAGATGGCAAATCCTTGGAAACACTTTCCTCTTCCTGCCAGCATCGGTCCTGCCTGCATCCAGCTGCAGCCAGCTGTCTTGCATCCAGATGTTGATCTCAGCTAGGCATTGAGAGAGCTGGGAGATGGCTCTGTTTTATGTTGGATGTAGAGTGGGGTGTTGTCTTTGCTGGCTCTTCAACCTGACCAGCTCTCCCCGTGGCTTCATATAGATATGAATACCATGCAAGAGATGAGCTCTGGAGGTGGAAGACAGTTGCATGTAATGACCATTCTGGGTTCAGTCTGAGAGGAAGGACTTGAGCCATTTCAGGGTGTTTCTATTCTGCAGCTTCCTGCCTGATGGATAGCATTGCCTGGTGCTCAGGGGTATGGAATGCTGCAGAGAAGTCCAGCAAGGCTTGCACTTGATCTCCTGTTCGCTGATGAGTCACCCGCCAGGCCAACACGCGTTATCTCTGTGCCATGCTCTGAAGCCTGACAGAGGGATCCAGGACACTGGCAGCTGACAGGTGGCATTGGAGAGGTTGTGCTTTGCTGGCTTAATAAAGGGAGGCCAGACTGCAGGTGGTGGATTCTGGGAGCTCTTGGATTGAGCAATGGTTTCTCTGGTATTGGTGGAGCTGGTGCATGTTTTAGGATGGGTGGTAGATTCCTCTCATCAAAGGAGATGTGGACAGTCCCAGTTAGTGGAGGGCCTCAGATGTTCTTGTCTCCCCTTTACGGTGCAGGAAGGGCCAGGGACTGGGTCACAGGAGATGTCGTGGAGGCCCTGAGAGCAACCAGAGACCACATCACATGCCAGTGGACCATGTACATGGAAGGAGGGTGTTGCATTTCTGCCCCAAGCCCCTCTTCTCCATTTCCTATCCGCTGCCAGGCTCCATGCAGGGGGCTGAGGCAGGGAAAAGGAAGCTCCCTGCTTACTCCATTGGCTCCCGGTGCTTGGTGGCCCTGCAGAGCAGACATTGATGCCATTACACTGGGGCTTTTCCATTGTCTGCACCAGCCCTGGGTTAGGCTTGGCACAGTGAAGGCTGATGCCAAATGCGGGGTGGATTCCATGGGAAGGTCATGAGCTTCACTGCTCATTATGCATGCGTCCTGTTAGACCCTCTTGGGTTCTGGTTTGTTCAGGGGCTAAGGCACTGGAGTTAGGGACTGTGGGACATGCCAGGGGGTGTGTGTGGTGGGAGGTTGGCACTGGAAGGAGGCTGACTGGAAGCAGTGATTGTTGAGGGCAAGGTGGCTAATCTGGGCATGGGTATGGCATGGGAGGGAGCACAGAGACAGAAATGAACAGAGCATTGTGGCGCAGAGGAGACAGCAGGGGAAGGGAGGTAAAGTGAAGGCACGGGGTGAGCTGTGACAAGGCCCTGAGGAACTGGAGCAGAAGCTATGGCTGGAGAGTGTTTGGCCAGCCTCGAGAAGGGAAGGGTGTAGGCGGTGTGATCCGAGCTGGAGACCCCATGGGGCTAGCTCCGGGCTGCCTCCTGCCAGACCTGCCACATACCTTTGGTGCTTCCCTTCTGACCTTACGTTACACTTCCTGCCAGTTGGGGAATGAGAAATTGCAGGCTAAAACCTCACAGCCAGTCTCTGCCAGACCCTTAAAGAGCTGCTAATGTGAGTCGTAAAGCCGCAGTAGCCTCGCATCCAGCCACGTTTTGACAGCTGTTCCAGCAGCGGAAGGAGGCGAAGCTAGAACACATATTGTAAAAATTTGGGATTTAAAAAAAAACAACAAAACACAGAATGAGAGAGTCTGTCTCTCTCTCGCTCTCTCTCAAAATAAAATAATTAAAGCCAAGGCTCAGCCCATCTGCCTTAGGCCTCACTGAGCCCTAACGTGTGGGGTGGCAGATCTGCTGAGAACAAGTGGAGCCCAGTATAACTGGGACATGACACTTAAAATGCAATGACCTGGCATTGGTGCGTCACACGCTCTTACCCATGCAGCCCTCTATGGTTCTCAAACTGTTATGATCTCTCCCTACTTCTTTCTGTCTGTAGTAGTTTATGCCCCTCCCCCACCACACAGGTACATATACCAATTAAAAAAAATCAACCTGGAACTCTCACTAAATATTAAAAACAACACGGCCTTGATTAACAGAGCTCCGTCAGAATGCACAGCGCCATCGGAGGACCTGATTAGTCTGGTGGAATCAGTGTTGCTAATTATTCATTGCTGGGGCCCTACCAAATTCACACCCATGGAAAGCGCATCATGGACTGTGAAATCTGGTCTTTTGTTTGTTTTTCCCCTATACTATACAGATTTTTATGGAGGGACCAGCGTTTCTGTAATTGGGGGTCCTGACCCAAAAGGAATTTGAACGGGGGTCATGAGGTTATTTTAGGGGGGGTCATGGTATTGCCACCCTCACTTCTGTGCTGCCTTCAGAGCTGGACAACCGAAGAGAGGTGGCTGTTGACTGGGCGCCCAGCTCAAAGAGTACAGAGTGGGGTGGTGTCGTCTTATCCTGGCTACAGGGTTTCTTTCTCTAGTCTACAGCAACCTTCTCCCCAGCCCACGTACACCAGATCTCAACAGCCACAGGCTTAGGCGGGGTTTGTGGAACCCACACAAGGATCCGATCTGACTTTTGAGGCTGGCAACTTTCAATAAAAATCTAAAGCCGAGGGCATGCTCCAACAGCCATTGAAGTCAACAGAAAGACCTCCATGGGCATTGGATGGTGAGTGAGTGCAGTTCCAGGTCCAGATCTCTGAGTTCAGGCAAGTCTCTCAACCTCTATTATTATCATTAATTATTTCTATACAGTAGCACTTAGAGCTCCGAACATTATCAAGGCCCCGCGGTGCTGGGAGCTAGGAGCAAAAGTCCCTCTCCTGCCGAGGCTGCAATCTAAATAGAGAAGACAGAGGCACAGACTTGCCCAAGGTCACATAAAAGGGCAGGAGCAGAGACAGAATTGGAGCCTGGATCTGCTGAGGCCTTGTCCACTAGACCATGTTCTTCCAGTCTTTAATCATCTCCCAAACTTCTGTTCCCTTCCTGAGGACTTTTGACAAAGCAGGAGAATGATGTTTCTGCTCTGGCAACATTTTAGGTTGTTGTCTTGTCAGCTTCCCTGGTCAGTGTTATCTTCTGAGGTGTAAATTACAGGAACATGTGTTGTGAACTGTCCCTCACTGCTCCCGCTACTTAAAAGAGAAGCACACGAAGGCTAGTCTAATTAAAACAGGACCCTTCTCTTCCAAGCCATGTCACTGTCAGCAGAATTGTAGAGCTGTGCTGGGAGTTCGGACAGATGAAGCTCAGAAGGAAAATGGGGGGTGGGGTGGAGAAAGGTCAGCTTTGGAGCCCTCCTGAGCGCCACTGGGGTCTTCAAACTTGATTTGGAAACCTTGTGATTCTTCTCTCCTTTGATTTCAAAGCTTTATTACTATCCTTATTTGTTGTCATTGGGGAAGTGGGAGTGGTTTACAGGCTGAGAAGAAAAGTCCTTCCATGCAACCTAAATAGCACTATATTGACAGGAAAGAAATGTCAAAGTTGTTTGACTGGGGTGACATTGCATGGCCTCTTTATAGCACCTGGTTTGGTTTGGAAGATGAGGGTGGATTGATTGATTGGAATTGGGTGGCCCAGGAAGGAGTGCTAATGTGGCCATTGGGCTAAATGGGAATGCTGGATGTAGAGAATATGGGAAAGGAAAGAGAGTGAACAGTTAAACTTGATACTGATCTTAGAGAGAGAGAGAGAGAGAGAGAGAAGGTGGGTGAGGTAATATCTTTTGTTGGACTGACTTCTGTTCGTGAGAGAGACCAGCTTTCGAGCTTACAGAGTTAAACAGAAGTTGGTCCAATAAAAGATATTACCTCCCCCACCTTGTCTCTCTAATATCCTGGGACCGATATGGCTTCAACAACAATGCTTACATGGTACTGATCTTGTGAATTCCAAGGGGGCTTTTAGTTAGTGTTGTTGTGGGTTTAAATTGCAATGCCATCTGATAATACCGGGGAAGCACCTAGTGTGGGGGAGAGCTGAGTTTTTAGTCATGTGAAGGAAGAAACTTTTTAATTCCACTTCCACTTATGGCTTGGGGCTGCAAGAATGGAAACTAAATAACATTTTATTTCTCAAGTTTTGGAATTTCCTCGAGCTTTGTAAAGATTTGGCAGGAGAAAAGGCCTGGGGATTGTAATTGTATCAGAATGGATCTGATGGCCATGCTAGCTCCCAGAGCTGACTGGAAAATGGGATTTTTTCACTATGGATAATTTAAATTTTTTTTTAATGAAAAATTTAAAACCAAACTCTTTCCATTTGGATATGAGCTGTGGTACCTCATGGAAATTGTCGTTTGTGTGCCTAATGCTCCTATTCTCCTCTATGGACTGGGCTCCCTGCATCTCCCATGACTACATCTCCCATGATGCACCACACTGTCCATCTTGGTGCACCATGGCAGTCCCTTCATCATGGGATATGAAGTTTGGCTGGGGAGCCCAGACCACAGAGGAGAATGAGGACATGAGACACTTGAACTAAAGCTCCCTTGAGGCACCATGGTGACATATCTAAATTAAAATATTTTGGCTTTCAGATGTTCATAATTTTTCTGAAAAATCAAAATTTTCTGCAAAAACAGACTCTGTTCTTGAAAAATGCCATTTAGTTGAAAACCAAACTTCCCACTGATGGAAAAAATTTGACTAACTCATGGTGGCTCCATTCTGGTATGTGTGATGTCCTGGAAAGATTCCCTGTGTAATAGCATAGACTCCTGTTTTCAGTGCCTTGCCTCCCACCACCTGAAACTGCCCCCTGCCCTCCAGATCCTGGATGACTACCTGCTTCGGTTTTCCATCTCATCCCCCAAAGATAGCACTATGCTGGGGCACTGGCTCAGAGCAAAGTGTATCTCCTGTTGAATCTCCATCACTTCCTGAAGGGCCGTGTTTTTTATTAGTAGTAGTTGTTTTCTAGTGACACTAAAAGGCCCCAGTGAGAGGTTGAGGCCCCATTGTCCTAGGTGCTGTTCATACCTATAACAAAAACACAGTACCTGTCCCAGAGAGCTTACAATCTAAATATCAGAGGAAAGATAACAGGCTCTTCCTGGCAAGGTTCCCCTCCTAGCAGACATCAAGCCAAATGCTGCTTAGGTGTAAGAAGTGACAAGACCACAGCTTATGGTGCCTGAGATTCTATTGGTTCGTGCCGGCTCCACATTGCTTCTTTGCAAGCATTTCAGCTGGTTCTGGAGTTGGGGGATGACGACTCCCTTTTGGTTGGAAACACCCTTTGCATGATTTTTTTCCCCCCCACAGCAAGAGGGGGCAAATGTTGGGTAAAACTCAGTGTTTGCATTGTCATCTCTGGACTCCCCTAGGGACCAGCCCCAGTGGGTGGAGGACAGTCGGCAGCAAACTGGCACTACTTTACTGGTGGGTGGAGGTTAGATTAGGACAACATCTGCCTTTCTGACCTGTGTTTGCCAACAAATTCCAGGCACACATGATCTGGCTTTTTTGTTAATATGTGTTTGGGCCGCTTATGGAATTCTGATGGGTTGGAACCTCCTGCATAAGTTGGCAGGGGTGAGGTTTTTTGCAGGTGGTTGTTTTTTTTCTTTTTTCCTTCTAAAGCAGCATCAGAATGTTTTGGAACTAGGTCTCAGGCTTGCTGTGCATGGAGCTTCCGCCAAACATTTCCCCCCTCCGGACTCAAAGCTTCTCCTACAGGTACCCTCTACTCCAGAGTGAATAGGTTTTGAATGCTTGGAGTCAGATTTGTGCTGGTGTTCGGTGGGTGAGGCAAGAGCCCTTAATAAAGTTGAACATACCCTTATGAGAGCGTTTCCAGCAACCACAAATGTCAGCGCTGGTATTTGTAAGTAGCTTTATGTAAAAATCCATGGCATTTGGAGTTTAGGTTTGCGCCCATCTTAATTAGCTAGCTAGCTACCAGAGCTGGTCAGATTTTTTGCTCATATTTTTATATCCAGAAAAAAAATTGAGAGAATTTTTCATAACGTTTTCTCCTTGTTTTTTTCAGCAGCTGTGGAGCTGGTTCATTTTTTTAAGTTTTAAAATTACAGATCCCTATCTGTATAATGGGATGGTAACACTTCCTTGGTCTGTCTTGTCTGTTTGGACTATGAGGCCCTAGCTGGAGTAGTGTGTCCAGTTCTGGGAACCACAATTTAGGACTGAAGTGGAAAAACTGGAAGAATCCAAGTGCTAGAGGAGCCAACTAGGGGGGGCGCTTTTCTTGACCTGCTGCTCACAAACCGGGTAGAATTAGTGGGGGAAGCAAAAGTGGATGGGAACCTGGGAGGCAGTGACCATGAGTTGGTTGAGTTCAGGATCCTGACGCAGGGAAGAAAGGTAAGCAGCAGGATACGGACCCTGGACTTCAGGAAAGCAGACTTCGACTCCCTCAGGGAACGGATGGCCAGGATCCCCTGGGGGACTAACTTGAAGGGGAAAGGAGTCCAGGAGAGCTGGCTGTATTTCAAGGAATCCCTGTTGAGGTTAAAGGGACAAACCATCCCAATGAGTCGAAAGAATAGTAAATATGGCAGGCGACCAGCTTGGCTTAACGGTGAAATCCTAGCGGATCTTAAACATAAAAAAGAAGCTTACAAGAAGTGGAAGGTTGGACATATGACCAGGGAAGAGTATAAAAATATAGCTCGGGCATGTAGGAATGAAATCAGGAGGGCCAAATCGCACCTGGAGCTGCAGCTAGCGAGAGATGTCAAGAGTAACAAGAAGGGTTTCTTCAGGTATGTTGGCAACAAGAAGAAAGCCAAGGAAAGTGTGGGCCCCTTACTGAATGAGGGAGGGAACCTAGTGACAGAGGATGTGGAAAAAGCTAATGTACTCAATGCTTTTTTTGCCTCTGTTTTCACTAACAAGGTCAGCTCCCAGACTGCTGCGCTGGGCATCACAAAATGGGGAAGAGATGGCCAGCCCGCTGTGGAGATAGAGGTGGTTAGGGACTATTTAGAAAAGCTGGACGTGCACAAGTCCATGGGGCCGGACGAGTTGCATCCGAGAGTGCTGAAGGAATTGGCGGCTGTGATTGCAGAGCCATTGGCCATTATCTTTGAAAACTCGTGGCGAACCGGGGAAGTCCCGGATGACTGGAAAAAGGCTAATGTAGTGCCAATCTTTAAAAAAGGGAAGAAGGAGGATCCTGGGAACTACAGGCCAGTCAGCCTCACCTCAGTCCCTGGAAAAATCATGGAGCAGGTCCTCAAAGAATCAATCCTGAAGTACTTGCATGAGAGGAAAGTGATCAGGAACAGCCAGCATGGATTCACCAAGGGAAGGTCATGCCTGACTAATCTAATCGCCTTTTATGATGAGATTACTGGTTCTGTGGATGAAGGGAAAGCAGTGGATGTATTGTTTCTTGACTTTAGCAAAGCTTTTGACACGGTCTCCCACAGTATTCTTGTCAGCAAGTTAAGGAAGTATGGGCTGGATGAATGCACTATAAGGTGGGTAGAAAGCTGGCTAGATTGTCGGGCTCAACGGGTAGTGATCAATGGCTCCATGTCTAGTTGGCAGCCGAAGTCAAGTGGAGTGCCCCAGGGGTCGGTCCTGGGGCCGGTTTTGTTCAATATCTTCATAAATGATCTGGAGGATGGTGTGGATTGCACTCTCAGCAAATTTGCGGACGATACTAAACTGGGAGGAGTGTTAGATACGCTGGAGGGGAGGGATAGGATACAGAAGGACCTAGACAAATTGGAGGATTGGGCCAAAAGAAATCTGATGAGGTTCAATAAGGATAAGTGCAGGGTCCTGCACTTAGGACGGAAGAATCCAATGCACCGCTACAGACTACGGACCGAATGGCTAGGCAGCAGTTCTGCGGAAAAGGATCTAGGGGTGACAGTGGACGAGAAGCTGGATATGAGTCAGCAGTGTGCCCTTGTTGCCAAGAAGGCCAATGGCATTTTGGGATGTATAAGTAGGGGCATAGCGAGCAGATCGAGGGACGTGATCGTCCCCCTCTATTCGACATTGGTGAGGCCTCATCTGGAGTACTGTGTCCAGTTTTGGGCCCCACACTACAAGAAGGATGTGGATAAATTGGAGAGAGTCCAGCGAAGGGCAACAAAAATGATTAGGGGTCTAGAACACATGACTTATGAGGAGAGGCTGAGGGAGCTGGGATTGTTTAGCCTGCAGAAGAGAAGAGTGAGGGGGGATAGCTGCTTTCAACTACCTGAAAGGGGGTTCCAAAGAGGATGGCTCTAGACTGTTCTCAATGGTAGCAGATGACAGAACGAGGAGTAATGGTCTCAAGTTGCAGTGGGGGAGGTTTAGATTGGATATTAGGAAAAACTTTTTCACTAAGAGGGTGGTGAAACACTGGAATGCGTTGCCTAGGGAGGTGGTGGAATCTCCTTCCTTGGAAGTTTTTAAGGTCAGGCTTGACAAAGCCCTGGCTGGGATGATTTAACTGGGAATTGGTCCTGCTTCGAGCAGGGGGTTGGACTAGATGACCTTCAGGGGTCCCTTCCAACCCTGATATTCTATGATTCTATGATTCTAATCCAGAGGAGAGCCAAAAAAAAAAAAAAAGATAAAAGGTTTGGAAAACCTGACCTATGAGACCTGCTACAGACTATGGACCAAATGGCTAGGCAGCAGTTTTGCAGAAAAGGACCTAGGGGTTACAATGGACGAGAGTGGGTGGGTGAGATTCTGTGGCCTGCGTTGTGCTGAAGGTCAGACTAGATGATCATAATGGTCCCTTCTGACCTTAGTATCTATGAATCTATAAGCTGGATATGAGTCAACAGTGTGCCCTTGTTGCCAAGAAGGCTAATGGCATTTTGGGCTGTATAAGTAGGGGCATTGCCAGCAGATTGAGGGATGTGATCATTCCACTCTATTTGACATTGGCGAGGCCTCATCTGGAGTACTGTGTCCAGTTTTGGGCCCCACACTACAAGAAGGATGTGGAAAAATTGGAAAGAGTCCAGCGGAGGGCAACAAAAATGATTTTGTTTGAGGCTGGAGCAAGAGGAGAGGCTGAGGGAACTGGAATTATTTAGTCTGCAGAAGAGAAGAATGAGGGGGGACTTGATAGCTGCTTTCAACTACCTGAAAGGGGGTACCAGATGACAGAACAAGGAGTAATTGTCTCAAGTTGCAATGGGGGAGGTTTAGGTTGGATGTTAGGAAAAACGTTTTCACTAGGAGGGTGGTGAAGCACTGGAATGGGTTAATGAGGGAGGTGGTGGAATCTCCATCCTTAGAGGTTTTCAAGGCTTGGCTTGACAAAGCCCTGGCTGGGATGATTTAGTTGGGGATTGGTCCTGCTTTGAGCAGGAGGTTGGACTAGATGACCTCCTGGGGTCCCTTCCAACCCTGATATTCTGTGATTCTGTGAAAAGGTTGAAAAAACTGGGCATGTTTAGTGTTAAGAAAAGAATACGGAGGAGCACCCAACAGTCTTCCAATATTGTAAGGACTGACTGTGATCAATTGTTTTCTATGTCCACTGAAGGTAGGACAAGAAGTATTGGGCTTAATGTGCAGCAAGGGAGATGTAGGTTAGATAGTAGGAAAAACTTTCTAACTATCAAGGTAGTTAAGCTCTTTGGAATAGGCTTCCATGGGAAGTTATGGAGCCTCCATTATTGGAAGCGTTTAAAGCCAAGTTGGACAAACACCTGTCGGGGAGGGTCTAAGTTTACTTGGTCCTGCCTCAGCACAGGGGGCTGGATTTGATGACTTCTCAAGGTCCCTTCCTGCCCTACGATTCTGCAATTCTGACCCTAGCTCACCCCACTGAGAAAAACACAAATTGGACACCAGGGTCTATTTTGTTCCACCAACTTGCGAGAAGTTATAAGATAAACAAATAAGATAAACACTGGGCCTGATCCAATTTCTATAGAAGTCTATAGAAAGACTCCCATTAACTTTGTCATTTATCCGGTTCCTTGGCCATCCAATTATTAGTCTCCTGAATTTCGGGCATGGAACATGTCATCGGGTCCATGACTTTCTCAGTGTCTTTGGAGGTCAGGAGGGTCTCAGGCTAGACAGAAGAAGTACACAGAAGGGGCAACCAGCTCCAGACCCTCTCTGCTGTCTCACAGCACTCTCTGATCCCTCTCCATTACTATTATCATGATAGCTCCTAGAGGCACTAGCTGAGATCAGTGCTAGGTGCAGTACAAAAACCTAGCAAGAGACAGTCTCTGCCCCAGAGAGTTTACAGTCTAAGGAGACACGACAGACAAAGGAAGGATTTTTATCCCCATATTACAGATGAGGAACTGAGGCCCAAAGGGGGAGTGGCAGAGCTAGAAACTGAACCCCAATATCTCCTGAGACCCAATTCAGTGCCTAAACCCCAAGTGTATCCTTCCTCTCCACCACTAGATGGCGCTACAGGAGAAGGACATGGTTGTCTTTTAAAGGGCCAGCGCGCTACCTCCTCAGATTATTACAAAATCCATGTATCTGACTCTGAGAAGTTTATTATAGGGACTGTCAAACAGCCGCACGGAAGTGACCCTTGCCTTTAGGAAAGCAGCAGAATCATTTTCTTCTTCTTGTTAAGAAAAAATCTTAGAAACAAAAGTCAGTTTTGGTCTTGTTTTCAAACAATTCTGTTCAGCTGAGGTGTAAATCTTTTCTTGGAAACCAGGTAATCCACCTGCACTTCAAAGGCAGACCATCACGGGGAAGGGAAAGCTAAAGCCACATTATTATTATTCCTGTTTATTTTGTGCATTTGATAGAAGGTTTCATGCCAAGTATGGCAGGTAAGGTAAGCTGAGGCTGTGTTAATGAAAAGAAAATAACGCCTGAGTTTGGCGTTCAGATAAATTAATAGGGAGAAAAAGGCTTCCTGCAGCTAGGGTATAATTATTCATTGTTCTTTATTTACTTAATTTGTTATTGCAAACAACGGTTTTATGCCCATCACCCTGGTAACTAGGCACATGATACGACTCTTGGAGTATCAATAAGAGAGCTCTAATACCTCCAATTTTACCAGTAAGTAGGAGAGCAACATTTTGCATTAGTTGGGAAGGCCTGGGCTTGGAGTTGCTTCTGAAGGTGGCCAGGGTAGCGTCGAATATTATTATGCTTCTTCGTGTTCTCCTCATGGATGGATCATCCCAAGCAGGCAGTGGTCCTCCAAATAATGACACAGGCACAAGCTCAGTAAACAACAGAACAGCATCTGTTTGTTACTGGAAAAGGGTACAGAGGTGCCAGCCCCAAGCACTAAAAAACTGTGAGTCAGATCCCCCCATAGATCATGAGATTGGTTTAACAATCATGAGATTTAAAAATTAAAAAAGAATGGGGCTCTTTTTATTTGATCTCTGACCATTGGGTTGCTCTCGCTTCATGTTTTCAAGCTTTTCTTTGCAACGGCAAGGGCTAGACATTTACTTTATAAAAAAAAAAAAAGGGGTGGGGTGGGGAGATTCTCATACAAAGTCCCGATTTCAACAATTGCCCTTTAAGAAACGCTAAATACTGTGAGATTCAGGAGCGTTGGTGACACTGCAGGGGTAGCTCCTCTCCTGTTGCTGCTGTTGATGTAGAAAAGAGTCTGGCTTTCTCCTCCACCGCCCCCCTTCAGGAAGAACAAATGCACCCCCCACCCCAAACTTCCTCAGACAAGGGCCTTTTCCTTCTGGGTGAAGCCCATCCCCTTTTGGGGCCATCTGTGGGTGTGCTTCTTTCACTGCCAGCACAGAAACGCTTGCAACAAATATTTCTGCAGCAAGGGTGTTCCTGTGAGTGCTTCACTCTTGGGACATTCATTTCTAAGGGTTGGTTTGGTCTGGTTCCAGCATGGGGACAACGGTTTTCATCGTTACTTATCCAAACTGGTTCTCCCAGCCCAGATTATACTCTGCTGGATAAGATGTAGGCACAGACTCCATTCTCCTGTAACAAACGCAACTTGATGTGTTGGTATTATTTTAAACTGGACGTCACCCCATGTGCTCTTGTTTTCACCTCTCATCGAAAGAATCCCCTCCCTGTTTTTCCCCTTGCAGCAAGATTCAGTGGCTTCCCTTTTGTTTTATTTAGTGATATTTAATATTTATATTGGTTCAAAGACTTTTGTTCAACTCTCTTCCAGCTCACAGATGCTCTGGGTGAGAAGAGCTACGAAAAAGGCAACTCCGCTGTTTCAAAGCTCTGAAGGGTGGGTTTAGTCTGGAAAGTAACTGTCTGCGTCTCTGTTTGCTTTGTCTCTCAGCGGTTCCAGATCGCATGTGCTCATTGGTGTTTATATTTTGCATTGCAGCTGTGCCTCGGGGTTGAGATCAGGAGCACATGGAGCTAGGCGCTACGCAAACACATCTCAAAAGGACAATGCCTGCCCTGAAGAGCTTAGCTGTGTTCTCTTCACTGCCAGCCTTGCAAACACATCTGCTTATCAGGCTGGGTTCTTTCCATCTCATGCCTCGTGGGAATACAGGAAATACCAAAATGGATCAGAGCGGGGATCTAGTTAGTCTAATATCCCATTTCTGTTGGGTTCTTTTTATTTGCCTCATGATTTTTGAGCCTTTAAGTTACACTAAGGAGCATAAAGAAAAGGAGTACTTGTGGCACCTTAGAGACTAACCAGTTCATTTGAGCATAAGCTTTCGTGAGCTACGAAAGCTTATGCTCAAATAAATTGGTTAGTCTCTAAGGTGCCACAAGTACTCCTTTTCTTTTTGCGAATACAGACGAACACGGCTGTTACTCTGAAAACATGCTCCTTAGTTTCAAGCTTTTCTCTGCAACCATGAGTAAAACTGGGCAGAAAATGACCATCAAAACAGGTTTCCATCAGAAAATGCCGATTATTTGAAAAAAATTTATAAATTTCCACAAAACTTCCCACAAAACAGAAATTCCAACCATTTTGAACCACGAGGGCTAGAAACGTACTAGGAAAAAAAGAAAAACACTGAGATGCTCAGGAAATCACTTTTGTGTTCAGGAGCTGCGGCTTTCAGAAAAATATCAAATATGAGAGTCTTGGTTGGGGCCTGTAGGTGCTGCTTAGAATAAAACTAATAAATAGCTGGAATTAGACTGTCTCCATCCAAATCCCAGAGTTGCTTTTGTTGTTTTAGTGGTGGGCCGGTTTTTGACCAATTTGATCAGAGTGGTGGAGGCTGGGGGTTTAGAGCCTTTTACCCAGACGCATGGCACAGGTGGTAATAAGAGAGTGCTGGTATTTCATTTCAGGTATAATATGACACAGAATCTGATTGGGCTGCTCTGCATGTGCATATCCGGTCTTGGTGATTCAGGTTACTTAGATGCTAATGCATGGCTCTCTTCTTTACATCTTCTAACTACAGCTATTTATTATCAGCATCTACAGGCCCCAACCAAGATCCAGGCTCTATTCTGCTAGGTATCGTAGGCACATATAGTGAGAGACACTCCCGGCCTCTAAGAGCTTACAACCTAACTGGACAATGAAAACAGAAGCACTGAATGGTGAGGTGATTTGCCCACAGTCAATGATGGAGCTGGAAACAGAAGCTAGCTCTCCTGATCTCCAGTCCATTTTCCTATCCACTGGACCATTCACAGTGGGCTGGCTGTGAATGTTGGTTGGTCTTGCCTGTGAAGTTCTTCAATGTTGCAGAACAGAATAGGGGGTTCACGCACCAGTCCAACCCATATTCAATAGCGAGGGCTGAAAATGTTCCACCGTGACCGTTCTCTTTTGGAAAATGCTGATTAGAAGGAATCAACGCATTTGGTGGGAATGGACAGATTTCATCGAAATGTTTTGTTTCGACGATACCCTTTCATTCTGACTTCATCGTTTTAATATTTGTTATGTAATAGAACATAAAATTTGAAACATTACAATATAAATGGTTGAAATGATCAGTTCTGATATTTTGACTTTTCATCCAATTTTGGGACAAAACCAAATCTTGAAATCTAGGGATTTCCCCCTACCCCCATCCCCAGTCAGTGCTAGTATTGGTAATGGTTTATTGCCATCTTTGTTCAAGGTGAGCAGGATTTGTGGGCAAACTCAGTCTTGTGCCGAAGATCTATATTTTGTGAGCTTATGTGGGAAGTAGCGCCTGGACCTTGGGCAAACCACCTGCAGGAGGGATGCATTTCACTCTTGATGAGCAAGGGATGATAAGTCGTTGCTGGGTGGGTGGTTTAGCAGTATCCCTAAAGGGAGAGGAACCTCAGGGCAGGGAAATCCACACCTTCCCCCACTCATCCCCCTCCAGTTGAACGCAGTATTTCATTAGAAGACAGTGAGAAATTTTTATTGGAATACTTTGTTGAATTCTTTGAAACAGAGTAAAATTAAGACAACTGGGGACTTAGGCGCAACCCATCCATCCCTCCCCCTCATCCTACCCTCCATGCTGTGTCCCCACCCCTTCTTGGTGAGGCGGCAGGTTTCAGATTTAAGATATATAGGACAGTTCACACCTCTTGGAGTTATAGGTTCAGGCTCTTTGCAAACTCAAGCAGGCATCAGTTACACTTAGGTCAGTGTTTTCAAATTTTCCTTTGCTTCTATGAGTGTTAGGAACAGAGGGTAAGATTTTCAAAAGCCCAAGTGACTTAGATGCCTAAATGACATTGAAAATCAGACTTTTGAAAATGTAATCTATTTGTTGTCATTTTGTAATTAACACGGCGATTCTGATCTCACTTGACTGCAGGAGCTCAGCCCTAAGCCTCTAGTGTCTATGCCTTATCCCAGCCTTGAAATTATAAATTTGAAATCATAGAATATCGGGGTTGGAAGGAACCTCAGGAGGTCGTCTAGTCCAACCCCCTGCTCAAAGCAGGACCAATCCCCAACTAAATCATCCCAGCCAGGGCTTTGTCAAGCTGGGCCTTAGAAACCTCTGAGGGAGGAGATTCGACCACCTCCTTAGGTAACCCAGTGCTTCACCACCCTCCTAGTGAAATAGTGTTTCCTAATATCCAACCTAGACCTCCCCCACTGCAACTAGAGACCATTACTCCTTGTTCTGTCATCTGGTACCACGGAGAACAGTCTAGATCCATCCTCTTTGGAGCCCCCTTTCAGGTAGTTGAAAGCAGCTATCAAATCCCCCCTCATTCTTCTCTTCTGCAGACTAAATAATTCCAGGTCCCTCAGCCTCTCCTCTTGCTCCAGCCCCCTACTCATTTTTGTTGCCTTCCGCTGGACTCTTTCCAATTTTTCCACATTCTTCTTGTAGTGTAGGGCACAAAACTGGACACAGTACTCCAGATGAGGCCTCAGCAATGCCGAACAGAGAGGAATAGCTAAAAAGCATTCCCAGAGGTTCCCTCCTTCTGCCATGTTAACGATGGCCCTTTTTTCGCAAATAGGTCTTGTATGCAAACAGATGGGCATTCATGGGAGTACCGTGCTGTGCCAGCAATCATGCACATCTTAGTAATGAGGAGCAGAGCTTTAGTTGCCCCACCTCAGTCTCAATTATACCCAGTGGGCAAATGATGCTGAGTGTAAGGGAAAGAACCATATTTCTTCCCCCCACTGCTCAATATTTACACACAACCAGGTTGCTTCTGGTGGTTTTTTCCTTTCACCCAGCTGTGCCATCCAGCCTCACACTGCTTTTATTTCTTTTCCATACTGTATGCATTCTTCCCAAGCCCTCTGGAAAAGGCTCTGGGGGCTAACACGGAGGTAGTGTAGGTAATAAAGTAGACGTCATCAAATGCTGTGCAAACAAGTTATGTCACACTGTTTAGTAAATCTGTTTTTTTCTCCCTGACTGTGGAAAGAACCTGCCCTTTCAGAATGCTGGAAAGTCTAACGTCGGCCTTGTTTTCATGTTTGTATTTCGTTGAGCTAGCCTCCCCCCCCTCGATTTCTCGATCCTTTGCGAGGAGCCCACTGTATCTATCCTTGGTACAGACTGTGGTTGGGTAACTGAGGATTGGTATCTCTGTGAACAGAGCACAAATCTCCTGTCCCCGTCCCCCCGCAATGCACCCATCCTTAGCACCAGAAAAAATCTCTGATTGCTAACGTGAGCTCTATTTTCGTTGGCGTCTGGCAGACATGGAAATGCCTAGTTTTCCCTTGAAGACCAATTATAAATCAATACTAAACAGCTGACTGTGCAAGCAACTGCTATATGCAGAATACTTATTAATCAGTGCCAGAAAGCTTAGCCTGCAAAGGACGGTGCAGTGGGCCCTTCATGTAAGATGGGATTGCAGAGTGAATGCGTTCTCAATGGTAGTATCCGGCACATAGGCAGGGGAGGACGTGGTCTAGAAACAGACAAATGCCTGTTTCGTTGATAAGACGGTGAATACAGAGCACATGTGTCTCTGTGTTGATATCCACCTACCCGGGGCCTGATCAAAAGCCCATTGAAGTCAGCAGAAAAGATTCCCATTAACCTCAATAGGCTTTGGGTCAGGCTCCAAGTCAAGTGAGGTTTTTCGGCCCTGATTCAGAAACTCAGTTAATCACATACTAGGATGACCAAATGTCCCGATTTTATAGGGACAGTCCCGATTTTGGGGTCGTCTTCTTATATAGGCTCCTATTACCCCTCCCCCACTCCCTGTCCTGATTTTTCACATTTGCTTTCTGGACACCCTACTACATACTTACTTACTTTAAGGACCTGAGTAACCCAAATTATGTACTGACTACTCACTTGCTTAAAGTTAGCAGACGGCTAAGAGCTTTGCTGAGTGTATAGGGACTGTAGGAAACCTATCAGTGCCCTCAGATAATATATTGATGCAAGTATAAAAGCCTAAAACCGGCAGTATATAAAACCCGAGGAGAAATGGAGGAGTCAGCTTTATAAGGAGTGAATGCACCCATTAAAATGGACAATACCTTTTTATTAAAAAGGCATCCTTCAATGGCACTACAGGCATTCTCTCCTATGAAACGCATTTCCTAATATATCAATAGTTGAGTAGCTTAAGTCCCTGGAGCAATGCAAAAACAAAAGGCGAATTCTTAGCTGGATATTACATCGGTACTTATACATGCCTTAAATTTATGGCTATGCAGTGTAGTTGTAGCAGTGTCAAATGAAAGTCCCAGGATATTAGAGAGTTCGCCAGATAAAAGATATTACCTCACCCACTTTCTCTTTAATTTATGGTGCGTATTTGATAAGGGCATAAGAAAAAGATTTTGAAATAGACTTTCCAGGAAGGTGGCAGAACTTCCCATTGTTTAACACATTTAAAAGTTGGTTTGACAAAGACCTGGAGAATATACTCTGGAGCACAATCTGACACTGGCAGGCAAATGGACAAGATGTTGACCTAAGAGGTCTTTGATATGATTCCATGAAAGGAGGACAAAATGCTTATTTTGGTTTCAGGGTTTAATAGACTTGGAGATATTTCAAGCTACTGGAGGCTCCAAAACTGGATTGAGAGTGCTTCCCTTTTTCAGAGGCTCTAGACTGGTCTGGAAGGAGGAACAACATCACTGAGTTAAACAAAGCCTTTCCCACGTTACCTTTGGGCCTAGGGTCATGTTTTCAGCTGAAGGCTGCATCCTTTATTTTATTGCTTTTCCTTCTACCCTGCCCTGCTACTGAATCCTGCCGGTCCACTGAATGCCATTAAGCACCAGGCCAGTGTGACGAAGACAATGTAGAATAAAAGAGAAATTAGGCTCCTAAAATAACATGAATTGTCTTGTTTGTTGCTGTCTTTCACCAGGCTCACGTCTTGTGTATATTTAGGTTTTTCCCTTCTCTCCTTTGTTTGCACTGGCTGTTGACACTTTCCCCAGTGCTCTGCAATCAGCTGTATTTTCTTGTAACTCCAAAGACTTCACTTTCTTAGTTTTCCGAGGGCATGTCAGGAAGCCAGAGTTCTTGGAAATGTCGACTCAGAGGGGAAACAGGTGATGTGAACTAGCCATGAGTAAGGCTGGAGCAGTGGCGGGAGAAGTGTTGGATTCCGAGTGTTCTGTGTAAATATAGAGCTCTTGGAGAACAGCTCATCTTCACCTCCTTGCATTGTGTGTGTCCTTTTTATTACCCAGTGGGGCTGTGTGTTTTGGATGGCACTCTCCTGCTACAGGACACAAAGACGGGTCCACCAAAGAACATTAAGAGAGCAGATAAACCTTGGGAAACCTCTGAATCCAAGCATGAGTCATCACAAGAGCTGATTTGAAAGGGCAGCTGTACTAACATTGACTAAGATGCCTATTAAAAATATTGGCAGCCAAAGAAGGCTCCCTTGCTATTTGATCATTCATTCTGGAAATTAGCAAAACAATCTGTAGAGATTCTGAATAATATTTTCATGTCAAGATAAGGACTTTTAATTTTTCATATTTTATGATTTTGTCTTTATTTTACTCAGGAAACAGTACGCATTTGAAACACTCCTCCTTAGCTCAGACGAACTTTTTATTTTTTTTTAAACAAACAAACAAAAAATCCTACATCCCTACCTATGACACTTCCTCAAAACCTCATTATTTTCCCCTTTCCAGTTGTTCTCTGTGCCCCTGTAGTAGGGGGCTAGTGCACAGGCTGGTTCTAAAGTTGCCAAGTTTTTAATCGCACAAAACCGAACACTCCTGCCCCACCCCAAGGCCCCGCCTCCTCTTCTTGGCTCCACCCCTGCTGGCTCCATCCCCCTCTCCCTCTGTCGCTTGCTCTCCCACACCCTCACTCACTTTCACCAGACTGGGGCAGGGGGTTGGGGAGCGGGCTCTGGCTGGGCTCTGGGGTGAGGCTGGGGATGAGGGGTTTGGGGTGTGGGAAAGGGCTCTGGGCTGGGGATGCAGGCTCCAGGTAGGGCCAGAAATGAGAGGTTTCAGGGTGCAGAAGAGGGCTCCGGGCTGGGGAAGGAGACTGGGGTGGGTGAGGGCTCCAGCTGGGGGTGTGGGCTCTGGGGTAGGGCTGGGAATGAGGAGTTTGGGGTGAAGGAGGGGGCTCAGGGCTGGGGCAGAGGGGTGGGATTTGAGGGGGTGAAGGCTCCAGCTGGGGGTGCAGGCTCTGGGATGGGGGCTGGGGATGAGGGGCTTGAGGTGCAGAAGGGGGCTCAGAGCTGGGGCAGGGGGTTGGGCTGCGGGAGGGGGTGCGGGGTCCCAGCAGCGCTTACTGCGGCTCCCAGAAAGTGGCCACCAGATCCCTGCGGCCCCTAGGTACATGGGTGGCCAGTGAGGCGCCGCGTGCTGCCCTCGCTTCTGCAGGCGTTGCCCCCACAGCAGCCATTGATTGCGGTTCCCAGCCAATGGGAGCTGCGGAGCCAGCACTCGGGGCGCGAGCAGTGCGTAGAGCCTCCCTGGCCACCTAGGGGCCGCAGGGACCCGGCGGCCGCTTCCAGGAGCTGCGTGGACCTAGGGCAGGCAGGGAGCCTGTCTGAGCCCTGGGTCCCCGCTGCACCGCCGACCGGAGCTGCTGCACCGAAAACCGGACGCCTGGCAACCCTACCTGGTGCTGGTAAATGAAGGGCTAACTCCAGCCCTCCTTGGGCCCACCTAATGGCTGTCCCAGGGTCTCTCTGTGCCAGTGATGCAGAGGGGCTACTGGGCACCTGCTAGGGCCTCTGGGGCATAGCCCCAGCAGCAGAATTGCTTTGATTGACTGTGCTCCACCTTCACAGGAGTCCCCCCATGTAGGGGCACGCCTGGAAGGACCAGGTGTCTGCCTGCAGCAGCACCAGTCTCTGGGCCACCTCATGAGCGCAGCTGGCCCATGGTAGGCTGCCTGGTTGCCCATAGGGCCCGATTGGCTGACCAGCGCTGTAGCCCAGCTGTAGCAGCAGTTTGGTTGAAGCCTTTGCCCTGGGCTGTGATCAGGGCCGGATTTACACCTTACGTGCCCTTAGGCACAGCATCTTCAGTGCCCCTCCACCCACAGACTCCCTACTGCCCAGCACCCCCTGCACAGACCCACCACCAGAACTGCCCAGTGCCGCACACAGACTGCCCAGCGCCCCAACACGCGCAGACCTCCCCCCCCAGCACCCCCACAAGCCCCTTACTTCCCAGCACCCCCACCCCCGGCTGCCCAGAGGCCCCCCACATCTCCCCCCAGAGACCCACTCTCCCGTGTCCTGCCCCGCTGGGAGGTGCTCATGTACACAGGGCTGAGCTGGCGGCCAGTCGGGGGTCACTCTGGCCCCTTGGGAGAGGTGTGATCAGCCAGGCTGGAGCAGGAGTGGGGCTTGCCCGGGCCAGGCTCCCTCAGGACCCGCTTGCTGGCAGGGCCCCCAGCGTTGGACTTCTTCTGAGCTCTTCCCCTGCCACAGGGAGCTGCTCCGCCTTTCCTGCTGGCAGGAGTGCTCCAGCAGGGCTGTGTGGGGCAGTCTCCCCCTCAGCTAATCCCACCCCTTGCCGGGATCTGGGAGCGGCGAGACTTTGAATTTTTTTTTAGCATGCGGCTGGGCCGCCCGCAGCTGTGTGCTTATTGGGCTGCATGCAGCCCACAAGCTGAGAACTGCTGGCCTGTGTATGAACTTTTTAACTTTTAACCCACTTTTAACTTTTAGGCACCCTTAGAATACAGGCGCCCCATGGCACGTGCCTACGGTGCCTAATTGGAAATCCGGCCCTGGCTGTGATATCTCCTGTTTGTTCCCAGTCCTGTTTCAGCCCTGTTCATGCTTCGCCCCAAGGCCTGTTCCTGCTCTGGGCCCAGCCTTGCCTCGTTCTAGGTCAGTTTTTCCTCAAACTTTTGTACTGGTGACCCCTTTCACATAGCAAGCCTCTGAGTGTGACCCCCCTAATAAATTAAAAACACTTTTTAATATATTTAACACTATTATAAATGCTGGAGGCAAAGTGGGGTTTGGGATGGAGGCTGACAGCTCATGACCCCCCCCCCCATGTAATAACCTTGCGACCCCTTGAGGGGTCCCGACCCCCAGTTTAAGAACCCCTGTTCTAGGTAATCCGCCTCTGTCCCTTGGCTCCAATTCCTGACTTCAGCTCTGACCCTTGGCTCTGGCATCTGGCCTCCGGCTCTGGCTATGACCCTGGGATCTGATTAGTGACTACCAACTCCTGCTCTAACCATTAGGAATGGCTGTCCAAGGCACTGTGTCCGAAATCATGGGTGTGTTAGGGCTGGGCTAGGGGCAGGCAGACAAAGTCAGGGTGGACCCCCCAGATCCTTTCCCTGACTATATTTAGTTCCTGCCACCCCAATTTTTTTCCAGTGGGGAGAAAAATGAGGGCAATTCCCCTCTCTCCCACTCCGACAAAACAAAATGAAATTTTATGTTGAAAAATGGAAAATTTCACAGCAAATGTCAAACATGAAAAAGCTCATTTATTTTATAATTTTTTGTCCCGCTAAATATACTAACCTTGCTTTCCTGTCCATCTGTAGTTGTGATCCTAAAAGCCATCCCAAAAGAACCCAGCTCTCCCATTTAATCATAACCTCAGCAGGATATGGACTAGACTCTGTCCAAGACCCGGTTTGGATGGGAATTGGGGGAATGGGGGGGTGACTTTAAGCTATCTTTGTGCTACATGGATTCTTCCTGCTTGGTATGGCTCCCAGAGTAAAATAGTAGAGTAGCTCATGAGGCCATAATGGCCAGACTGGGTCAGACCAGTGGTCCATGTAGCCCAGTATCCTGTCTCTGACAGTGGCCTGTGCCAGATGCTTCTGGCATTTGGAGGTTTAGGGACACCCAGAGCATGGGATTGCATCGCTGACCATCCTGGCTAGTAGCCACTGATGGGCCTATTCTCTTTGAACTCATCTAATTTGTTTTTTGAGCCCATTTGTACTTTTGGCCTTCACAACCTCCCCTGACAGCAAGTGCCACAGGCTGACTGTGTATGTTGTGAAGATGTACTGCCTTAAGTTTGTTTTAAACCTGCTGCTTCTTCATTTCATTGGGTGACGTTCCCCCCCCCCCCCCCGTTCTTGTGTTTTGTGAAGGGGTCAATAACACTTCCTTATCCACTTTCACCACACTATCCATGATTGTATAGACCTGCCCTAATAACTTATGGTAGTCTCTTGACACCTATCAGTGGGCTGTGCAGAGCTCAGGGTTATGACCACTCCATCTCCTGGTCCCAACTCCACCCCAAACATGCTTCCTACCTTGGGGCTGCAGGAAACTTACACTATCCACTGACCTTACATAGCTCCTATGCCAGAGGAACTCTCCTTTGGGCTGCCGTGATTTCTCCATGGCCCCTCTGTGCTACCAGAGTGATGTAAACTCTGGTTCCGTGTCCTGCTTCTCATGCTACATCTATTCATAGAATCATAGAATATCAGGGTTGGAAGGGACCTCAGGAGGTCATCTAGTCCAACCCCCTGCTCAAAGCAGGACCAATCCCCAATTTTTGCCCCGATCCCTAAATGGCCCCCTCAAGGATTGAACTCACAACCCTGGGTTTAGCAGGCCAATGCTCAAACCACTGAGCTATCCCTCCCCCCCATTATTAGTCTTTTAGTATTTTGACCTTTCCTCGCATCTTCCAGACCAGGATCTGCTCAGGAATGAATGACCGCTCTGAACCGTCTGGTGATGCTTGTATTATCCTCCCCATTTTATGGATGGGGCAAACCAAGGCATGGAGAAACCCAGGGCTTGATCCTGAAAGGTGCTGAGCACCCTCTATTCCAGTTGACTCCAGTGCTATTTGAGGGCACTTATCCACTCTCAAGAGGTGCTTAGTACCTCTTTGGCCAGATTTGCAAAAGCACGCACCACCCAGCAGCTCCAGTGAGCAAAATGACGAATCTCTCCCCACTTTCCTCCCACTAAAGAACCATGGTAGGCTTTGAGGGAAGTACCTAAGGTAAAACAGGAAAACTCTGACAGATCCAGGGATAGAGAATCCAGATTTCTTTTCTCCTAGGGCTTTTGCTTTAGCCACAAGACCATCCTGTCCCTCTTTAACCAGGAGACATTTGATCTGACTTACTCTAAGATAATGATATGTTGTTCCATTGTGCTCATGATGACAATCAATTAGTGAAGGTTTTTGGATAACCAGACATAAAGCTAGTGGCACCCTGATCTTTCCTGAAGGAACCAAATGCAAGAGTATCACCTAGCCAGCCAGAGCCCACCCAGCGAGTTGCAGTCTGGTGCGTTGACAAAATCCAGATTTTGAATCTTGGAGACTGGCCCTTTTAATGGATTAAACATTGTATTTTGTGGTTGCCGCTTAAGAAAGTGGACCATTCAAAGAAGCAAAATTTGCCTGGCTGGTGTCTTCATCCTTCAGATTGGAGTCATTTGTCTTCCTCCTTCCCCCCCTCGAGTATACAAAGAAGTAAATTTTGTCTCCATGATACTTCCTTGGCTGAACATGACTCAATAGCTGGCACTGCAGTTGAGATAATCATAATAATCGTGTCCTTTTAATCCATTACATCGGTCCCAATGTTGTGTATTACATATATAGTTTAAGGTTTGGCTCATGTATCACTGACATACTTCAGGCCAGTGAAATATCAGGACTAGTGTCAGGAATAAAACAGCATTGTTAGTTGCCTGCTTTCATCCCATGCCAGACACCTGCAGCTCTCCTCAGGCCTCAAAGAAGAACTAGCTCTGTAGAAATGTTCTATCCAACAGGAGTTCTTTCTCGATGCTACATTATTAGAGGAAAGGGATTCATTAGGGAGAATGGTTCATGACTAGGTGTGTGTGGGGGGGAAGCAACTCAAAGAGGATTGGCTGATGTAAACTGGTGTCGCTCCATTGACATCAACAGAGCTACGCTGACCATTTACTCCACCAGAAGATCTGGAGTAGTGTCAGTGATATTCTTCATGATGTTCTGAAGCTTACCCCTCTCTGAATTTTGAGTATATTTGAAGTATGGCATACTCCATACCCTCAGAATTGACCTAATGGTGGTTTTCTGATGGAGGCTGCTGGATATTACAGATGGAAATGTAAAATAGCTGTAAGGGAACAGAATCAAAACCCCAGCAGTTGGCATAGGCTTAGTACAGATTAATGCTGGAGGCTAAAGCCCAGGGCTGGGAGTCAGGGGATCTAGGTTAGATCCCTGATTCTATCACTGACTGGCTGTTTGACCTTAAGCAAATCACATATGGCCAGTTTTTTCGAGAGAGCTCTCAATTTTGTCATGGTCCCATTGTTGGGTGCCCATCTTTAAACCCCTCTGGGCCTGGTTTTCAGAGGAACTGAGCACCCATTGACTTCAATATGGGTTCTGTGGGCGGTTGGCATTTCTGAAAACTGGATTGTAGCTGTCTCAGTTTGGGTACCCAGAAAAAAATGGAGGCACCCAAAATGACAGGCCACTTCGGAAAACCTGTGCCTCCCTTCCCTGCTTCTGTAAAATTGGGATACTAATGCCCATTGAGGTCAACATGAAAGAATTAACTTTTCCCCAGAGTGGCTGCATGACAATACCTGAGATTGTCATCATTCCCAATTCTAAGAACAGGCTTTGGGAAGCCAGTATAGGCTCTTGGGATGAAACTGACTCAGAATTGTGAGGAAACCTCACTGAGAGGTTATGATGAACACAAAGGCCAAAAGTGGCACCTTCCAACTCACAATTTATTTGCCCAAAGAAATCCCCTATTAATTTTTATGGCACATAAATACCAGAAAACCAGACAGCCCCATGTTAATTAGTGACTGGTTTGGACCTTCACCTTCAATCCAAGCCAAACTAGAATCTTTTAAGAGGTTTGGGGGTGGGAATAAAATGTGGATAACCTGGTTTTGTTGCTTCTTATAATTTCCAAGTACCTCTGACTAGACATGATAATTCAGGATCTGATGTGCTGAACTATTCTGAGAAAGGCCAGGGTTCTGGCTACTTTAGAGACCAGGGATCAAGTCCAAACCTGGCTTAAACTGGCTCAATTCCCATTCCAATCGGCGGGCCCTGCTCTTGCTTTTGGGATGGTTGTTTAACTACCCCTCTCCCCCATGTGCCCTCTTGGCAGCTGAGAACAGCTGTAGTGCTCCAGTGAACGGTCTGCAGGTGCAGGTTCTTGGAGGCCAAAGTCTGGGAACTTTTGGTGCAGGACCTTTTAGAGCTTGAGCCAATGTCTGTAGAAGTCAATGGAGATGTCCCCACTGACTTCAGTAAGCAGATCCGGGCGCCACTGTGGAGCTGCCTTACTGGAGACCCGGTCACAAGGCCTACGATTCCATGTACGGCATTCTTTCACCCCATCCCAGTCTGCTCTTCCAGGCCAGACAAAAGAGAGGAAGGCCCGTAGAAGGTGGGTCCAGAACTGATACACTGCTCTCAGGGTGCTCAAGCAGTTCCCACAGAACTCTGTCAGCACAGCCCCACGTGGTTACCGGGATGTATCATCCCATCAACCACATCCCTCGTGTGCTGGAGTCCCCTGGAGCCTGTCGTTATGGCTTATCCCTTTACAGAAAGCCTTTGGACAGAATTTGGGCAGGGCATGTCTGGAGCCAAACTCAGCCCTGGGATGTAAGGTAACTCTACAGGAGTCAGTGGACCTACCCCGAAAATTAACTTGACTCTTAGCACCCAGATGACTGATAGGGGAAGGTGTTTCCGAAGGCCTTTAAATCATGGGGGTTGTCAGTGATTAATCTTGGGATTATCTCTTTGCTATCAGTTGTTGGCAGGTTTTTTTACTCTTGTGTGGGTTGTTGTTTTTCAAGAGGCCTGTGTGATGGGTGCATGGCTGCAGATAATAAATTAGCTGGCAATCTGATATATGAAATAGTAAGATCTGACAGCAGATGAATCCAATGAATTATTGGCCATTGGAAAGGAAAAAGAGGTATTTCTCTGTGCATTGCACCTGCTAGTAAATCACATTGAGGTCCTGCTCCCAATCTTTTTAGGGGTTAAGAATGTGTCTTGGGCATTTTTTTACTTTGCTGCTGGGCTGTTTGTGATGGGTTGGATCACAGAAACCCCCTTGGGGCTGCCAACTGACTTGCCAAGACTACTTCTGCCCCTGCTTTCCCTGCCCCCCCAGCTTGGGACTTCAGTGCCCTGCCTGGCTGGAGCCAGACCTGCTAGCCTGCTGCAAACCCAGACCCAGGTCTGAACCACATCCCCTAACAGCTGTAGGCTTATCTGAAAGCAGAGTAAGAAGTGTTCCTGTCTCCAACACTCAGATGCCCAAGTCCCAATGGGGTCCAAACCCCAAATATATCCATTTAACCCTGTATAAAGCTTATGCAGGGTAAACTCATAAATTGTTTGCCTTCTATAACACTGATAGAGAGATCTGCACAGCTGTTTGCCTCCCCCCCCCCGCCCCAGGTATTAATACATACTTTGGGTTAATTAATAAGTAAAAAGTGATTTTATTAAATACAGAAAGTAGGATTTAAGTGGTTCCAAGTACAGAACAGACCCGTTTACATGCGGATGTCGGGAGTCAAGTCATCATGACTGTGTGTTAATGGACCGCAGGTTAAGAGCGCCATGCTGAAAAAAGTGTCTATGATTCACTTAGAGAAAACGCCGTTATTTTCTGCTCTTTCTGGCTTGCATTTTTTTCTTTCTTATGAAGTCTGTCATTTGCCGCAGATGAATGATTTTGATATTTTCTGCATTTTGCTTCTCCATAAATCTTACAACAGTTTCTACAGCACTAAGGGCTTCTGTGGGCGAAATTTTGACCTTTTGAATGACATCCTCACCATCACTTTTGCGGTCTGACGTAGCCTCACAGCCCGTTAATATTTCTTCCTCAGACAGAAATTCTGAAGTCAGGCAATCTTCATCCATCTCCAGCCACTCGGTAATTATTTCCGGCGACGTATTCAAACTAAAACCTTTTATCATTTGAAAGAGAAGTTTACCTTTATCCTCTTTTGTCTGCGTGCGTGTCTGTAGGATGTCTTCTTCTGAAAATCCTTCAAAGCCTTCTTCTGAATCAGGGGCCACTGCTGGAGTTTTCCGAGTCTGAGCCGTCTTTGATAGAACAGGCATCACCGAGAGCCTTCATCCAGCAGTTTTCAATGGACTTTTGTTTTACTCTGTCCCAAGCTTTTTTTAACTAAATAAATAATTTTCTTCATGTTAAACTGTTTCAGGAATTCGGAAATGCCTGAAGACGTGCATGACACGATCGCTGAAATCAGCTCCCGTTGATAATTGTTTTTAAAATTCTGAATAATGCCCTGGTCTAAAGGTTGAATTTTTGATGTTGTGTTGAATGGTAGGTATAGCACTCGAATTTTTCCATCGCTCGATACCAGTGATTCGGCTGGAGAATGGGCTGGACAATTGTCAAGTAGCAAAAGTGCTTTGGCTTTGAGTTTTTTCAACCGCAGATGCTTACAAACAGCTGGAACAAAGCTGTTCTGGAACCAGTCGTTGAAAATGCGTCTCGTCATCCAAGCAGTTTTGCTGTTAGCGTATATTACTGGCAGTTTGGCTCTACTGAGGTGATTAAAGCGGCGAGGGTTATGAAAGCAGCCAACAAGAAGAGGGGCAAGCTTATGGCTGTCCATCTTATTACTACAAAAAAGAACAGTCACACGATCTTTTATCTTTTTAAATCCATCTGTTATCTGTGTCTCGTAATTAAAGGCTAAAGTCTTATCAGGTAGCAGTTTTGCAAATAAAACTGTTTCATCACCATTATAAAGTTGTTCTTCGTGGTAGTATTCATTTTGTAAAATAGATTTTAACTCAGCGGGAAATGCGTTCGCGGCTGATTCATCAGCCGATCGGCTTTCTCCAGAAAGCGATACCTGCTCTATGCCATGACGCTTTTAAAAACGACTCATAAACCCCTTGCGGGCTTGGAACGATTCATCCCTCATTACATTTCCAAATTTTGTCGCTTGGGCTTGAAACACTGGCCCACTGAGTGGCATTCCTTTCAGCCTTTCCTGAGCAAACGCCATGCCCATGGCTTTGTCTATTGTGGGTTTTCCTGAATAACGCACACATTTTCCTTACGCCCCACAGCAGAATCGATATTTTGTACAAAGCTGTTCAGTTTAGATTCGGTTTTTAGCCATCCTCAGGGAGTAGATTCGGCAATCCCAATATCTTTTGAAACTTTGGCCTGGGTTTCTCTGCTATTTACTCCATCTATTGCAGCTAGCTTTTCTTCTACAGTGTAGGAATGCTGACAATTGCCCTCTGCCATTATATTAGGCCTATGGTTAAAATTTTCTCATGTAGTGTATATATATTACGATATAACTACTATATATTCTCTCTCTCTCTCTAGTGTGACAATGACTAAGCGTGCACGATAAGTCTTTACCTATATCGGTAAAGACGTACAACTTGTTTCCGCTCTGCACTTCCTGTCGATTTCTAAGTCAGTGAGTTAGTGAGCAAATCTATAGCGCTACATAGCAAGTTCCTGTACCGCGTGTTCTTGAGTCTCGCGTGTTAAATAGGTAGCACTGGGAGGCATGGCACTACCGCGTGTTAAGCAGATTCACGCGTAAATGAGTCTGTGCTGTAGTAACAGACAGAACAAAGTGAATTACCAAGAAAAATAAAATAGAACACGCATGTCTACGTCTAATACAGTAAGAAAACTGAATACAGCTAAAACCTCACGCTCAGAGGAGTTCCAGTAAGCTTCCTTTTACAGACTAGTTTCCTTCTAGTCTGGGTCCAGCAATTTCTCACACCCCCTGAAGACAACACAGTGTCTTGGTGGGCTGACTAGGGAAATGCGTTCAGGGTCAAATTCTGGCTGCACTAAAGTCAAATCAAAACTCCCATTAACTTCATTGGAGCCCGGCTTTCCCCCTCCATGTAGTGGGGGCAAAGCACAGGGCAGGAAACCAATGGGCTATGGAGGAAGATCTCATTTTACCCTTTCCATGGTCGTGTAGTGCCTTTAATTCCCAGCACAGTCCCACTTGTTTAATTTCTCATCCCTCCCATGTAACAAAAATAAAACAGTGACGCAATCAATAAATCAACAAATCCAGGCAGGGTTTTCTCTCAGCCATCTTATTTTGGTTCAGTTCCATCGGACCAAGCCAAAGCACAAAGAGTAGAATTCTGGTCCATTCCTGCTCCTAGAATGATTCATGCTCCACCATGTTGTGAAAGCCATTTAGCGAGATGGGCTGCCTACTTAGGAAGGAGGGAAAATGTTAGGCCTAGGGTCATATCAATCTCTTTTGAATGGGGAGACTAAGCAAAATACAATATCCAGGTGACTAGACCACAGAGCGGGAACAGTGAGGCAGACTGTAGGTAGCACAGTGGTAAATGATGTGTAAATAAACGCATGTCTTCCAGACTAGAGTGCACCTGTGGATCACAAAGGTAACTGCTGGTGTGGGTTGTGCTATTCTCTGCTGTGCTCATACCTATTAAGGGGTAGAAGACACCCTGACAGTGGTCTCTGCAGATGGTATGACCTGCATGCCCCGTACAAGTCTATACAACTTTAACATTGCACCTTTCCTGGGGAAAGGGAATGTGTTTGAAGCAAGAACTCAACGGTAGGCCAAGGAATTTACCCTGCAGGGTTGGGAACGGAGCTAGTGGGCAATTTTTTATGAGATTTTTTTTTTGATAGGAAAATGCCAATTTGTTGAAACCTTTTGCAGAAGAGTTTATTTCAGCAAATCTGTTGGGATGGTCCCTAAGGTCCAGGATGAAATTTCTGGCCAGTGAGACCCCAGAATAGCCTTCTTGTTAGGGTACTCATGTGGGGAGGGGGCTGCAGAAGACCCAGATTCAAATCTTTCCTCTTGCAATAGGGACTTGAACCTGGGTTTCCTACATGCTAGGTGAGTCCCATAGCACCCAGCTATTGGCTAGTCTGGGTGGGGCTTTCGCACTGTTTGCAAAAAATGTCAAAAGGTCTCAGTTTTGTCTTGATACAAAGTGGGAATTTTTTGGAAATCTCAATTTTTTTCATAGGACGGGAAAACCATTTCCTGACCAGCTGTAGCAGCGCATCCCATGTGGGACAGAGAGAATTTTATGGGCTTGGGACTGTAGCGTATGGGATGGGTCTGGCCTTTTTGTATGTAGCATGTTTGATTTTTATATATACACTAGTGGACGAGATTGTGCAGGACAAGGGGGAATTGCAACGTGGAGATTTGAATGGGAAGTTAGCAAGGGAGACCTGTCGCTGTGTGCATGGGAAGGGAGAATCCTGCTTTGGTTTTACATTTTGTGTGTGTGTATATATATCTCTATTGATATTTATCGCTATCTATATGATGTGTATATAGAGACATACACACCGTCTTGAAAGAGATTGTACGCTGCGGTCCAGAATCTGCTTCAACTTAATCCTACCCATGCAGCGCCATGGCAATCTCTCTCTCTAGGTTTTTACATCTTAGCATCTGAACACATTTGGTCCCCTGCTTCCAGAGGTATCTGATCAGCTACGCACAGGTTGTGGTTTTTTAGCCAAATTCTGTTCATGTTATTGTTACCTCCTCCTCCCCCACGTCTGTCACTCATGTGTTGTGTCCTGTCTGACATGTCGATTGAGAGCTCTCCAGGGCAGTGACAGTCTTTGTTACTTAGCTGTACAGCACCTAGCATGCATGGAGATCCTTGTCTGGGGGTTCCTAGTTGCCACCAAATACAATCAAATAATCCCTGTGGTGTGGCTGGGCTTGGTGTGTGTTGGGTCTAATTCTGGCTGTTGATGTAGGGGTGGTTGGATGGTGCTGGTGACCTGTGATATAGAGGAGGTCACCCAAGATGATCCTGTGGTCTCTTCTGGCTTTAAACTCTATGACTATATTGGCCATTTAAAATTACCCGGTCCTACTACACTGGCAAGTCTTCCTAATGAAGAGAGTTTGGGATAAAGACCACTGAGGCAGTTGCTTTCATTTTGGGCATAAACCTGCAATGTTTTTAAAATCTTCTAAAATGCAGGATATTTGCTCTTGGTATTGCACCATTTTCCAAGGGAGGAATCCCAAACCCACTCTCCCACACTTTTCTTTCTAAGTGCACCCCCAGCTCTTCACGTGTGGCACCCCTTCCCATTCCCCCACAAACCATTGCAGTTTGACTCCCTCCAGGGCTAGGGTCAGGTTCCATTCAGAAAGCTTGCCTGCAGTGCTTGTTGCAAGCCATTCATTAGCAAAGCAATGATCTTCTCCCACATGGTACCCACTCCTTGCTATTGCGGATATTTTGAAAAGCACTTTAAGGCATCGCTAACACACTTTTCCATGCTGCATATCTACTGCAAGAGGCAGGTGTAGGACCAGATTCCCAGCTGGCATAAATCAAAGTAGCTCCAATGAAGGTAATGGGGCAAGATCCCCAGCCGGTGTAAATCAGCAATTTACACTAGCTGAGGATTTGGTATCTGAGGTGGAACTGAGTTCAGCAAAACTAAAAACTTGTATCTGAACTTTGGTGAATTCAGTGTTTGCTTTGGAACAGAACCCAGCACCTGGACTGGAATGTTTAAGAACCTGGATCTGAATTGCCTTCTGGTTTTGGCTTTGCAAAATCAAAACCCTGGTCAGTGCATTAGGGAGATAGCTTCGGTTTTGTCCTAGCTAGACCTTGTTCTCTTCTCACTTGCACTGGTGTAAATTAGGACTAACTCCAGTTAGGTGTCTGGAGTTACGCTGCTTTAAAACAGGTGTACATAAACAATCAGGCCCCTTTCATTCAAACAACGGGAGGTTGCTGTCCACTGAAAGCAGTTAAGTGAAAGAGACACAGAAATATGAATACAGAGGCATTTTATAGCAACGGGTAAAGCTCACAATATATCTGATTTGAATCAGTGCAGGCAACAGGCACTCAGATGCTACTGGAACGGGGACTGTATATTTATGGTAGGAAGGTGTGTCGATAGACAGGAATCGAGAGTTGCATGGGAACTGGAATTTCCATTTTGTGGGAAATTCTGCAATTTTGAAATTTGCTTCGATATGAATCCGAATGAAAATAAAGAATTTCAAAATTTCCCGTGAAGTGACATTTCTGGAAAAAATAAATCGACTCAGCTGAACTATTTCATTTGGATAAAAAATCAAAATCAATATTGACATTTTAAAAAAATTTGCAAAGCAATTGGAAAACAGCAAGGGGTTTCCCTAATGAAAAATCAAAACATTCCAGTTTGGTAATGTCAAAACACAATGTTGTTACTTTTCTCTCCCCCCCCCAACTTTCTTTTCTGAAATGAAATGTCATCAAAATTGGCATGTTTCCACCGGAAGCTTTGATAAAATGGCATTTTCCATCAGAAAAACGTTCCATCTGAAAATTTCCAACCAGCTATCTAGGAACCTAGATCCTGGACACTCTTTGGGCCTGATTCTCCACTGCCTTGCACTGTACAGGGTTGGAAAGCAACCTTATCTGAACATTGATTCTGGTGCCCTGTGATTTTGCAGAATCAGTGTTCAGATAAGGTTGCTTTCAAACCTGGATTCTTTTTTCTTCTCCTCTTTGTGACAAAAGCTTTATTTACTATGTAGCTTTTCCCTTGCCAAACCCCCCTTCCTTCACAGCTCCCACCCTCCCATTGTGTGCTGGATGCATAGCAATATCTTTAAGTAAGCCTTGTATCATTCTGATGACCTTATTACTCAGATACGTGTATCGCACTTGCATGAAATTGGAGACTCTGATGTCCTCACCAATACGCAGGGAAAGAAATATTCAAGTGGTGAGATTACAGGGCAGAGCCAATGTGTCCTACAGCTGCAATAGATCCTGATACTGTCTGAGATGGCCCTGGGGGCTCGCCAGCTAGGTAACATGAACAAAGAGATGGTTCTACTTATTGCGATGCATTCTCAGTCGTCTGTGATGCCAACAGGCTACAGTGGCTCTATGCCATAGAACCCTGCTCGTGGTGATTGGATTGGTAGCACTGACCCCACACAGGCTGTCTATGCCTGGTGGCAAAGTGGTTTGGGGAGGAAGTAGTTGGGGTGTGTGTGTGTACGGGAGTGATAATTTCAGTACGCCACTCTGGAGCCAACACTCCGCTCTTTAGAAATGTCCCACGCTTAGACGGCCCGACCCAGCTCTGTTTTGTCCTCACCCTCCCACCCTTCAAATGATCTCTGTTTCCTTCGGCGAGTGTAAATTCTGCACAACTGGTGATCTTTGCTCTTCGAGCTAGCCTTTTATGTTTTTAACATGCTGTGGAATGCAGGATTATGCGTTGTAATGCGGCATTAGGATCCTTAAAGGTTAAGATCTTGGTTCCCAAAGTCATTTTTCGGCCCATTGCTTTGCTAATGAAAAAAAGGCAAGACGGATTTAGGAACGGGATCTGAGGGCTCACAAGGGGGGGAAAATGAAAATTAAAAAACATCCCTCCCAAGACATAAGACCCAGGAGCCCTTCAGCATTTGAGGGAGTCAGCAATTTAGTAACTAATCCATTTGGCAAATGCAGGATGGTGCATACGGCCATTCTTCCCAGCCTGGGGTTTTTGTGTGGGGAATGTTTGCTGACTGAATTAAGGGAAGGGATAGGAAAATACCCCACTTGTTTCCATGAAGGCAGCCGAATAGCCTCACTAAGCCCAGAGCTCCCCAGGCTGCAGGCTCCGGAGGCGGACGTTGCTAGGCCTTGTTCCTGAGAGTCTGGGAAGGATAAGAAGAGAAGCTGCTGCCGTCTTGTGAGAATTCCTGTTTGCTTGTCGGCCCCGCCGAGTCAGGGAGAAGTTAATCCTCTGACATTTCACCCATCAAACACAGCGTTGGCTGTGGTTCAAGCCAGGCTTAAGTGGGAGGCAGGGGAGAAAGGGGAATCGGGTCGTAGGGGGGAGGAGGGTGGGAAAGTGTGAGACGCCAAGCTGTTGAAGCCACCTTGGTTGGCAGGGAGGCCCTGCTGGAGGGCTCTGACTCAGCGCGGCTGGTGCTTAGGAGGCGGAAGTGTGTCTAGACTGACAGGGTTCATGTTTCTTTTATCAGCGCGCCATCCTATATGGTAACGAAACGGCTCGGCCCCTTCCCAGTGCACAGGTGGGCATGCATGGGCTGTTGTGTTCTTTAGATCAGTGCGTTTTTCTGAGCTGTGTGTGTGTGTGGTGGTAGGGCTTTCCCCACCACTTTTGGGGTGGTGTGTAGTCCTGGTCGTGCAGGAAGGAGCAAGCCTCACTCTCCCTCGAGAGCAGGAGCTGCAATTGTGCATGGCCCTTTGGAAGAGGCTTTATAGCTGTTCTGTCTGCTGTGTAGCCGTGGAGCAGCAAACGTAAAAGAGAAAGCTTGGCTCGGGAGTTTAAGGGCCTGGACCAGCACTCAGCTGACCTGGGTTCAGTGGCTAGCTCTTCCATGGATTCCCTGAGTGATATTGGACATGTCCCTTACTCTCTCTGAGGCTTAAATCCCCATCTGTAAAATGGGAAGAATAATGTGTCTCTTATGAGTGTAAGCACCTGGGCACATGGCTGCATCTTTCTAGATGGCCATGTACTGCTTTCCACAGTGGGCCCTGATCTTGGATGGGTCCTCTAGCTGCTAAGGAATATCAATAATATACAGCTGGCTGGGAAATGGAATTTCCACCCTCCACAAAATGAAGAGTTTTAAACAAACAAAATCCCTCATCCGGAATTGTGACAAAACATTAAAAAAAAAATCTCAACATTTTTCACGGGACAGAAATTCCAAAATATTTTGTTTGGGAAGCATGGAAGCAGCTTCCTGGCCAGTGTGAAGGCTGGCCAGTCAGCCAGGCAGGGAGCTGGGCAGCTGGAGAGCTTGGTAGCTCACCAGGGGGGCCACAGGGGAGGCTAGCAGCTCGGGAAGCCAGGTGGGCTGGCAGCCAGCCACCCTGCCTGCATGCCTGGTTTCTGTTGATAGTTTCAATTCCATCAAATCAGCGTTTTCTGACCGCAAAGCCTTCCCTCAGAAAATGTCTGACCAGCTGTAATAAATAATAATAATAACAAGACACGATCCGGCCTGCTTATTGCATGGTTGGCTGCATTTGGAAGCAGGGTTTTTATGCCTGCACTGAAATATCCAGTTTTATCCCTTAGCAGAGACTGGCCCCTGGACTAAATGTCCCATTTATCAGGTGATTTCAGTTCCTATCACCTTCCAGAAAAGATATACGAGCATGTCTTTAGGAGTGTATGTAAGAAAGGTGAAGGCTTGGTGAGCCATGCATTGGGGTGTCCTGAGGAAGAGTAAACCTTCCTTTCAGCCTCCATGCCTGATTCCATTCCCATCAACACCAGTTTACACTGGCATAACGCCATTGGCATCAGTGGAGTTGTCCATGATTTACAACAGTGTGTAAGTGAGAGCAGAACTTTTGTGCTTTGGAGCGGTGTCCTAGATGTCAACCTTATGTCCCAGGAGCAGTGCACTGAGACTGGAAAGCAACATACCGAGCGCTATGTTATCGGGGATCCTAGCAGCGCTGCTGGGGTATTTATTCACACTGAACTTCCTAAGTCCCACCCCAGCAGGCACTGAGCTCAGTGTAAAATTTGGCATGAATTATTGAGGGCATCCTTGCCTTTGTTTTTCCCACAGCCCTGGTCAAGAATCTGGAGGTGATGTCCTCAGAGCATTGCAATGAACAGTATCCAGCCTGTGGACTTGAACGAGTTAAATTGAGCTGTTAGGTCATCAGAGTTGGGTCTTCATTGCCGCTTTTGCCCAACAATGGCAAGGACCATTAGAAGGAGGAGGCGTTGGAAATGCGTTCCCCCGATTGGTTGTGCTCGTGGGGGCAACATCCCTGGAATTGCCCCACTCTTCACAGGTCCGGCAAACCCTCAGACGTTCCAGCCAACAGCTCACAGGAAAGGCGTCTTTTTTTCCACGTCAGTCTCCGGTTCGTCTCCAGCTGAGCAACAAGAGGCTCCCGGACTAGGCCACAAAGAAGCAAAATGATCATGCGTTAATCTAAGCCTGAGGCAATGGCACTCCAGGACCTCGAGTGACAGCAACGCTGAGATATTTTCTTGCTTCCCTGTCGGTATCCCCCTATAGTGCCTGCGGGACGTTTGGGAGCTTTGTGACCTGTTCTACAATGCTAGGCTGAGGCTTTAAACACTTGGATGTGGCATAAATATCATCAAGGGGAGGGTCCTCTGCAGTGTGCCCTTCTGTGGAGGGACGATCTCTGAGGCTGAGGGAACAGTGTGTTCTGCTGGGTTCCCTCTGCCATGGGTTTGTTTGTCTGAGATCCCAATAAGGGGGGCACTTACAGCCTATTGATTTCTTTCAGTATGTCTACGCTACATTGTAAACCCAAGTCTGTGGGATTCTGGACTTGGTGTTTCCAAACCCATGTTAGAGTGTCCACACTGCATTATAAACCTGGCTTTACAATGCCTGGACCCAGCTCTCACAGCCATGCCAACATGCTCATGCTGCACTATGCAGACCTTCTGGCTTGGGTCCGCAGCTAGAACTGCATCCACACTGCAAAATGACAGGGCTTGGATCATACAGAAACAAAGTGCGTGAGACAATATCTTTTACTGGACCAAATTATGTTGGTGAGGATCTGACTCAGGCTCTGACCAACCATCTAGCATGGTCCTCGATCCTGAGTCAGACTGATTTGTGTGTGGGCAGAAATGGGGCTTGGACTCAAATCTGAGTCAGACTCCAGGCTTAGTATGCAGTGTAGATATGCCGTGTGATGTGGCTACTTATCCACTGGGACTAGCTCATTCTGTGAAGGCCACAAAGGGGCCATCATGTGTTTGAAGATTTTTGATACTGATGGATTTGAGCTGGACTCAAACCACTGATGTAGAGGTGAAAGGCTTTGTAGGCAAGTACCAATTCTTTGAACCATCTATCTCCCGATGGTCTGTTGCTGCGAGGGGCAACCTTTCCAACACCTGACACTGCATTTGGCGTGGAGAAGAAATGATGCAGACCAAACCAAGAGGGCGAAAGACAGAGGAAATGGAGTAGTTTCTTTTCTTTTCACCAGGTTTCGTGATGACCCGACTGATCTTTTCAAACATTACTCCTATGCATTTTTTCATGAACTCTGTGAATCTGGAATTGATTCCTGAAAAACCTACGAAGCTGGGCCAAAAAGGAACAGGGTGTGCTCTGAATGTCATGAAGTTGTGAGCAGTGGGAGAGTTGAAGCAGGATGGCTTTGCGCAGCAGGTCCGGAAGATGAGGGGTGCATTTCAAACGGGGTTGCTGGAGAGTGCAATGGCTGTGCGTGCTGAGACAGGGCATGGAGAGCTTTTGATTGGAGAGAGCTGGAAGGAGAAATAGAAGCATTTGAGAGAGCAAATGGGATGGGCTCAGTGCACATCACCTCTGCTATGACGTTCTCAAGCCCAGCTCCAAACCCCACATATCTTTCCTATTACTGCAATTCCCAAATGCAGCCCAGCACAGCAGCGTGCAAAGTACAAGCCGAAGAAATGCAAGTCAATAATTTACAGCGTTCTCCTATCACTTTACATGGAACAGACCACGGGCCTAGCAGTGTCATCATATCTAATGGAAAGAGTGATGCAAAATCTCTGCGATCATCCCATTTGGTCCCACGTGCCCTGTAAAAATGGGATTTAAGGACCAGCCCTCAAGAACTGGCTGTGACTAACTCTAATCTGACCCTTATTTCTTATTTGGTCTCCTGCCCTTTCCCTACGCTTCACACAATTTATGCATATATGCCTGTAGCCAGAAAGACATAATCACGTCCCGTTTCTGGAACACAGGTTGATGGGTTGGTTAGAAGTTTTGGATGTATCCAATTTATCAGGGCCTGACCTATGTGACGTGAAATGGTGGTCTCACACCAGTTAGTACTAGACAGGTGGCCATGTCATCAAAATCCACTGGCACTAATTGACCCCCTTTGTCAGTAGAGAGGCCAAGGATAGAATGATCAGTAGAAAATGAACTGCTCTCTCTCTCTGTAGGAAAATAGTTAATGGTCTCTCCAGGTCAAGATGCAGGCATGCTGGTCGAGAGGGGTGGGAGAAGATTCTGTCACCCCATCAGACTTGTTCTGTGGATAAAGCAAACTCCAGCTCTGTCAACTGAGCAGCTACACAATGCAATGAAATTAAAGGGGAATTAAAAGAGGGCATCCCAGGGCTTGCAGAAATAAATCAAAAATCTCTCAGAAGAGACCAAAGCAATGAAAGGACATTGGACAGAGTAATCACAACTCCTTCACTGTAGCAAGTGCCCTCCTATGCCAGCAGGAATAGGGACAGTAGATTAAGTTCTGATGAGAATACTGCCCATCCCTGCATGTGTTGTACATATGAGTCAGCCACTAAAGTCCATGTGAGCTCCATGCTCTGATCAGAGACTCATTAAAAATCAATGGACAACCTTGGATCAAGCCCTGTGAAAGCTTGAAGATGAGAGGAGTCTTTGCTGTCACCTATGATCCCCATTAAGAACAATTACTTTGGCATTTGCTTAACAAGGATCCTGCAAGCTATAATATTAAAGGCCATAGGAAGAACGGAGAGTGGGTTTTCTTTTTGTTTTCTCTCACTCTATCTATTTTATACCTACAGCTAGATCATCTGTGTGTGTATCTTTTTTTCTTCCCTTTGTCTCCCTATTAATAGAGCCAACCCAGGTATCTGGGGGTTTTGCCATAACTTTGATCATTAACTTGGTTACACCCCAGGTACATCTACTCTATCACTGGGAGGAGTGAATGCAGCATGAGGGGACAGCTAATCCCTGATGCCACCGGGTCTTCACTGCTATTGTTACTCATGGTAGCTTTGGTCCAGCTAGGCTCAGGTGTAGATGGGTCTTTCCAACAGCAGTGTAGACACACCCTCAGACAAAAGTCACTCAAGGCCTGAACAAATCAGAAGCCAACATCGGTCCTTGGTCATGTGCAGTGACCTGCTCAAGAAGTCCAGGGGCTGAATTTGGACCTTGGGGAACTGCGTCTTTGTGAAAATCAAGTGAGAGCGGCATGTATGAATCTGAAGACAGAATGTGGACCCAGGTGTTCAGGTTTCATGCTCGCCAATTTCTTTTACAATGTGGTATTCAGATGGTGGCCGGTTGATTTTTACTTGGTATTATGCTAGCAATGTGTGAAGTATTAAAACCAGGATTGAAATTGGCGGGGGGGGGGAGAGCAGGAGAACCCCTGGCTGCCATCTGAAAGCAGAGAACCAGAAATCAGACATTAGTGGGGAAGCTGTGTGAGCTAGTGATGTCATGCTGGGACTCAGGAGATCTGGATTCCAGTCCTAGGTCTGCCACCGATCCAGCCACTGGGCTGATCTGTTCTGATTCACACCCCTTCTCTTGTTCGTTTTTAAGCTCTTTGGGGCTGCACCCAATCTGTTGTGGCATCTAGGCCCTACTATACTAAAAACAAACAATTATACCCTAATTTTCAAATACACACACTGGGCCAATTATTTTCCTGGAAACTTAAATTACGTTATTGCAATTTTAGGCAATAATGATGGGAGAAAAGGGTATGTCCTAGGAAATTCATGACCAGCTAGTCAGAGCTGATGGGTCAAGGTGCAATAAGGCACAGTATTGCTAAGTATACATTCAAAATGGAGCAGGGGTGAGGGTGGGAACTGTAGGCCTCTGGGCCAAATTCTGATCTCAGTCTCACCGGGATAATTCTGTTGTTGTCAGCAGAGTCACACAGGATTTACACCCAGCATAGCTGAGATTAGATCTGGGCTCTGGTTCTTTTGGTGGGTGACGCAGGGACAACTGGTATAGCTGTTATGTACAAGGCATTCCTAGGAGATTCATGCCTTCTCTGTTAGACAACCGCATGGCTTGAATCACCTCTCTGCATGCCATTCATCTTAGAATTTCCCATAAGCCTCAGTCCGAGGCCTTTTGACTGCAGGAGTTGGGAGCATCTTTTCCCCCATTTCAAGTGTCTCCAGATGCTGTTTGGTTGGTGCAATTAAAGGAAGGAAATATTAGTGATATTCCCTTCTGCCTTGGCTCTCTCCCCTCTTATTTATAAAGAAGATTGAAGGATTCTGTGCTTTGGTAGCTAGGACCATGCATTTGTGGGTTAGAGGATCTAGATTCTAAGTCCAGCACTGCAATGGACACACTGCTTGAGCCTGGATAAGTCACCCACTCATTTTCTCTAGCTGGAAAAAATGCCGGTGCTAACATTCAACCCCTTTTTGTAATGAGATCCCTGGACGGAAAGGGCTCCGCGTTATTCTTCTTAGCAGCTGGCAGGATGTGACCAACAATGTAGGGCTTCATGCAACCCAGTGACTTTCATGGCGAGAACAGATCTAGCAAGTCAGGCAATGGCACTGAAATGCCATCCGCTGAACTGACTCCTGTCCCGGCATTTCAAGTTTCAGAAATTATTGGTCTGCTCATTAGCAGCTTTATTATAAGCCTGCTGCTTTGCATGCCAAAGGTTGCTAGCCAGTGATTACCACTCAAAGGAAAAGAGACGGCGTGACCGGAAGGTCAGTATCAAAACTGGGACCATGTCCAACGTAGAATCATATCTATTTTGAGGAGTTCATTGCTAGTTTTAATTAGGGAAATCCTTGGAATTTTGATCAGCCCCATGGCATAGCTGCAAACACAGGAGGCTCTTGGTTTGGAGGTCACAGACTCAGCCTCCCCCTGGGCATGACAGTGGAATTAGTATTCTTTAAGAGGTGAGCCATATGTGATCAGGGGAGCGGGGATATTGTGGATCAGATCTGGCTACCAAAACAAGGCTGGGAAGAGACGGGTTTCTGCACTGCCATTGGGGCCTTTTGCTACTGTGCTGTGACGTGCATAGAGATGGGACGACTGATATGAGAACAGCATAACTGACAGGTATATGGTGTAAGTGTTATTGGGGAGTGATCCTTTGTGCTGCTAACTACCTGCTGGGCTTCACCCCAGAGTAGGCTGCATTCCAAGGGCAACGGATCCCGACATAGAGTTGGCATTACAGTGTTCATTTGTAAAGTCTTCCCCTTATGCATCCCAGATCATGTACAGCAAGTTGTTGCTGTGTTTGGAAATGGTCTTAGTCACGCTTCCCAGCCCCACAGATCCTCGCGGGTGTGTGACTGCCATATGGAAAATGTTTAACTGACAGGTGGATGCCAGCCGTGTGTGAACCAAATGGGGAAGTGATGTGAGAGCAACTGCATGCGGCACTAGTGCCCGAGAGCTGTGAAAATGGCACGGCTGTGGTGTAGTCACTGTGCCAACCTTAGCCGTTTTGGAGGCTAAGGGCAGCCAGCTGTTCCTTATGGAACGCTCCCTAATTTCCCACCAGATGCTCCTGATCAATGATGCTGACATATCTGCTCCTTATTCTCAAGATTGATTAATTCCCCTGGATTCCAATACCCTTTCCCAGGGTCCCCCTAATAAAGGTGGCAGTGGGGAAGCAGCCAGATGGGTTTGTATTTTTTTTTTTATAGGGTCAGGGCTCGAATAGCTAGTTTGGGTTTTTCCTCTTCCTGAGAATAACTCCTCAGCTCCGGCAGATTTGGCACCTTCCATCGCTGGCACCGTACGTCACACCATAAAAATCTCACTCCAGCAGGAAAGGGCTAATACGCAAGAGAGCTTTCAAGAGTCTGATGTAACCCACATGCTTTATTCTGCAGCATGGGAATGGGAAAGAAGCAGTGGGGAGGACGGATGGATTTTAGTTGAGTACTCGGTCTCTGCCCAAGTGCAGAGGGCAGGGCAGGACAATTCAGCTAGAAGGGCCCACAGATCTCTAGAACTAGGGTATGGCAGTTACTGGACGTGCTCACGAGCTGTTGCCGAAGCTGTCTCGGAAGATTTAAGGAGTCCCGATACTTGTCGTTCCTTGGATACAGCACCTGAGGATCAGTCAGCTATTAACGCCGGGGGTGGAATGCTGTTAGCTGGGGAGACCCCCGCCCCCCAATGACTGTTTGCTGACAGGCTTTTGGAGGGACACTGAGATGCTGCCGTTCGTCTCAAGGTCAGAGGAGTCCAGGTGACGCACAATCCATATTATGGCCACACTTGGAGAACTGAGAAATCATCTCTGAGGGCGTAGAGCGGTGTAGTGTCAACATCGAGGTAGCTAGGTCGATGCAGCGTCAGTGTAGACACGGTGTCGCTGATGTTGACTGTTACTGACTTTCAGGGGCTGTCCCACAATGCCCCACATGGATCGTACAATCGATAAATTGCCCAGGGAGGTTGTGGAATCACCATCGTTGGAGATTTTTAAGAGCAGGATAGGCAAACACCTGTCAGGAATGGTCTAGATCAGGGGTTCTCAAACTTCATTGCACCATTACCCCCTTCTGACAACAAAAATTACTACACGACGCCAGGAGGGTGGTGGGGGGAAGAAGCCTGATCCCACCCAGTCCCTGCCAGCTCAGGTGGGGAGGGGCCAAAGCCAAAGGGCTTCAGCTCCAGGCAGGGGGCCTGTAATCTCAGCCCCACTGCCCAAGGCTTAAGCCCTCAGGCTTCGGCCATAGACAGTGGGGCTTGGGCTTTTGCTTCAGCCCCTGGCCCCAGCAAGTCTAAGCCAGCCCTGTTGAGACCATTAAAACAGGAATGCAACCCATCTTGGGGTTCCAACCCACAGTTTGAGAACCGCCAGTCTAGATAATACTTAGTCATGAGTGCAGGGGACTGGAGTAGACATGAGTGCAGGGGACTGGACTAGATGACCTCTCAAGGTCCCTTCCAGTCCTACCGTTCTATAATTCGATGATACAAGTGAGCCTGGTGAGGACACGCACCACTGACACAAAGAGTAGACATGTGATGTAAGTACTGCGGCCGCTGTATGCTGACGTAAGTTTGGTTGACTTAATTTTGTAGCGTAGACGTGGCCTAAGAAACTGTCTGGTACTCTCTCTTTAGAGCTGATTTGGAATTATTGACCCCTATTTAGCAGGGTTGTACATATAACAGCCCTGAGGTTTAATTCGCTGTAGTGCTTTCTGAAAAGGCCTGAAAAGACAAACCTCAAGCCTGTGCTTTGGCAAAGAATTAAGCAGGGCAGTGCGATAGAGTTGTACATGTTATATGTGTACAGCCCTTAGCAATAACAATATAATAAAGAATTATATTAGTAAACAATGGTGATAAGGTTGGGAAAGGGAGTAGCCAGTTGAAAAATGGGAGGGAGGGTAGTCATCAAAATTTTCCCCAATTTTTATTTTGAATATATAAATTTTGAATTTTGAAATGTCTTGGACATTTGAAAAATTCAGATCAGTTCTACTCTGTGCATCTCCCCACCCCACTCCCCTTCTGCGAGTGTATTGTCGATCTGCGGAACTCCCTGCTGCAGGAGGTCATGGAGTCAAATAGTGGAGAGATGGGTTTTTTAAAAGGGCTGGCCAACTTTAGGAGCTGTGTTTAGTGTAAACAGGCATCAGGCTTCAGGGCTTACCTGCAAGCATCAGGAAGGGATAGCTCTCTCTCTCTCTCTCTCTCTCTCACACACACACACACACACACACACACACACACACACACTTACATACACACACACACGCATAAGCAATCATGTGGCTGATTACACAGTTGGTTAGCTGCATAATGCTGCCTTTCTGCTTTCCACTGAAGCATCAGGTATTGGCTACTGCCAGAAGCAGGATAGTGGATTAGCATGTCAGTGCACTTTGCTTTCCCCCGTAGAACCTTTGCCAAAGAGCCTGGTCTGAAAATGAACACTACTTTCGACAAACAGTGCCCTGAATGTCAGGGATGAGGGTGGAACAGGAGCCGATGTTGAATGCATGATGGTGTAAAACTTTCCATTTGCTTAAGTTGTGTAGGGCTAGTATGAGAGCACCATCTCAGTAGAGGGCTCACGGTGCAGTGAAATGGATACCCCCCAGCCCCCCACACTCACAAACAGATGTCCAGTAAAATAGCAGCAGCCCTTCCTAATTTAAACTCATTGGCTGTAAGAGAGCACAGCCGAGAGACAATTGCTCAACCCCGTCTGAACACACCAGACTCCTCAACCCCCTGGGTGACCCTCTTGTGAGCCGCACTACCCCGTGTTGTCGGTCTCAGCAGGCATCACAAACTAAGGCCCCGGTCCAGCAAAGCGTGTGTGGCGGGGGGGGTCCCCTGGCTGGTAGTTAGCTTCCCTGGGGGTGGAGAGCCTCGAGGAGGCAGGAATTCACCCACAGATCACTTCAACTGCTTTATCAGCGAATGAGAAGTCCCAGAGCCCCGCTCCACACCAGCTCCTCGGTCGCTGATCAGGGGCCTAGTGCTGGGTCCCTGCCGTGGCATGTGTCCTCTCAGGTGGCCTGCACGGTCCTTTCTCCGCCTCCCTCCTCTCTGCCCATTCCCCAGCTGATCAGCGTTCCGGGGGCAAGGCTCAACCCTCCAAGCAGTGCTGCTGGTCTCCGGAGTTCAGGCTCCGCAGGTGTGGAAGTCAATGGGACTGTCCATCTGCTTAAAGTGAAGCATAGGGTCAAGTGCTTTGCTGGATCGGGGCCGAAGTATAGCCAGCCCTGCTCAGTATTTTTCAGGGAGAGACCTTCAGTCCCCGCAGCCCCTGGGATTTCTCTGATGTGGGTGGTTCTGTACGTTATATTCTTTTCTCCAAACCCAGTACGGTGCGAGGGGTGCACTGTGCTGTCTTTCAGATGAGTCCTTGCCTAATTACAGCTCCCCTGGCCTGTTTTGGAGTCCCGGCTTGCAGATTATATCAGCTCTACAGATCATGAGTCCGCTGGCTATGTTAAACAGGCAGGAATTGAAGGTGGGAAAATAGACAGGGAGAAAGCCGGACAGCCATTAAGACAGCTGATTTTATACTGTGAGTGTTCCCTAAGGGAACAAAATACATTGTGATCTTTACTCACTGATTATTGGTTGAAAATGACTGAAGTCTAGAGAACATGTCCTGTGAGGGAAAATTGAAAAAAAAATGGATTTGTTTGATCTGGAAAAGAGAAGACTGAGCGGGGACAGAACAGTTTTCAAGTACATAAAAAGAACAGGAGTACTTGTGGCACCTTAGAGACTAACAAATTTACTAGAGCGTAAGCTTTCATGGGCTACAGCCCACTTCATCGGATGCATAGAATGGAACATATAGTAAGAAGATATATATATTATATACATACATGCATACATACAAAGAACATGAAAAGGTGGAGTAAGAGGCTAATTAATTAAGATGAGCTATTATCAGCAGGAGAAAAAAAACTTTTGTAGTGATAATCAAGATGGCCCAAGGTTGTTACAAGGAGGAGCGAGGTAAATTGTTCTTGTTAACCTCTGAGGATAGGACAAGAACCAATGGGCTTGAATTGCAGCAAGGGTGGTTTAGGTTGGACATGAGGACAAAATTCCTGACTGTCAGGGTGGTTAAGCACTGGATTAAATTGCCTAGGGAGGTTGTGGAATCTCCAACATTGGAGGTTTTTAAGAGCAGGTTGTACAAACACCTGTCAGGGATGGTCCAGATAATACTTAGTCCTGCCTTGAATGCAGGGGACTGGATAAGATGACCTCATGAGGAAACTTTCAGTCCTACAACTCTGATTCTATTATTATAAATTGACCAAATGCATCCTTGTGACCCAGAGACCTTTTGGTATCAACTGGCAGAGGGCACATGGAGTGCATAGGGTTTTACCAGGATCTCCTGGGTCAGATATGAGCATAATAGTTCACCAAAAGGTGGCGTGTGAGATCTCTACCATGAGGCAGTAGCCCACTGGTTGTCGTAATCACCACAAAATGTAAATACAGATAATATTTAAGGAGTTATGTATCTATAGGGACAGTTATGTTCTTAAGGTCTGGAAGTTAAAGCAGGAGACATACCAGAAGGTGACATACTCTGGATATGCTTCCATCAAGTAGGAGGTAGCAGATGCTTATCTCTGTGTCTGGCCATGTGAGTACTGTGCATTGTATGGCTTACAATGAGTTGCACCCTGAGCCAGATACCAGCTGAAAGATTGTAAAATGTATAAGAGAGAAATCTACAGGAAAAACCAATCAGCAGGGAGTGTCCGGTTTATGAATGAAGACCAAGGATGAGACTGGTATATTTAGGGGAGTAAAGAGATACGTGGGCTCCTTCACCTGGGAAAAAAGCTGACAGCATGTTTGTTTCATGAAAAGAGGCTCACAGCCAGCCTGGCTGTAAAGTTTTTGGGTGAAGAATATTCTACAAGCCACAAGAGTATCTCCTTAATTCAGTCCAGGCTCTAGAATGCGCGTTATGATTTTGTTTGATCTGTAACCATTTGTTTCCAGCACTTCTCCCTGCTATCACTTGAATCTCTGTGCTTTGTTAAATAAACGAATACTTGATTTCATTAGACACCAGTGCTGAGTGTTATGCAGAGCGGTGAGCAGAGGTGGAACGGGTAAGCTGAGGTATACTGCTTCTTTGGAAGCAGCGAATCTGAACATTCAGTAGAACAGGGGCTGGATGCTCAGGCTTCCTCTCTCTAAAAGCAACTGGTAGTGAGGGGCATCCCAGTCCGGAGTATCCCTGGGGAGTGTCACAGCCCTCATGGGTCAATTTTTCCCACCTACTGCTGGACAGCACTGGCTTTCACTTCATTGAACCTCTGTTTCCTTTTCCTCTAAAAGTTCTCCTTTAGCTCAAGTGGTAGAAGCTTGTCCTTTTGGTACCAAAGTCCTAAATTCTAGTCTCCAACCTGACAAGCAAAGAATCTGTTGGCAGATTGCCATGGCTCATTACAAATTCGTTGGACATTTTTTTTTAAAGGAATATAGGAATTGCCATCCTGGAGCAAGACTAGTCCTCTATCCAAACCAATATCTCTGACAGTGGCCAGAACCGGCTGCTTCAGAAGAAGGGTAAGAAACCCTGTAGCTGACAATTACGGAAATTCTTTTCCTAACCCTTGTAAGTTAGAGGACGGCTTATGCCCTGAAGCACGAAGGTTTGTATCCCTTTCAAAACTCTTTTATTAAAATCCTTATTGTGTTTTAAAGGCTGATTACTGGTCAAGGTAAATTTTGGTTCCATAGATAAAGAATACAATAGCAGTTACAGAAATCATCATGGATAGACTTTTTTCCCCCTTGAGTTAATGTCAAATCTCCCTCCCTTACAGAATTTGTTAAGCAATCATTTAGATCAGGGGCCGTTCTGGACTTAGTCCTAGAAAGCGAGCCAAGTATGATAAATAAAGTAAAACATCTGGAGGTCTAGCCATCAGAATATCATCAGATATGAGCTGATTCTAAGGAGATGTTATGTAGGAAAGGTAATAATCTGAATAATTGGGCCTTTTTTTAAAAGACCCCTTTGAAAGAATGTGGAATGGGATAAAGATAATGCTGATCGGAGTTGATTGTCTCGAAAATTTACTATGGAAAATTGCAGGTCTGTAATGAATAGTTGGAGAGCTTTAATGAGCGTCTGGGCCAATAAACTCCAAACATATATTTAAAAAGTAAAGATAACAGAAGCCAATCTAGCTTAGAAGAGCTGTAAGGAACAATGTGAAGGATAAACAGTTTTTTAGGGGGGGAAAGGGCAAATAAGGATCTAATTAGTGGGAGGGTTGAGTAGATTATACAAAGAAGATAAAAGCAAGGAAACATAATTGGAACCACAGCAATGTCGTATCAAACAATCCAAAGCATTTTATCTAGCACAAATGGTTTTGCAGCTCTTTTCATGGGCAAGTGGTGAATTAAAAGGTTGATGCTCTTGAGGCTGAGCGACAGGAAGCAGACAGAGGGAAAATCATCAGGGCAACATTAATAGTCTTGACTGAGCTGTCCAGTCCCCAGTTGAGTGATAGTGATGTACGGAGCCTTTCACCTTCCTGCAATCCCTTAGCCATGTGCTTAATTCTAACCATGTGAGTAGTGAAGTTAATGGGACTACTTATGTGCATCTTTATTGGATCAGGGACCTCGTTTGGTACTGAAAGAAAGTTGTTCCCCTCTCATGGCTGTTTGACGGTCAATGTGAAATGGAGTTTGGTGCATTTATTCCTGGGGTGGCTTTCACAAAGGCATTTAGCACCTAACTCCCACTGAATTCAGTAAATGCTTTTTGTGAATCCCACCCCTAGTGGAAGTGTGTCTATATGAAAAAATACACTGCCACATTTGGCATGATTGCCACCCTTGCTGTCAGTCTCACTGGAAATAGTCAGGATTAAACGGACATGATGATTGAGATGTTAGTTCTGAAATCCCATTCGCTCACCTCTCTTTTCAGGGCTGAGATTAGATCTGGGGACACAACTTGTGGTGAATAGTTTATTTGATGAATTTTGCTGTGTGTTTTCTTCTCAGACTATGATTTTCTTGAGGGAATTCACTGGTGGTGAGTATTCCATGAATACATTTCTGTAAATGTCTCCGCCAGTGGCTTATTTGAGAGCCACTGGTTATGAATGTTGGACAGTCTAAACTGGAGCTGTTTTGAGTGGCCACATGGTATCATTTCTTTTTCCCTGACCTGATGTGCACCACTCTTGCAATCAGTGACCAAAGTGTCTATCACTGGAGTACTTTTGCTAAGGTTGAATTATGGATCTGTCATCTGAGTTTGGCTATGTATATTTCTGTATATCCTTCTGTTTATTATTATTATTATTATTATAATTATTTATTACTATTATTTATTATTCATTGTATTACCATAGTGCCAAAGAGCACGGACCATTGTGTTAGGCAAGGGCCACTGTGTTAGGTGCTGTACAGACGCAGAACAATAAAGACAATCTCTGCCTCAAAGAGCTTACCATCTAAGTAGCAGACTAGTGATAACGTAGACAAGGAGACAATACTGGTCAATGAACTCAACACATCACACACTATATCTCAGATACATGGCCTAACTTTTAAAGAGTGGCTAGTGATTTGGGGGGCCTCCATATTTTTGGTACCCAAATTTGGCACACTTTAAAGGGGCTCCATTTTCCCCCAAAGGTTGAGCACCCAGTATTTGAAACTCAAGCCCCTGTATGGGGGCTCAAATTGAGTTCCTAAAAACAGAAGCAACCCTAATTGAATGCATCCGATGAAGTGAGCGGTAGCTCACGAAAGCTTATGCTCAAATAAATTTAGTCTCTAAGGTGCCACAGGTACTCCTTTTCTTTTTCCTAATTGCTGGTCACTTTTGAGAACCAAGGCAATGGCAAAGCAATGAAGCTATGCAGTGGCCCACCCTCAGCTTGGTTGGGAGCTGAAAAGGCAGGGAACTGCTTGCAGAGTTCTAGCCGCAAAGCCAAATGAGCAAGCCCAGCTCAGAGTTTCAGTTCATTGCTACCACTCCAGAGCCCAGACACCTTCAGGGCTGTAAAGAAGGGGAGCATACAAAATACAAATAAAGCCACAGAACAGGTGGGGGATGCAATAGGGCATTTGTTTGTTCTGTGGACCTGGAATGATGATTAAGCCAGCTTTGCAACAGCTGAAAGGGGGGAAAAAAAGGGAAATCCACTCCTGAAGCATAGCTCGACTAGCGTGAGGATGGTAAAGATGGCTGTGGGAAATGAATGCCAACTCTCAGTAGCATGTTGAGAACCTGGAGGCTGTCACCACCAGCCGAAGAAGACAGAGGGGCTGCCATATGGTTGCCTGATAAATATTCCGCAAGAACTGGAAAGCATTCCGCACTTGAGGTTTATATCTAAGGTACAGAGTGATGGAGTAAGAGAAAAATTTGGCACACCCGCTAAAGGGCACGAATCATGGAACAGACGCAAGTGGAAAGTTTTGGGGCTGGACAAAGGTTATGGCAGTTAGAGAGATGATCAGTTTGTCCCGGCGTCCAGATTGATGTGGTATAACCAGAGTGATAACTATTTACAGTTGTTTCTAATCTGAATGGAAATGGCGTTTGTTTTTTCCCCTCCCCGAAAAATTTTCACTAACCAAGCAGAACTGTGCTGGATTGCTAAAGGGACTGATTTTAGTGTATTGGGCTCGCTGCCAAATCATCACATGTGTGAGACAGTTTGTCTCCTATTGCACTAGTGCTGTGTTGCTACCTCCCCTCTCTCATCCCCCCCCAAAAGTTTTGCCATAAACAGTACCAGATAATCTATTGTATATGAGAGTTTGGGATGTCTCATCTATGGCGAATATCAGAAAAGATCAGAGAACCGTCTTTAATTACTAAGGCACTCAGGTACTCTGGTCATCAACTTAGATGTGTTGTTTGCAAATGTGGATTTGAAACTAAATGTTTCCTTTTGAGTTAAAATGTCATTTTAAGTTGAAATGTCCATTTGAAATGGAACATTTTGGCTGCAGCTAACTTTTCAAAATGAAATTTTTCAACTGTGAATGGCCGCTTTGATAAACTGAAAAACTTCATCAAAACTGGCATTTGTCTTGCAGAAAATTTTTGATTTTGACAAAAATGACATTCCGTAATGGGGAAAAAAAAAGTTTTGTCTGGAAATTTTTGATTAGTTTGAATTATGGGCTCATCACCAGACACAGTTCAGACTTTGTGGCTGTTTACTAGACAAGATGTCTTTTTTGTTTCATATTTGTACAGCACCTAGTACCTTGGTCCATGAGTAGGGCTCTTAGGTGTTATTGTTTATACAAATAATAATAATAATAATGACCAGTTGGGCATGGGCCTTGTCTGACTTAATTGAATTTGAACTCCTGACAATGCCTTGTCAGGTCCATGGGTTTGCCATGACTTTAGAAAGGACTCCCCAGTAAGTTTCCCTTGGGCTAGGCTATGAACTGTTTTTTATCTGGTGTGGCTTTTTCCTGTTTTAGTCAAGAAGACCAAAGAAGAGCCAATCAAAAGACATTTCTGGGATATTAGGGGTGTGGCCATGGAACCATTTTGTTTGTCCATCAACCAATAAAAGTGGCTGTAGGATAGAACCTCCAGCCGATACACTCAAAGAGCCTTAACCCATTTGCCACCATGTCCTGTGAAATGAATTCCATCGAATGACATGGAGCTCCTGTAAAGAAAAAAATCCCCCTGGTCTGCTGCAAACAGATGAAATTTTAAAACTTCAGGACAATGCTTGCTATTCTGGCACTATTGAGGCTTTTATCTTTAGCCACCCTTTGCTCCCAAGTTTTTCCTGTCAGAGAACTCTTAACATCCAATGGCTGCCACTGTGTAACAAGCAACCCCAGTTAAATAAAGAGCAGCAAAATTTGTAGCAAAGTAGGGTCAATTCTGGTTCATTCAAAGCCAGGCCCTTAAATACACTTTGCAAGAGAGGGTTAAGTTACAATAATAAACTCAATTGTGCTGGCATTAGGTTGCTAGGAAGGGGAAAGAATTGTGCTCATCCACTTCTATATGACTTGGCAGGAGTTTGGAAAAGCAAAAGAAAAGCAGGGTTGCTAGCAAGTTAGAGTGGCAAAGATTCACTGCCTTTGAAAGGTCATCTGGTGCGTTCTGCCTTATTTTGCTGGATTCACACAAAACCACACAGGTCAGGTGGGATTTAGGTCCGTGTTTGCCAGGGTGCATAGGGACAGCATCTGGTCAAAATGGAGAATTTCTGCCAAATTTCACAGTTGTTGTTATTTTTATTTAACATTTCTATGGTGGTAGCTCGTAAAGGCCCGTGGGTCAGGGCCTCATTGTCTGAAGTGTTGTACAAACACGGAGTAAAGGATGTTGCCTGCCCGAAACAGCTTCTCATAGCACTTTCCATTCATAGGGCTAGATCTGCAAAGAAGTCAGAGTTCCCCTTACATTGCTATGTCCCAGGGTCCAGGCACTGATCACAAATCAGGGTTATGCGCTGTAGCTGAGAGACCAATGGATTTTTCATTTCATTGGCAATTTAAAAAAAACAACAACAAATTGTTTTGGGTCAGACCGAAAATGAAAAGTTTTGAAGAATTTTGTTTTAGGTCAAAGAAAAACATTTTATTTCGACAACAGCAAAACCTTTCATTCTGATTTGGCCCATTTTAAAATGTTCTTGAATGTTTTACAAATAAAATTCAAAGACATTTTGAAATGAAAAGTCGTCTCAAGCTGAAAGATCAAAACGTCCCCGTCCCCCGTCCCCCCGTCCCCACCGCAAATGTTGAAATGAAGCATTTTTATTCTTTCAGAACTTTGGGGTTTTTGAATTTGTCTTTGTAAAGAAACAAATAGGTGAAATCCGTACGAATTTGCAAAATGTTTTGGTGTTGCCGAATCTGCATTTTTCACTGGAAAAAACATCCTGGACCAAAATTTTTCTCCCAGCTCTGCTATACGCCCACTTACTGTCAGTTACTGGGATGTGGGCAGTCCTGCCTAGTGGCTAGAGAAGGAGTTAGTAGTCAGGACTCAGAGCCCAGGGTCAGAAGCCAGGCACCACAGCCAGGGATCAGAGCCAAAGTCAGGAATCGGAGCCGAGGGTGTGGGCTGGGATGGGTTACCCACAGTGAGACAAGGCAGGGCAGGGTCAAAGGCAGGAGCAAGGCTGGGAACAAGCAGATACAGAAACTATTGCAGTCGTGGGCAGATGCTCTGAGCTGCTGTTGAAAGCTGCTGCTACTGGGGATAAGAGCTGGTCTGCTGACGCTTCCCACCAGTCAGGCAGCCTACAACAGGCCAGCTGCGCTCATTGGGCTGCCCAGAGTCTGGCTGTGCCGCAGGTCCTGATACTTAGTTCCTATCTGGACCAGATGGGCGGGTAACGGGAAAAGCTTTAGTTCCACCCCTGTACTTGCTGCCAGTGCAACTGAGCCAGTGCAGGAAGTATCATAATGCGGGTACAGGCCAGCCTCACATTACGCCCTTCCAGAGTGAGAAGGAAGTGGTGATGGTGCTGTGTCTCCGAGGGGTGCTTTCTGGGCTGGAGCAGCTTACACACCACTCCTTGCTCAGAGATAGGCCTGAAGGGCCAGTGTGGCCCAATGAGGTCAAAGGTCTTTATTAAGGTAGGGCAGTGTTATCACAAATGGGGATGGTGCAGCTCACCAGCTGATGGAGGCTTCAGATAAATTGGCCACTAACAATTGTAACTGACGGGGATTAGGGAGAAACTTCTTCGATGGACAGGCTGTCCCATAATTTCCCCTTGTGGGCCTGGTATATATATCATAGAGTCACAGGACTGGAAGGGACCTTGAGAGGTCATCTGGTCCAGCCCTCTGCACTCATGGCAGGACTAAGTATTATCTAGACCATCCCTGACAGGTGTTTGTCTAACTTACTCTTAAAAATCTCCGAATGATGGAGATTCCACAATCTCCCTAGGCAATTTATTCCAGTGCTTAACCACTCTGACAGTTAGGATGTTTTTCCTAATGTCCAACCTAAACCTCCCTTGCTGCAATTTAAGCCCATTGCCTCTTGTACTATCCTCAGAGGTTAAGAAGAACAATTTTTCTCCCTCCTCCTTGTAACAACCTTTTATGGACTTGAAAACTGTTACCATGTCCTCTCTGTCTTCTCTTTTCCAGACTAAACAAAGCCAATTTTTTCAATCTTCCCCTCATAGGTCATGTTTTCTAGACCTTCAATCATTTTAGTTGCTCTTCTCTGGACTTTCTCCAGTTTGTCCACACCTTTCCTAAAATGTGGCACCCAGAACTGGACACAATACTCCAGCTGAGACCTAAGTAGCATGGAATAGAGCAGAAAAATTACTTCTCATGTCTTGCTTTCAACACTCCAGCTAATACATCCCAGAAGGATGTTTTGTTTTGTTTTCAGTAGTGTTACACTGTTGACTCAGATTTAGCTTGTGATCCACTATAACCCCCAGATCCCTTTCTTCAGTACTCCTTCCTAGACAGTCATTTCCCCTTTTGTATGTGTGCAACTGATTGTTCCTTCCTAAGTGGAGTATTTTGCTTTTGTCCTTGCTGAATTTCATCCTATTTACTTCAAACCATTTCTCCAGTTTGTCCAGATCATTCTGAATTTTAATCCTATCCTCCAAAGCACTTGCAACCCCTCCCCACTTGGTATCATCTGAAAACTTTATACATATATGCTCTCTGTTATTATCTAAATCAATATTGAACAGAACTGGACCCTGAACTGATCCCTGGGGAACTCCACTTGATATGCCTGTCCAGCTTGACTGTGAAACACTGATAACCACTCTCTGGGAATGGTTTTCCAACCAGTTATGCACCCACCTTATAGTGGTTCCATCTAGGTTGTATTTCCTTAGATTGTTTATGAGAAGGTCATGCGAAACAGTCTCAAAAGCCTTACTAAAATCAAGATATACCATGTCTACCACTTCCCCCCATCCACAAGGCTTGTTACCCTGTCAAAGAAAGCTATTAGGTTGGTTTGACACCATTTGTTCTTGAGAAATGATTGTTGAGTGTTACTTATCACCTTATTATCTTCTAGGTGTTCGCAAATTGATTGCTTAATTATTTGCTCCATTATTTTTCTGGGTATTGAAGTTAAGCTGACTGGTCTATAATTCCCCGGGTTGTCCTTATTCCCCTTTTTACAGATTGGCGCTATATTTGCCCTTTTCCAGTCCTCTGGAATCTGTCCCGTCTTCCATGACTCTTCAAAGATAATCGCTACTGGCTCAGGTATCTCTGCAGTCAGCTCCTTAAGTATTCCAGGGTGTATTTCATCAGGCCCTGGTGACTTGAAGACATCCAACTTGTCTAAGTAATTTTTAACTTGTTCTTTCCCTATTTTAGCGTTATCCAAAACAGGGTCTGGGAGGTCAAAACCACGGGGCTGGGCTGTTGGATTTATCATGAGATAGGCATTGGCTATGTTTGAAGCTTGTTCTTACCCCCTAGGGCACCACCTGGTGGTAAGTAGGCTACTGGCCTTATTATTTATATGGTTATAGTCCTTGAGCAGGGACCCTGCTGTGCTAGGGGCGATACAAACACAGCTCAAAAAGGTGGTGCCGGCCCCCAGAAACTTACAATGGAAGTATAAGACGAGACAACAGCTTGATACAGACAGATTGATGGAGGAGCACAAGAAAACAGAGACAGTCTCGGTCAGCAGGATAAGCAGTGGTAACAGCACGCCAGAAGACTGAGCTTTGCCAAATTCTGATCCAGCATGGCAATTCCTATGCCACTAGAGTGAATGAGGTTTCACTGCCCATCGTTGTGCAGTGTGAGCATCCAGCTAACTTCACCAATACACTCCTCGCTGTGCTATGACTGGGGCTGCTATGAACCAAATCTGCAGACAATGGCTAAACCCCTCACTGACACACTTTGCCAGAGATGCCTCACCGACACCTGAGAGCTGCGGCTCCGTGCAGGGGTATTTAGTACCCAGGCACCTCAGCTGATGGTGCGTCAGTTACGCTGCACCTGCTTTGTGATGTCTTGGCAACTCAACCCTGAACTGGCACTGCTGTTAATATTGTGTCACTGGGAAAAGTAACAGAGTAGCCTTGAAATGGCAATACCCTAAACCTCTGTATCCGAGCCACGCAGCAGCAGGAAGCAGAAGGGTCAAAATACAGCCTTTGATGGCCAGAAAGTACAGCAGCTCTGAGGTTGCTCTAGCTTATGAAAAGGAGAGGTGATACAACCCCAGAGAGTGGGGGAAGAGAAAGGATGCACAAAACCGCATGGTTAGGGTTGCCAGATATATGGTTTTCAACCAGAACGCCCAGTCAGAAAGGGCCCCTGACGGCTCCAGTTAGCACCGCTGACCAGGTTGTTAAAAGGAGGCTGGCGGGGCTGGCAGGCTCCCTACCTGGCTCTGCGCAGCTCCCCAGAAACAGCAACATGTCCCTTAGCTCCTAGGCGGAGGCATGGCCGGGGGGCTCCCCACGCTGTCCCCACCCCGAGTGCAGGCTCTGCTGCTCCCATTGGCCAGGAACCAAGGCCAATGGGAGCTGCGGGGGTGGTGCCTGTGGTTGGAGGCAGCGCACAGAGGCACTGGGCCGCACCTCCACCTAGGAGCCAAGGGACATGTTGCAGCTTCTGGGAGCTCCCCAAGGAGGTAAGTGCCACCAGGATCCTGCACCCCTCACCCACCTCCTGCATCCCAACCTCCTGCCCCAGCCCTGAGCCCCCTCCCACATCCCAACTCCCTCCCGGAGCCCACAGCCCAGCTCCCTGCCCCAGTCCTGAGCCACCTCCTGCATCCAAACTCCCTCTCAGAGCCCACACCCCAACCCCCTGCCTCCCACACTGAACCCCTCAGCTCCAACCCCCAGCCTGGAGCCCCCTCCTGCACCCCAAACCTCTCATCTCTGGCCCACCCCAGAGCCCATACCCCAACCACCTGCCCCAGCCTGGAGCCCCCTCCTGCAACCTGAACCCCTCATTTCTAGCCCCACCCCAGAGCCCTCACCTCTAGCCAAAGCCATCAACCCCTCCCGCACCCCAATCCCCTGCCCCAGCCTGGTGAAAGTGAGCTAGTGTGTGAGGGTGGGGGAGAGTGAGCGAAACAGGGAGGGGGATTGAGTGAGCGGGAGCCTCGGAGAAGGGGCAGGGCAGGGGTAGGGCCTCAGGGAAGGGGCGGGGCAGAGGGCAGGGCAAGGGTCTTTGGTTTTGTGTGATTAGAAAGTTGGCAACCCTACACCTGGTCCCCATCTTGGATCCTGCCCTGAGCAAAGCGTTACTGTACTTTAAGGCCATTGTCCCTGTTCCAAGAAGCTTAAGCCTAGATCTTCAAAGGTGTTTAGGTGCCTAACTGATCTCATGGGAGTTAGACATCTAAATACTTTTGAGGATTTGGGCTTTACATTCTAAGTAGACAGACAACACGAACCATACTGGGTGATCTAGAGGAAAGCTCTGGATCCAGTCTTTTTAAAAAATTGTAAATGTTTCCATGAATACAAGGGCTGAATTTGATTTGTTGTGATATTTATTATGTGAGGATATTTAGACAACTGCCAGCTATGTGGGAAAATGTTAACGGATTCTCCAAAGTTTCACAAACTTTAGCATTATTCTTTATTATCCTATTCAAAACAGTTCAGCCAGCCAATCAGGGAAGCAGACAGGGCCGGCCCACAACATTTTGGCACCTGAGGCGGGGAGCTCAAATGACACCCCCATGTCCCCTCGCTTAGGCCAAAACTTTGAAAGGTCTTAATTCTGCCTTCTTCCTGTTCTACTCCTCTCATGGCACTGCTCTGCTACCTACCCCAATAAAGGAGAACTAACAACTTAAAATGCCTTCTTCAAAAATTTTAAGTAACACTTAACTTTCAAACGCCTGAACAGCAAAGGTAACTTTTCTTGTCTGCATAGTAAACACTGGCGTTTTTATCTGTTTGAATAATCAAAGTGGTGCTTTCCATGCCTTCTTGGTTGCAAAGATTTGAACTGCTTCCTGCTGAAGGTCCACAGTCTGGGCCAGCTCATGCTCTGTTGAGATGGTTGCAAGGCCAACCAGCCTCTCCTGTGTCCTTGTGGAGCGTAGATGTGTTTTTATTAACTTCAGCTTGGAGAAGCTGCGTTCTCCACTGGCAACTGTTACAGGAAATGTTAGAAGTATGTGCAGAGCAACAAAAGCATTTGGAAAGAGGGTGGTCATCTTATTTGTGCACATATATTCCAGAACAGCCTTTGGAGTTGATCCTGCTGAAATGTATCTTCAAAGGGCTTTCAGTTCATCACCTAAATCACTCGCATCAATATCGTGCATGTCATCATGTGTCAACGCTGTCTCTAGTGCCCTGCATTGCTGGTGTAGGTCTTCTGCAGGTATAGTGAGGAGTTTTGGAATATCATACAACATCCCAAATATACTGCTGTGTTCCTTGCGCTGCATGAAACATTCTTCAACTGACTGTATTGTACAATCTAGCACCTGGTTAAAGAATTCAACTTTGCACTGTTGTTTGTGATCTCTTATGGGATTATCCCTTGCCTCGTTATCAAAATGTCTTCTTCTTCGGTGACTCTTGTCTTCTTGAATGGGTGGGAAAATAGCTTCAGTGTGAAGTTCCTCTGCCAACTTCTGTGCACTTTTAAAACATTTTGAAATCCCTCATCTGACCGGTAAGACTGTAGGTATGACTTTGCTTTGTTCACTTGTTCCATTGCTCCAGATATATCAAGGTCAACACCTTGGAGTCTGTTGCTTACAACATTTATTTCAAACAGTATGTCATGCCAAAACACTAAGCCACACAGAAATTTGAAGTTATGTATGTTTCTGGTGATTCCATTTCCCTCTGCCACTGTTCTTCCACAAACAGTTCCTGTCATAGCATTACCTTCCATAATGGCAACTATGGAAACATCTATCTTCCCAATTTGGTGTTTGATAGGATTTATCTCCTCCACTCGACTTTCCCATCGTGTGGCACTCAGTGGTTTCAGTGTCAGAGAGGATGTTCCCAGATGTTGCTTCAAACTTTGCCATCAATGAGTTGATGCAGAGAAAAATACATCGATGCTTTGAATTACATTAAAAAATTCAGCAGCCTCACTAGAAGCTGATGCTGCATCACTGACCACCAAATTCAATGAATGAGAACTCCATGGGACAAAAAAAGCTCGAGGGTTCAACTCTCGGATCTGAGTCTGCACGCCTCTGTTCTTTCCTTTCATGTTGGCACCATTATTGTAGCCCTGACCTCTTATGTCAGCTATCGCAATTCCCGTATCTTCCAGCTTTTTTAAAAAGCACATTTGTCATACCAGCTGCTGTAGCATCATCAATGTCAATACATTCTAGAAAATACTCCCTGACGGTCACCATTGCAGGGACATTTTCACTAGGTTCTGTTGTTGTTACAAAACGCACCATTAAAGTCATTTGTTCCATATGGCTGATGTCAGGTGTGCAGTCCAGAATAACAGAGTAATACCTTGCTGACTTCAGATCTGCCACAATCTTCTGTTTGACTTTTGTTGCCAGTAACTGTACGATCTCATTTTGAATTGTTTTTCCAAGGTAGTGATGTGTGTGCATTTCTTGGGTGGTGACTCTTCTTAGATGCTCCTGGAGTACAGCACCAAACTCCGCTATCAGCTCCACAATTTTAAGGAAGTTTCCATTGTTTGGCACATACAGCTGATCTGAAGTGCCACACAGGGCTTGGTTTTGGGTAGCAAGTATTCTCACCATGGCAATGAGCCTTTTCAGAACATTTGGCCAGTAAAGAGACTCTGATGCAATCTTCTCTTGATGCTGATCATCTATGGCAGCCTTTAACCTTAGTCTCATCTCAAGCTCTTTCCACCTACGGAATGAATGCTCTCTGGTGATTTGCTGCCTTCTCATGACATGCCAGATTTCTAGCCAGATTTTTCCAGTCCTTTGTTCCTGTAGAACCCAGTGTGGCTGGAACATTAGACTGGAAGAGTTTGCAACAAAAACAGTATGCAGCATTCTGGTTTTTTTAGTACATAAGCCATGGCCTCTTCACTTTGCCACCATTGGGGATTTCATGCCAGTAATGGGTTGGATGTAAACTTCTATTTTCATTGTCTTTGAGGAACATGAAGTTTTTCACTTGCTGTGGCCCATGCAGTACAAGGAAGTCTCTCAGGCTACTGTTCAAGTGGGTCCACAGTCCTGGATCATTTAGACTGAAGGAACTAAACTCAGCAGCGGCTGTTTCTTGCGACTCCACCACTCTCTTCTCTGATCTGCACTTTTCTTCAGAAATGTGCATGGTTACATCCATTTGAGATGGAGATATGGATGCTGCAGTAGCTGCCAGGTCACCTGCACTCTGACTAACTGGAAGATCAGGCAGCTCCTCACCACTCACATCCTCACTGGGGCCGGAAGGCTCACCGTGAACATTTGTGTCTATGTGTCTCAGGAGACCTCCTTTCTGCTTAAATAGAAAAGCTTCCTTTGCTTTCTTTCTTTTTCTGAATGCTGCCCCAGGGGGGCGTTTTCTTCTTTCACTCATGACTGCTGTTCTGTGCCAGCTATAGTGGCCCTCAGCACTCAGTTGAAGGGGACAAATAAGCAGGCTGGTAGCAGGGCCTGAGTGAGGGAAGATATCAGTGTCTTAAGGGCCTAACTGGTTCCTACTACTTCAGCTGACGGCCTGTTCTCCTCAAGTGGGTTCAGGGAAGCAGCAGGAAACAGGATGCTCCCTGAGAAGCTGGCGTTAATCAGTCCAGGCTCCTGGGGGTGCTAGAGAGGTACATAAGAGGCTCCTCCTCCTTTCTCTCCCTGCAGCTCCTGCTGCTTTCTGCTATTCCCTCTCACCTTTTCTCCTGCCTGCCTGTTCTGTCTCTTGTGCCCTCCTTCCTCCAGCACAGCACTCCCCCATCTCTGTGCATCTAGAGCAGAGAGAATCCAGATGCACCAGCAGCAGACACAATTTTCTACACTCTGGGTCCTAGTTGCACCCCGCGCCCCCCCCCCCCCCCCCTCGACACACAGTCTGGCACCTGAGGCGGTTGCCTCAGTTCACCTCATGGTAAGGCCAGCCCTGGAAGCAGAAATAATACTATGTGATATATCTGACCAACCACATACAGACTAGCCAAAGCAAAAAGTCTGGAAATGTGGTTTGAAAACTGTCCATCCAACTCTTGTGATTTCCCCCCCCTCCCCCCAAGCATTATATTATTTGGTGCTTTTACAAAACCCCAGCTCCCGCAGGCAGGTGACTACATTAGAATCTCAGCTTTCATTTTAAAAAAACATCCTAGCCCTCAAGATTGCAAAGAAAAGCTCAGAAACATGTTCCCTAAAGCTTCCTGCACCGGAAGGCAAATAAGAGCCTAGGATTTATTCTTGTTAACATCTCGTGTATTTTTTTATGACAATTACATAATTTGAGGGCGCTTGGGGGCCTGGTTTATGATTGTTGAATGCTTGGGGCTGGCAGTACTGTATCTGGTGAACACTTATGAGTACTTATGTAGAGGAGACAAATCCCACAGCAGACAGGCAGGGATTAAAGAGCAGGCATTTGCTCAGTTAGCCCCAACCTACTACACCTGTGTTGGGTGTTGGATTTAAGAAGAAGAAAGCCCAGCAGTTGAGGCCTGTTGGTAAAGGAGAGTAGATAAATTGCTCCTATGAGGGGCTCCATCCAGGGGTTATAGAAAGACTGTGGCCTGCTGGAGAGTAGGCCTCACCTGCGTGATTGATTAGAGGAAAGCCATGGAGCTGGTTGCTAAGGGGGAAGACGGGCTGTTGTAGCTGGGAGCCTGCCTGTGAGGAATGGGGCTCAATGCTGAACACAGATGGACTGAAGATTCTTTTGTTCAGTACGTCTATTGGATTTGGTCTAAGGGACTCTATTGCCCCTGCACAGGTTGAAGACTTTAAAGTGGCATGGCTGAAGGGCCGAGTCACCTTGACAGCCAGAGTTGGCTGAAGATTGTTGTGGGGAAACCGAAGCAGAGCTGCCAGCCCAGCCATGAGGGGCCGAGCTGGGGAAACAACTCTGTGAGAACTTAATAAGTTTGAAGGAAATGAAGATGAGTTCTTGGATGATTTGCTAGCTACAAATGAGGCTAAATCTGTAATGAATGTTTTCAAGTATTGCTGTGTTTTTAACTGTGTCATGAAGGAAGGCTGTTTTGAGTTGCAATGTTGCAGTGTCCAGGGCTGTCTGGATTATAAATCCCAGTAACTGTGGAAAGCAAAAAAGCTACTTGGGGATGTCTACATTTGGTTTCCTGTGCCCCTGTCTGGTCACATCATGCTGTCTGGGATATCCATGCTGTCCTGGGTGGTTGGTTCCACAGATACCAGTCCTCTGCACCCTGGTGCCCACAATTCAAGAAGGATGTTGATAAACTGGAGAGGGTTCAAAAAAGAGCCTCGAGAATGATTAAAGGATTAGAAAACCTGCCTTATAGTGATGGACTGACGGAGCGCAATCTAGTTAGCTTCATAAAGAGAAGGTTAAACGGTGATTGATTACCATCCATTAGAGTCTGTACAGTCTATCTACATGAGGAACAAATATTTAATAATGGGCTATTCAGTCTGGCAGAGAAAGATATAATACAATCCAATGGCTGGAAGTTGAAGCTAGACAAATTCAGACTGGAAATAAGGTATAATTCTTTAACGGTGAGCATAATTAACCATTGGAACAGTTTGCCAAGGGTTGTGGTGCATTCTCCATCACTGACCATTTTTAAATCAAGATTGGCTCTTTTTCTGAAAGATCTCCTGTAGGAATTATTTTTGGGACGTTTGCTGGCCTGCGCAATACAGGTGGTCAGACTAGATGATCACAGTGGTTCTTTCAGGCCTTGGAATCTATGAATCCTAGTTCAGCATCTTATTAATATTTGTTCAAATTTTCACTCATGGCTGGTGATGCTTGAAAACCTTCATGCTGTGAAAACTCTAGATGGTCGGACAAATTCTCCAGAAGGGCAACCATATAATGGCTACCTCTACAATTCAAGAGCCCCCTCCATCCATTGATATGGTGTTCAGCCACCAGATGTCGAAATATCTCCTTTGCATAGATTTCTCCACTGGCTTGGAACAGGAGTCCTTTCTTCCAGTCTGGCATCTCCAGTAGATTTATGTCTTCTAAGGCCTGCCCCAGATACATATCCAAGGTCACAGAGGAGCCTTGTGGGAGAGTAGGGAATTGACCCCATGTCTCCTGTGTCCTCCAGTAGCACCCAAATCATTGGACCATTCTGCTACCCTTAATTTAGCTGCTTATCTCTGTGTTTAAAACATCTTCTTGACAGTAAATTTCTACCATGTCCTCACATCTCATTTGTGGAGCAATAGAAACTGGAGATGGCAAAGACCTTATTGATCATCCAGTTCTCCCCCTGGGGGACCAATGCAGGACTGTTCCCTGAAGGACATTAGCAAACTTGCAAAAGCAAAGGAACTCTCACCAAACCTAATAGAATCCATCCTCCTCTCACACACACCAGTTTTATACTGGTGCAAGCCCATTGATTATATTGGAGCTACTCCTGATTTACACTGGTGAAAGTGGGAGAAGAATCCGGCTGAAAACCAAACTGATTTCCAGCCTATGGAAGTCAGTGGAAAGAGACTCCAATTGACTCCAATAGGCTTTGGGTCATTCCTAGTGTTGCTATGTCCGTACCTCCATATTACAAAGGTCCAGTACTTAAGTAATTTAGTAATTAAGTAAAAAAGCTGGACCAAACAAAGCACCAGATAATGCAGCATAAGGAGGAACCAGGGCCTCAGCAGCAGAAAAGGAGAACTAATAGGCCTTTTCCATCTCTGCTGTGATAATGCCCAGTGCTTCTGCAGTCGTTCTCTGCTGAAAGCGTCCAAACTGAGCAGCAGCTTATGTTGCGTCTGCCACCTCTGAGCCCAGAGACTGTGGAATATGAGCTTCAGAGCTGCCACGGACACCTTGCCCAGGACATCATGGTGTCACTTGTTTCTCTCCGTGCTCAACACCCCACAGCCCCCACCTCTACTCCATAAACAGCAACGAGAAAGGACCCAAAGATCTGTCACCTGGAGAGTTCCTACTTCCTGAAATTATAGGCGATAGTTTGAGATGCAGTGGAGGCCTGCTCATTGTTACCTCCCTGTTATTCCTTGTTTGGCCGCGGGCCGCTTTATTAAAACGTGGGTGAACTCTGACAAATTCTGCCAATTTTCCCTCCCTCCCGCCCAGCAAGGAAAAGTCCTCCAGGCTGCCGACAAACCTCATTAGCCAAAGCCATGTCCGGCGCACAGCCTAGAAAGAAAGAGAGGAGGTGTGTTGCGTGAAAAGTAACAGCACTTCGGTGTCAAAGCTTTGAGCTGGGTTGCGAAAGGGGGTTGGGGGAGGGGCACTTGGGAGGAATTCCAGCGGGGAATGCCACTGAAGCAGGCCTTGAGTTAATTTAAAACTGAATCCCTTTTTCTCTCCCCCTCCCACTCAACTAGACAGATCTTTTCCTTACAGGGAGCTGAGCATTGTTGGTGAAATGTACCGGATTGAAAGATGGGCCCAATCCTCAGCTAGTGTGATGGCAACAGAACTGTGTGGATTTCCCCCAGCTGACAATCTGCCTCGAGGTGTTTCTGGGGCTCCCGTCTTGGCAGTATTTAAATGCCTGGTGAATGTTAATGGGTGTATGCTCAGAGCCCTCCTCTGCAGAGCCATAGGACAGGTGCAGCACCAGGGGTAGCAGGTCCTTTGGTCACTCTCCTTAAATGTGTGACTCTGCTCTGGGGGTGCCTTGATACCCTTAGATTTAAGGGGGGATGTTGGGGGAAAGGGCTGGTACTTGTGCCAAAGTCCCAAACTGGCTCATCATTTGCAAACCAACCAGCAAAGCCTGGGCTTAATGTAGAGTTCACAACAACGCCCGCTACTAAGGGGCCATTCCGGCCCCCTGCTCCGGAGCTGCAGCTCTGCTGTGCATGGGGTTGGTTCGGCTAGATTGGTGGGGGCTAGGCACATGTAGAACAGCCTGTATTTTAGCCAATACCAGGGATTGAACCAGAGCCTCCAAGCATGGGTCTCTATAGCTTGAGTTAAAGAGTGGCCCGGGCAGCTGGGGGCCTGTAACAGAGCAGTTGGTTCTGTGGACCGGGCGCTCAGGGGGACACACGCACACTGAGCCGCAGGTTACACAAGCAGGGGTGTGAACTGTCTGCATAGTGCAAATCCCCAGCTCCAGGGCTGTGGGGCACAGGCAGGGTGTGACCATATGATCAACTTTTGCATTCAACCCAAATCCTCCTGCATGGGGCGGGGGGCATGTAATGGTTTCTTCCCTCCCACATGCATCTCCCCAGTGCCTGCCTGGCTGGTGCATGGACCTGGCTTTCTGCATTATCTTTTGCTTTCCCAGGGATGGGAAAGGTGGCCTTTCTGGTATGTCTACAGTGCACGCTAAGCCTGGGCTCTGACTCAGGTTTGAGCCCGAGCCCCACTTCCATCCACACACAGATCAGTCTGACTCAGGTCAGCAAGCACTCGGGTCCTAGAACCCTACTGGAGGCTGGGTGGGTTAGAAGCCAAGTCCTACTGTGACCTGGATCCAAGTCTTGTCATTTTACAGTGTAGAAACAGGTCACCCCATAGACCTGAGTCAGAAGGTCTGCATAGTGCAGTACGCATGCATTCGCACTCCTGTGAAACCCTGATCCAGCAACTGTAAACCCGTTTGCAATGCAGTGTGGACACTACCAGGTTTGCAAGCCCGGGTCCCAGAGACGTGGGTTTAGAGTGTAATGTAGACATACTCTCAGACCCTGCTGCTGGCTGCAATAGTGCAGTGCTGGTGCAAGGGGCCGGTAAGATTACACCCTCACTGTGCACTGCAACCAGGGCAGCCTACTGGTCTCCAACTTAGCTGCTGTTGATGATGGGCGTAGAACAGGGGTGGGCAAACATTTTGGCCAGAGGGCCACATCTGGGTATGGAAATTGTATGGCGGGCCATGGATGCTCATGAAATTGGGGTGTGGGAGGGCGTGAGGGCTCCGGCTGGGGGTTCGGGGCCAGAAATGAGGAGTTCAGGGTGCAGCTCTGGGCTGGGGTGGAGGGTTGGGGTGTGGGTGGAGGGGGGTGAGAGCTCCAGCTGGGGGTGCAGGCTCTGGGGTGCAGGAGGGTGCGACCGAGGGGTTTGGAGAGCGGGAGGGGGATTAGGGGTGTGGCAGGCAGTCGGGGCACTGGAGGGGTTCAGGAGTGCCGGCCAATGGGAGCTGCGGTGGCGGCGCTTGGTGAGAGGGCAGCATGTGGATCCCCCTGGCTGCCCCTACGCATAGGAGCCAGAGGGGGGACATGCTGCTGCTTCCATGAGCCGCGTGGAGCCACAGCACATGTGGAGCGGGGCAAGCTCCAGACCCCGCTCCCCGGCAGGAGTTTGAGGGCCAGATTTAAATGTCTGAAGGGCTGGATGCGGCCCCCGGGCTGTAGGTTGCCTACCCTGGCATAGAATGTCTCTAATTTAAATGGCAATTCATCTAATGTTGCATTTGCAGTGTAAAGAGGGACAGGAATAGAGGAGACCTGGAAGATTCTCGCTTTACTGGGTCCCTTGAACATCACTTGCTTATAGAGCCACTTTAGAATTTTCCAACAAAACCTTTGCCATAGAAAAACTTCAATTTGTCAAAACCAAAATTGTTTCCCTGACAGGGCCTGGTTCGACCCACCTCCTGACTCCAGAAACATTTGGGGAAAAAAAAAGGTTTGAAATGGTTGAAATGCTGCAGGTCAACATTTTCTAAACAGAAATATTCCAGTTTTCTGGTTGGAAATGACTGTCCATTGAGACAGGTAAGCTAGTTAAACTCAAAGAAAGGTAAGAAAAAAAGGTCAAAATAGAAATGAAACATGGTGAAATTATGGAAAAGAAAATTTGGTTGGCCCAAACCACATTTTTCCCCCGGTTCTTTAAGATTTTGACATTTCATCTTAAGTCAGGATGGGGAACAATTTTTGAACTCTTGTAAATATCCAGGGGACGGCAAAGCCAATTCCTGCTCAACCCTACTTGCTTACAGTATTCTCCAGATACAGTAAATTACAGCATAACCTAGTCCAATCACATTCTTAGGGGAGTGGGTCTTACAGTTTACATTGCCTTTTGCTTTCCGAGGGACAGGAAGGTGTGGTCTTTCTGGTATGTCTACATGACACATTGAGCCTTTGGGGTTCAGGTGAGCCTTAAACTTGATAGTGACAAATAGGGGTCCACTCAGCTTGGCAGCCACCTCCAAACTCTCTCTGCCAACGCACAGAACTCCCTGAGTCCTCTCTTCTGGGTGGTGCTACATTGCTCCCTCTAGAGTATGCAATAGGCTGCATTTGGCAGTAATTCCAGCTGGTATGTTATTGTCATGTATAAATATGCTCTACCTTCCATTGTAACTCTGTAAGTACGTGTGTGTGTGTGCATAGACTTACGAGGAGAGGCTGAGGGAACTGGAGTTATTTAGTCTGCAGAAGAGAAGAGTGAGGTGGGGATTTGATGGCAGCCTTCAACTACCTGAAGGGGGTTTCCAAAGAGGATGGAGCTCGGCTGTTCTCAGTGGTACCAAATGACAGAACAAGAAGCAATCGTCTCAAGTTGCAGTGGGGGAGGTCTAGGTTGGATATTAGGAAACACTATTTCATTAGGGGGGTGGTGAAGCACTGGAATGGGTTACCTAGGGAGGTGGTGGAATCTCTATCCTTAGAGGTTTTTAAGGCCCGGCTTGACAAAGCCCTGGTTGGGATGATTTAGTTGGTGTTGGTCCTGCTTTGAACAGGGAGTTGGACTAGATGAACTCCTGAGGTCTCTTCCAACTCTAATCCTCTATGATTCTAAGAATGTGTTCACTTGAACTGTTGAAGGCAAAGTAGGCTGGGACCAGGAAGGCCTTAGAATAGTACAAGTACAAAACAAAGGTATAAATTTTCCTGGATGATGGAGCCCTCATTTGTAGCTTGTTGAAGTTCATGTCTAGATAGGCAGACTTGGATGTAAGTGCTTGGATTTAAGGTAAGTGGATGTCTTAGGGCGTTGGTGATGGGAGCTGGAGTTTTTGAACTTTTGGGTCTGTTTCATGTGCCATGTGCTGGAGATTAACATGAAAGGGCTCCATTCTTGTAAAACGAAACTGGCTCTTTATTAAGAGAACTATTTAAAGAAAATGCTGCACCTACAGTGAGCATTCTAGTCATGTGCCCACAGACTGACTTCCTGGTGCCGCCTTCAAACTCTCTCCTCCTGCAACTTGGGCTCTTCCCTTCTACTTCTATGTGGGTTGCTGCAGGATCAGAAGCCTGAACCCACCTCGTTCTGATAGCAACCCAAAATCACCACCAGAAGTCAGCTCTGGTCTGGCCTTTGTGAAATGAGTTTGGGAGATCTCCACAAGTGGAAAAGGATCTATGTAACCAAAACCACCAGGTTAATTGTCCCTAAATGGCACCTTCACTTCCTATCTGAACAGATGGTGGAGATCTGCTATGGAGACTGAACTCCTCCTCACCTTATCCATATGATTCTCCCTCCAGCTCATGGTTGAGGGGCGTACTGGAAGGCATGGTGGTGTCGGGGTGCCTCATTGTGCCATATTCTGGTGATTGGAGATAGACTGAAAGCTAAACTCTTGGAGGCTGTCAGGTTGGCAGTGCAGTCAGAGTGCTTAAGAATAAAATTTGCACAGGCTGTGCCATCCCAGAGGAAGTTCCTTATCTCCCCACGGAAAATTGACTGAGTTAGAAGCTCTCTTGTATCCGAGTTAGAAGATGAGTTAGCTGTCCATTGTGCCATGCTGGAATGCGGGAAATATGCCATTCTCTGGAATGAAAACGCAACAAAAACTCTGGATATTTTCCCATCTTATTCCGGCTTGGTGTGTGCCTGTGTGATTTGCACTAATTCAGGTCACTGTGCAGAGCACAGCAGAAAACAACAGAAAGAAAACCCCAAGGAGCTCAGCATAGTGGAGCGGCCGAGCCTGTAGGAGCTGCAGCAGCAGGAAGGCAGTGCTAAGTGGCTTGGAGGTACTTCGGCTGTCTTGAACATTTGCCAGTGGAAGTTGATGATCAGAGGTCATGGCTGTTTTACGATTGAACCCTCTTTCCAGTTTGGGATATTAGCCATTTATTAGGAACAGGTGTTGGTTGTCTAGACAACCATCTGAGATAGAGGAAAATGGACGTTCAGGTGATTATTGGCAAAGGGCCGGGAATTAACCACTTAATAAACCCCACTATTTTTTTTTCCTCCCTGGGATATCACTTTACCCAATAAGCCTACCCAGCTAGGGAGGAATGTACAAGTCACTGCATTCACAGTATGACCCGTTTCATGCCACTAGACGAGGCAGACCAAAAAGTATTTCACGCTACTTAAGCTTCTAAGGAGAAACTCTGCCTTTCTGCAGTGATCTCATCTATTCCCGAATGAGCTTCGCTGGGAAGCGAACAGCTGACAATGAGAGGCTTAGGATGAATCAAACGAACCTACTCCTTCTCTCTCTCATCCGCACACGGCACCGTGGATCATACCCAAAAAAGCAGAGTGGGCTCTTCGATAGCCACCAGTCCTCAACAGTACAGCACCACCTAATCCCTCGCTGAGGCACTGTCCCTGTGGGAAGAGTGCTACATCACCATTGCCACTTCCTCTGGGCTATGGCATCTGCATGTTCTTTGACAGCCTCCCAGCCAAGTGATATATAAATGGCTGGTGTTGGCCATGGTTAAAGACAAGAGGCTGGACTACATGGACCACAGGTTTGAGCTCCTGTGTCGGATTTTATGTGATCTCATCTATCTGGCTATATAAAGGCAGAAGCTGCGTCACCCTGAGCTGTGATCCTGTGATCCCTCATAAGGTGAGCAGGGTAGATGGGTAGAAGAGCAGAGGAGACTGCAAAACGACACACAAGTGCTGTTGAGTAACGTGTGGTGATGCAAGTAGGTGTCACTGTCCCCTCTGGTGCAATGCTGAACCAATACCTCAAGGCTGAGCTAAGGGAGGTCTCATAGGCACTGACTCCGAGGGTGCTCCAGGGCTGGAGCACCCACGCGAGAAAAATAATGGGTTCTCAGCACCCACTAGCCACAGCTGTTGGGCAGTGCCACGGCTCAGCTTTTTGGGGGCTCGGGGGAGGCCGGAGAGCAGCGAGCGGCGGGTGGGTGAAGCCTCGGGGAGGGGGCGGAGCATGGGAAGGAAGAGGCAGGGTGACAGTGTGGCCTCATGGGAGAGGGTGGAGTGGGGTTGGGGCTTCGGGGGTGGAGCTGGGGTGGAGCATCCCCAGGGAAAGGTAAAACTCAGTACCCATGGATGGTCTATTGAGCGTGATTTATGCTCATTATAAATTTCATGGCACTCTTCTTTACAGCGTTAATTCCATTGTCCTGGACAAACTTCATCTTGAGTTCTGCTTTCTCCATTTCCCCTGTAGTTTTATTTGGCTGTTGTTCTTCACATCCTCCTTCGATGGCTGCATACAGCACTATGGAATCCCTTGGCAGGACAGATGGTTTTTACATATAGTGTAAGTAATCTCCAACCTTGGCTCTGGTATTCTGCTATCCTGACTCTTGCAGAGTTCCCATTGATATAATGGAGTGCCTGATATGGCACTTAAGTAAAAACAATGAAGTATTAATGCCTATCAACACAGGTTTATGGAAAATAAATCCTGTCAAACTAACTTGATATCTTTTTTGATGAGATTACAAATTTGGTTGATAGTGGTAATAGTGTTGACATAATATACCTAGCCTTCTGGTAAGCATTTGACTTGGTACCACACGATGTTTTGATTAGAAAAACTAGAATGATATAACCGTAACATGGCACACCTTAAATCAGGGATGGGCAAACTATGGCCAGCGGGCCACATCCGGCCCGCCAATTTTATCTGGCCCTTGAGCTCCTGCTGGAAAGCAGGGTCTGGGGCTTGCCAGGTCTGGGGTCGGCGGCCGCTCCGTGTGCGCATGCTGCAGCTCTGCGTGGTTGCCGGAAGCAGCGTCATGTCCCTCCTCCGGCTCCTGTGTTTAGGGGCGGCCAGGGGGCTCCGCGTGCTGCCCCTGTCCCAAGCGCCGCCCCTGCAGCTCCCATTTGCCGGGAACTCAAATCCCTTAACCACAGAACCCAAACCCCAGAGCCCGCGCTTCCAGCCAGAGCCCTCATGCTCCCCCGCACCTTAATTCCCTGCCCCAGCCTGCACCCTGAACTCCTCATTTCTGGCCCCACCCCAGAGCCTGCACCCCCAGCCAGAGCCCTCACCCCCTCCTTCACCCCAACCCAAATTTTGTGAGCATTCATGGCCCACCATACAATTTCCATACCCAGATGTGGCCTTTGGGTGAAACAGTTTGCCCACCTCTGCCTTAAATGGATAAAATGCTGGCTAACTGATTGGTCTCCAGATGTAACTATAAATGGGGACGCATCACTGAATGGGTGTGTTTCTAGTGGTGTCCTGAAAGGATCGGTTCTCGGACCTACACTATTTATCAATGACCTGGAAGAAAAGATAAAATCATCACTGATACAGTTTGCAGATGACACACAATATGAATTTTAATATGGCTAAGTCTGAATCTATACTTTGAGTAACAAAGAATGCAGGCCATACGTACAGGATGGGGCACTCTATCCTGGAAAGCAGTGACTCTGAAACAGATTTGGGGATGGTGGCTAATCAGCTGAACGTGAGCTCCCAGTGTGAAGATCTGCCTAAAAAGGCTAATGCGATCCTAAGATATATAAACAGAGGAATCTCAATGAGGAGCAGAGAGGTTATTCTACCTCTGTATTTGGTAGTAGTGTGACCACTGCTGGAATGCTGTGTCCAGTTCTGGTGCCCACAATTCAAGAAGGATGTTGGAGTGTAGTGGCCTTGTTATACAGGAGTTCAGACTGGATGATCCCAATAGTCCCTTCTGGCCTTGGAATATATGATACAGTGACATCAGCAAGTCCTCCTGTGCATGTACAGAAAGTGAAATATAGGACTTGAGATCTGCCATGCAGATCCAAGAGGAGAATGTTGCCTTCTATGAAGGCATCTACTTTGGGCATATAGAAACTATACAACGATCAATCAATTTGGCATTCAATGTTGAGTTAATGAGGGGTCATAACCCATCAGACATGGAAACCACAGGTTTACATCATGCTGAGGTACGTAATGAGTGGTAGTCCAAACTTCTGGTCTGAGGGTTGTTTGATGGCCTTATGTGCAATTAGAAGTGGGCCTGAGCTGCTGTGTTGTGATCCAGTTCCAAACTTCTGCAACATTTGGGGATTTTGGTGAAAGTGTTTTGGTCCATTTTTGTGTGGAAGGATCTGAGGGGCCTCTGTCCCAGGTGCCTGCTCTATGGAAAGTGCCATCCTGGGGGACGTCTTTGTTACAATCTTGCAGGAGAAGTTTGGAAAATGAATGGTTCACATCAACACTCACTTGAAGTGACAATGTCCAAATGGAATGTTGGCCCTTGAGTTAGATAACTGGGGGAATGGGACAACCCTGGCATTTTGGAGGCAGAGTTTATGGCAGTAAATGTGAACTTGGAAGTCATCTACCTGCTCTGTGTCTCAGTTCAAGATCTGTAAGACAGAGATAACAGCTGTTTTGAGATATTGTTAGTGAAAAATAGTTGATTTTATTTTGCCCCTGTGTTTTATGGAGCAAGCAACTGATTATTCAAAGGGGATCTCAGTATAAAAAATAATTATCTTTCTTTCTGATGAAAAACAAAAGTACTCTAAGTGTGAGGTTCGCCCATCCTTACTTAGTTGGGGACCAGTTCAGAAAAGCACCTTAAGACCATGCTTGACTTTACACTTTAATGTATCTGACATCAGGAGGATAGGGGGGAGAAATTAAGCATGTACTTAAAGTTAAGTATGTTCTTAAATTCTTTGCTGATTTGGGACTTTGATGTCCAATTGTCTTTCTGTCCCCTCATCCTTTCTCATCACTACTTCCAAGTCTATAATGAATAAATAAATCATAAACCGAGGTCATTTGTCGGTGGAATGGAACATTGTTTATGTTGAATCAAGTTTTATGTTTTGTTGGCATTGAAAGCAACCTGATTCTTTCAGGTGCAGAAGCCCAGAGTTTGGCTGCATGAAAAGAACATGTGGATTGATCAGATCAAATTCTTACATTAATTCACACACTTTTTTTTTTTTTTTTTTGGTGACCAGAAACATTATCTTGGTCCGTCCAGTATGGCATTTCTTTTGGTCTGACGCAGATTTGCAATAACTTTATTGACAAGACAAGGCATCGTAAACGTTGCCAAAATGGTTACAGGATCAAACAACTGTGTGAGGATAAGTAATAGGCTTATGTGGGTTTGTACCATGGGTCAGAGCCTCAGCTGGTGTGAATCGCTGTAGCTGCAGTGAACTAGCTGTCTCTAGTTTGTGTCACTGACCATTTCTGCAGTGGCAGTTTGCCACGGGTGGTTGTTCAAGTTGTTTTGCGTTGTCCAACTTATACAGAGTGTTTTGCCCTTGCTTTTTAACGGGAAGCCATTTGAAACTGTACTGATGGTTGGAACAGATGTATTCTTGTTGACACATATATTTGTTTAAGCGGCTGCCTCTGCAGTACGGCAACAGGGATGAAGGCTGGGCTTGCAGTTAAGGTTCTGGACTGGCACTCTGCAGATGTGGATTCAGTTTCTGTCCTGGTCATAGACTTCTGTGACTTCAGGCAAATCACTTTGCCTTGTTTCCTTACCTGGGCAATGGAAATACCTTTGTCTCTTAAGCCTGTAAACTCTTCAGGGCAGTGACTCACTCTTACGACACTGCGCTTAGCCATGTGCTGTAATTCACTCCCCTTTAAGGCCCCTTTACTTTGTCAGAGAACTACAATGGGAGGATAGTATAAATGAGAACCAAGCCTTCATAGAATCATAGAATCATAGAATATCAGGGTTGGAAGGGACCCCAGAAGGTCATCTAGTCCAACCCCCTGCTCGAAGCAGGACCAATTCCCAGTTAAATAATCCCAGCCAGGGCTTTAATCCCTCTGGGCTAGATCCAAAAAGATACTTAAGTGCCCAGTTGCCTCTTTAGGCACCTAAGTCCAGCATTTAGGTGCCACTGATCTTCTCAAAGCCACAGCTCAGCTGCTGCCCAACTAACCCTGCAGAGAGACAATGTGGGTGAGGCAATATTCTTTATCGGACCAGCTGTTGTTGGTGAGAGAGACAAACTCACCCATCTTGTCTCTCTAACATCCTGGGACCGAAATGGCTAGAGCTGCTCTGCCTATCCCGGTAGGCACCGAAGTTTCTGTCAGTGGGCATGCACAAAGCTGCCTAAATCCTGATGCTGCCCCACAGCTACCAAGCTGCTCAGAGCCTTAGCTCATGCCCTCGCCCCAGCATGATTCTCAAGTGAGGCATGCCCCTGCCTATCCCCCAAGTGGGGCCTGTGTCAATAGGTATTCTCAGAGCATGCCTATGGGACTGGGCCCCCAAGGTTGGGATTTTTTTAGGCTGCTGTCTGTATGGGAAATATCCAATAGCCCCTGGTCAGGCACTCAGCTAGGACATGGCAGAAACAGATTCAAATCCTTACTCTGCCTGCTTCAGAGCAAGGACTTGAACCCAGGTCTCCCACCTCTTCGGGGAGTGCTCCAACCACTAATGTATTTGGCGGGGGGCGGGGGATCATCTCTCTCAACCTCTCCTCTTGAAGCTACTCCACCTTATATAAATGACTACCTATTTGTAGGAGCAGGGACCTGAAATCATGTCCCAGGTGACTGCCTGAACATCACGCCGTAGAGTCAATCTTCCCCTCCGACCCATGACACTCTCTTCTCACCCCTCTGGCCAGGGAGGCCACTGGCCCAGTATTATACTGGACAGTCCTCTTTTTGAGAGGATTGTCCCCTGTTCGATACTGGGACAAAGCTGGAAATGGTTTGGTCCATATGGAAGACACCATTTTTAAGAACGCATTGCTCCGCCCCCTCCAGTGTGACCTCGGGTGCCCAGTGCGTGGGAGGTCCTGCCAGAAGGGGCGGAGTCATGCTGGCAGGAGCGGGCCCATGCGGTTCCCGGAAGTACTGGAATGTCTAGTATTCCAGGAATATGCAAGTGGCCACTTTACTCCAGGCTCTTTGTCCCAACCTACTCCCCATGCCGGTCTGGGAATATGCGTGGGAGCAAGGTTCTGAAGGTCTGGATCTCTTTGTAAGGAGCTTTAGTGCAGTGTCTCTCTACAACAACCATGTCCTCCTTCCATCTACATGGAGTGTTAAAACATAATGGCTTGATCCAGCAGGGGGGAGCCAGTTTTGTTTTATTTTCAACACTAGGACAGCCCATGATGTCTGGATCTAAACTCTCCCCAAGTTCTGTAAGTCATACTGGTGAGGTGGGGAGGGGTTGGATCTGGGATTTTGATTTTGCTATCAATCGCTGTCTCTGTAGCAGACAAGTGTGGATCTGGATCCAGATCCCTGCTTTCCCAGATCTCAGAGGTTGCGGGGTTTCGGTCCTGATCCATCTGTATTTCATTTCCTAGAGCAGGCTGCATGTCTCCACAGGCAATTTGCACAGAACCTGGGCTGCTGGAAAAGCCTGTCAAACCATGAGAGCTGCATCAGTGCACTGGGACGATTGTCTGACACTCGCACATGTGTGAGGCTGAATCAGGAAAGCAGAGCCCGTGTGCTGACAGCTCTGCAAAGCCAACTGGTGGAGCAGCTAAGACCCTAGTCCCAGTGCTGATGAATGTTCAGCTACAGCTTTGTCCTGTGAGTTGCTGGGCACACTCAACTTCCATTTAAATAAAAGGGAACTGACAATGCTCAGCACCTTGCATGATTGGGGCTCTCGGTGCTAAGGGCTGGTCTCTACACATTTTGTGCCCTACCTCAATTGATTTAAATTGGTGCAACCCCCCTATGTCTAGACATCTTTAAATCAGTTTAAGAGTGTCTACATTAGGGGATTGCAATCAGTTTCCAAGCCAATCAATTTCCAAACCATTTTCCTTGAATGGGTGCACAAATTGTGTATACCAGTCCTGAGGGTCATATAGTTCTTACTCTGTGTCATAAAAAGGTGCAGGGACTGAATTTTTGTTCTGTATCTGCACAGCACCTAACACAGTTGGGTGGGGCTCCTAGAAGCTGCAATACAAATAAAAGTTGGACTAGGTCTAGGATTGTAGTGAAAAGTTTTGCCCTCTCTCTCTCCCCATACAATCTATCTATCTATCTATCTATCTATCTATCTATCTATCTATCTATCTATCTAATCTTTTCTTGTTGACATTGAAAATTTTGATAACTTTTTTTCATTTTGTTTGGTGGAAGTTTCAAAATATGAAACTTGAGCAAGAACTTTTGGTAACCAGTCTGGCTAAGAGGTGAAATGATGAGCTCCAAACCCTGCAGATACTGTGTTGTATAAGACACAAAGCACCATGAATAGCAGCATGCCTGGCAGGTTGCAATAGTCTATGGAAATGTACACGTTTTCCAAACCCTTAAGAGACTGAAATGATCCCCAAATTGCCCCTATGAGCTTAGACATGCATGGAAACTAATGGGACCCAGCCAGGAACAGATTTTCCCGGATAGCAGGTTAGTGACCCAGGGAGCAGTGTTGCTTCAGTCCTGGCTTTCTGTGCCATAATTACTGCACTTGTCCTGGTATTATAATTCTTTTTGGACTTCTCCCACAGGTCCCCTGCCACTGCCTCTTCTCCTGACCTTTGTTGCTTTTTTGGGAAAGGTCCAGTAGGACTTTCTTTGTGCTGAAAGCTGATCTAGCAGCCGAGCAGGAGGTTTCAGCCTGTGTGAAGAATTCAGAGGCAGGTTTCTCAACTTCTCAATGCATAAGCCAGGCGAGCATATGGCCCTAAATCCTATAAGCCTGGGCACTTAGTGGTGATACAATAGCACTCCACGGGCTCCTTTGCATAATGCTGCTGTAATGTAAGGTGTGTGCAGCAGGGAGGGAATGGGCTTTGCTGTCTTATGAACCTGGCAAATGTCCACCGCACACTCAGTGCACTGATGCGCCTGGGTGACTGCGTGTTCTGCCTCTCTGGGGCGAGCCCCACTGAAGGGACATAAAGCTCCGAGATGCCTGCTCAGAGGGTTGCTGGGAGGGGAATCTGGATTGTGCCAGCCGCAGAGCTGAGAACTCCCCCCACCCCCCACGACTGAACCAGCAAGGTATTGAAAGCATCTGTCTACACTGCAAGTCTCTGCGCCCACATTGTATATTTTTACCCTAAGGCCCTGATCCTCTAGTGGGCACTGAGCACCTCTGGTGAATGGCCCCCATTAACTCCTACACCTCCAAGAAATAGTCCCTAAGATCCTGTGGGATTTTTTTGACTGCTTGCTGATCAAGCAGTTTTCTGCCGGGGTTTATAGACTAGCACCGCTCCCTTCTTCCTTGCTCACATGTCTTGGGGCTGGGGGCAGAGGTAGATAATCCTTTACATTTACCAGTCCATTAACGATTGTGCCTGTAAAAACACTGAGTGTGTCACAGTTACTTCTGGCTCTGTTCCCTCCTGCCTATCAACTTGATGGAAGATAATGTGTAACGGGATATCCTGGCAGCAGTGTGCTGTTGACACCGCAGAAAAAGAATCCAGGGCTGAAGTGCCACTCAGGTTACTGATGAGTTGGAAAATCTACCCACTCATGAGGGTGGTGACAGCTTTGTATACAAACCCTTGCTGCCCACGATATTGAGATAGCAGGGGCTGAGGGTCTACAAGTGGTTGATAGGCAGGGGCTTGGGGCTGGATGGGGTGGCTGGAGGTCAGGGGGGTCATGTCTTTTTTAAACACTGATGCCGAGTAGTGTAAATGGAAGAAGTTATCGGCTTAAGGTAAATCAAATAAGATATCTATTTACTGCACAACTCATCCTTTGTCAGTCAGCACGAGAGGCATATACAGAAGCAGAGAATACACATCACATGGTGCCTACTAGTTCCTCTAGCATAGTGCATCAGAAATTAGACTAATGCACTCCAGCAAGGCAAGTGCCAGGCAGCATGGTCCAATTGCTAGGGCACTGAGATGGGAAACCCGCGTTCTGTTCCTGGATCTGACCTTGAGCTGCTGCGTGACCTCAGATAAATCTCTTCACCTCTCTTTGTCTTGTCCGTTCAGTTTATAAATGCTTCAGGGTAGGGAGAGTCTCTCATTATGTGTTTGTTAGAGCTGGTTGGGAATTTTCTGTTGGAATGATTTGCCAATGGAAAATACAGTCTCCATAACACTGAAATTTCTGGTTTGGCAATTTTGATTTTGCCCCAGAAATTCAATTTTCCACTGGGAAAACTGAAAACTGTTCCACTGGGAAAATTGAAATGACATATTTCATTTCCAGTCAGCTCAACCTAAATTGGAATATTTTGTTTTGTAATGACTTGAAACGTTTTGTTTCAAATAAGTTCAACAGAACATTAAACTGCATTTTTCTATCAGCACATTGCCTTATGCGAGTTGAAGTTGTGGGCGCCATTCTCTCTTATAGGACAGGTTCCCAGGAGGACTACATTTCCCATAAGACAATACACTGACCTCCCTCTGATGCATCTGCATGGTGCATCATAGGAGTCTAATGGCTCTGGGTGCATTATGGGAGATGTAATCCAGCCAAGGAGCCTGACCCATAGGGGAAAATGAGGACATCAGGTTCCCAAACTACAACTCCTATGAGGCAGTGTGCTATTATGGAAAAAATAAAGTTTAATATTGAGCTGACTTGAAATGAAGCATTTTGGATCAGGTCAACAAACAGAAAAATAACATTTTGATTTTGGGAATGTTGAAATATTTTGTTTCAATTGCAAATTTTGAAACAAAACTCTGTGAAATTTCCTAATTGAAATTTTTTTGAATTTCTGTTCCATGGAAAATTTCAACTTTTTCTCCCAATTTGAGATTAAAACAAATGTTGAAATGTCAGAATTTCTCGCAGGATGGAAATTCACCCAAATTTCACCCAACTCTATTGTTTGTACAGAGCACTTGGGACCGCTACAAGCTACCATGGCAGTAATAGGAACTTACCTCTGAAAGGGTTACAGCTGAGCCCAAACTGCTGGGAAAGGACTAGCAGTGCCAGGGTTATATGGATCTTGTAGAATGGAAACTGTCTGAGGCCGGAGCTGTCTCTCACTTTGGTTCATATGCAGTGCAGGGCACATTACTGATGCGTAGTAATAATTGGATTCTTACAAAGCAGGGCTAAAAATTGGTCTTGTCAATGCCAGCATGCTACTTGACCTCAGTTAAGCTATTAAGCCAAGGTCTCTTCTCCCCATCTCTGGTGTCCCTCCAGGAGGAAGTTAAAGATTGCACAGCACATTTCCAAAAGAGCAGATCATCACTCACATGTCCCGGCCAACGTATCCTCACTCAACAAAAGCAGGTTCAAATGTCCAAGGCTGCATCTGAACCAAATTCCTTTCTGCTCCATTCCATGTCTAAACAAGGTGAATGTCCAACACTCTTGGACTTCAAATGATATGTTTTCTTCACAGCTGTCTCTGTCTGTAGCAGCAGGCATGTTCCAGATGAAAACCCTCAAGTATATTCTGCAAACAAAGTAACAATAACAACCACCAAAAATCCATAATGACAACAACAACCAACAACCCCATGGAGACAGGCTACCTCGTGGTACATGGTTGTACATGACTAACAATTAAATTCTCTGGCACTTAGCAACCGTAATGTGATGGGACCTGGAGGTGACTAGAAACTGATGCTAAGCTCCCACCCTTAAATTTAATATTAGATTTAGGCCTGAGCTACAGAGATGTGGGGTTTGGTTTGGCCCATTCTAGGGGTAGGGGACAGTCTTAAAGTTCAGATCCAGATTTCCAAAAAATTCAGAAATGGTTTGCTCCAGGGTCTTAGTTCAGGCCTACAGTGCTGGAGTGCACTTGCCCCGCACTGGTACTGGAAAGGTTAACCCCACCCTTTGAGCCAAGGAGGCCACTCCCCGCTTGGCCCTGCTGGGCACGCTCCGGCTGGAGACCATGTATAAAAGGGAGCAGCTCAGCTCATTCCAGGCTGACTGCCGAGGAGGGAGGACGCACGCTGTGGGTTCCAGCCTGGGAACTGCTGAGACCCCAGATGGTGGAAGCCAGAGATGCCGAGACCCAGGTGAATGCCCAAGCTCCTGTGCATGGCCCAAGGAGTGATGAAGCTGCTGAGAGTCACACAGGCGAAGGAGCCCAAAGACTTCAGAGACTCCAGGACCCCTATGCCAGGGGCAGGGTAGGAAGTAGCTCAGGGGGAATTATTCATCTTGCTGGGTGGTGCCAGCATGTTTGGGACAGATCCCCTGCTGATGACCCAGTGGTGAGAGCACTTGCCATTAGCAGGGCCCTGAGCTGGGACCCGATAGAGCTGGAAGGGCCCAGGTCCCCCTACCTGGCCGACGCCCCCCCTGCCAGGTGGTGGCCCACTCCCTTGACCTGCCAGTAGGCCACACAACCCTGCTGAAGAGGGCAGCCATACTGATTCTGGCCAGTGAGCCATGCAGCCGTGAGAGAGAGAGGGTGGTTATATTGACTCTGGCCGGTGGGCCACACAGCCCCGAGGGAGAGGATGGTTATATTGACTCTGGCCATTAGGCCCCATGGCGCTGAGAGAGAGGAGTCATATTGACTTTCACCCCTGGGCCATGCTATCCTGAGGCAAGGGGTGATCACACAGGATCAGCCGTGGGGAAATAATAACCCTCACCCCACCCCAAAAGGGGACGGGGCGCACTTGCCCCGCAACACCTACTTATAGTAATAGTTTTTTTAAAAAAGCTAATTGCCAACTTAAAAAGGAATTGTAGCAACTCTGAGACCACCTAGAACTTCATGTCTGTCGCTACACTGCACACTGTGGTTACTCAAAACAGGATGGCAATAGCAGGGACTCAGATCCACTTGAGCTCCAGGAAAATTGTTGTCAGCCACTGAGAGTATAGGTTTTATGATACACAGTTAAGCAGTTTGTGTTTCCTTCCAGTAGAAAATAGCGGCACACATACACACTGGCTAATTAACTGCAACACATAATGAGAAGTTGGACCATATCACTTGGTGAAATGAGAAATCTATTGAAGCGGCACTCAGCAAGCAGAGCCAAGGGTGGCGTTCTGCAGGAAGAGTTGTCACTCAATGTGCAGCTGTAGTCAAAAAAGCTAACAGACTGCTGGCAATCATTAGGGAAAGATAATAAGACAGAAAATATCATATTGCCGCTATATAAATCCATGGTACGCCCACATCTTGAATACTGCGTGCAGACCTCGTCGCCCCATCTCAAGAAAGATATATTGGAATTGGAAAAGATACAGAAAAGGGCAACAAAATTTATTAGGGGTATGGAACGGCTGCCGTATGAGGAGAGATTAATAAGACTGGGACTTTTCAGCTTGGAAAAGACATGACTAAGGGGGGATATGATAGGGGTCTACAAAATCATGATTGGTATGGAGAAAGTAAATAAGGAATTGTGATTTATTCTGTCTCATAACACAGGAACTAGGGGTCACCAAATGAAATTAATAGGTAGCAGGTTTAAAATAAACAAAAGGAAGTATCTCTTCACAGTCTTCCTGTGGAACTCTTTGCCTGAGGATGTTGTGAAGGCCAAGACTATAACAGGGTTAAAAAAAGACCTAGATTAGGTCCATCAATAGCTATAATCCAGGATGGGCAGGGATGCAAAAGCATGTTCTGAAGTACTCTGAGCCTCTGTTTGCCAGAAGCTGGGAATGGGCGACAGGGGATGGCTCACTTGATGATGACCTGTTCTGTTCATTGCCCCTGGGGCACCTGGCAGTGGCCACTGTTAGAAGACAGGATACTGGACTAGATGGACCCCTGGTCTGACCCAGTCTGCCTGTTCTGATGTTCACTATTTGCAAAGGGTACCTGGGGGGAGGAATAGCTCAGTGGTTTGAGCATTGTCCTGCTAAACCCAGGGTTGTGAGTTCAATCCTTGAGGGGGCCATTTCAGGATCTGGGGCAAATATTGGGGATTGGTCCTGCTTTGAGCAGGGGGTTGGACTAGATGACCTCCTGAGGTCCCTTATAATCCTGAGATTCTATGAACTGAAAGACAACATATTGGGGAGAAGAGGAGAGAATTCTAATGGAACAGCTGGATAAAGAGAAGAGGAAAAATCGTGTGTTCACAAAGTCTGTTATGGCCAGACTGTCTCTTCATTGTAACTGAAAGAAAACAGTAGCAATGTTGAATCCCTAACCGTAGCAGGTGGCATTTTCATAAGCATCTGTCTACATAGCCATGGCACAGACTTAACTGAAATCTATTTTAAAATTATTTAGTTAAGTTAGTGCAAACTCCTGCCTGGATGCTGGTTAACACTGGCTGTATTGGTTTTGCATTCATTAGTGAAATTACTGTGCAAGCTACACCAATATGAGCCAGGTTCAGACACACGTGGCGCTGGTATAAAATCATACCTTTAGTTAAACTGGTGCAACTTTGTGTGTGAGTGACAGCCGCTCCCGTGGGTGACGTACGATGGATTGAACGGGGGATGTCCGGAGCGAAAAGCATGAGCAGCTTACACCTTGCGCTAGCTCTCTGAAGCTGGGGCTGTAATGCTTGTACCCTCTGTGGACTGGGCAGAGTGGGGGACCTGTAACACGCCCTCACCAATGGGTTACATATCGACCAGAACTACATGGGCTAGGGAGATTTTCAAAGGAGCAAATGGCAGTTGTGCTTCAATGCGAGTTAAGGGATAACATTTTCCAAAGCACAATTGTGACGTAGGAGCATCTGAAAATATCACCCTAGGTGCCTAATCGCCATTTGTGTTCTTGAAGCTCTCCTAAATACCATCAGCTTTCAACAGGACTTTTGCTCCTAGATCACGCAAGCACCTTGGAAGATCCCAGCCCACATCAGGGTTTCAAGTAAGATCCCTACAGTCATGGCAGTCATTAAAGATTCCATGATACTTTGCATAAGGGCTGGGGGTATGAACCTCAGTGTCCTGCTCAGACTCTAACTCAGAGAGTTACATACGATATATTAAATTCCACCTCCAGTGTCAATGGGATACTGTAGGCTTCACTTGCTGTGCAAAATGGTAACACCACTGTGTAAGTTCAACAGCCGCTGCCTATGTATCCCAGAGGTGGCTGCATTTCAGTGGTGGGTAACTGATCGCTGAGCAGTATGTGACATTATCTGATTAGAGTATGGCCATGCAAATCATTGTTGCTACCACTGTCATATAATTTCAACAAATCTTCTACAAAGGCCAGAAAGGGTTAAGCAGTTTGTAGGCTAATTGACCCAGATTCAGGGTTTAGGGACATATGGGTAGATAATGTTTGTGTTTTTGTGTGTTTACATATCTATTGTTAGAGATTAACAATGTAATCGAACAGTCCCTGTCTATGCTGTATTCTGTTAATTCAGAGATCAAAAGGACATCTTAACATTTAAATGAACTGTAAACACAGTGATATCACTGAATTCATCCCTCTTTGAAATGTATAGCAAATCACCTGCGAAGAGTGGAAAAACAGGCAATTGCCTTATGTTAATCTGTGTAGCTAGTTACTGGGGATGCTTAGGAAATAGGTCTACTTCAACGTCTCCATGATTGCCTATTGGTCGCCTAAGAACTCCGATCTGTCAAGAGAAGGCCTGGAACTGTATAAAAACTCTTGGGTCCTGATCCTTTTTATCTCAGATCTGCTTGATGCTTCATGCAGGGGAAGTTTAAGTCAAAAGGCTGAGCTCTCCAGTCCCAACTGGATCACCCTGAATATGGACATTGGACTACAACCTATGAACTAATTCTGAAAGAACTCTTTGCAACTACAAAGCTCACCATCTCTACTATGAATCTGATCTCAGAACTGTACTCATGTCTGTATGTATATTGCTCTTTTAACCAATACTCTCTCTCTTTTCTTTTTTAATAATTTTTAGTTTAGTTAATAAGGATTGGCTGTAAGCGTGTATTTCGGTAAGATCTGGAATATTCATGAAACTGGGAGGTAATGTGTCCGATCCTTTGGGATTGGTAGAACTTTTTTATATGATGAATAAGATTTTCAGTAGTCCTAGTATTTGACTTGGGTCTCTGGGTGGAGGCCTAAGGCTGGGTTACTTTAAGGGAACTGTGTTCTTGGCTTCTGGATGACCAGTGAGGTATTATAGAAGCTGTTTTGTGCTGGTTTGATAAATCTAAGTTTTGGTGGTTGCCTGCCCCATTCTTTGCAGTTCACCCTGATTGAGTGACCTCAGTGAGGCTCCCTGGGGCTCCAGTCACACAGTATAGTGCACATTAGTCCACAAATGTTTGCCGTTATTATTTGCTGTTATTATTTAGGTTATTATCTAATAGTGCGGTACCTAGGAACCCCAGTCAGGGATCAGGGCCCCGTTGGGCTAGACACTATACAGACAAATAGCCAGGAAGACACTGTCTGCCTCAGAGAGCTCAACATTCCCCATGTCACATAGGATATGACAGGTGGATGAAATAGAGCGACGCAGTGAGGGTGAGTTGGGAAGATGAGGTAACAGTAAACCAGAGTTTAGCATAAAAGCAGACATCCCAGCTCTGCTATTCGCCTAAACTTCTTTGTGACCCTTCTTTATGATTAAAGGGTCTGTAGAAACACAGAGTCTCCTGCTTCTTTGCTGGTTGTATTTTATTTAGTAGTATTGTTATTTATTTATATTACTTTAATAGAAACACCTGGGATGGGCTGCTTGCCTGCTCGCCTGTAGCCTTCACGCTGACTTTGGCTGGCTTACTGTATATTCCACTTACTCAGACTTTCTCATGCAAACTCTGTAGTGAACTATTTAACCTGCTGGACTGGAGTCAGCTAAACTCTGGAGTGGCTTGTTCATTCACTGGAGTGGATATGCTGTTGCATTATAGTGGCTGGGCAATCCTTGGCTAGTTGCTTGATTCAGTAAACTATTAATTTCATCGTCGGGTTCCAGCCATGTGCGCCTTGCATTCTTTTGGTCACGGGGCATCTTAAATAATCTAACCACTCAACTGATTCAAAGAAATGCCCTGGCAAGGCCAACCGGGACTTTACCATTAAACTTTGAGGCTCATCCCCCCAACCCTCCCTTTCCTGCTTTGAGTCTCCACTTGTAAACCAGGAGTGAATCTGACACAAAGATCATTAGCCTGGCTTGTTTGTGTGTGCGTCCTACTGAAACTAGCTCTCACAAACAGCACTTTGCATGTGGTTGCCAGCCTGGGCTTGTCCTTCCAAGGAGTGGGATGGGGCGGGGGCAAAACCAAAAAAGGACTTGGCCCACCAAGAAAGGGAATTTTGCAGTTTCAGTAACTACTGGCTCCAGAGGAGCAAAGAATGGGATGGGGAAAGGAATTTCCATCACTGGATGATGTTGGTTTTGAGATTTGATACAATGAACATTTTAAAAAAAAAGAATAGAAGTGATTACCCTACAATGGAGAGAAAGCAACAGTCTGCAGAGCAGGGGGTGGGCAAGGTTTAGGAGAGCTGTAGCCAATCCCAGATATGTGGGAGAAAATACAGAGGCTCAGCAATATACTTAGCACTATGCTGAAGGTAGCAATCGCTGGGTATTAGTCAGAAATGGAACCGATCGGGATCCACTAATACAATAACATTTATTAAACCCACAGAAGCCTAACAGACAAATAGGTGTTTGTCTCTAAAGCCAGAATGAAATAGACTTTGGAAAGCTTTTGTTTCCCCCTCCCAGACTTAACCCACAGCAGCCCCAGTTTCTAGGGTTGTTTGCAGCCATCCATAATATGAACAGAGGGGGAGTCTTGAGCAGTGCTTAATTTGTAATGAAAGAGGTGCTGGGGCGCAAGGAATTTTGTTATTTTCAGAGCTGATGCAGCAAGCCCAGAGATCCGGGGGCTTGCCAGACCTAGAGATGCCGGGTCTCAGGCCTGGCAAGTCCTGGCACAAATTAAGCACTCGTCTTGAGATGTGCAGCTTCATCGAGAAATCAGCTTTCTTCTATCATATTAGAATGTGTAGGGCTGCTTGAAAAGGGTTCAATGACACGTTTTTCTTTTGGAAAATGCTGTTTAGTTGAAACTGAACCTAGCCACGGGAATGAGTTGATTTAGGCAAAATTTTGGTTTTGAAATTTTTTTTTAAATGAGTCATTTCAATAGCGTTAAACCTTATCGGGCCAGAACGTTTGGATTTTGTGTTTGTAAGGATTTTTCATTTTGAAACGTATTTTATGTCCTAGTATAAATTATAACCTACTACAAAAAAGGTCAGCATGGGGACAGAATGTTTCAATTGGTCAGAAATCAAAAATATTTCAAAAATTTTGTTTTGCTGGACATTTCAAAGTGATTGGTTTTTGTTCTGGGACAAGCACACATTTTGAAATCACAGAATTTCCCTCAAAAGGGACACTTGCATATTCCGAGCAACAATGGGGATCGAACTCACATTCTCCTTGTCCAAAAGCACAGGCACCTGCTACTAGAGCTAAAGAACAATCTCAGGTAGGTGACAGCAGCATGAAACCTATGATGTAATGTTGGGCCATTCTGACTCTCGCCCGCAGAACATATATGCACCAACCAGATCATTCCTCAGATAAAATACACTATTTTGAAATGGAACGACATCAACATGAACAAGTACCTTTTAGTTCACACCACCAGGGTCTACATGGGTCAGTTAGAGCATGTTACAATTCACGCCTCTCTTGTTCACTCTGTCGTGCCACGTAGACAAGCACCAAGAGAGACAAGGGAAAATACAGGATGGGTGAGAGAATACAAGGGGCACCAGCGAAAAGAAAATGTGACCAGGAGTGCTGATTGACAGTTTCCTGGCTCCAGTCACACGCCATGGATTTACATGGCATATCATGGAGCGGGGGTCAGTATCCGGTGACTCCAGTGGTTGCTGTTACAAATAGTTCATAGAAAGGAAGTTATTGGGGAGATGACTGATTTGGAAACAAGACTAGGAAGGTTTCAGAGGGGTAGCCGTGTTAGTGTATCAGAAAAAACAACGAGGAGTCCTTGTGGCACCGTAGAGACTAACAAATTTATTTGGGCATAAGCTTTCATGGGTTAAGACCCACTTCATCAGATGCATGGAGTGGAAATTACAGTAGGAAGATATATATACATAGTACATGAAAAGACGGGAGTTGCCTTACCAATTCTAACGAGACAATTCAATTAAAGTGGGCTATTATCAGCAAGAGGAAAAATCACTTTTGTAGTGGTTATGAGGGTGGCCCATTTCAAACAGTTGACAAGAAGGTGTGAGTAACAGTAGGAGGAAAATTAGCATGAGGAAATTAATTTTTAGTTGGTCACATAAACACCACCCTATACCAGAAACCTACTGACCCCTATACTTACCTACATGCCTCCAGCTTTCATCCAGACCACATCACACGATCCATTGTCTACAGCCAAGCTCTAAGATACAGCCACATTTGCTCCAATCCCTCAGATAGAGACAAACACCTACAGGACCTCTATCAAGCGTTCTTAAAACTACAATATCCACCTGCTGAAGTGAAGAAACAGATTGACAGAGCCAGAAGGCTACCCAGAAGTCACTTACTACAGGACAGGCCCAACAAAGAAAGTAACAGAACGCCACTAGCTGTCACCTTCAGCCCCCAACTAAAACCTCTCCAGCACATCATCAAGGATCTACAACCTATCCTGAAGGACAATCCCTCACTCCCACAGACCTTGGGAGACAGGCCAGTCCTCACTTACAGACAGCCCCCCAACCTGAAGCAAATACTCACCAGCAACTACACACCACACAACAGAACCACTAACCCAGGAACCTATCCTTGCAACAAAGCCTGTTGCCAACTGTCCACATATCTATTCAAGTGACACCATCATAGGGCCTAATCACATCAGCCACACTATCAGAGGCTCATTCACCTGCGCATCTACTAATGTGACATATGCCATCATGTGCCATCATGCCCCTCTACCATGTACATTGGCCAAACCGGACAGTCTCTATGTAAAAGAATAAATGGATGCAAATCAGACGTCAAGAATTATAACATTCAAAAACCAGTAGGAGAACACTTCAACCTCCCTGGACACTCAATAACAGACTTAAAAGTGGCAATTCTTCAACAAAAAAACTTCAAAACCAGACTCCAATGAGAGAGAAACTGCAGAACTGGAATTAATTTACAAACTGGACACCATCCAATTAGGCCTGAATAAAGACTGGGAGTGGATGGGTCACTACAAGAACTACAAACTAATTTCCCCAAACTAATTTTTCCCCTGCTGTTACTCACACCTCCTTGTCAACTGTTTGAAATGGGCCACCCTCATTACCACTACGAAAGTGATGTTTTCCTCTTGCTGATAATAGCCCACTTTAATTGAATTGTCTCGTTAGAATTGGTAAGGCAACTCCCATCTTTTCATGTACTATGTATATATATCTTCCTACTGTATTTTCCACTCCATGCATTTGATGAAGTGGGTCTGAGCTCACGAAAGCTTATGCCCAAATAAATTTGTTAGTCTCTAAGGTGCCTCACATACTCCTCATTGTTAAGACTAGGAAGGGTTCATGGAAGTGATGAATTATAAAAAGGGGTGAGAGTGTGTGGTGGACAGGAAGTGGGATTTGTTTCAGGGTAGGGGGAAGGGTGCTGGGAGTTGAAGGGTGCAGTGAAAAGAGGACTGGGAGGAACGGAGGGAGTAGAAGGAAACTGTAGGTGGGGACCAGATTAATTAGGGCCTTGCAGGTGAGCACAAAGAGTAAGGGTCTGTCTACAATGGAGCTGGAAGTGTAATTTCCACCTCAGTTAGATACATTCTTAGGGTTACATAAGAACGGCCAGACTGGGTCAGACCAAGGGTCAATCTAGCTCAGTATCCTGTCTTCTGACAGTGGCCAATGCCAGATGCCCCAGAGGGAATGAATAGAACAGGTGATCATCAAGTGACCCATCCCCTGTCGCCCATTCCCAGCTTCTGGCTAACGGAGGCTACAGACACTCAGAGCATGGGGTTGATGGACCTGTCCTCCATGAATTTATCCAGTTCTTTTTTGAACCCTGTTATAGTTTTGGCCTTCACGACATCCCCTGGCAAGGAGTTCCACAGGTTGGCTGTGCGTTGTGTGAAGAAGTTCTGCCTTCTGTTCATTTCAGATGGGATCGTACTTGAGGCAGCTAGCCCCGCCCGTGCCTCATGCCAGAGGGCCTATACTTTTATTTTTAGCACCCTAGCTCAATGAGAGGTTGTGTGGCTGTGTCTATCCAAGCTGGAAATTCCACCTTCCAGCTGCAGTGTAGATATAACCTAAAAGATAGGAAGCCAAGTAAGAAAGGGGTTACGTGGTTAGAGCAGCAGCTGAGGTAAGCAGAAATAGTGGTCACTTTTTGGATATGCTGGAGGGTGAGAGAGGTGAGGAATGGGGAGACCATAGCAAGAAACAGCCAATGTGTGGGTTCCAGCAGCAGGGAGCACTGAAAATATACAAAACTCCCTGTGGCAGCCAAGAAAGGTTATGGGCTCATGCCCCAGGCTGGCGTCTGAGCAGACATCTAATGCCTGTCACTAGGTGAGCACTGCACCAGTAAACCTCACCTTTCCGCTGAGACGCTAAGCCCAGCGCCCTTGAAGTTCCCTAGGTGGAAGTTAAAATGTGGAACTTCTTGAAAGAGTGGAGCATATAACCCCTATACCCTGACTAGGGATATAAAAGGTTAACTGGTTATCCAGTAAGCATTGGGCTTACCGTTAACCGACCTAAACCATTAACCCTGGTGGCCCTGCGCTGGAGAGAGGGACCCCAGCTCTGGCCATGTCGCACCGGCTGGTGGGAGCCCAGGCCAGAGTAGCACCATTCCCGGCCGCCCTGTGCTGGCTGGAGCAGCCCCAGCCCTGGCCGCACTGGCTGGTGGGACCCCAGCCTCAGCCACGCTGGCAGGACCCCAGCCCTGGCCACGCCTACTGGAGTGACCCGAGCCTTGGCTGCACAGGTAGGACCCCAACCCTTGCCAGGCCGGGCTGCACCAGCCAGCTGGAGTGACCCCAGCCCCCACCATGCCAGGCCGGCCGGAGCGACATCGGTTAACGGTTAATCAGTTAAACTATATAATTTTAATACTTTAACCAGTTAACTTTTTAAACCAATATTTACGTCCCTCACCCTGACCATCGCTCATCGTAAAACGGAGCTTAATAATGTCTCTTCTGAAAGCACGAGGGCAGCTCCCTTTGCTTGCACTGTTTCTGCCCAACCACCAAATTCAGACCCGGTGCAAACCAATGAAATGTCACTGATTGTGCAGCGTACCACAGGGCTGAACAGATCCAGAGACTCTGAGTAAGAAAGGGTCTGGTATAAATGCCATCCTACTGGCTGATGTAAATCAGAATGGCTCTCTCGAAGTCAATAGGCCAAGGCTGATTTATCCCAGATGAGAATCCGGCCTTCTGTTTTTTGTTTGGATAATTATGCCCACAGTGGCCAAGATTAAGGCCCAGGCTTGTTTGGGAATGTCCCGGGTGAAAAGGGCAACATTTCAACTGGAAATAATGTCTCTGTCGCAGGCAGACAGGAGTAACGCATGGGAAGAAGTTGGTATTCCTTTTGCAGGCTCGTGTGATGGGACTGAAATTGTCACATTCCCCTCTGCATGCCTCAAGCGTGGGTGTTAGGTCCTTTTAAGGGAAATAAGAATCTCATGATACTTTGACAGGGTCTTTCACCTGTCTGCGTCTCTAAGCGATTTAAAACCTATCAAGCCCTGTATATGAAGGTCCTCCCTGGTTTCTCTAGCAGACTATTTAAGAGGTATCTGCTGTGGCCCAGATCCTGAATCACACCCATATTGTCCTGAACACAGGATCGCAATACGGCTACCTTCCTGTGCATTTCAGCGTCTGACGTGTGGGACCCCTCACGAGTTGCTGCTTAGGGAACGTTCCCCCGGGCTGCAGATCTGAGCTGACTGAGACAATTGGGCTTTCATGGACAGCAGGAGACACGGTTCTCTCTGTGTCCCCTTCCCAGTCCCAGACGTTGCAGTGGGATTTGCCTCTTTCTGCTGCCAGTGATGTACAGCCATGCCCGGTCCTTCAGCGAGTTGTCCTGCAAACAGCAGCAAAACGAGCTTAGGACTTTAAGCCTCAAAATGAAATAAGAAACTAATTTGCCCCACCGCGGTGCTTGCCATCTGTAAGAATTAGTCCCTGGGGGAAATGAATAGAGCCATTATTCCTGCTGTGCTCCTGACTGTGCAATTCCTACGATGGTGAAACAGTAGACAGCAAGAGGAAAAACATAATACTTGTGTGACCGGCCTGCCATTGGCTAACTGGGGTTGTGTGTATCTTATTCATGAAATGAAGAGTTGGACAGACAGCTTAAGGGGTGACAGACTTCAATGTCCAAAATGTTTCTTAGGCACCAAGTAATTAAAGTGCAGTGTGGGATGGATACCAGAGCTAGGAGGCAAGTTAAAGGTTGCTTTATTGGTGTCTGAGGCTTGTGAACGACCATGCCACAGTCCATGGAAAATATTGGCCTGTGCCTGCCATGCAATTTATGCCCCCCTCAGAAAATCTCGCACCCCCTTCTGTGTCTCTTGTATTTTTCTTTTGTTGAAAGTAATGTTAAAAGGGATGCACGATGGCCAATTAACTCTCCCTTGTCTATATAAGAATCATCGTTCTTGCCAGGGGGAGGTGGCTGGGTCTAGTTCTTAATCCAGATCCTCACCAGGTAGAAATAATCCTAGCACCCAGTTTAGGATCTGGCCCCCAGTTTTTATCAGAGATGGGCCCAAGCTATGAAGTCAGGTCTGTAAAGTAAGAATTTGAGTCTTAAGTAACTTACTTTATAGTAAAAGAATCAACAAGAAAGAACAAAAGCAGAGAGAGAGAGAGAGAGAGAGAGAGAGAGCACAGTGTGTAGGACTCCTTTGTAATGTTTCATAGTTTTATACAGTTTAAGGCCAGAAGAAACCATTAGATCATCTAGTCTGACATCCTGTATCACACAGGCCATTAACGTTTACCCAGCAACCCCTGTATGGAGCCCAATAAATGGGTGAGACCATAGCATTTCAGTCCCCTGGAGAGCAAACCATTTGCATGCCACAGGCAGGGAACAGGAGAGGCCTAGGTGCCACCAATGCCTGAGGCCCTTGCAATGGCAGGGAGTTGATTAGGTGAGAGATGCTCAGATGTGCTGCAGTAACTCTGAGAACAAAATGGCTGCCAGCTTGGCACACAGACAGAGTTCTTCGACATGCAAAGAGGTTGAAAACAGAACACAAAGGGAAAGAAGTTTTGAGCTATGTGTGGCATGGTACTGATGCCCACGGTTGTTACTTATTGTGTTACAACAGTGACTGTGAGGCCCCCACGGAGATCAGAGCCTCTTTGTGCTAGGTGCTGTAGAAACACATAGTAAAAGACAGTCCCTGCCCTACAGCACTTACAGTCTACATAGACAAGTTAGAGAAAGGAAGTATTGTTTTCCAGGGGGAGATATGAGGCAGAGGGTAAGTGACTTGCCCAAGGTCACACAGCCCATCTGTGACAGAGCCAATGATTGAACACCAATCTGCTGAATCCCACTCCAGTGCTTTAGCCACAGTCTCCATGGTCCATTTGCGCCTTGGTTTCTCTTTGGGACTACCAATGACGGCAGTAGAAGTAGCTTTATAGTGTGGGCACATAACTGGATTGAGGACACCACTCTTTTCAAATATGCCCACTAGCCAGCCATCAGAGGGTAACAACCAAACCCTGGCTGGATTTCAAGTGGTGGTGGTTAATCGCCATCAGCCCAGTGAACCATCTGGTGTCCTACCACCAGCAATTCTACCTTTGAAATTGAGGCTTATTGGGTCCTGGAAAATGTAAAGTGCAGATGAGCATAAAGATATGTAGCATGGGGGTTATACAGTATACTAGCAAACAGCTTAACACTGGTGGCTTCAAGGGCTCTGGATGAATCAGGGGGTTGTTAATGGGATATAGGCCATTTTCCACCTCCAGGGCAAGGGGTCTAAGTCAAGCATGATCAAAACGTGTTACCATCTGGGCCGTGCAACGATGATCTTTGACGTTCTGTTGGCCCCTTCCCAAAATCACCCACGATGCCCTGGGAGGCCTGGACTGTGAAGCGCAGAAATGAAAGACACCCTCATGGAAACAAGAGAAGGTGCTAGCCAGTTCTCTGCTTCCGGAAGGAGGCCTTTCCCCAGAGAAGAGGTGGATTGTGGCTGTTGCCGTCCGTCACAGGTTGAGCCGTCCCGCGTCAGGGAGCTCATTCTCCTCTTGTCTCACTGCCACATCATCTTTAAAGTGAGCAGCCAGACCTCAGATGGACCCTAGCTGAGCTCAGGGGCTCTGGAGAGCTGTTTGTGTGCATTGCTTCCTTAGGCACTGCACTGGGGTACTCCTGGAGGAGCTGTTAGATTTCTGCACCCGGCTCAGCCGTCCGGGCTTACTGAGTTGTGCTTCTCCTCCTGAGCATGGTCAGCTGCTACCTGCCATGCTAGCAGTGTGCCTCAGCCCTGAAGTTACCTGTACATCTAAAGCTCAGAGATGGTTCGGTCCAGGGTTCCATCAGGGCCCACCCAATGCTTCTTCCTCTCTCCCTTGCTGATACCTTTATGCCTTGTCCGCTTCTCGGTAATTTCTGCCACTGACTACTGCAATCTCTGGCCTCCTCACCTCTCCGATCTCCAGTTTGTCCAAAATACCCCTGGCACCTCCACCTTCCTTTCCTGCCATACCTCTCCCTCCTTCAAGCCCTCCAACCACTTTCTGCTTTGTCCCACTCTGAATTCCAATTTCTCCTCATCCTTCACCCACAAGTTACTGGGCCCAACAGTGTTTGCTTACATTTCAGGGCACCCTGATCCCGAGCTCTGCAGGAATCGCTGGGTGAGATTTCATGGCTTGCATTATGCTGCAGCTCATGCTAGGTGGTCTCAGAATCTATGGACCATCGCCCGTGAGTCCCCGTACAACTGCATCTCCACCTACAGGGCTATCTTTTTCTACTACTGTCTCTCTTGCTCCCTTTTCTCCTTTTGCCTTGCAGTTCCCTTTAGCTTTGCACCTTATTTCAGGCTACTGTGATGGGGCTTAACACCCATGACCTGCAAGGCTAGCAAATGCACCCAGTGAGTCATGCTTTGCATACGGAGAGGTGAGTAGCTAATTGGCTCCTAGCTGAGGGGGCAGAGCTAAGCTATAATAAGTAGACTGAAGGAGCTCAGTGGGGGGAGAGATGGCAGCAGAGATGGGTTTCTCTGGCAGAGAGAAGTCCTGGGTTATGCTAACAGACAGAGATAACAGGGGCAGTGCAGGGTCCTGCAACGGAAGCCCCGAGATAGAGTTGCTGCAAGTACAAGGAGAGGACTTCTCTCGCCCAAGGGGGAAGAAGAAGTATCCAGAGTCATCTGGGCTTGTGATCCCCTGAAGGGGTTTGAATCTGATGGCTTGGCCGGAGCGCTGAGCCCTAGAGGTTCTGGAGTCAGAGGCAGGCAGCCAGTAGGAGGCACTGAAGACAAAGGTAGTGGCAACATCTTGCACCAACCCAACGGGGTGCTCCAAGGGTGAGTGAGCCCCACCACAGCTACCCTTGGAAATACTTCTGGTCTCCCACTTGCCCTTCCTTTCCTCCTTCTAATCATGCTTTAAAGCCTGCTGTTTGTATTAAGCCTTTTAGCACCACACCTCCTTGCCATCCTACACCTGACTTCTGATCATAGCGTGTTCTTTTCTCTGACTTAGACCGTACCCTCCTCTGGCTCCTCTGTCTTCTAAGCGATGTGTACATCTGCAGTGCTCCATAAATACTAACTCACCTTAGTTGCCTTGATGATGCAGCATAGACCTGGTTTACCTTGTGTTTCATGGCCAGTGCTGCCTCATCTCTCCTTGGACCCAGCTGGGTCATGTCTGATGCTCTGGGTATAGCCCTTGGACCTGCTTCATCAGTCCTGGAGAAGACCTATTCTCTCATCTGCTGTTGCATTCTCCTCCTCCCTTTCTGCCAGCGTCAGATTGCTCCATGACCCCCATTTCTGAGGGGTTTGATATTCTACTTTTCAATGACCCAATTGATGGGGATGCCAACACTTTTCTTAGGAAACTCCTCCATATTATAATACACCCCCCTCACTGCTAGGAAATTTTCTGTACTATCCAGGCTAAGCTTTCCTGTATTGAACTGCCTCCCATTGCTTCTAGATCTATCCTGTTTTATTCTTGTCCCAATGCCATGCTGGCAGAGAATGGACAATCCGGGCCTGTCTTTACCTCTGGTATCCTCCCGCCTTCTGAACAGAAGGATTCTGCAAGGCTCCAAGATTATGAGACACATTTCCACGCATAGGTCTAGTGGTTCTGGTAATTCTCCAAGGGAGGGAAGGGAGAAAATATATGGTGTTAAGCAGACAGGCAGTGCTGTTGTTAGTGAACTGTTTGGGGGGTGATGTAATGTTCTGTGATATAATATTCCCGTAAGGAACGTATGACTTTGGGTCACAGGTTTGAGGGAAGCCATGCTGTTACAAAACGTAAGGGCAGTTCTAAGCTGCAATCACGTGGGTCCTATTTTCCAAGTTGGGTGTGTGTGTGCACCCATGCGCTTCCAACTGCAAAGATCTAATCAACGTGTCTGGTGTTTCCCATTAAACCGTTGATGCTCTGTCTTGGGCCCTTCCCAGTAAACTATTGGCTCATCATTAGCAGGTCTGGTAAGTTTCTTACATGCAATTAACAGCTGGAGAAGTGTGCGGGGCGTGGAGAGGAGGGAGCCCAGTGCTTTTTTGCACTTGCAAATCCCACAGTGAGCTTCTCTCTACTCCCACTCCTGCCCGGAGACCATGGCAACAAGCTCAAACTGTGCAAATTGGCTGCAGTGTACTTTTCCTCGCTCAATAACGCAATCCCCTCTCCAGCCATCCCACGTACGCTTGCACCCACCCACCCCTGGCTCCCAGTGTGAAGAGGCGCTCGCAGGGCTGGTGCTGCAGTGTTCAGAGGGAGCGGCGTTCGGAGGAGCTGTTTAGCTGCGGTCTCTCCTGCCCATGCCTGGTGGCTGTTTAGGTGACTGGGTTGCAAAGAATAGAGCCTCTTGCTGAAGAAGATTCTAAGATCCCAGGCCTTGGCTGTGCGAGAATTATTGCCCAGCTCACGTCTGTCACGTTCCCTTCCCAGCACACAGCGCCCCTCCTTCCTGGGCCGGAAGCATTTGCTGTGTAACACGTTTTGGGGTATCTCGCATGTGAAAGACGCCAGGTAGGAAACCACGTTCCATCCCACTGTCCAGCCACCATTCTCAGCACAGAGAAAGCTGCAGAGAAGTTTCCATGGCGACTCAAATCCTCCGGTTAAGCGGGAAGCAGCCAAGATGTGCACTTCAGCCCAGTCGAAACATCACAGGGCCGCTGAGCCTACCGAGGGTGGCCACTGACGCGTGCTCAGAATACAGGAGCTGGACCCCCCCCACCATGCGTGACCTCACCCCCGCCAGTGTAACCTCACGCACACACGCCGCAGGAAGGAAGCCATTTCACAGAGCATGCTGCCCCCCGCCCCACTAGCGTGACCTCACATGCCCAGTGTGTTGAAGTGTAATGCCGACAGACCCCGGTTGTCAGCGGGTGGGATCGAACCTGGGGCCTATGGAGCTTAGTGCATGAGCCCCTACTGCATGAGCTAAAAGCCAAGTGACTGTTAGCTAAGGCTGTAGAGCAAAGTGTGTGTGTGTGTGTGTGTATGTCAGTCACTAGATGGGACAGAACACCACACCCAGAAGGTGTGTGGGTTACACAAGGTCATGCCAATGGGGGTGGAGTGACATGCTCTGCAAAATGGCATCCTCCAGGCATGATACCTGCAGTACTGGACAGGGGACAAGGCAGACAAAAGCAAGCCAGACTGGCTTAAAACCAGACAAACAGCTTGTCTAATCCCACCCGGACCCCCACGCTGCATGTCCAGCATAACCGCTGGGTTCCTCTTCGTCTCTGCAGTCATGACCCAAACGCCCACCTGGGTTTCATAGCCCTCCAGAGCCTTCTGAGCCTCTTGTTCCTGACCTCATCTGCTTTATCCATCCTTGCTTCCTGACCCCCTTCCTTTGCGGGGGAGATTCGCTCTCTCCCATGTGCTGCCCTACATGTGAGGAGCTCTCCCCTCCCATTATTATACATATGGCTGTATCACCCAAAGGTCCAGTGAGGCTCAGCTGTGCCAGACTGAGCACAGACTTATAGGGAAAGACCATCCCTGCCCTGGGAAGCTTAGAGTCTAAATAAATCAGCTAGGAAGGTAAAATGAGGCAGAAGGCGATGAAGTGACTTGCCCAAGGCCACCTAGAGGCTAGAATGCCAGATGCCCAAGTTCCCACCTACTGCTGCTCCCCCGGGTCACACCACCTTGGAGCCAGCATGTTGTTTCTTCTGTGAGGGTTCTGATTTAGCAAACCACTTTAGCACATGCTTAAATCCCACAGACTACAGTGGGACTGAGACGTGCTTACGCACTTTGCGGAATCAGAGCCTCCATCTTCCTTCCAACCACCTTTCCTCTCCGCTGCTCACTGAAGAATCACATTGTAGCACTGGATACTTGGGATGCTATATAGAAATCTACAGGCCAGATCCTCAGCTCCATTGATACCAATAGCACCAGGCCCACTTGCACATGCTGAGGATCCGGCTCTCACAAAATCCAGTGGATTCTCCATATCTGTATCAATAGCAAAAGCTACTCTCCATCAGGATGTGTTGGGAATGACCTTTCGGCATCATTGCTGTCATGGATCTTTTAGGGAGTGACTGTGGGTTAACATTAACCATGGCTTCCCTGCACTGCCCTGCCTTTCAGGATCATTCCAGGGGGCAAGAGGGTATATTTCTCTCCCCTTGCCCCTTTCAACCTGGTCTGCTTTGCTGAGACCACATGAGCACTGATTGCAATAGGGAATGCTTAGCAGCTGGGAACCGCCATGAAGAGGCCCTCGTTTTGACCACTGTTAGAAGCAGGGACCTAAAGAATAAAGTTACCATGTCTTTTACCCAATCCTTCCAGCTCCACGAGCCTCTTCCAGGCCATTTTAAGTAGAGCTGGGTGAAATTTTCTGGGCTGATAGTTTATTTGATGAAAAATGCAGTTTTGGTCCACCTAGGAGCAGCAGGGACATGCTGCTGCTTGCGGGGAACTGCCTGAAGTGAGCATCCCCCAGATCTGGCACCCCAAAACCCCTCCCTCTTAGTTAACTGGAATTTTTCACTTATTGGCAGCCCCTATTCCCTCAACATGCCGGATAAAAAAGCTTTTACCGTGTGTGTCAGTGTGTGTGTATAAAATTTATTTTTCAGAACTGCTGCTGAACCAATAAAAGCTATTTGGCCCATTATAATTTTAAGACACCTGTGGGCCCTTCCCATAGCTGCTGTTATGCTCTAGAGATGAAAATTCTTCCTCCACTGAAGATTTGCGATTCTCAGCCTGCTGACATTTCACTGTCCTCTGGGGACAGAAGCCAGCGGATATGGGGAAGTGCCTGATCCCATCTTCCCATGGAAGTTTCTCCATTCCTGGTGGAACTTCACTGCCGTATGTTTTCCATCGGCGGGTCCTGCCGGCACCTACGTGTTATGGCATTATTTCCGTGCCACTGGGATTGCACTCCTTCCTGCGAGTGAGGACGCCAAAGCTTCTCAGAGAAGATAAAAAAATCAGCCGTTATACGCTTCACATTTATGGCCTCTCTCTCGTTATTTTAATTTTTGTTGAGCAGCTAGACAAGCTGGCAGCCCCGTGCAGTGCTTGGCACTGCACAATGGTTTAATAATCACCTAATAAAACTTTTCATCTGGCTTCCCACCTCTTCCCCCGCCCCTGTACCCCCACCCCAATCAGGATGTTGGCTGTTGCATAACACATGGCATTGCTGTAGCAACCTTTGTTTAACTGGCTGCTGTTGCAGGAATAAGATGCTGGCATGGAGCATAGTAATTTCCCTGTCTCTGGGCCAAGCTGCAGTTAGATCTGGTGTTTGTAGGGTGTCCTAAAGGTTGTATTTTAATAATGTCATCGTTTCACATTCTGCCCATGTAAACCCTTTGGTGCTAGTGGCCATGCATTGGGGTAACTGGAGGGAGAATTTGGCCCATGATATTTAGCTTACCCTGCCTACCACTGATTCAGAATTGGTGCACGGCCCTTCTGTGAAGCGAGAGCGCACCAGTGTGCCTGGTATTGAAATTGGCACTTTTCAGAGTGACCTCCCAGCTCCCTGCTGATGCTCCAGTGTCATTCATAAAAGCCTTCATACACTTTCGTGCACTTGATGTTTTCCTGGAGTGATCTGAAAGGAAACATGATGCCCAGTCTCCTAGCATGCAAAGGGAAGCATAATAAAATGCTGACACACAGCATTTAAATCCCAAAGAGCTTTGGGCCTCATCTCTGTGGGTGTTCAGCTCCCATTGAAGCCCATAGGTGCTGTGGGTGTTAAGTTGCACTGGCTACGATGCCAACTACAAACTTAAACTAGGCTATAAACTACTGGAGATGCAAGAACCAATTACTTTACCCACCACTAAAATGCAGTCACCTCTGGGGTGGAAGGTAGCAGCTGTTTAACATGTCCCAAAGTTGTGGTGTGTTTTTTTTTTTCTTGACTTGTCAGCTTTTTGGGGCAGGGACCATGTTAACCTCTGTGTTCATACAGCACTAATGGGGTTCTAATCCTAGGTGCTGCTGCAGTATACATATTAAATGCTCATACTAAAAAATCGATCCCAATGTTTGGAGGGGGTGGGGGGTGTTGTCTGAATGTGAGTCTTTAAACATAGCAACATCCCCCTGCAGACTAGGGGCCTGATCCAGAGACTTTCTTTCACTTGTATGGGACCATTCACAAGCTTAAAGTTAAACACATGCTTAAATGTTTTGCTGAGTAAGAGGTTCTGTTGGCATTCCCTCTATTGTTCTGCCTGTTCCTTGAGATGACAGGTGTGTGTAAAATATTGTCCAGATGGAATTTCAAGGGGAGTTTAGGGAGGCGGAATGAAAGTGAGGGCCTGGGGCCACTGAGGCTAACATTCCCATGCTTACAAACAAGGCTGTAGCATCTTAAATGACAAGTAGTCAGGAGAATGTTGGTTTGGTCTCTTGGACCTCAGGTGACACCTCCAAGACTACCCTGTGCCTATTACCACATTTGGCTGTGGTCTCAGAGTGACACCTACTGATGCCCCAGCATTGTTTCTTGAAGCATCCAGGGGCTTTGCTTAGAGGATTCCCATTCAAGCTCTGTCTTGGCTTGACCCTACTTAGTGAAATCAGATAGGATCCTAGAACGAGGAGGTGCAGTGTGTGTTCAATGGGCTTTGAGGATGCCAGCGGGCAGATGACCTGGTTAAGTATCTTCAATGTCTAATGTGGTGGAGTTTTCTGCTGTACTTCTGGAGCTTTCTTTAATCCTATAGGTTTTATTTTAAGGCAAGTCTGGTTTGCTTCCCACGTGGTTCTGCAAAGTCAGTGCTTGGCATTTTATACGTTGTACAAAATATAACACCTATGCCACTGGCAGTTTTGGCACATCAGAAAACACAGATTCTTGGCTCCAAGAGGAGGTCAACTCCAGTAGCAACAGGGGCCGATTTAGTCCATGGCACATCTGCAAAGCACGTGAGCTGCTTAGATCCACCAAGAAGTCTGTGCTGCCCTATTTGCAGTGTCTTCATGGCACTAGGGTACAGGCCGGTGCAATCTGACCTCTACAATGGCGCTTGCTTTATATTTTTAGTAAGAAAATCCCCGCTAAATAAGGCTGCTGACTGCATGTGGGAGTCGCAAACAAAGGAAGATTGTCCTTTGAAAGAAAGAAATGATGACTGTAAAGAATGAAACCCGTAGCATTGCCCCCTAAAGGGAAGAGCCAGAATGGCCAAAATAGTGATTTATCGAATGCAACCCCTTGACACCTAAACAAATTCTGTGCAATGTTTATTTGCATGCATTAATGCACAGACAGGCCTACATGGAGGTGAAGTCCCGGTGGTAACCTGCAGAGCCATAGGGGAAATTGCATTTATCATGCAACTTGGACAGCTTCACTTGCATGGACCCACAAATCTGTCTTCCCCAGAATGGCAGCACCTTTGACATTCCAAGCCTCTGAGGGGTACGTGCACACTGCAGCTGGGAGCGTGTCTTGGGCTAGCCACCCAAGTCCAGGCCCACTTAACCCCCTAGGTCTGAGCTCACAGCTGTCTAGTCCAATCCACCACTCATGTCACAATGTCCACACTGTTATTTTTAGATTGCGAGCTCAATCGGAGCTAGTGCTTGTCTGTCTCTCCAGGCTGGAGGCTTGATCTCAGCTGCAGTGTAGACATATCTTGAGGGGGGGTTTCAACCAGCTAGTGTATTATTTAAATTAACTGCTCTTCCCACCCATCCCCCTCCCAAATTTGGAATTTCCCCCCAGAATTATCCTGGCCTGATGAGCTAGATGGGATGGGATAGCTTAGTGGTTTGAGCATTGGCCTATTAAACCCAGAGTTATGAGTTCCATCCTTGAGGGGGGCATTTAGGGATCTGGGGCAAAAATTGGGGATTGGTCCTGCTTTGAGCAGGGGGTTGGACTAGATGACTTCCTGAGGTCCCTTCCAACCCTGATATTCTATGATTCAATTTGGGAGGAGCAGCAAGTTTAAGGACCCATACCCGCTGACTACAGTAGGGTACATTTTTTCAGACAAATAGTTTATTCGGTGAAAAATAGTTTAGGCCATTCACAAAACTTCCAGAGGAGGACTGCTACTGCCACTGCTCTTCTTAGCCCGGTGGGTTGGGTACTCTGGTAGAATATTAGAAATCCAGGTTCAAATCTTGGCTCCAGACCCACAATGGGCTTCTTTGATGCTCTGACAAATTTCAGATTCAGATCAACCTCAACTGATGTATTTTTTTTCTTTTTCGGGGGGTTGGAACTGCCACCGAACTGAAAAATCATTGTGTACAGTCCTACTTGTGACCCACCAGGGCTCGAAACAGGAGTCTGGATCCCCAGCCAGTGTAAACTGGCAGAACTCCACTGAAATCAATGTCTCTTTGTTGATTTATGTCAGCTGAGGACCTGGCTCCAGAACCTTTCTGTGCTTAGAAAAGGGAGATTCCCAGTGCTTAATTTGCACCAGGGCTGAGCCCCGGCACCTCTAGGCTCGGCAGTTCAGAGCTCCGTCATCTCCGGGCTTGCTGCATCAGTTATGAATATAAAATAATTGCTTGAGCCCCAGCCCCAAATTAAGCACTGGAGAGCCCCCAGTGGGAGACACAGCACTTGCTGCTAGTCCTGAAAAGACACTGGACTTTATAATACTGACATTTTTCTGCACCAAAGTTATTTTAGTTCATTAAAATTTAGTGGTCGTAATTCCCCCCCCCCAGCCTGTATTGCTGGACTAATGGTACAAAGGTACTTTGTTTTACAGGTGGAAGGACACAAAAATAGGCCCAGTTAAATTATTTTTAATTGCTCATAAACCTTCCTACAGTCATTTCTTTTTAACTTGCACCAGGTATACAAATTATCCAAGGGTGCAGAGTAGTCTGATAATGTCCCTGGCGTTCCCTGGAAATGCCCTGCCGAAGGATACTGCCAGTGACTCACCAGTCTGAAGCTCTGGCTGAGAAAACCTTCATGCCACACCTCTAGGTGTGCCCTCAACGGAAGGGGAGCTGGGTCTCGTGACCCTCCAAAGGGGCAGAGGTTCAAGTCAATATATGGCCAATGTGTAAAATTAAACACATGCTGTAGGTCTTTGCCAGAAGCCGGAATGGGCGACAGGGGATGGGTCACTTGATGACGACCTGTTCTGGTCATTCCCTCTGGGGCACCGGGCATTGGCCACTGTCGCAAGGCAGGATACTGGGCTAGCTGGGCCTTTGGACTGACCCTGTCTGGCCTTTCTTATGTTTGCTGAATCGAGGTATAAGTAACTTCCATTAACTGCAACAGGGCAGTGAGCTTTCCCTAGCCCTTAAACTTGGGAGAATCTGGAACAGACCTACAATAGGAGAAGTAGGGGGAAACAACCTAACTAGTTTAAGGATGGAACTTGATACGTTTATGAATGGAATTATAGGATGGGATGGTGATCCGTTGTTCTCCATGCCCACCGAGGGTAGGACAAGGAGTAATTGACTTAGTTTGCAGCAAAGGGGATTCAGTTTAGATATTAGGAAGTAATATGTTCCTACCAAAGGGTGGTTAAGCACTGGAATAGGTCACCTGTGGGAGTTTGTGGAATCCCTGTCATTGGAGGTTTTTAAGAACAGGTTGGACAAACACCTGCCAGGGATGGTCTAGACATACTTGGTCCTGCCTCAGCACGGGGTGAATGGACTAGGTGACCTCTCAAGGTCCCTTCCAGCCTGACATTTCTATGATACTATGATACCAGGGGCCTGGACTTGATGACCCAGGAGGTCCCTTCCAGTTCTGTGGTATTTAGGAAAATAAGTCAGTGGCAAAGGCTACATGTAGACAAGGTGTGGACAAGCATTTCCCAAGCCTCTACGTGCAGCTCTGCTAATGCACCTCACTTCTGCCCCGCAGATTCTTCTGCCGTTCCAGTCTTGGTCTGTCCCCATCCAGAGCTCTTCCCAGATGTGATTTGCAATGCCTTACCATATGGGGGGTGCTGTGAGAAAGTTGGGGTAGGTCGGAGCACAGGTGTAACCCCCAAATCCTCAGCTGGCGCATGGTCCTTAGTCTGTGTGAGCAGAAGAAGCTTCACGTCTGCTTTAACTAATGCCAGGGCTGGGGAAAGGATTGGGGCTGGGTCAGATACCACCTGAGCATGGTCAGCAACGGTGCCCCGGCCCTCCGGGACTGAACAAGTCTCGACACAGGATCAAATCCGTGTATTGAGTTTTGGCAAAGCCTTGGTTCACTTCTTAGTTTATTTGGGCTGGATTCGGTGAAATCAATGAGGTTACTCTAGATATCAGAGGTCAGAATCTGGCCTCCATATCCCTGAGCTGATATCTCTCTGCTGAACAGAAGCAACTCTGCAGAAGAAAGCAGGGCCCCGGTGGCCCAAAGCATGACCCTTGGGAGCATGATGCACACAGGTCCTGCATGTTGGCTGCCCTGCGCAGATCTCTCCTTAGCCATGCTGCAGGGACATCTGGATGGTGTATATTACATGTTGTTCTTAAAGGTACGGTAAAACCTTTCTCTGTGGGCTCACATTCACACTTGCAAAACAGGGCACTTACTGCTGGGTGGTCCTGGACCATGAGTGCATTTTTAATTAAATTTAAACACCAAGGACCATGGGAAAAATCTGTAACGGTGAGCAGGAGACTCACTAAGCAGCCCTTTTTATGGCAGGCCGTATAGAATTAAGACAGGTGGGACTTAGGAGCAAGTGGTGTTTGTGGAGGGTGTGGGAATTATTCTGGCACCTGCCTAAAGAATGGATGCGCCTTCAAAATGATTTCCCTACTTGAGTTTTTACTAGTTTTTCCCCTCCTCGCCTTGGCTTTAATTTTTCATTTGAAAGCTAAAAAGATACAGGACAACTGGAGATGGGTCAGCTAAGTTGAGGACTAGCCAGCACCCCTCAGCTCAGACTGATCTGCTGGTTAAAGGTGGTTAACTCTAGAACTGATTGGGAATTTTTTGACAAAAGTTTTTTTTAGTTTTTTGGTCAAAAAATGCTGATTCCTCAAAATGGAAGCCTTTCATGGGAAAGGGCTGGTTCGGATGAAGTTTTCCCCTTGAAAAACGTTTTGAAAAAGCAGTTTCAAAATTGGCAAAAACATTTCATTTCTCCATTTTCCAAAGAAAACAAAATACCTTCCCCCTCCCCCTCCCCGCCCCGGTTCGGAATGACTTTTCATTGTAAAATTTAAGCTAATTACAGTAAAAATAAATATATAACTTAATGACAGAAATAAAACAAAATGTTTCAATTTACCTGCAGGAAATTACCCCCCCCCCCCAAACTTTTGGTCCATCAAATTTTCTAGATTTTTGACTTTCTGTCCTGATTCAGGATGGGAAATCTTGGAACATTTCATGGGATTGGAAACCATTTTGCATCCAGCTCTTGCTAACTTTGCCCAACCCCTTTGTTCTCCTGCTAACTTGGTGTTTCCTGGGTCTGGAAGCTGCCCCGTTGTTCTCCAGGAACTAGGTCATCACTGAATACAAGGGACATTCAACTCCTAGTGGTGGGAGCAGATTTCCTTTCCTACAGGTATAGGTACTTACATTTTTTGAGCCAAGAGACCAGGGTTCGAGCCCCAGATACACATCGAAGGGTGTGATTTCTGTACAACTGTATCTGCTGTCTGCAGTATGTGGACATGTTACAGATTGATAAGGGAAGTGGGAGCAGCGAATAACATTGAGACAGGATGTTCTCAAAGAGTTTCCAGCTACCTGAGGACAGGAAATCTATCTAGCTAGACTCTTGATGCCTATCAAACACTCCCTGGATATCTTTCAGAAGAACCTATTCTCCTGAGACTCCTTGTCCAGTTGTGCAAAACCAGGAGGTTTGTTTGAGCATCTGAAGTCACGAGTGCTTTACGCATTAACCATACCCTCAGGGTCATTTCTTGCTGTATTCACTGGAGGTGCATTGTTGACTCGCTGGATTTATACTCATTAAAATGTCTCACAACAAGCTCAGGAGATGTTGCTCAAGCATGGGGTTCCAGCTGCAGTTGATAATGCTTAGGTCCACTCCAAATTTGGAGATACGGGCAGAGGAAGTCATGTAACTCTGTGACGTAATTCAATGTTCATTGTGGTGACATGCAATCCAAGTGATGAAGGACCTATGTGGAGGGCATTGGCTCAGAGTGGGGGATACCCCATCTTCTTTACTACCCATACTGTTGCCTGACAAACTTCGGGGAGTTGAATTTAACACTCCTCGAATTCCTATAATCCAAGAGACATGCTGGCTCCTGTGGCATGGAGGCATTGGGGTTGGATAGCCTGGGCACAGGGAGTCCCTTCTCCTGCCCTAATCCTCCTGTGCAGGAGACAGATAGAAGGTGGCTACCCATACTCCCTGAGCATGAATGGCTGGAGAGGTCGGGCACTAGCTTTCCAGTCCTGACAGAGGGGGCATGCCTGGGTGGAGTAGCAGTGTCCATGCCTGTATGATGAGGAGAGCATGCCACACCTTTTAATGTGTGAAGGAGCGGCTGACAGTGAGAATACCCCCTCTCACCCATCCTAGTGAGAGGCATTATGTCTTCTCGGGGCCTCCATAAGCATGACTAATCAGTCTGGCTAGGTCAGGGCAGTACAGAAGGTGCCGAGCAACCCTCACCCACACAGCCCTGGCACTGCACCTTGATCCTGACCTCCAACAGCATTGTACCCCCAGCTCTCCCTGCCCTGAGATGTGATGCCAGAACCAGTAGTGGTTTTATGAAGGAGGCATAGACATGCTTTAGCTCAACCACAAGTCATTGGGCTCACTAGCATTCACTCATGTAGGAGGCAGGAAAATAATGCCCTCCATTGCAGGAGTCACTGGATGAATTTCTCTGGATCTGTGTTATATTGAAGGCCAGACTAGATGATCATAGTGGCCCCTCCTGGCCTTAACCTATGAACTTCCACAAGGATCCAAAACAAGTCAACCAAACTGCTTTTGACTTGCAACCTGTGTCAGGATTCGAACACAGACCTGTTAAAGGAACTATTCCCCTGTTCTCTATTCCGCTTGTATGCCAATACTGCAATGTTATCATCCGCATTTTCCCCTCCTTTCGTTCTCTGCTTTCCTTGTCTTTTCTTCTCATCTCCCCCGTCTGTCTGTCTTACCATTTCATTAAGACAAACAAGCAAACAAATAACAAACCCAGGCCAAGGGAATGCCGTGGAAAAAGCAGAAGACGAAACATTTCATGTACCTCTCCCTTTAAGGAGCCAAGGGCACAAAATTACAGGTTTGAAACTCTGCAGTCACCAGCACCTTCCTCCGAATGCTCAGCCACACAGCAGATGGGCCTGGCTAGTCTAGATATCCAGAGCTTCAGTCAGAGAGCAGAATCTAAACCATGGAGAAGCTGTGTGTGTGGGGGAAGCAGAAAAGGGACGGGAGGACAGAAGGGGCGCTGCTTTCTTCTGTACACCATGAAGCAGCGTTCCTTGGTTGTGCTGGAAGGATCTGGGGAGCACCTGTCTGTCTAGGTGTTTATGCCAGGCCCATCACTGTGGTATCTAGGCTCCTGGCACAATTATAGCAATTATGGGCCAGATTCTCTCCTGTTTTAAATTGGGGCAGATCCATTGAGTGAAACAGAGTGACACTGCTTTATGCCCACTGAGGAGCTGGCCCACTATAGTCTGTGTTTACTGAAAGAGGACACAATTGTGTAACCTTTGCTCACTTTGACAAGCGCTGACTTGCACAGGGAATCCAGTGGGGCAGCTGATGGGGTTAGGTGTCCCCAGTATGAGCAATGTTGCACAATGTAGCCTTCTCACAAGATGGCCGGCTTCTTTAAGGGCCAGGAGACCTGGGACCAGCCAGCCCTGTTCAGTTATCAGACCCATCTGGGAAGGGATCAGGAGATCCTTATAAAAGGTGTGGAGAGCTCACTTGAGAGCAACTGCTGGAGGGTATAGGCCCTGAAGCAGGGGGAGTGAAGGAAAAGATGGGTCCTCCTTTCAGCACTGAGAGAGACTGGGGGAAAGCTTCTGCGAGCTGCTGCTCAGGGTGGGCAGAGGAACTGCTTTTGCTTTGATGATTTGCCTAAGTTTTATGTTTGAAAAGCAAAACTGTGCCTAGAAGAGACTTGGGCATGGCCATGAGTCCTTCCTAGGATGGTTGGGAGATCCAATGTGAGTGAGGGGAAAGTGAGAAAGCAGCTAGCCTGAACCTAGACCAGGTAAGCTGGTCCTGCCCTAATAAATCAGATACACACTGGGTGACATCCTGAACCTGTCAGCGGGAGTTTCCCCATTGATCTCAGTGGGGACAAGATTTCACCCCAGTGCATACTTTGAATCGGTGTAAATTGCTAGCTTACGTTCATGCAGTGAAAACTTTGTTTGCTTCGACTCCAGTGACAGAGCCTTGAGCAGCCTGGTGAAGACTCGAGGAAGAGAAAGAAAGCATTCTTTGAAGAAAAAGTGATCCTGCAATGGAACTGTGGTGCAGCTGATAGAGGGGGAGACGGGCCGTAGCCTACCCTGTTCAATCAAGCATCGGATTCATTTTGTTTGATATATTCAGCAGGTTAACAACGTACAGCCACTAAGCTGAAGGTTAAGTTTTTCACCTCTTAAACTTTCAACAAAGTTATTACCGTAGCCACTGGAACTATTCCAATTTGTACCAGCTGAGGATCTGGCCCAATGATATTTAGCACTAAGGCTAATTGAGAATTTTCTGTCAAAAAGTGTTTTTCAACAGCAAATGTGGTTTCCACAAAGATCAAAATTTTCTATGGGAAAATGTCAGTTTCACAGACACGTTTTTGATTTTCTGTCGGGGAAAATCCAAGGCACCCAAGGCAGCCCAGGAGAACAATGATCAATATTGAACTCAGCCGAAATGAAAGGTTTTGGTTCATTGCAACAGAAACGAAACATCTTCATCCAAACCGTTTTGCCTTGATCACAGGTGTTGGAATGAAACATGTCTGCGTTTCCAAACAAAAATCTGATTGCAACTTTCTGTCGCACAAAAAATCGTCGTTATTTGATCTTTTCGTCCTGTTTGAAAACATATTTCTAAATATCAGAATTTCCCCGGGGGTGAAAATTCTAATTTTTGACCAGCTCTGTTTAGCACCAAAATAGCTCTTTACGTCTGCAAAGGGCTCCCCAATCACTCAGCAATCCTCATACTGTGCCTGAAGGTATCAGCATCCCCATTTTGCAGATGGGAAAACTGAAGCACACAGCAATGACAGGACTTATCCAAGCCCACACATAGGCAGGGCCGAGCTTGGACAAAAACCCAGGCGTTCCTGGCTTCCAAGTATGTGCTCATTTCCCTTCTTTGCTTTTCTCCTTGTTCTGTCTACTGTATGTTAATGTAAATATTATTAGTAACTAGGATTTGACATTAGTCTACACAACTTTACTCAGTGGGTGAAATTTACCCCTGTGCCAAGGGCCAACTCAGACCGTATGGGGTTTGTCTACCCAGCAACTAGTCATGCTTGGCTGGCCCTTGCCGTTTTGGACTTGCACTATTCAGGCTGCAGGGCTCTTTCATTGCTGTGTAGACTTCTGGGTTTGGGCTGGAGCCTAGCCTCTAGGACCCTGCAGGGTGGGAGGGTCCCAGAGCTCGGGCTCCAGCCAAGCCCAGAAGTCTACATAGCAATGAAACAGCCCTGCACCTCTAAATCAGCTGGCCTGAGCCAGCCACGGGTTTTTCTTGCCTGTGAAAACGTACCCATACTGATCATCTGCACAGGGTAAAACTAAATTCCACCCTGAGGGTTAGATCTTGTGCTCAATTACATAAGTAAAACCAAACTGACTCTGTGCTCCTCACCAGTAGAACTCTATGCATCCAAAGTATGTGTGGACTAGACAATTACATTGATAGTACTTTACACGCATTTCTGCACTATGCCATCTGCTTCTGTTGCTTCGTAGATGACAGTATCTTGCAGTTAGGTTTCATTTTCCAGTTTTCAAATTGCTTCAAATAACTGAGAAAACATGGGCTGTGTATCAGGAAGGACTCTTGGTCTGAGAGCTGATGAGAGAATGTCTGCTTGCTAGGGTAACAGCAGCAGCGAATTATTGATCAGTATTCACATTTTCTGTGGAAAAAAACCCTATTTTCCAACTATTTGGTGGCATTTTTGATAAAAAATGTGATCAAAATGGTCATGGGGATTTTTAGTTTGTTGAAAACTGGGTTACATTTATTCAGCTCTTGGCAAACAAAACAATTTTCATTTTGATGACAGAGTTTCACAAATAATTGAGAGTGAATGGAAAATGGATCCATTCCAAAGCCTGTGAAATAGAAAAAATCTTGAAATTTTAAAGGTTTTCCAAGAACCATTTTTTTTCTTATCGTTTTCAAACAGCTCTACAAATCAACCCAACCCAAAACTTTGCTAAAAATTCAGTGAAATAGACTTTTGGCTCAAGATATCTTTAGACCTTTTGCACTGCCTAATTATGTTTGGGACTGGAAACAAGACAATCCTGTGAGAATGGCTATCTTCATGGGTGTATGTGGACCAGATCAAATCACAACACAATAGAGATCTTACAAGAACCTGATTCCATGTAGATCTCTGACCTAGATTCCAGACAATCCATGGTCCAGATACATGTGGATAAGCTTCAGGGTAAGTGGGCCAGATCCCCCACTGGTATAAGTCACCTTAAATAGAGCATCTCTGAATTAAACCAGCTGAGGCCCAAGTATCAAACTTGGGATGTTTGCCTCTCCAGAATATTCCCGTATGAGGCAAGTCACTGGCTATTATTCTTTCCCCCTGAGTTACCATGTACTTTGAAATCTAAGTGGAAGACATTTGAGTTCTAAGTTCTGTTCCTTTACATTATCTTAATGTGTTGTCTGAGTGACCCCATTCTCCTAATACACACTGATACATAGGAGAAATGCCTGATAAATGCTTAAATAGTACATTATTGCAAGACACTCTGACATATTGTATTTCACACTACTGCAAGCGCTAATGCAATCTCCAACTAGGCTCGGTCAATCTGAGTCTCAGCACTTGTGTTCCTTTCTCAAGGCTTCTTGATCAAGTGCCAGCTACTGTAGAGGACTATCATGTTTCTAACGAAGGAAAAAAATAGTGATGTCTTCGACAGTATGTATAAATACCTCATGCCTTCAGGAACAAGCACTGACTTGACTCCGTCTCCCATTGCTAACAAAGAGTTAACGCTCGAGCCATTCCGCCTTGTGAAGGAAAGCAAGAGCAACTTGGATAAGATGCCGAGATTGGGAGTCACAACCAGTTCCAAAAAAACTCTTGGACCAGAGCTCACACCGGGTAGGATTTCAACGTCTTGTCCACAACGATCCACAATTAAAATTTCTTGTGCTAAAGTTTCATGGTGAAACAAAAACCCTGAGATTCCACTGCTTTTCTCCCTGCCCCCACCCATCCCTCCACTCACAATGCAGTGAGATGGAGGGAACAGGAAACCTCCAGCATTTTGGCAACTAGCGCTGCCCTGTTTTACATATTTTAGTTCCATCCTTTGGAAGAACTATAAATCTTCCCCCTATGGTGGTTTTTTTTGTTTTTTTTTTAAACTCTCTTCAGCTCAGCTGGGTATATGGTTACAACCTTCATGTTGCTTCCATGTATGACAGATGTCGCTTGGAAGCAGGGAAATTAGAGGTGCTTCCCCTGGCATTAGTGATATATTGATTTATTTAGTGGCATGATAACATAGCAAGGTTGTTTTCTTATTTGCTCCCTTTTTTACTGATGGGCTTTTAGCTCCTGCCTTTACCATCAAGAGGTTTAAAACCCTTCATTTCAGTTCATACACTTAAATTCTCTAATTCAGCAGTTAGACTACAAGTTAGAATAGAGCTATATATAGGGAGCTGGGAACAGGCCAGTGGTCCTGACTGGTATCTCCTAATGGAGAGATATAGAGGTCCCAATTCAAGAAGACATCCCTATTCAATATGAAATTCAATAAAGACAAATGCAAAGTACTCCATTTAGGAAGGAACAATCAGTTGCGCACATACAAAATCGGAAATAACTGCCTAGGAAGGAGTACTGCAGAAAGAGATCTGGGGTCATAGTGTATCACAAGTTAAATGTGAGTCAACAGTGTAACACTGTTGCAAAAATAGCAAAAATCGTTCTGGGATCTATTAGCAGGAGTGGTGTAAGCAGGACATGAGAAGTAATTCTTCTGCTCTACTCCACGCTGACAACTGGAGTATTGTGTCCAGTTCTGGGCACCACATTTCAGGAAAGATGTGGACAAATTGGAGAAAATCCAGAGAAGAGCAACAAAAATTATTAAAGGTCCAGAAAACATGACCTATGAGGGAAGATTGAAAAAATTGGGTTTGTTTAGTCTGGAGAAGAGAAGACAGAGAGGGGACATGGTAACCGTTTTCAAGTCCATAAAAGGTTGTTATGAGGCGGAGGGAGAAGAACTGTTCTTCTTAACTCTGAGGATAGGACAAGAGGCAATGGGCTTAAATTGCAGCAAGGGAGGTTTAGGTTGGGCATTAGGAAAAACTTCCTAACTGTCAGGGTGGTTAAGCACTGGAATAAATTGCCTAGGAAGGTTGTGGAATCTCCATCATTGGAGATTTTTAAGAGCAGGTTGGACACCAGTCAGGGGTGGTCTAGATAATAGTTAGTCCTGCCATGAGTGCAGGGGACTGGACTAGATGACCTCTCCAGATCCCTTCCAGTCCTATGTCTCTATGATTTAGGAAAGGCACTTAGGAATATTTTAAATTGAGGCACGTGCTTAATTCCTTTTCTGAATAGAGAAGGACTTATTCCTTCAATTCCACCCTCTTTGGCAAGACTGACTGAGTATGTTTCTGGCAAGTCCCATTCTGTAGCAGTGTTATCTTCGCGGGGGCTGGATTTGCTCTTGGCCTTGTCTTCTCTTTCCAGTATCTTCTCTTCTTCCATTAGCAAGTGTGTAGCCAGGGAGCTGAAGAGGGCCTACCGTGGACATCTGGCATTTTAAAGAAAATTGAAACTGCCACAGCTGGAAACTTTGTCCTGGGTGGAAGGTCATTCTGATCCTAATTCAGCAGAGTGCCGTAGATGTACTTAAATTCATCCTTGTTCAGTGAGCCACTTAAGCACATGCCTAAAGTTAACCATGTGCTTAAGTCCCTTGAACAGTCAATGGGACTTAAGCATGTGCTTAACTTTACGCAAGTGCTTTTCTGAATGAGCAATAAAGCGAACATAATTTAGCAGCAAAGCAGATGTTGCTGCTGATGTGGTACAGCCACCAACCCTGCATGCCAGCTGACAAGTTCCTGCATCTGGGAACAAAAATGGAGCTGGTCAGACCAGAATCTGTTGTGTTGAACCAGAATCTCAACACAAACGGAAAGGAGTTTTTGTGTTAACTATTTCCTCTGTTTTTTGTTGAGCTCTAGAAGTGACCCGTTCTTCGGGATCTCCTGTTTCTATTACTTCCTCCAGCAAGGGTCTCAGGACGTCTGGTGGAGCCAAAAGACCATAACTGATGCCACCCGTCTTATTCTTGTAGCTCCTTGTCGGCTTTCCCACTGGTGGGAAGACAGGTGGAGACACCTGCCATTGTAGCAGGGATTTACTGGATCTGTCTTCATTTCACATCAGACAAACTGACACCTCTGGTGTTTACAATGCTGCTCCCCTTCTAGGTGTGGTTTATTACCATAACAGAACACGCAAAGCTTTCCAGCCCTCTTTTCCAGGTTCAATCAGTCCTTTCAGTTTAGGCTGAAGTCTTCCTAGTCCTTTACCGGGGCTTCCCCTTGTTGATATGCTTTCCTCCAGGCTGACAATCCTGTTTATCCCTCCTAACTAGGGACCCTTAACTACATGCTCCCTCTCTCTCTTGGCAGCTCTCCCCAAGGTCTGTGCCTGGGAGTTAGGGAGAATCTCTCTGAATTCCCCAAAGTCATTTGGTCTGAATTTATATTCCCCGGAAAGTCTGGTTTTTAGTCACATGCTCCCCTCATGTGACTCCACGATTAATTTCCTTCACCTGGGGAAGTAGTCTGCACATGGCATAGGTGAAGTGATGCCCCATCCTCTTAAAGGGGCAACTCCCTCCAAGACATAAGGGACTTTGTATTGCTTGCAGTGAGTTTCCTAACCAGAATGCTGCCAGTCCTGGTATAACATAAACTATTTGTTGCAAAATAATTTTCTTTCCTTTTTCTGCTTCCCCTTTGAAGTGGCCACACATGTCCAATGTAGTGTTATTTGGCCCACACAGACTCTTACCAGGTTTGCAGCTTTCCATTCCTGGAACACTTCGTCTTTATTTTTAAGCTGAAGTGATAGCAGCTCTCAAGTGTCAATTTTCATATTCAGGGTTTGTCTTGAGCTCATTATAAGTTTTCAGATTTCACAGAGGTTTCAGACTTAGGAAGCGTTTTCCATCGGAACATGCAGCTTTTGCCAGAAGTCAAAATGTTCCCTGGGAACATGTCACTGTTTATGAAATTTTCAGTGGGACAAAGTCAAAATGAATAATTTAAACTTTCTTATTTCAAAAAGGTAAAACCGTAATTTGGACTTCATTATGTTAGACCTCTATTATGTTAAACATTAATTTCAGTATTCTCTGGATTAATATTTTATGTTATAGAGTTTTGATATCACTGAAATGAAACATTTTGGTCTTATCAAAATGAAACCTTTGGACCTCATAGAAAGAAAAATGTTTTGAAAGTTCCAAATCAGAATTTTTGTTTCATGGGAAATTTTCAAAATTTCGGTTTTTCTTTTTGATTTGGAACAAAAGCAAAATTTGAAAGGTCAGAATTTGCCTCAAATTCTGGTTTCCTACCACCTCTACTACTGACCAACCCGAGATACAGCCCACTCCGCATCACTGCCACCACCAACGGGTTAGACATCCGCTGTTGCTGCATTTCCAGCCAGCAATGACTCCACAGCATGGAATTGCACATTTACAGCTCTGTTCAGGATGCCACTGAGGTCCCTGTCAACCCTGAGATGCTACGATTCTGTGATTGCACCAGCCTGTGCAATGGCATGCTTTACACACTGGAGACTTTTATGCTGCCTTCAGAAAATTTTTCTTTCTATGGGTACCTGAGATTTCACGCAGAACTGTTCCACACTCTTTCTAATAATCCCAGTACTAATAACTTAGGTCTATCCTATGCCATTTCAATCAATGGGGAGTTCTCTTTAACAATCACTGTGGCATGATGCAGGTCCTTAAATTGGTCCAGAAGTCAGGAGACCTGGGTTCTCTTCATGACTCTGTTACCACTGACTCGTCTGACATGTGATTCAGAGCAAGTCACAGAGTGTTTGATTTTTCAGGATGGCTCGACAGGCCTCCTGAGCTCAAGTCAACGGCACTCAGTACCACTGGAAAATCAGACCCCTAACTTCTCTGCCTCAGTCTCCCATCAGTAAAATAGGGATAGTAATGATTTATCCACCTTTCTAAAGCACATTGAAATGGAAAGCACTAAGCATTATTATTTTTAATATTGCATGCCCTCAGAGAGGATCAAGTCAAGTTCACACTGGTTTCTAAGCAGAGTTGAATCCTGACTATTGGCAATGGTAAACTATGCTCTACTATCTACACTAATTAGTGGACTAAAGTGACATTTCTACTTTTATAATATTATACATGGGAGCAAGGGATTTGAATCACTTCATAGGTATCTTGACCCTCTTTCCCTGTGGCATTTCTAAAGAACCTATTCTCTAAGAGCCGGATCCACCTAAAAAGTGGGCTGGCTTTCAAAGTGCTGATTGCCCAGCCATTCCCATTAACTTCAGTGGGTGCTTTCCACCTCTACAACTCAGGCCATGTTTACCTGAATGACTACTTATGGATTTAGGTGCCTAACACTCGGCACATCCTTTAGAAAATGTTTCTGTGGAAACAGTATGAAGATGGCAGGAGAGAGTAGAGTCTTGCTTACAGCAAGGCATGGCTTCTGTGGCAAATTCTGTGCCTGAGGAATCCTGGATTAGGAGTAGAGTGAAGGGATTTGCCATAATTATTGTGACGGCTCCTATTGCAATGGCTGTGTAATTTGCAGGTCTGTCACTCTGTCTGTAGTGTCAGAAACTGCTCCCTGGGGAGTGCCATGTAGGGGCATGCCCAGATTTCCTCCTGCTTCCTCCCATCAGAGAAACGTGGGGAGGAGGGTCACACACAGATACTGCTCCCTCTCCCCCGATGTTCTTCCGTGCCTCATAATGGGCTGTGAGGGGTTGTAGGAGGGGGGTTCATGGGGTTAGGGGAGAAGGGGGCATAGTGCAGGGATAACGGGTGCAGGAGAAGGGCAGGAGTTAAGGATGCAGGAGGGAGGTGCAGCGGTTGGGGGCAAAGGGGGCTCAGGAGACGGGCAGGAGTTGCGGGTGCAGGAGTGGAGTGAAGGGGGAGTGTAGGAGTTGGGGCAAAGGGGGAAGTGCAGGGTTTAAGGGCAATGGGGGAGGGGGGAGCTCATAGGGGCAATGGGGGGGGGTGCCATGCCCACAGGGGCACCAAAATACAAGTTCGCCCAGGGTGCCATTTTCCCTAAGGCTGGCCCTCAAATCCGGAGTCACTCCTCCACTGTTATTCCAGTGTGAATGTAAAAATCTGTCAATGGAGTTCATTTCAACACATACCAAAGATATGAAATGCACAGCTAGCAAAGCTCTCCTCTCTCCTCAGTTTCTCCAACAGCACAGATATCACTACCAGCTTCCCAAGCGCTCTGGCTCATAATCGGGGCATCACCTTCTCCCTTTCTCTAGACCCATACCTCCAGGCCCTGTCCAAGTCTTGTCACTTCTACTTACAGGACGTTTGTAAGCTTCAGCTTTTCCTGTCTGTCCAGCTCATGTTCAGACCCTCACCATCTTACACATCAAGGAGTGTAATCAGCTCTTCTCGGCCAGCTACACGGCTCCCTTCCAGACCATTCAAAATGCTGCTCCTTGGCTCGTCGTTCCAACCACAGCATTGCCAACCCTCACAATTGTATTGGGAGTCTCATGCGAGCTGGTGGTTTTCTTAAAGCCCCAGATGCTGGAATCATGAGAATCTCAGCTTTCCATTAAATAATCAGCACGTTTCTTGCTTTCACAGCCGTGGAGAAAAATGGAAGATGTGAAGTGGGAGGCCCCTGGGGGCACAGAAAATAGAAGGAAAATAAAAAGAAACTCAGTTATTTTTAAAAAAATCTTATGATTTTTGCAGGGCCTGGTTCATGATTTTTGAACAGTTGGGCCTGGCCCAACATCAGCACACTCTTTACAACCATCCACCAGTTCCCCTTCCTCCATCACGTTAAACACAAGCTCCTTGTCTTTGCCTTTAAGGCCCAGGGCCATTTGATCTTGCCCTATCTGTTGGATACACTAACCTATGGAGCTGTCAGCTCCTGCTGTTGTTTTGCCAATGAATCAGCCTCAATCACCCGCTCACGGGGAATATGAAAGAAGTCTTTACAATCATAAGTGGTGTGGAGAAAGTGAACCTTTTGATTGTTTGGATTTTTGTTACCCATGAAGGGCTTACATTTTAGTTTGGGACTTGGCTGGAATGCTAAGCCACATCACCAGCTCCTGCCTGTGTGGGGAACACTGAGGGACCCACCTTACAAGAGGAAACTGAGGCACCGAGGAACTGCAGCACTACTCTCAGCCACAGAGGAGGGGCGGCTGGGGGGCGGGGAGGGGCTCTATGGGCAGCCACACCCTGTGATGAGTGCCTGGCTACAGAAGATGATCCGTTAGCTCAAGTTGTAGAGACTCATGTTTTTAGCTTCGGGGCTCCCTGGTTCAATCCCCAACGGTGGCCAGTGTGACATCTGTCACAAGTGCACTTCAGAGACTTGCCTGCGTGCATGACAGTCTTACTGAACACGTCAGACCCCCATGGCTCACTGCTGGTGTAGCAGCATCCATCCCTAAAAGCACGTCCGATCCGCGGAGCAGAGTTTTCCTTTCGCGTGAAGAAACCATACATTTTCTCGCTTCCCTGTCCAAGCAGCGTTGCCACCTCACTTGGGGTTAGACCATGCTAATTGCACACAGCCCCTAGTCAAAGGGGAAGTCACGGTGTAGGGACGCACTGCCCAATGAGGAGCACTGTGCTGCCCAGAGGCACAAAGACTCCCAGGGCTCCTCTGCTGCTCTGGGATGGGTGGGAGCAATTTGCAACACTCTTTTATCCTTCTCTTCTGCATGGCCAGCCAGCTTCAGTGCCTGGTCTGTAGGGGAGGTGGAGACAAGCATAGCTCCGCCCACTCCTGGCCCCTCCCACTTGCTGCTGGGTGGAGGGAGAGCTACAGATGAGAGCTAACACTGTCTGCGTAACAGTCGGGGAGGACTTACTCCCTTTGACTCCCTGACGTGGCACGTTATGGCTAGAAACAAGCCAGCTCTTATGGCTTGGAGGCTGCACCAGTAAAGCTAATGGAAGCTTTTCTGTTGACTGGAATGAGAGCGGGATCAAGATCTTCATGGAGATCCTTGCATCACTACGTGCAATACAACGATCTGCTCGATGGGAGATAAGGGCGAGTGCGAGCAGTAATCCTGCCACTCAATTTATTTAGGGCATAATCGAAATGCTCAAGAGCTGGGATAGATTCCAACTGTTTGAGCTGCTTGGGTTTGCTGGGTTCCCTTCTCCCCCCCCCCCAAAAAAGTGCATATCAGCTAACTCAACCCCCCCAGTGATTTAAATGCCTGCCATTGCTGCTGGTACCAGCCCTGTAAAAAGAACTGGCCCCCGTTCAAATCCTTCGCCTTACTAAATGTTTAGGGATTTGGAGCCCATACATGCAATTACTGCATGCTTCTCAGGAAGAGAAAATAGCCAACAGCTGTTCTGGCCCCTGATCAATTACGATAGGAGGAAGAGGAGAGGAGGGGGGCAAATCTGCATACAATTAGGAAACAATTCTAAAAATGGGTGTTTGGAAGGGAAAAATATGTGGCCCTGCAGTGTAGGATTAAAGTCTAGCAGATATGAGGAAATCCCCATCACTGGATTGGAAGGGAGAGAAAGTAGCCGGTGAAGTGAGTGCCACTCTGTGGGCTGGTGGGGGGAAGAGGTACCTTTGCTGAAAGGATCTCAACACGTGAATCCTGATCTGTAAATTGAACTCCAAGGCAGGGACATGCTTTCAGATGGTGACCAGGGTTAAACGATGCTCTTAAGTGTTGTCCATTTACACTGGAGACTTTCTTATTAGTATTTATTAGTTGGTTAGAGTAATGCCTAGGAGCGGTAGTCGTGGAACAGGACCCCATTGTGCTGGGAGCTGTACGAACACAGCAAAAAGATGGTTCCTGTCCCAAAGACCTTATAATCTAAGTATAAAACAAAAGAGAATAGGGGGATATAGACATATAGGGGTACAAGGAAACAGCAAGACAAAATTGGTCAGCAAAATGGGCAGTGGTCTTGACACACCAATGGCCCAACTGTTGCCAATTTTGTTGTGGGCATCACAACGTTCCTACGGATTCGCCCTCCCTGACTCTGGTGCTGCATTGGAACCGGCATAGGCAGTGAAAAACGATGTGCTAGTCGATAGGGCTGGTCAGGGTGTAGTCTCCCAAGTGGAGGTTTTTAAGGTCAGGCTTGACAAAGCCCTGGCTGGGATGATTTAGTTGGGGATTGGTCCTGTTTTGAGCAGGGGGTTGGACTAGATACCTCCTGAGGTCCCTTCCAACCCTGATCTTCTATGATTGTATGATTCTATGAATGTGGGCTGTGACTTTCAAATGAGAGATAGGGGTCCCGGATTTCATTGAAACTCAATGGGATTTGGGTACCTAACGCCTTGGGTTTGTTTGAAAACCCCAGCCTTGGAGTCATCTGAAGAGCTCCGAACCAGCCTTATTCTGTCAGGTGAAAGCATGGTCTTATGGCGAGGGCACAGCTGCGGGAGTTGTTATGGGTTTTATTCCAAGCTGTGCTGCAAGTTTTCAGTACGATGCTGAGCAAGTCACTTGATGTCTCTGTGCCTCAGTAAAATGGGGGTAACAATAATTTGCTCTGTGGGGTACTAGGATGTAAATTAAACTCATGATTTTATAGCTTATTGAGATCATTGGGTGGAAGGTGCCGTACACTGGCAAAGTATCATTGTCCAAAGAAGGGAGGTTATTATGATTGTTATATATACACAGAAATAAAGTGGATGAGGTGATATCTTTTATTGGATCAACTTCCATTGGTGGAAGAGACAAGCTTTCAATCTCCACAGGGCTCTTCTTCAGGTCTGGGGAAGGTACTCAGAGTGTTACCTAAATTTAAGGTGGAACAGATTGTTAAGCATCAGGAGTTAACTCATGTTGCAAGAAAACCATTCAAAATGAACTGGGCAATTAACACCTCTGCAGTCATAGGAGACAGAATTGGTGGGTTACCCGCTGTTGCAATACTCATGAGACATGAAGCCAGTGTCTTTCTTGAGTCCATGGTGTTTGGTGTCTAACAGAGTTACGAATTCTTTGGGTTTCCTTTGAGGATGAGGACTCAGCGGTCAGATATGGAGTGATCGTTTTGTGTAAAGCGCGAACATATGCGCACACAAACACACACAGAGGGAGAGAGTGTATAGAACGATGCAGAAACTGAGTTTCCATGCAGCAAACATTTTAGAAATTTTCAAAATTTGTTTTAATTCCAAATTGGAATGAAAATGGAATTTTTTTTAAAAAAAACCCACCCCATTATTTTGGGGGTAATCAGAATGGTCTGATTTAGACTTTAAAAAAATTCAAAATGAACAGTTATTGTGAAAGGAAGAATACAAATATTTCATTCTGATAAGGTTGAAATGGAACATTTTGACCTTAGCAAAACGTTTCTTCCACTTTTTTAAACAAAATTCTGTCAGAACGGACACTTTCCTCCAGAAAGTTTTGAGTTCAACAAATTGGCATTTTCTGATAGCAAAACATTCCATCGGAAAATTCTTGACCAGCTCTGTGCCAATAATTTAGCAGACACTTTGTAGACAGAGGTAGTTTTGTGTAGGTTGGTACAGCACATCAGAGCATTGGTTCTCAATATTTTCTGTATTGTGACCTCCTTTTCCAAACAGGGACCCACTGGGATCCTCTCCCATGTTATCGGTATATTGGAAGGACAAGATATGACTCCTTGATACCTGCCCAGTTGGAGAACCCATGGATGAGAATGAAGTGAAAGAGTAATTAGCAAGTTGGTGAACACATTGACCCATCGCTTCTGGAGAACTTGGCTCAACTGCAAAGACGACACACTTGAAATGAATTTGGTGGTTTCCAGAGCCTTTCACCTCTAAGTCACTGATTCCAGTCCAAAGCAGCTTGGTAGACCCTGAAAGCTGTTACCTTCTGAAGCCAGGTCAATGACATATGCTGAACTGAGATTGTGGGTCAGTTCCCTGATCACAGGAGTGAACATCTGAGCAAAACATGGTTTTATTTTTTAAAAGCAAATGTCTTTTTTTGACAAGATATCCATCTTTTGCCAAAAATTCAGGTTTTCCTAAAAAAAAATGAAAACTGATATCAGCATTCAGGGACCAAAACCCAATTGTTTTCAGTTGCTGACTTTAACTCCGAGCTGGTTTTCACTCCTGTTAGCCCTGAAGTGCCAGCAGTGAGTTGAGAGCAGAGTGACCCAGGGTCCAGTCCTTCCTTTGTAGATTGAGAGAATAGTTTAGTAGGCACCAATCAGCCATGTTACGAATTCTTATAATTTTATGATTATTGGAGAATCTCAACTTTCTTTATTTTAAGAAAAACATTTCCCCAGCCCTTGTGGTTGCAGAGAAAAACTTGAAAATGTGACCCAAGTACATCCATCTATGTGGGTACTAATGATACCATGAGGTATGACCTTCAGCAGATCAGAAGTGACTACAGGACTCTGGGGAGTAAGAGTGAAGGAGCTGGGGGTGTAGTTGGTGCTCTCTTCAATCCTGCCGGTCAAAAGTAGGGCCCAGGCAGAGACAGATGCATCTTAGAGGTGAATACCTGGCTGTGAGGATGTATCACCAGAAGAGTTTCAGCTTCCTTGGCCATGGGATGCTGTTCTGGGAAGAAGGACTGCTAAGTAGAAACGGGGTCCACCTGTGGAGGAAGGGGAAGAGCATATTGGGATACAGACTGGCTAACCTGGTGAGGAGGGCTTTAAACTAGGTTTGATGGGGGCAAGTGACAAAAGACCACATGTAAGTCAAAAACATGGAGACCTGGGAGAAGGGTCTGAATCTGAGGGGAGCATGGGCTGCTATAGCAGAAATAAGGGAGAGACAAGACAGAACTGGGGGGATGGGGGAAATCAAATCAGTATCTTAGATGTCTATATACTAATGCGAGAATATGGGGAATAAGCAGGAAGAACTCGAAATGCTAGTAAATAAACACAACTATGACACAGTTGGCATCACGGAGACTTGGTGGGATAATATTCATGACTGGAATACTGGTATAGAAGGATACAGCTTGCTCAGGAAGGACAGGCAATGAAAAAAGGGAGGAGGAGTTGCCTTATATATTAAAAATGTATACACTTGGACTGAGGTTGAGATGGAAATAGGAGGCAGACTTTTTGAAAGTTTTTGGGTGAGATAAAAGGGGTAAAAACAAGGGTTATGTCATGGTCGGGGTCTACTACAGACCAGCAAACCAGGAAGAAGAGGTGGATGAGACTTTCTTTAAACAACTAACTAAATCATACAAAACGCAGGACTTGGCGGTGATGGGGGACTTCATCTACCCAGACATATGTTGGGAAAATAACACAGCAGGGCACAGATTATCCAGCAAGTTCTTGGAATGCATTGGAGACAATTTTTTATTTCAGAAGGTGGAGAAAACTACTAGGGGAGAGGCTGTTCTAGATTTGATTTTGACAAATAGGAAGGAACTGGCTGAGAATTTGAAAGTGAAAGGCAGCTTGGGTGAAAGTGATCATGAAATGGTAGAGTTCATGATTCTAAGGCATAGTAGGAGGGAAAATAGCACACTAAAGACAGTGGATTTCAAGAAGGCAGGCTTTAGCAAACTCAGGGAGCTGGTAGGTAAGTAAACAAGTCAAAGAAGAAAAACAGTTCAAGACAGTTGGGAATTTTTCAAAGAGACATTGTTAAGGGCACAAGAGGAAACTATCCCACTGTGTAGGAAAGATAGGAACTCTGGCAAGAGACCACACTGGCTTAACCAGGAGATCTTCAATGATTTGAAACTCAAAAAAGAGTCCTACAAAAGTGGAAACTAGGTCAAATTACAAAGGATGAATATAAACAAATAGCACATGTTGGTGGGGACAAAATTAGAATGGCCAAGTCACAAAACAAAAGTAAACTAGCTGGAAACATAAAGGGTAACAAGAAAACATTCTACAAATGCATTAGAAGCAAGAGGAAGAACAAGGACAGAATGTTACTCAATGGGGGGGGGGATGATAACAGAAAATGTCGAAATTTCAGAAGTGCTAAATGACTTTTTTGTTTCAGTTTTCACCTAAAAGATTAGTAGTGATTGGATGTCTAACATAGTGAATTCCAGTGAAAATGAGGTAGGATCAGAGGCTAAAATAGGGAAAGAACAACTTAAAAATTACTTAGACAAGTTAGATGTCTTCAAGTCACCAGGGCCTGATGAAATATACCCTAGAATACTCAAGGAGCTGACTGAAGAGATATCTGAGCCATTAGCAATTATCTTCAAAAAGTCATGGAAGACGGGAGAGATTCCGGAGGACTAGAAAAGGGCAAATATCATGTCAATCTATAAAAAGGGGAATAAGGACAACCCCAGGAATTACAGACCAGTCATCCTAACTTCTGTACCCAGAAAGATAATGGAGCAAATAATTAAGCAAGCAATTTGCAAACGTCTAAAAGATAATAAGGTGATAAGTAACAGTCAGCATGGATTTGTCAAGAACAAATGGTGTCAAACCAACCTAATAGCTTTCTTTGACAGGGTAACAAGTCTTGTGGATGGGGGGAAGCAGTAGATGTGTTATATCTTGTCTTTAGTAAAGCTTTTGCTACTGTCTCACACGATCTTTGCATAAACCACCTAGGAAAATACAACCTTGATGAAGCTACTATAAGATGGGTGCATAACTGGTTGGAAAACCATTCCTAGAGAGTAGTTATCAGTGGTTCACAGTCAAGCTGGAAGGGCACATTGAGTCGGGTCCCACAGGAATCAGTTCTGGGTCCAGTTCTATTCAATATCTTCATTAATGATTTAGATAATGGCATAGAGAGTACACTTATAAACTTTGTGGACGATACCAAGCTGGGAGGGGTTGCAAGTGCTTTGGAGGATAGGATTAAAATTCAAAATCATTTGGACAAACTGGAGAAACGGTTTGAAATAAATAGGATGAAATTCAATAAGGAAATGCAAAGTACTCCACTTAGGAAAGAACAATCAGTTGCACACATTCAAAATGGTAAATGACTGCCTAAGAAGGAGTACTGTGGAAAGAGATCTGGGGGTCATAGTGAATCACAAGCTAAAAATGTGTCAACCGTGTAACACTGTTGCAAAAAAAAGCAAACATAATTCTGGGATGTATTAGCAGGAGTGTTGTAAGGAAGACACGAGAAGTAATTCTTCCGTTCTACTCAGCTCTGATTAGGCCTTAGCTGGAGTATTGTGTCCATTTCTGGCTGCCACATTTCAGGAATGCTGTGGACAAATTGGAGAAAGTTAAGAGAAGAGCAACAAAAATGATTAAAGGTCTACTAAAATGACCTATGAGGGCAAATTAAAAAAAAATGGATCTGGAGAAGAGAAGACTGAGAGGGGATATAATAACAGTTTTCAAGTCCATAAAAGGTTGTTACAAGGAGGAGGGTGAAAAATTGTTCTCCTTAACCTCTGAGGATAGGACAATGGGCTTAAATTGCAGCAAGGGTGGTGTAGGTTGAACATCAGGAAAAACTTCCTAACTGTCAGGGTGGTTAAACACTGGAATAATTTGCCTAGGGAGGTTGTGGAATCTCCATCACTGAACATTTTTAAGAGCAGGTTAAACAAACACCTGTCAGGGATGGTCTAGATAATACTTAGTCTTTCCATGAGTGCCGGGGACTGGACTAGATGACCTTTTGAAGGCCCTTCCAGTCCTATGATTCTATTATTCTAGAATAGAAGGCAAGAAGGCAAATAAAAATACCCCAATATTTATTATTTTTAAAAATATCTCATAGTTTTTAACTAATCTCAGGATTTTGGGGGCCCGACATGATTTTTGAACATTTAGGGTTTGACAATACTGTAATATTTACACTTGTGCAATCCCACTGAAGGCCAGGAGGGTCACGCAGGTGTCAGGTGAGGCTATAATTGAAAGGTAACAGGGTTGCCTTTGGAGATATCAGTGAGAACATTCTGTGGCTTGTAGAATCTTTATTACTGGAGATGACGCACAAGAAGAAAGTAACTCAGCTGCGTTCTCAAGTCTTGCTGAGCTTGCTCTGCCAACAGTTAGAAAAAAATCCATTTACATGTAAGCTTGAGTACATTTGCTGGAACCACTGAGAGGCAGTATGCTTGGCACCATGCAATGCCATCTACAGAGTCATTTTCCAGTGTAGAGCTGCACTTTAAATGGAACTCCTCTTCACAATACAGATTCAGTGAATTCTGCATTTGGTGAAGCAGACCCAGATGTTACATCCTATAATTAGAACAGTTCCACAGTGAGATACCGATTAAGTCTACTTTATTCCTGACATTTTATAGCAAACAAGGATTGTATTCCAAATACAGTAAAAACTTTGCTATCTGGCATGTTGGGGAAATGGGGGGTGGCAGTAAGTCAAAAATTCCAGTTAACTAAGAGGGAGGGAGTTTGGGTGTGGCAGGGAGCTCAGGGGTGGGGGCTGGGGCATGGGAGGGGTTTTGGGGTGCCGGATCCAGGTGGCGCTTGCCTTGGGCGGCTTCCTGTAAGTGGTGACTTGTCCCTGCTACTCCTAGGCAGAAGTGCGGCTAGGCGGCTCTGCTGCACCACCGGTGCAGCTCCCTTTGACCGTGGTTCCCAGCCAATGGGAGCTGCAGAGCCAGTGCTCAGGGTAGGGGGTGGAGCAGGAGCAGCGCACAGAGCCCCCGTGGCCGTTCCTGCACCTAGGAGCGGCAGGGAAATGTTGCCGCGTACGGGGAACCACTCGGAGCCAGGTAAGGAACCTGCTGGTCCTGCACCAACCGGACTATAGACTGGACTTTCAATGAAGATCAGAAATGCTGGTTCATAGAACTTTCCAGTTGGTAAGGTGCCGGATAACACAGCTTTTATTGTAGTTGCATTGCTTGAACCACGCTTAACTAACCCTTAGTGCCATCTAAAAACCTCTCACATCACTCACCACTAAGCCCGAGTTTTAGCTCAGCCAGAAGTTACTGGGCTTGAGGGTGGTTCATAATGGTCCCTTCTGGGATTATGAATCTATGACTTATTTTAATACTTTTATTGCCCATATCTTTACATAGATTCATAGAATTTAAGATCAGAAGGGACCATTATGATCACCTAGCCTGGCCTCCTGCATAAGACAGCCCAGAGTATTCCACCCAGTGATTCCCACACCAGGATTGAGGGGTGATTTGATCACAGTCTATAAGTATCTACATGCAGAACAAATATTTAAGAATGGGCTCTTCAGTCTAGCAGCAAAAGGTCTAACATAATACAGTGGCTGGAAGTTGAAGCTAGTCAAATTCAGACTGGAAATAAGACGTAAATATTTAACTGTGGGAACAATTAACCAGTGGAACAATTTACCGGGTTGTGGTGGCATCTCCATCACTGACAACTTTTAAATCAAGATTGGATGTTTTCCTAAAAGAGCTGCTCTAGGAATTTTTAGGGGAAATTCTCTGGCCTGCGTTATCCAGGAGGTCAGACTAGATGAACACAATGATCCCTTCTGGCCTTGGAATGTATGAATCAAGCTCAGTAATTTCTGGCTGAGATACAGGATTTCTTTGAGAAAGACATCCTAACTTTTCCCCCCTGCAAACCTGCTCTTATTCAGAATGCACTTATCTATTGTTGTTGTTGATTTATATTGTAGTTCCTAGGAGGCCCAGACATGGATCAAGACCCCATTGGGCTAGGTGTTGTGCTAACACAGAACAAAAAGATAGTTTCTGCCCCCAAGAGCTTACAGTCTAAGCATACAAGAGAAAACAGATGGATACAGACAGACCAGCAGGGCTGCAAAAGGAAAGAGTGAGATAGTCTGGGTCAGCATGATCAGCAATGGTCTCAGCACACCAGCAGACTAACCCCTGTGGACTTTTTATATGGAACATGGCAAAGGAGAGTTTTAAGGAGGGATTTGAAGAATGACAATAAGTTAGTTTTGTGGATGTTTATGGGGAGCTTCTTCAAAGGGCAGCATGGGATGATAATGATAGCATCTTCAGGGATTCCTCAGTCTACTTCCACACTATTGTAAGACTTCCTTGCATGGTACCTGACTTACTAGGAGTCCAGTCCTGCTCCTGTTGACACCTATGGGTTGTGTGTCATCGATTTCAATGGGAACGGGAGAGAGACCTTGGGACCTCTTACCGCACGTCTTCCTCAGCTGGTAGTCATAAAACATGGCATTCTTGAAAACTAACACCCTTGTTTCTCTGCACTCGGTGAACACTTGCCTCACGGCTTTGAATTCAAGTAGTTCATGGTTACAGGTTCTAAGTTTCTGTTATTTTCATATGCTCGGTTAGGAAATCAATCCAAGATGGCTTTCCCCCTGACTGGAGGTGTGGTGGGGTGACTCTGTCTTTCTATTCCAGTCGTCTTCTAGGTAAGTTTGGAAACTTCTTGATACACATTTAAGCTTGAGCTACACAATGTGACTCTAAGGCTTTTAGCTGAGGCAGTAGAGGCTTGTGGTTTTGGATCTGGAGGTCTGAGGTTCGTTCACTGGTGACGGTTACATGTCTGGCTGCCTTTACTATCCAAAAGATGATTGGTTAATTAAAGCCCTCCTGTAGCTTTGTTTACCTTGAGAATTAGTCCAAGTATTTTCCATCCTCTCTCTCCTCCTGTCCTTGAAGTCTGTAGCAGATACTTTCACTTGTTTCTTCATTTTTCACTCCTTGTTTCCTTACCCAAAGAATTTCTTCACTGGATCCAAATGAAACTGCAGGAGAAATTTTAGGCAGACAGAATGGAATTACCCAAATAGGCATTTAGGAGGATATGGAGATAATGCCCTTTATTCTGGCACAAAGTGCCCTGGGATAGTTTCACAAGCACAAGTGCCCAGGGCCTCAGCTTCAGATCTCAACTGAAAAACTGCATCTCCAGCACCACAGCTCCATAGCGCCACACTGTGACACGGCTTGACCACTGATGCCTTGGCCTTTCCTCCACCCAGTTTTGTCTTAACACTTCCTGATGGAGCCTATTAAACATTTTTACACACATTTTTTTTTCTTCGAAAAATGGTGTTTTGTGAAAAATTCTCAACATGATAGAAATGGTCTGGTTGAGGAAAATGTTCCAGGGCATTTTTAATCATTGAAAAATGGACCTAATCAAAGAGAGGTTTCATTTCTCAGAAAGCCTGGCTTTCAGTCAACAAAACTTTTTGAAAACACAATTCAAAATTTGGTTAAAAAATAGTGTGGGGGAGTTGTCAAAAGACAGGAAATGGATCCATTTTGAACCCTACAAAGTGGAAATGATTTCAGTGTTCTTTGCACAATAGTGCTCCCGTCTTTCCACCACCTTTCCCCATTGCATCAGTACCTAAGCTCCTCTATTAGTGAGGACTGTAGTGTGGACAATGCAACAGCTCTTCTCAGCTGTTTCTACCACTGAGGGCTTGCTCTGAGCAGGGTTAGATCCACCTGTATGGCTCTTTGTGTTGCTAAACCGTGGTGCTTGAGGGTGACTGTGTTCAGAGGAAAACGTATAGCTGATTATGACTTGAAAATGTGCTCTGTTTTATTTTTAAGGTGAAGTGTTTGAATCAGGTGCTCCAGGCATGGCCTCCCCAGTTACTTTTCTCTGCCAACCCTGCAGCCTTCAGGGGTGAGGCAGGAGCTCTCTAAACAGCTAACATCTCTTCCAAAGACCCGGGCTGGGTTGTTGTTGTTGTCAGACCTTCGAGTTCGAAGAGGACCATGACATAACTGATTAGTTTGTTTTCTGTAAATGCATGAATGGCTGATCAGGCCAATTTGAGCTTTGAACTGTCTATGGCACACTGAACAAGAGCTGTTGCTTTAGGATACTTGATTAACCGCGGACATGCTGCGGTTATTGGATTTACGCTGCCGGCACTTCTGTTCCACCTCAGCAGTTCTCCTCCACTCACAGACTGTAGCTCCGGTACAGACGAGACTTTGCCAGGTAGAATGATCGTGAGCTAGGTCTTCCCAAAACTCTGGGTCAGTGTTGAAATGCCTCAAGGATAACTTGAGGGAGTGTGGCAAATTGCCGGCACTACTATGATGGGTCTCGCACTTTCTCTTCTTGGGCGGTTGGGGGGGGTCAGGGCACTGTTCCTTGCCCCTGAACTGGGGTATTAACTGCCCCACTAGTGTCCTAGAGGAGGGGAGTGGAGAGGGAGGGACCCGGGCCCTCCCTCTACTCCGGGTCCCAGCCCAGGGGCCCTAGGGATAGCGGTAAACCACTAGAACTAGCGGTTCCTTCCCCTGGGCTACTTTCCTCTCCTGCCCTTCAGCTTGTGGGCCTTCCTGCCCTCCCTCAGCACAAATCAGGTGTCCCTTTAACTAGGGTCTTGGTCTTCTTAGCCCACTGCAGCACTTCTCCAAACTCTCCTCTGCTTCCCTCCAAACTGCTCTCTGCTCCAGCGCCAATCCACTCTGCTTCAACTCCTCCAAACTGCTCTCTGCTCCAACGCCAATCCACTCTGCTTCAACTCCTCCAAACTGCCCTCTGCTCCAACGCCAATCCACTCTGCTTCAACTCCTCCAAACTGCTCTCTGCTCCAATGCCAGTCCACTCTGCTTCAACTCCTCCAAACTGCTCTCTGCTCCAACGCCAATCCACTCTGCTTCAACTCCTCCAAACTGCTCTCTGCTCCAACGCCAATCCGCTCTGCTTCAACTCCTCCAAACTGCTCTCTGCTCCACCGCCAATCCACTCTGCCTCAACTCCTCCAAACTGCTCTCTGCTCCAACGCCAATCCACTCTGCTTCAACTCCTCCAAACTGCTCTCTGCTCCAACGCCAATCCACTCTGCTTCAACTCCTCCAAACTGCTCTCTGCTCCACCGCCAATCCACTCTGCTTCAACTCCTCCAAACTGCTCTCTGCTCCACCCCCAATCCACTCTGCCTCAACTCCTCCAAACTGCTCTCTGCTCCACTGCCAATCTGCTCTGCTTCAACTCCTCCAGACTGCTCTCTGCTCCAACGCCAATCCGCTCTGCTTCAACTCCTCCAAACTGCTCTCTGCTCCAACGCCAATCCACTCTGCTTCAACTCCTCCAAACTGCTCTCTGCTCCACCGCCAATCCACTCTGCTTCAACTCCTCCAAACTGCTCTCTGCTCCACCCCCAATCCACTCTGCCTCAACTCCTCCAAACTGCTCTCTGCTCCACCGCCAATCTGCTCTGCTTCAACTCCTCCAGACTGCTCTCTGCTCCAACGCCAATCCGCTCTGCTTCAACTCCTCCAAACTGCTCTCTGCTCCAACGCCAATCCACTCTGCTTCAACTCCTCCAAACTGCTCTCTGCTCCAACGCCAATCCACTCTGCTTCAACTCCTCCAAACTGCTCTCTGCTCCAACGCCAATCCACTCTGCTTCAACTCCTCCAAACTGCTCTCTGCTCCACCCCCAATCCACTCTGCCTCAACTCCTCCAAACTGCTCTCTGCTCCACCCCCAATCCACTCTGCCTCAACTCCTCCAAACTGCCCTCTGCTCCAACGCCAACCCACTCTGCCTCAACTCCTCCAAACTGCTCTCTGCTCCAATGCCAGTCCACTCTGCTTCAACTCCTCCAAACTGCTCTCTGCTCCAACGCCAATCCGCTCTGCTTCAACTCCTCCAAACTGCTCTCTGCTCCACCGCCAATCCACTCTGCCTCAACTCCTCCAAACTGCTCTCTGCTCCAACGCCAATCCACTCTGCTTCAACTCCTCCAAACTGCTCTCTGCTCCAACGCCAATCCACTCTGCTTCAACTCCTCCAAACTGCTCTCTGCTCCACCGCCAATCCACTCTGCTTCAACTCCTCCAAACTGCTCTCTGCTCCACCCCCAATCCACTCTGCCTCAACTCCTCCAAACTGCTCTCTGCTCCACCGCCAATCTGCTCTGCTTCAACTCCTCCAGACTGCTCTCTGCTCCAACGCCAATCCACTCTGCTTCAACTTCTCCAAACTGCTCTCTGCTCCAACGCCAATCCACTCTGCTTCAACTCCTCCAAACTGCTCTCTGCTCCACCCCCAATCCACTCTGCCTCAACTCCTCCAGACTGCTCTCTGCTCCAACACCAATCCACTCTGCTTCAACTCCTTCCCCTGTCTGATTGAAGCAGGGAGTTTTTATCATGTGACTGACTTCAGGTGCTTTAATTGGCTTCAGGTTCTTTAATTAATCTATAGCAAACTTTCTTCCCTCTACAGGGAATAAGGCCCCCTTCTAACACTCTCCTGCTGCTGCCCTCTGGCCATGCTGTATCATAGGGAGTCTTTGAAACATTTCTTCTGGCCTCCCTGAGAGCACTTTAGCTCATCATAGAAGATCTTTGGCAGTCACTCATCTGACATTCTGGTGACATGGCCTGCCCATCTCACCTGTGATTTCTCAACGGAGTATGGATGCTTGGAATGCCTGAACGTATGAGAACCTCAGTATCTGGAACTTTGTCTTGACATCTTATACTCATCAGTTTCCTCAAGACAGCCTACGGGAAAGTGATTCAGCTTCATAACCTGGTGTCTGTACAGTGTCCAGGTTGCACATGCATACATCACAGCTGGCAACACAACAGCTTTGCAGACCTGCAATTTTGTTTGTTGACTAATGCCTCTGTGCTCCCACACGTTTGCACACAGTTTGCCAAAGGCCGCACTTGCTTTGGCAATTCTGGTGTTGGTTTTATCATCGCTGTGAACTGCACGTGACAGCGTACCGCCGAGGTAGGTGAACTTGTCCACTGCCTGGAGGGTTTGGCCATTCACTGTGTTAGCAGGCTTTATCGAAGGCTTTCCTGGTGCAGGCTGGTACATCACTTCCATCTTCTGTAGCTCCCCTGCTGGCTGCTTGCTGCATCGCAATTAAAGGAGGCGAGTAGCGGCCTGCTTCCCTGCTGGGCTGCAGGAGTTCCAGTGACAGCCAGATGGAAGCTCAACTGATCCTAGAGGAACGGTTAAAGCATTGACTGTGGCCCCTTCACCTTTTTGGAAATGATCGATTCAGCCAGGAAGGGTTGGCTGCCAGGGCCTCCACGGAGGTAAGGAAGTGTCTGCTCTACGGGAGAACCTCCATCCTTGTTGAGGTAGTGTAACAGCTGGGAACTATGGGAAAAAGCTCAGTGCAGACACAGCCGTAGGAAAAAGTGACATCTATTGAATGACCACCACCACCTCCTGGAAGATCAGTGGTTGTGCTTCTCAGGGGGAGGGTGTATCTCCCAGCCAAGTGTTGACTCAGCCTGTCCCTGTTTTCGCTGATGAGATCTAACAAGATCAAGGTGCAAAGTAGCATTATTATCATTATTTATATTATGGAAGCAGCTAGGGCCCTACTGTGGTGGATGCTGCAGACAGTCACTACTCTGGAGAGCTTAGAAGCTACACAGACCAGACAGGCAAAGGGAAGGAGGGAAAACAGACAGAGAGGTGAAGTGACTTGCCCAAGTTCACACAGCAAGTCAGTGGCAGAGCCAGGAGTAAAAACCAGGTCATTTGAGCCACTGTGTAGCACCCTCCCACTGGGCCACATTGCCCGCTGGTCGAGAGAACATCAAATTCCTCATGAAAACTGAAATTCACCCAAGTTCACCTGAAATTAATAACAAACGGGGGAAGGGGCAGGGAGATCCTCTTGTAATTACTGTGTTATATATGCAATATATCCCCCATAAAGCACATTCTCAGAAATAGTCTCAGACGTGCCTATGAGCTACGCTTGATGTATTCATGGGTCTGCAGCTATTTTGGCCTACGTTGAAGCTTGGCAGTTTTACAGCGGGAGCATTAGCAAAGCTGTGTGAAAGCTAAAATTCTTCTCTGGGAGTAACCGTGGAATAAGAACAGAGATGCCGCCGAGCCAGGCCTGCATACCCCACATCTTGTTGCTACTGATATTAATCTGCTAAACTTCAGATTCGCACTGAGCTGGGACTCAGAAGTTCGGAGGTCAGGTCTACAGACTCCTGTGTCACCTTGGGCAGGTTGCTTTCTCTTTGTGCCTCGGTGCCCCATCTGTAAAAGAGGACAAGACAACTTTTTTTCCTACCAGCCGTCCTCTGTCTTGTCTGTTTAGACTACACGCTTTTGGGGAGTGTCCCTTCAGGTAGGTAATGATGCCCTAGTGGCTAGGGCTCTTGCCTAGGCCTGTGGGGAGCTGGGTTCAATTCTCAGAACTTTTGTGACATTTCTGGGTCACCTTGGGCAAGTCACTTCCCTTCCCTGTGCCTTAGTGTCCGCATCTGTAAAATGGGGATAAGGATACTGACCTCCATTGTAAAGTGCTTTGAGATGTATGCAGGAAAAGAACTGTACAACAGGTAGGGGTTATTACGATGTGTACACTGCCTAATATAATGGACCTCTGAACTTGGTTGGGGCCTCTAAGCGTTAGGATGATGCAAATAATAAAGTGGGGATTTTGTCAGGATATGCCTTCATATAGAATCTTTTTCTGCATGGGGGAATTCCATCTGCATCATGTGTAAAGTTAAAGGAATCCGTGGAAAACTGCCTCCATGAATTTCCGTGCCTTTCTTGTTGTGGTTTGAGATAAACATTAAGTCATAACAGTGTAAAACCGGGGGAAGTTAGCCCATGCAAAGGGAATGGATGGATGGAAATCACATTACTGCTGCCTCTTATACCCACATTCTTGGTAGTCTTTTATGGAAGAGTCCTTAATTCCCAACCTCATGATGCATTCATCCCCTGCTTAACGCTTAAGATGGTTAGACCATTAGGTAAGGATGATGTTGTTATTTAGGTTACATCTTGGAAGCCCCAGCACCTGGAAACTATTCTCCTTTGTGGTTTTCTGACTGATTTCAGAGAGTCAGAATTATGCCTGGGCCATCCGCTCTGTATTTAAAAAAAAAAAAATCAGAAAAACCTAAACCTGTCCCCAGCAAACCTTATAGGCTGGAGGATCGTAGTGAAGGTCTAAAAATGTCACCCTCACTTCATCAATATGTGCCATTTCCTGCCAGAAACCAGACTGGTGAGTCATATGTGATATATATTTTGTACTTTTTTCTTCATATCAGACTGCACCATATGGCACTAAAACCATCATTTAATGTGGAATTATGAAGCTAATGGAATGTGGAGAATGAGGCCTTGCTTTCCCATTGGTCACCATACCAGTCTTTATGCGCAAGGGAAAGACCAAGCTTGTAAACAGAGCTCTGTGTCCATAGAAACCTCCAGATTAACTTTTCAATTTAATCGCAGTACAATAATTGGCTTTTTTTCCTATACATTTAAAAAAAAATTTCCACAGTTCATAAGAGTAATGATGAGCTACAGGTCAGGCATTTCTTGCCAGTGAAGAACTAGTTTGGGTTTGGTTTGGTCTCCATCCAGACATTAATTTCCCACTAAAAGCCTAACCTGGGGTGAAATTCTGGCTTCACTGAAGTCATTGGGAGTTTTGTCATTCATGTCAATGGGACCAGGATTTCACTCCTGGAGTTTTTTATTCCTTAGAGGCCTGATCCTCAGAGGCACTGAGTTCCTTTGCCCTCCTACCTGTCTGGCTTTGCTTTCACAATCTATCTGCAGCCCTTTCCCACTCTCAGTTGGGGTGCCTCCAGGCTCTAACCGTTCCTGCTTTATACTCCTTTCCTTGGGTGGATATCATCCAGTTACCCAGCTGCAACATCTCTCAGGTCTACCTTGCCAGTCCCAACCTGGTTCCATACTCTGTCCACTCCCACATCTCAGCCTGACCCTCAGGCATCTCCTCCTGGATGTCTTGCCCCCAGTTTAAACTTAACATGGCTGAAAGCAAACTCTTGATCTTTCCTCCCCACTCCCCCATTCTCTGTCACTGTTGTTGGCAGCACAAAACTCCTCCTCATTCATACCTTCAAACTGAGTGTCATCTTTGACTCCCTGCATTCCACATGTCCAGGCAATGTCCAAATCCTGTTGCTTCTTCCTCCATTACCTTTCTGACCTTTAATTTCTGTCTTTACATATGAATTCTTGTCTAAACCCCTATCATCTCATCTGGTCAGTTCTTGTCCAACATCTCATCTCTCATCCAAGCCTCATCTTCTCATGGCTTGATTACTGCAAGCTCCTGCTCCTTGAACTTTTCCAACATCTACAATATCCTATTCCCCTTCCCCTCTTTAGTCCATACACAACATAGCTTCCAAGATCACCTTCCTTACCCATCACTCTGAATATGTCACTACCCATTCTGAGGGCCTGATACAACACCCACTGATGCTATCGTGATTGTTACCATTGACTTTTGTGAGCTTTGTTTCAATCAGGCTCTGAAGGGCTGGCTCCTTATTTTCTACTCCATCAAGTTCAAGTTTCTTATCACAGCCTTTAAGGCTCTTCTCAACTCTACTTCTTCCTGCATATCTGCTTTGCTCGTCTATTTGTCCCACAAACTTCTTCCACAAAGATCTCCCTGCTTCCTTCCATGCTGGCCATGAGCATGGAACCGAACTAATCTATCAGGCCTCTGTTCTCTTCCACTTCAAGTTATTCCTCAAGACCCACTCCATCTGTGATGCCCGCAAGAAATGAATGACCTAAGCATCGGCAATGCCATGAGATGGGTGAAGAAATGATTCACTTCATTACTGAGAGGTTAAAAAAATAAATCAAGGCCCAAAGGCCCTGATCCAAAGCCCACTCAAGGCTCCCAGGTTTTCCATTGATTTCAGTGAGTTTTGGATCAGACCCGTAGTTTAGAGCCATCAAGTTGTGCATGCAGACAACTTATTAACCAATGTCATTACTTGAACTTATGATCATTACTCTCTTACTCCTTTATTTACCGTTATTAATTGTTAGTACTAATCAGGGTCCTGTTGTATGCTAGGTGCTGTAGAAACACATAGTGAGAGATGGTCCTTGCCCCCAAACTAACTAGAGAAGACCCACAAAGACACAGAGATACCCTCCAAAGTAGGATATATGCATTCTTTGGGACAAGGACCATGTCTTCCTTCCTGTGTGTTTGTGCAGTGTCCAGTGTCATGGGGCCTTGATCCTCATTGGCACCTTTGGCTGCTATCGCAGTACACATAATTAATAATATGCCCATCTCGAGGCATAACATATGCAGAAAACAAAACTAATGCACGTGACCAGTTACGGGCCTGATCCAAAGTTAATGGAAAGACTTTAATAGAGTTCAGATTAGACTGTAAAGTTTCATGTTGAGGTCACTTGTGGTAACAAGTAAATGCAAAATCACATGGCGGGGGGAAGTGACAGGAATGCTCCAAAACCCTCCGCTGCTCTGAGAGAGAGAGGGCTGTGTTATTCTCAGAATGGTTCCAGCATGGAGATCACATTGCATATGATATGTTGTCACAACTCACGACACAGCAAACAAGAAAGGATTTGAGCAGTTGAATGGCAGTAGAGGGGCATGGTGGGGGGCACTCAGAAGTTTTAAATATTTTGGAATCTGTAATTATTTTTGCTTGGGCTTCATTTTTAGCTTGGCTTAACTATTCCCTCCACAATGCTTTTTCATAAAGGGATCAAGCCCATTGTTTATAGAGTTTGCTAATAAGAGCCCCTGGTCGTGCTGTCACAGCCGAGTGATTCAATTACAAGGCTGGACAATAAAAGCTCAATAAAGAAACTCAAATCCTTACTAAATTCTTTTTTTAAATTATTATTATTATATATATATAAAAAAAAAGGCTAACGCTGCCAGATTGGGAATTTACGTTGCACAGAAGAATCTGATCTCTCTGAGTAGCACGGTGCAAATTAAAAGAGGTTTAGCGTTAAGTGTTCATGGCACAAAAGCAATTTTAAGGACCTGCAATCAGCTTAGGTTGGCTAAGCCTAAATACGGACAAATCATGTAATGGGCAATATCCCTGGCAGTACCATGCAGAGCCCTGACAGATGTGTTCTCTAAGGTTTACAGCCAGGACACAGAACAACCCAATGTGTTTGGTTGGAGGTGGTGCTTTGTGGGCCATCTAGTGTTCTGGTATCTGCCTCACATGTTCTGTTTTTCATTCAGAGATTTTTTTAAGGCCAGAAGGGACCGCTATGATCATCTAGTCTGAACTCTGGTATAACACAGGCCAGAGAATTTCACCAAGAGCTTCCTGCATCAGGCCCATAATGTCTGGTTGAGTTAGAGCAGGGGTGGGCAAACTGCGGCCCAGGGGCCGCATCCGGCCCTCCAGATGTTTTAATCGGTTCTTGAGCTCCCGCCTGGAAGTGGAGTCCAGGGGGCTTGCCCCGCTCCGGTGCTCCAGCTTGGGAGTGGGGTCAGGGGCTTACCCCACTCCGCACGGCTCCCAGAAGCAGTGTCATGTCCTCCCTCCAGCTCCTATATGTAGGGGCAGCCAAGGGGCTCCTCATGCTGCCCCTGCATCTCCCATTGGCTGGGAACCGTGGCCCATTGGAGCTGCAGAGGCAGGGCCTGCAGACAGGGCAGTGCGTAGAGCCACCTGGCCTGGCTTCTCCATAGAAGCCAGAGGGGGGACATGCCCTGGAAGCTGCTTGAGGTAAGCGCCACCCGGAGCCTGCACCCCTGACCCCCTCCTGGTCACCCGGAGCGCCACCCAGAGCCTGCACCCCTGCCCCAGCCCTGATCCCCCTCCTTGCCTCTGAACCCCTCGATCCCAGCCCAGAGCACCCTCCTGCACCCCCAACCCCTCATCCCTAGCCCCAGTCAGACCCCTTCCCTCCCCCCGCACCCCAACCCCCAATTTCATGAGCATTCATGGCCGGCCATACAATTTCCATACCCAGATGTGGCCCTCGGGCCAAAAAGTTTGCCCACCCCTGAGCTAGAGTATCTCTATATGAAAGACAACCAGTCTTAATGTAAAGATTTCAAGTGATGAATCCTCCACATCTCTAGATAAGTTGTCCCAATGGTTAATACCAGTACAATTAAAATGTTGAGGCTTATTTCTAGCCAGAATGGGTCCAGCTTCAGTTTCCAGCAATCGGGGTCTTCCTATGCTTCTGTCTGCTGGATTAAAGAGCATTCGCCTATCAGAAATCTTCATCCCATGTAGGTGCTTATAGACCATGATCAGATCACCTCTTAACTTTCTCTTTGCTAAGCAAAGTAGATAGAGCTCCTTTAGTCTCTCTCATGCAGATTTATGGACCTCAGATCATTCATGTAGCTCTTTTTCAAACCCTTTCCTGTTTATTATCATCCTGTTCTGTCCCATTCACATGCTTGGGCGTAGTCAATGTCACAGTGGCAAAACACCGATAGGAATCAAATATGGCTGGGAAAACATCTCCAAAGAGCAATATGGCGATTGCTTTTATTAATGGATTTAATCATGATGAAGGCCAACTTCCTGTAAGAAATGGGCCAGGCTCCAGAAAGTGGCTTTAACTGGGGAACAGCAGGGGAACACCCAATGGAGAAGACACGGAGAGGTGGAGCTGTGAAGTTATTGGAGGCTGGTAATCATTCAGAATAGCCAGCATCATGGCCCCAGTCAATGTTCCCTTTAATTTTTAACAGGCCATGTGTGCAAAATTTTTCTTCTGTGCAAATTGTGCTTCTGTGCAAATTGTTGTGTGTGTGGTGTTTCACCATGTGTGTAGGGTTTAGGATCTGTGAGCACACACACACGTGCACAGCTTAGAGGGAACAGTGACCTCAGTGCATCAACTATGGCACGTCCAGTTTATGGGAGGGTGAACTAGTTCATGTCAAATAAGATCTATTCTGAACTTGGAAGTCAACCTTAATGGAGCAAGTTTGTTCAGCTTTTTGGTCCCCTTGTTGTTCTCATTCATGCAACTATACATATTGCAGCACCAGGGCTGGAGACAAAAGGTTGCTCATGTGGATATTTTCAGCCCCCTTCCCCCCCGGAATGAAGACATTCCTGAGACATCACAGGAAGGCCCAGTTTTCATGAGATGTTTAGCCTCCCTTTGGAAATGTGGATTTTCTAAGTATTGTGACCACCACCATACACTCAAAATTTACCACTGCACAGTGAGATGCTCTCTTCTAATACAGGAAGGCATCACAGTTATGGATAGCATCGGGGGGCAGTGAATGCTGAGTTTTTAATATCACCTACTATATATGAATCCACTTTTTTGGGGTGCTGATCAGAATGGTACCTTGGAACCATTCAACCTTTCACTGAGCATTAATATTATACATACTGTAAGCTCTACGGCAGTGGTTCTCAACAGCTGTGTGCTAAAGGCTGGGACCCCACGTGGTGGGGTCCCAGCTTCTCTGCCACCCAGCCTTGCACAGCAGGGCCTAGGGTCTCGGTTACCTTGCCACCCGGCCTGCACAGCAGGGCCCAGGGTCCCGACTGCCCTGCTGCCCAGCCGTGCCTGGCAGAGCCTGGGGTCCCAGCTGCGCTGCCTCACGCCCGTTGTTCTGCTCCTGGCCCTGCTCTGTGGAGGGGTCTCTGGGCTGGGGGCGCTGGGAACAGACATCTCTGGGAGGGTTGGAAAGGCGCTGTGGTTCTCAATCTGCGGCCCAGGTAACGCCTGGTGGGCTGCATCCGTGATAAATAGGTCGAGAACCACTGCTCTTTGGCCTGAAGGCCTCTGCAGTACGGAGCTCACTACTGACCCCAGTTGGTGAACAGGGAGCCAAGCAGCCCACAGCTGCTTGAGAACCCCAGAGGCTCTGCTGGGGAGGTAACTTGCTGCCAGCCTCTCTTGCATTTCACTTCGGTGACGTTTTGGGACATTTGGTTAAAATACAGGGAAGTTTTGAGTTTGGGAGCCATAAAACGCTGTTATCCTTGCTGGGAAAGGAAGGACCAAGAGAACTCCATCAAACATGCCTGAGGTGAGAGGTCACCTGGACAAGGAGCACAGGCAGACACAGTTGGATAAGGTAGCCTGAGAGGCTTAATGGAGAGGCAAAGCAGTTTCTATCTTTTGCTAGGAGTGCCCTTGTCATAAATATAAAGGGAAGGGTAAACACCTTTAAAATCCCTCCTGGCCAGAGGAAAAACCCTCTCACCTGTAAAGGGTTCAGAAGCTAGGATAACCTCGCTGGCACCTGACCACAATGACCAATGAGGAGACAAGATACTTTCAAAGCTGGAGGGGGGGAAAAAGAACAACGGGTCTGTCCGTCTGGGTGTTGCTTTTGCCAGGGACAGAACAGGAATGGAGTCTTAAAACTTAGTAAGTAATCTAGCTAGATATGTTTCAGAGTAACAGCCGTGTTAGTCTGTATTCGCAAAAAGAAAAGGAGTACTTGTGGCACCTTAGAGACTAACCAATTTATTTTAGCATGAGCTTTCGTGAGCTACAGCTCACTTCAAAGCTCATGCTAAAATAAATTGGTTAGTCTCTAAGGTGCCACAAGTACTCCTTTTCTTCTAGCTAGATATGCGTTAGATTATGATTTCTTTAAATGGCTGAGGAAATAAGCTGTGCTGAAAGGAATGGATATTCCTGTCTTTGTGTAACTTAAGGTTTTGCCTAGAGGGATTCTCTATGTTTTGAATCTAATTACCCTGTAAGGTATTTACCATCCTGATTTTACAGAGGTAATTCTTTTTACTTCTATTAAAATTCGTCTTTTCAGAATCTGAATGCTTTTTTATTGTTCTTAAGATCCAAGGGTTTGGGTCTGTGGTCACCTATGCAAATTGGTGAGGATTTTTACCAAACCTTCCCCAGGAAGTGGGGTGCAAGGGTTGGGAGGATTTTGGTGGGGCGAAAGACATTTCCAAACAACTCTTTCCCAGTAACCGGTTAAATGTTTGGTGGTGGCAGCGAAAGTCCAAGGGCAAAGGGTAAAATAGTTCGTACCTTGGGGAAGTTTTAACCTAAGCTGGTAAAAGTAAGCTTAGGAGGTTTTCATGCAGGTCCCCACATCTGTACCCTAAAGTTCAGAGTGGGGAAGGAACCTTGACAGCCCTACTTGTGAGAAGGCCTGTGAGGAGCTCCATATGCCACTGATCTTTCTGAATGCTTAGCATGGCCCTAAGGTAGTAAGCTTGAGGTAGCAAGTTGAGTGGAGACAGGTTGTGCTGAAGCCCCAGAGAGCAGTAGCTAGTTGAAGGACTGTGGTGTGGACCCCTGCACCCCAGGAGTACCCCTTTACATCAGGGCTCAATGCTTCAGGTGTCTTTGTCACCAGGGCCTCATGCAGGCCATCTGCCTTGGTGTGTAATTCAGCCCTCTGGCTGAGAAGGATCTATGTCAGAGCCCTTCTGGGGGAACAAAAGCTCAGATTAATGTCCCAAAGCCCCTCAACAATCAGCCCTTCCTCAGGGCTCTGTCTTCAATCTCCTTCCTCAGCTACTCTAGAGTTTTTTTCCCCCATTAGTCCCTCGGGCTGCCTGCCACATCTGCTTTCCTGTGGACCCTGGGTCAGGCTCCTTCCTAGGAAACCCTCTGGTTCCTCTTTTCAGAATGAACTCTCTCCCCTTTCATGAGGCCCAGGTGTCAGTTAAGTTATCACCTGTAGCCTCCCAGTCCCACCCCTCTGGCAGAGAAACAATGAAGTAGGTGAATCTAATGTGCTATCATTAATAGACTATTAACCTCACCCCACCCCCATCTTTTCCAAGCCGTGATGAGGTTTCACCCTATTACAATCCCTCTTCCCAGCAATCAAAGCTGAAATCAATTCTGCTGGCTCAGGTGGTATCGCTCCCTGACTTGCCCAGACAACACACTTCCCTTCGGTGCTGGAGACGGGCCTGCCTGAGTTCTTAGATTCTCTCAATTCTGGACAAGGAAACTGTGAGGGGGAGCAGGGAAGTGGCTAGAATACATCTGACGCTCTCAGTCATGAGAGGAGGAAGACTGAGGTGAAGACTACTGCCAAGACAGCCTGGGGGCTGAGAATCTTACTGAAGACTTTTATTAATTGTTGCTGTTTCCCAGTTTGTGTCACCTTTTCCTCACCTCCAGTAAAATTCTCTTTGTTTTAACCCCCTAGGCTCAGTGCTTGTGAAAATGCTGCTTATTCAGGGGAAGTAATTTAGTTTCCCAGGTTTCTGGGTGGGGAAGCAAGCTGGTAATGTTTAATTTTTTGAAGGAATCCGTAGAAATTGAACCTAGTTCTTTTTTATTGTTGTTGCTGACACCAGGCAGAAAGGTTCCATTATTATTTATTATTGTTATTCTAGCCCCTAGAGGCCCAACTGAGATCTGGCTCCATTGTGCTAGGTGCTGTATGCACAATGAGCGACATTCCCTTCCCTGAAAAGCTTCTAGTCTAAACAGATGAGAGACAAAGTACTGCAGAAAAAAAAGTGGTATTATCCCCATTTTACAGGTGAGAAAATGAGGCTTAGGTCTTGTTGACTTGGGAAAGTTGCATCTGTTGAACTTAAGTAGGTTTTTAAATTAATTTGGTTAAACCAGTTTTAACTTGGGTGAGGACACTCTGATGGTGGTTTAAAAGTGGCTTATTTTGGTTGAGTATAAACTTGTTGCTAGTCAACTTGGGCTAAACCAAAAGAAAAAAGCCACTCGAACAGAAACATTGTTTCCTCCTCTAAGTTGATCCTAAAGTCTGTACAAGCACATAATATGGTCCCTGTTGCAAAGAACTGAAATATTGCTAATAATTAACAAAGACTGGTCAATGTGGAGTAACCTATTTCACTATAGAGTAGCTGATGGCCTTATCACCTCTTTCCTTGTTGAATATTCTTCTCACATGATATGCTTGTTCCTAAGCACACAACCACGGTGTAGGTGAGGAAGGGTGGTGGGGTGGTTAGGTGCTCACCTTGGTGATGGAAGACCTGGCTTCACTTCCTAGCGCTACTGCAGACTTCTTGTGTGACCCTGGGCAAGTCACGCAGTCTCTTTGTACCTCAGTTCTCCTTGCGTAAAATGGGTCAATAGTACTTTCTCACTTTACAGGGGTGTGATGGAGATAAATACATTAAAGATTGAAGTTCTCAATATTATATAAGCACCTAGATAGATGTGCCTGGTTGCCCTCTATTGGATGGGATCAATGCTGCTCAATTTTGTAGTCCGATGTCCTACATTGCTGGTGAAGTCTCCTTCAACTTAATTGGTAGAGGCTAGTGCATTTGAAGCCGGAGGTCCTGGGTTCTGTTCCCTCTTCCTCTATGAAGTAAGGAATGGCCCTGGTGCTCAGCACAGTAACGAGGTGGGGAGTTGGATTTTATTTTTAACTATACTGATTAAAACTAATTGCAATGAATATAGACTGGTCAAGGCAGAAGCCATCGCAGAAGACAGTGCAACTTCTTCTTTGCTCATAGAAACTCCCTGAGCCATGGATTTCTAGTCATCGTAGAAACATTTCTTTAATTAAGTTTTTCTCCTTAGAGCAGTCGAGCGCTGAATCTGACCGAGTCACCTTGGAAGTTTTTGGCCCCCTGCTATATTCCATGAACCACATTCCCTGAAATGTGGCATTGCTTTATATTTCATAGCACCCATAATGTGGATTTATCAAAGTTCACCATGGCAACACCCAGGCAGTCTGAGACAAGTATGCATATGAGCCTAGAAACAGGACAAAACAAACTGAAATCGCCCTCTTCCCCTCCTGCCCCCTTCCTTCAACCCCTAACTCTGACAAATTCTGTATTACCTCAGAAGTGATTACAAAGCAGAGGATCGTTCACAAGGCATCTAGCACATACAGTGAGGAAATATATCTGTCGATGTATATACATACTGTATAATTAGGATCATTAGATCTATGGGTAACCGTGCAGGGTAATTGTATTGACATGTGTGAATTCTGAGAATCAGAAACTCCTAATATTTGTTTTGGCTATGTTTCCATGGTAATAAGTGCACTTGCTATTAATTCTCAAGTTTATTACTATGCTTTATTCCTGGTACTGGGAGTATCCAAACATAATTAAGAATCCAGGTTTCACATATGTATATGAAATCTGAAATTATGAATATTTCAGATATATATCATTTCCCCCCCAAAAGTGATTACAAACTCTGGATGACTCAATCTTTTTTATTTTATTTTATTTTATTTTATTTGGGGGGGGGGTTTCAAATTTGAAACACATTAAAGGGACCTGATTTTCAGAGATTCAGGTGTCAGAGCTCAGTACTTTTGGAAAATAGGGCACTTTTAATGTGTGTCGAGTAGGATCCCCAAAAATGGAGGGTCAAAATCACTGGTCAGTTCTGCAAATCGTGTAGATTTTCCATTTTAATGTAGATATACAGATATATGATTATATAGAGTATTATTAAGCTTCAAAGTCAAACATTCAGAAACTAGAAAATGCCAGAGTTAAGGTTGCCTGTGTAACCTTAATTCAGCCCACTTGTGCAGTTACGTCATGACAGTCTTTAATTACATGACCACATGCTATTTTTTCCCACAAGATCCCTGCCTCTTTCAGTGCACAGGATGGATAGTGCTCACTTAGTGAGAAGCTATTCAATATTTTGTTTTCTCCTTGTCGTTTCAGTGTGTATTTCCAGGCCTTATTTACTGCACACTATTCAAACCCTGCTCTGAAGACAGAATTATTAACTTCCTCATGGGCTTTTTCTATGGTGCTTATCTCCATAGGAATTATTTTGGAAAAGTTCTCTGGTCTGTGTTATGCATGAGGTCAGACGAGATGATCACAATGGTCCCGTCTGGCCTTGGAATAGTTTCTGAGTGCTTCACAAACATTCATGAATTTATCTTTACAACAACACTATGAGATATAGAGGTGGTATTATCCCCATTTTATAGATGGGGAACTGAGTCACAGAGAAATTAAGGTCAAAAGTAGGCACTAATTTTTGGGTGCCCAATTTGAGACCCCTAGGGTCTGATTTTTCAGAGTACGTAGCATTATATAGCTAACATATTTATATGTTCCAAGTCCAGCTTTCATTGACTCCACTTTCATTGACTCCACAGCTGCGAGCGTTCAGCACTTCTGCACCTCAGGCTCCAGGGTCTTGAGCCAGACACCCAAGAAATGAGGAACACACAATTAGTGACCACCTGTGAAAAATTTGGGTTAAGCAACTTGCCCAACATCACATAGGAACTCTGTGGCAGAGGCAGGGAGAGAATCCAGTTCTCCAAGCCAGCATTCAACTACCTTAACAACAAGATCATCCTTTTTCTTCTTGCAGTCCCAAGCCTTGTTCACTGCACACCTTCCCGCTTCTGCAAATGAAGCAGGAGTCCTACGGACAACTGACTCCTTCACAACACAACCCCATTCATCCCCAGAGCAGGTCCGTCCTATGCACTGAATGAGGCAGGGTGCCTGTGGGAAATCATAGAATCTCAGGGTTGGAAGGGACCTCAGGAGGTCGTCTAGTCCAACCCCCTGCTCAAAGCAGGACTAATCCCCAATTTTTGCCCCACATCCCAAATGGCCCCCTCAAGGATTGAACTCACAGCCCTGGGTTTAGCAGGCCAATGCTCAAACCACTGAGCTATCCCTCCCCCCTTGTATGTATATGATCATGGAACTAAAGGCTGCAGCATAATGCATACGCACCAGAGGGCCAAATTAAGATTGCATAGGCCATTTTGGGGATTTGAAACAACTTTTGAATTTGATATTGAAACTAATTGATAATGTGAGTGTGTGGGGGGAATTGAAATGTTTCAATGCCCCCCAATTCCAACATTTTTTCAGTGTGCAAACATTTTCAAGAATTTTGCCTTTTTGCCCCGTTTCAGGACAGGAAATATTTTGGAAAATCTCATGGGATGGGAAAAATATCTCCTACAGAGCTCGAATCACCAAGGTTGGAACTTTTAGCTCCCACCTGAGCTAAAGGAGTAACTGATAGGAGTAGTAGGTTGCTATCCTCTATGGACCAGCAATATAGGGGCCTGGGACTCTTTGCCAGTGGGTTTCACGGATGCTTGCTGTCTCCAGAGGAAGGATGAGACTCAGAAATCTTGGTTTCCACTTCAGGCTCTCGAGGAGCATGTGCTCTAGAGGCTCAAACTCTTCTGCTTGACCCCCAAGTTTGATCCCTTCTATCCTGTCCCCTCTAACCTGTCCCTGTCCTGTCTCTTTCCCCATCGCTGCCTGGCTCCTTGTCCCTGTCCCATTCTCCTTCCGACCCCAGTCTCCACCCCTCAGGCATCTCCTAGTCTCCTTGCCCAGCCAGTCTCCGTTCCCCACTCCCAGCTACTCTTCTGACCTGTTTCTCCTCTATCCCTCCCCCACTGTCTCCTGGTCCTAGTCTCTGTCCTCAGACTCCTCTTCCAATTCCCAGTTTCTCTTCCCTCCTCCTCCCCCCCTCACTATAAATCTCAACTCTCTCTCTCCTTCTTCCAATCTATGGCTGTGCCTCACCCTGGTCTATATTTTGTCCCTGTTGCCTTTGACTCAGATGGCTTCCTCCCCCATGTTACCTTGGTGCTAACGTGTGTGTGTGTGGGGGGGGGGGGGAGTTCACTGAAAGCCCAAGCGAGAGGGGGACTCCCTGATCTCAGTTCCAGTGCCTGGCCCCACCCTGTCCTGGAGCAGCCATTACAGGGAAAATCCAGCTCCACCCTTGTAGCCCTGTGCTGGAGAAAGCTCAGTCACTCGGTGGGTCTGGTCAGCACTAGGAGTGGAGAGGGGATGGAGCATGTGAGGATAGAATCTTTGGAGATTTTTAGTTGCTAAAATAGACTAAGTCTCTACAGAGCATGTGCAAACTGTGATTTCCCCCCTACCCCACCCCCAAGGCTTATAAATTGGCCAAAATTGAGCAGATTCTGACCGAGATGACAAAAGGCACATCCCTGAAACAATAGCCACCTCCCTGCCAAATTTCCAGTCCATGGGGATGAGAGAGCTAGTGAAAGAAAAGGTCTCAAGCATCTGATCACATGAGCAAAACCACGTTTCCCTAGGCTCATCTGCAAAAATGTCTGAATGGTTTTGAGTGAAATTTTCAGAATAATAATGATAATGATCATCAGGGTGAGGCAGACATCTAGCATGGAAAACTTTGCCCCAAAGGGTTAAAGTCTGGCAAAGTTGTTTAAGAAACCAAAAGCAGGGAAGTGTCAGGCAACCTTCATAGTAGGTGGTGCTACCAGTCATGCTTATAATCCTTTTACGATTTACTTCCACGTGCTTCAGACCATTTGGACATGACTGGAATCATCCCTCCACAGCAGTACTCCCAGAACCCCATCAGACTCCAAGAGATGTTTGACCAGAGTCCTGGGGGTCCACGCTGAGATTGCTCAATTAGGGCAAACTGCAAAGAATGGGGTAGACAATCCCCAAAACAGGTGGCTATTCTAACACTTAGATTCACCACACCAGCAAAAAAACAGCTTCCACAACACCTTACTCGTTACCCAGAAGCCCAAAATACAGTTCCCTTAAAGCAACCCAGCTTTGAGTTCCCACCTCCAGACAGCCAAGTCAAATATGAGGATTACTGAAAATCTTGTTCATCATATAAAAAGTTCTACCAGTCCCAAAGGATTGGATACATTACTCACCAAGTTAATGAATATTTCAGATCTTACCCAAATACACGCTTACAGCCAATTCTTAATAGCTAAACGAAAAATTACTAAAAAAGAAAAGAGAATTGGTTAAAAGATTCATTATACATACAGGTAGGAATCAGGTTTCAGAGTAACAGCCGTGTTAGTCTGTATTCGCAAAAAGAAAAGGAGTACTTGTGGCACCTTAGGGTGTAACCAATTTATTTGAGCATAAGCTTTCGTGAGTTCTTAGGTCCATTTCATAGAAGAAATGGTGAGCTTCTGAATTAAAGTGTCCTTTCCCAAATCAGTTCATCAGGTTATAGTCTAATGTTCAAATATCCAGTATCAGGGTGATCCAGAATGGAACGGGAGACCTCAGTCTTGCAGCTTAAACTTCCCCTGATAAAGCTTAAGCAGATCTGAGGTGAAAGGATCAGGGCCCAAGATTTCTTTATACAGATCACTAGCAGGCTATTATCAACCTCTTGACAGCAAGCATTCCTTGGGTGAGGCAGAGTTTTATCAGAAAAATATGAATGGTAATTAGGAATTGTTTAAGAATACAATCTCAAAATTGAGAGAGATGGTCATATTAGTTAAAAAACTGACCTGGTTCAGAGGAGAAGTGAAGGCAGCATTTAAAAAAAAGAACAACAACAACAAAAAAACCCCACAACCTCAACAACAAATGAAACAAAGGGAAGTTAATAATAACAAATAAATCAGAAGCTAGGAATTGTAGAAAACTGATAAGGGAAACAAAGGGACACAAAGAGAAATCTATGGCCAGCAGAATTATGGACAATAAGAAGGCATTTTTTCAGTAGATTAGGAACAAAAACAATGCTAACAATGGTATTGGTCCATTACTAGATGGCAATGGTAGAACTATCAATAATCATGCAGAAAAGGCAGAAGTGTTCAATAAATATTTCTGTTCTGTGTTGTGGGGGAAATAGTTGATGCAGTTGTAATGTTCTGTACCTTGGGGGAACACCCTGCACCCCCATGTTCATCTTTATAATATGATTGTGTGGTATCCAATGCAAAGTTTCTCATGCGGGTGTCTTCAGGAGGCTCATGATGCACTGAACATTGTTGTTACAGTAATGTTATAGGTTGTAATTTCATGTATATAGTTATGAGGCTGAAAATGTGTCCTCATGGCTTAAAACAAGCCCAGGCAAAAACTCTCCAGGAGCAGAGGGTCAGTTCACACCTCATCAGGGCATGTATGAGACAAACCCAGCCCAGCCTCACAGAAACAAGAACACTGGCCTAGACAGCAAAAAAGGATCTGTTGGACTCTCAAGTGAGTCACCCCCCCTTCCCTCGCCAGTTTGGGACTACGATGAGGTAATGCTCACCTGACTGTGAAGGGGGGCAAAGCCAAGAGGGAAGAAAGAATGTGATAAAAGGGAGAGACATTTGCCATGCGCTCTCTCTCTCTTCCACCTCTATCTACAGTCACCACCACCAAGCAACTGAAACGCTGATCAAAGGGGAGAGCCTGGCTGAAGGGCAACCAGCCAGCCTGTGGTGGGAAGCATCTAAGTTTGTAAGGGCACTGAAAGTGTTAAGATCATCTTAGGATGCATTTTGCTTTTATTTCATTTGACCAAATCTGACTTGTTGTGCTTTGACTTAAAATCTATCTTTTGTTTGTTCTACCTGAAGCTGTGCATTCAGTTTGAAGAGTGTCAGACACTCCCCTTGGGATAATAAGCCTGGTACATATCAATTTCATTGTTAAATTGATGAACTCATATAAGCTCGCAGCATCCAGCAGGCATAACTGGATACTGCAAGACAGATGTTCCTAAGGTTGTGTCTGGGACTGGAGATATTGGCTAGTGTCATTCGGTTGCACAATCCAAACAGTGACTGGACAAAAGTGCTCACTCACGTAGCTGGGAGCAGCTTATATGCTAGAGGCTGTGCGGGAACAAGCTGGGAGAGGTAGCTCTCACAGCAGAACAGGGTAAGGCTGGCTCCCAGAGTCGAGGATTGGAGTGACCTAGCAGATCACCAGATAACACCAGGGGAACGTTACAGTAGTCATATCATATGACAACTCTTCCCATTCTATTAGTATCTCCAGAGGATATTAAACAGCAGCTACTAAAGGTAGACATTTTAAAATGAGCAGGTCCTGATAAAGTGCATCCGGGTTTTTAAAAGTTTTAAAAGAGATGGCTAAGGAGCTTGCATGACCATTAATGTTGATTTTTCAATAAGCCTTGGAACACTGCGGAAGTTCCAGAGGATTGGAAGAAAGCTAATGTTCTGCCAATATTTAGAAAGGGTAAATAGAATGACATGTCTAATCACAGGCCTTTTAACATAAAGTGTGATCTTATGTATCACTTTTAATATAATCAAGGGATTTTCCAAAAGATTAGGCACATTGTACATCTTTACAGTTTTTGGTGATAGCAACACATTAGTTACAAGAAGTACAATTAGCAATAACAACAAATTCATTGCAAGTGTCCATTCACAATCATTTCTGTCAGGCCACATCTTTGGCTCAATACCATTGAGGTTTGGGCCTTTTAGGGTTAGCCTGTGGCTTCCTTTTGCAAAATTAAGGTCTCTCTTTCCTCCTTGTCCTGAAGGATCAAACCCTGATTTCTCTTGCTTAACAGAATTCACTGGCTGATTGGGTGTGCTCTTTGTGCTAACCGCTATTAGCAAGTCCTCCTCCTCCCTGCCAGCCAAGTAATTTGCATTACCACAGACAGGAGCCAGTTCACCAGTTTTCAGATCCTTAACTGCTACCAATTCCAATGCTGGACTCTGTCTTAAAGAGGTACCATCCATTTTCACGAACAAGCCAGACTCAAAGTTCTGTTGTCCTTCCCTTACCAACCTCTGCTTCCACATGGAATCAGATGTTACGTTCACTGAGAGAATACAGGTCATATCCAAAATGTCTAGAGATGAGTTTACCTGCCCTCCCCTGCATTCTCGAGAGAGTAACTACACAGCTGTTCTGCTCTGCAGACTCAGCTACCCAGTCTTCCCTATGAACCTGAGACACAGACTGTTCACTTATAGAATCAGCATGGAGACATTCCTCTCTCAACAACCTTGTCTCCCCAACAAGCTGGCCAAACATAGCCACTTGCTTATCGGACTGTTCAACTTTCTTAACAGCTTTCACTCCATCTGAGACCTTCTCAAAGCTATCCACACTGGATCTTTCAAAAGGAAAGTCAGTAGATCCATTCACCACAGAAAATTTCTGGCTGTTAGAAACTGAAACTTTCTTGATTAAATCACTTTCACACCCTTCCGTTGCAGTAAACTGCTTGCAAAGACTACCCTGAGGATTCCTTTCCCCAGGAGCTTTTCTAAGCAGCAATTCACCCCTCACAGAAATTCTGCCTTTACCCTCTTCACCTAGGGCTTGCTCTAAAGGAACACTTCCCTGAGCAACAACAGACTCTTTCTGGGTCTCACTTACATCCAGAATCACCTCTGGCCCATCAGGCAGATTCCTACACAATCCCCCTTCAGGCAAACTTCTAGACTTTCTAGATAAAAGGTTAGAAGCATTCTCCTTCCCTTTGCCACACACACGCTCAGGAATCTTTTTCCTTCTTGCTACAAGTTTCCACACCATCAGTAGGTAACACAATCAAATCACCTTTCTGCTCTCCTTGTGCCCTGGCTAGGGTATCACCCTGATCAAACAGAGTTGCCACACCCTTTCCCAACAACACATTAGCAACAGGCAAAATACAACCACCAGAATTTTCTGGTCTCTGGGATTTTGCTAGGACACTAACTGGATGCAACCTAGTTACAGCGCCATTCTTCCTAGCAGACACAAACTTAGGACGGTTCCCTTCCTGAGCTTTTTTTGCCAAGGCCCTCATATGCTCTTTGCTCACCCATTGCAACCGCTTTTTAATCAACCCAACTCTCAATCCCAAAATTCAAATTGGGATAGCATGGGGTTCTGACCCAAAGTTTAATTGACTTGGTTCTGTGGATCCAAGCGTGACTACGCCACTGTAACGATGCTGATTCTGGTGGGACCCCACTGAGAGTGCCAATTCAGGACAAATTGCTTAAAGTAGGGCAGTTACAACCCAAGGCTGGGGTTTCTATGCACACAAAGGCAAAACAAACCAGCCAGACAGAGAAGACTTTGGTTTTACCCCACTGGCTAACCACAAGTCACACAAGCAATTCCCTTAAGACACTCCAGTTTCCCCATATCACCACCAGTGCCACTCGTTATGGGGACAAATGGTTATGAAAACCAATGCCCCAGTAAAAGAAGAAAAGGTTCTCTCGATCCCAAAGGACCAAGCCCCAGACCCAGGTCAATATACAAATCAGATCTTACCCACAAATCACGCTGTTGCCAATCCTTTAGAATCTAAAATCTAAAGGTTTATTCATAATAGGAAAAAGATATAGATGAGAGCTAGAATTGGTTAAATGGAATCCATTACATACAGTAATGGCAAAGTTTTTAGTTCAGGCTTGTAGCAGTGATGGAATAAACTGCAGGTTCAAATCAAGTCTCTGGAGAACATCCACAGCTGAGAGGAGTCTTTCAGTCCTTGGTTCAATGCTTTAGTGCAGCAAAGTCCCTCCAGAGGTAAGAAGCAGGATTGAAGACAAGATGGAGGAGCTGCAGCAGCTTTTTAGACCGCATGGCAAGAGAATATTTCTTTCTTTGTCCCAAAGACCAGCTGTCCATCACATGGCCTGGAAAAACCTCAGAGTTCTGTCCGTAGGCAGGTCCCTGCATACCTTGCTGAGTCCCAAGGCGTGTCTGTCTTCTCTCAATGGGTCAGTTGTGTAGCTGATGGTCCTTAATGGGCCATCAAGCAGGTTAGGCAGAGCTGACACCAACTTGTCTGGGGTGTCACCCAGATGCAGAGCATAAGTTTGGAATACAGACAGTATAGAGCCAATACTTATATCTTTAAATATAAAAATGATACATGCAAACAGATAGCATAATCCTAACCAGCAAACCATAATCTTGTCTTAGATACCTTATTTGACCCCCTTTATACAAGATTTGGTGCCACTACAGGACCTTGGTTGCAACAATGTTCTATATGGTCCCAGTTCAAGTCAATAACGTCACAGGAGGAAAGATGGTATTGTGGTTAAAACACTGGCCTGGGCATAGGAGACCTTTAATTATCAGCTCTGCTAAAGACTTGTCTGAGAACATATATTAAATAGAATAGACTGTGGTCAAGTAATTTAATGTCTGTTTGCCTTAGCACCCCATCTGTAAAATGGAGATAATGCTTCCTTTCTGTCTTGTCTATTTAGATTAGATTATTAGATTCTGAGGGTATGGACTGTCTCTAATGATGTATATGTACAGCACCTAGCACAACAGGACCCTGATCTTAGTGGCCCTTCCAGACATGACTATAATGAAAATAATGTTAAGTATTCCATGTGCAATTGTGCCATTGCCTGTTGGAACAGGTGAATCTGTCCTGACTCATGTCTTCTTGTGCTTTAAATCCAAAGGTCTGAATGGATCTTCACTTTCTCGTAACACCAGGATATGGAATGTGCTGACTTCTCCATTCTCATATTCTTGTTTGTATTGTTCTGTGCCTTTACATTTCCCGTGCTAGTAGTTGGATGGGACCCACCTAACCATTGCCTGTTACCATACGCTTCTCAATAATTCTGTGCCTTAGCTTTGACTGCTAGTCTCCGCCTAGACAAAAACAATGAGGGGGAGAATTTGGCCCTGGGGACTGGCTATAAAAGTTTTTTTACTGTCTTCTGAACTCAGCGCCCCTTGACATCTGGCAACAAGGAATAAGAACATAATCACTGTTGCTGAAGGGAGTGTCATGTAGGGATTGTGTTTGAACTAATAAAAAAATAACGTAATGATTCTCAATTAATAGTCTTAGGAAGACTCTGCTGATCAGGTATTTAAATGACGCTGTGTATTCTGGCACCTGCTATGTGGCAGTACTAAGCAATCATGAAGTATTGGGAGTGGAGATATGGAGGAAGCTATACCCTGGAGACTGGATCTGGACCTGATAACAATAACCCATCTCAGTGACAGGACAAGGAATTCTTAAAAGCATCCCAATTTTTCAATAATAATAATAATTAATAATAAATAATATAATAATTAATTTAATACAATGTCAGGTACCCGAATAAGTTCCAGGTTAATATTAATGGCTGGAGACTTCTGCTGAACAGAAAAGGCACAGCACAAGCAAAATCACTGCTAACGTTCCTGACACTTCAGCTATGGAGAGGACTGCTTTTCTCTGAGAACGGATTTCAGCCTCCTCTGTGCTTATCTCTTGCTCTCCATGTTGACAATGAAAGCACAGGCACAATGCATTTCCAGTTGTGAAGACTGGCTGTGTGATGAACTGTCAACACTTTGAGATAGCAGAGTTCTCCGTCTGTGTACACTGGACCTATACCCATTGCACTGGAAAAGTGGGAGATCAACCCAATGATAGAATGCACATAAGAACATAAAATAAGAACAACCATATTGGCTCAGACCAAAGGTCCATCTACCCCGGGAACCTGTCTTCCGACAGTGGCCAATGCCAGGTGCCTCAGAGGCAATGAACAGAACAGGTAATTATCAAGTGATCCATCCCTTGTCGCCCATTCCCAGCTTCTGGCAAACAGAGGCTAAGGACACTTCAGAGCATGGCTCTGCATCTCTGTCCATCCTGGTTAATAGCTATCGAAGGACCTATCCTCTTGTTCTTTTTTGAAAACTGTTACAGTCTTGGCCTTCACAACATCCTCTGGCAAAGAGTTCCACGGGTTGACTATGCATTATGTGAAGAAATACTTCCTTTTGTTTGTTTTAAACCTGCTGCCTATTAATTTCATTTGGTGACCCCTAGTTCCTGTGTAATGAGAAGGAGTGAATAACTCTTCCTTATTTACTTTCGCCACACCAGTCATGATTTTATCGACCTCTATCATATCCCCCCTTAGTCGTCTTTTTTGCAAGCTGAAAAGTCCCAGTCTTATTAATCTCTCCTCATATGGAAACTTTTCCATACCCCTAATCCTTTTTGTCACTCTTTTCTGTGCCTTTTCCAATTCCAATAGATCTTTTTGAGATGGAGCGACGAGATCTGCACACAATATTCAAGCTGTGGGCATACCATGGATTTATATAGAGGCAATATGACATTTTCTGTCTTATCTATCCCTTTCCTAATGAGTCCCAACAGTCTGTTTGTTTTTTTGCCTGCCGCTACATATTGAACAAATATTTTCAGAGAACTATCCATAGTGACTCCAAGATCTTTGTCATAAGAGATGACAGCTAATTTAGACCCCATCGTTTTATGTGTACATTTGGGATGAAGTTTTCCAATGTGCATTACTTTACCTTTATCAACATTAAATTTTACCTGCCATTTTGTTGCCTAGTCAGCCAGTTTTGTGATACCCCTTTGTAACTTTTGCAATCTGCTTTGCATTTAACTATCTTGAGTAATTTAATATCATCTGCAAATTTTGTCACCTCACTGTTTACCCCTTTTCCAGAACCTTTATGAATATGTTGACCAGTACTGGTCCCAGTATAGACCCCTGGGGGACACCACTATTTACCTCTCTCCATTCTGAAAATTGACCATTTATTTCTACCCTTTGTGTCCTGTCTTTAACAGGTTACTGATCCATGAGAGGACAGGCAGGTAAAATTGAACTAACCTGCTGGTTCCATTTATAGCAGACAATGAGGTCCATTTGCTTGAACACTAAATTGGTTAATGTACATTCTGGGCTTCTAATATAGATTTAGACAACCATTTCCAGGATCTCTTACTCCACCTCTCTCTCTCTCGGTTGCGTGCACACACAATCAAATTTCTTTTAAAGGGAGTTATTTCCCCTCCTTTTTGAAGGGATGAACCTCAGCAAATCTCCTGTCTATCATTTAAAGGCACAGAGCTACCACTGGCTGTTAATTTTATTTCAGCTGTGCCTAGAGGAGACAACTGGAATTGGAGCCACATTGTGTTAGGTGCTGTACGTGCAGTTAATGAGAGACAGTCCCTGCCTCTGAATTCGTTCTGACAATGAAAATTGACATGTGTGCATGCAGAGAAAATGACACAGAATTCCTTCACACCATGCTGCCATCTGACCCTAGATACTTTTGTTGTTAGCCTAACTGAGAACGTGTTACTGGGTTTTGGTCACTTCCTAGTCAATGAACGTGCACATCCCAAGAAAGCCCATTAGAATCATAGAATATCAGGATTGGAAGGGACCTCAGGAGGTCGTCTAGTCCAACCCCCTGCTCAAAGCAGGACCAACCCCAACTAAATCCCAGCCAGGGCTTTGTCAAGCCTGACCTTAAAACCTCTAAGGAAGGAGATTCCACCACCTCCCTAGGTAACACATTCCAGTGCTTCACCACCCTCCTAGTGAAACAGTGTTTCCTAATATCCAACCTAAACCCCCCCCCGCCCCCGCAACTTGAGACGATTGCTTCTTGTTCTGTCATTTGGTATCACTGAGAACAGTCTAGCTCCATCCTCTTTGGAACCCCCTTTCAGGTAGTTGAAGGCTGCTATCAAATCCCCCCTCATTCTTCTCTTCTGCAGACTAAATAATCCCAGTTGCCTCAGCCTCTCCTCATAAGTCATGTGCTCCAGCCCCCTACTCATTTTTGTTGCCCTCCGCTGGACGTTTTCCAATTTTTCCACATCCTTCTTGTAGTGTGGGGCCCGAAACTGGACACAATACTCCAGATGAGGCCTTACCAATGCCGAATAGAGGGGAATGATCATGTTCCTCGATCTGCTGGCAATGCTCCTACTTATACAGCCCCAAATGCTGTTAACCTTCTTGGCAACAAGGGCACACTGTTGACTCATATCCATCTTCTCATCTACTCTAATCCCTAGGTAGGCAGAAGTTCTGCAGAAAAGGACCTAGTCGGTCCCCAGCCTGTAGCAGTGCATGGGATTCTTCCATCCTAAGAGCAGGACTCTTGGAAATTGACTGACATCTTTGTTACCAGACTCAAGGACTGAGTGGGTCATGGACAATGAGTTTCCACTTGTGGGATAGGGTTGTTGGGTTTTTGGGGGTTTTTTAGACTCTTACGCTGCTGCTGGCTATGCTAGTACAGTGCAGAGGGCTTCAGTCTTCAGGACTGTGATTACTGCATGGGATAGACCACGGATGCACTAACATGAAGCTTTTAGGCTGCAGTAGACAAAACAAGCCAAAGAATCCGAAGCCACATACTCTCCTGCTGCCACCCAGAGGGTTATAATTGTGGCCAGTAGGGAGAGGCCGACAGAATGAGAGAGAGCGAACGAGCGAATGTGATTGCTGCGTTGAGAGGTGTGGTCTGAAGAAAACGTTAATTTTATGAGAGCTAGGGCCAGCAAGAAAGGGGTGGGGGCTGGGGGTGAGAGTGCCAGGAGCGCGAGATGAAGGAAAAGGTGGGGGATTGTGTACCTAGTTGGAAACTGCCTAATGTCACTTGCCTGGCATTGCCAGGTACTTGATTCAAGACCACCCAGGTGGGGACACTTCTGAACGCCTTAGCGCAGCCCACAGGGCCTGTCAGAGCATTAAACAGGAGCCATCTACCCACCCCCACCCCCCCCGCGTTAAAGAAGGAGTCATTTCAAAACAGAGTTGGGAAGGGGAAAAAGGAAAAGGAAAAAAAAAAAAAAACAACCCAGCAAGCCACACAACGTCTCCGAGAAGAACAGACGAGGTCTCACAAGCAGGGCCGTGACAGTCAGGAGCGCCTGGCTGTGAGCACCTGGGGCTCCACACTGATGCGGTATTGTCCTTCTCAGGCGTGGTGTGCAATGCCAGCTTGGCAGAATGAATCAGGCTCCCTAATTCTTTGGACATAAAACGCTGCCTGAGGTCCAGGGGAGAGCCTCGCCTTTGACAGAGGCCACCTAGAAAAGCCAGGGTTTTTTGTTTTTTTTTTCAGTGGGGTGAGTTACCTCATCTCAGGCCTATAGGTGGGAAAAATCCGAGCCTTTCACCCTCCACCAACCCTCTGACTTTCCAGCTAGCTGTTTGCTGCAGCTCCTTTAGAGCTACAGAAAAGCCTTTGGATGCTCTCCAAGCTAGAGAAGCCTCAGGAGGCTTCCTGAAAGTAATAAAACAGCTTGTTGCTGGTCCCTGTTTTTCTTTCCTCTGTCTTCTACTGCAGGTAGAGGTGGACAGCAAGATGCCAAACTCCAGAAGTTCTGTGGTTTTGTTCACTCAGTGTTGCAAAGTTTGGACCCAGATCCTGAACTGGCATAAATTATCCTCGGTTTCAACAGAATCATAGAATTATAGGACTGGAAGGGAGCTCGAGAGCTCTTCCAGTCCAATAGAAGCTGTGTTGATTTACATCAGCTAAGAATCTTGGTCCACAGAAGATGTTGATTCAAACCTATTTGGTGATGGGACATCTTGAACGATCAAGCTATCCTGTGTTATTTATTCAGTCTTATCTGGTTTCAGACAGGATGGAAGTACCATAAGAACTGTCCTAGCATATGGTGTTGCTTCTTCCAGTTGCAGCCAGGAATGGATATGAAATCTCTGTGTTTGTACAAAGAAAAGGAGGACTTGTGGCACCTTAGAGACTAACCAATTTATTTGAGCATAAGCTTTCGTGAGCTACAGCTCACTTCATCCGGTGAATGCGAATACAGACTAACACGGCTGTTACTCTGAAACCTGTGTTTGTACGTGGTTTACGTTTTTCAACTTTCAAACAAACAAACAAAAAAACCCACAACCACAGATTTGGAGCTTAGTGTGAGATTTGAGCTAGAACTTTTTTATCTGAAAGGGTTTGCCTACTTCTAATTCCCATTATCTCAGCGTCTGAAAGGCACCCCTGGCATTGCAGGGGTTAGCGGCAAATTTGAATTGAAACTTCGTCACGAAAGAACCCACCTGGTGTCAGGTTCCGTTACAAAACCTCAGAACTCAGCATGGAGTTACAAGAGGATTGGGGCCAAATTTCAAGTGAGTTTGGGGCAAATGTTGAGTGGTCTTTAAGTATTATTATTTGTCCCACCTAGAGGCACCATCTGAGGTCAAGGTTTCATTGGGTGTGTTTACACTGCAACTGGAGGGGTGATCACGGCATGTGCAGATGTAGCTCAGCTAGCTTTAATCGAGCTACTTGGGTACCAATTGCCGTGAAGCTGCAGCAGTACGGACCTCAACTTGGGCTCGCTTCTTGAATTCATACCCTGGGATCTCGTACAGCCTTGGTTGCTGCTGCAGCTTCACGGCTATTGGTACCTCATGATTGCAGCTCATGCTGACCCCCCCGCCCCCCGATCACAGTGTAGACCTGCCCATTGTGTTAGTGCTGTACGGACACCCAGTAAGAAACGATCCCTGCCTTAAAGAGCTTGCAGTCTCGAATGGCAAGAGGGAATCATTATCCCCATTTTACAGAAGGGGAATTGAGGCACAGAGATGAAGCCGCTCCTGCGGCAGAGCTGACAGAGTCCAATGCTGTAGTTCTGAGGCCAGCCGTCCTGTGAAAGTCCATCGGCTGTTTAAAGCAAAACTCAACTGGTGCAAATGCATAAAGCTTCAGAATCAGAAATGTTTATTTAAAAAAAAAAACACATAACGTTACGCAAATGCCCTGAGAGCTGAGTTTGCCAAGTTTCACACAGACCTAGTTCATCGCTGAGGAAGAAGCAAGTCTTCTGACTCTCCGTCATCTCCTAAAATTCTTCCTCAGGAAGGCTTCACACTGCTGCGGGGCAGCAAGACAGGTAGGTTTGCTGCTGTGACTCCTCTAATCCCTTTCTAATGAGGAAGTGGAGCCACTGAGATGAAAGCTGGAGCCCTCGCTGTGCAAAGGTCTGCATGAGTAAAGCAAAGCTAAACTAACACGGAGAGCTGGATATTCCTGGAGGGGATATGAACCAAAATGCCTCTGGTGTTTTTGATCAAACTTGGTTCCAAAAAAACGCTACTAAGGTTCCAGGAAAAGAAAGCCAAAACCCAGTAATACCCCCCACCTGTCTACTCATTCAGAACTGTATTAAAGGTTCAGCAGAAAAGCAAAGCTAAACGAGTCCCAAATTTCAATGGCTATCAGAACATTAATTATCAATAAAGTTCCTTCTTTGTGGATGACCAGCATTCTTGGACTAAATTATTTCTCTGCATATAGACCAGGTGTCCCAAATACGAGTATTGAAAACCCCATGGAGGGAGAGGATTTGTTTAGAATGGATCAAGGGATATAAATAATAGGATGAAATTAGGCAAAGGGAAAATCAAGACTGAGATAAACCTTAATAATAGTTTGAGTTATTAGAGTGAGTGTTATGAGAAAGGCAGCATGGCCTAGTGGCGAGCACTCAGGACTGCAGCTCAGGAAATCTGGATTCTAATCTCAGCTACTGTAGCCTGCAGGGTGACCTTGCAGAAGTCACCTCTCCGCTCTTTGCACCAAATTCCCCCTCTGTAAATAACAGTAATGATACTGACCCCCTTTGTAAAGTGCTTTGAGATCCATATTTGAAAAACACCGTGTACGACCTAGGTATGTATTAATATTATAGTTTGCGAGAAATGGCCCCATTGTCTGGAGAAACTTAAAAATGGGCCCAATACAAAGTACCTGAGAACATGCTATAGGGAAAAATCATTTGTTAGCAGAATGTGACGGACCTAACTTGTGTTTTCCATCTCTATGAAGGATAAGTTCCGTGCGTTAATTATATTACTGTGGGTCCTAGAGGCTCCAGTGTGTTAGGTGCTGTACATGCATGTAGTGAGAGACAAAAACTACCCTGAAGAATTTATATTCTGCAGTCTCGGTTCAGCAATGCATGTAATCATGTGCTTTATTTTAATCTTGTGCCTAAATCCATCCCGGTTTAGCAAAGCATCTAGACTTGCTGATGTTTAAGTGGGTTTGGCACTTGCTCAAGTTCTTTTCTGAATCAGGGGATAAACAGACAAGGGATGGGAAACAGAGGCACACAAAGATTAAGGCTGTAATTTTTTTCAAAAGATCTGAGGCAGCTAACCCTCCTGAAATGTCACCTTTGAGATTCTGGGGAGTAAATGGAAACTAGAGAGAGACTGGTGCTCAACTGGCTTAAAAATAAAACATGGGGAGGAACTGTGATTTGGTATCGAGTTGGGAAGCATTCATTGCTGCAATATTTCATTCTGTGCTGTTTATTATTTATTTATTCTTTGTATTGTAGTCATGGATGAGAACCCCTATATTATTGATTGAGAGGATACACTGAAGATTTCACTACTTAAGGCCCTTATTCTGCAAGGTCCTGATCACCTCTTGGGAGGTTGGTTATTGATTATTATTAATGTCTATATTTCTATCACCGTTGCACTTATAGGCACCAAGCAGTTGCGCTGCACAACATCCAGAAAGGCAGGTCGAAGGAAGGCCCTGCCCCAAACAGCTCGCTATCTATCTTCTATGACATGATGCAACAGATGGACGAGACACTATTGCACATGCATGAGGGGTCTCAGCTGACTCGCCTTGTCAGCTGGTAGTGGATTGTGGGTGGCTCAGCAAAGATGAGCCTGAAAGAGGATTGTAGGGAGTTTCTCCCCTGCCTAGGGGTCACAATGGGAAGAAGTGTGCAGATGTCTGAGGGGGAGATGTGGACTGGCGCATAGCAAAGGCTGGGAATGTTGGCAAAGTCAAGGTGGGGGTTGACAGTGCTGCAAAATGATAGACCAGATAGGCAGGGCGAGGCTAAACTCTAGCAGTTCAATCTTTGCAAAAGTCAGTCATAAATAGATATGTTTGTTAATGAACAATTTAATTGTAACTAATTTAGATAGATCTAATTTTGATTTGGAGTTTGTCAGGCAATGTGGCCAGTTGTTTGATGGAATGCAGATCGAAATTCAGAAGTTCACTGAGCAAACCACCATGATATTACTGTAGGAGTAATCGCTATATTATAGCAACCACTTATGTACTGTCATATAATAAAACATTATCCATGTATAAATTGTTTGGTTATCATAATTAAACTCAGTGGAAAATATAAAATCCAGTTCCAGCTAAAGCAACATGGTGCTGGGGTCATCATCAAGATTATCATCCCAGTACAGATATATACACCCCTCTTGTTGGGATGAAGTCTTGTTACCTATTTGTTTTGGATTTTGCCCTTGTAGAATTTGTATCATTCTGGTGTTTTGTTTAGGGATAGTGAAAGGAATGAAGTTATCAAATTAAAAGCTTGTAAATGCCCATGACATGAAGGCCCACAATATTGTACCAGGAAGAGGACAGCAACATGATCTTAAATACCCATTGCTTAAATACCGTTATAGGGATATAATATTTCCCTGACTCACAGGGGTGTTGGGACGATAGATCAGGTATTGTCTATAAAGCACTTATAAAATCTGAGGGTATCTTAGCCCTGCATATCCAGATCCCTTAGGCAGCTTTGGAAACCCCAGTCAATACCCCTAGTATTAGCAGCAGCATTCTCCTCCCCTGGTCCCCATCAGTTCCTTCAAGGCTGTCCTAGCAATCCTTTGACCCTCAACTGTGCAGAGCAAATGATGCCTAGCTCTCATTCTGCGCTGTTCATCTGTTGATCTGAACCACTTAACAAAGGAGGTCACCATCATGATCCCCCTTTTAGAGATGAGGAAATGGAGGCACGGAGCATTGAAGAGACTGGCCCAAAGTCACCCAGCAGGCCCGAACTAGGTCTAGAACATGGTTTTCTGAATTCTAGGTCACTGCTCTATCAGCTAGGCAACGCTGCCTCCCCACAAGTGTCTATGTCCTCTGGCGCAGCTACAACCTGAGTTTGGTTAGCTGAGCACCTACCCTTCTGCAGCATGTGGCTGTATCATTCTTTCCCTGCCCATCTGGAAAATCAACAGCACCCCCCCCCCCACCCCCACCAAGGGTTCATAAATCATGTGTCAGGCCTCCAAAATCAAAGAGTTTTGTCTAAAAAAAGTTTGTGAGATTTTTCAAATATTGGGTCCTTTTTATTTGTCTCTGGGTCTGACCTGTAAGAGGTCACAAACATTCACAGCTTTTCTTTGAAACCATGAGGGCTAGAGACTTAGCGGGTCTCACAAGATCACAGCACTCCAAGAGCTGGGGCTTTAAGAAAATCCCCAAATATTATGAGACTCATTATAAAGAGTTGAAACAAACCGGAGGCCTACAGAAACTGAACAGGGCACTACAGACATAACTGTTGTACCCTGTAGAGGTGAATAGTGAATTACAGCCAATCTAGCCGCTGTTTTGAACCATCCAATCAAGCTCTCTAGGAGGGCGACATCTCTCTGTTTAATTCGATAGGGTTGTTGAACAGCCCCGTAAGAAGGTTGTTATTTTCAGTCACTTCTAAAGATGACACCAGGCTCACAAATTATTATTATTTATTACTGTATGATCCCCAGCCAGTCACCAGGACCTTGCCATGTTAGGAGCTATACAAACACAGAACAAAAACGGGTCCCCAGACTGCTGGATCTCACGGATGTGACTGAGCAGTGATCATATGGGTCTGGAGGCTTCTCCTTGTTTCCAGCGGAGAGAGAACCGACCAGTGGAAGAGGAGGTGAAATGAAGAGCAGACATAAACAGAGCACGGGTCTTTCCTGGAGACCCACCCACTTGTGGAAGGAAAGACAGTGTGAGTACACAGGCACCTTTCTAGCATTACTCTGCCATGTAAAGACGTGCTGTAGCTGCCACTGGATCATCATGCCATGGCAGAAGGGCTGTGGAGGTGTCTCCTGATTGCCCATGACAAGGGAGATTTCCACAAGACAAGGAAGTTTTGCAGCCATTGCAAACCTGCATGATGATGTCATCCCACCAGTCAGTTTCTCGGCTCAGACCCGGCACTCCACCGGCTAAAGCTGCTCTGTGAATGCCACCAACAACCTTGAATTGTTTCTTTCTAGGTCCCACTGCAAGCTGGCCTCCAAAGGAATCGTCATGTTCCTTGCAGCTCTGGAAATACCGCAGGTCGTGTGTCCCATGCTCACAACACTCATGACAACAGTGCAGAGCTGTGCAGGCTCCAAGCTTTTGTCAGAGTGGCAGGCAACAAGGAGGGATTTTTGAAAAAAGGTGTGAAATATTATGGGATGCCGATGAAATTATGGGATGGAGCACACTGCATTATGGATGTTGACCCCATGCTCTCAGTCATCGTTTCGGCCCCATCAGGCATCGCAAACACTTCCCCAAACACCCTGCACTGGACGGTGGCGAGTTGCATGCTGGGATACCTACCCACAGTGCACTGCTCTCTTCAGTGACACAAGTGCTCCTGGAGATGATGTGAACCGTCAACACTAGGAGCAAAGTGTGCACACGCATAAGCGCCGTAATAACCTGCGCGGCTGTACGCTGACCTAATTTAGGGTGATATAATTTGGTAGTGTAGACATGGCCAACCACTCCAGTCAGCTGTACCCTACACTGTGAGCAGCATTGGCATCCTGCTCTAGGACATTTTCCAGTCTGGGGGGACAGTGTTGGGGGGAGGGATAGCTCAGTAATTTGAGCATTGGCCTGCTAAACCCGGGCTTGTGAGTTCAATCTTTGAGGGGGCCTTTTGGGATCTGGGGCAAAAATTGGGGATTGGTCCTGCTTTGAGCAGGGGTTTGGACTAGATGACCTCCTGAGGTCCCTTCCAACCCTGATATTCTATGATTCTATGATTCTATGATCTTCAGAGGAGATCCAGGCCCTGTTGAACCAACAACAAAAGCTGTAGAGTCTGTTGATGAGGCTCCACCAAACCAAACAGTATCGGAGTGATTAGAAAAGGAGAAGGACAGGGTCATTTAGCTCAGTGAGGACAAGATCCCCACTTTATGATAGCAGCATGATGGCAGGCTAGCATAGAATAAATCCATTTGTATTGTCTGGGGATACCAGGAAGCAGCTTGTTAGGCCAGGGTCTTCTCCTGACCTTCCTTTGTTCTAGTGGGAGCTGTTCTGAGCTCACCCCAGCTGGTCATCTTCTCCAGCACTTCATCTGAGCGTATTCAGAAAAGCCAGGGTCTACCCCTGCTCAGTCATCCAGAGAGAAGGAGGTACACATAACTGGGCCTAGCCCGCTGGGTGCTTTTGCAGGCTGCCAGCATCTTTGTTCAAGTCACGGATGGAGAACAAGTGCAGACAATCCTAGACCAAGAGGAAAAGCCTCTGCTGACATCCTGTTATGCCCATGAAGGACAGGCAGAGACAGAATGTGGCTTGTGCTGGTTAAAAAACCTACAGTGTGAGCAGACAATGGTCCTGGCTTTGCTCACTGAGGTACCCAACCTTGTTCCCTGTGCACTGCGGGCCTTGTCTGGGGGCCCTAAAGAGGAACCTAGAGAGGGGGTGGAAAGATCTCCCTCCAAGCGGAGGACAGAGTGGTCACTGCCACGATAGCAGCTATTGGCTCAACCCAGACCCTCTGATCTACTATGTAAGCCTTGAATGGGGAGGTTTGGCACATGGCTCCTCAGCATTCGCAGACCCACTGACCTTGCCCTCGCCCCAACCCACAGCTGCAATGCCATGGCGAGACCCTCTGCAGAGCACGGAGCAGGCTTAGCAACCCCCTCTTTTCATGGGTTCTACTGCTTTCTAAGCCTGAAGGGCCAAATCCAAAAGCCACTGAAATCTCTCATTGACAGCAGTGCACTTTGGTTCAGGCCAGCCATGCAACAGAGGGGCAGGACTTGCCTGAAAGGTAGTAACCCGCTTGTCTCCAGTAAAGAGCATCTTGGCCTACATCTATTCTGCCCTCCCCCTTTGACTTCAATGAGCGTAATGGCCATGTCCGGGCAGGGCCGAGTTGTGGCTACTGTATTCTATCCTCTCTTGTAGAGAAAGGGCTGATGGAAAAAGGGAAAGAGTTCTATCTTGAGAAGGGATCACTCTCACTGGTTTGAATGGCAGTGACTATCATGGGAAGGAGGGCAGAATTAGGCCCATTGGTCCCAATTCTCTGTTATATTATGGCCCAGTAGCTTAAGGGGGCTGAAGAGACAGTGGAACGAACATCCAGGAATACAAGCGGATTCCCTGCACAGTGTAGAGCTAGAAAAAGGGTTCAACTTTACTGTTCCCTGGCATAGTGTGTGTGTTAGGGGTACCGTGGGATGGTGGGCGTTGCTCGAGTGCCTCTATGCTCTGGCTTATCTTGGCAGCTGGACTGTCCCCTTGTGGGAGCACTGAAGCTGACAGTAGCTTAGAGCACCCTTGAGGCTGCTATAATTTATAGCTGGAGCCTCATAGACACTCTCTCCCCTCACTCCCCCCGCCAATCCTAGACTGCAAGTAAGCCTGAAGGTAATTTAACTGTTGCCTCCCACTTTGATCCCGAGCCAAATGTAGCTCAGCTAGGATGGAGAATTGAGGCCTGTTGAATGTAGAAAGTTCATCACTAAATTTAAAAAAAAAAAAACAAAAAACACAGATATTCTGATAACACAGACCCTAATCCACGTATTACAGGCGCCTTGATAGAGACCTGGGATCTGTTAAAAGGGGACTTCTTAATAAGCCTGGGAGCTAGGAGATAAGGATAAAAGCTATGTTAACACAAGAACCTTAATCCGTGTGTTGATGAGGACGGGGATTGTTTTCTGTGCCCCCTGTTCCATTAGATCTGATCACAGAGGTTTTTTTTTCTTTCGCTGTTTTTTTATTATTATTATTATTAGTCAAACTCTCAGCTATTGACTGAGAATTGCAAATCCCAGTGTAGGTTTTTCTTGGTAATCAAGCAAGCATCTAGCAACTCAGATGAGAAGGTGAACACCTGGAAATCTGTCATCAGAGGGCAAACATGTTACAGTGATAACACAGGGAGGAAAAAACAGCCCTTTGTGCTCACTTCCCCCATGGTGAGTCAGCGGCCAGCCACTTGTATTTACTAGCGGGGCCTATGTCGTTTAGCTCAGGAGCATCATAATCAAGGGGGAAGAAAATTCTTCTTTTAAGGGGTCAGTTTCAGGGTGGTTCTGTTCCCTTTGCCCTGTGTCCTGCCAAAGTCAAAACCAGTGTTGATATCTGATAAGACTGCTTCTGGCAGAGAGCTCTGCTAGGAAGCAGAGGAGCATTTGGCTTGTAAGGCGTGTCTGGTGAGAGGCAACATCACAGATCAGAAGCTGTCTCTGGCGGGTGCTCACCCCCAAGCAGCCTGGTTAGAAAGGATGGAAGATCCTTCTGAAGTGAGACTTAGGTGAGCTCCATTCAAGTCCCAGCCATAACGCAGACTTCTTTAGACAGCCACAGTTCTCTTTTTGTAAAACCAGGCCGGAGGCGATGGGGAGAGTCATGCTTCCCTACCTCACGGAGTTGTCGGGAGGGTAAATCCATCCATGTTCCTGGGGTGCACAGATACTGCAGTGTGGGAGGCTGTATAAGTCATCCCAATGGACTCTGGCAATGTTTCGCAACCAGCGGCTTTGGACCCTCAGCGGGACCAAGGAAAACAGTCCCGGGGGGTGGGGATGGTGATAGGGTGACCAGATGTCCTGATTTTATAGGGACAGTCCCGATATTTGGGGCTTTTTCTTATATAGGCTCCTATCACCCCCCCCATCTTGATTTGTCACGCTTGCTGTCTGGTCAGCCTAGACGGTGATGAGTTTGTGCGAATTTCATTACAATCGAAAACAAAGAAAGACTACCCCACATCCTTGCCCTTCAAAGTCAAGTATTTTCTGTCAACCTCTTGAAACACGCACACAAATCAAATATCTAGGCTTGGCATAGTTAGCATTGATTTTTTCTCTCTCTCTTTTATGGTACATGTAAAGGGGGTGTGAAAACATTTGACTTCAAATAAGTGGCCACCGACCTGAAAAAGTTGAGAAATATTGGGCTATAGCAATATTGGCTTGAAAATCTGCGAGTGGAAGCAAAACATTAGTTATTTCCCCAGATTTTGTTCCTGGCTCTGTGGCTTTTGACAAGCCACTTGACCTTCTTGTTCCTCAGTTTCCCCATCTGTTAAACCAGAACAACAATTTTTACCTTACCAGAGGGTTGCAATGGCTTCATTAACCTTTGTAAAAGTGCTTTAAGATCCTCACATGAAAGGTGCCATTTATAGATGTGGATTGTAAGGGTATGTCTTCACGGCTGCTGGGAGCAAGTCTCGCAGCCTGGGTAAGAACATAAGAACGGCCACAATGGGTCAGACCAATGGTCCAACTCACCCAGTACCCTGTCTTCTGCCAGTAACACATGTCAGATGCTTCAGAGGGAATGAACAGCACAGGCTATCCTTGGCGATCCATCATAGCTTCTGGCAGTGGACAGATTTGAGCTAGTGTGCTAAAAATGACAAAGTAGATGAGTAATTGCTCATTCATGTGACTAACAGGTTAACGATGTGGCCACAAGGTAGTTCAAGAATATGTGTCATGACTAGAACTGAGTGAAATTTTTCACACTGAACACTTTTTTCAGTGAGAAAAGCGGATTCCATGATGCCAAATCATTCTGTGAATTTGTGTTGTTTTTGCCAAATTGTTTTTCGTTTAGGAAAAAACCTCAGAACGTTTCATTTTGATATTTTTTTTAAAGGAAACATTTTGATTTTTCAGTTTGAAATGATTTTTTTTTTGTTTCAAAATTTCCTTGGATTTTGTTTTTTTTTAAAAAAAAGTTTCAAAAACATTTTAAAATGGTCAACATGGAAATGAAATGTTTCAGTTTGGTTGAAACAAAATGTTTCGATCGACCACAATGACGTTTTCTACTTGTCGAATTAACGAAAATTCCAAAAAAATTAATTTTTGGACCGATCCGAAATAGGTTTTTCTCCTGGACTTTTTGAAATTGTCAATGAACTGAAAAAACTATTTATTTTTTTTTGTTCAGACCTAGTTATGGTGACTTAAGAGGGAAACTGGATAACAGTATAGAGGAGGTGTGTAGCTGTAAAGGAGGTGGGGAATTTGCTAGGGCTGTGAATGAAACTATAACTAATAGTAATGATATGCAATTAGGAAAGGGAAAAATTAAGCTGAATATCAGTAAAAACTTATGGACGGTGTGACCTGGGCCATTTTTTATATTACGGCTACATTTCTAAAGGATTCATAAATTTTACAGGCCTAAGCAGTATGTGCTTTAACTGTAAGCACATGAGCAGAAGGTGATATACAAGGTTTCAAGCAACCTATTTAGCAGCTGGACTCGGTAACAATAGACTAAACTCTCTTATTAAATATCTGGTGCTTAACTTGGGTGCAAATTGAGTTCTGGGCAAAAGAACTTATCAGTCAACCAAACCCGTTTGCCCATTCACAGTGTATATCCGCACTTGCATCAAGGTATGCTTAAATTTGTCCATATTCTGCAAAGCACTTAATCCTGTGCTTAAATCCCATTGACCTCATTTAATTTCAATGGGACTTAAACGCATGCTGAAACCTAAGCACATGCTTTGCTGAATCAGGGCCGTATTTAACATTCAGGGTCACAAGAAGAAGAGGGATTAAAAAAATACCACAATACATTTCAAGCAGCATAAGCCTAGGATGTCAAGGGAGGAGCCAATGTGTAGTTTTCTACTCTCTGTAGAAAATCTGTAATTGTAATTCACTCCACGATGAATATATATGTCACAGATGATGGTGGCTGACTCCCCATGTATGCCCTGGATGAATTTGTGGGTAAAAATCATGGCTGTTCTGGGGATAAACCAACAGGAGGACTATGAAACTACATTGTGTTACAACACAATTATGAAGGATGTGGTGTGTATATTGTGTTTCTGTTAGAGATGCATTGTATAACCATGTGTTTCCTTGAAATATATTATCCATTCATTAGATGTGTCTCTGTGATGTATAGAGTTGCAGGGTTCCTGGTAGACAAAGGAGACAAAGCTGGAACTCAATCTGTGTGGAAATCTGCTTATAGAGACAATGCGGGAGAGGTAATATCTTTTTTTACCTCACCCTCTTGCATCCCTAATATCCTGGAACCAGTATGGCTACAACAACAATGGAAATCTGTTCATTTGAAATCTAGAATTTGTAGCTGCTTTCTTTACTAAATGCCTCCTGGTTTAAGATGAACTGTGACTCCATATATCATGGCACACGGAACTCACTTATGGAGGGGTGGGAAGATTGGTTTGTGCCAGTAACAGTGTTCAGAGGGTTCATTTCACATTCTTCTCTGAACTACACAAAACTCTTGGATCTATAAAGTTGTGCCAGAAATAGCATGGGAATAGGCTCGCTGATGAAATTTCTGGTACTGCCTGCTTCCCATCGGCCTGGGAATATCTCAAGAAATACCCTTTTCCTGCTGTTCCAGCACTTTTAGCATCTAGTCTTAGAAGGGATCAGGAAGTGAGCAAAAGTTAAGTCGTGGGGGTGGGGAGGGGAGAGGGCAGCGACTCAAACTTACCTTTAAAAGGTTTGGGGCTAAGTCAACAGCTAGTGTAAATGGCTGTAGCTCCATTGATGTCCATTAGATACCAAGGAACGCATGGGAACATAGGCATTGTCCTACTGGATCAGATCCATAGTCTGGTATCCCATCTCCAAAAGTGGCTGGTGTCAGATGTTCCAGAGGAAGTGGCGACACGCCCTCTAGTGGGCAGTTATGGAAGAATTTACCCATCGGGAAATTTCTTCCCAGCCCACACGGTGCAGGTCATCTCATGCCCTGAAGCATGCATGTGCAGGCCCCTGATTCTTACAACAGATTGTTCAGTTGTGTTTCTGACTTCATGTTGCTTCTCCACCACTTGTGACTCACTCCAGTGCTAACTTTACCTCAAGTTTGTTTGTCCTTTCTTGACTGGACTAACATTTGCATGTTTCGAGGACTACTCCCGTAGCCTCCCACACTGAGCTCTGCCCAGGCCCGCTTCTGCCTGAGCAGCTCTGATGAGCTTCCTTAGGACATAGAGCAAGGAAAGGTAGGGGGGCAGGAATAGGGGACGGGAAAGAGAACCAACTCATTTATGAAAATCCCATTCCCATGACTTTTAAATCTGCTGCGCAGACGGCTCGTTCACTGGCTGCAGGGCGCGTCAGGCGAAGGTCAGGCTCAAGAGTGGAAGGAGGGGCGAGAGGGGGAGCCAGCCCTGTGCTTGAATTAGGAGGTAAGAATTGGAGTATTAAACCCTGAAGGATCCTGCACGTAGTCTGTCTCTCTCTCTCTCTCTCTCGTCAGAAGGCAGCATTGTAAACACTGACTCTGGGACTGATGGGTGTCAGTTATCGATTTCCCCCCCCACACACCTCCCCTCTTGCTTGCCCTCTTTTACACAGAGAAATATAGTGTGTGAGAGAAGAGGGGCAACAGGGGAAGATTTGTGCTGAGAATACAAGAGGGCTTTATGCATTCACCATTGCACGGCTGGAATGTTTCAATGCGGCCACATTTAAAAGAAAAAAAACAGGCAAATCGGAGACTGCAAAAGAGGATCCCAGAGGATGGTCCATGAGGAAGTTAGCTGGCTAGTGAGGGACAGGCCAGTTGTCACTTTGTGACTGCAAATGTATGTCTGTGGTAAAAGAAAGAGAGGCGTCCCTTCAAAACCACATTCAGTAGCTCTTGGCCGTCGAAATTCCTTCACTATCTACAGTTGATGGAGTCTGAGATTAGACACAGGCATCACTCCACAAGTCTAGATCCTCAGATCTTGCCCCCAGTTGGTTGCTCTGAGGCGGACTTGCCAACACGTCTGGTTAATAATCTTAATGCTAACTCAGGTTACATGTACAGATGAAAAAAGAACGATGCATGTTTAGTACTTTCTATTCCTCCCACTTCACCACTGTCCTCACACCTGCTTTTTACTCCTAAAGCAGACAGCAGGGATAAGGTGCCACAAAACTGAAACTTTTTCTCGGGATTTTGCTAAAATATTTTGATTTTCTCATTGGGAAAACTGAAACGAAATATTCCATGTTGGGAGCAGTTTGACCCAAATCAATATATTTTGGTTTGTTGAACTGACCCAAAATATTTTGTTTCTAGTCAGTTCAGTATTAAATTGCATTTCCCTGTGATGCCACATTGACTTATGGGAGTTGTGGTGCAGGGGCTTGATGCCCCCCGTTCTCTTCTGTGGGCCAGGTTTCCTGACTGGACTTCATCTCCTATAATGCATCGTGGTTTCCCCTCTGACCAGCCTGTGTGGGGTTTCCTGGTGTGGGCTTAGGCTGGGTGGCGCTTGGCTCAGGCGGCTCCTGGCAGTCTGCGCAGCGGGGCTAAGGCAGGCTCCCTGCCTGCCATGGCTCCATGCTGCTCCCGTAAGTGGCTGGCATGTCCGGCACCTAGGCGGAGGCATGGCCCACATCTGCAGGCACTGCCCCCGCAGCTCCCATTGGCCGCAGTTCCCGGCCAATAAGAGCTGCAGAGCCGGTGCTGGGGGCGGGGGCAGCACACGGAGCTTCCCTGGTTGTCCCTGTGCCTAGGAGCTGCAAGGACATACCAGCCACTTCTGGGAGCTATGCGGCGCCAACCGGACTTTTAACCCTGGCTTCTCCCCACAGTGGGGCAAGACGGTGCTCGCAGCTCCAGCCCTGTGTGGTGGGAGGGCATCGAGGCTCAGGGCTTCCAGCCCACAGTGCAGAGACTTGCTGTGGGCTGGATGAAATTAAGCAGTGGGCCAGATCCGGCCTGCGGGCCGCAGATTCCCCAACTCTGCTTTAGACTGTCGCCCGAAGTGAAGAGAAACTGTCCGTTTTCTGGCTGCAATCACAATAAGAAAACACCAGAGGCAGGACCAAATGGTGATTGACCAAACAAAGAGGATGAATCTGCTTCAGGTTCCTAACACCCACTCATCTGAGGCAAGGGGACATCAGTGGCTGAAAGCAGCCTTCAGACAGCCTTCTCTGTCTCAGATTTCTGACCTGCGGGCTGATACTCGATGTGTCTTGTCACTGAACTGGCATGATCATCATTGGCTTCTCTCGCTGTGAGGAGGCTCTTTCAGATCCCTCAAAATAATCCAGCCTGAGGTCTTCCAAAGAAAACACCAAAAATAAAGTAGATGTAGAGTTTGAAAACTACTCTCGTGTTCTGCAGATGCCAGTGTTGATCAGCCAGTATTTATGGCTGGGAACTTGAGTCAATGATCTCTGAACCAAACCGATGGTGGGTAGACCCTGTGCCAGGATTGAAAGGCCCCTGGAATGTCCCAGGGAGATGTTTCATTTTTATGACTTTGGAGGGAGACCTTTTTAAGAATGTTTCCTGCACACCTTCTCTTGCAACTTGTAAATGTTGTGAGCAAAGACAGCGAGGGTGGAGCTGGCTACACATGGCAGCATACAGGAAAGAGACAAAGGCATGAGTGAGATTCAGCACTAATTTCTAGAGTTATTCCTTTTTTTTTTTTAAAGGAAAAGGACTCAGCTAATTACTTGTTTCAGCCACACTTTCTGGGGGGTGACAAGGAGGGGTAATCTGTTAAGGATGGAGGTAACATAGTATAATAGTACCGTAGGGCTGGAAGGAACAGTCATCTTGTCCATTCCCTTGCACTAAAGTAGGGCCAAGTAACTCTAGACCATCCCTGACAATTGCTTCTCTAACCTGTTCTTAAAAACCTCCAGTGATGGGGATTCCATGACTCCCCCTTGGTAACTTATCCCAGTAGTGAACTATCCGTACATTCAGAAAGCTTTTGCTAATATCTAACTTAAATCTGACTTGCTGCAGATTAAGCTAATTTCTTTGAATCTTGCATGCATGGGCGTGTGTGTGTTTGGGGGGGGTACCAAGCACTTGTTCCCCCCGCCTTCTGCCCCTGCTGGAAAACCTGCTGCCTTGGTGTACCCTATTCAAGGAAGCAGGCCTTTAAGAAAAGAGAGGCAGCAAGTTTGGGACCTCACGGGTTGGCTAGAAAGGCCTGTCTAGGTCAGCTGCTGATGGAACCAGCAAGACTTGGTGCTCCAGTGCCTTGAAGGGCTGGGAGTAGGCAGCAGCCAATCAGGGCCCAGCATGCCAAATAAGAGGGGCTGTCTGCTTCTACCAAATGGCAGTTCTGGATTTTCCCGCTACCATACCCCAAGAGGCCAGGTTGGCTCAGGGCCCATTGCTGACCACACTTTCTGTTGGGGTCACTGAGAGGCCTTTTCCATATAGTTTGTGTGAAATGACCAAAACGTTTCAGTGGCAAGTTTTGAAAAGAATGAAAATATTTTTTCTTTCAAAAATTGCCACAGAAAATACATACCTTGTACTGATCAGCTCCAATCCAGACACTAGACTGCTCAAATCTAGGGAGCCAGGACAGCCCAGGAAGACTCCATCTATGTTGTTCAGTGGTCCATTTTGTTAGAAAGAGGTCCTTTCATGAAGCACATCACCTAGTAATACCTCATTTCACCCTTGATTAGGCTGAGCTCCATGGATATATCATGGCCACTGACTACAGTTTGTGAACCAGGGTGGATGGATTATAGGCTTGGGCAAAAAGGATCCCTGAGTCTTCATGTCTGCTCTGCCACTGATTTATTATGCAGCCTTGGGCAAGTCAATTACTTTCTACATATCTCAGGTTTAACTATTATTATGTCAATCTCAGTGGCCTGGAAATTAGGTTGGAAGTATCACAAAAACAAGTTTCACATGCCTTCCTGGTGATGGCCTGCCCACACCTCTTGCTTATTTCAGTACTTCTGCTTCAGTCCCAGGTGAAACCAAGACATGCAAAGACGCACAAAAATTGAGGAACACACATAGAAATTAATGAGGAAAAAATAAACCAAACTTTTTCAGATCCCTACAAAGAAGGTTCTGGGTTCAAATTGGATTTCTGGGGGAAGATTTGGGTTGGTTCGTATTTTGGCCAAACCAGTTTGCCCATTGTTGGTTCTTATCTGCCATACGTGGGCCTGGGGAAATGAAAATTGCCTCCTTGAAGGTTTCCATTAATGATTTGTGCTAAACCCATTGACGCTGGGGTGGGGTTTTGAAAAGTGCCTAGGGGAGTTAGATGCCCAGTTCCCGCTAAATCTGAATGGGAGATGCTTTTGAAAACACAATTCCCTCTGCTTATTCAAGTGAGCAAATGGACTCCTTAATGCGGCTGAGTGGCCACGTGAAGAGAAAGTGACGGAGCGCCCCAAAAATGTATCAGACAAAGGCATGCAGGCAAATCCCCTTATCTTTCTACCTTGCAAGCAATATCTGGGTATATATCTTATGGAGAAAAGGATTAAACATCTACAGATCTATCTAATCTCAGATATTTCTAACATGATTATCCCATGCAGTATCAAACCTGTCTGACAAAAAGCTGGCAGAGGAATCAATGTGCCAACCTTGCCCAGAGATAATTCTTTGCAAGAATCCTATCACCTGTTGTAAACCAGCACACACAAGGCTCCATTGAGTTCACAACCGTTGACAGTTGCCCTCTGACTACCATTCACTTCTCATGTGAAGCAGGTGGGTGGAGTCTGAGGCAGGTCAGCTGTAGAAGGAAACAAGCAAGGGAACTCCACCTTGAAAAAATAACATGACAGCATTCTGCAGGGGGCTGCTCTGAGACAGACCAGGGCTGCGGCTTATTGCCACGTGTTTTCATAATAAAGGAAATGTGTGAAATGCCAAAGGTGGCTGAAGGAAGCATGCTGCTATGTGAGCTTTGTATCACTAGTGATTTATATTGCAGCTTTCATCCTGAGTGAGCTACCTATCTATGCAGAGAGAGAGAGAGAGAGAGAGAGGCGGAGGTAGCGGTCTGGGGCTCCCCCTATCCCAAGGAATGGTGAGAGGGAGCTCAGGGCTGGGGCAGGGGTGCGGCTTTGGGAGGGAGTTAGGGTGTGGGAGGGGGTGCAGGGCTGGGTCAGGATGTTGGGGGGCAGGAGAAGGCTCAGGGCTGGGGAAGGGGGTTGGGATGGGGATCGGGGCACGGGCTCCAGCCGGGCGGTGCTTACCTCAGGCGGCTCTCAGTTGGCAATGCAACAGGGCTAAGGCAGGCTCCCTGCCTGCCCTGGCTCCACACTGATCCTTTTAACAGCCCGGTCAGCCCTGCTGACCAGAGCCGCCAGGATCCCCTTTCGACCGGGCGTTCTGGTTGAAAACCGCATGCCTGGCACCCCTACTTACATTCCAGGCTAGAGGCCTAACCCCTAGATAATCCTTCCCTCCAAGTTCTGAGTCCCTCCAGCAGTAGGCTGTAGTACAGATTCACACTAAGCATTTTAAGGGTTTAATCCAAAGCCCATCAAAATCAATGGGAGACTTTCTGTGGAATGCAATGTGCTCTGGGTTTGGTCCTAAAACACTCTGGGGAGAGATTCTCAACTACTGTAAATCAACGTAGCTTTGTTGGAGTCAATGCTTTGCCACTGATTTGTTCCAGCTAGGAACCTGGCCCAATTATTCTGCCGTTTGTTTTTTGTCTAGTTCTTACCTTACATGTAGCACATGGAACGGTGACTTGTCAATCGAGAGGTGAGCCCAATTCGGTAGCTGTCGCAATGTTATCTATAGGTTACCCAGGCGATAAGAACCCTTGGCTTTGGAAATCAGGCCAGGAATTTCACAAAGGATTCCTTCACACTCAGTAACACCTCTCGACCTGCCACGCTGGGATCCCAAGGTGTGACAAAGACTCAAAATGAGGGACAACAAAAAATTCAGCTTTGCAGCAACCTTAAAATTATTACTATGAACCATATTTATTATGGCAGTGCAACCAAGACCATTTTGCTAGGTTCTGTACTAACTCAGCATAGCCGACAGTTCCTGTCTGAAAGAGTTCACAATCTAAATAGGTGTAACCCTTCTGCCAGGCCAAGTTGATAGCAGCAAGGGCCGGGTTCAGTACACAGGGGTTCCCTCTCATTAAAGCAAATGCAAAACTGGCTCGAGCCCCCACCCAGTGACCTGGGAAAATCTTACACACCCCCTGGGCGCCTCAAGGAGGCAATACTTCCCCTCTCGCAAGCACGGCGTCTCGGTGTAGTAGAGAATCTTTAATAACATGAGGTAAACAACATCAGCATTAAATTGGGGAAACACCACAACTAGTGTTCATTAACCAAACCATGAACACCGACCCACTCCAGAAAAATTGGGCCACATCCTTTCCCTTAGGCCCTTGAGTCCCAGAACCCAAACGTCTCTTGAGTCCAGCAATCCACAAATCACCCAAAGTCCAAAAAAGTCCAGCCCCGGAGTTCAAAAGTTCATCTGCAGAGTGTTACTCCCCAGTCTGGCCGGAATGTGCCTGGGGGCGGGGGGGGGAAAGAGGTAAGGGGCACCTTACGTGTCCTGAAGCTGACTGCCCCACAGGGCTCTGCTCCGCTCCGCTCCACCACGACCGGCTCCGCTCTGCACAGCTCGCCGTCTCACGACCGGCTCCGCTCAGCTCGCCGTCTCACGAACACACCGCCGTCTCACGAACACACTGCTGACTCACGACCAGCTCCGCTCGCCGTCTCACGAACACACCGCTGTCTCACGACCAGCTCTGCTCCGCTCGCCGTCTCACGACCAGCTCCGCTCGCCGTCTCACGAACACACCGCTGTCTCACGACCAGCTCCACTCAGCTCGCCGTCTCACGAACAGCTCCGCTGCACACTAGATCTTCCGGCTCCCCACTACTTGACACAGTGCTCAGTGATTTCAGCTCTCAGTGATTTCAGCTCATAGTAGTGGGAGCCTTAGTGCTGGTGCACCATAAGGCTGAAGTGAATTCAGCACAGTACCTGTAACAAAACTCTTAATAGACCCAAAATTAGCTCTGACATTCCACAGTGGAGAGAGACAGAGGTGCAATTGGTGCTTCAGGCCCTCACAAAGGGGCCTACACCACCAGGCACTAATACCTGTCTCAAGTCTCTCTCAATTCACAGAGTTTTGGAACCCATGTCCCTTGCCTAGCGAGTGCTACTCAGTTGATGGTGAGTCCTCCATCATAACAAAAAGGCCAAGTACAGTTCCAAGCACAGTTCCCATAATCAGGGTACTAACAATTTATTCTTCCCGCCCCAATAACAGAGACACTGGGGATCCCACAGCAGCCAAAGTGACCATTTGGGCAGTTATGGCCTCATTCTAGGCGGGGTGGGTGTGCCTATGCAAATGAGATCAGCCCCTGAAGTTCTTTTCCACAACTTGCCACACCTCACCACCAGATGTCAGGGTGGAGCCCACCCTGTCTCTGCTTACATCCTCCCCCCAGCCGAGACTTTGTCGTCCCGACAAATCACACCCCCTTTATACCAACTCATTGGTTTCCTCCAAAGGGCCTCAGGAAGCCCACTTTAGCTTCCACAAGCCTGTGTGCTAAATGTATTGGCTCCTCACTAGTCACCCCAGGTGCATCATAAGTTAACCGTTTCACTGGTCTTATCACCCTGTCTCGTCTATTGAGAATCTCTGTTGCCGAGGTAGGGGGAACATCCTCTTGAGTGATGGATGGAGAGGCTTCCCTGGAGGGTCCCTCGGCTACTGGCGTAGGCCCCTGCACTCCTAGTTCTAACGCTGGAGGGTCCAAGGTGCCCAGGACATCCTCTACCTGTCTGTCCCCATTGTCCAGTAACCTGTGTGTGTCATCACAGGGGGGTCTCATCAGCAGCACCGGGGTATCAGAAAGGGGCCTAAATAGTTCCGCCATTGGGTTTAGGGCGGAAGAGGGAAAACTCTCGTTTGGTTCAGCTGATCGAGACTGAAATCTTGTCTCCATCCCAGGATACACCAGGGTTGTGTCTTCCTCCTCAGACTCACTCTCAGATGTGCAGAATAGGGGTAAGTTAGCTGCAGGGGGCCCACTGTCTGTGTTGGATGGCAGCTTTGGTCTAGCACTTCTGTTCTGCCCGGCTGCCCTGTCATGGCCCATCTCATAAGGGGTGCTTACCAATTCCCCCACAGGGAGCAAAAGGTTTCTATGCACCGTCTTTATTTGCCCTGGACTGTCTTCAGGTTTGATCTTGTAGACCGGCAGATCTCCCAGCTTTTCCATCACCAGGTAAGGTATTGCCTTCCATCTGTCAGCTATCTTGTGTTTGCCAGCAATACCCAAATTTCGCAGCAGGACTCTGTCCCCCGGCTGGAGCTCCTGCGAACGCACTCTAGCATCATATCGATGTTTGTTGCGGTCTGCGTTCTTCCGAGCCGCAGCGGTAGCTAAGCGATAAGCATCCCGCAGCTTTTCTCTTAGTCGGGATACATATTGCTGATGAGTTTCATAGCTATCTCCATCCTCTGATACACCAAAGCACAAGTCTATGGGTAATCTTGGTTCTCGCCCAAACATCAAGAGATATGGGGTGACTCCCGTGGCATCGTTCTTTGTGGCATTGTAGGCATGCACCAGAAATGCGACATGCTGGCTCCAGGTTGCCTTCTGCTCTGGTCGCAAAGTTCCCAACATATCTAATAGGGTTCGATTGAACCTTTCTGGCTGAGGATCACCTTGGGGGTGATAAGGCGTTGTCCTAGACTTTTTAATTCCTGCTATCTTCAGCACCTCCTTCAGAAGGTGACTCTCAAAATCCCGCCCCTGATCAGAGTGTATCCGAGCCGGGAATCCATAGACTGAGAAATATTTGTCCCACAATACTCGAGCAACGGTGGTGGCCCTCTGATCACGTGTGGGATATGCTTGTGCATACCGTGTAAAATGGTCAGTCACTACTAGAATGTTTCCAACATTCCTCTTGTCTACCTCTACAGACAAGAAATCAATGCATACCAATTCCAAAGGTTTGTTGCTGGTGATGTTCTTGAGATATGCAGCCCTCGTGGGCAGAGTTTTCCTTTGAACACATCGAGCACAAGTCTCACATTTCCTGCGAACATCTTCAGCCATTCGGGGCCAATAGAACCTACTACGAATAAGTTCCAGGGTCCTCTCCATCCCTAAATGCCCAAAGTCCAAAAAAGTCCAGCCCCGGAGTTCAAAAGTTAATCTGCAGAGTGTTACTCCCCAGTCTGGCCGGAATGTGCCTGGGGGCGGGGGGGGAAAAGAGGTAAGGGGCACCTTACGTGTCCTGAAGCTGACTGCCCCACAGGGCTCTGCTCCGCTCCGCTCCGCCACGACCGGCTCCGCTCTGCACAGCTCGCCGTCTCACGACCGGCTCCGCTCAGCTCGCCGTCTCACGAACACACCGCCGTCTCACGAACACACTGCTGACTCACGACCAGCTCCGCTCGCCGTCTCACGAACACACCGCTGTCTCACGACCAGCTCTGCTCCACTCGCCGTCTCACGACCAGCTCCGCTCGCCGTCTCACGAACACACCGCTGTCTCACGACCAGCTCCGCTCAGCTCGCCGTCTCACGAACAGCTCCGCTGCACACTAGATCTTCCGGCTCCCCACTACTTGACACAGTGCTCAGTGATTTCAGCTCTCAGTGATTTCAGCTCATAGTAGTGGGAGCCTTAGTGCTGGTGCACCATAAGGCTGAAGTGAATTCAGCACAGTACCTGTAACAAAACTCTTAATAGACCCAAAATTAGCTCTGACATTCCACAGTGGAGAGAGACAGAGGTGCAATTGGTGCTTCAGGCCCTCACAAAGGGGCCTACACCACCAGGCACTAATACCTGTCTCAAGTCTCTCTCAATTCACAGAGTTTTGGAACCCATGTCCCTTGCCTAGCGAGTGCTACTCAGTTGATGGTGAGTCCTCCATCATAACAAAAAGGCCAAGTACAGTTCCAAGCACAGTTCCCATAATCAGGGTACTAACAATTTATTCTTCCCGCCCCAATAACAGAGACACTGGGGATCCCACAGCAGCCAAAGTGACCATTTGGGCAGTTATGGCCTCATTCTAGGCGGGGTGGGTGTGCCTATGCAAATGAGATCAGCCCCTGAAGTTCTTTTCCACAACTTGCCACACCTCACCACCAGATGTCAGGGTGGAGCCCACCCTGTCTCTGCTTACATAGGCAAGACAGATACCGGGTGGGGGAAGGGAAGAACGCACAAGCGGGGCGAACAATGTGATGGCAGCAAATGTCATCATTGTTCCATGATTTCTCTTGGTTTTGGAGGGGGGAGTTAGTCAGGAGGGGATCCATAGGACAGGGCTGAGGAGAAGGGAAATAAGAGGGACAGGAGCAAAGCTGAGGAGAAGAGGCTGGGAGGGAGAAGGTTGGAGCAATAAGCCCAGCTGCACAAGACATAGAAAGCCCAGTCAGAACAGTAGAAAGTTCTCTGAATGTCCAGATATCCCTGCTTTGGCTGCTCTTGCAGGCTGGAGTCTCTGTGTAGTGTTTCCCCAAGGCCACAGGGCTGGAGGACAGGACACCGCAACTGGGTCCCACTGCCCCGAGGGTGGTTTGGGGCACCTTCCTTTGGCCTCAGTGAGTGTTTCTATCACCTCTGGCTCGTTAATCCTTATTTCTGATAAGTAACTTTCAACAGTAAACAGGAGGGGAAATGGAGTTATTAACGAATGGTGTCCGGTCGGATGAGGGTTGTTTGAAATGCACATCCAGCACTTCTGCTTGAACAGCCCGGGAGGGAAGAGGCATGGAAATTACAGTGATAAGTGTAATATCCTGGGACCAACACAGTGACAACTACACTATATACAAGGATAAGTGTCATTGAAATGGCTTGCGTGGTTTCCCTGTGTTAGCTGCCTCTACATCCCACACCAAACTGGGGATGTTGTAACTTGGATTTTGAAAAGCTTTGCCGAGCTGGCTGGGATTCGTTACGTGGTGAACGTGAAGCATGTGTCTGCTAAACTGGGGCCTAGGAAAGGCACCCGGCAAGCTACCCTGTTGATCTCAGTGGAACTAGTCAATTAAACAGACCCGCACAATTTTGGTCCAAGCATTTGGTGTGATTTAGCCCTAAGACTATTCTGCCCTCTAGAGCTTTAAGGACAACTTGGTTATGAAGCCTTTGGGATGTGTTTGTTCTTGAATAACATCTCTGGAGGAGTCTCTATTCCTTCTTACAGGTGTGATTTTCACCTGTGTTTTATTGAGGTTATTGTATTACCTCGGAAGTTTTATTGTCCTGGTTATTATAGGAAGGAGGGTTGAGCAGAGGTGGGTAAGATGTTGAATCAGAATACCCGGGTGTTAACATAGCCAGATCTCCGAGTATTTATAACTTTATTAGCTTGATATCTCACCTGCCATTTGCCAGTTATTCTCTCACCTGCCGTTCTTATCTCTTTCCTTTAATGACTGACTGTGCATGGTGTAAAGTATCAAAGCTGTGAACGGAGCTGGAAAGGCCCTTGAAATACACCTGGTTTTAGTTGAGACTGTGCTTGAAACGCTGGTCTGTCGTTCATCTCTACTGACCTAGGCCCTGATCCTGGAAGGCCATAGGCCACGACACACTTTTTGTAGTCCCACTGACTTCAGTGACTTGGTGACTTCAGTGGGACTTCTTACAGGGCATTGAGTTAGGAAGCTGGGGTGTAAGCCTTTCCAGTATTGGGCCTTAATTTGGAGTGACTCTTGGGTTAAAATAGAATACATATAATTTCCCCCCCAGTTTTTAAGGTCTTCTTTCCCAACATTCCTGAGACCCCCATCCAAAATTTAAACTGGATTTTTATCTCTAAAGGCAAACTATTAGGGAGAATTAACTTTTTTGGTGTAAATTACTGATTTGGGTTCTGATCCAGGAAAGGACATACTCACGTGCTTAACATTAAGTATGTGCTTAAGTTCTTTGCTGAATGGAGTTTTAATTCACATTCAGATGACTAGGTAGGATAGCATTCAAAGAAATATTAATGGTTATTAATACAAGAGTTCCCCAACAAACTAAAAAGAATCTAAGCTCAGCTGTATGGTAACGTCCTTGTTAGCTGGATCAACCTCTTGTTGGTTATGTGTTTTCAGATTGCTTTTTGGATGCCTCTTGCTTCTAGTATCCTCTATATGTCTTTATTTTCCTTCTGTCTATACTATTGTTGTTGTTGTTATTTATTATTTATTAATAATTATTATTTATTTCTATTACAGTTGCACTTAAGAGCCCATGTCATGTGAAATTGTGACCTGTTGTTATTTTGGGATATGTTGTTACAGGTAGTGATGGCCAAAACATTGTAAACTTTGGCAAAAATTTGTTGCACAGTTAATTTTGTCTGGTTTTGACCAGCTTACAGACTGCTTGAGATTGTTTGAAAATTCAACATTTCAGTAAAAAATTTCAAAACTTTTCCATGAAAATCTGTTGGCCCTTTTCCTCCAGCTCTAGTTACTGATGATTATTTGGGAGGTCTGTCACTACAGAGCAGCACCAGTGAAATTTCCCAGAAGACATTTTGATTTGGGAAGGAACACAGAATAGCAGCTGAGTTAAAAACAAAATATCAAACAAAAAACCCAAAATAACAACAAAAAACACCAGGAGAACTGAGCGGAGGGGCCTAAACATGGCCATCAGCTCATTTCAATGTGGCCATCCAGCATAAATGAATGCAGAGTCAAGGCTACCATATGGGGGATGCAATTAAGGGAATAAAGCTTTTTCTAATCGTTAACCATGGACTGACTTGTTCTACTACCTTAGTGAAGTGGAAGGACTGTGGTAAATGAGTATTGTGAGGAGTTCACTTGAATAAAAAGATATACTACCTCTGATGAAGCCTGGAAGCACAGAGACAATATTTCTCTGCTGTGGAGATGAGGACTTTGGGGTCACATGGTGAGAGCTGGACATTTGGATTTAGGGCTTCTGTTTTTTATTTCTGGCTCTTCCACTGACTTCCTGCATGGCCTCTATTCTTTCTCCTAACTTCTCTCCATTGAGAGATTATTACAATTTGTTAAGCACCGACAGTATGCTCAGCGCTGTACAATACCGAAAATGCAGATGGTCTCTGCCCCGTAGAGCATACAGAGTAGCATAAAGAAGGGACTTACTAGGAATTTGGGTGAGGGGAGCTGGTAGAGCTGTTGACACCTCTTATGGGGATGGTGAACGAAGTGGATCTGAAAGAAGGATTTAAATGGGGAGTGATAGTGTTTGTGCGAACTGGGATTGGGAGAAATTCCCTGCGTAACTCCATGCTGTGGGAGAGTGGGTCTTTGTCGCTCTGCGGAGGTTGGGCCATTTAAGAGGTTTATGAGTCTACTCCTACATGAAGTGATGGGACTGGGGGTAAAATTTTCAAAAGCACTTAAGTGACTTAGGAGCGTATCTCTGATTTTCAAGGAAGACTTAGGCAATTAGGCCCGGATCATCAAAGATACTTAGGTGCCTCTCTCCCACCAATATCAGTTGGAATCAATGAGAGCTAGGTGCCTAAATACCTTTGGGGATCTGAGCCTGAGGAACATAAGTTTCATTAACTGGGGCATCAGCTCTGAAGTGCCTTGGAGTATGTCTACACAGCCCATGTCAGTGAGCCTCCGAGCCTGGGTTGGCAGACCTGGGCTTGTGTTATGGCCCTAAAAATAGCTGCGTAGACAGCCCTCTTAAGTTGTGGCCAACCCCTCTCGCTGAGCTTCAGAGCCCAAGCTGCAATGTCTACGCTGCCATTTTTTGCACCATAGCGTGGGCCCCATGAGTCTGAGTCTGTCGACCCAGGCTCAGAACCTCGCTGCTGTGGGCTGTGGAGATGTAACCTAATCACTTATGGAAACGGGACCTAGCCTCCTAAGTCACTTAAGTACTTATGTCAACATTACCCTTTAATTTTTAGCTCAATTGACAGCAATTCTTGCATTTTAGCAGATTCAAATCCTGTTGTCAGGGGCAGGTTGATTACACATACTTCTGTAAAATATGTCCAATAAACTTCTTTGCATCTTAGGGAGAGCAGGTGAAAAAAAATCCATTTTTATTTCTGTGACAAGATTGAAACAAAATGATTTTGTTTGAAATTTTTTCACAGAAAACGTTGATTTTTTTTTCACCAGCAAAATCCCAAACAAAACCAATTTTTTGGGTCTCATTTCGAATCAGCATTTTCCTGGTGTTCCGCTTTTTCGAAAACCAAGTGTCCGTTGGAATTAAAATGAAAGGAACATTTTTGTTTTGTTTCATATTCTTTTTCAGCTGAAAAATCAACCAATGTAGCTGACAACAAACTGCTTTCAAGAAAAAATTTTTTTTCAGGAAACATTTCTTTGATTAAAAGAAAATTTTGGTCAAAAATGATCAACCAGCTCTATGCTCAGGATGGATGGAAAGTTTACTTAGTTAATGGAAAATGTATTGAGATTCTCAGAGGGACTGTGATTTTAAAACCCAACTCATTAATACATCAATGGGGTAGACACCAAAGAGGGAGAAGAGCTATTTAAACTAAAGGACAATGTTGGCACAAGTACAAAGGAGGGTAAACTGGTCGTGAATATATTTAGGCAGGAAATTAGAAGAAAGCTTTTAACCATCAGAGGAGTGAGGTTCTTGAACGGCCTCCCAAATAGGAGTAGTGGGGGGAAACAACGTGACTAGGACTAAGATGTCACTTGACAAGTGTATGAATGGAATTATATGGCAGGATTGCTTGTGATATCATGGGACTGGACTCAATGACTCGGGTGGTCTCTTCCAGTCCTGAGTCTGTAATTCATGTGTATTTCCAACTCTTTCAAAGGCTATTTGCAAAGACACAAGTCTTTCCATCCAGCCCTGGATGAGGCAAGACTGCAATAGTCATTGCTACCTTCGACAAAAGAAAAAGAAATGTTTTTGGACTACACAACATCTGGCCACAATTAATTTGGTATCTCCCATTTTTTGAGCTGACATCAGCAATAATTTCTATTGCCCCCCCTTTTTTATGTTTTGTAGTACGTGAGACATGCTTCCGTGGGGAACAAAACCATAATGTAAGATGGTCATTCTTTGTCTGCATCATTTCTTTCCAAAATGGATTGGTCTCAGGACAACCTGATGGCTCACACACTGAAGTCCATTTTTTCCTCCTGTGTCATTTCCAGCATTTGTCATCACCTCATACTTCCAGCTTTAAGTACTGTCTGGGGAGTTGCATAACTTCTGTGCAAAATTCAGATACAAATCAATCCATAATTTAGGCATTAAAAAGAAGCCAGATTGTCCTCTGCTGGAACACAGTCAGTTAAATCATATTTTTTTTGCTATTTGTGTTGGGTCCATGAAGACAACACTCATTTTTCATTTTTATGGCCTCTTAACATGAACTCCTTGTAAGCTCGTAACCTGCCACGTGATTAAATACACAGAAAAACAAAACCCAGTACAGGCTTAATTTTAAAACAGACCCGAAGAAGAGCTCTGTGTAAGCATGTCTCTTTCACCAACACAAGTCGGTCCAATAGGAGACATTCCTTCACTCACCTTTTCTTTTTAAAACAATGCTGAATTTGGGGATTAAACTGAGAGAAGTGAGGCAGGGTGGTTCTCTCAGTAGGACGCTGGCAGTTGAGTAAGGAGACCTGAGTTCTGTTTCTGGAACAACCATTGGCTTCATGTGTAACCCTTGGGCAACTCACTTTCCTGCTCTGTGCCTCAGTTTACCCATCTGTAAAATGTGGATCATGATGGTGTTAGAGTAGGAGAGCGTCCTAGCTGGTAGGATACTAGACAGGGACTCAGGAGAACTGCAGCCAATTCCTGGCTGAATCAAAAGATCTTTTGTGTGATCTTGGGCAAGTCACTTAATCAAACCTTGCCCCTCAGTTCCCCATCTTTACAATGGGTATAATGCTTCTTTACCTCACAGGGATGTTACGAGGGCATAATCCATTAGCGATTGTGAGGTGCTGAGCTGTCATAGCAATGAGGGCCATGTACGTAAATAGATGTTTATCCACTTTGGTGAAGTGCTTTGAGACCAACCAATAAAAAGACTAGTGTTATCTTTTGGGCTGGTTGGAAAAGAGGGGGAGAAATATCTGCTGTGAACATTTTTTTTCATTTTTTCCTCATTTGTTTTTACATTTGAAATAGGGCTAATAATAATACCTTTCTCCTACCCTTTGTCTTGCTGGTCTACTTAGATTGTAAGATGTCTCTTGCTGCATGAATGTCTATGTTGCAATCGGAGGTGTGTGACGGCAGCACGGGGAGTCATGCCCAAGCTAGCTTTGATCTAACTAGCTTGAATATCAATAGCAGGGAAGGCCCAGCAGCATGGGCTCGCGCTTGAGTACATACCCGGGGCCCAGGTGGAGTTAGATGGCCTACAGTGCCACGGCTTCACTGCGGTTCTTATTCAAGCTACGTGACTGCTAGCTTGGGGATGTTTACACACACTGCAGCCTCACCTCTGATTGCAGTTTTCAGAGTAACAGCTGTGTTAGTCTGTATTTGCAAAAAGAAAAGGAGTACTTGTGGCACCTTAGAGACTAACCAATTTATTTGAGCATAAGCTTTCGTGAGCTACAGCTCACTTCATCGGATGCATCCTGTGGAAAGTACAGAAGACATTTTTATACACACAAACCATGAAAAAATGGGTGATTATCACTACAAAAGGTTTTCGCTCCCCCCACCCCACTCTCCTGCTGGTAATAGCTTATGTAAAGTGATCACTCTCCTTACAATGTGTATGATAATCAAGGTGGGCCATTTCCAGCACAAATTCAGGTTTTCTCCCCTGCAGTCCCAACACCCTGATTGCAGTGTGGTCATACCTTATGTGTATGGACCATATCTAGTAGATTGGGCCTGTACATGCGACGGTAACATCATAACTAAGAAGAAGAGTGATTTGTCAGATGAAGGGAATGGCCTGTAATAGGAGAAACAGCTTTGTTGAGATTAAGTCACTGAGCCTTTGGGAAAACAGGGGTTCTAGTTACTGCTACGTAAATGGAGACCGAGGAGGATCTGAGCATTTAAAACTGTTCCAGCTTCAGAATTAACATGAAACAGGAGGTCCTGAATGGTTACTAAGGAAGGCCAAGTCCAAGCTGGATTCATCCACACCGTGGCTCACCTGTGGGATAATTTGCCTGCAGAAGTAATAGAGTCCTAATGGAGTTAAGGCTGAACAGATATCAAAGTGAGACTCATTGGCTGAGATTTTCAGAAGTGGCCATGGCATTTGGACGAGGGGCCAGATCCAGTTGGGGTGGAGCCATTGATTTCAGTGGAGCTATGCTGATTTACACCAGTTGGGGACTCTAGCCCAAAGGTTATTTGTAACCGAGATAGCCTTTGAGCCATCTACCCACCTATCCCTTACGGGACTCATGACTGCAATATCTGATCCTTTCTCACAGCATTTTTGCACATCTGTTTCTAGTTCAGCATGAAAACTAGGAAGCTTCTAAACTAGATATTTATGCCACGCCTCTCAGTGTGGGTATCCAAGTGCTCTTCTTGGGCAGGAAAAGGTGGGCATATGTTAATGCAGCTATTGTAAAGCTCAGAACAAGATTCAGGCTTTGAGAAGCTGCGTGCATTACAGGGCCAGACCTTTAGCTGATGTGAATTGGCCACACTTTAGGTTTGATGCAGCTGCACTGATTTAAAGCAGGTGAGGATCGGGTCTTATTTCTCATTTTATTCCAGGAGGGCCCAAGATATAGCTTGTGGATTTCTAAAACGTGAACCCAGCCACCTTCTCCCTGTACATGTAGGGTGAGGAGGAAGTAGAGAGTACTACTTGTTTATTAATCTTTGACCCCAAACAATAATCAGTTTTCTTCAATCCAGGAAGAAAATAGAATAAGTAATTAATAGATTCATAGTTTCCAAGGCCAGAAGGGATCAATGTAAACATCTAGTCAGACCTCCTGCATAACACACTTTGAACTAGAGCATTTCTCTTTTAAAAAAAAATACAGTTTTGACAAATTTCTCAATTCTACAAAATTTTTGAAAAAAAAAGTTTTGAAAGTTTCACAATGTTTCATTTTTGACATTGTCAAAATGAAAAAAACAATCCATTGTTTCTGGTTCAAAATGACTTTGTTTAGAAAGTCAAGCTAATTAGAGTAAACCGTGGAAATCCAAATGAAACATTTAGAAATGATCCATAGGGAATGTTTGGATTGACCTGAACTATAGTTTGTTTCAGATTGTTTCTGTGAAAATGTTAGATTTTGACTTTTCATCCCCATTCAGGACAGGAAAATGTTTTGAAATCTTGAAAATTTTCATGGACAGAAAAACCGTTTCCCACCCAGCTTTACTTCCACCATGTTTCCACCCTAATAGAAGTCACCAATGGGAATTTTTCCTTCTTTCAGCTTCATTATATTCCTCCTACTTCTACTTAGTTTCTCCCTTGTGGAAGAGAAAAGATCCATGTGCAGAAGATCTCTTCCACACGTGGATTTAAGTGAGGTTGTCTAAATCCAGTTAGGTTGGCACTAGGGTGACCAGATGTCTCAATTTTATAGAGACAGTGCTGATATTTGGGGCTTTGTCTTATTAGGCACCTATTACCCCACACCCCGTCCCGATTTTTCACACTTGCTCTCTGGTCACCATAGGTGACTCTGACCCATCCTTTATCCTTATGGCTTCATTTCAGCAAAGTCTTTAAACACATGTATAACTTAAGCCCCCATCAATAACCCCACTGGGGGGGGGGACGTCTGTAAGGGTATGTTTACTCTGTAAAAAGCCCACCTTCAACCGTGAGTCTCAGAGCCTGAGGCAACAGACTTGGCCTTGCAAGACTTGCGCGACAGCAATAAAAATAGCCATGTCGATGTTCCGGCTCCAGCTGGAGCTTGGGTTCTGACGCCGGGGGAGCAGGTGGGTCTCAAAGCTTGAGCTCAAGCCCTTGCCACAATTCAAAGCAGTGTCTGTGCAAGCTAGCTTTTAGCATGGTAGCACGATCCCTGCCAGCCCAAGTCTGTTGAGACGGGCTTTGAGACTCGCAGCTGCGGGGCTTTGATTTTTGTCTTAAGAGCTTTTCTCCACTAGGATGGGGCTGAATGAAAGCACCAGCATTTCAGACCGGGCCAAGGGCTCAGCTCCTGCAGGAGTATAATTATATCAGAATCTCAGCTGTAATTTTTTCTTTTAAGTAAGTTTCGAGCACTTCTGATTGCAAAGAAAATGTGATCTGAGAGAAACCCAATGCATTGACCTCTGCTAGAGTCTGCAGAGAGCCTGAAATAATTGCTCTGCGAGGGATTATGCCTATAGGGGGTGTTGAATCCAAGAGCCATCCTCTTAGGGGTTCTCTGCCCCAATTAAGGGTGGGGCCATATGGGTGAAGCAATGGGGATCCTCATATTGTGATGTGCCTCGGGCCCCAGTTGTCTTAATTTGGTCCTGCACTAAGGACACTGGTGAAGTGACATTGATGCAGTTACAGTGGGGTAACCCACTAACCTTGCACCAGTACAAAACAGGCCATTGTGCACCAGGTCAACTTACCCATCTTGCATTGGCCCCGTGCGTCGGGACTGGGGGTTAGCACCAGATAAGCTCGGCAGGCAGGGCCTCAGTCACGGTGCCTCCTGGGGCACTGCCATTTACGTATCACTGCTTGCTCCGTGCTGTGCCTGAAGGCACAATCTAGCCCATTTGATCCACACAGCACCTTCTACAAGCCTCTACGTGCTTCACAATTTGGGGGGGTTCTTTTTGTTGTTGTTCACCTTCCTAAACTTCTCCTGGATCAGATGAGAAGGATGTTTCCAGGGTAGAGGGTTTTGCTGTGTATATTTCAGCGAGAGATTACTCCTGCGCCCTTCTCCAGCAAAGTGGCACGGGAACGGCATCTCTCCCTGCACCTGTTAGGCAGGGCTGGCAGAATATGCTCGGTGACACGTACGGCGAAGCTCTTAGCAAATGCTGACTGAGTGTGCTCAGAAGTGATGGCTGAAATTCATTTAGAGCGTTAGTATTACACAACCAAGTTTTTTTATTTTTTTTTCCCCCTGCACATAATTGTGGCTGTACTCCAAGGGAGTCTGTTTCCAAGGACAAGTTTCAAAGTTCAGCTGTTTTTGAATTATCTGTCTGGATAAAAATAAAAAAAGTATGGCAATCAAATTTTTAATTTATTTTTTTTTGCAATGGAAAACGTGTATCCCCACCCCCCCAAGCCCTGCTTAAATCAAAGACCACCCAATGCATTTTTCTCATACTTTTCAGCTGAGCTCAAGCATGAAACATGTCAGCCTCCGACCCAAGGCAGAATGTTTCAGGAAAGGCTACGGGCTGGTAAGAATAAGGGATTACACCTGCAATTGTGTTACAGCCTTAATCACAGAGGGTTCGACAATAACATACTTGTTTCAGTCAAGCTTAAATATTTATATGGCTCCTCTGCTCATAGTTCCTAAGTATCTCACAACTAGAGTCAGTTGGGGTCTTTTTGACAAGACGTTTTTCTGACGGAAAATGCTAAATTGTCAAAACCAAAACATGTTGTGGGAATGGATCAGTTTCTGTGTCACTTTCTCCGAAAGGGGTCCCAGGTCCAGGATGGAATTTCTGGTCGGAGAAGGAGAACAGTAGACCCATGCTAGCATGGCCAGAGAGTAAGAGCGCTTATATGGGAGATCCAGGTCCAACTCTCCCCTCTGTCTGAGTCTAAGTAAGGATTTCAAGGTGGATTTCTCACATCCCTGGTCAGTGTCAAACCTTTGGGCACTGGCTATTCTAGGGTAGGATTTTCTCGTGAAAAAAATTAAAAGGTCTGTCTTGTTCCGACTCAAATTTGAACCCTTAAATTTTTTCGTGAAACAGAATTCTTCTTTCTCAGCCAGCCCTACTCACAAGACTGCCGTGAGGTAGGGCTGTGTTACCGTCCCCTTTGTACAGAGGGGGAACTGAGGCACAAAGCAACTAGGTGACTTGGCCAAGGTCCCAAAGGAAGTCTATGGCAGAGCAGTAATTCAAATCCAGGTTTCCAAATCTTAGGCTAATGCCCTAAGCACTGGATTGTCCTTCCTTAATGAGCCAGTTTTATTGAGATTGGTTGCAGAACATGCCTGTAATACTCTGCCATAAAGACAGTTGCAATTGTTTTGATTTTTGAACTTTTAAACACATTTTGAATCAGTTTTGATTATTTTTGTTTTGTTTTGTGCAACTTTGTTCATATTTCGACCAGCTTTGCTTCCAACCCATTCTCTTCTAACATGCCAGAGCAGTCTCATTTTCTCCTTTGTATGTGAACTAAAATTACATCTTTGCTCCAGGGAGATTATCTTGGCTGATTATTTTTAATTAATGGTATGAGATATTGAAATGGAATGTGTCCAGTGATCCAGTCCTGGAGGTTTAGAAGGAACAGGAAAAAAATATGGAGAAATCTGCAAGAAGGAACAGGAAGGTGGTACTGCCATTTTTACCTCTTCTCAGTCTATTTCATTGTTCCCCTCTTCCTGATCTCTCAGCATGAATGAGAGCCAAAGACTATGAGCTGGTGTAAATCAGCATAGTTCCACTGAAATAAATGAAGTTACACCAGTTGGAATCAGCCAAGGATCTGACCTTACAGCCCAGTGAAAATGTAACCCATGCCTGCTTGGTGTGACACTCTGTCCCCTTCTAGTCACACCTAGAGCAGCTAGAAATTGATGAGTTTGCTATAGCCGTAGTTAAGAGCTCAGTGGCTTTTAGCGCATGCAGCAGAGGCTCATACACTAAGCTTCAGAGGTTGCAGGTTCGATCCCACCCATTTGCAAAAATGTAAAGGGAACCATTAAAGCTAAGGAGACCTAAAATAAAAACCAGAACAGGTACTTGGCTATTGCACTGAGGTGAGTGTTAGAAATGCCTATGAGACAGGCATACCAGAACTCAAAATATAACTCAGGCGGACCTATTTTGCACGTTCGATGTATTTTTCATGCCTGTGCATATCTGTACTTTCTGGTGTAAGCCAGAAATCTTGAGAAAGAGCCTGTACTTGTGAGCTTCCCAGCTCATACTTTATAGACTCACGAGGCTCAGGTTTGGTTCTGAGCTATATCAAGGCTATTTTCTTTTTCAAATCAAGGCTCAGATCCTTTTGTGGTGCCCTTGTCACTTGCTAAAATGGGGCCTAGTAGCTATGTTTTGATGCTTGAGCACGAATGTGAAAGGGAAATGATGCAACCCTCTTGCCTGCCTGTCAGTCAGTAGCCTGACACTCTAAGGGCCATAAGCAATTCATGGCGTCCACTACCTTGTGGGGATGAGGCTTGCTGCAAATGTGACGGGGAATTAAACCAGGACCCCAGAGGTTCGCTGGCAACTGCTCTGTTAGACTAACTAAAATGAATCCTTCAACTGGAAGAGCCAGAGAGATCGGAACTAAATTTGTCTCAGATGGATGTCACTCTTTGCATATCTTCCGGTCCATGCTTGGGAACAGGCTGGGCATGTAAATGTATAGCAAGGCTGCACAGCAAGACCATAAGCCTAGTCAATTTCAGTAGCGAGCAGAGAGACAATGTGGAGTACCTGCTTTGTTCTTGGGAGATGGAAAACATTTTTCTTTCTTTCTTTCTTTCTTTCTTTCTTTCTTTCTTTCTTTCTTTCTTTCTTTCTTTCTTTCTTTCTTTCTTTCTTTCTTTCTTTCATCTGATAAACAATGGGTCCCCACCCTCGTCTCACAGGATGAGAAGTTAATATGGCTGATTTTTGTTTGCCTTGCTGTTTTATGTCTCTTTGATTCGCCACTGTCCCAGAAGATGTGATGGGGAGCACTGGCATAGAACCAGCAGGGTGCAGCAGTGTGCAAAACATTTGTTCTGCATTACACAAGTATTTTAACTATGGAGCCCGCTCCAGAGGGTGCGATTCTGTTGACGTCAGTGAAATTACATAGATTTGAATTTGGCCCATCGTGGGTTATTTTGGTATGTTCAGTGCAACAGATCTGCAGAGCTGACAATGATGATTTTAAGAGAGATTTATCATCCAACAGAAATTCCCTGTAGTATGTTTGTTAGAGATGGAACTCCATTGTGTTGGGTCCTGTACAAAGATGGAGAAAAGAGAACCATTGCCCTGGAGGAGATATAATCTAAAAGATGCTAACCATAAAAAGGTAAAGGACAAGGGTATCACGTAAAAGCAAATGAATATAGAGAAGAATTGGCACAGCTTTGTTAATGACAAACTTAACACACTGTGAATCATTATGTAGGCAGGACACAAGTCTCTGACACCAGCTGCTCATGTTGAACTCGGGGCTGCAACAAACGTTTATCCTGCAGCAAATATTTTTGTTGTGTCTTCACTAGAATTTGCAGTCATGTTAGTTAACGCCTATTAAAACATGACTAAAACATCAAGCATAGACTGGGCCAGGCAGGACATAGTTTTCCAACCCATTTCAAGAGTTGGACATTTTTGGTTTTGAGGCAGTCAAAATTCCCAGCCAGCTCTAACATAGGCGTAGCCATTCACACCAAGAGACACCCACATCAACCTGCACACACGTCCATCCCGCAGGAGTGCCGTGACATTTTTAGTAAGGCATGCAACAAAGTTTTAATGAACACTTTTTGCGCTAAACTTCCCATCTTGACCAAGAGTTCACACCGCTAGTTCTGTCCGATCACAGACGTTTCAATCCCACACTTGCATGCCTTTGGTGGTCCAACCTTTTTAGTAATGTCCCACAAAATGGCATTGGCCATGCCATGTGACCTCGCATGTACGGGGCATGCTGTGTGGCGGATGCCATTTTGTTCTACAACATAGGTTCAGGGCTGAGACAGGGCCACCCACTGGACTACATTTTTGATGAATTCTGGGGCACGAAATGCATGCATAGACGGCACACCACTGATCCCTCTGCATCCACCAAAGCACACAGTACTGTATACAGATGTCTCCCTGCACAGCTAGAAAACATCCAGACACTCCCACAGCCATACGCGCGCACGTGGACCCCGCCGCCCCAGATACAGCTCTGTTCTCAACAAGATCCTTGTTTCACGGGATCCCCGCACTTCAGTCAATAGCACTGCTGCTCTCAGCTTCTGTGCTTTGAATGGCTGTGGCTGTTCAGCATTGTACTGCTTCAAGGTCATGCCTTACTAGGGTTGCCAGGCATCCCGTTTTTGACTGGAACGCCCAGTTAAAAAGGGACCCTGGTGGGCTGTTAAAAGTCCAGTTGGTGGCACAGGCAGGCTCCCTACCTGACTCCACGCAGCTCCCGAGAAGCAGCCAGCATCTCCCTCTGGCTCCTAGGTGGATGGATGGCAATGGGGGCACTGCCCTGCCCCCAGTGCCAGCTCAGCAGCTCCCATTGGCCAGGAACTGTGGCCAATGGGAGCTGAGAGGGTGGCACCTGCAGGTGTGAGCAGCGCGCAGAGCCATATGGTCATGCCTCTGTCTAGGAGCCGGAAGGAGATGTTGCTGCTTCCTGGGAGCCGCCTGAGATAAGCACCGCCCGGAGCCCACTCCCCATACCCCCTCCCATGCCCCTGCACCAGCCCGGAGCCCCCTTCTGCACCCCAAACACCTCATCTCTGGCCCCACCCCAGAGCCCACACCCCCAGCCGGAGCCCTCACCCTCTCTCGTACCCCAACCCCCTGGCCCAGCCCAGGGAAAGTGAGCGAGTGTGCATGGGTGGGGGATAGCAAGTGACGGATGGAGTGAGCAGAGGCAGGGATCGGAGAAGGGGCAGGGCAAGGATGTTTGGTTTTCTGCAAATAGAAAGTTGGCAACCCTACTCCTTAATGGGCCTAATGGAACGATGCTGTGAAATTCTGGGAACTTTTTGCTTTAGAAAAGTGTCGGTGGGGGATCCTTGAAGGAGGGCGTTTCCAATCAGCAGCACCCCGCCTCTGCTCTGCCTTGTGCTGCCCCTTAGTAAATTGCTCCTTCTCAGCACTTTGCCTCTCTCATCCCCCAGCAGACTTCACCAGTCCCCCTGTGTAAAGGAGACAGAACTAAATGAAGAAAGAAGCAGTGGCCTAGGCAATGGTATTGAATTTTCCAGGCCTATGTTTTAAACGTCGGCAAAGGGTCTAATTAATTTCCTTGTTATATAACCTTGTTGACGGATTCAATTATGGCTGGTTATAATCATAAAAAATTGATGTCCTTTGACATTATCTGCAAGGGTTGCTTTTGATACAGTTGAAGGGGATTTCCCAGGTGTTGTTCTCACCGACTCTTGCATTTCCTCATTGAATTCCATTATCTCTCTCTCTCTCTCACACACAGGTACGGCCCTGTGCCATAAATGGGAAGATGCCAGGGACAATTAACACAAGGGAAAACTTCTCGTCTTCTCTGCTCGGTGTTACTGTATTTAAAATGGACGAGTGGGTGTTTAAAATCAGAGCCAGTTGAACCATGCTAAAAGTGCCTGGTGAATGTTTCTGTGGATAAAGGCAATGGGACCAGCTAGCTCTTATACGTAGGCTCACATAATATTCATTTGTAGCTGGGCGCCCACCAAGCATTTGTAGAAATGTCAACACAGACTGAAAATTCTCAGCCAGCATAAAGGATTGTTCCTACTGAAAGCCCATTACTTATTCTTCTCCTGCTTGGTCAGTCCTAGATTCATAGACTTTTAAGGCCAGAATGGACCATTAGAACATCTAGTCTGTCCCTGCGTTACCTAGGGAGGTGGTAGAATCTCCTTCCTTAGAGGTTTTTAAGGTCAGGCTTGACAAAGCCCTGGTTGGGATGATTAGGTGGTGTTGGTCCTGCTTTGAGCAGGGGGTTGGACTAGGTGACCTCCTGGGGTCTCTTCCAACCCTGATATTCTATGATTCTAGTATAATACTGGCCCAAAAAAATTCATTTGAGTCACCTGAAGGACTAGTAACAATTTTTCACACAAAACTCTTTGAATGGAAAAATGGCCTTTGATTTCAAAATCACATGCGAAAAATTGACATGATGATGACATGGGCCAGTCTTTTGCTGAATTTTCTGCTATTTTTTTTACCAAATTTTGTCGCTGTGTCAACTTTTGGAATTGTTATTGAATTTTTTTGGTTACCAGAAAAACATGTTTTCTTATTGTAAATCAGATTTTTGGGAAATTAATTTTTTAAAACATTAAAAATCCATAGAAAATATAGTCAGAAACATCACAGAAAATGAATATTTATAAAAAAAAGAGATAAAATATGGTTACAAATATTGTGGAGATTTTAATGGAAAACAGGTCCCACTTTGAACTGTGTGAAATGGAAACAGTAACATGTGTTCTCGTGAAATTGCTTTTCCCATTTTTCGTTAGCTCTAGTCACATGGTATTCTCCTGGCTCCCAGCTTCATGAGTTTCAGAGTAACAGCCGTGTTAGTCTGTATTCGCAAAAAGAAAAGGAGTATTTGTGGCACCTTAGAGACTAACCAATTTATTTGAGCATGAGCTTTCGTGAGCTACAGCTCACTTCATTGGATGCATACTGTGGAAACTGCAGAAGACATTATATATACACAGAGACCATGAAACAATACCTCCTCCCACCCCACTCTCCTGCTGGTAATAGCTTATCTAAAGTGATCATCAAGTTGGGCCATTTCCAGCACAAATCCAGGTTTTCTCACCCTCCGCCCCCCCCCACACAAACTCACCTTGATGATCACTTTAGATAAGCTATTACCAGCAGGAGAGTGGGGTGGGAGGTGGTATTGTTTCATGGTCTCTGTGTATATATAATGTCTTCTGCAGTTTTCACAGTATGCATCCGATGAAGTGAGCTGTAGCTCACGAAAGCTCATGCTCAAATAAATTGGTTAGTCTCTAAGGTGCCACAAGTCCTCCTTTTCTTTTAGCTTCATGAGTGGTACCTGTGCCAATGAGCCATCAGGAATCCGGACAGAGTTGCGTTCAGGGTTCTAACCCTTACTAAAGGGGATAGCCCTCTTATCCTCATATTCCCAAACCAAAAAAATCTTGGTTAACTTATAGTTGTTTTATAGATCCAGTGATCTGTGATCCAGGCTACCCTAGATGTCATTGAATAGTGAAGACTACTAAATCCTAGAGGTGCCCTTAGGGGCTGTCCATAAATTATGTAACACATTTTTTGGTGATTTTTAAGACCTACCCACCCCTTGTAACACTGTAAACAACAGGCAGAATTAAGGACCCACCTACCTATCATTACATAACTTATGGACAGGCCCTTGCACACACCACTACAAATCCAAACTAACTATAGCAATTAAGGTCACATGTGCATTAATTAATCTAATTTATAAACAAGGTAAATGGATTTAAAAACTACAGGCTAAGCCACTCTCGTCTAGCTGGATAAAAGTTTGAAAGCAAAGAAAAACAATGCAACCAATCGCAGCAACGACACCTCTCATTCCGCAGCACCAAAGCACATCATCTACTAATCGGCAGACACATTATTGTTGTTTGTGTTACTGCAGTGCCTAAATCAGTGCAGATGAAGTCACGCTCCTACTGTGCTAGGTTCTGTACAGAGAAATACATAGTCAGAGGTAGTCCCTGCACCCAAGAGAGCTTACAGACCAAATAGACCAACCAGGCAAAGAGGAAATTAGTGACTTTCCCAAGGTCTTTCAGCAGGATGTTGGCAGAGCCAGAAATGACACTCTTGCCCTTGGCCTCCAAATCTGATGTCTTATGCACCGCCCTCTTACCTACCCCCTGGGACATAGAATCATAGAATATCAGGGTTGGAAGGGACCTCAGGAGGTCATCTAGTCCAACCCCCTGCTTAAAGCAGGACCAATCCCCAACTAAATCACCCCAGCCAGAGCTTTGTCAAGCCTGACCTTAAAAACTTCTAAGGAAGGAGATTCTACCCCCTCCCTAGGTAATGCATGCCAGTGTTTCACCACCCTCCCAGTGAAAAAGATTTTCCTAATATCCAACCTAAACCTTCCCCACTGCAACTTGAGACCATTACTCCTCGTTCTATCCTCTGCTACCACTAAGAACAGTCTAGAGCCATCCTCTTTGGAACCCCCTTTCAGGTAGTTGAAAGCAGCTATCAAATCCCCCCCTCAGTCTTCTCTTTTGCAGACTAAACAATCCTAGTTCCCTCAGCCGCTCCTCATAAATCATGTGTTCCAGTCCCCTAATCATTTTTGTTGCCCTCTGCTGGACATTTTCCAATTTTTCCACATCCTTCTTGTAGCGTGGGGCCCAAAATTGGACACAGTACTCCAGATGAGGCCTCACCAATGTCGAATAGAGGGGAAAGATCACGTCCCTCGATCTGCTGGCAATGCTCCTATGTATACATCCCAAAATGCCATTGGCCTTCTTGGCAACAAGGGCCCACTGTTGACTCATATCCAGCTTCTCGTCCACTGTAACCCCTAGGTCCTTTTCTGCAGAACTGCTGCCTAGCCACTCGGTCCCTAGTCTGTAGCGATGCATGAGATTCTTCCGTCCTCAGTGCAGGACTCTGCACTTGTCCTTGTTGAACCTCATCAGATTTCTTTTGGCCCAATCCTCCAATTTGTTTAGGTCCCTCTGTATCCTATCCCTACCCTCCAGCGTATTTACCTCTCCTCTCAGTTTAGTGTCATCTGCAAACTTGAATTAAAACTCACACCCCACACCATGTTTGTCTCCTGGAGAGAAATCCCATCCCCTTAGCTGCTTCAGCTCTTCTCTAATGCCTGCTCAAACTGATGTCCAGGAGGACAACAGCTTCAGGCTATTTTGGAATGATGGAAGGGAATAGAGGAGAACATTCCCAAGAAAAAGGGCCCTCCTGACGAATGCTCACTTTTATAAAGAGAGGTGTGTGTAGCTTGAGCAGCTGTGTTGATCTCAGCCATGTGCACACCCCCCCCCCACCTTGAGTTTTATAACTCCGTCATATAAAAAAAACAGGGAATTTAGTGCACTGTGTCCATTGTATTTCATCCTATTTCATTCAGGGCCTGATCCTTGCACTTCTTGAAGCCAGTGGGGATTTTTGCTATTGACTTTGATGGAAGTAGGATCCCCAGCCCTGGATCCAGGGAAAAACACAATGAACTAACTCACTCTTGCCCTGTGTGACATAATGTGTGTGTGAAGCAAGTGGCCTGGGAGCAGAGCTGACAGAACGTTGAAGGAATTACCCAAGCGAGAGCAGAGAAAGACACGGCATGTTTGTTCCCTGGATGCTGACTGTTTTTTCTGGTGCATTAGTCGGTGAGGACATTCCCATGTCCGCCTCGTTATTGTTCTTGGCATGGAGATCAGAATTCCACAAGACAGTGGAAATGGCGTGTCAGAGCGAGAGGGCAGGCTGGTGTGTGTGTCTGTTGCGATCATCTTCCTAAAGCACACATTCAACCCAACAGGGAGAGAGAGGCAAAGGAGAAATCAGGGGTTAGCTCATGCTGCTGATGAGATTCTTGGGTTGGGTCTGACCCAGGGAGGCAGTGGGAGAGGCTGCTGCAATCTTGTGAGTATCAGAGCAGGGAATGGAGACAGCAATGTCACAGGTTGATCCCTGGCTTCGGGTTCGAGTTGAGCTTGGATCCATTCTTTCTCAAAGTCAGATTTCCCTGTCCTGGGGTCCCTCTCCCCCCGTGGCCCGAGAGTTATTTCTTCCTGCCCATTTTTATTTCTTTTTTAAATGAATTCTGGGCTGGAGTCCTTTCTGTCTATCCACAGAACAGGTAAGGGGGAAGTGCAAGCTGCCCTTCCCCAGCCTTGTGGGAGGAAAGTGACCCATCACTCACAGCGGGTGTCAACAGCAGATGTTCTGCTCCCACATCTTGGGGCTCAGCAAACATAACAAATCTTCACGCCCCAGAGAAGACGCAATTAAAAATCAATCACATCCATGGCATTGGGGGGAACGGCACTGGAATGCCAATGTGCTAACTCCAGAACCCTAGCGATTTACCTCTTGAGTTAATGCAGGTCTCCCCTTGTTTGTAGGCCAGCCATTGGAGGACAACATTGCAATCCATGATCTCACAAGGACACACATCCTTCCCAAGGATATCACAGAGAGCCCATTGCAGGACCATGGCTCATCTGAGTCCTGCCGTAACACAATAAGTAGATCCTGGTGGAGGACAGTGGAATTACTCCTTATCCTGCCCACTTAAAATGGCTGCCTATACTTCCAAGATCAGAGTGGTGTGATAACACAAAGTACTAATTACACTCTACACTAGGCACTTGGTGGATATACTTCCAGCCCTGTGCTGATGTGTTTTTATTGGAGGATGGAGTCGCTGGTGGCATTTTGTCCTCATAAAACTTTGTTGAGTTCCATTAATATTTTTCCCTTAGTTTAAACTACTTTTTTAAAGGGGAAAATTAATTAAGAAAACCAGAGAAGCCACATTAGATAGCAGGTTGTACTTTGCTGGCAGTTATGGGCTTTGCCCTCATTCAAGAATGAACTGGTACTAGGATGTTAAAAACTACAAGACTAGCGCACCAGCAGGCCTTCCCCACGTGATTAATCAGTCTAACATCTGTGATTTTGAGTGGGTTTAGCATGTGGGAAAATATAATCTCCCAGTGTAAGCCACTGAACAGTGTGTGTTATGTGTAGAACTGGGCACTTTTTTTTTTTTTTTTGGCCAAAGCTTTTCTTCTTTGGAAAATACAGATCTGGGTCAACTGAAACTTTTTGTGAAATCATGATGATTTGGATGGAATGGTTTTGGTCAAAGAATACCTAAAAACCAAAACCAAAACAAAAAAAACAAAAACGAAAAGGGAAAAAATCAGAACGTTTTGAGTTCCTGCTGCATGCCCCCCAGTCCATTGGGTTGAAAAGCACATTGCCACTGCCAAGCTTTGAGGCATCTCCTGGGAGCTGGTGGACAGCCTCCACGCCAGTGTCGTGTGTGCAGAGTATCAGAGATATTTATGACGTGAGCCCGGAGGAGCTGAGTTTCTTGGCAGCCGGCAGCAGGCGCACATGTTGAATGAGGAGCAACGTCCATCTGGTCACTACTAGTCTGCGGTTCTGGTGCTCCCGGGTTACAGCTGGTTGGGGCTAATGACTAGGCTGCTGTTACCACAGCTGCTACTGTTGCTGTTGCCATCTGCGCTCCAACCCCAGCCCCAACTTCCGCCTTCATTTATTTTAATGTCTAGTGCATGACACTGCATGATCCCATCTCCCGCTGCCTAGAAAAATCAAATAAGCAGGGTGTTAAAAAAATATTTGGTGACATAAGAACGGCCAGACTGGGTCAGACCAAAGGCCCATCTAGTTTAGTATCCTGTCTTCCGACAGTGGCCCATGCCAGGTGCCCCAGAGGGAATGAACAGAACAGGGAATCAAGTTATCCAAACATAAACAGGAAAACTCAGCTAGTTCTGGGTTTAAATAACAGTCCCACAAAAGTCAGGAGATCCCCAAGGGTAAATGGAGCAGCTTCGCAAACAGGGTGGTTTCCATTTTTCTGTATTATTAATTATTATTGGCACCTTGGACGCAAACACCCCTTTGCTTTGGTGGTGGGGTTGAAATCCAAATCCAGATCTGGAAGCCAATTTTGCAAATAGAAAGAGAGAGGTAGGTAGGATGGAAAGAAGAGTAGATAGATAGAGCAGGACAAGAATCTGTCTAATCTCCATGCCATACTCATCACCGTGGTATCTGAATGATTTGGGGCTGAACTCCCTGAATTCAGAATTCAAACCAGATCTGAGCGTGATGGCTTGAGCTCATCTCGACTCATACGAGCGCTTTTAATTTTAAAAGCACTTTATCGAGCTTGACTAATGATGATTGCTGTTACAGTTGGGGGAGCTGAAATAGAGCGGCCATGACTTGCTACAGGCTAGAGGTTATAATGGTGGCAGAACTTGGAGAAGAACTCCGGAGTTCCTGGTGGCCAATCTACTGCACCTTGCCTCTCTCTCAAATGTTTTGTTCTCAAATTAAATCAAGGACACATTTTTGGAAGCAGATGTCTAAGTGATGCCTGTAAAATAGGCTCAAATGGGGCCCAACAGCACAAATGCAGAGTCATATAATTCTGCTTATGCAGGGTGCATACGCATATATGCATATTTTACAGGAATACCAAAAGCATCCCTTGTAACCCTTGTCCAGTACCGGGGACCAGCTGGGAGCAAACATTATCTGACCGAATAAAGCCTTGGAAATAATGGGCATGCTGACAGAACCTGAAGAGTGCCTACATGGCTGGGTGGATGGAAGTCTACAAGCTTAGGACATAGAGTCAACTTCTGTCCTCCCTTATTGTACTCCCTGTGCTAGCCATTAGGCTGCACAAGCATGTCAGCAAAGACAGATATTATCCATGTGCACATAAGCTCCTCCTTCTCTTTTTGCCCTTTGCTTGGCAGCTCTAGGGCCTGGCTTTCCGTACTAGAGATTAGTTTGCTGAAGGCAGTGTTGACAATGACACCTAATGTTCACCACATCACAGCACACTGTTGAAGGCCTGTGTTGCTCCATTCTACACTGTCGATTCTCCTTTTCTCTTTGTGCCAGGAGAAACCAGTTGAGTCCAGCCTGGACAGGGTGTTCAGCAGTGATGTGCCACCTATATATATGCAATGTGTGTATTGCATGCCCCAGAATTCACAAAATACATGGTCCAACTGGCAGCCTGGGGGCTGGAGCCAGCCTGCAAGACGATTCTGTCCAGCTCTCGAACGTGCATTGTAGAACACAATGGTGTCCTCTGCACTGTGTGATCTTGCATGCATGGTATGTGCAAAGTCACACCACATAGATCATGCCCTTTTGTGGAACATCACTAAAAACGTTAGAGCACCTAAAGCATGCAATCATCCATGATAGAACCGAGCTAGCTGCTCAAACTCCCCACAGGATGGAAAGTTTAGTGCAAAATTTGTTTACTAATCTATTGCGTTGCATTGCTTTACCAAAAATGTCACAAGAAACCACTGGTCTGCAGACAGATTGAGTCGGGTTATTCAGCCCCACATAAGAGGAGGATTTGTTTTTCCTTGAAGAACTATAAACATATCTGGCTATGATCACAGAATTGTAGGAATGGAAGGAACCTTGAGAGGTCATCTAGTCCAGTCCCCTGCACTCAGGGCAGGACTAAGTATTATATTGATGTAGCACTGAGAAGAGGTCAGCTAGTTTCCTGCATATTCCCACCTTTCTTTTGTAGAGAAGTTGGAGCTTCATCAAATGGGACACTCTTCAGAGACACAGATCAACAGCCATTGCACCTAGAACCTCAGACCACTCAGCAAGCACCCCCACGAAGAGTTCAAGCATCATTGCAGGTATTTTGGAGATGGGTAAACTAAGGCACAAGCCAGTTGTCCAAGGCAACAAAGACTTGCGTTAGGCAAGTCAGAATCATAGAATCATAGAAGATCAGGGTTGGAAGGGACCTCAGGAGGTCATCTAGTCCAAACCCCTGCTCAAAGCAGGACCAATCCCCAACTGGGAGAGAACCCAGGAGATTTAATCTGCCAATTCCCTGAGCCACTAGACCAGTGGGTCTCAACCTTTTTTGGCTCAGGATACTTTTGGAAACCTTGGTGGTGTTTCGCAACCCAGAGACCCTCTGAGATGCCCCCAGGCTCAATGTCCTCCTGCGAAGGGGTCCATCAGGGGGGACGAGGCTTGGAGACAAGATTCCTGATGCTCCAGCCAGATGTGAACAGCTGGGGAACACCCGCCCACTGGCAACTGGAGGGAGGGCAGGTGAGCCAAGACATCCCAAAAAACACAGAGACCTCCACAGCCCATTGGAAGAGAGGGTAAATATTGTGGGGGATATTTGGGGCCTGGTGGTGAAGTGTGGAGATGGGGGTGTAGTGATGAAGGAGTTGGGAATCTGGGGGGATGGGGAAGGAATTAGGAGGCAGAAGGGTGGGGGGAGTCAGTGATTGTGTGGGGGAAGCAGATGGGGGCCTAAGGGGGAGGTACAGTGGGTTAGTAGTTCCCCACAAAGAACACAGCCCCCTTATACAGACCATGGGGGTACAGCATAAAGCAGTGGGAGGATTTGGGGTTTTGAGGGTAAAGTCGGGGGGCTGAAGAAAGGAGTTATTGGGAAGAAGGGGCTGGGATACAGTGGGAAAGATCTGGGGGGCTGGGGGCCAGGATCAATGGTACGATGGGGGGGGGAGTCACACAGGTCGGGGAAGGGATACACTGGGGTCCCGAGCTGCGGGGGCAGGACAGCAGTGTGGAAGACTGGGTTTTGCCTAGTTGCAAGGGCAGGGAGTACTTTGGGGGGCCATTACTTACCAGAGAACATGATACCAACCTCTCCCCCTGCTCTTGCCCTGGGGGTCTGGCTAGGCTAGGATCCCCATTACAGGCATTGTGAACTCCAGGGTCGCTGTGCTGCTTGGGTGTAGCCCGGCCCCTCTCACCGGGGCCAGCCGGGCCAAGTTTGTGTGAGTGGTCCATGGGAGTGGCCATGCCGCTTGCTCAGTTTTGGCCCAGAAGGCCCCCTGCCAAACCTGAGCAGCCCTGTGACCTCAGGCACTAGGTTGCAATGCCTGGAGCCGGGAGCTGAGCCCAGCCAGCCCTGTGACCCTTTGATTTGGTGACCCAGTTTTTGGTCGCTATACCACCCACCTTCCTGTGGACAGATAAAAGGAGAGGTTGACCGCCATCAGAGTTGGGGAGGGGGCCTCTTTTTTCACAGTATCTAATGGCAGGACAGAAGACCTGCTGAACTTTGCTTGCTGCAAAGTGTGATGGGCCTGGAGCCAGCTGTCTGCTCTCCAACCAGCAGAGCCGCCTCTGTTTCCAAGAGGTGACCTCAGAACAGGCTATTAATTCGCATGCTGTGTAACTGACTACGCCCAATGCTTTGCTACTGCATGAGTCTGGACTTTAAGACGTTGCAAGCCCTATGAAGGGCCACCCAAAGTCATGGACACGGGAGTAAACGGTGTCCTTCTTTGTGGGCTGTGTTTGCCTGGGCTGAGGAAGATTTATATTTGCCATGAGAGATGTTTCCCCCTCTACCCTCCCTTTCCTTTCTTCTACAGCACCTTTTACTCTTACCTTGAGAGCTACAACAGTGTCCTGGAACTCTCTTGTTCCTGACAATATCCCAATGTCCTCTGGATGTATCTTCTAATGCAATAACAATCACTGCATCCCAGCTCGATGTTGATATATCTTTCTGTATAATTCCAATGCCTGTTTCAAAGAAACCTCTCTCTGGAAACAATTAGTCGCCCTTTCCCCTCCCAGAAAAACCCAGGGATACCTTGTACTTTGCCATGAAGCCTAGAGAGAGAAGCTATATCCTGTCATTATTACAGTTGATCACAGTGCTCTGGGCCTCTCAGCAGGGCGAGACCATGACTTTTCTCAATGCTCAAGGCTTCACTGGTCTCCTCCCCTTCCTGAGATCTTAATGGCTAGGTGGAGATACGTATCCTGTATGAGTGCTTGCTGGGCTCAAGGGAGTAATAGGTCAATTGATCATTCCTATGGAGAGAGGAGTGGGGCAAAGGGCAGACCGGGGAAAAAAAGCTAAATTTCCCTGCAGTTCTAAGGGCAGAGGGATGGTGGATCTATAGCTGTGGCCTGTGCCCAGCACTACCCTGGACCTGACTCTCCCCCAAGGTAAAACGGCGAGGGAAAATATTTAACCAACTTTACAGGAGCATTCAGCGGACAGGAGCTGCCCGGTATAGTGGCTAGAGCACAGGTCTGAGATGTGGGAAACCTGGGTTCTGCTGCAAGCCTACTTGGTGAGCCTGGGCAAGTCACCTGTTGTCCACATGAGCTGTAAATTCTTCTAGTCAGGGATTGTGTCCAGAAGCCATGGGCCCTGCTGCCAGCTGGGACCTCTAAGTACTCCTGAAATCACAGCCAGTGTTTATGAAACATTTTGAGGTGACTGAATGGAAAGAGGGCTGCCAGGGCAATTAGGTAGCCAAACATAATTAACCACAGATGTACAAAAGTTTTACTGCACACTCAAAAAGTCTGAGACCTTCATACAACTGACTGTGAAATCCCCTTCAGAGCTTCAACTGGCAGCGCAGTAGAACCTTTGAAAGCTCAAGATCCTAGCACTGAAGTACAACAGGGCAAGTTACAGAGGAGTGTGAATTAGTGTTGTATCCATGACCCAGTATGGCGGTAGATGGCACGATGCGCCTGGAAGTAATGACAATGGGATCCCAGAACTGTAGGGCTGGCAAGGACCTTGAGCGGTCATCTACTCCATCACCCCATGCTGAGGCAGGACCAAATATATCTAGACCATCCCTGGCAGGTGTTTGCCCAACTTTTTCTTAAAAACCTCAAATGAAGAGGATTGCACAATCTCCCTAGGCAACCATTTCCAGGGCTTAACAATCCTTAAGGTTACAAAGTTTCCCCCTCCTCCCCCAATATTTAACCTAAATCTCCTATGCTGCAAACTAAGCTGATTACGTCTTGTTCTCCCCTCGGTGGGCATGGAGAACAATAGATCCCCATCTTCTTTATCACAACCTTTGACATATTTGAAGACTCTTGTTAAGTCCTCCCTCAGTTTCCACTTCTCTCGGCTAAATACGCCCAGTTCTTTTAACTTTGACAGATTGGGGGTTAATGATGTAGTGGGGCTCACTCACCCTTGGACTGTCCCCTTACGTTGGTGCCGGATGTCGCCGCTATTTTCAGCTTCAGTGCCTCACCTTCGCTGCCTGCCTCTGACTCCAGGTCTTTTCTGGCTCAGCCCTCTGGCCAAGTCACAATGTTCAAATCCTTTGCGGAGGCCAAAATGAACCTGGATAATTCTTCTGCCCCCTTGGACTACTGAAGTCATCTTTTTGCACTTGCAAAACCCTATCTCGGGGATTCCCTTGCAAGAGCCTGTGCTGCCCCTGTTATCTCTGTTACTTTAACCCTGGGCTTCTCTCAGACAGCGAGCTCTGTCTCTTCTATCATCTCTCTCCCAACTGGCTCCTTCAGTCTACTAATTATGGCTTAGCTCTGCCCACTCTGGCTGGGAGCCACTTAACTATGCACCTGCCCAGGCGCAAAGTCTGGCTAACTGGGTGCATTCACTAGCCTTGCAGGTGATGGGATTTTAAGCCCCATCACTCGTGGGCATAACTGAGGGTAGAACTCAGCCATTAGGATACATAAAGCACTTTTCATGGTCATAGCTCTGTACCAGGATGGAACACGATGAAGATCTAAAACTGACACCCTATTCACTAGTGGTCATCCAAGATCCTGGGGCACGCTTTGTCAGAGGAAGGGTGTTCACCCTGGAGTGCTGGACAAATTCCATACAGAATTATGTGTTCCGCAGTTCATGCACCATACAGCAGGGCTGTTATCTGTTAAACAGCTGCTCCATTTCATGCCTCCTTCACCAGGGACAGCCTTTTAGGGGTGGTTGAAATGACCCCTACTCTACATACAGGCTAGGTTGTGATGTGGACTATATACCCAAGCAGGGGAGTCAGAGAGTAAAAATCACCTTCATTTCATGCCCCTGCATGGGCTACTCAGATCTTGAGGCCAGGCCCCACTCCTGAAGAAGGTGGGTGGGGAGTGGGTGGGGAAATGGGTGAAGTCATGGCTCCACCCCCAATCGAGCAGCTGAGCTGGTGTCTGGGGGATTATTGTAATTGGCTGCTATAGGCCAATAGCAAATTCCTACTCCACAGAGCAAGGAGAGCGCAGGGGAGAGAATTCTGCCCAAGAGGGGGAGTCTGTATCAGAGCATCTCCTGGCGTTACTCCTGGGGGAATGATCTTACATGCCACCCCTTGCTTGAGGCGCTCCCCAAAAACACAGCCTGGCCCTATCCTTTGAATGGAGAGCCGTTCACTTCTGATGCACTGTAGCTTAGCTGTCTTTCTTGGAGAGAAGCTTTGTCTGTGGATGCAAATCAAAGTGAACCCCGTACAAAATATGCCAATATACACAGCACTTCATTCCCATCACTTTCTCAGATTAAACATGCTGTAGGTTCTGCTGCACTGGGGGGATAAAAATGCAGGGTTCTACATGAGTGAAACATATTTCTCCACCGAAATGTAAAAATATGCTTCCACCGAGCCATTTGCAGATCTGATCTTAATGATCTAGTAGTCCCTCCTGGGTCCATTTTTCAAAGCTGTATGCAGAGGATTAGAGCTGCTCTATTGTACATCCGGTAAAAAGGCCTGATGACTCCCAAAACACAGTTCCAGTAGCATTATTTTACTCCCGCCAGGCCGTGGGTATGCCAGACTCTCTGAGTTTAAGGAACAATATGGTTTCTGTTTCCTGAGCTATTTCTTGTGACCAGTTTTCTCCGACTGATTTCGGCCCTTGCTGCATATCCAGACCAGGCCTGATTCCAACAAGCGTCTCCCTCCTTTATATGTATCCACCCAAAGGTTTATTGCTGACACTTTGCAGCCTATAGTTTGATCTCAAAGGGCCCCACTTCTGCCCCTTGTTGCTCCTGTCGCGTGAAGTGTCCCCCAAAGAGCCTACAAACTGTCACCAGGCAAAGGACTGGATTGTTGCTTTGCCACGTGGTCTGTGCGTAGCTGGGCTGCCCCAGGAGCTGTGCATGGAAGGAAATGTTCCTCTCCCTCCTTGGTCTAGCTCAGCAGCAAATGTTGACACTCCACACATTAGCTTAGCTGTTTTGTTCATTACAGTGAGGGTGTGAGGTGAATGCTCCTCCTCAGTCCCCACCCGTGAAGCTGCAGGGAGTCTGTCATTCTTACTCCCAGTAAGGTCCTACTCAAGGTGATAAGGGTGGCAGAATCCACCAGCCCACACTGTCCACTGCATAGGCCTGTTGGTGATTCTCGGCATGTCACTGGTCACCTAGAGTCACATGGTGTTGTTTCTGTTACCCCACTGAATGAACTGTGCTTTTGAACCAGGAGAATAATGACTGACAAATAGCCAGCAAGGAATGGCTGATAATGTACTTCCCAGCAGCCAAATGACAAAGCATTATTCATGCTAAACTGTGTCAAACCCTTGGGATTCTCAGCCGTCTCCACAGAAGAAGCAGCGGACAGCCAAAGCCTCAAAAAGAACAAATACCACCACGCTGTTATACTTGGAAAAGGCACCACTCACGCGCTGAGGTAAAGTCCGGTAACCCTTGTGACAAGGTAGAGGCCAGAAGGTCAAGAATCAGCCTCTCAGACGTCACTCAAGCACATTCCATCCTTTTTTTCATACGGAGCAGGGATTTTTTTTCTGCAAGTGAAATAATATTGTCTAATAATAATCCGGAGACCATGAGACAATTTTGCTCAGTGTTTTTCTTAATATAGACTCCATGAGAATCTACTCTGACCTGAGCTGCTATGTGTCTAAAGTCAGAAATGTGACCTCTGTCACCGTCTAATCTGACCTCCTGCAGAGTGAAGGCTGCAACCTGCACCTGGACCTCACTGAGTACTTTCTGCATCAAGCCAATAACTTCCATCTGAGCTATGGCATCTCTGTTTTGAAAGACATCCAGTCTTGATTAAAAGACCGCAAGTGATAGAGAATCCACCATGTCCCGGGTTCCAATGGTTAACTACTGTCACTGTTCTTGGCATGCTGCTTCAGTGGAGACGCTCACATAAGCGAGGGCTGTTTGTGTGAATTAAGTTCTGCAGCATCAGGCCCTATAATTTGCTGGAGCATAAGCTTTCGTGAGCTACAGCTCACTTCATCGGATGCATACAGTGGAAAATATAGTAGAGAGATTTTATATACACAGAGAACATGAAACAGTGGGTGTTACCATGCAGACTGTAACAAGAATGATCAGGAAAGGTGAGCTATTACCAGCAGGAGAGCGGGGAGTGGGGAGAGGGGGCAACCTTTTGTAGTGATAATCAAGGTGGGCTATTTACAGCAGTTGACAAGAACAGTACGAGGGGAAATAAACAAGGGGAAATAGTTTTACTTTGCGTAATGACACATCCACTCCCAGTCTTTATTCAAGCCTAAGTTAATTGTATCCAGTTTGCAAATTAATTCCAGTTCAGCAGTCTCTCATTGGAGTCTGTTTTTGAAGATTTTTGTTGAAGAATTGGCACTTTTAGGTCTGTTATCAAGTGACCAAAGAGATTGAAGTGTTCTCCGACTTGTTTTTGAATGTTATAATTCTTGACGTCTGATTTGTGTCCATTTATTCTTTTACGTAGAAACTGTCCAGTTTGGCCAGTGTACATGGCAGAGGGGCATTGCTGGCACATGATGGCATATATCACATTGGTAGATGTGCAGGTGAACGAGCCTCTGATCGTGTGGCTGATGTGATTAGGCCCTATGATGGTGTCCCCTGAATAGATATGTGGACACAGTTGGCAACAGTCTTTGTTGCAAGGATAGCTTCCTGGGTTAGTGTTTTTGTTGTGTGGTGTGTGGTTGCTGGTGAGTATTTGCTTCAGATTGGGGGGCTCTCTGTAAGTGAGGACTGGCCAGTCTCCCAAGATCTGTGAGAGTGATGGGTCATCCTTCAGGATAGGTTGTAGATCCTTGATGATGCGTTGGAGAGGTTTTAGTTGGGGGCTGAAGGTGATGGCTAGTGGCGTTCTGTTATTTTCTTTGTTGGGCCTGATACAATTCTGTGGTGACCTAGAATCCTATTTTCGACATCTCTGACTCAAGGAATATTTCCAACACACCTCTGAACAACATACTAACCCACAGAGACCTTCCTACCAACACTACAAAAAGAAGGATTCTGGGTGGACTCCTCCTGAAGGTCGAAACAACAGACTGGACTTCTACATAGAGTGCTTCCGCCGATGTGCATGGGCTGAAATTGTGGAAAAGCAACATCTCTTGTCCCCATAACCTCAGCCATGCAGAACACAATGCCATCCACAGCCTCAAAAACAACTCCGACATCATAATCAGAAAGGCTGACAAAGGAGGTGCTGTCGTCATCATGAATAGGTCGGCATATGAACAAGAGGCTGCTAGGCAGCTCTCCAACACCACTTTCTACAAGCCATTACCCTCTGATCCCACTGAGGGTTACCAAAAGAAATTACACCATCTGCTCAAGAAACCCCCTGAAAAAGAGCATGAACAAATCCGCACAGACACAACCCTAGAACCCCAACCAAGGGTATTCTATCTGCTACCCAAGATCCATAAACCTGGAAATACTGGACGCTCCATCATCTCAGGCATTGGCACCCTGACAGCAGGATTGTCTGGCTATGTAGACTCCCTCCTCACGCCCTACACTACAAGCACTCCCAGCTATCTTCGAGACACCACTGACTTCCTGACGAAAATACAATCCATCGGTGATCTTCCTGAAAACATCATCCTAGCCACTATGGATGTACAAGCCCTCTACACCAACATTCCACACAAAGATGGACTACAAGCCGTCAAGAACACTATCCCTGATAATGTCACGGCAAACCTGGTGGCTGAACTTTGTGACTTTGTCCTCACCCATAACTATTTCACATTTGGGGACAATGTATACTTTCAAATCAGCGGCACTGCTATGGGTACCCGCATGGCCCCACAGTATGCCAACATTTTTATGGCTGACTTAGAACAACGCTTACTCAGCTCTCGTCCCCTAATGCCCCTACTCTACTTGCACTACATTGATGACATCTTCATCATCTGGACTCATGGAAAAGAAGCCCTTGAGAAATTCCACCATGATTTCAACAATTTCCCTCCCACCATCAACCTCAGCCTGGACCAATCCAGCACGTGTAACTCTTCAACTTTAAGCAGCTCTGCTTACGTCCACTGAGACCCTTAGATGAACCTGCAAATTATAGGTTTCAGAGTAGCAGCCGTGTTAGTCTGTATCTGTAAAAAGAAAAGGAGGACTTGTGGCACCTTAGAGACTAACCAATTTATTTGAGCATAAGCTTTCGTGAGCTACAGCTCACTTCACTGGATGCATAAAGTGGAAAATATAGTGGGGAGATTTTATATACACAGAGAACATGAAACAATGGGTGTTACCATACAGACTGTAACAAGAGTGATCAGGAAAGGTGAGCTATTACCAGCAGGAGAGCGGGGAGTGGGGAGAGGGGGCAACCTTTTGTAATAGTGATAATCAAGGTGGGCTATTTCCAGCAGTTGAAAAGAACAGTAGGAGGGGAAATAAACAAGGGGAAATAGTTTTACTTTGTGTAATGATACATCCTTGTAAATTACGCCTGCTTTCAGGTCCCTTTAGCAGAGCAAAGGGGCAAGGAGTCAATTCTTCTCAGCACATGCCTCAGGTGGCACGTGACCACAATTCATCACCGAATTTGGTCGGCTGGCTGGATCATTAGCTCCCTGGCCTGGCCCGGGGACTGACAGGGAGCGCCACATGAATGCTGATCCATGCCCCCCTCAAGGAGTCAATGAAAGGGGCTAAGTGTCAAGGAGAATCAGGCCCTTGGTACATATTGTTCCATTTCTTTGTCTTTATGTTTTTTATGACAAAGTGAAAAAACATAAAAACAAACCCGCAAATACCTTTTGAGTTTTCAACAATTATTTAGACTGAGATATTTAAGTTTTTGGCTGATGAACGCCCCAAATCTTCTGTTTTTTTTATTTTTTTCTGTGAAAACTGCAAAAATTCCAAAGAAAATTTTTGATGCAAATGATTTTTCCCCATTTTCATCTAAATTGTTTCAGGGGAAAATATTATTTCCTGACCAGCTCTAATGAATACTAGACTGGTGGCCCAAAGTTCTGATAATATTGCCATACTGAGCCATCAGAACATGTTGCCCATAGGGTGCCCCTCCCCTTGATGGATGTGGCAGTGGTGAAGCTATCTTTCCTTGTTGAAGTCAGATTAGGTTAAGGCCTCTCTGACGTGACAGACTTGACTGTGACTAAGAAGGCCAGAGGGGGGAGATGATGATGTCTTTGTGGCCAGTCTGGGACAGCAAGACCATCTTCATGTTCTGGTGCATCTCAGGTTGACCTAGACTGGGTGGTCATCTCCCTCAAAGACTCTTGTGTCCCTAGAGTATCCCATTGCTTTTGCTGTGCTGCAAGACAAAACAACTCCTTCCATCCAGACAAATTGTAATTTCCAAAACATCACTGGCCTTCTCTTTTTTGTTGGCGTTGAGCTCCTATTCCTCATTCAGTTTGGGGAAAAATCAGTGCTATGTGTATGTTTCTCCAAAGGAGACACCAAGAAGGACCATGGGCGAGGACAAGAAAGAGGAACACTTGAGGCCTGGGGCTTTAAAAAAGATAGCAAAATATTTTTCAAGCCAGCAGCCCAACCCACCAGAGAGAGAGGCTGGAAGAGTAACAGCTTCAGTCTCAGAGCTTTTGTAAATAAGACACAATAAGAAGTGTGCAGAGATCAGATGCACTTCTGACTGGGAACCTTTCCCTCCTTGCTAAAAGTTGCCCTCATCCCACAGGTTGAGTGAGATGTCTACAATCATCATTTGTTTGAAAGCACGTCCTTTTCACTTGGCGATCATGGAGGGCAGCATCGTGAGCTGTGTGCATCCGTGCCATGTTTGGGTGAATGTTGGCATCTCCCCATGGCCATAGCTGGCTTAGGTCAGGTCAACACGAGCAGGTGTGTAAGGTAGGGCATGCCATCTCGTAAATTAATTGCTCACTGGTTACTTTGTTGGCAGTCCTGTTGCTATTTCTGAGGTTGATCTCACATGCCCGCAGAAAGATTGGCTCTGGCCATGAGTGCAGAAGGGACATCTCCACCAGAGTGTACAAAGGTCTCTGGGTTTCTGACAACCAGGAGGCATGAGGAAGAAAGATGGTCTTGTGGGTGAGGCACTGGCCTTGGATTCAGCTGAACTTGGGCGAATCATTCAGCGGGAGATATTTTTAAGGCACAGCTGACTTCCAGTGGGAGTTAGGAATCTTGAGCCTTTGAAAATCTTCCTCTCAATCTCTGTATCATCCCACTGAAAATTAGGGATAATAAGCCTTCCTTCATCTGGCTTGCTTATTTTGATTGAAAACTCTTGGTGGTAGAGAATGTCTCTTTCTGTGTGTATTTACTCTGCCTAGTGCCACGGGACCCTGATCTCAGTTGGGGATTCTAGGTCCTACAGGTACAATAATAATAGTCTAGTCTTTCTAGCAATTCTACTTTCCATTCCCAAAACCTTTCACAGAACAGAGCACCCCCCTACTGCAGCCACTTCTGGGGTGGAAGAGAGCCATTAGGCCCATCACCCAGGTGAAAAAGGGTGGGGCGAGGGAAAATTTTGGCCCAGGGCACAAATGCAATGGGATCTTTACTCTCCACTAGAGCACGGGTAGAATAATATCTGCAGAATGATTGATGAATTCCACAGTCTTGTTCAAATAAAGTGGTTTTAAAAATGATTGACCCGGCGCCAATGGCCACACGGAGAAGACAACATCTTGGTTTTTCAGGTCTAACCCAAGCAAAAGGCAGAGTAGTCTGGTCGACAGGACACTGGCTTTGGTACTAGGAGCTCTGGGTTCTGCTATTTACCTGCTCTAGGACCTTGTCCAACTCATTTCATTCTTCTGTGCTTCAGTTTCCCCATCAGTGATATAGACAGGGATACTTATCTTCCTCACACCCCCTCTGAGATCTACTGATTATAAGAGCTACGTTTGTATTAAGGGCTCAACACAGAGAGCAAACTGCCTGTCTGTAGTTTACATCAGTGACTACTGGGAATCTATGCCAAATCTGATTCATAGACTGTGAAGCCATCCCCTCCTTAGTGGTGTGTTCTGTCACGTGAATCATACGCAGCACCTGTGTTCTATTTCCCTTAGCTTAAAGATGCTCAGCTCCTCAGCTTGGCTATTGCCTCTTTAAGGTACTTAGCACCATTGGCACAAGGTATTGGACCAAGGATAGGGATAACTGGATGAAATTCTATGGTCTGTTTCGTACAAAAGATCAGACTAGAAGATCTAATGGTTCCTTCCAGCCTTATGAATCCTTTTCTTTTTTTTCTCCCTGTGGCCTGCAACAGATCATACCCACCCCCCCCAGAGCAGAGTTTGCATCTGCTAACAGCCTTTGGATTAGCTCTAGACTTCAGAGGGGGATCTCTGTAGACAGCTGCTATTTCCACACAGAGAGCTAGAATGAATGAATGAAACGGATGTTGAAGTTTCAACATTTTTCATTTAAACCAGTTTTCCTTCTCTTGACCCACTCTGGCCCCATTGATTTCGATGTAGCGGGAGGTTCTCTTCATCGTCAGTAAAGGTGGCGGAATCTGGTCCTAAATCTGTCAAGTGACAGTGGAAAACACCCTAAAATATGACTTTGATTTGCCATTTATTTTGATCGTGCTGATAAAAAAAACGAACTAACAGAAATTATCTGTGGAAAAAAGAGGAAGGCAACGTTAAGTTCCAGGGGACTGGACACTGCAGGTTTATAAGCTATACTAGAAGGAGACCCATGATACATTATGATCAGGTGTAGGGAAGTGCTATGCAGATTTTCCTTAAGGGTTTCAGATAATACAATCCAGAATGGAATACAGTTTCTGTGCCAAAAAATCTTTGCTCTGCTCTTATTAAAAAAGAAAAAAAGGAAAGACAGAAAAAAAACCTCCATTCCCCCCGTCCCCCACCCCAAATACCACAAGGGCAGCGCTTTGTGTAATGTTTTAAAGTCAGAGCCATGAGGTTTTTATTTGGAAATGCCACAAGAAACAATGTTTTTTGCGATACATCCAAATGAATAACACATGGTTGTAGGAAGCGCCCAGATTGGTATTCTCCTTTGTAAACACACGTTAAAACTGGTTAACAGAGTATTTTAGTTGGGTCTGGAGGAAGGATAGGCTGTGGGGTGGAGGAAGCGGGGGCGGAGACAGAAGACAGACAGCTGATATGTCACCTGACCTGCTGGAGGTGGTCACATGTTGCTAAATGCTTCAAGGGGATTTCGAAATTCGCCAGGGTGTTCATCCTGGCTGTAATATTCATAGAGGAAAGTGCCATAAATGTAGATCAGAAGAGCAATCAATAGACGAGGAGCTGGGTGTGACACTTTAATCGGCATCCTCAAAGCATGGGAGAAATACAGGATAAAGACGCATTCTGTTCTCACTGCCGTTCTGTAAGCTTTCCCAGTCCCTGTTGCTATTCATGCCATTCCACCTTCTCTGCTCCTCTTAGGAGTTACAACACACATCACACCACTGGTGTGGTTAGCTTGGTAACTGTGTCAGGGGAAGCCCTGTTATGGGGCACATTTCAAACTAGCACTAGAAGACGGACTGTAGGGCGCAATCCTTGACCTGGCGAAGTGACTATCTGATCGAACTGGGGAGCGCCTGTGATTCTGTGGACCCCTCTCCTCACAGAGAAGTGTGCTGAGGATTTACTCTCACTGCTGTGTGCATGGAGGCTATTGTCTTTATTGTGGTCATGCTTAGAAACCAATACTGCACTCACCGATTGCTTTTAACAATTCTGCTGGTACATTATCTACCCCTGGTGCTTTTCCATGCTTCCTTTACCTAGCAGCATGTACCGTTTCCTCTCAAAGGACTGATGCTTCTGGCTCTGTACTCTGCTTTCTGTCATCCTGTATCGCGAGTGGCCTCTGATGAACCATACAGATTGGAGACATGAATGCGCCATCGGCATTTGCTACCATCACCTTCAGGGATGACTCTACCAACATGATCTTTTGTTACGCTTGATAGTGAGGGAAACATTCTGGTAAGAAGTATGACCACTGTGAGCATACCTTTTATGTTATTCTCTCTGTAGTTCTCTTCTCAAGTTCTGTGCATTTTGCCCTTAGGTATTCATTCGTGTTTCATCTCGTCTGCCTTTGTATCTGTCTGCGCAGTTCCTTGTAATTCCAGCACAATTGTTAAAAGCAGCTGGTGACCGTGGTATGGATCTCATGTGGAAAAGGTCCAACAAATTATGGATTACTAGAAATTGGCCAGATGACTGGATGAAGGAAATTTTCTGTCCTTACCAAAGAAAGGAGACGTAACAGAATGCAGGAACAATCGTATCATCTCCTGGATATGGCACGTGACACGTTCTCCTCTACATAATCCAGAAATGCATGAAGCGAATGAAAGAAGCAGAACTACCACAAGCAGCAGCTGGTTTCATGCTCAAAAAGCAAACATCCATCACATTATTGAAAAATGCAGGGAATACAATCACCCATTGACCCTGTGTTTCACTGGCTACTCCAAAGCATTCTATACCCTCCAACATGACTAGCTTTGGAGGATCCTGACAGACATAGAGATTCCAAAGAGTCTCACTGAACTCTTCACAAGTTCCTAGCCTCACCAACAGACCATGGTGCAAAGAGCAGTAGATGACTGCAAATGGTTTTCCATTGGGGAGGATATGAGACAAGGGCGTATTTTGTCACCAAGACTTTTCAGCATGTACACAGAATTTATTATGAAACGAGCCCTGGAAAATTTTGATAAAGTAGAAGAAATTGTGATTTCCATTTGTGGACACTTCTTAAATGTTCTCAGATATGCTGATGACATGCTGCTTTTCACTATAACCACTGATGCAATGCAACAAATGTTTTGAGTCTGTAAAAAGAGTTAGTGAGAAATATGGACTGTCCCTGAATATGAAGTGTAGTTGTATCTGTGTTGGTCTCAGGATATTACACAAGGTGGGCGAGGAAATATCTTTTATGAGACCAACTTCTCGAAAGCTTGTCTCTTTCACCAACAGCAGTTGGTCCAATACAAGATATTACCTCACCCACCTTGTCTCTCTAATATCCCCAAATATGGCAAAAATTAAATGCATACATGAGGCTACTCCAAAGAAATTGGGAGAAGACTAGGGGTGACACACTCAGCCATGGCCTCTCTTACAAAAGTTTGGAAAAAATCACGGCATCTTGAAATGTACGAAGCTTAATTTTTTTCTGTAGCAACTTAATGGATGTGAATTATGAGAAATTAATGATGCTGATAAGAAAATGAAAGCTTTTGAGATGTGGTGCTGGCAACGATTTGTTTGTATCTTATGCTTATGTTAGAAGTATTATTGGAGAGAAACAGACCCTGCTGTTGGAATTCAGCAAGTGCAAACTTTAACTTGCGGGTACGGTGCTGCAGATGGGGCAGTGCGTAGAGCCACCTGGCCGCGCCTCTGCTTCGGAGCCAGAGGATGGACATGCCACTACTTCTGGAAGCTGCTTGAGGTACGCGCCGCCCAGAGTCTGCACCCATGACCTCCTCCCGTGCCCCAATCTCCTGCCCCAGACCTAGGTCCTCCTCCTGCCCTCCAAACTCCTTGGTACCAGCCTAGAGCACCCTCCTGCACCCCAAACCCTGCATCACCAGTCCCACCCCAGAACCTGTACCCCCAGACGGAGCCCGCACCCCAACCCCCAATTTCACCCACCATACAATTTCCATACCCAGATGTTGTCCTCAAGCCAAAAAGTTTGCCCACCCCTGGACTAGGGGCTGGCCAGGGAAGAGATGGATAGACGATATGAGAGGTCAACTGATGAGTGCTCCAATATAGCAGTGGATCGAGGAGGCGTCTAAACATTCTGCTATGATGTCACTAGTATTCAGACACAAATAAATGGTCTTTACTTACTCACTTAGTGCATAGAGATTCCAACCAAGACTGGAGGGCCCATCATGCTAGGTGCTGTATAGTGAGAGACAGCATCTTGACCACATTCACAGAGAAGGCCTGTGACAAAGGCAGGAACTGAACCAATGTATCCTGAATCCCACACCATGGCACTACTCATAAGACCGTCCTTCTTCTTGGATTCAGGGTTTGAACACTAAAGGTCCTTAAGGAGATCACGTGCATGGTTACCAAAGAAAAAACCAGATTCCGTCGACCTTGTCTCTCTCAGGAAGGGCTGTGTGTGGCATCACCATGCTTACTCCCATTGTAACCTGCCTGACATGGCTGGATCAGGTCAAAGCCTCATGCCGTTGTGAGATGAGTGCACTGTCTCTTCTGTTATTTTCCTCGACTCTGCGGAAACAACTTCCAAATGTCTCCACTCATCAACCGCAGGCTGGTGCTGAGGATTCCATCCCTTAGCCCTAAAAAAACAACGAGGAGTCTGGTGGCACCTTAAACACTAACAGATTTATTTGGGCATAAGCTTTCATGGGTAAAAACCCCACTTCTTCAGATGCATGGAGTGAAAATTACAGATACAGGCATAGATCTATATTGGCACCTGAAGGGAGTTACGTTACAAGGAGTACCAATGTTGAAGGCCAATTCAGTCAGGGTGGATGTGGTCCACTCCCAATAATTGATGAGGAGGTGTCAATACCAAGAGAGCCCTTAGCCCTGTGCTTGCTTCCTTCCTGGAGTGAGCAGCCTTGTTGCTTAGTTTGAGAAATTGGCCCTTTGGCAGTGGCTGCCTATGGCTCTTCTGTAGCTGCATGTCAGCAAGGAGTAAAGGCGTGGGGGGTTACACTGGGCTTCAGGAAGGAAGGTGTGTGCTTGTGATGGAGGCATTTGTGTGTTCCGAGGTGTGATTGTGACTGGGTGTGTCCGCCTGATTGTGCTTGTGTGTGCACATTTGTATGCTTGGGGTGTGTCGGGTGTGTGTGGGGGTGCAGTATGTACACTTGATGTGGGTATCTCCTACTGTTTAGAACTTCAGCCTCTGCCAGATAGTACTCATCACCAGTTCATAAGAACTGCCCTGCCCACTTGTGCTGTGGCTAAAAAGCATGTAGCCTCATTCCTCTTTCTCGGGGGAGTCTGCAGGGAATTCCTTTCATCAGCGTCGCAGAGGAGCAACAGAATATTTATGTCAAGATCACATTGCGAAAGATTCTAGCTGGGTTAAATCATTCTAAATGAGCACGCAGGAGAGTTTCTGGTGTGCAGCAGAGGTAGTAGGATAATCAGAGACATCCCCAGTTTGGGGTATTTGTGTGTAAAGGAGACATAAATAGCTTGGGAACGCAGGTCCGTTTTGCCTTTGCACACTGTAAAAATAACAAATTGAAACCGAATACCACAGGCAGTGCAATTTAAACCCCCAGGATAATCCCACATTATTCCAGATGCACTGGGGAACATGAAATTATGAAATGAATAAACCAAACAAACACCAGAAAAGGATTGGAATGCTCTACAAACAAGGGGCTCGATTTTAATTTCTTTTACAGCACTTTCACGCTGGGTGTATCCCCACCGAAAGTAATGCAGTTGGTCGTGATTTTCACCAATATGAAGTGAAAGTAGGATCTGACCCAGTATTGGAAGTGGTTGGACATTTTCTGTCAAAACAAATTTTCAACAGAATCCCTCCCCTAATTTTTTTAATGGAAATGTTCATGGTAAAAAAAAATAATCATTTCATGTGACATTTTCCAGTTTTTCAACAATAACAAACTGAGGAACAAAACCCACTAGAATTGTTTTGGTTTTCAATTTCTGAAAACTAAAAAGATTGGTGGGTTTCGCTGACAACTGGAAAATGTGCACAAAATATCTGGAATAAAATGAAAACTTTTAGTGTCTTTTGATTTTTCAGTGAAAATACTTACCATTTCCTGAGCAGTGTCTCAGCAATTTATGGTGATCTTTACAGAGAACAAATCTTAATCTCTCTCATTCCAGATAAACAGCCATTCAAGATAACTAGAGATTAAAAAGTCTAGTAATGGAGATTAAATAAACCTCTGGATTAAAACACTCCAAACATTTAGGGAAGTTCAGATCTTCTGGCATTGCAGGAGAGCTCTTGTATAACGTTCAAAGAAACACAACATAGCTGCACTATTAACCAGATCTAACCACTGAGCAAAAGCTGGTCAGAAATGATTTCAAAATGAGGATTATTCAATGAGACTCGAGGCCTCTTAGCACCTCACTGTGTCAGACCTGTCCACAATACATTATAAAATTGAAAATTACCAAGAAAGACACTGATCCCATTTGCGCTGAAATCGATGACTAGACTCCCCAGTGCAGTGATGTAGGATTGGGTCCAAAGTGCACTCTGAAAAGAAATATATGAAAATAATTTCCTGATTTAGCATCCGACTTTGCAAGTCCTAACACAGCCAGGAGATCTTACGCAGGCAAGCCATTCCACTGAACACAGTGAGTCCACATGCATGAGTAAGAGCAAGCTGAATCTTGTTGGGACCCTTCTTTACCTGCTGCGACTTGTCTATTCACTAGAGTAAGAGCTAGCAGAATCTTGCTTGACATTCAATCTTCTATGCCTCTTCTACAAGAAGTGATGATATCACTGACCATTGAGTAATAAATAGCAAACAAAACCTATACTTAATGACAGTTGAGATTGCACCAGGGAATACCCCATCCCTTCAACACATGGAAATAAGAACATCAGGGGAAAGACTTCTACATTCATTTCCACCTTTATCCTGCCTACAACTCTATCCAGCACCCCATAAGGCCTTCATTTCCATCTGCAACAGACACACAATATCTATTCCAAATAATGTTGGGTGAAATTTCTTCTCCGAAACTTTTTTTTTTGGTGGTGAAAGATGCAGATTCGGTAACACCCAAATGTTTCACGAATTTGTGTCACCTCTGTCAAATTGTTCTGGCAGAAAACAAAACAACCTTTTCTTAAACTTGAATTGAAGGAAATTCAAGATCTCTAAAATAGTCAAAACATTTCAAAATTTCCTTCAAGTTTAAAAAAAATAAAAATCAATAAAAACTGCTCAAAATAAAAAAAAAAATATTGTTTTGGGTCAAACTAAATTCTTTGTCCACCCCAAAATGAGTTTTTCTGATTCACCAAAATTTTTGAAAATTTCATTTTTAGGGCAACCTGAAATTCTCTTCCCCCCACCCCAGCATCCTGAATTGCCAAAAAAACAGAAAAATCAAATATTCACACAGCTACATCAACTTAATCATACATACATTCAAAATGCAAAACCTTAACAGTGACCCCATATGCTTTTATATCAGTTATATCAGCAGATCAACATATTGGACAGTACCACATTCCATGTCATTTGTTCTGCCTTAACACTGCTGAGATTTTGCATTTTGGAAGGGTTTTTTTTCTTAGCACCTCTTAACCATATTTGTTATTCAAAGTGGATCAGGTTCAAAAAATTGTCAGTGGAACAATTTAGCCATTGAAAACTAAAGTTGCATTTTGATTAAAATGTTTTGTGGGAACATGTCAAATTTGACAACATTTTCAATGGGAAAAATCTAAACAAAACATTTTGACTTTCTAATTCATTTCAACTTTTTTGTTTTGATTCATTTGTTTTGCCCTTATGTTAAAATTAACATTTTAATATCATTATGTATAGTTATATGATATTTGAAATATTATACAAATAATAATTTTAATATAAAATCTAAGCAAAATGAGAAGGCTAAAATGAAATATAACTACCTTAGTGAAACACCATATTTTGCAACATCAAAATGCAACCTTTCAGCGTTATTGAAAATAAATGATTTAATAGTGAAATGAAACATTATGGTCCCAATTTGAAATTTTTAGAATTTTTGTTTTGTGTGAAAGTTCAAAATTTAATTTTTTTCTTCCAATTTAGAAATTTGTTTAAAATGTTGGAATTTCCCACGGAACAGAAGTTCTGGTTCTGATCAGCTATAATTCCAAAGCTACACAGAGCTTCTGCTCACAAATTTCCTTAGAAGTTTTAAAAATATATTTATTATTGTTATTATTCTTTGTCTTACAATAGCATATAGAGTCTCCAGCTGAGACCAGAAACCCATGTGGTAGGCACTGTCCAAACACAAGAGTAGCAATCCCTGTCCCAAAGAGACTACAATTTAAGAGACTGTGTACACGGGAAAGTTTTTCCCCGGTTATACTGGTGTAATTGTACTGGTATAGGGCATGTCTACACTCAAAACTTCAGAGCGAGGGGATTAGACCGTTGGGGCACTGTTTACACTGGCGCTTTACAGTGCTGTAACTTGTTGCACTCAGGGGGGTGTTTTTTCACACCCCGAGCAAGAAAGTTGCAGCGCTTTAAGGTGACAGTGTAGCCATAGCAAAAATGATATAGTTATACTGGTATATCTCCCAGTGTAGACACTCTTATTCTAGAATAATAGCGTTTTTTTTTCCTCTTCAGTTTAGCTTAATCTCTCTTCTAAAGTGACATCAACTAAAGAAAAACGAGACAAAGTGGGTGTGGTACTATTTTTTATTGAAGCAAGAGACCAGCTTTCGAGCTTACAGAGAGTACTTCTTCCAGACAGCTCTGTGTAAGGTCAAACCTTGTCTCATTCCCAGACAGAGGTTGGTCCAATCAAAGATATTACCTCACCCACCTTGTCTCTCTAACATCCTGGGTCGTTCATACTTCACTAGGAGTGTCCCAACAAGGGGTTATGCCAGTATATTGAGTTAACTTCACACTTTAGCTTATGCTGGCATACCTTTGGATCAAAAATGGTAGAACAGAATTAACCCACTCCCATTTTACAGAGGAGAAAAAGAGATATTAAGAACCCGATTCACTTCCCCTTGAATTCTTTCCAGTGATTTCAGCAGGCTTGTGATCAAGTCCTATGTAACTTGCCCAAGGTGACAAAGGAAGTCTGTAGAACCGAAATCCAGATCTGACTCCTGATGCCCTACCTTGACCAAAAGACTGCCCTTCCTCTCGTGTTCTTTTGACAACGATTTTGAACAACGATTTGAAGAGGTTTGTCAGCCCATCTGAAGCAATAAACAAGCTTCTTGCGAAACAGGACTCCAAGCCGAACAGAGGGAGATGGCCCGAAAGGCAGGAGTTTCCTACAGGAGACTTGGCAGTGAGCGTGGAATTATATCTCATTCCAGACTGTGAAAATAACCAAAGCCATGAGGTTTTTCACAGAACAAATGGGAACCATGTGACCCGACACAATGGAAAATGCCGAGCTGCTTTCAGCTCCTCAAGGCCTGACACTTCTTTTTGATTTGACCACAATAATCTAACTGGAAAACGAATAAATGTCAAGTCCTTTTCAATAAATCTGTGCACGAGTGAGAATAGGAACCAGAATAAAAGCTTTTCACGGCATAAAGGTCATAAGTTTGGAGCCCTGACAACATTTTCTTTCTATTATTCTTTTTTATTCTTATTATTAGACCTCATTGCACTATTTTATTTAAAAAACAAAATACTGGAGGACAGGGAACCTGCCAACGCTTTGCAAGTCTGGAATGAAACTGGAATGCATGGGGAGATGTCCCAAGGCAAGACACGTCAATTTATTTATTTATTTATTTTTAAATATTTGATAGAAATAAATAGGATATTTGCCTGGCGCCTGCTGGGGCAAAGCAGCCAAATGTTAATAGTGCAGCCTTAATTGTTCTGTTTTCTTCCACTTAGGACAACCCTCGTTTCTTCCGCCATCGGAACCCTGCAGCTAGTTTTTGCCCGTGGGAAAAGGCTGACAAGCAACTGGGCAAGCGACTTAAAAATGAAAAAGATGGGGCTGTGAATGCCAGCTGAAAACCAATCAGACGGAGTGAAATGCTTGTTCTCCTTTGACTGAGATAAGGTTTACTTGATCCTGCCTCGGTGCTTGGAGCTGGACTTGATGATTTCTCGAGGTCCCTCCTTGCCCTGCATTTCTCTGATTCTGCAAGATGCACTGAGGGTGCAAATCTCAGAGAGGAGGGCTAGCACAAGAGCTGGAGGGGCTACGAAGCTAGCAAGATGCTTGTTGCTATTTGTGATAGGTAGTACCTAGGCTCCACAGTGATATCAGGAGCTCATTGTGCTGTACAAACACACAGCAAAGCCTGTCCCTGCCCCAAAGAATTTTAGTTTAGACAGACAAGGGACCCATGTTCTCTCGTGCCTAATTCAGTGCCCTAAACACTAGACCCACACTAGTATCACACAGTGATGTCAATGTAAGTACCCTCCTGCTTCTAATTATGCATGTTCTGAAGTTCCTTGCTGGATCAGAGTCTTAAATGGGGATGAAGCAGTGCAGAGGCCTCTTGGTGTTTCAGTGTCTGGGGGAGAAATCTCACCTGCAAGATGTAAGGGGTTCCAGTGACCTGTTATGGGAGCACCAAGGGAAACATCCTGATCATTGGGGCATATGGAAAAGGTCTCTGTGTGATGAAATGGGAGAGGGACCTTTCATCTGGAGAAGAGCTGCTGCCTCCTGAATAAAGCATATCTGTTCTGGGGAAATCAGCGTCAGGTGATATTCACTTCCTCAGGCAGCTAGGTCAGGAGTCCTGACTTTGCAGGGTGGTGGATCTGGCCTTTAGAGATTTTTATGTGGTTTGGATTTTATCCTAAGGGTATGAACAAAATAACCCCACAGATATACAACCAGCTGGCCAGATCACCATGCCATCCTGCTATAAGAGGTACACATTTTTCATGTGTTAGAGAAGGAACGGGAGAAGTCTAGCCAGTTCCTCCACCCACCCCACACTCCTGCAGCTCTGCTGGGATGAAACCCCACAGTCACCCTGGAGGGGGTTCCAGGGAACAGGGAGAAGTATGCCACAGAGGTGGGACTGTGACCTCCTGGCTCCGATAACAGCACTCAGAGCTCCTATGGCCAGAATCAGCACTGGACTCAAAGGAGAAAGCTGGGCTTCCTCTTAGAAGGTGCGGCGATTGTGCTTTGCTGGTATCTCCTCCAAGATGAATACTGGGGCTCAGTGTGGTGGCCGATGATGTGGTACGGGTGAAGCTCAGAGGGCTGGGATTTAAGTGATGCGCTGGCCCTCTGCGAATTTCCCCCAAAGTGCAAAGCAATGACAACATATGTAGAATTCCATGATTTTGCAGACCTCTCTTTCGGCCACTTGACAGCATCATCTGTGCAGATATTGGGACATGCTGCTGGGAAATTTGCACTGATGTTTTGATGTGTAGTTTTCCTCAATATTTTGACCACTTGGGCCCCGTCTCCTCCTCTCTGTAGAAAGATTTAAGAATGGCCATGCTGGGTCAGACCAAAGGTCCATCTAGCTCAGTATCCTGTCTTCTGATAGGGGTCAATGCCAAGTGCCCCAGAGCGAGTGAACAGAACAGGTAACCATCAAGTGATTCATCCCCTGTCACCCATTCCCAGCTTCTGTGCAAACAGGGGCTAGGGACACTCAGAGCATGGGGTTGCATCCCTGTCCATCCTGGCTAATAGCCACTGATAGACCTATCCAGTTCTTTTTTCAACCCTGCTATGATTTTTGCCTTCACGACATCCCCTGGCAAAAAGTTCCACAGGGTGACTGTGCGTTGTGTGAAGAAACACTTCCTTATGTTTGTTTTTAATCTGCTGCCTGTTAGTTTCATTGGGTGACCCCTAGCTCTTGTGTTATGAGAAGGCGTAAATAACACTTCCTTCTTCACACCAGTCAAGATTTTATAGATCTGTATCATATCCTCTCTTTTCCAAACTGAAACGTCCCAGTCTTATTAATCTCTCCTCATACAGAAGCTGTTGTAACCCACACACCTCCTGGGTGTGGCGTTCTGTCCCATCTAGTGGCACTGAGACCACTTAGAGAGAGAGAGATAAAATGAGTCTGCTCTGCAGCCTTAGCTAACAGCCAGTTGGCTTCTAGCTCATGCTGTAGAGTCTCATGCACTAAGCTCCAGAGATCCCCTGTTCGATCCTGCCCACCAACGACCGGGGTCTGTCCGCATTACACTGTTCCATACCCCTAATCGTTTTAGTCACCCTTCTCTGTACCTTTTCCAATTCGGATATATCTTTTTTAAGATGGGGTGACCAGAGCTGCACACAGTATTCAATATGTGGGCATACCATGGATTTATATAGAGGAATGATGATATTTTCTGTCTTATCTATCAGTTCCTTAATGGTTCCTAACATTCAGATAGGTGGGTTTTTTTTGGCTGCCGCTGCACATTGAGTGGATGTTTTTAGAGAGCGATCTACAATGACTCCAAGATCTCTTTCTAGAGTGCTAGCAGCTAATTGAGACCGCATCATTTTATATGTAGTTGGGATTTTTTGGGACAACAAAACGGCAGATGAAATTCAGTGTTGATAAATGCAAACTAATGCACATTAGAAAAAATAATCCACTGGGGGACACCACTATTTACCCCTCTCCATTCTGAAAACTGACCATTTATTCCTACCCTCTGTTTCGTATCATTCAACCAGTTACTAATCCATGAGAGGACCTTCCCTCTTATCCCGTGACAGCTTACTTTGCTTAAGAGCCTTTGTCAAAGGTTTTCTGAAAGTCTAAGTCAGGGGTGGCCAACCTGTGGTTCCTGAGCCACAGGCCCCTCTTCAGAAGTTAATATGGGGCTCCTTGTCTAGGCACCGACTCCGGGGCTGGAGCTACAGGTGCCAATTTTCCAATGTGCCGGGGGTGCTCACTGCTCAACTCCTGGCTCTGTCACAGACCCTGCCCCCACTCCACCCCTTCCCACCCCCCTGCCATGCCCTCGCTCCTCCCCCTGATCCCCAGAGCCCGAAACAGCTGATCGGGAGGTTTGTTGAGGAAGGGGGAGGTGCTGATTGGTGGGGCTGCTGGTGGGTGGGAGGCACTGGGAGAGCTGATGGGGGGCTGCTGACGTATTACTGTGGCTCTTTGGCAATGTACGTTGGTAAATTCTGGCTCCTTCTGAGTCTCAGGTTGGCCACCCCTAGTCTAAATACACTGTATCCACTGGATCACCTTTGTCAAACCCCTCAAAGAATTCTAATAGATTGGTGAGGCATGATTTCCCTTTACAAAAACAATGTTGACTCTTACCTCAACAAATCATGTTCGTCTATGTGTCTGCTATTTCTGTTCTTTAGTGTAGTTTCAACCAATTTGCCTGGTACGGAAGTTAGGCTTACCGGCCTCTAGTTGCCAGGATCTCCTCTGGTGTCACATTAGCTATCCTCCAGTCATGTGGTACAGAAGCTGATTTAAATGATAGGACCTAATGCATCCCGGGAGCATTATCTGCTTATTAATAGAGAAAGACTTTACTACAAAGTCTGGTCCAGCATTTTCCAAAGATGCTCTGATGTAAAACAAGCAGGCCGCCCTCCTTCCTGTAATAAAGTTTCACACAGCATTGCATGTGCCTGGAATTAAAAAGGAAACAGCCCTTTACCGTGGAACTTCATTTCTGCAGGAGCAGCAAAGAGTCACAGGACCTTGACAGCAGCCTTTGGGACAGCCGAGGGGAGTCATGTGCTGCTCCGTGTTACGTAGTTCACCTTGGAGTGGTGTGGCAACTTTGGGCAACCCAAAGGACATCACGCAGCTTCAACTAAGAGAGGCCTGGGCTACACTGGGGGGGTTCGAACTTCGTGTAGCTGAAGTCAAAGTATCTTAGACAGACTTACCTGGCCGTCCTCACGGCGGCGAGTCGACCGCGACAGCTCCCCTGTCGACTCCACTTACTCCTCCTGCTGAGGTGCAGTACAGGCATCGATTCGGGAATCGATTGATCATGTCTAGACGAGACGATAAATCGATCTCCAATAGATCAATCACTACCCGCTGATCCGGTGGGTAATGAAGGCATATCCTCAGCGTTCTCAGGCAGTTGTCATGGAATAAAAGGAGATTTATGGGCTAGTAACAGGGCCGAGGGCTGGCTCACAGAAACACTTTCCTTTTGCCACATTTAATCCCGCAGATTAGGGGAAAACTGGGAATGGGGAGGATTCGAGGCAACAGAACGGCATTTAGGCCAAGAGTTTCACACATCACGTGCAGGGCGGTGACACATCTGGAAGGTGTTACCAGCCCGTTACGGTCGAAACAAGGCACAGAAATGAGTTTTAGGAGATGCAGCGACGGCTCTGCAAATCAAGGGAGTGGTGATGAATAGGTCAATAACAGTGAGAGAAGTAAAAATGAGCAGCATAACTGGGCTGAAGGTGCCTGGAGATTTTCTGCTCCAAGTTATGCCTGTGTCTTTTATGTTGTAGGTGGTTTAATGCCGAAGTTGCCTCCATCTTCTCAGCTGTGTTCAGGGAATATGTTCATTCCCATATGCCGTGGTCGTCCTCCTCTTTTGGTGTCAGGTTTCAGAGTAACAGCCGTGTTAGTCTGTATTCGCAAAAAGAAAAGGAGTACTTGTGGCACCTTAGAGACTAACCAATTTATTTGAGCATGAGCTTTCGTGAGCTACAGCTCACTTCATCGTTAGCCTTACAGATGCTCGAGATATGTGAGTGATGCTGAGAATTCTACACACAGAGAGGCAGTTGACGGGTCTCAGGTCCCGTTGGCTTCAATGGAGCGACGCTGATTTACCCCATTGGGGATCTGGACCTGTAGAATTCAGTGGAGTAAACTTGATTGACACTAGCTGAGAATCTGATCCCACTGGTTTTAATGGAGCTATGCCCATGTACACCAGCTCGGGCTCTGGCTTATAGACTTTGGAGAGGGAAAAGATATTTTAGGTCATATAGTTAGGGCCCTACCAAATTCACGGCCCGTTTTGGCCAATTTCACAGTCATAGGATTTTAAAAATAGTAAATTTCATGATTTCAGCTATTTAAATCTGAAATTTCATGGTGTTGTAATTGTAAGAGTCCTGACCCAAAAAGGAGTTGGGGGGTGGGGGGGCGGGGGGAAGGGGCAAGGATGCAAGGTTATTGTAGGGGGCATTATGGTACTGCTACCCTTACTCCTGCACTGCTGACTTCAGAGCTGGGCCCTCAGTCAGCAGCCGCCACTCGCTGGCTGCCCATCTCTGAAGCCAGCAGCACAGAAGTAAGGGTGGCAATACCGCGACCCCCTTAAAATAACCTTGTGACCCCCCACTCCCCCCACAACTCCCTTTTGGGTCAGGATTCCCATTTTAAGAAACTCTGGTCTCCTCTGTGAAATCGGTATAGTACAGGGTAAAAGCACACAAAAGACCAAATTACCAGATTTCACGAGGGGAGACCAGATTTCAGAGTCTGTGATGCATTTTTCATGGCCGTGAATTTGCTAGGGCTCTACATACAGTTTATTCCCTCATGCCAGTGCCAGCTGGTCCCCAGAACTTTGTCCACTCCAGGGTGCATTTCACGCATCTGTATTTGAGGTCCACAGATGGATGAAGGACATGGAGGCAGAAGACTCTAGGGAACTGTACACTGGACTCCTCAAGTAGTTTGTCCTCTGAGGCTCTGTGGTAGGAGAAAGAGTTTTTCCTAACAGGATCTCAGGACATCACTCAAAACAACAAGCGTTTTCATAAATCCTGACAATTACTAGTAGGATTGAAAGCTCAGCTCTTCAATTATCTGCAATCCCCATCCCCTTCTGCACTGTTCATATGAGCCATGCTGCTCACACCACGAAACCGCACTTGTGGAAATAATTAGAGTATTTTTCCATGTTCACAGAATTCATTGATTGGAATGTCAGACTTGCCCTTTGTCAGTCTAAACCATCCGATCCAAACTGCGAGAGAGTTCAGGTCCACGTGGCAAATTCATTGCTCACGCCTATCGCTGGAGTAATCTCAGGTTTTGACACCATGCTGGAACTGTTGGACTAGCCCTGTGCAAGCATATACAGTGCAGACTTACTTGTATCACAGGTGAAACAAGTACAGGAATGGATGGCAAGGAACAAGGAAACCAAGGTATGCTTTGACCCTGAAATGTGGAACCTGACAAATTCTTACTTGATTCATCAGTCCCAGTGCCATCCCAGTAACTTCACTAGAGACACACCAGCAAACCACAGATGAGGGCAGAATTTGTTCCATTATAATCTCCAGCTCCATCCTAGATCTCGAGTTAAAGTTGATTGCACAGAAAACACGGGGCAGATACAATGGGCTGTGTAACGAGGCCTTCGCTTGCCCTCGCAACAAATCAGGCAGAGACCCCTTCTGAGTGCAATCACCAATGCTTTTTATTTTCAGTGTCAGCCCCCACCACCTTCTATTTACAGTGTGCTCCAAGCCAGCAACCTGGGGACAGCTCGCTTCTCCAGCCAGCAGGAAAGCACAGCCTGTGACTCCTCCCTTTCCTGTCTCTTCCCCCTGTACGCGGAGATGTCAGTAAACCAGTAAAGTATCTGAAGCCACTATGGCAACACCCGCCCTTATTCCTTCCTGCCAGCCTCATGTAGCCCCCTAGCTAATGGGGCCTGCAGGTGCTTCTCTTCTAGCAATTAGGCATAGCATACTCAGCCGGCTCCAATTAATGCTTCTTAATTGGAGCTGGGCTAACAGAGGGCTGGCTCAGGACCTCCTGGCCAGCACCCTGTTACACGTGTCCCCCCTTAAGAATCTCCAGGGAAGTTCCCCATTCTTGGCACAGTGATCCCCGGCATCCTCTCCTGGGGTCTTCTCCATCCCCGTCCTGCAAAATGTACATTGCTCGGGGAGTAGCTGCCCCCAAAGTTCCGCCTCTGCCCGCAGGTCTTCCCACTAGTCACACCCCCGCAGGCCTTCCGTCCCCTGTTCCCCCTTTACTTTCGGTTGGGGGTCAGGATCCATTCTACCTTCCTGGGGGACCCTCTGCACCTCAGTTTCCCCCACCCCACCCAGCGGGTTCTGGGTCCCTTCCCTGGGTAGCGGTGTTGTGGGGTGCTCCAATTGCCCCCTCTCCCCTCCCAAAGGGGTTGGGCTGGCCAGTTTCCCCATAGACCCTTCCCGCAGGTCTGCTTGATCTGGGCTCTGTTGTCTAGGGCTCTCTTTGCTATCCTCAGTTTCCCCCCTTGGGTTTCTCGGTCTAGGGATATCTACTCCCTCCTTCGGGGCACCTCTCTGCTTCTTTCTAGGTAGTGGGCCCCAGTGCCTACCTAACACCACCGGGTATGGTAGCCCCTCTAGTATATCAACCCACTTCCATTTGAAGTGGCCCCTCACTTCGAGGGGCACCTGGGCCACCGGGCAGGACCTCCTGTCCCCATGGATATATTCAAGGGCCATCCTTGCCCCCGCCATCAGCCAGTGCGGCTTCACCAGCCCCCTCTATATGAACCAGCGAACAGGCTGACGCGGTATCTATCAGGCCTGTTTGGGGATTCTTCCCAATCCTCACCGGGATGGTGGACAGCTTCTGCCCCCCTTTTCACCCCCCAACCTGAGTCCAGCCACGAAACTCAGCCCACCCACACTCCATATCAGGGCAGTCACGTTTTGTATGTCCAGGTCTCCCACCCTCCCAGCAAACAAGCTTGGCGGGCCTCTTGGATGCTCCTCAGGGCTCCCTCTTTCTCTCAAAAAGGTCCTGCCTCTTTCTTCCCCGACTCCTTGTCTTTCCAGGGTCGGTCCTCCCTCCAGGGACCCTCTGCCTCGATATACTCCTTGGTCAGCCTGACAGCTGTCTTGACAGTGACAAACTCCTCTATGGGCTCTGGAAGGAGATGAGTCCAGGAGGAAACAATAAAACATGGTGGGGTTGGCCTCGTGCAATAAAAGATCAAGTTCTTTTTGCTATGTGTTTGTACAGTGCCTAGCACAATGAGGTCCTGTTCCATGGCTGGGGCTCCTAGGCACTATGACAATACAAATAATATTTAGTAATAAAGGAGATAGAGGTGAAAAGGGGGAAGAAACACAAATTCAATGCTAATGAAAGTGGGTGCAGCATCTTCAATGGTGTGAATTCTGCCCTTACTGTCTAAAGGTTTGACCTTGGTCCCATTGATATCCTCTAGAAATTATTTTGGGGGATTTCTCTGGCCTGTGCTCTACTGGGTGTCTGAATAGATGGTCACAGTGGTTCTTTCTGGCCTTGGAATCTATCAATCAGGGGAAACACTCCCCTCTGACTCACCTGGTGCAGGAGCAAGGCTTAAGCCCTCCGTAGCCCTGCACCACATCCTGCATAGGTTCTAGCTGAGTACAACCCCACTGCAATCACTAGGGTTTCTCTGGCTACAGGTTTGGAAGAATTTGGCCTGAAGTAGTAGTATTGGGCTAAGTCCTTTAGGCAAAGCTGTCACCATCCTCAAAGGAAATTTTGCCTGAACGACCCATGAGTCCGGAGCTCTTAATGTGGAGTTAGGTGTGAAGATTCAGGTTGCTCTTTATTGAGCTGACCAGTGTCGTAGGAACTGCCAGACTGGATCAGTCCCATGGTCCATCCAGCCTGGTATTCTATCTCTGACGGTGGCCAGCACTGGATAACCCACTGTGCAAGGTCACACAAGGGTAACCCACTGGTGAGCCTATCAGTCTCCTCTCTGGGCTAGACTTGTGGAGGATATGGGTGTATTACAGTGCCCCCTGGAGCGCTTTGGCTTTTCACCACACGCTCTCCCCAGGTCCCCGGTTCAATCCCAGTTGTGATGGCCACGACTGAGCTCATCACAAGAAACCCCAGCAGATGCAAGTGTGGGATAATCTTCCTCTGGTGACAGTCTTGTCCCAATCTGTAACAGAGATTGGGTTAGGTGGCTAATCTTGAATTACTTTGATGAGGTTGGAATGGAATCTTGCATATGGGAAGAATCTCACACATGGGGACACAACAACAATGTCCATCCATTAATGTGTTTTTCCCCTCTTTGTGGACACATACACTGGATACAGACAGCTGTAAGCCTCTAAGATAGAGCAGCCAGTGTTTTCTATGGCTGTTAGCATGGGGCAGCCTCGCAGAGAGGTGACAAACTCTGGAAACGGCCTTTATTGAGATGGAATGAAAAATTAACGTTCTTCCCCCCTAGCAACCTTCACATCAAAGTGCCTCGTCTTGAAGACTAACAGACTACAGGATGGTATATAGACCACTCTGATGTAAAAACATAATTAACACGTTAAACTGTTACACAAACATGTTTGTGTGGTTATTTACCGAGCACTGCAAGAATGCTTTGTAATAGTTAATCAATTCAAGGGGGAAAGGGCATTGCATGGAGCAAACATAATAAAATACAAGGATCCCAGATTGGGCCAGTTGGAATGGAAAAACAACGGTGGTGAAGAAAGTCATAATAAACTTCCATTTCCCTGAGATCTGCTGCGTGACATGGTATTTACATTTTTATTCTTTCATAAGCTGTTGTTTGGTTGTAGAAATGACCAAGCTCAGGTTTCCAGGGCACAGACATCAGTCTCCCCGGGGCCTGTTTTGCAGGCAATGTGCGCACCAAAGAGAGGTCTGCAAGGGAAAGTTTCTGCCAGGCCTTTCCACTGCAAGACGGTGGGGAATCTAGAGTGAAGCCAGGCAGGGGAAAGGCAATGGGCTACACCAAACAACCAAAGGACCGCTCTCCTGTCCCCAGTAAAGGAGATGATTCACTGCGGGGGAAAAAAGCACAAACTCAAAAGAGGCTGATGGAGTTAATCTCACATGGGAAAACAGAAAAGGCCCCAAGAAAAGGCCAACCAAAGCTAGCAGTGGCCATCCTCACAGTTGGAGGGGAGGGACTGAAGAGGAATTGGCTCAAGCAAGGTCAAAGGTATGAAGTCATTCTAAGAGTCAAAGATGTAACAGGAGCAGGCCTCTGAACAGAGAACCCCCGAGTGCGAGACCAGCCTGTTTCACCTCCAGCTGTGGGCAGGGTGACTCCCACAGGCACGCCAGGGGCCAGGCTCTCCAAAAAGGGGAGGGCCCAGAAGAAAATGGCCCCCACAGAAGAGGGGGATGCCTGGACAGTGCAAGGCCAGTGATGACATCAGAGGCTCCCCAGGAGAGTGCTAGGTGGGAACACTGAGCAGAGAAGCCTGGAGTGAAAGTCCAGCCTGACTACCCTGGAAACCAAAATCCCACAAAAGGGGGAATGCACAAAGAGAATCTGGCGTGTTTCCCCCTCTGCTCTGCCAATACAGCTGACCAGGAAAGGAAGGGGCATTTGAGTCCCAGTTAAGAACATGACAACCATTCAGTTTGCTTCTCTGGGATTCTGCCCCTCACACCATGGGGCCTGCTGACTCTGGAAACCCTCTGCCCCATTTTTGCCTCCGGATACTTCCCCGGGCTTCACCGGTAGCTACCCATGGAGGATCCCAAGAATGGAGATTCCCTAGCTTAGAGGAGAGGCTGTGGACCAGTGAGTGCTCTCTCAATCTGCTTTAACTCTGGGGGCTTTGGGGAGATGACGCTTATCCCCTCCTGCTGCAGAACCTATTCTGTCCATTGGTGTCATCACACTGGGTTGAGGGAGCGGGGTAGGGGTCCTGGAGGCAAAGGGTGCAATCTGAGGATGGGAGGGGGGCTTCACCTGAAGCTCTCAGTGGGCTAACTGGGGTCCTATCCTGTCTCTGTGACTAATGTTCTGCATGTTCTTGAGCGAGTAACTGAATACTCCTGTGAGGCAAGTAAATATCACCCCCCACCTTGCAGAGAAGGGAACCAGGGAGGTTATGGTGTGAAGATGGCTGATCTCATGGTGAATCACTGGGATTCCAGAGATTCATGGATGTTAAGGCCAGCAAAGGACCATTCTGATCATCTAGTTGGACCTCCAGCATGACACAAGGCAGAGAAATTCACCCAGAGACTTCTGCATCGGATCTAGGGTCAGTTCCTGCCCCAGCCTTGAGCTAAAGAACCAAGCTCACAAGCTAGGGGCTGTAACAGACTCTCATACTCTGTGGATCAGGCAAAGAGCAGGGATCTGTAACATATACTCACCCGTGGATGACATAAGGCAGTAGTTCTGTAGAACTATTCATGGTTTCCCTTCTCACCCCCATTTTTTTTGGAGACCTGCAGAATGTTTATCAACTCCCTCCAATCCTTAGGCTCCAGCACTTGCTTCTAGGACATTTTAAAGAACCAACTGGTTGTGTTTTTTTTAACTTTCACTTGATGTCAAATGTTGAGAACACAAAAAAAGTGTAGTTGGTAAATTCTTACTCTTACTGGAGCTTCTCCACCCACATATTTTCATGGGGTTTAGGTTCTTCAGCCAACATACTCCTTTCCAATTAATCAGGTGCAGCAAGTAGATACATTTTCAATCATGAAAGAAAACCGAATGTGTGGATTTCCTGTCAACAGTTTCCTTGCTCAGGGCTGGTTAGGAAGAAAGCCTCACTATTAAAATAGAAAAAATGATTCAAACTGAGCGTCTCAGCTAATGCACAGGAGCTTAAATGTTGCTTTATTATCAAAGTGATTTCCACTGTATCTTAGCCAAAGTGCCAAGCATTCATACGTCACAGGGAGCTAAAAGCACTTGTCTGGTCTGATTGCTCTCCTGCTGATACTAGAGAATCTCCAGACCAACCCGGGAAGTCAATGGCATTACAGCCATTTTTAAAGAGAGCAGAATCCAGCCTGAGGAATGACTCACAGAATATCTACTGGAGGGGAGGTACTGAGGTATCAGCTGTTGTTTACAGAGAAGAAACTAGAAAAGTTAATTACTTGAGGTCACCTTAAGCGTGAAAGTGAGGCATGGAACCCAAGAGCCCTGAATCCCACTCCCCTGCTTTAGCCTCTAGACTGCACCCCGCGTAACTCGTGCTCTAAAGCAGGGATCTGTGAATGTATCTGCACACAAATGAACTGTGACCTGCACCTAATAGTCAAACTGCACTTGAACCCTTTGTGCAGAATCTTTCTGGTTTCGCTGTAGTTATTCACTCATCTCTCTGCATCCGTTCAGGCTAAAATCAAAAGTGATCATACCTTGATGCCAGGGGCCAGATCCTCAGCTTGTGTAAACCGGCATAACTCAGTTGAAGTATGTGGAGCTACTCCAATTTACATCAGCGAAGAGATTCTCATGGGCCATTGAATGGTCCCAAACCAAGGGATATCTTGTGGGAGCATCTGTTCTCCTCAGATCTTGAAACCAGAGGTGGGACTGAATTTAGTGGTTGCACCTCAGAAGCAGATACCTTGATGCTTGAGGTTGTGTTTACAGGGAGCAAAGATTCAAGCTTGAAGAGTTTCATCAGTAGAGCCATTGCTCATGGTACTGAATACCAATGGCCAGTGTTTCCACTGGAGATGGGCTGAGGGGGAGGGCGTTTGGGTATAGGATTTGGGTCAGAGGCCAAAGTAGAGGTAGGATTAGGGTTCCTATTTGACAGCAATGACTTTTCAATGTGCTCTTGTCAGACCCTAAATAGCTGAGACCTTGCGAGATCTGCTAATCCTGATGGAGAGGAGAAAACGGAGGCACATATATCACTCCAGGAGGCACATAGCAAGCTGCATCCAACTCAGCATAAGCATCCTCAAGCCAACTACTTGGAGGCCAGCAGTGAGAATAATTGCGCCTACTGGGAACTGATACAGGGACCTTTTGATAACTCATCATCTTCCTCTATCCAAGGCTCTTATGTCTTCAGTTCAAGACACAGCAGGGAGAGATTTCTCATGGAACTGGAAAGAACTGAAAGTCTGAGATTTGCTTTTCCCATTCCCATTCATTGTGCATCATGGATAGAAAGGAATTTTTCGAGATAGGTGTGGGAACAAAACCAACAACAAACAAACGTCAATCTTCCATGCTCAGACCCACGCCCCAAGAAAGTCCTAACCACTGTCTATCTGAAACTTTGGGAAAGGTCTAGAGGACTATAAAACTATAAACATTGTATCCAAGGATCTCAAAAGTCACAGCTGGGTCATGGGCAGCCAGACCTAATAGTCTGAGCCAGAGTCCACAGTCACAAGACAGGAGTCAAGAGTCAGCTTGGCTGGGATACCAGGGGGTCGGAAACAGCAGACAAACTGGAGATCAAAACCACAAGTCAGGAACCTGGGTCAGGAGACAAACTGTAGATCAAAACTATGAGTCAAGAACCAGAGTCAGGACAGGTCAGGACACCAGCGGGTCAGAGGCAGGAGACAAACTGGAAGCTGGGAGCCACGAGTCAGATGCCAGGAGTCAAGCTGGGTTGAAAAGCCAGGAAATGAAGCTGGGAAAGCAGGAGCATGAAGCACAAGGCATTCAGTCCCGAACAGGTTGGAGCCTAGCTGTTCAGACTGCTTCCTATTCCTGCTGCTGCTTTAAGTAGGGCCAGCGGACCAATCAGCCACTCTGGGACTCTGCCAATCCGACCCGAGAGGCGGAACCTCGTACTGGGCCTGGGCTTCCTCGGTCACAGGCATAGTAGTGCCAGCAGGCTGCCAGGTGGAGGGTTGGAGCATGGCTGCTCCGATGGTCCTTGCAGGCCTGTTTTGAGACCTTTTGGGTTATGACATCAGATAAATTTTACAAGTCTATAGGTCCAGATCCTCAGCTGGTGTACAGTGGCTTATGCTGATTGACACCTGCTGAGAATCGAGCCGTTAGTTCTCATGATGCCTCTACTGTACAGAATTATTTCACAGATAGCTCCACGTAGGCCTGGAGAGGTGTCAACAGTTTCCGAACAAGTTAGGTGTTAGCTGGTAGGGCTGGGCAGGAAATCCAGGAGATCTGTCTCCCATCCCCTCACGCTCACCCTACTCCTTTATCAGAAAGTCTTTTCGGGCTTCTCCTGTTCTGCCCCAGCCCCCAGCAGCTCAGATAGTTGGTTTGGACAGCGATTTCTCCCCCAGCCCCTGCTTTACTCCCATCACCTGCCTGGGCATTTGGTTTTCTGTAAGCACATCTGATAGCGATCTAAGCATGAACGCTTACCATTAATTCATTACAATAACACAACATCCTCAAAACACACACATGCAGGGCTTTGAAGTCCAAAAAATTTCAACAAACAGTGCAAGGAGGGGTTTTGGTTTTTGTTGTTTCCCTTTTTAAGCATACCTTTTCCAGTGCCGATGCTGTTTGATATGTGGCAGAGATGGAATTCTCCCCCCCACCCATCCCTGTTGCTGTTTGCCAGACATCTCCCGATGTGGAATTTGCACATGTTCAAAGCTGAAATAAACGATTAACATTTTTTTCTTCCCCCTTTTCTTGGACTTGGATGAAGGCAAGGCTGTAACAACATGGCATGCTTTCCTACAGCAATCATGTGAAAGCCATTACCAAGCAGCCCTTAACTTGTACCATATCCTGCAGTCAGCCCGAATAAAAAAGACACAAGAAATATGTCCAGGCCACTAGATTCTTATAGGGAATCGATCCCTCCTTGTTAAAACAATAAAGAAAAGTTGGGGTTGGAGGAATGCATCTTTTGGACGAAGGCCACTGGATGGGCCTTTGACACTAGCTTGGGGAGACGCTCCTCTCCAGGTCTGTGGTTGAAAGCTAGTCTTTTCAAAGGTGGGGCCTCTCTAGTTCTTATTTCTATCATGGTAGCCTGCAGAGGCCCCCCAGCTGATATCAGGGCCCTACGGTGCTAGGTGCTCTACAAACACACCGTACTATGAGGCAATCCCTGACTTGGCGAGTTTACAATCTAAATAGACAAGACAAAGGAAGAATTATCCTCATTCTTCATAGAGTTTAAGGTCAGAAGGGACCATTGGATCAGCTACTCTGACCTCCTGCCTATTATAGGTTGTTAAATTTCACCCAGCTCCCCCTGTACTCTCCACCTTCTGCCCCATCAAGTTCACGCTTCTTATCTTCATCTTCAAGGCCCTTCGCAACTCTGATGCTCCCTCCTTATCTGCTCATTTCTTGTTTCCTGCCTCCCTCTGTCCACCATTGATACCCCCCTCCAACACCCAGCTGTTTGCTCTCCCCTGATCCCATTAGGTATGGAATGCCTTCGGAGTTAACCTTCAAGGTCACAGCCCTGTTCTCCTTCAAATTCCCCTGCGAGATCCGCTTCTGCTATGACACCACCAAGGAATCCGGCAACCAATGATGGCTAAGTGCTCTGGCCGCTGGGAAGAGCTGATGTCAGTCCATTTATATGTTTCAATATGTACGTTTCGGATGAACTGGTACCATCTGCAACCATCACATTGTGCAATTGCTAACCTCTATTGTCATGGATATTATTTCCCACTACCTTAGTCCTCTGTCTCTTTCACTCCTGTTGTTGCCGGTGCCCTCTTTTAAATGAGATTAACTTGGAAGCTCTTTGGGACAGGGGCCATATCCACCTGTATGTTTGCACAGAGCCTAGTGTAATGAGGCCCATAGTCCTAGGCCAGACCCTTAGCCTTTCCTAAGTCCTCTCCGAGGGCTCAGCGACATGAACAATTCAACCTCCGCAAGCCTGAGTGTGAATCCACCCTGGACTAGCCTGCCAGAGTCGGACTGTCCATGCGCCCCCAGCTGATGCACATTAACAATCTGTTAGAGCGCTTTGATCAACTCCTCTTTGAAAGGGGACTAGCTCCAAGAGCATTAATGAATCCTTCACGCACATCAGCAGGTGCAGATGGCAAGTTAGAGGGTGGCAGGCTAACGCAGGGGAGATTCATACCCCAGTGTGCCATGCTTGAATTGTTCATGTAGACAAGCCTGTAGGCCTGTGGCCCAAAACTAGCAGATGCTGAAGTAGCCAGATGTACACCAGCCGATCCTGCTACCCCAGCACAGAGGGCAATCGTGGGTGGGTCAAGGGAAGGAAGCGGATGTTTAGGGGAAGAGCCAGAGTACAATGCATTCCATCCATTGTTATGTTATGCAGAGGTTCATGTTAAGCAATGCTGATTAGTAAGAACCTTGAGGCTGAATGAAGCAGACCTCTGTCCCCATTGAGGCCTTTGGATGCTATTCCAATATAAATAAAGCAATATTAACAGAGAATTTTATCCCTGATACAGAACCCTGTAGAATTGCTCCAACCCTGCCACCCCCTTCCCTAACAAATAAATAAAACCATGCAGAAGGTATAAATCCCTATTAAATACTGTAATTTCTGGAGAACACTATTATATGCCTGCAGTGACCTCTTCATTTCATCCCTATTAAATCACATAACACTTTTCCGTAAGGGCCACTGTTAGATCTGAGTGCTACAATGTGTGTGACAATGAAAAGTGATTGAAAAAGAAAGTTAAGGAAACTTCTGTGAACCCCTTCCAAAAGATTTGGAATTGAGTTTTAAGGGGAGATTTGGGTTGTTTCATGAGCTGGGCCTAAATACTCTCCACTTGGTCCTATAAGAAATCCTATTGATTTGAATAGGACTAATCATACAGGAAAGGTGAGTAGCAGAGACGACCCATACCTGCAGATAGTGGGCAGGCAGAGAGAGGGCAGCTGGCTTCAGCAGTGTTACTGAGCATGTTCAGTCTGTAATTCAGCTGTCCGTCTCTTTCCACAAGGCAAGTGGATGGGACGGCAAATTGGCACAGAACGTCCGTCACCTGGGGACTCGAATGAATGAAGTCTCCCCCAAATGGGGGATGTTTTCTTGAGAATTATGCTCCTGATTTACACCAGTCAGAGGGCCAAAGATTTGATTTTTACCCATGCTAATGCCCTCGACTAATGAAGAACTAAGAAAAGAGAGGTTTCAGAGTAACAGCCGTGTTAGTCTGTATTCACAAAAAGAAAAGGAGTACTTGTGGCACCTTAGAGACTAACCAATTTATTTGATCATAAGCTTTCACTTCAAGTGAGCTTAGCTCACGAAAGCTTATGATCAAATAAATTGGTTAGTCTGTAAGGTGCCACAAGTACTCCTTTTCTTTTTAAGAAAAGAGAATGACCTGAAATATTGGCTACATGAGAACAGAACTTTTTGTAACCCAGATGCATTTCTCAGTTTCCCCGGGAGGAATCAGTGGCTTTTTTATAAGGTTTGGAATCCTATCTGCATTTGTCATTCCAAACCTAAGGGCACATTTGGTGGGCTTTTTTTGCCCCCCACCCTCTCACAATTTCTTTCCTAGTCACTTCCATCTTGCTTCATTCTCTTCTCATCATGCGAACATCTGGTGGCAATGCTCTGCCTGGAATTTGAGCTTGTAAATGGTACGTTTGCTTCCTTCTTGTTAAAACACTCTTGACTCTCAATAATAAAAACACATTGAAACTCATTCACATTCCCCCAGAGGAAAAACATCTCTTAATCAGTCTGTTAAGCTGCTTTTATGTTTAAAATTAATTGATTCTGGAAAGTTTGCTTTTCTTCTTTTGTCAAATATGTAAATAGTTTAATCAACGGGGGGGAAAATAAGAGAGAGAAAAAGGACAAGGATGGAAAATCTCTGTGGTGAAGTGAGTAATTGATATCGTGACCCAAACCAGCAAACATCAGGCTGATGAATCAGTTGTGGTAGGAGAGGAGGACGAGACAAAGGCACCGAAGGAAGAGATGGAAGCAAAGCCTAGAGCAGATAACAGCTTCTTCATTCCAGGACACTAACAACTCTCTCCTGGGGAAAACAAAATATGGGGAAATCTGGAGCCAAATCCTTGGCTGGTGCAAGATGGCAATTGACCCTTCTGTATCCTTGGGCCCTTGAAGTCAATGGAGGCACATCTGTGTAAAACCAGTGTGAAATCAGAAACGAATGGACAGGTAGCCACATTGGTTAGAGTAGAGCCTAGAGCAGTGGTTCTCAAACGATTGTACCTTTCACAGAGGAAGCCTCTGAGTGCGACCCCCCCCTTATAAATTAAAAACACTTTTTATATATTAAACACCATTATAAATGCTGGAGGCAAAGGGGGGGTTGGGGTGGAGGATGACCGCTTGTGACCCCCCCCATGTAAGAACCTTGTGACCCCCTGAGGGGTCCTGACCCCCAGTTTGAGAACCCTTGGCCTAGAGGCTCCAGCCAAGATTTGGGCCCTATTGTGCTAGGTGCTGTACAAATGCACAGTGAGAGACAGCCCCTTCCCTAAAGAGCTCACAGTCCAGGTGAACAAGACAGCCAAAGGGTGGGAGGGGAAACAGGCACAGAGAGGGGAGTTCACACTAAAGACACCCCAGATATTATCACAAATTGACTCTCTGCTTGGCAATTTCTACATAGAGGAGAGGGTGCCCCCAGGTCCAAATGAAGGCAGCCTGGGGGCAGGTTCAGTTCTCACTCAAGGGCTCCCATTGACTTCTGTGCTTATGGGCACCGGCCCTTGACAGGGCAGAGTTAGGGAAGCTTATACAGATAAAATGAGAGAACCATGTCTCCCGGCTGGGTTTTGTTTTGCTTTTTGAGCAATTGCTAGTAGATCTTGGTTCTGGCTGTGCTGTAAATATCATTAAAACAGCTGTTCTTTGTTCCTCTTTGTTCCCTCTTGCTTCTGATCCTGGATCAAACCAGAGACACAAAGGGGAGAAAAAAATATAAGCTTCTAATTCAGATATGGGGTAAAGGAATATTCTTACTAGAGTTCTAAGGATCCACTACCAGAGAGTCACACTCCAAATGCCCTCCAATTAGTCCGGCTCTTTATTTTACAGAGATCCCAAGACCTGAACACACTCTACTAAGTGGGTAGAATTTTCCCTTGTTGAAGTGGGCCAGTGCAAGACCCATGCACGACTCAAGACAGTTGGCTTGCAAGGGGTGTACAGGCTTTGGCGTGATGCTGTGCATAGCTGGGAATTTCACCATTCATGATTTCACCATCTAGAAAGGAGCTAACGTTTTCCTGCTCTGGGATGTGATTTCCTATGCAGCCCAGCTTCACAGCTTTTTTTGCTGCCACGTCCTATTGCAAAGACTTTTTTTATCTTTTTCAGGGGTCATTGCACCTCCGCAGGTGTTTGCAGTGACACTGGGCAGCCTTTTCAAAACAGAGCAGGGTTTGTTAGTCACCTGGAAGTCCTTAGGCATCGGAAGTCCTTAGGTTATCAGAGAAGCAAAGGTTGAGACATAGCTCGTACACGCCAATGCCATGGCTCCCTTGGGTCATTCTGTTGTAGGAATCATGATGGTGTCCTTTTGTCCGTCCATGCCAGGTGACAGTCTGTGAGCTCAGCTCTTAATGCAGCCACCTGGCACCTTTCCCATTTGTTCTCCAGCTAGGAGCCTTTGCTCTGCTCCACTGCAGACAGGTGTGGGGGGGAATCTCTTCCTCTTGGCCTGGTTGGTCAGTAGGGGTGAATATCCTGGCCATTCTGGATTCCATTGTCTTTGCCGGATCCTCCATTCACATTCAGCCCATAAGGACCTGTTCATATCACCCCAGACACAAACATCTCACATCTCCTGCTCTGCCCCTGGAGCAGCATTTTCACCCTTCTGCACCCAGCAGGTAGTAATGTCAAGTTAAGTAAGTCACCACCATGCAGATCATTAATAAAAATAGTACCGAAAATCCCCACTTTCATCACAGATGTCAACATTTCCATGGAGTTCCGTGGTTCAAAGCCTTAGCGATTTTTTTCCCTCTTGTTTCTCTAGATTCAGCTGCAGGAAAACAAAGGCTGACGGTTCCAGGTGAGTTACTCTTTGACACTCAGGGTTCGATAGAAGCCAAAACTCAAAAAGCCTAACTCACTTGAACATGAAGCAAAAAATGCGCTCATGAAGTCCCCCCCGCCCCAAATGACAGGGAGCTAGAACACTGCCAGCCCCAACCGCTCAAAAATCATGAGTCAGGCCCCAAAACATCATCGAGCTGGGCTTTAAAATCATGAGATTTTTAAAAAGTTTGGGGTTCTTTATATTTGCTAATTGGTTCATGAACATTTAGGTGTCACATTTTCCAGCTTTTCCCTTCAACCAGGAAGGCTAGAGATTTTTTTTTTTTATTTTTTAAGAAAAGGGAGCTGAGATTCAGACATAATCCCAGGACTCCAGGACCTGGGGATTTTTTTAAAAAAAACACACGCCATTTTTCACACACTGGTGCTATAAATATGCTCATTTGGAGGGATGCTAGGCATCATAGCTCTTGGGGCCAATGGGAATATGGCAGGAGACCAGCTTGGCTTAACGGTGAAATCCTTGCGGATCTTAAACATAAAAAAGAAGCTTACAAGAAGTGGAAGATTGGACAGATGACCAGGGAAGAGTATAAAAATATTGCTCGGGCATGTAGGAATGAAATCAGGAGGGCCAAATCACACCTGGAGCAGCAGCTAGCAAGAGATGTTAAGAGTAACAAGAAGGGTTTCTTCAGGTATGTTGGCAACAAGAAGAAAGCCAAGGGAAGTGTATTACTTACTGAATGAGGGAGGCAACCTAGTGACAGAAGATGTGGAAAAAGCTAATGTACTCAATGCTTTCTTTGCCTCTGTCTTCACGAACAAGGTCAGCTCCAAGACTGCTGCGCTGGGCAACACAGCATGATGAGATTACTGGTTCTGTGGATGAAGGGAAAGCAGTGGATGTATTGTTTCTTGACTTTAGCAAAGCTTTTGACACGGTCTCCCACAGTATTCTTGTCAGCAAGTTAAAGAAGTATGGGCTGGATGAATGCACTATAAGGTGGGTAGAAAGTTGGCTAGATTGTCGGGCTCAACGGGTAGTGATCAATGGCTCCATGTCTAGTTGGCAGCCGGTATCAAGTGGAGTGCCCCAAGGGTCGGTCCTGGGGCTGATTTTGTTCAATATCTTCATAAATGATCTGGAGGATGGTGTGGATTGCACTCTCAGCAAATTCGCGGATGATACTAAACTAGGAGGAGTGGTAGATACGGTGGCAGGTAGGGATAGGATACAGAGGGACTTAGACAAATTGGAGGATTGGGCCAAAAGAAATCTGATGAGGTTCAACAAGGATAAGTGCAGGGTCCTGCACTTAGGACGGAAGAATCCCATGCACTGCTACAGACTAGCGACCGAATGGCTAGGCAGCAGTTCTGCGGAAAAGGACCTAGGGGTGACAGTGGACGAGAAGCTGGATATGAGTCAACAGTGTGCCCTTGTTGCCAAGAAGGCCAATGGCATTTTGGGATGTATAAGTAGAGGCATAGCCAGCAGATCGAGGGACATGATTGTTCCGCTCTATTCGACATTGGTGAGGCCTCATCTGGAGTACTGTGTCCAGTTTTGGGCCCCACACTACAAGAAGGATGTGGATAAATTAGAGAGAGTCCAGCGAAGGGCAACAAAAATGATTAGGGGTCTGGAACACATGACTTATGAGGAGAGGCTGAGGGAACTGGGATTGTTTAGTCTGCAGAAGAGAAGAATGAGGGGGGATTTGATAGCTGCTTTCAACTACCTGAGAGGTGGTTCCAAAGAGGATGGTTCTAGACTATTCTCAGTGGTAGAAGAGGACAGGACAAGGAGTAAAGGTCTCAAGTTGCAGTGGGGGAGGTTTAGGTTGGATATTAGGAAAAACTTTTTCACTAGGAGGGTGGTGAAACACTGGAATGCGTTACCTAGGGAGGTTGTAGAATCTCCTTCCTTAGAAGTTTTTAAGGTCAGGCTTGACAAAGCTCTGGCTGGGATGATTTAATTGGGGATTAGTCCTGCTTTGAGCAGGGGATTGGACTAGATGACCTCCTGAGGTCCCTTCCAACCCTGATATTCTATGATTCTATGATTCTATGAATAATGAAGCATGCTAGGAAGAGGGCAGCCTGCATAAAAGCCGATCCTTCCCCTCATGAGGTGGGGAGATGTGGAAGAAACAGGAGCTCTTGGTCTCACTACTGAGACTCCAAATAACTGAAGGAAACGGACTTCAGCATGTGCAGTGGCCTGGTGTGAAAAGCTGCTCCCTGGCTGGAGCTCTGCCTTCCCGCGTAGCAGTGAGTGCAGACCCCCCAGTCGAAGCCTGTGATCGAGACAAAGGCCAGGGCGGACTTGGTGTGTGGCATTAGCCAGAGGGCTCCGTTAACACACCAGAGAGAGAAGCTGAGGAGGCAAAGGCCATGTTACCTTTGCAGCGAGGTCCGGCTCTCTTATGTTTCCCTGGTGCCTTTTTTCACTGCCCATGAGGTAAGTCCCTTCCTCCCCCTTGCTGGGTGCTCGAGAGCCTCTGTAGAGAATGTTTCAGAGTAACAGCCGTGTTAGTCTGTATTCACAAAAAGAAAAGGAGTACTTGTGGCACCTTAGAGACTAACCAATTTATTTGAGCATAAGCTTTCGTGAGCTACAGCTCACTTCATCGGATGCATCCCATGGAGCGTTCTTTGCCTGGGTTCTCAATTCAGGCCTCATTTCATAGCTCCTCATTGCATGAACTGCCCACCGCAGCACATCACAATGAAACATGAATTTGGGGGAGAAATCTGTGCCCAAGCTTTGATGGAAGTGAGCCTTTTGTGATTCCTTTACTTGCACTCAGTTGTACCTTTGCTCTTCAAGAAACCCCATTGAATTCAATGGGACAGTTCAGAAACCAAGGTGCTACTCAATGAGAGTAATGATATAAACTGGTCTGGTGGCTGTAACCACCTTTCCGTTAGAAATCATTTGTACTTTTCCCCGTTGCTAAGTGGGACATATGCAAGTGTGATATCTGTCATTACCTGCTAGAGCTTGGCAGGAAATGGTTTTCTCCTGCTATGAAAAATTTTGAGATATTGGAAACAATTCCTGTCCTGCATCAAGAGGAAAAGTCAATCTGGAACATTTACATGAACCAAAAATCTGGGGGCGGGGGGAAGGGGAATGTCAATCAATCAAAATGTTTTGATAATTTTTAAATGTCGTCTTCTCCTTTTGACTTTTTTGGGGGATGGAATTTCTAAACAGAAAGTCATTTTGACTTGAAAAACAAGACATTCTGGTTCAAAAATGTCAAACTGGGCGTTTCAACGAGTTTGAAACTTTTTTCAAAAAAAAAGTTGTCGGGAGATTTGTTGAAACCGACCCTGTTTCACGAACAGTTTTGGTTTTGATTGATCAGGTTTTTGGGGCAAAAAATTCCCCACCAGCTCTATTGCCTGCCTCTAGACCTACACAGAACCGCTTCTGTTTATGCTACTGTGTACCTGCTGGAGGGACGGCAACGGGAGCTGCATGAGTCAGTTAAGAGCATCCCGCAGTTCTTGCCCTTCCAGTATTGTCTCTGAAGTTTAAGCGGGCCTCCTTTTTTATTTCTGCCTCACACTCCATGCTGTCTCAGAGCTGGGCTCTGAACACCACAACCCTTCTGCACACATGGAGACACAGAAAGCTGCCTCAACCCTACTCCTCTAACCACAACAGGTACACATTTGCCTAATATTTTCCGGTTTAGCTGTCTTCATGTTGGCTTGCATGGAGAATCAGGCTTGGTTGGTTGGCTTGGTAGGATGATTTAAATGTTGTCAGGTATACTGAGATAAAAAGAACGGAGTGAACCTGGAAGAGAGAACAAAGGAAAAAGAAAGGAGGAAAACTCTATAGCTTTCCAGTTCTCACAATACAGATTAATACATCGTAAGGCCTAGCCCTTCTTATTATCCATTATTTGTATAGTGTATTATATTGTATATTTGTATAGAGGCTGTGTTAGGCACTGTATATATATACAACAAAAAGATAGTCCCTGCCTTGAAGAGCTTACAGTCACATACAACAGACCAGGAGAGCACGAGGGAACAGTGGGACAGTTGCGGTCAGTGGGACAAGCAGCAGTTGCTGCCAGACATTAGGGATGAAATTCTGGCTGCATGCCATTTGTGGCAAAATTCTCATTGACTTCAATGGAGCCAGGATTTCGCCCCTGCAAACTCGCCACTTACACAGAGCTTTTCACCATAGAGCTTCACAAGGGCGGGGAAACCTTAACTATTGTTAGGGAAGAATGCATCTCTCCCAGTCAGCTGTCCAGTGTGGTAGGTGCTGACCACGCATATCCCTGCTTGCACTCCAAAGAGCTTACCATCTTAGCATATGATGAATGTGACTAATTGGGAATGCTCTTAATGTTTTCTTGCCCAAATAAATTTTAGTCTCTAAGGTGCCACGAGGACTCCTCGTTGTTTTTGCTGATACAGATTAACAGGGCTACCACTCTGAAACCTGTCTCTGAATACTGTGTGGGTGCCTCAGTTTCCCCTATGCATTTCTTAAGTATCTAGGTGGTGGGGTAAGGGTGTGTGATTGCTGCAGAGCCCTTGGCAGGTGTGATGCTGTCTGTACAGAGATTTGGCAGACACCTTGTCTCCTGGCAACTGATGGCCTGGGCCCCTCCCTTACAAGGTGCCAACTGAAGGTGTTGGAGAACAAAAAGATCAGGTGGCCTCCTAGCCCTGAGAAAAAGGCCAGAGGAGGGGCTGGAGGGAGTTTCAGTTTGGAGCTGGCTGTGGAAATGGAGGGAGGCTCAGACGGGGGGATCTGGGCTCCCGACCCCACAAGATGGACCTGACTGAGGGGTCCTGTTTCCTGTACCTACAAGCTCTGTTTTAGACTGTGTTCCTGTCGTCTAATAAACCTTCTGTTTTACTGGCTGGCTGAGAGTCACAGTGAATCGCAGGAAGTGGGGGGTGAAGGGCCCTGACTCCCCCACACTCTGTGACAATGAGCAATAAGACGGATATAACAAACGTGGGGGGCGTGGGGAAGGACAAGGTAACAGTGAAGTGACCATGGTATAAAGCAGCAGTCATAGGAAAGCCACTGCCTAGCAAATTATGGACTAAGTCAAGACTTCTTCCAGTGTTTAGGAGAAGTCTTTTAACCATCTACAGAGATAAGGTGGAGAAATAGGGGAATGTCTTTCATTGGATCAACTTCGGTTGGATCAGAGACACCAGTTTTCAAGCCACACAGAGCTCTGGGAAAGGTACGTCCAGCGTTACAGCTAAATGCCTAGCATTTGCCAGCCCCGAGGTAGAGCTCTGTGTAAGGTGGAAATTTGTCTCTGTCACCAGCAGAGGTTGGTCAAAGAAAAGATATGACCTCCCCTACCTTGTCTCTCTAATATCCTGGGACCGACACAGCTACAGCTACACTGCAAACATTTTAACAATTTAGGCATTCCTAAGGTACCTGTCACCATGGTCTCTAGGGGCTAATAACAACGGTGCAGCTAGTATATGGGGTATGTATGCAGTAGGCTTCTGCGGGAAGTTTATTGGCCTGCCTTACTCCCCGCTCAGTAAGTATTGCGAGCTTTGTCATGCTACTGATCCTGGTCGAACTCCATTGCAGTCCTGCTGCATTTGCCTTTCATTACTGGGTGATTTATGTGGCCAAGGAAAGCAGAGTTTTGGGTAAGTCGTGTTAGCTCATCTGGAACTCAATTAAAAATTTATCCAAGGGCTAGCTTTTTGCACTGGGGTCAGACTGGAAAATATGTGATGACCTTCACCAGAAATCCACCCTGTTGAAGCTCTCTCATGCACCCCATTCGTGCCTTGGGCAGAGCACAGTAGCGTCCTGTGCCTCAGTTTCCCCATCCACAAAATGGAAATCGTTATATCAGTTTTAAAATGCTTTGAGATCCGCCAGTGGAAAAAAGTATGGTATACATACTAAGCGTTAAAACTCCCCTCTGTCAGGATACCTACAAACTACTTGATAATGACTTGGCTCCTGGTGTGCTGTGTCCACTGATTATCACACTAATCAGCCTCATCTCACTATCACCTAATGCTTCCCACTCTCTTTCTATTGCATGTAGGGGCTGCTTTAGGCCATGCATTGTGGCCTAGTGGATAGTGCACTGGGCTAGAACTCAGGAGTACTACATTCTAGTCCTGGCTCAGCTGCTGGGTGACGTCAGGCCAGTTGCTTCTCCTTTTTGTAACTAAGTTTCCCCATCTGTAAAATAAGGATATTGATACTGACCTCCTTTGTTAAAAAAAAAAAAAGTGAGATCTACTGAAGAAAAGTCCGTATAATTATAAGTTCTTTGGAGAAGGGACTGTCTTTTCATTGGGCCCACTAGGCACTACTGCAATGCAAGTAATATCATAATCATGATAAGCAGCATTATTGTTACATAGCTATTGAACCTCTGCCTATTCATGATGCCAGAACGAGATTCCACCTGCTGTCGACTGTACAGTTCTTCATGATCCTGTTTCCTTCTTGTGTGCTCTGAACAGCCTTGCAATTTTGACATTAACACCATCAGTGGGCTTCAGAGTTAACACCCCAGTAAGATGACTAGGGCATCTTGTACCTCTCAGCGTTAGTCTTTCAGTCTGCAGACTCAGGCAGACATTGCTGTGCCTGTTTACAGATAGTTCTCATTGTGAAGTTGCCTTGACAATCGTAAGAGCTAGAGATCTTTATTTTAATGAGAGCTGAGTTTCCTCCAAAGGAATAAAAAAGGGACAGCCTGATTCAGACCTCTGTCTGGCACCTCTAGTACACAGGAGCAGATCCCATTCTACATCTTAGCCTCACAGAGGCATTCTAGTTGGCCCTTCCGGCAGGCCCCATACCAGCCCACACAGGTATGATACCCTATAGTACTGTCTAAGATGGAGAGCATAGCTGCTGTATTGTAAGCCCAGGAAATAACCCAGATTTTGGTTAAACTTAAAGGAAATCCAAACATGATAAGGTACTATAGAAGCACATGGTCATCTTAGCATATGTGCAACATGCCTCAGGGGGCACGTGACCAGGATTCAGCACCAAATATGGCCCACTGGTTGGATCGATAGCTTCCACAGCCCTGACCAGGTACTGACAGGGAGTGAGACGTGAACACTGATCCATGCCCCACCGGCACACAGTTAAGACAGCCAAATGACCTTAACTCTGCCCTAAGGTGATACCATGAAAAATAAACAAATATGAACACAATGTAATATGTCTTTAAAAAGACTTTTCTGCTAAGCTGGGACCACATGCACCAATGTGCATCACTGCTAATTGGGTGATGATTGCATACCATTGCTAAAGGGCAGAGTTAAGGTTGTCAGGGTACCCTAACTATGCATTTCCATACATTATTATTATCCATTATTTGTATTTCCAGAGGCGTTGCAGTCAGGGACCCCAATTTTTGTACAAGCTATATAAACACAGAACAAAAAGATAGTCCCTTCACCAAAGAGCCTACAATGAAAGTATAAGATGAGACACAACAGATGGATACAGACAGGCGGGGAAGCACAATGAGTCAATACTGGTCAGCATGATAGGCTGTGGTCTTAGCACACCAGCGCCTTATTAAATTTAACCTTAACTCTGAATAGCCTGGGTTAATAATCTTTTTTTTTTAAAAAAATCATTGCTCCCTCCCTGTTCTGTTTTTGGCCGTAAATTGCTGCTCTGTCCTCAACCTTAACTCCTCGTTAACATAATTTTTATCCAGGCTTTCTGAAGAAACTAGTTGCGGTTTCTATTTTGCAGGCCAAGGGACATAAAAAAATAAATAGCTTTTCAAAGGTTTGTTGGTTCTTTTTCAAACATTTCTACAATCGTTTTCTTCAGTACAAACCATGGCCCACAAAATCCACGCTAGTGCAGGGGGTATCCAGGGTTCTCTTGCCATTCATGAGCAATTCTGCCATCTCAGAGAATGCTACAATCTGAGTATCATCTGCATCATCTTACATATATCGGTCCGGAAAATAAGTCACACATCATGGGAAGCATATGGTGCCTTGCATAGGTATCTTATTGTGCACACCCTCCTAATGATTATTCATAGTACAGCAGCATCCAAATTGTGCTGGGTGCTGTACGGACAAAGGAAGATAGCCCCTGCTCCCAAAATTGTTTATGAACTCAGTCCCTGATTCTGCCAGCTGTTCTACTGCCAGACCCTGATACCTATAAAGAGGCCCACGGGGTAGGGCTCTATACAATTGGCAGGATCTGAGCCTAAGTGCCCAAACCTGCAAGGAACCACTCTGAAGGCAGTGGGTGTTCCCCCCAGGCATTCGGGTAAGCCGGCCAAAGGGGGAGGTAAGGAGAAACAGCATCCAATCAAAATGGTCAGAGTAATGACTGACACATGTCGCGTTAATTTTCAAATGCATTTTCTCCGGTGGTGTCTCTACCTCATCATTATTAGCTGGCTGATTTCTTGCAGACAGCCTGGTAAATGCGGAGTTTCGAGATGTGATGTGGATGAAGGGAGAACAGTGGCATAGAACTTATCAATGTTTTGATACCTTTATGGTGCGGGAGCGATTTACATAGCGCAGCAAACACAAGCGGGGTTTGCCTGTAATAATAAAAACAACCCATTCATCTCAGTGGGACAGGCCAGTTCAGTCAAGTCCCTGCGTCAAGGTTTTGGCTTCCGACAGGTGAAGATATCTTGTGACATTGGGCCTTTGACAGGCTGAGAGGCCTTAGAGAAGCTGGCATGCGGCTCTGAAAAGAGAGACCAGGGAAAAGAACTGGATGTGTTACAGAAGGATCGAGCAGTTCCTCCCCTTGCCTTAACTGTGGAAATGTTTAGTGTTGGTAGCCTCAGACAGTGAATGAGATAATGCACCATCCAGATACACTCCAGACTATCCAGTGTCCCGGGCTGCCATCACTTGGCATGGGAAAATGAGGAAGGGTGTTGGGTGGGGGGAGGGTAGATGGGTGGGGAATAATGGGAAGTGGGGGGGATATCAGGAAATCATTTTTTGATTGAGAAAAACCTGCTGCCGTCCGCTTGCTGCACAAGCCCTTTCATTTTGGTTCAGTGACACGGTCGTCCCACCGACCTGCGCAGCTTCAGATCTGGAGCGCACCTCTGGGGGAGCCGTCACTGAAGACTTGGAAAGGAAAGAGGGCCTGTATATTGTGCCCATTGGGGAATACCGGCCCGGTATGCCCAAAGTCAGATTACGGTTTTGATGGATGAGGTAGCATGGGAGAGATCTGAAAGCTCAGATATGGTCAGAGACCCAGCCCATGACATTGGATTCATTGGTGTGTTTCGTATGTAAGTGTAACCCACACACCTCTTGGGTGTGGTGCTCTGTCCCCCTCTAGTGGCACTGGAACCACATCGGAATGAGTCTGCTGCAGCCTTAGCTAAGAGCCATGTGGCTTTTCGCTCATGCAATAGAGGCTCATACACTAAGCTCCAGAGGTCCCAGGTTCGATTCTGCCCACTGTCGACCAGGGTCTGTTGGTGTTACATAACCAAAGCATTAAAAGATTGGTACAGGGATTACAGCTGGAGAGGTGCAGGTATTTCTCTGACGGGGAGCTGAAAGAATGGAGTGTATTTTATGCACTGTCTTTATTAGATAGAGAACCATGACCTAGGCCCAGGTCTGGGACCCAGGATTCCCTCCGCTTTATTCCTGCTTTTAGCACCAGTTTCCTCCGTAGCACAGAGTTACTTACCTTGGCTTCCCCCTCTGTACAATGGGGATAATAGGTCTTTGGCCCCTTCCCTCCCAGGGCACGGGGTCGATTTGTTTGTCAATGGGCTACTGACTGTGTGGTGTGGAAGGAAGCAAAATGACTGAAGAAAAAGTCCCGTAATATTGAGAGGCTGGCCACATACCCACAGCACTGATCAGTGTCCATTATAGGTCCCTTTCTGTAGCTGAGAGCTTGAATTCAAGCAGTAGCCACCAGTCACACTTTTATCTCTATAGGCCTCCGCTTCCATCCCTAGTTACTCAGCCAAGATGGCAGCATATTCCCTTCTGCATGGCCAACGGTAACTCCCTCTGTGAGTTCATCCTCCCTCAGAGTGGGGAATGAGGTGCAGGCATCCTGTGGAGACCTAACAGCAGGATGACAAAGGGGCAGGGAGCCTTCCAGCCAGGGCAGGAACTGGGAGAGTTAAGGATGAATCGTTCACCCTTAATGCTGCCCTTTGCACATGTGCCTAACGATGCAGTATTTAATTATGTGGTCATGCATGCCCTAAAATAAGGCAACCCAATAGAATTGTTTTCTACAACCTTGGATAGTCATGTGGGCCCAGGATAACCGATGACGATGCAATCAAATGGTACGCTGTATTGCAGGTCCTTTGCAAGGGGGCAGAGTTAAGGTTGTGAGTTCCACCTTAACTTATATGTCTCCAGACTTTTAAGGGCTTAATTGCAATGTAGTTGAATTAGCAGAGCTTTTTGCATTTAATTTCCCACGTTTTTTGAATGTGGCAAAGATGCAGAAGGCGAGGAAAGGCCTGAAGGTGTCATAAGGGCTTAAGGCAGCATAAACCCTTAAAGCCATAAGCACTTAAGCTGCTGTAAGTCCTTAAATCTGCATAAAAGCTTAAAGCCACCTTATAGCAGAATGAGCAGTTAGGGTTAAATCACTCTAGGGATGAGGCCACACACAAGATCCTACATATCACTTAACTTCCGTATTAAGGATTAAATGGTGCCTTGTGTAGGCTCTCTAAACTGGGATTAATTTTGCCCTGAAAGCAGTTTAAGTCCTTCAGACAAGATAAGCATTTTTTAGGGCAGCATTCTGCCAAGTGCTGGTGCCCCTCAAGGCACTGGCGTCATGCAGGACTGGATCCTTAACTTGGCAGAAGAACCTACTGTGGGTAACGTGCCATAGGAGTTCTAGAGGCCCTTTTGCAGGGTAAGTTCTTAATAATAATACCTAGCTCTGATATATCACTTTTCATCAACAAATCTCAAAGCGCCATGATCTCCCAAATACATATGGGGAAACTGAGACACAGGGAGGTGATGTGACTTGCCGAAGCTCACCCAGCGGCAGAGCTGAGAACAGACCGCAGCTCTCCCAGGCACCAGTGCATTCTCAGCCATACTGCCGCCATTGTGACACAACTGTCATGCTACCACCGTAGGCCAAGCACAGTGTCCAACCTACTAGGCCTGCCATCCTAAATGCCTACTGGAAGCTGCCTGAACTCCTTAGCCAGGCGAAGGGCTGTCATGGCCTGGGCAGCCAAATCCTGAAGTCTTTACTCAGGCCTTATCCAATCAGTGCAAGTTTTCCCTGCAAAAAAATTAGCAACATTGGCACCCAAGCCCAGAGTTGCATGTTGATATATGTGGAGATGAGCAAATTTCCACAGCCATGCCCATGCACACCTAATACATGCTCTGAGACTCCTCGATAATTCCTACTGTGCTGGTGCAAGCCACACCAGGAGAGTGTGGGTCTTTGGCCCCCTCTAGTGGCTGCTCCCCAGGAGAGATTTGTGAGACTTCTGCTGGGGGCTTGGGGAAGGCTTTGTCCTTAGCTCAAGCATTAGCCTCTTATGGTTTTAACTCTCAAGATCCCAAGTTCGAATCCCATTTTCACCACATGCATGGTCCAGCTTTTTCTGATGTTCTTAGCTATGTTAATTTAGAACAGAAGACTGGCTGTAGTGGATCAGACCAAACGGTCCACCTAGGCCAGTATCCTATCTTATGCTTCATTGGAAGTGAACAGAACAGGGCAATTATCAATTGCCCCATCCCCTGTTGTCTTGTCCCAGCTGGCGTTTCTCAAATGTATGTGAGCGCTTACTCTGCTTTCAGGACTATTTCCATGCCCAGTTGGTCATGTCATAGTTATTTCTGAGCGATCTCACTCTTAAAAAAAACAAACAGGTGATCCGAATGTTATTATTTGCAGCCGAGAGATTTTTTCCCCTCTTTCTCTTTCCTATAGGTCAAAAGCAGACGGGGGGATTTGACTTCAGCTTTCTGGGAAAGACGTACGATGACCAAGCATGGAAAATTTCAGCCTGAAACGTTTGGGATGTGGATCTGAAGTGCCTGAAAGGACAGAGATGCTCAGATATGAGGTTTTGGGTCAGGCTCATCTCTAATAGACCCTGTAGAATTACCCCCCCCACACACACACACACACAAACACACAGTGGGCCAAACTTCTCAGTTACTGTGGCTTTGCCACGGTGCAGCTGACACAGGGATTCGTATAGAGATGAGACAGAGCAAGGGTGGAAGGTAATTGCTTGGGAGTTGGGAGAGTGTCTACACTAGAGCTGGGAATGTTAGCGGTCATTCACAGCTAGCATGTGTATGTCTCCTTCAGCTGGGATTTACATCTTCCATCCAGTCTAAACCAACACTGCAAAAAGACACCCAGGGCAGCAAGCCTCAGAGCCCGGGTCTACAGCCATGGGCTCATGTTATGGGACTAAAAATAGCCGTGTAGATGTTCCCAGTTGGGCTCTGAGGCTGACCCCGTCACTGGATGTCAGAGCCCGAGCTCCAGTCCAAGTGGGAATGTCTACACTGCTACTGTTAGCCCTTCAGTGCGAGTCTGAATCTGTAGACCCGGGCTCTGAGATTCACGACCACGTTTTTTTTTTTTTTTTGCAGTGTAGACATACACATTAAGGGGAAGAAAACACAAAGCAAAGGCAGTATTTGAATTCTGGTTTTTGGATGGAAAGGCAGTAATTCCCCCATAGTCAAAATCAATAGTTGCTACATGAATCAATCCACTTGACTTTCCCAGTCTCTCTTTCTTTTTTTGTTTAGATGAACTCTGAATAATCAAAACAAAGCAATTTGGTGTAGGGGCAGGGGATAATTCTCTGTTCACGAGTGAGACCGCATGATCCTGTCTCCTAATGAACCTCTCAAAGCTCTTCTATCAGTAGAGATGGGTGTGAACCAACCCCACAAATCGTAGAGTTCAAGGGGCCATCAGATCCTCTTGTCTGACCTCCTGCACGTCACAGGCCACTAAAATCACACAGCCGCCCCTGCACCAAACCCAACAGCTAGAATTAGAGTCTTAGAGCCCTCACGAAACTAAATGATTGTTTGCCACAGGCAGAGAACAGGAGGGACCGATGTGCCACCAATCCGCCCGCCTCTAAACTTTTGGGGTAGTTTGGACCCAGATCCCAGCTCTTTGGCCAGCCCCTGGAATGAAACGAACCTGAAAACTCTGCCTCCAATTCCCCCTTGTTCTTAAATACTGGGGAAACAGGATCCAGATCCAAACTGGGCCAGAGTTTGATCCCAGTTAAAACCAGCATCCAGATTTAAGCTGAAATCAGAATCTGGTCCCTTCGTGATTATGGCCTAACCCTAATTTTTTTTATGTCCGAGGAGGAATGAAAATCCAGAGCAGTTTAGATCTGGTCCAACTGAATCCTCTGCCAGTCAGATTTATGGGAGATCCAGACTTCACATGTCTGAGCCTTGAAATATTCCTTCCCTCCCTTCCCTTACTCCCTGCCTGTGTACGCTTTGTGCGTGTGCATCGCGGAGCTCCTCACATCTGTCTTTATTATTGATAGACACGCTGGCATCTGATAGCATTTAGATTTAGTGCTGGGTGAACTGTGGGCTTTTTCAAGTGCTAATATTTTACCATCTCTCATGCTGAAAGCGTGCCAACTTCCAAGAGGCCCAGTAGCCTTCAGGATAAACCTTTGGCTACTCACCTCTGCGGCCAGAGACTGCAGCTCCACTGAGACTGGCTTTCTTGCCTGGGCTGCCAAGAAATGAAATCTGGGGACTCTCAATCTTCAAACATCAGCAGTCTTCAGAGTGTGCTGGAACGTATGCTGAGCGTGTGTGTGTGTTTGTGTGTGTGTGTTTTCCTGTGATCTGGCTGTTTATTTTAAATGTACAAGTTCAAAATGGGAATTGCTTCCCCTCCCCCTCCGCTGCAAGTCACAGCTTGTGGCTTGCTCCCGGCCTCGCTACAAATAAAAATAAAATAAAAACGAAGCATGCAAAACTACAGACCAGATCCTCCGCTGGTGTCAATGAGGGCAGGCCCATTGAAATGTATGCCAGCGAAGGATCTGACCCCATAATCCCAAAGGCGATTTGCAAGAAAATGAAAATTTAGCAGTGCTGAGCTCTCTTAGGTCAACTGTTTCTGAGGTTGCAGACTTAGCTTCACAAGTTCGGGTTATATTTTCTAGCAGGGAAACAAAACCATCCTCCCACACCCTTGCCTCCCCCCTGCCTTGGAAAGCATTTGTGAGTGAATATATTTGCTTGTGAAAGTAAGGGGCTGATCACACTGGCTTGAGCCAAGCACAGAACTAGGCAGGCTGTATTCACAAACCATCCTTGAGTACAAACCCTCCCATCGAAGCACAACAGACTAGCTGCCAGACCACTCGGGTGGCCAAACCAACCATTTTATGGGCTCTCTCTTACCTTGTTATAAGCTAGCACGCCCATCTCTGAAACATATAGCAGATGAGTTTCCTACTACTTGCCAAACAAGACGTACACAGAAGAGTCATGTTATGCGCGACATCCCTGGAACAGGCGCCAGAATCCAGTATAAACAGGGGGGTAGTTAATGCTGTTCTTGGATCCAGCTGCTAAAAAGGACGAACCCCCAAACCACGGCAGCTTAGCCTTAGAGAAAGGTAAGCGTTCTGGAGGTTCGATATTGGTTTGGATGAGTTCCAGAAATTCAGATCCTTAGCCAAAGCACCTCTGAATGCAGCCAAACCTCTCTGGTCTGGAACTGGGGCTGGAAATCTCACAAGATCAGGCTTACTTAATTTCTAGAACTTCCTACTCCCGGGCCATAAATGCAATGAGGAGAAGCTCTCCTGGTATTTCTGGCCTTCCACACGAAGCCAGGCTGGTATTTGAATCGCTCTTGAGATGGGGCTGGGTCCTGTTTTCCCCACCAACTGTCCCTGATCTCTGCTGCTAGGACTCCTGGCTGAGGTCTGCAGCAAAGTAAAGACTCTGTGGCAGACCAGGGAAACGTTCCCATGCAGGGAGGGGAGGGCTCTTTTTCAAGGAATGACGTGAACATTGCAACCGATGCTGTAATAGTTCATCAGTTGTTTATAAGCCTTTCCCCCAGCAAAGATACAGCACCATTTTCAGAGGCTTCCCTGGCTAGGCTATTTGCCTGGCTCCTCTCACCTTAATATCTGAGCACTTCACCATCTTTAATGCATGTAGCTTCACAACACCCCAGTGAGGTTGGACAGTGCTGTTATCCCCCTGTTACAAATGGGGAACTAAGTTACAGAGATTAAGTGACTTGCCCAAGGTCACATAGACAGATGGAGCGGCGAACAGAGGACAGGCAAACAGAGGGAGGTCACCTGGCGGAGCTCCCGCAGAGTGGGTTTTTTTTTTACCTTTCAGGCTTCTGTGTGCAGTAAATACAACACCTGAAGAGGCTCTTAGAAGGAAGACATCATGGACAGTGAGCGATCAGCTGTTTGACCTGCACAGGATGTGCCACATTTGTCTTTCTCCCAGAGGATAGAAGCGACGTCATCTGTACGAAGTGCAAGCTGGTCTCCATATTGGAAGAGAAGGTTAAAGGACTAGAGACCCAAGTATCAACCCTGCGTTGCATCAGAGAAAATGAAGATTTTCTGGATAGAAGTCAGCGTTTGGTACTGCCGGCCCAACATGCTGAAGAACCAGAGAGGACAGTGCAGAACAGGGAAGAAAATTGGCAGCATGTGACCTCCAGAAGAAGCAAGAGGAACCCAAGGAATGGTAGGAGGGAGAACAGCAAAATAAAGACAATGGATTTCAAGAAGGCAGACTTTAACGAACTCAGGGAGCTGGTAGGTAAGATCCCATGGGAAGCAAGTCTAAGGGGAAAAACAATAGAAGATAGTTGGCAGTTTTTCAAAGAGACATTATTAAGGGCACAAGAAGAAACTATCCAACTGCTTAGGAAAGATAGGAAGGATGACAAGAGACCACCCTGGCTTAACCAGGAGATCTTCAATGATCTAAAAATAAAAAAAGGATGAATATAAACAAATAACACAAGAATGTAGGGACAAAATTAGAAAAGGCAAGGGACAAAATGAGATCAAACTAACTAGGGACATAAAAGGAAACAAGAAAACATTCTACAAATACATTAGAAACGAGGAAGACCAAGGCCTGTTACTCAATCAGGGGGAAAAAATAATAACAGAAAATTATTGGGGGAGGGATAGCTCAGTGGTTTGAGCATTGGCCTGCTAAACCCAGGGTTGTGAGTTCAATCCTTGAGGGGGCCATTTAGGGATGGGGCAAAAATTGGGGATTGGTCCTGCTTTGAGCAGGGGGTTGGACTAGATGACCTCATGAGGTCCCTTCCAACCCTGATATTCTATGAAAATGGGGAAATGGCAGAGGTGCTTAATGACTTCTTTATTTCAGTTTTCACCAAGAAGGTTGGTGGTGATTGGACGTCTAACATAGTGAATGCCAGTGAAAATGAGACAGGATCAGAAGAGGCTAAAATCAGAAAAGAACAAGTAAAAAATTACTTGGACAAATTAGAAGTCTTCAAGTCACCAGGGCCTAATGAAATGCATCCTAGAATACTCAAGGAGCTGATTGAGGAGATATCTGAGTCATTAGCGATTATCTTTGAAAAGTCATGGAAGATGGGAAAGATTCCAGAAGACTGGAAAAGGGCAAATATAGTGCCCATCTATAAAAAGGGAAATAAGGACAACCCAGGGAATTACAGACCAGTCAGCTTAATTTCTGTACCCGGAAAGATAATGGAGCAAATAATTAAGCAAGCAATTTGCAAACGTCTAAAAGATAATAAGGTGACAAGTAACAGTCAGCATGGATTTGTCAAAAACAAATCATGTCAAACCAACCTGATAGCTTTCTTTGAGAGGGTAAAAAGCCTTGTGGATGGGGGGAAGCAGCAGATGTGGTGTATCTTGATTTTAGTAAAGCTTTTAATACTGTCCCGCATGACCTTCTCATAAATAAACTAGGGAAATGCAACCTAGATGGAGTTACTACAAGGTGGGTGCATAACTGGTTGGAAAACTGTTTCCAGGGAGTAGTTATCAGTGGTTGACAGCCCTGCTGGAAGGGCATAATGAGTGGGGTCCTGCAGGGATCAGTTCTGGGTCTGGTTCTGTACAATATCTTCATAAACGATTTAGATAATGGCATAGAGAGTACACTTATAAAGTTTGCGGACAATACCAAGCTGGGAGGGGTTGCAAGTGCTTTGGAGGATAGGAATAAAATTCAAAATGATCCAGACAAACGGGAGAAGTGGTCTGAAGTAAATAGGATGACATTCAATAAGGACAAATGCAAAGTACTCCATTTAGGAAGGAACAATCAGTTGCACACATACAAAATGGGAAATGATTGCCGAGGAAGGAGTACTGTGGAAAAAGATCTGGGGATCATAGTGGACCACAAGCTAAATATGAGTCAACAGTGTAATGCTGTTGCAAAAAAAGAGAACATCATTCTGGGATGTATAAGCAGGAGTGTTGTAAGCAAGACACAAGAAGTAATTCTTCCGCTTTACTCAGCTCTGATTAGGCCTCAACTAGAATATTGTGTCCAGTTCTGGGAACTACATTTCAGGTAGGATGTGGACAAATTGGAGTCCAGAGAAGAGTAACAAAAATGATTAAAGGCCTAGAAAACATGACCTATGAGGGAAGATCTGGTTTCTTTAGTCTGGAAAAGAGAAGATCGAGAGGTGACATGGTAACAGTTTTCAAGTATGTAAAAGGTTGTTACCAGTAGGAGGAAGAATTTTTTTTTTTCTTAACCTTTGAGGAGAGGACAAGAAGCAATGGGCTTAAATTGCAGCAAGGGTGCTTTAGGTTGGACATTAGGAAAAACTTCCTAACTATCAGGGTGGTTAAGCACTGAAATAAATTGCCTATGGAGGTTGTGCAATCTCCATCATTGGAGATTTTTAAGAGCAAGTTAGACAAACACCTGTCAGGAATGGTCTAGATAATTAGTCCTGCAACGAGTGCAGGGGATTGGACGAGATGACCTCTCGAGGTCCCTTCCAGTTTTTTGATTTTATGATTCTATGTACCCCCAATGCTGATAGAGGTAAGAAACTGTTTTCAGGCTCTCTGAACAGGTACTACGGTGGAGAATGGTTTGGAAAAGTTATCTGAGGGAAAGGATCAGAGGGAGGCCCCACTGACCAGAAGACATGGGATGCATTGTCCTAGGGATGGGGGTTCCATGACCACCAGTCCCAACAGGAGGAGATGGGTGGTGATGGTTGGGAACTCCCTCCTAAGAGTGATGGAGTCATCTATCTGCCATCCAGACCAGGAAACTTGAGAAGTGTGCTGCTTGCCTGGCGCTAGAATTCAGGATGTGACGGAGTGTCTGCCAAGACTGATCAAGCCCTTGGATCACTACCCCTTCCTACTTTTCCACGTGGGCACCAATGATACTGCCAAGAATGACCTTGAGTGGGTCACTGCAGACTACTTGGCTCTGGGAAGAAGGATAAAGGAGTTTGAGGTGCAAGTTGTGTTCTTGTCCATCCTCCCTGTTGAAGGAAAAGGCCCAGGTAGGGACCATCGAATTGTGAAGGTAAATGCGCGGCTACACAGGTAGTGTCAGAGAGAGGGTTTTGGATTCTTTGACCATGGGATGTTGTTCCAGGAAGGATTGCTAGGAAGAGATGGGATCCACCTCATGAAGAGAGGGAAGAACATCTTCGCAGGCAGGCTTGCTAACCTCGTGAGGAGGGCTTTAAACTAAGTTCTCCGGTATGGAAGCCTAAGCCCTGAGGTAAGTGGGGAAGTGGGATACCAAGAGGGAACACAAGGAGGAGGGTGCAACAGGGGAGGCCTCCTGATTCATACTGAGAAAGTAGGGCAATCGGCTAGTTATCTTAGGTGCCTGTACACGAATGCCGGAAGCCTGGGAAACAAACCGGAAGAATTGGAAGTCCTGGCACAGTCAAGGAACTATGGTGTGATTAGAATAACAGAGACCTGGTGGGGTAACTCATATGACTGGAGCTCTGTCGTGGATGGGTATAAACTGTTCAGGCATGGGAGAAGAGGTGGAGGAGTTGTACTATATGTAAGGAAGCAGTATGGTTGCTCAGCACTCCGGTATGAATTTTACAAGAAGTGGAAGGTTGGACATATGACCAGGGAAGAGTATAAAAATATTGCTCGGGCATGTAGGAATGAAATCAGGAGGGCCAAATCGCACATGGAGCTGCAGCTAGCAAGAGATGTCAAGAGTAACAAGAAGGGTTTCTTCAGGTATGTTGGCAACAAGAAGAAAGCCAAGGAAAGTGTGGGCCCCTTAATGAATGAGGGAGGCAACCTAGTGACAGAGGATGTGGAAAAAGCTAATGTACTCAATGCTTTTTTTGCCTCTGTCTTCACTAACAAGGTCAGCTCCCAGACTGCTGCGCTGGGCATCACAACATGGGGAATAGAGGGCCAGCCCTCTGTGGAGAAAGAGGTGGTTAGCGACTATTTAGAAAAGCTGGACGTGTACAAGTCCATGGGGCCGGACGAGTTGCATCCGAGAGTGCTAAAGGAATTGGCGGCTGTGATTGCAGAGCCATTGGCCATTATCTTTGAAAACCGGTGGCGAACGGGGGAAGTCCCAGATGACTGGAAAAAGGCTAATGTAGTGCCAATCTTTAAAAAAGGGAAGAAGGAGGATCCTGGGAACTACAGGCCAGTCAGCCTCACCTCAGTTCCCGGAAAAATCATGGAGCAGGTCCTCAAAGAATCAATCCTGAAGCACTTACATGAGAGGAAAGTGATCAGGAACAGTCAGCATGGATTCACCAAGGGAAGCTCATGCCTGACTAATCTAATCGCCTTCTATGATGAGATTACTGGTTCTGTGGATGAAGGAAAAGCAGTGGATGTATTGTTTCTTGACTTTAGCAAAGCTTTTGACACGGTCTCCCACAGTATTCTTCTCAGCAAGTTAAAGAAGTATGGGCTGGATGAATGCACTATAAGGTGGGTAGAAAGTTGGCTAGATTGTCAGGCTCAACGGGTAGTGATCAATGGCTCCATGTCTAGTTTGCAGCCGGTGTCAAGTGGAGTGCCCCAGGGGTCGGTCCTGGGGCCGGTTTTCTTCAATATCTTCATAAATGATCTGGAGGATGGTGTGGATTGCACTCTCAGCAAATTTGCGGATGATACTAAACTGGGAGGAGTGGTAGATACGCTGGAGGGCAGGGATAGGATACAGAGGGACCTAGACAAATTGGAGGATTGGGCCAAAAGAAATCTGATGAGGTTCAACAAGGATAAGTGCAGGGTCCTGCACTTAGGACGGAAGAATCCAATGCACAGCTACAGACTAGCGACCGAATGGCTAGGCAACAGTTCTGCGGAAAAGGACCTAGGGGTGACAGTGGACGAGAAGCTGGATATGAGTCAGCAGTGGGCCCTTGTTGCCAAGAAGGCCAATGGCATTTTGGGATGTATAAGTAGGGGCATAGCGAGCAGATCGAGGGACGTGATCGTCCCCCTCTATTCGACATTGGTGAGGCCTCATCTGGAGTATTGTGTCCAGTTTTGGGCCCCACACTACAAGAAGGATGTGGATAAATTGGAGAGAGTCTAGCAAAGGTCAACAAAAATGATTAGGGGTCTGGAACACATGACTTATGAGGAGAGGCTGAGGGAACTGGGATTGTTTAGTCTACAGAAGAGAAGAATGAGGGGGGATTTGATAGCTGCTTTCAACTATCTGAGAGGTGGTTTCAGAGAGGATGGTTCTAGACTATTCTCAGTGTTAGAAGAGGACAGGACAAGGAGTAATGGTCTCAAGTTGCAGTGGGGGAGGTTTAGGTTGGATATTAGGAAAAACTTTTTCACTAGGAGGGTGGTGAAACACTGGAATGCGTTACCTAGGGAGGTGGTAGAATCTTCTTCCTTAGAAGTTTTTAAGGTCAGGCTTGACAAAGCTCTGGCTGGGATGATTTAATTGGGGATTGGTCCTGCTTTGAGCAGGGGGTTGGACTAGATGACCTCCTGAGGTTCCTTCCAACCCTGATATTCTATGATTCTGTGATTCTATGACACTGGAGAAAAGCCTGTTGAGAGTCTTTGGGTTAAGTTTAGGGATGAGAGCAACAAGAGCGATGTTGTGGTGGGCGTCTGCTTTTGACCACCAGACCAGGAGGAGGAGGTAGACGAGGCTTTCTCTGGACAATGAACAGAAGTTTCCAGATCACAGGCCCTGGTTCTCATGGGGGACTTCAATCCCCCTGATATCTGCTGGGAGAGCAATACAGCAGTGCACAGACAATCCAGGAAGTTTTTAGCGAGTCTTGGGGCCAACTTCCTGGTGCAAGTGCTGGAGGAACCAACTAGGGGCCGTGCTCCACCTCCCTGGGCCAAGCTGCCTGGGGGTGGGGCCGGGTGGTCTTGGCCAGTGCGGGTGGGTGGAAGCACAGTGGGCTTGGCTGGAATGGGCCCCCCCAGGGAAGTGGGTCCTGAGGGAGCCCAGCCCCGGCAGGCCCCACTCCTGTTCTGGCTGACTGTGCCACTCCCGAGGGGCCGGAGCTATCCCTGTCCAGCCCCAGCTGTGTGGCCGGCTCAGCCCACCCATAGACATAGTCACTTCCAGTGGGCCGGTCAGTGTGGCTGTGGGGCAGGCAGGGCATGGGGAGTGGGTCTCTGGGGGATCTACTGGGGGCACTGGGCAATGGGGGGGTCTGTGTGGGGTACTCCTGGGGGAAGGAAAACAGGTCCCCTGTAGAGTTCTTTGCTTCCCTTTAGAAAGTGACAGAGAAGCAAAGGGAAACAGGGGGTGGTGGCTGGGAACATCCATGGGCTTAGTTTGGAAGGCATTGCCCCCAAACAGAGGCGAGGGGTGGGGGGCACATGGGGACTGCCTCCTTTGGGGAGGCAGTGGTTCACCCAGAAATCATGCCAGCGCACTTTGCTAGCAAGGCCGAAAGCCCCATGTCAGTGAACACATTAGTTAATGGGAGTAACCATATCAAGCCGAGCCGCTTAGCAGGTACTCTCGCTCCCTCAGTAGCAGTCTCCCCTGCCCCTCAAGGCCCAGTCCCTTAGTCTCAGATTAGGGCCGTTCCTTCCTGTTCGGCAATGGCCAACCCTCATGTGAGGTGCAGGCTTAATGGGACCACTCACTCAGGCTGCTCCCTGAGCCTGTCTCCCACTCCTGAGCTGAGGCTCCTTTTGAGGCGGCTGGGTCTTTGCCACGCGCGTGGTGCCTAGGGTCTCTGCATTTCTACCCCCCATTGGGAGGAGAGTTTGCAGCAGGAAGTTGGGGGTTGGTAACCTAGCTAACAAGGGCTGTGGGGGCATGGCAAAGGTAGCTCTGCCTATCGCTTAGCCAATCAAAGCCAGTCAGGTCCCCTGTTAGTGGAGTCTGGGATGGAGCGGTGAGGGGGGAGCATGGTAAGAAATAGAGCTTCAAATACAAGTTGGGTTAAAACCCCTCTTTTTCTATTTACTCACAACATCTGCAAACTAGTTGTTCTGAGGTTGGAATTTTCCATGCACAGTCTCAGCCTGGAGGCGATGATTATCATTTGCAAAATTCCAACAACAGGCCCTTCTTCAGCTTTTGTTTCAGACCCTCCCTAGCTCTGCACAGTCTGGGCATCTGAGCACACCAGTTACACACAGCCTGAGCTTCTGAGGTTCGGAAAAGTCAGGGCCTCGGGGGCTAGCGGGAACTGCGGCCTACGGGTCTCAGCCCAGTCCATAACGGAGCTGGTGTCTGCATCACAAAAGAGCTGGTGTTTGCATCACAGGTAGCATCAGCAGCTTGGACAAGGATTGACTAGGCACTGGGCAGAAATTCTCTTCTCACCCACTAAGGGACAGTCCCTCCATGTTGTACTCTATGGAGGACAATCTAGGTGTTCGTGCGAAGGAAGCTTGCTCTGACTCTGTTCATTGTATTGTACTTCCAGTCTCTCAAACCAGCCCACTTTCTGTTTCATCCATCCATCCCAAACTACCTGACACCTGAAGTCTGGGCTCTCTGGACTAGAGACGCTTTGCTTTGCATTGTCTGTCTAGCTATTTGTCTGTCTGGCTAGCTAGCCATTCTGGGATATCTGAGCACTGCACGCTCTTTAATGTATTTATCTTTCACAACACCCCCTGTGAGGGAGGGAAGATCTGTTATCCCCCTTATACAAATGGAGAACTGAGACACAGGGGACATGGCTACACTGCGGAAGTAACAACATACAACAGTGAGTCTCAGCCCCCAGGTCCGCAGACTCAAGCTTCCTGGGTTTGCACTACGGCACTAAAAGTAGCCATGTAGACATTCTGGCTCAAACCCCTTCCTCCCCGCATTTCAGAGCCCAGTCTCCAGTCCAAGCCAGAATGTCTACACGGCTATTTTCAGTGTGGCAGCACTAACCCACGTCTGTGGCCCCGGGTTCTGAAACCAACTGCCGTGGTGGGTTTTTTTTTTTTTTTTTGACATATCCAGAGAGGCTAAGTTCCAGACCCTCAAACCCAGATTCCTCAGTCCTAGGCTACTGCCCTAACCACTGGCCTATCTTTCCTCTCCACTTGTCTGCACAACGGCCAGTACGACGGGGCCCTGATCATTTGGGATTCCTAGGTGCTCTCTATTAACAGCAAACAGCAGCATGTTCATCCAGACAAACAGGGTCTCCAGGGCACAGGCACATATCACCAGCAATGAATTCACGTAACTGAAAACCTGTTAAAAAAATGGCAGTGACGATGCATTAAAGCCTGCAAGTATAAATGAAATTCTTAGGCTCGGAGGAGCTGATAGAAATTCTAAGCACATTAAGATTTTGCTCTGTCAGCTTCTCCGGGCTCAAATTTTGTCATGGGATGACTCCTGTTCTTTTTGCGGATACAGACTAACACGGCTGCTACTCTAAACCTGTATTGCTTTAGGCTCCAAAACAATGCAAACAGTTGTTGGGGAAAGGAAAGCTCGGCTGCCTTTCTGACCTGCGCTGAATTCTATTCAGTTAATGTAGGAGGTGGAGGCGGGGAAGGGCTGTTCTCTGTAAGAAATATTGAGCACCACTAACTTAACCCCTTGTTCTTTATGAGTCTGATCCAAAGCACATTGAAATCAATGGGACTCTTTCCACTGACTTCAGTGGGCTTTGGAACAGATTCTGTGCTTCTCTTATTAAAGGCCATTCAGTTCTCCATGGGCTTAGAGCGGGGGTGGGGGTAAGAACCCTGCAACACTGTGGCCAAAGAGCTAATGTCATCCTTGGATGCATAAATGGAGCAATCTGGAGTAGGAGTAGAGAAGTTATTTCACCTCTGTATTTGGCACTGGTGCTGCTGGAATTCTGTGTCCAGTTCTGGTGCCCACAATTCAAGGATGTTGATAAATTGGAGAGGGTTCAGAGAAGAACCACGAGAATGATTAAAGGATTAGAAAACCTGCCTTATAGTGGTAGACTCAAGGGGCTCCATCCAGTTAGCTTAACAAAGAGAAGCTTAAGGGGTGAACTGACCATAGTCTATAAGTACCTATATGGGGAACAAATATTTAAGAATGGGCTCTTAAGTCTATCAGGGAAAGGTCTAACATGATCCAATGGCTGGAAGTTGAAACTAGACACATTCAGACTGGAAATAAGGTGTACATTTTTAAAAATGAGGGTAATTAACCACTGGAACAATTTACCAAGGGTTGTGGTGGACTCTCCGTCACTGACATGTTTTAAATCAAGAGTGGACGTGTTTTCTAAAGGATCTGTTCTAGGAGTTATTTTTGGGAACCTCTCTGGCCTGTGTTACATAGGAGGTCAGACTAGATGATCACAATGGTCCCTTCTGGCCTTAGAATCGATGAATCTATGAACCTCCCTGCAGCTAGAAGTAACTGGATGCTGGGTTTAGAACTGTATCTGCAATTATGCAGATGGCCACATCTCCAGCACAGGTCCCCAGTTTACATCCGCTGGCCTGACTGTTCCATAGACTCCACACTGTCATTCCCCTCTACACACACACATATAAAAACTCTCTCTCCTTGATTCATGCCCTTGACTAAGCACTCCAAACAGGAGAGATCAGGGCAGGAATCTCACTTGGATCCAGTTCCACTCTCCCCATTCACATCACCAGATTTTGAACCAGGATCATGCTCTGTTCTCTGAAAGAGCCACATCACTCATTGGCAAGGCTGCTGATTTGAATGCACATAATGCATTTGAAGAATGACACGAGCGTCAAGGTGATTTACAGCAAGTAAAAAAGTAATGTGGAAATTGTAGAGCTGGTTGAAAGACGGAAACGTATTTTGTTCAACTTTTATTGCCTTTTTGTTTTGGTTGCAAATTTGAAATGTTAAGGAAAATTTTGATCTATTTCAGAAATTCAACGAGCTTCTGTAGCTAAGTGAAGCACATCTTGATCACTAGTAGAGCCTCTCAACAGTGTGACTGTGCTAATGTCTATCTCTCCTCTGCTTCCCCTCCATGGGAATTTTAGCTAGTGATTCCACTCCTGCTTTTACCCACTGTCCGGGGCTGAAACCAATATCTGTGAAAGGATTTCCATTGACTTTCATGGAAGTTGGACTGGGACTCTTGCCTCTACTGTGTCCCTTTAGACTTTTGCGCTTGTTGTGTATGGAAATGTGAATTGGTGGGAAAAGAGCTTGGCCAGGGCTCTACAATCTGGCTGGACATGACACCGGCCAAGCAATAGTTGAATGTCACTTCTTGGGAGTGGCGCCAAGTCTGGAACTTTAGTTGAGGTAAGCATCAAAAGTCTGGCTGCTTATTAAAAATAGAAGCCCCAGTGCATCTCCAGATCTCATGATTCTGCAAAACTGGGCAGGAGATGTCATGACAACAGGCTCTCTGAGGACATTTCCTGGAGCTCATGCTTCTTCTGGTCAGGGTGGAAATTCCCTTGTCTCATATTATCTTGGCACTTCTGCTTCCGATCCTGGCCAGAAAGAAAAATATCATTTTAGGAGTTCAACAAATGTTTTAGAACCTCAGGCAAGTTTCTCTTTGGGTTTGGGTTGAATTTTTGGTGAAGACTCAGATTGCTTTTTGATTCATCCCAGCTGTAGTTTGCAGCAATGAACGGGTTAGTTGTATAGGTTTCATAAAAGAAGTTTCTACTCAGCCAGTGTCAAGGTAGCAAATATAGAGGGAGCTCCTAAGGTCAGGTTCAGATGTGGGGATTCCAATCTGTCCACCCGCCCCCACTCAGGAATTTGCTGGGGTTTGGACGTGAGGTTTTGATTCATCTCCAGTATTGCCTAGTACAGTTACTTAGTCCAAACTGAGGCTCTGTTGCTAAAGAATGCATTTGAAGCCCCAAGATCAGTGGAGGACATCAAGGCAAAGAGCTCTGTGGAAACTTGACTACATCGTTTCAGTGTCTCGGACAGCACAGAATTGTGATTAGTCACTACTGTGAGATTTGGGGTGTTAAAGGGGTAAAGTGAAGAGCCAAGAGGCTGGTTGTTGCTAACAGTGCATTGTTTAGATATAAGGTAGAATAAGAGTCTGGCAGAGGGAAGACTGTCCCATTGAAACACTCACTTTGTTATTGAAGGATTGAGGGACCATGATATATGGGACAGAACAGCAGGACCAGAACTGAGGAGTTCTTAACCCCAGCTCTGCTATCATCTTCCCATATGATCATAGCCAAGTCGTTCATCCTCTGGGCCTAAGAATCCCCACCCTGTGTGACTGGAATAATAGCACTCACCTTGCCTCACTGTACAGTTGTGAGGTGTCATTCAGCACCATAATATGGCACCAGGGCAGATGGTATTCACCCAGAATTCTGAAGGAACTCAAATATGAAAATGCAGAACTCCTAACTTGTGGTATGTTTCAGAGTAGCAGCCGTGTTAGTCTGTATTTGCAAAAAGAACAGGAGTACTTGTGGCACCTTAGAGACTAACAAATTTATTTGAGTATAAGCTTTCGTGAGCTACAGCTCACTTCATTGGATGCATTCAGTGGAAAATACAGTGGGGAGATTTATATACATAGAGAACATGAAACAATGGGTGTTACCATACACACTGTAAAGAGAGTGATCACTTAAGGTGAGCTATTACCAGCAGGAGAGCGGGGGGAGGGGGAACCTTTTGTAGCGATAATCAAGGTGGGCCATTTCCAGCAGTTGACAAGAACGTCTGAGGAACAGTGGAGGGGTGGGGGGGAAATCAACGTGGGGAAATAGTTTTACTTTGTGTAATGACCCATCCACTCCCAGTCTTTATTCAAGCCTAAGTTAATTGTATCCAGTTTGCAAATTAATTCCAGTTCAGCAGTCTCTCCTTGGAGTCTGTTTTTGAAGTTTTTTTGTTGAAGAATTGCAACATTTAGGTCTGTAATTGAGTGACCAAAGAGATTGAAGTGTTCTCCGACTGGTTTTTGAATGTTATAATTCTTGATGTCTGATTTGTGTCCATTTATTCTTTTACATAGAGACTGTCCAGTTTGACCAATGTACATGGCAGAGGGGCATTGCTGGCACATGATGGCATATATCACATTGGTAGATGTGCAGGTGAACGAGCCTCTGATAGTGTGGCTGTGATTAGGCCCTATGATGGTGAATAGATATGTGGACACAGTTGGCAACGGGCTTTGTTGCAAGGATAGGTTCCTGGTTTAGTGGTTCTGTAGTGTGGTGTGTGGTTGCTGGTGAGTATTTGCTTCAGGTTGGGGGGCTATCTGTAAGCAAGGACTGGCCTGTCTCCCAAGATCTGTGAGAGTGATGGGTCGTCCTTCAGGATAGGTTGTAGATCCCTGACGATGCATTGGAGAGGTTTTAGTTGGGGGCTGAAGGTGACAGCTAGTGGCGTTCTGTTATTTTCTTTGTTGGGCCTGTCCTGTAGTAGGTGACTTCTGGGAACTCTTCTGGCTCTGTCAATCTGTTTCTTCACTTCAGCAGGTGGGTACTGTAGTTGTAAGAATGCTTGATAGAGATCTTGTAGGTGTTTGTCTCTGTTTGAGGAGTTGGAGCAAATGCGGTTGTATCGTAGAGCTTGGCTGTAGACAATGGATCGTGTGGTGTGGTCTGGATGAAAGCTGGAGGCATGTAGGTAGGAATAGCAGTCAGTAGGTTTCCGGTATAGGGTGGTGTTTATGTGACCATCGTTTATTAGCACTGTAGTGTCCAGGAAGTGGATCTCTTGTGTGGACTGGTCCAGGCTGTGGTTGATGGTGGGATGGAAATTGTTGAAATCATGGTGGAATTCCTCAAGGGCTTCTTTTCCATGGGTCCAGATGATGAAGATGTCATCAATGTAGCGCAAGTAGAGTAGGGGCATTAGGGGACGAGAGCTGAGGAAGCATTGTTCTAAGTCAGCCATAAAAATGTTGGCATACTGTGGGGCCATGCGGGTACCCATAGCAGTGCCGCTATTTCCCCATGTTTATTCCCCCCCACACACCGTTCCTCAGATGTTCTTGTCAACTGCTGGAAATGGTCCACCTTGATTATCACTACAAAAGGCTCCCCCCCACCCCCCGCCCTCCTGCTGGTAATAGCTCACCTTACCTGATCACTCTGGTTACAGTGTGTATGGCAACACCCATTGTTTCATGTTCTCTATGTATATAAATCTCCCCACTGTATTTTCCACTGAATGCATCTGATGAAGTGAGTTGTAGCTCACGAAAGCTTATGCTCAAATAAATTTGTTAGTCTCTAAGCTGCCACAAGTCCTCCTTTTCTTCTAACTGTGGAATGTAACCTATAATTTAAATCAGCTTCTGTACAGATGACTGGAGGATTGCTAATGTGATGCCAATTTTTTAAAAAGGCTCCAGTGATGATCCTGGCAATTACAGGGCAGTAAGCCTAACTTCAGTACCAAGCAAGTTGGCTGAAACTGTAGTAAAGAACAGAATGATCAGACACATGGATGAACAAAAGTATAACTGGGTTCAAAGAAGAATTAGATAAGTTCATGGAGGATAGGTCCATTAACTTGGCTATTAGTGAAGATGGTCAGGGATGCAACCTCATGCCCTGGGTGTCCCTAAGCCTCAGACTTCAAGATGGCAGGACTGGGATGTCAGGGGAGGGATCACTTGATAGTTGCCCTGTTCTATTCATTCCCTCTGAAGCATCTGGCATTGGCCACTGTTGAAAGATGGACCGTCCATAGGTCTGATCCAGCACGGTCAGTCTCATGGTCTTATGGTCTTAACATGTAAAGGGATCTGTAGCGAGAAGGTGTGGTCTCCCTCAGAGGGCGACAGGGGGGTGACCACAACATACCCCCTGGTGGGCCAAACCAGGAGATCCACGTCCACCCTGCCAGAAGCGGCATGCCGGGACAGGAAGGGGAAATACAAAAGGTGGGCCTTGCAGCTCAGCTGGCCTGGAGCCGTCACAGGATACAGACGAATCCCGCCTGCTATCGGAGCAAGCAGAGGAGCTGCCGGGGCTCCCTCCTGAGGACTGGCCAGAGCTCCCAGGACCACTGGCCGACCAAGATGCTGAGGAGTTGCTGGGGCTGCAGCCTGAGGACTGGCCGGATCTCCCCGGGTTGCTGGCCGACCAAGATGCCAAGAAGCTGCTGGGGCTGCCACCTGCGGCCTGGCCAGACCGACGACCCCCATGGTATAGAGGTACCATATCCCAGGGAGGTAGGAAGTAGCCCAGGGGAACTAGACGACCATCTGGTTGAGAGCTGGGCTGCTACAAGATCAGCGTGTTGTGGGCAGATCCCCGCTGACCCAGTGGCGGACCACTACATCAGTGTTCGGCCCTGGGCTGGGATGCGGTGGAGTCAGGCGGGCCCACCTCCCCCTACTCCCTGCCACCCCACCCTTGGGGAGGCAGCACCCCCATCTTAGGCCAGGAGGCCTGTGATACCCTATTGCTCAGCCTTGCCTGAGCCCCAGACTCTATTGGCACTCACCCTTACTTGGGGCTCATAGACTGCTTAGCTGCTATGCCCTGATAACAGGCCAGAGCCTACCCATTGTTTGCTGTCCCACCCTGACGGGGCCTGGGGCTCGTAGACTGCTTAGCCACTCCGCCCTGATTACAAGCCAGAGCCTACTGTTTGCTGTCCCGCCCTGACCGAGGGCCCCGGGACTCATAGACTGCCATACTGTTCTGCCGAGCTGGAACATTAGATGTAGCTAATTCCCTGCTTTGAGCTCACCTTTACAGGTACGCGACAGCGAGGAGGTGTGGCCTCCCTCAGAGAGTAACAGGAAGGGATGGCCACCCAGCCTACACGATCCACGAATGAAGCACACTAGAGAAGTCAACATATTATCTATGGGCTAGTCCCTCCCATAAGGGTGAAATAGGTTGTCTCAAGAATGGATGGTTTCAAAATTACTCCATTTGACTAGCCTAGCCATAGGCCATCTGACTGCACAGTTTGCCACTGCAAATATTTGCTCACCATGTTGCTCAATGAAGAGCCAGAATAACAGGGGCACCTCTGAACTTGTAAGAGTCCCTTTATTCCCTTACGGAAGAGTTTCCTGTTAGGTTAACATTAGATTTGATATTTTGGGTATTTTTTTTAAAATCAGGTGAACGATCTAGGACCCAATCCTGCAATCGCTTTGCACGTGCTTAACTTTACTACCATAAGTAAGTAAAGTGCCTGATTCTGCGCCTGTTACTCACAATGTGCAGGTAGATGGATCATCTGAGTAAATACTATTCAGTGGGCTAAATTCACTGCTGTGACCCTATGACCCCCTAAATCTTACTTAAACCCTAAAAAGAGACCCTTACCCCTTGCATAGCCCTGGTGCTGTTCCTCTGCAGAGGTGAATTTGGCTCAGTGTGAGTAAAGGTTGAAAAATCAAGCCCACAGTGGTCATGAAATATCTGGCCTGAGAATTAATAGGACAAGAAGGTTGTTTTTACCCCTAACCTAAATAGCATGATATTATATGTATGGTCCTTTGGAATCTGTTGGTCCTAAGGGACAGGTTTTCTTATTTATTCTGTATACTCTGCATGTTGTTTTTAAATTCTGTCATGTCACTTATTATGGTAAGTTATCTCTTGAGAATCTGTGGTCTGTTTTCTTTTTTTTTTCTTCGGATGGTCGTGGTATATATTTATACATTTCCCCTGCAACACTAACACCCTAAGCAAAATAAACTAGAACATGCATAACACTTAGCTTGCATCTTCCCGGACTAATTCACATGAGCTTTGACTCTCTCCCTGGTCGGGGTCAAGAAGGGAGACAGCTCTAGGAGGAAGGGCCCTATCTTTTTGGACCTCAGCATAGCCCTGATGAGAGGACAGACCTAGCTTAGTTTGACAAAACCTGTAACACAAGCTCAGTACCTAAGAGGGTGTGAGGTTCCATCAAAGATGTACCATGAACGCGGCGCTGTAACGGCAGCTGGTCTACATCAGAACCAACAACGTGCTCCAAGAAATGAGGGCTAGAGGGTCCTTTCAGGCAATGCCCTTCACAAGTGGTGGGGGGAAAATGCTGTACCACCCTAGAAGTATCCCTAGGAGGCAGTCTGTCTCAGTCAGACGGTAAAGCTGTCAGCAGCCTTTGAACCCATCAAAGCCCAGACCTGCATTGCTTGAGCTAAAGAAGCCACCCCATTAGTTAGTAACAGTTGTAGGCCATTATCCTCGTGTGGGCCACATTCACTAGTGTGTTACCTGTGCACCAGTGGGCCCTCACTGAGGCCCTTAAAAGGGGCACTCAGCCCTGCTAGAGCAGCCCCCGGGGCAGCCACACCAGCTCCTGCTCGGTGGCCCCAGGCAGCTGGTCCTGAGGACCACCCAAGCAGTGGCCAGAAGGCGGCCCTGGGGGTGGCCGGAGCACCAGCCAGAGCAGCGGCCCTGGGACAGCCGCACCAGTCGCCGCTTGGCAGCCTAGGTAACTGGTCCCGGGGACCACACGGGAAGCAGCCGGTGCTGCTGGTCCCACGGACCGCCCGAGCAGCAGCACCCCGGAGGTCCCCCTGAACAGCAGGGCCCCAGACCAGCTAAGATTTAGTTAGGGGTGTTTATCGTAAAAGTCATGGGCAGATCACGGGCTATGAATTTTTGTTTATTGCCCGTGACCTGTCCATGACTTTTACTAGAAATACCCGTGACTAAATCTTAGCCTTAACAATAATTCCTCCTTTCCTCACGGGGGGGCTGAGTGGAGAAATGCTTTAATAAACATGAGGTGCTCGGGTATTGCCACAATGAGGGTAGTATAGGTGAGTGAAGCTGTCCGTATGCAGCCAACACTTCTGCTCTGTTTCCACTTGCACATCTCTTGAACGCTTTCAACGCCACCCTGTTTCTGACTGTGCTTCTGGAATCTGCTGCTCTTCTTGGTTTAGTTTCTCAGTCATGGCTGTGCTCTCAAAACCAGCTGAGTTTTCAAAAGGTCAAACCCACTGCCCGGAGGACACACTCTTGCCAGAGTAAAAGGTGTAAGGGAAAGAAAACTGCACAAACATGCGACTGTGAAGGGCGCTGTCTATTTGCAAGGTGAATCTAAGCTGTCTCCAGCCTTTGTTATTATTTAACATTTCAGTTGCAGAGGCGTCCAGAGGCCTCAGCCAGGTGGGAGGTCCCATTGTGCTTGGTCCTGTAGTGATGAGCCAGTGAGAGTCCCTCTCCCAAATAGCTTACAGCAACAAGGAGAAGAGACAGAGGGGACAAACAAGTGGGTGGAGGGGGGTGGGCTAACCCCCCTGATTTCAACAGAAGTTAGGCCCCTATATACTTTTGGGGATCTGGGCCTCAGTTCCTCATCTGTAAAATGGGCCAAATCCATCAAATGGGATTAGAAGGATGGGGCCTCTTGTTGCCCTGTGCTTGGACAGTGCTTGCACAACGGGCTGCTGAATGATGACGAGGTGCCTAGGCACTACAGTCATAATACTAAATAATAGTAGCTCACAATATTGGGCGACAGGAGAACTGCTTTCAATTCCTGGCTCAAACCCAGACTTTTTGTGTGGCCTTGGGTCAATCACTTAACTAGCCCTTGCCTCAATTCCCCATCTGTAAAATGGGGATAAAGACTATGGCGATGAGGGCTATATAAGACCATAGGTAGATTTTAGCACAGAGCCGCTGGGAGATCCTTGGGACTCCTGTCGTCCTGCCAACAATTCCTTGCAGCCTCCTGTCAGGATGCTAAGAAAGGAGGCTATGGCAGAGCTTGTGCGGGGCCCCTGCTGCCTGTCATATCGCCTCTCACCCATTCTGGGACTCCGCACTCCCGAATGCATTGAGTGCTCCAGATCACACATGCAGACGCCCCACTCCGTATGCAATCCCTCACCCCAGCTGCTGGGATGCACACAGGTGTGTTTCCACTTGCCACCCTGGAGTCCCTGAGTGTTGCGGGAGGCATTTCTACACCTACAGTAACTTGCCTGGGCTGAAGGTGGCCAGGCTGTTCTCTCGGAGCTGCAGAAAGTGCTTGTCTTGAAAGTATTTTGCTCATCCTGTAAGTCAGCAGAGAGTGCCCTGGCAAAAACTAGCACAGTCAGCTGGCTGAAGTCTTTCCTTTGTACCTCATCAGGCTACTGTGCTGGGTTCCCCCTGGTACCTCTCCAGGAAGCCGATCAGCTGAATGAGTTGGCCTGTGACCTCTGAGAGAGAAGACGTATTATTATTATTATGGGAAAGGAAAGCCAGATTCCCAGCTGGCATTAAATTGTCATTGCTCTATTGTCGTCGATGCAGCGACACCAATTTACACCAGCTGAGGATCCGGCCCAGGAACCACAGAACGCCAAATAGCCGCTCAATCAAAAAAAGTTAATGACCAAGTCAAGACTGACGCACATTCAAGCTGTTCTTGGCTGCATCAGCAGCACAGATGCATGCTGAATGGTTCAGTGAGGGCGAAATTCACCTCTGTGGGGAATGCTGCTCTAGCAGTGGCTAGTGCAGACGGCTGCAGGGCCACCGCAGCGGCTGGCCCCGGGCCCAGTTGCTCAGGCAGCCCTGGGGTCAGCAACTCTGGCCGCTGCAGCTGCAGAATTTCATAGAGGTCACGGAATGTCATGGAATCCGTGACTTTCATGATCTCCGTGACTGACGTGCAGCCTTAATTATTATCCCCAGAGGGCGATTAAATGAGTTGCCCAAGGTCAAACAGAAAGTCTGTGTCAGAGCTGGGAACGGACACCAGTCCCCTGAGTCTTCATCCAGTGCCCTTAACCGTAAGACCATCTTCATTAGACACTGCTTTTAGCCCCATTATCCACAGTGCTTATGGACAGTCGATGCAGGGAGAGAAAAGGGATTTGGGGGTGGTGAACACATAGGGAAAACACGTGTGTACATGGGGGGGTTGCAGAGCTATAAATACCCAATACAGATCTGTGTAGTGCAGAACAATACACGCGATGCTGAATTGTTCAAACAAAACGGAGCCCGATGCTGTAAGGCACTGTGCTCATTTGCAGAGCTGGAGCCAGAATACAATGCTGGCAAAGCATTTGATTGTTTCCTGTACTTGCTGGTAAGCTCTCGTAAACTCGCCCTTTGCGTCAGCCTGGCAGTGCTGTGTTATTCAGGGGAAGGCCAGTGTGTACGAGCGCTGTCAGGTTCCCAGACCGAGCAGGCTTAAGCACAGGAGGCATTCAGCAGCTCTGCCTCTCATGGTCGACCTACATAGGAGGAGGCTATTTCAGAAGCTGTGAAAGCCCCCTTCCCCCCCCAAAACACTGAACACTGGCTGGTGTTCGGACTCCTCCTGTCTGCCACCCTTCCGTTCTGTCTTCAGAATCAGAGCCTATGGTCCAATGCTAGGTGAGCGTAGGAGATACCATCCCAGCGGGAGGCAGAAATGGTCTGCCTAATATACTGTCTCCAGGATAAATGGCTGGATCACAAGGAAACACGCCCTCCTTGTTTTACAGCTATTGTAAGCTCTTTGGGGCAGAATTCATGTCTAGCAATGTGTTTACACGTTGCTTAACCCGGTGGGGCCTTGACCTTGGATTAATCATAAATAATTAACGGGTACATTTCTTCCTAACCCTAACTTATGCCCAGCGACTGGCAGCCCTTGTAATTCTATCCTAGCTAGTGTATCCGCCCCGATTACCCCAGCTACATTACAAAAACGATCAATGACGTTCTTGCCAGTACAGCAAATGCTTCCTACTTGAAGCCCAGACATTTTGCTTGGCTCTGATGGCGTTAGAAAATTCTAACGCTGTTTGAACACCGAAAAAAGGCAAGGAATAGACCAATGTTAGTTGCCCGTCTCTTGCTAGCTTTGCCCCCGCTCCAGCTTTGCCTTGACAGCGCATCTGTGCAGCTCATTTTGAATTCAGCTGTTCAGTCACTTTCCTGACCCAGGGTGATAGGCAATGGCGATTTCCATTGTGGGAATGCTAGCCCCTGCTGCCCGGGTCCTAGAGATATCTCCATATCTCCACTCCCCCTCTCTGGTGGGATTTGTGTTGGTTCAGCCCCTGAACCGAAAAATTAGTTATTTGCTCAGCGCTACCCATATCCCATGCACTCACCAGGGGTGACACGTTCAGATTGCACCTCAGGGAGAAGGTCACAGAAGTGGTGGGAGAGCCGTGAAATCGAACCGCTGGTGCGGCAAGAAGTGAGCTGCCCCTCACCGGTCTGCAGCAGCGCATTAGAGAATTTGGTCCCCAACGGGTCTGTAATCTCTTCCTTAAACTGCAAGAGGATGACAAAGGAAAGTAGCCAGTAAACCTACCTATCTCAGACGCTTACTTGGGCTCCACTTCTGTAGTAGCTGAGCACCTCACAACACCTCTATTTAGCCCATTTTACAGAGGAGGAACCGAGGCCCAGATCCCCAAAGGTGTGTAGGGGCCTAACTTCCATTGAAATCAGGGTGGGGTTAGGAGACTAAATAACTTGGGGAATAACTTGGCCAGACAGACTAAGCGACTTGCTCAGGGTCATAGAGCAGGTCTTGGGTGAAGCTGGGAATTGACTCCAGGTCTCTAGTTAGCACCCTAATCATCGTACCATCCTAACCCCCACCCCAGAGAATTAACCCTTCATAACAGCAGGCTGCTTGCAGATGGGAAGGGAATCTGACTGTTTTTCCTCTCTCTGCTACAGACTTCCTGTTTGGCCTTTGGAAAGTCACATAACTTCTCTCTGGCTTAGTTCCCTATCTGTAAAAGGGGGATGGCAATGCTTGTCCTTTCACCCACCCTTTGTCTGTCTCATCCACTTGGACTGTAAAACCTTGGAGTGGGGACTGTCTCTTATTATGTGTATGCAGTTCATCTACAACAATGGGGGTCTCATTTCAGTAGGGCTTTCAAGTGCCATCATAATCCATATAACAATAATAATCATCAACTGAGCCACAAGGCATTGGGGAGTGGGGAAGGGGGAAAGGGCATTTAAAAGTGAATTTTTGTTTTACAGCTACTTAAGGTTTCAGTGCTAGTCCTTAAACTTAAAACGAGGCAGTCCCACTCGAACGAAAGGAATTTTTAAGCACCCCAAATATATGGCCATCGAGGGCAAGATATGTTGCTACTCACCCTCCATAAAGCACCACCAGGCCTCTTCTCCCTAATTAGATATTTCATTTCACCTCTCCATGATTATGTGAGAGAAGAAGTGAAAATCCATGAGGTTTCAATTTAATAAAAAACCTTTATCCCTTCCAACTGACCTTTTAAAAAGCACGGCATTTCCCAGAGTCAGAGGAAGCAGGAGTTTAGAAGGAGATAATAATAATAAAAAAAGTATAATGCAAAACACAGTCTCTAAGAGGCCAGTCCTTTGTATGAGGATTGGTGTCTATAGCAACCTGGGCCACTCCTAATTAAATTTCTCTCAGGGTGATAATACGATCGAAACAGACATTGCAAAGGGGTTTTCATTATATTTATTAATTATTATTATTATTATTAAAATGGTTGAAAGTAATAGTGTAAAACTGACTACAAAGCAGAGTGTCAAATGATTTGTAATATCACGAGCTTTATTTCTTCCAGGCAAGCATTTCAGTGGATTGATTTTAATAGCAGAAAGCTTGGAAAAATGTCTTTAGAGGATTAGGTGGCTAGAGCTGCTTAAACGCTCTGATGTAAGCTGGGAAAACTATTGCTTAAAGAGCCAAATGCAATGCAGTGTCACTCGGGTAAGTCATTTCTATGCAAGACCTGATTACGTGAGCTGGCATTTTTGACTGGTCACCACAGTATATTCCCCCACTGCTTTGTCCGGGATTAAGAGTCAAAGGGAAGAGGTTTCCTTCTTTTCCCTTCGGAGACTCTTCCACAGTCTAGTAGAGGAAATATGATTGCAAGGAATTATGTCCTAATTGCTAGCCTACATTTTCCTTTGCTCATTTTTTCATCCCAGTACCGCACTGAACAATGTCCTTCTTTCAATGGTTCTGGTTACATTGCAGCTGGGTGTCAGCCTCCCAGCCTGGGTAGAATAACTCACGCTAGCTTCACTTGAGTGTGGACGTTGTGCCACAGGTGATGGCATGGGCTAGCTGCCCCAGTCCAAACCCGCCTGGCCTCCGAGGTCCAAGCTCTGGTGGCTAGCCTGTGCCATCATGCATACCGCAATGGCCATGCTGCTACTGTGAGGCTGGCCACGCAGCATGGCATCCACATGTAGACATACCCGATGGGGCTTATGCACCTCAGATACTTGGAGATGCCTAGCTCAAATCCCTTATTTGCAGTTCTTCTAGCTCTTGCAATTTCATCACCATACTTGCTATATTTGGTCTCTGTCTTAAAGCCTCAGCTCCTGGAGTCATGTGATTGTATGAGACTCTCAGCTTCCATTTAAAAACTCACAAGCCAACCCTTCTCATCTCCACTGGTTTTGGAAAGTCATAGATAGATCCCACGGCCAGAAGGGACCATCGTGATCACCTAGTCTCATCTCCTGAATAACACAGACCAGAGAACTTCCCTGAAGTAATTCCCTGTTTGAACAAGAACATATCTTTTAGAAAAGAAAACATCCAATCTTGATATTATAATGTTCAGTGATGGAAATCCACCACAACCATTTGTAAGTTGTTCCACTGGTTAATTATCCTCACTGCTAAAAACGAACACTGCATTTCTGGTCTGTATTTGTCCAGCTTCAACTTCCAGCCATTGGATCTTGTTATACCTTGTCTGCCAGATTGCATAGCACTCTATTATCAAATTTCTGTTCCCGGTGTAGGTACTTACAGATGGTGATTGAGTCACCCCTTAACCTTCTCTTTGTTAAGCTAAAAAGACTGAGACCCTTGAGTCTATCACTTTAAGGCATGCTTTTCCATGCTTTAATCATTCTCGTGGCTCTTCTCTGAACCTCTCCAATTTATCAACATCCTTTTCAACCTGTGGATACCAAAACTGGACATAGTATTCCAGCAGCGGTTGCACCAGTACCAAATACAGGTAAAGTAGCCTACCTGATCCTACTCAACATTCCCCTGAGAAAGCCTTGAAAAGATGAGTCCTAAAGTCTACAAAAACAGAAGACAAATAAAAAGAATCCAAGCTTTGTTATATTTTTTAAAAAGATTCATGATTTCTAATCCAATCTCAGGACTAAGGGGAGGTGGCCTGACTCATGAGTTTTGACTATTAGTGGATTGGCTATATTGTGTTTGTCACTTAGCTAAACTAGGCATATTTAGGGTCAGCTTCGGACCCCCTTATTCAAAATGGGCTTCAGTTGTTCTCATGATTAATCCCATTTAAGTCAATGGGACTATACATATAAATAGCTGTTCCTCAATGTGAGTAAGCAGTTAATGATTTAGCTCTTTACTCCTAAATCAATTTTTCCAGCACCGTAACCATTCCAGATGTTTTAATTCTTCTTCCCCAACCTTATCATTCTATTACTACAATGCCCACAACTGGGCACTGTCTTCTTGTGGTGGTCTGACCATCCCATGGTCTTTACTGCTTAGGATTTCTTTATCCTCTAGATCAGTGTTTCTCAAACTGGGGTCCACAAATCCCTGGGGGTTCCCGAGGGTACTCCAGTGGGTCCATGAGCCCCACTGATCAACTCCGCCCCCTCCAGAGGCGCAGCGGGGCTAAGGCAGACTCCCTGCCTGCCCTGACTCCGTGCCGCTCCCAGAAGCAGCCGGCATATCCCTGCGGCCCCTGGGTGGGGCCAGGTCTCTGCATGCTGCTTCTGCCCTGAGCGCCGACTCTGCAGCTCCCATTGGCAAGGAAATGTGGCCAATGGGAGTTGCAGGGGCGTTGCCTGTGGGCAGGCGTAGTGCGTGGAGAAACCCTGCCCCACTCCCCCCAGGAGCTGCTGCCAGAGAGATGTACTGGTCACTTTTGGGAGGCACCCGAGGTAAGCGCTGCCTGGCTGGAGCCCGCACCCCTCACCCCCACCTTCACCTCACCCCCCTGCCCCGGCCCAGAGCTCACTTCCCACACCCAAACTCCCTCCCAGAGCCTGCACCCCCTCCCACACCCAAACTCCCTCCCAGAGCCTTCACCCCTCAAACCTTCCATCACCCAAACTCTCTCCCAGAGCCCACACGCCACACCCCCTCCCACACCTCAACGCCCCGCCCCAGCCTGGTAAAAGTGAGTGAGGGTGGGGGAGAATGAGCGATGGAGGAAGGGGGGATGGAGTGAGTTGGGGCTGGGGTCTTGGAGGAAGGGGTGGAGTGGGAGCAGGGCCTGGGGCTGAGCAGGGGGGTTGGGGGTCCCCCAAAACTTTAAATTGAAACGGGGGTCCTCAGATTGCTGCAGTTTGAGAACTGCTGCTCTAGATAACTGCAGATTTGGTGGCCGCTAGTGGACTCCTTTAGCAGCTCCACAGTGGGGCTGGCTCAGCTGTAGGGGAGGATTTGAGGTTGGAGGAGGAGGACGGATGGAGTGGGTGACCCAATACCCATAATATGACCAGTGTTTTCCATCTCTGATTTCAGTGGGTCAAACCTGGGTGGGTTCTGAGTACCCATAATTCAACGGGACTTAATAGTGTTTGATCCCACTGAGGATTTGGCTCTGGGATGCTGGCAGAGTAGAAGCCTGGGAAGGATATGCCCCAACACAGGGTGAAAGGTGAATTTTCCCCTGCTGGCTTCTCTCCTTTTGAAAATTCTCTCTCATGCGCTTTCCTTGCAAGTCACTCTCAGTAACGTGAGAAATCCGGTTCTCATTTTAAACCCTCGGGTGTCTGTGCTTTCCTCTCCTCTGTGTGTGCAGGAGTATGTGTGGGGCATGGCACTGATGAACAGCTGTGGGTAACGGTCATGCCAGCTGAATTCTGCAGTGGTAAGTAACCACAGGAGCATCCTGTCTGCTTTAGCCGCACAGTACGCCATACTCATTCCACCCCACGCCATGCCCTGGTTCCCAGTCGCACATCGGGCTGTCCTCAAACCACTTCCCATCCACATCAGATGGTATCGCTCCACACTCCCACTTACTGTACTTCCTATTGTACACATTTCCTGTTCACATCACACCCAGCTATGCAATTCCCTATCACATCATATTACACCAGTTTCCTGTCACATCCAACCCGCCTATTTTCCCTTATTACACACTTTTTCTCCTGTTATTCTGTAGATCTCTCTAGGTTTAAAGGACATGATGTCATTTGATTTCCCCCCGTTCCCCTTTGATTTAAAACTTGCCACTAAACCTATGCCATGATTTAGGGATGTGAGAACACGACGGGGATTCAAGAGATGAGGAGGCAACATGGTCTAGGGGTTAGAGCATGACACAGGGGGTAAGATCAGCTGGGCTCTAATCCTTGCCAAGGGACAGATTCTTCAGGATGATCTGGATGCTTTGTGCTGCTCCCGCAGCACAGAGAGCTGGAAACTGGCCATAAATTGACAGTGAAGAGTTCTCCTGCAAAAGAGAACGCTGCTGCTTTTAAGCTGGCTCCTGTGCCAGCCACCCTACTGTGGGGATGTGTGCTGGGAGAGGTATGTTGAGAGTGGGCTGTGAATGTGGTGGATTGGAATGCTTCTACTCCACCCCATGCCAGTGTGGCAAGTTACAGAATCACAGAATCACAGAATATCAGGGTTGGAAGGGACCCCTGAAGGTCATCTAGTCCAACCCCCTGCTCGAAGCAGGACCAATTCCCAGTTAAATCATCCCAGCCAGGGCTTTGTCAAGCCTGACCTTAAAAACCTCTAAGGAAGGAGATTCTACCACCTCCCTAGGTAACGCATTCCAGTGTTTCACCACCCTCTTAGTGAAAAAGTTTTTCCTAATATCCAATCTAAACCTCCCCCACTGCAACTTGAGACCATTACTCCTCGTTCTGTCATCTGCTACCATTGAGAACAGTCTAGAGCCATCCTCTTTGGAACCCCCTTTCAGGTAGTTGAAAGCAGCTATCAAATCCCCCCTCATTCTTCTCTTCTGCAGGCTAAACAATCCCAGCTCCCTCAGCCTCTCCTCATAAGTCATGTGTTCTAGACCCCTAATCATTTTTGTTGCCCTTCGCTGGACTCTCTCCAATTTATCCACATCCTTCTTGTAGTGTGGGGCCCAAAACTGGACACAGTACTCCAGATGAGGCCTCACCAATGTCGAATAGAGGGGAACGATCACGTCCCTCGATCTGCTCGCTATGCCCCTACTTATACATCCCAAAATGCCATTGGCCTTCTTGGCAACAAGGGCACACTGCTGACTCATATCCAGCTTCTCGTCCACTGTCACCCCTAGGTCCTTTTCCGCAGAACTGCTGCCTAGCCATTCGGTCCCTAGTCTGTAGCGGTGCATTGGATTCTTCCGTCCTAAGTGCAGGACCCTGCACTTATCCTTATTGAACCTCATCAGATTTCTTTTGGCCCAATCCTCCAATTTGTCTAGGTCCTTCTGTATCCTATCCCTCCCCTCCAGCGTATCTACCACTCCTCCCAGTTTAGTATCATCTGCAAATTTGCTGAGAGTGCAATCCACACCATCCTCCAGATCATTTATGAAGATATTGAACAAAACCAGCCCCAGGACCGACCCTTGGGGCACTCCACTTGATACCGGCTGCCAACTAGACATGGAGCCATTGATCACTACCCGTTGAGCCCGACAATCTAGCCAGCTTTCTACCCACCTTATAGTGCATTCATCCAGCCCATACTTCCTTAACTTGCTGACAAGAATACTGTGGGAGACCGTGTCAAAAGCTTTGCTAAAGTCAAGAAACAATACATCCACTGCTTTCCCTTCATCCACAGAACCAGTAATCTCATGATAAAAGGCGATTAGATTAGTCAGGCATGACCTTCCCTTGGTGAATCCATGCTGGCTGTTCCTGATCACTTTCCTCTCATGCAAGTACTTCAAGATTGATTCTTTGAGGACCTGCTCCATGATTTTACCAGGGACTGAGGTGAGGCTGACTGGCCTGTAGTTCCCAGGATCCTCCTTCTTCCCTTTTTTAAAGATTGGCACTACATTAGCCTTTTTCCAGTCATCCGGGACTTCCCCGATTCGCCACGAGTTTTCAAAGATAATGGCCAATGGCTCTGCAATCACAGCCGCCAATTCCTTCAGCACTCTCGGATGCAACTCGTCCGGCCCCAGGGACTTGTGCACGTCCAGCTTTTCTAAATAGTCCCTAACCACCTCTATCTCCACAGAGGGCTGGCCATCTCTTCCCCATTTTGTGATGCCCAGCGCAGCAGTCTGGGAGCTGACCTTGTTAGTGAAAACAGAGGCAAAAAAAGCATTGAGTACATTAGCTTTTTCCACATCCGCTGTCACTAGGTTGCCTCCCTCATTCAGTAAGGGGCCCACACTTTCCTTGGCTTTCTTTTTGTTGCCAACATACCTGAAAAAACCCTTCTTGTTACTCTTGACATCTCTCGCTAGCTGCAGCTCCAGGTGCGATTTGGCCCTCCTGATTTCATTCCTACATGCCCGAGCAATATTTTTATACTCTTCCCTGGTCATATGTCCAACCTTCCACTTCTTGTAAGCTTCTTTTTTATGTTTAAGATCCGCTAGGATTTCACCATTAAGCCAAGCTGGTCCCCTGCCATATTTACTATTCTTTCGACTCATTGGGATGGTTTGTCCCTGTAACCTCAACAGGGATTCCTTGAAATACAGCCAGCTCTCCTGGACTCCTTTCCCCTTCAAGTTAGTCCCCCAGGGGATCCTGGCCATCCCTTCCCTGAGGGAGTCGAAGTCTGCTTTCCTGAAGTCCAGGGTCCGTATCCTGCTGCTTACCTTTCTTCCCTGCGTCAGAATCCTGAACTCAACCAACTAGGCTACTCTAACTGATTCGTAGAGTTTAAAGCCAGAAGAGACCATTAGAGCATCAAGTCTGATGACCTGTATATCACTGGCCATTAAATTTCACTCTGTTACCCCTGTGTTGAGCCCAATGACTTGTGTTTGGCTAAAGCTGATCTTCCAGAAAGGCATTCAGAAAATGGACAATCCACCACTTCTCTTGGTAGTTTGTTCCACTCGTTAATCGCCTGCGCTGTTAAATAACTGTGCCTGGTTTCTCATTTGAATTTGTCCGGCTTCAGCCATTGATTGTCCACTACATTAAAGAGCCTGTTACTACCTGGTATTTTCTCCTGGGGTGGCCGTTCTACACTGTAATCAAGTCACCTCTGTCTTCCTTTTTGAAAAGCTAAATATGTTGAGCTCTGTAAGTCACCCTCTGTAAGGCATTGTCTCCAGCCCTCACGTCCTTTTAGTGGCTCTTTCCTGCACTACGCCCAATTTTTCACCCTCCTTTAAAACAGGGACACCAGAATGGTATGCAGGATTCCAGCATCTGTTTCGCCGATGCCGTGTGAAGCGGTAAAACCACCTCCCTCCTCTTCGGCATTACCTGCCCCCACGTTTATACGTACAAGGATCCCATCAGCCCTTTTTGTCACCGTGTCATACGGGCAGCTCATTCCCCTCTATTCAGCATCAGTGAGGCCTCATATGGAGTACTGTGTCCAGTTTTGGGCCCCACACTACAAGAAGGCTGTGGAAAAATTGGAAAACGTCCACCGGACGGCAACGAAAATGATGAGTGGGCTGGAGCACGTGACTTATGAGGAGAGGCTGAGGGAACTGGGATTGTTTAGTCTGAAGAAGAGATGAGGGGGGATTTGATAGCAGCCTTCAACTACCTGAAAGGGGGTTCTAAAGAGGATGGATCTAGACTGTTCTCAGTGGTAGCAGATGACAGAACAAGGAGTAACGGTCTCAAGTTGCAGTGGGGAAAGTTTAGGTTGGATATTAGGAAAAACTTTTTCACTAGGAGGGTGGGGAAGCACTGGAATGTGTTACCTAGGGAGGTGGTGGAATCTCCTTCCTTAGAGGTTTTTAAGGTCAGGCTTGACAAAGCCCTGGTTGGGATGATTTAGTTCGTGTTGGTCCTGCTTTGAGTAGGTGGTTGGACTAGACGACCTCCTGAGGTCTCTTCGAACCCTAATATTCTATGATTCTCCCCTGATGCTCAGATCTGCACAGACAGCAAGGATTGTTGTAGAGGGAGCTACTTGCATGGCTCTTGGGGGCAGCTGTGGGAGATTGCAGCCCATCCTGAAGGGCTGCTTGCTAGAGGCTGTGCATCACATAAGCCACTCTAGATCTCTTGGATACCATAGATGTTATTTAAGATGATCTGGGATCTCGTCAGGAGGAGATGAACAATGGCAAATAAACCCCCAAAGGAGGACCTTTCACCAGTGGAAGCTGGTGTCACCTGCAAGTGGACTGGTAAAGCTGACACATAAGGATATGCTGAGGGCCAGTTCACAGCAGCAAATAGGACTATCTTATAAATAAAAATGGGCCCAGCGGGTGGGAATCAGGATCCAGGTGTGGCATTTGTGAGACAGTTCAGACCTGGGAGCTCGATTCTCCTTGGGGTTCGGCAGACAGTTCACAACAACTAATTTACTTGTGTGCAGTCCTTTTCCAAAAAGTAGCACAAAAATGACCTCATAGGTGTCTATTATTTATTGTTTCCTAATAATTTCCATACTGATATCTGGTAAAGCCAAAACCACGGCTGCTTATTTGTAAACTACATGGCAGGCCATCCAATTTATCCCAAGCTGCAATTAAACACCCGCGACTGGTCCGTGTCAGCTGACTTCACCTCGTCGGCCTCGGACTATGGGGTTGTTTCATTTCAGTGTAGACGTTTGAGCTTGGGCTGGAGCCCAGGCTTTGGGGCCCTCCCTCCTCGCGGCGTCCCACACCCCAGGCTCCAGTCTGAGCCTGACCGTCCACACTGCAGTGAAACAGCCTCATAGCCTGAACCCTGCAAGCCCAAGTCAGCTGACCTGGGCCCACCACAGGTGTTTATTTGCAGTGTAGACATAACCTGGGTTCTTTCATTCTTCGGCATCTCACTAATAAAGGTCTGCAGAACACTGGCTTCAGTTACACCTGCGCTACCCTGTTGCCTTGATAGCCATCCAAAAGTGACACCTGTGGAACCCCATTGTCTACAAATCAGTGTCACCTACACAATCCTGTTGTCTTCAATGGGACTGCAGAGGTGTAGCTCATTGGTACTTAATTGACACTTCTACTGGTGAGGCATGAGGGAGAGAATCCCAGTTCACCATCACTTGGCTGTGTTAGCTCTGCAGTGCTAACAAGAGTAAATTAAAAAATCCCTTTTTTTCCCGCCCAAATGAGCAGGTGATAGGTGGTCAAAGTACAGGAGAACAGTGCTGGAGAAAGGGTGTCAATCCTTTCCCCCCTCTTTCTTTTCAGCTGCAGTTCAAAAGTTGGGAGCAGGGGCAGGTGGAGAAGAACAGCTCAGAACTCCATATCACCAACCCCAGGGGCTCAACACTCATGAGCCAGGGCCCCCAAAACCACACAGTTGTCTTAAAGAAACATGAAGTTTGTTTATTTATTTGTTTGTTTTAATCTTTGGATGCTTGTAATTTGCTTGCTGGTTTCTGAGCCCTGTGAGTTCATTCAGGTCACATTTTTAGGCTTTTCTCCATAATCAGGAGGGCTAGAAACTTACTTTTTTAAAAGAAATGGATTGTTGCATAATCACATGACTCCAAGAGGTGGGGCTTTCAGAGAGATTGCAGCTATCGTGAGACGTGCACTTACATCATGAATATTGGCAACACCATAAAACTTTGGGCGCTTATCCAAACCAAACAGCCCAAACTTTCTGAGCCGTGATGGTCCCAGGATATTAGAGAGACAAGGAAGGTAATATCTTTTACTGGACCAACTTCTGCTGGTGAAAGAGACTAGCTTTTGAGCTACACAGAGTTCTTCTTCAGGTCTGAGTAGCTTGAAAGCTTGTCTCTTTCACCAGCAGAAGTTGGTCCAACAAAAGATATTAACTGTAATCATTTTTTTAACGAGCTTAAGCTACCAAAGCAACAAAAGGTGTGAATTCAAACTTCATTCATGTGTAGACAGGTGATGTTCTGATCTGGACCCAAACACTGTAAGTGGCTGTTATCTCTATAATTAAACTGAACTAATACCCTAGATCCAAACAACTTCAGGGAAGTTTTAATCCAGATCTGACATTTCTGGACAGGTCCTATTTCTATAACATTTTAACGGCAGGAATTATCTTTAGGTCAGTGTTAGTAATAACATGGCTTCTCGGGCAGACCTGGGATTTTCCAAAGTTCCTGAGTCAGAATCCTTGGCCTGTTTCTCACCACAAAGTGCACAATGACTGGTTAAATGCAGTTTCTCTTCTGCAAGAGTCCAATCGTAAAAATCCCAATCCACCCGCAATTTCTGGAGTCCCTGAGTCATTTCAGTAGAGGCTCTTTTTTGTGACTGTCAAGGTTCCTCCCCCACTCTGAACTCTAGGGTACAGATGTGGGGACCTGCATGAAAAACCTCCTAAGCTTATCTTTACCAGCTTAGGTCAAAAACTTCCTCAAGGTACAAAATATTCCCCCCGTTGTCCTTGGACTGGCCGCTACCACCACCAAACTAATACTGGTTACTGGGGAAGAGCTGTTTGGACGCGTCCTTCCCCCCAAAATACTTCCCAAAACCTTGCACCCCACTTCCTGGACAAGGTTTGGTAAAAAGCCTCACCAATTTGCCTAGGTGACTACAGACCCAGACCCTTGGATCTTAAGAACAATGAACAATCTTCCCAACACTTGCACCCCCCCTTTCCTGGGAAATGTTGGATAAAAAGCCTCACCAATTTGCATAGGTGACCACAGACCCAAACCCTTGGATCTGAGAACAATGAAAAAGCATTCAGTTTTCTTACAAGAAGACTTTTAATAAAAATAGAAGTAAATAGAAATAAAGAAATCCCCCCTGTAAAATCAGGATGGTAGATATCTTACAGGGTAATTAGATTCAAACATAGAGAACCCCTCTAGGCAAAACCTTAAGTTACAAAAAAGATACACAGACAGAAATAGTTATTCTATTCAGCACAATTCTTTTCTCAGCCATTTAAAGAAGTCATAATCTAACACATACCTAGCTAGATTACTTACTAAAAGTTCTAAGACTCCATTCCTGGTCTATCCCTGGCAAAGACCAGCATAAGACAGACACAGACCCTTTGTTTCTCTCCCTCCTCCCAGCTTTTGAAAGTATCTTGTCTCCTCATTGGTCATTTTGGTCAGGTGCCAGCGAGGTTACCTTTAGCTTCTTAACCCTTTACAGGTGAGAGGAGCTTTCCCCTGGCCAGGAGGGATTTCAAAGGGGTTTACCCTTCCCTTTATATTTATGACAGTGACATCTCTGATAAACTTCCTTCCATATATGTACAGCTGGTCAAGAATTTGAAATGTTTTCTTTTTTTTCCCCTGTCCAAAACAACCCCTACAATTTTCATGGCCTTTTTAAAAAATTTCCACTTTCCAGGGGACATTCAGTGACATTTTAATAATTATTAATTGAATTTTGTATCTACTTTTTTCACAATTTTATGATCAAAATTTTCCATTTTTCATGGAAAGGTGGGAAACATTTTAAGCACATTTTTAATTGAAATGGTTATCAACTTTTTTTAATTTATTTCCCCCAAAACCAGATTTTGAGCAAACTGGAAGTTTTAATAACTGTTTGACTAGCATTTTCAACTAAAACACATTTTATGACAAAATTTAAAACCAAACAACGTGTTTCTCCTCCTTTGAAGCAAAAACAACTGCAACGCAGAGGAAGTTTTCACAAATCCAGATTTCCATTTTTAGGCCAGCACTAGAACAGAGGGTGTGTTGATCTCCAGTGATGCTAACTCTTGTGATTTTATTATGAGTCCCACAATGCTTGATGTTTTCCTTAAGGTCTCTGCTTCTGGAGGAAAGTGAATAAAGGAAGGTCTGTACTCATTTTTTTTTTAAAAGTAAGATTCTAGCCTTCATGGTTGCCGAAAAAAGCTTGAAAATGTGACCCCAGTGCACCCAGAAAACTCGAAAACTAGAAGGCAAATAATAAGAATTCAGCTTCAAAAAACTGTCATGATTTTTAAACCAGTCTCTCAATTTTTGAGGTGTGGGGAGGGTTATATGATTTTTTAATATTTCATAGAATCATAGAATATCAGGATTGGAAGGGACCTCAGAAGGTCATCTAGTCTAACCCTGTGCTCAAAGCAGGATCAATCCCCGACTTTTGCCCCAGATCCCTAAATGGCCCCCTCAAGGATTGAACTCACAACCCTGGGTTTAGCAGGCCAGTGCTCAAACTGCTGAGCTATCCCTCCCCCCCAGTATTTGGAACTGGCAATACTAGATCTTTGCAAGGAGGCAGTATAAGGCAATGGGGAGGAGGGCACTCTAGCTTAGAGGTTAAAGCAAGCGTCAGGCCTAGTAATCAGAGTAGGCACTGGGAACCAAGCATCAGAACCAGGGATCAGGATCAGAGCTGGAGTCGGTAGCTGGAGCCAAAGGTCAAGCTGGCAGACAGGAACGGGTTCCCAGAACCAAGGGTCAAGCCGGAGTCAGTAGTCAAAGCCCAGGGTCAAACCGGAGGGCAGGAACCGGCTATCAGAACTGAGGATCAAGCAGGAGGCAGCGGTCAGAAGCCAGAGCCACGGGTCAAGCCAGGGGTTGGAACCTGGAGCAAGGAGGAGTTCAAGGCAGGGGCAGGACAGAGGCAAGGCAGGAGTGCAGGAATAAGGTAGCATGGAGCAGTCACTTGGATGGGCATGAGCATTGAGCACCAACCAGCTGCTGCTGGAATAAGGGCCGGCCTGTTGACCTCTCCAGCCAGTCAGGTGGGCAATCAGCTAGCCTGAGGCAGGCCAGCTGTACGGATGAGGTTGCCTGGAGATTAGCTCTACTGCAAGGCCTGATTCCTGACAGTCAGGACCTCAGAAGAGCTTCAAGAGAAGACAATCACAGGGAGCCACCCACTGAGCTTCAGAAGGAAGGGGGGAAATGTCATGGAGGCCTACTAAGTAGCTGTACGGTTGTGTAGGGGGCGGTCAGATGGGTAATGAAGTGAAAAGTTCCAGCCTCTTTAAATCCTGGGATGGGGGGGCGGCATGGCAGGGTTGGGGTCAAAATACTGGGTTTGATTCTCCTCTTTTTTATAGCAGTGTAACTGGCCACAGGTTTGTGCTCACTCATACGGACGTGAATCTGGAGGAACTCCGGTCACTGCCATGAGTTATTCCTTGACCCCGCTGGCTTCAGTGGAATCACTCCTTTTCACAGTTGTCAGAGAAGAATTAGGGCTTGGGTACACTTGGAAATTTATCAAATTTATCAAAATAGCGATTCCAGAAGAATTACTCCGGAATAGTTCGTTCAATATAAGCCCGCCGTGTGGATGCTCTTAGACCAGGTCTATGCTACAGAATGATTTGGGTATAACCACACTGCTCAGGGGTGTGAAAAATCCACACCCCTGAGTGACGCAGTTCTAGCGAACCCTAAGTGCTGATGTAGGCAGAGCTATGTCAGCAAGAGAGCTTTTCCCACAGACATAGCTACCACTTCTCTGGGAGGCGGATTAACAACGCCAATGGGAGAGCTCTCTTCCGCGGGCGTAAAGCATCTTCACTAAAGCCCTACCGCAGTACAGATGCAGTGCTTTTTAGTGTAGGCCTGCTCTTATTCTGGAATAAGAGTGACTTTCTCCTCTTTAGTTTAATCCACTTTGGAAGTGGAATAAGCTAAATTGGGGAGTTATTTTAAAATAGTTCTCCTGTAATAGCTCTTTTGGTAAATTTCCAAGTGGAGGCAAGCCCCTAGGCCCATAATATACATTTCCAAAGGCAGGCGTTGCAGAACCAAGTGGCTCTTGGTAACAACAATACATTGCACTTTTTAGCTCCTTTCACCTGGGAATTGTAATGCACTTTACAGACATGAATTCATTAAGCCTTAGTACATCCCTGTGCAAAAGATATTAGCCTTTGAGCATTGTACAAATGGTCAGACTGAGACCAGTGGTGCCAGTTATGCGGGGTTGGGAGGCATTCAGACCTTCCCACCACCCAAGTGTTTGCGCTCGTTCAAAGTTCCATGGGTCACAGAGTTCTGGATTGGGGGTATGACCCAACCACTTTTAAGCAATGGTTCTGTACTAAATCCAGACAGCTGCTTCTGGAGCGGTCGGGAGTGTCACTCCAGCTGCATGGTCACAATGCCACTGGTATTTGTCCCAGCTGCCCCTCTGAACAGACGGAGGGGCAGCCGGGACAAATTCAGGAAGTGGTACTGTGATCTGACACATGGGATCGCAACACTGCTCAGGTTTCTCCTGACCACCCCTTTGTCCAGACGGAAGAGTGGCTGGGCCAAATGGTGCCATGACTTGGCCCACTGACTGAGACAGATAGAGATTAAATCATAGAAGAAGAGGAAGATTGGGGTTGGAAGAGACTTCAGGAGGTGATCTAGTCCAACCCTCTGCTCAAAGCAAGAGCAACACCAACTAAATCATCCCAGCCAGGGCTTTGTCAAGCTGGGCCTTAAAAACCTCTAAGGATGGAGATTCCACCACCTCCCTAGGTAACCCATTCCAGTGCTTCACCACTCTCCTAGGGAAATAGTGTTTCCTAATATCCTCCTCCACTGCAACTTGAGACCATTGCTCCTTGTTCTGTCAACTGCCACCACTGAGAACAGCCGAGCTCCATCCTCTTTGGAACCCCCCTTCAGGTAGTCGAAGGCTGCTATGAAATTCCCCCTCACTCTTCTCTTCTGCAGATTAAACAAGCCCAGTTCCCTCAGCCTCTCCTCATAAATCATGTGCCCCAGCCCCATAATCATTTTCACTGCCCTCCACTGGACTCTCCCCAATTTGTCCACATCCTTTCTGTAGTGGGGGGCCCCAAACTGGACACAGTACTCCAGATGTGGCCTCACCAGTAATGAATAGAGGGGAATAATCACTTCCCTCCATCTGCTGGCAATGCTCCTACTAATGCCGCCCAATATGCCATTAGCCTTCTTGGCAACAATGGCACACTGCTGACTCATATCCAGCTTCTCGTTCACCATAACCCCTAGGTCCTTTTCTGCAGAACTGCTGCCTAGCCACTCGGTCCCTAGTCTGTAGCAGTGCATGGGAGAAGGAGGAAAGGATTTACAGTTATACTTCTAGCTGGCTTTTTACAGCTGACTAATGGCTCATTTATTTTCTCAGCCATCATTAGATTGAAATGTAACAGTCCAAACAAACTTCCCGCCTCCTGCTTCACCCCTTTCTTCTAAGGGTATGTCTTCACTACAAAGTTAACCCAGGTCCAGGCACCCTTGGGAGCCAAGCTCAGATCTGAGCATCCATACTCGACTCAGACCACAACCACCTGGTTTAGGCGCTAGGATTGCTGTCGGCCTATCCCATGGTTCTCAGTGCGACACCAACCTGCGCTGCTCTGTACATTGTATTTGTGGTGTATCACGGAATTCACTGGCCTCACACCAGCACCTTGGGTCACCACTACTCTTTCCAAGCGCTAATAAGTATGGCAGGGATCTACATAAAGGAAAAGTCCCGTACATGTCTTTTAAGTGATCAGCACTCTACTAGTCCTGGGTCTATATGGTAATGCGACAGGAAGCCACTAGATCATCTTGCCATGATCTCCTGCAAAGAAATGCTCTGTAGACCTCACAGCTCAGAAGTTTACCTTATAATGAACACAGTGTGTATTTTTATTAACCGTAAAATCTATAGGAAAAGGGCCAGAAGATTCTACTATTGTATTTCGGCTGGGCTCCAGGGCTCCGTTGCCGAGGAGCGGCTACTGCTCATTGGCGGAGAGGTGGGAAGTTGATATGGGTGTTTTCTGTCAGTTGCTGTGAGGCAGCTGAGGGAATATGTTTTTATAGGGGTTCAGAAGGAACTTTATGGAGTGAGCTACTTCTCCCAGAGACATAATGAAAATCTGTGGTAATAAAATCTGGTCTTGGGAGAATCGTTTGAGTTTTATTAAGTTTTTCAGAAAGATTAAAACCTCATCTAGAGAACATCCCATTATTGCTATTTGATGCCTCTTTCCCCCACCATACTGCTGGCTCTCTTGGCGTTTGTCTTTTGTAGCAGTGCGAGGGGTGGCTTGGAGGTACTTGTGTATTTCCATGGGTCACTCTGGTTCATCGTCATCTTGTCCCTCCCAAACAGAGCCCCTCATTCTCCATTACTCTGTCTCTGGTGCTTGGGCAGCCGGGGTGGGGTTGGGGGAGGAATGTGGATATTAGCCACCTTTCCGATCTCCGCATTTTGGAGCTGTTTGCGGGGCTGGGATGGCTTCCAGCATCAGTTAACACTATTTCTATGTTGCTCCAAACTATGCTGTGTTATGCCCCTTTATACCACGGGAAGCAGAGAAGAGCCAGATTACCGTGTACTCCAGCCATGATATCCCTCCCGTACCTTTTCTTTTCCCCTGGCAACCCCCCTATCCCAGAGGCTGAGAGAGAGGTCAGCAGCTCTGTGTCTATGGGGAAGTCAGTGTGGCATAAATGATAAAAGTTTTAGGAAATATGACCTGTGATGAAAGGTTAAAAGAACTGGGCATGTTTAATCTTGAGAAATGAAGATGGAGGGGGGACCTGATAAGGCTTCAAATATGTTAAGGTCTGTTCTAAAGAGGATGGGGATCAGTTGTTCTCCATGTCCACTGAAAGTAGGACAAGAAGTAATGGGCTTAATCTGCAGCAGGAAAGACTGAGATACTATATTAGGAAAAACTTTCTAACTATATGGGGAGTTAATCCCCATCATTGGAGGTTTTTAGGAGCAGGCTGGACAAACACCTGTCAGATAGTCTAGGTTAATTTGGTCCTGCCTCAGCGGATGTAGTGATGTTACCCCCCTCCCCCTGCTCTCCTGCTGGTAATAGTTCACCTTAAGTGATCACTCTCCTTACAGTGTGTATGGTAACACCCATTGTTTCATGTTCTCTGTGTATATAAATCTCCCCACTGTATTTTCCACTGTATGCATCCGATGAAGTGAGCTGTAGCTCACGAAAGCTTACGCTCAAATAAATTTGTTAGTCTCTAAGCTGCCACAAGTCCTCCTTTTCTTTCTGCCAATACAGACTAACATGGCTGCTACTCTGAAACCTGAGAAATGGTATTGATGACTCTACCATTGACAATGTGTTTGAGTTTGAGTCAAGATGAAAGCAATGCACCAGCATGGGATAAGGAGTCACTGTCTTTCCATTTGTATATATAAAGTCTGCTGCAGTTTCCACGGTATGCATCTGATGAAGTGAGCTGTAGCTCACGAAAGCTCATGCTCAAATAAATTGGTTAGTCTCTAAGGTGCCACAAGTACTCCTTTTCTTTTTGTCTTTCCATTGAGACACAAAGCCAAGCCCCTGATTGCTTTGGGAGATTAAAGATCCCTTGCCAGTTTTCTTCCCAATATTTATTTCACCTCATTTTACTGAGCCAGAACTAGGAATACAGTCCCCTCTCTAATGTTTAGGTTCAAATAAGACAGGGGTCCCTCCATGGTTGCTGGGTCAGCCTTGCAGGGGGGGAAATAGAGAATCCTTAGGTGCTGGGGTACAAAAAAAAAAAAAACCTCAGGTAAAGCTCTCTTTAAATATTCCTGCAATGTGTGACACATGAAGAATACATGTCGGAGTAAAGGATTTATTGGCAATCAGCAGAACAATTGGCACTGCTGTATAACCCACTCACGGCATCCCCATTTGTGCCTAGCCCAGTTATCCCGAATTCATGCTGATGCCTTTACAATGCATCATCATGTAGCTTCTCATTCTCTTATTTTCTGTAACGGTTGTAAAGCGCCCTGAGATTCTTCTGGACAAAGGGGAGCTACAGCCATGTAAGATGCTAGTATTGTCGCCGTGGTGATAAAATCTGACCACGGTTGGGTTACTGTTCCTCACGTTTGCTAATGGTCTCGCATTCTCCAACTAACTCCCCATCGTTCCAAAATCCCGATGACTAGCTGAATAGCAAACAACCATGATTTATTGAGCCTCTGGAGCGGGGTTTTTTTTTTTTTTTTCTTCAAAAACCATCCTCCAAACTTACATACAAAAGGGAGCTGTTTTCGTCATTAGCCGGTTCTCGGTGATATAACTGGAAACCTCACTTGAGATCATATTATGAAGGAATTTAATATTAATACCAGAATATTCAGGCAGCTCTTCCCACGTCAGACATCTCATTGATACTCACTTCCATGAACGTGCCCGTGGGGTTGTGCCTCTGAAAAACTCCTTCTGTGCCAACCTGCTGCTAGTGCTCACAATTTCAGAGAAGCCAACACCAAAGCTATAATTTAAAAGACAAAACCATGTCTGGGAATCACACCCATACCTAAAGAAATCGAAAGAATTATTCACCTCACTCCTGAACTATCCTGCGTGTCTTTGTTGATTGGTTTATTCCAACAACTCACCAATTGCTCTGTAGCCCGGCCGCATTTCTTATTCTTTTGGAACCGCAAAGCCTGGATTATTTTTCCTTCCCTGATTGCCACTCTCTGCACATTTGTCTGTCTTTGAGTGAGAAGTGATGGCATAAAAGTATTGCGGTGAGAGAAGACGTTTCATTTGCAATCTGTCTTCTGAAATCCTAATGTCGCCAGTTGGTTCAAGGGCATTTTACTCAGACCTGCCTAGAGGCTGGTGCTCATAGAGTTGAGAGGTCAATTGTCTTCAGTGGGCTCTGGATCAGACCCTAAGGCAGTTGTATACTGAAATTTTTGTGCAGTATTGCCACCTAACTTTCTATTTAATACACCTTAATAAGCTATAACCTGTTACGTCTTCTGTGCTTTTCTTGTACCCTGTTTCTTCCTTCTGGTGACATTACATTTTTTCTTTCATCATAGCAATCAGGTTGTATCTTTTCTGGTGTTCTTTTTAGTGCTGCCATCTGTTCTTTCCCCTTTTTTCTCTCCCTCCGTTTCTTCTTGCAACTTCTTCTTTCCGCTGTCTCACAGTTTCCTGTTCTCCAGCTCCTCTCTCTCTCTCTCCTCCCACATCCCTTTCTGTCTCATACACCTTGGGTCTGATTCTCAAACCACTCTGGCAGGGTAAAGGGGCGTAATTACATCTATATCCAGTTTAAGACCCCTTTACATGGTCAGAAGGGAGTCAGGGGGCCTTAAGGTAAATGAGAAGCAGGCCCTTTAAATTTATCCCCAGGGCCAGGGGTACAACCTAAAGCTGCTGTATCACAGCCTTCCAAAAGGCTCCACTCTGGCTTGGTTCTGGAACCGGCAAAGGTTGGCTGAACCACACCCCTCTTTGAAAGCAATTCACACATCTCTTGTGTCATTGTGCAAAGCTACAGTCCACACTTGTGAGACGTTGTGCAGATAAAAGCAAGACACTTTGGACACACATATGGCACAGATTCTTGATCTGAATGGCTTCCTTCATAGTTGCTCCCTGGTCCCCTTCTCACTCATTGTTATGCAGGACACTGAATGGCTAAGCAGCAGTTCTGCAGAAAAGGACCTAGGGGTTACAGTGGACGAGAAGCTGGATATGAGTCAACAGTGTGCCCTTGTTGCCAAGAAGGCCAATGGCATTTTGGGGTGTATAAGTAGGGACGTGATCGAGAGACGTGATCATTTCCCTCTATTCGACATTGGTGAGGCATCATCTGGAGTACTGTGTCCAGTTTTGGGCCCCACACTACAAGAAGGATGTGGAAAAATTGGAAAACATCCAGCAGAGGGCAACGAAAATGATTAGGGTACTGGAACACATGACTTACGATAGTAGGCTGAGGGAACTGGGATTGTTTAGTCTGTGGAAGAGAAGAATGAGGGGGGATTTGATAGCTGCTTTCAACTACCTGAAAGGGGGTTCCAAAGAGGATGGCTCTAGACTGTTCTCAGTGGTAGCAGATGACAGTATGAGGAGTAATGGTCTCAAGTTGCAGTGGGGGAGATTTAGGTTGGATATTAGGAAAAACTTTTTCACTAGGAGGGTGGTAAAACACTGGAATGGGTTACCTAGGGAGGTGGTGGAATCTCCTTCCTTAGAAGTTTTTAAGGCCCGGCTTGACAAAGCCCTGGCTGGGATGATTTAGTTGGGGATGGGTCCTGCTTTGGGCAGGGGGTTGGACTAGATGACCTCCTGAGGTCCCTTGCAACCCTGATATTCTATGATTCTATCACACGAGTTGCAGCCAGCAGCAGGTCAGGTCTTTAAAAAGGCACCATTCCCAGGAATTGCTCCCCAGTGGCTGCCTATCAGAATCATCCGACATGGATGTTATCCTGCTGTAATTACCAGAAGAGTGGGGCCCATGGAATGATTCAGTTTAACAGCATTTTCCACAGGCACCAGAGAAGGATCTGATCTTTTCTCACAGGCACTGGTGGGAACTGAAATGCATAGACGACGCTGTTCTTCTGTGATCATTGCAGTGGCTCGAGACCCCAAGTGAGATTTTTTTGTGCTGGGTGCTGTACAGACACATGGGGCGAGAGAGAGCCCCTGGCTTACAGAGCCTGCAATCAAAATAAGCCAAGGGTGGGAAAAATGGAGCGCTGTTGAAAGACAGGGAATTGAGTCACAGAGAAATGAAGTCACTCACCTCGGGCCACACAGAAAGTTTGAGCCCAGGCCATGCTCTTAATAACTAGGCCATCTTTGCACCTAAGTGGAATACCTCAGGGTAGCCTTTTCATTTCAGGACTGTTTTGAACTACAACCACCGTGCAAAGCATTCACATATTTGTGGAGCTGCCTCGAGGCACGACTGAGTCGTGGAAGCAGCCACAGAGCATGAGGGCCAGGAGAAACTGAGGGGGAACACATGTTAGTCACTAACACCAGGAAGTCTTAGCTGAGCAAGCACCGATTCACACCTGTTGCCTGCAGTCTATCCCCAGTAGCTAATAATAAAACCTCTGTGTTTATACACAACCATTCATCCCCAGTGATCCCAAAGCACTTGACAAATTACACAGGCAAAGGTCATTTCCCCCTCTGCCAAAAGGCAGTCCTCTCTGGCAGCAGGCCCCACGTGGACCACAGCCCGAGGCAGAAATGAAGCTGTGGCCAAGGATAATGTGGGGGAAACCTCCCCTTCTTATGAAATATTCCTTGGGATCTTTAAATATCAGGCCCTTGGCTTGTAAAGTCTTGTCCCGAACACACCAGCACGTTAAACCACCTCCCGCTCAGTTTGTTCGCTTGGTGAAAGGCTGAGCTGACACCACGTAAGATTCCAAGCTGTGGTTCCAGGGAGTCTAAGCATTTTAAACCTGATGCTTAGCCAGCTAAGCCATCCCCTCTCGCATGCCCTTTCGGTGGATTAGAGGTGCTGTTTGTTCATTGTTTCAAGGCACTGAAATGACTCACACTGAATCGGTTCCCAGGAAATTTCGCCAGGTGAGGGAGGGTGACATTCACCAGGGGACCGATTCAGTGGCATCTACTGTGATAACAAAAAAAAGAAAAGAAAAAGAAAATAGAAAACCCAAGCCTCCCTGAGCCTTATCTTTCCATCTCTCAGCAGCGCCGTGGATCAGCGCGCGGCGCACAATGGAAGTGTTCCAGTGTGCCACCTCGAACAATTGTGTTCCGTGATTCCTGAACCTTCAAGCAAAACAATAAAAGGCCAATGATTTTGCAACCGGTCCAGTCAGGAATGCCTGGGAAACACGAAGCCACCTCATTCTCCCAGCTCTCAGCTTGTGGGCCATGCGCTGTCCCTAGAGAGGCAGTTACACACCTTTGCTGTGATCTGCGGCTACTGCTAGACTGCAGTCGGAGGGGTGATTGCAGCACGGGTAGGCGTTCCCATGCTAGCTTTAACATAGCTAAACATAGCCGTGAAGAGGCAGTGGCATGGGCCCTGACACAGGCTGGACAAGCACACCAGGGACCCTGGGTATGTCCTCGCGTTGCTAGCCCACACCCTTGCGTCTTCTATGCTATTTTCAGCTGTGCTAGCTAGAACCGGGTTAGGCTTACCCGTGCCGCTATTACACCTCCATTTACAGTGCAGACACACTCAGACAGAGTCAGAGAGCCAACCGTTTAGCCAACGTAAAACACTGTAGCTCCGTGGGCCTCAGTCAATGAGCTGATGTTTGGAATTAGCCATTTAAGCAATGGGACTGGTTGCCCAAATCAGTGGAGCGACATCCATTTATGCCAGCTGAAAACACAGCCCGTAATCAGAAACAGTGAACGGCTGTCAGGCTCTCTGCTCCACTCCTTGTCCCAGTCAATGCAGGATCATTCCCCATCACTGGAACTGGTGGGAAAACCTGAGCACTGATGGATTGGAAATGGGATTGCAGTTCCACCTCCTCCTGCTCTTTTATTTTTAGCTCGGGGGATTTAGCTCTGATTCACCAACCCCTGTAGCGATATCAGCGTGCAATGACCCGACCCTCCAAGCGGACACACAAGGACTGAATGGGGGATCTACAGCGCTAACAGCCCAAACGGCTACTGTTTGAGCCAAAGAGCCAGACTTCAGCGGGGCAGACTTATGTCCTCTGCGGCTCAGCCCAGAGAGGGGCCTGTAACACACTCATCCGCAAGCTACAGGTGCATACATAATGCTGACAGACCCCCGTCAACGCCTGGCGGGATCGAACCGGGGACCTCTGGAGCTTAGTGCACGAGCCTCTACTGCATGAGCTACAAGCTGACTGGCTGTTAGCTAAGGCTGTAGAGCAGACTCATTCATTGCTCTTGAAGTGGTCTCCGTGCCACTAGATGGGACAGAACCCCACACCCAGGAGGTGTGTGGGTTACACATATTCCTAACATAGACAAGTAAAGATGCTATTTGTACCATCTGAGCACGGCTAAATTCAACCAGTGCGAATTGGGGCTAAAGCCCAAACACAGAGGCCAAAGCCTTGCTCATACAAACTGTCGTGGGAAGCGAATGTTGGGCATGTAGCCAAGGTTCATTTAATCAAGAAACAATCGGTTTTGGACAGAAGTCGTTTAGGAGGCGTTTCATAGCTCCAGACATTTTAAGGCCAGAGGGGTCCATGACATCATCCGGTCGGACCTCCTGCATATTACAGGCCAGAGAATGTCACCCAGTTGCTTCGGTATTAAGCCCAATAGTTGGAGTTTAACTAGCACATATCTTTAAGAAAGGCACCCAGCAGCAGCGTAGCTAGGAGTGGAAATTTGGGTGAGCCCCAACTTTCAGGCTCTGCCTACCACCCAGATTTCCACTCCTAGCTACTCCACTGGCCTGTAGGCAGGGGGCTGGGGGCTGGGGGAAGGGAAGGGAGCCTGGCAGAGGCAAGCACGGCTGCGGGGAGGGCGGTGGGCAGAGTAAGCCACACATGTGTGCGTCCAAGTCTTCCCTCTGCCACGTGCCACTGCATGGAAGGGGGCGGGGGCAGATTAACTCACCATCACCCAAAACAAAAATCAGCCACTTTTGATTGATATGTTGCAGACATTGGGCATCTGAAAGGAGAAATCAACATCTCAAATTACATTGCAGCACTGACTGTTTTGCGGGGTGAGAGCAGATAGTATAGGGGTGGCCAATCTGAGCTGGAGAAGGAGCCAGAATTTACCAATGCACATTGCCAAAGAGCCACAGTAATACATCAGCAGCCCCCCATCAGCTCCCAATCCCGCTCCAAGCACCTCCCACCCACTGGCAGCCCCAGCGGTCAGCGCCTTCCCCTCCCTCCCTGCACCTCCCAATCAGCTGCTTCATGGCATGCAGGAGGCTCGGCAGGAGGAGTGAGGGCATAGCAGGCTCAGGGGAGGGGGGAATGGGTGGAGTGGGGGCAGAGCCAGGGGTTGAGCAGTGAGCGCCCCCCGGCACATTGGAAAGTTGGCGTCTGTAGCTCCAGCCCCGGAGTTGGTGCCTGTACAAGGAGCCGCATATTAAGGTCTGAAGAGCCGCGTGTGGCTCTGGAACCACAGGTTGGCCACCCCTGGGATAGTATCAAACTTTCCCTGCTTGGCGGCTCCCCCCGCAGTGAGGGCGGGGATGACTGCAATCCCAGGGAGCGCCGCGGAGCAGCCAGGGCGAGTGGGCTGCGTGATCTGGCGAGCAAGAGAGAGAGAGAGAGGGAGGGATGGCTGGGCTTCCTCCAGCCCGGGCGTCCGGCCCCTCCTGCCATGCCGTGCCTTGCCGTGCCACTGCCTGCCGGGAGGGCTCTGTGCTGCTCCCACCTGACCCGCCTGCAGGTGAATTGAAAGTCGGCGGCGGAGAGGGAAGGATGCGGGCTGCCGGGTGTCCCCAGCTCAAATTTAGGTGGGCCTGGATGCTAAGTGGGTCAGCCAGAGCGATGCCTCCAGTATCCAGTCATGATCTGAAGATATCAACAGACGGAGAATCCACCACTTCCGTTGGTAATTTGTTCCACTGGTTAATTACCCATGCTGGTAAATATCTCTGCCTTATATCTCATTTCTTTCAATCAGGAAGCAGAAAAAATGCCATGTGACCCAGGCAGCCAATCACAAAGCTGGAAAAGCAAATTCCAGACACTGACTAATTGCCCTGACTAGTCCAAAGGCTCAAATCTGTTTTCAAAAAACCTATTTGCTGAACAATTCTAAATAAGGCCCCGGTCTGCAACAATCATGATCTGCTTCTGTTAACTCACTTGTTCCCAGTTAGCCTGACCCGTCCTGCATCTTCACCGTCCCTTTGCCCAGTTCCATTTAAAAGTGACATTCAAGCTCGAACAGAGAGTGATGATAACTAGCAAACTCGGTCCACCGGAGAACCCAGTCCCTGTCGAGCACAATATGGTCTCACTGAGTCCACATATTTTGGATGTCAAAGGCACCACCAAAATGCATAATTTGAAGCAAGGGGAATGCACAGCACGACTAAAAAGGGCTGCGGTCGGACATGATTATATTCAGCATGATGCAGGGAGACAGACAAAAATTAAAACAAGGCCCAGTGCAGAAGGCTCAGACCAAAAGCATTTGCTGCACCAAAAAAAAAAAAAAATTAAAAAAAATTCCCCATCCACCATCCGGTAGCAAATTACAAAGCATACCGATGCACAAAACCAGCTTCCGTACTTACAGCTCCATCTCCTCTTCGGCTTGGCAGTCCCAAACCACAGCACGGAAAAACAACAACCCTTCTCCCAGAGCTATCTCCCCCATATCTGAGCCAGCCTCTGGGACTCAACCAAATTTTGCACACTACTCTGTTCCCCCCCAAATGGGAGCAAACCTGGTTCAGGGAAATGAGCGACAGCGAGAGAAACCGTTACAGGCAGAACTGGGCAGAGAGGAACGAGCTTCCAGGAATGAAAACAAGATGCTGCTGTGGTCGGCGAAACCTCTACAGCGTCTAACGTGGCTGCTCTAAATCACACGCGGACCAGCAAGAAAAGAAAAACCAAAGCTCTTTCCATCTTGAGCGTAACGCAAGTTGAGCCAGCCCTAACCATGTGCTGTGCAAAAATAAAACCATAAAGCCTCTCTTCGCTGCTCCAGAACAAACAGCGGCTAAGGGTTCTGCGAGAGGTGATGGGACAATGGTGTTTATTATTTAAGGCAGCGATTCCCCCAAAGTGTGGGAGGTGCCCCCGGAAGAGTGCAAAGGACTAGCCAAAGGGGTGTGTATAAAAGATGGGTAGGCTCTTAGCAACACATGGCTGGGATGCAGGAGCGGGTGTAATTGGTTTCAATAGTTTGGGCCACTGTCGGAAGACTGGATACTGGGCTAGATGGACCTTTGGTGTGACCCAGTCTGACCGTTCTTATGTTCTAATCTCCTGAAAGTGGGGACAGCTCTCTTGAAAGTCTGGGAAACCCTGATATAAAGCAGGTTCCTGAATGTTTGTGAAAGGTGCCAATCTGAGACTCCAATTCAGCTAGTGGCTCAAACATGTCCCTTTGGGACAACTCATGTTCTTAAACTTAAGTAGGTGATTAAGGCTCTTACTGAATCAGGGCCTAACTATAGGAATTAGGCACCTACCACGGATGGGCAGTCACCTCTGGGCATATGGCCCATCCATAACTGCTATTACCAAATATTTCCAATGGTCGGTGATGGGACATGAGATGGGGAGGCTCTGAGTTATTACAGAGAATTTTTCCCAGGTGTCTGGCTGCTGGGGCTCACCCACATGCTCGGGGTCTAACTGATCACCATATTTGAGGTTGGGAAGTAATCTTCCCCAGGTTAGATTGGCAGAGACCCTAGTAGTTTGGAGCACAGGTCTGCAGCATGGAGCACGGGTCACTTGAAGGTTTGACATCTTTAAATCAAGATTTGGGGACATCAGTAACTCAGCCAGAGGTTATGGGCCACTTACAGCAGTGGGTGGGTGAGCTCCTATGGCCTGAGATGTTCACGAGATCAGACTAGGAGATCCTGATGATCCCTTCTGGGCCTTAATGTCTATGAGTCTCTGAGTCTATTAGAAACCCAGCAGCTGTTTAACAGTGCACAGCAACATTACTCAGCAAATGACCTGCAAAGATTAAATAAAAGGGTCGTGCCATTTTTTGTTTCTTGGTGCTCTATAAAGAAGGCCAGAAAGGCGTCCCAACTTGCCCTCAAGAGCTGGAGTCCTGCTTGTTCTTTTTATTGTTAAGATAAGAAATATAGTCCAAAAAATTCAAACCTGGGACCGAAATCCATATTGAGGCATCCAAATAAAAGCTTTTATTACATGCTATTGTTATTATTCAGTTACTCGTATTGCAGTAGCACCTAGCAACCCAGCCATGGGTCAGGGTCCCACCATACTGGGCATCATACAATAACGCCAGGTGTCTTAGTCCCTAAATCAGCAAAGCACTTAAACACATGCTTAACTATGCCCATCCCTATTCAGCAAAGCACTTATGCATGTGTTTAGGCCCACCTACTTAAGTGCTTTGCTGAATTAGATCCTTAGTTACCGGGAGACCAATTGCCTTGACTGCAGAGGTAGTCATAGACCCCTTCAAAACACCTTTTCTAGACTTAAATATGTCACAGCTAATCCTGGTGTATTAGGGTGCTCCAGGGATAGAAATTGCCTCCACAAAATGGAGGCTATATAGAGTTGAGGCCCATTTCAAAAGTAGGCCTATAGTTTAGGGCAGTCTCTTCTCTCTCTACTGAACCATAGGCATCTGTAGGGCAACCCTTGGCAGCTGTCTGACAGCTTGAGGCAACTGTGTTCAACAACTTAGCTCAGGAAACAAGGAAGAATATTGTATCCGGTTAAACTAGCTTTGTGCAAGGACACTGGTTTAACAGTGACTCAGAGATGACAGTGCCACCTAATGAATTACCAGCGCCACTTCCTTCTGTGGAGCATTCCCACTCATGTCAGGAACAGGCCCAGACTATGCGAGACAGAGCTTAGATAGCTTGAAACGAGATAGAGAGAACAAGCCACCAGGTCACAGGACTTGAGAATTACTGGGGTACGTTGGTGGACAGGGAGGAAGCCAAAATGAATCATAAATGAGGAAGCGTGAGAAGGAGACACGTTGACAGGATGGATACCGTCATTTCAGCACATTCCTGTTTCATTTTTGCTTAGGGCACATCAAGCACCAGAGACACCGGGCGCAATCCTGCAAGGTGCTGAGCGCCTGCTAGGAGATACTGAGCATGCTCAGCTCCCCTTGGCGTCAGTGGGAGTTCGCTTAGTTGAGTTAGGCCCTCATGAGCCAGCACTTGTGGGAATCAAATTTAGCTTGAAAGCTCTTATTATTTTTTTCCAATGAAGATCTGTGTGTTTTCACTTTATGGGGTCTGCCTCGCTCCGTCATACACAGCAAAAATGGCAAAGGGACCTTATTTATTTCTCCCAGCTGCTGTTTTTGTTTTGTGTTTTTGGCATCTTAACTTTGAAAACTTTTTTTCCTCCCGTCTGGCCGTCTTTTATGGAGGACGTTGAAAGGTTTCTGTAGTCAATCTTTCAAAAGGCATCCTGGCTCACACGATGACAGCTGCAATCACTGTGGCTTTCAATCTTTGCTTTGGTAAGGAAACAGATCCATATATCAGCCCAATGACACATGCTGGAATCTGTGCTTTGCAGTAGGAAATGCTAGCAATATGACTGACCGGTCGCCTTTAGTAGCAACAGCTGAAGTCATACAACATCCTCTGGTGGTCTTCCCTTCGGGCCACATTCTGATCTCGGTCACAGTGGCGTAATGCTGGAGTGACTTCACTGAGCCAGATCCTCAGCTTCTGTAAATCAGCATAGCTCCATTTACTTCATTGGAGCTACAACAGGCTGACTGATGTCAGTGAAGTCACTCCAGAATTACTCCCATTTAAATGAGAGAAGAATCTGTCTCTTAACCCCTTTAGGTCCTTCCTTCTTATTACTTGCTTTGGAATCTCCCACCATCTTTATGCAACAAGGAAACAGTCCTTACAAAACTGGATGTTTGCTGTAGTTGCTTCACAAGTTGTTGGTGTGAGTCTGACAGTTTGCTGTGAATTTCTTTCATTAGCCCACGTCAGCATTTGTAAGAACTGGGCATCATGGCTGGTGTGAGATACCTTATATGTGAGGCTCAAGATACCTGTTGCTGGATCTGTGTCGAGGAGAGAAGTTCACCCCAGTTTACATGGATGGCATTGACAAAAGCACTTAGCGTTGCCCTCACTTTGTCCCTGTTGAAGTAAACACCCACTGATTTCTCTGGGAGCAGAGTAAGACCAATGCTCAGTGCTTTTGCAAATTCCACCTCATATGTGATCTTCACTAATCAGTTACTCAAGGTTTATGCCTCACTAATTTTGAACCTAACAGGTTGCACAGGTAGACACATATTCCCAAACAAAGGAAGTGTTTTAAGGCCAAAATATAACCACTGGGCATTATGTTACATGGTTGATTACAGCCAGTGGATGTCATGAATGTAACAATACAATATGTGATACTAATGGTAGACTTCCAGAAAACTTCCATAGATTAGAAGGAACCAATAGGTCATCCAGTCTGACCTGCGTAACACAGGCCAGCAAATTTCATCCAGATACTCCTTTATTGACACCAATAACTTGTGTCTGACTAAAGCGTGTCTACAAGAAATGCACCCAATCTTTATTTGAAAACTCAAGAGACGGCAAATCTACCCCTTCCCTCAGTAGTTTGTTTGAGAGAATAATCACCTTCATTGTCAAAAAGTCTGCCTTGCTTCCAATTTGAATTTTCTGGCATTAACTTCCAGCCTTGGTTCTTGTTACACCTTGCTCCACTAGATTAAAGAGTCCATTAGTATGGAATAGTTGCTTCCCATGAAGGTACTGTAATCCCCATGATACACTGTGATCAAGTTGCCTCTTGATGACTTGAAGGATGCCTGCATAATCCTATTGGACTGTAGTTAGTGGCAATAAATGTAATGGCCCAGATTTTCAACAGTATTTAGGCTCCTAACTCCCATTGATTTCAATGGGAATTAGGCGCCTAAATATCATTGACGATCTGGGCCAATGTGATTGGTCAATTCTGTTCCTCTAATTGCATGTAAAGCTTTAAAACAAATGTAAATTATGTTTAGAAGTAGGCTATTTCCATTTCATTATAGTATTTGATCAATAGTTCTATCACCATTTTGAAAAATAGAATTACTGAGTATAATATATATGTGGGGACTGAAACCCTCCTACTTCAGGTAGTTCTTAGAGGCAGAATTCACACTCCGAGCTGGTTGTGACCACTGACTGGCTGCACGGGTTGAGGTAAGGCTTGGCAATAACAGTGGCCTGGGTGAAGGGGTGGGGACTTGATTGTGGGCTTGATTTAGGCTGACCAATTCCAGCTGTGACAGGCAGGGGATGACTTGGCTGGAGAACCAGAAATACTGGCTGGTGTTAGGTCAGTCTAATCTGCTGGCCTCCTCTGGGGAGTATCTTGGATCAGGAGCACATAGCGCTAGTTAGCAGAGACCCTGTGCTCTGGCTTATGTTTAATGTGAAGTCATACATGTTGGTTGACTTTTGGTTACTAATGGCATTATGAAAAGGTCGATTGTATATGTTGAATTTTGCATGCAGAGATAAAGATCTAAACTTTCCCTAAAGGGTGGATCTAGGCTGTTGGTTCAGGCTCACCTCAAATTACTTAACAGGATTTCCAGACAGTGCTAACTTAATGCTATGTTGTTGTTAGCATTATTATGGTACCACATGCAATTCCTAAGTACGGTGAGGACCCCCTTGGGCTAGGCATTCTACATACTCGCACTTAGAGCCAGAGGGACAGAGATCTAAGGCAGACAAAGGTTTTGCAGGTAAGAAACTGAGGCACAGGGAGAGTAAGGCCCAGATTCTTAAAGCTATGTCAGCGTTTAAATGCGTTTGTGATTCCGGACCAAAGCAACTTGCCAAAGGTCACACTGGAAATCAGTGGCAAAACTTCCACTTAACCCGAGTTCTAGCCCAGCGGCCTACTGAGAAGGCCACTGCTGCTTCGCTTTAAGAACCTGTAATATTTGGATTTAGTGGTTAAATTTATACCAGAAATACTCAAACCAATTACTGACACCGTGAAAAATAAATAAATAAACTAAAAAAAAAAACAAATGAAGCTGAACCAGCTAGCTGCAGCAAACAGGCTGAGCGTGAAGAAAGAACAAAGTGGTTTTCAAAGGATCCAGTTCAAGCTGTTAAACGTTGCTGGGGCCAGAGAAGAGTCTATTTTGAATAATGCTGATGCTTGGCTTTGATAGGAGACTGTGGTAAAACAGCAGCTTCGCAGCAGTGCAGCGGGCCAGCGTACGCAGCGCCAGCAAGGGCTCAGTGGAACTGAAACGGTGCACAGTCCCCAAGTTGTTCTCGCCTCACCCTGAGATAATGCTTCGGGGAGGAGTTTGTCTGGAGGCAGAAAACCAGGCCTGTGTACTATCTCAGTCCCACAGAAGCCCTAGCTGGAGGCCCTGGAGGTTTTTCGCCTTCTTCTGTAGCATGGGGCACGGGTCACTTGCCAGAGGATTCTCTGCTCCCTGAAGTCTTTAAACCATGATTTGAGGACTTCAATAGCTCAGACATGGGTGAGAGGTTTTTCGCAGGAGTGGGAGGGTGAGAATCTGTGGCCTGGGTTGTGCAGGAGGTCGGACTAGATGATCATAATGTTCCCTTCTGACTTTAATATCTATGAATCTATGAGTGCCCTACACCGGCTGGCTGCACCGCCGTGAATTTCACCATGCGAGACTAGATTACAAGGGGCTGAATCTCCTCTCTGACCACTTTTTCCACCCATTTAACACCACTGACTTCAGCAGAGGTGCTCCTAACGTACACCAGTGTAAAATAAACCTTCCTTAATGGGTGGACACCCAGGCAGCATCGGAAACCACTTACAAAGTGGAGAAAAGGGGTTTATTGCTGGCCTCCTAGGTCCTGTCTCTCCAGCGGATGAAAGGGACCTACTGCTCATCAGATTTTAGGAAAGGGGTGGGGCAAGGAGAAAGGCAAATGAAAAACAGCTACTGTAGTAACCTGTTATCTACAGAGCTCATGATTGGGAGACTCTTGATTTACGAAAGCAGGAAGAAATGGTGAGGGTGGGGTCACCAGCTACGCACCAAACCCTTACGTTCGCCAGCTGTGTTTTCCAGAATCCGCCTTGCGATCTCAATGATCATACTGATTGCCCGTGTTTCCCTCGGCATTACCTCAGGAGCAAACATTTGAAATCCAAGTATACAGCCAATATTCATAACTTCAAATACAAAAGTGATACATGCGTACAGATAGCATCATCATAACCAGCAAATCATAACCTTTTCATAGACCTCACTTGACAACCTTTGTACAAGATTTGTTGCCAATATATAACAGTGGTTGCAACAATGACCTATATGGTCATATTTTAATCAGATAACGTCACAGGGAAATAATATGTGGAGGTTCTCTTTCCTCCCTTCATCTGCTAATATCCTTCTTTGACAGGGTAACAAGCCTTTAAAATGGGGGGAAGCAGTATACGTGGTATACCTCAATTTTAGTAAGCCTTTTGATAATGTCTCACATGACCTTCTCATAATTAAACCAGGGAAATATAGCCTACATGGACTTATTATAAGGTGGGTGCACAAATGGAGGGAAACACATACTCGGAGAGTAGTTATCAAAGGTTCACAGTGAAGGTGGAAGGGCATATCGAGTGTGGTCCTGCAGGGATCTGTTCTGGGTCTGGTTCTATTCAATATCTTCATAAACGATTTTGATCATGGCATAGAGAGTACACTTGTAAAGTTTGTGGATAGTACCAAGCTGGGAGGGATTGCAAACACTTTGGAAAACAGGATTAGAATTCAAAATGATCTTGAGAAACTGGAGAAGTTGTCATCCTATTTATTTCAGACATTAATGAAGACAAATGCAAAATACTACGCTAAGCAAGGAATAATCCATTGCACAAATACAAAATGGGAAAAAAATTGCCTAGGAAGGAGTACTACAGAAGAGGATCTGGGGATTATAGTGGATCACAAACTAAATATGAGTCAACAATGTAATACTATAGCAATAACAACAAAAGTGATTATGCTGGGATGTATTAGCAAGCGTGTTGTAAGCAGGACCCAAAATGGAATTGTTCCACTCTATTAGAGACTGATAAGGCCTCAACTGGAGTACTATGTCCCGTTCTGGGCACCACATTTTGGGAAAGATATGGGCAAATTGGGGAAAGTCCAGGGGAAAGCAACAAAATTGATTAAAGGTTTAGAAAACATAACCTATGAGGAAAGATTGAAAAAAAAATGGGTTTGTTTAGTCTGGAGAATAGAAGATGGGGGTGGGGAGTCGGGAGGGAGGGAGGACATGATAACAGTCTTCAAGTAGGTAAAAGGTGATGAATAGGAAGGTGATAAATTATTCGCCTTATCCACTGAGGACTGGCCAAGAAGCAATGGCCTTAAATTGCAGCAAGGGAGATTTAGGTTTGACATTAGGAAAAAATGTCAGGGTGGTTAAGCACTGGAACAAATTACCTAGGGAGGTTATGGAAACTCCATCACTGGAAGTTTTTAAGAACAGGTTAGACAAACGCCTGTCAGGGATGGTCTAAATAATACTTAGTCCTGCCTCAGTGCAGGGTCCTGAACTAAATTATCTATTAAGGTCCCTTCCAGTCCAACATTTCTATGATTCTGGACCAACCTTTCTCCAGCTCCAAGAGGAGTTTAAAAGAAAGTGACTTCTCAGCTGTCCACGGGTAGGTTACATGGACAGGGGAGTTGTCTCCTGGGACTTAAATTTTAAAAGGTTACAGAGCATCTGTCTCATGGACTTTCCAGCCCCTCCCTTGTCCAGGTAAGTTTTGACAAGTGAAAATCCCATTTTAATGGCTACATTTCCAAGGAGGGAGTGACATGTTAAAGGCTCCTTGGGCATCAGCCCTGTAGCATCTGCCATGCCTTCGAGAATGGAAAAGCCATGTCTGCAAGTTGTGGGACTTGCTCTGTTGACTGGGTCACAGACTTGTTTTCTCTCCCTCCAGTGCCTGACTTATGAGCCACTCCTGGCCCAGACAGGGAAGACTGGGGAGTAGGCCACCCATTCATTGGACAGATTTATTAGATAGAAGAGTTGTGATGGGCTTGCCCTGTGTGCAATGGAACTAAAGGAAACCAGGATGCACCCATGGCTCCCCCATCATCCTCCTGCTTGAAGGTAGCAAACGCAAAATGCCAACGCAGTTGCTAACCTATATGGCTTTTGTATATGCACGCACGGCGCAGAGGTTTGCAATGGGCACACTTGGCAAGTTAACAAATAACTGGCTACATGCTGCCAATGTAACTACAATGCTGAAAAGCTCCAGAGGGAACAGGAGTGGGGCATGGAGACACACTGCTTCATCCTTTCCATGGGCACGGAGTCCATATTGTTGGTGTCACTGATTGCTTACCTTGGTGTGCTTCGCTTGCCTTCATACGCTGTGCACCACTGCTTGCCTCCACCCCCCTGTGCACCATTGTAAGCATCACAGATCCCCTGGACGTTTGGATGCAGGCTGCACATTTCATACTTACTTGCACAGTAGGGAGAAAACAGGCCACGTGAGCCTACGAAGACTTGCTTTGCCCTCAGGGACAGTACTGTGCCGAGATCACCCATATCATTCCTCCTCTCGCTTCCTCTCCCATCATTGGTCTCACTTAGCCCTTTCATTTCTCTTCCCCATATGTATATGGAGCACAGTGTGTGTGTGTGTGTGTAGGGAGTAATATATATCTCCGCGCACACAAACTAAGGGCTTAATATAAAGCCCACTGGAATCAAAGGAAGCCTTTCCATTAACTTCTGTGGGCTTTGAATCAAGCCCTGAAAACCCAGCTGATTCCATAGGCTCTTGACCAGATCTTGTGACCGGTGCGTGAGGAATGTGCTCAGTACAGTAAGCATCAGCTGAAGGAACGATGGTGATCGTTGCCATAGTGCAGGGATACAGGCCTTACAGGTGTTTCCTTTGGGTTGCCAAATGCGTCCCCATGTGAGATTCCAAGTAAAGTATAAAGTGACACAGGAGAAGGAAATTTCCTCGAACCCAGTGCTTTTTAATGTAGTGGGCCAGCAGTAACGAATGCACACCCCATCCTTCATGCAGCTGTAACAGGCACCCTTAGAAAACTCCTGCCTAAAAGATAAACAACGTAGCTGAATGAATGAGAGTCCTGACTTAGAATCCAACCCCGAGCACTTGGCTTGCCCGTGTGAGTGGAATCATTGACTTCAACGCAACTACTCCTGGGAGAAAACGCTGCAAGAACAGAACCCAAACTCACATGAGGAAAGGTCCAAACGACTAGACTACAAAACAGCTTAGCCTGACATGCACACAGGCAGTCAAAGGCTCAGTGATGAAGGGTGATGGGCAGCTGCTGTAGCAAGGAACTGGGAGGAGGGAGCACAGATTGCAGGAGGGAAGAGTTTGAAGGAGGCACCAAGAAGTTAGTCTGTGGGCACATGGCTAGAATGCTCACTGCATTTGCAGCATCTCTGTAAACAGTTCTCTTAATAAAGAACCAGTTTAGTTTTACAAGCAGAGAGTCCTTTCATGTTTTTATGCAGCACATGGTTCATGCAACTCCCTCAAACCCCTTTCACATCATGGGGGGCATTAAGGGTGCTTAGCTCCTTTTGGGATTGTTCTCTAGGTTTCTTCCTTATCTCGCACCCTAAAACGGCTCTGCCTTTAAAAGCAAACTGCTCTGATTATGAAATCTGCAAGGACCGCCTCCAAAAGACCACCTCTTTAAAAAGAGCCAAAAGGTTTCCAGCACATTCTATGTCACCTTTATTTACAGACCACTGCTGGTTAGCGCTTGCTGCTTTCTAATGACATGGTCCACTTACACTTTTAGGACCTGAATCAAATCATGGTAGTCAATCAAAAACTACCAGGCCTTGAATCCATCCCTCCAAGTCCAGTTCTGCTTCCATGGAAGTCAGTGGCCTAATTGCTATGGACTTCAATAGGGACATGATGGTCCCTACCTTGCAAAGCACTTAGGTCCAGATTTTTAAAGATATTTAGGTGCTTAACTCCCATTGATTTCAGTGGGATGTAGCACCTAAATACCTTTAACAATCTAGGTCTTCCTTAAGCATGTGAGTAGTCAAACTGGCTTCAGTGTGCTTGACTGCTTTGCTGGATTAGAGCCATAGGCAGTTAAGTAAAATGTCAAATCAAAATGTGTCACAAAGCAAATTTTTATTTTCACAACTGTGAACTGTTCTGGTGTCTCTCGGTGAGAGCTTCTAGCAGGAAGTGGGCTAGCAACACAGTTAGAGACACAGGAAATGCAGTAATATACAAACCTAGGAGAGACAGGAGATTTTCAAAGCTGATCTTCTATCATTTATGTGCTCTAAGATTAAAGTTACCATAAAATCATCATCTGAAACAAATAACACATTAAAAAAGTTGTGTGTGTAAAGAGATCAAATTCATTCCTGGTGAAACATCATTGAAGTCTATGGAGAACACCAGGGTAAATCTGCCCTAAGTGTTTGCGATGTCCTCTGTGTTATTGCTAATTAATTGTGCCTCAGTCTCAGTACAGGATAAACCTATTGGATGACACTACCCAGAATCCTTAGCAGGAGGTTAGGTAGAGTTTGTAAGAATATTTCAAAATGTCTACAACATTTTTCATGGAATATTGACAAAGAAAGAGGGTTTGGGGGGCATTCCAGACATTTCCACATAATTTTTCAGCTCACTTAACAATGAGAATAATTATGTAGTGGAACAATTTACCCAGGGTTGTGGTGGATTCTTCCATCACTGGCAATTTTAAAAATCACGATCGGATGGTCTAAAAACTAGTACAAACAGGAATTATTTCTCTGAAGTTCTATGGCCTGTGTTATGCAGGAAGACAGACTAGATGATCATACTGGTCTCTTCTGGCCTTAGAATCTATGGCTACAGTTCCGTGTGTGCATTTAGAAAGTGAAAAATAGAACAAGGTGGATCATTAGTGCAAACTCTGATTGCTTGGAGTAGCTCTTCTTGAATGAGCCACCACTTGTAACGTCGACCCACACAAGGGCATCAGAAGCCAGGATCAAACCTGGGACCCCTGGAGCTTAATACGTGAGTCTCTATCGCCTGAGCTAAAAATATATATTTCTTTCTTAACCAGGGTGGTAGCAGGAGAATCAATCTCTAGCTGGCCTAGCCCCCACTAGAGGGAGACAGGGAGGAGTTACGGAAGCAACAAAAATCAAGATCTTTTTTCCCTGCAAAATCCCAAACCTGTACGTCACATCTAATAACAAACCTCTCTAATGAGTACCAATGACTGGGAGACCTGATGTGAATTAGTGAATTTTGCAAACAAGAGAAAACACATGGTTTAAAACAAAGAAAAAAAACAAAAATATATTGCACAATGTACTTTTCCCCCATTTATTTTGTCCATTTTAAGATACTTTGTAGCCTGCCAATGACTGTACTGGAACATATTTTGTAAAAATAATGAAGTCCTACTAATATGAGACCAATATATTCCATTTAATCTTGGCTTAGATGAGGGGTGACACTGATGGGTTCCGTGTGTGTGTGTGTGAGAGAGAAAATAATGCAATGAGTCTATTAGCCATGTGTGAGTCAATGAGATTCTGTTTTGCAAATACATACGCGTATTTATATGTTGAGCTACAGTGTAATCTCCAGATTGTCCAAAGTGACTAACGATTAGGGCTGGCCGTTGATTTTTCATTGAAAAATTGGGTCCGTTGAGTTGAAACTGAACATTTTTAAAGGGATAGGGTAGCTTTCCATGAATTTTTTAGCTCAAAAAAGTTTTGAAGAAAAATATTTTGAAATTGGTGACACAAAATGTTTTGACATTTTTGAAACAGTCTGATTTTCTGTTTCAAAACAAACTTTTTTTAAAAAACAAACAAAATTAAGTTAATTATAATTAAAACAAAGTAAATGGTCAAAACATTGAAACGATCTTAAATGAATTTTTCCATCTAACCATTTTTCCTTTGTGAAAATTTTCAAGATTTCAGCTTTTCTTCCTGTTTTAAGATGGGAAATATTTCTGAAATCTCGGTTTTCATGAGACAGAAAACCATTTCCTGCCCAGCTCTACTAATGCTGTGGATGAAATTGAAACTGTGCCAAGGGGCGTGATTTTCAGAAAGTGCCGAGCAGCTGCCTTCTGAAAAATCAGGTCATTTTAATGCAGCTCAAGCTAGGCACCTGAAACCAGAAGACACTGGGCAATCTTGGCGTAAAGGGGCACTCACCTCTTGAACACCTCTGAACAGCTGTGTGTGGTACCACAGTCCTTTTCTCACTCCTGGTGCCCCCTTGCAGACCAACCTTGTGGGTCTTTCAGTGGTTTGGCTCCTCCGACCAAGTCACAAAGTCCATACGAACCCCTTCCAGGGTAACACTAAGCAATCTATTGACCCTTGTTAGGGTCCTCAGCCCCAGGTCTGGGCTTTTTACATTCAGCCCTTTGTTTGGGCTCTCAATAAGCCCAGTCCCCTTCTTGGGGTTTATGTCACTTTACCTGTGGCTGTTAGGGGAACTCATGCTTGCCCACGACTCCCAATTCCAACCCAGGGACCCTATAATTAGCAGGCACATACTGCTTGATTCAATTTGTTGCTGCTTCTTCCCTGGGCATGTTTTCACCTGGCTCCTTTAGCTTCACTCTTATCTCAGGGTAAAGTTTCTTCGCACTTCTCTCTCCCTACAAACCCAGCTTTGCAAAATGCAGCCAGAAAACAAACTCTGGCTGTGCCTCAAGTTCCACTGGCCAGAGAGGAGCACCCTTCCTTGCCCCTCTCATCCCAGCCAGGAACTCAACTTCTGACGCCAACCAGCTCCTTTTATCTGGGCCCTGAATGGCTATTGCTAGCCCCTCTAGCTCTTGGAGGACTAGCTCTCTGTGATTTCCAAAATGGGCACTCCAGACAGTCCTCTGTAGGCAAGCTTGGAGGACCCAACTTGCCGCTTCTTGGAGCGGGGTGTTAGGACCCTGGGGCCGCCTGTGGGTAGCCACAATGACGGAGTACACCATGTCCCACTTGGTCTATGGCTGTTTGGATAAGGGACTCAGTGAATGAGACCCGCTGAAGCAGGCCAAGATGGAGAGTCTGTGAGGGCTGTTCTAATTACTGAAGAGTAAATCCAGCAGTAGGACTTAAAGGTGTTTGTGCATGCGAAGACCACCAAACTGCCTTTGTAAATGCTGTTGCTGTGTAAGGACTGGGTAGCATTTGGCTGCAGAGATCAAATGGGTAACCCCCCCATACTGGAAGTAGGGCTGTCGGCTGCAGGGATAGGGATGAGCCGCAGGCTGCAGCTAATGGCAGGCTCTAATTTCCACCATATTCTGCAGTCTTTAAATAACAGTAATGTAGTTGTTACATACAAACTTGGCCAAATGGTGGTGGTGTTCTCAAATCAGAGCCATGGCTCGGTCTACATATGACATGCTGGGCAAGGGAATGGGAAAGCAAAGAGGACACGTACAAGGAAAATATTTCTGTAGTCTCTCTTAGGCTGAATGGGTTATGCAGCTAGGGACAGTAAAGCTGGAATTTGGCCTACCTGGCTTGCCTTGATGGAGTGAAAGGAAAAAGCCGGCCTTCCTGAAGGATTCGGTTCTTCTAGAGCATGATTTTAAATACTCTCCAAACAGCCATGAAAGGACGTAACATGTTCTCCCCAGAGCATGCGGTTTGCGACTCAGACATCTGAGTGTTATCTTGAAATACCGAACGAAAATCAGATATTACCTTGGAGGGATGAAGGAAAGGGTCTGGCCTTCCAAAACATATGACATGTGCAGTGAACCTTAGGAAAGGGTTCATTCTTTTCAAGGGCTCCAAGCACTCCTACTTCTCTGGCTGATGTTATGGCCAATAGAAAAGCCATTCTTTCTGCAGTAAATACCACAGCTCTGCTGATTTTAAAGTCCACAAGGGGATTCCGATAGAGCGGTTAGAGCTGTAGGCATTTCGCTGCCCTCATCTTTCCAAAGAAACTGAACATTCAAGGGGACAAGTTCCATTTGGACTGGGTAAACCCCCGAAAGTTACTGGGCTGAATTCATTATGGAACCAATCCCTGGGTCAGTGTGTGTCACCTGTCCTGCTGAGTGCTGATGCACAAAAGATCTGAGTCCATTATGGCTCCCATCTACAGGTGCTGGTCCTTCAATATGAGCTAGCGGGACTTGTGCTTTATTGTTTAGCTGCAGAGGGTCCCTGGTTCAATTCCCAGTCATGCCGAGATCCAGGGAGTTATGGTAGTATCTGCAAATCTCCACTGAAGACGATGGGGTTGCACCAGAGTAATTGAGAGTAAGATTTGGCTCATTGGTCTTTTGTAGTGATCGTGCAAAATGCTTCAAGTTTGCCCACCAGCAGTTGTAAAGTTCTTTTACGGATCTTAAAAAAAATCCCTGTCCCTGCTGATTCTGATCTTTCACATCTGGACTGATTTATCTTTTTTCCTGTGTTCCTAATAGGGCAGAACCCCACAGGGGTCCCTTTTGTTTTCTTATTTCTCTGTGCACTCGTGTCATTGGGTAGGATTGTTCCTGTGGGGACAAGCGTGAGGAAAGGGAGAGGTGTAAATTGCATCGCCCCAGGAGTTGCCCCAGGAGAGGCTGTGAGGCAGAGACACATCTCTGAGGCACAATTTCCTCCTTGCTGCTTCTTGCTATGGGGGCATGGGGCTAGTTTAGAATTTTGCTGCTGGACTACGCTCTTGAGAAAACTGTGGGGGACATATTCGTCTTCAAATACGTTAAAAACTGTTATAAAGAGGCCTGTGATCAATTGTTCTCCATGACCACTGAAGGTAGGACAAGAAGCAATGGACTGAATCTGCAGCCAGGAAGATGTAGGTTAGATACCAGGAAAAAGTTCCTAATGATACGGCTAATTAAGGTCTGGAACAGGCTTCCAAGGGAGGTTGTGGAATCCTCGTCAGAGACGGCTTTTAAGCACAGGCTGGACAAACACCTGTCAGGGATGGTCCAGGTGTACTTGGTCCTGCCTCAGTGCTGGAGGCTGGACTTGGTGACTTCTTGAGGTTCCTTCCAGCCTGACCTTTCTCTAATTCTGTGTGCCCGCTCAGTTACGTTTGCTGGGGGATGGGCCTCAGCCCTGCCCGCCGACTCTGGCTGGAAATAACAAGCAGGCAGCACCCGTTTCCTTTTGTGTGCCACACTCAATATGTGGGTATCCCATGCAGGGACAAAGTGTGTGTGTGTGTGGGGGGGGGCTCCTTAGTCCCCACACAAGCACAAATTACAATCTAGCCCACTGATTGTACCAGCTGATATGTACATAGTCTCAGGTTATTGAGCTTATCTTTCCATTTTCACTATTGCTAGGGTGACCAGATGTCCCGATTTTATTGGGACAGTCTCAATATTCGGGACTTTCTCTTATATAGGTGCCTATTCCCCCCCCCCACCACCTCCCATCCCAATTTTTCACACTTGTTATCTCGTCACCTGAACTATTGCTCCTATTGTAATCAGTGCCCTGATTCCATGGCCCCAAAGCACTGTGCTCTTTTTTTCTCCCCACAGGGGCAGCAATTTGCACACCATCATCTGCCTTATCCATACACCTATGACATACATACATTCCCATTAGGGCTGGCAATGAATTGCAGTTAACTCAAGCAATTAACGGGAAACAAATTAACTCAATTTAAAAAAATTAATCGTGATTAATTGCAGTTTTAATCGCACTGTTAAGCAATAATAGAATACCAATTTAAATGTATTATGGATGTTTTTTCTACATTTTCAGATATATTGATTTCAGAACAACACGGAATACAAAGTGTACGATGCTCACTTCATATTATAATTTTTATTACAAATATTTGCACTGTAAAAAAAGATGAACAAAAGAAATTGTATTTTTCAATTCACCTCTTACAAGTACTGTAGTGCAATCTCTATAATGAAAGTATAACTTACAAATGTAGATTTTTTTTACATGACTGCACTCAAAACCAAAACAGTGTAAAACTTTAGCGCTGACAAGTCCACTCAGTCCTACTTCTAGTACAGCCAATCGCTCAGACAAACAAGTTTGTTTACATATATAGGAGATAACGCTGCCCGCTTCTTATTTACAATGTCACCTGAAAGTGAGAACAGGCGTTCACATGGCACTGTTGTAGCCGGCTTTGCAAGGTATTTACATGCCAGATATGCTAAACATTTGTATGTCCCTTCATGCTTTGTCCGCCATCCCAGAGGACATGCTTCCATGCTAAGGACAGGTTCTGCTCGACAACGATCCAAAGCAGTGCAGACAGACACACATTCATTTTCATCGTGAGTCAGACGCCACCAGCAGAAGGTTGATTTTCTTTTTTGGCAGTTTGGGTTCTGTCATTTCTGCATCGGAGTGTTGCTTTTTTAAGACTTCTGACAGCCTGTTCCACACCTCATTCCTCTCAGATTCTGGAAGGCACTTCGGATTCTTAAACCTTGGGTCGAGTGCTGTAGCTATCTTTAGAAATCTCACAGTGGGACCTTCTTTGCATTTTGTCAAATCTGCAATGAAGTGTTCTTAAATTGAACAACATATACTGGGGCGTCATCTGACGCTGCCATAATATGAAATATCTGGCAGAATGCAGGTAAAATGGAGTAGGAGACATACAATTCTCCCCCAAGGAGTTTAGTCACAAATTTAATTAACACTTTTTTTTAACGAATATCATCAGCATGGAAGCATGTCCTCCGGAATGGTGGCTGAAGCGTGAAGCATTTACAGTGATAACGCTACACGTTTAATACCATTTTCCATACACAGATCTGGCCCTAAGTAGCTGGCTGATGGCCTTTAACAATGACATGCATATGCATGGGGATGAATCAGAAAATCACACGCAACAAGTGTGCTCGCATTTGGCTTTGTCAGCGGTGTGTGCCATAGCATTTGTAAATTATGAGTCTTTCCCCCACCCCTAATGTGTGCAGAAGAAACTCAATCCCCTTCATGATGAGATAGTCTGTGCTTGTTGTGTTTTTTCCATGTCAAGCCCCCTTCAGCAAAGCAAATATAACAGCAATGTCATGCATCATGAATTAACACTTCATAGATGGTGGGTGAACACCACATTAGATGTGCCAAAGCTAAGGAAGGTGAGGAGAATATATATAGGTTGCTAGTCAAAAATCCTTTCAAGACACTATCCTTTCTCAGCCCTCACTGAACTTTTCCATGTTGCTTTAACAGCCTTTGTGTCACTCTCTGGCATGGAAGCGTCTTTAAAAAAAAAAGAGAGGGCAGAAAGTTGTTTGTTTTGCCTATATTGGCCACCCAGTGGAAGCCAAATAAATCAAGTTATTAGGTCGCTCTTGAAATATTTTCCTAAAAATAGTTTTATGTGACTGCATATAAAGCCAGATACCATGTTAAACATGTAGCAATCCTAATGTTTTCCACTTCTGGAGTGCAAGGATGCCAAAGTTCTTTCCAAGCATTAATTAATTAAGTTCATAATCCTCTCTGTGAGAGTAGGTGGTATCCATTCTTTATGGTCAAAGGAGATGGTTAAGGGACTTGCCCAAGGTCATATAGTCAGTATCAGAGCAGAGAATGCAATCAAAGGAATCCAAGTCCTGGAACCCAGTGGTCCTAGTGTCCTACTTTTAGCTGGCCAAGCTTGCAGCAGCCTTGCACTTGACCCTCTTTCTCTCTCTGCATGTAATGCAATAACTTTTGGATGCCACATCTGGTTATTTCCAAACTTGCAGGGAGCGTTCTAGGCAGCAATGGTCAGACCCCTATTGATTCTGGGGAAAACTGAAATGGGGGAGAGCACATGTAGCCCCTATGAATTCTTCAGCACAGCCCCAGCCTCAAGCATCTCTGCAATTGTCTGTGATCAAACATCGGGCTGATGGCAGCCGTTGATGCCTTCCAGCACAGGAATACATCTCATCCCTGCCCATCCTCCCAATAGAGCTTAACATGTTGGCACCCTGAATAGCATCTCCCAGAGAGAAGAAAGAATGGGATGGGGAAGGGTGAAACTTGCACACAGCTGCTGGCATGGGGGGAGAATGGAATGCCTGGTATGGGAGGATAGGGAAGGGGAACAGTTAGACTCCTTAGCATGGAGGGAGATAGGAATCGGAGGAAGAGGTGATGGACACAGCCACTGGCATGAAGCGAGAATGGAGACTGCAGTGGGTGAAGGGGGAATAGGACACACACAGAGCCCGTGCCATGGTGTGTGGGGGGAGAATAGGGGATCCTGGAATGGGGAAAACGTGACCACACAAAGTCCATGGCATGGGGGAAGGTGGAAATGACCAGGAGGGGAATGGGGCACACATGGAGCCCCTTGCCATGGAGGGCACGGGGGTAAGTGGGAATGCAACCGTACACGATGTGACCCAGGGACCACTTGGTGCCAATTGGCAGGGGGCAAAGGGGGTGCAAAGAGTTTTACAGGGATCCCTTGGGTCAATTATATAAATCATAATTCACTAAAGGGTGACGCATGAGGTCTCAGCTGAGGGCCAGTCACATAAGTGATCAATGAGCCATTGCAAAATGTATGTAAGGACAATCTTTTAAGGGGTTGTGTACCAATACTGGAACTGATGTTCTTAAGGTCCGTGAGTTCAAGCAGATCAAAAACATGCACTTTTCAGACAGGCAGGAGATGCATATTGATCAGTCTATATGCCATCTGAGTATTGTATGCTTCACAATGGATGCCTATCTGCATACTGAGCCACCAGCTAATCCAGATTGAAAAGAGATTGCAGAATCTGCAGGAAGGAACACACAGCAGGAGGGTGCAGGGAAAGACCAAAGGACTGTTGTGTTATACCTGGGGTTACAAAGGGACGCCCTGATATCTCTACCTGGCGGAGTGCAGTGCTCAGGTAATCGCATGTGCACAGATGTGGTGGGAAGCAGTATGAGGACACAACGAGAAGACGTAGGTGGGGAAGCTGACAGTTGGGTTGCTTCAGGAACAGAATATCACAGCCAAGTGCGGCTGTAATGCGCTGGAAGGATTTTGAGGGGGTGTGACATTCTGTACCTCGGGGGAACACCCTACACCCCCATGTTCATCCTTATAATATGATTGTGTGGCATCCAATGCAAAGTTTGTTATGCCGGGTGTCTTCGGAAGGCTCATGATGCACTGAGCATTGTTGTTATAGTAATGTTATATAGGTTGCAATTTCATGTATATAGTTTTCAGAGTAGCAGCCGTGTTAGTCTGTATTTGCAAAAAGAAAAGGAGTACTTGTGGCACCTTAGAGACTAACAAATTTATTTGAGCATAAGTTTCATGAGCTACAGCTCACTTCATCAGATCTGTAGCTGTAGCTCATGAAAGCTTATGCTCAAATAAATTTGTTAGTCTCTAAGGTGCCACAAGTACTCCTTTTCTTTTTATGTATATAGTTATGAGGCTGAAAATGTGTCCTCATGGCTTAAAACAAGCCCAGGCAAAACTCTCCAAAAGCAGAGGGGCAGTTCATACCTCATCAGGGCATGTATGGGACAAACCCAGCCCAGCCTCACAGGAACAAAGGACACTGGCCTAGGCAGCAACAAAGGATCTGTTGGACTCTCAAGTGAGTCACCCCCCTTCCCTTGGTCAGTTGGGCACTACAATGAGGTAATGCTCACCTGACTCTGAAGGGGAGGGGGGCAAAGCCAAAAGGGAAGAAAGAACATGATAAAAGGGAGAGATGTTTGCCATGCTCTTACTCTCTCTGCCACCTACGTGTACAGACATCACCGCCAGGTAACTGAAATGCTGATCAAAGGGGAGAGGGCAACCAGCCAGCCTGTGGTGAGAAGCATCTAAGTTTGTAAGGACACTGAAAGTGCTAAGATCAGCTTAGAATGCGTTTTGCTTTTATTTCATTTGACCAAATCTGACTTGTTATGCTTTGACTTATAATCACTTAAAATCTATCTTTGTAGTTAATAAATTTGTTTGTTTAGTCTACCTGAAGCAGTGCATTTGGTTTGAAGCTTGTCAGAGATTCCCCTTGGGATAACAAGCCTGGTCTGTATCAATTTCTTTGTTAAATTGACAAACTCCTATAAGCTTTCAGCGTCTAGTGGGCATAATTGGACCCTGCAAGACGGAGGTTCCTAGGGTTGCGTCTGGGACCGGAGATATTGGCTAGTGTCATTCAGTTGCACAATCCAAGGAGCAGTTTACATGCCAGAGGCTGTGTGTGAACAGCCCGGGAGTGGGGGTTCTCACAGCAGAGCAGGGTAAGGCTGGCTCCCAGAGTCAAGGATTGGAGTGACCTAGCAGATCACTGGTCCGGATATCAGGGTTACGTCACAGTGTGTTTTTGCTCTGATGACATCATAATGTCACGTTCGTTAAGTGGAGGCTCTAGAATGTGTGTTGCGATTTTATTGTTTATGTAAGCCTTTGTCTCCCATGTTTCTGCTTGCTAACATTCAAATCGCTGTCCTTTGCTACATGACGTTACACTTTCTTTCGCTACAGAAAAACCGAAAGTGCTTTATGTGAAGCAGAGCTGTGGTCCAAGGTGTAACTAGTCAGCTGGGGTGTGCTATTGCTTTGAGAACAGCGGGTCTAGTAATTCTGGGATGGCCCAGAGCAGCAGCAGAGATTAGGCATGACAGGGCACTTGGAGGACTCGGGGATTGGAGTGGGCCTATCAGTACCATGCAGACAGATAGTGGAGCCGCCTGGGCTGAGAGGGAAGAGCTTGTACAGCTGTGGCTGGTGGAGTCCCGGCAATGCCTCCTCATTCTAAAGGCAGGTGGAAGCAAAGTGGACAAATTGGAGAGAGTCCAGAGGAGAGCAACAAAAAATGATTCAAGGTCTAGAGGACATGAGCTATGAGGGAAGATTGAAAAAACTGGGTTTGTTTAGTCTGGAGAAGAGAAGACTGAGAGGGGACATGATCACAGTTTTCAAGTACATAAAAGGTTGTTACAGGGAAGCGGGTGAAAAAATGTTCTCTTTAACCTCTGAGGAGAGGATGAGAAGCAATGGGCTTAAATTTCAGCAAGGGCGGTTTAGGTTGGACATTAGGAAAAACTTCCTAACTATCAGAGCGGCTAAGCACTGGAACAAGTTGCCTAGGGAGGTTGTGGAATCTCTGTCATTGGCGGGTTTTAAGAACAGGTTGAACAAACACCTGTCAGGGATGGTCTAGCTTTTACATAGTGCTGCAGGAGACTGGACTAGATGACCTACTGAGGTCCCTTCCTGGCCTACACTTCTATGGTTCTATGAATCCTAGGGGCCCCTGGGAAGCATGAGGGGGAGGGAGACATGATGGGCCAAATGCAGCCTTAGTGTAAGCAGGAATAATGCTAGTGGCAGCTTGTGCCAGGGCTGAACGTGTTGCATTAAGAGTGAAATGTGAACCTTGTCAAGCTCAGTGGGTTCAAAACCTACCTTTGGAAGAGCTCCATGATGCTTTGCTGACGGAGTGAATTCCTCACAGCAGAAAGTGCAGACCTCAACTTTTCCACTGAATGGGTCCAGCTGGACAGCAGCAGGGCAAGCTGCCCAACACTGACCTCCCATCCTCATGACCCCAATTTGCATCACAGCAGGAAGGCAGATTAGTCAATCTTCACTGGCCATTCAGCCTTTGCCCTCTCCCAACTACAGCCAACTATGGGGCCAATGGGAGCCAACCACGAAGGTGAGTTTTTTGGTTGCCAATAAATTGTTTTGCTTTTGCAAAGCATCCCAAGCCAGGTCAGCTAAGTTACCAGCTGAGTGACCAAGGGGGATGGTGCAGCGATGTCCCTACATGTAGAAGAGAAGATATTCCTCCTGAACGGGTTGACTCTCAAGGGAGACCCATGTGTACAAGTCCAACCATACCTGCTAAAAAAAGCACATCCCCATGTCCTGATCCCTAGCTGAGTGCGTTAGCCATCCATCCACCCCTGATCTTCTAATCAGTGTAGTCAGAGAGCTAATTTATTCTCCCACATGGCCCCACCAACCCCCAAACTCTGCTCACACTACTCAGGGGTAGGGATAGGGATGCTATTTTTTTTCAGCAGCTAGCTCCCCTCGACTTCAGTACATTGGATCCCGGCTGCTGCCTCTCACTCTTCTTTCTCAGAGCAGCCTGTTCACTCTTGAGTTGACTCCTGCCCTGGGGCACAGGGCCAGTGGCATCAGGTTTTAGTGGACAACCCCTGTAACACACTGAAAGTGCAGTCTGCTCTTCAGGGAGTCTGCCTAGCCCCCGGTGCCAGCCCTGAGTCATTGGCACACAGCAATCCCGCTGTGGGGCCAGATGGCAATAGCTGAGCGGTGGAGGAAGAGTTCCGTGAGAGCTGCAGTAGGTCCTGGGAAAATCATTAGGAGGATGAAATGGGATGTGTAACAGGAGAGCCCAACAACACCCCTGGGTACTACACGTGCAGCCTGCAGGCAAGAAGGGGAGAGCTTGTCCGAATTAACTTCACCCCCCTCTTCCCGCTGTGGGTTCACAGCCCAGCAATGGGACTGAGCCGTGCGGGTTCTGCTTTGGCAGGAGAACACCCCTCCCGTCTCTGCTATCAACTTATCTGATCCTCAAGCTGAAAGCACTTCCATATGTTTTCTGTTGGCTGCGACCAACACACCCCAAACGGCTACACAAACATCTCATATCCAGGAGCTAAACTCGGAGTTTAAACTGATCCATTTTCTTTTCCTTTAAAAAAATAATTAAATCATATTAGTTTACCAGTTATGGGCCTGATCTCTGGATGCATTTGTGCCAGCACGAGATGGGTCTGACTCTGTTAATTTCAGTGGTGCACTGGCCTAACATTGGAGAATCACAGTGGGGAATCAGGCCTTATATGTTTATTTTTAACCAACCATTTTATCCCTGCTGTACCACCCTGAGACCTGGCTGGCAGCCGGAGCCGTTCCTTATTCCAAAGAGGATGGAGCTCGGCTGTTCTCAGTGGTGGCAGACGACAGAACAAGAAGCAATGGTCTCAAGTTGCAGTGGGGGAGGTTTAGGTTGGATATTAGGAAACACTATTTCACTACGAGGGTGGTGAAGCACTGGAATGGATTACCTAGGGAGGTGGTGGAATCTCCATCCTTAGAGGTTTTTAAGGTCCGGTTTGACAAAGCCCTGGCTGGGATGATTTAGTTGGGGATTGGTCCTGCTTTGAGCAGGGGGTTGGACTAGATGACCTCCTGAGGTCTCTTCCAACGCTGATATTCTATGATTCTATGATAATCGATTCAGTTCAATTTAATGAGACTATTGGCATGGCAGATGGCACAAGTGTCGACAAAGTGTGATAAGAGAGATCCCTTGGCCATCCACCAGAGGCAGATCAGAGTCACTCAGGATGGGGTTACACTCTGCATTCAGGGTCTGACCCCCCATGTTCATTTATTAGCAGTGTCCATTGCTGATGTGATGGCAGATCACAAAGTAGCATCATGCCATCCTGGCCATGCCTTGCTTTTCCCCCGGAAGAAGGCACAGCTTTCCCTCATTGCTTTCTGATGACAAGGCTTTTAGGGTTCCTGATATATGCAAGGGAACTGGCAATGTGAGATTGTATTTACAGACGGTCCAATTCTTGCCCTGCCCTGGCTCTTTTCCATCAGTCTACAGCATAACAGTGCCACAAAGGGGGCACAAAGTGGCCCCAGGAAATACCCACAGTGTAAGGCAGTTCCCTAGGATGCACAGAGCTGCTGCACTGGTCAGCACTGCCCGTTCCTGTGACACCCCAGCACACAGGACATGTAGCTGAAGTGCATTGGGCTCCAGCCATTCACTTCTGTTGAAATGGGCCATAGGGGGCCATTGCAGTTGATCATAAATTAGATCAGTCCTGAGGCTGCTCTAACTTACACCAGGGGCTGGGCACGCCCCCCAAATGACCTGGGAAGACAGGAGATGCAGAAGCAACTTAAAGCCAACTTTGCCCCCCTGCCCCTGTTCCTGCACAGGGCGTGATTCAGTGAGAATGGAGAATCGGACCCAAGCACTCCAAAGTTGCCCTTTTTGTCATCTGGCACAGCAGCCCCACTCACCACAAAGGGTGGGACCTGTGGTGCGCAGGGATGATTATGGACTTCACAACAGAAGTTTTCTTTAGCGGCTGGAAAATATGCACGAGGTGGGCAGCATGAACATTTCAGGGACACCCTTAAAAGCAACTCAAAAGCCACTGCAGCAAATATAAAACATCTGGGAGAGAAAGACTGAAAGTTGTGGTCAAGAGCCAGAGTTAGTTCATGGCAGAGATTTGGGTCCTCACACAGGACCTGATCCAAAGCCCATTAAAAAAATAATGGAAAGATTCTCATTAGCTTCATTGGATTGGTCAGGCCTTTATTGTATCCCCACTGTCAGGGCCCAATCGTTCCCTGCAGTATAATTTCTAGTGCTTGTTCTGGTCCAGTTTTTCAGCAGAGCTGGCCAGAAAACAAGAATTCCATTTTGGGGAAAATGTCAAGGTTTCTGCATTAGGTTTTGTGCCACAGCAGGACCAAATTAAGACCTTTAAACAAACAAACAAACCCACCCTAGTAATAAGGGCACTGGCCTGGGATGTGGGAAACCCTGATTCAAATCCCTGTTTGGCCTGATTTGAAACAGGGACTTGAACCTGTGTCTTCCACATCCCCTCTGACTGCTCTAACAAGCTGTAGAGTCAGGCTCTCCCATTAGAGAGATGGTGCACTTTGTGTAAGTAATTAAAAGTTCAATTGGGCAAGAAAGCAATACTGATTCTATAGCCCACTAATCTGGGCATTCCCCTGGGAATTGGGAGAGCCACCTTCAAGTCTCTCCCCTGAAACAAGCAGGAGGGAGTAGGATATCCCAAGTGAATATCCTACCCACTAGGCTATCAGCTATTCCGATCCTAATCTCTTCACCTGAGAAATCCTCCTGAGTGAGGCACAGGGAACAATTCCACAGAGCAGTGCTTCATGGCCCACAAAGGAGGTGGGAATCACCACTGTGGTCTCTCTGGAGTCCATCCCCCATACACAGGGGTTTGGTTGTGCTTCGGGTCTAGCATGGCCACACAAAGAGGGGCAGGTCTCTCCCCTCCTTAGCCACTAAACACATCCATAAAAAGACCCATTGACTCTGGTTTTCTGAGCGCTTGGAGTCAGGCAAAGGACCACCAACAATCTGCAGCAAATAATGTCGAATATATGGTCCAGAAAGGACTGTTTTGTAGCTGTGCGTAAGCTCTTTATGTTCTTGGGAAAAGCCAACATAAAGCATTTTTATTGCAATAATAAAACTTGAAACTCGTATGTGGTCGAAGAAGGAAGCAAGGAGGAGGCTGTGGCAATTGCTCCTACCAAATCACTACATGGGACAACAGAGGAGAGAAGTATCAAAGGGATCAGATGGGACACTACATGGGAATAAGCATCAGAGAATGCTCAGGTGTCCACCCCTATAGGAGGGGTCAGTTATGCGGAGCCTTCTATGCATGGCCACATCACAGCAAAGCTAATAGGAGTGGTTGGGTGATCACCAGGTCCTGGGATTTTACAGCTGCTTTATTTTTTCCCTGGTGTCTTTCTTTAAAAAAATAAATAAATAAAAAGAAGAAAATTTGCTACCCCAGAGCATGGATCTGAGAGTCAATAAATGCATTTCTCAGCTGCTTTCAAAATGCACCTGAGGACTTCGTATTTGGAATACAGACCTGTCACTAATCATGTAGTGCATGTCAAAAAACATGTGTGTGAGGGTGAGGGGCAGAGCAGAGATGGGGTGGTGGAGTGATGGGGTTGTGATGGTACATGTGATGAGGTACGTATGTTTGGAATGCTGGGTGTGAGAACATGGTGAAACTGGTTCACAATTTGAAGGTGGAAGGCAGCTTGGGTGAAAGTGATCATGAAATGATAAAGTTCATGCTTCTAAGGAATGGTAGGAGGGAAAACAGCAGAACAGAGGTAATGGACTTCAAGAAGGCAAACTTTAGCAAACTCAGAGAATTGATAGATTCCCATGGGAAGTAAGTCAAGTGTTCTGGAGAGTTGGCAGTTTTTTTTAAGACTTTATTAAGGCACAAGAACAAACTAACCCAATTCATAGGAATGATAGATAGTATAGTAAGACTGCCCTGGCTTAATCTTCAGTGACCTGAAACTCCAAAAGGAGTCCTACAAAAAGTGGAAACTAGGTCCACAAAGGATGAGTATAAAACAAACACACTAGCATGTAGGGACAAAAGAAGAAAGGCACAAAACAAGATTAAATTAGCTAGGGACATCAAGGGTAACAAGAACACATTTTACAAATACATTAGAACCAAGAGGGAGACAAAAGACAGGGTGGGCTCATTTCTCAATGAGGAGGAAACACAACAACAGAAGTGCTGAATGCCTTTTTTGTCATTTCTCACCAAAAAGTTTAGCAGTGATCATATGACTAACATAGTGAATATCTGTGCAAATGGGAGAGGAACTGAGGCTAACGTGGGAAAGAACAAGTTAATAATTACTTAGAAAAGTTTGACATCTTCAAGTCAGCAGGGTCTGACCAGATACATCCTGGAATACTTAAGGAACTGGCTGATGAGATCTCTGAGAACTCATAGAGGATAAGAGAGATTCCAGAGGACAGGAAAATGGAAGATATAGTACCTATTTATAAAAAAAGGAAAAAGGACAAAACAGGGAATTATAGGCCAGTCCATTTAACTTTGGTACCCAGAATGATAAAGGAGCAAAGAATCAAAGAATCATTTTTTAAGCACCTAGATGATAAGGTGCTAAGTAATGGTCAACATTGAATTGTCAAGAACAAACCATGTTAACCTAAAATCCTTCTTTGACAGGGTAATAAGCCTTGTGGATGGAGGGAAGCAATAGATGTGATATACCTCAACTTTAGTAAGACTTCTGATATTGTCTCACATCACTGTCTCCTAAGCAAACTAGGGAAATATAGCTGGAAGGGCATATCAAGTGGGGTCCTGCAGGGATCTGTCCTGATCTGGTTCCATTCAATATCTTCATAAATGATTTGGATAATGGCATAGAGAGTACACTTATAAAGTTTGTGTCTGATACCAAGCTGGGAGGAGTTCCAAGCACTTTTGGGGACAGGTTTAGAATTCAAAGTGATCTTTGCAATGGTCTGAAATACATAGGATGCCATTCAATAAGAATAAATGAAACGTACTACACTTAGGAAGGCATAATCAATGACACAAATACAAAATAGGAAATGACTGCCTAGGAAGGAATACTGCAGAAAAGCATCTGGGGGCTATAGTGGCTCACAAACTAAATATGAGTCAGCAATGTAATACTGTTGCAAAAAGAGAGCACGTCATTCTGAGATGTATTGGCAGGAATGTTGTACGCAAGACATGAGATGACTATAACAGGGTTCAAAAAAGAACTAGATGAGTTCATGGAGGATAGGTCCATCAATGGCTATTAGACAGGATTGGCAGGGATGCAAAACCAGAAGTAATTGTTCCACTCTACTCAGCAATAATAAGGCCTCAACTGGATTACTGTGTCCAGTTCCAGCAGCACACTTCGGGAAAGATTGGAGAAAGTCCAGAGGAGAGCAACAAAACTGATTAAAGGTCTAGAAAACATGACCTATGAGGGAAGATTGGAAAAAATGGGTTTGTTTAGTCTGAAGAATAGAAGACTGAAGGCGGGCATGACAACAGTCTTCAAATATGTAAAAGGTTGTTATAAAAAGGAGGGTGATAAATTGTTCTCTTTATCCACTGAAGAACTAATGGGTTTAAAATGCAGCAAGGGAGGTTTAGGTTAGACATTACAAAAACTTTGCAACTGGAAGGGTAGCTACAAATTTCCTAGGGAGGCTGTGGAATCTCTGTCACTGAAGGTTTTTAAGAACAGAGTAGACAAACCCCTGTCAGGGATGGTCTAGATAATGCTTATTCCTGCCTAAGTGCAGGAGACTTGACTAGATGACCTACGGAGGTCCCTTCCACTCCTACATTTCTATGATTCTGTGTGTGATGGTGTGAGTATGATGCAGCGTGTGTGATGTATCCATGCAGTGAGAGGTGTATGTGTGTGATAGCACATATGTGATGGGGTGTGTGGGTGTGAGAAAGAGAGACAGATCGTACATGTGCGATAGGGTTTGTGTGTGTGAGAATATACATGTGATGGGGTTTGTGTGTGAGATAGTACACGCATGATGCTGTATGTGACGGGGTGCGTGGGTTTGGGATGCTGTGCATGAAAGGGCCAGACCCAGAAAAATACACACACAACTTTTGTAGCCTCAAAAGGACCCAGGTGCCAACCTCACAGAGGGTCAACAACCTTGGAGATAGATCCAGCCTCACATGGACACTGCCCCCTTCCCTAACCCAGACCCCCCAAACATCCAGCTGCATGCCCATGTGCTTTAGAGCCCGATTGCACAGCAATCAAGTCCCTGAGCTTATCTGTCCTCACTGGCAGCAGGGGGGTTTACTCCTACCCTGGAGCAACTCTGCTATAGGCTGATAGGCTGCCTGGGTTGCAAGGCTCGTCTCTGGGCTGGATAGTTAATGATTAAATAAAAAAAACTATCCTGTTTGTTGCCTTTCTTTGTGCAAGTGTGGAGCAGAGGCAGGTGGGATTCAGACCTTTCTGCCCCTTTGGCTGCTTTGTTACTGATGTAACTCCAGGCCAGAGCCTTGAGCAACGAAAAGACGCAGAATAACTTTGGGCCACTGCCCTTTAAGAGCCGTCTCCATCTAACTAATAGACAACCGAGCCTGACTCAGCCCTCGGCTGGCCGATAGGCTTTGGAATCAAAGCCATTGGCCAGCCAGGAGGGCAATATTAAAATAACCACACCCAGGCCTATTCCCCTTATTGTACAGGGAGGGAATCTGGAGAAGCAAAGAAGGGGTTTGTGCAGAACCAGGCTATGAGTGAGTGACAGGGCGGGGGCTGGAATCTGTGATCTGCCCCAGTCCCTGTAGGTTGCTCTTGGAACATAAAGGGAACAGAACCAGATGCTTGGGAGTATTCTCCCTAGGAGGGGGTTCTTCTGGCAGCGATGAGCTGCTGTAATGGCTCTACGCAGACCCCCTCACTTATTGCAGTCCCTGCCATCCGGGGTATTTAGTGCCTGCTGTACTCTGGCTACTCACCCTCGGGGCTGGGGGGGCGGGGGGGGGGGGGTTGAATACAAACCTACATGGTTTAAAGGAGTCCTGAGGCTGCTCTAAATTCTGCCAGGCTCGCACAGGTTGCCGGCCAGAAACAGGTTACAAGGAAGTGCAAAGGCAGCTTGATGCAGGAACGGAAGAAGAGAGAGAATCTGGCTGCAAGCCTCCTTATTCGGAGACCTGTGCTTCTGCTTTGGCACATTGCTCTGAGGAAGGGAGTCCCTTCCGCTCCAAGCGAAGACAAGGGGAGTGGAGTATACTCAGCTCCTTGCAGGATCAGGCCTCTGCCACATGGGTGCTGTAGGTCAGACAGCCTTGCCTCATTTCATTTGATGGTGCTTGGCAATCCCAGGGGGAAATACGTTCGTCACGCATAAGGGTTGCCTGAATCTGTATCAGCTGTTGGGGGGAGAGGGGGACAGGCCCACATGCTGTTCCTTCTTTGTGCAGAATGGGGCTGTATTTGCAGGCCCGCTTGTTAAAAATCAGCAGCTTGTCATGTGGCTCTCATACACACTCTCATTCTGCTCTCCCTGGCACTGGTGTAAATCAAGAGTAGCTCCACAGAAGTCCATGAAATTACTCTGCTGTAACCCTGGAGTGAGATCAGAATCACTCAACTTTCATAATGCATAACTATGGGCGGCAGTCCACGCTCAGTTACACCTGTGTAAACGTAGAGCATAAAAGGGAGGCAAATTCAGGGTTCCCATGCCACCTTAATTCAGCCCCCTTGTGCATATGCACTATGGTAGTTTTTCATCACATGATCACATGCTATTTTTCCCCATGGGAACCCTGCTTTATTGAGTGCACAGGATGGATCCTGCTCTGGGAATGAATCAGGGTTGTGCAGTGAAGGAGGCTGCTGAAGGACTCCTGCAAGGTATGGGGTGAGTGATGCAGAGGATTGCAGGGAAAGAGAGGAAGGTCTCCTGCTTAAGGCAGCTGAATGTTTCCCAGGCACATTGGATTCTATCCTTGTGTCTGCCACAGAATTACAAGTGCAAAGTATTTAATTTAGGAAGGAAAAATCAAAAGCATAGCTACAAAATGGGGAGTAACTGGCTAGTTGGTAGCACTGATGAAAGGGATCTGGAGGTTATAGTAGATCACAAATTGAAAATGAGTCAACAATATGATACTGCTGTGAAAAAGGCTAGTATCATTCTGGGACGTATTAACAGGAGTGTCAGATGTATGACGTGGGAGGTAATTTTGCTGCTCTACTCGGCACTGGTGAGGCCTCAGCTGGAGAACTGTGTCCAGTTCTGGGTCTCACACTTTACAAAAGTTGTGGACAAATAGGAGAGCGTCCAGAGGAGAGCAACAAATATGATCAAAGATTTAGAAAACCTGCCCGTGAGGAAGGGCTAAAAAACCCTGGATATGTTTAGTCTTGAGAAAAAAAGACTGAGGGGGGAACCTGATAACAGGTTTCAAACATGTTAAGGGCTGTTATAAAGAGAGGGATCAATTGTTCTCCATGTCCACTGAAGGTAGGACAAGAAGTGAAGGGCTTGATCTGCAACAAGGGAGATTTCGGTTAGGTAGTAGGAAAAAACTTTCTAACTCTCAAGGTAGTTAAGCTTAGGAACAGGCTTCCAAGGCAAGTTGTGGCATTCCCCACTATTGGAGGATTTTCAGAACAGGTTGGACCAACACATGTCAGGGATGGTCCAGGTTTACTTGGCCCTGCCTCGGTGCAGGGGGCTGGTCTTGATGACCTTTCAAGGTCTCTTCCAGCCCTCAGTGCCTGTGCTTCTTAGGGGACATACACCTACATCATACAAGGTGCTTCCACGCTTGAAATGACACCCAGTCTCCTTACAGAGGTTAAAGGCTAAACTGACCATAGAGACTGGACTATTCCTCTGTCTGTAGAGCTGGTCCCTGCAGAGCTGGGCTAATGGACATTGTGGGTCTGTGTGGGTAAACTTGGGCTGCCACTGTCTGTGCAGCACCTAGAAAAATTCACCAGTTGTAGCCTTGCCATGGTTGGCCTGATTCCGAGATTGGGTCTGTGCAACTTCAGGCTAATGATTTCCACCTGTGTGAGAGCAGAATTACTTCCACGCTGTTCTCCTTTTGGACAGATGCTACCGGTATCAGCCAAGACATACAAGTGTTCTTCGATTTCCTCATCTTAAGTGGATTCCAGGTTGTGCAGTTGATCTAATTCAGTGTGACTGGCGTGGACCCAGCTTTCAGGAACCTCATGGTGAGCGAGCCAGTGTTGTACCACCAACAGGTTGACAAAGAATTTCGGAGTGTTGTCCCTGGGAACAGCATGCGGCATGATGCTAAAGGTCAGACATGCGTGCCTGTTTGTTGGAGAGCAGACATGAAGCAGTGCAATGCCCTTGGGTGATGGCAGCTCTCACAGACCTTGGGAGACAGGCCAGTCCTTGCTTACAGACAGCCCCCAACCTGAAGCAAATACTCACCAGCAACTACACACCACACAACAAAAACTCCAGCCCAGGAACCAAACCCTGCAACAAACCTTGTTGCCAACTCTGTCCACATATCTATTCAAGGGATACCATCATAGGACCTAACCACATCAGCCACAGCATCAGGGGCTCATTCACCTGCACATCTACCAATGTGATATATGTCGTCATGTGCCAGCAATGCCCCTGTGCCATGTACATTGGCCAAACCAGACAGTCTCTACGCAAAAGAATAAATGGACACAAATGTGACATCGGGAATTATAACATTAAAAAACCAGTAGGAGAACACTTCAACCTCCCTGGTCACTCAATAATGGACTTAAAAGTAGCAATTCTTCAACAAAAAAACTTCAAAAACAGACTCCAGCATGAAATTGCAGAACTGGAATTAATTTGCAAACTGGACACCATCAAATTAGGCCTGAATAAAGACTGGGAGTGGATGGGTCACTACAAAAGCTAATTTTACCATACTAAGTTCCCCCTACTGTTACTCACACCTTCTTGTCAACTGTTTGAAATGGGCCACCCTCATTACCACTACAAAAGTGATTTTTCCTCCCTTGGTATTCTACTGTTAATTGAATTGTCTCATTAGACTGACCTCCCACTTGCTAAGGCAACTCCCATCTTTTCATGTACCATGTATATGTATATCTGCTACTGTATTTTCCACTCCATGCATCTGATGAAGTGGGTTCTAGCCCACAAAAGCTTATGCCTAAATACATTTGTTAGTCTCTAAGGTGCCACAAGGACTCCTTGTTGTTTTTGCTGACACAGACTAATGCTGCCACCACTCTGAAATACATCGGAGATTGAACCTCCAGAGCTAAACGGCTACATCTTGAGCTAGAAAGCCAAAGCTCTGCAGCTAGAGACGAGAACAAGCGAGATCCACTGTGGTGCAGCACAGCAGAGGCTGTAACACCCATGCACCAGCCAGTAACACTTGCAAACCTCAGTCCCTGGAAAAATCATGGAGCAGGTCCTCAAAGAATCAATCTTGAAGTACTTGCATGAAAGGAAAGTGATCAGGAACAGCCAGCATGGATTCACCAAGGGAAGGTCATGCCTGACTAATCTAATCGCCTTTTATCATGAGATTACTGGTTCTGTGGATGAAGGGAAAGCAGTGGATGTATTGTTTCTTGACTTTAGCAAAGCTTTTGACACGGTCTCCCACAGTATTCTTGTCAGCAAGTTAAGGAAGTATGGGCTGGATGAATGCACTATAGGGTGGGTAGAAAGCTGGCTAGATTGTCGGGCTCAACGGGTAGTGATCAATGGCTCCATGTCTAGTTGGCAGCCGGTGTCAAGTGGAGTGCCCCAGGGGTCGGTCCTGGGGCCGGTTTTGTTCAATATCTTCATAAATGATCTGGAGGATGGTGTGGATTGCACTCTCAGCAAATTTGCGGACGATACTAAACTGGGAGGAGTGGTAGATACGCTGGAGGGGAGGGATAGGATACAGAAGGACCTAGACAAATTGGAGGATTGGGCCAAAAGAAATCTGATGAGGTTCAATAAGGATAAGTGCAGGGTCCTGCACTTAGGACGGAAGAATCCAATGCACCGCTACAGACTAGGGACCGAATGGCTAGGCAGCAGTTCTGCGGAAAAGGACCTAGGGGTGACAGTGGACGAGAAGCTGGATATGAGTCAGCAGTGTGCCCTTGTTGCCAAGAAGGCCAATGGCATTTTGGGATGTATACGTAGGGGCATAGCGAGCAGATCGAGGGACGTGATCGTCCCCCTCTATTCGACATTGGTGAGGCCTCATCTGGAGTACTGTGTCCAGTTTTGGGCCCCACACTACAAGAAGGATGTGGATAAATTGGAGAGAGTCCAGCGAAGGGCAACAAAAATGATTAGGGGTCTAGAACACATGACTTATGAGGAGAGGCTGAGGAAGCTGGGATTGTTTAGCCTGCAGAAGAGAAGAATGAGGGGGGATTTGATAGCTGCTTTCAACTACCTGAAAGGGGGTTCCAAAGAGGATGGCTCTAGACTGTTCTCAATGGTAGCAGATGACAGAACGAGGAGTAATGGCTTCAAGTTGCAGTGGGGGAGGTTTAGATTGGATATTAGGAAAAACTTTTTCACTAAGAGAGTGGTGAAACACTGGAATGCGTTGCCTAGGGAGGTGGTGGAATCTCCTTCCTTGGAAGTTTTTAAGGTCAGGCTTGACAAAGCCCTGGCTGGGATGATTTAACTGGGAATTGGTCCTGCTTCGAGCAGGGGGTTGGACTAGATGACCTTCAGGGGTCCCTTCCAACCCTGATATTCTATGATTCTATGATTCTATGATTCTATGATTCAAACAAAGCTATCCAAGGGCCCGGCCAAACTCTTAGGTATGAACAAAATCAGACACTGAATACTGAAGCAGCCTTCACCCTATGGTGGGCTGGTTATATTACAAATGAAATTATCCTCCTTTTCCCTGCCTGCTTATTGACCTCACCAATAACATCTTGTCTATTTAGACTGGAAGCTTTTTGGTGCAGGAGCTGTCACTTACTAATTCTACATGCCTGGCACAATGGGGCCCCAGCATAGATGAGGGCTTTAGATGCAGCAGCAATGCAAATAATTAATAAAAAATCCTGGCAGATGATGTGATGGGCAAGTCCTGAATCAGCCTTGACTCAGCAGAAGGCTGATTATTGTCACAAATTATTATCACACACATTGCTAATGCAGTGCCAGGAGCAGGAGGAACACAGTGTAAGAGACTGTCCCTGCCTCAAAGAGCTTACAGTCTGAACAAACAAGATGGAGGAAAGGGGAAACTGAGGCACAGAGTATGGAGGTGACTTGTCCAAGGTCACGAAGCAGATAAGTTGCAGAGCTGGAAATAGAAACCAGGCCACTAGTGTTGCAGTCCACTGCTCTACCCACGGTACCACACACGAGAAGGGCTTATATCATGTCTTACCACAGGTTTTTAATTCTTTAATATCTTTTTTTAAAAAAAGAGGATTTTCCTAAATGCCGAGTTTGTAAATGGCAATGCAGATGCAGCAGAAACCCTTTAAACTGCAACACAATTTCTTGGGCTCAGAGGCCAACAGACTCATTCCCCTTCCTTGATTATGGTCCCAACAAGCATTTATGTGAAATAATTCTGCCTAACAGACAGCAAGATTTTGTGAGGGGCTTGCAGAACTCGAGAGGTTGATTTAGCTTGCTGGTGTGACCAGCCTTTCTGTGACTGAGAGCAGCATTGCATTAGCAGACACCAAGTATCCTGCACTGGGACCACATCCTTGCTTGGCACAAGACTGGCCAGAGCCATGCTGTTTACCAACCATAAGTGGTGTCGGAAACGTACCGGGTGAAACAATCAACTGGTCCCTACTGGTGATGTTTAAGATGGGAAAAACCACGTATCTTGGCCAGTGCCCAATGAAATGCTTCCTCTCACAGCTGAAAGGAGAGGGAAAGTGAGAGGAAGCATTTCACTGAGCGCTGGCCAAGATAGGCAAATTTTAGAGGTAAATGGATTCCCAGTGTCACTTTGAGTCCAGCCTAGGTCAGCAGTGCCTGAAAGCTGATTCCACCCAATCACTGTTTGGTGGTGTCTGTGAAATGAACAAACAGGGCTCATTCCCGTTCCGAGTGGGCTGATATCAACATGGCCAAGCTCACGACTAGAGCGGGGTGGGAACCTGCTTTCCCATCCTGTGAATAACAGTGAGATTTTGAGGGGGAAAAAAAATTCCCATCTTGAATCGGGAAGAAAAAAAATAATTCTGGTTTGGGTCAACCAAATAGTTTGTCTTGATTGGTTCAAAATGTTTCATTTTGATTGTTGAACGTTTTTCATGTTTTCAGCTGCAACGTGTTGCAATTTCCAAAGGAAAAGTCATTTCAACCTGGAAAACCAGAATTTTTCATTTAAAAACATTGTCAAAATGAGGCGCTTCCACAAATGTGATGGGTTTTTTCCACAAAAGCTTTTTCGGTTGAGAAATTTGTCGAAACTGCCCCATCTTGCAAAAAGTTTTGGTTTGAAGAATCAACATTTTTCTAAATGAAAAAAAACACTTAGCCAAAAAATTACCGGCCAGTTCTACTCATGACCACACTTTCCCTGGATCGCAGTCCACACCCTATATTCCCTGTACCTCCCCTCCCTTACACACTCTTCTGTCTGGTGTTGCTTTTCTTTCTTTCTGCTGAATATCTCTTCCACACCTGCCCCCCTCTTTTGCTACTGTCTTTCTTAGACCCTAACAGCAAGAAGACGGCCAACACACTATGCATGGTCTAAGACCCAGGTTATGTTTCCCACCTATGTCCCATCCTATGTCATGTTTTTGTGTCCCTGGGATTTAAGTCTCTTGATTCCGCTCCCATTACCTGTGTGGTCTCTAAAATCCACAAGTTTGTCAAGCTTTGAGTCACAATGACAGACACTCTTGTCTTGTCAAATCTTTTATTGTCCTTTGTACAGCAGGGGCTGGAGGAATTCTATTCTGTTCTATCTGTTCTCACGCTGGCGTAAATCAGGAGTAACTCTATTGAAATTAACAGAGTTACTCAGGTGTAAGAGTGAGGTAAGCGACAGGAGAATCAGGCCAATTTATCTTTGATGCCCTTGTTTTGCACAGGTGTAAGGGCAGAATGCGGTCCAATGTATTTAAGTTGCACACTTTGAAGAATACAGAACAGATGCCTTAACTGTGCTTTATTACATATTACCTAAAGGAAGGACGGTCTTAGGGTGACAGCACTGGACTCAGCTCCTGATTCTGACACAGACACCTTGTGTGACCTTGGGAAACCCAGTCTCTCTCAATGCCTCAGTTCCCCTTTTGTAAAATGGGGATAATAATAATTCCTTTGTCTGTCTTATCTATTTAGACTATAAACTCTTCAAGGTGGGGACTGTCTCGCATGCTCACCAGCTAGCACAATGGGGCCCATGGTCTCAGTTGGGGGACTTTTGGTGATACAGCAATACAAATTATAATAATGTGTGCACGTAAGATATGTCTGCCCGGGTCAGAGTGTGTGTGTGTGTATATACACACATACACACAAAGGGTAGGAATAAATAGTCAGTTTGCAGAATGGAGTGAGGTAAAGAGTGGTGTCTCCCAGGGGTCTTTACTAGGACCAGTGCTGTTCAATATAATAAATGATCTGGAAAAAAAGGGTTAAACAGGGAAGTGGCAAAATTTGCAGATAATACAAAACTACTCCAGACAGTTAAGTCCAAAGCAGACTATGAAGAGTTACAAAGGGACCTCACAAAAGTGGGTGACTGGGCAAGAAAATGGCAGATGAAATTCAATGTTGACAAATGCGAAGTAATGCACATTGGAAAACATAATCCCAACTATACATATAAAATGATGGGGTCTAAATTAGCTGTTACAACTCAAGAAAGAGATCTTGGAGTCAGTGTGGATAATTCTCTGAAAACATTCACTCAGTGTGCAGTGACAGTCAAAAAAGTGAACAGAATGTTAAGAAAGGAATAGATAATAAGACAGAAAATATCATATTGCCTCTATATAAATCCATGGTACACCCACATCTTGAATACTCTGTGCAGGTGTGGTCGCCCCATCCCATAAAAGATATATTGGAATTGGAAAAGGTTCAGAAAAGGGCAACAAAAATGATTAGGGGTATGGAATAGTTTCCATATGAGGAGAGATTAATAAGGCTGGGACTTTTCAGCTTGGAAGAGAAACGACTGAAGGGGGATATGACAGAGGTCTATAAAATCATGGCTGGTGTGGAGAAAGTAAATACGGAAGTGTTATTCACTCCTTCTCATAACACAAGAACTAGGGGTCACCAAATGAAATTAATAAGCAGCAGGTTTAAAACACACAATGCATAGGCAGCCTGTGGAACTCCTTGACAGAGGATGTTGTGAAGGCCAAGATTATAAGAGGGTTCAAAAAAGAACTAGATAAATTAATGGAAAATCAGTCCATCAATGGCTATTAGCTGGGATGGGCAGGGATGGTGTCCCTAGCCTCTGTTTGCCGGAAGCTGGGACTGGATGACAGGGGATGGATCACTCAACAATTATCCTGCTCTGTTCATTCCCTCTGAAGCACCTGGCATTAGCCACTGTCAGAAGACAGGATACTGGGCTAGACAGACCTTTGGTCTGACCCAGTATGGCTGTTCTTGTGTTCTTATACTTATATGCACACCATAGGTTGTGTATTACACACAGTCTGAGTAAACTAATTGACATTTGTAGCCATAGGAAGTAGATGAATTAATGAGTCATCTTTCCTTATTGCCCTTTGTGAAGTTACTAACCTGGGCTGCACGAAGGAACTTAACCTTTCAGCCACTTTCTTGATTGCTTAGTTTTCTCATAAATTTCATTGCCTACAGTCCCTATGCTGAAAAGACTCAAACAGCCTTCTTTTAAAACAATTTTCTTCTCCTTTTCTCAGCATAGTTTAGCCTGGCTTGTAATACAGCTGGATATTTTCTAAGTGTTTAATTTGGAATTCGATACCTTTTGTAAAAAAAAATAAAATAAAAAAAGCTCAGTTGTCGAATCAGAAGAGTTTACACTGGAGCTGCAGCGAGCTACTCACCAGAGAGTTGAACTCCAGTGAACAAGGGCTGGCTTGGAAAAGCAATTGAATTTGCTCATAGACATGGGTTAAATTGCAAGGTTGAAGGGGGAATCCGTGGAGCGGCTGTTTGCTATAGGACCTTTGGAATGCAAACCACCCCGGTATCTTTACAATAGCCTATCTTTGCCCCAAAGAAGCCACCTGGCATGGCATGAAGGCTGAGAGACACAAGGGAAATTAGAGGAATGCAAAGCTTCAAAGGATGAGGGGGGAGCTATTCATTTCAGCGTAAGTGGCCCTTTCCTAATAACCCTCACCCTATGGTTAGACATCGCTGGTGTGGACCTACCATAGATGCGAGGGCCTTGCTCTGTGGGAGACAAATAAGCATCTAAGATGGAAACGAAGCTGAGAGTGGAGGATGGCTTAAGGAGATGGCATGGCACCTGACCTGCTTCTCCCCTGCCCTATCCCCCTCACTCCCTTTCCCTTCAATGCACCCACTCCCTTTTCATTGAGATCATCTGCTCCTAACTACCCCCATTTGAAAAAAAAATAATGTGGAACTCACATACCATTTGATACCATCACATCGATCCCTCTGCTGGTGTGTTCCATCCCTTCCCCCCATCCTGTGTAGGTCTGGACTATTTAGACTGTAGGCTCTTCAGGGCAGGGACCATCTGCTAAGTCTCTACAGTGCTTAGCACAGTGGGGCCCCTTCATGGCTTGCCTTTAGGCACTACCTGAATAAACATGGTTTATAGTAACGACGCTCCTAAGTAACACAGCTACACAATTTTACATTCTTCCCAAGAGGCCAACAATTATTTAACCACAAGTATCTGGAGACACTAGCAACCAGGCACCATCCATTATTTAACTGTAGCACCTGGAGTATCTGGCTATGAGGACGCCAACAGTTATTTGACCACAGCGTCTGGAGAACCTAGCAACGAGGGCACCATCAATTATTTAACTGTAGTATCCAGAGAAGCTAGCAACAAGGACGATGCCAGTTATTTAACTACAGTGTGTAGAGTACTGCAGAGTCACACAGTTCAAGGCAGAAGGGACCACTAGATCATCTAGTCTGACCTCTTGTAGATCACAGGCCACCAACACCCAACACCTGAACTCTAAACCCGACAACCGAAACTAGACCAAAGCAATACAGCCCACAGGAGAGTAGACTATTATGGGCCACAGGCAGAGAATAGAACTGAGGTGCACCACTGCTTGAGGCCTCCACAATGTCAGAGAAATGATTAAGTGAGATAGATCCAGATAATCCTGGCAAGTGATCTTCAGCTACACACTGCAGAGGAAGTCGAAAGTTCCCCAAGATCACTGCCAATCAGACCTGGGGGGGAAACTCCTTTCCAACCCTATATATGGCAATCAGTTAGGCCCTGTGAGAAAGAACCAGCCAGCCAAGCATCAGATAGAGAGAGACTGATTAGTGCCACCTGGTTCTCCCCAGCTTTGGCTATCCCTGATGCTTCAGAGGAAGAAGGTAGCTAGCAAGCAAGACAACTCCAGCAATTTAACCTTGGTGACCAGAGAAGTTAGCCACCTTAGATAGATTGTGAGACCACAGCTACTCAAGAATGACTTATTCCAACTTGGGTGTACAGTTGGACCAGCAAAACCTTGGGGTCAATGCTATCAAAAGCTGCTAACAGATCTTAAAGGATCCCCATGGAAATCTAACCTTATCTATTACAAGGAGAAGATCATCAGCCAATGAGGTCAATGCTGTCTCCATGCCATGCCCAGGGTTAAATCCAGAGGGAAGGGGTGGAGGAGGAAATCTGCACACTTCAGAGGTCAACAGCCCGGCCCTACACCTCCTTGTTCAGAAGTGCCAGTGGAGTTTTGATTTCATTTCGAACCAATGAAACCTACAAAGTTTAAGCAGAGAAGTTTTCTCCACTCCCCAACTAAAATTCTCATTTAAGAAATAGTGAGGATGTAATTACTGAAGAAAAAAATATGAGCTGAAGCCCACATCTCAGCTTGGTCCAGATATCAGCATAGCATGAGCTGAAAGTCACTGACATAAAGCTGCCAAGCAAAGGCCATCAGCAGAGGAAGGATGGACCATGTGGCTAGGGAACTGAGTGAGGACTCACTCTATGATCTTAGGCAAGTCTCTTAGGTCTTGTCTACATGGTGGCGGGGGGGATATTTTTGATTAACTCCATGCCTGAAGCATAAGAGTGCCTCATTTTGAATTAGCTTAATGCAAATTCAGAATGTCTACACGTGGAGTTATTTGCAATGTTGTACCTGTCTTGGTTCCAGAATATGCGAGAGACAAGGTGGGTGAGGTAATATTATTTACTGGACCAACTTCTGTTGGTGGAAGGCACAAGTTTGTGAGCGCTACAGAGCTCTTTTTCAGGTCTGGGGAAGGAAGCAGAGTGTCAGCTAAAACATGAGCTCACACATGGAGTCAATCAGGAATAGCTAATCTGCTTTAAATTCACACCCTACCTTACTTCACATTAACTTTCACGTGTAGATAAGCCTTTAGTCTCCTTGCCAGTAAACAGGATAATACTTCCTTTCCCTCTTTTCTCCTAGATTGTCAACTCTTTGGAGCACAGATGGTCTCACGCTGTGTGTTTCTACACTTCCTGGCACACTGGGGCCATGGTCTCAGACAGGGCCACTGGGACTGGATTCCACATGCAGGAGGCACAGCCCAATTGCAAGCACCATGTGCCCGGGCTAATAACATCAAGGACGTTCTAAAGAAATGATGGTCAGGGAAGAGTTATTTTTTGACAGATGAGCAGCCCCGTGACAGGAAGGGAAGCTGCTTCCACTGGGAGATGTAGATTTGCAGCGAGTGAGACATGGGGGCATTGTCGTTGTTTACCTTCCCTCTGCTCCCACTTTTCCTATATCCCTCTGAATCCCTCCACTGCCTTCACTATTCCTCTCTCTTCCTACAGTCTAAATCCAAACTCCCATTTGAAATCTCTTGGCCTTTGAGGCTGGCAGGCAGCCACCCAAAACGAAGGAAAATCCTGCTGGGGATTCACCAGATCAGACAGAAGCGGGAGATTGCTTGGTACTCAGAAGCGCTGTCTTCTCCTCCAAGTCCCCTGAAAGAGGGGACCCTTCCCTCACCCCTCCACTAAGGAGTTGGCAATTCCCCAGCGCCGTGATGCTAAATGACTAACTCAAACGGAAAGCAGGGACAGAGTCTCTGCTGTTAGATTTGATCCTGTGTGGCTTCCCCCGCCCCCACACACTTCCCCTAATCAGGTTGCTGTCTACTCTGGCTCGCGGCGCACAAACAAAGTATCATCCAATGATTAGTTCAGCGTTGTTCTTGCTCCTCTGCTTTTGTTTCAGCCACTATTGCTCCCAGATTAAAACAATATATGACCAAATTAGACCTGCTGATTATTGACCTTGGTAATTATATAAGAATTAAATGGCCTGTGTGTTTTGGATGAGCCTCAGAGGCCTAAGGGATTCCCACACATGCACACAGAGCTGCGGGGTCCTTTCAGCTCTCAGGCAGATGGCCACTTCCAAGCCTGCCATTTCCTATTAACATGAAACTATTATTACCCACTTACTAAATGCTTCCTGTTGCTCTCCAGCCAGGAAAGAGTTTGTCCAAGATAACAACATCTGAAAACCCAAGAAGGGGTTGGCAGATGGGTCTGTTTCCTAAGAAACTGTTTGCAGTGAGATTAATCTCACTTTCCATTCCTCCTGCCGGTGGGTGTGGTTGGAAGGGTGATGTAATTTCTATCAACCCAGGCTGTTTAGCAAGCATCTGTCATAACAAGTGTGTGAACTTCTTGCACCAACCCAAGGTACAGTACACGCAGTGGGAATAGTTCCTATTAGTTAACAAGCAAGTCTGAACCTTACCACAACCCTGTGACTTCTTCAATTCCCTCTTGGCTTCAGTTTAAGCTAATTGTGATCCCGAATGTGCTTGGAATACTGCACTGGTCTCTGCAAACCAGGGTTGCCCAGATCTCAAAGGTATTTAGGCACCTAACTCCCTGGGAATGAGACACCTAAATATCTTTGAGGACTTGGCCGACTTTGCTAAGAACTGGCCTTCTGGTTACTTTTGAGATGCTAAGCATGTGAGTTATCTAGATACTTATATGGCGCCCATCACCCTCATATCTGAGCATTTCAAAGACATTATAGATTATATCCCCTCCACACCCCATGTGCAGTAGGGAAGTGCTCTCCTCCCATTTTATAGATGGGGAACTAAGGCACAGACGGCCCGATCCATAAAGGTATATAGGTCCCTAACCTCCATTGATTTCAACAGAAGTCAGGAGCCTAAACGCCATTGAGGATCTGGGCCAGAGAGACCATGTGACCAGATTTGCAAAGGAAGTTAGCCATTTGCTGCTCTCATTGTTTCCAGTACAGGGGATTCTCCACTGTTCTCAGTGGGAGCTACTGGGTGCAGAGCACTTCTGAAAATTTGCCCACTTCGTTTAGGAGCGCAAATGGAGACCAAGCTCTTTTTGGAAATCGGGCCGCAAATTATTTGCCCATGGTCACCCAGGAAGTCTAGAGCAAAGGTAGGACTTGGATCCAGATGCTCTAACCCTCCATTCTAGTGGCTTTGCCACAAGACCGTCTTTCCTGGCAGCTCTTGTGACATGCCCAGCTGGTCATGAGGAATTACACTTCTGTCAAAGGCTACTGGATTCTGCTAACGATGGATCCAAGCTGCACAATGTGGATGCAGATCTGAACATAGAGGACAAACAGGTCTGTAGTCTGGGGCTAGGCCCATCATAATGGTTTTGGCAGGCTATGTTCAGTCACTGTACATTTTCATACCAGCAGAGTGACCCATCTGGGTGTTTAGTTGCAACAGTGTATGATCTGCACTACGTAGCCTGTGGATACTCTTGTCTGGGACACTCAGCAAGGAAGGCAAATTACAAGAACCTGAATTTAAGCTTAGAGCCCACAAATGTGTCTTTGCCTTCTGGGACTTCTAGCATGTCAGGCTAAAATCAACCCTAGAACAACAGGCTGAAACCATAGGTAAACACTCAGGCTCAGCAGCTGTGGGTCGTTCTGTTATTTTATGCTCACAGTAATACTCTCAGGCTTGTCTTATTTCACATGGATCGCAGGGATTAACCTAGATTTTGTCCATGTGGCTTCAAAGCATCACGTTCACCAAACCTCTCTCAGTTCCCGGTGCTTTTGTGGGGTGCATAAAAAGAAAATACAGCATTCCAATTAATAAAACCTCACCATTACTGGATCTGTACAGAAGCTTCAAAGACAGGGCAAGGTGACCTGACTCTTCCTAAAACCAACCTCAGTGCAGAGACGCTGCATATTCCTGCATGTAACCTCACTATGCATGACATAAGTCTGTGTGCATGCTATTATTATTTACATTACAATAGCACCTAGAGGACACAGCCGGAATTTAAGGTCAACGTACAGATACGTAGTAAGGGATAGTTTTCTCTGCCCAACTAGTTGATGCTCTGAGTAGATGGGAGAGGAGCAGGGATGTGATCTGCCCAAGATCAGTAGCAGAAGTAAGAACAGAACCCAAGACTTGTGGCTAGCCCCACAGCAGCCTATCCACTGGATTATGCTGCCTCTGTGAAAGCTGCTTGCACTAATCAAAAGACTGTCCAGTCCATAGCATTTAAAGGGGCCAAGGCCACCTGTGATGAAACATCTGCCTTTTGCAAGGGAGGGACAAACTAGAGACAGTCTCCTCTGAGCTGTTACTTATGATCCACTTTCTAAACAGACCTGAACCACAAACGAATGACCCATTTAACTGTGAAAGTGCCATGAACTGTAGACTTTCTTGCTATCAGTCCTGGATGATTATCACTGACGTGAGTGACATGTGTCTTTGGGAATTCCAACCGGACCAAAGCCAGGCTCTTCTTGGGTGGGCTTGATTCTTAAAGGGATACATTTCCAAAGGGGATTTAGCTACACTGGGGGTTCAGTCCCCCAGACATCACTTTGAAATTGTAGCCAATTGACTAGGCGCCCTTATGTGTGCATTTCCAAACAATTTATTCCTTTGTGTGTAAAACAGACCATTGTAAATAACATGGTATTTCCCAGAAAGCAATGCTATTGCTTAAAAATTAAATGTCCTGTGATTGACATTTAATAACAAGAAATCCAGTTTGAAATGAACACAAGAAATCATCATTATTTTAAGTCCACAACCCTGAGGGGAAACATGAGAGAGAAAATAATAAATAATAGTCACACTATTCAATTCTATATAGGTTCTTATACAGCATTCATCACCAGAGTCCAAGCACCCAGTACTACCGATAACAAATAATCCATCCTGTATGCACACAATTCTGCTATGATTGAAGTCATTAGCAAAACTCCCACTGACTTTAATGGAAGCAAGGGCTAGCATCTATACCTTACTAAGAAGCTCTTATTCCTTTACAGCCATAGATATCGAAGTATTTTACAAGAAGGCAAATTTCATTACTCCCTTTTACAGCTAAGAAGTAAAACAATTTGTGTGATGATCATCAGCGGAGTCCGGGCTTGAGCCCAGGTCATTTGATTCCCATTCTAGGGCCCAATCCATAAGGCCACAGCCTTTTAGCTAGGATTTATGCAATGTCTTTCATTTGAAATGTGCGTGACATGCTTCACAACAGTGATTCACAAACTTTCACATAGCATGGACCATATTACAATCAAGAGATTGTCTTGTGAGGTCTCTTCTCTTTGCAGCCTTGCAAAGTTCCTGTAACAACTACACAGAACAGAGAGCTTAGGAAAGTTTTGATACATTTTCATGGTCTTTAATGCACTAAGTGTTGTGTCATTTTAAATAAAGTGCCTGGAAAAGCAGCTGGGAGCAAGCGGACAGCACTAGGAGGCAGTGACTTCATAGCTCTGCAAACTGCCAGTGGTCAAACCACAATTTGGGAACCATTGCTTTAAAAACTATGGCCCCAATCCTGCAACTGGCTCCATGCAGATGCAGGGTCCATACATGTGGAATCAGATGCAGGATCGTGGCCTGTACACATCCATAAATTGCTTTTCTCAACAGTGAAATGCAGCCATCTCTGGTCTGACTTGGCAGATGGTTAACACCGCACATTAACACAACACCTTAGGACAGAAAGTGCATACAAATCCTGGATACCCAACTGAAAGCTGTAGGAGGACTTTCAATTCAGCACAATATAAAAGCCAACAGAGGCATCAGAACAGGACTCTCCTCTTCTCGCAGAATTGCCATGGGATGGGGTTTTTTATGAGCATAGTGGGACAGGACTTCAGTTCTGCATTTCCACGCCACTTCCAGCAGCACAGCACCCCCTAGCTGTACGGTGAACCATTGATTCAATGCTGATTCAGAGGGAAGCCTCACTTTCTGAATCTTCAGCAGCGGTCCAGCATACTTCTCCCATGCAAGCATTGGTGAGGCCTGAACTGGTGCTATCTGGGGAGATAAGAACACAGCTGGAGGTGGGGCGGGAGAAACAAATCCGCCTTTTCCCCATCTCTTCTTCTTCTGAATGTCAGCCAAAAGTGAAGGAGAAAGAGGCTGATCCAAAACCCAGTGAAGTCAATGGGAATCTTTTGGATGTCTCTAAACGCTTAAGTACTTTGGATGTTTATACTTGGAGGCAGAAACTCACTCTTTTTATGCAATGATGTCATAGGTTCCATTACCCATTTGACAATAGCTATTAATAATGTAATCTTATATTCTGAACTCCACCTACTACCCCTGCTTTTTTGTATAAAACACCTCCCTCCGGGTCTCCTGGTGCATCTTGTCTTATCTGTGCCTGGCTTCTCAACTCTGAGACTTTGACACAGAAGCTGCCTTTTTGCATTGTACATGGACAGATCGTAACAATACTAAGGACAGAAACAATTGTGTACTCATTGCTCCACGAGCAAATGCAAACGCCACTTGCAAACAGAGATGGAACATACAAAATGCCCTACTGGATTAGGCAATTAGCTATTCAGATTTATTACTCATAATCATAGATTCATAGATGCAAAGGCCAGAATGGACCATTGTGATCATCTAGTCTGACCTCCAGCATCACCCAGGCCAGAGAACATCCCCAAAATAATTCACAGAGCCGATCTTTTAGAAAATCATCCAACCTTGGATTTAAAAATGGTCCGGGATAGAGAATCCAACACGACCCTTGGCAAACTGTTCCAGTGGTTAGTAACCCTCACTGTTAAAAAAGTACGCCTTATTTCCGGTCTGAATTTGTCTAGCTTCAACTTCCAGCCATTGGATTGGATTATTGCCTTTCTATGGTAGACAGAAGAGCTAAATTATTCTTTGTTAAAATCACAGAGTAATGGATTCCAAGGCCAGAAGGGGCTATTGTGATCATCTAGTTCCAACAAGGTTGATTGAGCCAACAATCCCAGAACTCTTGCAATTGCAGCAGTAGTCAGTCCTTAATACTGTACAGAGTCCTTAATACAAAATAGGCCCCGCCACGCAAAAAACTCCCCCAGACACAATAGACTGTGATTTTTAAAGGAGCCTGTGGAAGCTCTGCACTCCAAGAACATTGACTTTCAATGGGATTTGGGCACCTAACTCACTTAGGTTCCTGGGTATTGAGGTATGCATAGTTCTTCAGCATGCGGGGCTGGACTAGATGAGCTCTTGAGGTCCATTCCAGCCCCGCGGTTCCATGGAAATCCCAGTTCAGATGCATACAGCTTATTGTGCAATGCTGTGCTCAACCCACGCAGTGATTTGTTTGTGCCCCGAAGCTTGAGGGCTGATTACGCTCAATGCAGCTAGGAGAACACCCAAGGAGAAAGGCTGGATTTGAGAGGCAGGGTGACTTTGTGGTTACAGCATTAGACTGGGAGTCAGCAGGGCTTAATTTGTGCCGGGGCTTGCCAGGGCTGAGTCCTGGCACCTCTAGGCTTGCCCCATCATTTATGAAAGTAAAACAGTGTAAAATGTGTCTTGCTTGAGCCCCAATACCTAATTGCTTGAGCCCCGGTCTCTCTTTCATTACAAATTAAGCGCTGGGAGTCAGGACACCTGGGTTCAATTTCCAAATGTGCCACAAAACTTCCTGTGGCCTTGAGCAAGCCACTCAATTTCTCTGTGGCTTGGTTCCCCAGCTGTAAAATGGGGAGAGAGCAGGAAGAAGAAGAAAAAAACCTCTTTATCTCACAGGGTGTTATAAGGAGAAATTCCTTACTGGCTGTGAGTGCTCGGATACTGGAGAGACAGGAGTCATACAATACACAATTAGACACAGTAAGCATGGTGCTATGTTCATATCCATTTAATTAACTAACTAAGGTATTCATAGTCCCCCATTGTCACAATATTTTCAGATTGACCTAATTATTACCATTTTATGGGTGGGGATTCAAGGCTCAGAAAGGCTAAGTAGCTTGCCCAAGGTCACATAAGAAGCTTGTGGCAGAGCTAAGACTTGAACCTAGGTCTCTTAGATGCCAATTTAGCACTGTAACCACAGGCTCAACCTTCAACTCAATCAACCTTCCTCCCTTTATGCCAATATGAGTACAACTCAGCCATTTAGACTGGGTTATCAAAGATGCCTAAGGGCTTCAAGCATTCAGCTGCTATTGACTTTCAAGTGGCATTGGGCGGCTAATTCCACTAGGCTGTCTGGAAACTTCCAGTTCCACACACTATTTGCCTGTGTGTTGCTGCGCAAGTGAAGGCTGTGAGACGTGTAGTCTCACTGGTGGCCAATAATGCTTGAGCTCTTTCTCAGACCTTGTGCATTAACCTACAAAATATGCAAAAGTAGGAAAACCAACCTCATTCCACAGCCAAATGATGTTAACCAGCTGCTAATACAGGAACAAATGCAGCTGGTAAATGGACAGGACCCTGTTCTGGTTCTGACCCAACATGTGCAGAGGTGGAATGTCTTTGTGTGTCTTGTGAAGTCTTGTATGTCTGATGCAAAGTTTCAACAGCTGAAGGACCACTAGTACAGACGAAAGGATGGTTAGCTCAGTCTCCATGGACCAGTCAATCCTTGGCTTCTCTTTGGAGACTGCTAACAGGGCTACCAGTTGTAGCCAGTATTTATTTGTGTGCTGTAGGCTGTGAGTTGTCCATTAGGAGCTGGGCTGAGGCCACCAATCCCATTTCATACAGTCCATTAAAAAGCCCTCAGCCGGTAACTAAACACTTTCAGTCACTGCCCGGGCTGTATGTAAACCAGGAACAGAGAGGTGAGGGGATGCCTTAGCCTTTTGCATCCCCTCGGTCATCCATTCCACCTAAAGCAATATGAGCTAGGGCCTGGAGATTTCGGTTGCCCATGGGTTTGAGTACCATGCAAGAGATACCTTGCAGGTTTTAAGACGGAGATGAACACCCATCTGAAAATCAGATGTCTTTGATTGGCCAATCAGAATCACTACTATGGTCTGAAAATGTAGGACTAAAACCAAAACAAACACATGTCTAACTCAAGCCCTACCCTGGCATCCCTACAAAATCATTAAGACACTTACTGAAAACCATTGTGTGCCTTCTTAGTACAAGATACATAAATCTGACATATATTTTCCCCCCTGCTTGGTTACTGCGAGTTCAAAAATCCGTTGACTAAAGAAATGTTCCAGTGCTTTTGCCATGAGTAATAGGCTTTTATTCAATGTGTGCATCTTCCTAATGATTCACTCGTCTCTTCTGCACATTGTACTCCCTGTCTGCTATTACATTTTACATCATTGCAAGCTCTGCCTTCAATAAACCTGATTCCGCCTGGCGTGCCCTGCCAAACCACAACATGTGAAGTCATGCACCAAACAGAATTGCGTGTAAGTACCTCTCAAATAGGAGCTTTGGTGGTAACTGAGGGCCCCTACTATACCTTTCTGGCTTGTTCTGAAAGCCTTTGAAGATTTCTGGTTTTGTCCAAAATGGCGATCTCTCATATTTGCCTTTTTAAAGTTTAAATTCATGCCTCTGATCTAAAATGCATCTGATTAAGTAAGACTAAATATGAAAACCCACAAACTCCTTTACCGGGACTTGACCCAAGCCTGTTGCAGTCTATTAGAATCTATTAGGAGGCAAAAGCTGGCAAGTGGCTTCAAAATACATTATCAAGTTAATGGTCACTGGAGGCCTCTCTTGCTGCAAGAGGGGGAAAATGTTACGGCCCCGGGCAGGACATAAATAATAATATTACGGCAGAAAATGAACTGCCGTTTGTTGTTGGTTATCGTCTCTCGACTTGAAAGTGACAAAAAACAAACACAAGGAATTTGTTTCTGTGCGGAGACATTGTGGGAGTGAAGGATCGTGCAGTTCTTGAGAACACTCAAGGAAACATCCGCCTGCCAAGGAGCCGTTACTGCTATAAATCTGTGTTTTGCCTGCTGGTTGCTTATTACAGCAGAGATTTTTGTTGACAAGGCTGGGAAAGACAGCGAGAAGAGTGATGGGGGGGGGGGAAAGCACATTTTCTTCCCACAAAATTAATGATGGGCGAAACCAGCCCCAAACTGTGAGGGCGGGACTCGATAGAAAGCCAGGAGCCTCCCACTGCTGCAGAGAAGGCTCCAGGAAACATATTGTACAACAGCCAAAGCACCTAAATGACTTAGAGACATGTTCTCCTAAATCATAGAGATGCTTTTAAAAATCCCAGCCACTAATATGGGATCATTACTGCTCTGCTCAAGGAACAGGGACACAATCTCCACATGGCTATTTGTTTTTCCAGGCTATTTTCAAAAACGGGTCCATATTTAGGCTCCTAAATCAATTGCCTGATCTTCCAGAAGTGCTGAGCTATCCAGTAACAGGTGAAGTCAGTTGACCATGACACTGACGATGGGTCAAGCAAATCCCATTCAGAGTTCCATTTTTGATCCAGATCAGCATCCCTGCATTCAGATGAATGTCACTTTGGATGGGCTATCACCAGCAGGAGAGTGAATTTGTGTGGGGGGGTGGAGGGTGAGAAAACCTGGATTTGTGCTGGAAATGGCCCAACCTGATGATCACTTTAGATAAGCTATTACCAGCAGGACAGTGGGGTGGGAGGAGGTATTGTTTCATATTCTCTGTGTATATATAAAGTCTGCTGCAGTTTCCACGGTATGCATCCGATGAAGTGAGCTGTAGCTCACGAAAGCTCATGCTCAAATAAATTGGTTAGTCTCTAAGGTGCCACAAGTACTCCTTTTCTTTTTGCGAATACAGACTAACACGGCTGTTACTCTGAAACCTGCATTCAGATGCTAATTCAAACTGCCAGCACATCGTGGGCCTAGGAATATCTCTGAACAGGTTTTCAGTTATTCTTCTTTGCAGTTATGTTTGCATAACACCAAGAAAAAAGCAAGTTTTTCCTTATTAAAAAAATAATGGCTGTTCTTTCGGATTTGAGATAAGAAAGAACAAAAATAAAGCATTCTTAAGAGAGCACAGGGTGGTGTGCCTCTTTTGTAACAGCAAAATGGCTGCTGGCTGTGCACAGGCAAAGTGTTTAGCCATGTAAAGATGTAATATCCGGAAAACACAAGGCACAGCAAGTATGTACAATTACACCTTCACTGCTTCTAGGTCAGCCAGAAATCCCATGGGAATAGATTTTCTTCTGGCATTTCAGCACTTCCACATCCGGACAGAAATGCAGCAAAACATGAAAAAAGGCTGAAAATGTATTAACTTCACATTGTGGAATACTCAGATAGGTTCAGTTTGAATTCAGCCCTAGAAAAGGGGGACAGGACGTCTCTTTCTGTTCTGATCCACTTTGGCCAACCCTAATAATGGCCTAAGTTGCACATAAAGATTTCCAGAGGAAAAGGGAAGATAGCAGGGCTGGAATCAGATCAGATTACATCAAAATATGTAATTCTGACAAAGTTGACCCCTTTCCCACCCAACATCATCCATCTGCTCCAGAGCAAAACTGGAATAACTCTGGGCTTGTGCATACTGGAGTTAGTGAATGGTAAGCAGTAGATCAAAGCACACAACCGAATTTTTGGTAAACAGTAGCAGGGTCCATATGGCCAGTTTGCATTCAGCAAGCTAATGCAGCATAGATTTAGATCCCAGTTTACCATGCAGTAACTCACTGAATAGAGAAGCCCAGAGTTATTCCAGAATTGCACCAGACATCAGAATTTGGCCCACTATCCCTCCAGGACCGACTTTAAGAAAGCTTCTTGGAAAACTCAATGCTGAATTAAATTGATTGCAGACCATGCTAGAGGAGGAAATGTGAAGCCCATGACTTGAAAGCAGAGGCATTTGCCAACAGAGCCATGTGGAACTCAACTTTTTTGCTAGGGAGGCAATGTGGTGCCGGAGATGCCCTCTCCTGGATGAAATGTAAAATTTCGGACATGACTCCTTTGAGTGGAGTCGTAGGAGGAGGAAACTTAAGAAGTTCCCTTTTGGAATGATTGAGGTTGTGATGGTGACAAAACAAGCAAGAGGGGTTGTTATAGAGGCAGCTAAAGATATGAGACTGGATTGAGCTGGGGGCAGATTCTGAGTAGCGAGGAAGATTTAGGAATCACCCACAAAGAGGTAGTAGCTGAAACCTATTGTAGAACGTTGCTTGTTGCTATTAAACCACTTACATATCCCACCCAAAAGCTGGTTTCACTTTAGCAGTGCGTTAAGCGATTATGGTATTACACATTATGAACCATATTCATCGGTATACTCTGGCTATCTTGTGTCACTCCAGCGATGCAAAGCATCCATGAACCTGGCTACGGTGGCTGGTTATGGCAGGTTTATAGCTGTTTTGCCTTGCTGGAGTGGTACAAAAGGAAACGTAGCCCACTGGTCAAATACTTTGGAACCCCTCTGGAGGAAAGGACCCAGAGATGTGTCAGTCTTCATCACGAAGCACATCAGCAAGAGGTATGAAATCAGGGATTTTCAGGCACGCACTAACAGCTGAAAGCCCAATGCCTGTAGCTTTTTGGATTCAGAGCCAAAGAATTTGTCCTGCCTTTATATAGAACTAACAGTGACATTAGCCAGCTTTGGCCAATTCACACATCCATTTTTACATGCTTTCCTTGGCCTCGCCATACACAGTATTAGAAGTCAGTTTCCTGTACAGATTCCTCAAGGCAAGTGGCTAAAAGTGATTAGCACTAAATTACTGAACGCAGAGAAAGGTCAACGCATCAGGAACTTTCTTATGCCATCAATCCCCTATCCCCCCAAAACAGACAGGTTCTTTAAAAATAGCCCCACTGCCTTTTTTACACAGAGAGTTTCAAGCCAACGTTCCCAAATTTCGGTCTGGTGGGACACCAAGATCTGGTTTCACCATGCATACGATTCTCATTTAAAAGACACATGCTAAGATGAATCAATGTCAAAGGCTGATTTAAACAGACCAGTTCTGCAGCAAGCTAATAACACGTGCACAACAAGGTATTTTGTTTGCTAGCTCTAAACAAATTATGGATGTTAAATAAATAACTCCCGCCTGCTTAAATCAGTCTCAGCACGAGGAAGCGCCCGGCTGCATTTAATAAAAATGTTGTGTAAAATAAGACCGATGCAGATGGCAAGGTTTATTTTTTTGTTTTCAAAGGGCTGTTTTAATTTTGATCGAGGCTCGGTAATTTCTCTTCTTGTTTGATTTCCCCCCAAGACTGTGTTTCAGCAAACACAGGTTTCCCGGCTTGGATGATTGACCGGTCTGTGCTGAAATTTGCATCTGGGAGAGGTTTTGGTGAGCTTCTTCCTATAGGACTTGATCCAGTGCCGACTGAAGTCACTACAAGTCTCTCCACTGACTTCAGTGAGCTTTGGATCAGCCCGGATGACCTGATCTAACTCCTAATGAAATCAATAGAATGATTCCCATTGACCTTAATAGGAGTTGAATTGGATTCATGTATTCTTTGGCCCACATATATTCTTCCAAAATGAAAAATGTCTGTTTTGTTTGAAATTTTTTGCTGAGTTTTTAGCGAAGTGAAAAAACAGACTTTTTTGTGTGTGTGTGTGTGCAATTTTTAGTTTTTGTTCCTCTCTCTTCCCCCTCCCCCTTCAGCTGGGGAAAAAGGAGGGAGAAAGCTAGGGGGAAAGAGGGACAAAGGAAACCTTTTTAGCTTCTTTTTTTCTTTTTAAAACTGGGAAAACTTTAACTAAAACAAACAAAAACAATGCAATCATTTTTCTATGAAAAATGTTCTTTTGAGAAAACTGTCAGTGAAAATTGTCATTTGTGTCATAACTACATTTTTAACTGAAAAAAATGTCCCAATTGTTTCTTTCCACTAAGCATCTGTCCCTCTGATCCTGCAATGAGCTCTGTGCAGACACAACCCTGAGCCCTTGCAAAGCCACGGAGGCCAATCTGGCTCCATGCAGATGCCAGGACCCAGTTGCATAGAACGCAGAGCACCTGTTCCAAAGCTGCCCCTCTAGGGTTTTAGGTTCCACTTCACTTGTTCCTGGTTTAGCAGAGAAGGTGGGATTGAGTTCAGGACTCAGGTGTCTGGCAGGGTTACAATTTATAAGGAGCTTGTGGGCTTAATCGGTTATAGTGAGTTAGCAAAAGGGGAGATGGTGTTTCATAACTTCTAGGCAGAGGGCGAACAGCTTGCTGGAAAAAAAAGCTCCATGGGGTAACCTACAAGATACAGGAGTGTAGGCTGCAAGGGCTATTATGGACAATCTAAAAGGAGGGCTATGGGAAGCCCTGCACCAAGATTGAAAGGAGTACTTGATCCCAGGGACTGGACTGAAGAACCATTAGGTGGAACTCTGTAAAGGAGGGCATCAGAGAACCATGCACTCAGAGTGAGGCTAAAGTTGGTTAACAATTCACTGGTGCAGTGTTTTTCTGACGGGGAGCACTATTTTCATAGAATCATAGGACTGTAAGGGACCTTGAGAGGTCATCTAGTCCAGCCGCCTGCACTCAGGGCAGGACTAAGTATTATCTAGACCATCCCTGACAGGTGTTTGTCCAACCTGCTCTTAAAAATCTCCAGTGATGGAGATTCCACAACCTCCCTAGGCAATTTATTTCAGTGCTTAACCACCCTGACAGTTAGGAAGTTTTTCCCAATGTCCAACCTAAACTGCCCTTGCTGTAATTTAAGCCCATTGCTTCTTGTCCTATCCCCAGAGGTTAAGAAGAACAATTTTTCTCCCTCCTTTTTGTAACAACCTTTTATGTACATGAAAACAGTTATCATGTCTCCTCTCACTCTTCTCTTTTCCAGACTAAAGAAACCCAATTTTTTCAATCTTCCCTCATAGGTCATATTTTCTAGAACTTTAATCATTTTTGTTGCTCTTCTCTGGACTTTCTCCAATTTGTCCACATCTTTCCTGAATTGTGGCACCCGGAATTGCACACAGTACTCCAGTTGAGGCCTAATTTGCGCGGAATAGAGCGGAAGAATTACTTCTTGTGTCTTGCTTACAACGCTCCTGCTAATACATCCCAGAATTATGTTAGCTTCTTTTTTGCAACAGTGTTACATTGTTGACTCATATTTAGTTTGTGGTCCACTGTAACCCCCGATCCCTTTCTGCAGTACTCCTTCCTAGGCAATCATTTCCCGTTTTGTATGTGTGCTAATGATTGTTCCTTCCTAAGTAGAGTACTTTGCATTTGTCCTTATTGAATTTCATCCTATTTACTTCAGACCATTTCTCCAGTTTGTCCAGATCATTTTGAATTATAATCCTATCCTCCAAAGCACTTGCAACCCCTCCTAGCTTGATATCATCTATAAAGTTGTAAGTGTACTCTCTATACCATTATCTAAATCACTGATGAAGATATTGAACAGAACCTGACCCAGAATTGATCCCTGCAGGACCCCACTCATTATTCCTTTCTAGCATGACTGTGGATCACTAATAACTACTCTCTGGGAACAGTTTTCCAACCAGTTATGCACCCACCTTGTAGTAGCTCCATCTAGGTTGCATGTCCCTAGTTTGTTTATGAGAAGGTCATACGGGACAGTATAAAAAGCTTTACTAAAGTCAAGATCGACCACATCTACCAATTCCCTCCATCCACAAGGCTTGTTACCCTGTCAAAGAAACCTGTCAAGTTGGTTTGACACAATTTGTTCTTGACAAATCCATGTTGACTGTTACTTATCTCCTTATTATCTTCTAGATGTTTGCAAATCGGTTGCTTCATTGTTTGCTCTATTATCTTTCCGGGTACAGGAATTATTATTTCTTATTTTATATCTTTCAGGGCATCAGGCATCTTCATGATGCAGTTAGACAGTTGTGTCAATATACTCACATCTATTTGCCCCAGGCAGTTCCATACATCTGCTGGTATGCCATCAGGGCTGACAGCTTCAGTCTTTTTCACGTTGCTCAATGCTTCTGCAACGTCTTCTAGGACTGTTGCCATCAGACCCCAGTTTGGTTTCATAATGCAGCCTGGTTCTCTCTGATTCTCTTCATTCATAAGCCTTTCAAAGTAATTTCCACATGATTCCTTAATGTGGCTCTTGATTCATATATTTCCACTTTCATCTTTGATCCCATCAATCCCTTTAGTTCTCTTTTCGCAGGTCTTTGCCGATCTATATATTTCTTTCTCACCATCCTTCATTTCAAGATGAGCATATAAGCCTCCCCTGGCTTTAGCCTGAGCAGCTGCCACTTCCTTCTTTGATAAATGTTTGGCTTTTTTACGCTCCTGATGTTGGAGCATCACTTGCCTAAGTTTAAAACACTTTTTCATTTCCTTCCCGGCCTCTCAAACTTTCTAATTCCACCCCCAGATCCCACTGGGGAAAAAGGCTCATGGTTTTCTTTCACTCAGCAGGCTCTTGGCACATTCTTGAATTTTGCTTGCAATATGATCCACCATTGATTTGTATTTTCTCGTAACCCTTTTAAACTCTGTCACAGCCAATCCCAAGCTCCTCTGAAAAAGGAGGAGGATTTGTGTCAGGCGGCATGTAAAACTTTTCCAAAGTTACTTGCACTATAACATCAGGGTATAAATTTTCTAAAAGATGTACTTTATCTCAACCTGAAATTGTGGGGCCAGATGCAGGAATAGATGGATGTAATTCGAGCTGAGTTTTCAGTTGGAATGAGTTTCTGATATTAAATACAGTTTCTGCAAAACTGAAATTTTGCACAGGACAATTTGGTTTTGTTGAATTTTTTTGATTTTCTATTGCAAAAATACAAATGAAATATTTCATTTTATGTTTGTCCTTCCTGAATTGGAATATTTTGGGTTTTTGTACTAACCTGAAACATTTTATTTCAAAATCAGTTCAACAAAACATTAAAAAGTGCATTGCTCTATGGGAGTTGTAGTTTGGGTCCCTATTCTTTTGTCTGGGCTGGGCTTCCTAGAGGACTACATCTCCCATAATGCAATTCAGATTGTCCACAGACTGAACTACATGGTGCACCTTGGGAGTCACATGCCTGGGTGCATTATGGGAGGTGTAGTCTGTCCAGGGAGCCTGTCTCCTAGGGGAGAATGGCTCCTGAATGACAAGTGTCATAAGGCAATCCACCACTATGGGAAAATGTTGTTTAATGTTGAACTGGATTGAAACAAAGCATTCTGAGTCACTTCAGTAAATCGATAATGAACTTTTTGATCAAAAACACTTAAACAGATTTTCCAGAATTTTTCAAAATTTCCATTCGGTGAAAAGTTTTGACATTTCAATTTTTTCGTCCTGATGGGGGCTGAAAACAAATGCTGAAATGTCAAATTTCCAAGGCGAAGGAAGTTCCAAATTGAACTCATGCCTAGATAAATTTTTATGGCCTATGCTATGTCAGATGTTAGATTAGATGACCATAACGATCCTTTATATGGCCTTAAAATCTGGGAATCTATGACATACACAAAACACTGAAATACATACACAGTTGCATACAAAGAACCTTATTACTGTTGGAGAGTTTGGGGAGTAATCATGTAGACTTTGTTTCAAAAATACCTCTTCAAATGACCATTCTCTTCCACAACCGTTTTTAGTTTAATATTTTGAATAATTACTTGTGGAGGGAAAGAAAAGTCCCTTGAATCCTCTTTCTCAGCCTTTGGATCCTTCCCCATCCATGCTACAATTAAGCCCATATTCCCTACTGGGCACCCGTGCAGTTCAGCTCCATCAATCTTGTTCTATAACCGTTTTAAAGTCACGTCCGTCGACTTGTCATTTCCTGCCACTGCTTGCCCTTGCAAAGCTGCTGCTTTTCTGGCCTTTGAGAGTGACTGCTTGGGATGCATGCTTGGTCTTGGAAGAGGTGTGAAAAGTACTTTGAGTCAAATCTGGGGTGTGGCTAATACACGCCAAACATGTGGTCAGGTGGCTTAAAGCTAACTTTACATCTCCCCTCCATCCTGATGCTGCCTCTATGCGTAGCCAGTCCCCCAACACCAAGGTAGAATAGCATGAAGTCTGCTCTAACTTACACAGGGGGTAAATGGCATTGAGGGCCCCAAATCACAGCCAAGTTTTGGCTTCCTGTCCCTCGGGATTCAGCAGGGCTTTGGGAACAGATCGAGGAAGGAGCAGAGACAGGAGTAGTAGATCTACAACTATCTACCAGCCGTTGGGATGGGGAAAGGGGCAGACCAGATATGGGGGTACTATACAATTGAGAATGTAGGGGGAAGTAGAGGCAGAGGTTAAAATAAGAAGGAAGTGGGTAGGAGCACTTTCTTCCTATTCTGTAGAAGACAGAGAGGAGCTGCTACTCCTGTTTCAATCTGCTTTGTTAGTATGTATGATCATGTATTTATTTATATTGCAGTAGTATCTAGGAGCCCCACTCATGCACCAGGACTCCATTGTGCAAGGTACTGTACGAACGCTGAACAAACAGATAGGCTTTGGTCCAAAGAGCTTACCATCTAAGTATAAAACAAGAGACAGCAGATGGAGACAGACAAACAGGGGAGTACAAGGAAACAATGAGACAATATCAGTCTGCAAGATAGGCTTTAACTACTGGATAATGCAGCAGCTGGTTTCCTCGCGCTCCACAGTGTTGGCTCCCCTGTTGTGGAATAGCCAAGCACAAAGCCCATTGGCTCAGTCTGTGCAAATGCAATCAGGAATTAACTAGAGCTGGCTGGAAAAAAAATAAAATTCATGAAAGATTTTGACATTTCAGTGTTGAAATAACTTTGAAATTTCAAAGTTTTGTGAAAATCAACATTTAAAAAAATCAGTTCCATTATGGCTACATTATTTCTTACTCTTCCCTTCCGAAGCTATGGATAGGTCTAGTGGATGTCTTGCCATTTTTTGTTACTATACAAATTCATTAATTATCTATCATGGGTAATTATCTGGTCCCCTTTGCTATAGCACCTGAGTGTCTCCCAATCTTTAACATATTTATCCTCACGCTCCTGTGAGGTAGAAACATGTTATTATCCCCATTGTACAGACAGGAAACTGAATCACAGAGAGACAACATCACTTTCCCAAGGTCACAGAGGGAATCTGTGATAGAGAACCCAGGTCTCCCAACTTCCAGACTAGGGCCCTAACTATCCTTCCTCTGCAAGATCCATATTGACATCGGTTACCAAAAAAAAAAAAAAAAGAAGAAGGATGCAGAGGATGCTATATCAGAGTTGTATGATTGCAAATGTCAGGACGTTGCACTGTTCCTCAAACTCCCTGAAAACCGTGAAAAGAACTCGAACCTTGTAGGGTCTTCCCCACCCTAATATGGGCCAAATATTCTCTTGCACAGAGAGCCAGAACAAAGTCTAGGCCTGATTTACGTACTATGGAGAGGACATAAGTGGTACATAGCCCTTGTCGTTGCTCTCTACAGAGGGGTGAATGTCACCCAATCGGCTTTGATGGCCAATACCATGCTCTTGTGAGTGCTGTTTTCAGTAGCTAGGCTGGGCCATGTAGGACATTCAGCCAGAACACCTCACTCTCACGCTTCTCTGGATTAACCTCCCAGGATTTTTAACTTCTCCTAAAGCTAAACCCTACATGTAAGTTCTCTGTGTGTTACACTGCATGTAGGGAATATGCATATGACTTGATCTCAACTTTCTTTTCAATAAAGAAGCTTGCCAGCCCACAAGATCTCTGCCAGCCGAGGAAGGAAGGGATGTGAGCAACAGAACAATTTTCAAGCACATAAGACAAATTATAGTTGAGAGACAGATTTACGGACTAAACACTCACAAATGTACCCACAAAAGTAGAAGCGTCTGTTCTTGGGCACCACGTACTTCAATAGACCGGACATTTATAAGGCCCAGAGCTGCTGAATGGCTGCTTGGCAGCATTGCTAGTTAAAGTCCTTATAGAACTGTATGGTGGATCTGTCCAGAGCTCCAGCCTTGGCACTTTGAGTAAACAAAACATCCAGGAGAGAAATGACTTTTCCAGAGGTACATGCAACCTTCTAGCCTGGAGAAGCAGTATGGTCCAGTGAATAGGTGTCGTGGGGCGACTGCCCCACTCCAGCAGAACAGAGGTTAAAAGCAGCCCTGGCTGGGATAAAAGGAGTGAGAGCAGCTGAGGGAGTAGCTGACCACAGTGTGGCCATCTCAATCAGGACCTAGCTGGCCCTGATAAGAGGGCTGGGGGGCCAGGAGTCTCTCTCCAGCCTTGGAGGGAGAAGGACCTAGCTGCCTCGGAGAAAAGGGTAACTGAAACAGACCACGGCTGGGAAAAGGCAAGAGGAGCTGGTGAGCTTCAGCCTGACAGCTCCCCAGGCTGAGGCCTGGTTACTGGGGCTGCAGAGGGTCAGCCCGGGGATAGGCAAAGGCTGCTGGTCCGACCCCCTTGCCAATGATGAAGGGTCATTATAGACTGCAGTCTGCCCCAGAGAAAGGGGGCTAGATGATGACTGGAAGTAGCCACTGAGGCAAGGTGGGCTTAGAGGGCTGGGGGATCCCCTGGGAGGGGAGACCCAGAGCGTGGGGGCTCTGTGGTGGGGCAGCACCCCAAGGTAAAGGGCACCAGGGTCCGGGATGGACACGGGGGCCAGAGGCAGGTGATACCTCCCTTGTGGGGAGGGATAGCTCAGTGGTTTGAGCATTGGCCTGCTAAACCCAGGGTTATGAGTTCAATCCTTGAGGGGGCCATTTAGGGATCTGGGGCAAAAATTGGGGATGGGTCCTGCTTTGAGCAGGGGGTTGGACTAGATGACCGCCAGAGGTTCCTTCCAACCCTGATATTTTATGATTCTATGAGACACAAGCCAGCAGAGGGCGCGCCAAGGCTGCACTCGAGCTAATTCGTGGACGACCAGCAGAAGGCGCCGTATCGGTGAGCCTTCGCTCTGTTACACAAGGACACAAGAACTGAGACTCAGGAGGCTTGCACTGTAGTCCCGATTCTTCCAGTTGACATAATTATTCCATCTCAACAAGAGGCGGAAGCTATGTCAGTCAGAGAGCGTCTTCCACCAAGACACCGCTTAAATCGATGTAACTTATGTAGCTTTTTTTCAACATAAGTTACGTCGACTTAAGCAGTAGTGCAGACAAGCACCTAAGGGGACATTACAGGCCATTTAGGTCCATAGGGATTCTTAAGAGTGGAGATAGGCTAACCCATAATCCCAACATCTACTCAACAACATTACAGAGGACTGGGGGGCCACAGGTTCCTCATGGCCATCTTGCTATCATAGCAGAGGCAGTTGGGAAAGATGATTTTATTTTCCCGTTAAAAATACTTTTAATTAATTACACAAAAACAACAATAATTTTTGGTAGAAATTTTTCTTCACTTTTCTGTGTTTTGATTGAGGGGGGAAAAAGACCAACAACAACCCAGAACCCAAAATTTAAAAAGGTGCATTTTTGGCAACCTTAAAGCACAATATTTTCAGGGTTTTTTTTATAATTCCCCCTCCCCAAAATGACCAAAGATAGAAATGTACATTTTGACTAAAAAGCCATTATCTGTGGGAACCAACCTTTCAATTGAACATTTTCTATCCAGCTGTGGTTTTAGCTCTGTGAAGACACTTCTTGTCTCCCATCCTGCAATCCAAATTTTTTCAAAGGAACCTGATGAGATGGTGCAGAAAACATCTGCAGAGAGGGCAGCACTTAGAGGCTGGGTGACCAACAACTGGAATTGTGGGTGCTCTTCTGAATTCCTCATAAGTGGGATATTCTAACATGCAGTAACACTGATCCTCCAGTGAAAAGTGTGAGTCTTTTAAATATCTTTCAGAGTAACAGCCGTGTTAGTCTGTATGCGCAAAAAGAAAAGGAGTACTTGTGGCACCTTAGAGACTAACCAATTTATTTGAGCATAAGCTTTCGTGAGCTACAGCTCACTTCATTGGATGCATACTTTGGATCCTTTTGTTGTTTATCATCAGCAACTTGGGATTGTTTCAGGCAGTGAGATTGGAATTTAAGGTTCCAGAACTGATTTTTTTTCGGGGGTGGGGGTGCGGGGAGAGATAAACCATAAAAGATGAATCACAAGATTCTGTGCGTCTCATTAAATTAGGCACTTTGGGTGGAATTCACCCCTCGGCGGGGGTGGGGCAGCACAATTTCCATGAGCCACTCAAATCCCCCTAGCAGGGCTGCTGTAGGGTCAGCCACCTCCTGAGCGCCCCCTTGTGGCTAGAGGTCACACTGCAGCCCCCTGCCTTAGTTTCCCCCTCTTCAGGCCCCCCTCACACAGACTTCACACACTTCTTCTGTGGTCAAAATACCCCTTGTTGCGGTCTCTGTTTATTCACAGAAAAAACTCAAAGTCCTAAATTAAGATCCAGCAAACCAAGATTTCTCTCCAACTTCCAGGCCTTTCTGTCTGGAGGGCTCTGCTTGGTTACGGTCTCTTCTACATGCAAGAAAACTATACTAAAAAAAACAAGTTAATTAAGCAATTACTTAACTAATTACCTGTACCACCTTTCTTTGGGTTATTTTAATTTTGACATCTCAACTAAAGAAAAAGATTCCAGTGTTGAATTTAGTTTTAGAGAGTTTTATCACATTTCCTTAACAGCTGCTAATGGTATAGAATACAAGAAGGCAAAAATAGCGGCACCAGTCCTAGGAGAAGTCACAGAGGGGTTGGACGACCCAAAACTAGATAATAGGTGGCATACAAAAGGATTTGATTCATTGTGGAGTTTCCAAGGAACTGCTTTGAGACCGACTGGAATGGAGAAGGAGGATTGAGGAGTCGATCCCATATATATGGGACTAAAGTTAGAGGAAGAATAATTATGATTTGGGCAACATAAAGTAGAAAACCGGTCAATATAACCATTCAGGTTTTCAGAATCAAATCACACAACCACAGTAGAAAATAACACTTATCCTCAGTCACTGCACAACGCAACATCGCTTCAAGAACTGTTGTTCTCCAGCAGGCTGGAACAGCTGTATAAATCTTCCATGTCGGATGGCCTTGTTTTAACAACAACGGCGGGACCTTGGTATGTATGGCTGAGCTGAGTCTGTGCATTGTTAATCAAACAGTTCCATTTCTGATTATTCCACTCAGTAGTCCAATGTCTTTATACATACATGCTATTTGGTTTCCATTTCTTTTAGTTACTGCCTCTTTCAGTATAGGTGTATTTCACTAACTTGACAGCATACACATGCTTGATCGCACGTATTAGCTTTACTTCTTCACTTTATTACTTAAACTAAAGGAAATCAGCATGAATGTAACCCCTTTCTTTCCTAACAGCATTGCCCACGAGGTAAAAAACCCTGTCAAACTTGACAATATTTCGTCCACAGCTGTATTTCTTACAGTCAACTTCCCTTTTACACATAGAACAAACTTCATTTAATCATAATATTAGATTTCACGAGGCTCCCTGTTTGTCCACTGGATCTGTCACATCATATCAGGTCTTAACATTTAATTTAATTTGTAATTCATTTGCTCATTCACAGCCAGGGAAAAAGGGAAGCCGCGTTAGCTGCACCAGTGGCTAGGCTTTGAGTTTTCATCTCTTGGGCTTCAGTTCTATCTCTTCTAAAACAGCCTGGATGCCCGGGCAATTCTTAACTAGTAATAACCCATAACTCAGGGGTCTTAGTTGCTACCCTCGTCTCCTGCCTGGTAAGCTTTGCAGTCCCTTCCTTTCTTCCTCCTGTTTGCTTAGGGTCTCTCCTGCCTTATCAGGTTACTCCCAACCCGTCCCAGCTGGAGTTTTTGTCCCAAATCCCTATATTCTCCCTGATCATTCCACCACCTCACTGCAGCTCCCAGCCGCTCTTTATAGGGGAAGCACCAGACCCCTTTCAGTGGTGCCTCTTAGTAATCAGGGCTCGCTAGCTCCAGGCCCTCTAGCCGTTCCAGGGCAAGCTACCCAGTTCCAAGGGCTGAGTGGGTGCTTAGCCCTAGTGCTGACCCCCTGCACAGGAATGACTTTTGCCCTCGTCTGTGCATTTGTATAACAGGCAGGGCACCCATAACTCCACCACAAGGTTTGTAACTAGTATTGTGTTGTAATGGTACTGAGCCAGTTCCAGATGTGTTATTTACTCAGTCCTAGCTCATTCAGGCAAAACTCACCCTCACTTTGGTGGGAGCATTGGTTGAGTTAGGACTCTGGGAGATCAGGCTTTGGCCCATCATTAGGCGATTCTTTAAGGCTAGATCCCTTTGCACACCATGTCTCAAAGTGAGCTCCTCCCTTCTGCCATCGGATGTGGCAGCCAATAAGTGAGCTTGGGGAGAGGGGGGCAGGGCGGGGTAGTGAATTAGGGTTGGACACAGGGAACAGTAAGGAAGAGTTCTATGAAATTTCAGAACCCAGCACTCTCCTGGGGCCAGCTCCAGAGCCTACCGACCTCGATCAAAAGACTCCCATTGACTTTGGATCTGACCCATGAAGGGCCAGTGCGTCTCATTGCACTATTTGTCCTCCTCTCTCCTTTGTTTGTTATTCCTTTTCCCCACCCTAGCAAGGTATTTTCTAGGCACCAGAGCGGGACCTTGCTTCATCCCGAGCCCAAGCCAAGCTTAGATGCTGCTGCACTGATGAATACCAAGTGGGAGTGGCACTTATAACAATCAGACGGAGTGCTAAGGAAATGCCCTGCCTGCATCTGTGTTTGCTCTACAGTAGAAAGGCAGTTAATAAAAACAATAAATAAGGAGAGAGAATAGAATCCCAGTAAGCAACTGCACTGGGAAGAGAGAGGCTCTGGTTCTCATTTATACCCTTTAGGTTCCCAGAGCAATGTTAAGGGGCCTTAGTGTAAATGAGATTCAGACACTACTTTCTTTCCAGTGATCCTAAGGAATGACTCCCATTTTGTCCCCCATCTAGCTCCCTTTCTCAACCCATTGTCAGAGCTTGGCTTGCAGGGACATCTTTTTCATTTCAGAGGCTCGGGATGGCATTCTCTCCTTGGTATCAATAAGCAAGGGGCCAGCATCATGGGACCCTCATCTCCGCTGGGGTCTTTAGCATGACCATAATGCAACCAACATCAACGAAAGGCACTATATGCGAGTGCAAGTGTAAATTATTATTGTTCATGTGGGTTGATGGTTTGGGGGCTTTTGTTTGAAAAAAAGATTTTTGATGAAAAAGGTTTTTTTTTTTTTGTTATTGTTTCCTAAAAAGTGGAACATAGCTTTATGGCAAAAAAAAAAAAAAAAAAAGGACTGAACAAAACAAACAAACAAAATCACCCCCCCCCTTTTTTTCATCATCATTTTTTTCCAACAGAAAATTGTTCCAAGAATTTCAGTTAAATGAACATTTTCCATTTTTGTCTGTTTTTCCATGGAGCAGAGGGGCAAGGAAGGGCGGGGGGGAGAATCATTTCCCAACCACCTTTAATCATTACTACCCACTTGAAACAGAAGAGGACTCTGATATAAAAGAGAATTAAACGTGAGCTTGGTTTTCATTTTAAAGCTCTTAGGAGCCAGCCTCTTCTCCCTTTCCACATCGGTGTTTGCTTTGCTGGCAGGAGTGTGTTTCATTCATTCTTTTTATAGCTGAAAAACTTCTTACTAGTATCTTTGTTAGGCTTGTGGTACAGACTTCAGGTTTTTCTCCTTTTTAGTAAGTTTTATCAGGAGTTTTCAGAGAACGCTGACAGCGCAGCAGGGCCCATTAGAATCATAGAATATCAGGGTTGGAAGGGACCTCAGGAGGTTGTCTAGTCCAACCCCCTGCTCAAAGCAGGACCAATCCCCAATTTTTGCCCCAGATCCCTAAATGGCCCCCTCAAGGATTGAACTCACAACCCTGGGTTTAGCCTGCCAATGCTCAAACCACTGAGCTATCCCTCCCCCCTTCTGCTGCCTCACTTTACCTTCTTCCCCCAATCAATCAAGCCACCACAGCTGGGGCTTTCAGATTAATTTTTCCCTTCCTGGAGCTGGATTATTAACAAAGCAACAATTTTCCAAACAAGTTTCCCTCACCTCCAACTCCTGCTGGGTCACAACTAGAGCAGTGCAAGAACTGGAATCTCACAAGAAATTTCTTGATTTCCAAATGTGTTGAGTTCCAAATTGAAAGAAAAAAAACAACGAACAATTTTCCCACAAAAATGAATGACTCAATCAATCAATCAAAACATTTCATTTCCATGTCAACTTTTTATAATACGAAATAAAAGGAATTTTACAATAAAACAAAAAATCTTTCACAAAAACTGGTCCATTCCCAGCAGTGTCAAAATGGATCATTTTTGTTCTGATAAGATTAAATTTCATCCAGATCAACATGTTGCCGCTGGACATTTCAGATTCAGCAAAATAATTTGTAAGAGGGAATCATAATATAATCGCTGTGGGCTGCAGTACCCGTTGGAATGCTGCTCCTGTCTCCTCCAACTTCGCCTGTATCCAGACAGACAACCTGACCATGGATGCCGCTAACCAGATCCTGGTGTGGACTTGCAGAGATGGTGGCCTGCATTTCCCACTCTCAGAAAGCCAGGCTGTGGGCACCATCCAGTGTGAGAGGTGCCTGCTGGTGGAATCGCTCAGGAAACAGGTGGGAGAGCAACAGGAGGAGGTGACTAGGCTGAGGAACATCCATGCCCATGAGGAATTCCTCGAGAGTATTCATATGGAGATATCCAAGGCTGAGGAAGCTATCCAGCTATAGAGGACTGCTGTCACACCACTGGGGGAGGAGGATATGGCTCTGTCACAGGGAGGACACTGGCTGCTGGTTACTTCTGTGTTCCAACCCTATTCCCAACCCACGCACCATGGTGATGGAAAACCAGTATGCTGCCCTGGTAACGAGCAATGAGGAATCACCCCCAAAGGTGGAGGAGAAGCCATGTACCCCCAAGGCTGGGAAGATAATAGCCACCACTCCCAGGAGGAAATGTAGGGTGGTGGTGGTTGGTGACTCTCGTCTGAGTGGGATGGAGGCACCCATCTGTCGCATGCTGTCTGCCTGAGGCCTGTATCCGGGCCATTATGGAGGGATGGTCGAGGATCATCCGGCCCTCTGACTACTACCCCATGCTGCTCATCCATGTGGGCACTAATGATACTGCGAGGTATGGCCCTCAGCAGATGAGAAGTGACTACAGGGCTCTGGGAATAAGAGTGAAGGAGTTGGGAGCGCAGGTGGCGTTCTCTCTGATCCTTCTGGTCAAGGGTAGGGGCTTCAGCAGAGACAGATGCATCCTGGAGGTGAATGCCTGGCTGCGAAGATGGTGTTACCAGGAGGGCTTCGGCTTCCTTGGCCACAGGATGCTGTTCTGGGAAGAAGGACTGCTAAACAGAGATGGGGTCCACCTATCGAGGAAGGGGATGAGCATATTTGGATACAAACTGGCTAACCTAATGAGGAGGGCTTTAAACTAGGTTCGAAGGGGGCAGGTGACCAAAGCCCACACGTAAGTCAAAAACATGGAGACCTGGGAGAAGGGTCAGAATCTGGGCGGAGCATGGGCTGTTATAGCAGGCATAAAGGAGAGACAAGACAAAATTGCAGGGAAGGGAGGAATCAGATCAGTATCTTAGATGTCAGTGTACTAATACAAGAAGCATGGGGAATAAGCAGGAAGAACTCAAAATGCTAGTAACTAAACACAACTATGACACAGCTGGCATCACGGAGACTTGGTGGGATAATATGCATGACTGGAGTACTGATATAGAAGGGTACAGCTTGCTTAGGAAGGACAGGCAAGGAAAAAAAGGGAAGAGGCATTGCCTCATATATTTAAAAATGTAGACACTTGGACTGAGGTGAAGATGGAAATAGGAGACAGACTTGTTGAAAGTCTCTGGGTAAGGATAAAAGGGGTAAAAAAACATGGATGATGTCATGGTAGGGGTCTACTACAGGCCATCAAACCAGGAAGAAGAGCTGGATGAGGCTTTTTTTAAACAACTAACAAAATCATCCAAAGGACAGGACTTGGCAGTGATGGGGGACTTCAGCTACCCAGACATGTGTTGGGAAAATAACACAGCAGGGCACAGATTATCCAGCAAGTTCTTGGAATGCATTGGAGACAATTTTTTATTTCAGAAGGTGGAGAAAACTACTAGGGGAGAGGCTGTTCCAGATTTGATTTTGACAAATAGGGCGGAACTGGCTGAGAATTTGAAAGTGGAAGGCAGCTTGGGTGAAAGTGATCATGAAATGACAGAGTTCATGATTCTAAGGAACGGTAGGAGCGAGAACAGCAAAATAAAGACAATGGATTTCAATACGGCAGACTTTAACGAACTCAGGGAGCTGGTAGGTAAGATCCCACGGGAAGCAAGTCTAAGGGGAAAAACAATTGAAGGCAGTTGGCAGTTTTTCAAACAGACATTATTAAGGGCGCAAGAGCAAACATTCCCACTGCGTAGGAAAGATGGGAAGTCTGGCAAGAGACCACCCTGGCTTAACCAGGAGATCGTCAATGATCTAAAACTAAAAAGGACTTTTTTTTTTTTTTTTATTTTTAGATCATTGACGAGAGGGGCGTGGCAGCTACTAACAGAGGTACAGAAGTTCAAGTGTTGAGGTTTGATAGTACAGGAAAATGGTGAATTCAGCAATGAACTTATAAGCAGAAGAGGAAAGACGTACTAAATGGAGAAAATTGAGCAGCGTGATCTGAGATAGGAGAATGTCTATCAAATTGAAAAGTAAGATCAACAAGAGGGTAATTATGTTTGCACTTTGGTACGTCTCTGAATGTTGGGCCCTGAAGAAGAAACAGGAGCAGATCTGGAATAGAGTGGAAATGAAAATTTTGAGATGCATGCTTGGAGTCACAAGGATGGACCATGTTTGGAATGAAGGAATGAATGAATGAAGGGAAGTGTGAAGGTGATACCAATTATAGACAAGCTGAGGGAACCTAGGCTTAGATAATTTGGGCATGTGAAAAGGTCAGAAGAATATAAAGGCAACAGGACATTCAACTTAGAAGTGGAGCATAAGAGAAGGGTTGGAAGACCCCAAACTAGATGGATGGATGTTATACAAAAAAAATTGATTAGCTGTGGAGTTTTTGAGGATCTACTTCAAGACACACTGGAATGGAAAAGAAGGACGTGAAGAACCAACCCCATATAGGTGGGACTAAGGCTAGAAGAAGAACAATGGAGAGTCCACCACAATCCTTGGTAAGCTCTTCCGATGGTCACCTCCACTCACTATTAAAAGTTTGCACTATATTTCCAGTTTGAACTTTTCTAATTTCACTTTTCCAGCGACTGGGGGTCTGATGGGTCTATCTATACACCTCTCCCGCTCTCTACCACATCCACACAAAGTTAGATACTGCTGGCCAAATTCTGTTCTCAGTCACACCGGTGCAACTCCATGATCCCAGTACATGTAATATGTAGTGGGTTTAGAATATAGTGGATAAATCTGTAAGTGCCTGGGGCAAGCCTCTCCCTAATTCACAATATTCAGGTGCATTTTATATTTACGGAGTGCCATCTGCAAGCATCAGATGTGCCATAGAATAAAAAAACCCCAAAATGCTGACTATTAAAAATCCATTTATAAGCAGGTACAACTAGACTAACTACCTAAGACAGTGTGGGTGTCTACACTGCAGTCATGGGGTGTGATTGCAACTCGGGTAGACACACCCGAACTAGCTTTAATCTAGCTAGCTCAGATAGCAAAGCAATAAAGCTGTGGCAGCACAGGCTTCAAATGCAGGCTAGCCACAGGAGTAACTACCAGGTGGGCTCATACAGCTGGGGCTGCAGGGGCTTTCCTGCAGTTGAACTTCATGACTGGAGCGTAGACATACCCAGAGTCATATGCCACAGGTTGCATCCATGGGTTCATACATTGGGAGAAACTCCTCTTCAGTTAGCTTTTAAATTCCTTTCTACGTTGCTCTGGAACCTTACATTTCAGCCTGTGCTGGGACATGCAAGGATTTTTATTCCAGGATCTCACCATGGAGGACAGGAATTGTCTGTTGGGCAGGTGGAATTCCAAGCTTCCTGGACTGCACACACATATTTCTTCCTTCCTCCTTTGCTATTCCAGCTCATTCTCTTGGCTGCATTGTTTGTTCCTCCCCATAAAATTTTTTCCCTGACTGTAGGCAAGACATCCACTTCTGATATATATTTGCCTCCTTTCCTGCATTGAGTTCTTGCACTAGACTGGACCAGTGCATGGTTCTCAGGAGCAACGGGGCCCAGTGATTTTTACAACTTCCTATCTTCTCATTCAACTCAGGTGGTAGCGACCTGTCCTTTTGGTTCTGAAGTCCCCATGTTTGCTCCCTGTTGACAACTGGCATGTCTCTGTGGGTGCTGCCATGGTCCATTACGTTTCTACTTTCCAATTTTATTTGCTAGCCCTACTGTTATGCTTGCCTATCTATCATTATATAATTGTTTATTGACATCACAGTAACATCTAGAATCCCCAATCAGGTCTATTGCATTAGTCACCATTCAATCCTAGTTAAAGAACTAATGGGGCCTGATCCATTGTTGTCCTGCACCTTGCAGGGTCATTTACTGCTGCAGCACTTCAGTGTAGATGCTACCTAGGCGAATGGAAGGGGTTCTCCAGTTGGTGTATGTAATCCACCTCCCCAAGAGGCAGAATTCTTCTGTCGGCCTAGCGCTGTCTATACTTGGGGTTAGGTCAGACTAACTGTGCCACTCAGGGGTATGGTTTTTTCATTAGGTAAACTAACCTAATTTTCTAGTGTAGACCAGGCCTTAGGGCTTGTCTACACTGCAGAGCCTTTGCCAGTGTAGCTATGCTGGCAGAGCCACCCGGTGGAGAGCCGCATAAAATGACAGAAAAGTTCTGTCTACACCATCTCCGCGAAGGACATTAGCCAACCCGACAGAAGCATTGTGTTGGCATAGCAACATCTACACCAGATGTTTTTCTGGAATAGCTATGTTGGCTAGGAAGACAAGTTTCATACTCCGCGATGACATTTCTGTGCCAACACAACTTTACAGTGTAGACTAAGCCTTTAGTGAAACCAATACTGAATGCACACAGAAACACTGTAAGTAGTATAAATTGGTGTAAATGGTACTGGAATACTCTAAATAACTTGGAAACTAAAGCTATTATACAGTACTGTAAAGTTACTGGTGCTCCTTCCCTGTTGCATCTATTCACATATAAGGTTTCAACATAACACCTAGGCCTCTATGCTTTAGCAGACACATATGAACATGCTCCCCTCTGAGCTTCGTTCAGAGATGATTTCTCAGTCTTTATAGCGTGGCCATAATATGTAGTGTGTATCACCTGGACTCTTCGGAACTTGAGAGGAAAGACAGTCTCTCGGTTCTTTTCCAAACACTCCAGAATCTGGTAACACAGCAGTCGTGGGGGAACAGAAGAGGGGGAGAGGGAGAGGTCTCCACACCTAGCTGCATTTCAGCCCTTGGGTTAACAGCTGACTGGACCTGTTGCTGGTGAAACAGAAATCTGTAGCCTGTATCCAAAGTGGCACAGAAATTGGGATCTACATATAAAATATCCATTCCCTGGATCTCTACAAGGCTGTCACTCTACAGGGCACCGTCCTTTTCGCATAAGCCCAGCTAAGTCAGGCAAGAATATACATACTTTTACCTCCCTGAACTTGGCCACAATTTCTGAGCCAGAATAAGTTCAAAGCAGTTAGCTGGTAGCTATAGGCTCTGTAGCCTCTAGAGGTAACAATGCTCCCCTCTCAGCTCTTCCACTAGGTCCACACCATGGTGGATCAAACATTATCCCTAACAATTAAACTTCCCTAGTCAGTAAATGTGGAATAACACTTACCTGTTGTGCCAAGAGGTCAATGTGTTGATACCCAGCCCTTACAGCAGACATGTCACTTGGTCCTGGTTGATCAGGCACTGAGCCAGCACCAAGTTAATGCCTATATTTATAACCTCCTCCTACGCTTTGATTGGCTCAGTGCTTGGATGGTGACTGTGCGCCACCTGCCAGGTGGATTGCCCACAATGAAAACTTCCTATATAGCTTCAGATACAGTGACTGAGCATGCCTCGTAAGTGCCGCACCCTCGTCCTAGGAGTTTATGGGCCCTTGTAGCTGAGTTCCCTGCACTCCTGCACGTATGAAGAATTAAGTATCCAACTAAGAGCCATGTTCCCTCCCCCTTGCATCTCTCCAGTTCTTTGGGCCAAAGAAATGCAAATGCTGTAGTGGTTTACAGGTGTAAAACACTAGCAGATCAGAAGCCCCATGATTTACCCACATGCACTTTGCATATACTCTTGCATGGGACTGGACTATGTTATGCAGGACGTCAGATTGGATGATTAAAATGGTCTCGTCTGGTCTTAAAATCTACTAATATGTGACTGGCAACATGATGTGCAAGGTGATCATGAATTGGGCCCATTCTCCTTCCTAGATTTCCTTTCAGTGCCACTCTCCCTGCTTTTTCTTCCCCTTTTGCATCCTCCCCCATGGCTCTGGAGTTGATGCCAAGGTTGCCCCAGGGATGCTAAGAGAGGTCTAGCCAGAGCATTCCCTCTGGAGAGTTTCTCAAAGTAATTCCATCTAACAGAACAAAAGCTCCAGAAAAGTACTGTATTTCTTACAAACCAACAGATGTTTTAATGCCTTGCCAATGCTTCATAGATGGCTGCGTATTCACACTGTCAGGGCTGTAAACTTAATAAATTGCATTTAATACTGAAATAAATACAGAAAGCCACATTCAAAACAGACGAGAAAGTATCCATGGCTTATATAAGAGCAAAGTGACTGGTATGAGCTCTTCCCCGAAGCCCACATGGGTGTATGTATACACAAAGTGAATGTTCCCAATTAGCTGAGAGGTTCTGGGTTACCCAATTTAAGTCAGGCTCACCTGCAAAAAAAAGCACCCGCATAAATAGAGGCACTGTCATGCCGGGAAAATTGGGTAATGCTATGCAAATAGCTATTCCAAGGAGAACGCTGAGTCTTTAGCCATGCCAAAAAGCATTGACTAATGGTTTCCATCGTGAGGCTGGTCGTTTTTAGCTTCATTGCCATGAATGGCGTTACTGAAGTATTCTTATGACCAATGTAATTGTAGGTGATTCTGGTGGATGGCACAAAACAGTGACTGTCCGAATATGGCATTGGCTGTCAGAAGGAGTTAGCGCTCTGGCACTGCTGAGACTGACTTACTTATACAAACGGAGCCGTTTATTGTTCCATGGGATAACATTTCAGGGCTGATTTTCCAACACTCTGCCAGCCGGGGCATCTTTTACAACACTGAGCGCCCAATATGCCATTATCCTACAACTCACACAGTCTCTTATACCAATTTTTACACCCACCTTGCACTGAAGACCAGACTTGGGGGCAGAAGGTGACACTGCCTGGTCATAGACTGGCAGCAGTCATGTGATTGCCCGTGATTAACTGGGAGTAACCCTTTTGCTGTTCTTAGGCACCTAGAGTGCAGTCATGGATATTTGGTGCCACGGACCTCCACTGTCCAGGTGCATTGTTGTTGTTGTTCCTCTGGTGGACTGCACGGGGCACAGGGCAATGGAGGGTCAGGCGTAAGGTGCCAGGCAATGAGGAATCAGACCCTGAGGGCCTGACTGCATTGCAATGAAAAACTTGCAGCTGGCCCATGCGAGCTGACTTGGTCTTGTGGGACTCCAATAAGGGTCTCTTTGATTGCAGTGTAAATGTTCAGGCTCAGGCTTGCAAGGAGGGAGGATCCCAGCACTTGGGCTGAAGCCCAAGCCCTAATCTCTACACTCAATTAAACAGCCCCTTAGCCTGAGCCCTGCAAGACCGAGTCACCTGGCACAGGCCAGCTATGGATTTTCAATTGCAGTGTAGACAGACCTTCAGACTGGACTAAGTGATTCTCTCCTCTGTAAGTTACAGGTAATTCCTATTGAAATCAATGAAAGATACTTGTGTCCAGTCGTGGGCAGGGGAATACTGGGTCTTGGCTCTGCTAGTAGGATCAATGTGCTCATGTTGCTTTCCAGCTATTGATTTTGAAGAAGGGTGTGAAATCCATCTGTTCCCCATTTAGCTGCCCCTTTGTTGGGGCCTGATCCAAAAGGCTCTGAAGTCAATGGGAGTCTCTCCATTGACCTCAGCAAGCTTTGGAGCAGGCCCTTTAACGTCAAAGGCCTGCTTTGCCACTGTGTGAAATGGGTGTAAAATGCTGCCACTCAGAGCTGGTAGTGTATTATGCCTATGACACGCTGGTCTAAATACCTTTCTCAAGGTGCGTGGTGGTAGAGAATGAGGTCCCCATGTCTCTATGCCAAAATCAAAGCGCTGAAAACCAGCATTTACTGTATGGAAAAAAAAATCTTCCCCTTTGTCCTGTGCTCGTCACACACTGGTGAGTGTGTGGCATAGGCCCCTCCTCTGTGCCTGATCCTTAGAGAATGCGAGTCGGTAACATCCTGATGTGATGTGATCCTCCGTAGCTCAAGCCATAGTAACTCAGGTGTTAAGTTCTGGAGGCCCTTAGTTCAAGTTTGAGTATTAGCCAGTATGGTGGCTGTCACACAGATGTAAATTTTTCACAGCCCTGCTGTAACACATATAATGTTTAGCAATCCCTTTCTGCACTGAGACACAGGGAGGTTAAATGAAAGGATGGGCTTGTACTTAGGGCTCTGCCCTGGAAAATTCCAGATCAATTGTTGGCTGTTCCACAGACTCCTTGTGTGGCCTGGGGCAAATCACTTAACCTCCCTGGACCCCAGTTCCTCCTTTATAAAAGAGGGCTATTCATCTCTCTTTCTATCATCTCCTCTACTTAGATTATAAACTCTATGGGTATGTCTTCAGTGCAATTAGACTGCCCTGGCTGGCCCATTCCAGCTGATTTGGGCGTGCGGCCCTTGGGCTGCGGTGCTGTTTAGTTGTGGTGTAGATGTTCCGGCTCAGGCTGCAGGCTCTGGGACCCTGCCAGCTCGCAGATATAAACTGGCCATCAACAAGTTTAGGCTTGAAATTAAGCGAAGGTTTTTAGCCATCAGAGGACTAAAGTCCTGGAACAGACTTCTAAGGGGAGCTGTGGGGGCAAACAACCTAACTGGCTTCAAGACTCAGCTTGATAAGTTTATAGAGGGGATGGTATGATGACACGGCCTACAAAAACATGTAGCCGATCTCCGACTGCTAGCAGCAAATATCCCCAACGGCTGGAGACGGGACACCAGATGGGGAGGACTCAGAGTTACTACAGAGAATTCTTTCCCAGGTGTTTAGCTGGTGGGTCTTGCCCACATGCTCAGGGTCTAACTGAACACCATATTTGGGGCTGGGAAGGAATTTCCCACGGATTAGATTGGCAGAGACACTGCAGGTTTCGCCTTCCTCTGCAGCATGGGGCACGGGTCACTTGCTGGTTTAAATTAGTGGTAAATGGTGGATTCTCTGTAACTTGAAGTCTTTAAATCATGATTTGAGGACTTCAGTCACTCAGCCAAAGGTTGGGGGTCTATTACAGGAGTGGGTGGGTGTGGTTCTGTGGCCTGCGATGTGCAGGAGGTCAGACTAGATGATCGTGATGGTCCCTACCGGCCGTAAAGTCTATGAGTCCAACTGCAGTGTAAACATACCCGATGGGGCGGGCGCTGTCTTTTGTGGAGTCTAGCACAACAGAGCTCTGATCTCAGTTGCAACCGTTAGGCATTACTGTAATACAAATAATACCTAGCTCTCACATAGGGCTTTTCATCTCAAAGTACCTTACAAGGTTTTCAGAGTAGCAGCCTGCTGAAGTAAAGAAACAGATTGATAGAGCCAGAAGAGTACCCAGAAGTCACCTACTACAGGACAGGCTCAACAAAGAAAATAACAGAACGCCACTAGCCGTCACCTTCAGCCCCCAACTAAAACCTCTCCAACGCATTATCAAGGATCTACAACCTATCCTGAAGGACGACCCATCACTCTCACAGATCTTGGGAGACAGGCCAGTCCTTGCCTACAGACAGCCCCCCAACCTGAAGCAAATACTCACCAGCAACCACACACCACACAACAGAACCACTAACTCAGGAACCTATCCTTGCAACAAAGCCCGTTGCCAACTGTGTTCACATATCTATTCAGGGGACACCATCATAGGGCCTAATCACATCAGCCACACTATCAGAGGCTCGTTCACCTGCACATCTACCAATGTGATATATGCCATCATGTGCCAGCAATGCCCCTCTGCCATGTACATTGGCCAAACTGGACAGTCTCTACGTAAAAGAATAAATGGACACAAATCAGATGTCAAGAATTATAACATTCATAAAAGGAAAAGGAGTACTTGTGGCACCTTAGAGACTAACCAATTTATTTGAGCATAAGCTTTCGTGAGCTACAGCTCACTTCATCGGATGCATACTGTGGAAAGTACAGAAGATCTTTTTATACACACAAAGCATGAAAAAATGAGTGTTTACCACTACAAAAGGTTTTCTCTCCCCCCACCCCACTCTCCTGCCTGTAATAGCTTATCTAAAGTGATCATTCTCCTTACAATGTGTATGATAATCAAATTGGGCCATTTCCAGCACAAATCCAGGTTTTCTCACCCCCCCCCCGCCACACACACACACAAACCCACTCTCCTGTTGGTAATAGCTTATCTAAAGTGATCACTCTCCTTACAGTGTGTATAATAATCAAGGTGGGCCATTTCCAGCACAAATCCAGGGTTTAACAAGAACGTCTGGGGTGGGGCGGGTAGGAAAAAACAAGGGGAAATAGGTTACCTTGCATAATGACTTAGCCACTCCCAGTCTCTATTCAAGCCTAAGTTAATTTCGCCTTGTTTTTTCCTACCCCCGCCCCCAGACGTTCTTGTTAAACCCTGGATTTGTGCTGGAAATGGCCCACCTTGATTATCATACACATTGTAAGGAGAATGATCACTTTAGATAAGCTATTACCAGCAGGAGAGTGGGGTGGGGGGAGAGAAAACCTTTTGTCATGGTAAACACCCATTTTTTCATGCTTTGTGTGTATAAAAAGATCTTCTATACTTTCCACAATATGCATCCGATGAAGTGAGCTCTAGCTTACGAAAGCTTATGCTCAAATAAATTGGTTAGTCTCTAAGGTGCCACAAGTACTCCTTTTCTTTTTGCGAATACAGACTAACACGGCTGTTACTCTGAAACATTCATAAACCAGTCGGAGAATACTTCAATCTCTCTGGTCACTCGATTCCTGATCTCAAAGTGACTATCCTTCAACAAAAAAACTTCGAAAACAGACTCCAACGAGAGACTGCTGAATTGGAATTAATTTGCAGATTGGATACAATTAATTTAGGCTTGAATAGAGACTGGGAGTGGTTGAATCATTATACTAAGTAAAACTATTTCCCCTTGTTTATTCCCTCCCCACCCCCACTGTTCCTCAGACGTTCTTGTTAACTCCTGGATATGTGCTGGAAATGGCCCACCTTGATTAACACTTCAAAAGGTTTTCTCTCCCCCAACCCTACTCTCCTGCTGGTAATAGCTCATCTTAAGTGATCACTCTCCTTACAATGTGTATTTTTTCATGGTCTGTGTGTATATAAAATCTCCTCACTGTACTTTCCACTTTATGCATCCGATGAAGTGAGCTGTAGCTCACGAAAGCTTATGCTCAAATAAATTGGTTAGTCTCTAAGGTGCCACAAGTCCTCCTTTTCTTCTTACAAGGTTGGTCAGTGTCATTATCCCCATTTAACAGATGGAGGCACAGAGGTACAGACTTTCCCAAGGTCACACAGCTGGCCAATGGCAAAGCCTAGAACAGAACCATATATCTTGATTGGCAGTCCAGTGCTCTACCCACCAGAGAACATGGTCTCCCTAATGATAAAAGTGACTGGACCAAGGAGATTGCCAGACCCAGAGCTGGTAACAGAAATCAGGAGAGGAAGCCACGTGTCTGTGTGTTATAAGGCAAAGAGGTACACAGATGTAAATTGCATGTTTCCCTTTGTAGAGAACGCTGCTTGCCATCTCCCAACGAAAGAAGTGTAACAACGCACGCAGAGTCGGGATTTTTTGTCTAAATGCAGCCGTGTGCCGTTTGCTGTTTTTCCTATTAACCTTCCAGCCAGCAGCCATGTAGCAGCGAGATGAGGAAATGGGCTACATGAAAGAATTCTGTGTTAGATCCCCTATCAGATTTGGCCATTCTCGAGGTATGTTAAAAATGAGGCCTTGAGTGGAAGGGGGCTTTAGGGAGTCCCTTTAAATTCAAAATGCACAGGCCAAAATCCGTCTCTCCAAAGAATATCTGCATAGAGGGGACGCAGTGACCCTGGAAACCACAGCCTTCTCCTGCTTACGGAGGGAAAGGGAAGAAGCTAGAGGAGGGGGTGTGCTTTCAGGGTTTGGATGTGGAAAATTTCAACCTTATGTCGCAACATGTTTGCTAAACAACTCAAGTGATGAAAAATGACATTTTTCCACCCGCCGCCCCTCTATCAGCCTTCACATCTGACAGGGAGACCACAGATTAACGATTAAATGGGAAAAAAAGGGTGGCCCACTGACTCCCCCCCCCCACACACATACGGCACTGAAAGGAACCTCACAAAGCAGCTAAGACTGGACTCCCTGCTATCGCTTCAGACAATGATCTGTGCACAAAATGATCACATCACAAATGACCAAAACTCTTCCCATCTCACTGCATCCTGGGCCTGATCCTGATCAAGCTGATGGAAAGATTCCCATTGACTTGGTGGGCTTCAGATCATGCCTGCAGTCTGGCACTGTTGAGAAGGGGACTGGTCACCACTAGAGGAAAGGAGAGGTATTTTCCTCAGGCCAGATCTTGCAGTCCTCACACAGGCAAAAGTCAACTGGTGTAAGATGGGACCCAGAAACCCTGGTCATTTTGCAGCTATCCAGGAGTTAACTCATGACTTAGCTCTCATATGGGTGGACAGGGCAGAGTGAATAGGTAGAGCTGGATATTTAAGGCCCAACCCGAGGGAATACAGGACACTTGATAAAGATAGATGCTAGCTAGCCCAAAAGGGGAAGTGTGATAAGTTTATTATTTATAACATGTGTGACAGTAGCACCAAGAGGCCTGTTGAGATGAGAGCCTCATTATGCTAGGGGCTGTATTCATGCATAATAAGACCAAACGTTTCCCCAAACTGTTTATAGTCTCAACGGACGTGAGTGGATTATGGTTCCCATTTTACAGATGGGGAACTGAGACACAGAGTGATTAAGGGTATGTCTACACTGGAACTGGAGATGTAGTTTCCAGCTCAGGTAGATGTACACCTGGCAGCTCTGACTGAGCCAGTGCACTAGAAATAGAAGAGTAGCAGTAGAAGGAGTAAAAGGTGGGATAGGCTAGCCACCACCACCCCAAGAACAATGCTGTCCAAAAATCTAGGTATGTACTTGGGGTAGCTAATCTATCCTGCCACTATAGACATATACTAAGGCCAAGTCTACACTATGGGGACCATACTGGCCTAGCTATAGCACCAAAACTAAGATGGGACATTTTACCATGATGGAAGGTTTTTTTTCCCCCGTTTTCACATCCCTGACCGACAGTTGCTAGGTCAATAGAAGCATTCTTTTGTTGAGAGAGCTGCGTCTACACCAGGGGTTAGGTTGGCATAACTGTGGTGCTCAGGCATATTGAATTTTCACCCCTCTCAGTGCCATAACTATGCTGACCTCAATTTTAAACATAGCCCAGGCCAAGGTGACCCACCTACTGTGACGCACACAGGGTCTGGGGCCTCGCTTGAAAGTGAATGAAGAGTTCCTCAGTCCTGGGCAAGTGTCTTACTCACAAGACCGTTCTTCACCTCTGTAGAAGAGGAGGTTATATTGACAATGATTTGGGAGTTGGTACTTTCTTACAGCGAGCAGATATCTCCTCCCTCATCTCTACTCTTGTTAGCCCAACAGTGCCACTGCATTTATTGAAAATCAAGCTGGATTTTATTGCATTTTACACCTCAACAATGAAGTGGTTGAGTTCCCACTGCACAAGCCCAGCCATTCGGGCCCCCGCAGGTAGAGTTTGCAGTGCCAGCAGTCAGAAAAAGTGAGCAAATGTGATCGGCAGCCATTGAAAGAACAGATATGGGATCCCAATACTGCACTCTGATAGAGGCCTGTCTGACTGCAAAGAAACTAGCAGGCCCTTAGCGCACAACAGAACTATCCAAAGGTAGCTTATAATAAAATCCAGAAAACCAGCTGGGTAGAATTACCTGAACTGTAAAGTTAAATTGAAAAGACAGGTCCCAAAGTATTTCCCCCAGCTTTTCTGAGAAAGGCTTAATTGTCTAGGTAAGTCACAAAATGTGTTATGCTGGCTAAGAGATTACAAAAAGGGAGGCATAACAAAAGTCTACAAACATTTGCAGGGTATAAAAGAAGCAAGGAAGGAGAGGAAGTATTTCCAGTGGTACAGGGAACTATAAGCAATATGTAGAAATGAGAAGAGAGTAAGTTTAGGTCATATTTAGGAGGAAATGTTTACATAAAGATCTGTTAAGTTATGGAATAATCACTCAATGAAAGGGGCATTATCATTTCGGACATGTAAACTAGTAGAGGTGGGCATTTTTTAAAAACGTAACAAAAAAAAATTAAAAATGGAGGTTGATTCCATTTCATAGGCTTCAAAATGGACCTTTTTGTTTTAATGAATTTTTGTACTTAATTTTTTTATCAAAACGTTTATTAAAATCAAGATCAAAATGTTTCATTCACCCAAACCTAGTGCTTCAGTAAATGAAAAAGTTAAATAATCGTTTCAGTAATGGTGTCCGTAATGTTTTTGATAAAAGTTTTGACTTAATGTTGGAAGCAAAGAAAAAGTCAAAAGACTTTTACAACATTTTTCATTTTTGAAAAATGCCATAGTTTCACTAAAAAAAATTTGATGGAGAATTTTTGTCCATGTATTTGAAATAGACATGACAAAGCTACAGAAATGTTAGTATAAAGTTCAGTTCTATCCTAGCCTCTCGGCAATGCACTGCATGAGGCCTTTTCCATTTCTTAATTCCATTATTTTACATATCAAGCCTGTTGTCCAGATATTATTCACAGCTTTTTAATGTTTAAAACTAGCTTTATATTTTGAGAAATAAAGAACGAACTAACATTGTTCAATGTATTTGAAAAATGTCAATTTTTTTTTAATTACCAAAAATGTTTTGTTTTTAGTTTGAGACTTTGTTTGGGGCTGTTGTGGGGAGGGAGGGGTTGCCCCTACATTCTCTCTTTTTTCTTTTTTTTTCTTTTTTTAAACTTTAATCCACTGGAAGAGGAGATAAAATGGGAAAAATAAAACGTGAGAGGAAGTGAGGCTGGGGGGGGGGGAGGGAGAGAAACCAGAAGAGGTTTAAACATTTTTCATTGAAAAAGAAATCAATGCAAAGTATTAGTAGTAGCATTATCATCACTGTGAAAAAAAATATTTTGGTCAAAAAAAAAATCCGTCAAAAAAAAGGTTAAATTTTTTTTGACCAGTGCTTACACGATGGACACTGAGAGGAAATAGGCCTGTTCAGATGTAAACCAACGTTTAAGAACAGAAGGATGGCCACAGTGTGTCAGACCAATGGTCCATCTAGTCCCATGTCCTATCGTCCAACAATGGCTGGTGCCAGATGCTACAGAGGGAATTAACAGAACTGGGCAATTATCGAGTGATCCATCCCATCATCCAGTTTCAGCTTCTGGCCGTCAGAGGTTAGGGACACCCAGAACATGGGGTTACATCCCTGATCATCTTGACTAATAGCTGTTGAAGAACCTATCCTCCAGGAGTGCTCTGTGGTAGGCACATAATGAAGCAATTATCCTAGTTGCAGCTCAGCATGCTATAGTTCCCGAGGTAAGTATGCTGCATGGAAATGTTAAATGCAATCTATTTATCTTGAGGTTTCAAACTTCCTCCTATCACCTCAATATCTGTGTGCGTTCTATACAAAATCAATAGCAGTTCTTAAATCATGGAGATTTTTGTTGATTCCAGGTATAAAAAGACATTGTAATTTGTTCATAATAAATGTCTTGCTAACCAGTAGAGTTAACTGAAATGTGTTCACATTTTCAAGAAATTTTGACATTTGAAAATTTTGCATTGCAATGGTGCGAAAAAAAGAGAAAAAATTATAAAACGTTTGTGATTCCCCTATGTTTTCAAGCATCTGTATTAACCAGCAAATCAAGAAAGAAAGACAGACCGAAAGAAAGTCACGCCCCAACCTGACTATATAAATCTCACTGACATCTCTAATGAAAAGGATCATTTCCAAATGGTCAAAGTGTACAAATTCACTGAGCTCCTGTATGGGGTGCCCATTCTCATGAACAAACCTGTGTCCAAAAACACAGGGAGCTGACAAGTTTAGGTCTCCATTATTGGCAAGAGGAATGGAATCATTTGATTGCACTACCATTAACCAGTTTAACGGCAATCTAGTCATGCAGCCAACTATGAGGTCATTCTGGATGATCAGATGAACCATGGAATGACCTAAGATCTTCCCAAACTGCTGAGGAAACTTTGGCAAAAGTGGTATGGATGTTCATTAAAATTTTCAGGGTACATGAGGGTTAGAGGTGGAGGAAGACTTCAGTATGTGTTTTGTCTGCTAGTTTCGCTCTTGCAACTTATGCAGATTTGGTGGATAACCTGCCATGCAACTGACAATGACTCCCCTATGAGAAGAAATGTGACAAATTTTCTCTGGAAGAGAGGCAGGAAGGAGTGGCTTGGAAAAAAGAGAGCAAAGGGCATAAATTTCATTCCTCTAGCGTCTCAACAGATGTAATGCTTCTTGCCGTCAGTATGAACTCAGACCTTTGAGTTTAATTTTAGATCTTCATTTGATTTGGGTCAGTTCATGTATAAATGCAGTGACAGGACCCTGGCAAATTAACTGATCTACATGTACTGCAGGATTAATTATGGTCTAAGGCTTTTACTGGTAGAAACTCAGTTTGGCCTTATTTTCCTCATTTGCTGGACGTTAGCTTTATTATTTCACTTAAAAGAGCTGCTTAAAAAGAACCCCCTGAATTATTATTTAAAACATGCTAATAGTAGTAAGAAAAGAGGAGGTCCATCTGTGTTGATTTGCCATGTTTGGGTCTAATGCTGCAGTTTTTTAAGCATACAAAACAGCCATTGAAATCAGCTGGGAGCTTTGCCTGCACAAGGACTGTAGGGGTGGGTACTTCCTTGAGTGTTCTGTGTGATACCATAGGAGCTTTATATACTCCTCCACTTCAATCTCATGAAAATGAAGTTTCACCAGTGGAAATCAGGAAAAAACAACAAAAAAAACCCCTATCTCTCAAGACAGCATGGGCCAGATCCTTATCTGGTGTAAATTAGCATAGCTTCATTGAAGTCAACAGGACTATATGGATCTACATCAGCTGACGATGTGATCAATATTAACTTGCAGAGCACCTAGTGCAAATAGCTTGTAGGCCATTCAACTCTGTTGGTGCTGGCGTTGGCCATCATCACAAAGCCCCAGCGTCACTGTCTTAGGAGGGAATTCACAACTCACATGATTTGAACTGTGGCCATTTCTCCTGATTCCAACTTCAGTTTCACTGGCTTTGAATAAAAAGCAGGTTTCACTGGTAATTATGGCTGACATTGTCATGGGAGCTGAGCACTTAACTCCCTTCAAAAATTCAGGCTGCATAATAAGAATAGCAGAGAGCACAGCACAGAAGAAGAATTGGTAACAAACGGGAGCCCTGCTAGCAGACCGAGGAAAGGCCTCTCTAGTTAATGTGCCCCAGTGACTGCACCATTACTCTCCATTTCACTTTCCAACTTAACCTGCAGGCTTGTTTACTTATTTGGTTAAGGTGTGGGTTCATGTTAATTGCCAGTGTTGATCCTATGTGGCCATGTGTGCATAAAAGCCTGCTGTGACTGAAATGACCCTTTGGGGTTTCCCAGAACTGATTGCAAAAGGGGAGCTCCCGACCACCCACCAATGCAGTGGTCCCCAAACTTTTAACCTGGAACATCCCCTTACCCCTGTCTGCGCTCCACTCACCCCCAAGCCACAGTTGGGAACCAGGGTCAGGAGCAGGGCCATGGTCGGGGCCATGGCTGGGATTGGAGCTGCAGTCGGGGTGGGGGCTGAGACTGGGCCGAAAGCCAGGGGCCGAGGTCAGGGCTGTGGCTGGGGTAGGGTTACCAACTTTCTAATTGCACAAAACCGAATGTAAGGGGACTGTTGCACCCTTACTAGCATTCAGTGTGTGGGGGGGGTTAGTTGCTAGCTCCCCGTAGTAAAAAGGGGGAAGGTTCGATGGGGAAATCAGGACCCTGAGACTGACAGCCCCCAGGAACAATGGGAGAGGCCACTGCTCCAGGTTAGCCTGAATGACAGGGTGGGCAGGCTAATCAGGGAGTCAGGAAGCCAGGGAGGTACCGTCTTCTGTGTGAGCTGGAATTGCCTGGGTCAGACAGACAGAGTGGGGCCGAGCTAAGGAGAAAGCAGGGGCCCAAGCTGAGCTGTGCCAGATCCAGAGAGAGCAGACCCTGTCCTGGGAGCAGAGCTGCAGCCCCAAAGCTAGAGGCACAGCCCAGAGAGAGCAGACTTGCCCTGGGAGCAGAGCTGCAGCAACCAGAGCCAGAGGGGCCAGAAAAGCAGCCCAGGAAGCAGGTCAGTGCTGGGAGCAGAGTCACAGAAGCAGCCTGCAGAGCAGACCTGTCCTGGGAGCAGAGCTGCAGCAACCAGAGCCAGAGGGGCCAGAGAAGCAGCCCAGGGAGCTGGAGGCAGAGCAGCAGCCGTGCAGAGACCGAGCGGTGGAGCTGGGGCTGGAGCAGTCCGGAGCCGGGTGTCGTGAGCAGCTGGGGAGAGCGAGGGGGACCCTGGGCAGCAGGCCCAGCACAGGGAGGCTCAGCCAAGGGGTTCTGCAGGCCAGGCTTGGATCGTAACCCCGACAGCGCGGGGGCGACACTGGGAAGAAGGGTCCTACCACTTAGAGCCTGAGAGCGTGTGGCCACCACCAGAGCAAGTGTCCAGCCCACAGCATCCCTGCAGCACAGCCAGGGCCGGAGAAGGAGGCCTGGGATTTACAAGGAGCAGACTGTGAACTGCCCTGACATTCCAGAGATCCTGTTTGTGATGTTCCCTGCCACAGAGCGGGGGATGTGTTTCCTTTAACCTTTCCCATTATTCCTTATTCTTTTTTAAATTAATTGTTGATTAAATAACTTGCATTTGCTTTAACTTGTATGTAATGGTCAATGGGTCAGAGAAGTGCCCAGTGCAGAGAGAGTACCCCGGAGCGGGGACACCCTAGCCCCTGTCCTAGGTGACCACGGCACGGTTGGGGGTCGAGCCCCCCAGGAATCCTGGGCCCAGCCTTGTTGGGGTTACGAGGACTCTGCCAGACAGGAGAGTGGAAGGGGAGTCCTCAAGGGCAGGGAGGCCACTGGGTAAAGGAAGTGGGAGCGAGGACTCAGATCCTTTCGCTAGCCAATTCCACCGGGGTAGTGCAGAAGCCAGGAAAATTCCCCACAATAGCGGGACTATTCCCTTGCTTACACAAACACCCTTGCCACATCCCTTTTCTGAGGCCCCAACCCCCGCTTACTCCATCCCTCCCTCCCTCTGTCGCACGCTCTCACCAACTCTCACTCACTCATTTTCACCGGGCTGGCTCAGGGGGCGGGGTATGTGTGTGAAGGCTCCAGGGGGGGTGCGGGCTCTGGGGTGGGGCCAGGAATGAGGCATTTGGGGTGCAGGAGCAGGCTCTGGGCTGGGGTGGAGCTGAGGGGTTCGATTTACAGGAGGGGGCTCCAGGCTGAGGCAGCAGGTTTGGGTGTGGAAGGGGGATGGGGTCTAGGCTGTGGATGTGGGTTCTGGGGTGGGGCCAGAAATGAGGGGCACAGGGTGTGGGAGGGGGCTCCAGGCAGGAGTTTGGGTGTGGAAGGGGGTTCTAAGCTGGGGCAGTTGGTAGAGGGGGTGCGGGCTCCAGGAGGGAGTTTGAGTGCAGGAGGGGGCTCAGGGTTGGGGCTGGGGGTGCAGGAGGAGGTGAGGGGTGCAGGCTCCAGCCAGGCTGTGCTTACCTCAGGGGGCTCCTGGAAGTGGCAATATGTCCCTGGGGCTCCTAGGTGGAGGCATGGCCAGGTGGCTCTGTGCACTGCCTCTACCCGCAGGTGCCACCCATGCAGCTCCTATTGGCCTCAGTTCCCGGCCAATGAAAGCAGCGGAGCCAGCGCATGGGTGGGGGCATCACGTGGAGCCCTCCTGGCCATCCCTCCATCTAGGAGCCGAGGGACATGTCACTGCTTCTGGGAGCTGTGCGGAGCCGGGTAGGGGGCCTGCCTGAGCCCCGCTGGGCCACAAACCGGACTTTTAACAGCCAGGTCAGCGGTGCTGACCAGAGCCACCAGCATCCCTTTTGACCAGACGTTCTGGTCGAAAACCGGACACCTGGCAACCCTAAGCTGGGGGCAGGTCTGTGGCCAGGAGTGGGTCTGGGACTGGGAACAGAGCCACAGCTGAGGGTGGGGACTGGGGGCGGTGCTGTGTCCAGGAGTGGAGCTGCGGCTGGGGCCCTAGGTTAGGGGCAGGGCTGGAGCCGCAGCCTAGTGCGGAGTCGCAGCCGTACCAGGAGCCAGGGCTGCGGATGATGCCGGGAGCAGAGCTGGGCGCAGAGCTGGAGCAGAGCTGGGCTGGGTGGTGCTCACTTCCTACCCCGCACCATGGGGACTGGCCCTGACCCCACTGCACCCCCCCCTAAATGTTCCTCAGTGCCCCCTAGGGGGTGTACCCCACTGTTTGGGGACCACTGCTCCAATGGGAACTTTGGCCTAGAGGCCTGAAAAGGAAGCAAATGCCTGATCTGAGCCTAAAACCCTTTGGGCTGCCTTTCCTCACGTCACTTCCTTCATCTCTTTGCACAGGGGCTTTTACACGCTCGTGGCTGGTTTGTGTCTCAGTCCCTAGCTAAAAACTATTTCCTTTTGTTGGGGCTCCAGCTCTACATTCAGAGTTCCTTCATCCCCTTCTTTCTCAGGAGTCACAGGCCTCTGACAAACACCACAGGAATCATCAAATCTTCAAACAAACTTTCTCTCCTGAAGTCCCTTTCACTAGAAAGATTGTCAGTAGCTCTGCCCCCTTCCTAAGCACACTCTGCTATGAGGCAAGGGATCCTTTTATATACCAGTCCCCTCTTCCCAGCATGCCTTGTAGTAACTCCCAGGTGTCCCTGTGGACTACAAAGCCCAGTGTGCCTCAGTGCAGGAATACAGTAAAGGCTAAGTACACATTATCACAGTGCCTTTGGACTTAAGGGGCTAATTTTCCAGTCTCTATGGCTTCAGTGGGTTTTCAAAGACCCATGCAGCTGCGGCACAATGCATTATACATCGACACCCCTTCTGTGTCTCCTTGTGCATACCGTGGGATATTTGGACCCAAATAATCTTGGAATCATCATGGAAAAATACAGCGTAACATTGTATGTTGAGTTTTTTATGTAGAGAAACTCTTGTAACGAGGGGCAGACCTTGCTATCAGTTGGTGGTTTCTAACCAATATTTTCCTCATCAAAATACCTAGGTATAATAGTCCACATAAAGGTCTAACCCCCTGTGACTATTTCCTTGATTAAGTAAAGACATTTTTTTGCTCAGCACTTGGCAAAAGAAAAATAGTCTGAAACTATCGATCACAGAAAGCTTAACACGTTAGAAAAATGTTTGGACAAAGAGTGAAGGTAATAATAATACAATGCATCTGGACCGATAGTCTCATTGCCAGTTTATGCAGCCAGCTGGCATCTGAAATGCCAGAGATATGAAACTTTGTGTAAATAATTGGTTACTAATACTTAGAACAACTGAAGTGCACCAATAGCGGAAACACAATGCTGTGATCAAACTTTTCAGAGACCAGGGTCTTGGCTGTTATTATTTATTATTTCTATTACCATAGCGCTTAGAAGCCTGAGTCATAGACCACATCCCCATTGTGCTTGGGGCTGTAAAAAAACCAAACCAAAAAGACCGTTCCAGTTCCTGCAAAATACCCACACATAAACCTTTCCATACACAGACCCTGCATCCACATGAACCAATGGACGCTTGTGCTTAAAGGTGTGCATCTGCACGAGCAGTTGCCATTTTAGAAAGATGGAGATTGCGGAAATGAGCGATCTGTGGGTGTAATTTAGACATCGAAAGCCAAACCCTCATCACATTGGTGGGAATGGGAGCTTTGCTTTGCTATTGACTTCAATGTGACCTGGATTTGGGGCCCAATTCAGCAAGACAATTAAGCACATGTGTAAAGCATGTTGTAAATTGGTTGGCAGTTTCACTGGCCAGCAAAGGGAAATAAAGCTTCAGTCCTCAGCCCTTGTAAGGCTTATTCATTATCCACCAAACAATCACAAAACCCAAAATCAAATCAACTAATAACCCTGGGCAATAACCAGCTATCCAGCAAGTCCAGATCCTTCCCCTTAGGCCTAGCTTCCTCTTCCTTTTATACACTGCCCTGAGCTGCCATGTGGCAGGCTGGGATTTTAACGCTTTACAGGTTGCTGTACTTTACCTTCTCACACACATGGTGCCAGTTAAGCACATGCGTAAGTGCTTTTCTGAATTGGGGCCTTAACCTTTGGGCTTGGTCCTGAGAGTTGCTAAACACTTGCAACTCCCATTGACCTTGGAGGGAATTCTGGGTGCTCAGTAGAGTCAGATCCTTTCATTCTGAAATTGTGTCACCAGTCGATTCTAACCCTTAGCGGGAAAGTATAGTCCAGTGACTAGGGACTTGCCAAGGAGTGAAAAGAACTTGGATCTATTCTCACATCTAATAATCTGAGTCACCTTGAACAAAAACCTCTCTGTTCCTTAGTTTCTCCTTGTGTTAAGCACTTTGAGACACACTGAGATTCATGGACTCTCTGTTAGAGCTGGTTGAACATTTTTCACACACACATACGTTTTCCAACTACTTTTACATTTGAATTTTTTTTAATGTGAAAAATTCATAGATTTTTCTACAGACTTATTTGTGGAAATTTTTCAGCAATTTGAAGTTTCCATGATTTTTTTAATTATTTTTTTTTCTAAAAGTCATAAAAATGTTTCATGATTTTTGGGCCAATTCTAGGAAGAATTATTATTAACCTATAATGTAGGGTGGGGTGTGTGTGTATTGGGCTGACAGCATAAGATAACTAACTAGAGGTTATCTCTTCAATCTAAGTGTTTGATAAGTTTGGTAATCATTATACATGTTCATCTGCTCTTTTTCCCCCAATATAAATATCTTTGTCTCTTGATGTTGAAAGCCACCATCCAATGTATATTCACAACAATTCATTTTTTGATAGTTAAATATAACTCAGCAAAAATGCATTTTATATGCCGTTTTTTCCTCTAAAATAGCTGTGGTTTTTAAAACCATCTTAGTCACAATACACAGTCATCATTTGTTGCAAACAGAAATTGACATGTGGGATGACAGCTGTCTTGCCACGTTTAAGATCAGGGTAATTTTACTTCATACCACATTTTATTTCATTTAAAACATGATGCGCATATACCTTTTACAGCTGTATCAACTCTCCAAAATAAGCTAAGAAGGAAACAGAAAAGCTTTTCAGTCAAGAAATAATTTCAGATTCTGTCTGACTAGATAATTATATCATGGCTGTCATCACCTTGGAACTGAGTGCTATTAATGCAAGCATGGACCGGACTGTGTTTGCAGATAATGTGGACTGTTTCTTTAACAGTGAGTAGGAACTCGGGCGGGAAGGGGAGCATTTTAGGAAGAAATTCTATGGAAGAGCCAGGTGAAATATTTTTGGCTAATAGTTTATTCACCGAAAAAAGCCATTTGGGTTGTCCAAAACCGATTGCAAATTTGGATCAAATTCAATGAATAGTTTCAACTGAATAAAACGGGAGGGGCGGGGGTGGATTCAGAAAAAGTCAAACATTTTTGATTTGAAAAATTTGAAAGGAAATATTTAGACTTTTTGTTTTGAAATGACATTTTCTTTTGAAATTTAGCTAGAAGTAACTAAAAAAATTGCAGGTGGGGAAACCCACCTGAAAACAAAACGTTTTGGGTTGATCTATAAGTTTTGTTTGGCATGAAATAAGCTGGTTTTGCTTTTTGTTTCAACAAGAAACATTGAAATTTTGCCATTTTAGGTCACCCGGATAGGATTTTATTTTTGGGGTGGGGGTGGGGGGGTGGTCAGCCACCTAACCAAAAAAATTGGTTATTCTCTCACCATTATAGTGAACAGAGGGGAGCAATAGTTTAGGGATAACTTTGTTTTCCTTTCTTTAATTAAGTCCCTTGTTTGGAGTTAGAAGAAAATTATCCTCTTTCTGATTCACCAATTTCACACAACTATGATAATAAATAATCACATGTAGCATCTAGTCATTTAATGTTAGCACAGGAGAATGCGAAAAGCAAAACAAACAGAATGTGACTAGCAATAATTCTAAGGGGACAGGATTGTCTTTCATCCAAAGAACACAAAGTACTTTACAAACCTTTGACCAGATCCTCCGCTAGTGTAAAGCAGTATAGGTCACACTGAAGTTACTGGAGATACATCAGTTTATACCAGCTGAGGATCTTAGGACCAGATCCTCAAAGGTATTTAGGTGCCTAACTCCCATTGAAGTTAATGGAGGATAGGAGCCTAAATGGTTTGGAGGATCTGGGCCTTATCTGATTGTATCTGATCCAGTGAGATCCTAAGTGACCTTTCAGTTCCAAGGAAAGTTGGTTGGACATTGGTGGGGCTTTTTGTATTGTTTTGGGGGGGGGGGGGCAGAATCTTTTTTTGGGGGGGCAAAAAATTAAAAATTTTCAGCTGGAAAATGCAACTATCCATTTGGAAATGTCACTGCATTACCTTCTGGGAATTGTAGTTCAGATGCGGCAAATCCCCGTTCTCCTCTATGTGCTAGGCTCCATAGCAGGGCTATATCTCCCATGATGCACCACTGCTTCCCCCACTCCGGCACACCTTGGAAATCCCTGATCCTGGCACATCAAGGAATATGTTGTTTGACTAAGGAACCTGGCCCAAATCCTATGAGGCATTGCAGTGGCATTGCCATACCACAGTTGGTCAATTTTCAGGTGTTCTATTGGACAAAAACATCAAATTTTCCATGGAAAGCAGATTTAAAAAAAAAATATTGATTGTTTGATTAATGTGGAAAAGAATTGTTCTGTCAAAAGCCAAATTTTGCATAAAAAAACAGTTGGAAAAAACAGTCTTAGTTCCAAGCTCGACAACACCCTCTTGAGGTAGGAGCATACAATACAGATGAGAAAACAAAGGGTACAGATACTCTCAGGTACTTGCTCAAGGTGGAAATAGAACCCAGGAGTCCTTACGTGTAGCCGCCTGCTCTAACCATTGGACAACACTGCCTCCTGGACATCTGTTAGGGCCTCTTTGGCCTGCTTTCCAAAGACGCTCTTGTGCTAATAGACAAATCCAGTTTGGCATGTGGCAAATCATGTCCATTTTTAATATCTGTACCAACATGCAGTGCACTTGGATGCCAACGTGGGAAATCACCATGTTTATTTTCCTTCCCCTTGCCTTGAGGGGAAGGAGACATAAGCTCACACCCCATTTTATTTCCAGAGCAATATCTGGAAGGAAAATTCTCACCCCCAAAGCAGCCTCCTCCAGTTTTAACACTGTTCAAAAGCTTTAGTGTGGGGAATGTTAATGGCTAACAAATGCTGGTTAGAAACGCAGTGCTTGCCAGGAAGCTTTTAAGCTGTCTCTTTCCCCCCACCCTAATTAAAGAAAACACTAATAAGTAGGCTTACCACATTATTGCTCATGCGCAATGGCCATCATGCTATCCACCTCTGCTCCTCCTTGGGGCTCGCAATCCACTCCAGCTGCGAGATTGATTAAAGGGTTACGGGAGATGCTTGGGCATCGTGCGAGGGACAAGTCCCCCAACTTGGCAAACAAAGACTTTTCTCATTTTATTCAGCAATAAAAAATGAAAAACAGCTGCTTCATAAATATAGTCTTTTATTTACAAGGTCTGTCAAGGGTTATTTATTGATCTGAGTTTTTTTAAATTTAATTTAATTTAATTTTTTTTTAATTGGGAAGAACAATTTTTACAGTAATTTGCAAAGCTTTTGCTTCTGCCTGTAGTGAGTTCTTGGTTTCCACATAAAACCACAAACAAAGAGCAACACCAAAAACATTCCTTCCCCCACATTTTAAAATACAGTGAAATGACCAAGAAGGGGTTATTGGAAGCACACTTCAAATGCTGTCTTTTAAAAATAGAGATGGTTTGCTAAATTCTGTTCTCACTTACGTCAGTGCAGTCCTGATAGACTTCAGGCTATCTGTATCTTACAGTAATACCGAGACACCTCAACTGAGACCATGGTCCTATTGTGTTAGGTGCTGTACATACATATAGGAGACAGTCACTGTCCCCAAATGCTTACAATTTAGGCTCTAATCCAAAGCCCATTGAAAACTCATTCAGACTGGAAATAGGAGTACATTTTTAATAGTGAGAGTAAGAAACCATTGGAACAATTTACCAAGTTCGTGATGGATTCGCCCTCACTGGTAATTTTTAAATGAAGATTGGATTTTTTTTTAAAAGATCTGTTCCAGGAATTATTCTGGAGAAGTTCTCTGGCCCGCGTTCCACAGGAGGTTTGATTAGATTGTGTCACAATGATCCCTTCTGGACATGGAATCTATGAAATCAGTGTCTCTCTCTCTCCAAAAAGAAAAGGAGTACTTGTGGCACCTTAGAGACTAACCAATTTATTTGAGCATGAGCTTTCGTGAGCTACAGCTCACTTCATCGGATGCATACCGTGGAAACTGCAGCAGACTTTATATACACACAGAGAATATGAAACAATACCTCCTCCCACCCCACTGTCCTGCTGGTAATAGCTTATCTAAAGTGATCATCAAGTTGGGCCATTTCCAGCACAAATCCAGGTTTTCTCACCCTCCACCCCCCCACACAAATTCACTCTCCTGCTGGTGATAGCCCATCCAAAGTGACAACTCTCTACACAATGTGCATGATAATCAAGTTGGGCCATTTCCTGCACAAATCCAGGTTCTCTCACCCCCTCACCCCCCTCCCAAAAACCACACACACAAACTCACTATCCTGCTGGTAATAGCTCATCCAAAGTGACCACTCTCCCTACAATGTGCATGATAATCAAGGTGGGCCATTTCCAGCACAAATCCAGGTTTTCTCACCCCCCCACCCCCATACACACTACAAACTCACTCTCCTGCTGGTAATAGCTCATCCAAACGGACCACTCTCCAAGTTTAAATCCAAGTTAAACCAGAACATCTGGGGGGAGACTGGACGTTCCGCATGGCTGAGGTTATGGGGCAAGTGATGCTGCTTTTCCACAATTTCAGCCCGTGCACGTCGGCGGAAGCACTCTATGTAGAAGTCCAGTCTGCTGTTTCGACCTTCAGGAGGAGTCCACCTAGATTGATAGAGCCAGAAGAGTTCCCAGAAGTTACCTACTACAGGACAGGCCTAACAAAGAAAATAACAGAACGCCACTAGCCGTCACCTTCAGCCCCCAACTAAAACCCCTCCAACGCATTATTAAGGATCTACAACCTATCCTAAAGGATGACCCAACACTCTCACAAATCTTGGGAGACAGGCCAGTCCTTGCCTACAGACAGCTCCGCAACCTGAAGCAAATACTCACCAACAACCACATACCACACAACAGAACCACTAACCCAGGAACTTATCCTTGCAACAAAGCCCGTTGCCAACTGTGCCCACATATCTATTCAGGGGAAACCATCACAGGGCCTAATAACATCAGCCACACTATCAGAGGCTCGTTCACCTGCACATCCACCAATGTGATATATGCCATCATGTGCCAGCAATGCCCCTCTGCCATTTACATTGGTCAAACTGGACAGTCTCTACGTAAAAGAATAAATGGACACAAATCAGATGTCAAGAATTATAACATTCATAAACCAGTCGGAGAACACTTCAATCTCTCTGGTCACGCAATCACAGACATGAAGGTCGCTATCTTAAAACAAAAAAACTTCAAATCCAGACTCCAGCGAGAAACTGCTGAATTGGAATTCATTTGCAAATTGGATACTATTAATTTAGGCTTAAATAGAGACTGGGAGTGGCTAAGTCATTATGCAAGGTAGCCTATTTCCCCTTGTTTTTTCCTACCCCCTCTCCCCAGGGGGTGAGAGAACCTGGATTTGTGCAGGAAATGGCCCAACTTGATTATCATGCACATTGTGTAGAGAGTTGTCACTTTGGATGGGCTATCACCAGCAGGAGAGTGAATTTGTGTGGGGGGGTGGAGGGTGAGAAAACCTGGATTTGTGCTGGAAATGGCCCAACTTGATGATCACTTTAGATAAGCTATTACCAGCAGGACAGTGGGGTGGGAGGAGGTATTGTTTCATATTCTCTGTGTGTATATAAAGTCTGCTGCAGTTTCCACGGTATGCATCCGATGAAGTGAGCTGTAGCTCACGAAAGCTCATGCTCAAATAAATTGGTTAGTCTCTAAGGTGCCACAAGTACTCCTTTTCTTTTTGCGAATACAGACTAACACGGCTGCTACTCTGAAATATCTCTCTCCATTAACTTCAATGGATTTTGGATCAGGCCTTAAATACCGTAGGGACCTTTAAGTGCTACTGTAGTGCTCTAGCAGGGTGTCTACCCTGCTCCTAAAATAGAAGGGGTTAAAAGCAGCCCTGGAGAGGGCTGTGGCTGGGGATGGCTGACTGGGGAAGCAGCCGCAGCTGGGCCATGCCCCAATCAGGCTCCAGCTGGCCTGTACGAAAAGGCTGTGAGCCAGCGGGCCAGGGGTCTCTCATCAGGCCGGGAGAGAGCAGGGCCTGCCCGCCTGGGTACTGAGGGTGGTGCCATGCTGGGAAAGGAGCAGGCTGAGTGGGGGTGCTCCAGGCTGGCAACTCCCCAGGCTGTAGGGCCTGGTCCAAGGCCCATGGAGGTACTGGGAGGCAGAGGAAGGCAGCCGGTCCGAACCCCCTTGCCTAGATGAGTGGCCTTTACATGGCAGTCTGCCCTAGGGTGCGGCGGCTTGGTGATGACTGGCAGTAGCCCAGACTGAGGCAAGGTGGGGATAGTGGGTTGAGGGTTCTCCAGGAAGGGGAGACCCAGAGGTAGAGTGTGGGGGTGCTGCCAGGGGGCAGAACCCAGAGAAAGGGGCACCGGAGTCTGTGAGGGACATGGGGGGCCAGAGCTGTGCGGATCACCGGCCTGCAGAGGGCACTCTGTGCTGGAAAGAGCTAATTCCCCAATGACCAGCAGGAGGTGCCGCACTCCTTTACAAGTGCAAATAATAAAAGAATACATGTATGGGTTTGCTCAGCAGCCATGTGCAGTTCTGAGTGGTTCAGATGAATTGTTTTGGTTGTATCATGTGAACAAGAGTTCTAAACTAATTTCTTGGGCAATAATTTCTTTGCAAAAAACCTGAGTTGTGGACAGCCACTTTTGAAATGTCAATCGGAGTGAGTGATACCAAAGTGGAGTTCTACACAGGGTCTGTCCTATGCATTTTGGGGCAAAGCAGGATTTCAGATTAAATTTAATCATATGGAGTAAGTTGTCCCTAATGTATGAATCAAGCTCCCAAGGATCACACAGCCAACACCTGCCATTTTCTCATAAGCAACATCTTCCGCAGTCCAGTATAGTGTGAGTGAAGTTCTGGAACAGCCTTCCAAGGGGAGCAGTGGGGGCAAAAAAAACACCCCCAAAACCCCCTTAACTGGCTTCAAGACTGAGCTTGAGAAGTTTATGGAGGGGATGGTGTGATGAGACTGCCTACAATGGCATGTAGCCGATTTGCAACTGCAGGTAGCAAATATTTCCAACGGCTGGTGATGGGACACTAGATGGGGAGGCCTCTGAGTTACTACAGAGAATTCTTTCCCAGGTATCTGCCTGGTGGGTCTTGCCCAAATGCTCAGGGTCTAACTGATCCCCATATTTGGGGTCAGGAAGGAATTTACTGTCAGGTCAGATTGGCAGAGACCCTGGCGGGGGGCTTTGCCTTCCTCTGCAGTATGGGGGCAAAGGTCACTTGCGGGTTTAAACTAGTGTAAATGGTGGATTCTCTGTAACTTGAAGTCTTTAAGTTATGATTCGAGGACTTCAGTAACTCAGCCAGAGGTTAGGGGTCTATTACAGGAGTGGGTGGGTGAGGTTCTGTGGCCTGCAATGCACAGGAGGTCAGATGATCATGATGATCCCTTCTGACCTTAAACTCTATGAGTCTATATAACACATAAGCTTTAATTTTGTTTCCCTGCTAGGTTTATGATTGTATGCAGTGTTGTCATAGCCATTTTGGTCTCAGGATATTAGAGAGACAAGGTGGATGAGGTAACATCTTTTACTGGATCAGCTTCTGGTGGTGAGAGAGACAAGCTTTTGAGATTATGCAGACCTGAAGAAGCGCTCTGTGTAAGCTCGAAAATTAGTCTTTCACCAACAGAAGTTGGTCCAATAACAGATATTACCTCACCCACATTCTCTCAGGTCATGGCTGCAATTCAGAACACTTTCCCATTATTGAGAATAAACTCTACTTATATACTTTTTTCCCCTCAGTTTTTAAATGGCTCTATCTACCTAACAGCTGCTAATTAGAGGAGAAAACTGAAGCAAACATTTCCTTTTTTTTTTTTTTTTTGAAATTTCAAAAACTCTCAATCAGCTCTATTTTGGTCCAAAAAATGGAGGAGAATTTCATGAAAATATCAAAAAACTTACCAATTTTATTTTTCTTCTGAATTTTCAGAGTTTCAAAATTTGAAATATTTCAACCAAATCTATTAGTAATAGACACTTTGTCCATTTTAATAGGAACTGTTTTTTCTTAATTATGTAATGGGCACCCGAATGGTGACTGATGCCTTAGAAATGTGTGTGTGTGTGTGTATATATATATATTAATACAGGGAGACTGATTGTTAGACAGCTACTGTGCAGAGATCACTGTTGTTACATTAGATATAACTACTATCTCACTATTCCATTATGGTTCCCTAATTTGTTTCTTGAATCCCTTTGTAGTCCTCATACACTTAGATTGCATTCTCCTGTAGGCAGGGGTTATGTCATCATTGGATATCTATACTTCATGGTGTAAACCAATCATTGATCCTGACCTCTACTCACTACCACGATACAAATATAATAATTAATAATGAGCATGTGGACTCCTAAGTACTAGCTGGAGTTGGGACCCTCTTTTTAGGAACGTATCTGGGAAAATCAAGTTGCAGTGGGGGAGATTTAGGTTGGATATTAGGAAAAACTTTCCCACTAGGAGGGTGGTGAAACACAGGAATGCGTTACCTAGGGAGGTGGTGGAATCCCCTTCCTTAGAAGTTTTTAAGGTCAGGCTTGACAAAGCCCTGGCTGGGATGATTTAGTTGGGGATTGGTCCTGCTCTGGGCAGGGGGTTGGACTAGATGACCTCTAGACCTCCAACTCTGATATTCTATGATTCTATGAAAATACCACACATTTCCACCTGAAGTTGAAGATGAGACACCAGGTCCTCATCCTAGTTATGGCCCCTTTCCATTATTCTGCCAGCAAAAAGAGACCCCAAACTAGAGCCAGTCAGGAAGTTCTTGCCAAATGGTTTCTTGTTGAAAACTGCAGATTCTTTGAAACAGCTGGTCACAGGCAGGGGCAGGTTTGGTGAATTTTCCATTTTGAAAAATTGTCAAGAAAAAATGTCCTTTTAGTTTTGAAATTTAAGCTAATTAACTGAATTAAAAGGTAAAGAAAAGAGGCCAAAACTGAAAGGAAACCTTTTGATTGAACAAATTGAAAAAAAAGTCGGTTTACAAATATTTTCAAGATTTCAACTTTTCATCCTGTTTTGAGAGAGGAAGAATCTGAACTCGAAATATTCACAGGGTGGGAAAATTCTCTCCTGTCTTGGGTCTTCTCAAAATTCTCCCTAAGATGCTTTGAGGATACCTGCTCAAATGGCTCAATTCTTAATATCAGACTAACTGGGCCAGATATGAAAAAAAGTGTCCAAATCCCTCTCCTTCATGTAAATGATGATAATGCATGTACTTCAAGGACAGATTTAGAATTCAAAATGACCTTGATAAATAGGAGAATTGGTCTGAAAACAACATTTTTTAAAGACAGGTGCAAAGTATAACACATAGGAAGGGAAAATAAAATGCATAAATACAAAATGGGGAATAACTGGTTAGGAAGTCGTATTGCAGAAAAGGCTTTGAGGTTATAGGAGATCACAAATTACATGTGCACCAACAGTATGATGCAATTACAAAAAAGGCTAATGTCAGTCTGAAGTATATTTTAACATAATTGTATAATTTAACATAAGACACAGGAGGTAATGGATACATTCTATCTGGCACTAGTAAGGCCTCAGTTGGAGTACTGTGTCTAATTCGGGGTGCCACACTTTAAGAAAGTTGTGGACAAATTGGAGAGATTCCAGAGGAGAGCACCAAAAAATAATATAAGTTTAGAAAACATGATCTATGAGGAAAGGTTAAACCTGCTCACATTTAGTCCTGAGAAAAGAAAACTGAGGTAGGACCAGATAACAGTCTTCAAATATGTTAAGGGCCATTATAAAAAGGATGATGATCATTTGTTCTCCATGTCCACTGAAGGTAGGACAAGAAATAATGGGCTTAATGTGCAGCAAGAGAGCTTTAGGTTAGATATTAGGAAAAACTTTCTAAGTATAAGGATAGTTAAGTACTCAAGTAGGTTACCAAGTGAGGTTGTGGAATCCCTGTCATGGGAGGAGTTTTAAGAATAGGTTGGACAACCACCCATCAGGGAGGGTCTAGCTTTACTTGGTCCTGCCTCAGCATAGGGGGCTGGAATTGATGACATCTTGAGGTCCCTTCCAGACCTATATTTGTGTCACCCTATGATTCCTCTGAGGCTCTAAAGTACTTTAAACGGTACAACTTGAATTCTTAAATTTGGTTAGTTTGTAAAAAAAAAAAATCTGTTTCTGGTATAAATAGTTAACTAAATTGTTTTGAAAATGTAAAGAAATGTTAGCCTTTATTTTACTTCTCTCTTTATTATTATTGGTGTATTCAATAGTGGTGAACCTGACTAAATGACTACGAGAGAAGGTGACCACCTTGTGAAACTGAGTATAACTGTCACAAAGTGCTGTCATTGCACAACCAAAGCAGAAACAAAGTTCAGATACCACGTGGTTTTCAAATTGGCAGTGCCACTTTAATTAAAACTGTGAGGTAATATTATTAAGCCCATATTACTGGTAAAGAAATTGCAGCACATGAGGGTAAAGTCGCACAGTGAGTTGTAACAGAGGTGGCACTTCCTGTGCCCTTCTTTTCCGCTTGAATAGCAACCGGAAGTTACTGAGGTACTGAGAACAGAAATTTGTTCCAAAAGAGATTACATGTCATAATTGAAAGATTACTTTAGGTACAGAGTAGTGGTAGGTTGGGTTTGATAGGTTCTGCAATACTATGGTGAGGAGTATGGTATAAGGATATAAGAATAAAACAGACCTAACCGCCCCAAATCCTATGAGTATTACAGGTAGATAGGCACACTGGGGCCACATCCAGCTCTCAGTTGCTTTGTGTAAGTAATAGCTGGTCAGAAACTGGAATTTTTGTTCTGTGGAAAATTCTAACATTTCGGGATAACATTGTTCTAAATTGGAAAATAAAAATCAACATTTTAAAATATGCAGTAGAACCAAAATTCATTGGGGGGGGGGGGGGGGAGGGAACCATGAAAACATTTTGTTTCAAGAATGTCAAATGATTGTTTAGATAAGGTAAAAACATTTTGTTTTGATAGTATTGATACTGAAATATTGTATAGCACATTCACAGATTCCAATGCCAGAGGGACCATTGCAATCTTCTAGTATGATGTCATGCATAGCACAGGCCAGAGAACGGCCACAAAATAATTCCTAGGCCAGATTTTTAGATAAACATCCAAACTCAATTTAAACATTTTCAGTGATGGAGAATCCACCATGATCCTTGGTAAATTGTTTCAACGGTTAATTTCCCTCACTGATAATTTACACCTTATTTCCAGTCTGAATTTTCCTAGCTTTAACTTCCAGCCATTGGATCATGTTACACCTTCTCTGCTAGATTGAAGATTCCATTATTAAATATTTGTTCCCCATATAGGTACTCAGAAACTGTGATCAAGTCACCCCTTAACCTTCTCTTTGTTAAGCTAAATAGATTGAGCTCCTGGAATCTATCACTAGAGGGCATGTTTTGTAATCCTTTAATCATTCTTGTGGCTCTTTTCTGAACCCTCTCCAATTTATCAACCTCCTTCTTGAGCTATGAACACCAGAAATGGACATAATATTGCAGCAGCGCCAAATTCAGAGGTAAAATAACCTCCCCGCTCCTACTCCAGATTTCCCTGTTTATGCATCCAAGGATCACATCAGCCTTGTTGGTCACAGCATAGCACTGGGAACTCGTGTTCCACTGATTATCCACCATGACCCCCAAATCTTTTTCAGTCACTGCTTCCCAGGATAGAGTCCTGTGATCATGGCCTTCATTCTTTGTTCCTAGATGTATACATTTACACTTAGCCCTATTAAAACACATTATATATAATGCATAGAGACTATTACATATAGTGTGATATTAAAATTGTAATGTCTAAAAGTCTAAACAAAATGAGTTGAAATGAAGTCGAAACAAAACATTTTGACCTTAGCAAAACATCAAAACCAGCCTCAAAATGATTCATTTAAACTTTTTCCCTTCAGAAATGTTGTTGAAATAAACATAATTCCTGGAAAACATTTTGATTTCAAGGAAACTGTTTTCTGACAGAAAAACCATTCTTTTGAAAATATTCCAACCAGCTCTAGCATAAACCTGGAGCAACTCCATTAATTTAGTGAAATTACTTCAGATGTACACATGTATAACTTGAGGCAAGATTTGGCTGTAAGGTTCCTTTTTCTCTGCAATAGGATAGGTAGGAGACTCTCTCTGAGGGCATGTTTACATGAGCACTTGTACAGCAAGCTGGGGTATAAATCTACAGTACTCCAATGTGCCATGCAACAAATGGCTGTAAGGACACAGCTTAACGTTCACTAGAAGTTCTTTAGTGTGTGTTCTCTAGTTTGAAACAGCAGTAGGTCAATGAGCCCTAGGGAACTTTTCCCGTGCAGTAGCAGGGTCCATACAGACAGTTATTGCTCGGCATGCTGGACCACTGCCACACAGTAAATGCGAGTGGACATTCCCTGAGTCCTTTTTCTTAAAAGGCTTTGCAATAGCTGCTTTTTAGTGCTTTCCTGGGCAGCATCTGGGCATGACTGCACATCCATGCTGCTATGACTTGCTGGAAGTTTACGTTTTGGAAGCAGTTTGATAGAGGTCTTACAATTTACGTAACACTGTATGGCCAAATTCTGCTCACCACAACTCCCCTGGGGCCTACGGGACTGAATGAAGCAAGCAGGGGCTAGTCCATAGAAAACAGATTCCACAGGCTAAGCAAACGCTTGAAAAACCCCATAGTAAAGCACTGTTCATAAAGGGACCACAGGACCTAACAGGAAAAGATATCTCAGGAAATTAGTGGGGACAGATTCAGGGTCTGACTTCCACAGTGATTTCCAGCTATTATATGTCAAAGAATTAGGGCTTAAATTTAGTGCTCTAGGGGCCAATTTGCAGTTCCAGCCAAGATATACTACGTGCAGGAACTGGAGAGGGAAGGTGTGTTTGTACGGGTGGAAAAGCAGCTTCCCATCCCTATTATTCTGCCCTGAATTCAGGGACCAGCTGGTTCCAACTTACATTTGGCTGCAATATTCCCCTTGGGGCCATTTTGGAAGACCAGAATAGACAGAGTGCAATGATGCTCCCAGTCATGCTCCCTCCCCTCTTGGCCATATGTGGCATCTGCAGATGTAATGTTTAGGAGATGGGTAGTATCCCTTTAAAAAGTTTAGAAGCCCTCAAATGGGCTCTATTGCAAAGCCATGGAACATAAGCAGCAGCAGTGTATATATGCAGCTAGGCCTTGTACGTTTGTAAATAAAGTTATTTGGAACCCAACTCTGTCCGTGAAGTTCCCTCATCCTTGATGTTGAGTAAAGACAAAAGACACGACAGCAAGGTGTGTGACACAGAGCCACTGGGCGCCACACAGGTGTCCCCCTCACAGCAACCGACATGGAACCTGGGACTGTGGCCAGGGAAGGTGCCTTTTGCAGGGTCTGGCGTACCCAACATGGTGCGATCAAACAATGAGACACAGCACACTACAACGGAAGCCAAATGATTCAGCGCCAAAGTGGAATTTTAGCACAAGCCAATTTCTCCTGGGTCCTTGCCAAGCAATGGGAAGACAGACTCAGCAGTAAAGACAGCCAAGAGACTGATGGCAAAGACAAGGAGCGATCTCTACCTGGCAATGTGGGAACATTATGATGCATCTGTCATAGGTACGAGAACTAGGGGTACTGCTGCACCCCATGGCCTGAAGTGGTTTCCATTATACACAAGGTTTATGGTTTGGTTCAATGGCTCTCAGCACCCCCCACTATACAAATTGTTCCACTACCCCTGCCCACTGTGACATTTTGAGGCTCACCCAGGCCAGTAAGGGGTTCAGTCAACATCTGCCTTGTAATCTTGTATGTCTTGTGGCTGTGTGACTTTTGTTCAGACCGCTGATCCCAACAGCCTGCAAGACGTCCACAAGACTCATGCTGGCTTTGCCCAACTTGGCTATTCCTTGCAGGCTGACCTTCCTACCCTTCCAGCGCTGAATTTATCCCCAAATCGCCCTACCACAGGGATCAGTCTCTCGCTGGACCTTCACATGAAACATCATTCTGGGATGTAGTAGCAAGAGTGCTGTAAGCAAGACACAAGAAGTAATTCTTCCGCTCTACTCAGCACGGAGAAGGCCTCTACTGGAGTATTGTGTCCAGTTCTAGGTACCACATTTTGGGAAAGAGGTGGACAAACTGGAGACAGTCCGGAGGAGAGCAACAAAACTGATTAAACGTCTAGGAAATGACCTATGAGGAAAGATTGGAAGAAAAAAAAAAAGACTTCCTTTAGTCTGGAGAAGGGAAGGCTGAGGTTATAACAGTTTTCAAGTATGTAAAAGGTTGTTATAAAGAAGAGGGTGATAAATTATTCTCCTTATCCACTGAGGACAGAACAAGTAGTAATGGGTTTATATTGCAGCAAGAGAGATTTAGGTTAAACATTAGGAAAAACTTCGTAACTGTCAGGGTAGTTAAGCACTGGAACAAGTTACTGAGGGAGGCTGTGGAATCTCGGTCACTGGAGGTTTTTAAGAGCAGGTTAGACAAACACCTGTCAGGGATGGTCTAGATAATACTTAGTCCTGCCTCGGTGCAGGGGACTGGACTAAATGATCTACTGAGGTTCCTTCCAGTTCTGCATTTCTAGGATTCACAGAAAAAGTATTAGATTTGCTGCCTCTACCTTGACACAATAACTTTTCAACCGATGAGCTTACTAGAAGCACACACTTTACTGAACTTACTCAGCACTGATGATTTATAATGAAAGCAAAATGAGGTTATGAACAAGGGGGCATGGATTAGTGATAGAAATAAAGACAGAGATGTTTACAAGCAAATAAAAGTGAAAACATGCACTTAAAAGTGTAAAACTTAATCTTCAAGTGCAATATAAAGAAATTAATCCATTTTGCTCTGTCCAACCATACAGACGCTTGTTACCCAGCATGTGATACATGAAATACCCCTACGGTGGGTTATTTCACGGTGGCCAGATCTATTACCTTTTACAGCACCATAAAGAGATTGTCAGTTACCAGACAGCCAAGCCCTTGGAGTTCAGAGCCAGTAGTACTGCACGTCCCTCCTAGGCTTGGACTAGCAGAGGCCTTACATGTCTTTCAAGATATATGTAGCATTTCCCCCTTGAACTTTTGGTTAAATAAACCTGATAGATTTTAAAATGGCATGTTTGCCTACTGTGATTTCTCTGACTACAAGGGCATTTTAGAAGGGGTGGTGGAAGGAACAGAGAAAGAAAGAGTAATTTGAGAAGAGGAGCTGCTTGTTTTACTTGTACTGAATTATAGCACAATTCCTTTGAAGTTCTGCTGACTTTGAACTCAAGTGCAATATGAAGAATTAATCCATTTTGCTCTGTCCAGCCCTACAGGCGCACTTCCACCTCTCATTTTACTCTCAGATTGGCTGGGTTGATGGTTTACATCAAAAAACAACCAACAAACACCATGCTTTGCTTTTGGGGAAACAGACCTTATGAAGGCTGTTCCAGGGAAGATAATCAGGGGACACTTTGCAATTTAAACTGAAGCTCTGTAGCAAGGATGCTGGATAGAATAAAGTGCCTGGAATTTTATGGACCTTGTGATGGAGCCTTCAGTGGCCAGGTGGTTTAGTGGCTAGACCATTGATCAGAGAGGGTAGGGGGACCTGGCCCTCCTGCTCCACCAGGTCCCAGCCCAGGGCACTGTGCAGTTCAACCCCTAAACAGAGGGGCTGGATCTCCTTCCCAGCAAGGGTCTGGGGGGTTAAGATCAGTTTCCCTGGGCTACTTCTTACTAAAGTCTCTTTAGTTCAGGGCATGGCCCCACTAGTCGAGTTGCCGCCCCCCCCCCAGTTGGGGCTTATCTGCAGACTCCCCTTGGCGGGGGAAGACTTACTTGCCTCAAGTGGCTGCACTGGCTGTCAGGTTGCTAATCCATCCTTTCAGGCACGTAGAGAGCCCCAGTCAGCCCCCAACTGAGCCAGGCTCCCTTCTTTTCTCCCCCCTCCAGGCCTGGCATTGGCTGCAGGTATAGTGGGGCAGGGCTAGCTGAACTCACTGGTTTTCTTTAACCCCTGCTATGCCAGGCTGCGGTTTCTCTGCTCATTCACAGACCTCTTGGTTTTTTGTTTTTGTTTTTGTTTTTTTAAAAGAATCAGCAACCTTCTACTGCTTATTATTACAGCTCAAGTCAGCTAGCTAGGTGAGATTCCTGACAGCTATGCAAGGTCTTTTGTATAGCTGAGCCCTCTTCTGAGCAAGAGAAAGAGAATGGTGGCTAGTTTCTGCCTTTCCTCCAGGACTGCTTCTGAAAGAAGGTTTTAAAACCACCTCAGTAGCGTCAAAGAGGAACATATTGTAAGGACTGGGTGGACAAGTTTAGAAACAAGCCAGAAACTATCCCTGACAGAGTGTTGAGGTACTAGCTGGTTACCAGTGAGCAAGGGGTTAACTCCCAGGTTATTTGTAGCGCAGGGGAGATGAATGAAATAGAAGGTGCAATAGTGAGGTGCATGTAAGTACCTAGACTGGTATTATGGGAAGCGACACTGACCTCTGAGGGTCATTGGTTTCCGTTCAGTGCAGATGCTGTAGGCAGGGTCCGATGGTCATTGCTAGCTCATGTTTGGTGCTGTGTGATAAATGGCAGGTATTTCATGGGCAAGGATCTGGGGGGAGTCCCTCTTTTCTAATGGAAAAGCATTGGCATCATAGAATCAAGGGACCTCAGGAGGTCATCTAGTTATCCCTCGGCTCAAAGCAGGACCAATCCCCAGTTTTGCCCCCAGTCCCTAAATGGCCCCCTCAGGGATTGAACTCACTACCCTGGGTTTGAGCATTGGCCTGCTAAACCATGGAGCTATCCCTCCCTCGTGCAACACCTTAAGAGATGCTGCAGCTGGCATACTCAGCAAAGAGGCCAAAACCTAAATGGTCCGTGGTGGAGACAGAACTTCTCTCTCAATCCTAAAAGTAGAAGTGCTCTCCAGGTAGAGACATAACGGCAGAGGGGTGCGGTGAGGGGGCTTTACTCTACTGCTGATAGGCTGGATCAGAAGCCTCCTAGGTCAAGCACAGCCTACCTGGGCACTAAGCGCCACCACCAAATTCACTCCGCTCATTTTTTTAAAAGAGAACACCAGCTTGGCAGTAACAGATCCTGCTTCTTGTGGCCTCACTTCTTCAAAGCGGAATCCGGAGATCTCCCGGCACAATACCAGGTTCTCGGGCTACCAGGTTCAAAGAAGGTGTGGAGCATGGATACTGTGATGATAACAACTGAATCCTGTTTCTCCCTTCCATGCGCTGAAATGATGATAGATGGATACAGAGGCCAAATTCTCCTGCTGCAAGACAGGAGTAAATCTCATTGAGATCAATGAGATTGTACTTGGGGAGGCAGTGTCGCCTAGTGGATTGGGACTCAGGCAACCTGGGTTCCAGTCCTGGCTCTATTGCTGGATTACTGAGTGATCCTGAGCAAATGACTTTTTCCTCTCTGTGCCTCGGTTTGCCCATTTTACAAGTCAGAATAACAATCATGATTACCTTTTCAAAGTGCTTTGAGATCTACTGATGAAAAGTGCAATGAAAGGGCTAGATATTAGTATTGTAGCCTGCCAGGGAGAATTTGATCCAGAGAAAATGTGTGGGCCTTGAAAAGGCAATTTAAGGAGGGAATCCACAACAAAATCTCCAGTTCTGCAAATCAAACCCCAATAAGCTTCCTCAGCATTCTTACTGGGCTCTCCAGTTCCGAGTTACACTGTCCAGTATATTTCCACGCCACTTAAAGAGAAATGATCTTCCAGCAATGATACTCCACCTTCCTTTGTGAAACGCTTTGAGATGTAAGGGTTAGCTATTAACTGGTTGGTCGAAAAAATGATACAGCACATCTCATGAAAAATAAAAAAGTTACAAAATAATAGTATTTTGACATTTTTAATGAAAATATTTGAACTTCCCAATTTTCTGAATTAAAAATTAGAAGCAAAAATTATTCCTCTCTTTAAAACCAAGACCATTTTGGCAGTAAAAATGTTTTCAGATAAAAATGCTGATCAGCGTTACTGTTATTTATTATTATTAATATCTAATTACCCTGGCTCAGATAATTCTTCAGCTGCCTTTCCTTCCCATCTGTACACACACGCACACACGTGCTCATGAGCGCTTCTAGTTTTTGTCTTGCGATTTACCCCAGACACAGCCATCAACAGCCAACCACCAATATAGCTAAACCAGTACAAACACTTGGGGCTAGATTTTTAAAGGCATTTAGGTGCCTATTAGTATTTTCAAAAGAACCTAGACTCTTATTGCCCGTTGCAATCAATGAGTTTTAAATGCCTAAGTGCTTATGAAAACACCAATAAATACCTGGCCCCCTGTGCAGAGATTACCACTGCAGCTTACCCTAGTTAGGCAAAGCAGGGTTAAGTACCAGTGGTAACAGTAGGTTTCCCTGCCTAAACTAAGGGGAGCATCACTGTAGCAGGGGGCTGGGTACCAATGACTGAAATGTAGACAAATCTCTAGTCTTTAGTTGCTGTTGAAAGAGTCCCAAAGCCCTGTGTTATGCTCTGCTCCTTCCAGGGCCTTTGTAGCACACAATGTTCTTCTTAAAAGGCCAGTAGTCTCTCCCTGGGGACATTATTACAAGCAGTCTTGCAAAGGAAAAACCCAGCGAATTTAGAGCCGGCAAGAACTGTCAAATCATCGTTAGGGTAGAATTCCAGAGAATGGATCAGGGCTGGAACCAAACTGGGCAATTTCAGAGCTAGAGAAGCATTTGCAATTTAAATGTATACAGATTGCTCATCTAAGCATAAGTGGGGGAATGGTCCTGCTACTGTGGGGAATTTTCCTGGCTCCTCTACTACCCTGGTGGAATTGGACGGTGAATGGGTCCAAGTCCCCACCCCAACTTGCCTTACCCACATGCCTGACCTCAAGGACTTCTCTTTCTCTGTCCTATGTGGCAGAGTCCTGGTAACCCCGATAAGGCTGGGCCAGGATCCCTGTGGGGCTTAAGCCCCAGTCTCATTGTGGATCACCAGGACAGGGGCTAGGGTGTCGCCACTCTGGGGTACTCTCTCCTCTCTGGCCACTTCCCTGACCCAGTGATCGCTACAGTGAGTTTAAACCAAATAGAGTTAATTAAACAGCAACTGGAAACAAATAAGGGGAAAAACAAAAAGGTCAAAGGAACAAGACACCCTGCACTGTGGGCACGGGGACGCTGCAAGCAATGGTCTCGGGAACTCAGGTAAATTCACAGCCTCTTCCTTACACATCCCAGGCCTCCTTCCCAGGACCCGGCTGTGCTGTGCTGATACCGTGGATAAGAGGCTGGCTCTGGGGGTGGCTATGCACCCTCAGGCTCTAGATGGCAGGACCTTTCTACCCAGCATCGGCCCTCCTGCTGGGTTCACATCCACCCTTCCGAGTTCGGCTTGCAAGGCTCTCTTGTCCAGCGATGTCTCCCTCCCTGGGGTGATCCCCACCTCTGTCTCCCCCGCTGCTCCAGTTTACTTGTGGCACGGTGGACCTTTCACTATTCCAGTTCTGGTCCTGCGGCTCGGTTCTGGCTCACCGTCAGCACGGCTGGTCTCTGCTGCTCTGGCTCCCCAGCTCAGCTCTGGGCTGTGCCTTTCTCCCTCTTGTGCTTTACTTTGCCTTGCCAGTCCCAGCTCACACCGAGGACAGGCTGTGGGCTCTTGACTCCCTCGCTGTCCATCCGGCTGACTAGGACTGCTGGCCTCTCCCTGTTGCCCCGGAGACCTGTCACGGACTCCCCTTCCCCTTTCTCCAGGTATTGGGGGAGGGCCAACCAAAAAACCAATAAGGCTCAATAAGGGGCCAACAGGCCCCCATACATAGGGCCTGCTCTATACATCACTGAAGTGGGAGTCATCCCTGCAGTCTGGATCAGGCCTCTGGTTTCTCGGAGCATATCCATTAGTAAAGAGAAAAGCTCAGATCCCAGGCTGAGACTGGGACCCCTCCACTCCCAGGACCGTCACGTCCCTGGATCAGTCTCTGACATAACGTTGCTCTAATTTATGCCAGCTGCTAACAGCTCCCATCCCCAGTCACGTCCTCTTTTCTCCCGCCTGTGCCTGGCACCTGGTAGCAGAGATGCCTGTGCCAGTTCAGGGCAACTGCACATATATTTCCCCTCAGGGGTCCAGCAAGGGCAACCACTCTCAGGCTTCCGGCTCCCCGGAGGTTGCCTCTCCTGCTTGGAGACACACACCCCTCTCCGTCCTGACCGGGGTACTTCCAGGTTGCCGAGTTCCCTGCCTGCATTGTGTTACCCCCTGCAGAGACAGACCACCCAAGCAGAGCCAGCTTGATTTCTCTTTAGAGATACTTAACAGGTGTTGTTGCTACAGTTATAAGGTGCCACACAGCACTTCGTAGCAACTTCTGCTTTAGTCTTAAGGTAAAAAGCATACAGAGAAAACATGCTAAAAACAATAAAAGACCGTACATGCATGCGAATAAACTCATCAGCGCTAATCCCTAGCATGGATTCTGGCAAGAGCCGTCCGTCCAACTCCCACCCAAGGGGGATTCCATGTGGTTACAAGTTCATCACTGCTTCAGCTCAGAACAACCACCCAGTATTTATGAGGACAAGTCCTTTCAACCCTATCCTACGTATTGGGGCTGTCCTTCAACCAGGGGCCCTGTCTGTTTTCTGGACCAGGAAGAAAGCCCTGAGTAGCCAGTTTAAAACCAGGCTATTGATCCAAAAAACCTAAACTTTGTCTGTTGGTCCCTGGAGAATCCAGTTTAAACCAGTCTGACTAAAGTAAATAAGGAAGTGTTATTTACTCCTTCTCAAAATATAAGAAAAAGGGGCCACCAAATGAAATTAACAGGTAGCAGGTTTAAAACAAACACAAGAAAGTATTTTTTCACGAAAAGAAAAGGAGTACTTGTGGCACCTGAGAGACTAACCAATTTATTTCACCATAAGCTTTCGTAAGCTACAGCTCACTTCGCTTATGCTCAAATAAATTGGTTAGTCTCTAAGGTGCCACAAGTACTCCTTTTCTTTTTATGAATACAGACTAACACGGCTGTTACTCTGAAACCTATTTTTTCACGCAACGTCAACCTCTGGAATTCCTTGCCAGAGGGAGTTGTGAAAGCCAGTACTATAACGGGGTTCAAAAGGGAGCTAGATAGATTTATGGAAGATAGGTCCATCAATGGCTATTAGCCAGGATGGGCAGGAATGGTGTCCCTAGCCTCTGTTTGCCAGAAGCTGGGATTGGGTGACAGGGCATGGATCACTTGATGATAACCTGTCTTTTCATTCCCTTTGGGGCATCTGCCATTGGCCACCGTCAGAGGACAGGATACTGGGCTAGATGGACCTTTGATCTGAACCATTATGGCCGTTCTTATGTTCTTAACCAATATATTCACACTGTTCCAGGGGGGTGGCTTCAACAGATTCATAACAGATCCCCTCCCTACTAGAGCAGGTACATGCAATACATACTACCTCCAAAGATACAGACAGTGTCTCAATATCTCATACACAATTATATTTTTAATACAATGGACCCCAAAGGTATTAACCTTAACCCAATAAGGTTTAGCTTAATCCAAGGACGTTTATCTGAATTCCATATGATTTGTTCACGATATTATCAGTCTGTCACAGTGCTGTTATGGCAGGCCTTTACCCCTTCTTCCCCCAAGGACACTCCTATGCAGGCAGAATCTTCCACTGGCTATATCTGCAAGGTTCATGGGAGCTTTGCACCAGCAGAGCAGGAAAACACAGCCCCAGAGCACCAGAGAGTTAGGCTCAGACAAGTTAGCATTCCGATCCATCCAAAACCTAGATAGATCCAAAATCCAGAGAGAAGAAATGTGGAGAAGAAAAAGAAGAATGGTCAAATATTACTAAATTGTATGTGAAACAAAATTCTTGCCTCTTGCTCATCACTAATGGACAGCCCTGGAAAAGCAGCAGTGATGTACCTTTGCTTCACATTGTCTCTGAACGCCCACCCTAGCCTGTAGGTACCATCCCAAAGGACTATGAGGGTAATTCAGATTCTGTTCCTCTTCAGCATTCTGTACCTTCTTCAGGGAGAAAGGTTCCAGCTGTGGGGGTAGCCATTGTAATGCCCACTAGTCAAGTGGACTGAGACCACCAGATCATTTCATAGGCCACCACGCATCTTGGATGGTGACGATTTGAGAATGCAATCTGGAGGTGGAAGCATCATAATTTAGCCATCCTCTGAGCCACGTATCAGATAAATGCTCCCTTTTGATTGGGCATCCCATTTCTCCTTGGGATGGCTGGTGTTTCTATATGCTGGTTACTTGGTGGCTTAGTGAAGGCATAGGACTGGGACTCAGGAAACCTCAGCTCAGTTCTTGGCTCTGCCACAGATTTCCTGTGTGACCTTAGCCGTGTCATGTAGCCTGTCTATGTCTTAGTTCCTCATCTTCTATGTGTGTTGTATCCCTTTCTCCCACTCTTCGTCTGTCTTGTCTATGTGCTTGTCTAGCTCTTATATAGCTCATTTCACCAGTAGGCTTCAAGGCTCTACAAAAGAGACCACTATCATTATCCCCATTTTACAGATGGGGACACTGAGGCACAAGGAGGGGGAAGCAACTTGCCCAAGAACACCCAGAAGTAGAGCCAAGAATAAAAACTCAGATCTCATGTCCCAGACCAGTGCTCTATCCACGAGGACACACTGCCTCCTCAATCGTGAAATCTTCAAGGCGGGGACTGTCTCACACTACATTACTGCAGAGTGTCTAGCACAACAGACCTCTGATCTTGGTTGGGGCCTGTAGGGACTGCTGCAATAATAACACATACCCACAGGATCTTACACCCCCTCCCCTCCCAATATTTGGGAGGCTCCACGGCTAGCCAGCTACCTGGGAGCACTTCTCCAGCTCAGAGGTATGTAAGTGGGTCAGGTAGATCCATTCTTGCCCATCTGCCTTTGCTACTGATTGATTCACGTGATGGGAAACTAGTGCTCACCTTCAGCTCGGGGATTGCTTCAGTGTCTCTGAATGTGTTTATGATGGGAGGTTGCATGCTAGAAAGATTTATGAGGCCTGGCAGGGCGCGTGCAAGTTTGTGACATGATTAATACAGTTAACAGTTCTGAATCAACAACAACCTCCAAATATTGTCTCGGAACTTGCCAAGCTAAATGTGCCGCTCCCGCTCATCCAGAGAACAGTAGCTGCTTTTGTACTTCTGTATTTCAGCGTCTAGTGAGGCAGCGCACATCCGCGAGGACAGTGGTGCAAGCTGGGGAGCACACTGAAATAATTAAGGGCTGTCTCGCTGGCCAGTGGAGAAGTGGGGTGGGGGTGCCGTTGGGAGATTTCTAGGAAGACCTTTGATTTAAAGCCCAGCTGCTGTATCCCCATAACTTATATTTCTTTGGGGACTGGCCAGACCTTGGGTGATCCTGCTTTCAAGGCTTAAGTCCACAGGGAAGCCAGGGGGCAGGTAGGAGTTTAGGAATAAGCAGAAGAGTGAAGGTGACTGAAAGGGCAGAAGGAAAACGTTTCCCTATAAATCAGAAAGAAAATCGTTATTCGTGGGGCAGATTGGATATGGCCTGGCAGTTCACCTTAGAAGAGCACCCATTTGCCAGAAGTGGAACGAAGACCCAGAATGATTAAATGACTTGCTCAAGGTTAAAGTCTGTGGCAGAGGATGGACTAGGACCCAGATAATCTATGTCCCTAGTCGCTGCCATGACCGCAAGACTGTTCCTCATCTTGTGACAGCCTCCTACTTCACTCGCTACTCACAGCACAACTGTGCAGTTAATTAGGGGCTATGCACACCAGCTTCTTTCATAACACATCATACAACTACTGCAGTAAATAACAATGGAAGCTCAGCATTGCTCAGCCTATTCACTACACACAACCACTGTGTGCGATAAGGCTCCAATTCAGCAGAGCATTTAAGCACATACTTAAGTCCTATTGAGGTCATTCTCCACAGATAATGACCCTTTAGAATGGAAATACTAAAGTAATATCAAAGTTGTCTCTTCTTTCATACCAGTGTTCCATTTCTCAACCAGCGTCACCCATCTGCTGAGCGATAGCAGAAGTCAGGGGCCTTGCAGGTTGGCTTCCCAGTGGAGGATAAATTAATGATGTGGAGTCTGGGTATATTCCTGATTTATTTATTCATGTACCAGTCCTGGAACAGTGGTGGTCCCAAACAGCATGTAAGCAATCCCCTTTTCTGAAAGTCTCATAAGACACACCACTACCAAGTCCCAGGAAGCTACTCTGCTCCAAGAATTTACTGTACTTACAGACATTAAGCCACAGCTTCTCCCAAAGGACCACTGTATAACAAAACTAACAGTAACATAACATTTCTTCCTAGAATAAAAACTTGCTCACACACTAAGAAAAATAACTTGGAAAACTATGTGTAACAGTGCACTTGTTGACACATAACATTAACTAAAGCTGTCTCTACATTCACTGTCTGCAATATGGTTGACCAAACTTGTCTTAAGCTTGAAGAATATTTTGCTCAGGGCCATGAGAATGGAAGTCAGTTTTGAGTAAAGGTTTGGGTCCAAGCCAATTTTGTTATCTCAAGTAAAAGCTTTTCAGGACAATCCTGCAAAGAGCAGCACTTGCTCGGGAGTAGATCTATGCACCACTCAGTAATGAGTTAGGCACGGGGTTCATTTTTCTTTTTTCTTTGCATGACATTCTTTTGCATTGCATTTTTTTTGCATAGAATCATGAGGATAGTTAAGCACTGAACATGTTACCAAGGGAGGTTGAGAAATCTCCCTCACTGGCAGCTTTTAAGAACAGGTTAGACAACCATCTCTCAGCAATGGTCTAGGTTTACTTAATCCTGCCTCAGCACAGGCGTGATGGACTAGATAACTTCTTGAGGTCCTTTCAAGCCCTGCATTTCTAAGATTTCTATGCCTCTGCGAATCATCCACTCCAAAGCGATGAATCACACAAGGAACAACTAATTCATATCAGGGCTCGGAGAAGACCTAAGAGATCACCTTGTCCACCTCTCTACTAATGCACATAGTATTTTCTACAGTGCTTTTGTAGAGTCAGAGCTTTCAAGTCCAGAAGGGACCATTGTGACCATCAAGTGTGACCTTCTGCATAACGCAGGCCGTCATATTTCACCCAGTGGTTCCATGCTGAATTTAGTCCAACAACTTATGGTTAAACTCCAGCATAACATTTAGAAAGACATGCAATCTCAGTTTAAAGTGAAGAAGAACCAATCACATCCCTGGGTGAACTCTTCCAAAAGCTGATTAGCCTCCTTGCTTGATTTCCACCTTGAAGTATGCTGACCTCAGCATCCATCAATGGGATCTTGTTATGTCCTTGTTTGATAGATTAAAGAGCCCTCTAGTATCAGCTCTCATCCCCTTGTGAAGGTAAGGAAATCTTGGCCCTTGTTTCCAGGATATCTTAGCTAACATTCAGCTTAGGTTTTCCTTTGCTTAATTTCAGCTAAGGCATCCTCCTCAAATCATGACACCACTGACAATAGCAGCCAAAGTCAGCAGACACTAGAGCTGGGCACATCATTTGGGTCAGAGGGTCTGTGTATTTACAACATCAGTCAATATGAAAACATACAGCCCCTTTAAATGCTTACAGACAGTATTGGTGCCTGTGAAGTTTTATGACCTAATACACCATGTTCCTCATGAAAATTAAAACAACACCCCCTTCCTTCTTCCAATCGGTCTCCACGTGGGGGCGTGGCTCAGGGCAGCATGTTTAGGGAAAGCAGAGTTGCTTGTTTGCAAGGGGCTCCTGAATGCAGCTTGTTCAAAAGCAGCATGTGTCTTGCTCCTTGTCTCATTTCCAGGCTCTGAATCAGGGAGCCAGCCAGCTTCACTAAAAGAAGAACCATTTCCTTTCCCCCTTTCAAAACCATTTGGTCTAATAATAATAATTGCTAATTCCATTCTATGGAAATGTAATAATTTATGACTTGGCAGAGTGCACAGAGAACATGTCAGCAGATTTCAGCTAAACAGTCCCATATACAGAAATGATGGCTGAAAAGTGTGCTTCCTTTGTAAAGAAGATTTTCTTGGAATATCTTTAATAGGGAGATTGAGCTGGACTGGTTTAGAAAAGCTGGGGCACTTCTGAGTGTGTGCGAACCCTGCCTACTCATAGGGCACTTAAGTGTTTTTCTAGCCACACATTGCATTCCCATGTGAGAACTAACTTTTCAAACCATCCTTTAAAGACTAGTACAAAGAGTAGCAAGAGAGAAAAGATGGCCTAGTGGCTAGGGTGCTTGCCTATAATTAAGGAGCAGAGCTGGTGAATAACTGATTTTTTGGTTCAGTGGCTGTTCCAGAAAGAGAGTCGGCTTGCATTGACCCAAATCTGAGATTCCTCAGGATTTTTCATGCATCGAAAAAGACCATTTCAAGTCTGTTCAAGTCTGTTGAACTTTCATATCCCATAGAAAAGGTGATTGCCCAACCACTGAGCTAAAGGGATAGTACAGAAAAGAAGCCATTCTAGTGTCATTCCCTCCAGCTGTTGTATGACTGGCTGAAACTTTTCAAGTCAAATTTGCAAATAGTTTTGGGTTGACCAAAACTGCTTTTTTCATTCTTTAAACTATTTGAGAAATGTCACCCTACTCTACTCAGGAGACCAAGGATCAATTCCCTGCTCTGCCACAAACTCTGTGTGTAATCCTAGTCAAGTCACTTACAACACTACATTAATATGCAGTAGAGAACCAGCAAGATCTACCCAGGCCAGTTAGCACACAGCACCGTGGAGTGCTTTAGAAGTCACGCCTCTCCAGCACACACTCCTGCCCCAGGCTGACAAGCCCTTACTCTCTCCCTGTGTTGGTTCCCCCTCTGTAAAGTGGGGAAAACAGTACATTCCTACTGCACAAGGGTGTCACGAGGACAAATACACTAAATGATTGTGTGATACTCTGCTAGTAGGAACAGGACCTTAGTAAGAGTTGCGGAGATGATTGCACAGCTGGTGGGCTGAGACTACTGCCTTTCATGCTGACCAGTGTTATCTCATTGTTTCCCTGTGTCCCTCGGTTGTCTTTTGTCCTATATTCAGATTGTCATCTCTTTGGTGCAGGAACTCTCTTTTTTGTTCTGTGTTTGTACAGTCCCTAGCACAATAGAGGACCTGTTCCATGACCCGGGCTCCTCGGTGCCACTACAATATAAATAAATAACAAAATGAGAGTCTTTCAATTTGTCACAAGCCACTTTCTGGACAATACTTGAATCTTGTCTGCAATACGGATATGCTCAATATTATGTCTCCTACTTAATTTAAAAAAAACAAAAACCCTCTCCTCTCATCCAACAACTTTCAAAATGTGCTGAAAAGCAGAAGCGAGGTTGAAAATCTCTTGAAGACAAATACCCAAACAATGAGTAGAAGAAAGGGCATTTTTCCTTGTTGGTTCGGGGTGGGGGAATGGCCCTATGTCCATGAGACATACTGGGTACTGTTTGCCCACACTTACACACTGAGTCAGCATCAGAGCCAGGAGCAAAACCCTGGAGTCCTGATTCCCCATCCTCCCTGGCTCTACCCACTAGACAAGACTCCCTCCCTCCATTAGTTTGGATCCTCACAAATATTTCTCTTTTTAAATCAACATTTTGAAGGGAAAATGAAATCAGAAGTCTATAAATACATGTTAGTCACATCTGCTAAGCTCATCAGGAAGCAGAGAGATTCATATGTTGCCTGGTTCTCAGTGGCAGACAATCAGCTGATATTGGTTGTTCGGCATGGCTCTAGACCTCAGTACGGTTGATTCCTCAGAAACCTTCAGCCAGTCATGAGCCAGGACTGTCTTCCCGTGTGCAACGAAATGTGTTGCTGCATGAAAAGTGTGTAAAGTGACACTGGGTACTTATTACTCTTGGCTGCCACCTTGCCAGCTGCACTGGGAGCAGAAAAGCCACATGAACTAAACATAAAGTCAAGAAACACTATAGACTTTTGTTTCAATGTGGAAGTTATTTGCGGCTCTATTGGACACAGCATTCCATATCCCAAGCCACGCTAGACAGAAGTGGCCTGTTCTTAACTGGCGAGTGGCCCAAGATACTCAGTTCGAACCATGCTGGGTAGCCAGCAGTCCCTTTCTTAGCTGCGTGGTCCAGGACAAAACTTAGGAAGACCCTGCATGCTAATGGCACAGACTGTGTGGGAGCTAGAAATTCTGAGAGAACCACAAGGTCTGTCAGAGCCAGCAGCCTCACTTGTTATATTCATTACTGCACAGTCCTGTCTTTTCTCTTCTGCAACCATGAGCATATGTGGTTGGATCTGAGTGTTTGGGTCAGCCCATCATAAAGAGAGGGAACATTTGTGAAGTTTAGATTTGATTTTGGATTTCAAACTTCCCCAAAGCTGGGGGATGTTCCACTCTGTCTACCTACCAACCCCCATACACACATCCATCTTTCTATCTATCCACCCACATACACAAACTCCTCTATCTATCTATCTATCTATCTATCTATCTATCTATCTATCTATCTATCTATCCCCATGCACACTTTTATCATTCATATCAGAGCTCCTCACAAAATTTATGACCAAAACAACAAGAACAATTTTCTCGCTCTATTTCTTCTCTTCTTGCATGATCAGCTTGAAAGGTCGCATTTTTTAAACCCCAACCCCATGTATAGGTGTTCCGTGAGAATAACTAGCATGGGAGAACTACGTCAAAGAACTGAGTTTTATCTTTAGTTCTGAAAGTGGTGAGGTGTTTAGTCACGCTCATCTCTTGTGGCAGTGAGTTCCACAGCGTAGCTCCAGCTCCTATGAAAATGCCATCACCCACATTCCCCCTAGTGGTTGACAGTTTCATGGTGCTAGTGGAGTGTAGCTGTGTGACATTATATGATTAAAATACGGCCATGTAGATCATTGTTGCTACCACTGTTACATAATCGCAACAAATGTTGTACAAAATGTGTCAAGTAAGGTGTCAATGAAAAAGTTATGGTGTGCTGAATATGATTATCCTATTTGTATGCATGTATCATGTTTGTATCTGGAGTTATAAACATCAACTATGTACTTTTCTTTCAAATGCGTTTGCTCCTGTGGTAACACCCACAGGGTAATTTGTATCCAGTCTGGCCAGCACATTGTGAATGGAGCATCCAAGTTGATGGCCCATAAAGAACACTTACAATCATAGAAGATTAGGGTTGGAAGACACCTCAGGAGGTCATCTAGTCCCAGCCAGGGCTTTGTGAAGCTGGGCCTTAAAAACCTATAAGGATGGAGATTCCACCACCTACCTAGGTAACCCATTCTAGTGCTTCACAAAACGCCTAGTGAAATAGTTTTTCCTAATATCCAACAGAGACCTTCCCCACTGCAACTTGAGACCATTGCTCCTTGTTCTGTCATCTGCCACCACGGCAAACAGCTGAGCTCCATCCGCTTTGGAGCCCCCCCACCCCCTTCAGGTAATTGAAGACTGATATCAAATCCCCCCTCACTCTTCTCTTCTGCAGACTAAATGACCCCAGTTAACCTCAACCTCTCCTTGTAATTCATGTGCCCCAGCCCCCTAATAATTTTTGTTGGCCTCCGCTGGACACTCTCCAATTTGTCCACATCCTTTCCGTAGTGCGGGGCCCAAAACTGGACACAATACTCCAGATGTGACCTCACCAGTGCTTAATAGAGGGGAATAATCACTTCCCTCGAACTACTGGCAATGCTCCTACTAATGAAGCCCAATATGCCATTAGCCTTCTTGGCAACAAGGGCACACTGCTGACTCATACCATGGCTACTCCATTATCTTGAGTACTTTTGTATCATCTTCAAATTTTGCCACCTCACTGTTTATTCCTTTTTCCAGATTATTTATGAATATGTTAAACAGTTCTCATCCTGTGCATAACTTTTTATGAATCCAATGAGCCTACTAATGTAGCCCAATATGCCATTAGCTTTCTTGGCAACAAGGGCACACTGCTCACTCATATCCAGCTTCTCGGCCACTGTAATCCCCAGGTCCTTTTCTGCATAATTGCTGCCTAGCCAGTCGGTCCCCAGCCAACAGCAGTGTATGGGATTCTTCCATTCTAAGTGCAGGACTCTGCACTTGTCCTTGTTGAACCTCATCAGATTTCTTTTGGCTCAATCCTCCAATTTGTCTAGGTCACTCTGGACTCAATCCCTACCCTCCAGTATTTCTACCTCTCCCCCCACATTAGTGTCATCCACGAACTTGCTGAGGGTGCAATCCATCCCATCTTCCAGATCATTAATGAAGATATTGAACAAAACCAGCTCCAGGACTGACCCCTGGGGCAGTCCACTTGATACCGGCTGCCAACTAGACATTGAGCCATTGATCACTACCCATTGAGCCTGACAATCTAGCCAGCTTTCTATCCACCTTATAGTCCATTCATCCAGCCCATACTTCTCTAACTTGCTGGCAAGAATACTGTGGGAGACCATATTGAAAGCTTTGCTAAAGTCAAGATATATCACGTCCACCGCTTTCCCCATATCCACAGAGCCAGTTATCTCATCATAGAAGGCAATCACTCAGGCATGACTTGCCCTTGGTGAATCCATGTTGACTGCTTCTGATCACCTTCCTCTCCTCCAAGTGCTTCAAAATGGATTCCTTGAGGACCTGCTCCATGATTTTTCTAAGGACAGAGGTGAGGCTGACCAGTCTGTGGTTCCCCACATTCTCCTTCTTCCCTTTTTAAAAGATGGGCACTATATTAGACTTTTTCCAATTGTTCAGGACCTCCCCTGATCGCCATGAGTTTTCAAAGATAATGGCCAATGGCTCTGCAATCACATTAGCCAACTCCCTCAGCACCCTTGGATGCATTAGATCTGGACCCATGGACTTGTGCATGTCCAGCTTTTCTAACTAGTCTTTAACCTGTTCTTTCACGACTGAGGGCTGCTCACCTCCTCCCCATACTGTGCTGCCTAGTGCAGCAGTCTGGGAGCAGAACTTGTCTGTGAAGACCGAGGCAAAAAAAGCAGCTTTATCCACATCATCTGTCACAAGGTTTCCTCCCCAATTCAGTAAGGGTCCCACACTTTCCCTGACCACCTTCTTGTTGCTAACATACCTCTAGAAACCCTTCTTGTTACCCTTCACGTCCCTTGCTAGCTGCAACTCCAGTTGTGCTTTGGCCTTCCTGATTACAGCCCTGCATGCTGGAGCAATAATTTTATACTCCTCCCTACTCATCTGTCCAAGTTTCCACTTCTTGTAAGCTTTCTTTTTGTGTTTAAGCTCACCGAAGATTTCTCTGTTAAGCCAAGCTGGTCGCCTGCCATATTTGCTATTCTTTCTGCACATCTGCACTTAACTCACAATGGACCATAGAAGAGGTTTTTCCCTACCTGATGGACCTTCCTGTGGACGTTCTAGCTAGAAAATGGGTAATGACCTCTGCTATGACTCAGCGAAGCATGCAAGGGCATGTGACTAAATCATGTGACCCTGAACTCCATCTTGTTACCTGTGTTTTTCCACAAACTGGGCCGAGGGCTTTGTTTGGAACCACGGGTTTCCATCCGCATGGCAGAAGCTATAAAAGGCCCTGGAAGCATCTCCATTTTGCCTCTTTCCTGCTCAGATCTCTGGACTATGGCCTTATACTAACGGGAGCATTCTAACCAAGGGACTGAGGATCTTCCAATGATTTGGGAGCAACCAGAGACTTAACAAGCCAGCAGTTTATTTCATGACTACTTTAAGCCTCATCCACAAGCCTTGCAATTATTGTATGTATTTGGTTGTTTTAACGAGTTTAAACTCTCACCTCTTTCTTTCTTTTTATAAATAAACCTTCAGATATTAGATACTAAAGGATTGGCAACAGCATGATTATTGGGTAAGATCTGAGTAATATTTTGACCTGGGTATGTGGTTTGTTCTTTTGGATCAGAAGAACCATTCGTTTGATGAAATTGGTTTGAAATAAGCACTCATCATTGAGTCTAGTGTCTGGGTGTTGTATCCAGAACTGGGATACCTAAGGAGGCTGCGTTTCTGACTTCTTGTTAGCCAGTGTGGTAAGACAGAAGTTTACTTTTGTTGCTGGTTGGGTATATCTTATGGGAGAATAACCATCAGTCTTGGGATGTGTCTGCCCTATTTCTCAGCAGTTTGTCCTGAATTTAGTATTCTGAGTTGTGAGCCACTGAGGCACAGTGACAAGCTGTCATGGGAGGTCATGGTTGCAAAAAGCAATCAGTTGGGTAGCAGGGTCCCATGAAGGGCATTGCACAGCAAGTCTAAGAGCCTGAGGTGGACTCTGTAATGAGTGGGAAACCTGGGCAGAGAGCAGTGCACTGGGGTGATGTGTTTGTAGAGTTTTGTACCAGCTAAATCTCTCTCTTTGACGTCTTTCTCACATAAAACGAGCAGTAATCATTGATCATGGTTGGATCAAGATTTGGGTTATTTCTTCCCACCGGCTTCAACATGTAAAGTATAAATAGGTTGGTGGGGTGGCATTGTCAGGAAAACATGCAATACTGTTTTCAGTCTTCTCTGGATGCAGAAAGGACTTCTGATTCCTGTGCAACTAATCACCAGCTCTAGAAATTTTCTCTTCAGAGCCTGCCTTCAAACTCACCTCTGCTGCAATGTCTTCAAAACACTCGACAATGACTAACCAGCCAGTGCGTTGTGACAGTTGCTTAACCCAAGACGGAAACATTTTCTGTAGTAATGTGTTTTCCAATGAAAAATAGTTTTTTGACTAAACAGACATTTTTGTGAAAAACAATCTTTTTTTCAAGTTTGCTGGGAAATTCCAGAATTTTTTAAATGAAAATAAACAATTTTCACAGAGGAAAAAAGAAAACTTATTTTGTGACCAGCTCTTCTTACTGCGCTGGTCTGAATCATCTAAATCAGTGGTTCTCAAAGCCAGTCCGCTGCTTGTTCAGGGAAAGCCCCTGGCGCACCAGACCAGTTTGTTTAGGTTCGGCCGATTGCAGCTCCCACTGGCTGCGGTTCACTGCTCCAGGCCAATGGGGGCTGTGGGAAGCGGCACGGGCCAAGGGACGTGCTGGCCGCCCTTCCCGCAGCCCCCATTGGCCTGGAACGGCAAACCGTGGCCAGTGGGAGCCGCGATCGGCCAAATCTGCTGACATGGCAGGTAAACAAACCGGTCCGGCACGCCAGGGGCTTTCTCTGAACAAGCAGCGGACCGGCTTTGAGAACCACTGATCTAAATGTTTCCTTGGGCTCCATGTTTGTTGTTTCTCACCTTATACACAGATTTGTGGCACAGACTTTCTTTTTTGTGATATGTTTATACAGCACTGTAGAAGTGTTGACTCACTGTTGGTGCGCCCCCTTGTGGTGTTGTGTAACAGCTCTTTCCTCTCTAGTGCCCCCTGCCAACAGTCGCTGTCATCCTGCAAAGGTCAGTCTCTTCTTATGACTCAGCACCCCTGGCCGGGTCACATTTTAGTCATAAAAACGGCCATACTGGGTCATTACACATATTGAATCTATTTCCCTATATTAAGTATCCTCACACCTTCTTGTCAACTGTCTAAATGGGCCATCTTGATTATCACTCCAAAAGTTTTTTTCTCCTGTTGATAATAGTTCATCTTAATTAATTAGCCTCTTACAGTTTGTAGGGCAACTTCCACCTTCTCTGTATGTATATATATATCTTCTTACTATATGCTCGATTCTATGCATCCTATGAAGTGGGCTGTAGCCCACGAAAGCTTATGCTCTAATACATTTGTTAGTCTCTATGGTGGCACAAGTCCTCCTGTTCTTTTTGCGGATATGGACTAACACGGCTGCTACTCTAAACCTGTCATACTGGGTCAGACATTCTCTGCATACAGTGGAGTCACATTTTACGCGGGGGTTAGGTTCTAAAGTCAGGTTTCCCGACCATTGACACAGAAATGAAACACATTGTTCAGGTGGCCAGGCAAGTGGGTGGTGATGGCTTTGTCGACATCCTTGAAGAAGAAATTGAAGAATTAATTGAGAGCCATAGAGAAACATTGACTAACAAAGAGTTAAAGGAACTGATAAAATCATCTACAGAAGACGAAGATGATGACAACGAAAAGAAAGAGCCAGCAAGTTGGAATCTTCATAAATTTGCTGAAGTGTTCCAAGCAGCGAAACACTTGAATGATTTAATTTCTGAATACGATCCCTCTATGGAACGAAACCTCAAAATCACACGTAGTACAGTACTTCTATAAGAGTAGTAATAATAATTCATTAAAATATACATAAGGTTCACAAAAAGTTATGCACAGGATGAAAAATGTTTAATATATTCATAAATAATCTGGAAAAGGGGGTAAACAGTGAGGTGGCAAAATTTGAAGATGATACAAAAGTACTCAAGATAGTTGAGTAGCCATGATATAAGTCAGCAGTGTGCCCTTGTTGCCAAGAAGGCTAATGGCATTTTGGGCTTCATTAGTAGGAGCATTGCCAGCAGATCGAGGGAAGTGATTATTCCCCTCTATTTGGCTCTGGTGAGGCAACATCTGGAGTATTGTGTCCAGTTTTGGGCCCTGCACTATGGAAAGGATGTGGACAAATTAGAGAGAGTCCAGCGGAGAGCAACGAAAATGATTAGGGGGCTGGTACACATGACTTACGAGGAGAGGCTGAGGGAACTGGGCTTTTTTAATCTGCAGAAGAGAGAGGTGAGGGACGGTTTGATAGCAGCCTTCAACTACCTGATGTTCCAAAGAGGATGGATCTTGGCTTTTCTCAGTGGTGGCAGATGATGGAACAAGGAGCAATGGTCTCAAGTTGCAGTGTGGGGGGGTCTAGGTTGGATATTAGGAAACACTATTTCACTAGGAGGGTGGTGAAGCACTGAAATGGGTTACCTAGGGAGGTGGTGGAATCTCCTTCCTTAGAGGTTTTTAAGGTCCGGTTTGACAAAGCCCTGGCTGGGACAATTTAGTTGGGGGTGGTCCTGCTTTGAGCAGGGGACTAAATGACCTCCTGAGGTCTCTTCCAACCCTCATCTTCTATGATTCTATGATTCTAAGTTACTTAAGTTTAAAGCGAACTGTGAAGAGCTACAAGGAACCTCACAAAACTGGGTGACTGGGTAACAAAATGGCAGATGAAATTCAGTGTTGATAAATGCAAAGTAATGCACATTGGAAAACATAATCGCAACTATGCATATAAAATGGTGGAGTCTAAATTAGCGGTTACCACTCAAGAAAGTGATCTTGGAGTCATTGTGGATAATTCTCTGGAAACATCCTCTCAATGTGCAGCAGCAGTCAAAAAAGCTAACAGAATGTTAAAAATCATTAGGAAAGGGATTGATAATAAGACAAAAGTATCATATTACCTCTATATAAATCCATGGTATGCCCACATCTAGAATACTGCGTGTAGATCTGGTCACCCCATCTCAAAATAAGATATATTGGAATTGGAAAAGTTACAGAAAAGGGCAGCTAAATGATAGGGGTATGGAACAGATTCCATATGAGGAGAGATTAATATGACTCGGACTCTTCGTCTTGGAAAAGAGAAGACTAAGGGAATATGATAGAGGTCTATAAAATCATGGCTGGTGTGAAGACAGTAAATAAGGAAGCATTATTTACTCCTTCTCATAACATAAAAACTAGGGGTCACCAAATGAAATTAACAGGAAGCAGATTTAAAACAAAAAACAAAAGGAAGTATTTCTCACATAACGCACAATCAACCTATGGAGCTCTTTGCAAGAGGATGTTGTGAAGGCCAGGACTGTAAAACTGTTGGGCAGGATCCCCTGGGAGAATAACATGAGGGGGAAAGGAGTCCAGGAGAGCTGGCTGTATTTTAAAGAATCCTTATTGAGGTTACAGGGACAAACCATCCCGATGTGTAGAAAGAATAGTAAATATGGCAGGCAACCAGCTTGGCTTAACAGTGAAATCCTTGCTGATCTAAAACTCAAAAAAGAAGCTTACAAGAAGTGGAAGATTGGACAAATGACCAGGGAAGAGTATAAAAATATTGCTCGGGCATGCAGGAGTGAAATCAGAAAGGCCAAATCACACCTGGAGTTGCAGCTAGTAAGAGATGTTAAGAGTAACAAGAAGGGTTTCTTCAAGTATGTTAGCAACAAGAAGAAAGTCAAGGAAAGTGTGGGCCCCTTACTGAATGAGGGAGGCAACCTAGTGACGGAGGATGTGGAAAAAGCTAATGTACTGAATGCTTTTTTTGCCTCTGTCTTCACAAACAAGGTCAGCTCCCAGACTACTGCACTGGGCAGCACAGCATGGGGAGGAGGTAACCAACCCTCTGTGGAGAAAGAAGTGGTTCGGGACTATTTAGAAAAGCTGGACGAGCACAAGTCCATAGGGCCGGATGTGCTGCATCCAAGAGTGCTAAAGGAGTTGGCGGATGTGATTGCAGAGCCGTTGGCCATTATCTTTGGAAACTCATGGTGATCAGGGGAAGTCCCGGACAACTGGAAAAAGGCTAATGTAGTGCCCATCTTTAAAAAAGGGAAGAAGGAGGATCCTGGGAACTACAGGCCAGTCAGCCTCACCTCAGTCCCTGGAAAAATCATGGAGCAGGTCCTCAAGGAATCAATTCTGAAGCACTTAGAGGAGAGGAAAGTGATCAGGAACAGTCAGCATGGATTCACCAAGGGCAAGTCATGCCTGACTAATCTAATTGCCTTCTATGAGGAGATAACTGGCTCTGTGGATGAGGGGAAACCAGTGGACGTGTTGTTCCTTGACTTTCGCAAAGCTTTTGACACGATCTCCCACAGTATTCTTGCCAGCAAGTTAAAGAAGTCTGGGCTGGATGAATGGACTATAAGGTGGATAGAAAGTTGGCTAGATTGTCGGGCTCAATGGGTAGTGATCAATGGCTCCATGTCTAGTTGGCAGCCGGTATCAAGTGGAGTGCCTCAAGGGTCGGTCCTGGGGCCGGTTTTGTTCAATATCTTCATAAATGATCTGGAGGATGGTGTGGACTGCACGCTCAGCAAGTTTGCAGATGACACTAAATTGGGAGGAGAGGTAGATACACTGGAGGGTAGGGATAGGATACAGAGGGCCCTAGACAAATTAGAGGATTGGGCCAAAAGAAATCTGATGAGGTTCAACAAGGACAAGTGCAGAGTCCTGCACCTAGGATGGAAGAATCCCATGCACCGCTACAGACTAGGGACTGAATGGCTTGGCAGCAGTTCTGCAGAAAAGGACCTAGGGGTTACAGTGGACGAGAAGCTGGATATGAGTCAGCAGTGTGCCCTTGTTGCCAAGAAGGCCAATGGCATTTTGGGATGTATATGTAGGGGCATTGCCAGCAGATTGAGGGACATGATCATTCCCCTCTATTCGACATTGGTGAGGCCTCATCTGGAGTACTGTGTCCAGTTTTGGGCCCCACACTACAAGAAGGATGTGGAAAAATTGGAAAGAATCCAGCGGAGGGCAACAAAAATGATTAGGGGACTGAAACACATGACTTATGAGGAGGGGCTGAGGGAACTGGGTTTGTTTAGTCTGCGGAAGAGAAGAATGAGGGGGGATTTGAGAGCTGCTTTCAACTACCTGAAAGGGGGTTCCAAAGAGGATGGATCTAGACTGTTCTCAGTGGTAGCTGATGACAGAACAGGGAGTAATGGTCTCAAGTTGCAGTGGGGGAGGCTTAGGTTTGATATTAGGAAAAACTTTTTCACGAGGAGGGTGGTGAAACAGTGGAATGTGTTACCTAGGGAGGTGGTGGAATCTCCTTCCTTAGATATTTTTAAGGTCAGGCTTGACAAAGCCCTGGCTGCGATGATTTAGTTGGAGATTGGTCCTGCTTTGATCAGGCGGTTGGACTAGATGACCTCCTGAGGTCCCTTCCAACCCTGATATTCTATGATTCTATGATTCCATGAAAAGGGTTCAAAAAAGAACTAGATAAGTTCATGGATGGAGGCTAGGTCCATCAATGGCTATTAGCCAGGATGGGCAGGGATGCAAAACCATGCTCTGAAGTGTCCTTAGCCTCTGTTTGCCAGAAGCTGGGAATGGGTGACCAGGGATGGATCACTTGGTGAATACCTGTTCTGTTTTTTCCCTCTGAAGCACCTGGCATTGGTGTGGGAAAACAGGACACTGGGCTAGATGGACCATTGGTCTGATCCAGTATGGCCATTCTTATGTTCACTTGCACCGGATGTATTATTCACCACTCTGAATTTTACTATGATCTGACGCAGTTGCACACAGCAAAACTCAGAGATGCCTGCCTGCATAAACAACGACAGATTAACCCTGATATGTTGTCAATAGACGAACACGACCTCTCCCAGACCAGAGCCTTCATGTGTCCTAATATAAAGAAAACAAATTGCAGTCAGGTCAGGTTGGCCTGACAGTTCCCATTATGATGGGCTCATAAAAGTGAAAGACGGGTTTCATCTCAGAGAGAGAGGGGGGAAAAAACATGCAGATGAAAAGCTTTTTCACCCATTTCCAGCATTGCAGGGGGCGTGTAAATGGCCTTTGCTTTGATTTTACCGTCATCCTGTTTGTCCTCCTCTGTGTTCTTCCCACTCCTACAGCTCATTGAAGTCTCTGGTGAAACAGCCAAGGCACGTGTTAAAGGCCACATACATTTTTACAGATTTGTTTAAAACCATGTTTCCTATTGGGAAATGTAGGGATGAATTAGGAAAATTGGATAATTCAGCCTTTCTGCTCACTCAGATAAAACAACAATACTCCAGATGTTCACCTGATTTGAGAACCCAACTTTGATTTTTAAGGTTCAGGTTTCTTCAAGCAAGGTTCCCCCCAGTGCAGGAGCAGGAGACGCCAAAGCACAAGCGGCGAGATTCTGTGCTGGACATCTAAGGGAACATCTATGCTGCAACCAGGGCCGGTAACTGCAGCATGGGTAGACATACCTGAGCTAACTAGCTGAGGAACTGAAGCAGTAAAATTATGGCAGCAGGGACTTGAGAGTGGGCTCCCCATCCAAGTAATTAGCCAGGGTCGCGGGTGGGCTTGTATAGCCTATGCTGAATTCTGTGCCATGACAGCTGCCCTCCAGCTACTTAGAGTAAAACCAGCTCAGGTACGGGTCCAGGAGCTGCAGTCATACACTCAGACTACAGTGTAGATGTACCCTGAGGACAAAGCACAAAACTCAGCCTGAGGAAGTGGGGACAAGGGTGGCTTTCTCCCCTCCCCCGCAATCCTGGGCTGTTCCAGGGGCTAGAAAGGCATTGTTTTCTGTCTGTTTGATTTATTTAATTAATGTGCTTATTTATCATCTCGTCCTTGTTGGAGCAGTGGGGAAAGTTTCTCAGCAGAGAACTCTGTTGATTTGGGCTTTTCATGCAATCTTGGAAGGTAGAGATGGTAAAAATCCTATTATAGCGGATGCCATTACAAACTCCTATTCCCCACCCCACTTGCTGTACCCCGAGCAACCTTCCTGTACTTAAAATAGGAACTAACATGGTGGCTCAAATATTGCAAAGTGCCCACTGTTGAGTTTTTCATGAAACTGCTGTTGGCCATCTAGTGCCTGCTTGGGTCCCACTGAAGCCAGTTTTGCCATTAATGGGTGTTTTGCTATAGCCTTCAAGAGCAATTGGATCAGACCCATTGCCTATTCCTCACTGCCAGTGCAGAATTCCTCCCTGCGATGTGTATGCTAACACTTTGTCTAGTCTGGTTTCAAATGATTCAAGCAATGGGGCTTCCACCCCTTCCCTTGGGAAACTTTTCCATAGTCTAACAGATCTCACTGTTCAAAACGTTTCTTTTTTCCCTAATGTTCAACCTATATTTTTCTTTGCTTAGTTTCATCCCCCATTATTATGCCCCTTTTATATTTACTGGGTTCACAAATGTGGCAGCCAAAACCTCTTCATTTGTCATCCTAGTAATGTGTAAGGGTTTCCTATGAATTCCTTGTAGTTATGTCAGTAAAAAGGGCTTTTTGCTTTGGGAATGGGATGTTCTCTTCCTATACGCCCAGGAGGGGCTGTGAAATTAGCAAAATGGTGCCAAATTTACAGTTTCTGTGAAAAAAATATTTTTTTCACTTCAAAATGATGACAGACAGATCAATATTATGGATGTGTTGGTACATAAGATCATAAGAACAGCCATACTGGTTCAGATCAAAGGTCCATCTAGCCCAGTATCCTGTATTCTGACAGTGGCCAATGCCAGGTGCCCCAGAGGGAATGAACAGAACAGGTGATCATCAAGTGATCCATCCCCTGTCACCCATTCCCAGCTTCTGGCAAACAGAGGCTAGAGACACCATTCCTGCCCATCCTGACTAATAGCCATTCATGGACCTATCCTCCATGAACTTATCCAGTTCTTTTCTTAGTTCTTTTGGTAGCAAATGTGTAGTTAAGGTTGGATTCAGTTTTTCACATCAGAACGTCTTTGTTTTGTATGAAGAATAGAGCTTTCCAAAACTGAGTTTGCCCAGAGGTAGACAAAACCTGGGAGGGAAATCTGCAGAAGAGAAAGTTTGATGACCTGGCCTTAAATGCTTCTATGATTTACAGTGCATCATCTTGTAAATAAAGAGTGAATTATTTTATTGTAAAAAGAAAAGGAGTCCTTGTGGCACCTTAGAGACTAACCAATTTATTTGAGCATGAGCTTTCGTGAGCTACAGCTCTCATGCTCAAATAAATTGGTTAGTCTCTAAGGTGCCACAAGGACTCCTTTTCTTTTTGCAAATACAGACTAACACGGCTGTTACTCTGAAACTTATTTTATTGTATTTTATTTGCTTCCTTTAGAATTTTCAAGTACATCTGTTAGTTTAGTTTAATTAAAATGAATTGAAAATGAACCATTTAAGATCCATTTCAAAGAACACTAGTCTGAGTCATGTTTTATCGGGCTTCTTTAGCTAACAAATGCACTTTGACTAACCCATCTGTGATGGGGTGTACATATCTCACACTGGACAAGAGAGGGTTAATGCCTCACTATAAGCAGCAGAAGTCCTGCCCCTCAGACCGTGCTGGGCATGCTCCAACAGCTGCCTCAGTATAAAAGGGAGCAGCCCAGCTCATTCTAGGCTGGCCACTGGAGGGGAAGGATGTTGGGTGGAGGCTCCAGCTGGAGAGCCGTCGCAGCCTTTGCTTGTGGGAACTGGAAACCCTGAGAGCCAGACTGGAGGGCTGCGGCCGGTGGAGCCGCAGGGAATCACCCATGCTGAGGAGCCCGGAAAACCCGATGCTCAATGGACTACAGCGTCTGGAAGCGCAGTATGAGGTGACCCAGGGATGGTGCATGAGTGCTACCTCCCACCTGAGTGAGGTCAGCATATCTCGGTGGGAGTCCCTGCTGATCCGGTGGCGGACCACTCTGCCAGTATCAGGGCCCTGGTGGTGCCCCCTTCCTGCTCCCTGGGTACTGGCCATGGGGCCATGTTGCCCTGCGCCTAGGGGCTGCTATATTGACTCTGGCCATTGGGTCGCACTGCCCTGTACCCAAAGGCTGTTATATAGACACTGGCCATTGGGCCTCACTGCCCTCTGCCCAGGGGCTGCAACATTGACTCTGGCCATTAGGCTGTACTATTCCATGCCAGAGGGCTGTTCTATGGACCCTGACCACTAGGCCATATTGTCCTGCACCTTAGGGTGGTTATATTGACTCTGGCCACTGGGTGGGATTTCTTGTGACTCACAGGATTTCTTGTGACTCACAGCAAGCTGAAATTTCCTGATTTTGCTCTAAGCCATGTGGCACACTACACAATGTATCCATTACTGTGTGGCATGTTTGGTTTTCTTTCTTCCTGAAGGTTAATAAACAGTTTCACAAGTACTGTTCTGTACCATGTATCCTTGTTCCGCATTCGTTTCTCTATGGATCCCCCTGAAAACAGTGCTTCTGCTTATTGGCAATTTACAGATAATTGTAACTTTTAGCTGGGAACCAAGAGGTTGCTAGTAAGAGGAATCTGCGCTATTCTTATTGGTAGATAACTTGAACACCTGAATGCAAACAGAAAGTACACTGGATTGGCTCCATATGCCTAGTGCTGAGGCATAAATGTAATGGCTTTTGGCTGCAACTTTGTCTCAGTGCAGTCCCCTTAGAGATTGTAGTGTGCAAAGATGCTGTTGTAATCCTTGTATTGTCCTGCACTGTTGCTGGCTTAGATGGCTAATGGATGAGATGGTAGCAGGGTGTTGGAGAGGCAGTCTCGCTGCATCCCCTTTGCTAGGGGCCTAGTACCTCCGCATGCCTCCTGCAGGTGTGGGGTTGTGAATTCTGCCACTCGACAAAGGCGTCACCTTCATTTATTTGTCAAGACAAGAGATGAGGCCCACAGGACCCTGTTTTTCTCTGTTGCAACTGGTGACATCTCTAGCTCCTCAAAGCCATTGGAAATGCTATGCTTTAAATGTGAGTACAGTCATTCACTATTCAGGGGAAACACAGAACCCTGAATTCAGGTTTGGGCTAGTGTCTGGTGAACCTCAAAAAATTTGATTCACGTACACACGCACTGGTCTGGATGCTTATCGCAACTGCCTGGATCCCTTTGGATTGCCAGATTCAGCTGTGTTGGCCTTTCAGATGAGGCCTTAAAAACTGAAGGCCTGTCTGCATGGGAGTCAGTGTCTCTATCTCAGGAGGCTGGATGACTGAGCCTTGGTACACTATTTCAAATGATGTTTAGACTGATAAGGTGCTTTGGATGCTTGAACATGGATATCAATGACTTCAGTCGGAGATGTGCATGCGTGACAGTCACCATCTTGGCCAACGCAATAAAGACTGAACGTTGAACCTCCAGAGCTAAAAGCTTGAGCTGTTACAGCTAAAAAGCCAAGGTCCTGCAATCAGGGGCTGTAACAACTCATATTCTTTGTGGATCAGAACAGAAGGGGAGCCTATAACACACTCTCCCCAGTGGATTACATACTTCCTCTGCCCAAAGGAAACTCATCCCAAGGGTCTGAGACTCACAGTGGTTCAGATCCCCAATGAGCTCCTGCCTATGTGACAGCAGCCTTCTTGGCTGATACACAGGTGATTGAACCAAAGACCTCCAGAGCTAAAAGAATGAACTGCTGCCGGTTGGGTTTGTAACAGACTCACATCCTCTGTGGATTAGCACAGAGGGGGAGCTGCTTTTCTGAGGGGAGAATTAGTTCTTAATTCATTGTTCAGACTCTAAGGGGCTGATCTTTAAAGGGGCTGCCTGGGCAGAAATGAAATTACAATGCAAACCCCCTAGACATTTTCCGCTGCTCGGTTTTGGGGGAAAGACAGAAGAACATTAGTTCCCAGTCACAGCTGCACTTTGACTTTCCAGTCAACCTTCAACCTTCCAATGGGAGGTTGCACTGGCTCCTTCTGCCAGGATAACGCTGACACTGACAATTCCCCATTTCAGCCTGTCTCCCGGTACATGGAAACATTTGTTCATTTGTCTTGTTTCTTTGACCACATTATGCTTGTAGCCTATGATGCTTCAGCCCCTTTAACGCCATCCCCAGTCTATCTTTATTCTGTACACACTGATTTTGTTTCCAGTATGTAAGTCATAAAGTAGGATGCAGCATCTCAAATGTCATTAAAATAGTAAATAATAATCCAGAAAACATGTTGTTTAAGTCAGAAACATTGGCTTTGGAACAACTTTGGGGAAATGATGCATCACAGTGCAAATCAAACCCAAATGTGTTTTGGACTCCTTACTCACTACAGCACAGGAGCCTGGATTTCCTCTATTATCGATTGGGGGAATGCAAGCTTTGAACACTTTCTCCATTCTGCTCAGCCAGGAGATTTTTCAAGGTTGAGCCTACAAGTGTTGAAACTCTTGGGGAGGAAAAAAAAAGCTTACACAATGTCTTCCTTATTTATCATCTCATGTTCCATCTCCATGGTGATATTGTGTCATCATTCCATTTCACACTTGACAGCTGATGTCCATTTAAAACGATCCAACACCATCCAGGCTAAATGAAAGAAGGGAAATCGGGGGGGGAGGGAGGGAGGTTGAATGGCTTTTAGGCAGAGCAGAAGTGAATGCTGAAGCCACTTATTTCTTCTTCCTATTTTTAAACACTGAATTTCTCCTTTTAGCTTAGCAGAAGTTCTGGAAATAATTGAGGATTTCCTTAAGAAAATGTTTCTTTGTTTTTAATGAAATCCGTCATTGTGCCATCTACAGGTATTGAACCTGAGGCCTCTGGATCTAAAAATGCAAGTGTCTATCACTTGCGCTGAAGGATTAGGGTCAAATCTTTACCACCGTAGCAGATTCAGAAGCATCTATATGTGATCAAGCCACTAGAGGGCGACAACTGCTCCAGTATTTTCCACTGTATGCATCTGATGAAGTGGGTTCTAGCCCACAAAAGCTTATGCCCAAATAAATTTGTTAGTCTCTAAGATGTCACAAGGACTCCTTGTTGTTTTTGCTGATACAGACTAACACAGCTACCACTCTGAAACAGAATCATATGTTAGTATGGGCTACTTTTTTGTGTTCTTGTTAATAATAAATAATTAATATGGTGTCCAAGTAGGGAGTCAGAGTCCCATTGTGCTAGACACTGTACACACATAGAATAAAACAGATGCTCCCTCCCCCCAAAGAGCTTATATTTGCTTTAAGGAATGAATGAAGAGCAATCAAGTAGCATTGGTGGGTTGTACTAGCATCTGGAAAAATTTTCAAGCAGTGACATCTAGTGGACTGTGAAATGGCCTCCCAAAGGAAGCAGCAGATGTCCATTTAGTTGGGTAATTTATGGGCTTGTCTAAACAGTGAGCTGCACTGGTTTATCTTTGATGTTAAACCACTTTAATGAAAACAGTGAAAAAGACCATGTGGACACTCTTATTTTTGTGTAAGCCAGACTTATTTCTATTTTGTTGAAATCAATTAGGAACTGGTTTATGCTACAGCCCTCCTTTGCCATGTTGCCTACAAAAAGCTTGACAGCAATTAGGCTGCTGATACGCTGACACCAGTGCCTAGGCATGCTGACCAATGTTGTCTCAATGTTTCCTTATACTCTCCTGTGTGTCTGTGTCAACCAATTGTCTCGTCTTTTACTTAGATTGGAAAATCCTTGGAACAGGGGCCATCTTTTTGTTCATTGTTTGTAAAGCACCTAATTTAGTGGGGTTTCTGGCCCATTTCTGGGGCTCCTGGGTGCTATGGTAATACAAATAATTAATGATACATTGAAATATGTCCTTCTTAAACCAAGATATGAGTGTCCACACAGACTTTAGCACCAGTTTAACTAAATCATTTCTGTAAGTCAGTGCAAATAGGTATGTGGATAAGGCTTAAAGGCCTTGAGGAATGTATCCATAGAGGATATGACTTATTACAGCCTCCAAATCTTCATCTGAGTTAAATCAGTGACAGTTAATTTAGCTGAAATTAATGGAACTACTATAATTTACACTAGAAGATGGTATAACCCCTACTGTAACAAAGCTGTCGCCATGCAGAATTCCCATTTATCAACAGAATAATTCATAGTTAATAATTGATATGAGCATTTTTACCATTTTTTTTCTACTCAACAACTTACAGTTTTCTTGATTTCATTTTTCTTTTTCAGTTTGGAATGATTTGTCAAACAGTTTCTGTAAATGGTTCTTGGTCTATTGCCTATTCATAAGCAGTTTTACTGTAAGTACAGCCCATTGGAAAACTAGGGAGAAAACTGAAAATTTTCACAAAATGTCTTTCCATCCAAATTTTGTTCTCATGGAAACATTCCAACCAACGCCAGTTGTGAGCATAGAATATCTGGTAGTTGATTAGTTTTAATTAGAATCCTTGGTTGCATGGTTTGTTTCTGCTGCTCAAACCGATGAGCAGCACAGGGAAAGAGACTGGGTGCTTATGTTATGTTAACAATCAGAGCAAAACAAAGAACTTGCTAAAAGGGTGTGGAGTAAATTCAAATAACGAACATACCTGGAGACGCTGAAATCTCCCTTAGGACTTCCCACAAGAAACTGCAAAATCACTCCCTTTGAATTACTCCTCACACAGCCTTTTCCACGATAATATATGAGAACCTTGTGATCTTTAATGTATTCAACTTCACGAAATGTATGCAGGGCAGCAAAATGCATTATACCCATTTTATAGGTGAACTCTATTCCTGAATTGCAGATTGCTAGCCTACCCACTGGACCATCCTTTCTTCTCTTCAGAATGCTTTTTATTTCTTCAATATGTAAGTAAATACAATGGATATCTTCTTTGTACATCTGAAGCATTTTCTCGAGGTTTTTGAATGAGGGATGGATGAACCAGACTGGAAATACAAGAATGCTTCAAACCATCACTTGCCTCTTGATCCAAATTCAGATTGGATCTTTCTTGAAATGGTCAGACAAGTTCTGATCTCCAGGCAGGGCGAGATCTACCACTGTCAAATTATCAAAAAAAGGACTGTACTTTCAGCCTATCTGGATGTAAACAGAATCAGGCGTGCTGGGAAACATAAGAAAACCTGCTCTTGTGAGCGATCCAAGATATTCAGCTAGTTGGGATTAGCTTTGGATGAACATCTGAACTTTTAGGTGTTTATCTAAACTCTGGACCTTTTGAGGTTTAGCCGTAACTTCTTTAAACCCTAGGCGCCTGCCAAGAACTACTTACCACAGTGACCTTTACTAAGACAATTGCATGGGGATTTTCAGTGGGGCTGAATGGGACATGCAGTGGGGAACGTAAGCACTCAGGCTTGGAAGCTCTGAAATTTGGGGTAATTTTCAAAATTGGGGATGGCCAGGTACAGGAGTTCTGCAAATTTCAGCCTTGAGTACTTTGCCTCTCTGCCACCACGGGGGCTAGTTAGTAGCAACACCAAGGTGGACGTACTTTACCATTAGGAAGTGGATGAGAACAACTCCTTCACAAAGGCTCCTACAAACCTGTTCAATGATGCTGACTCTTAGGATACGTCTGCGCAGCAAAAGCTGTGCATTGGCTCACCTACCCAAACTAACATGCGTCTACCTAGCGGCGGTGAAAACAGAAGTGAAGACAGTACAGTGCGGGGTTCAGCACAGTGAGCAGAGAATGTACACAGGTTTCATGCTGGGCTTGTACTACCTATGCTGGATCCTAGAGTGTACTGTCTTCACTGCTGTTATCCACAGGACCGGGATTCAAGCTAGCTCAGGTAGGCTAGCCCATACACAGTTTGTAGACAAACCATTAGTCGCTACTAACCTTTGCCATATTTAAACCAATGATGACTATGACTTATCGCAGAAATGTAGGGCTGGAAGAGATCTCAAGAGGTCATCAAGTCTGCACTGAGGCAAGACCGAGTATTTCTCAACCATCCCTGACAAGTGTTTGTCCAACCTGTTCTTAAAAACCTCCAGTGATGGGGATTCTGCAACCTCCCTTGGAAGCCAATTCCAGAGTTTAACTCACCGTATAGTTAACATTTTTTTCCTAATATATAACTGAAATCTCCCTTGCTGCAGATTAAGCTCATTACTTCTTGTCCTACCCTCAACATATTTGAAAACTAAACACACCCAGTTTTTTTAAAACCTTTCCTCCAAGGTCAGGTTTCTCTAAACCTTTTATTATTTTTATTGTTTTCCTCTGGACTCTTGCCAAAAGTGTGGCACCCAGAACTGGACACAATACTTCAGCGGAGGTGTCACCAGTGCTGAGTAGCATGGGACAGTTACATCCTGTGTCTTAAGATACTCCCCAGAATGACATTAGCTTTTTTCACAACTGCATCAAATTATTGACTCAATCTCAATTTGTGATCCGCTGTAACCCCCCCAGATCCTTTTCAGAAATGCTGCCACCTAGCCAGTTAATTCTCCATCTTGTAGCCGTGCATTTGATTTGTCTTTCCTCAGTGCAGTACTTTGCACTTGTCTTTATTGAATTTCATCTTGTTGATTTCAGACCAATTCTCCAATTTGTCAAGGTTGTTTTGAATTCTAATCCTGTTCTCCAAAGTGCTCGCAACCCCTCCCAGCCTGGTGTCATCTGCAAATTTTATAAGCATACTCTCCACTCCATTATCCAAGTCATTAATGAAAATATGGAATTGTACCAGGCCCAGGACTGATACCTTTGGGACCCCACTAGATATGTCCTTCCACTTTGACAGCAAATCATTGATAACTACTCTCTGAGTACTGCCTTTCAACCAGCTATGCACCCACCTTATAGTAATTTCATCTAGACAACATTTCTCTCATTTGCTTATGAGAATGTCGTGTGGGGCCATGTCAAAAGCCTTATTAAAAGCAAGATATTTATATCTACTGCTTCCCCATCCACTATACCAGTAACCCTGTCAAAGAAGGAAATTAGGTTGGTTTGACATGATTTATTTTGACAAATACATGCTGGCTATTCCTTATAATCCTATTATCCTCTAGGTGCTTACAATTGGATTGTCTAATAATTTGTTCCACTATCTTTCCAAGTGTCAAAGGCAGACCAGTCTATAATTCCGTGGGTCCTCTTTGTTCCCCTTTTTAAAGATAGGTATTATGTTTGCCTTTCTGCAGTCCTCTGAGGTATCACCTTTCCTCTAGGAGTTCTCAAAGATAGTTGCTAATGATTCCAAGGTTGCTGAAGTACCCTGACATGAATGTCATCAGGCCCTGCTGACATGAATACATCTAATTTATCTAAATACTCGTTACCCTGCTCTTTCCCTATTTTGGCTTGCCTTCCTTCCCCCTTGTTGTAAATATTAATTGTGCTGAGTATCTGGTCACCATTAATCCTTTTAGTGAAGACTGATGCAACACCTTAGCCATTCAACATCTCCACCATGTCAATAGTTATTAGCTCTTCTTCTTGGCTAAGTTCAGAATCTACTCTTTCCTTCGTCTTTCTCTTGCTCCTTATTTACTTAAAAAGCTTCTTATCATTGCCGTTTATGTCCTTTGTTAGATGTAACTCATTTGTTCCTTGGCCTTTCTGATTTTGTCGCTACATGCTTGTGCTATGCTTTTATACTCATCCTTAACAATTTGTCCATGTTCTGTTTTTTGTAGGATTCCTTTTTGATTTTCAGGTCATTAAAGACACTCCTTGCCCTGCAGAGTCAACAGTCCAATTGCACAAGAGAGGCAAAGGTCAGATGGTGAAGTGAATTACTCAAGGTCACACAGCAGGTTAGCATTAGAACTAGGAGTAGAACCCAAGCACCAAGAGCCTTTGTCCTCCCGCTTAGAAATTAAAGACTTCTTTTCCCAGCAGTATTCTTCTGAGCCACCCAGTGACCCTCCCCCCATTTCTTTTTCTGTTTTTAACCATTCTGTTTTCCCTCTTCCCAACGCCCAGAAAAATCACTTTGAATAATGAATAACTGTGATTTTTGTGGGCTATTCTCACATGCAGTGGATTTAATTCATGCTCTGGATCGCATCTGAATGCACATTCCATGGTTTAATTACAAATCACCCACTCTGCAGAAACCTCATTTACTCTGATAAACAAGATGTTTGCCCCACTCCTTTACTTAAGCACCAGAGCATCAGGACACAAGGCTGAAGTTCCAATGGAAATAATGAAGTGAGATGTTCCATAAAGTGATTTCCAACTAATTGGATACACTCATGCTTGCAGAGCATGGGAGATCCAGACACTTCTCTTTGCAAGAGGAGAAGCTTGAGTGAAGATGTGCAAATGTTAAAAATAATGTGGGGTTGGTTTTTTTTGCCTGCTACCAGGATGTCATCTACTGCTAAACACCAGCAGGCGCCAGATGAAGTAATTGTTTGGCTGCTTAGGTTCAGACTACAGGTCAGTTAATATCTACAGGGAGCATGTGTGACATGAGAAACCACGGTGGGCTCCACATATGTGATTTTTTTCACAGTGCATGCTAAAAGCAGCGATGCTGGAGGTGTTGCTGTGTGAAATGAACAGATTTGGAGGATTTCAGTTTGGACTGGGAAAGGCTTGATGTTTGGCACACGGTAAGGCTGCAGCTCTGATTCAATGCAGTCAGTCATTCCTTCCACTCTCCTTCTTGCACCCCGCTGACAAATTCAGAGGAGTTTGGAGTGGGGATGGGAAAACTATCTCAGAAAAAATAAGACCTCCTCCCTGTCCGCCTTTGAACTAAACCTGAACCCGAACTGAACTGTTACTTCAAGTTGGAGAAAGTTTGGATAATTTTCTAAAATAAGCATGATAACCAAAAGGCCATTTTAAGCACTATTCATATACAAGCAGCTCTGCATTTCTGGAGGCCCAGGTGGGACTAGAAACAGATGAACTTCATTATGCTGGTTTTTATCGCCGCTGTCCCTAGAGATCTCTACTAAACTAAAGGGCTTGCTGTGCAAGGGGCTATACATACCAGCAGTAACACATTCCCTGCCCCAACAATCTGAACAGGTGACAGAAAAGCAGCATTTTCTTTGTAGAGATGGGAAACTGAGGCACCAAGCAGCTAAATAACTGACTCAAGATCCTACAGGCAGTCTATAGGAGGAGGAATTCAACTCCCACATTCTTAGTCAGAAACCAGCAGTTTAGCCACAAGACTTCCTGGGACCAAGAGGCAAGTTTTATGTCGGGGTCAAACAAATGCACAAAAGCACTGGAAAACTTGAGACCTTTCTATCCCAGCTTCGCAGTCCCAAGAAGTCCTTAAAAGACCCCACAGTCTGTGCTCTAGCATAAGGGCAGGAGGATTGGACCTGTACAATAGTTTGTATTTTGGGGGGCCTACTCAAAGGAAACTTTCTGAAACACCCTCACAATCATAGAAGATTAGGGTTGGAAGAGACCTCAGGAGGACATCTAGTCCAATCCCGTGCTCAAAGCAGGACCAATCCCAACTAAATCAGATTGGCTTCAGGCTGATCATGTTCTCACAGCATCCTCTGGATGGCTACCCATTTACTTGGCGATCTTTCTGGCAGGAAGCGTGGCACCTGTGCTCAACAGTCTGCAGTAGGCAGACAGAGCAGGAGGAAAGAGATCTTTATCAACCATGCTGGAGGCCTGTGTTACACAAACTCTAGAAACTCCGCATGTACCAGCAGCCCGTGCCCTAGCTTCCATGTCTATGCAGTTGGTGCCGTATGAAGCTAAGTCCCCCCTGCAACCTGACCCTCTTTCTCTAGTTTCACACTTCATACTACAGCTTGCATTTCCCCCTGGTGCAAGTCAAAGCACTGGTTTTGCTCCTAAGGAGCTTTATGGTTTGGATCCAGGCTAGTTTGGAGGCAGCCTTTCTCTTTGCCATCTATCCCAGATGTTGAGATCAGCCTGAGCTAAAAGCCCCAAGGTGAAATCCTGGCCCCTTTGAAGTCAATGCTGGTTTTGCCATTTGAAGGCCAAAGCTATAGCAGGGCTCAAAAAAGAATTAGATACAGTCATGGAGGATAGCTCCATCAATGGCTATTGGCGGAGATGGTTAGGGATGCAACCCCATGCTCCAGGTGTTCCTAGCCTCTGATTGCTGGATGCTGGAAGTGGATGACGGGATGGATAACTCGATGATTGCCTGATCTGTTCATTCCCTCTGAAGCACCTGGCACTGGCCACTGTCGGAAGACAGAATACCGGGCTGGATGGACCATTGGTCTGACCTAGTATGGCTGTTCCTATGGAGCCATGATTTCACCCCTAAATCCCATAAAAGCCTCTCCCAAGCAGCATTAACTCTCTGAGATTTCCACTTGGAAACCTGGCAGAGGGTAGCCCCAGGGAAAGCACCTGGCCTCCTGCTCCCTTCACAAAGGCTGGCTTTGTGACACTCTACTGAAGGAGCTTCCCTAGGGTTCCAGGCAGGGGAGGATGAGGCAGTACCGATGGCAGTCAACCTCTGCCACACCAGGGGAAGACGTCCCTGGAGGGAAGGATCTTTCCACTCTCGCAAGCAGGAGGGGACAGTCAGGACGTACGTTAGGATGATACTAGTGGTCGGGGCCAGAAGCCAGCAACTTTCACTGGCACTGAACCACAAGGGTTTCTACTCTGAAAATACATCTAGGGTGTAGACTTGTGATGAATGATGGCCTGTTTACAATGCACGATGCACGTCCTTCTCCCAGGGATCCTCAGAAGAGGGGTGGGAGAAGGGCCCTGTGAGAGAAGGCACTATCCAGGGAAATAAATTAAAACATGAGAAAGGGGAAGGAATGATCTGGTGAAACGCATTTCCCCTGGCAAAGCTTGGGAACTTTCACCACCAGCAGATTTTGCTTCTGCCCCACCAGCTACTCTTGCTGCTTCTTTTGGACCAAAAAGCCAGACTCTGCTGGCCTCAAATTGTGATCCTGAGTCCCAACCAAAGCTAAGCACCTGGACAAACCAAAACCAGCCCCTGGGGCTTATGTGACAGCCCTGTGGTTGAAGAACCGTGCATGAGAGAGACTCAGGATGGTTTCCCAGGCTCTTTCTTTCTCCTTTTGACTAGCAAGGACTGGGAAAGCTACATAGGCAGCACAGTCTGCCTGGGAGGGGTGGGAAAATGTGTGTCTGATGTTGCCCATCAGTGACCTCTTCTGGCTGTCTTAGGAGTAATCTTGATCAGCCCCAATGGGAGCAGTCCCAGGAGAATTTCACGATGGTTATGGAACTGAGGCTGGAGATAAAGAAGAGTGAATGCATTCTGTAAAGAATGGAGGTTCGGAGATATTTCTAGTAATTGTGCAGATTAAACCCCTGTGCTTTCCCAGCGTTATACAGACATTTGCCCCCACAGCTCCCACGAAAGCCAATGGAAGTTGGATAGCTGAATCCCATTAAAATCAATGAGAGCTGGGCGGCCCATGCAACTCTTAATATCCAGGGTTGCAGCTTTATTTTGGTGAAGCGGTAGTTTTGTTTTTGGGGAAAGGATGAGGCTACACGAATTTCTCTTGGCTTAAGCTACTCCTCAAGTACAGGGGCGTAACAACTGTTTGATAGTTGGACACATCGGGCCAGATCATCAGCTGGCCTAAGTCATGATAGCTCCACTGAAGTCAACAAAGCTCCACTGATTTACGTCAGCTGAGAATCCGGACCATCACATTTAGCTCTTGCTACATACAATGCAACTGTGTGGGGTGGCTAATTAAGAGGGTGCAACATGGCATCTGGCCAGAGCATACCAACTCTTCAGCTTCCTGAAGAGCTCATCATATTAAAATAAACAGCCGATGCCCAGCTGCATGTATTATACGTATATATGCTCTCCAAATATATACATACATGTCTATATTATTTGTACTGCTCTCTGTCCTGGCTAGGCCTCTGGAAAGGAGACAGAGGCGAAGTTATTAAGACTCTCCACTCATGTTAAAATACCTCTTTAGTACAACAAAACAAGCTATTGTTGAACTGGGAAAAGTTATTCCATAAATCTCCCAGAGTCAAACACCGTGACAGGAATATGGAAAAATATCTCTATCTATTAGCTGCTCTTTTAACAGCATTATTTGACCCTTAGAAAAAACAAACAGGGGAAAGAAAAATGTTACAACCTCAGAAGAAAAAAAAATCCTTGCCTCTTATCGAAAGCACATTTGAGTAGAGGCCTCTGAGGCATCTATTGTTTAATGGGCTATGCTTGATTTATTGATGATTATGTAGCAAAAAAATTAATGTAATCATTCCAAGACTGTAAGAGGCTCAGGGCTTCAATTTATTAGGCCTTGGTTTCAGGGAGTATCTTTTTTCCTCTCCATTCAAAGAGCCCTGTTTGACCAACAGTGTGAAACCATTTGACAGACAAGTCCCCTGCTGCTGAGCTGTATCTCACTCGTTTTCCATAAGTAACAGGACACACGAGAGCAAGCCTGTAGTTTTAGTTTACACAGCTGTGTGCTGGAGCACAGAGTTCACTTCATTTGTTTAAGGCCTCTTTTAGCAGTGGCAACGAATTCCCTCACCCGGGCTGCTCTTCCACTCCCTTGAAGTACATGGGTGCACACACACGTGAGCGTGCACACACTTCCTCAAGTTATCTCTTCCGAGCCAAGGGAGGGGAAAGAGGATGCGTGTCTATGTCTGGGAAGAGGGTGACTTAAAAAAAAAAAAGGCACAGCGAGTTGTTACAGGCAGATCAGACTCTTACGTATATCGCTAGCTGCCAATCTTGCTGCAAAGCACTGAATCAGTATCCCGCTCCCTCCTCCTGCTGGGGCGGGGGAGGTGAGGGGATGGCCTTCCTCTTTTAGCTCAGCTCACGGACAAAATGTTCTTCTTCCCATGTGTGTAGAGGCCCAACCGAGAAAAGGGACCTGGCCGTCTAAATATTTCTCCAGAGGCCGCCCCTGTCCCGAAGATCTTACAGTCTAACTAGACAAGACAGAGAAACGGTGGGGAAGGAAGCAGAGGAGCAGAGGGGAAGTGACTTGCCCCAAAATCACACACATTGCAGGTCAGGGCACCCTTTTATACTTCTCTGGCTGCTTTGAAGGCTATGAACAGTCACCTGAGAGACTAGCCCCCGTATAACAGGGCATGTCCGACCAATGAAGAACATCACCATCCCCTTCTTTTCATCCTTTCCTCTCTCTATCACATTAACCATAAGTAAGGCTAAGTTTATGTCACAGAGCTCACAGATTCCGTGACTTCCAGAGATCTCTATGATATTTTCCACTTCAGCCCCGGGGCGGTGGGCCCTGGAGCTCTGAGCTACTGCAGACGGCAGGGCCCCCCGCAGCTGTCAGTCGCCATGGGCAGCAAGGGCCTTGCAGCTCCCAGCTGCTGGCCCCAGACCTCCAAGGTGACAGGGGTACCCTGGACCTCCCAGCCACCACGGGCAATGGGGGCGCCCCATAATTTGAGCCACCCTGGGTGCCAGGGGGACCCCTGAGCTGTCAGCCACTGTGACACCCTCCCCTCAACAGCAGGGCTCAGGCTCCCATCCCCCATCAGCCCCATTTTGTCTGTTATTTTTAGTAAAAGTCAGGGACAGGTCACAGGCTTCTGTGAATTTTTGTTTATTGCCCTGGAACTGTCCCTGAAGTTTACTAAAAATACCCGTGACAAAATCTTAACCTTAACCATAAGCTGCTTGTCTTCCCTTTCCAGGCCCTTCACTGCCTCTCCCCGCCCAATCTCTCATTCAATATCAAGGTGTTGCCTCCCACCTCCAATCTGCCCATGATGCCAGTCTCTGTTGCCCACTTGTTAAATGTCCTAACAAGCACTGCTTTCTCCCTAGGCGGTCCCTCCCGTTTGGGAGAAGCTTCCCACAAACCTCTGCAAAACTAAACAATTGTCCTCGTTTTCAAAACTCTCCTTTGCTGTGACACCTCCAAAAAAACTTGAAACAGTATAGGTTGCTGGGGTGCTGAGACCACTGTACACCATATTGACCAATCTTGTGCTCCTCACACTTTCCAGGATGCTGAGCTGCAGAGGCCCACGATTCCCATCAGCCCCAAGAACTATGATTCCTAGCACCTATCTGGGCTGCAACCATGAGCAGGGCAGTTTCATAGAATCCAAGGTCAGAAGGGAACCATTGTGGCTATCTGATCTGACCTCCTGTATAACACAGGCCAGAGAACTCCCCCACAATAATTCCTACAGCAGATCTTTTGGAAAAGCATCCAGTCTTGATTTAAAAATTGCCAGTGATGGAGAATCCCTGATGGCCCCCGGTACATTTTTTCCAATGCTGAATTACTCTCACTGTTTAAAATGTACACTTTATTTTCAATCTCAGTTTGTCTAGCTTCAACTTCCAGCCACTGAATCATGTTATACCTTCGTCTGTGCCTTTGAAGAGCCCATTCTCAAATAATTGTACCCCAGGTAGGTCAAGTCACCCCTTAATCACCTCTTTGGTAAGCTAGATAGACTTAAGGAACTCAGTCACTATAAGGCATGTTTTCTAATCCTTTAGTCATTCTTGAAGCTCTTCTCTTCTTGAGTTTTCAGTCCTGAAATCCATCTTAAAAAGCCAGTGTGCCCTGTTATCCCTACAAATACTAATCCACCTCAGTAAAGATGCTGTCACTCACTCATATTACAATGAAAAAAGGAATGAAATATTGATCCCAAAACGGAACTTTCCTCTGTGTCTGCCAGAGTACCTTGTATTTTACAGGTTTCAGAATAACAGCTGTGTTAGTCTGTATTCGCAAAAAGAAAAGGAGTACTTGTGGCACCTTAGAGACTAACCAATTTATTTGAGCATAAGCTTTCGTGAGCTACAGCTCACTTCATCCGATGCATTACGAAAGCTCATGCTCAAATAAATTGGTTAGTCTCTAAGGTGCCACAAGTACTCCTTTTCTTTTTGTATTTCACAGTCCATTTAGATTATTAGCTCATGAGGACAGGAAACGTTTTCTTTTGTCTTTTTGTATGCTGCTAATGCTTAATATGATATATGTAGATTGAAGCTTAAATACCTTTATATCTGTGTACTGTGTCTTTAAATCCCTAAGAACTTTTGTAGAGACAGCAGCCATTTTGTTCTATGAGTTACTGCAGCCTGTCACAGAGAAGAAACACACACTGTGCTCTCTCCTGGAGACTTGACTTATGTTCTTTTTTGTCCTTGTCTTTCTAAATCTAAAGTGTAAGTTACTTTAGACACAAAGAATATGTTTTGTTCTCTGTGTGTGGAAAAACAATACTTGATGAAATAATAATAAAACATAATGCTCACTTATTCCATGCTTACATTGTTAAATACATTTTCCCATCTTTACATGCCTCTGCACTTCCTGTTTCCATCAGAAAGTGAAAGGGCAAAGATACCTTAAGGGTGACTCTGGGGTTCTTCCGCAGCTTTATTCCTCATTGCCCAGTGCCTTGTGCAGCCAATTGCACATATGCAAAGCAGATGTGATATGTTACCAGATCAGAATAGTAGCACTTTATACTCCCTTTGCACAGGCATCAATGAGAAACCATGTGGTGGGGCCGTGGGAAATGAGGCTGATGTTATTGCGACCGGACCTAGAATCAGGAAATACTTTTCAGTGAGAATGGTTGGTGTGCCGTTGAGATTTTCAGCACAGAGGTACGCACCTGAGAAGTTGGGTGGGATTGAAGGAAGTTCAGATAGACAGGTCAGTGTATCCCACACTAATGTAGTGTGGCTCTGTGTCCCTCTAGTGGTGAGATCATACACAGAGGCTTTTGAGTACGTAATGCCTTAAAGCTGATGGAGGTGGCTGTTTAGCTGAATACAGTTGTGCTGTTATCTCCAGAAAGGGCAGGGTTCAGGACCAGTAGGTGATTTAGCTGGGTGGTTATATAAGCATCCATATTTCTCAGTGCTTATAGAAATTGAAGCTCTGGACCTTTTGTGGGTCTCTTATTTGTGGAGAGGGGCAATGGTCCAGTGAATAGCGCACTAGCATCGAATTTAGAAAACCTAGGTTCAAGGCCTTGCTTAGCCATAGATTTCCTGTGTGACCTTGGATAAGGCACTTAAGCTCTTTGTTCCTCCATTCCCCAGCTGTAAAATGGGGAGAACAGCACTACCATAGCTCCCAGAGGTGTTGTGAGGACCTTGACTAACATAGGCCATACATAAGTACCTTAAATAGCTAGTAGAGTGGGTAGAAGTTGCATCTCAGAACATGCCAAGAGGCAATTTCTCCTCCAATGCATGTCCGTCTAATACTCCACCTTTCTATTTCCTCCTTCTCCTTAAAGAAGACAAATCTTTTTCTCTCACATACACTGGTTTGGTTTGATGGATGTGAAGCCTTCTGTATTCTTGTCAGGCTGGCCTCCACCCAATCTAGCAGAAGACTCTGGTGATCTGTTAATGACTTGCAGCTAGTAAGCCACTCCAAGGTTCCTTCCAGACCTGCCAGCATCCAGAGCTGTGTTTCAGCCTGGGAATGTCTGCCACAAGTGCAGTGATCTTTCCTGCTAAGGCTTATGATGCCCCTGTACTTTACTAGTCCTCTTGAGTCACCACGATACATAGATGTCTCACTAAAATGTCCGCAGCAAACAAATGTCAGCAGGGGACCCATGCTTTATTACTATTCCTTTTTGAAATCCAAATATCTTTCTTTCTTTGTTTATTATTTGCATGAGGCGAGAAGAGAACATTCTTATGAAATGGTGTGACAGTCTGTATCCCTGTGTTCTTTTTTAGAGGATTACAGGGAAACTTGAACAAAGTTTGCCTGGCGAGGTATCATTTGAAAACTTATGATTTGCTGATCATTATTGTCTTGGTAAAATATGTGTGGCAACATAGTATGTAAAATTATAAGATTCCATTCTGTGATATTACTGAGACATGTTACAACATATTCTGTAGGGCAGTCACAAACCAGTTCCTCAGAGACAAAAGGCTAGTTAATGCCTCAATCAGGTGTCAACAAGATCAAATGGATCATCACCTGATTAAGTGCCCGCTCTACAGCAGGGGGCAAAAATCTACCTCTTGAACAAAGAAGCAGCTTGAAGTTCCTGTCCACACAGACTTTCTGTCTTCTGAATCTCGGCTGGAGATGATTCTTGTGGAAGAGAAATGGATATAAGAGGAGAGAGTAAATACCCCAGATAATCTCTCCCTTTCTTTCTACTAATGGTATCAACAGTACCTGAAGAACAAAGAAGCAGTGTTGCACTGGGGAGAGATCCTGACTGAAAGATCCTGTCAGTAAGACTGTTGGAACTTGTGGTGAAAGAGACCTTTGCTTTGAATTCATGTAGTTTGTTAAATTAAGTATTAGTTGCATTTTACCTTTTATTTCTTTTGTCACCAATTCTGACTTTTATGCCTTATTACTTGTAGTCACTTAAAATCTATCCTACTGTAGTTAGTAAATTTGTTTTATTGTTTTATCTAAACCAACGTGTTTGGATTGACGTGTTTGACGTGTTCATTTGGATGAACAGGATCAGTGCATATCGTTTTCTATTAATGAAATGACGGACTTTATATGAGCTTGTGCGTCCAGGAGGGTGCTGGGCAGTACAAGACGCACATTTCTGGGCAAAGTTTGGGATTGGAAGTTTGCTGGTGTTGCCCTGTAGTGTAATTCATGAGTGGCTGGCCATAGCACACACACAGTATAACCAGGAATATCTTACACGCTGGAGGTTGTGTGCGAGGAGACCAGGAGTGGTTGCTGTCACAGCGAAGCAGTGTAAAAGGCACCCCAGGTTAGAGAATTGAGGGGACACAGCTGTCCATCAGTTGAGATTGTACCCTGGGTAATGTCACAAATGCTATTGGAAATCAACAGTACTCAACAAATGTACCTTGTTATATAAATTGCCCAGACCCTGGGTAACTGTATGCAGCAAAGAGATTCAAAAGTCCAGGCAAGGTACTACCATTCGCCAACCTTCAGTAGAGGAGAACTCACTTCCTCATCCTCCCCACCATCCCACTGCTGATGACTGAATGTTTCAACCACTGGAGCTGTGCCCAGCTTTTCCTGACCCACTCTAAATGTTGGCAGGAAAGCAGGCCAATACCACTCCACTGGGTTAGCAATACAGCTGTGTTTTGGCCTTGATTCTGTGTAGTAGGATATGTGCAGCTGTTGTAATGTAGGACTCGTGCAAGTAGAACTGAATAGCTTAGAGCAGTGGTTCTCAATCAGGGGTATGTGTTCCCCTGGGGGTATGCAGAGGTCTTCCAGGGGGAAACATGAACTCATCTAGCGATTTGCCTAGTTTTACAACAGGCTACATAAAAAGCACTAGCGAAGTCAGTACAAACTAACATTTCATACAGACAAAAGGAGAAAGTCAGCAATTTTTCAGTAACTGGCCTGTGACACTTTTGTATTTTTGTGTTTGATTATGTAAGCAAGTAGTTTTTAAATGAGGTGAAACTTGGGGTACACAAGACAAATCAGACTCCTGAAAGGGGTGCACTAGTCTGGAGAGGTTGAGACCCACTGAGTTAGCGGGACACATGCTCTGATTCTGACCTGGGAAAAGGGAGACTGTCCTTCTGACAAGTTACTCCTTTTCAAATGGGAAATGTGGTTACAGCAGTTGAGCATTTGAGGGGCAGCCACACACGACTGAGCAGGGCCAGGTGAACAATTTCGGACAACTTTTTTGACAGAGAAGCATTATAACTGAGCATCAGGCCCTCATTCTCCAGGCTGTCTGGTACCTTTCATCAATGCTAAATTCACATGAAATGTATGTAAGGGAACTAAATTTAAGAAGAGAGCAGGGGGGTGGGGGAGAAACCAAGGGGGAAGAGTTGTTGGCTTTCGTTTGGGTCAATTCCTGTATTATTCCTACCAGTGCCCTCATCCTGACCTGTTACCATGCCACACAATTACACCTGTTCCTATGCAGGAGTAAGAGTAAGGACACTACAATAATTCTTCACCCTAACCATACCTGAGGAGATAACCTATGTAAACCAACACTCTATGAAGTCCCATTATTGACAGACGTGCATTATGAGCTCATTAAATGCAAACACTTCCAGTATTATTATGTGGTATGTGGAATGCTTTCAATGTTAACATATGGGAGCAGATGCTCACTAGAGGAGTGAGGTCTCGTGATCACTGCTTATACAATCCCACTGATGTGGTAAAGAGACAAAGTGCTTGCCCTGAGAAGCTTACCATCTATGAGACAAATGACGCCCCGGCCTGCAGTATGTGCATACACACAGGTGGAAGGAGAGAATAATCCATCCCATTCCCTCAGCACCCCTATGAAGTTACCATGGATCTTGACCTGGGTGTGTTTCCCTCCACCCCGAGCAGGCCAGGCAGGTGAGACAGCCCCACAAGAGGAGAGGGGGGTAGCAATCTGTGACCGATAAAGGCCGGTAGCAGCACACTACCTCCTGTAGCAACTTGGGTGTAAGGAGGGAATCATACCAAGATTCCTCCCCCTCATTCCCCCACGGGTTGTGCCTCTGTTTGCTGTCTCTTACGTAGGCAGGTCACCATCTAGCCAATGTTAGTGTATTCATAGAATCATAGGAGATTAGGATTGGAAGAGACCTCAGGAGGTCATCAAGTATAATTCCCTGCTCAAAGCAGGACCAACCCCAGCTAAATCATCCCAGCCAGGGCTTTGTCAAGCCAGGCCTTAAAAACTTCTAAGGATGGAGATTCCACCACCTCCCTAGGTAACCCATTCCAGTGCTTCACCACCCTCCTAGTGAAATAGTGTTTCCTAATATCCAACCTAGACCTCTCCCACTTCAGCTTGAGACCATTGCTCCTTGTTCTGTCATCTGCCACCACTGAGAACAGCCGAGCTCCATCCTCTTTGGAACCCCCCTTCAGGTAGTTGAAGGCTGCTATCAAATCCCCCCTCACTGTTCTTTTCTGCAGACTAAATAAGCCCAGTTCCCTCAGCCTCTTCTCGTAAGTCATGTGCCCCATCCCCCTGATCATTTCCATTGCCCTCCGCTGGACTCTCTCCAGTTTGTCCACATCCTTTCTGTAGTGGGGGGCCCAAAACTGAACGCAATACTCTGGATGTGGCCTCACCAATGCCGAATAGAGAGGAATAATCATTTCCCTTGTTCTGCTGGCAATCTTCCTACTAATGCAGCCCAAAAGCCAGTTGGCCTTCTTGGCAACAAGGGCACACTGCTGACTCATATCCAGCTTCTCATCCACTGTAATCCCCAGGTCCTTTTCTGCACAACTGCTGTTTAACCAGTCGGTCCCCAGCCTGTAGCGGTACCTGGGATTCTTCCATCCTAAGTGCAGGATTCTGCACTTATCCTTGTTGAACCTCATCAGATTTCATTTGGCCCAATCCTCCAATTTGTCTAGGTCACTCTGGACCCTATCGCTACCCTCCAGCATATCTGTCTCCCCCCCAGCTTAGTGTCGTCTGCAAACTTGCTGAGGGTGCAATACTGAGGGTGCAATCCATCCCATCATTCAGATCATTAAAGAAGATGTTGAACAAAACCAGCCCCAGGACCGACCCCTGGGGCACTTTGCTTGATACCTGCTGGCGACTAGACATCGAGCCATTGATCAATACTCATTGAGCCTGACGATCTAGCCAGCTTTCTATCCACCTTATTGCCACCTTGACGTGTTAAATAGCACCTGTCTTTGCAGTCAGACCCATTTAAAATCAATGCCGCTAAACTCAGAGTTAGGTACTGCTGACCGTGAGTTGGGGTGGCAGAACTGGGCCCCAAGTGATGAAAACAAACGAAGGTGAAAGGGAAGGACAGCTGAGGGACTTTCATGAGACCACAGACATGGTGTGGCTATCACAACAAGCTCCAGTTCTTCTTGTGTCTGTAGGAGCTCCTGACCTGTACAGTGTCAAAATGGAGGGAAAACAAAAAAGGAGAGCAACAAGCAATCAGATAAACTGGTTTGACTAAAATCAAAACCAACATGAACCTGACCTGACTGGATTTTGAAGATTGAAATATTGCTTTACTTCTGTGATTTAATTTAAACACACACACACACATGCACACACCCTCTCTGAGCTTCCTGGTTGTAATGTGAAGAGGAAATCCCAGTGTGCAGCAGGATGTGTAAGGGAAAGGGTAATTCCAGGCCAGGAAGAACCCAGGCGATGGAAATCTCCGCAGAAAGACTGATCTTGTGAGAGCTAGTGGTAGAATAAAGATGTTCAGAACTTTGGATAAACAACCATGTTTTGATGATTGTCCTAACCCATGTGAACGCCCCCCACAATGAAGTCAAGCTGTGGTCCTAAGAAATGGCCTTGGTAAAGTTCGCGCCATTAAAAAGAACGGGAGATCCTTTGGTTAATGCATAGGCTTGCAACTTGAGACTTATGTTCAGTTCTGAACTCTACCACCGACTTCTTGTGTGAACTGAGACAAGTAACTTCATCTCTCTCTGCCTCAATTCCCCATCTGTAAAATAGGGTTAATAAGACTTTGTTTCTTTGGTACCTGTATTTGGTGCTGGCTCATACTACTTGTATGTAAACCATTTACCAGTTGGGGCCCTGATCTCAGTTGGGTGCTCTAAGTGATACCATTATATAAATGACCATAATGAAGCCTGAAAGTCTACCAACCACAATAGTGATGTTTACTGAAGTATTCAGAGTCTCTAATTCTGCATACAGAGAATAGCATGGTCAATGTCAATACCACTGCATTTTAAAAAGTGACTAATGATTTGGTGTAGCTACATTTTCCTGGTGATCCCTTAAAGGGTCATAATTTTCAGAAAATCCTGAGCAACCCAAACTCTGAGAATCAGGCTCCTTTAAGGTTTCAAGTTGGGCACCCAAAAATTGAAAAAAATGGCCCCGGGGATCACTGGTCATTCTTGAAAATGTAGACCCTAGTTTTTACCGGCATCCACTGTAGTTCAGAGAGTTTTTCCCACCCTGTCCTATACACTGGTTATTAAAATGCTTCATAACTATATGCCACCTTGAGTCTTTGCACTAGAACCGTGTTCTGCATTAGGAAATATACAGACCGTAGATCAAGGGCAAAATATTAACACGCACATACAAAGCTCGTCCTTTGTCTCCACAAGTTACAGTAGTTACCTGATACAACCTGGAAGCAGACTCTTGTTTCCAGTTTTCTTTATGGATGTGTGGTGAAGAATCCAGAAAATGATGCCAAGAAGAATATTAATTCTGCTGCATGGATAATTAGGTCTTGTGTGGTTAAATCCCCTGTCCACCAATCTGACAATATATGTGTATTAGATGTTGCAGACATCCCATTCTCCTGTGCTTCACAGTCACTTGCAGCGAATCAACGTGCCCTGCACTACATAACACTGTCACACGGTAGTCTGGAAAGTTTCATTTCAACCCCTTTTCCATATAAGCCATGAAGAGCTACATGATTTGTTATACTGGGTTATATTAGTCACACAGTGGTGTGTAAACAGTAATGCAACCCTGTGATGGCACCTTAGAAAGGACACCTGCAAAAAGACTTGCTTCACACCCACGCCTTGGAGTTGGGGAAAACCTCTTTTAAAGAAGAATGGGTGCATAGGTGAAAGCTCCAGTGGACATAGGAAATACCAGTGGAGAAATGAACGAGAGAGGTGCTGAATGCCCACAACTCCCATTGATGTACCTTGTGTGGGCGGCTGACCTAGGGAAAAGCAGCTGCATTTGTGAACAGGTATGGAAGATGAGCGCTACTTCTAAAGAAGCAGGACTGTCTTGTGGTTAGGACAGAGGACTAGCCCTGAAGAGACGAGAGTATATTTCCTGGCTCTGTCACAGACATCCTGTATGACTGGGCAAGTCTGTCTGTCTGTTCCCCATCTATAAAACTGGGAGGATGATGACAACAAGACTTTCTTTCCACTGCCTTGTCTGTTTAGATTGTAAGCTCCTTTGGGCAAGGACTTTCTACTGCTCTGTTGAGTACATAGTGAAAAGGGGTCCAAGCCTGTAAGTACTATTGTAATATAAACAACAATCCCCAGGTGTTCAACTGAAACATGAGGTAAAAAAATGAATTTTATTTGAAGAGTTTGGTTAACACTTTCTCCTCCGTTATTTCTCATTTTCATATGCCTAGTTATTTGGCACGGTTGTAATAAACATGATTAAGGACCAACCAAGAATAGGGCCTCACTGTGGCCTGTGCAACCTTCATTTGGCTCTCTTGTGCGTATGTATTATGATATATAGACTTTAATTACATGATCACATAATATTTTTTTCCACAGGACACTAAGACTTAGTGAAAAGCGTCCTTACGGTGTTTCCTTTCCCTCAAACCACAAAGCCATGGTGGGGCTGAAAGAGCCCCTCCTCATTCCATAGAGCCACACACAAATATGAATGAAGGGACATCAGACCTACTTTCTCTGCTCTCCCAAAGAAAACCAACTCCACACAGACTTTCCCTAGGGAGTATTTGTATGGCTATTAATTTCTTGGCTTCATTTAATGTCCTTCTAGGTCAGGTGGAGCTGGTCAGAAAATGGAAAGTATTTTCTGTGGGGAAAAAAACAATTTAAAAAATTGTGCACAGAAATATATTTTCTTTTAAGAAAACTCCAAAGTGTTCAGGGGGTTGTTTGTTTTTAACTCAGAAAACAATTCTTTACTGAAAACTAAACATTTGCTCTTTCTAAAAAGCCAACAATATTCAGTCAATTTTTCATTGCAAAGACAGAAAATTTCAGATGTAATATTTTTGTTTTGTGGTAAATTTTCCCATTTCCTTCCCCCCACCTCTTTTTTTTTGGGGGGGGGGAGGGGACATGAAGGGGGAGGAAAGGCTAATTTTTTGTTGGAGAAAAGAAGAATTGACTGGACAACTTTGTCCGCCTGTAGATTTGAGCATGTTCCCCTCACCAATACCAGTCATTAGGCAAAATACCCTTCAGCATTCTACACACCTGCATCATGTCCCTGATGAATTCTTCATACACAATGGATGAATATAGACTTATACAAATATTGGTCTGGAAGGGGCCTTGAGATGTTATCAAGTCCAGCCCCTGTGCTGAGGCAGGACGGAGTAAACCTAGACCCTCCCTGATGGGTGGTTGTCCAACCTGTTCTTAAAAACCTCCAGTTACAGGGATTCCACAACCTCCTTTGGTAACCTATTCCAATACTTAACTATCTTTATAGTTAGAAAGTTTTTTTTCCTAATATCTAAGCTAAATGTCTCTTGCCGCAGATTAAGCCCATTACTTCTTGTCCTACCATCACCGGACATGAAGAACAAATGATCCCTGCCCTCTTTATAACAGCTCTTAACCTATTTGAAGACTGTTACTGGGTCCCTCCCATCAGGCTTCTTTTCTGAAGACTACACATGCCCAGTTTAGGGATTCTATTTTTAAAAACCTTTTCTAAATCTTTTATCATTTTTGTTCTCCTCCTCTGGACTCTCTCCAATTTGTCCATATCTTTCTTAAAGTGCGGCACCCAGAACCAGACACAACATTTCAGCGGAGGCCTCACCAGTACCAAGTGGACTGGGATAATTACCTCCTGCATCTTACATACAGTACTCCTGTTAATATCCTTGTTCTCAGTCTTCTACAATGAGGGCCTAAAGGCTACTCCACTCGCCCATGGTACCTCTTCCCTCCTAGGACACACACAGTCCAGCTAATGACCACCAACAGAGATCCCTCACTGCAGAGACTCCCCCTCTGGCCTTCCTAGCTACCTCTAGTGGCTCCCTATTCCTGCCCGTGCTAATCCTACCCTCTGCCATTTGGATGACCTCCTGACATGACCCACTTCACCCATCCTGGTTGCCAGCCTGCAGGATCTGCAGAAATAGGCAAAAGGAGTCAAGGCAGGAAGATAGGTCCACAGTAGGGAAGAGATAGGGCCATTTGGGACTAATTTCAGGAAAAGATCCCGACCCAGCCCCACCACCCATAGCTACAAATCCTCCATCTTTCCTGCCATGGAATCACCTAGGGGCTTGTCCAAACCCTTAGAATGAGCAGGTTTCTAAAGAGTCCATAGTCTCATTTCCAGGGTATAATGGCCAGGACATGGGCAGCTTGGCCAGTAGCATCCACTGGGTCAAGGCTGAGGGCAGACATTGGGACGAATGACTTAGACAAGTCAGGAAACATGTACCAAGGCAGGGTTAACGACAGGAGTCATTACCAAGCTAAGTCAGAAAATGGCTACAAAGGTCAAGGTGCTGGGGTTGCCAGCTTTGGTTGGATGAATTCCTGGATGTTTTTTCAAATGCAGAGTTCTGCACTTAGGAAGGAAGAATCCCATGCAATGCTACAGGCTGGGGACTGACTGGCTAAGCAGTTCTGCAGAAAAGGACCTGGGGATTACAGTAGATGAGAAGCTGGGTATGAGTCAGCGGTGTGCCCTTGTTGCCAAGAAGGCCAACGGCATATTGAGCTGTATTAGTAGCAGCAGTGCCAGCAGATGGAGGGATGTGATTATTCCCCTCTATTCGGCACTGGTGAGGCCACGCCTGGAGTATTGCGTCCGGTTTTGATCCTGGCAAGGGATGTGGACAAATTGGAGAGAGTCCAGCGGAGGGCAATGGAAATGATTAGGGGGCTGGGGCACATGACTTAAACGAGGAGAGGCTGAGGGAACTGGGCTTGTTTAGTCTGCAGAAGAGAAGAGTGAGGGGGGATTTGATAGCAGCCTTCAACTACCTGAAGGGGGATGTTCCAAAGAGGATGAAGCTTTGTTGTTCTCAGTGGTGGCAGATGACAGAACAAGGAGCAATGGTCTCAAGTTGGAGTGGGGGAGGTTTAGGTTGGATATTTGGAAACACTATTTCATTAGGAGGGTGGTGAAGCACAGGAATGGGTTACCTAGGGAGGTGGTGGAATCTCCATCCTTAGAAGTTTTTAAGGCCTGGCTTGACAAAGCCCTGGCTGGGATGATTTAGTTGGGGTTGGTCCTGCTTTGAGTAGGGAATTGGACTAGATGACCTCCTGAGGTCTCTTCCAACCCTAATATTCTATGACATGAGATTATCTTTAACTAAAGATTAATCTTTAAATTCCTGGAGACTGCAGGACAACTCGAGAGGGCTGGTAACCCTATGAGGTGGACTGGGGTCAAAGACAGGAGTCAGGAACACAACAGGGCAAATAGCAAGGTCTGTAGCAGTAGCAAACCAAAATCTGCCCTGTTGCTCAAACAGCTCCCTGGGGGCCAACTTCCTGGTTTAAATAGTTGGTGTGGACCAATCAGGTGACTTCAGGGTTCTGTAACTCTGCCCACTTCAGGCGGTACTTTCTTCAATGCCTGATCCTTCAGCAATTGTTGGGTAGCCCTTTACCAAGCTCCCCAGTGGCCAAGTAGACATGTCTGTTTCCCAGGACCACCCTCCCTCCCCCAGCCCTGGGTTCTAGAACTATAGATCCTTACAGGGATGTCAGAGCAATAGTTTTCCTGTCCTTGCCTCATAATTACTTAAATCACCAAAATTATTTAATGTCCAACCTCCCACCCTCACATGCCCAAGCCACAGTTGCTCTCCCACACTCAGCCATTTGAGTCTTCCTCCTCGCTTGAAACAAAACAGTGCAGAGAAGAGCAATTTTCTGATTGTATTTCCTTTTGAACCACCATCCTATCAGCAGCTCCAGCTTTAAGTTCAGTGGAAATACTGTGGAGAGTGCTGGTATTTCAAGGACAAGGGGGGAAAAAAAGATGATGAAAGGTCCAGAGCCAAACTCACAATGTGGTTTAGCTTGGGCTTGCTTTAAATCAAGTTTTGAAGTCTGCCAAGACTGAAATTATAGCTTTAAACAGAATGTCATCCGACCCCACCACCTTCCCATTTCAAATAGAGAAGTCAAGCCTGCAGCTCTAATAAATAGCTCCTTCGATAAAGCTTTGGGAAAGTTGTGTAAATGGCTGCTGGAAAGATAAAATGTCCTCCAGATTGAAGAACAATCCTAAAAAACAATTCAAACACGACCAATATACAGATGGTGGCCATCTTTGATTTTTTTAATCTCCAGAGGTGATTTAACAAAGGTGGTTTCCTGTGACAATTTTTACCATAGGGCTGGATAACTCTCTCTCTCTCTCACACACACACACACACATGCACAGACGCCGTACTTATCTACAAAGAGTGCATGGTTTATTTAGTGTGTCCATTGGGAAACAGTGATAACAAAAATGGGAGTAAGGATTGTCTTATGATAATGATACTGGACTAAATTATTAGACCCACATTCTAGGCTCTCTGCCTTTATTATTTCAATTATGTTGGCATCTAGAGGTCTCAACTAAGATCAGGATCCCACTGTGCTAAGCACTGCATACACACAAAGTATCAGACAGTCCCTGCCCCAGTGAGCTCATGAACTAAATCTATGAGAGGTGGGGAAAATGGAAGTGTTTCTATCCCTATTTTACAGATGAAGAATTTTGCAGAGAGAAATTAAGTGAGTTGCCCAAGGTCACCCAGGAACATTGTGGCAGAGCTAGGAATTAGATTCAAGGTGATTGCCTGGGACTCAGGAAACCTAATTACACCACAGTCCTTTCTCTCCTATTATACTCTGTATGGACTTCTTGTGGTCAAATCACTTAACACTTTTCAGCCTCAGTTTTTCCATCTAGGATATGGGGATAACAGAGGTTTGAGAAAAGTATTTTAGTTCCTATCAAATATTTTAAAGATGATAACTTTTTCCATTCATTGAGGGGTTTTGCAGATTTCTGGGAGAGGGAGCATACAAAAACCTGAAAAGTTGCACATTTTCAATAAAAAACAAACACGTCTTCAAAAATTTTCTCACGAAAAATTCATGAGACATTTTTTATTCTGTCAAAAAGCCATTATTCATTGAAAACAAAGGCTAGAAGAACAATTGTTGACCAGTTAAATAAATAATAATAATGATAATAATAATAATGCCTTCTTCACAGGATTGTTGTGAAACTTACTCCACTAATGCTTGTAAAGCACACTGTGATCTCAAATGGGATAGATTACAGAAGGGAAAAGTACTACATGCAGTTAAATATAAAAGTAAAAATTGTAATAACCAAGTCTTAGCATCTTTAATCAGAGGAGCAGATATGTGAACTAGTTAAGCCTTACACACCACTGAAAGATAGCTAAGTAACTATTATTCCCATTTTTCAGATGGGGAAACTGAGGCAGAGAACAGTTAATGGATATGTTCACATCAGTGGCAGAGCTAAAATTAGCAATCAGGATCACAAGGCTCCTGTTGCCCTGTTCTCAACCTTAGAGAATGCTGTCTCCCCTTACTTTAAAAATAAGCAGTTTTCTTCCTATAGCAGTTCACATAAGGAGTGGGAAGGAGTGAAAGAACTGAGACAAAACAGCTAGCTGTCATGCTAAGGGACGATTGACTGAGACTTTTTCTTTCCTATTATATGCAGGCCCTTGGTAAGGATTGTAATTATTAATAAATACAATAAATAATAATAATGATATATTTAAAACCTACATTTATAAAACACCTTTCCATGCAAAGCATTCTGCAAATGTATATTGATATACAAACTAGGGATCACTTTTACTCATCGCTGAAATGCATCCAATTCTGGGGTAAGACACAGCAGCAGTTTGGCAATGTACAGCAACACTATCTCAACAGTTTGGAACCGGATGTGATAATATTTTATGCGATGGAAATGACAGGTGGAGTTTAGCTATGCGGAATCACTGTCAAGATTTAGTACCTGATGGGGATTAACCTACAGTATTGCATCCGATGAAGTGAGCTGTAGCTCACGAAAGTTTATGCTCAAATAAATTTGTTAGTCTCTAAGGTGCCACAAGTACTCCTTTTCTAGTATTGCCACTGTAACCGGACAGAGGAAAATAGTTTTAGACTCTTGTCTGGGCTCCATAGTCTACTGGGAGATGCTCTGAATCAATGTCATAATTGCACCCTATCCCTAACTGACTCTGCCTAAAGCCAGCCACACCCCGTGCAGCAGAGCAGGGGTTGTGGATGTCTGGTGATGCTTTCTGTCCATTTGGGTGTTGCCTGGAATGTGCTCTAGGTAGAATGTAGGGGGTCTACTGGTTAGTATTTCCCACCCTTCTAGAATACATCTTTATTTCAGGGCAAAATCAAGGAGTAGAGTCCTGAGCTGGTATATGTTGGCCTAGCTCTCACTGACTTCAATAAAGCAAAGCCACTTCACACCAGCTGAGGTTCTGCCCTGAAGTCTGGAAACCAGGACCCAGATATATCGTGCAATTTTGCCACAGTCTGAAAACGCTTCAGACGGGGACGTCAAAAAAGGCTGTCTCCTTTCCCCTGCCTTGGCAGAAACCACAGTGTAAACTCTAACCATACTACGAAATATGGTTCCCATTATCTCAGAACACTGCTTATTATCACACTGATATTTTCCTCCACATTGAATGATTGTACATCAAATGCTTTTCACACCAGTCAGAGCTGACAGATTTTGCCTCAGGAAATCTTCTTTTTCCACATTATGCTGGGTTTTCGTTTTAAATCCACATAACAGTTTTACAAAACAGGCCACTCTTTATTTCAGCTGATATGCCATCCCCTGCGTTTGCAGCATAAAGCAGTTATCTGGAATCACAAATAGAAACCTGCACATACAAACTGGTAGTACAAACCTGATGGGAGGGACTGGGACACAAAGCAGATCACCCCCTCTCCCCCAAATAAAATCCCTAAAGACAAGGAGCTGATTTGGAGTATCAGATGATCATTTGAAAGGGGTGTCTTACAGAAAAATCTGTTCCTTCATAATGTGAGGGAAACCATTTATTATTATTAATTGCAACTGGTCAGACAGTGAGATTTTCTTCCCCCAGAGAATGTAAACTTTTTGTTAAAAAATGGAAAACTGAAAGTGTTTTGGTTTTCTGACAAAAGAAGGAGACTGGACACTTTCTACAAAACTTTTAACTTAGTCAAAAACTCAATTTTCCATCCACAAATAGTGTTTGATAGAAAATTTTCAACCAGCTTACAATAGGAGGAAACTCACCACCAGAGCGCCCCCTCAAGCCAGGCTGCAGCATTGCATGGGTTCTTCTACTCCAACTGCCATTATAGTTCACTGCTTGCAGCTACTAGCTAGGTTTCATTTCTATTTAGAGGCCGATTGTCCATGCAGGTTCCCACTGACTGCCCTCCCAGGGGATCCTGGTAGCTTCTTCCAGGATCAACCCAGCTTCTTGCAGCTGTTATCTCATGGCCTCCCAGAGGAACTTCACTTTCAGCCTATAGATCCGCCCATGGCTGGAACTCTCTCAGCTCTTCTCATGAAGCTCAGATGTTCATCAGGCTAGCCCCTGATCCCGTTAGTCCTGCCCACTCAGGATTATGGCACAGCTGGGGCTGTTCCCATTTTCCCTTAATGGGGACAGTCACCCTCTGGCACAGCCCTATTAGTTACTGGCTTAGCATCATGGACCATCCACTTGTTACATTTTCAGACAGGCCCCTTTGTGCTTTCTTCCACGTGGCCACTGTGGGAGCTCCCTGAAAACATCTGCAAAACTAACTCATTATCCTCCTTCAAACCCCTCCGAAAAACTCTTCTTGGCCAGAAAAATGTGACAACATTTAGGCTGCCAGTGTGCTGAGGCCACGTCCTCTCCTGCCGACCCATACTGTCTTGTCGTTTCCCTGTCCTCCCCCATCCGTCTGTCTGTATCTGTCTGTTGTCTCATGCTTAGATTGCATGGACTTTGTGGGAGGGGCTGTCTTTTTGTTCTGTGTTTGTAGAGTGCCTAGCACAACGGGGTCCTGGTCCATGATTGCGGCTTCTTGCGCAGAGATTTGTCCCAGTCTCTATTTAAGCCTAAATTAATAGTATCCAATTTGCAAATGAATTCCAATTCAGCAGTTTCTCGCTGGAGTCTGGATTTGAAGTTTTTTTGTTTTAATCTTTAATCTTCAATCTCTCTGGTCACGCAATCACAGACATGAAGGTCGCTATCTTAAAACAAAAAAACTTCAAATCCAGACTCCAGCGAGAAACTGCTGAATTGGAATTCATTTGCAAATTGGATACTATTAATTTAGGCTTAAATAGAGACTGGGAGTGGCTAAGTCATTATGCAAGGTAGCCTATTTCCTCTTGTTTTTTCCTACCCCCCCCCCCACCCCAGATGTTCTGGTTTAACTTGGATTTAAACTTGGAGAGTGGTCAGTTTGGATGAGCTATTACCAGCAGGAGAGTGAGTTTGTGTGTGTATGGGGGTGGGTTTTTGGAGGGGGGTGAGGGAGTGAGAGAACCTGGATTTGTGCAGGAAATGGCCTAACTTGATTATCATGCACATTGTGTAAAGAGTTGTCACTTTGGATGGGCTATCACCAGCAGGAGAGTGAATTTGTGTGGGGGGGTGGAGGGTGAGAAAACCTGGATTTGTGCTGGAAATGGCCTAACCTGACGATTACTTTAGATAAGCTATTACCAGCAGGACAGTGGGGTGGGAGGAGGTATTGTTTCATATTCTCTGTGTATATATAAAGTCTGCTGCAGTTTCCACGGTATGCATCTGATGAAGTGAGCTGTAGCTCACGAAAGCTCATGCTCAAATAAATTGGTTAGTCTCTAAGGTGCCACAAGTACTCCTTTTCTTTTTGTTTATGTTGACCATCTGCAGGAACGGCCACACACAGCTCCCAGTGGCTGTGGTTCATCGTTCCCGGCAAATGGGAGCTGCGGGAAGTGACGCGGGCCTTGAGGACATGTTGGCCACCACTTCCCGCAGCTCCCATTGGCCGGGAATGGTGAAGCGTGGCCACTGGGAGCTGCGGGCAGCCTTGCCTGTGGATGGTCAATATAAACAGTCTCACGGCCCGCTAGTGGATTACCCTGATGGGCCACATGTGGCTTGCGGGCCTCAGGTTGCCCATCACTGGGCTAGATGGATAGTGTAAACAACTGCTCACAAAGGGTTAAATTCACCCCAGAGCTGCAGGTGGGCAAAAGGCTTGTGCACCTTGAGGACTTAAGGAGGGGTGAAGTGGGGCATAGGTTTTCTGCTGTCCGCTGCACAACAGTGAATTTCTTCTTTTGGGTGGAAGAAGAAATAGTTTAGGAAGTCTAGGTTAGCCAATCAGATAATAGAAACAACACCATGTGACACAGGTGACCCTCACAGCCCTTAGACAATGAATGAAGAATACCTGAAGATTTGCAGGCAATCCACAGGCTTAAATATGTTCCTAAAAGCAAATCATTGAAAACGATTCTAAAGAATCAACAATGTATAGTAAAAAACGGCCTAAGGTTGCTCATGGGCAATTTGTCAACAGAAAAAAGAAAAGAAAAGATTAAGGAATCGTTCTCAAATTGTGGATTTTAAGTCCAGAAAGAACCACTGTGATCATCTTGTCTGACTTCCTGTGTAACAATGAATAACTTGAAATGCTCCAGCAAGTGCCCTAAATCAGAAAAAAACATGAATGCTTCAGTGAATGATAAAATACAGACTATGAGCACAGTACTTCCTCCATTTCTTTGCCCTCACTTAGATTAGATTTAGGGTGATTCATTTTATGTCATGACCAGTTTGCCGATTGTATAACTGCACTTTTATTGGTCTCTTCTTTTCGCGTTGTTGAAAGACTGACTAGTCATTCTCTTTCTCATGAAAACGGACCACAAAGCCCAGTCTTAGACAGAGCACAGGGTGGCTGTGTTTTGCATTTATATATTGAGAGCCAGTGAGTGAGTATGTGTGAGACAGAAAAACAGAAATGATAACAGTTGAGGGGTTTTTTTCCTTGCCAAATAGACAGACACAATTTCATGAAGCAAATGGATTTTCCCACATCAAATCTCCGGCTATACTCAATGACACTGACTCTGCTATTGATGATAAAATCTTAGCTAATTCCTGTGTCATTCTGTCGTGTTTTCAAAGTCTTTTGTTCTTTGTTTGTACAGCTCGGAGCATGATGGGGTCCTGGAACCAGGGCTTAATTTGTGCTAGGGCTTGCCAGGGCTGAGCCCCCACACCTCTTGACTCATTACTTTCGCTTATGAAAGTAAAAAAATTGCTTGAGCCTGGCACCTCCTTCATTACAAATTAAGCACTGCCTGGAACCTAGATACTACAATAATACAAATAATAAAGACTAGTACTAATATTTCAGAGTAATAGATTTCAAGTCCAGGAGGCACCATTACGAACTTTGACTTTGACTTCTTCCATAAAACAGGGCAGAGAATTTCACCTACATCATGCCCATAACTTCCCATTGAGCAAACACAACTCTTTATAAAGCCTCCACTCCTGATTTAAACACTTCAAGTGATGGGGAACCCAATCTACTCAGTTTGGATTAAATTTGACAGACCTTCCCCCCCAGCCCTGCAGCAGACATTATTATTTTTGAAGCTGTTTTGAACTCCTGGGGCTGTTATTGAGAAAGCAGAGGCGAGTAAGAAGAATAGGACTGGCTGCTAGCAATAATTTGCTGCAGGCCCATGCCAGCAGCAGTTGATGACACTGCGCTGATTTAACTGTCCTCATTAGTGCATTAGGAGAGGCAAAGCCAAGACTTTGTCTATTCTTTGCTCCTCCCCGTTCAATTTCTGCTCACTACTCTCAGGGAGGAAGTAAGCAAACCTACGGCACTCACATAACCCAGCATATTCAGGCCCAAGGTCCAGGGTGCAAAAGGAGGATTTACTCTCCCTTAGTCCTTTAGGTAGGCGTTTAGTCCAAGTCACAATCCAACCCAGCATTACTGGGGGCATCAGACATTTGAAACATGAATAATTTGTGTTCTTCAGAACCTCCTATTTCAATGTGTTTTTTTTAACCCCTGTTAAAAGATGTTTTTCTGTTTGCACACTGAATTCCTAGCACCTCTTGAAAACATCTCACTGGTCGCGCCCCTTTGCTGTCCATCCACATATCCATTGCCACATGGGTATAATTAATCTCAATCTCTTGCCGTATTATGTGTTTCACACACATGGACAGGAAGTTCCCCGAGTGACACAGGTTCCATTACACTGTATCATGTGGCAGACATGCCGACAGCTGAAGCGGGAGCGATGTCCACAGTGGATTGACAGCGGCCGTTCCATGCATGTTGACCCACTGAATCATCAGGACTTGGGCATCCTGGGATAAAATTGCCTCCAGCTGGAGATTCCCGGCAAGCCACTGAGGCAATAAATAACCTGAAATTATTGTGCTGGGAGAAGGCGGGGTGGGGTGGGGGGGATGGGAAGCACTTAGCAGATCCTGAATTATTGACCGGTCTTCTCTATAAAGGGGTTTCCATTCAAATGTTCCATATAAGATCAGACTGATGATGAGGTGGATATCAGGAAACTTGAGAGCGGCCTCGGGAGTCTCGGATTGTGGCTCATCGTGCCAGTCTGGGCAAGTTGAAGGATGCTGGCTAGCCACAGAGAGTGGTGTTTATTGCCACAGGTGGCTGTGATGCCTATTTAGCCTGCAACAGGTGAGAGCCTTGATCAGCGGGAGGAGGGATTCATGCAGGGGGAGAGAAAGCCCTGAACGAGGCTGAGGAACTAGTTATAAGTTGTCTTAGTTGTCTTATAGCAGTAACTAGAGGCCCAACCAAGACCCAGCTGCTGCACAAACCCAGAACGAGAGACAGTCCCCCAGAGAGACAATGGGCTGGAAGGGAAACAGGGAGAGGGACTGGCCCAGTGTCACTCAGAAGTTCCACGACAGAGCTGAAATACAAGTAAGACTCCTTAGTGCCAATGTAATGTGCTAGCCACTAGAACAGCGTTTCTCAAACTGGGGTCCACAGACCCCTCGCGGTCTGGGAGGTACTGCAGGGGGTCAACCGGCCCCACTGATCAATTCTTCCCCCTCCCTCCCAGCACTTCCTGCAAGCCGAGAAACAGAGGTTCAGCAGTGTGCAAGAGGCACTGGGAGGGTGGGGGAGGAGCAGGGACGGGATGCACTTGGGGGAGGGGGTAGAAAGAGGCAGGGAAGAGGAAGGGCAGGGGTGGAGCGGGTGCAGAAAGAGGTTAGGTGGGGTTAGGACCTTGGGGGAAGGGGTGGAGTGGGGGTGGGGCCTGGGGCTGAGTGGGGAGCTTGGGGGTCCCTGAAAATTTTGAAATGAAAATGGGGGTACTCGGGTTGCTAAAGTTTGAGAACCGCTGCACTGGAATACACGGTTCTTCCCATTGCTGCAGATCAATTAGCATCAGCCGTTGCCTGTTTCCTGACGTCCGAATCTTTGAGATTTGGAGTTGCTTGATTAAGGCACCTCTCCTTCCACTATGCCCCAGTGCCCCCACTCCATCTACTGACTGCCCTGTTTCAAGGCCTCCTCATACCCTCACGCCCATCCCAGTTCTCCCCTTACATCTCCATCTCTCCCTGATTTTCAGGGAAGGGTTGTGGGGCCCATCTGAGCATGTGGCAGACTTCTCATTCTTGTATCACTTGGGCCTGCTCTAGGATTTGATGTGGCCCTTGGCTCCACTGGGTGCCAGAGCACACAGAAATTCTGAGTAGAGGGATTCAGACCAGCCAAAGTCCTCTTTAAGCAGAGGGGCTGGGGGCACACAGGTCGGGCTGGGAAGAGAGATAGCTTAGAAACAAGGGAGCGAGCCAAAGATCTCTGATTTTCTCCCCAGAACACCTGCAGATGCTATGGGTGGGGGGATAGATGGGAGTGTCCAGAGGCTGTCCCCAGAGATTTCTGCTGGTGGTTAGGAAGGTTGGGGAATACCATCTCTGAAAATTCCTGCTGATGAGGGGAGGGATGTCTAGCCACCCCCAGGGGCCATTAAAGTCATAGAGTTTCAGGTCAGAAGGGATCACCAGGTCATCTAGTCTGGCCTCACAGGCCACCAGCACCACCCAGCATCCATGCACTAACCCCAGCAACTGGCAAAGTTTTACAGCCAACAGGAGACTAGACTATTATGTGCCACAGAAAATAGGAGGGACCGAGCTCCAACAGTGGCTGAGGCCCCTGCAATGGCAAGGAAATAATTAAGTGAGGTACAAACAGATGAACCTGGCAAGTGACCCTCACCCACACGTTGCAGAGGAAGGCAAAAAAACCCAAGGTCACTGCCAATCTGACCGGGGGGAAATTCCTTCCCAACCCCACATAGGGTGATCAGCTAGACCCAGGGCCTGTGAGCAAGAACCAGCCATCCAAGCACTGGAGTGACAGAGAGAGAGAGTGCTTGGTGACACCTCAGAGCCCTGGCCCGCCCTGCCCAGTGTCCATCTCCAGCCATGGCCATCCCTGGTGCTTTAGAGGAATAAGATTAAAAAAACAACCCAGAATACACTGGAGACAAAAATATCCCCTTCCTGACCCCAGCAGCTGGCTAGCTGGCTGATAACGGAAAGATCATGCTTCGGGGTGTCTTCCTAGCTTTGCTGTGGGGCTAGAGCAACAGAATCATGGATCATAGAATCATAGAAGATTAGGGATAGAAGAGACCTCAGGAGGTCATCTAGTCCAACCCCCCTACTCAAAGCAGGACCAACACCCACTAAATCATCCCAGCCAGGGCTTTGTCAAGCCAGGCCTTAAAAATCTCTAAGGATGGAGATTCCACCATCTCCCTAGGTAACCCATTCCAGTGCTTCACCACCCTCCTAGTGAAATAGAAACCTATAGACAGAGGTCCGGGGGGTTGAGGGAGAGGAATCTTGAAAGTTTCTGATCATTCTAACCAAACTGTCCTGCCCTTCAACCGTTTTAGGTTTGTCCCACACAAACTAGGACCCTTCTTCCATATTCAGACAGGTTGCTATCTTGAGTCACCTGCCCACAGAGATAAGCAGCCTTCCATCAAAAACTGAGCTGAAGTGCCTTAGTCTAGAATAACTGACAAACTCGAAGGAATGACTAGCTCCAAGGTTCATCAACGGCTATTAGCCAGGATGGACAGGGATGGTGTCCCTAGCTCTTGTTTGCCAGAAGCTGGGAATGGGCGACAGGGGTTGGATCACTTGATGGTTTCCTGTTTTGTTAAGTCCCTCTGAAGCAGCTGGCATTGGCTACTGTCCGAAGACAGGATACTGGGCTAGATGGACCTTTGGTCTGACCCAGTATGGCCGTTCTTATGTTCTTATGCCTGGCTGACTGACGCCCTTGTTTGAACCAAGAGCTCTATGACTCTGACACACTGGTGTTCTTCTAATAGCCCGTATGTAAACAGAATTCATTGCGCAAAGCTATATATAATCTTTGACCACCTTTCTGGGGGCGGGGCAGCGGAGAGCAAGCAAGCGAGCCGATCAATCTCTATGGCCCATTTAGTTCTCATTCTCTGTTAAAATTGCCAGCAGGGCTGCCAGTGGTGGTGGTGGGCCTCTGTCTTCTAGGAACGGCTATGAGACCACCAGTTCATGTCATACAGGTCACCAAACTGCCATTAGATATTAACAACTTTCAATCACTTCCTGATGACCTGCAGTAGCAGTGAACTGTTGGCTTAGAGATAAAGGCTCCCCCTCCCTTTACCAATCCACTAGGGTATATATGACCAGAACCTGCATTTCAGTAGCCTACAGCTTGCTACTTCAGCTGGCCACGTCCAGTATATGTGACTAAGTCCTGTCTACCTTGAGACTAGAAATTGTTTTAGTCAGAAAAAGCCTCAGTCCAGTTCAATAACTTTCTAGTGGCAGGAGGAGATAGACATGTGTGGCTAAAAGGTAGGGAAGGGAAAGGACCCCCACACCGGCCCGCCAACAGCAATTCCAGGCCCCAGGGCCAGCGCTGTCCCTAGGGGATGCGGGGCCCAGGGCAGAAATGATGAATCCATCCTTTCCAGGACTGACCGCACTGGCCAATCGCGCCGGCCCAGCCCGCGGGGCCCCCCAAAGCATGGGGCCCAGAGCAGTCTTGTGCGCCTAGGAGCCCTGCGGTTGGCCCGGGCAATTTAAAAGGGCCTGGGGGACCCCGGGCCCTTTTAAATCACACAGGCCCCTGGGCAATTGCCCGTTTTGCCCCCCCACCTCCCATCGGCGGGCCTGCCAGCAAATATCTGTCAGAAGGCAGGTCCAGCCTGCTATCTCTTGGCTCCATTTGTCAAGCCTCGTGGGGTGGCAGGTTACTACATGGAGTGGTTCTAACTCTACCTCTCCTCTCCTTTTCTCCCAGGATTATTCACTATTCACCATCTCCACCACCATCATTTTTGGATGAAAAGTCTTTTATCCTTTCGGATGGTTCAGGGAAGAATCTTTCTTCCACTCTCTCATAATTTGCCATAGAAACATGGGTGAGAAGGGACTGCCAGGGTCATCTAGTCTAACCCCCTGCCAAGTTACAAGATTTGTTGTGTCTAAACCATCCAAGACAGATGGCTATCCAGCCTCCTTTTGAAAACCTCCAGCGAAGGAGCTGCATGTCTCTACCTCAGTTCCTCCCCTATGCCATGGTCTGCACAGTTGTTCCTCTCCTGGTTTTGTACTGTGCATTGTGCTTTCCGTTCCCACTTCTAGTTCATAGTCGCTGGCTATGTTCACTAGGAGAGAAAAAAGCTGTTTCTAGCACCATTCAAGCTTGATTCCTCTGACTAGTACAGTGGGAGATTTGTTTTCTGAGAACCATGCTAGCCAAACTTTGCACTATGCTACACCCCCATTGGTGGGTCACACGGATGTACAAGATGGTTCTCAGGGATTAAGGAACCTGTCCACTTGAGTCAGGAAAGCGATGCTTGAGACACCAACCTTCTTGCCCTCCTGATTTCAGCTGGAGTGAATGAGTGCTTTTCTAATCACAATGTGAGAGGGAAGGCATGGGCAAAAAGAACAGACACAGACAGGGAGAGATTCTGGGTGGACTTAAAGACAAACAGGAGTACAGCTGCCTGCCCAGTAGCAGACTTGAAGAAGGTCTCTGTGTCGCTCGAAAGCTTGTCTCTCTCACCAACAGAAGTTGGTCCAATAAAAGAGATTACCTCACCCACCGTGTTTCTCTAATGCCCAGTAGATTAACAGAATTAATCTTCAGTGCTGTCAGGTTTCACATTTTATGTTATGATTACTATATTCATCATAGACACAAAACTTCATTTCATTACTAGTCAGACAGGGAATGAACAAGTTCACTCAACTTGACCTCAGTCGTAAACCCCCCTACTGAGACAGCTGTAACAGAGCAGAATTCGTTATGAAGCCTTTGCTCTCTCTCACTCACTTGGTTAGTCCCCACCTGTTTAGTCTTCATGGAAATACTGGCTTTTATACTTTCCTGTCTGGCAGAGACACATCCCTTTTCTTTTTCTGGCAGCTGAAAAGTGAACTAACGGTGAAAGTTTAGGGTTCCCAGTAGAGAGAACGGCTCTGCAGGCCAAGTGAAGTAGTCTTTCTGTCGAATACTCTGGTTTCGGATGGAAGGGGTCGGTCAAAGTGGTGGAGACAATAGACATCGCAGTTGGAATGATAATATTCCTTGAGGATATTCTGGGCCCTTCCCTACAGTTTCAATTCCCCCCCCACACACACACAGAAATAAAACAGGAGAGCAATGTACAAAATCCTCTTTGACTTGTGAAACATGCAGATTTGGATTGGTTTTGGTTTTAAATAGTTCTCTGGACCACCTTGCACAATGGGCACTTTCCTCTCTGACTGGCATTCAGCACGGACTTATGGTCCTCCAGAAAACACTGCTTGATTGATTTAACTTGGCAGGATGGAAATACTTTTTATTTATGCCTTAGCACACATTTGGAAGGTTCTGCTCAGAAAGATCCAGGGCTGTCCTAAATAGGATGCCGGAACACTCTTGAACTAGAGAGTATCTTGCATAACAGCATCAAGGTCATTGATAGGACAGTAGCTCAGATTGCAAAGGGCTTATATCAAGGCAGGGAACTATGAGCCAAACGGACTCTATGGGTTGCAGCTATGTTGCCTGAGGGTGGGATTCCTCTAGTCCCTCCAAGCCAAACATGGTTGGAGCTGGCCAGGACTTGGACAGCAGACCTCCAAGGAGAAGCCTAGATTCTGCAGAACGCATCACTGCAGTTTCAGTGAGAGCCAGTCTCCTCTTTGGGCCAGTGCCCCAACATCATGATAAGAGGGGTTGGAGGGAAACTGTGCTTCTGAAGGTAGCATCTTTCAGATAAGAAATTAAACCAAATTCCTGACCCAGGAGCTTCCCCACAAGAATAGAGGTATTAAATTTGGCGTGTCCTCGCCAGATTCCAGTGTAGGTTGTTACAGTACCAAAATATTTTCTTGCAGTTGCAACTGTAAATCCTGCAATCTGTTTGCAGCGAACTCCTCGCCGTTAACGTCAAGGTAAGTTTTGTCTGCATAAGGACTGCAGGGTCAACTCACCTTCACCGCTTGTCCTGAACTGCTGTGTGCACTGCTGCACACAGGTGGCAAACAGGTGGCTACATTTCAGCACTGGATAGTCTGTAAAGTGCTCTGGGAGTTTCTGAGACAGAAGGTGGTACATAAAGGCAAGGTATTACTGTTACATGAGTTTTTGCTGGATCAGCTTGACAGAGTAGTCCCCGAAGCTTAAGTAGCAAAACATAGCCTGGGAAAATTGATGGCTTGGGGGTTTAGTCCCTTAACTGGTCTCTGTTGGCTTGTAGGCCAATTTATTGCGGGAGCGATGTGTTCTCCTTCATTTGAGATTGTTTGCGTAGAAACATAACCAAGAAATAGATCGCTGTGCTTTTAAAAACCAGGTGGCTCTTTCCTATTTATCAACACACTGTTTACCCACCTTCCCCAAGGATTTAAGTCGCAGGCAGCTAGAAAAGCAATTTTATCCTGTTATCCCATACCTTATTTTTAGCCACGGTGCTTATTTTCTTTTCTGCAGCATGTAATATAATTAATAAAATCACAGGGAAATAAAGCAAGAAAGCCGTCATATTGATCTGAGTCCAAATCATACTCCATCATGCAATGGCTATGGAAAAATATAGTAACCCGTCAAGCCATTCCCTGCTACTGTGTTTCAGTCAGTACCAAGCTTCACTCAGGCTGTCTCTATGTAGATGCTAGTGCTATACTAGAAAAAATGGCCCATATTTTCATAAGCGACTAGTAATGAGTTTTGGTATCTCCTTTTGGGCAGGCCCAACTGAAGAGAAGAAGAGGGTAGAAATGCAAGCTGGGGGTGGAGAGAGATGGAGAACTGTGGAAGTGAGGAAGAGAAGAGGCATCGTTATGTAGCAGAAGACCAGAAGCCAGTGCAGGGATCTGAGAAAGAGAGAAATGGTCAGAATGAAAAGGAAAAGATGATCTTGGCAGTCACATTTTGGGTGGACAGGAAGGGGCATAGATGTGAATGGGACAGGCAGTGGCAACCATCCCAGTGGGAAGTAATGGGAGCATGGCCCAGGTTCTGGCAACGGGGACGAATAAATGTAAAATGGATAGAATAAGTAAAGGAATGATCAAAAATAGCATTTCTGGCTCATCCAGCACAGGATGAATACTCGGTAAGAAAAGCGAGCCAGAAATATGAATGACAGCGAGATGTTCCAGGTCTGATTTCTCTTCTCACTTTTACCAGTGTATCTCCATTGTCTTCAGTGGAGTTGCTCCCCATTTTGGCTGGTGTGTAAATGAGAGCAGAAGCAAGCTGATTCTTCCCCCTCCCCCATATCGATCTATGACTTTTATTATTGTTTATTATTCATAATAGAGTGGCACCTAGAGGCCCCCGCTGAGATCAGGGTCGCATGGTGCTTGGTCCTGTACATACCCATAGTAACATTTCCGTACCAGTTTTGCTTAGTGTTGGCCAATGGCCAACACCCTTAACTCACCTTCAATTACACCTTATTCCACAAGTAGTCCTACTGAAATCTGTGGGACTACGGGAGGGTTAAGGTAGTACTCAACATGAGTACAACCATCAGAATCTAGTCCAGGGATCTCAAACTCAAATCACCACGAGGGCCACATGAGGACTAGTACATTGACCCGAGGGCCACATCACTGACACCCCCCTGCTGCCCCTGCCCCCACTCCACCCCTTCCATGAGGCCCCGCCCCTGCTCTGCCTCTTCCCACCCCTTCCCCGCCCCCATTCCAAAAGTTTCCCCAAAGTCCTCGCCCATGCCCCGCCTCTTCTCCACCTCCTCCCCTGAGCGTGCAGCTCCCCGCTCCTCCCTCCTCCCTCCTAGAAAGCGCTAACCCTGGCCAAACAGCTGCTTGGTGGCGGGACGCACCTGGAGGTAGGCAAAGGAGCGGGGATGTGGCGAGCTGTGGGGGAGGGAGGGCGGCTGGGGCGGGGATCTTGGCAGCTACAGGAAATAACAGAGGGAACAGGGAGGGCGTGGGGAACTTGGCGGGCCGCAGGAAATAACTCATGTTTGAGACCCCTGACCTACTCTAAAGAAGCCAGACCACGATCGGAACTGGTATCCAGCTACCTCTTAACAGACTCAGAGTCCAAGGCCAGAAGGTACCATTGTTATCATGGAGTTTGACCTCCTGTATAACACAGACCATAAGACTTCTCTGTGTTAATTTGTGATTTGGCTAGAGATAGCTGGATGCTGATTAACAAGATAAACATTCTACCATCGTGTTTTATGCAGTTGCCCATTGGGTTCTTCTTCTTAAAGACTGGAGACACTATCTGGCCCACCGACATTAGCAATTGGCTGGCAGTTGTGGAGAGGAGGCAGAATTGAATACAGATTTGCTCCTCCATTGCTATTTATTGGCTCTACAGTGACAGAAGAGTGACAGCTGCTGTCTGCCAATATTCTGTCTGATTCTGATGACGCATGGGGAGCTGTTATTGGCAGTAGTTTCTCTGACAACAACCACACTTCTGCTGCTTAATGAAAGAGGCCTGGATCGTTACTTTAGAATCCTAGAAGACTCCTCCAGGAATGCTGGGCCTCCTTTTGGGGCATCACGATCCTCCTGGGAGGACTGGCAAGAGACCTATGGCTCTGCCATCAAACCCCATGGAGTCCAGATGATCTGAAAGGAATATCTGATTACGGGGGTGGGGGGGCGGAATCAGTGGTGCCCAGCAGGAGAAACTCAGCACTTCGCAAGATCAGGCCCTTTATTTATACTTTCAGCATCCTCTGCTGACAGAGATGTTCTTGCATCTGATCAGCCCCTGGAAGATTAAAGGTATATTAGTCACATCAGGGCAAGAATGGATGGCAGAGGGAGGCAGCGTGGTTGGGGCTAATGAAGAGTGGGGATTAGTAAGGAAAAGGGAAAAAGAAGGCTTGTGTTAGTTGGCAGCGAGAGCCTGTGATGTCAGGGTGATGTCAGTCCAGCAGGTGGTAACTTTTTCCAGCTCAGCTCCAAACCATGCGGGCCTTGTTTTTGTTTACTTTTCCTCTCCGCTCTAAAAAGGCCAGTGAGGGAGCTCTCAGTTTAGTGCCTTGTGAGCGCTGCCTGTGAATCACTCAGCAAAGAACCTCGCTGCCCTCGCACCGGGACGAGGAACGCCTTGCAGAGAGAGGGAGGCTAAATATACACATGCAGGGGCCCTGGTGCTCAGCAGGATTCGCAGGCACAGAGAGAGACGCCCCCGTCTTTTGCTTGGCATCGTTTGTCTCCTGCAATCCCTCTTCCCCACCAGTCCAGTCCGTGATGATGAAAGCTGCCTTCATCCCCTTCTTTCCTCAATCTCCACCTTCCCTGGGGGTGAAAGTGCACAGCTTCAACTACAACTTTACACTGGCAATGACCCATCCATTCCTCACTTGGCACCAGCCAGGCAATCCTACATTGGACATCTTCTCCTGCCTCCCTGGCAACATAACCTTAACATGGATTCACTGAACATCCTACCTTCTCTCCAAAATGTGGTCCTCTCCCCATCAGCACCACCTCCATCCTCCTTGTCCCACAGGCCGGTGACTTAGAGATGCTCTTTGACTCTGTTCTCCCGTGCCCCACATGCCCAAAACCTGCTGCTTCTTTCTCCATAAAGCTTACCAACTCTGGGCTTTTCTTTCTGTTCACATTGCAAAGGCTCTCACCTCTTCCTTTCACGACTAAAACCCGTTCCTCACTGGCTTCTCTAATACGTACTTTATCCCCCCCAAACGCTATACAAACTGCAGTCCTTAAAATCATCTTCAGCATCCTGCCCCACCCCCCATCCCACTTTTTGAATTCTTCCCCTGACTTCCACTTTCCTACCCCAGCAAGTTCAAACTTCTTAGCCTCACTTTTTTGGGTCCTGGGGGAAAAATATCATCATGTACCGGGGGCAGAAGTAAGGTTGTACAGGGTAACCTTAATTCTGGCATCTTCTAACTTTGGAACACTTGACTTTTTTCCAGACTAAATAATATTCTTCTGACATAATTTTTGTACGCTATTTCCTTGAGTCTCTTTTGTTAAAGAGAAACCCAAATCCAATTCCATAACTTTATCACTTAAGATAAAGGATTAACTACAATAACTGGTAGCAGGGATGGACTGTTATCCCGTGTGCACCAGCCACTAGAGAAGGATGCATAACACCCTGAAATACATGCATGAGAAGCCCAATTTTGCAGAAAGCATAGCCGAGAGATTAGGTTTGGCTGATCCTTTCCAATCAACAGTGTGGTTAAGTAGCTGAGATTTGAGTCTGCCTGTCTAAGGCTGTTTACCTCTTCCATTGCTCCCCAGGTGACAGCAGTTCTGTGGTCCAGTCCTGGGGGATGGCCCGCCAGCAGTACTTCTTAGCAAGTCCATCCTGCATCCAAAGGATATCAAAGAGTCCAAACAAAAAGGAAAATAGTCCCACTGCCCACAAGGGGCTTGGCCCCTTCCTTACACAAAGGAGGGGAAGCAGTTTTTCAAATCCCACAGCAAGTCTCAGCTCCCACCCTTGTGCATGGCTACAGGCCAAGAGCGAGCCCGGAGGTTTTAATCATAGACACAAACCAGCCCATCTTCTTTCCTCAGTGGGCTCAGACTGACGGGGACTCTCAAACTGCACAAATGCAGTGAGTTGCTGTGGATTGTGATCACAGGAGTTCTTTATTCTCTGCCCCACCACACCACCCTATTAGAAAACTAGGTTCTATTCACAGCTCATGTAAGCTCTCAGTAGGCTATGGGAACTTGCTCAAAGCCACAGAATTATTCACACCAATCAGTAGAAGTTAAACTTGAATTTATGGCCTCCTGGTGCCCAGCCCAGTGCACCTTCCATCTGATGCAAGGGTATTTTCATGGAGCAGGAGGATCAATGTTTGTGTTCCACTGGCTGTTCAGTGTGTCTGACATGCTGAACAAGACGTGAGGGCGGTTCTCAGGGCAGAGGTTTTAGCATCAGCCAGTTGCTGGCTTTACTGAGCAAAACAAAGATGGTGTGTAGTGATTTCTAGCATTTTATAATCTGGCCAAGTCTGAACAGATTTTCATGGGGACAGCAGAAGTCATCTCCCTGCTCCCCGGACTTTCCTGCTGAATTTCAAGCTCCTGCTACAAATTATGGAGGTGCCACAACTATTAAAAAAAATGTTTGGGAAAAATATACAATGGAAAGGGTTAGGCAGCTTAAATATGGGGGGGGGGGTTCCACATTCCCCCTGTATTGTATATGTATTCTTCCTCCTGCAACCCATACAGAGGTATATGCCAGACAGGACTTCCCATAACCAGGGAAAGGAGAAGAGGAAAAGGTTCCTGGAAGTTCCCGAGAGACTTTGTCATGCAGATCTCACTTACCTAGGAAGGACTCCGCTACTAAGGGAATAGGTGCTTTAAAAAAGGCTCAGGGTGCTATAGAATCATAGAATCATAGAATATCAGGGTTGGAAGGGACCCCTGAAGGTCATCTAGTCCAACTCCCTGCTCGAAGCAGGACCAATTCCCAGTTAAATCATCCCAGCCAGGGCTTTGTCAAGCCTGACCTTAAAAACTTCCAAGGAAGGAGATTCCACCACCTCCCTAGGCAACGCATTCCAGTGTTTCACCACCCTCTTAGTGAAAAAGTTTTTCCTAATATCCAATCTAAACCTCCCCCACTGCAACTTGAGGCCATTACTCCTCGTTCTGTCATCTGCTACCATTGAGAACAGTCTAGAGCCATCCTCTTTGGAACCCCCTTTCAGGTAGTTGAAAGCAGCTATCAAATCCCCCCTCATTCTTCTCTTCTGCAGGCTAAACAATCCCAGCTCCCTCAGCCTCTCCTCATAAGTCATGTGTTCTAGACCCCTAATCATTTTTGTTGCCCTTCGCTGGACTCTCTCCAATTTATCCACATTCTTCTTGTAGTGTGGGGCCCAAAACTGGACACAGTACTCCAGATGAGGCCTCACCAATGTCGAATAGAGGGGGACGATCACGTCCCTCGATCTGCTCGCTATGCCCCTACTTATACATCCCAAAATGCCATTGGCCTTCTTGGCAACAAGGGCACACTGCTGACTCATATCCAGCTTCTCGTCCACTGTCACCCCTAGGTCCTTTTCCGCAGAACTGCTGCCTAGCCATTCGGTCCCTAGTCTGTAGCGGTGCATTGGATTCTTCCGTCCTAAGTGCAGGACCCTGCACTTATCCTTATTGAACCTCATCAGATTTCTTTTGGCCCAATCCTCCAATTTGTCTAGGTCCTTCTGTATCCTATCCCTCCCCTCCAGCGTATCTACCACTCCTCCCAGTTTAGTATCGTCCGCAAATTTGCTGAGAGTGAAATCCACACCATCCTCCAGATCATTTATGAAGATATTGAACAAAACCGGCCCCAGAAATGACAGGGATAGAAATATCTAGATCTCACTCATCTTTCTCTGAACATTCAGTTTCCCCAGCGCTAGCCCTTTTCATGGAGGTTGCGGCGGGACACAACGTGGAAACAATATCTTCGTTCATCCAGGGTATTGGCGTATTCACCTTCCTGTCCTCAGGGAACAGAAGGGGGAAGCTGAGCGAACTAATTACCCTATTAATGAGCCAGTGTGCTTGGCTGTGTTTCAGGCTACAGCTCAAGCCAACAATGCCCATAATGTCCCAAGCAGGCAGATTAGCACAATAAAGATCCCGGTGTCTACAGCTAATTCCTTCGCTCCTGGTTTGCCACTGCACCTGCGGGAGCCAGCGCCATCCGGCACCGTTCAGCTGGATATCAGTAAAAAGAAAAGGAGTATTTGTGGCACCTTAGAGACTAACCAATTTATTTGAGCATGAGCTTTCGTGAGCTACAGCTCACTTCATCAGATGCATACTGTGGAAACTGCAGTAGACATTATATACACAGAGACCATGAAACAATACCCCCTCCCACCCCACTGTCCTGCTGGTAATAGCTTATCTAAAGTGATCATCAAGTTGGGCCATTTCCAGCACAAATCCAGGTTTTCTCACCCTCCGCCCCCCCACACACAAACTCACTCTCCTGCTGGTAATAGCCCATCCAAAGTGACCACTCTCTTCACAATGTGTATGATAATCAAGGTGGGTCATTTCCAGCACAAATCCAGGTTCTCTCACTCCCTCACCCCCCTCCAAAAAACCACACACACAAACTCACTCTCCTGCTGGTAATAGCTTATCAAAAGTGACCACTCTCCCTACAATGTGCATGATAATCAAGGTGGGCCACAAATACTCCTTTTCTTTTTGCAAAGACAGACTAACACGGCTGTTACTCTGAAACCTGGATATCAGTGGAATATGGGACACAGCGGCAGAGTTCGCAGCAGCAAGAAACTACAATCTGCCGGGGCACTTAGCTGGTTCCCTTTCCTCTGTGGCCGATATTACAGCCCGTGCAGTGCAATGGGTCCCAAAGCACCCAGTGCTTCTTAAGATCATTTATAGCACCTTCTGCTTAAAAGCTGGGAGCGTTCAGAGAGGCCGTTGGGTCTATAGGGAGAAGTGGTGAAGGTCTAGTGGGCTGCACATGGATCTGAGAGATGGGTTTAATCCTGGGTTTAATGCTGACTGACTCTGTGGCCTTGGTGAGGTCATTTAAATTCTCAGTTTCTCCATCTGTAAAATGGGAATACTGCTCGCCTACCTCCTGAGCTCTGTGAATCACACAGCTGACGAATTTTACTATTTCCACTTGGGGAACTCAACACAAATGCATTCTGCATAATGGAAGCTGCGCACAGAAGCAATCCAACCCAAAGCACAGTGGTGATGGGGTTTTCACCCCCACTCTAGCCCAGAAAGGGTTAACATGGCTCAGAAGGGGTTAAGCTTGCTGATAGGCCACACCTGAGGGAGATTTAAGCTTGATAGGCAAGCGCTGATGGAGCCCAGCTGGGCAGGCGGGGCTGGAAAAGGTGAGGCAGTGAGGGAGAAGGATGCTGCAGTGTAGAAGCCTGCCATCCCTCTTTGGCCTTAAAGAGGGAAAGGAGGAGACCCAGGGGGAGAGTTGAAGTCCTGGGATCTTGGCCTTGATAGAAGGGTTTATCCAGAGAGGTGGAGGAACAGAAGCCCTGTTAGAGGGGTAATAGGAAAAAAACCCAGGGAAGTGGCAGCAAGGTTTGGGACAGAGCAGACCTTGGTTGCTGACTGTAGGGTCCCTGAGCTGGAACCAAGAGTAGTGGATGAGTCCAGGTTCCCCTGCCAGCCAGTAGGGAAGTGACATAGCTTTGAGCTGGAGGACTGTCAGGAACTTTGATACCCCAGAGGTGGAAAACTATAGTGACCTGGCCAAAGGGCCAAGTCATGAAGAAAGAGCACCCTGATACTACTTTCCTACCTCATGGGCCTATTGTGAAGATAAGTACATGACACGAGTATGTGGCAATCCAGCTATGATGGCAATAAGGGTGGTTTTTAAGTCAATTAAGGTGAATTTATCCACAATGCTTCAAAGATGCAAAGTACTACATAGGCTATATCTACACTGCGAAGAAAAACCCATGGCTCTGTGTCTCAGAGTCCAGACCAATTGACTCAGGCTCGCAGGACTTGGGCTGTTGAGCTAAAAATAGCGGTGTACATGTTCCCAGTTGAGCTGGAGCATGGGCTCTGAAACCCAGCAAGAGGGGAGGGTCTCCAAGTCCAGGCTACACTGATATTTTTAGCCCTGCAGCCCAAGCCCCGTGAGCCCAAGTCAATTGACCCGGGCTCTGGGATTTGGTGCCACGAGTTTTTCTTTGTAGCACAGAGCCATATAGGCTCGTGTAAAACAATGGCAAAGTATGTGCTGTGACCTTGACTAGTGCCTAGCTCACCAAAATTCAACAGCTCATTACTGCTACCAGACAATGGAATTACTCCTTCAGCTCTAGCAGGCGAGGACTGGACTGTGATGTTAAAGGTCCCCTGTTCAAACTTTGCCAAAAACAGGCTGTGGAGATTTAGACTAGCAGTTTAATTCATGTACCTACCTCAACTTCTTTCCCTTAACTGAACCTAATATATGAAGCCATTTAATAGGGTTGGATGCGGTCGCAGATGTCTGTATAAAGAACATTACACAGGCAGTTAATTGCTCAAGGAGTGGCCCTTATTAGAACATTCAACAAACAGGATCTGATGGATTCTATTTTTCTTTAGCAAATGTTATTTAAACGAGACAATGGGGAGACTTCCCCCACACCCCAAAGGATGAGAGACGAAATTCCTTTCTGCCTCTGCTCTCACGTTTGGGTATGACTCAGATGGCGAAGGTATCCCCTCCCTGCTTTCAGCTCCGCAGCCACAAATTGCTAGGAAAGAAAATAAATTGAATTCTGGAGCGGCAGTCCAGGAGGGAAATCATGCACAAGCAGAGGGGGAAGGATCTTAGCCCAGTGGCATGAGCTCTTGTTTCATTTCTTTCTAACATTTATTTGGCTTTTTGTCTTTCTCATTTCATGTGTTTTCTTTCTTCTGGTTTCTCTCTCCTCCAGCTATCTGGTATTAATTTTTTCTTTTACGTCGATGAATTGCTATCCCCTGGATTCTCATCTCAGCAAACTTTTTTTTCCATTCTTGCAATTTCTTCAGTGCTTCAGAGACCTTTTCCATCTCTGGCTCTGTCCCTCCCTCAACCTATCTCTCTCTGTCTTTTTTTTTTTTTTTAAGTGTTTAAGGCATCTTTTCTTCTCCTCCTCTCTCATGTTTGTTTCTCTCCCTTCCTTTCCTTTCTCCTTCCTTCCTTCCTTGGCAAGTGTTCAATATATTTCTGACCCCTTTACAGTTGTTAGGCCTTCTGCCCAATCCAGATATTCTGTCCACTTTACCTTACCTAAGCTAACAAGGCCTGGTCAAATTTTCAGTCAAACCTGGTTTTGACAGAAGATTGGGTTTTTTGAAAAAACAGATTTATATATATATATATATAAACGTATCTCCATCTTGATTGATGGCCGTTCTGAGATATCACCTCTTCTTTTGAGTTTTCTACCACCTGAGGTTGGAAGGATCTCACAAGATTTTTGAACTAGGAGACAGACCCCTGCTGGATTGGGATCCAAACCAGCAGAAACAGATTCATGTCCAAGGATATGAATCCAAATGCTCCCTGAAATTTGGCAGCCAATTTCCATACAATGCACCCAGTTACATAGAGTCATAGAATCATAGAATATCAGGGTTGGAAGGGACCTCAGGAGGTCATCTAGTCCAACCCCCTGCTCAAAGCAGGACCTATCCCCGACTAAATCATCGCAGCCAAGGCTTTGTCAAGCCTGACCTTAAAAACTTCTAGGGAAGGAGATTCCACCACCTCCCTAGGTAACGCATTCCAGTGTTTCACCATCCTCATAGTGAAAAAGTTTTTCCTAATATCCAACCTAAATCTCCCCCACTGCAACTTGAGACCATTACTCCTTGTTCTGTCATCAGCTACCACTGAGAACAGTTTAGATCCATCCTCTTTAGAACCCCCTTTCAGGTAGTTGAAAGCAGCTATCAAATCCCCCCTCATTCTTCTCTTCTGAAGACTAAACATCCCCAGTTCCCTCAGCCTCTCCTCATAAGTCATGTGTTCCAGTCCCCTAATCATTTTTGTTGCCCTCCGCTGGACTCTTTCCAATTTTTCCACATCCTTCCTGTAGTGTTGGGCCCAAAACTGGACACAATACTCCAGATGAGGCCTCACCAATGTCGAATAGAGGGGAACGATCACGTCCCTCGATTTGCTGGCAATGCCCCCACTTATACATCCCAAAATGCCATTGGCCTTCTTGGCAACAAGGGCACACTGCTGACTCATATCCGACTTCTCGTCCACTGTAACCCCTAGGTCCTTTTCTGCAGAACTGCTGCCGAGCCATTCGGTCCCTAGTCTGTAGCGGTGCATGGGATTCTTCCTTCCTAAGTGCAGGACTCTGCACTTGTCCTTGTTGAACCTCGTCAGATTTCTTTTGGCCCAATCCTCCAATTTGTCTAGGTCCCTCTGTATCCTATCCCTGCCCTCCAGCGTATCTACCACTCCTCCCAGTTTATTGTCATCTGCAAACTTGCTGAGGGTGCAATCCACACCATCCTCCAGATCATTAATGAAGATATTGAACAAAACTGGCCCCAGGACTGACCCCTGGGGTACTCCACTTGATACCGGCTGCCAACTAGACATGGAGCCATTGATTACTACCCGTTGAGCCCGACAATCTAGCCAGCTTTCTATCCACCTTATAGTCCATTCATCCAGCCCATACTTCTTTAACTTGCTGGCAAGAATACTGTGGGAGACCGTGTCAAAAGCTTTGCTAAAGTCAAGGAACAACACGTCCACTGCTTTTCCTTCATCCACAGATGTAATGTTACCATTACATTCAATCCATAAATAGGTTTCAGAGTAACAGCCATGAAGTGAACTGTAGCTCACGAAAGCTCATGCTCAAATAAATTGGTTAGTCTCTAAGGTGCCACAAGTACTCCTTTTCTTTTTGCGAATCCATAAATAGTTATCTTAGGGTCAGTAATAAACAATACTTTGTCCTCTAGACCCGGGCAGCTGAGGTGTTTCCCACCTTGATGGTATGGAGTCAGCATGGATCTATGCAAGTCCCTTCCAGGTTCCTTGGTGTAGCAGGCAGGCCAAGGATGTGCTGAGAGTTCTCAGTCTCCCGGGCTGTCATTCTCTGGGTGAAATTTTCACCCTGGGTTATGCAGGAGGTCAGGCAAGATGGTCGTGATAGTCTCTTCTTGCCTTTGGATCCATGAATCTATTCTAGCGCCTCTCACCTGCTCTGCACTCACTTAAAAATAACTATTCTTCATATTGTTTTTTTCAAAACCATTCACAGCCCCTTATTCTCCTCTCAGAGACTATCAGGGTTGGAAGGGACCTCAGGAGATCATCTAGTCTAACCCCCTACTCAAAGCAGGACCAATCCCCAATATTTTTTTGCCCCAGATCCCTAAACGGCCCCATCAAGGATTGAACTCACAACCCTGGGTTTAGCAGGCCAATGCTCAAACCACTGAGCTATCCCTCTGCCCTGGTGTGAATTGGGAGTAACTGCTGAAATCAACAGAGGGGTACAAAGGGAGGCCAAAAGGAGATGGATTGTCTCCCACATTTGCTCTGGGAAAGTCAGGCTGTGGAGCTACCAGAGCGGGCTCAGAAGGGAGGTTTTTGCAAATATGCCTGGACAAGCATTTCCTGAAGGCCACTATGCTTAGTGAACCCTTAAAAGGATCTGCTTTATTTTAACCAGAGCACTTGGATCCAGCCAAATAGCCTCCGAAGGATGACGCCATGAAGACTTTCACAGGCTTTTTTTTTTCATCAGAAGGTAAACTTTCCTTTAACAAACACTCGATCCAGCCAGAGCAACTTGGGAGAACAATGAGTCACAAAAAAGGGGCTGATATTTAAAACAATTGCTGTGTTCACATCCTGAATTGATTTCCTGTCATGATTTCCCTCTGATGGGTTCAGTCAAAAATAATAACAATAATACATAAAATAGCAGCATGTGCCCCTCTCCAGTTCTCCTGATAGGGTCTTGGTGTTCACAGAGCAGATATGCAAACAGAGGAACAAGTGGACTCACATACAGTAAGACTCACAGAACAATTCAGGAGATGACTGTGGGTTATTATGAGAAAGACAAAATAGGTGAGGTAATATCTTTGATTGGATCAACATCTGCTGGTGGAAGGTACAGAGCTCTTCCGGTGATGGTCTGGAGAAGATAATCAAAGGGTGTAAGCTAATACCAAGATGGGACAGATTGTTAAACATAAGGGGTTAACATATGCTATAGGAGACCTTAAAATGAAATAGGCTGTTAAGGACTTGCAAGCACTGGGTGTGTTACAAATTTTGTAATGAGCCATCAAAGCAGTGTCTCTCTTGGGTCCAAGATTTTTAGTATCTAACAGAGTTATGAACTGAATTTCCCAGGCTTGCCTTTGGAAGGTGTGGTGCAGGTTTCCATTGAGGACAAGGACTGAGAGCTCCACTATGGAGTTATCGCTTTGTGAGATCGCTTTTTCCTACAGGAGACGTGGTGTTTGTTTTCTATCATTCGAGGGCGTGGTAATTGTCTGGTTTCACCCACATAGTTGTTGTTGAGGCATCTGGTGCACTTGATGAGATACATCACATGTTGTGACAGGCAGGTGTGTGGATTATTATGACTATATGTATTATTTTAGTACTTCAAGACACCAACTAAGATCAGGGCTTCATTGGACTAAGATGCTAGAGAGACTGTTTCTGAGGCCTTGCCTTCTTCTTTTGCCATTCTCTTATATTCTCAGGACAACTGGGTCCATTGTCCCGCAAACATTTTATAGTATCTATTTATTTGTAATGTGGCTGAAGGGAACTCAGCTTTTCGATCACCTGGCTTTTACATGCTTAATTTTTAACCTTAACTTTCCATTATCTGCTTTTAATATCTATCTATCTATCTATCTATCTATCTATCTATCCCCATACACCCCCTCTATCTATCTATCTATCTATCTATCTAGCCCCATACACCCCCTCTATCTATCTATCTATCTATCTATCTGTCTGTCTATCTATCTATCTATCTATCTCCATACACCCCATCTATCTATCTATCTATCTTTCCCCATACACCCCCTCTATCTATCTATCTATCTATCTATCTATCTATCTATCCCAGAATCATCATGCCAGTAGGTTTGCTGGAGCACATTATTTTATTCACATGACTAAAAACTATTCAAAAATCAGCAAGCAACTTCTATCCATGCAAGGAAAAGAAAAGAAGCATGATCTGTTCTGGGGGAAGGCATATACATTTCAATGAAATTGAAAGGCAACAGATGTAAAACAGATGAAAGGAAATATTCTTTCACACAAGGCACAATTAGCCTGTGGAACTCATTGCCACAGGATATCTTTGAGACCAAGATCTTTGCAGGATTCAGATAAGAGTTGGTTTCAGAGTAGCAGACGTGTTAGTCTGTATCCGCAAAAAGAAAAGGAAGACTTGTCGTTAGTCTCTAAGGCACCACAAATACTCCTTTTCTTTTTGCAGATTAGGGTTGGACATTTGTAAGGGTAAACAGAAGATCCAGAGTTGTTGGTTTAAGCGTTTAAAAATCCAAGAATTTTGGAAGGGACGTAAATCCTCAATCTTCAGGGCATAATCCAATCTTTAACTATTGAGGGTGAAGAAAAAGCTCTCCCTGGGGGCAGATTTAATCTGCCGCCTGCAGGGTCTCTTATACCTTCCTCTGAAGAAGCTGGTACTGGCCATTGTTGGACACAGGATACTGAAAGAGAGGGACCGTTGGTCTAATCCAATCTGGCAATTCTCAGATCCCTGTGTTTATATACATATTGAGTACAGGGTTTGGACTCCAAGCACAGTAGCCATAAGTGCTCCTGCCCATTGTGGCCACAAGTTTTCAGTGAGGACGTTGGGATCATAAAATACAAGCACTCCGATCTTTCCCCTTGCCATACCCTGAAGGGCAAATCCGCAGTCTTGGGAGGTGTATGAACCCCCTGCTAGTTCATAAAATGCCACCAGCTACAACTACATCAGGACTGCGTTCAATTAGGGAAAGGAAAAGTGATCTCAAGTTCCATCTCCGCACAAGGGGCAATGGCAGCCAAAGCAGGAAGGTGGTAAAGCTCCCGCAAGCCCCCATTCATAAAAGTGCTCTCATAAATCCTTGCAGAGAAAAAATTACATGACCAAAGAATAACCTTGTAAAAGAGTTTAAAGGAGAAATGAAATGCTTGAGATCAGAAGCTTGTTTTTAAATGCATGTACTTAGTACTAACATCAGGAAGTCATATTTTTAAAGAGCGCAGGAACCAATTTGCCAAAGAGATTTTTTTTTTTTTTTTGGTAATAGATGAAAAATGAGACTTATTAGCAGTAAGAAACTAACTCTATCAGTGGTCTCTGAGGCACTTTGGACTATTACTTTGGCACTGTAAACTAAAATAATAGATCCTGACACATGTTGCTATCTCACTTCAGGTCATAAAGGCCAAGATGTTTTTGGTATTTTTTAAAGAGTGTGCCTAATTAACATCATAAAGAGCTACAAAAATGACACAAGGTCTGGAAAACAGAGTGAAAGACTAAAGAGCTGCAATCTATTTAGTTCAGCGGTTCTCAAAATTTGGGTCAGGACTCCAAAATGGGTTGTGACCCTGTTTTAATGGGATCACCAGGGCTGGCAATAGATTTGCTGTGGCCTGGGGCCAAAGCTGAAGCCTGAGCCGCACCGCCTGGGACAAAAGCAAAAGCCAAAGCCCAAGCCCGGGGCTGAGTGCTTCCATCCTGGGTGGCAGGGCTCAGGTTACAGGCCCCCTGCCTGGAGCTGAAACCCTGGGGCTTCAGCTTTGGCCTCCCTGCCCAGGATAGCGGGGCTCAGGTGGGCTCAGGCTACTGTGGTCAGGTAGTAATTTTTGTTGACAGAAGGGGGTTGCGGTGCAATGAAGTTTGAGAACCACGGATTCAGTTTCACCAAGAAAAGGTTAAAATGTGACTTGATTACAGTCCACTAGTACCTACATGGGGCAGGGATTTCTGATAGACAGCTCTTTAATTTAGCACCAAATGGCATAATGAGACCCAATGGTTAAAAGTGGAAGCTAAAGACATTCAGATTAGAAATAAACTGCACATATTTTACAATGAGGGTAGTTAAACCATTGGAACAATTGGAGTCTCCATCACTTGAAGTCTTTAAACCAAGACTGGATGTCTTCCTGAAAGAGATGCTATAGCTCAAACTGAAGTTATAGGCTTGATGCAGAAATTATTAGGAGAGGTTCTCTGGCCTGTGTTATTATGGAGGTCAAACTAGACAATCCTAATGGTTCCTTCTGGCCAGAAAAACTCTGATTTTTATGAAATCCTTATTTCGGTGTCTAAATAAATGGCCTGATTTTCCAAAGTGCTGTGCACTAGAACGGAGTGAGTGAGTGATTTTTTCATTTCAGTGGCCGAAACCCCTAAAAAAGTTGGTTGGTTTCAATGTATCTTTCCCCCCGCCCCCTCAATTTATTTCAACTAAGCAAAAACTGATTTTTTTTTTTCAGGTCGAATGAAGCATTTTGAATGTCATTCGAAATGATGTTTTTGTTTTGAAAATGTCATTTGGAAGCAAAGCAGTTTGTTTCAACCCTTTTTTACCAAATGAGATGTTTTCACATTTCGGAATTTTTTTGGTTTTGGGGGTTGTTTTTTGGGGTGTTTTTGTTTTTGTTTTGTGATGAAATTATTCACTGAATTTGTCCTGAATTCACAAATAGTTTCAGTGCTCCCCCAAGTCCATTTTTTGGCAAATTCATTATTTGCTGGGAAAAAAATTGCTCAGCTTGGCTGAACACCTAACAGCTGCATGACCATTCAACATTTAAAAAAAACAAGTCATTTATTAAGGTGTCTAGCTAAGGATATAGGACCCTATCTTTGACACCTATGTTTGAGAATTTTGACTTTAGTTCATAGTGTGATTTCCCTAGAAGATACAAGTCAAAATGCTGATACTTTTGGACATCAACATGTTGACTTCAGTAGGAGCTAAGGGTGCTCAGTTTGACTAAAAATCATGTCACTTTTATATAGGTCCCGAGGCCAAGATTTCTCTAAGTGACCTGTGATTTTTGGGTGTCCCACATGAGATATCTTAAAATGACCTGATCTTCAGAGGACAGATGCTCAGTGTTTTCTGAAATTCAGGGCCCTCTAAGGTGGCTCAAGCTTGATACAGAAACATTGAGGCCCCCCCCCCCCCCCGCCCCAAATTACTAGTCACCTTGAAAAGTCTTGGACCTAAATATGAGTTTCAACACCTTATGTAAAGGAGTTAGGCGTTCAGGCCCAGATTCTCCAAAGGTAGCTAGATGCCTAACTCTCATTGATTTCAACAGAAGATGGGTACCTAAATACCTTGCTCTAGGTCTCAGTTCCCACTGGAAGTTGGTGTGAATTGGGTTCCTAACTGCCTTGGACACTTTTTAAAAATCCCAGCCCCAATGCCCAGAATTGTGGCCTAGTAAAGTAGCAGAGAGTGTGGCTGGACACCATCGAGCCAGCTATCTTCTTTATGCAGCTGCAATATAGTGCTTGAACAGGCAGACGCTTAGTCTCCTTCAATTCCTTACTTTAGACACACAAGGAGGAGTCAAAGGCATTTATTTATGGCAATATGTGCATGTATTTTGCTTTACCATGCTATGTGCTAGCCTTTGCTGAGTAATCCTTGGAGATCACAGTTGTAACGTTATGGACAGGAAGGTCCATAGACCTCCCTAGTGTAGAATCTTAGAGTTCAAGGCCAGGAGGGACCACCAGATCATCTAGTCTGATCTCCTGTATATCACAGGCCACTTAACCCCATCCAGACACCCCCACACCGATCCCAGCATCTGAAATTGTGGATGCTCATTCAGACGGAACTGATCCATTACTATTGAAGTTTGCCTGTTGCTCTTGTTTTGAGATGGGTGATCCCCATTCGTTTCAGTAGGAGGCAGGTAGTTATAATAGTCTTTCCAAACTGGAAGATGTTGGTGATGGTTTTAAAAGGACTTTACAGAGACTGACCTTCCTTAGCAGGATCGTGTCCAACCCACTGGCAAGCATTGCAGTGAACCAATTTCCTATGCCGAGTGTTAACCCAACACAGAGTTGGTTTTACTTTTTCTGCTGATGCATGCAAGGGGGCAGAGTGACAACCCTGGAGGCTAAGTCCTCTAGCTGTGCACAGCGCAGACAGGAGCTGGGCAAACATCCATCCACCCACTCCAGCTGTGTGCCTCAACCTTTTTCTGGAGTAACATAGAAAGACAGGAATCACCATATTGGATCAAGCCCACAGTCCATATTGGTCAGTATCTTAGCTCTGACAGTGGCCAGCACTAGATGATTCAAGGGAAAGTGTAGAAACCCCCATAACTCCACAGTAGGCAGATATGGGATAATCTGTTCTCCATGAGGGTCTCATTCAATAGTTAGAGATCATCTAAACAGTTCTACAGAACTTCCAATACTGTTTTTCCTAGTATTAGCTACTGTAGCTCTGTCTATTCTTATTATGCATAGTATCCAACCCCTCTTTGAACCTTGCTAAGCTCTTGGCCACAATAAGACACCATATCGACACATGGGAGAGCCATCCAGCATCCAGAGCTAAGATTGGCAGAATTCAATTTTTTTTATGATGTTGATGCTTAAAAATAAACATTGATATTTTCCATTTTTCTGTTTTTTTTTTAAATTTTCACAATTCTGGGGGAAAAATTTGGGCGGGGGGGTCAGACAATAATTATTTCATGACAGTAGATTCAAAAAGTTACATTTTTCTTTATAACTCTTAAAACACAAATTGTCAACAACATGTCAAAATCTACAGAGTAAATATCCTTAAATCAAACTAAGTTTGCAGGCATAATTTTTCTTACTTTCCCCATCTGGAAATTTTGATGTTTATTGATAGAAATATTTTTTTCATTGCCTTGTGTGTGTGTACAGTCAAATGGACATTGACTAATAAACCATCTAACCTTCCCAAGCTACCCATAGCTCATTCAGACCTTAGCTTCTCCGGCAACACTTGCAATTTTAATGGAGCTTTTGGTGACCGACCCAAAAGCAGGCTAGGCATCTCACAGTACAAATAGTAAGCCACAGTCCCCACCCTGCAGAACGGATCGTCTGATTTCAGACATGACACAGAGAATAATAATAATTAATAATGCCTATTTATTATATGGTGCTTTTCACCAGTAGATCTCAAAGCGCTTCACACTCTTTTTAAACATATTTAGCCTCACAACACCTTTATGAAGTAGGGAAGCATTATGATCCCCTTTGACAGGTGGGGAACTGAGACAGAGAGATGTGAAGTAACTTGCCCAAGGTCGCACAGGACATTTGTTGCAGAGTCGAGAATTGAGCCTGGGTCTCCCACAACTAAGGCTGGTGCCTTAACCAGTGGGAAATCCTCTAAAAGAGGCATCAACTGTTATTAAAATTATGCCCGGAGACCCCCAACTGACATCACATCCCCCTGGCACTAGGTGCTATGCAAACACAAGGTAAGAGACAGTCCCCGCCCTGAAGACCTGACAGACTAAACAGAGAAAGAAATCATGATACTCACTTTCCCAAGGGGGAACTGAGCACAGTGAAATCAAACAACTTGCAGAAGACCACAATAGAAGCAGGATTGTAGTTCCCGATTCTTAAACCACTGCCTTAATCACAGAGCTAACCTTCCTCTCACTTACTTAATCCAGCTTCTGATCCTGCAGGGGCCTCTGACACTGGTGCACCTCTGTGCCTGTTTTCTGCCTGTGGCGTGCAATTGTAATGGTTGTACCAGGTAGAGTCGGTAGCAACAAGGGTTGGGTTCACTTTCTGCTGACACCCGCCTCTGTACTGTGACCTCTGCGAGTCGGTCTCTTGAGGTTCCGCCCCGCTCCCACTGATTTCAGCTTTCAGGGGGGGAACCTCCCTGCTAGTGCAGGCTGGGCCGTCCCTTCCCCAGAAATGCTGTCCAGCAGCAGGTCTAAGCTGCCCTTAGACCTGATTATTAGTCATCACTTAACAAAACAAAAGACTCTCAGTGGAGCCTAACTATCTTTAAACAGTGGAGAGGGGTAGGGTAAATGGTACTTAGGGCTCTTAGGCAAAGCTAACATCTCCAGGCAGAAACACCTGCCCCAGCCCCCCTCTCACTCTCCACTGGGCTCTGGCATCCAAACCCCCTGCTTAGTGAGTCCAGTTCAGTTGAGGTTGAGCCCCTCATTCAGGACAGGCTAAGCACAGTTCTGCCCTTTTCTCATTCAATAACGATGACAACATTTCATTGCCCTTGCATTCAATTTGAACATTTTATTTAAGCTAATGTTAAAATTATGTAATATACAGGTTAAGGATACAGTGTCCATACATCTGGGTATAGTGCTTAAATTATCCCAAAGTACGAAGTTTGGCTTAAAAGTCATACAATACATGTAGTATATAATCAGCAATATCCCACATTTAGATTAATGTATTTAACGATATAGTTAGCATCCACATAATCAGGCACATCATTCAAGAAAAGTTATACAGAGAGTTGGTTGTAGAAAACAAATATAGCAATGAGTGTAGATTGTCCCTCAATAATTGAGCATTTAGGATTGGTTGTCCACCAGAAATGGAAAGTCAGGAAATGCAGTCCACCAGAGAAGTATTTCACAGAATCATAGAATCATAGAATATCAGGGTTGGAAGGGACCTCAGGAGGTCATCTAATCCAACCCCCTGCCCAGAGCAGGACCAATCCCAACTAAATCAGCTCAGCCAGGGCTTTGTCAAGCCTGACCTTAAACACTTCAAAGGAAGGAGATTCCACCACCTCCCTAGGTAACGCATTCCAGTACTTCCCCACGCGCCCAGTGAAAAAGTTTTTGCTAATATACTAAACCTCTCCCACTGCAACTTGAGACCATTACTCCTCGTTCTGTCATCTGCTACCACTGAGAACAGTCTAGATCCATCCTCTTTGGAACCCCCTTTCAGGTAGTTGAAAGCAGCTATCAAATCCCCCCTCATTCTTCTCTTCCGCAGACTAAACAATCCCAGTTCCCTCAGCCTCCCCTCATAAGTCATGTGTTCCAGTCCCCTAATCATTTTTGTTGCCCTTCGCTGGAAGCTTTCTAATTTTTCCACATCCTTCTTGTAATATGGGGCCTAAAACTGGACACAGTACTCCAGATGAGGCCTCACCAATGTCGAATAGAGGGGAAAGATCATGTCCTTCGATCTGCTGGCAATGCCCCTACTTATTCAGCCCAAAATGCCATTGGCCTTCTTGGCAACAAGGGCACACTGTTGACTCATATCCAGCTTCTCGTCCACTGTAACCCCTAGATCCTTTTCTGCAGAACTGCTGCCTAGCCACTCGGTCCCTAGTCTGTAGCGATGCATGGGATTCTTCCTTCCTAAGTGTAGGACTCTGCACTTGTCCTTGTTGAACCTCATCAGATTTCTTTTGGCCCAATCCTCCAATTTGTCTAGGTCCCTCTGTATCCTATCCCTGCCCTCCAGCGTATCTACCTCTCCTCCCAGTTTAGTGTCATCTGCAATCTTGCTGAGGGTGCAATCCACACCATCCTCCAGATCATTAATGAAGATATTGAACAAAACCGGCCCCAGGACCGACCCCTGGGGCACTCCACTTGATACCAGCAGCCAACTAGACATGGAGCCATTGATCACTTCCTGTTGAGCCCGACAATCTAGCCAGCTTTCTATCCACCTTATAGTCCATTCATGCAGCCCATACTTCTTTAACTTGCTGGCAAGAATACTGTGGGAGACCATGTCAAAAGCTTTGCTAAAGTCAAGAAACAACATGTCCACTGTTTTCCCCTCATCCACAGAGCCAGTTATCAGTTACTTTCCTGATTTCGCTTCTCAACGGCACTCCAGCTCATCTCTACTGGTATTGCCGATGTCTGATGATGTGTTCTAGGAAGATATCCCTCCACCACCTGGTGGCAGCTAAATCCATGAGTTGCTGCATCAGCTGAGTACAGCACTGACCGATTCCACATTCCCGCAACACTCATTCGTTACTGGGGTCTCATGCGCCCAGGGCTCCGATGTGCATGCGTTTGAACCTCGTAACCCCTAGCTCTCAAGGCGTCAGCCAGAGGGACGTATTTCTCCAGCTTTCAAGGTCAGGCATCGCAGAAGGCCGGAGTCCTGTTTTCAAAGGGAACTGTGATGTCCACCATGACAATCTTCTTCCAGTCCTCGTTGGTGATGACAATGTCCGGTCGCAGTTGGATGTCTATTCTGGGGATGGCGGAGTTCATGGCCACCTTCCCCACGGGGGTAGGGATGCATCTGACCAGGCAATCTTGGATGGCGTTATGTCGCAGATGCCAGGCTCTGGAATGGGGTTTGCAGCTACACAAGACGTGGGGCAATGTCTCATTGGCATAGCCGCACTTCCTGCATCGCTTATCCTGATTCCCATGGCAGACAGATCCATTCAGTGGGATGCAGTTGAGCCAAGCCCTGTGAATGAACCTCCAGTCAGCAAATCGAGTGAAGCTGCCCCCGGGGAGGAAGTGGTTGCTGGTGTCCCACTTGCATGTCACCTCAAAGGCCTTCTCTGGTCCTGCTTCCGTTTCAGGTTTTCCACATACTGCCAGTGGAGGGCATCCTTCAGGGTCCTCTGCAGCATGGTTCTAGCTCTCGGAATGATGAGAGTGTGCTCCATATTCTTCACCTGTGGCACCAGGACTCCCAGCTCCTGGTGTTCCTCACACCATGTCCAGTGGCAGCTGATACACTTCTCCAGTCGTCGCGTAGCATTACGGGCACGAGTCCAGAGTGAAGCAAAGCCTCCCCCATCTCTTCCAAATTCGCCTTCCAGGTAGGAGGCAACATCTTGGCTGGAGGCAGTCTTGGTGATTCGCCTTCTGATGACATCCTGCAGATCACTTCCCGTGATGTTCCTCACTGTGGCTTGTGGGCACGTCGGAAGGCATGATTGATTGCCACAACATTGCACAGATCACCCATTTGAGGGACACTGGTGCCGCCCTGCCTATGTGAGATGTACACCAGTTCATTGCTGGCTCTTTGGGGAAGAAACATCCACTTCTTCACCAGCTGCCTGATGGTGTTGTCTGCCTTGTTCAGAGGTACCTTCATCATAGCAGAGGACAAATGAAATACCTCGGATCAGGAAGATGTTTAAAGTGTTGATCTTCTGCCACGGTGCCAGTAGGAGGAGTCAATCTTGACCACGTCTCATAGGATCTCTGCAATTGTAGCCTCGGGTGTCTGATGGACGCAGAAACCCATGGGTGTGCTTCTGAGATGTTGGTATGCTTGCCCATCCTCAAGGAAGATCATGGGTTCACCCTGGAACTGAAACACCGTCGCTTGGACCGAGTCCCTTCTATTACCATCGATATGCAGGGATGCACAGTTCCTAGCACTGAAGCAGAGTCCCATCAAGTTGGCAGCCTGGCTCGTGACATCAAGCATTTCTTGGAGACTCTCAGGATTGTCTACGATCAGGACCAGTGATTTGTAACTCAACACCAGCCAAAATTGATCACTTAGGCAACACAGCTCTGTCTGCTGGATTCTTAGGCAGAGTAGATGTGTTCATGTAAATACAGTCTGATGCTGAAACCTCTCCCCATCCCCACCAGCTCATCACTAGCTGTCGGGGAGAGCTGCTTCAGACTGTGCTTACACAATAATTTAGTCTCCTGAGGGCTGTAATACTCTGGTGACTGGGGTTGGTGTGGGGAGGGTGTCTGGGTTAAGCGGCCTGTCATATACAGGAGATCAAACTAGATAATCTCATGGTTCCCTCCTGGCCTAGCACTCTGATTCTCCACTAGGGAAGCCTGTGGACAGGAAGGTCTATATCGTTACAACCATGATCTCCCAGGATTACTCGGCAAAGGCTAGCGCACAGCATGATGAGGCAAAATACCTGCACATATTGGAATAAATAAATGTCTTTGATTCCCCCCTTGTGGGTCTAAAGGAAGGATTTGAAGGAGATTAAGTGTCTGGCAGTACAAGGGAGGATGTTCCACATACAAGGGGCAGCATGAAGATGGGCAGATACAGTGGAGCATTGCAGCTGGTATCACTGGAGGGCGAGATTTGGGGGCAGGGGGCAGTGATGTGTTAAAAGGTTAGGTCCTGTTCTAAAGTTTTCTAAAGGGGACAACTCAGTGCAACACAAATTAGTCTACTCACAGGACTGCAGGCTGGGAACTCGCTGCTTTATTTAATTGTATCACAGCAGAGTGGGAGGGAAGGAATTCCCATTGACTAAACAAAAAGTAAGGGAGCGGTGGAGCATGGCTCCATCCCATAATACTCTGGGTAACCAAGCTAACTCTGTCATGACCACTTCACTGCAGAAAGCCCACTGAAGTCGATGGAAAGATCCTCTCTTTGACTCCACTAGGCTTTCTATCAGGCCTGGGGCCAGATGGGTAGGGCTGCAATGGGCATTGCAGCCACTTATGCAAAGATGGGACTTGGTCCCTTTAGCTGGGATTTTTCAAATGAGCCTAAGGGAGTTAGGCACCCATCTAATGAAATATGGGTACTGTCAAGGCTGATTCCCCACTCTGGCACTTTGAGTGCAGAAGGTGGGGGCCCGCAAGGATTCTAAAAATTAATACTGGCCACTCCAGGCTTGTATTAAACTCCAAAGGTTACAACTTCTCTCTGACCTTGGATGGTAGATGCTGCCACCACCCAAGTGCAGAAAGAACCCCTTTGGACCCAAGAAGGTGCACTTGGGAATTCCTCCCTGGGGGGTACCCTCAAGCCCTTTCACCCCCCGCCCCCCGCCCCTTCTCCAGGGAAGAGCTGAGAAAGAAAACAAAGGAAATCAGCTGTTGCCACCAGCTAATGAAACAACATGCGCACAAACCTCTTAGGACACAAAAAAAACCAATCCTGTTCTTAAAAAAGGTCAATTTTTATTAAAAACAAAAAGAAAGAAAATACATCTGGCACTTAGGCTATTGCTAGATTTAAAAAGAGTAATATAATAATTAAGCATCAAGAATGGTTTTCTTGAGGTCCAGCTTAATGGTTGCAAGCAAAACAAAAACAGTTGGGGGTTAGCATAAGAGGATAATCCATAAGCCAATAAGAAATAAAAGAAATAACCCTAATTGTGTCTTCCTAGACATTCCCTGATCTCCTTACATATCTGGGGTTTCAGATAAGTAATTACTAGGTATAATTTGATGCTTTTTCATACCTGGTTTAGCTTTTTTACACCATTGCTGCTCTGTGTCTCCTCTCTCCGGAGAACAACAACAGACAGACAAAGGGAAAGTTTTTTTCCCAATTTTAAAAAGTTCTAGCCCTCCATAGGCTCTTTTGGTCAGGTGCCCACTCTCTTCCTTTTACCTATGGGCTTTGTTAACCCTTTACAGGTAAAGCAAGTAGAGAACAGCTACTAACAGGGATTTTATAGTTAACTGGCTACTAACAGGGATTTTATAGCTAACATTATTGTTAGTATCTGAGCAGCTCACCATCTTTACTGTATTTATCCTCACAAAACCCCAGAGAGGCAGCAAAGTGCTATTATACCCCCGTCTTGGATGGGGAATTCAGATGGAGATGGGGTAAGTGACTTGCCCAAGGTTACGCAGGGGGTGCGTGGGACAGCACAGAGAATTGAATGCCGGTCTCCCAAACCCCCAACTAGCAGCTTAACCACTAGGCTGTCCTAAGTGGTTTAGGTACCTTTGAAAATGCTACCTTCATGCCTGCAGAGACAAATCAGCCAGTCTGTGAGGGAGTCTGAGTAGAAGAAAAAAACCTGACTGTGCTGTGAAGTTTCAAGTGGATTTCTTTCCGCTGGCTAAGAGATTTTTCAAGGCAGCGAAACGTATGGCTCGTTATCCGGATTAATGTTATTACCCTCATTTTTCAATAAATATACTGTGTCAGAATTTATAGCCTCGCTGTTCTTTTCGTGAAACGCAATAGGGCTCCCTTAGCATGCCAGGGTTACATTAGAGTGACAGGAGCAGCCGGGGGAGGTAAATACGCCGCTCCCTGTTGTTATGTTTCACTCGTGCGCCAGGCCAGATCTGTGACAGCTTTTGGCTAACGCTGCGCAGAGGTGAATAGAAAAGAAATGGCAGGCACGTCATTTTAAGTAAACAACTGAGCCAGATTCATTTGATCTATTTATCTGGGCCTCTGGAGAGTGTTAGTGTTGGTGAAAGGAGCATGGAACGACTGAAGTTCTCCTCAGAACAGTTACATGGCACCCTGAATGTGCTCCTCTTGTGGGGTAAAGCTCTGCTCTGCTCCACCTCTACCCCCGACTCGTCTCCTGAGGGATCCCTCAACCCCCACCTCTTGAGTCTTGTGGCCCTGATACCCCCCCGCCCCCCCACTGCCTATAACAGTCTTCTCCATAGGGCAAGCACTTTGTCCCCAGCCCTGGAGAATTTTTGACAGGGAAACCTCCCTTGCTGTGTTCTGTTATCTTCTGACAGAAGTAGGGAGTCTCAGGTTTCAGTGAAATGCTTTTATTTCACTGTTACTTCAACAATGTAACAGATGGAAACGCATTCAGTGTCTTATGCAGAGAAGCTGCCAGCTCTGCCTCCACATCTCCCTCGCCTCCTGACTGCGCTGCCCACTGGATTCATGCACTGTCTGCAAGGTGGCCCTGTGTCACGTTGTCCTGACCCTCTGTGGACTCACAAGCCCATCTGATGGTTGGAGGACATTCTCGTGTCTGGGTTTTTAAACCTGAATGGGAATGGACCAAGTTGGTCCTCATTTTTGTTCTGTTTAACATGATTATTTTCCAAAGCTTTCTGCATGGTAGTGGAAGGAGCCAGACCAACAGCCCTAGCGATAGAAATTCTCTGTATATCCACGGCATGGGTACAGCATGGAATGACACGTTCAACTCAGTCCATGCACTAGGAACCTCCGGAGCTCTGAGCTGTTACAGAACAAGCAAAAGAGACAGACTCTGGGTCTGTTGTAGACTCACAATCTCGCTGGATCATGCACAGAGGGGGACACATGACACCCACTGATCAGTGGGATAAAGTGACTTCCCCCATGTTGCTCAGCCATGAGCTGAAACCAGGTTCTGGAGCTAGGATTTAAAGGGACGTTCAGTCTCCCTTGCCCAGTCAGTCCCGGGCCTCCCTGCTGACACGGACTACAATGGCGTTAGTGATCATGTGGATACCTGTCTACTGGTTCCACAGAACTCCCATCACTTTAGGCCACCAAGCAGCCATTAGACAGTAACAGTGTTTACTGATCTGACAATCCTTTCATAACATGGCAATTTTACAGACCTCCCAGGTCCCTTCATCTGGCTATGCTTCTCTCTTACACCTTGCTGGGGATTTTTTTTTTAATGGATCGAAGGTAGATTTAAAACAACACAAAAAAACAACCACCTTAGGCCAGATTCTCTCCTGATTTACTCTCAAAGTCTTGCACTGGGTGTAAATCAGGACAGAAATTGGCTTTCCACAGACTCAATCATTTATCTTGCCCCCATTGGCGTTTAGTAGGCTGACAATTTAATTGTGTTTATTTTCTTCCTGCTCAGTTTCAAGCGGCTACTCCACCCCCTGCCCCCGTTTTCCATAACAGTGGCTCACAGAATGTATATGGGGGAAAAAAAGACCTTCCTCATAGATTATTTGCAGCTCTGCTGGGAGACCCAAATTGGGCTGCTTTTTAAAATGGGTGTGTGGCAGGGGGGAGATAAATGAGACCCTCTGCCTTTTTTCACTGATACCCTTTGGAGAAACTCTTTTTAACCTTAATGTGCACATAAAGCAGCCGCAGTGGATGGCTGGCTGCACACTAAATGTTTTCCTGGGTGTTCCCCTTCTGTACCAGCCAACTCTTCCCCAATAGCAGGAAGGCAGCCAAGATAAGGAAATATTCATCACGGCTGCACTTTATTATTTCAGTGGAAACAAAGGATCATATGAGTTTGCGTGTTGCAGGCTCTATCTTTCTTGACTCAGGCATTTGAGACTGGGATTTTGAAGCCTTCCAGTTTCTAAGTGGCTTGTTTGAGCCTAGCCCACGTAAGTAGTGACTAGATGGTAACTGAGAACCGTTTGGTGGTCTCAGTAAAATTATTCCTAGTACAAGTACTTAGCAGGCACCTGTAGCTGCAACAACTGGATATAATGGGCCTGATTCTATACAGCTTTCTTTGTGTCATTTACGCCCGAGAAAAGTGACCATATCCGAATGGCACCATTTTGCATGGGCTGTGGTGCAGGATAAGGTGCAGGGCAATGGTGAATCAAGCCCAAGCAGTGTTTCCTTCTGGACACACATCTGCATCACTGTAGAATCTGAGCACCTTCCAGCAGGTCACACACTGAGGCATTAGCAAAGTGAGAAAATTAGAACCCAGGGACTCCTAGCTCCTGACTCCTAGTCCCCTGTTCTATCGACTACATCACCCTGCCTCCTGGAGCCCCCACTCCAGTAGGAATCAAGGCCACCGATACAATGCAGGGGGGATCACAGTCCCATCACATTAGCCCCTCAGCTATCCTCTCAATGTCCATGGGGTGGCACATGTTCAGGGCCTCATCTACAACCCATTGAAGACAATGGGAGACTTTCTGGGAATGAATCCATAGTGGCCTCACTTGCAAGAGTCCACACCTCTTGCAGCATGGAGAACGTAAATGAAACCCAAGTGCAGCAGCCTCCACTGGGTAGCCAATATTGAGCAACGGCGGCCATGTGGTGGCATCTGAGATGCTACAGTGTGGCCTTGCACTGGAAAATGAAATAGCCATGGTGTTCTCCCGGGGCTGCCTGTAAATGTTGGCTTTTTGTGCCACTCCTAGGAAATTCCCCACAGTCAGATGCTTGAAATCAGTGTCTGATCCCTCACACGACAAGGCCTCACTCATGTGACCTCAGCGGGTTATTTGAGTGAGTCAAAGTTGCAGAATCAAGCTGTTAGCAATGAGACCTAATCAGGAAACAGGACTGTTAGCAGTTAGCAATGCAGTAGCACAGTACTTAATGGCTGGGCAGGTACCAGATAACAACCTGTGAGATCTCACCAATCAGCAGATTACACAGGCTACTTCCTTTCTTGAACTAGAGTAGCAAGCCCAGGGACACCTGTAGTTTCTTGCCTAACACACCAGACCTTCATGCTGCTGAGACAGCAAAGGAAAGAGCAGAGAGGAAAAGAAGAAGCTAGAACCAGAAACGTTCCCATCGAGTGTTAAATTCAAACCCAGATAAAATTCCTCTGACATCAGTGTAATAATAATACTTAGCACTTCTTACACCTAGCGAATCTTCACCACATGCCTATGCGGTACAGGAGGCGCATGGGGACAGAGCCACGAAAGGACACAGGCATTGCAACACTGAGTGCTGCAACACCTGACTCATAGACTTGAAGGCCAGAAGGGACCATCATGATCATCTATTCTGATCTCCTGCATGCTGCAGGACAGAGACACTCACCCACCCGGTCCTGTAATAGACTCCTAACCTCTGGTTGAGTTACTGAAGTCTTCAAATCACGGTTTAAAGACTTCAAGTTACAGAGAATCCACCATTTATACTAGTTTAAACCTTCACGTGACCCATGACCCATGCTGCGCGGGAAGGCGAGACAGCCTGCCACCAAGTGGAATTCACAACCCTGAGAGGTGCCCAGATTCTCCACTCTTTGTATGGGGAGGGTTAAGTGCCTAAGAAAGGGATTGACAGAAGTCAGCAAGCTAAGCCTGGAGCCACCTAAGCTAGCCTACAGGAAATGCTGAGGAGAGAGATGGGTCCTGTTTTGGGAAGGGAAACAATATGGGCGGTGAACCCTACCCCCTCTACTGATATGATTCAATATATTATTCAGTCACTAGATTTCTCTCTGTGCTGTACAGCAGACTGGGTGTGCTCCCTGGCAGAGAAAGCTGGGAAAGCTGCAGGGAAGCCTTGTTTTCTTGTCGGTAGTTGTTCTCTTTAATGAATCCATCCTGTTTAAGAACTACTGTGAATCTATATCTCATGATATCTTCCAGCCCTGTCACCTCCCCACATGCTGAGTTTTGGACCTGGGGACAGCCTGTATATGTATTGGAATTACTGTTGTTATTCACTGCCATATTAATAATGAGCCATTTTCTGAAGTCCTTATTTCGTCAGCCTTTAACCAGTGACCTGGCTTAGCACATGCAATCGTATCTCCCCTTGGTTACTGGCTCTGCAACTATACATCTGCTGATGTAACTAAGGGGTTAGGGTAGCACCAAGGATGACCTGGTTTCTAGACCCAGTTTGGGGAGAGGTCTCTGTTCCCCACGAGCAGATACAAACAGTCATGAATAGGAGCCAACTAGCCATGCTTCAAGCATAGGCCAGAGCAGATATCCCTCTTCCTTCATCCATGGGCAAGCACCTACTTCCTCCATCTTCACATCAGCACAGAAAGACAATCACGTTTACCCTCCCACTCAGCCATCCCCAGGTCAGGAAGTCACCCTCTTGAACAGCTTCTCCTGTGTTCTGGTGGGTGTTGAGGTGGTGGTTGTGGCTGCTGAGTACAGGTGTGTACGGGGGGGGTGTACATTGGAGCAGGTTAGTGATGGTGCGGGTACATGGGCATGGTAGCGCTGGCAGGCTGAACAGGCAGAAGGTGGCGTTGGGTAGATGTACGTTTGGAGAGAGGTGTTACTACGTTGAAGCAGCTCTGTGGTGGAGCTGCTGAGGAGGAAGAGGTAGGAGATGCTGTTGGGTTCCTGACTGTCTGTGGGTTGAGTTTTTGGTGGGCGGATACAAGTGGCAGGTGATGGTGCCAATAGGTGCGACAGATGTGTGACAGTATTAGAGAGCGTGTATTGGTCTTGGGCGCTGATGGTAGCTGGCAACAGGTGGGAGGTGTTGCTAGTGGGCATGTGATCCTTCTTACTGGGGTTCAGAGACTGAAACTTTCTCATTGTTGAGAAAATGCACTCGCCCCAAAAGCACTTGTGCTGGACCTGCCAAACTGTTCTTCTGCACTGTACAGTCATGAAACATTGGACCTTTCAGCCAGGGGTGTTGCCTAATTTATGAAATTATTCCTCTGTACTCTCATTGTTACTGACCATTAATTGCACGGGGACTAGGGTAGGAGCAATGTGTGCTCCAGAGGCTGCCAAATGAAATGGATGCAGCCAAGTGAAAAGGGAAGGTCAGGTTCGGAAGTCTGAGAGAGAGCTGCAAGGTTTCCCGTTTGACATCTCGGGTTTGGCATCTTGAATGGCCTGATGGATGTTTTCGTTGTTTGTTCTGTGACCAGGTGAAAAGACTATAGAACATGATATTTTCACTGCTGGTGGCTCATCTGTAGTTATTTATTTACGTATTTATTATGGCTTTTATTTACGTATTTATTATGACTTATCCTACATCCAGAGAGGACTCATCCCAACCATGGGACGCGCTTGATACCATTTGATAATGTAAAATGAAATGGACGCAGCCACGTGAAAAGGCACCATTTGATAATGTAAAATATACATAATCAGTACAGAGCCTTCCTCAGTTGCTCCTGTAATACAATCCCCCAGCCATAGGAAAAATGTAAGTGACTTTTAATTCTTCGGCCAAAGATCCACCAGGGCCCACCACCTGCCCTCACTCTTCACAACCTTAGGGCCACTGGCCTATGAAAAACCATCTAGCTACAGTGAGTCATCCTGCAGAGTGTATTGCTGAGAAAGATGGGAGTGGAATCTGGGGGAGTGAGGGAGCAGACTTGATTGTGGTTTTATTTGTTTGGCCAAATGGTTCTACTCATGGGACCATTAGCGAAGGCCTGTTGTTCCGGCTGAACAGATTGTCGGCTGGTATAAATCAGTATCGCTCCACTGACTTCAATGGAGTCATGTTGATTGACATTAGCTGAGGATTTGGCCCTCTGCATGGATCCAGATCATTCTGTGCCCAGTGTCTGGTGGGTCTGAAGTGACAAAGCTTTCTTTGGTCGGTCTAATCTCCAAAGCGTGATGGGTCAGTTTTGCTTCATCCCACTTAGCTTTGTGTAAGGGGACTGTTGGCCCCTTACTGAAACTTAATGGGATTTTTAGGTTGGCCCTCTCCCAGTACCAAAAAAAGGAGGCTGGGACGATGGAAGGGACTGACAGTCCCCAGGGCCAATGGGAGAGGCCAACGTGCCAATTCAGCCTGATTGACAGGGCAGGCAGGATAATGAGGGAGTCAGGAGCCTGGGGGGGTCCCATCCTCCGTGTGAGCTGGCGCTGGCTGGGCCAGCATGGGGCCAAGCTACGGCGAGAGCTGGAGCCCAAGCTGAGCTGGGAGCAGAATTGCACCAGCCAGAGAGAACCAGAGAAGCAGCCCAGGGAGCCGGGCCACGTTGGGAGCAGCGCAACAGCAGCCCGAGGCAGAGGAGCAGCCAGAGAGCTGAACTGGAGGCAGAGATGCAGCTGCGCTCAGGCAGAGTGGGGTGGAGCTGGAGCTGGAGCAGTCCAGAGCTGGGTGCGGTGAACAGCTGGGGAGAGCAATGGGGACTGTGGGCACAAGGCCCAGCGCAGGGAGGTGCCACTAGCCAAGAAGCCTTGCCGGCCAGACTTGGGGGGGATCATAATCCTGATGGGGGAGGGCTGACACTTGGAAGAAAGTTCCTGCCACTTGAGTCTGAAGGCGTGTGGCCATCACCAGAGCAAGTGTCCGACCCGCAGCATCCCTGCAGCACAGCCAGGGCCTGGGCAGAAGGCCTGGGACGTGTAAGGAACAAACTGTGAACTTCCCTTACATTCCAGGGACTCAATTTGGGGTTCCCTCGTGCCACAGAGCGGGGTTACATGTTTTCCTTTAACCTTTCCCATTTTTTTCCTTTATTTTTTTTAATTAGTTGCTGTTTAATAAATTGTACTTACTTTGAACTATACACAATGATCAATGGGCCAGGGAAGTGTCCAGTGCAGAGATAACATGCCGAAATGGGGACACCCTGGACCCTGTCCTAAGTGACCATGACAAGATTAGGGGCTGAGCCCCGAGGAATCCTGAGCCCAGCCTTGTCAGGGTTACAAGGACTCTGCCACACCAGAGAGTGGAAGGGGAGTCCTCGAGGTCAGGCAGGCCTCTGAGTAAAGGGAGTGGGAGTGAGGACTCAGATCCTTTCGCTATCCGACTCCCCCAGGGTAGTGTATAAGCCAGGAAAGTTCCCCACAATACTGGGACCATTCCCCAATTTACATCTGCATTTTCTTTTTCCAAATAAAGTACATTTTTACTTTGAGCAGAGAAGAGATTTTGGAGGGGAAGGAGAAAGAGAGCGGGGGGCAAGGTCTACTGTGGGAGTTGTAGGTGCTCAGCACCTTGAAAACAGGATATTTAAGTGCCAAAATATGGATGTAGTTTCCTTACTTTAGACATCCAAGTCTGGGCTACGTTTCTTGCCCCCGGCCATACTGTCAGTGGGATAACAGAGAAGTAGCTCCCAGCTCCTTCTCCTGGGCAGAAATTAAATGCCTCCTTCTTAGGCAAGCATCCAGATGGAACATCTGAACATTCAGTGGTTCTGCCATCACCAGTAAGGACACCATGGAGCATCTGATGAAGAAATGCAGGCACAGGATGAACGATCCAAGCCAAACAGAACTGGAAATGGAACAGTCAACCCTGCAGAACATTGTACAATTAAATTATTTAATTGTGTAAAGGAAACCTTCCTCTCTTGCACTGAAAGGCCACATCTGGCAAGCATTGTATAACGTTAAAAATTAGAAAAATAAAATATAGTTTTAATCGTTTTTTGGTTGACAAAATAAATAAAAAAATTCCACCGAATCTCTTAATAGACTGCTGTGCCACTCTTCAAGATCCAGCAAATTTCCAGTGTGTTCAAATCTCCTTTATTGTAACCAAAAAAACCCGCATCTCAGTAAATCTCCATTCTCGCCACTTAGAATGCAAGTAACTCCCATTGATGTCAACAGAAATGACTCTCATCCTGCGATACAGGCATAGGGTCCCAGGAAAAAAATAATTACTTTTTTTACCTCCTTGTGGACATTTGATGACTTAGGAGAAGTAAGAGATGGTCTATTAGGTTATTCTTGTCCATACTCTGTTACCCAGGCAGGCTCGTTCCAGATCATCTGAAGTTTTATTAAATTAAATACGTAATGAAGAATATCTACTGAAGCTTGGCTAAAGGGGTGAGATGACTCCGGCACTTTCTCCCACGCTGTGCCTCACACGAATGGGGCTCCTCATAAACATCCACAAAGCCACCTCATTGTCCTCCTTTAAGCCCCTCCTTACAGCTCTCCTCTGTTGTAATGCCTACAAAAAATCTGAGAAGGTTTAGGCCACTGCTGTGCTGAGACTGCTGCTTATCATGCCCATCAGTGTTGTCTTATTGTTTCCTTGTGTTCCCCTGTCTGTCTCCAACATTGTCTCTTGTCTTATACTTAAGCTCTTTGGGGCAGGGATCACCTTTTTGTTCTGTGTTTATACAGTGCCTGGCACAATGGCATCCCTGGGTCATGAGTGGGACACAGGTACTAGGGTAATACAAAAACTAAAAATATCTGATGTGTGTAAACACAAAGAGAAAGCAATTGCTTAGCTGCTGATCCTGCAACCACTTACGCATATGTTTACCTCTACACCATCACCAGGCCCACTGAAGTCAATGGGACTACTCACACTTACAGCTGACTGAATAACAGGTTTTTCAGTTTAGTGGCAATTCTGAAAAAATAAAAATAAAATAATTTTAGATTGAACCAAAAACAAATTTTGTGGCGAATCAAAAAAAAAAAAAGTTCTGAATCAAATTAAATGTTTTGTTCAAGCCTGTAGTGAGGTGGAGGGGCCTCCCACTGAGCCTGAGACGCATGGACCCCTACACTCTCCCTGGTGGGTGGAGCCAAGCCAGTCCCGCCCCCTGCACCAGAACCAGTGGGGAGGGACAGGAAGTATAAAAGGTGGGCACGTCAGCTAAATTGGGCCAGAGCCAGCGAAGGAGGCAGATGCCTCTAGCCTGCTGCAGGACTCTGGACCAGACCCCAAGCTGGGCGACACCCTGCCCCCGCCGGAGACCGAGAGTGGAGAGGAGCTGCTGGGACTGCCGTCCACCTCTTAACCTGAGGAGACCAAGGACCTGCAGACTATGGAGCCACTGTAATGGACTGTGGTAGGAAGTAGCCCAGGGGAACCAGACGTTAGTCAGGTTGTGCTGTTGCCATGAGAGTCACCGTGTTTTGGCAGGATCCCCGCTGGCCCAGTGGCAGGGAATTGGGCTGGGACCAGGTGGCATAGGGTGCCCAAGTCCCCCTACCTGCCCTGCCACCAACTTCAACCTTCAGATGGTGGCCTCTTCACCCTAGGACGAAAACCCTGTACCTTGTTTATGCCTTGCCCCGCCAGAAGGCTGCAAGCCCCGATACTGTGTGTGCTGTCTGCCTTAGCCAGGGGGCTAATCTGTGGACTGCTTACTGTTCTGCCCCACCTGGAGGGTCAGAGCCACTGACTGTGTGTAGTCTGCCTTAGCCATGAAGCTAGGCTAAAGACTGCTTGATGCTGGTGCTCTACCCCGCCCAGTGGACCAGGGCCAGACGGTGAGAACCGTTCGCCCCAACCAGGAGGCCTGGGCTAGGGACCGCAAATTAACTGTTGTTTATTGCCTGACACAGCAGGTCGGAGTGGCCTCCCTCTGAGCCTGAGATGGAGGGACTACTACAAACACTAAATGCTTTGAATATTCTTTCCTGTGGGTATTTTGCACTCTTGCTTGTGGAGCTCAGGCCTCCATAAAAACTGAGAGGAAAGGAAAGAAGGAACGCTAGCTAGCTCACTCGCTCTTTGGGGCAAGGGAAGCTTGCTGTGCGTTGTGTGAAGAAATATTTCCTTTTGTGTGTGTTAAACCTGCTGCCTATTAATTTCATTGGGTGACCCCCTAGTTCTTGTGTTATGAGAAGGAGTAAATAACACTTCTTTATTTACTTTCTCCACATCAGTCATGATTTTATAGATCTCTCTCATATCCCCCCTTAGTTGTCTCTTTTCCAAGCTGAAAAGTCCCAGTCTTATTAATCTCTCCTCATAAGGAAGCTGTTCCATACCCCTAATCCTTTTTATTGCCCCTTTCTGAACTTTTTCTAATTCCAATATATCTTTTTTGAGATGGGGCGACCACATCTGCACACACTGGGTATTCAAGATGTGGGCTTACCATGGATTTATATAGAGGCAACATGATATTTTCTGACTTATCTGTCCCTTTACTAGTGATTCCCAACATTCTGTTCTCTTTTTCGATGGCTGCTGCACACTGAGTGGATGTTTACAGAGAACTATCCACAATGACGCCAAGAGCTCTTTATTGGGTGGTAACAGCTCACTTTGGATTTTTTTAAAAGTCAAAATGTTTAGTTTTGACCATTTTGAAATATTTCATTTGGACTTTTCTTTTGAAACGGCATTTCACTTTCAAATCTGGCCTATTTGAAACACACACACACACCCCCCTTGAAAAAAATTGTTTTGAGTCAGCTCAAAAGGTTTCAGTCTACTCTAAACGAAGTTCTTTCAAGTTATTTAAGTTGAGGAAAATTCTGAAAAACCGATTTCGGTTTGAATTTATCAGTTCTCTTTTTCAAATTTTCAAACCTGAAACAGCCTTCATTGTCTCAGCTCGATTTATAAATTCCAAGGCCAGAACAGGCCATTGTGAACACCTAGCCTGAGCTACTGTATAACCCAAGCCAGAGAACTTGGTCTCACTTCAACTTCCATCCATTGGATCATGGTAGACCTTTCTCTGCTAGACTGAAGAGCCCATTATTAAATATTTATTCCCCCTGTAGACACTTATAGACTAATTAAGTCACCCTTTAACCTCCTCTTTGTTAAGCTAAACAGATTGAGCTTCTGGAGTCTGTCACTAGAAGGCAGGTTTTCTGAATGATTTTAATCGTTCTCACAGCTCTTCTCTGAATCTTCTCCAATTTATCAACATCCTTCTTGAATTGCGGGCTCCAGAACTGGACACAGTATTCCAGCAGCAGTCACACAAGTGCCAAATGCAGACTTAAAATAAACCTCTCTACTCCTACTCGAGATATCCCTGTTTCATGCATCCCAGGATCACATTAGCTCTTTTGGCCACAGCATTACATTGGGAGCTCATGTTCAGCTGATTATCCACTATGACCCCCAAATCTTTTTCAGAATCCCTGTTTCCCAGCTTAGAGTACTGGGCCTGTTAGTATAGCCTACATTCTTTATTCCTAGATGTATACATTTAAATTTAGCCTATTCAAATACATATTGTTTGGTTGTACCCAGTTTACCAAGCAATCTAGATTATTCTGAATCAGTGACCTGTCCCTTTCCTTATTTACCACTCCCCCAATTTATGTGTCATTGGCAAACTTTATCAGTGATGATTTATGTTTTCTTCCAGGTCATTTATGAAAATGTTAAATAGTGTAGGGGCAAGAACCAATTCCTATGGGGCCAAGAACACACCTGCTAGATGAAAAGGAGTACTTGTGGCACCTTAGAGACTAACCTATTTATTTGAGCATAAGCTTTCGTGAGCTACAGCTCACTTCATCGGATGATGATTCTCCATTTACAGTTACATTTTGAGACCTATCAGTTAGCCAGTTTTTAAGCCATTTAATGTGTGTCATGTTCATTTTATATCATTCTAGTTTTTTAATCAAAATATCATGCATTGCCAAGTAAAATGCCTTACAGAAGTCAAAGTATATTACGTCAACACTATTACCTTTATCAACCAAACTTGTAATCTTGTCCAAAAAAGATATCAAATTTGTTTGACAGGATCTATTTTCCATAAACCCATGTTGATTTGCAATAATTACATTACCCTCCTCTAATTCTTTATTAATTGAGTCCCATATCAGCTGCTCCCTTATCTTGCATTGAATTGATGTCAGGCTGGCAGACCTATAATTACCTGGGTCATCCCATTTACTCTTTTTAAAAATTGCCAGTGCATTGTCTTGCTTCCAGTCTTCTGGAACTTTCTCAGTGCTCCAAGACTTACAGAAAATCAACATTAATGGTCCAGTGAGCTTCTCAGCCAACTATTTTAAAACTCTTGGATGCAAGTAATCTGGACTTACTGATTTAAAAATGTCTAACTTTAGTAGCTTCTCTTTAACATCCTCCAGAGATACTAGTGGAATGGAAAGAGTTTAATCACCATATGATGAGGCTACCTCATCTTTCCCCCCCAAATACAGAACAGAAATATTTATTGAATACTTCTTCCTTTTCTGCATTATTGACAATTCTACCATTTCCATCTAATAATGGAACAAGAGCATTATCAGGATTCTTTTTGTTCCTAATATATGTTAAAGAGTCCTCCTTATTTTCCTTAACTCTGCTGGCCATAGATTTCTCCTTGTGTCCCCTTGCTTCCCTTATCCATTTTCTACAATTCCTAATTTATATTCATTCCTATCAAGTTTCCCTCTCTTCCATTTGTTTATAAAATAGGATGTGAATCCTTTAGACTGAGTCCTTTGTTTAGTCCACCAAGGGCATCAGTGATGCAAGCTTCCTAACTTTACCCTCTGCCCAACTTGCCTCAGCCATGACTTGGAAGGATCTCTAGAGATCAAAGGGTAGTTCAGCTGCCACAATCACTCCAGGTTCGGCTTCTCTGCTGAGAATGGGCATTGTGGTACCTATCCAATGGGAAATGGAATAAGACCCCCCCAGTTCTTTTCTCACAGGTTACAGAACAACCGTGGACTTTTGTTAGTGACTGAACATAACTTTTGATCGGTATCAAATCAGGACGTATCTGAGCTCATGAAATAGCCCTGAGCCATGTGTTCTCCGTAGCGTTCTCACTTCTTAACAGCTGGTAATTTGCAAAAGCTTATTTTTGATAATAAATGTCTGCATGAGTGGATTCCTTTTTAAGTACTAATAAATGCTAAGGGCACCCAGTGTTTCCTTCAAAATGATACAATCCTAAACGATCCCTATTAGTTAAAAATGTGTAAATTCTGAACAGCTGTTGCCCCTAATTCATTCACATCCTTTGCAGGGGGGGAAAAAAAGATCCCCTTGTAATTTCATTAGCCCACCGCCCTCCGAAGTGCCAGTCCAGGGCATGAGTCACCATCACATTACAAAGCAACCAAAGTGCTTGAGTTAGCAACCAGAAAGCACTGGGCATGAGCAACAGAAGGTAGGACATGACTCCAGTGCATGCTGGGTAATTATTTTCTCAGTGCCCCAAAGCTTCTAAGGAAGAGGAGAGAGGAGAGGTTAGCAAGAGGTGAATGGGAATCTTGTGGTAATTCCAACAGGAGGCTAATCATCTTCACATTTATGGTTTGTTTAATGGTCCTTCCAATGCTAACTGCCTCTAAGCTCCCATAAAAATAAACCAGAAATCCTTACCCCACCCTTAACCCACTCCCTAAGCACTCAAGAAAATATCATAATAAAATAATAATAATAAAAAGGACACAAATAAAAGGAAAAGCATACCTTGCAACTGAAAACAGAAACGTGCCTTCTCAATGTCCTCCTCTCCTGAGTGCTGCATCGTTGGCACCAGCATCATGAAAAGGCGTTAGCCCGATGTAGAATTCAGCAATGCTGCACACAGCTGGCCTGAATGGGAATCCAAGTTGTTATTCTCTTGCTTTCTAGGGGCTTGCTCCTGCACAGTGCTGATGCCAAGGTGCTGCAGGTCTGAGCGCAAGGTGGAAAGTGATGGGTAGGAGAGGAGGTGTGCACAGCCTCTCTCAGACATTAAGATGGCTGGCAGCAAGACAAGCTAGGCAGACAGGTAGATGAGAGCTAACAGTAGGGGACATTCGCAGCCGAACCCGGCCACCACCTCCGTCAGCACTGGCTGGGTTGCGGCAGCTTTCTTGCACGGACATAGTATTCGGATGGAAGAGCAACAAACTGCAAAGTGTGCTGGCCAAGGTACGCACTACGCAGCTGGTGACCACAAGGTCACCAAAAGCTTCAGCGGCGCAATAAGACCACCAACACACACTGAATATCCAGCCAGACTGCCTTACGGACCTTGAGGAGATTGATCCGGGTGGCACCAATGGTCCAGCTAGCCCAGTATCCTGTTTTCCAACACCAATGCCAGGTGCTTCAGAGGGAATGAACAGAACAGGTAATCGCCAAGTGATCCATTCCCTGTCTCCCATTCCCAGCTTATGGCAGTCAGAGTCTTAGGGATACCCAGAGCACTGGTTGCATCTCTGCCCTTCCTGGCTAATAGCCATTGATGAGTCTATCCTCCATCAACTTATCTCGTTCTTTTTTGAACCCAGTTATATTTGCGGCCTTCACAACATCCCCTAGCAACGAGTTCCACAGGGTGATTGCATTGTGTGAAGAAGTACAGCCTTTTGTTGGTTTTAAACCTGCTGCCAGCTAATTTCATTGGGTGACCCCTGGTTCTTGGGTTACGAGAAGGGGTAAACAACACTTTTTTCCTCCACACCATTCACGGTTTTATAGACTTCTAACAAATCCCTCCCCCACTTAGTTGTCTGGTTTCTAAAATGAATAGGCCCAGTCTCTTTAATCTCTTCTCACACGGAAGCTGTTCCAGACCCCAAATCATGTTTGTTGCCCTTCTCTGTACTTTTTCCAATTTCAATATCTTTTTGGAGATGAGGCAGCCAGAACTGCACACAGTATTCAATACCATGATTTTATAGAGTGGCATTGTGGTATTTTCTATCTTACTATCTATCCCTTTTCTAATAGTTCCTAACATTGTTAGCTTTTTTGAAGGCTGCTGCACATTGAGTGGCTGTTTTCAGAGAACTGTCCACAATGATTCCAAGATCTCTTTCTTGTAAAGAGAGTGGTCAGTTTGGATGGGCTATTACCAGCAGGAGAGTGAGTTTGTGTGTGTGGGGGGGGTGGAGGGTGAGAACCTGGATTTGTGCTGGAAATGGCCCAACTTGATTATCATACACATTGTAAGGAGAGTGATCACTTTAGATAAGCTATTACCAGCAGGAGAGTGGGGTGGGAGGAGGTATTGTTTCATGGTCTCTGTGTATATAATGTCTTCTGCAGTTTCCACAGTATGCATCCGATGAAGTGAGCTGTAGCTCACGAAAGCTTATGCTCAAATAAATTGGTTAGTCTCTAAGGTGCCACAAGTACTCCTTTTCTTTTTTCTTGAGTGGTAACAGCTCATTTAGACCCCATCACTTTGTATGCGTAGTTGAGATTATATTTTCCAGTGTGCATTACTTTGCATCTATCAATATTGAACATTATCTGCCATTTTCTTGCCCAGTTTTGTGAAACCCCTTTGTAACTTCTCGCAGTCTGCTTGGGACTTAACGGTCTTGAGTATTTTATATAGTTCGCAAATTTTGCCACTTCACTGTTAACCTCTTCTTCCAAATCATTTCTGAAAATGTTGAACAGCACAGGTCCCAGTACAGATCCTTGTGGAACCCGCTATTTACCTTTCTCTATTATGAAAACTGACCATTTATTCCTACCCTTTGTTTCCTATTTTTTAACCAGTTACTGATCTATGGGAAGACCTCCCCTCTTATCCTATGACTGTTTACATTGCTTAAGAGCCTTTGGTGAGGAACCTTGTCAAAGGCTTTCTGAAAGTCCGAGTACTCTATATCCACTGGATCACCCTTCTCCAAATGTTTTGCTAACCATATATATATGGCCACAAATGTGCAGGACACTTAACGGCTGAATAAAATCCACAGTCCCTTCCCTGAAGAATCTGAGCTTAATCCTGCAAACACTTACTACTGAATATAATGCTCCCTGCTGGGAATAACCAAAGTCTGGGGGGGCCGATTCTGATCTCAGTTACATTGTTGTAGAATGGGAGTGCGACAGGCATTCCTACGTGCATCTCACTTTCCCTTTGGGCGTTGCATTGCTAGGCGCAGAGCGTAATGGATTAAAAAGCTGCTGTCGGGCCAGAACAGGAGATGTGGATGTGTGACACGTAACTGGACTGGTATGAAACGGCCGTTAAATGACTGACTGAAACCCAACCCATCGCAGTAGAGGATCCAGAAAGGCAACAGAATCCCCCATGGCCAGGACATTCACACCTACCTACTAACAGGCAAGAGAAAAGAGATTTGCCCTTCTTCCCCCACCTCTCTGCAGGAAAGGCCCTGCACTGGAGAACCAAGGTGCCAGGTGGCTGCGTTAAGAGCTGAGCACACAGAGAGATACTGGACACACAGCTGGGAAAAAAGACAGAGGGAGAGTCAGGGCCAAAATGGATTCCTTATTAGCTGGGCTGGGGACAGGCCTGATGTCAGCCAGACCGAGCTCTTTCTTAACCTTTGCTTCTCTAAGCTAACCAAAGGACTTTCAAATTCTGTAGTGGGTGACTAATAGTGTTACCTTGTTTTGAAAAGAAAAGGCTACCTGGTGTGACTGCAAATACCCCCTAAGAGCAGCAGGCCCCAAGCATTGTGCCTTTATAACAAGGTCCACCCCATGCTATGGAGCCTCCTGGTACATCAGGAGCTTAGCTCCCATCCAGTCTGGCGCCCCTGGGGTTCTGTCGGTCACATGCCCCATGGTTTTGCTCTTGCTCTCTGGACTCAGGCTGTTCCCCCTTCGTGACTCAGCCCTCTGGGTAGGTCACTGTATAGTCCTTCCTTTCCAGTGTGTCAGAGTCCCACGGGATCAGCTCTCCTTATCGGCTCCTGACAGCCTTCCAATCCACGGCTAGGTTCTGTGTCACATTTCCAGCTGCTCATAGGGAAACCCAGGCCTGCCCACTACTCTGCGTTCCAGTCCAGGGGACCTGAGTCTGGCGACTATGGTCTGCTTGCTCCCAGACCCTGTTGCTATTTCCCTGGTGTTTTTCCTGGCTCTCTGTTCTATCTTGGGGCGTCCCCCCATCTTGGTTTATCAGCCAAAACTCCCGCCTCCCGGACTGCTTAGCTCTGTAGCCCCAAACATACCTCCCTTCTCTCAGAGAGTGACTGCAGACGGCTTCCCCTGCAGCCCCCTTCTTTTCTGAGCCTGCTGGTGTTATACAAGCCCAGCTGGGCTTCATCATCAATTAGCCCTTCATCAATTAGCCAAGTCAAGCCCTGGCACTCCCCCAGGTTCAGCCTATCAGGTTGACTCACCTAATGTAACCTGCTTTGCCTTGCCTGTGGTGAACACCCCATCACAGCCCCACACAGGAGTCTAGCTTGAATGGATTAGCTGCAGGGAGCCACAGAGGCAGACGGGAAGGGATGGTGCCTGAAAGCCCAGTTTCGGAGTCATGGACACTGCAGGCCTGCCCCCGAGGTACAGCTACACTGCAGTTAGACACCTGTGCCTGGCCCATGCCAGCTGACTCAGACTAAGGGTTTATTTAATTGCAGTGTAGATATCTGGACTCAGGCTGCAGCCTGAGCTCTAGGACTCTCCCACCTCACAGGATCCTAGAGCCCAGGCTCCAGCCCAAGCTTAAATGTCTACACCACAATTAAACAGCCCCTTAGCCCAAGCCCCAAAAGCCCGAGTCAGCTGGCCCAGCCCAGCTACGGGTGTCTAATTGCAGTGTAGACATACCCAGCACTCTAGAGGGGTGACTCCAAGAGACTGGTTGCAGGCTGCGGCACGGACCAGACCCTGTGACTCCATGAAAAGGAGACATTGCAATGCGATTGAGTTACTCTGGATTGAAACAAGTGCGAGGAAGAGCAAAATCGAGCCTGAACTATAGGGTTTGTGTATGCAAATTCTGTAATACAAAGAAACGGCTGTATTAACCCATAATGAGCTAGATATTGCCACCCTTTTATTCAGTAGTAAATTATTCAGTGAGCAACTCGGTCGACTACTGCAGGACTATTCAGGGAGTGAAGTACTACTCTGTGAAGTCAGGGTGGCAGCTTCTAGCCCATTGTTATCACAGGGGAACTGAGGGTTAGCAGACAGGGGGAGCGAAGGAAAGAACAGAGCTTCATTTGCTGAGAATCTCCTTAAGCAATCACCGTGAGAAAACCAAACCCACCCCACTGGCAGAGTGATTAATAGGCGTTGAGAAACTGTAAGAAAGTGTAAAAACAAAAAAACCAAAAAAACCCCACATATATACACACACACAATGGCAAAGGAGGAAACAGGCAACTCCCTAAAACAGACACATCACTTCACTGCCGAGTCAAACCAGGGGAAACACTGATTGACCGAATCCAAGGAAAAATTAGACCAACCAGTGTCAGTGCCAGGTTCCAACCTCAGTTATTCCAGTGTAAATCTAGGGCCATGCCAATGAGGGCACTGGATTTACTCCAGCATGAAACTGGCATCCTGGAGATGACAGGAAGGATGGTCTTGTGGCTCAGGCACAGGATGAGGGCACAGGAGAGCTGGGTTCATTTTTTTGCTCTGTCATAGCCTCCCTGTGTGACCTGGGGTGAGTCACTTAATCCCTCTGGGCCTCAGTTTCCCATCTGTAAAATGGGAGTGATAGACCCTCTTTTGACTGTCTTGCATTACTTGCAAGCTCTTTCAGCATGGGCTGCCTCTGATTATCTAGCAAACTTCCAAATCTTTTGAGCTTCACCCATGGCTGCTTCTACCTGTGCAACAGCGAGACTGCTTGTGATCTCATATCAGAAAGGATCTGGAGTGATTCCAGTGAAGCTGACAGAGCTACTCCTGTTTCACATCAAGGTAACTAAGAGCAGATTCTGGGCCTCAGTTCCTGCCTTGCAGCAGGCAAGATACTGCCTATCTACAAGACTTAGCCCCATAGTAATGGGGCACATTGCAGACTTTCAGTACTGTTATCCTCACTTTACCAATGGGAAACTGAGGCACAGAGAGACAAAGTGACTTGCTCAAGGCACCCAAGAAGCTAGTGACAAAGCAGGGAATTGAACCGAGGTGTTCCAAATCCCAGGTGAGCACCCTAACCATTGTACCTTCCTTCCTCTCTGCTGTCTTTCTAAAAGATTTGCTCTAGTTTGGCGACAGGATATTGGGATTGATGTAGGACATACAAGATTCTCCCTCTCATTTCATCATGTGAATTAGGTAACAATTCAACTGCGTCTTAGTTCTGTGACATCACATGTGGCTGAGCCAATCAACCGCTGGTTCAGCTGGGAAACCTGAAAGCTGCAATCCGATTGATTAAAAATGTTGCCTGAAGCATTGGCCTCTCACTGTGATAGCTGCGAGAGGCTAAACCCAGCCCAGAGCTGACGGCACAAGCTTGAAGGTAGCAGTAGCTCCACTCCTGACTTTATTTGTCTTCTAAGGCCCGGGGCACCACTGTGCACCACTGAGAGCCTGAAGCAGTAAAACCAAACTGTGCAATGGTCCTGAACAACAAACCTGCAATGCAGGAGGATCTGCAGGTTGCATCCATCAAGAGTAAACCCCTCCTAGTTTCACTGATCCCTGCAGAGGAGAAGATGGTGATCGAAAGGAAGGTCTGGGGCACGGTCAAGTGGTTCAATCTCCGAAATGGCTATGGCTTCATCACAAGGAGCGACAATAAGAGGGACGTGTTTGTACATCAGTCGGCCATAAAGAAGAACAATCCCTGTAAGTACCATCGCAGCGTGGGCGATGGGGAGAGGGTGGAGTTTGATGTGGTTCTAGGGGATAAAGGCCTGGAGGCTGCCAATGTCACAGGTCTCGGCGGCATTCCCGTGCAAGGCAGCATATACGCTGCAGATCGTCGCAAGTGCTCGTTTTGGTCTAAGGAGGAGTCCGCCTCACAAGAGTTACCACCTTTGTGAAAGCATGCCAAAGAACGAGGCAGCAAGGAGTGCACCAGAAGATGGGAATCTGCCCTACAGTGGCCAGTCTTATTTGATGCACACATCCTATGGGTATCAGCCCCAGTGTTCCAATTCTGTGAGCGCAGAAGTGGTGCATGCGGAAGGTCAGTGTGTCCATGCAGAGCAAAGCAAACCAGTGAAACAGAGCATATACCAGGGCTTCAGGCAGCTTCTCAGCTTGGGGCAGCGTTGTCTGAGACAGCCGAGAGAGGAGGGAGGAGAAAAATGTAACAGAAGCCCCCAGGCAAATGAGACCGAAGTCGAAGCAGTAAGTCAACATTGTTACCATCCTAACTTCAGTTACCTACGCAGACGCCCACGGAATGCGAAACCACTAGATGGCAAAGAGACCAAGGAGACCTCTGGACCACCAGCTGGAGACACCCTGGCTCCTGAGACCATCAGCCAACAACCTGGCACTACTCAGCTATCAAACAAGAAGGAATAAGGGAACATGGAAATCCAGGAATAAGAACACAGACCTTCCGCACTTGCTGTTTTCCTTGCTGTTGTTTGGATAACTCACAATTTATCATCATGAGTTTTTCCATCTTTCTTACCTAAACTCCATCAGTCTCCTTTCAGGACCAACAAAGCTAAAAGATTTGACAAGTTGTTTTCTGCTTATCCAATCAAGCTCAGGTTTTTAACAACCTTTCTTTTTAATATGAAATGCTATACCTGATTTCTTCCCCTCACCCCACCCTGCAAACACACACTGGAAAGATAGCAAACTGCAAGCATCTCTTAATAAAAGTCTTAAAGAATTTGTAAAAGGGTCAGAGTTTGTGGGGATGGGCCACAGACTTAAAATATTCCTTTCTACTGGTGGTATAGTCATGGAATAGGATTTTTTTTTATCCCCACTACCTGGCATGGGGATGTGGCTGAATATTAGGCTCCAATTCCTCTCCAAAATACAGGAAAATGCCCTTTCCACTTGTTGAAACAGTTTGTGACCCTCTTTCAACTTGAGATAGTTGATTTATTGCCAGTTGCACCATTTGAACTAAGAGTCTAGACGCTCTACAAATGTTTGTGTCAGGGCACAAACATATGTGGCTTACTGTACATCTCAGAAACAATTTTAGTTTAGACATACTCCTGGTGAGTAGTGCTTTTCTTTGCACACAGGCTGCCCCACTGTGATCTAAGGACCATTAATCTTAGAATCATAGAATATCAGGGCTGGAAGGGATCTCAGGAGGTCATCTAGTCCAACCCCCTGCTCAAAGCTTAAGGATTCAGATCTCGTATTTTTTTAAATACATACATGTATACAATGTCTATATTTTGCCTTTTTGTTTTATCCCTGTCCCCACCTGTCTTCGCGGGGCCTAACCTAACAATCCCATTCATGCAGATGGATCCTGGCGCTCATGCAACTCATGTTAATGCAGGTGTCCATCCATGCAGCTCTGATTGCAGGATCAGAGGCTCACGGGCTAAGTTCATTGGGGAAGGGACTGTGTCTCCACATGTGTTGGCAGGACTGAGGTCTTAATGTTCTCTTCTAAAATTGCAGTGGGGATTTGAATTTTAAATGTCAGAATTTCCAGGGCTTCGGTGAGCTCTACAAACCTATTTCCCAGCTGTACTGAAGTTGCGTTTGCAGCTCCCTGATAGCGGTCTGTGGAGCCTTTGGTTTTGAAGGATCGGATCAGGGAAATTTTTTTTGTTCTATTTGTTTGTCAAATTTATAGGGACTGGCTGCCTGCAGGCAAACGCAGATGGGCAAACCCAAACAGTGCAGGAGTCAGCTCGTTTACCACAAACGGTACACAACAACTTAGGACTAGAAGAGACTAATCTCAACTGAATCTCCAGGGGAAGCATAGGTTGCCGGAACACAGTTACCTTGGATATACCTTCACATAGGAGAGATCATGACATTAGATCCCCTCTTCTGCATTAGGAGCAAGCAGAGGACACCACTAAAGTCCTAAACGCAGGGTCACATACAGGGAGACGTGCAGACAAGTGAGTTTAGGTCTCGCCCCAGCCATTTCACAGCCAGCCCCGCACTCGAGCATTCCTCGATTACTACTTGAGTGGGAAGCAGCTCGTGTACTTCACTTCTCACAGGAGGCCTACAGACCCTTGCTGTTCCTCTGAAGTCTCCCGACGACACCCGCCTAGCTTACAAAACACAATCAGCGAAAGACACACAAGTGCCAACTAGCATGCCCTGCAACGAGCCACTGAAGCAAACATTTACAGTGAGGTCAGCTGCAAAGCTCTGCCCAGCTACTGTAAATGTTCTTAGCCCACCCTTATTGTCCAGCACCCCTTTTGAAAGCTAATCTAACTGAATATTATTAACCTTTAAAGAGATGCTACTGGATAATTTGGGCAGCTCGTTAATTGCTGGGTCATTTTGTCAGTAATTATGTAATATGTAGGATTTCTAGGAATCAGGCCTTGTGGATAAAGCCCTGTTTGTTTTGGCTCTGTTTCTATGGGGATAAATAGAAGTAGTGTGATTAATTTCCATTCTGTTGCCATGGATATTAATAATAATGAGGTGATTATTACTGCTCTCTAAACCATAAAGCAATTCCAAAATGAAACAGGGAAGGGATTGGGCCAGAATCTCAGCGGGCATAAATCAGCATTGCCCTATTGACTTCATTCAGAGGCCGTGACTTCAATGGAGCTGTGCAGATTTACGCCAACTGGGAATCTGAGCCAATTGGCTTCAGCAGAGCTGTGCTGATTTACACCATCTGCAGAGCAGACCCCATGACTTCTGTGGAGCTATGATTGATTTGCATAGTTAAGGATCTGACCCACTGGCTTTGATGGAGCTGTGCTGTGTGACACCAGCTGAGGATCTAGCCCAGAATTGCCCAGGATCTGGCTAAATGATCCAGAGGTGGTTTTTTTTGTTTGTTTGTTTGTTTTGCCTGTGCTAGAAAAAATGCTCTGTGGAGTGTACTGAAGTGGCCGTTTGGAGTCTGAGCCCGTCTATCCTGACACTGCACCCAGCCTTACTGACTTCCGTGGGTGTACAAACAGGAGTAAACTTGTGCACAGAACAGTTTGTCAGAGCAGCCGCCTTATGCCTTGTTAGTTTCACTGTCATAATAATAATAAAAAGCAACACATTTTCTTCCCAAGTGGATACCAAGCCACACCCATGTTCCCAGTCCCCAAATCACCAGCTCCATCTCGTCAACTAAGCAATTTGTATTTCTTCTAGAGAGGTTGGAACACTAAGTAACACTCATTTAATAAGGCCCATCCTCATGGGCCGGATGAAACCTTTCAAGGACTCTGCTTTCCTGGCTGGGATGTTCTGCAGGCCTCCTTCTGTCGAGTCCTGGTATAGGTAAAGAAAGCTCACGAATGCAAATCGCAGCCACGGGGCAGCCTCCTTGTTGTTGTTTTGTGGCTTGTTGGGATTCCCCATCAGCTCATTGCCCTGGAATGACAGAAACAGGATGAGAAAGTGACCGCCGACATTCTTCTCCCAAAGCCACAATCTGTGCTTCGAGGCAGTTTGTTTTCCAGGTTTCCTTCCAAACCAGGGGAAATTATTCTACATCTTGGTTTCTCCCTTCCTCTTGCAGGCAGACGAGACCTCCCCTTACCTCTTCGCTTGCTGAGGATAGTGGGGTAGAGTGAAAAACAGACCCATGTAACATCCCACACTGGCCTGCCCGCTGAGCCTCCATTGCAGCTCATAGGACATCGGGTCAGATGCTAACACTGGGTGTCAAATGCTGCTTTGCAGCCAAGATGCGAAACATGGTTCTGCAGAGGTTTAAAAGCACAACGAGCCTGTCAGAGGGTTCCCCCCGAAGCCTTGTTTCAGGCAGGCCCAGGCAGGTTCCTATGTCTTTACCTGCAATCATGTGGTGGCCCCGTGCCATGTGGAAATAGCATCACTCCATCCTGAGCACACTCAACACCCTTAGCTAGATTGGGTCACTCAGCCAGAACTTTCCATCTGCAGAGAACTGCACCGAAAGAGAGTTCAACCCATTTAGCCCCAGGCTTGCGCCTTTGAAAGGCGCTTGGGGATTTCAAGGAGGAGCTTTGCCGATTTCTAGATTTCTTTCCACTCTTTTACTGAGACGCTGGAACAATCAGCCACTGATTTTCATTGTTGCTCTTGCAGTCACATCTGGGAGCCCCAGCCACAATCGCGCCCCATTGCACAAATAGGGCTTGATTGCAATATCATGTACATGTGCCTTACCCCTCAGATCAACAACCGTCCCTGCCCAGAGAGCTTAGAATTGAACCCGACAAGACAGACAAAAGAAGCATTATTATCAGCAGTAGCAGCAGCGGTGAGAATTAGAACATAGATCTCCTGAGTGCTAGGCTGGCTCTTTAACTACAAGACCAACCTTCCGCTGTAAGTGCTAATAAGCACAGCTCTTCACATGGGTGGCAGCAGGGGTGGGGCTCTTCGGTCTCATGGGCACAGGGATGGGACAGGCTAGGGGCAGTTTGGAAAAGGTGTTAATAGCAGCAGATGCAGGCAGTCTCGGGGTGAGCCTGGATCATCTGAACAGGACAGACGTGATGTTAGACTTTGACATTTTCTGTCTCCCGCAGCCACACTGCTTGCAATGTTCGCATCCAGCGCAAGGGACTTAGGACCCAGTCCTGCAAGGAGCTGTGATCCTGCTTCCAGGCATCAAATGCCTTCAACTCCCATTAACCTCAGCACTTGGCAGGATCAGGCCCACAAAACAGACGTGGGGATGGGGGAAGGAAAGATGGAAAGGGAGGGGCATTTGTAACAAAGAAGGACCACCCTGCTGGGAAATCCTCTGGGGTCCAAAGAACTACACACAGGTCTTCAGCGTGTCTGCGTGTTTATTGACCTAACACAGGTTTTATATGGTTGCTCTCTCCATGCACCATGAAAACACACACACACACACTCCCCATCTCCCCTATTAATAATCCTTGCCTTGCTATGAGCAAATGGAAATTACCTCTATTAAAGGGAGAAGCTAGTGGCTTGTTTCATCTGGGAAAAAAAAAACCCAAACAAAACATCTGGACTTTTTATTTCTAAATGATGTAGCGAGCCCTCACTCTCAGACCTGGTTGGGGTGGGGGTAGGACAAGCTTGTGGTTAGAGGGGAGCTCCCACCCATTTCCTTTCCTTGCCCTTCCCAGGCATGTCAGAGCTGAGAGCCAAGACAAATCAAAAGTCTCAGGAGCCCCAGACAGACAGCACCACTTACTGCCTGCAGTAATTACAGTCATTGGAGGAGGGTGAGGGAGAGGCCAGGGAGTGCGGGCGCAATAAGGACCCTGTGCTGCCCTCTGCTGCCAAAGCAAAGCGGTGGGTTTGCAACGTTTCAGAGCAAAAATGCAGAAGAGCCCTTATATCAGGGGCATGGGTTGTTAGGGGGCAGTTATTTCCTTCCCTGACTTTTCAGAGGCCTATATGCTCCACTTGTTGCCCTCCCGCAACTTTGCAGAATATATATGCTGACATGACTCCCCCCTGCAATTTTTCTGAAATAACACCCCGGCCTAGGGTGACCCAATAGCAAGTGTAAAAAATTGGGACGGGGGTGGGAGGTAATAGGTGCCTTTATAAGAAAAAGCCCCCAAAATCTGGACTTTCCCTATAAAATTGGGACATCTGGTCACGCTATCCCTGCCTTATGCCCCACCTGATGGCTTGAGATAGCGGCTGGTCGACAGGGGACGGAAATCCACCCCAGCCTCCTTCATCTAAGGTCAGCAGGTTCTTTCACAAGCTATAACAATGAGCCGCTCGGTTTACCAGGTGGGGAGGGATAGCTCAGTGGTTTGAGCATTGGCCTGCTAAACCCAGGGTTGTGAGCTGGCCTTGAGGGGGCCCATTTAGGGTTCTGGGCCAAAATTGGGGATTGGTCCTGCTTTGAGCAGGGGGTTGGACTAGATGACCTCCTGAGGTCCCTTCCAACCCTGATGTTCTATGAACATGGAGATAAGGGTGCTTTCCTCCCTCGCACGGGCCTCTGGCTTCGTTAATGGATGTGAGCTGAGAGCCTCAGGTGAGGCAAGGAAAGTACTATTCTCATTAAGGAGAGCTAAGGGCAGATGAGGAAAACGCCCCGCTTAAGTATGTCTATATGCCCTCAACCCCAATTACTGCATTACCAGAGCACCTCATCACCACCCATGTATTTACCCTCCCAACCCCGTGGTCAGAGCACTGCTGTTATCCTTATTTTGCATATGGGGAACTGAGGCAGAGGGGAGCTACGGGCATGTCATTCCCAGGCTCCTCGGTAGGCCTTATCTCAAGCTGCCAAGTCTTCACTGCTATTTCCACCCAAGTTAGCAATGCACTCTATTTTTTCCCCTTGCGGTATAGACGTACCCTGAGAGTATGGCTACACTGCAATGAAAGACGTGTGGCATGCCCACCGTTGGCCCAGGCTCATGGGGGTTATCAACTTGCAGTGCGGAGATTTGGGCCCAGAGCCCCTCCCCCATCACAGCATCTCAGAGCCCAGGCTCCAGCCTGACCCTAAATGTCTACGTGGCTCTTGTTAGCCCAGCTGCCCCAGGTTCAGAGGCCAGTTTGTTTGTTTTTAATCACACTTCATCAGATGCATGGAGTGAAAATACAGGAGCAGGTATAAATACATGAAAGATGGGGGTTGCTTTTCCAAGTGTGTGGTCAGTCTAACGAGATAAATCAATTAACAGCAGGATACCCAGGGAGGAAAAATAACTTTTGAAGTGGTAAGAGAGTGGCCCATTACAGACAGTTGACAAGAAGATGTGAGTAACAGTAGGGAGAAATTAGTATAAAAGGTTAAAAAGCAGGGCGCGGTTAGTCTTGAGAACAGAAGACTGAGGGGGGACCTGATAATAGTCTTCAAATATGTTAAGGGCTGTTATTAAGAGGATGGGAATTAATTGTTCTCCATGTCCACTGACGATAGGACAAGAAGTAGTGGGCTTGATCTACAGCAAGGGAGATTTAGGTTAATTATTAGGAAAACCTTTCTAACTATAAGGATAGTTAAGCTCTGGAACAGGCTTCCAAGATAAACTATGGAATCCCCGTCACTGGAGGATATTAAGAACAGGCTGGACAAACACCGGTCAGGGATGGTTTAGGTTTACTTGGTCCTGCCTCAGCGTAGGGGGTTGGTCTTGATGACCTCTTGAGGTCCTTTCCAGCCCTACCTTTCGATGACAATCCCTGCCCCAAAGAGCTCAGAGTCTAAGGATGTGGCTGTGTTTCAAGCAGAGGTATGACTGCAGCGTGTGAGGACACACCGGAGTTAGCTCTGATCTCATTAGGTCTCCTAGCACTAGCAGCAAAGCTGTGGCAGCCCACACTAGTCACCCGAGTACACACCCAGGGTCCCAGGTGGACTTGTAAAAAGCCCAGCTACCGACTGTGTTGCTATGGCTTCAGTGTGATTGTTATTTGAGCTAGCTAGAGCAAAGCTTGCGTGGGTGTGTCCGGACTGTGCTGCAGACACATCTCTGATTGCAGTAGAGACAGGCCCGCCGTGTAAATGCAAAGGGGTAGACAAAACATACAAACGTGGCAGGGTGGTTTGTGCTAAAATGAACAGAGTTCCTCAGAAATTGCATTTGGTTGTCAGAGGCACCCTGTCCTCTTGCTCCATGGCTCTCGGCAATGGCACAGCAACCCCCGGTAGAATGGCGGATTCATGCTTGCAGCCAATTCTAATCATGATGGCGCTAGAAGACCAGTTTCAAGAAACTTTCTGGACTTTGTGAAAACTTAGTGTAACCCACACACCTCCTGGGTCTGGTGCTCTGTCCCTTCTAGTGACACTGAGACATTAAAGAGTCTGCCACAGCCTTAACTAAGGGCATGCAGTAGCGACTCATGCATTTAACTTCAGAGGTCCCAGGTTCAATCCCACCCATCGACAACCAGGGTCTGTTGGTGTTACATTAGCAGAATCACTGCTCCTTTCTTTACTGACCCATCCTGCAAATACCTATTCACACGAGGTTACGACATGAACTCTGATACCGGCAAAAGTCGTATTGACATCAATGGGGCAAGACCAAGGCAACGGGCAGTCCTGTTGAATTCAAGAAGACTTTCTGTGTAACTGCTACTTGCACAAGTAAAGCCTGAAGGATTTAGTGTTTTTTCACCTATTCTATACCCACCCGTCCCCATTTTGTTTCACTGTCTGCCGTGATCCAAGACCTGAAGAAGAGCGCTGTGTAAGTTCAAAGACTTGTCTCTCTCACTAACAGAACCTGGTCCAATAAAAGATATTCCCTCACCTACCTGGTCTCTCTAATGAGCTAAGGAAACATTTTCAGTCCCTGAATTTTTGGACAAATTGTACAACCCTCAGCACAGTCCCCCCAGTTATGGTGCCAATATAGTAAAGGAGAAATCAAACACAAACAGTTTAAAAGAAGACCGAGATATTCTCCCTTGCATGCTGCCTGCCAAGCCTGGAAATCTCTCTCTTTAGATGTATCATGTAAGGACTGATGGCATGTCCACCACTGTCTTATCAGAGCACCAGCAGATTAATTAAATGTCCTTTTCTCTGCTCTTGACAAAGGCAGTCTTGCCCCGCTCATACCCATTCAGAATGCTGCTGCAAAGATCATTTTCCTAGCCTGTCACTTTGACCATGTCACTCCTGGGTTTGAGTCCTTCCACTGGCTTCTCCTTTCTCCATCGCATCAAATATAAACAGATCTGAGTTACTACAGAGAATTCTTTCCTGGGTATCTGGCTGGTGAATCTGGCCCAAATGCTCAAGGTTCAGCTGATCGCCATATTTGGGGTCGGGAAGGAATTTTCCTCCAGGGCAGATTGGAAGAGGCCCTGGGGGTTTTTCGCCTTCCTCTGCAGCATGGGGCGTGGGTCACTTGCTGGAGGACTCTCTGCTCCTTGAAGTCTTTAAACCACGATTTGAGGATTTCAGTAGCTCAGACATAGGTGAGAGGTTTATCGCAGGAGTGGGTGGGTGAGAGTCTGTGGCCTGCGTTGTGCAGGAGGTCGGACTAGATGATCATAATGGTCCCTTCTGACCTTAATATCTATGAACCTATGAATCTCTTTTCAAGTCCCCTCATGGCCTAGCCACCCCCCCCCCCCCCATCATCTCTCATTCACAGTTGAGATGATGACTCACACCTCCGGCTGGTGTGGCACACCGGCCTCCATCACCCACTGGGTACCTTTTCAAACAGGCATTTTTCTCCCCATGCTTTCTCCCCATGCTGCCGTGAGGCGTGGGAGGTGCTCCATGTAAAGGTTCCCAAAGTGACCTCCTTCTCCTCCTCCAAATCCCTCCTTAAAACTCTCCTTTGCCAGGACCCCTACATAAAACTGGACAACAGTTAGGCTGCTGGTGTGCATATGTAACGCACACACCTCCGGGGTGTGGTGTTGTGTCCCCTCTAGTGGCACCGAGGCCATTTAGAGAGAGAGAGAAAATGAGTTTGCTCTACAGCCTTCGCTAACAGCCAGCTGGCTTTTAGCTCATGTGGTAGAGGCTCAGTCACAAAGCTCCAGAGATCCTAGGTTCAATCCCGCCCAAGGACGACTGGGGTCTGTCGGTGTTACACATAGACTGCTGCTCATCGTACTGATCAATACTCTCTCATTGTTCCCTTGTACTCCCACATCTCTCTGTCTGCATCCGTCTGTTCTCTCTTGTCTTGTATTTAGATTGTATGTTCTCCTCCATGCAGTGAAATCTACCAATTCCCCCCTCTCTAGTTTCTCCCACCTGTCTTTTTTTTTATACAGTGTTTGTACAGTGCCTACCACAATGGGGCCCTGGTCCATGACTCGGATTCCTAGGCAATATGGTACTGCAAATAATCAATCATAATAATAATAAATAAATACATGTTCTCCTCTTCCTATTCCAAATCCTTCCTTATAATATACTTTCCCCAGAACATTTAGCATCTTCAATCCAACAAACTGAGAAATGTCTCTATCCTTTTCTTACAAAATAATTCTAAAACCCAGCATTGTTCTTTGTTAAATCCATGCCAACCTGTGGAACTCCTTGCCAGAGGATTTTGTGAAGGCCAAGACTATCACAGGGTTCAAAAAGAAACTAGATAAATTCATGGAGGATAGGTCCATCAATGGCTATTAGCCAGGATGGGAAGGGATGGTGTCCCTAGCCTCTGTTTGTCAGAAGCTGGGAATGGGCAACAGAGGATGGATCACTTGATGATTATCTGTTTGGCTCATTCCCTCTGTGGTACCTCGCATTGGCCACTGTCAGAAGACAGGATATTGGGCTATATGGCTATTGGGGGGGAGGGATAGTTCAGTGGTTTGAGCATTAGCCTGCTAAACCCAGGGTTGTGAGTTCAATCCTTGAGGGGGTCATTTAGGGATCTGGGGCAAAAAGAGGGGGTTGGACTAGATGACCTCCTGAGGTCCCTTCCAACCCTGATATTCTATGGACCTTTGGTCTGACCAAGTATGGATGTTCTTATCTTCCTCTAACAGGTCATATTTCACCAGGCCTGGACGCTGCTGTGAGTGATCTGATTAGCTGCCACAGTAATTAACACAGCCTGCCCTCGTCTTCACTAACCCCTAAATCATGTTCTGCCCCATGACAATAACATGAGTCTCAGCAGCCACACACCTGTGGACACTATTGCCAACCACAGAGGCTCAAAAAATCACTAGTCAGGCCCCCAAAATCATGAGAATGGCTTAATAATCAGAATCTTGTCTAGCTATTGACAGCTATTCTTTGGATTTGCCTCCTAGTTTCTGAGCCTTTAGGGTGCGCTGGGGGTCACATTTTCAAGCTTTTCTCTGAGACTCAGAGGGTTAAAGATGCACTTTTCTTTTAAAAGTGAGCTGAGATGTGCACGTGATCCCGCAAGCTGTAAGGAAAATCACCAGTTGTCACCAGACTCATAATAAACTCATGGGAGTTGCTAAAGCTGTGGGCTGGACCTCTGGAGAGTGGAGGTAAATGAGCGAAAGCTCAAATATGCACATTTGAGGAATATGCATTGCCTCATTTGCATAACCCCTTGCCAGCAAATCCATCCTTTAATACATGCAGTGAATTCTACCAATTCCCCCCTCTCTAGCTTGTCCCGCTTCCACGGTTTGTCATCCTCCTCTCTCTCTCTCTGGCTCCCCCTCTCCCTCACGTTGCCCTGTCAGCCCTGGACAGCAGCACCTGCATTTCCCCCCAAGCTCTGGGCATGGAGGGGCAGAGGATCTCCTTCTCCTCCCTCCGCATGTGCTGGGAATAGGGAGCTAGCTCTGTGCTGCTGTGGGGGGTTGACCAAGTCCCTCCTGCTCAGGCTTGCAGTTCCCCCTACTGGCCAGTGCCTGCAGAGAGCCCTATATTCCACCGGACAGTCACAGTGGGCCTGGTGGAGGGGTTTCCTGTCAGAGTCAGAGCTTCTGGACTGATGTATTATTATTAATAAAATAATAATATTTGTATTGCAGTAGGGCCTAGAGGCCAGGGCCCCATTACGCTAGGTGCTGTACAAACGTATAACAAACAGGCAGCATTCCCCCAACCAAACTTGCAATCCAACTGCAAGATGAAAGGCAACGGGGGGAGATGATGGGCAGGCCAGGGGAGCCCAAGGTAATGGTGAGACCGTTGTTAACTGAGTAATAAACAGTGATCACAGCACATAAGCTGCCTAATCGTTGTCAAGTGTCTTGAAGGCATCATGGTGGAGGTTGGGTTTTAAGGAAGCGTTCCAAGGAGGATAATGCAGTGAGCCTTTCAGTGACAATGGGCATGTGCAGGTGTCTCTCAGGGCAGATGCTGAATGCAATGGGTGTTGCACAGGTGTCACGGAGGGTCTGATCTGAAGAGAATGGGGCTGCGGGGTGGTACTGAGGGCAGCGTTTGGCCTGAAGAATCGTTATTGATAGTGACAATGCACAAGAAGGGAAGGAAGATCCCAGCTCGATTCTCAGCTGGGCTTGACAGGACCACCATCTGAAGAAATCACTCTTTTCCCGGTCAACCGAGCCCATCTGCTTTGAAGTCAGCGAGAGGGAAGGAACGTGGGATCCCACAGTGCTCAAAGCACTTTGAGGTATTTCTCTTTACAAGCAAGCTAGGTCGTTGCTCACCACGGATCACTGGCGGCCTCTCTGCACGCAGAGGGCGGGTGTGTTCACTGTGTGAATCTCTCCCATCCTATTGTGATGGCTGCCATCTTGGTCAGCACCCTGGGATCGAACCAGAGCCAAAAAATAGCACAAGTTGCAACAACTTGAGCTCAAGAGCCAGCCTGGTGAATGCCTGTGGTAACGGACTCCTGTCCTCTGGGATCTGGCACTAGTGTGTTATGTTATCACTTGGTCACCTATGCGATCTTCCATGAGAAGGTATCATAAGTGTGCTGGGTGACAGCAATTTGAACAGGCTTGGGGTACTATGCAAATGATGATCTTAGATAGAATAAGTGGCGGCAGCTGGAGGTATTATTCTCACAGTTGCCTTGAGCACAGTCCATGGCTACGTGCAGAGAGCAGCACTCCGACGAATGACCTTTAGGTCTGTCAGGGGAAGAGATGGATCTGGCATTTCCTCCCTGCATTATTGACCGCCTAGCTCCATGCCTTCATGCGGAGATGACCCATGGGGGACCCTGAGCAACGTCTCAGTCTCTACTTCATGCTTAAGGAGCCCATATAGTACAATAATTCTAGAGGGGCAGCAACCTAAGTTCCCTCTCAGCTGCACAGTCAGGCTATCAAGGGCCGTACAGGCATGCAGTGAAGAGAGGCGCCTCTCCCCCGGCCCCAGAGATGCCACGGCAAGAGAGGGGTGGGAGGAGTCCTCTCTCCCCACCGCAGCCCTGGGTTAGCCTGCACCTCAAGCCCCTCATCCCTGGCCCCACCCCAGAGCTCGCACCCCCAGCCGGAGCCCTCACTTCCTTCACCCAACCCTCTGCCCCAGCCCTGAGCCCTCTCCTACATCCCAAACCCCTCATCCCTGACCCCACCCTGGAGCCCTCAAACCCCAACACCCAACTCTCTGCCCCCAGCCCTGAGCCCCCTCCCACACTCCGAACCCCTCAGCCCCACCCACGCCACACATCACCTTCATATTGGTGCACGTAAGAAAATTCATTCCACACATGGATGTAAAAAACTAGAGGGAACACTGGACTATCAACTCTCTAGGATCTCTCCACCCCACCCTCTCCTTTGCAAACTCACAATGGGGAAGCCATCACTTGATCCCCCCACTAACTTTGCAGACACAGAAATGGCTTTCAGGTCCCTACCTGGGGAAATGTCAGTACTAGGTGCAATGGATATGATGTGGGTCTTTGCACTGCTAAAATACTTGCCTGGGTCAAGGGAGGCAGAGGAGAAAGGCTGAATCCATCACTGATCTCCTGTGGTTTCGCTTCTTCAGGAATCCACTCCATTTGGGAACCATGTGTTCAGCCACAACCAGGTTTGTTTATCTCGATCTCTGAAGCGGGCAGCAGCATGGAAGTGGGGGAAGGAAAACTTCAGGGGCTGAGTGAGAGAATAACAATAAACTTTGTAAAATGCAGTTTGATTATTTAAAGAAATATTGGACCATAGTCAACCTTGGGGGTAAATCCATTGATTTCATGAGAGTAACCACTCCCATCACCTTGGCCCACACTGACCACTCCTTCTTTTCATTTTTGTAGGATCCCGTGTGCTGGACTAAGCTAGTGGAATGGGACTTATAGCAGGGTCTCCCCAAACCAAGTGTCAGACACTGCTTCTGCCTCAGTTTCCCAACTCTCCCATAAGCCGGTAGACCGACTCACTGGCCAGTGGGCCAACCAGCTCCCATCCATCAGTATTTCAGTCCCTTTCCTCTTAGATGGATTTATTGTTCAAACACAGGCTGATGTCAATCAAGACAGGTAAACCAGCTCATGCTACTTGGCCTCTCCTAAGACCTCTACTTCAAACAACTTCTGCTGCTCCCGACAGAGCAGGTTCTCTCAGGCAGGTCTTTTGCTTCACTGGCATGGCAAGATTCTTCCTTCTCTGATCCAGAGTCTTCTGCAGCCAGCCTGCCCAATGCAGCTGCTTGCTGACCCTTTATCTCACCACCTGAGAGGCAGGTGGGGCCACACCCAACTCTCTTAAAGGGGCCACATCCTCCATGTCGAAGGGTTGCTCTCTGTGTCTGAAGCAGTCCACGAATAACCCCACTTAAGTCCATGATGCCAGGGCCCTCGGTAGGATGAGCCACACCCCAGCAGTAAAATGGTGTATAGCACGTTATCAGCCCAGTGCCTCAGCGTAGTTGTAGACACAATAGTAGCATCTTCTGTAGCCATGAAATCGCAAAGGTTTTATTATTGTATTCAAATACTTTTCGTTCATATTTAACGTAACCCGGTTTTTAAAATATATATATATATATATATCCTCTCTTTTAGAGCTGCACAAAGGAGAAGAGCAAACACTGCCTTTTTTGGAAGCCAGGAGCTGACTGTAGAACGGATTGAATGGCTCACAAACCAATGAACATCTGCTGCCTTGATTGGAAAGTCCAGCAAATGGTGCTGGCAAACCTGAGTTTAGGAGAATAACCAGGAAGGGCACAGGATGCTGCATCATGCTACATCCCTCCATAAAACAACCCCAAATCACTGGAAAGCACGGGTACATCCTGCTGGTTAAAAAGACAATAGCAGCAAGGCTCTGGCATAGCCCTCTCTGAAAAAACATGGAAACCAGACATAAGAGTGAAAGCTCGGGCAGAGCCGTGTTCTGAGAAGGCCACCAGGAGCTAGCGGTATTTGGCACATGCCACTTCATGTATATATTAGAAGGAGAAACTGGTTTGCTTTTTCCCTTGTTTAAAAAAGAAGCCAAAAAACAATTTGTTACAGCCCCTCATGTAGCAGAGTCAGGAGGAAACGATGAATGGCTCTGGATGAATTATTTATAATAATAGTGCCACATTCATTATTATGACTGCTGTAGCACCTAAAAGCACCAGTCATGGACCAGGACCCCACTGTGCTAGGTGCTGTACAAACCCAGAACACAAATACGGTCCCTGTCTCAAGATGCTTCGAGTCTAAGCATAATAATCACTGGCTCTTGTTCTTTTCAGCTCTCAAAGTGCTTTTCAAGGAGATCAATATCATTATCCCCATTTTACAGAGGGGGAAACTGAGGCACAGGGACGAAAGTGATTTGCCCAAGCAGATTAGGGCAGAGCTGGGAACTGACCCCAGTCTCCTAAATCCCGCTTCAGTGCTCTGTGTTCTAGACTATATTGCACAAGGCAAGAGTTGATTGAGGTCCTCAGGTGCTGCGTTATTATTACATAAGAACTTCCAGACTGGGCCAGACCAATGGTCCATCTAGCCCTGCAACCTGTCTCTGACAGCAGCCAGTGCCAGAGCATTGGTGGAGTACACAGTCTGAGTGATCCACCTCTGTCTTACGCTCCCAGTCAAAGGTTAAGGATCACCCTGAGCATGGGGTTCCATCCCAGAACATCTTAGGTAATAGCCATGGATGGACCTATCCTCCATGAACCTATCTAGCTCTTTTTTGAACCTACCTACGCTTTTGGCCATCACAGCATCCCATGGCAATAAGTTCCACAGGTTAACTGTGCGTTGTGTGAAAAAGTACTTCTACTTCTTTGTATTAAACCAACTGCCTATTAATTTCATCGGGTGGGGCCTGATTTTTGTATTGTGGAAAAGGGTAAATTACATTCCTCTGGTCCCCTTTTCCTCACCATTCATGATTTTAGAGACCTCTATCATAACCCTACTTAGTCGTCTCTGTTCTAAGATAAGCAGCCCTAATCTTTCCTCGTATGGAAGCCGTTCCATACCTTGGATCAACTTGGTTGCCCTTCTCTGAACCTTTTCCGGTTCCACTATATCCTTTTTGAGATAGGGTGACCAGAACTGGACACATTATTCAAGGTGTGGGAAAACCATGCATTTATATAGGGGCCCTATGAGCTTTTCTGTCTTATTTGCTATCCCTTTCCTAATAGTTCCCAACCTTCTGTAATTATTTGTTTGAGGACTTTATTATTAATTATTGTTATTATTAGACCTCCAGGGATCAGGGATCCATTGTACCTGGCCTTGTACAAGCAAAAACCACAGAGCCTGCCTCTGCCCCTAAGAGGTCACGGTGTAGGATTCACACAGTGAACACCAGAGAGGTGAGGGGAGGGAGGAAAGGTCATGGTGGGACCAGAAGCATTTCTCATAGTGGTCTCAGCAGCCACTGAAAGATGCCAACAGCCAACTTTTCAACTGTGTGCCCCCCAATCATGCCCATTTCAGACACCACTCCAACAAGAAGCAGAGTCCCCTTAACTCTGATGGAAATCAGTGAGAGTTTGAGGCTCTCAGCATGCTGCTCCTGGAGGCTTTCAGGCCCAGATCTGGACCTCAGAATCCTGCAGGATTGGGCCTCAAATGTTCATGCACCTGTCTGTGTTTTAGGTGCTAAAGTGATGCAATGATAATAACAAATAAACATCAATTATTAGCCCAATTTTGGCCTCTCTGACCTACCTGAAATCCATAAACAATGGAACATCAACATTAAAAGCACTCAGTGGGGTCAGAGTCTGAGTTAGAACTTTTCTACCCTAGTCAAAGTGAACTGGATAAGGAGTCCCTGAATTGAAGCATCATAACAGAGGATCAGAGGGGTAGCCGTGGTAGTCTGTATCCACAAAAACAACGAGGAGTTCAGCGGCATCTTACAGACTAACAGATTTATTTGGGCATACGCTCTCGTGGGTAAAAAAACCCACTTCCTCAGATGCATGGAGTGAAAATTACAGATTCAGGCATGACTATACTGACACATGAAGAGGAGGGAGTTACCTTACAAGTGGAGAACCAGTGCTGACCAGGCCAATTCAGTCAGAGAGAGAGGAGAGACTGTTGCGTTCAAGGATCACTCCACTCTTGAGGTGCTTGCAAAAGCTCTGCTTCATTCTATGTCCTGTTCCCAGTGGCTGCTCATAACACCATCTTTGCAGCGCCATACCCAGACTCGGTGTCTGGGAAGTTCTGCCCTTTAAGGAACAGCTCCCAGCACCTTAAGGGTCACCAGAGACCAGTGAGTCTGTGCCACTTTGCAGCAAAAACGCCAGCAATCTAAAATGACAACATGGAAAGAGGGAGAGAGAGAAAAAAAGATTACTGGAGTGTCCTGCAGCAACTGCCCTTTAAGAAGAGTTAGGTCCAGTCTGCCCAGAACTGCCTTAGGAAGGCCTCACCTCAGGGTAACTGACTGCTCTAGGTAGCTGATTAAGCATCTGGACATAGTAAAGGTTACCCAGGCCCAGTTACAGGGGAACTCAGGGAGTGCCTATAGAGAGGAGCCCCCAGAAGAGGGCTGAAGAGGGGACACTGGAGGGTGAGACCTGAATGGGGAGCCTGTCAGAGGTGATCCAAGAGAGATCATAGATGGAGAAAGCAGGTATGCAAGAGGGTCTCAGCTAGGGGTCTCCCAGACACTGTCTGGAAACCCAGCCTGGCAAGGATCACCTGCTGTCCCTGGAGAAGGGTCGCAGTGGACAGACCTCTCCAGAACCCAGATTCTAGAGATGGATCTTACTCTGGTAGAGGCAAGAGGGCTAACGCCGGGGCAGAGACCAGAACTGAGAGACGCCCTGGGGAGAGCTTGGATAGAGGTGAGCACTGGTGGGGGGGCAGATGGACTAAGAATGGCTAATATGTAGGGGGCAGAGTTTTGTTTATGGTTTGTGTTGGCCTTTCCATTAATAAATGAGGCCCTCTGAAAGAGTGGGGCTTTTTGGCATCCGTGTGTCTGTCTGGACTGGTTGAGACTCTGGATGAGGTGAAAAAAAATCAAGGGTTCAGGGGGCATGCCAGGTCGGCCTGGAATGATGATACAGAGTCACCCAGAGCCTGAGCCAGTCTGCCCTTGAGGTCAGAGGAAAAACTCTCATTGCCTGAATGAGCACTGGGTTTGGTCCCAAGTCAAGATCTAGGGCCCGATCTAAAGCCTGCTGATGTCAAGGAGATTCTTGCCACTAACTTCAATGGACTTTGGACCAAGCGCTTAGGCCCAGATCCTCCAAGGTGTTTACGTGCCTCATTCCCACTAGGAGTTTGGGGCTGAAATACCTTTGCAGGTTTGGGCCTTAGCGCCTTAAAACTGGTTCATAAGACTCATTTCAGAAGCATTCAACCTGACCACCAGACAGGTGTGGCCAGGGAGGATCTTTCCCCCAACATTAAGGCCGCATGACCAAGATGATTGTAAAGGAAGCGCCCGCTGTGGCCAGACCACCCTCGGTGCTCTCTTCTTTGCCAGGCCCTACCCTCAGCCTACCCTTGCCCACCCATAGCCTCCAGCCAGGCTGCGTTCACCCCTGTGCAGAGGGCCAGCGCAAAGCCTTTTGAGCTACTTAAGCCACCCTAATACCTTAATAAAATGGGTGAATCCTACCTTTCATTTAAAAACAATAGTATGTTTCTAGCCCTTATGGTTGCAGAGAAAAGCTTGGAAAGGTAAAGCCTAAATGCTCCAAAGCTGGAAAGCTGCTGAATCTTGCCCACATGCTCAGGATCCAACTGATTGCCATATTTGGGGTCGGGAAGGAATTGGCAGAGACCTTGGGGGGTTTTCGCCTTCCTCTGAAACATGGGGCACGGGTCACTTGCAGATTTAAACGAGGGTAAATGGTGGATTCTCTGTCACTTGTAGTCTTTAAATCATGATTTGAGGACTTCAGTTACTCAGCCAGAGGTTAGGGGGTCTATTACAGGAGTGGGTGGGTACGGTTCTGTGACCTGCAGTGTGCAGGAGGTCAGACAAGATGATCTTGATGGTCCCTTCTGGCCTTAAAGTCTATGGGGTAAATAAAAAAGAACACAACATTTGTTGTATTTTTAAATACAACATTTTCAAGCTAATCTCATTATTCCTAGGGACTCATTTTGTGATTTTGTAAAAAACCTTCCCACAGCCACACAGGAAATGTATAGGTGAACCAGGGATTAAACCCACATCTCCTGAGTCTCATTCCACTGCCCTCTCCCCTAGATCATCCTTCCTACCTCAGAGGGTTTCACATGGGGCCCGCAGAGGGAAGGTTCACCCCTAGCCCACCACCGACTTGCCCACCCAACGCATTGCACTGGCTTGAACTTGTGCAGACTCCAAGATCATCTGAAAGCCCACCGTGAGGTGCAAAGCTCAGCTTCTCTGAGCAATTTCTTCCTCTTTGCCCGTGTCAAACTCAGCCTTAAAAAACAAAGGCAGCTCCCTCCAAACCCAGGCGGGTTTTCCCAAATTCACCTGGCCGGGATCCAAAACGATGTGGAAAAAGATCGTTGTCTTAGACTAGAACGGGGCATGTGGGCTGACATGTACACTCTGTTTCTTGGCCCTATGTGATTTGAAACCCTCTGAGGCAAAGCCTGGGATGAAGGTTTTATAATAAAATGCTAATTACCTGTGAGCATGGTCTGGGAGCGTGAACACAGAATATATTAAATGCTTCAAATGAGGCTGTTGAAATGCAGGTTACAAAAAAAAATCCAAATCCTTCTAAACCAAGGAAATTCAGAGAGAGATCTGCCTACCCCTTATCCCTGCATTGGCACTGCTTATAATATGACCTGACTGATTGGCAAAGTCCCCCGGAGCCAGGCTCCAAAAGGCCACACAAAACACTTTACCACTTGCTAGAGGAGGAATGACCACATTCAGCCTTGGGGCTCTATTTGCCATTTCTGGGCATGAGCAGCTCCTGTTGACAATGGGAATTGTTTGTTCAGTGCAGAGGGAGGACTGGGGTCCTGGGCCAAGATCCACAAAAGATATGTCTAAGTATGTCTACACTTCAATAAAAGACCCGGGCCATGGCCACAGCTGGCCTGGGTCAGCTGACTTGGAGCCGTGGGGCTCGGGATATGGGGCTAAAAATTGACCCACAGTCTTTCGGGCTTGGGCTGGAGCCCGGGCTCTGAAACCCCATGAGAGCGGAAGGGCTCAGAGCCCAAGCTCCAGTTTGAGCCTGAATGAATATGCTACAATTTTTAGCCCCACAGCTGAAGCCCCGCGAGCCCAACTCAAATGACCTAGGCGCTCAGACTTGGTGCCACGGCTTTTTTATTGCAGTAGAGATGCACCCTTGATGTGTTACTCCCAATGAAATCAGTGGCAGAGTCATACAATTCCAATTTCTCCTGCAAGAAAGGGTCTCTTGTTTTAAGAGACGTAATTCACCTTGCAGGGATCTGGGGGCTCTGCTTTCCTCCACCACTCATGATTCACACTGTGTGCTTATGTACCCCGATTGTCCCCCCAACCTTAGCCTGTCCTCTGAGGCTCCAGACGAACCAGATAAGTGGCAAGAGTCCAGGAGGCAGAGTGAAACACACAAGAACACAGCAGCTAGCATGAAACAGAGGAAAGATTGCAAGCTCTTTTTGTTCTGTGTTTGTACAGCGCCTAGCACAACGGGGTCCCATCTGTGATGAGGGTTCCGAGGTGCTGCCACAATACAAATAAATAAATTAATAATAATATACTGAGCCAAATCTTGCTTTGCTACACTGCGTAGATCTGAAGTCACTGTATTTATGCTTTTGTAAATGCATGGTGTTTCCACTGATTTGAGTGGAATTGCTCCAGATTAACCCTAACGTAATTGATGGCAGAATTGGACACAGAGTGACTAAAATGACCAATTATAATTACAATAATAATAAATATCTAGCTCTTATATAGCACTTTTCACCAGCAGATCTCACAGCACTTTACCAAGAAGATCAGGATCGTTGTTCCCCATTTTACAGATGGGGAAACTGAGGCACAAGGCAGGGACGTGACTTACCCAAGATCATCCAGGAGGCCAGTGGCAGAAGCAGGACTAGAACCCAGATCCCCCATTCCAATGCTGTGGCCACTAAGCAAGACTGCCTCCCATGTCACATCATTAATTTCCATGGCCCTTTACAAACAGGGAATTGATCAAATTCTTTATTTTACAGACCTTTCCAGTCTAAGGTAGATGAGACAAAGAACTGCAGGCCATGGGAAAAAAGTTCCGGTAAGGGAGGGAGTCGTTTGATAAGTGGGCAAGTTGGAAAGTATCCATGAAAATATCTGGGATTAGGCATGAATCTGAAAAAGAGGGAGGGTTTGTGGTGGACAGGAAATGGGAGATTGTTCATATTGTGGGGTAGTGGAGGGGGGATGGGAGGGAAGTACAAATCTGAGGATGGATGAGTGGTGGATGATGGAAAGGGTGATACAGAGAAGAGAATGGAAGCATAAGAAGCAAGAAGAGAAGAGAGCAGAGTAACCAGAAAGTGGGATGTAGGAGAGATACAGAGAGAGATCCCACTTTTTTCAGTCTTCTACTGTGTTTTCACTCTGTTCTTTTAGTCCCAATCAGTTACATTATGTGCTCAGGTAGTGCCCAGATGCCCCAATCATGACCTCGTGACACACAAACGAGAGAGGTGGGAGAGATATGTCAATGCACCAGTGTAACGGCTGAGATCAGCTGAGGCCCATTTGAGGCCTCCAGGCAGGATGCAGGATGCGCAGTACTGAGATTCACTAGCACCAGAACTCAAGTGACCTTCAGGGCCTGGTGGGAGACACACTGCTTTGGTCAAGCGTGTGTGTCTCTTGACCATCAATGGATTATTTATTAGATGTTTGGGGGTGGGCAGTACAAGGGAGGGGGTATGTGCTGTCTGCCATAGGCAGCTTCTTTTACTGTGTTGTTACATGATTTATATCACAGTAGTATGGAGAGATCCCAGCTGAGACTGGGGCCTTGCTGTACAAGACACTGTACAAACACAGGATGAAAAGATGATCCCTGCCCCAAAGAGCTTACAGTATAGACAGACAAGACAAACAAAGCACAGGAGAAAGAGAATCATTATTCCCACGTTTGCAGATGCGGAACTGAAGCACATAATTCTAAGACTCATATCCTCAAAGATTTTTAGGCACCCAACTCCCATGGATTTAAATTGGAGTTAGGCACCTAACTATATTTGAGGATCTGGGGCTAAGTGACTTGCCTAAGGTCAAACAGGGAGTCCATAGCACAGCCAAGAATAAAACCCCAATCTCCTGAAACCAGCACATAATCACCAGCCTTCTTCTTGATTCGTGCTGCATAGTGTTGGTCATGTGACTGAGTACCTAGCCAATGGGATGCTCAATAGAGGAAATCATTAAAGAAACAAAACAGTGTTGAGTGATGCAGTAGCAATGCAGTATAAAGATAGGCTCTGAATCTGCATTATTTGCAATCAACATGAGTTTAGGATGCACTAAGAACGCCAGAGTGGCACCACCGGAGAGGCTGATGGTTGATGCTGGAGAGAGGGAGAAAAAATCAGCCATCATGGCTAGCCCTTCCCTTTTTGTGAACTGACAAAGTGCTACTAAGGTAACAGCCATCCTCACAATATTGTTTCCTTGACGAAACAGCTTACACTGAGCTGGGCTGAAATAATATGTTTTTTCACCTGCAGGAGTGAAACATTCAAGACGGCATTCCAAGACGGATCTGGTTAAGGTCATAAAAACTTTGTGGTAGCCTATATGTTATTTTTATGCATATGCTTAACACCATGTATTTTATAAATGTGCTAAAGACTCATAAATCACTTACAGCATAGTGTAACACACTTGGGTCTCTTACCAAGGTATCTGATGCACACACACTCAGACCCACAGAGAGATCTGCCACCATCTGGGTGCAGTTGAGGGATGGGGAGCGCGGTTTACTTGTCTTCTCTGTCAGAGGTTGTGAGAGCGGTCACTGTACCTGTGATTGATTAATAGTCAAAATGAAGACAGCTCGCGCTTGGGAACCACACTACCTTGGTGTTCGTAGGCAGTCTAAAGAATAGGAGGAAAGAAAGGAGAGTTGCGTGGGAATTATATTGCAGAATGGCAGGAGAGCACCTGTTGTGGAAGTGGCAGAGAGGTAAATTCAGTGAAATGCATGCCTCTGCAAAACTAAAGCAGGACTTAGTAGTAATGGCTCTAAAAATCTCATGAAAACAGGTTTTCCCACGAGATTTCACAGCCCTCAGTTTACTGGGTTTGATGCAGGAATTCCCAGGTGACATTTTATGGCTTCTATTATCCCTAAGGCCAGACTAGATGGGCCTTTCTGGCCTTAAAATCTGTGACCACATGGAACTTGCCATAGGAGACTGGGTCCATCACGCTTCAGGTCGGACATCCTGACTCCAGCAGTTGCCTACAAATGATACTTGTACGCAAAAGCGGAGGGTCTCTCTATCTGGGGGAAAGATTGTCCAGTGCTGTACTTAGTGAGATGGAGAATTCCTTCCGGTGTCCAGCATTGCCTGTCATTCATCTGCTGTAATGAGAGGGCAGAGTTTTGCAACAACTCCACAGCTATCAAAGACTCCAAAGAGATCCCGGGACGCACACCATGGCCATTAAGAACATCACAGCAGCAGCAGAGATATCTCCATTGGCTGTTCACAGTATAGACTCTATGATGCCTCACTGGTCAGCTCCGATTCCTTCCAGGAAGCAGGCAGCGATACTCAACCACCCTAGCAAGTTCATTACACAGTATCAGTACTGAAGGCCATGGAGTTACATTGGGAATCAATGCGCTCCATGAAGTTGCAAACTAATGAACGAATTGGCACCACTTTGAGACTAGAACCTCACAAGGTCATCTGGTTCTTGAGTGTCTGTTTAGCTCAGAGCACAGAAGCCTTGGGACAAAGACCAGATTTTCTCTACTTGAGCAGTGCTGAACATGCTGACTGGTCAACAAGTTTATTATTACTAGTAAGTGTCTATCCAGAGGCAGCATGGTCTAGTGGGTAGATCAATAGACTAGGACTCAGGAGACCTCAGTTAAGTCCCTGATACTTGACAAGTCTCTTCATCTCTTTGTGCCTTTCCTTTTCCCTTCCACCCTGCATCCATTTAGGTCATAAGTGGGCAAGAACCGTCTCTCACTATGTGTTTGTACAGCACCAGCCGTAAAGGCGCTCTGTGCAGAGGGCCAGCACTTTGCCTCTGTAGGGTGACCAGATAGCACGGGTGAAAAATCAGAATGGGGGAGGGGTAATAGGGTCCTATAGAAGACAAAGCCCCTAATATCAGGACAGTCCTGATAAAATTGGGACGTCTAGTCATGGTAATCACTTGAGTCGCCCTGAGGTCCTTCAGTTGGGCACCATTGGGACTTAAGAGGTGCGAAGTACCTTTTTGTGCTGCACAGCGGGATCCATGATAGATAGATAGATAGATAGATAGATAGATAGAGGGGGTGTATGGGGATAGATAGATAGATAGACAGATAGACAGATAGATAGATAGACAGATATTCTGCCTCTGCAAAATGCTGAGGTTCTTAACGCAGTTTTTACCGACTCTTTGTCCAAGCAAACTCCCATTGACAGCTATAGGCATTTGCCTGAAAAACAGTCTCAGGATCGGGCCCCCATGTGGCAGTGAGACAGCAGAGAGCGAAGAGGTTAATGGGGTGGTGCTGGGGGATATTACTCGGGGTAAAGGGGTGTGCGATGAAGGGGTGTACGCCTGCAGGGGGTGGGGGGATTGGTGGGAGCAAGCACGTGAGAGAAATTCTCTACATAAAGAGAATCAAAGGGTAAATCCAGCTCCTCTGCTGTAGCTGAAAGTAGCATATAGTCATGTTCCCCTGGATACTGTGTCCCTGCGTATATTCTCTCATGGACCAATTTAGCAATGGTCTCAAGTTTTCAGTTCCTGCAAAACAAAAATCTCATAGATTCCCAAACCCACAAGGGCCGGCGGTGGGTATGGATTCGGCCAGAATGCGTAATATAAGAGGGTGTTTGTTGGTAGCCTGGGATAAGCCCAGATCTTAGCCCTGCCTGTCAGCTCAGACAGCGCTTGTTTTAGCACAATAAGAAAGTGTGATTCATGATATATTGATGGTATCGCCAATCCAGTGGGGGACTCCTGGTGCCAACCTGGAATCTCTCGCTCCCGGCCAGCAAAACATTCGTCAGCAGCTTTTCAAAACACAAGAGAACAAGAAGAAATACAGTCCGAAGCACCCGTGCCAGGAGCTGACACTTTGGGCTGTGCTTGGAAGGCTGTGGGTAGGCGTTGTGCGTGCGTGGATAGACCATGACGTAAAGGGGCAGGAGGGTGCGCCTGGAGACGGGACCCATGCCCACCCCCCACCATCAATTTGGTTCCAAATCTTGAACAAACAGCAAGGAAGAGAGCACCACACACATACACACACCCCACACACTCTGGTGGGAAACTGTAGCCGTGAATGGATCGCTAATAGCCCAGGGTGAATTGCCAGTTTCCCCACCACAGTGAGGAACTCAGGGCCTTGCTTGGATTAGCCACCCCCTACTGGAGGCCCAGGATGGTGAGCGTATATTTTCACCATGATTTGTATTAGGGTAGCACTTACAGGCCTCATCGGTCACTTGCTGATTTAAACTTGTGTAAATGGTGGATTCTCTGTCACTTGCAGTCTTTAAATCAAGGTTTGAGGACTTCAGTAACTCAGCCAGAGGTTATGGGTCTATCACAGGAGTGGGTGGGTGAGGTTCCATAGCCTGCAACGTGCAGGAAGTCGGACTAGATGATCATGATGGTTCCCTCTGGCCTTAAAGTCTATGATAGGAGGGCCCGGTTGCGCTAGGTGCTATGCATACCCATGGTAAGAAACTCTCCTAGCCTGGAAGATTTTACAGTCTAAATCCCACCCAGGATTAGGGTTGTTCTACGGTTGGCATCAGTTTAGTAAAGGCTCGAAGGCCAAGACTATAATAGGGCTCAAAAAGGACCTAGATAAATTCATGGAGGATAGATCCATCAGTGGCCATTAGCCAGGATGACCAGAGATGGTGTCCTGAGCCTCTGTTCGCTAGAAGCAAGGAATGGGCGACAGAGGATGGACACTTGATGATTACCCGTTCTGTTCATTCCCTCTGGGCACCTGGCACTGGCCACTGTCAGAAAACAGGATACCTGGCTAGATGGACCTTTGGTCTGATCCAATATGGCCGTTCTTATGTTCTTACTTTGCTTCCCCTCTTTTTAACTTTCTCACTCCAATTTTCTCTCCACCCTGCTATCCATATCTCTGGCTATTTATCTCTGGTAAATCGACCTAAGATACACAACTCCAGCTACGTGAATAACGAAGCTGGAGTTGACGTTGCTTAGGTTGATTTACCACAGGGTCCACACTATGCTGAGTCAATGGGAGACACACTCCCGTTGACTTACCTTACTCTTCTCGTTCGGAGTAGAGTACCGGGGTTGACTGGAGAGCGATCTGCGGTCGATCTGGCGGGTGTTCACTAGACCCGCTAAATCGACCCCGGTGCATCGATCCCCAGAGCGTTGATCCGGGGGGTAGTGTAGACATAGCCTCTGTCTCTCCCCATCCCCACTTTCTTATTCTCTGTCTTTCCCTCACTCCATCTCCCAGAGACCCTATTTAATCACTGCAGGGCATGGACAATTTTGCACTAAAGTGAATGGTTGGTACTTGTATATCACGAGGAGAGAATGGGTCCCCAGAGCTGTCTACTACTCCATGCTGGGGCGGTAAATATGAAAGATCTCTGCAGTTCTTGCCACCCATGTAGAGGCATCTCATGGTCAGGCCCAGCCAATCCAGCAGCAGCAGTTTCCTCACATACCTGCTTTCCTAGGACTTAAACACAGAGGACATGGCTAGTGGCTACTCAAATGGCTTGATCCAAAGCCCCCTGAAGCTGAGTCCCATTGAATTCAGGGGGATTCCGGCCCTTAGTCCTCAGAGTGAAAGGAGAACTGCTGCTGCGTCATGGAGAGGAGACTGCCCTCTCCTGAGTCCCTCTCTTCTTTGCAAAAGGAAGAAAAAAAGACCATGCCTTTTGAGTCTTTGCTACGCATTGTTTGGGTCTCTGCTGTGCCTTTGGCATTGAGGAGTTGGAGAAGTGTCTCTTCTGTCTTTCCCTCCCCTCTTCCACATCCCCCCTGCCTCTGGCATCCCATTGGTGGGAAAGATAGCATGGTATGTTATTGTCCTGGTGCCCCCGGGGCATTCTGCTGGTAGTGGTGGGTGGGACAGCCAGGGACTGTCCTTCCCTGGCTCAGTAAGGATTAGTCAGAGCAAAGCTGACACAGTCAGTCAGCCTAACGCTTCTACCCTCTTTGCTCCACCCCAAAACACACAATCTCCTGCCTATTTTGTCTCATCTCAGAGCCTTGTTCCCTACAGCCCGTTATGTGAGGAACCTTCTCCTGGCCTGGACCACCATGTCGCACACCTCTGCTCTTCAAAGTCCCTGTGGCAGAGCAGAGGTATAAACCCCTTGGATTCCCTGCTAAAGGGGTGACTCCTCCCCTGCTTCCCAGCAGAGCAGCCAAGTACAGGGGCACAGACACTCAATAAGGAGCTCAGCTGCAGACCCTAAGGAGGGCAGGGGAATCAGCTGAGCCAAGTGGAGCCAGCTGGGCTGGTCACTGGGAGGAGATATAAACCCAGGGAAAGGCTTAGAGAGGAGGTTAGCCAGGGGAGAAGATAGGGGGACTACAGCTCTGTCTCTACTGACTGCAGGAAGCCTCAGGGGCCAGAAGACCCAGGGAAGGGTCAGTGTGGGGATCTGTGCTGGGGGAATTGGGGCTGCGCTAAGCACTGTAAATAAAAAGACACTGGTGAAACAACTGAAAAAGGTGTTGGGACCCCTTCCTTGACCAGACTGTGCACAGGGATGCGAGGCAGGGAACTTGTGCACACCCTGTGACAGTCCCTCTTTAAAACACACTTCTTTCCAAGAGACCTGTTTACACACTGAAATTGCACCTTTTAACTCCAGTTTAAGTAAACTAGTGAAAACCCCTGTCCTTTGATTTCAGAGTGGCTTGCTTCAGTTTTGTTTAATCTATTATTTTTATCAGATGAAACTCAACCAAAATAATCTACTCTTGCATTGAAATAAGAATGTCTACATGCAAACTTGCACCAGGTTAACTTGTACACACTAGAAAGTTGTACCACTTTAACTATAATAGTTCTGAATTGGAATGAGAGCCAAAATTTTCTAAGTTTTCCACCAGAAGGAACAGGCCTCCAACTCTGGGGCAGTCCACCACGAAATGTTTTGATTGCAATGAATTGGCGAATTCCAATGAAAAAATGTTCCCTTGGAATTTCTCCAACCAGATCGAGATATCATCATTAATCTCTAGGTGTATACTAGAGCTGGAGATCATATAAGAAGCTTGTGCACAGACTACCTCCCATCATGCCGATCAATATTGTCTCATTGTTTCCCTGTATCCCCTCATCTGTCTGTGTCCATTTGCTGTCTCTTGTCCTATACGTAGATTGTAAGCCCCTTTGAGAACCATCTTTTTGTTCTGTGTTTGTACAGCACTTAGCACAGTGGGGTCCTGGTTCATAACTATGGTACTTAGGTGCTATGGTGATACAAATAATAAGTAATACTAATAATAACTAGATGGGGTTCTGATTTCCACCAGAACTGGTTAGATAAACTCTGGTTTTTTTCAAGGAGAAAAATGTGGTATCCCAAATAAAAGTCCTGTAAAAGCTACTTAGCAAATCCCAGGTCTCGGCCTGTGGGCACTGAGGGTAGGTCTACATTGCAATAAAAGACCTGCAGCATGGCTGCAACTGGCCCAGGTCAGTCGACTCGCGGTTGTGGGGCTCGTGCTGTGGGGCTCAAGGCTCCAGTGTAGATTGCCTCAGCTATAGACTCAAGGTGGAGGAAGTATGATCTTTTGGGTTAGGCACTGGGCTGGGACTCAGCAGATCTGAGTTAAATTCCTGTCTCTGGTCCAGACTTCCTATGTGACCTTGGACAAATCATTTAGTCTCCCTACTCCTCCATCTAGTAAATGGGGATAAAACTTCCCTATCCCACAGAGGGGTTGTGAGGATGTAATTTTAAGATGGGTGGAGAAAGGTGATTCTGTTTCACAGAGGATTTCATTGTTTCCACTCAGCATGCCTGCATGGATCAAATAAACATTTGGGACTGAATTTTTCAACCTGTTGATGTTCTTCAATCACCGATGAGTCAGGAAAAAGATTCTCCTTGAAATGCAGTGACTCCAGATCACCACAGTGACCCGGGCACATCAGGTAACGGATTAAACAGGGTAAGTAAGAAAGGGGTTGCTAATAGCAGTGCTACAGGTCTAGCATTATCGGCACACCTTGGCAGGTAAGTGGACCTATTGAATCATTACCTGTTTTCCCTCGAAATAGTCAGTCTCAAGATCTCACTCCAAGTGGAGGCACATTGGCAAGGTGGTTTGGGGAAGCAGGCTTTGCCACTATCCGTGGTGAACTTGTTAAGTGGATACGCAAGAGGACTTCGGGGCTGTTGATCAGGGACATTTCACCAGCTCTAAATTCACAACAAAAAATATTCCCTTTTAATAGTCAGCCTTGCTTAGGAATTTCTTGATGTTGTTCTTTGGGGACTCCTTGGGACCCTGACTCTATCACTTCTTCACCTAACTCCAGCAGCCACCCAGAACATCAAGGAGGACTCTCAGGGTACATCTACACTGCACTGAGTCTTGGAGCCCTGGTCAATTGACTTGGGTTTGGGCTGCGGAGCCTGCAGTGCAGATGATCCCTTGTGGGGTCTCATAGCCTGGGCTCCAGCCCGGGCCCGAATGTCTACACTGGAGCCATTAGCCCCACAGCATGAGCCCCACAAGCGCGAGTCGACTGACCCGGGCCAGTTGCAGCCATGCTGCAGGTCTTTTACTGCAATGTAGACCTACCCTCAGTGAACCACAGGCTGGGACCTGGGATTTGCTAAGTAGCTTCTACAGAGTTTTTATTTGGGATACCACATTTTTCTCCTTGAAAAAAACCAGAGTTTATCTAACCAGTTCTGGTGGAAATCAGAACCCCTTCTAGTTATTATTAGTATTATTTATTATTTGTATCACCATAGCACCTAAGTACCCTAGTTATGAACCAAGACCCCACTGAGCTAGGCGCTGTACAAACACAGAACAAAAAGATGGTTCCCAAAGGGGCTTACAATCTAAGTGTAGGAAAACAGACAGCAAACAAACACAGACAGATGGGGGAATACAGGGAAACAATGAGACAATATTGATCAGCATGATATACAAGCTTCTTACATGGTAGGGTGAGGTTCTTAAGACAGTCAAGCCAGTTCATTCATCCCTAACCTTGTCTCCTCCTGCTAGCGTGCTTACATGGAGGACATTGTAAGTTTTCCCATCATCAGCCTCTGTCTAACATAGTGAAGGGTGAGCCTCAAATAAGGGTAATTTGGGTTCAGATAATAAGAATTTGGGTGCAAGTGCTTGTATACTGATTGACCAATTCTATTGAAGCCTCAGATAGATTAGTGATGGATATCATAGAAAATCAAACGGAGAAAGGTTGGCTTCTGTAGCACTTGCTCATGCAAGTATTCCCATTGTCATCAATGAGATGCACATGTAATTCATAGATTCCAAGGTCAGAATGGACCATTGGATCATCTCGTCTGACCTCCTGTTTAACATAGGTCAGAGAAATTCACGCATTCTCCCCTACATTGAGCCCATTAACTCATCATCATCATGTCAAATCCCAAAGGGTAGTAATCTCCTTGCAGATTGAGCACCACCCGGATCTATCTCTAGCGAGGTCCTCAAGGTGATGGGGCTGGATATTCAGTTTATGCCCATCGTCGACGATCTTACCACAACATCAAAGTGCTGGTGGCCTACATGATGGCTGACTGTGTAGCAGCATTCCTTGGTAAATGCACATCATAATTCATTGGTCTTCCATCCTAATAATATGCCCCAACCAAAAAAAAAAAAAAAAGCCACCAAACCCGAACCAGTGCTGATGGAGGTGGTTGCTGGGTTTGGCTACCAATATTGTTATTGCTGATCTCGTCCTGCCATTTAATATGGAGCCACTGACAAATATGAGGAGAATTGAAAATGTCAGTCTGCTGCTTTTCAGACTTTTCCAGAGTCCATGTTTCCCTCCCATACAACAGAGTGATTAAAACCATGGCCCTGTAGATCTGCAGCTTCATCGCAAGCTTGTTGTTACGATGTCCCAGCACACATGCTGCTGTGCCTAATAACTGGTGTTTGACTAAAGCATATCTTCCGGAAAGGCATCCACTTTTGCTCTGAAGACATCAAGAGATGGAGGATTCACCACTTCCCTTGATAGTTTGTTCCAGCAGTTAATTACCGTCATGGTCAAAAAATTGTGTCTTGTTCCTAATATGAAGTTGCCTGGCTTTAACTTCCAGCCATTAGTGCCTCCTATTTAAAGTGCCACTTAACCTTGGGGTTACAGAATTGGTCTCTAAATAAATGACCCTGTTCACACAGGGCTCCAAACAACCCTGAGAGGATAATAACCTTCCATTACTTCTGTCTATTCTCTTCTGTTAGAGACAAGGTGGCTAAGGTAAGGTCTTTTATTTGATCAACTTCTGCTGGTGAGGAGACAAACTTTGGAGTTATGCAGAGCTCTTCCTCAGGTCTGGACCCAACAGAAGTTGATCCTATAAAACAGTGTTTCCCAAACTTGGGACACCGCTTGTTCAGGGAAAGCCCCTGGCAGGCCGGGCTGGTTTGTTTACCTACCGCGCCCACAGGTTCGGCGGATCACGGCTCCCACTGGCTGCGGTTCGCCGCTCCAGGCCAATGGGGGCTGTGGGAAGCAGCAGCCGGTATGGCCCTTGGCCCGCGCCGCTTCCTGCAGCCCCCATTGGCCTGCAGCGGCCAACCGCAGCCAGTGGGAAGTGCGATCGGCTGAACCTGTGGGCGCGGCAGGTAAACAAACCAGCCCGGCCCGCCAGGGGCTTTCCCTGAACAAGCAGTGCCCCTAGTTTGGGAAACACTTCTATAAAAGATATTACCTCACTCACCTCGTCTTTCTAATATCCTGGGACCAACACGGCTACAACACAGCATATATTCTCTTCTGTGTGGGTTCTTACACCACTTCCATCAACATAGTATGTGAGCGCCTTTGAGAGTTTAAGAAAACACATACAGTACCTTATGCCAGCTAAGGAAAGGTTTGTCTCCTTTCCACCCGGCTGGGGAGAGTAAATTACATGAGATTTCTTTTCCTCCAAGTACTGAAAATAAACCAAAAAGACTTTGACTTTCAGATCTGCATATGCTAAACTGATGTGAATGAAACCGAGCTACAGGCTGTATCTGTTAGTCACAGCAATCTCTCCTGTCCATATTGGCTATTTTATGCTGACTTCATTTGTAGTGTGAATTTCAACCAAAAATAGAAGGTATTAAAAAAAAAATACCAAGTCTAATGGTTGGAGCAAAGAATAAGGACTTTGTTAGGTTCTGTTCCGTTCTCTGCTGATGACTGCTCTGTTCAACACAAGCCACTTAGGGGTAGATTGTGCCTTCGGGCCTACCACTGAGTTAAGGGTGGTGTGTCAGTTGCACCATTCTAGGAGGTGCTGTGACTCAGAAACACAATTTAGTAATTGCTCAAGGGGAGTGTGTGTAATAATTTACTGTGGATGTATCCCAGTAGTAAATAGCAACACCTTCCTGCCCCACACCAGCTCAGATGGAGCTGGCTAGTGAGTGGGGCATGGAACACCCACCCACTTGCTCCAGGGAGGCTGTATGCTGGCACCTGGACCCGAGGACCAGAGAGCCCATGTCAGAGTATAGGGGAGAGGGGTTCTTTCTCTCCCTTTCCTCTTTGCCCAAGCATGCTATCCTAATCACAGTCCAGCTCTTAATCTACGCGTGCCTCAGTTTCCACACCGACAAAATGATGATAATGACACAATTCCTATTGCCCTTGTTGTGTGGGCTGGACCCATTCATGTTCGTAATGCTCTTTGAGATGCCTAACTGAAAGTTGCCTTCTGATTGTACTCCTCAACGGGAGCACACAGATCAAACGGCACTTACAGACCTACATGCTAGCCAGCAGCTTGGATCTGCGAGGCTGATGTAGCCACCTCAGTGATGTGTCACATGAATGGAGAATCCGGAAACAAGGCAAAATCTGTTCTTTACGATTTTTATTGTCATCTGTTTATTCGTTTTCACCAGCACCAGTGATGTTGTTGGGTCATTTTCCGTTTGTGCAAACAGAGATGGTGTTGGTCCCAGGCCGTCATGAACTAAGGACCGAGAGACAGACAGAGGTCAGGGAAAGAGTTTCTGCACCAAACAACTCGATTCGCTTTCGGCAGCCTGGCAGGCTTTTAAGATGGACTTGAAAGTGGAGAGGGAGGGGGCCTTGAGGCTGAGCTCAGGGAGATTGTTCTGTGCCTAGAGACCATGTGGCATGGAGGGGGCTGTTTCAGAGGCTGTCAAGTGTTCAGACAAGAGGGGGATGCTGGTCGAGGTAGGGGGTGCATGGATGTCACATGAAGCTTAGCAGGATAGGTTTATCAATGGCTATTAGCCAGGATGGTCAGGGATGCTACCCCATGCTCTGGATGTCCCTAGCCTCTGATTGCCAGAAGCTGGGAATGGATGACAGGGGATGGATCACTCGATTGCCTGTTCTGTTCATTCCCACTGAAGCACCTGACATTGGTCACTGTCCGAAGACAGAATACCGGGCTAGATGGCTGTTCTTATGCTCAGTGAGGGAGGATGAGTAGGGAGGGGCAGACACATACTGAGCCAGGTGGCTGGTAGGTTAAATTGGATGCAGTAGCTGATGAAGAGCCAGTGGATGGCTCCAAAGGGCCTGCGTGACCTGATTAAATCAATGAGCAAAGAAGATGCCTTTTGCAGCTGCATTTCTGTGGGTTGGAGAGGGGCAACATGTGTGTGTGTGTGTGTGTGTGTTTGGGAGGCCAGAACCAAGGCTATTGCAATAGCTGAGTTTCCAGAATGGGTAATCTCCCCTGGGGGCAAACGATGGCTTTCTCTGACACAGCTGCACCCTTTCCTGGCCGCTATTTGTTGAAATCAGGATGAATTCCCAGACCAGACCAGGCCACATTGAAACTCCATGTAAAAGTACAATGACGTGACTCCCCACTCCACCCCCACAAGCCTGGTTGCAGTAACCTTCAGTGACTCCTCTTTAGAGGGATATGTAGCTTCACTCTTCTTAACAGAGGGCTCCCGTTGTGCTGATCCACTTTCACTACCATTAGCACCCATCAGATTAGTGCTAAACCATATGTTCCCAGGGGATTACTGCCTCCCTTCCTCCTCTGCTCTGGGTGGATGGGGTTGCCTCTGCCCCATGGAACAAGGACAAGGAAACTCCCGGTGCTCCATGAGGAGAGTGGAAATACAGCTGTCCAGAGGCTCCCCTCCAGTAGATTTTATTACCTGCCAGAACTACAGGTGTCTATCTGTAGTCCATCCACCACTCCTGGGACCATGGAAGGGGGATCATTTGCAAGCCAGGCCTTCTGCTCAGATGAGTGTCCTTTGTGGAAGCAACTAGGACTTCAACAGATGGCCCCATGGCTGGGATTGCCAAAGCCTCTGAAGGGATTTGGTCCCTAGTTCCTGTTTTTTTAATGGGAATCCGGTGTCCGCAACCTCATCAGTAGCTCTGAAAAACTCAGCCTTTAAATGTGGCCAGGTTTGTGGAACCAGGTTGTAATGTCCTCGTCTAAGCCAGATATAACCCTCAGGGCTGAGTTGTGTGAACACAGCTGCTTTTATCACAGCTTAAATGTGTGCTCATGGTGTTTGTACACCCTCACTTGCCAGGCTGCCTAACCATGGTTGTGGCAGTGTGTTCTGGGAGAATCTGGGCAGCTCTCCCAGAGTGCCTCAGTAGGTTATAGGGTGTGTGGTGGTCAAATGCACAGAGCAATTGGAGTAATCCATTCTGGGATATGTTACCTCTGAGAGGATGGAGAACCAGCTGGCCTGATTACCCAGGCATGGTTAAGGATTAGATAATTAGATATGTTCATGGAAGATAGGTCCATCAGTGGCCATTAGCCAAGACAGTCAGGGATGCTACCCCATGCTCTGGGTATCCCTAAACCTTTTACTGCCAGAAGCTGGGATTGGACAACAGGGGATGGATCACTCTGTAATTGTCCTGTTCTGTTCATTCCCTCTGGGGCATCTGGCACTGGCCACTGTCAGAAGACAGGATACTGGGCTAGGTGGACCCTTGGCCTGACCCAGTCTGGCCCTTCTTATATTCTAATGAGGCATGTTCAGTGGGTTAGAGAAAGGCAGCCACGGTTACCTGCCATGGTTACCAAGAGAGTATTAACCCAGTCAGGCATGGAGGATACAAGACCATGTTGCTGATGGGCTAAAAAATCAGTTAAAAGCATTACCCACTAGGGCTGATCCTGCTCTGCCTTGCATCCTGCACAGCCATTTACCCCTGTGCAAAGTGGGCGTCGAGTGCTCCCGGATCAGAATGACACCGTTTTACCCCTGCTTTGCACAAGCATGAGGACCGCACATGGGACAAGGTAGGTGGAACCATGATTCCCATCGTGCAGAGTGGATCAAAGAGAGAAGCCAGATACTTGACAGAGAAGCTGGATGGATTAAAGCTCAGGAAGTGCTTTGAGATGCTCCCAGACAAGGTGCAAAGTATCACAGTGCTGTTGATAATTATTTTCTCTAAGGCTCTGGTGCAGCATTTAATGAGCCTTAAAAGAAAAATCAAGTGAAGAAAAATGTCTTGGCATATAAGAACCAGGCTTCCAGGAGCAGAGTCAGTAAAACCAGCCGCTCAGCAGCGCAGAGATGTCAAGGCACGATGGACAGCCACATCATATCGTTGCATTAACTAAAGTTGGTTAATAAAATATGTGCTTGCTTAGGGCCAAAGTCAGACCTGGTGTAAGCCGGTGCAACATGATTGAACGCCAAAGATTGCACTCGCTCAGTGAGAGGTTGTGTGATCTAGTGGGACAGGGCACCTGCCTTCTCTGCCCTCCTGTGTGACCGGGGGGGGGTCCTGGCTAATTAGATTGTTTGCTCTTTGGGGCAGGTGTGTGTTTGTACAGCAACGGCCACTCAGGGACCTGATCTTGGTGGGAGCCTCTAGCTATAATTATCGTCCTAGGGCTGCCCAGACATAAAGGGGTCCAAATTCTCCTCTGGGTGAAGTCTCTCTTGACTGACACATGAACAAGGGGTCTGATCCTGTGAGTGAAACCTGAATATCAGTGAAGTTGTGCATTTCAGGGCAGGGGTCGGGGATTGTCTACTGCATTTCTGCAGCCGTCATTGACTCCAATGGGACTACACAGCGTTTGTCCTCTCCTAGGATCGGACTGCAGAACGCAGCTGGGTCACAGAGCAGAGCTTCCCAGAGAGTGATCAGAACTAATGTGCAGCGGTTAGAACCCCGGCGGGTCTCGTTCAGCAAGAAACAACAACAGTAGATGCGTCCTTCTTGCTGCTCCCACCTGCTATATCCTAAGCATGAGCCAGAGGAATCACTTGTGGGAGCGAGAGCATTGTGGTAGCTTCCTAACCGCAAGCTTGCTAGCTCTTCTTTTCCTGCCCATTTGTCCACAACGATTATTTTTTCCCCACTGCACATGCCTGCTGCTGGGATGGTTGCAGCTGCAGCTTCTCCCCAGGCCGGTCCCTTCTTCCCCCTGTCAGTGAGTCAGCTGCGAGCACCTGAATTAAATATTGTGGTTGGTATTGGCTGTGTTCATTTCCTCTGCTAGGATGTGGAGCAATTGATTACCTCATCACTGAGCAGAAACAGCCCCGTTGCCGGATTTACACAAGAAAACCTTTCATAGCGCCTGAAGGGATTAAATGGGAAAGGGCCAAAGCTGACTTTTATTTCCCCTTTTATTTCATGCCCCCTTGGGTATCCTGATAAGTGATCAGGATGAGCCTCTGGAAACAATGATGCATCAATCAGCCTGCAAAGCTCCCCACTGGGGAGTCATCTTCCCAGAGTCATTGGTGCATCGTGGGATGGAACAAACACCAGTTTTATAAGGCGCCACTCTAGATCCAGCCCGATTTGCTTCTCAGGGAAGTGAGCAGAGGTCTCTGGAGAATCTAGAGTGGGCCAAGTCATTAAGTATTGCAGCAATCTATACTAAGCCGTGTCAATCATCACCACTCCTCAGCTCAACAGCTACAAGCGATTTCCCCACTTTCTCTTTAATATTTTTGGTGTATAAATTTAGTGGTGAGGGATAGACAGCCCGCTGGACTGGAGTCTTTTATTTAGCCACCAGTAGCAAGAACGCAAGCTTCTTCTCGGTGGATTGATTCTCCACTGCTTTGCTCTTTGCATGAGAATTTGCACCAGGGCAGAGTGGGGGTGTAATGGAACTAAATTAGAATGGGAGTGCTCATACCCACATCACACAGGTGGAAATGACTACCCAAGGGACAATGTCCCTGATTTAGAGCAAGGATTTGAATATGGGTTCCCTACTAGACTGCCCGAACTAGAAAACTACTGGCTATTCTAGGCACTCATTTTCTCAGGGCAGAAATTGCATTCTGAACCTGAGAAACTATCCCAATAAAATTTTTTGTCAAAACTTATGTATTGTCACAAAACATTTTGGTTTAGACAAAATGGCATTTTCTGATGGGAAGAAAGCTTAATCAAAGGGGATAGCTCAGTGGTTTGAGCATTGGCCTGCTAAACCCAGGACTGTGAGTTCAATCCTTGAGGGAGGCCATTTAGGGATTGGGGCAAAAATTGGAGTTTGGTCCTGCTTTGAGCAGAGGGTTGGACTAGATGACCTCCTGAGGTCCCTTCCCACCCTGATATTCTATGAAAACCTTTTTGACTGACTCTAGTTACAATAACTCCACAACATTCAGGGCAGTGGAGGAGCACAAGTCTTCATGCACGACATAGCTCTTGAATTAGAGGGTCAACGTGCTGGGTTAAATGAATTTAAAAGATGCAGTATCGCAGCTCCCCAAGCGCTTTCTGTGTCAAAAGGCGAGGAACAGGTATCCTCACCCCCCACAAAAAAAGATGAGTAATTAATTGACTCAAGGTGTCTTATGAAAGCATTGAAGGTTTAGCTGCTTCCTATTAGTGGGGCATATTATGCCTGGGAATTTCTGAAAAACTTATTAAGAGATGTGAAATAAATTTCTGGAAAGGTTTCAGAGTAGCAGCCGTGTTAGTCTGTATTTGCAAAAAGAACAGGAGTACTTGTAGCACCTCAGTGACTAACAAATTTACTTAAGCATAAGCTTTCGTGAGCTACAGCTTATGCTTAAATAAATTTGAAATTTCTGGAAAGCTTCCCTACATTTTCTTAATGCAGGGCAAACCTCACTGCGTCGGGTGAGCCTACGCATCCCAGAACTCCTTTGTTCTAGCAATATGACAGATGAACGGACTCCAAGAAGGTCTATTTGTTTAACCAGGGTCCAAGGTGACTGACGCACCTGTTTAACACAACTCATTTTTACTTGTACCAGCCTTGTGTTATCTACTCATTTCGCATCACTCCGTCCAGGCTAGTATTGCTGTTTCAATGACCCCTTTCGGAGATGTGGGACATTTTTCCCTTTCTCCCATTGGCTGCCAACATAATCCAACAGAGCGCATTGGTGGGAAGAGGAAGGGTGCCAAACTGAAATTCTGCCTAAGGTCTTTCAGCGTGGAGGTTGTGCACTGGAAGAAGAATGGGTTAAATTTGCCAATTAGGTCATATTTTACAGTATGGATTGTGACCTTAGCCAAAGCCCATTGAAGCCAATGGGAGTCTTTCCATTGACTTTCAATGGGCTTTGGAGACGATCCTAGGTGAACTAATATGGCCCTTCTAATATGCACTAGATTATCTAGTACCTTTTCATTGCATTATAGTGATTCTTAGTATGATCATTTTAAAGGTATGCTTTCTTTATAAAGACCTGCTGTACGTGGTGTGGAGGATGGCAGGAATCTATCACCTCATCATACTAGCAGTTTTTGGACACCTGTAGGACACTTCCGGTAAATTACTGCTAAATTATTGGGGCAGTTTTAGCATGCTACACTGACACAGGGCTCCTGTGAAAAACACAGTATGTGATCATGTCATTAAAGACTGTATCATGATGCATTCCCATGAAGGGGCTAACTTAAAGTTCCACAGGGCCACTTTAATCCTGGTATTTTCTAACTTCTGAGTGCTTGACTTTGCAACCTGAATAATGCTCTTTTAGCACATATATATATATATATATATATATATATATATACACAATATATATATATATATATATATATATATACACACACACATACACGCATGTCCATATCTATCCTCATACACCCTCTCTCTCTCTCTCTCTTTCTCACTCCTTTTTAGGAAGATAGATGTGCCCCATCTGTAGGGTTTGTGGCTCAGGTATCTTCCCATTAATTCTAATTTAAGATCGTATCTTATCTCCATGATGACAAGTCAGTATGCAATCCTGATCCAGCCGACCATAGATTTCCATTCCATGAAGTTGGAAAGACTGAATGCAGCTCCAGCATTAGGAAGAACAATCACGCTTTCCTAATGCATTAGCTCCCTCCTAGAAACCTATCAAACATGCAGCCCTGTCTCCAGGAGACAGCACCGGCCAGTTTGGTTTCCCTGAGAAATACATGCTGAACGAGGGTTTTTTTCCCCAGTAGTGGTATTATTATTGTCTCCCGGTGTTCGTTGTTCCAGAAAAGGTCTGAGTGGTAGGTATATTGTTGCTGACAGAAGATGGTTGTTCTCTTACTGGAAAATGTTCAAGCCAATGATTATTCTTTTAAAATAGCTTCTAGGAGCTTGACTTCAGTTTGATTACTCAGCATTTTAAACAAAACCATTTGCAAGAAAGAAAACTCCGTTGAATAAAAGTTCCATCTCATCCTTTTTAACCCAGTACTAGACAAAATTCTCCTCTCTGATGCACACACCAGCTGTCCAGGAGACAGAATGGTTCAAAGGTTGGAAACTGCTTTGGAAGCAAGATGTCAGGGGCAGTATTCTCTGATACAAGCTGGTCACTTTGCTCTGCTCAGGTGCTGCAAAAGGGCTAGAATCCAGATGTAAATGGCTAGCAGAGAACTCCCTCTGCAGAGCGGCACTCTGCTGGTGTCAACCTGGCAGAGATGGCTCCTGCACCAGCCACCCCCATCACCCCAGTATGGGCAGCATGTTGGAGAAGAGAGGAGGCATGTCAGGAGCTAGCTGGGGTGTGTGGCAGAATAGACCTCTGCTACTCCATCTTGTGCCAGTGGCAACAGTCAGAGCAGCCCCGAGGCTGTTCTAACTCATGTCAGAGCCAGGCTAACACAGATTGGGGGCACCATAGCTGGATCTCTGATGGCCCCACATCTTCCCAGATCCAGCTGTTGCTCTGGTGTATGGGAGAATTGAGTTCCTGTTTTTTATTCCCAGGGATGCTATTGATTGGCTTTGTGACCTTGGACAAGTCATCTGTGCCTCAGTTTTTCTGTTGGGGGGGGGCGGTCAAAATAATTACTCGCTCTGTGTGTTCTGGGGAAGCTTGTTGAATGCTGTCCATACTGGAAACAGGTTAGAATCAAAGCACAATGTTGCAGGGCACGGGATAATCCTGGTTGCCAGGCAGATTCAACATGCCCTTCATAACATTGAAATCTTTAGTTTTAATCTTTCTCTGGACCCGGCCAACCCTATGACATGTTTCCTTTTCCTCAACATACCCAGCATGCATGAAGGGATATCACCCACTGCTGCCATAGTGTTCTGTCTACAGGGTTCTCTATTGTCATTTAAAGCTCTCCTCTGCACATATCCATGCCACATTGGCAGTCTGTTGCTGAAAACATTTACGGCATGATCCAAAGTCCACTGAAGTTAATGGGTGTCTTTCCATTGATTTTAATGGGCTTTGGATCCAGTCCTTAATATTTTCTCTAAGAAATTCCTGGCTCAGTGATGTCCAGAATCCTGGTACTTTAAAATCAAACCCAAGGACACACTTGTTTTCCCATTGCTTTCATCTTAGCTGGGCATTGCAGACTGTGCTAACATACGTAACTGGCAAAATGTCCTCATGCTCCAGTGTGATATAAGCTGCATTTGGCCATGACATCATGAGAGTAAGCTCTGCAGATGTCATGAGTCAGGCTTGCATCACGAACTCGTGGTTCATTTCAGGTCCTTCCAAGATCCAGGCTAGAGCAGGTCAAAACTTTTCACACGAAAAATTTTCCTATCGGAATAGGTGGTTTTATCCACATTGACATTTTCCATGGGAAAATGTTGATATTGATAAAATTTCTCAATTTTCCAATCAGGAGCACTGAAATGAAAAAAAAAGGTGTCTTGACACATCGGATCGTTTCAGTTTGATCAGAAATGTACAAATTCTCCATTCTGACATTTCCAGTTTGAAACTTTTCTTGGATTTTTTTGTTTGTTTTGTGAAAATTCTCCATATTTTGACCTTGCTTTCCCATTCAGGAGGGAAAATAATTCTGAAACACTGAAATTTCCTGCAAAAGTGAAACTTCAGTTGTTGAGTAGCACTAACCACACACTCATGAACACACACACCCACCCCCCCACACACACACACGTGTGCACACACCATGGCTCTGATTCTCTGATGCCCTGTACCTGGTGTCATCATTTACACTAGTGCAAAGTGTGGTTAACGCACTGCCATTCGGATGTGGTAGCATGTTTCATCCACTTTGCACTCACTTTGCCCAGGTGTTAATGACTACTGGAGATCAAGACCACAGTGAATCAAACTCAAGGTGTTATCCAAAGATGGTGGGTCAGATTCCTGGCTTCCTGTTGGGACACTCAACACTTGCTTCTGGTCTCAGGAAGATGGTGAGATACTGAACTTTACATTTGTGACTTTATTATGTACAGCTGGATTCATGGTAACTAATGCCAACTGGCTCTGCAGGTGGAAGGATGCCAGAAATAGTGTCAACAGAACATCTGAAGAATTCCCTAGCGCATTGCTGACATGCTCTTTTGTAACATGTGGCAAATATAAAGTTACATGATGGGTTGGCCATAACGATTGTCTCCAATCACCCACTTGTCCACTTTTCCCACAAACACCTTCTCCGTACCACCACATATGCTTGGAACAAACTCCCCATCAAAATCCAGCCAGCCACCCACATCCTTCTACTCTTTTAAAACCTTCCTTAAAATCTACCTTTGCCATGATGTCCACAGATCACATCCATCTGCCATTGCTTAGGCTAGAGAGCACCCGTGTCTACTGAAACTACTAATTTATGCTAGTGCACCCTGTCATCTTGTCTTACTCCCCTCCCTGTTTATTTGTTTAGTCACTGGTGGCATATTGTCTAAATCAGTGGCTCTCTATCTGCAGCCCGTGGGCCGCTTGCGGCCCAATCAGCACACAGCTGCAGCCCATGTGACATCCTCAGGGCCATTCAGGTAGTATTGGATGCATCCCACGTAACACATTGTGGGCCACATGTGTGGCCCAAAATGGTAAATAGGTTGAGAATCACGGGTCTAAATCCTACACTGGGAGATCTCTGCGGCAGGGACCATCTTTTTGCTGGTCACCTAGCACAATGGGACTCTGACCGAGCCCTCTAGGTGCTAACCCAATACACACAGTAATAAGCATAATGGGCTTATAGGAATTCATTGAGGTTGACTCCTGGGAAAGGGGGCAGCTTTAAGGCTGGAATTGTCAAGCTTGAAAGAGCTGGACACCCAAATCCCACTGGAATTCAATGTAGTTGGTTGCCTAAGTCCCTTAGACTCCTTGAAAAACCGTACCCTACGCCATGCCTGGTGGACATTTTTTTCCACTCAATGTGGACTACTCTGACAACTAACATTACTCTCAGGCATGGGTGTCAGAAGGGTCAAAGCCTTAGCCGATGAACTCTTCAGGCACACTCCTTGTCTTTTTGTATAGCTGTGATCGGTCTAGTGTAACCCACTAGTGAGTGTGTGTTATGGGTCCCCCATCTGGGCCCAATCCACAGAGGCTATGGGGCTAGGGAACTTTAGCTCACACAGGAACAGTTTGCGCTGTTGCACTCGGGAGGTCCTTGGTGAGCCAGCTATGATGACAGTTTGCTACATTTGTGCAGCAATTATCAGATAAGAATGAGCTGCCTAATTCACTTGCATATGAAATATCCTACTGTAGACAGGGCCTTATGGTGTCCCACCCATGCTGGCAAATTTGTCCTGAGCCTGCTAAACAGCTATGCAAAAATCCAAGTCCTCTTTAAATATCATCTATAATTATTCTGTAAGAGTTCTCCATTGCCTGTATGTTCCTCTCTCTCATTTCGTTTTTTAACACCTCTTGCCCTTTTTCTGAGATATTGTGTGTGATGGACTCACCAGCCCAGGAAGTGTCTCTTGGGCCTCTCTAGCCACGCTCAACGCACCACCCACCGGATCGCAAGCAGTCGGCTCCCCCAGGCGTGCATATTAATGGCGCTATGAAGGGAAAAACTCTATAATCCGCTGACACACAATACAAAAGAGCCTTGGCAGATCGGGGAGTGGAAATGCAGTTTTGGCACCGACGTTGGTAAAAGCAGGTCACACTGTGCCGGCTATAGCTCGGCCTCAGACCCAGACAGTGCATATTTGAAGTCATATCTATATTTGGCTGGAGCCTCAGGCGTGCAGTGTATTGTACAGGGCTGACCATAAAGGGTATGTCCACACTGCACACCAAGCCCTGGGCTCCCACTCAGGTTTGAGCTGAAGCCCCCCTTCTGTCCACACACAAATCAGCCAGACTCAGGTGAGCAAGCACCCAGGACCTGGGTCCTGGGACCCTGCTAGGGGACTGGGTCAAAGCCCTTGTCCCACTGGGTGTGTCTATGTTGCAATGTAAGCCCAGGGTTAGTAGAACTTGAGTTAGCAGCCCCTGAGTTTGTTAACCTAGGGCTTGAGCGTCTACACTCATTTGTAACCCCAGGTTAGGAATTGTTGAACCCTGAGTCCCAATCTGGGGCTCCTCCATCTACACTGCATTATGCAGGCCTGAGTCCAACCACCCATATCCCAGACTTCCTGGCGCCCTCCCAAAATATGGCCGCTCCATCCCTTTGTTCGTGGTTCATGAGAAAATATGACTGTCCATCAATCAAGACTCTCCACAGGACAAAGAAAGCAGGCCTGTGGGATTGTGGGATACTTTTGGCAGACTGACAGAGCTCAAGTCCAGTGGGGCTGCATCTACACTGTAAAGCAATAGGGCTTGAACTCTGGTTCCACTCAGGTTTGGATCCTCCACACCCGGGGGCTCCTGGGATTGAGTCCTCGGTTAGTGCCATTTGTGTATTGATGGAAGGGGAGTGAGGCTTGAGGCTGAGTTTGACCTCACGGCTTACACTGCAGTGCAGGTAAACCCACTGTGACTCGAGTCTAAGCCCTGTCATTTTGCAGTGTGGAAGCAGCTCAAGCCAGAAACCCAAGTCAGAAGGTCTGTGTAGTTCAATATGGTGATGTTAACAAAACTGTGAGACCCAAGGTCGCAGCTGTAAGGCCCAGGCTCACAATACAGTGTGGATGCTTGAAAATTGCAAGCCCAGGTCCCACAGACCCAGGTTTAAAGTGCAGTATAGACATATCCGATGACAAATACAGAGAGCAACTGCTTGGGATGGGCTGGGCTTGAATCTACTGTCACATAGACCAGCTGTGCAACTGTGTCATTCCAGTGACTTCAATGGAGATATCCCAGGGTTACAGCAGCTATTCACAGATTCATACACTCCAAGGCCAGCAGGGACCACTGATCATCTAGTCAGACCTCCTGTACTACCCAGGCCATGCAACTTTCCAGGATGATTCCTTCTTCAGCGCGAGCATAAGGGTATGGTTGGATCAGGCCCAAATTATTTGGGCCAGATCCACAACAGGTCCCTCTAGCTATTCTAGCTGTGATACTTACATAACCCCCATTACAGCAGTATTTGAGCACTTGGCAGTTTGATATATTTCTCCTCACAACAGCCCTGGGAGGTACAGGCCCCGCTATCCTTGTTTTACAAATGGGACACTGAGGCACATTGAGGCTAAGTGCCTTTTCCAAGACTAAGAGACATAAATATGTTTTTTTCACACTTCCCACCTGCTCTCATTCCCGCCTGCCATGGGAAAAAGCAACAGCAGACATTTCAGGCCAGACTCTCCACTGGCATACATGGGCACAGATCCACTGAAGTCAAAGGAACCGGGCCTGTTTACACCAGCTGAGAATCTAGCCTTTGAAATCCAGTTTTGATGATAAGGCTGGGACCTGGTAATTTTTACTTGCTTGGAAAGCCCCCTGCACTATATAGTGAAAAGCTCAGTCCTGTTTCACGGGAGTAATCATATAGTCCCACTGAAGTCAATGCAACTATGTTTGTCATGTACACTGATGGCTTACGTGGTTCCTCTGTGTGAGTGTTTTTAAAGTCCTCTGGGATCCTTCAGGAGAAGAGGCTCTATCTAAATATAAGTTTTACTGGGCCTCATTCCACCCTCACTCTCACAAATTTGACACCAGTCACACCATTAGGTTCATTGGCATTATTCCCACTTCACATTTGTCACTTTGAGCAAAATCAGGTCCCTCATTTTGATCAGCCAAATATATCCAGACTAGGAACGGGCCCAAATCTGAATACCTCTTGCTCTTCAGACAAATTCAGATTGAGATCTCTAATTCAGACCAGTTTAGCGATCTAAAATAGTTTCGTGCCATTACAGCCCAAGCCCAGAGCTGCCACCCCGGTTAGTTAAGTCGTAGACAAAGAGGAACTTCAGAACTCCCATTGGGGTTGGCTGCCTCGCTAACCCTCATCGATAGAGTTGGTTGAATGATGCAGATTCACAAATATTCTTTCATCTAAACCACCGTTTTCCTAGGAGAAAATATCAGTTCTAATGAAAAAAATTCCATTTTCTGGTAGGAAAAAGGTCCGATTAACAGCTTTTTTCATTTTAACTTCCAGTGCCACTTTGCTTCCAATTTTGCTGTAAAGAAACCCAGATGAAACAAGATCGTGTGTAGAAATGTGGATTTCTTTGAACGTAAAGTGTTATTTCTTGGGTTTGGAACCAAAGAAACCCAAACCAAAGCAACCGTCTCGGTTGCAACAAAACTGGCCATTTCATTTGAAGGTGTTGCCCCGAAACAAACATTTTCGTTTCAAATCAGTTCACTATTTCCGTGGGAAACCTGACATTTTGTACAAAGACTTTTCGTTTGAAATTTCTCATGGATAAAATATTGATTTTTCCACCCAGCTTTCCTCACTGGAAGAGCCACGTCCCCTAAATCTCTCAAATTAGGGACCAGACCTGCAGCCCTTCTTCACATTAGCAATCCAACTGGTAGCCTCATGTGATTTAGTGGGGACTGGTCCTGCTTTGAGCCTGGGGTTGGACTAGAACCTCTGGAGGTCCCTTCCAGCCCTGATCTTCTGTGATTCCATGCGAGGAAGGATGGTCTGGCTTTAAAGTACTGGACAGAGGCTCAAGAGTCCTAGCTTACATTCAGGGCTCTTTCTGAGTGACCCTGGGCAAGTTATTTATGGGGCAGTGTGGCCTGTGGAGAGAGGGACTCAGCTCTGGCCTGCTGGAAGGCCTTGGTCAAGTCACTTTACTTCTCCGTGCCTCAGTTTCTCCACTTGTAAAATGGCAACAATGGCAATGGCCTCCTTTGTAAAGTGCTCTGTGATCTGCAGATGAAAAATGCCCTGTAAGCACTAGGTATTATTATAGTTCCGTGTGCCTCAGGTCCCCTTGTATAAAATAGTGATAACAAAACTCCCTTTCCTTGTAGGTGTGCGGCAAGGCTGAATGTAAGGTGGGGATAAAAATGTAAAGCACATAGGCACCTAAGTCCCATTGACTTTCATTGGGACTTGGACTACTAAATCAATTAGGCACTTTTGAAAATGTTAGCCAACGGTAGCTGCAACACCAGGGTATTGTGAGGTGTAATTCATTGATCGATGCTTGTCATACACAGCTGGAAAGCACTATAGAAATACCAGGGATTATTCCTTTATCTCTTTGACTGGCTCTGCAAAACATGCCACAGAATCCAGTCTGTCCCTCTGTATCTACAATACCTAGACACCTTCCATTACTCCAGAGCCACCCGCTCTTATGAACAGCAGAGGAATGAAAACTCTCCATAGGCTCAAAGCCCAGCTTGCCTGGCTGAAGGACATAGACATTGGGAAATTAACAGAATTTATAACTAATAATAAATGAAACCCTGTTCGCTTTGCTAGCTTACATGTGTTTCTCATCGCAAGAGAGTCATCGAATAGCAGTTTTCATGATGTGGTTTTTCAATCCAAGGGAAACCACTTTTAATGTACTGTATTAAAGAAAGTGTTTCTCTGACTCAGATTTCTCTTCCATTTTTGTCCGTGCCAGTTGGCATTAGTTGGGTATTAGAAGTAAAAGATGAGCAAACCTGTTCACATTGAAATAAAAAACGATCCCAACTGTCGTCCATAAATTGATACAAATCCAAACTGAATGTTGCTTGAGATCCAGAAAAGCTTGGTTAATTTTCTTTAAATTTCCTATTTTTAAAATCATTAATTTTCCTTTTTTTCCCCCCCAAATCATTTTCTCGCTGCCTCTGTGCTCTTAGTACTGGAACACAAGTGCTAAAAATACAATGGAGACGGTTGCATTTGTTGTATTCCTGACTTGAGTAAAAGCAGCAGGTAAGAACGAAGGTGTGCACCTGTGTTTTCATCTCAGCTGAATGCCCAGACAGAGCTGGTGGGAAGCTAGCTGGAAATGTTTACTTAAAATAATCATGAATATTTTTCCTTGGAAATTTTTGCCAATGCATTTTGTCTCACATGAAAAAAAGATTGACCAGCTCTGCTGATAAACCTTTCTGAATTTCACCTCTCTATCTAGATAGAAGTTTGGAGGCACCACAAGATCCCAGGTAGAAGAGTAGCTACAGTTGCGATTCACCCCAGCATTACCTCGGCTGCCACCTGGAAAGAGACAAATAGGTAAGAGTTGGCTGGAGAAAGCCAATTCCATTTCTCAGCTACTTTTGAGGTTTTGACATTTGTTTTGGTTCCACAACGGAAGAAAAACAAAGCCTTTAGACCGTTTTCGCAAAACGGAATTGTGTCGAAACATCCATCCATCTTCAGGCCAAAGTTCTCTCTTGGGTCTTTCTCTCATCAGGAGTTACTAGGGAGCTCTGGACCCTAGAACCTTTCCCCATCAAATCCGTAGCTGACATCAAGGTCTCTGAAACGTTTCTATTTTGACGAAAATGCATTTTGTCAAAAACGGGCCAGCCATCTCCGCAAATGGGCCGTTTCTCCAGTTTGCACACAAGTACAATGTTTGCTTCATGGCAGCGGGCGTGAAAATTGTCACCAATTCGCTCGGCATCCCATCCAATTTCCCTTTGTTCGGAGGGCTGACAAAATAGCTACTTCTGCACTGATAATGAGAAGCTCCGGCAAGTTATGCAGAAGCTCAGAAAAATGGTCTGGTTTGGCTCAAACACTGAATCCAGGTTTTCTTGAGCACTGTCTATAGCGTAGCAACGTTTTCAGCTTTTTCCCCCTGAGACTGTAATACGATGGTGTAAAAGACCATGCCGTTACGATGTACCTTGCATTAGCACCTCTATCGGTCTACGCCGGAGCTGGAAGCAAGCTGCCCAGCCCAGGGAGACAGACTCGCAAATAGCAGTGTGAATGGTGCAGCGCCACAAACTAGCCACATACACCCACACCCAGGGGGTCCGTTGGGCTTGTATTCAGATGGCTAGCCCATGCCACCACCCCTGCCAGGATCAGGGCCTCCACAGAAACTCATAGAAAGAGACAGTGTCTGCCACTTACAACATAAATAGCCATGGCAGACAAAGGAAGTATCATTACCTCCGTTTTACCAATCGGGAACCAAGGCACAGAGTAAGTCAGGAATTTGCCCAAAGACACAGAGAGAGTCAGTGGCAGAACCAGGAAATTCAAGCTAGATCTCCTCTCTCCTAATCGAGTGCCGCAGCCAACCACAGAGCCATGCTTCCTCAACAGCGTGGTTCAGGAATATTGTCATGACTATCTCACACAGTGCCACTTATTTCTAAGCCTTCCAGCTCATTTCTCCACCTACATACTGCATATCTACAGCCCGTATCATTCTCGGGCTCGTTGCTGGTTGCTTTTTTTCTCTTCCTTGCAGTGTAGCTCTCCTGCACACCCGCAGCAGGAAAAGGTAACAGCAAACAATTCGGGCCAGAGCTCCAGCCGTTTGGCAGCAGGGACCAATGGCTGGGGTGCTAGATAAGCAGTGTGTCCATATCGCAGTCAGGAGGTGTGATTGCAGCATGCCTGAGCTAGCTCAGTGAAAATAGTCCTGAAGCTGTGGCTGCCTAGGTATGTACCCATAGTCTGGGACGGACTTGTACAGGGTGGCTAGCCTAGCCTGCTGAGGCTTTACAGCTGTGTTTAGCAAGTGAGTTAAAGGGCGCTTACATGTGCTGCAGAAACAGCTTCCCGTTGCTGTACCTGAGGAATCAAGAAGTCTGGGGTCTAATCCTGGTTCTGCTGTGTGACTTTAGGCGATTTCACCCCTCTTTTCCTTCTCGTCCTTTATCTCTTTACACTGCAAGGTTTTGGGGCAGGGTCTGCTTCTCGCTATGTGTCTGTACAGCACCTAGCACAATAGAGCCCTGCTGCTAGTTGAAGCTCCTAGGTGTTACTGTCATGCAAATGGACCAACTCTGTTGAAGTCAATGGGGCGATGCTGCTTTATGCCAGCTCAGGACCTGGCCCTGCATCTGAAAGATGGCACAAGCAACAGCATCCCCCTAAGAACCACACTTGCAGCATCAATCCTGGGTCAGAGCCCAAGTCCTGACGTAGGATTGTCTGATCCAGACGCAATATTAACACCGTCGCACACGGAAGGAAAGGGTTCAGTCCATAAGCCAGCATAGCCCCACTCTAACAAATCAAATAAGCCTGGCGGTGTTATTGTATGAGCGCTTGGAACCCGTGTGTGGCCATCGCCACCTTGGTAAGACTTTCCACTGAGTCTGATGTTCGGGGGGGGGTGTGCGTGTGGTTTGTTTGAATAATGGAGTGTTGGCGGAGTGAGGCAGTGATTAATGAACTGGGGGGTGTGGCTGCTGTTCAGAGGAGAGACAGGCAGGGAGAAGGAAATGGGAATGGGGAGGAGAAGAGCAAAGAGGAAGGAATTAGTGGGTGAAATTCTCTCGTCTGTATTATGTAGGAGGTCAGATGAGATGATCAGAATCGTTTCCATCTGGCTTTAAACTCCATGCATCTATGACCAGCGGAAAGGGAGGAGGAAGCTTACGAGCATTTGGAGACACTTAGCTGATACATTCACACATCATAGTATTTATGATCATCAGCTGTTGGGAATAGGCCACATCTACCTTGACTGAATTGGCCTCGTTAGCACTGACCCCCCACTTGGTAAGGCAACTCCTGTTTCTTCAGATGCTGTGTATTTATACCTCCCTACTGTATTTTTCACTCCATGCATCTGATGAAGTGGGTTTTAGCCCACGAAAGCTTATGCCCAAATAAATGTGTTAGTCTCTAAGGTGCCACAAGGACTTCTCTTTGTTTTTGCTGATACAGACTAACACGGCTACCACTCTGAACCTGTCAGAATTTAGTCAGTACGTAGCTCTCTCTCTCTCTACTTCCTTAGTAAAACAAAGGGGATGCCTACAGAGCAAGGATTATGTGGCCTTGTAGAACATGAGCATAGGAGTGAAGTGCAAAAGACCTAGGTTCAATTCCTGGTTGGCTGATTGGGTGACGTTAGACAAGTCACCTCAACCACTCCATGCCTCAGTTTCCCCAGCTGTAAAACAGGATTAACGATCCTGACCTCCTTTGTAAAGCACTTGGAGATCTATGGGTGGAAGGCGCTCAGTACAGGTTAAACATTATTTTGATCAGAATGGAGGTGGATATTCTCAATGCACTGAGACATTTGATACCCTTCACTGAGAGATAATAGTGGGGTTGGAGCAGAGCAAGGGAGAATTTTTTTTTTAAATCATGTGGGTTTTTTTTTAATTTCCCATTTTTTTTTTTAGTTTTTCTGATGAAAATCTGAAACCAAACACAATTGTTTTCAATGTTCAAAAACTGCTTTTGGTTATTTTCTGTTTTCAGTAAAAACGTCGGTCTTCAAAAATATCTACTGAAATATTTTCCATTTTGGGGGAGGAGGGGGTTCACTTTTTTGGTGGGAAATTTTTCACCAAAATGAAAAAAAAAAACTTCATTAACATTTTTGGTTGAGCCAAAAACTTGTTTTTCATTTTAAAAAACGCAAGGTTTCAGCAAAAACCATATCTACAAGCTCTAGTTCAGAATCCTCTTGGGCCATTTGAATGTTTTCACCAATCCATTCAATAAGAGGTAGTCACAGATTTGTTACCCTAGCATCTCATGACTTTTACTATGCTTCACATCCTGCTCTCTCAAAAGATTGCTGCTACAGGAGGGGTCACCAAGCACATGCCCCTGCCACTTAAGCTAAAGGAGAATCTCCATCATCTATTGACAGTATAGTGCCTATGACACACAGTAAAAGCATTCTGATTTTGGCCAGTAGAGAGCAGTGGTACACACACAGAGTAGCCAGTTCATTATAACAGTAATAAGAAAGGGGAATCTCTTATGTGCCAGCTGACACACTGCTTAGGACTGTTCAAATGTAGCTTGCCTACCCCTTTGAACCACTGGTTCAAATGTAGCTTGCCCACCCCTATAAGCTAAGCACGTGGAGAAATCCTTACCCTGTACGGCTACATAAAGACGGGGCACCATCCAGCCCATAATGAATAGAGTGGTCTGACCTCACCCGTTTTTGCATTCCCAGCTCAAGTCTGCAGTAACATAACCATCACCTGGATTAAAAAACAAAACCAAACCAGATTGCGCTGGAAGATCAGGTGTGTGTATGCACTTCGCACCAAGACTCAGTGAACTTCTACCAGAAACCCAGTGCTCATGTTGTCTAGACTTCTAACACTCAGAGCTCTTTCACCACTAAAATGTAGACTTAGAAATAAACTTGTTGGATTATTACTTTATGAACTCTTTCCCCTCCTCTCCCACTTGACATTTACGACAGCATTTGCTTGCCTGGCCTTTGTTGTTTTTTTAAAACACATGTATTTTTCTCTCTCCCTGGCCATAACGCATATGGAGCCACTTGATGCTCTTGATGTCACTGCATTGACCAGTGAGGCTTCAACAAGGAGTTTAAAATGAGTGAATTTGCCATAAAAAGCACCATTTACTCCTCCAAACATAAATACGCCACCCACCTCCTGCCTTGGTACTGCATGCACCAGTCTACAGCTGCAGATGAATGTAGCCTTTCCCATAAGCGAGTGAGTTAAGTAGGAGCATTTCCAGGAGATCGAGGGACGTGATCATTCCCCTCTATTCAGCATTGGTGAGGCCTCATCTGGAGTACTGTGTCCAATTTTGGGCCCCACACTACAAGAAGGATGTGGAAAAACTGGAAAGAGTCCAGTGGAGGGCAACAAAAATGATTAGGGGGCTGGAGCACATGACTTATGAGGAGAGGCTGAGGGAACTGGGATTATTTAGTCTGCAGAAGAGAAGAATGAGGGGGGATTTGATAGCTGCTTTCAACTACCTGAAAGGGGGTTCCAAAGAGGATGGATCTAGACTGTTCTCAGTGGTAGCAGATGACAGAACAAGGAGTAATCGTCTCAAGTTGTAGTGGGGGAGGTTTAGGTTGGATATTAGGAAAAACTTTTTCACTAAGAATGTGGCGAAGCACTGGAACGGGTTACCTAGGGAGGTGGTGGAATCTCCTTCCTTAGAGGTTTTTACGGTCTGGCTTGACAAAGCCCTGGCTGGGATGATTTAGTTGGGGATTGGTCCTGCTTTGAGCAGAGGGTTGGACTAGATGATCTCCTGAGGTCCCTTCCAACCCTGATATTCTATGATTCTATGAGTTCAGAGACAGACTAACTAACTCTTAGGGAAGTATCTTCCATTCCACTGTACACCCCCTATATTCAAGGCTGGGGGAGACTTGTGAGGATGGATTTGCATAGGAGAAGAGAAGTTTTATGGGGTTATTGTGGGAGACAGAGGAACCTTAGGGTAGCTGGTGCCAGGAACCTGTCTTGGGAGTCCTTGTTTGAGCATTCAGCTGAAGCAGGTCTGTCTCTTCAGGTGAGTGAGAAGGTTTCTGTGAGGTGGGGATATGGCAGGTCAGTTGCACAGATTCGAGGCCTTCGACCCCTTACATGGTGTCCAGGAGAAGTCTTAGTATGTTTAGACACATTAGGAGGCATAGGGCAGGAGTATGACATTGATAGTCGTTCCCTCTGGTCTCACTGGGATGTCAGTCGTTAGCCACCAGCAATCTTGTTCTTCCATTCACATTGCTGGTTACAAGGTCATTGGCTAAGAGAGTCCCATCATCTTTAACTCCAGAGGAGTTTGCACGCACAACAGATCCCCTGGTTGGATGATACTGTGAGTCTAATATATTAGCCCAACTATGTCTGGCCAGCTATTTGTCTCTGCGTGAACCAAGGGAGGCCTGGGAAGGTGGAATAGTCGTTTTTTACATCTGACCTGCAATCCAGGAGTTCTGCCTCTCTACGCTGGATCTGACCTGAATGCATCTACTGGGCAAGTGAGCCGTGGGATGTGGTTCAGAAGGGTTTCGTGCTTGTGAACTGACTGACCTCTTGACTCTGGAACTAACAGAATTCCCCCCATGGCCACACTAAGAGTCACCACAACCACCTTTAGTATGTACAGTATTAGAATAGACACACTGCATCCCTCACCCAACCTTAATTCCGACCTCAGTCTTCTGCATGGGGGAATAACAGATTGAGCTGGACGATCGGGTGTGTGTATGCCATACCTATCACCAGTGCGCATATGCCTGGCAGACATGTCTGCTGTTGAAATGGACAGAGATGAGGTTTTCCATTGTCGGGCAATCGAGGAATAGGGTGTGTGCATGTTGTGTTAATGCACAGGTTGGAGGTTTGTGGGTCTTATTTGCAAAGAGGTGGAATCTGGTGAACGTGAAGGTATATTAAAGAGGGATCCCTTAACTACACACCTCCTCGGTTTAAAGTGATTGTGTGGGTGGAGTTTCTTGACGGGGTCTACAACCCTCCCCCCCAAAAAAAAACACAGGCAGGAAGGGGTTAAGAACCATCTCTGCCTACAGATAGCAAAACCAGCCCTACCCCAATGGTTCAGCTGTGAGGAATTTCAATAATGTATAGGAATGCCCCCAGCTGCTGTAGCTAATGAGGGCAAGCCCCAGGATAAAGAGGAAGGAACAGGCAGAGAAAGGGTAGAAGACCAGTTTGAGGCTTCAGGGAGTAATGAGCTAGTACCAGCCTGCCTCTGAGATACTTATTACCTCCCGGAAATACAAGGGAGGGAGCTGGAAATGGATGCCCTGAGGGCCAAGGACTTTTGGATTCATTTATGTTATGTTTAGGTGCTATGCCTTTTTTCTTGTGGATTTGATCTAAGCGACTGTTGCCCGGTTCCTGGACTGACCCTGGCCAGTTGAAATGGGGGTTTGCACAAGGTGGTGTCCGCTGACAGGATCCCCCTTAAGAAACGCTAAGTTTTGTTAAGTAAGTCTTTTCTTTGTGAGACACACGCGCACACCCTCAGATTTTTGTATGCACATGGGGGCAAAATTTCCAAAAAGCCCAGGGGTGACTTTCTCACTGTTCCTCATGTAAGTGGGGGCTTTGTCCTGATATTGTGGGGAACTTTCCTGGTTTATACACTCCCCCGGTGGAATTGGCTAGTGAAAGGATCTGTGTCCTTGCTCTCCCTCCCTTTACCCAGAGGCCTGCCTGACCTTGAGGGCTCCCCTTCCACTCTCCTGTCTGGCAGAGGCCTCGTAATCCCAACAAGGCTGTGACCAGGATTCCTGGGGGGCTTGACCCCCCAACCCTGCTGTGGTCACTCGGGGCAGGGGCTAGGGTGTCCCCGCTCCGGGGTGCTCTCTCTGCACTGGATGCTTCCCCGACCCACTGATCATGACAAACAGTTCAAAGCAATTTACTAAACAGCAACCAATTAAAAAAAATAAGGGAAAAAATGGGAGAGGTTAAAAGAAAACATGTAACCGCCCTCTGTGGCACAGGGACACCACAAACAGCCATCTCTGGAACGTAAGAGCAGTTCAGTCTGTTTCTCACATATTCCAGGCCTCCTTCCCAGGCCCTGGCTGTGCTGCAGGTCAGACACCCTCAGGCTCTGGGTGGCAGGACCCTTCTTCCCTGCGTCGGCACCACCCCACTCCACACCCCCGTCGGGGGTGGCGATCCCCCTCCAAGTCTGGGCTGCAAGGCCTCTTGGCTGGAGCATCTCCCCGCGCTGGACCCTCTGCCCAGGGTCCCCCCCCATTTGGACCCTCTGCCCAGGGTCCCCCCTAGCAGCTCACTGCGCCCGGCTCCGGATTGCTCTCGCCCCAGCTCCAGCCCTGCTGCTGCTGTGCTTCCAGCGTAGCTCCCTAGCCTGCTCCTCTGGCCTCACTGGCTCCAGTTGCTGCAACTCTCCTCCCAGCACTGACCTGCTGCCAGCTGCCAGCCCAGGCTCCTGCTCTCTCCTGAGCTCCCCACCACGCTGTTCCAGGCAGCTCCAGCCCCAGATGGAGGTTGGGACCCCTGGCCTCCTGACTCCCCCATTAGCCTGCCCGCCCTGTCAATCAGGCTGACCCGGAGCGTTGGCCTCTCCCAATTGCCCCTGGGAACTGTCAGTTTCAGGGTTTTCCATTAACCCTTCCCCTTTCCATCAACCCTCCCCCTCTAGCCCCTGGGAGCTAGAGCGGGGTGGGCTGGTGGATCCAGCCCACCAGCCATTTTAATCTGGTCCTCGAGCTCCCGCTGCGGAGTGGGATCTGCGGCTTGCCCCACCCTGGTGCTCCAGCCAGGGAGCAGAGTCCGGGGTCACTCCACGCAGGTCCTGGAAGCAGCGGTATGTCCCCCATCTGGCTCCTATACATAGGGGCAGCCAGGGGGCTCCACTCTGCACACTGCCCCTGCCCCAAGCGCTGCCCCCGCAGCTCCCATTGGCCAGGAACCGCAGCCAATGGGAGCTTCAGGGGCGGCGCCTGCGGACAGGGCAGTGTACAGCAAAGCTGCCTGGCCGCGCCTCCACGTAGGAGCCGGAGAACGGACGTGCCGCTGCTTCCAGGAGCCGCTTGAGGTAAGCGCCACCCAGAGCCTACATCCCTGAGCCACCCAAGCCCTTGCCCCAGCCCTGATCCCCCTCCTGCCCTCTGAACCCCTCGGTCCCAGCCCAGAGCACTCTCCTGCACCCCAAACCCCTCATCCCCACCCCAGAGCCCGCACCCCCAGCCAGAGCCCTCTTTACAAAATTCTGGCCATGATACCTATAATTTAGCACCAAGAGGTTGCTCTGTTTTCCTAATGCTTCTCTCAGTGCTGGTGTAAAATAAGCCTTTATGTCTGAGGTCATGGATCAGCATCTTACTGGGATTTCGTTGGAGCTCAGATCAAAGTCTTGGCTAAATTTAGTTTGAGGGCCTGCAAAATTATCCAGTGAGGGCTTCAGTAATTGATTCTTCCAGCCAGCTGTGGTGCTGCGTTTACACATTTGTATTTTCTAAAGAAACCACAGACCTGGTTCTCCCCTGCCTTGCACCTCACATCCTCACTTACACCATGGAAGCTGGCTGTACATCACTGTAATTTGCATCAGTTTACTTTTTACCCCTTCCATGCACAGGGGAAAGCCATGAGACAAGGTCTGAGGCAGTGGAAAACCAGGCCCAGTATATTGGCATTTCCTCTTTACATATATTCACATCTAGTTTGGAATACCATTCCCCAATATTGCCCTGTGGGCTGACTATCTCTGTACTGTACCCACCAGCACTGGTGTTTCGGGTACGTGTTGCTGCATGCCATAGTGAAAAGCAAGCTGTGTTCGCCCTGCGGTGTGTAGCTACATGCATCAGGGAAAGGCTGTGGCAGTGGGGAGGGGCTCTGGCAGATCATCACTGCCTCCCCCTGCCAGAGCCTTTCCCCGCAGCTGGAATCTTTCCCTGGGGCGGTGAAAGGCAGGGAGCAGGGAGGCAGTAGGACACTACACTGGTAAAAAATAGCAGGGTAGATGTGGGGGACTCTGCTTGGGGGTGCAGAGAGCCATGTAGGGTACATACTCTACGGTTCTGGCATGTCTCCGCTCACCAAAACAGTGCCTCATTGTCTACATGGCTATTTATATGTGCGCTGAGTGGGGGGGGTGTGACATGCCGTGTATGTACCCTACACACCACCATAAGAAGTGTGCAGTGTAGTCATACCTTATGTGACATGAGGATGGGCTGTGCTTTGTGATTACTTGTGTAGTTTTATTTATTTACATTTTTTTTTAAGAAAAAAAATTATGCGGGGCCCTTCCCCTTCTTCTTCCCCTGGCCCTTCCTGCCGGCTGGGGGGGCTCCCCCCGAATCTGAGGGGGCGAGGGACGCGGCAGCAGTGGAGGTCACCGCAGTGGGGGTGGCGGAGGCAGAGGCTTGGGGGGGTGACGGAGGGGCAGGCGGGGGAGGGGCAGCTGGGGCTGCTGGAGCGGCCCCACCTGTCTCATCCCCCGCCATCATGAGCAGGGAGGGAAAGGGAGACACCAGAAGGACGAGGGGAAACGGGGAAGCAGGTCGGCCACTCCTCCCTGCTAGGCTGCAGGCAGGGGAGGAGGGCGCCAAAGGGGGTGGGTTGGACGGGGGGGGGCATTCAGGGGTTAGGGGTCAGTTTCCAACACGGGGTGGATTTCCGGCTCCTCTAGCTGCACGGGGGGAGAGGGGGTACAACAACATTGGGGGTGCAGTGAAGAGGGTTTAAATTAAAATGGGGTGTGGCACAGGTGTATGGGAGGGGACATGGGCGCATGGAGCAAGGGGCTAAGCGGGCTGGAGTTAGGGCAGTTTTCATTTATGCAGGGTATGCTAACGGGACTGGTCTGTCAAGGCAATTCCATACCTCTGTCTCTTAGCTCATTCTTCAGAGTGTCTGGTTCAGGAACTTTTTTCCTTATCATAGAATATCAGGGTTGGAAGGGACCTCAGGAGGTCATCTAGGCCAACCCCTTGCTCAAAACGGGACCAATCCTCAATTTTTGCCCCAGATCCCTAAATGGCCCCCTCAAGGATTGAACTCACAATCCTGGGTTTAGCAGGCCAATGCTCAAACCACTGGGCTATCCTTCCCCCATGTTAGCCATACCTTTCCTTGTGTCTAAGGGTGTGTCTACACTGGACTCAGGCGGTGTGATTACAGCTTGTGTAGACATAACAGAGCTAGATTTGATCTAGCTAGCAAGAGCAAGTGAAGCCGGGGCAGGACAGACAGCAGCATAGCTCTGCCCACTCAGGATCTGGGCACATACTGAAGCTGTTAGCCCGAGCCTGAGTCCCTGCCTGTGCTGGGCCAGCCTCACTGCACTTGCGACGGGTGTGTCTACATGAGCCACAGTCACATCCCCTGATTGCAGTGTAGACATACCCTACGTGTGAAATTCACTAGCCTCTCTGCTTTCCGTACTCTGCACATATCTGCACAAGCAGAGGTTTGTTAGTCTGATTACGGGATGTGCACGTTACAGCTGCCCCTGCATGGCTGTGCCAGGAGGGGAAAGTGCCTGGGAAACCAGTGGACTCCGAACGCTCCTATTCAGAGGGCAGCTCTCCTAGCCTTGCGTACACGTACTTCATGGACCAAGCGCACTCACTGCTCCAGAGGGATTTGTGTCTGGATGGGGCGGCAAGCGCAGTCAGTACTGCCGGGGAGCACTGCTAAGGGTTTCCGATTACAGTCCCGTAGCTTCGGTCGGTTTTTTATCCCTCAATTGGCGTCCTGATCCAAGCTTCAGCTCTGGGAATGCATACGATGCGCATGCCGCCAGTCAGTTTGCCAGACCGTGGGAGGAATCCCGGCTAAGTTGCCCTAGGGTCTGAGACCTCACTGAATTACTGGGGTATAGCACAGAAATCTTACCAAAACCATATACAGGGGCGCCGTCCAATTGTCTCCGGATGGAGGAGCAGGACTCCTGAGTTCTACCCGCAGGTCTACACTGCAAGCGGAGGTGTGAATGCACTTTGGGCAGGCACCCCCAAGCTAGCTGTTCACTAGTGCGGCCAAAAATAGCCGTGAAGATGTCGCAGCACAGACAAGGAATGTTAGTGTAACTTACACACCTCCTGGGTGTGGTGTTCTGTCCCCTCTAGTGGCATCGAGACCACGTAGAGATTAATGAGTCTCCTCTGCAGCCTTAGCTAAGGGCCATGTGGCTTTTAGTGCACACCCTGGGTTCCAGCCAGGCTTGGACAGTCCATCCTGTCTTGTTTCCACTGCTGTTTTGAGCGTTGTTGGCTAGATTAAAGGGAGTGCAGTTTTTCCTACCTGAGCTGCAGTCATACCTTGGACATAGCAAAGATATCTACTCAATCTCTCTGTGTCCTTGGGCAAGTCAACCAACTTCGCTGCTTTGCTTCCGCATAAAGTGGGAATGAATAATACTCTGCCTGTCTAGGGTGCTGTGAAAGTCAATCAGTTAACAATTGTAAAGGGCCACAAAGTTGGTCCCACACTGGTTGAGATTGTCAAAGAAGCCTAAAAAAGTTAGACACCCAACTCACTTATGTTCCTGTGAAAATCCCACCCAATGAGCCTTGAGAATTATGGCTGGGATTTCAAATAAGACTGAAATGCCTAAATCCAATTGAAATCCAGGCCTAATTCCTTTTGAAAATTCCAGCCAATAATCATGGCAAGATATAGCGTCCAGCGTCAATCAATATGTTACAAAATATTAGCGTGAAAGCAAACCTCAGAGGAGGAATTGTGGTTTCTTTAGCCAAAAAGATCTGTGGCTGTTAGTTCTTGCAGCAACCTGAATTTGACTCCGGACCAGGGAGCACGTTTTTGATGCCCTAGGGGAGAAGGGAAAAAAGAGCACAGGGCAGTAAGTTCGGAGACATTGCCCTCTTGAACAGAGCACGTGTGTCCGCTGAGTCACGGTCACACGCCAGGGGTCTACGCCAATCACATCTCTGTTTTTCAATTGGGTCTCAGCTTGTGACATCTGATGACACATTTGTAGCCAGGTGTTCTGAGAGTCAACAGTGAAATCTGTTTGGGACTGCCACTATTTACACATCAGCTGTTCCTGCCGGAACCAAGGGAAACCCCCCAGGCCCTATTCACAGTGATGGAGAGGGGAATATTTGAAAGAGCTATCTGCTGAGAGAGCAAAGGTGTCCCTCCAGCCTGCTGTCCAGCCTTTCCTCGTGTAATTAGATTAAGAACCTCCACTGGAAGCCAAAATTGAAGGCAATACTAATGATGTGTGTTAAGGTTACATAGCTGCTGCATTTGGAGACTGCCAGTATCGCTTTGGCGTGTGCGGAAGACGGCATGTCCATTGTTTAGACTGGAAACGCTGAAAAGATGTTCAACATTTTTCTAGCGTGTACAAAATATAGGGAGGACCGAAGCCCATGCTGAGAAATGAGCACACGAGCCTGGCCGTCCGTTGGGATTTGTTTATTATACACCGTTGGGCTGGGCAGTGGGTCAGCCTTCCCCTAATAAATCCTTCTTACTTCCAGGGGGTTAGAATTCAGCTGGTAAAATGTACTCTATTTGTTTTTAATTATCTGTTCATTTTGTATTAAGAAAAGTGGGAAGGGGGGAAACCTATAAAAGTTCAGGGTTCATGGTCCGTTCAAATGAGCTCATCGTGCGTCTGCTTACCAGGCGTGGAAATCTCACAGAACATGGTTCTTATGATGATGATAGTTCCAGGAGGCTTCAATGTGCAAGGCACTGCATAAACACAGAGTGAGACCTAGAGCTGGATGAATAACTGATTTTTCACTTCAGTGGCAGTGCTCCAAAATCGGGAGGGGAGGGGGGGGAATAGTTTTGGGTCAAAGGGTTTGGGAATTTTCAGTGAATTGAAGATTCCAGGTCTGTTACAGAGCAAGGATTTGAACCTGTAGCTCATGAATTAGTGTCAGGACTACTAGGCTGAAGGGTAGTGGGTGGGTGGGGGAAAGATGAGACAGCAGCACCACCGCCTCCAGCCATTTTGTGATCGGCCACAAATTCTCAAATAGTTTGAGGTTAACCAAAACTGCCTTTTTGTCTACTCCACTATTCATCCTAAAAATGTCAGGCAACTCTAGAGAGAGTGATGGTTCCTGCCCAGATGAGCTTACAATCAACAAAGGAAAGACAGATGAGTGGTGTGAGAAAGTGAAGTAGAATTATCCCCATTTTACAGATGGGGAACTGAGTCAGAGAGACTAAAAGGTAAACATTTTGAAAAGTACCTAAGTGATTTAGAAGCATAAGTCCCATCTTCAAAAGTGCCCAAGTCACTTTGTCACTAAAGTCCCATTGAAAGTCAATAGGTTTCTAAGGGATATTGAGGCTTCTGAAAATGGGACTTAAACTCCTGAATCATGTCAGAATTTTTAAAATTTGACCTTAAGTAACTTTTCCCAAGGTGACCCTTGAACTTTGTGGCAGAGACAAGACTTGAACCCAGGTCTCTTGAGACTGTCATGCCATTGCTTCAAGTATAAGAGCTCTCGCTCATGAAAAGTATAGCTCCTTTTGCAGATGGTTGGCCTGGGAAGACCATAGGCATGGCCATGTTTGTGGTATTTTATATGTAGCAGAGGCAGTCAGGGGGTGCAAAGGTGATTTAGCCGGGCTTGGTGATTTGGGAGATATTGATTCTCAGCAGAGATGAGGACCAAATTTGTATCCTGGACTTGACACAATAGTCTTAGAGAAAGTTTGAGCCTGTTTCCAAACTTCAGGAAGACCCAGAGGTCATATCTCCAAGTTTTAGTTCATCAGAATCCATTCAACTAACCCCAAGGATTGGATATTTAGGGTTTCCAGAAACTGAAGGGAGGGGAGATGCCTCAGAATTGGACAGTATCAGGAGTCATTGGGAGATGGAGGTGGGCTACAGAGGGGATTGCAAGGGAGCCAAGACCAATTGATGATCATAAGTAAGGCTAAGATTTTGTCACTTTAGTAAAAGTGATGGACAGGTCTCAGGCAATAAACAAAAATTCACAGGAGCTGGGGGTCAAGGACACACAGCCCCACCTCCAGCCCAGCCGAAGCTGTGGGGGTAGGGGTGCAGAGCCTGAGCTTCTGCTAAAGCCGTGGGTCAGGGACACACAGCCACGGCTCCGCCCCTGCTGTTGACAGCTGAAGCCGAAGTCACGGAGGTCCGGTAAAGTCATGGAATTTGTGACTTCCATGAGCTCTGTGGCTAAATCATATCCTGAATCATAGGAGATAGGGGGAGATTACAGGAGACACAATTGGTGTGTGTGGGTATACTCATATCCATGCATGTGTGAGCAAGCTGTGTGCCCAAGGGAAGGGGGTCATATGTGTCTGGGTGCAGGGATCTCTTTGTATCGGAGTATTCTTGGGTGGTAGGAGGAGTGCAGCGGTGGGTCTGCTAGTCCTTGATAGGTTCTCAGGTCAAGAGGAAACTTTCTTCTCTTTGAAAGAGTGTGGTTTGTTTTACAGTCTCTAATTGCACAATCCCAGCAGTGTAAAGTTGCACCTGTCCCAAAGGAGTATCTTTTTCTCAGTTCAGGAACCCAGTGTTACTCAATGGACTTCACCCTGCAGGCTAGGTGGAATTTCAAAGCACCGGGACTGTTTTCTCTTTCATTTGTCCCCGGGACTTATATATAATCCGAGTCCAAATTTCATGGTTCAGGCCCATCTCTAACTCAGACTTTTCCCTTCCCTGCCATGAAAACCCAGCATTCCATCTGTAGATGCAAATCCTGCCTTATATTGTCCTTCCGAGACCCCCAAGTGCTCCTAAACCAGCCAAACTCTCTCCAAAGAAGGCTGTTTATTCTTTGCTCAATGCAGCCACAACCTGATCCATTGCCTGAGTCCAGTGGGCTGGCAGGTTTTATTAGATGTTATTTTGTGAAAGAAAGAAAGAAAGAAAGAAAGAAAGAAAGAAAGAAAGAAAGAAAGAGAGGCTCTTCACAGGGATGGTGCTGTTAAAATATTCCACGTTACCTTGACTGCAAAGGCTTGCTGCGGCTTTGATATTTTTCCCTCTGTCACTCACCCTCCTAATGGGAGCTCACTTGACCTACTGCAGTTTATGTGTAGTTTAAGTCACTGCACAGTGCCTGTAGGCATTCATGATTTATGTATTAGCCTCTTGGCGTTTGTCCCGATTCCCCCACTCCCCCCTTACCCAGTGGTGGAGAAGAAGTTACATTGCAGTACCTTGGTTGCTGTCTTAGCTCCGCAGGCTGGGACTTTTTCATCTAGAACAAACTTCTTAGCTGGGCTTCTGACTCCACTGTCCAAACCTTGTCTCCCTGGTATCTGCTGTGTAGTAGCAGGGGTCCCACCGCACCATTTCTCGCCCCCCCGACTCAGAAGAATTCTGCTGAATCAAGCTGCTCCGTTATAGCAGGAGATGACCTTGGGAAGAGGTTTAATTGAAGCATGTGGTCATTATGCAAAAACAAAACCCACACGCACTCACCCCAATGGGCTACGTAAGTTAGATTGATCTGAAAATGAGCAAGGACTGACATTTTCAGTTGAGCTGAATTATTCAATCTTTAAAGAAACCACAGCACTGAGAGATGCAAATTCTATTACACAACGTTCTGATTAATGCCCTCCTTGGATTTCTCAAGCTGGAAGCCAGGATTTTCAGGTGGGACCAGTGAACTTTGGATGTCCAGCATGAAATCTGGCTATCCCCACTGTGCTTGAGCACCAGCACTTGGAACAAGAATGCTTCCTGCTCTTAAGATTATTGTAGATGTATTTGTGATTTATACAGCACCATAGGTGGGCATGGACTTTAAAATGATGCAGTCCCTGACTAGGAGAAAGATCTATAGGCTAGATCCCTGATTCTGGGGCCAATCGGGAGTCAGCTTAGCAGCTGGTACAAGCTAGAGCAGCTGCCATGTCCAGTCACGTCCCCTCCCACCCAAGGCCATGCCCCATGTATGCCCCCTATCTCACAAAGGGATACCCCTACACAAGGGAAATCCCCAACTAAGGCAGCCAGGATGGAAGAGGTAAGATCTGGCCCTGAGAATTTTGCATCCACTTTTAGAATGAGAGCAAAAGAGGAAAGCTACACACAGAGTGTGACCTTGAATGAAGACTGCTTAGGACAACAAAGAGTGATTGCAGAGCATCTTCATCCCTTTGAGGTATTTCCTTGATTCACCCCTGCACTGTGTAATGGCTTGAAGCGAGACCCATCATACAGCACAAGAGACTTATTTCAGGGAGAAAGCTGGGAAGATGTGAGTCCAGACATTGGTCACCGGAAGCTAAATCTCCATGGTCTGGTTTCAAGACTTGCTCACTGTAGGAGCCCTACAAAAAATCAGCCAGAACCAGGAGTATTTTGCTCACCTACATAGATATTCACAAAGTTACTGGAGGAGGGGTGGCTGCCTTTATAACCCTTAGCCCAGTGGTTAGGGCTCTCTCCTGCAATGTAGGAGATCCCAGTTTCACTCCCTTCTCTATATGAGGCAGAAAGAAAGGGAATTGAACCTGGATCTTCCACGTCCATATGAGGGTCCTAACCACTAGGCTAAAGGTCATCCGAGAAAGTTGCCTTCCACTTTGTGAATCTAGCTTGTCATTTCTTTTGTTTTTATATTAAAAAGAAACTAAACTAAATGGTTCATTTTGTGTCAAATTAAATGTTTTATCCAACCCAAAATAAAGGCAAGAGGGTGGAGGGGGGGTGGGGGTTGTCAATTTCTTTGATTCACCAACATTTTTTGAATTTTTGGTTCAAAATGACTTTTTTTCCTGATATTTCAGACAGCCCAGTGAACCGAAACATCACTTTTCCCAGTTCCAGGACCGAGACTGGAAAGAACTTCCTAATACACAAATGTTGTGCTTTCCAAAAGATGATTTTGAAGCAGGATCTTGAAGGACTGGACGCGAGAGAGCACTACTGAACTCTGAATTTAAACACGTCCATCCTTGATGCCCAAGGTAGGTTTCCATTGCCCCTTATACACCTGACAGCATCTCTGACTGCACTGGAAAGACAGGAAAGATAGAGACATGGGCTAAGACTTTCCAAAGTGTCTAGTGCAAGGGTGGCCAACCTGCGGCTCCCGAGCCACACGCGGCTCTTCAGAAGTTAATATGCGGCTCCTTGTCTAGGCACCGACTCCGGGGCTGGAGCTACAGGTGCCAACTTTCCAATGTGCCGGGGGGGTGCTCACTGCTCAACCCCCGGCTCTGCCACAGGCCCTGCCCCCACTGCACCCCTTCCTGCCCCCCCCCCCGAGCCTGCCATGCCCTCACTCATCCCCAGAGCCTCCTTCACGCCACGAAACAGCTGATTGGGAGGCGCTGGGAGTGGGGTGGGGAACTGATGGGGGGCTGCTGACGTATTACTGTGGCTCTTTGGCGATGTACATTGATAAAGTCTGGCTCCTTCTCAGGCTCAGGTTCGCCACCCCTGGTCTAGTACCTCCATTATTTGAGATGTCTGACTTCATACTGATGTCAGTCCTTCGAAAGAGTCTGATTTTCACAAAGTGCTGAGCACCCATCCTTTGAAAATCAGGCCTTTTTAAAGGGTCTCCAGTTGGCCTTGTGGAGACCTTGGCCAATGGGTCTTATGTTTAAAAAAAAGCAATGCACTGAAGAAAGCAGTCACTGCTGTCCAAGCCCTCTCTTTGTGCAGTATCCATTCCTACTTCTGGATCTCAGCATGGGACTGAGACCACCATCACAGTAGCAGAACATAAAACAGAGCGAAGGGGAGGACCCTCAAACGGAAGAAGTGGAACATATTCCACGGGAGGGGTAAGAGTCCAATGTGGATGTTGTATCAGGGGCCGCGCTCCGTTTAAAGTTAGCGCTGCCCTAATTGCCTCTTGTTAATTCTTGATTCTTACAAGAATAATTTAAAAAGAAAGAAAGAAAAAGAACTCGTGGTGAAAGGGGGGGGGGGGAAATCTGGCGCTAACTCTAAGCAATTTGCACCTTGTGCCCAGACCGTAACTTTCTGCCTGCAGTGATTCCACACCCCGTGATTTAAGTTTGACAGGCCCAAAGTGGTTTGGAAATGGCACGGCACCGAGACCTTGTGGTGAGGCTAACTGATGTTAGAGAAAACAAAACTGAGTTAATTTATGGGAGCGCTCCTTTGCACTGGAACCCCGGGCCAACACAGCTGTCTTCTAGTGGAAAAGTTTTGCAAAAATCCCCTATTCTCTCTCTCTCTCTCTCCATCTCTGTCTCACTTTTTTCTCCATTCTCACTCCTCATTCTTTCTGCCGAACCTTTTCACAGCTGAATGAAGATTAATTTACTACAGTTACATTTTTTACAAGTGTTTTTGTATCTATTATTAGCCTGGCTAAGAACAATAAAATTCTGGCTTTGCTCCGTTTCCTCCGCTTTCCCTCCTCCCAAAGACAGAACATCCTTTCGCCTAGGAAAACACGCCAAGATTTTCAGAAATGACTCATGATATTGAGCACCCAACGTGAGATGCCTTTAAAGGGGCCTGATTTTCAGGAAGTGCTGATCCAACCCCCACACCTTGGAAAATCATTCCTCTTATAGCCATCAAATTGGGTACCAGAAAAAAAAAATGGAAGCATACCATGTCACTAGCTACTTTTGAAAATCTTGATGAAGCTGATAAAGGAATTGCTTCAGATCAGACTGTAGGAATTTAAATCAGGAAATGTGGGGTTGACATTTTAGTGGTAGCTACAGGCCTATTCTGTCTATTAGACAAGACAAACCGGCTATGCAGTTGCAATACAAGCAGAAGGCTGTCTGCTGATGCACACTAATGTAGCTCCTTTGACTTCATTGAAGTTATGCTGATTTTCAGCAGCTGAGGATTTGGTTCTTGGCTGTTTTGTTTCTGTGTCTGCTTCTCAGGTACAACCTTGACAGGGGGTTGGGAGGAAAGAATCAGAAGAAAGACAAGGAAAGACCTGCTCCTGTTACATGATCAGCAACTTGTTGTGAGCTGTGGCATATCCACCAAGCATTTCAGGGCCTTATGGATGTGGGATATAGCAGGAGGATAATTATAATCCCTAGCTCTCACCTAGCATTTTTCATCAGTAGATCTCAAAGCACTTTACAAAGAAGGCAGTCAGGATCATTATGCCGATTTTACAAATGGGGAAACTGAGGCACAGAAAAGGGGAAGTAGCATGCCCAAAGTCACCCAGCCGCCTAGCAGTAGAGGTGGAAGGAGAACCCAGCTCTCCTGAGTCCCACTCCAAGGCTCTAGCCATCTGTGCACATATATTTGCTAAACCCGCCTTAGGTGACGGCTACTGTTTTGGCCTGCACCAGAGCTTGAGACCTGTGAAGCTGGAATAGGCAGGATTTATACCTACAACTGTCATAGCCTCGTAGCCTCTGTGGATCTGCCAGAGAGGGGGACAATAACTCGTGGGTTACACTTATAGTTTGCATGTATAGGATTTTTTTGACTAATCAGAAGGGATTCTCTACGCACTTGAGTATTTGCACCAGACAAGCATAATGGGATGGGATGTTACTTCACAGTGCAGGGGGGCGGTGTTCCCAAAATCCCGCATAGGAGCTTGGCATGACGCCAGTTAAATAAAGGATCCAAAGGATCTGACGCCCAAAGGATCTGACTGACTTAAAGATTCTTTACCTTCTAGATATGAGAAAATAGAGGACAGCTTTCTAAATATTAGATTATAGCCAATGCTCCTTTTTAACGTTGCTTTCGTTTCTTTCCAACGCTCGGGAAAACCATGGTGTATGTGCACTTATGATGCTGAGTGCAGCCTGCGTCTGTGTTTTAGCGATTGTGCGAGCATAGATGTTTGTAAGCACAAGTGAGGAGGTGTGCATATATAACCCAAAGCGACGGGGAAAAACTCCAATTCTAATTCTGGGAGAAAGGAGAGAGAGAAAGAGACGTTAAAGGCTCCGGTGGATCCACACCAGTTTAAACCAGCTGGAGATCTGACTCCAATGGACCGACACTGAGTTGCATCCGTGAGGATCTGGCACTTTATTTTTATCGTTCTCAGTCTGCCCTTGGGCCCAGGGAAGAAGCTGTTGGCTGTCGTTGCTGAGGAGTGCAAGGTGTGATAAAGTGGCACCCTTTCCGTGTGAGCCACCTAGCTGATCCTACCTTAAAGCCTCCCTTTCCTCCTGGTCTCGCTGTCTGGTATCAGGCCTTGTTAGGAACCACCCCGTTGTCTCCTATCAAAGAGAGGATGTTAGCTAAGGCCGGAGCTGGGTGTAAAGCCTCAGAGATAGCACCACTATCGCCTCTCGCTGTGGGTGCGAAGAGGCAGTATCAGGATTGGGAGAGATAAATAGCTGTCCAGTGAGTGACAGTGCAGAGACAGAGCTTGTCTGCCTTGACATACTGATAACACCCCGCCCTGTCTCTCAGGGAGCACCCTGCTAGGCGGAGGTGAAATGCAGAAACAGACAGGCTCCACTGGTGGGACTGCTCCCAGTGACAGTGGTTATTTTGGTGTGCAGCTAAAATAGCTTGAAGTCAACAAGGGTTAATTCACTTGTTTCCACTGGCAGGACTGAAGACCGAGCACTCGAGCCAGCTGAAAGCAGATGGAGAAAACACGGTAGGAAATAGCGCTGTATGCCCCCACGCCCCATCCAGGCCCTGGGCTAGAGGAGAAATTGCTGTTGCTCTTTTCCACTTCTCCATGAATTAGCGCTGTGGATCCCTGTTAGCAATAGCTCTCTGTGAGTTCTCTGTGAGTTCGAACTGTCCAGCTGACTCTTTAAATCTAGACTGGATGTCTTTGGAGATCCGCTCTAGTTCTCTGTGAGTTAGAACTGTCCAGCTGACTCTTTAAATCTAGACCGGATGTCTTTCTAGATCAGCTCTAGTTCAACCACATGTTAATGGTCTCCATGCAGGAATCCACTGGGTGAAATGCTATGGCTTGTATAAAGCACTGAACACACACCAGGGCATAGGGCAGTGGGGCCCATTTCAAGGTAGCATAGCATCACAGAAGCTAGAGGTGGAAAAGTTGGTTTAGCTCATCCGGTGCAACTTAGTCCCTAAGCGAGGTTGTTCCCAACTGTACATTTCTACAGCCAGAAGAACCACTCAGCCACACTAGTTTTATGCTGTTGATTTCAAGGGAACCCCACAACTATAAATCTAGCAATTATGATGTGGTGAATCAGGCTCCTAGTGTTTTTGTCCAGTTTAGTTTTCAAGATCTTAAATGATGTGTCTTCTACTGCTTTCCCTGGGGAAACTCTCCCATAGCCTTCATGTGTCCAGCCTAAATTCTTCTGCTCTTCAACCTACACGTTCCATGTCTCATCCCATTACTCCCAGTCATACCCATAAGAATCACACTAAATGATCCCTCAACCTCCTTAGTGTTAACATATTTCACATATTTAGAGACTATCGCCTTTTCTCTTCTTTCTTGTTTCTTCACCAGGCTATGCTGCATCTTTAGCTTTTTAGGTCTTTCCTTAAGAGCTTCCAGATTTCAATCTTCTCTGAGCATCAATATCTTTACATAGTGCTCAGAACTGAACTCAGTATTTCAGGTGCGTATACAAACGTAGGGGTCATGATCCAACTCAACAATTTTTCTATTAGTGGGCCCTTAGAGAAGTGCCGATACCTCCACACCAGCATAAAAAGGACATTTAACCCCATGCCTTTGCACATGCGGTCCCAAATATCATGGACCCTTCTATTATTCTAATATCCCGTGACAAATTCATGTCTAATTTCCTGTCTACCATCCCTCCTACATATCTTTCAGTGTAACAGTTTCTCAGATTTTGAGTTACTTCTTCTCTAGAGTCATATATTCCAAGGCCAGAAGGGACCATTTTGGTCACCTAGTCTGACCTCCTCTATAGCACAGGCCAGAGAACTTCCCCAAAATAATTCCTAGAGCAGATCTTTTAGAAAAGCAGCCAGCCTTGATTTAAAACTTGCCAGGGATGGAGAATCCACCAAGACTTTTGGTAAGTTGTTCCAATGGTTAATTACTCTGTTAAAATTTTATTTCTTGTTTCCAGTCTGAATTTTTCTAGCTTCAGCTTCCAGCCATTGCCATCTGTATACCAAGATGTACCAGCTTGCATTCTTCCAGACTGAATTTTATTTTGTTATTTTAGGCCTACATGTCTACTCTCTCTCGGGGTATGCCTACATTGCCACAGCAAGTCTGAGAGCCCAGGTCTATAGACTCAGACACATGCTACGGTGCTAAAAATAGATATATAGACATTCCGGTTGGGGCTGGAGCTCAGGCCGTCAAGCCTAGGGTAGGGGGCTGGCTTCAGGTTTAACATCACAGAGCAAACCTGAGTCTCTAGACCCTGCCTCTAAAACTCACTGCAGCTTTGCAGTGTAGACGTACCCTATGAGTCTGAGGGAAGTCAATGGAAGTTTTTCCACTGACTTCCAGGGGTTTTGTATCAGCCCTTTAGTCTCTTTGTATTATTATTATAATTATGGCAGGTGCTTGCAGTTTTCTCTATTCAATGTCACCTCAAAATGTCATTAACGTGTTGTTTACTTCATGTTCATTAATGAAGATATTAAATCTCAATGGAGCTAAGGTTGAGCCATGTGTTATCCCAATGGATCCATTGCTATCAGAGTCAGGTAGGAAATGTTTTCCCCATCCTGCAAGAATTTTCAAGATTTTGAAAACATTTCCCCTCCCAAATCAGGATGAAAAGTCAAGTCTCAAAGTTTGCAAATCAAAAATCCCAACGAAAAGCCCCACCAAACTTCAAGTGTTTCAAATGTGAAATGTTTAATTTTGATCATTTCAACACATTTTGTTCAGATTTTGACTTTTTAAACTTTGTTTTACTATACATTTTCTTAAATTTCAAAATAAAAAGTCATTTTGAACTGAAAAACAGAACTTTTTTGTTGAACAAATGTCAAAATGGGACAAAATGTTTATTTCCCCTCCCCATGGGAAATTCATCAAAACGTCCCCTTTCCTGTGAACAGTTTCAGCTTTTCGAAAACAACATTTTCTTACAAAAGAGGTTTTGTTGAAAAATTCTGGACTAGCTCAAATCTCGATGTGTTTAATCTTTTTTTTATGCTCATTTAGCCGGTCTGCAGTGTACCTGACCACAGTCCAATCTAATCCCAGATGAATTAAACTTTCAGGCAAGATTTCATGAAACAATAATAAAATCCTTTGTTCAAATCCAACTTCATTACATTTACTGTATTCCGGTCATCAAGCCATACTGTAATTCTAATAAACAATTACGTTTCTTTGGAAAGATACAGGACCTGAGCCTCAGCTGGTATAAATCCATTATGTCAATTTACACCGTCTAAGGATCTAGCCCTTTTTTTTTCTCTTAAGGGTCTCCACATTATTTGCTGGAGTAATGGTCCTGCAGACACCAAGTCTCTCCTGTTAGTGTTCTGGTTTGAACCTCTGTGTACGATGAGACCTGATATTATGCAGAAATTCTCGCATAGTTAAATATTTGAAGGCCTTGAGACATATGCCAAAGGCAGTGGTTCACTGAGTTTTCCATTGGGTGAATCCCTTCAAAAGAGAAAGGCCTTATCTCCAGTGACCACCCCAATCCCCCACTTCTTCAAAACTTTCAACAAATTTTTGTGGACCAACGCAAAGTGTTCTATGGATATGAATCATCTATGCACCAGAGTGGCACCAACTGGAAATAGGACTAGTCTGAATTTTTAACACAGAAAGATATTTTTCATTGAAAACTATCAATATTAGAGACATTTTCTGTTTTGTATGGCGTTTCCTGCAACACTGTTATCAATTTTTGTCAACATTTTATTGTTTTTAGAATGATTTTCAAAGTCACTATTAACCGTTTTTGTTTACCAAAAGCCCAGCTTTCTGTAAGAAAATGTCATTTTCAGTAGCAACCCCTCTCTTCCCCCTGCCCCATCATGATTTCAAGAACAAAAGGCTAAAAATATTATATTACAGTTTTGGTTAAAAAAAAAACAAAACACAATGTGAAAATGTCATCACAAATGGGAAAAGTGAAAACAACTTTGGCCATTTGAAATTATCCATCAGACTGGTTTCCCATTTTTCAGTCATTTGATCAGATCGGACCAAATTCTGTTCTCTCATTGACTCCAGCGGTGATGACTGGTATGAGAAAGGCAAGGCCCTCATGCTGTGACACTTAAGAGATTAAGTGAGCTGTACCTCACGAAAGCTTATGCTCAAATAAATTGGTTAGTCTCTAAGGTGCCACAAGTCCTCCTTTTCCTTTTGCGAATACAGACTAACACGGCTGCTACTCTGAAACTTAAGAGATAGATTGCATCTGCACATTTGGTTAAATTTAATTACAGATATAAACACATTGAAATCCATGAAATTAGATGGGGCGGGGGGTGAATTTGGCCTGGTGGATATTCTTCTGCTAAAGAAATGCAGCCTGTATATTTGCAAGTATAAAAATATGTTTTAAAGCTCAATCGCAGTGTAGCATAAAGGTTGGCTTCCTAAGGAATTTTCTGTGTTTTTTGGCAGACAGCAGCACCAAGGTTAACCTGATCTTTACCACATAATTTCAATCCAGAGAATGTGATTATAAAACTTTCCCAGCCATGCAGCTCTTTAACCCAAACTCACGATACTAAAGGATGGATGGATTCCATTTTCTGTGTGTATGTGTGTGATAAATTCGATGGAGGGGAGGCCTTTAGAATCCCCATCATACATCTTTCTTTTCCACAAGTAAATTAGCAGCAGGATAACCAATGGCCAAAATAACTGGATTCATAAGAGCTGCCTTGGATTAATTAGAGCTCAATATGTACCTCATAGACCCACCACAGACTTAAGATTGAAAAAAAAAACCCTCAGCGATACCCTCCTCTTTTATGCCATTTTGTGGTGCTCAAAACATATTTACACGATATCATAATTTTGAAAAATAAAATCAATATTCGTGGGGAACAAAATATAGCAATGGATTATTTAAATATAGCCACATATTGCTCCCTCTGGTTTTAAGATTCGGAATGGAAGCCACAAAAACAAAGACATTCAGAAAATCATTCCAACCTACCTCACTTGGGACTTGATCCAGTGCCCACTGAAGTGATTGGGAGTATTTCCATTGATTGCAGTGGGCATTGGATCAGGCTTTAGGTCATGCCTAGGTATTTACTTCATACGGTTTGAGAGATTATCCAGGGAGCCGACACTGTATTACCTAGTGCACAACAGAGGATGAAACAACAGCGTTATCTTTGAATCCCCTTGCTTTTCTGAGGTTAAAACCAAAGCCTAAACACTACTTCCATTGTGTTGGAGCTTAATTTCGAAGGATGGAGAATTCAGTTGAAGTGAGATCAGAAGGACCACCCTGAGCCTTCATCCACAACTGCAGCCAAATTGATTTTGAGGTTCTAAAAAAAACAAGTGTAGCTACTTTTAACGTCCAATTCCCCCCCGCCCCTTCTCTAAATGAGGGGGATAAAAATAAATAAATAAATAAATAAAAGGATGGGGACTAGATCAGATCTGAACAGCCTAGCTCTCAATCTATTAGTATCTAATTTCCTACCAATATTCTTCTCACTTCACTTCTTTTTACTTCCTTTTCCTCAAATCTGGAGTGAAGGGTGGTGCCCTTAAAAGACTCAACATTTAGGTTGCCACCACATCTGGCTTTTACAACAGTATTTGTGGAATTTCCAAGAATAGCCAATGAGGCAATAAAGGGCAAAGCCATTGTAGGATGAATGCTGGTTCTTACTGCACCGCTGAAGTGAATGGGAATGTTGATGTTGACTTCAGTGTATGGACAATCAAACATTTAGCTGAGGTAGTAGAAGTGGCTGAATAGTGTGAGGTGGGGAAAACTGCTCAACAATACATGTTGAATGATGGGAAAAAGTCTCAGACAATTATTTGATAAATACGACCCAGTCAGCTAGAGAGTTGGTCAAATAATGCAGTTATTCACAAATAAGCATTATTTCACAAATGAAAAATATACCAGTGTTCACAATGACTATTACTGGCAACCAATGACTCAATCAGCTTTAATATGCAGTCGTTTATCACCGCCCAGGTTATTATACTTGAGAAATCACATGTTGATGTCAGTACCTTGGAAATTTAAACTTTGGGTTTTAATTGTTTTATCAATAATTTTTTATGTTTTTCCCCAAAATAAAAAGCTTCAAAATTGTCAAAATGTTTCATTTTGACATTTTTGAAATGAAAAATGCCAATGTTCGGATTCGGTTTTGAAACTTAAGATAACTATTCTTTATTTTAAAAAAATTATTGAAGGAAAATGTTTTGATTGACCCAAACTCACTTTTTCTTTTTTTCTTCTTCCTTTTCTTTCTTTTTTTTTTCTTTTCTTTCTTTTTTTTTTTTTTTGTTGGGGAGGATTGTCACTTTGCAACAGGTTTTGAGCTTGTGAATTTTTTTGTCACATTTGGGACATAATTTGTTGGGGAATAGTCAACATGTTTTTTGTAAAGGGAAATCGTACCTTACCTATCTACTAGAATTCTTTGAGGGGTATCAACAAGCATGTGGACAAGGGGGATCCAGTGGATATAGTGTATTTAGATTTTCAGAAAGCTTTTGAAAAGGTCCCTCACCAAAGGCTCTTAAGCAAAGTAAGCAGTCATGGGAGAAGAGGGGAAGGTTCTCTCATGGATTGGTAACTGGTTAAAAGATAGGAAACAAAAGGTAGGAATAAATGGTCTGTTTTCAGAAGGGGAAAGGTAAATAATGGTGTCCCCCAGGGACCTGTACTGGGACAAGTCCTATTTAACATATTCATAAATGATCTAGAAAAAGGGGTAAGCAGTGAGGTGGCAAAATTTTCAGACGATACAAAACTACTCAAGATAGTTAAGTTCCAGGCAGACTTTGAAGAGCTACAAAAGGATCTCTGAAAACTGGGTGACTGGGCAACAAAATGTTGATAAATGCAAAGTAATGCACACTGGAAAACATTATCCCAACTATACATATACAATGATGGGGTCTAAATTAGCTGTTACCACTCAAGAAAGAGATCTTGGAGTCATTGTGGATAATTCTCTGAAAACATCCACTCAATGTGCAGCGGCAGTCAAAAAAGCGAACAGAATGCTGGGAATCATTAAGAAATGGACAGAAAATAAGACAGAAAAGATGATATTGCCTCTCTATAAATCCATAGTACACCCACATCTTGAATACTCCATTCAGATATGGTCGCCCCACCTCAGAAAAGATATATTGGACTTGGAAAAGGTTCAGAAAAGGGCAACAAAAATGATTAGGGGTATGGAATGGCTGCCGTATGAGGAGAGATTAATAAGACTGGGACTTTTCAGCTTGGAAAAGAGACGACTAAGGGGCGATATGATAGAGGTCTATGAAATTGGTGTGGAGAAAGTAAATAAGGAAGGGTTATTTACTCCTTCTCATAACACAAGAACTAGGGGCCACCAAATGAAATTAATAGGCAGCAGGTTTAAAACTGACAAAAGGAAGTATTTTTTCACACAACGCACAGTCAACCTGTGGATCTCCTGGCCAGAGGATGTTCTGAAGGCCAAGACTATAACAGGGGTCAAAAAAGAACTAGATAAATTCAGGGAAGATAGGTCCATCAGTGGCTATTAGCCAGGATGGGCAGGGATGGTGTCCCTAGCCTCTGTCTGCCAGAAGCTGGGAATGAGCAACAGGGGATGGATCACTTGATGATTACCTGTTTCAGAGTAACAGCCCTGTTAGTCTGTATTCGCAAAAAGAAAAGGAGTACTTGTGGCACCTTAGAGACTAACCAATTTATTTGAGCATGAGCTTTCGTGAGCTACAGCTCACTTCATCAGATACAGATGATCAGATGATTACCTGTCTGTTTATTCCCTCTGGGGCACCTGGCATTGGCCACTGTCGGAAGACAGGATACTGGGCTAGATGGACCTTTGGACTGACCCTGTAAGGCTGTTCTTATGTTCTTATGACAGGACGAGATTTCAAAATCTCAGAAATTTTCACAGGACAGAAAAAAACAGTTCCCACTCAGCTTTAACTGTTATTTTGTAAGATAGTGGTAAGATACCTACCAAGAATTTTATAGGAATATAAAGAGTACTTGTGGCACCTTAGAGACTAACAAATTTATTTGAGCATAAGCTTTCATGAGCTACAGCTCACTTCATTGGATGCATGCTGTGGAAAATACAGTAGGGAGATTTTAAATACACAGAGAACATGAACCAATGGGTGTTACCATACACACTGTAAGGAGAGTGATCAGGTAAGGTGAGCTATTACCAGCAGAAGAGAATTAAACAAAAACCTTTTGTAGTGATAATCAAGATTGGCCATTTCCAGCAGTTGACAAGAATGTGTGAGGAACAGTGGCGGGGCGGGGGGGGGGGAAATAAACATGGGGAAATAGTTTTACTTTGTGTAATGACACATCCACTCCTAGTCTTTATTCAAGCCTAATTTAACGGTGTCCAGTTTGCAAATTAATTCCAATTCAGCAGTCTCTCGTTGGAGTCTGTTTTTGAAGTTTTTTTATTGTAATACTGTGACTTTTAGGTCTGTAATCAAGTGACCAGAGAGACTGAAGTGTTCTCTGACTGGTTTTTGAATGTTATAATATAAGAATAGGAATATAAATATATATAAATATATCTAATATACATCTGGCAGTCTCTCTCTCTCTGTATGTATATATATATACATACACATAAACTAATATGAAATGTGTTTATATATTGTATATCCCCCCTGTGGTGTGAATCATTGTAACATATTTCCATTTCTTTTCACACTTAAGTTACTGATATGTACTCTCAATCTTAACTCCAGCCCAATGTTGAAGTTGTTATGGGTTTTGTTGTTGCTTTTGTTGTTGTGTGTGTCTGGGAATATAGATATGGAGAAATGTACTGTAAATCAAATACTAGAAAATAAATGTAATATAAAACTCTCCAAGTGTCAAATCTGCAGCTGGGAATGTTTCTTGGCTTGCTAGTCAGATGTCCCCATGTACCCTGATCTGACATTTTGGTTAGCATCCAGAATTTCTTTCCATCTCTCTATTTCAGAGCAGTACAAAACAGGGGGCTCTGGGAAGTCACTTACCCTCTGGATCTGAAAAACTGGGCCCAAGGGGCTCCTATTTTAAGGTTTTATACTGCTGTCCCTCGCCACAATATCTGATTACAACTAGGGATCTATGGAACTCTCTTCTCTTACCCCAAAATTTTTTGGGGTATGATGAGCCAGACAGTGGACCTGACATACCTCAGTAGGTGGGAGGTAGCTGGGAACACTGCTGAGAAACTTCATATCTATGCCACACAAGACAGGGGGAAGATGAAACCTTGTACAGTTCCCAAGCTCTGTATTGTCCTAATATTTTTTTTAAAAAGAAAAAGAAACTAACACATAGAAACTCTGATTGTCTTTCTGATACAGTAGAGAGTAAAAATATATGCTCCGAATCCTCCCCATTCACTACAACCTCTTAAACGAGTGTGAACATTTAAAATGACAGGTACCTTTTCAAAAGAACCTTATCTCTACCCCTCCCGTTCCAACATTTGGTGCAAGAACTAGCATATATATCCCCATGGGGAAATTTGTTGCACCATAAAAAAGCACTCACCCAAAACAACTAAAGCACTGAGTTCTCTGAGCAAAAACATAGCATGTGTGGGGAAGCCCAGCACCGGGCAAATGAACGCTATTCATCCAAGGAAAGCATGTCTCAGAAATATAAGAACAGGGGACCTTGGGAGCCTGATTTTCAAAGCAGAAGAATGAGGACGACAACCCAAATTTGCCTGTTTCCTGTGATCTGTCTCCAAAGATTGCACCCTGCGAACAGGCTTGTATTGCGAATCTCAAACTCTTGTCATATTTAAGCGAGTTTCAGGGAACTGTGGTTCCTTAGGAGGCTTCTAATGAGACGAGCCTCTGACTTGAAAGAAAGAAAGGACGCTCCCGTGGTTAGGGTGTTCACCTGGGCCTTGGAAGACTGATCTTCAATTGCCTGCTTTGCCACAGACTTCCAGTGTGACGCTGGGGGTGTCACTAAGGAGCCACTGCAATCCACAGAACTCTGACTTGGCTGCTGCCTGGCCCTGCAGGCCCTGAAATTCACTTGACACCTAAGTTTTTGCAGTAAAAGTTCTCTGGGTGCCCAAGTTTCTGCTTGTAGGCACATGCACGGGGGCCTCCATCGAGGCCTCTGGAGGTCTGTGTCCAGCCTAAGCCCCAGAGCTTTCCAGGAACTGGGAAAAGACAGGTCCTCTGCCTAACTCACGCATGGGGCCCAATCAGGGAGGCGAGGGAGGGAGCAGCAGTAGCAGGAGGAGCTCCTTGTAACCTTCAGCCCCCTGATTACAGTAGTCACCTGGCAGGTGGGAATCCAGCAGTTCAAGTCCCACCTCTGTCTGGCCAGAAGGGATTTGAATAGGGATCTGCTGCCCTCAGGGGAGTGCTTGAACCAGATTCTCACTCTCTCAGGCTCCATTAATATTTAATTAAAGTGGAACAACTGCAACAGCAGAGATTGAGGGAGACTCACATCAGAATGCCCCATAGGCCAATGGTTAGAGCACTCTACTGAGGTGGTAGATCCCAATTCATCAAACAGAGGGGATATTGAACACAGCTCGCCCATGACCCGGCTGAGTGCTCTAACCACGAGGCTAACAGTTACCAGGGAGCTCCTTCTCCCCCAGCCACTTGATGTGGAATTAGGTGGCCCCTAAGCATACCTGCCCGATCAGGCCATGCATGAGAGTTAGGCCGAGGAGCACCTATCTCTCCCCAGTTTGTGGATCACAAGCAGAAGTCGGCAACTCCCTGCAGCCTTTCTCTGAGAGAGGGGTAGGGCTTAGGACACAACTGTCCCATCAGCACGGTCCACTGGTTAGCTTAGGCAGCTCCCTGCCAAGTGTACTGGTTTTTGAGGATCACATTCTAAGTCACCTATCTATTTAGCTTAACAAAGAGAAAGAGTGAGGCATAACATGATCCAATGTCTGGAAATTGAAGTTAGATAAATTCAGAGTAATTTTTTATTAATGGTGAAAGTAAGCCTAAGTCCCCTGGTGGATCTGGGCCCTGGTTTGTTTGAGCCTCAGTTCCCTATCTCTAAAATGGGAATAATAGCACTTTCCTACCGTACAGGGACGTTGTGAGGATGAAAAGATTGTGAAGTGCTCTGGTACTATGGAGATGGGCGGCATATGAATACATAAGATTGATATAACCCTAGGCCCAAGTAAAAGCAGCCCAGGCTAGTGTTCAGTAGCCAAAGAGGACAGGAGAGTTGCCCTAAGAGGAGGATTTGGCCAGTTAAGTACACCTTTGGTGAAACTACGAAGAAGGAGGGTCGTGATCAAGGTCTAAAACTATCTGAAGGATGCAAACACTAAGGGGGCAAATTGCTTCATGAAGTTCAAAGGGGCAAAACTACGACATGGGCTGAATTTAAAGAAGGAAAATTCTAGCTAAATATCAGGAAAATCTTTCTGACACGGAGATCCATTAGACTGTCAAATCGTCTCCCCCGGGAAGTAGCCTAGATTCATTGGGCTAGATGATGAGCTGTGTTATATAACTATCTCTGACCAAAACTGGACAAAGCAATGGGAAATATATTGTAGGGCACAATTCTACATTGGCAGATAGATGACCAAACAGGGCTTTTCTATCTCTAACGTTTATGACTCTGTGTTGTTGATGTGCTCACCCTAGACTTGGATTGAAGAACCTTTCATATGATTATGAAAGAGCCGTTATTAGCACACAGCAATTCACCCAACATAATATTATCCATCACTAACCCCAACGAAAAAAGTTTCACAGCCAGTACAGACAGCCAATAGTTTATCTGATGAAAGCTAAGCTTATAACGTGCATTAAGGCAGGGGCCTCAAACTCGAATCACCAGGAGGGCCACAGGAGAACTTGTACATTGGACCCAGGGCCTCTGCCCCCGCCCCCCACTCCACCCCCGCCCCTGCCTGCGGGGTGCAGCAGGGGGCTCAGGGCAGGGGGTTGGGGTGCAGGAGGGAGTGCAGGGTGCGGCAGGGGGCTCAGGGTAGGGGGTTGGGGTGCAGGAGGAAGTGCGGGTTGTGGCAGGGGGTTGGGGTGCAGCAGGGGGCTCAGAGCAGGGAGTTGGGGTGCGGGGTGTAGGAGGGGTTCGGGTTTCAGCCCGGCGCCGCTTACCTTGATCCAGTCCGGGGCTGTAGTTTGCCCACCCCTGGCCTGGAGGTAGGCTGGGGACGCGGCACGCTGGGGAGGGGACAGGATGGGGGGCCGCAGGGAGCTTGGCGGGCTGCATGTTTGAGACCCCCGCATTAAGGTATTTGTGGGAAGTTTGAATCCCAGGATATTTTGATAGAGTATATGTGCCCTTCAATTCCTTCATTACTCATTCTCCCTGCAGGTTTATTCATTGCCAGAGGCCATTGTCTTACATCTGTGACATCACAGTCCATTGCCCAAGTAACAGTGATGATGTCACATAGGGAGAATTAGCACTATTAATCCGAATAAGCACAAGAAGAGATGAATAATGAGAGCAAGGCCTGATTTAGACACTAATTACTAGGACATTTTTTGGACAAGAAGAATACTTGAAAGGTAAATGGAGTTTACATTTAAATATGTTTTCATTACACTTGGTTGGCGAAAAGTTCATATTTGAGTAATAAAATTATAAGTGCTGGAGTGAGAACATCTGCAGGCTCATGAAAGCTTTTTTCCATGCAAATGAGCCAAAAATTATGGTTTTATTTTTAATGCTGATGGATAGGAGTGTATGAGCGAGGACACTTTAATACAGTGGGGCCCATTAGTGTCCCAACAACTGAGGTTCAGCATCAGATACGCTGCTATCCTAAAGGGGATATGTCCTTCAGGGCATTCCGTATTTCACATTCAGACATCCCTCCACATGCAGAGGGAACGTTGTTACGTTCTGCTTTTTCAGGACTCAGCCCCGCTGCTGATAAACTGGATGGGAATAATCCTGCTTACCAATGGGCATTGTTGAAGCCAGTAGAATCATAGACTATCAGGGTTGGAAGGGACCTCAGGAGGTCATCTAGTCCAACCCCCTGCTCAAAGCAGGACAAATCCCCAATTTTTGCCCTGACCCCTAAATGGCGCCCTCAAGGATTGAACTCACAACCCTGGGTTTAGCAGGCCAATGCTCAAACCACTGAGCTATCCCTCCCCCCTGTAGCAATAACTCACCTTGACTTCAGCCGGCGGAAGACCACCCCTTTTTTCCTCTTTGGCCCATAGTCTGCTCTCAGTTACCCAGCCTAAATCCAGAGGAACTGTTAGCTTCCGTGGGGTTACTCTGGATTTATAGCCCCGTATCAGAGAACAAGAATTTAGCCATTTGCCTCTTTCTTATTCCTATGTGTTTCTGATATGAAGGCCTGAAAGCCTGTGGACCACTCTAATTGAAGCTTATTTCTATTAGGGCATATACGCTATTTCACTGGCTATGGTCCCCTGTTTCATTATGGACTGACTTCTGCTGCTGGAAGGAAGTGGTCATTGTCCTTAACAGGCTTCTACAGGAAGGAGGGAAAATCACCTGCTGGTCTGGAGGTTGTGACTCTCCCTTGCTAGTCTAAACACGGCTTTTGTACCGGTTCAGCTGTGCTGATTAGAGGTATGATTTTTTTAAATAGTCATACTGGTTCAACACCAAGTGTGGATTCAGTTATACTGTTGTAAAGATGCCTTTTATATACTGGTGTTGTTTACTCCCTTTCCCATATGGTATACCACTGTATGCATTTTCATACCAGCCTAACTACATCCACTCTAGATGTAGTTAATTTAGGGTTAAAATGACAACACTTGTTTGCAGACCAATTATAATTGTCAAAACCCCACAAAATCTGAGGCAGAGGATTTTGGTCTAGTTCAAAACCCACGCACACAGGTTCTCTTCACTTGTGATCGTTTCCTTTTCCTCCCTTTCTTCTTCTTTGTCCCTCTCCCGTTATTGTGTTTCTCTCTCCAGTTTTATATAGAGCTAGTCAAAGTTTTTTTCAATGCATTTTCGGGGGGGGGGGTGTCAAAAAATGGAATTTTGTCAAATGAAATTTCCAGGAAAATGTTGTTTTCAATTAAAATATTTGTGTTTTTATGTTTTGGTTTTTTATGAAAACTGGAGAAAAAATCATTTCCCAACCAACTTTCGGCTGCAGCTTTCAAGGCAGCTTATGCTGTTTAGCTACAAGGACTTTTCAGACCAGTTTTGCACAGTACTATAGACAGTACCCAGCCAGCCACCTGCTGTGCTATCAGAAGCTTTAGGGATGCTGCAATGACATTGCCTCATCATTCTATTTCCCTTCCCACAGAAAGACAACACCTACAACATCTCCGGCATGGCTCAATTTCCAGCTGTCCTGAGAGCTCCTTCTGAGTTCCCTTGCTGGAGGAGTGTCTGCTCTGAAGCAGGAAGGCTTTCCACTCCTATGCTGGGCTGGCAACATGCAGTGTCAAATGTTACATGCAGGAAATGGAAGCTATGTTTCCAGGATCATGTAAAGGTTACAGGGATGTTCTCAGGCAACCAGACCCTGCACCAGCTCTTCGGATCTTTGGCAGGTGGCAAATGACACATGTTAGCTCCAGTCTTGGAATTCTGACAGTAGGATCTCATGTGAGGGTACAATCCCTCTTCCTCTTCCGGGCCTTGATCTAAAGCCCAGAGGAGGAAATACTAGAGTCTTACTAACTTCAGTGGCCTTTGATCCCTGCAGGAAGCAGTGCTTACCCTGTGAAGTCTGACTTTGTGACCGTCATTCTAAATTCCCACACTTAGGAACTGTTTGTCCATTGAACAGGGTGTCTATGAATCATGGTTCCTGGGTTCTAGTCCCCACTCTGCCACTGTGGGACTTTGAACAGCATTTCTCCGTGCCTCAGTGTTCCCATCTGAAAAATGGCTAAGATGTGAGTACTGACCTCACACGCATATGGGAAGGCTTACTAGACACCATGGAGGCTGGCATGCTAAAACGAATCAATTAGAAAGCTAGCTAGCTAAATCAAATCATAATTAGCCATAGCACAGGGGCACCCAGAGGCCCCATTCGGCAAGGTGCTGTACATATTAAAGAGACAGTCATTGCCTTGAAGAGCTTACAATCTAAATAGACAAGATGAAAAGGAAGAAGGTGGGAAGAACTGAGGCTCAGAGACATTAAGGGCAAGATTTCAAGGTATTTAGAGACCTAAAGATGCAGTTAGGTGCGTAACTTTCATTGATCTAAGCAGGTTAGGCACCTAATTCCCATTGGTTTCAATGGGAGTTAGGGACTTAACTTTTTTAGGTGCTTTTAAAAACCCCACTAGGCACCTGGCTGCATCTTTAAGCAGCTAAATACCTTTAAAATTCTGGCCCTACGTGACTTGTCTACTCACATACAGTCACGACTATCCAGCCACTATTCCACACATACACTCATGGGCAAGAAACATAAAAAAACCCAGGAGAACCTAAAGAACTCATGCAATCCCTGCCAGATTCCACTGCAACTTGTGTTTTATGGAGGGTATCCCGCCTCTAATTCTGGGGGTGCAACGGACCTTCCATAGCGGGTGACTCACTACAGGCATGCACCACCATGGTCTCCACCTAACACCTTCTCAGTCATCACAGTCCATCCCTCGTTTCTCACTGCCTTTGCATGTGCATCATGTCTGCAGATCAAATTATGAAGCAATGATTGCTGCTTGAAATCCAGGATTGGTGAAGCAGACAAATTCTTAGTTAAAATACTGTGATTCTCATTCTGATCTTGTAATTAACATAGGGCTACATGGTCATAAAAGTCCCATCAAGCCTTAAAAACCATTAATTTCAGTCCACAGTATGGAAACAATTTATCTTCCTTTTGCTATACACATAACCCCTCACAGACATGTCTATAAATTTGTAACATCTCCAGTTCATGCAGTCCCTAATATTAAACTATAGTGCAGATAATTATCTCCAGAGTACTTTACAAATATTACCAAACCCTCATAATACCTCATATGCAGTAAGTAAATATTATCCACATATGGGGAAACTGAGGCACGGGGCAGCTATTTGAATTTCCCACTATCAAGTAGGAAATCTGTGTCAGAACCAATATTGAACTGATATAGGCTGACTCCTATTACAAGGTCTTAATCACAAAGCCATCCTTTTTCTCATAAGTATGAACCTATACCTTCAAACTTCATCTCTTCTCCATCAGTGTTTTCCTTTCCACTTGGGTAAATATTCTCTTCCAGTTAAGTTACCTTTCTTTGGCTGACATTGTTTCTGCCCTTTTATTCCTCCTGGTCTCAGGGGGCATGTCTACACTGCAGTGTAAGTCCAGGGTTCAAACTCAGGCTCAAGGTTAACCCCCCCCCCCCTTCTGTGTACACATTGCACTAACCCAGGGCTCAGACTCAGGATCCCAGGACCCTATGGGGTGGTGGGTCCAAGTCTGAGTCAAGCGGGGACCCAGGATTCAAGCCCTATTGCTTTGCAATGTAGATACAGCCCAACTGGACTTGTCCTGTGGGAGTCAGTTAAAAATATCCCATAATCCCATGGGCCAACTTTCTTTGTCTTCTGGGCAGTGTGGTAGACAGTCAAGTTTTCCCACACTGCACCGCAAACAAAGGGCTAGAGCAGCTACATTTTGGGAGGGCGCTAGGATGTCTGGGACGTGGGCAATTGGACTCAGACCCACATAATGCAGTGTGGATGCTGGAGCCACAGGGTGGGACTCAACAATTCCTAACCTGGGGTTACAAACGAGTGTAGACACTCAAGTCCTAGGTTAACAAACCCAGGGTCTGCTAACTTGAGTTCTATTAACCCTGGGCTTACATTGCAGTGTAGACAGACCCCGAGTCTGTCAAACAATAGCCCATTGGAGGGGGAGCTTTTACATGCTAATGAATGAGGGGCATTTGGGGCTCTAGGGGATTGATCTAGCTCCGAATGAAGTCAATGGGATGCACTTTAGCAGAGCTGGATCAGGTGCTAAGCTGGTGGGCACAGTGCTGGAAATAACAGAAACACTTTCTATGCCTATCTGGCTGGAGCTGGAGTATACATGTGGAAAGTGCATGGCTAAGAGGCATTCGCGTGCCTCGCTTAACATTCCAGTCATTCAGCGTGGATCTGTTAATGACTGCCCTTGTCGAGAAAAGTAGGACAAATTGACGAGCATGTCTGCCAGCTCAGACTATTAACTTTACAAAGGACAAAGCATGCGCACCTGGAATACAAAGCAGACCCAGGTGAATAAAAGAGAGCAACAAAAATGCTCAGTTACCAAGAGATGGAAAGCTAAGAAATGAAGTTATCAGATGTTCCCACTCCACGTGTTACAGATACTCGTCCCAAGAGCCCTTGGCTAAGAGTACTGTACCTTTGGCTTTCTCATCAACTCTTCCCAGTTTCCAGGCAGTGGGAAGGTGATTCATAGCAGATGAAAGTGGAGAAAAGGTCATACTATTGTTAGGGCACTCATCACGAGGTGGTGATGTACCACATAGTCGTCTAAGTTCCTTTTCTTAGTGCACAAGCAAATGTTCAGTCTTGGGAGAACATGCTGCTAGTTGTTAGTTTTTGTTATGCAAGATTCTCCCTTGCAGAGAGAAATGTGTGAGCCAGTGGAGTTTGCTCTGTGCCTTGGGTGGAGCCCTTTCTTGAGCAGAGTTGTATCTTGGGAACTAGGTATTGTTGTTGGGCTGAGATTCCAGGAAGAAGAGATTGCCCTGCATGCTGTTGGCAACAACCTCTGTTCTAGGACTGGTGTATATGTAAATAAAACAAGTTACACCTATAATACCCAGGCTGCCCATTACTGATTTCTCCTCCACTCAGAAGCTGACCTGCAAAGCCCTGGATTTCTGTTACTGCTCCATAGAGAGGTTGCACTGGTGATAGAAGAAGGGTCAGCATTACCAAAACTACATATCTAGTCATTTAGGGCCCAATTCAAATCCCACTGAAGTCAATAGGAATGTTTCCATTAACTTCAATGGGCTTTGGATCACAGCCTTTATACTGTACTTGTCAACATTGTATCTGAGCACCTTACGACCTCACCTCGCGCTTATACAGTTATAGTAAATGCTTAAACATGCCTCACTTTGATACAGTTCTCTTCATTTTCAAAGTAATTGACGAGTGGTAACTAATTTATCTTCACAATGCTGTGTGAAATAGATAGGTAAGCATTACTAACTCCTTTATACCCAATGGAGAAACTGAGGCAGAAAAGTTGTGTCTTGTCCAATTTAGCATGTAAATCCCCCCTCAAGACCCACCTCTACCATCCACCGGGCAGATAATTCTTGCTTAAAATCATTGCATACACATAGATAGACACAGATATACAATTTTTTTCTGCATTTGCTTAATTAATGAATGCCTGCAATTGTTATAGGCAGCGTTGTTGTAGCCGTGTCGGTCCCAGGATATTAGAGAGACAAGGTGAGTGAGGTCATAGCTCTGATTGGACCAACTTCTGTTGGTGAGCGAGACCAGCTTTTGAGCTTACCCATTGCTCTTCCTCAGGAGCTCGAAAGTTCATCTCTCTCACCAACAGAAATTGGTCCAATCAGAGATATGACCTCAGCCACGTTGTCTCGCTCATGTCTGCAAGGCACTTTGGGCAAGTGAAGAGTGCCATATACATGCCAAGTGTTATTTTTGATATTAATAATAACAGTAGAACTCCAATAGCAAAGACATTCACAGGCTGTAGGACACTAGAGACCTTTGCATCAAGCTTTCTTGACTAGCAGCCCTGAAGTGATGTAGTTACAGGCTCTGAAAAATGTGGGCTCTCCAGTATTTCCCTTCCTCAGCAGGGGAATTCCATTGCAGTTATGTCTTGCTAGGTTGGTGCTAAAACTGAGGTCATCAGTGTGATTCAGCGGCTACGAATTTTGAAGCATGAAGCAGGGCTCTCAAAGGTTAAACCTACATCAGGCAGTGGCCTACGGCAGCTGAAAAAAAACACACTCTGCTTAGCCTTGCGTGCCGCCCCAGTGGCCGGCCCTCAGTGTAGTAGAACCAGGGCTGAGCAAAGGAATGCTGCAATGAGCGATCAGGCAGTCGTAGGTAAGCGCATGTGTTTCAACCAGAGCGTGACGTTTGCTTTTGGGTCAGTGCAGCTCTCAGCTGCTTCTAAGGCCAGATCCGAAACTGACTGACCTCAGCAGAAAGACTCCCATTGACTTTGGTGAGCTTTGGATCAGTCCCCTAATGCTGAAATGGTTGAAATTAATATTTAGAGCTGTGTGAAACTCACGGTTTCAGTTTACAGAGGTTCCCACTCAGTCTGTCTTTGGGTCAGGAACTGTCTCTTACTATTTACCTGTACAGTGCTTAGCAGAAAGGGGTTCTGACCTAAGTTGAGGCAAATAACAAATAATAATACCCCATGCAAATATTTTCTTTGGTTTCAGATTTTGTCTCTTCACCTCCCCGCCCCTGAATTTATTTTCTTTTGAGTTTCAGATTTGAAGGAGCACAACGCTGCAATGTGAAACTCATGAGCAGGGCTGGTAGGGGAATCCCAGAGGTGAAAGCAAGGCGGTACGTTATGGTACGCTGTGCCGGACCGGACCGGCTACCCCAGGCTGGCGATTTAAAGGGCCTGGGCTCCCCGCAGCGGCCGGAGCCCCAGGCCCTTTAAATCGCCTCCCGAGCCCCGCTGCCAGAGCCCTGGAGTAGCAGCGGCAGGGCTCCGGCAGGGATTTAAAGGGCTCCAGCCGCTGCGGGGAGCCCCGGGCCCTTTAAAGCACTGTCCGAGCCCTGTTGCCGGAGCCCCAGGGTAGCGGTGGCAAGGCTCTGTTGGCGATTTAAAGGGCCCAGAGCTCCGCAGCAGTAACGGTGGCTGGAGCCCCGGGCCTTTTAAATCGCCCCTGAGCCCCGGGGCTCCCAGCTGCCTCTGCAGCTGGTAGCTCCGGCAGTGATTTAAAGGCCCTGGGGCTCCCAGACACAGCAGGAGCTCCGGGGCCTTTAAATCTCGATTTACAGGCCCCACCTCTTCCGGTTGAGGCCACACCCCCGCTCAGGACTCCGGCGTACCAATAAGTCCTTTAAGTTACTTTCACCCCTAGGGAATCCTGACCCTCCCTCTCCATTGTGTGCCAGCCCAGGGACCCTGAGGTAAGCAAGGACTGTCTATCAGACCCATTCCTTGCTTCTTTCCTGAGGTTCTTCCTGCCTCAGTCTGTCTGCAGGCCTTTCCCACCACCCCTTCCTAGGCCCAATGTGTACCTGATTCTTCACAAGATCCACGGCCTCCCAGTGCTCACTCTTCTTTCAGGGCAGGGCCTTGCAAGATGCCCTCCTGAATTCCTCGAGCAAAACTCACATGAAGGTACAAACTCAAACCACTTCTGCCCAACTTGGGCTTGAACTTTTGTCCCTTTTTTTTCACTGAGTCTGAGCAGGTCTTTTCCCACTCAGTCAGGATCAGCTGGGGGATGGTTGCTATGTCCCATGTGAAACTGAGCCCCATTCCTCTTAAAGGGCCAGACCAACTATGACAAGTTCCCTTCTAAAAAGGACCGACCCAAAATAGCTCCTTTCCAAATAAGTTCAGCTTGAAATAGGTCTCTTTAGTATAGCTGTCACCCAAAACTATTTGTGACAGGGGCCGTATAGGGAACTAAGGAGGTAGAGTTCTGAGGCACAAATACATTCCCCCTGCCCAACCCAAACCTGGGCTCAGATTTTGTTCTGAGTTATGCAACTGCAAATTTGGACTATTTCTAGTGATAAGTTCTGCCGGGTTACTCCATACCTAGGGCATTGTAACTTGACTAGAGAATTTGGTTCTTCTCAGCCACTTGCTTAGGCCATTGTAAATCAGGAGGAACTCACAGACCAAAGAAACTGCCTTGGGGGTCAGAATTGTGGCCCATCTGGTCCAATCTCTGGAGAGTTATAATGGATTTACACTAGTGAAAGTGGAATCAGCATCCGGCCTCTTCTCTCTGTCAGTTAATGTGTATACCATCGTCAAATCCACACCCATCCAGAGGGCACCAGCTAAACTCTCCGTCAAAAGGTCAAAGTTCTGGGGCTACATTTCTTTTTTAGAAGAGATCAAATCCCTGCCTTAAATTGGATGGAGCCAGTGACAGCCCCACACAACGGTCCATTACTCTACCCACTTTTGAGTCCTGACATCTACCGTGTTACACGTAGTGTCATGCCTGATATATTCCTGGCACACACACATGCGGGCAACGGGCTTGCAAGTGATGAAAACAAAGCACAAGCCTGACTCAGAACCTTACGCCTGCTGAGTTTCCATGCAGTGTAATGCTAATATTTACAAGACATATGCATTCCAGAGACCGGGCTGCCTCGCTCCGTTAGCCCCCCCACGCTGACGTACGTTTCACATGGTTGGAGGTGTGACGTTACCAAATGGTTCAACTCCCTGATGGATGGTGTCTGAGAAATTCTCCTTCATGCTGAAATTGAAATCGCTGAGATGTTTGGACATCGAAGGAACACTGGGTTTGCCTTGACCTGGAACATGCTGGCAATCAATCACTTGACATCCTTTCTGGCGTGAGCTGCCCCCCGCCTGCCACCACCTTCTAAGTGTATCCATCTGAATTATGACAAAGACTGAGTTATTCCAACACTGCAGATGAATTGAGTGCTCCCAAGGGGTGTTGCACTGACAGACAGACAGCTGTCCTGCACAGGTGAAATTCACCCCAGTGCCGACAGACTACACAAGGCCTACTGCACAGCTTATGCTCTGTGTAACGCCGACAGACCCCGGTCATCAGTGGCTGGGATCAAACCTGGGATCTCTGGAGCTTAATGCAGGAGACTCTACTCTCTCTTAGCTAAGAATACAGCAGGCTCATCAACCTCTGGCTGACGTAGCTACCGCTAGAGGGGGACAGAATGCCACACCAAGCAGGTCTGGCTTACGTCTGCAGTAGAGTTTTAAATGTTATTAAAGTTGTGAATAGAGTCCAGGCCAGAATCACACCCACCCACATATCCTGAAATGCCGCCTTTTCTGGGGGGGAGCACAGCGGCTGATTAACAGCACAAAGCGGTTGTCTCCAATTGGCTTTTTATTTTAGTTCAGTCAGTAAAGAAGAAGAGACTCTTTAGCTCCTCAAAAGGACACACTTGTACTTGATCTCACATTGACACAGAGGGTCCCAACTCTTTCTGTCTTCAAATATTGGGTAGAATTGCTGGAACAGCTTCTCCATTACCTGTATAGCACAGGCCAGCGAACGTCCCCCAAAATAATTCCTAGAGCAGATCTTTTAGAAGAAAATATCCACTCATGATTTAAACATGTTCAGTGATGCAGAATCCACGATGAGCCTTGGTAAATTGTTCCAGTGGGTAATTATTTTCACCATTAAAAATTTACACCTTATTTCTAGTCTGAATTTGTTGAAGACACAATAAATCAACTGCCGAGCACTCTCCCGTCGACTCTGGTACTCCACTGAAGCGAGAGGCATAGGCAGAGTCTACGGGGGAGCATCAGCAGTCAACCTACCGCAGTGAAGACACCGCGGTGAGTAGATCTAAGTACGTTGACTTCAGCTACACTATTCACGTAGCTGAAGTTGTGTAACTTAGATCGATCATCCCCCCAATGTAGACCAAGCCTTAGATTGTCATCTGGGTCAGTGACCATCTTTTTTGTTCTGGGTTTGTACAGGTCCTACACAAGGGAGTCCTACTCCTGGACTAAGGCTCCTAGGTGCTTCTTCTTCTTAGCATATGCGCCATGTGCCTCAGGTGGCCAGTGACCAGGATTCATCAACGAATTTAGTCTGCTGATTGGATCATTAGCTTCCCCAGCCCGGGCCGGGTACTGATGAGGAGTGCAACATGAACGCTGATCCATACCCCCCTCCAAGGTGCTAATGAAATACAAATAATAAAGAATAATACTCACGTTGCAAGGCAGTGGGGAATCAGACCCAGGGTCTGTTTTCAGCCGTTCTAAACAAGCTTGGCCTTCTAAGGTGAGGTTAGATATGAAGTTGTTCTACTGTGTTGTCATACCAAGGAACTTCAGTTCTAGTACCTATATAGGAGGAAACATTTCAACTGTCGTTTTAACCATTTGTGGATGTGCCCTCAACCGAGAGCTGGGCGGAATTTTTCAGGGGAATTGTTTATTTGCAGTTTTTGTCAGCTTGAAGCCAAGTGTGAATTTGACACAAATTTGCTGAATACTTTTCATCTTTTATTTTTATTTATTTTTTTATTTACTACTTACTTATTTATTTTTCAGGACTTGGATGGCAGTCACAAACCAGCCACAGGAGGAAGTAGATCCTCCTTATAAATTTTAGCTTAGTGGCTAAAGTAGGGACTTGAGAAACCTAGGTTCACTTTCCCTCCCTGTCTGATGTGGAGCCTTCTCATTGTCTTTCCCTGGCTCAAGGACTATTCACTGTCATTCATAGTGGCAAAGTCATAGCCATTCATAAAGCTCAGTGTTTTGAGCATTGGCCTGCTAAACCCAGGGTTGTGAGTTCAATCCTTGAGGGGGCAATTTAGGGATCTGGGGCAAAAGTTGGGGATGGGTCCTACTTTGAGCAGGGGGTTGGACTAGATGACCTCCTGAGGTCCCTTCCAACCCTGGTATTCTATGATTCTATGATTCTAAGTAGTCATTGGGATGGAAGAAACTGGGGAGAATGTCTCTATACCCGGGTGGTTAGGGTAGTCGCCTAGCATATGGGAAGCCCAAGTTCAAGCCCCTCCTCCAATGACTATGGATAGAAATTCCAGGCTTGAATAATAAGAGTAAAGCAGTAGGAATATACTACTGACCACCTGACCTGCAGTGGGATAGTCTTCGGTCACTCCCTGGGAGATAGGAGGTGTGTTTGGGGGCTAGAGAGGCAAATAGCTTACGGGTGCTCCCTGGGAGGAGGGAGTAGAGAGGCAGCAAACCCCCCCAAGGGGAGGGTGTTGGGGTAGGAAGCAGCTTAGGGAGTAAGCAGCAAGATTGGGGACAGAACAGACTCTGGCTGCTTGTTGTAGCGTCTCTTGTCTGAAACCCAGGATAGAAGGTGGGCCCGGGTTCCTCTACCTGCCACTCAGGAAGTGGCACCGGCAGGGCTGTGAACTGGATGACCGTCTGGGTCTCTGTAGGAGTGACAGAAACTTTGAAAGACTATACCTCGGAAGGGGTGGGGGGACGCTGAGTGACCTGGCTGGTGGGCTGAATCACAAAGAGGACACTGCAGTTCCTGGAGTGAGAGAGGAGCTACAGACCAGGGAGAGAGACGGAATGACAGTGTGCGACTGCGGGAAAGGGCATTGACCTCGTGAGCTAATCCCCAGAGCGGCCAGGAGGGGGCAGCACATGTGGTGAGTAGCGCCCCATCACATTGTAGCAGATGACTGGAGGATAGCTACTGTAACACTAATTTTTTTTAAAAGGCTCGAGAGGCAATCCTGACAATTACAGGCCAATAAGCCTCACCTCACTACTGGGCAAACTGGTTGAAACAATAATAAAGAGAATTATCAGACACATAGATTAACATGATTTGTTGGGGAAGAGTCAATAAGGATTTTGTAAAGGGAAATCACACCTCACCAATCTATTAGAATTCTATGAGGGTGTCAGCAAACATGTGAACAAGGGTGATGCAGCTGAGATTGTTTTCTTGGACTTTCAGAAAGCCTTTGACAAGGTCCCTCACCAGAGGCTTTTAAGCAAAGTAAGCAGTCATGGGAGAAGGTCCTCTCATGTTGAGTAACTGGTATAAAGACAGAAAACAAAGGGTAAGAATAAATGGTCAGTTTTCACAGTGGAGAGAGACAAATAGCGGTGTCCCGCAAGGATTTGTACTGGGATCAGTGCTGCCCCATCTCAAAAAATGATACATTAGAATTGGAAAAAGCACAGAGAAGGGCAATTAAAATGATTGGGGTATGGAACAACTTCCAAATGTGGAGAGATTAAAAAGACTGAGACTGCTGAATTTAGAAAAGAGATGATGGGGTGTGTGTGTGTGGGGGGGGAATATCACAGAGGTCTATAAAATCATGAATGCTGTCGAGAAAGTGAATACAGTCGTCGCAAAAAGAAAAGGAGTACTTGTGGCACCTTAGAGACTAACCAATTTATTTGAGCTGTAGCTCACGAAAGCTCATGCTCAAATAAATTGGTTAGTCTCTAAGGTGCCACAAGTCCTCCTTTTCTTTTTGCGAATACAGACTAACACGGCTGTTACTCTGAAACCTGAATACAGTAGTGTTATTCACCCCAAACATAACACAAGAACCAGAGGTCACCCAGTGAAATTAAAACAAAAGGAAGTATTTCTTCACACAACATACAATCAACCTGTGGAACTTGTTGCCAGGGGATGTTGTGATGGCCAAAGGTGTAACTGGGCTCAAAACAGAACTAGATAAGTTCATGGAGGATAGGTCCATCAATGGCTATTAGCCAAGATGGTCAAGAATGCAACCCCATGCTCTGGGTGTCCCTAAGCCTCTGATTACCAGAAGCTGGGACTGGATGACAGAGGATGGATCACTTGATAATTGCCCTGTTCTGTTCATTCCCTCTGATGCATCTGGTACTAGCCACTGTCAGAAGACAGGACTCTGGGCTAAGTGGTCTGACCCAGTACGACCATTCTTGTATTCTTATGACTGTTTGCTTGTTTATAAAAAGTGGAACAGCTTCAACAGGAGAGATTGAAAAAGGCCCACACCAAAATATCCTCCATCCCAGTAGACTCTCCTGAGAGGTAGAAGACCCAGTTTCAAATATCGTCCCCATATGAGGCAAAGGGGAGGAGAAAGCAAGGTCAAATAAATGCACCTTGCCCTTGGAGCAGAGAGTGGTGAGGTTTGTGATGGTCCTTAGTGCTTGGGGGAAAGTTCTGTCTCCAACATAGATGAGCTTTTCTCTTATTGTTCCATTGAAAGTTGCCAAGGGTCACACAACAGGCGCAGAGTCAGAAACAGAACTAAGGTTCCTGACTCACAGCCCAGCTTCCCCACCCATTGCTGGCCATTTACATAACATCCCCCAAAACTACATTAAAAGAACATTAAGGTTGCAACGTTAAGGCCCTCCAGCCCTGGGCTGGAACATGCTCAGTCACTCTGTGGGGATGACACATGCACGGTCTGGTCACATGTAGGAGCTGTGAGGGGATGGAGCATGCTCAGTGTGGACAGACTCTCCTAAGATTTTAGCTCCAAAACTTTAACAAGTCCCCACTAAGCATGTGCAAACTACAGTTTTTCAAAGGCTCAGCACTTGGCCACATTTGGGTGGATTTTCACGAGGACAGCAAAAAGTGAATCCCAGACACAGGCCAGCTCTGCACTACCAATTTTTGCCAGCAGAATTATGTTGGTCAGGAGTGTGATGAGGTGGGATCCCAGATGGATGTAGCTGTGCTGGCAAAAGCCCCTCATGTAGATGCAGTTACACCAGCAAAAAAGTGCTTTTACTGGTATAGCTTGTTTCACTCGGAAGGGCTGGAATAAGTTACCCCAGCAAAAGTGTAGTTTTCCTGGAAGAATTTGAGTCCTCACTAGAAGTGCTTTGCTGATATGCCTGTACCGGTGTACTGTGTGGGCAAAGCACTGCAAAGGTAGACCTGCCCACAAAGTCTATCCCTCTGCCAAATTCTAAGTCTCTGCTTGAAAACATGGGGGCACTAGAGCTTCTCAATGAAACTGTTGTCAAAACATTTCTAACTTGGAAAAATAACCTTTTTACCCCACCCCGCAACCTCTTTCTCAGAAGCAGATACATTGTTTTATCTGAAATTTTCCAAAAAGATTCAAACTGAGGCAAGCACCCAACATGGGAAATTACATCCCAAATACTTAAAGTTTGATAAAGTTATAAGCAACTGAAAACAGGGGCTTGGAATGGGAAGTGACCGGCAACCTTAATAATAGGCTGTGCCACCAGCCCCATCTATAATATTCCTCACTCACAGAGGCATTGTGAGGCAAATGTATCAGGAGTCGTAAAGCCTAGTGTGAACCTCTTATGGAGTGTGGGTTTGGGTGCTGTTGCTATTTTTATCTCACTGGAAAATCCAGCAGATATGCCCTAGAGATAGATTACTTGTAGTAACTTCAGGTTAAAGAAATATCTGTAAAAACAAGGGTCCCTCCAATGGCAACATAAAAAGAGAAGTCAGGGGCTTTGGGTTTTTTTCCTCCGCTCGAAGCTGCAGAAATGGGTGAGATCCTCAGCCAGCGTCAATTGGTGTCCATCCAGTGAAGTCAATGGGCCAGATCCCCAGATGGTGCGAATCAGAATAGTGCTCTTGAAGTCAGCTGATGTGAAACTAGCGACTAGCACCTTGCCAGTTGATGCCATCTGAGGCTTTGGCCCAGAGAGTTTTTTTCCAGAGATGCGGCCAGATGTCTGCTGTGTGTTTGGGCTGCATCGCCGGATCCTGTCAGGGACAGCGTCACAGGTGCAGCTCTGATATTGTACAGGGGCCATTTCTGGCCCCATGAGGATTTCCCCCCCCCCCTTTCCTTGCATGTTTCTAAAGTAATTAAAAAACCCTGGGGCCAGATCCTCAGCTGTAAATTGCCGTCTCTCTGTTGTTTGCAATAGAGCTCTGCCACTTTACACCAACCGGGGATCTGGCCATGGTCCTCTCTGGGGAATTTGCCAGCAGGAGGCTTAAGAGAAGTCTTGTATCTAATTGTATTTATTCCCAAGCATAAACCAGACATGGCTGTATGCACACTTCAGGTCCTTTTTTTGCAAAGATTAAATATATTGTTTTAATATACATTTTAAACCTGCTGGTAATTAAAAAAAAATTAAATGATGATAAGTGGAAATCCATTTTGCTATGACAAGGTAATACACTGGATATGTATATTTTTACTGTACTGCTGTTCCATGGGGGAAGTAAGAGCCAATAAAAGGGATTATAAAGCAACATGCATTTCCAATTAGGGCACACAATACGGCTCGATCGGAGCTTGCCAAAGGTCTAGCTGATGCTACATAACTAAGGGCAAGTTCTAGGCACACACATAGGACAGGTGGGGAAGTAAGAGGCCCTCTTAGTACCCTGCACGAGCTCCCTGGGTTGCAGGTCAGATAACAGGAGGCAGAGCAAGGGATGGGGCTACTGACCTTCCCATGCAGCTGGGCAGGGAATGGGCAGGGCCTCGGTGCCACTCACACTGCTCACTGTTGAGTGAGTACAGCAGGGTATGTAATCTGTGTAAGGGCTGAATTGGATCACTTCCCCTCTGAAGCTAGTGGGGAGCCCAGGACGGCAGTGTGACCATCTGAGGGTTTGTCTACACTGCAGTATAAGCCTAGGATTCAAACTCAGGCTCAAGTCTGAACCCCCTTCCATCTACATACAAATTTCGCTCACCCAGGACTCTAATCCAGAGTCACAGGGTGGTGGCAGGAGGATTCAAACCTGATTGCTTTGCAGTGTAGATACGGCCCCACAGGACTCATGCTCTGGGCATTCACCAGAAAGTATCCCATAATCCCATGGACTGCCTTTCTTTGTCCTCTTGACAGTCAAGTTTGGTGAACAGTCAAGTTTTTGCATTTTGCACCATGAACAAACTGCACCATGAACAAACATCGTGGGAGGGCACTAGGATGTCTGCGTTATAGGTGGTTGGACTCGGGTCCACATAATGCAGTGTAGGTGTTACCTGGGGTTCTTTCAACCCAAAGCTCTTGGTAACTTTTACTCTATGAGAGGTGGTGTCAGGAAATAAATCAGGGGAGACACGGCCGTCCGACCGATCAATGACTGGCACAAACAGGACAACACAAGAGTGTTTTCACTTAAAGCTAAACTTTACTTAGTCTCAAGCACTTACACACGTCCACAACAGGTTAGTAAAACATCCCCAACCCTCGATAATTACCAAAGCTGAGTGTGGCTCTCGAGTGGCACAGCGGCAGCCCATCTGCCGGTGGGGAACACAAGATGCATCCAGAGGGAGAGTCCAGTCCTGAAGAGTCCCCCCCCCACCGCAAACTTTTCCCCCTTATTTATACATTAGTAATGGAATGACATGTCCCTTAAAGAAAACTTGTTAAGCAAGCAGTTCCAATGGTCATGCAAGAGGCTCCTTCTGATTATTGATTAACCAGGTGTGGGGTTTTTCCAGAGTTTGCAGCCTTGAGGCCCGAATAGACATTCCTGGGGCACATCCTGCTCTTCTAAAATGCATGTATCAGCAACTTCAACACAATTCTTATCAGGAAGGACACAGGGTCAAGCTGCCCTTTCTGTGGCACCCCAAACCCCCTCCCCTCCTGCCTTGGTCAAGCTGAGTTTGCTACATGGCCACTTTACGGCCTGCTGACTCAGCTGCTTTTAGCAATAAGCCAGTGGTTTCAGGGACTTTACTGGTTTGCTGACATCTCCCTGTACATAGGAATCCCAGGTTGGGATCCAGGATTGAGCAATTCCTAACCTGGAGTTACCCATGAATATAGATGCTCAAGCCCTAGGTTAACAAACCCAGGGACTGCTACCTCGAGGTCCAATCACCCTGGTCTTACAGGGCTTCAGACAGACCCTGAATCTCAATCCATTCCCTGCTCTGTTTCTGGGTCAGTGCTCCTCTTACTCAGGGCAGATTGGAGGTATCCCTAAATAAACCAATATATAGTGTATATGTAGAGAGAGACAGACACAAATATATTTACAGTGCTTTGCGGGAACATCCAGCGTGCAGTCTCTGGCACAAACTCCCTGACACATACACACACTCCACCATCACGCCAGCCTCAGACTTTCTCTTTTCCTGCTCTCTTCCATCTGGGAGTGGCGATCTGTCTTCAGTCGCTATCTGGGACAGGATTTGACAGCTTACATCAGGAATGGGCCTGAAGTTACCCAGATGTGTCTAGTGAAGTAACTATTTTCCTGGCGACGACAGAAGTCTGGCAAGATGCCTGAGGAAAATACTGAGGTGGGTTTTTGGGTTTGTTTCTTTTAAAAGAGGGGGAAACCCACACAGCAGCGGCTCAGACAAGAAATCTCTGGCCTCTTTCTTGATGGAAGGAGCATTGCGGTCTGCAGCAGAGAGGATGAGATGTCTTAATGGAATGACAGCTGTTCTCCTACAGATGCCATCCATTGGGTGCTGTTTCTTGGGCCCAACCACTTTCTCTCTCTTGAGATACTGTATTACTATAGCATGTACAGGAATCCCCGGCCATGTTTAATGTGCTTGTCTTTTACAATGGCAACATATAGGTCAGTGCTCAAGTTAGGCTACATAATGAGATCAGTCCCCAGTGACTCTCCGTTTAGCAAAATAATCCCAGTTTAATTGTATTTTTATTCTTCCTCTTTCCCCTGGCTCCATATTTCCTGAGCCGACACATTTTAAGCACTCGTCTGCACAAATCTACTCTTATGAAAGTAAAGTCCCCTTTTTGAGTGAGGCAAACAGGGCTGAGCGATAGGTAGCTAGTAGTTCTTGCCCCTGCTCCAGGGATATTGCATTGTTGCTCTCAGGTCTGTGTGAACCTCGGATGGAATTTTCAAAAGCCCCTAGATGATGTGGGTGTCTAAGTGTTATTTTCAAAAGTGACTTCAGTGCTTAGAGCCAGACTTTTAAAGGTGGCTAGTGGCCTAAAGATGCAGCTAGGGGCATAATAAGATTTCCAAAAGCACTTAGGCATCTAACTGCCATTGATTTAAGGGTAACATGGCAAACATTTATTTTGCACTTAGGCTTTTCTTAGCGCAGTATGTAGCCTTTGCAAGAGGAAGGATGGTCCAGTGGTTAGGGTGCTAGCCTGGACTTTGGGAGACAACCCCTGTGAGCTTGGGCAAATCACTGGTTTCTGTGCCTTAGTTCTCCATCTGTGAAATGCGGGTAATCGCACAGCCCTACCTTTCATCGGTGTTGTGAGGCAAAAGTGCAGTAAAGATTATGAGGTGCTCACATACTAGGTGATGCAGGAAATATAAGTGCTTTTTCAACCACCAGCTGAAATTTCAACTTTCAAAATTTGGTAGTGGGTGGAGGACTGGGGGGCAGGAGATTTTTTTTTACTTTCTGAATAATTACCGTCCACCTTTTTTTTCGCCCAACTCGCTCTAGTTTCTGTTCACATTACGCCCTTGCAGGAGTTACTGTTAGTCCTTTAAACAAGGATGGAGAACAGTGATAAGAGCAGCCACAACATTTCCTTTATGCAGACCCAGACCCAGCTTTCAAACTGCCATCAAAACAGTTGTATGTTTTCACCTCCAGCCATCGGCTTCTCACATACCAAACTGACCCTGACTGCTCTGCAATTCCTCCCAGGGCTCCGCTGTTCATGGAAAGCAAATACGAAGGCCCAGATTCCACAAGGTACTTAAGCCCATGCCTAATTCAAAGCATGTGAATAGTCCCATTGAGGTCATTTATACCCTCTCACCCTAAAACCTGTTGAAGCTGTACACCTGCTTAAAGTTAGGCACATGCTTAAGTATCTTGTTCAGCTGGGATCACAAACTCGGTCAGATCAATCTGATTATTCATGAATAGCTTATTTTTTTCCACTACACACCCAATTCTATCCATTCCCTTTTGTTATCCTTAGGTGGAATTATTCATTAGCAGAAGTTCCGATAAAGCAACTGTTCTGGTTAAGAGTTGGATCCTGCACTAATTGAAGGCCAGCTATCGATACATAGATTATGAAGCCAAAAGGGACCATTATGATCATCTAGTTTGATGGCCTGTCAGAGACAGGCCATAGAATTTCACCTGGCATTAAAGCTCTTATCTTGTGGTTGAGCTTGATCATAGATTTTGGAAAGGCATCCAAAGTCAACAGACGTTTTGCTGTCTGTCTGTCTGTCTGGGAACAGAATCATGTTTCAGGTACATACCAGGGAACTGGAAGGGTAGGTCAAAGGTAGGTCATCCTGGCCTAGTTGGTCACATGTGGGACGAGGAGGCAGGCATGCTGGCTTCTACTTACACTTCTAACTTGCTGAATAACCTTGAGCAATGGTTGCCGCTCCATGCCTCAGTTTCCCCACCATTAAAATGAGGACAGTAATGAGGACCTTCCCTTACAAAGTGATGCCAGAGCAATGTACACGTAATGCTGAGACCAGCGTACTTAACGGCAGTCTTTGAATTGACTTCAGTTGGCTTTTGGTCTGGCCGCATAAGTGCTATTAGCAGATATAATGTACATAACAAAAATAGCTCCATTTGATTAGCGTCATCTTGAATGAAACCCAATTGAGACCCTACGAGAGCTGCTGAGGAGTAAAATCTCATTGGACAGAGTCTCCTTACTTCAGCTCTGAGCCGTAGAACACTGGATTTAGTCCACCACTCCCTGCTTCGAAACACGCTGCTTAATCCTAAAACACGGGGAGACATTTGTTGACTAGCTATAAATCGGCTGTTATTGAACACAGAGAGGCCCCTTCAGCAGACCATTCCTGAAATGCTGTAATTGGACTGGAGAATATGGAGGAAGATTAGGCAGTCTACGAGGGGAACATAAAACAATATGAAACACATAGGAATGGCAATGAAAATGTAAACTAAAAAAACCCCTTCAGACTATGCACTCGATAATTCAAAGCAAATGGGAGGCCATTTCCCCAGGTTAGACAACCACAGCAGGTCACACGAGCGCTTGTTTCTTAACCTTGCAGCATTAGCCAGCAATCCTGGGCACGACCCATCAAAAACATTCTTGAACGCCGTGTGCGCCAACGGGGTGGGGTTGTTGCTTTTTAAAAAATTATTATAATTTGAAATATGCTTTTGGTGTTTTCCTCATATGGAAAAACAATGCATATATACCCCAGACATTTCTCATAGCATCTGTCGAATGTGTTTGATGGAAGATACGGGTCACAACAACCGACTGGACAGGATGCATCCATGCTTTTAATGACATTAGGGGGCAGATTTGAAATGCAGGAACGTAGCGCTCAGTGGTGGTTTTGCTACAAGCCTTGCATGTGGGGGAGTGTGCAGCTGGGTTGCCATGCGGGGGGCAAGGAATCATGCCTCAGAGAGGTACAATTCCTTCACCGTTCCCTGTTTACTCCAGGAGGGAAGAAGGCAGTGTTGCCTAGTGGATAAAGCACTGGACTCGCATTTGGGAAGCCTGTTTTTTATTCCCAGCTCTGCCGTGGCCTGCTAGGTGACCCTGGCCAAGTCATGTCACCACTTGATGCCTCAGTTTCCCCATCTGTAAAAATAGGGATAAAGATGCCAACTTCCTATGTAAAGCTCTTTGAGATCCACTGGTGAAAGGTGCTATATGAACATAAGAATGGCCATGCTGGGTCAGACCAAAGGTCCATCTAGCCCAGTATCCTGTCTTCTGACAGTGGCCAATGCAGGTGCCCCACAGGGAATGAACAGGACAGGTAATCATCAAGTGATCCATCCACTTTTGCTCATTCCCAACTTCTGGCAAACAGAGGCTAGGGACACCATTCCTGCCCATCCTGGCTAATAGCCATTGATGGACCTATCCTCCATGAATTTGTCTAGTTCTTTTTTGAACGCTGTTATAGTCTTGGCCTTCACAACATCCTCTGGCAAGGAGTTTCACAGGTTGATAGCTAGGTATTATTATCCATTTGCTTCACCACCAGCCATTTACTAATCACATGTCCACCCTGCTCAACCCTGGCTTTGCTCAGCCTCATTTGCTGGTGTGTTGGGCATTCCCCACTCACACACTCCAGGGATGGGGGAGGAGCAGATTCATTGGGTTTGCTGGGTGAACAAGGATCCATGACCTGAGGTCTCACCAAGCCACAACTTTACCCATAGTAAATTAAGATGAGATGTTTAGGTCACATGGAGAAAATTTGCACTGACATTTATAACGGCCTCTGAAGACCCCTGCTGACCGAGTCACGGGAACATCACTGGTGGGTTCAGATTCCGGCACTGACTTCTTCTGCAGCCCTGAGTATGTCGTGCAGAGGGGAATTCACCAGGGGACAAGCTGGACGCTCTGTGAGTGGGGAAAGAGCGCTCTCTGTTGACCGTCTCGAATACGATACGGCTTTTCTGAGGACAGCTGGGATGCGGAAAGGGCTTTGTAAATGTACCCCCAGCCATGTCCACTCCTGCAGGTTACTGGATTTTCAGCAAGTACAAAACTAGCTGGAAAGTCACACGACACACAGGGAAGTGAACAAGGGCTGCTACTGGCCAGTGGGCCTGACTCTCAGTTATGTTAAGACCTTGTTACATCACTCTGGCAATGTAAAGAGGCCTTAAGTTGGGGAGAAATGTCCCCTGAGGATGTCCCGCACGCAGGGGTTCTCCCCAGATGGGGTAGAGTTGCTGTCATGGATGTACATCCATGATGTAGAGACCATCTTGTGGGAGGGATCACAGTGCACTGTGCTTTGGCTATTCTCTGTTTTCCGGGACCCACAGAGAGCCACGGGAAACTGAATATATTTGAGCAGCTCTGATGCTGCTCTAACTTACACTAGTCACCAGGCAGGGCCCCGCACAGCCCCAGAATATAGGAGGTTTACAGCTAATTTAACTCCCCATGCGCCGTTCCTGTCCCATATACAAGAATGGAGTAACTGAGAAAACTGGCCCCAGCATTTAGATTGTCATGTGGCTATATATGATAGATGTGGCTTCGAGGGGAGTGCTGGATGCTAAGGAAGATGCACTTGTGAGTCATGTAAAAGGAACGAGTAGTGTGATGGGCCCTGCCACTGAGCAGTCACTAGCCCGGAGATGCCATTCGCTTTAAATCATGAACAAATTATCAATGGCACAGACTGTGGAAATGCTGCTTTTCTATCACTGATGTGCCAACACGGCTGTACCCTAGTCCGAAAGGAGAAGGAAGTGAGTCCCAGCCTGGTTTCATTCATTTGGGTAAGTCTAGGCTCGGATCATGGGCATACACAGCATTGCCAGCTCTCACAATATTTGTTGTATTTCTTAAATTCTTAGCTCCTGGAGTCATGTGAATATGTGAGAATCTCAGCTTACGTTAAAAAAAAAAAGAGGACACTTCTAAGCCTCATTGCTTTGGAGAAAATCTTAAAAATGCCACTTAAATGTTGGAAAGCCAAAAGGTAAACATAAAGAATCCATTTTAAAATATTGTGATTTTTAAGTCACATCTGGTGGTTTCTGAGGGCCCAGGTCCTGACTGTTGAACACCTGGGGTTTGCAATATGCAACTGACCAGATGAGATACTAGATACCTCTAGTCACCTCCATGCTCGAAAGCCATCAGTCCACATAGCCACTGAGCATGCGCCCAAAAATCCAGCAATGGAGATTGTGCTAGGAGCTTCTCTTAAACATGAAGCATGAGCGTGACTTAAATAGGCGGCGGCATAAAGACAATGCCAGCTGGCTGGTAATCCTGCAGAATTCTCCAAGAAGCAGGGAGTTTTGGATTTCAGCGAAATGCTTTTATTTATCAGCTACAGCAAAAGTGTAATGCAGACAAAACAGTCTCTAATTCCGAGAATTCCAATACCCTGGTCTGTGTCCTTGTCCCTTGCTAGCCTACTTCCTGCTAGCTACCTGCGGGGTCCACAAGAAGACACAATAATGACTTATGATTTTCAGGACCATTGTGCTATCAGGGAGGATGTAAATCAGGGCAGGAGTTGCATCCCTGTTTGATTCTACTTGTGGAGGCGACTTTTGACCTGCCGAGACAGTGAAAGCCCCAAGAGGTCACATCAGGGCACACTTGTGCTCAAGGCCAACTCGGGATTGGATGGAAGTAAATGTAATTCCCAGGAAATTCTCTTCTGGGGTCTCTCTGCCTATTGGCAGAGGTTAGATGGAAACCACATGAAGTCGGCCCCTGGTTTAAATTGTGCACGTGTAAGTTAGTCACTTACTGGACACGTGGGGGTCACCCATGTTTACCGTGCCAAGTTCAGCCCACATCTAAGCTTATGGTTATTATTTATTTATTTTGTCTTGCATTTGTTTGCTTTGGGAGGTCTAGGCCAGAAGCTTTAGAATTCATGCAAATACTGGAGTAGAATAGATGTGGGCTCTGGTAATAGGCATAACATAAAGGAGAAAACAGAAGCAGAATGAGAAACAGGACAAACCAAGTGAATCCAAACATAACTTGGTCTTTCTTTTTTCTTTGCATATCTGTGTGTTTCCCTACTGGATATTTCCACTGACTTTCAGCCTAATTTGCAAGTGTTTCTTGGGACCCGCTTCAAAGCGAACAGAGTATTCAAAGGAACAAAAAAATGACATTCAAATACGATGCCTTGAGGCACGGCCCAAGTCAACAGTCTCAGATCAGATGCTGTGCCAGTTCCGAACTCTGTTCCACTGTCCTCCCTTTCCTTTGTTCTGTTTAGATATCACACATGTTCACTCTGGCGCGGGGCTGGATCATATGTGTCTGCACCCCCACCCCACCCTGTCTGGTGCCATCCCATCCCCCTGGATTGCTCCAATCTCCATTACATTATTGTGAGGAAACCAACGAAAACACTGAGCGCTTTGATTCTTGCTCTGCCTTGACCGTGACATTTCCAAAGCAAAAGGAGACAGGAGGGAAAGGGGATGATATGGGAGGAAAATGGCATTTTGAGTGTTCTTTTCTTGGAAAGGAGAGGAAGTGGGACTGAGCTGGAGACCAATACAGTTGGTAAAAACATAGTGGCAATAAATGACCAAATATTCACAACAGGTCAATAACAACCAAGGTTTCCTGGCAGATGCACGCACACACACAGACAGATAGACACACACACACTTACTTAAAGGCTGCACTAGCAAAACCTAATGGAAATCTTCATTCACAGATTGTATGTCTTCCTAAGGGAGGGGCGTTTACTTTTTTTGCCCTAAGAGTTTGTATCTGTTCCTTTGCTTGCATTTTTACACCTGGCAAAATGCCCCCCCGTGTATTTGACCGCCGGGAAGGAGGTAGGAACCCACCAAACAGCATCACTACCAGCCCAGTTAGAGCAAAAGGAAATGTTTTCAACTAAACACATGGGACAACCAGAAAGAGAGGAGAGATGGGAAATGATCGGGGGGGATAACAAGAGCATGAGAGTCCCCAGATTGAGAACTCTGGGGATTGAACTCCATATTTCCAAGGCAGAGGTCCAGTGTAACCCATTGATGAATGTGTCGTGACCACATATGGATCTGTTATAGCCCCAGCTACAAAGTTTGGCTCTTCAGCTCAAGCTGTAGAGGTGAGGGCTGTGGAGGTCACGGGTTCAATCCTTGGTGTGTTGGATAAGGTGGCGGCCATCACAGAAGCACAGGAAGGGTGGTGCAAGCATTTCCCACTCCACCCATATGTTCCTTCTCACCCTGAACTAGAGGTAACATCCTTGGGCCTGAGACAGTAGATCAGTTTCCTTGCAAATCCAGTCCTTGGCCTCTTCGCTGAGATTACCAACAGCCATTTACTTCAATCAGCCGGACTAGGTTTCCACAGGTGTAAAGGAGATCAGAATCTGGGCCCCATGGGGTTTAATTAGGGACTGTTTTGATGGTAGGTCTTGCAATATGGATACCTGTCTCTGGACATAGACCACCCACTTATTTCATGCTGCCCAATGAGTAGTAATTAAATAGGAATGGCTTTCAGTCACTACCAGCATGGATTTGATCCAACCTGATTTCCTGAGCTACAACTAGAATCTACGGACTCCATTTGTGTAGTCAGTCTCCTTTGGTTGCTGATGAAGGACCAACAGCCTCAGGTACCGGTAGATGAAAAGACCAGTTGCTATGTTCCAAAACTGAGTCACCTGTTGAACACTTTGTTTCCATTAGAGAGCCCTCCCCCTGGATCTAGTCTGAGTGACTTATCAAGGGAGGTTTCACACACTGGGATGAGCCTTTGCACAGGCTGCTTCTCATTTTTAAAGGGAATTGGTCTCGCCTCAGAAAGGGAAGGACCAGGAACACACAGAAAGGTAGGAGCAGGAGATGGGAAGGGAAAAGCAGGTGGGTCAGGTCAGCCCCCTACTACCCTTTAGAGTCCTATGGCTAGCATACTGAGTGGTAATTGATTTAACAACCTCTTAGTGTTGATTCATGATTTGTATTGCAAGTAGCACCTGGATACCCCAACCAAGATCAAGGCCCCATCATGTTAGCCACTGTATATACACATAGTAACAGTGAGGCCTTGCCCTAAAGCACTTATGTAACCCACACCTCCTGGGTGTGGGGTTCTGTCCCATCTAGTGGCACTGAGACCGCTTAGAGAGAGATAAAATGAGTCTGTTCTACAGCCTTAGCTAACAGCCAGTTGGCTTTTAGCTCATGCAGTAGAGGCTCACGCACTAAGCTCCAGAGGTCCCAGGTTCAATCCTACCTGCTGACACGCTGGATCATGGGTGTTACACTTACAATCTAAACAATCAAGACAGCTAGGAAGGGAAACACACACAGGGAGGTGGAAGTGCTTGCCTGAAGTCCTGGGCATACCCAGGAATAGAATCTAGGTCTCCTAGCACTGAGGCCAGTGGCCAATCCACAGGCTCACTCTGCCTGTTACACTGCAATGCTACAAATGGGCAAATTTCCAAGGGTTTGGAGCTGAGCTAGTTAAAATTTTCTGATTTTTTAATGAAATTTGTCATTTCTGTAATGGGTTGAGCTAAGGTCCAGGCTCAAGTACCCCTAGAGAATCAATGCTTGAAAAAACTATCCATGACATTTAGGGCAGTTTTTTCCCTGCTGCTTCCAACCAAGATTACTATAAAACTCGGCAAGAGCCAAAACCCCAGACAGAAAACAAATTACAGTTTATACGTGACTCTTCCTGTTTTCTACTATGGATCTAACCCTCTGCAGATGGGCTGAATAGTTTGGGCCTAATTTTTGATGGTTCCATCTGCAAGGATAGCCCTCTTCTGACTGCAGGAATTGCAGGCAGTTTCCGCTTGGACTTTCTAGTTGCCCATAGAAAACCAATCTGGTTACTGAAACTCGCCAAGTCAAATGTTTGGAAGGGTTTTCTTTAACCACACTTTTAGGAAAACCTCTTTCTTGGAAAAAGAACAGCACAACTTCCTGGTTGATGGTCGATTCACTGTCTTGGAATGAGCCACTTCACCCACTGCTGGGATAGGGTAGGGGATCACATTAAATGTTTGACATCATCCCAAGGGAAGAGTTGTGCAACATGGTGGTAATTTTAGGTTTGCTCGACATTATGTGCTCTATGTTAGAGCTTCGGCAGTCAGCAGCGTTGAAGTGAGCCACGGTTTGTTTTTAGGAATCATTGTGTATTTTTCTCACCTTCACATGCCACTGGTAAGTGGCAGACTGGAATCTGCCATTTCGACCTTCTCTCCTCAACATAGGCAGCTCCTAACTAGTGGATACATCTCAGAGGTTAGAAACAGAAAGGTGAATATATCCTGTATAGCCCTGCCCAAAACAACACGATTGTGACCATGGAGCCTTGAAGGTTCAGAGATGCGGTCTGGTTTAGCTCAGCAACTGAAAGCCTGGATCCTTAGCTGAACATACATGGATTTCTTTGGGTCTGGAAAATCAAGCTGGGAAATTTCCCAAGACCAGACTCTCATGGCATTTCAAGTACTTTCTGTTTCCAGCCAAGACAGAGACACTGATGGAACAGCTTTCTTTCCACTTCAGCCCTTCTTCTGAACCCAAATTCAGTCCAAACTGGGTTTACGTAGGTGTAAAGGAGATCAGAATCTGGGCCCCACGGGGTTTAATTAATGACGGTTTTGATGGTAGGTCTTGCAATATGGATACCTGTCTCTGGAGCTGGTCAGAACATCTCCACAGAAACATTTTGTTCTGCAAGAAATGGTGTTGAGGGGGAGGGGGAGTTGCAAACATTTCCCCAATTTTTTGATCGGCTGTAGTCAAAAGCAAGAAATGAAGAAGGACGTGGCAATGAATTCAAATATTTAATTAATTAGCAGACCAGATCCTCAGCATAGTTCCACTCAAGTCCTCTCTTCCTTCTAATCCCTCCTTAAAACTTACTTGTGACACGGTTCTGATAAGAAATTAGCCAACTAACAAGTGCCAGGAAGAGGAGCAGCTGAGACTAAATGACAATTAAAGCAGATCAAACATTTTTTGTAACGCAATTTTCCTCATCAGAAAATGTCATTTTGTCAAAATCAATATTTTCCTCAGGAAAAATGTTGATTTCGAGTATCCTTTTCAATTTCCCAACCAGGAGAATTGAAACAAAAGGAAAACGTTGAAGAAGGCCTTTTTGTAACAAAAAATGGCATTTCAACACGTTGAATCATTTTGGAGACTAACCAATTTATTTGAGCATGAGCTTTCGTGAGCTACAGCTCACTTCATCGGATGTAGCTCACGAAAGCTCATGCTCAAATAAATTGGTTAGTCTCTAAGGTGCCACAAGTACTCCTTTTCTTTTTGCGAATACAGACTAACACGGCTGTTACTCTGAAACCTGTCATTGAATCATTTTGTTTCAATTAAAAATGTCTCAAATGTTTGTCTCAGCTTTTCTCATTTGAATCTTTTCAGATGTTTCCAGTTTGCAAAAAATGTTTCGATAGTTAGACTTTTTATTAGGATTCTGACTGGAAAAGTAATTTTGCAATGTTGAAATTTCTCACAAAGGAAAAAATCCATTTTCTGAACAGCTCTACCAACAATTATAGGCGTGTCTGGTAGTGTCTTCTGTTAGTATGGTTGTCTGTCACTACCCGTTAAGAGACCAGTTAACAGTTGCTTGTAACTTTGCCGATTTTTAACAGTTTGGGCTGAAATTTTCCATATTGGGTTTTTGCCTCAGTCTGATTTTTTGTTGTTGTTAGTTTTAGGTTAAATTTCAATCAAAACCAATTCAGTTGTTTCCAAGAATAAGGTTAGGGAGAAATATATAGTTTTGCCCCAGTTAAAAATATTTCTTACTATAGTTTCATTGAGCAGCTCCAGCGCCCCCTTTCTTTTGAACAAGGCCTGGAAATTTGTCTGGGGTAGGCCTTTGTGCGGGGGTTGTGCCTTTGACTATCAGGCGAAAATCTGCCCAAATTTGCCCAAGTTAGAAGCCTTTGATAAAATCACAGTTTGCACATGCTCAGTAGAGACTTCTTCCAATTTTAGCAGCTAAAATGTTTGACAATTCCATCCATGCTCCAGCCCCTCACAGCTCCTAGCGCTGACCACACGGCACCTGCTCCATGGCCACAGAGAGACTGGTACTGGAGGGGAGCGAGAAGTGACTGGGACTGACTGGGCAAGGAGACTGGGATGGGGAGATGGGGGCAAAGCAGAGAGGAGCTCTTCTGCTTCAGTGACCCCTGTGGGATTTGCGGCAGGGCAGAATCACTGGGTGCTGGGCCTGCTCTGCCCCAGAACGGTCCTTGTGTAAAGGGGCCAACAATGAATTGAGTCCATAGCTGACGAGCTTGTGCTCTGACCACAGTGTATCTGATTGGCTGGATGTGACTATGCCCGGTATCGATTACATTCCAATAAATTCCAACGCTGCATGAGACAAGGGAGAAGACAAAATGGAGGAGAAAAAGAAGAATCAGGGCTTGTGTTGACGTCGGGTGGTGAATCTGCTGTGGACTATTTCCATGATCTGTAACATGTGGGATATAAATAACATGACCTGGTACCACATTAACAATTGCACTTGAGGGACAGTGGAAAGAATGGATAAAAATCAACTCGGTAACTTGAGATTAGCAGAGCTGTGACGCTTTCCCTTGGCTAACTCCTAGCTCTGCGCTTTTCAGCAGACCTGGTGGGTTTTAAATATATGTTATGGTTCCCACGACCTTCAGATAACCCAGAAGAAGGCGTCAGCGCGTCAAGGCAGGGACAGATAGGAAAGCATGTGATTTTACAAGAAAATACACCAGGCCGCTTGAAGAGGCACTCGGTAGTGCCCCCGAGAGCTATCCTGTCATCCTTGTTCCTAAAACTCTCTGGAAAGCAATGAGGGCATTAACAGCTAGGCAGCACTGACGGGCATGCTGGGCGGAGAAAGGAAGGCTATAAAAATTGGCTTGAAAATAGTATTTATTGCTCATGAATAGTGTGTGTTCCTACTGATTTACACTGGCGAAACTGAGATCAGAGCCATGCCCCATTTACACACCACTGCTCTAAGGCAGCAAAGCACTTAAGCACCTACTTAAATCCACATCCCTGTTTCACAAAGCACTTAAGTTTAAGCTTAATTTGAAACACATGTTTAAGTACGCTTAAAGTCACTGGGACTTAAGCAGGTGCTGTGATCAAGTGCTGTATTGAACAGGGCTGGTTGGATGTACTAAAGAAGGGAAGGGGTAGTTGGTGGTTAGGGCAGTCACATGTCACTTAAGAAGCCTGGGTTCAAGACCTTAATCTGTCACATACCTTCTCTGGATGGGGAAAGTCACTTCCTTGGGCAAGTCTTTCTGTTTCAGTTGCCCATTTGTAGGAATAACCTCAATTCCTTGCCTCACTGGGGTGTTGTAAGGATGGCTGTATTAAAGATGAGGTTCTCAGAACCCATACTAATGGGGACTAGATAAGTGCCTAATATGCAGACTGCAAGATGCAGGTGGCCCTTGACTTTGATCAGAGTTCTGCACCTATCAGGGCTGAAAAAATATGTCAAAGGCAATTTTAGTGCATCTCCCAAGCACATTGCTGCATTTGGCTATGTTCAAATCACGTTATTCCTTTGGCATAGGAATCCCCATTCACCTGTGTTTGCTTTAAACATCACTCCTTCCTGTCTTATTATCAACTTCATAAAATTAATAATGATATTAATGTCCTAATTTCATACTGTAGGGTTGGAGATTATTACACTGGCAACCAACCAATTTACTGCTGTACTGTTTAATGCAAAAGTTATGTACACATGTTCTTTTACTGCTAGGGTCCTGGGAGAAGGGGAGTTTTCATGGGTCTGAGAGGGAAATAATAATTTGTTCTTTAAAATAAAAGAAGGGAGCTAAAGCGCTACTAAGTAAGGATGAGAAAGCTGGGACGGGGAGGAAATCCCAAAGAGGGGCTCTTCTGGGGAAGCTGTTTTCTTCTGGATAAGAATCAGAACGTCATAGAATCATAGAACTGGAAGGAATCTTGAGAGGCCCTTGCTACTGGGGCATGTATGCCATGAGGCCAACAGTCGTGGCAGCTCTCATGATATTATTGCGAGTCTCATAATATTTGACATTTTCTTATAGCTGCAGCTCCTGGAGTCATGTAACTGTGTGAGAATCTCAGCTTTTTTTGGGGGAAAAAAGTATATTTCTAGCCCTTGTGGTTGTAGGAAAATGGTTGAATAGATGATTCCCTAAAGGTTTGAAAACCAAAAGACAAATAAAAGGAACTCAACATTTTTTGATTTTTCAGCCAATCTTGTGGTCTTGGTGGGACCTGATTCATGATTTTTGAATTCATGGGGTTTGCAAATCAGGGTCAATAATACTAGGCACTTACTGTTTTCAAAGCACTGAAAAATCACTAGCTAATTAATCCTCAGGACACTCTATTCTTATTATCTTGGTTTAACAAAAGGAGAAGTAGAGGCTCAGAGAGATTAAGTGACTTGCCTGTGAGGTCATTCAGGGAGTGAATCTCAAAGGTAGAATTCAGATTCATTTGTTCCAGGTATCTAGAGCCACTGGACCGATGGTGTCCTGACTTTTCCAGCCTGAGGCCCTAGCCAAAAAAAAAAAAAAAAGTTAAGGGGCCACAATGATTGTTATTTATTATTTGTATTTTGGTAGTGCCAAGGGCCCCCAGTCATGGATCAAGATGTAATGTGCTAGGGGCTGTACAAACACAAAACAGATGGTCCTTTCCCCAAAGTCCTAAGCATCAGAACTTTTGGACAAATTCCTTGCACCCTTTGCAACGCTGCAACACACAGATGAGTCTGATTACCCCCAAGTCTCCTGCCTGAGATTCTGCTGATACTGGGCGAGTCTCCAGTGGGCATAGCCGGTTTCTGTGCCTCCACCCCGCCAGCCCATTGCATGAATTTCATTGAATTTCCTCCCTGACCCTTGTGTTTGTTTATTTTTTTGTTTGGTGACCACATTTAACATTTTGACTAAAAATGTATTGAAATTTGAAAAAGGAATGAAAGATTCCATTGAAATTGTAGAATGTGCTGTGGGTGGTATGTTCTCAAGGCAGGGAGTGTGGTCTGGTGGTTAGACCAGGCACCTGGGACTCAGGCAAGCAGGCTTCTATTCCTCTCTCTTCGACGGACCTTGTGTCATACATGTTAATTTCTCTGTGACACTTTCAAATGCATCTCGGATTAAAGACTATGGAGATTCAGTAGGGATTCATTTGGCTCTATTATCCTTACTCTCCTAATGAAGACGTCTGAGTCTGCTTTTATTGATATTTGCAACGAGCTTGGAAACGCTCAGATAAAAGGAGTATAAAGAGCACGCCTCTGGTTTACTGCTTTTATGAGCAACCTGTTTCTAAGATGTTATCGGTGGGGCTGGTAGCACTGCCTATTATGAAGGGTGCTTGACACTTCCCATTATAAGACCCTCTTTTCAGTTGCCTATAACTTTATCAAACTATAACAGTTCCGGTTGAAATGACCTATGCTGCCTGTCTGCCTCAGTCTGAATATTTTTGGAAAACATCAGCCAAAAGGGTCCAGCTGTTTCCAAGAACAAGGCTAGGGGAATATACATGACGTTGCCCCTGTTAAACGCACCACCCCTTGCCCGAGAGGGATGGTGTGGAGATAAATGAATGTTTGTGAAGCCCTCAGATGCTGCAGTGAGGAGCACCATAGAAAAGTCCAAGAGGAAATGAATCAGTCTGTCTTCAGAGCAGGGTTTGTGTAGTGTGCAGTAAAGAAGGCCTAGGGCCTCCCACTGAACAACGAAGAGAAAACAAAATATTGAATAGCTGTTGTGTCAGTGAGCACTGTCCATCCTGTGAACTCAGTGAGGCAGGGGTCCTATGAGGAAAATATTACAGAATTAAAGATGTATCATAATGCAGATGCACAAGGCGGCAGAATGAAAGGCAGTCTTAATTCTGGCATTTCCTATCTTTTTGCGTGCTTGATAACGATCTTATCATGTAGCTTTGTTGTGTGTGTCATCGAGAATTATAACTGGAGAGGAGTCCAAGGCTTTATCTGGCTAGCTACAGTTCTCTTGTTTTCCTGTCTTTAGACGCTCAAAAAGAGCCAAGTGTTTAGTCCCAAGAAGCTCACCGCGCACAAGCTGTCTCGAGATTGGGCGCAGAATACCAAAGGACATTGAGAGTGCTCAGTGGGGCTAAGAATGCCAGAATTATTGACCGATAAAGTGTTCTATCAGTGCACAACCCTGCCTCCCAAGCTGGGTACATTCTTGCCCATATATCTGACAAAACAGGAGTGAGTGGGACCCGTTAAACTCATTCATACTAGCTACTGGAATAGGCCAATGCTTAATGGCCAGTAAGGGCTGCAGCTAAATTCACATATCTGAAAAGTATTCAACACTATGGAGTGCTATTGGACATCAAGAATTAGACCTTTTTAAGAGACAGTGTGGTCTAGTGGCTAGGGCACTGGATAGCAGTGGTTAATTTGTGCCAGGGCTTGCCAGGGCTGAGCCCTGGCACCTCTAAGCTTGGCCGTTCATAGCCCAAGCACCTCTTGGCTTGCTGCATCAGTTATGAAAGTAAAAAAAATTGCTTGAGCCCCAGCACCTCTCTCATTACAAATGAAACACTGCTGGATGGGGATTCAGAAGACCCTGACTCTGCCATCGACCTGCAGTGTGGCCTTGGGCAAGCCATTTTAGCCATTCTGTGCCTCTATTGCCCCTGCTACCTTTTGTCTGTCTTGTCTTTTAGATTGCAAGGTCTGTAGGGCAGGGTCTGTATCTATTTGTATAACAACTACCAATCTCAATTGGTGCCTATCAGTGTTACTGTAATATACATGATAATAATAGAAATAATTATAATTAATTAATGGAATAAAAGAGCAAGGAGAACACTGTAAGATTTCATGAGACAGATGCTTTCACCAATATTTTTCAAACAGACTAATTCAAACTATACAGCTTTCTGGAGTGAGACCTATGTTTATAGTGACACGCCTGTTGCTTTATATGAATATTCAGACTCTTGGGTTCTGACACTAATCTCCATTTTACAGAGGAGGAAGGAGAAGGGGAAGTGATGACTTCAAGTGACCTTGGAAACCTGGTAGTAGAGCTCGGACTTGAACAGAGGGTCTTCTGAGGTAGAACCCACTGCCCTATTCACTAGGCCACACTGCTTCCACTGCTTAAGGAACAGAGTAAGCAAAAGCATTTCTGAGGCTATTATCTGAAATACAGACTTCATACCAGAAATGCAAGGCTAACTGCAGTTGGAGGACTTTGGATGATCTTTTGGAACAAGTAGCCTTGAGCCATCAGAACTCATGAGGTCTGGTATAACTTAGGTTTGTTTGGGTTTTTTTTTTTTTTTTTTTTTGTATTATTTCTTCAGAAGTTCCTCCTTCATTATAAACCCTTCATTCTCTTGTCCTGCCAAGACCAGTCAGTGGTTTGTCTGCGAATCCAATCTGACCACACGCTGTGATCTCAAGGCCCAATCCTGCAAGCACTTAAGCTCGGCAGTGACGTGACACGTGCGCAGTCCCATTGAACTCCGACGCTTAAGTGCTCCCAGTGTCAGGCCCTACGGCTTTAATCAACTGAGATCAAATCTTTCCAGAAAGAAGAAGGAAAAATATTCAAATAAAAGATCTGCTTTAGTTCCAGGGCAAACAGTTGGGCTGGATTCAGGTATTGTTGGGTGAGGTTCAATGGTCTGTAGTGATCGCATCTGGCCTTCAGATCTGTGACAATAAACAAATAATAATTGAGGAAGTCAGAATAAAAATCAAAGGATTCCCTCTCCCCCCCCCCACCAGCCAAAATTGGTAATTAAAGAGCAGCAGCCCAGGGACTCCCACTTTTTCTCATTGGAAACAGAAGTTCAAAGGAGCACTAATCAAATCCTGAAAGGAACTCAACCACTACAGAGAGCATCTTCAGAGGGCCACAGTCTGGAAATCAGAAGGGCGGCTCTGTTTTGCATTCATTGAGTTGGGGCTTTAACACTTTGACAGATTGATGCTTCGTATTCTGGCTTTGACAGTGGCTTTGATCTGTCACTCTAGTTTTTCGGAGTGGGGGACGCATTCCACTCAGCTATGGGGACTTGCCTTTTAAGGCCCCAATCCTGCTTCCACTGAAATCCATACCCAAATTCCCCAGTTTCATTTCCTATCACATTGAATTTGGAATCACAGGGTCGGTCCTTGCCACTGTGGGCCAAGCAGGCTCTCTGCATTTTACAGATTTAAAACCATCCATTGAACAAGCCCTAATTCCATAAAAGAGTTTGGGCCCTGATCCTGGATCAGTGAAGTGAATGGGGGAGGGGGGAAATAGATTTGTCTAAAAGTGTGTTAGACCAAAAGATAAACAGCAGATTCTGGAGCCACTCCCAGAGAGCCTGATCCAAACCTCAATTAAGTCACTCCAAAGACTCGCTTTAACTTAACAGGCTCTGGATCGTGCCCAGAGTAGGGTCGCTACTCCACTTGAGTAAGGGTGGTGGAGTCCAGCCCTTAATAACTACAGCCTCACCGCAGATGATAAAGTCCTACAGAGCTTAATTGGCTGCGATAACTTTTCTGTAGCTTTTTCAAACCCACTACCACAGAATTTGGTAGAATGGTCCCAAAAATTCAGGGAGAGGATCTCATTCACTCTTTAATTCAGCAGCTTTTTAGAGCAATTTCTGTTAAACTGCTGTAGGACCCCACTGGCTTCCAGACATTAGGAGCCAGATGATCATGCCTGGCAGTTGCATGGGTGCACTGGAAAGCACAAGGAACCTCACACCCCCTGTAACATCCCGCACAAGGGCCGGGTTCTCTAACAGTAACTACTGGACTCAAGTTGATACAGAGCCCTGTCATGTGACGGTTATTTGGTTTCAAAGCTCTGATCCAGGTCACATGCCTGGGGCCAGGTAATAAAGTTCCATTTCTTGCCAGCTCTCCTCTATGCTAGGCCCTTATTTCAGGGACAACTGCTGTCCTCCAGGGAACTCCTTAAGTGAAAGTGAAAGAGGGTGAGGCACAGCAGAAAGGAAGTAGAGAGATGGCTCTGCCTCCTTTCATACCAACCTGATTGCCCCACCCCCTTTTCACACCGGTTCGCGGAGCAGATTATATATACCTGTGCTTACAAATGTCACTTCCCTAGCTTTTGGGATGACAAAATGGCTATTTTCCCTTCTACTGGATTATTTAGGGTATATATGGAAAATCAGGATTCCTGGGTTTTGTTCCACATCCTGCCACTGACTCTCTGTGTGACCTTGGGCAAGCTACTATACCACCCCACGTCTCAGTTTACCTGCCTGGAAATGGTAATACCTTCCTCCCATACAGGGGTGTGGGGAGGCTTAATTCTTGTCTGCTTTGAAAATGCAAAGCGGGATATAAATGTTCAGTCCTGTTAATTCAGCCATCTCTAATAAAGCAATTTGCTCGTTAGAACTGGGCGTGCTCACTGACGCATTTAAAAGGGTTAGGGTCAGATTCCACGTTGGTCTAAATCATTGTAGCGCCTCTATCTTCGGGGAACCATGCTGGGTTACATCAGCTGAGGAGCTGGGTCTATGTATTGGGTATTCCTCAGCAACTTTTCGGGAGCTGCTAAAAGAAAACCACTGAGGAAGGCTATTTGTGGCTATAATGTCTAGTGTAGGGTCAAGCTGTATTTCTGATTAACATGTAAGCCTAATGGAAAAACATAACATAATTTAATAGGGATGAAACCAATAGTTTTATAGACTACGCAAGGCTAATCATCTAATCTAATCTATCTATCTATCTATCTAGCTATCCCCATACACTCTATCTATCTATCTATCTATCTATCTATCTATCTATCCATCCATCCCCATACACCCTATCTAGTGTGGATTGGATAGCACACTCAGCTAGGATTACTTCCCAGCTCTGCCATTGGCCTGCTGGGTGACCTAGGACAAGTCACTTTGCCACTCTGTGCCTCAGTTTCCCCATCTGTAAAATGGGGTTAATAATACCGCCCTCCTTTGTGAAGTGCTTTAAGCTTAACTAATGAAAAGTGCTAAATAAGCACCAGGTGGTATTATCTCTCCCCAACATATCCACCTATCTAGACGTCATCTGCTTGAATCACACTTGCAGAAATCTCCTTTAAAATAAGGTAAGGAAGTGCATGTCATGAGCTCTTCTATAATAAATAATGTCTGTATTTTTCTGGAGCGCTCTGGGGCTGTTTACATGAAAAAGAGTGCAGCATAAGTAGATGCATCATATTGCACATGACAATTAGCATGTGTACTATGTAGCCTTCTAAAAAGGTGGTCCTTTTATGGCCAAGTCAGGGGAATTGGGGGCTGTGCGTGTGGGAGTCTGCTTGATATATATGCTATATGGCAGAGATTTTCTTTGAGTCACCCAGAAAGTCAGGAGGCCAAGGACTAGCACAGGTTTACTGAGGCATCAGGTTTTCCAGATGAAAGCTAGTCATTCTGAAGAACGGATGCCATGCCCATGTGCAGGCCTGCCAACACATGCATGGTTAGGCTTTCGGGGGTGGGGGCAGGGGAGGCAGAGGGGAGAAGGGCCTCCGACATGATCGCTAGAGGCAACAAAGAGGTAAATAAACGCCTGGACATGCGCTACAGGAGGCAACTTCACTGGTCCAGGGAGACAGCGAGACAGCTGTGTGAGATCAACGAGAAGGCAATGGCCCTGAAACCACGACACCAGGGCAGCGTTCGAGCCGGATGAGGAAGCGTTTGTGGTTTGTCACTTTGGACTCGCCTGATACCAGAGTGTAAATAATGACCTCGTTTTTTCTCTGCTAGTAAGACGGCTGCCTGCAGGAATCACCAGTGCAATGAGCCAGATGCTCAGTTGATATGATTCAGAGCAGCCCCATTGACTTACACCAGTGGGGGATCTGGCCCCATTGACTGCCTTTGAGCTAATGCTGATCTACATTAGCTGATGATCTGGCCCCATTGACTCCAATGGAGCTATGCTGACTTACACCAGCTGAAGATCTGGCCCCATTGACTCCAATGGAGCTACGCTGATTTATGCCAGCTGAGGATCTAGCCCATCAGACCCTCCTGTGGTTCATCATGGGCTTCTGCCCTTTGGAGCACGGCACTCCCTGCTAATTCACCTTCCACTGGAGTGAACCAAGGTCCCCCGGGAGCAGCACGTCCATCAGAGCTGGAAGAGGCTGAGGCTGGAAGCAGCTACCACAGATCCTCCCAGGCAGTTGAGGCCCAGCCCAAAGTATGTGGTGCTGGGGGAGAAGGTGGCATCTCTTGGGCATCCAATTGACACAACCCTGAGCGCACCTTTGCTGCAGCCTGCACTGGTTTACCGGGGGAAAGGTCGGCCAAAGGCACTGAACAGTGGCTCCGGCCAGCTGAACTCTGGTCTTGGCTCTGCCACAAACTCCATCTCAGACCTTGGGCAAGTCACTCTGGCCTATATCCCCAAAGGAATTTAGGCTCCTAACGTCCATGGAAAGCTATGGAATTTAGGAGCCTAAATTCCTTTAGGGATCTGGGCCCTAGTGGCTTTGCGTCTCTGGGCCCCATCTGTAAAGCAGAGATAACTACTTCCCTACCTCCCCCAAAATTCATTCACATTTGGGGTTGTTTGGATGTTCTGCTAAGGTGGCAAGCATGATAGAAACCCCTGTTAATAAACATACAGATGCTTTTTGCGAGGGTGAACCCCACAAGTCCCAGTGGCGCTTCTTGATCCTGGGGCTGAGTCCCCCACTAACGCAAAGGGTGCCAGTAGCATTTCGGACTGGAAATCCCACTCTGCTTGCCAAGACCTGAGCTCACTCTTCGGTGCATTCCCCACGAGGCATCATGGACACTGTGACAAAGTTCCTCCTCTACCTTGGTGGGTCTTGCACTTAGTGGCGGATTTGCTTGCCTTGGAGCTTCACGGCAGCCCTCAGCTTGGCCGTTTTCATGAACCCACAGTCCAGGTCAACTCCTCCTGTGCCTGACCAGGAGTTGGGAGGATCTGGGGGGAACCCGGGCCCGCCCTCTACTCCGGGTTCCAGCCCAGGGCCCTGTGGAATGCAGCTGTCTAGAGTGCCTCCTGGAACAGCTGTGAGACAGATACAACTCCCTGGGCTACTTCCCCATGGCCTCCTCCCAACACCTTTTTTATCCTCACCATAGGACCTTCCTCCTGGTGTCTGATAATGCTTGTACTCCTCAGTCCTCCAACAGTCCGCGTTCTCACTCTCAGCTCCTAGTGCCTCTTGCTCCCAGCCTCTCACACACACACCACAAACTGAAGTGAGCTCCTTTTTAAACCCAGGTGCCCTGATTAGCCTGCCTTAATTGATTCTTGATTGGCTGCAGGTGTTCTAATCAGCCTGTCTGTCTTAATTGTCTCCAGAAGGTTCCTGATTGTTCTGGAACCTTTCCTGTTACCTTACCCAGGGAAAAGGGACCTACTTAACCTGGGGCTAATATATCTACCTTCTATTACTCTCCTGTGGCTATCTGGCCCGACCCTGTCACAACACCTAATGCAGAGCAGGGAGGGGCGCAGCCCAGCAGTAGGTGTTAGCGAGGTCATCAGCTGTTGCAGGGGAAAACGCAAAGCCCTGAAGTCAGGGAAGAAGGTGGGATTCGTTTGGAGCAATTTACTTCCAACCTGTGATCCTTCCTCAGAGCTACATTTTGGGCTGGGCGGGGGCCCCTTTAGGCATCACAATCACTTTTGTTCGTTAATTTAATTTTTTTTTAAATCCATTCAGCTTTGGCCAAGCCCTGGATTCTTTGTTTTTTTTTTTATGATGATGATTATTTTTTTTATTTGCGCTTGCAAATCTGTCCTGGCTTCTTCGACCACACCTGCAAAACCAAAGCCTCATAAAAAGGGGTGGGTCGGTTTTGTGTGTGTGGGTGGGTTTTTTTTTAAGCCAAGTCGAAAGCTTTGCTGCCCGGGGTTTTCCCTTACCCCAGCGGGGAGCCTCTGAGAAAAGGCAGGAAGATAGGAGCTCTTGTGAAGGGAAGCAGCCCTGCTGATACACCCAAAACTACAGAGTGCTACAGTGGAAAACATTGCTGTGTGAACTGTCAGCACCAGATGCTGATAATGAAGATGCAGACGGGAGTTTGGAGGTGGTGGAAGGCGGGGGGAAGCACCATAAATGCAGTGGACAGTGCTGCCCTGATATTTAACTCTTACAGAGCTCACTGAGGATAGGCGCCCTCCAGAAGCCAATCTGTGTTATGCACAAGCCTGATTCTCAGCCATGCCGTTCTGGCAGCATAACACAGTGGGCAGAGATGGCCCCTGTGACTTTTGCCTGGGGCTCCCCAGCCAGTATAGCACTGTAACCAGCCCGTCTCCTAGCCCCCAAGGTAGAGAGCAGATCAGGAGCTTGACTGGAGCACACTCTACTCTGGTTATTCTCTGCTTCCCAAGGGCCCATAGGGAGGATGTGGGAAAGTACAAGACAAATCAGAGCAGCCCCGAGGCCGCTGTAATTTAGACCAGGAGTTGGGCAGGCCCAGTTTGTCGGCCAAGGTGGTGACCATCGTGATGCCTCAGGGCTCCATTGCCCCCTCCTGTGGAAGAAGCACATATGTGTGTGTGGGGGGGATCTTTGCAACCCTCACAGCCTTCTCCCCAGACCATCCCAAGACAGGGAGGAAGGTTTGCCTCCCACTGGCAAATCCCCCCAAGCTCCGGGTGGATTCTGGGGCCTCCTAGACTCCCCTTTAGCCCCTAGATGGAGCATCAGTACCACAGTCAGCTGTATATTTGGGACAGACCTTACAGTGATTTGTGGGGGGACTTAACGCAGAGAAGATGTGCTTGTTTGGCTTTACTGCTGGTGATTGGGGGATGATATTCCTCTCCCTCCCCCATGGTCCCCGCTCCTCACACCGATACTGGGAGGGTTCTCTCTGGAAAGGGAAGGAGCAGACATCCACAGGGAGACAGCCGATAAAGCTATCCACACCTAAAGGGCTGCTTCTGCCAATGGACACTCTCCTCCTGTCGTGGTTCTCAGGGACATTCAGAACTGAGACATTCAGAATTGTCACGGAAACGAGTGGGAGCTTTGTTAGAGGAAAGATCTTGGGTTTCAGCCCAGGGGTCATCCCAGACTTGCCGGCTTCCCTTCCAGTCCTCTCTGAGAACAGCGTCTCCATAGCATCCCTGTCTCCCCAGAACGGTTTCCAGGTCCAGCAGTGGCAACGCCCTCTCCTCCTCCCATCCTGCTCCCTCCGCCTTCCCGAACAACAAGGGTCTGATCCTCGTCTCACACACCCTGAGTTGACTCTTCTGGCTTCAGCTGAGTAACCCCTGATTTACCCCTCTGTGAGACGGAGGTGAATCAGGCCCCAAAGAGTCACTTCTGTGTGAAGCAGGGGCCTCTCTCCATGTCCCCATAGTCAGGAAGGCAGGTCGTGAGACTGAAACCTGTTCTAATGTGTAGTTAGAACTTTAGCACCTATTTAATCCATAATTACAGGCCAGAGGAGACGCTGGTGGCATGATGTCGTTTGGCTGGGGGTTCTCCATCCATGAATCAATTTGTGAAGGGTTGATAGAAGGGATGATATCCACCCAAATTAGGATTACTACATTTAATGGGGCTGGGTGTGGGGAGGGGAGAGAACATGGGATTTATGTCTTGGAATAGCCACAAAAAATACAAAACAATGACTAAAACGAATCTGCCCTGGATTCCCCTTCCACAAGCCTTCACTTGGCAGTACACAAAACAAAACCAAACCAAAAACGTGGCCTAGAAGCAACGACTCTTGGGCAAGGGCCCAGATTCAGAGCTCAGGGACACCCGCTGGGAACTAGAAATAATTCCACCAATGTCAGTGGTGTGACTCTTGAGTGACTCCGGTGTGAGCGAGGTCAGGATCTGGCTCGAAGGCATTTTGCACATCTGCATTTAATATTATGTGATTAAGAAGGCTGCGCCATGGTGTAGTATATAAGGAGTTTATATTTCCTAATAAAGTGACTCGGTAGGAGAGCTGATGGGGCGGTGGAAGGGAAGGAATTGGGTTGATCTGGGATGGTTAGTGGAGCATTCGCTTTTCTTTTTGCTGGTGAGCCTCTTGGATAATTCTGGGTGATATTTTTAGCATAAAATCTCATTTAAACTCACTTCTGCCGTGACACCTACATAAATCTAAATGATAAACAGCTGTTGTTCTGTGATTGGTGCTTGCGAATAACAGACAGGTGGTTCGCTGAGAGTCCCAAAACACTGGGAAAAAAATAATTTTGTGTTGAGATCAAAACAAGATTTTTCAAAACATTCAGCAAATCAAAAAGTAAAAGATCATCATAGTCGCCATTAGTTCCAGCTCAAACAACCATTTCATCTGACCACAAATGAAATGTTCTGTTGCGACTTTGGGCGGGCGGGGCAGGGGGGCAAGGGTTTGATGGTTTTCCTTTAAAAAAAATAAAATGGAGGGAAATTTCAAGACAAAAAAGTGGCTTCCACCTGAAAAATCACAACTTTGGTTTCAGAAATGAAACATTTCAATTTTTTCAGTCTCTCACCCCGCCCCCCCCCCCCCCCCCCCCGCCAATGAACAATTCCTCAAAACTGACCTGAATTTATGAAAGGTTTTGGTGTTGCTGAATCTGCATGTTTCGTTGAAAAAGGTTCCAGCCAAGAAATTTCATCCGGCTCCAGCTGTGACCACTCCCTTCCATGCTGCTCAATAGCATCTCATTTTCATCTTGTGCGGCCCCATCTGTCTGTGGCATCCACCTGTTTGTCTTTCATCTTATACTGGTAAGTTCTCTGCCGCAGAGGCTCTTCGTTCTCTGTGCATACAGCACCTAGCACAATGGGACCCCGTTCCAGGCTCTGGGCCCGAGGTAGAGTGTTTACAAATAATAAAATGCCGTCACTTTGCTGGGATAGATGGACTGCCTTTGTGCCAGTGTCATAATGACAATAATAATACCCAGTTCCTATGCAGCACTCAGATCTCAAAGTGCTTTGCGGTCTTTAATGCATTCATAGATTCATAGAATATCAGGGTTGGAAGGGACCTCAGGAGGTCATCCAGTCCAACCCCCTGCTCAAAGCAGGACCAATCCCCAATTAAATCATCCCAGCCAGGGCTTTGTCAAGCCTGACCTTAAAAACTTCTAAGGAAGGAGATTCTACCACCTCCTTAGATAACGCATTCCAGTGTTTCACCACCCTCCTAGTGACAACGTTTTTCCTAATATCCAACCTAAACCTCCCCCACTGCAACCTGAGACCATTACTCCTCGTTCTGTCATCTGCTACCACTGAGAATAGTCTAGAACCATCCTCTCTGGAACCACCTCTCAGGTAGTTGAAAGCAGCTATCAAATCCCCCCTCATTCTTCTCTTCTGCAGACTAAACAATCCCAGTTCCCTCAGCCTTTCCTCATAAGTCATGTGTTCCAGACCCCTAATCATTTTTATTGCCCTTCGCTGGACTCTCTCCAATTTATCCACATCCTTCTTGTAGTGTGGGGCCCAAAACTGGACACAGTACTCCAGATGAGGCCTCACCAATGTCGAATAGAGGGGGACGATCACGTCCCTCGATCTGCTCGCTATGCCCCAACTTATACATCCCAAAATGCCATTGGCCTTCTTGGCAACAAGGGCACACTGCTGACTCATATCCAGCTTCTCATCCACTGTCACCCCTAGGTCCTTTTCCTCAGAACTGCTGCCTAGCCATTCCGTCCCTAGTCTGTAGCGGTGCATTGGGTTCTTCTGTCCTAAGTGCAGGACCCTGCACTTATCCTTATTGAACCTCATCAGATTTCTTTTGGCCCAATCCTCCAATTTGTCTAGGTCCCTCTGTAACCTATCGCTACCCTCCAGCATATCTACCACTCCTCCCAGTTTAGTGTCATCCGCAAACTTGCTGAGGGTGCAATCCACACCATCCTCCAGATCATTTATGAAGATATTGAACAAAACCGGCCCTAGGACCGACCCTTGGGGCACCCCGCTAGATACCGGCTGCCAACTAGACATGGAGCCATTGATCACTACCCGTTGAGCCCGACAATCTAGCCAACTTTCTACCCACCTTATAGTGCATTCATCCAGCCCATACTTCTTTAACTTGCTGACAAGAATACTCTGGGAGACCATGTCAAAAGCTTTGCCAAAGACAAGAAACAATACATCCACTGCTTTTCCTTCATCCACAGAACCAGTAATCTCATCATAGAAAGCGATTAGATTAGTCAGGCATGACCTTCCCTTGGTGAATCCATGCTGACTGTTCCTGATCACTTTCCTCTCATGTAAGTGCTTCAGGATTGATTCTTTGAGGACCTGCTCCATGATTTTTCCGGGGACTGAGGTGAGGCTGACTGGCCTGTAGTTCCCAGGATCCTCCTTCTTCTCTTTTTTAAAGATTGGCACTACATTAGCCTTTTTCCAGTCATCTGGGACTTCCCCCGTTCGCCACCAGTTTTCAAAGATAATGGCCAATGGCTCTGCAATCACAGCCTCCAATTCCTTTAGCACGCTCGTCCAGCCCCATGGATTTGTGTACGTCCAGCTTTTCTAAATAGTCCCTAACCACCTCTTTCTCCACAGAGGGCTGGCCATCTATTCCCCATGTTGTGATGCCCAGCGCAGCAGTCTGGGAGCTGACCTTGTTCGTGAAGACAGAGGCAAAAAAAGCATTGAGTACATTAGCTTTTTCCACATCCTCTGTCACTAGGTTGCCTCCCTCATTCATTAAGGGGCCCACACTTTCCTTGGCTTTCTTCTTGTTGCCAACATACCTGAAGAAACCCTTCTTGTTACTCTTGACATCTCTCGCTAGCTGCAGCTCCAGGTGCGATTTGGCCCTCCTGATTTCATTCCTACATGCTCGAGCTATATTTTTATACTCTTCCCTGGTCATATGTCCAAATTTCCACTTCTTGTAAGCTTCTTTTTTATGTTTAAGATCCGCTAGGATTTCACCGCTAAGCCAAGCTGGTCGCCTGCCATATTTACTATTCTTTCGACACATCGGGATGGATTGTCCCTGTAACCTCAGCAGGGATTCCTTGAAATACAGCCAGCTCTCCTGGACTCCTTTCCCCTTCATGTTTGTCCCCCAGGGAATCCTACCCATCTGTTCCCTGAAGGAGTCGAAGTCTGCTTTCCTGAAGTCCAGGGTCCGTATCCTGCTGCTTACCTTTCTTCCCTGTGTCAGGATCCTGAACTCAACCAACTCATGGTCACTGCCTCCCAGATTCCCATCCACTTTTGCTTCCCCCACTAATTCTTCCCGGTTTGTGAGCAGCAGGTCAAGAAAAGCTCCCCCCCTAGTTGGCTCCTCTAGCACTTGCACCAGGAAATTGTCCCCTTGATTCTCACAACACCCCTATGAAGGAAAGCAGTGCCCCATCCCCCTTTTTGCAGATGGGGAACTGTGACAGAGAGAGGCTAAGTGACTTGCCAAAGGTCACACAGGAAGTCTGGCAGAGCTTTAAACTAAACCCAGATTTCAACCAGTGGCTTGCCACCCTCTAGCCCTTGAGCTTGCACACACTGAACCATCTGAATATCTTTATGTACAAGTCGTTTCACTGATACCAATAAAGAAAAGGAGGACTTGTGGCACCTTAGAGACAAACCAATTTATTTGAGCATAAGCTTTCATGAGCTACAGCTCACTTCATCGGATGCACTTCATCGGATTCGTCAATGAAGTGAGCTGTAGCTCACGAAAGCTTATGCTCAAATAAATTGGTTAGTCTCTAAGGTGCTACAAGTACTCCTTTTCTTTTTGCGAATACAGACTAACACGGCTGCTACTCTGAAACCTGTCATTGATACCAATGTGACTAGTCCTATGTATAAAATCGCTCACATGCTTAAGTATTTGCAGGATCAGGGCCTTATGTTGCTCAAATCTCTCCTTAGGCACCGAGAGAGAGAAGTCATTTTGTTCTCAGCATTGCTGCAGCATGTTACAGAAGACAGAGAGACACACACTGTGCTCTCTCCTGGAGGCTCACAGGATTGAAACCGCTAGCCAGCAGCCTGTAACCTGACTGCTTTATTGCAGGGTAGGATTTAAGGACCTCTCCATTGCACAACCAAATTAATCTGTCTGGGTACAGAGAAGTTTAATGAGCACACAAACGTCCACATGCCTTATTCTCTCTCACACACACACTCTTATCCATGTGCCATTTCTAGAGCCCTACCAAATTCACGGCCATGAAAAACACGTCACAGACCGTGAAATCTGGTCTTCTGTGTGCTTTTACCCTGTACTATACAGATTTTATGGGGGGAGGGGGAGACCAGCGTTTCTCAAATTTAGCATCCTAACCCAAAAAGAGTTGCAGGGGGGGTCGCGAGGTTATGATGGGGGGGTCGTGGTATTGCCACCCGTATTGCTGTGCTGCCTTCAGAGCCGGGCGGCCGGAGAGCGGCGGCGGCTGCTGACCGAGGGCCCAGCTCTGCAGGGAGCAGCACAGAGGTAAGGGTGGCAACACCAGACCAGCCCATCCTTCCTTCTGCTGCTGGCGGCGGCTCTGCCTTCAGAGCTGGGCTCCCGGCCAGCAGCCGCCACGTTCCGGCTGCCCAGCTCCGAAGGCAGCACCGCCGCCAAGAGCAGCGCAGAAGTATGGGTAGCAGCACCGCAACCCGCGCCCCCTACAATAACCTTGTGACCCCCACAGCTCCTTTTTCGATCAGGACCCCTATCATTGCAACACCCTGAAATTTCAGATTTAAATAGCTGAAATCATGAAATTTACGGATTTTTAAAATCCTACGACTGTGAAATTGACCAAAATGGACGGTGAATTTGGTAGGGCCCTAGCCATTGCACACGCTTTCATCCGCGCTCACACACATAGTGATATGCCACATCATGTAGATCCTGTGACTTCCCACCTCCTCCTCTCAACTCATTACTGGCCTTTGATTAAACCCCATTGCCCTCGGTTCATTTTATTTTAAAAGCACCTTGGATATATTGCTGTTTCTCCCACTGTCTCTGTTACAAGAAAAAAAAAAAGCAAATGAAAGTTGTTAGGCCAGATGAAATGTGGAGTGATTAGTTCTCTGTTCACTTGGGACACTTTACACTCGCCATTTCATTCACTTCCTCATGATTGACACATTTGCTGGCAATGAAACCAACCACTTGGCTGCCAACTGGAGCTTGAAAGCAATTGGAAATTACCATGGCTGCTGTGATAAACCTGAGGGCCTGCAGAAGGAAATTCTGTTTTGCTGGCATGGCAACAGTGACCCAACCAATCTGAAAACGAATTAGGGACATCTCCAATAATGTGGAAGGGCTGTGCTTTTTCTGAGAAGTGGTGGAGCAGAAAAAGAAAGAGAAGAAGAAGAAGAAAAGCTAGCATGTGCTGGAATGGCCTATGAAAAAAAAAAGAGAGGCACATTACACATCCAAACCGTATAGGTGGTAAGTTGGTAACTGAAATCTATGCCAAGATCAGGGAACCTCTAGCCAGAACAGATGTGGGTTTATAGAGGCGAAGCGAGCTTTTAAAATGGGTTGAGGGAATTTCCAATTCAATAGTATGTTGACATAAATGTGAAGACATGAAAATGGGTATTTAATGGGCTCTGAGCTTTTAAACTGAAAGCTCTGATGAAGTGGCGTTTTTACGTGTCCCAGCCTGTTTTTTAAACAAAAATCATGGCTCTCTCGAGCGTCAGCCCCGATTTCTTCGCTGTGGGAGCATGGGCAGGTCGCTAGACACAGCCCCGAAGGGAGCAATTCAGAACGATGATCTCATGAACGCCGTTATTGTTCCCTCAAGGTATCAGTTTATATTGTATTTAGACCACCCAGATTGTTTGCACTCATCAAAGCTCCACTCTTACAAAGAAAATGTCTCATTTCACATTGAAGAACTGAGAGTAATAAAGACATTTGGGGCCAGATCCCTGGTTGGTGTGAACTGGCATTGACTTCAATGGAGTTAAACCAATCTATGACAGCTGGGAATCTGGCCCATAGATGGCAACCATGCACACACACACACACACAGAGGTTGGAAAAATTAAGCCTCTATCTAATCTATCTATGTATGTATCTATCTATCTACAAATACCCTCATTATTTTTTATTATTATTATTATCATCCCTCTTTGTTACATCATGGGGATTTATGTTTTCAACAAGTAGCCTTCACAACACACAAGATCTTGGAGCCTACAAAGGGGAAAGCAACTGCCTAAAGTTTATCCCCAGGAGTCACCAATAAATCCTGACAGTGAAACGACTCCGTAGGTTTGGGTAGTCGGGAGGTTTGTTAAACCCTCTGCACCATTCCTGCATGTTAGGTGCTCAAATGCACCTGTTCTCCTTTGACTTTTCTTAAAATTCTCACAGTGCCTGAGAGCGCTGTCCCCTGAGGTCACTGTCATGATGTCTTGCACTCCCAGTAGGTTCTTGAGCTGCTCGTGCATACCCTTAGGGGTCACTCCAAGTACCCCAGTTCGTTTATTTGCATAGGGCAGTGCTTCGGAGCCCCATCATGGGCCAGGACCCCATTGCATTTGGCACGGTACAAGCACGGAAGAAAAAGACAGTTCCTGCCCCAAAGAGCTTACAATCTGCCTATACGGATATGTCTCCTCTGCAAAAAAAAGGCATTTTCTTCACTCAGGTTAGCGACCATAGCTTAAAATTGCAGCGAAGACACATAGCAATGTGGTTTGTGTTGTGGGTAGCTACTGGTGAGGTGCTCTGCTCTGGTTCGATGATGGTAACAATTGGCTGCGTGCGTGTTCCCTCTGTGTGCTGCCCCAGCTCTGCGCAGATCGCTGACACAGCAGACTCCAAGAGAATCCCCAAAGACCACAGACTCTAGTAAGGTACGAAGGCACCCGGCCAGGTTTATTGTCCAACGAAGCACAGTAATAGTTTCCTATAGACTCTACCAGCCATAATACGAATATGTGCCCCCTGGCAATGGAAACAGCTCTGTCAGTGGTGGGACACTCCACTGCCCCCTAGGACAAAGATATGCACTCGGGACCTATTTTTATACAGTTGCAGGACAGATTACTCATCCCTACTGACGTATTGAGGTACAGCCCCTTGACTTATTAGGGTGCTGTCTCCCCCTTTGATCATGTTGGTTCAGACAAACAGATCTGTCCATCATGCTGTCCTTTTGACCCTGTCTTTGGGATGCACCTAGCTGTTCCTTGTTATCTCTGTGAAGTATCCTCGTATTGGGATGTCCAGGTGCCATCTTGGCACATGTTCCTCTTATTACTACTTATATCATTAGCGCGTGCTGTCTAGGAGCCCTTTTCTTGCCCAATTCTGCAATTAGGGCCTGCTCACAGCCCAGCTTTGCAATGCCTGGCAGTACTTTGGTTCAGGCTTTAGGCCTCAGACCAGGCCTCTGATACAAGGGTTTATGTTTCAGGGCCTCTTACTACAGTTTAGATCTCAGGTTAGTACTTCAAGCTCAACCCTAGGCTACCCTACTGGCTTTAACTCGAGCTGCTTAACCCGAGTGAAAAGCTGAGGTGTTGTGTCCTCGCTGCTATTCTAACCCAAGGTAGCCCACCCAAGTTAAGAACCTCCTCCCTTTTCTTTTGTGCAGTGAAGACATACCCTAAGGCAAAAGACAACAGGTGGAGACAGACAGACAGGGATGTGTATCCGTGAGTAATGCTAGAGAGATAGATGCCGAACTTCTCCAACCTGATTTCCTCATTGGCTCCTAAATCTTACTATTTAGGCACATAGAAATGGTATCCCAGATGCTGAGGACCTACCGCTGCTCCCTGGGAAGTCAGTGCAAGTGCCCAGCACCTCTGAAAACCAGGCTGTTGTCTATTTAGGAGCATAAACATGGATTTATAAATATTTGTATGACAGTAGCACATAAAGATCTGGACCCCACTGTGCTAATTACCATGCACGGACATCACCCCTCCCCCAGACAGCTTACAGTCTAAGCAGATAAGACAGACAAAGGATTGATTATTATCCCTGTTTCACAGCTAGGGAACCAAAACGCAGAGATACTAAACATCTTGCCTAGGGTGACACAAGGAGCACAGGGTAGAACCAGGACTTGAACTCAAGTGTGTCTGAAGCCTAGCCCCCTGGCTGAACTACAAGAGCATTCTTCTGTGGAGGAGGAAAGTTTAACATCAGGCAACCATGTGTGATAATGTAGGGTACCTAGCTGCAGCTGGTACAACTAACATGACTAAAACATAAATACCGTCTTAAAGGGACTGTGCCCAGCTCCAGAATTTGAGGCACGTGTCCATCTAAGAGAAGAAACTGACCCAGAAACATGGGGTAAAATCTTAGCCCTATTGAAGTCAACAGCAAAACTCCACAGAGCTCAACTGTGAGTCACTGCAGGCATTTTTCAAAGCTCACTGACATCCAAAGGTCTTTCTATTGACGTCAACAGGCTTTGGATCGGGCCTCATGTGTAACCCACTTAATACATTTTACACATTATTTTTAAAAGGCTCTTTCCCCTTTATCTCTCCCTCTTCCCTAAAACCTGAAGAGAATTCAATTAAAAAAAAATCTTAAATCAAATCTTTCTTGGCAGATTATAAACTGTGGACTATTTACCCAGATAACTGGAGTGACTTGTTTGGGGTCAACACCTGCTTCTGCCGATAACACAGATTTAGGACCGACGGTTTACAAATTGGGCATTTTGCAGGTATATTAATAATCTGGTTAAACATGCAGCATGGTTATGCATACTTGGCTAATGGTATTATTTACCCGATGTACCATAGTGGTTCTGTCAGAATCTTTCCATTCCATCACGTGCTGTGCATACAGGGGTACTGAACCGGGGACCACAAGAGCTAAAAGCAGGAACAGGTACAGCTTTCATGGAAAACCAAAACCTCAACAGAGAGTCGCTGTAACAGCTTATATCTTTTGTGGCTTAGCATAGAGTGGGCCCTGTGATTCTCACCCCCCCCCCCACACCCACACCCATACACCAGCACAAGTTCCATGCTCTACTGAAGCTCTCAAAATAGGGCTTAAATAAAACATTGGTGTTGAACTGGCCTGTGTTTAAGGCACTGGACTCAGCATTGGGAGATCAGTTTTCAACTTCTGATTCTGCCATAGATTGCCTGAGTCACTTGGCTGCTCTACGCCTCACTCCACCATCTGTAAAATGGGCGCTGATGATTCTGTCTTGTCTATGCTGATGCTAAGCTCTTTGGGTTGTTTCTCATTGTGTGTGTGTATGTATATAAAGCCTAGCACAATGGTCCTTGATTATTGGTAAAAGGCCCAGTCCTGCCATGTTTGAATCACTGTGAGTTTTGACTTGGACTTCAGTGGGAGAAAAATCAGATCAAAACTTTCAAGTTTGGGTGCCAACGTTTGCTCTTCTCTGAGCCTGTGACCATCCTGGAGCCAGGTCAGCCCACAGGATAACTTAGAGCAGCCTCAGGGCTGTTCTAAATTGTGCCAGCTTATAAGAGCTCCCTCCAAGGATTCATTACACTATCAGGGGATCAATGGGAGTACAGTAGCACTGTGGCATGGCCTTTCTGCCCACCCTCCAAACTGTCCCTTATATGGTCCCCTGTAGTGGTGCTGAGAAAGATGGGGTGAGACACAGAGCCTGTGTCCCCTGGAAATTCCACTATGCTAAGGGACTCCTCAGCTGCCCAGATAGGGCAGTGTTAGGTTCCTTTTGTACCACTGGAATGGTGCAAAAAGGTCCAACTGGGGGCCAGGATCTGGCCCTACATCTCTACTAATGGAAACAAAGGGCCTGATCAAGCCCACTGACATAAATGGGAGTCTTTCCATCAACTCCAGTGGGTTTTGGATCAGGCCCAAAGAGAGAAATCCCTCCTCGACTATCACGGCGTGAGCTGCCTTTCTGCAATATCGGCATTTCCCTCCCTGTTCCCCCCCTCCCCCTCCCCAGTTATAAATAGCAATGACGGTAGCTGCCGTGCCCCCTTTTGACTCCCCTTGTGCTTTCCAAAGGCAGCGCAGTGATTATAGGGCCGTCTCTTTGAGTAAACAATGCCTCCTCCTCGTGGTACTGTTTCAGCGGCCTTTGCCCTGTCCCACCATGAACTGCGGCAGGAAATTCTCCTGAGCTATCTGCAGGCTAATTAAAGGAACAGCCTGGAGACCCCATAACCTCCCAGAGGGCCTGCAGCATTGTTCTGGCCTCCGTCAATGCACATGACAAGGTTACGGCTGCAGAAGGTTGAAGTGACTTCTTCAGTCAGCAAAGTTCCAAGAGGAGATACCATATTTTATAGACACTGACCAAGATTAGCTGCGTATAATAAATGGGCCTTTGTCATGACAAGCTAAAGCCCTCTCACTTAAGGGCTTGTGGGTTTCCTGGCAGTTCTCTCTTCAGGACTAATGACCATCGTCTGCCATCACGTACATGCCCCGTTGACAACAGCTCTGGGTTGTGTGCAAATTTAATTAAAGGGCCATGGCCTTATGCATTTTGCTTGCATTAGATACTCCAGAGATCGACCCCTTGTATTGTTCTTCCCATTAACGCCACAAAAGCTTGCTCTGAGCAACTAGACACTTTTTATTTCAAGACGGCACAAAGGTAATGCAGTGCTGCCAACTCAGAGCCTCCCAAAAGCATGAATGTAGCTCAAAAATCAGAAGATCTTTAAAATAATACCTTGGGGATTCCTTTTATTTGCCTCCTGCATTTGGAGACTTTAGGGCGCACAGGGTCAGCTTTTTAAGGCTTTTCTCTGCCCTCATGAGGCCTAGAAACTTTTTTTTTTATGAAAACTGAAGATTTTCCATTATGCACATGAATCCAGTAGTTGGAGCTTTCAGAAATAGCGTGAGAATCACAGTCGAATTCCAAGAGTTGGCCCCAGGGGGAACACAGCTGAAGATTGTTCGCTGCAGCCAATTCTGAGCTATCTTTGGCCCTCCAAGATGGACTTTGCCCTTTTGTCTCTGCAATTACACCCCACATCTTTGCACACCAATGACAGCTACCGCACACCTCCCTCACAGTTCTTCAGCTGCTTCCATGATTTTTGGTGGGGTAGGACCCTGTTTGTTGTTGTAGTATCTACATGGCTGCCCAGCTGTACCAGCTACATATGCAAGGGTCCGCGAGTCTGCTCAGCCTGACTGCCATATAGAGCAATTGAGACCAGGAGAAGCAGATCTTCCCAATGTCCCAGAAAATGGGTGAATTTTTCCTTTCTGTATGGCAGCCAAAGAGAGACTCAGGGGGTTGTGGCCCATGATGGTGTCACTGGCTGATGGATCAGAAATAGAGCTGTTGTAATGAAGCTTCAGCAGAGTTTGAAGCCATAACACAGATTGCTGCCAATGAGTTAAATGAGTAACTTTGCTAGCTGGCAGCAATAGCAGGCTTTTATCTACTAGTGGGCAAGCCAACACACACTTTGCCAATGCTAAGGGGAGATATGATATAGGTCTATAAAATCATGACTGGTGTAGAGAAAGTAGATAAGGAAGTGTTGTTTACTACTTCTCATAACACAAGAACTAGGGGTCACCAAATGAAATTAATAGGCACCAGGTTTAAAACAAATAAAAGGAAGTACTTCTTCACACAATGCACAGTCAACCTGTGGAACTCCTTGCCAGAGGATGTTGTGAAGGCCAAGACTTAACAGGGGTCAAAAAAGAGCTAGATAAGTTTCTGGAGGATAGGTCTGTCAATGGCTATTAGCCAGGATGGGCAGGGATGGTGTCCCTAGCCTCTGTTTGCCAGAAGCTGGGAATGAGCGACACGGGATGGATCACTTGATGATTCCCTGTACTGTTCATTTCCTCTGGGGCACCTGGCATTGGCCACTGTCGGAAGACAGGATACTGGGCTAGATGGACCTTTGGTCTGACCCAGGAGGGCCATTCTTATGTTCTTATGTTACATTTGGAGACCTCGGACAGGATGCATTGGGATGAAGAAACCCTCATTCCTGATTACTACGTTGGATGTTTGTCTCCTGCTACCCAAACTCATTGTTTCACCTTTGTTTAGATTTTGTTTGTTTGTTTGGCTCTAGACATGCATTTGCCCAACCACCTAAACAAACCAGATTCCAGACCCTACATGCCAGATGAGTGCCCTAACCACGGGGCTACAGCCTACAATGGGTTGGGTCGCTCTCTCTCCATTTTTTGTGTGTGAAACACATCAAAAGAGCCAAGTTTCATCCCATCCTGATGCAGAATGGGGGGAAAAAATTAAGACCTCAAAAATGTTTATGGGATGGGAAAACCATTGTCTGCCCAGCTCTACTTGGGAGCCTTGGAGTATGTCTCCACTGCAAAGAAAAACCTGCAACCTCAAGTCTCAGAGCCCACGTCAATTGATTCAGGTTCATGGGGCTCAGGCTGCAGAGCTAAAAATAGCCGTACATATGTTCAGACTCGGGCTGGAGCCCAGCCTCTCCAACTCAGCAAGGGGAGAGGGTCTCGGAGCCCAGGCTCCAGCCCGAAGAGGAACACCTGCTCTGCTGTGTTTAGCCCTGCAGCCCAAGACCCGTGAACCTGGGTCAATTGAGCCTCTGAGACTTGCTGCCATGGATTTTTCTTCACAGTGTCCTAAGTCACCTTGAAAGTCATTCATAGAGTCTAAAGCCAGAAGGGACCACTGTGAGCATCTAGTCTGATCTCCTGCATAACACAGGCCAAAGAACTGCCCTGAATTAATTCCTATTTGAAATAGTGCATATATATTTAGGAAAACATCCCATCATGATTTAAAAATTTCCAATGATGGAGAATCCACCACAACCCTTGGTAAATTGTTCCAATGGTTAATTACTCTCACTGTTAAAAAAGTGTGCCTTATTTCTAGCCTGACTTTGTCTGGCTTCAATTTCCAGCCATTGGAACTTGTTAGACCTTTGTCTGCAAAACTGAAGGGCTATCTCTTATCCAATTTCTGCTTCCCATATAAGTCCTGATAGATTGTGAGCAACTCACTCCTTCACTTCTCTTTGTGAAGCTAAATAGATTGGAGTCTTTCACTGTAAGGCATTGACACTGGCTCCCTCCTCTCCTGAAGGGCCTCTCCTACATATCAAATAGGCTAGTGCCTTTCACCACCATTAAAATTCCACATTGTTGCATCCGATGAAGTGAGCTGTAGCTCACGAAAGCTTATGCTCAAATAAATTTGTTAATCTCTAAGGTGCCACAGGTCCTCCTTTTCTTGTTGTTTTCCTTCATATCTTCATCAGCTCCCCTGTCTGGAATATAAAGGTTTCCATATAAGTCAAATTTGGCCTTCTCTGTTCCTAGCCCCTTCTCAGCATTACTCCTACTACACTGGATACAGGACTTCAGCCAGTACAGGCTAAGAAGGCTGCAGCACCATTAAGCGAGTCCATCTCCCCCGATTTGACCACCACACCTGAACCTGCAAGGGGGATGCTTCCTCAGACAGCATCACTCAGCAGCTGTCTCTCCTATCGCTTGCCCCAGCATCACTGACCGTGAGGCAGTGTTCTGGGCCGGCTCAACTTTGCCCAACGTGCGCTTGAGGTCACTCACTCTAACACGCCAGTCCTCGCGTCTGGAAAATTAGGGAGGAGCCAATTAATATCGAGGAGCCAACCCCAGTAATAAAGAGTGATAAGTACCGTTCTAAGACAGTGAAGGGGGAAACCTGTTTGGAACTGATGAAGGCGGGGGCGGGGGGAAGTACAGTAGGGATATGGTCTAATTTAACAAAAAAATAGGATGTAGCCCCAGTAATAAACTGGAGAACGCTGCCTAGTCTGCATCATAAAACCAGGGAGCAACTGCACTCCTGCTGTGCAACAGAGCAAGCACTTGCCCCTTGCAAAGGCCTTTCCATCTCGTTCAGGCTGAGGGCAAACCCAGATAGGTGCTGTTTTCGTCGCGTCCTCCTCTTGCGAGTGTAATATTTTCCAGAATGCAATTTTTTTTCAAGTTTAAGTAAGCAAGGACAAACACAATTTCCCTTCTATCTCATGAAATCCATTTGCCTGGGCAACGCATTCCTATAAGGAACTCAACGTCGGCTCACTTCACCATGGCTCTATGTGGAGATATGGAATTGAGTTGGCCTCCCTGAAGTCGTGCAGGACTCCTTGGCTTTTAGGGTTTCTGGGAGAGCTCTTTTCTTTCAGTTTCAATTAATGTGTTTTTCCCCCTTGATTTTCTTTCACAAGGGAATTGCTATGAAATAATTCACAGTCTCCCCTAGTGAAACTTGGTCTGAGTCATGACAAGCCATGATGTCTCGTCAGTGCTTTTTTGTGCCTTTAGACCAAACGCCTTCCACCCGAAGCGCACAGAGCATTTTCATAAGCACAACTCCCTGGGGACTGTGGCAAGTGTTACATCTGTTATATACCTCTCCCCAACTCCCATCATGCATCTACCCTGGTCTGTAGTCATTTTTCTTGTGGTTCGAGTTTTTGAAGCCTGATTCTGATCCCGCTCATCCTGGTGTCAGCATAGCTCCATGGAAGGCAACTCAATTGCAGCATTATAAAAGTGGCATGAGATCAAGCTTCGAGTCCTTCATTTAGAATTTAAGGGCCAGATCCTCAGCTGGTATAAATCAGCTCTCTTGACGTAGGAGGAGTGGTGCTGACTGAGGCCAGCTGAAGATCTGACCTACATTCTGTGGGGCAGGGAAAATGTGTTTATTTAATGTTTTAATAGGGGCACAATAATGCATAGCTCTCCTGGAGCACTTTTTATCAGCGCACCACAAAGCACTGTACAGGGGAGGTGAGCATCACTGCTCCCATTTGACGGATGGGGAAACCAAAGCACAGAGTGGTGACGTGACTTGCCCATGATCAACCAGCAGCCAAACCAGGACTAGAACCCAAGTCTTCTGAGACCGAGTCTGGTGCATGAGCTACTACAGAGATATAACCAGGCCGTCAGGGAGATAGCTTGGTACCTGTAAAGCACCATGCACACCTATCATACTATATAAATAGCAATGATAAAATGAGGCATGGGGATTTGAATTGTTTTACTCAGTGTAAATCAATGACCAAGCTAAGACTAGAACCAAAGAATCTGGATTCCCACCTTCCCTACTCTAACCACTAGACCACACTCTTTACCTTACTGCTGCAAGTGATAACTCATGAGTTAAATATTTGTCCAGTGTCACCAAATGCTTAATTAGAAGCCTCTAGCACATGTAGGCAGGGTAGTAGCTAGCTGTCTGAAAAGCAGGAGCACTAAACCAGCACTAATTCCCAATCTGAGCCCAGAGAGAGTAGCATTTGCAAGTTATCTTGATGGGGGAGCTCACACTTACACATGTTATTTTTATTCCTGGCCTTTTGGATAGAGAGTGAAGGCAGAATACTGATGAATGCACCTCAAGAGAGCCAGCAGAACCGGAAAACGTTAGATCTGTGTAGAAAACACATATACAGTCATTGTAGCATATAGAAAGAAAAGATATGGATGAGCTGGAGAGAGTCCAGAGGAAAGCAACGCAAATCGTAAAAGGTTAAGAAAACCCGACTTGTGAAGAAAGGTTAAAAAAAATGGGCATATTTGGTTTTGAGAAAAGAAGACTGAGGTGGGACTTGATAACAATCTTCAAATTTGTTCAGGGTTGCTATAGAAAGGATGGGGGTCAATTTCTCTCCATGTCCACTGAAGGTAGGACAAGAAGCAATGGGCTTACTCTGCAGCAAGGGAGATTGCGGTTACATATTAGGAAAAACTTTCTAACTCTAGCATAGTTAAGATCTGGAACAGGTTTCCCAGGGAGGCTGTAGAATCCCCATTGCTGGAGGTTTTTAAGGAGAGTTGGACAATTGCCTGACAGGGATGGTCTAGGTCAGTGGCTTTCAACCTGTGGTCCATAGGCCCCTGGGGATTCGCAGACTATGACTAAGATTTCTAAAGGAGTCCACACCTCCATTTGACATTTTTTAGGGGTCTGCAAATGAAAAAAAGATTGAAAACCACTGGTCTAGGTTTACTCAGTACTGCCTCAGTGCAAGGGACTGGACTTGATGACCTCTCAATGTCCCTTCCAGCCCTAAAATTGTATGAAAAAGATACTCTGTGTTTCCAATTCCCTCACATTTTACATTGAATCAGTCCCTGGTTCAGAGCCAGATCTGCATAGTTTATAATGTCCGAGAATTGATTTGCTTTAAGTTCTGCATTTCCCTCATTAAACATTACTAAAAGGTAAGGCAAAGCCACAAGACCACACACATTGGCATTCGTTGGCACTCAGACTGTCTGTATGCCGTGAAAAGCTGGCACGGCAACATAAATTAATGTTTGCTCCCATCTAGTGGGTGGAAGTAGAAATTGCACATAGGTGGAACATTATGCAAATTGACTTTTCAGTGAGTTGTGGGTAATTTTAGTGCGGGGGGGGGGAGTTAAGCCGTATGATTTTGTTTCTATTATTGGTTTTTATCTGTAAAGGCATTAATGGATCATTTTGTTTTCATGTAACTCTTAATCTGCGTATTTATTGCAAGGGAGCGTTCTGATCCACCACAGCTGTAATTCTGGAGAGAAACCCAGAGAGGACAAACAGGAATGGGTAAAAGAGCTAACAGCATTAGACAATGCGTCATAAAAGGCTACTACCACGTTGGAAAGGCAGCAAGGTCTGATGACCAGGCCATTAGTCTGGAAGCCTGGAGTCTATTCCCAGTTTTACCACGGACCTGCTGTGTGACCTTGGGCATGTGTCTGTGCTTTTTGTCTATTTAGATTGTAAGCTCTTTAGGGCTTACACAGTCTCTTACTCTAAGTTTGTACAGTGCCTAGCACAATGATCTTGGTCTCAACTTCTAGATGTTGGTGTAATGCAAATGATAATGATTGTGCTGACTTCATATCCTACTGAGGTACAAGTTCTGGTTTAATGGTAGCTGCTAATGATGCAGGTAAGCTTCATAAGGACAATCACTTAATACTATGAAGAAGTGACATGAAGTCTGGTGGGTTTTTTTCTTGTGCTGTTCAGAGAGGAATTTAAAGAAAAATCGTTAGAAGATGTCATTCTACCCGTTGTTTATTTTTCCAGAGCATAAAATCCCAAACAGCACATTTTCGACCTATTTGAGACCAAAGTACTCCTCATGATTAAACATGGAATAAAGAAGATGTGATGCAAACAGAGGTGTTTTTTTTAATTCTCCCTGAAACTGAGCAAACAAGATTCTTGCTGACTGAGCAAAAGTCATTCTTAAAAAGAAAAGGCGTACTTGTGGCACCTTAGAGACTAACAAATTTATTAGAGCATAAGCTTTCATGAGCTACAGCTCACTTCATTGGATGCATCATGAAATGTAGCTCACGAAAGCTTATGCTCTAATAAATTTGTTAGTCTCTAAGGTGCCACAAGTACTCCTTTTCTTTTTACAGATACAGACTAACATGGCTGCTACTCTGAAAGTCATTCTTGTGGGTCTTATTTGCGTTACAAGAATTCCTTATGAGGGAACGTTCAAATTTGCTTCAATTAATGGTCCAATTTGCAACCCCACAGGGATAAAGGTGGGATGGCCCAGAGGTTAAACAATTAACTGCAAAGCTGCAAGGCTGAGGGAACTGGGATTGTTTAGTCTGCAGAAGAGAAGAATGAGGGGGGATTTGATAGCTGCTTTCAACTACCTGAAAGGGGGTTCCAAAGAGGTTGGATCTAGACTGTTCTCAGTGGTAGCAGATGACAGAATGAGGAGTAATCGTCTCAAGTTACAGTGGGGGAGGTTTAGGTTGGATATTAGGAAAAACTTTTTCACTAGGAGGGTGAAACACTGGAATGCGTTACCTAGGGAGGTGGTGGAATCTCCTTCCTTAGAAGTTTTTAAGGTCAGGCTTGACAAAGCCCTGGCTGGGATGATTTAGTTGGGGTTGGTCCTTCTTTGAGCTGGGGGTTGGACTAGATGACCTCCTGAGGTCCCTTCCAACCCTGATATTCTATGATTCTATGAAAGCTGGGAGGCCATAGATCAGTTCCTTGTTCTGCCACAGACTTCCTGAGTCAATTGGGGCTAGTTTCAGCCTTTCAGTGCCTCATCCCCCTACCTGTAAATTGGGAATAATAAAATCATAGGGGTGGGTTCTGAGGATAAATACATTAAAGAGAGTATGGTGATGGGGGCCATATAATACCTTATATAGGTAAAATAGTCTCCTAAATACTCATCTTGGACATATTCTAAGTGCTTTTTTGAGCACCTAAATCCTTTTATAATAATACATTTTATCATACAGCACTTTTGGTCCACACTGTACACTTCAGATCCCTGTCCAAAGGACGATCATTATCATTGCTTTCATTTACACAAAGGGAAACTAAGAAAGTAGAACAGCAAATTGATGTGCCCAAGGTCATGCTACAGATCAGAGCCATCCCAGAGCCTCAGAGCCTCCCAGAGCCCTCAGAGCCCTCCCAGTCCAGAGCCCTCGTCACTGGAATACACTCACATGTGTGTGACATACTCAATGGCTTCCACGGAGAACAAATCAGCTAGAAAATACTAGAGATGGGCCTCAGATGTCAGACCTGAGTCCAGTTCCAACCTCCTGCCCCCAAAGTAAGATCCAGCCTTTTAAAGGCTAGTTGCAATGTCTGGTTCCAGATCCATCCTCCCCTAAGTTGTTGGGATCCAGGGCTTTGTTCAGGCCCATCTCTAGATAGGGTTGCCAATTTTCTAGTCGCACAAAACTGAACACCCTTGCACCGCTCCTTCCCCAAGGCTCTGCTCCTGTTCACGCCAGCCCCCCTTCCTCTGTTGCTTGCTCTCCCCCAGCCTCACTCACTTACTCATTTTAATCGGGCCGGGGGTTGGGGTGTGGGAGGGGGTGAGGGCTCCGGCTGGGGATGCAGGCTCCAGGATGGGGCCAGAAATGAGGGGTTCAGGGAGCAGTAGGGGGCTCCGGGCTGGGGCAGGGGGTTGGGGTGTGGGAGGGGATACCGGTTCTGGGCTGGGAGTGCAGGCTGTAGGGTGGGACCAGAAATGAGGTGTTCAGGGTGCATGAGGGGTCTCTGGGTTGGGGCAGGGGGTTGGAGTTCGGGGGGTGGTGTGGGCTTTTTCTGGGGGTGAGGGGTCTGGGGTGGGGCCGGGGATGAAGGATTTGGGGTGCAGGAAGGGGCTATGGGCTGGGGCAGGGGATTGGGGCACGGGAGGAGGTGCAGAGTGCGGGCTCCAGGAGGGGGTTTGGGAGCAGGAGGGACTCAGGGCTGGGGCAGGCTGTTGGGCCACAGGAGGGGTGAGAGGTGTGGCCTCCAGGTGGTGCTTACCTCAGGCAACTCCCCGGAGGTGGTGACATGTCCCTTGGCTCTGAGGTGGAGGCATGGCCAGGCAGCTGTGCATGGTGCACACTACCTACACCTGCAGGCATCGCCCCCACGGCTCCTATTGGTCAGGGTACACGGCCAATGGGAGCTGCAGAGCTGGCACTTAGGGTGGGGGCAGTGCGCAGAGCCCCCCCTCGCCACACCTCCACCTTGGAGCTGAGGGACATGTCTCTGCTTCTGGGGAGCTGCACAGAGCCAGGTAGGGAGTCTGCCTAAGACCCGCTGCACTGCTGACTGGATTTTTAGTGGCCCGGTCAAAAACCGGACACCTGGCAACTCTATCTCTAGAAGATCCAGTATGAAGAACGCTCAGACTTGGGAGGAGAACAGCGGAGATCCTTGTATAATGAGGGAGTGCAGCTATGGACAAATGAGCAGCACGAAGGGGATTGTGAATTGTTTGGTAAAGGATATCCAGAGGCAATAGGTCTAATATCCTGGAGCCAACATGGCTATAATAACACTGCAAACAAAAGGTATTATGTGGCAGATATTATTGAGTAATGCTGAACATAGATCTAAGAAGCCCCTTGAAGTCTCCCTTGCCAGATATCACCCTTTTCTCATTGCATTAAACAAAACCAGTCCTAACAGACAGCTCCATCTGTAGGAAGGGAGGCGGCCAAGAATTCTGGGAGTTACCAGAAACATAGAAGTTTATGGATCACTCCCAAGTTGTCCTCTTGCTGGAAGTATGGGGTCTATGGCCAGAATCATCAGGTACATCAGGGCATCTCAGTATAACTGAAGTGGGGGAGTAAAAATGACTTAAAACCATCTTTCCAATACCCCACACTCAATCCTGAGGCTGACTGGAAATTAGTTAAGATACTGCTGTTCCAGCCACACCTCCTTTTGCATCTCATTCTCCAGCATGTCCCAGATACCCACCTCTCCTCCTCTGGGACCAGCAGGCAAGGCAATGTAGAGCCCACTAGGCTGGTTTTATGAAATTCAGGGATTCCCCTACACTGAGGCAATCCCACTGGAGTGGCACAAATTATCATATCTGTATTGGAGAAGCGTCTATAGACTCCAAAAACCCACTCCCAGCCCTGACGAGTTTATAGTCTAAATAGACAAGACAAACAAAGAATCGGAGGAGAAATACAGGCCCACCGAGGGGAAGCAGCTTGCCCAAGGTCACCAAGTGGGTCAATGGCAAAGCCAGGAACAGAAGCCAGGTTTCCTGGCTCTCAAGCCACTCCCCTATCCACTAGATCACTCTGCCTTGAAGGGACTATATCGTAGCTGAGAGTTTGCCCGAATCTCTGACTTCCTCTGTGATCTTAACTTTTCTTCCTCAGCCTTGAAGATGAGATGGTGCCAGAGATTTCGCTGTTTCTTTTTCTCTCATTTTTTCTCATCCTCTGCCTCTTATTCTCCTCTTTCCTCCTATTTTTAGAACTGAGTGAAAATTAGAATTTCCCTCCAAGGGAAATTGCATTCCTGCCACAAGTGTTATTGTCCCAACAAAATATATGAAACATCAGAATTTTTTGCAGAATGAAAAGTTCTGAAAAATCTTCAATTCAGAAATATTGAACCACTTCATTTTGAAATTTTTGACTGAAAAGAAACATTCAGACATTTTTGGAATTGAAACATTTTGTTTCAGTTCAGCTCAACATTAAATTGCATCTGTCTGAGCTGACACGGTGCTTCAGGGACGTGGCAGTTCATGTTGCCTCATGACCACACTTTCCCCTAGGGCCTGGGTTCTCTAGATGAGCTACATCTCCCATGGTGCATTGCAGTCCGGGGACTCCCATAGTGCATTGTGGCAGTTTAGCCATTGGGGAGACTGAAGTGCATCATGGAATATGTAGTTCAGCCAAGGACTCTGGCCGACTGGGGAGAACTATTTTACATTTGGGGACAATGTATACCTTCAGGTCAGTGACACTGCTATGGGTACCCGCATGGCCCCACAGTATGCCAACATTTTTATGGCTGATTTAGAACAACGCTTCCTCAGCGCTCGTCCCCTAACGCCCCTACTCTACTTGCGCTATATTGATGACATCTTCATCATCTGAACCCATGGAAAAGAAACCCTTGAGGAATTCCACCATGATTTCAACAATTTCCATCCCACCATCAACCTCAGCCTGGTCCAGTCCACACAAGAGATCCACTTCCTGGACACTACAGTGCTAATAAACATAAACACCACCCTATACCGGAAACCTACTGACCGCTATTCCTACCTACATGCCTCCAGCTTTCACCCTAACCACACCACATGATCCATCGTCTACAGCCAAGCTCTGCGATACAACCACATTTGCTCCAACCCCTCAGACAGAGACAAACACTTACAAGATCTCTATCAAGCATTCTTACAACTACAATACCCACCTGCGGAAGTGAAGAAACAAATTGATAGAGCCAGAAGAGTTCCCAGAAGTCACCTACTACAGGACAGGCCTAACAAAGAAAATAACAGAACACCACTAGCCGTCACCTTCAGCCCCCAACTAAAACCCCTCCAACGCATTATTAAGGATCTACAACCTATCCTGAAGGATGACCCAACACTCTCACAAATCTTGGGAGACAGGCCAGTCCTTGCCTACAGACAGCCCCCCAACCTGAAGCAAATACTCACCAACAACCACATACCACACAACAGAACCACTAACCCACGAACTTATCCTTGCAACAAAGCCCGTTGCCATCTGTGCCCACATATCTATTCAGGGGACACCATCACAGGGCCTAATAACATCAGCCACACTATCAGAGGCTTGTTCACCTGCACATCCACCAATGTGATATATGCCATCATGTGCCAGCAATGCGCCTCTGCCATGTACATTGGTCAAACTGGACAGTCTCTACGTAAAAAAATAAATGGACACAAATCAGATGTCAAGAATTATAACATTTATAAACCAGTCGGAGAACACTTCAATCTCTCTGGTCACGCAATTACAGACATGAAGGTCGCTATCTTAAAACAAAAAAACTTCAAATCCAGACTCCAGCGAGAAACTGCTGAATTGGAATTCATTTGCAAATTGGATACTATTAATTTAGGCTTAAATAGAGACTGGGAGTGGCTAAGTCATTATGCAAGGTAGCCTATTTCCCCTTGTTTTTTCCTACCCCCCCACAGACGTTCTGGTTAAATTTGGATTTATGCTGGAAATGGTCCACCTTGATTATCATACACATTGTAAGTAGAGTGGTCAGTTTGCATGAGCTATTGCCAGCAGGAGAGTGAGTTGGGGGGCGGGGGGGCTGAGAAAACCTGGATTTGTGCTGGAAATGGCCCACCTTGATTATCATGCACATTGTAGGGAGAGTGGTCACTTTGGATGAACTATTACCAGCAGGAGAGTGAGTTTGTGTGTGTATGCGGGTGGGGGGTGAGAAAACCTGGATTTGTGCTGGAAATGGCCCACCTTGATTATCATGTACATTGTAGGGAGAGTGGTCACTTTGGATAAGCTATTACCAGCAGGATAGTGAGTTTGTGTGTGTGGTTTTTGGAAAAAGGTGAGGGGGGGTGAGAAAACCTGGATTTGTGCGGGAAATGGCCCACTTTGATTATCATACACATTGTAAAGAGAGTGGTCACTTTGGATGGGCTATTACCAGCAGGAGAGTGAGTTTGTGTGGGTGTGGGGGGGGAGGGTGAGAAAACCTGGATTTGTGCTGGAAATGGCCCAACTTGATTATCATACACATTGTAAGGAGAGTGATCACTTTAGATAAGCTATTACCAGCAGGACAGTGGGGTGGGAGGAGGTATTGTTTCTTGGTCTCTGTATATATAATGTCTTCTGCAGTTTCCACGGTATGCATCCGATGAAGTGAGCTGTAACTCACGAAAGCTTATGCTCAGATAAATGGGTTAGTCTCTAAGGTGCCACAAGTCCTCCTTTTCTTTTTGCGAATACAGACTAACACGGCTGTTACTCTGAAACCTGGGGAGAATAGGAGCATGAGGCACCAAAACTACAACTCCCATAAGACACTGCAGCAGTTCAATGAACTGACCCAAAATAATTTGCTTCAGTTCAACAAATTAACTGTTTAAGTTCAGGATGGCTGGATCTGATAGCAAACCCCAACATTTTTTGGTAAAATTATTTTTTTTCCCATGGAAAATTTCACAGAAAATTTTCACAGAAGCCACATTTTCTATATCTTGACTTTTTGATACTGTCTCGCATGACCTTCTCATAAACAAACCAGGGAAATAAAACCTAGATGGAGCTATTATATGATGGGTGCATAACTGGTTGGAAAACTGTTCCCAGAGTAGTTATCGGTGGTTCACAGTCAAGCTGGAAGGGTATATTGAGTGGGGTCCCACAGGGATCGGTTCTGGGTCTGGTTCTGTTCAATATCTTCATCAATGATTTAGATAATGATACAGAGAGAACACTTATAAAGTTTGTGGATGATATCAAGCTGGAAGGGGTTGCAAGAACTTTGGAGGATAGGATTGATAATAGTTTTCAAGTAGATAAAAGGTTGTTACAGGGAGGAAGGAGAAAAATTATTCTTCTTAACCTCTGAAGATAGGACAAGAAGCAATGGTCTTAAATTGTAACAAGGGCAGTTTAGGTTGGATATTAGGAAAAACTTCCTATGAGGGTGGTTAAGCACTGGAATAAATTGCCTAGGGAGGTTGTGGAATCTCCATCACTGGAGATATTTAAGAGCAGGTTAGACAAACACCTGTTGGGGTGGTCTAGATAATACTTAGTCCCGCCACGAGTGCAGGGGACTGGACTAGATGACCTCTTGAGGTCCCTTCCAGTCCTATGATTCTATTTGGAAAAAAAAAACATTTTGACAGTAAAATTCTTCCTCTAATTATTTATTATTTATTTTTTATTATTATTAACTGTTATTATTAATAATTATTATTATTCCAGACACTCTATTTTTTCAGCCCCATGCTGAGGGTGGATAAAAGGACACAGCCTAGCAGCTCCTGTGAACTCCAACTTATTACAGGTGCTTAATATAAAGAGCCCTGCAATATACTAACCTGGCTGGCCCCATTTCTATAAATTTGGGCAACAATAACTCATACATCCTGCAGCAAAACAAAGCCAAAAAGTGGATATGTAAAGGCGGTTTACCCCATGAAAAAGAGGAAATAAATATATAAAATCACCATGTAATTTTTTTTAATGAAAGACCTTTGAACCTTTTTCTCCTTTGATAAAATTTTAAACATCTTGAAAGCATTATTGAGGTTGGTTAGTTGGGAATCTTTTTTTTTCTTGTAAGGAATGCTACTTTAGTACAGAGTCGTCGATTTTTTATGTTGTCTGTTCCTGGGAGGTTCAGGTTTGTGGAGAGGTGCCTAATTAATCTAATGTGATAAAAAGGAAAGGCATGTCTGATTGCAGACCGTGGGGTTAGTTGTCACCATCAGGCCCTGAAGGAATAAGTTGTGTGTAAGTTGTGTGTTCCGCTGTCATTATGCAACTGGATCCCTGTCTGAGTGGCACTGCAAACACATCTGTTGGTTTTGTCATCAGCAGCAAAAGAGCAAGATGTTTACAAGATGGGAAAGGGAAATAGGCTTAAATTGTATAGCTCATCATTTGGGTTTGTGGGGTTCTTGACAGGCTTTCGACTGGGCATTCAGAGCCAGGAATTCAGGCATTCAGATCTCAGTTGGAGGACTCTGAGAAAAAACACATGGGCCCCACTCATTCTTAGCCGAATTTGGTCCATTGCAGTAATTAGTGCTATGGACAAAATTAATCAACTAAGGGCCAGCTTCTAATACTTGTTATCACACTGAATAATACTTACTCCAGAAATGATCCCTTCTGCTGAAGCCAATGGGGCAGATCCTTGGCTGCTGTAAACTGTTACAGCTCCATTGATTTCATGACATCCCAGGGCTTTCTTTTCTAATAGAGTATTTTCACGTAGGCTTTCACTTTCAAGTAGTTTTCTTGGCCTCTTTCCTACAGTTCTTTACCAAGGAAGTGGCTTACCAAGGAAGTGGCATTTTGCTCACATCAGCCATCTAGGAGTTCCCATGGTTAGATGCCTTTCTCCCTACAAGTATAAGATACTATACTCTTATGGAAATAAAGCATTTCAACTGGCCTTTCTGCTAGTGGCAGCCATAAGCAACATGCCGAGTGAGACCCCTGTGCTATTGGATAACATGGAGTTTCGTCAATGCTCTATGTGTATTAAGAGCAAAGAGAGTAGCAAGAACAGTAAAAATAGATGTAAGCAGAGTCAGGATGAGCTCTACCCTGACATCTGGTGGCGAGTTGTGGTGGATTGTGGAAAAGAACTTCAGGGGCTGATCTCATTTGCATAGGCACACCCACTGCACCTAGATGGTCACTCTGGCTGCTGTAGGAGCCCCAGTTTCTCCGTTATTGGGGCAGAAAGAATAATCTGTTATTATCCTGATTACGTGAATCAAGGACAGTGGAACTGTACTTGGCCTTTTGTTATGATGGAGGGACTCGCCATCAACTAAGCAGCACTTGCTAGGCAAGGTCATGGATTCCAAAACCCAGTGAATTGAAAGAGAGGCTGGGGACAGGTATTAATACCTGGGTGGGTATGGGTCTCTGTTGTGGCCTGGCCTTAAATGCCAATTGTACTGCTGCCTCTCTCTACTGTGGAATATCAGAGCTAACTTTGAGTCCAGTAGGAGTCTAGTTACAGGCTGCTGAGCTGAATTCACTTTTGGTTAATGGTGCACCAGCACTGAGGCTCCCCTACTACAAGCTGAAATCACTAAAGAGCTAAAATTACTAAGAGCTGAAATCACTGAGTGCTTGGGGGTGGGGGGGGCTGAAGATATATTGCGGAGCGGCTGGCAAAGCAGTTTGCAGGATGGTTGGAGTGGCTCACGGGACCAGAGCAGTTTGCAGGACGGCTGGAGCGGCTCACGGGATGGCTGGTGGAGTGGAGCAGAGCAGTTTGCAGGATGGCTGGAGCGGCTCACGGGATGGCTGGTGGAGCAGAGCAGCTGGCGGAGCGGAGTGGCTTGCGGAGTGGCTGGCGGAGCGGAGCGATTCGTGGGACGGCTGGTGGAGCAGAGCGGAGTGGAGCCCCACGGAGAGGTGGGGCAGTCGGCTTCGAACCACTTAAGGTGCCACTTAACCCCCCCATTTCCACCCAGGCTGGGAGGTAAAGCTCAGAAGATAAACTTTCGAACACTGGGGCTGCACTGACCAGGGACAGAGACTTTTGGGTTGTTGGCCTTTTGGGACTTTGGGTGACTTTTGGGTTGCTGGACTCAAGAACCAAAGGGAAAGGACACAGCCCAATTTGCTTGGGATGGGTTTTGCTCATGGGTTGTGTTATGAATCCTGTCGGTGGTGTTTCCCCAACATAATGCCACATTGTTTTTCTCTGTTATTAAATGGTTTTTGCTACACTCAAACTCTGCTTGCGAGAGGGGAAGTATTGCCTCTTGGAGGCACCCAGCGGGGGTGGTATATGTTTGTCCCAGGTCACTGGGTGGGGGCTCGAGCCGGTTTTGCATTGTGTTATTGGAATGGAACCCCTAGATACTGAACCCGGCCCTTGTTGCTGCCAGCTGTGATGGGCAGAAGGGTTACACAGAGTATGTGCAGGAACTGATTTTTGTGCCTGCAAAAATGTCAACAAAAATTTAAAAACTAAAATCATTTCTACCAAAATTTTCCTTCAAAACTTTTCAAGTTTTCATCGAAAAGCCAAAAACCTAGTTTTTGGCAACTGAAAGCTGAATAATGTTTGCCAAAACTCATTCCCCTCCCCTCGCACACACACAGTTTGGCAAATGGTTTCAGTTTTGAGTTACTGAATCATAAAGAGATGCCAAACAGTGCATCCAGTGGTCTCCCACATGAGATGCTAGAAGACCCAAAACGTAGAGGTATACCAGTGTCCGGCCTGATCTAGGCTTAAAACCAGGACTTCAGGTTAGGAGGGTAAAAACAAAGAAGGGCATGGGTTGTTGTACCCGCACAGTGGTCCCAAAAGGGGTGGGGTGGGTTCACAAACATATGTAGGCACCTAAATCCTATCTCACCTGTGGTGTTTGGGGTACTGAAGCCACTCTGTGGTACCATAACCCGCTGGTGAGTTCATTTTATAGGTCTCCCTCTGTGCCTGAACCATGGAGGATATGTGTCTGTTATAACAGCAGCTGGGGATCCCAGTCTCTTTCCCTCCCCAGTTTATACTCTTAGCCCTGGGGTCCCCAGTTCAATCCCCAGTTGCCTCAGCCAAAATGGCAGGGAGCGTAGTAGCACAACACAAGAGCACATAGCTAATGGGGCAGTCCAGACCTGCTGTTACTGACCAGATGGGCCTGAGCTGGTGAGGGAGTGGAGCAAGCCTGCTCTGCTAGTGAGCCAAATGCCGTGGTTGGAGCAGCTGATCACGCCGAGACCCAGGCTTTGGGGCCAGGGCAGCCCTCTGACAGAAAAGATTTCCCGACACACACACTGTGGGTGCAAGGCCACATCCTTTTTCCCAGAAGGGAGCAGAGTCCCTGAATCTCCTGCCTCTTACCACCCCGTCCTGGCTGAGCCGTAGAAAAAGGCCCAGCCAGTGGAGGGCTCCAAAGTCCCCAGAGAACAGAAAACGGAAGGAATATCCTGAGGCGAGAGGGGATCATGCCCGGGACAGAGTCCGCGGGTGACTGGACACAGGGGCAGCTGCCTCGGGGCTGGCTGCAGAGGGAAGGCCAGGTAGCTGGGAGCTGGGGCTGGAAGCTGAGAGTCAGCGAGGGCAGGTGCCTGTTGCTGGCAGACGACCTTACAGGGCAGCGGTCTGCAACAAGAAGCCTCGGGGGCAACTGCCAGGAGAAAGTGGGGGCGGTGGGAACCCCTAAGACTACAGACGAAAGCACTGAGCTCTGTCTGGTACGGGCTGCGGGCCAGTGCTTCATTGCCCTGCAGGAGAAGGCTGGCCCAGAGGACGTACCCTGGTACTGGGCCTCCAGAGGGGCCTTTATACCTGTAATCTCCTGTCCTGGGAAGACCCTAGAGCCGGGGCGGGCAAACTTTTTGGCCTGAGGGCCGCATCGGGTTTCGGAAATTGTATGGAGGGTTGGTCAGGGGAGGGTGTGCCAGGCTGTGTGCCCCCCTCCCCCATCTGCCCCCTCTTGCTTCTGGCCCCCTGACACACCCTCCCCCCGCCCCGGGACTCCTGCCCCATCCAACCTGCCCTGTTCCCTGACGGCCCCCCCAAGACCCCTGCCCCATCCACCCCCCACCCCCGCTCCCTGTCCCCTGACTGCCCCCGGAACCCCTGCCCCTGGCTGCCCCCCGCCGCCCCATCCAATCCCCCCCTCCTTCCTGACTGCCCCCCTCCGGAACCCCTGCCCCCATTCAACCCCCCGCCCTGTTCCCCGCACTCTGACCGCCCCGACCCCTATCCACACCCCCGCCCCATGACCACCACCCCGAACTCCCCTGCCCTCTATCCAGCCCCCTTGCCCCCTTACCGCGCTGCCTGGAGCACCGATGGCTGGCAGCGCTACATCCACGCCACCCAGAGCACCGGGGCAGGCCGCAGCTCTGCAACTGTGCTGCCCGGCCACCCAGAGCCTTGAGCTGGCAGCATGGCCCGCTGAGGCTGCGGGGGCCGAGGGACAGCGGAGGAGGGGCCGGGGCGAGCCTCCCGGGCCAGGAGCTATGAGGCCGGACAGGAGGGTCCCGCGGGCCGGATGTGGCCCGTGGGTCGTACTTTGCCCATCTCTGCCCTAGAGGCTGGGTGAGGAACTGTTGGGTTGATCTTACTGTAACTGTTGAAAGCAACCGTGACCAGGACGTTTGTACTTTTTATTTCCGGCAGCCTTCACAAAGCACCTTCTGTTACTCTAAATACATGAGTGTTGATGGGGAACCACCAAGGGCTAGGAGCCGTATCATAGAATCATAGAAGACTAGGGCTGGAAGAGACCTCAGGAAGTCATCTAGTCCAACCCCCGGCTCAAAGCAGGATCGACCCCAATTGAGCCATAGAGCCCAGTGCATGGCATACCTAGAATGCGTGAGTACACGTTAGTGATCCACAGAGCACCTACACCTAGCAGGGACAGGTGTAACACAGCGCTTGCAGAATCATCCTCTAATAGGGTCAGTTGTAATATCATGACTGCTCATCCCTCTGTGTTTCTGTTCTCCCATCTCCTTCTTTCCTCAAAACTCAGCAGTGGTGTCTCGGTAGGACCCTCAAGTATGTTGGGCATCAAAGGAAGGTGAACAAAGATACACATGTATATATTCCTGACACAGATAGTAAAAAGAACATTAAAATCTCCAATTTCAAACAAGTCCTTTTGCCCAGCAACCTGCCAGGCCTACAAAAATAATCACTGGTGTTCAAAGAACAGATGGCAGCCATCCTAGATCCAGGGCTCCAGATGCACTGAATTCTACAACATTCTCGTTTCCTTTTACAAGGCAACAAAAACCCTCCATAAAATCAACCTTTGTTTTTCCACGCTGAAGCCATACAGGGCATATGGGGTGGGTGTCTCATGGGACACAGGGAGTGTGGGGTTTCTTTCCCTCTCTAAGACAAAGTTGGCTCATCCCACTATGAACATGTTAACGGGGGCAAGAAGAGAACCTGAGGTAACTACCCGTCCTGACCCCTGGCCAAAACTGACTGGTAGGAGCATACTCCAATGTGAAGCTTGGAAGCTTGGAGAATCATCGGGGCATTGATCCTAGTGGAAATTCCAGATGAAATGTGTCCAGTTGGTTCTGATGGGTTCATACTGGCTAACTAGTGGGAAAGAATGACAGTGTCATCTGGGCCTCCTCTAGTGACCAGTGGAGATAAGCAGAAACAAGCAGAGACCGGATGAAAAATTCTAGTGAAGCCTTACTGGAATTTCTACCAAGGGAGGCAGAGAGAAGACCAGTGAGCCAAATTCTGCCCTCAGTTACACCCATGCAACACCATGATCATCAATGAGGTTACCTGAGTGTAACTGAGGGCAGGATTTGGTCCACTTACATTAAAGGAGGAAGCTGAGGACTTATTACCGAGGCATTTTTACAGCCTCATGCCTACAGTAACTGAGCACTTAAGCAACATTAATTAATGAAACCTTACGTACCCTGTTAGGTATTGTTATGCCTACTGAAAACTTAAGTGACATGACCTCGGTCAGACAGGAGGTCTGTGGCAGTGTCAGGCATCTGATTACAGATCGTCTGAATCACAAGTCAGAGCCTTAACTATAGGACCATCGTTCTTCTTAGCTGCCTTGGCCCCTGTTTTTCATGCAACATTTTATTGTAAAAATAATTTAAGATGAGATTTACAGGTTAGAGCTTGACAAGGTTGAATGCATTTTACAAAGGTATTGGACTTTTAAAGCAGTGTTCCGCTTTGAATGTATGGTATACTTTAAGGGTCACGGAGAGGGAAATCTGGTCTAATTGTGAAAACTCACTTGCTGGCAGCATTTGGAGGAGAAATCAGAAAGGGGGAGTTTTAACTGCACTGCAAAAGCAACAGGGGGAAATCCAGAGGGGAGCAGAGGAATCAGGAAAGGAAGAAATTTAACAGAAAAGTCCATCCACTAAGAGTCAAACTTTGAATTAAAGGGACTATAAATTCACCCTGGAGTACCTGTCACTCATGGCAGCTCCAGGAACCGACAATGGAACCAGAGCCCTGTAATTCAGTTACCTGTCGTTCGTTCTGCATATCGTACCTGTTATTAATCTACTCAGGGCCACTGGGGAATGGGGAGGGAAGCAAAAGAGGGAATTTGCTCCAGGCTCCCCATTTGCGAGGGACCCCAAACCCCAGGAATTTGAATGAATGGAGTTGCCACCTGGGGCATGGGGCTCGCTGTGCTACTCAGGTTTGGCCTGGCCGCACATCTATCATGATGGAGGGACAGTTGGGACAACTTTGAATGAGTGATGACCCTGTGCACCAGGTCACAATGCCATTCCCTCAAATTTGGCCTTGCCGGCACTCCGTCGACAGAAGAGCAGCTGGGCCCAACCTGAGTGGCGTGGCACTGTGACCCTATGTGCCAGGTTGCAACATCCAGAGCAGGCAGCCGGTCCCAGCCCTGCAGGACAGGAGCTGCTATTGATTGGTGAGTGCGGGGGTGCTCACTCTCCAGCCCCGTGTCCCCTGAGGCTTCTGTTTCAGATTTTGCCCTGGGCCCCCAAAACCTCTGTCCGGCCCTGGATCTACAGCAGCCATATGAATCACAGGCATTTGCAGCTTTGTCCTTTATAGTGTGCTACGACAAAATGCATGCAAGTGCAGTAGCCGATTTCCCGGAACGCATGGCAGGGTTCCATGCACCTGAGAGCCCAGTGGCCCCAAACATTTAACAAGAGTCTCAGTTATTAGACTGCAGTAAAAAGATCCAGAGATCCCAAGAATTGTTTTATCAGGGAGAAGACACAGGCAAACACAAACAGAGCAGAGGGAGTGCTTGGCTAACAAAATTTATGACTCTTGATTAGGTATTTCGTGCCTAGATATTATAGCAATCGGCACATTAGAAATCCAATAGCTGGAGAGACAGAGGGAAAAACAATATTTAAATGACCCTCCTCCCCAAAATGCACTAAGAGAGTAAGTGATGTAATTTGATGAACATAGACACTACCACTGAGGATCAGACCTGTGGTCCATCTAGCCCAGTATCCTGTCTCTGACAGTGGTCCATACCAGCTTCTTTAGAGGAAGCTGCAAGAACCCTCTTAGATTAAAAAAACTACGGTGATATAAAATTAACCTGGCATACATTAAATGAATTAAAAATGGGCTGATTGGTCTCAGAATCTACATGTAAATGGCGAATTGTCATCAAGTGTATGTTTCCAGTGTGGTCCTGCATGGAACGGTTCTTGGCCCTCTGCTATTTAACACTTTTATCAATGATCTGGAAGAAAACATAAAATCATCACTAATAAAATTTGCAAGGGACAAAAAAATTGGGGGAGTGGTAAATAATGAAGAGGACATGTCACTGATTCAGAGCTATCTGGATTACTTGGTAAACTGGGTCCAAGCAAACAATATGTGTTTTAATACAGTTAAATGTAAATGTATACATCTAGGAGCAAAGAATATAGGCCACACTTACAGGATGAGGGACTCTATCCTGGGAAGCAGTGAATCTGAAAAAGATTTGGGGTCATGATGGATAATCAGCTGAACATGAGCTCCCAATGTGATGCCATTACCAAAAGAGCTAATGTGATCCTAGAATGCATAAACAGGGAAATCTCAGGTCGGAGTAGGTGGGTTATTTTTTCTCTGTATATGACACTGGTGTGACTGCTGCTGGAATGCTGTGTCCAGTTCTGGTGCCCACAATCCAAAAAGAAGGTTGATAAATTGGAGAGGGTTCACAGAAGACCCATGAGAATGATTAAAGGCTTTGGAAATGCAATTGTAATGCACATTGGAAAACATAATCCCAACTATACGTATACAATGATGGGGTCTAAATTAGCTGTTACCACTCAAGAAAGAGATCTTGGCGTCATTGTGGACAGTTCTCTGAAATCATCCACTCAGTGAGCAGTAGCAGTCAAAAAAGCAAACAGAATGTTGGGAATCATTAAGAAAGGGATAGATAATAAGAAAGAAAATATCATATTTCCTCTATATAAATCCATGATATGCCCACATCTTGAATATTGCATGCAGATGTAGTTGCCCCATCTCAAAAAAGACATGTTGGAATTGGAAAAGGTTCAGAAAAGGGCAACAAAAATGATTAGGGGTATGGAGCATCTGCCATATGAGGAGAGATTAACAAGACTGGGATTTCTGAGGCTGGAGAAGAGATGACTAAGGGGGGATATAATAGAGGTCTATAAAATCATGACTAGTGTGGAGAAAGTAAATAAGGAAGTATTATTTACTCCTCATTACACAAGAACTCGGGGTCACCAAATGATATTAATAGGCAGCAGATTTAAAACAAACAAAAGGAAGTATTTTTTCACACAACACACAGTCAACCTGTGGAACTCCTCGCTAGAGGATGCTGTGAAGTCCAAGACTATAGCAGGGTTCAAAAAAGAACTAGATAAGTTCACAGATGGAGGATAGGTCCATGAATGGCTATTAGCCAGGATGGGCAGAGATAGTGTCCCTAGCCTCTGTTTGCCAGAAGCTGGGAATGAGCAACAGGGGATGGTTCATTTGATGATTACCTGTTCTGTTCATTCACTCTGGGGCACCTGGCATTGTCCACTGTCAGAAGACAGGATACTGGGCTAGATGGACCTTTGGTCTGAACCAGTATGGCCATTCTTAAGGTTAAGGGGTGAATTGATTACAGTCTATTAGCAGCTATGTGAGGAACAAATGTTTATTAATGGGCTCTTCAATTTAGCAGAGAAAAGTATAATTTGATCCCAAGGCTGGGAATTAAAGCTGAAAATAAGGATGCAAATTTTTAATGGTGAGAGTAATTCACCATTGGAACAGTCATGGTGGACTCTCTATCACTGACATTTTAAATCAAGATTACATGTTTTTCTAAAAGCTCTGCTCTAGGAATTATTCTGGGGCAGTTCTCTGCCTGGTGTTATACAGGACGTCGGACTAGGTGATCATAATGTCCCTTCTGGTCTCAGAATCTGTGAATCTCAGAGCAATAAATGCCACAACAATTGTCCATGGTGTGAAAAAGTATTTTCTTTGACCAGTTTTGAAGTTGCCACCACTCAATGGCATTGAATGTCCCCTGGTTCTTATGTCATGGGCAAAGGTGAAGAGAAGTTCTCAGTCTGCTTCATTATTTTGTATATTGTTGTTCCTCTCTTCTCTAAGGGTAAACAAATCAAATGTTTCAGTCATATGAGAGTTTTTCCATACCCCTAATCAAGAGAAGGCTCACTCAAAATCTTTTACTTTAGGGAAACTGAATAGTTCAAGGTATTGGTAGTGAAATGTAGCTCTTTCACCTCCAGATCACCCATTTCAATCCAGCCTAGGTCTGTAGGGAATGTACAGTATTGCCGTCTGATGGCTCTGCTGAAATGAGATAGCAATTTCACTCCAGCTCTTTGCTGATCGGAGGCCCCATCACCACTAGCATGGTTACAGCAAAGAGGCGAGAGAAATTGACCTGCCTTCTCACTTCGAGAAGCAATCCTTCCAGGTCAGCAATCCATTCTGAAGAATGACTAAGCTGAAGACACTAAGTGCATGTGAAAAATATGCAAGTGTTTTCCAAAGTTGCCAAATAGTTTAGGCACATTTTCCTTAGCCCTAAAACTTTATTTTAAAAATAATACAGCCTTATCTATCCCTCATCACCATGGTATCTAGATGCATTATCAACATTGCCGAAAGCCAGCAAATTGTCTAAAGTTAATTTTTTTGGTTCTTTGTCCCTTTTCATGAGCACTTAGATTCTTTCTTTCCGCAAAGATTCTTTCTGATTTTGGCTATGTCTACAGAACAGAGTCCATACCGGCATAGCTACATCTTCAGAGCTATGCTGACATAATCCCATAGGATAGGCACAGCCTACACCGATGGAAGGAGTTTTTCCATCCGTGTAGGAACACCATGACCCCGAGCAACAGTAGTTAGAGTGACAGAAGCATTCTTTCATCGACATAGCTCTGTCTACATCAAGGAATAGATTGGCATAGCTACAGTCCTCAGTGGGTGGAGTTTTTATACCCCTGGCTGATGCAGTTATGTTGACCTAAATTTTAGTTGTAGACCAGGCCTAAGTTACTCTTTTGGGGAGGTTGTTGTTATTGTGGGAAAGCTAATTGAAGAGTTAAAAGAAACAAAACAAATGAGTGAGACAAGGTGCGTGAAGTAATATTTGTATCCTGGAACAGATACAGCTACACCTACCCTGCACAAAGCAAACTAGCCAGTTGTGATTCATCTGGGAGGGAGTGGTTGTTTCAGGGGACAGGAGTTGTGAATGGTGAGTCTTTCACTCCTGAGTTAGTGGTTCGATTCTGACCTAAGTCACTAATCCTGAATATGGTTACCCAAATGGTGGTTACTAATGAACGGATGTCTGTATCCCAAACATACCAGCAGTCAGGGCATTTGTTGAGGTTCACGTGCCACTAGTAAGGTTTCTCTTTGATCCCAGAGAACATAGTGGCTCCTGTGTCATGAGAGAAGAAAGAGGGGGATGGGACAAATAAGAGAAGAGTTGTAAGGATGCATATATCTATAATTGAACTGAGGGGTTCAGTGAACTCCAATCTTCACTTCCTCTTATGGAGTAGAAGGGAGTAATGTCAGCTTAATAGGACATTCTTGAGGTGATTTTTCCTGTACACTATTATTTCTAAACATAATGGACCAGATCCTCGGCTGGTAAAAATTAATATAACTACACTTACGTCAGTTGAGGAGCTGGCCCAGTATCCATGACTGTCTTTCTATATTAACATTAAGGCCCAGGCACCGTAGGGTTTCCATGGTTTGTTTTAAAGCTGGGTGTCGCCCACACAAAAGGGAAATGTCTTTCCCATTGGCCACCGGTATGCACCGACAAGAGCAGGGCAATAAAATGTGACAGCAAGGGATGTGATGACAGCTCTCGGTCTATAATGTATACCTCCCAGGCTGTACTTGTGCATCTGTTTTATATTGAGGTTGGTTGTATGTGTTCTAACTGGACATTTTGGAAATACTGGAGCGTTTTGTCATTTCCCTCCTTGCAGACGGTACCAGGAGAATTACCAAGGAGCTATAAGGTGCTGGCTTAGCTGGATCGCAGAATGTTCTCCCTGTTAAAGGGCCAGGTAAAGGCACTGGAACTATAGACCCTTGCCTATGGCCCCATCTCCCAGAGTCACACAGCAGATAGGAACCTCAGCTTTCATTTAAAAAAATATGTTTCTCACCTTCACCGATGCAAAGAAAAACCTGACATCTGACTGAGTCTGCAGAGAGTCTGAAACAATAGCTCCAAGAAATGTGTATCCCTCCATTCATCTTAACTTTGAAAGCTATTGACACTCCAAGGAAGGGCAAGAGGGTATAAGGGGCCCTATGTAGAGTGCACTAGGGCCTCGGATTGCCTTAATTTGACCCTGCTTTGGTGTACTGTCCGTATGTAACAGCAGGATTTTGATGTAGGACCTTGATTACTACAGTACAGACCCCCAGCACTTGAGCTAAAGGACTAATGTTGTTAGCCAATAGCAGTAGTAGACTCTTATCGCTAGTGAGCCATTACAGGCAGATGTGACACACCCTTTGCCGGCTGAATCCTTCTCCCCCCCAACTCCACCATCACACAGTCCGGCTCTACATTACAGTACATTACAGTACACCTGCAAGCTGATTTCTGACTATAAAGGGGCAGTACACAGAAAATAGGATCAGAGCTAAGGACACCACCCTCGCCATAGCTAGAAAGTGGTGACTATTCAAAACAGTAATAAAAACAAGTGAATGGAGACTGTCATCAAAGGTTTACCAGTTGGACCTTCTTCCCTCTGTCCCCCCTCACATTCATTCATTCCAAGCGGAGTGGAGTGTTTTTTAATTATTTGCTATGAAGAAGCTGAATAGTTATGCTCTTTCTCCTACCCTGTCTGTCTATTTGAACTGTAACCACCCTAGTGGAGGCACTGTCTCCAGCCATGCGTACATACAGCCGCTAGTGTGACTTGGGCTCCGTCTTGGTCAGGGGCCCCTTAACACTACCATAATGCATATAATAACAAGGACCTATGCAATCAGTTGGTCAGGTGGCTAATAGTTTCATGGGGTGATTTACTGGACTAAGCCACAGGGTTGCACTTCCTAGAACAACATGTTCAAGTCCCTGAAGGATCAGGTTAGCTCTGCATCCTCCCAAACAAAAAAAATTTGGCTCCATGCAGCTTACCGCGTGAAAGTTTTCCATATGAGACCTTTCAACCCAAAGTCGTGCCTGCTCTGTGGGGATATGTGAAAGGTCCCAGGGCGTTTGGAAAAATTCATCCTTTCTCCAGCTGTCGTTCAATGCACTGTGCACCCTCACTACCATCCAGAAGCCGCTGCATTTCAATGGCATGTGAGCATGAAACGCTCAAGCTGCTTTGGGATCCTTTGGGTTGAAAGGCACTCTATCCGTATTCCAAGTTACGACAATTGCAGCAGTGCCCAAGCAGATCACATACTTTAGTGACAGCTTTTCACTGCCATGAGCAATCCATGGTCTGGGTTGGTTGCAATAAGAAGTCTGTTTCATGTTAACCATTTCCAAATGGATTAAACTAGAAACCTGGAGAAATTTCCACCATCCTGTACAATCTCCCACACAAGGGAAACATGTTTTAAAAGAACACTGTCAGGAATAATAGTCTGTCTGTTATGTTTTCCAGACACATTGACCCAAGATTTGAAATGTTGATAACCTTCAAGCTCTCGAGAGCTGAAATTCCTTCATTAGGGCAAAGAGCCTTTCCTTATCAGACAACAGTGAAGTAGAATAAATTGCTTGCTGACACGTATCAATAGCTTCTGCCAAATTATACATGATTTAAGGCAACTAATGCACTATGTGATGATAGCTGAAAGCAGACATATCCCAAAAGATATATTACTTACCACCTGCTTGGACCAGATGCATAAAAATTATTCAATACAATTCAGGACAGCTTTGCACTTCTAAAATTATGATATGGAATTTCAGTTGAGTTTTTCATGGTAGTTTCCATGACACAATGTTCTCGCTTTATGATACAGGTAACAATAACTACAAGAAATACTACAGGATTCTATAGCGATCATCCAACATGAGAATTGGTTGAGAAATGAAAAACTAGTTCAGTGAAAAACATAGAAGTTTTCATTTTGAAATTTTTGGGGGTGTGGGGTGTGGGCACGCCTTTTGTTTTGGAGATATTTTTGTAAAATGATTGCATCAAACTTTTTTCTCCAAATCATCATGAAAATGGTTATTGAAATATTTCATTTAGCAACACCTGGCTTTTGGTAAAAGAATATGTTTGATAAACATTCTGATTATATTTTCTATGGTGTTTTCACTAAAATTACAAGTAACGTTTTCATTTAAGAAATGTAGTGAATTTTTTGGCAAAAACAGAAAGTTAGATAATGTTGAATTTTTGTGAAAAGTGTCGAAAAGAGGTAATTTTTAATTTTTTTAAAACCTACTCTTTTGTTTTAAAAATTGCGACTACTTCTATCTCAAATCCTGCAGTATCACTGCAGTAAGGAGTCGTGTTTTGAACTAGTATTATTGTACTGGTGTTATAAGGGTAGCAATGCTAATTCCATTATACCTAGAGGCCTCCACTATTCTATTCTATTCCCAGCTCTTCAACTAGCCTGCTTGGTGACATTAAGCATGTCACAGCCCCTTTCTGTTCCTCAGTTTCCCCATCTGTAAAACTGAGATAATGATACTGACGACCTTTGTAAAACACTTTGAGATCTACTGACAAAAAGTGTTGTATAAGAACTGGGCTTACAACTGTTATGTTCAGTGCTGCACAAGCACATTGGAAGAGGTAGTCCCTGCCCCAAAATGTGTGCAATCTAACCAGACAAGCTTGGCAATAGGATGAGAGAAAATAATATTCCTATCCATATTTTACAGATGGGAAACTGCTGCACAGATGGATTCAGTGACTTGCTAAAGGTCTCACAGGAAACATGTAGCAAAGCCAAGAAATGAACCTGGCTCTCCCAAGGCCTACTCTACGCCTTAAACGCATGATCAGTCTTCCGCTTTGCTGCCACTCATGCTTATACTTAGAATGAAGATACTGCCAATATCTACAATGGACAGATTATAATCACCAGTATTCAGATATGTGGCTATTTTATGCTTTTCCTTTCCTAGACTAGAGGCAGTGATCACAGAGGAGGGAGAGCCAGGATACCTGGGTTTTATTCCTGATTCTGCTTCTGACCTTGAACAAACAACGTATCCTCTTAACCAAGTAACTAGGGGATGAGTCAGATATGTTCCCATCGTGACACCTATTACTCCCCCACTGCAATTAAAGATGGGAGAGACCAAAGCCAAAAACATGCATGTAGACTGCAATAGAAGACATCGACAGATGTCAAGATAAATGTCCATTGTTAGGGCCTCAGCCACAGATGGCACTTAGAATCACCAGTTCCAACATGTAGGCGATTCTCTGGCATGAAAGTAGACACCATATGTTTGCAAGAAGACACACAAGGGGACAAAAGCACCAAGCATCCCTGGTATGCATACTGCTGTGAACATCGAAAGCAGCACGATACTTGTACATGGCAAAAGACAGGTGAAAAATGGTGGTGTGAAACACCGTGCTACAATGGAACTTAGCACCGCTAAAATGGACCAAATTGCAGCTGTAGTTTCTGTTTACAAACCACCAGGTGCAACTTCCATCGGGACACCATGTGGGATTTCCTAGTGTAACCCACAGGCCTCCTTGGTGTGGTGCTCTGTCCCCTCTAGCGACACCTAGACCACTTAGAGATTAATGAGTCTCCTACAGCCTTAGCTAAGGGCCCGGTGGCTTTTAGCTCGTGCAGTAGAGGCTTATGCACTAAGCTCCAGAGATCTCAGGTTCAATTCTGCCCACCAACAACGGGGGGTCTGTCGGTGTTACAGTAGCAATGACAACAATGGGAGAGAAGTGGAGAAGCAAGCAGCAACAACCAAACTGACCCTGCTGTATGATCCTAAGCACAAATGTAGCTTCTAAAGTGCATGATGGACCAAGGGGTGCAATCTCAACTTAGCCTGGGTCAACTCTGAAAATGCAGGCAACTTCAGAAGGGAGGTCACCCCAAGGTTGCAGCATAGACCAGTGCAAGTCATTACAGAGGCTTTAGTGCAATCCAGGAAAACAAAGTACCTGCCAATATTCAATTCCAGGAAGGCTTTATCTCTGAACTGGAGGAATCCATCTGTAATATTACTCCAACACATGAGTACTATGGAGAAATTTGTCTCCCTGGTGTTGAAGACTGTCCAAAGCACATCCCTAGGGGATATTGGACACTATATCTACCTGGACTTTCAAAACAAACAAGCAAATTACATGAAATGTTTAGAACTGTTTGACTTGGATCTCTTCAGTGAAGAAACTCTTGGACTTGGGGAAATGCTTATGATAGAGATCAGAAAAGAGCAGCCAGTACCCTGGCTGTTCATTGCCTATACACATGCCCAGCCAGATTTCCCCAACATGTGAAGACTCATTTATACAGACAATCTTTGCATTGCCACTCAATCAGAAAGATTGAGGACACAGAGCATTCTAACTGGCTCCCTGAGCGTACTTGGAGAATATTATCACACATAGTTCCTGAATGCCAACCCTAGGAAGACACAAGCATGTACTTTCCATCAGTCCAAGCAAAAAGTCCAGGTATCCTGGGAGGGTACAATCCTTGAGCACTATGAACATCCAGTGTATGCTGAAGTCACATTAGACAGAATGCTGGCATTCAAGGAGCACATCCAGGAGCTGAAAAAAAAAAAAGTGAACTCCGGGAACTGTGTACTCCAGAAACTGACCAACACAAAACAGGGAGCTGACCACAAAAGACTGCAAGCAACCAGTCTTACCCTGTGTTACTCAGCTGTGGAGTGCTGTGCCCCATTCTGATCACACCTGAGCCATGAACACAGAATTGATACTGAACTCAATCAATTCTGAAGGATCATCCCAGGGATGTTGGAACTGACTCCCAAACGGTCACTATTCTACCTCCCAGGGACTGCATCATCATCAGAGAGGCAGGATGCCTTCGGTAAAAAGGAGAGACAAAAACAAGTGCAGGATCCAAGACGTCCAATGCAATGGCTTGTGTTATGCAGGAGGTCACAGTAGATGAATATAATGGTCTCCTTTAGCCTTAAAATCTCTGATTTTCTGAAAGGGAAATCCATTGGGATATACAGCCTTCCACTGCTAAGTCCCTGCGTTAAATCCAGATGGGTAGTGATCAAAGGTCACTACCTGCTGGCTGTGGGGGTGGCTTCAGTCCACGAGAACTCACCAGCACTGATACGGCTTCTGATTGGCATTACAGCAGAGAGGTCAGGGACTGTAACAGTGGGTCCTAGTGGAATGAAACAGGAGGGAGAGCTCTTACTGAACCAGCCAAGGGTCCGCATGAGCCGGGGCAGTCAGTCCTGCTTGTTCACCTGGGGAGAGGAAGGAGAGCTGCCTTCACCTCTGCTTCACCTCACACTAATGTGCTACCTGCAGAGTCTCACTCGTAGGCTGTCTACACCACAGGCTAAGTGTGGGATTGCCCTGCTCAAGTGCACATGCTCACACACGCTCTTATCAAGCTAGTATTGGTATGTGGTGAAGCAGAGAAAACACCCACCAGCATGGAAGGGCTTAAAGAAAGCCTTTGGGCCCAGCTAGCCCTGTCCCATCAGACCTGTAGCCAATGCCAGGCCTGGGGAGGAGAGAAAAGGAGGGAACCTAGCTCAGTTTGGGGCTGACCGGAGAAGAGGCAGGAGCTAGCTGCCTCCATACCTGAGGGAAGGATCACTGGCCTGCTGGCCACCAGGAACCAAGCACCATCTGCCTGGCCAAAGGAGATGGAGAAAGAGGCCGAGGGGCACGCGGCCTGAGGGGAACCCAGGTGACTGAAGCACAGAGACCATGTCGCCGCCCAGGGTCCACAATGGGGCACTACTAGCAACAAGCCACCATAAGAGTTTGGACTAAAGGGGCCAGGCCCCAAACTGAAGGGGAAACAGTAGGAAGTAGCCCAGGGCAGCGGACATAGACTCCTTGCTGGGAGGTCCCCAACCCAGGGCTTGACTTACACAGGGCTCTGGGCTAACACCTGGTGGAGTGGGAGAACCTAGGTCCCCCTACCCCGCTGCCTTAAAGACTGAGGCGTCCCGACCACAGAAGCAGGGAGCAGGAAGTCAAGCATTCCAACTACTCGGGCCCTCTGAGCCCCCTGTTGCCGAGTATAAATAGCAGTGTAGCTGTGGTGGCCTGGGTAGCAACCGTGAAGGCTTGGCTGAGCCATGCCGAGTACATTCCCACTGGTTTGGGTGGGTTTGTACTCAACTCAGCTCAGCCAGGCATCTGCTACCATGACTGCTTGGCTGTTTATACTCAGTCTAGCTCAATGAGGAAAGGTTGAGACCCACTGAGGTATAGAACTCAGGCATCCCGGCTCTCAGTCCTCTAGCCTGGGCTTCTGAGCAGCCCCTCAAGCTCCCTCTTCTTCCTGCTCCTTCCCTGCTCATTGTGCTTCCATCTTCTTCTGCACCTCTTGATGCAGCACACTGGGGAGGACTATGCGGCCAGCCTGCCCTGAGCAGCACTAGAAGATAGCCATAGTGTGAGGCAGACAGGCTGTTCCAGATACACGCTCCAGGTAAGGGGCAAACTAACACAATAAGTATGTCCCCTTTAACAAAGTCTCAGAGAAAGAGGCGTTTATAAGGCCCTGTTAGGATCCCCAGGATCTGTGCTCTGCTCCAGCTTTTAAACAGTTCCTTGGAGGAGCCCCCTTCTGTGTGGCTGACCCCGTAAGTGTCCCCCTCTTCCTTCAGGTTTGGTCACACGGCTTCTACGCCTCTGAGACTGAGCCTCTGGGGTCCAGCACTCCTGTTTCACACTGTGAGCTCTGCCCAGCGCATCCTCCTGGTCAGAGCCTTGTACACTCTTTGGGGACCGGTGTACCTCAAGCAAGTATTTGCACCTCGAGTCTCCTGCTCCGCTCCAAGAACAGCATTAACCCTTTTGCACCTGCTGAGGAGAGATGCTAAGTATAGCGGGAAACTGAGGCACGCAGCAGTGTCATGAAAATATTGCAGAACATTCCTACTTTGTCACAAGCCATTACCTCAGGACCTTGGCTCAGAGCTCCCAAGCATAAAGTGCACAAATAAAGTCTCTGTGCTCAGCCATGCTAGTGCCTTAGAACAGCCATCACCCATAGCAGCCTATGGGGCTTCTACCATCTGATTCCCCACAGACTGTTCTGGTCGTGAGGGCCTGTCTGACCCTTAAAGGGGTCGTATACTCCTGCATCTCCCCCACATTAAAAGACTCTGAGGCATCAGACCATTCACCCCGATGGTGCCCAGGGAGAATAGCCCCATGCTGGGTCAGCTGACTAGGGCTTGCTGGGCTCAGGCTGCAGGGCTGTGAAATTGCAGTGTAGACTCTGGGTTTGGGCTAGAGCCTGGCCTCTGAGACTCCGCAAGGGGGAAGGGTGTCAGAGCCCCAGCGGCATGTCTACTGCAGTTTTCAGCCCCACGAGCCCGAGTCAGCTGACCCCGGCTCTGAAACTCAGTACCGTGCAGTGTGGACGTACCCTCTGAGGTCAGCAGCGGTGCTGCAGGGCGGGAGAATGGTGACCCTGAGCCCTGGGCAAATGCTGGGAAAGGGGGTGGAACCAGGAACCGGATGGAACACCAGTTCTTTTCTTTTAATGGGTGTAAAGAGCTGACAGCTCTGGACAGGGTCATGCCTGGATGGCACTTTCAGAGGGGCTTTCCCGCTGGAGGAGCCACGGCCATACCTCTGGCTCCTAAAAACACAGTCCCCACTATATCACAGCTGTGTGATCCCTCTCTGGCCCACTGCAGAACGGCTCCTGCTCTAGAAGTCCAAGTATAGCCCATAGGTTTGCAACTTGTGACTCCTCCCTTGCCAATCCCCAGTGGTTTAAAAAACGACTAAGCCTCCTGCAGGAACTGGGTCTAGAGTTGACAGGCCCTCGGACTAACAGTCACATGATCCAAACAAAATGATCAATCCTGATCTAGTGGGCGAGGTTAGGATGGTCTTAGGGTTAATGCACTTGCCTGGGACTCAGGAGATCTGAGATCCAACATCTCTGCTCTGCCATGTACTATCCTGTAAAAAGAAAAGGAGGACTTGTGGCACCTTAGAGACTAACAATTTATTTGAGCATAAGCTTTTGTGAGCTACAGCTCACTTCATCAGATGCATTCAGTGGAAAATACAGTGGGGAAATTGTTGAGATCATGGTGGAATTCCTCAAGGGTTTCTTTTCCATGGGTCCAGATGATGAAGATGTCATCAATGTAGCTCAAGTAGAGTAGGGGCATTAGGGGACGAGAGCTGAGGAAGCATTGTTCTAAGTCAGCCATAAAAATGTTGGCATACTGGGTACCCATAGCAGTACCACTGATTTGAAGGTATACATTGTCCCCAAATGTGAAATAGTTATGGGTGAGGACAAAGTCACAAAGTTCAGCCACCAGGTTAGCCGTGACATTATCGGGGATACTGTTGCTGACGGCTTGTAGTCCATCTCTGTGTGGAATGTTGGCTTAGAGGTCTTCTACATCCATAGTGGCCAGGATGGTGTTTTCAGGAAGATCACTGATGGACTGTAGTTTCCTCAGGAAGTCAGTGGTGTCTCGAAGATAGCTAAAAGTGCTGGCGGCGTAGGGCCTGAGGAGGGAGACTACATAGCCAGACAATCCTGCTGTCAGGGTGCCAATGCCTGAGATGATGGGGTGTCCAGGATTTCCAGGTTTATGGATCTTGGGTAGCAGATAGAATACCCCTGGTCGGGGTTCTACGAGTGTGTCTGTGCGGATTTGTTCTTGTGCTTTTTCAGGGAGTTTCTTGAGCTGGTGGTATAGTTTCTTTTGGTAACTCTCAGTGGGATCAGAGGGTAATGGCTTGTAGAAAGTGGTGTTGGAGAGCTGCCTAGCAGCCTCTTGTTCATATTTCGACCTATTCATGATGACGACAGCACCTCCTGTGTCAGCCTTTTTGATTATGATGTCAGAGTTGTTTCTGAGGCTGTGGATGGCATTGCGTTCTGCACTGCTGAGGTTATGGGGCAAGTGATGCTGCTTTTCCACAATTTCAGCCTGTGCACGTCAGTGGAAGCACTCTATGTAGAAGTCCAGTCTGTTGTTTCGACCTTCAGGAGGAGTCCACCCAGAATCCTTCTTTTTGTAGTGTTGGTAGGAAGGTCTCTGTGGGTTAGTATGCTGTTCAGAGGTGTGTTGGAAATATTCCTTGAGTCGGAGATGTCGAAAATAGGATTCTAGGTCACCACAGAACAGTATCATGTTCGTGCAGGTGCAGGGGCAGAAGGAGAGGCCCCGAGATAGGATAGATTCTTCTGCTGGGCTAAGAGTATAGCTGGATAGATTAACAATATTGCTGGGTGGATTAAGGGAACCACTGTTGTGGCCCCTTGTGGCATGTAGTAGTTTAGATAGTTTAGTGTCCTTTTTCTTTTGCAGAGGAGCAAAGTGTGTGTTTTAAATGGCTTATCTAGTTTTTGTAAAGTCCAGCCATGAGGAAGTTTGTGTGGAAGGTTGTTTTTTTATGAGAGTATCCAGTTTTGAGAGCTCATTCTTAATCTTTCCCTGTTTGCTGTACAGGATGTTGATCAGGTGGTTCCGCAGTTTCTTTGAGAGTGTGCGGCACAAGCTGTCAGCACAGTCTGTGTGGTATGTAGATTGAAATGGATTTTTTACCTTCAGTCCTTTTGGTACGATGTCCATCTGTTTGCATTTGGAAAGGAAGATGATGTCTGTCTGTATCTGTGCGAGTTTTTTCATGAAGTTGATAGATTTCCACTCCATACGGCTAAATTCAGTGCCTTGCATAATGACAGGTTTCAGAGTAGCAGCCGTGTTAGTCTGTTAGGGTTAGGGTTAGCTTTAGGGTTGCTACTCTGAATACTAACCTGTGTGACCTTGAGCAAGTCAAATCTTCCATTGCCTCACTTCCCCATCCTGCTTCTCTACTGAGGTGCTGCAAAGAGGGATTTGTTGGTCTCTGGGAGGTGCACATGAACTCTGGTGACAGAAGCTGCATAAGTAGGTAGAAATTGCAAATATCAGAGCTCTAATTCAAGCCTCTGTACGTGCATCAGTCTCACCATCTCATTACAAAACTCAGCAGGGGATCCAGTTTCTCCATCCACTTTTACATTGTATTTAACCTTTGTAATTACTGACCAAATCACACTCTCTGTAGGCAACAATTCCCCCACACCATCACCAGCATGGTTGGAATCCAGCCCCTTTAATACTGCCACCGAGGCTGCAATCACGTGAACAAAAGGAATTACTCCGTCTGCTAGCAGCAGTAGTAGGCTATCTTTCAGTGGCTCAGCCATTAGCAAAGGGCAGTGACACACTCTGCCAGTGTTTTACTCAAGCAAAACTCCAGCTGAAACCAATGGACGCCTGGCCTGAGAAAATTTGGCTCTCTCTCTTTAATTACACAGTGCTTTCAGATTCACTTTGTATGGAAGACAAAACACCACGGGAGGTTTTTATTGTCCTGTAGCTGAGTCCTCAGGGAAGCCTGGGTTATTCAAATAAGACTTTAAAACTAATAATTAGGAAATCCTTTCAAATGAAAGTCATACAGAAGGCTGAACAAATTCCAGGGGCCAGCGCCTCAGTGTGGTAAATTGTCATAGGCCCAAAACCTCAGCTGACACAGGATAACACCGCTCTGTTGAAGTCAGTGGAGTTACACACGCTGACACCAGCTGAAGTCTTGGCCTTTAACTTTTCAGAGTAGGGCCCCTTATGTTTGGGACTAGAGGAACAGCAGTGCCACAGTCTACAGGTCGGATCACGGTGAGCCTTCACCGTTGTGTTATTCCAATTTGGCACCCACTATAGTGCCATAGAAACCAGTGAAGTCACACCAGTGTCACACTGGCGGGCTGTATTTGTGAACCGGGGCCTTTAAGTGTCTCTCAAAGGCTTTCGGGAGGGGATAACCCAGGATCGTATATGACTACAATGGTGGGTACAACATCTGGAAAGCAGGGACTGGTACTTAAACAGCTACCTGTGTGTTGTGTCTGTCTGAATCAGCTGGTACTAAGCAGGGAAAGGCCTGAATCAAAGTCACAGCACCCCCAGACTTTTGATGAATACGGACCCTGATCTGAGCTTACAGCTTGGATCCAAATTTGACGTGAAGCTCTGTGGGTCTGGGACCGTGTGGGTTTGTGTCTCCTCATGATGCTACGCAAATAATAATTGGTTGCAGGTTCCGCAAGCAAAGCCGCCAGTCTGGATAGAAACCACCGCCCATCTGACAAAGGGCTCTGGCTTGTTTGATCTAGACAATGTGAACTCATTGTGGCTTCTAACTCCTGATTTGCCGCAAGAGTCAAGCTGGGTAAGATTACACATCAGATACGGCAGCAAACTCAAGCAGACCCCGATGACAGGATCTTATCAAATGATGACTGTAATTCATATACCTGCTGAATGGGGCTGCACTCCCTATGGAATCCAATGAATGCAAATTTCCTTCATTACCCGTCACCTCCCTGCTGCCTGACATTCAGAGCTATCTACGGGACGCTATGGGCAAAACTGGCCTGAGCTAAGAGCTCTTTGGTCACCAGCAGCAGCTGGAAATATCCTCTGGAAAGGACAGGAGGCAAGGAAGAGTCACAGCAATACTGCTGGGTCAGATCCTCAGCTGATGTAAATTGGCATCGCTTCCTTGATGTCAATGGAGCCGCTCTGATTTACGTCTGCTGGGGATTGGGCACATCATTTTATGTCTACACAGTAGCGTTCTTACATACAGCAATCACTTCACCCATCCTGAAATGCAGCTGTCTCTGGGGTGGGGTGGGGTGGGGAAGCCAGTGCACTGCAGTGAGGGATGGGGGGAGCGTATAGCCATCATGGAAAGTGGTCCAAACTCCTACTCTTCTCCCTGCAATGAGCTCAGCAGCCTGCGGTTGAACTGGAGTGTATTTTAGCAAGACATGTGCCCTCGATTGAAAGACTCAGAACCCATCACGCTCCTTGGTCATCTGATCCAACGGGCTCATTGCTAAATGTTTGCCTAAAAGATAGACTCTAGTTCAAACAGGAATTATTTTGAGGACCTCTTATGGCCTGTATTACACAACGGTCCTTTCTGGCCTTAGAATCTAAGAACTTTTTGAAGTACCTTTCCTGTTAAAATTATAGTGATCCTACAAGCGTAGGTGCTGACTCCGTCGGTGCTCTGGAGCTGGAGCACCCATGGAAAAAAAATTGTGGATGCTCAGAACCCACCAGCCACCCACTGATCAGCTGTTTGGGGGGCCCCACCCATCAGCTTCTCCCCCACCCCACCCCCAGCACCTCCCGCCCACTGCTGATCAGCTGTTCGGCAGCGGGACGGAGGGTCTGGTGGGGAGGAAAGGAGCAGGAACAGGAAGAGGCAGAGAGAGTGTGGGGCCTTGGGGGAAGGGGTAGAGTGGGGGGCAAGGCCCTGGGGCAGAGCGGAGGTGGGGCACCCCCGGGAAATGCTGAAAGTCAACGCCTGTGCCTACAAGGGCAAAATGGAGCTGTACAGAATCCTTCTGGAAGGTGTCTTGTTTATACTGTGGGAAGTGGTGATCAATTGAGCTGGCCTTTTATCCTGCTCTAGAGAGTTGAGAATCTACATTAACTTTGCTGAAGTCCACCCCTGTCAGAAAGTCAGAGGCTAAGAGCCAGCTCTCCTGGCTGCTGCCAACTAGGAAGCAAAGATGACTGTGGAAGAGTCGTTTGCTTCAAGTGGTCTGCCAAGGAGAAGGGCGGCAGGGGAGGGGACAAATATTTGGCCTTAATCAGTTAACCTCAAGAACTACCAAGGCTCAATGTGGTCAAGGATAAGCAAAAGGACTATCTTCCACGGATTGATGACTAGAGAGAAGGGTTTTTATGGTTCAGGAAGAACTGGCTTACAGGATTAGTTTCTCTTCTGCTTAATGTTTATAGGTAACGACAGATCTAGACAGTTGCCAAGGGGAAGAAGGTTGCTCTCTTGAAAGCCCATCGTGACCCCGCCCTCTGAAAATCAGTCACCTTTAAGGCCTCTCAGTGCGGGCAGGCAAAAGCTCTGCCACCCAAAATCGCTATTCACTTTTGTACGTTTAGGAGTGTCGTGGAAAAATTAACCACGCATTGTGTTTGGATCAGAAACAAGCCTGAGGCTCCTTTATTGATTACAAGCGGGGGGGGGGGGTGTTTCCTTAACAATTAACGTTTCTTCAGCAGTCTGCTGCCATTGCCTTAAAATGGAAATTTTCCTCACTTTCTTTTTATGCTTCATATACACGCTTAGCTTGACCACAGTTTGAGGCCTACTTGGGAAGTTTAGGCCTACTGGGGTCCACTGAATTTTTCCTCAGCAGGAGAGAGAGATTCTTAGCTCGTCTGCCTCCCCATGCTGATGATGGTCTCACAGTCCGTTCTACAGGTGCGTCTGCACTGGAGCGAGTTGGTGTCAGTTCCAGCTCCTGGGAACGTCCTCGAGCTGACGCTGATCCGAGCTAGTGCACAAAAAATAGAAGTGTAACTGTGACGGCACAAGTGGCAGGTGGGACTCGCCGCCCGAGCATGTGCCTAGGGTCTGACATGGGGTCATACTTGAGGAGGCAAGCCCCTCTTGCCCCTGGTACTGCCCCCAGCTACACTCAATCGAAACTAGCGTCAGTATATTTCCAAGAGCTGGAAATTACATCATCTAACCCAGTGTAGACACACCCTAAGTATAGGAAGATACCATGGTTATGTCCGTTACCTGGGGCAGTGAACACTGACCTGTTCTTGACACCCACTGGCTAGCCTGTATACTGCAGAACCTTGCTAATTCACATTCTGCTAGCCCACAGGCTCCATAAGTCCTATGCAAACAAGTGGTGGTCTCTCCAGCCATGCAGGGATTTAACAGGAGGTGCTGTAGTGAGGACTTGCATCATATACAGGACAGAACATTGACTGGTCCTTTACAAAGTATTGTCAGGAAGAATTAAAAGCAAGGAACTGTTGTGGGGTACATGTACAAAGTACGTTGGGTGGTACTTGCTCTTTGCATGGCATGCATTTCCCTTCTTGCTGATTTGCAAATTACAATAACTTGCAATAGGTCTCATAACCATTACTGGGAAATAGCAAGGGTTTACTGTGTGTGTATATACATACGCATATGCATGTTAGATGTAGGGAACACACAGAGAGATAGGTTCAGGAACCAGGTCTCTCTGAGCTGCTGAAGTAGATTAGAGCGAAACAGACAAAGTACACAGGCCTGTGGATGCCAACATACCTCACTACTAGCTTATGATGCCCCAGGGTGCACAGCTGTGCCCTGGGAAAGACATGATGAAACAATTTCTGCTAGTGCCAGATTCTGATTCATTTTCATGCCTCCTCTTACCCTAAGACCAAGTTGGCTTTGGCTTCTTTTCCCGATTCTTCCCAAGAGCAGGACCAAGGGATCGAACCCTTTTCCCCCTTTCACTTCATTGATTTGGGCCTATGTTACACAATAAGGTGCACACAAACTTCTGTTATGTATTCGGGTGCACACATGTTAATTCCCTTCTAAGTCTTTGCTTCCCCATTCAGGAGGCAGGTGCTGTGTCACGGGCTTCTATTTCTCACTAGAATGCTTGATAAAGCTCAACAGGACAGTGGTACCTAACAACCAGGAACTGGCTGCCAAAAGACAGACAGACACACTGTATCAAGCACTGGACTAGAAATAATCAGACGTGTTTTTCCTATGTTTTTTTTAATTGAAAATGCCATGTTTGCCAAAATTGAAACATTTCGAAAAATGTGTCCATCTCGACAACATTTTGTTTTGGAAAAAAAGCCCAAAATGAAATATTCTGATAATGTCCAAACTGCCCACTTTGGCATTTTCAGCATGGAACATTTTGAATTGTCAATTCATACCAACTTTTCAAAATAAAATTCATTTTTAGCATTAAAAAAAAAAAGCTCTAAAAGGTCAACATTGGAAAGAAACATTTCAATATTTAGCGAAACAACACGTTTCGATCCACCCAAAGTGAAGGAGTTTGGGCTGGGGAAATTCATTTCACAGGAACAGATTTCATTTGAAATCTTTTGTTTTCGTTCCCTTTTGGAAACAGAAAAAACTTTCAGAGTAACAGCCGTCTTAGTCTGTATTCGCAAAAAGAAAAGGAGTACTTGTGGCACCTTAGAGACTAACCAATTTATTTGAGCATAAGCTTTCGTGAGCTACAGCTCACTTCATCGGATGCATACTGTGGAAAGTGTAGAAGATCTTTTTATACACACAAAGCATGAAAAAATACCTCCCCCCACCCCACTCTCCTGCTGGTAATAGCTTATCTAAAGTGACCACTCTCCTTACAATGTGTATGATAATCAAGGTGGGCCATTTCCAGCACAAATCCAGGGTTTAACAAGAATGTCTCAGGAGGGGGGGGGTAGGAAAAAACAAGGGGAAATAGGTTACCTTGCACAATGACTTAGCCGCTCCCAGTCTCTAGTCAAGCCTAAGTTAATTGTATCCAATTTGCAAATGAATTCCAATTCAGCAGTCTCTCGCTGGAGTCTGGATTTGAAGTTTTTTTGTTGTAATATCGCAACTTTCATGCCTGTAATCGCGTGACCAGAGAGATTGAAGTGTTCTCGGACTGGTTTATGAATGTTATAACTCTTGACATCTGATTTGTGTCCATTTATTCTTTTACGTAGAGAGTGTCCCGTTTGACCAATGTACATGGCAGAGGGGCATTGCTGGCACATGTTGGTCTCCCTACCAACACTACAAAAAGAAGGATTCTAGGTGGACTCCTCCTGAAGGTCGAGACAGCAGACTGGACTTCTATATAGAGTGCTTCCGCCGACGTGCACGGGCTGAAATTGTGGAAAAGCAGAATCACTTGCCCCATAACCTCAGCCGTGCGGAACACATTGCCATCCACAGCCTCAGAAACAACTCTGACATCACAATCAAAAAGGCTGAAAAAGGAGGTGCTGTTGTCATCATGAATAGGTCAGAATATGAACAAGAGGCTGCTCGGCAGCTCTCCAACACCACTTTCTACAAGCCATTACCCTCTGATCCCACTGAGAGTTACCAAAAGAAACTACAGCATTTGCTCAAGAAACTCCCTGAAAAAGCACAAGATCAAATCCACACAGACACACCCCTGGAACCCCAACCTGGGATATTCTATCTACTACCCGAGATCCATAATCCTGGAAACCCTGGGCGCCCCATCATCTCAGGCATTGGCACCCTGACAGCAGCATTGTCTGGCTATGTAGACTCCCTCCTCAGGACCTACGCTACCAGCACTCCCAGCTACCTTCGAGACACCACTGACTTCCTGAGGAAACTACAATCCATCGGTGATCTTCCTGATAACAGCATCCTGGCCATTATGGATGTAGAAGCCCTCTACACCAACATTCCACACAAAGATGGACTACAAGCCGTCAAGAACACTATCCCCGATAATGTCACGGCTAACCTGGTGGCTGAACTTTGTGACTTTGTCCTCACCCATAACTATTTCACATTTGGGGACAATGTATACCTTCAAATCAGCAGCGCTGCTATGGGTACCCGCATGGCCCCACAGTATGCCAACATTTTTATGGCTGACTTAGAACAACGCTTCATCAGCTCTCGTCCCCTAATGCCCCTACTCTACTTGCACTACATTGGTGATATCTTCATCATCTGGACCCATGGAAAAGAAGCCCTTGAGGAATTCCACCATGATTTCAACAATTTCCATCCCACCATCAACCTCAGCCTGGACCAATCCACACAAGAGATCCACTTCCTGGACACTACAGTGCTAATAAACAATGGTCACATAAACACCACCCTATACCGGAAACCTACTGACTGCTATTCCTACGTACATGCCTCCAGCTTTCACCCTGACCACACCACATGATCCATCGTCTACAGCCAAGCTCTGCGATACAACCACATTTGCTCCAACCCCTCAGACAGAGACAAACACCTACAAGATCTCTATCAAGCATTCTTACAACTACAATACCCACCTGCGGAAGTGAAGAAACAGATTGATAGAGCCAGAAGAGTTCCCAGAAGTCACCTACTACAGGACAGGCCTAACAAAGAAAATAACAGAACGCCACTAGCCGTCACCTTCAGCCCCCAACTAAAACCCCTCCAACTCATTGTTAGGGATCTACAACCTATCCTGAAGGATGACCCAACACTCTCACAAATCTTGGGAGACAGACCAGTCCTTGCCTACAGACAGCCCCCCAACCTGAAGCAAATACTCACCAGCAACCACACACCACACAACAGAACTACTAACCCAGGAACCTATCCTTGCAACAAAGCCCGTTGCCAACTGTGCCCACATATCTATTCAGGGGACACCATCACAGGGCCTAATAACATCAGCCACACTATCAGAGGCTTGTTCACCTGCACATCCACCAATGTGATATATGCCATCATGTGCCAGCAATGCCCCTCTGCCATGGACATTGGTCAAACTGGACAGTCTCTACGTAAAAGAATAAATGGACACAAATCAGATGTCAAGAATTATAACATTCATAAAGCAATCCGAGAACACTTCAATCTCTCTGGTCACGCGATTACAGACATGAAAGTTGCGATATTACAACAAAAAAACTTCAAATCCAGACTCCAGCGAGAGACTGCTGAATTGGAATTCATTTGCAAATTGGATACAATTAACTTAGGCTTGACTAGAGACTGGGAGTGGCTAAGTCATTGTGCAAGGTAACCTATTTCCCCTTGTTTCTTCCTAACCCCCCCCCCCCCCCAGACGTTCTTGTTAAACCCTGGATTTGTGCTGGAAATGGCCCACCTTGATTATCATACACCTCGTAAGGAGAGTGGTCACTTTAGATAAGCTATTACCAACAGGAGAGTGGGTTTGTGGGGGGGGGGGGGGGGGGGGGAGGAGAGAAAACCTGGATTTGTGCTGGAAATGGCCCAACTTGATTATCATACACATTGTAAGGAGAGTGATCACTTTAGATAAGCTATTACCAGCAGGAGAGTGGGGTGGGGGGAGGTATTTTTTCATGCTTTGTGTGTATAAAAAGATCTTCTACACTTTCCACAGTATGCATCCGATGAAGTGAGCTGTAGCTCACGAAAGCTTATGCTCAAATAAATTGGTTAGTCTCTAAGGTGCCACAAGTACTCCTTTTCTTTTTGAGAAAAAAATTTGAAATTGCAGAATTTCCTGTGAAATGGAAAATAGGATTCTCACCCTGGCTTGTTGACTCATAAAATAACATGGAGCCATGGGTCCTCTCCAATTCCTATTGAAGCCAGTAGAAATCTCTCCATTTACTTCAGTGGGATTTGAATAAGACCGAAGGTGCATCAGTTGGAGTGTGGTACGGGAAGATGCAATGAAAGACAGTGCTTTGGCATCTGCCTGGCACACAGTGGATGAAGAGCCAAAAGGGGAATTTATTAATTCCGTCTATGGAACATGCTTTTTTTCCAGTTTTAGGTCCATGGCTGGTGAGGCTTAAAGGTCCCTCGGTAACTTTGAAAGACACAGAAAATATTATCCAGAAAGGGCTAAAAAAAAAACCCAAGGAGAGTGTGTATGAGGCCTTCCAGAGGGGTCTGTAAACTTGTCCATCTACCTATCCTCCTGGAGCATAAGAATCACAACTCTCTTGGACAGGGTATTTCCTTTCCTACCGGGTGAAGTTAATTGAATGGCACTGAGATCCTGTAAATGAAACCCCACTTCCAAAACTCCAGGAATCCATCCATCCATCCATCCATCCATCCATCCAGTGAGTTCTGGATCAGGCCACCACCTGTCTTGTCGTTCCCTTGTACTCCCTGTCACTCTACCTGTATCCATCTGTTGTCATCAGTCTTATACTTAGGTTGTCAGCTCGCTGGGGGAGGGATGGTCCTTTTGTTCTGCGTTTGTAGAGCACCTAGCACAATGAAGTCCTAGTCCCCGACTGGGGCTGCTAGGAACTATGATAATACAAATACTAATCATACCTCTGTCTATCTAGGTTCCAATACTTGGGACAAAGGTACATTTCTTTCACGTACATTTCATGTTTTTCATTTGCCCAAGCACAGCCCATTGGCAGAACCTCCCTGACTCCAAGCCTGCTGCTGCAATAAGCATTATTATTGTTTATATCTATTGCGTTAGCACCTCAGGGCTGTGAATGGGGAATCAAAGCTGGCTTGTGCTAGACGCTGGTCACAAATATATTTATATTTTTAAAAATGACTGTCCCTGCCCCAAAGAGCTGGCCATCTAAACATATGGTGAGAGATAACAGGTGAAGCAAAGCAAATAGGCAGCATAAGCGTAGCTCACCCCCTGCCTAGCTATTGCCCAGCACCCATGCATCTTGACAGAGACAAGTTTTCATCTTCATTTCCTAGGATCTGGCTTTGCACGCAGTTCCACAGCCCCAAATTGTGTCCGGAACCCCTTTGCCTTTCTTGCACCGAAATTTTTCCGCCGAAGGTGTCCGTGAGCTCTGCTGCAATTGCACGGGGGTCCACATGGCCTGCTCACCAGGCACCATTTGCACTGACTGTGTGAAACAAGACCTTGTAAAGGGCACATCTTTAAGCACTGCCTGCCTGCAACGTGTGCTCATGCCCGTCCTTGATTAATGCGGACGAAAAGAAGTCAGTGGGGCTACTCGCAGAAGTAAAGGAAGTAAGGCTTCAAAAGAAGAGGCCAGAGCTGCCTCCTTAATTTATACGTGAGTACATTTAAAAATCAAGACACACACTGGGGCCAGATCCTCAGCTGATATAAATCAGTTTAGCACTGGGATCAATGGAGCTATGCCAGTTTACAACAGCTGAGGATCTGGCCTGTCTAATAAAAGCCAGTGAAATAAACATGGGCCCCTTTTTCACAGTGACTTATCATGAGTTCCTGGTGCTAGAATCTGATGCTATGTAAATACATAACAGCTATGGAGAAGCTGGGGGAAAGAGTCTCCGGAAGAATCAAAGGCCTGATTTAACCCAGGGAGTCTCCTGCGAGGGTAGTAGTTGGCTGAACTCGGCTAAGAACTAATCCAGAACTCACCGAAGCCAATGGAAAGACCCCCTTTGCTGTACATGGATCAGGCACCCAGAGAGCTGCTGTCCCATTCATAAATGTAAGCATGAATCAATATCAATCAGTGTCCCTTTAAATGTGTACCTACCCTGTGGCAACTGTTCAGAATACGCTTGTTAAGTTCTGCAATTCCCTTCCCCCTCGCTGCCGAGGATGATGCTTATTAATTATTATTTGTATTGCCGTAGCGTCTAGGCACCCCACTCCCAGGCGAGGACTCCACTGTGCTAGGCATGGTACAAACACAGGACAAAAAGGCAGACCCTGTCCCAAAGATCTTAGGCTCTAAACTAATCCCACAGCCGTGGCTGCGAGGAAGTTGGACCTCGCCCTGCTGAAGCAAACATAGCTTTGTAAAGAGAGCACGTAACAAGCTGGGTCCAGCAGATGGGAGGACTGAACCCTTGTGGATGCGCAGACTTGCCTCCGATGATTTGACTGCAGGGGGAAAAAGATAACTTTCAGAAGCACCAGAGGGGCAACAAACTTTCTAATCGCAGCAACCGAGAGCGGTACTTCGAGGCACGAGGCAGACAGACCTAATGGGTTCAGAGAGTGCTCGCTGCTCATCCACTGTAATAAACAGAGCTACTCGTTCATCAGAAATGGTGACACAGAAGGTTCCTCTTCGGTGGGTCTGGCAATATGTCACGTTTTACAATTACATTCCCTATTCGGAAGAAAAAATCCATCTCCTTAATATCTGCAGCCTGCGGGCAGACGCGTTGGACAGGAATCTGAGGTAGAGGCAAAGGGGAAATTCATCGCTGCCTCCCTAAATCTGGGCTGCCCTAATCTACAGGCAGTGGCCTGATCCAAAATTCAGACTAGCCAGAGCACAGAACACTCTGGCCACACCCTGTCCTGCCCTTAATCTGCCCCTCCCACCATACAACAGCCGGGGTGAAATAGGGCTGCCTCTACCATTCCTGGGCCACCACTGCAAACTCACCGGGGGACTCACCAGGAGCTGCTTCCTTACCCTTTATCACCCCTTTACTCCATCAGCACAGCATAAAGGGGCCTCACCAGGAGAAAGAATTGGCCCCAGAGTGCCTAGATAGCATTGGGAGGGTAGATAGTCTGGGGGGGGGGGGAGTGTTAGAAGGGCAGCGTATAGATAGATAGATTAGATTAGATAGATAGAGGGAGTGTATTGGGATTAGATAGATAGATAGATAGATAGATAGATAGATAGATAGATAGATAGATAGATATTATTATGTGCCTAAGACCCCAACGGAAATTGTGCTGGGCACTTCACAGACATATGGTAAAAGGCAGTCCCTGCCCCACAAGAACCGGCAAGTTTAGGTTAAGTTGACACATGATAGGAGGCTGAAGCAAACCAGCAGGAGTGGTGGAAGGATGGGGTAAGAGGCTGCTTTGTCCTAGAAGAGAAAGACAATTTCATTGTTTGGGTGGAATTGGGACATAGGAGATGTGGGTTTGATTTCCCTGCCCTGCTACAGACTTGCTGTGTGACACTGGAAAAATCACTATGCCTCTCTGGGTATGTCTACGCTACACTGTAAACCCAGGTCTGTGGGACCCGGGCTTGTGGTGTCGGTGTTTACAAACCCATGCTTAAGGGTCCACACTGCATTGTAAACCTGGGTTCACAAGTCCTGGACCCGTACCGCACCATACAGACCTTTGAGCCTGGGTCTGTGGCTTGAGCTGCATCCGTGCTACAAAATGACAGGGCTTGGACCCGAGTGACAGTGCGACTTGGGTTCTGACCCACTCCACTAGCAGGGGCCTAAGACTCATGACTGAGTGCTTGCTGACCGGAGTCAGACTGATTTGGGTGTGGACAGAAGTGGGGCTTCGGCTCAAACCTAAGTCAGAGCCTGGTCTTAGTGTGCAGGGCAGACATACTCTCTGTGCCTCAGTTCCTCACCTGTGCAATGGGGATAACAACACTGCCCTATCTCACAGGGGTGTTGGGAGGCTAACTAGTAAAGCCTGTGAGGTGCTCATGTAACCCACACACCTCCTGGGTGTGGTGTACTGTCCTGTCTAGTGGCACCAAGACCTCTTAGAGAGATAAAATGAGTCTGCTCTACAGCCTTAGCTAACAGACACTTGGCTTTTAGCTCATGCGGTAGAGGCTCATGCACTAAGCTCCAGAGGCCCCAGGTTCGATCCCGCCCGTGAACAACTGGGGTCTGTCAGCGTTACACCCAGATACTATAAGAATTGGGCCATATTAGCACCTAAGAGAGACATTGGTAGACTCCAACAGGGGGGTGTGAAGGATTCAACTGGCATCACACCTATGAATTGAAGGAATCGATGGCCTATTTTATAGAAGTATTATTTCCTCCAGAAGTGGCCACCCCCCCCCGAACAATAAATACAAATAACGATAACGAATGCCTTTCGCGTTCCCTCCGTGGATCTCAAAGCACTGTGCAAGCCATCACTCCCCCAGCACCCCGACCGCCGTGTGAGACAGGATGCCCGTTTGACAGTTGGGGAAACCAAGGCATGGAGCAGTTCAGTGATTTGCCCGAGGTCGCGCAGGGAGGGAGTGATAGAGCTCCCTTGTGCCTCGCAGAGGGAGGAATAGGTGGCCAGGGCTGCTACTTCCTGCCCAAGAACAGCAGCACGTTCTGCACTCAGGGGGCAGCCACGGTGTAAGGGGGGGCAGGGGCATAGGGGTGTACAAAGAAATTCGGGGATAAAATGGATGAATGGGAGGGGAAGACTCAGCATTGTCGGAAGAGAGCCGGGGCGGAGGGGAAAATGCCAGGTGATGGCCATGGAGAGAGACGATGGGAATGGACCAAGAGGTGGAAGCAAGAAAGAAAACGCCCAGAAAGGAAAGAGAAGCAAGACAGGTGGAGGAAAGGAGGCTCTTCTGGCTAGTTGGCAGGCCTGGGAGTCAAGAGAGCTGGGTTCTCTTCCTGGGTCTGCCACTGGCCTGTTTGTGGACCTGGGCAAGCACGTCACCTCAGTTTTCTCATCTGTAAAATGGGGGTAATAGTACAGGCTGGCTTCCCATGTAAATGAAAGATCCTGGCTAGAAATAGCCGCATGAATGTACTATTATTGGATGAGGGAAGGAAGGGGACAGGCTGACTCAGAAAGTGTTGTTCATTTCTCGTGCTTTCCGCTGCCTCAAGGGGCTTGGCAGCAACAGTGAAGTGTTTTCCCCTTCATTTCCCATGGAGCTTTATCAGGATCACCAAAGGCTTTTCTGGCTGGGATGGGGGGTTGTTGGTTTTTTTCACCTGTCTTTTCCAATGGGAAGTAACAAGAGTTTGAGCAGAGCCCACAAAACGCTGCCTTTATGCAAACAAACCCTGACACCCGAAGGGAGAGAAAAAGGAAACCTTGCTTTCTGATGCAAAGGCGGTGACTTGTTCCCAACACATCCTTCTCAATTTCCCTTCCGGTGATAGATGCCGGCAAGCCCTCCTTCTCCCCCCCCCCCCCCCACGCAGCCACGTCCCCCTATGCTGAGACACGTCCCGATCGGTTTCACCCTAATCTGCACCAATGGGGGGGGGGGGAACCATGCTGCGTCCCCATCAAAGCGGCAGCTCCCTCGTGTGCTGAAAACGCAGACCCACCCCGGTTCTTCCTGCCTCGGTGGTGGTTTTGTTTTTCTGCACAGACAAAGCTTTCAAACAAAGTGAGGGCCAGGAAGGCACCTCAAAGCAGAGGGTTTTACAGCTTAAGCAAAGTCCGACCTTTGACCCGCCCCCCCCATAGGGGAGCAATAATTGTTGGCAGGGCTGGAAAAAATGTTCTCGTTGTGAATATAAACAGGCGGGACAGAGCTGCACCCACTGCCAGATGTTACTGGGCAATGTTTAGGATCAGAGTCAACATATGAAACTTCCACCCCATTTTTATTAATAAAAAATCACAGGTTCTTTTCCTTTTCGTCGACACCGAACTGGAAAGCAGACGTCAGCGGCGTTCTGCCCCCTTTCACGTGAGATTTGGGATTTACAAACAACCCAGGGTTTATCGCCGGAGGGGCTGGGCTTGACAGGAGCTGTCACGTCCGTTTCCTTATTGTCCCCCACCTTCCCTTCTCCCCCCCGGCTTGAGAGCCCCTTACGCACATGCCGAGCCATTACTCGCCCATGCTGGGATTACTCAGGGGGGTAACTGCTCAGCAGGGTAGGGGCTTCCCAGCCGAGCCCTAGCTCCCCAGCGGTTCTGATCAAGCGGCCTGATGAGCGTGTATGCAAACTGCAAGCACCCTCTTGTTTCCGCCAGTCCGGATTGGATTGTCTGATGGCTGTGTACTCATGTTGCTTAACACACTGCTGGAAGGCGCTCAGAGGCCAGGCTAATCAATGTGGTATAAGAACATAACTAGACTACAGTAGATTCCGATGGTGTGGCTTGCTCAGAATCCATCCTCACTCCATCCCTTGCAATCGCTTTGGGTCGGGCCCTTGATCCTTTCTCTGTGTCCTGGAGTCTCTCAAGCTTTCTAAGGCCATCAGGTCTATTTTCAGGGTACACCCAGTGTCCTCACTTTCCTTTGCCTCTTTGCCTCTTTCCATACACAATTGACCCGTCCTGGGGTTTTCAAAGGCCTTAAGGAAGTTGGGCGCCCATCTCCCATTGGGGAGCTTCCCAGCTCCTAGATTTCCATCTTCAGGAACCTCTCTCCTGGACGAGGCATTGAGCTGTCTGCCCCGGGGGAGTGAGGGACAAGCCGGCATGCTGCTGCTCTGACACACTGGCATTTAACCTCACTCAGGGAGAGCTGGGCGCTGTGGCAGGGGTTGTCTCTGCGGTGGCCCACCAGGGCACGACTCATCTAGCCACAGGTCTCCGCTGATGTGTCGCCGTCTCTAGGAGGCAGCAGTGCCTGGAGCCTCCAGGCAAGCCACACTTCAGTCCTACCCTTCCGGGGCCTCAGGGTCCAAAGGAAATCAGGAGCCAAGAAACCACAACTCAAAACGGGGTTGTCCCATGCATCTTCGGTGGGATCCTGCCCTTCTATTCAGGGCTCATTCATGCTTCAACTAACCCTCAGGGCCTGGCCATTCCTTTTAGCAAGAGGCTTGTCCGGCCGGTAGGCCAACTCAGGGCACATTTACACTTAAAATACTGCCTCAGTGCAGCTGCACTTTAATGAAGCCACTCTGAGCCGACGGGAGAGAGCTCTCCTGTCGGCATAGCTAATCCACCTCCCCGAGGCAGTAGCTATGTCGACGTGAGAAGTTCTCCCGCCGACAGAGCGCTGTCTACACAGGGGGTTAGGGCAGTATAATTACGTCACTCAGGACAGTGGATTTTTCACACCCCTGAGCGACGTCGCTATAGAGATATAGGTCCGTAGCGTAGACCGGACCTCAGTCTCTGGGCTGCAACCCCGCATCTCTCTCATCAAAATAAGCAGACCTCTGCTCTCCTGACTGGGCAGCCCTGAACTGGGCTGTCTCCTCCTTTTAACGCCCTTCTCCATGCCTGACATATACTGCAGGGGTAGCAGGGCCAATTGGGTCCACAGGCTGTCCTGAACTCTCTCATGAGGCCTCTCTGGCCGGTCACAGGAGGCTAATCCCCTTAGGCGTGTGTGAGAATTCCAGGCTGGGTGCATGAGGGTTCTCATGAGTAAGGTTTCGATTATATCATGAAGGTCACGGACGTCAAGGAATCCGTGATTTCCAGAGACCTCTGTGACATTTTGTACTTCAGTCCTGGGGCAGTGGGGATGGAGCTGTCAGCTGGCGGCCCCCCTGCAGTTCCCCCTTCGCAGCTGCCCAGCCATGGACCTGGCAGCAGCAGGGACCCAAGAGCCCCAGCAACTGTGGGTGCTGGACCCTCCTCCCTCCCCATTTTGTCAGGGAGATTTTTAGTAAAAGTCAGGGACAGGTCACGGGCTTCCGTGAATTTTTGTTTATTGCTTGTGACCTGTTCCTGATTTTTATTAAAAATATCTGGGACAAAATCTTAGCCTTACTTACTAGGAATGGTCAGATACTAGGAGGCTGGATGGGTTTTGCTGCATTACTCCATCAGGCAACATAAATTATTGAGCCCTATGCTTTCAGGATCTTTGCACGGTCTCCTGAAGGTCTCCTGTGGGTCTGCTCCCCTTCCCAGCTTCTCAGTTCCCTGCTCCCGCTCCGTGCTCCGTTGGCCTGGGCTCTGGTATGTCAGCCTCACTCTGTTCCCATTTTCAGGCACCGCTCTCCAGGACAAGACAGGAGCAGTCTCCCCATAGAGGAAGACAGGCCCAGGGGAGTGGGACAGAAGACTGGCAAGTCAGTGTCCTGTGGCCCAGAGCCTGAAATGGAGGAAAACACGCACCTTCTGTAGAGCTTGCCTGACTCCTTGGTGGCCTCCCAATGCCATCTAGTCCGGCAAGCATGCGTTTGTCTCTTCCTCCCGCGGAGTGTGGCCATTCTCCCTGGGTGGCCGATGACTGTGGGTTGAACCAGTGGGTGTGAGATTCTGTGTTTGCAGGGACGGGGGTCAGAGAGAAGAGTAGGGGGGAAAGCTAGAGGGCATTGTGTCCGTTGTGGGGAAGCAGGGCAACTTTTGCAGCTGGGAAGTTTGGGAATTGTCCATGGATTACCTCTGTTGACTCCTCTCGGACTTTCTCCTGCCTGACAGATAAGAGCTGCCTGTGTATAAAAGTGGGTGTGTTTCATATTTTACACTGATAGCTTTGCACAGCTCCAGTTTGTGCAGGGCGGAAGCTAGCCAAGGCCGAATACGTGGCTTGGTCACTTATTGGAAGCCAGTTGCTCTGGAGCTGACACAACAGACCAGAACCTCAGCAGGAATAAACTAGAATAGCTCTATACACTTCAACAGAAATACACTGCTTTACCCCAGCTGAGGATCTGGCCTGTGTGTATCTGAAGTCTCCATGTTGTGCTTTCTGCCCAGGAAGAAGAAGGGTGTAGCTTTAGAGGAATGATGGGGCACAAGTTTTTCACCACCTAATGACTCTTTGTGGACCTCACCAGTTCACATCACAAACACACGGGACCAGATCCTCAGCTGAGATAAATCTATTGTAGTCAATTGGGGGGAGATGCTCAGCCAATGTAAATTGGCACAAACCCCTTGGGGATCAGAATCAGGGCACTACTTTGTATTGCTGGTGGAAGTCTCAGTGGAGAAACCAAGGAATGAACTGGCCACAGAGGCTTTGTTTCTAGAGAAGGTCCTTCTAAGTCAACCAACTATGGCGACTGCTCGTGTTTGCTGTATCTATGCTGTGGATGAGCACAGAGCTCCATTCTCCAAAGCTGCCAACACAGCACTTTTTACCAGAGCTGGAAACATTTTTTTTTTTTCAGGGCAGGATGCCGGGCAAGTCTCAAAATTTGGCCTGGTTTGAATGAGCACCTAATGGTTTGGATTAGAGCGGGGTTCAAGCCACAACAGCCAGAGACAGGAATCCACCAGTCCGAAGTCTGGAGCTGTTTGGATCCAGCATCTCGCTTTTGACCCATCTCTAATTCACTTCCTTCTGCAAAGGATCCAAAACTTCTGGATCTGCAAAACTGGATGCTGATTCATCCAGAATCTGCAAGAATCTTGACTCCCATGAAGGCAGGAGTTGTAAGGGCTTAGCACCTTAGAGGAAGCTCAGACCACCGCCCAAGACTGGAGATGGAAATCTCTTTGGCACAGTATTTGGAGCATCTGTTTCTGGTCTCTATCAGGACACAGCAATGAAAATGGAAAATCACAGGAGGGAAGGAAAGAACGAGCCAGATCATAGATTCATAGATATTTAGGTCAGAAGGGACCATTACGATCATCTAGTCTGACCTCCTGCACAACGCAGGCCACAGAATCTCACCCACCCACTCCTGCGAAAAACCTCTCACCTATGTCTGAGCTATTGAAGTCCTCAAATCGTGTTTTAAAGACTTCAAGGAGCAGAGAATCCCCCGGCAAGTGACCCATGCCCCATGCTACAGAGGAAGGCGAAAAACCTCCAGGGCCTCTTCTATTGACTGTCTGTCACGGAGTACACTACTCACAGCTGTTTGGCACTCACTTCTGGTGATTAGCTCCACCCGGTTCAGCCCCAGTCTCTGGTCTTCCATCATTGCAGATCTCTTTTCGCTCCAGGAGTCACGGTAGGGCTGCTTCACAACTTGGCTCTCCAGCCGGGATTTCCTCTTTTGGGGTTGGGTTGGGGGTGTCTTCCAAAATCTCTCTGCACAAGCAGCTTCAGGCTGTCTTCACGCCCTTTGCCCTATGTCATGCCAGCAGTGACACAGGCAATCCTCCCATTCACTGCCCCAGTCAGTACTATTCTGCATGGTAGGGGAATCCAAACCCACCCTCTATGCTGCGTTCCAGTCCAGAGCCCTATAGCGAACAGTTAAGTTCTGGATTTTCACCAACTTTACTGCTATCTTCCCTGGATTACCTCCTCCCGTGCTTCTTTAACCTTCTCCTTCACCAGCCTTCCTCCTCAGACCCCAGGCTCTTAGGCCTATAAGGTAAACCCTTCCTCATGGGTTCATATCCCTTTTCTCAGAGGGTTCCTATCCCCGCTTCTTTCTCCCTTCCCTTCTGCATGAGCCCCAGCCACCTGGGGTGACAGCCAGAGTTCTTCAAAAAAGGACTCAGCTGACACCTCCCTTGACACATTCCCGCGCCTTCCTTGGGAGGCCCATCCTGTAGTTTGAGAACCCCGGGCTCAGATGTTACCTATCCCTTTCCCTCCACATTATGTCCTTCTGTCCTGACTTGCAAAGGCCTTGGTACCCCCTCCTCCACAGCTCTGCTAATACACTTCAGTCCTGGTCAGCCACTTCCCGCCAGCCCGAGCTCTGCAAACTCAACTCGACCCTGACCTACTGCATGCCCTGTTACGCGAATGCTGGGCCTCTCCCAGCACAGGCTGCCCAGTGTGCCAAACTGAAGATGGTGCTAGATGGGCACGGGGAGGAGAGTCAATCTCAGCTTTACTCCTTACTTAAATCAGCTTCAAGCTCAAGTCTAGATCAAAGGAGAAAGTGACCTCCTGGCCCTGCTGTCTCATCTTGCGCTGGGCTCTGTAATAACAACCCCTAGCTCTTACACAGCACTTTTCATCATTAGAAATCAAAGTGCTTTATAAAAGGGGTGGGGGGGGAGTATCATTATACCCATTTTACATATGGGAAAACTGAGGCACTGGGTCACACAGCAAACCACTGGGAGAGCCAGAAATAGAATCAAGAGCTTCTGAGTCCCAAGCTAGTGCTCTAAGCACCTGACCACACCGTTTCCGTGAGCAGGCTGCTCTCCAGTTACATTCCCATAGAACTGCATTGCACCAAAGTCTAGGGTAAGACTGTGGCTTGAGGCTACAACCTGCAGCGGGGGCTTGCATGTACCCAGGAGTATTGTGCCTGCTGTTGGCACAATTCACCCATGAGCACCAGCCATGGGACCTTAATAGTGTCTGGCCCTAGTTTAACAAGGAAGGGGAGCTCCTTGCGTTCTTTTTCCCTTTTGTTTACAAACGCAGGGCACCACGTAGGCCTTAGCCACTAATGGCTTGAAGAAGACATGATTTGCCAGACTGGAGCAGACTCTGCGTCCATCCAGCCTTCTACCCTGCTTCTAACCGAGTTCACTAGATGGCTGTGCTGCTCCCCAATGCTCTTTTATCTAACTGCCTGTCCAATGCTCTACATGGACGGCGTGGAATGGCCTCCTGACCCCTGCGGGAGATCAGCTGGTGCTCAGAAGCATGAAGCTTGATCCCCTTGTCCTACTCTTAGTTTGGACAGCTACAGCCATTGTTAATGGCCTTTAAGCAGCACAGGGACAAGATGCGTGAGGTAATATCTGCCCAGACCTGAAGAAGAGGGGGGAGGGATAGCTCAGTGGTTTGAGCATCGGCCTGTTAAACCCAGGGTTGTGAGTTCAATCCTTGAGGGGGCCATTTAGGGATCGGGGGCAAAAATTGGGGATTGGCCCTGCTTTGAGCAGGGGGTTGGACTAGATGACCTCCTAAGGTCCCTTCCGACCCTGAGATTCTATGATTCTAAGAGCTCTGGGTAAGCTTAAAAGCTTGTGTCTCTCACTGACAGAAGTTGGCACAATAAGAGGTATTACCTCACCCACCTTGTCTCACTAATATCCTAGGGCCAACATGGCTATAATAACACAGCAAACGTGAAACAATCCAGTCCTTTCACAGTGCTAGCCAACAGCATCTCTCTCAATAACCTACAGTGGCAGTGAACTACCCAGTGACTACCCAGTGTTTTTGTAGCCGTGTTGGTCCCAAGCTACTAGAGAGACAAGGTGGGTGAGGTAGTATCTTTTGCTGGACCAGTATATTACCTCACCACCTTGTCTCCCTAATACCGTGACTATATGATGCATTAAGGGAGTGACAGTCTGCTAAAAAAACAAGTGATTCTAAGTGTCCGTCTGAACAAGATTTGGGGGAACGTCCCTCTTTGGTAAAATTGCTTCCTTAAAAAAAAGGGTGACCAGGCTCACAATCCTGCTTAGTAATAACACTATTGTACGCAGTATTTTGCAGTGTTGTGTGTATGTTTTCCACTGCCCTCTACTGGATGCAAACGGATCGTTCTAATGTGTTTCATAAGCTCTGTACTACCGTTAACCAGGGAAGATTCTCCTTTACCTCAAGGAACAGAGGTCTGTGTTTTTGCAGGATTTGGGGTCCATCAGCAGGAAGTTCAGAATGGCTGGGTGTGCAGCACCATGGCAACCTGGAAGTCTCCAGATGGCCACAGAGTTGTTACTCTTAACACTTTTCATCCCAAAGTGCGATAGAAATGTAGGGCTAAGTTCTTTGCTGGTGTAAACTCTATTGACGTCAATTGAGTAAATGCCAGCAGAGACTCGGGGCCCTTAAATTTATCTACCATTGAAATTAAGCCACCTCTGGGTAACAGGGAGCAGCTAAGGCTTTGGTTCAGCAAAGCCCTAACGTACATACTTAACTTTAAGCATGGGAGCAGTGCCTGTGAAGTTCAATGGTCCTACTCGTGAACTTCGTTTTAAGCATGTGCTTAGAAGTTTATCTGAACAGAGATGGGATTGTTCCTGTGTTTAACGTTAAACATATGCTTCTTAAGTGCTGTGTGGAATCAAGCTCTAAGAGCAACACCATTCAGTGTTATACGTGCCTTACCCTACACAGTAGACAGTAGTCCGAACATAGTATTAACACAAGCTGGAATTCGGCTGGGATCCTGGCACTAAGACCTCCTACTCTTGCATAAAGCCCCTTTGGCTCTCGAATGCCAAACGTCCCATTTACCTTCTGATCTCTTCCAGTGTGGGCCCTCCTCCCATTGCACTGAAACAATGCAGCTCTGACTCAGAGGGAAGATTGCCACTTTTTGACTCATCGTCTCAGCTTTCCACAGCAGATAGGTGCTCCCAGGAGGACTCACATGCGAGCATTCACCCAGCCTGACCCTTCTGAGTTTGGGCGAGCCAGAAGGCGCAAAGTTCTGACGCGAGCAAGCAAAGCACTTTGCCGAGAGAGGGAAACAAGAGGGCAGCCCAAAAGCATTAGTTTCTTAATAGCTCCCTAGCCGGCCCTTGTGGCCCTAACCCTAGCCAGAGCGGCTGGCTGCATGGTCAGCTCTACGGCAGCTTCGTATACACCCAGCTGGGTCTAACTGACCTGTGAGTCATTTGTTTTATTGGTTGATTCATTTGTATTTCCCAGGCTTTAGTCGCAGGGCTTCAGAAAAGTCTTTGTCAAATTGCCCCATTTCCACAATTTTGCAAACCCCAGATCAGGCACATTTAGACTAAGCAATCTTTTGCAATTAATATTTTAGTAGGTACATTGTGTTCCTTCAGTTCCAGTCCTAAACTGTTTTGCTAACAGGTGGTATGTTTCACCCCAGAAGTGGCTGCATTTCAGGGGTAGATTAAGTGATCCTGGCCTATACCAGTGTGTTATGCTTCCAGGGCAGCTTGATGACCTATGGGGTGAAAGGCGCTTTACACATGTAAATCCACCGAAGTGCAAATCACACAGGACTACTGAAATTTCTGGCAGTCATACCTCATGGCTGCGGTATGTTTTCCTAGGGGGGATTATAATTGTAACAGTGGTGTAATGCCCAGCGTGGGGAGACATGCTTTAGCCATGCCATACCTTTTCCTCCTGTTTCAGCATCATAAACCTAGACCTAAGGGAACCTAACCCTTGTAAAGACTGGTTTGTAGCTCAACCCAGCACCAAATCCAAATATTTATTCAAAGGATGTTAGAATAGGCTTACAGCTTGCACAGTGCCCAGATTTCTCTTCATTCACTGCCTTTGTGGGAGGGGTTCAGCTTTACCTTTGGAAAGTTTTAGGGTAAATTCATGTCCTATCCCCTCCTTGAGACCTCTTTGCTGCAACCAGCAATTACGGACGCTTCTGTGACAGCCAGCCAGTAGGAACTGAACTGTGGCCAACCCAGCTCATTGCAATAATGTCACTTATGATCATTAGGACCCTGTCTCTATAACTGCCAGCTTAGTCCACAGCCGTCTCGTTCACACTGAAAGCATGCACACCTCCAGCCTGAGCAAAAGGATTAAATGCCCTAGCTAGCAGCTGCAGAGGAGTCACGCCTCTGTGGATCAGGTGCCAAGGGGGAAACATCAGGCACACTGAACAGTGGGTTATAGATGCTGGTCAGCCTCACCTCAGTCCCCAGAAAAATCATGGAGCATGTCCTCAAGGAATCAATTCTGAAGCACTTAGAGGAGAGGAAAGTGATCAGGAACAGTCAGCATGGATTCACCAAGGGAAAGTCATGCCTGACTAATCTAATTGCCTTCTATGACGAGATAACTGGCTCTGTGGATGAAGGGAAAGCAGTGGATGTGTTATTCCTCGACTTTAGCAAAGCTTTTGACACGGTCTCCCACAGTATTCTTGTCAGCAAGTTAAAGAAGTATGGGCTGGATGGATGCACTACAAGGTGGGTAGAAAGTTGGCTAGATTGTCGGGCTCAACGGGTAGTGATCAATGGCTCCATGTCTAGTTGGCAGCCGGTATCTAGCGGGGTGCCCCAAGGGTCGGTCCTAGGGCCGGTTTTGTTCAATATCTTCATTAATGATCTGGAGGATGGTGTGGATTGCACCCTCAGCAAGTTTGCGGATGACACTAAACTGGGAGGAGTGGTAGATATGCTGGAGGGTAGCGATAGGTTACAGAGGGACCTAGACAAATTAGAGGATTGGGCCAAAAGAAATCTGATGAGGTTCAACAAGGACAAGTGCAGAGTCCTGCACTTAGGACGGAAGAATCCCATGCACCGCTACAGACTAGGGACCGAATGGCTAGGCAGCAGTTCTGCAGAGAAGGACCTAGGGGTGACAGTGGACTAGAAGCTGGATATGAGTCAACAGTGTGCCCTTGTTGCCAAGAAGGCCAATGGCATTTTGGGATGTATAAGTTGGGGCATTGCCAGCAGATCGAGGGACGTGATCGTTCCCCTCTATTCGACACTGGTGAGGCCTCATCTGGAGTACTGTGTCCAGTTTTGGGCCCCACACTACAAGAAGGATGTGGAGAAATTGGAGAGAGTCCAGCGAAGGGCAACAAAAATTATTAGGGGTCTGGAACACATGACTTATGAGGAGAGGCTGAGGGAGCTGGGATTGTTTAGTCTACGGAAGAGAAGAATGAGGGGGGATTTGATAGCTGCTTTTAACTACCTGAAAGGTGGATCCAAAGAGGATGGATCTAGACTATTCTCAGTGATAGCAGATGACAGGACAAGGAGTAATGGTCTCAAGTTGCAGTGGGGGAGATTTAGGTTGGATATTAGGAAAAACGTTGTCACTAGGAGGGTGGTGAAACAATGGAATGCGTTACCTAGGGAGGTGGTTGAATCCCCTTCCTTAGAAGTTTTTAAGGTCAGGCTTGACAAAGCCCTGGCTGGGATGATATAGTTGGGATTGGTCCTGCTCTGGGCAGGGGGTTGGACTAGATGGCCTCCAGAGGTCCCTTCCAACTCTGTTATTCTATGATTCTATGATTCTATGATAAAGAGTTGAACTGGTGCATAAGGCTTAGAGTAAGCACTCATGGCTGAGGGGTTCCACACCCGCCATGCTTGGAACCACGACAGTACTTGCCACAAGTGTTGTTCTAAACCATTTCAGTTTCAATGCCTTCTGGGAGAAACATTATCTACCCCACAGCTCCCAGTCCACCTCTTGGAAGCAGTGGACCCTGGGATGTTTTGATAGGCTACCGGGGCACTGTAGGACAATAGCAGGAGGACTACCGCAACTGCTCTTATCCCAGCACCCTCTCTCCCCACTGGTACAGACTGAACGGGTGGCCAGCAAGTCTCCTCCCACCTGCACTGGGAGCACTTCCATGTGTGGATTCCATATGTTTCACAGTCATTCTAGAGCACCGCATGGGTCTCGGGATGGGGAGGTTCTCTAGTGCATGTAGCAACCTGTGTGGGACTCGAAAGGAGGAACACATGTTGCCGGAGGGAAGAATTTGGAGGAGACACCCAGAAGTCAGTCTGTGTACACATGACTGGCGCTAGCCATAGTTCCAGCATTTCTATAAAGAGACAATTTAGTTTGAGACACATGGAGTCCTTTCATGTTATTACTCAGCCCATAGTATAAGAAACAGTGCAGACAAGGCCTAGCTAGTAACAATTTCTTACACTGTAAGATCCTTTGGACAGGGACTCTTTTTGGTCTGTTTGTACAGCACCTAGCTCAACAGGTTCCTGATCCATGACCAGGGCTTCTGGGGTCTACTGCAATACCAATTTAATAATTTTATTAAGATGATGTTGAAGTAAAAAGAAAACGGTACCGAGTTTAAGCATAGAAGTTTCTGGTTATCAGGAAATAAGGTACAGATTATCAAGGGGTGCGAAATTCGGTTTAGGAACGGGTGGCGTAAGGAATACATAATCTGCAATCTCCCCAGTTGGAGGTAAAAGGTTAACGGGTCAAAGTACAGACATTGAGATATGGGGATATGTTGTTCATATAATGGCTATGTTCAGGTGTGGAGTATAATGAGTGGATACGATGATGAGGATGGATTTACCCTCATTTGGTGGGATTTAATGTTCAGTGAGTTTATGGTTCCAGTTCATATGGTCCAATGGGAAAAGTCTCTCAGTCCCTTTCCCATAGTGGATGCACGATGTCGCTCCGGCTCACACCTCCTGATACTGTTGGTGGCCGGTGATGTGTTCGATGTAGATGTCCCTGGACCATCGGATGGTGTCCGAGACCATGAGGCGCCGCATAAGCTGTGTGTAGCGTCGACCGATCCCACAGGTCCGCAGCACACGCTCGTTGCAGGGGTCCCAAGCACCCAGGGCTCCGACGATCAGGGCATCCATCGGCACCTCGTAGACCTTCGCTCTCATGGTGTCGGCCAGGGGGGCGTATTTTTCCAATTTTCAAGCTCGGGCTTCGTGGAAGGCCGGGGTCCTGTTCTCAAATACATCATGATGTAAGCAGAGTCAGGATGAGCTCCACCCTGACATCTGGTGGTGAGTTGTGGCAAATTGTGGAAAAGAACTTCAGGGGCTGATCTCATTTGCATAGGCACACCCACCCCTCCTAGCATGAGCCCATAGCTGCCCAAATGGTCACTTTGGCTGCTGTGGGATCCCCAGTTTCTCTGTTATTGGGGCAGGAAGAATAAATTGTTATTATCCTTATTATGTGAATCAAGGACAGTGGAACTGTACTTGGCCTTTTGTTATAATGGAAGGACTTGCCATCAGCTAAGTAGCACTCACTAGGCAAGGGACATGGGTTCCAAAACTCAGTGAATTGAGAGAGGCTGGGGACAGGTATTAGTACCTGGTGATATGGGTCCTACATGCTAATTGTATGCTCTCTACAATGGAATATCAGAGCTAATTTTGATTCTATTAGGAGTCTAGTTACAGGCTGCTGAGCTGAATTCACTTTGGGCTAATGGTGCACCAGTATTGGGGCTCCCCTACTGCAAGCTGAAAACATGAAATAGCTAAAATTACTGAGAGCTGAAATCACTGAGCGTTGTTTTAAGTAGTGGGGGGGGCTGAAGATATATTGCGGAGCAGTTTGTGGGATGGCTGAGTGGCTCATGGGGGGTGGGCCTGGCAGAGCAGAGTGATTAGTGGGACAGCTGGTAGAGTGGAGTGGAGCCCCACGAAGAGGTGGGGCAATCGGCTTTGGACCATGTAAGTTGCCCCTTAGCCTCCCCCGCCCCATTTCCACCCAAGTTGGGAGGTAAAACTCTGCAGATAAACTTTCGAACTCTGGGGCTGCACTGACCAGGGACAGAGACTTTTGGGATGCTGGACTCAAGAACCAAAGGGAAAGGACACAGCCCCAGTTTGCTTGGAGTGGGTTTTTGCTCATGGGTTGTGTTATGAATCCTGTTGGTGGTGTTTCCCCAACATAATGCCACATTGTTTCTCTCTGTTATTAAAAGGCTTTTTGCTACACTCAGACTCTGTGCTTGCAAGAGGGGAAGTATTGCCTCTTAGAGGCTCCTAGGGGGGTGGTATATATTTGTCCCAGGTCACTGGGTGGGGGCTCGAGCTGGTTTTGCATTGTGTTATTGGAATGGAACCCCTAGATACTGAACCCGGCCCTTGTTGCCGCCAGCTCTGACTGGCAGAAGGGTTACAATAATAACAACCAGCGCGGATCAAAAACTGGGGAAATGATTCTGAGAAAAAAAATTGAAATGTCAAAGTCGGGGTTTTTTTTTTTTTTTTTTGCAGTCTTCAAACCTGAACAAGTTTCCATGTTCCATCAACTTGGCTGCGATATTATTTCCGGTATTTTTAATCAAAATGACGATCAAAATCATTTTAATTTGTTTTTTCTCATTTATCAGAGGCAGTGAGGAGCCGAAATCCCTTTGGGGAACTGGCCCTTACTCTCTCTGTGCCTCATTTGTGAAGTTGCGAGGATAATACTTCTCTCTCTCCCACCCTTCATCTGGTCTATTTAATTTGTCGGCTCTTTGGGGCAGCAACCATACAGCGCCTAGAGCAATCAGAGCCAGACCTTAATTGGGGCCTCTGGGAACTACTGCAATGCAAATAATAGTAACGCGACCCATGGCTCTGCTCTTCTTCTTTCCCACGGTAACACTGTTTGTTATAGCTGCTGCACTTGGCCTCCTGGCATCTCACAGCCCTGAAAATCCTGATAATTTGGAGGCATCCCTGAGCGTCCCCTCTCCCAAGCCTGAGATATGTAGATGCTGAGAAATTAGTGAGGGAAAAGCTCCCCCAGGCCATCTCTCCGCCATCTCTTTCCCCACAGTCACAGGCTAGCGTTTGAGCCAGTCTTACAAGCTCAGTTCAGGCAGGTAACATCTCTCCGATGCTGTGCCACTTTCAGATAACCATGCGCCCTGCCTAGCGGGCAATTTTTGTCCAAACACACAGACCCAGCGGAACACACACATACATACCTTTTGACTTTGGCATCCCACATAGATATCAAATCCTTTATCACCTTTGGCAAAAGGAAAAGGGCTCAACTTCGTTTTAAGGTGGTTAAGCACTGGAATAAATTGCCTAGGGAATCTCCATCACTGGAGATTTTTGAGAGCAGGTTAGACAAACACCTGTCAGGGATGGTCTAGAATAGATAATACTTAGTCTGCCTGGACTAGATGACCTCTCAACGTCCCTTCCAGTCCTATGATTCTATGGCCCTTTATCTTGTGAGTTTTGGACTCCTTTATTCGTAGGGCTCGCTTGTTATCCTGAGAGAAAGGGCTGCAAATCCTGTAGTGGGGGGCTAGAGCTCCTCCTACTGGTGAAATGGCATCACTTTCAGAGCTTAACCTCCAGTATCTAAAACGTGAAAGACTCAGTATGTCTACACTGCAATTAGACACCTGCGGCTGGCCTGTGCCAGCTGACTCGGGCTCACAGGGCTCGGGCTAAGGGGCTCTTTAACTGAAGTGTAGACATTCGGGCTCAGGTTGCAGCCTGAGCCCTGGAATCCTCCCACCTCGCAGGGTCCTAGAGCCCAGGCTCCAGCCCGACCCCGAATGTTTACACTGAAATTTTACAGCCCCATAGCTGGAGCCCCAGTCAGCTGACACAGGCCAGCTGTGAGTGTTTAATTGCAGTCCACTTTGGGTGCATTACAATAACCCCCGGCTCTTTTACTGACTGTTATGCCACAGGATTATGGCGATAGTTTTGTGGGGCTGCATTCCTGATTTTAGACCAGTGTTTAGCATAGGGAGAATAAACACTATATTACCAACAAATTAACAACAATATCAGGTGATTACACAGCATCGTTTGTCTACCAGAATGTTTAACAAATTACTAAATGGTTTTCTTCACCCACCACTGAAAGGCAGCCACCTCTGGAATGGAACACAGCAGCTGCTTAGCAGCACTGCATAACAATTTGGGAGAGGAAATGCTATCCCACCATGACTGCGGGATTCCAGCAAGTGGTTCCAGATCAGTAAGGATCCACAGCCAGCTGAGATTAGCTCCTCACAGTTCCAACCTGCTCTCCCAGTTAAGAAGATTCTTTCTTTTTCTCCTGGGAGATCTGTGGGGTGCCCATTTGAGCCTCATGTCTGAAATAATGGGCAAGGCTCCTGCACTTGGCCCCCTGGCATCTCACAGCCCTGAAAATCCTGATAATCTGGAGGCATCCCTGAGCGTCGCCTCTCCCAACCCTGAAATATGTAGACACTGAGAAATTAGTGAGGGAAAAGCTCCCCCAGGCCATCTCTTTCCCCACAGTCACAGGCTAGCATCTGAGCCAGCCTTACAAGCTCAGTTCAGGCAGGTAACATCTCTCTGATGGGTCAGATCCTCAATGGGTGTAAATTGGAGGAACTCCGCTGACTTTAGTAGAAGTATAGCAATATGCACTGGTTCAGGATCTGCTTTCTGAATTGCATCAGGAATGAGGCCTTTCTAATGGGACTGTCCCCTCATGCTCCCTGCATAGATGTCTCCGGCATTGAAGATCCTGGCTTCTCTTCGCACTGCTGCTTGCAAGCACCCAGCTAATGGCTGTATGTATGAGGCCAGCATAGATCTGTTGCAGCTCTCTGCCTGATTTATGCAGAACAAAAACTTTGCAGCTGCCAAAGCTAATCTTGAAAGTGAATCCAGTGGACAGTTTGATTAAAGGCCAGGGAAGCCTCTGATTTCCAGTCAAGTGCTTGCAACCCAGAGGAGCAATCTTTATTTTTTCAAGATACTTCCCTGTTTGCAAGCTGTTCTATTTCATCCCTGCAAGCATCCGAGTACCAACCCAAAGGAGAGAGGGGAATTGTTTAGAGCAGTCCTGGGTGGGGGGGTGGGGCAGAGCTAGTCATTATGGAATGCGTATGAGCAAAGGCAAAATGTAGGCAGAGTATTGAGAGCAAATTCCTAACAGTGCGATCTATTATATTGTGAATAATCTCATCAGCAGAGTGGTTTCTATTCCTGGCTTTGCTAGTGACCTGCTGTATTGCAGTAGTGCCTAGAGTTTCCAATCAGGGATGAGAACCCCATTCCTCAACTTTCTGTGCCTCAGTTTCCCCTGTGTGTGTGAGAGGGGACCGATCCTTTCCTTCATAAAATCATAGTATTGTAGGACTGGAAGGGACCTTGAGAGGTCATCTAGTCCAGTCCCCTGCACTCATGGCAGGACTAGGTATTATCTAGACCATCCCTGACAGGTGTTTGTCTAACCTTATTCTTAAAAATCTGCAATGCTGGAGATTCCACAATCTCCCTAAGCAATTTATTTCACGGCTTAACCACCCTGACAGTTAGGAAGTTTTTCCTAAAGTCTAACCAAAATCTCCCTTGCTGCAATTTAAGCCCATTGCTTCTTGTCCTATCCTCAGAGGTTAAGAAGAACAATTTTTCTCCCTCCTCTTTGTAACAACCTTTTATGTACATGAACACTGTTATCATGTCCCCTCTCGGTCTTCTCTTCTCCAGACCAAACAAACCCAATTTTTTCAATCTTCCCTCATAGGTCATGTTTTCTAACCTTTAATCATTTCTGTTGCTCTTCTTTGGATTTTCTCCAATTTGTCCACTCTTTCCTGTAATGTGGTGCCCAGAAGCGGACACAATCTTTGTAAAGCTTGAGATGTATGGATGAAAATTATTAAACTTCACATCATCCATATGTGAAAGCATTCCAGTCCCCTGGATCATCATAGATTCGTAGACTTTAAGGCCAGAAGGAACCATCATGAGATCCTCCCACTCAGTTATTGATAACTTAATTATTCGATACTCCCTATTACCCGAAACGGGGTTATATTGTCTACAGATGACAACAATAATTCATTCAAACCTAAGTGAGCTGTAGCTCACGAAAGCTTATGCTCAAATAAATGTGTTAGTCTCTAAGGTGCCACAAGTACTCCTTTTCTTTTTGTGAATACAGACTAACACGGCTGCTACTCTGAAACCTGTCAATTATTCAGTGTCCCCTCAGAACAGTCTCCAGACTGTTCACATCATAACATTGAGATTGTTAATTGATTACTGAAACATGTCCATTTTACAGATGGATAAACCAAGCCACGGGACTCAAGTTCACAGAGTTCAGGAGCCAAGACTGGAACATAGATACCCGAGTTCCCATCTCAAACCATTATACCACCCTTCCTCTTCCCTGTGAGGCTACAGCTGGCCAAACCTTTTCCATTAAATGTCTTTCAGTTAAAGAAAAATGACACTTTTTTTTTAAATAAAAATTTGCATATTTTTGTTTAATTTTTTTAAAATTTTTGTTTAATTCATTTTTAATGAGAAAAACTGTTGTTGTTTTTTAAAAAAAACCTGGAAAATTATACCCCAAATTGTAAAATTGTCATAGAAAAATTTGCAAATTAAAAAAACAAATCATGGAAAATGCCAGCTTGACTTGAGACATTTAAAACTCATGTGGTAAAAGCCATAGGGAATATGCTATTAAGCACAATCCTGGAATGATAGGGGATAGATGTGATGATCTGATAGGTCTTTTTGGGCTCTAATTTCCATCAGTCCATTTCTGCCCTTAACAACAATAATACTTTGCACACACGCAGGGCTTTTCATTCACAGATCTTGAAGCATCTTGCATTAGTGGGCCAGCATTTTACTATTATACAGATGAAGACATGGTAGCACAGAGAAGTCGTAATTTAAATTTTCAAGTGAGCTAATGCTCTGCAAAACACCGACAGGCCCTGATTTTAGAGGTGCTGGGCATCCAAAACTGCAATGAAGTCAAGGCAAGTCTTGGGTGCCTCACTTGAGAGACATGGAGGCTGATTTCTAGCAGTGCTGCAAACCCACAGGTGAGGCACACAAAGTTAGTGGAGACTGCTGAAGATGTAGGTCAGGGATTGGCACCCTTTGGCCCACAGCCCGCCAGGGCAAGCCCCCGGCGGGCGGGGCCAGTTTGTTTACTTGCTGCGTCCGCAGGTTCGGCCGATCGCAGCTCCCACTGGCCGCGGTTCGCCGCTCCAGGCCAATGGGGGCTACGGGAAGTGGCGGCCAGCACATCCCTCAGCCCGTGCCGCTTCCCGCAGCCCCCATTGGCCTGGAGCGGCGAACTGCGGCCAGTGGGAGCTGCGATCGGCCGAACCTGCAGACACGGCAAGTAAACAAACCAGCCCGGCCCGCCAGGGGGCTTACCCTGGTGAGCTGTGGGCCAAAGGTTGCTGATCCCTGGTCTAAGTGCTTCAGCTACAGCTGGTCATTTGTTGTTTTTTCCTTTGGTTGAAAAACAGTTTTTAGAAGGAAACAAAAATGTTCAGGGAAAAAATATGTTTCCTTTTAAATGTTCTATTTTTTCAACTAACTGAACATTTTCATTTGACTTCACATTGAAAACAAAGTTTTGTTTTAGTTTTTGAAAGTTGAATTTTTTCCCCTGTCTTTTACAGACTGAGGTAGGGAGAAATTAAGCCACTCACCCTGAGCCACAGCAGAGCTGCGTTTCAAACTAAGTCTTCTACGGGCTAGTCTAGGCCCTTAATCACAAAGCTGTCCTCCTTCTATGCCTCAGAAACCCACGGCTAGACCTTCTGCTACACAGCTCCTTAAACCCAACTTGTAAATGGGGGATTAGCAGGCTTTCCTCATGGCAGTGTACTCAGCTGCACAGCTCCAGAGTGGGGCCTGTCTCTCTGTCCCTTAGGGGGAATGAGTCCTTAGCAACAGATGGCGTTTTTGCTTTTGTTCCCCTATGACTCTGGCTTACCCGAGCCTACTTTTATGATGTCTCTTTTGGAGGAACATTCTTTGGGTAGGTGTTGATCGTCCTGCAGCGCTCCTCAAGCTCTGAGCACAGTTTGTTTATTTAAACTTCCATTGCATTGGGTGACCTTCCTGTGTATCTTGCAGAGAAGCGGACAATATTATCTCTCGCCTCTGGCCCAGCCCTGCAGCTCCTCTGGAGCGAGATCCTGTCACGCGCTCACAGAATCTGTGTAGCACGACAATTTGTCCTCTTATTGATTAATCACCCTCACCTTTCGACTTCAGTGAAAGCAGATTCTAGGAGTGAAGAGAAGATAAATGTCTTCCCCCTTGGAAGGAACAAACTGTGATCTCCCCCTGTAGGTTACGTCCAGCCACTCATCATCCAATGATCATTTGTCACCTTTGTTTCTGCTTTGCTTGTTAGACCAAGCTAGACTTGAGGATGCCTGGAACTGAGCGCTGGCTTTCCTATTAATCGTGTTTATTATCTGTGGAGGGAGGAGAGCTGCACAACCTCCAAACTTCAGGCCTGCAAACGTTCTGCAAACATGTGCTACCAATTTATTTATTATTTATATTACAGCAGCACCTAGAAGCCGTGACCAAGATCAGGTCCCCATTGGGCTAGGTGCTGTACATACTCATAGTAAGAGACAGTCCCCTTGCCTGGACGATTTTACAATCCAAATACACAGGACAGACAAAGGAAATATTACTATCCCTACTTTATAGATGGGTAGCTGATACGCAGAGAGATCAAGGGTCTGATTCAACAGCTGTTGGAGACTCCAATTGACTTCAATGTATGTTGGATGAGACCTAATGTGACCAAAGTCACAGAGGATGTCAATGGCAAAGCTAGGAATGGTACCAGGCTCTCTTAAGTTCTAGTCTAATGCAATGGGCCTGATCCACATGCAAAAGTTGAATGGATATCAATATTTGATTTAGTGGGGGGGGTCAATATTTTACTGAAATAGTTACACCAATATAGTTATACCCAGCATGGTTGCAGTTACCCTGGTATAAAGGTGCCTTCTTCTGGTAGAGCTGATTCCCCTTCCCATAGGGGAACAGCTATAACATCATAAGCACTTTTATACATTATATTGCATATAGCTCTGTATATATTATGTACATGGCACGTATTACAGCTGTGACCATCTTTGAGCAAGTTGCGCTGCTTTAACTACACTAGTCTCGTTAAAACACTACAAAGTGTATGAATAGACAAGACCTTAGCCACAAGGCCATCTTGGCTCCCAGAGTGTTCTCTTATTCATCCCAGTAAGCAGTACTCTTAGCAGGGAATGCTCTCCAGACTGCGTCTATGCCATTGAAAGCCATTCTGTTTAATAACACGAGCTCTCGCTCTGTGTTTGTATGTATCACTGGGGAAGAGGTGAGAGCTTTGCCTTTATTTTCCTGTTTGAGATTTGTTTAATTTTCCTTTCAAAACTGAAGTGGGCCCTGTGCTTGCTTTTTATTTCCCAGGAATGGCTTTTGATCTCAGCCACGCTTCCTTACCTACTTCCACTTTCCCCTGCTCATGACTGAATTCCAGCCAGTTTTCCTTTATCCAGCTTCTTGATCTCTCTGACTCTAGTGTTGGTAGACGTTAGTGATGCCGTGCACACAGGACCCCCAAATCGTTTGCAACTACACGTTCTCCAAGCTAGACTTCACAACAATTCACCACCTGTAAGGATATGTTTACCTGAGGTATACTATTCAACCACTAGATGTCGCTACATAGCATGCCAGGCAGGATGCAGTTCCTGGTAAATAATGGAGACAAAGTTGGAATCCAAGCTGACTGGAAGCCTGACTGTGATTTACCATGGGATTTCCAATGCCCTTTGTATGTCGGTTTGACTCAACTGCCATAGTAATGGCAATGTCTGCTGATAGTCCTTGATCATATAGATTTGGTAGTGCAACGAGATCCGATCCCCCAAACTAAATAGGATATGTTATGTCACTCAATTATTATTGATTATTATTTATATTACAGTACCAGACAAGATCAGGGCCCCATTGTGGTAGGTAATATGGGTGTGTGTCTATATATAGAGACAAGACATCAAGCGAGAGTTCCTGCCCTGAAGAGCTTGCAGTCCAAATACCCAAGAAAGACAACGAGTAGAAAAAAGGAAGGTTTGTTAACATTACAGATGGAGAATTAATAGAGTTTAAGGCTAGAGGGGACCATTAAATCATCTAGTGACCTCCTGTACATCATAAGCCATTAAATTTCACCCAGCAACCCTGCACTGAGTCCACAGAGAGATTAAGGGACTTGTCCGAGGTCACAAAGAGTCAACAGTCAGGGCCCCTGTGCCAGGCACAGCACGGATATATAAAATGACATTCCCTTCTCAGAGAGCTGTTCATTGCCTCCTGCATATATGCCTTGCTACTGCCCCCAGTCAGGGAGTAACTGATCTTTGCACACAAATTTGGGTCCTCTGCCTGAAATCCCAGCTAGATGGCGGGTCTGCTCTCACATTAGGATTTAGAGAAACAAAGTGGGTGAGATAAAATCTTTTATTGGACCAACTTCTGTTGGCGAGAGAGAGACAAGCTTTCAAGCCACACAGAGCGGGTCTGGGAAAGGACCTCCCAGCCTCACAGCTAAATGCAAGGTGGAACAGATTATTTAGCATGCTTAGCTAGCACATATTGTAGGGGACCTTTCAAGATGGAGTGGTCCGTTCACACCTCTGCAGTCATAGGACGGAATGAGGGGTTAATGGGTTACAGATTGTTGTAATAAGCCATAAATCCAGTCTCTCTGTTCAGTTCATGACTTTTGGTGTCTAGCAAGTAATGAATTTAAAGTGCCCAGGCTGGTGATTTGAAAGTGTTGTGTGGGTTTTCTGTGAGGATGAAGACTGTGAGGTCAGATATAGAGCGATTTAATCAGTTCTCCTATTACTATTTCACCTCCACAGCTGGCCGATTCAATGTTCCTATTAAGGCTAGCAAGTGCATCAACAACCTTTAGCACACCTCAGCAAAGCAAATAGCCGCTTCCTTTCTACTTCACCGAAACACTGCTGCTCCCTTGGTGTTATCGCCTAGAAGTCAGCACTATCAGGTTAATATGTTACTTGGAGCATGTACATTGGAGATGTTTGGAAATAGAATGATGCTCTAATGATAATAATACCTAGCTCTTACGCAGCACTTTTCGTCAGTGAATCTCAAAGCACTTTACAAAAGTCCCCATTTTACAGATGGGCAAACTGAGGCACAGAGAGGCAAAATGACTTGCCCAAGGTCACCCAGCAGGCAGCGCTAAAGCTGGGACTAGAACTCAGATCTCCTAAGCGCCATCCCCTTTCCACTAGACCACACTGCCCCCCTTCATAGAGAGTCACTTAGAGCACTAATAATTAGAGAGATGGTGGAATGGCCCATCAAAGGATCAGGTTTGGGCTATTATTATTATTATTCATCATAGGTGCACTGCTTCTTTAGGTGGTAGCTTGACAGCACTGAAGACTGAATTCTCTGCTGATCCATAGAGCAGGCAGTGGCTTTGCAAGCTCCTCCATCCCTCACTCATACCTTGGAGGGACCATGTCTAGACATGAGTGGACAGTTTATCATCTCAATCCCATCTGTGCTATTGGAAACTGCCACCAAAGATGGAATATGCATGGTGACCTGCATGACTTTTGCTCTCATTCTCCCATATGGGACAGGGTCTCTGATTCAACTCGATCTCCCATGATGCAACCACAGTCATTTGATTTTCATGATACACCACATGACTTGGTCAGAGGGAAGGCCACAGTGCATCATGGGAGAGGCAGTCCAATCCAACAGCATGGCCCATGTGGGCACATGGGAACAAGAGGTACCTGAAATACTACTCCCATGATGCCCCAAACTGATCTTGAAATGAAATGTTTCGCTTAGTTTTTCCTGACACAAAAACATTTTTTAAAAAATGGCAACATTGAATTTATTCCACCCAAATTTTTGATTTGGAGGAAGCTGCATTTTCCATCAAAAAATTGTTTGGGCAGAAAATTCCTGGCCAGCTCTAAAGATAGGGAGATAGCAGGATCTGCTGCCAGCTTCTTTCCCACAGAGACTAGGTAATGGTAGGAGTGCTGGACTTTCTGAGGAGAAACGGTTTGGGGAAACTTTGGGAGGCATTGGGCAAAGGACGCTCTGGGAGCCCAGCATGAATGGGGAGACCCCCTGAAAAGCAGGTGCAGTCAGACCCTGAGGAGGGTGCTGGAGCCCAGGGAGTTGCGTTTCTCTCCCCTGCCCCCTTTGTCTGGAGGACTAAGCCATCCAACCAACAGGGAAGCTGAAACCCTGGCTGAATCCGATATCAAGAAGGTAAGCTTCACACTTGCCTTGCATTGCTCTGTACCTAGGGCCCCTGATCATAATGATGTTACATGAATTCACACTTGCACATGAACGATGTGGTGTACGTCCTGCCCCGATGTATTGTCTCCATCCCTACAATATTAATACAAACTGCACTGAGACATACTGCAGATCCTTGTTACAATGCCAACAACAGCAAGACATAGACCTCACATGAAGCCTATTGGATCGGACCCTCTGTCTGCGAATAACGCAGAAGCCCTTGGCGCTGTTCATAGCCACGTCAGGCTCCAAGCACATGGAGTAATAGTTACTGGAAAGAGATTTCAGGGAGGAAGGGTGTCTCCCGAGATTTCAGCTTTAGCAAATAGCAAAATCAGATCCAAAGGAGGCAGAAAACAGTTCAAGCTGCTGAATAATAGAATTAATCTGTTTACCTGGTTGGAGAAGGACTTAGCCTCCCCTGAACCCAGGCCTGTGGGAAAAGCAGAGTCACATGGAGGTGCCTTGCTAGTTCATGACACTTTTTGTTTGTTTCTGATCAGCTTATGAGGACAGCAATTTTCCCACCATTGAGGTGTCCTTAGGGTTTGCTGATGGCATTGCTTTGACAGCCCAGGAGACAGATCCATAGCGCAGGCTGTGATCATTCAAGCTTCCCTCCCGCTGCCCTGCCCGTATACCACAACCTTGTTCTGGAAGGAGAACCCCTATGGCTGAGGAGTTAGTTATGTCTCAATGTATGGGCAGACATATGCTGGGCCAGATCCTCAGCTGATCTAAATCAGTGTCGCTCTAGAGGTCAGTGAAGCAATAACAAGTTACACCAGCTGCTTATCTGGCTTAGTGATTAATTCTGGTCACTAATAACCAAGACCTGTAAGTGACCAACTGGCCATGAGACTTCTGACCCCAGGACCAAAACCCCCATAAACCAAGGGCCCAACCCTAGATAAACCAAGTCACCATTGCCCAAATAGACGCTAAGTTCTGGGTGAAGGTCTTATATTCTTTGAGCTTCTTCGTGGCTTGAGTGTTATCCCTAACCTGTAAATAGGGCAAAGGTGACTTGGTTTATCTAGGGTTGTCTGGATGGGTATAACTGGAAACAGGGTGAAATTATAAACTAAGGAAAACATAAGGACCAGTCAGTCAGTGAGATTCCTTAGATGGTGGGACGATCTCTCAAGGGAACGAGCTGACGTGGTGATCATGTCACTGGAGACACTGAAAACCGAACTAGAGGAGTTAGTGTGGGACATCATCCTGCTGAGATAGCAGTGCTGAGAGGAACAGAAGCCTCATGGTTGAGGCACTGGCCTGGGACTCAGCAGACCTGGCTTCTCCTCCCAGCTTTGTGGCTGGTTCCCTGCATGACTGTGGGCATATGTCATCTCTGTATGCCTCAGTTTCCCAACCATACAAGGGTGAAACTGCTTCATTTGTGTGCTTTGTCTACTAAGATTGTGAGCTCTTCAGACCAGGGGCTGCCTTTCTCTCACTGTGTGTCTGTACAGTGCCTGGCACAGTGGGACCCTGATCTTGGTTGGGGCCTGTAGGTGCTATATAAACAATAAATAGCAGTACAGGATTGGACTCGGTGGCCGAAGAGGGGTTTTCCCATCTCTGATTTGAAGCAAAGCTGAGCAGTCCCCTGAATCTGGGCAGAAGGACGCTATTGTCCCAGTTCTGGTCCAGCAGTCCTTCCTGGCCACTCACCAGACTGCTGTGGGGGAATCTCGCCTCTGACTCCCAGGCGCGTTAAGCCTCCAGAGTATGAACAAAGCCCAGGCACTGTCCCCGTCCTCCTGGGGTCCCTAGATGTGGGGGGGTTGTCAACCCTCTGTCCAACATCTCCACCTGAGAGCTGGACCATGCCAGCCAGCCCCTGGACCTGGTACTGACTCCTTAAATTCTCCCCCACACTGGCTTAGACACAGCTGTTCCCAGAATTACACCAACAGCATGAGCCCGCTGGGTCACAGTTCATCTGTCTCAGGACCAGGTGGTGGACATAGCATGCAACACACAAACCTCTGTACAGAGTTCCTCCGTGCTGTTGCTCTTTACTTATTAACACAAGCAATACACAGATCCATACAAAAATAATTAATCCTAAATGCACTTCCCGTCTCCAGCTTACACTTTCCTTGGGAATCCTTGGGGGACCTCTGTGTTCAGTTAGGCAGGGTCCTACTCACTCTGCCGCAACTTTCCTCTTCTTCAACTAGTGAAAAATGGCCAAAGAAAGAGAACAGGCAAGCAAACTAAGCAGCTTTTGCCCTTTATAACCTTCCAGTCTCCTCAGTCAGGTGACTCCCCTGGTCCGCCTGTAGCTCAGGAAAGCTCATGCTCAACTAAATTGGTTAGTCTCTAAGGTGCCACAAGTCCTCCTTTTCTTTTTGCGGATACAGACTAACAGGGCTGCTACTCTGAAAGGAGTCCTATCAGGTGATTTCATTGCTAGGCAACCTCTCCCCTAACAGACCTTCCTGTTTGGGAGCCAGTCTTTTGTCTAGAGTGATTATCTTTCAATGGTGGAGCACTTATGTCAAGGACCCTCTTTTGTGAGCTCCCTGCCATCCACCTTTGGCATGTCAGCCCAAAGATGGAGGCAAAAGCACACGCCTAAGTCACTTCGCCTCCACATTCAGAATGGAGTGTGCCGACTGGGGAAGAGTTCATAATCTCACCCAGAACTCCGTAACTGTCCAGATTTCCCAAACTGGTGTGATAGGAACTGACAAAGAAGGGCCGTAGGCACACAGGACATTGTCCCAGAGAGGAAGGAGAAGAGGTCTAGTCTGATTAAGTGACCCTTTCAAAATATACTCCATGCAGGTGATAAATGCCAGAAAATTAGGCAGCTTTGTGCACTCTCTGGTGCCGTGAGGCACGAAAAGGAAACGGACAAGATAGTAGTGGAGAGATTGATTTTTTTTTTTTAAAGCTGACCTGAAAGCCATCAAGCCAGGCTGTTTACAAGGCCATTTTCAACAAGGATCGGTCAGCAGACCTTACACACCCTGGCACTTTGCCCTTAATGTGCCACTCCCGTGACAAAGGCCTACAGCCTTTGGAAGGCTCCCAGAAACAAGCAATCCAGCAGCCGGGGAGGAGGAGAATGTACGATACTAAAAGCAGGGGATTAAACAATGGGTGGAAATGCTTTGGAGATAACTCCTGGGGTGTATGGCTATCTCCTTACCTAATAAAATGAATCTCCCTGGATCACGCATGCAGTAAGGTCCAGCTTCTGCTGGCACTCTTACAGGGCTTGGGAGCCATTTTTAAATGGTGTCAGCTAAACTGATTCTTAATATAGGGCCTTGTCCTGCCTTCTTGCTTACTTGAATATTCTTTACTCGTGTGGCTAGTATTATGTTCACAGCATACACGCAGAGGAGTTAAAAATGTCAAATAGTTTTATTGAAAGGTTGCAAGGTAACACGACTTTATTTGGTAGACTTCGGAACAATAACACTCAGTAACCAAAAACAGAGAGAGGCAAAGCAGGCTGCTCCCTAATGCCAGGAAACACCACTCGCCCTACCTTGCTCCAGGCTGATTCCTTCCAGAACCCTCTGATTGCACACTACACTCCAGAGCCTGCAAGCTGGACCAGGAAACCACCCACCCCTCACACACACACACACACTTTTAAAGTGATAGTTAAAGTTCAACACAGTCCTTAATGTAAGCGGGGGAATAGTCCCGCTATTGTGGGGAACTTTCCTGGCTTCTGCACTACCCCGGTGAAGTGGGCTAGCGAAAGGATCGGAGTCCTCGCTCCCACTTCCTTTACCCAGTGGCCTCCCTGCCCTTGAGGACTCCCCTTCCACTCTCCTGTCTGGCAGAGTCCTCGTAACCCTGACAAGGCTGGGCCCAGGATTCCTGGGGGGGCTTGACCCCCAACCCTGCTGTGGTCTCCTAGGACAGGGGCTAGGGTGTCCCTGCTCCAGGGTACTCTCTCTGCACTGGGCACTTCTCTGACCCACTGACCATTACATACAAGTTAAAGCAAATGCAAGTTATTTAATCAACAATTAATTTAAAAAAGAATAAGGAATAAAGGAAAAGGTTAAAGGAAACACATCCCCCGCTCTGTGGCAGGGAACATCACAAACAGGATCTCTGGAATGTCAGGGCAGTTCACAGTCTGTTCCTTGTAAGTCCCAGGCCTCCTTCTCCGGCCCTGGCTGTGCTGCAGGGATGCTGTGGCTGGACACTCGCTCTGGTGGTGGCCACACGCTCTCAGGCTCTAAGTGGTGGGACCCTTCTTCCCAGTGTCGCCCCCGCCCTGTCGGGGTTACGATCCAAGCCTGGCCTGCAGAGCCTCTTGGCTGAGGCGTCTCTCTGTGCTGGGCCCGCTGCCCAGGGTCCCCCTCGCTCTCCCCAGCTGCTCACGACACCCGGCTCCGGACTGCTCCGGCCCCAGCTCCACCACTCTTGTCTCTGAACGGCTGCTGCTCTGCCTCCAGCCCCCTGGGCTGCTGCTCTGGCCCCTCTGGCTCTGGTTGCTGCAGCTCTGCTCCCAGGACAGGTCTGCTCTGCAGGCTGCTTCTGTGACTCTGCTCCCAGCACTGACCTGCTTCCTGGGTTGCTTTCCTGGCCCCTCTGGCTCTGGTTGCCGCAGTTCTGCTCCTAGGACAGGGTCTGCTCTCTCTGGGCTGTGCCTCTGGCTTTGGGGCTGCAGCTCTGCTCCCAGGACAGGATCTCCTCTCTCTGGGCTGCTTTTCTGGTCCCTCTGGATCTGGCACAGCTCTGCTCCCTAGCTAAGCTCAGGTCCCTGCTTTCTCCTTAGCTTGGCCCCACTCGGTCTGACCCAGGCAAATCCAGCTCACACAGAGGACAGGACCTCCCTGGCCTCCTGACTCCCTGATTAGCCTGCCCGCCCTGCCATTTAGGCTGACCTGGAGCATTGGCCTCTCCCCATTATTCCTGGGGGCTGTCAGTCTCAGGGTCCTGATTCCCCATCAACCGTTCCCCTTTGAGTACTAGGAGCTAGCTACTAAAACACCCCCACTGAATGTTAGTAAGGGGGCAACAGTCCCCTTACATTAACACAGCACAAGTAGCCCTGCTGAAGCCAGTGGGGATGTCTCTGTGATTTACTCTTGTCACAGGAGTAAGTGCTTTCAGGGTTGGGCCAATGGCTTAACCAGCCAGTATGGAGCGCTTGTCTGTCTGTATCCATCTATTGCCTCTCAGCACTTAGCGCAATGGGGTCCTGGTCCAAATAATGCTACAAATAACAAATAATGATCTGGGATGAACCTGAGTTAGAATCATATTGTAATTAACTCTGGTGGTGTTTATGTGTTGCCTCAATTTCTAGTGGCTGAAATAAAAACAAGTGTGTGTCCTAAGACCTATACTGCAAACAGCTATTGGAGGTCCAACTTGAGCTCAGATGACAAGTTTTTGGGCTTTGGGAGCAAGAGGAACCAGGTTCTTTCCCTACTATCACCATGAAGTTGTGAGCAAGCATAAGGATAACCGTGAAGTTCTTAGGTAGCTATAAATTTGTTACAATAGCTTAAAAAATATGGCCTAAATATAGTTTTGGAAGAGTCTCTCATAATGCAGTCTGAGCATGCCCACTCTAGCTGGCAAAACCACGTTACATATCCATTTAGATTTCACCAGGATCACATTGAATTAAAGCAAAATAAAAAGAAAGAGATGTGGACAGGGCTTAAATCTAAACCAGACCCTCTCTCTGGGGGGAATATGACTCGGTTCTGGCTTAATTTCCCCCTGTGATCTCATGGTTTACCCCAGAGCTTTGCAGTTGTTCTGCATTTTGGAAGTCTGTTCTGCAGCTCTCTGATGTTGTGTAAATTACAGTCACATGGCAATTGAAATATGCAGTTTAAATTATATCACCGCACCACTTCTGTATGGTCTGATGCCCAAACAGTGAGGTTATGTACGTAAGAGCAAGCAGGGTGATGAAACGCCTTGTCCTTCAGAGTAGCACGAGAGGCAGACTTTCTCGGGTCTTGTCCTTAGCTGGTGTGAGTCAGCGTCACTCCATTGACTTCAGTGGACGTGGGCCAGTTTATAAGCAGCTGGGGATCTAGGCCGGAGAAGCATGACAGTAAAAATGGTGCTGTGAAGTCCTTCTCTATTCTCCCTCCTGGCACTTATCGAACATGCTCAGTTTAAAAACCCAAAGATTATTTGTCTAGCTGCAAGCTGCCCGTGGACTCTACCAATCCCTCCCTGGGAGGGCTGCATGGTGCAAGGCTGAAAATGAACCGAATAATAATTAAAAGAAGATGACATCTGAAGTATCGGAGCTTCAGCTTTTTTAATGCCAAGGATGACAGGAACAAGGACTATCCATCCTTATGCTTCAGGGCCTAACCTGATCACTTTGAGCTGGTCAGACTAGTCATCAGTATAATGAAATTAGCCCCATGTTCTGGGTTTCTAAGCTGCCCCTCATTTCTGCAGATGGATTCACTCAGCACCTGGATACATCATTTTCAGACTGTAGGATGCTCAGGAAGAGTCCAGTTATTTGTGTTGTGTGGCCACTGCCGGGTGAGCAAGCACCACTCTCCGGCTGCTCCACTCTACAAGGTCAAACTCACCCCTCCTGAAGTCACGCTTTGTCGGTAACTTATTTAACAAACCACCAACCTCAGCCTAGCAGCTCTCTTCCCAGTGTGTTGTTCCCAGGTGTGATGGGGTGTTCAAGATGGCTAGGTGGGCCAATTAACTGCCTAGACTGCATCTGGAGTAGGGGCCAGGGAGCCATGAGGACTAATTAAAGGATGAAGCTCACCTGGACAGGGATAGGTGTGATTTTTATAAAGCCAGGTGTCTAAAGGCAGATGGGGCTGCAGGGAGGAGGCCTGCAGTCCCTCTCTATGAGGCTAGTGAAAGAAGGGAGCTAGGCCTCAAGGGAAGGGCATGCCCAGAAACGGGTGGAGAAGGTGCCTGATAGAGGCAATGTAGGAAGCAGTGCAGGAAAACAACAGCAAGGTGTGGGACAGTGCAGACCTTAGCCGCTGTTTGTTGCGTCATGGGGCTGGAACCTGGAGAAGGAAGATGGGCCTGGGTTCCCGACCAGCCACTGGCAAAGTAGCACCATTGAGGTGCAGTGAATTGGAAGACTGCCTCGGACACTTGGTACAGAGACACTTTGGCACACACACACCCCGGAAGGGGAAAACTACAGTGACCTGGCTGGCGGGCCAAGCCATGAAAGGCACCAGTCGAGTCCTGACAGGGTGAGGGTCGGAATGAGAACCCCCAAGAAGAGGTGTCAGGCTGGCAGAGCTAATCCCCAGCTGCGGCCATAAGGAGGCGTTCCAGTGGTGAGTAGAGAACCCTGTGACCCCAGGGTTGTCCGCAGGTTGTCCCTGGGTCTGTCCCTGGTTCTCCCTGACCAAAGGGACATGTCCACTTCTCTTAACATCTCAGGGGAGTTGATGAGCCTTACCTACCACTGCACGTCAGCAGAATGTACACAGGTTATGTCCACACTACGGTCACCACAGCAGGATAACTACGGCGCCATACCGCTGAAACCCTATAGTGTAGACATAGACTACAGTGACAGAAAGGGTTTTCTGTTGCTGTAGGAATTCTACCTCCCTGAGCGATGGCAGCTAGGTTGACTGAGGCATTCTTCCATTGCCCCAGCTGTATCTTCACTGGCGGTGAGGTCAGAATAGGTCTCATGCTCTGGGGGGTGGATTTTTCACAATCCTGAGCGTCTGAACTAGGTCAGCTTAAGTTTTAAGTGTAAACTGAGTCTGGGTAACTTTATGCAGGATTCTAAATTTTACTAACAGGATGAGTCAGCAGACGAGGTCGACAGCCATATGCACGGGCATAGATATCATCACCCTTCTACATCACCCATGTCATGTGGACACACAGTCTAAGCTTAAAATACTAAAGAAACTGGTTACAAAGTAGAAAATTCTCACCCAAAATGTTGTTTTAGGCAGATTTCAGAGATTCTTGAAGGCCAGCTGCACTTGCCTGCAGCTTAAAACTTCAGATATTCCATTCACAGGCTAGACAACCTTTTAGTCTGGATTCAGTCCCTCACCCCACAGTTCAGTGTTTGTTTCTTAGATGTTTACAGCAGTCATCTTGGGCAGGGAGTCCGTGAAGTAGAGAACCCCAGTGATGTCACTCCTCTGCCTTAAATAGTTCTTGCATATGGCAGGAATCCTTTCTCTCCCAGTTTGTTTCCCACATCCGAGCAGTAGAAAAACACTAGTATTATCATGGAGCCCAGTACCAGGTGACTTGGTCATATGTCCTTTGCAGCCATAACTCAGAGGCTCTTTGCAGCATCCCCAGGAAGGCTCCCTGGAGGGAGATTAGCATCTTCAAAGACCTGTTGTTTTCTCTCATGGTCTTTCCTCCCTCAGCCATCCAGACGGGTGGCATTCTGTCTAGTGGGTGTTCCCCAGGTGTAAACACATGTGTAATAGACGCATAGACAATATTCCTGGCTTCAGCTACAAAAATGATACACGCATACAAATAGGATAATCATACTCAGTCAATCATAACCTTTCCAATGATATGGCACATGACCTATCTTGTATAAAACACATCATAGTTATGCCATAATCATATCATAACAACATCTCTATGAAGAATATGAGGTGTAGTGTTACCTTTAAATCATCGCCCGAGCCCCGCTGCCAGAACCCTGGGGTAATGGCGGCAGGGCTCTGGCGGTGATTTAAAGGGCCCGGGGCTCCGGACACTGCGGGGAGTCCCGGGCCCTTTAAATCGCCACCGAAGCCCCGGGGTAGCGGTGGCAGCCAGGAGCCCTTGGGGCTCCACTGGCGATTTAAAGGGTCTGGAGCTCCACTGAGGTAGCAGCAGCCAGAGCCCCAGGCCCTTTAAATCGCCCCTGAGCCCCGGGGCTCCCAGCCACCTCTTGATTTAAAGGGCCCGGGTATTTAAAGGCCCTACCTTTTCCGGTTGAGGCCATGTCCCCTGCTCAGGACTCCGGCGTACCAGTAAGTCCTTTAAGTTACTTTCACCCCTAGTGCAAGGTCTACCTACATCAAGGCATAACTGCTCTGGCACAGTTCTGGTGGCTTCTGAAACACAGAAGAGAGAGAAGGCCACTAGGGAGTTCCCAAACTATTCAAAGGGATAGGACCCATCTCCAGCCGAGTACAGTATTTTGCTTACCATGAACAGAGCTGTGTGGGGAAAGAAATAGATTTTTTGGTTCACAGGCAATTCCAAAGAAATTGGGTTGAACCGAATCTGCCTTTTTCTCCAAAAAAAAGTTTAGTATGAAAAATTTTAGCAAGCTCTAGTCAAGACCAGTGAGGCTCATCCCATTTCAAAATCTCCTCCATGTGTATCCTTTAAAACAGCAGCGCTGGCTAGTTATAGCTAACCCTGCTCCCTGCACTGAAGAAAAAACAAATTCTTCCCTCATTAACTGAAAAAACAAAATTATGTTTATGCAAGTGGAAGACAGGGCCACGGAGATAATTTGAAGCGCAAGCTGTCCATGGATTAGGAATATGAGATGAACACTGGCAAAACCAATGGACCAGCTTTAAATTCACCAGCAGATTGCTGCAGGGTGTGCTCAGCTCTTAATAGGAGGTACCTCGGGATTGCTTATTGGAAGCAATATTGAATGGTTGATGCTGGTTACTCTTGGCGGTCACCATAAGTGTTGCATCCTTGGACGTTTTTAAGAGCAGCTTATACAAACATCTGTATGGGGTGATCCCTGCTTCACTGCAGAAGAATGAACTAGATGACCTCTTGAGGTCCCTTCCAGCCCTACATGTCTATGATGTACACAGAGTAGCCCCATAAGTCTAGTAGGTTGGACATTTAGGGAGCCTTTCTAGGTTTTTGTAGACAGCTGGGATTTCCGTGCTGGCTCATCTCCATCTGCAAGTATATTGTAAACAAAAGTTTCAGATATACCAAAGGATCATTGCTTTTTTGTTCTCCTTTGACTACATCCGCCTCTTCCTTTCTCTTCATGATCAAGGTCTAGGGTGATGCTAACAGCCATATCTCAGGAAACAGTCTCACTTTTCCTCTTCCTTCCCATCTTGTGAGCTTGAAGGCAGGGTGGTTTGAAATGAAAAATAGAAAGATGGAAACACATCGTATCCTCCTCCTTCCACTAAGACCTCATGGCGTGCTTAAAATACAGGATAGTGCAACTCAACATTGGAGAGTATCTCTCCTATGAACTCTATTCCAGGACACTCTAAAATATTAAAGTAATACTAATGATGTATGCCAGGTATTTGCTGCCCCCTGCTGGAGGCCCTACCATCTTGGCACACTCCACCCTAAGACATGTCCTGCTGGAAGGGAAGAGCAGTGAGTTCAGACTTCCAGGGGTTTCCTAGAGAGGCTTCCCATGATCAGTTGCAGGCAGAACCAGCAAGAATTGACTCTCCAGTGCCTAGAAGGGCCGGATGCAGTAGGAGGCCAATCAGGGTCCATCGGGCCAGATAAAAAGGACTGGCTGCTTCTAATAGAGGCCAGTTCTGGGTGTCTCCCTCCCCTGACCAAGTAACCTGGCCTGGTCAGAAGTCTAACCTAGATAGTATTTGTCTTGGTTCTCTGTGATGGACTGATGTTTGTATTATGGACTTTAATGCCCACATGGCTACTTTGCATCTAGTATTAATTTTTTTTTCTGTAAAACCAGACACAAACCCGCTCCATGGGGCATCAGGCTCAGGTAAATACATTTAAATGGTTAAAGAATTAACAGAACATAAGAACATACTGGGTCAGACCAAAGGTCAATCTAGCCCAGTATCTTGTCTTCTGACAGTGGCCAATGCCAGGTGCCCCAGAGGGAATGAACAGCAAGCACATTGTAAACATCAAGTGGTCCATTCCCAGCTTCTAGCAAACAGAGGCTAGGGACACCATCCCTGCCCATCCTGGCTAATAGCCATTGATGGAACCTATTCTCCATAAATTTATCTAATTCTTTTTTGAACCCTGTTATAGTGTTGGCCTTCACAACATCATCTGGCAAGGAGTTCTACAGGTTGACTGTGCGTTGTGTGAAGAAATACTTCCTTTTGTTTGTTTTAAACCTGCTGCCTATTAATTTCATTTGGTGATCTCTAGCTCTTATGTTATGAGAAGGAGTAAATAACACTTCCTTATTTACTTTCTCCACACCAGTCATGAGTTTATAAGGATAACAAGATTATATCTAGCCACACCTACAACCTTCAACTGAGATCAGGGCCCCACTGTGTCTTAGGTGCTGTACAATCTAAATCAAGAAGGCAGACAAAGGCAATACTGCTAGGCCCATGATATAAATGGGGAACTGAAGCACAGAGAGGCTCAGTGTCTTGCCCAAGGTCACCAGAGAATCTGTGGCAGAGCCAGGAATTGAATACCACGCTCTTGAAGCCTGCTCAGGACTTTAACCATAAGATTGTCCTTCCTAACAGCAGAGAGGGAGAGAGACATTAAGAGGCAGTTAGGAGTGGATGGAGTGAGCCTCTCGGTTGCCCCAGTAAATGACAGACAAGGAAGGAAGTGGTGAGAGGACTTGAACTCAAAGCCAGATCTCCAGCATCCTAGAGAAATGCGGGAAGGCCACTAGCCCGTCTTTTCCTGTCACCCTACATCACAAAGTGGGGCCTGCATAGGGGTCCGTTGCTCACACAAAGATGTTACGTGTGATTCAGTAGACAAGGGGTGCACGTGGACCATGGAAGATCTTGGTTTTGGTCCCGGCTCTGCCACTAACTTTGTGTGACCTTGCACGAGCTGCCTGGGCCAGGAGCATGTTGAGTCTCGACTCCACCCCGCGGGCATTCGTTGGCCTGTGTGCCAAAGCCGCGGTGGAGGCTGGATGCAGTAACCTATTGCGGGCGTAGGCCAGAGCAATTGGCCAGCCGCCCCACAGGCACAGAAAGGGCGGGGCTTGTGTCTGAGTGGCAATGCAGTGTACACCCCATCCCTCCCCTTTGCTCAAGGGAGAGCCCAAAGGCATTGCCTACTATCCCAGCATGACGTGCTACCTAAGGACCTGGTCTCAAGTACCCTCCATTTGCACTCAGCTGAGGGATCTCGATGCCTTCCAGGCACTTTGCAGCACTGGGCCCTATGGAAATGATAGTCCCTTCCCTGGGAAGTTGAAGGAGGAGTCACACCACTTGGGCCCTGTTTTGAGAGTTAAGTGGAGCCTACTCCCTTGTGCTCTTGAAATTCACCTTATAGGCATAAAAATGGTTGGCACGACCCCCCAGGCAGGCTAGAGTCAACAAGGTGTCATAGGCTACCAGCTTTTTCCACCTGTCCCCATCTCTTTCCGACAGGCTGCAGCCATGCCCCCTCAGGGAACAGTGTCCAGATGCCCCCTCCTTGTTCAGGAATAATAAACACCTCGGCGTCTGGCTCCTCTCAAGCTTTGCGAGGGAGCTGATTCCTGTGTATGTGCATTTGACTCATTTCCTGTTTTCCTGCAAAGGGAAAAGAGACACCTGGTGACTGGTGGATGCCAACGAGTTGCATCTTCTGGGCTAGGAACCCAGAGGGGAGGGGTTTGCTGGATTGCGCGGCTCAGGTTGCCAGTCCAGCTGCCAGAGAAAACAACTGCCTGATCTATCGGCAAACTTGGCAGATACTTAGGAGGTTTGCAACTCATTATAGACGTGTCCCAGGGAGTGAGGAATTTTCTTGCTCTCTCACCACCCCGGTTTGCAGTGACAGGTGCTACAGAGCCATGTTGCTCACTGAGATAATGTGTCGTTGTCCCTCGCAAATTCATCAGGTGACGTGCACTGGCTTTCCGAGTAAAACAACGCCACCGCATTGCTTTCCCCTACCCCCGTCCCTCGTAAAAATACCAGTCACGCACTTCTGGAGTCAATTTGAGCACCCATATGTGGAGCTGGGGGAAAGGAAGCATTAATGGGATGGCTATTATTAAAACCCGCCGTGTGACTGCAAGCAAACATTCTCGAAACGTTCTGAATAACGGGAGGCCGTTAGTGCCAGCTAATTAGCAGAAATCTAATGGCTTGGGTGCCGGGGCACTTGCTTGAAAATAATAAGACAAAAGGAAATTCAAGCTACGGAAGAGAAAAGGTTCTGGGGACGCAGCCCAGGGCAATTCGAGGAACAAGCCTCAGAGGCCTAGCAGTAGTGAGGTGTAGCTAAGGATCTGTGGTTAGCATGCCGCTTGCTGATTTCTTCTGTCTGTTTGACCATCGCCGAGGCAAAAGCAAAGAGAAGTGGCAGCAAAGGAGGAAATCTAGAGAACAGGAGACAAGGAACTCTGAAATGCCTCTGAGAAACTGACCTAAGTCCTCTCAGGGAATAACGCAGCACCTGCCTGGAAACTGGCTGAGACGGATGGGGGAAGCAGCGGAGAGAGAAAAATAAGCCACCACGTTGAAGCTCTAAGACTGTTGGGTCGCACCGAGGGGTTAATAGAGGCAGCAATGCTCTGGGGCTCAGAAACCTAGGGTTAGTTCTTGGCTCAGTCATCCTTTCCCTGTGTGACTTCAGGCAAGTCATTTCATCTATCTTGTGCCTCAGTGACCGTCTAGGCCAGTGTCCTGTCACTGGCAAGGGTCAGTCCCAGCTGCTTCGGATGAAGGAATAAGAGACATTCTACAGCAGTGTCTCCCCCCCTCCCCCCAGGAAAGTTTCTTTTTCACCCCCTTTCGTTCGAGGTTGGCAAAAGCCCTGAAGCAAAAGGATTTCTGCCCTTCCTTTATCTCTAGTTTGATTTTAACCCTTACTGTTATGATTCTGGATCGGCCTGTTATCAGTATAAATGTCTGAACTTTTTAAAAAACAAACCGTTGTGAATCCTTTTATTGTACCGTGAAATCAGCCTGCGGAACTGATTGCCACCAGACATCACAGCAACGAGGCGCTTCGCAGGACTCAAACAGCGAGAATTCCAGAATTCTCTACTCCCTTTGTACACATGGCCAGATCCTGAAAACTTTACTCATGGCCCCCTCCCCCGCAATGCCCCTTCCTTACTCCTGGACTAAACTCTAGAAATGATGCTGCAGGGAATAAACCTGTAGCGACAGCGGTGTAGATGGGCCTAAAACCAGTAGGTCTTTTCCCAGGTGCTCTAATTTCAGTGGATTATGTTGCATCATCAGCAGCAAAAGTGACACTGAGCCCCAGCTGTAGAGCCTTGAGCAGTGGTGACAGTATAGGAGTGGAAAGAACCCAGCTTCACTCTCAGATCCCAGGCTGAGTTCATGGCACTGCCAGCAAAAGAAACAATTTTTTGGCTTGAAAAGTGAGCAAATTTGATCTGAAAGCCACCGAGGAAGAGTAAATATGGAGCCCACAGTGCTTGGAAAGGGAACACTTTGAAAGCAGAGCTAGATTAATGGACAACATGGAACTGCACTGGTCTTTGTTGTTTTATGGTTTATTGAGATCATATGTGGTCCCACCTACCCCTTCTAAGTTTCAAGACGTCTCTACCCCTTGCTCCTAGGAAGAGGGACTCCTTGGGACACCATAGGATGGGTGACAGCAGGAGGCTTGCATTACACTCTATGATGGACTTCACCTTCAGACCGTTCAGAAATTGCACTTCCAGCGTTTGGACACTGGTCTGACTGCCAAGTAATGTCTTGCAGGAAATACGTTACACCTGCCATGCCACAATCTGCACAGTCTTGCAGTCAAATTCCCGGGCCAAGTTTATGGGGATGGGTTTTGACCTAGGACACTCTAAATAGTTTAAGTCCCATCATCTCCAGAAGAGGCCAGCCAGCTCCCTCCCCATGTGATACTCCAGCAGCTCAGATCATCCAAGCTACTTCAACTGACAGCCCTCTCTGGTCTATGTGTGACAGTGTGGAGGGTGATGGGAGGGCATTCTCAACGCTGGATTTGTGGACTCTGGAATTGCCTTCCCAAAAGCCCGGATGTAGGCAGCATGAGGACAAGCCACCAGATTCCTCTGTTCCACTCGGCTTTTTGAAGGGACAGGTGTGGTGGCTGGGTAGGAGGTTAACACTGTGACCACAATGGAGATCTCGTTGGTATCAGAGGCATTAGGGGTGGGTTGGGAACGGGACTGGGTTATTGAATACCTGCTCAGCTCCAGATATTTGTAAGAGTTGTTCATAAGCTAAGACCAAACTTTTCCAACTTGGGAGATCAAAGCTAGGCCCCTCAATCCATATGAGGCAGGAATAGACCTGATTTTCAGATTTACCAACCACCCAGCAACTCCCATTAACTTCAGACAGGAACTGTAGATTCTCAGCTCCTCTGAAAACTCAGGCTTGCTTTGTTCAGGTACTTAAATACGGAGTCAGGAATGTAACTGTAAGTATCCAAGTTGGAAAACATGGGCCTAAAAAAAGGCTCCTATAACAATGATGTTTGCTCTATTCTATTCCAGAGGAATTAATTTTCCAGCTATGGATGCAAGAATCTTTAGATCCAGGGCCTAGAAATTGCATACGGCCTCATTGTGCAACTGGGCTCAGGCACTGAATTGATCTGAACCTCAGTCTCCCTATCTGTAAACAACATAGGGGTGAAAATAGTATCTACCTACTTACGTAAAGGGCTTGGAAAACTTCAGACTGAAGGAGTTGCCTCCTGGGACATAAGTCCACAGTGACTTTGCCGAGAATAATTCTGGAATGGAAAGATGCTGAATAAAGGTATGTGCCAACATCTACTGGAACTCCCTGGAAGCCTTTCTTTGGAGTTTTGGATCAGGCCTTCTATTTTCATCCAGATGAAAGTACCTTTGACTTTAATAGCTGAGGCCTAACTTTTCCCACCACAGCATGTATAACACCCGTGGTGGAGTGGCTCATCACTGGTGGGGATTGAAGCTGGGATATCAGGATCTTAATCCATGAGCCGCCATTCCTGCCAAAGCGAGAAGAGCCACCTCCCTTAAGGTGTGTCTCCACTGGAAATGCTGCAGAGGCACGGCTGTAGCCACTTATCATGGCGACGGGAGGGGTCCTTCTGTCACGGTAGTAAATCCACCTTTCCAAGGGGCAGTTGCTAGGTCGGCAGAAGAAATCGTTCATCGACCTAGCGGTATAGCATAGACCAGCCCTTAGCAGGGTCATCAATCTCAAGCTGAAAGAAAAGGAGTACTTGTGGCACCTTAGAGACTAACCAATTTATTTGAGCATGAGCTTTCGTGAGCTACAGCTCACTTCATCGGATGCATACCGTGGAAACTGCAGCAGACTTATATATATATAAAGTCTGCTGCAGTTTCCACGGTATGCATCCGATGAAGTGAGCTGTAGCTCACGAAAGCTCATGCTCAAATAAATTGGTTAGCCTCTAAGGTGCCACAAGTACTCCTTTTCTTTTTGCGAATACAGACTAACACGGCTGTTACTCTGAAATCTCAAGCTGGTGCTATATGCATGGTTTATACTTGCCACCCTCCCTGCCCAGCTCGGGAATCAAACCGGTAGCCTCCCCCTCCCATGGATGCTGCAAATCCAGGCTCCTTCCTCCTTGGCTGCAGGACCAAGCGTACTGCTCCCTTCCACCAAGCAAAGGCTCTGCTTTCTTTTTCCACCTCCGCAAGTCCCTACTGACAAAGGCTCCCCTCAGCAAGCTGCACAGCAGCCCCCAGCCAGGAATGTCATTACGACAGGGCCTTTAAAATAAAGCAGGGCATGCAAAAATGTGATGACTTGTCAAACCTGCGGGCTGCAAGGTGTTTAAGGCATGAATTTCCTCTTAATGAAGCCTCGCTAAGGGAATATTGCATTCGGCCTTGAGTGCTGGCGATGATGTATCCCCAATTTATGGCTGTCCCCTAGCGTTTCCCAGAGTGAAGAAGGGGGTAGGAAAATAGCAGCACAAGGAAGGGCTTGTAAAATTGCTGCCATTCAAGCTGCTGCCTGGCCCCGGGCCATATCTGTCAAGATTTTTCACAGCCTTCGGGTGCAGCCCTGCTGGGCGTGAACGCTGATTAGATGTGGAACTGGTGCCAATTTCCTCTTGGGGCGAATGGTCCATAGCTGTCCTGGGGGGGCGCAGTGTGTGTGCGTGAGGGGGAGGGGAGTTGTTTGGAAAGGTTGCAAAGGAGCAGGTTATTCCACGTTTACTGCCCTCTCCGGAAGTGTCCCCTCCACCCTGTCTGACCCAGCACTTGGAAACAATGGCCTGAGCTTTCCAGCCGAGGATGCTGGAATTCGCATTGCGGGGAAGTGGAGATGCATTTTCGATCTCTGTGCAGAATGGGGAAGTGATGCTGTGCTTGGTCATCAGAAGTGCATAGTCACTGCCTATTGACCTGGGCTGCTGCTAGCAAATGTGGAGGTCTCTGCAAACCCCGTCACCTGGGTGCCCCCAGCTGCAAGGCTCAAGATTCAGGGGTCCAGCTTCCATCCTGCTCCTCTGTGATGGTTCTCGGGGTACTCAGGACTGAGTCACCTTGTTCCCCCCTGCCTCCAGCATGAGCAAGTTTGCCTGTAGTGGCTGGGCAGTAGCTTCCTAACATCACCAGCCTTTCAGCCACTCAAGCATTCACCTCTGGGTTATGCCAGCCCTGTCTTCCCTTTGCAGGATAACAAGAGGCACACCCCAGTCCCCGAGTACCTTTGAATCATTCCTCAGTGATCTCCAGCCCCTGACACTGGCTACTCATAGAGGTCCCAGATCCTCTGTCCCAAAGGTGCCGTGCACCACAGTTCACCAGTGTACCTTAAATCACTGACCCTGTGTAACACACAGCACTCGTGAGCACTTAAAATAAAGCAAAAGGAGTTTCTTTAAGAAACACGAGAGATTCCATGAGAAGCAAGAGGAAGCGACAGAAACAAACAGTTACAATACAAAACAAAATTGTCAACGCCAGCTTGGGTCTACAGTTATTCATAGTTACCTTTCTCATCTAGTAAAGTAGGGTTCCCCCCTCAGACGTAGTTCAGTCTGTTGCAGAACTGGTTGGCTTCCCAGGAACCAGGATCCAGTTTTGCCTGATGTCTCCCCAAGACGAAGTCTCCCCAGTGAAAGGATTCACAGTGCCTCCCCCATCGCTGTCTCCTACTGAAACAATCTTTGTTTCTAGTCATAGGCAGGGCAAAGTGCTGTCTGGTTATATGTTCCTTTTTTCCCTTCCAGAAGCTCTGATTGCCTCTGATGGCTTTTCATTGAAATTCTTGGATTAGGCTAAACAGTTGTGCCTTTGCATCGCATCCCCGGCTCCACAGGCCGGGATGACAATTCTCTCCTGTCTATATGGGCCATCACTGAGGCATATTGTCCCCAGATGACTAACTTTTATTCCATAAAGCATGCTTTCAGTATAAATACATTATATCTTAAATAGTACCCGTACATACATCTTGTAATGATTAGGAATTTACGAGCTTTCTGTAGATACCTTACATGTTACTCCTTATGGCTACGTATCCTGTAAGACGTGTCTGTCAGGTGTGAAATAAGCATTGTTTGCCAGGAACAGGGGACCCTTTGCCAAGAGATGTCTGTGTCACAGCCTCTCAGCAGCCATTCACTAGTTTAAAGCCACTTTTGTGCCTTCCTCATTCTGGGTTGTTCTGGAGGCAGGATTGGCCACCGGAGTAAATTAGAGCAACTCCAGGGCTGCTGTAAGTTACAGCTGCCCAATGGTCATAGACTCCAAAGGAGCTGTGAGAGGGGATACTGTTGTACACCGCTCCTCTGTTAGGGGGAGGAATTCCCCTTATCCACAGGAGTGAGGGTGAAACCTGCCCATCTGTGGGCCTGAACATGGGACTTCCAGTTCTACAACCATGCTTAAGCTAAAGGATCAACTGCAATAAGAGATGCAGAAGTAGATTCAGAAACCTCTGGATATAGTTCAGCCCCTAGAGGAGGACAAAGAGCTACGCAAAGCAAACATGGGTCACATGTGCTATTATTCAGCGGTACTCAGCCACACTCATGACATTTCTCAAGCTCATCCAATGGACAGGGCTGGTTTGATTTTCGGCAATAACAGCTGCTGGTCCCTCCCCTCACACACACACACACGCTAATGAGGGGGCAATAACTGGAGCAGAGTGGCTCCTGATCCTGCTATGCCATGCAATTACACCCTGATTTTCATGAGTCCACCCTGAACCCTAGAAGCTGAAATCCTACCAGTTATGTAGGAACCGTAACGCATTGCGGCAGCTGGAGGGTGAGGTGCTGTCATGCTGTGTCATCGTGCAATGGTGTGATGATAGCACTTGGTCTTCCCTGGAGCAACTGCATGGTCTGACATGAAGATGCTAAGCCCCCAGTTCTCCCGCACTCAGGCCACGTAGCTGTGAATTCAACAAGACTGCTCCCTAGCAAGGTGCCACTCATTGAGTGGGAGGGTGGTGCAGAATTAGGCCTGACTTTGCAGAGTGAAGGGGGGTGACTTTGTCCTCCCCCCGCTCCAAAGGACAAAGACCTTCACAGCCAGAGTGAGCACAGAGGAAGGTGAGGGCGAACTTGCCTATAGAATCACTTTGTGGATGCATTTTATAGCTGGATCTTTTTCACCATTTACATCCCTCCGGGAGCACACTGGACTGAGTTCACTTCCATTTGGCTTCAGCGGAGCTACAACAAGGACCCGGTTTAGCCCCTAATATTAGAAGCAGCTGTGCAGCTATTCTTCCACCGGTGAATAATCTTCATGGATAAGTCATCCTGCTCTGAGATGGCAAAGCTCCTCAGTGGAGTGTGGAGTGTACCAATCCAGGAGATCCAGCTCTTTGCAAAGATAGGTGAGCGTTACTATCTCCATTTTGCCAGTGGGGAAACTGAGGCACAGAGCTGTCAAACCACCAGCATCAAGTCACTTAACAGGTCACTGGGATTAGAACCCGTTCTTTTGGCTCCCAGTCCAGTGCTCTACCTGGATTGTGCTGCATAAGACCTCATTTGGAGCCCTTTATGACTTGAAAGTGGCCTTTAAAGCCAGAATCCCAGTGTTATAAAAGCAAAATGATCATTTTTGTCTAGGGTCATCTTCCTGACTTTAAAATAATAACATTAATGTGCTAAATTATTGGATGTCACTGAAGAGAGAGAGGAAATATCAGAACTTTTTCAGCAAAAAGTGGGACTTTTCTCTTGCAATTCCCAATCATTTGAGATCTGTCCCAGTAATTTAAAACAGCTGACGTTTTCCCTACATGAAAGAATAAACATTTAATTTGCAGTGCCGACTTGGGAGGAAGAATTCTAATCCTATTTGCTCAGCCTGGGCAGAAACAAAGCCTCATGAAAGATCATGTGTAATTACTGCCCGTATACTAGTCGTGAGGTGAGTAATTCAGTTACATATCCCATTGGGGTCCTTCTTGCTGGAGAGGATCACCCAAAACAATTCAAGCCCAACACTTAGCAAATGGGTTGTAAATTCCATCCACCACTCCGGGTCAGCGGTTCTGACGTGGGCTGGGGTTGGCAGCATCTTGACGACCCATTACCCCCTGGGAGCTGGGTCCAGTGGCCTCTGCGAAGGAAGCTAGTGGGCTGTAATGGGCAGGGTTTCCACAATGTACAACCCATCGCTGCTCCCAGGATTAATTGCCCCTTCCTCCCCACCCCGCCACATGGGCGTTCTCAGCAAAAAGGCGAAGGGTTAAATGCAACATTGAGAAGAGCTAATTTTTCTCACCTAGAGAGGCCTACAAGCAAGGACAAGACTGAAACCACAAAACTCCTGCCGAGGGTGGATCTGGGCACTGGTGAGCCTTCACCCAGTCTTGTGGGCCTCGGTCCTGTCAGTGGATTTTCCTCACCTTACTTTTTCTTTTGTCTTTTAAACCCTGTTTTCCAAACGATTTTATCCCAAGGTGTTTTGTTTTTAGCATGGTTATAGGCTCGATGCAGAACACACCAAGTGGAATCTTCTGGCCTGTGCGGTGCAGGAGGCCCCAGGAGGAGAACACGATCGGTGACAAATCTAGGACAACCCGGCCTTGTTCAAACGCAGCCCAGACAGTTGTAATGAGAGCGCCATGAATCTCAGCACACCTCGGGTGGGCCCGTCAGAGATTCAGGTTCAAAAATTCAAGCTCAAACCTCCATGGTTTGGTTGGTTTGGGGCTGAAAACACATACGCTGCCCTGTCATGTTTGACATGACAGCCTCCTGATATCTGTCATGGAAGTACCCACAAGCTCTGAGATCAGCACCTCATTACACTAGGTGCTGCACGTCCACCTGAGGAGAGACAGTCTTACTAGACAAGACAGACTTAGAGTGGGAAGGGAAATAGAGGCACAGACAGTGATGTGCCTGAGGCCAGGAATAGAAGCTAGGCTCCTGTCACCAAATAGGGTGACCAGATGTCCCGATTTTATAGGGACAGTCCCGATTTTTGGGTCTTTTTCTTATATAGGCTCCTATTACCCCCCCGACCCCGTCCCGATTTTTCACATTTGCTGTCTGGTCATCCTATCACCAAAGCAGTAGACTCATAGACTTTAAGGCCTGAAGGGACTATCGTGATCATCTAGTCTGACCTGCACATTGCAGGCCACAGAACCTCGCCCACCCGCTCCTGTAATAGACCCCTAACCTCTGGTTGAGTTACTGCAGTCCTCAGATCATGGTCTGAAGATGTCAAGTTACAGAGAATCCACACTTTACACTAGTTCAGACAAGCAAGTGACCCCATGCTGCACAGAAAGGCGACCCCCCACTTCCACCCCCCAGTGTCTCTTCCAATCTGGTCCAGGGGGAAATTCCTTTCCAACCCCAAATATGGGGATCAGTTAGATCCTGAACATGTGGGCGAGACCCACCAGTCGGACACCTGGGAAAGAATTCTCTGGAGTAACTCAGAGCCCTCCCCATCTAGTGTCCCATCACCAGCCGTTGGGGATATTTGCTGCTCGCCATCACAGACCAGCTACATTTCATTGTAGGCAGTCCCATTACACCCTCCCCTCCAGAAACTTATCAAGCTCAGTCTCAAAGCCAGTTAGGTGTTTTGCCCTCACTGCTCCTCTTGGAAGGCTGTTCCAGAACTTCATTCCTCTGATAGAGAACAAGACTGAAGACCAGAGTGATGCTCAAAAAAACTACACCGAGGAAACCTCCCCCCAAGAAAGAGGCTCTGGGACATCTCCGACCTAGTCCTGCTTTTGGAGGGAGACAAGTAGATCTACATCCCCACCCCCCACTCTACCTCTGCTGTCTTTGAGAGTGTACCCCTGCCTCCACTTCTTGGGGGAGCAGGCCTGCTGGCTGCCCCATACCAAGCTTCTGCTTTTGGACATTCTTCCTTCAACCATTGGATATCATCAGAGGAGTCCTCTGCTTATTGCCTTCCTCGTTCAGCAGCAGCTCTCCCCACTGGGCCTTGCTGTTTTGAAAGCTCCTTGCTCATTCTGCTGTGACCTTGGATGCACCATATTGTCAGGTTAAAATCCATTGCTAAACACAGGCATGGGTTGAGAGATGGTTCATGCTTTACAGAGACCAGTTCACTTATCCTTAGTAAGGAGAGCACAGTTAGGTGCAGAGGATCATGGAGAGAACCTTGATCAAAGGTGTTGAGGGAGGGGGACAGGATACAGATTGTGACCCTCAGTGAGAAGCCAAAAGTTGCTGGTCATTGTGAAAGGAACCAGACTCTGCTACTGAGGAGGTAGTGGCTTAGTGAAATGTATCGCTAATGCACTCTGGTGCATGAATTGTCCTATCTCCTGGAAAGTTGAAAAAGTTGTATAAGCTAAAGCAGTGGTTCTCAAACTAGGGCTGGCGTTTGTTCAGGGAAAGCCCCTGGCGTGCTGAGCCAGTTTGTTTACCTGCTGCATCCACAGGCTCGGCCAATTGCTGCTCCCACTGGCCGTGGTTCGCCGCTCCAGGCCAATGGGGGCTGCGGGAAGCGGCACGGGCCAAGGGATGTGCTGGCCGCCCTTTCTGCAGCCCCCATTGGCCTGGAGCGGCGAACCGCAGCCAGTGGGAGCCACGATCGACCGAATCTGCGGACATGGCAGGTAAACAAACCAGCCCAGACCACCAGGGGCTTTTCCTGAACAAGTGGTGGTCCTAGTTTGAGAACCACTGAGCTAAAGGACAATGTTGGTACAAGAATATAGGGAGGTAAACTGGCCATGAATAAATTGAGGCTGGAAATTAGAAGAAGGTGTCCCACCATCAGAGGAGTGAGGTTCTGGAAAACAACCTAACTAGTTTGAAGACAGAGCTTAATAAGTTTGTGAAGAGGATTATATGACAGGGCTCTCTGTGATAGCAGTGGTCTAGACTCAGTGACACAGGAGGTCCCTTCCAATCCCATTTTCTTAAATCCTGAATGTTCTGATCATTCTGGAATCAGGTGTCTTGGGAGTAGAGCTGATTGAAAAAGGGAAACATTTTTTTTTCATGAAAAAATTCAAAATAGTTCATTTCTCCCGCTTCTGAAAAGGAATAGCTTCAAACTTGACCAATGTGCCTTCTACTCTCTGGGCATTTAGCCAGAGGGTTTGGATTGTCATACCTATCTGTGAAGTTAAGAGGCCAGATAAGCAAAGTTCAAGGGCGGTTAGATCTAGGATTATGGTTCAGGCCTGTCTAAATTTGGATGAGCTAGCTCAGCCTGACACAGTATATTCTTCTGGCTTCACGTATATAAGCGAGTGATGGCTGAGCCAAATCAGCAGGCAAGTGACTTACAGCTAGTGGAGTTCTCCTTTGGCTTGACTATGAGGTCCATTAGCCAAGTTAGTTTCCTAAGGGAAGTGGTGGAAGCTCCATCATTCTCTACATCTAAAGCTAGACCAGGCAAAGTATGCATAAATACCGCGTAGGGAACCTAGGTGATGGACTAGATAATCTAAAAAAAAAGAAAAGGAGTACTTGTGGCATCTTAGAGACTAACCAATTTATTTGAGCATGAGCTTTCGTGAGCTACAGCTCACTTCATCGGATGCATACCGTGGAAACTGCAGAAGACATTATATACACAGAGACCATGAAACAATACCTCCTCCCACCCCACTGTCCTGCTGGTAATAGCTTATCAAAAGTGATCATCAAGTTGGGCCATTTCCAGCACAAATCCAGGTTTTCTCACCCTCCGCTCCCCCACACACAAACTCACTCTCCTGCTGGTGATAGCCCATCCAAAGTGACAACTCTCTTCACAATGTGTATGATAATCAAGGTGGGCCATTTCCTGCACAAATCCAGGTTCTCCCACTCCCTCACCCCCCTCCAAAAACCACACACACAAACTCACTCTCCTGCTGGTAATAGCTTATCCAAAGTGACCACTCTCCCTACAATGTGCATGATAATCAAGGTGGGCCATTTCCAGCACAAATCCAGGTTTTCTCACCCCCCCACCCCCATACACACACAAACTCACTCTCCTGCTGGTAATAGCCCATCCAAAGTGACCACTCTCTTCACAATGTGTATGATAATCAAGGTGGGCCATTTCCTGCACAAATCCAGGCTTTCTCACCCCCCCCCCCCCGTTTCCTGGGGACACACACACACACACACAAACTCACTCTCCTGCTGGCAATAGCTCATCCAAACTGACCACTCTCCAAGTTTAAATCCAAGTTTAACCAGAACGTCTGGGGGGGGAGGGTAGGAAAAAACAAGGGGAAATAGGCTACCTTGCATAATGACTTAGCCACTCCCAGTCTCTATTTAAGCCTAAATTAATAGTATCCAATTTGCAAATGAATTCCAATTCAGCAGTTTCTCGCTGGAGTCTGGATTTGAAGTTTTTTTGTTTTAAGATAGCGACCTTCATGTCTGTGATTGCGTGACCAGAGAGACTGAAGTGTTCTCGGACTGGTTTATGAATGTTATAATTCTTAGAGACTAACGAATTTATTTGAGCATGAGCTTTCGTGAGCTACAGCTCACTTCATCAGATGCATACCGTGGAAACTGCAGCAGACTCTATGATGAAGTGAGCTGTAGCTCACGAAAGCTCATGCTCAAATAAATTCGTTAGTCTCTAAGGTGCCACAAGTACTCCTTTTCTTTCTGCGAATACAGACTAACACGGCTGTTACTCTGAAACTTATAATTCTTGACATCTGATTTGTGTCCATTTATTCTTTTACGTAGAGACTGTCCAGTTTGACCAATGTACATGGCAGAGGGGCATTGCTGGCACATGATGGCATATATCACATTGGTGGATGTGCAGGTGAACGAGCCTCTGATAGTGTGGCTGATGTTATTAGGCCCTGTGATGGTGTCCCCTGAATAGATATGTGGGCACAGTTGGCAATGGGCTTTGTTGCAAGGATAAGTTCCTGGGTTAGTGGTTCTGTTGTGTGGTATGTGGTTGTTGGTGAGTATTTGCTTCAGGTTGGGGGGCTGTCTGTAGGCAAGGACTGGCCTGTCTCCCAAGATTTGTGAGAGTGTTGGGTCATCCTTCAGGATAGGTTGTAGATCCTTAATAATGCGTTGGAGGGGTTTTAGTTGGGGGGGGCGGAGGGTGAGAAAACCTGGATTTGTGCTGGAAATGGTCCAACTTGATGATCACTTTAGATAAGCTATTACCAGCAGGACAGTGGGGTGGGAGGAGGTATTGTTTCATGGTCTCTGTGTGTATATAATGTCTTCTGCAGTTTCCACAGTATGCATCCGATGAAGTGAGCTGTAGCTCATGAAAGCTCATGCTCAAATAAATTGGTTAGTCTCTGACGTGCCACAAGTACTTCTTTTCTTTTTGCAAATACAGACTAACACGGCTGTTACTCTGAAACCTAGATAATCTAATAGATCTTCTAACATCTTCCATTAGGACAATGAGAATTTCTTCTGTGGTGGTTGGCTTTTCTCTCAATGCGTGTGCTAGTCTGTTTCCAGTGGGAGAAGAGTTAAGTTCGGTACATTGGTGTGGGAGGTGGGAGAGTAAAATTAGATTTGTCTGGGGCACATTTGACTGGGAAAATCCCATATTCCTTTTTATTTTACTGTGATCAATGTTCCAAACAAAGCATGTAACTCCAAAATACCATCACTCGTGCGGAATTTAAGTCAACATTGCTTCTGTCAAGCTCCTGTTTTCATTTCTATGGCGGCAGTTTGCAGTGTTTTCCAGCTATGTTTTGATGGCTTTTATTTGAGACATAACTGAGAAACATAGCAGGGATTTCTTTGCAGCATCTGCCATGTAGCCAAGTCAAGTTTCACAAGTCCCAAGTATCTCGAGGTTGTTTGAATACCATTCCTTAGCATACAAAAGTTACCCTCAAAAGCTATGTGGGACTGGATGACGTGGGAAGATCAATTTGCAAGAAGACATGCCTTTTATGCATGTACTGCGTGCAATACAATTAGCTAAACTGCATGCTGATTTTAGCATACGATGGCCATTATGCACAATGTGGACCAAATCTTTTGCTGGCATAAATTTCCAGAGCTCATTGACTTTCTGTTCCTGGCAGAAACTTCCTGGCCTGGAAAGTGCTATAGAAATGTGTCATTTTGCCAAAGAATTGCAAACGCTCTTGCATCCCTTCAGTGCCTCACATTCAGAAACAACATGAATAGCTGTGCAAATTACTTATTAGACTGTGTCTTTCCTGGGATGTCACTACACCAATGGAGCAGCCCTAGTGCAAACTCCAAGTGTCAGTGTGTTACCTAGTATAAAATGGAGCTTCAAACCTGTGATGATTCTGTTCAAGTTCTTATGCAGGCTTCACTGCCATACTGAAGTGTATCTACCTTAGGGGGTTGCACGGATGTAGCTTCTCATGATAGTCAGAGAAACAAGGATGGATTCTATTGGAACATGCATTTCCAGCAAATCTCAACACTTTGCAAAATCAGGTAGATTTCATTGGGATTTTCTTTTGGAAGAAAACTAGGGGGAAATAATTCAGACAATGTCAAAACATCTTGTTTCAACGTCATGGGTGTGGGGGGAGGAAGGTTTCATTTTTTTTCATTTTGAAATTAGTTTCTTTCAATTTTTTTAGAATTTTGTATTATGTCACCTATCTTATAATTGAAACAAAACATTTTAAGCGATCCCCAAATGAATTCCCACCCCCACCCCCAGAATTTCCTCTGCAGAGAATGTTGAAATGTTGTGGGGTTTGTTCCGATTTGGAGCAAAGACAAATTTTGAAATCTCAAAATCTTTCTCTCCTCTGCTCAGCTCTAGTAGTTACCATATGGTCAGAACTGTGACTTCGAAACCATTTTACCACCAACACATTGCAACTGCTGCTAAGGAGGAGCGTGGCAGCTATTTAACAGCCCACAGCAACAGCCCTTTAAATAGCTCAAGAGGAAGATAGCCTGTGAGTGAAGTGGGAATTGCCTTTACTTTAAATCTGGCCCCATGTGTTTAGAATCCCACCTCAGCCCCAAAGCATGGGTGGCTTATCATCTTTGAATAAAAAACAAGGCATTAGTCAGTAGCTGGTTGGCTATTAAACTGTCTTCTTGAGATACTCCTTTAGTCCTCTTGCTGAGTTTCTGGTGCGTTTCTTCTACTCTCAGAAACCACAGACAATGGAGCATGAAGAGACCTCTCCTAGTCTCCTCTCCTGCATTAGCTTAGTTCCAGTGCAGAACCTACCCCCTTGACCATTTTGCCTTTAGGCCACAATCCAGCCCCTGCTGCTGTGGTGTGGAGATGCCCCAGGCAGCAGAAGTGATGCAGAAGGGGAACTGGGTGTCAAAGGCTGTGCGTCCTCCTTGAGGTTCCTCCACCCAGCCGATCACTGGGGGCAGGGCCTGAGCAGGCCGCGGAGCGTCAATTCTTGGACAGCGACGGTCTCTTTGGTACGTGTGTGTGCAGTGCCTCGCACAGTGGGGTCCTGATCTGAAGCTAGTGACACTAAAGGACAAGGATAGCACAAAAACAAATAGCGATAAATGGGCCGGGAATAAACGGAGGCTGGAAGTTAGAAGAAAGATCCTCATCGTCAGAGGAGGGAGGTTCTGGATCAGCCTCCCAACAGGAGCAGTGGGAGGAAAACAACCTCGCTAGCTTTATGATGCAGCTTGATAAATGTACAAAGGGGATTTCATGATGGGGGTGGCTGGACTCAATGACCCAGGGGATCCCTTCCTGATTATGGCCTCTGGGCACTACGGTGATACAAATGTTCCCTAGTGCCCAGTCCCTCTAGGGTGCGGGGAGCGGGAGATTGTATTAGGGACCACAGAGCCTACTCCATGGGGTAGTGCCCAGGGACTAGCTCTGCAGCCAGCCTGTGGGCAAGGTGTCTTTTCAACTGGTGCTTAACACAGAGGCCCCTAAATCTCCATTCCTGTTTCCAGTTCCCAGAGGCACTCAGCACCTGCAGCTCCCATTGCTGACAGCGGTGCTTTTGCCTGCGGAAGGGTATGTCTAACACTAGTAGAAGTTGTTGGGCCCCACTCCACCCTGCCCTGGGCCTCCTGCTGACATTTGCCCCTCTGCAAAGAAGGTGGCAAATGGTGTAAGAAGCAGGTAGCCGAGCTCTGTTTTGATCGCATATTTCCATCCACTTAGCATGGGTGTAAATGACACCACCAGGTAGTGGGAGGGCCAAGGGCTACAGTTTCAGATGTGTCTCTAGACGAGAGGAAGAGGGACCCAGCGGATAGTGCACAGGGCTAGGAAACAGGAGATTTGGTCTCTGTTCCTGGCTATCCTGTCGATCAGCTGCCGTTGCCTACATCCCAACCGCCACTGCTATTAGCAAATATCTCCAAGAGCTGGAGCTAGGACACAAGAGGGGAAGGCTCTGAGTTACGACAGAGAATTCTTTCCCAGGTGTCTGGCTGGTGGGTCTGACGCACATGCCCAGGGTCTAACTGATCCCCACATTTGAAGTTGGGAATGAATTTTCCCCCTGGTCAGATTGGCAGAGACCCTGGGGGGTTTTCACCTTCCTCTGCAGTATGAGGGCAAAGGTCACTTGCTGGTTTGACCTAGAGTAAATCATGGATTCTCTGTAACTTGAAGTCTAAATCAAGATTTAAGGACTTCACTAACTCAGCCTGAGGTTACGGGCCTATTACAGGAGTGGGTGGGTGAGGTTCTTTGGCCTGCAATGTGCAGGAGGTCAGATTAGATGACCATGATGGTCCCTTCTGGCTTAAATGTCCATGGGTATGTCTACACTGCAATGGAAGATCCGTGATATGGGTGTCAGACTCTCAACGGGGCAGGGTCTTGGACCCTGGACTCCAGGCTGAGCCTGACATCTACACTGCTATTTTTAGCCTCACAGCCCGAGCCCCATAAGCCCAAGTCAGCTCACCTGGCTACTGAGACTCGATGCTGCTGTTTTTTTGTTGCGGTGTAAATGCACCCTATGAGTGTATGAGCTGTGTGACACTTTGTGTTGTCTGTCTAGCATGTAAGCTCTCTGGGGAAGGAACTGCCTCTCATTATGTGTATGTACAGCACCTAGCACAATGGGGCCCCAATTAGATCAGGGCATACCATAATAATAGTCTTTGTGTGTATGGACGTAGACACCTCCTCTCCCCCACTGGGAATAAAGAAGAGAGCTACAGTCTTTAATGGCAATTCCTATTTTGGGGGGTCCAATGAACCCTTCCAAGAGGTGTTAAACCCGCTTTTTAAATCTAATGTGCGAGAACATCGCTCCATTCACTGACCCAACGCTTCCGAAGCCCCCAGGTTTAGGCTTTCAAACCTTCCCTTGAAATGTATGTCACCAGTTCTTGTCTAGAATGCTTCTTTCTTTGTGAGCTCCCTTCAGTTACGTGGAAAGGCAGGGGTTTTGTGTGCGTGTGTGTGAAATGTTCGAAAGGGCTTAAATCTGAACTCTAAAAGAAATCTGACGCAGCGACTTCACTTCACTGGCATCGCCGACCCTCTGGCTCTGTAGACAGCTCTGGATGCATGGGGTGGAGACGCACATGCCCAGAAACCAAAAATAAGGTGTGACAGAAAATAGTGACCTCATCAGAGGCACCTTTTGACAATGATTCCTGTGTACAACTGTCAGGGTTATTTTTTCCCTAACCCAACCCAACCCAAAATTCCCTGCTCGCTAAAGGTTGCTATTATATGTGATGCATCCCACTGCACCGGCAATCTCAGAAATCTGATTTGCCATCTACTTTGTTATTATTCATATTGACATAGAACCTAGAATATCAGGGTTGGAAGGGACCTCAGGAGGTCATCTAGTCCAACCCTCTGCTCAAAGCAGGACCCATCCCCAATTTTTGCCCCAGATCCCTAAACAGCCCCCTCAAGGATTGAACTCACAACTCTGGGTTTAACAGGCAAATGCTCGAACCACTGAGCTATCCCTCCCCCTAGATGCCCTGGGTGTGGATCGGGGCCCAACTGCGTTAGATGCGACAGATTGGCAATCTGTCTCCCAAAGAGCTTAGCATCTCGTATGTGAGGAGCTGTCGATGGTTTCTGATCAGCTAGCTCTTTTTAGACCTTGATACAAAGATCCCTAGGCAGCCCGCAGGCGCTGGCTGTAAGGTTACTTTTTGCTCTTGGGTGGAAAGGGTTTGGTAGGTAGCCGTTGTAAATCGCCACCCAGAAAGGCTTAGTCTTACTGGATATGTCTCTCTTTGAAGGATCATTGATACTGCCATGAGCAGTGTGGCCTAGCAGCATGTCTGCTAGCCTGGGGTGTAGTAGGTTTGGGTTGCAGTCCTACCTCTGGTCGCTGGGGGCCTTTGAGCAAGACTTTCACCTCAGCTGCAGGAAATGAAGTGGAGACAAGCCTGGAATCTGCAGCGGAGACTCATTCTTTACTCTGCTTCTATGATGAAGTCTCCAGAAAGACACTAGGGAAGGGATCTGAGTTTCTTCCAGGAGTGAGCCAGTGGATAACGCTTACTAGGGGCCTTTGTCTATTTCTTAGCGCAAGAGCTTGGGAGTCAGGACTCAGATTCAGAACTCTGCCAGTGACTCACCATTTGAGCTTGGGCAAGTTCCTTAACCTCCCTGTGCCTCATTTTATCAATCCAGCTGGACAATCGGTATGGTTGCACTTCTCAAGAGTGCGGGGAGTCTCGCTTAGTTTTAAATCGTAAAGTGCTCTGAGATGCTCAAATGAAAGGCACTGTAGAACTGCCAAGCACTAGCTTCGTGCTGCCACTGCCCTCCAGTGGATTGGCCTCAGTGACTTCCTGTGGCAATGAGTTCCACAGCTCAGTTACACGTTGTGTGAACGTGATCGTGATTTACATAATAAGCAGAGGTCACAGCACACCCACGTCCTAATTCTCAGCTTTCTTAGGTCTGGTCTACACTTCGGTGGGGGATTGATCTAAGTTACGCAACTTCAGCTATGTGAATAAAGTAGCTGAAGTCGACGTACTTAGATCTACTTACTGTGGTGTCTTCACTGCGGTAAGTCGACGGCTGACGCTCACCCATCGACTCCGCTTCCACTTCTCGCTCCGGTGGAGTACTGGAGAGCGCTCGGCAGGAGAGCGCTCAGCGGTCGATTTATCGCATCTAGACTAGATGTGATAAATTGACTCCCTCGCTGGATCGATCACTGCCTGCTGATCCAGCAGGTAATGTAGACAAGCCCTTAGTTTAAAAGAACTCAACTGTGGCCTTGTCTACAGGGTGCGTTAGTCCACTCCAGAGGTGTGCAAATTTTAGTGTGCACCAGTGTGTCACATACTAACCAGCCTGAAACGGGACTCCGTTAACACACACTTGGGGAATTTTAGTGCACACCCGCTTGGTCCACGCTGGCCAGTTAGTGTGTGACATGTTAGTGCAGTCTGGAATTTACATCCCAGGTGGTGCAGACGAATGCACCTTGTAGACAAGCCCGGCATGTCACGCACTCTGTACTCCAAACAGCTAACAAAGACTCTGCTTTAGGAACAGGAGGGTCTGAATTCAATCCCCGGGGGCCTATGCACTACGCGGCATAGTAACAACTGTGGAGTCCCTGGAATTTGTCACGGAGTTAATTTATTTGACAAAAATCATGCTCGTTATTTGGCCACTGCGCCTTTATTTATTTTCCGAACGTCTCATCTTTCCCATCCGCAGTCTCTGCAGACTCCGCCATCCATCAACCAGCTCCTGTCGGAGCAGAAAGGCAGCCAAGCCCCTTGTCTGTCTGGGCAGCGCTCTCCATCCCACCCACCGGGACGCCATTAGGGCTTGGAGGGATTCCATCCTGTCAGTGGCAGGGGCTGCAGCAGCCTTGTGCCTGATTCATGTACAGTCTGAGTGGAGCAGGAGTCCCCACAGGCATTACTATATCCCCTTCCATACACTCAGCAGCCACATGGCCCACCTCCAAGATCTTACAGTGCAAGCTGTTTTGGGAGGACGCGGTGGATCTTTGTTCAACTCAGCCAGGGACCTAACCGGGGAGGGGATAATGAGTGGGTGGAGTTCTCCTGTCCCAGCACACGTCATTATTTGAATTGCAGTGGTACACAGAGGCCGCACTGTGCTAGGGGCTGTCCAAACCCAGAGGAAGAGATTGCCCCTACCCTCAATACAAGGGTGGGAGAAAGGGAGCATTACTGTATTATCCCTGTGTTACAGAGGCACAGAGATTAAATGACTTGCCCAAGGGCACCAGTGGCAGAGCCAACAGCTGATCCCACCTCCGCTGATCGCCAGCCCCAGAGACTTAGGTATAAGGCCTCCCTTCCTGCAAAGTGTAACTAAGGAGGTTGTGGAGAGGGAACTGAGCCGGGACCATGAGGGACAGAATCCGTTCACAAACACACCCCATCGGCAGGACTATGACATCCGCTGCCCCTCCTCAGCAAGGCTTTTCATAGAATCATAGAAGATCAGGGTTGGAAGGGACCTCAGGAGGTCATCTAGTCCAACCCCCTGCTCAAAGCAGGACCAATCCCAACTAAATCATCCTAGCCAGGGCTTTGTCCAGCCGGGCCTTAAAAACCTCTAAGGATGGAGATTCCATAGCTCACCGGTTTGAGCATTAGCCTGCTAAACCCAGGGTTGTGAGTTGAATCCTTGAGGGGGCCATTTAGGGATCTGGGGCAAAAATTGGGGATCGGTCCTGCATTGAGCAGGGGGCTGGACTAGATGACCTCCTGAGGTCCCTTCCAACCCTGATATTCTATGATTCTCGGTAACCCATTCCAGTGCTTCATCACCCTCCTAGTGAAATAGTGTTTCCTAATATCCAATCTAGACCTCCCCTACTCGTCTGCCACCACTGAGAACAGCCGAGCTCCATCCTCTTTGGAACCCACCTTCAGGTCGTTGAAGGCTGATATCAGCCTTCAACTTTTCAGCTGCTAGAGCCGCGTAAGCCCCCACAAATTGTCCTCAGCGATCCCTTTCCATGCAAAACTACTCAGAACAAGTCACAGCAACCCCCACTGCCACGTGCAAAGCTCACAGAAGAACCCACTGCCTGGGCACTCCCCTCAGACTTCCTGTAGAGCTTCAGTGCTGGGCTATCCGCTAAAGACAACCCACAGTTACTGCAGAACTCTCTTCCAGGGGACGAGAACCTGTGTTGTTCCCTTTAAAAGCCGTGGGCCGATACCACTTGCACTACCAGCAAAGGGTGTGAGCAGCAGGGTCCTTATTCTCTTTGTGGGTCTAGCCCATCAGCAGTATTGTTTACCCCAAGCATTGATAAATCAAGAAACTGACTTTACAAATCATGTCCACATTTCCAGGCTTTTCTCCACAACCATGAGGATTAAAAGCATTTTTTGTTTGTTTGTTTTAAGTGGAAGCTCAGATTCTCAGCTCCAGGAGCTGCAGCTTTAAGAAAAACATTAACCATTATGACACTCGTGATAAAATCACAAGGGATGGCACCACACCCTCACACTCCCACACCCTCTGGAGAACTGGGATCAGTTTTGCCCTGAGACAGAGGTTAACAAAGGGTCTTTAGCCACGGCAACATAGAAGATACACACGTCCTCCTTCCTTTGTTCCTTTCAAAAAACCATTTAAACATTTGGTTTTGTTTCAGGTGCATAAGGTTTGGGGTTTTTTTAGTACATGCATATAGAGATAGATAGATTAGATCTATCTCTCTTTTCTCTCTTGCTCCTCTACGTCAGTGTTCTCTGTTTTCATAGATTCCAAGGCCGGAAGGGACCATTGTGATCATCTAGTCTGACTTCCAGCATCACCCAGGCCAGAGAACGCCCCCACAATAATTCCCAGAGCAGATCTTTTAGAAAAACATCCAACCCTGAGTTTAAAAATTGCCAGTGATGGAGAATCCACAATAAATTGTTCCTGTGGTTAACTACTCTCACTGTTAAAAACGCACGCCTTATTTCCACTCTGAATTTGTCCAGCTTCAACTTCCAGCTATTGGATGGTGTTAGATCTTTCTCTGCTAGATTGCACTATCACATATTTGTTCACCTGTTGGTATTTATAGATATGATCAAGTCACCCCTGAACCTTCTCTTTCTGAAGCTAAATAGATTGAGCCCTTTGAGTCTTATCACTCTAAGGCAGGTTTTCTAATCCTTTAATCATTCTTGCAGCTCTTCTCTGAACCCTCTCCAGTTTATCAACCTCCTTCTTGGATTGTGCACACCAGAACTGGACACAATATTCCAGCAGCGGTCGCACCAGTGCCAAATACAGAGGTCGAATAACCTCCCTGCTCCCACTCGAGAATCCCCCGTTTATGCATCCCAGGATCACATCAGCTATTTTTGGCCACAGTGTCGCACTGGGAGTTTAAAACAGCTTCTTTTGGCTGCTCCGCCAGCTCGCCCTTAGACTTGATGAGCAGGAATAGCACCCTTCAAATGGTTATTTCCTCTCCCTTTCTTCCCGTTCTATCCCACTCGCATCTAAGCCCCTTGTTTGTGCATCCCGTGCAGGGTAGTTTGAAACAGTTCCACGCACTTCAAAAAGAGGCAGGATTTCCTGTTTCTGCAGTCCAGCCAACTCCTTGATCCGTTTATTCAGCCGCTATCGTGCCAAGGTGTCCCTATGTTCTTCTTTGACCTCTTCTTGAGTCTTTCTTTCACAGATTCGTTCCCTTCCCACCGCCTGCACTATGAAGGCATTTGCTGTATATTATAACGTGTGAGATAAAGCTTACAACGGAGGGGGCATTGTCTATTCCTTACAACAAGAGACACTGGAGCCCCAGCTCTGTCCTTTCCTGAGCCAGGCACGTAATCTCTCTGTCTGAGTTTGCCCTGCTGTAAAATGGGGATAACAATACTTCACCTATCTCAGAGACTGGGGGAGGCTGAGTTCACTCATGGTGTCCAAGCTCTCTGAGTTCCTTCCCTGGGAAAGCCCTGCAACCGTTGCCTCCCATTCTCCAAAGAGACTCGTGATTTCGGGGGCCTGACTTGAGACCCCTGGAAAGCGACCTGATGTTTTTCGAATGTGTTGAGCTTCCACACTTGGAGAATCAGGCCCCGGGATGGCGTCTTAGGTGGAGTGTTTGAAAACTGAGCTGCCCAAAATCATTAGCCACCAGGAGCGGCAGAAAGACCCTAGAAGGGGTTGGGGGGCACTGGCATCTGACCTGTGGACACGCCCTCCCTCACCTCCCCATCCCCTTGAATCGCCATCCTCATGTCACCCCTTCTCCCGAGGCCCTGCCCCCACACCACCTCTTCCCCCCAAGGCTGACGGAAGAATTCTTCCGTCGACCTAGCCACTGCTTCTCGGGGAGGTGGATCTACCATCGCAATGGGACAGCTGCTCCTCTCATTGTAGTAAGTGTCTACACTGAGGCGCTGCGTTTTAAGTGTAGACGTAGCCTTATTCCTTCTATTATGGTAGCATCTAGAGGCCCTGATCAGGGAGTAAAGGTCCTCTTGTGCTGGGTGCTGTATGCACACATAAAATAAAACAGTCCCAAGGAGCTTCCATGTATGAGACCCGGGACATGGATCGGCCAGATAAATAGGAACCTCCCCAACAGAACCTCCTGTTCTTTGTACAATAAAAACGCTTCCCCCCCCCCCCAAAAAAAAGCACCTATTAAAATCGAAACAGGAAAGGGCTGAATTCTTTGTCTTCGGCACTTCTCTTAACTGGACTGAAAATGCAACCTAGCCATATAGACTGTTGCATGGCAACCTGGCTACCCCGTGTCATCATTTCCTATCATTCCACGGCTGGTTTGAATTTCAGTCTCTTTTGGATGCTCTACGGATACACGAACTGGAAAAAAAAAATGTCCATTTATTTCACAACCTGCCCTCCACCCCTCTCGCTGCTCTTAGGTCCTAACAGCAAATTAGCGACCCGCTGCCAAAGGCAAACATACATCACCCTGTGACGGCTCCTTCTGCTTCCACCAGTGACCTTGAGAAAAGAAATAGCCAAGCGCAAACAAGTGGAGATAAGGGCTGGCTCTGGACGTGGCATTTTTATTTGCTCCAGGTGTGATTTATAAAGCTGTCACTTTGCTCCCTCAGCAGCTCCTGGCGGGAAGAGTTGCTTTCTGTTTCCCACTCGCGCAGCCATGGGAAGTGATTTAACTCTTTGGCTGCTCTGAGAGGGACAGGCATGGTCAGTAAGTTGTGTCTACCGAGGCAATGCAAGAAGAGGGCTGGAACCCTGCTGCTGTTAGCTGGCCTACTTCGGCCAAATCCAGCTGTGGTGTAAGAAGGTGCAACTCAGCTGGAGTCAAGAGACCGGTTGCCTCTATTACACCAGACAGGCATTTGGTCCATGGTGCATGTGTCTCCTCTGATTTTCCTGAGCCCACGCATCATAATTATTATTTCTCTTGTGATGTCACTGAGATCTGGACCCCATGCCATAGGGACATACAGCTCCTGCCACAGGAGCTTACATCTGTCTAGGTAAAGGACTTATATGGCCCCTAACACTGCTGTATCTGAGTGCTTGACGATCTTTGATGGACATATCCTCACACCACCACTGTGATATAGGGAAGGACTACAGGGAAAGACAGTGTGACCCGGTGGATAGAGCATTGGACTGGGACTAAGGAGATCTGGCTTCGCCGCTGGCCTGCATGGTGATCGTAGACGAGTCTTTTAATCTTTCTGTGCCTGTTTCCCCATCTGTAAAATGGGGAGAATGACACTGACCTCTGCTGTAAAGGGCTTTGACAGCAACTGATGGAAAGGGCTGTGAGATCCCCATTATGAGTATCCCCATTTTACAGATGGAGAACTGAGGCATAGAGAGAGTAAGTGACTTGACTAGGTCACAAAGTGAGGCTGTGGCAGAACCAGGACCTGATTTTCTGAGTCCCAGGTCAATGCCTTAAGTGCAAGTAACCAGTAACCACCACCCACTGGCTCTACAATCAGAACCAAAAAGGAACTTCCCTCTGGGACGGAGGCATTGAGGGCCGATATACTAAGGTGGTCTCAGTGTAGCTGCTCTTTGACTACCTTACGGGACTGTTCTGCTCATCCTTCACAGGAAGCCTACTCACCCATTAGCTGTATCCTGCAGAATGAAGGAGCGGCTCCAAGGCCAGCACAGTCTACCCTGGTCTTAATCCGATACATCAGGATCCTCACCCGCTATTGCAAACGGACTCTCAAGGTGCAGCGACTTGTGTGTTTCACCTGCAGGGCGGGCTACTCCAGAAGAAGGAACTTCACCTGGGTTTTTGGTTAATCAGCGCTCTATGTCCTGCTGTTTGGGATATGCTCCTGATATGGACATGGACACGAAGCCCCCAAAGTGCAAAGGCATGCGAAGCGCTGTAGAAAATCCACCCCCCTCAGCTGCTGAAATCCTGACTCCAAAGAGTCAAAATCCCATCTTTTAAAATTGGAAGACGCCAGACACATAAGCATTTACTAATACGTGACCTTGGAATCCCAACCTTCCACCCCGCCTTAGCCTCCCCCTGCTTTAAATCTCCTTTTCATCATGTAGCAGTGTGAAAGAATTGTCTTGTGATGATGGCAACGGTCTGTAATTCAGGAGTTCTGGGTTCAAGTCCCAGCCCTGCTACAGTTTCCTGTATGGCCTTGGGCGAATTACTTAATCACTCCCTGCCACAGTTCCAAATCGCCACCTTGCATGTTATATCCCTTTCTCCCACCCATCTATTCAGTCTGTAAACTCCTCTTTTCTCACTATGTGCACGTACCGCACCCAGCACAATGGAGTCCTCATCCCAGCGGAGGCCTATTAAAGCTACCATGCTAAACACCTTCATTATCTGGGGCTGGTGAGTATGGAACCCCCGTTCTGAAAAGTGCGGACCTCAGATGTCATCGCGTGCTGATGCAATGTCACGACATAGAATCATATCAGGGGCAAAAATTGGGGATTGGTCCTGCTTTGAGCAGGGGGTTGGATGAGATGATCTCCTGAGGTCCCTTCCAACTCTGAGATTCTATGAGTCTATGATTCTAAGATCAGGGTTGGAAGGGACCTCAGGAGGTCATTTAGTCCAACCCCCTGCTCAAAGCAGGACCCATTCCCAACTAAATCATCCCAGCCAGGGCTTTGTCAAGCCGGGCCTTAAAAACCTCAAAGTAAGGAGATTCCACCACCTCCCTAGGTAACCCATTCCAGTGCTTCACCACCCTCCCAGTGAAATAGTGTTTCCTAATATCCAACCAAAACCTCCCCCACTGCAACTTGAGACCATTGCTCCTTGTTCTATCACCTGCTACCAGTGAGACATGAGGGTACCAACTTTGTGATGGGGCATTACAGCATCCTGACACTCTTCTTTTGTCCCACAGAGCACAGGCAAACAGGCAGAGACCCCCAGGGAGGCAGCGGCTGGGTGGACATCACGATGGGTGGATGTATCTCTGTCAATCGGGCTGTAAAACAAAGTTCCAAGGAACAGATTCTTCTATCTATGCATGTGACTAATGCGGCATGGGCTTGGGGTAGGCCTGCTCTAGCTCAGTGCTTGTCTGTACCTTTTCAGTGGGTGCAGCAGTGCTGAAGTTCCCTATCCCCTGCGCGGGCAGGTGTCCCCAGTAACCGGGTGTATGGCAGTTGGGTTACACGTACAACTTGCTCTCCAGCTAGACTATCCTAGGGTAGGGATGGGGGTCATCAAATAACAAACTACCTGTCTACAGCAGTAACGAACCATGCGTGAAAAGTAACCTGGGACGTAAGCTGCTGTCCTCACGCCTCATGCTCATTCCTACATCAAGGGTTATCTGCCTCTTCTTCGTATGGGAGGTGATTGTTCCACTCTCCTCAGCACTGGAGTCCTGTCTCCAGTTTGGGGAACCAGACTTGAAGAAAGTTGTGGACATATCAAGGAGTCCAGAGGAGAGCCAGGGGAAATAAGAGGTCCGGGAAACAGGACCTAGGAGGAAAGGTTGAAAGAACTGGGCATATTAAGTCATGCTTGTAGCAGGAGACGAGAAGGTTGAGGAGGAGCACAAAGACAGTTTTCAAATATGTTTTTAGGGCTGTTGGCTGTTGTTCTCCATGTCTACTGAGGGTAGGACATGAAGCAATTGGCTTAGTCTGCAGCAAGATGTAGGTTAGATATTAGGAAAAACTTTCTACCTATAAGGATAGTTAAGCACTGGAACAGGTTTCCAGGGAGTGGAATCCCCATCACTGGAAGTTTTTAAGAACAAGGTAGGCAAACATCTGGCAGGGATGGTCTAGATACATTTAAATCCAGGGCCACGGGTGGATGGACCAGATCACCTCTTGAGGTCCCTTCCATTTCTATGATTCCATGATTATTAGTCATACTGCTGGGCCAGATCCTCGACATAGCATAGCTGCTTTATAGCCACCGTGATTCTTGCCCACCAAGTTTTCCAGGAAGTGTCAAGCGAGGCCAATTCATTCCAGCAGACAATCTGGCCCCATGTCATTAACCCAAACACTCAGACCCACTTCTACAAAATCCCCCAGCCCCTCCTGTTACTCACTTTAGAGGCGGGGAAAGTGGCCTTTATGATGTTTTTGCAAACATTATTAGACTGTCAAAGAGAGGTGTCAGGCAAGGCTGCTGAAGAAAGGGATTTGACAAGTGTATTTATTTTAAAAGGCAACACAATTCAGCCCATTTAAAAGCACGGCAGAATTGTAAATGCTTCTGGGAATGAGCCATGAAAATATCGGTAGGCTCTCTAAAATATAATTAAGAAAGGAGTTGATTGACTGAAGACAAATAGAACGCTAGCAATGAATGCAATTATAGAAAACATCACCTCCCTTCCATTTCTGCTCTGGTTTGTGTTCATACTTGTTCTATGCTCGTGCTCTTATTGGTTCATTCACTGTGCAACCAGTAAAGATCCTGAGTGCTAGAACCTAGTCCAGTGAAGCCAATGGCAAAATGCTCCTTGACTCCAACACAGCCAGGAATTGGGCCCCAAATAATAGTCTTTGCAAGTAAAGGAATTGCTGGCATTGCATGTTATTTTGCAGAGGTTTCACTCAGCCAGACTTCCTTCAAGTCATGGGCCAGACCTTAGGTTTGGGCAGATGAGCACACAGCATATCTCAGGACCAGGGGCATAAAACTGAGTCCAAGACACCTTGGTGCTTCCTTGGTCCTGGTGCCCAGTCGGGTCTCCATCATACTTTAGAGCAGCCCTCAGGTGCTGAAGATAACCTTAGGAATGATCTCACTTGGAAGCCTGTGTTCAGATCTGACCACGCCATCTCAACAAACATATAGCCAAAGTAGAAGGGCTTTTCCCATTCCATGTCCACCACGCATGTATAGACGAGACCAAGGCTGCAGACTCTACCAGGCTTGCTTCAAAACTTCCTTGAAAAAAATAAATCCTCAAAATTCAGTTAGAGAAATTTACTCCAAATGCATTTAGCTGCAGTGGCTCTTTGCCCTGCGAAATAGGGTTGGAAGTACAGCTGGTCAGGAATATTTCAGCTGCTCTGGTTTGTTTTGTTTTGTCAAAAAACGCCAGTTGGTTGAAACCAAACCTGTTTGTGAAAAAAGGCTGGGTTCATCAAATTTCCCAACTAGAAAAAAAAGTCAAGAAAAGACGTTTAGATGTTGTCGAAAAGTTTTGATTTGACTTTTACAAAACGAAAATTCCATTTCGAAATGACTTCTCATTTTGAAAATGAAGCTAATTAGACTGAAGCAAGTTTAAAACTACAGGGTCAAAAAAAAAAAAAGGTGAAAATCAAAACAAAACTTTTTAAACAGATCAAAATGAAACATTTCATTTGACCCAAAAAAGGAAAAGCAAAAAGGGTTTTCAATTCACGACTATTTTTGAGATTTCAATTGTTCATCTCAATTCAAGACCAGAAGCATTTCAAACCTGAAAATAGTCACAGAATGGGGAACCTGTGTTCCACTCCAGTCTAGTTGAAAAGAACGTCTGGTTTTTGTAATCCTACCAACAATTTAGACATAAAGTAAGAAGTATGGGTGAGCTGTCTCTTGCGTCGATATTTCTATTAAATGGACTGCATGGACCATGCTGTTTTCTGTCACATACTGCAAGTTGAAAGCGTATTGGGGGGAAAAAGATGCATCTGGATAGCTGGAGAAGTTGGAGAATCCTGGCAGTTGCCAATGGCCTAGTAGTAGTAATAAAATGTCATAATAATAAACACCTAGCTCTTGTATAGTGCTTTTCATCAGTAGATCTCAAAGCACTGTACAAAAGGGGTCAGTATTATTATCCTCATTAAACAGATGGGGAAATTGAGGCACGGAGAGATGACATGATTTGCCCAGTGTCACCCAGAAGGCTAGTGGTGGAGCCAGAAATAGAACCCAGGACTCTTGAACCATCTCCACGAGGCCACACTGCCTCCCATTATTTAAATAGTTTTATTGAAGTACTGCAACCCAGAGCTTGGAGGAAAATGTCATCATGGGTCCTGTTTCTGAATCATAAGTTCCAGGGGATTTCCCTCCTCCTCCCCTTTCTTCCCAGAATATTACAACAGACTACAGATCCCAGGGAGGAGTGGATCTGCTAGGGAAACCAGACCACCCTTACCAGAGAGGGCCTGTAGGGGCCCGTAGGGGTGGCTACTAGCCAACCCTTGGGTCCATTGAAAGAATGAATACGTTGATGTGGAGATGTTGTCCGCGGATCTCAGAAGCAGATACATACATGCTGACTGGAATTTCTGTTTCTTGCTTCAGTTCAGGGATAAAGGAAAAATAACCCCATGTGGCTGTTAAACTAACCCGCTAACAACCTGCAGCCTCTTAGAGTTACCAACACCTTCTGCAAAGCTACTTGCTAGAAGAAGCCCCTGTGGTGGAAAAATAAAGCATTAGGGTCTGACCCTACAAATTGCTGAGGCCCTTTGAGAGGTGCAAAGTGTCCTCAGCTCCCAATTAAGACATATGTTGATGTTATGAGGTTATTACGGGAGAAATAAGAACACAGGCTAGGCAAATTGCCCAACTGGGAAAAAATACCTTTATACCTGATGTGACTATAACAGGACATGTTGGCCTTTTAAGATGGGTTCCAGAAATAGCTCGGCTTGGTTCCTGATTGCAGCCCTGAATGCTGGGAGTTGTAGTTCCCAGAAGGACCATGTGACAATAGGCTGCGGCAGGAATGCTGGGTAGGGATATAAATAAAATCCCTTTTCTCAGAACAAAGAGACTTTTGAGCGAGACTTCTGTTAACCTGGAAGGGGTGGGATTTGTTTTTTCTGGAAGACTAAAGTAACACACCGAAGAGGCAGCATCTGCATTTCTGTGGTGAACCTGTTAAAACCTGTCTCACAATGTCTGTTTCTTAGCTACGTACATGACGTCCATCATTATAGCATCTGAGTGCCTGGTGGCTTCCGAGGGAAAGGGGCAAGGTGTGTGGTGAAGCCAAGAGTCTTAAGATGACTCAACACTTCTGAACGACTTGAGTGCAGCCACAAAGAGACACTGTCCGCATAAAGATGGCCTCTTTCTGGCAGCAACACTCCTGTTTTCCAAGGGCTAGTGACAAAGTAGTTCTTATGTATCCTGCTGGTAATGGTGTCTAAACCTTCCTCAAGGCAGAGATCAAATACTGGATCCACCCACAGGAGATACATCAGTAACCTGAGAATATTTAGCCCATAGTTCCAAATGAACTCACCAAGAGGCCTTGCATATGCATTGACTAATGTGGGTGATAACATGGCACTTGCTGGCTAAGTTCACGGCAGGCAGAACTCTTTCATTGCATCACTATTAAAGGTAGCTGCAAAATGAACATCAGTTATGGATGCACCCAACCCCTGGGACAGTTCAGACCTGGAGTCAGGTCTAAATTCTGCCATGGACAATGATATATTTCTGCTGTGGATTTTAGACAATATGCTGCCCCCTGTGGAAGTCAGTACAAAAATGTTTTGGGGCTGGATAGTGTTAACGTGGGCACTAGTGTCCTCTTCTGGAGGAGACTTGAACTGCTCACCTCTGCTTAAGAGACTCTGATACTGCCAGAGGATGTGGGGTGTCTTCGTCAGCATGGCTGGCTGCTGACTACCGGAAGAAGAGACTGAGTTCTCTGCTGCCACTTGTCCATAACACCCAGCACAGCAATAAGAGTGAAGTCCAAGCTAATAACAGATTGGTTACAATATTCTCCTAGGCTCATTGGTTGTTAGAATCTTCTGGGAAATAATTCATTTGTGATCCAGTTCCTTGTTATTTGCTTGACAGATGTTAACCAAGGGGCTGATTCAAAGCCCACTGAAGTCAGCGGCAAGACCCCATCAGCTCCAATGGACTGTGGATTGAGGCCTAACTGAACAAACCTTCTTAATGTTCTTACAAAGGAAAATAGCCCACGAGGTCCTCAGTGTGGCCCAATGGCTTGAGGTGCCATTTTGCTTCCCTGGTGCAAAAAGGATTCACTTTTGCTTCCCCAGTGCAAATCACAATGACTCCCTAAAGCTTCAAGATCTTCTGCTCTTGACTGACGTGTCCTTTCCATGCAACAAAGTCAACAGAAACTTTGGGGATGGCTGTTGTGTATTTGGGGGGGCACCTCAAAGCTTTGCATTCCTCTTGGCTCAACAGGGCCTTGGTCATAATTAGAACTACACATCGCTACCTTGTTGCTTTTTTAGCTGTTTCCATGGCGGCAGGCCCTGCAATGAGAACCAAGCCTTGGCTAAAGGGAGGTGAGGGGGAGAGATACCAGTTGTGAGGCGGGAGGTCACTGACAGCTGAGGAAGTGCAGGGCCTGAGCTCCCTTCACTTGTCCCCCGGGCGGGTTGAGGCTTTCTAGCTCCCAGCAAGTGTAGGGGAGAGCCAGGCTAGTGTTGCTCGTAATTAGTTGTAAAGATCCCACAGGAATTTTCACTGTGAGTGGAAAAGGTTTATGTTTACAGCGACGGAGCCCTTGGGAAGGGGAGTTGGAAAGCACATGGGAAAAGCAAGCACGTTCGACTCTTCCGGCTTTTCCTTTCCATGACTCTTCCCCTAAGCATGGGGGGCAACCATCGAGCATGTGTATGTGTACGGGGCAGTCGGCGAGCAGAGAGCTCAGCGAAACTCTGTGCGCTTCTGTCTTCAGTATCTTTTACAGGAGCCGTGTCAGTTCTGTGATCAGCATGCTCGTACGACTGCACGTCTGGGCTTCAGCGAACCTCCCGCTCATTCAGAAGCCACAGAGCAGAAAGTGTGTAGGGCCATAAACACAGCCACTGAGCGAGCAGGGGGATGGTTTTCTCGCTCAGGAAGCACATCCCTGTGCACCACCTGGGTGCCTTCTGAATTCCGAGATGATCCAGTGTCTGGGGCTGCTCTAAATTATGGCTCCCAATGGAACTGTTCTGGCTAATCCACCTTCCCACTCTTGAGCCACCCCCTTCTCAGCTTGGCTCCCTGGAAGGACCCTATTCCAGGGGCGCTGTAGGGCCACTAGTGGCTATGCCACCCTAGCATTATGGTGGGGGAACCAGGGAGAATCTTTAAAGAGAATGTTAAAGAGTGACTTGATCACAGTCAATAAGTACCTACACAGGGAACTTTGGTAAAGCACAGAAAAGTCTGACATGATCCAAGGGCAGGAAGTTGAAGTTAGACAAATTCAGATTGGAAAAAAAGGCAGTAAACTTTTGACACTTCTGGTAATTAGCCACTGGAACAATTTACCACGGGTCATGATGGATTCTCCATCGCTGGCAATTTTTAACTCAAGAGTGAATGATTTTCTAAAAGATCTGCTCTAGAAATTGTTTTGTGGGGAGTTGGCCTTATACAGGAGATCAGACAAGATGATCACAATGGTCCCTTCTGGCCTTGGAATCTATTAATCTATGATACCCTTTCGACTGGATTAGAGCCCAGAACTGGGGATCTTTGTGTCTGCACTGTAGGCAGAAGAGCAATGCTTTGTGCCTCATAGCCCAGTGTCTCATGAGTTTTTGGAGTATCCTTCATTGACAGCTGTGTGAAATTCCCAGGTTTCTTGGGTCTATTTGTTAACTTTTTAAATCCAGTCCAGATTTCCATGGAATTTCACAGGGTGGGAATGAGCAAAGCGAACCCATGTTAATGTTGGGACATGCCATGTCTTTTGCATGACATCCCACCTGCCGGAGGAGATAGAAAAGGTGTTGGGAGGTGATCAAAAAAGCATGACAGCCTCTAACTCTTTTTGGGTAGGAATTAGATGACCGGTCAATCTCCCAGTGAAATGCAACTTTGCCTATCCCAGCCCCCCCTCCTCAGCCCAGAATCATTCACTAGGCAACTTGGCTAAAAAACATTTAGATTCTTATCAACCTAGAGAATGTGATTAACTCTAGTGAAATAATAGATTCTTGGAGACTAATATTCTAGCAAAGACAAAGAAAAGCAGTGAAAGCACATGAATCCTCTATCTTAGGGGAAATGGTTTGTCTTGCAGATTTGTATGTCCCTACTGCCGCCATAAACAGGATTACAGGGGTTTCTGCAGGGCTTTCGGCTGATTGATCACGTAACTAGTTTATGTAATAAGCTCTGAAAAACGAGCTGTGTACAAAAGCAGAGGTGGAATTCCATGTTGGTCTCTAAGTGGTTTCCAAACTGAATTGCAGCTATAAACAAAAAAATGTTTTCTAAATGCCAGCCCAGCAATCTCACCCAAGTCTTGTAGAGTCAAGATGGCTTCTTTCTGGCTCTGGCATAATCACCATTAGTTATTCTATGGCTGATGTCACCAGGTGGTGCTATTATACAGAGTCTTCCAAGTTCTTTTTTTAAGTGTGTGAGTAAGTTTGGACTCTTGGGAAGAAATGTGGTATGGGGGGGGGGGGGCGGTGTTTGGGCTACGCAAGGTTTATTTGTTTAAGAGACAGCTTGAGAGAGAAGCAGCTGTGCAAGCCTCTGGATAGTGTGTTTTCTACCCAGGGCTCTGATTAGAGTCAGCTCCTGAGGCACCGTTCCTTCTAGGGAATGAAGCATTTGTGTTGGGCGGAGATCCCTGGAAGGAGGGATTACCCTGCGTGATGTCTGACCCCCTCGTTTCAGGCTTGGTGTATATGTACCATTTCTCTTGAATACCGAGGGCCAGATTCCCAGCTGGCATAAATCTGAGTAGCTCCATTGAAGTCTGTAGAACGACACCGATTTACACCAGCTGAGTATCTAGGCTACTGGATCTGAACAGAACCGTTTTGGTCACAGAATTCACCCCAGGCTCACAAGGCTGTGGGTGTGTGTATGCAGGGCCATCTACGCAGCACACCCCCCCCACCCCCACCCCCGGAGCTGCATAGTTTGCATATGGGTAAGGACGACCCTTTGTGTATGAGACACAGTCATGAAGGGTGATGGCTGTCATCTTGTCCGACATCATGCTGGCCTCCAGAGCTAAAAGCATGAGTCTCTACAACTTGAGCTAAAAAGCCAGTCTTGTGGTTCTTAAAGAGATAGGAATCTGGGGGAAAGAGCTGATTAGCTAGATAGGCTGTCAATCACCCAAGAGAGGCACGGGAGGGACTTCTTCCTTGCAGAGGGTTCTGGGTAGGGAAGTCCTTTAAAAAAACTCCCTGGCTTCCCACTGGGCGTCAGAGTTGAAGGAGGAAGGGACACTTGGAGGAACCTGAACCTGTTGCAGTTATGTTATGGGACAGATTCTTGGTGGGGGGGTGTCTCTTTCTTTTGGGGAGGGGGAGAGAAGAGGGGGGATTTAAAATAAATCTTGGTATTTTTAAACACCTCCAAGTTGGGTCTTGCTGCTCTGTTGGCCAACCTTGTTGCTGCGTTTTTCCAAGCAGCCTCGGTAGCTGTGGGAACTGGAACAGGCATGCATCCTCTTTCGCTGGAGCCCAGAGGGGATCCATAACACACACGGACCGGTGGGGTGAAGAAATACGCCTTTGCGATCATCAGAGGATTTCCACCGTCGACCACTCCTCCTCACCAAGAGAAACACGAGCAGGCCAGTTCAGCCCGCCTACATGCAGGTCACATCTTACACTCAGCATGATGGACAGATGGGAACCATCAAAACCTGACGGTTGATTGACCCCTGCTAGCCATCCCCTTCTCGAGCCCATTACTGTATGTGCCACAGTTTACAAATCCCCACCAACACAGACCCAAACATTTGTTTTTGAAATCAAGGAGTTTTTTCTTTGAGTAGAGCAAGGCACAATAAGCTAAACAAATTAGGTCATGCTTTGCTTTGCGTGATCTACAGCCCCATGGGGGAACGGAAGCTCACACATCCTTATGTTCACGGTATGCCTTCGCCCACTCCAGAATTAATAAACTAGCGAGGGTGGAGATGGGGGCTGAGGGAAGGAAAGAGGGCAGGGTTGTCCCTTTTGCTTCATGATCTTGGAGGGAGCTACTCTGGAAAATGACTCCTGAATACCTGTAGCTGCATCTAATTAACTTCAGTGAGGTTTTATCTTGGCAGGAGCTGCTGCAGACAGGCACCCACAGTGCCATGGGTCTGGTGTGTTCTCATTGCTGGGGCCAGTGAGAATGTGTTAAGCTGTTCTGCCCTTCAGTAGCAGACACATCTAGGATGTGAAAAATAAGCCCCTTGAGTAAGGAGGCGATTTGGTGTTTGTAGTGCCCACGTCAAAGCTTGCAAAATAAGCTGGCCTCTGCCCTCCTTGAGGACAGCTGTGATCCAAAATGCCCAGGCTTGGTGCTGGGCTATATCCTCAGCTGGTATAAATTGGCATGACTCCGTTAATTTCAATGGAGCTAGCCTCGATTCACCCCAGCTATGGCTCTGGCCCACTGAATGCTAGTCAAGTGAAACAACACATTTGAAAGCTATAGGAGGATGAAGACAATTTAATGGGAAACTTGGGGTGTGAAAGTAAATGGGCACTAATGGGCCAGATCCTCATCAGATGTAAATCAGAATTGCCCCCACGAAGCCCATGGCCATGGAGATGCACTGATTTCACCAGCTGGTGATCTGGCCCATCTCCTCTGGCTGTGTGGGCCCTTGAGGAAATAGATCAAATAAAGTGACACCTTTGTATTGGACAAACAATGAAGGGACAGCTTGGATCAAGAATGCCGGTGTGAACAGTTACAAAGAATCCCATTATCATCCTTTCCATAATTAAAATCACAGCAAGGGCCAGATCCACAAATGGTGTAAAGCAGGGTAGCTCTGATTTTGATGGCACTATACTGATTAACACCAGCCGAGGATCTGCTCCATAGTAGCTAACTGCTGGGAGGTTGTGTGATCGGTCAGTGGAATAGGGGACTGGGCCTTGAAAGACTCCCCGGTTGTATTCTTGGTTATATCTTGGGTCTGTACTTCCCACCAGTGATCCACGATGTGCCCTTGGGAGATCACATGACTTCTCTGAACCTCATCGAAACCATCTGTAAAGTAGGTCTGACATTGCTCACCTCACCTTAATTTGTGGTGAGACTTAATTTTTTCACAAGCTCCTTAGATGTTTCTCTTCAGAAGAAAAGGGGACTTTAAACTTGACTGGTGTGTAAGCAGATTTGGGGGAAGAGGGAATATAAGAAATTGCCACTGGTTTTCTTAAAGTACCATAGACAGGATATGCCAGTTAGCCCATAGGAAACACTGAATCCATCAAACATTCCCTCCAAAACACTTTTGTCATGGACTGGGTGCTGAATGCAAATCCAGGAGGCTGGACATTGTTTTGGGTGAGAGTCGGCAAGAAGCGGTGGAACACCCGAGAAGCAGCAGAAAGCCAAGGAGAAATCCAGAGCAAGCCCTAAAAGCATGGCCCTGAAAAGAAGCCTAGCAACAAGGCTTTTGGGGCAGAGGGCTGTCTGGAACAAGGCTTGAAACTGTGAGCAAAGAAACTGCCTCTTGCCATTTGATTCCTATGGTCTTTGGACTTTCTTTGTAAATAGGATTGCATCCAAGAAATACCAGGCTCCGTCATCAATATCTCCTGACAGCAACAACCCACAAGACCCCCCAAACTGGCTAGTGGCTTGGGTCGAAAGGGTCAACACCTTGTTTCCATATCTCCCAGGGGAACAAGAAATGCAGCCTCTTTCTTTATAAGTTAAACATACAGTGGTGAATATCTTGCAAAGCCAACATTCATTCAGTATCTACCGACCTTGTTACATTATTCAAAACCTGCCGAAGTCAACAGTAACCCACTCGCCCTCTGCCACACTCACTTGGCACGTGGAAGGGGATCATCGTAGTGTCAGAGCCACTTGGATTCTGAAGTGATCATCTATCATTGTTAAGGAGTGTGTGTGTGTGTGGGGGGGGGGTATTCTCTATTTTTCATGCACAATTAGGGCTGTGTTTTTGCCCTTTATGAAAGTTGCTCTGAGACAACACATTTGGAAAGCTGCTTCTGACCAAGCCAAAGTATCTTCAGCCCAAATTGTAATCCGCGACGCAGAGAGCCTGCTTAATATCAACCAGGATGCCATGATTTGGTGGCTTATTTTCCAAAGGTCAGATTGTAACACCCTTCTTGAAGGATCAGTGGGACTCCTCAAACAGTAAGATACTCCGCAGCAGGACTAAGGGTAGCAGACTGTTTGGCCCTAAACATATAGAGTCGGATTCTGCCCTAGGACGTGTGCATCAGTGACACGCTTTGACATCAGGGGGAGCCGTAACAGGCATTTGAGGGCCAAATTTGGCCCTGAGATGTTAAACTGAACCACAAGCTCCAAACAAAATCGTAGGATTTAAATCGCTGGGAGTTGCTATTTCCAAACGCTTTCCAAGCACCAATATACCTGAGTGGAATTATGAGAATTTGCCCCCTATGGCCCTTCAACAACTTTTCAGACTTGGGTGCCTAAAATTAGTCATCTATATTTCACCACCTACATACAGGTGGCCTGATTTTCAGAGATGCTGGGCATCAGGAGTTCCCAATGAATTTCCAGGGCTGCACTTCAAAGGCACAACCTAGCCCTTAGCTAACAAAATGTGTCTTCAAAATGATCCTCGGTGTGGGGCCTGACACTCAGAGGAGAAAGTGGGAGAATAACCTTTATTTCCTGGCCCTGCCACATGATCAGAGTTAGGGTGATGTAGGTAGCCGTTCTGTCATATGATGGAGGTGAGTATCTACTGTCTTCACTGGCTTTTTGTTATAGTTATCTGCTTCTGCCTCTCTCAAAACTACTGCTCCACGCTCAAAGTAAATGTTCTCCTGTGCCCCATAGCTAAAGCTACTCTGGCTGCTTTGGGAGGATCTAACTTCTGTAAGCAAAAGATGGGGCATAACTTGTATAGAAAATTATCACCCCACCTGCCCTCCACTAACAAAAAGACATCAGATCTTCCCTCTTCAAATGGTTGCACCTGGCATCGCAAATGTATTTAAACCAGCAAACCAGTCATCATCCTTCTCCAGGGGCTGAATTGGTGAAATTCCCTGGCCGTGTCATGCAGCTGGTCACTCAAGGTGATCACAATGGTCCCTTCTGGACTTCAGATCTATTGTTAGCTAGTCTGCATGTCACTAAATCTGTAGCTGACGCGGGGGTTCCACAATGAAAAGGGAGCGAAACATGGTCATGACCAGTGAAAATGACACAATGGTTGACTCAATATATCAGATCAGTAGCTGGGGCTTATTCTGCAAAGTGTCAGGAGGGGGTAGAAGAGTCTGTGTGTTTCTGGGTCACACTTTCTGCCCCGGGGGAAAACACTGACTACAGACATGCATGTGCACTTGTTGTCATGCATGCAAAACCTTTAGTACCTCCCAAGCCAACGCAGCCTGACTCAAGCATATTTCCATCCGCTGACCAGGTGAGTTATGCCAGCAAGCCAATCAGGGTAGTTTTGTGGCCACCAGAGACTGCAGTGCAATGAAAGCCCAGTTCCCAGCACAGACTCCCACAGAAAGTTATACAACTGCGCCTTCCTTTCTGTTCCCCTGGTTGGTCGGCTGGAATATCAGACATTCCTAGGTGCCTCCTGTACCCCACGCATATAAACTGACACTTCACTGCCAGAGCCTTTAATTTCTTGTGGTCAACCACTCTCCGCTGCGACTTCTCAGGAGGAAGCATTACATTTCCTCACGCTGGCTTTGAACTTCTGGATTAGCACTTACCCTCTTGAGCTCTTCCTGTACAAAAGGATTTTTGTTCCGCAGCCTTTTGGGGAAACCTTGGGTGGCCGCTTCCAGGTCTGTCAATCCCTCTTCAGTCCCAAGGGATAAAGTCCTGCCTCAGTGTGTGATTCTGAGGCAGAGGGGCTCCTCGTGGCTAGCATGATCTACGGCCCTCCCTCCTCAGCAGAGCTCCCACCAATGTCACTTCAAGGCCTGCACAGAGACCAGGGACAGAATATGGCCCTTTTGTGATCACGGAGCTCTTAGTTATTATCGTGATCACTTAGTTGCTCGGTGATGTATTGTTGCATCCAACATCACTTGCGGGGAGAACAGGGAGAAATTTTGCCCAAAGATGCAGAGTAGGGGAATAAGACAGATCATTGCACAAGCTGAGCATCATGGAGCTCCTGGTGAATGCTCTCCACTAGGGAACACTTTGAGTAGGCAGGAGGACATGGCTTCTTAGTCCTACGCCCCCCCCCCCATGCATTGGCAGTTCCAAGCCTGCAAAGGGGACCCTCCTACATGGCAGGCTGGCTTCACACAGAGCTATGCTATCAGTGGGCACCCAGCCGTGGCAGAGCCATGGTCCTTTCTTGCAGGGAGGGGTCAGTGAGAGCGAGTCAGTGCTGCTCCCAGGAGCACTAATTGCTGATGGTCTTTGTGGCAGCTTCTGAAAGGGAGACACAGTCGGAGCAAGAAGGGAAGTTGCGTAGCTTTGTGAATAGACCGGAGGAAGGAGGGAGAGTGGGAGGCTGCTGTCTTATCCAACAACCGGTGTAATCAGAGCACACCATCGGAGGGCTCAACTAAATTCCAGAGGGTAGCTGCCTTTGTGCGTAGGGCACTGATTGGATTTTCTAGCTCCATCCCCCAGAATTCCTGCTTGACCTTGGGCAAGCCCCTCCAGCTCTGTGACTCAGTTTACCCATCTGTGAAAGAGGAGTAAGTTTTCCTCTGCCTATTGAGATGGTAAGCTCTCTGGGGCAGGGACTGTCTCTTAGGTGACGAACATCATAAGCACTGGCACCGTGGGTGCTCTGGGGCTGGAGCACCCACAGGGGTAAAGGCAGTGGGTGCTAAGCACCCATCAACCACGGCTGTTTGGCTAGGGGAGGCGCTTGGGGGAGGGCGGTGAGCAGCGGTTGGGTGGGGGACCTCAAGGGAGGGGCAGAGCAGGGGCACGAAAAGGCAGAGCGGGGGTGGAGCACCTCCAGGGGAAACTAAAAGTCAGCACCTGTGCCCCACACACACACACACACTAACACAAGGGGACCCCAAACATGACCCGCTTTTGCATGCACAAGGTCTCTGCTGATTTCAATGGGAACAGTACCCGCTTGCATTCAGGAGCAGACTAAGCCACTGAAACAGAGGCTGATTGGAAAATGGCAGTTTTCACATGGTTGGAAATATCTCGTGACGTTTTCTCCCACCCCGTTGACCAAAAATGTGGAAGGTACAAACGTTCTTCATGAACATGTTCGTGCTTTGGTTTGGGCGGGGGAATTGGAAGGAAGAAGGGTTGACCAGCTCTAGCCACGCCCCGCTTCCAGTTGCACCGTAGTAAATTCAGAGAGACTCCACTAACCTCCATGGACTTAGAATCACATCGGTATAAGCAAGAGCAGAAGCACTTGATTCACGACCTCTGCAAGGAGCACACGCTTTGATACCACATCAGATTGAATGCGAACAAGTCGATCTGTTGGGCCAGATCCATGCATAGGTCTATGCCAATAAAAGCAGAACCTCAATGGTGTAAGGTCTGCTAGGAAGGGACATTTTGGAGTTGGTTTTGATGTAACAACTGGTTCGATGTTAGAAAGTACCGACTTCTCTGCAATGGGATTGGAACAAGCTGAGAATGAGATTTTCTTTTCAATCTATAATAAGAGTGAAGCAGGCTGGAATGGAAGACGATGAGATTTCCCTCTGACGAATGGGTCACTTGAGCATTGCTTAATAGCCCTGCAGACTGATTCGCTTGCCATAAAGCTGCAGCCCTGGCTATTATAAATGCTCTCAGAGCAGGCTGGAATTTGTGGACTAGAAGAACCAGTGGAAAGGGGCCTTGTTTGGTCTTCACCTGCTCGTTCTTGGCCAGAGGTCAGATATGTGGGGGGCCAAGCTTCTGCTGCTTTCATGCCTCTGACACTGATGAAGCACTGGACGTGTTCTGTCTGGTGCACTGGGGCTGGGAGCTGTTTTCCGTGTGTGTGGGGTGAGGGTCCTCTGACGATATAGGGACTAGCAGGCAGAACAATCAGAGAACAGATGCTGCTCTCGGTTGCAGCAGTAGGCATGCAGAGAAACGCCATGGACTGCAGTGACTGGGTTTGCAATGGTGTAGCTGAGCGCAGAGGCCAGCTCAATCAGTAGAAACAGAGGCCTGCTGTTGCCAAATCTGTTAAACACCAGGATGCTTTCTGCAGAAAGGTGGCCACCCCCTTTTTCAGAAGCTGGCTTCAGACATGGGCTCGGCAGCTTGTGTGCAATTGTAACCCACACATCTCCTGCGTGTGGTGTTCTGTCCTCTCTAGTGGCACCAAGACCATTTAGAGAGCGAGAGATTAATGAGTCTTCTCTACAGCCTTACCTAAGAGCCAGTTGGCTTTTAGCTCATGCTGTCGAGGATCATGCACTAAGCTCCAGAGGTCCCCAGTTCGATCCTACCCACCCATGACCGGGGTCTGTCCGCATTTCACAATAATGAGCAATGAATATGTAAGCGAAAAGATCAGTCTGGTGAGGGAAAGAGTGAGGAGAATTTCTAGGCTACATGGAAAGAAACCGTTCTTGCTTAGCCTGTATAAAATAAAACATAGGAAGCAGAAGTGGGGCCAAGAAAAGATCTGGGGGTCAATGGAGCTGTGCTGATTTGCCCCCGTGGAGGACAGAGTGCACGTAATAGAGACTGGGGTGAAAAATTCCAGAGGAAGCGCTTTCCTTTTGGATTAAAAAAGGGGGGGATTCTGTTGCAATCAAACCTTTCCATGGGAAGAGAGCTATTTCAGTGGAATTTTCCATCAGGAAAATCAAAGCGAAGCATTTGGGTGCAGGCTGGCCTAAAACAAAACTACAGGTGGAGGGCACGGTGCATTATGGGATAAGAAGTCTGGCCAGGGTAGGGTGACCATACATCCAGTTGTGGCCGGGAGAGGCCCTTTTTTAAGCCTTGAACCAGATGTCCATACGTTTTTGGCTAAAGAAATGGGGTGCAACCCCTAGTGGGGCACAGCAGAGCATGGGGGGGGCGGGGGTGATTAGCAATGTCAGCCCCGTGTGGGAAGGAGGGCTCAGGAAAACGGCTCGGCCCGAGCCAGCCCCAGGTAGGCGGGCGGCTTGGAGGGCTTGGGCCTGGGCCGGTTCTGCACACGGGGTGGGGAGGCCTCAGGCTGGCCCCGCACGCAGCGGAGAGAGGAGGGCCTCAGGCTGGTCCCGTGCAGGCAGATGGCGGGGGGGGCTCGAGTAGGCCCCGCACATTGTGGGGGGTGGGGGGTGGAGGGGGACCTTGTTCCGGCCCCGCACAGGCAGGAGGCAGGGAGGGCTCAGGCCGGCCCCATGTGGGAGGGAAGCTGGGAGGGTCCAGTTTTCCCTTTGGGAAAATATGGTCACCCTAGGCCAGGGGAAAATGGAAACTGGAACTCAAACTCCCATGAGGCACTGCAGCACTCAGGAAGGCATGGAAGTGAAAGTTGACCAGACCCTAAATATTTCCACATTTAATTTTTTTTCCAAACTCTTTGTTCCATGAAAAGGTCTGATATTTTGACTTTGTCCCAATTTAGAACTGCAGAATTTCCCACAGGATCGAACTCCTAATTTTCAGTCAGATCTAATATTTATACCGGCTGAGGTTCTGGCCTCTGATCTTTTTTAGTAACGGGACTCATACATCCGACAAAAGCAATATCCCAACTGGGCGTGAATATACACACCCACATTTATCCTTGGCCAAACAAAAAACCCACAGTGGTCAGTTCACCCACATCACACAGAGGGCCTTAAAAACATCCACAAGATTTCGCATGCGTCACGCTGGATACAGGCGCATGGCCCAAGCTTAAGATCATCGACGTTCCAGTGTCTTTTTGTTGCAGAGACGAAACAGTAAACCGTTTGTCTCTTAACTGCGCTTATTTAGCACACTAAGTAACTGGGCTCTATTTCTCTCTCCTGTCTCATCTATACAGAATTTTAGAGTCTACTACTTCCTTACTCACCGGGGTTTTGTGAGGGACAAATACATTAAAGATTGTGAAGCGCCCTGATGAAAAGATCTGTACAAGAGCTAGCGGTGTTATTAATATTCCTGCTATTAGCTAATGAAGATGCTCCTTTAACTCGGGGGAGAGGGCTCTGTTTTGAAGCTGGAGTGTGTTGCCCCGCTTATAATTCATCATTGGAGAGGGAGTTTGTCTAGTGGTTAGAGCAGGCATATAGGACACAGGGCTACTTTAGTAGCGTGGCTACTGACTCAGTGTGAGACCTGTGCCAGTCATCTAGGGCTTGGCTCTATGAACACGTAGTTCAGGGCAAGCTGGGGTGTAAATCGACCCCACCCCGGTTGATAGACATTAAGGCTATGTCTATGCTTGGAGCTGCGGGTGTGAGTCCCAGCCCAAGTAGACATACTAACGCCAGCTCTTATCAGGCTAGTGCACTAAACATAACAGTGTAGCTGCGGTAGCAGGGGGAGCAGTGGCAAGGGCTGGCTGCCCCAAGTACAAACCCACCCGAATCCCATTTGAAATGCACTCGGGGCAGCTAGCCCGAGTTACCACTCGCGGCTGTCGCGATGCTGCTATTTTTAGTGCGCTAGCGTGAGGAAAGCTAGTCCAGGGATTATCCATGCGAGCTGGGAATCACACTCCCGCCGCCGAGCGTCAACTTAGCCTGAATGTCTATGTGGACCCACGTGCACTTTAATTTACTCCTGTTCCAAAGCGGGGTAGATCAAAGTGCACTACGGGACTTGCAGTGCAGGGCAGCAAGTGTGGGATACATTTACTAAGTGTCCGTACACTGCCTTTACCCTCTCTGGATCTCCGCTTCTCCCAGCTGGAAAAATGGGTACAACTATATTTATTCCACAGGATTGTTGTAATATTTAATTCAGTGAATTAACCACCTTGCAGGAAAGCTGTTCCATTCAAATTAAATATTTATAAAAATGGTTGCACAACATGAGGAAGGAAAGACTTCTTATAGACAAGATCAAATCCCACCACCTTCTCCATAAGAGCAGGGATTTTCTCCAATGTCCTTGGCTAAAATTTACCCTCCCCTACCCTTATGTAGCACACTGATTCCATATCTGCACAGACTTCATGGTTGTCAGCTATTCCGCAGCCTCTCCTATGCCTCATGGTCAGCAGCTTGGATAAAATCCAGAATTTCAGCTCCAAAATCATAACCTCATGCCTTTAGACCTAAAGACAAAACTCTTCCTCTTATACTGGTGTTAGAGGACATATAACACCTAGCGAGCCACAATCTACAGACAAGACAGGCACACACTTGGAGGTCTGATGCTCCATCCAGGAGAGGGCAGTGGTGCACACTTGGAGGTCTGATGCTCCATCCAGGAGAGGGCAGTGGTGCACATCGCAACACTTGCCAAACTGTGTGCTACCTGGCTGCTGTTATCCCCTCCAGAGGTGGCTGCATTTCAGTGGTGAAGCATTGGATACTTCAGGGAAAGAGATGGCATGCACATGTAAAACATTGTTATTAATTGTTTAGCATTTCTCATTGCAAAACATTTCCTTTCTCAGGTTGGGCACCAGAATATGAGCTTAGGTTTAATTGAAGGTTGCAGCAAAAAACAATTTTCTCTACAAAACCTCAGGGACTGGAACTCAAGCAGTGATTCCCTAATGTATTTGTTCATGTTACAGTATTTATTTAGCTGATTAAAGTATGCCTGGGATAGGAATTTCTTCTGGCAAGTCCTGGAGATGTGTCAAGCAAACATCTAAATTCTGAATCCTGCCAATGAAAAGTTAAAATATAGCATACTCATTGCGTGCCCTGTGGCAAATACCTCCAGCGGAGTGGAATTATTCAGGTAACGGGACTAGTTCTCAGCAGAAACATAACTCAAGCCATATCTAACTACGGCACTTATATAGCCCCTGTACTGCAGTGCCTCCCAACTCTTTAATGTATTTACCCTCGCGGTAGCACTGTGCTATAGGGAAATGTTATCCCCACTTTACAAGAGGGGAAACTGAGGCACAGAGACTACAGCCCAGATCCTGAAAAGTATTTAGGCACCCAACTCCCACTGGTCACACAGGGAGTCTGTGGCAGAGCAGGGAATCGAACTGGGCTCCATCAGAGTGCAGCAGTGTGCTGACCATACCCTATATGCCAGACTCCCTGTGCCATGGGGTGCGAGGGTTCAAAGCCAGCTACACCATCTGGTGATTTCCCCTATGCTAAGCGAATGCCCAGCTGACCACTTGCAGCATGTTTTTGGCCCCTTTGTGTCACCAGAGGAGCACAAAGGGGCTGTATCAGGGCCAGGGTCTATCCCAAAGTCCATACCAGTGAACAAACAGCACAGAACTGCCTTGGGGCCCCGTCACCCCCTGCAGCAGAAATACCTGGAGTGGGGTTCCTAATTGGAGAAGAACTCCATATGGGATTGTTCTCTTAGTGTTTATTTCTCCCCACTATGAATGGTCAGTCGTTCTCCTCCCCAGTGCTGTGCATCTGTGTGAATGCCTTGTTCCACTTTAAGCAGGCTTTTGGGCCTCCTTCATCAAGCTCCCAGCTCCCAGGATCAGGGAATCCTGAGTTGGCAGCTGCCCCAGGGACACCCCGCAGGGGATGAACCCAGAACAGCAGGAGGGATCTTATGCCATTATCTCTATCCTGTGTTCCTTACAGCACTTGGGCAGGGATAGTGCACGAGGTCTTTCCTTGGCCTACCTTCCCTCTAGCTCCAGATTGCTATCGCCAGTGGAGGGATCTGGGCCAAGGAGAGAATTCTCACATCCCCACACAACCACATGGTCTGGGCCAGATCCTCAGCTGGCATGGATTGGTGCTGTTCCCTTGAAGTCAATGGAGAGCTTCATTTGTAGCAGCTGAGTGTCTGACCCACATTCCATGTAGAACATCTAAGTTCGCCATGATGCATACTCCACAAGGAAGCCCCGATTCTCCTCTCCCATCAGTGTGACTCCATCAACCAAGTCGCTCTTGATATATGAATGAGGACAATCAAACTCGAACAATTCTGGGGGAATTTAGTTAATTCACCTGGGAGATTTATTATCCCCAGATTCAATCTCAGATAGAAATTCTCTGTGCTCACCCTAAGCCCTGTGCTCTGTCTTTCCAAGCCTGGGCCTACCTGCAGGATCAAAGGTAAAGGATGAACATTAGTGCATGTAGAGTTGACTGCTGCAAAAAATCTCCAATAACAACAGAGAATGACGTATTCAGTCTCTCTGTGGAAATCACACCCTTCAAAATACCTGCAATGAAATCTCCTGCTGTAGAACCATATCATCTCATTTAGGCCGTGTATGTTAGTTTAGTTTACTCCTTTCCATTGAGGAATCCCCAAATGCTCTAGCTTGCACCTTTTTAGATAGTAGGCCTTGATAACTTCCACCCAAGAGTCCTTAAAGAGCTGGCTGAGGAAAACCCTGACCCCCTGATGTTCATTTTTAATAAATCTCAGAATACCAGGGAAATTCCAAGAGTCTGGAAGTTTGCTAATGCTGGATGGAACATGGATGATGATAAGATGTGGAGTATTTTTTAAAGAACAAGGTGTGGAGGTTGCTGAAAAATAATTTAGTTTGGTTGAGTTTTCTCGCTAAGAGTGTTTACCAGCTGCTCATCAGTAAAAACAGGATGTGAGTTCTATGTAGTATGTTGATTTACAGTAGCACCTAGAGGCCGAGATTGGGGCCCAACTGTGCCAGGTTCTGTAGAAACACATAACATGCATCCGACGAAGTGGGCATTCACCCACGAAAGCTTATGCTCCAATACATCTGTTAGTCTGTAAGGTGCCACAGGACTCTTTGCTGCTTTTACAGATTCAGACTAACCCGGCTACTCCTCTGATACTTGACATAACAAAAGAAACATCCTGCTGCAGATATCTTGCAGTCTCAATATTATCCCCATTTTCTAGGTTTGTGGGAATGTGGAAAGAGAGCCACTGAGAGACTGAGTAACTGGCCTGAGGTCACAGAGAGTCTGTGGCAGGGAGTGAGATTTAAACATGTTTCCTTCATTCCAATCCAGTGTGTTAACACAAGGACCAGACGTCAACGGGAATAACAATGCTGCTTGGTGATGTGTAGTCATGAGTGCTAGCACGGAGGCATGTTATCGCCCTACATCCATCCATCTGTACCAATTCCAATGCCTTCAATGTGGATAATGAGGGCAGTACAGAGAAAAGCCTGTAATTTGAAACCTAAATCCCGGAGTGACGCCACTGTGACCCCAGCCCTCCAGCACAGAAACGTCCCTTCCCCACAGAGGCAGAGGTTTAAGTGAAAAGTCGAATGGGCTACAGGCTAGGCGCTAGTCTGCCAGGTCGGTGGCAATCAGAAGATTACTGCACTTAGGGCTTGATCCAGAGCCCAGTAAAGTCAATGGAAAGACTCCAGTACTGAGTTGGGTTTTTTGCTTGTTTATTTCCCCGCAAATCAAGGATAATCATGCCACCCACAAAGAGTTAATGTGCTACCCAGAGTATGCAGGGTTTCCATGATGGGGACAAATTCAGAAAACAGAGGCTTACTTTAGGTCATTCCCCCAAATATTGAAACTTTCTGACAGTCTTGGGCAGGAAAAGCCGCCCCAGGCTCGGGCAGGAAAAGCTTTTTTAAAAGAAAAGGGGTTTTTTTTTGTTTTGTTTTTGCTTTGTTTTGTTTTGGGTGGGTCTTGAAAGTTCAGGGCCAGCCAAAAATGAGATTGGTAATAATCTTGTGTTTATAGGGCATGTTTCATTCTGAAGGACCCCAAGGCACATGACATGCTTAACAAACTGATGTCCAGTCTCGGGGCAGAGTAACGTTCATTTCCTACACATGGGGTGGGGAGAGAGGACATTTAAGCACCTAGATCAGGGGTGGGCAAACTTTTTGGCCCGAGGGCCACATCAGGGAATACAAATTGTATGGAGGGCCTTGAATGCTCACAAAATTGGAGTTGGTGTGTGGGAGGAGGTGTGGGCTCTGGGATGGGGCTGGGGATGAGGCGTATGGGGTTGCAGGAGGGTGCTCTGGGCTGGGACCGAGGGGTTCAGATGGCGGGAGGGGGATCAGGGCTGGGAATGGGGTTTGGGGCATGGGAAGAGGCTCAGGGGTGTGGCCCCCAACCCAGCACCCCTGGAGTGTGGTCAAGCTGCGTGATGCAGCCCCCAACCCAGTGCCCCGGCTAGAGCGCTGCAGCAGGGCCAAGCCACGTGGTATGGCTCAGGGACCAGCTTAAAAGTAGTTTGCCCACCCCTGACCTAGATAGTAAGTTTAAACAGGGGCTTGATTCCCCCCAGGTGAATGGGAGCGCTCTGGCAATGCACGAATAACAGCAAGTGGGCAAACTCTACAATCTCCTAGAATCAGGTGTAACCCATGCTAAAGAACAGCCCTTTATCATGGCCCTCCCTCCCCGAAAACGAGGCCTTGCAGCAGTATCTCCAGGCCTGTTGGTAAAATCATGCAGGAATAAGCTCCGTCTTGTGATTTCTAGTCGTTTTCGGTGGAGGTTTTGACCAAATGGTTTCTGGGAGCTCCACTTCCTGTCTCAGATCGGAACCAGGAAGTGTAGCGGGGCACAAACTTGAGGAAGAAAGGGTAAAAGACGCTTTTTTCCCCAAAGTTCAGCTAAGATTTGAAGGCGAGACGAAAGCTAGGGTTGCGTCCTCCATGGTTATGGCGGAGTGATAGCATCATCATAGTTATAGGCTATGTCTACACCTACAGGGACATGTAGGGTACATGTCCTGTGAGGCCCCCAGCATGGTTAGAAACAGCAGTGTAGAAGAAGAGACACTGCTTAGGCGAGTAAAGACATACCAGAACCTTAAGGTAGATATCCTACATGGCTCTCTGCACATGCAAGCAGCCCCACCCACGTCTACACTGCTCTTTTTAGCCGTGTAGTGTCCAGCTGTGGGGAAAGGCTCTGGCAGGGGGAGGCAGCAGGGAAAGGCTCCAGCGAGGGGAGCTGCTGGCATCTCTCCCCACTGCCTCCCCCTGCTGGAGCCTTTTTCTGACACATGTAGTTAGACCCTGCAATGTGGACTCAGCCCACTTTTCACCACGCCATGTCATGTATAGCTACATGTACCCTACATAGGGCCACCAGTGTAGACAAGGCCACAGCTGCATTACAGATTTCCGTTTAACTGGAGCTTTAAACCTTTATTTCTTTCAAAATCTCATTAAAATGGCAAAACAAAGTATCAGGGGGTAGTCGTATTAGTCTGTATCCACAAAAATAACAAGACTGATGTTCATTTTTAATTTCAGAATACCAGGGAAATTCCAAGAGTCTGGAAGATTGCTAATGCTGGATGGAACATGGATGATGATAAGATGTGGAGTATTTTTTAAAGAAAAAGGTATGGAGGTTGCTGAAAAATAAAGACTAACAGATTTATTTGGGCATAAGCTTTTGTGGGTAAAAAACCCCATTTCTTCAGATGCATGGAGTGAAAATTACAAAGAAGCAGGCATTATTATACTGACACATGAAGAGAAGGGAGTTACCTCACAAGTGGAGAACCAGTGTTGACAGGGCCAATTCGATCAGGGTGGATGTGGTCCACTCCCAACAATAGATGAGGAGGTGTCGATTCCAGGAGAGGCCAAGCTGCTTTTGTAGTGAGCCGGCCACTCCCAGTCCCTGTTCAAACCCAAATTAACGGTGTTAAATTTGCAAATGAATTTTAAAGCTCTGCTGTTTCTCTTTGAAGTCTGTTTCTGAAGTTTCTTTGTTGAAGGATGGCTACTTTTAAATCTGTTAAAGAATGTTCAGGGAGATTGAAGTGTTCTCCTACTGGCTTTTGTACGTTACCACTCCTGATGTCTGATTTGTGTCCATTTATTCTTTTACGTAGGGACTGTCCGGTTTGGCCAATGTACATGGCAGAGGGGCATTGCTGGCACATGATGGCGTATATCACATTAGTAGACGTGCAGGTGAATGAGCCCCTGATGGTGTGGCTGATGTGGTTGGGTCCTCTGATGGTGTCGCTAGAGTCCATAGGGGCACAGAGTAGGCAACAAGTTTTGTTACAGGGATTGGTTCCTGGGTTAGTGTTTCTGTGGTGTGGTGTATAGTTGCTGGTGAATATTTGTTTCAAACAAAACATGGAATATAAACTTTGAGAATTATCTGAACTTTTGATGAAAAAATGAGTGAATAATTAGTTTTTAAAATCACCTTTTTTTTCTTTTTTTTTTCAATTTCTCACTGACCGGTCTCTCTCTTTCCTTTCCCCCCTTTTTTCTGCACTCTGTGATGTATCCTCCATCTCCTGGCGCTGATTCTTATAATACCAGTGATTACATAAGTGGTGTTGGTCTAGAGAGCATTTTAAAACCTTGCAGCCATAATGGGAAATATATGCCCCTTATTTCCCTGCTTCTAATGCTTTGGCTGGACGGGGTATATTCTGAGGCAACTTTAACTGTCACTAAAAGTCATCTTTGGTAATTGAATCCAGGTTTGTCTTTCAGCACTAAAAATAGAACTAACGCAACAAATGGATTGTTTGCCTTGAAATTGCACTGTTACAAAGTGTGATAATTAGTTCAAGAAATGAGGGAGCAATTAGTGATTCTGATCTGGTGCGGGCCCGTGGCTAACGACAATGAAATGGGACAGGGCACTAATACCTAGCTGATTGAGGACTAATGGTCAGCAGCAAATAAGACTCTTTTATTTGTGAATTCAGTGATCACAGTTTGGACTAAAGCCCAGATCTTAGGTGCTTAAGTACCTAAAAGCCTCATGACTTTGTCCACTTTACCTAACATCTCCAGGTGTGCTTTATAAGTCTTTTAATACATTTGCAGCCTTCAGTTCAGGAGTCTAACTTTCACATTTGATGCCATCTGCTGTCTGGACAGCCCTGAGGGAATCCTTGTTAAAATAACTCTGAAGTAGTAAAACCATATGTGCAGCTTTACAGCCCATGGAAGGAATTATAATAATTTAAGAAATAAGAAGTCTTGCTCCATGATGGCACAATAAGCTTTTGGTAGCCACTGGGCCCTCATTTCAAAGAAAACTGCTGCCCAGAGAGAGTTGAGCTTTGGCAAACTATGGGCCAGATGCTCCTCTGGTGTAAATCAGTGTAGGGCCCAGTGACAGAGCTGAGACTCGGACTTTTTTTGCCAATTCAGGCTCATGGAGAATCTGGTACATCCCCCTACCCCAAATGTCATCCAGCTTTTGAGTATTGTCCATCAACAGGCTAGAAAAATCTCCCAAGAATTGGCACTAGCTATAGTCTTGTCATCCTACCGCTGCCCTTGCCAAACATCTCCAAGCACAGAAGCCAAAAGCACCGGCTGGAATTGGTAGGCAGCATTCAGTGATTTTATATGGACCATATCGGTGCCCCAGATCCTTGCATGTGGAACCAGGAATCCTGTGTCCGTGGATCTAGGATGTCGTGCACACTTACCCGTATCAAGCTCCCCTTCAGAATGTCACCTAGTCGTGGGGGTGTGAGAAGCAACACACATACAGCCCAAAAACGAATGAGATGGGGGCGAAGGATGGCTGTGCCAGGACCGGGTTTAACCTCTAAATGGTTAGGTAACGCAAGGCAATGCAGTCTGAGCATGGAGGCAGATGTCAAGAAGATCTGGGCTCTAATCCCAGCCCTGCCACTGGTTTACAATTCACTTAGCTGCTTTGTGCCTGCTTCCTCATCTGTAAGACGTGATATTAATCGACATCTGCTCATGGATGAAGTTTGGTTAATACTGATACGGTGCCTGGGGTAAGTGGTGTTTACAAGCTATCAGCTGAATGGCCAGTGTGTGTACTAAACAGGCGCATGGAGCCTATTCAGAATCCTTACTCACTATGTGACTTTAGCCACGTCACTGCCTCCCTCTCTGCCTCATCTTGTTTATCTACGCGATCAGGGTGAAAAAACAACCTTGTAAAGCACTTAACAGTCCTTGGATTGGGCCGTTATAGAGGAGCGAAGTAGAAGTAGTAGTCATGGGCTCTTGGTTTGTTTGAAAAGCAACTGTCATAGCCCGCGCCAGCTGTCTGAGCTTCTTGCCTGATTCTGTAATGATGTCGTCATCCAGTGTTTGAGGCATCCTAGCTGGTGCCATGATGTCATGAGCAATAAACTGTGACATCACCCGAGAGCCAGTCCAGAAAGCCTGTCGTTGTCCCTTGGTTTGCAGTAGCATCTAGGAGCCCAGTCACGGACCCTGACCCCATTGTGCTAGGCATTGGAAAAACCCAACAAAAAAGTTGCCCCCCTGGCTCAAAGAGCTTGAACACTGAATATCATTGCTGCTCTGCACCGCCCAGGTTTCAATGAACAGGTCGGCCTTCGGTCTCATCGCCTCGTCACTCAGGAAGTGAGTTACTGCCTCACAAAACAGAGAGGCACTGATATTCCCTCACTGTTTGAAGCTAATAAACTGCAGGGGAGGGGGTTGGGGGCCTTATTTTCCCTTGGATTATTCTGCTGGTGAGCACCTGGCCAAAGTTAATAAGGGCCCTTCCCTAAGGCCGTGTGAAAAGCACAAGGCAGAAAAATAGTGGGGGAGGGGAAAGCAAAAGTGCCTGAACGTCTTAGAACCTCATAAAACGGTTCTGTGGGACTCTTGGTTGAAAACTGCAGTGGGTTCTTATTTCAGCTGAATGCCCCTGGATCAGAGGGCTCTAGGCTTCGTCTGGAAGAAGCAAACTCTACTGCTGTAGCTGGCAGTGCTCAGCCAACTGCCGTCCATTTAAATTCTCCCGTCTCACTTCGGTTTAGGCTCTTTAATGATCGTTCCCAATCCTGCCAGGGGAGATGTCTTCTTCCAAATGGAGCTCCATTGACTTCGGGGGGGCTGTGCCCAGGAGCAGAGACGAGTCCATGCAGAGCTCCTTACAGGAGCCATTGTGTGTACCTGCATGACACCCTCCAGCCCAGGAGCTCAATCATGAGTGAATGTAACTTTGTCAACAGCCTTGTGAGACAGGAAAATGTTCCCAGCCACCTTTCATAGCTGGGGAAGCCAGCGCACAGAGATGAAGTGACTTGCCCAAGTCTATAGCAGAGTCGGGAATTAAATGCAGTCCCGTGCTTTCACCACTACACCGTGCTACCCATGTGCTTGTCTGCATATTAGCAGGTTGATCCTAAAAGGTGCTGAGCACTAGACTATGATGGGTTATAGGGGCAGATCCTTAACTGGGGTAAATCAGCACAGATCATTGACTTCAGTAGAGCTAAACCCATTAACATCAGCTGAGAGCTGAAGTTTTGGTTCATAATTTACAGCCTGCAAAATGTCTATATTTAGCAATCTCTAATTAGGAGTCACCAAGGCTTAATCGATAAGCTCTATCTGTCTTGCTATCAATAAGCAAATGCTTCCCAGAGCTGGCTGATTCCATATCATGACCAGCCAGTATATTAATCCCAGAAATTCAATATTTGTTTAAGATAAAATGGCCTCTCAAGAGACCTGCAGGCTGGAGCCCTGCTCTCCGCTGTGAGTGCATAAGAACCAATAGGAAATGCTCCTTTCCATAGCTTTGCTCCAAGGTGGGATGAATGGAGGAAATGACAAACAGATTGAAAACAGGCCGGGGGGCAGGGCTGGGGGGATCCAAATGTTGATGTGGAAAGAAAGTGGTGGGTGCATGGGGGAGGAGAATATATAATGCAGCTAGACAGCCTTTGGCTTAAGCCATTCAAGGATTTTTCAAGCCCTTCTCTGCAGAAAGCACTAAACTGATGTTGCCCATGTGTCTAAGAGTCTTCTTATAAACCCTTCAGTGTTCCAGTTGAAATATTTCAGATGCTAGATTTATTACTGGTTATTACAGTAGTGCTTAGAGGCCCAACCCAGAACCAGCTAAGCACTGTACAAACGCAATGGTAGAGACTGCCGAAGGTTGGAAGAGCTTGTAGTCTTAATAAAGGCAGGCAGAGGAAGTATTACGTCCATTTTATAGATGGGGAGCTGAGGCACAGAGAGGTTAAGTGACTTGCCCAGGGTCCCTCCGAGTGTTTGTGGTAGAGCACAGACTGAATCCAGATGTGTCATAGCCCACGCTAGTGCTCTAACCACTGGTCCATCCTTCATCAGATTAAATCTGCGATTGAATGATTTGCCCAAGGTCACACAGGGGGTCTGTGATAAAGCCAAGAAGTTAACCCAGATCCTCCAGTTCCCACTCTGTTGCCCCAACCAGATGATCATATTTCCCTTGGCCTCATTATTAGAAAGCTTCTCTTCTCCATATGAGAACAGCTGCAACTTGGTCATTCACACACACAGCTGAAAAGATACAACAATCCTTCCTGCATGGTGTCATCTTGATGCTCCTGGCTGGACACACGCGCAGTTGTTTGAATTTCAAGGTGAGCGCCCCAGCTCGGAGAAAAGTGGAGGATTACGGTTCACGGGAGATTATCTCTCCACAACCACTTCTTTGTCGGCTGTAAGCTATACTCCTCCTCCCACAGGTGTTCCTGGCAGCGCATGTTTATGGTCTCTGAGTTGTGGCACACAGCACTGGGCATCTGTGGGGATGTACTTGACAACATTCGCTTGTTAGATTACGAGGAACCCAGGCTGATCCATAAGAACATCCAGCTGCAATGAAATCATCGCTTGAGTCAATACGTTTTTGTGGAGCTAATGAAGGGTGGAGGAGGAAATTGCTCTGGCTGTTTAGACGAGGATGGGATATTTCTTCAAGGGCTGCTGATATTCCCCGGAGCTACAAAGGGCCAAGGCCATGTGAAGAAGCCAATGTAACATCTATACTGTAATAAGTGACCCTGTCCTAAGGATGCCTGGGATTGCTCTGTCTCTGCTTTCTCGTTTAATAAGATGACAGCACGGCCCATGCAGATGAGAGAGGAATAACCACCCCCATGATCTCCAGTGACCCATCTGGAAGCTGTATTGTGTGGACCCATCAAACACACAGTGGCCTGAAAGTTGATGGCTGTTGATGCTAATGGGAGCTCAGGGGCTTCTCCATCTTGCAGGATTAGGTCCCTAAATGTGCACCTGTGTATTAGCATAAGGATCCCAGTGGTCCATCTAGCTAGGTATCCTTCCTCTAACAGAAGCAAGGCCCGATGCTTCAGAGGAAGGTATGAAGCTTCCCTAGTTGTCTGTCATGAAATATAACATGAGTTTTGGATCAGGCCCTACAGATTCTCTCTGGGTTTATCTGAACGGGTTTATCTATTCCTGCTGGAAGCCCATTTTACAGTGTAAATGAGTTTCTTGTGTCACGTATAAATTTATCTCTTGCCAAAAGACCCCAGAAGTTCCTAGACACCAACAATTTCAGGCTGAGATTCGCAGAGTGGGAGCCGGAGCTCTCGCAGGGGCCGGTGTGAGTCTGTGGAATGGCCTCCCACAAGAAACTTTCAATCATCACACAAACCTCATCACCTCCAGTCCAAGTGCAAGGTGCACTTCTGAGCTCTGACTTAGAATCATAGGATTGGAAGGACCCTCGAGAGGTCATCTAGTCCTGTCCTTTGCACTCACGGCAGGACTCAGGATTATCTAGACCACCCCTGACAGGTGTTTGTCTAACCTGCTCTTAAAAACCTCCAATGATGGAGACTCCACAATCTCCCTAGGCAATTTATTCCGGTGCTTAACCACCCAGACAGGAAATTTTTCCTAATGTCCACCCTAAACGTCACTTCTTGTAATTTAAGCACATTGCTTCTTGTCCTATCCTCAGAGGCTAAGAAGAACAATTTTTTCCAGTACAAACACAGAGCAGTGCTCACACACACCCCCTACCAGAACAAAACATAATTCTCCCCCGGGGCAGAGGATGAGAGAGAGCACTAACCACATGTGACAGATGTTAGCCCTTGGCTACACTTGCGAGTTACAGCGCAATAAAAGAGCCCCGGGCGTACTAACTCACTCCCTGTCCACACTGGCAATGAAAGTAAAGCGCTCTGACTCCACGGCTACAGTGCTGCTGGTCCTCCACCTCAGAGAGTGGAATAACGTTTGGTGGGCCCCCGCTGGAGCACCGCGGCACCAGTGTGGATGCCCTGGTCCTATAGTGCGCTCTGATCGGCCTCCAGAAGTGTCCCACAATGCCTGCTCTAGCCACTCTGGTCATCACTTTGAAATCTACTGCCTTGCCCTCAGGTGACCAACCGTCAGACCCACCGTTTAAATTCTCTGGGAATTTTGAAAATCCCCTTCCTGTTTCAGAGTAACAGCCGTGTTAGTCTGTATTCGCAAAAAGAAAAGGAGGACTTGTGGCACCTTAGAGACTAACCAATTTATTTGAGCATGAGCTTTCGTGAGCTACAGCTCACTTCATCGGATGCATACTGTGGAAAGTGTAGAAGATCTTTTTATATACACACAAAGCATGAAAAAATACCTCCTTGTGTGTATATAAAAAGATCTTCTTCACTTTCCACAGTATGCATCCGATGAAGTGAGCTCTAGCTCACGAAAGCTTATGATCAAATAAATTGGTTAGTCTCTAAGATGCCACAAGTACTCCTTCCCTTCCTGTTTGTGCAGCCAGGGGGGGAGTGCTCTAAGCGAAACTTTCCAGGTGACCATGCCTCCACGCACTAGGCAATCCCCAGTATGGAGCAATGGCGAGGTGCTGGACCGCATCAGTGTTTGGGGGGAGGAAGCTGTCCAGTCCCAGCTGCGCTCCAGCCGTAGGAATTACAATACCTTCTGGCAGATATCAAGGGACATGATGGAAAGGGGTCATGAGCGGGATGCACTGCAGTGCAGGGTTAAAGTGAAGGAGCTGTGGAACGTGTACCACAAAGCCCGCGAGGCAAACTGCCGCTCCGGTGCTGCCCCCATGACCTGCCATTTCTACAAAGAGATAGACACGATATTTGGGGGCGACCCCACCTCCACTCCGGGGACCACCATGGACACTTCAGAGCCCACTTCAACAAGGCAGGAGGAGGAGGAGGAGCAAAGCAGGAGTGAGGGTGCTGAGGTGGAGGAAGACGCCCCGGCATCCCTGGATTCATGTAGCCAGGAGCTGTTCTCAAGCCAGGAGGAAGGTAGCCAGTGCTTGGGGAAGGACAAACACCAGAGGAGGTTCCCGGTAAGCGGATTTTATTTTGGGAAGGAAGTTATTCGGTGTGAGCTCTTGGGGCGAGGAGGGTTAGGGCTGCATGCATGCCTAGATGCGGAATAGGGCGTTGATGCGCTCTCTCGCATCGCGGTAATCGGCCTCAGTGATCTCTTCAAAGATCTCATCCAGAACTTAGGCAATGCACTTGCACAGGTTTCTCGGGAGAGCCACTGTGGTCCTTGTCCCAGTCAGGCTAACTTGTCCTTGCCAATGTGCCGTGAGGAGTGGGGGGACCATTGCTGCCCAGAGGCAAGCTGCATATGGGCCAGGGCGGAAGCCACATTGCAGTAGAAGACCCTCCCTTGCTTCCCAGGTCACCCTCAGCAGCGAGATATCTTCCAGGACGAACTCCTGTGGAAAAAGTGGGGACAGTGTTCAGTATAGGGGCCCCCTGCCGCTGTTGGCTCTCCCCAAGGCACAGAAACCCAGAGGACAGTACAGCTGTGAAACAATCAGTCACGCTTGACCCTGTGCTTACTCACCATTTTGGGGCTCCCGTGAGTTATGTGCGCTCGCTTTGGGATGGACAAATTATGCTATTTGTAGACTGTGCTTGCTCTTAAGTATGGGGGAATCATTGCTCTGTCTGGTGTGAACAATGCTGCCTCTGTTAAGTGTTGCATTTTGCCTTTACAGATGCAACCCTGAGATCTCAGCCGTCCGTGTTATCACCGGCCAAAAGACTCCAAAGAATCAGAAAGAAGCCACGTAGAAGCAAGGAAGACACGTTGCATGAAGTTATGCAGCATTCAAGTAATGAAAATCAAAAAGTGCAGGAGTGGCGGGAGAGTGAAAGGAGGACCCACCAGCAGAATGTGGATCGCCGGCACCAAAGCACGGAGCGGCTGCTAAGCATCACGGAGCACCAAGCGGACTCGATACAGGGGCACGTAGCCATGCAGGCGGAGCACTACTGTGCCTGCCCCACCCCCCCACCCCCGCCCGCAGCCCTTGTCCCAAAACTCTTTCCCTTGTGCCCCCATGTCACCTCCAACCCACTTTCCCCAACATCCGGGTTCTTACCGCCACCAGCTTCCTCCAACACGTGTAGCTTCACCACCCAGCCCTGAAAACTACGACCCTGACCCACTGCACCCGACCCCCATCACCATGCAGTGTAGCCATCCTGAAGTGCAGCACTCATGCACAGCACTCCAAACAGGAAGGCTGAGTATGATAACAGGACATACGCAAATCTGTGATTGTACCGTTCCCCACCCCCTTGCCCTTTCTGTTTCCCAAGCAGTTGTGTTTCTTTTCAATAAATGATTTTTCTTTTCAATAAATGGATTTTTTAGCTTTGAAAACATTCTTTATTATTGCATAAAGTAAAAGATACCTTAGCCCAGATAAGAAACAGGCACTGCAAGTCAATGTTGCAAACACAGATTCCTACGAACATTGGAACCACTGCACTTCACTCCCGTGAAGGGCACCAAACATTACTGGTGGCTTTCAGCCTCAAATTGCTCCCTCAAAACATCCCTAATCCTTGCAGCCCCGTGCTGGGCCCCTCTAATAGCCCTGCTCTCTGGCTGTTCAAATTCAGCCTCCAGGTGTTGAACTCCAAGTTCCATGCCTGAGTGAATCTTTCATCCTTCCCTTCACAAATGTTAGGGAGGGTACAGCACATGGATATAACAGCGGGGATGCTGTCATCGGCCAGGTCCAGCTTCCCATACAGAGAGTGCCAGCGGCCCTTTAAACAGCTAAAAGCACACTCCACAGTCATTCTGCACCGGCTCAGGCTGTTGTTGAACCGCTCCTTGCTGCTGTCAAGACTCCCTGTGTAGGGTTTCATGAGCCACGGCATTAAAGGGTAAGCCGGGTCTCCAAGGATCACAATGGGCATTTCGACTTCCCCTGTGGTGATCTTCTGGTCTGGGAAAAAAGTCCCGGCTTGCAGCTTCCTGAACAGGACAGCGTTCCGAAAGATGCGTGCGTCATGCACCTTTCCAGGCCAGCCTGCATTAGTGTCAATGAAACGCCCACGGTGATCCACAAGCACCTGGAGAACCAACGAGAAATACCCCTTCCGATTAACGTACTCAGAGGTGAGGTGGGCTGGTGCCAGAATTGGAATATGCGTGCCATCTATCACCCCTTAGCAGTTAGGGAAACCCATTTGTGCAAAGCCAGCCACAATGTCATGCACGTTACTTAGAGTCACAGTTCTTCTGAGCAGGATGCGATTAATGGCCCTGCAAACTTGCATCAACACAATTCCAATGGTCGACTTTCCCAGTTTGGTTGGTGACTAATCGGTAGCTATCTGGAGTTGCCAACTTCCAGATTGCAATAGCCACCTGCTTCTCCACTGTCAGGACAGCTCTCAATCTCGTGTCCTTGCACCGCAGGGTGGGGGCAAACTCCTCACACAGTCCCATGAAAGTGGCTTTTCTCATCCGAAAGTTGTGATCCCATCACTAAATGCTTGTTTCCCGAGCCCGAAAGCGGCATTCCACTGTGGTGAGCATGTCCGTGAAAGCCACACGCAGTCTCGTGTCATATGCATTACTCGAGTCGATATCATCATCGGAGCCCTCGCTGTCACACTGGACCATAAGGAATAACTTGACTGCCAAACGTGACGTACTGGCGAGACTCGTCAGCATACTCCTCAGCAGTTCGGGCTCCATTCCCGCAGACCGAAAGGGAAGACAGAGCGTGCAATAGAAAAAACGTTGAAAGATGGCGCCAAATGTGGACGGAAGCAAAGGGATTACTGGGATGCGAACCGATGCATCACGGGGTGTTGGGACAGGACCCAGAATGCCCTGAATTCCCCGCCCCCCTTCCCACAAGCCACAGTGCCAGAATGGGAAGAGGTGCTCTGTGGGACAGCTGCCCATCATGCACCGCTCCCAATGCCGCTGCGAGTGCCACAAATATGGCCACGCCAGCGCGCTTGCAGCTGTCAGTGTGGACAGACTGCAGCTTTTTCCCTACGGCGCTCTCCGAAGGCGGGTTTAACTCACAGCGCTCTCCATCTCCAAGTGTAGCCAGGCCCTTAGTCCTGTCACTTACTGCTCTACTGGAGGGTGCTCAGACACTACAGCGATGACAGCAAGATAAGAACCGAGGTCGACTAGCTGATAAGGGAACTGAACACCCATTTTCTATGGGTAACTAATGGGAATTGGCCATCCAAATCCTTTAGGTGGCTTTTAAGGTCTCCGCCTAAAATTCTTATTAGCTCCCCAGTTGTGGATACTTATCCAGATGTCACCAAGCTTTTTTGATCTGCTAATCAGTCTTGGTAATCTCACAGGGGCAATCTTCACTGACATAGTCCTGCGTTTTGGCTACCAGGAATCCTGCAAGAAAAACTTCTATGGTAGAGCAGTAGTCCTCAACCAAGGGTCCGGGGCCCCCTAGGAGGCCTCAAGCAGGTTTCAGCGCAGCCTCCAAGCAGGGCCAGCTGGGGCCAGGGCATGAAGCCAAAGCCCCACTGCGTAGATCTTAAGTCCAGATCCCTGAGCCCCGCCAGTCGGGGCTGAAGCTGAAGCCTGAGCAATGTAACTTTGTGGGGGCCTCTGTGGCATGGGGCCCCAAGCAATTGCCCTGCCTGCTACTCCCTAACACTGGCCCTGGCTTTTATATGCATAAAACCAGTTATTGCGGCACGGGTGGGCCGTGGAGTTTTTATAGCATGTTGGGGGGGGGGGTGTAGTGGGGCGAATGCCCCACTCCAGTAAACAGGGGTTAACAGCAGCCCTGGAGAGGACTGTGGCTGGGAAAAACTAGGCTGATTGGGGAAGCAGCCATAGCTGTGGCCAGCTCAGTTAGGGCCCAGCTGGCCCTGATAAGAGGGCTGTGGGCTAGACGCTAGAAGAGTCTCACTCTAGCCCTGGAGTGGGAAGGGCTGGCTGCCTGGGAGCAAGGTACCTGAAGTGGAGCAGTGTTGGGGAAGGGCAAAGGGAGCTGGGGAGCTCCAGCCTGATAAACCCCCAGGCTGCAGGCCTTGCTAAAGGCCAGGAAAGATACTGGGGTCACAGAGGTGTAGCCTGGGAATAGGCAGAGGCAGCAGGTCCTAACCCCTTGCTGATGATGAGTGGCCATTGTAGACTGCAGTCTGCCCCGGCAAGCGGGGGCTACATGATGACGGGCAGTAGCCACTGAGGCAAGGTGGGTTTAGAGGGTTGGGGGTTCCCCGGGGAGGAGAGACCCAGACTGTGGGTTACCCTGAGAGGGACAGGGGGCCAACGGCAGGCGAGACACTGGCCTGCAGAGGGTGCTCCGTATTCTGGAAAAGAGCTAATTCCCAGACCACCAGCAGGAGGCACCGCACTGGTGAGTCTTTGACCTCACTACAGGGGGCCTCAGAAAGAAAAAGATTGAGACCCCCTATGCTAGAGAATCTGCAATTCTGCTTTCAGCCCTGGTCTATCTCCTTATGCCTGAGACAGAAGAAAAACAACAACGAATCAAACTTTCTCTGTACCACAGTGGAAAATCTCGAGGGTTAATGTCCGTTGTCAGCAAAGGTTCAGTTCCTATTTCATCCGAGTAGGTTCATCGGTCACTAATCCTTGGAGGCTAATAATGCCATTAAAGGAATAACAATGGTAAATTCATTATTCCTTGATGGCCTTACATTGTTCTTGGGTGACTCTCTAACGGAGATGCCGCGGTCTGGTTCAAGCACAAGATATTGGCCTCCATAGTGTGCACATATGGGGTAGGGAAGGTAATTCCCTCCACTGCAGGAATTACTTGGTGGATTTCTCTGATCTGCGCTGTGCAAGAGGCCAGGTTAGATGATCACAATGGAACGGTCTGGCCTTAGATGCTATGAAACCCATTGTAATAATCTGCATTAATGGCCTGCTCCAAAGAAGTGAGTGGGAAGACTCCCACTGACTTAAAAAAGGATTTGGATCAAGCCCTTCCATAACGTCTTTCAGCAGCAGCTCTCAACGTCGTTGTTGTTATTGTAACAGTAACACCTGGGGGCCTCAGCTGATATCTAGATCCCATTGTGCTAGGCACTGTACATACACACAGTGAGAGATTTCCTGCCACAAAGAGCTTCTGATCTAATTAAACAAGACAGACACCAAGTGGGATGGGAGATGAGACAGACACAAAGTGAAGCGTCCTCCTGAAGGTGAGAGGCAGAGACTGCTGCTCCCGTCACCAGGCCAGTGCCCTACCCAAAACACCATGCTGTCTTCTGTCATAAGGTATTTACCAATCTGCTTGTATTGTCCCTAGAATATAATATCCAAGAGCCTCACAGACATAAATAATGTTATCCAATACCCTGTGAGGTAGAGCACTGCTATTATCCCCATTGCACAGATGGGGAAAACTGAGGCAAAGAGAGACTAAGGCCCAGATCCTCAAAAGTATTTAGGCTTTTGATAAGGGCAATGGAATTTAGGAACCTAAATACATGTGGGGATCTGGGCCCAACGTCACACGAGAAGCCTATGGCTGAGCTGGGAATTGAACCTGATGTCGCTGGTCCACATCCAATGACTTAACTTCTAGACCAGTAGTTCTAGTAATTATGGGCATTTCCACTGTACAAATAAGGAAAGTGAGGCATGGGAGAGTTCAGTGATTTTCCTACAGACACATGAGAAATAGCAGAAGCGGGAAACAAAGCCACCATCTCCCTATGTCTCCCAGGCCCCTACTGGAGAAAATGGAAAGAACTGTACGTCTAAGACAATGCGGGGAAGTGAACTGATGCCGCAGAGAAAATAAACTGTGAAAGCAGGGGGGAAAGATGAAAATGGGAGAAACATCTGATGTCAAATGAAGGGAAGGAAACCGCAACGTGACACCGGGTGGTAGGCAGCTGGCGTGAGGCCAACGTTTAATGAAGGCCAGCGTTACAAGCGTGTCAATGGGGCCCTTACCTTGCGACTTTTCCGTGGCCATGAACCTGGGTGTTCCAGTGGCAGCGTGTGAAAATATTTGGTCTGCTGCGAAGGGAATGTTTGGGAAAAGAGATAGGAAGCCCTGCAGTCCGATCCTCCCCACATTCCCTGGCCTCTCGCCAGTGCTCACCCCGCTTCGGTTTTTCGGTTCTTTTTCTAATTTCTCTGTCTTTCATTTCTCACTGAAGCAGCATGACAGGTAAATGTCATCCTGATCTCAATGAGATGGGTAAAAACAGAAGGCAAAGGAACGGCTGTGTCTGAAACGGAGGCAAAGAGTTCTTGAAAGGGATAGAAATCCTCAGCACCGGATTCTTCACTACCGTGTACAGTCATTTATACCTCTCCACCCCCCTTCTCCTTTGTCTGTTTAGATTGTAAGCTCTGGCAGGGCAAAGACTCTCTTACCAGGTGTTTGCACAGAGAATAATCGGCCCCTGATCTTGCTCTCGGCCTTTAAGCACTGCCGTAATACAAATAATGAATAACTTCTGTGCAAAATAGGACGTCACCATTCTGATCTGATAGCATGTTGCAACTGCTGCACACTTTGCATGGGTAAATGATAGCTCTGACTTCAAGCATCCACGGGAAAAAAATACAAACTGCTCAGCGCCAACCAGCCACAGCTGTTGGGCAGGGCCCACGGCTGGCCGCCAATCAGCTATTGATCATCTGTTCGGCAGGCCCTGGGCTGGCCACTGATAAGCTGTTCGGCAGCTGGTGGGAAGCACTTGGGGGAGGGTGGAGAGGAGCCAGTGGTGGGTGGGCGGGCAGGGGGGTTTTGGGGAAGGGGCCTGAGAGGAGCGAGCGAAGGGTGGGCAGGGGGGCCTGGGGGCAGGGGGTGGGTTGGGGGTGGGGCTTTGGGGGCGGAGCCAGGGTGGAGCAGCCATCGGGAAAAACAAAAGTCAGCGCCTAGGGAGAGAATTGACCTGATTTAAAAGGGATGACCTGAGTTACCCAGGAAAGAATTTTCTGTAGTATCTGGCTGGTGAATCTTGCCCACATGCTCAGGGTTTAACTGATCGCCATATTTGGGGTCGGGAAGGAATTTTCCTCCAGGGCAGATTGGAAGAGGCCCTGGAGGTTTTTCGCCTTCCTCTGTAGCATGGGGCACGGGTCACTTGCTGGAGGATTCTCTGCTCCTTGAAGTCTTTAAACCACGATTTGAGGACTTCAGTAGCTCAGACATAGGTGAGAGGTTTTTCACAGGAGTGGGTGGGTGAGAGTCTGTGGCCTGCGTTGTGCAGGAGGTCGGACTAGATGATCATAACGGTCCCTTCTGACCTTAGTATCTATGAATCTATGAATCCTTCGAAGGCTGCATGTAGGGATATTCCCAGGTCCCCAGAACACTTCCAGGACCCCAATGCATCGTCACGGGTCAGCGGCATGTTGTAATGACATCCTGAAGCACCACTGTGGCATTTGGACATGAAACCCCACGGCATGATAAAAATGGTGAAATGATGTCACATTGCTTTGACCCAATGTCACAGTCAGAGCTATGGGAAGCTTTTGGGGCAAAACCTTTCTTTGCTGAAAAACGCAGATTCAGCTCAACCAGAATGATTTACAAATTCAGGTCATTTTTGGTAAGGTATTTCAGTGGGGGGAGGGGAGAGGAATCTGAAATGTCAGAATGGTTGGTTTTGGTATTTCCTAAACAAAACCGTTCGACTTTTCATTCCGAAACGAGGTTTTGTTTTGGAATGTCCCTTAATTTTAGTTTTCAGAAACATTTAAACATATTTTAAAAAACCTCAAAATCCAAACAGAGCGTTCCGTTGCAGGTCGACCACCATTTTTTCATCGCCCCAAACGAAACTTTTTTTGCCGTTCCGATTCACCAAAGCTTTTGAAACATTTTCATTGACTCAAAACAACTTTTTTTTTTTTCTGAGTTTTTTCAGACCTGCACCCACTCCGATGACTGGTTCGTCTTGTTGGATAGTTACAAACAAAGCAGCTATAACGAGAGCAGTGGTGAAAGAAACCTCCCCCAGAACTGGTTGCAATGATTTGCAAAGCCACTGGGTTTGCTCCCGGACGTATCACAGCTTTAAGAAGTGCAAGCGGCTGGGCCATCTCCCAGCAGGAGCTGGAGAGAAAAAAGGAAATGCATTATGGCCTTAGGTACGCTGGGGATTTGCCCCAATTACAGCCATCTGTGTAACTGCCCCGGTGCAATTCTCGTGGGTAGGCAGGGAATGATGCTACTTGCACTGCTTGTGCTTAATCTTTCAAACAGAGGGACGGCCCAGGGGTATCACTTACCCCAATATTTCACATCTACCTCACCAGCCAGGCCACCAATAGCCATGAGCACAGCAAACCTGCAATTCAGACAAGCCCTAAGAAGCAGGTTACTGTGGAAGGAACCTGAAATAAGAAGGGAAAAAAAGAACTTGTAAGGGAAACTCTGGGGCCTTTTAAATGTCCATGGACCCCACTACGGATATGAGTGTGAATTTTGAGAGCCAGATCCCGTTAACTCTTCCTTCCTGGCATAGTGCTGGCCATTGTGAGTAGCCCCGGAGCACAGCCCTCCTTGGCAGCTCCGGGAACTTGGCAAACCTCAGTCAAGCCTTGCATCCAGAGTAAGCACCCTTTAGGGACACTAAGGCACAGGGAAGTTAAGGAATTGCCCAAGGTCACACAAGACAACAGCAGCAGAGTCAGAAATCAATCTTCTAACTCCCCATCCTGTGCCCTAACCACACAGCCACTGCTGTCCCGCATTTTTGCTGTTACCTGTTAAACACATTGGGGCTGGTGAATTTGGCCCCTCCTGTTTGAATGGATAGCTGTTTTCTTTGTTTCCCGGGATGCAGGCCCCTGCAATAGCCATTGGCTATACATGGTGAATGTAAATTAATGCGTTTAACACTCATTTTATCATTGTCAGCTGATAGTTCCTGCTGGTAAGGGCTAGGCAAGTCACACATTGAACTTTCATTAATATAATAGCTGTTTTGCAGACCTTTTAACTTTGCTGCAGAAAGCAAATGGAAATACATCAATCCCTTATTTCCTTTTTCCCGTTAACTGTCATTTTCATCCGGTTTGGCACTTGGATTGAATAATGTATGTTACAGTCACAGTTTAATGCTGCTACTGTTTGTTTTACAGCTGCGGGTGTGTATATACAGTACAGTATCCTGGACAGTAATTCGATACCAGAAGGACAATACAAATTGGCTATGGATTCTTGGTGCACCCTGACTTGTACAGTGACTAATATTTCCAGCTAAAACCAACTTCATAAAGCTTGTTCAGCTGAGGATGAATTGTCCCCTGGCTAAGGTGCTCACAAGGGACCGGGGCTCAACTCCTGAGTCTGCCTGAGATTTATTATTTGCATTACTGTAGTGTCTGTTGGCTCCAACTGAAATCAGGGCACCATTTTGCTAGGCACTGTACAAACACCTAAGAGATAATCCCAAAGGGTTTGCAATCTAAATAGACAGGACAGATAAAGGGTGGGAGAAACGAGATCTTACTCTAGCCATTGCACAGATGGAGAGCTGAGACAGAGACAGATTAAATGACTTTCTTTCCAGCCTTCAATTCTATGAGCTACCAAAGAGATTAAGTGACTTGACTAAGGTCACACAGAAATTCTGTGGCGGAGCCAAAAAACAGACATAAGATCTCCTGTGTCCCACTCTGGTACTGGGACACAAGACCACCCTTCCTCACACTACCATTAGTGACTTCCTGTGTGATCCTGAGCAAGCCATTTGATCTCTCTGAACCTCAGTTCCATATCTGCAGAATGGGGATTACAACACTTCCTTTGTCAGCCTTTGCAACAAACTTGGTTGAGAGTTCTGTGCTACTGGTATATGAATAACATTAATATTTCGGGGTCAAACTGAGCTCTGTCAGCACAATGGTTAAAGGGGCACAATCATATAGGACAGGCCCATATTGCAAAGTGCTTTGAGATCTAATGATGAGAAGCTCAAGATAAGAACTAGGTTTTACTATTATTACAGGTGGACTTATGTTAGGTAGAGTTTTATTAAACTTACCTTTGAATTGAAATGTTTCTCTGATTTGTTTTGTGACTATTATTTTAAATAAAACGGGAGCTTTGTCATTGTTGTTACTGACACATTTCCTCTGCAGTATTGTGAACCTAAACACACCAGCATTCCTTGTGAGACCCAGAAACTGAAGCTAAATCTAAATGTACAGTGAAAGTGGCCAGTCTCACTTTACTGTCCAAACCATGGGAAATGCACAAAAAAAGAAAAGACAAATAAGGTGTTATTCTTAGGCAAAACTTGGGCAAAAATGTGATTTTTATCCCCCAAATCTCAGCCAAATCCTTCCGTCCTAAATACTATCCACCAGATCTTCAGCTGGTGTCATTGGCATCATCCCATTGATCCTCAGTTTCACTGATTTACACCAGTGAGGATCTGGCCCCATTCACTTCAGTGGAGCTATGCTAGGATGACCAGATGTCCCGATTTTATAGGGGCAGTCCTAATATCCGAGGCTTGGTCTTTTATAAGCGCCTATTACCCCTCACCCCTGTCCTGATTTTTCATATTTCTTCTCTGGTCACCCTAAGCTATGTTGATTTACACCAGCTGAGGATCTGGTCCCAAACCCTAAAGTCAATGGAGATTTTGCCTGAGTAAAGGATGCAGAATTTGGCTTTATGATTTTCACAGCAGCGTCCCTTTAAGGACACAGCTGGCCATTTTGACACTTCTGGGCTCCCAAAGTCACTGCGAAGGCAGTGATTCCCAAACACTTCAGAGTCGTACCCCCGCCCCTTACCTCTCCCCCTGCAGCTGGGGCTGGGAGTGGGTACACGGTTCCTGGCAGGGGGACGCAGACAGGGGTAAGGGGGCTGAGGGTGGGGCCACAGCTGGGGGCGGGTCTAGGGCCAGGAGTGGGGCCAGGAGCGGGACCACTGGGTGCAGAGCCATGGTCAGACCATGGTTAGGGGCCGAGGCTGGAAACAGGGCCGTGCTTGGGGCCAGGAACTGGGGCCATGGCTGGGAGTGGGGCCAGAGCAGAACTGGGAGCGGAGGACCTGCCCCCCCCCCACCAATGTTCCTCCGTGCCCCACAGTTTGGGGATCTCTGTGCTAAGTGCTGGAAGAGTGGTTGTGAATGCAATCAGTCCGGTACCCAGTGCGGGCCCCAGATGCCAGCACTTCATTGGTCTGGCTGCATGATACCCAGCCTGATACCCTCTCAGATGGCTGGTTTCTTATCTACTGCAGCTTTGGCAAGGGTAAAAAGAAGGAATCTATGATCTCGGAGTAGCTTGCTCCAAATGTGTGTGCTCTGCCCTTATTCTGTCTTGGAAAGCTTCCTTTTAAGACGTTGTTAGTTTTAATATGGGAGCAAATCTAGAATGATGTGGCCTGCTTATTTTTCTTAGGCAAAGGCTGGTAAAATAGACTAGAGTGTTTGTGGCTTTACACAGCTGGAAGTCATATGTTGCTTCTGCAGCACTTTAATGTGTTTTTAATAGGAGAGTGGATTTGAAACCTTCATTCTTTTTCTTTATCCTTCGAGGGTGGAGGATCCTCTGGCCTGGGAGGAGGAGAAATTACTTCCTTTAGCATCAATAAGCTACTGATTATTATCTGTATGTTCCAGTAGCCACAAGAGCCCCCAGCTAAGCTCAGAGCCCCTTTGTTCTAAGCAAAAAGAAAAGGAGTACTTGTGGCACCTTAGAGACTAACCAATTTATTTGAGCATGAGCTTTCGTGAGTTACAGCTCACTTCATTGGATGCATACTGTGGAAACTGCAGAAGACATTATATACACAGAGACCATGAAACAATACCTCCTCCCACCCCACTCATGGTCTCTGTGTATATAATGTCTTCTGCAGTTTCCACAGTATGCATCCGATGAAGTGAGCTGTAGCTCACGAAAGCTCATGCTCAAATAAATTGGTTAGTCTCTAACGTGCCACAAGTACTCCTTTTCTTTTTGCAAATACAGACTAACACGGCTGTTACTCTGAAACCTGTCTTTGTTCTAAGCACTTATTTCAGAGGTGGGCAGTCGTTTTTGGACGAGTAGCTTATTCACCAAAAAAATGCAGAACTGGGGGATTTGACATGCATAATTTCAGCCGTTTGCACCCGGGCTAAAGATGTTTCTGCTCTAGCAGTCCCTTGTAACTTTCAGCTCCGTAGTCAGGGCATTCAGACAGGAAAGCCAGGTTCAAATCCCTGCTCCGCAACAGCCCCAAAATGGACTCTCTTGATTCACCGAAAGGCCAGATTTGGTTTGACCCTCAGGCTCCCATTTTTTAAAAGTGTTTTTTGAAACCACCATTGGACCAAACAATCGGTTATTCGCCCAGGTCTACTGCCCATAATTGTAGCGAAAACCAGTCCCTCTCTCAAAGGGCATGCACTTGAAAGCAGGGGTTTTCAACCTTTTTTTTTCCCATTTGTGGACCCCTAACATCTTAGACATCGTCTGCCGACCCTGAGGGGTCCACGGACCACAGGTTGAAACCCACTGCTCTAAGGAGACAGAAGGGAAAGAGAAACACATGGTTTTCCTAAGGTTATTGAGGCAATGAGTAATAGAACTTAGGAAGAGACCCAAAAGCTCCTAATTCTTATCCAGCACCTGCCCTACTGGCCCCCCCTGGCTTTCTCCAGTAAGCTAGATTTTTCCGGGGTGACGGGCATCCCGTGAAAGCTTTGACAGTTTGGGTCATGGAAGCATGTGAAATCAACTGCCAATTCCACGTCTGCAGTATTTCAACCTTTCTGCCTCCGGGACCAGCCAGCACTCAGGAATGCACAAGCAGGTACAGTATTAGCATTTTGGAAGTTTGTCAGCCTCTCTCCAATCTGTTTGCAGAAAAGAAGAAGTGACCCAAACTGTCATGCAAGCCCCAAGCCAAATGTAATTTTTTTTAATGTATGTTTCATTCACCGACTAGATCGCACAGACGGAACCAGATTGCCCGAGGTAACTGATTTGCTTTGATAAAAGTCATTCCTGTAGGGGAGAAGTGGCATCAGTAGCTCAGTAGACAGCAGTCTTTGTTCTGAGTCAACAGGCAGCTAATGCCCCAGAAGTCAGCTGTTAGGGGGCGTTGTGTTCATGGGAGTATTTTCATGAAAAGTAAAACTGCGCTCTCGATTGCTTGTGTTCATTAACGATCCCACTGCACTTTCTGTAAGCGTGAAGGACGTGAACCAGTTAACCCGGACAAATTCCAATGTGAGCATTTACATTCTTCCTCCATAAATCCTTTCTGCACTTTCAATTGGCTAGAATAGTCTTCACTTCCTTCTCTGATTGACTGCATAGTGCTGCTGTTTGCCTCGCTCTCCGTCATACCCCATCACTGTGGTATCTGAAAACGGTGATTCTAGATTGCAAGCTCCTTAAGGCAGGGGACATTCTTTTGTTCTGTGTTTGTACAGCCCCTAACACAATGGAGTCCTGGTGCAGATAATATGTTAAACAGCTACCATGTTTCACTCCAAGGTGGCTGAATTTCAGCAATGGATAAGTGAAACCTGTTTGTAGTTAGTAGAGCAATTTAAGCTTATAAAAAACATCCCAGGAGCCTTTGGAATAAAAGACTATATAAATGACCAACTTTCTTTTTCTTTATTATTATTTTCACGTGATTCTACTGTTGGAATTTCTTCCAAGGCCTTTTCCACTTGGCTTATCCAGAACACATCCACGGCACAAGATTTAAACCTCAATATCTCAAGCATTTCTGAGGTTTGTTGCAGCATCCCCCCAGGTTTAATCACAGCCGCGTTTTGCAACTGCTTTGTCCTTGACAATTCATCTGTGGCAATTATGAACACAAACTTGCTATTGATTGAAAAGCCCCTGTGATTTCACTAACATGTGGTATGCAAATAATGCTGTTTTATCAGCTTGTTCCCCTTATAGCGTTTCGTTATAACATTGCATAAACTAAATCTACATAAACTTCATGCCATAGAGCATTTTTGGGAGAAAGTGCTAATGCCTCTCTCAGAATCTCCTGCAAATTAGAAATGAGCTAGATTAATTCCATGATGTCCTTCTGCTACTTTAAATTGTTAAATGCAGTGAAAGTGCCAGGTATGCGATCTTTGCAACCTCCTTTAGTCACCAGAGGCCCACTTTGGAGGAGGTTTAGATTGCTTTATGGTTGCAAATTAAATCCATGAAAAAGTCTGGGGTGGGGTTGGCTGAGTTTTGCTTTACAATCTGGGGTTCATTGGAACCTGAAACTTTCCTAACAACCTCATGTCTCAGTTAAAATTGATTTTAAGTAACAATCCCAACTACGGGTTCTCATTTTGGATTAAACCTGGGATTTTGAGAAGCAAGAATATAAACTTTTACTATGTGAGCTAAAGGAGAGATCTACGGGGGATCAGGCTGGCTGCTACATGGGACCAGAACATACACAGCCAGCATGTTACATTTATATTAAAATGATCCTACCATAATAAACTGATACTATCTGTCAATAAAACTCCTTTTCCTGCGCTCCCAATGTTAGAGCAAAAAGTCAGTGATAAGATCTATAATCTCAAAACCAAGGCATAATTTCAACTGCAAATTGACTTTCTCTAGGAACTCTCTCCTGCTCAGACGTACAAGGGGACAGATTATAAACTGGTGTAAATTGTTGATTTCGATGGAGCTCTGCTGAGTTACACCGTCTTAGGATCTGGCCCAAGGTGATCTATAAACCTCCTTGACAGCCCCAATCCTTCTCAGTTTAGCTTTCCCGTACTGGGAATAAAGTGCCCAAGGAATTCAATTGCCCCATGCACATTCACGCATCTCCAAGTTGACCATTACCCCGTCATCTGACTTTTCTGCACTATGATTATGACATCATGCTGTGCCTGTAAAATACCAAAGACGAACATGGTATCCATGTGGCAAATCAAGTCCTCCGGGATACGTGAGCTGGGGGGCTGGTCTGGAGCCACCGGGCTGTCAGCAGAAATAATATTGTTCGAAGGGTGCGATTAAAAATTGTGAGATCGGCTGATGTGCCAGACCCATGAGTTGGCATTTAATGGAATGCATACTTCTCATTCTCCCAGCATGTCTTACTCTGCATCTGCTCTTCAGATGAGAAACCACATTCCTGAGTGCATACTGATTTGTTCTGCTCTGTCACGCCGACAAAAATCCAGACGCCTTAAGTTGCTGCTTTGGAATACAGCCCTCAACCCCCCACAGCTAACCTTCTCTGAGGATCATGGAGTGAATACTACGCTCTCTGGCCCATGAAAAGTTAGGAGGATTTTTGGATCTGATTTTAGTGGAGTCTTGCACTTGAACATGGATGTCTTTGAGGTTATGTTTCCCGATGTACGCCCCTCTCCATTGCATCCTCTCTGATCACAGATCACCGCTCCCCAGAGGCTGGCCTGTCCAGTAATAGTTAGGGTCCTATTCTTAACGCCTATGTGGAAACATAATCTTCACAGCATATGGGATTGCCCTTGTGCAAATGTATCGTCACCGTGTGAGTCCATAGCAGTCCCCACCCATGCCCACCCAGAATTCTGGTGCTTGTTCTTCATAGCAAGTCTTAACTGCAGGGGTAACAAAAGTTATTCCTCTCGCTATACCCCAGCCCAAATGAGAGTGGCCACACTGGGAAATAACACTCAAGATGCTGCATCTACACTGGCACTGTAATAATAGTAGCAAAATAATAATCCAACTATTAAAAAATAATAAAGGGGCTCTTATATAGTATCTTTCATCATTAGGTCTGAACGTGCTTTACAAAGGAGAGCAATAGCATTATCCCCGTTTTACAGATGGGGAAACTGAGGCACGGATGGGTGAAGTGATTTGCCCAAGGTCACCTAACTGGTCAGTGGCCAAGTTGGGAAAAGAACTGGGGTTTCCTGAGTACCAGGCCAGGGCACAATCCTTTAGCCTACACCTTTACAACACTGTCCTGTACTGTGTCTGTCAGGCAGACTTCTCTGCGGGGAGGAGCATCCCCTGGTTCTTAAACCCTGCAGAAAATGAGCCGCTCTATGAATTCTTTCTCAGTGAAATGTAGGGAAAGTTGTCTGTCCTTCCTGGGCACTCAGGGGGACTTGTGGAAAGGCGCTCGGGTGATGCTAGCCTGCAGCCATGCTGCAGAGAGATCATGATAGCAGCTGAGGAGCTGTGTTCACTCCAGCGATGGCCTAGACCCTCTCTCAGGCCAGCTTGAATTAGACACACCATCGCCCTCGAGTCACGGGGTTTGTTGTGTGGATAGGACCCCGAAGTGGGGCAAAAGTCAAGTTAACTCTCATGAAGACAAGTCCCAGTCATGGTGATGGTAGACACACCGGAAGGGGCAGGAAGGGGTGCACCGGCAGCCCAACCATCTTTTGCACTGGCTGGCAGCTGGGGCTTGGGCTGGTTGCTGAGGGAGCTCACGTAGCAGCCTGTGAAAGAGTGTAGGACTTGCTGTCATGACGTGTATCCTCAAGGGCATCCTGCCTGCCTTTCTCCAGTCTCCACCAGCAGAACGCATCCAGCTGCTGATGCTTGGGCCATGTCCCACCCCTGGCCCCTTTATGTCAGTAGCAGGGGGTGGAGGGGAGAGCCACAACCTGGCCCTACACGTTACGTTTAAGGATGGCTATTAACACACTGAATTCTTATGAAATAGAGGCTCCCTGCCTGGGAGCCAGGTGGAATTTGAAATCTCTCGGTTTGCAGTTCAAAAAGCACCTGAACCAAAGCTGATGATTGTTATTATTTGTATCAAGGTCGCCCCTAGAACCAGCCGAGACCAGAGAGCCCCATGTGCGAGGTGCTGAACATATATATTAGTACAAAAGAATCAGTCTCTGCCCCAGACAGCTCACAGTCTAAATAGACAAGATGAAGGAAGGTTTAGTAACTCCATTTTACAGATGGGCAACTAAGGCGCAGAGAAATTAACGCTGGGTTTTCCAGAAGTGCTGACTTGTGGCCTAATTTTGCTCAGTGGTGAAACAGCCCCAGGCCAAAAACAGAAGTTGCTGGCTGAGTCAGGAATTGCACCCAGGTCTACCAAGCCCATCATGTAGTGCCTTAGTTTCCATCCCATTCTTCCTTTCGCCAGCCATATTCAGATCTAGCCATCACTGGTTATGGGCCATTAGCTGGATTGTCATGGCTGAGCGGTTTCTTTTCCCTTGCCTTCAGTGTTTTTTCATTCTTATTTCTCCTGGATGCCTCAGTTTCCTCTCCCAGGTCATCTCTGGCTTGCTGTCAGTGCATATATTGAACCTGTTCAGTGAGGTTTCCGGTTCCTCCATTTAGGACAGTCCTTGCTGTCTTCTCCTCCTGATTCCAGGGGAGGGAGTAGCTGGGCCAGGTTTTAAGAAAAGGCGGAGCCAGGTGGGGCGATGGGTTATTGGTGCCCCACCTTCAGTTATACCTATTGATTTGAAAAGGCCACCGGGGGTGGTCACCCTCCCTTTAGCCCCCCGCCCCCACAGGCTCCACCACTGGGGGGGCTCTGTTAAGGAGCACCTGCAAGTTTCTTCTGCTGAGGCATAAAACATCACGGTCTCGGGTCACTGATTGCACTCGCAGGTTTGGGACTTGACCGGAAGTGGGCTCTTGAAGTTGCAGGTTGAAAGGGTTTAGGATACTGGGCTGTGCTCCAGTCAGGATTTTCAAGCACCAGTGCTTATGGCTAGGTGTAGCACCATCCAGGACTCCTTCCTGGGAGGGACCGCTCAGATACTATGATGATGGGCAGAAATATAGAGCCCTAAGGCAGGCTTTTTTATCTAACTCCTGACAATTCCACGCACCCTGCATAGCTGCATCCTGTCTTTCTTTGTCGACTGTTTCTTTGGTGTCATGTAAATTCAACTCTGTAGAGAGCTTTGAAAGCCTCAATTAATGGATGAGGAAACTGAGGCCCAAAGAGGGGATGTTCCCAGGTGTCACAACAAGTAAGGGTAGAGTGAGGAATGGAACCCTGGTCTTGTGACTCTGCTGCACTAACCATTAGACCGTGCTGCCTCCCAAAATGAGGCTGTGTTTCCAATAATGTCAGTCCAAAAATTCCTTAAGCGCCTTATGACGAAGACAGCCAAAACTGCAACAAGCATAATAGACTCCTTCAGGTTTGACTTTTAGCCAGATATGCTCATGTTGGGAATGTAAGTTGGGAAACTAAATCACAAATTCACCCAATTTAGGCTTAATCGTTTTTCACCTTTATTTATAAATTTGCAGACAAAATTATTGTCATTTATAATGCCTGGCCATATATTTATGCTAGACAATAAACAGGTAAGATGGAACAGGTAGCGGCCCAAGTTACCCAGTTCCAGGGTACCAGGAAGCTCTTCTGTACTTCATGATGGTCAGCTCAGCCTCTGATCCCTGGTTTGGTCCTTCAGTCTTGCTCCTTCCATTTTTAGTCTGGTATTTCTACCGCTTGGGCCCCTCCTTCACTTGGATTCTTATACATGTCCACATTACATATTTGTTAGCTTTCCTCCAGTCAGCCTCAAGCATTGTATTTTGCATAACCAGTACAGTATACATGCTCACACTTCAATTCTAGCAAATTTTGCTGTTTATACAATTTTCACGTTCTGTTTCATGTCACCCTGCTCCTGGGTTTTCCCAGTAAAAAGGATTTCTAGCATTACAGCTGTGTATTTATTATACTAATTACCTTTTCCTTTTAACTAAAATCTTCCACATGGCACATCACCTTTGTCCTGTCCGCAGTAGCATTACTTAAGGAAGACTATATAAAAGGAAACGGGCAAAAGACCACCTATGTCAGGCAAGGCTAAGGCCTTGGCACAGTAGGATACCTCCTCCAAACTCATTCCATGTCCATAATTAGAGACTATTAAAGTACAACTAACAAAGCTCTTGATTTCACCATATAGCAACTCTTCATCTTTCTGCAGCACCCATATCCACGTGGCTACCTCCTTTAAAGCCAGTCTCCTTAAGGGTTCTGCTGGACAGGCCTGGGTTCATCCGGATGCCAGCTCCAGCTCAGTAGAGTATAACTTCTTTATTCTCCTCCCCTGTGGATTGACTTGGTGATGCCGCCATCACCATCACTTCCTCCTGGCAGGGTCACCAGGGCAGCATGGAATGAAAATTCTAAGCACAGACTGACCCCCACTTACTTGCCAGAAAGTTGGAGACTCCCAAGGAATAACACATGCAATATGTTCAACAGAATAATAGTATTAAACAGGAAGTATATCATAGAATTACAGAATCATAGAACTGGAAGGGACCTTGAGAGGTCATCTAGTCCAGTCCTCTGCACTCATGGCAGGATTAAGTATCATTTAGACCATCCTTGACAGGTGTTTTTCTAACCTGCTCTCAAAAATCTCCAAGGATGGAGATTCCACAACCTCCCTAGGCAATTTATTCCAGTGCTTAACCACCCTGGCAGTTAGGAAGCTTTTCCTAATATCCAACCTAAACCTCCCTTGCTGCAATTTAAGCCCATTGCTTCTTGTCCTATCCTCAGAGGTTAAGAAGAACAATTCTTCTCCCTCCTCTTTGTAACAACCTTTTATGGACTTGAAAACTGTTATCATGTCCCCTCTCGGTCTTCTCTTCTCCAGACTAAACAAATCCAATCTTTTCAATCTTCCCTCATAGGTCATGTTTTCTAGACCTTTAATCATTTTGATTGCTCTTCTCTGGACTTTCTCCAATTTGTCCACATCTTTCTTGAAATGTGGCACCCAGAACTGGACACAATACTCCAGTTGAGGCCTAATCAGCGCAGAGTAGAGCAGAAGAATTACTTCTTGTGTCTTGCTTACAACACTCCTGCTTATACATCCCAGAATGATGTTCTCTTTTTTTGCAACAGTGTTATACTGTTGACTCATATTTAGCTTGAGGTCCACTTTGACCCCCAGTTCACTTTCTGCAGTACTCCTTCCTAGGCAGTCATTTCCCATTTTGTATGTGTGCAACTGATTGTTCCTTCCTAAATGGAGTACTTTGCTTTTGTCCTTGTTGAATTTCATCCTATTTACTTCAGACTATTTCTCCAGTTTGTCCAGATCATTTCAAATTTTAATCCTATCCTCCAAAGCACTTGCAACCCCTCCCAGCTTGGTATCATCCACAAACTTTATAAGTGTACTCTCTATGCCATTATCTAAATCACTGAAGAAGATATTGAATGGAATTGGACCCAGAACTGATCCCTGCGGAACCCCACTCATTATGTCCTTCCATCAGTGAACCACTGATAACTACTCTCTGGGAATGGTTTTCCAACCAGTTTTGCACCCATCTTATAGTAGCTCCATCTAGGTTGTATTTCCCTAGTTTGTTTATGAGAAGGTCGTGCAAGACAGTATCAAAAGATTTAGTAAAGTCAAGATATACCACGTCTACCACTTCCCCCCTATCCACAAGGCTTGTTACCTTGTCAAAGAAAGCTATCAGGTTTGTTTGACATAATTTCTTCTTGGCAAATCCATGCTGATTGTTACTTATCACCTTATTATCTTCTAGATGTTTGCAAATTGTTTGCTTAATTATTTGCTCTATTATCTTTCCGGGTACAGAAGTTAAGCTGACTGGTCTGTAATTCCCTGGTTGTCCTTATTTCCCTGTTTATAGATGGGCACAATATTTGCCCTTTTCAAGTCTTCTGGAATCTCTCCCATCTTCCATGACTTTTCAAGGTAATCACGGATGGCTCAGTCAGCTCCTTGAGTATTCTAGGAAACATTTCATCAGGTCCAGGTGACTTGAAGACATCTAATTTGTCTAAGTAATTTTTAACTTGTTCTATTCCTATTTTAGCCTCTGATCCTACCTCATTTTCACTGGCATTCACTATGTTAGATGTCCAATCACCACCAACCTTCTTGGTGAAAACCGAAACAAAGAAGTCATTAAGCAACTCTGCCATTTCCACATTTTCTGTTATTATTTTCCCCCTTCAATGAGTAACGGGCCTACCCTGTCCTTGGTCTTCCTCTTGCTTCTAATGCATTTGTAGAATGTTTTCTTGTTACCCTTTATGTCTCCAGTTAGTTTGATCTCATTTCGTGCCTTGGCCTTTCTAATTTTGTCCCTACATACTTGTGTTATTTCTTTATATTCATCCTTTGTAATTTGACCTTGTTTCCACTTTTTGTGGGACTCTTTTTTGAGTTTTAGATCATTGAAGATTTCCTGGTTAAGCCAGGGTGGTCTATAGCCAGGCTTCCGATCTTTCCTATGCAGTGGGATAGTTTGCTCTTGTGCCCTTCATAATGTCTCTTTAAAATACTGCCAACTTGCTTGAACCATTTTTCCCCTTAGACTTGCTTCCCATCGGATCTTACTACCAACTCCCTAAGTTTGCTAAAGTCTACCTTCCTGAAATCCATTGTCTTTATTTTGCTGTTTTCCCTCCTACCATTCCCTGGAATCATGAACTCTACCATTTCATGATCACTTTCACCCAAGCTGTCTTCCACTTTCAAATTCTCAACCAGTTCTTCCTTATTTGTCAAAACCAAATCTAGAACAACCTCTGCCCTAGTGGCTTTTTCCACCTTCTGAAATAAAACATAACAGGGTAAGACACTACTCTCAGGGTCACCCGTGTCCTCCCCATGCTGATAATACTCATGAATTTCCCCAGTCATGTCACCTGATAGAACAAGAGTAAACAGTAGATTCCCACTGATATGCACACATTCTAGGGGCCCTTGATGACCTATGACGACGATCTCTTCTGTAGCAGCAATAAGGAACTTAGCCCACTGGATTCAGTGCAGCCCAATAGACTCATGTGTGTCTGAAGTGAAGTGCCTTGCTCAGTGTTGCATGGAAGGTCAGCATCAGGAACAGCAGCCTGGTCTCCTGATTCCCAGTCTTGGGCCTTGGGAAATGGTCCTACAGTTGCATCCAGCCTCGATGTTGTGTTGGGGGTCACGGCCGTCTCATTTCTGGGTCTTCCTAGCCCTCGGCTGTTTGAAGGAAAACAACACTGGGGGCAATTCACACCCATCACGCATCAGTCTGCTCTGCACCTTTGGCAGTGATTCATTTGGTCTTAGCTCATGCAGCCAATGGGCAGTGTGAGGCTTATGGAAATCGCGATCTGCTATTCAGCAGAGAGCTCAAAATTAGTCCTAAATGAACTGTGCTTCTGTATTTCTGTCATAAATATAAAGGGAAGGGTAAACCCCTTTAAAATCCCTCCTGGCCAGAGGAAAACTCCTCTCACCTGCAAAGGGTTAAGAAGCGAAAGGTAACCTCGCTGGCACCTGACCAAAATGACCAATGAAGAGACAAGATACTTTCAAAAGCTGGGAGGAGGGAGAGAAACAAAGGGTCTGTGTGTCTGTCTATATGCTGCTTTTGTCGGGGATAGACCAGGAATGGAGTCTTAGAACTTTTAGTAAGTAATCTAGCTAGGTATGCGTTAGATTATGATTTCTTTAAATGGCTGAGAAAAGAACTGTGCTGAATAGAATAACTATTTCTGTCTGTGTATCTTTTTTGTAACTTAAGGTTTTGCCTAGAGGGGTTCTCTATGTTTTGAATCTAATTACCCTGTAAGGTATCTACCATCCTGATTTTACAGAGGGGATTTCTTTACTTCTATTTACTCCTATTTCTATTAAAAGTCTTCTTGTACGAAAACTGAATGCTTTTTCATTGTTCTCAGATCCAAGGGTTTGAGTCTGTGGTCACCTATGCAAATTGGTGAGGCTTTTTATCCAACATTTCCCAGGAAAGAGGGGGTGCAAGTGTTGGGAGGATTGTTCATTGTTCTTAAGATCCAAGGGTCTGGGTCTGTAGTCACCTAGGCAAATTGGTGAGGCTTTTTACCAAACCTTGTCCAGGAAGTGGGGTGCAAGGTTTTGGGAAGTATTTGGGGGGAAAGACATTTCCAAACAGCTCTTCCCCAGTAACCAGTATTTGTTTGGTGGTGGTAGCGGCCAATCCAAGGACAAAGGGTGGAATATTTTGTACCTTGGGGAAGTTTTGACCTAAGCTGGTAAAGATAAGTTTAGGAGGTTTTCATGCAGGTCCCCACATCTGTACCCTAGTGTTCAGAGTGGGGGAGGAACCTTGACAATTTCCAAATGAAAAGTCTCCAGCACTGGAAATTCAGCGTCATGTTTGAGCTCGACGGCTTCTTTCCATTTGTTCACGTGAAGGGGCCCTTCCTGTTAGTCCTTCCCACTCTTTTAGAGTCAGCCCCTCCCTAGGCCTCCAAAGAGCTGCTACCTGCTCTGTGGTTATATGTCACTACTGTGTCTGCTAGAGAGCTCGTGTTGGGTGTGGTGCCTTCCAAAACCTAGCCCTGTTGGCTGGACCAATAGTAGCATCTAATAGGCAAAGAAAAGAAGAGTGAGGTGGGATTTGATAGCAGCCTTCAACTACCTGAAGGGGGGTTCCAAAGAGGATGGAGCTCGGCTGTTCTCAGGGGTGGCAGATGACAGAACAAGGAGCAATGGTCTCAAGTTGCAGTGGGGGAGGTCTAGGTTGGATATTAGGAAACACTATTTCACTAGGAGGGTGGTGAAGCACTGGAATGGGTTCCCTAGGGAGGTGGTGGAATCTCCATCCTTAGAGGTTTTTAAGGCCCGGCTTTGACAAAGCCCTGGCTGGGATGATTTAGTTGGGGATTGGTCCTGCTTTGAGCAGGAAGTTAGACTAGATGACCTCCTGAGGTCTCTTCTAACCCTGATCTTCTATGATTCTATGAAAGGGAAAACAGTTCACATCACCTAATATGTAACATGACAGGGCATGTGTCTCTGTTGATATGGCAGCTTAGATAACCCACAACTATTCAGCTACAGTGCTTCTGATTCTCCACCGTCTCGCATTTTGTTTAGGGCTAGACTTTAGCCCATTTAGGGCTTGTCTCTACGACAAGGACTACAGCAGAACACCTATGGCACTGTAGCTATGTTGCTGTCACAGCCATGGAAGGGGTTTTTTCCATCACTGGAGTAATTCCACCTCCCCTTGCAACAGTAGCTAGGTTAATGGAAACCTTCTTCTGTTGGTCTAGCTGCATCTCCACTGCGGGGGCTAGGTCTGTGTAGCCACAGAGCTCAGTGGTGGGGTTTTCTGACACCCCTGAGCACCGTACCTATGTAAACCTCTTTTAAGTGTAGACCAAGCCTAACTCACATCCATGAGCAATTACTCATGTGGGTGGCCCCATTGACTTCAGCAGGGGAAGGCTAGCCTAGCAGGAAGGCAGTGTGACTGAGTGGATAGATCACATGACTGCAACCCAGGAGACTTGGGTTCTATTCCTAGCTCTGCCTCTGGGTGACCTTCGACAAGCCACTTCCTCTCGCTGTGTCTTGGTTTCCTCATCTGTAAAATGGGGATAAAGACCTCCTTTGTAAAGCTCTGCTGATGAAAACACTTTATAAGGGTTATTTCTATTGTTTAAGGCACTGGACTTGGATGCAGGAGATCTGGGTTGCTGATTTAACACAAGCCAGAGATCTGACCCTATGTGCTGCAAAAGGGCTAATTTCCCAATGCTGAGGAAAATTATTAGCAAATTGATTGGGAGGGGAGGGGAAGAAAAATGTGAATGAAAATTGGGAGTTGTTTAAGAACAGTATATTAGGTGGCTGAAAAGCCACAATTCTATAATCAAGGAAGAGGACAACTTTCAGTAAAAGTCCATCCTGGTTGAGAGGGAAAGTGTAGGCTGCAATTAGAAATAATACATGGAAAAACTGGGAAACAGACAGAAATCATTATAAATTAGAAGATATGAAGCGTAGAAAATTAATAAGGGAAGCTGATGACCTCAGGGGGATATCTATATCTGGCAGGGCTAAAGAGAATAAGGAGTATTTTTAAATATATTGGAACAAAATAAATCCCAGCAATGGTATAGGACCATTACTAGAGGGAGATAGTAAAATTGTTAATAATGATGCAGAGAATGCAGAAGTGTTCAACAAATATTTCTGTTCCTGTATTTGGAAAGAAGGATGATGATGATGATGAAGTACTTCCAGTCCACTGGTAGCTAAGGAGAATGTTAAACAGTGTCCACTAAGGATAAAGGATGTGGATAAATTGGAGAGAGTCCAGCGAAGGGCAACAAAAATGATTAGGGGTCTAGAACACATGACTTATGAGGAGAGGCTGAGGGAGCTGGGATTGTTTAGCCTGCAGAAGAGAAGAATGAGGGGGGATTTGATAGCTGCTTTCAACTACCTGAAAGGGGGTTCCAAAGAGGATGGCTCTAGACTGTTCTCAATGGTAGCAGATGACAGAACGAGGAGTAATGGTCTCAAGTTGCAGTGGGGGAGGTTTAGATTGGATATTAGGAAAAACTTTTTCACTAAGAGGGTGGTGAAACACTGGAATGCGTTACCTAGGGAGGTGGTGGAATCTCCTTCCTTGGAAGTTTTTAAGGTCAGGCTTGACAAAGCCCTGGCTGGGATGATTTAACTGGGAATTGGTCCTGCTTCGAGCAGGGGGTTGGACTAGATGACCTTCAGGGGTCCCTTCCAACCCTGATATTCTATGATTCTATGATAAATATTTTTAGATCACCAAGCTCATAAAATTTGCACCAATGGGTCCTAAAAGAGCTGGCTGAGGAGATCTCTGGCCCGCTGATGCTAATTTTTAATAAAGCACGGAACATTGGGAAAATTCCTGAAGATTGGAAGTGCGCTACTGTTGTGTCAATTTTCAAAAAGGGCAAGTGGGGTGATCCATGAAATTATAGACCTGTTCACCTCAAAGCAATCCCAAGCAAAATAATGGAAAAGATGAGATGGAATTCAATCTATAAAGAATTGCTGAATGGGAATATAATTGGTGCCAGTCATCATGATTTTAGGGAAAATAAGTCTTGTCATACAAAACCTATTTCATTCTTTGATGAAATTATAAGTTTTGTTCACTTGTGTAAAGTGGTTGATTTAGTACCAATAATGTTCTGATTGATAAATTAGCAGTATACAGTATCAATAGAGCACATGTTAAATGTTAAACTTTCTAGCTGACAGATCTCAGAAAGTAATCAATGGGGAATCAGCATGCAATGGGTGTTTCTAGTGGGGTCTCGCAGGGATCAATACTAAGCTATTCAATATTTTTATCAGTGAGCTGGAAGTAAATATAAAATCACTGCAAAGGAAAATTTTCCAGATGACACAAAGATTGGTGGAAGAATAATGATGCTAAATAATGATGAAGACGGGCAGTCATACGGAGCAATCTGGATTACTTGTTGCTCTGGGCCCAGTCAAACAAAACACATTTTAATGCGGCCAAATGCAAGGTCATACATCTCGGTACAAAGAAAGCAGGCCACCCCTACAGAATGGGGGAGGGTATCCTGGGAAGCAACAATTCTGAAAGGGATTTAGGGGACATGGTGGAACTCAACATGAACTCCCAGTGCAGTGGTGTGGCAAAAAGGACTGGTGTGATCCTTGAATGTATAAACAGGGGCGTAAGGAGGACAGGCAGGGAGATGATTTTACCTCTGTGTAAGGCACTGGTCAGACTGACACTAGACTGTTGCATCCAGTTCTACTGTCCACGTTTTAGAAAGATGTTATAAAATTGGAGAGGGTGCAGCAAAAAGCCACACACAAAAATTGAGGGCTGGAGAAAATACCTTACAGTGAGAGACTTAACAAGCTCAATCAGCTTAGCTTGTCAATAAGAAGACTGAGAGGTGACTTGACTATGGTGTGTAAGTACCTTCACGTGGAGAAAACACTGGGTATCAAAAGGCTTTTCAATTTAGTGGAGAAAGACAATGGCTAGAAGTTAAAGCCAGACAAACATAAATTAGAAATAAAGCACACACATTTTTAACACTGATGGTGTTTAAACACCAGAAGAAATTACCAAGGGGAAATGGTGGATTCGCTATCCCTTGATGGCTTCAAAACAAGACTGGCTGCTTGTCTAGACAATATGGTTCAGTCACACACAAGATATAAAGCTTACTGCAAGGGCTACTGAGTGAAATTCTCTGGGCTGGGTTATTCTGGAGGTCAGACTAGATTATCTAATGGTCCCTTCTGACCCTAAAATCTACTAATCTAGGTTTTAGAATTGAGTGACTGATTATATATAATTCATCTTTAAAATAATTCTGTCATGTCGCTTCTAAGGTGTCTAATTTCAACTTGCATATGGAGTCATGATTGCCGTAGAATTATTTTGGTCACGTTGCATTCAAACCCCTCTTTTTCTTTTCCCTCTAATTCGTCGCTGACATAAATTTTTAAAACAGTAATTAAAAGCATTCTACTGTGTCTATTTGTGTTTCAAATATTTCTCCCCAGCATGCTGTCAGATGTGTGTATTTATCCTCATCACTTGAAAGGCAGATGGGCCTATGCAATTCCGTTGGTTTTATTTGATCAATTGTATTCATTAAATGTGAGCAGGAATCCAATTTTCCTTCAGACACATGATCGTGGTGTAGAGAAATGAAATGTTTTTATTATTAACTACTGTCAATCTGAAATAAATACAGACCGTCATTAAAAGAAAATTGTAATGATGTGTTACTGTATAGAGAGCATATCAGAATCTCTGCAGTGAACAGAGTGTGATCTAGTGAGCAGAATAAGTGAACAAAATTCAGGATTCCTGGCTACTATCACCAACTTTACTCCTTATTTGCTGTTTGATTACAGAATATTCAGACACAGATAATATTGCTTTGTTTATTATTATTAGCATTACCATAGCACCTAGGGGCCCCAAACACACATCATGGACTCACTGTGCTAGGTACTGTACAAACACAAAACAAAAAGACAGTCCCTACCTCAATGAGCATACAGTCTAAACATAAGACAGGTTTCAGAGTAGCAGCCGTGTTAGCCCGTATCCGCAAAAAGAACAGGAGGACTTGTGGCACCTTAGAGACTAACAAATTTATTTGAGCATAAGCTTTCGTGGGCTACAACCCACTTCATCGGTTGCATAGAAAGGAAAATATAGTAGGAAAAAAATATATATATATATAAACACATACAGGGAACATGAAAAGGTGGAGTAAGAGGCTAATTAATTAAGATGAGCTATTATCAGCAGAAGGAAAAAAAAACTTTTGTAGTGATGATCAAGATGACCCATTTAGACAGTTGACAGGAAGGTGTGAGGATACTGAACATGGGGAAATAGATTCAATATGTGTAATGGCCCAGCCACTCCCAGTCTCTATTCAAACCCAAGTTAATGGTATCTAGTTTGCATATTAATTCAAGCGCAGCAGTTTCTCATTGGAGTCTGTTTTTGAAGCTTTTCTGTTGCAAAATTGCCACCCTTAAATCTGTTACTGAGTGTCCAGAGGGGTTGAAGTGTTCTCCTACCAGTTTTTGAATATTATGATTCCTGATGTCAGATTTGTGTCCATTTATTCTTTTGCATAGAGACTGTCTGGTTTGGCCAATGTACATGGCAGAGGGGCATTGCTGGCACATGATGGCGTATATCACATTGGTAGATGTGCAGGTGAATGAGCCCCTGATGGCTTGGCTAATGTGATTAGGTCCTATGATGGTGTCACTTGAATAAATATGTGGACAGAGTTGGCATCGGGCTTTGTTGCAAGGATAGGTTCCTGGGTTAGTGTTTTTGTTGTGTGGTGTGTGGTTGCTGGAGAGTACTTGCTTCAGGTTGGGGGGCTGTCTACAAAGATCTCTGAGAGTGAGGGATCATTTTTCAGGACACGTTGTAGATCTTTGATGATGCATTGGAGAAGTTTTAGTTGGGGGCTGAAGATGACAGCTAGTGGCGTTCTGTTATTTTCTTTGTTGGGCCTGTCCTGTAGTAGGTGACTTCTGGGTACTCTTCTGGCTCTGTCAATCTGTTTTTTCACTTCAGAAGGTGGGTATTGTAGTTTTAAGAATGCTTGATAGAGATCTTGTAGGTGTTTGTCTCTGTCTGAGGGATTGGAGCAAATGCAGTTGTATCTTAGAGCTTGGCTGTAGACAATGGATTGTGTGGTGTGTCCTGAATGGAAGTTGGAGGCATGTAGGTAGGAATAGCGGTCAGTAGGTTTCTGGTATAGGGTGGTGTTTATGTGACCATCGCTTATTAGCACCGTAGTGTCCAGGAAATGGACCGCTTGTGTGGATTGGTCTAGGCTGAGGTTGATGGTGGGATGGAAATTGTTGTTGAAATCATGGTGGAATTCCTCAAGGGCTTCTTTTCCATGGGTCCAGACGATGAAGATGTCATCAGTATAGCTCAAGTAGAGTAGGGGCATTAGGGGACGAGAGCTAAGGAAGCGTTGTTCTAAGTCAGCCATAAAAATGTTGGCATACTGTGGGGCCACGTGGGTACCCATAGCAGTGCCGCTGACTTGAAGGTATATATTGTCCCCAAATGTGAAATAGTTGTGGGTGAGGACAAAGTTACAAAGGTCAGCCACCGTGACATTATTGGGGATACTGTTCCTGATGGTTTGTAGTCCATCTTTGTGTGGAATGATGGTGTAGAGGGCTTCTACATCCAGAGTGGCCAGGATAGTGTTAGACCCTCCACGAAAATTTTTCTGTCCACCTTGGTCTCCACTAGTCAATGTAATCCCACTGACTATCACGTCAGGGTGACCTGCTTTTCCCATTGATAACCTTCATAAATTCATACACTCGTCTACTCTTCCCCATTAAGACAATTACACAACACATTTAAACATAGCTCCAAAGATTAGATAATAAAGACATTCAAAATAAACCAGCTTTACGCTCTTTATGAGACGGCATTGAGCCATATGCAAATTAAACCTGACAGCAGATAGGACATGCCCTCATTTTCCATTTCTACCTATTGCAGGAGCCAGAGTGCTTATATGCAAATTACAGCTAGCAGCAGGTAGGATGCACCCTCAATTTTCCTCTTTTACCTACAGAAGGAACCAAGGAACTTTTGTTCCCAGCAAGCCTCTTCATAGCCAGAAGGAAATAACTCTCTGTGTGCCTGTTTGTTCCTAAGCAACAGATACTCTGGCAACTTTGAGCAAGTCACCTGTGCCCACAGTTTTAAAATGTCACATGCCAAAACACCCAACAAACGCATGCAACCTGGGGCTGGGAATTTTCATGAAAATCCCAATTTGCCTATGTAATCTGGGTGCATGTGAAAAGGCACACTCACTTTTACACATTCAGGGTCAGATCCTCAGCTGGTGTTGTAGCTCCATTTAAATCAACAGAGGTGTGATGGTTTACCCTAGCTGAGGATCTCTCCCTGACTATTTACAGTATGGGCCTGCATACCTGTGACTCAGTTTACCTGTTTGCAAAATGGTGGAGGTGCATTATAAATGTAGAGCTTGACCTTGCAGTCCCTTTACGCAAGCCACATTTCTTTTGATGCCAGGGGGAGCTTTGCCTGGGTGAGGAATACAAGAGAGGCCACAAGTGATTAGTTTTCATTGAGAGGACTTAGAAAATGCACCTGATTATTCTAATGTCAAGGCACTTGTGCAAAAACTGAATGGGAAAATGTCAGAGCTGACATCCAGGGTGGTAGTTGGCATATGTCGGTAACAGAAGTCGGGTGGCACAATTTAAATCCGGAGAGGACAGACGAAGGATGAGGCTGATTCAGGAAAATCAACTAATAAGATGGTGTAAGATGAAGTACAATGGGCCTCTTCCTCTGCCCCCAATAACAGTGTGAATGAACTCCTGATGGAGTTACGCTCCACAGAGACCCTCTGCGTGAGCGACACAAATCCTGCCCTCCACAACCCATGCAGTGGAGTTTGGGAATAGCCAGTCCTGCAGGGGTGAAGACACGGAGGGCAGGGGTGGGGGGCAGAGATTTGCCCTGGAGAGCAAAACATTATTGTTTGTTTTCCATCATTGCCTTGCCCTGACTAATGACAGTGGGACAAATTGCTCCCCTGTGCTACTCCAGCATTGCAGGCCAATCCATGAGTCATTTATGGTTCCCTGATTCTCTGAGATGATATGCCCCAATCCTGTCTTTCCTAGGCACTTATATGGCCCCCAATATGAGCACTTTGCAATCTGAAATGGGTTTTTTCTTCACAACACCCCGTGAGGTAGGGAAGTGCTGTTATCCCCCCGGTACAGATGGGGAAGACAGGTAAATGGATTGTGAACTCAAACCAATTATCACAACCTCAGTAGGCCATCCATCTGGTTGAAGACATCCATTTGATCGAAGTTTTGGAGAGGGTTGAGGGATGCACTCCTGGAACAAGGAGGTGCTGGAAGAATGCTATTAATGGGGGTGGGTGGTTGGCTGGCCATGTTCCAGTCCGACTGGTTGTTTAATGATGCTGGGGTTATGTTGCTAAGTTGAATTACAGCTCTGTGGCAAATTGCCGGCACTACTATGATGGGTCTCGCGATTTCTCTTCTTGGGGGGGGTGGGGTCAGGGCACCGTTCCTTGCCCCTGAACTGGGGTATTAACTGACCACTAGTGTCCTAGAGGAGGGGAGTGGAGAGGGAGGGACCCGGGCCCGCCCTCTACTCCGGGTCCTAGCCCAGGGGTCCTAGGGATAGCGGTAAACCACTAGAACTAGCGGTTCCTTCCCCCAGGCTACTTCCCGCTCCTGCCCTTCAGCTTGTGGGGCTTCCTGCCCTCCCTCTGAACAAACCAGGTGTCCCTTTACCTAGGGTGTCGGTCTTCTTAGCCCACCGCAGCACTTCTCCAAACTCTCCTCTGCTTCCCTCCAAACTGCTCTCTGCTCCAACACCAATCCACTCTGCTTCAACTCCTCCTCTTGTCTGATTGAAGCAGGGTTTTTTTATCATATGACTGGCTTCAGGTGCTTTAATTAATTTATAGCAAACTTTCTTCCCTCTACAGGGAAGAAGGCTCCCTTCTAACACTCTCCTGCTGCTGCCCTCTGGCCATGCTGTATTACAAGCTCCTAGAGCCTTATATGGGCATTTTATGTTTATTAGGGCTGTCAATTAATCACAGTTAACTCAAGCAATTAACTCACAACAAATTAACTTGATTAAAAAAATTAATGGCATTTAATTGCAGTTTTTATCACACTGTTAAACAGTAATAGAATACCAATTTAGATTAATTATACATATTTTGGACGTTTTTCTACATTTTCAAATATATTGATTTCATTTACAATGCAAAATACAAAGTGTACAGTGGTCACTTCATATTATTATTTTTATTGCAAGTATTTGCACTGTAAAAAGATAAACAAAAGAAACAGTATTTTTCAATTCACCTCAGACAAGTACTGTAGTGCAATCTCTTTATTGTGAACATGCAACTTACAAATGTAAAATTATTTTTTTAACCTAATGACACTCAAAAACAAAACTGTAAAACTTTAGAGCCTCCAAGTCCACTCAGTCCTACTTCTGATTCAGCCAATCGCTAAGACAAACAAGTTTGTTTACATTGATGGGAGATAATGCTGCCCGCTTCTTATTTACAATGTCACCGGAAAGTGAGAACAGGTGTCCACATGGCACTGTTGTAGCTGGCATTGCACGACATTTACGTGCCAGATATGCCAAACATTCATATGCTCCTTCATGCTTCGACTTGTAGATTGCACTTTTGTTTATCTTTTACTTCACAGGGCAAATATTTGTAATCAAAAATAATAATATAAAGTGAGCGCTGTGCACTTCGTATTCTGCGTCGTAACTGAAATCAGCATATTTGAAAATGTAGAAAAACATCCACAACTATTTATGATAAATGTAAGTTGGTATTCTATTCTTAACAGTGTGCGTAAAACTGCAATTAACCGCAATTAATTTTTTTAATCGTTTGACAGCCCGAATTTTTATACCATTGACATTTAAATAAATAAATAAATGTTGCCTTTAAAGATCGCATGCTCATTCCACAACAGGAGTGTTAGCCTCTCTACTGTGTCTAGGTCAAATTTCAACCTGGGTTGTTTTCCGTACCTACCGCCAACTGCCCCTATTCATTTTTGACGGAGTAAAGTCGTCTTCCCTTATTAGCCTAACTCGTATGCTGCAGTCTGCTTTTAAACAGCTGCTCTACCTCAGCACAGGAGAGGAAACAGTTCAGTGCTCATTGCTTTGCTTTACGTGGGGAACACTTTTGTTCCACTTTTCCTCACACCAGCCTCGTTTTTTCCATATCACTATTTCTCTTCTTATTCCACTGGCCACATACCCAGCTGGAAAGCTGACAAATAGTTAACAAGATGTTTTGTTTTCTCAAAACCAGTCTTAACTTTTAAAAGTCCTTAACCATTTTGATCTTTTGATAATGTTTTGGATGAAATTTCCAATTTTTTAACATTAAAAATGCAAGTTACATTAATTTAAAATCCCAATATTCTGCAAACGTCAGAAGCTGATTTACAGCAGCTGAAGCCCTAGCGTTGACTTCAGTAGAGCAGCACTGACTTACCGCAACTAGGGCCCGGCCTCATTGACTTCAGTGGAGCTAAACCAGCTTACGCCAGCTGAGGATCGGACCCCATTGACTTCCATAGAGCTGCACTGATTTATACCAACGGGAATGAGGTTTCATGGACTTCAATGGAGTTATGCCAATTTACACTGGTGAGGAACCTGGCTCACGATTATAAATGCTTCTGAAGCTTACAGAATATTGTTCTCTGGCAGGATGGAGTGTTGGGGGGATCTTCAGAGTGGAGAGGGGAGAAAAAAACAGGGGTTCCCAAACTTTTTGCTGGCACGACCCCATTTTATTTAATTATTTCCTGCTGGGACCACAGACCGCATGGAGGATGCCATTTTGCTCTACAAAATGGCGTCCTCCACACAGCACGACCTCATACTTATGGTGCATAGGAGTCACGCTGGGCAGAGCATGCCATTCTGTAGGGCGAAGGGCTCTCGTCCAGGCATCATCACCTCACACACACCGTACAAGTGAGGTCACACTGCGTGGTGGAAAATGGTATCCTCTGCACACTAGGGATCGCCGCGATGGCATGACCCCATTTGGGATCACATCCCATCGTCTGGGAACCACTGAGATAAAGCATACGGTCATCCAATGCCCAGTCATGATCAGCCATTCTTAACTGTCCTCCCATTGGCTTTTTATGCAATGTTCAGGGTCAGACCACACAGGCCAAGGAATATTGCAAGAGAGAAAGCAATATCTCCATAAAGGAGGCATGCCAGGAGTTCCTTCAGAATTCAGTTGTGAATGCAAACCACTGGCAGCAAACTCGTTTCTAGCAATAACAGCTATGTCATGTTTCCTGGACCAGAGGCCTCATGGAGTAGCGTAGGAAAAGTAAAACAAACACCAGCTCGGATTCTGAATCATCTGTCATAAATTTACACACACCAGAAAACCAGCATCGAGGAAGTTTGTATAGCATCCAAGCAGCCTTCATCCCCCTCGAACTGGGTGTCACAGTTTGAGGTCTATGTTTCAGATTGGGGATTTCATTCTTCTTTGGTAAATCAGCAAGACTGACTATCCTGCTGAGAACAGAGCAACAATCAACCTAAAAAACCCCACGTTCTCCTTGAATTTCTGAGACCAGGCCTGTTGAAAGGACAGACATTTGACTCAGTCTTCTCAGGTTTGAAACCCACGTCCCCTGATTGTAGCAGGCCTTTTATTTGTTAACCTTGGTTGCCCACGTGAAAAGACGGCAGGTGAAATCCTGGCCCCATGCAAATCTTTGCTAAATTTCCCATGCATTACCAGGAGGCCAGGATTTCACCCAGCATCTTTAGCAAAATGCTATGGGGCAGAACTGGAGCTGGTGTAAATCTGCATAGCTTCACTGACTTCAGTGGAGCTATGCTGATTTACACCAGCTGGGCGTCTGGTCCCACGTGAAGGCTAGTACCAGCTCACCAGAAAGAATTCCACCTGCTAGATGGTTAATACTTTCTGTAACACCATGGGTGTTCTGAAAGGGTCTCCCCCCCCAAGAACCAACCAAGTCAGATTCTGCTTAGTTTATAAATTCTACTCTGGGAAGAGACTGAGGTCACATGCATTGATCACACCCTCGATCTCTATCCACACTAGCTTGGTATCGACTGATGTGGTGTTTAGACTTGATGAAAAGTCTAATCCATATGGTGTTTACACACATGTACATCGCGGGGAGCACTGTAGCATGTGGGTGTGATGGGTCTTACAGGCGTCCTGGGGGAATCACATGGTGGCTAGCCTGGTTAATATTTCTAGTGCAGGCAAGGTCTATGATTCCCATGTATAGAAACTTAGCCAATTTAAAACGAAGGAGCCTGATTTACCATTGTGTTACTCTAATTGTCTGCTGCTGTAACTCCACTGAAGCCAGCGGACTGACGCCAGTGTAAACACGGAGGAACACACTGGTGAATTGGACCTGAGGTTCCCCCACTTACAATAACATCTGAGGAAGGCTGTACAGTTATTTGGAAATTCTCAGGTGAACTTCTAACGTGGTTGACGACATGGCTTAAGGGTTGCAAGTTGAACGTTGGAGCCTCTGCCCAGCTGTAAAATCACGTCCCAGAAAGCTTCCGCGTGGAAGCAGTAGCCATCTAGACTCCTCTGAACTGATGTAGGGAACCTCCATTGTGCTGTTAACACAGGACATCTTCTGATGACCCGCCAGCTTGCTGAATGAGTCACAGCAGCTGGTTTTATCTCTCTCGTCAGTGAACCCGGTGGGATGGTTCTCCTGAGAGCTGGCAAACGATTGATAGCTGTACACTTCACAGGGACAAACTGCTGACTGCTCAGTACAGGCTACAATAGCGCCTTTGAAGATATCATTAATGTACCAAACCTCGGCATTCCTAATGGAGTATTTACCGTCATTATCCCCATTCGTCTCCCTCTTGCCTTTCAGCAGCAAAACGTTATCTCCGCTCACCGAGGCATCAAACCACAGCCACGGAGGGTTGGCCTGTCTTTCACAACTACATAAAAGGAGTCGCAGAGAGATCCCCTCACAGGATAAGTTGTATTGTTCGGGGGGGAAGAGGATACAATTTTTGGCTTAGTTGAACAATAGTACTGTGCCTGGCCAGAAGGCAAACACTAGACAACGAGGCTTTTGTGCTCTTCAAGGATGGGTTTCAAAGTACCTCCGATGTGCTTTCTCTTTCTGCCTCTCTCTATTTCTCAGACTCTTTTATTCTTTCATTCTTTTTCCTGCTGTTGTTCATTAGTTGTGTAACAGTAGCACCTAGAGGCGCCAACCCAGAGCACAACCCCATTGTGCTAGGCTCTGTACAAACATGTACTAAGTAATGTGGGTCAAAAAGTTTCCATTAAAACTGTTGGACAAAACATTGGGGTTTGGATCTAATTCTCCCTACCCCCACCAAAAAAGAGTGTCTGCTTTCTGCAGAAAACTGTGATTTATTTATTTTTTGTCCAAAAGTCAAAAGCCCCAAAACCAAACTATTTTGATTCAGGTATGCGGACACAATGCCCGTACGTCCTGTAGTTTGAATGCCTTCATGTCTCTAGTTTCCCCTGTGGGCCAGGCTCTCCAGCTGGATTATATCTCCCAACTCCCATGATGCATAATGGCAGGGGCAGCGGCACCTCTCATCAAGAGGGGAGACTGTGGCCCACCATGGGAGATGTAGTCCAATCAGGGAGCATGATCTGTAGAGAGGAAAGGGAGAATGAGGCACCCAAACTACATATCCCATGAGGCACTGCTGTGGCATTTCCAAATTGAACTATTTTGATTTTCAGCTGAAATATTTCGGGTTTTGATTTTTTGCCGAAAAGTCAAAACTTTCGATGGGAAAAACAAACAGCTTTTCCAACCTGCTCTGATGGTAAGAGACAATCCATGCCCACAAAGTGCTCTCAATCCAAGTAGACAAAACAGACCAAGGACGAGAGGGGAAACCGGCAAAAGGGAGGTAAAGCGATTATCCCAAGGCACACAGCACATCACCATTAGAATCAGGAACAGATCCCATGGTTCTTGGGTCCTATCCAGTGCCCCATTCACAAAATCAAGCTGCCTCTTTTTGCAAAAGTCAAGGAGCATTTTGAGGGAATTGTTTTGGGTTCTTGTAGTTCTAGAGTGGGATTCTCAAAGCACCGACAGGAGTTTGTTGACTAACTGCCATTGAAAGTCAGTGGGAGCCAGGAGCCTAACTACCTTAGATACTTTGGGAAATCCAACCCCTTTTTTTAACTTGAGTTATTTGGAAGAATTTTCCATTGTTCTGCAGAGGACAGTCCATTGTTCTGAAAGGCTCCACCTACAATGGGTCTCCAGCATGTAGGAACCACAGTGAAATTCATTAGGGAGTTAGGCTAGAGTAGATCAAACATTGTTTGGTTTAGAGATAGGCCCAAACCAACACCCGGCCTCCAATCACTATGGGTAAACAACCCAGGAGGCTATGTCTCATGGGCTGCATGTTTGCTTTACTTGAATTAGAGTTGGTCAAAATGTTGTGGGGTTTTTTTTCCTTCAAATTGTGGAAAGACAAAACAACAACCATTTCTTGTTTTGTTCAAAACTGTTCACTTTCTTGACTGAAAAATTTAAAGCAACGTTTTTCAAAAAGCAAAGTTAAAATTTTAATTTCTTTACAAACAATTTAAAGGTTTTTTTTAAGCTTGCTGACACAAAAAAATGCACATCTTTCTCATGGTGGGGGAACTAAAGGGGGGGGAGTAAAAAGGTCAGGAGAAGTGTATGTGGGGGGTTCCCTTCATTTTCTCTGACTTTTTAACTTTTTTTGCCAGGGTTTAAAAGAAATAGGAAAGTAAAATATAGAGAAAATGGGAGTTTTCCAACTACTTCAAAATGGGAATTTCAAAGAGTGAATTCTGATCCCATTTTCCTGTTTAAATCGTTTCAGGTGGGTTCTTTTTAATGAAAAAATTAATTTTCAAATAAACCTCATTTTTTCTATAAAATACTTCTGGTGAGAACATGTCAACCAGTCCTAATTTAAATGTCTATGCGCCCTGGTACCACAATGATGCGTATGTTAAAGACAGATGGTTGGATGATAGGTGCAGCAGAGAGACAATGGAATCACAATACAGCTGGTAGAACAGGGTCTATTGGACGAGTGAAGGCCAGGGAAGTCAATGGGAGTTTTGCCCTAGGAGATGATTGGAGTATGCTGGAGTAGAGAAGATAGAATAGACTGGAGACGAGAAGGTTCTGCTTGATGCGTGGACATGAAAGAATTCCTGCAAAATGTGTCCTTGCCCAGCTGCGGCTGTGCTTGGGTCTCTTGTCCCTTTGAGCAGCAGGAATTCACTTTCTGAGTTTTAAGCCTGGTTCGGGATAAGATAATGAGCAGGGATAGTGGCTGAGATTGAAGTGAAAGGTTGAGATAAGGGACTGGTAAAGGAAGGAAAACCATGTTTGGAGACAGGAGGCCGCCAGCCTTCTGTGATTGGTAATGACTGATCATCTGATCTTTACTCTTCCCTCCAACTCAGAGGCCCCATTCTCCTTTCTTCCCTTGCCCTGTTCCATTGGTCATCCAAGCAGATCAGCGGAAAGGGCATCCAGAACTGAAGACTGGAAAAACCCAGGAAAGAACAAGAAAGATGGATGATGACACTCAGTAGCCTCCAGCATTTGATTATGTATATCCTGCTACTCCGCAGACACCCCACAAATCCATGCTCATCCCCAAAGGTGACAGTGGGCCGGTACAGGCCAGTACAGCGTACTGGTAAGAAGTGGCTGCTGGTACCGGCCCGTACACAACGGATGTTAAAGTGCTGCCACGGCAGAGCTTTAATGTCGCTGCCCCTTTTGCCCCCCCACCTCCGAGCCACTGAGGGGCTGGGGGGGCAAAAGGGGCAGCTTCCCCGGAGCCCAGCGATTTAAAAGGGTGCGGGGCTCCTGGCTGCCACCGCCGCTACCGCGGCAGCGGCCAGAGCCACAGGCCCTTTTAAATTGCCACCGGAGCCCGGGACGGCTCGGGCTGGGCAGCGCTGAAGGGCTGGCTGGGGGAGGCTGACACTAGCCCCGCCCCTTCTGCCTGAGGCCCCGCCCCTTCTGGGGGCCTAGAGTCGGCCCCCATACCGGTAAGACTTTTAAGTTACTTTCACGCCTGCTCATCCCTGCCATGTGGAGGGGGCCCACAGTTACAGAGAGCTTCTTCAGCACTCATCAGCACACAGCCCGATTAGCTGGGCTATCTCCTGACACCAGTATTTGGTGCTACAAGTCATACCGAGCCAGCCAACTCCTGGGAGTTGCTGAGTGCTCAGCACTTGTGAAAATCAGGCCATTTATTTAGCTGCGTAAGTATAGAGTTAGGAACGTAACTTTAGTCAGTCGCTTTTGAGAATCCGTCCATCATTAGGAATGATTAAGAATTTATCCTCCACATAGCACAGCTCACTACTGCTTAATTAATTGCTTTCCTTTCATGTTATCATGTTTTTCTTTAATGTCTGCCCATCAAGCTGCCACTCACCATGGATTCGAGGTCACCTGAAATGGCATAATACACGGCTGATGTAAAGGCAAAGCCGCTTTCTGTATTCAGAAAAGAGCTGTAGGCAAAAGTCAGGCCGTTCATTATTCACTCATTCCGATTTACACTCCTCAATCCCCACTCTCGATTGTTTCAGAACAAGAGTTCCTCTGTTTAGCATCCTCAATAATTCTTCGGTCGCTTGTTAGATACAATTCAGAAGGTTTGTTCCAGGGGCGGGAAAGGGGAAATTGCTCTGTTTTTCCTGTGCAGAAGTTTTCAATCGGTAATTTACTGCTGTTTAATTAGGCTTCAGATTTGGGCTTTGCTTGGAAATGGTTTAAAAGTTTAAACAAATATCTGTTTGGACTGGTGATGCCTGTCCCCCAGAATCCAAAAACTGAACAGAAATGCAGAGTCCATTTCACAGAGACAAATACGCCAAAATAAGGTTCTGGAGCATCCAGATTGTTGTTGTTATTATCATAGAACCGTAGGGTTAGACGGGACCACACGGGTCATCTAGTCCAGTGGTTTTCAAACCATGGGTCGCGACCCAGAACTGGGTCGCGGAATGTATGGCACTGGGTTGCGGCAGCTCTGGTTGCACTGCCAGCTGGACCATTAAAAGTCCCGTTGATGGTGCTGCCCGCAGCAGGCCAGCAGCAGGTCTAGCTCCTAGGCAGAGGGGCCACGGGGCTCTGCGTGCTGTCCATGCCCCAAGCACCGGCTCCACACTCCCATTGGCCAGAAACTGGCCAATGGGAGCTGGGGGAGGAAGGGGGCGGTGCCTGCGCGGAACCCCCTGCACGCTGCCGCCTAGGAGCTGGACTTGCTGCTGGCTGCTTCCAGGGCTCAGCACAGCCCACGGTGCCAGGACATGCAGAAAACCTGCCTTAGCACCCCGGCTGTGCCACTAACCAGGAGCCACCCGAGGTAAACCCGCACCCCAATCCCGTGCCCCAGGCTGGGTCAGGCTAGCGAGGCTCAGGCTACTGCACTAAAAACACCTGTGCAGACCTTGCTGCTCGGGCTCTGAAGCCTAGGGAGGGGGCTTCAGAGCCTGAGGTCCAGCCCGAGCCACATGGTCTACACAGCTATTTTTTAGTGCAGTAGCCTGGGCCCCCATCTTTTGAGACTTGCTGCTGTGGACTGTGTAGACATACCCCAAGTGACTTGCCCAAGGTCACACGAGCGGTCTGTGTCACAGCTGTGAATTGAACCCACAGTCTGAGCTCAGGGCCCCATCCCTGCAGCTCTATAGCCGGGTCTTTAGAATAAGAAAGGAGCAGAGACACGCCGGGTTTAGTTTGGCACAAACCGATTTGTCCCGAAAGAGAACATTCTCCCCAGTTTTCCATGAAACGTTGGCAGATGCCACAAGCTGGGCATCTGGGGGAGAAGCAACCGGCTTAAATTTCTATGACAAGGGGAAAGCCACGTAAACCAGAGCTGCCGTTTCTTTCCTGACTTGCAAGGTGGCCCATAATTCTCTCATACAGTATGTTTATCTTGGAAAACATATATGTATGTCTAGAATGCAAATCTATAAGGGGAAGGATTGGAAAGGGAGCCAATCTGCCTTCATTTGAGACCACAGAACCCTACTCAGCCAAGAGCGTATACGTACATGCATATGCTGACTTTCAGGTGGGGCCAAATACCAAGGTCAGTGGGAGTTTTGCTTGAGGAAGGACGGCAGGTTTCAGTGGCCAGTAACCTTTCATGGGAGTACCCAGGGCGTGCCAGCAGTTTCTCCTCAACAGAACGAGGAGTAATGGTCTCAAGTTGCAGTGGGGGAGGTTTAGTTGGATATTAGGAAAAACTTTTTCACTAGGAGGGTGGTGAAACACTGGAATGGGTTACCTAGGGAGGTGGTGGAAGCTCCTTCCTTAGAGGTTTTTAAGGTCAAGCTTGACAAAGCCCTGGCTGGGATGATTTAGTTGAGGATGGGTCCTGCTTTGAGCAGGGGGTTGGACTAGATGACCTCCTGAGGTCCCTTCCAACCCTGATCTTCTATGATTCTATGATCAACTTGGAAAACCAGTGCTTTCATTGCTTGACTTCAAGTGCAGTCAACAAACGCCCGTGTCAGGTCACGTGCATGAAGGCAGCAGGGTTGAGGAGCTCAGGAAAGCTGGGGGCCTTGGCGCTAACTGAAATCAAGCTTTTGCTACATCCATTGAAATCTGATCAGAGTGAATAGCCACTCTCCAGGTTTACAGACCCCAAAGCACTGGCTAGGGAGCACTAATGATCCACAGCTGCAGAGATACGGGGCCTGATTCTGCTTTCAGCAGCAGCAGTGTAAATCCTAGCCTCGGGGAAATGAGTGCAGGATCAGCCCATGAACTCCATGCGGCTCAGTGAGGTGCCTCTCCTGGGACTAACAGCACTGAAAAGCACTATATCTCCTTTAGATGTGAAGACCAGGCAGTTATCATTGGTGGGGCCAGCCACTTGAGGGAGACACAGCCTCATGCCCTAAACCACTGTATTCGATAGGTATTGACCGGGACCCTGAAACTAGAGATGTGTTACTGTATATCCTGGCCAGGAATGACTGCATCAATTCATACTCACCTTGCGCATCAAGGTTCCTCCCAGAGCAACAGCCAGGCATGCCAATGTCCCAAAAGACGCTATTTCAAAAGCTTTGCAGTCCCAAGGGTGCAGTTAGCTGGACTTCAGGTGCTAAATGGAACAGAACTGGAATGTCTCTGAAGCTCTCCCCTGTGAGAACTGTTAATATTCCCATTTTACAGCTGGAGAACTGAGGCACAGAGATACTACGTGATTTTCCCCAGGTTACAACCAGAAACCTGATCTTGGTCTCCTGATGTCAAGTCCTGTGTTTTAGACCACCAGACCCCAGTTGGTTCCAGGAGGTAATGGCCCAGAGAGACAAAGGCAAGGCTGTCTCTGGGCTTGGTGGGTTATTCCTTCCTTCGCCCTGTTCAGAGGTGCTGTGGTCTCCTTCTACGTCACCCGCAATATCTCTACTTACCCTTCTCCTAGACTAGCAGGTAGTCGAGTGGTTAGAGCAGGGCTGTAGCTGTCAGGACCACTTGGGTTCTTGTCCCACTGTGTGCTGTTGAACAAATCACTTATGATCTCTCTCTCTACCTCGGTTTCCCACCTGTAAACTGTGACTAACAATCTGATAACTCAGTGGCTAGTGTGTATACTAATGTATGTGCCATTGTTCTGGACAGAATGAGAGCTACTCAACTGTGTGTCATAGGCCCTGTACTGCTAACAGAGATCCTCCTTCAGCTAAAGTGAGAGAGGCTTATGCTTTTGGAGCAGGAAGACCCTGCTGTTGTTGCAAAGTTTCAAACTGCAGTGGCGTGTGTCACAGTAACAGCCTCAAGTTCTAAGAAGCCACTGACTTGTTACCATACTTGCCTGCCTCTCAGGGGTTAATTCCTTAATGGCTGCAACAGTGTCTTCCCTGGCCAGAAGGGCAAAGCGAGGAGAAGACAGCGGGACACTGCAGAAGGAAGAGCTCCCAATTTCCGAGGGGGGGTAAGATCTGCCCCCGGGAGTCTGTGGACAGCCTCGTCCCAGGGATCAAAATTGGACGCTGGAGGGAGGGAGTGAACTCACACGCTGTAAAGCAGCAAGTGCTTAAAGCCAGTGCCATAAATCCACCAAATTAGATGCTGGTGACATTATAGACCCGTTTTGTTAGTTTTTCCAGCTGAGCTGCCGACCACAGAACATGATTTATACTCAGTGGTCCTGGCGGGAGGGGCGTGGGGCCCAAAGGGGAGTGGCCCACCATATTTTAATTTCTGATGAACTCACTTCCTCAGGAGGGAGAAAGAGAGGAGCTTGTCCCCGCTGCCAGGGAGACGATCTCATCGGGGCTGGGGAAGAGGGGGCGAGAGGTTTGCAGCCGAGCCAACGTCGGAAAGGCAAAACCAGACAGCGGGAAGGGCGATCTGGGGCCCGGGAGCGCTGTCAATACAAGTAAGTGCTTCAGCAGACGAGACGCCTCCAGCATTGATATAGAGGGCAGCGCTGCTACTGTGCGTGTGTGACTGGGAGCGGCACGTGGTGGAGCCGGTAGCTGGGGAGGGAAAACAACACGCCGCAAAGGCTGGTTCAAAGCCCCTCCAGAGAGCTCTGCCCCCATTTGGTGATACCAAGGTACTGCAGCCCATTCCGCCAGCCAGGAGAGCTTGGTCAGAGGGAAAGGAAGCCGGTCGGGCCTTGTTTTCAGCAGAGAATTACGTTACATTTAACATCCATTGGAGCACACCCGGTGGCTAACCCCAAAAGCTTCTCAGGGTGCAGCCACACTGCAGAAAAAGACCCACGGCAGCAAGTCTCAGAAGCCAGGTCAACTGAAGTCTTTAAACCACGATTTGAGGACTTCAATAGCTCAGACATAAGTTAGGGGTTTGTTACAGGAGTGGGTGGGTGAGATTCTGTGGCCTGCGTTATGCAGGAGGTCAGACTAGATGATCATCATGGTCCCTTCTGACCTTAAAGTCTATGATTCTATGACTTGGGCTTGCAGGGTTTGCCTGATAGGGCTAGAAATTGCAGTATAGACATTCGGTAGGGTTGCCAGTTTTGGTTGGACATATTCTGGAGATTTCATCACGTGACATAATCTTTCATTAAAGATTCATCTTTAATTCCTGGAGACTCCTGGCCTATCCTGGAGGGTTGGCAACCCTAATGTTTGGATTTGAGCTAGAACCCCAACTTGGAGGCCTTCCCCCACTCCTTGCTGGGCATTAGAGCCTGCACGGGAATGTCTACACTGCTATTTTAATCCTGTAGCATGAGCCCGAGTCAGCTGACCTGAGCTCTGAGACTCACTGCCACGGGTCTTTTATGCAGTATAGACATAACCTCAACCATCGCCTGGGAGCTGTTTGTTGACCTAGACTTCTCATGCCCCCCTCCCCGCTCCCCAATGAATCAGCTCCATGCGTTTTACCACCCGTATGGCCAGAGGCCAGTGTCAGATACAAACAAATGAGACAATTAGTCCTCCAAGAGCCGTCCCACAATGCACCAGCCACTGCAAAAGCAGCCTTTCTGGGGAGGGTGTGTTATACAGTGGTTAGGGCCACTGAACTCTGAGGGTATGTCTACACTGCAGTCACAGGGTATGACTGCAGCTCAGTTAGACACACATCAGCTAGCTTTAATCTAGCTAGCTCAGGTCCTGGAGCAGTAGGGTTGCCAACCCTCCAGGATTGTCCGGGAGTCTCCAGGAATTAAAGATTAATCTTTACTTAAAGAGTATGCCATGTGATGAAACCTCCAGGAATATGTCCAACCAAAATTGGCAACCGTCTGGAGCAAAGAAGCCACAGCAGCTCACACTTCATCCAGGCTTCCAGGAGAGCTCATCCAGCCCTCACTGAAGTACCTGTCATTGCAGTTTCACTGCACCGCAAAGAGAACTTGCACAGAGTAGCTGTCTCTCTTCACCCCCTGCCCGGCAGCAGGAAGTCACAAGATAGTGGCATCTGGCCTGTCAGCTAGAGCCAGGTGAAACTCCCAGGCCCAGATTCAGATCTCACTTAGAACTGGTATAAGCTGGCATTTAACCCTCAAGCCAGGCTATCTAAGGTCTACAAGCCTTTCAGACAGGTGAAAGGCTTGTAGACCTTAGATAGCCTGGCTACATTTGCAGTGAAAATCTGTTGCCTTCTTTTCAGGGCAGGCCTCGATCCCAGTTCCAAAGGAGGCCCAGTTTGCTAGCAGACTCAAAGCACTAATTTCCAAGTGGCTCTGAAGGCCTGGTTCCAGAACAGATCCAGAGCCCTGATTCCACAGCAAGCTCGGAGTTTCAGTCTCCAAGCGGGCCCAGAGCACCAATTTCCAAGTGGGTGTAGAGACCTGGGTCCAGAGCAGGCCCAGACCTCCAAGTTCCCGGAGGGTCCAAGATCCCTGTTTTGGAGCAAGCCCATGTTGGTCAATGGTTCTGATCAGGGGTGTGCACAAGGGGGAGCAAGTAGAGGCACGAGCCCCCCAGTATTCGTCTGAAAAAATATGTATTCCTACCCCAGCCCTGGACCCAGTCCTGGCGCTGCTCCAGCCTTGGTGGCTGACCGCAGTTCACTGCCTCAGCCCTGGCCACTGCTCCAGCCCTGGCTACTGACCCAGCCCTGATTGTTGCTCCAGCTCCCGGCCTCTGACCCAGGTCCCAGCCACTAACCTAGCCTCCAGCCTCTGCTCTAACATACCCCTCCAAAAGCAGTCAAGTTTAAATTCCTGTGCATGTCCCTGGTTCTGATCCCACATGCAGTGGTTGAAACTGAGTTTTGCTTTGATATTTGGGATCTGTTTGAAAATGGGGAGGAGATGGGTGAGCGTGCCTGAGTGAGGCTCACATGGGTTCTGCCGAACTGAACCCATCAGGCTTCACACAACTCTTCTGACACATACTGCACTGCACAGGGGTCAAAGAGACAGGAAACCCTGGAAAGCACTGAGGACAGGAAATGGCACAAGCCCCATGGCCGAGGCAGGGCAGCAGGTGTCAAGATTTTTAATGGCATCCACACTTGAACTCAACCTAACAAGGTTCAGAGAAGCAACCACACTTTGGTACCCACTGGCTTATCCAAACTGAATTTGCAAATTGTTTGAAGTCCATACTTCATTATGTTGTAGATGTCGCACACTAGATCTCAATACACCTAATGCAAACTGCTGCCCACCACCACGCGCCTTCCTGGACACCTGCGGGAAGCGGTGGCCAGCACATCCCTCAGCCCGTGCTGCTTCCCGCAGCCCCCATTGGCCTGGAATGGTGAACTGCGGCCAGTGGGAGCTGTGATCAGCCAAACCTGCAGGTAAACAAACCGTCCTGGCCCGCCAGTGGATTTCCCTGTTGGGCCGCTTGCCAAAGGTTGCTGATCCCTGATCTGAAGGATTGGGTGTTGACCCCAGTTAGACTGGGTGGACATCAGTTCTGATCCAGTGATGGCCATCCTAACTGTTTTGAATGCCTTTATCGTGGGATGGCTTGGTCATGGGCTGCCCTTCCAGGAGTCAGTGAGCTGTGCCAAATGAAGAGCCTATCATGGCCAGAAGAGCTGGTGGCACACACGTGATGAGATGAGACGTTTAGCTTAATTCGATAAGCTAGACTGTGATAAGCCAATTGCCAGCCAATTTGAGATTGGCAGTCAGGCCAAACCCAAATGTTCCAAAATCAAGAGTCAGGCTCCAAAGATCATGAAGTCAGCTAGAAAATTCTGAGGTTTTTTAAAAATAATAAATGGTCTCCTTCTTTGTGTGTCTATGCCTTTAAATTACATTCGGGTTGCACTTTCAAGGTGCAAAGGAAGTCACACTTGGGTGCAAAGGAAGTCATTTCCTGAGTGCAAAGGAAGTCACACTCCATTTCTCTGCAACCATGCGGGCTAGAAACATACTTGCTTTTAAAATGAAAGCTGAGGTTCCTCAGAATCACATGACTCCGGAAGCTGGAGCTGTTCAATTGAAACACAAACTATCATGAAACACAATTAGCTCATAAAAGTTGGCAACACTGTTGCCAACTAAATTGATTTCAGTTGAACCCCAGCTTGCTTACATACACAATGCCATCCTTATCCATAACCCCCTAGCTTCTTTAACAGAATCCTTGTGCTTTGAAATGATGACTTTGGACACAAGACAGCTCCGTGGGAAAGAGAAAGGATTGTTTTCCCTCTCCTTTTGCCGGATCTGTAACACAGGGCTAATCTCATGACCAGATTTCTGTGCAGGAATGTAACTTCCCCGTTAACTAGCCTTGCTCAGTTTAATTAAAAGCAGTCTCAACCACCTCTTATTTGACTGGGGAATATTCCCTAACACTATCCTCTGTCCAGTGAAATCCCCTGACATGTCAGCATCCCCTTTCTTCAGGAATCCCACTCAACCTCCCAGCTTCAGCTTCACGCTCAAACTTCCTTTTTTTTATTTTTTTATTTTTGGCTGATAAAGCTTTAGAGGAGAGTTTTTCCTAAATTTCTCCCCTCCTCCACTCTGTCCCTGATCAACAAACAAACATTTCATCTTCCATCTGCTTCTACCAAAACTAGCCATCTCCTCCTCGCAATCAAAGATCTACAACATTCCATTGATTATGTGTATTACAGTAGCACCAATTAAGGTCAGGGCCCTGTTGTGTTAGGTGCTGTACATACATATAATAAGAAGTACTCCTCACCCCAAAGAGCTAACAGTTAAATAGAGAAGACAAACAAAAGAAGGCATATGACCCCCTTTTTGCAGGTGGGAAACTGAGGCAGAGAAAGAGTGACATGCCCCAGATCACACCCAAAGTGTGTGGCAGATCCAGGACTTGAACCTAATAAAGACAGTCACAAAAAATTCACAAATATTTTCATCCCAAATTTATTTTCTGATGAAATTCAAAAATTCAATAATTTTTGGTCAAAATTTTGAATTTCATTAAATTTTAAATCAGCTGGTCAGAAAATCGGATAATTTTTTTTTAAAAAATGTATGAAAAGAATTCATTGTTTTTTGTCAAAATGTGAATTTGGAAAATTTGAGCCACTTCTAGACCCTACGTTTCTTTTGTCTCAGTCCAGTGTCTTAACTACAAAACTATTTGTACTCTCATGCAATGGTTTACACGACAGGGTCTCATTTGAGTCAGCCAGCTGACTCTGTCCAAAGCAAGCCAACCACTAGCCACTGGCTTCATGGTCACGGTCCAAGTTTGATAGATATTTGAGGCCTGATCCACAAATTCTTCCATGCTTGTAATTGTGCATTTAACAACTATATTGTATGCAGTATACACAGAGAAATAGTCAATGAGATGCATGATTGGGTAAGAGACATCCATAGCACAGAGACCACATTTGCATGTGCAATTTTAATAACTGTGTGTGCAACTCCGGGAGCCTGCAATTGTCCAAAGAGTTTAAAAAGCAATCTTTTCCCTGCCTGTCTGTGCTTAGAGATGGCCAAAAATCAGGAGAAAACAGAGCTAACGTAATAAAAAATGTTTCCTTTTTTGTCAGAATGTTGACAATGGAAAACATGGCATTGAAATGGAGCCAAAATATTTTGGTTTGTTTGTTTTTCACCAAAATTCAAAATTTCAGTGTGATTTTCCCTTGAAAAATCAAAATTCAGAAGATTCCAACCAGCTCTTGTTGTAACCTACAAGCTTTGGGCACATGAGTGAGTGAGTCTGATGGTACCCCGTAATGCAAGGGTGTCAAACTCCTTCAAAGGACTGGGCCAGATTCTGTTTCCATGGGCTGGGGTATAAAGTGAGAATTGTATACTCCCCCCAGTTCACTGCCGAAGCTCCGCTGACCTCAGGGGCAAATCTGGACAGAGATCAAAAGGCCCATATTAGCCTTTATGTAGTAATTAAGCACACAGTTATTAATTGTTCAGAGCTTTATTGCTGCATTCACCACTCAGTGAGAAAAATCTGTTCCCCTTTAGCACTCCATGGTATCTGCTTTGTTGTTTCTCTTCCTTCCTCATCCTCTTTTCTCTCCTTCATCCTCATCTTGGAGGAGATGGTATGATGGGATAACATGATTTTGGTAATTAAATATTCATGATAAATAGGCCCAATGGCCTGTGATGGGTGGGATCCGAGTTACCCAGGAAAGAATTTTCTGTAGTATCTGGCTGATGAATCTTGCCCATATGCTCAAGGTTTAGCTGACCTCCATATTTGGGGTCGGGAAGGAATTTTCCTCCAGGGCAGATTGGAAGAGGCCCTGGAGGTTTTTCGCCTTCCTCTGTAGCATGGGGCACGGGTCACTTGCTGGAGGATTCTCTGCTCCTTGAAGTCTTTAAACTACAATTTGAGGACTTCAATAGCACAGATATAGGTGTGAGGTTTTTTTGCAGGAGTGGTGGGTGAAATTCTGTGGCCTGCGTTGTGCAGGAGGTCAGACTAGATGATCATAATGGTCCCTTCTGACCTAAATATCTATGAATCTTTGTGTCTCCTCTCTGCCCTTCCCCCTGCATTTTCTTCCCTGTAGCAATTCCCAGTGCCCACCCCATGGGCTTCTCTCCTACCCCTATCCCCATTCCATCCACCAGAATGACCAGTGATTAAATAGTTAATGTTGACACTGAAGTGGCATCACTGGGCTTTCCAACTGATACACCAATCAGTTGAAGAGTGAACAGGACAGTTCAGGCCTTTGAGTCATAGAATCATAGAAATGTAGGGCTGGAAGGGACCTTGAGAGGTCATGAAATCCAGGCCCCTTGTGCTGAGGAAGGACCAAGTAAACCTAGACCATCCCTACCAGGTGTTTCTCCAACCTGTTCTTAAAAACCTCCAATGACGGGGATGCGACAACCTCCCTTGGAAGCCAATTCCAGAGCTTAACTACCTTTGTGTTCGAAAGCTTTTCCTAATATCTAACTAAAATCTCCCTTGCTATGGATTAAGCCATTGGTTCAGGCTGTCTGCAAATTCAGGCGGACACCATTGCGTATTTGGAAGGTTCTCCCTGCAGCCACGAGGGCTAGAAATTTACTTCAAAATAAAATAAAATAAAATAAAAAAGGAAGAAAGAAAGCTTAGATTGTAGAGAATCTGAATATATCATATAGACTACATAAATCCTGTAGGCCACACGTTTGACACCCCAATCTAATGGCTGGACCCGCAAAGAAAGCTAAAGGACACACTAATAGTGCTAGCCAAATGAGTTATCCCTTAGTGCAAATAGAAGAGCCCAAAGACTAGGGTTCTAGACCCAGTTATTCCAGGATCTGGATGCAATTTATACAGTAATTGTAACTGTTGCCTAGAGAACATGGCTTGGTTAAGATGTATCTCTGCTCTTACTCTAACACTTCCCCAGATCTGTGCTAGCAAGTCCAGCTCATTAAAGGGCCCATGTGCCCCATAATGTGTTCAGTTAATTAACCCCGGTCCTATTTTAACCTGCTGCTTTTCAGTAGAACTGGTTGGAAGATGCCATTCAAACAAAATGTTAATGAAAAATGAGGGGGGGACATTGTTTCAGATAGTCCTGTCCCCTTCCCCTCCCCGCCCCCCCCCCCCACACATGCACTTTCCAATCATGTTCTAGTTCCCAGCTCCCCTCCCAAAAATTGGGTCACTCATTTCTAATGGCAGTCAGGGGAATGGCTGCCTAGCAGTGAGTATGTTCACGCCTGCATGCCGTGCACGAATGTAAGCCCCTCTCGTGTTATAAGCACACACGCTGAGCCTGGCTGGCCTTAACGTCTCCCCAGGGAACGCAGGGTAATAACGGTAACAAAGATCCTGCCATTCCCACTCTGCTCTCTCTTGTTACACATAACGTGACACGCTGTCCATTTCCCTACCACGAGCTTGGGAGCCAACAGACCATTAGGAAACAGTGACCTCTGCTGGACACCCTCACTGTTGCAACACCAGCACACAATAAAAAACGTGACACCAGCCATTGTCGAGTAGAATTTCCCTTCCAGGCCATTGGGTAACAGGTTCTTGGTTCGGCTGCCAAGCACTGAAAATAATTTTTTAGGGACACTTTCCCAAAAGTACTAAGGGCTTGGGAGATGCTAGGGCCCAGCCCCCAGTGGGTGAAGTGCATATGCTGGCAAATTTTAGGTCCCTCGACTCAGATCTGTCTTCTGCTCTTTTCTGCGTGCTCTACCTCACCTTTTCTGCTCACCCTCCTCAGGCATCTCTTTCCTGAACCTGCATCTGTCTTTCTTCCACCCATGCGCATACTACTCAGGCTTCACCCGCCATCCTAAATTCTACCCACAATCCCAAAAGATCTGATGCATCTGTTGAAGGCCTTGTCTACGTGGGGATGTTACATTTGTAAGGGGACTGCTGCCCCCTTACTAACATTCAGTGGGGGTGTTTTAGTTGGCTAACTCCCAGTACTAAAAGGGGAAGGGTCTATGGGAAACCAGGACCCTGAGACTGATAGTCCCCAGGAACAATGGGGAGAGGCCAGTGCTCCAGGTCAGCCTGAATGGCAGGGCGGGCAGGCTAATCAGGGAGTCAGGAGGCCAGGGAGGTCCCGTCCTCCGTGGGAGCTGGATTTGCCTGGGTCAGACAGAGTGGGGCCGAGCTAAGGAGAAAGCAGGGGCCCAAGCTAAGCTGGGGAGCAGAGCTGTGCCAGATCCAGAGGGACCAGAAAAGCAGCCCAGAGAGAGGAGATCCTGTCCTGGGAGCAGAGCTGCAGCCCCAAAGCCAGAGGCACAGCCCAGAGAGAGCAGACTTGCCCTGGGAGCAGAGCTGCAGCAACCAGAGCCAGAGGGGCCAGAAAAGCAGCCCAGGAAGCAGGTCAGTGCTGGGAGCAGAGTCACAGAAGCAGCCTGCAGAGCAGACCTGTCCTGGGAGCAGAGCTGCAGCAACCAGAGCCAGAGGGGCCAGAGAAGCAGCCCAGGGAGCTGGAGGCAGAGCAGCAGCCGTGCAGAGACCGAGTGGTGCAGCTGGGGCTGGAACAGTCAGGAGCCCGGTGCGGTGAGCAGCTGGGGAGAGCGAGGGGGACCCTGGGCAGCGGGCCCAGCACAGGGAGACGCCTCAGCCAAGGGGTTCTGCAGGCCAGGCTTGGATCGTAACCCCGACAGCGCAGGGGCGACACTGGGAAGAAGGGTCCCACCACTTAGAGCCTGAGAGCGTGTGGCCACCACCAGAGCGAGTGTCCAGCCCACAGCATCCCTGCAGCACAGCCAGGGCCGGAGAAGGAGGCCTGAGATTTACAAGGAACAGACTGAACTCCCCTGACTTTCCAGAAACCCTGTTTGTGATGTTCCCTGCCACAGAGCGGCGTGATGGGTTTCCTTTAACCTCTCTCATTATTCCTTATTCTTTTTAAAATTAATTGTTGATTAAATAACTTGCATTTGCTTTAACTTGTATGTAATGGTCAGTGGGTCAGAGAAGTGCCCAGTGCAGAGAGAGTACCCCGGAGCGGGGACACCCTAGCCCCTGTCCTAGGTGACCACGGCAGGGTTGGGGGTCAAGCCCCCCAGGAATCCTGGGCCCAGCCTTGTTGGGGTTACGAGGACTCTGCCAGACAGGAGAGTGGAAGGGGAGTCCTCAAGGGCAGGGAGGCCGCTGGGTAAAGGAAGTGGGAGCGAGGACTCAGATCCTTTCGCTAGCCCACTTCACCGGGGTAGTGCAGAAGCCAGGAAAGTTCCCCACAATAGCGGGACTATTCCCTCGCTTACACATTGGATTTGTGTGTTCGCTCTAAATAGAGCAAATTAATGGTACTGAATCCATCACTTTATTATGCCAACACAGGGTGCTTACCTCGTTAATCATAGCATTCACAAGGCTCTGTGCTTGTTGAAATTAACCCCTCAGCATTTGGGGCAGATATCCCATGATGCAATGTTCCACCACTCCGCTCTGTGCTCTGAGATTTTTCTCTAGGGTTACTACCTTTGAAATGCAAAAAACCTGACACCGCACCCCACCCCACCCCACCCCACACACTCCAGGCAAGCCTGCTGCAATCCCAACCACAAGGCAATGCTGCAAGCCCCCGATCTAGAGAGAAAACACCTTTAGATGAGATTGGTAAAATCTCACATCTCCTCACTGTCGCGTGACTCAAACCCTCTCTCTTGTGGTGCACTTGTGTGTTGGTGGGCGGACAGCTGCTGTGTTTTCAACAGTTGTGATCAGTGATCACTTAAACTGCAGAAGCGGGAATGCTGCAGCTTCTTTAGTTGGGCACAGAAACTTTTAACATTAGGTCTCCCAGTGTATTGTGATAATAATGCGAATCTTTACACCCACGTTTAAAAAAAAAACCAGGGGATTAAATTATTTTTCTGGCAATGGGCAAATCCATAAAAAAACATCCAGGCTGGTCAAACACCGGCCAGGTGGCAACCCTGTTTTTCTCACAGTGCATTGTGGGATGCTGACCAGAACGTACAGGAATTCTGGAGTTGGAGGTCAAACCAGCAACTCCCCTGATTCCTCTCCTGGCATCCATTCACTTTGCCAATGCCATTTCTGAATGGGTTCCAGGAGACATGGAGAACCAGTGGTCATGGCTGCTGAGCACCGTGGTCATGGCCGTCATTAATACGAACAGGATGATGCATGTGCACTGACAGGCAGTCAGGTGGATGGATTTGCCCCTGTAGTGCTCAGGCCTTTGGACATGGTGATATGGCTACGCACAGAAGATCAGGGGGATGAAATGAAGGATTTATTTCTGCAGGGCATTTATCTGGCTGGCTCTGGGCTTGGCCAACTAGCAGTGACTGGTAGGACAGCATAGTGAGGCAGAATTGGGGCGATCAGCAGTGGGGGCAAAACTTCAGATGACAAAGGCCACTTTCTGGGAGATGTGTGCATTGCTCACCCCAGAGCTGCAGTGACAGAACACCAGCATGAGCGTTCCCCTCAACGTGGAGACGTGTGTAGTCATCCCCATCTGGAAGCTCACCACCCGCCATTGCAACCAGACGGTAACTCACCGGTAGGTAGCTCCGCTCTCAGGGCTGTTGTCATGGAGGTGTGCAAAGTTATTAAGAGGGGGCTGCTGGCCCAGGTCATAAAGCTTGGCAATGCACCAGGGTTTAATGATGGCTTTGCATGGATGGGGTTCCTGAACTGTTCAGGGGCCAGCGATGGGACACAAGTGCCTGTTCTTTGTCACGCACACCAGGCCAAAGACTTTACCAACAGGAAAGAATATTTCTCCATGATGCCACAAGGCCTAGCTGGTCACCAACAATATGGAGGGCTGGGAGGGAAAGGTCCATATTGCCCGGATTTTCAGAAGCTCAGTCTTGTTTGCCAGGATGTGTGAGGGAATGTTTGCTCTCCAGACCACACTTGACTTTAATAGAGTTATGATTTCTCCTCTCATGCTGGGAAACCCAGCTTACCCCTCTGTTTTCCCGGCTTATGAAGCCTTTCACTGGGCACTTGGACAAGAGGAGGAATCTGCTTAGTGTGGGTGGCGTGTGCATTTGGCAGACAGAAGGGAATGTGGCGGTACCTCGTGACAACACTGGATGATTTTCGTCCTTACGTGTCTCATGGGGTAAGTACCGGTGAGAGCAAGAGACAGAGCTTGGATGACGGGTGGGAGGTGGAGAGACTTTCTGAACAGTATGGACACCAGACAGGGTACCACTGCAAAATGCCCCCAAGTGGCCAAGGTGACAGGATAAGGGGTGTATTGTGCTTCTATTTTGAGGCCTGGGGCAGTCATGGATAATGAGCGTGCATCCTGTAACCAAGGAAACGCATTTGTGTATTGATTTGATTAGGCATTGATACTAGGGGGGCTTGGGGAAATATTAGGCCATTTGTGAGCTGAGCTGTGCCTCAGTGAAATTTTTCAGCCAAAATAAATGTACTAAGTTCACGCAGAACCTAGTTGTTTGTGGTGAAGTTGTGAATGTGTCAGTCCCAGGATATGAAGGAGACAAGATGGGTGAGATAATCTTTTATGGAACCTTTTCCAGACCTTAAGAAGAGCTCTGTGTAGCTCGAAATCTTGTCTCTTCCACCAACAGAAGTTGATCCAATAAAAGATTTTACCTCACTCACCTTATCTCTTCCATATAACCTACTTAACATCATATTTCTTGAATAAAACAATGAGCCCAGAACATGGTGGAAACTTAAGGCTCATAGAACTGAGGCCTGGCCAGACTAAGGAGTGATTGCAAAGTCCTGTAAGTGATATGCTTGAAAGCATTCTTCCTCTCCATCTCCTGATGAGTTGACTGTTGTGCAAAGGGCCTGTAACTGGGTTGTTTGAAAGGCTAGTATCAGTATGGTCAGGTCTCTGTGGTTTGCAGGACATGGCAACATAGCATCATTCTTAGGTGCAGTGGTGGCATCCCTGGTAAATATGTGCTCCAGCTCCTCAGGGCCTGGGCAAGTAGGGGGAGCATTGCTAAAGGTCCTGGTCTGGTCCCTTGTCTTCAGGTACTTCTGGCACTGCTTTGCTTTGCTTCGGTACCAGGACCAGTTCTGGGAGTTCCCCCTCTTCTTTGTTTGCTCTGATAGTGTCTTGTAGGTGTCTGCACTTCAGTGACTCTTCTGCTGGGACTGGAGCAGTGGAGGGCACCCAGATAGGCCTGTCCAGGAGGGAAATGATGCAGTGTGGGATAGTAGTGTCAGAAACTGCCAAAAGAGGAGTAGGAATGTGTCTACTCAAACTTTAAAATGAACAAACTCACTGTAAAATGGAGTTACTCTTGTTCTAAGGAGGATTTATGACTGTGACCTAAGGGTATGTCTACACTGCGAAAACACAACCCGCAGCAGCGACTCTCAGAGCCCAGGTCTACAGACTCAGGCTCCTGAGACTTGCACTATGGTGCTAACATTAGCAGTGTAGATGTTCCCCCTTCAGACTGGAGCCCAAGCTCTGAAACCCAACAAGAGGGGCGTCACAGCCCAAGCTCCAGTCCAAGCGGTAACGTCTACACTGCTATTTTTAGCTCTGTAGTATGAGCCCTGCAAGCCCAAGTTAGTTGGCCCTAAGACATCAACTAATTCACTTTACAAAAAGGTTGTGTGTGGACGCAAGGTGCTTTAAGGTGAGCAAACTGGAGTTAGTGCAATTTAACATCCCCATGTAGACAAGACAATGTGCTAAGTTGTATAGTGACACACAGAGCAAGCTCACTTGTTTCTGTTCCACTTGTCACCTCTCTCCTCCCCTTCCCTCCTATTGTTTATCACACTCACTCATTGCACCTCTTCTCCAACCTGAAATCCTCTCTTAGGGATTTGAGTTCAATGGGCTCTGGGTCAGTTCCTACTGAAGCAAATGTCCTTTGAAGTGGATGGAATTTCCAGTGAGGTCCAGAGAACAAGGGGTCATCCAATGAAGTGAAGATCTCATTGCATCGCAAACACTTTGGTGGAGGTACAGTGTCTTCCTATGTGTCTAGCACAGTGAAACCCCGATCTGGATTGCAGCCTCTAGGCACTACGGTTATACAAATAGTCAGAAATAGTAATGAGTGAATGAAATAGTTTGTGTTGATATTTAAAGAGCTCTAATTAGTCTTCAAAGTCAACAGCCCCATTCACGTGCATGAAGGCCGGTCACAATTCTTTTGCGAATATCTTATTTTTGTACATTGGGATTCAAATAATATTAATAAATAATGATTCTGTATATGGCAGAGTGCTATACAAATCCTCAGCTGTATTAATTGGATGTCTCCAGTTTAGGAGCCAGACCCTGACATCCTTACTCATTTTTACTCTGCCTTTACTTACATAGGACCATAGGGATTTCCAGACTGGATCAGACTTGAGGTCCATATATTCTAGTGTTCTGTCTCCCTACAGTGGCCGGCACCAGATGAAGGTGTAAGAACTTTGCAGTAGCAGATGTGGAATAATCAAGTCTCATCCTGGTCTCTCAGAGTTAGAGCTTGGCCTGAGCCATGAAGCAGGGCATTTAATCACCCCTCCAGAATTCACTGTTAGCATTTATTAGGAAAGCTCTGGATATTCTTGCTAGTGGTAACCATGTGCAGTTCCCTTTGCAGCAGATGTCCTCTGTTCTCTGTCTTCAGGACCCCTTTACACACCCACCACAGCCCTTCTGATGCATCCGACTGCCCTTTGCTTGGGGCTGCTTTAAAGACGGTAAACAGTTGTACCCATACAGTCCATCACTGCAATCCAAACGCTTCTACTTACCTCTGACCTTTCTGAAATCCACACGGAGCTTTTCCCCCACAATAGCACTGCTGGCTCTGGCTTCCTTTTCTTGCCAGTGTCTCCCCTGTTTTGAGGGAGAATGCGCTCTATATACTGCCCTACTCCAGAGAGCTCCTCCTGATTGGCTGGAAGAGAGAGGACCCCTGCCCTGCCCTACACTACAGGGCTCCTGATCCTGGGATTTCCTAGGTCTTTGTTCATTCCAACTCCCTGTAATGGGGTCATCTGGCCTCCTCTTAAAGGGCCAGTATACCCCATTGCACTATCCATATAAATGTCCAATCCCTATTTGAATGTTGCTAACTTGTTGGCCTCAACAAATTCATGTGGCAATGAATTCCACAGGCTAATTACGCATTGTGTGAAAAAAAGGATTTCCTTTTATTGGTTTTTAATTTTCCACCTTTTAATTTATGTCATGGATCAAGACCCCATTGTGCGAGGGGCTGTACAGTCAAAGAATAAAGGCCCAGGTCCTCAAGTGTATTTAGGTACCATGAGGATCTGGTCCAAAAAGACAATCCCTGCCCCAAAGAGCTTACAAACTTCATTGGATAACCCCTTGTTCTCTTGACCTCAATGGAAATTCCATCAACTTCAATGGACAGTTGCCTCAGTACAGACTGATCCAAAGCCCAGTGAAGCCAGAGCCCAGAGAGAGGATTCCAGAATTTGATCCTGAGCAAAGAGAGAGAGACTGAGCCTGGCCAGCCCAGTGCGCCATTAACCGAGCTCTTCAAAGAGACCAATGGGCAACAGTAGCAGCTGGCGAAGGTAAGACAGGGGGTGTGGGAACAGAGGGACTGTGAGGAGCTGATGTGAAATGGGCATGTAGGTGTCCATCAGGAGAGCACAACCCATGCCCAGCGACTCTATCCAGGCCAGTGTTTTTGATATTAAACCCCTGGGAAACAGAATAGTTATTAGAACCAGATGCCAGAGAAGCATTTTTCCACATACCACGTTACAGACACACAGAGTGACTCACCAGGAGACAACACTGAGTCGAGGAGACTGGAATCATACCAGAGATGATGAGATGGGATCATTACCGGGGTTGGTGGGTGGGAGAGCTGGGAGCCATCAAACAGGAATGAGGCCTGATGAGGTGCATGGCTTCTAACTCCTCTGGTATGTTTTGAGGGCTGTAAATGTGCAGACAGGTGCTGGGCTTTAATCCCTCCATGACATCAAGGGGGGGAATCCTGGTCCCAAAACTGGGCATAGAGGATCTAAAACTGAACTATCTGATTGGTCTCAAATGGAGACAGTGACTGGGGAACATGCCACTATTCAAAAATTGAGTTTGAAAATTGGACATCTGGAATTGGAGCAAGTTGTCTGGGTGTTGAAATGGTGGATGAGCTAGTAATTGGCTTGGATTTCATTATGGCTAATAACTGTGTAATTAATGCAAGAAAGGGTGTCCTACAAATATAATCTGTGTAAATTCCTTCAAAGGTGTGGCCCAGTTGAAGCAAATGGTTTGTAGGCAATTGCTTTGCAGTGAGCATGTCCTACCTGCAGGGGCAGAAATCATATTAGGAGTGACATGCTGTGGCAGCTTTCCAGAAAAGGAAAGATGAGGAGTGGTTGTTTGAAACCTGCTTTGCGACCCACCCAGGGGAATCTCAGCTGTTGAAGGTCTTGCCGCTCTGAAGCAGAAACGGATTCCTGTTTGTTTGCTGAATGTTTCTGACAAATGGCAAATATTAAAAAAAGAAACCCAGCAGCAAAATGTGAACCCGTGGATCTAGGAAATGCTGGTATAGAAGAAAACTATAAGGGAGAAAGGGGTGAAAGTGAGATCCCAAAGTTTCTGATGGACTTGTTCCAGTGCAATGCTACACATTTAACAAACAACCCACAGTCAACCCAGCTGGCTCCAGTGCCCTATGGATTGTACACCAGCAGGGGATAAGTAGAAAGCCCTGTGTTCCACGGGCGGCATGGGGAGCTGGCCATGCCAACTTTACATACATTGCAGCCCCCAGGCTGGTGGAGTCCCCACCTAGGGAGATACAGAGGGTGGCTTTCCTCTCCCTTCGAGCTGGAGGAGCAGGGCAAGTGGAGCAGAGAAAAACCCAAGAATTGGGCCCATCACATTCGAGAGAGACTGGAATTCTCTCTCTAGGTTATTTTCAAACTACCTATGGAATTCTATTGCAAGGCTATAATTCCCTATTTAATTATATAGGGTGGCTCAAAAAACCAATGAAAAGGGTTATCATTTTCTGTAAAATTCTGTAGGACTTTTAACACATGTGCTGCCCTCAGTGTCTGTTCCCAGCTGCTGGCAGATGTGGTGAGAAACCAGGAGAAAATGGTTTCTATTTTTCGACTCGCTCTTAAAGCTCAGCAATGTGAGTAGTAGTAGACTGCAGGGCTCATGGCGTTCTGTATTAAACTGGGTCATTGTTCCTTTAAATGGAGCGTATCGCAGGCAAGGAGGTCACCTGCTAGTTCAGGTATAGCATGAATGAGGTTCAGTCCTGGGCGTTGCTGAGCACCACTCCATCTGCTGCTGAAGTCAGTCAGGATTAGGCCCTAGTTCCAGCCTCTTCCGCACCGGCTAAGTAACAGTTACAATATTGGAATTTAAAAGGAAAAGGTAGCAGAGGGCGTGTGAGTTTTAAAAGAAGTTAAGGCAAGGGACGAAAGCCCAGCTGAGATCTGGAAACAGTGGGTGAGGCAGAGAGAACCAGGAAGGATTTTGGGGGTGGAAGGAAATACAGAGGAGAAGGCTCTCGCACCATGATGATGGGATGGGACAGAGCAGAGGCGATAGGAGAAAACTGCAGGAGCAAGGGAAGTTGCTGATGATAGGTAAGACTAATGGCTAGAGTACTAGGTTGAGACTCGGGGGAGCTGGGTTCTGTTCCCAGTTCTGCCCTTGACCTGCTGGCTGAGCTTAAGCAAGTCACTTCCCCTCTCTCTGCCTCAGTTTCCCCCTCTGTAAAATGGGGATACTGATGCTGCCCTGCTTTGTAAAGCATTTTGAGATCTACTAATTTGGTATTATTATGGGGGCCTTAGAAATGCCTAGAGAGTAATGGCCAGAGCTACAGCTAAGCTCTGTCAGTTTGGCTGAAGCAAGCTGAAGGCTTGAAGAACCAATAGGGCCATTTCCAACCTGATCCTGAAATGAGGATGAAGCCACTGGAGTTGTCCAGAAGATGAGAGGAAGGGGTTAGATGCCTGGCCCTATGTATTCCACAGTTCACATTTTGCTGCAGAATTTCTGCTTTCCTTTCAAACAAAAGATATTTGTGGTCCTTGTGGTTCTACAGGAAACCTTGAAAACACGAACCGAGGGTAAACCAGTGCAGTGGCATTTGCCTGCGTCTGCAGACAACTTGAAAAAATAGCTCGGAGAGGTGCAAACTACCCCATGCATCTCAGTTAAGGTCTCCATGGACGCTGTGGTTGCCAAATGTGGCCTTTTCCCGAGATGCCACAGAATTCATCATTTTGCTGTTGACGGGCCCCCAGCATTTTGTCTTCTGTCTCCCTGCCCTGCCAGGACCAGCCTGTGGCTGCCTCTTACTTTGCAGCTTTCCCCACAAGGGAAACTGTAACTTCATTACAGTGCATGTTACCTACACTGTTCCAGGAAGCTGGGCATCTGGGTGCTAGGGTACCAGAGCTGGAATTCAGCTTCCAGCCGGGCAGGGAGGAAGCCAGAAGTGGAGGGGTGCTGCGGAGATGAGCCACTGATGCCAGCTACAAGCTACCGCATTCCCAGGCGTGGCAGGGAAGGAGGTGCTGAGCTGGCTTCTAAGGTCTGTGGAGCTGCGTCGCTCGGAGAACATCAAAACCCCTCATCAAAACCCCCTCATCGGTGAGGGTTTCCAACTGAAGAGCCAAAGCAGTGTGTGTTTGTGTAGGGATGGGGGAAGGGAATGAAGCGTGTTTCACAGTGACCGAAGAAGTGAGCTTTGCTATGGAATTTAGGGAGTTCTAAGGGTGTCTGTAATTTGGGTCCCATTCTGCCTTGGCCCCCCGGTTCTGTGCTACATATGAGATGGGCAGCAGTAGTTTACACAGGCTGGCATATGGAGAGCTGGATGCTGGGGAGAGATCGGATCAGCTCAGAAGAGGGAAGGGGATCCCTTAAAATTCAGTGCCTTCTCCGTCAGGCAACAGGATGGACACTCTGCTGGGCCTGGCTCACTGGGATCTGTGTGGCAAAACCGCCGACTCAAGGGGCTTTCAGTCTCTGAAAGGCATCAGAAGGGGGAAATTTCTGCAAGACAATCTGCTTTCCTGTTATTTAACATCCTCGGACATGCCCCAGTGGTCGAGAGTCTGTGCCTCTCCATTTCATCCTTGGCCTGCTGACAAGGGTGCTAACAAATGCCAGTTGTGGGTGATGCAGATGCGTTGGCACTGGGGCCTGGGCTCAGCATGCAGCTCTTTTCCCGTAGGCCACTGACTGATTTGGGGATGGCACAAAATGTCCATTCACTGCAAGAGCTGATTCGAAAGCAGGGCACCGGAGCGGAAAACCCCACAGAACTTTGAATGCAGGTCTGAATTTGGGGACTTAGGTATATTTCAGCAATGGGCCAAGGCAGAAGTTTTGATGGGCACAACCATAGTCCAGGGCACTGAACGTGGAGTTAAGGAGAGCTGTGTTCTGCTCCTGACGTGCGCTCTCTGGTGAGCTGTGTCTTCTGCCTCAGTTTCCCCATCTGTAAAATGGGGCTAACAATACTTCTCTTCCTTCGTAAAGCGCTTTGAGATCTCTGGATGAACAAATCTGAACTCCATCACTGGGACCCTTCTGTGTTCACTGTTGTGCCAACCTGGGTTGTGTTCATCTTGGCAGGGCAGAGGGGAAAGGTTTTCTGCCCATTACCTCTCCACTGAGCCATCCAGTCACAAAGCCATTTTATTTGGAAATCGTGACGGCTCCTGGCAAACAATATTTACAGTTTATTTATTTATTTATTTTGTTTAGACTCCGGCTCCTGTGAAATTCCCTGACTTTACAATGCAGGTTTAATAAACAGGTTTCTATTCAAAACGTAGGTATAGCTACTCCCTTTGAGATTTTTTTTGTAGAAAATTTATTATTTCTTAGAGTTTAAATGCCATGGCAAAGTATCAGGAGTAATTGGTCAAAATGGGAAGGCTTTTTTTTTGTTGTTCCCTAAACCACAAATGAAACAAAAATGCACTTTATATTTATAGCCATATGTGGGTATGGGTGTTTATATATTTCTCTTATATTTGCCAGTTCAGTGATTTTTGGTTTCAAGGAACTGCAGGTAATAACAATGTGGATGATAGAACCCTTTTTGTTTACTCTTGTTTTCCTTTCAGTCACAGCTTGAAGGGCTTTATTTTAACTAGGCTTTTATAATCCTTTAATGGGGCTTGTTGAAAATAAGGCCTGATGCTGCCAGGCACCGCTCGGAAAGAAGCTGTTTAGTGCCAGATATGCCTGGCACCGGAGAAGCTGGAAACTGGCTCATTTCTCCTCCTGCTCTTTATTTGAATCCACGCCAGCATGAGCGTGGGTTTCGCAGAGGGTTAGAGCTCAGCTCACGCTTGTGACAACGCAGAACAGGTCAGATGTTAGAAGAAGTCCTCCATCGTCCCCCTGCCGTCACAGGGGGACACTGGCCCTGTGAAGATGGAGCAGGGTCAGTCCACATCATCTGACCCAGATTAGTCTTTAAAAGAGGGCACCTGGACCTGGTGAAGAGAGATGGCCGGTGAGTCAGAGCTGGGAAGCTGCAGGAAGCAGGGCTGCCAGAGTCTCTTGGGAGGGGAGCTGGAGAGGTAAAGATGAAAAATCCCCTTGGGATTGGAGCCCAGGGTGAACTGGGGGGTTTGGTTGGTTGGTTGAAGTTGTGTCAGTAAAATTGCCTCTAAGAGAATGTAGGGCCTTCGTAAGCATTGCCTTGGGACACCACTGTCATAAGGGAGCCGGGGGCTAGGATGCAGATTGGGGGACCATGGGACACCTGAAATTCCCACATCACCACCAGGAGACCCTGCCAGGCCCCCTCCAAGGAGCACTGTGAAGATCAGGCACCATGAGACACACCACCCCAAGGGAACAATGCAACAGCACCCTGTGGCCTTCTGATTGGCCCATACTCACTGTTTTACCCATGATGGCAGACTAGGAACTTGTCTAGGCAATGGTGCAAACTCCTGGCTCGTTGTGACTCCAGCCCTCACCTTGCTTACCCCAACCAGGTAACTCTTTCCGATCTCCAGTCTCTGACCCTGACTCATGCCTGCTGATCCCAGCTGCAGCAATTTCTCCGATGGCTGCTTGATGGCTACTGCCCTGTGATTGTCTTTGACTTGTGGACATCAGCCTCGCTGTGACTACTAGGGCAGACTGCCTATGCTCTGGTCCCTTACACCTGTTCTCTCTGGAGTGTGGCTTACTTCACTGGCTGGGCTTGTGGTTGCAGTGTTGGCAACCCATGTGATTTCATGACAAGTCGAGTGTTTTTCTTAAAACCCAGCATCAGGTGATGATGTGGGGAAAAAGGGCATTTCTAGCTCAGGGCTGTGGAGAAAAATGCCACAGTGTGACCCAGAGTGGCTCAGACACAAGGAGGCAACTCGAAGAACCCCAGACTTGTGGCTTGGCTTAAAAATCATGATTTAAAAAAAAAATCTCATTATTTTGAGGGCATGATTGTTGAACATGTGGAGATGGTGGTAACTGGTAAAGCATGGCCTAGCACTCAGAAGAGCTGGGGTCAGGTCCTGGCTCTGTTACAGATTCCCTGTGCAAGTGTGGGAAAATCCCGTGATCTTTTTGTGCCTCAGTTCCTCATCTGCCTAATGAAGATCCTAAATTCCTTTTATCTTGTCTGCAGAGGGACAGCCAGGAAAATTAATCTGAATTAACGAAAGGTGTGAATTTGAAGTGGATTCATTAAACTGCATTAAACCCCTGTGTGACTGCTCAGTTGGCTCCTCTAGAGAACATACCGCTCATAAGTGACCACCGTACGTAGGTGGCAGGATGTCAGAGTCCTGAGCTTTATTCGAGTGCCGCTAAATCCGGATGAGAGCTCATCCCAGTGGGTGGAGAGAGGGTCTGGGTATCTGCTCCTGGTGCGTTTCAAGCCTAGCTATTGATGGTGATAATTAGGGGAAGAAATATCTTGGTTGGAGCCTGGAAATAACCCCCAGCCCACCACAGCTCCTCACTGCAACCCCCCTCCTCCCTCACTTCTCCCTCCCCTAGCTGCTAATCATCTACCTTCCTCTGGGTATCACGCCGTCCTTTGCCCAACACAGCCTCCTTTCCCACCCCCTTTACTGCCTCCTACCAACCTCATCTTTAGCCTCTCTGTAACACGCATCCCCCTGCATTCCTCACTGTTGCCTCTTGCCATCCCCCCTGGTTATGGTACTCTCTATTGCTTGCATCATCCACTCACTGGACTTCATCTGCAAGCATCATGTTGCCCCAATCCCTGTCGCTCACCCCACTGCATAACACAATTTCTCCCTCTCTTCTGCCACTCAGCTGTAAAGCGGCCTGCTTGCCGACAGACAAACGGTCTTGCAGTATAATACGGCATAAGACACGATAATAATGTAAGGACTATATTCCAATGTCAGGGGTCAGGAAAGAATTGGGTTCCCTGATGCACAATTGGCCGGATGTATGCGGGGAGGGAGGGAGTGTTTTTTCATCTTCCTCGGAAGCATCCAAGATTGGCCACAGCTGGAAGTAGGACACCGGATGGGATGGACCAGTGCTGTGAGGTGGTTCAGAGAACCCTCTTTTCAAGTGCCTGGCTGGTGTATCTTGTTCCTATGCTCAGGGTCAAACTGATTGCCAGATTTGGGGTCAGAAAGGAATTTTTCCCCCAGGTCAGTCGAGCTGGGACCTTGGGGTATTTGGCCTTCCTCTACAGCCTGGAGTGTAGATCACCTAATCACTTCCCTGCAATTGCAGAGGTCTAGGACATTGGTGCACCTCAATCTCTTCTGTCCTTTGCCTATAGAACAACAGTTTAGTCTCCTGGGGACTCATATACATTATTTTAACTAAAGTATTTGGGCTCAATATAGGGCTAACTGGACATTACATGGCCTGTGATATACAGACTAGGTGATCTGATGGTCCCAGCTGGTCTTGATCTCTGAGATCAACAAAGTGTTCCTTGGCAAGTGTGTGTGTATCAGAGTTAACTAGTGAGTCACTAGACGGAGTCCTGGAAGGAGATGGATCCTGTACTGGGAGCAGAAGGGTGGGAGGCAAGGGTCTGATTCTCCTTGTCCTGTCTTGTGCAGCCATTTGCACCAGTGCAGTGAGTGCAAATCCTTACCTTGCTGATCTGGCAGCATATTGTACCCACGCTGCATGTGATCACAAGATGTGGAGCAATGGAGAATCTTCCCCTGGGAGTGGTATGGCAGGTTACAGGAGAGAGAACTGTCCTGACAGAGAGCAGAGTGAGGCAGAGGGAGGCTAAAGGGAGAGCCTGTGCATCAGCCATGCCCCATAGTCGGCTGTCATAGTTTAGAGCAGCCTTGAGGCTGCTCTGAACTATGCTGGGGACCAGGTTGATGGGAAAACTGATCCTAGGACCAAAATGGCAACAGCTAGCTACTTTGCACTCTCTCCAGCTGCCCCCAGTAGGCTAAAGATGACAGAAATCTGGGCCTGGATCTAGAGCTGTTCTGGTTCTTGTAGCATACCAGTAACCAAGGCATCTGAGTGGTTGTAGGGGGTTAAGAATTATTATCGGGCTCAATGCTGAAGTTCTGCCTCACTCAGGCAAACTTCCAGTTGGAGTCAACGGGAATTTGCCTCAATCCAGATCTCAGGATTTGCTACATAATTAAAAGCACAAAACGATTGAAGATCATAGAATCATAGAATATCAGGGTTGGAAGGGACCTCAGGAGGTCATCTAGTCCAACCCCCTGCTCAAAGCAGGACCAATCTCCAATTTTTGCCCCAGATCTCTAAGTGGCCCCCTCAAGGATTGAACTCACAACCCTGGGTTTAGCAGGCCAATGCTCAAACCACTGAGCTATCCCTCCTGAGCATGTCCCCCAGATGCTTGATAGAAATTTGCACAAGCAAATCAGCATTCATTTCCAAGCAAGTCTCTTTCTTAGACACCACTTCCGCTAGTTCCCCTGAAGAACACCTGATAGAAAGCTCTGTTTACTTAAGCACATGCTGGCTGCAGCGCCATCTGGTCCAGCACCCGGTGCGCATAGGGTTGGCTTTCTGACAGCCAGCGATATGAAGACGGAAGGCTATTTGAGATCAAGGAGGAAGCACTCGCACGTCGAGTGGAAAGGTTAATCCATGAAAGAGAGCAGAACAAATAATTGCAGACCCAGGACTCTGCACTTAACCCCAGCCAGTGTGTGTGAAAGGAAGTTAACGCCAGCACATAGATACTCTTGTTTTTGTCATCATCAGTCACGAAAGCCCCACATGAGATGCAGTCAAGTGGAAGTACCTTTGAATTGTACGGAGGAGAGGTAATCAGAGCGCAGCTCTCAGGAAACAGGATAACTTGTCACCTTATCATATGACCCTTAAAAACCAGATGATCATTCCCTTCTAGTAGTGTTCACTTTTTGTATGCACTTCCAATAGCCTGGATTTGTTTTTTCTGTACTCTACCCTGACTTGTACTCTCAAAAATGAGGACTGCCATCTGTATGTTGACATATGTATTCCATGTAGGGATGGCAGACCTGATCGCTAGTATTCTTTTTGGCCTCACTGTGTAAGATTCAAGCCAAACACAGAACACTTGGCTCATCCAATCTGACCCCCTGCCTTTTGCAGTCTCACCATTTGAAAGTCACTGCAGTTGAGATTCTCAAACCTTATTTCCAGCTATCTGCGAGAGGAAGATGCAAAAAAAGAAAAAGAAAAACATTCTCATGAGCTCCCTGTGGCTATTTCAGATGTTCTGTCCTCCTTTGAGTCGCTTGGGTTCAAGGCACATCACCATCTCAGTGGAGGTTTTGTCTACATTAGAAAAGTTGTGCTGATTTAACTCAATCAATTTCAAAACAATCTAGTCACACTGAAGTGAACCTCTAAAGCAAATACATCTTACCTGGTTCAGCCCTTCTTAAATTGGTTTAGCTTACATCTGTAAATAAGCAAAAGTCATTTAATCCAACGTAAGTGTGTCTACAGCAGGGGTGTACAGGAGGGTTAACTACATTGATTTTTAAATCAGTGCAACCTTTCCAGTGCAGACCTGCCCTTTGAATAACTCTGTTCCTGATGCTGTCCCAGCTGCTTCCACCGACCACCCTGACTTGTCACCTCTCCTGCATTTTGGTCTTGAGCAAAATGTTTAAACCCATGCTAGGTTCTGTTTTGTCAGTGCAGTGTTTGATCCTGGGGGTCGGGTCTGAACCTGTCTCCATGGAACTGCATTGGAAATCGCCCACAAGAGCAGGACGGGGGCTCTATCAGGTCACTTGTGTATGATGAGCAGAGCCGAAAAGCATTTGCAAAATCTAGATAAGCTCCCTCCACTGCTTCCTCTTTGCCTCTGAATTCAGCAAAGTGCTTGTACTTTCCATCCATGCCTGTCCAGTCAAGTGGGAACAATGACAAGCCGGGGGCCCTGGGAGCTAGCTGAGCACACCTAGGAAAAACAAATAGGTGCGAGCGATAAAGGAAAGTGTGAGGCCAGAGAGATAAGGAAAGGAGTCAAACACCCACCCCCACATGTCGCAGGGAGCCGCAGAACTCCACAACATGCTACAATGTGAGCTTTGGTTCAAGTGTAAGGTGGTAGCTTTTGGTTTCTGGGCACACCTCTGTTATCCACGCTAACACAATGTGCCTTTTCACACTCGCTAATGGCCGGAGAGTCCACAGAAGAGGGTAGGAGTTTACAACTCCTTGCTACGCCAGGGTATGTGTACACTGCACAGAAAAACCCACAGCACCGAGTCTCAGAGCTCAGGTAAGCTGACAGGTTCGTGAGGCTCGGGCTGTGGGGCTAAGAATAGCAGTGTAGACATTCTCGCGTTGGCTGGGGCCTGGGCTCTCAGGTCTTCCCCTCTTTGCCGGGTTTCAGAGTCCAGGCTCCAGCCCGAGCCAGGATGTCTACACTGCTATTTTAGCCCCCTTGACCTGGGCTCTGAGCCTCAGCACTGTGGGTCTTTTATGGCAGTGTAGAACTACCCATAGTTTCTATTGTCACGCACGTGGTGGGGGTTTATAGTTCGGGTGCTGGGTTCAAACCCTGCGACTGGCCCATGCTGAGTTGTTCACACCACCGCGATAACTTTCCCTACTCAAAATTTCAACCTACTTCATTGACCCTCCTGAGTACAATAGGGTACAGCAGCACCCCAGAGGTGACAGCATTTCGCGGGGCTGGGGGTGGGGGGGAAGGAGGAAGGGATGCCTCTGTGAAGGTTTTAAGAATTCTTCGGGTGGAAAAAAGACACTGGGAGCTGAAGTTCTGAAGGCAGGACCCCAGATAGCCCCATGATGCTAAATGCTGTGCAAGCATGCAGCAAAAGCCAGTGTCAGTGACCCACACCTGCAGCCAGCTCATTGCCCCTCACTGATTCAGCCAGGGAACCTGGCTTCCCGTGCAGCTGAAGACTCCACCAGGCACAGTGTTAAACCCGGCAGCAGGCCTGGGTCCTTGGTAGGGTGACCCCCCTTTTCAAAAGGCAAAAGCAGGACACATGCAGGAGCCCCAGCCCCTCTGTGGACCTGCCTCCTGCTCCTCCTCTTCCCCCAAGGCTCCACCCCTGTTCCTCCTCTTCCCACTTGGCCAGGTCAGAAGCTGGTGCCACGCCATGGTAAGAGCTGCCCAGGAAGCCCGGGCTGCTGTGGGGAACACTGGACCTTCCACCTGCCCAAGAGCAGCCCATGTCCCCACTCCCCAGGGCACACTGCAGCTGCATTTCTGGTCTCGCTTCTTGTTTTCTGCTTCTGCTCTCAGCTCCCTCCTGCCTCTTGCCCTTGTTCCTGGTTCCCGTTCCTGGTCTCCTACTCCTTGCTCCCAGTTCTTGGTCCCTGCTCCTGGCTCCTGCCCCTGCTTTGGCTGATACCCCAGTTCTGATTCCTGGCTCCAGCCTCTCGGCTCCATCTCGCTGCCTGGACTTGGTATTCGGTTTCTGACCCTGAATCTGATCCTAGGCTCCTTCTTCCTGGCTCTTGACCTCACCTCACTCCCTGGACTTGTTAACTCGGCTCCTGATTTGGGTTCTGACCACTAGACCTGGTCACTCCAGTTCCAACCACGAGGCCAGCTTCCTGCCCTGACCACTAGGCAAGGCCACCCATGGCCCTCTTTAACAACCAGTCCTTGCTCAACGGAAGTCTGGAGGAGTTTCTATGAGTTAGGACTGAGTGAAAACTGAGGGCTACGTTCTACCACCCTTACTCACGCTGAGTAGTACCTTACTCTGTGAGTAGTCCCACTGAAAAGAGGTCAAAAAGTAAGGGAGTAAATGCTACTCAGCATGAGTATGGGGGACAGATCTGTCCGCAAGTAAGGACTTCAGGTTTGGGTTCATATAAATGTGGATCCTGATCCTGTGTGCTCCTGCTGTTCCCCCTGAATTCAGTGGAAGCTACTGGTGCTTAGTAGCTTGAAAAGACCCAGGCTGTTGGTAATTATCACTATGCTTTGAAAATATATATACTGGGAGGACTTACATGGCCCACAGCTGCAGCGTTGACCCTTCTGCACAGGGGTGACGCCCCTGTTAGTGTAGGCTGGAGTCAGGAGCTCCTAGAGATGAGAACAAATTGGTGGGAAAGTTACCCAGCCACTTTTACACCTCAGGAAACACGCTGTTTGTGCTGGGGCCAAGCTGGACGTGACAGCCTGTGGGGTCTCCTCTCTCATCCAGATCAGTGTGTCCCATCCCTATTTGAAAATCAGGACCTTCGGAGCTATAAAACCCAGTGACAGCAAATTTGGCAAGTCCTGCCATTTAGCAGAGTGAACTCGGCATCCCGCCCCGTCTGGAAATGGAGCTGTTTATATAGAGGGGGAGGGCTGCCATCTATTCTTCCTTAAATTGATCACTCTAATTAATATAGTATGTTGCAGAATAATAAGGCCCCTATTAAGAGAGGCAGAATAAGTAAAGCCATGTTAACTCTTTCATTGCAGGACAAAATATTCATCCCTAGAATGCAGCCTTGAGTCACAGGAATTACTAGAAAGCTTTTTCACTCATATAAATATGTGACAGGCTCAGATTTCTAAATACACAGTCATGCAACTCTGGAGTTAAGCATATTGTCATAATTAGTTGGATGAGAACATAAGAACAGCCATACTGGGTCATACCAAAGGTCCATCTAGCCCAGTATCCTGTCTTCCAACAGTGGCCAGTGCCAGGTGCCCCAGAGGGAATGAACAGAACAGATAATCATCAAGTGATCCATCCCCTGTCGCCCATTCCCAGCTTCTGGCAAACAGAGGCTAGGGATACCGTTCCTGCCCATCCTGGCTAATAGCCATTGATGGACCTATCCTCCATGAACTTATCTAATTCTTTTTTTAAACCCTGTTATAGTCTTGGCCTTCACAACATCCGCTGGAAGAGGACGAATGGTCTTGTGGGTAAGGCACAAAACTGGGACTTAGGAGAGCTGTGTTCAGCTGCTGGCTCTGCCCCAGCTTTCTTGTGTGATGCTGGGCAAGTTATTTCATTTGTTTGTGTTACCTTCGCGCCTACGTGCCCTAGCCACGGACCAGGATCCCATTGTGCCAGGCACTGTACAAACGCAGAACAAAAGGAGCTTAGTCTTCGGTTCCCCATCTGTAAAACGGAGTTCATAATTCCGCAGTGTCTGTTTAGATTGTAAATTCTTTGGGGCAGGGTTTGTCTGTATGGGCACGTGGCAGTGCCTAGCACAATGAGACAGCATGCCATGCGTTGGTGAGAGTGGCTCCTTCTGGTATCAGAAGAGCTGCTGAGAAAACGTCTTTGTTGGCGAAGAGGTCTGATCACTTGCTCTCTCTTTCTCTCTCGTGGTTTTTTGCAAACCCGTCTTTCACTCTGCTTTCCCGCCGCCAAAAGGAAAACAAGCGCCACTTTACTGCGCCCACCGTCAAATATAATCAGAGCAGGGTGTTAATAGCAAACAGGCACTGCGGAATGAATGTTCTGCTTTGCAGATGGATCCCTGTGAAGCTGGCACGGCTGCCACAGGCCAGAAGAAAGCTGACTAGGGAAAAAGCACATTTTCCCCCTGCAAATGGGACCCCAAGCCACAATTGAGCAATGAAGCAATTATGTTCTTTAAGCTGAAATTCTGACTCATGCAGAGGACTCTTAAAACTGTGAGGGTTTTTTGTTTTTCCCTGAGCTCTGCCAAAATCCCAGGGTGACCCTCTTTATCCTTTCCTGCTTGCAGTTAAGTGGAATGACAGCTAAGGGTCAAGAAACATAAAATGATTCAAAAAGTGGGGCTACGGGGAATAGAGCAGTGGGATCCACCGGAGATCACTATGACCTGGGGAAAGTCCTTACGTTGTACACAACCATCTCTACTGTCAATGGTATGGGGGTGCCGCAAGGAAATGTGTTCACCTTTGCTCTAGTAACAGTAAGAAACATGGACCCGGGTCAAAATTGTTGGCTCCAAGCAGCAGTTTGGTGCACTGGATTTGGATCCAGCTCAGGCTTAAGAACCAAAGTCTAGCTCCAGGGCAGAGCGCAAGTAAGACAGGGACATAGGAACAGGCATGCTAGATCAGAACAAAGGTCCATCTGGTCCAGTATTCTGTCTCCTCAAGCTGCCAGTATCAGATTCTTTAGAAAAAAGTGCAAGAAAGTGCCTGGGAGATTAATTATACAGTAAAATGTCCATAGAGAGAGTTTCTTCAAAACCCCAGTCAGTTAGTAGTTGGTTTGCACTCTGAAGCACGACGGTGTCTATCTCTTATACATTTTAGATGCTCCTATCATCCACATAAGTAGTTAATCCTTTAAAAAGTTCAATTACACTCTTAGTCTTGGCAATACCTTGTGGCAGTGATTTCCACAGGTTAAACATGCATTATGTAAACAACAAAACAATTTCGAAAGTAACCAGGCTGTGCATTGAGAATCCCCATGAGAGGTGTGGGGCAGAGCCCTCCCATGCTGCTACAGGGCAGGGGAACTGGTCTTCAGCTGCTGCAGCAGCATGAAGGGTGCAGTAGCACCTGGAGCACCTGCCGTGGGATTTAATGGCCTTTCTTACCGACAAAGTGATGATGATCTGAAGGGTTTGCTTCACTCTGCCAACAGGATATTAATGCAGGATGGTCCACCATTGGCCTTGCACAAATTTCAGGGCTTCCCTTACAGCAGCCACTGGATTTAACCTACTCTGAAAGCATTTACAGACCCTGATACTCAGCAGCACCCTGCTCCTCCTTTTCTGCAGCTCACGGCAGAACAGCAAGGGAGGCAGAATAGTGTGGTTGTTCGAAAGTGGACTGGATGCATAGCTATAAAGGCGAGGGTGAGTTACTTACAGCGGCAGGGTGGGAAATTTTGTAGAAAGACACAGTATACAGAGAGCAACTCCACTGAGGGGGAGGCGGGGGGGAATGGTAGCTACGGTAGCCACCTGCATGGAACCTGGAGACAGGAGCACAGGTTGCAGGAAGGAAAAGTTTGGAGGAGACATCGGAAGTCAGGCTGTGGGCACATGAATACTCAAGGTAGTTGCAGCATCTCTGTACAAAGTCCTCTTACTAAGGAGACATGCTGGAAACATGGAGTTCCCTCATGTTATTACCCAGCATGCTGTACATGGAAACAAGGTAGGAGGGGTCAGCCCGGTGAGTCCCACAGCAAGGAAAAGACTGTGATTAACAGAAATACAAAGCAGCAGCTAGAAACAGAGCAAACAGGTAGCATGGGGGGGACTCAGGCTCTTGGGAAACCTGGATTTCTGGTTAAAAAAAACCTTGCACAAGCGTGGAAGCAGTGGAAGCAAGAACTGAGTCTGTATATAGGGCTGACTGTGGAGATAAAGATGAGAATATGAAGGTAAAGCTTTTCTTTACTGTCTTTATTGAGTAAAGTGGGATTATTTAGTCTGCAGAAGAGAAGAATGAGGGAGGATTTGAGAGCGGCTTTCAACTACCTGAAAGGGGGTTCCAAAGAGAATGGATCTAGACTGTTCTCAGTGGTGGTAGATGACAGAACGAGGAGTAATGGTCTCAAGTTGCAGTGGGGGAAGTTTAGGTTGGATATTAGGAAAAACTTTTTCACCAGGAGGGTGGTGAAGCACTGGAATGGGTTACCTAGGGAGGTGGTGGAATCTCCTTCCTTAGAGGTTTTTAAGGTCAGGCTTGACAAAGCCCTGGCTGGGATGATTTAGTTGGGGATTGGTCCTGCTTTGAGCAGGGGGTTGGACTAGATGACTTCCTGAGGTCCCTTCCAACCCTGATATTCTATGATTCTCATTAGGGTAAGAAGGATGAGCAGTGAGTGAAACACTGTTTCCAGGAATAATGCCCAAAACACTGGAAGTGCTGATAAAAGTGTTTGAGTAATCTGACCCCAGACAAAATGAGATTGTAGAGAGAGACTGCTTTTTACCCAAAACTGAAAAACAGCAGAGGAAATGGAAATCTGACAGAGCTGAGAACTCTGGCACCCTCATGTAATTTCAGAGACATCAAAGATTTTCTAATTAGAGACAGGATTGTGTGTGGGACACATGATTGCATCTTACGGGAGAGGATTATTGAGAGAAACAGAGCTAGCCCCAGAGAAACGCCTCCAAATAGCAAGGGCAGCTGAACTGCCCAGGGAAAAGATCAAAACAATGGCAATCAGCAGAGCAGAACAAGTGCACCAGCTCAGGCTAAAGGAACCCAGGAACAAGACAGAAACAGGCCGATTGAGAAGAGAGGCACCATGGTCCAATGTACGTATGATGGGAAAGCAACACAAAAGCCACGAAGGAAAATGCTCGGCCTCTAGGCAAGGCAGGAAAACAGAACTGTTTTACGTTCCAATGCTGCAGTTCCCCCGAAGGAGGAAAAAGCATCCGGACATGCAGTGGTTGAGACATAGAGCTTCCAGTGAAGAGGGAAATATCTGGAGTGTGACTTGAGCTGATCGAAAGACTCTCAATGTCCACTCAATGCGGAAACTGGTTGCCAGCCATTCAGCTGCCGGATTTGCACTCATGCACAATGACCAATTTGATTCCAGCTGGACTGTGGTGTAAGATGCAATGTAGCCCCAGCAACACGGAGAAGCAGTAATATTAGGCTAAGTAAATGTGATCAAGAGATGGTGGTATACACTACAACCTTTCTGATGCCAGTGGTCACTTGCAGGCTGTTGATAAAAAACTCACGGAACAAGAGACATTATGGCCTGGAGTTGACAGTAATTGACACAGACGTATCGGCCACTGCTGGACAGCAGGGCTGTGCAAGCCATGGGTCTGATTGCTGTGAAACTCCACAATATTCTCAGCATGAGAGAGGAGGGAGAACAATCACTGGAACACCTGTCCAGCATTCTAACAGAATATAAGGACCTATTTCAAGGAGATGGACATCTAGAGGGCAAGTTAAAATCAGACACCTCCCCCCCCAACCACGTGCAGCCCACAAGATACCAAAACACAGAGTTCCATTAGCCCGGGAGTCGTGCCGCTACCAAAGAAGGAACTAACAAGCCTTCAAAGGAGAGACATCATTACACCTGTTGAAACTAGCACAGAGTGCATCAGTAGCTTAGTAGTAGTGAGAAAGGCTTTGGGTGAACTGAAGATCTGCACTGATCCAAAACCATGGACCAGAGCATTGAAAAGAAGCCATTACCCATTACCGAGGACTGAGGATGCGCTACCCGATTTATCTAGGGCAAACGTGTTCACAGTTTGCAATGAGAAGAATTATGGGTTCTGGCATATTGAGCTAGATGAGCCGTCCAGCCAATACCTATGTGCATCCACCCCGCTCCAGAGGTGTTCCCACGTAAAGCAGGCACTAGATGGACTGCCAGGCATCAAGACTGTAGCTTATGACATTCTTGTTGGAGGAGAAGGAGATAAGGAAGAGGCAATCCAGGACTATGATACCAAGTTGTGACTACTACTAAACAGGTGCCGGGAGCAGCATATTAAGCTCAGTGCAGACAAGCTGAAGTTGAGGAGAATTGAGGTCCCCTACACTCGATATCTGTTGACTTCTGAAGGACTCCAGCCAGATCTGAGAAACTGAGAGCCATTAAGGAAATAACCAAACCACAAGATGTGTAGGGATTCCAGTGGTTTTATAGGATGGCCAAATATCTTCCCAGATTCCAAGTACACCTATCAGAAGCCTGTGACCCCTTGAGAGAGTTAAAACACCATGATGCAGCAGGAGAATGGTCAGAGACCCAAGGACAGGCATTTGAAAGAGGGAAGAAAATGAGGCATCAGTCCTAAAGCACGACAGCCCTGCAGAACACCTAGAGCGAAGATGTGAGGAAGACGACCAGCTGTGATGCAAAGCCAGTCACTCATAGCATTGACTGACAGAGCCCTGACAGACACAGAAAAGGGATGTGCTCTTCGGAATGGAACAATTCCATCGTTCTCCTTGGGCATATCATGGCCATGCAGTCTGATCACAAGCCATTAGAAAGCCTCATGAAGCCACTGCAGAATGCACCCAAGTGACTACAATGCATGTTACTGAGATTCCAGTGCTAGCAGATGAGGATGAGGTACTGTCCAGGATAGTCACTACCAGTGGCAGATATACTGAGCAGGTCGCATCTTCTGGAGTACGACACAGCTGGCCCTGTTGGACATGCTACAGTATCTTTGCTTCTGCATCAAACAGGAGAGGGTGCTGTGGGAAATAAAAAGATTCCTACTCCAGGATTGGTCAAAGTGCAAGAAAATTATGCTGTAGGAGGACCCCCTTACCACCAGGGGAGGATGAGTTGTGTGCAACAGACGGGACTGTGTTTAAAGGAGATGGAACAGTAATCTCAGCAGATTTAAGAGATGACATAATAAGGCGGACACGTGCCTGAAACCTGGGGATAGAGGTAAGGCTGAGATGAGCCAGGATGTATACCTACTGGCCAGGAATGAATGTCCAATTGAGAGAATACAGGAAACAGTGCAAGGTGTGCAAAGACCATAGTGATCAGGAGACTCCACAACCTCATGAAATCCCTGCCCTATCCTGGGAAAAGGTCAGAACAGATCTGTTCACTTCTGATGACAGGAACTACGTGGTCACAGTAGATGAGGTGGTGGACTATCAGGAGGACTCAGGCGAGAACTGTGATCAGGGGACGGAAGGCACATTTTCCAAAGTTTGGCATACCTGATGGTCTATGCTCAGACAAGGGACCATAGCACGCTGCAGTAGAATTCAAATGATTCAGTACCTAATGGGAATATGAGCACAAGATGTCTTCCCTGGCTTACTCACAAAGCAATGGGAAGGCAGAATCGGCAGTAAAGACAGCCAAGAGCCTAGTGCCAAAGGCAACACACACAGGAAGGATCCTTACCTGACCATGTAGGGCAGATTAACACTCAAAATTGTTACAGCCCAAAGCACATTTCAGACCCACTATGCTCTTGACCCAAAGCTCAGAGAAGCCAATGGAATTCTTTTCACTGGGTTTTGCATCAGGCCCTCTTTCTTCTGGCTGGCTTCTGTCACAATGTGATGTCTATATTTATGGAAACAGTTAGCTAATAGATAAGATGTCAGTAGATACTGCTTAAGAAGATGGAGCAGAGGCGTAGGATCAATAAAACTTATTGTGCACCACAAATAGCTTCCTCTCTGCTGTCATGTGCATGGAACTCTTCACAACTTCTGCATTTATGCTCCACAATCTATTACTTTTCCTGTCACACATTGGGGGTCACAGGAGAAGAAAAACCAAAGAAGAAATATCAATAGAAGAAAAATGAGTAAAAATATTAATAGGTGTTTATTGATAGGTATAATCAAATGGGCCCTAAAATGGGCCCTCCCAAGTTGTTCCTCCAAACTGTGTGTCATTCTTTATTAAGCCAATATATGGAACATGGAGTTTGAGATTAATGGAGTTATATGCCTGGGATGGTTTTGGTCTAGGGATTTTTCTGAAATGGATCCTGTATGTTGGATTGGCTTTTTTTGCTGTCTGGAAACAGACCAGGTGGTGTGCTCAGTGATGTGATGGGGGGTGGGGGGGAAGAGGAGGACCCAAATTTTGCTGCCAGTAAACCCAAGAGCAAAAGTCCTATTGACTTCAATGGGAACAAGAATGGACTCCAAATTTGCTCCTATTACCTTTTTAAAGGCAATCTTTTATCAGGCAAAAGAGGGTTAGTCCCAGATCCTTAGAAGTATTTAGGCATCTAACTCTCATTTATTTCTTTTTTGACGCTCTAGACCAGTGGTTCTCAAACTTTGGTACTGGTGACCAATTTCACATAGCAAGCCTCTGAGTGAGAACCCCCTTATAAATAAAAAACACTTTTTAAATATATTTAACCCCATTATAAATTCTGAATGCAAAGTGGGGTTTGGGGTGGAGGCTGACAGCTTGTGACCCACTGCGTAATAACCTCATAACCCCCTGAGGGGTCCAGATCCCCAGTTTGAGAACCTCTGATCTAGACCTTAGCACAAAGGATATAGGTCTTGATCCAAAGTCAACTGAAGTCAATGGGAATCTTTCAATTGACTTCAATGGGCTTTGGAGCAAGTCCGCTTTTTACTTATGTTATTTCAAGGATAGAAGTTCCTTGGGGTTTTGTTTAAACTGGAAGAGAATGGAGTAGCTCTTTCCAAAGGCACACAGATATCCATGTGGATTGAGAATTCTTGTTGATCAAATATCAATCAATGTTTGGTTACAGGAGACGGTATGAATCCTTTTGTATACTGACTACTAGAGCTCTTCAGAAAATGGAATTTCCAACTACCTGGAAATTGCAACATTTTAACATTTGTTTTCATACAGAATCAGAAGAAAAAATTAAAATATTAAAAGTGTTCACAGAATGAAAAATTCAATTTAGAAATGTCAAAATGAAAAATAGAGAGACAAGGTGTGGGAGGTAATATCTTTTACTGGACTTACCTCTGTTGGTGAGAGACAAACATGCTTTTGAGCTTACACGGAGTCCTTAAGAAACCTTCTCCGTCTCACACCCAGAAGTGGGCCCAATAAAAGATATTACCTCACCCCGCTTGTCTCTCTTACATTAAAAGTGTCAACATTTTCAGTTAAGACGAAACCCTTCAACACATCAAAACGAAGTTTGTTGTTTGAAAATGTCAATTCAGAATGAAAAATTTCACTTCAAATCAAGATTTAAACTTCAAAGATTACCATGCCACTTTAAGCCAAGACTTTCCTTTCAATTTTCCCAACAGAAAATCAAAAACTCTTGTAAAAACTGACCTTTTCCAAAGGAAATTTTCAATTTTGATGAAACCACATTTTCCAAAGGGAAACTTTCTGATGAGAAATTTTTTTGACCAGCCCTACTCATTCTCTTCAGACAAGAGGCTCATTATAATCACATGCCAGCATGCACTCTTTGGTGACACCTTCCCATCCAATCTGATTGTGGTGTGAATGTTTAATTGTGATGTAGACGTTTGGGCTCAGGCTGCAGCGTGAGCTCTGGGACCCTCCCACCTTGCGGGGTTGTAGAACCCGGGCACCAGCCCAACCCCAAACGTCTACGCTGCAATTAAACAGCCCTGCAGCCCAAGTCAGCTGGCCCACGCCAGCTACAGGGTTTTAACGGCAGTGTAGACATACTCTTGAGTCCATACCCAGAGTTCTGCGCAGGCCTGTCTTGTGGTTTCACTGCTATTGTTATATGAGCTAGCGATACCAAAGCCAGCTTGGGTATGTCTACAAATGCTGCAGGGCAGGTCTACACTTGAAATAAGCCACTACAGCGCTTAAGTGAAGATGCTCCTGTGCCAATGGGAGAGACCTCCCTCGTCGGCATAGTTAATCCACCTCCCTGAGAGGCGGTAGCTGTGTTCACAGGAGAAGCTCTCCTATCGATAGCGCTGTCTACACGGGGGAGTTAAGGTCAGTAGAACTACGTCCCTTAGGAGTGTGGCTTTTTCACGCCCCTGAGCGACATCTTTGTACTGACGCAGGTCTGTAGTGTGGACCTGGCCTGAGTCACACCTTGATTGCAATGCCTGACCTTCCACTATCTGCTCTACCCAGTGCTCCTCCATTGACATCAGCCGGATTATTCCCAATATACACCGGCGCAATCGAGACTCGCAGTCCATAAACACTAAACCAAGGTAATCGCCCTCCTCATTTCACACTTTAATGTGGGGCTGCCGGGAAGTCGTTACCCTGGGCGCACACCATGCTGCTCCTGGTCCAACTACACCGCAGAGCGGCTCGCCCGATTATCACATCATAAAAAGAGCACTTGGCCTGATTTTTGGGGGGCTGCCACCTCCTAAATCATGCCTGCATCCGTGAGTGGATGGCCTGCCAGAGCCCGTGCAGGATTGTAGCTGCTTAAACTAAAGAACCAGCAAGCCAGGCAGTTGCAATGTTCCACAACTAGGGTGTGAAAGAGGCAAGCAGGAGTCTGCTAAGTATTAGCAGCTCTGGCCACTGACAGTGTTCGCCTTGTCAGAGCCCTGACTGTACTGATCTGAATTCTTCGAGCTGCACTCACCCTTAGAGACAGAGCTAAACCCTAAGAGGTGTGGAGTATCTGCAGTTCCCACAGTGAAAGTACTGGCTTAGGCCCAGTGAATCCTGAGCTTCACAGGAGTCACTAAATCACCCATACCCAGCAGTGAAATTTCTGGAGTGAGGACAGCAAGGGACCAAGGGTCCTGGAGCAATTTGTGTAGTGGGGGGGGGCTGAGAGCCATTGAACCAAACTGAAAAGGAGGACTTGTGGCACCTTAGAGACTAACAAATGTATCTGAGCATAAGCTTTCGTGAGCTACAGCCCACTTCATCGGACGCTGTAGCTCACGAAAGCTTATGCTCAAATAAATTTGTTAGTCTCTAAGGTGCCACAAGTACTCCTTTTCTTTCTGCAGATACAGACTAACACGGCTGCTACTCCGAAACCAAACTGTAAACCCTGCGTATGACGGAAACCACTTCAAGCCAGGGGGTGCGGCAGCGCTCCCAGCACCCGTGCAAGGGACCCAAATGTCGCTGAGCTGCATACTGAGGTAAATTGCACATTGGACTATATTTAGCAGGTGCTAACGCAGAGCCCAGAAAAGATAGCATAGCACAAGTGGAAACCGATGGGTGTGGGGCACTGGCTTACTATCACATCGGGGTACGCTTTCCCTGAAGAGTCAGCTCAGGCAATTAAACACACGTTAGCCCAGCTGGATAGCCCGATCCAAGTTCCCGTGTTCTCACTGCTGCTGCGCTCCCCTGTGTGTGTCAGTAGGACCGTTGGGGGCACATCCCATGGTTCTTTGTGTTGCGCTGCTCTGTGAGTCTTTCCCACTGAGCTGCGGGAGAACTCGTCCATCTTTCAGGGCATATCGGTGGGAAGGCTTTGGAAGACTTATCAGCACTTGAATGATTTAGCCTGTGTCCTCACTGCCAAAGCGGGAGTGCTAGCCTGGGCTGTAACCCATGTGCCAGCTAGCCCGGGTTAAAAACACCACCACATGCAGCTGAGTGGCTTGCGTGTGTGGACAGGAGGAGGGTTGGGGTAAAACCCTGGGCTAATGCTGCAGTCAAGACTTACCCCCAGGAGACTTCAACTCCTGCGTTTACCACAGGCTTTTCTTGTGTCTCGTTGAATCTCTCCGTGTCTGTTTCCCCTCTGTGCTTCCGCTGCGAGTGCTGATATGCTCTTTGAGGCAGAGACTTTCTCCCTGGGCGCTTGCCTTCCACCTAGTGTTTGTACAGCACCTAGCGCAATGGGGTCCTGGTCTGGGACTAGGGTTCCAAGGTGATATGGTAAGAAAAATAAAGAATAATAATGGGATTCTGATGTCAGTCGGGGCCTCTAAGCACTATTGTAACATATAACAGCAATGATCATTAAAATGGCCACACTGGTTCAGACCAATGGTTGATCTAGCCCATTGTCCGGTCTTCTGACAGGGGTCAATACCCGATGCTTCAGAGGGAATGAACAGAACAGGGTAATTGTTGAGTGATCCATCCCCTGTCATCCAGTCCCAGCTTCTGGCAAATCCATCCCTTTGCTGGGAAATTATTGAATGCTTAGGACCAGGGAGTAGATATTCTAGAGGGAAATAAATAGGCCGATAACTTTATTTTTACCAGCTCCCACCTCTACAAATATGTCACTGCTGCACAGTACCAAGGTGCTCATTAAAGTGTGGCTCAGCTTGGGACACTGAGAGTGAAATCTGGTCCCCACTGGAGTCAACCCTCATTCTGCAGAAATGGCACCATGACTGTGTCTGATTGGTTTGCATCTGGTATGTGCTCAGGTAGCAAGCAAAAGGAGGTTATTTCCTAACTGCCAGCCTCACAAATCAGCCCCGGGCTCTGACAAGCCAGCTGCTCTCTTTCCATTTGGTACGTCATCACCAGTAGCAGAGGTTCTGCATTCTGATATAGCCCCCCAGCTTCCCTATGCAACCTCAAGTGTCTTCCAATTCTACCTGCGGCTGTCCCGTGTAACCCGCTGAGTCTGAATTGTCTTTGCCCAGGTATCACTGGGGGCACTGTGTGAGATGGATAGAAACTAGATGAAGGAAACCAGGTTCATTTTGCATCGGCTGATGAGCAGCTGTCAACTGGAATCATTATTTGTATTACAGTAGAGCTTAGTGGCCCAGACTGAAATCAGGGCTCCATTGTGCTCGGCGCTGTACAGACCCGTGGTAACTGGCAGACCACGTTGTGAACAGTTATAATCTAAATAGATAAGACAGGCAAAGGCAGCATTATCATCATTTTACACATGGGGAACAGAGGCACAGAGCGATGAAGGCCCTGATTCTCCAAGGTATTTAACTGCTGCACTTCCACGTGGGCTGAAGGGACACAGGTCACCCAGCAGCTGAAGCTAGACCTTGTGAGTCTCAGGGTGTAGCTATGTTACAGTGGCACAGCTGCGGGGCTGTAACGCAGACGCTCCCTACGTCGCCGGAAGCGGTTTTCCTGTCAATGTAGGTAATCCGCCTCTCCAAGGGGCCGTAGCTAGGTCAACAAAAGAACCCTTCCATTGGTCAGTTGTTTCTACAGCGCAGGTTCGGCCGGCCTAACTACAGTGCTCACGGTGCAAAATTTTTCACAGTCCTGAGCGATGTAGCTAGGTTGACATACGTTTTAGGTGTAGACCAGCCTCAGTCCAATGTGTTAGCTACAAGACCAGCCTCCTGACATCCATGGTAGAGCAAGCACTACTCAGACCTGATCTACACTTAAAAATTAGCATGAACTAGCAATGGCGCTAAGGGCTGTGAAAAATCTTGTGCCCCGAGAGCCGTATTTAGGTCGACCTCACCCTTGGTGTAGATACAGCCACGTTGATGGAAGAATTCTTCCGTCGACCTAGCTACCAGGGCCTCCCAGAGGCGGCGGGGCAAGTGGGGCAATTGGCCCCGGGCCCCGCAGGGGCCCCCACGAGAGTTTTCAGGGGTCCCCAGGAGAATTTTCCGCGGCACTTCGGCGGCGGGTCCTTCAGTGCCGCCAAACGCACCCGGGGTGAAGGACCCGCCGCCGAAGACCCGCCGCCACTTCTTCCACTCCAGGTCTTCGGCGGCACTTCGGCGGCAGGTCCTTCAGTGCCGCCAAACACACCCGGAGTGAAGGACCCGCCGCCACTTCTTCCACTCCGGGCCACGCCCCCTCAGCCCTGCTGGGCATGCTCAGACTAGAGAGTAGGTATAAAAGGGAGCAGCTTGGCTCATTTACGGCTGACTGCTGAAGAGGTGGGATGCTTGCTGTGAGCTCCAGCCCAGGAACCGCGGGCGCCCTGGATGGCGGAAGCCAAAGAGGCTGAGACTCCAGGGGATGCCCAAGGAGTGACGGAGTTGCTGGGAGCTGCACAGACTGAGGAGCCCAGAGATGCTGGGACCCACTGCACCAGGGACAGGGTAGAAGTAGCTCAGGTGAACTAGTTATTGTGCCGAGTGGGGTCAGCGTACTTTGGGCAGGTTCCCTGCTGCCCCAGTGGTGGGCATACTGGCTGCTGACAGGCCCCTGAGCTGGGACCCAGTGGAGCAGGGAGGGTCCAGGTGCCCCTAACCGGCCAGCATCCACTCTGGGGCGGCCGCCCACTCTCCTGGCAGGCCACTCAGCCCTATGGAAGGGGCAATTACACTGACTCGGGCCACGAGGGCAGCCCTACTGACTCTTGCTGCTCGGCCATACCGCCTTGCTGAGCTGGGCGGCGAGATGTATGGGCCCGTAGTGCCTGGGCTCCAGCAATATTCACGGCCTGGGGGCCCGGCTCTGCCAATGTTTGGGGCCGGGTCTCTCCCCTGGCCCTGCCTCTAGCCCCCATGCACCTCCCCCAAGTGTCTCCAGGCCCCCACTTGCTCCTCTGCTCTACTGGCTCCTGGCATCAACTGCTGCCCCAGGGCCTTAGTGCCCCCCAGGGCCTTAGTGCCCCCCACACCACTAGTGCCAGGGCAGGCTGCCCCGAATCTGCCCTTCTGCCTTGGCCCCTTCCCTCTTCTGGCGGGACCCTCCACCAGCACAGGGGGGGCCCCCCTGCCTACAGTCACTGCTCCATGCTGGGCAAGGGGCAGCCCTGCCCCCAGTGAGGCTACAATGAGGGGCAGCAGCAGGGGAGGAGGTGCACATGTGATGGCGGCCCCCTCCCTGGCACCCACCAGGGGAGGCGAGGGGGCTTCCTGGACCTGAGAGGGGCCCTAGGAGCACGTGCAGAGACAGTGGTGCGAGGTGAGTGTTCTGCCAGCGGGGAGAGGGCTGGGGGGAGTGACTCTGACTCTGCTAACAGTGGGGAAAGGGTGATCTTGTACTTAAGGCATACAACTGGAACTCTGGAGATCTAGGTTCTATGTCCAGATTTACTAGAGAACGTTGGCCAAGTCCTTTTGTGCTTCATCTGCACAATGCTTCCCTGCTCCACAGGAGATCTGTGAGGATAAAGCCAAGAATGTAGGAGCAAAATGAGAAGGGTCAAGGCAAAAAACAAGATTAAGCTAGCTAGGAACATAAAGGGTAATGAGACAACATTTTACAAATGCATTAGAAGCAAGAGGAAGACCACTGCTCTCTGAGGAGGGAAAGCCAATAACAGAAAATGCAGCAATGGCTGAAATGTTAAATGCCTTTTTTGTTTGCTTTCATCAAAAAGGTTATCAGTGATCGGATGACTAACATATGGAACATCAGTGTAAAAGGGGCAGAAGCTGAGGCTAAAATAGGTAAATAACAAATTAAGACTTGGACAAGTTAGATGTCTTCAAGTTGACAGGGCCGGTCAAAATACATCCTAGAATATTTAAGGAACTGGCTGAAGAGATCTCTCAGCCATTAGTGATGCTATTTGAGAACTCGAGGAAGACAGGAGAGATCCCAGAGGACTGGAAAAGGGCAAATGTAGTGCCCATCTATACTTATGAGATGTATTAGCAGGAGTGTTGTGAGCAAGACACCAGAAGTAATTCTTCTACTGTACTCAGCCCTAATAAGGGCTCGATTGGGTATTGTGTCCAGTTCTGGGCACCACACTTGGGAAAAGAGTGGACAAATAGGAGAAAGTCCAGAGAAGAGCAACAAAAATGATTAAAGGTATGAAAAACATAAGCTATGAGGAAATATTGAAAAATTTGGTTTGTTTAGTCTGAAGAGAAGACAGAGGGGGACAGACTGACATAAGTCTTCAAGTATGTAAGAATTTGTTATAAACAGGAGGGTGATAAATAGTTCTCCTTACCCACTGAGGATAGGACAAGAAGCAATGGGTTTAAATTGCAGCAAGGGAGATTTAGGTTAGACATTAGGAAAAACTTCCTAACTATATGAGTAGTTAAGCACTGGAACAAATTACCCTGGTTGTGGAATCTGTTGCTGGAGACTTTTAAGAACCGATTAGACAACCACTTGTCAGGGATGATCTAGATCAGGGGTGGGCAAACTTTTTTGGCATGAGGGCCACATCTGGGTATGGAAATTGTATGGCGGGCCATGAATGCTCACAAAATTGGAGATTGCAGTGTGGGGGGGGGTGAGGGCTCTGGCTGGGGGTGCAGGCTCTGGGGTGGGGCTGGGGATGAGGGGTTTGGGGTACAGGAGACTGGGACTTAAGTCCAGGCTGGGACTAAGCGATTCAGAGGTTGGAAGGGGGATCAAGGCTGGGGATGTTGGGGCATGGGTGGAAGTCAGGGGTACAGACTCCTTGTGGCGCTTACCTCAAGCAGCTCCCGGAAGTAGTGGAATGTTCCCCCCCCCCTCCAGCTTCTATGCAGAGGCGTGGTCAGGCGACTCTGCGTGCTGCCCCATCTGCAGGTGCCGCCCCTGCAGCTCCCATTGGACACTGTTTTTGGCCAATGGGAGCTGCAGAGCTGGCGCTTGGGATGGGGGCAGTGTGCAGAGCCCCATGGCTGCCCCTAAGCGTAGGAGCTGGAGGGGGGACATGCTGCTGCTTCCAGGAGTAGCGCAGAGCTACGGCATGCAAGGAGCATGGAAAGCCCTGTCCCTGCTCCCCCGCTGGAGCTCGAGGGTCAGATTAAAAGGTCTGATGACCTGGACACGGAGCCGTAGTTTGCCCACCCCGATCTAGATAATACTTAGTTACTGCCATGAATGCAGGAGACTGGACTAGATGACTTATGGAGGTCCCTTCTAGTCCTACAATACTAACGTTTGTAACAGTGTTAGGGGGGTCACATCTGTAAAATGGATACATTAGTCACAGTGATTGTACCTATGATGTGGATGTGGTGCTGGGGACTTAGGTAAATTCTAGATCTACATATCAAAGAAGAGTCTGGCAGGCTTCATGCTGGTAGAAAGTTATTAATATTCTATTAAAATTAATATTACATAAGTAATAAAATTAAAATATGTAGTGTTTGGACTTTCCTAAATGTTGGTAAATGGATGCCTGTAATGCTCATGTGCTGATCTCTGCATTTCTCCTGTTAAAAGTAATATCTGTACATTTGTATTACATAACTCTCACTTGCCTGGCTCCGATCCCATGATGATAAGACACAAAAGCATGGAGATACTGGGCCAAACCAATGGTCCATCTAGTGCAGTATGCTGTCAGCTGACAGTAGCCAATGCCAGATGCTTCAGAGGGAATGAACAGAATAGGGCAATTATTAAGTGATCCCACTCCCAGCTTCTGGCAGTTAGAGTTTTAGGGACATCCAGAGCACGGGATTGCATCCCTGATCATCTTGGTTAATAGCCACTGATGAACCTATCCACCATGATTAATTAATCATAAAAAGGGCTACACACCTCAGTGGAAAGAATGGTCAGATAATGCCCATTAAAAAGCACATGTCCAGAGGAAACTTCTCAATACAGCAGAAAAAAAACCAGTTTGTTGGACAATGGGGAAAAGGAAACTCCCAACCAGGGATGGGTCACACATGATGACTTCACCGAAGAATTACCTCATGGATTACGCCCCCTTTTGCATCTGTGAGCCTTGGTGTCAGAACAGTTACATGGCAGCATTTTCAGATAAAAGTTGTAGGGTGGAAGGAAACAGGGTTCTTTTTAACAGACTCACACCTGAGGCAAGGATTTTGTCTACCTAGTAAAGGACCCCCTAGCTGCCACAGCTGGGATAAGCCTCAGAAGCTGAACCTGTAAGACTGGGTTGAACAAAAGTTGTATAAGATAATAACCTACAATTATGTCTTTGTCTGTCTGTGTCTTTAGTATTCTTAGCATTGTGCAAATATCTCTTGTTTCATTTTCATTTAATTAATAAAGCTTACGTACATTTAATACAGGATCGGACTGAGCATTGCCTTATTGGGTAAAAGAGAGAGATCTAAGGAGGACCGACTTGTGGTGTGTGCTTGGTCTTTTTGGAACAGAGAAAGTTGGATTTTCTGTGACATTATGGTCTTCTTAGCGTATGCACAATGTGCCCCAGGTAGCACATAAGGATTCATCACCAAAATTGGCCCGCTGGTAAAAGGGCCTAACCTCCCAGGGGTCCACTTACATGGTGTCAAGAGGGCCGGGCTTTTTGAAGGGGTCTGTTTGAAGTCTACATTGAGGCTGGCTAAAGCTTAGGGAGTTAATAAGCAGAGCAGTTAGCTGGTGTGTCTAAGGAGTTAGATCCACAGCTGGCACTGGGTTAACTTCACCATTATTGAACTGTCTGCCCTGAAGTTAAACCCATGGTCTCGAAATACCAAGGGGCATGACAGTGGATCAGGAACTGAATTGAATCAAGACCACCAAAAGAATGGCCTTTTCTATTGGTCGCTGATCAGCTGTTGGATGGGGATGGCTTCTGGCCATCACTGACCTGACCAGCTAGCCAACAGGCTTGATGTCAATTCACTGTTCACTATTTACTCCCCTGTTTCTCAGGCCGCTCCTTCTTGTTGTGGCAACCTATCCTTCCACCCTTGCTGCATCCTCTTCCCTACACAGCTCTAAGATAGTCATTCTGAGGGTACTTCGGGAAGTAAAGCCAGCTACTTGTTTAGCTCTAAACATGCATCGGAGCTAGTGTGCAAATCTCCCTGTCACATTGTGCGTTCTGTTGCATTGCAGCAAATCAGTTTAACAGGCACCGCAAAATCCAGTCTTGCTGAAGCTATGGGGAGCTTCCAAGTGGTCTTTGTCTGTAGGTTTGGCTTATAGAAACTTCCAGCTGAATTCTTTAGGGATATCCCGGAATGGGTTCGACTGTTTAGCATTAGAAGGATGAGATGGAGAAGAGCTATTAGGTTGTTGTTAATTAGTATAGAATTGTATGACTGGAAGAGATCTCAAGATGGTATCTAATCCATCGTCCCCACGCAGAGGTAGGATTAAGACATTGCCACGGTGAGCCCTAACACTAGATAGGTAACCACTTCAGAGCAGGCTGCAAAACCACAGTCATCCTTCCAGCGTTCAGAGCCCGCTGCTTACTAGCAATGGGTCCTACACATTGAATGTGGAGCCAATGTCTCATCATGGTAACACTTGTAGGCCCCGCTCAGGGCTCCATTACGCTAGGTGCTGTACACACACATAACAAAAAGGCAGTCCCCGCCCCAAGGAGCTTATGATCTAAGTATAAGATGAAAGACAACAGAGATACAGGCAGATTAGGGGAGTGCAATGCAACAGTGAAACTGTTTTAATCGCTGTGACAAGCAGGTTGCATCATCTGCTTAAAAATTGTTAAGTATTTTGTAGGCATCATGGGAGGGGTGAGAGAGATTTCATGGAAGATCAAGGAGAGATTTGATGGAAGATAACATAGAGACCTTGTAGATTTTTACAGGACACTCCTCCCATGTATAAGGGACCGCCTGGGAGAAAACACAAAGTACCAACCCATCAGGGAGACATCAGAACCCCCTATTGAATCTTCAGCATCACTTCCTGCAGCATGTAGTCCCTGGGAGCCACAACTGCTGTGAGGGGTGAGCTGCAGGGGACTCCTGGGGACATGAGGCATGACGTGTGTGTAACTTAAAGTAAAGGGGTTACCTGATTCATTTTACACCTCTGTGATTGTTGCTTTTCTTTGTCCAGCCCCCCTGCCACACCCCTTTATGTGTAAGTCACACTAGTTTTGCATACCCACAAAATGTCAAATCAGAGCGTTACACACTACTTGGCCATTGGCCACACTTACACCCAAGGTATAATTTACAGCACTGCAGACTTTGGACCAGTGCCATCCAGGAGGCTGGCCTTTGCTTACTCCATGCAGAACTGGGTCCCTGATATTTAAACCTGTTTTTTAATTCCTAAAAATAAATGACATTCTCATCAGGTTAGCGCCAACATTATTATAGGCTTTTCAACGGATTCCACGTTTTGCCTTCAGTTACAACATTAAAACAACCAGTTTGAAACCACAAGGATAATTGCAACTTTCTGGTTCAGCTCTATCTTCCAGCTCATATCAAGCCAAGTTACTTTGAATATATCAAAGTTCACAGGATGCATAATGAATACAGCAAGGTCAAAACTAGAGTCATGGGGATCTATTGCTAATCATAGAATCGTAGGATTGGAAGGGACCTTGAGAGGTCATCTAGTCCGGTCCCCGGCACTCATGGCAGGACTAAGTATTATCTAGACCATCCCTGACAGGTGTTCGTCTAACCTGCTCTCCAATTATGGAAATTCCACAACCTCCCTAGGCAATTTATTCCACGGCTTAACCACCCTGACAGTTAGGAAGATTTTCCCAATGTCCAACCTAAACCGCCCTTGCTGCAATTTAAGCCCATTGCTTCTTGTCCTATCCCCAGAGGTTCAGGAGAACAATTTTTCTCCCTCCTGCTTGTAACAACCTTTTATGGCCTTGAAAACTGTTACCATGTCCCCTCTCAGTCTTCTCTTCTCCAGACTAAGCAAACCCATTTTTTTCAATCTTCCCTCATAGGTCATGTTTTCTAACCTTTAATCATTTTTGTTGCTCTTCTCTGGACTCTCTCCAATTTGTCCACATCTTTCCAGAAATGTGGCGCCCGGAACTGGACACAATCCTCCAGTTGAGGCCTAATCAGCTCAGAGCAGAATGGAAGAATTACTTCTCATGTCTTGCTTACAACACTCCTGCTAATACATTCCAGAATGATGTTCTCTTTTTTTTGCCACAGTGTTACACAGTTGACTTACATTTAGCTAATGAGAGGGACTTTCATAGTATGCCACAAGGGGTAGATTTCAGAGTAACAGCCGTGTTAGTCTGTATTCGCAAAAAGAAAAGGAGTCCTTGTGGCACCTTAGAGACTAACCAATTTATTTGAGCATGAGCTTTCGTGAGCTACAGCTCACTTCATCAGATGCATACCGTGGAAACTGCAGCAGACTTTATATATACACAGAGAATATGAAACAATACCTCCTCCCACCCCACTGTCCTGCTGGTAATAGCTTATCTAAAGTGAGCATCAGGTTAGGCCATTTCCAGCACAAATCCAGGTTTTCTCACCCTCCACCCCCCCACACAAATTCACTCTCCTGCTGGTGATAGCCCATCCAAAGTGACAACTCTTTACACAATGTGCATGATAATGAAGTTAGGCCATTTCCTGCAGATTGTATTCTGGGTAGATTGTATTCTCTCCTGCTTTGCACACGTAAAGGAAACCAGGAAGGGAAATCAGCAACCTACCATAGAGCAACAACCGGTCCAGAATTAGTGTAACATACTGACCAAGTGTGACTTTGTCTGCCTCTGGTGTCTGGAGTATTAACCTGCTACTGCTTGCAAGGTAATGGAGCTGGTTTTAAGAATAGGAAAACACGACATTTGGAAGAGAGGGAGCTGCAACAAGAAGAGGCCAGAAAAATGACCATTTGAGAGCTGTAGCTGCTTGACTCTGACAGATTTAAAGGGCATGCTGGGGGGAAAAAAACAGTTCCTGCAAGACGCCACTCCTGCACTGGGACAAGGGGGTCCCAGAAGAGGATGCTCCTTTGGAAAGAGGGGCTTCTGTGTGCTGCACTGTGTTCCTGTATCACAGGCACACATAATGCCTACTCTTACCCGGTGCTGACCACTCCTGCTATGCTCACAGCAGCTGGGAGCACTTAGCACCTTGCAGGGAAAAAGCCCTTGTTGAGAGTCAGGGGTGCACTCATGTGCAGTGGGTCATGATATATGGAATCACCGTCCTTTTAAAACAGAAGGCATCTATTACTTGGAACAGCTGTCTACTGCACACACAAGTTCACAAACAATGTGGACTTAAGGTTGCATGCAGAAGTGCCTGGGCTCCACCGAACATGAGAGTTTAATGCTTAGCTCGCAACACAGCCGTGCCAACTTAACTCTGCCCCTTTGGATCCCTGACCTAAGGAATCCCTCCTGGAGAATACAGCACCCGAAGCTTCCCTCATTTTCTGCCAATTAACTGCAAGTGATCCTTACTGCATGAGTGCTGCACAGAGTACAGGAACACCATGGGAGCCTATGAGTGGGAGTGCCAATTTGGAGTTGCACTGGGCACAGAGTGAATGGCAGGTGCGGGTAGGGAGAGGGAAGATATTGCTACATTCCCAGTTCTTATTGCCATCCCACTGGGGGCAGTGTTGCGGTTGTGTGGCTTAAACCCATTGCATCTCACTCCAGTGCATCAGGACATTTTGATGGAAAATTAGTTTTTCAACTATACAAACGTTTTAAGTGTCTGCTTTCCACAAACCAAAAATTGATTTTTCATCAAATAATCAAATGGCCAAAATATTTTGGCCAAAAATGGAAAAATGTTGATTTGGAAATGCTGCTGTGGTGTCTCCTAACCTCATTCTCCTGGGTGGGCTGGGCTCCCTGGCCAGGCTACATCTCCCATGATGCACCATGGCCGTGGACTCCCAGGCTATCCCACCTCCATCGCCACCAAGGAAGAGTGTGGTGCCTCATGGGAGATGTAGTCTGAACAGAGAGCGCAGCCTGTCCAGGGGAATGGGAACACAAGCTAACTCATCTACAGTTCCCTTCAAGCACTGCAACAGATTTTCTGAATCAACATTTTTTTGGTTTTCAAGTTAAAACATTTCAATTTTAGAATTTTCACAGAAAATTCAAAAAAATTCCTTCATAAAAAATAAATGAAAATACTTTACAATGTGCAATAAGAAATGCATCACACTTTTGATAACATGTATAAATCTATGTGGTGATGTTTTTTTTTCCTGGTTTCCCTGTTTTTTCCCCCGTTTCCTTCCAAAATGAAATGATTTGTCTGTTACTTTGCTGAGATTTGCTCCGTTTTAAGATTTCCTATGATCAGATTGAACTATACGGTCCTTTGCGATCTTGCTAGATTCATCCAAGCCATCAGCCGTGTTTTGATGGCCAGTGTTAACAACTGTAACAGAGCACTTCTAATCATTTGATGAGGTTTTAATATCTCAGGTAACCCATGGATTTTTTTTTTAATAAGAGGGAGAATTTAAAAAGTGAACATAAATGTATATTGTGCTTGTAATAGACTTTGGAATTAATCAGGATATATTATGTGAGCCTGAAATATTAACTTTCAAAATTCTTAGCCCCCCACAACACACTTTGGAGTTGATCCTCTGTGGTGCTGAGTGCCTGAGCTTTCATTAGGCCTTACTCATATGAATGAAGCTTGGAGGACCAGTCATTTTAATGGCAGATCTGAGCACCTACTGATATGGCAGTCCTTGTACCTGTATGGTCTAGCTCTAGCCCTAGCCCTGTGTTAACAGATGCAGGGTGGTAAGAATCATTCCAATTTTTACAGCACCCAGCGCCAGGGGGACCCACTCCCTCAGGAGGCCTTTCTGTGCTACTATAATATAAATCCATATTTACTAAGAATAACAATTAGCCTCTCAAGGGATCAGACCCTTACCATCTGAATTGAAGCTACATCATCCATGAATTTCACTTTTTGCTCTCTTTCCTCTCTTGCGCTTTAATGTTTTTTTTTATCAATTTCCCCCCCTTCACTGCAGCGTGTGGATATGAAGCGTTGGAACAGAATTAGTACTGAAAGTATTTTCTAGTGTATCTGGATACTAACATCACTTCACCTTAAAAGCTAAAATTAAAATCATATTATCAATTATAATCCTGGGGGAACCACATACCAAACATTAGCAGAAAACACCTTCTTACGCATGCAAGGAAAATCATATGGGAGAAGAGCATCTGTTATTAACATCTGAGTGCAAATTCTTTCCACCTGTCATGGGCAGAGAGTCAAAAACCCTTCATCTTCTGCATAGCTCTCAAGAAGCTGTACACGTAGAGGACACTGTAAATTACATTAAGTGACTTTCATCGTGGCCTGTATAGATGATATTTCAAAATATCCCGTACGCTAGTGCTAGAAAGGCAACTGGAGATGATGGCTCAACTGATCAGGTTGCACATTCCAGCAAGCGGGACAGAGCTGTCGAATGGTCTAATTTCCTGAGCAAAAATACGTAGTGAAGCAGAGAAGATCACTTATCAGAGCAAATGCAGCAGGTATATGGAGAGAAAAGCTAGAAGCAAAGGAGCAGAAATAAACCACCTTACCAGCAAAAATGGCCTTTGGTCAGAGACAGAGAACTAGAGGTTTGACAAATGTATTCATTAAGAGGCAGTGTGGTCCAATGGACAGAGCACTGGACTGGGACTCAGGAGCAGCGTTCTGCCACTAACCTGCTGAGTGAGTCTCTGTGCCTGTTTCTCCTCCCACCTTTTGTCTGCCTTGTCTATTTACTTCTCAGTGCAGGGCCCGTCGCTCCCTATGTGTTTGTACAGCGCCTAGCACAATGGGGCCTCGATCTCAGTTGGGGCTTTTAGGTTCTACGGTAATATAAAGAAAAGCACTATTCTGTGTTTGCTGGAGGGGGTTCCCAGCAGTGCTTGAGTCCTAGAAAAAGGGCCTGAACTCTCTTCTCCTTTGGAGCCCTGCAGAACACCATGAACCCTCCCTGCTCTAAGACAAGGGGATGAAATAACAAAGCATTGACAGCAGCTCAATAAAACTCTAGGCAAAAAAGCCCTGCAAACTTTAACTCCCCCTGAAATTCGTAATCAAAGGGTACAGAAGACAGTGAATTTCTGTTCCAGGATCTATAGTCTAGTGTTTGTTTGGTAGTTACAGCATTGCTAATCCCAAGCATTCAAAAAACCACAGTCAGGTCCCCAAAAAATGTGACGGGATTTAAATGTATCAGGGGATTTTTTTAAAAAATCATTAGTTTGTGGAGGTTTTTTATTTGCCTTCTAGTCTTCCAACCTCTAGCTTTCAAGCTTTTCTCTGCAACGGAGAGGATTAAATATGGACTTAATTGTCTGAAATGGCAGCTGAGATTCTCACACCATCCCATGACTCCAGGAGTGGGGATCTTAAGGAAAATTCAATATACCATGAGATCTGTGATGAAATTGGAAGTTGGCAACACAGTAGTTAGTAAAGTCTGTAAATGCGTTTTAATAACTGTCCCTTTCCTGCTTGTAACTATAGAAAAAAACCTATATTTATATCTATATTTGAGATACATTTGTTGTGCTTTTATTCAAGCACAAAAGTGAGTTTTTTAGGGGGTGGGAAAAGAGGATGATGTCTATTTATCTAGCTATCTATAGAGCAGAGCAAAATGTTCTGGACTAATAGTTCATTCAATCTAAAATGCAGCTTTGGTCGACCCAAAACGATTCACAAATTTGATGTGAATAGTTTTGGCCATTTACAAAGCAGAGAAGAAGGAAGTGGGGCTGCTGTCCCCTCTCCTAAGCTTTTGTGGTTAGTGCATTGACCCAGGATGTGGGAGGCCCAGGTTTGAATCCCCACTCTGGAAAAGGCCTGAAATGAACTTTTTCCAATTCACCAAAAATTCCCAAAAAATTCTGATTTGGTTTGAACCATCTTTTCCCCCCAAAACTGCCACCAAACTGAAAAATCAATTATTTGACCAGTTCTGGACTACCTAAGGTACTTATCTGACCCCCACTACTGTGGTATCTGAGGGCCTCACAACACCCTTGTAAGGTAGGGCAGTGCTGTTACCCCCATTGTACAGATGGGGACTAAGGCATAGAGATACTATAGAGGTCAGATTTGTAAAGGTATTTACATGATTTAAAGATGTACATAGGCACCTTGTGAGGTTTTCAACATTTTCATTAATTACTTGGATAACACAGTAAAAAGTAAGCTTATAAAATGTACGGATGACTCCATGCTGGGAGGGGTTGCAAGCACTTTTGATGGCGGGACTAGAATTCAGACCAACCTTGACAAATTGGAAAATTATCAACAGGATGAACAATCAACAAGATGAAATTCAATAAAGGCAAGTGCAAAATATTTCACTCAGGAAGGAAAAATCAGAGGCACAAGAACAAAACGGGAAATAACTGGCTACGGGGTAGTATTGCGGATAAGGATCTAGGGGTGATAGTGGGTCTCTAATGGAATACGAATCAACCACGGGATGCAGCTGCTGAAAAGGCTAATATTGTGGGGTGTGTTAACAAGACTGTTGAATGTAAGACACGGGAGGTAATTGTCAGTAATACTCCGCACTGGTGAGGCCTCAGCTGGAGTACTATGTCCAGTTTTGGGACGCACACTTGAAGGAAGATGTGGACAAATTGAACGGAGTCCAGAGGAGAGTAACAAAAATAATCAAAGATTTAGAAAACCTGACTTTTGAGGAAAGGTTAAAAAAACTTGGCATGTTAAGTTTTGAGAAAAGAAGGCTGAAAGGGGACCTACTAACAGGCTTCATATGTGTCAAAGGCCATATGAAAAAGAAAACTGTGTCAATTGTTCTCCAAGTCCACTGGAGATAGGACAAGAAGTGATGGGCTTAATCTGCAGCAAGGGAGCTTTAGGTTAAATATCAGGAAAACTTTTAAACTGTAAGGATAGGTAAGATCTGGAACAGGCTTCCAAGGGAGGTTGTGAAATCCCCATAATTGAAGGTTTTAAGAACAAGCTGGACAAACACCTGTCAGGGATGGTCTAGGTTTCTTTGGTCCTATGTCTGCACAGGGGGCTGGACCAGATGACCGCTTGAGGTCCCTTCTAGCCTGACATTTCTATGAACCTGCAAGATGTGGTGTGTGGCAGGACCTTTACATCTGTGCAAAGCCCCATGGCTTTCAACAGGACTCTAAAGATTTGCCTGTGCAAATCTATTTGCAGGATTGAGCCCCAAGTCATTAAAAATCATCAGCTGTTCCCACATCAGAGACCTTCTGGTAAACTGAAATGTATTCAGCGTGCTAGCAATATTGTCTTTCCAACAAAACAGGCTAGAGCTGGTCAGAACTGTTCAAAACAAAAATGGTTTGCGCTGAAATTTGGCCTTTGTCAAATAATGGATTTTTTTTGTTTTGTTTTGCAAAACTTTTTTTTTGCTTTTGTTTGTTTTAATTTTTTGTTCTTCAAAAAAAATCCAATGGAAAATTGAGGCTTGAGTCTATCTGTTTTGTGACAGACAAGCAGACTGACAGATAGCACCACACTATTTTTCATATTGCCACTGGGTAACTTTTGATTGCTTACGTGGTGGGTTGTTTTGGGTTTTTTTTTCTAACTTGGAACATTATGTTTTCAAATGATTGAGATTGCAAAAGAGAAACGTTCTGTTTCTGTAAAGAAGTTCTGTAGGAAAACAGGTGATAACAAAACACAGCAGGATAGACCTTGCTTCTGACTTTGCCAAAACACCCACCGAAATTATTTTCCCCACATTTTCCACAACAAGCTCTTGAAAAACAAAGGGAGGAGGCCTCAGCAGAATCTCTCTCTTCAGCATCAAAACAACTCACATGCTACGGGCAGGTGTTCAAAGGTTCTCAGAACTGGCTTAACTGTTCCCATTTGAAGTCAATAGCTCCCCGAGCACTTCTGAATACCCTGCCCTACATATCCTCCCCGTCAAACTTATCCCAGTGCAGCAGAGCCAGATTCTGATTCCCAGGCACACGTGAATAACACCTTGCTACATGAATAGTCTCATTAAAATCAATGAGGTGACTCACAGAGTTAGGGCCAGATCCTCAGATGTGTTTAGGCCATGCCAAAGGAGTTGGGTGCCTAAGTGTGGCTGGGAGATTCTGGGCCTTAGATGCTACTCAACATGAGTAAAGGGATCAGAATCTGGCCCTGAGAAAAGAGATGGACCTGATTATCTGGGAATCAGAAACATCTGCTGCTCTGGGGGCCTCAACTGTCCCAGACACATACACTGGCCATTGTACTGTCCCGCGCCTTCGGAAACTAACAGCCAGCAGCATGTGGTGGGAAATGATTCCATCCTTGATAGGAAAACCTTTCACATCCATCAGCAAGGTTTTCTATAGAATGTGACCAGCAGAAGAACGGGCCAATTATTTCCCCTCTCTTATTTGTGGTTTTCCACCTGACTTGTGGCTGTGAAGGTCATTCCTGGTTTTTTTGCAAGTATCAATTTGTTTCCCTCCCCCACGCCTTTCCTTCCTAGGCGGTGGCTCTGGATGATGAACTAGACACTGCGGTCAAAATTGCACATTCAGTCTTGCAAAAACCAAAGGCGAGCAAAACTGGAGATGCACTGGATTGGCTCAGACATGTGCGGACGTAAGAAGGCCTTGGGAAGCCTCCAGTGACCCATGGGGAATTTACCACCTGCCATTATGGAGTTCAAACTCAGTTATCATTATAATGCCCACAAGACATTCACTGGAAAGAACTATGCCATAGACTAGGAAATCTGTGTGTGATCATGCAGGCTGAAGGGAGGTTCAAATCTGGAAAAGGGCCCCCCATGTTCATTGTCCATCAAAGGTGATTGTGTAGTCAATTGGTCTGGGCCTCGTTCCCTGCAGTTACTGCATGGTCTCTAGTCCTTGAAGCAAGGGGTGGGTTTGCTACAAGAGGAAGAATGGTCATATGGTTAGGGTAATAAATTGGGAAGAAGGAGAAATTGGTTCTATTGCTGTTTGTATAGGACACTTCCTACTTTGGGTTTGATTCCCACCTCTGTCACATCTTTCCCATGTGCCCTGGGGCAAGTCACTTTATGTCTCTGTGCCTCCCCGCCCTGTCTGCAAAATGGGGAGAACAGAGGTTCCCACTCCTGCAGGCTGGTCCAATAAGTTATCCCAGTTTGTGAGGTTGTCTAGTGAGGGATGCCATAGAAAAGGCTGCTCAGAAAGGAAACAGTTCCGTATGCAGAAAAGGATGGGGGGAGGGATAGCTCAGTGGTTTGAGCATTGGCCTCCTAAACCAAGGGTTGTGAGTTCAATCCTTGAGGGGGCCATTTAGGGAGCTGGGGCAAACATTGGGGACTGGTCCTGCTTTGAGCAGTGGGTTGGACTAGATGACCTCCTGAGATCCCTTCCAACTTTGATATTCTATGATGCATAACTAAACAATGAGGATAGACAAATATTGAATACCTGCCTTATTTTCTAAGCATCATCTGCCCTTTGCACTAAATGAGGCAGGGGTTCTGTGGAATAGGTAACTAATCCTGTATATAAAGACTATCATAAATTATATGCACAAGTGACCTTTAATATTTGCCATGTCTTTGCCTTTTGAATGCAATCTTAATGTTTTAAATATCATTTTTTCATATGGAAAATATATTGATTTGTGCACCATGGACTCAGTCCCACCTCTATTGAATCCAGCTCTATTTCCCAGATTTTAAGCGTCAGTATTGACAGGTATCCAGACTATTCCAGGTATTCGGTGTTCCTTCTTGATGGGTGGGGAAGGTTTATGAAATTGTTTTGTAACCTGGCAATAACTTACCAAAGCCAAGTTCCAGCTATCATGTTCCTACAGAAGTCTCTTTGGAAGATGCTGTATGAGAAATCAGCTGTACCGAGGTCACAGTTCAGGGTAACTGCACCTATACTCCCCCTCTGTAGTACAGCAAGGGCACCTACTCTAGGCACCCAGTTTCTCAGCTCTCACCTCTCTAGGGTGGAAACCTGCATCTCTCTCCCTCCAGACCAGATGTGATGTCCCATGTCTGGGAATCCCCAGACAGCAGTTGCATCCTGGCCTCCACCCAAGGTCTTCTGAAAGCTAGTAGGCCAAGGAGCTAGTACAACTATACCTCAGCCAAGACACCACCCATGGGAGCCCTGATTGGAGCATTGCCCAGCTCCACTGATTGGTCGAACCATGCTATTTAAGCCAGAAGGCGGCACAGGAAAATTTGTCCTAGCAACAAGGTGATTTCTCACTGTGGCTGCATTGGACCCTGCTTGTGCCCTACTCCTGTACTCAACCCTGTTCCTGATTCCTGCTCCGCTCCCGAGTCCTGCCTCACCCCTGCCTTCGCTTCTGTATCCATTATGCTTGATCCTCGCCTCTCTTCCAGTTCCTGCCCTTACACCTCACCTCCAGTCACCAGTCCTGGGGTCCAACCCCGGTCTCCAATTCTGACCTTGACTCTGGCTTTAGGCTTGGCTCTGGCATTTTGAAAGTGACCTCAGCTCTGACCTTCAGCTTCGATTCCTGGTTCTGACTCTGGCTCGACCCCTGGCTCTGGTAATTGGCAGTTGAACTAGTGCTGATGCTTGGCTTTGTTCACCAACCTGGATACCTGCTCTGCCCACTAGACCTGACTCCTGCTCTAGGCCTGACCATCTACGTCGTCATCCATAACAGCAGCGTTTCTCCAGGCTGCACAGTTCCCTGCCTACTCCATGAATTCAACAGCAAGTCAGACTGCAAAAGCAGGCCTGCTTTGCTTTCTCCTCAGAAGCTACAAACAGGGTAATTGCCCATAGGTACGTGATACCACACAACTCCTTCTAAGAAAGCACATTGATTCTTAAGGTAAAAGCATTACAGAGAAAACATATTAAAACAATAACAGAACCTACACACATGCTGATAAGCTAATCAGAGATCACTCAAACTCCAGAAAGAGCTCTAGTAGGAGTCCGTACTTCAAACCTCACACAGGAGTTTTTCTATGGTTACAAGTTCATAACAGCTTTTGCTCAGAACAAGAACCCCATGAATCTGAGAGTCATTCCTTTATCCACTTTGGGTCTTTGATCTGCAAAAGACAATGCCAGAAAAGGGTCCTTACCTCAGGGCGAAGCTTCAAAAGGTTGGGTCTTTGCACAACCAGAGGTGGTCATTTGCATTCCCCTCTCCTCAGGTATTTGCTAGGATCCCCACATAACTTTGGGAGGCTCATTGTTTAAATTAGTCCTTTGATGCTCATAACACTTCCCAAGGCTTACTTTGGTTATGTATTCCCCCAAGAAAAGTTAAGAACATAGAGCGGCCATACTGAGTCAGACCAAAGGTCCATCTAGCCCAGTATCCTGTCTTCCAACAGTGGCCAATGCCAGGTGCCCCAGAGGGAATGAACAGAATGGGTAACCATCAAGTGATCCATCCCCTGTTGTCCACTCCCAGCTTCTGGCAAACAGAAGGTAGGGACACCATCCCTGCCCATCCTGGCTAATAGCTATTGAAAGACTTATCCTCCATGAACTTATCTAGTTCTTTTTTGAACCCTGTTATAGTTTTGACCTTCATATTATCCCCTGGCAAAGAGTTCCACAGGTTGACTGTGTGTTACATGAAGAAATACTTCCTGTTTGTTTTTAACCTGCTACCTATTAATTTCATTGGGTGACCCCTGGTTCGTGTGTTATGTGAAGGAGTAAATAACACTTCCTTATTCGTTTTCTCCGCACCAGTCAAGATTTTATAGACCAAGTTCCAGACAATCCCACAATAATACATACACTTTTTATTAATACTATGGACACTGAAGATACTTAATTTAATAAAGGCAATAATATTTTTCAAGGACATTGCTGTATTTTTCACACCAGGGTTTAAAGGAAGTGAGGTGGGAAGTGACACGTAGGAATTCCCAGCATTCCATTCTGATGCCAGTGACAGAGTGTGAGGTCAGAAGGGACCATTTCCATCATCTAGTCTGACCTCCTGTACCTCACAGGCCACAACCACCACCTAGCACCTGCACACTTAACCCAATCGAGCTGAGCGATAGCAGAATGCTGGGGCTTTCCAATTTGGCTTCCCAGTGGAGGAGAAATCAGTGACATAGAGGGTGGGGTATATTCTAAGTGTAACTTGCTTTACACACACACACACCAGTTCTGAAATAAGACGGTGAAACATCACACAGGGCAACCCCTGCTAGGAATCTCAGTCCAACATCAATGTCCAGTGAGCAACTCTGCCTCAAGAAATATTCAGATCAGGGCCCAAGGCAGAGAACAAAGTTTCCCACTGCTTATACCACTCCACCTCTCCCAAAGCTGCCAAGTCTAGGCAAATCTATGTATAACCCAAAATCCAACACCTCCACCTCATGGATTCGCAAGAGTCAAAACTCCTTTCCACACTACGAAAAAGAAACTGGAAGATCGTGTAACAGCGCCACCCACTGACACCTGCCACAACACAAAGAAATTCTATCACTGCTCTCCACCCTTTCAAATTTCTTCCATTTATTTTAAATAAATCAGGTGAGCCCATGAACAATTCCTAATATTTTTGCGAAGTAACACTGTGTTAATACGGCCGCCTTTCAACACAAACCCTTCTCCTGGGAACTAGTTTCTCATGTCTTTTTCGACTCAGTGCAAATCTCTTTAAAATACCAGGAATACAGGAGTCTTTGCAAAGTGACTGGAATGTCTTTCAGGGGCCATATATTTTGATTTCTCCGCCTTACGTAGACAGGTGCCAAAAAGTTGCATGAAGTTTGAGGAAAGAAAAATAAACTCAGAAGAATGGTTATTACATGGAAGGATGACCCTGCGGTTAAGGCATTAACTTGGGAGTCAGGAAATCTGGGTTCAGTTCCTAGCTCTGGCATTAGCTTGTTGAGAGAGTTTGGACAAGTCAATTCAACTTTGTCTCTCAGCTCATCATCTGTAAAATAGAGATTATTATTGTTTATATTGTGCTAGCACCTAGAGGCCTCAACTGATATCGAAGCTCCATTATGCTAGGCGCTGTACAAACACATAGTAAGAGAATTTCTGTCCCATATAGAATCTAAATAGACAAGGGATGTACTATTACCCCCACTTTACTGATGGAGAACTGGGGCACAGAAAGTTCTTGTGGAAGATCACACAAGGCGTTTGTGGCAAAGCTAGGAATTGAAATCAGATCTCTAGAGCCATAGTTACTTTAAGTATAAGCCCATCCTTCTTCTCCCAGAAGCTAATACTTTCCTACCTCATTGGGGTGTTTGTGAAGCTTCGAGTTGATACAGTGAGATCATTGGGTGGGAGGTATTATATAAATGCCAAGGATAGTAAAGTCAGATCCTGAAATTATAAGCAATAAGAAACAGATGACTAAATTGTTTAGGATTTTAAGCTATCTTTCCGTTCATTGTATGAGTTGCAATATCCATACCAAACCGTCAGAGTAGGCAGTACACACTAATTAGTCTTCAACAAAAACTAGCTGGCTAACAACACAAGTTCCAACTTGGGGAAATAGTTTTTGAAGTTTTAAAACAAACAAAAAAAAAACGTACAAAAAAATCCCCCCAAACCTAGTGAATACAGGAATTTAAAATGGTACCAGGTGATGACTTCACATGATCAATCGCTTGTGACACAAACACCACCAGATTTCAGGTGCTGGTTATTGCTATATATATCTATGCAGGAAAATGGAGAATTGAGTTGATGCCCTGGGTAGCACATGGCTATGGCAGAACTTACCACCAATGAACATCCTCCAGCAAGTGGTGAGGATACAGAGCTAGGGGACTCCCAGGCATCCCAATAATTTATTTTCTTTCCTCCTCTCTGTTCTTCTTCCTTTCATTTAGTCTTTGTGTCTGGGGAAGGAGAAACCAGATGAGAAGTGGCATCTAACACATGAGATACCTGATGTGCCAAGGCCATGGGGTTGGACTCCATACTTCCAAGAGGAGCCTATGAAGGCTAAGGGTAAGAGACAGTTCTTAGATCTTCTGTGACTCAGAGAGTTCCTTGTTTCCTGTCACAGAGCCACAGTACAGCCTGAGAGATGTAGTTCTTCATTACAGGACAGGGAGGACGGAATGATGGACAAAAGGACAACACCCAGGGTCTGATTCTCATTCACACTAACACCATTTGCCATGAACTGTTAATCCCATGATACACAAACAACTGAACATATTTCAGGGCAGGTCTACCCTAGAAGCACTACACTGGCACAGCTGCATAGATGCTGCTGTAGCTCATCTGGTGAAGATCCTCTGTGCTGATCGGCGCGCACTCTCCCATCGGCATAATGACTCCACCTCCACAAGAGGCAGAAGTTACGTTGGCGGGAGAGCGTCTGGAAGGTGTCAAGTCAGACAACGTGCTGATTACCAAGAAATGAACGAACTAAAACATAGATTCTTAGAGACCACTGTGATCATCTAGTCTGACCTTGGGTATAATACCTTGGGTATAATACAGGCCAGAGGACTTCCCTGAATTAATTCCTGGTTGAGCTGGAGCAGATCTTTTAGGAAAAAACACCCACTCTTGGTTTTAAAATTGCCAGTGATGGAGAATGTGCTGCCGTCCTTGGTAAGTTGTTCCAATGGTTAATTACCCCCCACCTGTTAAAAATTTACACCTTATTTTTAGTCTGAATCTGTCAAACTTCAGCTTTTGAAGTCAGTCAGGAATAACCCAAGAAGAAGATCAAAACTGGCTGGCGCCGAGGTCTGCTGAGTTAGTTGTGGTCCTCTCCAGTCTGGAGACCTAGATTCTAAGCCTGGGGAGGCCCAGACACGCTTTTGGATGAGGGGCAAATTGCGCAGATCGACATTTTCAAACTTGGGTGTGCACATTTAGAGACCCATCCAAGGGGGCTGATTTTCAGAGCTGCAGGTCCTCTGAAAACATTATCTGTTGGAACAGATGGTCGATTCTGTGTCACTTCGAGTCTTTCAGCCGTACCTCTTGATTCTGATTCTAGATGTCTGTCTGAGAGAGACTCTAGCTCAACAAAAAGTTATGTGCTACTTCCAAGAATTACTTGGGAAATTCTGAGTTATACTGGAAGTCAGGCTTGAGGATCACAGTGGTCCCTTCTAACCTTAAAACTGACGAGTCTGTGACAAACCAGAACATTTATTCAGACACCTGACTATGAATTTAGATCCCTAGCTTTAGGCACCGCCTGTGAGGATCCACAGGACTTGAACCTGGGCCCGCAGGCCACTGCTGCGTCCCCAACACCACCCAATGGCTCTACTAGTGACCAGAGAGTTGGGAGCCCTAAGGCCTTACTCTCCCCACCCCCAGGGACCTAACTGGAGGAGTTCCAGGGTCTCTGACTGGGCCGGGTATGTAATTTAAGCCAGGAGACACAGGAAGTTGTCTGTGCAGCAAGGTGGATACTGCCTTACTGCTGCTACAGACCCTGGCATCCGTTATCTGATCCCCAGTCTCATCCCTGGTCATTGACTTCAGCCCTGCCCAGCTCCAGTCCCTCAACCCGGCCACCCTGGTTTCTGACTGCCCCAACCCTAGCCTACAGATCTTTGGCATCCGACTCAGCACTGACCTTCGACTTCAGCTCGTTTCCTGCTCACCCTGGCTCCTGACCTGCCCATTGGCCTCTGGGTCCTGAACACCATGCTGACCACCAGGCTAGACAAAGCACCTCCATCCGGCCTCCCACAGACCCTGACTCCCCTCAATCTCTCTGTGCCTGGGTTACAACATCTGTAGAAAGGAGACCACGCCTTTGAAAAGGGCTTTGAGATGTGCAGCTGAAAGTTGCTATATTAACTATTATTCATATGGCAGTGCACCTAAAAGCCTCAGTCAAGGAGCAGGGCCCCATTGTGCTATGCACCATACACACACGAAATACAATGTATATTTGTACATTAAAAAAAAATTACAAGTTTGTGGTTTGGTTTGGTTTTTAACTAGACCTTACAGGGAAGGGGATGGTCATTCCTAAAGCAGCCTAATGGATTCATTTCATAAGGAATATTAGGGCCTGAAAGTTATTTTATTTAACACTGTTCCTTTTTCTGCCTCTGGCACATGGGGAGTTGGCAAGGCTGTAAGCGCTGAACGGAGGTGCCGTAATGGAAGGGAGACCTTGGCATCGCTACCTACCCGCAATTACCTTCCCTGTCTCTATCTGTGACTTCATGGCCGTAAACAACGTTCACCACCATATAAAGCATTAAATTAAAAACACATGCAACATGGAACAAATCAGAACATTTCCGAGTAGGCTTCCCCCCCTGCTCCCCTCAAAACCGTAAGTCAACAGGACTAAAGAATTAATTCTTCACAGACGCTCACACACGAAGCTGATAGACTCTTCGCTGCTCTAGATCAGTCCCTCTCCAATAAACATTCATTTTCTAACACCCCCCACCCCCGGTGCCACCTTTGGACATGCTTAGGACAGAATGCTCAACTGAGGAACTGAAGGATATTCTCTAACACTTCAGCATTAAAGGTAGAAAAGATGGTCTAGTGGGCAGGGCATTAGAGTAGGCTGCAAAGGACTGCTGTTCAATTCCTCACTGAGCCTGATCTTTGCCAAGTCACTTGAACTATTACGTGCCGCACTTTGACTTTCTGTAAAGTGGGGATACTGGCTCCCTATCTCACACGGAGTGGTTGGTGAGGATTATACCCATTCATGGTTTCAAGGCCCACAGATACAATGCTCATGTAAGTACAAAGAAAGGTCCTGCCTTAATTGTGTTATGGTAGCGTTTACTCAAATGAGATTATTAATTTGTATTACCACTGCTCCTAGGAACCCTTGGTCAAAGACCATTGTGCTAGGAGCTGTACACACACAGAATAAAAAGCCCCAAGGAGCTTACAGACTAAGGATAAGACAAGGGACAAAAGATGGATATAGACAGACGGGGGAGAATAAGGAAACAATGAGACAATATTGAACAGCATGATAAGCAGCGTTCTCTGCACACCACCAACCCAACCATTGTCAAGTTTTTTGGAGGCTCCATTGTACTGGGCACTCCACAGTCCTAAAGTAAGAGATCATGAGTTCTTCTGAGCAGAGACTGCCTGAACAGATGAGACACACAAAGAAAGTATTGCTCCATTTTGCAGATGGGCAGCTGAGGCACAGAAAGAGAGAGAGAGAGGGGCAGACAGGGCCATTTTCTGCACCGGTGACTGGTCATAAGCAACTCACCCAAGATCGCACGTGCAGTAGGTGACACACTCAGGAATTAAATCCAGATCACCCATGACCCCAGTCCAATACCTTAACCACAAGGTCAAGCTTCCTCACTCCATCCCACTCCTAGCTGCTGACCTTCTCTGAAGCAATCCAAGCCCTTCCCCACTTTCCCATCAGACTCCAGTGCTTCTTCCCCTTCCCTCAATGTCTCAAGACTGCTTTCTGCCTCAACTCCCTCCTTGAGCTCCTGCTTCCCCAATATGGAAAATGCTCCCTCATTGCAGGGGATACCCCTACATCCTTTCCATTCATTACTCAAACCTCCAAGGTAACATCTTGGTGGTTCAATGGCCAGCAGATAAGCGGTTACCTGAAAGGCTGCAGGGGGGAGGGGGAAGAGACAGTTCCAGCAGCAGAGCTATGTCCTCTTGTAGGCGCTCAGATACCACAACATGGAGCATCACCCCATCAGGAAAGGATACATGTCTAGTATTTAGGTGTCACAGCCATTTGGAAACCAGCCCGCGTAGAGGCTAAGCAGCTGGCTTCAGATTAAGCCACCCAACAGAAACCAGGTTGGACTGTTACACCATTAAGCAAATGCTGCTCCACTTAAAACAGGAGGCAAGTTAGCTGCAGTTTGAACCCAGGCGCTCCTTCCGTCTCCGGCACCCTGGCCTCTCACAGTTGCTCTCACACTCCTGTTACCTTGACAAGGCAAACTGGGCTTTGAGAAAGCACCTACCAGCCTTGTTTGTGCTGGGCTCCTGAGCAACGTTACTGCGGTCAAGAGAGCAGTCTGATGGATGAAACCCAGCAGATCATCTGTGTGGAATTGACAGTTTCTGTCCACATTGTTAAGGGAACACTGAAACAGCCTTGCTAGAGCAGAGAAACCATGCACCAGGTCCAGACCCACTACTCTGCAGGCCTTGCGAGCTGGGCTAGCCAAGCGCTTGTACTTTACAAACACGAGTGGTTGAACTTCTGATTAGGCCAAATTACAAAATTATTTTTCTCCACCAGGCCGAGGTTTGACATAATCCCCACACAGTGGAAAGCAAGTGATGCTGCTGCCATGTTTTTCTATATTAAAAATGAATCAGGACAGTGATTTCAGCCAGCGTATCTCATAGCCAACGTTACCAGATGCAGCCTTAACAGCTGTGGGCAGACTTACTCCATTTCCTTCTACAGAGAACAACTTGGTGTTCTCAGAGCGTGTAGCCTTGGAGACACAGTGAGCTGTTGTGAAGCTTTAATTAACTCCTTGTGATCCTCAGATTATAAGTGTAAAGTGCTGTGCTTATTACTGTAACATTTCATTGATTCCACAGAAGTAAAATTAGTTTCTACATGAAAGCCACAGGCTGTGGCTATATCCAGAAATCACTCAGTATGCCCAGGAACTTGAAAGCTGACTATTTATGCACCATGCAAGGGTGTAGTGTTCGATGAGTGGTTTAAAAACCCGGCCGAAATAATAGACTCTTTTTTAGACTAGAACCCTTATTGCTAGATTGTTGTTCTCTATTTAGATTAGGGATTTCGGCCCCATCGTGTTTGGCATTGTACACTTAATAAAAAAAAAAAAAAAAGAGTGTCTGGCCCAAATAGCTTACAATTTATACATATAAGGCACAACTTTTTAGAAATAACATTTTAGACTACGTACAAAGGAAATTTCACTGAAGAATAAAAAAACCAATACATTTCTTATATGCACTGGCCCCTGTATCTTCTGTGACTTTATTCTTCTCGATTTACACTAATTTTTGAAAAAACAGTATTTATGTCCAACATAATGAGTGCTGGCAATGATAGAAGCTCAAGTGGCTTTTTTGTTGTTAGGGTAGCAGAAACTGATCAATTAAAAAAAACCCCGAAAACATGTCAAATAACTGTTTAAATAATTGAAAATTTGAGTACCAAGGCAGTTCTCTAGCCCATTGTCTAAGAATTCAAGAAGGTTCTGGGCATTACATCCTGGCAGAGCCTGCTTCTGGTACAGAATATTTGTTAGAATATATATAGTGCAGATTTCCCCTCACAAATCCTTTGAATGGTCAGAAAGTGACGATGGCTGAACTCCGTATGGATTGTGGTTCATTCTCAGGTATTTTTGCTGTTCTTTGGGTAGGAAGGAAGAGACCTGCAGTAAAGTAAAATCCTGAGGGCATCTGAACAAGCTTGAGTGTTGCTTTAGGTATTATTAAAAAAAGGTAGGAACTAGAGATTTCCAAACTGTGGTCTAAAGATAGCTGTGATACACAGAGCACTTGCAGGTGGTCAGCAGAGAGATACAGCACAGATGGAAGGATGGAATTGAAATGTAGAACATGAGAAGAGTGTGACTGACTTTTTTTCCAAATGAGACATGTTTATTGCACTAACGAGACCTAAATGTACCTCAGTTACTTTCCCATGTAAGCAATCACTGTAGTTGCCACAGAGATGTTACGGATTATAAACTGGGTGGGTAGGCCTCCTTGAGACACACACTTAAATAATGGCCTGCACTACCAAAAAGCACTCAAGAAATCCTGGTACCAACAGAAGAAAAAAATCACTATTTCAAGATATTATTTTAATAAAAGTAAAGAACAAGTTACAGAATCAAAAGTGAGTTCTGGGCAGATGGAATTCAGCTAGACAGAAAATGTACAGATCTCAAACTTTTTACTCTTATAATACCAGGGTTTTTTTAGGCATTAACATGTTAGACCAAGGTAAACCAACGCATACAAAACCGTAGTGAATTAAATGCCATAGCTAAAGCTAAAGCATAGCAATAAGTTATGATAAAAAGAATGGTAAACTCAATCCAGTTAAGTGCAAATGTTATTTGTTTTTGGCAATCGTAGTTTGATTAATTAACATTAGGAATCAATTCTAAATCAGGACCAGGTCCAAATTTCATCACACCAAAATGTGCATTTTGTGCAAAGTGTATTTCTAAACAAGTTTCATAAAATAAATCATCTTGTAAACATGTTTTCTCATCACATTAAGACAACTGTTACTGGGAATATTTAAAACTAAATCAGATGTGCTTATTTACAGTGAGGTACATACTTTATGTATATATTTCTTACAGCCTAAACATTACTACATTCAAAAACACTGAACAAGACACCAATGCATGCCAGTAACAACTCAGATAGTGAATAAGGGACTTGCCGTGCAAAAATACAAGTCACTCAAAAATTAACCAGCTATTACATTGGAGAGATGTGCACTATATTGTTTTCAAGACTATTATCTCTAGGTCATTTCCCATATACTCCTTCAATTGTAGGCCGTATTACTCTGAAATGGGACAATCCCATGGCAATTATCAGTGCGGTCCCCGGTTCAAAACTTCAGCACTGAAAAAGATTTTATCTGTAAAGTTACATGCTGACAATTCACTATCAGCTTATTATAAAACACTTTGAAATGACAAGGTTACAACAGTTTTCCTTAAAGCAAACTAACTAGAGGGCTGTAGTGGAGAAAATGAAAAGGATAGTGGTAAGCAGAAATGAATCCCCTTCAAGTTCTCTGCTACAGCTACATACAGGCTATCTGGAACTATTCTAGGCAATGACCTTTATGGTAGGAGAGAAAAGTATACACTAAATCATGTTTAACTGAGATAAATTACATCTAGATTGTGAACTATGCCTAAAATCAATGATAACAAAACAATAATAATATAGTTTAGATACGTTTTTTACAGCCACTCCCTTTTTATTTTTGAAAGGCAATGAAGTATCCATGTAACACTGGCTTTGACAAGAAGTCTTGTCTGCACACATCCCAGTTATTTAAAAGAAAAATCATGAAAGGGGGAAGGCCGTCCACCATGTTAGTTTCCATTCATACCAAGAGGCACACAAAATATTTAAAGCACTGATCAGGAGACATTCGATCCATAGGTCTGCAGAAGAGCTACCAGGCTTTATGTGGTCCCCATGCAGCTCTGATGAAGTCCGTATCTGATCAGTGCGAAGGGAACACCAATCATAAGTGTATTCCTTGGAAAATGAAGGAATGCTAAGCAATTTATGGACCTGAGCCTCCCAGCATCCAAGAAGGGTTATAGAAATGATATCTGTCATACCATGGAGAATCTGTGCCAAGCCATCATCAGATTTCTGAAGAGCTAAAACCTTATAAGGACTTCAGCCAACCAGAAAGCATCTTATTCCAAAAATGCCTTTATACATAAGCGAGGGTCTTTATGTACACAAGGTACTCCATGTGCTTTCAGAACAGACTTGTGTGCTTCAGGCAATCCTACCAAATCATCTCAATAATAGTATAGTGAACAATCAATTAAGTCTGTACTTTTATTTCTACCACTGGTCATTCCGTATAAAAGACAAAGCAGCTGCAATTGAACATCAAAGGACCAAGAATTCCCTTTTGGAAAATGAAAGTCTCCGCTTTGCTTCGACACTTATTTTCAGTAAGCTACTTAAGTAGCAGGACACATAGCCTGTGGCAACACTCAACTGCACTCCTCACCAAGTGCAAATCACTAATTCACAGACACGTCCTCTGTCTCCACTTGCTTGCCAAAGATTTCATAACTAAAAGCTGTGGCAAGCTCTTGTATTACTAAGCCTTCATTACATAAAACCTTTACTAGTACACTGTGCTAGGAATCTTAAAACTACATTTGTACAATAAAGTGAACAAAGTTCTTCTATTGTTGACAATTAGGCTTGTTCACTCAATCACTAATTCGTAAAATTCAGCCTGGTGCTTAGTGTGAATTGGTCAACTTCTACTCTATCTCTATTTTTGGAAAGAACTTGCAAGAACTTTGGAGTGTAATTATCGGGTATAAAGACACATAATTCACTGCGCCCTCATCTTCACTTATTTATTACAAAAACGTTACTTTTCAAAAGCAGTAACTTAGCATGTGGCATGGACATCAACTCAGATGAAGTCACAGTATTTTATGTTTAAGGATCTTCTGTAGCAGGGATTTCACAGTCATTGTTTCTCTACAATTAACAGTTTAGGCATTTAAAATGCCTTTAAAAGTTATCCCAGTCTGAAAATGTTTTCACATTCCTTCTCTCCTACTCCCTGCCAAAGTTCCACAGCGACATTCAAGACAATATTAGAGATGGCTCCTGTACAATCAGAAAGTCTATAAATAGTCTGTTAGAGAAACAATTGCACAATCTCTCCCGTTACCATCCTCGCTGGCTCGTATGGGTGCTACGTTAGCTTCTTCATTCTGCGGTTCTGCTTGTCAATATTCAAAGTCGTCCGGTCTACAGAGGTGGTGATGACGTCAAGAACTTCGTCCTGTCTCTCCAGTTCTGCGTCTGTTTCTAAGGCGAGGCTCTTAAGCTTCTTCAGTATCTGTCAGAAGAAGATATCAAGAACTTTTGGTGAATGATCTGGACAGACTTTTCAGTTATCTTCAGATGTGAAGAGCAATTGTAATATGTAAGTTTTAAATAATCAGGTCCTACCTCCATATGTCCAGCAAAATGACAGGGCTAAGATTTCCATCATTTAATATTACAGTGCCCCAAAGCAGGCTAAGTGACTTATGGGGCAAGCAGAGATAATCGGTCCTGATAATCTAATTTTAGACATGGTGCAAGTGTGGCTAGAACAAAAGAAAGGACGGAGCGAGTAAGAGTGAGGGTTAGAGCAATAAGGTTACCCGGTTTCTCAGTTTAGGAATTTGTGCTTCTAGCTGCCTCAGTTATAACTGACTCACTGCTTGTGAGCACTACGGAAGTAGAGAGTCTGCAGGAACAATTTGAATGAAGATTGGTAGTGGCTTGACAGATCAGCAGTGAGAAGACATTCCACTTGTGCAGAAGGTCCTAAGGCGGCTGCATGAGAAGCGGACAAAGAGGGCACTGAAATGGAAGTAGTCAGAGGAGTGAGAGAGGGGTCACACAATGAAAGACTGTATTGAATACTTGGGCAAGAGTAGAGTTGAATAGGTCTTAGAAGGTAAAGGGACCAGTTATTTATGCATGATGTGGTGAAGAAGGGGGACATGCAGGGATCTGAAGGGGAAGGAGGGTAACATGGTCAGAAGCAGTGGAGCAGGATCATATTAGACAGATGGGAAGGGAAGAATGGGGGTGTCAGGGATGTAAAAGAGACTACTTTGGGGTCATCAAGATGGGAAACAACAGATACACTGACTGCTACACTATTTCAGACCACAAGCAAGAGGCCCACACAAGCGTTATATTACAAATAAACCAGTTAAGTTAACACTAAACTTAGCAAATTACCACTCCCACATGTAACCATAAGCAAACACCCAGAGAGACTGCAAGGTAACTCCCAGTGATCCTGTTCTATGTAGTGTTTGGAAAAGCCACTGAGGTGAGCGTGAAAAAAACAAATGAACACAAATTTAAGGCCAGGAAGGTCCATTAAGATCATCTACAATGACCTAGTAGGCCTTTACCAGCTCTAATTTCTGTGATCACGTATGGCTGAAATCCAAATGGTGAAAAAGAAAAACTAAACTTCCTTGCAATCCCTTGGTGTACTATCCTGGATCTTCTGTTGCAGTATGCTCAGATGAGAATTAAATCTGTGCCTCTTGTTCACTCCCCTGGATGCGCCCTTTACAAGCCTCCTTCATCAACTCATTAGTATGAACCAAAGCCACCTGTCCAGCCCGGCTGATTTTCTGACAAGACTCAGCTACCTTTCCTGACAGATGTATAAAGGGCGGGATTTGGAAAACCTGCCTCATATCACGGGGATGGAGAACTGCGCTTCTCAGTTCCCCTCTACTAGACAGTGGTTCCTTCTGCTGCCATGATGGCCATACACATCCTGATACTGTGTGTAACAACAGAACATCACTACCCTCCTTGGCTATAACAGGTGGTTTATTCACTCCATCATAACGGAATCTGTGGAAAGACCATTCTCTTCTATTTAGGTCCTTTTACTCTGCTTATCGCCATGACATGGTGAGCACCTAGACAAGACATTCCTGTTTATGATTCTGCTGTTGATCCTTGTTTGACACAGTGTTAATTACTAAAGTATAAAACATGCCCACGTGGTTCTGTAGGAACAAGAATAGTGAAGAGGATGACAGTTGTTCTATTTTCTCTTCTAATACCTTGCATCATTTTTATCTAGGGATCTCATAGCTCTTTACAAATATTAATTCATTTAACCCTCTCAACATCTCCAGGGAGATATTGTAGGTAAAGGACATGGAGGTCACTTCACCCACATCTTGGATCAAATGCAGCAGCTGTCTAGCAGTGTGCAGCTACACTACACATCAGTTTGGAACAGGAAATGAGGATTACCATATCCAGTTGGAACTGGAGAAGAAATTTATAGACATAATTTAATGACTCAAATTGGAGATCAGCTAGGGCACTGGGGTTTTATAGATCACTCTTCGTAAATCACAAGTAGGCAGAAACTTAGTTTTATATCTGATTGGAAAGATGGCCTCTCCAGCAGCACAGTGCCTCCCAACTCCATGTTGGGGCACTGGTTTACTGCAAAATCAGGTGGGGGAATTCCTCTATTGACTCACCACCACTTTCTGCAGCAACCAGGCATTCAAACAAAGATTCTTATTAATTTGTTACGCATCAGTGAGCTCAAGTATTGGCCTGGCCTGACCCAGTTTAGCTTGTGAAATCCATTGAGATCACAGCACAAGGCAATAGGGCTGCCGGTATGCCAAGTAGAGGCTCAAACACATTTACAGATTAACAGGAGGTGGCACAAGAGACGCCAGAAAGGAAAGAGGCACTTTCCACTCCCCAAACGGAGACACCAGTAAAATTTACAAAATAAAATTGTGCAAAAGCAAACAGGTCTATTATAACATCTGACCTATTATTAGTTTTGAACCTGATTAATTTTGATGTGCTCTAGATTAATTCAAATGTGCTTAACATTTAAAATACCCAAGAAAGAATAATAGTTTCAAACAGAAGGCTTTTAAAATATGAATGCAACTAAAATGGACATTCAGACAGCTACAGTACTCTGTTCATTTTACTTGCCCATCAGGGTCTGATTTGAAGATAAGGTGCTGATGTGGTTCCTGGTACAAACAAACAAAACAAACAAACAAACTTGCAAGTGGCTCATTTTCATCCACTAATTTTCTTTGTCGGCGTACTGCGAGTCTGGTAACAATTTGCTTAACCCTTTGCCTGGTAGCCGCACTGCACATTCAAGTTGTGTGTGGGTGTCGTTTTCTTCGAAAGGTGGTCTGACATAGTTAAAATGCTGTAGCTAATACTGCCCACATAAAGACGGTTGGAAAGATTACTAGAGTCAGTCGTCCGGCCAAACCTTAAAAATGGTTGCTATTTTTGTAGAGCAAAACAATGACAAGATGCCTAGTCATCAATGCACAAATTCTGCCAACCACGAAAAGATCCGATGCCTTCTGGGCCAAACCCTAATTTGGGCTGTGAATCAAGAGATGAAATCCCTCCTTTCTATTTACAACATGCCACTACACATCAGAGGCAACACTAAGGACTGAAGTTATAAGACGTCTTTCCTGGCCACTTGCACTCAGAACTGATCAATAAGATCAGTGTCCTCACAAGCAGTCTCCTGCCTTTCCAGCTCCAGCAGTAAGAGGAAGCCAATGGCTACAACGCAGAAAAACGGGTTCAACTCCCAGCCCAGTTACAGATTTCCTGTTGGGGACTTTGGGAAAGTCACTTAATCTGTCTGCACCTTAGTTCCCCAATTGTAAAGTGAGGATAATAAGGACTTCACTTTCCCCAACTTTTATTTATTTATACTGTAAAGTTTTCATGACAGAACTGTCCCATTCTGTGGGTCTGTATAGCACCTAGCATAACTATATTATTCATTTGTATTATGGCAGCACATGCAGCCCGAGCCCTACTGTGGCAGGCACTATACAAACATAAAGAGTGTTCCTGTCCCAAATTGCTTACAACAGGACCCTGATCTTGGTTCAGGCCCTGTATTTGTAATTCAAATATCACCACAGTTTTGGTAACCTGATGTGAAGAAAGGCACGAGACAAATTTGGTCAAACACTGCATACAGGTATCCACCAGTAAAAATGAGCAAAACGCAGAAAGCGGCAAGTGTGTAAGACAAAAGCTGGCTGCTCTGATTTTGGCTTCCCTGAATTCCTCAAGGAGTCCACTCCACAGGCTCTGTGCCACAGAGGGGTGAGGCCTGACATCAAGGGAAGGATCTGTTTGTGTAAATGCATGTGCCCCTGATCCAGCAATGGCCCCTACACTCAGTTCCTGCTCAGATAAATCTGAATCCTGGCATGTCTAAACTACATCTCTGGGAAGAGAAAGGCTATGGTATGTGGCTTGCCATAATACAGAAGTTCATAAGGCTGCTGTTATGGGGATCATGTGCACCCATTTGGGGCAGAAGTGGAATGGGGCCCCTGACACGTGCGTGTAGCTGCACACAGTACGTACATCATCGGGCACAAGTCACACGTGCACTCAAGCAGTGTACACATACAGCCAGTGGTTCAGACCTCACAAATCCTCTTCTGCGGCCTCCAGGGTGTCAGTGGGGTGCATCCTATGGCACAAAACTTCTGAGCACAGGACAGAAATTAAACAAATGATTGCTAGAACAGGTGCATTCTGTCTGGAACTGTGACAGCAATCAAGAGATCAGTTTTACAGGATTCGCTGTACTGGTTAATTGTTTCATCAAGCTTTAAGGCATGGATAAGTTACAAATAGAGCTATTCCAGCACTCTGATGCTGTTGATGAATGGTCCCACAACTAAGCACTACTTCTTTGACCTCATAACGGTTAGGTTTTCCCAAGATGAAGTGTGAATGCAAAACAAAGGTAAATAAATGCAGAGAAAAGTATCAGAGTGAAATGACTAAACTAAACTAGAACAATCATATGACCAAAGAGGCACTGAGAAGCCACTGGAAAGATACACAATGAAATCCATGGATTTTTCACAATTGCTATGGAAATTAATTTCTTTAGATAGTATCATCTCCTATATCGGATATGCAAACTGCAGATGTAGTAAACATAAGGGTAATAGCTCGTTGTCAGGAAAGGTTTAACAGAGCGGAAATTAGAAAGCACTGAATTTATTTTGCCAAGCCAAATCTAGTGAACAAAATCCTACTCCCCCTCCTCAACCAAAACCCTTAAGTTAATGTTATCATATCCCTTCCCACACCCAATGACATGATGTCAGCCATGGTCAGCCGGTAGACAGCGACTCAGCCACAGACCACAGGAACTCAGTAGACTTCTTTCTGCAAATCTATAGCCCAGCTAATGGAACGCTGCCCACACAACCACAAAATGCTGTGTTTTAAACACAAACACCTCAATGGTGAAGTCCTGGCAAGTTCTTTCACGCAAGTACCCAATCACAATTCCAGACTATTGAGGGCTTCCGGCTCTAATGAAAGGTACTTAATATTCAGTTTGTTGAGCTGCTGCTACAAATGCGAGTAGCTTTGTGAAAAAACTTCAGCTACGAATGTTTCTCCCCAGGCCTACCCTTTAGCTCAGATATTTCCCTGTCTGTTAATTATCTATTCCCCTCACATCTCTCCGACCCTAAGATGGTCTGTTGGTCTTACCCATTCCACAAAGAGCTCTACAAAGCCCTCCACAGTCCCTACCAGTTCCAGTCCAGAACTAAGAATATTCCAAAAATAATGAGCATAATCAATTTTCAAGAGGGAAACTGTTCAGAAAATATGGTTACTCAGCACACGAGGGTCAGAATACCATAAAGTAATTTTCAAAATGGTGGCCACCACAGTTACAATACTACCCTATACACAGTAACGTTTTGCACGTCGTGCTTGTTTCACCCTTAATTCTCGACATGCTTGACAAAGAGGATCAACTGTCATTCTTCTCATTTTACAGAGGGGGAAGCAGAGCCACAACGAGTGAAGTCACTTGCTCAAAGTCTCCCGACTCCCAGTCCTACATCCTATTGACTAGTCATTGCTGTCTCCCAATAATAAACTGGAGTATAGGGCAAATCTAATGGAAACATTCAGGGCATTGAGAAGTTTGCCAGATACCTACATGCCAGAAGCAGATATACGATGCTCTGATTGCCTGCTCCATGACTGCAAGGTCCAGGAGCAGCACTCTGAAACACCAACCACTCTCAACAATAGTTGGAAGGGTTTGTACTGGATCTCCATGAAGGTGCTGCTCTTGGACCCTAGTATAAAGTTCACCTCACAGAAATAGATATACCTTGTATACCTGCCTTTAGTAGTAGGCGTCTGCCCCTTCAAGTACTCCAAGGTTCTCTTTTTCCACATCCTCAAGCCTCCTTCCCTTCTAATCTATCCCACCACGTTCCTTCTCAACAGGGAAGAAGGATGAGGTTTGCATAGATTCTCAGTCGAGCTGTCTGACTCTGTTCCAAAGCTCTGGAGTAGACAGCAGATATGGTGCATGGAGAACTTCTGGGAGCAGCAGCACTGAAGGTGAGGTCCTCAATGCAGACAAGACAAATGCATGTGGCTCCTCTTCAGCATGAGCTGCTGGGGGCAGGAGCAGTCAGGATCACGACTTAGTAAGGAGCAGCCTAAACTCACCACTCATAACTGCAGAGTGCCATAATAGTTTCCAGGCACTGAAGTAGGCTGTGTATTTGTCATGAACTGGCCCTGGAATAAGGAATTCCTCAACAGCCCCTTCTAAGGGGTACTGCAAAATATGTAGGCATCTTCAACAGCCCTCACAACTCATGGTCAACAGCCGTTCCTTTAACATTTTGGCTTTTATGCTCTTTTGGTTACAACTGCAAAGTCTAGTTCGAAAGTTGTATCGCTGACAGGTTAAGAGATAAACAAGGAACCCAGCTGAATACATAAGAGTTGCACAACTGCATGCTAGGTTGAATTGTAGAGAGGCAGTAGCTGCACTTATAAATTTCAGACTTTGCTTTTCGTAAGCCCTTAAAGTCCTCAAAAAAGGTCAACTCCACTTCAGTTACTGCACGTTTTGTCAGAAAGTTAAATGATTTGCATACTGATTTTGGGGGGTGTCACGGCATCCACTCATTGTGAACGGTGCCTCTTGCTATCCGTCCTGGAGATTAGCAAGGCCAGCTTGCGCTCTCCCTCCAGTGTTGTCTTCTCCCATCTTGTCTCATTCTACTGCCTCGCTGACTTGGGTCTGCAGCTTCCTTGCTGTGGCTTATCCCTCTGGCCAAGTCACTGAAGTCCTCCCCTTCTGGGGAATTCATAGTTTTTCAAGACCTGCTGTCTGGCTAGTGCCTCCAACGCCCTGGCCACTCCTCAGGGGCTAGTAGGGGAACCCAGGCCCACCCTGTACACTGGGTTCCAGCCCAGGAACCCTATAACAAGCAGCCACAGTCCCTTACAGTCCTACCTCTTGCTACTGTTTTCCTGGGCTTCTTCCTACATATCTGGCTTTCCTCCTCTCTGGGTTTGCCAGACTCCAACTCCCTCCACTCAAGGAGTGACTGCAGCCTTTCCCAGCAGAACCAGCCCCAGACTGCAGCCAGCTACCTGGCTTTATACAAGGCCTGCCTATTCCAGCACAGGTGAGCCTGTTTCTAATTAGCTGCCTCCAGCCTAAAGCTCCCCTGCTTGCAGCCTAATTATCTGATTGGGCCCACCTGGCCCAATCCAGCTCTTGCTGGGCTAGTATGAGGAGCACACCCTATCCCAGGGGGACAATACTGCATGGTCATAATTTACATTTCCCCCTTTTCCCTCACCTTCTCTCAAAAGCAGACCATCCTAGAAACTTCAATTGAGTTTAATGCACAAGGTCGTTGTGAAATCTAGTTTACAAGACCCATTTTTTTCTCCAAAGAGGCATATTATGGAATTTATCCTTGGGTGAGGGAAGGAAGTGGGATGCAATGATTTTTCAAGTGTTATTCTGGGTACCTCAATTATTGGGGGCACAACCTGAGGCAACTTACAGGGACCAGATTTTCGGAAAGTAGGTGCTCAGTATTTTCTGAAAAATCAGGCCACTTCCAGGTCTCTCAATTTGGGTACTTGAAAATGAGGTCTCCAAAATCAGACACTTTGGAAAATCTTGGCTGGGTGTATTAGGAATATCAGAATGGCCCCTTGGGGCCAAAGGGGCTCTGGTGAACTTTGAAATGATTAGTGGGACTTCCTTAGGTTTTTGTTTTGTTTTGTTTTATTTAAAATCTCTAGTCTGTTTCCCTGCAAAGACCACCTTTCAAATGTCTGGGTTTCTGTTAAGTCTAACCTTACTTCTGACATCCGTGGGTTGCTAGTAGTGATTTTTGTTAACTATAATGTTTTTTTGCAAGGTTTTCATTTTTAGTCATCCTTAAAATTACTGCTGTGTACTTGCAAACTCAGATCCAATTTAATTAAAAAGGGGGTTTGTGTCTGGAATTACGTGAGAGAGGGAGAACAAACAACGACAGGCTGAAGCAGAATAAGTGGCTATTTTACACAATGCGATCAAGAAACCACAAAAGCATCATTCAAGTGAGAGACAGGAAAAGGACAATGCCAGGAACACCCCCAAGATATTCTTTAAGAAATACTTTGAAGGGGCACAATCGGTTTGAAAGTCACACCTGTCTAAAAATGTTGTGTTCATTACAGAAACAAGTAACACTTAAGTTAGTGAAAATATGTTCCTTTGCTTTTCCAGCTTGTTTACTTTACTTGACAGCACTCTGTGTATGGTCAGTCTCTGCTGCTGAAAAGGCTTCAACAATCATGACAGGAGAAAAATGTTTTATGTTTGTTTTTTAAGGAATTTAAAAGAAATTCAGGACCTAATATTTTAAGGAAGCTGTAGATGACCAGAATTTTTTATAAGTTAGCCTTTTTACTGCAACCTTGTCCCTGCCCACACATTCATCTGTCCAATCCACCTGTTGGATCTTGTATCTAAACTAGACTGCAAGCTCTCGGGGGTAGGGACTCTTTCTACTATATGTCTTTACCACACACAGCACAATGGCTCCCCCAGATGTTACTGCAATACAAATAAATGATCGTTCAAAAAAATTCAAGTTGATGGTGTCTATTTAAAGAGCTCTAAATCAGGGAACGAGAAAGTACAAATGGGCATAATGTGACCTGGAAAATCAGTATTGAAACATTTAATTTTCAGTGTAGAATGGAGGTGGCACGAGTGTGCAACTTTTCAATGACAGGTTTCAGAGTAACAGCCGTGTTAGTCTGTATTCGCAAAAAGAAAAGGAGTACTTGTGGCACCTTAGAGACTAACCAATTTATTTGAGCATGAGCTTTCGTGAGCTACAGCTCACTTCATCAGATTTCAATGTATCAAAATCCCAGAGTTATTTTCACCGTGATGACAAATCCCCGATTTCTCAGCAAAATAAAACAAGGCAAAAACACCCCCCAAAACCAACAAAAGGTGGGTGGATAAGCACACTGAGGGGTTCTCATTGGTTGGATTATTTTTTATGTCCATCCAGTGTTCCAGAGAAAGGGGAGATAAGACAACCTCGGCTATAGTAAATGAAGAGTTCTGTGTATAAGACCCTGCTCCTCTTCACAGTGTTTATGTTTTGGGGGAGGGCACAACGAAAGGGCTTTGGTATATGCTGCTTTAACCTGGGCTCATCTTGATAGTACCTGTTTAAGTTCTTGAGTTTCTGACTCAGACACGATTTGTTTTTGCTTTTGCAGCTGAGCCTGTCCGCCTCCGCCTCCTCCTGATGAGGATCCAGGTTGCGCCACGCTTACTATGTGCCCGGTGGCTGTAAAGAGAAATTCAGACAGTCATTCAGTGACATCTGCTGGAACAGGTGGGGAATGCAGGAGGTAAGATCAACTTAAGTGCTTTATGCTTTGCACAGTGGAGGCTTCTGTTGGGGTGCAACAGGAACTCAAATGAGAATCATCACATTTAATGATACACTCTTCCTGCGAAATAAAATCCATTATCTACGTAACACATCAGAGATCATGAGTTAGTCGTAACTACACAAACAACTTCTCAGGCTAGTCTGCAGAATGTAGCAACTGGAAGGTCTGCCGTGCCCCAGACAAGCTACTTAGTACCAGGGGGCCAATTGCTAAAAGGTTAATTTTGGACTTCAAGCAGACGTTTGAAGCAGATGACACTTTGGAGGCAAGATGTTTGTTCCCTACAGGAAAAACCTAGGCTCTTTCTGCTTCCCCTTCACACGTTAGTCAATTCAATTTTCAAAACACAGCTTGCCCTGGAGAACACCTGTGAATCATGTCAGCTAGCCTCGGAACAAAAGGGCAATACTGACGATAACTGAGCACACAGAGCTAATCAGTGCAGCAGCACGGATTTGACTTCTGAAGCAGCGTGCCACCTGTCCTTTATTTAAAGCACCGGCTCCTATTGCAGTATCTGATACCTCTTGTCCCAGAGAAGTGCTACGATTAAAGGCCATTATTTGTAATGCAGATTGTCTCGGGTGTTTAGCACCAACCATATTTACGTGTCAAGACACTCCAACCATCCCAGAAGTGGTCCCACTTAAAGGGGCACTGAACGTGGAAGGAAGCTGCCACTGCCTGCTATCGCACAGCCTGACTTAACACGGCACAGCGACAACAGCTGCTGGAGACATCAGGACAGAAAGTAAATAAGTCGGAAGCTGGAGTTCGCTCTGGATCCAAAGAACTGGTGCCAAGCTGGCTGGGCGCCTGACAGCACATACGCCACTACTTTGGATAGCGTTACTTCTTAATGAAAAAGGAGACAAAGCTAAACTGCAAATACAAAAACCTAAATCCCTCACATGTCATTACTGCAAACTCATAATCCCCTGGAATTATTTGGTTATCAGTCTGCCCGTTATTGAACTCAGACAGTCAAGCTTTAAAACAAGCAAGTAATTCACTGTGCTAATACAACTATGTCCAACTTCCTCTTGTATCCTCTGAGCCACTAAGTATCAAACACTGCTTTTTTAAAAAATACTGTTTGTAGTAAACAACTACTGCAATCTTGTTTAAAGGAACATGGAAAAAACTTCGCCTATGGTTAGACAAGATTCTTTGTCTCTCTTACCAATTGAGTGCCATTTAAAACTAGTTAATTCATTAGAATATTCATATTCAGTCTTCCTTCACTAGTTAATTCACTGGGAAATATACTCTGCCCTGTTTATCTTGATGAAAAGAGACATAGGAAAGGACATGATAAAAGGTACAGGAAATAATGAAGGGCATACAGGAGGAGATTGGGTATATTTTATTTACGTAATAAAAGGGAGATTAAATTAAACTGAAAGGCAGAAACGTTTAAAGGTGATAAATGGAAATATGTTCTCTTCACCCAAACCACAATTGGCCCAGGGAACTCATTGCCACTAGGTATCATTGAGGTCAAGAGCTTAGCTGCCTCAAAAAAGTGCTGGACGTTTATATGTATAACAAGAAACCCTAGTTATAATAGTAAGGATTAAAAATTCAGGAGTTTTGGAAGGGATGTAAAACTCTCATGCTGCAGGACATAAGCCAACCTCTAACTATTGGGGGTCAGGAGGACAGTTTCCCTGGGGGCAGGCTACCCCATAACTGTGCACTGTTGGATTTTTTTGTACATTTCTCTGAAGTAGCTATTACTGGCCAGGTGGTCTACGGCTCTGATCCAGTCTGGCAAAACCTATCCTACACTAAGGCATAAGAACTAGATAATTGTAGGTTGTTGGACACCCTGGATGGGTTTGTCCAGTAGGCTAAAGCTAGTAAGCAAATCCAAGGCAATCAGACAACTGGTTTCAAGCAAACTAGAAGAAACAGAATGCTTCAATGAGGATTTTACTTGAACCCAAGTCAAAACAATGATGAAAATATACATAAATATGTATGAATGAATGTGAAGCATGCATAGTTTATGACTCTTTCATTAGGGAATTATATTCAGGTGATATATTAAAATGGCAGTGTTCTGTCAAAATCATGGGAATGCATTGGGTTAGCATTTGCTGTTACAGAAAATCTCAATTGTGAAGACAACTGTACAAAAGATTATCTGTGTCTTTTAGTTCATGAATCAAAATTCAGCATCTGAAAAAAATTATTTTTTTCCTTTAGAAAAATCCCATGTTTCCACCAGAGGTTATGGAAAAAACCCACAGGTTAAAATGCAGTCAGCGACTGCCATCTTGTGGCAACAATATGTCACGGATACTGGATCTACAGACGGAACAAATAAGGGAAAGAAGTTTTGGTGGAGTCACAGACGTCATGATTTCCACAACCTCCAGTTTCTTCTACTTGTGTTTCCAACTTAAACAGTAAAAATGCAGGTGGGGATAGGATAGCAACATCCTCGACTCACTGACTCAGATGCAAACAGAGAAGAGTAGTGAGAAATGAAGCAAAATAAGGCTTTATAACCAATTATTTTATGTAACAAGCATTAAGTCTATCAGGAACTGAACACCAATTTGCCTGGATAACTCAGTGCTTGGAAATCAGCAGGTTGTTTTTCCTCTGTGTTGTTGTGTTTACATTTTAGTGCCAAGTGCCTAAGAGTTATTTCCTTAAAAATTAACAAGCTTTTCCAAGCCCCAGTCCTTGAAGACTGGTCAACAAGAGAACATTTTGTCCCTCCTGAAATCCAATTTTAGTTCAGTGCATAGAAAGTATGTTGGTTTCACCTATTCTTTTGCCATGTCATCTTTCTATTGCTATTCAAATTTTTAAATGCACTGGGAATGTATCTTTTTAACGGGTTTGCTCCTCTGTCAACTGCCCACCCCCTCTCCCCAAATCCATCCATATCTCAGTACCAGTGTTGTCCGGCCACCTCTCGCCATGATATCTGAGTGCCTTCAAGGTTAGAATGGAAAAGTAGTGAAATCCCTAGGCCTGGTGTACACTGGGTGGGGAGGGGGCATGAGCTAAGCCGGTCTAAGTTACGGAACTTCAGCTACGAAAATAGCGTAGCTGAAGTTGATGTACTTAGAGCTACTTACCACTGTGTCTTCACTGCGGTAGGTTAACTGCTGATGCTCCCCCATCGACTCCGCGTATGCTTCTCGCTCCAGTGGAGTACTGGAGTCGACAGGAGAGCGCTTGGCGGTTGATTTATCGCTTCTTCACTAGATGCGATAAATCGACCCCAGCTGGATCGATGGCTCCAGAGATAAGTGTAGACATGCCCTTACTTCAAGGAAACACTAGCTCTTCTCCCGTTAGGGCAGGGGTGGCCAACCTGACTCTGAGAAGGAGCCAGAATTTATCAATGTACATTGCCAAAGAGCCACAGTAATATGTCAGCAGCTCCCCCATCAGCTCCCCACTCCCAGTGCTTCCCACCCACTGGCAGCCCAACTGATCAGCACCTCCCCCTTTCTCCCTGCACCTTCTAATCAGCTGTTTTGTGGTGTGCAGGAGGCTCTGGGGTGAGAAACAAGGCAGGCTCAGGGGAGGGGGCGGGAAGGGGTGCAGTAGGGGCAGGGCCTGTGGCAGAGCCCGGGGTTGAGCAGTGAGCGCCCCCCGGCACATGGGAAAGTTGGCGTCTGTAGCTCCAGCCCCGGAGTTGGTGCCTGTACAAGGAGCCGCATATTAATTTCTGAAGAGCCGCGTGTGGCTCCGGAGCACAGGTTGGCCCCCACTGCATTAGGGGTCAAAGAAAATGGCGCTTGCAGAATACTTCTGTTGGGAGGGGGTGAGGGGAGGAGAACAGTGATAGTGAATTTCATTCTGGTTGTGATGGAAAGGTTTTTAATCTTGCAGTTTATCCTTAAAATGGCCATACTATGGATTCATCTACTCTCCTCTAGAACAAGTGGGTTCTTGTGCACAAATAATATGGTTTTAAAAACAAAATTACCTGTATGGGAGCTAGGAGTAATAGGTCTCTGCTGCTTTTTGGTCTGCTATAATTTTAATTATTATTCATAGCATATCTACTGAAGTTGGTGTTTAACAGCTTGGTCATTTTAAATCATGCTGGGATGAAAGTTTAGCAGTTTTGAACAGGCTGTGATTAACCCAATGCCAGGTTCAGTGCAGAGCTACCTCCAGCTGTCATCAGCCAAAAGGAAAAGAGCTGTGACACAGGACTCAAGCCTGTGGGGGGATGGGGAGAGAAAGGGTGTGGATCTTAAAAGACCACTGTCAAAAGACAAAAATAAAAGGAGGACTTGTGGTACCTTAGAGACTAACCAATTTATTTGAGCATAAGCTTTCGTGAGCTACAGCTCACTTCATCGGATGCACTTCATCCGATGAAGTGAGCTGTAACTCACAAAAGCTTATGCTCAAATAAATTGGTTAGTCTCTAAGGTGCCACAAGTCCTCCTTTTATTTTTGTGAATACAGACTAACACGGCTGCTACTCTGAAACCTGTCAAAAGACAGGCACAAAAATCCAACAGGGGGCAAGAGAGCAAAAAGGAATTTAAAATGGAGACAGGAATCCGAAGGAAACTCAAATCTAAACTAATCGTTTTCAAAAGCAATTAGTATGTTTGGGTAACTCAGCTTCTGAGTGCCCAACTTGAAAGAGTGCTCAGCACTATCTGAAAATCAGGCCCCTTTAAGATGTCTCAAGTTGGGCTCTTGTGGGAGGGGGAAGAGGGAGAGAATCAAAGTACCCATAGTTACTGATTGCTCTTGAAAAAGTAGGCCTTGTGATGTACAGCCAAACCCTGGCAAAATTATATTCAAGCTGGTAGGTAAATGCTCATCCCATCTCTCCATCCCCACCCTGGCTCTCATATATAGGTACCTGTCACTAGTGATGATAGCTAATATTGCTCTCTTACTGTCAAAGGTTTCCTTTAATCATTTGCGTGGTCTCATCACCATTAGATTATTAAGGCAAGGAAGAGGATTTGCACTGTAAAATCTGCAGTTTTCTTCCAAATTTTGTGAACTGTTGAAGAACAGTTGCTACTAATGAACCAGCTTCGTGACTGATCGCTTCATTTCTGTCATTTACCTGCTTGCCAAATGGAATTGCCCAGATCTGCCTGAGGAGATTTCCTTGCACCGACAAATCCCAATGCATCTTCCAAAAACTGTATTTTCTTGCTAAACTGCATCTCCAAGACTGGGATTACTTCTGGCATCTTTGCTGATAACAGCCGATAAGAGGTGTCTGGCTTCCCAATAAACCTCTGACGGATGCTGATCTCATATGGTGTATGAACTTTGACATCATCTACATCTTTCAATTCAAACCGGTGAATGACCTGAGAATTGGAGTCACTGATTTCCAGGCCAGAAACCAGAATTGTGAATTTTCCTGGCATGACATTAGAATTTGTTCTGTTGGTGATGATAACTGGAATTCTGATTATGACTCCTTCCTGGTTCTTCGACCCTGAAATCGTGGCTTCTTCCTTTGGCTTTGCTTCCAATGGCCCCTTCCAGAATTTGCCACGGAATGGCCACCAAGAAGGTGATTCAAGTTCTGTCAACAACCTAATGGGGAAGAGAGGATATAAAAAGAGTGAAATCCAGCAGGAAATCCCCACCATCCTCCTACCTCTGAACAAATTATCTTTCTTGAATAAGAACAAACACTTGAAAATGAACTCTTCATTCCTATAATCATTTTAAAAAAACCCACTTTGCATTTCTAAAGCATATTGCATCCAGAGATCTCAAAGCACTTTAGAAATAGGAGGGAGAAACCACGGCACCCCACTGTTAAAACAAGGGAAATAAGTGGCTCATTCAAGCAAGTCTAGGTCAGAGCGGGGAACCAAAACTGGGAATCAAGTCCCCTATTTTCACCATGAATATGTGCCAGATGTTCAAGTTAATTATTTGTTACCTAGGCACTGAGGACACACTGTGCTGTGTGCACAAATCTGGGACTTACTGGTGGAGGGAATATGAGGGATGATGTCCCTTGGGTGTTTTCTGTCAGTGTTAGAAGCAATGCGACACAGAGGATTTGGGGGGCTAGGAGCAAAATATGAACTGAGGCCCCCCCACACCCTTCCCAAAAAATGGCCACTAAGGGGAGGCCCAAAGTGGGTGGGGGAAGGTTGGAGAGCAAGCTGATCCCGCATTCACTCTGCTGGGGCTAGCCCAGCTTCCTGCTCTGGGTGTTGCAATCTGGTTCATGGGGTCACAGCATGACTCAGGGTCGCCAGGTCAAACCTGAGTGGTGCTGCGACCCTGTGAACCAGACTGTGATGCCACTTGGTCTGGTGCCCTCTCTAATGAGGGGCCCGGTGCATCCATCTCCCCGCCCCCACCCCCCAGACCAAACTGAAACGTCTGCAGGTCAACCAAAAGCAGAATCGGCATCTTTACATTAGAACTGTTTTACTTTGGCTGTTACCTAGTAATAGACGCTTAGTTAGTAATGCGATTTTCACTTTCTAGCTTCGTTAGAAATGGCTTTAGAAGATAAAGATAAGACAACTTAAAACAAACAGCCTCGCACAATAAATGCCAGGATTTTACTTCTGTAAAAGCTCATTGAGACATCTTGGCACAATAAGGCCCCTAATACGAGTTTTGCTGGTTTATTGGCATTTGTTGGAAGTGTGTTTGGCTTAATCATGTTTGTATTTTCCATGTCCTAGAAAGGTACTATCCAATGCAATGATGCATCATGTTGGCACTATCTTGCAAATAAGTAATTATATGAATATTAAAGCTGTTCTACAGGAGATTTTGAGACGTCAAGATCCTGTTTAGTTTGGCTGCAAACACAGAATTTAATCTCAAAAGGAAGCTATAACCAAATACACTTTGTTCACAAGCCATCAAAGTTCTGTACAAGGTTCAAACAAGCCTGCTAAAAGAAATCCATCTGCTTTGAAAAATAAAATTAAGACAGGCCAAAAAGAAATCAAACTGGGAACAAGCCAGTGCATTTATAATAAAAGAGGAAGGCCGAATAAACTGCTTCAAGAGCCTACTCCCAACTACAATATGAATATAAAATATTTATGTCAACAGCAGGCAAGAGGAGTAATGGCTCTGGAGCAGACTACGGAGATCCTGTATTACTCCGAAAAGCGAGAGGTTGAGAGTGATGGAGCGGAAACTTTTAAAGCAGAATTCTAAAGTGTCACACTAGTGCTGCTTTAGGGTCCCATTCTGCAGCCATGAAGTTCAACTGCAGTTTCATGCACAGAGAAGCTCTGAAAACCACACCCTGGAAGCGTGCACCATCTTCCCAGGCCAAAGCAGCACCATAGGGCATCAATACCCTGAAGCAGTGGCTCTCAACGTGCGGCCCAGTCAGCACAAAGCTGCCGCCCATGTGACATCTTCAGGGCCATAGAGGTTGTATTGTATGCGGTCCACAATAGTAAATAGGTTGAGAACCACGGCCCTGGAGTCAGTTTAAAACAATCTTTTAAAGCATTAAAAGCAGGAGTGGCCAACCTGAGCCTGAGAAGGAGCCAGAATTTACCAACGTACATTGCCAAAGAGCCACAGTAACACGTCAGCAGCCCCCCATCAGCTCCCCTGCCCCCAGCACCTCCCACTCACCCGATCAGCCCTCCCCCTCCCTCCCCGCTCCTCTTGATCAGCTGTTCGCTGGCATGCAGCACGCTCTGGGGGGGAGGGGGAGGAGTGAGGGCATGGCAGGCTCAGGGGGAGGGGGCGGGAAGCGGTGCAGTGGGGGCAGGGCCTGTGGCAGAGCCATGGGTTGAGCAGTGAGCACTCCCCGGCACACTGGCAAGTTGACACCTGTAGCTCCAGCCCCAGAGTCGGTGCCGCATATTAACTTCTGAAGAGCCCCATGCGGCTCCGAAGCCACAGGGTCCGGTTTCTATACGAAACACACTATGATAGTATTCTCCATTTTGTTTTTAACTGAGGTTTATCCTTCTCTCCACTTCCTTACCCACCATGAGGCCGTGACATTTTGGTTGTGTTATCAGTCTGACTGATGACAAGATTTTGCAATTGCACAGACCCTCTGAATGATCTTGCCAACTGTCCTTGACTTCCATTGAGCTCACAGGATGTGCATCAAATTGCAGGTTCAGGGTCTTTGGTTGTAAACCCACAAGGGCAGGGAACTTGTGTCATGTGTCTCTAAAGCGTCTTGCACACCAATGACATTATATCAACAGATTTATAAAACTGGATAAGTCTGTTTTTGTCTTTGAAGATTCAGTCACACCAGACTCAATTTTGCTCATTGACATATCCATGCAATTTTGAAGGCAACTGGAGGTGCGCATGTACATGAGGGTAGGATTTGGCACACTGTATATTAAAAGGTTTCAGAGTAACAGCCGTGTTAGTCTAAGGTGCCACAAGTATTCCTTTTCTTTTTGTATATTAAAATACACAGTACATTTAACATACCGTATATACTCGTTCATAAGCCAAATTTTTTTAGTAAAAAAGGGAAGCACCAGAGAAGGGGGTAGGCTTATGAACGGGTATAGAGAGGGGGAGAGGTGAGACACAGCCCCCCCCTTCCCTCCCCCAACAGTGGGGGCAAGGAGAGTCAGCACATCCAGCAGAGCCAGAAGGGAAAGAGGCGGGGCCAGAGTCTCTCTGCTTCTGGCCATGCTGCTCTCCCCGCAGCCACCAAAGCAGCCGCAGCTCCGGGGCTGGCATGATAACCAATTGGCACATATTGAGGGTTGCAGCTCCGGGGCTGGCAGGCTGCAGCTGCGCCATTCGGCCCCGCCCCCCCAGAGCAGGCTATGGCAGCGCCGCCCGGCCCGCTGGAACATGCTGCGGCCGTGCAGCCTGGCGTGGCCCGCCGGAGCAGGCTGTGGCCGCGCTGCCCAGCCTGCCAAAGCAGCTCCAGCCAGGCCAGAGACATCCTCCCCTGGCCCTCCCCAGATAAGGTGGGAAGGGATGGGATGGGGGGAGTGTGAGGGTCCCGGGCTAGGGATGGGGTCATGTGGGGAGTGCTCACAGGGGTTACTCTCCTGACCTCCAGCTTCTCCCCAGCAAAAAAATTTCCCCACCAGTTGCTGCTCCGGCCTGTCAGGGTAAGCAGCTGGCGTGCCGGGACACTTTGTTTACCTCCGTGCTTGCACACGCTCGAGGTAAACAAACCATCTCGGCCGCCAGTGGCTTATCCTGATGGCCCAAGAGCCAAAGTTTGCTGACCCCTGAATTACAGGTCGGCTTATGAATGGGTCATAAAAATTTTCCATTTTTACTTATCCATCTTCGGGGTGGGGGTCAGCTTATAAACAAACCAGCTTATGATTGAGTATATACGGTAATAATCCAAAGCACTCCACAAAATAAGGTTATGCTGAGTTTTGAGCATTTAAAGTTGTTAGTGTAATATAAAGGTTACACTTTTTGTATGTAATATTTACATTTGTTTCTTAAAAAAGGGGAAAACTGATTAACACACTGATCTCTTGACTGATTTCACAGTGTACTTCTACCATCCCTAGCATGTACAAAAGTTTTTTCCGCAAATCAGGTATGTTACACACCTTTAAAGGGTTTGTTATTAGTCTCAACTCCTTTGTCTTGACCCATAGATGAAGTAGCAAGACACAAGATTAACAGCCAATTTATGACGGACAGACTCCGTTCACATAGCCTGGCTTGCCCAGTCTCCATTGTATTTTCCAATCTCTTTGTGTACCATAGTAGGGGCTCAGACACAGATTCTCCTGCCTCTCAGGAGAAGGCTCTCAATTTAGGCAAGTGTTTGAGGTTTTGGCAAGGCAAGGGTGCACTGTAACCATGCCTGCCCTCGGCCCCTCCCTCTGGGATTTCTTTGTGTTGGGCCCCACCCGCTTGTGAAGCTTCCCAAATGCAAAGTTTTTCTTTCTCCTGCCTGGAAGAGAGAATTTTATCTTTTACAAGCATAGCAGGAACAGCATCTTTCAATGGAGTGCTTTGGATTGGTAAAATCCCCTCGGACAACCCACTTTCTGTTCCCAAAAGATCAGCTGGGAGGACTCTCCCCTCCAGGAGATCTGTCCCCCAGTTTTCCCTTAAAATCTGATCCACAGGTGAGGGGTCTTGCATTTCAGATGCAGATCCTTCACCCTCCTCTGGCGGAAAAGCCTCCCTAAAAAGGTGGGCAAACCCTCCTGTTCCCCCTCACCTTCCATCTGGCCTTCCTTCTCTGGGCTCCTCTCTGGGGCAGACACTCTCCTGTGTCCCGCAAATGGAAAGGTGACCCTGATCCAGTTGTGGGCTCACAACTACCAACTATAACAGACCCTTCACTGGCCAGCAAAATCAATTCCCCCCCTTCACTCAGGTTGGGCTTGTTTCCAGCTACCACCACAGCGGTCGTCAGGACCCCAACTTCCATCTCCGAGATACAGGTCTCCGTGCACCCTAGGGCAGGACCTGTCCCCTGCTGACCTGCAACTTTCTGGCAGTCAGCAGCTGGGAAGGCCTTCCTGTTACAAGGTGGAACATCCCCCTCCCCCAGGGAGATGATCACAGCACAGGAGCTGGCTCTATGCAGCCTTGAGCCCCGGCGCTACAGGAACTGGGTACGACCATCCCTGCACGTAACTTTAGATCACAAGGTATCACAAGATAGAAAGCTGTAACAGACAAGTATGGTGAAATTGCTGCTGTTGCCTGTTATTGCTAGCTTTGGATATTTTAGGATGAGAGCGTCAGCAGATGTTCCACTGCAAGAATGGCATGATAACCAACTGGCACATATTGTAATCAGCTTGAGGTAAATGAAATAATAACCTATGGGAAGAAAGCACCCCAACACTATTAGCACGAGGAAGTTCGGTTTTGGACAGAGAAGGCTGGACATCCTTATGAATATTCATGGAGGCCATAAAACCCTATAACAGGGCTAACCACATGGCCTATGCCATCGCAATCTTCTTGGCAAGCCAGATATAGGACCACTCATGGATCACCTGTCTCACCTGTTCTAGGTCTCCACAATGGATGGTGAGAGTATACGGCTACTTAGATACTGGATATCTTGACTGTCCTGTATTACCTCTACCTACTTTGCTAGGTTGGAGAATCTGTGATTTTGCTAATTGTGCTAATAAAAACATTACAAGGTTAAGGGGCCTTTCCTAAGTGTGAGTGTCTCTCCTGTGCACACCGAGGTTCTCATTCTAATTATTCTAATAATTCTGGGTCTGATTCAGCAGCAAAACTCTGCCAAACTTCAGAATGTTAATTTGGGAATTCTACCCAGGCTTAGAAGAGAAATTTTGCCTCAGCCTTAACTATAAAACATTTGGTACTGCAAACTAGTGCAGTGAGTAAATGCTGGTATAATACTTTGTGGTCCTCTGGGATATCTAATTGTAAGATCATGACAAAAATATACAAAATAGCATTTGGCAGGTAATTAACAAGGTTCTATAAAGCCATGCTTCCCAAGCCTTTATTGAAAAGAAATCATACTACACAAATATCAACCAGCTAGAAATGTAAAATAACTCTCAAGTATAAAAATAGACCCAAGACTGTATTATACTGCTGGAAGCCAAATGCTTCATGCGCAGTTAAAAGGAATTATTTTCTATTCAGGGGTAATTTATTCTATTGCCATTCTACTGATTTCAGGTTTTAATAAGGCATCTATTATTGTGGTATTTAATGGAGCGTCATTTGCTGTCTTTCTTTCCTTTTTTTTAATGCAATGAAGTCACTAAGATTAAATTCTGCCCTCTGCATAGGAGGCCAGCACAAGATCTAGGTACCACTTAAGTCCCACAAAATTGGGAACTAACTTAAAGGCTCATGTAGGATATTAGTGGTGCAAAGGACTTGTGTGCTGGCCCTCTGCACAGAGGTGAATTTCACCCTATGCACATAATAATTTCAGTGCATGAGAAGTTGAGCTATTGGCTGGCTCTTCTTCCCAGAAGGAGACACTGGTGCAGATGGTCAACTCCACCTGTAGGAAACTCAGGTGAGCCACTTGCCATGTTGACCAGTCTCCAAAGTGGTCTGTGTTGGACATTAATTATGGCATTAGACATCAATTACTGCTCTTGCACAAGGGCACCACCACAAAGCTGATGCTGCTCATGCAGCCTATTAATCAAGTTGGCTAAAAAATAATTAAGGGGTTAATGAAACACACACATTAAGGACTCCTGCACAACACTGAAAAATATCATGGGAAAGAAGATTACAGACATAGATACTTTTTACACACACACACACACACTATAGAAAGTTGCAAAAGAAGACACTGGGTGAAGAGTTTAATGTGACTATTTCCCTGATCTATGCTAATTAACGTACGACTTTGGCACAATAGTTACAATAAAGTAAATTGATCGGTGTTCAAGTGCTATGAATTTGGTTTTTTTCCCCCCTGTACAACATATGTGACTTCAGCTTAGGAGGAGAAAGCTGTCACCATCAGCTGTTTGAAAAATAAATTGAAAACCCAAACAAGAAAAGTGCAAAGTCAAAACACCTCAGAAAGCTAATGATTTCTAGGTACAGTTTTAGGCTGTTTGCATGTCAGCTAATCCCTAGATGCAGTAGATAAACAGAAATTCAATTAGCATTTGTTCAATGTCTTCCTTTATTCTACCCATCTGTAAATCAAAGCATCTAACTTTCTTCAGTTTCATGAAGACAAACAATATGTCCCCATGTATCTTAATCTAAAACAAATGTCTCTTCCTAAAAAACAATGAATATTGACTTTCTGAATCATTATTTATTGACAGAGAACTTTAAAAGCTGCTACTGAAGTTTTCAATTTCCTTGGCTTTTCATTAAAGGATGTAGAAAATATAATCAGAATCACTGTGAAATCAACAAACACTTGCTCATAGATGTTATACCCACTGGAAAATAGAAACTTCTTCCAAAAGAAATTAGTCTGAACTTCATTATATCTGTGTCTTTATGCAACTGTCCCAGATTCCAGAAGGAAGCTTTCAGCTGTAGATCTCTAACACATTACAATATACTTAGCTCTACAAGTCTACTTCATGCCACTGCTGGATTCTACTTGCAGCATCCAACCTCTTACAAACAGATTACATTTGCCTTCCGTCTCAGTAATTGTTAGAAGCCTTATAAAAGACAAAATGTTCAAATTTAGGTGCTGAGCAACCGCTACTCTCACTGACTTCAATGTGAGATGTGGAAATTCAGCATCTCTGAAAAACAGGCCACTTATTTTAGGGTCCTAAATATGGCTTTAAGTGTGTAACTCATATGAAAGGTTTGTCTTAAATGTTCTAAGAGGAAGCACATGCAGTTTTGGATCTGAAAACAAAAGAAAAAAGAACCAACATAGGTTTTCTGTTCCTTATAAGAAAAGTACTTTCTGCAGATACAATTTAGCTGACATTTTGATCAACGTGGCGCAAGACAAAACAGAACCCAGCAGCTCCTTCTTCCACAGCTGTATTGATTCTTCTGGCATCTAACAGTAGTGAGCATATGTAGTGAAAAGCAAGTGGTTGCACAATTTGAAAACACATGTAGAACACGGAGGTGCCATTTCTACAGTCATTTTCCCAACTACAGCTGCACTAAGGCCAAAATTCCCCCATCCAAAATTGAAGGCTGCGTGCTCAATACGTGTACATGGAGGGGGAAGGACATGCAGAGCTCTCACATGTCCCCTCTGCAGTGAAAAGATCCATCTAGCAGTGGATTTTCCAGCTCTGCCCCATATACCAGAGGCGGGCAAACTACGGCCCGCGCGAGACCCGTCCTGCCTGGCCCCTGAGCTCCTGGCTAGGGAGGCTAGCTCCCAGCCCCTCCCCTGCTGCCCCCCTCTCTCCCCCACAGCCTCAGCTTGCCCTGCTGCCAGCGCTCTGGCCCGCCGCTCCTGCAGAATCGTGGTGGTGTGGCTGGCTCCGGCCAGGCGGCGGGGCTGCGAGCTCCTGTTGCTCTGAGCTGCATGGTAAGGGGCAGAAGGTCCCGGGGGGCAGTCAGGGGACGGGGGAGCTGGATGGGGCAGAGGTTCTGGGGAACAGGAATGGTTGGATAGGCGTGGGAGTGCCAGGGGGCCTGTCAGGGCAGGGGTATGGATCGGGGCGGTCAGGGGACAAGGAGGGCGGGGGGGGGGGGGTTGGATGGGTCAGGGGTTCTGAGGGGGGGCGGGAAGTGGGAGGGGGCAGATAGGGGACAGGGACCAGGCTGTTTGGGGAGGCACAGCCTTCCCTACCAGGCCCTCCATACAGTTTCTCAACCCCGATGTGGCCCTTGGGCCAAAAAGTTTGCCCATCCCTGCCGTACACACTAAAGCACAAGGAGGAGAGCTGAGCTCAGTGCCGTGGTTACGCAGCTGCTGAACAGACCCCTCCCTTACAGAGTAAAACCATAGCAGGGGCTCTTCACATGCACGGAGGAGGAGGTAAAATTTACCCCACGTGAAAATTAGTTTGGTGTGTTCTCATCCTAGCCCTAGGAGAGGATTATTGACATCACAAAATCACCAGGCCATCTGACATACTCAGCACTCCCTAATTAACACAAAACTGGAAGAATAAAGCATTGCAACTTGAAAAAAGGTGCATGGAAGGGAGTCACGTGAGTACTGAATGTGAAAATCTTACAATAAGGTTTCAGACAAATTCAATATAAACTATCAATTACTGTTCAGCTCCAGTTATGCTACTGTACCTGTCTGCTACATCCATTTCAGAGTCAATCTTGTTCAGTCCTTTCATGATGTTATCAAACTGTTCACCCTGATAGTGGAGCACCTTTGTTGTATCCTCCATACGTTTCTGGGATGCAGACAGTAAACCAGTCAGTTCTTTCCCTTTCGTCATCTGCAGAGAATCTGCCTGAGCTCCAGCCCCTGGACATGACAGCAGCTGCTCCCTCCAGAAGTGCTCAAGGATGTTGAAGACCACATTTCTATTGGGCTGGAGGGAACTGAACCAGTGCTTGGTGTTCTCCTTCTCCAGAATTGTGAGGGAGCTGAATATTAAACTGGAGGACTCCTTCTTGATCTCACTGATGCTGGAAAGATGGAAGCTGACCAGAAGCTCTCTGGTCTTGTCAGCTGTAAATCTGACCACAACAGGAGTCAGTGAGAGTCTGCCAGAGACCCATCGTTTCTCAGTGTCTACATAATAGGAACAGGGCCACGCATGGATACATATGTCCGCATTCATTAGCTCGCTGTTAGGATCCTCTTCTACAGTGACGACAGAGCTGTCACCTTCTAAGTGGAAAGAAGAAAACACGTAAACAAGGCAGAAAAATACATCTGAGGTGATTCTTGTAAGTTAGGGTACACAGATCAAGGATGACCCCATAGGCACCATACTGGTGGGTAACCCACCCCAGGCGCCAGCCATCTTTCAATGTTGCCACTAGGTCATCTGAGGTATGCAGGTAACCAAGGTTTGGCTGCTGTGAGCTTTAGGGGGTGGAATTTGCCACCTCTTCTGATCCATCTCCAATTTCACCTTGAAAAGACTCCTCTTTTAAAAAAAAAGGTATTTTACTACTGTTTCCTCTGAAAGCAACTCCAGCCTTCCCCAGCCTCTCTTCCCCATTCCCAAATGATCAGGTATCACTGAAATACTTTTATATTGTGTATTTATGATATTTGAATCATTAGTATATGGTTGTATTTTAATAATCTGTAGTGTTGTGGGTGCCATGGCTGGGGTGGTGCTTTATAAATAAGATACTTTTATATGCATGCTTTATTCGGCATATTTTTTTAAAAAAAATACACCAAAATAAAGTATAGTTAGTGAAAAATTCCATCTTTGTAAAAACGGCCCAGGCTTTCATTTGTATGTCCCTTTCCATACACATCAATGAATATATTATTGTAAACAACACATAAGGCATTAGCTGCCTATTCGCCATGTCTCAAAGTGCTGCCCAGGGGCATTCAAAGGTTAAGAGAAGCAGAAATGATTCCTATTATTCTAAGTACAAAAGACAACTCGTCTGATTTACCAAAAGATACCAATGCAGTCCCGTAAGCATTGTAGAATTCTTCACTGTTTAGCATAAACATTGTATAGCTCTTTAAAAAACTTCTTCGGGCAAACATAAGCAAGTGGCCCTAACAGCCTGCTCCTACCACAATACACATGTGCTGCATAGGATCCAAACTCATGCCAGCCCTGGAGTTTCCTTTATTGTTGACTTAAACATCCCAAGCTCAACTGTTCCTATGGCGAACCCTATGTCCCTAGTTCCCTTAGCCCAGGAGTGAGCAAACTATGGCTAGTGGGTCACATCCGGCCCGCCAGCTAATTTAATCTGGCCTTTGAGCTCCTACTTGGAAGCGGGTTCGGGGCTGCTCCGCGCACACGTGCCGCAGCTCCGCACAGCTCCCGGAAGCAGCAGCGGCATGACCCCCTCCCCTACCCCTGCCTCCTACGTTTAGGGGCAGCCAGGGAGCTCCGCGTGCCGCCCCCGCAGCTCCCATTGGCTGGGAACCGCTGCTTCTGGGAGCTGCTTGAGGTAAGCGGAGCCCAGAGCCTGCACCCCTGAACCTCTCCAGTGCCCCAACCCCCTGCCCCATCTCTGATTCTCCTCCCACCCTCCAAAACCCTGGATCCCAGCCCAGAGCACCCTCCTGCACCCCAAACCCCTCATCCCCAGCCCCACCCCAGAGCCTGCACCCTCAGACTGAGCTGTCACCTCCCCCAACACCCCAACCCCCTGCCCCAGCCTGCAGCCCTCTCCCGCACCCTGAGCTCCTCATTTCTGGCCCCACCCCAGAGCCCTCACCCACCCACCCTCAACCCCCTGCTCCAGCCCTGATCCCCCTCCTGCCCTCTGAACCCCTCGGTCCTAGCTTGGAGCACCCTCTTACACCCCAAATCCCTTATCCCCAGCCCCAACCCAGAGCCTGCACCTCCAGCTGGAGCCCTCACACCCCCCCACACACCTCAACCCCCTCCCACACCCTGAACTCCTCATTACTGGCCCCACTCCAGAGCCCTCACCCCCTCCTGCACTCCAACCCCAATTTCATGAGCATTCATCGCCCGCCATACAATTTCCATACCCAGATGTGGCCCTCGCGCCAAAAAGTTTGCCCACCCCGCCTTAGCCTCAGAGGGATATTTAACCTAAACCTTTTATAAACTGAGTTAGAGTGAACAGGATCCACCTGGTCTGACTGCTAGGATGAGTCATCTAAATAGCTCCACATCTTTGAGCAAGGTTCTAGAACCTGACACCCACTACACAACACGCATGCTTGTCATGGGCATAAAGGGAATTACTTGTCCTTGATCACATCTACACCTGTCAGGCCTTTCTCTGAATCTGGTCGGTAAATAACAGGCAGAAAGTGATTTTTTTCAGCGCTTTTATGTTTTCCATGAAACCAGAGATGACCAAGAGATGAATACAACCGTCATTATGATGCCTACAATTTATTCTATGCAATAATCATCATCATCATCCTCCACGCTTAAATTTATCCTGCTGGAATACAACAGCCAAGCACACAACAGAGTTGAAAGGATGCCACTCTGGTCCTCAAAGAGCTCAGGACCGATGGGCAAAGCTGTCAAACAAATTGTGACAGAACGTAGTTGCTGTAGCAGCTTTGCCTTCTGAACACACATCTGACTAAAGGCAGGCAACGCTAAAGGGCAGAGGTGAGGGAGACACTGGGAGGAGGAGGAGGAGACACTGGGAGACCCAACAATGTTCCAATATGTGAGGAGTAGCACAGAATGTTTTAACTGCTGAATTTTGGGTTACGGTAATATCACTTGACCTGTGGGTCCAGTGCCTACCCAAACTTCACTGGCAACTTATGATGTCACGATAGCAAGAATAATCAACAATTTTATGGAGCTATCTGTAAGTCCAGCAAGGGACTCTGATTAAATCGTATCCCTGAAGAATGGTTTGTTCATGTCAAAAACTCAAAGATGGAATCATAACTTTAGTGCACATGACTTTGGTGCAAAAGGAGAGAGGGAGACAAGCACACAGCTTCCAAAAATACATTTGGACCATCTCCCGCTCTGGTAGTCCTCTGCTTCTTTCTTTTGTCCTGTGACCCACCTTGTTCCTCTTTAAATTTCTTTCATTCCCCCAGAATTTTAATACTCAAATTGTAAAAATTTGTACATTCCACAAGTTATATAACAGCCACATTGTGTTCCTTACTTATATTACATCTTGTGAGCAGACACTGAATAATAGTGATTTAAATGCTCATGTATTAATTATCTTATTGAAGTTTTGATGTACTATAACAAAAATTACAGATCCTCAGTGTTGAAACACAGGCATAAGGTACTATGGTACTTTATTTCCTGTAAGCAATGAAAAGTTAGATTATTTACACTGTATAGCCTCCAAAATCAGATTAATCTAGACAGCAATTTATGCTGTGACACTAATGACTAGTTTGATTTCAACTGTGATCTGCTTCCCCTTGTGAGAATTTTCAGGAATTCTAATACAAGACAAAAAGTTAACAATCTTCTTGCTTTGAATGTCATCAGTCTGATTCTCTTATGGCCCGCATGATACAACTAGTCGCCAGATCTTGTATATCTAAGCACATACCTTCATACACACCCCCTGGCACGGACATTCCTACCTGTCGATCTAACCTTGGTTACTCACACTATTAACCACATTTATATCAACGGGCCTATTTGCATAAGGACTACTCACACGGGGCCAGATTCTGACACACTCAAGTTTAGTACCTTACTCCACAGGTAGCCGCACTGAAAACAATGTGAGTAAGGGCACCAGAATCCAGCCCATAGCAGATGTTTGCAAGATGTATGTTTGGAATTGTAACTGTTTGTCCTAGCAGGATTATAATCTGACACACACATCACAGTATCTCCTTTACAACAACTTCAAGTCACCTACTTTTGGGGCTGAGGACAAAATAAACAAGGAAATCCAGTAAATATAGGCAGTGTTAGCCAACAGACCAATCACACGGCTGAGAACTAAGAGCAATGAGTTCTATGCCATCGATTTGCTGTGTGACTTGAACAAGTTGCTAAAACATTTAGCCTCCGTTTCTCCACCTATAAATTGGTGATATTTCTCTACTTCACAAGAGTTCTGTGAGGCTTAGAAAGAATTATCTCAAGAAATGTTTTACTTACTATTGTTATATCTAATACATTAGATTTATACCTGAAAGGTTTGAAGAGAAAAAAACACCAATATATTTATCTGTTTTTCTAGTTTGTTTACTCTGCGCATGACAACACTTTGTGCTTAGTCAATTTTATTGTTTCCTACATATAGGCAGTCATTTTCGTTTGTTTGTGTGAGTCTTTCACACAGAAAGATGGATGAGAAAAATATTTTTAAAGAACAGTGAAGTGTGACTGTAAAACCACAAAAATTAGCAGGGATACTCCAGAGCAGGTGCAGCTAAGGGTTTTTGCCAGTACAGTTAAACCAGCAAAACCCTCCTAACGTGGAAGCAGTTATACCAGTGTAGAAGTATTTATACTGATATAGATTAAATTGGTTTGGGGAACAGACATAAGGTATGCTAGTATAAGCACAGTTATAACATTATAATTATGTCCACACTAGGGCTTATACCAGTATGACCTATGTTGGTTCCCTTAAGTTAGTTAAACAAAACAAAAACAGTAACCCACCCCTAACTGACTGGTATAAGGTTTAAGTGTAAACCAGGCCTAACTTTTTGAAACTGACTAGATTTCAAATTGACTGTATACCCTTAATTACAGTTTGAACAACAATTTAGAGACCAATAAGTGTTTTCACCCTCTCTGTTACTATTTATTTAAATGACAGACTATTTACCATTCTGGTATTCACCTGTAAGTACTTATTTTAAAAAATTAAAACAAAGAAAATAGTTACACATTACTTAGCTTCTGCCTCAAGAAATATTAACGATCATATCAGAGACACAAGGCAAATGAAGTAATACCTTTTAGTGGACCAAAGTCTTGAAGATATAACAATATTAATAAAATATATTACCACCTCAGCCACCTTGTCTACCACAAATATTAATACACTTCTCACAACTCCTCCGTTAAGTAAGGGGATATCAGTCCCATTTTACAGATGAGGAAACTGAGGCACAGAGCCATTAAGAGACTTGCCCAAGATCACATAGGAAGTTCGTGGCAGAGCCTGAAAAATAACCAAGGTTTTCCAACTCCCAGCCCTGTGCTCTACCCACTGGAACAAGCTGTTTCTTAGTTGTCGGGCCCGGTTGGTAATAATGCATTCTCCTACTGTTTAGTATGGCCATCCTTCGCATTTTGACTATAGGAATGTAAGGACAGTTTTGAATAAAACAACTGACTCTAAACTTTTGCCAGATCTCAGATTGGATATGAACCACTTGTAGGGGTTGGGAAGACGTCCATAAGACCATCCTTCCTGTCTCTTTAAAGATCAAATAGCTTCCCATTCAAACAACATTTTCTCCCAGATCCAATACATAATTAAACTAAAATCTCTGATGCAAGCTTAACTATGGTCTTTCAACCGTGCCACCATAACTGGAATAATAAATATTATATATCAAGTTATTTACCTCTGTCTGCAGATTCAGGATTCTCAGGCAGCCTCGGGGTTGCCATCTTTGTAAGTTTGTCCTTTGTATTCAAGACAGTAGGTTAGTTTTTGTTTGCTCTTTCTATTTCTTAAAGCCCAAGCAAAAAACAAACGAACTGTGGAAAGGGCAAAATCCTAGTACACCTGATACCAAAAAGAAAAAAAGTCTAATGATAAATTTTTACTAGTATCTGTACTCTTTAACTCTTGACATAAGGCAGACACCTGATGAAACTCCTCTCTCTCCAGTAGAAGAAAACAATCAGCTGCTGGGGATTTACATATGCTATGTACTCTTGGGTCACATGACTTTTGACTCACTGAGGGCTATACATTCTTTATCTTGCTAGTCAGTTTCTCTCTGTGTCTGAGGACAGAATGCACAGGCAAGGATCTATTACTAATTGTGACGTTGGAAACTGTTATTTTCCATAGCTATTGCATATGCATTTTCCCCATGATATGCTTAATAATCATCTTAGTTATATGGCAGGCTTTTTTGTCTCAGAGGATCCCAACGTGCTTTAGAAATTTAAATGGTATATAAACTAATCAGTCAGGAATCATTTCATTCAACAATGAAGCCACCAACCACACAGAATGTGGCAACTGTTTAATAGCACACAATATTATATAACAGTTGAAGCCAAGACTTCAAGAAGCCTGATTAGCAAAGGGGGACAGACCTGCGTCCCCTCCCAACCCTGCCCCCCTATCCCTCCAAAAAAGAGAGCAGGGGATGGAAAGCTGGAGGGGAAGGAATTAAATATATTTAAACATACTGTTCCAGCCATAAACCGTTTACAGTGGCTATGCCAGTGGTGAGCTGCGATTACTTCTCCTGAACTGCTAAGAGCCAGCCAGATACTCCACCTGATAGGACCAGAAGCACCCAAAATAGAGACTGAGGAAAATGGAGCCCAGCCAGGGCCACCCCTATCCTGGCACTCCCCTACACCCAGAACTGTGCAGCAGAGACAAGCCCCTCCCCGCTCCCCTCCAACACACACACACACACACTCACTCTCTCTCTCTCTCTCTCCCTCTCTCTCTCTGGGGGGTCCTAAGACCCAAGCAGTGCCTGCCCTCCCCCAACCATGTGAGTTGCAGAGCGGACTCGGGAGCCAGTCGGAGACTCTGCATGGTACAAGGAGAAGCAGCCAAAGCAGGGACATTTGGACATGTCAAATGTCAAAACCATTGACTATTCTGACTTACTCTGCCCAGTGCAGAGGGCTGTTTGTGTCACCCTTTTCTTCCCTCACAGGCCTGGTCTACATTAAAGTTGGGTCAGCTTAGCTACATTGTTCAGGGCTGTGAAAAATGTCATAGCCTGTGAGAAGTAGTTAAGCCAACCTAAGCCCCTGTGTAGATACTGTTAGGTCAGGGGTGGGTAACCTACGGCCCGCGGGCCGGATCTGCCAGTTGGTTAATTTCATCTGGCCCATGGCACCCCCCGCGGGGCAGGGGCCACGAGCGGTGGTTCGGCCCGCTGCGGGGGAAAGACCCAAGCCTCTGCACCACCCTGGGTAGACAGGTGGCCCGTGATTGATATTTATTGTGGGTCAATGGCCCGTGACAGAAAAAAGGGTTCCCCCCGCACCCCTGTGTTAGGTCAACGGAAGAATTCTTCTGTTGACCTAACTACCCTCTCTCCGAGAGTTGAATTTACTACAGTCCTTCCATGGCTGTGGTATGTGTTCACATTGCAGCACTGCAGCTGTGGCATTTCTAGTGTAGACAAACCCGGTCTCTTCACTCAGCTTCATTCCATTCCTGCCGTTCCTACCCTCTTCTCCCCTGTTCCCTTCCCTTTTCTTTCCTTATAGCTTATCCCCTCCTAATTAAACCCACTCCACCTCCCAAAACCATGGAACATACATGATGTTTGCTGCCTGTGTGTTAGACTCCCTTTCCTCATCCAGTCTCTGTGGTCTATTTAGACAATATTATCTCATTGTTTCTTTGTACTACTCCATCCATCTATATCAATCTGTTGTCTTATACTTGAATTGTAAGTTCTTTGGGTCAAGGACTGCCTTTTTGCTCTGTGTCTGTACAGCACCCAGCACAGTGGGGTCCTAGTGCACGTATGGGGCTCCTAGGTGCTGTAATACAAATAAACGATAATAAAAATTGTGCACAATTATTTTGTTACCATCTCCCTTACCTCTACCACTGCCCACTTTTGTCTCATTCACCAGTTATGTCTTGTCTTTTAGATTGTAAGCAATCTGAGGCAGGGACTGTCAATTACTATGCATTAGTACATCAGCCGATGCAACAGGGCCCTAGCCTGTTTGGCCTCTAGGCACAAATGCAATTTAAATGCAAACAACAACAACTGGTACAAATTAATTCATCATATAAATCAGAGATGAAAGAGACCTATTATTTCATGCATTCTGTCTTCCAGAGTCCAACTGTGATTGTTTCTCACACTGTATTTGCTAGTGTCTTTTCACTCTAGTTTTAAATATCCCAAGCAATAGTACTTCTGCTTTTACTCAGGGAGAATATTCCACAGCCTGACACATCCCACTGTTAGGAACCTGTGCTTGGATTCAAAATATGTTCCCCTCTTCCCCCCGCCTCTTTTAATTTCATTACCCCTAGTTATATCCCTGGTATCATGTGAAATTTGACTCCACCCTCATGTTTCAACCCTTTAAATATCTGTATATCATCATGTCTCTCCCCAATCCTTTAATCACCACTTAACCAAGTCACATCTTTCACCTTTTCAATCTTTCCTGACCCCGCAATTAGTTTTGTTGTTCTTCTCTGAACTCCTACCAATGTGTCAATATTGTTCTAGTATTGTAGCACCCAGAACTGAATGCGATATTCCAGATGCAGTTGCACAAGACCTGTGTGATATCCAGGGGGTAGGATACCGGACTGGGAGCCAAGAGACCTGGATTCTATTTCTGGCTCTGCCACCAATATTACTGTGTAGCCTTAGGCAGGTCCCTTAACCACTCTCTGACTCAGTTTCTGTTGAGATGATGAGAATGAGGTGATTCTCCCTCTTTTGTAAAATGCAATGAGATCACCACCTGAAAAGCATTATGTAAGTGACAAGTATTACTAGTTTTTTTCCAGTCTGTGACATCATGCTTCTACATATGCTGTTACATCACACTGTTAATTCCTGGACAGTTTAGCATCCACTTTCAACGTGCCTTCCCCCGCCATCCCCAGCATTAGAGCATCCCACACTTCCTTCTCCCACTGAATGTCTTTCTCAGGAGTTTTCCCCCCACAAAGAATTAGCTGCATTTTCCAAGATGACTAATCTGCAGTTGCCGGCTCATATGTCAGACCTCTTCGTAACGCTATTGTGCTTCTCACTTCACTGATGTTTGAAGCTTCTGCCCAGGTTAATATTATGGACGGGCTTTTGTGAAACGCTTTACACCGTCACCCCCCACGTGCAGCAGCGCCCCCGCCCCCCACTCTTAGGGGGCCCCCCACCCGCAGAGACCCCCCACCCTTAGGGGGCCCCACCCCCTACTGCCCCCACCCCAGGGGGCCCTCCACTCTCCACTGCCCCCCCGCAGCGACCCCCACCCCTCGGGGGCCCCCCACACACCCCACTGCCCCCCCTCACGAGGGCCCCCACCACCACCAGTGGCCCCAGCAGGGATCTGTGCGCTCCCCCCTCCCTCTCTGACGAAGCGGCCGTGGGGAGACGGGCACGGGCACGGGCACGGGCACGGGCACGGGCACGGGCGCACACCCCTTCCCCCCCCTCCGGGCAGGACCGACTCACCGCCCCCCAAAGGAGCCGCTCAGCCGTTAGCTACCGCCGCTTCTGCCCTCCGCGCCTGCGCCCGCCGCGAACTTCCATTGGCCGAGCCGCCTCCGCCCCGGTCCTCTCCGACTTCTCTCCCTCTGCGAACGTGCGGCCCTGCGCTCCAGGTTCCGGCCTTCGCGAGGCCCGCTCGCCAGGCGCAGGCGCAGGCGCAGCCCGGCCCCCCCGCTCGAGCCTCCCCCCCCTCGTCGCCTTCAGCGCGTCCGCACCTAGCGAGCCGGGTCACGGGGTGCGTGCGTCGCCATAATGCGTCCGGGTAGCGGTGAGCCCAGGGTGCGTGTCGGGTCGGTCCCCTTACCCACCCACCCCCCCATAGCAGGGAACCCGGACCCCTCCCCCCAGGGCCCCTCATCCCCCATAGTGGGGAATCCGGACCCTCCCTCATCCCGGGCCTCTCACCCCACCACATAGCTGGGAACCCGGACCCCCCCCCCCGACCTGGGACACCCTCCTCCTGGGGTGCCTCATCCCCCCCATAGCAAGGAACCCAACCCTTCCCCCCCTTGGACCTCTCATCCCCCATAGTGGGGAATCCGGACCCCTCCCCCATCCCGGGCCTCTCCCCCCCCATATAGCTGGGAACCCGGACCCCCTCCCCCCCCCGAGCTGGGACACCCCCCTCCTGGGGTGCCTCACCCCCCCCCATAGCAGGGAACCCAGCCCACCCCCCTCCTGGACCCCTCATCCCCCATAGTGGGGAACCCGGACCCCTCCCCCATCCCGGGCCTCTCACCTCCCCCCACATAGCTGGGAACCCGGACCCCCCTCTCCCCTGGGGCCCCTCATACCCCATAGTGGGGAACCCGGACCCTCCCCCATCCCAGGCCTCTCACCCCACCACATAGCTGGAAACCCGCCCCCCCTCCCGGGGCCCCTCATCCCCCATAACGGGGAACCTGGACCCCCCCATCCTGGGCCTCTCACCCCCCTACATAGCTGGGAACCCGGACCCCCCCCCGGGCCCCTCATACCCCATAGTGGGGAACCTCAACCCTCCCCCATCCCAGGCCTCTCACCCCCGACATAGCTGGGATGCCACACCCCCCCCCCCGGGGGCCCCTCATACTCCATAGTGGGGAACCCGGAGCCCCTCCAACTCTCCCAAAAGTGCGACCTCTCCTCTCCAGAGGCCCCTCACTCCTTGCCCCTGATAGCAGAGGCCTGGACCCCGATTCTCTCCTGGGGACCCTCACTTCCTGTCTGCTGGGGTCTCTCTCTAGGGGTGAGTTTCAGGCTCTTGGGTTTCCCTTTAGATGCTGGGATTAATGGGAGTTTAGGGATATGGGGAGGTCCCTTCTCTGCCCCATCATCTGCCTCATTTCCCCCAGGCATCGCTGCTATCGTGCCCTGTTACCTCTCAACTCCCTCATTATTTTTTAATGATTGGGAGCTATCTGTGTGTCCGCAGCAGGCAGAACGGTGCAGGGAGTATCGAATAAATGCAGGAGCCCAGCTGGATTCCTGCAGGGTCTATCTAACCTTATAAAACTGCTCTGCATAGTGTCTTCTTTACAGTCTGATAATCTTAGAATTGGACGCATTTTATTTTTTTGCTTGCACAAGAAGCTTCTCTTTGTATTCACAGATTTGGGGCGAGAACCCCACTGAAATGAACATGTCTGCTGTTTATTTCTAGAAACGGGCAAGTGGCCGTTCTCTTCTGCGACCCATTGAGAATGCCAAGCAAAAGCATGGGAATAATTTAATATGAACGTGTAACTAGACTATCTACCATTGACATGAAAGATCTACAGGGAATATAGGCTTTGGTTACTGTGGTTTGTTTGTAATGTAGCCATTCGATCAAGGTGGCCATAAACATTGAAGAGCATTGAAGGATATTTCTAGCCCTTTATGGTGAAACACAAATGGGAAGAACAAGGCTTTTCCTGCAAGATTTTATCTATATTTTGGAACTGGACATTTTTTTACTTGTGAGTTAATTTTCATAGATTTGAAAGATCCACTCAGATTAATGTACTGTGCAGCTGTTTATTTTAGCCTAACTAAATATTTTCTGATCAGCACCTTCTCAACTAAGTACCAGGAAAGTTATATAGTCTGAATGGACAGAGCAGCGTTTGCCTGTTCCACTGTGTTCTTTCATGATTACAGCAGCGCATCTCATGGTGCAGTCTGCTTGCCCCAGGGACATGTTGACTATATTGAAAAAGTAGAATCGTTCAGTTACTCCGATTTTTTCAGGGACTATCTGATTCCCAACCACCCATGTGTTTTCTCAGCTAAATTCACTGAGGGCTGGGGCAGCAGGAGGAATTGGGTGACTCGGGATGGGAAGCCTAACTTTGATTATCTACTGCAGCATTTTGGTAAGTGATTAAGCTTTTAATATGTAATTTAATATGAATGATAAAAGTCAAAGAGTTTTTAATAACGGCCTCTGGCCAATGACAAATATCCTCTGAGCCTAAAAGGATCAGTCTCTCAGTTAATACATTAATTTATAAGAATATATAAAAATGGTCCATTTAGCCCAGTATCCCATCTTCTGAGAATGGCCAGTGCCAGATGCTTCAGAGAGAATGAACAGAACAAGACCGTTATCGAGTGGTCCATCCCCTGTCATCCAGTCCTTGCTTCTGGAAGTCAGAGGTTTAGGGACATCCAGAGTATGGGGCTGCATCACTGACTATCTTGGCTAACAGCCAGTGATGGACCTATACTCCATGAATTTATCTAATTTGTTTTTGAGTCCAGTTATACTGTTGGCTTTCACAGCATCACCTGGGAATGAGTTCCACAGGTTGGCTGTGTTATGTAAAGAAGTACTCCCTTATGTTTGTTTTAAACTTGCTGCCTATTAATTTCATTGGATGACCCCTAGTTCTTGTGTCATGTGAAGGGGTAAATAACACTTCCTTATTCACAATTTTCTACCCTCGTTTGTATTTTTTCCCCTTTGCCCTACTCCAAGCTTTAATTTAGTCTAAAAATAAATTTGAACTCATTTAGGGCCTTATCATGCAAATTTACGCTCCTTAACTTCATACATGTGAATAATCCCAGGCGCATGCTCAAGTGTTTGTAGGATCTATATTGGGTGGATGGGGGAGGAACAGGCTTTGGCTATTCTGGAAATCTAAGTCTCTCTTTATGCTGTGAGAGATTCGGAGTTTTGGCTGCAGCCCGTGTCCCGTTCCCAACGCACTTTGCTGTGATTCCGTTTGCAGTGGTACCATTGCTGCATGCCTCATTCCGTTGACACGTCCATAAATCATGCTATGAATAACGCTGATCTAAGGTTTCGTGGAGGTATCCGGAAAGTGAGAAGACCATGTCTTCATAAATGTTTGTACAGCACCTAGCACACTGGGGCCCATATACTAGATGCTAACGTAATATAAATATGGAAGGATTACAGTTTTGGTGCCAGTTATTCTGCTCCCCAACTGGCTCAAAACGTTTATATTTCAGGGAAGGCTGTAGTACCTGTTGCCAACTGCGATGTCAAGGAATACAATTCTAATCCAAAGGAACAGATCCCTCTCAAGGAGTACATAAGTTATTGGAAAGAATACATTAAAAAAAACTACCATTCACCCCGGGGGTGCCTCTACCTCAAAGACTGGCACTTGTACAGGTAAGAGAGCACTTTGGAATCCTCAGCATGCCGTGATACAGCGGTGAACTGCTGCTAAACCATGACACTGATCTTTTGTTAGCTGATGGTTTGACTGAAGGCAGCTATCCACTGAAATACTTTTCTTACACTGTACTGATTTAAACATGCCACACACCAAAGAGTTCTTAAACATTTGCATAGTGTTGGCTCTTGCTTTGGCCTTTGGCTAGTAAGGTAAAAACCTTATCATTTTTAATTGTGTTTAATGCAATAAGCACTCTTTCCTTTTTTTAAATCAAAGTAAATCATGAGGACTTTTTGCTCTTCATTTAATCTTCCCCTTCCATCTGCTCTGTTCCTGTCTCCCCATGCACAAGTTTCCCTGCTCCTTCTCTGTCCCTGTTCATGCTGCCTGGATGCATCCTCCCCTTCTTGTCCTGCCTAGTCGTCTAGTACTCCTCTCCCTCTGCTCTTGTGTCCCGTCTTCCTTGAATGGCTGCTGCTCGTGGCTGGCAGCTCTGCTGCTGATTTGAGTTTGCTACGAGTGAGTTCTGATTCTTCATTTGCGTGGCTGTGACTTCTCACAGAGGCATCTAGGCAGGGCCCTCTTTGCATATGTCTGTTTATACAGACATCTGGATATTACTTTGCCATGGAGTGCCTGGATGCCTGTAGAAGCAGCTGGAAATGGGGCGGCATCATAACATCGGCCACAGACCACACTGGGAGAACCACTGCCAAACACCATTGAAAGCTTACGATCCAGCTTTGGCTTTTTTGAATCTGTTAACCAAGTGGGACAACTGACTAGTCGTGCAGATGTCTTACTGGAACAGACGTGTTAATACTAAGAGGAATTTAATTAAATCTCACAACTCTCCTGTGAGGTAGGAAAACACAGTTGCCCCCATTTGCAGCGCCCAGGGCTAGATTCACAAGGGGGACTTAAGCATAACTGCCCATATAGATTCCTATGTCCAAAATGTAGATGCTGTTGGCATTCACAAAATCACTGCTGAGCTGTCACCTAACCCTGTAGTCCATAGGCACCTAGGGTTCCCGAGGTCCCACCCTACTCAGCATTTCCTACTGGCTATGTCATAAATATAAAGGGAAGGGTAACCACCTTTAAATCCCTCCTGGCCAGAGGAAAAACCCTTTCGCTTGTAAAGGGTTAAGAAGCTAAAGATAACCTCGCTGGCACCTGACCACAATGACCAATGAGGAGACAAGATACTTTCAAAGCTCTGGGGGGCGGGGACAAAGGGTTCTCTCTCTCCGTGTGTTGCTTTTGCCGGGACCAGAGCAGGAATGCAGGTCAGAACTCCTGTAAAGGGTCAATAAGCAATCTAGTTAGATATGCGTTAGATTCTGTTTTGTTTAAATGGCTGATAAAATAAGCTGTGCTGAATGGAATGTATATTCCTGGTTTTTTGTCTTTTTGTAACTTAAGGTTTTGCCGAGAGGGATTCTCTATGTTTTGAATCTGATTACCCTGTAAGGTATTTACCATCCTGATTTTACAGAGGTGATCCTTTTACTTCTATTAAAATTCTTCTTTTAAGAACCTGATTGCTTTTTCATTGTTCTTAAGATCCAAGGGTTTGGGTCTGTGTTCACCTGTACAAATTGGTGAGGATTTTTATCAAGCCTTCCCCAGGAAAGGGGGTGTAGGGCTTGGGGGGATTTTGGGGGGAAAGACTTTTCCAAGTGGGCTCTCTCCCTGTTATATATTTGTTAGACGCTTGGTGGCGGCAGCAATAAAGTCCGGGGTCAAAAGGAAAAATAGTTTGTACCTTGGGGAAGTTTTAACCTAAGCTGGTAAAAATAAGCTTAGGGGGTTTTCATGCAGGTCCCCACATCTATACCCTAGAGTTCAGAGTGGGGAAGGAACCTTGACAGACTAGCTAATGTGGCTCCCTGCTCAGCATGCTGACTTTGAGAATCCCCTTGTTTGTATGCCTGACTCTTCCCAGGCGTTGTATAGGGCTCCTGGGAACCTGATGCAGGGTTGTGAATTCCACCTGGCAGCAGGCTGCCTAAAAGTCAGGTGTGTTGCAAAGCCTTGTGAATCTAGCTCTAGGAGGGTTATGTTGCTTGTAGCAGATGACATAGCAAGGCAGTAATGGTCTCAATGAGACACTGCTCGTCACCTGACCAGTATCTGCTTCTGAGCTTTGGGAAACTGAGATGATGAATGAATGTTTCTTTTCCCTGAAACCCTTTTTTGCAATACTTTGTCTTTTTAAGGGCTTTCCCAGAGCAAGATGTTTATACAACCCCCATCTATTTCACTTCTGACTGGCTGAATGAATACTGGGATGCCATAGGCCTGGATGATTATCGATTTGTCTACATGGGACCTAAGGGTTCGTGGTAAAGTAACTTTGATTTTTTTTAAATGTCGATGCACCGTTTTAAACAATTATTAGCATTGCAGTAGTACTCCGAGCTGTCAATCAGGACCAGGTCCCTATTGTGCCGGGTGCCACACAAGTATAACATAAGGCAGCTCTTTTCCCCCAAGGAACATGCAGTCTAAATAGGGACAACATGTGACCGACAGGTATAGATCTCAACAGGGTTTGTGAGAGAGAGAAGGAACACTAAGGCTGCATGTATTGGCTAAGTGTACAGTAAATGTGGTGAGATAACATTGCTTGATGGCACTGTTCTGCCCAACATCTCTTGCAATGACTCTAGCCATAAAACCCACGGAGTGAGCTGGGAAAGGGGAGCAGCCTGTCCAATACAGGTCCCCATCCTGCAACCTTAATAGGAAGAATCTGGGGAAATTTGCCTGCGTGTGGGCTGCAGAATCTGACCTAAAGGTTGCAACCAAGGCTAGTAAGGGATACACGGAGGTTAGAACTAGTCACTCGCATTAGGTTCTCTGGCTCAGTGTATCCAGGGAGATGAAAACAGGAGAGAGAACTTGGGGGTATCACTTAGATTCTAACTCTTTGTATAGCACCTAGCACAAGGGGGTGCTGTTCCATGACTGGGGGTTCTAGGCACTACAGTAATACAAATAATTAATAATCATTGAACTCAGTTGTTCAATGACAGCATAGTATATAAGCATCCCTGGAGCTCCTTTATTTAGAGCAGTGGTTCTCAAACTTTTGTATTAGTGACCCCTTTCGCGTAGCAAGTCTCTGAGCGTGACCCTGCCCTTATAAATTAAAAACACATTTTTTCATATTTAACACTATTATAAATGCTGAAGGTGAAGCGGGGTTTGGGGTGGAGGCTGACAGTTTGAGAACCCCCGATTTAGAGTACGGTACTGAAGGAAAAGGAGGACTTGTGGCACCTTAGAGACTAACCAATTTATTTGAGCATAAGCTTTCGTGAGCTACAGCTCACTTCATCGGATGCGTACTGTGGAAAGTACAGAAGATCTTTTTATACACACAAACCATGAAAAAAATGGGTGTTTACCACTACAAAAGGTTTTCTCTCCCCCCACCCCACTCTCCTGTTGGTAATAGCTTATCTAAAGTGATCACTCTCCTTACAATGTGTATGATAATCAAGGTGGGCCATTTCCAGCACAAATCCAGGGTTTAACAAGAACGTCTTGGGGGGAAGGGCGGGGGGGTTGTAGGAAAAAACAAGGGGAAATAGGTTACCTTGCATAATGACTTAGCCACTCCCAGTCTCTATTCAAGCCTAAGTTAATTGTATCCAATTTGCAAATGAATTCCAATTCAACAGTTTCTCGCTGGAGTCTGCTTTTGAAGTTTTTCTGTTGTAATATCACAACTTTCATGTCTGTAATCGTGTGATCAGAGAGATTGAAGTGTTCTCCGACTGGTTTATGAATGTTGTAATTCTTGACATCTGATTTGTGTCCATTTATTCTTTTACGTAGAGACTGTCCAGTTTGACCAATGTCCATGGCAGAGGGGCATTGCTGGCACATATCACATTGGTGGATGTGCAGGTGAACGAGCCTCTGATAGTGTGGCTGATGTTATAAGGCCCTGTGGTGATGTCCGCTGAATAGATATGTGGGCACAGTTGGCAACGGGCTTTGTTGCAACGATAGGTTCCTGGGTTAGTGGTTCTGTTGTGTGGTGTGTGGTTGCTGGTGAGTATTTGCTTCAGGTTGGGGGGCTGTCTGTAGGCAAGGACTGGCCTGTCTCCCAAGATTTGTGAGAGTGTTGGGTCATCCTTCAGGATAGGTTGTAGATCCTTAATAATGTGTTGGAGGGGTTTTAGTTGGGGGCTGAAGGTGACGGCTAGTGGCGTTCTGTTATTTTCTTTGTTAGGCCTGTCCTGTAGTAGGTGACTTCTGGGAACTCTTCTGGCTCTATCAATCTGTTTCTTCACTTCCGCAGGTGGGTATTGTAGTTGTAAGAATGCTTGATAGAGATCTTGTAGGTGTTTGTCTCTGTCTGAGGGGTTGGAGCAAATGCGGTTGTATTGCAGAGCTTGGCTGTAGACAATGGATCGTGTGGTGTGGTCAGGGTGAAAGCTGGAGGCATGTAGGTAGGAATAGCGGTCAGTAGGTTTCTGGTGTAGGGTGATGTTTATGTGACCATTGTTTATTAGCACTGTAGTGTCCAGGAAGTGGATCTCTTGTGTGGACTGGACCAGGCTGAGGTTGATGGTGGGATGGAAATTGTTGAAATCATGGTGGAATTCCTCAAGGGCTTCTTTTCCATGGGTCCAGATGATGAAGATGTCATCAATGTAGCGCTAGTAGAGTAGGGGCGTTAGGGGACGAGAGCTGAGGAAGCGTTGTTCTAAGTCAGTCGTAAAAATGTTGGCATACTGTGGGGCCATGCGGGTACCCACAGCAGTGCCGCTGATTTGAAGGTATACATTGTCCCCAAATGTAAAATAGTTATGGGTAAGGACAAAGTCACAAAGTTCAGCCACCAGGTTGGCTGTGACATTATCGGGGATAGTGTTCTTGATGGCTCGTAGTCCATCTTTGTGTGGAATGTTGGCGTAGAGGGCTTCTACATCCATAGTGGCCAGGATGGTGTTATCAGGAAGATCACCGGTGGATTGTAGTTTCCTCAGTAAGTCAGTGGTGTCTCGAAGGTAGCTGGTAGTGTAGGGCCTGAGAAGGGAGTCTACATAGCCAGACAATCCTGCTGTCAGGGTGCCAATGCCTGAGATGATGGGGCGCCCAGAATTTCCAGGTTTATGGATCTTGGGTGGTAGATAGAATATCTCAGGTCGAGGTTCCAGGGGTGTGTCTGTGCGGATTTGATCTTGTGCTTTTTCAGGGAGTTTCTTGAGCAAATGCTGTAGTTTCTTTTGGTAACTCTCAGTGAGATCTGAGGGTAATGGCTTGTAGAAAGTGGTGTTGGAGAGCTGCCGAGCAGCCTCTTGTTCATATTCTGACCTATTCATGATGACGACAGCACCTCCTGTGTCAGCCTTTTTGATTATGATGTCAGAGTTGTTTCTGAGGCTGTGGATGGCATTGTGTTCTGCACAGCTGAGGTTGTGGGGCAAGTGATGCTGCTTTTCCACAATTTCAGCCCGTGCACGTCGGCGGAATCACTTTATGTAGAAGTCCAGTCTGCTGTCTCAACCTTCAGGAGGAGTCCACCTAGAATCCTTCTTTTTGTAGTGTTGGTAGGGAGGTCTCTGTGGATTAGTATGTTGTTCAGAGGTGTGTTGGAAATATTCCTTTAGTCGGAGACGTCGAAAATAAGATTCTAGGTCATCACAGAACTGTATCATGTTCGTGGGGGTGGAGGGGCAGAAGGAGAGGCCCCGAGATAGGACAGCTGCTTCTGCTGGGCTAAGAGTATAATTGGATAGGTTAACTGAAGGAATTCTTCAAACCTGCAGTGCCAGCTGCAGCCTCACGAGGGTGCTGACTAGTTAAGTGAGCACTTCTCAGCTGGAAATCACTATGACCCAGAACCACAAAGTTTTTTAGGCTCCTAACTTCCATGGAAATCAGTGGAAGTCTAAATACATTTGTGGGTCTGGGCTTGAGTCTAAAGTGTTGCCATTCGTTGGCGATAAACCAGCCCTTTCAGTCTTAGCTTCAGCCCAAACTGCAGAATCTGCTGCCTTTGAAGTGTGAGGTTCAAATTGAAACCTAATATTTCAACACCAAAAAGTGGAGCGAGAGGGTGTTGCTGACCCCCCTGCCCCCAGTTTATTAATAGGGTGCCTTCTTGCTCCTTAACACATGACAATTGAAAATAGTCTGACAGGGCCACATTCCCGCTTCAGCTATGCCTGCACAGCTCAGATTGATTTATGTGGAAATATCCAAAGCCAGAATATGCCCATAGTCTTAACTTTACTTGATTTGTGCTTGTTTGCATTGTATTTGCCTTTTGCATCACACGTGCTTAAACTTTTGACTTGACCCACAGGACTCCTTTTCACGCTGACGTCTTCCGCTCCTACAGCTGGTCTGCCAATATCTGCGGGAAAAAAAAATGGCTGCTCTATCCCCCCAGGCAGGAGGAGTACCTTAGAGATCGCCATGGTAACTTGCCCTTCGATGTCACCGCGCCTGGTCTTCAGGACAGCAGCATTTACCCACGCTATGCCCAAAGCTGCCCCCCTGTTGAAATCATCCAGGAAGCAGGGGAGGTAGTCTTCATCCCTAGTGGCTGGTACCATCAGGTGTACAACCTGGTAAGACAATTGACAACTTAGGTTTATATCCGTTAACTTCCTGAAAACCATCTGAAGAGTTGCCCTAACTAGCCAAAGCCACCTCTTTGGAAGTGACAATTGCATTCCATGGGAAATACACGCTCAGAACAGCAGTGTATGACCCCAAGTGTTACAGGGTTAGCCTTATACCCGAAACAGCCAGTCTGCGGAAAAGTGACTTGTGTAACACTAACAGCAAGGGATTCTAACTTAAACAGACCAATTTCTAGATGTAGCCACAAGATCATCAATATACTTACACACTAGAAGCAAGAGGAAGACCAAGGACGGGGTGGGCCCATTACTGAATGAGGAGGGAAAGACCACAGAAAATGCAGCAATGGCCAAAGTGTTTAAATGCCATTTTTGTTTCAGTTTTCACCAAAAGAATTAGCAGTGGTCAGATGACTAACACATTTCTGTGATTCATTAGCAAATCAAAAGGTTTTGAGTAAGCAGTAAAATTCTTCTGAGTCTTTAGCTAATTCTAAAGGAAGAAAGAAACCAGTTTACGCTTTATCACTGAGTTCCCATACTGTCCTGTCACGGGTTGGATTTCTCAGCCTGGTTGCTGCTGGGAAGAAACTCCGAAGTTGGACCCAGGAGGCCTAGTTTGGGTTTTGCAAAATCTTGGCCTTTGGATTTTGCAAACTCAAGGCATATGGGGTATTTTAGATCCCTCTTCTGTTTAATCCACATCACCAAAACTTCAGCAGTTCTCCTGAAAATGTGATTCTGGTTTTGGCCCATCTTTAGAAATTATAGCTTTTGCTGAGGCAAAACCTGCAAAATATAAGGCGTGATGAGGGAAAGCCAGGCTAAATGTTTGGTGGCAGCAGAGAGAGACAAAGGCCTGGATCCTCACAGGTATTGATTTCAATGGAAGTTAGGAGCTTAAATATCTTTGAGGATCGGGATCAAAGTTCATAAGAACAAGCTTAGATAGGGCTTTAAGAAACCAAGACCCCAGTCATTCACTCAGATCCCTTGTGCCCTTGAGGATCCACTTGCAGGAGAGAGGCCCTGGAGGATAGTTTTGAATGGGATCCTGACATAAATTGGGAGGGGTTTTGGGTTTTTTTTTTGATAGTGGGGGAAAGTAACAGTGTATCTGTGCGATGTTTGGTTTTAAATGCATTTCATAGCTGGAGGCTTGGGTGCACATCAAAATCTATAGGCAGATGCCTTTGGGGTTAGAGTTAGTTCAATCACCTCTGTGCTATAGGCACTGTTTGTTTGTTTTATCTTGCTCAGTGCAAACATAAAATGTCCCAAATGATCAGTCTCTGCGGTAACTATATTGAAGTAACAGCAGGGAGTAACCCTGTCCCATTTTTATACATAGCAAAAGATGCTTCTTACCACTTGATCATTTAGAACACTAAGCAAAATAGATAATTCTCATCTATTTCCTGCATTGGATGGGAAAGGAGTGGATGACATGGGGGATCTCAGACATCCGACTCACACTGTCACATACAGTGTGTCCTTCAATATCAACACTACAGCTAATTAAAGCCTCTACATTAAAAGTGTGGGTCACAGTACGGCACAGTACTGGCTGTAGATGTGGGCACAATTGCCAAATGGCAGTGAGAAGGACTGAGGATGGGGGAAGCTTAGGAAGCAGGGTTTGATTAGCAAGGGAGTTAAAAAGAGGTAGACATTGAAGATAGTTGAGGCCCAGAGAGGCCTTTCCATTCATTGAGGATGAGAGATTAACTCTTGTTGGCACCAACTTTGTGGAAATCAGTAATGAGGTCAGAGACCTCACCCCACAGGCCCTCACATTAATAACCAATTAGACTCTGTGGTTTCTTCCAGGAGGATACCATTTCCATCAACCACAACTGGGTGAATGGCTGCAACGTGGCTATCATGTGGAGCTTCCTGCAGGATGAATTAGCAGCCGTCCAACGGGAAATCAGCGAATGGAGAGACACTATGGAGGACTGGCACCTACAGTGCCAGGTATGACACCCAGTCAGTTCAGTGATGTGAGCCCTACTTTTCTTAGACTATTGTAGCCCCTATACATAGTGCATTTCAACGATACTGAACACCAAACTGATCTGTATTGAGAGGTCATGCTTTGTTCCAAGCTGGGAAACAAACTGTCCAGTTTGTTAGATGATAGATTATCCCTTAAGTCTCTCACTATCTCATTGATGCAACACTCAGTGTATATGCTACTGCTTGTACTTATTTGCTGCTTCAGGCAGGTGTAGAATGTGACTGAAGAAAGTTTGGTTTGTTAATCTGCACTCATTAATTCAATTTTTACACCTTTCAATTACTGCTAGGTTTGCTTTGTTTCATAGGAGATGCTGCGTATAGTATTTCCCTGCATGAGATCTCTCTCTAGTGGAAATAGTAAACTCCTGTCTTATTGAGCTGGGGAAACTCCAGCCAGTAGAACTGGTCAGATAAAAGTTTACTGGAAACTCTGGGGATACTGGGAAGTGTTTTGTTGGGACCAGTGAGATTTCCTGTCAATTAATGTATTTTACTGTAATTAGGCATCAGAAAATCACAAACAGGAGTCACACACTGAAAAGAGTTTAACTATTTAGTGTCTTGATAAGGCAGCTGCCTTTAGCTATCTTACTAGTGTAGTTAATATGGAGTCAAGGTTTAATGTGTTTGTTTTTCTCCCTTAGGTAATCATGAAATCTTGCACAGGCATAAACTATAAGGAGTTCTACAACTTCCTTAAGGTAATTGCAGAGAACAGGATTTCTGTCTTAAACCATGTTCTAGATGAAGAAGCTTCAGCAAAGAACCCTCACAGAGTTGCCACCTCTGCTCTGGGCATGCTCCATGCGGTGTTTGATTTAAAAAGGACTGTGCAAGTGTTAACATCCTTAAATGCTAATGAGGATTTCAAGAAACTGAACCCTAAATCACTGACCCCACCTCCAGAGGCATTCCTGCACCACTTGAAAGCAGCAATAGACACAGCACTGTTATAGTTCTATATTTATTCAAGTATTTGCACCTCTTGCAACCTAGCTGCATGTAGACAACTCATGAGAAGTCTTCATATTTTCCCCCCGTTAGAGTTTAAGCACAATGAGCCTTAATGTAGATAGGGAGGACGTGGATACAGAATCAAGAGAAAAAGCATGTTAGGAAACTGACTACACGACATTAAATTTCCCATTTATATTGAAACCACGGTAAAAAGGGAAGAAGTCTCCAGCAGAGTCAGAGATTAGATTCATGCCATGTAGTAGAATGCAAGCAGCTAAACTGACCATAGCAGGAAGAAGTTATGGTCCTGAAAATCAGCCATGTAGGAAATTCAGCCATTGGAGTTGTCTAAAACCAAAAGGATGAACTTTTGAGATGTATCCTCTCAATTCTGCACACCAAAGCATCTATATTTCAACAAGTTCACCTCTCTGTACTGAGATCACCTAGAGACTGAACAAGAAGAGTTTTAGAAAGGCAAAAACATAGAAGTCCGTATGTAGACTGACTATGTGTTAATGAAAGGAAGTGTATTAACACTCTAAGGGCAGGTCTTCACTACTCGCCGGATCAGCGGGTAGCGATCGATCTATCGGGGGTCAATTTATCACGTCTCATCTAGACACGATAAATCGATTCCCCGAATGCACTGCCCCTCGACTCCGGAACTCCAGCTTGCGAGAGGCGGAAGCAGAGTTGACGGGGGAGCGGCAGCGGTCGACTTGCCGCCAGCCTCACGGCCAGGTAAGTCGACCTAAGATACTCCAACTTCAGGTACGCTATTCGCGTAGCTGAAGTTGCGTATCTTAGGTTGAACCCCCCCCACCCCCCTCACTGTAGACCAGGGCTAAGAGCAGTGCTGTGTGGTTACGTAGCACAACCTATGAACTTAAGGGTAATTAATACACCTTGAAAATGATTGTAAGGGAAGTGGCCTCACAAGCATTTTTAGTTAAACTATAAAAAACACTCCCATTGCTGTTAGGGGGTTGCAGTAAGTCTCATTCTCAACAGGGGTGTGAAAAGTTTAATTCTAGCCAGTAGTGCTTCCATTAAGATTCTAGTTGAAGGTTTTCAAGCACGGAGCTGGAACTTAATCAGTCGTTGACCTATGAGGTGACCAGTATGGGTGACTACTTAAAGTTGCTGTTTTTAATATTGCACATTAAAATATTTAAAAATGTCAGGGCAGATCTCATTCTTACAAAGGTTAAACTACTACTCTTCTGAATTAGTATGTTAAACATGTCTTGCCTGTGCTATTTAGTAATAGATGTTCTGGACTGGCACCGGGAAACTATACTATCTTCCATGCAGAGCTCTGAAACCTGGGGAAGGATCTGACTTTTCTTTCTTGGCTATGAACAATGACTGGAAATTGCACAGGCTCAAGAAGGGGCTCTGGGAGCCTCTCTTTGGACTGGAAAGTTGCCACTTTTGAGCAACTGTGAAACTAGAACAATTCACGGCTGGCACTGAACAAGGTTTCCTTTGTCAGACAGCCAAGGGCAACTGTTTCTGCCTTCCATCCCTCCTTCTGTGGGCTGAGGGTTCAGTGGGCCTGAATGGGATCTCTGTTACAGTGGTGGAATTCCATTGGCTTCAGAGAAGTCATGCCTGATTTACACTAGCCTGAGAGCCAATTTTGGTCCATTAGGCACCCAATCCTGCAACATACCAATTACTACCATAGCTACCCAGCATTTCCAGCTCCCAGTGAGTGCAGTGGGAGCTGAGCATCCACTACCTCCATGCTCCAAGGCATACAGTTGTCAAGTACCTTGGAAAGTAATGCTTCATCATGAGTACTGATCCTTGCTCCTACCGTCTTTACCTTTGGCTACGTTGTTCTGTTCTGTAGAAGTTCTTATACCGCACTCACAGTAGTATGCAATAAGCAACATGACGAAACCCAGCTAGATTCATTTGCTATGGCTTAGGTGTGTGTTTACAATGTGGAGTTTCTTTACCATGCTTGTGGGGATTAAGCATTCCAGGGAAGACTGTTCACAATAGGACTTGTCAGCTAAGCACACAGGGTTGTTCTAACCACCAAAACCACAAATTCACTGAGATTTCTGCTCGGCTACTGTGATGTTTTCTCGGCATGGCCAGGCTCGTGAGTCATCTTGTTAGCCTCAAAGGAAGCTCTGTTGGTGCTTTATTGGGTGTTAGTGGTGTGACACCACCAGTTCGTGAGGCATGCAAACAATGTCAAGGCTTATGCCAGCCCTCAGTTTGCTTTGCAGCTTAATAGGTTCAGCCCAGTCCCCCTGAAGCATGCCCTGTCACCAGCTGCTCACAGAAATACCAGATTTGCTGCACCCAAGGAGCCAGCCTGTACACTAACTTGTTTGATTGAACTGAGGATCAGCTGTATAAACACACCAGTACTGAGCTGTTTACAGTGCAAACACATTTATCAAAGGTGCTGAGTTGACGGTAAGGATAATGGAAACAGAAAGGTTACTAAACTAAATCAACACATGCTTTCTAGAGACTAAACACACTAACCATCTGCTGAAACGCAGTTGCTTCTTGCCTTCTTGCAATGTCTTTAACCCAGAAATATAATTGCACTTTCTGATGTGCAGGATAAAGAGGTGTGTGTGTCTTTCCCCTTATGTTCCCCAATGCCAGTTTGTTCCCATAGTCAAGATGGCACCCTATGGTTTATTTCCTGATGTGCTGACTTCACCGCTTCCTGTTGACTTTTATATGCAAACAAGGCTTCTATTGTTTGGGCTCACAATGCTTAGTTCACCTGTTTGCCACAGTTCACATGGCAATATATGTCCTTTGCTGCCAGAAACCTGTCAATCCTGCCTTGATTCAAACTTTTAGGAACATAGTTGCAGTATCTCATGCATGGTATTTGTACATATATTTCACAATCGCATTAATGACAAGTGTGATGCTGGCTTTTATTGGAAACTTCTCATGACATTCTTTATGGCTAACTACCATGAAAGCAGTGTCTAGGTGTGGTGAGTTTGTCAGGCCTGTTAGGGAGTTGCTATTACAGCATAGCGAACCTGGTGGTATTGAGGTGTTCTTAGGATCACAGTCTCCCATCCAGCAGAGAGATTCTGCAATTGACAGCATGATGGGTGAAACACAGCTGAAGCAACTCCATGTCTGAAGTCACAGTAGCTTTGCAGGAGTAAGATTTGTTAAGCCAGTAGCTACAGGTTGATAACTTTAGTTTGACAGTGTCAGTTACACACCAACTGCCAGGTTTTTAAGTTGATGCATGCTGGAGCACTTAAGATGCAAGCTCATCTTTTGTGAGAATATTCTGTGCACACAATGGCCAACGTACATATACCTCAAGAAGCTTCCTTCCATTGGCGCTGACCTATGTTGCACCTGATACTCTTGATGCGGAGTGTAAATACCTCCTCTACAATATTTACAAAGTCAATCTGAAGTGTACTTATGTTATTTGAGTTATTAAATACTACACTGTTTCCTCCCATGTTGTCAATGGTACCGTATCTTTAGGGTAGAGATGCACAGTGTTGCTGTTCACACTCCTTGCAAACTTGTGCACTCCTTCTAGCATGTAAAAGGAGAACCCAGTACTTCAAATGGTCAGTTAGAGAGGGCTGAAAATCTCAACTGAACCCTTCATCAGAAAATCCAATTTCATTCAAATGGCTACTGGAACTTGTCACTTTCAACAAAATTTGACGTGAAAGAATCAAAGTGAATCATTTCGGTAAGGTCAGAATGTTTTGACAGCCAATAAGTGATATTTCAGCATTGTCAATGATTTAATGGTCCCCTATCTAAATATTTTCAGCATTTTTCTTCTGCTGGAACCTGACCTTGTTCCAATTCAGTGTGAAGATTTTAAATGTCAGAATTTCCTGCAGGTTGGAAGTTGTGGTTTCCAACCTGCGCTAGTCCTGTTCACAGCAGACTGACATAGCCAGCGGCGCTCAGGGTCTATTATTAGATGACAGGGAAACTCTGTCCCCATTTGTTGTGAATGTGGTGCCCACGCAATATAATGAGTAGGGGGATTTTTCTTATGAATATGCCCCATTTCTCTAGTGTGAGCTAAACGGCGACCACTCAAATTCACCTCTATTTGTATCTTCCTGGAGGGATACAGAGGAAAATGAAGGCAAGGCAGTCTGGTGGTTAGAGCACAGGACCCAGGGGAACTGGCTCCAATTGTCACTGGCTCACTGTGACCGGTGACAATCTCTTTTGTACCCATGTTTCTCCAGCTTTAAACATGTGGCTAATACTTACCATGTTGCATAAAGTATTGACATCTTGGGAGGGATCAAATTAGCCTTTCTACTGCCTTATATTGATTACACTGGTACTGAGTTGGATCAATTTTCTCCTTATCTATTAATTATGGAGAGGTGGTGATGATGGCTGCAAGGAAGACTCTTTTAAAGCTGCCCTCTAGAAACCTTTAATCTGCAAACAGAGTCCCTCCATACTTTTGCTCCAACATGAGAATGAAGGCAGAGGATTGATTGGTTTTCCAAAATAGATAATTTGATTCTGATCAGAAAAAAAACAAACAAAAACAGCAGCCGTATTGAAACAGAACACAGAAGGGCCGAGAAATCCTTTAAATAATTTTGGGAGGCTTTCCTTTCAAAAAGGTAACAGGTTTATTTAAATACAAAGTTACTGTAAAAAACACAGCCCCAAATCAATATATTAACAATTAAATCCAGTGTACTCTTTAAAACATACTTGTGATAATTAGGTGCAGTCTATAGTTTTATGTAGTTACAATCAGACCATCCCACATCTTAAAAAAAAAATCAAGTTAAAACCCACCGTTTAATTATTCTAAAATATATAGCTTTTGTTCTCCTATGCATCCTAAATTCATATTTAGTGTATTTCAATTTGAGTGCAACATTTAGATTCAGTTTGCCTTTTTAATAAAAAAAATCACCACTGAAATAATGGGATCAGATTCTGTCCTATTTACACCCCATTGAGTCAGTAGGGTAACATGTCAGCACCCAAAGACATCATTTTAAGTAGATCACGGCTTTTCTGCAGGACCACACTTGTTTTTTAAATTGCCTTGCAGCATTTCAGAGGTCTTTCACTGCAGGGCAGTTCTCGTTCCCCTTGTGCCACGTACGCCAGGTGAACTGAGTGGCCCCTATCTGCAACAAGGTATGGAAGCTTACAGAGTAACGTCCCTGAGATTAAAGGACTCAGCAGGGTATAAAAATATTGATCATTTACAGTTGGACTATAAAAATCAAGTTAGACAATAGCAGCTTTAAAATGCGACAGTGATGGCGCAGAGGGGATTTGGCTTGTCTAGCAAGGACAATGGGGCAAGATCCTTCACTCCACTATACAACACATATCTTCACTTCTCTGGGAAGAGGATACTGGGGGTGAAGAGAAAAGGATCGCCTATCTCTGTGCAGCTGATTCCATCAGACAGGACCACGCAGGCAAAGCAGATCAGTTACATTTTGGTTTTAAGGGTTTTTTTTTTTTTTTTTTTTTTTAATAACCCTGGATATTTTGGCCTGGCAAAACAAATGCAAACCACAAAACAGGAGGAAGTAAAATGAGGTCATGGAGCAGAGGCAGACATGTAAAATGCAGAAAACCAGGATTAATCTGTAGGGTGAGAAGTTTTTGGCAAAGGCCACAAAATGGTTTCTTCTGAAAAATGGAAGGCCAGGGGTTTGCACAGAACACTAGCTGAAACTGAAGATTTAAGGTCAATATCCAATGGTGTGGATTATAGTTGGACTGTAATTTTATGGATGGTATAATATAAACTAGATTTTGTGTTATTCACGTCAGGCAGAGCAGTGCAGGGCCAAGTTTCATCAAGGGCAAAAGATGTTAGAGGTTGAAGGATCTTGCTCCTTGTAGATTGCAAGCATCACCGCAAGTCTAGACGCTAGCAGGTTTGTACTTGAAAAGAGCCTGGGTCTAGAACAAACATTCGTCCCACTGGAAAGTGAACTAGAACAGCAGTGACTCAATTCCCTTTTCACCTCCTAACAGTGTGCGGTCATCCGAGCGCATGAACAAGATGTCCTCTGGATTGTGAAGGTCAAGGATCACGAGACACATGCCAGTTCTCCCTTTGATGCAGCCTCATACCCTTTTGAATGTGCTCATAACACGACTGGAGAAGAAAGAGCAGAATCAGTAAGGGGAAGTGTGTGTGTGTTCATTTGATAGAGATCTTTTGGACAAAATTATGGTCTTATGAGTGTACATTGAGGCCAGAACATCTCTGTAAAGCAAAAAGACTAGAACTGGAAGCTACAAAGAAGCCCATTAAACATGTTCACTCTGGAGCTGGTCAACAGAGCAAAGAGGGAAAATTGTTTAACTACCAACATCTACATACCAAATTAACATACAGATGATGGTCCACCAACGCTCCTCCTGCTGCAATAATAGCCAACTACTCCTATGATCTATCCAACGAACCCTGAAGGCTGATCTGTCAATGCTCCAGGAGCAGACCTCCCCCACAGGATTCCTGCCAGTGCATGAGGAAGTTCTTTCAGACCCCAGTTTTGAGGGGGGACGGGGACCCAATTAAGCCCCAGGCATGTGGGCAGGAACCACCTTAATCTGATAAGATAGCTGCCAGTCCGCTATCCACAGTAAAGCTACTCCCACAATTTTGGTCGACAGGGCCATTTACTTAATAGTTTCTTACTATTTAAGCAAACCTTGCCTGCTGCAATCTAACTTCATTGTTACAAACCTCTTTCTTACCTCCAGTGCTGTTAACAGGAAGTCATACATCCCTCCTTCATTGGTAGGGTCCATCAAATCTCTGATCAGATGTATCTCAGCTCCTAGATGCTGTATTCTAGAGAACAAAAATAGTGGCCATCCTTCAAATGGATCCTCAGACATGAATACCTGGGATTTAGCATGCACCTTCCCTGCAGGGCGGTGATGATCCAATAATCAGGATCTGGTGCGAGAACTGGGATAAGAACCCAGTTCTAATTCACAGAACCAATTTCCTCTGACCTGGAGCTAGTGGAGTCTGATTTTTTGAGGCGCAAAGCACCTGATCTTTTGAATGTTCAGAACCTAGGAAAATTAAAGCCCTTAACTTCTGTGCCTAAGTTTCCCCATCTGCACTTGGGGGACAATGCTCATCGTATTCATTTCAGGTGGGGGCAGCCTTATAAAATGTATGATTCTGTTTTTTCCATCTCTAGGTCTCAGGACCAGAATCTGAGATTCCCAAAGCTTCTTGCTTTTGCTTGTGTGATACACAGCAAAATAGGGACCTGGAGTGTAACCAGGAAGCACAGAGGTGTGCAAGGAGTGGAGAGAGAGTTCACTTGCAAACCTTACAGAAAAGTGCAGCTCCATTCTTACTGAATTGGAACTGGTTCATTCAGCACGAATGAAGACAATGTAGGCAATAAGTGTCTCTTTACAGAAGACTAGTAATTTAAGACCTATTTCTATACCGGTAAAGCTTAATTTCTAGGCATTTCAGTGACACCTTCCAGAGACTCAGAATCCCTCACAGCCATGAATTAGACCACAATACCCTAGTAACGTGGGAAGTAGATCCATTTTACAGATTGGAACGGAGTCCCACAAAGAGTTGGACTGCCCGAAGTCACACAGGAACTCAACTCAGTTCTCCTCATCCCTAGTCTGGTGCCATTAACTACAGCAGTCTTCTTTGGGCTCTTTCGTATCAGTGACTGCGGCTACTGAAGGCATAGGCTGTGAGGGTGAGCAGAGGCCTCTGTTTCCATCTCTGGTGCAGTACAGGTTTTCAGTGGCATATGTTAGGGGGCTTATTCCTTCACCTGCTTACTTCCCTGGTCCTTCTCGCATGAAGAAAGAGCAACAATACCCAAAGTCCAAAGGTGCAAACAATTCAATGTTTACTGGGGTGAACTTCCAACAAGCATGATTCCAGTTTCCTTCCTTAATGTATCCCCCTTCCCAGCTCTGACACCACAGAGCCTTACCCGTTCCCTGTTCCCATTCCCCCCCTTAGCAAAACATGATTCCAATCCCCCACCCCCATTCCCTGTTCCCATTCCCCCCCACACACTTCCTGATTGACTGCAGACTGTATAGTAAAACTTGAGTTCTGCTTACCATAACCAATCATTTTATTGAAATTTAACTAACCAATCCTAACATATTGTAACATGATTATGTAACCAATTATATCCCATCACCTTAATTAGTTTACACCCAGCAAAATTAATTATACAGCAGACAGAAACAATCCCAGAACCAGACAGAGATTATACAGACAAACAATAGGGAAATGGGGACTACAACGATAGAACAACACAGAAATGAGGATTTCACATCCCAGCTATGGATAAGTGAGTTCTTGCCAGACAGGATGCTATCCAACTAAGTTTCCTTTTACATTTTCTAGGCACTTCCCTTTCTCTGGAGGTGATAGGAATACAATCCTGTCCTGATAATGCCAAACAGCCCAATAGCACCTGATTTCAATGCGACTAGTTTGGAATGTGAGGAGGTGACCGTTTGCTTCCCAGCTTATGGCTGCCTCTGCTGCTTAGCCAAAGGCCTTAGCCTAAGCACAGGGCCTCAGACTGTCACAGTGAGAAAAGGCCCTTACACCAGCAGACAGTGATTTTGATTCTTTCTTTTATACCTCTAGAACTAGCTAAGTGATAAGAATACACCTAAATTCTTAGAGTATAGGCCTTTACAGACAGGCCTGAATATCTATATCCTAACAGCATACAGAGACACTTCATAATTACAGTTGGTCAAAGTCTTTCATTTGTCAAAGTTTTCCACCCACAATTGAATTTTTCTGTTTGGAAATACTGCCAGTGCCTCATGGGAGTTGTAGTTCACATGTTTCATGCTCCCATTCTCCTCTATAGGTCGGGCTCCTTGATCAGACTACATCTGCCATGATGCACCATGGTGTTCCCTCTTGAAGAGGCAGGTTGTTCAGCCAGGAAGCCCAGCCCATTGAGAATAGGGACATGAGGTAACTGAACTACAACTCCCATGAGGCACTGCATCTTCAAATCTAAGTTTCAAGGTTTTGGCCAAAATACTTCATTTTCCATGGGAAAATTTTGAGTTTTTTTTCCCAGTGTAAAAACAGACTTCACAAAATACTCCATTTAATCAAAACCCCAAATTTCCCATTAAAACAGTTTCAGCCAGCCCTAGTCCTCATGGAGCATATGTCACGCCGACAGACCCTGGTCATCAGCAGGCGAGATCGAACCGTGACTTCTGTAGCTTAGTGCATGAGCCTCTACGGCCTGAGCTAAAAGCCAACTGGCTGTTAGCTAAGGCTGTAGAACAGACTCATTTTATCTCTCTCTTTAAGTGGTCTTGGTGCTGCTACATGGGACAGAACACCACACCCAGAAGGTGTGTGGGTTACACATTGGCAAGAGATATTCTGCTTTATATTAGCAGTGATAAACATGAAGCTCTCTCTCTTACCTGGCCCGTGATACAACATACATCAACAGAGGCAAGAGGTCATCCATTGGGAGTTTATAATCCCTCTCCACTACTCGTGACACAGTGCTCTCTATCTCCTCATAGGTCTTCTGAAGGATCTCCAGCTTTTCCCGGGGGTCCACAGTAGTGCTGCCAAAAAACAGACACACTGAGAAAGAAGCCCAGTGCTACCCAGCTAAGAGGCGAGAAGTGGCATTATTGAGACACCTCAGAGCAGCATAAGAGCATCTGAGTCTTTTGAATGGATAAGGCCAGTTGCCTTAATTAAGACATGACTTACAAGGGCTGTCAATCCTCAAGCTTCATGATATAAAGGGATCACCAGGATGAAGTCAGGAAGGTATCTCCCCACTGTGGCATTACACGAATAGAGCTTATGTCTTTTCAAGCTCTCAGCATTAGTCACTCGCCCCGAGTCTATGCTAATACTTTTCAGGCAGGCTCTCCCCTAGGGCTAGCGTAGACTGAGAACTCAGGTATCTTAACCAACATGTCATCCAACCCTGCTTAGTCATGAGTAAGAAATCACAGAAGGCCACTTACATCAACTTTTGCAGACATTCCGTAGCAGAAAGGAAGCACTTGTCTTTGACAAGAGAACGTCTCTGAAAGATAGAGAAGGGTTTGCATTAGTACGCACGTAGTTGTAGCCATGTCGGTCCCAGGATACTAGCAACACAAGGTGGAGGGAGGTAATATTTTTTGTTGGATCAGCGTCTGTTGGTGAGAGAGACAAGCTTTCGAGCCACATAGAGCTATCTGTGCGTTTTGTCTGTGCTGGTACAGTCATTTGGGAAGCTTAGGAGGTCTTTGAAATCCCATGATTCAGTAAAGCACATATTACAGAATAATTTCTATAGATTGCTGCTGATGCAGTCCTCTGGGAGGAAAGGCAATCTATTCACTAATGAAATGCAGCCATCCATGGAGCAGACATTGCAACATGACCTGAACCTAGCAGGACCTGACCCTGTGCGCGCTGACCAGGGTGCTGCGGGGTGAGAGGCACAGTGACTTGTCAGCATGCGCACAGGACCAGATGGCAACGAATGGCAGGAGTGGGTTAGGGTTAGGGCCACCAGCCTGACCCCACAGGCAGAAGGCAGCAGGAGAATGACTGTGGGCACAGGGAGCCCCCACCAAGCGAAGCCCCAAGGATGAAGCGGTCGCACTAACAGGTTTAGGTCATGTTGGTTCTGAAGACAACTCTCAGGTCAGCTGTGCTTGGCTCAGGTTTGGAGCCAGGCTGGATTTTAAAATTTGGACCGAGCAAACCTTTAGAGTGGAATGCAGATATTTAGCATCTTGCAGCAACCCTGTGCAACCATTTAGGACAGGAAGGAAATTAGTACTTAGCACCGGGGTCTCTATGAACTGTCATAATACAGATAAACTCCTGCAAGTGTGGAAATGCCTTCTACTTATAAGATAGACGTTTTATTGATAATACTGGAAGTCTATTGTCCATATCTTTTCTGTATCCTGCATCTATTGTGTCCAATGCTCTGGTGTCCATGATCTGCTACTGATGTGTTATTTGAAGCATATCTAAATACAAAGGCCCAGGTCTTCACCTGGTATAATTCGGCACGGCCCCATTAGTTTAACCACTTTCACCGTAGTTGCTGGAGCTACCCCAGTTTACTCTGAGGATCTATCCCAGCACTGCTACTTACCTGATTGGTTGTTAGGGTGAGATCTTTGAGGGGCCACAGGTGTCTGAAATGAGATGGGAGACAGGGCAGTTATGACGTGCAGATCTATTCTCTACCCCATCCCCATGTTAGAGTCTAAATTCTCACTCACCCATTCGCCCTGACCAAGAGCAAGGGTTTGTGGAATCACCACCATGGACAGAGACTTATGCGTTCTGATTCTCCACTCTAGCACTGGCCTGGAACCAGTAACGGTTAGATTAACTGAACCGAAAGGAATGACCCCACTTTAAGAACCAGTCGTAACAGAGTGGAGAATCAGGCTTATGCCACAGCATGTTGCTCCTTTCAATTCTGAATTGCCATTCTCAATAATGCTGTGGGACCCTTCTAACTTCAAGTAAACCATTCACGTGGTAAAGCAACTGGGAAGACACTTGCTCAAAAGAGACATCCAGAAAGGAAGGGAACAAGATGAGCATGAGAAATTAAAGCCCTGGCCCGTTAAGAGTACCGCTGACCTGTAGGAAAGCACTATATGTTACAGGAACCCCATCAAGGAACTGACATTGCTGCTCAGGAAGAGTTTAAGCACTAGGACTAATAATGGGTCCTGGAACCGTAGGGTCCATTGGCGAGTTCTTGCTTCCCATCCCCATCAGAACTCTTCCCTGCAGAGACTGTTCTCCCAGCTGTTTGGGAGATTCGTTCAGTGCGGTGTTACTCACTTCTGTACGTCCAGGAACTCTAGCAGCTTAATGTCAGGAAATAAACTCAGGTCTACAATCCCTTGGCAGTAGAGGTCATCTTCCTTCTCATGATAGAGCATGTACAGCATGAAGAGCTCCGGATAGAAACAGGGCAGGATCAGAGGCAGAATCACTCTGTATGCATTCAGGTCACTGAGTTAGAGAGGAAACCAAAGATGAGCCCGACTGATTGTTGGTATCAGTCTGTTAAAGGTTGCGTCCACACAAGGCACAAGTTAAGGCTCAATATATAACACCTTAAAGATGTGTCCATCTTTCTCCCCGCTCCCATCTTCCTAGAGTCCAGTGCTGCGACTGGAGAATTTTGTGACCAACATAGGTTAGAACATTTGTAGTCGTTAAGATCAGAGTAATCAGATCTCAGACTGCAGGACACTGTCTACAGAGGTCAGGAAGGAATCGTTCATCCCTTTTGCCCCACATAAAGCAACGCTCAGCCAGGTGACTCATTTAGTTGAGGTTTTATTTCCTCTGACGTTTCAGAGAGGCTTCTCTTTCAGTGGTTTCTGAGCTCACATCCAACATGAGAGCCAACACGGTGTCCAGTCCCTAAGGTGGGAACGAGTGAAAATTTGTTAGAACAGTTTCCCACCGAAGTGTGGTTGCCCCAGCTATTTGGAATTATTCCCACAACCAAAGGCTGGGATATAGGATGGCCTCCGTGCCCGATGTTTCTTTGGACGAGGTAAAACGGACACGGATTTAAAACCAAGTGACCCTTAACCCCAGCCACCTTTTCCCTCTGTCTTCCGTCTCTGCGAGCGCTTGGCCTTTCTGCTCCAGTGCCAGATGCAGTAAACCCCTGAAAGGCAAGAAGATGATTTAGTGTCTCCCTTTCAAGGGCAACTCAGTCATTTACTAATTAGCATAGTCAGATCCTCTCCCCTGCCCCCACAAATTTGGCAGCTGTAACAGTAACGGTACAGGGGAGGCAAACAGCTTACTTAGTGCATTCAAAAGGAGTGGATACTTTGTTGAAGATGGAATGACTTGTTCTGCAGAATTATTTTAGCTCTCTGGACTGGGGGCAGCCATACTTCCCCTGCTGGGAAGGGGTTTAATATTTGAAGATACTCTGTAGGCTTAAGTGTCAGCTAACAGATGAATGTAATACATTGCTAGAATGAGTTTGCATATCACCAGCATCCATAAGGAATCCAGCTGGGAAAGGATTAAATCTCTAGAAGAGAACATAATGTAAGAACAGCCATACTGGGTCAGACCAAAGGTCCATCTAGCCCAGTATCCTGTCCTCTGACGGCGGCCAGTGCCAGGTGCTTCCGAGGGGACAGACAGAACAGAGCAACCATTGAGTGATCCATCCCCTGTCATCCACTCCCAGCTTCTGGCAAACAGAAGCTAGGACACTCAGAGCATGGTGTATCCCTGCCCATCTTGACTAATAGCCAGTGATGGACCTATCCTCCCTGAACTTATCTAGTTTTTTGAGCCCACAATACTTTTGGCCTTCACATTGTCCCCTGGCAAAAAGTTGCACAAGTTGACTGTGCCTTGTGTGAAGTAGTGCCTTACATTTGTTTTCAGCCTGCTGCCTATTAATTTCATTGGGTGACCTCTACCTCTTGTTAGGAGAAGGAGTAAACAACATTTCCCTTATTCACTTTCTCCACACCCATCAAGATTTTATAGACCTCTGTCATAATCCCCTTAGTAGCCCATTTCCGAGCTCAAAAGTCCCAGTCTTATTAATCTCTCCTCGTATGGAAGCTGTTCCATACCCCCTAACCATGTTAGTTGCCCTTCCCCATACCTTTTCCAATTCCACTTTAATGTTTTTCCAAGGCACTTTAATGCTGTCCCTAGACAGCATATGGGCTCAAGGAATAAAATGCCCAAAAGCTTCTTGTTCTGGACAATTCCTCAGTTCACCTGTGAGCCTAATGGGTCAACTGCAAAATAGACAGATTTAAAGTGCAGCTCTACTCTGAAAGGCAACTAAAAATGGCATCATGGGACTCCTGTCAATAATTTCTAAGCCAAATCTGTTCCATTTACAATTGGAGGGTTTTTGAGAGGCCAGCCCTGGACACAGCCAGCCAAGCTGGGTTCTTCCTCCTCACCTATCACCAGTAAGAAAGGTTCTGAAGATGAAGTTAGGCCATGCAGCCATTTTCTGTTCAGTGGGTCCACACAGCCCTAACAGACTGGCTGTTAGTAAGCCAGCCTGCTGATGCCCAAGGAGGAACAGAATCCAACCCATTCTGCAAGTTGGGTTGGCTCTGCCAATTGTAGAGGAGTAAAAGACAAAACTGCTTTTCTGAAGGCATTAGGGTGAAAAGATACACCCTTGAATACACAAAACAGATCAGTTGATTAAGACAGAGCTATTTTTTCCCCATAGCCATTTTTCACAATAGTACTTCCTTCAACTATAGTTCATGAGACTTCGTGGGGGCAGATTACCTCACATCTGCCCATTATGGCATTTCTCACCCCTTCCTCTGAAGTATCTGTTGCTGGTCACTGCCAGAGATAAGAAATTATCTAGAAGGACCATGCATCTGATCCAGGCTGGCAAGTCCTATGTTGCTAAGACTGTATATGGAGTAAAAGGGAGTAAGTTTACCTAGGTACTACAGTGATGAGGGTCATATGCATGAACACCTAAAGAGACACACATCTGAAGGAAGTTTTCTGATGGAAAGCAACCGGATTGCACGGAAGTACTAGATGCACTAATCCAGGGCCTAGCCCCCCAAGGAATGAATTAAATTGCCTACCTAACAAGTGTTCCTCACTAGCATACGATTGCATGGAAGCCAATTACACACTGGACTTACCGGTAAAACTCCCATATTTTCTTGGCATAGTACTTGACCTCCTCTTGGGCCATGTTCAGTAGGTGCTTGTTTGCCCCGATCCCAGAGTATGTAGCCTGAAAAGCGAACGTCAGGGCCTTCAGCAGTTTTCCTAGTGGGTGCAGGGAAGACTTAAAAGCCTGCAAGACAGTGGAGGAAAGTTCTGCATTTGTTAAGGGATGGATTGCAAGGGTGAGTCCTCCCTTCAGACTGGCAGGAGAGGGCCATCAAAACCAAGGCGTTGATTAGCCAGTGAGACAGTTCAGTCTAGGAAAGATGAGCTGATGGCCTTGGTCCATATCCGGGCAAATCCCAAAGGGATGTAGCCTCCTTAAGGATGGAGAGCCACCCAGCTCAATCTCTAGCTAGGGCCTTAAGGTGGCCTGGCAGCACTGTTTCCTCTAAGCTGTGTGCGTGCACACAGATCCCAAACCTCGTGCACACAGCGAAACACCTCACGCACAAAAATTTGCACAGAAGCACAAAGATTTGCACAGAAGAAATTTTTTGCACACACGGCCTGTCAAAAATTAGAGGGAACATTGCCTGGCAGGATACTGTTTAGGTCCATATCCTATTGGAAAACGCTGCTATTCTCTTGACCCAATCCTGCTCGCACTGAAGGACAGCAATGGGTGCCTCTAGGCACCATGGCGCTACAAATAGCATTTTGCCATTGACCTTCCGTGGGAAGCAAAGTCAGGCTCTCTCAGCAGAGGTCAAGGGATGGCGGAGACTGAACTGCCCATTGGGGCTGGTCCTTCCAACACTACAGTAGACTTGTACTGCCAGAACCTGTGCTGAGAGACTAGACATGAAGCTTTCTTCTCCAAGGCAGTCCAGCTAACCCTTTTCTTCACCAGCACTAAAGCTCGCATAGCGCTCAGAAGAGAAAACTCCGGGTGTTACTGGCTGCGGATTGGATAGAGTTCCTGGTTCTCCCAAGTCACCGGAGAAAAAGAGTGGTTGTTTCAGGGGGGGCTACATAAGATGGGGACTTCCCGGTCAGGGGGTCTCTAGTTACTATGTAAGGCATGGCTGTGTTTATGTCCTCACACTCTGCTCTCACATTGCAGGGACTCGGCAGCCAGCAAGCTGAATTTCACTTGAAGGGGAGGAAAAGCAACCAAGTGACCATAAGCCTCTGGAACGTGTCTGTACCTGACAGAGCAGCCACAGGATGGAATTGTCCCCTCGTCCTTCATGTCCCATTCCCACCCCACTTTTCCTGTTGAGGGCCCTCGCTTATGTTACGCTAGCTCAGGCCCAGCTCGGTGTCGATCCAGCGGTGCTCCGCCTGCACGGACAGTTTGCAGGACTGGAGCCCTAATGCAGGTGTTCTACAGGACAGGGACCGTGTTCCTTTTTTGTGGTGGGCTCCTCACATTTCTGGGTGCTCCAGAGCCTCGGTGCACAGTGCATTTTGAGCGGTACCTTTTGTAAGTAACACTGGAGCGACTCCAGCTCTTGATGCTGCACTAGTTCTTCAAGGACATCTTCTATCTTCCCAGAGACATCCTCGGGCCCCCTGCGAGGGAGGAAAACGAGTACAACGGTGATGGAGGAGTTGTGGTTCACCCCTTGGGCCTAACTGCTGCCTACCTTGCATTCTGTGTAATCATGTGTTACCCTTCTGAGTCGGTAGCCCTTGGCACAGTATGAACAGATTCGCAAGGCAGAGGAGAGTCAGCTCCCCACCCCTTATGTTCATGGTCTATCTCAATGACTCTCTCCCCAGATTACTTCATTTATATGGAGTTATTTTTCCACTTTTCCCACTCCCTGTGAAGCATAGTTTAATGGCTAAGCCATTCTTAGGGGGCTTAAACCAGCCAATGAGGCACCAGGATCCCTCCCAATTGCATATCAAGCAGGGTATAAGTCAAGCTTGAGCAGCTGAATCTCCCTAATTCTCTCCCCCCAGAAGCACCGTTGTGTTCGGTGAACACCGGCATTGAACAGTATTAGCTGCACAGTAATCATGAGGAAGTGTCTGGTTCTAGCCTCCTGGAACACACCTGCCCCAGCGAGGCCATGCCACCCAGGGGTTGTCCAATCACTCCTGCGAGCCTGAGGTCAAGACTTGAACCCCAAAATTGAACGCAATAGCCCAATGCACCGCTGCGCCCCTCTGCACAAGCCAGTTGTCACCTTTGGCAGAAGAGGTACTCCTGAGACTTGCGCAGCTCCTTGCTTGTCTGTATATGGAACCCCGTGAAGGACTCCTCCATTTCTTCTTTGCAGCCAGAGTGGAGGAATTTCAGAAACTGGTCGTAGATTCCCTGCCATCTCTTCTCCACCGGGAACTCATCAAGACCCAGCTGACTGCACAACAAAGATGAAGTTACGCCTTGCTTCCATCCCCACTCCTACATTGCCACCGACCACCCCTTCTAATCATCTCATGAACGCATTTTCTCCCCAACCGCCCCAACCACCACTGCGGCAGAGAGATTTAGGAGCATCCTAGAGGATATAACAAGGAGCAAAGTTCAGCAGAGGTCAGCTTAGATTTATTCTGCTGCCAATGAGATGCATTTGGCCAGGGGGCCCCAAAGCATGGCACATGGACTATTGGTGGCCTAAGGTAGACTAGATATGTGTTATGTGCTGCTCTCCCTGCTTACACCTGCTTCTGCAGCTATAGAGGCTCTTCGCTTAAGAGCCTCAGGAAGCAGCTGGTAACAGAGCCAGGCCAGCTACCTCTGCTGGTAGCTGCTGCTACACAAGCAGAGGAAACAGGACTGGCTCTCGCAGAGTGGAGGCACCAGCCACCAGCAGAGAGGAAGCATCCTGGGGAGAAGGAAATGATGTAGCTGGGGTGCATGTCCAGGAATTCATCCCAGGGGAAGGCTGGTGGCATCCCAATTGCTGCCTTAATTCATGGGTTGTATCAAGACAGGTCAACTTGGGAACCGTGTGGTGGAGACTGATCCAGAACTTCCCTGCTGCAATGTGCATCACCCGGCTGCCTCGGCCACTCCCAGTTGGGTTGCAATGGCTAAATATGGGTCTCCCCAGTGGAGAGGGAGGTTGTGGGCATCTTACACCCCACTCCAGAGGACTCTGCTGCTGGGGGCCTTGCAACAGGTTCTGTGCTGTAGGAATCCGGCCATTGGGGTCAAGTCAGAATTACTGTCGCCTGCTTTCATGTTGTCACCTGTCAGGGAGTGACTGCTGCATAAGAAACTAGAGCTCTGACCACCCAGAAAGATATTTCAACTTACCCACTGTGCTTCCTAATTCGAGCTAGCCATGCTCTGCTAAACAATTCACATGTCCTTGGATCACTGTCACTTCTAACTCCCTACCACATCGGTCAGTACACTGCAAGCATGAGCATCAAGAAGGGGGCAGGGAGTGGATCAAATACTGGACCCCCTCCCCCTTTCTTGTGAATCATAGAAATGTAGGGGGGGGGGGGAAGGGACCGTCAAGACCTCATCTACTCCAAGACCAAGTATACCTAGGCCATCCCTGTCAGGTGTTTAACATGTTCTTAAAAACATTCAGTGACAGAGATTCCAGTCTCCCTAGGCAACCTGCTCCAGTGCTTAACAACCCTTCTAGGTAGCAAGCTTTTCCGAATGGGATTTCTGGCTAGAAACTGCGCCTCCAAAAAACCCTCAAGACTTTGAGAGAAGGATGCTCTTGTGCTTAAGGCACTGGATTGGACTCAAATCCTGGCTTTTCCTCAGGTTCTGTAGGTGGCTTTGGGAAAGTCAATTCATCTGCGCATCAGAACCTCATCTGTAAAGTGGGGGAGGGTTCTCTTTCTCCTTTGGCCATCCTTGCTTATTTAGACTCCGCTCTCTAGGGTAGGAGCTGTCTGACTTAGATGTACAGCGTCTTGCGCAGTGGTGACTCAGTTGGTGCGAATGGAATACAAATCACGGCCCGCGGAGTTATTTACGGCCACTCACACTTTGGTTATTGAGGCAGCTTGCTGGTCGCTGGAAGTGTTCAGGATTCCTTGCGTCTGAAGCCCTTGGCCTGATTTGTTACTAAAGGTGCCCTCCAGCGTGAAGCTATTGGAAAAGGTCAGCTTTCCCTGAAACAAAAAAATAAAGGGGTTATTCTATCAAGCTCTCACTTGGCAGGAGGTTGGATAAGGTTCCAATCCCCCTCTTGTGAAGCCCACAAGCAGGAACGAGCCTTAAAAGGAAGCCTAAGAAGGTTATTTCCACTAGAAGGGCTATACATTGAAAGCACTCCCAATGCCAGAGAATAGACAGGACACAAAGACAGGAGATCCCAGGAGCCAAGAGACAGAAGTCTATTTGAGTCGAATGAGACTGCTCATACTGATAGGACTCCGGATGTGGAAATCCAGCTAGAAATGCAAAGCAAGGGTCCAATGTGGCAAGTAGGACTAGGTGTTAATCATTGCTTCTATGCTCTGAAGTTCCTGGCCTAAATCTAGAGAGATGGATAAATCTCCAAGCTACAGTGAATGTACAATCTGGAAGTCTAATTCTTGTTTAGTTTCTCCTCTGTTCCTTAAGGCACCAGCGGGTTTGGCATCATTGGCAGTGAGATGAGCAGAGGGAAATGCATACTACATGTGCACCTGGAAAGCTTGCAAGAATGGATCCCTTTTGAGTGCCTTTTACTACCAAGGCAAGCCCTGTTCTGTGAGACAAGGTCTCTGGATTTTGCAGCACTCTGGGTGGCAGATGGGAAGTTCTGTGGTAGCTTGATTCAGGCTAGGAGGTTTAATTAGCTCAGAAATGAAGTAATTCAGTAGAGCCAGCCCTTCTTAGGATGTGAACCAGGGATCGAGGCTTGATCCCAAGTACAGACCTTTTCAAACCCAACATTGATTTCAGTGGTAGTTGTGTCTAAGTGCTTTAGTTGGACTTAGGAAAACTCACCCCTAGTACCCTAGCTGTAAGATGTGGCAGACCCATCAACCTCTTGTGGATTAGCCACTAGAAGGAGACAAAGATCCATGCTTAGCATGTGTTATTGAGCACCACTGTATGAATTGTAAGTCACTATATTAAAATCATTGTGATACTACCCTCACGTTCCTTGTTTGACCTGGCTTGGACTTTTGTAACAAGCTGGAGGTTTTGCAAGCGAAGCGCGTTAGCTGTATATTTGTTCACGATCAACCGTGAAACGCTTTAACGTGTTGATTTAAATTGTCATCTTCACGTTTCAAAGTGAAGCCACTGGAACAAATGGGGCTGCTCACACCTCTGAGCTATTGTTTCAGGCTAGTTCAGACTCTGGTACCAAAGCATTGTGTTTGCACTGTTCCAATTTGTGGGGTTCTGTAAGCCACCATGAGGGCTAGAAACTCAAAAAACAAAGGTTGCATCGGATTCTGCAGCTGTAGAATCACAGAAGACATGGGGCCATGCTAACCCTTTGTTGTAAAATTTCTAGTGTGATAAAAGGAGCTGTAACTAATAGGAAAAAAACAGTATGAACGTTGAGGGACAGGATTGCCAGCTTTCTTGAAAGTTAGCAGTAACACAGCAGGGTTGAGCATAGGCAAGCAGCTCACCTTTCCAACAAATGTCAGATCTCTTGTGAAGTTGCCTTCATAAACGGAGTCATCTTCTAAGAGGAGAATCCCAGAACCCTAGTGATAAAACAGCCATTGAGTGCAGAGTGGTGAATGAGACACGTTGGTTTCTATTAAGTCATTGCATTTTGTCCAACAAACATGGGCACACTGACACATGCCATTTGTGGGGTGCAGTGTGTATGGCAAGTTATAGTGGGGAGGGAGATGGTGTATTACTCTAAGCTATCAGGTACCAGGTGGGAAAGGAGTTTTCTTGTAGGAAGGGGTGTAATAAGAGTGTTTCATACAGGAATATTGGTTAGAGATGGATTTCCTGTCCCAAGCATCTGACTTAAGTGGCCAGTGGTACAATAAGAACCAAGGAATTACCACACAGATCAAGCCAGTGGTCGGTCCTAGTTCAGTATCCCTTCTCTGACTGTGGCCAGTAAAGTAACAAGTATGACTCCACTACATATCCCAGTAACGACTGGTGTCAGCATCTACGAAATCCAAAGGTTACAGTAGTGCATGCTCCAGAGGAAACAACAAGAAACTCTGCAGTGGCCAAACATAGAATACTGTGCCCATGGGGAAGTTGCTTCTGGACTTCGGTCACTGTTTGTTTAGGCCCTAAAACCGAAAGGACGGACGGACGGATGGACGTGCACACAACATGTCATTTTTAGAGCTGGTTGGGAACCTGCCAGCAGAATGATTTTCCCATGGAAAATGCTCCGTTTGCAAAATTAAATATTTCTGAGGGAAAAGTGAGGTGACAGCTCCCTGGCTGCCCACCTAATAGACTCTTGTCAATTTCACTTTCTAGCGTCTTCCAGGTCAGCAGCCAGGAACAGATTCCCTTTCAGTTCTCAGGAAAAAAGGGTCGTGTTTTTGACTTTGTCCTGATTCAGGATTAAATTGCTATGTGTTAAGAGATTTCCGTTTTCTGTCCATCTCTAGTCATTTGCTAGTGAAATTGGGTTCTCATTATCCATACAAGTGGATAATCCTTTTATTAATATTACTAAATGCTTGGTCCCCATGGACAACTTTGTGGCAACAACTTCCACGTGTTAATTGTTACTTTGCCTGCACCCTGAAGAGTTTACAGGTTAGTTGTTACAAGCCTGTACGGCACTTAGAATAACGGGGCCCCTTTCATGGTTGGGTCTCCTAGGAACTGCCCTAATACAGATATGTATGTTTCCTTTCAATTTCATGTAGTGTCCTCTGGTTCTAGTATCACCAGCAGATAGTGACACCCCATATGTACCAGTTCAGATGTGGGTGCACCTTAGGGAGGTGGTGAAAAACGCAGAGCCTGGGGCTGCCGGTAGTTATGGGGTAGTCCCATCACATAAAATGTTCTCGGCTTCCCCTCAAGTTAAGGGATGATCTTGTGGTAAGAAACCAGTGCTTAAGTCATACTGCCTCCTACACACCTGAAAGATTCTTACTTTAATAAGGAGAGTATTCTCATCTTTTTCTCCTCCCCTAGATAAGGGATTCCATGGTCTATTGACTAAAGTACCCACAGGAAAGTTATTTACTCACCACCATTTTATCCGCATGAAATGTTCTTTGGTAGCACAGGCCTGACTGGGTCACCACAATGCCGTGTCCATGCCTGTGGTCATCTTGCCATATCCCAATGTACCTCTCCCCTCTGGAACACAAGATAGGAGGCCTTCATACACCACCATTGGAGAGCTTTGCACAAGACCACTGAGAACTAACACAATGAGCCAGCTTCACACCAGGTGAAAGAAGATGCTTGCTTACACCTGGTGTGAGTTTGATCCTTATACTGTGGACAGCTTCTGAAAGACATCAGGGATTGTTTGAACATCCACTTTGGACAGGTCTTTAAGTATGTGAATTAGAGACAGATTTAGTAAGTTGAAAAAGGCAGGCTGGGTGGTTCTGCTATCTGGAGTGGTGCCACCAGTCAGGTCTCTGCATCTCATATAGCCATGGATGTCAGACTCCCCCCCCCCCTCTTTTGATGTTAGCCCAGATGTCACCCATCAGTGTAGCTGCATGGGTGAAAGCCTCCTCCCTACAGTATATACAATGGAAGCCATTATTTACTCTGCTAGTGCTTTCCCCCGTTTCAAGCCTTTACTTGACAGCAGAAGAGCAAGGCTAAAATTCTAGCATAGATAAGGCCCGAGCATCCACTAGGGTATACATTTCCTGCGATGCAGCCAATGTAGTTGTTTGTCTTCCAGGCTTCTCCCTAGCTGTCACATGGTTCAGTGCAGACTGTGGCAAAAGGAAGGGTTATCTATGGATCAAAGGCATTGGTGATTATTTTGAGATCTCCTCCCGGTTAACTGCACCCAGCCCAGAGACAAGGTAGAATCCTCCAGAGAGCTCTGGTACCCAGAGAGGATGATCTGCTCTGAATGAGGCAGCTCTAAGTCTTATGCGTTGGTAGGAAGGCAGCAGGGACCAACCTTAACCTGGAGGAAGTGTTGATTGGACCATGATCGTAGCATAGTCAAACCCCTCTGAACACCTCCCCCAGAGACTAGATCCGAGTGTCTCCTTTGCAGCTGGAACCAGGGGACACCTGCTTACAAGCCCATGGTTGACTGAGGGACAGGACATAGTCCAGCAAGCTAGAGCTGTCCACACACATCGCAAGTCCTCCCATCTTGGCGACATGCTAAAGATTTCCTACACAAACTCTTGTGAGCAGGTCAGTTGATTGTGCAAGAAGCCTTTGGAAAGCCAGGGAGATATTTTGTTGATCGAAGTTTGAAATTCAGTCCACGTACTGTTGATTTAACAATGTTGCTTTTCAGTGTTCTTTGACCCTATATCAGTAACGTACTTAACAGCCACCCAGCCACAAACGCAGATATACATTTCCATTTGCCGGAAGAGTGATGCACGCAAGGGGCCCCCGCTCATCCCACTCTTTCTACAGCCATCCTGCACACAACTTGCAGAACATTAGCTGGTCCTGAAGTCATTGCAACTCAGACACTGCTATTACAATGCACTGCAACAGAGATTTTGCTGCAAGGGGCACTCATGGTTCTAAACTTGATATTCTGGCATCATTACATTGTTCCAAGGCAATCATATAGGTCAGCATACCCACATCAATATCAGGTCATCTCAGGTGTTCCCACTAGAGGCTGAACTTTGATGGAACCCTTTATCTGTTGGAAGTGCAGTTCCATCAAAATCTGGTCACCTTGCAAACTTGTTCTCCAAAATGAAAATTGACACAACTAGAAAGAGTTCCAACCATCTCCATATCCTGCTTCAGGATTTTCAAATGAAGGGTTTCAATTTTTTGCTTTAAAAAAAAATTGGTTTGGAAAACTTTAGTTTTCAAAACAGAAATAAGGTTGAAATCAAAAGAAAGTGTCTCAATCGATCCAAAATTAGGGTTTTCTAAAATGTTTCTTGCATGGAGAATTTCAGAGTGTTGGGGGTTTGTTCCCAATTGGAATGAAACCCAATTTTAAAATCCTCTGTGAAACAGAATTTCCAACCCTCAGTACAGCTCAAACTTTTCCCGTCTCAAGTTCAAGTCGAATATGCTTCAGACCAAGGAATGCTGAAAACAGGTGTTGTGAACATTTGCTGAGCTCCCTTCCACAGCATTACCTGTCCTTGTCATCCAAGACTCCATATCCATTCTTCTTGTCATTATCCCACTGCCCTGTGTACTTAAACGGCTGCTCTGCTGAAGGGTTTTCCAGGATGCCAAATCCTTGACGCAAATCATCATTAAAGTATCCTTTGTAAACCATCTCATTTCCATACCTGGAGAGAGAGAATGGACAGCATCATCTTTAAGGCCAGCAGACACTACCTATTTCTCTTGCTGTTGCCCTTGCTTAGTGCTAGAGGACTTCAGTTTCCTGGCAGCAGAGTAACCATGGCGCAAGCTTCCCTAACAGCATGCGTCAAGCCTGCCCTACGAGACACCACTTACAGGGACAAGAGTAGGTGGGCCTACAGAACAGGAACTCCAAATCTAAGCACTGAACTTGGCTGCTCCTCTAAGCACGGGGGTAGTTCAGTCCTTAACCTCTCAATGGAGGCTGCCAACAAAAGTACCCGAGAGTGTGTACTACCAACACCTGTTCGCTAGGAACTGGGATGGAAACCCACCTTGTTTCACTCAAGCTCTCAGCCAACTAGGCAGATAGTAACAACTGGGTCACTCCTGTCCACAGCTGGATTGGAACTAGTATAGAGCCTCTTAAGTTTCCTTTCTAAACCCACTAGCCACCCAGGCTTCAGGGAGCATAGGCCTGGGAATAAGCCAGCCCCAGTCCTAATTCTTATACATACCAATGCATCTCCCTCTGCCTCTAGAAAGGAAGCAATGCGGAGAGTTACAGGGCTATTGTGAAGGTTAGATGACGTTATGCTCTGAACATGAGACACACGACCAAGTGGTATAGCTGAGTTCCCCTTATATGGAACTATTTGTAATCTAAAACTATTAACCTTTGAACGTAGCTAGAGAACTATTGCTATTTGCCTCAGTCCAGTCCATAATGCAGGTATATTCTGCAGAATATTATGAACCTAAACATTACAAGCCAGCATTAAAAGATCCTACCTTAGTATTGGCCACATTCACTCACTCCATCAACTACCCTTTCCCCAGAAGGGGCAAGTACGTGCTGCTTTAGATGCTGGCAAACCCAGAATGCATTTGGCCAACTGAGCAGCGTTCCACATGGAGAAGCTCCTTGCTGACTCCTGGAAACATCTTGCATTCTAAAGCAAGGTTTGATAGCCCAATTCAGCCTGCGTAACTAGAAGTCATCACAGGAAACACAGCAGAGTCACACGATAGGTCTGACTCCCACTCCAGAGACCTAAGTTGTATTCTTGACTGCCACCAATTTGAGAGGGTCAGAGCAAGGTTGGCTAGAACTGAGAAGGCAGAGCCACTGGTGGGTATTTATAAAGTTCACTATATCAGGACTGGAATAGTGAAGTTTGTATTACAGAAGCACCAACAGGTCCACAGCAAGGATCAGGGTTCCACTGTGTGAGGTGCTGTACAAACAAGAGGAAGGCCCCCATCCCCTTCAGTCAACCGGGGCTGGAAGTGAACTGGGTGTGTTTGTACATAATCCTCTGAGAAGGCCTCTGTTTTGGAGTCCTGTGTTTGCTGAACAAGGATGACTGGGCATTACGATGCAGAATATGGGTGTTTCCCTTACATTGCTCTTTTCGGTCTGGGTTTCACCCAGCTCCCCAATAATTTAGGGACAGCAAACCACGTAGTGGAACAGGAAAAGGGCGGCATGAACCTAATGCCTCTCAGTGGGAAATAGTTATTAGAAACCCAGTCAGAACTTATGTTACCCTCTATTCCAGTGTTTAATGTGACTTGACTCCAGGTCCAGGAGTCCTCCCAGAAACCAGATCCAAGAGCACGCTGCTGAGCCAACCGCCCTGTTTGCTTTCGCGGTCTAGGAGAACAATTACAGCCCTGCCCTCCAAAGGTGCAGATGCATATTTAGCCCACACAGCACACCAGACAAAAAAAAGACAGGAGAAAACTGTGTGCATCATTAAGATCTCAGTGATGCACACACAGCCTAGGTTAGGCAGCATGGCGCAGGCTAAACAGAGGACAAGACACCAAGATTGTTCTAGAAAGTATCTGACAGACCCCAAAATGCTAGTCCTACCATGGTGCAGAGAGGCTGCAATATCCCGTGGCTGCTGCTACCTATATTAAGGCCCACAGGCCGGGAAACCAGATCAGGGCCCTGCGACACTCTTAGACACAGGAGATTTTAGGACCGGGAATCAATCAGCCCCTCCAGCCTGCCCCTCCAGCCCCATGCTGCTGCAAAACAAGGCAGCATGGAGCCAGGCTTTAGTGCAGCAGGAACAGTAGATTTCTTCTGTGGCCTGCCCTGCCCTCCGGTTCGCTCTTCTGTGCCCAAGAGGTGAGCAGCCACCCGCCAAGCGGCTAGGAATTTGTGCTCCCCAGAGGCCGTGCTCGGAGCGTTACTTACTCACAGATTCCATAGCCTCGCATTTTGCCTTCACACCAGTGGCATTTGTAGCAGTTGTACCGGTCTTCAGAGACGAGCGGGATGAGGCAGATTCCAAACCTAGAGCGCAGATAGGAGACTTCAGCATCAGGGTAGGGCGAGAGGGGGCAGAGCAGATACAGCAGAAGAGTTTTAAAGAGGTGTCACTCCGAAACCATTTACACCAGGGGAGGGCAAACTACAGCCCATGGGCTGGATCCGCTATCAAGCCGGCCCACGGGACTGCCAGCCCCGTGGCGCAGCAGGGCTAAGGCAGGCTCCCTGCCTGCCCTGGCCCTACGGCGCTCCCAGAAGCAGCCGGCACCACATCCCCGCGGCCCCTGGGGGAGGGGGAGAGGGGACAGAGGGCTCCATGTTCTGCCCTCACCTGCAGGCACTGCCCCCTACAGCTCCCATTGGCCGGGAATGGGGAACCATGGCCAAGAGGAGCTTCGGGGGTGGTACCCGCAGGTGAGGGCAGTGCACAGCGGAGCCACCTGCCCCACCCCACCCCACCCCCAGGAGACACTGCCAGACATGTTGGCCACTTCTGGGACTAGGGAGTAAAACAGCTGCACAGAGATTTGGATTCAAGGCATGAAAATTGTTCCACTTTGCCCTGTGGACTGTGGTCCTAACTCCATGTTGCTCTAGAGACTGGGCGAGAAAACTCATGCTTTAGGGTTCCACTATCCTTTAACAGCCAGCCAGCCCCCCCCCCCCCATACTTGTGTTTATAAGCAAGGGAAGCCAGATTTATAAAGGCTTACCCATGTTCCAGGCCCTCTTTGAAATCCCCAACATGGTTCCGGCCATCAGGCCACTTCAGCGTCCCCCTGCAATTCAAAGCAAGTATCATTATAAGAAGCGGATCAAGAACAGTTGCAGTTTCTTTAAGTATGCTAGAGCATTAAGACCTTTTAATACCCATTCTTCTAGGCAAAGTCCACTGCTCAACTAAGGTCAGGAAGTCCCTCACTCCTGCTCCATAGTATAATTGCATGGAGGGATTGTCCTAGATCCCAGAGGTGAGTGATCGTGCTCATGAGCTTGGATAACAATACCAGGTATGTCTTCAGTGCACACACACACAAAAAAGCGTGTTTTTAACTCTGGTTAGCAGTGAAGGTCAACCCTGGCTGCCCTATAGACTAACTTGAGCTGCTAACCCAAGTTAAAAGCAGAGTTGCCGTGTCTTCACTATTTTAACACAAGTTAAGACCATGCTTTTTTTGCGCCGTGAATACATACGCCAAGTTTGTGCACTCTGGAGCAGAGTTAGGGAATTAACGAGGGATTTACATGAATTGAGGCATTGGTTCATTCTCCTTTGGCAATTCTTATAGTTCTATTCCAAGCAGAGACACACAGATCATGGAGATGGTCAAATAAAATTAAGCAATTGTGTCTTCTGACTGGTGCAAATCTGACCCTCAGAATGAGGCAGTTATGACAAAGCAGGTATTCTGTTATTTCAACTTTTTGTTCCCAAGGTATAACTAGCATTGGGTAGAAAAGAATGGTTTTGGCCACGTATTTATAAAGATAGATTTTTTTTCAGAAAAACTTGTCCACTCGAATTTGATGAAAAAACCACCCAACATTGCAAAATATTGAAAAAAAAGTTATTTTGAAAAATCTTTTGCATCAAAATTTGGACAAGTAAAAAGTGTTTCAACCAGCTCCAAGTACTGGCCATGAAACCAGATTCACTCCATGACTCCCAGGAGGGCACATTCCCCTTACAAGTGGTTCACAAGACTTGGGGTTGGGTATGCTGGCCAGACACCTAACAGACTCACAAAGCATACCCAAAGCCCTTTAAGATTTTTCTTCCCTATAAATTAACTGCCCACAGTAGATTCCCAGTCCTGGGCTCAGTAGTACTCAGGAGAGCTGGGTTCTATTCCTGGCTCTGCTACTGGTCTGTAGATTGACCTTGGGCAAGTCACTTCACTGCCACATGCCTCAGTTTCCCCATCTGTAAAATGGGGGTAATGGTACTGATCTCCTTTGTAAAGTGCTTTGAGGCTGTACAGCTCTTAGGGTCCCAGTCATGAACCAGGACCCCAGTGCATTGGGTGCCGTACAAACACAGAACAAAGACAGCCCCTGCCCCAAAAAGCTGGCAATCCAAGTATAAAGACAAGTGATAACAGATGGAGACAGACAGGGATTCTGGGTTCCAGCCCCTTGCTAGGTGGGAGGGTCCTAGAGCCCGGACTCCATCCCAAGCCCAGATGCCTACACTGCAATTAAATAGCCCCTTTGCCCGAGTCAGCTGGCATGGGCTTTCAAATTGCAATGTAAACACACCCTCAGTGTCCATGCCAAAGTGACTGCTGGGTAACACCAGGATAATACTTCCTTCCCCAGAGGGCTTTCCGTCTAGCCAGATGAGACACAGGGTGGGAGAAAGGGACCAGAGTTTTACCATGTGTAAGTAGTACACTGGAGTCTGATCTCATTTAGGAGCTGAGGGTGCAACTAACACAAATCTCCCATTTGGTGCAATCCAAGAGAAAACCATTTGCTCTTCCAAAGGTGACTCACGGACCCAGAGATAAGTTCTCCAGCAGGGATGATTCAGTAATATCCAGGTGGCCGTTTTAACAAAGAATCTCCCAGCACCTCACTTAGTCCACCCCATTCTATGATCATTGGCAGTACAGTCCCCGTTTTCCAGTGCAAGTTTCACGGCTTGTGTCATCATGCAGTCCCTTCTAGCCTGGGACTCTATGAATTGCTAGAAGGGTCATCCCTCCTCACAGGTGCCAACTTTTGTCGGCACTGGTGGGTGCTCGTGGCCCCCTGCCCCAATTCCGCCCCTCCCTGCCCCATTGGATCCCTCCCCAAATCCCCGCCCCAGCCCCGCCTCCTCCCCCAAGCTCGCTGCTTTCCCCCTCCTCCCCCTTCCCTCCCAGGCTTGCCGCGTGAAACACCCGTTTTACACTTTGGGGGCGGGGGGGGAGAGACAGGACCCAGCGGCGTGCTCAGGGAAGGAGGCGGAGCAGAGGCAGAGGCGAGCTGGGGCGGGGCTGGGGGTGGGGGGGAAGCTGCCGGTGGGTGCAGAGCACCCATCAATTTTTCCCCATGGGTGCTCCAGCCCCGGAGCACCCACGGAGTCGGCGCCTATGTCCCTCCTATGTGCAGACACAAAACCGTGGCAGTGTTTGGGGCTTGTAACAAAAAGGGCCTGAAAGTGGAGAGGACATTACTAGCCGTGGGCGATTCTACTCACCCACTTGGCCAGGGTGGGCCAGGTCTGGCCAGCATGTAGAATATTTTCTTGTTACCCAGCTGACTTATTTGCTGGTAGAGTTCGGGTCTGGTGAGCTCTCAAGGCTCAGTCAGACATGTGTCTTTAGAACCATGACCATGTTTAAGTGTGACTCCATATGACGCTTTCAACAGCCCTGAGCCACATCCCTAGCTCAGTACCCGGCAGTTTACAGCACAAGCCAGTACTACTAAGTAATACCTAGTGAAGAGGCCAAGGAAGGGTCACACGGCAGGACAGACTGCCAAAGCCAGATGGAGGGAAGCAGACATATTGCCGGCCTGGTCCCAGCCAGTCTCACTCCATGAGAGCGATAGGTGGCCTCAAAGTTTACACAGAATTGGAAACACAAGCGGAGGTCCTTACTTGCCATGTGGTTTCCCCCAGGACCATTCACCTTCATACACGGCGTTCTTGAATCTGCCCTCTGCTCGGAACGCGTACGTGAAGAAGCGATGGATGGGAGGCTCGTTTCCCTCCCCGGCCTCGCCCCACAAGGGGAAATCCCTCTTCCCATTCAGCGCCTGGCGCACGGCTTGATTCAGCTTCCACTGCCAAACTGCCTGGGGGAACAAAGAGACCAGAGGATTCAGGTTGGAGGTGGGAACGGGAGAATTAAAGAACAAATGGCTCCTGACAAGCTACATTCCAGGGAACCAGGCACGCGGCCCCCAGCCAGGTCCGATATTACTCATTTATCTACCCACCGCCACGTAATCATGTTGGATCACTGCTCCCACACTAGGAAATTCCTGCCAGTTACTCATCTGGGAGCTCAGTTTTCAAGTTGAAGGCAGAACATCCAATAACCACACTGGAGCATCCCACTTTGGATTTAGGCAGATACACGGCCACCTTATACTTCTAATCAGGACATGAGCAAGGACTGGACATCCCAAGAATCAGCCTACGAACAAAAGCTAAAAACTGCACTTATTCGTACCCTGTTGCCCCTTCTGTTGGAGACCAGTATGGAGAGTGTGGCAGAGATCAGCAGCAACTCCCTAGAAAGGATCCTGGGCCCTGCGGAGTCTGATGAATTCCTGGCTGATGTCTATGAGAAGTTAATCAAAGGATGTTATAAACATACTGGCTAATCACTCAGACCCCGATAGTGGCCTAGATGAGTCTATTTTGGAGGAGTGTTTGCAGGATCTGGAGAAGGAGCTGGAGAGCAGCCAGGCCCAGAAAGCCATGGAGGAATTCTTCTCAGAGAGTGGAGAACTGCTCTCGATCACAATGGCAACAGCCAATGAAAATCTCTCCGCTAAATTCTGTAACAGTGTTCTGAAATTCTTCACCAAACTCTTCCAGTTGACTGAGAAGAGCCTTAACCCCAGTCTGTTGCAACTATGTGATTCCTTGGCCCAGTCGGCCTGTGTTGAGCCTGTACGCCTACAGGCCTGGTTAACCAGGATGACCATGTCACCGCCTAAAGATTCAGATCAATTGGATGTTGTTCAAGAGAACAGGCAGCTGCTGCAACTTCCCCAAACAATATATGTTGTCAGAAAACAGCCAAGTTGGAGAAGGCGTGTGTACTGTTCTGTTGAATACCTCCCCCCACCCCCACCCTCACCCCTCCCCGCTCTCCTTCTGGTAATAGCTCATAATAAGTGATCACTCTCCTTACAGTGTGTATGGTAACACCCATTGTTTCATGTTCTCTGTGTATATAAATCTCCCATTGTATTTTCCACTGAATGCATCCGATGAAGTGAGCTGTAGCTCACAAAAGCTTATGCTCAAATAAATTTGTTAGTCTCTAAGGTGCCACAAGTCCTCCTTTTCTTTTTGCGAATACAGACTAACACGGCTGCTACTCTGAAACTTATACCCATGGTAAGCATTTCAAGCTTTGATGTCTTCTCCTTATTCAAACAGCCAGGACGGCCCTGGTATTGCACACAGTGAATCTACAGCACACTTCTGTCCCTTCAACTCACCTTTATCCGTGGCTCTTTGGTAGAGAGGAAGAACCCTTCTTCTGGTGTGACAATATGAACCGTATGCCTGCTAAGCAGAAAGGCAATATTAGGGAGGTGGGGAAAGGCAAGAGCTCTCTCTACAGGCAGTCCACAGCAAGACTTTACTGCCCTTTTCTGACTACTTTGTACTCAACTTCTGGTTTATGTGCCTAAAAACCTCATACTTCAGGGCATCTGCCAACCACCTGCAAGGGTCAGAAAGGGATTTCCCTCTCTTCCTCCCCTCGATATATTCAGAGGAAGGAGATAAACCGCCCAGAAGGATCAGGGATGGCCACAATCGGAGATGGGACACTGGGCAGGTGGGCCAGGGCTTTGGCGTTCTCGGAGCTTTCTTTCTCTGGTGCTTGGCTGGTTGGTTCTTGCTCACATCCTCAGGGAGCAACTGAACACCATACGTGGGGTGGGAATGAATGAATGGTCCCCCAGGTCAGATTGGCAGTGACCTTGGGGGGGGAGGGGGGGAGTGTTGCCTCTCTCGGAGCGTGTGGGTGCAAGTCACTTGCCAGGATTATCTGGGCGTCTCACTCAATTCCCTGCTGTTGCAGGGGGCCTCGGGCACTGGTGCACCTCAGTCCTTCCTATTCTCTGCTGGTGGTACATGTCCAGTCTCCTGTAGCCTACAATACTTGGGTTGTTGGGTTTGGTGTGGGGATGCTGGAAGGCATTGGTGTGGTGGTCTGTGACAGACAGGAGGTCAGATGAAGATCTGATAGGCCCTTCTGGCCTTCAACTCTATGAACATATTCCAGAGACTGACCCAGCAGCCAAGTAATTGCCACTTGGATTCAAAGATTTTTAAGACCAGAAGGGACCGTTATGACCATCTAGCCTGACCTCCTGAAAAACATAGGCCAGAGAACTCCAGCCACTTACCCCTGGATTGAGCCCAATAACTTAGATTTGGCCAGTGATGAGCTGCCAGAAGCTCAAGAACCGGTTCCTTCGCTCACTCCGGGTCTTCGGCAGCACTTCGGCGGCACGTCCTTCAGTCCCTCTGGGTCTTCGGCGGCACTGAAGGACTCGCCGCTGAAATGCCGCCGAAGACCCGGAGAGAGTGAAGGACCCACTGCCGAAGTGCCACCGAAGGCTTGGAATGCCACCAGGTCAGTAAAAATTCACATGGGAACCTCCCCAGCCGAGAGCTCAGGCATGACGGACAGGACGGTCCCATGGGCCACATCCTGCCCGTCCCGCCTGAGCTTCCTCACCCCTTTAACAACTGGTTCTAAACCGACTTCAAAATTTAACAACCAGTTCATGCGAACCGGTGCGAACTGGCTCCATCTCACCACTGGATTTGGCTCAAACATCTTTTCCAAAAAAAGCCACCAGTCTTGGTCCAAAGACATCAAGAGATGGAGAATCCATCACTTCCCTGGGTAGCGTGTTCCAGTGGTTAAATCACCCTCACATTAGAAGTCTGTTCCTTGTTTTTAAATGTGAATTTGTCTGGCTTCAGTTTCCATCCATAAGTTCCTACTATATCTCTCTCCATTACACTGGAGAGCCCTTTAATGTCTGGTATTTTCTCCCCAGGATGGTATTTACACCCTATATCTGAGTTTTGTCTTTTGAGAAGCTAACGAGATTGAACTCCTTAAATCTGTCATGAAGACATTTTATTATTGATGATTCTCAAACTATCAGTAAAATCAGCAGTGCACATTTAAACTTCCTGAGAGCGGGTCTAAGATAGGACCATGCATAGCCCATAGCCAATTCCTGCTCATGCAGCCACCAGCAAGGGGAAGGAGACTGGTCCCAAAGCGAATGGTTTGAAATATGTGGCGTTGAACCAGTTTTCAAAGCAAAAGTATTTCACTTACTTCTCTGAGCCTGGCTTTTCACTGCCGGATCCATCGACCCACACCAGCTTCAGATCAAAACTCTGGCAGTTGTTCCCCTAAAGAAGCAGAGAGAAAGATGAGCCATTTGAAAAGAGCGGATACTGCATACCCAGATATTAGCACTGGTCTGGTGATCCAGGGGACAGACTTTCGTGTGCAGAGCCGGATGAATATTTTGGCTGAATTTGGGGGTGGGGTGCGGGGAGAGGGAGAGAAGAGAGAAGAAAGCAAGGCAGATTCGGTAACGCCATAACTTTGAGAACGTGCGTCAGTGTCACCAAGTTATTTGTGTCATAACAAAAGATTCAAAAAAAGAGGTCTAAAAATGGGGGGGGGAGGGGTTTGGCACTTTCTAAACCAAGCGTTTTGATTTTCCAGTTTTAAATGGACCGTTTTAACGTTTCCTTCCAATTTTAAAAATTCAAAATCCCTTAAATTGCTCAAAAGTCAAACAAAATGTTTCACTCAGCCCAATATTTTCCCCACCCAAGAATTGCCAGCAACTCCAAAAACACAGGTATTCACACAACTCTAGTAGCATCTGTCAGCAGTGCATGCGGCCCATCCCAATACAATTCCAAGCTCCCTGCACTGATGTGGGGTAGAGGGTAGCAGCAGGGGAAGCAGAGAAATGAAACACATTTGAAAGGTGCAATAATTCTGGCTCAAAAGTTGTTCCATGCTTTATTACTTAAAATTTTCCAAAGACTTTGCTTTTATTTTGAACCCCTTCTTCCCATCCCGAGTCTATTCAGCCCTGCAAGCATGTAACAACGTGCGTAAGTATTGGCAGATTGAGGCTTTATAGACTAATCTCTTCAGTTCAAGTCTTTCTCATGGAAAAAAAGAGCCAAGTACACTTCCAACCATGGACATTAAGTAGCATGAGTTTGTTATGATGGCACAAGAAAATTATGCTAGTGGTGTTCTTCTCCCACCCCACCCAGCTTTCTTGATCTCCATTGAGAATCAAAACATACATGGATCTGAGCTGGAGCATTTCAAACTACAGCCAGACTCCGCTATGGTATCTGAACTGAAGTGGTGTCACTTTTAGCAGCATTGAGCCTTTCACGATGACTATGTTAGCTCTTTATCCTTCTCCCAGGGCCGACTCACCTGAATCAGCACTAGGATGTCATCAAAGAGCAGAACCCGGTCGGTTCGGCCCACGCTGGCAAAGACAGGAAGGTTTTTGCTGTCTTCCAGCAGCCTGCGCTCAGGAACACAGAGCAAGTCCTGCCAAGGGAACCAAGAAAGTATGTGACAGAGAAAGAGCTCATGGACTCGCAAAGAGAAGCATCTATAGGACTAGGTACAGGGCATCTCACTCTGATCACCTCAGAGAGACTTGCTGACTGCCAATGTTAGAGAGCTATGGGGGCAGAAACAGCCAAACAGAAGAGTTTCCTCAAACTAGAGCTTCAACCATGCAAGGTTTCCAGTGATGGAGAACCCTTGGAAACCTCCAAGGGTGCACCCTGGAAGCAGGAGACCTAGATAAGTCTTCATTGAGTCTACATCAGTCTTTGTCCCCAAGAACATTTGGGTTCCATACGCTTGAACGGGACCTGGTTCAAGCAAGCTTATAGTCACGTCTGAACCAGTCACACAGCCCTAGAGAAGACTAAAACGTGGGAGCAATACTAACTTTGCCTCCCCAGGAAGAGAGGGGTGGAAGGAAGCAGATAACATAGGAAGCCTCCTGAACTCTTGCCTAGTTTTGGAACAAAAAACTGAAGACACTGCAGTTGAGGTCTTTGGATAAACGTTCTCTCACTTCTGGTGGGGACAAGCACTTGCTGGAAGTGCCATGGAAGAGGAGTTACAGCCAGAGCCTGCTGCTGCTCCCAGGTAAAGGAACATGAGACAGACCCCTGCAAGTCCCAGGGTAGGGGAGCAGGATGGTTGGTCACCCCCAGGTAGAGGATTAGGGAGGCCATGTATATTTTGTAGGCTTCAAGACACCAGCAGGAGCTTGGCCGCTATTACTTGCACCTTTTAAGGAGAAAGGATGCTGAAGGAATAGCAGGCAGCAGGGCTCCTGCTCAGAGGTTGGAGTGCCACCCCCAGATAGGCAGAACACAGGCCTCCTGGGACGGAAGGGCGGTGGGGATTTGTACAGACTGAAAAGGGAGCATTTGGGGATCTGATCGGGGCAGTTGTGTGGAGGTCTGAGGCAGGAATGGGGGTTTTGTACCATTTGAGGCGGGTTTGGAGATTTTGCTAGTCAATTAAGCCAAACTGACAGCTGAATATTTTGGGGGTCACCCTTCTTTGGTGAAGGGGATGTTGAACAGCCTCCGTGAATGAACCCATTATGGAATCTAACCTGAGAATACAAGACCTGGGGCCTACCGTATGGCTCTCCAGAACCACGGGGAAGGTATTAGAATGGCCACCCCTTTGGTAAAGCGGGTGCAATAAAGGACTCCCTTCATGAGGGCCTGTCTAGTTCCCAGTTCAATGCATGCTCTGGAATCTCTTGTCCCGAACCATCAGCATGACCATGAAGGACCACAGACTGGAGGGCCACCGAGATGCTGTTTCTGACTCACCGTGAGTTTGTGCCCCAAGGACTTCCACAGGGCTTTGGTCAGGCAGGCTTCATCCAGGACCTGGCTGATGAAAGACTGCAGCTTGGCATATTGCTTGGCCGCACTGGTGACGAGTTCTCTGTCACGGCTCTGTCAACAAGAGAATGCGCCGTTAGGAACGTTTCAGCTAGAACTTTGTACTAGATCTCCATCTCTTACTACATTACCGCTGTAGGACAGCCTTGGCACCTCTGAATTCATTGAGCTGACCCTTATTACTAGCTTGTGAACTGCTGATTATTAAAAGCTCTACTCTAGAAATTATTTTGGGGGAGTTCTCTGGCCTGTGTTATACAAGAGGTCAGACTAGGTGATCACTACCATCCCTTTTGACCTTCGAATCGGTCATTCTATTGGCAGGCAGTATTGTCTACTGGTTAAAGCAAATTACAGCATCAAGCCTCTGGGATCTATTCCCAGTTCTGCCACCTCTGCTTACTGGGTGAACTTGGGCCAGTTACTTCTGTATGCCTGGCTGTATTATGAGTGGCCTGCGTTATGTTGCTATTTAAGTTGGGCAAATAGTGGATTTTTCTATACATTGGCAATTCCAAAAAAAAAAACCCAACAAAAAACAAAAAACATAAATTTCATGTCAGGTCAAACCAAAAATCAAATTGAGATTTTTGGTGCATCAGAAAGTCAAAATAACTTCGAGTCAGGTCAAAACAAGTATTTCATCTGGACATTTCCAAAACGTTTTAATTTTTTTGGTTCAGTTTAAACCATTTGGCAAACTCAACACTTTCAGGTAGACCAAAAGCACATTTTTTGCAAACTATTTGTAACTAGAGCTGGGAGAAAGTTTAGGCAATGCCTAATGATTGTACAGTAAAGTGTTTTAGGACCTTAGATGAAGGAATCTTCACCAACACAGCTCCCTACCATCCTGTTAAATACATTTTCCTTACAGCATATGGTGGTTACAGTATCCCAATACTCCAGAGCTCTGTGTATGAAATACCGAGACTGGTTGTCGAATACCAGTATGGATAGTCGCTTACCTTGCCAATGGCCTCGCTGAGCCTGGTAAGGATGAGGGCATATTGCTGCACATGATCCCGGAGAGGTTTATGGAGTACTGTATGCAGGGCCACTGGTATGGATGTCTCAGAGGTGAAGTCTGCAAGGAATTGCTTCAGCGCTGTCTTGTGCGTCTTCCAGAATTCACTGCAAAGTTTCCAGTCAACAAGACACCAGTTCATTGCCAGGCATGCGTCCCCCACACTTAGTCGTGTCTAACCTGCTTCTCTTAATGAGGCAGCCTTTCACTACCACCCACCTGCTCAGCCAAACAAACATTCAGTCACACCCATGCTACCCAGCAACTCTGCTGACAGGGCACAGGTGACTCCCAAGCAGGGATGTCGGTAACTATGGCCAATGTAGTGCACACAGCAAGCATGCAGAAGTGTAGCCTAGTATGGCAGTCACTGGACTGGGAGACTGTATGCCAGAGCTCTATTCCACACCTGCCGCTGGCCTGCTATGTGACCTTGGGCAAAAATCACTTACTCTTTTTGTAAAGTACATATAAGGAGTATGGAGTTATAGTCACGCTGACGGTGCTACACACTAGGCACAAATACACTAGTGGACTGATTCAGATAAAAGCCCCAAACTACTGAAGTGCAGCTCGCTTGTCTTTTCAATATCCTTTTCCACAGGACTCATTATGGTACGGACCGGCAATAAACATAGTGCAAGAAAAGCTACTGTAATGAAGTTCCTGGCCCCGTTTAACAGACCCAAATTCGAATGAAAACCACAAAGTTTGAATATTTACCTTAACCATGTAAGGTTCCCCTACCGCTAATGCACACAGCCCTCACCCCCAACTCTATCTTTATATTTTTGATTAGCACCATTATATGCTGGCTGCCAACCAAAACCGTACAGCGTTGAAATGCAGTCATTTGACTATAGATCTGTTACACGTCATAACTCACCGAGTGAAACTGATCAGGAATTAAGGGAAGGGGGAAGTTACTTTTGCAGCATCTAGGCCAGTGGTTTTCAACTCTTTTCATTTGAGAACCCCTAAAAATTTTAAATGGAGGTGTTGACCCCTTTGGAAATCTTAGGCAGTCTGCAGACCCCCAGGGTCCGCAGACCACAGGTTGAAAGCCACTGATCTGGAAGGAGCAAGTTGACAGCACAGCCGGCAGCTCTGCTATTGTCCTTGGCAAGTCTACAAAAATCTTTCAAATAGCAGAGAAAACATTGTGTATAGTATGTGCAAATTTCCAGGCCTTCCAGTTCTGACTGGAAGTTAAATAAGTCTCTGAACACTTCTAACAGGACAAATCCTCCAGCAGTTCTGATTTTATCTGCTCTCTACCTGAGCGATTTTGCAATTCTGCCGCAGTTACTCGTGCCTAATTATGAGCAGGCTTTTGAATTTTCTATTCAAATGGCAGTTTGCATGGTCGGTGTCCACGACGCACCTGAAAAATTGCACAAGATGTGATTCAGTGGACCCGAAATGGAGCTTCTGCTGGATACCGAGGTCTTTGACCTTTTCATTGCTTGCCTCTCTTTACCTCAGAGGCTCTCTCCCCTCATTGTTTCCCAGCAAGATCTGCTGGAAGGAGCTGGGAGAGCAAATCACAGGGGATCCCTCCTGATTTTGAGCTAAGGACCATCTCAGAATCCATCAAGATAGTGGAAGAGAGGAGCAGCAGCTCTGGCTCTAGGAGACTACCTAGCCTGAAGTCAGTGTGCAATTGCAGCTCAGATAGCTTGGGTACTGGAGCAGTGAAGCTGTGGGAGTACGTTTCAGCACAGGTTAGCCCTGGGGGCAGTTCCAAGGTTCCAGGAAGACTTGTACAGCCCACACTACAGTGCATGCAACTGCAGCTTCATGGCCATTAGGACTCGAGCTAGGTCAGCTAGGTGTACACATGCTGCCATCACCCCTCATGACTTCAGTGTGGACATACCTTAAAAAGCAGCTGCCCTCTTCGGTTTACATGCTGTGACACATTAAGCAGCATAGCCTTTTTGCTCTCCTTCCTGCTGAGGATCTAAACACTCCGTTCTGTCGCTAATAGGGCTGAGCAAATCACGGATTTTTCGGTTCGCCAGCACTTCCAAGCGGGGTTTGGGTTCAAATTCAAAAGTTGAGACATTTCAGCAGCAGTTCCACCCAACACACATGCTTGATTTAAATAAGTGGTTTGACCCAAAGCGTTTGAATCTGGCCCTTTAAAAAGGCCAGGAAACACATGCTTTGGGTCAAACCACTTATTTAAAAAGTGGTTTGACCCAAAGCATGTGTTTCCTGGCCTTTTTAAAGGGCCAAATTCAAAGTCAGTGGAGGAGGTGGTGGTACCTCCCCATATAATGTTTAGCCTAGTGGTTAGGGTGCAACCTGGCATCGTGGCCTCCACTGAAGCTGGGAGCAGCCTTCATTGTAGGTGGAGGCCACAGCCATGAAGAAGAGATTACTCAGTGTCGTCCCATTAACACACTGGCTGGATTACTGTAGCAATGAGGCATTTTCTGGCCAGTATATCATTGTAGCAGGGCCAGCGCCCATAAGCCAGGGGACTCTAGGACCTGCTTGAAGTCTCACTCCTTTAGCTTTCCCTCATGCAGGCAGGATTATTCCCTCAGGCTGAACAGGAGGCTGGAGGGTCTGAAGCCACTAACCTTTTATTCTTTGCCGCCTGGTCAAAGCCCTGGACTACAACACAGTTTGCAAAGGTGACAAAGTACCTGTAGGGAAAGAGAAAGAGAGGCCGAGCTTGGGTCAAGTAGTAGCAACCAGGTTGAAGAGGCACTGGGAGAATCTTGTGGCTCGTTTGGAAGCCCATCGTGTCTGTTGCCTTTTTGCCCAGGGTGTCAGAGATGGAGACTAAGCCCACAGACTATTCCCTCCATATATGTCCCCTACAGTATGCTCTCCAATGCCCTTTATAAACTTCCCTTGGGGGATTATTAATGGGGAACATTCTCCACTAGACTGATTACCAGGAAAGTACCTTAAGATCGACTTTACTCAGGCAACAACCGCCCTGGAGAGTTAGTCTGCAGGGACTGAATCCAAGGCCTGTGATCGAAACCTATGGGCTTCTATTGAGGCACAGAACCAGGTCTGCTAGACTAAACCCAGTATACATGGTCTCGCCACTAGAAGCAGACAGCCACACTGTCAGCATGTGTTCAGCTCCATTTTGTCTAATTACTTAAAACCACCAGGTGTTCTGCTGCAGGCGGGTTGTTCTAGCATCTGTAAAATCTATCCCCCTGCCTCACCACCCACACGGTGCTGCTCCCCAGAAGCATGAGAAGGAGACAGATACATTCTTACCGAAGCTCTCTCCCACCATTAAGGCACCAGCGTGTGCCCGCAGAATCAGATCACCCTGCATGCTAAGCATGGGACATTGCAGGATTGGGACCAGGATGCATAAGCAATCCGATCTGCTAGCACGGGCCCCCGACACCCACGCGGAGCCCAGCCTATACAGGGAGCATGGCATGATATCCAGAATCCTGAGTTTGGGATGATTGCGTTTCTAACGAACGGCGGTGCAATGATAATCTGCCGGTCAGCCCAGATTTTAATGGTATTTATAGCACACCAGAGCCCAATCCTGAAAACACTTATGCATAGGAGCAATCTCCTCGGCGGTTGGGCTTTAATAGATTCTAATGACTGTGACGTGTTACTTTTTCCACTCCGTGTCCCAGTGAGGTCTGCTTGCAGCCCTGCACCCCACCCCGATCTAGACACAAGTCCTCTCATCCTGATCACAACACGAACTCTGTTTGTATATAACTCAGTCATGGCATATATTCCCACCCTCCACCCTTTTAAAGCTTCTAAATATCAGTGTGCACCAGAAGGCAAGTGTTCATCTTAAACCTCTTTAGAGGAAAATCACAGCCACAGCTAGAGAAAGAATACCAACTAAATACCAGGGGTTCTCAAACTTCATTGCACCATGACCCCCTTTGACAACACAAATTACTATATGCCCCCAGAAGGGGGGACTGAAGCTTGAGCCCACCCGAGCCCCACTATCCCAGGTGGAGAGGCCAAAGCCCAAGCCCCAATGCTCCAGGCGAGGGGGCCAAAACTGAAGCCTAAGGGCTTCAGCCCCAGGCAGGGGGCCTGTAACCTGAGCTCCACTACCCAGGGCTGAAGCCCTCGGGCTTTGGCTTCAGCCCCAAGCCCGAGCAAGTCTAAGTCAGCCCTGGCGATCCCATTCAAATGGGCTCATGACCCACTTGGGGGTCCCGACCCACAGCTTGAGAACTGCTGAGATAGACAAAGATTTCATCCTGATCCTCTAGTCTATAGGTTTGCTTCAGTAATTGACATAATAGTGTCTTTGTACTTACTGGATGTAGATACTGAGAAACAGGTCTCCCTTCCACAGGATGTGGAGGTCTTGGAGGCAGAGCGACTCGGAGATGCTGAACTTCTGTTTCAGCGTCCGGTGGTTTTCCTCTGTCAGGTCCCAGAGAGCGTGGAAGCGGTCGTTCAAAAGCAGCAATAATTTCAAATTATCCTTTCCTTTTTGCTCAGAAGGCTCTTTGAAAGAGACCAAGAAGAGAGGATACTACGAAGTCATAGAACGATAGACGCATTGGACTGGCAGGGACCTTGAGAGGTCTTCTAGTCCAGTCTCCTGCACTCAAGGCAGGACTTGGTGATGAGGCCCAAGTCATCTCCTGGGAGACACACGAACAGGGCAGCTGAGATTCTCCAGAGAGAAGAGCTGATGGCTAGCATGTGTCGGCACCCTCTACCTTAAGAAGTTGTGTGGATCACATCCTCAGCTTGTGTGTATTGGTGTTTGAAGTGACACTAATATACCCCAGCTGAGAATCTGGCTGTATACGTACTATTTGCGCAGAGCTAGGTGGTCATCCCTATCAAGATGATAAGGCAGAAGGGGCACAGCGGTTTAGGGGACTAAGCAAGGAAGTGAGAACAGTTAGAACTTCACTCCTCTGTGCTGAAACAAACTTACAAGTGGATGCAAGATTGGGGGTGTGGTTTTCAACACCAAGGACCTGAATGGAAAGTATCACCAGTTTAGATCTTCTATGGGTGTGACTCTATTCTCACACGAGTGGGAATCTGGATTTACTCCAGTAAGAGCAAGGAAACAGCCCTCAATGATCCAAGCCTATGTCTTGGACCAGAGGTCACATGCAACCTTGTGGAGTATGTACTAGGGCAGCACCCTTTGCATGGGTTTAAGTAGCAATGTAGACCACAAGGCAAAGCTTAGGCAAGTAAAGCAAAGACACACCTGAAGGGTGTGGTTATGCCCCTGAATACAGACCCTACACAACTTCCTACTCACCCAAGCCTTGCCTTCCCCGTTTACATTGCTATTTTTGCCATGTAATGTTCTGCCATCTCCCAGCTGCTGGTGCCCTTCCCCCTCTGCGAGGAAAGGTGCCTTTCCCTGCTGCCTCCCTCACCGGAGCTTTTCACTGACACATGTATCTACATATCACAGTGTGGACGCAGCTTGTTTTTCACTGCAGCGCGTGGCTACACATCGCTACACACCACTTCTGGTACTGTGTAGTGTAGACGTAGCCTTAGAGCTCTGATTAAGCTGAACTGGGTTTAGATTCCATTTCCCCAGGTTAGAACACCTTCCAATACACCTGCCTCAGTCAGCTCTGTGCCAGATGACACCGGTTACCACTGAAGCCTAAGGACTGCATCGATCAGATGCCGGGAAGCAGAGCTTCATGAGCAGATGGCTACATTCTCCTCTGTGGGCTTACCTGCCTGGAGCAAGGGCTTGAGAACGATGGTGTTGATACGCGCTAGACATGCAGAGAAGGTTTCTTCTGTTCGTAGGAGCGTCTCCGCCGCTTCAGTGGTGCACATGTTCTAGTTGCAAACAGAGTTAAAGCCGTTCACTGTAAAGAACCCTACAACTCGTCTCACAGCAGGGCTCCGGGCCCCCAAATTGGGCCCTCCTGGTGCTTGGCACTGCACACACAGAGAGAGACGCTCCCAGCCCAAAAGAGCAATCTAAAGAGAGAAAGTTGGGAGGGCAACTAGAGGCACAGAGAGGTGAAGTGACTTGCCCAAGGTCACACAGCAAGGTCAGTGGCAGAGCTGGGAACAAAGCCCAGTTTCCCTCCCCCAAACACAAATTCTCAGACCACTGTCCTTGTCAATGGGCCAAGCTGCCTCCTTGCAAGACTTCAACAAGCATCAGAGATTTCAAAAGAAGGCCTTGAGCTTTTCTACCACGGAATTAATCCCCCAAGAGCTGGACTTGCTCTCCTGAGGGAAGCCCGTTTATGCCCAAAGCACGTACGGCAAGGACAGGGTTAGTTCAAACTTCCCCCGTCATTAGCTGTGTGCCACTGAGCCTCAACTCACCTCCATTGGCAGCAAAATGTGTTGTATGCTGCCACCAAGCTATCCACCACAACAGCTGCTCTGACCACATCCACCCCAAGGGAGCAGAAAGTCTGATTGCCCTGGCTGTCCAGTTACATCTGTCCTCACTGCTGTATACAACGGAAGTGCTTGAGTAACACTGCTTGTGTCCATGGGCCAACCAACAAATTCCTATTGCTTCCTCTTTAAAAAGAGAAAAATACTAACCCAAGTGGTGCTAGCGAACGTCATGGAGAGCCACAATGGAAAGAACCCAAACAGTGAAGAAAATCAAGGGCAGGGTGAATGTGGTTTGGAGATACCGCTAATAGAAAACGTGCCACTGTAACTAAGATTACAAAACAAGACTTTTTTTTTTTTTTTTTTGAGGCTCTCTGAGATAGCCCTGGGCACTTAACTTCCCCAAATTACAGTGTTATGAAATTCCGTAACGTTGGAACAGTGCACAGGACTTGAAAAGCTGTTTTTTGCAAGAACACTGGTGGTTCGACTGGGACAGGAAATGCCTGTACATGATAATAAAATCAAGACAAGACAGGCATCTTAACCTCACTCACCTTCCGAGTTCCAGACTGCACGAGTGCGGGGGACTAATGAACCAGAAAGCAGAAGTGAAAAAAGAGTCAAAAAGAAGGTAGTCATCTAAACAGTTTTGGTTTTAGGTGCATTTTTTCTACTGCCTGTAGACATGAAGATGAAATTTCTCCTCACATAGATCTCTTACGCTCTGACATGGCCCCTAATACTGGGATATGAACACCTTACAATTTAATGCGAGGATAAATACAACACCTCCATGAACTATGGAAATATCATCCCTATCTTACAGATTGGCAAATGAGGCACAGAGAAACTGAGAGCCATAGATCCAAAGGTATTAGGAACCTAACGATGCTATATAGGCACCTAGGGACATTTTCAAAAGCACCTAAATGGGTTCTGTGTTTAATTCCCAGCTAAGTGCAACTGAAAAATCCCAGTAGGCATCCACCATTATCTTAAGACTGGATTTTCAAAGGTATTAGGCATCTAAACTGACTTGGCCAAGGTCACAAGAAGTCTTTGGCAGAGCATGGAATTGAACCCAGAGCTCCAAAATCCCAACCTTGCAACCTAATCACTGAATCATTAGCACTTAAGCACGTTCCCTAGCTTTAGGAAGAAGTGTTTTGCTTCATCAGGGTTAGTGTGCAAGCTAGCTGGAGCATGACAGCTTATTTTGCCTTGTAATTTGGTATGGCTGAAGCAAGCAGTCAGACCTACTAGATCCACAGAGAACACAGAGTTAGATCAGGCTGAAATCTGACATTTTGAAATTGATGGAAATTTTCATTTTGGGGGTGGGGGGAGTTTGCTGAAATGTCACGCTTTCAGCCAGTTTTACTACTCTTTGCTCTTCACGGATTCCCACCCCGGGCTCCTTCCCGCATTCCTAATCACCTACTCACTTCTGATCCATGCAGTTTGCATTAGGAATGCCTTCTTCTGAACCATCACTAATAGGCCACTAGAGACAGGATGAAGGACTTCTCTAATCCAGTTCTCTCTCTCAACCCCTACACCGCACACTGCATTGAGAAAGGAGATCCAAAGAAACACTACATTGCTAAAAGCTTTTGCAGTCTGTCTTTGCTTTCACTGGAAGGCTGCCTACTAGGTCTAGTTCTCAAAATTGCAGCCATGGGTTGATGTCACTTATTAAGTAATCACGCACTCACACTTTTAAAATAGCATTTGATACAACATCCATGACATATGAGCTTGCTATACCACATGCTCTAAGGAGGCATAATGGGGCAAAGGCAGAATTTCCAACTCAATTTTCCCTGCTCTTTGGACTCAAGCCCTTTACCCAGACAGTTATTTGAATAGCGTGTGTATATATACGCCCAGAGTCCGTTGGCGCTAAGGAGAGGTAAAATCCATCGCCTATTGAACAAGGTTGATGCTGATTCAGGGCTGCAGACTTTAAATAACCAACAGGCAAGGGCAAGCACAGGTCACTGGGCACGCTCATGTGAGGAACTGAATGAAAACTGCAGTACAGCAGTAGTGTGGGTGGACTGAACTTTACCAGTAGTCACATGGCCCCCCAGACAGCCGTTTCACAAGACTTCGTTGTTTTTTCCATGTAAGTTTGTAGGATCCATAAAAACAACACAGGTACGATCTACCCACTCTGGAGAAGTCTGCTCCCACTCTTAATACTGACCCTATGCACACACTGATCTTTGGCACCCCTGGATCAAGACACTTTAAAAATCAGAGCTGCCAAGTTCTGTGGAGATCTGACATTATGTACAAGTTAACTTGTTAATTTGCATGTAACCATAAGCTCTGGCTTTAAAAGCTGTGTGGATTTAGCACCGGGTGCGAGAGGAGTCAAACAGGCTGCCTTGGGGAATGAAGTCCTCTGCTGATCTAGAGGACAGCAATAGGACAAGCTTCCCACATGCTGCCCTTCCAGCATGCTTCACATGCAGTTTCAGAGGTAGTGGAATGTCCTCTTGGGCAGTCCCCAAGATCTCCCTGAGACAGTTCAGGAAAGTGGCAAGCCAGTCCCTGGTATCAAAAAGATTGAGAAACACTGCTTTAGGGTAACGGAGTAATTGTCTCCGGGGCCCCACCAAGATCCGACCCTCCACCAAGCAGCCCAAAGCCTGGTAATAAGTGAGATGTGGAAGCCAGATCCAAGATCTCCTCGCTCCAAACTCACCTCACAAGAGCCAAACATCCATTAGATGAGAGCCATCTTTAATCCCAGCTGAGTGGATGGGTTATCTGTGGTAACAAGGCCTATCCAGGTTTCAGAGTAACAGCCGTGTTAGTCTGTATTCGCAAAAAGAAAAGGAGTACTTGTGGCACCTTAGAGACTAACCAATTTATTTGAGCATAAGCTTTCCAAGGCATAATAGAGCTGCCAAATAAGCACTCCACAAAATGCATGGCCCTAGGCACGTCTTTAAGAAATGAGAAAGCATTATACCCATTGGGGGATAGGAACACACACACACACACACACGGGTTAGTTGACCTGTCCAGAGGCAGAACTGGGAATTCAGCTTGGCAAGCCAGCCAATTGTCTGGTCAAATAAAATTCAGTGTGCCCACAATCAAATACGGTCTAATATTTAAGCAAGAATGGTCTGAAATAGGTGGAAGCCTATCTTTCTGATGACCTCATGGTGCCATTCTTTCATTTTCTAGAAGGTCACTGTTTCATATTTTTCCTCCGTTCACTCAGTTAAGGAACTTGGGGTTTTTATTTTGTAGTTGCACATAAGTATCTAAGGCTAAGCCTTTTGGAGGCCATACAGTCTTATTCATTTTTGGTTACTCTTCTTGTAAGTTGGTGCTTTAAAATAATTTGTCCACTTATTTTTGGACTGGTCAAATGTCCAACCCAAGTGGGAGCAGAACCCAATTTGAACTTGCAGTCCTATGCCTTACACTCACTTTTATTTCATCAGAATGACCATTGATGGAAGAGGTCCTTAGAGGTTAGGCATGACTCACCACTTCCTACAGAAGAGTGGGTTAGATCATGGACAGTTTTCGAAATCCATTGCAAATGAGAAGGTAATGGAACCTTTAACATGACTATTAATTCCCAGCAGGAGATGCTGGCTTAGAGCCTAGTTTTTTCTTTCACTCAGCTCAGTAACCCACCCACTCTGCAGTGAGGATGCAGGCTAAGTCACTCAAGTGCTGACAGTCCCCCAGTGCCTTCCCACAATTCCCCTGTGGGCCTAGAAGGACCAACAAGTTCTCCCAGAATTCACTGGGAAAGAAAGAATACGAGAGCCATTCAGCTTACTGCCGGACAAAAGAGGTGCCCCCAGAAGTCCTAGCAACACAAAAGGGAGCACAGCATCAGTGAGGAAATGATAGTTCAGGGAGGGCTTTCCAGTGGGGCCACTCAGACCCAGGCTAGTCTGACCCAAGCTAACTTTGCAGTGAAGACACCCCTAATAAGGATATTGGTAAGCACATGCCTAAAATCTCTGAACTTAGGAATGCCTTCCCCCCACGCTGCCTTTGCCTTTTTAGATTCTGCACTTTCCAGGGCAGGAACGGAGCCCTTCTGTGTTTGGGATGTACCTACAGCACGTCAGGCACTACTGCAACCAAACCAAGAGGTTCTTTTTCTTAGGGGAGCCTCACTCAACGATCAGTTTCCCATTGAGCTAGACACTTTGCAGACACAAAGAAGATGCTCCCTACCCCAAACAGGGTCACAACATACTTGACATGGTTTTGTTCATGCCTTAGTTTTCCCCAGTTGCTTTTATTTATTGCAACTGTGTGTCTATATGTAAAGTTGTACAAACAAGTTGCCTCATAGAGCTAAGGGTTGGGCTGCAGACCGATTCCTCTTCCAAATACTTTTGGTGCCTTTCATCCCAATGATTTACCATGGGACTCCATCATTTCATCTCTAGCACGCTCCTCTCCAGAGGCGGCTGCAAATATGCCATCAAAAGTCAAGGGAGACAGAAGAGTTTTGACAAGAGCATTGGGACTGACCTTAATTTTCAGGTCCATGAAGTCTTTAGCATCCAGGCAGGAGAGACAGGAGCTCAGTTTAGTATCACATAGGGTTACCAACAGTCTCTTATTAACAGTGACATCCCTTTCCCCGGCCCCGCATCTCTGTACAACACAATCGGGAGTTGCTGAGTGCTGCAAAAAGCAGCAAGAAATACCCCTGGTGAACGTAGGTGAGTCCCGCTTTTTATTATTCATAATACTATCGGGAGAAGGGGAGGTGCAGGGACTCTAAGAAAACAGTCCCTTATTTTTTTAAATATAATGTTGGCAACCCTATAAAACGTTCTCAAATACAGTGGTGCACTTTGGAAAAGCAAGTTGCTTTTGCACTTGTGGTGCTGTGGAATCAAGGCATTTGAAGGGCAATCTTCAGGCTGCTCTGGCTAGTACAGCATTTCTAGCAAGCTGAATGCCACGATGCAGTATCTTGGGTAACACAGCGATGAGTGGCATAAAAATCTCAAGATCAGCATTTCAGAAAAGTCTGGTTATTAAGCGACTTAAAGCAGCCCTACAAGTACCACTAGTGATTGGATGGATACAAGTTTGAACCATAAGAAGAGCCAGACTGGGTCAGACCAAAGGTCCATCTAGCCCAGTATCCTGTCTTCCAACAGTGGCCAATGCCAGGTGCCCCAGAGGGAATGAACAGAACAGGTCATCATCAAGCGATCCATCCCCTGTTGCTCATTCCCAGCTTCTAGCAAACAGACTAGGGACGCCATTCCTGCCCATCCTGGCTAATAGCCATTGATGGACCTAACCTCCATGAACATATCTAGTTCTTTTTTGAACTCTGTTATAGCCTTGGCCTTCACAACATCCTCTGGCAAAGAGTTCCACAAACTGACTGCGCATTGTGTGAAAAAACACTTCCTTTTTTTGTTTTAAATCTGCTGCCTATTAATTTCATTTGGTGACCCCTAGTTCTTGTGTTATGAGAAGGAGTAAACAACACTTTATTTATTTTCTCCACACCAGTCATCATTTTATCGACCTCTATTATACCCCCCCCTTAGTTGTCTCTTTTCCAAGCTGAAAAATCCCCGTCTTATTCATCTCTCCTCATATGGAAGCTGTTTCTTACTCCTAATAATTTTTGTTGCCCTTTTCTGAACCTTTTCTAATACCAATGTATCTTTTTTGAGATGGGGCGACCACATCTGCACCATAATAGAACTTTCCAATAATGAGTTCTGAGATGGTCTCTTCTAGTCACTGCATCTTCTGAGTTCTTCCACAGATGTATTTAAGACAGGTCCAGAGAGCCAATTCTAGGAGTCCGGGGAAAGGCTCTGATTTGATCTAAACCAGCCCATTGTTCTTTCTTCCTTAAACATTAAGCCAAGTTTCTAGTCCATGCAACTTTGATAAGCCACATTCCACCGCTGTATTATGCTGCGATTTCTACATTTAGATCAGTGTCACAACAGAGATCTTTCATTTCATGAGGAAAAAAAAATAGGTCCAAGCCATATTTTGGCCAATAGACACTCTGAAGCAAGCTCTTCACACCAGACTTTCACACAGCATAGTGTGTTCGTGTACAACGGATTCAATGCCAGAGAAGCAGATGGGAACACAGTAAAGGTGAACATTGAAAATAAAGAGAGGAAAGAGAAAATGAAAGAAAACCCAAGCCAATCTTGATCTACAAGAAGGGAACTTGCAAAAGATTTTGCTCTGTCATCTATCTGAATCAGTTTTTACTGTATTATAAAAGGAGACTCCAATAGGAGACTGAAAGCCAGTTGAAGGGTCTGCTCTTGGAGTTTGTTCTAATAGAGGGGGAGGTCGTAGGGAAAGAAAGGCCTACAAAAAGCATGACAACAGTTCTGCTGACCCACATTGTCCCACTGTTTCCTTGTGCTCCCCCATTTGTCCGTATCTGTGTGTTGTCTCATTTTAGATTATAAACTCTTTGGGGCAGGGACTGTCTTTTTGATGTATGTTTTCACAGCGCCTAGCACAGTGGGGTCCTGCTCTGTGACTAAGGCTGCTAGGACTTTAGGTTAATCTAAAAGTGAGAAGATAAAAGTGCTGAAGTAATATGAACTCAGGAGGATCAAGTAAGTACTACTATGGACCTAGCATTAATTAAGGAGAATTAAAGGTCAGGTTGCCAACAGTTTTCATGATCTTGACCTATAGGGTGACCAGATGTCCCAATTTTATAGGGACAGTCCCGATTTTCGGGGCTTTGTCTTAAATAGGTGCCTATTACCCCCCACTCCGGTCCTGATTTTTCACACTTGCCGTCTGGTCACCCTATTGACCTATCAAGTTTGGTAAATCTAGGATCTAGAGAGATGTAAGGTTAGCATTTCCTAGAGCTGGTCCCAAGAGCAGGCAGTATTTTCTGCAGTGTCAAAAGCACTTTCTTTTTAAGTGCGATGCATCAAATCCCGAAGAGATGTTCCATTTTCAGATTTGTCCTCCCCAACGCCACCAGAAGCGGGGGAGAAAGAGGGAAGCCACAAAGACCATGTGTTTATTTTGATCTGACCAAAAAAAAAAAAAAAAGTTTTGAAAAACCCAAATGTTTTCTGCGGGAGCATTTGTACTATTTGCACGGGCTTCCTTCAAAAATAACCTTGGGGGGGGCAACATTATGATGACTGAACTACTTCTGTCCCCTTTAATATAGGAAAGGAATCCTGGGCCCACTGACAAAACTCCTATGGTCTTAAAAGGGCAGAATCCTGGGCCCTAGGAGTCTAATGAGGAAGTTATAGATCCTGGGGGCAGGAGGAAGAGGGTCAAGAGCGGTAAGTCAGCAGGACTATATGGTGCTTAGTCAGAGGTTTAAACCCCCCAGTGCCCTGCACATGTGTCATTGACACATACAGAGTGTGTGGGGGAAGCACAACCAGTCCGAGTTGGCAGCTTCTCTCGCTTTGCACAGAGCTAAGCGACGCAAGGCGACAACGGAAGCCTGAAGTGTCTAATTATGGCGTTATTGGGTGAAATCTTCCCAGGCTGCACTGAACCCCAGTACACAACTCCTACGGGTTCACTGCATGGACCACAAAACTCCGACACTCCCCAGGAGCTGGGAAGTTGTGGGCAGGTCAGAAGAGCAGGAGGGGATCATAGCAACTGCCATAATTGCTAATTGACTACAGCTGGGGTTGTCAACATTTTATTTCAAAAATACAGGTCTTTCTTTGTTTAGCACCCTTATGGGGGAGGAGTACCCTGTACCTACCTAATAGTGCTGGGGTGGGGTGCCCAGTACCACAGGGCGTGGGGCATACTAGCCATGTGGAAATTGAGGAAACCGGCCACTCCCCGCAGCAGTCAGGCAGTCTTGGCTGCCGGGACCCACCTCCCTGCCCATCTGGCTCCCCACCTGTGCAGGGGAGGTGAACAGGGCCCAGGGTCGGGAGGGGAGTGGAAAGATGCACCCGTGAGTACTGACCCCCTGCTGGACAGGGCCCCCTCCTGACTATAGCCCTTGAGCATGGCCCGGTCTGCTTTCCCTGCACCAGCTCTGTCTGGCAGGGTCAGTGGATGGGGCTTTGTGCCCTGGAGCTGCGCTGAAGGGCCAGGCTCAGGAAGGGGCTGTCTGGCATGGGTGGGGGAAGAGGTCAATACTCCTGGGGTGTTGCCTTCTGTTCCCCACTGGCAGAGTGCCCACCAACATCCCCAGTAGAGGAGCATAACTGCTGGCTGGTAGCTGCTGTAGCAGTCAGGGAACATGGTGGGCAGGGCAGGGAGCCTAGTCCTGACAGCCGAGACCACCAGCACAGAGCCCTGTCCGTTTCCCCTGCCGGACAGAGCCCGCTCCTGACTCCAACCTTTCAGCATGGCCCATCATGGCCCTTCATGCCCCCCGCAATAACCTTACTACACGTCCCCCCCGGGGGGGTGTGCCCCATAGTTTGGGAACCTCTGTCCTATAGGTACATTGGTTCATGGGACCGATTCTGCATTACTACACTGTCTAATTGTACAAACTTTATATCCGTGGAAGCTAATGTCATAATAAAACTGACCTTACGTCAGGAGAATAGTTTTAATATGTTGAAATACAGGATAAAAGGCGTCCGGTAAGGATTTAGTACAGGACAGGCAATTTTCCATTTAAATAAGCAACATCGCTGGTAATACAGGACTGTTGACAACCCGATAGCCTGCAGCCCACCTACCTGAATACCAGGATCCAGACTTTGTGCTGGACAATGGAAGGAGAGGATTCCAACCCCCCTCGAGCCAGGCCCGCTCCCCACCTGCTCCCCACACGAAGTTTGCCTGCGCGGCTCTTGCTGAGAGCGCTAGGATCTCGGCGTAGCCTTTGAAAGCCACATCTGTTCTCAAAGACTGGAGAAAGGCAGAGCGTCCGGGCCAGAGCCAGAGCCCGCGGAAGTGGGTGAAAGTCTTTCCATAAACAACGTGCTTTGGATCAGGCCCTAAGTGACTTCTCTCCAAAGAATGAAGCCTGTGAATTGCAGATGGGCGAGAACTTCCCCTCAGTGTCAGGGAAAACAATTCAGAGCAGTTAGGCATATTACAACAGGGCCACTTCTCTCCTGCTCCTCACGCTGCACCTTGAGTTCCCTCCTGTCCTTAAAAGGAAGGCAGGTAATATGAGCACCAACCTTAGCAGCAGCAAGTGGCAGTCAGGTGCCAGCAATCTGTGAGGCAGTGGTCTCTGATGCCCATTAAACCCCACCAGCAACCCACTGGGGGGGCTGCTAATCCACCCTCAAACTCCCCTACCCCAAACTGCCTTCTTCCTGCAGCTCAGTCTCATCTCTCAGCTGTTAGTCCCACATGCGGCTCTTTTACAGTAAGTGCCACTCGCAGAGCTCCCCCCCGCCACACACACTCCCCTATTCTCCGCCTACCAAAATGTGGGGCAGGGGGGGTAGCTCAGGACCTCTGCCTTGCAGTGGGGTGGTGGGGTAGGGGCTTCTGCCCAGCAGGGCCCACGTTCCAGGGCTTGGGGCTTCAGCAGGAGTGGGGCTGAAGCCCCAAGCCCCGGCAGGTGCGCCCTGGCTCTCGCGAACTTCTGAAGATTGTCACGTGTGTCTCGGTGGGTCAGTACGTTTGGCCATCACTATGCTATACGCCCAGAGCATCGTGGGAGCTGGCACGAAAGAGTCCATGAAACAGAACTGTGCTACCTAAGACACTTATATGGCACCCATCACCATTGCATCCAGGTGCTTCATAACCGTTCACGTATTTATCCTCACGACGCCCCTTTAAGACAGGGCAGTGCCCATTTTACAGACAGGCCCTAAGAATAAGCAGTCTGCCCAAGGTCCTGGAGGAAGCCTGTGGCATGAACCTGAATCCAAGTCCTAGGCTAGTGTCTCAACCACTGGACCATCCACTTTCTGCAACGTGTCAGACCTCTAAACTCATCAGCCCAGAAATGGGCCACGTAGTGCAGGACTATTAACACTGATCCCTTTCTTGTCCAGAGAAGGATTAGAGGACCCTCCATTTGGAACGAGAGCTCACTAGGTGTCTGTACAGCACCTAGAGCAACAGGCCACTTCGGGGTTTTGAGGAGACCTCGGAGCTACTAGACTACAAATAAAGTCAATGTAACCTGGCAGGACATACCAGCGTTTACCTGCAGTCAGCGTTTGGAGAGGCTTTTAAGATACCAAAGTTCACCTGCATTCCAAAAAATCACACCAGGCTAGTCTAAAACTTCGCAGTAAACTTGTTGGGAGAATGACAGCAATTGTGCCATTTGCAGAGCACCAGGGCACGCTCTTCCACCGTGACTAATAAGCTTGGTATTTGTTATTGCTCAGCCAGGGAGGCTCCAATCCTGAGCTGAACACAGGGTTCTGAATCTGGCTTCACCAAGCTACTGATCCCAGGTAAAATTGGTGCTTCCTGCCTCGTCCAGGTCTGTCTCATCCAATACAGGAACAATTTCCCACACAAACAGGCTCCAATCGGTCTGCTTAGGAAAGGTGGCTCCAACTAGATTCTCCCCCCTCCTTTTGCCAGGGTCATCTTGCGTTTCTCATAAAAGATCTCAAGACTCCTATTTTAACCTGGTGACACTGCTAAGGACTCAATTCTCTCCCAGTGCTTCTGTATCTTACATTCACCAGTAACACCAATATCCACCCCATTCCCCCCCCCACACAATTAAGGCACCTTGAACCCTCCCTGCCCTTGGTAAGAAAGCAGAATGCCAATAGACCCTGCCTGTGGCAGACACTCCCAGGGAATGCACTGAATTCTACCACCACTGGCCCAATTAAAGGGCTCTCCATGTTCAAAAAGATTTCAACTGCATTTTACCTTGTCTATTTAATCTGGGGAGAGTAACCTTAAACGCTCCCTCATGCAATTTGGCCATTTAAGATCAAGCAAAGCCAGCTTTAACGTGCACCCTAGTGGCTAAAATAACTTACTTTACATAAGACGAACAATCATGTTTTCCTTGGGCCCCTGCAGCTTCAGTTCCTCTGGGCTTCTGAGCGCTGAACTACCAGAGTCTCCGATCACCACACCCACAGCTCCCTTCCTCCCTCCCACAGCAAGTTGCCTACTTTGCTGAAACACAGATCCAGGCCTGTGTACTGGGCGAGAGACACACACAGGGCCCCGAGATAGAATTACCGAACCCTGGTAAAGGGAAACTAGGCATTGGCTGCTCGTTACCTTTGTTCTCCAGTTGCTTAGAAACAAAAACCCCTGTCGCTTCAATCCGATGTGTCAATTACTGTTATATGTATGTTAGAGGCATGTAAAATAGACATAGGATTTAAAGGGAAAGTCATGGAATGAATTCCTCTCCACTAGGTTACATCCCCTGGATCACCACGCCCAATATCTCCCCAGCCCCAGGCAATGTATTGCCCCCTCCTTTTCTGTATTTCGGTGGGTTCCATGAGCCTTCCCCAGCTGGGTTCCTTGCATCATTTAGCTTGCTCGGCAATTTTCACCCTTGCCTGGCTTCTGCTGTTAAGAACAGCATGAAAGTCCGATCAAAGCACTGGGGAAAAGGAGAGCCATCGCTATTCAAAGTGCACTGGGCACATAGCAGGTTTAGTGTGCAACAGACTGCATGAGACGTGTGCACCGTGTATTCCCCATGGCAGCACACAAACCACTACACCTTCATACTGTCACCAGCAAGGGAAGATCTTTTTTAACCACACCTCCTTACCCCTCCCCACCCACCTCCAGTTGCCCTTCAACCTACCAGAGCCCTCTGCCCAAAAGCCCTTCAGCTTTTCTAATCCAGCCATAATTGACAAATCCCTGCAATCCTTCACCAGGCAGCAAGCATACCACATGAGAGCCGCTAAACAAAGCCCCGCACTGTCCCAGCCTGCTTCAGGGAACGCTGGAGAGCAGGAACAAAGCCCCATTCTCCGATTCCCCAGATGCTCTGACGCTACAATTTACTGGCTTTCCTCCCCAGCCGGATGATTTCAAGGAGCTTTACACGCCGCAGGAACTTACTAACACAGGAGGTCCGGGGCTCATCAGTCCATCACTCAGAGAATGCCCACTGCACAAAGGAGAGTGGAGAGGTGTCCAGGCTGGGTGAGCCTTTGTTGAGAGTGATTGTTTTATCACGGTGGACTTCCTCCCTGCTCCCCCGGAACTCCACGGCCCTTTTCAGCATGGGACATGCACCATAATTCACTGTCCACTTCAGCAAGGGTGACTTGCCCAGCTCAGCTGTGCAGCAAGCCAGTCCATATAAGGCATGCAGGTATATACACACAGCAGGGAACAATCCTATACCGCAAGATCGGTCCCTCTTCTTTTCCAGCCTGTTAGGTCCTTAATGTCAGACTCAGATTCGATCCATAAAAACTTATGGCAAGATGAAGGGGTTTGTGGTTAAATGCAGGGCTCCAAACCAAGAAATCTAGGTCTTATGCTTGGCTCTGCCATATGTTTCCTGTTAAGTGACTTGACCAAGCTTACATCTGTGCCTCAGTTTTCCCCCTCTGTAAAATGGAGAGAATACTCCTAACTAAAAGGTGTGTGAAGAGATTTTGCTCTGCGGTGCAATGAGACGGCAGGGTATCACAAGCAGCATGGCTCTTCTTAAAGGAAAACTTGCTTCCTCTTTTTGCCCTCTTAGGAAGTCCAAGGGTGGAGTGTAGGGAGCTATATTTGCCTTGGACTAACTCTTAGGAGCTGCTTTTGAAACATCCAGTTGACATGCTTGGTCCGCGGCTTGAAGAGAAGTCACTTTCCCTGGTGGTACACCTCCAAGCAGAAGTCATCTTTCTGGAGCACAGCGCAAGGGGTTGCTTTATTTACAGGGCTGTTGCGTTCCAGGCTCCATGTATGAACACATTTCTCTCAGGCAGGGCTGGGCGGGGATCTGAACCCAACAGAAACCAATCTGAACTTCTAATAGCAGAGCCAGCTGGTACTTTTAATCAGAGAATCTCAAAGCCGCACCACTAGTGTCTAATGGCACAAACCTGAACACCCTTGCCCTGCCCCCTTCCCCAAAGCCCCGCCTCTTCTCACTCCAGACCCCTTCACTCACTCTCCTCCACCCTCACTCATTTTCACTGGGCTGGGGCAGGGGGTTGAGGGGCAGGAGGGAGTGTGGGCTCTGGGCTGGGGTCGAGGGGTTTGGAGCGTAGGAATCATCCAGTGCACTAAGTGCCTCAGTAAACACATGGGTGCAACCAGACGATCACTATGCACTTGTCTGGTGCACACTTCCAAAACAACCAGTTCTCATTTTCAAAGGGAACCTGCACAACACCTTCAAAAGAAGAGCCTTGGAGCTTAAATTCATAACTCTGCTAGACGCTAAAAATCATGGACTGAATAGAGTTACTGATTTATGGCTTATTACAAACAATCTAAAACCCACTAACAGCCCCTCCCCACCAAGCTGCCTTCCCCTCCTACCCTTATCACTGGAAAGGGTATTAATGGGCCACTTCCCCTTGAAATGTGTTAACTACTTATGCTAAAGAATCTGTTCCACCTTGTATTGAGCTGTGATGCTCTGAGTAGGTCTACACTGCAATTAGGCACCTGCCGCTGGCTGGAGCCAGCTAGGGTGACCAGATGTCCTGGTTTTATAGGGACAGTCCCGATATTCAGGGCTTTTTCTAATATAGGTGCCTATTACTTACCCACCCCCACTCTGTCCGGATTTTTCACACTTGCTATCTGGTCACCCCAGTGCCAGCTGACTCAGGCTAAGGGGCGGTTTAATTGCAGTGTAGACAAAGACATTTGGGCTGGGGTTGTAGCCTGAGCTCTGTGACTCTCTCACCTCGCAGGATACTAGAGCCCAAACTCCTGCCTGAGCCTGAACGTCAACACCACAATTAAACAGCCCCCTATCCCAAGCCAGCTGGCACAGGCCACCCATGGGTGACTAGTTGAGGGTATATGTCTACTCTGCAGAGTACATTTCTCAGGCCTGAAGAAGACCTGTGTGAGCATCTCTCACACCAACAGAAGTTGGTCCAATAAAAGATATTCCCTCACCCAGCTGGTCTCTAACATCTGGGACAGTGGTGCCGGAACGGGAGGGTCAGGGAGCCATGGCCCTCCCCCTTTTTGAAAGGCCCATCTATTTTTCACCATGGTGGACCCCGCTCCCTTCCCCTCTTCTTCCCCCCACCCCCTCCCCAGCCAGGCCAGCAGCTGGTGGAGCCGGGCCAGGGAGCCCGGGCAGTTATGGGAGCCATGCGGACCCTCCACCTGCCCATAGTGTGGGGGGCCTGAGAGCAGCTCCTGGCCCATGTCCCCGCCACCCAGGGCGCATGGAGGGTCTGCGTCGTCGCTCTCCATAGCTGCCCGCTTGGCTCTTACTGTGGCCAGGCTACAGCTCTGAGGCACCACCCTCTGGCCGGAGCTGGGTCGGGGTAAGAGCCATGTGGGCAGCTGTGAGGAGCCTGGGTCCCTCCACCTGCCTTGGTCAGTGGGCCTGGGGGGGGCAGAGACACAGATGGGGGCTGCTCTTGCACACATGCACACACACCCCTCCCACCTAGGGCAGGGGATGGGGGCCTCTGAGGGATGAGGAGGGGGCCCTTGCCCGCCCCCACACACTTTTGGAAAGGCTCTGCCACTCTTGATCCGGGACCAGCATGGCTACAACACTGCTTCATTTTGATGTTCCAAATGGAAGACAACAAAACACATGTTCAGCAACATATAGATGTTCATCATTCCTGACCAGCTCATGCAGGAAGTTGATGGCACAGCCAAAAATAGACCCCAGGCCTTCTGATTTGACCTTGTCCTGTCCTTCAGCCATGAGACCAACCATCCACCTTGTATGACTGGCCGTGGCAGACAGTCACCACCATGACACAACACTAATTCCTAGTACCCTCCCAGTAGTTCTCAGTGGTTCCTTTACTCCCACTGTCCACCTCCTTCTTCCTCAGGCCTGGCTTCACTCCTCTACCACTCACTCCCCACCCAACACCATGCCAGGATTACACAACCATTGCACCCACCCATCCTCCAAGGTCTTCAGCCATTCTTGGATTTAAAGATTCCGGGATGATGGATTTAATTATGTACACACTCCGAGCCTGTACATAAGTGGATAAGGCCCTGGCCTGTGGCCTACCCTCGTTCTGCCACTAGCCTGCTGTGTCACCTTGACAAAGTCCCTTAATCTCTCTGCCTCGGTTTCCCCTCCCATCTTTTCTAGCTAGATTCTCTTCAGTGTCTCCTGCTCTACGTACATTCATTTCCGAGCACAAAGGAGCCCTGCAGTCTCAGGTGGTAATACAAGTAACTACCAACCTCCTCGCCTCGCCCAGCCGGATGGGAGTGCAGGAGAACAGGGAGATCCGACATCCGTATTGAAAAGCTGCCTAGTTCCGAATCCTTTTCTATCAAGCTCTTTGGAGAAGCACATTTACATGGAGCATCCCCGGTCTATCAAAGGGCATCCTGGGGTACCCAGCCTTTAAGGCACCTGGCTTGCACCTGCCTTTAGCACGGGGAAGCGTTGCCCATACCTGCCAGGGCTCAGCTCCCTGGCTCTCTCAGCCTCCTGAGGCACGAGAACCCCCCCACTCAGCCTAGCAGACTCTGCTGTCCCCCAGGAAGGCCACAGACAGGAGTTGGAGCGTGCCAGCATCCTCCAAGCATCCCCCTGCAGCGTCCAGCCCCTTAGCCACTGGGCACAGAATTATCAGGCTTGCGGTTCCTCAAGGAACAGGGCACCACAGCCTCCACCAGAGGTGGGCAAACTACGGCCCGCAGGCCACATCCAGCCCGCGGGACCCTCCTGCCCGGCCCCTGAGCTCCTGGCCCAGGAGGCTCGCCCCTGGCCCCTCCCCGCTGTTCCCCCTCCCGCGCTCACTGCGCCGTGGGTGCAAGGCTCTGGGCGGCAGGGCGGGGAGGTCTTGCCAGGCAGTGCAGCTGCAGAGTCCGGCCTGATCCAGCGCTCTGTGCTGCACGGTGGCGTGGCTGGCTCTGCTGGTGCTCTGGGCAGTACAGCTGTAGCGTTGCCAGCCACCGGTGCTCCAGGCAGCATGCAAGGGGGCAGGGAGCAGGGGGGGTTGGGTAGAGGGCAGGGGGATTGAATGGGGGCAGTGAGGGGTGGGGGTTCCCAGGGCATTCAGGGAGAAGGGGTAGTTGGATGGAGCAGGGGTCCAGGGGGGGCAGTCAGGAATGAGAGGAGGCATTGGATGGGGCCGCAGGGGTGGGCAGTCAGGGTTGGGGGGTCTAGGGGCAGTTAGGGGACAGGGAGGGGTAGATGGGGCAGGGGTCTCAGGTGGGTCGTCAGGGGGTGAGAAGCGGGGGGAAGGAGGGGGTCGGATAGGGGGCAGGGGCCGGGCCATGCCTGGCTGTCTCAGGAGGCGCAGCCTCCCCTAACTGGCCCTTCATGCAATTTCGGAAACCCAATGCAGCCCTCAGGCCAAAAAGTTTGCCCACCCCTGAGCACACAACTCCGCGCATAGCGCTTCGAGCTGTTTATAGAGAAAACTTCCTCTTGCTTATTCAACAAAGAACAGATTCATATGATCGCAAACAAATACTCGGAACAAAGGACGGGTTTGTAAGAACCTAATCACAACACGGGCTAGAGCCCAAACTCTGCTAACAAGACGCACGGCTGTCTAATAAGGCACTGCTTACCCCGAAGTCCTTCTTCACAGCGTCTTTCACCCAGGATGGCTAAGACCCTGCTTTCCTGAGGCCAAGCCCACCGGCAGCTTGCTTCTCCCTGACAGAGGCCCACTGCCCAGGTATCTTTCTGCACCCTCAGAGGTATCAGCGGAGAGCTTTGCTCTCCTCCCTTTGGCCCTCCAGCTGTTTACCTTAGTTTTCCTTCTGAAATCCACACAAGCTATAAATTAGCATTTGACTTCCTATGCGAAGAGACTTCTATTGTAGGACACACAATACACAACATTCCGCCAGGGAGATGGGGGTCTCCCACCTCCGGTCTGGAGAAGTCGGTCTCAAGTCATGGTATCTTTAACTACAAGGCCTTCAGCATATACATTTCCCACCCACATCTTTGGCATTCTCCATACATACATTTTGCAAAGTTTATGCTGACCAGTGTGCTAAAAACCTATGTGACACTCTTTGGTGAGCTAAAACAACTCCCTGCCCCCTTTGGATCCCTGTAACCCATATGCCCCCCGCCAGCTGGCATCAAGGAGGTCCCTGAGTCACAAAAGCATTTACAGGTCTAGAAGCATGGGATGGTCTGAGTGCTGACAGCAGGTAATGGAAAAATCTCATCCTACTGCCACACGTTCACGATTTGCATCAGCTCAGGATGTGGCCCTACGTCCCCGAAGAGGGTTTTCGGTAATAACGGAGATTTTCCCCCCCCACACCCCCAGTTGGGGCTTTAAGGAAGTTGGTTTATAGCTCAAGTTCCTCTCTTCTGTTTGAGTGTAGAAACACATTCTTCCCTGCCCCGGAGGCAGGGGGAGGGGGGAAAAGAGGTGTCAGGGCGGCTGGTGATGCTGTGCTGAGTAAGCCCCGGAGGGCGTGGTTTGCAGACAATCCAAGGACAGTACCAGCTCAGCTTACAGGAACTATTGGTTATTTAAGTTTTAGTTCAGGGTGATTTATAGGCTTCCAGGAATAACTTTACCTTGAGACAATGAGTCACTGCTTCAGCTGAAGGCACCACTGAAGCCTGGAGCTGGACAGAACCATCCCCAGCAGCTCACACTTGGAATTAATTCAGTGCAGTCACAAAGCCTCAGCCCTGCTCAGGACACACAATTGAGAAGCCTTGCCTCATCTCACTATAAGTAGCATTGCATCGTCCACCCTTCCTGCCAGAAGGCTTCTGAAGAATGCGGGGGTAGGGGTGGGGAAGAGAAGAGAGATGTCATTCCCATGTCAGATTATGAGCGCTGCACGGTTAGTGTTATAACCCACGCCAAGAGTGTGTGGGGCTCTTTTTGTCCCCTGCAACAGCTAGATCAGAGGCTTATGCAAAGTAATGCACATTGGAAAAAACAATCCCAACTATACATACAGAATGATGGGGTCTAAATTAGCTTTACTACTCAAGAAAGATCTTGGAGTCAGTGTGGATAGTTTCTCTGAAAATATTAGCTCAATGTGCAGCAGCAGTCAAAAAAAAGCAAACAATGTTAGGAACCATTAGGAAAGGGACAGATAAAGACAGTAAATATCATATCGCCACTGTATAAATCCACGGTATGCCCACACTTCAAATATTGCATGCAGTCCCAGCGGTCCCCATCTCATAAAATCATGACTGGTGTGGAAAAAGTGTTATTTACCCTTCTCAAAATACAAGGACCAGGGGTCACCCAATTAAATGAATAGGCAGCAGGTTTAAAACAAACAAAAGGCAGTACTAGTTTACACACTGCACAGTCAACCTGTGCAACTCCTTGCCAGGGAATGTTGTGAAGGCCAAACGTATAGTGGGTTCAAAAAACCTAGATAAGTTCATGAAGGATAGATCTGTGAATAGCTGTTAGCCGAGATGGTCAGGGATGCAACCCCATACCCTGGGTGTCCCTAAGCCTCTGACTGCCAGATGCTGGGACTGGATGACAGGGGACAGATCACTCGATAATTGCCATGTTCTGTTCATTCCCTCTGAAGCACCTGGCACCGGCTACTGTTGAAGACAGGATACTGGGCTAGATGGACCATTGATCTGATCCAATCTGGTTATTCTTATGCTACTGCTTCCAAGCGAATGGAGCTTGCTTTTAGATCCAGGTGTCCCACATTCAGTTCCCAGAGAGGACCTGGCAGGTGCACTGTTACCTTAGCAGAGCCCTAGTGTACACCACATTTCAAAAATGCTCTACCTAAGACGACAAGGGTGATCTCATTCAAGGAAAACTAACCCACATCTTGGTCCAAATCTTTTTTCCAAATGAGCTACCTCCTAAAATTGCTGAAATGTATCTCAGGAGGTTAGGCTAAGTCCCAGTGCTTCCCTTTGGTTTTTATCAGCCAATGCATTCTGGTTCATATCTCATTCAAAGCAGCCCCAGAATGATGTGGCTTTGAAGACACCAGTTCTCACGGGACTTGAGATCCCAAGCCAGACCTCCTCCTTCACAAATAGAATGAGATCTCAGAAATGTATGCAAAGGAAAGGGGAATTATCAAAGCCCCAAAGCTCTTTACTTGATTCCTGTTTTATGCAAACCTCTCTGTCCAGCCCTTGACAAAGAAGTAATTCTTCCGCTCTACTCCACGCTGATTAGGCCTCAACAGGCATATAGTGTCCAGTTCTGGGCACCACATTTCAGGAAAGATGTGGACAAATTGGAGAAAGCCCAGAGAAGAGCAACAAAATGATTAAAGGTCTAGAAAACATGACCTATGAGGGAAGATTGAAAAACATTGGTTTTGTTTAGTCTGGAGAAGAGAAGACTGAGGGGGGACATGATAACAGTTTTCAAGGACATAAAAGGTTGTTACAAGGAAGAGGGAGAAAAATTGCTCTTCTTTACTTCTTGTCCTACGCTCCGAGGTTATGGGCTTAAATTGCAGCAAGGGCGGCTTAGGTTGGACATTAGGAAAAACTTCCTAACTGTCAGAGTGGTTAAGCACTGGAATAAATTGCCTAGGGAGGTTGTAGAATCTCCATCTTTGGGGGTTTTTAAGAGCAGGTTGGACAAACACCTGTCAGGGATGGTCTAGATAATACTTCCTTGAGTGCAGGGGACTGGACTAGATAACCTCTCGAGATCCCTTCCAGTTCTATGATTCTATAAAGGGATGTGCTGTGAAACTTCCTAACACAACCTGAAGCCAAGCAAAGCTTAAGTGTGGAATTGGTCATGAGCCAAGAATGCTGAAAAGCTCATCAAAACGTCAGTCAACTGGGGGTTGCATTTGGACAAGTCAAGTCACATTCTAGGATCTTGACAGAATTTGATGAGTTTGATCCTAATGAGGCGGCAAAATTTGGTAGTTTTCATTATGTTTAGAGGATTATTTTCAATTCATTCAAATGCAGCTTTCATGAGATTTGGGGTGAGAAGGTAGGACGGACTCCAGTGAACTGAAACAGCAGAGTTTTGCAGGGCTGGAATTGCTAGCCTGGTGAAATATAATCTAAAGCATAGGTAAATTAAATCAACAACAGATCTATAGATCCCAAGACCAGAAGGACCATTGTGATCATCTAGTCTGACCCCCTGTATAATGCTGGACAGAGAACTTCCCCCAAACAGTTCCTAGAGCCCATCATTTAGAAAAACATCCAGTCTTGATTTAAAAATGGTCAGCGATGGGGAATCTACTACCACAACCTTTGGTAAATTGTTCCAATGGTTAATTACGCTCACTGTTAAAAATTACACCTTATATCTAGTCTGAATTTGTCTAGCTTCAATTTCCAGCCACTGGATCACGTTAAACCTTTCTCTGCTAGACTGAAGAGCCCGTTATTAAATAGTTGTTCTCCATGTAGATACTTATAGACTAATCAAGTCACCCCTTAACCTCCTCTTTGTTAAACTGAGTAGATTGCCTTCTAGTGATGGACTCAAGGAGCTCAAAAAGAAAAGCAGTACTTGTGGCATCTTAGAGACTAACAAATTTATTTGAGCTTAAGCATAAGAAGCATAAGCATAAGAAGGCAGGTTTTCTGATCCTTGAAACCTTGAAAGCAGCTTTCAGAAATCAAATGGGAACAGAATGAGATTGCGCTCAGGGGACATGACTTCAACACTCTTCAGCCTGCTGCTGTGGCAGTGTAATTGTATCGGGACTTCAGATGCGATGGTGGAAACCTTACACAGCAGGTAGTTAGGGGACCAACACCAGTCACTACACAGCTTGAAACGTCACCAGGACCAACCCTTAAGGGTATTCCACGCATCGAGCCAATCTGCCACTTTATAGGTAGTCAGCATGATGGACACAGCATGGCCAGCAACTCAATTGGTGCTCCAGGGCTTCCTGAGAAGTCTCCTTGGTACAGAGGGACAGATCTCAGTTGGTGTGAGCCTCAGCTGCGTTGACCTCAATGGAGCTGGTGTGAACAAGCATCGCTGAGGATCTGGCTCTAGTGTGCCACCAAGATGGGGCAGCAGGCTGGACTGTTCTCACCCATTCAGCTGCCCTTAGGGGCCCAAGTCAGAGTTGGACATGTTTTGCCCATGCACCTGTTGAGTCCAGGAACTCAGTATTTGTGTGAGCAAGTCAGACAGTTGTGCATGGAGACAGGGAGCTAGGTATAATTCTGTTACCCCACTAGCACAGACAAAAGCAACGTTTAGGCCTACTTCGCAATCCAGCCCTTCCCAACCCTCTTACAAGTATAATAGAGGCTCTCTCTCTGAAAAATCCAATTGGCGTATGACGCAAGACCGGTCAGAAGTGGGGGTAGGGGAGTACAAAAGAACAATGGGTACAAAGCAGTGATTTTCCTAGCTCTGGGCAGTCACTTGAAGCCCTCTGTAGATCAGCCCCATATGATGATCCCTATAATGCTGTCAAGAAACTTTCCCTAGGGTATCTGGCCAGACTGACTGATAGGGGTAGAGATCCAGGGATCTCATCAAGAGGTTTGGTTTGGATTTTTTGGACAAGACATTTTCCATGCCAGAGATGCCAATTTGTCAAAGCCAAAACTGTTCGCAGAAAGAGCTGGTTCTGACATATCGTCAAAACTTCCCATTGACAGTTTCAAAACTAGCAGTTCCATTTTCTGTGTAAAATCAACTTCCACTTGGATATTTAAGGTAGTTTATAGTAACAAAAAAGTTAAAAATGTTAAAATCTCAACAAGTGTTTTTTCAGTTAATGAAAAGTTTGAGATTTTGACTTTCCATCCCAGTTTGGGACAGGGTGGTTCTTTTGCCGGGGGGGCGGGGGGAGGGAGGGGGAAGAAGAGAAGAGACTGTAAAAATTCTTAATGGGACAGGGAAACAGTTTCCCAGCCAGCTCCAGAGATCAAGTATGTCAAACTATCAAGCAACAATGACCTCTTGCATAAATAGTCTACACCATTCAAAGCCTAGACACTCAGAATCATCATGACCTCTAGGTGCTACTACACTAGATTATTAGATCTTCTGGCCAGGACGATACTAGTGAAGTTAAAGGAGCAGCTTCTTTAGTCAACAGCAGTAGTAAGTATTTATCCTCTAGTGGACCAGCCACTAAAGGTGTGAGGGATGCACAGCACTTTGCTAGTGTTTGTTGTGGTTGTAATAGATACAGACAGAGCAAGGAATCCAGAAACATCCCGTGTTTTCTCCTGGCAGCTGCAAATTCTGGCTTTTGGATAAAGACTGTTTATCCCCTCGATCTAAGGGAATTATCATAGAATCCTAGAAGTGTCTGGCTGGAAGGGACCTTGAGAAATCGTCAAGTCCACCCTCATCCCACACACCGACACCGAGGCAGGACCAAGTAAACCTAGACCATCCCTGACAGGTGTTTGTACAACCTGTTCTTAGAACCCCCTAATGATGGGGATTCCACAACCTCCCCTAGAAGCCTGTTCCAGAGCTTACCTGCCCTTATAGATATTAGGAAATATTCTAACTAACATTAATTACTTCTTGTCCTACCCTTCAGTGGACACGGAGAACAATTGATCCCCGTCCTCTTTATACAAGCGCTTAACATATTTGAAAAATGTATCAGGTCACCCCACCTTTTAGTCTTGAAAAAAGAAGACATGCCCAGTTTCCCCCCCCCTCCCTTAACCTGACCTATGAGGAAAGGGTTTTCTAAACTGAATTAACATTAATCCTTTGAAAAAAAATCAACAAGGTCCTTGGGTATACTGCCAGGAGTCTGTTGCTGCCACTAGGGGGTGCTGTGGCAGGGAGGACAGAACCTTCGGGCCACGGAATGCTGTTCACTGTTTTCTGCCTAGTGGCTCCCATGGGAGCCCAGGGCCGCATTGCACACACATGCAGGACCAAGACGGTCTCTGCCCCATAGACATTACAATCTAGATGTCTGAGGCAAACGGGAGAGGTATGAGATCAGTGATACGCACGAGCTTTGGACAGTAAGCAGGAATCTCACCTGGGTAGTTAGCCAGGTTTGCAGGCATCTCAGCAGAGGTGAGAGTCCTGGGAGATTAGAGGGGTCCATTTAAGGAGTTCACGTACACACACATACTGGCAGCATGGGAGAAAGCATGGAATACGAGGGACTAGGTAACTGGTGGGCCGCAGAGGCAGAAGGGAGGTGGGTCAGGACTCGCAGAAGGCACAAAGCCTGGTCCACATCTCCCCCTGGCACAAGTCAATGTTACATGCATCTCCCTGCTTCTCTCCTACTGCTGGTTCCCATACCTTTCGTCAGGCAGAAATCAATAGGTCACCGACTTGTGCAGAAGGAGAGCGTTAGTTACTGGTATTTATTGGGAGGATGGGCTGGATGGACTAGTGGATAAAAGAGTAGACTGGGGCTTAGGAGAGGTGTGGTCTGTTCCTGGCTTGGCCACGGTCTTCCTGGGTGAACTGGGTCACTGTGACTCAGTTTCCCCTTACACACACACACACACACACACACACACACACACACACCATCTGTAAAATGGGCATAGCACTCCCCTATCTCCCAGGGAACTATGAGGATAGAAGGCATTAGTGACTGGGAGGTGCTGAATTTTTACATGTACACAGAGAGGCAATGCAAGAGAAAAATTGTGTTATTTGACAAGATTATTATAAATTATGTTATTGCCCTCCTAGGATTCTGAAGGCTTTTGGAACATGAGTGGATTTCACCTCCACACCCCCATGAAATTAGCAGGGCACTCATTTTACATTTGGCAAATAAAGGTAGAGAGATGAGAGTTTCCTCAAGGCCGCAGCCTGGCTGACAGAGCAGGTTCTATCCCTGACTCCTTGTCTTGTGCCTTATGCAGGATCCCTCCTTCACCTGCCTTGCAAGACAGAGCGCTGAACTTAGAATACCTTTCAGCACCCCTCTCCCACACAGCTGTAAGGAGAGATTTGGCCACAGGAGCGACCCAACCCTTTCGAAAAACGTAGCTCCCTCCTGGGACAATCCACTCATTTTCCCAAAATATCACTTGACTAGCCGGCTAGCTAGATTTTGTCCTAAATAAGAGTCAGGCTAGCCGAAATGGAGCGAGACGCATTCCTTACCAGGGTGAGTGTTATCAACCTGACCACGCAGCTCCATGGCGCAGAGAGAGAGAAGCTATTGACAGGAGCGGCCTGCTTTGACTTTTCAGCTACTTGATTTACTAGCTTTTTTTTTTAAAAAAAAATAACCACGTAGTAACGGTCTTATCCCAAGGTGCACTGCAAAACATTCTTTGTCAACATGGAAACCGCTGGCAGGCAGCCTGAGCTTGGCAGGACTCCACATTAATGTTTAAACAAGTAATTTGACACTCGAGTTGCTTTTAGGGAATTTAAAAGGAAAGTGTATTTACGGGACACAGAGTATTTGGGATTTCTGTATAAATAGACAGGGAAGTGATTCTGTACTGACACAGATGTTATCATACTTCTGTGGATAGTCAGAGAAGGAAACGGTCGCTGTGGTACAGCATATAGAGCTTAGCAGGCTCATAATTTGCCTAAGGAAGACTAGCAATGCTATGTACAATTGCTATAGTGCTCCTCCAGAAGGCACATTTCAGGTTGAATCCGTCACTCAGGCACGTCCTGCCTTCATTTGCCACTACTCTTCCTGATAGAAATAAATGGCAATTACAAAATTTAAAATGTGTCGGTCTAGATAGCATACTTTTCTGCCGCCACCCCAGTACCTGAGCTCCTCTGCCTTTATTCTCACGGCACCCGTGAGACAAAGCAATGCTATTATCCCCACTGCTCAGATGGGAAACTGAGGCACAAACAGGCTAAGTGACTTGCCCTAGGTCGCACATTTAGCTAGGCTTGGCAAAACGTGTTTATTATTTCAATTAAATATCAATGTTTGAAGAAAATGCTTAAAATAATCTATCAATTTAAAATTTCACAGTTGCAAGAGTAGGGGGGTTACCACATTTGCAGCTGTGAAACACAAGTAATGGACCACGACAGCTGGTCTTTTGTGTACTTTTACCCTATACAATAGGGTAAAAATACACAGCGTTTTTCAAACTGGGAGTCTTGACCCAAAAGGGGGTTGCAAGCCTATTGTGAGGGAGGCATCGTGGGATTGCCAACCTTACTTCCGCGCTGCCTTCCGCGCCGGGTTGCAAGAGAGCGGTGGCCGCTGGCCGGGTGCCGAGCTCTGAAGGCAGGGTCGCTGCCAGAAGCGGCGCAGAAGTGAGGGAGGCCTGGAATATACAACCGTACGGACACGGCCGCGAAATCTGCTATCGATGCCCTGACCAACCCGCGAAAAATGTGTGATTTCGCGGAGATTTAAATAGACCCCTAATTACGAGGGGGTCAGACAATAACTCATGACAGTAGATGCTGACATTCAAAGTTAAAGCTTTCTAGCCGTTACAACACAATGTCGTCATCGCATGTCAAAATATACCAAGTAAATATTCTTACATCAAACTAATAAGTCCCCCGCAGCATTTTTCTTACTTTGCTGATCATTACATTTCTATCCTCTTCAGTGGATATATTTTTTCAGGTAGAGCTGGTTGGAAGATCGCCAAAGAAACAAACATTTTTTTCCATCAGAGAATAAAAGTGTCAAAAAACAAAACATCACACACAGTCTGCCAACTTGGCTAGCTCACATGCCCAGCTCCTCAGCAGTCCACTTGGGAGGCTGACAGGACTTCTGGGTTCTCCTCCCAGGCTCCTCCTCTACTCGCCTTGTGCACTGCCAAGCTTTCACCCCCCAGAGCCCCTCTTCGTCCCCATCAGATCAGCAGGCTGGAGCCTGGGTGCTCAGACCCCATGGCAGCTCTGATTCCCAGCATCCACAGCTCTGTGGGAGCCCACCAGGTGAACTGCCCCAGAACTGAGGCTCCAGTCCCTTGCATGGCAAATTTCAAGATCTGGGTTTTATTCAGAACCACATTCATAGAATTGGAAGGGACCTCAGGAGGTCACCTAGTCCAACCCCCTGCTCAAACCAGGACCAATCCCCAATTTTTGCTCCAGATCCCTAAATGGCCCCCTCAAGGATTGAACTCACAACCCTGGGTTTAGCAGGCCAATGCTCAAACCACTGAGCTATCCCTCCCCCAACCCAACTTTGGAAATCTCTCTCACAGAAGATTCTGATCATCCCCTTTCTCTGCACAGTGCCCAGGCAATATATTTGTTTGGCAAGATGAAGGACATGTTCTTTATTTTTTCAAGGGGTTCCCAAAAATTCAAGATACAATAGCAAGTGGAGTAGCCCCTGTGGTTTCACAAAAACAACATGCTGCCCATTTTAATGAGGGCTCCCAGAAGAGTTCCCATTGGCCTGTGATAAATCCCAGTCAAAGAGGGCTGAATGAGTGGGAGATCTATACCTTTGTTTGCCTTATTTACATAAAGTCACTTTCTCCAAACTCACACAGGGGTGCTGGAACAATTTGTATAGTGGGGGTGCTGAGGGCCACTTAACGAAACTAAACCCTGTATATAATGGAAACCACTTAAAGCCAGGAGGTGCTGCAGCACCTCCAGCACCCCTAGTTCCAGCACCTATGAACTCACAAGTCCTGCAATATTCCCCAAAGCCTCAGCTCCTGGAGTCAGGGGATGCCATGAGAATCAGCTCTCAGTGAGGCAAGGAGTTTCTAGCCCTCATGGCGGTATAGAAAAGCTTGAGAATCATGAACCCTCTAAAAACTCGGAAGTCAAAAGGCAAAAAAGAGAACTCAAACGTTTTTTTTTTAACTCTCATTTGGGGGGCCCTAGCTTGTTATTTTGGAATACTTGGAAATGGCAATACCTCTTTTCAATAACCACAGCCAAAAGCATCCCTTGGTAAACAAGCGTCCAAGTGCATTTGCTGCAAAGGTCTGTAGTTTGGGCCCTGAAAACTATACCAGTGTACTGATACCCACCACAGCTGTAGTTGTGGTGGGTAAGATCTCAGCTACGGAGTATGCGCCCCAGGAAATTTGAAGATAGCTGCCATTCATCAAACTTTTCAGGAGTAAGCCATCTCTTACAAAGTTTGTACAGCACCTAGCACACTTGAAGTTGCTTTTCCAGAAGTATTTTTAGGAGTCCTGAGGATATGTTCTCTGGTGGCAGGGCTAATTTAACAGTACCCAAGGAAGGGATGACTCCCTGAGACCCCAGCAAATCAATCCCACACTCCGTTCAATTTGGAAATTGGGTTTTTGGGTTTTTTAATTATTTTGTGAGCCCATTGCTGGAAAAAAATATGAACTGTGCTGAAAATAGCAGCTCTTCGTGCCATAAACAAGACACTAGTATGTGTCTATTGCATCTTACCTGGGTGTAGTAGAACATGTTCAGTTTGATGGATGGATCTAGACTGTTCTCAGTGGTACCAGATGACAGAACAAGGAGTAATGGTCTCAAGTTCCAGTGGGGGAGGTTTGGGTTGGATATTAGGAAAAACTTTTTCACTAGGAGGGTGGTGAAACACTGGAATGCGTTACCTAGGGAGGTGGTGGAATCTCCTTCCTTAGGAGTTTTTAAGGTCAGGCTTGACAAAGCCCTGGCTGGGATGATTTAGTTGGGGATGGGTCCTGCTTTGAGCAGGGGGTTGGACTAGATGACCTCCCGAGGTCCCTTCCAACCCTGATATTCTAGGATCCTACGATAAAGATACAGTAGGTCCATTTTATTGTTATTCTAGCAGATTAGGAGTCTAGCTGAGAGGAGTAGTTTTTTTTAAAGAGACAATTAAGACTAGTTTAGTCTCCTTCTACCCCAAGGGTTCATAAATACCATTTGGAATCTGGAAAATGGACCAAGCGAAGAGACTGAGCCTTTGGCCACAGCTTCTGTATTATTTCCTGCCTCATCATTGCCACCTTACGTCTTCTCTGGGTAAGGTAGGAAAATATACCAGCAGAGGATGTCCTACCCCCATTCTTGCACTCGTACACTCCCAGCATTAGGGTGACCAGACAGCAAGTGTGAAAAATCGGGACAGGGCAGGGGTGGGGAGTAATGGGAACCTATATAAGAAAGAAGCCCAAAAATCAAGACTGTCCCTATAAAATCGGGACATCTGATCACCCTACCCAGCATACAGTTCCCAGTGTGGTACTAGCAAAATTGCTAGCTGTTTAGTTTATCACTACTTACATCCAGGGCACTGAATTGGCTGGCAGCATGGGAAGGGTCAGCATTTAGGCTTTAATGGGTGGTTTTCTCTAACGTTATACTTACAGATTTCCCTCCTCCACTGCTCCCAGCACCACAGGCTGATCACTAATACAGACACGGTCAGACCAGCTTTGTCTAGATTGTTTTTAACTCACCATATATAAGGAAATATTTCCTTTTGTGCTTGATCCATAATCAGGGACCTGTGTAAAGCAACTAAGCCACGATACAAGTGGCTAGAACACCTGGTGAGAACAGCAGATTTGAGAATCTGCCCCTTCCTCCCTGTTCTTTATTGTTGCGGAGGTGATCCCACATTGCTCCAAGAACAAGCATATGCCCTTGCCTGACTCCTGGCCAGACGTGACCGGATACCCTCAGAGAAAAAGAGCTACAGGAGGGCAGGATGTAGTTACTAGTACAAGCATTCAAAAAATGGTGATAGGCCCTATACAATCCTGAGCGACTTAAAAAAACCCACAAGTTTGGGGACTTCATTTACTGTTTTTGAGCTGGGGTTGGGACACAGTTTAAGCTTTTCCTCACAGCTCATGTGTTGGAAGCTTATTTTAAGGTGAAAGCCTAGATTGCCCTACACAACATGCCTCCAGGAGCTGGGGCTTCAAGACGACAAAATATCACAAGACGCATGATAAAAATCACTTGAGTTGGCAACCCTGAATTACCCCTGCGAGAACGTGTCTAGAGCATCAGCCTTTTGACTACTGCTGGTTGGAAATTTCTCTTGGACGTGGTTTTTTGTTTGTGTGTTTTTAAATAAACTGGAAAATGCTGATTTGTTGAAACAAACGTGTTACAGGAACAGATTGGTGTCGATGGAAAACACTTTCACTGGGAAGGTCTCAGGTCCAGGATGGAATTGCTGGTCAAAAATGAGACTGAATGGCCAACAGCCTGGTGGTGAGGGCACTTTTGGAACGCGAGAGCCCCCCCCACACCAGTCAGTCCCTGCTCACAGCAGAATTTCTCACGTCCCATCACTCTGAATCAGGAGGAGAAGGGACTTGAACCTGGGGCTCTCACATCCCAGGAGAAAGCCCTGATCACTGGGCTATTAGCCATTGTAGGGTGCACTCTGCCCCTCCCCCGCATTAAAAGTTTTGAAAGGTCTCATTTGTTCTGCATTAGAACGAAGCCAAATTTGTCATGAAAGGGAATTCTTGTTTTCCCGCCAGCCCTAACTTTAACAACCTTGTTGCTATCACACCTTGGTGTCGGTTTCATCTGAATGATGGCGCTGGTAACAATCCAGTGCCCCCTGGGCATTGACTCAGTACCAACTCAACAGATAGTTTCCCCGACTAAATCAGCAACCACACAGCTTCTTGCGGTATCTAGGAGTTCCGGGGAGGTCTTCAGCCCAAGTCATCTCTTTGATCAAACCTACTTAGGGCTCACCTACATCAGGAAGTTTACCAGCAGAATTATACTGCTATAGTTTTACCAATATAACATCTGCTGGGGATATTCTTAGACCAGAATAAGTGTCTTTTCCCAGTTTAGTTCAAACTGCTTTCAGAGCGGCATAGACTTGAGATCAGATGAGGCCTGATGGCATATGGCTGCAAAGTCTTTTGGGATGGAAGATGCTAGATAAATGCAGCACATTAAAGACTCCTCTCTGCAGCTATTGTCCCTGTCAGCATTAGCTAGCTACAACACGGATTACACATAGCTTGGCTTGCCGCCCTTCTGGTCAGGGAAGAGACATGGCTATCGACCGACCAGGAGAAAACAAGAGACGAGAGCTGGAACCAGTCATCAGCTGTACGGAAGCAGGGCTGTAATAAGTAAATAGCTTTCCTCTCTGGGGAGTGGGGTCTGATCTCCAGTCACCACCTTGCTGGCAAGGTTAGAGCTCAGAGCACTCCCACCCCTCGGCCCAGAGCATTCTGTAAGCGACACCAATCTAATTAATTAATGACTCCCCAGGGCTGGCTCTGCGACTGCTGGACTGGAAAGCAAGGCTGCAAGGAGTGGAAAGGACTGTACGGGGTAGCTTCTGGCAGATGCCGAGACTGCTGTTGGAAGCTAGCTGGCTATCAATCACCCTTCCTGCTTGGGCTCCAGTACAGAGAGCAAGCAAGAGACAGAGAGAGAGAGACAGAGGAAATAAGATGGCGTGGGATCAACATCCTCTCTGCTGGCAAAGATGCTCGGCTCTCCTGCTGTCTTACTCCAGAGCCGCCATGAGCCAGTTAATAGAGGTAAGGGACTTCCCCCACTTGGACTGGGAAAAGGGGGGTGGGGATACTGGTGGTGCAGACAGCAGGTTGCATGCATCTTGTTTTCTTTGCACGTTACCCAGAGATAGGGTGACCAGACAGCAACAGTGAAAAAACGGGACGGGGGTGGGGTGGGGGTGGCGGGAATAGGCACCTATATAAGAAAAAGTCCCCAAAAACAGGACTGTCCCTTTAAAAACAGGACATCTGGTCACCCTACCCAGGGAGGACCAATGTGGAGAGTGGAGAATTTAAGGTAGCTCTGAGGAGTTAGAGGTTTGCTTAGTTGAAGCTTGTTGCTTCCAGCGGGCCTGTGTTCGAGGGATGCACCTGTAAACTACTGCACATTTAAGGTGGTCAGCAGTCAAGTAAAGGCAACCAATTGTTAGGAGCCATTTTGCAGTGGCTAATGGCTACGACAGACTGCCTTGGTTACCTCGGACTTTCCTTATTTCCTCTCATGCATCCAACGTGATGCTGCCAAGAGCATCTGTCCGCACCCCCCTTCTCACTCCCTTCACTGGCTTCCTCTCCTTCCGCAACACAGGCTAGCTCCTTCTCCTTTCCTTCAGCACCCCGCACAATTTCACCCTGCTTGCATCTCATCCCACTAGTCCCAGCCAAGCCACCCTCTGACCCGTCTCCTTTGTGCCATTCGTTTTCCTCGGAGTTGTCACACCTTCCTCCACGTGGCCTTCTTCTCTGAGCCCTTAGCAGTTCACCCGGCCAGCTCATTCACCTCTCCGCACCCAGGGGGCTAGTCCCCCACCCCAGAACCTTCCAAGCTCTGTCAGCAGCCCTCTGTTGGGCCCTATGGCTCCCGGATAGGCCTCCCCACTGCATTCAGCTCTCAGGCTGTTCACAGCACCTCCTTCTGGCCAAACAGCCCCCTGAGCTCCCTGTGGAAAACTCCTTGTCCTCCCCGTCAACCCAGTTGGAGGGGGGAGGAGAACACATTGAAGAAACTTCATGGCTCATTACTACAAACTGGCAGGCAGTGGCTATCAGTTCTCAACTAATAAGTTAGAGTACTGCACTAAAGGACAAGCAAAAAACTACTGTCATAATGACTGTATCTAGCCCAGATATTCCCAGTCACCTCTGCCCAGACTAAGATCTGGGAGGCATCAGTCTATGCCTACTGCTTCCCATTCTCAAGGGATGCTGGCATGCAGAGCAAGCCAGTTTCCCCAGTGGGGCAGGGGATCTGCTACCACCTCCACAGTGACTAACACACCAGGGACCTCCAAAGCGATAAGGCTTGAGGCACAAGAACCAGGCTCCATGCTAGGGGGGCTGTAACACTAACCTCGGTGGGGCGGTCACAGAGGGACACATTGACCAGTGGGTTACACATCTCACTGCGGGGAGATTAGCAACACCAGCACAGAAGAGGGAAGAGAAACCAGAGTGCTGTATCTGCATGACATGGTAGCCAGTAATTAGCAGTCTGTGTTTCTATCCTCCACGTCACCTTGGCTGGGAAAGTCGCAGCCTCTGGGCTGCAGGTTTTAGTAGTTAGCCACTAGGTGACGGGTAGTTTGAGCTTCAGGTCACAATAGGGACTCCCAGGTAGGGTGACCAGATAGCAAGTGTGAAAAACCAGGACAGGGGGTGGGGGAATAGGTGTCTATATAAGAAAAAGCCCCCCAAAAGCAGGATTGTCCCTATAAAATCGGGACATCTGGTCACCCTACTCCCAGGCGGTGACCTGAGCTTTGCCACTGACTCACAACGTGCCCTTGGTCAAATCATTTAGATCGCTGTATTCAAATGGGTCCACTAACTTCACATGTCAAGCTGGACATGCCTAGGGCTATTGCACCTGAAGCCTCCATTGAAGCCAATGGGAACAGCCGCTCCATCTGAACATCAGGCCACGAGGGTCCGACTCTCCAGAGTGCTCCGCACTCAAAGTGGAAACGTTTCAGAGATGCATCCATTTCAAAGGGAAGGTTTTAATGCTTCCAGGTCACTCCCCCATACAGACCCCCCAACTAAAAGCCAGACATCTCCAATCCAAAAACCAGGCATTTCTGGCCACGCCGATTCCTAAAGGTTTTGTCTTCGTGTCCGTGTGGAGCAAAGACACATTTTGAAACCTTGAAATTTGCCCCAGGACTGAACTGTCAGACTCCAACCAGCTCATCTCATGGCAACACGGGCGGCCGGATGTTCAGAGGCCTCAGCAAGCAACAGGCCGAGCTCCCCGGCAAAATCTGGCCACTGACGGTGCCTCGAGAAGAGCAGACGTCTTCTGAAAGCACGACCTCCTTTGCGGGTGCTGGGTTCTTAAAACCCTGCAAGTCGGGCACCCAGAAGGCAAAGCACCCAAGCACATTGAGCACCTTTCAGCTATTGGCCTTCGCGTGAGCGGGTGGAGCCCCCCCTTTGAGGAGGCTAGCCCCCAGCTCTTTCCCTTCCGCCCATGCCCTCCACACGGCCGGAGCCCCAAGACAGGCGCCCCCCCGCCCCCCAAAAAAACGGCCAGACAGGCGCCGTGCCTCCCCTCCCCCAACCCGCCCAGGGGAAAGCGTCTGTTCTCAGACAATTTTGATATGCCCCATGCAGGTTCTGGGGCGGCTGAGGAGGTGGTATGTGCCTTGGCCTCCCTGGAACCTGCATGGGGCATAATAAAGCAAAATCTTTGCCGCCAACCCCGCAACCGGGGGTCCCGCGGCCAAGCCTCCCCGGCCTATTATACCCACCACCCACGGGCCTTAGTCTCAGTCTCCATTTGTAAAGGCAGCGTAATTACGGGCTATTCTAAAACATTTCACCCGCGAAGTGCTGTTACCTCAAATGACTCGCTGGGCCTTAACTGTGCGGTCCAGAAATTAGAGGCCCGGCACCTTTAATTCATGTTAAGCTGAGCTGTGCTAACGAACACTGCAAAGATGGAAAGGATTAAGCAGCGAAACATTGCACTGAGCTCAAGAGAGCCCCTTATGCAGAGGTGGCGAGTTGTATGGGCCCGTGGAACGCCGACAGACCCCGGTCGTCGGCGGGCGGGATCGAACCGGGGACCTCTGGAGCTTAGTGCAGGAGCCTCTACTGCAGAAGCGAAATGGCAGCTGGCTGTTAGCTAAGGCCTGAGCACTCTCGCAGAGAACGCCACACCCAGGAGGTGCGTGGGTTACACCCAGGCTCCAGCAATCGGCTCCGCCAATGTTTGGGGCCAGGTTTCTGCCCCGGCCCCACCGGCTGCCCCCACGTGTCTCCCCCGAGCGGCCCTGGCCTAGGCAGCGGGCGGCTGCCCCCTGCAGCTCCGCACTGGGTTCCCTCCCTGGCCGCTGCTGCGGCCGGTGGCTACCAGGGAGTGGTGCGGGGGCAGGCGGAGGCAGCTGCTTTGCCTGCCGAGAGAGGAGGTGCATACCCCCCCCACCCCGCCCCGGCTGGTGACACCAAGTCGTCTCCAGGGGTGGGTTGGCTTATGCTGGCTGGACCTCCTGAGCAGCAGCCTGCGGGGGCAGGAGGGGCTTGGGTGAGTATTGTCGGGGGGTTGGGGGGGAGGTGCCCCCCTCCCCCCCAGTTTGCTGCTGCCGGTGGGGAGAGGGCTGGGAGGAGTGCTCCTCTCTGGACCCAAGCCCCGGGGCAGCCTGCCTGCTGCACCCCAAACTCCTCATCCCCGGCCTAGCCCCACAGTCCCTCCTGCACCCCAACCCTCTGTCCCAGTCCAGAGCCTGCACCCAACCCCCGCAGACTCCACACCCAGCACCCCAAACCCCCTCCAGCATCCCAGCCCCATTCCAGCCCAGAGCCCGCACCCAACACCCAAACTCTCTCCCAGAGCCTGCACCCCTACTGCACCCAAACTCTGAGCCTGCACCCCAAACCCCCTCCTGCATCCCAACCCCCTGCCCCAGCCCAGAGCCTGCACCTAGCACCCAAACTCCGTCCCAAAGCTCACACCCCTCTCACACCCAAACTGCCTCCCAGACCCAAACTCCCTCCCAGAGCCTTAGGCAGGTGTTGGGGAGGCCCACGTGGGACTTGGACCCGTTCTGGGCACCACCAAAAATTATACAAACCTGCCGCCTCTGCCCTTATGGAAAGCAGAAGGATGGTCTAGTGGTTAGTGAGCCTTCCTGGGGCTTTGGAGACCTAGGTTTGAGTCCCTACACTTCTGTTGACTCCCTATATGCCTTAGGCAAGTCACTTAGCCTCTGTACTCCATACATAGGGATAATAGCACTGCCCAGCCTCCCAGGGATGTTGTGAGGATAAATACATTAATGGTTGTGAATCACTCCGATACTATTACAACAGGGGACAGATGGATACCTCATCTTGATGGAAGGGCCATCTTCCAAAACACAAGACAGGGATCCAGAAAGAAAGTAAGTAGAGATCTAGGCTGTATCTACATTGGCAATTGAGCCACAAAACTTTTGTCCTTCAGAGGCGCTAATCCCCCCCAACCCCCGAAAGACAAAAGTTTTGCCACTGCAAGTGTCAGTGTGAACAGCACGTTGTCAGCAAGAGCCCTCTCCTGTCGATAACACGAACGCCGCTCGTTGGGGGTGGAAGTATTTTGTCAGCAAAAGTGCGGACTAACAGCGGCTACGCTGCCCGGCTTTTAGCAACACGGCCGTGTCACTAAAAGCCGTGTGGTGTAGACAAATCCTAAAGGATTGTCAGTATCATACAGATACTTTCCTACAGCCAGGAGACCAGCTAGTATAGCTACAAAAAGAACAAGGAGTACTTGTGGCACCTTGGAGACTACCAAATTTATTATAGCAACAGTGAGTCAGCTTCCATTACATGGCACCCATTTAAAACTGCTTTGTATCGATGGCCCATTAGTCTGCATCATTTCTCCATCCCCCTCATCCACTGGCACCCTCCCAGTGGCGATCAGCTGTGAACTCCAGCTGTATGCAACTTACAAGGGGCAAGCTGGTAACAGCCTACGCCATGGTGCTTTGCCTACCGGGCAAGAGAGGCTGAGACCACTGCAGAGACCCCGGCGGCGTGGGGCACGGCAGGGCAGGTATGCCTTACATCACTTCCTAGAACCACCTCAGGGATCCGAGTCTCCTCTCGGACATCGGCATTAACATCTAGCCCAGGACGGAGTATCATCCTCTTTGTGTTTTAGGACCACCCATGGCTAGGCTATGAAAACATTATAGCGATTAGTAGGACAGGAGAATCATAAAGCTTTGCTTCAAATAAGTATAGAGAAGTCTCTGTCCTTACCTGACCCTCTTGCTGCTACAAACTTAGCCTACTCAAATGCCTAGGGTATCAATCAGTGTGTTTCCCTGATCCCTCCCAGATTATCTTGCTGGTGCATCACTGATTTGCACAGTGACCTTTTTATTCCCCTCCCAGGGCTTTTTCCACCCCCTTATTCTTTTTACCTGGACTTTATCTTCTGCTAAAACCTTTCTGTCTCATTCTCTGGGCCTGCGTCCTTACACTTTGAAGAGGCAAAGCAGGCAAGATGAAAACAGGAACTGGCCTGAGAAACAGCCTCCTCAGCTCCCCCCACTTTATTGATGCTCCCCTCATCCCCCATTTTAGAGTGGAGTTTGGAACCATCAAACCAATGGTTGGCTTGAAGAGTTTGAACAGCAGGTTTAACTCAATCCTAATGGAGAGAAGCATTGAGAAAGACCTCCTTAAAAAGGCCTGGATTGGGTGGAGGTGTTAGAGGGCTAGAAGGTTCACCAGGTGTTTAGCATTCAGTGTGTGGTTTAATCAGTTCAACCCTTCTTTAAGTGTCTATGTTGTGTTGTTTGAGGAGCGTCCTAGCATTCTTGGTGTGAACTCTTGCAAATTCAAAAACACACTCGGAGTTGAATTCTACCCTTTTTACTCTTTATTTATTAGGATCTTAAAGCCAGATCTACAAAGGGATTAAGGCACCTACATCTCAGTTTTAGGCACCCCTGCAATCCAGAAAACCCATGCTCAGCTGCTGCCTAATCCTCTGGAAGCTTAAACTCACTGGGCAGCTAAATCTTTGCTGTAAAAGGTCCCCCACAGTTTAAGTTTCTGCCCCGGCCCATGCACCCTACTACCTGTCTCACCACTAAAGAAAGACCAGCACAAACCAGGAAAGATGAACATACCTCTGCCTGTCCTCCTCAAAAGGGAAAGAGAAGAGATTTGACCAGGGATCCCCCTACCTCTCAGCACAGTGCTGTAACCACCAATTGCAGAGTGAGTCTCATGCTGTGTCTGGCCCAATTAATATTTAATTATTTAATTGAAGTGGCCTGGCTTCAACAGGAAAGACTGATAAAGCCCCACCTCAGAGTATCCCAAAGCGTTCACCCAAGACATGGGGATTCTGTGTCCAAATCTTGTCTACTCAGCAGGTAGTGGGGAATTGAACCAAAGTCTTTTACAGACTAACTAGCTCTTCTAACCACAAGGCTAATGGTTAAAAACTAGGGAACAGCTAGTCAATTATTTTTCGTAAAGGGCCACATTTACCAGTTTTGGGCCCCACACTACAAGAAGGATGTGGATAAATTGGAAAGAGTCCAGCGAAGGGCAACAAAAATGATTAGGGGTCTGGAACACATGACTTCTGAGGAGAGGTTGAGGGAACTGGGATTGTTTAATCTGCAGAAGAGAAGAATGAGGGGGGATTTGATAGCTGCTTTCAACTTACCTGAGAGGTGGTTCCAGAGAGGATGGTTCTAGACTATTCTCAGTGGTGGAAGAGGACACGACAAGGAGTAATGGTCTCAAGTTGCCGTGGGGGAGGTTTAGGTTGGATATTAGGAAAAACTTTTTCACTAGGAGGGTGGTGAAACACTGGAATGCGTTACCTAGGGAGGTGGTAGAATCTCCTTACTTAGAAGTTTTTAAGGTCAGGCTTGACAAAGCCCTGGCTGGGATGATTTAATTGGGGATTGGTCCTGCTTTGAGCAGGGGGTTGGACTAGATGACCTCCTGAGGTCCCTTCCAACCCTGATATTCTATGATTCTATGATTTTTTGGTGCAGACCCCAGAGGAAAAAAAGACAACTCCAGTAATGATAATAAGTAAATACAAAGATTTCAGGGTCCACTCAAAAGCATCTGGCGGTTCAGATTTGGCCTATAGTCTGCCTATTGACTACTCCTGAGCTTGGGCCTCTGTTCTTTCTTTGCCCATCCCCTGGCCCCAGCAGGAGCCTAACTCATTCTCGCAAGAAGCAGCGTAGGTGCCCAAGTCACCTGACTCCAGGGGTTCCCAGCTATAGATTGCAAGAAGAACAAGGCACCTCCCTGCAGCCTGGGTTTAAGCATCAAACCAGGGGTGCTAGAGCCCTCCCAAAAGTGTGTTGGGGGGTGTTTCCATGGATGTCCATTTTATGAAGGCGCAGGAGATCGCTTGATAACTTTCACAAATGAAGCCTCTGTGTACTTCAGCAGTATATCATTCTTGGGTCTTCTTATGCTAACCATTGTCTAGACTGGAGGTCTGTCATGTAGCAAGCAGCAGCTTGTTATGAACAAAATAACAGTGAGAGTAAGGATCCCTTCACAACTCTTCACTCCATCTGCAAAGACGGCCCTTTCCAGGGGGCAGGGGAGTCTGCGTTGCATGATATTGTGATCCATTTAATTTATTATTACAGTCAGTAAACTGAGAGGTCATCTCATTGGCTCGTTAGTCTTAGCTATTTTACAATAGTCGGGAAGGGTCTTTAATGGGTGCGAGGTCCAACGAGCTAAAGTTCCACTTGACACTCGCAGTCTCTGGTCCTGATCCTGTGCGATAGTGAGACCCGTCAGTTCTCATGAGAGATTCACCATACCTGGGGCTCTTTTTCAGGTTAACATGGACCTAAGGCTGTATAACCTTACAGGATAAGGCTTCAGGTTGCTAGAGCCAGGTGAGCATCTCTCATTAGAGCTCACCTCCATTAAAGCTTGTAAGCTAGATTCATTGGCAAGCCTGGAGAGGACCAGAGAACAGGGAAAAGGTTACTCTTTAGCCATGTGAGTTTTTCAAGGTAGGGTTTTCCTTTTGATTTTTAAAATTAGAGATGGGGCCAAGGCCTGACAGTCTGGATTTCAGATGTGTCATAAATATAAAGGGAAGGGTAAACCCCTTTGAAATCCCTCCTGGCCAGGGGAAAGCTCCTCTCACCTGTAAAGGGTTAAGAAGCTAAAGGTAACCTCGCTGGCACCTGACCAAAATGACCAATGAGGAGACAAGATACTTTCAAAAGCTGGGAGGAGGGAGAGAAACAAAGGGTCTGTGTGTCTGTCTATAGTCTGTCTTGGCCGGGGATAGACCAGGAATGGAGTCTTAGAACTTTTAGTAAGTAATCTAGCTAGGTACGTGTTAGATTATGATTTCTTTAAATGGCTGAGAAAAGAACTGTGCTGAATAGAATAACTATTTCTGTCTGTGTATCTTTTTTGTAACTTAAGGTTTTGCCTAGAGGGTTCTCTATGTTTTTGAATCTAATTACCCTGTAAGCTATCTACCATCCTGATTTTACAGGGGGGATTTCTTTATTTCTATTTACTTCTATTTTTATTAAAAGTCTTCTTGTAAGAAAACTGAATGCTTTTTTCATTGTTCTCAGATCCAAGGGTTTGGGTCTGTGGTCACCTATGCAAATTGGTGAGGCTTTTTATCCAACATTTCCCAGGGAAGGGGGGGTGTAAGTGTTAGGAGGATTGTTCATTGTTCTTAAGATCCAAGGGTCTGGGTCTGTAGTCACCTAGGAAAATTGGTGAGGCTTTTTACCAAACCTTGCCCAGGAAGTGGGGTGCAAGGTTTTGGGAAGTATTTTGGGGGGAAAGACGCGTCCAAACAGCTCTTCCCCAGTAACCAGTATTAGTTTGGTGGTGGTAGCGGCCAATCCAAGGACAACGGGTGGAATATTTTGTACCTTGGGGAAGTTTTGACCTAAGCTGGTAAAGATAAGCTTAGGAGGTTTTTCATGCAGGTCCCCACATCTGTACCCTAGAGTTCAGAGTGGGGGAGGAACCTTGACAAGATGATTCAAATTATTTGGCTCTGGATTGGGAAGGAGGAAGACTACGTTCAATCCTGACACTGCTAAAAACTTCCTGTGTGATCTTGGACAAGTTACTTGATCTCTCTGGGCCTCAGTTTCCTTACCAACAAACTGGGCATAATACTTCTTTTCTTGCACTTTTTGTCTTCCTTCTCTGTGTAGGTCGTGAGGCCTTTGGGGAAGGGACTGTCTCTTACGTTGTGTATTACAGCACTGTCACAATGGGGCTAGGGTGACCAGACAGCAAGTGTGAAAAACCAGGACAGGGGGTGGGGAGTAATAGAAGCCCATATATATAAAAAAAAAGCCCCAAATATCGGGACTCTCCCTATAAAATTGGGACATCTGGTCACCCTAAATGGGGCCCTGATCTAAGTGGGGGGCTTTTGGCATTAGTGTAAGACTCTCACAGTATATTGGTTGGTTATGATGACAGCAAGGGGGAAGCCGCTACATAGATGCAAGGTAATATTTTTAAATTTTGGCTCCAGAGTGGGGTTTGGATGCCCTCTAGTCTCAGACGGTGCTCCAGTTTGGGAGCGTAGTCTGGACTCAACCCTGGTTTTGAAATAAACTTGCACTGAGACATCGATAGATTTAATGATGGAACCACTTTGGAGAAATCAACTCCCCCTGTTCCGAACAGCCAATATGCTCATAGTAAGTTTATGAACAGGATGATAGGACAGGGCTGCCTGGGATGGCAGGGGCCGGACTCAGTGACCCAGGAGGTCCCTTTTAACTCATCTTCGAGCCAGTCTAAGCACAATGGCACTGCCAGGGCCCTCCAGCACAGAGAGCAGGAGTCTCCACAGTTCATGCTAGAATGCTGGGTCTGTACCAGACTCATGTGCTCTGTGGATCAAGCACAGAGAGGGACACATAACACACAGTGACTAGTGGGTTACACATGCAGAAGACGGTGGAGGACAATGTAGGGGCTGTGTGAGAAGAACACTGTTCTCTCCAGTCTTTCATCTCCTCAGTCATTCTGGGGGGTTACCCATGAAGTCACTGAAACCCACTGAACGCTTTGGACCTCATCCTGCAATCACCCCAGGCTGGTGGATCCCCCGTACCCATACGGAGCCTCATAGGTCTCTGCAGAAGTCCGCTGGCTTGGCGTTCGTTTGGTCTGCCGTTGCCCTCCTGCTACGTGTGTGTGTGTTTTAAAGCCCAGTCTCCCAGAACAGCCTGTGACCTTTAGATATGCCTAATCCCATGCAATTAGTAATAAAAGTTATTTGTTCTCCGAAACAGGCGCGTTGTAAGCAAAGCATCAGCATCCATCCGGGCTAATTACGTGAGACATTTTAAGAGGATATTGAGGAGTGGTGCCTTTTAAGTTTTCTTTCTGCTCCATTGTATAATGCTGTAAATAAAGCTTCTGTCCCTCCCAGCTATCTCCTTTTCCATTTGGGTGAATATGATCTCTCCACCCTGCCTTTTGTCTGTTTCTGATGAATCAGAAATTAACAAGGGTATTTCTTTTGTTTTTTTTTTTACTTAGAAGGAGCGGTGTCAAATAGTTCTGACTTAAAATGTGAATGGCTTGTAAGTGATTTAATGCTCTAGATGCTGGTAAGCACTTTATAGAGTCCAGATCATTAGAGGCTAATTGAGGTTCCACTCCAAATCCTGAGGGATAGGTTCTGCCCCTCAACTCCTGCAGCTTATAGGAGCCATAAAGGACCCCACAAGGGGCTGGGGGACTGTAAGGTCACTATGTTTCCCCTTCCCTGCCCCTCCAAGACCCTGCATAGAGGGAGGGAAGGGGGTGGATTGGGACAGGCCCATAACCCATAATGCTATGGGGAGTCTAGTTTCTACTTCAGCCTGAGAGAGGCTGCTGTAACTTACATCTGAGGCCATTCCAGACTTTGCCCTGTCCCCTGTGCACCACCTTCCCTGCTGCGCCCCCTAGAGGTGCAGCATAGAATTGGACCCTCAGGGTACATCGTAACAGCAACAAAACCGAACAAAAAAACCCAACCCTTAAACACCCAGTGATATGGAGTCTGAGAGCCCGGGTCAACTGACTTGGACTCACAGGGCTCACACTCGGGGGCTAAAAATAGCAGTGTAGACGTTTGGGCTCAGGCTGGGGCCTGGACTCTGAAACCCAGCAGGGGGGAAGGTCTCGGAGACAGGTTCCAGGCCGAGCCGGAATGTCTACACTGCTATTTTTAGCCCGGTTACATGAACCATACAAGCCCAAGTCAGTTGACCTGGGCTCTGACACTTGCTGCTCCAGTTTTTTAATTTTGATTTTGCTGTGTAGACATACCCAAAGTTACTGATAACCTTTTGTCTTAAACACAGAAATGATGCCCACAGCATATGCAGGGGCTGTGATGCTCTGTACACAGTATTGTTTAGTGGTTACAGGAGTGGCCTATGTTATCCGCAAAAAATCTAGGGCACCCTGCCTATACCCTACTGAAGGCTCAAGGCATGGCCTGGTCAATTTAGGTACCTGCCTTTCCCATGCGGCTCCGGGCTCTACGGGTCTGCGGAAACTTTTTCCAGTGAAGGAGCCGTACACAGCTGTGCTCTAAACATCTATTTGTTAGCAACACACACAGAATATATATACCAAGTAAACCTCTTATGCTCACCACTCCCTATATACAGACAAAATTCACCCGATGGCCACTCAGGATCCTCGCATCTGGAGGTTTCCAGCAATGCCTCTGCGCGTCAGGATCGTGTGGAGGGGTCCAACTTCCAGCAGCTTGATGTTAAATTCCAGTCCGGAGATGGTTCCCAAAGAGCATTGGTTTTTTGTTACATTATGTAGGTAAAACTAGCTACCTCCTTTAACTTCACTAAACCTATCACGTTATTCAGTCCGCCAGGTAACAAACTTTAACCAATCACGCACTGGCACCTATGTTTTCTCCTCCCTGCTCAACTCTTTTTACATTTTATCTCTCATGCCCAAATTGTCTTTTATTTATGACCTTCTTTGTCTGTGCAGATGGTTAGCGTAAATTCACTGGTCAGAGCTTAGCTTATCTATTTCACCAATTCTTGGGGGCTTTCTGTTTCCTCCCTAAACTTCCCAGCGCCTGGGGGTCTCTACTTTACAACGCTTGGTGTTATATCTCTTGTTAGGGGCATTCCTGAGGTGGGGGCACCTTAGTAGCATTGGAGCATTTTTTCCTCTTAATTTTAGTGGTGGAAATCCGTAAGTTTCACCCGAGACTGATTTAGTAGGGGGTGAGTTAAATCTCGGGCCTACACCTAGGAGTCAGAGGTCACACAAAGAAATACTATCCACCCCAAATGGAGTCTAATGGAACCCTGCATGAAAGGAAGCATGCCAGTGTGATGGGAATTGCTCTGAATCGGTCATCTGCATTAGGAATGGACTGAAATATCCGTCGCCCGAAGAGAGGTGTAATTTGAGAGCAGCTCCAAGCTGAGTTCTCCTCTCCGGTGTCTGTTGCAGCTGAGTTAGAACTGCAGTTTCATGCATGGAGAAGGAAGGAGCACGACTGAGCATCGAACATCGTGCACGTAAGAGTTCCCAAGCCCCTTTGGCTTGTATTTAAAGGACGCTGCCGATTCAAATCTGGCCCTAAACTGAAATTTAAGCCAACAAAAATGTGTCTTTACGACCATCCCAAAGTTCCCAGCAAGTTTTGAACCTATGACTTGCTGCATCACAGGGCAGAGTTAATCAACCTGAGGGCCGATCTGCACTGAATACTTACGTCAGTGTAGCTATGTCACTCTGGGGTGTAAAAAATCCACACCCCTCAGTGATGTAGTTATACCGACCAACCCCCCCATGTAAACAGCACTATGTCGGCAGGAGAGTTTCTCTCACTGACGTAGCTACTACCTCTCTGGGAGGTGGATGAACTGCACCTTTGGCGTAGAACATCTTAATTAAAGTGCTAGACCGACCCAGCTGCACTATTTAAGTGTAGACGTGCACTCAGGGAGGTGGCTTAATTACAGAGACAGGAGACCCTACCCCTCCCGTCACTGCAGTGAGTGTCTACACTGCAGACACGCTGCAGCTGCAGGGTTTTCAGTGCAGGCATAGACTGAGTAAAAGGATCAACTCTGTTAGCAGTAGTAGAGTGTTATCTCCTACTAAACCAGTTTCCAGTGAGTGCTATGGCAGCTGCTTTGTTGCTGAGTTACATTCCCAGAATTTATTTTAAATCAGTTTTCAGTGGAGGCCATTGTTTTTAAATGAATATTCCCTTTTGGTGTTTGCAACTCAAACACAGAGACATTGCCCTACTTCAGGAGGATCGAGACTCCAGTATTTATGTAAGGTACTTATACAGCCTCCATTACCATAGTAACCGAGTGCCTCACAGTGTTTGATGTGTGTGGAGCTGGTTGGGAATTTTCCATGAAAGATTTTTTTTTGTCCAAAAATACTGGTTGGGTGAAATGGAAACTTTTCCCTGGAAAAGGTCAGTTTTCAAGTATTTCTCAGCTCAAAAACTTCTGGAAAAAAGTTTCCAAATTGGTGCAATGGAACATTTTTGACATTTTCACAATGATGAAATTTTGATTTTCTGGTACAAAAATCACCTTTTTGTTTTGAAAGTTGAGCTAATTAGAGTAAAGAAAATGGTCAAAATCAAGCCACGATGCTTGGAAATGATCAAAGCAAAACATTCTGACTGACCCAAACCATTTCCCTCCCTGGATTTTTGGTTCGCACAAATTTTCAAGATTTTTTTACTTTTGGTTCCAATTCAAGATAGGAAAAATTTTCAAAATCCCGAAAATTTTCACAGGACGAGAAAACCATTTCCTAGCCAGGCCTAGCAGTTCCTCCCTCAGCACACCTAAGCGGTAGGGAAGTGTTATTATCTTCATTTCACAACTGGAGAACTGAGGCACAGAGACACTAGCTGAAATTCCCCAAGCTACATAGGGAATCTATGGCAAAGTTGAGCCTTGAACCTACGTCTCCTGAATTCTGGTGGGGGAGTAACTGATAGGGCTCTGTTTTATGCTGAGCGACAGTCGCCCTGTGGTTTTTTTGTTGCTACTAACTTCTACTGGCCTTTTTCATAATTTTACGACTCCGAAACCCCTACTGGGTTTGTAAGGGCTTGTCTACACTTCAAACACTGAGCCAGTGCAGCCAGTGAAGACACGGCCTATGCCGATGGGAGGGATTTTCCCATCAGTGTAGGCAATCCGCCTCCCCGAAAGGAGGTAGCTAGGACAATGGAAGAATTCTTCCTTCAGCCTAATGTTGCCTACACTGGGGGTTAGGGGTGTGAATTTTTCATGCCCTTGAGCGATGTACGGATACCAACCTAATTCCCTAGTGTAGACCAGCCCTAAGTAAGGCAATGTGGCTGAGGGAATATCTTTTATTGGACCAACTTCTGTTGGTGAGAGAGAAAATGTCTAGTAAAGTTAGGAATTTAAGCTCACAGGTGTTGTGCACATTTCCTCTGCGGGTGGGGACTGAGAGCTCAGATATAGAGTGATCGCTTTCTGAAAAGCGTTTGCCCACCGGTGATATGATCTTTTATCATTTTTCTGTGTGAGTTCATTCAAAAGTGCAGGGATTGTCTGTCTATGGTTATTGGGACAGTTAGTGCTTTGGATGTGGTACACCACATGCTGTGATAGGTATGTGTCGGACCCCTGGATCTTGAAAGGTGGGTTGTGGGGAGTGTTGATCCTTGTAGCAGTGGAGATATGTCTACAGGTTTTGCATCTGTTGTTCTGGGAGGGTCTGGTGCCACTTTGAGTTGGTGTGTCCTGCTCTGTGGGGATCTTACTTATGATGATGAGCTTGGGGATGGGGGAGGGTTGTCTGAAAGCCAAAAGAGGGACTCCAGGAAAGATTTCTTTCAGAACATGGTCCCCATCAAGGATGGGTTGTAATTAGGGCTGTCAGTTAATTGCAGTTAAATCACACGATTAACTAAAAAAAAATTAATCGCGATTTAAAAAATTAATTGTGATTAATTGCACTTGTAACAATAGAATACCAATTGAAATATATTAAATATTTTTGGATGTTTTTCTACATTTTCAATATTGATTTCAATTACAACACAAAATACAAAGTGCACAGTGCTCACTTTATTATTTTTGATTACAAATATTTGCACTGTAAAAATGATAAACAAAAAATAATATTTTTCAGTTCACCTCACACAAGTACTGTAGTGCAATCCTTTTATCTTGAAAGTGTAATTTACAAATGCAGATTTTTTTGGTTAGATAACTGCACTCAAAAACAAAACAGTGTAAAACTTTAGAGCCTATGAGTCCACTCAGTCCTACTTCTTATTCTGCCAATCATTAAGACAAACAAGTTTGTTTACATTGACAAGAGATACTACTGCCTGCTTATTTACAATGTCACCTGAAAGTGAGAACAGGCGTTCACATGGCACTTTTGTAGCTGGCATTGCAAGGTATTTGCATGCTAGATATGATAAACATTTGTATGCCCCTTCCATGCTTTGGCCACCATTCCAGAGGACATGCTTCCATACTGATGATGCTCGTTAAAAAAATAATGCATCAATTAAATTTGTGACCGTACTCCTTGGGGGGAGAATTGTATGTCTCCTGCTCTGTTTTACCCGCATTCTGCCATATATTTCATGTTATAGCAGTCTCAGATGATGACCCAGCACATATTGTTTGATTTCCAAACATGTCACTGCAGATTTGACAAAACGCAAAGAAGGTATCAATGTGAGATTTCTAAAAATAGCTACAGCACTCGACCCAAGGTTTAAGAATCTGAAGGGCCTTCCAAAAGCTAAGAGGGACGAGGTGTGGAGCATGCTTTTAGAAGTCTTAAAAGAGCAACACCCAAACCACCAAAAAAGAAAATTGACCTTCTGCTGGTGGCATCTTACTCAGATGATGAAAATAAACATGCGTCAGTCGGCACTGCTTTGGATCGTTATCGAGCAGAACCCATCATCACCATGGAAACATGTCCTCTGGAATGGTGGTTGAAGCATGAAGGGATGTATGAATCTTTAGCACAACTGGGATGTAAATATATTGCCATGCCAGCTACAACAGTGCCATGTGATCGCCTCTTCTCACTTTCAGGTGACATTGTAAACAAAAAGCAGACAGCACTATCTCCTGCAAATTGTAACTAACCTTTTTTGTCTGAGTGATTGGCTGACCAAGAAGTAGGACTGAGTGGACTTGTAGGCTCTTAAGTTTTACATTGTTTTATTTTTGAATGCAGTTCTTTTTCTGTACATAATTCTACATTTTTAAGTTCAACTTTCAGGATAAAAAGATTGCACTACAGTGCTTGTATGAGGTGAATTGAAGAATATTTTTTGTTTTTTTACAGTGCAAATATTTGTAATAAAAATAAATATAAAGTGAGCACTGTACACTTTGTGTTCTGTGTTGTAACTGAAATTAACATATTTGAAAATGCCACACACCCCAAATGTTCCTCTATGCCCCTCTAGGGGGGCGCCCCCCACAGTTTGGGGACTTCTGCTCAAGTCTGACCTCCTAGCTAGAGAGGCCAGAGAATTTCATCTGGTTATGCCTGTTTTAATCCCAATAACTTGTATTTGACTAAAGAATATCTTCCAAGGAAAAGAATCCAGCCTTGATCTGAAGTAATCAAGAGATGGACAATCCTTAAAGCACATTTCTTCCATCAGACTTATCATCAGTGATCCACCAAAGAAATAGACTCAAAACAAAGAGGCAGCAGCTGCTCCATAATTAAGTTTGCAACAAGGGTTTTGTTCACTATACGGCCAGATTTGCTACTTTGCTATCTCAAGTCTACAAACCAAAGGAAACGGCCTCAAAAATGGAATGTTAGATTAATACAATTCATGGGCAGAAGGGACCATTATGGTCATTTCGTCTGACCTGAGATGAGTGGGGGTGGTTAATGAAAAGGAGTGACCCAGGTGAAGCGGGAAACCATAAATTCCGCATTGCTCCATACTGGACCACATGCTACCTGAGGGCCCCACAGTTATTGCTAGGGCTGGGGAGGTCTTATCCACTTGCCTCCTTGTCCGTATCTTAAAATTGTGAGGCAAAATTTGTGCGTAAAAATTGTGTAGTGTAAACCCATAAAATCCAGAATCTCTACTTATTTAGGAGTAAATGAGCCACCTCAGCCAACGTTGGACTTGTTATGTGAAATGCGTAATCTATGCATCATATGAGATGTCCTCTGAAATGCACGTCCCCCAAGCTCCTTATGGTGACCGCGAAGTGGCCCTCCTTCCCCGTCCTTGACAGTTTAAGAAGCCAGTGGGAGGCCGGGCAGTGGAGGGAGTGGCTGATAATCTGATCTGCAGTTGGCGCTGTCCAGGCTCCTCCTCGTCGTGAGAGCGAGTGTGGACACAAACCTACGGGCGCATGAGCAGGGGAGGGGGTGCTGGCTCCTTCACAGGAACAAGGGTGCCCATTGCCCTGTACTCACGTAAAACCCACGTGAGGGGATGGAGATGCTGAGATTCAGCCCCTCCTCCTCCAAATGTAGCTCTGCAGGGATCTGCCTCAGTGCTCGCTATAGGGTCCCGCCTTGCACTTCCCCTGAGGGGTAGGTATCTGTGTGCAGAGGAGCTATAAGGGACTGGTGAAGGGGAGGACGCATCCGTCCCCCCACCCCTCCTTCCCACCCACATCCAGTCCTCACATATGTATGCCTGACCCCATTGGACACAGGGGTGAGAGCTTCACCAGGTCTAGGGGGAGGGGTGGGATGGTTACCTGTTGGAAGCAACATGGGCCAGTGTCAAAGATACAGGCCTAGGTGTCAGGAGACTTGCCTTCCATTCTTGCCTGTGCCACTTCCCTGCTGGGTGACCTTGGGCAAGTCATGTTCCTCCTCTGTGCCTTAGTTTCCCCGTCTGTAACATGGGGATAATGAACCTGACCCTCCTTTCTACAGGGCTTTTGAGAGCTACAAGAGAAAATTGTCCCTGAGGGTGGCAGAGGTAGTAGCAGGAACAAGGGCCCCATGGGCCAAAGTAGCATAAGTTATGGCAGACGGGGGGCATCAGCTTTTGGTTAGATACAGAGAAAACAAGGACATTTAAGCTACTTACGCCACCATAATCAGCCGGCAGCCCGTGACACAGAGTTTCTGTTCAGTCCCCATCACCAAAAACCCACCCCAATTGGCAGTCGCTGCATGGGCCACACAGACTGAAACCTTCTCTAGATGTTCTTCCTCCAGACCGGGCCAATGCGTGTGCACCGGGGGAGAGCAGCTCGCACCGCTGCCGTGCAGGCCAGATCTGTGCTGTGGATCAGGGACCTTTCGGTCTCCAGGGCTGGTCACCTGGTGCCTTTCGCCAGCACGGCAACCTCTCGCTCAGCTGTGGTACAATAATGCTGGCTGCCGGCCCACTCCAGGGCACCTCAGCTGTTGTCTGAATTAATTAAGGCGGCTATGATTGCTTGCCACGTAGATTTCTACCCACGGAGGTGTGAGGGGGGTGCTGCACCAGCTGCTCCCAGTACTTCAGGAGCCGCCAGTGAGGTGTAAGGAAGGCTAGGCAAGGATGCTGGGTGATTTCTTAGGCTGGGAAATGGGAGGCAGATTTGTTTTCTCGCAGCTAAGACTCATATTCCCTTCCACCGCTCTGCCAATGCACTTCAGTCCCCAGCGACAGCACCCTCTGCTGTGCGGGTAACTGGCCCCCCCGACAGCTTTAGAACCTGATCTGCAGCACCGGGCTCGTTCAGTCTTGGACCATCTGGGCTCCCATGAGCAGGGGAGGGGTGGTACCAGGGTTTTTTATTGCCTGTGCCACTTCCCAGGCACTGTAAAGCATTTCTATCCCCCGCACCCTGCAAACACACACTCCTGTACAACCTGAGCACCTCATAATCTTTACCATATGTATCCTCCCAACATCCCAGTGAAGTAGGGCAGTACTGGTTCCCCCATTGAACAGAGGGGGAATGGAGGAACAACGACTCTCCAAGGCATTTAGGGTCTCAACTTCCACTGATTTCAATGAAAATTAGGAGCCTACGTACTTTAAGGATCTAGGCCAGAGAGACTAAGCCACTTGCCAATGGTCATAGAGTCTCAGGCAGAGTAGGGAACTGTCAAGGTTCCTTCCCCACTCTGAACTCTAGGATACAGATGTGGGGACCTGCCTGAAAGACCCCCTAAGCTTATTCTTACCAGCTTAGGGTAAAAACTTCTCCAAGGTACAAACTTTGCCTTGTCCTTGAACCCTATGCTGCCACCACCAAGCGTGTTAAACAAAGAACAGGGAAAGAACCCACTTGGAGATGTCTTCCCGCACAACATCCCCCCAAGCCCTACACCCCCTTTCCTGGGGAAGGCTTGATAAAAATCCTCACCAGTTTGTACAGGTGAACGCAGACCCAAACCCTTGGATCTTAAGAACAATGAAAAAGCAATCAGGTTCTTAAAAGAAGAATTTTAATTAAAGAAAAGGTAAAAGAATCACCTCTGTAAAATCAGAATGGTAAATACCCTACAGGTTAATCAGATTCAAAATATAGAGAATCCCTCCAGGCAAAACCTTAAGTTACAAAAAGATATAAAAACAGGAATATACATTCCATTCAGCACATCTTATTTTACCAGCCATTAAAGAAAAGGAAATCTAACGCATTTCTAGCTAGATTACTTACTAACTTACTTAACAGAGTTTCTGAGACTGCATTCCTGATCTGTTCCCCGCAAAAGCATCACACAGACAGACAGACCCTTGTTCCCACCCCGCCCCTCCAGCTTTGAAAGTATCTTGTCTCCTCATTGGTCATTTTGGTCAGGTGCCAGCGAGGTTATCTTAGCTTCTTAACCCTTTACAGGTGAAAGGGTTTTGCCTCTGGCCAGGAGGGATTTTATAGCACTGTTTACAGAAAGGTGGTTACCCTTCCCTTTATTTTTATGACAACTGAACCCTGGTCTCCCAGGTTGCTGCCCTAACCAAGGGACCATCTTTCCTCTTGATTACTTCCCCTGATTCCGTCATTGCACCAAACTAGTGTACGACCCCACTAGGCAGCATCTCAGGGAAACCTCACCAAGAAGAGGGCGGTCCATGCCCACCTGGCAATGACAGAGTGGCACCTGTGGAGGGGAGGACGGTCCCTTTAGAGGAGCAACAGCCGAGGAAGGGGCCAGGTGCATTGTACAGCGCAATCACGTTTTCTTCACAATAGCGAGGGCTAGAAAGTTAATTTATTTAAAAACAAGGGCTGAGAAGCTGATGTCATCGTGTGAGTGTGGGAGACGGAGCCCTAGCTACAGGGTGTTCATATCTGTGCCTTCATCCAGCTCCGTACATAGCTCCTACTTTCCCTGTGGGTAGAAATCAGGGATGTCTTGTGGCTCATTCTCACTCCTGGATAGGGTGACCAGATGTCCCGTTTTTAAAGGGACAGTCCCTTTTTTGGGTTTTTTTTCTTATATAGGTGCCTATTATCTGCCACCCCCTGTCCTGTTTTTTCACAGTTGCTGTTGGATCACCTTACTCCTGGGTGAACATTTTTGGCCCAAACTTTTTTCGCTGGCAAAAAAATACAGCTTCGGCAAGACCAAAAAGTGTCCCTGCTTTGTGTCAGTTTCACCAGACTGTTTCGTCTGAGGAAAAACGACAAGAATTCTGAAAAATTTGGAGCGTTTCCTTTGGACATTTTGGAAATGAAACACTTGAATTTTTCAATTCAACACAAAACTTTTGTTTTCAAGCTGGCCTTTAACTGTATTAAGCAACAAGCAAAAACATTGAAAACCAAGCAAAACTGAAACAAAACGTGACAATGTTGTCAAAAAAAAAAAAATGTTTCATTCGACCTGAAATGGAAATTTGACTTTTCAGTTCAGCAAAAATTTCAATTTTGGTTCAACCAGAAACTCTGCCCCCCACCAGAGTTGACAGCAAACCAAACAATCCATTATTCGTCCAACTCTACTTATGAGGCCTCATCAAGAACTCAGACTGCTTCTCTTAATGCTGGAGCTGTGGCATGTTGTAGCAGGCACCCCGGTTTACCTGTGCACTGAGTGGAAGCTGTACAACCTCTGTACTGGGGTGGAGAAGTGGGGGCTACTCTCTAGGGCACTATCCTGGCAACGTACTTGTCTTTCAGACACTTACAAGCAAAACAAATAAATAACTAGCGAGACCAAAACAGAGACAAGGGTTAGCTACAAAGTACGTCTGCTGGAGTGTTACTATCACAAGATGCTGCCCTGTGCATGAAACTCATCCCTCGTACATCAAATATTGATTCCCTGATGGTTACTAGAACAGCGCCAGATCTTTAGCTGGTGTAAATCAGGATAGCACCACTGTAGTCAGCTTACACCAGCTGATGATGTGGCTCACAGCATTTATTCTGTGAACCCAGATATTTTAGCCCACATAATAATGCTTTCCATCCACAGATCTCAAAGCAGCTTACAGGGATAGGAAAGTATGGTTATCCCTCCTCTTTTACAAGTGGGGGAAACTGAGGCACAGAGCATTGCAGTTACTTGTCCAAGAGGACACAGACGAAGCTGGATATAGAAACAAGATCTCCTGACTGTAAGTTTCAAGCAGTGCCCATTGGGACACACTGTCTCTCTACTTATCTGCCCCCCCCATCACCATAACATCTGATTAAACTTTAATACAAATACCCCGTGAAGTCATAGTATCCCCACTTTAGAGATGGAGAAATAGAGATTAAGTGACTTTCCGATGGTCACATAGCATCTGTGGCAAAGGCAGGAAGCACAGCCAATGCTCACAAGTCCTGGATCAGTGCTGTAGCCACAAGACCCTCCTTTAACCTTAAACTCAGATCTCATGCCCTAGTTGTAGGACAGGCCTGTCTCTCCAGCCAGACTTCACACCAAGACCAGCGATTATTAGAAAATTAGTGGCCACACTTGATGCCATTGATTAAAATTAGTGGCCACACTTGATGCCATTGATTAAAATGTTCTACCTAATTTTTTGATCTGCCTTGATTCTTATTTGGTGCACACCCATCTAAATCCTATCTGAGTGATCTTGCAGTCCTTGTGCAGAATTTCTATGGGCGTTTGGGCAGGTGAGTGGGATGCCATGTGGCCATCCCCTCTAGATTCCAGACCAACACGATGCAATAACCAACGAAGAGAGACCTCTCTCCCCCCCCCGAGAACTCAGACTTTGTTGGACACGGAGCTCAGTTCCCTCTCCGACAGGACTTTGGGAATTCAACATGTGCTGAGCCCGTCCCATGCAGACATGCTCAATGGTCTGGATAGGTATGTACTGTACAGTCATACTAGGGGGAGTGCAGAGGAATAAAAATGTGGCTGCTTTTGCAGGAGCACTTTCTGTTCCCACCATGTCTGGAGGAGCTGCCTCTCCCCTCCCTCTTGTGTGCAGAGAAGCTGCCTCTCCCTGCTGTAGCCCTGAGGGGCTGGGGAGCTCACTCCCCACTCCACTGCCCTGGAGGAGTTCTGTGTCTCCACTGATTGGGGGTGCCTGTGCCCCTCTTGCTCTCCCCCCTCGTGCATGCCCTTATCATCGTCATGTATTTTGCCACCAAGCCTCAGTGCTTTGACAGAAGGAGTTCTCATTTTCTTTTTAAAGTAAAGCTGAGATTCTTGCATCATCACATGACTCTGGGAGCTGGACTTTCAGAATCCTCCCCCCACAAAATATTGCAAGACTTGCTGTAAAGTCATGAGAGCTGGCAACACTGCCAGCACGCTCAATGAAGCCCCCAGTGCCGTGCTTTGCAAGCTAGCCTCAGTGCATTGATTGAAGGAGTTCTCAGTCATTGGGCAACGCAACTCCAAGGATGAGACCCACTGGTTTCAGTGCTGCGAGTGGGTGATCTGTCTCTCCTCAGACACTGACGGGTTTCTGCTGTGTTAGGGTGACATTTTCAATTCATTAACTGCTCTTCTCCCTCTTCCAGGCCACCACTGAACCCCCCAAAAAGAAATCGGACCCCGTCACTTCCGAGACCGTGGTTTTCTGGGGGCTACGCCTCTGGCAGGTGATTGGAATCTTTGCCATCTTTGTCCTGGCAGTCAGTAAGTCACGATTCTCTGCCCCTCACCCCCACTCTTAGGACCCCATCCTGCTCCCATCAGAGCCAAGGGCAACACTGCCGTGGGTGTCAATAGGTATAGGATCGGGCCCTTCTTCCTGGTACTTTGCCGTGTCAGGCTGCAACAGGAGCGTGAGCTGGTTTTTCACAGGCACCCATTTCACAGGGAATTAGGTGTCCCCTGGATGTGCCCGTGTTATGCCAGTGGTCAGCCTAGCTGATCGTAATTAAGGCTAAGATTTAGTTATGGGTATTTTTAGTAAAAGTCATGGACCCGTCATGAGCAAGAAACAAAAATTCATGGCCCCGTGACCTGTCCATGACTTGTACTATATATCCCTGACTAACTCTTGGATGTTCTGGAGGGCTCTGGGGGAGCAGCTGCTGCTCTGGAGGGGGGGCTCTGGGGCACCTGCTGGTGCTCTCAATTCAAACACACACACACTCTCTCTCTCTCTCTTATATTCCAACTGTAGCAGACTTTTGTGTCAGTCTAATACAGGACACATATTAACAGGTAAAGGAAGTTATTTAACAAGAATTCACTGGTTTTCAACTAGATAACACCTTGCTCCCATCAGTGGCAAATTGATACGTAATTGGTTTACGCCAAAGAGGCACAGGTGGGGATCCAGTCTAGGGGTTCAATTCTCTGATTCTGCAGAGAACCATCTCTTTTTGTCTGGGAAAGATTTTTCTTTCAGAAATAAATAGGATGGTTTGTAGGCATTACTGGTTTTTCACTTAACCTAGGTAATTTAATTGATCTTATGACAGTGAGAGACAATACCAGAAAAGCAGCTATTAGGTTAGATATTAGGAAAAAATTTCTATCTAAGGATCGTTAATGGAATAGGCCTCCAAGAAAGGCTGTAGAATCCTGGTCATTGGAGGTTTTTAAGAACAGGTTAGAAACACACCCATCACGGGTGGTCTAGGTATAACTTGGCCCTGCCTCTGGAGGTCCCTTCAAGCCCCACATTTCTGGAATTCTATGATTCTCCTCAACTAGCACAGTTTAAGATCAAAACCAGAGAGATTCCAGAATTTAGTAAAACTAGCTTATGTCTAAATTAGCTACATAAAATTTGCAAATGATTAGCTATGTAATTAGCTCTAAACACTAAAAAAAAATAGCTTTTTTTTAGCTAATTACAACCTATGTAGAATTAGCAATGTCTAAAATCGTAACCAGAGAGAGACTGTTTAAAACTTTGTAAAATTAGCTTAAATCTGGGATTTTGTCATCAGCCCATGCCAACTTCATGTCTCTTTGTCCAGGGCAGTTTCCCCTCTTCTTTGGGTTCTGGGTTCAGAACAGGCTGATGGTTCGCCAGTTTAGGAGAAGGAGAAGTCACAGCTTTGAGTGGGTCTATGCAGCTATTTCTTAACTGAGCTCCGAGACCTGCCCTTTGGGTCTTGGTTTTGCTCCAGAGCACACTGCTGGCTTGCTGTTTTCAACCAGGAAGACAATTCAAAGGGTGTTTCCGATTCTTTAGATGGAATTGAGGGTCACAGGCAGCTTGGGGTTTTTGCTTAGCTTTACACTTCTTGGGTCCTCGTTTGTTTCCAGAAGCACCAACTCACTGGCCAGAGGAGGATTGTAGCAAAAGTCTCTAATCTTACTCAGAGGAGGAGCATCTTTCATAGGGTGGGTTTCGTCAGGGTTTTGGAGGGGTGTCTGGCCCAGCTCCTATTGGTTTGACAGTCATACCTGTTTAGCAGGGGATAGCTTTTAGCATACTGGTTTATGACGTGTGTTCGTCACAGTAACCAGGAGGTGGCAGACTTGTATTACAAATGCGTTTCAGTTCTTATTTCCGTGGATGACAGCAAGGTGACAGATTCCAGCAATCCAGCCTGGTTAAATTCCAAGGATTAATGAAAAAGAACATTTCACTTCTTTATCTCTCAGGCAAACCCTATCTATCAATTTATATGGACATCAAGGCTCTCCAGAGCTAGGATCATTCATGATCAAATGTTTTGGAAGGGCTCTTAAACCTCTTGCTTCAGGGTTTCAGCCAAGCTCTAACTAATGGACAGCAGGATGAGAGCTCATGTGAGATGCAGTGTTGGTGTAGCTGTGTTGGTCCCAAGATATTAGAGACACAAGGGGGTGAGGCCATATCTCTTATTGGACCAACTTCTGCTGGGGAGAGAGACCAGCTTTCAAAATAGAGCTCTATATAAACTCGAAAGCTTGTCTCTCTCATCAACAGAAGTTGGTCCAATAAAAGATATTACCTCACCCACCTTGTCTAGCTCATGTGCGAGGCAGATTATCCCATATCTGCCTAGAACCAGAAGAACAGCCAGACTGGGTCAGACCAAAGGTCCATCTAACCTAGTATCCTGTCTGCCAACAGTGGCCAGTGCCAGGTGCCCCAGAGGGAATGAACAGAACAGGTCATCATCAAGTGCTCCATCCCCTGTCGCCCATTCCCAGCTTCTGGCAAACAGAGGCTAAGGACACCATCCCTGCCCATCCTGGCTAATAGCCATTGATGGACTGACCCTCCAGGAACTTATCTAGTTCTTTTTTGAACCCTGTTATAGCCACTGTGGGGATCTTACATCTAGTACTGGCCACTGTCAGAGACAAAGTATTGGATTAGATGGATCTCAGCTCTGATCCACTGAGGAAACTCCTGCGTTCCAATTTTCCTTTTTATGCAATTTCATCCCTATTATTTAATAGCATTCATAATCCTAAGAGATAATCAGTCTTCAGTGAGTGTAACGATCCTTTACAGGAGACCTGTCACAGGTCTGCCTGGTCCTGTAAAGAGCAATACACATTGTTCAGCTTTCATTAGCAGAGGGATCACTCGCAATAATGAACAGCCAGCTAATCCTGTGGCAGTATGATTCTTGTTTGTTTCTATAGTAAGCCAATACAAATCAGGAAAAATAAAGGAAGTGGTAAGTTTCCACTCACTCAAAAGCATTTGTTCCTGTGTCTTGCAGGACACATTCTTCATTGCTTTAAACTGATCTATGATCAGCTGTAACTGTGCCTCCGTGGGTCACAACTGAGGATACCAAATTCAGGACAAACTGCTGAGAAATAGGGCAAACATAACCCCAAACTGGTGGTTATTCTTTCATAAGATATACCCAACCAGCCACAAAAGTGAACTCCTGTTTCACTACACTGGCTAACAAGAAGTCATAAAAGCAGTCTCCTTGGGCATTCTAGGTCTTATATCACCACCAGAAACACTGGATTCACAGATGAGTGGTTCTTTAAAACCAATCTAATCAAATGAAAGGTTCTTCTGATCTCAAAGGACCAGCCACACACCCAGGTCAATATATAACTTAGATCTTACCCAAAAATCACGCTGATGCCAATCCTTTAGTATTGAAAATCTAAAGGTTTATTCATAAAAAGAAAGAAAGGTGAGAATTAAAAATTGGTTAAAGGAATCATATACATACAGTAATGGCAAAGTTCTCGGTTCAGGCTTGTAGCAGGGATGGAATAAACTGCTGGCTTAAGTCAAGTCTCTGGCTTCTTCCAAATCATTGGAAGGTCCTCAATTCCTTGCTTAAAATGCTCCCATTAATATAGTCCATATTCCAGAGGTTTGGGCAGGAAAGAGGTTGGAGCAGGATAGAGGCAAAATTGAGGGGTTTGCAGGGCCTTTTATATCCTCTGCCATGTGGAGGGAAACCCATTGTTCTTACTGTGGAAAATTACAGCAACAAGATGGAGTTTGGAGTCACATGGGCAAATCACATGTCCATGCATTTTGCCTAGTCATTGCAGGAAGCCATTACCTATACTTCAGACAGCACGTTTACATGACAGTCCAGTGTAGATGGGCGTCTCCCCTGGTTCATTGTGAGTTAAACAGCCTTTTGATGGGCCACTCAATTTGAATAGTCTCTCCAAGATGGGTGCTAGCTAACTACCTTGTTAGTTACCCCAGGAGCAAACATTTGAAACACAGGTGTAGCGCCAATATTCATAATTTCAAATACAAAAATGATACGTGCATACAGATAGCATAATCATAACCAGCAAATCATAACCTTTTCAGAGATATCTCACATGCCCCATTTTGTACAAGATTTGTTGCAAATATATAACAGTGGTTGCAACAATGATCTACATGGTGATATTTTAATCAATCAACTAACATCCAGAGCAAAGCACTGGAGAAGAGTTGAAAAGAAAGGCTGAACTAAAAGATGTGTAATATATAATATCTGGCTTAATACCTGGGCTTTAATTTACCATTTTAGCATGTGTTAGAGTACACCTTGCCTTGTCTTTTGGCTGGAGTTTTAGAAGGGGTTGGACTGACATGAAACTCATTACAAACCTTTAAATCCTCCTCAAGACAAGGCCTCAGAAGCCAACATAAATGCAATTATTTCTTAACATAAGAGACCCCATGCCTCCCACAGCACTCAGCAATGTCAGTAGCAGTGTACGGGCCTGGCTCTTCCCCTCTGAGTGGGAGTGACAAGCTAACCATAGACCACAGGGAGATTGTATATCAGCTAGGAGGCAGGCCCTTATCAAATTGGTCTAGAAGACAAAAGCCAGAGCGTCTCATTTGGACATAAGCCAGGAGCCTGGAAGGCCATTTCTGGCACAGGGGGCTGATTACCCATTTTTCAAGCAGGCCAGAATGCTGTTAATGTTACACACAGGACGTTACTTGGTTCCAAAGCAGAGAGTGTATTTCACTTTATAAGGCTGTTTGTGCTGGGCTCCACCTAAATCAAAAGAGAACCAGACTGCTGGCATGTAAAATTGAAAAGGTTGTGGAGGATTTTTTAAAACTAAGGACTGGGAGAAAGCCGACAGGCATGGAGGAGCACTTAGCTTGGGGGGAGACATCCCTTAGGAATGAACTGATTAAAGGGGTAACTCTATATCCTAATAAAGAGGATAGGAGAAACTTGGTAAAGTACAGTAGGAGCTGGGGAGGAACATTCAAACATAAACGAATCTCATTTAAATAATACATATGACATGACTGAATACTGAGAAACTGTACAAGTTCTTATATACAAATGGTAGAAGTCTAAATACTGAGATGGGCGAACTAGAGTGCCTGGCATTATTGATATTGATGTAATAGTCATCACGGAAACTTGGTGGAATGAAGATAATCAATGGGACACGGTAATACCAGCATACAAAATAGATAGGAATGACATAATAGGTCACAGTGGTGGGAGAGGGGTAATATATGTGAAAGAAAGTATAGTCAAATAAAGTAAGAATTGTAAGTGAATCAAACTGTACCACAGAACCTCTAAGAGTAGAAATTCCATGCTTGAACAGTAGGAATATAGCCGTAGGAATATACTACCGACCACCTGACCAGGATGGTGATGGTGATCGTGAAATGAGGAGTTAGATTAGAAAGGATACAAAGGTAGAAACGCAATAGGAATGGGGGATTTCAGCTATCCTCATACTGACTGACCATGTGTCACCTCAGCAAAGGATGCAGACAGAGAAATTCGGACGCCATGACTGCTTGTTGGAGCAGCTAGTCCTGAAACCCACAAGGGGAGAGGAAGTTTTTGATTTAGTCCTAAATGGAGCACAGGATCTGGTCTAAGAGGTGAATATAGCTTAACAGCTCGGTCATCGCAAGCATGATGCAATTGAATTTAACATCCTTGTAGGTGGGGGAAGTACTAAAGACAAAGAAACCCACTGCAGTAGCATTTAACTTCAAAAAGAGGAACTACACAAAAATGACGATCCTAGTTAATGGAATTAAAAGGAACAGTCACAAGAGTGAATTGCCTGCAAACTTCATGGAGACAATTTAAAACATGGTAACAGAAGCTCAGAGTAAATGCGTAGATGAGACAATGGTGTAGGGAGGAGGGGTTTAGATTTATTAGGAACTGGGGGAATTTTTGGGAAATGGGGAGCCTACACAGGAAGGATGGACTCCTCCTAAACAAAATGGAACCAGATTGCTGGCACTTAACATTAAAAAGATCGTAGAGCAGTTTTTAAACTAAGGGCTGGGGGAAAGCCGAGAGGTGCGGAGGGGCACGTGGTTCGGACAGAGACGTCCCTTAGGGGAGGATGTATTAATGGAGATTCTCTATGTCCTAGTAAGGATGAGAGGATGGAAGATGATAAAATACAGATAGGATCTGATGAGAGTCCCATTCAATTACATCATGTAAAGGCAGACACATAAAAAGTGATGAGCTCTGAAAGTGCTAATATACAAATGCTAGAAGTCTAAATAATAAGATGGCTGATCTAGAATGCTACGTATTAAATGAGGATATGGATATAATAGGCATCACAGAAACTTGGTGGAATGAGGATAATTAGTGGGACACAGAAACATCAGGGTAGAAAATATATTGGCAGGACAGAACAGGTCGTGCTGGTGAGGGAGTGGCACTATCTGTGAAAGAGAGCATCGAATCAGATGAAGTAAAAATCTTAAATGAACCAAACTGTACCATAGAATCTCTATGGATAGTAATTCCATGCTCTAATAATAAGAATATAGCAGTAGGGATATACTACTGACCACCTGACCAGGATGGTGATAGTGACTGTGAAATGCTCAGGGAGATTAGAGAGGCTATACAAATAAAAAACTCAGTAATAATGGGGAATTTCAACTGTCCCCATATAGACTGAGTACATGTCTCCTTAGGACGGGATGCAGAGATAAAGTTTCTTGACACCTTAAATGACAGCTTCTTGGAGCAGCTAGTCCTGAAACCCACAAGGGAGAGGCAATTCTTGATTTAGTCCTAAGTGGAGCACAGAATCTGGTCCAAGAGGTGAATATAGCTGGACCACTTGGTAATAGTGGCCATGATATAATTAAATTTAATATCCCTGTGGCGGGGAAAATGCCACAGGAGCCCAATATGTTAGCATTTTATTTCAGAAAGGGGAATTACACAAAAATGAAGAAGTTAGTTAAACAGAAATTAAAAGGTACAGTGCCAAAAGTGAAATCCCTCCAAGCTGCGTGGAAACTTTTAAAAGACACCATAATAGCGGCTCAACTTAAATGTATACCCCAAATTAAAAAACATAGTAAGAGAACCAAAAAATGGCCACCATGGCTAAACAACCAAGTAAAAGAAGCAGTGAGAGGCAAAAAAGGCATCCTTTAAAAAGTGAAAGTTAAATCCTAGTGAGGAAAATAGAAAGGAGCATAAACACTGGCAAGTGAAGTGTAAAAATACAATTAGGAAGGCCAAAAAAGAATTTGAAGAACAGTTAGCTAAAGACTGAAAAAGAAAAGCAAAATTTTTTTAAGTACTTCGCAAGCAGGAAGCCGGCTAAACAACCAGTGGGGCCACTGGACAATCAAGATGCTAAAGGAGCACTCAAGGACGATAAGGCCATTGCGGAGAAACTAAATGAATTCCTTGCTTTGGTCTTCGTGGCTGAGGATGTGAAGGAGATTCCCAAACCTGAGCCATTCTTTTTAGGTGACAAATCTGAGGAACTGTCCCAGGTTGAGGTGTCATTAGAGGAGATTTTGGAACAAAATTGATAAATTAAACAGCAATAAGTCACCAGGACTAGATGGTATTCACCCAAGAGTTATAAAGGAACTCAAATGTGAAATTGCAGAACTACTAACTGTGGTTTGTCACCTATAATTTAAATCAGCTTCTGTACCAAATGACTGGAGGATAGCTAATGTGAGGTCAATTTTTAAAAAGGGCTCCAGAGGTGATCACGGCAATTACAGGCCAGCAAGCCTGACTTCAGTACCGGGCAAACTGGTTGAAACTCTAGTAAAGAACAGGATTGTCAGATACATAGATGAACACAATTTGTTGGGGAAGAGTCAACATGGTTTTAGTAAAGGGAAATATTGCCTCACCAATCTACCATAATTCTTTCAGAGGGTCAACAAGCATATGGACTAGGGTGGTCCAATCAAGATAGTGTATTTGGACTTTCAGAAAGCCTTTGACAAGGTACCTCACCAAAGACTCTTGAGTAAACTAAGTAGTTATGGAATAAGAGGGAAGGTCCTCCCGTGGCTCCCTAACTGGTTAAAAGATAGGGAACAGTAGGAATAAATCATCAGTTTTCACAGTTGAAAGAGGTAAATAGCAGGGTCCCCCCAAGGATCTGTACTGATCTATGTATGATCTAGAAAAGGGGGTAAACAGCGAGATGGCAAAATTTGCAGATGATACAAAATTGCTGAAGGTCATTACGTTCAAAGCTGACTGTGAAGGGTTACAAAGGGGTCTCACAAAATTGAGTGACTGGGCAAAAAACCAAAATGGCTGATAGGGTGACCAGATCGCAAGAGTGAAATATCAGGACACATCGGGCAGGGGGTGAAGGGCAAGAAAGAGAGCCACAGGTGCACAGCCCCGACTGGAGCCATGAGAGGGGGCGCATAGCCCTAGGAAGCTGCAAGAGGAGTGTACGGACCCTGCTGCAGCCTGTACAACAAGCCACAGGGCAAGAACTCAAGGATTCATAGCCCCAGCTCCAGCCCCCAGCAGAAGCCACGGGGCCAGGGGCACAGGTTTCTCCTCCCTCCCTCCCTCCCTCCCAGTGCCCTCCCCCACAGCCCCACCACCACAACTAAACAATGCCCCACACAAGCCCGCACTGCCCAGTGCCCTGACACACAAAGATCTCCCCCACTGCCCAGCACCCCCCAACAGGCCTCCACTGCCTAGCACCCCAAAGCACACAAACCTCCTCCACTGCCCAGCGCCCTCCACACCCTCACAGCCCAGCACCCCATACACACCTGCCAGACACTCACTCCATCACACCCTGCCCCCTTCCCTGGCTGCACTCACCAGCCCTGCTGGGAGGTCTCTGGCTCCCAGGGTCAGAGCGGCGAGGGGGTCTCCAGACTCTCCACGTGCTGCGCCCGCCACAAGCACAAGCTCCGTGGCCCCCAGGGGCTGGGAAAAGCGCCAATGAGAGTTGCTGGAACCGCAGAGCGAGGCTTGCAGGCGCCGGCAGTGTGCAGAGAGTCGTCCCCCCCCCCCCCCCGCCCCTAAGAGCCAGAGGGACCTGCCAGCGGGTGAGGTGGGGAGTCCCGGCAGTGCTTACCTGGGGCGGCTCCTAGGAAGCATTTGGCAGGTCCCTCTGGCTCCTAGGGTCGGGTCGGGTCGGGTGGGTGGGGTGGGGGAGGTCGCCTGCAAGCCCTGCCCCTGCGGATCTGATTGGGCAGGAGGGAGCCGATGCAGCAAACGGAGACCTCCTCCGCCTCTGTGCCCAGGGGCCGCCCGACCTGCAGGCTCCTGCCAGCGGGCAGGTGCACGCACGGCTGAGAGCTGCCCCAAGAAGTGCCGCCACGCGAGCCCCGGGACTTTGGCGGTGATGGTGAGCGGTCCGTCCCCGATATCGGGACAAAGGGCGTCCCGACTGGGACAAATGGGTTAAAATCGGGACTGTCCCAATAATATCGGGATGTCTGGTCACCCTAACGGCTGATGAAATCCAACGTTGATAAATGCAAAGTAATGCACAGTGGAAAAGATATTCCCAACTATATATTCAGAATGATGGGGCCTAAATTAGCTGTTACTACTCAAGAAAGAGCTCTTGCAATCATCGTGGATAGTTCTCTGAAAACATCCACTCAGTGTGCAGGAGCAGTCAAAATGCTGACAGAATGATAGGAACTACAAGCAAAGGAGTAGATAAAACAGAAAATATTATAATGTGTGACAAAGTTCCTCCTCTACCTTGGTGGGTCTTGCGCTTATTGGCAGATTTGCTCGCCTTGGAGCTTCACAGCAGCCCTCAGTTTGGCCGTTTTTATGAACCCACAGTCCAGGTCAACTCCTCCTGTGTCTGACCAGGAGTTGGGAGGTTTTGGGGGAACCCAGGCCCACCCTCTTCTCCGGGTTCCAGCCCAGGGCCCTGTGGAATGCAGCTGTCTAGAGTGCCTCCTGGAACAGCTGTGCGACAGCTACAACTCCCTGGGCTACTTCCCCAAGGCCTCCTCCCCACACCTTCTTTATCCTCACCATAGGACCTTCCTCCTGGTGTCTGATAATGCTTGTACTCCTCAGTCCTCCAACAGTCCGCGTTCTTACTCTCAGCTCCTGGCGTCTCTTGCTCCCAGCTCCTTACATGCGCACCACAAACTGAAGTGACTCCTTTTTAAACCCAGGTGCCCTGATTAGCCTGCCTTAATTGATTCTAACAGCTTCTTGATTGGCTGCAGGTGTTCTAATCAGCCTGTCCGTCTTAATTGTCTCCAGAAGGTTCCTGATTGTTCTGGAACCTTCCCAGTTACCCAGGGAAAAGGGACCTACTTAATCTGGGGCTAATATATCAGCCTTCTATTACTCTCCTGTAGCCATCTGGCCTGACCCTGTCACAAACGCCACTATATAAATCCATGGTATGCCCACACCATGAATTCTGCATGCAGTTCTGGTTGCCCCTTTTTGAAAAAGATATTTTAGAACTGGAAAAGACACAGATGGACAACGAAAATGATTTGGGGTATGGAACAGCTTCCTTATGAGAGGAAATTAAAAAGACTGGAATTGTTCAGATTAGAAGAGACAAGACTAAGGGGGGTTATGATAAAGGTCTATAAAATCATGACTGGTGTGGAGAAAGTGAATAGAGAAGTGTTATTTACCCCCTTCACATAACACAAGAACCAGGGGTCACCTAATGAAATTAATAGGCAGCAGTTTTTAAATAACCATAAGGAAGTACTTCTTCACACAACACACAATCAACCTGTGGAGCACATTACCATGGGATGTTGTGAAGGCCAAAAGTATACTGGTTTCAAAGAAGAATTAGATAAGTTCATGGAGAATGGTCCATCAATGGCCATTATCCAAGATGCCAGTAGCTCCGGGTGTCTCTAAGCCTCTGACTGCCAGATGCTGAAAGTGGATGACAGGGGAGGGATCACTCAATAATTGCCATGTTCTGTTCATTCCCTCTGAAGCATCTGGCATAGGCCATGGTTGGAAGACAAGATATTGGGCTAGGTGGACCGCTAGTCTCATGGAATCATAGAATATCAGGGTTGGAAGGGACCTCAGGAGGTCATCTAGTCCAATCCCCTGCTCAAAGTAGGACCAATCCCCAACTAAATCAACTAAGTCTGACCCAGTATGGCCATTCTTATGCCTCTGCATCACTTAGTTCACTCTGGAGTGAGAATAAGGCATGGTCCCAGGGGCAAGATGGGAGAGCAACATCTGGGGTTGGGCTTGAGATGAGCTGGCATGTGGAGGAGGGCATAAGAAGAAGCCCATGTTGTGAAGAAGCAGCAGTGCCTCCTCATAACCAACCCTGAGCTGTGCTGAGTCATCATCTCAACTCACCGTGTGGAAGAAAGATGGGATTAAGCGAGGTATGCAGCTGGGAGAAGCTCCGCCTCCTAACCAACAGGTTTCGAAAGCTTACCCAGACAAAGCTGAGTGTCAGAATTTTGGCTGAATGGGGTGGGGTGGGTCAGGCACCGAAGAGGCAACATGTCGCCAAACCCTGCCCTGTCTCCATGGCTATTTATTGTGCTAAGTACTGGGTGGAGCTTTGATTTCTCAGCTATCCGTGTTGGCAAATGCTGAGCAGTTAATGGCAGCCATTGGAACCGGGAGAGCCTAACTCACTATGGAACTAGGCCCGATCCAAACCCTGCTGCTATGGGAACAATGTTAGCACCTGCTCTGCTGAAGGGTGGAGCTCACATGGCTAACTCGGAAGTGGATCGTGGCAGGATATTGGTGCTCAGCGGAGAAGCTCATCATAGGAAAATGAGGCCTGATTTTGACCTCCCTTGGCCTGGTCTCACCCACCATTTCAGTGGAGCTATTTCTGATTTAAACCAGCCTCAGATGAGAATTGAGCCCAGGCCAAAGAATCTGGCCAATTGGCCTTCGCGTCAAAACGGCCCAGAGTTTCTGTACTACTGAGGCGAAAATGAGCAATGAAACCTTGTGAAAGGGCCGCTCCAGTATGAGAAGCAGAGGGTGAAATTTACCCCTGCTATGGCCCCTCTACACAGGAGTGAATTTCAGCTCCACAGTGCCATACCAGCCACAAAAGCCTTTAGTATCAGGATATCAGCACATTCAGCGGTGGTTGGGAACCACAGTAATAAGATACAGGGCTATTTTGATCTATCTTCTGGCCTGTCTAAATTGGGAGACATTACACTGAAGTTCCTGTGGTTACATTGGTGTAAAAGTAGTGAGAGATCAAAATGGGACTCATGTTTATTATAACTGAACACATATGTTCCCAGGGATCAGCTATTATTTAACAGGCATTAACAAAGCTATTACAGTTAAATTGCGCGGACAGTTAATTCAGTTCCAGGATGCTTCATCTGAAGCGTTATGGCTTTAATTTACCACCTTGCTGCTGGCATTGAAGTATAAATGCCAGGCAGGAGATTTACACCATTAAAAAAGCGGTACTTTTTGGAAGGCGAAAACGGCTAGGCCAGATGTTTCCGCCAGTGTGCAGAATTCCATTGAGCCATGAAGAACGGAGAATGGCTTAAGGATGTTTTCCACGGTGCTTGGTAATGGAGATTTTATATATTCAAATGCTGACGCAGCAGCAGAAAAAGTCTTGCTAAGTTAAAGTACACTGGAACAGCTGAAAGTACTAGAGGACAGAAAGTAGTGACTCACTGCTCGTGAGGATCTGCAGCTGCGTGCGCACTCTTGCCTTCTGCTGGGTGGAATGTTCGACATGCCCAAATGGGTGTGTTTCACTATGTGGAGGCTGGAGGCCTGCAACAGGGATATAAATGCAAATACCAGTGAGGCGAAGGGCGGTGCTCAGACAGATTTGCAGAAGTGCCTAGGAAATGTTACCTGTGCGCTGGCCCTGGTTTGCTTTCATTCTCCATTTGCTCAAGTCATCGAGGACGGTGGGTTTTTATTTGATTGGAGCCGAGTTCTATTCTGATTGACCCACGGGTGCAGTTTAGCAGAGGGACACAGCTTATGTATGAATGGTAACTTGTGCGCAGCAGCAGAACAAGGTCCATAGACCACTTAAGGCCCATTGACATGTGTCAAGGCTGATTCCCCACTCTGGCACTTCGAGTGCAGAAGGTGGGGGCCCGCAAGGATTCTAAAAATTAATATTGGCCACTCCAGGCTGGTATTAAACTCTCAAGTTTACAGCTTCTCTCTGACCTTGGCTTGGTAAATGCTGCCACCGTCTAAGTGCAAACCCCACCCCCGTTTTGAGAACCCAGGAAGGAGCACTTGGTAATTCCTTCTTGTGGGGTACCCTCAAGCCCCCCTCTCCCCCGGGAAGAGCTGAGAAAGAAAACAAAGGAAATCAGCTGTTGCCACCAGCTAATTAAACAACGTGCACAAACCTCTTAGGACACAAAAAACCCAATCCTGTTCTTAAAAAAGGTCAATTTATATTAAAAACAAAAAGAAAGAAAATACATCTGGCACTTAGGGTATTGCTAGATTTAAAAAGAGCAAATATAATAATTAAACCTCAAGAATGGTTTTCTTGAGGTGCAGCTTAAAGGTTACAAGCAAAACAAGAGCACCTGGGGTTAGCACAGAGGAATCCACGAGCCTTACAGAAATAAAAGAAATAACCCTCATCGCGTCTTCCTAGACATTCCCTGATCTCCTTCATATCTGGGGTTCCAGATAAGTAGTTTCAAGATATGATTTGATGATTTTTCATACCTGTTTTTAAAAGCTTCTTACAGCATTGCTGCTCTGTGTCTCCTCTCTCCGGAGAGCAACAACAGACAGACAAAGGAAAAGTTTTTTTCCAATTTTAAAAAGTTCTAGCCCTCCCATAGGCTCTTTTGGTCAGGTGCCCACTCCTTCCTTTTACCTATGGGCTTTTTCAACCCTTTACAGGTAAAGCAAGTAGAGAACAGCTACTAACAGCGGTTTTGTAGCTAACTGGCTGGGCGGGTGTCCATAAAAATGAGCTACCCTCCCCCACTTCATTTATCACAACAGGTGTAGGCATTGTGTCGGCCTGCCGACAGGGGTGAATTTCACTTTGTGGGCCAGATCCTCAGATGGTGTAAATCAGTTTAGCTAACAGAGCTAATTTACACCAGCTGAGGATCTTGTCCTAGGTAAGTATGGGACCACAATCATTTACAAGAAGTCAGTTTGGTTGGGATAGACGTGGGTGCGACTGGATCTGGGTCTGGTTCCGATCTTCCCCAGGCTGGTGAGTGTTTGGGCCCAGGATTTTTGCCCCATCTCCAGTTTATAGTGTTAGTTATTAGCAACTTTTAAAAAATAATTCAAATAAGTCTCAAACAAGCTGACGGCTTTGCATGATAAGCGCCTAGTTGCTAGCTCTGTCATCTATGTGCATTTTTCCTGATAGCCAAATGATCCTAGTTAGATTCTGCATCATAATGTTACTGTGTTTGTGCCTCAGCACGAGCACATCATAATATCCATGCAATGCCATCGAGTAGCGATGCAACATCACAGGACCCATCCTCAACAGAGGACTCTGATCCTCTTGGGATGCAGGACAAACTGATGAAAATTCAGGAATAGTAGTAAACTCCCTGGCAAAATAATGCATGTGAGTTAGGAGACATAAAACCAAGCGCCTTGCAAATAAAAAGAACAGGAGGACTTGTGGCACCTTAGAGACTAACCAATTTATTTGAGCATAAGCTGCATCCGATGAAGTAGCTCACGAAAGCTTATGCTCAAATAAATTGGTTAGTCTCTAAGGTGCCACAAGTCCTCCTTTTCTTTTTGCAAATACAGACTAACATGGCTGCTACTCTGAAACCTTGCAAATAAAGTAACTGCTTGTTTCCTGTTTGCTTCAGCTACCCAGGGCAGCTAAATCATCCTCAGCATGAAACAAGGTCTTGTTTTGCAGTGTTCTTTTTACCTAGATCCATAGATTCCAAGGCCAGAAGGGACCATTGTGATCATATAGTCTGACCTTCTGTATAACACATGACATAGAATTTCCCCAAAATAATTCCTATTGCATATTTAAAGTCTGTCTGCCTACAACTGCTCAGTGAACTGGATTCTAGATCAAACTTTCTTCTTTAATAAGCTGGGATCAGTTCTTTATTTTGCAACTTTGTTGTAGATTTTGAAACTAGAATTTAACATCATGATTGTTCTTTTCCCAGTTAAAAGCATATGATAAATAACATAGCCAATACATTTGAATGCTGTCACTTATTTATTATTATAGTTGCACTTGCAAGTTGTAATAGATAGTTGACATTTTTCCAGTGGAAAGATTTCCTGATGAAAAAATACAGTTTTGTCCCAATGCTGAAATTTTCCCAGGAAAATGTCCAGTCTGATAAAAACAAATATTTCCCAGTGTGAAACGTGGAAGTGAAAATTCTCATTTCATTTCAATTTAAACTGATTTTTGTTTCTTCTGTGGTGTGAAAAATACCAAAACACCATTCTAAATCAAAACTAAATTAATTCACTTTGTTTCCAAAACACTTATTCCAAATGAAAATTATCCTGTCAAATCAGTTTGAAACTTCCCATGGGAAAAACAGCATTTTCCAGCTGACATATGGAGCAAAGACTTATTACAAATTTCTGGCCAGAAATGTTTTGGTTTTCTGATCTGTTCTGGCCGCAGTTGAGATCAGGGCCCCATCATACTGGATGCTGAACAGACTGTGAGAGGCAGTTTCGCCCGCCTGGAAGAATTTACAATCTAAACAGATAAGTTGAACAAAGGGCGGAAAAAAGGATGTTTTATTATCTAAACCCAGATACAGAGAGATAGCAGACTGGAATCAAATAAACAAAATCTATCCCAAAACATCGCTCAAACACATGAAACATACCAAAACATTTTTAGGTTCAAAGAGTTTGGGTGACATCTTTTGTTTTCCTTTTGTCACAATATATGGAATCTAGTCTCCATGGAGTTTACTTCCACTTCTCACATGATGATCTACAGAATCACAGTCCTGCTTAACACAGGAGACATTTATTAAAGAAAAAAATAACAAACTATAGATACAAACAGGCTTCCACACAGCTTGAGTTCCAGCTTTTGTTTACCAAGGTCCACACACCCTGTTGGGAACTCAGTATGCCACAGAGAGACATCTAGGGGGTGAATCATATACTGCAAATAAGTACAACAGGACAGTTTTGACCAACCCAGAAGCAGTGCTGCCGCAATGCCCTGACTGTGCTTTACAAAAGAAGAATCGATATTGTCTCTACTTTGTACATCGGGCAGTACAGAGTGCGGACATACATTGACCAAGGTCACACAATGAATCCGTGCCAGCACAGGAAACAGAACAGATCGCCTGACTCCCAGATCATCTACTTTAACTGGTTGCATTCCCTTCTTGCCTGGAAATTAACATGTTAATTTGAATGCAAGATATTCATTAAACTAATTCTATATACAACTATCATTTTGGTTACCCCTAAGGACTGAAGCTGAGTACATACCCAGGGTCTTCGGTGGCTAACTGAGCATATAAGCCTCTACCACTTCAGATAAAAGACTAAATCGGCTAGCTCATTCATGTGCTCAGTGGATCAGCGTTGGAAGGGGATGCAAAATCTACTGCATTCAAGGGCACAAACAATTCCAAAAGGGGCATGGAGGAGGCGAGCCTGCGACCCCCTCCCCATGCACACACTAGTTCCCAAAGTCGGATAGGTATGGTAACAGGAATGGGCCGTACCACTCCCTGGGTATGTCTACACTGCAATCAAGAGACATGAGTGCAACAGGTGTGGACACACCTGACTTAGCATTCAAGCTGGCTCTCTAAAATTAGAAGGGAAGCTGCTGCATCAGAGGCTAGCCACCCAAGACCCTGAGTATGTGCTCAGGCACCTAGGCCGTGCTGCTGTGGCTTCACTGACATGATTATTCCAGCGAGCTAGGTCCAAACTAGTTTGTGATGTACCCTGCACTCTCAGAGGACTGTCTCTTCTCTGTGCGGGCTTTTGCCTGTCTGGCATAGCCTGGCCTTTAAGTGAGACACAGCTATGATCCACGATGAGAAAGGATAGCCCAGCAGCCTGGGTGTTATGCTGGGCTGTAGAAAACCTGTGATCAATTCCCTACTCTGTCATTCTTAGTGTGATTTCTAAGAAGGGCCAGATTTTTAAAGGTGCAGAGAAGAGCCACATGGGATTTTCAGAAGACCCTGTCTGTATCTCAGTTCCTATCTGTAAAATGGGGAAACCACTTCTCTCTCTCATTATCTACTGTGAGGTGCTCCGATGCAAATTTCAAATGTCAAAGTGCCTTAAAGTGCCTTAAATAGATGTAATTTACCAGGCAGCCCATGATGTACACATCTTCATGTGAATGTAATGAACGAGGAACCTGGGTCTTTCAACAAGATCTTTAAATAAGATTGCTGCCCTTAACTTGCTTGAATAAATCTGCATTAATTGCTAGCGTTATTAGCAACAGAATTGCTTCTTAATTGATTCAGGGCAGCACAATCTACTTTGCTAAACATTAGTTAAATGCTCCATTGATTGTCTACAGCTTGGAGGGGGAAGAAACCCTGAGGTGTATTTCAGTCACTTAATTTAGTTAATTAGTGGAACTGCTTAGTTTTCATTCATATGCTAGTTACTAAATTATAACAAATGCTGCCTAGCAGGGAGTCTTCATTTACACGCTTCCCTACCCCTAATAAATCTGATTCCCTTTTCACTTATTGGTAAATCAGGAGTAACTCCATTGCAATTGAGGGGTTAAACCAGTGTGAGAAGAGAATAGGGCCCAATAAGTTAAGGGGTGACTTGATCACAGTCTGTAAGCACTTATGTGGGAAACAAATGCTTGATAATGGCCACTTCAATCTAGCGGACAAAGATCTAACACAATCCAGTGGCTGGAATTTGAATCCAGATGAATTCGGACAGAAAATCAGGTGTACATTTTTAACAATGAGGGTAATTAACCATTGGAGCAATTTACCAAGTGTGGTGGATTCTCCATCAAGGGCAATTTTTAAATCAATTGGATTTTTATAAAAAGATCTGCTCTTATTCAAAAAGGTGAGGGGGAGGGGAACAGACTATGATCTGTGTTATACAGGAGTCGATAGCCGATGGGTTTTCTTAAAGTTCCAGCTCCTGGAGTCACGTGAATACATGAGAGTCTCAGGTCTCATTTGAAAAGAATCACAGTGGTCCCTTCTGGACTTGGAATATAAAAAAGTAATTGATGTCATAAATGCACATGAAGATTTCACATAGGCACTTTTAGCCTCTGTTATTTTAGAACATTAGCTGCTAATCAGCTCAGCTCTCTGAAACGCCTTGTTTCCCTTAGTGTTTGCAGATCCCCAGGAATTGCCTATAACAGAAATTAGGGTAAGCCAACAGGTTCAAAAACAATTCTATACCCTCTGCCCCAATGCCAGGAGCTCAGATAGTTTGGCGATGACAGTGTTGCTAATCCCCAGTGTTAAAAAAAGAACCATGAGACTGGCCCTCAGAAAATCATGAGATTTAAAATAAGTTAAATGAATGTTGGGTTCTTTTTGTCTGCCTTCTGCTGATTGAGATTTCAGGCAGTCATGTTTTCAAGCTTTTTCTCTGCAGCTATGAGGCCCATACACTTCTTTTTAAATGAGACCTGAGAGTCTCGTGTAATCACATGACTCCAGGCCCTGGAACTTTAAGGAAAAGCATCAGCTATTGTGAGACTCACAATACAATTGTAGGCCCTGGCAATGCTGGGGGAGGTGAGAACTTGAATAGAACTGAATCTCTAGCTGAATTTGAAGTAGACTTTATGAAAAATATTCTGAAGTGGTAGAACCCTGGGATGTTTCTTGCCCCATCTCTGGTGCGAAAGCCTGGCTCCACAAACATCAAGGGGAGTTTTGCCATTGACTTCTTAGGGCCAGGATTTTAACCCCAGCCCCTGGCAATGGAACCTGGCAGAAGGGTCACTGTAATCATCTCATCTGACCTCCTGTGTAACATCCCCTGAATTAAATTCCTGTTGGAACTAGAGCATAGCTTTCAGGGGAAAACAGAGTCCAATCTTAATTTAAAAACTAGTTTCCATGGAGCATCCACCATTTCAGCTGATCATTTTTTGTGGAGTCCTAAATCAGGCCCTCCCACGATTTGTCGCACTGCACTATGAGTAATCTTTCCCCTTTGAAGTCTTTGTCTCTTTAGAAATAACTAAACAAGTTAAGATTCAGGAAGGAGCAAATGCGTTCGCGAATCCCATCAATTCCCTTGCCCAAATCTTCTCGGATTTCGATAAGGAAAGCAAAGCGTGTCAGTCATTTTAGCTCCTTTGTTGTAATACATGCTTTTGGGGGACCTGTGTTTAAATCCATATTTAATAAAGGAACACAAAGTAGCTTGTTGTAAAAATTACACTTCCCTTTCCCAGCCTCCCAGCAGTGAAAAGTGATTTAGCTCTTTGATGGTTTGAGAGCTGAACATAGAAAGAAAACATCAAAAGCGGGATCAGAGCTGATTGTTAATTTAAAAGGGAGATGTTTTTTCAGAGGAGGTGGCTGCCTTCAACTGTGTGTGTCCGGGAACTGAAAAAGATGGTTTTCAGAAGCCGAATAGCAAAGAAGCCAGCAGGATGTTAATGCAAAGATAAGGAAGAGATTTAAATTGCGCACGGAGGGGAGAATATTTATTATTTACAGCAATGGTTCTCAACCAGGGATCCGGGACAAAAGCAGGTTTCAGGGAGGGGGGTGCGCCAAGCAGGACCAGCATTAGACTCCCTAGGGGCACAGGGCAGAAAGCCAAAATCCCACCACATGGGGCTGAAGTTCGGGGCTATGAGCCCTACCATCCGGGGCTGAAGCTGAAGCCTGAGCAATGTAGCTATGTGGGGGCCCCTGTGGCATGGGGCCCCAGGCAATTGCCCGGGTTGCTACCCCATAACGCTGGCCCTGGCTTTTATATGCAGAAAACAAATTATTGTGGCACAGATGGGCTGTGGCATTTTTATAGCATGTGGGTGGGTTGGGTGGGGGGGGCTCAGAAAGTAAAAGGTCGAGAACCCCTGATTTGCAAGGTGTCACCAGTTAGTCGCTGGCAGGCCGGGATCTTCCCACGGCACAGGAGACAGGGAAAAGGAGGATAGACCAGTTCTTAAGACCATGTGGGTATTTATTTCACTAGCACTTGCATTCACTTCCACAGCCCCGTAAGTGTTCAGTGTGCTCGAAGTCTGTTCCCTTCAGAGGAGCCCCTTGTCTCTATGTAGGCAAGCCATGGCCTGGGTGGGCCCAAAGTCCAGATCCAGTCCCTTCTTTCCAGACTCTGCCATGCTTCACGGTGCCACCGCAGTCTGACCTGGTGCTGCCTTGAGCAGCCCCCTCACCAGGGCCATTTCTCTCTCCTCTCCCTCACACTGCTTTACTGGCACACCTTTCCCCGGTGCCATCTGCCCTCCAAGTCAGAGGAGCCTGTATTTTATAGGGCCACAGACTCCTCCCCCTCCCAGCATGCTTTGCTGAAAGCATATTAATAGCCAGGGCTCCCTTCCCCAGCTCTATCAGAGGATGAAACCAGCTGGATTGTGCCAGAGCCAGGTAGGCACAAGGCTACTTCCTGCTAAGTCTGGCTTCTCAAAGGCTATTTTTTCCTTCTTCCACTGTGACAGTTACTTTGTCACTCCAGGGCTCTGTGCCGTTCCCTTCCTTTTCCTGATGCTAGAGCAGATCAGTTTCATGAAGCTATAAAGGTCTATATGATGCCCTATTACAGAGTTAAATTTTGGGGTGAGGGAGGTGAGACAGACATGTTATTTCAGCCTCCACCCACTGCATAAGCACCACCTACTTGAGACAGAGGCCTCTCAGTTGCCTGCAAATGTTAAAACTATGATCACAAGGGCTTCAATCCCCTTTGGTGGAATTTTTCTACATCCATGTTGTTCCCTCCAGATGTGGCTTCTCCTTGGTGGGGTTCAGCTGATCCTCTGGGCTCAACTCCTCTCCCCTCATTGGGGCTTGGATGTTCTGCCAGGCTTTTTGGAATTAGCTTCTTCATGGCTGGTTTAAAAGAAACTAAATGGTAGCTTTCTTCTAAGTAGCCTCTGCTCAGGATATCAAAATGAGCTGTCACTCACATTACTAGGTGCAACTCTCCAGAATCTGAACCTCTCCTTTCTCACCTGCTTTGATCTCCACAGAAAGAGTGAGCAATGCTGATGTTTAAATTGTCATCATTGAACATCCATGTCCAAAAAACCATGGAGATGAATGGGGGAGCTGACACCTGTCAGAGCTCTTGTCTCAGGCTCTCTGCAAACTCAGGCAGGCATTACCGCAAGAGTTCATATTTTGAAGGTTTCCTGCCCAATCATAAGGGTCAGAGACTTACTTTAAAAAAAAATGAAAGCTGAAATTCTGAAGAATAAGATGGGAGATTGAAAGAGGTAACGGTACATCCTACTGCTCTGTAAGTCAGTGAGGAATCACCAACCTTGCTTTATTAACCCAAAAGGATCCAACTAAATGCACAGTGTCTCGAACTACTCTCAACCACCCAGTCAGGATCTTACCCAGCCATCATCTTCCCCCATAATAAGCTGAAGCTATTAATAATATAGTTCAAAAGGTGGTCACATGACCTCTGGGGGGGAGTTGTAGGTCCTCCCCAAGCAACTACAGAATGCCAACTCTTAAAGGGCCCAAGAGCTATAACAGGTGCACTGAGGTTCATACCTGTGCCCTAAAGCCCTGTTACGTGGCCCAGCACTAGTCCTGCCCAATTGTGGGAACAGAAACAACAAAAGGTTAAAAAGCTGACATAAAGAAAGAATATAAAACCTTGCATTGTAAGATATTATCAGGCCTATGGGGAAATGATACAATCTCCTACACAGACAGAGGACTATATACTGCATTAACTAATAGCTTACATTTCCAGGTGATCTTCACAGTGAAAAAGGTTGGAAACTTTCCATTCCAAGTGGACATTAACATTGGCATTTAGAGAGTCCCAGAATGCTTTGCATTGATTTCTTGTGTGATGGTGGAACAGCAAGATATGCAGGAAATGCAATTACATCATACTGGTTGGAAGGGAGCAAGCCATAAAATAAATGCTAGTTAGAGCAGAAATTGTCCTGAAATGCACCCAACCCCTTCCTAATAAGCAGCCCAGGCTCTCACTCTTATTAAAATAGAAAACTGATCACACAAAGTCCAAAGTGAAAGGAGGCGGAGTACACCATGTCTAATTACTTCCTCTGAGCAATGAAGAAATACAGAAATCATCTCAGCAAGTTTGCAGATGACACTAAACTGGGAGGAGAGGCAGATACGCTGGACGGTAGGGATAGGATACAGAGGGACCTGGACAAATTGGAGGATTGGGCCAAAAGAAATCTGATGAGGTTCAACAAGGACAAGTGCAGAGTCCTGCACTTAGGATGGAAGAATCCCATGCACCGCTACAGACTAGGGACCGAATGGCTAGGCAGCAGTTCTACAGAAAAGGACCTAGGGGTTACAGTGGATGAGAAGCTGGATATGAGTCAACAGTGTGCCCTTGTTGCCAAGAAGGCTAATGGCATTTTGGGCTGCATAAGTAGGAGCATTGCCAGCAGATCGAGGGACGTGATCGTTCCCCTCTATTCGACACTGATGAGACCTCATCTGGAGTACTGTGTCCAGTTTTGGGCCCCACACTACAAGAAGGATGTGGAAAAATTGGAAAGAGTCCAGTGGAGGGCAACAAAAATGATTAGGGGGCTGGAGCACATGACTTATGAGGAGAGTGGGAACTGGGGATGTTTAGTCTTCAGAAGAGAAGAATGAGCAGGGGATTTGATAGCTGCTTATCAAAGGGGGTTCCAAAGAGGATGGATCTAGACTGTTCTCAGTGGTACCAGATGACAGAACAAGGAGTAATGGTCTCAAGTTGCAGTGGGGGAAGTCTGAGTTGGATATTAGGAAACACTATTTCACTAGGAGGGTGGGGAAGCATGGAATGGGTTACCTAGGGAGGTGGTGGAATCTCCTTCCTTAGAAGTTTTTAAGGTCAGGCTTGACAAAGCCCTGGCTGGGATGATTTAGTTGGAGATTGGTCCTGTTTTGAGCAGGGGGTTGGACTAGATGACCTCCTGAGGTCCCTTCCAACCCTGATCTTCTATGATTCTATGATTCTTGCTGCAGTGCTCTGATGTACCTGGTCCCAGATTTTATTCACCTGCCTATTCCTCCTTTTACAGCTAATAATAATGGTAATATTTAACATCCACCCCAGCATGTGGCAACATCACGGGACTCAATCCTCAGTTGCAACTGGTGCTCAGCAGAGTTTGGGTTGGGGGACTTTTTGTTACCTTCCCACACACATACCCACCCCTGGGGCTGGGCTGGAGTCAGTTCAGTTCAGCCCTCAGCACAATACACTCATGTCCCACTGCAATGGCTTCCAAGGGGCTATTCCTCCTGCTCTGATTAACAAAATGGGTCCCAAAATGTTTTGCAATGTCCTGTGTGAGCTGATATGCAGGATTTGAATTGTGGTATGGTGGTACAGCATTGTGCCTGGAGGGCTGTATGAAGTTTGCACGCACCTTCCTCTTACAGCCATCCGTAGCCAGGCTGCAGTGTGATCTAGTTGCTAGTGAACTGGGGTGGGGTGCAGAAGACTTGGGTTCTATATCTGACTCTGTGACCTTAGGCAAGGCTCTGTGCCTCAGTTTACCCATCTGTAAAATGGGGGTAATGATACTGCCCTTCTTGATAAAGTGCTATGAATGAAAAGGCGAGATAATTACTAGGTATTCTTATAAACCATCACCTGGGACTAAGAGAAAAGAAAAGGAGTACTTATGGCACCTTAGAGACTACCCAATTTATTTGAGCATAAGCTTTCGTGAGCTACAGCTCACTTCATCAGATGCATACTGAATCCTTTATAGCAACAAATCATGAACTAAAGAACTAGGGTCCAGCTCCTCAAGGGTGTTGGTAACTCTCATTGATTTCCCTAGTTCTAGGGTCCCGGGCCAAACACCACTATGTTAATGAGAGGCTTTTCATTGATTACAAAGGACTTTGGATCGGGCCCTAAGCCCTCTGCTTGGGAGCTGTAGCAGAGCCTGTGGGTAAGGCACCAAGTGAACTGCACATCCTACACTGAACGATGTGTTACAGTCACCCGTGTGCTTGGTAGGTGTGGTCAGTGACCTACCCACCAGTCAGCAACATCATCCTAGCAATAAAGCCACAAGGACACATTCCCGTCTCTCATCTTAAGATGAGCAAAGCTCAGTTACCTGCAGTTTATGCTGGACAGCACAAAAGGGCAAAGGATAAAAGCATCTAGATAACTGCCCCCACTTAGAGCCAGCAAAATGTTTTACAGTCCCTAATGCTTACCTGCAATTAACCTTTGCTTCTGTTTTCTCCTTCCCTTGGGACTTTCCAGTGACCCTTGATGATAGTGAGATTCCATTATGATTTCTCTTCCGGTAATTGTTTAAAGGGATGGATAGTTTCTGCAACACACCCCAGAAGGGGGATCAGTTGCTCTGGTTTCACTGACAGCCCAACACAGATGGCGATGAAAGCCCTGGAAATGATCACATTCCCCTGCTCTGTTCGGTGAAATAAAGGAGTGTCCCTCTGGAACCCTTTACTTTTTGTCAAAGTGACACCTCCCTGCTCAGGGGAGGCCAGACTGATGGAGCACAAACTCTTCCCCGGGGGTGAAATTCACCTTTGCAAAAAGCCTGAGAACTACCCAAGTCTGGTTTTGAAGGTTTAAGGGGGACATATGTGATGCCAAGGTACTTTCCTGGCCCTCTGCACAGGGATAAATTTCACCCATAGTGAATGAGAAGCACCAGGCAGCTGATGGAGAGGGGAATGGAGTCGCACTCCTCGCTTTCCCCCATCTCCCCAGGTTAGCATGAAGGGCCTGATTGTGAACCCCCAGCAGCATAACTCCATTGATCTTGCTCCTCCAGTGCTGAGGAAGGTAGCATAGAATCAGAGGATCTCAGGGTTGGAAGGGACCTCAGGAGGTCATCTAGTCCAACCCCCCGCTCAAAGCAGGACCCACCCCCAATTTTTTTTTGCCCCAGATCCCTAAATGGCCCCCTCAAGGATTGAACTCAACCCTGGGTTTAGCAGGCCAGTGCTCAAATCACTGAGCTAAAGGTAAATCGGATGCTCCTATTGACTCTCATAACATAAGGGGGCATCCAATTAAAATGAAAGGCAGCAAATTTAAAACGGAGCAAAGGGAATCCTTTTATATGTAGCACATGGAACTCATTGCCACAAGATGTCGTTGAAGCCAAGAGCACAGCAGGAGTCAGAAAAGGACTGGATGTTTGGGCACTGCAAACGGCCAGAGTTACATTAGAAAGGGTTCAGGAAAAGAAACTCAGACGTTTCAAAGGGATACAAACCCTCAGGCTTCTGGGTATAAACTAATTGGAGGGTAGGAGGGAACTGTCCCTGTGGGCATGGTATTTTATAATTGCCTACTTTGGTGCTTTTTGCACTTTCCTCTGAAGCAGCTGATGCTGGCCACTGTCAGAGATAAAGCACAGGGCTAGATAGACCATGGGTCTGATCAAATATGGAAATTCCCTTATTCTAGGCAATTATACACGAGAGAGAAATTCTGGAGTCCTAGAGACTAGAGAAAAATTCTTATCAGATGTAAAGACCCGGGCCCAAATTGTGAACTGGTGTCAATCAGCATAGCTCAAGGTGTGGTCCTCTTCAACCACCCGTCAGCTCGCCTGTCTTCTAGATGCCTTTTATGGTCGCTTTTGCCAACACAGGAGAGGACGATGGAATCTGGTTGGCATAATGAGTGGTCAGCGATTACAGTCGTTAGTCACTCTCTCATCACCGACCCAACCATCTGCCCACCAGGTTTTGACCTGCCAAGACACCCGTAGCCATCCCTGAACCAGTTTCGAACAGGACAGAGCAATTGTGTGGCCAATCTCTTCAAAGAGGTTTTCTCTAACGCTCTATGATGCAGCTGTGATCAACTTCAGACTATGTCGTGTCTCCTTGATGAGTGCCCACTGATTTAGTTTGACGGTGGGCTATGGGCTCTCCACCTAGCTGGGAACACTGCGCATATGCTGAGAGAGAGTGGTTAGAGCAGCGGGCTGGGGGTCAAGAGATTTGAGTTCACTTCTAGGCTCTGCTACAAACTCCCTGTGTGGTTTTTGGGCAAGTCACGTAGTCCGCCTTGTTCCTTGTGAAATGGGGATGCTACTAACCTAGCTCACGGGGAGCTTGTGAGGGTAAAATCAGTTGAGCGTTGTGGTGATCTCAGATTCTGTGGTGATGAAGGGGGGATAAAGAACCTAGACAGACGATTCTAGTGAAGTCAATGGGGCCGGATTCCCAACTGACATAGCTGCACTAAGATCTGCATTCTCCCACTAATGTCTGTTGGCTGTGATCTGGTGAACCCTTTACTTGTGCTAGCAAACTTAACTGAGACCAGCTCTCGCCTCTCTCCCAGTTATAACCCTGTGCTGTATCTTCAAGTGCCGGATTCCACGGACAAAGAAAGAGATTGAGGCCCGGTATGCACAACGGCAGGCAGCCAAGACCTATGCAGACAAACTGGAGACCGTACCACCGCTCAGCGAGCTGACGGAGATCCCTGGAGGTACACCCACACCCCCGTCTCTTCTCCCAGGTTTCTTTGTGCATGCACAAAGCACCAGATTGTCTGCGGGCACAAATCTGTGTTGCTCCAGAGAGTTCAATGGCAATCTGCACCCATGGAAAATCCGGCCCCGTAATTTACTGTGCAAAGCTCCTCTGCTTTGCTTGCACTCTTTGTGTCGTTTAACTTTCGTGACAGAAAAGCACTATCGCTAAGATGAAAAGGCCAGATCCGCAGCTGGTGTCAATCCGCAGAGCTCCAATGAAGGCAGTTAGCTCAGATCCGCAGCTGGTGTCAATGAGCACAGCTCTACTGAAATCAACAATTTAACGTAACTGAGGATCTGGCCCCATTCCTTTTCCATTCTAAAGGCCACATTCTGAGGTGAAGCCCAAGGGGTAGCAAATGAGTTTCACCTTTTTGTTTTGAAATGGCACTTCATCTAGAAATTTTGCTTTTATTTTTTTTCCCAAAAAGGGTGGGTAAAATACTGGAGAAAGACTCAAAAGAAAAAGAAAAACTGGGAAAAAAGTTCATTTGGGGTTGAGCAAAGCATTTTGTTTGACCCAAAATGAATTTTTAGGGGGGCAGTGTTCAGCCTCCGAACTGAAAAATCAATTATTCACTCAGCTCTATTAACATTTCCACTGCCCCTTAAATGGCCTGCCAGTCCAGACTGCCAAGTGCATCTCTGTCACTGTGATCTTGTCATGGTTTCTTCTCCTGTCACTCACTTCTCCTAATTCTATACTCTAGGCTCTACTGAAAGCCTCCCAACTCTCTCTGGTCATGTCCAGTCCAGACCTCTCAACTCTCTGCCTGTGGTGAAGGAAGAAGATGAAATGGCCCTACAAGGAAATTAGGGGGAATGTCTGTCTGTCTGTCTCTGTGGTGTCTCCTTTCCATGGCTTCGCAGAGGAGATGTGGACTTTGGAACTCACTGTTCTCCTTTCCTTCCCTCTGTTTCACCTTCACTCTATCTTCTTCCTAAGGGTTTTCTTTTTAACATTGCTCTGTAAGCCCAACCAGTAGTCACTAGGCTTTAGAGGAGCTTGGAAGTTCATTGCCCCAAGCCTAGATCTTCAAAGGTATTTAAACTGCCTAACTGCCATTGACTTCAATGGGAGTTAGGTGCCTAAATATGCCTGAGGATCTAGGTCTCATATTATCACAATCCTGGATATGGAGGGGAGTGGAGAGGCAGATAAGGAAACGGAAGGAATTCAGGCCCCGTTCCAGCAAAACACTAAGACCATGTCCAACTTTAAGCACAGAAGATCTGACCCAAAGCCCACTGAAGCCAATGGAATGATTGTAGGCTAAAGTCCATGAGTCTCCCCATTTAAATCAATGAGTCAGATCCTCAGCTGGTATAGCCCTATCGCATGCAGTACAGCTATGCCTGTAGACCTGGCTTCATGGGATTGCTCGCGTGCTCAAGTGCTGTGCTGGGCTGTGGCCTTAATGAATCCGCCTGAATTCAACAGACACTGGGTCACGCCCCGTTCCTCGTTACCTCATGGAAGTCAACGTGCTGAATCCAACCTCAAAGTAAGCCCAGTGAAATCAAGGGATACATTTGGCCCAATGGGGTTGGATGGGTATAAACAACAGCAGAACTGGGCTAGTCATGGAAGTAGGAAATCAGACTGAAAGGTGTCTCTGGTTGTGTTACTAACTACACCTGAGATCATTACAATGGGAAGATGGGAAATGTCCAGGGCTCGGTTATCTGGTACTTTGCAGCTGGTATCAGCATTTATAGCTATGCGATGAGAGTGTAAAATCCTACCATGCTGCCTTTGCAGTGTTTTACACCTAATCTGCCCATGTATAGATGATTTCTTCATTCGTTCAGTATAATTTACTATTTGTTTGCATTGCTGTAGCACCCAAACATAGATCAGGACCCCATTGTGCTAGGTGGTGTACAAACATACAATGAAAACACAAGTCCCTGTTTGGTACAATCGGTGTCACAAGCTGCAGGGCAGGGAGGAATCAGGCCCTCCTGTTTGTTTTTCCACTTTTTAGGCTGTGTGTATTCTCTTCTTCTTTTTCGCATTTCACTCAAGTTACCAGAATAACTGGTCTGGTCAGTTGCACTTTCTGAACCCCACATCCTTGGCTGTGTAAACTGATGTAGCTCCATTGACTTCAAGATTGGGGCTTTTATCTACCAAATTGTAAGACGGGCAATTTGCTCCATTCACTGCCATAGAACAATGCTGATTTACACCAGCTGGGGACCTGGCCCTAAATGGGTGAAATTTGCCCTGTGCCGAGGTCCTGAATGAGGTTTATGCACCACTTAAGTTTTATAGAGTTAATCTGGTTCCAAACTGACTTAACAGAGCAAAATTTAGCCCCAAAATACGTAGGAACAAATCCTCAACGGGTATATATTAGCATAGACCCACTGAAGTCAAAAGACCAGTGTCAGATTGCACTAGATGGGTTTCTGCCATGTAGTTTGATGGCACATTTATTCTTGTGAACAAGCAAGAGAGAAAAGTAATTATTTTAATGAATGAATGGTCATTAAGTGCTTTGAAGTTGGAAATTGCTACTTAAGTACTAAGTGCCAATCTCATTATGATCATTAAATACTATTAACAGTTATTGCTGGTTGTTATTTGAACTTCTCCATCCCACTGTTACTGCTATAATGGAATGTACCAACTGATGGCTGGTTCCCTGAGGACTTCTTGATTGTACAGCAGGGATGATGTCTCTTCTGGACAAAAACAAGGGATGACTTCAGATTGTGCATACAAATCTTGCTCGCCTCATTGACATGTGTCATCTTGCTCACGTCATGTGAGCAATACAAGCAGGGTTTGGCCCTTGCTCTGACTGGCGACGGGACTGCATGTTTTAAGGGCCTGATCCAGTTTCCAGTGGCTTGGCTGGGAGCTGGATTGGTTCCTGTAATGGTCATAAACAAGGAGGCGATCCGTCTTTCCCAAACTTTCCTACAAGGTGTCCGCATTTTCCTCCGATTAAAAGAAAGAGGCTGCATTATTTTTACTTTACTCTGCAGATCCCTTTGAATAATTACCTTGTAGATACATTATAACCGCTGTGTATTGATCACACTCTTCCATGGCCAAAGTATGTTATTTTTCTATAACACATTGTGTGCACTTGTGGTGACTACTTTGGGGTTAAATGAACATAATAAAGACAGGCCAAATACTTAGCTGGCACAAATTGGTGTAGCTCCAAAAGTCAGTGGAGGAGCTATGGACATTTAAACCTGCCGGGGATCTGATTCTACAGATTCATTATTTGTAAGCTGTTGGGCAGGAATGTAGCCTCACAAGAAATGTTCTGGGGACACATGCCTCCATCTAACATTTGGGATCGTCAGACGAGGGGTTGTGATAAAAAGGTCATTTCTGGCAGATCTTTGTCACCATTTTGCACAATTATGTGGTGTGGAAAAGTGTTGATTTCCTGCCTCTCCCCTGCCCCCCCACCAAAATGTGAAATTTGTCTTTGAATGTTATTTCATTATTTGAAATAGAAATTCAAAATGTCAAACTTTGTACTCAAAACACAGGAGAGAAAAACAAACCCATTTTCTTTGAAAGAAAATTGTTCATTATTAAACCCTTCACCAGAATTTATGACGGGTTGACACAGCTAATACTTAAGGGCCAAATTATGACACACTTACTCCTGTTGAACAGTAGCCTACCTTATTATAGTAACACCCTAGATTCTCCAGCCAAGATCAGGTCCTCATTGTGCTAGATGCTGTACAAACACATAGTAAGAAACAGTCCCTGCCTCAGAGATCTTACAATATAAACAGGCCCAGAGAAGTGAAGTGATTTGCCCAAGGTCACATTGTAGGTCAGTAGCAGAGTCACAAATATTAGCCAGGTCTCCGAACTCCCAGTTCAGTGCCCTTTCCACACTGTTTGTGGAATGAGGTGCTAATTGAGATGAGTACGGGTCTCAGAGTCTGAGCCTGAATAAATAAGAGACAGAAGGCGGAGGTTTGCAGTTCCTGCTCTTTCCTTGTACTGTAGTTGGCACTGAGGACTCCAAGCAGAACCGTAAAGTGTTCACCAAAGACCTCCCTGGGTCCCCAGAGACCTTCTGCTTTATCTTACTGCTAAGACACTTAACAAAACAGGGTCAAATCTTCAGCTGGTGTCAATTGCGTTAACCCCAGTGAAGTCAATGGAGCTATGCTGATTTCAACCAGCTGAGGATTTGGCCCAAGGTAACTTTTTATGCAGTGCTTAATTTGTAATGAAAGAGGTGCCGGGACTCAAGCAGGTATTTTTTTACATTCATAACTGAGGAAGCAAGCCTAGAGGTGCTGGGGCTCAGCCCTGGCAAGCCCTGGCACAAATTAAGCACTATGTATGTGTAGCTACAGTTAACTCACCTCGCTATCTAGATTCCTAGTTAGAACGACTAAGGAGACAGGGAAATGATCTGAATGTTTCATAGTTACCACTAGTTTAAATGGCAGAAGTGATACAGGGTAGTCAGCAACCAGGGCCAGGTTAAGACTTTTAGAGTCCCTAAGCACTGAAAAGATTATGGTGCCCCCCCATATGTGATTCAAAATAAAAACAATACTATACCATAAAATAAAATGTTATTTTTTGAAATGACACAAAACTTACTTTTATGCTGAAATTAAAATAGCTTCTTTCTAGATTTTCTGATTGCAAAATTCTGGATAAGTTCATTGAAGCTGACTCGACGAAGCATGGCCGCTTCCATACACAATAGGGAAAAAGAATCAAGTCTGTCCTGACACGTTGTTCTTTGAGGGTTTTTTATTCTTTTCAGCTGAGAAAAAGAGCCTTCTGCGGAGCAGTTAATAATCATCAATGTTCGAAAAACACGTAGTGCAATCTCTACATTTGGAAATACACATTGTATTCCATCTTTCAATATTGTGTCATGAAGATCAATGTGACAGAATTTCATTTTTCCTGTTTCATTAAACTTTGCGCGTATATAACAGTGGAACTGCCATACTTCTCCACAGAGATTCATGTTCAAGTCAAGAGGGTATAAGTCAACTAGCTTTTGGGAACCTTGTGAATATTGTTCGTCAGATAGGTCCATATCGTTTAGAAAAGAAAATCTACTTGATACTTCTTTGTACACGTCACCTCTCCTTTTCATATCAGCTTCAAGTGTATCAATTATAGCATAGTAAGTAGATACATGAAATTTGTCTCTAGGATTCAATGCTGTTTCTGTTGCGCTGCTATCATTTGCTTGTTTTTTCCTGATTCGCTTGCGGGACTGGGCTTCTTTGTAGTTAGTATCAGGCAAGATCTCTTTTGATATGTCTTCAAATCTTTTGAAATCATTCCTCAAAGTGTGTAAGTGGTCTGCTAATGATTGCCAGAGGTCTACACATGTTTTCAAATCCAATTATTTTTCTTGGAGAGCTTGGCTTATGTGGTAAAAGTGTTGTAAAATTTCATTCCACATGGTCAACATGAATACAAACTCTAGTTCTTGCATCTTGTTTGCAATGTTTTCTGCCTCTCATCTAGTTTCTCCCTTTTGTGATTGGTCTTCAGCAATACTGTCTAATGCATCCACAATCTTTGAGAAGGACTCCAGAATTGCACTTGTTGCCACGGCATGTGCCTCCCAGCGAGTATTAGAAAGAGATTTCAACACACAATCATGGCCCAAATATGTTTTAAGAGCTGCCCATCGATGTGTTGAGGCAGAAAAAAATGTATAAAGTAACTGGACTGTTGAGAAAAAACTTACTGCCACCGGACAACAATCAACAGCACTGCGGCCAATAAGACTGAGAGAGTGTGCAGCACGTGGTAAGAATATGGCACATTTGTTCTGTTCTAAAAGCTTCTGCTGCATTTCTCGATAATCCCCTGACATGTTGGCAGAGTTGTCATAAGATTGACCTCTGCACTTTGAGAAATCTATTTTGCAAACTTGGCACAGATAATGCAGTACTTGATTTGCCATTTCTTCACCAGTGTGGCTTTTCAAATTGAGGAATGTTATAAAGCATTCAACTGCTTTTCCATCTGTGGGAGAGACATATCTTAGTACAATATTCAATTGATCATTATGTGAAAGATCAGGTGTAGTGTCGACAGACAAACTGAAGTACCCAGCAGTCTTATTTCATCCACAATAGCTGAACGAACTTTGTCACTCATTAGACCAATGAGTTCATCACATATTGTCTTGGATAAGTATGATGGGTTACCTTTACCAGCATTCCCATATTTTGAGATATGGCCTGCTAAAAATGGGTCAAACTGAGCCACAAGCTCCAACGATCCCAAGGAATTTCCATTCTGCAATGATCCAAATGTGTCATTTGATCCCCGGAAAGGCAGACCACGTTCAGCTAATGTTTGAATAACAGCTATAACACGCTGCAAGACATGTTGCTAGTATTCACACTCCCCTTTAATTCGTTCTTCCAATTTTTGTGTCAATCCAAAGCCCTGTCTTCAATTTCAATATGTCAACATTGAATCTCTGTAAGTAGTGCTATTTTCATGTTGTTCAATTAAAACAGTATTCCGCCAGTCACTAAATCCATCTGCAGCAAACTGGGATGTTGAAGGCTTATATGCAAAAAGTTTGCAAACAAAACCGTACACAGACCCTTTTGATGGTGAATACAGTAGCCATTCTCGAGTGTATTTCTCACCATTCGCTTTCATGCCGAAAAATATTTTTTGTGGACAATATCTTGTTTGTTTGCCATTGGTAAAAGTCCAATGTGATTTCTCAAATGGCCCAGTGTGGTGCTGACAGTCATTTAGTCCACGATCTATCCAGTAAGCTACATCATCGGTACTGAAAACCCACACCCCAGGATCTTTTCTCCTATTATTTACAGCATGAGCAGGTTCAGTCTCTGACACATCCACACCTTCTAGAACAATGTCTGTTTTACCACCAGGAGTTGGATGATCAGTTACAGTCTCTGACACATCCCCATGTTCTGGAATGGTGTTTGTTTCACCAATAGAAGAATCGTCAGTCTCTGAAACACGTACAGATTGTGGAACAATGTGCTACTGAGAGAAGATGTTGCTTCTGATGGATTTGCTTTGAAAAATGATGTCAGCTTTGGAAGATTTTGGAAGATTTCACTAGTTTTTTGTTTCTTTTCTTCCACCAGTTTACATTTCTGTGCTCCACTCAGTTGGTTATGTTTCATCCTGCCCCTTAGCTCAGTTATCTGAACTTAAAAAAAAACCAAAACAAATTACACAACGTACACTGTTTTTATCTATATATATATAATATAAGAAAGAAAAAAACCCAAATCAAGTACGTATAACTCAGAAGAATATATCAATAATAAAACATAAATGTATTGCAGTACATGACAGGATCTGATTTCCTCGCATTATTTCAGTCTATGGGCGCCCCCCTGGTTTAGGTGGAGATAAGTAATAAAAAGAGAACAGAAAAACGGGGGGAGAGTGTGGAGTGGAGTGTAAGGAAGTCTAACAAAGTTCTGATTTTTCCCATGATGACTACTTCGATGCTGGTTTTGAAATATCAAATATCAAATTTTTTCCAAAAAAAATCTCATTTTTTTTGGTGCCCCCCGCTTTGCTGTTGCCCTAAGCACGTGCTTAGTCTGCCTAGTGGGTAATCCAGCCCTGTCAGCAATACGGCTGGGCAGGAACCAGATTACTCATGACATGGGAAATTCTGTGATTTAAATATTCCTATTACTAAACAATAATTCTATTCCAAAAGGGAACAAAACCAAAAGTGACATTTCCCGCGAAACAAGTTTCTGAAATGTTCATTGCATGTCACTCAAAACATTTTGTTTTAATAAAATGGAAACATTTTGTTCTGGTTTTTCTCTTTTAGCTTTTAAGCTAACGTTTTATATAAAAACGTGAGTTTGATTTCAAAACCTGTTTTAAAGCAAACAAAAAAAATAAAAACATTCTGTTCCAAAAATGTCAGCATCCTTGGAACACTTCATTTTGGGGGTTTGGAATGAAATGTCATCCCAGCGGACATGTTTTTCTAAACAGCAATTTTCACTGAAAAATGGTTTTGATAAAAAAATCCCCAGTCAGCTGTAGTTGGACCAGCTCAAGCAATCCATTCCAGGATTGCTTGCTCCAGGCCAGTAACACCATGCAGGGCAAGCCTTGTTCCTCACTCTGCAATGCACAGAGCCAGGTTGAGATACCATTAAGGATGTCTGTCTATCTGCTCAGCATAGTAAAGATTCTTCCTGTATTCACAACAACCAAGTCCAGTCTCTTCTCTTCTGCAAGGTACACGCCACCCCACAAGAAAAACCCCAGTCAGGTTTTAAAACAAACCAAACAATGGGGGTTCTGCTGCTTTCCTTGGGACACTGTTCCACATTGGACCGTACTGTTAGGGAATTCTCCTTGATTGTCATCTTGGGTCCAATCCCAGTCCCGTTCAAGCCAATAGGATTTTTTTGCCACTGATTTCAAGGGAGCCAGGATTATGATTAGCTGTATCCCATTCCTCCTAATATACCCGTAGATTAATAAACTGATGTTTAAATACAGCAAATCAGGGAGCCAAAGGGAAATATGCAGGGTGTTGGATTGTTAGATTAAAGTGAGTTCTGATCTCCCAGATTTGCATATGGGATGCAGGAATTGTCTCTCTTATGGTGAAAGTTACCCCAAAGTAACTTTGTTTTCTTTCCCCCTTCAATCCCTACAGCTCATGTGGCAGAAGAGAAGAAAGAGGAGGTGCCCACCGTCTCAGGGAAAGTGGACCGGGCCCAAATCAAGAAAGAGTGTTCCAAGGGATCCAAGAAGAAAGAGGGCAGAAAGGAGCAGAAAGAAGGGTCCAAGAAAGAGGGGAAAGAAGAGACCAGAAAGAAGGAAGGAGGAAAGGGTGCAGGTGAAAAGAAGCAAAGAGGTGGAAGGAAAGGTGAGAAGGAGACAGACAGAGCTAAGGCAGGAGGCAGCACCAAGGTTGGCAGCAAAGCTGGGGGGAACGCCAAGTCCTCAGCAAGGAAACCCCAGCAAAAGAAGTGATCAGACCAACCGCGGAACTGCTGATATCCCCTCCCCCAAGCACGCGCAATGCTGCAGACCTGATGTGGAGAGTGCAGTCCTAATGCCTTGGACCTGGGAACACGGAGGAGACAAAAGCCTCAGATTCTGGAGGGACATCTGGAGCTACTTGACTGATTTCTTTAAAAGCAAAATCGCCATTGCTACAGAGGTGATGTTTCCGCCAAAGGAGAACCTGCCTCGTTGGCTAGAAAGTTATCGGTGAACAGAATGGCCCGTACAGTGCTGATTGTGTCCCAGCATACAGCCTGGAGTGAGAAATAGGAGCACAGATGAACTCATAGCAGCACAGAGCTGCCAAGAGCTAGAACATCAGGAGCGAGTCCATCTTGCAATCAGAGGTGTGACTGCGGCAGGTCTAGACACAACCGAGCTAGCTTCGATTTAGCTGGCTCGAGAACCAATAGCAGTGAAACGGCAGCAGCATGGGGCTGTACAACCCTGCCTGGGACCCTGGGTATATACCCGAATGGCAAGCCCATGCTGCTGCCCAAGCTGCTGCGGCTTCACTCCTTTTGGTGCCCAAACTGGACAGATCAAAGCGGCCTCGGGTACCCCTCTGACTGCAGCATAGACAGTCCCTGGGAGAGTACTTGGCCCATTCCATCTGAGATCAAGATACTCGGCAAGCAGTAGCTAAGCCTCACACCAGCCTTCTGGGATATGTGGCGTTCCTTAGAGGGCATGGGTGGCGGGTATCACAGGTCAGGGGAGGCTCAGCCTCCCCGAACAGCCAGGTGTGGCCCCAGCCACACTCTGCCCCTAAGCCCCCTTCTGCTTCCGGCTCTTCCCCCATGACCCAGGCTGTGCCCAGGACTCAGGGCAGCTGGGGCCAGTGCTCACGCCACCTGGGGCTGGGGGCCGTGCCACCCAGTCCTCCAGGCCTGGGGACGCTTGGGCAGCCCAGGGCTGGAGCATGGGGCCAGCAGCCTCGAGGGGGTGGGGTGGGGGGGTGGGAGGGGAAGCTTTGGGCTCCGGTACCCAGGAGCGGGGGTGGAAGGGAGAGGCCTCAGACAGAAGGGCCTGGGCTCTGGGCTATCCTCCCCGAAGGGCGGGTCACATGCTGCCCACGATAGAGGGCTAAACTCAGGCACCAAATAATTGCTGGAAGACACAACCCATAGGATGAAGCTCTCTAATCCGTGGCTATATTAGAGATGTCTTGGGAGAAGGCTTTTCTTCCCCGTGCATCTCTTCTTAACTGTTTGGTGTTTCTCTCTGTCTCAGAGATGCTGACAGAAGCACTTTCCTGGCATGAGCTAAACACACTTTCCAACAGCCTGCCTTATCCTCTGTTTTTTTACCAAAGGTGTCATATAAATGAAGCTGTATGCCAAATATAGAATAAAGAAACAGACATCCTTTGGATGTGGGTGATGCTGTCTTCAGTTCTTCAGGTCGTACTCATCATGGGTGTGATGCTAGCAGACAAATCAGCTCATGCCAGAGCCCCAGGCCAATTCACTTGTGTATTAGTATAGATCAAAGTGATCGTTAAATGTATGAGAGTGTATTTGGTGTTTAAACTTCCTGAAAACTAGTGGGAGCTTATTTTCACTTCTCTGTCTTCTGTGATAATGTACTAGCAAACATTCACATTGTGTATACCCCTGTGATTAAATAACCCATCGACCGAGAAAGAAGGCTTGTGGAATGTAAATGAGGGACTGTAACGGAAGGGTGCTCATTTCAAAGCAAGTGGTCATTGTGTGTGATGACTGGAAGTCAAAGACTTCAAATACATTCCCCACTCTCTCTTACGATAGAGACACTGTCAGAAGAAATTATAAATATGGATTCCAGGAAAGATCCTGCATCTCTGGGCTGTTTGGACTCTTACAGAAAAGGGTATCAGATGCAAAGTAGAGATCCCCAGAGACAATCTGCGTACCCTGAAAAGGCTTTTGGGAAACTGGGAGTTTATTACATCACTGCCACCATTTGGAATTAAACTGTGACTCACCTGTGCATATATTTTATCAACCACTCAGTTACGTGTCTAGATTTAAACAAAACCCTGCTGCAAAATGCTTCAGAGTTTGGGACACCAGCCGGCTTTCTGCTCCGGGGCTCAGCTTCTCCCAACCCACACAGGGCACGTGGCCTTCTGCAAAGCAGCTGCCCTGACCACTCGCCCTCGTGGAGTCTGACCCCAGCAACAGGGAACCTACTGGAGCAGACCCAAAACTACTACCCCCGATTCCAGAACCTTCTGGATGTGGAGTGCTAAATCTGCCCAGCAACAATGACCCAGACACAACTCACTCCTTCCTCCCCGCAATGGGTCTCTTAAAGAGATACCTTCCTATTAGGCACATGGGTTACACAAGATCTGTTGTACCACATGATCTGGGAGTAAGTGACTGGAAGCAACCTAAATGCGATGTGATTTTTGGTACAGGTGGCCTTTTATCCCAAGATGCAGTTTGTCTGGGTGGCAAGACTGGAGAGTCTAAGGGGACTGTCTGTGACTCCGTGGTAAGACAGGTGTGGTGATGCAGGAGTTCACTTTTGCCACAGGCTTAGTGAAATTGAATTATAAAACACACCACCAGTTTGGGCTCTCTGCCTGTACTCTGACAGTCTGCCCTGAGGTCGACACTTAAAGTCATGAGACACTTCAGACAGCCTGGAGGTGACAAGTGCTCCCAACTCCCACTGAAGTCAAAGGTGGTTGGGCACTTTTCTATAGAGGGTCAGCATCTCAGGGCAGCAGGCTATGTGTGGACAAAGTGTACGCTTGCTTGCTCACTCTGTGTCTAGGCTAGTCTTTTTGCTCCAGTTTTAACTTGTTGGTTGATTACCAATTTCTGCACGTCAGCAGACACATTTGTAAACACCAGTCTAGATGCTCCACAAACATTTGTGTCCTGAAACAAGTGTTTGTGGAGCATCTGGACTGGCATTTACAAACACATGAGCTAATTTGAGTCAATTGGCACTTAGTTAACATGAGATAAAAAGGGCCTAAAGCTAATACCCTCTCTAGTACGCACACACACACAGTGTCAGAGAGAAATCATGCTGGGAATCCAACCACCTCTTCAAAATACGCAGCCAACATATTTCCCAGTTGTAACTTTTTGACTTACCTCTTATTAAGCTTGTGTAAGGGCTGAAAGTAGCATCTTTAGGGAGATGTCCCGGGAACTCACAAGTAGGTACCATTCCCATTCAGCCTTCTCTCCAATCTGCATCTTGTGGAAGATATTGGTTGGAAAAAAGATTTGGCTTTATCTCTGCAATTCGACCTTCAGCACTGGGCTTCCTGCTGGCTTGCATAAAGCATTCCACGTCTCTCACTAGCTACCTAGATCCCCCCTCTCCCTCACCACCATAACTGAGCACCTCACAAACATCAGTGTATAAAGTCTCACTACCACCCTGTGTCAGGATCGCAACAAGGGCAGCCAGGGCCAAGGGTCGGAGCAGGGGCAAAGCTGAGGCTAGGAGTAGCCGAGGAGTTCGTAGTCAGTTCCAGGCCAGGGTCAATACTGAAAGTGAGAGTCCAAGTGAGGTTTCAGGATCTTAGTCAGGAGGCAAAGTCCAAAACAAGCCGAGGTCAAGCCAGGAGTTCAAGAGCATAGAACAGGACCAGTCATGACAGCTACAGAAGATCTACACTGTTGCCTAGACACTTCCTGGAACACCCGTTGGGTTTATATAGGACAGGGAACCAATCAGGAGCCACAGGGCTGCTGCCTGTCAAACTCTTAAGGTGGAACGTCCCATGATCTGTGTCCACAGGAGCTCATGGGAAATGGAGCGGAGGGTGCCTATAGGTGCTGCCGAGTGGTAGATGGGAGCTGTTAACTACCTCATAGCTTTATAGGCCTGGGTTCTAGACCCATGGGGCCTTACACCTTGTGAGGCCAATAAGTTCCTCATTGTAGCGTAAATCACTGTGAGTCATTTGAACGATGCTGATAGACACCAATTGTCAGCAGGCAGGATTGAATCTGGGGCCTCTGGAGTTCAATTCATGAGCTAAAAGCCATATGGCTCTTAGTCAAGGCTGTAGCAGACTCATCAATCTCTAGATGGTCTAGATACCACTAGAGGGGGACAAAGTGCCACACCCAGCAGGCCTGGATTACACTGACCCACACCAGCTGGGTTTCTGGCCTGTTATCTCTGTTTTACAGCTGGCCAACTGAGGCACAGAGAGATTAAGTGGCTTGTTTACATCACACAGGAAGTCTAAGAGCAGAGCATGGAACTGAATGTAGATCTCTACCTTCTCTACCTTCATATCACCATCCATATGACTATTCATAGAATCATAGAATATCAGGATTGGAAGGGACCTCAGGAGGTCATCTAGTCCAACCCCCTAATCAAAGCAGGACCAAACCCCAACTAAATCATCCCAGCCAGGGCTCTGTCAAGCCTGACCTTAAAAACCTCAAAAGGAAGGAGATTCCACCACCGCCCTAGGTAATGCATTCCAGTGCTTCACCGCCCTACAGTTTTTCCTAATATCCAACCTAGACCTCCCCCACTGCAAGACCATTACTCCTTGTTCTGTCATCTGCTGCCACTGAGAACAGTCTAGATCCGTCCTCTTTGGGACCCCCTTTCAGATAGTTGAAAGCAGCTATCAAATCCCCCCTCATTCTTCTCTTCCACAGACTAAACAATCCCAGTTCCCTCAGCCTCTCCTCATAAGTCATGTGTTCCAGCCCCCTAATCATTTTTGTTGCCCTCTACTGGACTCTTTCCAAATTTTCCACATCCTTGTAGTGTGGGCCCCAAAACTGGACACAGTACTCCAGATGAGGCCTCACCAATGTCGAATAGAGGGGAACGATCAAGTCCCTCGATCTGCTGGCAATGCCCCTACTTATGCAGCCCAAAATGCCATTGGCCTTCTTGGCAACAAGGGCACACTGTTGACTCATATTCAGCTTCTCGTCCACTGTAACCCCTAGGTCCTTTTCTGCAGAACTGCTGCCGAGCCACTTGGTCCCTAGTCTGTAGCGGTGCATGGGATTCTTCCATCCTAAGTGCAGGACTCTGCACTTGTCCTTGTTGAACCTTATCAGATTTCTTTTGTCCCAATCCTCTAATTTGTCTAGGTCCCTCTGTATCCTATCCCTACCCTCCAGCATATCTACCACTCCTCCTAGTGTCTCTGAGAGCAGGATCACACCCAGAAGAAATAACATAAAGCACTCAGTGCTAATCTTATCTTCCATCGGCAGGGAAAGCAGCTTGGTTTAGGAAGCAATCTATATTTGGAAGGATTGGATTTTTATCAGTAAATGTCGGTAAACATCGATTTTACTGTACGCACGTGGAAAAAATATTTCCCTTAATAATAAAAGAAATGTACAGACAGGCAAAGTAAGAAACACGCTGCTTGAGAACTTATTGGAGTTCGATTCAAGGATCTTTGCTTTGTATACTTTGACACGTGATATTGACAATTTGTGTTTTAATGATAATAAAGCTCTAACTTTTTGAATCTCAACATCTACTGTCGTTAAATAATTATTACTTGACCTCCCCCTTTTCATTTCCCCCAGCTGTGAAAATTCTAATCAATGAAAATAATTTTAAAAACAGCTTAAACCTCTTTCGCAGCTTTTGCACTACAGTGAAAAATTAAATAGCTACATCCAGGAAAAAAAAAGGCTTCAAAATAAATATTATTAACCATCAAAATTATAAAAAAATTCATATTGAATTTCTGCCAAGCTTACCCAAATTCCTAGCTCCTGTAGTCAGTCAGAGGTCATTGATTTCACTTCCAAGGGAAGCCCTGATTGTGAATACGAAGCCGCAGTAGCTATAGTCTACCCCGAAGACTTTCATTTAACTGACTTCACTTTCAGTGAGTGGGAAAAATAAAATTAAAAAGGGGAGCAAACGTTTTAGAGCCTGATCCTGCAGACCTTACTCACACGGAGCCAGGTCCTCAGCTGGTGTGAACAGGCGTAGCTCCATTGGCTCTACACCGATTTACACCAATGAGTATCCAGCCCGTGGTGCATTGTGAGGGCTTAAGTGATGAGCAGAGGTGTTGTGAATTTCACCCCACAGGCATAAGTGTTGCAGAATGTGGCTGTTCATTCTAGTCCTCAGCTATGCTCCTAGTTGGCCAAAGATTCAGGGCAACCTGGTGAAAACTGGCAAAATGCCACTGAGGAAGCTTTGTTCAATGTACACCTGCTGAAGAGCTGGCCCTGAGCTAATTGTTAAGTATGTGTGTCACAAATCATCCCTCAGAATATATTTTCTTCCCTTCAAAAAAACCAAAACACAACCTGGGACTACTGGGGCTTTTGCATACCCCTGTGATTTTGAGATAAATATTCATTAATTTAGGACAAGCTTAGAAGGAACACACGTTCAGAACACAACTTGGGGTAGGGCATATTAATTTTGTTTCCTATCTGGTGCAACACAAACAAGCTGCGATGTTAATTTCAAAGTGATGTCTCTCCTTTGAGAAGAACCAAACATGGATCACTTGGGGATAAATCCCAGAATGCTTCATTCCATCAATCAGCCTGTCTCTTGTTAGCGGGAGCAAGAGCGTGTGGGCGGATTGATGTGTATGTATCAGCCCAGTTCTCAAATCAGAATGAACATTGCTTTTAATGAAACTTTTCATTAACTTTAAAAACTCTCATCTAAAAAGATTTGAAGAGGTCATGAAATCAACAGCCCGTTACCTACTTAGCCATCTAGCTGTGTTTCTGACATCACTGGCATTTATTTATATCATGCTCCCAGTATAGAATTTGAGGGAACAGAATCTCAGCTGGTACAAAAGAGCCTTCCTCTATGACACTGCTCATTTACAGTAGCTCAGGATCTGCCCCTGAGCAAATACGTGAGATTGTGTAAAAATACACAAACAAAGCTTTGTAAAATTGATCATTAATTTAAAAAAATGATAGACATGTTTAATTCGATGAAAATTAAAGCATGAATTGTCCCAATCTATTGAGGCCAAGAGTTTAGTAGGATTTAATCCAAAAGGATCAGACACCTATGTGGATAATGGAAACATCTATAGCTACATTAGACAGGGTTGAAAAACAACGACAACCCTGAAAAGAATATAAACTCCAATGCTTCGGCGCACTAGCCTCCCTTAATGGACGGGAATTTGGACGAACCTTCTCCCATCAGTACGTTATTCCATAATTGCCCACTAGAGGGTTTCTTGTTCTTCCTCAGTCCCAGCTGCTCTGAGCAAGGTTTAACCCCGGTTTCTGCTGAATGCAGTTTGCCTTATAGGTGAAGTTAAACAATGCCCAGCGATGGCTTCGCTGCACCTGTTGTGAAGGCTTAGTTTCAACAAGGCTCTAGAGGCCTAAAACCTGCCTGAGAGACTGTCTCTCTCCCAGTGCAATGCTGCCCACTGGGATGAATGCAGATTTCACTAGGAGGGCGGGGAAGCACTGGAATGGGTTACCTAGGGAGGTGGTGGAATCTCCATCCTTAGAGGTTTTTAAGGCCTGGCTTGACAAAGCCCTGGCTGGGATGATTTAGTTGGGGTTGGTCCTGCTTTGAGGTCTCTTGAGGTCTCTTCCAACCATGAGCGGGAACCCGGGAGCTGCTGGTAGGACAATTTCCACAAGAGGACTCTTCAGCTTTGGGACTCAAAGGGATGTTAGAGGGACAAACCCAAGGGTCTCATTGACTTTTATGTGTGTTGGATCAGGCTAAAGTAGCACTAGTGTGGTGACCTTTAGGGCAGGCGGACAGCTGGTGGGCTGGGGTAGTGCTGGGGCTTGGTTTCCGTTCCCGGTTGGTTATTTTCTGGTTTGGGAAGGAGGTCCCCATATATTGACTCAGAAGCAGAGCCAATTGTTTGACTACCCTTGTGGCTCGTGGTTAAGAATGTCCAAGAGACCAGCTAACCACGCTTAGCCAAATTTATGGCCGAAAGACAAAACAGTACATGCAGAGTGATTCTTACTCCCTTTAAAACTGACTTACAAACCATTTCACCTGCCTAGCTGGGGTGACTGTAGCTAACCAAACAAGTCCCATTTGTAGCACTAAATGCGCATTGATTGCAAGAGATTTCCCATGACACCAGAATAAATTACTTAACATTTTTAGCAGCTCCGTATGGACAGCTTTGATGCTTTTGGTGGTTTGGTGCAATGCATTCTCCTGACTGTGGGGATGGGGAGGTTTTTTTGCACAAAATTGTGATAAATTCAAAGCAGCATCCAGCCCCTCCTTCCAGGAAGCCATTCTGATCTTGCAGCATGTTCACCTTACACAGAAGGTCTGCTTCAAAGGTAGACCCTCAAACACGCTTCTAGTTACACTTTGGTTTTTTTACACTCTAAAAGCCTCCTGTTTGTCACTTAAAGTTTAAGTTTAGCCCACCAGTTTGTGCCAGTTTTGTCCTGGGTACCTCCCTGTACCTTCCCGTATCTCGTCTGGAATGCTACATTTCTGGAGTTGATGAGCCATGAAAGTACGCCCTAGCTCTACTTGGTGCAAAGCATTCCTGCATCTTCACTCTGACAAGTTTCCTCTTTTCTCATGCCAGAGCTGACTTCAGCTTTGCAAAGGGTCGGGGGTGCCTGGCGTGGGTGAATAGGATTGTGGGAAGTGCGTGATACATTCAGTTAACATAGCTTCCCAACACGTACATATATAGGCAATGTGTAAGGATGGATGTGGGGTCAAGTGCCCCCCCACCCCAATCTCTGCTTGGCCTGCTGGGTGTGGGGGAAGGAAGGGAGGGAGGCCCAGTCCTTCTCATACTGTACCTGCCGCTGCCCCAGGCAGGGTCTCTCTCAGGCAGCTGCTGTGTTGCACAGAGTCAGTGACCCAGAGGTCCAGCTTCAGCCTCTCCCCGCCCGGCTGCCAGAAAAAGCAGCTAATGGGGTGAGGAGGGGCCGCAGGAGAAGGACAGACACCCCCACCCCACCCCCCTGCATAGGTAACTTTGGTGAAGAGAGCCTGGCAGCCCTTGGCTGAGCACAGGGCGGGGCAGGGAGATCGCTGGGCAGAGAAGACACTTGGGGGGGGGTGTCACTTGTTCTCGCCTGTATATTGTTTGCCCCCAGTATCAGGAGGCACAAACCATCTATGCATAATGTCTGTTAATCCCGTGCACATAGTGATAATTAATATGCTGTATACTACCCCGAACACAGTGGTACTGGCTAGCACCATGGACAGGCTGCGGATTTCCTTTCTTTTCTTGCTATAATGATGCTTTTAATGTACAAAGAAAGCAATGAGGGGCCCAGGGCCAAATTCTGTGCTGAGCTCCCAGCGGATACAGCATAGAAGCTTAGCCCGGGGCTGGGAAAATGGCTTTAAACCATCTTTGTGCCTCCCAGGTTGTGGCCAGCTCTGAGAGACGAGGCCCCTGGCGTATGTTAGAGCAGCCCCGTGAGCTGCTGCAACTTCCAGTAGCTGCCCCAGAGCTGTCATTGGGCTGCTCTTCAGCGCAGAGCCTTCCTCCCACTCCTGTCCCTCCTCTGGCGACGGCTGTCTGGGGCAGGGAGGTATGAGGCTGCGCTGGAGGTCCTGAGTAGCATAAAGGGGCCCTCGCAGAGGCTGGAACCTGCCCCTTGGATTGCTGCTTTGTTTATTGCATTATATGTGCAAATAAATACCCTGAATGGGGTTGCTTGTGATGGTGGGGGACAGGGCTCAACAGTCCTGGAGTTCACTTCTGGTTTATGTCTTATATTCTTAAAAGCTCATGCTTCAGGATTTTAGCCGGACACCTGCAGGGGTCAGGAAGGAATTTGTATCCCCTTCCCCCAGTGTATTCTAGGAGGTTTCTTTTATACCTCTTTCCTCTGAAGTATCAGGGATGGCCATGGCTGGAGATGGGACACTGGGTGGGGTGCACCAGGGCTCTGAGGTGGTCCCGAGCATTCTCTCTCTCAGGTGCTTTGCTGGCTGCTTCTTGTTCACATGCTTGGGGTCTAGCTGATCCCCTTATGCGGGGCTGGCAAGGAATTTCCCTCCAAGTCAGACCTGCAGTGACCTTGGGGTTTTTTTCACCTTCCTCTGCCGTGTGTGGGTCACATACCAGGATTATCTGAGTATATCTCACTTAACCATTCCCCTGTCATGCAGGGGACTCGGGCACTGGTGCACCTCGGTCCCTCCTATTCTCAGTCTGTGGCACACAACAGGCCAGTCTCCTGTGGGCTGCGATACTTTGGTCTCACCCCGGTTGTTGGTTCAGTGTGCGGCTGCTGGGTGGCATTGGTGGCCTGTGAAAGCCAGGAGGTCAGATCACGTGCCCCACTAGCTACACGGACCCCTCCTATTTCAGACACCATGAGGCAGCGTTCAGTACGTCCATAGGATTCTGTGCTGCTGTAGTCCGTGTTCCCTTCCTGAGGCGCTCTGGCCTTGCTGAGAGATGACATGGCCATCGCCTTGTTGAAACTCCCTCTCTTCTCACTCTAAAGCTGCCTCTCTGAAGTAATTTCATGGTCATACATTTCTACTTGAGGATCAATCTACAGCTGAAATGAATTCTCATTTACAAGCCGTTGGCATGAAGAAAGAGAGAGAGCTCACGATGTTCCTGGGGAACCAACTTTGTTTTGTTTAAAGGGAAGTTGAAAAATCATTTGTGAGAAAAAAAGAGGTGGAAATCACTTGTCACCTGCCGTCTCTTGTGTTTGTAGCACGGCTCTCCGGAGCTTTCGGGACGATGGAAGACAAAAGCTTGACTACTGCTGATTCTTCAAGCGACAGGAATGACCAAGTAGGAGGCTTTTGTCTTTGCTGGGGTCAGCCACCAGTGGGCGACATGATCACATGCACTAAGCCAATGTGCTGAGATTGCCTCTTCCAGCAATGAGAGCAATCTGAGGCAGACCTTGAGTGGGGGTGCGGAGGAATTTATATTTGACTCCTTTTAGAGGGGCACATTCTGTGCCTCCCCAAGGAGCTTGCTCTCCCCCCCCCGGCCCCGCAGGCCCAGGAGGAGCTCGCTGCCCCTCACCACCAGACGCTTGCTCTTCCCTCTCCCACCCCCACCCAGGCCCTGGAAAGAGCTCGCTCTTTCCTTCCTCTGCAGCCCCGGGGCTGGAGAAGTTCTGTGCCCTCAACAATTACTGGGGGGCATGCCCCTGCTTGCCCGCTCTTGCGCACGCCCCCTGAGGGGGGTTAGCAAAACACAGCCTCGTGTTGCTGAAACTTTGCTCCACTCCTTCAGTTCTGCAAAAGACGTGGGTCGTCACAGCTGCCGAGTCAGGGGAAAGGTCACAGCTTCCCTCTGGTTTTGGTGGAGATGCTTGCAGGGAAAGGCAGGCCTCCGCATTGCTCTCAGCAGCAACCGTGGCCAGCCGTAATTCCCCGGCCCCCTCCTGCCACATGCACTGAACGCTCAGCTCCAGGGTTTGGCAACTTTTCAAAGCTGATGCTGCGGACAATGTTTGCCAACCGTACAGATGCAGGGTCAGTCTGGGCCAGGCCCTCAAGAGGCTGGGGACCTCATCACAGCACACCTGCAGCGACGGGTTAGGGCAGAACAGCGATCGGGCACTGGGTCTTCTGTTCAGCAGAGGTTGCATGATTTTGTCCAATAAGTCCACCGGCCTCACTCAGACCATAGCAGAGTGTTTGGAGAGGGAGCCCCCCAGCCCGCCTCGGGCTGTGTCACTGACCCCTGTGTGTGCGAGGCTGCTGGCCATGGACGTGCGCCTTAGCTCCTTGCTGGAGGGTGAGGGCTCCAGACACCTCCGGGTGGCAGCTGCGCCCAGGTGGCAGATTCCTAGACGTTCCTTGGGGAAAAAAAATGTTAAAAATAGGTTATGCCAGATCAGAGTGGTGCTGTGAGAAAGGCAGTGCGGCATTCCCTGGCTGACTGCACAGGTGAGGGGGTGCTCCGGACGCCATCGCGGGGACCAGTGGTCAGATGACGGACCGTACGTCTGGCACAGCGCATTGGGGGACCACCGCCACGTGCTCACCCTCAGTCGACAGCTCACCACGCTGGCCACGTGTGGTTTGTAGAAGAGCGCCGTGAGGCCGGCTGACGAGGTGCCCCGAGTGAACGCTGACAATCACCTTGTTGAAACTCCCTCTCTCTGGGCTCAGCCTGGCTGCCCTGTGGGTTGGTATTGTTCAAATCAGTATTAGGATTAGAGGGAAGTGTTTAGACTTCATGGAATGCATGTGAGCTGCTGCTTACATTAATCTCACTTACATCGCCAGGTAATATTTGAGCGTTTCCATTGTAAGCGTCTGTCAATGGTGTAAATCACCAGCCAGGAAAGAGACATTGACTAGTGTGAAACGCTGGCCTCCAACAGAAGGTGTTACGTCCTGCCCGACAAGGAAGACCCATCGGATGGACTAGAGTGGACCATTCACAAGGAGAAAAGACTTTGGTGTTTCCCTTCCCTCACCCTGAAGATGAGTCTTGTAAGGAATCCCTCCCATCAGCCGAGTTTGTAGCTCAAAGCAGAAGGGGGGAAGGATATAAAAACCCTTAACAAGGAGGAACTGTATCTTTATGGGTGACAAGGATTACGAGGCATAAGCAAAAGATCCCCAGTGCTTAGCCTGGGTTAGCCCTAAAGCACATAGAGAGCTTGCTCATTATTGACACTTATCTTACTTTTTGAAATATAAGACTGGAACTTATCTATATACGTTTACCTGCTTTAACCTTGTAAATAACTCTCTTGTTTCCTTTTCCTATATAATAAATGTTTAGACAGTTATTATAGGATTAGCTACAAGTGTTGTCTCTGGTGTGGAATCTAGAGTGCAACTGACCTGGGGTAAGTGACTGGTCTTGGGGGACTGGGAGTAACCCACATGTTGCTGTGATACTTAGTGGAAGGGACCATCTGTCCCGAAGGGAAGCTCACCTGGGTGGCAAGAGAGATCAGAGTACCCAAGGGGACTGTCTGTGACTCCATATCAAGGCTGTTCCAGTGTCTGAGGCGTTTACACTTGATAATTGGTTGGTGAAATCTAAGTATAGACAATTTGGCAATTTGGTGGGAGTGGGGGGTGCCCTGGCTCTTAACAGTCTGCCCTGAGGTTGGGACTCATGCTCCTGAGCCCCTGCAGGACAGCTTGACAAGCACCAGTCCGGGAACGTTTTGGCCCCAGCGCGTGCTGCCACGGAGAAGCAGCGAAAGCCGCTCGCTCTCTTTGCTGGCAGCGGACGCTGGATTGAACGCCACAAAGGCAGCACACCCTGGTGGCTTCCCGGGTGTCCCTTGCCTTGCTCGCTGCCTCGGCCTGGGTGCGAGGGAATTTCTGGAGGGGGGAGGCTCAGGTGGCAGGCTCCGTTCTCAACCGCCAGGAAGCTCCGTGGCCAGTTCTGCGAGCCCCGTTCAGCGCCCCCCAAGCTCAAGAGCTGCAGGCCGCGTTCCCTCGGCCAGGCCAGCGGAGGTGAGCGGGTGGAGTTCCTCCTTTGACACGTGAGTGCAAGCAGAAAACGGCAGTGCAGACACCCTGCCACCATCGGTCCCCCGAGCACAGACGGACGCACCAGCCTCCGCTTGTCCCCCTCCCGCCCGCCGTTCCTGGAGAAGCTAATCAATAGCTGACGGCGCTTCGATGAGGCCACCGAGCTGGCCAGCAGAGACGCTGCAGCCATCGGCCAAGTAATTCCCTTCTGCACCCGCTGGGGAGACATCTGATACATGTGCAGATCCTCTTCCACCAGCTGAATGAGGGCCCTGAGGAATCCCTGCTGGGAGTCATGTGTCTGCTCTCCTGGGAAATGTCCCTCTCCCAAGCCATCAGGCAGAACGAGCTGTTGATGGCAACACAGCTCCCCTTCCCGCCCCCCCCCCCCCCGTTCAAAAGCACCATGGCTTCCTTCTTTGGAGGTAACAGGAAGGCCGGTGTACTCCCTTTGGAAAACAGCTTGGGCACCACAGTGCATTGCTGGTGGCCCCCCAAGACACGGACACAGCATCCCTGCCACCCAGAGGCAGTAGGAGGGAAGTGCACCATGGGTGCCGAGGGAGAGAGCAACAGGTCCTGTTGGGACAGCCTGGAGGTGTCTCTTTAGATGCTATAGCTGCTGACAGGAGCACACATCTCTTGGCAGGGTATGTGGAGAGGCTTTCATGCCCCTGAATGAAGATGCTGGCTTCCCCAGGAGCGCACCCTGACAGAGGACACCACCAGCAACCTGGTGGAAGACCCTGAGGCCAGGGCTGGAGAGGAGGAGAAGGAGACCATTGAGGGGATTTTCATGCATTAGGTCCTCTTGGGGGCTGGGAGGTGTTGTGTGAGCCAACAAACTCCCCTGCCCTCTGACTTTGGCTTTTTGTTTCTTAAATAATGTGAAACCAGCACTTGGGTGTGTGCCCTCAAGCTCAGGTTTCTGTGCTGTTCAGTGTAGGCCTGCCGGAGAAAAAACTCGACTCAGAGATTTTTTTCAGACTCTCTCACATCTGGTCTGGCTCTGGTTTCAGTGTAGAAGCCACAGCAGAGGTGGGTGGAGAGTAGGCATGGATTGGTTAGGTGTGCTGGGATGACTTTGGCTCCTCTGTCGAGTAACGGTAGCCCGCAACTCAACAGCAGAAGGGACGGATAACATTTCCTATTTGTTGTTTTAGGAAACAGCTCCCTAAACATGGCACAAAAGCTTATTTGCCATGAGAAATTTGACACAAGAAATGTTTCTTAAAATTGTCTTTAGTGTTTAAGTAATAACAGAGAAACAGAATTAACGTGACTATTAACTATTAACGATCAGCACCATTTAACAACTAACTTTTTGTTTTAAATAAGCAAATGTTAAGGAGGGGAACCACCCCCCCTGGATCTATTAAACCTCCCCCCTTCCTCCTAGAAGAAGGGCTAGATCCATCTCCCCCCATATCTGGGGCAGAGGACAGACTGGCTTAGGAGGCTACCTCCTGGCTGAGCAGCTCATCAGTAGGCCTCACCTTAAAAATTCAGGGTAACCTCTTGTTCCTCTGGGTATTTCTCCAGAGTGCACTTGTGGGTCCCCACCATCCACTCCTGTTCTAGGAGTGCTCTGGCCTAAGCCTGCAGCTCCTCCCTCTCCTGCTCCATGGTGAACACCAGCTCTTTACCCTCCTCCCTCGCAGCTTTCAGGAGCAGTTGTGCCTGGCCTCATGCCTCGAGGATGAGACCCAGGTGAGTTCTTAAGGCCTGCACCTGGGGACCTGGGGGAGCAGGGGCTGGGGAGCCAGCCCGATGTTACGGTGGGCAGCGGTGGCTGCTGGCTCTGAGGATCGGGTGCCTTGGGCACTCCCCTGCACCTGTGGGTGCCTCTTGTGGAGGATGCTGGTCTCTGACTCTCTTCCTGTGACCACAAGGGAGCGTTTTTCTTGGCAGCAATAGAAGGTTTTCCCCCTTTTCCTGCCTGTCTCAGTCACTGGTGATCATCTCTCTCAAGGCACTTGCTCAGCCCTGTAGGCAGCTGTTCCCGATAGAATACCATGATCCAAGCGCCACCTGGTTCCTCCCTCCATCAACAGCCATGGAGATGGAGGGGGGTCTGCCAGGAGATGCTTCTGGAGGGCTGCTGTCCCACAGACTTTGTTTCCTGTGGGCTGAGAAGGCAGGTTCCCCCAGGAGACATTTCCCAGTGGTGACAAGACAGACAGGTTGCAAAGCGTCTGGCTGGCTTTATTCCAGCAGGCCTGTTGGAGTCGTAATGGGGCTCAGCAAGCCCTGGCTTTCCTGCAGCCAGCTAAGAGCGAAAACGAAAAGGGCAAAATGTGTGTTCAGCCCATTCATTAATAACCAGAAATCCACAACACAAGCAGCCCTCAGTGTGTCCCCCATGCAGCGTGTCAGCTATCCCCATGGGCACACCCGTTACTGCACATTCCAGCTGGGATGGGGCTTGGGCCCTACACAGAGGTTTTGTCCTTTCCCAGCTCTCTGACTCATCAGACAGAAAGCCATAGAAATGAAATGATTCGTCTCTATTTATGTACACATGGGCCATTTATCCCAGAGCCTGTTTTATGGGCTGGGGGATGTGAATGTGTTTCCTATATAAAGTCAAGCACTGTGTGTGAAATTCTAAGCTCCTGTTTCACTCCCCCTATATTAGACTCCCTGTCTTCTTACAGGAAGCTCTAATAAAGTCTCCAGGGATGTTTAAAATGACTTTTTAAAAAAAAAAATCCCCAAATGGAAACACTAATGTTGCTAAGACACCCCACTGTGCGATAACACCGAGCCAGGGAATATTTGTAGGGCAGTAAAATAAACTCATTAAATCGATATTCTGAATGCACTGTCTATGACACAAGCATGTGGCAAGTATTTGGTATCTCTTGATTGAAGGGAAATGGCTGATTGGGTGAGGAGGCCGTCACTGACAAAGATCAGACCTCGTTAGCCAAACGGGTCGATTAGCTAGAAACAGGCCCTCTCTGCAAAGTGCGTCACTGGATTTGAACGACGCCGAAGTTCGGGGGCTTGACTTCGAGACCCCCCCTCTGCAAATCACCCGTTGCGATCAAAACCAATAGAGCTGTTCAGTGCATCAGAGACACGCTTCTCAGGGGCTGGAGGCTTTTAAAACGGCTAATACTGACTATGAGTCTAGAGCGTTTGCAGAATGTGGTAAAGTTACGTGTCAATTCACAAATGTATCAGCCTGATCCTCAACTGATGTAAACTGGAGTAGCTCTATGGATTTCAACTTACATTAGCTGAGGATCTGGCCCCTGGACTGCGACATGTCTCCTGACCCAAGGAGCTTGCAGTAGAAGACAAGGTTGTGCATTTCAACTGCACAGCTAAGGTTAAGTCTTAGGCCCTAGGTAACAGACAGTGGGGCTTGTGGAAAGGGAAATACACCAGCAAAGTGGAAGGTTGCATAGAGCAGGGCTACCAAAGGGGCTGATGGTTACTTGCTAACCGCTAGGCTAGGGAACACTCTGGTGTGGGGCTCCCTCAATCGCTCCTATTGGAATTTTTCCACTTTCATTAAATAATTTAAATATTAATTACGAAAGAGTTAGAAGGACTCTGCAGCCTAGTGGTTAAGGCTTTCGCTGAGCGGTGGAAGATTCTTTCTCCTCATCGGGTACATAACAGGACTCAAACCAAGGATCTCGCACATCCTGGCTAGTGCACTAACCGCTAGGCTAAAGGGCATGAAAGGGCTGCCTACCAGTGTTTCCGCAAATATTTCCCACCCATATGTGGAATGAATTTTGTTATGTGCACCAATATGGTGGCAATGTGTCATGGGCTGGGCTGGATTGGGGCCGGGGTGCCCATCCCTTGGCTGCGGCTGGGTTCCCTAAGCGCCTGTGCGACACTTAACAGGCTGCTGCATGGTCGTGCAGTTTACAGGGAACTTAGCTCCCTGGCTGTTTTATGTGGAGTTAGGCACCTACTGGAGGGGGCCTCACATGTGATTTAGGCAACTAAACGCCTATTTTCCCCGATTCCTGAATCACAAGCAGAGACAGCTGCTGAACACCAGGACGGGACTTAGCACATACCCATCTGGTTAACATTTCCCACTGGCTAGCTTGGGCAGCTTCCCGGCCAGTGTGCTGGCTTTGTGAATCTCATTCAGATGTGCCCATCTCTCCTTGTTCATTGCACAGCAGCCTAGGCACCTATCTCAGGCTCTGTGGACCACAAGGCTGTTCCTGAGGTTTTTCCAGGTGCCTAAAAGTTAGTTGGTATGATTCTGGGCAACAGAGACAGAACTCCATAAGTCTCTTATGTGATGGGTTGGAAGGGTTAAGGAAGAATCAGTAACTGAAAACCGTCCTGCACCTAATCATTGCAGACCAAAGGGAGCAGAGAAGCTTGTAAATGTATGTAATAAATGAAAACCTCTTTTTTATGTATAGGACACCCAAAAAACCCAGCCCTAACAGAAACACCATGTCATGTCTGATCCACTAATACATCTTTATTCTTTCAACAATTTCTGCAAATCAGATAGCCCTGCTGTCCTCAAAAAGACTGCTACAACTTTTCAGAGAAATCCTTCAAACTGCATCATTTATTCTCTTATGTACTGACCCCCCCCCCGCAAAAAAAAAAACCTAGCTACAGTTGTTTTTATTCTGCTAAAAGGGCATACATGCAGTGGCTTGGTCTTTGCGTGCTTTCAGAACAGCATGTTGGAGGCATAGGAAGGACAAACCACAATTAACCTCTCTAAGGGATTAAAAGGGATTTGAAAAAATAAATAAATTCCATTTTATTTGGTCTTTTGGCCTCAGCAACATTTTAAGTTTCACACTTGCCACTAATTTTCTTTTGGGTTTCAAAGATCATGTGTTAGTTTGACTGAAAAGGAGCCTCTGGAAACTGCTTGTATGCTGTAGTGCAAATGCAAAGGAGACATGAATGCTGATGAGAAAGGGTTTGATCGATGCCAACGTGCGAGGAAGAAGAGTTCACCTTCAGCATCTGGAAAACCTGGTAAGGCAGATGCTTGATTCAGAGCATATGACCTAGGTGAGCAAACTTCTGTGACCCTTCTGCCAGGTGGAGCCAGTAGCAATGAGGGCCGGGTTCAATATCTAGGGGTTCTTTTTCAACAATACAACACAAAACCAGCTCGAGCCCCCACCCAGTGACTTGGGACAATTACACACCACCCTCTGGGTGCCTCTAAGAAGCTATACTTCCCCTCTTGCAAGCACAGAGTTTGAGTGTAGTAAAACCTTTTAATAAAAGGAGGGAAGTGATTCAGCATTAATTTGGGAAAACACCACAACTCAGGTTCATAAACATAAACCATGAGTGAAAGACCCACCCCCCAAGTAGGTTGGGCAGTGTCCTTTTCCCCTCAGGGTCTTAAGTCCAGAAACCCAAAAGTCCTTTTCACGTGCCCATCCCTTCTCTACACCTCACTCACAGTTGCTGTCCTTGGCCAGTGCAGCCCCAGAGGTCAGAGGTTCATCTGCAGAGTTCACCTCCCACCCTGTGTGGAAGGGGGTGGTAAGGAGGCACCTTACTCTCTCTGCTGCTCAGGCACTCACTCTTCTCCACAGCGGCCAATTGCTACACCTCTCTGCAAGGCTTTGCTCTGATCCTCTCTACCAGGCTAGTCACTCACCAAGATATCTTCAGGGTCCCTCACTTAACACAGCTCTTAATGATTTCAGCTGTTAGCGGAGGAGCCTCACTGTTAGTACACATGAGGAAGGTCTCTTACAATAAAAACACTGTCTCAAAGTAGGTCTAATACTTAGATCTAGGTATCAGCAATTTCAGCTCTGTAGTTTCCACAGTACACATCCAATGAAGTGAGCTGTAGCTCACGAAAGCTCATGCTCAAATAAATTGGTTAGTCTCTAAGGTGCCATAAGTACTCCTTTTCTTTTAGCTCTGTAGTATGTAATTGATTTAGCTCCTTTATTACACCAGGAGGGAAAACAGGATCAAATTCCACCTAAAACCCTTAAACAGAACTCATATAAACATCTCCACTTATTGAGCATTGGAACCCATGTCCCCTGCCTAGCAAGTGCTGTTCAGTTGAGGGTGAGTCCCTCCATCGGGGTATGCCAGGTACAGTTCTGCTGCCTTTGGTTCACACAACAAGGATAACAACACTTTATTACTCCTGCCCCAATAACAGAGAGACTGGGCATCTCTCATTTGGGCAAGCAATCCCATCATGCTGAGCACCTAGACAGGGGGTATGTGTCAATGCAAACAAGATCAGCTCCTGAAGTCTTTTTCCATAGCTCACCACTAGATGTCAGGGGAGAGCTTATCCAGACTCTGCTTACACTTACACGCAGCAGAGGAATGTGTTACCAGACATACATGCATCTGCAGTCCTGGCAATCCCTTGTGTTCAAAAATCATGAGTCAGACTCTCCAAAATTATGTGACTGGTTTAAAAATCATGAGATTTTTAAAGACAAGAAAGCTGGGGTTCTTTTTATTTGACTTGGAGGTTTCTGAGGCTTCAGAGGGCACTCACTTTATGTTTTCAGGCGCTTCCCGGCAGCCATGAGGGCTAAAAACTTTGTTTTTTAAGTGAAAGGTGAGATGGCACCTGTGTTTGCTAGAATATACATAATCTGGGCAGTCATTGCCTTTGTGTGTGCAATGTCACATGCCCAAACTTTCAGTCAGTTCCAATCCCCACAAATAAACTCTCTCTTATTTCCCAGTGTTCACAGAGCTCAAGGTTATAAACTTGCTCCAGCTGAATTAAACAGGAGCAAAGGGCTGCATGGACAGGGGAGGGGTAGCTCAGTGGTTTGAGCATTGCCCTGCTAAACCTAGGGTTGTGAGTTCAAACCTTGAGGGAGCCATTTAGGGATCTGGGGCAAAAATGGGGGGATTAGCCCTGCTTTGAGCAGGGGGTTGGACTAGATGACCTCCTGAGGTCCCTTCCAACCCTGATATTCTATGATACTCTTATTGGGTGTACTTTATGTCAATTAGGACCAGCTTTAAGCTAAACTGAAATGAAAGTCCATACAACTTTTTGCACCTGTTAAAATCACACTGGAAGTTAAACCAGTGCCATTCTGGATCCTGACAAGTTCTAAAACCTTGTTCATGCTAGAAAAGTTTTCTCCAGAAATGCAAAATGTAGTAGGACTATTCTACAAGGATGATGGTCCAGTGACTAAGGTCTTAGTTTAGGCCTTCAAAGATGTGGGTTCAAGTCCCTGCTCTGCTATAGATTTCTTATGTGCCCTTGGGTATGTCACTTCATCTCTATACCTCAGTTCCCCATCTGTAATACAGGGAAATAGCACTGCCCTGCCACGCAGGCGGGTTGTGAGAATAAAATACATTAAACCCTGTGCAGCCCTCAAATGCCACAGCAATGGGCCCGGCAAAGGGCAAACAAGATGCTGCTGGCAACTGGTTTAGTTGACCCTCGTGAAAGGAGATTAAAACAGGTGTTAAGGATGGTTCTGGTGACTGGAGACTTGTCTAGATCGTAACTCCAACCCTGCCTGGGGGGAACCTTTCACACTGTAGAGAAGACCATTTTGAGCCTCCCCCCGCAAGACGCCTACAAATAAATCACCTTCCCCCAAAGTCAGTTTCCTTTTGCAGACACTCATGTCATGGCTGGCTCAACTACTTCCCCTACGCCCAGTACCTGTCAGGGGCTGGTTCTGGTTCCCAGTACTGCCAACGCTCAGCATTCAAAAATCATGGATCAGCCCCCCACAAACCCATGAGGCGGACCTAACATCCACAAGGTGATTGGGGATTGTGGGTGGGGGAAAGAATAAATTATGTATTTTTTGTGTGTGTGTCTCCTGGGTCTTGCACGCCCCCCGCCCATCCCCCAAGGTGTGTGAGACACAAAAACGAAAGCCACGGCTCCGCAACTCCCTTCCCCCACATTGCCCCAAAACCCTGCACACCCAGACCCCTCACCCCCCCATCTGGCCCCTCCCACTTCCTCCAGCAGGTCCCTCCACATTCCTCCAACAGCAGACTTCCTTAGCAGGGTCCCAAAGCTCTCCATTCCCCCCTTGGCAGTGAGTGAGCACCCCCAGATCCTCCAGCAGCCTCCTGCTCCCCCCCCACTCCCACAGTGCTCCCCCGCTGCACCCAGCCACCCGAACACCTGGCTCCTGCAGCCCCTCCCACTTCCTCCCCCCACACACACCTGGCAACTGCAGCCCCTCTTCCTCACAATCCCACAGGCTCCAATGGGAGCTGCAGAGCCGGTGTTTGGGGCAGGGGCAGCACGCAGAGCCCCCATGGCTGCCTCTCTGCTTCAGAGCTGGAGGGACATACCAGCTGCTTCCTGGGAGCCTGCCAGCTCTGCCAACCGGACTTTTAATGGCCCGGGACTGGAGCCACCAGAGTCCCTTTTCGACCGAGTATTCCGGCCAAAAACCGGACACCTGGCAACCCTACCTGCGGCCAGACCAGCAGCGGCTGGGATGGGAGGCACAGGTGCTGGGGGGAAGGGCTGCCACATCCCCTGGTTTGTCGTTGTTTCCATCATCTACAGGGTTTACATTTTGGTTAAATGGCTCTCAGCACCCGCACTATAAAAATTGTTCCAGCAGATTCCCCCTGCAGGACTGGGTGGGAGAGGGCTATCCAGCTGCTCCCTGCTCTGTCTGGGGCAGGGGGAGGCAGCTGGGGGAGCAGAGGTTAGCACCAGCCTGGGCAGGGCAGAGAAATTAGAAATGGTTCTGGCGAGGAGCTGGAGGCATCACAGAGCAGGCTGGAAAGTGGCGCCCAGATTTGCAAACGCTTGTCTAAACCTGGGTCATCTCTCCCCTTGATCCCTGCAACCCCCATCTCTTTGGGCCCCCCTGGTTCTCACATTGCACCTTTGGTGTTCAGGGCTGGCTCCTGGCCAGGGGCAGACCTCTGCTTCTTTCAGTGTCAAAATTCTAACAGACCCGCATCGTCTGGCAACCTGAGTCCCTGCATAACACAACAAGTGGTTGCCACTGGCTCTTGCCAGAGCCTCCTAAAGGTACAGTTCCCCACATCTTCCTTCCCCCACCAAACAAAACAATAACAATTAACCATATACACATATACAAATGCTCAGAACAAAACTACTAACCAAACGCTGTTCAATTAGTCTCCCAGGTGCCCTGCATTGTCTGAGAACTTCTCGGGCAAGATGACAGAACCCCTTGTCTCCCTCCCTTCTGGGATTTGGAAAAGGGGCCACTTGGTCCTCCATCATACACGTCCGTCTGGAGAGACAACCTCTGTCTCCTGACACGTCTGCAAGTCCCCAGTGACTCAGACATCAGTTTCTAACAGGGCAGGTGTCTTGCTATCAGTTTTCTGTTGAACAAAACATCAGAAGGTGAGTTTCTTTGCTGATTTCCATAGTCACAGAGTTTGCTGTTTGCCCTTTCATCCGCGAGTACATTTGCAGTTCCAGAAACGCTTCACAAGCTTTAGCATGAGAGCTCATCCATGCAGATCTAGACTGCAGAACTCAGATCTCCAAGGGGAAAGAACAACTCTCACCGGCATCAGAGCCAATCGCGAAACATTGAACTTCCCCTTCTCCTGAATAGCTCTTCACCCATAGACACTGACAGCCTCACCCATTTGAACACACTCCAACTGGACGGCCCGTTCCAGTTTCCTCCTCCTACAGGAAGAGGAAAAAATATAATTTATTTTTGTAATTCTATTTTTGTTTTTTAATTGTTTGGGAGGTGCTCAGATAATATGGTAACGAGAACCATGTGAGCACCCAGAAAGAGTCAGAAACAAAAATTCATACTAGAGACATTATTCCCTGTTCATAGACTCATAGATATTAAGGCCAGAGGGGACCATTAGTCCCGTTGGTCTAGCTTCCAGTATAACACAGTCCAGAGAATTTCACGCAGTTATTCCCCAATAAGTTGTGTGTGACTAAAGCATTTCTCCCAGAAAGGCATCCAGTCTTGATTTGAAAGCTTTGGATTGGAGAATCCACCACTTCCCTTGGCAGTTTGTTCCCACGCAGAATCACCCTCAATGTTAAAAATGTGTGCCTTCTTTTCACTGTTCTCTATAAGTCATTCAGGGATTGTTATTTGCCTCTCTAAAAAGCATCAGACAACAAATCAGGGAGCAGAAATAATACCATCTGATGCTGCCAAAGTTTGGATCCGGATGCTACATAGAGGACCTGATCCAACCATCTTTAGTGTGGGCTGAACCAAAACCAAATTGAAATTTCCAATCTAGATCCAAAGTTGGCAATTTAAGCATAGTTTATTGGTTCCTGCTCTCTCTCTCTCTCTCTCTCTCTCTCAATTAATATTTTATAGAGGGTTTTATTTTGTTGGTGTTAGCATATAAGCCTGTTTGTCAGCCTGAGATAGAATTTTTGGTTTGACCTCTTGATACTCTTATATCTTATACTAATATGTGTGACCAAAGAACAAAGACAATGTGTGTGTTGCTTCTCCCTGGCCACATGGGTTTGTTAGTACAATGGGGAGAGATAAGGGATAGAGCAGTTCAAGTGTTACAGGGCATGGTGGGAGTGTAATATATGAGCACACTTGAAGACTGCTTCAACCCCTATCTCAAGGCAAGGTCAAGCAACCAGCTGGAAGGGGCAAGGAGGGGTTGGGGGGAAGGTATAAAACACTAAAAGGCCAAAGAAATGCCTGTCTCTGACTGCAACACACCCTCACTCCTCACCCCTCCCATGGGATACAAAAGAAGTGGGATGAAGATCCTAGACTCACGACCCCCCAAAACGGAACATGACCATAAATTGTAAGGGGTGGGACAGTGGGTGTGCATTGCGGGTATATTTGAGTCTGCTAAGAAGGAGGAGGTGGGAATGGGGACATAGGCAAGGCTCTGCGGCATCCGATCTGGAAAGGGGGACATGGGGTAAATGCTCTGCAGCATCAGAGCTGGGAAGGGGAATACAGGCAAGGCTCTGCAGCGTCAAAGCTGGGAAGGGGGACATGGGGTAAAGGCTCTGTGGTGTCAAGAGGTGGAAGTGGAACCCTGGGAAACAGACTCTGCCGGCGTGTAGAGCTATGGATATGCTTGTTTGGAACAAACCCCAATAAACATTGCATTGCCTGCTCTTCAGACTTCTGGTCTTCTGCTTTCTGTCTGCGTGACAAGAACCAGGGGAGAGGGTGAAGGGAAAGCCCCTAACAGTTGGTATCATGTCTTGTTTCTTTAAACTAATTCAAAGAATTCCTGTGGCCTATGTCAGTGGCTCTCAACCTTTCCAGACTACTGTACCCCTTTCAGAAGTCTGATTTATCTTGCATACCTCAAGTTTCTCCTCACTTAAAAACTACTTGCTTACAAAATCAGATATAAAAGTGTCCCAACACACTAGTACTGAAACATTGCAGACTTTCTCATTTTTACCATATAATTATAAAATAAGCAATTGGAATGTAAACTCTGTACTTACCTTTCAGTGTATAGTGTATAGAGATCAGCATAAATAAGTCATTGTGTGTCTGACTTTTTAGTTTGTATTGACTTCGCTCGTGCTTTTTAGGTAGCCTGTTGTAAAACTAGGCAAACATCTAGATGAATTGATGTACTCCCTGGAAGACCTCTGCAAGGGTACACGTACCCCTGGTTGAGAATTACTGGCCTATGTTATACAGGAGGTCAGACTAGATGATCAGAATGGTCCCTATCTGAATTTATAATCTATTAATCTATACCTTTATTACTGACACTAGATAACATGATGAATGCTTTACAAATGGCATGGACAGACAGATAGATGCCAAATTCACCAGCCTGGAAACAGATATCCTCTCCTTATCCATAGAGCAGATTTCATAAGAAGAATTCTTTCTTACCCTGAAATTTGAGGATGAGTATAGAGTGGCAATGCATCTCCTGAGCCCTTGGGACTTTACAAATCGCACCTGGACCTGTCTTGTCTTGGGAGAGGTAGGCAGGTTTTTCAAACACGCCCTTCGATTCTGAGAGGAGGGAAGAGGGGAAAAAGGGACAAGGAGGAAAGATAACACAAAGGATCCAATCCTGCTCCTTTTGCAGTCAATGAAACGGGAGCAGGATAAGCCCCAAGATTTTAGAGGGAGTCTGGAGGCCTGACTGAAGCCCATTGAAGTCAGTGGAAAGACTCCTATTGACTTTCAGGCCCTATCAGGCCCATGTTGTAGTGACTAGAGTATAAGGAGATGTGCATACAATTCTGGGCTCTGCCACAGATTTCCTGTGTGTCCTTGGGCATGTCCCATGATCTCTCTGTGCAGCACTTTCCCAAGCAGTAAAAATGAGGATAATTCTTGCCCATGTCTGTGAAGTGCTTTGTGTGAGAGTGAAGGAAATGAGATCAAAGCTTAGGCTGGAGTAAAAGCTGTGCAGGGCTTTGAAAACAAGAACAGGGCTTTTAAATGTGAAGTGCTAGAGAAGGGGAGATTCCAAGGGAGGGAAAGGGGGTGGGGCGGTGATACAAACATGCAGGAAAGAATATTGAGCAGCCCCTTTGCGGCTGTACTGAAGAGAGAAGATGGAGGTGTGGAGGAGGGCAGAGAGAAGGAGTTTGAAATAACTGAGATGGGTGCAGTCAGGGGCATGGATGAATGTAAAAGTTGAATAAGAACCTCAGATTTGGGCCCACACTGAATATACCTTGCACAGAGTTAGCAGAAGTAATATCTGCTGGCTGATTTAAGTATTAAAGCTCCAAACAGCTGGGTTTGAACTTTATGCCAATTGAAAGCTCATGGGCTAGATCCTAGATGGTTTATCATAGAATATCAGGGCTGGAAGGGACCTCAGGAGGTCATCTAGTCTAACCCCCTGCTCAAAGCAGGACCAATCCCCAACTAAATCATCCCAGCCAGGGAGGAAATGACTCACCCCAAGGTCACAGCCAGGAGGAGAACCCAGGTATTCTGAATCCTAGCCAGGAGACCTAACCACTGGACCAAGGTTTGACTCAGAGTCACTGCATTGAAGTCAATCGAGCCAGAAGCTGGGCTGGTGCAAATCACCATTGTTTTATTGACGTCAACAGAGCTATGCTGATTTACCTGAGCTGAGGATCTGGCCACACATCTGAAAAGACTTTCTATCAGCTGGCGAAGTAGAGGGAATATACTTCTGCAAAGCCACCTTAAATCGACTTTTGCTTTATGTTTGTGTGGGTGGACAGCCGGTTAACAGGGAACTGTTTTTTCTACTCTTACCAATGGAATGAGGGATCTACATTATAATGCTATTTTATCAGCTGATTCCTAGGTCTCCCTCTCTGGAGACCTGGTACTTCCTAATTATGATGTTTATCTGTCCAACTTCAGGAAATTCCAGCAAAGTCTCAGACCAATAAAACCTTTATTAGGAAAGCAGCAAATCCAAATGTAATTAAGGCCTGATTCTCCAACCCTCCTGTCCGTGACTGTAACTGGAGTCAATAGAAGTTCTGTGTTTAGAACGGCTGCAGAACGGCTATTTGTTTAAAATCAATCAATCAATCAGAGGAACAGGTGTTTGAGTTTAGCGAGAGTACTTGTGGGAAGAAAACTATAATGGTCAAATATTTGCTGAATGGAAATGTGAAATTGTGCCCTTGATTGAAACATTTACAATCTGGGCTGTTCCGGTTAGTTACATCAGTTGTCCAATCAGAGAGCAGAAACAGTACCACATGATTTACGTAACTAGCCAGTATCACCTCGCAGCAAATTGTTTACAAATGATCTGCAGATGAAGGCTTATTCCCTGCAGAAAGTGGCAAACCATTTTTAATAACAAGTAGTTTGGAGAATTTTGCTCAGCTTTAGCGGCAAATTGGAGAAGAAAACCAAAGACAGATGATTCCTCACGCTGAATGTGGTTGCGAGGTGAACTCTAGTGCTACGGGGTCAGATGGCCCTTTATAGGACCTCACCTGGGTCAAAGAATCATAGAACCATGGGGTGAGAAGGGACCACGAGGGTCATCTAGTCTAACCCCTGCCAAGACTCAGGGTTGGTTGTGTCTAAACCACCCGAGATGGATGTCTATCCAGACTCCTTTTGAAAACCTCCAGTGAAGGAGCTTCCATGACCTCCTTAGCCGTCTATTCCATTGTCCTACTGTTCTTACAGTTGGGAAGTTTTTCCCGAGATTTAATCTAAATCCGCTCTGCTGTAGTTTGAACCCATTGCCTCTTGTCCTGTCTGGTGATTTAACCACCTCCCCAGATGCAGGCAAAGGTCTCATGTGATGGGAGCCCTCTGACTTTTATGCCTTTACTACAGGGTTAGCCCAGTCATCCAGGCACCTGGATCTGAGCACCCACCTTAGCCTTGTCCGGTGTGAGAAGCCCTACTGCAAAGCTCTACAGTGTGTCCTCACAAGTGCTGTATTCCAGTTTTCCCTTGTGTGTCTCTAGGACTTCAGGGATCCTATAGTGTCACAAACATGTCGGGGCGGGTAAATTACATCTGCATCCAACCAGCATCTCAGTATTTCACTGAAGGAGGCTGAACAAAAGCTAACAACCAGCTGGTTGCTAGTATGAAAAACCTTTTTCGACTTACGTTACCAGTAGAATATTGGTTTCCTAAATGGGTGGAGATGCAATTTGTCACTAAGACAGGGTGGGTCTCAGAGCTGATTCTGCAAACATTGAGACCCACTGATATCCATTGATCCAGCCCAGCCCTGTGTTCACAGTCTGCGGAAGATGCAGACTTGAGCTTTGACAAAGACAAGGGTCTGAGAGTGTCTGAGAGAAGGAAAGAGGGCACACAAGTGTAATCCATTACAGAGGCGACATTCTGCCAGAGGGAGTGTATCATGCAGAATAGATCCCTGCTTTTTGGACAGTAAGAAATATCATTAAACGGGACTTATGAACAAGAAGAGGCTCAAGATTACTTTTCATGGGTTTCTTTTACCTGTAACCTTCTGTTTCCAAATCCTGTCACAGTCTTTCAGTTAAATCTTTAATTCCAGCTTAGTTAAATAAACTTCAGTTTGGTTTTACTATAGACACGTCAAGTGTCTTTTGCTAAGGAGAGCGTTGAATGGAAGTGAAGCCACAGAGCCAGCGGAATGATGTATGTTGCGGGTGCCCAGAAGATAAGGGACTGGACACTGGAGTGTAACCAAGTGGGGTGTGTAAATTGTTAGCCTGCAGAGAAAAGGACTGGGGCTTGTGGAGCCGAGAGCAGAATGTTCGTGCTGCCAGCAGAGTTCGGAGGATTTTCCCCGGTGGGCACGGATGAGGCTCTCTCATGCTCTGAGCAGGCGGTAGTGATTTGCCCCGAACACCGGAAGTGTCACACTCTTACCATGATATTTTTCATAGTAGTGACCTGAGCCATTGTATGATTCTCTCCCAGTGAATTGTGGGACAACTTGTCTGGGAAGGCAATGGAGGACTATCCGCACCCAAGTCAGTTAGCCCACGTCCACACAGCAAAGTGGGTGTGTTACAGAACCCAGGCTGTAACCCACAACCCTGGTGGCGCCTGCTACCCTGGGTTGAAAGCATCATTGGAACTGAGCGAATAATGGATCTTTTTGGGTTGGGGGCTGAACTGAAAAACCCGGACAAAAAATTGTTTCCATTCAAACCAAAACAGAGGGGTTTTTACTTGCCAAAAAAAAAAAGAAGAAAAAGAAAAACTATTGGTGTGAGTGGAACGAAACAGTCCATTTGACCCGAGCCTAATGGTTTTCACGGGTTTTCATGTCCGTTTGTTTTTTTTTAAAGTAGCTAAATTTCAAAATGAAACTCTGTTTGGAAACAAAGTTGAAACTTTTTGTGTCAAAACTGTCAAAACCAAACACTTCAACGTTTCCAGGAAAACCAAACACCACCATTTTTTCCCGGCTGGAACTATTTGCCGAATTTACGAATAGTTTGTTCCCCCCCGCCACACACACACACAATGGCATTTTTAAGTACATTTACTATTTGCCAAAAAAAAAAAAAAATAGCCCAGCTCCAAGCACTGCTAAACTTGGGCAAGAGGCTTTTGTGGATAGTAGTGCGGTTGGGGGTTAGCCCGGGCTAACTCGACAGTAAAGTCATACCCTAGGAACCAAGCTTGCTAGGAGATGTAAGGGCAGCCCTTGTTAAATAAGGGAAGACATCAAGGAACAGCAGGCCTGGGAGTGAGCGCTCCATTAAAGAGCTGGGAGAAGAGCCAGGCAAGGACACCGAGGAGGCCTGGCTGAGTGCACCGGAAGAGGCCCTGAGAAAGAGAGACAGGGAAGTTTGTGTGACAGGGGTTAGATAGATTTTTTGGCATCCCATGGTTGGGAAACCATAGGAGAGAGTGAAGATGAGGAGCTGACCAGCACTCCTAGGTAGAAGGCCTGGGAGAGACTAGTGCAGGGAGCAGGAGCCAGCTATGGATGGCTAGACGGAAAGGGGAACTGAGTCTCAGTAGGGACTGGCTCGGATCCCTGCATCCAGGGTGGTGAACCAGCTAGGAAGCTTGGGTGGAAAATCTCATGGTGTTGTGAATTTTATTTTAATAAACCAGACTCCCAAATGGGGAGGGTTATTGAAAAAACACCCACTGTGGGAGTTTGGTAAACTGAGCAGGATGGGGAAACCGAGGCAGAGGATGGGCTTGAGGCCAGATTGCTTAAGGCCCAGCTATTAGTAATGAGCAAAGAAATTTGGGGTTTAGGAAGGAACTTTCCCCTAGGGCACTTGGGCAGGAGCATTGGGGGACTAGCCTGCTTCGGAAGCGTTGGATTTAGAGAAGATGGGTGTGTTGCGCTTAATCTCCTGCTATTGCAAGAGGGTTGTTGGAATAATTTGTACAGCCAGGGTGCTGAGAGCCATTGAACCAAACTGTAAACCTTGTATATGATGGAAATCACTACAACCACTGCTGCAGCATCCCCACTACCCTTAGTTCCAGCACCTATGATCACCAGGGTGAGAGACAGGAATCGTTGGACTTCAAAACTTGCTGTCTCCTTCTGTGCTTCAGCTTTGCCACGATGGGGAAAGCAAAACAAAAAGGCCAGATCTTGTAGGCATCTTATCCATTCTGAGAAAAGTGCACAAAGCATCAAGATTGCCAGAGACTTGCTTTAAATTCACACCCTCGAGCACAGAACTAGGGCAGATGCTCTTGCAAAAGTCTCCGAGAGTTGCCCTGTACATAAGTGAAGGGGCATGCATTTAAATCCAAGGCCCAAACTTTAGGAGGAGCAGCCTTGCTCCATAAAGACAATGTTCTAGTGCAAGATTTAGAGAAGGAAAACAAGCCATAAATGTCGTTGCTGGTGGAGCACACACAAATTCCTAGCTTCCAAACCCTTCCTCCCATGGCCAGCAACCATTCACAGACCTGACCAAAAGACCTTTACATTACGGTGTAGACCTTGACATTAAAAAAGTCCACTACCTTGAAGCATCGGCATTCACCTGAAAAGTCACTCTGTGTAAATCATGCTGTGGAGTTCTATATTTTTCTCACTGTAGTTTTCAGATCATATCCACTTGGTTTACAAGATGAAAGATGTTCTATTTCCCTAATTTCCAGTGGTTCATACTTAATATGGGATCTAAATCTCATGCTAGACCCTTTTGTGACTCCTCTGTCCAAAAATTCTGCAGTCAGAATTTAGCCAACAATTTTGCTGATGATGCATGAAGTAGATTAGAAGCCAGCTTGTTTTTCCACTAACTGCTTTGGCTCTGCAGGACTAACAGGAGTCAAATATTGGCTCTGCCTGCTAAGGAAGCAGCTAAGACTCAAAGACATATTGAAACAGATGTTTTGGATGTGGAGCTTGCAGTTTTACATAAGAACGGCCATAGAGTCAGACCTAAGGTGCATCTAGCCCAGTATTCTGTCTTCCAACAGTGGTCAATGCCAGGTGCTTCAGAGGGAATGAACAGAACAGGTCATCATCAAGTGCCCCATCCCCTGTCATTTGGTTCCAGCAACTGGCAGTCAGAAGCTTAGCCATCTTAGCTCATAGCCATTGATGGATCTATCCTCCAGGAACTTATGTCATTCTTTTCTGAACCCAGTTGTACTTTTGGCCTTTGCTACATCCCTGGCAATGAGTTCCACAGGTTAACTGTGTGTTGTGTGAAGAATTACTTTCTTATGATTATTTGAAACCTGATGCCTATTAATTTCATTGGGCGACCCCTGGATCTCATGTTGTGAGATGGGGTAAATAACACTTCCTTATGTACTTTCTCCACGACATTCATGATTTTATTGACCTCTGTCATATCCTCCCTTAGTGGTCTCTTTTCCAAGTTGAACAGTTCCAGTCTTTTTAACTTTTTCTCATATGGAAGCTGTTCTGTACCCCTAAGCATTTTTGTTGCCTTTCTCTGTACCTTTTCCATATCTTTTTGAGATGGGGCAACCAGAACTGTACACAGTATTCAAGGTGTAGGTGTATCATGGATTTATATAGCAGCATTATGATATTTACTGGTTTATTACATATCCCTTTCCTAATGATTCCCAGCATTCTATTAGCTTTTTCGACTGCTGGCCGCTGCATATTGAGTGGGTGTTTTCAGAAAACTATCCATTATGGTCTTATGTTATGTTCTTAAGTACTCTAAGTATTGTAACCCTTCTGCCCATCAGAACTGGCAGCAACAAGGGCCAGGTTCAGTATCTAGGGGTTCCATTCCAATAACACAATGCAAACCGGCTCGAGCCCCCACCCAGTGACCAGGGACAAATATATACCACCCCCGCTGAGCGCCTCTAAGAGGCAATACTTCCCCTCTCGCAAGCACAGAGTCTGAGTGTAGCAAAAACCTTTTAATAACAGAGAGAAACAATGTGGCATTATGTTGGGGAAACACCACCGACAGGATTCATAACACAACCCTTGAGGAAAAAACCCACCCCTTTGGTGTCCTTTCCCTTTGGTTCTTGAGTCCAGCAACCCAAAGTCACCCAAAGTCCCAAAAGTCCAACAACCCAAAAGTCTCTGTCCCTGGTCAGTGCAGCACCAGAGCTCAAAAGTTTATCTGCAGAGTTTTACCTCCCAACCTGGGTGGAGATGGGTGGGGGTTAAGGGGCACCTTACATGGTCCAAAGCCAATTGCCCCACCTCTCCATGGGGCTCCGCTCCACCAGCCATCCCACGAATCATTCCTTTCTGCCAGCTGCACCCCATGAGCTCCAGCCATCCCACAAACTGCTCCACTCCACCAGCCACTCTGCTCTGCTCTGCCAGCCATCCCACAAGCTGCTTTGCTCTGCCAGCTGTCCTGCAAACTGCTCCGCAATATAACTTCAGGCTCCTCCACTACTTAACACAACACTTAGTGATTTCAGCTCTTAGTAAGTTTAGCTTTTTTGTGATTTCAACCTGTAGTAGGTGAGCCTCAGAGCTGGTACACCATTGGCCCAAAGTGAATTCAGCTCAGCAACATGTAACTAGACTCCTAATAGAATCAAAATTAGCTCTGATATGCCACGATAGAGAGAGGAAGTACAATTAGCATGTAAGACCCTTACCAGGGCCCCATACCACCAAATATCAATACCTACCCCCAAACCTCTCTCAATCCACTGAGTTTTGGAACCCATGTCCGTTGCCTAGTGAGTGCTACTTCATTGATGGTGAGTCCCTCCATCATAACAAAAGACCAAGTACAGTTCCACTGTCCTCAATTCACATAATCAGGATAATTACAATTTATTCTTTCTGCCCCAATAACAGAGAAACTGGGGATCCCACAGCAGCCAAAGTGACCATTTGGGCAGCTATGGGCTCATGCTAGGCGGGGTGGGTGTGCCTTGCAAATGAGATCAACCCCTGAAGTTCTTTTCCACAACTCACCACCAGATGTCAGGGTGGAGCTCATCCTGACTCTGCTTACAGCATATTCAAGTCCCTGCTTGAAAACTAAAGAAAAGGGGTAAATATTATGTTACATGATCATTTTTCTACCTATAATCACACTTTAACTCTCAAAGCAATGCACAGAGGTGTGACAAATGCCTTTATAAAGAGTCAGAGGGCTAAAACCTGCTTTGGAAGTCTCTGGGCAAGCAACGGTATATTATCAACAAGATGTGAGGGCTTCGTCTCTTTAAAATGTTGCTCTCAGCTAAAACACAACCTTTTATTTTTAACAACAACTAACAGGACTGAAGATTTAGGTTAAGTTTGGATTTTGATAAGGCTCTGGTCCCATTCAGGGTATGTCTATACTACCCTCTGGATCGCAGGCAGCAATCAATCCAGCGGGGGTCGATTTATCACGTCTAGTCTAGACGTGATAAATCGACCCCCGAGTGCTCTCCCGTTGACTCCTGTACTCCACCGCCATGAGAGGTGCAGGCAGAGTCGACGGGGGAGCAGCAGCAGTCGACTCACGGCAGTGAGGACACCACGGTGAGTAGGTCGAAGTACAGGAACTCCTCACTTAAAGTCATCCCGGTTAACGTTATTTTGTTGTTACGTTGCTGATCAATTAGGGAACATGCTCGTTTAAAGTGCCCAATGGTCCCTTCTAACGTCGTTTGGCAGCCGCCTGCTTTGTCCACGGCTTGCAGGAAGAGCAGCCCATTGCAGCGAGCTGGTGGGGGCTTGGAACCGGGGTCAACCAGCAGCCCCCCATCAGCTCCCCTAAGTTCCCTGTGCGGCAGCTGCTCAGCAGGCTACCAATTGCTGGCAGTTCAGCTGTCCCTCCCCCGCACTGCCATGTGCTGCTCCTGCCCCCTGCCTTGGAGCTGCTCCCCGAGACTCCTGCTTGCTGTGTGGGGGGGAGGGGAAGAAGAGGGGGGCTAATGTCCAGGTGCCCCCCCTCCCCCTGCTCCTGCTCCCGCTAACCCCATCTTCCATAGAGCAGGGGGGACACACGGAGGGAGTTGCTGCCTTAGGCAGCAGCTGCAGCTGCGGTCAGGTCTCAGCTTGCTGATCTAATGAACAAGGCAGTGTACTTCTGACCCCACGCTTCATACTTAAAGAGGAAATGCACATCTCTATCTCTCGAACTCACACAGGGTGTGTGTCTCTGTCTCTGTCTGCCCTCCCTCCTTTCCCGCTGCCTTGTAGAGTGTGGGAGTTAACCCTTGAGGCCTCAGCCAATTGCTAGTTCATCATTTAGCGGAAAGGCATTCCCTGGGAAATATCCCACCCTCTGACTCCTCCACCTCAACCAAGCTTCACAATCGTCATCATTGTGTACCAGTATTAAATTGTTTGTTTAAAACTTATACTGTGTGCGTATATATATATTGTGATACAGCATGGCCAGAGGGTAGCAGCAGGAGAGTGTTTTTGTTTTGTTTTGTTTTGTTTTGTTTTGAAGCAGAAAAGAATTTTATTTGTGTAACACTTACAAAAATCACCAAAAAGGATAAAGCAAAACTATGCAACAAAACAAAAGCAAACACAAGGTATAACACAGCAGCCTTCAGGAGGGAGAAGTGTTCAGGCTAGCCTGGGCCCAGAGCAGGGGGGCTTCCTCGACACTCGTGGTCTTCCACCCTCCTGAGTTACCTGGTGGCCTAGAGCGGGGGGGCTTCCTCGACACTCATGGTCGTCCACCCCCTCGAGTTACCTAGTGCCGCGCCCAGTGTCACCGATCCTCCCTCTCCTGAGAGTGCCCGACAAGATGGGCACGGCTGCGAGGTGACAGTTTAGGGCTGGGGGGGGACGTACACCCACGTGTGATAGGACCCCTCCTAGGTGACAGTGATGATGGTATCCACAGCGGCAACGCCTGGGGCTGGGGTCTCTCTGTCTTCCCCTCAATCAAAGGGTGAGATGGAGGGAACCGGACGGGGTCACCGAGCAGAGAACGTCTGACAGCGCCCACCGCTCCTTGAAGGCATCAAGGGAGTCGGTGGACGCCGCCCAGAGGAACTCCGCCCGGATACGTGAATGTACTGAGGATTGGAAAACGGCCCTACAATCGCAGGACGCTTCATTAGCCAACCTCCCCTCTCTGGTTTTATAAATGGCTGTTTTAGCTAGGGCTAGGAGGAGGTTAACCAGGAGATCTCACGATTTTGTGGGGCCACAGATGGGGAGTGTGTAAATAAAAAGGTGAGGGGAAAAGTGTAGCCAAAAGCTTAATAAAATATTCATGAGGAGCCGGAAAAGGAGCTGCAGCCTGACACACTCTAAATATACGTGCGCCAGGGTTTCCCTCATGTTGCAAAAAGGGCAAGTATCCGGGATGGGGGTGAACCATGTCAAAAACACGCCCATGCTCACGGCTCCGTGAAGGAACCGCCAACTAATGTCCCCGACGGGCCTCGGGACCAAGGTGGAATACAGGCTGGCCCACCGGGGTTGCTCACCCTCCAACGGTGGCAGGAGGTCCTGCCACTTTGTATCAGGGCGGGATACCAAGGTGTGGGCATGAAGGGTGTGAAGCATGAGTGTGTATAAATATTTCCGTGGCGCGATTTGGAAGCTGACCGGCAGTTCATGCAGCCGGCTCACAGTGAAAGGGTGAGGGGTTTGTTGGGATTTACAGGGTAAAGGCCCAATTGAAAGATCCGGTGGGCCTGGGGTAGAGGGTGGGCGAGGAGTGCCCTCGCACCGGGCTCGGTTGAGATAAGCCCGAGCAGCGGGCGTCAAGGAGGCCTTCACCTCCTGAAGTACGCGCCGGGGGGTACGAGGGCTGGAGAGCCCCATGCGCCCAGCGAGCTTCAGGGGATCCAGCCAGTCTCCCCAGTCGTAGTCCAGGAGGTCTCCGATTCTCGTGACTTCTGCCAGGACCAAACTCTGGCGCACCTAGCGGGACTCCGCCGCCTGCACACGGAGCTGGGTGTTGTGTAGCAGGGGCTCCGCAAGGAGATCTGCTCCCATGGTGGCCGCCATGGACCTGGTCATTGAAAACAGTTTCCAGGTCCGGAGAAGGTCCTGGTAGAAGACCGGCAGCCCAGAGAGGTCTCACGGAAAACCTCTCGGACAGAGATAAAAGAGCTGCCGGTCGTATCGGAGCCCTTGGAAGCGGCGCAGGAAGACGTGCTCCAATATGCTCCACATCGAACTACCTGCACTATAAAGGAGCCTCTGCAGGGCCTGGAGGCGGAAGACACGGACCTGAGTTTGTAGACACTTCAGGCCCTGCCCTCCTTCCTTCAGGGGTAGATGAAGAACCCCAACAGGGGCCCAGTGCATTCCTGACCAAAAGAACTTTAGAATCGATCTCCGGAGGTCGGTCAGGAAACCCGGAGCCGGGACCAGGGTCTTGAGCCGGTACCAGAGCGTGGACAGGACCAGTTGGTTAAGCACCAGTGCTCTCCCTTGGAGGGAGAGACATCGGAGTAGCCTCGTCCATTTCCGGAGCCGCTTTATCACCCCTCCTTCTAAATTTTGCCAGTTCTCCAGCGGAGAAGGGTGCGTGGCAGAAAGATAAACCCCTAGGTAGAGCAGTGGACCCACGCTCCACCGGATGGTCTGAAGCGCGGGTGGGAGGGAGCCCACCCGCCGCCAGTCCCCCACCGCCAAGCCAGAGCTCTTGACCCAGTTGACTCGGGCGGAGGAGGCTGCCGAATAGATGGGCTGGCAAGCCTCCACCCGCGCCAAGTCCCCCGGGTCCTGGACCATGAGGAGCACGTCATTGGCGTACGCTGACAGGACCAGCCGCAGCTCCGGCTCCCGCAGCACCAACCCCGTCAACCTCTTGCAGAGGAGACAGAGGAAGGGCTCGATTGCCAGAGCGTACAGCTGGCCCAAGAGGGGGCAGCCCTGCCGTACTCCTCGCCTGAAAGCTGACCAGTTCGGTCAGGGTCCAGTTGAGCTTAACCAGACACTCCGCGGAAGCGTACAGCACCTGGAGAAAACTCACAAACTGAGGTCCAAATCCAAATGCCTGCAGAGTTCCCAGGAGGTACCCATGGTCCACTCTATCAAACGCCTTCTCCTGATCAAGAGACAGGAGGGTGAACGACAGACTGTCTCTACGCCCGAGTTCCAAAAGATTTCGGACTAGAAATAGGTTGTTAAAAATGCTGCGACCCGGGACAGTATAGGTCTGGTCTGGGTGGATCACGTCCGCCATCACGGACCCTAGCCGCAGCGAGATTGCTTTCGCTACGATTTTGTAGTCCGTGCTAAGGAGCGAGAGGGGACGCCAGTTTAGTAAATCACGGAGGTCCCCCTTCTTCGGCAACAAGGCGAGCACTGCCCACCTGCACGAAAGGGGGAGGACCCCGCCCTGCAAAGACTCAGCCCAGACAGTGGCTAGGTCTGGACCAAGGATGTCCCAGAACGCGCAGTAGAACTCCATGGTCAGCCCGTCCATACCCGGAGATTTCTTGGTGGGCATGCGACAGAGGGCTTCCGAGAACTCGGCCAGGGTGAGAGGCAGCTCTAGCTGGTCTCGGTCGCCCACGCTGACCATGGGAAGTTCCTCCCAGTGCACCCTGTAAGCGCCAGGATTGGTCGGATCCGGGGAGAAAAGGCTTGTGTAGAAGTCACGGGCCCTCCCACGCATCTCCACTGGATCCATGAGGGGGGCGCCGTCTTCTGCTAGAAGGCAGGTGACATGTTTCTTGGCCCCTCTCATTTTCTCCAGGGCGTAGAAGAAACGGGAGCTGCAATCCATCTCCTGAAGGAGGCGGATGCGGGATCGAACAAAGGCACCTCGGGCCCGATGGTCCTCGAGGGCCCGGAGCTCCTCCCGCTTCTCCCGGCACGCTCCGCAGAGGAATGGGTCCTCGGGGCTGGCAGCCAGACGCCTCTCCATCTCTAAGACCTCCCGTTCCAACTGCTCTATCGCTGCATTTCTCCGTCAGCTGGTGCCCCAGGTGTAGTCACGGCAGAAGAGCTTGGCGCGCACCTTCCCTAGATCCCACCATTGCTGCGCCGAGGCAAAGGCACGCCGCTGCTCTTGCCAGGCCAGCCAAAACTCCCGGAAGGACATCACAAAGCCCTCATCCTCCAACAGGCTGTTGTTAAAGTGCCAATAGGCCGGACCCGGCCTCTCTGCATGGAGGGAGGCTGTTATGGTGGCTAGATGATGGTCGGAGAATGGGGCCGGCTGAATGTTGGAGGAGTGGGCCTGTGAAAGATGGAAATGGGATAAATAAATACGGTCCAACCGAGAGTGGTGTGACCGATGGGCCTCCACCCGGACAAAGGTGAACGTGGAAGTGTCATCCGGGTGGTGGTCATGCCAGACGTCTACTAGGGAGTGATGTTCGACTATTTCTCGGAGAATGTTTGCAGCGGCCGGGCTCAGCTCGGTCCCTGAGCGGTCCTGTTCCTCAAGTGTGGTGTTAAAGTCCCATCCCAGGACTAAGCACTCGTGAGAATCTAGGGTGCTGAGGAAGTTGGACACCCGCTGATAGAATTGCGGCCGCTTCGGGCTCGTTGCCAGGGCATAGATGTTGACGAGGTTGACCATGAGCCCCTCCATATGGATTCAGAGATGCAGCAGGCCACCCGGCAGGTGGCCCAGTGACCCCTAGCACCTCAGGCCGTAGGTTGGGGGAGAACAAGGTTGCCACTCCAGCTTGTCGAATCGTGAAGTGGCTGAAGTAGACCCCGTCCCTCCACTCCAGCTGCCAGCTGTCCTCGGCAGTCGGATCTATATGGGTCTCCTGCAGGAAAACCACAGAGTACCCCCCTTCCCGAAGGTAAGAGAGCACCTGGGACCTGCAGAGAGCCATCCTACAGCCCCTGGTGTTCAAAGTTGCAATAATGAGGGGCGTTATGTGGAGGGCTGGGGTGGTGGGGGTTCCTTGTTGGCGGGGGTGTTCGCAGCCCCCGGCGGATCGCGCAACAATCAGTGACCCATCCCATAAGTGAGTAAATTGTCACGGAAGCTGCGGGCCCACCCATAGGCCGTGGCACCGTGCCTTCCTTTTCCTTTACCCTCCTTTATAAGGGCCCTTGTGGCCTGGAGGATGTGATCAAAGTCCCCCCATAGCTGGAGAGCTAGCTGTACCCTGTTGCAGGAGCCACAGATGTCTTCTAAAAACTGTCGCAACGCTTTTCGCAGCTCATGGGGGGGTGGGGTTGCGATTTCCGGGTTATTCCTTGGTGGGGCTCTTGGTGCAGCCTCGTGGTCCGCTGAGGCAGACAGGCAGGGTGCAGACCACCGACGGGGCATCTGACAGGCTAAAGTTATTAGGTCTGTCTCAAGCCTTGGGGTAGAAGAGGATGGCGGAGGGAAAATTGTAGCTCCTAATGGGTCGCGGCAGGAAAATGCAAAGACTGCTCCTTGGGGGGGATCTGCAAAAAACGGGAAAGAAATAACCCCAGGGACGGCAATAGCATTGCAGGAGGAGGTGGATTGGGCAGGGACAGGGGTGGGGGTGGGGGTGGGGGCAGAGGCGAGGCTCTGGGCTTTGGGAGGCAAGCAGCTGAGAGGTGGTGCCTCCCGAACAGATTCGAGGGTTAAGGGGGTGGGGAGGGGGCTCCCAGTGATGCTAGGCATAGGCTCTGTGGTGGATTTGGCAGCCATGGCCTCAGGTGGTGGACCACCTTCTGCAGGGTGCTCGCCCGGGAAGGCGGTTAGGGGGAGGGAGCATGGGGAAAGGGGGACTGGGGTAAGCTTGCCCAGATCGAGGCCAGCCGGCAGTAGGTCATTCTCTCCCTGGGTGACCGGGGTCAAACCTAGGGTCTCGATCTCATACATGGAGGAAAGGTCGTCTTCTGCCACCCCAGGGGGCTCCCCTCTGGCGCCCGCTACGACGCTCACTTCGGGGTTCGCGGAGGTTTCGGGTGATATTTGGGCAGAAGGGGCTTCCTCAGGGGTCTCGGAGGGGAAGGTCTCCCGTGGAGGGGAGATTTTACCTTCCAGTGCTATTTTGTCTTCCCCTCCCGACACCGGCGGATGGATCTCACTCATGGGCATAGCGGAAGGCTCAGTGTCAATGCCTCCCTTCCTGGTCTTCCAGGGGGCCTCCGCATCGGATGGGTGCAGTGGAGCTTGAGCCTTCCGCTTGCCTCGCTTTCCCTGGACTAGGGTCCAGCCCTCCATAGCATTTTCTGGGGGCTGATTATCAGGGGTCGTGTCGGGGGCCAGAGGCGATGGTTCAGGGGCTCGGGGGAGTAACGGTGAGGCAGCATGGGGGGGGCGGTTCTCCTTGGGGCGGGCCCTCTCCTATGCCCGGTAATATCTTTGCTGCACCCTCCTCCATAGGCTCTGCTGGATTGTTAACAGCAAGGGCGGGGCTCCCTCGCTCGTCTGGGCGTTGTAGGGGAGGTGTCTCTTGGGCCTGGGCAGGAGCAGCGGTGGATCGAGCAGGAGGAAAGGTGGTTTCAGATGTCGGGCGGCCAGGGGCATCGGCAACGACGGAGCCGATGTCGTGCTGGGTCTCGGGGGTCTCGGGTGCCCCTCCCCGCCGGGCCAAGGGGCAGTCTCTTCGGACATGCTCCGCTGATCGGCAGAGGTAGCACTGGGCCTCTCCTGTGGAATAGTAGACCCGATAGCAGGCTCCCTGGTAGGGGAACCAGGAAGGACCCCTCGAGCGCCTCTCCGTCACGCACCGGCGGCGGTGGTAGAAGCTGCACTTGCCGGCGGAACGAAAGGACGTGACGGAGGGTGGGGTCCTTGCAGCCCAACGGGAGAGGGCTGATGACAGAAACGGGTTTTCCCAGGGTGAAGAGAGCGGGTAACAGGACGGCATTGGGTAGAAAAGGATGGACGGAGGTCAGGACTAGGCGGACGCCCAGGTCTTCTAGCGGCTCCAGGGGGACAAACACCCCCCCACCACCGCCAGGCCCTTCTCCACCGCCTCCTGGGCGGCAGTTTCCGATGCTAAGAAAAAGACGACCTTCCCATGCATTTTGGAGACTGCCACAATAGCCGTGTGTCCTACTGCCCTCGCCAACGCCTGCACGTATGTCTCCACGTGGGGCAAGGCGGGCACCAGGAGGCAACGGACACCGTGCTTCCTGGTCATGGTGGGAAAGGGGCCCCGGCCGCTATTGATGGTAGCGGAGGGGGTGGGTGGGCGAGATGATGAGGCAGCAGGTGGGGGGGGCTGCCACCGCCCGGGCATATGCCCTGGGGGCCGGGGGAGGGACGCTCGCAGAGCTGGTGGAGGGAACAGTGGGGAGGGATGCCATGGTCGATGACGAGGCCACAGTGGTGGGGGCAGCCTCTGCCATGGAGGGTTTGGTGGTTGTGGCGGGGCCCTTCCCCTTCTTCGCACTCTGGCCTTTCCGGCTAACCGGGGGGGCTTTCCTAGAATCTGGGGGGGGACGGTGGGCATAGCAGCGGCAATAGTCGCCTCGGTGCCTCCGGCTGCCGATGCCCCAGCGGGGGCGGTGGCAGGTGTTTTGGCAGCAGTGGAGGGGGGAGGCTTGGGGGTTGGGCAGGGGGGTAGGTGGGGGAGGGGCAACTAGGTTGTTAAAGGGGCCTCACCCCTCTCATTCCCCGCCATCGTGAGCAGGGAGAGACGGGGAGACACCAGAAGGAGGAGGGGGGAGGGGGAAGCAGATTAACCACTTCTCCCTGTTGGGCTGCAGGCGAGGGGGGCAAATGGGTCAGACTGGACAGGGGAAGGAAACAGGAGTTGGGGTCAGGTAGTGGGGCAAACTGTGGGGTGGGCAGTCGGGGGGTGGGGGGGGGACGCGGACCCATGCACGTTTGTCCAAAGAGTCTCGTTTGTTCAGCTGTTGTGTCTGGTCCGGATGATGGAATTCAGAGCAAGCAGTTGAGGCTAGAGGCAGACGGCAGGTTGCCAGCAGGGATGGATGGCGGGGGGGCCATGACAGTTGTAGTAGTGTTGGGGGGGGCAGCGATGGATCGGGGGGCAGCTCCGTGCCACACCCCCTGTGCCCCTACAAACGCAGTTAAGACACAGTCAAACTCCCCCCACACGAGAGTGCAGTTCAAAAGTTACTCAGTCTTACGGCCCCCTCCACAATGATTGTAGCTTCCCTGGGCGATGTCTCTGTCAGCTGTCTTCTCTCCCGGTCTTTGTGGAGCATTCCAAAAATGCCGAGCAAAGATAAGAAGACGAGTAATCGCGGGTCCACAAACGAACAGCAAAACAGTTGGGTCTGGGGGCGTCCAGACGTCTGCGTTGGAGCAGAGAGCAGTTTGGAGGAGTTGAAGCAGAGCGGATTGGCGTTGGAGCAGAGAGCAGTTTGGAGGAGTTGAAGCAGAGTGGATTGGCGTTGGAGCAGAGAGCAGTTTGGAGGAGTTGAAGCAGAGTGGATTGGCGTTGGAGCAGAGAGCAGTTTGGAGGAGTTGAAGCAGAGGGGATTGGCGTTGGAGCAGAGAGCAGTCTGGAGGAGTTGAAGCAGAGTGGATTGGCGTTGGAGCAGAGAGCAGTCTGGAGGAGTAGAAGCAGAGTGGATTGGCGTTGGAGCAGAGAGCAGTCTGGAGGAGTTGAAGCAGAGCGGATTGGCGTTGGAGCAGAGAGCAGTCTGGAGGAGTTGAAGCAGAGCGGATTGGCGTTGGAGCAGAGAGCAGTTTGGAGGAGTTGAAGCAGAGTGGATTGGCGTTGGAGCAGAGAGCAGTTTGGAGGAGTTGAAGCAGAGTGGATTGGCGTTGGAGCAGAGAGCAGTTTGGAGGAGTTAAAGCAGAGTGGATTGGCGTTGGAGCAGAGAGCAGTTTGGAGGAGTTGAAGCAGAGGGGATTGGCGTTGGAGCAGAGAGCAGTCTGGAGGAGTAGAAGCAGAGTGGATTGGCGTTGGAGCAGAGAGCAGTCTGGAGGAGTTGAAGCAGAGTGGATTGGCGTTGGAGCAGAGAGCAGTCTGGAGGAGTTGAAGCAGAGTGGATTGGCGGTGGAGCAGAGAGCAGTTTGGAGTTGAAGCAGAGTGGATTGGCATTGGAGCAGAGAGCAGTCTGGAGGAGTTGAAGCAGAGTGGATTGGCGTTGGAGCAGAGAGCAGTTTGGAGGAGTTGAAGCAGAGCGGATTGGCGTTGGAGCAGAGAGCAGTTTTGAGGGAAGCAGAGGAGAGTTTGGAGAAGTGCTGCGGTGGGCTAAGAAGACCAAGACCCTAGTTAAAGGGACACCTGGTTTGTGCAGAGGAAGGGCAGGAAGTCCTACAAGCCGAAGGGCCGGAGAGGGAAGTAGCCCAGGGGAAGGAACCGCTAGTTCAAGCAGTTTACCGCTATCCCTAGGGCCGCTGGGCTGGGACCCGGAGTAGAGGGCGGGCCCGGGTCCCTCCCTCTTCACTCTCCTCCTCTAGGACACTAGTGGGGCAGTTAATACTCCAGTTCAGGGGCGAGAAACGGTGCCCTGAACCCTCCCCAAGAAGAGAAAGAACGAGACCCATCAAAGTAATGCCGGCAGTTTGCCACAATATATATATGATATAGTCTTTTGTCCAGTGAAAAAAATTTCCCTGGAACCTAACCCCCTCATTTACATTAAGTCTTATGGGAAAATTGGATTCGCTTAACTTTGTTTCGTTTAAAGTGGCATTTTTCAGGAACATAACTACAACGTTAAGTGAGGAGTTCCTGTACGTCAACTTCAGCTATGTTATTTACGTAGCTGAAGTTGTGTAACTTAGATCGATCTCCCCCTCTAGTGTAGACCTGGAGAGAAGAAGTCGTTCATAGAATTGGTAACCACCTTCTCTGTTTCCAGGCAGGAACTGTGTGAGGCTAGTGTATGTTTGTGAAAGGGAGGCTCTCTAAGAGGAATGTATAGCTCTTAATGTATAGTTCTTAATGCCTAACACAGGAGTTATGTGCTTAATGTAGCCCTTTACTGCTTGTGTAATTCCTTTGCAAATAAACTGCTGTGTATGCAAGATAATTACTGTGGACCTTTTTCACTGGTATGACAGTAATCTGCTCCACTGTGAGCCATTAAAGCTCCATTCAGGGGTAGTAGCCCCCTGATGCCATTAATAACCCCTACTGGGTCATCACTTTTCCTAACTTTCAATAAACTTCTAATCTCAGAGGAGCCCAGACTCAAGGTCTTCCACCGATTTATCTTCTTTTCAGTCTCAGTTGTTGACTTGTCTTTCCCCTTCTCCCATTCTGATTAGCAGAAACTGCCAGCTAGATTTTGACCTTGCTTCTGAAAGCCTGTTTCCAAATTAACCCTTAACAATGTGGTGTTCTATTTCATTACTTCATGGTGGCTGATTGCACATAATATGGTTGCAATTAGCTTCATCATATTCTGGGATATACACATCCCTCAAGTCCAGGGCACCACCACCCCCTAGAGATTCAGTGGATGGGCAGGGGTTTGGGGTTGGGAGAGCCATACCTGAATCTCCTCCGTATGTGGTAGCACCGGGGACCATCTAGTCCTACATCTGGAGCCTGAAACAAGTTCACAGTGTACTTGGCTGATTTATATTGCAGCTTGAGCTTCACTGCTGCCTCCTGCATGTTACTCCATACGCGACCGCATTCATTTGAGCTTTGCTGGATGTTTAACTGCCGGCCCCTTGAGAGAGCAGCAGCCCCAGGACATTACCACAAGAGAAGAGCAAAACGGGCATGTGATAGCATCAAACCAGCCCAGTGTTTGCAATGTCCCAAGGGACAAGAATAAATTATTTGTGTTATAATGGCAAAGCTGACCCCATAAATGACTAAAGCAAAGCCCCTGGCTTTTAATTTTTTAAAAACAGATTGCAGTCTATCTGGTTTTAAATTGATTGAAATGATCCCCACAAAGCGGAGAAAGAGGTTTAAAAAAATGAATGCAGCAAACACTTTTCTGAATAGCAAGAGCAGAGCTGTGGGTAGTAATCCAGAGTTGTACAGCTCTGCAGAGAGTATAATGGACTCAGAATGTACATGGCTTTTTTGCTGGATGCACCAACACTAGATTTGGCCAGAAGTCATTTCTCAAGCAACATTTCTAAGAATTTCAATTAACAAATAATAATGTATTGCTTATGTTACAGCAGCACATAGTGGCTTTGACTGTCATTAGGCCCCCATTGTGCTAGGTGCTGTACAAACACATAGAAAGAGACAGTCCTTGCCTTGCAGAGCTCAATCAAAATAGACTGAGGATGATAGAAAGGAAACATTATTATGTTCCTTTTTGAACAGAGAAACTGAGGCACAGAGAGATCAACAGATTTGCTCAAGGTCAAGCAGGGAGTCTATGATAGATGCAGAAATTGAACCAACTTCTCATGCAGTGCTTTGATCCCCAGAGCATCCTTCTTGTCTGTTGAGATGTCGCCTTGGCCAAAGGGTATTAGCAAAGTTGCGAGTTGGAAAGTGTGATTATTTGAACTCTTAGCCTCCTGTGATGGGTTGGATCACGGAAACCCCCTTGGGGATGCCAACTGATGTGCCAAGACTACTTCTGCCCCTGCTTTCCCTCTCTGCTTAGGACTCCAGCACCCTGTCTTGCTGAGCCAGACATGCCTGTCTGCTCCAACACAGACCCAGGGTCTGAACCACCTGCCCCAAAGATGCAGACTTAGCTGAATGCAACTTAAGAAATGTTCCTGTCTTTAACACTCAGATGCCCAACTTCCAATGGGATCCAAACCCCAAATAAATCCGTTTTGCCCTGTATAAAGCTTATGCAGGGTAAACTCATAAATTGTTCACCCTCTATAACACTGATAGAGAGATATGCACAGCTGTTTGCCCCCCCCCCCCCGGGTATTAATACATACTCTGGGTTAATTAATAAGTAAAAAGTGATTTTATTAAATACAGAAAGTAGGATTTAAGTGGTTCCAAGTAGTAACAGACAGAACAAAGTGAATTACCAAGCAAAATAAAATAGAACACGCAAGTCTATGTCTAATACAGTAAGAATTCTGAATGCAGATAAAAACCTCACCCTTAGAGGAATTCCAGTAAGCTTCCTTTTAAAGATTAGACTCCTTCTAGTCTGGGTCCAGCAATCACTCACACGACCCTGTAGTTACTGTCTTTTGTTCCAGTTTCTTTCAGGTATCCTTGGGGGTGTAGAGGCTATCTCTTGAGCCAGCTGAAGACAAAATGGAGGGGTCTCCCAGGGGTTTAAATAGACTTTCTCTTGTGGGTGGATACTCCTCCCTCCCCCTGTGTAGAAGTCCAGCTCCAAGATGGAGTTTTGGAGTCACATGGGCAAGTCACATGTCCATGCATAACTCAGAACTTACAGGTAGCAGCCATGGGTCTCATGCTACCTTGAACATCCTCAAGTAGACTTCTTATGTGGATTGGAGCATTCCAAGATCCATTGTTCCTTAAGTGCTTCTTGATTGGCACATTCTTTTCTCAAGAAGCTGACCAAATGCTTTACAAAGGCTACTTAAAAATCAACCCAGTACACAGCCAATATTCATAATTTCGAATACAAAAATGACACATGCATACAAATAGGATTAATAGATTCAGCAGATCATAACCTTTATAGAGATGGAGTACTCGTGGCACCTTAGAGACTAACCAATTTATTTGAGCATAAGCTTTCGTGAGCTACAGCTCACTTCATACGAAAGCTTATGCTCAAATAAATTGGTTAGTCTCTAAGGTGCCACAAGTACTCCTTTTCTTTTTGCAAATACAGACTAACATGGCTGTTACTCTGAAACCTTTATAGAGATATGTTACATGGCATATGTAGCATAAAACATATTCCGGTTATTTCATATATACATTCATAAGCACATTTCCATAAAGCCTCATGGGGAGCACCATCACACCTCTCTCACCACAAGAGCGGAAACTCCTTTCGCATTAAACTAAGAGAAAAAAATATTTATTGCAGGTAATTGAAAGTCACCTAGAATAAAAAGGCCTGGAAATGCATTTAAATTTCATTCAGTGAACACCCCATTTACTGTCTATTCTCTGTACATTAGCAGGGAGAATTGGCAACACTGTGAAGAAAGGATATCATTATCCAAGCCTCAGACAAGTGGTATATGTTGAAGTGATGCAGGGGAAAGCGTGTTGCAATTACAGCTCATTATGATTCTATCCTGGCTGCGACATACAAAAGGGACAATGTTGAGGTGCATCCAGTGTGACACCACTTGACGGCTTCTTGGAATCGAGTTATTTCAACACAGAGATCAAAAACAGAGAGATGGCAAAAGAGCCAGGCTTCTTCAAAAAATAAGCTTATGGTCTTCTGTTTGGATTTTGTGTACCAGTGCGATAAATCTGTCTCTGTAGGTATTTGTATTGCATTTGTCAACTTGATGTCTGAGACCCCCAACAAACTGGAAGAAGAAAAGGCCAACACAAGACTAGAGGCTGAGATTTTTTTTTAAAAAGTGACCAGTTAAAAAATCCGATTTAATTTCTGCAAAATAAATTTGATTTCAGTCAAAATGTTTTCTGGGCAGTTTTGATTTTTTTGATGACCAAAAAAAAAAATGGAAAGAAAACAAAAATGTTCATTGGTGTTGAATTGAAATTTTTGCTTTGTTTTGGGACTTTCAAAAACGGTAACAGACAGAAAATGTCAATTACAAACTAAGTGAACAATTTTGTTTCCTTCTGAATTACTTGAATTGGGAAAAAAAAAGTTTCATTTGAGAGGGCTGTGAGGACCTTGAGAGAGATCTAAATGAGCTAGGTGAACGGGCAACACAATCACAAATGACATCCCAAGCTGATAAATACAGAGTAATGCACATTGGAGGAAAACACTTAAAGTATTCAGATACTTTACAGCAGTGGTTCTCAACCTATTTACCACTGTGGGCCGCATGTGACGCCCACAATGTATTATGTAGTCCACATCCAATACTACCTGAGGGTGTCACATGGGCCGCAGCTCTGTGCTGATTGGGCAGCAAGCGGCCCATGGGCTGCAGGTTGAGAACCACTGCTTTACAGGGTGCTAAATTAACCATATCAACTCAAGAAAAAGACCTAGGTGTCTTTAAACACAGCTCAATAAAGACCCCTTCACGTTTTACATGTCGGGCTTGCTACATCAGTCCTTACATATAGAATCTGATGAACTCAATCGGAGTCTTTCGTGCACCAGGAGTGGGGCATCGTACCCTGTACGATGCCCCAAAATCTTCAGTGGCAGCAACCTAGAAGCAGGTATTCATTTTGGAGCAGCTGAATTTAAAGCTGCAGCTGAAAAGCTTTTAAAGATCCTTCCTGTGAACACAAACTGAGATCTGCCTCCACTGTCAACATTCCTAGTCCTCATTATTCACACTGAGGCTTAATTAGGAAATTACTCTGCTTTTACTGTATGAGTTTTGGTGCCTGTCTATTCTTATTTGCACAACAGCAGTCTCAGAGTCATGAAGCAGGAAGTCAGCTTTAATTATTTTAATGGCTCCCTTTATGAATTAGCACAGGTCTTTCTTAAATGTGAACACTTGGCATTTTATTACTCACGCCAGATTCTGACTTAATTTAGGCTCAGTGCAGGCCAGGTGACTTCACTGAAGTTGGCCTTTCTAGCTCCTTTCACCTGGTTATCTCAAACAACTTTAGAGAGGTGGACAAATCTTCTGCTTGGTTTAAAGAGGAAATTGAGGTACAGAGGTTGAGTGATTTGCACAAGGCTACACAGTGAGTCAGTAGTGGAGCTGGGAGTAAAACCTAGTTCCTCTAACTCTCTGTTGTAATCACTAGCTCATAGCCCTTCTGTTTATAGCAAATAAAGCTTAAGTTTCAACATCTGAGACGGAAAAGGAAAAGCACCTACCTGGAACTGGTTGCAGACAGATGGTGGAACTAGTGACTGTTGAACTTCTAGAGGTTTGGCTCTGATAAGTAACAACTGAGTGAAGTGTTCAGGATGAAACCCAAAAGCATGTGCCTGCTCTAAGGTTGCGTAACAACATTATTTTGGGGAAGTTCTCTGTTATACCAGAGGTCAGAGAAGATGGTCACAATGGTCCATCTGGCCTTGGAATCTATGAATCTATGGCAACTGCCCAACCAGGCTTATCTGTAGAACCCATTTTTGCAGAAAATTAGGTCAATTTACAGTTTAACACCAAAGCTTAGCTGAGCTTTGTCCAAATCTGTTAGGCCTGCAGAAGTGACCTGGAAAAAAACTGTAACCTACTTTCCCTGAACCATTGACCTTCTAGATGGGTTGCACATGTCCATCCACTGTAGGTGTGTGCGCGCCCCGTGCACAGATGTCGGAGATTTTTCCCCTCAGCAGTATCCATTGTTGAAGCTTGGGATCCCTTTGTTGCTGCAGGCCACTGTGTACTGATATAAGAGAGCGGAGTCACCCCAACTCCCCCATCAGTTCTTTCATACTGGACAGACTTTGATAGAGAGGGGAAGGTGGATGGGTCATAGAATGGTCATGTGCAACATCAGTTATGGAAAGGTAGGGAACCGTTTTTTCTTCTTCCATTGATTGCACATGTCCATTCCACTGTAGGTGACTCACAAGCAAATAACCATGGAGGTGGGTTTGGAATCTATCTGAACAGTCATCGTAACAAACCTTCCGAAACTGGCATTGTTACTGGACTGACAGGAAGTGGCATAATGAGAAGTGAAAGCGTGACGTGATTACAATGTTGCTGCTTTACAAATGTCTATGCTCGGCAAAAGCTGCAGAAACTGCATGTGTTCTTCTAGCATGTACCAACATTCTAGCTAGTGGGATTGTATTAGTCAGCGAATGCACAAAGGGATCCAGGAAGAGATTCTGTGAGCGGAAATTGGTTGGCCCTTAATTCTGTCTGCAGCCACCACAAAGATCTGTGTAGAGGATATGAAAGATTTAGTATGCTCCAGGTAGAAAGATAAAGCCCTTCTCATATCCAACAAATGAAGCTTTTCCTCATACCTTTGTGTATGAGTTTTTGGGGAAAAAATGTGGGCAAATAGAGTGATTGGTTAACATGAAAGTTACAGACCACTTTTGTAAGGGCAGGTGAGGGCAGAAATAAAGTTCATCTTTATGGAAAACTGTATAAGGCATTCTGGCACTCGAGCTTTCAACATACGCACCCTTCTTGCTGAGCTAATTGTCCCTAGAAATGCCACCTTCATAGAGAGGAGAAGGAGGGAACAAGTTGAAAGGGGTTCGAAGTGAGGTTCCCATCAGTTTTGCTGGGACTAAGTTCAGATCGAAAGGAGAGATGGGATCTCATACTTGAGGGTACAATCTGGCCAAAGCCTTTAGGAATCAGGTGAATGATGGGGTTGAAGAAAGGGATCCATTATCCACCCAGATGTGGAAGGCCGAAATAGCTGCCAGATGCACCCTTATATAACTAATAGAGTCTGTTTTAGGTCTAGAAGATAGTCCAATATGAGGTCCACAACTGCCCACTCTGGAGACACACCTTACTGATGAGACCAAATAAAAAAACACTTCCACTTAGCCAGGTAAGTGTACCTCATTGAGAGTTTTCTGCTATTCAGAAGCACGTATTGGATGTCATTCATGAAGGACTTTTCAAAGGGCATCAGCCATGAAGCATCCATGCTGTTAGATGGAGAGCTTGGAGGCTGGGATGGAGCAGATGTCTGTGGTCCCAGGAGATTAAGTAAAGAACACATCAGAGATCTTCTGAGTAATTGGAATGATTTCAAGTCAGCAGGGCCAGATGCTGTTCACCGTGGGGTGCTGAAGGAAATAGCTGAAGAAATCTTGGAGCCACCGGCAATAATATTTGCAAACTCATGGATGACAGGCGAGATCCCGGAAAACTGGAGAAAGGTTAATGTAGTGCCCATCTTTAAAAAGGGAAAAAGGAGGAGCCAAGGAACTATAAACGAGTCAGCCTGACCTCTGTGGAGTAGGCAAATATTTTCACCAGTCTCACAAGAACTGAAACCAATTGACTACAGCCAACATTTTGAAATGCAGGTGTCTAAAGTCCTGATCCAAAGGCCCATTGCAATCAGCAGGAGTCTTTCCCTTGACTTCATTGGGCCTGGATCAGGCTACAGATGCATATCTTTGAGGCTATGAATCCTGTCATCATCTGTGTTCTCTGAAAATAGAGAGGGACCTTCCAAAGGGAGGAGAGCGTCCAAAGAGCATCCAAAGAGAGGAGTCTTGGATAGTCTTTTGGAACTCTAGGGGTAACCCAGATGACTGCAACCATGAACATCTTCTCATAGTAATGGGTGATGCTAGGATTCAAGCAGCCGAATCTGAACTGTCCAAACTGTCTTGGAGGCCAGTCCTGGTGACCAACTTCCCCTCCTCAGCCATTGCTGAAAACTCTTGTCTACAGTCCTCTGGTAATTTTATCTTTGAATTTTTAATGGCCTCCCAGAAAGTGAAGTCATCTACTCAGGACCACCTGTCAGTTTGCAAGCCTGAGTTGCAGGCTTCCTAAAGAATGAAATTTGCCACCAAACAGATCCAGTCTCTTTGAGTCTTTGCCTTTTGGCCTTGAAGCTTGTTGTCCCTGTCTTTTCTGCTTCTTGGTGACTGTCACCACAAGAGAACCCTGGGGGTGGGAGAGAGTATAAATGTTCAAACCCCTTAGAAGGGACAAAATACCTCCATGTGGCTCATTTTGCTGCGGGGGAAAGGAAGGAGGGTACCTGCCACAGAGCCTTGACTGGGTTCATGACGGTTGCATGAATTGGTAGAGCCTCCCTAGCTGGGATTGCCGATACCAGGATGTGCACCAACCTATGAGTGCTTTTGGACATCTCTTCTGCCAGAATGTTGGGAACAGAGCCCATTCTTTTTAAAAGATCTTAGAATCATAGAATCATAGAAGGTCAGGGTTGGAAGGGACCTCAGGAGGTATCTAGTCCAACCCCCTGCTCAAAGCAGGACTTAATCCCCAACTAAATCATCCCAGCCAGGATGGGCTCTGGAGTCCTCCAGTTGTGGTGAGAGACTTGATGGCTCAATAGCCTCATCTGGTGATGAAGACGAGAACACAACTGGCATCTGAGGGGGTGGCTGGTCCATAACTTGCAGAGGAGACGCTTCCTGAGTGAGTTTTGGCTGCTTGGTGCAGGGCACTGGAGAAGGGTGCTATTGGTGACTGGAACCAGTCTCAGCATCGGGTACTGGGGGGATGGTCCTCTCGGTGCCAGTGTGTTCACTGTGTCCTCCATGACTGCACTTGAGAAGAGTTATGGGGAGGACCTGGCTTGAGGCAGAATGTCCCCCAGTAACCAGAATGGCCACTGAGATGGGCCTGGAATGCATCCTTTTCTAGGCCATTGACCTTTAGCAGGAGGCTAGGGTTGCTGCATAGCCCATGGGTGCCAATGACTCTGACTGGGGTATGGGCCGTCTCCTGGACAGGAGAGAGAGGACCACACCTGTGATTCTGAGGAGGAGGACTCAGATACTTCTGACCCAGGAGGGGACAATCCAGATGGGACTGGTGAGAGGTAGCCCGAGCCCAGAGATGTTAGTACTGGGGAAATCCTGGGTGGTGTTCCTCTCAACAAAACAGGCTCCTGCAGAGGTTTGGGTAATGGTACCACAGGATCTCGGTGTGGTGAGGTATAAGCTGCAGGTATCGACACCAGCTGCAGGCCTTCTGCTGCTGGGGATACCGGTACCGAGAGACTAAGCAAGTCTCTTGCGATGCATATGCCTCTGAGGTCGTTGGGATCAGCAGTCTGCACAAAGACTCTACAGAGGTCTTTCAGGGGACAGCCTCAACAGATGTGGCACAGGCTATAGAGATGGTGATCCCCACTTTGGCATTCTAGGGTGAACCTCTCTCCCAAACGCTTTGTGGAGTCTCTGCCTCTGTCTTGCTTTGGTATGGATGCAAAAAAGCGAGAATCAGAACCTGAGGAAGGGCCAAATCTTTTCTTCGGTACCGGGGAAGAGGATTGAGGAGCTGTGGATGGCTCTGGTGGGGCACTCCATATCAACGTTCATATACTTGGGGCACTCTCCTCATGTGATGACTCTAATGAAGGTCAAAGTGCTGCTTCCATAAGCAAGTGCTTAAGGCTTGCAGCCCTATCTTTTTTTGAGCGGGGCTTGAAATCTTTAGAGATGTTATGTTTGTCACGGACAGGGGCTTCCTACACATTTCAGGCAGGTCAGACCATAGAATCATAGAAGCATAGAATATCAGGGTTGGAAGAGACCTCAGGAGGTCATCTAGTCCAACCCCCTGCTCAAAGCAGGACCAATCCCCAACTAAATCATCCCAGCCAGGGCTTTGCCAAGCCGGGCCTTAAAAACCTCTAAGGATGGAGATGCTGATGCAGGTTGCTGACTGCACAGGTCTGGCAGGATTGAAACCCCAGCGCGTGAGGCACCATTCTTGTACCGGGTCCCGAACCAAAAGAGAAAAATGTCAAAAGAGGACAAAAAATGCCCTGGAAACTTATCCCTTAAACTGTCTAATATTAATTAAAACTAACAAACTACTAATTTACAACTATATACAAAGAAGAGTGAGGGAAGTACTTGAGCAAATCATGTCAAGCCAACCTAATAGCTTTCTTGGAAGGGTAACAAGCCTTATGGATACAGGGGAAGCGGTAGCTGTGATATATCTTGACTTTAGTAAGGCTTTTCATACTCTTTTGCATGACCTTCTCATAAACAAACTAGGAAAATACAACCTAGATGGAGCTACAATAAGGTATAACTATAAGGTATAACTCTTTGGAAAATCATTCCCAGAGAGTAGCACTTATAAAGTCTGCAGATGATACCAAGCTAGGAGGGGTTGTAATTACTTTGGACGATAGGATTAAAATTCAAAATGATCTGGACAAAACCGGAGAAATGGTCTGAAGTAAATAGGTTGAAATTCAATAAGGACTAATGCAAAGTACTAGGTTTAGGAAGGAACAATCAGTTGCACACATACAAAATGGGAAATGACTGCCAAGGAAGGAGTACTGAGGAAAGGGATCTGGGGTCATAGAGTATCACAAGCTAAATATGATCAACAGTGTAACACTGTTGCAAAAAAAGCAAACATCATTCTGGGATGTATTAGCAGGAGTGTTGTATGCAAGACCTGAGAAGTAATTCTTCCGTTCTACTCCGCACTGATTAGGTCTCAAGAGGAGCACTGTGTCCAGTTCTGGGTGCCACATTTCAGGAAAGATGTGGAAAAATTGGAGAAAGTCCAGAAAAGAGCAACAAAAATGATTAAAGGTCTGGAAATCATGACCTGGAGAAGAGAAGACTGAGAGGGGACATGACAACAGTTTTTAAGTACATAAAAGGCTATTATGAGGAGGGGGAAGAAAAGTTGTTCTTCTTAGCCTCTGAGGATAGGACAAGAAGCAATGGGCTTAAATTGCAAGTTGGGCAGTTTAGGTTGGACATAAGGAAAAGCTTCCTAATTGTCAGGGTGGTTATGAACTGGAATAAATTGCCTAGGGAGGTTGTGAAATCTCCATCATTGGAGATTTTTAAGAGCCGGTTAGAGAAAGAACTGTCAGGGATGGTCTAGAAGATAATACTTAATCCTGCCAGGAGTGCAGGAGACCGGACTAGATGACCTCTTGAGGTCCCTTCCAGTCCTACAATTCTATGAATTAATCAAGTTTGGAATCACTCTGACAACCATCACCAGTGGTAAGAAGGAACTGAGGGGGGTCTGGAGTGGCTTCGCTCTCTTATACCAGCACATAGATGCAGTGTCAGAGGGCACTGGAGCCACCCCAATGGGTAACACTGAGGGAAAAAATCTCTGACATCTGTGCATGGGGCACACACAAGCCTTCAGTGGAATTGACTTGCAACCATTCAAAGAAGAATCTTACTATCTCAAGATCTACTCTTCCAGATCAAGCTAGAAGTACTATTAGAAGAGACTTCCTCAGTATTTTTGACTTCTTCCATTCATCTTAATGAGAGCTGGTTGTCCTCAGGACCACAGAAAATCAAGACATTTATTTAGGTGCCTAAATATGCCTGTGTAGCCTGATCCACAGCCCAATGGAGTCAAGGGAGTCAATGAAGTCAAATCAGGCCTTTAGGCACCTACGTTTCAAAATGTTGACTGTAGTCAACTGGTTTAGCTTCTTGTAAGCCTGGCGATAATACCTGCCTTCTCCACTGAAATGCAATGAGCTCTAATTAACAAATGTTTGCAGAGTGCTTTAAGATCCTGAGATGAAAAGTGTAGATGTGCAAAGCAACGTTATTAATAAGTCTATTTTATCTCACATCTGATACTGTACTGTAGCTTCCCAGTTCAGTAACAAGGACCGTGGACTTTAATGGGTTTCAAAAAGGCAGCGTGTCTGACAGTAATTTCGTTCCTTTGAAGCTAATCAACATGTTGCACTGCAGCCAATAAAAACTGAGAGGCCGCTCCATTATGAAACCTGCAGTCCAAGAGGGACTTCTTTCAAATGGTAGGTATTTTTCAAACCTTCCCATTAAAATCGCTGACTTGCTATCTGAAGCCTCTGCTTATTTCAGCCCCCCGAAAAATCCTTCACTGAGAAGGATTAGTGCAGTAGCCAGATAAGGATAAAAATGACCACCCCAGAGGGAAAAGATGGAGGAACAATTCTGCAGGGGCAGGCCAAGCCTGAGCTGGACCAGAACTCCATTTGGCAGACCAGTGGTGAGGGAGGTGACAGCTAAAGTGACTCTAGGCTCTAATAATTCAGTTCAAAATAAACCACATCTTCTAGACTCTAAGGTCAGGGGCTTCTTTATATGTGTATAAAGTCTGGCATACTGGAGTGCTATCGGCAGCAAATACTAATACAGACACCAGAAAAAGGTTTCTGCAAAATATTCCCTAGCCAAGACGGAGCAAGGCAGATGGTTAATCCTGGTGTCCCATCTCTGTGGCACTGATGTGTGGCCTGCAGAACACCAGAATTGGCATTGCTCACTGGTGGGCTGGCGGTAACAGAGAGTTACTGGTTTAACTGAAGGTGTGTTTTGAAATGGATTTAGTTCAATTGGTGCAAACTCTTGCTTGCACACACTTCAATCATTTTCAACCTGGCCTACTGGCTTTGGCTACTATCAAATTAGCTTCTCTTGGACGGAATGCAAGCGCCGGTGCAAGGGGGTTGCCCCAGTCTAACTTAATCCATTTAGAAACCAATGTTTCTAAATCCACCTTGCTAGAGTCTATGCCTTGGAGAGAGGAAAAAAACATGAGAAACTAGGTCCTGATCCTGCAGACGTAACCCACGGGTGAGCGTGTGTCCCAGCAACGGCCCTGTGCCTAATTCTCAGAGGATGTGAATCCGGTACAGCACCAACGAGACGGGTTTAGCTCAAGCTGTAGCAGATTGTGCTTTTTGCTCAGGAGGTCCCTACTTCAATTCTCAGCATGACAGCCGTTACACAAACACTTATGGATGTGCATAAAGTTAAGCACATAAGCAATGTCAATAAAGTCAGGGCTCAACCTTAATTTGCAGGAGGCTGCACAAATTGCTTGCAAATAACTTACAAGAGCAGCCTTCCCAATGGATTCATGTGGAAGGTTTCAATTAAAGAATGGCACTTTGAATCCATCACATTATCCATCTTAAGCAGAGCCTGGCTGAGGTTCGTTAGCTTTTGGCAATTATGTAAAGTAGTTCCATTAAAAAAAAAACCAGATTATTAAGGCTTGTGAGCTATGAGAGTAATCCATGACAGGTGTGATAAAGGGAAATAATATTTGTATATTTGCATTTTGATTAGCATAATGAGGAAACAACAATTTGGATAAAAAATAAACTAGAAAATCTAATGGGATATATGAATTTAATGGCATGAAAAACTGAATCCTTACCAACGTTGGGGCTCATGAAAGAGAGGGACAAACAGCGCTTGCTAAGTCAAATCAGGCATAGTATAGAAAGTCACTGTGCAAGCTTTTGTATGGTTTTAGAGTTAAGGGCATTGAACAGGGCCTCAGGAGATCTGGGTTCAGTTTTCATCTCTGCCACAGAGTTCCTGTGTGATCTTGGGCAAATCACTTAATTCCTCTGGCCCTCAGTTCCCCATCTCTAGAAGGGAGATAATAATACTGCCTTGGTCATCTTGGCTGTACACTGTAAGCAAGATCAGGACCTCTTATGCTAGCCACTGTACATATCACAAGAAATTGACATTTTCCTGAAGCTCTTGCAAGTTAAATCAATAAAGGGATGATTATAATCCCCCATTTTATAGCAGAGGAATTGAGACACAGAGATTAATGGCCAGTTTTTAAAAGGTGTTTAGGTGCCTAAAGATGCAGAGGGGCGCTTCTGAAAATCTGCTTGGTGCTTAATTCCCTTTGGCCAGCTCCACAAAGGGGACTGAGGCTCATTGTTGCAATGCCTAATGTGTAGGTACCCACAGCCCTGAGTTAGGCATCCAGGCTTCCTAAGCAATGCACCTAAGAGTTGGATCCACAAAAGCCAGCAAACTGAGCAGGGAGTTACCTAGGCTAGCCAATAGGGTATGATGAGGAGGGATGTGGGTCCTAAGCCGCACCCCATAAAGGGACTTACCTGCCTCCCTCCCAGAATGGAGACTAAGGCTGCATCTACACTACGAGCTAGTGGTGTGATTCCTCTGTTTGTGTACACATATGTACCCATGGGGTTCTGGCAAGTTTGTACTCAGCACCGCTAAGCTGTGTGTCTATGGCCCTATGCATGCTGATGCTGCTTCACTTCTGTTACTACTTGTGCTAGCTCGATGAGAGCTAGTGCAACTACGTGAACACAAGTGGAGGAATCAGACCCCTAGTTTGTAGTGTGCACGCAACCTAAGGCAGTGGTTCTCCACCAGGGGTACGCATACCTTTGGGGGTATGCAGAGGGTCTTCCGGGAGTACATCAATGCATCTAGGTACTTGCCTAGTTTCACAATGGGCTATATAAAAAGCACTAATGGGGTCAGTACAAACTAACATTCCATACAGACAATGACTTTATGCTATATCCATGTTTCCCAACCTGGGGGTGGCAACTCCCAGGGGATCACAGGATGGGTTTGGGGTGGGGGTTGCAAAAGCAAGGCTGGCATAAGGGGGTGGCAAACAGGGTCCCCGCAAAGTTAAGATACATGCTGAAGCCAGAGCTCAAGCCCCATTGCCCAGGGCTCAAGCCGAAGCCTGAGCCCCACTGCCCAGATCTGAAATCAGACTCCTGAAAGGGATACAGGAGTCTGGAAAGGTTGAGAACCACTGCCCTAGGGCAGATCTGCAGGCGGTGTAACCTGATTTCAATGGCGCTATGATAGTTTACACTTTGTTTCACTGAAGTTCATGGATCCGGGATGTTTACGCCAGGTGAGAATTTGCCCCAACACTGAAAAGAAGAACGATGACACTAATGAGAAAGGGTCACCATTCCGCATCAGGTGGAACAGTAAGCAAAAACAAGCAGGATGGTGACAAGCCCAGGAAAGCACATAAGCACATGCTTAAATTAGGCCTCTTGATTAATTGCAGTTAACTCCTGCAATTAACTAAAAAAATTAATCATGATTTAAAAAATTAATCATGATTAATCACAGTTTTATTAACCGCACTTTTAAATAATAGAATACTAATTAAATTTTATTAAATATTTTGGATGTTTTTCTACATTTTCAAATATATTTATTTGAATTACAACACAGAAGAATACAAAGTGTAAAGTGCTCACTTTATATTATTTTGTTACAAATATTTGCACTGTAAAAGTGATAAACAAAAGAAATTCACCTCATACCAGTACTGTAGTGCAATCTCTTTATTGTGAAAGCACAACTTACAAATATAGATTTTTTTTGTTACATAATTGCACTAAAAAGCAAAACAACGTAAAACTTTACAGTCTACAAGTCTACTCAGTCCTACTTCTTCTTCAACCAATCGCTCAGACAAACAAGTTGATTTACATTGACAAGAGATACTACTGCCTGCTTATTTACAATGTCACCTGAAAGTGAGAACAGACGTTTGCATGGCACTTTTGTAACTGGCATTGCAAGGTATTTACGTGCCAGATATGCTAACCATTTGTATGCCCCTTCATGCTTTGGCCACCATTCCAGAGGACATGTTTCCAATGCTGATGACGCTTGCTAAAAAATAATGTGTTAATTAAATTTGTGACTGAACTCCTTGGGGGAGAATTGTATGTCTCCTGCTCCATGTTTTATCCACAATACTCTGATGTGGAAACTACAGAACCTGAAGCATCAAAAAAAGAAAATCAACCTTCTGCTGGTGGCATTTGGCTCAGATGATGAAAATCAACATGTGTCGGTCCACTCTGCTTTGGATGGTTATCGAGCAGAACCCGTTATCAGCATGGACACATGTCTTCTGGAAGAGTGGTTGAAGCATGAAGGGATGTATGAATCTTTAGCGCATCTGGCATGTAAATATCTTGCAACGCCGGCTACAACAGTATCATGTGAATGCCTGTTCTCACTTTCAGGTGACGTAAACCAGAAGCGGGCAGCATTATCTCCTGCAAATGCAAAGAAACTTGTTTGTCTGACAGGTTTCAGAGTAGCAGCTGTGTTAGTCTGTATTCGCAAAAAGAAAAGGAGTACTTGTGGCACCTTAGAGACTAACCAATTTATTTGAGCATAAGCTTTCGTGAGCTACAGCTCACTTCATCGGATGCATTCAGTGGAAAATACAGTGAGGAGATTTATATACACACAGAACATGAAGAAATGGGTGTTATCATACACACTGTAAGGAGAGTGATCACTTAAGATGAGCTATTACCAGCAGGAGAGCAGGGGCGGGGGGGAGAAAACCTTTTGTAGTGATAATCAAGGTGGGCCATTTCCAGTAGTTAACAAGAACGTCTGAGGAACAGTGGGGGCTAATGGGGGGGAAATGAACATGGGGAAATAGTTTTACTTTGTGTAATGACCCATCCACTCCCAGTCTATATTCAAGCCTAAGTTAATGGTATCCAGTTTGCAAATTAATTCCAATTCAGCAGTCTCTCATTGGAGTCCGTTTTTGAAGTCTTTTTGTTGTAATATTGCGACTGTTAGGTCTGTAATCAAGTGACCGGAAAGATTGAAGTGTTCTCCAATTGGTTTATGAATGTTATAATTCTTGACATCTGATTTGTGTCCATTTATTCTTTTACGTAGAGACTGTCCAGTTTGACCAATGTACATGGCAGAGGGACATTGCTGGCACATGATGGCATATATCACATTGATAGATGTGCAGGTGAATGAGCCTCTGATAGTGTGGCTGATGTGATTAGGCCCTATGATGGTTTCCCTGAATAGATATGTGGACGCAGTTGGCAATGGGCTTTGTTGCAAGGATAGGTTCCTGGGTTAGTGGTTCTGTTGTGTGGTGTGTGGTTGCTGGTGAGTATTTGCTTCAGGTTGGGGGGCTGTCTGCAGGCAAGGACTGGTTTGTCTCCCAAGATTTGTGAGAGCGATGAGTTGTCCTTCAGGATAGGTTGTAGATCCTTGATGATGCGTTGGAGAGGTTTTAGTTGGGGGCTGAAGTTGATGGCTACTGGCGTTCTGTTATTTTCTTTCTTGGGCCTGTCCTGTGGTAGGTGACTTCCAGGTACTCTTCTGGCTCTGTTAATTTGTTTCTTCACTTCAGCAGGTGGGTATTGTAGTTGTAAGAATGCTTGATAGAGATCTTGTAGGTGTTTGTCTCTGTCTGAGGGGTTGGAGCAAATGCGGTTGTATCGTAGAGCTTGGCTGTAGATGATGGATCATGTGGTGTGGTCTGGGTGAAAGCTGGAGGCATGTAGGTAGGAATAGCGGTCAGTAGGTTTCCGGCATAGGGTGGTGTTTATGTGACCATCGCTTATTAGCACCATAGTGTCCAGGAAGTGGATCTCTTGTGTGGACTGGTCAAGGCTGAGATTGATGGTGGGATGGAAATTGTTGAAATCATGGTGGAATTCCTCAAGGGCTTCTTTTCCATGGGTCCAGATGACGAAGAAGTCATCAATATAGCGCACGTAGAGTAGGGGCATTAGGGGACGAGAGCTGAGGAAGCGTTGTTCTAAGTCAGCCATAAAATGCTTATGCTCAAATAAATTGCTTAGTCTCTAAGGTGCCACAAGTTCTCCTTTTCTTTTTGTTTGTCTGAGTGGTTGGATGAACAAGAAGTAGGACTGAATGGATTGTACGCTCTAAAGTTTTAACAGTGTTTCATTTTTAATGCAGTTATTTTTTGGCCATAATTCTACATTTGTAAGTTCAACTTTCATGATAAAGAGATTGCACTACAGTACTTGTATTAAGTGAACTGAAATATACTATTTCTTTTATTTTTACAGTGCAAATATTTATAATAAAAATAAATATAAAATGAGCGCTGTGCACTTTGCATTCTGTGTTGTAACTGAAATCAATATATTTGAAAATATGCAAAACGTCCAAAATATTTATATAAATAAAGTATTCTATTATTGTTTAACAGAATGATTAATCACAATTACTTTTTCTAATCACTTGACAGCCCTAGATTAAATCTGATTGGCTTTAATGGGAGTTAAAATTAAGCACATTTAAGTTGTTTTCCTGTATAGGGATGCTTTCCTGAATGAGGGTCAGGAAATGACTTATCCTTAGAGGTAGGTCAAGGAGGCCATTTTGAGGTTGGATGAGGCTAAGGATCAGGGCTCAGAGTTAGGGCTCAGGTTCAACATTATGAATTGCAGTGGGGAAACTGGCCTTTTTTGGTTTTCCAGAATCAGGGGACTGTATCCAATTATTCTCTTTAATCTTATCTCTTAGGTATTTATATCACATCCACTACCATGATATATGAACACAGCTAGATCCACCTGAACTTGAAAGAGATTTGGAATTGCCAAAAATTCCTGTTTTGACTCACTTTTGCTTCTAAGACAAGCTACATCTAAAGTCACATGACTATTTAAAATGTCTCTTCTTCCTGGTATTGCATCTACAAGAGACTGAACATTTCTTAGTCGGCTTTATTATACCTACACATGAAATGGTTTTGATGGGTCGTTCCTTTCTCTGTCTTCGAAGTGGTTAAAAAGCAATCTACAATCACCCGATGAAAGCAATGTTATTAAAAATTTTAAAAACTGAATACACAGAGACATGGGTAATGCAAATGCTATAATCAGGTATCAGAGTTTATTTAGCTCCATAGTTATAATGGAAACACCTGGAGTAGCGAATGGAACATTTAAATGTGCCTCCATCAGACATAAATTGTTAACGAATGTATGATATGAATATTTATACAGGCCTGATCCAAAACCCATTGAAGTCAATGGAATGGGACTTTAATGGGGTTTGGGTCAGGCCCAGAACCCTTGGTAATTATCTACACTTAAAAAAAAATCAAATAAAGAAAAAGACAGCCCTCTGGGTGTTGCAGACAAATAGGATAATGATCTTGCATTTATATAGTCCCTTTCACCCAAATTGCTCCCAAAGTCTTGGCAAACTTTGCTAACTGATCATACAGACTGTAGATACTGCACTGATGAGTCCCTTTGCCTATAACTGAAAGGCAGCCTCCTCTGAGGAGAAAAACAGCAGCTGTTAAACTTACCCTCCTCTGTCCTGTGTCTGCACAGGTGGTAATTGCCCACTTCATTTCAACTGGTCTCCTGCAACCTATGCTTAACGACCTGTTCCATCTTGTGCAGCAGAACCCTGTTTATCTGAAGCCTCCATTATCCGGCTCCTCCATATTAACCAAACAACTTGCGCACACACAGGAATATGGGAAATTGACGTCACCTCCATGGCAACTCTACTGTAACTGTTGAGTGTTTTCAGCCTCACAACTAAGCGAGAACGTGTAGTGTCATTGGAGGCTAAAATAGAGATTACTAATAAAATCGAAAAGGAGAGTCACTGGCGAAGATAGCCCAAGATTATAACATTGGTAAAAGCACAGTGTGACAAACAGTCAGGTTTTTTTCCAGTCATTATAAATGTGAGTGCTTCTGTACCTACCACTGTGCTATATACAGTACTGTATTTTAATTTGATACTTGATGCATATTACATATTGTTATTGTTAGTTGTTACCATTAGTGTCACTATTGTTGCAACTTAAAACGATCGTTCTGCATTTTAAAAAACTGGTGCTCTTTACTAGAAGTAGCAGTTTGTGAGCACTGTAAACAAAGAAGGGGGCTTTTCAGGAAGGGGTCAGCTAGTTTAAAAGCAACTCCACGTCTTCAAATAACGGATAGAAAGCTCTTTGCCCAGTCTGTTAATTATCCAATCTGGCCCCGGTCCCGATAAGATAGGATAAACCGGATTCTACTGTACTTTGCCATGACACTGTGAGTACATTCCCCAGTCCTGAAGAAGAGCTCTGTGTCGCTTGAAAGCTTGTCTCTTCCACCAGAAAAAGTTGGGCCAACAAAAGATAGTACCTCATCTGCCTTGTCTCTCTCACAATTGTATATATGGCAGGTTAGGACAGGAAGTGCAGATGACCATAGCCAGCTGAAATGACGTGGGGGTTGAGTAGCCTGAATCCTGTGCTAAAAGTTGCTTGGCATTATTCGTGACAAGCAGACATCTCGTTTGAACGGCTGCACCTTTGGCAGAACATAGCGTACTACTGATTGAATCACTAACACTGCTCCTTGCAGTACCCTGAGTCCCCATCCGAGGCTGCTCCCTGCCCACGTTATAATCCGGACTTAATTTGCAGTGTTTTGACCCTAGAACTTCCATTGACACATCTTCCCAAGCCTTCAGTTTAGGTTGTTGTCTAGGAGACATCACTAGGGGCTCACACCACACTTGGTTGCTCAGGAAGGCCGAGGCCAGGTCTACACTACAGACATATCTGTATCGTGACGTCACTCCGGGGTGTGAAGAAAACACATCCCCAAGCGAGGTAGTTATACCGATTTGCCCCTGGAGTAGACAGCGCTGTATTGACGGGAGAGCTACAGAAGCAAGGAAGGGTACAACCCTATAGTCAGCTGCGGCCCTGTGATGTGCGTCTGTCGCAGCTGGTGCCCTGTGTAAGTTCTGACGCTGAGATTCCATCCTAACCCTCCTGCAGTACACAACCACACCGCTCCCCGCTGTGTCCTTCCCTCCTGCCCCCCAGTCCACAGGTCCTCACCCTCCAGTCTCCGCCCTTCTCTCCTCCATGTGGGGACTTCCTCTTGTCACGCCTCTGCTGCTTCCTTCCTACTCCCAGCCTGACCTGGCTCCAGGGACACTGCCCCACACCTGCTTCCTGCTGCCGCCACCTCCCCAATCTTCCCCTCCCCACTCCCCACCTGCTCCTCGCTTCCCCACAGAGATTCCCAGCACAGAATGGGAGCACGATAGCAGTGTCAGCTCCCCTCCAAAGCCAGCCAGCTCTTCTGGCCAGGGGGGAGAGAAGATGGGGGTTACAGCCCTGCCTCCTGTGGCATTGGAACAGCTTTTGGACTGGGAGTGCTGAGCTGCACCCCTCTTACCCCATCTGAGCCCCTTACCGCCCCCTAGGGCCGTGGCTCCAGGACAGGGGGATGCAGACAGGGGTAAGGCAGCGGAGGTTGGGGCCACAGCTGTGGGACTGGCAGCCAGGACCCCGCATGCAGGGCCTGCGGCCAGGACAGTGGGGCTGGCAGCAGAGCCCCCGGGTGCGGGGCTGGTGGCCGAGCGGGACCCCAGGCGGGCAGCAGAGCCCCCAGGCAGCAGCGGGGCCAACGTCCGGGACTCCGAGTGGTAGGGGCCAGTGGGCCAGGACCCTGGGAGGCAGAGGTGTGGGGATGGCAGCTGGGATGGCAGGCACAAATCCTGGGGGTTCTGCAGCACCCCCTACACTCCTACTTCCCACGCCTATGCCTGGCTCCTTTCCCACCTCCTTCCCCACCTCATTTGGGGTGGCACAACAACTGCTATTGACACGGCTCAGTGGGATGCCCTAGGTGAGTTGCTTGCATGGGGCTTGGCCCTTAGAGCGGCAGTAAAGGAAAGTGGCCAGTCCTCATCCCTCATCCCTGTCTGACTGGCCTTACTCAGTCAACACAGCCACTGAAATCCGTGGGCTTTTGACTTGAGGATGGGTGGCAGGCATTTGCCTAAGGAGAATTCTATCAGAAATACACAGCACCACAGCCCCAGTCCAGAGCTCCACGCTAGGGAATGAGTCCTTCAAATGCAGCCTGCCCATTCCAAGCGATACCACTGGGAATCTGACGTTCAAGTCATAGGCCAGAATAATTCATGTTTTACTTAAACAGCTGAGCCTTTGGGGACTGCATCTGCTCAGCATCCCCATGGATAATGGATGTACATTCATGTAGCCTTCTCCAGCCATACACTTGTCAGGCTGCACGTAAGGGACTCGGTCCCCAGCCATTCGGTACCCAGGAGAGGAACTGGACAATAACTTCTTCGGTTAAAAATGAGGGGAGAGGTGGATAAGAACACAGGGTTAGGCTGAGCCTGCGGGTTCAGCCCTGAAGAGGGCAGCGTTGACCCCTCTCACAATTTAATCACAAGTCTCACAATACCTGGTGCTTTTGCTGAAGGCCCAGCTTGTGGATTCATGTGATTAAGCGAGCTTTCATTAAGAAAAAGAAGTAAATTTCTAGCATTCGTGGTTGCAGAGAACATAAGAACAACCATGCTGGGTCAGATATAAGGTCCATTTAGCCCAGTATCCTGTCTTCTGACAGTGGCCGGTGCCAGGTGCTTCAGAGGGAATGAATAGGACAGGGCACCTATCCAGAGATCCATCCCCTGTTGTCCAGTCCCAGCTTCTGGCAAAGAGAGGTTTAGGGATGCTCAGATCATGGGGTTGCGTCCCTGACCATCTTGGTTAATAGACAATGATTGACCTATCCTCCATCAACTTACCTAATTCCATTTTTGAACCCGGTTATACTTTTGGCCTTCACAAGATCCTCTGGCAACAAGTTCCACAGGTTGACTGTGTGTTGTCTGAAGAAATACTTCCTTTTGTTTGTTTTAAACCTGCTGCTTATTAATTTGATTGGGTGACCCCTGGTTCTTGTGCTATGTGAAGGGTTAAATAACACTTCCCTAGTCACTTTCTCCACATCATTCATGATTTTTATAGACCTCCACCATATCGCCCCTCTAAAATGAACATTTCTAATATCCTTTTTTTGAGACAGAGCAACCAGAACTGCACAAAGTATTCAAGGTGTGGGCATTATATAGTGGCATTATGATATTTTCTGTCTTATTATTTGTCCCCTTCCTAATGGTTTCGAACATTCTGTCAGCTTTTTGACTGCCGCTGCACACTGAGTGGATGTTTTCAGAGAACTGTCCACATGAGTTCCTTCTTGAGTGGTAACAACTAATTTGGACCCATCATTTTGTATGTATGATTGGGATAATGTTTTCTGGTGTGCATTACTTTTCATTTATCAACATTGAATTTCATCTGCCATTTTGTTGCCCCATCACCAAGATCCCTTTGTAACTCCTTGCAGTCAGCTTTGGATTGGACAATTTTGAGTAATTTTGTATCGTCCGCAAACTTTGCCACCTCACTGTTTACCCACTTTCCCAGATGATACATAGATCGGTTCAGATTCTTAGGGGACCCCGTTATTTACCTCTCTCCACTGTGAAAACTATTTACCCTTACTCTTTGTTTCCTATCTTTTAACCAGTTACTGATCCATGAGAAGACCTTCCGTCTTATCCCATGACAGCTTACTTTGCTTAAGAGCCTTTGGTGATGGGAATGGGCGACAGGTGATGGATCACTTGATGATTACCTATTCTGTTCATTCCCTCTGAAGCACCTGGTTTTGGCCACTGTTGGTAGACAGGATACTGGGCTAGATGGACCTTTGTTCTGAACCAGTGTGGTCATTCTTACGTTTCTTATGAGGGACCTTGTAAATAGCTTTCTGAAAATTCAAGTACACTATCTTCAGTGGATCCCCCTTTTCCACATGCTTGTTGACTCCCTTAAAGAATTCTGATAGGTGAGGCATGATTTCTTTTTATAAAAGCCATGTTGATTCTTCCCCAGCGGATTGTGTTCATCTATGTGTCTGATAATTTTGTTCTTTACTATAGTTTCAACCAATTTGCCTGGTACCAAAGTTAGGCTTACCGGCCTGTAATTGCCAGGATCGCCTCTGCAGACTTTTTTAAAAATTGGCATTACATTAGCTTTCTTCCAGTCATCTTGTACAGAGGCTGATTTAAGTGATAGGATACATATCACATTTAGTTGTTCTGTAATTTGATATTTGAGTTCCTTCAGAACTCTTGGCTGAATAACATCTGATCCTGGTGACTTATTACGGTTTAATTTCTCAATTTGTTCCAAAACCTCCTCCCTTGGCATCTCAATTTGGGACAGTTCCTCAGATTTGTCATCTAAAGAGAGTGGCACAGATGTGGGCGTCTCCCTCACATCCTCTGCAGTGAAGACCAATGCAAATAATTCATTTAGCTGCTCCACAATGACTTTGTCTTCCTTGAGTGCTCGTTTAGCATCTTGATCGTCCAATGGCCCCACTGATTGTTTGGCAGGCTTTCTGCTTCTGATGTACTTCATTTTTTTTTGCTTTTTGTGTGTCTTTTACTTGTTACTCTTCAGACTGGGGTTTTTTTGGCCTCCTTAACAATATCTTTACACTTGACTTGCCAGAGTTTATGCTCTTTTCTATTTTCATCAGTAGGTTTGACTTCCAATTTTTAAAGGATTTCTTTTTACCTCTAAACAACTCTTTTACTTTGTTATTTAGTTATGGTTCTATTTTTTTTTGTCCTCTTACTGTTTTTTTTTTTAATTTGGGTGTATTTTGATGTTTTGAAATCATTTCCATGCAGCTTGCAGGCATTTCATTCTTGTGACTGTTCCTTTTGATTTTCATTTAACTAGGTTCCTCCTTGTTGTGTAGTTCCCATTTTTGAAGTTAAATGCTACAATGGTGGGTTACTTAGGTATTTTGCCCCCTACTAGGATGTTAAATTTAATTACACTATGGTTCTTGTTACTGAGCGGTTTAGCTATTTTCACCCCTTGGACCAGATTGTGTGATCTATTTAGGACTAAATCAAGAACGGCCTCCCCCTTGTGGGTTCCAGGACTAGCTGCTCCAAGAAATAGTCATTAATGGGGTCTACAAATTTTATCTCTGCATCATGTCCTAAAGTGACATGAAAAGCTTGAAAAGGTGATGACAGAATGCCAATAAAAAGAACCCAAATGTGGTTTTGTCTCATTATTTTTAAGGTGCTCTCATGATTTTCAAGGCCCAGTGTATGATGTTCAAACATCTGGGGTTGAAAACATGGGAAAGGTGTGATGTAGGTCCCACCACAAGAGCAGCCCCGGCCTTAGCCATAAGACCGTCTGCCCCTTCATTTTTTCTGATATAACTCCATGGATATCAGCGATTATTTTTTTCTTTCATGTGCATACACCACTTAGTACAACAGGGCCCTGTTCCCTGATTAGGGCCTCTTGGCACAATCCAAGTACTGCTGCTACTAAAAATACAAATCCCTTCATAATACCTGCTTCTTTCAGTAATGATTCCAATCTTGGTTGCAGTGTTGAATTTACTTAAAGATACCAAGTCCTCTTCAATAGTCTTTCTGCCCCAATTTCCCCTTCTTCTGAAATTTTTGAATCTCATGAGTCCTCCAGGGATATCCCAGGTCTTGAACCCAGGCCTAGGAGTCCCCAGATAGCTGCTTTACCCTGCCCTCTACTTAAGGTCTGCTGAAACCCAGTGGGCCAAGAAACTAGTAGGACTATTGCGTCAACCAAGGTGCCACCCATGGGAGTCCTGAATGGAGGATCGCCCAGCTCCACCGATTGGTCCAACCACACTGTTTGAGTCAAAAGGAGGCATAGGAAGTTTGTCTGAGCAACAAGGTGTTTTCTGCTGTTGCAAAATTGGATCCTGCTTGTGCCGGCCTCCAACGCTGCTCCTGATTCCTGTTCTGCTCCTCACTCCTGTTCCCACAGTGCTCCTGCTCCACGCTAGATCCGTGCCTCTCCTCTGGTTCCTGCCCTTATGCCTTGCTTCTGACCATGAATTACCAATCCTGGCTCCAAGCCTGGCCTCTGACTTCTGATCCTGAATCTGTTTGGATGCCTGGCTCTGGTAATTGGCAGTTGACGCAGGTGGTTTGTTCTCCAACTTGGATGCTTGCTCTGCCCACTAGACCAGATACCTGCTCTGACTCCTACGCCAGACTGCCTACATCCTGGTCAGTAACACTACCTGACAAAATGGTTTCTGTCTTTGTCTTTTATGTTTGGTCTACATTGTTTGAAAGCTTTTGTTCTGGGGTGTTTCAAAGAGATGACTCCCCGGAGAGAACCTCTGTGCTTTTTAAACAACACAGGAACTTGGCACAACTGTAAAGGTGAACAGCACTTTATAAAAGAACAAATAAAATCCCCCCTGGCATCCTAATAACCCAATCAACACTTTTGGATTTGGTTCCTTACTTTGGAAGGAACAATGAGATTTGGCAGTGTGTCTGTAGGATAATACCGGGAGAGTTTCTTCCTTTATCATAGGTACCTTTCCCTAGTTGAGCTATTTCTGTCTGGCCCTTAGAATTCAACAGCTCAATTGCAAGAGGATCTCTACAAAGGCAAAAGCTCTGCTCAAGGAAATAAAAACTTTCCTTTTTCTTTCTTGGCTTGCCTTTGTGGCTGAGCTATTTCTAACTATATGGGCCGGATCATTAGCTAGCGTGAATTTGTTCCATTGATGTCACTGAATCTGGTCCTATATAGCTAACATAGGCTGAAGTCCTTGCTGAAGAATATAAAGCTGATTAGGTACTTTTGTCTAGATGCCATGGTGATGGGTTCATTAGACATGCCACAGATTTGATGGAGTGGGTAGCAGAAGGGAATGCAAAGGATCTGATCATGTGGGAGGTGGATTTCAGGGCCTCAGCATGCCAGTTTTAGCAGTCAGCCAGGAGCTCTCTCTAGCTCCCCTGGTCCCTGCTAGTAGCACTGCTCAGTCCAGGGTGCCGGCACTCCTTTCTCTTGCTAGGAGCCTGATCTTCCCTCCTTGAGCTTCAAGCAGCTACTGACCCTGCTCTGCCCTGCAGCTCTTCTTATATGGGCCTGCCAGACCCCGATTGTCTGCTCCTTGCAGCCACCCTCGTATTGGCTGCTTTTTGCGTAGCCTCTCTAGATTCTATTAAACTTTTGCAGACCAGTGTGGGGCGTATGCCCCATCACAGGCTGTCAGTCACACTGGTACCCAGGGTTATGTAGAACCCTTTGCTCAGGGATGGGCCTATAGTGAGACACTGAGTTAGTACTGGAGGCAGTGTAACCTGGAGGATAGAGCTCAGGGGAGCTGGCATATCCCTGGCTCTGCCACTAGCCTGCTGGGTGACCTTGGGCCAGTCACTTCATCATCCCAATGACTCAGTTTCCCCATCTGTAAAATGGGGATAATGACACTGACCTCATTTGTAAAGTGCTTTGAGATCTTCAGATGAAAAATGCTGTATGACTGTTAGATATCACTACTGAACCAATGCTTCTTCAAAGTGTCATGGGGTGCTACATAAGTGCAAAGGGCTGGTCAAATAATATCAGCGAAGAGCTTATTTACGTAATTTTTTCCTGCCAGCCGATGTGAACTCATCATTCTTTCCAGCTCTCAAAAATTTCAGTCCAAATAAATTATTAAGGACTTTTCTCTCCAGTGGCTGAGTATCCATTTGCAAATATGGCTGGTGATTATTCACAATGTGCTGATGCTCCTGAAGGTGCCCTCTTTAGGATGAGATGTACATCCAAGGCAGAGCTATTAATGTTCTTCATATGGCACCATTGTGTGCATGGTACTTCACAAACAGGAACAAAAATATATATGCTTCTGAAAAGTTTAGGCCAAAAATGTACCTGCCTCAATCTATGCTAGGATGACCAGATGTCCCAATTTTATAGGGACAGTCCCGATTTTTGGGTCTTTGTCTTATATAGACTCCTATTACCCCCCACCCCGTCCCGATTTTTTCCCATTTGCTGTCTGGTCACCCTAATCTATGCTCATGTAACAATGGCCCTTGACAGGCAGTCTACAGGGACCAAATCTGGGGCCTCTGGACTGGAAAGCATGATACCCTACCACTTACATTGTAGGACCTGATCTGTTAGTCTGAAGGCAATAGCAGATTCCTAAAGCTTTACATGAGATCTAGCCGCTAGGGGAAGACAAATGGCCACAATGTGGTGCAGGGAAACTTGTCCTGAGCTTCAGTAGTCCACTGCAGTTTGTTTAGGCACTGTTCAAATGATGCAAAGGAAACCCAGGGGGGAAATCATTTTGAAAGACCAAGCCCTTTCAAGGGTAACCCTCAGCAAGTCTAAAGACAAGACTACTATTTTGGGGTCTAAGCTACACGATTATCCTTTCTTCCTGCTGTTGTTTGCTGATAGACAGCTGGATCGTTTATTGTCATGAGACACAACTCAGGTCATCCCAGAATTGATTTCTTGCTTGCTTTTTCCTTTCTCTGTACACAGCATTAGGACTGACCACAAGGTTTGATCTTTTAGTTCTGACTTAGTGATGATAACTTATCCCTGTGGCAGGGTATCTGAGATATCATAAAAAGAAAAGGAGGACTTGTGGCACCTTAGAGACTAACAAATTTATCTGAGCATAAGCTTTCATGAGCTACAGCTCACTTAATTGGATGCTCACGAAAGCTTATGCTCAACTAAATTGGTAAGTCTCTAAGGTGCCACAAGTCCTCCTTTTCTTTTTGCAAATACAGACTAACACGGCTGCTACTCTGAAACCTGAGATATCATAGTGTAACCCACACACCTCCTGGGTGTGATGTTGTGCCCCATCTAGTGGCACCAAGACCACTTAGCCAGAGATTAACGAGTTTGCTTTATAGCCTTAGCTAACAGAGAGAGTTGGCTTTTAGCTCAGGCAGCAGAGGCTCATGCACTGAGCTCCAGAGGTCTCCGGTTCAATCCTGCCTGCCGCCGACCGGGGCCTGTTGGTGTTACAATAACACAAACCAATAGAAGACAAAACTCCTGGTAGAGCTGGGCAAAAATTTTTGTGTGAATCTTTTTTTTTTTAAATGAAAAATGCAGATTTGGGTTGACAAACAATTCACAAAGTCAGGTCAATTTTTGGCAAATTGTTTCGGTTGGAGGCGTTAAAAAAAGGAAAAAGAAAAGAACGGGAAAGGTTGAAAGGCTTTGTTTTGGCATGGCTACAAAGAAATGATTTGACGTGTTGCTTGAGAAAGACATCTTGTTTGGGAATTTCCCTCAACTTTATTAAACAATAAAAAATGGCTGGAAATGAAATGGGGTTCTTTTTACTACTTTTTTGGCTCACTAAAAACAAACAAACAACCTCCCCCCCCAAAAAACAAACAAACAAACAAATAAACAACCCCCTCCCCCCATGTTCCCTTGTTTTGGGTCAACTTAGAATGGTTTCCCCCCACCACCCTGATCTTGCGGTCCCAATAGAAGATATTACCTTGCCCACCTTGTCTCTGTTGGCTGAAAAATCATAGAATCATAGACTATCAGGGTTGGAAGGGACCTCAGGAGGTCATCTAGTCCAACCCCCTGCTCAAAGCAGGACCAATCCCCAATTTTTGCCCCAGATCCCTAAATGGCCCCTCAAGGATTGAACTCACAACTCTGGGTTTAGCAGGCCAATGCTCAAAACACTGAGCTATCACACACACCCCCTTAGTTACATGTGTTCAAGACCAGTTGTAATTTGTCCCAACATGTTCAGTGGTGTATGTAGGGCAAATCTGTAAAGCCAATGAAAGCCAAATCTGTAAAGCCAACAAAAGCCACAAGATACACACATACACCAAAGTTACTTCCAGTTAGTGCTAACATGCCTGCAATCAATTGAAGAAACCAGCACTTACAAGGCAGTTTCATCCAGGTCTGGTTTATTGGAGCGATAATTTAAGATCACCTGTTACTTTCAGTACACGTGCTTTTCGGTTTGTGACGGCACTTCCACCTGAAATGCCCGGTGGGAATTATTCCCACAGCAGAAAATGCTAGAGGTGGGCAAAGTTCAGAGACTTTTTATGTCACTGATAAAATTGTTGGTGCTCTGTCCCCAGAGAGCTGCGGTGAGATAGGTGCAACGAATTGGCTACGGGTGCAGGAGCACGTCTCCCTCTAGTGTCTGGCGTGCATAAAAGATTCTCCAACAAATTATTATTTGTATTGCAGTACTGCCTAGATACCCCAACTGAGATTGGGGACCTCACTGGGCTAGACACTATTCAAACTGGCCAGTACCTGGAAGAGTTCAGAATACAGACAGGAAGTATTATTATCCCCTTTGTGGCCATGTGAAATGAGGCCCTACATTCAAATGAGAGGCATTTCTCGGTCTGTTGTGTAGTCTGCCTCTGTGTATTGCGATAACTTTGGCAAACTACATCTGGTCAATTCCAAATGTTCTAGGCCTCAGTGGGCAGAATCCTGTTGATTTTGGTGAAAACTGCAAAAGCAGAACAGCCTGATTGGGGCTGATTTTAGTAGCAGAGTGTCCATTGGGTGCTGCGGGCGGAAGAAGGTGTCTGATGATCTCTGCTGCTTCCTCGACATGGCACATGTAATGCTTTCTCGAAGACTGCTTTGGTGCTTAAGTGGGCTGAGCTCTGGACATCGTCTACACGAGCATGTGCAAATGGTTTTTCAAGTGTCTCAAAAGAAGACCTCTGCAGTGGGATTCTATGGATAGACTATAGCCCCGAGCAATTTTAGAGGATACAGCCACTAAACCTAAATTTGAGTGTTAAGTCGTCTAAGCTGCTCCTCTTCTTCTCTCAGTTGTTTTATCGGTTTCATATTTTGTCATATTTTGTGTCTTTTGGTAATTGAAGCCAGGGTCAAACACAATCCTCTCCGATGTCTGGCCCTCTGACAGGGTGGTCTGTCCCCTTTAACATGTGGTGGGGACTGGGCCAGCCAAACCCTGGTCCAGGAGTTTGGAGCAGATGCTGGAAGAGAAGATGTGGTCCCAGGGTAATAGTCAGAGACTGTGGGAAAAACCAGGTTACTGTCTCTTTAAGTGTGCAGGGACTAGGAGTCTTGTAATATAGGGTGGGGCATAGCTCCCCTCTCTCTCAGCCAATCAGGACAAGGTCTTCCCTCATCTGGGTTGGTGAAGTGCATAAAAAGGAGATGTATCTTAAGGGAAAAGCACAGAAGAGTCTGACCTGGGATATGAATGAATCCCTTTGAGAATATGTTTGAGAATATTAAGCAGAACATTGACTGTTTCCTTAGATACAAATTGTCTCCTGTTAACCCTAGACAGTGACAAGAGAATGATAAAAGTCTAGGAAAGGGGCTAGTGTTATCCATATGAAAAACTCTGGGTTGGATTCTGTTCTCACTTACACCAATATGAATCTGGAATGACTCCCCAGAGAGCTGTAAAAGGACCAGGGTCACATGATAATGCCTTACTCTCATGAAGGATAGCTCCTTCGACAGCTATTAGCTAAGTTGGTCAGGGACCCACCCTCATGTTCTGGGTGTCCCTAAAGCCCTGATTGCCAGATGTCTGGATTGGACAACAGGGGATGAATCACTCATAAATTGTCCTGCTTTGTTCATTCCCTCTGAAGTACCTGGCACTGGCCCCTGTTGGAAGACAGGATACTGGGCTAGATGGACAGTTGGTCTGACCCAGCCTGGCTGATCTTATGTTCTTATTCTAAGTATAGAAGAAAAATAAAATAATTGCAGAAAAATTACATATAATCCATCTCTATAACATATGCTATCTTTAGATGCAGACACAGCTGATGGATTCTTGTCAATCCCATGGTGACAGAGCTTAAAAAACTGAAGCCCACGCAAATCCTGCATTATTCTCCAGGACTCGGATCCAGGGTAAAATTAAAGAAGCATTCACAGTCATGGTTCTCAGGATAAAATAATACATAGTTCTTTCATGCCACTTTTATCAACAGATTTCAAAGCACTTCACAAAGGAAGGGAAACCTCATTATTAGGGCCCTACCAAATTCACGGTCCATCTTGGCCAATTTCACAGTCATATGGTTTTAAAAATCACCAATTTCATGGATTCAGATATTTGCATCTGAAATTTCAGGGTGTTATAACCATGGGGGTCCTGACACAAAAGAGGGTTGTGGGGTGTGGGGGGGTCACAAGGCTATTGTAGGGGGGTTGCAGTGTTGCCACCCTTACTTCTGTGCGGCTGCTGACAGAGGTGCTGTCTTCAGAGCTGGGCAGCCGGAGAGTAGTGGGCAGCACGGATGTGAGAGCAGCATAGGATGGGATTGGGGCCAGGGCTGGCTTTATGGGTGGGTGACTGCTCCTGTCCACTCTGGTGCCCCCTCCACAGAGCCATAGCTAATCAGAGGTGCAGCTGTTCCAGTTCAGTATTTTAAGTTTAGACTTGCCCTTAGACTAGCATTGTGCATCACTGTTTTCGTCCGTGGGTTTTGTTCACACACTTCTGCCTGAAAGAGAAAGGGAGAGAAAGATCGGGACTGAATCAGTTCCTATCTCCAAAGAAATCTCGGTTCTTTTCCCTTGGGCCTTTTAAACTGTGCTGTATGTAGTTATATAACTGTAAAATGAGATGATTCTGTTTGCTGGGTACTGCCCCTATAAATTAGGGGCAGAATCCACCTCTTTCTTACACCAGTGAAAACCAAGAGTGGTTCCATTGAAGTCTAGGGTCTGATTTAGGGTTGCCCCTTTTCTAATTGCTGGTAACCAGACCCCTGAGGAACCCACCCCTGTCCTACTTCTTCCCCCAAGGCCCCGCCCCTGCTCCACTTCTTCACCCAAGGTCCCGCCCTGGTTGCTCACTCTTCTCTCCCCACCCCCCCTGTCGCTTGCTGGCTCGTCTCAAGGAGCCTGACTGCAGGTAGGTCTGGCTGAGCTGGAGCTGGGGCAGAATAATGACCCAACACCTTCCCCTGCCCCACAGTAACTGGACTCTTGTTTTGGGTGCAATTTAGGGTCGCCAGGTCCCCTTTTCGACTGGACTTTCCTTTTTCTCGCACATTATGGAGTCACGCACAAAATGAGTGCAGAGTGGGTATAAAATAACTATCATTCTGATCTAGTCATATTTCACACCCCTCCTGCACGGTGGAGGACAAAGGGAAATCAGATCTATTTGTACTTTTCTTTGCTGTTTCTCTTGATTCTAAGATAAATCCGCGCAGCCCAAAGGATGCCCGTTGGCTCTTTGTGTAGGGAAAGCATAACTTCAATGGATAAATTGGTGTGAAAACATATTTCGAGCCTACGCCATTATCACACATCTTGCAACAAATCAGTTACACCATCTGTGGCTGATTGCTATCTTTGATCCCCTAGGATCAAGCAAGGCGGGGCTCACTGGTACAGCATCTCCTGCTGGTCAGTCTGGGAATTAGCTTATCCAGCTCAGGAGCGCCCTCCCCTGGCCAGTTTCTTGCCCTCAGTTACCTGCTCTGTTGTCTCCACCACCGCTGGGCCCGTGTGCCTCCCAGACCCCGGTGCCCCTTAACCTGGGGTGCTGCCCCATGGCAGTGTCCCCCCACTCTGGGTCTCCCCTCCTGGGGAACCCCAACCACCTATACCCACCTTGCCTCAGTGACTACTGCCAGTTGTCATCTAGCCCCTTCTCTCAGGGGCAAACTGCAGTCTGTAATGGCTACTCGTCACTGGCAAGGGGGTTGGACCTGCTGCCTTTTCTTGCCCTGGCTGCCTCCCTGCAGCCCTAGTACCTCCTCAGGCCTTTGCCACAAGGCCTCAGCCTGGGAGGTCGCCAGGCCAGAGCTCCCCAGCTCAGCCTGCCCTGTCCAAGGTACCCCGTCTCTACCAGGCAGCTAGGTCCTCCTTGCTTCACTGCTGGAGCAAGGCTAACTTCCTTCCCCGCCCCAGAGCCCTTCATATACTGCCCCAGACAGGCCCTGATTGGCTGCCTCAAGCCCACTCGTGATTGGCTCCCTGGGGCAGCCCTTTCCCAGGGCTGTTTTTAACCCCTTCCAAACTGGAGTGGGGTGACCACCCTGCCACAGTGCCATTCATGCCCAGAAGGTAGGCAGGTGGACAGGCAAATCATCCATCTCAGCCGTCTCCTTAGTTTAACGTTCTCAAATGGGCTGCTTTTACTGGTATGAAAGCCCAATTTCCCCTCTATTCCTCACTAAGAAAAGAAGCCCCCGACGCCTTGCTTCTCACAAAGCACCATTTTTAGATCACAGGAAATAAGAGGGAAATCAGAAGAGCAAATAACTGCAGAAGCCCAGAAAAATCAGCTCCGTTAATTACATTTGAAGAGAAAAAACAAATATCACACACACTTTTGCATCTTGCCTATTTACCAGCTTAAACGGGAGGGAAATCAATGCTTCAGAAAGGGACCATACCGCATAAGCAACAGGAGCTGGGCCTGGGATTTAAAACGTAGATCTACATCACCCTAACGGGTGCGGGTGGATGAATCTGAGTTTTGGCTGCAGCCTGTTTCCATACGCAGTGATTTTTACAGGGGATATAAACACTTGGGGCCTAATTCTCAGTTAAAGGCCGCTTCATGCCATCCTGAAAACAGAAAAGGGCCTTAAAGGGGAGGGGGGGAACCACCCCCTGGGAATATGCCCTGTAGCGAAGGCATCACCGCAAAAGAGACTTTTGTCAACCCTATTCCCAACCCTCATCAGAGGGCGTGTGTTGGGGGCAGACTAGGTGTAGGGAGGGCAAAGAGGAGCACAGGCCAGAAGCAGGGAGGGGGTGTGTCTGGAGAGCATGATGGTTGTTCTCTATGTCTCATAGTGGGTTATGAGAATTGGGCCCTGCTACATTATTGCATAAACCAACCTTTGGGGTGAGGCAGAAATTTCCTTTAGTAGTTTATTCCATAATTGCCCAGGTGGGGGGTTTCTTACTCCTTCCTCCAAAGAATCTGGTGCTGGCTACTGTGAGAGACAGGAAGTGAGCCTCTGCAGGGACAGAACCCAGCTCTGTGGGACGGTTGACACCTCCACGCTGCTAGCTGACAGCCATGGTAGGGCTTCGTCATTATTATATAGAGCCTAGGGAGATAAACACCCCAGGAAGTACCACCTCCAAGGCTGGATTGACAGCTTTCCTCCTGGTTCCTGGTTGGTGCAGGCATTCTATTTAAGCCCAGGAGGAATTCTAGAAGACTCTGGGCAATGAGGTGGACTCCCCTGCTGGCCACAGAGATGGACCTTGCCTCTTTGCTTGCTGGTTGACTCCGAACCCCAGCTTGGACCCCTGGCTTCCCCCCTTGAACTCTGACCCCAATCCTGACCCGTGGCCTTGGTACCTGGACCCTGATTCTGGCTTTGCTTTGGGACTCTAGTTTTTGACCCCTGATTTTGGTACTAGGACTCTGACTTCAGCTTGATCCCTTGCTTCCATGCTTGAACTCTGACTCTGGCTATGGGGCCTGACTTTGCCCCTTGAACTCTGTCACTTTGGTACCTGCTCTTTGGCATCGGTGCTAGGACCCCGATCCCAGTCCCAAATTCAGGCTACCACTCGTAGACTCTGATCCCTGACCTAGGTCGCTGGACGCTTTCACCAGACCTGACTGCTAAGCCTCACCGCCAAAGCCCTGGCTGTGACACAGGATGCTGGTTTAGGTGAACTATTGGCCTGATCCTATTCTTCTGTTCCTGGCTGAACCTGCCTTCCGACAAGTGTCCAGGAAGTTATGAAGTTTGTTCTGTGCGTCACTTAACCTCAGTTGAAGGCATTGTTTGTTTGTGGAAGTCAGACAGTTTTTTGTTTTGTTTTGTTTTCTTGTTCAGTTCATAGCCTATTATCAAGACCACAATGAAGACCAAAACAAGAATGAGCTCATACAAGCCCTGCAATTGCTCAGACAGCTCCTTCCAGATGGACAAAGTTATCTCAGTCTCCTCCAACCCAGCAGACAAGTGATCCCAGCTGATCCTCTCTCTCAATCGACTTCTACACCGGAAGACTAGAAACCAAACCAGAACTGCACACAACTCAGTAGTTGCAAGTTCACAGCAGTCTGTGTCAACCATAAGTTCAGCCCCCAAGTTTTTCTTGAAACCACCGAGTCTTGTCTGCTTTGGAAAATGGCAAATTTTATGCGGTGTCAAAACTAAACCACACATTGAGTCAGTGTGGTTCAAAGCACAGCTCGAGTTCATGAACAGGTTCATGAGTTCTTTGGCAAACTGAGATCTCATCCACATTATAGTAACTACCATGTTTGGGAGGCATGTAGTCTCCCAACACCTGGTAGGGTCCCATCTATGCTATGAAATCGGTGTCAGGAAGACATGATAGTAACATGTCCCCTGACACAGAATATGTCCACATTGGAGCTGGAGGTGTAATTTCCAACCCAGGTAGACATCAACTAGCTCTGATCAAGCTAAAAATAGAATTGTATTCACAGCTGCAAGAGTGACAGGATAGACTAGCCACCCTGAGTACAATCCCATCCGAGATACTAGATATATACTCAGGAAGGCTAACCTGTGTCATGGCCCTTGCAGCTGTGGCTATGTTGATATTTTCAGTGCAGGTGTCTCTAACTGCACTGGAAATTACATCTCCAGTTCCCATGTAGACATACCCACCGTGAAAGCACAGTCTGTTCCTGCAGTGTAGATGGGACCTTGTGTGAAGATATGTCCCTTTAAGGGCTGCACCCAGCTTAGCTGAATGCATGCATTTGGGTGAGCTGCAAGTACTTCTGATACAGCCACCTGAGCAGAAATACCCTTCTCAGAATTGCTGAGCTGAATTTATAATACATCACATATTCTGATCTTCCTAAAGTCCTGATTGAGTCTCCTTATGCAGAACCTACAAACACTGTATAGCACCAGGATTGGATGAATACGAATGACTGAAAAAGAGAGTACAGGACAAAAGGGATAAAGAAAATGGATCAGCTGAGAGCTCTAATGGAATTGACATTATCTGGTGTGACAAAGCTCTGTCCTTGTCTCCATGAGTCCCGCGTTTCCTGGCAGATTTCACTAGCCTCAGAGGCTCACTGTGACCCTCCACATAGACCTTCTCTCTCTAGAGGCAAAGGTCACAGCCTACTGAGCCATTTTCATCATAAGCCAGTGAGGGAGGTGAGGAGAAGCAACCTTCCCTCGCACAGTCTCTGTTGTCTCCCAGTCTCAGTGATTAATCAGGGGGGCAAAGGGAGGGAGCCCAGGCCCCACCTCTACTCCAGGCCAGGGACCCTAATAGTATCAGCTATGGTAGCTGACTTTTTAGAAACAGGACATGTACAATTCCCTGGGCTACTTCCCCAGAGCAGCCCCCCACTTCCTCAAGCTCCACTTCACCCTTACCTCAGGGCTGGCTTCCATCCTTGTGTCTGATATGGTGTGTACTGCTCAGCCTCTCCAACAGTGCAACTTCCTCCTACAGCTCCTGACATGCACACCCACTTGACTAACTGGGAGGTTTTTAACTAGTTTCAGTCAGCCCCTGACTGGCTTCAGGTGTCCCAATCAACCTAGCATCCTCCCTGCCTTCTGGAAAGATCTTAATTGGCCCCAGGTGTCTTGATTAACCTGGAGCAACTGCCATTTGGTTACCATGGTAACAAGGATTTGTTTAGCCTGGGGCTAACATACCTGTTTCTCACTACTTTCCTATAGCCATCTGGCCTTGCCACGCCACACTGGCAATGCAGTAGATAACTGGAAGAGGTTCAAGAGAGATTCAACCTGTACGTGCAAGCAAGTATCTCTGCTGAAAAAGAAAAAAAGCAGCAGGTAGCTATTTGCTTTAAATAGTATGTAGCCGACAGCACTAGTTGTTTATAATAGTATGACCTTAAGACAAGCAGAAAAATCATGCTATACAACTACTGCACACTCCAAACAAATGCAAATTTTTGAAAAAATATAAATGTCACATGAGAACTCAGAGAGAAGGGGAGTCATTTTGGAATAGCCTTCCAAGGGACACAGTGGGGGCAAAAGACCTATCTGGCTTTAAGATTAAACTCGATAAGTTTATGGAGAAGATGGTATGATGGGATAACTTGATTTTGGTAATTAATTGATCTTTAAATATTCATGGTAAATAGGCCCAATGGCCTGTGATGGGATGTTAGATAGGGTGGGATCTGTGTTACTACAGAAAATTCTTTTCTGGGTATCTGGCTGGTGAATCTTGCCCATATGCTCAGGGTTTAGCTGATCGCCATATTTGGGGTCGGGAAGGAATTTTCCTCCAGGGCAGATTGGAAGAGGCCCTGAAGGTTTTTCCCCTTCCTCTGTAGCATGGGGCATGGGTCACTTGCTGGAGGATTCTCTGCTCCTTGAAGTCTTTAAACCATGATTTGAGGACTGCAATAGCTCAGACATAGGTGAGAGGTTTTTCGCAGGAGTGGGTGGGTGAGATTCTGTGGCCTGCGTTGTGCAGGAGGTCAGACTAGATGATCATAATGGTCCCTTCTGACCCTAATATCTATGAATCTATGAAGAATTTATGCTGGTTATCAAACTGTTGAGCCAAACATGTAACCATGGTCAACTCACAGATACAATAATTAGAGATCAAACAGCGATGGGATTTCGAGATCCAAAAGACTGGTGGCAGATCCAGATTTGAACCTGGACAAAGACAGTAAGAATATGCCTGTGACACTGGGCCAGAAAGGGTTAAACAGCGAGCAGGCGAAGTGACCCAAAACCAACCTTTAAAGACATATTAGGGAAGTATTGAAGTGGTAAACAGTGCCATTCCTTGTAGATAGGTCTCAAAGCCATGTTAAATGGATGAGCATTCTGTATTGTTAGAGAGTTAGAGGTAAGTACTAATTATATTTGTCTGTGTTTATCTATATCTTGTTAGATGTTAACAACATGACCAGATTAGCTTGTGGATGCTAATTCCCTTTTATGTCTTAATACATTATATTATGCATGCAGATGGTTCAGTTAACCTTAAGATCAAAGTTGTAAGATATTGCAGGAAATAATATTATTTACATTGTCTTCAGCTTAAATTGTCTGTGCCCTAATGGAATGCCCTGATAGTTTGAATGGATAATTGCCTTATGTTATTTAATATTACTAGTTTACCTGAGCATACAGAAGAAATAGGGATTGACTTCAAAGCAACTATGTACATTACCTATTTTTCATTCAAGGAATGCTTGCTGTGACAAGAGGCATCTGAGCCTGCTAGAGAACTATAAAAGAACTCTAGGGCTGCATCAGCAGGATTTTGGCAAATTCCCTTTTATAAGAGTAACACACATTTTATGTACTTTTAATATACTATATGGAGGATACTGCTTTTGCGATGGCCATTCTCCCTCTTATCCCATGACAGCTTACTCTGCTTAAGAGCCTTTGGTGAGGGACCTTGTCAAAGGCTTTCTGAAAATCTAAGTACACTATATCCACTGGATCCCCTTGGTCCACATGGTTGTTGACCCCCTCAAAGAATTCTAGTAGATTAGCGAGGCATGATTTCCCTTTACAAAAACCATGTTGACTTTTCCCCAACAAATTATGTTCATCTCTGGCATATGCTTCCTGGGCATTCATTAAAACTCAGTGTCAAGACATGCAAATTAAGAAGGAGGCTTTAGCTTTAGTGCATGGTTGCAAGAAATGTCACGTGTTCATCTATAGGTGACCAGTTATTTCTGAAACAGACCATAAGCCTGTTGAATCCATTGCAAAGAAGGGACTGCCTCCCTTCCCAGAATACGGAGACTGTTTTTTCAATTGCAGTTATATGATTTGCAAATAGAATATAAAGCAGGAAGGGATTCAGTGCCAGTAGACGCTCTATCCAGAGCTTTTGGCAATACTGTAGTAGGAAATGATTCAGAATCTGATATAGTGCATGTGAACTTTAGAAAGAAAAATGACCCAGGCTCTGACAAAAGGTGGACTACATCCGCAGCTGCCACAACACAACACAAGCTCTTGCAAAGGGTGATCAAAGCTATAACAGTTGGTTGGCCTGGACAGGACATATCTAGTCCATATTTTCACTTCAAAGAAGAACTTTCAGTGATTGATGGTGTTGTGTTGAGAAGCAATCGATGAATCATTACCAAAGTGTTCCAGTCTGACTTGCTTATTAGAATTTATGAAGGACATTTAGGAATTGAAATTGAAGAAGGGCCAGAGATATGTTGTTTTGGCCTCACATAAATGAGGATATCGAGAAAACATTTAAGAAATGGGAAACGTTAAATATTCCTGCCTTAGCCTTCAAAAGAGCCAATGATGGTACATCAAGAAGCTTTAGAAACTAGCATACTGTTGGTATTGATTTATTCAATTTTGCTGGCAAAGAATATGTTTTGATTTTAAACGATTACACACACTTTCCAGAGATTGATTCAGTGGACAATGGCATGGCAAAGCATGCAGTGACACAAATTAAATCACTATTTGCTAGACATGGTATTCCTGCAGTGGTAATGTCAGACAACGGTCCACAATATGTAGGATATGAATTCAAACTATTTGTGAGAGACTATGGATTCAAGCATATCACAGTGAGTCTTAGATACCACACCCCCAGCCAGAGGGTCTACTGGAGAATGGCATAAAAATAATAAAGGGGCTACTAAATAAAAGCAAGCAAATCTAATTCAGATCCTTACTTGGCATTGCTTAACTATAGGGCAACACCTGGAGACATTCGTTGTCTCCCACAGAGTTTCTTTTAAACAGAAAAGTAAAAACTAGACCACCTCATTTTGTAGAAAATGATGCTGAGAATGGACATGATGTAAAAGGGTTGAAGAAAGCAGATAAAGACCAACCAAAACCTAGGATCACAGAAGGTTACAAGAAGTAATAAGTCTCCTCATGACTTATGAGGAGAGGCTGAGGGAACTGGGATTGTTTAGTCTGCGGAAGAGAAGAATGAGGGGGGATTTGATAGCTGCTTTCAACTACCTGAAAGGGGGTTCCAAAGAGGATGGCTCTAGACTGTTCTCAGTGGTAGCTGATGACAGAACAAGGAGTAATGGTCTCAAGTTGCAGTGGGGGAGGTTTAGGTTGGATATTAGGAAAAACTTTTTCACTATGAGGGTGGTGAAACACTGGAATGCGTTACCTAGGGAGGTGGTGGAATCTCCTTCCTTAGATATTTTTAAGCTCAGGCTTGACAAAACCCTGGCTGGGATGATTTAGTTGGGTACTGGTCCTGCTTTGATTAGATGACCTCCTGAGGTCCCTTCCAACCCTGATATTCTATGATTCTATGAAGTAGCATTCTTACATCCTGCAGAGGCTGGTTGTATAAATGTTAGAAATTGTTTAGAACAAAAGACAATAGTTACTCCTGCTTTGGCTCCTAGGTCACTCCCAAAGGACAGACTTACCACCAGAACAGGAGACATCTACAGTATGGTCCTGAAGAAAGGGAGCATAAGGAGGAAACATCAATGCCTGCAAGAGAAAGGGAAGTGGAGCACGCAACAGAATAACAGATGGCTCAAGCTACTGATGCAGAGACAGTTCTGTTGTCGCACAGATCAACCAAACCGCATGGACCTCAGAGCCTGAAGGAGAATTGTTAAAATGGTCACAAGCCAAACTTAATTGTAAGATAGGAATTGTGTAGAGTATTGACTATATGGATAGATAGTTTTGATTAATGTCGAATAAGATCTTTAATTGGAAAAGAGGAGCTATGAGGCTATGTCCCTTGAACGGCTGTACCCCTCTTAGCTGAATAGCTACAGGAGAGGAAGCTGCGAGCAATTCTGATATAGTCACTGAACCAGCACTGTTACATCATTCTCAGAGGTGCTTAGCAGACCTTCCTAAAGTCCCGCCTGAGTCTCCTATGCAGAACCTACCAAGACTGAACCTTGAATGGTGTTTTAACCATGTTCCCTTATCACATTATAGTCTTGCTAAAGGCCCATTTGCTATCGCAAATCACAAGAGCACATTACAAGACAGTTTCGTTACCTCTACTCTGCAAAACCGAACCAAGTTTTAATCGCCCCCCCCAGGGACAGAATGCATGTAACTGGGTCCCTCAGGATGGTAGATTTTAATAACCTTGAATCTAAATGTTGAGGTCCAGATCCCGCAGACACTTCAGCACCGGCATACGTTCACTATTAGGAGTGGTCCCACTGAGTTAAATGGGTTCCTCAAGTGAGTAGAGCTGGTTGTGTAACCCACACACCTGCTGGGTGCGGCGTTCTGTCCCATCTAGTGGCACCGAGACCACTTAGAGAAAGTTAAATGAGTCTGCTCAGCAGCCTTAGCTAACAGCCATTTGGCTTTTAGCTCATGCAGTAGCAGCTCACGCACTAAGCGTCAGAGGTCGCCGGTTCAATCCCACCCGCTGACGACCGGGGTCTGTGGGCATTACACACACAGCTAAGTGGTTGCTGGATCCAAACCTGGATTAATAACCAAGCCTGAAATCAGATGAGTTTTGCTTGGTTTCATGGTTATCCTTTCACACTGCTCTCCATGTGTGATCGCCAGACCTAAGAGTTTGCTCATTGCTACCTTGGCAAGATCTAAGAGAAGGTGATGAAACAGGATTAATTGTTATGTTTACATTCTATAGTGCCAGTGATAAAATTTCAATGTCACATAATGCCCATAATCTTAACGTTATCAGCACAGTGCAACTATGTTTACTTAAGCTACCCACTGCTACCCAGAAGCTGAGGGAGGAAGGGACTGGCCCATTCCGATTACTACAAAGCCTAATTCTGATCTCTCTTATTATTAGAAACCATCTAAGATGGGGGCTTCACTGAGCTAGGTAATGTACGTATGCATAATAAGAGATGGTCCCTCCTCCAAAGAGCTCAGAGTGAAAAAAAAATAGAGAGAAATTAAGTGACTTACCCAAGGTCATGTAGTACATCAGTGGCAGAGCCAGGAAATAAAACCAGGTCTTCTGACTCAATAGTCATGGTCCTAGCTACTGGACCACATCATACTTCCTTCTAATCTACCCTGTTAGACCTATTTAGCAAACAGTGAAGAAAAACACAACACTCCCCTGCTAATTTCCTTTCAATGTCTGTCTCTGCCTTATCTTATATTCTTTTATTTCATCTCAGAAATGTCTCCTGTGCGTTTCAATTAGTTTTAAATCAAAGGTTGTTTATTAATACCATTAAAAACATAGTTAAATGTTTTATGCTTAAATTTAAAAGCAACACATGCTCTATTAGCTGGATGGCTGGTGTCTGGAGATAGATTGAGTGTATGGAATTTTCTACCCCACTTTTCAGATTGTAGCATGTCCCTGCCATGTCCCCAGCCAGCTCTGATGGCCGGAATCAGGGGCAGGGGGAACTGGAGCTAGAGGCCCATCCTCTCCCCACCCTTTGCTCTCAGTGGGGAGTATCAAATACAAGGCCCCTGATCTCCCAACCCTGTGCATAGCACTATGGTCCAGGGAGGTCTGATGCAGCCAGGCACAGGAGCGTGTGTGTAGCATAACACCCCATCCATGCCTATATTACTTCTAAAATTGGGATCCAGGCAGCAGTGTGGAACCGGTAGGCAGAGGGTATTCATGGGAAGGGCATGTGGCTGATTAAGAAGTGCACATCTAATTGTTGTGACCTCTGTGGACAGAGAGGGACGAGAACAGGTCCCTTGTTCTGCTCAGTTGGTTAGAAATCACAGCTGAAATTACACTGATGCATCTCTCACATTCAGAACCTAGGAATGGCCATACTGGGTCAGACCAAGGGTCCATCTAGCCCAGTATCCTGTCTTCCGACAGTGGCCAGTGCCAGGTGCTCCACAGGGAATGAACAGAACAAGTCATCATCAAGTGATCTATTCCCTGTCGCCCACAACCGGCTTCTGGCAAACAGAGGCTAGGCAGGGACACTTCAGAGCATGGTTTTGCATCCCTGCCCACCTTGTCTAAAACCCATTGGTGGATCTATCCTCCATTAACTTATCTAGTTCTTTTTTGAACTCTGTTATAGTTTAGGAGATATGTGATAATTCTTCCCCACACTAGGTATCCTCCTAATTCCTTATGGTTAGAGATTATTTTACCATGAAACATAGGGGTAATTAGAGGCAGGCAGTAACCAGATTATCTGTTTAGCAGGAAATTCTGTGATTTTGAATTTTTTTTCGGGTTTGAGATGGAATGAAAACAAAAAAAATTGATATTTCTCATTAAATGAAATAAAAAAAACCCTATTTTGGCTTGACTGAAACATCAATAAATCAAAACATTTCATCAGGATTTTGACCTTTTAAAACTGTTTTAAAAATATTTTTATCAAAAGACCAAGTTTAATTTAAAAAGGTCATTTCAAAATGGAACACAGAAACGGCCAGTTCTGAAAATGTCAAAATGGGATTTTTCAGCATTATCAACATGCTTTGGATGGGTTTTGTTTTGGGAGGTGGAGTTGAAACAACACCTTTCTAAACATTTCAGTTTAAATGAAAATGGCCTTTTTGTCAAAAAAACCTATTGCTGAAACATTTCTGACCAGCCCTAGGGATAATATTCCTTCCCAAATTTATGTTACCATTAACAATTCTAACGCTGCATAGGCTTGTTTCCTGTACGCGGAATCTCAGAAATAGGGTTACAAGGGACCCAAGAGCTCCAACCCCATTCTGAATCTTGCTAAGATTTTGGCCTCAACAGGAGCCCTAAATCCCAATTCCTTCCTGGGCTAAGGCACCTACATGCTATTTGCTGTAAAGTGCTGAAGCTCATGGCCCAATCTCACCTTCCATGTGGGGGTAATGGCTGTGTACTGTAAGGGCCCCAGAATCATAGAATATCAGGGTTGGAAGGGACCTCAGGAGGTCATCTAGTCCAACCCCCTGCTCAAAGCAGGACCAATCCCCAATTTTTGCCCCAGATCCCTAAATGGCCCCCTCAAGGATTGAACTCACAACCCTGGGTTTAGCAGGCCAATGCTCAACCACCTGGTTGGAGGCCAAGTCACCAGAAAAGGCGGGTCACTGAAGAGGCGGAGATACCCAGCAGGGAAAGAGATGCTACGCCATGCCCGGCCACGAGGAAGCGCCAGCGTGAGTCAACCCCTTCCCAGCCGCCTCCAGAATAGGAGCTGCTATCAGGTTTTCAACCTAAATGAGGGGCAGCCTCTTTATCTTCTACACCCTGAAAGGCTCCTGCCCCCATTCTCTGCACCCCTGACACCGGACAAAATGTCACAAAGGCAATTAAATGATAGTTTCAGTGGCCTTTCACAGAGTCCATTCTAGTTCAGTTTAATTTAATTAGCAACTTTGGCTTCTCAAGTTTATTCCACCTGCCTAGCCATAAAAAGTTCCAGTCCCACAGGTAATTTTTTTCTCATTTGCCAGGTAATTATCTGGCATAGGTATGCTGTACAACATGCCACCCACCTCCCTGAGCATCCCGGATTGATCAACCCCTTCAGTGCCTCTCTTCGGAGAAGGTTGGTTTAAGGGCACACGTGTTCGTTCCAGCCATGATTTACACAAGCTGAGGAGCCACCCGAAACTCTCCCTTCCGGTCACTGTTTTCGAATGTGCTGCGGGCTTTAGCCTCTTAGTGCGTGAGCACCTAGTGGAGATTGTCGGGGATTTCACCTGCCTCTGGTCTGCGGTGGATAATGTGGGCCGTATTGAGAAAGAACATGAAGCCAGCCCTGCCAAAGCATTCTCAGTAACGGGGCGCCTTACCATGAACGTCTTCTGCAAAGCGAACACTTTGGTCAGTAGAGAGACGAATTTCAGTTCTGCTTTAAAAAACTCTTGCAGCTCCAGTCCTGTGAAGCTGAAAGATGCAAGAGATGGCACTGGGTCTTTGAAGCCTTCGTGCCATGGGGCTTTCGCGGCTTTCATCTATTAATGAAAAACAGCTCAAAGCAAATTAGCACTGGTTAGAATATAGGCTGATTTAGAAAAAACAACCCACAACATTTTCCATGCAAGTTAATTACTGCTGACGATTAACAGCTCCCCAGACGGAGAGGGAGAATTATCTGATGTCTGCCTGAACTGTCAAAAGTAATTGTGAAGCCCATTCAGTATGGTCCATTCAACAGGACACAGTAGTGGGAGTCAAGAAATCTGCGTTCTGTTACCAGCCCTCCCAGTGACTAGCTGTGGGATCTAAGGCAGTTTATTCAACGCCTGATCCAAAGCCTATTGAAGTTCATAGGATTTTTTCCATTGATTCCAATGGATTTGCAATCAGGGCCTTAGTTCCTAGGACATCTCTCTCTCTGTAATCTCGGGGATTTATATGGCCCCCATGACCATAATACCTTTAACGTATTTATCCTCACAACACCCTTGTGAATTGAGAAAGCACTAATGTGTTTGCAAAAAACAAGTTTGAATGAACAAATCTCTAAACATTGCAATCTGTTTGCAGATGGTTTGCAAACAGAAAAGTGGGCTTAATTCATCAATTCATAAAGGGTGGAGAGATGCACAGCCGACTTACTAATTATTAATTATTATTAATAATAATATTATTGTATTATAACTGCTCTCAGAAGCCCCAACTGCAATCAGAGCCCCATTGCACTGGGTCCTGTACAAATATGTAGCAGTCCCTGGGCCAAAGAGCTTACAGTATAAATAGAGAAGGCAGCCTGCTCCATTCCTTCCCCCCCCCCGCCTGCTTCTGCCTGCACCCTGCCTGCTCCACCCCTGACTCCCAACCTGCCCTGACCCCTCACCCCAATCCTGCCTGGCCCTTTCTCACCTCTGAGCCTCACCCCTCTGACTTCTAGTCAGGCTGCTCCCAGACCCTGCCCCAGAGACAGCCTCCCTGCTCGGTGCTGCAGCAGCAGCTGGGAGGAGTTGCAGGGAAAATCCCGCTCAGCCCCTCCAGCCCAGCTGGATACATAAGATCCCAGCCAGGATGCATGAAGGTAGGCGTTGCAAATGCTTGAGTCTCACTGCAGCTGAAGGCATGTTCTGTGGGGATGGAGCATGCTCAGTGCAATTGGTACATAGGTTCTTTGTGGGGATGGAGCATGCTCAGTGCAGTTGGTACATAGGTTCTTTGTGGGGATGGAGCATGCTCACTGGAGAAGGAATAGTCACAAGTTTTAGCTGCCAACCTCTGTATCACGCTCTACTGAGTATGTGCAAATGGTGATTTTCAGAGGCTTTTCATTTGGCCAAAGTTGGGTTGATTTTCATGGGAATGGCAATCGTCTCTTCCCTCACTCCCACCCACCCCACTTCCAAATTCAAGTCCCTGCTTTAGCTTCTCATTGAAATAATCAACCGTTTTTTAACAAAACCAAGTATTTCCCCCAAATCTTGTTCTTGGAAATGGCTGAACCATTTTTGCTTAAACGTCTCAAAAAAGAAAAGAAAAGAAAAGAAAAGAAAAGAAAAGAAAAGAAAAGAAAAGAAAAGAAAAGAAAAGAGGGAGAGCCCCAGCATGGAAAATTTCAGTCCCAAATGGTTAAAGTTTGGCAAAGTTACAAGCAACTGACAACAGGGACTTATAATGGAAATTGTTATGCAACCTTAATTACAGGCAGCGCCACTTCTACAAATGTTAATATTTGTCAAACTGGAGGACTGGTCCCCATAGTAACTGTACATCTACACCCCTAGCAATGTCTTGGTAACTCACCATTCCCACTGATGGCAGGTCTTTGTTTTCTTTCATTCAGCCAAGCAACAGCTTTCCTCCCTTTCCATGACTCAAATATTCCCAGTCCCAGCCTGTCACCTAGCAGCAGCCAAGGAAAAGAGAGGCCTCTGCTAACACACCCCATCAGAGACAATAATTTAGAGTGAACAAAATGCCTGCATTCTGTTATCAGGACTTGCCATCCCTAGAATGTCCCCCTTCCTCTGGGGTTTCTTTGGTACTCTGCAATGATCTCTGCGTGACAACCCATGCCATGGCTCTTGTCTTTGTGAGCAGAAGGATGAGCAAGCAAACTCTGGTATTTGTTCAGACCTGTCTGCTTACAAGGTATACGTTGCACCAGTGCAAGCCTAGTTTAATATAGGAGTAGGACTTCTACGTTCGAAGTTTGCAGTGGAGCAGCATCGGTGTAGCTGTGTAATCCGCTGGTCAGTCTGTGTTATGCTTGCCTCTCTTTAACAATGTTATTATCATTATTTATTACTTGTATTACCATAGCGCCTAGAACTTGCAGTCATGGACCAGGGCCCCATTGTGCTAGATGCAGAAGAAAAACATGGCCCCTGCAGGCCCCTGGGGCAGGGACCATCTTTTTGTTCTCACCAAAGTTTGCCATCCAAAGTGGACTTTTCAGTAAACCTAACTAGAGATTTTGATCATAGTTTGACCAATCTATCTAATCTATCTATCGATCTCAAAGTTTTATACGTTCATCTATCACTATGGTATCTGAGCATCTTCCATAACAAGTAAACACAAAACATTCCTTTTGTCTTCCAGCCCTGCCAACAGGAATAAGCTTAAAATGAGTATATGGGTTTGAATCACATGTTCAACAGGTTTGCAAACTCAGTCTAGGTTTGCACTACTCCATGCTCCAGAAAACGGGGAGTTTGTGGGATTCTCGAAAGGCCAGTTTGAAGATAGTGAATTTTATTTGGGAGGTGGGAGAAAGGTTTGGGTCAGCTTTGTTGTCTACATATGCAAATTTGTAAATAGCTGATAGATTAGGTAGATGGAGCTCAAAACTTTGTATCCAAAAATCCTGGATTTTGCAGGAGCGATAGAACTCGTTGCATATTGCAAATGGCATCCCTATGCAGCTCTTTACGTCGGCTCTTAGCAAGCTTCTTTGATCTTATCCTATACGAGGCTAAAACTTGTCTATCTGATATGCCCAGAATTAGGGGCAAAACATGGTTGTGCTCCCCTGGAGCAGCCTGGGTGGGAGACGGTTATTCAATCATCTGCGGATTGCTGGAGTATAAAAGATGCACTGGGCGTGCACCCCAGCTACCAGGGATGTCCCTCGGGCCAGAAGTGGATGTGCTGTTAGAGTTGCTACACCAACACTATGCCACTGCTCAAGGGAGAATTCTCAGCCGTGTACCCCAGCAGAATGTGCTCCACTTTCTAGGAGGACTGAGAATCCAGTCTGAAGGAGGCCAAGGGAGACTGAAAAAATGAGACAGTCGGACGATTGTACCTCAGGCAAATCCAATTTTAGTGTGCCCAAAGTAGACACCCCAATTTACAAATTAATGTCCTGCAAGAGGTCCTATATTCCCTATTTAGTTACAATATAAATGGGACTCTCGGGATCAGGTGGGAGTGTATTAACAGCCATAACCCATATACGCCCCTTCTACATTCACATTTTGGGTTGAACTCCTCTGGTTTTGGTTTGCAAAATCCCTTTGCATTTCCAAAAAAAGAGGCTCCCACACTGTCTGAAACACTTTTCTATTACTGGAAGGAACATTGCTTTGTGGACGAAAGTGTTTGGGTGGTCAAATATAGATTATTCACCTTTGAGGGAACCAGGGTTGTTATTTTTCATCTGTTTCATAACAGATTAAATCTTCGAAGTTCTCTCCCACTGCTGTGAGCATGAATTCATGGGCTGTCTGGAATTTAATTGTGGGGTAAAATAAAACATTCTTCCTGGAAAAAGGGATGATGAGGTGAAGGAGTGGAGCCGGTTGACCAGAAAGGCAAACAAAATCAGCCACGGACATTTATTAACATTTAAAATAGTGTCTTGCAGAGTAATGGGTGTACATGTGTGTTTGTGGGAGAGAGGGGTTTACATAATTGGCTGTTTGGGGAAGGGAATAGCACCCGGTCAGGTTCGACAAACAAGGCCAAGAGGTAGCCTGTAATTTTCATAATGAGAGAATTTGGAAAAGGAGACTTGGGATGGGAGGTAAACTAAAAAACGTGACTGCCTGACAAGGAAACTGAAGAGATACATTTGGGGTACAATTCAGCTGACTGAGTTAATCCTTTGTCACCGAACAGAAAAGAGTTTTGATGAGGGCCAGTCAAAAAAGTGGGCAGTGAGGGGGGGTTTCTATGGAAAATTTTGACAAAAATGAAAACAATCCTGATTTTCCATGTGGACTTGTTTCGATCAAATTGGAATGCCATGAATTTTCACCCCAAAGGTCAACTCAAATTTAACCTTTTATGAAGTTGAAAAAAGTTACTTTGACTTCTCTCTGCTTTGTTTTCTGCACTTCTGGCTGGAACCAGAAGCAGAAGATACAGCAGAAAAGGGCGTGACCCGGGCTATTATTGTTATGCTGGAAAGTGTTAATGGCTGCCAACAGGTGGGTCTTTGATCAATAGATAACCAACATTACTTAGATCACTGTAACGCCTAGAGACCTAAACCAAGATCATGGCCTCATTGTGATAGTTATTGTACATACACATTGTAAGAGACAATCCCTATCCTGAACAGTTAAAGGCTAGATTTTTGCCTCTTAAAAGCTTGAATGCTTTGGGGACAGGCAGCTTCCCCCTAAAGCTTCACAAACCGGAAGGCAAAAAACCCCTATACCCCCGCCACCCCACAAGCATTTATTTTAGTAAATCTCGTGATTCTTAAGCAACCCTCACGATTTCTGTGCGGGGAGGTGGGTCTGACTTATGATTTGTGAACATGTGTGGTTGGCAACACCCTGCACTCATGACGTGGTGTGTCTCAAGTTTTGGGTGCCCACCCTGAGACCCCTTAAAAGGCATCTGATTTTCAGAGGGCCCAGTGCCCAGCACAGTACGAGAAGCAGGCCCCTTTAAGATATTTACATTTGGGCCCTGAAAACAGATGCCCCTGGCACTCCTCCCCCTACTACAGAAAAAAAATCACTCATCAATTTGGAAAATCTTGGCCATAAATGTGCTGGTTTTATTTTGGTTGGTTGGGTGTGGTTGGTTTTTTTTTTTTTTTGGCAATTGTGAAATGCATATTACTAACTCAAAGGCCAGGCCTGACTCTGATCTCAGTTACACTGGTGTAAATCAGAACTGACCCCACTGAACCCCAATTTACACTGGCAAAGTGCAATCCAGTTACTCTAGTGTGAAAGCAGCGTGAGCATGAAGAACACAAGCTTATATTTTCTGGCTTTTATTCTTAATGTGCTTCTCTGCTCGTTTGTTTTCTCGGACCTGAAGAACTGAAGTGTGAAGAATGTGTCCTGCAAACTGTGCCATACCCATGGGAAAATAGATCTTTTTTTCCCCCCTTTCCAGACTTGCATGTGTTGCATGCCAGTGTTAACAGTTATCTGGTGAGGCTGGCATTTCATTGTACTTGCCTACACTTCTCAGCGAGAGAGTCATATTCAAAAGTGAGTCTAAGAAGATGCTGATGGAATAACCCTTTGCTTCCTCTGCTCGCCCACTCTGTCTGATTTCCCTAATTCTCCTCCTCAACCTTTCTGCTTGTTTCCCTCCAATCTCTTGTCTTTCTTTCTTCTCGAGCCCATCCCCAGCCACCTCAGTCTGTCCTTCTCTCTCTCTCTCTCTCTCTCTCTATCTATCTATCTATCGTTTATACTGCTGTCCATCACTGCAGTATCTGAACGCCTTCCACGTGGACTTCTAGCTCTCCTTTGCTGTCTTTGGATTAAGAAATTGACTTCTCCTCTGTTACTCTTTCCACTCCTTTAAAGGTACAAGTTGCTCTTTTTACACTCCCTCTGTTCTGCCAATAGCTTTCTGGGACCCCCCCAAAATGCAGCATTCCAGGCACGGTCTCACAGAGGGATCTACGAAACCCCCACATCTGCACCCATGGGGGAGCATTCTCCAACAGAAGAGGAGAGTTCTACCTTTGCCTCAAGCTAACCTTTCCTCTTCCCCAGCCCTGAGGAAGCCTCTCCGTGAGGCCGCTGTAGGCAAGCCAGCTGGGCTTCTTCAGATTCTCCTCACCTGCCCATCCCCTGAGGCGTGAAACTTGTGCTGGTTTCCCACATGTGTTGTGCAATCTCCCGCAACACCCCTCTAGGGGTGTTTGGGGCAGGGAAGCCCTGGAAAGCCCAGCTCCAGCTGACCAAGGACTGAACAGCAGAGCAGATGCAATGAACATCTGTGCCCCCTATCTTCTTTGGATCCCTCAGTATCTGTGCAAATCCTAGGGATTTCCTCCATCTTCTTCCATTTACCCACATGCTGGGGAAAATGAGTTCCACAGAGATGCTATCGCTCCCCTATTTAGCAAGGCCTCTGCATATGCAACTCACCACTTCACTGACCTTTTCTGTGCTATTTCACATTACAAAGTGTCATTTAATTTGCTCTCCCTTGAGGCTCTTTGGACATTGGTAATTCCCAGGGCACGGCCTCCCACTGACTATTGATCTGGATTGTCATTTGCTGCCCATCTCGCTCATCATTGAACTCGGTCTCTGCCCTCATTGAGGTTTGCAGCACTTCGCAGTTTGGTACAATCTGTGAATGTTTATTCATGTGATTTTCATTCGCTCTTGCGGCCCATTAATGACGATGTTAAATAAGGCTGAACTCCACACTAATCCCTGAGTTACTCCACGAGCTACCTTTCCACAGCTTTGTAACACTGATCATGATTCATCACCCTCTACTGTTTGCTAACAGCTCTGCAGTTAGTGCTCAGTCTACCTGGCTGTCCATAGCCAGGCTGGTTTTAATGTTGCAAGAAAGATTTCATGAGACATTTTCTCACATGCTTTATTGGCATCCAGATATTTTAGGTCCACTGCATTCACTTTCATTTTATCATTCTATTAAAAAGACCTCAAGGGCCTGATTCTCTGTTGCCCTAGGCCTCCCCTAGCCACTTACTCTGGTGCAGCGTGAGTACAAAACACCACCAATTCAGAATGGGAGCATTTCACACCCATTTTTGCATTAGTGTAATTGCAGGACAATGAAGAATCAGTCCTATGTTTGTCTGTTCTTTATAAATTCATGGTCCTTAGAGCTTTTAGTTTCCAAGCCCTAGTCCACATTAATTAAGTATGATGGTCCATGTACATCCCTGGTGTAAGTGGGTGTAATTCCATTTCCATGGGTAGAGATGCACCTTTTTATAATTGGATTGAATTTGACCTAAAGTTTCTAACAACAACAACAAAAAGATGTGGAAGTTTGTTTGTTTGGTTTTTAAAAAAACTATTAGTGTGTGTGGAAGAGTGGAGACAAAAGAGAAGCAAATCCGATTCTTGCACATAGGACATCTCTGTGTGCATATGTGTGTGAAAGAAAGAGAGAGACATAGCTGTGAGGGCTTGGAGTCACCAGATTTGTCTGAAAAAATAAATGGAGTACTTGTGGCACCTTAGAGACTAACCAATTTATTTGAGCATAAGCTTTCGTGAGCTACAGCTCACTTCATCGGATGCTGTAGCTCACGAAAGCTCATGCTCAAATAAATTGGTTAGTCTCTAAGGTGCCACAAGTACTCCATTTCTTTTTGCGAATACAGACTAACACGGCTGTTACTCTGAAACCAGATTTGTTTGAGTTTGTGAAAAAAACTTTCTTTCTTTCTTTCTTTCTTTCTTTCTTTCTTTCTTTCTTTCTTTCTTTCTTTCTTTCTTTCTTTCTTTCTTTCTCTGCTGTCCATCACCATAGTATCCCAGTGCCTTCTACATTAGGCTGGCAATAATGAGATCCCTAGCAAATATCACATAGTATCTCATTCTTCTCCATTTCTGAGTTATGGAAACTCGCTTATTTATGTACTGAATCATGGCCTGAATTCTCACCTCATTTATTCCATGCAACCACAATGAAGGCTGTAGGGTTTTCCAGTTATAACTGAGAGCAGCATTTGACCCTTAAAGTGCTGTTCCAGTTAGAAAACTGTGTACGAATGTAAAGGAGGACTTGTGGCACCTTAGAGATTAACAAATTTACTTGAGCATAAGCTTTCATGAGCTACAGCTCACTTCATCGGATGACTATAAAAATGACACCTTCTTACTCAATCCGCTTTGAGCACCTTCAAGTGACATCTGCTTTATGCCATTGCTGTTTTCCCTGCTGAACTTAAGGACATAGACTATTACCTTAAACAAATCCACCACCACTTACTCCTCCAGCATCACCCTGCATGCTGGCTGGATGTCCCAGGCTTTCCAAGACCTTTTCCATTCAAGGTGTCATTGCTCTCGGAAAACACCCCCGTTTTCTTTAGAAGGAAAAATCAATGTGCTGATAATAACAGCAATGGTGCTGATCAGGAAATAGTTGGTTTTTTTCCCCATGAAACTTTTCAGGTTTTCATTGAAAGCCCTCAAACAGAAAAAGCAAACATTTTTGACATGTGAAAATTGAAAGTTTTAGGTTCAAAAGGTTTTGGGAATCGAAAACTAAACCATTTTTGGTTTTGGATGAAATCCTGAATATTTTTGTAGAAAACAATTTTTTCAATGAAAAATATTGCTTAAAATCTTTTTTGTGGCAGAAACTTCAACACCTCAATGCGGATGCCTACTCATTTCCACACTGTCACTTTTATACAGTCATCAGCCCAGATCCTATCCCAATTCAACTCCCTGATTCTCACAGTGGACATACATCTCTAATCTTCTATGATTCTATGATAAAAATGATAATGTGGAAATGAATATGCATCTGCAAAAATCTTTAATTCCAGTTATCTTCACAATGCTGCAGCCCCACTTCCCCCTTGCCCCCTGAGACAGCAGCTCCCATCAGGGATGCTGTTGCCACTGAGGCACGTGATGAAACTTTTAGGAGATGAAGCATTCCTGGCAGAAGAGATTAGAATGACTGCAAGATTCATTGCATTCAGAGCACAATGCTAAACCCACTTTTTTTGCTGAAGTTGAAGAACAAATTATACAGAGACCCAAATCCTCAACTGGTGCAATGTAGCATGAATCCACCTAAGACATGATACCTAAGGATCTGGCCCTCCATGTAGAACAAGCTGAACTCAGGCATAGCAGAGAGCAGGGTCCTTTCCTGACAAAACTTTATGTGAGTCTAATGCTGTGTATGGCATGTAGATGCTATGGTAATGAGTACGTTATGAATACTCAAGATACCCAGTTATCTGGCACTGTTGTCTTACATTCAGCATAAACAACCTGACAAGGTACAAAATGATGGATTGTACTTGAAGGGTGCCAGATGCCACCTTGTGTCTTTCTGTGGCTGGATTCTTGACTCTGCTGGCATTTTCATGTGTCTCCAGGCAAACAACAGCTCCGCCAGCTCCTGAGAGCTGGCAGGCTGGGCTCTGAATAATGAACTCTTTCCAGCAGTAAAAGAAGCAGTAAAAAAGGTTGAAAGAAAACTTTAGAAAAATGCTCCTCCCTGATGACAGAGGAGGAAGCTTTGCTTTAAACAGCAAGGTTCCAGTCCAACGCAACACTTAAAGACAAGTATCAGAGGGGTAGCTGTGTTAGTCTGGATCTGTAAAAGCAGCAAAGAGTCCTGTCGCACCGTATAGACTAACAGACGTATCGGAGCATAAGCTTTCGTGGGTGAATACCCACTTCGTCAGATGCACGTAGTGGAAATTTCCAGAGGCAGGTATAAATATGCAAGCAAGAATCAGTCTGGGGATAAGGAGGTTAGTTCAATCAGGGAGGATGAGGCTTTCTTCTCGCAACTGAGGTGTGAACACCAAGGGAGGGGAAACTGCTTTTGTCGTTGGCGAGCCAGTCACAGTCTGTGTTTAATCCCGAGCTGATGGTGTCAAATTAGCAAATGAACTGAAGCTCAGCAGTTTATCATTGAAGTCTGGTCCTGACCTTTGTTTGCTGCAGGGTGGCTACCTTGAAATCTGCTCTTGTGCATCCAGGGAGGTTGAAGTGTTCTCCTACAGGTTTTTGTATATTGCCATTCCTAATATCTGATTTGTGTCCATTTATCCTTTTACATAGGGACTGTCCATTTTGACCAATGTACATGGCAGAGGAACACTGCTGGCACATGATGGCGTATATCACATTGGTGGACGTGCAGGTGAATGAACCGGTGATGGTGTGGCTGATGTGGTTAGGTCCTGTGATGGTGTCGCTGGTGTAGATATGTGGGCAGAGTCGCCATTGAGGTTTGTTGCATGAATTGGTTCCTGAGTTTGAGTCACTATGGGGTGGTGTATAGTCGCTGGTGAGAATATGTTTCAGGTTGGCGGGTTGTCTGTGAGCAAGGACTGGCCTGCCTCCCAAGGCTTGTGAAAGTGAGGGATCGTTGTCCAGGATGGGTTGTAGATCACTGATGATCACTTAAAGACAAGCTTCACGTTGGGCATGTGAGTAATCCATTGACTTTAAATGCTGTTACCTAAGGCTGAAGAGCAGACTCATTAATCTCTCTGTCTTTAAGAGGTCTCGGTACCACTAGAAAGGGACAAAGCACCACACCCAGGAGGTGTGTGCGTTACACTTATACTGATGTCCCTGTCATTCCATAGCTAGTGTGATAGAAGTCTAAAGGCAGAGCTGGCTTTACCGGCCTAATGTAATACCCTGAAGCCACTGTAATACCCTGAAGCCAATGCAAAGATTTCCATTGACTTGAGCGAGCATTGGATCAGGCCCTTAAACACTGAACAGAAATGCAGTGATTGTCCCTCAGGTTTGCACCTTTTTAATAAATCACAAAACCACAGACATTAGGGACGGAGAAGAGCTATCAGAGACTGGAGAGGGGTTAGGATGTTTTAGGACCCCCAACCAAGCTCCCCTGGTTACCTTACAAATCTAACAAAACAGACAGTTATGGCTTGCTGTAGCAGACAAAATCACTGCTAACTCTGAGTTCAGATCCAAGAAACAGGTTTTTTTCAGCATAAATACAGAATGCCACACCCTAGTGATCAATTGAGGGTGACCAGCCAATGGGCTGGTGGCATGTACAGACACGAAAGGCTGTACACAAATAAAGGCAAAGTCTTATTTCTTAGTACATTTCTTTATACCCAAGATGACGCCCTACTTTTATCAACACCCCCTCCTCTAATGCCTTTCTAATAATAACTAATAATGTTTGTGACCAAATATAAAATTCTTCATTACCCACTAGATGATACATGGTCATTTACTCATTAGCAATAAAAATACTATTAATCTTGTCTAAGAGCTGGACTTTCCTTGTTTCCCCTGATTGTGTTTTCATTGTCCTGTATCCAAGTCAGGGACATTCCAAAAACTGAATAATAGGATCGTTCATTAGCCAAGAAGGCTTTGTTTGCACTCCTTCCCAAAAAGTTTATTTAAAGGCTTTATTAGCCAAACTAAAAACTAGGCTGAGACTATATTGCTTACACATTTGCTCATGTATTAATAGCCAGTATATAACCCATTACATACACGTAGGCCCTTACCATCTGATATGAGGTAAGTTCAGTTTCACCTCTTTACAGGCTTTAGTTCATGCACTCGACCTCCTTGCTGTCAGTTCAGGATTGTTCCTCACCACATCATTTCCAAGTGCTTCGCTAAACTGAATGACCCCATCAACAGGGCTCTTCTCTTGGAAGATTATTCTACAGCCTAATCAATCTCACCATTAAGAAGGTTATCCTGAAATGCTTCTGTATTTTGTCTTGTCCTAATTTCACCACTTGGCTCACTGATATCCCCTTTGTTCTCTTGATGTGCGTGTTGCCGGTTACCGGACTCTCCCTCACCCCCTGAGTTGTGGCTTGGCTGTTGTAGTTGTTGCTTAGCCGTGTGTTCAAGTCTTTGGGGCTGAGATTTTCAAATGAGACTAAGGGATTTAGGCACCCACTGTCCATTGATTTTCAGTGGGACCTGGACACTCATCTCCCTTAATCCCTTTGGAAAGGCCAACCTTAACCTGTCCCTCCATCTTCTGAATCAGTTTCCTGGCTCTTCTGTGAATAATCCTGTCTGGTTTGCTGACAAGCAACATTTTGCTGTACCACTATTGCAATTCACTTGGTGGCTGCCAAAACACGGGCCACGCTTAGAAATAAAACCTGGTCCTTTCTCTCGTACCTAGCGGGGAGCCCTATAAAGAATCCCTCATTACTAAGGCTACAGATGGCAGTGATTGTCTTTAATAACTCCCTTTTCCTGAGATGCATTATGGCTGGCGAGCAAGCCCTGTTCAAGGTTTGAAATTCCCCCCTTAATAACACACACCAGAGAAACATCTTTTATTTATGCAACTGTTACCCATCTGTAAGGGGACCGCAGGAGCGTCAATGCAATCCCTCTAATCATGGAGTCCTGGGGTGTAATTGCCTAGAAATGTAGATGTAAACAGCCTAAAACGATGAGCACATCCATTGCCCGCCAAGCCCCACTACTGTTTGTACTTCCTTTATAACAAAGGAGGACATGTCTGCTTGGATCACAGTACTCTGCAAGAGTTTCTCGTAAAGGATAACCATCAGAATTAAATATCCTCATGAACTGTGGAACAATAGCAGTCATACGTGGCATAATGGGTCGGGGGAAGATTTTTGGAATGCAGCCGCCAGTTCAAGTTGTAAAAAGCTGGCTGAGAAGCACCGAGGACAATAATTGACCATGGAGATAAATTCTCTGCTGGCCCAAGTCCATGGACGTCCATGAACTTACACCGGCAAAGAACTTGTCCTTTGGAGTCTCCTGCAAAGAAACTTTATGGCTGGGGACCAACTGGCTAAGCAGCAGTCCTGCAGAAAAGGACCGAGAAGCTGGATATGAGTCAGCCGTGTGCCCTTGTTGCCAAGAAGGCCAACGGCATATTGAGCTGTATTAGGAGGAGCATTGCCAGCAGATCGAGGGAAGGGATTATTCCCCTCTATTCGGCACTGGTGAGGTCACACCTGGAGTATTGTGTCCAGTTTTGGTCCCCCCACTACAGAAGGGATGTGGAGAAATTGGAGAGAGTCCAGCGGAGGGCAACAAAAATGATTAGGGGGATGGGGCACATGACTTACGAGGAGAGGCTGAGGGAACTGGGGTTATTTAGTCTGCAGAAGAGAAGAGTGAGGGGGGATTTGATAGCAGACTTCAACTACCTGAAGGGGGGTTCCAAAGAGGATGAAGCTCGGCTGTTCTCAGTGGAGGCAGATGACAGAACAAGGAGTAATGGTCTCAAGTTGCAGTGCTGGAGGTCTAGGTTGGATATTGGGAAACACTAGTTCACTAGGAGGGTGGTGAAGCACTGGAATGGGTTACCTAGGGAGGTGGTGGAATCTCCATCCTTAGAGGTTTTTAAGGCCCGGCTTGACAAAGCCCTGTCTGGGATGATTTAGTTGGGGTTGGTCCTGCTTTGAGCAGGAGGTTGGACTAGATGACCTCCTGAGGTCTCTTCCAACCCTAATCTTCTATGATTCTATGTGAATTGCTTTTGGGGCTGGTTAAAGGTGCCAGTGTATTTAATCTTAGAGGAAGGGAACAGACAAACTCTCGCTCATCCCTCCAGAAAAAAGGTCTCACCTCAGGAGAAGCAAAAAGATCATCTCCTCAGAATACAGACCAGGGCCAACTAAAATCAAAAGCAGCAACCAAAGTTGCATTAGGAAAGGCCACTGTGGGTACACTGAGCAAAGAACCCCAGGTTGGCCAAAGGTGCTGGCCTGTTTACACTTCATGTGTGGGAGGTTTCTGCCAAAAAAGGCAGCCCCTTCAACAAAAGGTAGAGGCTACAAAAATAAAGATCAACTAAATTGTGGGAGACAAAGAATAAAAAATGAGGTACAGAAGTGGGATGATGGGAACGAAGGCTGCTCCAGTGGTTAGGGTGCTAGCCTGGGACCCAGTTTCACTTCCCTGACTTCCTTCGAGACCTTGGGCAAGTCGTCGAATTTCTCTGTGCCTCTGTTCCCCATCAATACAGTGGAGATAATACCACTGCATGACCTTGGAGGGATGTCGTGAGGATAAACGTGTTACAGATTGTGAGGGTCTGTGAAGGGGTGTATTCCCCATACTGGCCCTGAAAGGGTTGAATTGGGTCCATTCAACCCGTTAATCAGCAAGCTGGGGAGGGATTTAGGCTGTGAGGAGGCCACTAATAGGAAGCAGGCTTGGCTGGACAGGAACAAGTGGGACTTCCATAAATCCAGGGAGCAGATATAGCAGAAGGCGGCTGCAGAAGGGGCCTGCAGTCACTCGCTGGGTGAAGGGAGGTGAGCTGGGACAACAGAGGCAAGTCCACAGTTACTCTCTGAGAGGAGGGATTTGGGAGGCTGGCAGACCCAAAGATGGGAAGCCAGGAAGGTAGGAGAAGGCTCAGTGGAATAGCAGCAAGGAATAGGAGTGCAGATCTTGGCTGCTGATGGGAGGGCCCCTCAGCTGGAACTCGGAGTATAGCATGGCCCCGGGTTCCCCTACCAGTCACTGGAGACATACCACAGACCGGGCAAAGGATAGTGGACTCCCTGGGACAATTTGTTCTGGAAAGACTTTGTTGCCCTCCCCCCGCCATCAAAGCGGGGACCAAGTAGTGATCTGGCCGGGGGGCCGAGTCACGAAAGGGAGGCTGCGGTTCCTGTAGGAAGAGGGTACGCAGGTTGTGAGGACGACAGGAGAGACACCAGCAGGGGAGGGAGCAAAGCCTGGCAGAGCTAATCCCCAGGACGGCCAGGAGGCAGTACCACTCTCGGTGAGTGCCCCCCCTCCGCCGCCCCCTTCCCCCCCCCCCGCCCCCCCCGTCACAGGGGCTCAGGTCCTATGGGAATGGGGGACAGATAAGTACAAAAAAAGAAGGGTTGTAAAATAAGGGATCCGTAGAGGGGACACTGAGAGGAAAACCCCGACAGATCAAAACTGCTGGCCTATTCAATGACTGGGATTGCTGGGCAGAAGGGAGAGGCCACAGGATCCAGCAATCAACCAGGGAGGAGAAAGAATGAAAAAAACAGATCAAGTGGGTAGCAGAAATGGGAGGGGAGGCACCATGAAGATAACCCTGGACAGGCCAGAGGTGCTAGATTAAGAGCCGGGGAGCACAAAGTCCTTGTTTCTGTACACAACAGGCCCAGCACTGGCAGGAGCAGGGTGCAAAAAGTGGCCAGAAGAACAGCCATTATGGATCCTACGAAGCTGAGGAACTACGCCACACATTCTGAAGATCTTCCCATTGCTGAGTGCCGTCCTTACGATGCGAGACTTAAGGAGCTCGATCTATTCAGCTAATCGAAAAGAAGGTGGAGAGGTGATGTGATCTAGGTACTTACACATGGAAAACACATCTGATAGCAAGGGTTTTTTTTTCAACACTGCTCGAAAGGCATAGCAGGATCCAATGGCTGGAAGCTGAAATTAGACAAATTCAACTTGGAAATAAAAGGCAATTTCTGAGAAATGAGGGGAATCGAACATTGGAACAGCTTGCCAGTGTTGGTGGTGATGGACTCCCCATCACTTGGAATCTTCAAGATGACATTAGATCTCTTTTTAAAGCACATGCTTTAATGCAGCCTGTGTTATATGATCATAGTGGTCCCTTCTGGCCTTTGAGTCTATGAAATCTGCTGGTACTTTATCTGTTATCTAACAATTTACATCTATAAAACTGTAGAGCATTACTGTAACACAGGGAAAGCTTCCCTGACACAGAGTGGGAAACCACTTCACACCCAGCTCTCCTTATAAATCTTGACCAGGCTGCTCTTGCTTAACAAAGGAGATCTGACACATCCACAATGTTAGGTGATAGGACTGCCCATGGTTTTAATACCATATGAGAATCTTGACCTGTAGGGTAGGGGAGTTGGGTAGAATCTCTTTAAAACAGTTTGTGAACCCTCCAGTGACACCCTCTGTGTTTTATTTGTAAATTTTTATGTGTATATGTAGTTAGTCCAGAGCATATGTCACATGTTGCATATATGTTTATTTGGGCCCCATTATGCCCATAGGGTTCCTTCATTTTATGTTTGATGCATAAAGAGCAAAAAACAAACCCTCTCCCAACACATTTGTACATGTTTTCCTGGTGCTATTTAGGTGCCCATCTTTTGAAATGCTTGGCTGAATTATTAATTATTAATTAAATGATTGTTCGAGCCAGATCCCAATCTTGTTGATGCAGCTTTAAAACCAGAATGTCTCCGGTGAACAGGATTGTCGATCACAACGACCTTAGAAGAAACATTTTGCTTCCTTTTTAAAGGCAGTGTTGTGTAGTGGGTAGGAAAGTCAGGTGGACCTTGGGGCTATTCCAGACTCTGCTACTGACTTGTTGTGTGGTCCTGGCCCAGTCACTGTGCTTCTATTTCCCTTCCCAGCCTTTCTGTGTCTTTGTCTACTTAGATCGTAAACTCTTTGTGTCGGGGGCCATCTCTCACTGGGTGCGGCAGTGGGGCTCAGAGCTCAGCTGGGCCTCTGAGTGCTACCATAACGATAATGAAATAAGCAGTGCCTATTTTAGCGGCATCTTTTAGGAAGTGTGTGTAGGGCAGGAGCGGGCAGGGTGGGGGGCTATTCAGTGAGCTGGAATTGATGTCACTCCAGGGATTCCTGAAGAAGTCAGTCAGAATGCAGGCTCTGGAGAGCAGATTCATTCTCATATGTTCAAGAAGGCCACCCTAATATGACAAAAAGAATAGGAGTACTTGTGGCACCTTAGAGACTAACCAATTTATTTGAGCATAAGCTTTCGTGAGCTACAGCTCACTTCATCGGATGCATACTGTGGAAAGTGTAGAAGATCTTTTTATACACACAAAGCATGAAAAAATACCTCCCCCCACCCCACTCTCCTGCTAGTAATAGCTTATCTAAAGTGATCACTCTCCTTACAATGTATATGATAATCAAAGTGGGCCATTTCCAGCACAAATCCAGGTTTTCTCCTTACAATGTGTATGACTAACTAATGAGACTAACAGGGCTGTTACTCTGATACACATTGTAAGGAGAGTGGTCACTTTAGATAAGCTATTACCAGCAGGAGAGTGGGTTTGTGTGTGTTGGGGGGGAAGGGGGGGAGAAAACCTGGATTTGTGCTGGAAATGGCCCACCTTGATTATCATACACATTTTAAGGAGAGTGATCATTTTAGATAAGCTATTACCAGCAGGAGAGTGGGGTGGGGGGAGGTATTTTTTCATGCTTTGTGTGTGTAAAAAGATCTTCTGCAGTTTCCACAGTATGCATCCGATGAAGTGAGCTGTAGCTCACGAAAGCTTATGCTCAAATAAATTGGTTAGTCTCTAAGGTGCCACAAGTACTCCTTTTCTTTTTGCGAATACAGACTAACACGGCTGTTACTCTGAAACCTAATATGACACTGAGGTCAGGCTGGATTTAAGATTATTGACATAAAGGGTGCAGGCCCAGATCACATTGATTTCACTAGGCACTTAATTCCCACTGAACCTAACTCTTTGCACCTCATCTAGGGGAAAAAATGCTCATTGAAAATCACATTCTGAAGTGCCTACAGATTGGTTCTAGTCCTGAAGATGTGATTTCACCTTGACACATTCTTTGAACAGCTCAACTTTTTCTTGCACAGCTGATTTCCAAACAGCTGTAACACCCACTGCGTTGTGCCTCTCACCTCGGTGCGCTCCTTTTCCCCAGCCCCAAACCTCGTTACATTGTGACTTCTGCAAGCGATCGCAGGAGATGAAATCGCTCCGGTCGGTAACAGACTACGAGGCGGCCCTTTATCATCGCCGGCCCCTTTTTAGGAGTCAGCTTCAGTGTTGGGGGCTCCAGAGTTTCCACTTTAGGTTTCAGGGAATGTTTGTTCAGGACAGTGCAAGAGCAATCCCATCAAGAAGGAATGCTCGTTCGCATGCCTGTGTTACAGTCATATCCCTATGAAAGGAACAAGCCCTCGTTTGCAGCTTGAAGCATCATCCTTGCTAAAATATCCACCATGAAGCAAACATCCTGCTCAAACAAATCATGCATTTAGCTCACTGCTAAAAAAACATGGCGAAAATCATTGCATCAACTGGCCTGCTCTGCTAGGATGACATTGGACCCACACCAGCTCCACCTTGCTCTACAGGAGTTGCAACAGACGTCACGGCACACATGGGCCAGGTGCTTAGCTGCCATAATCAGCACAGTTCCACTGAAGTCAACGGAGGCAGACGTTCAGTGGACATGGGAAGAGCTCCAGTGGCATCAATGGGAGCAGATCTTTAGCTGGTGTAACCTTGTGTTGCTCCAAGTCGATGCCCCAGTTTTCCCCACTCGCTTCCTCCAAGAGACTCCGGAAGGCCCATTGGTCCTGTGAAGCGTTCAGCACCATGCCCCACTCTGGGATCAGTCTGTGCTCGATAGCTCTGCATTCCACCAAGTCCTGCCTGCAGGTGGACATTCACCCCTGTGCAGAATTGCCCCCGCAAGGTCTTCAGGCTTCAGAATAGGGCTCTGGCCTCTACCCCTCCTCAACCTTTTAATTAATTATTATTAGTTGATTGTCAGGCCTAGGAGTTCCAGTTATGCACCAGGCCCCCATTATACAGCTAGGGCACAGTACAAACAGATCAAAAAGACAGTCCCTACTTTTCACACAGCGCACAGTGGATCTCTTTGCCAGAGGCTGTTGTGAAGGCCAAGACTATAACAGGATTCAAAAAAGAACTAAATAAGCTCATGGAGGATAGGTCCATCAGTGGCTATTAGCCAGGATGGGCAGGGATAGTGTCCCTAGCCTCTGTTTGCCAGAAGCTGGGCATGGGCGACAGGGGATAGATCCCTTGATGATGACCTGCCCTGTTCATTCCCTCTGGGGCACCTGGCATTGGTCGCTGTTGGAAGACAGGACACTGGGCTAGATGGACCTTTGTTCTAACCCAGTATGGCCGTTCTTATGTTCTAATGGGGTTGACAGCCTAAGTGCTGACCACTGCCTGGCACACCAAGAGAGCAGACCCGCTGCTTCCTGATGGCAGTTGTGACAGCTCTTTGTGTGGACCGCGCAAAGGGGCAGAGACGACTTGTGCACACGTTTTCCCACACCTGTCGCAATATGTCCCTGAACAGCCACGATCATGACTGTTCTGGTGGGCGGCCCAAGGGGAGGCTAAATCCCAGATCCATCAAGGTACACAGGTGCCTAACTCTATGGAAGTCAGTGGGCGCTGGGCACGTAAATAACTTTGAGGATCTGGGCATAAGTTCCTCCTCCTCCTCCCACAGCTGAAGTGGCAGGCGTTTCTACTTTTGGATTCTCCTGGAGTTTCTGTCCCTTCTGACGGCCTGCGATGGGGGTTGTTACCAGCACGTCGAACGTTTCTATGGATGAACGTTACGCGGTTGAGAGAGAAGGCCTGGTTGCATGATGCAAATGTTCAGGCAAAGCTTTAGCAGAACTAGGTCCTTTTGCGAGGGGCGGGGGGGCCTCAAAATAGTTCAGATAATGTCTCCCCTCGCCCCCTCCCTTCCCAAAAATCATTCGCCATTTTTGGTGGTCTCTGCAATTCCCGGTTCAGGCCAAAATGCTGGAATACCAGGGGAAAGGCTGTTCCGTGTTATTTCTGTCCCCGCCAGAAACAGGAAATACCAGAACCATCACAGCATGGGGAGTAGATGGCCAGCCCTCTGTGGAGAAAGAGGTGGTTAGGGACTATTTAGAAAAGCTGGACATGCACAAGTCCATTGGGCCGGACGTGTTGCATCCGAGAGTGCTAAAGGAATTGGCGGCTGTGATTGCAGAGCCATTGGCCATTACCTTTGAAAACTTGTGGCGAACGGGGGAAGTCCCGGATGACTGGAAAAAGGCTAATGTAGTGCCAATCTTTAAAAAAGGGAAGAAGGAGGATCCTGGGAACTACAGGCCAGTCAGTCTCACCTCAGTTCCCAGAAAAATCATGGAGCAGGTCCTCAAGGAATCAATCCTGAAGCACTTACACGAGAGGAAAGTGATCAGGAACAGTCAGCATGGAGTCACCAAGGAAAGGTCATGCCTGACTAATCTAATCGCCTTCTATGATGAGATTACTGGTTCTGTGGATGAAGGGAAAGCAGTGGATGTATTGTTTCTTGACTTTAGCAAAGCTTTTGACACAGTCTCCCACAGTATTCTTGTCAGCAAGTTAAAGAAGTATGGGCTGGATGAATGCACTATAAGGTGGGTAGAAAGTTGGCTAGATTGTCGGGCTCAATGGGTAGTGATCAATGGCTCCATGTCTAGTTGGCAGCTGGTATCAAGTGGAGTGCCCCAAGGGTCGGTCCTGGGGCCGGTTTTGTTCAATATCTTCATAAATGATCTGGAGTATGGTGTGGATTGCACTCTCAGAAAATTTGCGGATGACACTAAACTAGGAGGAGTGGTAGATTCGCTGGAGGGTAGGGATAGGATACAGAGGGACCTAGACAAATTAGAGGATCGGGCCAAAAGAAATCTGATGAGGTTCAACAAGGATAAGTGCAGGGTCCTGCACTTAGGATGGAAGAACCCAATGCATCGCTACAGACTAGGGACCGAATGGCTAGGCAGTAGTTCTGCAGAAAAGGACCTAGGGGTGACAGTGGACGAGAAGCTGGATATGAGTCAACAGTGTGCCGTTGTTGCCAAGAAGGCCAATGGCATTTTGGGATGTATAAGTAGGGGCATAGCCAGCAGATCGAGGGACGTGATCGTTCCCCTCTATTCAACATTGGTGAGGCCTCATCTGGAGTACTGTGCCCAGTTTTGGGCCCCGCACTACAAAAAGGATGTGAATAAATTGGAGAGAGTCCAGCGAAGGGCAACAAAAATGATTAGGGGTCTGGAACACATGACTTATGAGGAGAGGCTGAGGGAACTGGGATTGTTTAGTCTGCAGAAGAGAAGAATGAGGGGGGATTTGATAGCTGCTTTCAACTACCTGAGAGGTGGTTCCAGAGAGGATGGTTCTAGACTATTCTCAGTGGTAGAAGAGGACAGGACAAGGAGTAATGGTCTCAAGTTGCAGTGGGGGCGGTTTAGGTTGGATATTAGGAAAAACTTTTTCACTAGGAGGGTGGTGAAACACTGGAATGCGTTACCTAGGGAGGTGGTAGAATCTCCTTCCTTAGAAGTTTTTAAGGTCAGGCTTGACAAAGCCCTGGCTGGGATGATTTAATTGGGGATTGATCCTGCTTTGAGCAGGAGGTTGGACTAGATGACCTCCTGAGGTCCCTTCCAACCCTGATATTCTATGATTCTATGATTCTAAGAACCCTGGCGAGAGAAAAACCCTTGGTCGTGAGAGAGTTCTAGCTTGGTCTTGTAGGCCCTTGTCCCCGGTAACAGCTCTTGTCACATTGGTATAACTCAAAAGTAACTTAACTGAAACTAAGGGAATAAAGCCGCGGTGAAACTGGACTCAGGAGAGTCAGACTGAACCGATCCGAACCTCCAACGCTTGTGATCTTCCCCCCCTCACCAACTAAGAAGAGAGGAGACCCTTAAGCAACAGCTCATCAAGTTGATCTTGATCTGACATCCCCTGAAGTTGATGGAAAGATTCTTCATTTGGCGTCGGGTCAGGGCCACGGCACATTTGACTGAGCTAGCAGGTGAGGAGCAGCCCAAATGGTGTGGCCTTGGTGAAAAACGTAATTGCGCCACTAGCATCTGGCCCTGGCTTCCCTTTTTATTTTTGGCTGCTTTTAATTCCATGCTCAGATCCTTCCGGCGGCGTTGGACCTTCTCTGCTATTTCCACATTAAAAGAATGCTTCCTCTGTATTGAATTCATTAAACGCAGGAATACAAACTCTTTTTTTTTTAAGCCCAGACATTCCTCATTTTATTATACTCCCACATTTCTGAACTACTGCTTACAGGGCCCCATCTGCCGTCCCGGTCGGCAACGTGGGCCACACGGCTTGGCTAGGAGCTCGGCTTGTAAAAATGTCCCTGGCCTCTTAGACAGAGCAGCACAGTTCTTTCCCCTCCCGCCCGCCCCCCACTTCCCCTGGTGCAAAGGACGCTTTGCAAAGAGATCTGGGGCCATGTCCTTAGCTGGCGTGAAGCAGCGTGGCTCCTTTGAAGTCAGAGGAGCTCCTCTGAGTTATGCCAGCTGAGGATCTGTCCTTCCGTCACTAGGGGAAATCTACGGAGTGCATTTTCTTGGCTTATGAGGGGTTTTTTTTTGTGTTAATTTAGTTTTGATGCAGATGTGGGGCCATCATATCCCCAGGCCCTTCCAAGGCGTGCCCAGCCCAGGTCAGGCTAGAGGGTGCCAAGGTGCCCTTTTACGCCTGTCCTGTCTGGTACAAAGCCAGTACCCTCAAGCTTGCTCTCATGTATTCTGACTAGCAACAGCTCCCATTTAGGACTATTATGGCAGTATAGTATACTAAGGTGCAACGAGCACCCCATAGTTATGGTGTCTTTTCTGTGCACCACTCCCCCCCATGCCAGTGGCTGGAAGCAGGTGTGTCATAGGTGCTGTTATGGCAGCTATATTTGGACGGGGCTCTGTTGCCTTCAGATCAGGCCCCTAGGGAGAGGGAATCCTCCAGTGGCCTGCTCTGTGCTAAGAAAGCAGGCAACATAGCTACAGTGCAGGGAACAATCCAGGCTGCTGGGGGCTTTGTGTGGGATTGAGAGCCATCTCAGGAGGCCAGGCAGTGCTATTACCCCATTTTTACAGTCCAGGCAGTGCTATTATCCCATTTTCCTCTCCAGGGAAACTGAGGCACAGAGCGACAAACTGGCTTGCCAAGGTCATGAAGGGATTTGAACCCAGGATGAGCCAGGATAGTGCCCTAACCACAGGACCGTGGTTCCTTTTTTACAATGCCAGCAGCCAGCACTTAATGTGCACATCACAAATTCTCAGAAAGCTGCCTAGGGCAGGACTCAGACTCACAGTACACAGCTGGTGATGCAGTTCAGTGGTCAGAGCAGGTCACGTGGAGCCCCGCAATCACTCTGGGGGTACGTCTACACTTCTCAGCTCCTGGAGCCATAGCTAGTGCTGAGCGAACCAGCACACTAAAATAGAGCATTACCGCTGTATCACGAGCAGCTAGCTGCCTGAGGGCAGGCCTAGCATCGCGGATGGGCGCACACGCGGTAGGCGACCGCCTCGTGCCACCACGGCTATACTCTACATGGAGCACGTTAGCTCTGAGCAAACTAGTGTGGGAATGTGTCCTTGGGCTGGGAATGACATCCCCAGCTCGACGGGTAGACAGACCCACAGTGAGACTGTCAGCAAGGGAGCCAAATGGAGTGGTAACTTTTTGATGCATTCACTTGAGAACTAGGAACTAGACTGAGACCACTAACTCATTCCATGTGGGACACTGAATAGCTGGGATCTGGCAATAATTATTGGCCACCACTGACTGGGGATAAATTTGGATTGGTGACCTAAAGTTTGAAGAGATCCCAATCCTGCTTTCAACCTCCTGGGCCACTTACGCCAGGTCTACACTAAAAAGTTAGGTTGACCCAGCTACGTTGCTCAGGGGGTATGAAAAACTCACACCCCTGAGTGATGGAGTTAAGCAGACCTAACCCCCAGTGTAGACAGCTCAAGGTTAAAGGAAGAATTTTGTCAACCTAGCTACCGCCTCTTGGGGGGGCATGGATTAACCACAGCGACAGGAGAACCCCTCCTGTCGCTGTAGTGAGAGTCTGCTCTGCAGCATTTCTAGGGCAGCCAGGATCTTGAGAAATAAACATCTTCTTTTAATGCAAGTGTCCCCAGCAACAAACAAGGGAAGGAAACAACAACTGCAGGATTTCCAAGCAGATTTTATTCAAAAATTCTCAGGAGGTGTAGCGCCTCCTTAATTACTTGGCAGCAGGCACAGTAAGACAGGCCATAATTTTCGTTGCTCATACAATTATGCAAAGGCGTAGTTCTGAAAAATGTAAGCCTTTGTGTTCTTCTGTCCTTTATAGAGATTTTCGCCTACAAGAAATTAACAATGAACCTTCCCCCTTCCCTCCCCCCACTTCTTTTCATTTGATAATAAGATCTATTCTGTGGAAAAGAGATGCTGAAAGTAGTGGAAGAATTAGGCGGCTGGAGATTGCTCTGAGTTGCCCATTTTCTCATCAGCTGAATTTGCTGGGGCATCAGACCTGCAGTTTCATTACGTTTATCTACAGTGTCACCTTCTATTCTGATGGACAAAGGACAGGTTTGTGGTTAATGCACTGGGTCGACATCTAGGTGCATTTCCTATCCCCCTCATGTGTGCAAAAGAGGTGATCTTGTGATTGCAGCCCTGGCCTGGGCCTGCAGAGCTCTAGGTTCAATTCCCAGTTTGACTGCAGGCTTCCTATGTGACCGTGGACAAGCCATTTAATGCCTGTGCCTCAGTTTCCCCATCTCTAAAATAGGGGTTATGATATTTCCTTCACTCATTGGGATGTCAAATACCATGCTGATGGGGGCTATCTAACTGCCTAAATAAAGAGGATTCCCTCAAAATTAGGGCTGTCAAGCAATTTAAAAAATTAATCGCAATTAATCATGTGATTAAAAATATTAATCATGATTAATCTCACTGTTAGTAATAGAATACCATTTATTTAAATATTTTGGGATATTTTCTACATTTTCAAATATATTGATTTCAATTACAACACAGAATACAAAGTGTACAATGCTCACTTTATATTTATTTTTGATTACAAGTATTTGCACTGTAAATAAACAAAAGAAATAGTATTTTTCAATTCACCTAACACAAGCACTATAGTGCAATCTCTTTATCATGAAAGTTGAACTTACAGACGTAGAATTATGTACCAAAAAAACTTCATTCAAAAATAAAACAATGTAAAATTTTAGAGCCGGCAAGTCCACTCAATCCTATTTCTTGTTCAGCCAATCGCTCAGACAAACAAGTTTGTTTACATTTGCAGGACATAATGCTGCCCGCTTCTTGTTCACAATGTCACCTGAAAGTGAGAACCGGCGTTCTCATGGCACTGTTGTAGCCAGCGTCACAAGATATTTATGTGTCAGATGCACTAAAGATTCATATGTCCCTTCATGCTTCAACCTCCAGTCCAGGGGACATGCTGATGACGGGTTCTGCTCAATAACAATCCAAAGCAGTGCGGCCCGGCACATGTTCATTTTCATTATCTGAGCCAGATGCCACCAGCAGAAGTTGATTTTCTTTTTTGGTGGTTCGGGTTCTGTAGTTTCCGCATCGGAATGTTGCTCTTTTAAGACTTCTGAAAGCCTGCTCCACACCTCATCCCTCTTCAGATTTTGGAAGGCACTTTGGATTCTTAAACCTTGGGTCAAGTGCTGTAGCTATCTTTAGAAATCTCACATTGGTACCTTCCTCGTGTTTTGTGAAATCTACATTGAAAGTGTTCTTAAAATGAACAACATGTCCTGGGTCATCATCCGAGACGGCCATAACATGAAATATATGGCAGAATGTGGGTAAAACAGAGCAGAGGACATACAATTCTCAATCAACTCTCAAGGAGTTCAGTCACAAATTTAATTAACACATTATTCTTTTAACAAGTGTCATCAGCATGGAAGCATGTCCTCTGGAATGGTGGCCGAAGCATGAAGGGGCATATGAATGTTTAGCATATCTGGCACGTAAATACCTTGCAACGCCAGCAACAAAAGTGCCATGTGAATGCCTGTTCGCACTCTCTGGTGACATTGTAAATAAGAAGAGGGCAGCATTATCTCCTGTAAATGTAAACACACTTGTTTGTCTTAGCGATTGGCTGAACAAGTAGGACTGAGTGGACTTGTAGGCTGAAGTTTTAAATTGTTTTTGTTTTTATTACATAACTGCACTCACAAAACAATCTACATTTGTAAGTTGCACTTTCACGACAAAGACATTGCATTACGGTACTTGTATGAGATGAACTGAAAAATACGATTTCTTTTGTTTATCATTTCTACAGTGCAAATATTTGTAATAAAAAATAATATACACTTTAATTTCAATTACAACACAGAATACAATATATATAAAAATGTAGAAAAACATCCAAAATATTTAATATATTTCCATTGGTAATCTATTGTTCAACAGTGCAGTTAAAACCGAGATTAATCGTGATTAATTTCTTTGAGTTAATCGTATGAGTGAGCTACAATTAATCGACAGCCCTACTCAAAATGCATCATAGAGAGTGATCATTTCACCCACTGTTGAAGTCCTGGAACAAGATAGCAACATTGCACTGGCAAAAGAGAAGAATTCCATCGCCAGCTTCAGGGAAGGCTTTGATAGCATGTAGGGAAACATTTATATTGGAATTGGGCCAATATTACCTCTGCCCTTGCATAAAGAGACATAATGGCCTTGATTCTCTGCTGCAGTATATGGGTGCTTTGCACCCGAGAAGATTCATCCGCTGGAGGATTGCTTCAGTGTATGGGGATCCCCAGCTGGCACTGAGTCACCACAGAAAGCCGTACAGCCCCTTCCCCTCTAGCTTTCTGCTGCTGGGGGCATGACCAGTGAAAGGGGTCTCCGGCAAGAGCATTCAGCTGCTAGAATGGACTTTATAGGCATTTGGATATTAGTGCAGCCTTTATGGGCTTTATGCCAAGGGGCCAGCCCGGCTTAAAATCATCTTTCACGCCCCCACTGCCCATTTACACCAAGCGTGCCTTTCCCCATTCTGGCCCAGTATCTTTAAAGATCCATAATTACTACACCCCATTGACAAGAAGCCCGATGGGCCTGATCTGATGTCTGTTGAAGACAACAGAAAGACTTCCATTGACTTTTGTGGGCATTGAGTCAAGGCTTGTAGCTATACCATACCAAGACTTGGATTGAGGGAGGAGTCATACCACTACAAATGCCATCCCCTCCTCCTACCCCCAAGGCATTCCTTGCAGGTTCCCCATCATAGCACAACAAACCAGACATCCCTCAGCCTTGTGAGCTCATATTACCAAGTGATAGAACGGCAGTATTACAAACATTTCTATCATCTGAAACATTGGCTAAGGAGTTAAGATTTAATTGGACATTTTTCTTTCATCTGGTTTCACTTGCATTTTATTTCCAGCATACTCCGCAACATGCTTATTTGAAAGCGATTACTTTCAACGGCTGCTTAATCGATGACATCCTCATTTTCATCCACGCATCACAACAATCCAACACAATAAATTGCTGGCAATTTTTCACTCGAGCGAGGATGCAAAGGAAAATTACGCTCCCATTACAATACCACAGAACTGGCTCTGGGTTTGTATCAATCAAATGTTTAATGTTAAGCAACCAATTAAGAGCAAGGTGGCAAACATGGAGTCATATTGTTTAAAAAACAGTCCTCAGTCTGGTTCTTTGATTTACTTACTGCGGCTTCAGGCTCAGAGTGAATCATTCCCCCTTCTGCTCCCCCAGGAGAGGTATTCCAAATTTCTGTTCTGCGGGTGTTATTTTCAGAGTTTAATTACCTCTCTGACAAGTTTTAAAAAAATCAAACCGAAAAAAGAAATGATAGTCACAACACGGGGCAGGGCATGAATGAGAAAGAATAAAGACTGAAGACTCAGATTTAGTGCTGTGAAAATAAGAGACGGAAGAAGACACCATGTCCCATGATTTGATTTGTTTTGCTTTCCTCCAGTTTACCCCAATTAATTATAATTATTTTTACTACAGTGGTGTCCATGGTACTAGGGGCTACACAAACGTAGAGAAAGAGACAGTCTCTGCCCCAAAGAGGCATGCATCCGATGACGTGGGTTTTAGCCCACGAAAGCTTATGCCCAAATAAATTTGTTAGTCTCTAAGGTGCCACAAGGACTCCTCGTTTTTTTCTTTCTTTTTTTTTTCTTTTTGCTGATACAGACTAACACGGTTGCCACTCTGAAACTTGCTGAAGGTCGTTCAATGAGTCAGTGAGAAGCGTTCCTTGGCGCCTAGTCTAATAGCCTAATCCCTGGACCACAGTGCTTTCTGCTTTTCGGTGTCTTCTCAGCCAAACTCGCCACCTACAGCCAAACTCTATTTGGACTTCCGTCGGCCTTCTTGTCACCTTTACCTCTCTCTGATATAAACCACTGTATAAACCTTGCAGCTTCTTGAGTCAAAGGTAGTTAACTCGGAAGTAATTACAGAAGAGCCAACTGCCATGAAACTAGAACAAAAGCAAAACTCTGGCCAAAATGTCTAGCAGCTACCACTCCCTACTGCTAATGGGAGAGAACGATAGATTCCACACAGAAAATAGCCCTTCTATCTGGGCAAAAGGCAGAAACAATAACAGGCCTTAGTTCTGATTACCTGGTGGTCAAGGAGCCTGAAAAATATCTACAAAACAACCGCCACCATTGGAGTGGCATCAGTGGTGAATTATGGCTATGAAGCTTGCTGGAATAGAGGGAATAAATAGGTCCAGAGGTTCTGGTTAATTTGGGGTAAGTATGCAAAAGTTTTGATGCTTAATCTGTCTAGCTGTTATCTATCTATAATGTTGATCTGTTTATCAATAGCATCAAACTATCTGTCTATGCTACCCATTTAATCTAATCTAATCTAATCTATCTATCTATCTATCTATCTAATCTACCACCATACACCCTCCCTCCCCATACTCCCCCTCTATCTATCTATCTATCTAACTTCAAGGCTGCCTATCACCATAATATCTGAACATTAGATTAATTATATCACAACTACTTCATTATTTAATTCTTTGGCCTTGAAATGAGCTGAGATCTGGGTCCCTGTGAGTTTTCCCATGCTTCCTGTTTTCTGAAACATAGTACCACCAAAACAGCTCCTATCATGGTATTGGGGACTTTCTGCTTCCCATGTTGGTTGAACCTAATGATCTAATTGGTTTTAAAATGGAGCTAGATAAGTTTAGGAATTGGATTATATGACGGGTTTCCCTAAGATAGTAGCTCATTAGAACTGAAGACTCTGGAGGTCCCATCTAGTCCTGCATCCTATATTCCTAATCAGAAGAAGCAGAGGTGTAGGAAAAAGTAATTCAGGAATAAATTAAGCAAACTGAAATTTAAAGTGACACAAACTGAGAGCTGATGGGACGAAATGCTTGTTTGTGCAATGCACAGTTGGCCTATGGAACTTATTGCCACAATGTACCATTGAGGGCAAGAACACAGCAAGATTCAGAACAGGCCTGAACCTCAGGTCTGATCCATAATGGCAGTTCCTATGGTCCTAAGTTAACCATCCTGGAGACTTGTAGGATGATCTTTAATAAATAATGATCTTTAATAAACTTTCCTTGTGGTTTATGCCCTACACAGAGGCCAAAGCTTAAGTCAAGCAGCCCATATCATTTGTTTTCTTGGGTGAAGCACATTGTACCCCTTGAACTCGACCCTCACTGGTCTTCATTTTGTGTTTAACAAACAGAGCCAACAGGCAGCTATTTCATGAGTAGTTGTTTTTCTAACAAATGAGGACCTGAAATGTATAATTATCCACTGACTTCCCTCAGCCTTAAAACAAGCTGGGGAAGCTTTCCCTAATGATGGCCCCAAACGAGAGGTTGCGGAGAAGGGTGTAGTTATGATCCCACCACTGGAAGAAATGAGGAACAGATGGAGATGGGGGCGTGAGTGCTTGTGTGATTTGTCGGTGCAGCTCCAGGTTCAGCTTTCAGCGACATCAGGAGTTATTCTGTGGAATCACACTGAAGGTTTGACTTCAGGGGAGTTAGTGCTGGTTGACACCAGTGTAAACGTGAGAGCATAGTCAATTCATCTGTGCATGTTCCCATAGAGCTGTCTCGAGGAGCAGGCTGTACCTGCCATACAATGCGGAGCTGTGCGGGATGTTGTACCTCCTGATGTCCAGTTCTTCGGGTACATCTACACTGCAAAGAAAAACCTGTGGCATTGAAACTCAGAGCCCAGGTCAATTGACTTGGGCTGGTGGGCTAAAAATAACAGCGTAGACATTCCCTCTCAGGCTGGAGCCCAGAGTCCGAGACCCTCCCCCCTTGCTGGGTTTCAGAGCCCTGGCTGAGCGGGAACATCTATAAGGCTCTTTTAGCCCCACAGTCCAAGCCCCATAAGCCCGAGTCAATTGATCCACACTGAGAGACCCAGTACCATGTGTTTGTCTTTGCAGTGTAGCCATATCCTTAGATCAACTTACGTTTTGTGTAACCCTGGGCTTGTCTATGCTTGAAATGCTTTGGCACAGCTGCCCTGCTCTAGTGCTTCAGAGTAGACCCTACCTATGCTGACAGGAGGGATTCTCTTATCGAAGTAGGCAATCCCGCCCCCCCGCCCCCCGCACCTCAACAAGAAGCAGCAGCTAGGTTGATGGAAGAATTCTTCCATTGACTTAATTCTCTCTATGCTGGAGGTTAGGTTGATTTAACCACGTTGCTCAATGGGGTAGATTTTTCACACCCCTGAGCAACGTAGTTAAGCTGACTTAATTTTCTAATGTAGTCTAGGCCGTTGAACGCTCCTAGGGGCAGGGACTGTGTCTCCATTTCCCGTTTGTACAATGCCTGGCACAATGAGGCTCTGATTGGAGATTCTAGGTGCCACCTCAATACTACTGCCACTAAGAAGAAGAAAAACAGACACATCTTTTATTATTAGGGATCCCAAAGAATTTTTATAAACTACACATAGAAATAGTTTTGCCCAGTGCTGCAATGCAACGAGCCGCGGGCTGGGGCATACAATCTGTATTATAGTGTTCAACAAGACAGCACAACAGTCTGGGAAGCGAAGAAGGCTCCCACAGAGGGCTCTCTCAGATAGCAGAAGACGTTACCGAAACTGGAATTTGTTGGGGAGGGAGAGCTCAGTGGTTTGAGCATTAGCCTGCTAAACCCAGGGTTGTGAGTTCAATCCTTGTGGGGGCCATTTAGGGATCTGGGGCAAAAAATGGGGATTGGTCCTGCTTCAAGCAGGGGGTTAGACTAGATGACCTCCTGAGGTCCCTTCCAACCCTAACCTTATATGATTTAACACCCATACCTGTGCTGAAAATGCTGTGGGATTTCAATGACCATGAGTGGTCAGGGCCTCAGTTTGACATCTCATCCAGAAGGCAGCATCTCAGTATTCATGGCTTCTGTTACCCTAGCATCTGAGCGCCTCACACTCTTTAATGTATTTATTCTCACAACACCCCTGTGACGGCTGGGAAGCATGAACCCAGTTGTACAGTTGCAAATTGACACACACAGACCAAGGGGTTTGCCTGAGGTCAGAGAGAACGTTTGTGGTAGAGGAAGAAACTGAGCCCAGCTCTTCAAAGTCCTATGCGAGTACCCTAACCACAGCACCATGGTCCATCTCAGTGTGATGCTGTGGTACTGACTGGCTGAGTGTATTTCTGCACTTTGAACTGGCAATGCAATTCCCAGCCCGGGGAGACATATGGGCACTTGCTTTGACGGAGCTAGTGCGCTAAACGTAGCAGTGAAGCTGTGGCAGTGTGACAGGAGGCTGGCCGCCCGCGTAAGTACCTAGGGTCCTGCGTGGGCTTGTGCTCAGGTAGCTAGCCCATCCCACCCCGGCTGCTCCACTTCTATTGTTAGAGTACTAGCTTGATCAAAGCTAGCATGCATACATCCACCCAAGCTGGAAACACCTCCAGCTCAACATATAGACATATCCTCAAAGCGAAGAGAGACACTGACTCCATCACCAACACTTTCCTATAGCCCGCTGGGTTTCCCTTGGAGACCTCTCATTCAAGCACAGGTTAAGGTTCCCGTACCTTAACTTAGGAGACAGGAGGAGAGCCCAGTACAGGTGATGTAGCTATGCAGCAGCCCACGGTAGGCAATTTTTCAGCGTAACAGTGTGACACAGGCTCCAGAATGTTCCACCAGCATTGCTACGTGGTTAACTTTCTCTCTCTCGGTTTATAACACGCAAAGACGAGCAAGGAAATTCAAATATTTTTCAGGGAATTGTGACTCTTGTTTGGGCACAGATGTGTCTCTCTTTCTGTGCCTTTTCTCTAATGAGACGGAGAGCACGAGGTGCCCCGGTAATTCAAGTCCTGGAGATTGTCTTGCGCTAGCCAGAGGCAGGATAAAGCATAGCTAGCAAGGACAACCTGAATGAGTGGACATTTCTCATAGACTTCATTCCATTAGGTTTGTGCCAGGCTACTAATTAAGGGTGATAACCAAGGGCCTGATCCAAAGCCTTTTGGAGCCAATGAGCAACTTTCTGTTGACTTCAACGGGTTTTAGATTGGGTTGTAAGTGCAGTAAATTGTGGTTAACTCAGGTCAAAGGAAAGCCGAGAAAGTGAAGCCAGTAAAATTGTTTATACTGTCTCATATAGGGTGAGATGATTACCATTGGCACTAACCACATCAGAAGAAACTTGGGGACCTCTAAACAGGACCCAGGTCGAGAGTATGGCAGGTATGTTGTTACCAACACTAAGTTCCGGCATGTGGCTGTTCTCATCTCCCTGTTCTGGTGTGATTCCCTGAAGCTTTCCCAGACGTGCCATTTCATGACCTTACAGCTCAGAGGGACTGCAGGCAGGGATTGAAGGTTGCCTTGCAAAATTCTACCTATCTGGGTAGTTTATTTTTCAGTGGGTGAGAAAAATATCAATGGGGCCAGATTCCCAGCTGCTTTAAATCAGTGCAGCTCTGTTGAAGTCAAAGGGGCCAGATACTAAGCTGGTGTAAATCAGTGGGGTTCCATTGAAGTCCTGTCAAGCTGTCAGGAGTAGCTTATGAGAGAGTGCCAACCTCAGGGCAGACTATCAAGAAGCAGGGCATAAACCCCAAATTGGTTGTGAGTTCTATACTTAGATTTCACCAACCAAGTAACAAGTGTGAACTCCTCAGGCACTATATCAGCCTAAACATGGAGTCACAGACAGTCCCCTTGGGCACTCCAGTCTATCTTGTCCCCCAAGGCAAGATAGATGGTCCCTTACACCAAAAATCACAATAATATTCAACACTAACCCAGGAACCAATCCCTATAACAAACCCTGTTGTTTACTCTGTCCCCATATCTACTCTAGCGACACCATCATAGGACCCAATCATATCAGCCACACCATCAGGGGCTTGTTCACCTGCACATCTAATATAATGTGATATATGCCATCATGTGCCAGCAATTCCCCTCTGCCATGTACATTGGCCAAGCTGGACAGTCTCAACATAAAAGAATAAATGGACACAAATCAGACATCAGGAACGGTAACATACAAAAGCCAATAGGAGAACACGTCAATCTCCCTGGACATTCTATAACAGATTTAAAAGTAGCCATCCTGCAACAAAAAAACTTCAGAAACAGACTTCAAAGAGAAACTGCAGAGCTACAATTCATTTGCAAACTTAACATAATTAATTTGGGCTTGAACAGGGACTGGGACTGGCTGACTCACTACAAAAGCAATTTTACCTCTCTTGGCATTGACACCTCCTCATCAGTTATTGGGAGTGGACCACATCCACCCTGACTGAACTGGCCCTGTCAACACTGGTTCTCTACTTGTACGGTAACTCCCTTCTCTTCGTGTGCCAGTATATATATTTATGCCTGTATCTGTAATTTTCACTCCATGAATCTGAAGAAGTGGGGTTTTTACCCACAAAAGCTTATGTCCAAATAAATCTGTTAGTCTTTAAGGTGCCACCAGACATCTCGTTGTTTTTGTGGATACAGACTAACATGGTTACCCCTCTGATACTTAACAATATTCCGGTTACTCCCAGTCCCAAAGGACAAGTCACTTACCTCAGGTCAAGTGCATCTTAGATCACACACTAAAGACAATGCTTGTAGCCGATCCTATAATAAACTGACTAGAGATTTAATAACTAAGAACAAGAAACAAGAGAGTTATTTACAAGCTTAAAGCAGGCAAACGTACACACACAAATGAGTTACAGTCTTAGGTTCCAAAAGGTAACAGAAGCTGTTGCAATATGCAAGCTTTCAATGCCCTCTAGAACTAACCAAAGCCAAGCAGCTTGGAGATTCCTTGCTTATGGTTAGAAATATTGCCTCTCCAAATTCCCAGCAGCACAGAGATACAGTTCCTCGTGGACAGGGACGTTTGCTCCCTGTCTCCAGAGTTCAAGCTGGTGGGACAAATGTTTGCTCCTGTCTCCTCTTCATGGTCTTGGGAGGGGAGGGCAATCAACAAAGTCTTTGTCCTTTGATGTTTCACAATGGCTCATTTTCAGTTTCAGTGGGTCATCTTGTATACTGGGCCAGCACTTTACATTAATTACTGCTTCTTTCCTACACATTATAGAGGTTTACAATGTAAACTTTCAATATAACTTTACGCCATGGGATACAGCTGTTATAAGTGAGATCAATGCATGCAGCAGCCTACTGGCATTTCACCAAGTCTAAACACTAAACAGATTCTTATCAACTTAACACCTATTTTAACAATGCTAACACACAGGCGAGCCACCCTGGTTTCCAGCTATGCATCGTTCAGTGAGGCGCAGCGGCCTTGGCATGAGCTGGCACCTGATCTGCCAGCGTCACAGGTATGTCTACACAGCATTCTGGAGCAAGCAGGACCGGACTTCCCAGCCTGGGCTGACAGACTTGGGCTTGGAGGGCTCTCACTAGCCCTCTAAAAACAGCTCAGCCCCTGGACTCTACCCCCAGCAGCAGCTTCAAAGCGCTGTTTATACACCTCGTCTCAGAGCATGAGCACAAGCCCCACTAGCCTACATCTCTTTACCCAAGCTGGGAGGCTCGCTCCTGCTTGCTCCAAAATGCTGTGAAGACATCAGTGTTCCCTCTAATTTTTTCCACCCATGTGCGGAATGAATTTTGTTATGTGCACCCATGTGGAGGTGATGTGTGACACACCTCCATACTGGTGCACATAACAAAATCCATGTGGCAGGGGTGGGGTCGAGGGGTTCGGAGTGTGGGAGGGGGCTCAGGGCTGGGGCAGAGGGTTAGGGTGGGGGTGGGAAGGTGAGGTCTCTGGCTGGTGGGGTGGGCTCTGGGGGGGGGCCAGGGATGAGGAGTTTGGGGTGCAGGATGCCTCTGGACTACGGCGGGGAGAGAGGACTCCCCCAGCTCTCTGTTCCTATAGCAGCACCTGGGCTGGGGGCGGAGAGGCACCTCTCCCTGCCGCGGCAGCTCCGGGGCTGGGGCCATGGGAGAGGGCCGCGGCAGGACCCTGCCGGGTAGCGGGGGTGGGTTGGGGCCGGGGGAGAGGCACATCTCCCACGGCTGCAGCAGGTCCGTAACAGGGCTGGGTTGGGGCTGGGGGAGGGGCGTGTCTCTCCCGGCCACAGAAGGTCCCTGGCTGGGCTGGGTTGGGTCCAGAGCTGAGGGAGAGGAATCTCTCCCTGACTCAGCCCTGAGCACCTGCATGGTGCTTAATAGGCTGTTGCTCGGCTGTGTGGCCGTGCAGCTTAGAGGGACCTTAGGTAGACATACCCAGTGGGGCCAGATCCTCAGCGGGTTTAAATCAGTGTGGTTCCACGGAAGTCACAGAAGCCAGTTTAGATCAGTTGAGGTCTTGGTCCAAATGATATTGACATGTTTTTGCATTATGATCATCATCAACTTGTTAAAACAGCAGGTGAGCCAGGGCTGTTTTCACGCCTACTTAATATGACCCAAGTGTTCATTTCAGATCAGTGCCTGGATTACACTGAAAGCCACATCCTCAGCCTGATGTAAATCACGATCTCTCTATTGACTTCATTGGAGGTGCTCTGTTTACAACCTCTGAGGATCTGGCCTGAGATTTGTAAGTGCAATATGTTATTAAGCCAAGACAGGACAGGACTAATACTTGGGAATCTTGGTGTCATAGTCTTGGGTTTATTCCTCTGGGCCACGCTGCAATTTCATATTTCTGAAAACAGACACATTCCATTTGCAGGCTGGGGAGGGGGAGATGTATCAAGGAGATGTACCAAGGAGTATTCACCCAGCTGTAATTATGGTGGTCCACGGTGATCGCTCGGTGCTTTAGGTGCTTGCAAGAGCTCTGCTTTATTGTGTGTCTGGCTCCAACTGGATGAGCATAGTAACACGAGCGTCACAGCACCCCGCCCAGTCTCAGGGTGAGAAGCTCAGCCCCCAGGACCAGAGCTTCCCTTCCAGGCCAAAACTTAAGAACACTGAAAACAACCTGGTTAACAGACTGCACCGTGACGACTCCTTGTGAACCAGCCTCATCACGAAACTTGCTAACGGTCTTTGGTTAGTCTCTGAGGTGCCGTGCACTGTTGCGTGGCACCCCAGAATATCAGCAGTGCCGTGGTCAGCAGGCGGCAAGTCCTCTGGTTCTGGCTGTGTCGTGTCCCGGGACTCCGTTCTCTCAACCTGAAGCGGTCATTGCCTGTGTGAGACCCTCTCAGGGAAAATGGCAGACTCAGGGCCCCTTGTCTCCCTCTCTTCTGGGATTCGAAGTCGGTGTCGCCTCTTTCTGCGTAGTATGTGTCCATCTGGGGCTACCTCTTATGACATCCCAGCTGTACGTGACCGTCTTCTCTCATTGCAGAGGCGCACCGTGTCGTTTTCTGAAGGGATGGATGCTCCAAGGTCTCCAAATCTTATTGATTTTTGCTTTGTTTTGTCGGCTCTGTCTCTTTATACATCTGCAAGTCCCCAGTGACTCTGACATCCGTTTCTAACAGTGCAGGCCTCCTTGTCTCCTGTTGAGCGGAATGGGTCAGCAGGGGTCTTGCAGGTGCCCTTAGAAAAACAGAGCTTATCACCTTCATTTTACTGATGGGTCAACTGAAGCAGAGGCTGGTTCAGAAACACCCACGGCCCGGCATGGAGTGGAGGACTCTGGAAGAGAACACATAAAATACTAGATCATAGAATCATAGAATATCAGGGTTGGAAGGGACCTCAGGAGGTCATCTAGTCCAACCCCCTGCTCAAAGCAGGACCGATCCCCAATTAAATCATCCCAGCCAGGGCTTTGTCAAGCCTGACCGTAAAAACTTCTAAGGAAGGAGATTCTACCACCTCCCTAGGTAACGCATTCCAGTGTTTCCACCACCCTCTTAGTGAAAAAGTTTTTCCTAATATCCAACCTAAATCTCCCCCACTGCAACTTGAGACCATTACTCCTTGTCCTGTCATCCGCTACCACTGAGAATAGTCTAGATCCATCCTCTTTGGAATCACCTTTCAGGTAGTTGAAAGCAGCTATCAAATCCCCCCTCATTCTTCTCTTCTGTAGACTAAACAATCCCAGTTCCCTCAGCCTCTCCTCGTAGATGATGCTCCCATTGTAGAGTTAATCTCCATTCCAATTACCCTGTACCTCTTTCAGCACCAAGCAGATGCTGACATCCCGAGCCGTCTTGCTGCACTCCTCACAGCACCCCCTGCTCAGATTAGCTCTCCAGCAGACCATTAAATGGTGTATTGTCCAAAGAGACGCTTTTATTTACTTAGCAGCTGAAGGCTGAAGAGCTTAAGGCACAATATGAGTGCTGGTGGGAGTTGTCCAGCCGTACCCTTCCCATGGCTCTATTAAGCGGAGTGTTTACCGTGTTGGCTCTTGGTGAGTAAATGGATCTAGGTGCTCAATCCAGTACGCCCTGCAATTTATATAAATGAGAGTTTGAAAGCAGAAACAGAGAATAAAAGCCTGTTGTGTCCTTTGCTACATATGGGCCCGAATCCATACTCCTTACTCAGGCAAAACTACCTGTTGGTTGCAGGATGAGTGTCTTAGCTTGTCTATCAATCTATCCTCATTGCTGTAGCATCTGAGCTCCCTGCTGTCATGAATACATCTCTCCTGACAAGAGCCCTGCGAGTATTAGTTCCATGTTACAGATGGGGGACTGAGGCACAGAGAGATTAAATGACTTGCTCAAGGTCCCATGGCACATCTGTGGCAGAGCTGGGAATTGAACACCTGTCTCCTTAGTCCCAGTCCAGATGCCAAAATGCCCCCCCCCCGGCACGTTACATGTTTCACGTGACTTGTAAGGAATGCAGTATCTTGCCTTGGCTGCCTGCTGGCAGAGGGATCGTGGCCTATTTTGCGTGGCTTGTTTCTCAGTAGTGGTCTTGAAGATACTGCCACAAGCAAAATCCTGAGGGCCAGATTGTCCCTGGCACTTACATGGAAGAGAGGAGGCACAAGAAGCCTTCCGCGCCTACGTCTGATCCTCAGAGGAGCATGCCTCTTGTGTCCTGGGGTGAAATCCATGCCGAAGGAGTTGGGGAAAGACAGGAAGGGGGATGGGCCAATGGCCCACCCATCCCTGTGCACCCAAGCATCTCTTGATATCCCCCGAAGCTTACACATAGAACTTACACCTGAAGCTCAGGGTGAGTTTCCCTGGCCAGGGGACGTGCATCAGCCACACATACAAAGTGTGGTGCTCCGTCCCTCCTAGTGCCCGGGCCACTGACTGACGTCGATGAATTCGCTGCACCTTGGCTTGCAGAGCTGGACCTTTTAGCTCAGGCAACCGAGGTTCATGCTTTAGGACTCAGAGGTTCCCAGGTTTGATCCCCACTGCCAACAACCCAACGGCATGGCTTCACATACGCATGTTGCTAAATCCCACTCTGTGCCACCCCCCCAGGAATTAAGTCAACCATAATGCTTAAAATGATATCTACTCCCTCTCAAAGAGTGCCTTAGATGGACTAAGCCATGTGACATGCCTCCAGTGGCATCGGCATCCAGCCGACTCTGATTTTGTTTTCTCTGTACTGCACCTTTGCGGGTGTGTCTGGAGAAGTGGCTGCCATTTTGTGCGGCAGAGGTGATGCAGCATGCTCGGGCAGCATGTTTCAGAGAAGAAACACAGGGTGCTCCCTCCTGAGGATTTTACTTTGGGTCTTTAACTGGTTTGTTATTTTCTCTTCCCCTAAAATAAAAATTGTTCAGGCCGGAAACGCATAGCTGCTCTTAGTGAATAGATGAGCCATCCATCTCATGGCAACAGTTACGAAACTTTAGGGATGGTTGAAATGACATTGATATTTAGAAAGCCATGTATGCTATTATGGTGGGAGTCCACCTGGATCGATGGTGATTTACCCCAGCTGAGGACCCAGTCATGATGTTTATCTGAAACTCATCCTAACCACTTGGGTTGGCTTGAAATATTGGACTGGATACATTTTTTTGCATGATCTCCAATACTTTTTGCTTCTGATTAGGCCAGAATTTCAGCGGTAGCTATGGTGAAAACAAAGAGGATAAATAGTTCAAATTTGGAGTAAAGATTTGGTGGTGGGTCTTATTTTATCCAAAGCAGTCTGCCCATACATAGATAATTTCCAGGCTAACTTTTGGTGAGACTCAGTCAAGAGACCACTGAAGCATCCATAACATTGCTGATTTCAGGAAAGATGGACAGAGACATTTAAAACTAGTCCTGACAAAGCAGTGGAAAATATACCACAGGACAAAACCCTGCTTTGGCTGTGGGCAATGGATTATGTGCCATTGCAGCAGGAGGTCTGTTCTATCATTAATGTCTATGACTCAATGCTATTCTTGGCTGCCCTCCTGTAGGTTGCTAAAGACTGGCGGAAGTCTTTGTTTACCAAAAATGCAATTGCTTCTCATTTCACAGAGCCTGTTGTCGCGAAGTCCGGTGGAATGGGATAAATCTGTTGGCGTTCACACTCTGATTCCTCAGGTCGGATTCTCAAACACAAACCAAAAGCTGGATTTCCTCTTTTCCCTCCAGAGAATCAGTTCTTCAGCTGACTGAATCCATCATAAAATTGGAACACAGTCATTGGAATCCGCAATCAGAATGTGGGCTTGTTTAATATTGTGTAACGTCTTTGCCATTAATGACCTAACACCTCCAAAATTTTTCAGATTCCTGTGTTATTTTTCTTGTTAGATTATAAATGTGGCTCATATTTTCCTCGTTCTTAGAGATGACTGTATATTTAATACCCAGATCTCTGAAAGCTAATGGTTGAGGGGTAGAGGCTCATAGTCAACAAATCAGCTAGGCCAGAGCCTCTCCTCCAGGAGACTATAAATCTGTTATGAGCTGGCCTTCTACTTCCTGTGTTCACATCCTACTGCTGGTTGGTTCACCTGCTAGAGGAAAATTGCAAGCCATGGACTTTCACTTGATGAGCCTGTTGCCCACCGCCTGGTCTGCCAGCTCTTAACTCTCTTGCCAAGATTCAGTGAGGACAAGTACTCACGGCAACATTGCAGCTGAAAAAAAAGATGCATTTGGAATTATAAATCTGATATGAGCTGGCCTTCTACTTCCTGTGTTTACATCCTACTGCTGGTTGCTTCACCTGCTAGAGGAAAATTGCAAACCATGGACTTTCACTTATATTATCGTCCCCTTTATAAAGGAACGGGGAAGGAGAAGCTAATTTTTAGACAGGCACATTGTTATTAGTCAAAACGTCCCACTGGAAGGTCAGTTTGGCTTATATAAAACAACGAATAACCCAGATATATATACAAAAGTCCTTGATGGAAAGATCAAGATAGCAGGCTCTACCATGAGATTTCTGGGCTTTCTTTCTTCTTTTCAAGAGTAGCCAGTCTTGGGGTGTTTCTGCTTCTGAGCAATATTGTAAAACAAAGAATTTAATTTATCATCTGCAATGTTTGAAACCTTACCAGAGGCTGTGTTCATGGTCTCGATGCGCATTGGGATTGGTTCTCATTTTCTGGTTGACTCTTCCCTCATTGTTAAAATATTAATTCACAATGGTCTACCCAACCTAGTGAAATGAACCACTCCAACAAACGTTGACAGCTCCAAAATCTTTCTGCTTCTGAAAAAAGACAGCTTTAAATCAATAAATAATGAGACTGATGAGTACTTATGGGGCTCGATAGATATATATGGAGATAGACAGACAGACAGTATCCAGCCTTGCCTCTGAATGCCTTAAAGCACAGCAAAAATGCTAACTACATAAAGGCAAAGAGATCTCTTCCATTCCCCACCATAAAAATTCAACTTCCTCTGGGATGGATTATTGGCAACCATTATACATGGCACCAGCAGTTATTGTTAAATCAGATATTAGGTCAGTAAAGATGAATTTCTTTCAAATTGTTTCACTTCTTGCAATCACCATCATCATTTCTAGCAGCACTCTGGGTTGTCATTGGAGGTCTCCCATCCAAGTTCTGGCCAAGCCCAAAGCTGCTTGGCTTGTGAAATAAAACAAGAGCTGAAAAACCATTTCCGGAGTCCTATTTCATTACATAGCTGGCCTCCCATGTTGATACATTGCTATGCAGGGTATTACCAATTTAAGCGACTAATTATTAAAACATAATAAAAACTAACCTCACTTGTAAATATTACCGGCCACAAAAGACCCACAAAGGAGTGTCCATAATCCCAGCAGGCTCATATGATTTTGTTATGATTCTGTTCCATGATATGATTCATAAACCACAGGGCTACAAGAGATCATCAAATCTGATATCATGCCTAGCATAGGCTAGAGAACCTCAAGTTATTGATTCCCGCATTGAGTCCAATGACTTTTTCAAAAGAGAGGAAAGTCCTTTTCTCTGTGACATCCTGGCCACATTGTTACATGGCCAGTTTGTGGGTTAGTCCCCTGATTCCAAACCCATCTGTGGGGATCAACGTGTATTACTGTGTGATGGGCTGGCTTTGACTGAATGCAGCGCTATGGCTCATGGGGAAAGAATTGTCATATTTGTGTACACTGCTACCCATCTTCCATGCCATGGGTCATGTTCTGCCCTCAGATAAACATACATACAACTCTCATGAAGTCACCGTGTAACTGAAGGCAGAATAAGGCCCAGAGTGGGTGGTTTGGTACAGCTACAGTCCCAAATGGGGCCTCAGTCCCAAATGGGAAGTGGCTGTTGGAGAAGTTGTTGTCCGCCATGAAGAACCTGCATAGGGTCTGGAGCCAAAATAAGGCGAAATTATGTACAAAAGTATGGATGCATCAGACCTATTACTTCAGATCCGCTTATGTGGATCTTAAGTTGCAGTGGGGGAGGTCTAGATTGGATATTAGGAAACACTATTTCACTAGGAGGGTGGTGAAGCACTGGAATGTGTTACCTAGGGAGGTGGTGGAATCTCCATCCTTAGAGGTTTTTAAGGCTCAGCTTGACAAAGCCCTGTCTGGGATGGTTTAGTTGGGGATTGGTCCTGCTTTGAGCAGGGGGTTGGACTAGATGACCTCCTGAGGTCTTTTCCAACCCTAATCTTCTATGATTCTATGTGGATCTGAAACATGGACCTTGCTTAAACAAGACATCAGGGGGCTGGCAGCATTTCATATGTGTTGCCTGAGGTGACTATTGGGCATAAGATGTTTTGATTTGATCAGTAATAGGGATGTATTATTGAGAACTGGCCTTGAAAGGACTGAAGTCATCATTGGTCACTGCCAGCTGGCACTTTTTGGTTATATAGCCCAACTGGGAGATAAAGTCTCCATGCAGTAAGCCCTGAAGGTCAGACTTGAGATCAGGATGGGACATTGCCTGGCCATGCACTGGTGATGGCCACATGGTCGTCCATGGATGCACCAGGTCAGTAATAACCCAGTGGAGCTTTCAGAGGCTGTAATGAGACCATGTTATGTGGCCATGGACATTGCTATGGACCCTGGCTGTCTAATCACATTATTGTTGATGTAGTTGAGGAAGAAGCAGTGGTGTCAGGAGGAGCCTTTCCTAGAGGCAAGGAGAAGACTCTGGGTTGTCTCAAAGCTGAAGGCTCAGGCTGCTGGTAGGATATGGATAGGGCCCGACCAAATTCATGGTGCATTTTGGTCAATTTCACAGTCATGGGATTTTAAAAATCGTAAATTTCATGATTTCAGCTATTTAAATCTGAAATTGCAGGGTGTTGTAACTGGAGGGGTCCTGACCCAAAAGAGGGTTGTGGGGGGGCAGGGGGGGTCACAAGGTTATTGGAGGAAGGTCTCGGTATTGCCCCCCTTACTTCTGCGCGGCTGCTGGCGGGGCACCGCCTTCAGAGCTGGGCACCTGGCCGACAGTTGCTGCTCTCCAGCCACCCAGCTCTGAAGTTAGTGTAGAAGTAAGGGTGGCAATACCATGACCCCCTCTAAAATAATCTTGCGACCCCCCACACAAACCTCTTTGGGGTCAGGACCTGCAATTTGAAAAACGCTGGTTTCCCCCCGAGAAATCTGGTCTTTTTTGTACTTTTACCCTATGCTGTCCAGATTTCATGGGGGGAGACCAGATTTCATGGTCTGTGACACATTTTTCACAGCTGTGAATTTGGTAGGGACCTAGATATGGGTGATATTCAAGGCAAAGGCTCTGAATATCATGCAAATCGGAGGATTCATGAATCTGGAGACCAGCCTCTTCTGCCATCATATTTTACCCTTCTGCTGGTGATTGCAAGTGATATTTAAAAAGTTTTTATAAATGCCTGTCTCCCCTTCCCCTTTGGGCCTGATTCTGATGCACTTTCTCAGGCTGAGTAGGACCCCCTGCTAAGTCTAGGACCTACTTGTGCCAGATTCTTTACATACACTGCAGTAAAGACACTCCCTGCCAGGAAGCACTCACAGCTGAAACAGACAAGGCATCCAAAGTAAGAGGGGAAACAGAGGGTACGTCTACACAGGAAAAATCCTCCCCGTGGCAGTGAGTGTCTGAGCCTGGGATTCGGGATCACAGGGCTCGTGCTATGAGGCTAAAAAGTAGCAGTGTAGATGTCTGGACTCGGGCTGGAGCCCAGGCTCTGAGACCTAGAGCAAGGAAATCTGCCCTGCTATTTTTAGACCCATAAGCCCAAGCTGGTTGACTTGGGCTCTGTGACTCACTGCTGCGTGGTTTCTTTGCAGTGTAGAGGTACGCGGAGGTAGGGAGTGACCTGCTGAATGTCATTGAGCTGAGCTAGAATCCTATGGCTTAGCTACTGGACCCCCTGCCTCTGTGATACCCATGAGACTGCTTGAGAAAGGTGCTACTCAACATAATGCTGGCAGAATCTGGCCTTTTCAGAACCACAGGTTGTTTCATGCGTTTTATGAATTACCATGAAATCACGCCCACATGTGACGTAAATAAGTCAGCCACCGGCTTTCTTTGAGAACTTCTTGCTTTCTTTTCCTTTTAGAAAAATAAGTAAAATCCCTTCCACTCTTTAGCCTTTCAGATCTTCTTTGCATCTGCGCAACATGCTTCGGGTGGCACATGACCAGGATTCATCACCGATGTGGTCCATTGGTTGGATCATTAGCTTCCGCGGCCCGGGCTGGGTACTGACGGGGAGTGCGACGTGAACGCTGATCCATGGCCCCTGCCTTTCAGATCTAAAAGCTTCGAAGGTGGAGATAAGGAGTAAAAAGTCTGCTCTCTCTCTCTCTCTCTCTCTCTAAATAACCCCACACAACTAACTAACTAAAATCAACCAAAAATCCACCATGGTCCTCTAGGCGGGAGCTAAGAAAACTTCAGTGATTTGATTTATTTGGCACCAGCAGCAAAGATAAACGCAGTTAGGTTTATGTTTGTTTTCTTGGATCTGTTTCTATGGTATTAAGTCAAATTGCCATTCGCTACCAGTTGGCTGCTTCAGTTATTTCCAGTCACTGGAGCTTATTAGTGGCCCTGCTGTAACATTAAAGCAAAAGAAGTCTATTCCAAGCCCTCCTTTGGAGGAAGAAAGAGGAATGATGTTTAATTAGCTGCACTTAGACAGTCTTTAAGAGGATACTCTGCATGAGGAGGTGATGGGTTGTGCTGTGAGTTAGACTAGCAAGTGGGTTCATGACATCCAGGATGGGGTTCACAATAGGGTCCTGTTGTGTTCTGAAAGCACAGTCCTAAAATACTGCAGGAGGGATACTAGGAGCATGGGATCTGTCTGTCGGTAGAGGAAGCGAGAGGAAACGGCTGCTTAGACTCTGAAGGTCCGATTCGCCACTCTCTCACACACACTGGCATAAATCAAGAGCAGCTCTGCTGAAGTTACACCAGTCTGAACAAAGTCTGAGTGATTGGAGAATTGAACACCAAGACTGGGACTTCCTAAGGTTCTCAACATTGGTTTAAATCTGTCCCCACTGAGGTCAATGGGGGCTTTCACCACTGATTTCAGTGAGAGAAGTAGTAGGCCAGCCCTGAGTACCTTTGAAAATCCTATCTTGAACCTTTAGTAACCCAGGTGCTAGCATAAGGCTATATTGCTTAGAATTCAGAGCAGAAAGGGGCCATCAGTTCTATTCCTGTTTCCGATGCTGTTTCAGAGCGGGTGAATTTCATGCCAGTGTAGAAGGAGAGGCAGGGGTGAGATTCATGCAGCCGGCTGAGGAGGCATCCAGGCTGTCTGCAATATGGCTTAGTGGCTAGGGCATTGGAACTGGACTTCAGGAGACTTGCATTCTAGTGCTGGCTCTGCTACTAGCCTGCTGGTGACCTTGGACAAATTGCGTCACCTCTCTGTGCCTTGGTTTCCCCATCTGTAAAATGGGGATAATAATACTGACCTCCATGTTAAAGTGCTTTGAAATCTACCGTTGAAAAGGACTATATAAAAGCTAGATGTTATTATTACAGAAAGTCAGCACAAGGACCATGCACCACTTAAGCCCCTAAAACAGGACTTCATTGATGAAGAGGTTTGTGTTGGAGTTTTGCAGGTGGGTGAATGTCATATACCATGTGACCTTGATCAAGCTATATAGGTGGAAAATTCAAACCTGGATGCCCAAGGTTTATTAGTGCAGGTGAAGCAGGTAAGGCCACCTCTAGTTAATGTCGCCCAACTCTTTTTGTTATAAGACTCTGTTTTCAGTTGCTTGTAACTTGCCACACTTTAACCATTCAGCCTGAAATTTCCCATACTGGGTATCTGCCTCAGGCTGAATAGATCCATGTTAAAAAAAAATCCTCACAGTAGTTTTGCTGAGAAATGCTATCTCCTCCATGCTGTGGAGCAGGGACTTGAAAGTGGGCTAGTGGATGGCCTGTGTGTCATGGATGTGCTGTCTACTATTCTTGCAAAACAACAACAACTACAACAAAACCAACAATCCCGTCATCCCTCCCCAAAAAAACCACCCACATTTGGCCAAGTTATGAGCCTTTGAAAAAAATCCCACTTTGCACATTCTCAGTAGAGACTTGTTAGAGTTTGGCAGCTAAATTCTCTGAACATTCTGTCTGCACTGAGCATGCTCCAGACCTGCACAGCTCCTGTGTGCCATTCCCACACAGCAACTTGGTATGCTCCAGTCCAGGGCTTCCAGGGTTGTGCAGGACTTTTCCTGCGATTTCTGCTTATGGCATCCAGCGGATGCTGCAGTGCTAGACACCAGAACTAAGAAGGGGGCGGCTCTTTCTCCTGTGATCTCAGGGCAAGAAACCTGTAAAAACTGGGTCTGGGAACTGGGTTAGGGGAGACTGGGACTAGCTGAGCAAGGAGACAAACTGGGAGCCACTGGGCTGGGGGGATAAACAGGGTGGTGGTGACTGGAAGCCAGTGGGGCTGGGGGGAGTAGACTGAGAGTTCATGATGGAGCCATGGAGGGACTGACACTGGTTGTACAATGAGACGGGGGAATAGAGCTGAGGAAACTGGGACAGTCTTGGGCACCGCTGTGTGTCACAGGAGATGTAGCCCAGCCCCTAGAGGAGAATGGTGGCATGAGACACCCAAACTACAAGTCCCATGTGACATCACAGTAGCACAAGAGGACACAGATTAATACTGGCCCAACATGAAAAATGTAATTTAGATTCCCCCCTTCCCCCTGCCAAAAATTGAGTTTCCCAAGGAAAATTTTTCTTGGAAAAAAAACAATCCAAAACATGTCCATAGGAAATTCCTGAGCAGCCCTACTAAGTATAGGATGAGAGACAACAAATAGGTAGAGTTTGGCACCCCTATTCTATCCAGTGGGATGGGCTGGAATAAGCTAACAAATAGTTTTAGTAGTAATTTGACTGATGGATGCATACGTAACTGCACTGGATGATGATACCTACTGACTTCTCAGGGATGCCTTCTATCTTACTTATCTAATGTCTGTCGTTTGCTTTGAAGATGCAGAGCATTCTATACATTCTCCTGCCTTCAGAATGTATTAATTATTAATTATTATTATTATTGTGATAGCACCGAGCAGCCCCAGTCAAGGAGCAGGACCGCATTGTGCTAGGCGCTGCACAAAGGCAGAACAAAAAGACGGTCCCTGCCCAAAGAGCTTAAAATAGGCCCCTGTGTTGTTTGGCATGATTAAAGCAGTATTGAATACTGCACATGGTTATGGCACTATATATTGGAAACAATAAACAACCATCTATATGATGATTCAGTATGACAGGGATTTTCAATGCCTTTTGGGAGCTTACATGGGTATACGGGAGCTGTCAGGCATACACATTAAAATCCCATGCTCCGGGAACGGTTAAAGGGGGAGAAGCTTACACACGCATGTGTTGGCTGTGCATACTTGAGGCCTTTGGGCAGAGACCCAACCGAAAGGAGATGCTCCAACCTCATTTGAGTCCTAGGTTTGAGCTCAAGCGGTGTCTAGGCCTTTCGTGTGGCTCTCTGCACAAGGGTGAATTTCACCTGTGAGGTCTGAGGTCTTTTTCTGCAGTTAACAGCAGCCAGACTGAGGGCTTGTCTGCACTACCGTGCGGGGTCGATCTAAGATACCCAACTCCAGCTACGTGAATAGCGTAGCTGAAGTCGACGTACTTAGATCAACTTACCACGGTGTCTTCATGGCGGTAAGTTGACAGTTGACACTCTCCCGTTGACTCTGCTTGTGCTTCTCATTCTGGTGGAGTACCGGAGTCGACGGGAGAGCGCTCAGCGGTCGATTTATCATGTCTAGACTAAATATAGTCCAGCCCCTAGAGGAAAATGGTGGCATGAGACACCCAAACTACAAGTCCCAATGTGACATCTAGACATGATGAATTGACCCCTGCTGGATCGATCGCTGCCCGCCGATCCGGCAGGTAGTGTAGACAAGCCCTGAGAGATAGCTGCCATGAGCTAAGTTGCCGAGAGTCACATCCTCACATTCCATCTAAATTGCATTGAAACAATGTAATATCGAGCTGTGAAGAAGGAGATCCTGTCCTCATAGAACCACCATCACCAGAGAAAGAAGCAGATCTTAAGATATTTAAAAAAAAACCCGTTGTTTGACAGCATTCCGTCTGGCAAGGAACCACTTAACAGTTGCGATTATGAAATCTATATTTCTTTATTGTTTTGCCTTTGTGGTCCCCACTTCTCTATTGTTTATTTGTCTGGTTTCTGTTTGGTTCTTTGATTGTTTCTGTCTTGTGGCATAACTAACTTTGCAAGATTTAAATCGACTAAAGTGGGTGGGGTCTGATTGATTAAAGAATTGTTTCATAATGGGCTGTGATTGGTGAAAAACACTGTTTGGTAGGACTTTCATTTAAAATGATTGGTGAAGGTAGAGCTAATCAGCACTCAAGTTTCACTATATAAACTGGGTTTCAGAAGGAAGTTCTTTGAACCTAACTCCAGAGCACAGCCCAAGATCAGAGCTGCCAGACCTCAACACCCTGCCAACCATATTGTGCAAAAGCTAGAGCCCTGGATGACCTGATCCTGACTGGCCACCAGGAAAAGTTTGTCTGCTTTATTGGGAGTTGTGAGCATTGCATACTTAGCATGTGTATTCTGTTTTGGTAACTGTTAATAAATACAGGTTAAGAATATTAATGTGTAAGGCTCTTTCACTGGTAAAAGTCACCACAGACCAACAGAAGATTACACCATGACCCCTAGGAGCTGGGTAAGGGTGGGTACTTAAATGAACTAGGAACTGGGTAAGGGTAGGTGCTTTTCACCTCAAGCCCTAGGAATTGGGCAATAGTGGGGGTGCCTAAATTAACTGGGTTATGCCATAAGTCCATGGAAGGGGAAAGGTGAGGTGCCCTAGAGTGTTCAGATAACACACCCTCTGTTCCTCGAAGCTTCTATGATGTATGCATTGTGGGTGTGGTTAAAGGGTTGGGTTATCCAACTTCACACCACATGTGTCCATGTGTGGGGAACTGGCGAAGCGTGATTCATGCACTGACGTTTGGACGAAAGTGGGAACATCTCAGGAATTTGGTGCAGGATCGGTTTTTCCCTTGGCGTTCTGGCAGCGCTGCAGAGGCTGTCCATGCAGAATTTCCAAAGAGGCCTGTTGATGGAGGAGAAGGGGCTGCTGCAGGGAAACCCAGACACAGAGCAATGCTGCAGCAGTCGTGATATCAGAAGTGGTAGAGGGTTAGGCTGAGATCCTCAGAGGTATTTGGGTGCCTAACTGTCACTGAAATCAATTGGGGTTAGACCCCTAAAGCCTTTTGAAGATCTGGGTCTCAAAATTTCATCAAGAAACATTACCATAGCTCTCTGTGATCTGCCTACCCCCCATCCCTGTCTACTACATGCCGAGATGTATACAAACACCTCCTGGAGATTGGGTGGGACAGCTGCCATTTTGAATGGTGGCAAGGGGGGCATCTTATGATAGTGGCATTGAAGAGGGAGGTTGTAAATCACCATGGCGTTGGGTGTACTGCCACCACCAGAACAAAGGGCAGACTCACCAGCCTCCACACAAGCAGGAGGCGATAGTGATACCAGCAGAAGATCTGGCCTAACTCCATTTGTGCAGCACACTCCATCTTCGGTTGAGCCTAAAACCTTGAGCACCGAAGCACAGATCTCTGCCGCTTGTGCTAAAGGAATAACTCCATTGCCTGGCAGCAGTAGCTGGCTGTTATCCTCTAAGAATGTGATCCACACTTTAAAAGCATGTTCCATTTACACATGCAGTGATGGAGGCTGTTGCTGGATTGAGCCAACAGCTCTACTTAAATAACGTGAAAAGTATCCTCAATTCAATATGGCAAATCATATGCAAAACAATTTCAAATGCTTCTAAAGATGTTTTTTTCAGAGTCAATATAAAGTGGAAAAGACACACTATGGGTTTGGACCAAATTCATCACTCAGCAGAGGAAAAACAAAATGAAGTCCAAACCTCTTAAGTCCTTTCACACATGGAACAGCATCCGAGCCAAGATTTCCCTTCATCGTTTCCACATTCGGTTTTCCACACACCGAATGCTGCAGAATGACACTTTCTGCATAACAATTGCACCTTCCAAAAAAATTTCACACTTTCGCTTGCTCTTTTCAAGGGTTGGTGTTTATTTATTTTTCGGATCATTCAGGGAATTTCCAAGCATTGGAGGAGAGGTTTATGATTTCAGTGGAAAATATACTGCCTTACAGCTAAAAGGACTTGGTGCTACACTAATTGAAAGCTCCTATTAAGATCAGGACTCTGCCCTTAGTTTGAAATAGAGTAATTCAGATCATCCAAGAATTTCCAAAACAACTATGGATAGTGGGTTCCTCCCTTTGTCTGGGCCTTGCTTGTGACTCCTTACGAGGCACCTGATCAACAGAAAGTGCCGGAGGACCACTTTCTGAAAATCAGGACACTGGAAGATGCCTCAAGCTGGGCAGACAAGAAGACGGGGACATTTGAAATTGCTAGTTGCTTCTGAAAATTTAGGTCAGGATTCACCGCTGGTTTTGAATGGGGGTCACTTATGCAATCTGGATCTCAAAGTGCCTTGCAGAACTAACACATTGTTATTAATAATCATGTTTATTACAGTGGTGCCTACGGGCCAGCCAAGAATGGGAGGGCCAATTCAATTAAGCTGGAGTGGCCTATTCTCAACAGTTGACAAGAAGGGGTAAATACCAAGGGAATTGGCTTGTTAGCACTGACCCCCTACTTGTTAAGGCAACTCCCATCTTTTCATGTGTTATAATATATATTCTGCTTACTGTACTTTTAACTCCATGCATCTCTCCACTGTGTAATAGCAGAGCTAATTTTGATTCCACTAGGAGTTTGGTTACAGGTTGCAGAGCTGAATTCACTTTGGGCCAATGGTGCACCAGCATTGGGGCTCCCCTACTGTAAGCTGAAATCACTGAGTACTGGGTTAAGTAGTAGGGGGCCTGAAGATATATTGGTGAGCAGCTTGCAGGACGGCTACTGGAGAGGAGCACCTGGCTAGTAACAATAGAATATCAAGGTTGGAAGGGACCTCAGGAGGTCATCTAGTCCAACCCCTGCTCAAAGCAGGACCAATCCCCAATTTTTGCCCCAGATCCCTAAATGGCCCCCTCAAGGATTGAACTCACAACCTTGGTGGTGAAGGCTGCAGCAGAAACTCACGGAGAGACGGGGCCATCGGCCGTCAGAGCACGTAAGGTGCCCCTTTACTCCCCCCACCCATTTCCACACAGGCTGTGGGGGTTAAAACTCTGTAGATGAGCTTTGGAACTCTGGACTCACCAAGGACAGAGACAGAGACTTTTGGGTTGCTGGACTTTGGGGTTGTTGGACTTTTGGGACTTTGGGTGACTTTTGGGTTGCTGGACTCAAGAACCAAACGGAAAGGACACGGTCCAGTTTGCTTGGGGTGGGTTTTTGCTCATGGTTTGTGTTCGAACCCTGTTGGTGGTGTGTCCCCAACATAATGCCACATTGTTTATCTCTGTTATTAAAAGGCTTTTGCTACACTCCGACTCTGTGCTTGCGAGAGGGGAAGTATTGCCTCTTAGAGGTGCCCGGGGGGGGTGGTATATATTTGTCCCAGGTCACTGGGTGGGGGCTCGAGCCAGTTTGCATTGTGTTATTGGAATGGAACCCCTAGATACTGAACCCGGCCCTTGTTGCTGCCAACTCTGATGGGCAGAAGGGTTACATATGTATAAGATAAGAGACAGCTGGTGTCTACAAACAGACCAGGGGAGCACAAGGAACAATGGGATTTCAGAGCTATTACTCCAACCACTGGCATCAGCCCTAACATTCCACATCCTTTGGCTATTTCTTTCCCATGGGTGAAGTGAAGCGTTGCTGGTTGTCAGCCTCTCTCAGCTGCGAGCTTGATTTCCAAGAAGAAGCAGGATTCGGATGCCAGGTAACAACGAAGAAAATACATCGGGGAAAAGGATCTTTTGGGATTATTGCCATGCAGGATGGTAAACGGTGACCGTTGCATCTGCACTATTCTAGGTTTCCTGCTCTCATTTGTTCTCCTGGGTTTGATCATCTGGATCATTTATGGGGGTGTGTGAGCCCAGATGTTAAGTCATGCAGAGTCAGCTGACACTGCAGATCAGTTTTGGTGGGGCATTGCTCCTACCAAGGGAAACCTGACTGTTGGCTGAACGGTTCCCACCTCTTGACATACTGTGAGTGCTCATCAGCGAAACCACCTCATTGAATTGCACCTCCCAAGGGAAGCACAGGCCTGGACCTGAAAGACACTGCAACTACAAAGCATTGCAGGTTGCCTTTCTTTCACCTTGGTAACATTTTCTGTAACCCTGGTTCCCTGCTTCAGCCTTTCTGATGCGTACGATGCACAAGACTCCAAAGAGCGTTGATCCGGGGTGCAGGCGTGTGTGTGGGAAGGAGGTGAATTTGCCTCTAGGCAATGCTAAAGTTTGCTTGTTATCATTCTGCAAACTTGTGATTGACAGCTGCTGACAAGGCAAGAGACTTTAATTTAAATCATGTCTGTCGTGCCCTTGGGAAATGAACGATTTTGCAGCTGGAGATCACACCTTGCCTTCCAGGGGTGAGAAGAGAGGAGACAAAGAGACATCATTCTTGCTAAGGTGGGGGGGCGGGTGCTGTTTATAGCTCCTGGATCTGTTTAATTTTTTCCATCTATCTATAGAGACTCTCAAGAGTCCTCTACCATTGTTCTCAAGCTAAACAGGCCAGAGAGAATAGCTCTCAAAGAGAGCTGCTGGATGCTGAGTACTTTAGAAAAGCTGGCCCTTAGGTTCTTATGCTGGGCACATCTCTGTGTTTTCCAATGCTGTCCAGAAAATCTTGGCCTGTAACTCAGAAGTGCCGAGCACCCCCAGCTTCAGGGAAGGCTGATAAAACTCATCCCTTTGGAAAATCAAGCCAGCCGCTGCTTAAAGGCCCAGTGTCAGGTTGAGTTAAACCCAAAGGATGGTCTTGTGGATGATGCACGATGCTGGACTCAGGAGAGCTGAGTCCCATCGTTCTAGGACTGCTATGGACTTTCCTGAGTGTTGACGAGGAAATCACTGACTGTTTCCGTGCTTCAGTTTCCCATCGGTCTCCCGCCCTTTGTCTGCTTCGCACCAGCACCCTGGATTCTGGAATTTCCTAAATTCTGAGTGCTCGACTTTGCAGCCTTCGCAATGCATTTTTAAATGTCGTTCTTGTGTCTACTTTTATACAAAGTATTTGCCTGTTTATCCGAGACCCTACCATCCGAACCTCCGCAGGATCCAGATCCCTTCCTTGTCCCCCAGGGATCTCATGCTGGGGGATGAGAAAGGGATTTGGCTAACACGGGGGTTAAGATTATAGAGCAGAGACCTCCAGCCTGGACTGTAAGGAGGAGGATGAGCACCAGGCCATGGGGGAGACCACCCTGCTGCTGAATGGTTCCTGGCCTCTCAATTATCCAAATAAAATCCCTCTCCTCTCTACTATTCATATAATGGGGAGTGTCCTGTATGTACAAGTCTCAGCACATTATTTCTTTATTTGGTGCCTGCACTTTTAAGCAGCCACATCAGACATGTTTGGCCTCAGGGTCTCTTTAGCAACCAAGGGATTGTAAAGGTTTATCTCCAAAGTCCTGTTTTGTGCTGAGCACCTCGGGAGTGGAAAGCAGGCTGTGTTTCTTAGCACATCTCAGCAATGTGTAACGGAGAGGAGAGGAGTCAAGGAAGAGTATTGTATCCAGCTGCAGTGAAAGGGGAGTTGGAACTTGACCAGGAAATTGGGGCTATCACTCGTCTGATGAAAAATGCCAGGAGATCTTTCAAAGTCACCAGCGGGGGGCCACAATTTTGCCTCTCGCTCAAAAGCCAGCAGGAGCAGGACCCTGGAGCGGCTTCATACATGTGTTTGCGTCTCCAGGGTGACTCATTCATTAGCTGGGTTCTTTGATCGGGAGGTTTCCTCTTCCGCGTGGGCTGTGCCCAATGCCTAGGCTAAGGCAGGATGTGTGCTGGGGCTGGCAGAGCATGAGAACCGAGGGGTGAGCGAAGGTGTATGGAATGTCAGCACCACCTGTTGGATGGACCTGGGAGCAGAGATGCCAGAGCCTTACTAGAAGGGTGAGTAATTGGTGCTGGAAACACCAGATAAGTTTCCAGGCTGTGCTGTTTTGTACAGTGGCAGGACGACAGCTCCTGCAAGGAGGGCAGTAAAGCTCCGGCTCTGAGGCTGGAGTTTGTGCATGTTAGTGCTGGTCAGAGATGAAGCTGGAATCAAAGGAACCAGCACTCCTCCTAGTGCTATGTGGCATGGGCCAATCGGGGGATCGTTGTGACGAGACAATACTTCCAAAACACTACACCCACTTTAAGCCCCATTTCCATACAGGGGCCTGAAGAATAGGGTGCCCAGGGATCAGAAGAACCTCACAAAACTAGAATTGGCCCTGATTGCTCCCCCTTGCTCCAGGTTATGCAGATCTATCACAGTCACCGCTAGAAAGCTGGGGCGCACTTTAAAGCACACACCAGCTGGTCTTGCTGGCTGGGGTGCGTGTGTGTGTCACTCCCAGAGGTAACAATGGGAATGCAACACCCACAGCTGCTCCTCTCCATGAGCTTTGCAACTGATTTGCTGCAGCCTGAGCTGTCCATATGGCTGGCTGGCTCGTACGAACAATAGGAACTGGACATCTTGATCCCCTAGGGCCTTTGATTGACCTTAGTCTGTCTCTTCCCCCAGTTTGTCCATCTGTAAAATGGGAACAATAATGGTGTAGTGAATCTGCAGCCGAGCAGGGCTCCAGGAGTGTCACAGCACACAGAGCGGGCAGAGCCCAGACCCTCCTGCACAGGCTCTGCTGATGCCCGGATGGTGCTTTGGAATCATGTGTGTAGGCAGCATTTGGCTCCTTGCCTGTGACTGCCGGGATGGGTGTCAGATTGTGCCTGTTTCACTGGTGGGTTTTTGGGATGCAATCAGCTATGCACCAGGACCTCAGCCAGTGGGGCCACCAGAAGTTTGCTAAGGAGGGGGCCAGGGTTATCTGCAAGGTCACCCCATATTTAAGCAAATGGCATTGCAACCTGGCTCATGGGCTCGCAATGCCACTCCAATTTGCCCCAGCTGCCCCACCGTCATGCCACCATTATTCCGCCCTGCTCTAGTCAAGGGGCGGGGACTGGGCCCCTGTCTCTCTCCACCCCTTCTTGCGCCCCTGACTGCAGCCACCATCTTTTTTCAGATATGCCCTCAGACAGCCAGTGGTCACCTGGGGAAGCTGCATGCTCCAATGGCTGTGGCATGGGAAAGGGATTCAGGAGCCCGAGATCCAACTCCTGGCTCTGCTGCTGCCCTGTTGTGTGACCTCAGGCAAGTCACTTTCCTTCAGTGTCTCAGTTTTCCTATCTGCAAATGGGGTCAATGAGCCCAACCTTCTTTGGAGAGCTATGAAGGAAAAGCTTGGTCTAAGAGCTAAGTGTTATTACTGTCAGGCCCTCCCAAGCTGAGCTGCATTTCAATCAGTGACCTACAGCTGAAAGATTCTGGACCAGATCATGAGATGCAGGTTTGTGAGGTGGCTAGGGTGTTGCTATGGGGCTCGGGAGAGCTTGGGCCATTTCTCTCCTCTGCCACAGACTTCCTGGGGGACCTTGGCAATGTGCCTCGCTCCCCGTGCCTCAGTCCCCCAGTCAATAGCACTTCCCTACCTACAGTGAGGACAAATACACTGTGGACTGGGAGGTGTTCAAATACTAGGATGATGCAAGCTGCTAAGTGTCAGACGCCAAGCCATTTGCAGGGTATAATGCTAACAACGACGGTGTAAACTGACACAGCTCCAATGACGACAGCAAAGGTCTTTCCTCCATTTTACAGCAGCTGAGGGTCTGCCCTCCCCATACCCACTCATTTAAGCAATATGATATTCACCAGATACTCTAGTAAATGGTGGCACCGTTGCCTAGTGGAGAGGCGTGTGCTTCTATTTCGGATGTTTCTTGCTGTGTTCTGCATAGCAGCCTCTCTGCCAGAGAGCCACTTGCTGTAACACAGTGGGTGGATTTCTCCAAATTGCAGACCGTCTGTAACGGGGAAAAGGCAAATGAACAGAGACAATCAGCATAAATTATTCCAGAGGAAACATACCTCGTATTTCTTTCTTTCTTTCTTTGAGTCACATTCCTGCTATAATTCATTTTAATTCAGATTTGAATTAGCTGACTAGGACGAAGACTGACTCGAAATTCTATCCAGCCTTGCAGATTCCAGGAAACTGGTTCTTTGGTGACTTTTTTTTTTTTTTTTTAAACATAGCAACCACTTGGCTCTAAGTTGAGATGCAATATGGCAGCAAAAAAAAGCCCATGTGATTTGAGGCTGCATAAGCAGAAGCAGTATCGTGTGGACCTGGGAGTTAAGCTTCTCTGTCACTGGCAATCTTTAAATCAAGACTGGATCTTTTCCTAAAAGATACACTCTAGTTCAAATCAGCAATTAATTCTGGGAAGTTTTAAGGCCTGTGTTAGGCAGAAGGTTAGACGAGACAATCACAAGGGTCCCTTATGGCCTTGGAAACGATGAACCTGCGACTGGAGGAAGCACTGCAGTCTGGCGAATAGGAACTGGTTTAAAAGACAGGGGAAGTGGGTTCTTTTCTTGGTGGTCATGTCTGCATGTTCTGCAGCTTTGAACAAATCTGTTAATGCTTCTTTGCTGTATCGCATCCATCCGTAGAACAGGGATCAGGAGACTTGTCCTTTGGAAAGCACTTTGATATCTATGGCTGAAATAAGCTAAGTAGTGTGTTATTATGTCAGTGAGATTGCACGTTCAATGCTCAGTTCTTTATCTGAGCAAACAAAGACGTCACTAGATCCAGTTGCTGGAAGTCAAAATCAGCAGAGTTCGGACTATGTCTAAGAGGCATGTTTAGAACAGCGAGGGTAACTGACCACTGGAAGAGTTCACCAAGGGATGTGGTGGATTGTCCATCACGTAGAGGCTTTAAATCCAGACTGGATGACTTGCTAGGAGATATTCTGTACCTCCACAATGAGTTGTTGTGCCAGATGCAAGGATCGCTGCATGGAATTTTCTGGCTGGTGTTTTACAGGAGGTCAGACTAGGTGATCTAATGGTCCCTTCTGACATTAAAATCTATGACATTTCGCAGCATTTAATAGCAGAAAAATGTGGGGGGGGAGGGGGAAATCAGTGAGAAGCAACTAAAATGTCGAAAAGGCGAGAAGGGCTGGTTTTGATGAAAGATGAAAAGAGGTAACTATACCCAACTTTGCAAAGCGATGAGTCAGTGGATCGGATCGGGTGGGTGCTTATTGCATCCAGCTTGGTTTCTTTGTCTTTAGTGAAGCTAGGGCTAAATATTTTAACATAGGTACTGGAAAAGTTAAATAGCTCCATACAATCACTAGGGCTAAAAAGAAGAGAATGGATCCTGAAATCTTTACTCAACTGCCACAGCTTCGTTCTTACAGGCAGAGCTATGCTCTTGAGGCCAGCCTGCAGAGATGTAATTCTATTCCTGCCCCAAGGCTTTGTGGGGTAATGATCCATTCTTCCCTCAGCTCTGACCTGGACTGCCCATGCCCTACCTTCTCCCCTCATGTAGCTCCTTGGACCACCAGAGGCAAGATCAGGTGCTCTTGTCAAGTGGGCACTGGACTAGAAGACCCGGGTTCTGATTTCGGCAGGGTGACCTTGAGCAAGTCTGTGTAACTCTGTCTCCCTTCCCACCCTTTGTCCATTGTGATTGCAAGCTCTTTAGAGCAAGGGCTGGGTCTTGCTATGTGTTTGGACGGTGCCCAGGACATTGGGGCCTCCAGGCTGTGCAGCAGGACACATAGATAATACCGCACTTGTTTCCATTTCCCATTGAACTCACTGGTATCACTCCGGATTTGCAGGGGTGCAAGTGAAAGGAGAATCAGGCCCTCTGTCTCTCCACCAGAATCCCTGCCTGATCCCTCCAGGCTCCTTTTCCTATCTCAGTTCTTGCACTGGTAACCTTTGGTGCTCCATAACCTCAGCCATGTTTCCAACACTTCCCTAGCACTGCCCAGTCCTGCAGCAGGTAGTTTCCCGGCATGAGAATTCTATTGGTTTGCAGCACTGATGCAGCTGGCATCTCACCTTGGGAATACAGCTGCCCCCCAGCACCCCTCCAAATGCTAAGGATGCCCTGTCGATCAGTGAACATGACACATACATAGTAACAGATTATGGTTCCATCAGAAGTAAACTCTGAACAGGCTGAGTGGATACAGAGTCGATGCCAAAGTGTTCTCCGGTTTCTATTTATAAGCCAGGCAGTTTTGTTGAAAAAGAAGGCAAAAAAGTACTTTATGGGTGTAGATTTGCTGTTCTGGAACATTTGGGTGTAGTTTGGGATTCGCTTGCAACCAGCCGCTTGTGCCACATTGTGGCTTCAACATAAAGGAGAGGGAAGTTATATTAAAAGCCGAGTCATGACAAATTTTCTGTTGCCATTGGCTAGGAGCCTCAGACCTAGGAGCCAGTTGCCAGGAGGAAATCTTACACAGATGACAGTCTGACTCCTAGTACCTAGAAATAAACCAAGGCAAACTTGTGTGTGTGAGTGTGTGTGTGTGCGTGTGTCTTCTCTTTACGGACTTCTGCAAGCTTCAGGAGTGAAACTTGAGCCATAAGTATGTGCTCTGCTCTGTATGAACAAAATAGGACACTGGCGCAGGTTCCTGGCAGGATTTAAGAGGAAACAATTTAGTTACTCGTGTGTTTTTTTTTCTTCCCCCACCTGGAGTGACCTGAGAAGAACCCTAGCTGTGATGCTATTTTTCTCTCCCTGCTCATGGCAGATTTACGGAGTGGCGTTAGTTAAAATGGGAGATACTTCCTGGCCAGTGTTCCCAGCTGTTCTCCTTTCTTGGACTGCCAGAGGTTGGTGGGAATACCAACGCATCACATTTACTTTCATCCATTCAATGGCAGCCTCTTTTAAATCTACATCAGGCCTTTAATTCAAGGGATAACATCCCAAAATGTAGACACAGATTCTGATCTCCTCTGTGTACACATAGAGAGAGTAAGGTGGAATTCACAGGGAATAAAGGTGAAAGAATACAGCCCTTAAGAGTCTGACTTGAATTTTCATACTATTATTTTATCGGGGTCTCTAGAGTTCCCGTTCTCAATTGACACTCTGTTGGGCTATGTGCTGTACAAACACAAAGGAAGACACAGGTCTTGCCTTGAAAACCTTGAACTCTAAAGCCTAAATCCTGGAAAGATACATGGAAGTAGAGCCAGTTGAGAATTTTCTGTCAGAAAATGCAGTTTCCTTAGAATTGAAATTTACTGATGCAAAAATCTCAATTTTGCTGTAAATTTTTGTCAGGAAAATCGAAATGAAATATTTTCTTTGGGATGAGTTTGACCTAAATCAGAATATTTCATTTTGTTGAACTGACCAGAAAATGTTTTGTTTCAAATCAGTTCAATAAAACATTAAACTGCATTTCCCTATCGGCAGATGGCCTTATGGGAGTTGTAGTTCACGCCCTCATGCACTCCTCAGGCCCAGAGTTCCGGGAGGGCATCTTCCATAATACAAGATTCAGAGTAACAGCCGTTTTAGTCTGTATTCGCAAAAAGAAAAGGAGGACTTGTGGCACCTTAGAGACTAACCAATTTATTTGAGCATAAGCTTTCGTGAGCTACAGCTCACTTCATCCAATGAAGTGAATTGTAAGGAGAGTGGTCACTTTAGATAAGCTATTACCAGCAGGAGAGTGGGGTGGGAGGAGGTATTGTTTCATGGTCTCTGTGTATATAACGTCTTCTGCAGTTTCCACAGTATGCATCCAATGAAGTGAGCTGTAGCTCACGAAAGCTTATGCTCAAATAAATTGGTTAGTCTCTAAGGTGCCACAAGTACTCCTTTTCTTTTTGCATAATACAAGATGGATTTCTCACTGTGTGGGATTCACATGCACCATGGGAGCCTGACCCGTAAAAGCAAGTAGGTGGCACAGACTTATAGACTTTAAGGTCAGAAAGGACCATCATGATCATCTAGTCTGACCTGCTGCCCATCACAGGCGTATGCTGAAATGAGTGGAAACGAAGCATGTCAGGCTGTTTTTACACATAAAAATGAAACATTCAATCTGACGAATTTCACCATGTTTTATTTTGACAGAAAATACTGGAACGCGACAGTCTGACATTTCTGCAGCAACAGTTTTCAGCATTTCTGTTCCGTGAAAATTTTTCAAAACTTCTACTATTTGTCCCTGTTAGAAGGCAGCTTGTGCTGTGGGCGGGAGAGCCTGGGGATAAGCCAGCTTGGATTATGGGCTGAACCTGCACCCGATGAGAATCGGGCCCCTTCCCCACAAAGAGCAGAAGGTGGCTGCCAAGAGCCAGGTGATAAAGCCCAGATGGGGGAAGGGCTGGAGAGAGCCAGGCAGAAAGCTCAGGGAGTAAGGAAAGCAGCAAGGTCTGGGAGAGACCCAGAAGAAAACAGGGAAGAGATAAAGACCCAGAGGAGAATTTCAGAGGCAGGGTAGGGAGGGGCTCAGGGAAAACTGCCGCACCAGCAAAGGAGCAGGCCTAGCTGTTCAGTCCAGAGCCTTGGTTGGGAACCCAGAGTAAAGGATAGGATGCGGTTCCCCTACCAACCCCAAGGAAGGGAGCACACAAGGGGTCAGGAGCCCAGCAAGGGGGCTACAAGCTAAGCCCAAGCCGTGGTGAGGAAGAGGCCCAGAGAGGGGGAAGGATTGTTGTTTGTGTTAAAGACATTTTGGGGACTTTCAGTTTGGACAGTTATGATCCCGGAAGGGATGGAATTAAGATGGTGACCTGGCCGGAGGACCGAACCACTGGAAAAGGAATCACCAGAGCGACTATCGGCAGGGGGAGCTAGACCAGCAAGAGAGTGGCTATGCCATGCCTGACCATGAGGGGGTGCCTAGGAATGAGTGAATTCTTTTACAATCCCCATTTGAGACAAAAGCAGAGGTTGAAACGTCATGATTTCTGACCAGATTTTGTTCACCTCTATATGTGAGTAACTTCAAGTGGTGAAAATTTTCCTGGGTTTGAAATGATTCACATGCATGAGTATTTGCTGGATGGGGGGTCCTATCACCCTGTAACACTAGCAAACCAGGTACCCGGGATAGCTCAGTGGTTTAAGCATTGGCTGCTAAATCCAGGACTGTGAGTTTAATCCTTGAGGGGGCCATTTAGGGATCTGGGGCAAAAATTGGGGATTGGTCCTGCTTTGAGCAGGGGGTTGGACTAGATGACCTCCTAAGGTCCCTTCCAACTCTGATATTCTATATTACTTCTCTCTGGAGCAAGGTGTGGGAAATCAGGGCCTCGATTGTGACTCTGCCAGACCACAAAATGACAAGGAAGCCCCCTTCTTGTGAATGTCCTGCCTATTTTTTACGAAATGAAGATGTTCTGATTGTTCTTGTTCTTCCAATAATGTGAAGACGTGCTGGTCTGGGTCATCGGAGGGGCTTGAACCAAGGACCTTCAGCACTAAAAGCTAAAAACTCTGCCACATGAGCAAAAGAAGCAGCTCCCATAGATGCTGGCAGTAGATGGCTCTCCTCCTTTTGTGTGGACCAGCCTCCAGAGGTGAACATCAGAACACAGGAAGTGCCAGACTGGAGCAGATCCAAGATCCATCTAATTTAGTATCCTGTCTCTGACATTAGTTAGTGCCAGCTACTTCAGAAGAAGGTGTAAGAAATCCTGCAGGAGGCAGTTCAAGTAATAACATGCTCCCAGGGACAATTAAATCTTGAGTATAAAGTGGTTTGATTTTGTGGGAACTGTCACAATCTCGCAAAGATCTGGCCTTCCTTCAGTCACTCATCATATCCAAAAGTGGCATTGCATGCTTTTGTGCCGTATCACCGGGATGCACAACCCCCCTCTCCCCCCCACCCACCAGCACACTGCAGTCCCAAACTCTCCATGGACACACGACAGGGGTGGCCCTACCTGGTGCTGCCCATGGACTTCCCCAGGGATTCATGGATTCACAGGATTGAGTCAAACCTGGGAACTTTACTACATGATGCCTGGTGTGACACCATCAAATGTGGTCACTCTGGCTAGGCCAACAGCCCTTAGTAGATATGTGTGTTTGATGGTGATATGGGACAATTTCCTCTTAACCCTCAATAGTTAGATATTGGCTCTAGTCCTGTGCTAATGTCGGTTACTGCAACAGTCACCCCAACTTCTGGATGTTCACGCCGACCCCTCACTGAGCATTTCTACCCCAGCAGTGTTTCTTTTCTGCTGGGGTTTAACCCTGATTTGTAAAGAAAGGGTTTCCATTCCCAAGCACATTGCATACAGAGCTTCACACACCTGGGCGAATGTCACATCCAACAATACCTCCTTCGGGGCTGATCTGAAATGGTGGGAGTCCTGCACCATCCAATGATCATGCATTGTAGGAATAACTGTAGGAATGCATTGTAGGAATAATTACTACTGGTGCCCTCAGAGGGTGCAGTGATCATGCATGTAGGTTTATTTCAAGTCAAAGGAGCTGTATAACTCTGCCCATTCTGAAGGCATTGATGAGAGAAGCGTGGGAGGAGCCAGACACAGCATTCCCAGCCTTACAGTCATGGGTTTGTTCACTCTGAGCAGAAGTCAATGAGGAAAGCAAGACCAGCCTGTTTCTCCTAGTGCGGTCATTAGAACTGGCACAGCACATTGCTCCTAGCTCCTGGATTGAGCCACACAGAGCATCAGGTGCTGGGATTATCACCATAAAGGACTGTGCATCTGTTCTCCAGCAGAGCGAACAACACTTCTTAGCACAGAGTTAATCAAGCAGCACATTTCAAACAGACCTGAACCAAGCTTAAGTCTCATTTACGGCACAGGGTTTTTGAAAATCACGACATTCGACCAGACACCAAGCTTCTTGTTTATCAAGCCGTTATTCTCCCAACACTGTTGTATGGGTCCGAAACTTGGAAAACCTTTAGACACCACTTGAAAGTCCTTGAGAGGCAACATCAACGCTGCCTTCATAAGATTCTGAAGATCAAATGGGAAGACAGACACACCAATATTAGTGTTCTGGAAGAGGCAAAGACCATCAGTATCGAGGCAACAATCATCCATCAGCAATTCCGCTGGACTGGTCAGATTGTCCAGATGCCAGACCATCGCCTCCCAGAACAGATCTTGTTCATTCAGCTGAAAGAAGGGTACGGTAATGTGAGTGGACAACGGAAGCATTATAAGGACTTGCTGAAGGACAACCGAAAAAATGTAATATTGACATTGACACTTGGGAGACACTTGCCCAGGATCGCTTAAAATGGAGTGAAGTCCTACGTGAGGGTCCCCTGCATTTTGAACTTGCTCGCCGACAAGCCGAAGAGGACAAGAGGTGCAGGAGGAAGGAGAGATTGGTCTCCAGTCATGGTCAACAGCCTCCTGCTGAGTCTGAAAACATCTGCCCTCATTGTAATAGAACTTGTGGTTCAAGGATTGGTCTTATTAGCACCTGAGGATCCATAACTCCCATGGAAGATGATCATACTTGGTAACAAGCGATTGCCCATCACATCACATCATCATCACATGCTAAAGTGTGTATTAATGTTTCAATTTCAATTCAAATGTCTAGCCAATGACTAAATTGGCAACACTGCTAACTAGTTGACAACTGGGGGCGTGTTGGCCAGCCTTATGCCTACTACCACTTCAGATGCCACATTGTGCCTTGGAGCAAAGCTCCCCACAAGCAAACAACGCGGACTAAGAACCCCTGTAGTGCAGGCTCCCCGCACCTCGTGTGTATGTGTGTGGGGGAGGGTTAGTGGGGGGAGGGGAGGGCTATGTGCCTGCTTACTTGCACCCCAGAGCAGGGAAGTGGGCAAAGGATGGAGCCATGGCTCCACCCTCAACTCACTATCCAATGCAGCTAAATCTGTGTCATTTTAGATTCATAGATATTAAGGTCAGAAGGGACCGTTATGATCATCTAGTCCGACCTCCTGCACAACGCAGACCACAGAATCTCACCCTCCCACTCCTGCGAAAAACCTCTCACCCATGTCTGAGCTATTGAAGTCCTCAAATCATGGTTTAAAGACTTCAAGGAGCAGAGAATCCTTCAGCAAGTGTTCTGTGCCCCATGCTGGTATAAGCGACAAACGACTTGTCTCAGAGAGACAGCTCTGAGAAACAGCACCTCCTGGTGCTACTCCTGGGGCAGTGCAGCTTAAGCACCCCCACCCTACCCCCCACACTCAGGCCCTTGCCTCGTGATTGCTACCGGCCCTCATTACAAACCTGTGGCTGCCTGGTGACAACGAACCATGGACTCATGCTGCATGAATCGGGGATGGGATGGTCCTGTGAGATCATCCAGCCCATTCCTCGGCCAGTACGGCCGTGCCCTTTGTCTCACTTCCTATGTTCTGTTCCTAAATGACTCAAGCCATCAGACTTCCACCACTTCCCATGGGAGACCCTCCAGCCACATGCTAATAGATCACACCATGCCAGACACGCAGCATTTCTGAATTTAAACCCATTGCTCTTAGTTGGCACCACTCTCAAGTCATTCCCCTCCAGCCTTGGTGTTGATGCCCTGGGACATTTCTCATGGTGGTGTAAATTGGAATGGCCCCATTGACTTCAACACAGCTGGGCTGGTCTACACCAGTGGAGAATCTGGCCCCCTTAAGCTCAAACATCAGGCCAGAAAACCCTCCATTGCCACATCTAAGCCAAGAGAGGCATACTTAGCTCGTTCTTCAAAATTCAGACGCTTCTTAATCCTTTTGCTGCCGTTCTCTGAATTCCCTCCAACTTGGCAACACAGATGATGCAGGTGTGTTTCAGCAAGCGTCATCCACAGAGGGACAGTGATCTTCCCACACTGTAACGTTTCTGCGGACAGGAGCTGACTCTGAGCATGACGTGGGGGTGGGATGGGCTCTGGCTCGCTCAGCCGCTGCCCTGGAAGCCAAGCCCGGGTGGGAGGCAGCCCGCTGCTGCCACAGCCAGGCACTCTCCCAGGCAGCTGCTGCATCGGGCAACATCTGGGAGTGGCTCCGGGGCCTGGCTGCCAGGAAGAGCAGCCAAAGATGCCAGGGGGAGCCAGCGCAGTGGGAGGACAGAGCTCCCCCGCCAGGTAACAAGGGATGGGGAGAGTGCGGGGACCCCAGGTGGGGGCGGGGCTGGGAGGAGTCTCATGGGGAGGTCACATTCTCCCCCACCCTTTGTGTTCCTCCCACAAATCGCCTCGCCCACGCCATCCCGGAATTGCCTTCATAAATTTGGCAGCTGGACTTACCCAACAGAAGAGCTAATGTAGGCCACATGGGCTCTAGCAGGGAGAAGCGCTGGACAAAGGAGAACAACGCTGGCTGGCACCAAATGGGGCGTGTAACAGTAATTTGAGACAGATGTTCTGATTTTTGCCCTTGGGGAAGGGTATTCTGGGACAGAGCGGGAAAGCAGAACCAATTCCTGGAAGTGTCATTGCTAATGAGCTCCAAATTTGGGTCATTAGAGGGTTTTAATGAGCTGCAGGGCATAAAAAAAACAGCCTTGGAAAGAAAAAGACAGATATTGAGATTAACAACGGTTGCCAGCATAGTGATGCTCCCTCTGAAAGGGAAGCTGTCTGGGGCCTTTTCCATTGTGCGTTGATGCTGTGGATTAGGAGTCAGCAAACAGGAGGAAATGGGTTCTGTTTAAAAGGGAAATGAGGGACTGAGTCTTATTTACACTCACGTTCCTTTATATTGTGGAAGGGAGCAAAATTCCATATCCCCTCACTTTAAGGGTGTCTGAGTTTGTAAAGGGGACTTAGTAATAACAATACTTACCTCTTACATGGCACTTTTCATCCCTAGCATTCAAAGCACTATACAAAAGAGGGAAGCACCACAAGCTCCATTTTACAGATGGGGAAACTGAGGCACGGGGCAGCAATGTGACTTGACCAAGGTCACCCAGCAAACCACTGGCAGAGCTGGGAATAGAAGCCAAGTCTCCTGAGTCCTAGTCCAGTGCTCTATCCCCTATTCATTGATGTATCTGAAATCCAGGCTCTAGGGCATGGACCCTCACTGAAATTTAGGTGCTTACCTCTCAGGATCTGGGCTTGGTGTTTCTGGGAATATACCTGGGGAGAGGCTTTATCATTTGTACATACCAAGACTAGAACTGAGACACAGTAGGGGTGGTACGCTCCTTAGCTCCACTCACAAATAAAGCATCGCCCACATGAGATATCAAAATGAAACACCACTCAGATTGTGTAAATGTGCAAAATATGATCACATGTGCCTTGCTGGGCTCGGCTTCACCTCAGCAGCATTTGTACATACCCGGGGCAGGGCCAGCTTAAGGCATAGGCACCCAGGGACCAATTCCCTGGACAGCCTACCTTGTTATTTTGTTACAGTTCCATCGAAAATGTTCCAAAATTAGGAAACATTTTTTGTGGAGGGGGAAGGGTGATCTGGGGAGCAAAATGTTCAGGTGAAAAGTTGATTTTCCCTGAAGCATAATTCCCTTCAGGATTTTCCTGGGCACCTGGTGCCAGGCTGCCAGATACAGGGTGCAGGAGGAGGCCAGGGTTAGAGGGGACATGGTCCAAGTTTAGCCAAGAGGATCAGGCCAGGAGGAGCAGTCTGTGCTAGGGTCACCTCGTAGGATCAGATCAGAGTCAAGGTCAATGAGCCACACCAGGCTGGAGCCATCTGAGCTGGCTGAAGTAAGGGTTGTGGAACAGAAGCAGGGCGAGTGCCAGCAGCGGAGCAGGGGATGAGAAACCGAGGCAGGGTGAGGTGTCTGGAGCGGAGCAGGGGAGCAGTTACCAGGAGCAGGGCTGGGGTGAGGAACCAGGCAAGGTATCAGGCTTGCACAGCAGGGTCTGTTTGCAGCAGCAAGCCGGGTTTCCATGTAGGTCCACTGACAACATCCAGGTATTTCCTCTTGGCCTTAAATAGTGAGTCTTCGCCAACCAGGGAATGTGGTTGGCTCCACCAGTGTGGAGTGGGTGCTTGAACCCAGAGGCTGCTGTTTGTGGGGGTTCAGACCTGATTTTTTGAGGTGCAATCCTCCCCAGCCAGCATTACCCCCTTCATATGGTGCGTGCGAGGCCACGTTGTGTGGAGGAAGCCATTTTGTTTCCATATACGTGCCAGACCTGTGTTCCTGCATGTTCCAGCCCCACTGGGCTGTCCCAAGCTTTGCCAAAGCTGTGGGGTGGTCACGTGGCTCTGGCAGTCACCCAGGAACCAGCAGCCCTCAGTTCCAGGCCCATGAACCCTCACACCTGGCCGTGAGCCAGGGCAGCATGAAAGCAGCAGGAGCCAGCTGTGAAATGTCGCTCTTACTCTCCACAGAAGTGGTTATCAAAGGCACAGATGGAAATCAGGTGCCCAGCTCTCGTTGACTTTTACTGGCCGTTGGAGGCCTAATTGTCCTTTGTCCCTCCTCCTGCATCTTGCACTTATATAGAAATTGGCCTATTATTATTCCCTGACCTCTGCCCAGGGTTTGTCCTTAGCGTGTGACCTCCTGCGAGCTGGGACCGCCCTTCATGTTAGGAAACCAGCTAGCAGCCACTACTGCAAATGATTAATGGATAATAATTGTCAGCATCCTCTTGTTAAAGGGTGGGTGAACTGCTAGTTGTCCTGAGAACTGCAGCTTGCTTGTCTTTCCTGAGTTTGGTGTGTTTGCTTGCAAATGTGGCTTGGCATGAATGTATGTTCTTGGATTCGCTGGGCCCTATGCCCCATGTCTTGCATGCCAGGGAGTGTAAGGTTGCATCCCGTATCAGACACTTTAAAATATAAAAATATATTTCCCCGGTGTGGAAAATCTCAGGCTGTCCCCCGGAAGGAATGGTGGAAGGAAGAGACCAAAGTTTGCCTTCCCTTGCCTACAGGGGGGGTCAATCCTGGGGCCAGTTTTGTTCAACATCTTCATTAATGATATGGATGATGGGATGGATTGCACCCTCAGCAAGTTCGCAGATGACACTAAGCTGGGGGGAAGAGGTAGATACGCTGGAGGGTAGAGATAGGGTCTAGAGTGACCTAGACAAATTGGAGGATTGGGCCAAAAGAAATCTGATGAGGTTCAAGAAGGACAAGTGCAGAGTCCCGCACTTAGGACGGAAGAATCCCATGCACCGCTACAGGCTGGCGACCGACTGGCTCAGCAGCAGTTCTGCAGAAAAGGACCTGGGGATTACAGTGGACGAGAAGCTGGATATGAGTCAGCAGCGTACCCTTGTTGCCAAGAAGGCTAACAGCATATTGGGCTGCATTAGTAGGAGCATTGCCAGCAGATCAAGGGAAGTGATTATTCCCCTCTATTCGGCACTGGTGAGGCCACATCTGGAGTACTGCATCCAGTTTTGGGCCCCCCACTACGGAAAGGATGTGGACAAATTGGAGACAGTCCAGTGGAGGGCAATGAAAATGATCAAGGGGCTGGGGCACATGACTTACGAGGAGAGGCTGAGGGAACTGGGCTTGTTTAGTCTGCAGAAGAGAAGAGTGAGGGGGGATTTGATAGCAGCCTTCAACTACCTGAAGGGGGGTTCCAAAGAGGATGAAGCTCGGCTGTTCTCAGTGGAGGCAGATGACAGAATAAGGAGCAATGGTCTCAAGTTGCAGTGTGGGAGATCTAGGTTGGATATTAGGAAACACTATTTCACTAGGAGGGTGGTGAAGCACTGGAATGGGTTACCTAGGGAGGTGGTGGAATCTCCATCCTTAGAGGTTTTTAAGGCCTGGCCTGGCCTGGCTTGGCTTGGGGATGGGGAAGGAAGAGGCCAAGTGATGACATCACTGTCTTTCTTTTATACTTTCTTCCAGCTGCTAGAAAGATCTTTGCTGTGACATGGGGGTCAGGCAGTCCCCATTGGTCAAGCAGTCTCCATTTTGTACGTGCCTTCTCCAAGAAGCCTCTGGAATAGTGGATTGTGTGTTGATGAGCCACTAACGACGGTTGTGCTATTGATGGCTACTACTTTGTTGTAACTGAAAGGCTGGTTGTGGGTGTTCCCAACCTCGCCACTTATTTCACTAACACTTATAGTAATGCTTCATAACTTCACATAAAATGATAGTACATACAATTCAACACATTATTATTGTTCAACAGATCAAGACTTAAAAAAATGATACCTCACAAGGTGTATTTTGTTCAAAACGTATCATAATCATATCACAGGGGTGAATGCGGGGGTTCCAGGGTGCTACTTTGAGGTATAGAGTGTCACACAAGCCTATTGGGGGTCGCGGCATAGCCACCCTTACTTCTGTGCTGCTGCTGGTGGCAGCCCTGCTGTCAAGGTTCCTTCCCCATTCTGAACTCTAGGGTACAGATGTGGGGACCTGCATGAAAGACCCCCTAAGCTTCTTCTTGCCAGTTTAGATTAAGCTAAGGTACAAGCTATTTTACCTTTTGCCCTTGCACTTTATGGCTGCCACCACCAAATATCTAACAGATATATAACCGGGAAAGAGCCCTCTTGGAAACGTCTTCCCCCCCCAAATCCTCCCAAACCCTACTACCCCTTTCCTGGGAAAGGTTTGATAAAAATCCTCACCAATTTGCATACGTGAACACAGACCCAAACCCTTGATCTTAAGAACAATGAAAAGGCAATCAGGTTCTTAAAAGAATAATTTTAATAGAAGAAAAAATAAAAGAATCACCTCTGTAAAATCAGGATGGTAAATACCTTACAGGGTAATTCGACTCAAAACATAGAGAATCCCTCCAGGCAAAACCTTAAGTTACAAAAAGACACAAAAACAGGAGTCTACATTCCATTCAGCACAGCTTATTTTCTCAGCCATTTAAAGGAATCAGAATCTAACGCATACCTAGCTAGATTACTTACTAAGTTCTAAGACTCCATTCCTGTTCTGTCCCTGGCAAAAGCATCACACAGGCAAAGAGAGCCTTTGTTTCTCCCCCGCTCCAGCTTTGAAAGTATCTTGTCTCCTCATTGGTCATTTTGGTCAGGTGCCAGCGAGGTTATCCTAGTTTCTTAACCCTTTACAGGTGAAAGGGTTTTGCCTCTGGCCAGGAGGGATTTTAAAGGTATTTACCCTTCCCTTTATATTTATGACAGCTGCCTTCAAAGCTGGGCATCTGGACAACAGGTATGACTCTTTGCTCTGCTTTCAGAGCTGGGTGGCCAGAGACCAGATTTCATGGTCCATGACATGATTTTCACAGCCGCAGATTAGGTAGACCCCAATAATAATAATTTTGTTCATCCAGGGGAAGGTTAAGAGATAACTCAATCATGGTCTACAAGACTTGCCTGGGGAAGAGATTTCTGATAGACAGATCTTTCATCTAGCAGGAAAAGGCATGATAAGATCCAATGTCTGAAAGCTGAAGCTAGACAAATTCAGGTTAGAAATAAAGTGCAAATGAGGGCAATTAACCATTGGAACAATTTACCTGGGGATGTTGTGAATTCTTCATGTGATGTCTTTAAATAAAGATTGGCTGTCTGTTTTAAAAGATCTGCTCTAGATCAAACAGAAGGGATGGGCTCAATGCAGGAATCATTGGGTGAGGTTCTCCGCAGGAGATCAGCCTAGCTGATTAGCTTGGTCCTTTCTGGCTTTACAATCTATGAGTACATATAAACATCTTATTGACAGCAGCAGGTGTTTCACGCAGGGTGGTACATAGTCCTAGATTTAAATCTTGGCCTAGGAATCATAATCCAGTATGGAATCTGGCCATCTTTGCAGAATGAGTTTGATACCCCTTTTCTAGCCCCTCCCCTGCTCCCTTAAGGAATTGGTCTGTCATTAGAGCAATTGCAATTATAATTTATATGAGAGCAACACTTGAGTCCCCGCTCAGATCAGGGCCCCACTGTGCAAGAACATAATGAGAGACAGCCCCTGTGCCAAACAGCATGCCAGCTAAATGGAGGAGGGAGAGGGAATGGTGTCCAAGGGCATACCTGGTCCCGTATCACCTCATTCTGGCCAAGTGTGGCACTTCTGAGGCCTGCCTCAGTTTCCCTGTGACTCAAGTTCCCCTAAAAAGTCTACACAGTCCAAATATTCAAGACATTTCCCCTTCTGGGGGAATCCAACTTATTACTCCTGCTCAAAGTCCTTCAGAACAGGACTCAGACTTATGAAATCTTCACCCCAGCTTCAGGTGGGTCCAGCCCCTCCTTCCTGGGGATTTCTGCTCCCTTCGAAGTTCATTTCTGTCACCCTGGTCCCAAGCTGAGCACCACCCCTCCTCTCTAAGGGCCTGTCTTCCCTTCCGAGTTCAAACATCTTTCTGCTGCGGTTCCAACTTTGCTACGGTTCCAACTCGAAACTTGGCACAGCCCTTCCTCCCTGAGGGTTCTGGCTTCCTGCAGTTTGGCCATGTCCACAGACCTTCCCCGGTGGCTTCTTCTCCCCACTAATTCAGGAGCCTTCTTACTTCCTGCAGGCACTTGTCAACACCCACCTCCAGCCACCTCTCCATTTATGAGGCCTAGGTGCCTCTCCTTAAGCCTTGCTGGGAGCAGGTGATCAGCCCAGTTGTGCTGGACCCTGCTGTTTCTTAAAGGGGCTAGTCATCCTGCTGTGGGGTGGTTACACCCCGTCACCCCTTTGGGACTGGGGGAAGGGGCGTTGTAGCCCTGTGGCTCCAGTCAAATAACTGCCCTTAGCCTCAGAGCAGTATGGCCTAATGGCCAGAGTCAATAGAGCAGCCCCCACCCATGGGGCTGTGCGGCCTAATGGCCAGATGGGGCAGTAGGCCACCACCCAGGGGTGGGTGGTGGCCAGGGTAGGGGGATCTGGGCCCTCTCTGCTACACACCCAGGGCCCTGATATTGGCGAATAGGTTCACCTCTAGGTCAGTGGGCATCCAGCCGAAACAGGCTCCCTTTGTCCCGGTTCCACAACCAGATCCATGTCTAATCCCCCAGGCTTACTTCCTACCCTGTTCTCCCGCGTCGCTGTCCATAGCTCTCCTGGGCCTCAGGGGTCGTCGGCTTGCGAAGCTCCTGGCGACTCCGTTCCCTCTTGGGCTTCCACAGGCAACTGGGGGTCCTTCTGGGTTTCGGTGCACTTCGCCTCCGTGATCTGGCGTTCCAGCAGCTCCTGGGCGGGAGCCTGCCAAGGGCGTCCCCTCTCCTGGGCAGTGGCCCCGACTGAATTGGGCTGCTCCCTTTGATTCTGAGGCTCCAGTTGGAGTGTGCCCAGCAGGGCCGGATAGGGCTGCGGCTTCTTCTGCCCAGAGTATGGGTTTAACCTCTGCTGATCCAATGTGGGGCTGGGACACTCTGTCACAGGGGTACAGTGACTTGGCCAAGGTCACTGGTAGAACTAGGTATAGAGGCTAGTTCCTCTGAGTCCCAGCCCAGTGCCCTATCCTCCGGACCACGCTGCCTCTCAGCTGAGACTGTCTCTTGTCTATTGCAAATCAGAGTACAAGCTCTGGGCCCAGGTGGCTGAGTGACAGATAGAATCATAGAATCATAGAATATCAGGGTTGGAAGGGACCCCTGAAGGTCATCTAGTCCAACCCCCTGCTCGAAGCAGGACCAATTCCCAGTTAAATCATCCCAGCCACGGCTTTGTCAAGCCTGACCTTAAAAACCTCTAAGGAAGGAGATTCTACCACCTCCCTAGGTAACGCATTCCAGTGTTTCACCACCCTCTTAGTGAAAAAGTTTTTCCTAATATCCAATCTAAACCTCCCCCACTGCAACTTGAGACCATTACTCCTCGTTCCGTCATCTGCTACCATTGAGAACAGTCTAGAGCCATCCTCTTTGGAACCCCCTTTCAGGTAGTTGAAAGCAGCTATCAAATCCCCCCTCATTCTTCTCTTCTGCAGGCTAAACAATCCCAGCTCCCTCAGCCTCTCCTCATAAGTCATGTGTTCTAGACCCCTAATCATTTTTGTTGCCCTTCGCTGGACTCTCTCCAATTTATCCACATCCTTCTTGTAGTGTGGGGCCCAAAACTGGACACAGTACTCCAGATGAGGCCTCACCAATGTCGAATAGGTAACAATGAACCAAGGTCTCAGTGGTGTTCCGTGCAAACTTGATCATGCCCGTGCTTTCACCTCACTGCTGCTGCGGTTCATTGCACTCTGCGTCTGTGTGAACACGCACGCTGAGTCCCAAAGCAGGAGCAGAGATGATCCCTAGACAGCAGCTTTATTCGGTTATCCTTCCCGCCGGCCTCTTGCCCAGCTGGAACTGGCTCATTGCAGAGTTTGCTCCGTTCAGCAGGGCGCTCAAGGAGCACCAAGCACTTTCCACCCCAGTGTACCCCGCCGCCGAATCAGCAGTGTCGTGCGACAGCTTCAGCATCCTTGGCACTGAGGCAGATTTGTAGGTGAGATCGTGTTTGCATAAAAGAGTCGGCTTCTCTGTCTCCATACAGCGGTCTCCAGAGCATGGACTCTGAGACAGGGTAAGCATGAGACCCCAGAGGGCGTCAGGTGGGACTGAAGAGTTGCAGAGGCCTGGTTGGTTCTCTGCAAAGGGGCATGTGTCAGTCATTCAGGGCACATCCAGTAGCCAAAGCAGTCAATGCTTCTGGCTGATCCGGGGTCTGGCTGTCATTTGGCACATACATGCACGCCAGATACCGGCTCGTCACTTTGTTTCTGGCTGCGTTGCCATTTGGAGTTATGTGCCTTGCTCACAAGGCCGCAGACTCTGCCAGTCTAGCCACCAGCTTCAGGAACGGCAGTTGCACGTTTTACCGTATTGTACACCCTGGACCTGTTCCAAAGCTTGCTGAGGTCAACGGAAGTCGTGACTTCAACGGGCTTTCGGATCAGATCCTAAATGCAGAGGAGCATTGCTCATCTAAATCCTTGTTACTGGAAATTCTCAGTAAAAGGCTGGATATGTCCCCCATGATAAGACTTATTATTCCTATTTCTGTCATAGAATTATAGAGTTTAAGGCCAGAAGGAAGCACCAGATCATCTAGTCTAACTTTCTGTCTACCACAGACTACCAGCGCCTCACAGGACCCGCACACTAAACCCAATGACCGAAAAGAGACCAAAGTATTACAGTCTAAGGGTGCAATCACGGGTGACACGCATACTTATGACCAAAGGTGCCCAATCAATGAGACTATTTACTATTTGTACTGTAGTCGCTCCTCATCATGGACCAGGGCTCCACTGTGCCGAGGCACTGGGCAAACACAACAAAAAGATGGCTTCTGCCCCAAAGAGTCCCGATCAAAGTATAAGACAAGAGGTGGCTCCAGACAAGACTGACAGGGGAGCCCAAGGAAGCCACAAGACAACACAGGTCAGTCTGGTAGTCCGTGGTCTCTGCACGCCAGGGGCCTGACCATTGTGAAGTTTCTTGCAGGTGCTGGGCTAGAGGAGAGTTCTCAGGAGGAGAATGAGGTGGCTTTGCAGATGTCCCAGAGAAGCTCCTCCCAAATATGAGGGCCAGCAAGGGACAAAAGAACCAAGGGGCTTGTTTGAAGTTTGAGTGAGCAATGGAGGCTCAAGTCCCTGGCAGAGCAGAGGGGGAGGTACAATGCTTTTGAAAGAGCCACCCTGCCTATTTAACGTACATACATGGCGCCCCTCACTGTTGTATCTGAGTGACTCACAATCCTCAATGCATTTATCCTTAGGGCACTCCTGCAAGGTAGGGCAGTGCTACTATACCCCTTGTCCAGATGGGAAACTGAGGCACAGAGAGACCCTTTGAAATTACTGGAAATTAGGCATTTAAATACCTTTGAGAATCTGGGCCCAAGTGACTTGCCCAAGCTCATCTAGGAAATCTGTCGGGGATCCATGAATTGGATCCAGACATCCTAAGTCCTAGGCTTGTGCGCTAACCATTGGACCATGCGGTGAGTCTGCAAGGTAGTGACTGGTTGAAATCTCTCCCTGGCCCCATGATGAACTCTAAGATGCTTGGCTGATTCAGTAACTCTTTTTGCTCAGGATCTGATGAAAACATAAGTCTGAGCTGAATTTACAATGCTTGCTGCATGCTACAAACTCAGCAGGTAATGAAGTGCCAATTAGTCCCTCTAAAGGGATGTGTACAAGAAGATGAAAGATGCCTTTCCCCCAATCTAAGATGCTAGTCTGAAGAGTTTATTTCATTGCATCCCAGGGAGATGACTCAGGCATTTGAGGAAATGGATCGGAAATTAAATTAATCAAAGCGATGCGCCTTTGATTGTGTTTACAGGTGGAAGCAGATTGTTTTTTCTTCTTACCTGAAATATCAGTGCAGAGCTTTAATGAATCATCCCGAATGTATACATGCCTAAGAGATGGCAGCAAACTGCAGAGCCCTCTCAAACCGCAGAGCAGATACATAATGAGCAATGGCATAAGTGAAGCGGAGCAGATGGGAACAGAGTAAAATGTGCCTCTTGATGATCAAGGTGTTAAAAATGAGGCTTGAAGAATGAGCAGGGTCACATCAGGGCTGGGTTAGGGTGGGTGCATATGTTGGGGTGGGGCAGTCCTAGAGAGCTCTCCTGCAACTTGTTCACCTACTCAAGAGTAAGCCTCATTAGGAGAGTCTAGGTTGCTCTCTAGAGGCAAATCCACATAAGAGGTTTGAGGCTAGGCTGGCTTCTAGCTAGCTTAGCTCATGATTCATTATGAAGGTCTTAGGGTCAAGTCCAGTAGGCACAGTGCTGGCCCTTGTACATGGAAAGGTGGCTAGTTCTAACAGCAGCACCGGCCTTCTGACAGGGGAGCTCACGCTAAACTCTATAGCAGCTGCCATTTTGGGGTGTGCACACACATGCCACAATGCAGAAGTGTATCAGCAGGAGCCGATGGCCTCAGGAAATCCGTCTGACCATTCTACCCATTGCCGTGCGTGTGGCATTAGAAAGCTGCTGGCATGCCGTTTAGTCACTCCGCTCTGATAATGAGCATCAGTCAAATACGGCCCGAGCGGAGTCAATTAGCACCAGCTGACGCGACGCTTGGGACTGAAACCCCGTGTAGCTCCATCAGCAATGACCAGGGATGCGGCTGCATTGAGCAATCGTGTTAACAGACACTCAGACTGGTGACGTGCTGCATTCAGCTGACACGCGGCTCCGCTCGCCAGCCAGAGCCTGACCCCGTGAAGGACTGAGCATCCGGTGGGACCACAGCAGGAGGGGTCTTTAGGCTGCAGGCTCCTCTTAGAAAGGGAACTGAGTCAACAAGTTGGGCTTTTCCATAATCCATCCTGCACAACAGATTTGGATAGACTCTTCCCTTGAGCACGGCCCTGAGCAACGGGCATGTTTGTAGCTGCAACTAAGCAGCAAAGGAGGATGGTCCGGTGGTCTGGGCACCCTGCTGTAACTCAGAAAACCCTGGTACTGGTCCCTGCTCTAACCACAGGCTCATCATGTGAACTTGGGCGAGTCACTGATGTAGGTGGTTTACACCTCTGAAATCAAATCCATTCATTTCAATGGGAGCGAGACACTTAAACAGCTTTGAGAATATGGGTCTTAATTTCTCTGTGCCCCAGATGGGAACAGTAGCACTTGCTTATCACATGGCATGGTCAGGATCAATAGGTCAATGACTGTGAGGTGCTCAGATACTAGAGGAAAGGGCATCAGATACAGAAGTGGGAATAGCCCTGGGAGACATTGGCACCCAATGACTCCTCTGTGGGGCACAATTCCTGTGTTCCAGCGGGTGATGATCTGCCACTGCCCAATAGCTATGGGTTTCAGTGGAACTCAAGTGCTACGTAGGCATGACTTTCACCCGGCCTGCATGTGAAAGAATGAGAAACAATCAAAGCAAGTAAGCAAATGCAACGTAAAGACTGCACCAGTTTGCCTGATGGACCTAGAGCTCCAGAGAACAATTCCACTGGCGAGGGGGTGGATGGCTGATGGTTAACAAACAGCAACTGCTTACCAAGACAATGCTGAGTGTGGTGCAGAACACAGGAAAACAGCCTGATCAAGTTTCTTCTCCAGCTTTTCTGGGCCAGCTGCTGCCAAAGGAGAGGGGAAAACGTAGGAGCTATAAAATTATTACACATCGGAGCAAAACAACACTGTCAAACATGAACAAAGGGCTCAGAGCCCATACACAATGAGCCTGATCCACATTCTGTTGAAGTTAATGGAGAGACTTCCATTGGCTTCCATGGGCTTGGATCAGGTCCAAAGTGATGGATACACTTGGCCTGCCTATTAGAACGCCCGTAGGCTTGGCTGGGTCAATCAAAACATTATCCTCTCAAAAGCCTTTTGTTTTTGTGAGGTTAGGCTTGGCTTGGCTTTTGGAAACGACCCTCATCACAGCAGGACTGATGTCCTCATGGCCACATGCTCCTGGCCATGTGAGTGACCCCAGGAGGGAATTCCAGACTGCAGGACACATGCTCCAGCTTGTAGTGAAAAGGGGTAGGAAACCTGCCAAAATATGATTGTAGAAGTGAGCTTCGTAAACAATTATGTCTCGTGTCACGTGGTCAGGAGAACAAAACATGGACCTGGTTAGAGTCTAAATGTATACCCACTCCGCAAAAAGAAACCCAGCAAGAAGACCAAAAAATGCCACCATGTCTAAACAACACAGTAAAAGAGGCAGTTAGAGACAACAAGACATCCTTTAAAAATTGGAAGTCAAATCCTACTGAGGAAAATAGAAAGGAGTATAAACTCTGGCAAGTCAAATATAAAAGGATAATTAGGCAGGCCAAGAAAGAGTCTGAAGAGCTACTAGCAAAAGACATAAAAACAAACAGCAATTTTTAAAGTACATCACAAGCGTGAAACAATCAGTGGGGCCATTGTATGATCGAGGTGCTAAAGGAGCATTCAAGGAGGACAAGGCTGTTGCAAAGAAGCTAAATGAATTCTTTGCATCTGCCCTCTTTGCAGATGATGTGAGGGAGATTCCATTCTTTTTAGGTGACAAATCTGAGGCCCTGTCCCAGATTGAGGTGTCAATAAATTTTGGAACAAATTGATAAATTAAGCAGTGATCAGGACCTCTGGTCACCAGGACCAGATGGGATTCACCCAAGAGTTCTGAAGCAACTCAAATATGAAATTGTAGAACTATTAACTGTGGTACGTAACCTATTGCTGAAGTCAGGGCAGGTCTACACTACTGCTTAAGTCAATCTCAGGGATGTGAAAAAAAACACACCCTCAAGCGATGCAAGTTACAGTGACCTAAGTGCTGTCCACACCAGCGCTATGTCAGTGGGAGATGGACTCCTACCAACATAGCTTCCACCTCTCTCAGAGATGGAGTAATTATGCCAACAGGAGAGTGCTCTCCAATCTGCATACAGCATCTTCACCAGACGTGCATCCGTGTAGCTGCGCTTATGTAACGCTTCTAGTGTAGACCCGTTTTCAGCTGCTGTACCAAATGACTGGAGGGTAGCTAATGGAACGCTGATTTTTAAAAAAGGCTCCAGGGGCAATCCTGGCCATTACAAACTGGTGAGCCTAACTTCAGTCCCAGACAAATCGATTGAAATGATAACAAAGAACCGAATTATCAGATACATCGATTAATACAATATGTTGGGGAAGAATCAACATGGCTTTTGCAAAGGGAAATCTTGCCTCACCAATCTATTACAATTCTTTGAAGGTGTCAATAAACATGTGGACAAAGGTGATCCAGTCGGTATAGTGTACTTGGACTTTCACAAAGCCTTTGACAAGGTCCCTCACCAGCAACTCTTAAGCAAACGAAACAGTCATGGGATGAGAGGGAAGGACCTCTCATGCATTGGTAACTGGTTAAAAGATTGGAAACAGAGGGTAGGGATATATGGTTAATTTTCACAGTGGAGAAGAGATAAATAGCGGAGTCCCCCAGGGTTCTGTACTAGGACCAGTGCTGTTCAACATATTCATAAACGATCTGGAAAAAGGGGTAAACGATGAGGTGTCAAACTTTGCAGATGATATAGAATTACTCAAGGTATAAATCCAAAGCTGACTATGAAGAGTTATAACAGGATCTCAAAAAACTGGGTGACTGGACAACAAAATGACAGATGAAATTCAACGTTGATAAATGCAAAGTAACGCAGATTGGAAAACATAATCCCAACTATACATACAAAATGATAGGGTCTAAATTAGCTGTTACCACTCAGGAAAGAGATTTGGGAGTCATTGTGGATAGTTCTTTGAAAACACCTGCTCACTGTGCAGTGGCAGTCAAAAAAGCGACCAGAATGTTAGGAGCCATTAGGAAAGGGATAGACAATAAGACAGAAAATATCACAATGCCACTATATAAATCCATGGTACGTGACAGCTTGAATGCTATGTGCAGATCTGGTTGCCCCATCTCAAAAAAGATATATTAGAATTAGAGAAAGTACAGAGAAGGACAGCAAAACAGATTAGGGGTCTGGAACAGCTTCCATACGATTAATACAATATGGTGGGGAAGAATCAACGTGGCTTTTGCAAAGGGAAATCTTGCCTCACCAATCTATTACAATTCTTTGAAGGTGTCAATAAACATGTGGACAAAGGTGATCCAGGCTCCAGAATGAGGAGAGATTCAAAAGCCTGGGACTGTTGAGTTTAGAAAAGAGACAGCTAAGGGGGGATCTGATAAAAGTCTTTAAAACCATGAATGTTGAGGAGAGAGTGAATAGAGAAATGTTATTTACACCATCTCATAACACAAGAACCAGGGGTCACCCAATGAAATGAATAGGCAGCAGGTTTAAAACAAACAGAAGGAAGTATTTCTTCACACAAGGCACAGTCAACCTGTGGAACTCTTTGCCAAGGGATGTTGTGAAGGCCAAAATTATAACTGGGTTCAAAAAAGAATGAGATAAGTTCCTGGAGGATAGGTCCATCAATGGCTATTAGCCAAGATGGTCAGGGATGCAACCCCATCCTTAAACCTCTGATTTTCAGATGCTGGGACTGGACGACAGAGGATGGATCACTCGATAACTGCCCTGTTCTGTTCATTCTCCTTGAAGCACCTGGCATTGGCCACTGTCAGAAGACAGAAGAGGATACTGGGCTAGATGGACCGTTGGTCTGACCCAGTATGGCTGTTCTAATGTTCTCATGTATAGACACCCATTGAAAAGATTCCAAACCAGATTCTCTACTGTGATCCTGCCCCTCCCTGCCACTCTGGCAGTAAAAAGGGTCTGGAAAGCTACCAGATAGCTCCAACTGGGGTTTCCCCACCATGTTGGAATCCCCAGCTGTAGCGGAGTCTGCATGGTCAGTTTCTAAGCCACCCACCCTTCAGCTCCTGGTGTAGTTGCAGCAGAGGTCCTGGCTTGGCTGGCATACTGGCCCCATAGGTCCACCGCTAGCCAGTATACTTTACAATAGCCCTCAGTCTAAAGTGTGGTGTATTGAAAACTGTATTGAAGCAATCCCCTTATATCCTAAGGGGTTTTTTGGTCCTGCTTGCAGGGAAGCGTGCGATCTGTGTCCATAGCAGTCTGCAAAGAGCCAGCCTACAACCAATTGGGGTGAGTTGTGCCCATCCACCTTAGGGAGCAGCCTGCTTTGTCTCTCTCTGTTTTGGGTTCTTGTATGTTATCGTTCTGGATTCTACAAAATAAAGTTGTGTTATTGTGCAACTTTCCAGCACAAGTATTTTATGTTTTTCTCTAACTCCTAGGTCTGCATGTTGTGAAGATAACGTGAAGTATACCAGGGCGGTGCAAAACCTGCCTCAGAATCATGGAAAGCACCGCATCCAATTCCTCTCCAGGCCACCTCCACCAGCTGTGATTGACTGACAGTGGGCACAGTCACAACTCTAACTCTCTGTATCAGAGAGATGAGACGGGAGAACTTCTGGATGAGCAGGAACAGAAACAGACAAGAATGCAAAATGGAGCCAACTCTGAGCAAAACAGTGGCACAGGATGAAACTTCCCCAGAGTTCACACACTTCTCTTTCTCTGTTCGATACAATGGTAACTGTTCTGAAGTGCTCCACCCCACCCACAGCCTGCTGCTTGCACTCCTCTTTACATAGCTTGTACCTGGAATCAGGAAGTCTCAGCAGCCAGGAAATGTGAACCCTCTTGTGATTCTCAAGGACAGCAATTTTTTTCAGACCTCAAAAACGGGTTGAGTTCTGGGTGGAAGGTTTAGTCTCCTTTTAGCCCACTAGAGGGCTTCTTGCATCTTCTTCTGAATCAGCTGCGACTGGCCATTGTCAGAGACTGGCTAGATCATAGAATCATGTATTCATGATTCATAGAATCATAGAATATCAGGGTTGGAAGGGACCTCAGGAGGTCATCTAATCCAACCCCCTGCTCAAAGCAGGACCAATCCCCAATTAAATCATCCCAGCCAGGGCTTTGTCAAGCCTGACCTTAAAAACTTCTAAGGAAGGAGATTCTACCACCTCCCTAGGTAACGCATTCCAGTGTTTCACCACCATCCTAGTGAAAAAGTTTTTCCTAATATCCAACCTAAACCTCCCCCACTGCAACTTGAGACCATTATTCCTTGTTCTGTCCTCTTCTACCACTGAGAATAGTCTAGAACCATCCTCTTTGGAACCACCTCTCAGGTAGTTGAAAGCAGCTATCAAATCCCCCCTCATTCTTCCTTTCCGCAGACTAAACAATCCAAGTTCCCTCAGCTTCTCCTCATAACTCATGTTTTCCAGTCCCCTAATCATTTTTGTTGCCCTCCGCTGGACACTTTCCAATTCTTCCATATCCTTCTTGTAGTGTGGGGCCCAAAACTGGACACAGTACTCCAGATGAGGCCTCACCAATGTCAAATAGAGAGGAACGATCACGTCCCTCGATCTGCTGGCTATGCCCCTACTTATACATCCCAAAATGCCATTGGCCTTCTTGGCAACAAGGGCACACTGTTGACTCATATCCAGCTTCTCGTCCACTGTCACCCCTAGGTCCTTTTCTGCAGAACTGCTGCCTAGCCATTCGGTCCCTAGTCTGTAGCGGTGCATTGGATTCTTCTGTCCTAAGTGCAGGACCCTGCACTTATCCTTGTTGAACCTCATCAGATTTCTTTTGGCCCAATCCTCCAATTTGTCTAAGTCCCTCTGTATCCTATCCCTACCTGCCACCGTATCTACCACTCCTCCTAGTTTAGTATCATCCGCAAATTTGCTGAGAGTGCAATCCACACCATCCTCCAGATCATTTATGAAGATATTGAACAAAACCGGCCCCAGGACTGACCCTTGGGGCACTCCACTTGATACCAGCTGCCATCTAGACATGGAGCCATTGATCACTACCCGTTGAGCCCGACAATCTAGCCAACTTTCTACCCACCTTATACTGCATTCATCCAGCCCATACTTCTTTAACTTGCTGACAAGAATACTGTGGGAGACCATGGCAAAAGCTTTGCTAAAGTCAAGAAACAATACATCCACTGCTTTCCCTTCATCCACAGAACCAGTAATCTCATCATAGAAGGCGATTAGATTAGTCAGGCATGACCTTCCCTTGGTGAATCCATGCTGACTGTTCCTGATCACTTTCCTCTTCTTGTAAGTGCTTCAGGATTGATTCCTTGAGGACCTGCTCCCTGATTTTTCCGGGGACTGAGGTGAGGCTGACTGGCCTGTAGTTCCCAGGATCCTCCTTCTTCCCTTTTTTAAAGATGGGCACTACATTAGCCTTTTTCCAGATGGACCACTGGTCTGATCTAAGATTGCAACTTTTATGTTCCTATGAATCAGTGTTCACCCATCCCTTGACAGAACCTCATTGGTTTAGAGGATAGTTTTCTCTACCCCTCCTCCGCTAAGGAAAACTCTGAGCCATATAACAAATCTTACATCAAGTAAATTCCACATCAGTGAAACTCTCAGCCCCACAAGACTGATGACATGGGGCCAGATCCTCAGCTGGTGTAAATCAGCAGCACTTAATGAAGTCAGTGGGGCTAAATCCTGATCTCAGCTGGTGAAAATCGCCATCACTCTAAGGAAGTCAAAGGGGCCAGATCCTCAGCTGCAGTAAATCAACATAGCTGTAATATTGTGGCTGGAGCTACGCTGATGTACCTGAGGATTTGGCCCAAAGAGATTTTAAGGTCTTCGGGCCTGACCCAAAGCCCATTGAACTCAATAGAAAGGCTCCTGTTGACTTCAGGCCTTTATTAGGGTCTGAAAATGTACTCAGTTTTTCTTCTGTTCATTTGCCAGAACGATGGAGGATGTGTTTGAAGGAGCTGTGCACTAGGACAGGTCTCCTGCCTGGAGAGCCAACCGTGATAAATACCACCATCAGAGTTTTCAGACAGACTGAAAGGTCAAAAGAGAAGGAAATCCGCCCAGAGCTCCCAAACTTTACCAGGAAAACTGTAGCTGATGCTAGATCACCTGAGGAAAGAAGAAAATTCCAAGCCTATTGAGCTATCTCTGCCTCCACCCTGCTTAGGGGCCCATCGAAGGGTCTGCATGAGTGTTTGGGGGATGGCCTCTTTTTATTGCGAGAGGCAAGCGGGTGATCACTTGTCGGTAGCTGTGTTCAGCTGGGGAAGAAAAGGTCTAAAGTGCAGCTGTCCTGGAAAAGCAACTCTTAAAACAGCTTTTGGGGGTTCCCTGTTTATTGTCTAGGACTTCCATAGTTGCCATCAGTCATAGGAGTTCATGAAGGTCCTCCCTGGGGTGCAAGGTGGCTCCCCACAGTCATCAGGGGCAGTTCCAATGTCCTCCTCTCTCCCTAACTGACCCTGCAGGCTTCTGTCTGTTTCAATGACCCTGCGTGTGTAACCCTTCTGCCCATCAGAGTTGGCAGCAACAAGGGCCAGGTTCAATATCTAGGGGATCCATTCCAATAACACAATGCAAACCGGCTCGAGTGACCTGGGACAAATATATACCACCCCTGCTGGGCGCCTCCCAGAGGCAATACTTCCCGTCTCGCAATCACCTAGTCTGAGTGTAGCAAAAAAGCCTTTTAATAACAGAGAGAAACAATGTGGCATTATGTTGGGGAAACACCACCAACAGGATTCATAACACAACCCATGAGCAAAAAAAACCCACCCCAAGCAAATTGGGGCATGCCCCTTTCCCTTTGGTTCTTGAGTCCAGCAACCCCAAATCACCCAAAATCCCAAAAGTCCAATGCCCCAAAAGTCTCTGTCCCTGGTCAGGGCAGCCCCAGAGTTCGAAAGTTTATCTGCAGAGCTTTACCTCCCAACCTGGGTGGAGATGGGGGAGGGGGTAAAAGGCACCTTACATGATCTGAAGCTGACCACCCCACAGCTCCATAGACCTTCGCTCCGCTCCACCAGCCACCCCATGAACTGCTTCGCTCAGCTCCGCGGCCCACAAGCAGCTCCCGCCGTCCCACGAATTGCTCCACCAGCCGGTCCACGAACTGCTCCGCTCTGTGTCCCACCAGCAGCTCCCGCCGTCCCATGAACTGCTCCACCAGCCTGTCCACAAGGCACTCCAGCCGTCCGGCAAACTTCTCCACAATATATCTTCAGGCTCCCCCACTACTTAAAACAATGCTCAGTGATTTCAGCTCTTAGTCAGTTCAGCTCTTTGGTGAATTCAGCTTGTAGTAGAGGAGCCTCAGTGCTGGTGCACCATTAGCCCAAAGTGAGCTCAGCAGCCTGTAACTAGACTCCTAATGAAATCAAAATTAGCTCTGATATTCCACAGTGGAGAGAGGAAGAAGTGCAATTAGCATGTAAGGCCCTCACCAAGGGACCCATACCACCCAGTATTAATACTTGTCCCCAACCTTTCTCAATTCACAGAGTTTTGGAACCCATGACCCTTGCCTAGCGAGTGCGACTTAGTTGATGGTGAATCCCTCCATCATAACAAAAGGCCAAGTACAGTTCCAAGCACAGTTCCCATAATCAGGGTAATAACAATTTATTCTTCCTGCCCCAATAACAGAGACACTGGGGATCCCACAGCAGCCAAAGTGACCATTTGGGCAGCTATGGCCTTATTCTAGGCGGGATGGGTGTGCCTATGCAAATGAGATCGGCCCCTGAAGTTCTTTTCCACAACTTGCCACACCTCACCACCAGATGTCAGCGTGGAGCTCATCCTGACACTGCTTACATGAGTATTTTGCAGATTCCCTTGGGTTTGTGCTGTACTTTGGCTGTGAAACGGGTGGAATTTCATTTTAAGGAATAGTCTGCCTACATGAAATCCCTTTTATGTGTTTCGCTTGGCTATGGCATTTTCCTCTCCCTGCCCTGGTTATGTAGCATTTCTGTGTATTGTTAAACAGCCGCTGCACTCCACCCAAGCAGTAGCTGAAAAGTAGATGACTGAAACGGCCGTGCTGGGTGAAGTTAGATGAAAGAGAGATAGGACTTTGGGACTGGGCCTGGTGGGTAAACTTTTTCATTGCGATGAGTGAATTGAATATATTTAAAAATAGAAAACATGCTTCATCAGTCAGCTCTGTTGATTTTATTCATGAGAAGAAGGTGGGTCTTGTTGAATGGTGCTCAGGAAACCTGGGTTCAATTCCCAGCTCTGACACAAACATCCCAGATGACCTTGGGCAAGTCACTTAGACTCTCTGTGCTACAGGCATTGTTTAAGACAGTTTCTCTCACCAGTCATTCCTCTTCCCAGTCACGGCTGACTTGGGCCTTCCACCAAGTACAAGGTCTTGGCTTCCCTTACCTCCTTATGTGAAAGTTCTTTGCCTAAACAGGTTTCTCACCTATATTCAGCTCCCAGAAACTTCAACTCCCCTCCCCCTTGGTTGTAGGACACATCTTTCTCAGCTTGCAAGAGCTCTGGCCCCTTATGTCTGTTTAGTGATAGATGACAAAGATGGCTTCCATCCTTGCTTATATCTTCCAAAGTTCAATGACCTTGGTTCAAGAGGCAGGATAACCCCATGCTGTTCTTTCCCTTCCTGGGGGCATTCCATCTCCCTGTGTGTAAATGGGGCTTCTGTTGTTTGGATTGCTGTACAGGAGACAGGTAAATAGCTGCCATGTTCCCTTTCATCTGGGAGACACATGTTTCTTCCTGTGTTTGGACACAGACTGTGAAACCTAATATCAATGAGTACCCATAGTTCCTTACACAGTGTTATTACATACATTTTATAATGATATATATCATTAATCGGTGTGTCATAGGCTTTCATAACTCTTCACTTGATAGACTTTTGTAATATAGTAATATTGTATAACATAAGTATGGCCTTACTGGGTCAGACCAATGGTCCATCTAGCCCAGTATCCTGTCTTCCAATAGTGGCCAGTACTAGATGCTTCAAAGGGAATGAAGAGAACAGGGCAATCATCAAGTGAACACCTTGCATTTAGCTGTGATGCTCGGCATACCTTTCCCAGACCTGAAGATGAGCTCTGTGTGGCTCAAAAGCTTGTCTCTCTGATCAACAAAAGTTGGTCCCATAAAATATATTATCTCACCCACCTTATCTCTCTAGTAAGGGTAGCAAGATTCGTCCCTTTAATATCATCAGTGGCAGGCACTGTGGGCCTGATTCTGATCTCATTTACTCTGGTGTAAATCAGGAATAACTCCACTGAATCAATGGGACTGATTCCAGTCTCACCCTGGTGTAAATCAGGAGTGACTCTACTGAGTCAATGGCACTCATTCTGATCTCACTTGCAATGATTTCACCTAGGTGTAACTCTACCAGCTTCTCTTCATTCTAGTGAAGTCTAGATCAAAAACTGGCTCAATGGAGTAAGACTAGTTCACTTAAAATTAAGACAGTTGATTTAAATTTAAAATAAAGCATTCTTTTCTGTAATACCCTAGTGTATTTCAATATTGGGTAGAAATATAATTTTCCCACTTGATTATATGGACTGTCCAGAACTGCAGACATGAAACTGTCCATTTTTATAGAGTTTCCAAATGGCTCTTGCTGCTTGCATTTAATTTCAGTTGCCTATTTTATTCCTTTCCAGTTGGCTTTATTTAAAACGTATGAAGGCCCAGAGATTTTGGGGGCTAGATCCTCAGCTGGTTTAAATCGACCTAGCTACGCTGATGTCAATGGAGGAAGGTTGAGTTACACCAGCTGAAGATTCTGCCTCTTGTTCTCACTTCAGCCCAACTTGCAAAATGCAACGTGTGCTTTGAGCTGCACTTGGGCAAGCAAGTTTTCACAGTAACTTCAGAGACGCATGAGTAATGTTTCAATATATCATCTTCTTTCTTCCGGGAGAAATGTCTCCAGCCATAAATGCGTGGCACTTTTCAGCATTAGCCCTTAGGGAACAGATCCTGATACCCTCACTCACGCTAGTGTCCCCACTGACTGAGGAGCGACAAAAGCTCCCTAAAAGTGTGGGGGACACTGGTGCTTGAACCGTGGCCCTGTCCCCCAGCCCCCTTTTCCCTGAGCCCCCACCCTCACGCTGCCCATTCCCCTGAGGCCCCGCCCCTGGTCTGCCTCTTTCCCCAAGACCCCGCCCCCTGCTCGCTCCTTTCCAACTCCTCGCCCCCTTCGCTCACCCTTACAGCCAGTAAAAAGTGAGGGGACCATGACCTCCTGGCCTGCCCTGTTCCGTGCCCCTGCACTGACTTCACAGGTGAGCAAATGGGAGTAAGGGGATTGGAATTAGGTCCTAAATGTAAAGCTATGTTCAGCAAAGGATCACCGAGGGCCACATCCTAGAGGGAGCAGAGCACTCTAGATTCCTAGTGCCTTCAATGGGAGCTGAAGATGCTTTCCACCCCCACAGATCACCCTGAGGCACTGATCTATCGCCCGCTGAGTTATTTCAATGGGAATATTCCCATTCACTGCAATGAGAACAGGCCCAGGCCCTTAGGCAGTTGCTGTTTCCCTGGCAGGAAAGTTTGGAAAACATCAGCCCTGATTCTGACGCCACTTACTCTCCCTGTTGATGATTTGCATTAATGTAGCCACGACCAAAGTCAACACCCCATTGTCCTAGATGCTGTATAGCCACCGAGCGGGAGACAGTCCCTGCCCCGGGGAACTGGCCATCTGAATGCTCACAGAAGGCAGTGGAAGGGAGGGGAAACAGAGGCCAAGCAACCGGTCCACAGCCACACAGCAGGTCGGCAGGTGTGCCACCCATGCCTGCTGAGTCCCAGCTCAGCGGCCTCTCGGCAGGACCCACGGTCCCTTGGGTAGTTAGTGGGGTAACTCCACTGACTTCAGTGGGATTACTGCTGGTGTACGTGAGAGGAGAATAGAGGCTCCTTGTGCTCCCCCATTGTTCTGTCTGTATCCATCTGTTGTCTCTTGTCTTCTACTGAAAGCATGTCTTCACTGCCCTGCAGTTCGGGCTACCGGCCTCCTAAAAGGTTCCCAGTTTGGGTTAAGAGAGTCCTCTTCAAACAGGGTTATATTAACAAAAAGGAGGAGTTTTCTCATTCACGCCTGCAGTGTCCACACGGGGCAGGTACAGCGCAGCACTTTGATGCACACTGCTATTCACCCTCCTGCAAGGCCATGTAGACGCGCCCTGACAGTATAAATCCTGGAGCAGTGACCATTTTTTGTTCTGTGTTTGTACAGCACCTAGCACAACAGGGTGTCGGTCCAGGACTGGGGCTCCGTGGTGCTCCGATACTACAAATAATAATTGTAATAATCAATAAAGCATTGAGGCCCATCAGGGGAATGTGCAGTTCCTCCAGAAATATCTCACTGTCTCCTGCAAAATCTTTACTGGAAAATGACACATAAAGCACTGTTAATTCTCTGTCCCGCAGTGAGCGAGTGCCATGCTCAGCTGGATTAATCTGACTCAATCTGCACAGCGGCAGTTAAAATTCTGCTTTCGCTGGCTCTGTCTCAGCTCTAATCACCTCAATAAGTGGTGTTGTCAATGGTAGAATCATTTCCCAGCTCATCCTCGGAAGAACCAATTAAACTGAAAAGCAAATCTTTCTTCCCCAACACCCACTGCCCTTCCCCTTCTAACTGTAATTATGTATTTGCTCCATAGCCAAAGATATAGTAGGCATCTTACAGATCACAAAGAGATCCCTGCCCCAGACTGCTTACAGTCGGGGCTGGAGAGGACATGCAGCTGAGGGTAAATACAAATGCAAGGAGGAGATGGGGCAGGGCTCTCTTAAGATTATGAGCTATCTTAATTAGTCAACTATGTTTTTATTGCACCCATCCCTGAGGTATCTGTAGTGCAGGTAACTATGCCACTGTTATGATTTGCAGGGTGGGGGAGGCACCTGCCATTCTGTGTCCAGTTAAGATGTAGCTGGTTACAGAGAGAGCTGCATACACTGTGCTCTCTCTCTCCTTGAGCCAATTGTTCTTTCTTCCCCTTTTTCTTTCCCTTGATCTAAAATAAAAGTCATTTGGACTGAAGGTCTACGGTCCCTTTTTGTGAATGAACAACATAATGTAATCTCTATGGGGCCAGATCTTCAGCTGTTGTAAACGGGAATAGCTCCAGTAGAGCTGCACCCATTTACATCAAGGGACGTGATCTGCTCCATTATTATTTGGATTAATTATTTGTATTGCAGTAGTACCTAGAGGTTCCAGCTGAGATTCATAGATTCCAAGGTCAGAGGGGACCATTGGGATTATCGAGTCTGACATAGTACAGGCCAAGATTACACTAGATCAGGATCCCATTGTATTAGGTGCTATACATAGTCATAGTGTAATGCTGACAGACCCCAGTCGTCGGCGGGCAGGATTGAACCGGGGACCTCTAGGAGTTTAGTGCATGAGCTTCTACCGCATGAGCTAAAAGCCAGCTGCCTGTTAGCTCAGGCTGGAGAGCAACTCATTAATCTCTCTCGCTAAGTGGTCTCGGTGCCACTAGATCGGACAGAACCCCACACCCAGGAGGAGTGTGGTTTACAGTAGCAAGAGATAGTCCCAAGCCTGAAGAATTTCTAATAGACAAGACAGACAAAGGAAGTGTTACTGTCCCCAGTTTCCATAACAGGAACTGAGGTGGAGAGAGAGATTAAAGCACAGATCCTGAAGATAATGAAGCCCCTAATTCTCATTGAAACCAATGGGAGTAAGAACCTGCATACCATGAGGTCAGGTCTTAAGTGACTTGCCCATGGTCACACAGGGAATTTGTGTTGGCCCTCTCTGTACAGGGTGAATTTCACCCATTGCGGGGTGGGGTGGCGGGGGGGGACCAGAATCTGGCCTTTAATAGCTTCCTGATCCCACGAGAGGGAATGAGATGAGCAGTACCATCACGGTTCTCTGAACAGAAATCACTCTTGGGAAAAGTTCATTGTTACCTTGCATTTCCTTGTAAGGCATCCTTCTGGAAAGACTGAGCCAGGGCAAGTGCAGCTGGACCTGCAGAGCATAAAAACACCTGCCATTGCAGGGACGCCGAAACAATTTGTGTCGGCGGGGGGGTGCTGAGATTCAGTGAACCAAACTGTAAACCCTGTATATGATGGAAACCACTTCAAACAAAGGGGTGGAGCAGTACCCCCAGTTCCAGCACCTATATACCGTTGTATTTAAATTGTAATGCAAGAAAGCAGCTCTCTTGGCCATATCTATGCTTTTATTCAACAGCCCCTCAAGCCCCTTCAAAGAGCTATTTTCCGTTCTCCACCAGAGAACCCAGAGCTGGCTGAACACACTGGCGGAGAGTGCTTCTCCCTAAAGGTCATTACTCTCACAGGCACTCAGGCCTCATGGGGAACAGGAGCTGGAAAATGCTTTTACAGCTAATGGTGAGTTTGTCTTTACATGATAACATTTATTTTTAGCTTCTGAACTACCTACGCTGTGATACAAGGGATCAGCAAAAGGGAAAAACAGCACTTCTCCCCCCCCCCCATTAGCTTTCATAGTTCCGACTTTTCAAGTTACTCAGCGATGATCTGAGGTGGTCTGTATCCCTCTCCATGCTGTGATGTGCTCAGGACTTTTGAAATGCTAACAAGTTACCTGAGCTACTTTCTGCTTCCTTTTTTTAGAGAGCATGAGCTGGAGGAAAAAGCTAAATGAAGATGGATGGGTGCTCTCTCTTGAAATTGCAGAATGGCATGACTGCAGTGTAATTACAAGGGACCAGGTCCTCAGCCAGTGTGTATCAGTGCCACTCCTCTGATGTCAATGCAGTAATGCTGATTTACACCAGCTGAGCCTCTGCACCTGCAAAAGAACAGTTCTCTGGCACTTTCCTTCTGCAGAACACTTTGTGACAAAGAGGAACCCTCCCTCCAGTAACCCTGGCTTCTCCAAACATCACTGTTTCCAAAGGAATGACTCGCACATGCTGCATCCTACATTCCACCAGGAATGGCTCACTGGTGATCTGAGGACCACAGTCGGAGACCCACTATCCCAGAAGGCATGGTCAAATCCCTCCTCACACAACCCTGCTCTACTGTGATGCCTACAGGAAATCCAACAGCTAAAGATGACTGGGTTGACCTCAAGCAGGGGTAAATTATATTGCTTATTTTTAAAAAATAAAATAATTTAACTGAGCACGATTTGATCCTACAGAACCAAGCATTGTTGTTATTTATTTATGGAATAGGCAACAGGTTGAAAATAAACTTACAGAAGTACTTCTTCATACAACGCACAGTCAACCTGTGGAACTCATTGCCAGGGGATGTTGTGAAGGCCAAAATTATAATTAGATAAGGTCACGGAGGACAGGTCCATCAATGGCTATAGCCGAGATGGTCAGGGACACAACCCAGTGCTCCAGGTATTCCTAAACATCTCACTGCCAGAAGCTGGGACTGGACAACATGGGATAGTTCACTCAAAATTGCCCTGTTCTGTTCATTGCCTCTGAAGCATCTGATATTGGCCACTGTCAGAAGTCAGGACACTGGGCTAGATGGACCTTTGGTCTGACCCAGTAGGGCCATTCTTATGTTCTTATAGTAGAGTAGTTCTTAGATGCCCCAACTAAGATCATAGCCCCATTGTGCTCAGTTCAGGCACATAGTAAGAGGCAGCCGGAAGACATAAAGAGATTACAATCAAACTATAATCCACAGAGGGGTGAAGCGACTTGCCCTAGGTCACAATGGCAATCGAGAAGATGGACGGTCCAGTGGTTTGGGCACTAGCCTGGGAATTGGGAGACCTGCATTTGATTTCCTGTTCTACCACAGATTCGACTCCCCATGTGATGTTGGTCAAGTCACTTAAAGGCTGTCCACCAAGCAGGAAAGATGATGTGTTGCTAACTTGGGGTTAAAATAGAAATGAAGAGCGGGCAGCTTGAATTCAATCCTACGGGCTGAAAAGCAGAGGTGCTGTGTTGTGACTACTATGTTAACCTGAGTTAAGATATGATCTGATTGCTCTCTATAAATATATCAGAGGGATAAATACCGGAGAGGGAGAGGAATTATTTAAGCTCAGTGCCAATGTGGACACAAGAACAAATGGATATAAACTGGCCATCGGGAAGTTTAGACTTGAAATTAGATGAAGGTTTCTAACCATCAGAGGAGTGAAGTTCTGGAATAGCCTTCCAAAGAAAGCAGTGGGGGCAAAAGACCTATCTGGCTTAAGGATTAAACTCGATAAGTTTATGGAGGAGATGGTATGATGGGATAACATGATTTTGGCAATTAATTGATCTTTAACTATTCATGGTAAATAGGCCCAATGGCCTGTGATGGGATGTTTGATGGGGTGGGATCTGAGTTACTACAGAGAATTCTTTCTTGGGTATCTGGCTGGTGAATCTTGCCCACATGCTCAGGGTTCAGCTGATCGCCATATTTGGGGTCAGGAAGGAATTTTCCTCCAGGGCAGATTGGAAGAGGCCCTGGGAGTTTTTCGCCTTCCTCTATGGCAAGGGGCACGGGTCACTTGCTGGAGGATTCTCTGCATCTGGAAGTCTTTAAACCACGATTTGAGGACTTCAGTAGCTCAGACATAGGTGAGAGGTTTATCGCAGGTGGGTGAGATTCTGTGGCCTGCGTTGTGCAGGAGGTCAGACTAGATGATCATAATGGTCCCTTCTGACCTTAATATCTATGAGTCTAAGAGTCTAAGAACACACTTTTTTTTTTTTGCAATGAAGACATTCACCTTAATCTATCTGGGCCTTTGTTCCTCATCCGTTATATGGGGATGATAGCACTTCCCTACGCCACAAGGGGGTTGTTAACCTATGTTCAGGGTTGCAAGCTGCTCAGATAACAGGGGCATATAAGTACCTTAGATAGAAAGAGCCCAACTCTCTTTATTCCCAGTATATTTCTTTAGCCTCTAAGCCACCCTATCTACTCTCACCACGCCACATTCTTATTCATGCTTCCCTCACCATTGTTTGCTCCACCCAATGTGGCATCTGGTTTTAAATTAGACTGTAAGCACTTTGGGGCAGGTGCCATGTCTTGCTAGGTGTTTGCAGAGCGCTCAGCACAAGGGGGGCCCAATCCTGATCCAGGCCTCTTGTGCACCACCACCAGATGTGCAAGGCCCAGGATTGTGCCTGTCATAGGCCCCGAGCAAGCAAACAAAGGCTCTTTGCCCACCAGCCTGTGTGCACTCCTATGGGCAAGGTATAGTCTCACCCCAAATCCTGTTTTCTAAGTGAGATGTATGATAGAAGCCATTAAAGTGTCAACTACCACCACTGCCCACTTACCACCAAGATCTTGGTTATGTGCAGGGAAAACCTGTGATAATCTCAGCCTGACAACGTTTGCACACCCCATTAGCAGGTGCTGGTTTTACTGAGAAAGGATCAAATGGATTCTGCAGGTTCAGCAGGGCAGATCACTGGTTAGTCCACCTGGAGGGTTAGAAAGAGGATCCAGTGCATGGGTTGAGCAATCCTGAAGGAGGAACTCTAGGAACTGCCAAGCCTGGGAAAAAGGTGTGAGCTGATTTTTAAGTTGGAAGTGGAAGCTAGACACATTCACAATTGAAATAAGGCAAAAGGTTTTAAAAGTGAGGGTATTCAACCATTGGAACGACTTACCTAGAGATATGGTAGATTGTTGATCACATGAAGTCTTTACATCAAGATTGGATGTCTCTCTAAAAGAGATGCTATAGCTCAACCAGAAGTTATAAGCTTTATGCAGAAATTATTGGGTAAGGTTCTCTGGCTTGTCTGATACAGGAGGTCAGACTAGATGATCAAAATGGTTCCTTCTGGCCTTAAAATTTATGAATCTATGTATGTTACCTCATGGCTGTTTTGGTTGTCAATAAAGGCACCACCTGGGAAGGGATGAGTTTGGATTTATTATGCAGACTGCGGAGCAAGTGGGAATAGGTGCCTACAATAAACAGATACCACCATGTGGTTGGAAACGGCTGAATCGTTCATGGCGACTGTGCAAGTCATTAGCCATTGATGCCCAGATCCTCAAAGCTATTTAAGCACCTAACTCCCATTGAAATTAATATAAATTAATTAGATGTGTAAATACCGCTAAAGATCTGGGCCTTATTAATTGGACCTTCTCGCTTCATTAAATTCTTTGCTCATAGCACCTGATTACTCTGAAATGCCATTGTATGCTCTATTTTGGGTTCTGAAAAGTGACAAACAAGCCAATAATGCCAAGCCATTCCCACCATATTTCCAAGAGAAGATTTCTTTGCTTTCTCTCTGATTCCCTGGTTCAAAAACAATTTGCCACTCCAGCCTCCTGCCAGGACAGATGGTGCAGGAGAGCCCAGGAATGGCAGATTGCAAACTGAGCTGAGCACTGCGTGAAATGGAAACAGCTCAGTCAGTTGATGAATACGGTGTATTAAAAGTCCGGGTGGTTTAACCATGAAATGCTCTCAGATTTTCCCAGATGGCCAGAGGATGGCAAGGGGCTAAGTTGGCGGGAACATGTGATACCAGCAATAAACGAAATCATGTACTAGTGCAACTGATTTGTCTGCACCTGGTGACTGCTGTAAGAAATAGCAGCCAGTTGGGGTATAAACCTGGTTGTAAAGGGATTTGCATTTCAGTACGTTGTATGCTTCCAGTGTCTGTGGCTCCAGGGCAGTCCTGCCATGCCAGGGCTTCTGTCTTCCTTTCAGTGGAGCTGGAAGCCTGGAAACTCTGGGAGCCCTGGCTTTAGCTGGGGCTCATCTCCCACCTCTACAGCTACCATGGAGCCATGAGTTTGGAGGTCTGGGATGGGCTTCTAAGGTCTACAGCTCCAGGGAAGCTGTCAAGGTTCCTCCCCCACTCTGAACTCTAGGGTACAGATGTGGGGACCTGCATGTAAAACCTCCTAAGCTTATCTTTACCAGCTTAGGTCAAAACTTCCCCAAGGTACAAACTATTCCACCCTTTGTCATTGGATTGGCCGCTACCACCACCAAACTAATACTGGTTACTGGGGAAGAGCTGTTTGGACGCGTCTTTCCTCCCAAAATACTTCCCAAAACCTTGCACCCCACTTCCTGGACAAGGTTTGGTAAAAAGCCTCACCAATTTGCCTAGGCAACTACAGACCCAGACCCTTGGATCTTAAGAACAATGAACAATCCTCCCAACACTTGCACCCCCCCTTTCCTGGGAAATGTTGGATAAAAAGCCTCACCAATTTGCATAGGTGACCACAGACCCAAACCCTTGGATCTGAGAACAATGAAAAAGCATTCAGTTTTCTTACAAGAAGACTTTTAATAAAAATAGAAGTAAATAGAAATAAAGAAATCCCCCCTGTAAAATCAGGATGGTAGATACCTTACAGGGTAATTAGATTCAAAAACATAGAGAACCCCTCTAGGCAAAACCTTAAGTTACAAAAAAGATACACAGACAGAAATAGTTATTCTATTCAGCACAGTTCTTTTCTCAGCCATTTAAAGAAATCATAATCTAACACGTACCTAGCTAGATTACTTACTAAAAGTTCTAAGACTCCATGCCTGGTCTATCCCCGGCAAAGACAGAATATAGACAGACAGACAGACCCTTTGTTTCTCTCCCTCCTCCCAGCTTTTGAAAGTATCTTGTCTCCTCATTGGTCATTTTGGTCAGGTGCCAGCGAGGTTACCTTTAGCTTCTTAACCCTTTACAGGGGAGAGGAGCTTTCCCCTGGCCAGGAGGGATTTCAAAGGGATTTACCCTTCCCTTTATATTTATGACAGAAGCCCTATCCAGTTCCAGGGACAGCAAAACTTCCAGTCTCCCAGGCCAGCTGGATAGCAAAGCCAGCTAGCTTGCAGGTTCAGAAGCCCTGGTGTCCCTGGCCCTGAGGCAATCCACATGATCGGGCTGCCCCATGGCAGGTGACTCTAGGAGCCCTGGCTACTGCTAAGTGAAACTGACATGATACTTGTCAGTTTCACTACTGCTTGCCCCACTCCTAATGAGATCAATAATTGAACAAGCTGAAAAATTCAGGGGGAAGGGGGAATTGTCTTGTCAGCAAGTTAAAGAAGTATGGGCTGGATGAATGCACTATAAGGTGGGTAGAAAGTTGGCTAGATTGTCAGGCTCAACGGGTAGTGATCAATGGCTCCATGTCTAGTTGGCAGCTGGTGTCAAGTGGAGTGCCCCAGGGGTCGGTCCTGGGGCCGGTTTTGTTCAATATCTTCATAAATGATCTGGAGGATGGTGTGGATTGCACTCTCAGAAAATTTGTGGATGATACTAAACTAGGAGGAGTGGTAGATACGCTGGAGGGCAGGGATAAGATACAGAGGGTCCTGGACAAATTGGAGGATTGGGCCAAAAGAAATCTGATGAGGTTCAATAAGGATAAGTGCAGGGTCCTGCACTTAGGACGGAAGAACCCAATGCACAGCTACAGACTAGGGACCGAATGGCTAGGCAGCAATTCTGCGGAAAAGGACCTAGGGGTAACAGTGGACGAGAAGCTGGATATGAGTCAGCAGTGTGCCCTTGTTGCCAAGAAGGCCAATGGCATTTTGGGATGTATAAGTAGGGGCATAGCCAGCAGATCGAGGGACGTGATCGTCCCCCTCTATTCGACATTGGTGAGGCCTCATCTGGAGTACTGTGTCCAGTTTTGGGCCCCACACTACAAGAAGGATGTGAATAAATTGGAGAGAGTCCAGCGAAGGGCAACAAAAATGATTAGGGGTCTGGAACACATGACTTATGAGGAGAGGCTGAGGGAACTGGGATTGTTTAGTCTGCAGAAGAGAAGAATGAGGGGGGATTTGATAGCTGCTTTCAACTACCTGAGAGGTGGTTCCAGAGAGGATGGTTCTAGACTATTCTCAGTGGTAGAAGAGGACAGGACAAGGAGTAATGGTCTCAAGTTGCAGTGGGGGAGGTTTAGGTTGGATATTAGGAAAAACTTTTTCACTAGGAAGGTGGTGAAACACTGGAATGCATTACCTAGGGAGGTGGTAAAATCTCCTTCCTTAGAAGTTTTTAAGGTCAGGCTTGACAAAGCCCTGGCTGGGATGATTTAATTGGGGATTGGTCCTGCTTTGAGCAGGGGGTTGGACTAGATGACCTCCTGAGGTCCCTTCCAACCCTGATATTCTATGACTCTATGATTCTATGAATTGCAAACATAATAAATAAACAAATAAATAAAATTGCAGTCATTTTCATTCTGCAGCCTTTGGAAGGGATCTCCTTTTAGCTTATTCAAAAGTTGTGACAACCGTTTTTATTGAACAATATGTCTCAAATATTTTGGTTTCTAATTTTGGGGGTGTTTTGTTTCATCATTTTTTCCACTCGTTTCCCTGCTTCCCTCCCTCCCCTTTATTCTATTGTTTTTTTCATTTTGCTCCTGGAAAAAGCAGGGGATTGTGAAGGAAAGAAAGAAGGAAATGGGAGAGAGGAAAAAGAGAAAACTGGGAAAAAAAGGAGAGAAAAGGCTCAATTTTTGTGCTTTCCAATTTTGAAAAAATAGAACGTTTTAGAAAATCATAACAATTTCTGATTTCAAAAAGAGGCTATTTCTGCTTTAATGAGGATTTCATATAAACATTTCCACCAGCTTTAATGAACAGTAATCGAGCCCAAAATGAATGTCTAAATATTCCACTTACGCTGAGGAGATCCTAAACCCATAGTCTCCCAGTCATACTAGAACAACCTGTTTAAGCTTCCCTAGACTATTGCATGTTCTTTCTGACCTGCCTCCAAGGCACACTCTGTGCTTTGATGGTTTATTTCGATCACTGACAGGCTGCATACACATGGTCCGTTTGTCCTTGAAATTCTTCTTCCAGCACCTGTTCAGCATTAAAACACAAGACCCTGCAAACAAGCATTTCCCAACCAGACGTGAGGAACGTGGGAAACTCTGAACTCAGATTAACTCTCTTCTCCATTAACTTTTATAGTGGACGGTGTTCTTTGTTTTTGAAAGTCGATTGAATGGCCTTGGTTAAAAAAGGAACAACCTTGAGATTGGTTGCACTGCAAGCAGCTCCTTTTGAAAACAAGAGCTTGGTCCACCTTGCCTCTTTTAGCTTGCTGCAAAATTGTGGCTAGTATATATACCCATTGGAAAACAGTTGCTCTTTTGAATTGTTGTTGCTTGCCTTGAAGGTGCCATGGGGAAGGTATTTTCCTCTTGGAAATGGAGGCAAGAAACATGGAAAAAATAAGAAAAGAGAAAATAAAACTAATTAAACCCGAAATTAGGGGTTTTATTCTCTCCCCCTATGGAAGCTGTTCCATATCCTTACCCTTCTCTGAACCCTTTCCAGTTCCACTCTATCCTATTTGATATGGGGCAACCAGAACTGGACACGGTATTCAAGATGTGGGTGTACAATGTGTTTATATAGTGGCATTATGCTATTTGCTGTCTTTTCTATCCCTTTTCTAATCGTTCCAAACATTCTATTCGGCTTTTTGGCTGCTGCTGCACATTGAGCTGAAGTTTTCAGAGAGCTATCCACGATGAGGCCAAGATCTCTTTCTTGAGTGGTAACAGCTAATTTATCATCATATATGAGTCGCTGGGATTATTTTCGCCAGTGTGCATTACTTTGCACTGATCAGTGTTGACTGACATGTGCCATTTTGTCTCCCAGTCTCCCACTTTTGTGAGATTCCCCTGTAACAATTTGCAGTCAGCTTTGGACTTAACTATTATGAAAAATGGAGTATCATCTGCAAACTTTGAAACTTCATTGTTCACTCCTTTTTCGAGATCATTAACGTATATGTTGAACAGCACAGTTCCCAGTACGGATCCTTGGGGGACCCTGCTGTTTACCCCTCTCCATTCTGAAAAGTGACCATTTATTCCTACCCTTTGTTTCCTATCTTTTAACCAGTTACCAGTTCATGAGAGGACCTTCCTCCTGAGCCCATGGCTACTTGATTTCCTTAAGAGCCTTTGGTGAGGGACCTTGCCCAAGATTTTTTGAAAATCCAAGTTCACCATACCAATTGGATCACCTTTATCCACATGCTTCTTGATACCCTCAAAAAATTCTAATAGATAGGGGAGGCATGGTTGCTCTTTACAAAAGCCATGTTGACTCTTCCCCAACAAATCGTATTTATCTATGTGTCTGGTAATTCTGTTCTTTAATGTAGTTTCTGCCAATTTGCCTGATGCTGAAGTTAGGCTCAGTAATTGCCAGGATTGCCTCTGGAGCTCTTTTTAAAAATCTGAGTTACATTAGCTAACTTCCATTCATCTCGGGCGGAGGCTTGTTTACATGCTACAGATACATACCACAGGTGGCAGTTCTTCAGTTGCAAACCTGAGTTCCTTCTTGGGCGAATATCATCTGGTCCTGGGGACTTATTCCTGTTGAATTTATCAACTTGGTCCAAACCCTCATCTATTCCTTCATCAATATGGGAAAATACTACAGATTTGTTACCCAGAAAAACAAGCTCTGATGTAGGTATCTCTCCCGCATCCTCTGCAGTGAAGACCAGTGCAAGGAATTTATTTTGCTTCTCTGCAACGGCCTTGTCTTCCTTCAGTGCTAATGGCACCACTGATGTTTGGCAGGCTTCCTGCTTCTGATGTACTTAAAAAAATTCTTACTGGGAGCTTTTGTGTCTTTAGCAAGTTGCTTGTCAAATTCTTCCTTAGCTTGGATTATTATACTTTTACACTTAACCTGCCTTCCTGTGATCATCACTAGGGTTTGATTGCCAAACATCAAAGATGCCTCTTTGCCTCTAACAGCCTCCATTACTCTGCTGTTTAGCCATGGGGGCATTCTTTTGGTCCTCTGATTGTCTTTTCTGATTTGGGGTACACATTTCAGGGGGGAATGATAGCTCAGTGGTTTGAGCTTTGGCCTGCTAAACCCAGGGTTCTGAGTTCAATCCCTGAGGGGGCCATTTAGGGATCTGGGGCAAAAATTGGGGATTGGTCCTGCTTTGAGCAGGGGGTTAGACTAGATGACCTCCTGAGGTCCCTTCCAACCCTGATATTCTATGATTTACTCTGATCATCTCTTATGGTGTTTTTTTTTAAATAGCTCCCAAGCTGCTTACAGGCATTTAACCCTTGTGACAGCTCCTTTTAATTTGCATCCTCATTTTTGACTAGTTCCTTATTTTAAAGTTAAATGCTACTGGGGTGGTGTTTTGGGGTATTATCCCCGCCTACACGGCTGTTAAATTTAATTGCATTATAGTCACTATTACTGAGCAATACAGCTATGTTCATCTCTTGGACCAGATCCTGTGCTCCACTTAGGACTAAACCAAGAATTGCCTCTCCCCTTGTTGGTTCCAAGACTAACCACTCCAAGAACCAATTATTTATGGTGTCTAGAAATTCTGTGTCTGCATCATGCACGGAGGTGATAAATACCCGGTCTATATGGGGATAGTTGAAATCATCCACTATTATTGCACTTTCTGCTTGTGTAGTCTGTCTACTTTCCTTAGCATTTCACAATCACCGTTACCTTCCTGGTCAGGTGTTGGCAGTATATTCCTACTGCTGCACTCCTATTGATCAAACATGGCATTTCTATCCATAGAAAGTCTATGGTACAGTTTGTTTCATTTAAGATTTTTACCTTATTTGACCCTATGCTGTCTTTTACGTATAGTGCCACTCCCCTACTGGCGTGACCTACTCTGTCATTCCTATGTATTTTATACCCTAGTATTACCATGTGCCATTGATTGTCATCATTCCACCAAGTTTCCATGATGCCTAATATAACAATATCTTCATTTAATGCCAGGCACTCTCGTTCACGCATGTTAGTATTTAGACTTCTAGCATTTGTATATAAGCACCAGTGTATTTTGTCAATATTCAGTTGCTTAGATGGGAGAGGAAAGAAAACTGTTGACTAAATGAAGCTACAGGGGTAAGCAGAATGTACTAATTACTCATCTGGAATATAGCCAGACCATTGGGGTTAACACCTTTATGCCTGTGAAAATTGGCAGGGGGTCCTTAATGGCCAGAAGTTGTGAGGACTTTGACATTACATTTCATTTGAAAAATACCACCTGCTCCAGCAACATGGCATCCTCTAACACTGTATGGGGCCAGATCCTCAGCTGGTGTAAATCTGCATAGCTCCATGACCCAGAAGCAGTTCACAGGGAAGATCTTCTGCTATTGACTCACCAGCCCTTTCTGCAGAACTTGAGTTTTCCATAAAGATCTCCCAGCCGAGTTCTGCAAAGGACTTTCCGCCCTTTAGGAGACCGTGGCCCTGGCTTGCTTAACAAGGGATGGGTTTGAATCTCAGTTTAAAACCACAGAAGCCTGATGTTCAAACAGAGCATAGGGACTAAACATTTAGCGTTGATCCCACAATGCTTGGGGTCAGCCCTTGGGAGAAGAGGGAAAGTCACGTAGCCAGAGTTTCTAGTCAGCAAAATACGCATGGGAGCTGATCTTGTAACAAAGGGGCGTGATTTGAAAATTACTGGGGCATTTGAGCAGTAAGCAACGCTGCTCCTCCAGATGGTGGGAGCTGTGTTCCCTTATCATGATTATTTGTATTAACGTAATGCCTAGGGGCCTCAACTGAGATCAGGACCCCATTGTACTTGGTGAGGCTCACATGCCTACGTAATGAGAGATGCCAAATTGCATACTAGTTACATAGACAAAGGAAATACGGTCAGCTCTGATTTACAGATGAGGAACACGGGCACAGAGAGCTGAAATGACCCACCCAAGATCAAAAAGGAGGCTTGCAACAAAAGCCTGCAAATGAACCCAGAATTCCTGAGTCTGATGGCAGTGCCTTAGACATAAGCTTTCCTCTGTAGCCCTAAAGAACTCTGGCTCTTGCTTTGAAGGTGAACCCCAAAGTAGGGGCAGCCAGGGCCTATCCTGCCCTAGAGAAAAGAACTCCTGGCTTTCTTTGATCATAAATGCTTCTTGTCTCCATCTTGGACTAATTTATATAGTTCCTTTAAAAGCTTTACAGCTTTGGGTTTGCAAGTCAATAACATTTCCTGCGCTATTTCCTGTAATAGTATAACATATATACTTAGTATAGGGAATATCTAGGGAGAATCGTGGTAAAGTTAATTGCCAAGGCATCTGTAAAGGGTTTAATGGTGACCATTGTATAATGGTGTCACTGTTGCTGACTTTGTTCCACATTTTCCCCAGCCGTTCTATAAAGAAATCCATCCCAAATATTTTATTTGCTGGTTTTCCTCCAGCTCATGTCCTCTTTTTATTCAAATCTGCTGTAGAGAGTGAAGACCATAAGAAGTTGACTTACTCTGCCTAAATCTGCTAAGGTTCAGGCTTTGCACAAAGGTTTTTTTCCCTAGCAAATAAAGGTTTAATAGTTGTGTTGATTGCACGTGGGTTAGTTAGAACACTAACTGATCAGCCAAGTATTGTGTGGGAGCAGACAAAGGGTGATGCATTATTGCAACTAGTGTTCTAGCCAACACCTGTTTTATGAATAAGTCTGGACACCAGTCAGCTTATACTGCTTCAGCAAAAAACATGAGAAATTATGCATAAAATTAATACCTGCACATTTCATACCGATTTTAAAGTCTCAAACTGAGCACCCCACTGCATGGGTTCCCCAAATTCAGCCACTACCTGCACATACATACATCAATCCATCCTGCTCCCCCATCACTCTTATGTCTCCCCACAGGCCATGGCCCTAGCCTTTAAGCTCAGGATACACAGAACACCCTACCAGACAGCTAGAAGGGACCACAGCCTGTGGCGAGGTCAGTTACAGTGCAATCAACATCCGTTTAACCCTTGGCTTGCCTTCTGCAACTGACAACAAAGGTGCCAGTTACTGCACTGAGATCCCCTCCTCCTTTCAAATAGGTCACTGATTAGCCATCAGGGGCTAACAATTTTTGGTGACTGCTCTCCTTGACTAGCTTCAAACCAGTGACCTCACTGTCACCTCTGTCTCTTGGTGCCATCCCCCCGAGACCTGCAGCAGCTGCCTTCCCTTGAGCTTCTGCCATCAATAAGAGCTTATCCTGATCTCATTGGCTAGTGCTGGCCTTTGTGCAGCTCTTGAAGTGTAGGCCTCCTCTCCTTCCCCATGGGTCTCCAGGCACGGGGGTTGATGGGACAGTTTTGGTCTCTAAGTAGGTAAAGTGCTTCGGGGGCCCCCATTACTGTAGTAATGTTTAATGTTTAACCCTGACAGCCCCATTGTGAGGTAGGGCAGTGACATTGTCCCCATATCACAGATGAGGAACTAAGGCCTAGATCCTCAAAGGTGTTTAGAATCATAGCAGCATAGAAATGTCAGGCTGGAAGGGACCTTAAGAGGTCAGCTAGTCCAGCCTCCTGTACTGAGGCAGGACCAAGTAAACCTCGACCATCCCTGACAGGTGTTTGTCCAGCCTGTTCTTAAAAACTTCCAGTGACAGGGATTCCACAACCGCCCTTGGAAGCCTGTTCCAGAGCTTAACTACCCTTAGGGTTAGAAAGTTTTTCCCTAATATCTAACTGAAATCTCCCTTGCTGCAGATTAAGCCCACGGCTTCTTGTCCTACCATCAGTGGACAGGTAGAGCAGTTGATCAATTCGCCATCCTCTTTTTAACAACCCTTCAGATATTTAAGAACCTGGTTCCCACCAAAATCAATCAAGGCGATGTCCATAGAAGTTAGGCGTTTAGTTACCTTTAAGGCACTGACTCTAAAGAACTGGTCCAAGGATCACAGGAAGTCTTAGGGTAGAGCAGGCAGTTGAACCTGGGTCTCCCAAGCCAGCACACTAACCAGTGCATCATCCTTCCTCCGCTTCCTCCTTAGCAGTCACAGTCATCTGTAGTTCTAAATTCACCTGCTGGTGGCCAACCACATGGACTCCCTTCCCCACCCCCCCCCCCATTGTTGGGGACAGCTGCCTGCGGTGTAGATGAAAACCCTCAACCACTCAGATGCTCGAATGAGTTCATACAATGTACAGTCAACCTGTGGAACTCATTGCCAGGGGACATTGTGAAGGCCAAAACTATAACAGGGTTCAAAAAAGAACTAGGTAAGTTCATGGAGGCTAGGTTCATCAATGGCTATTAGCCGGGATCGGTAGGGATACAGCCCCGTGATCTGAGTGGCCCTAAATCTCTGTTCACCAGAAGCTAGGAGTGGATGATGGGGGATGGATCACTCAATGACTGCCTGGCCTGTTTGTTCCCTCTGAAGCACCTGGCACTGGCCACTGTCGGAAGACAGAATACTGGGCTGGATGGACCATTGGTCTGACCCAGTATGGCCCTTCTTATGTTAATGGGTTCTGCATTTATCCAGCGCACCTTTTGGCTGCAACCACGGCTCTCTATTGAAATAAAGATGCCAAGAAAAGGCTCTACTAAAGAGTTTCCCTCTTGCCAATGGAAGAGTTTTTGTTGTTGTTTTTATGCCCAACGCCTGCAAAAAGAGGCCATGACATGAACGGCGTGTTCAGTAACAGCCCTCTTTGCTGTGAGCGTCTGAGCCAAAGCTCATCAAAGTCAGTGGAAAGCCTCCCATTCAGGGGCTGCGAAGCACCATTTAAAGTGGGAGGCTATGGGGGAAATGTCAGATCCTGCCCCAAGGTGGGGGGGACCCTGGTGGGGGTTGGAGAGTGAGCCTGCCCCACACTCACCACACAGCAACTCCTGTCCTATGGAGCTGGCCCAGCTCCCCACTCTGGGCTGTTGGGTTTAGTTATAGTGTAAAGGCAGGGCCCTCCCCCACCCCACCCCCTTCCCAGTACCGGCACCGCTGGGTCACCTGCCCCGGGTTGGACTGTGTCAGACCATGACTCCATATACTTCCATTGATTTGGATTGGCTCTAGCCACGCTAATCGAAGAGACAAAGAGAAGATGAAAAGCTGGGACAGGCAGCCAAAGGCTGGGCTCTGAGGCATTATAAATATAACCCCGTTGCGATGGACCACATTCAGGATTAAAATTGCTAAGGGACTGTCCACAGGGAACCTCAAAGCTGTAACACATGCTTCCACATTACAGCAGTGAAACCAAGGAATAACCTTCATCAAAAGCTTTCCTGTGTGCACCGAAACGACCGAATAGATTTCCACTGCTTGGATTTAGTGGTTTGAGGGTAAATATCTAACTGCTGGTTACTTTTTTCTCATCTATATAACCATGATGTCAAAAGAGGGGAAAATATGTTGTAAAAGGCAAAATTAAAAAACCACGAGAATTTCACATCCCCTGCCCCAACCCCAAACTCTTGCAGATGTGAAATCCAAAGCTCACCTCTTTCCATAAATACTCCCATCTCCAGACCTCAGGACTGTGAGCCGTAAGCCAGGGATGCATTGCTGAGGCGGGGAGGGCTGCAAACGACAGATTTCAAATGGGCCTGTAGTGGGTGGACGTGGCATTCTCGCTTCCTTCTGAATTTGACTGACCAGTGCCGAAAGGTGCAGTTATTCCATGTCCATCACTGTCTCCTAGCCTATTACAGGTCACTTTCAATCTGCTACCCATCACCCAACTTGGGAAGTCTGGTCCACATTTCACAATCCCCCTTGAAAGGATCTCATCCCATATGGCCTGTTTCCTGTATAACGTCTTGATTTAAAATTATCCTGTGGCGGGTAGATCATGAGAAAGACAAGTCTAAATAAATGGGTTAGCTATCTTTGTTAGATATGGCCCCAGGCACCATGGTATCTGAACCCTTCACAATCTTTAACATAGTTAGCCTGCCAACACCCTTGTGAGGTAGGACAGTGCTAATGTCTTGGGTCACAAAAGGGAAATCAAGGCACACAAAAGATGGAGATCGTTCAGAAACTCCGTAAAAGAACACGGAATAGAACCTGGCTCTTCTAAATCCCAAACTAATCCCTTAACCACGGGACTATCCATCCTTCCTCCTGCTGATAGGTAAGCGTTTAAGACAATATTTTATTCCATCCAATAAAAAAAAACACAATTTGAGCCCAGAGAACCTGCTTTAGCTTGAAAACCCAGTGTTCCAGTCAGCTGTAAACACCTAGGAACACACAAAAGATGAGACATTGTTGCAACTAATATTCTAGCCTGCAGCTATGTTTTATGAATAAGCTTCCCTGCACTGGTGCAGCAAAAAAGCCTGGGATATTGTGCATAAAATTCACATATGCATATGGAATATCAGTTTCAAAGTGAGCAGCCTGCTGGACAGAGGCACCAAATTCCTGTTTATCTCATGCCCAACAAACTCCCTTTAACCCAGCTTATCACTTAACACCCCTCCCACCCCCTTCTCCAGCTCAATCGATTGGAGGAAACAGGCTCAGTCAGGAAAGGTCATGGCTCATTTGAATCCCACTCTATAAATTGGCAGGATATTTATTTTATAGTTAAATATTAAATCCCAAATCTCTCACACCTCTGACTGTGTTCTTGCTATTGGCGAAAGCTGCCTTTTAATAGATTGCTGCGGGGCGGGGGAATTCTGTGTACATGAGCTACATTTAGGCCCCGGTAACTGTTTAAAAAACACAGGAAAATTATTTCTGGAGAGGAGCTGAACAGGTCTGGAAAAACACTGGCACCTTTAGAAACAGGGGTCTCTTAGAGTCCAGCAAACAAGGGGGTAAGCGGGGAAGGGCAGGAGATGGGAATCCCTAGGCAGTTGGCAGCAATTCAGGGCAGCAGATTAGTGACCTGGGAGTCATTTCGCCGCTACCACCATGAGCGTAGTGTGACGTTCACTGTAACCAAAAAATCTTTGCATCTTATTTCCCTCTGCTGAGTCAATCACAAAGCGAGTGTCTTTTCAACAGTCCGATGGGACGTCCCTTTCACCAGGTTTTATTGGTCATTCTCACCTCAGCAGCACAGAAACGCTTGTTTTGGCTCCAAGGGCAATTAACCTGAATACAAACACCCTCATGACATAGAATCATAGAAGATCAGGGTTGGAAGGGACCTCAGGAGGTCATCTAGTCCAACCCCCTGCTCAAAACAGGACCCATCCCCAATTAAATCATCCCAGCCAGGGCTTTGTCAAGCCTGACCTGACATAAATGTGCCAATGATAGCGGGCAAAATGGTTCAATGGGTGGGCCTCAAAAGGAGGTTCAGGTCCACGGTCCCCAAAATGAGGCCTGGCCCTTAAATGTGTGGGGAACGGGGTTCAATGGGGAGCTGCAGATAGAGCTGGTTGGAAAATGGGGGGGATTTTTCCACAGAAACCATCAACTTTTTCGTTGAAAATCCAAAAAGTAAAAACATTTTTGCCAAAAACTGTTTGTTTGGGTTTTTTTTTTTAAAGTTTGTTTGTTTTTTTGTTTTCTCATGGAAAATCGAAAATGTGCAAGGGAAACAAACACTTTCAGTGAAAACGTTCTTTCCACTGAAAATTCACTTTTCCATGAGCCACACTTTCCTGTCAATCCTAGCTACAGGCGTTGAGCTTCTCTCATGATCAGTTCTGACTGCTCAACATCCTCTTGTTGTTGTTCTCAGTCAAAACAGATGAGCCAGACATGGTTCTCTGAGGGAGCTTCTGGATGAAGCGGGGTGCAGCTTGGATTTTGCACTTCCTGTGGAATTCCAAGGAGTTGAAATCTTTTTCTGTTCAGAAATGGAAAGAAAATCAAAACATTACCAAAAATTTCCCAAGGCTCAAAATGCCTCAAAAATTTCATTTTGCCTCAGTTGAAACATTTCATTTTAATCAAACCAAACCATTTTGCTCTGATTTCAACCTTTTAAAAATGCTTGTAAATATTTTTGTAGCAAAACAAAGGGATTTCGTTTAGAAAAGCCATTTCCAAATGAAAACGTGAACCTTTTCATTCTGCAAACGTTAAAATGGGACACTGGCATTGTTGAAAGAAAAGGAGTACTTGTGGCACCTTAGAGATTAACCAATTTATTTGAGCATAAGCTTTCGTGAGCTACAGCTCACTTCATCTGATGCATACTGTGGAAACTGCAGAAGACATTATATACACAGAGACCATGAAACAACACCTCCTCCCACCCCACTCTCCTGCTGGTAATAGCTTATCTAAAGTGATCACTCTCCTTACAATGTGTATGATAATCAAGTTGGGCCATTTCCAGCACAAATCCAGGTTTTCTCACCCTCCACCCCCCGACACACAAACTCACTCTCCTGCTGGTAATAGCCCATCCAAAATGACCACTCTCCCTACAATGTGCATGATAATCAAGGTGGGCCATTTCCAGCACAAAACCAGGTTTTCTCAGCCCCCCCCCCGCCACACACACACTTTTTCCAAAAACCACACACACAAACTCACTCTCCTGCTGGTAATAGCTTATCCAAAGTGATCACTCTCCCTACAATGTACATGATAATCAAGGTGAGCCATTCTTTTTAAACTTGGATTTATGCTGGAAATGGCCCACCTTGATTATCATACACATTGTAGGGAGAGTGGTCAGTTTGGATGAGCTATTGCCAGCAGGAGAGTGAGTTTGTGTGTGTGTGGGGGTGGAGGGTGAGAAAACCTGGATTTGTGCTGGAAATGGCCCAACTTGATTATCATACACATTGTAAGGAGAGTGATCACTTTAGATAAGCTATTACCAGCAGGAGAGTGGGGTGGGAGGAGGTATTGTTTCATGGTCTCTGTGTATATAACGTCTTCTGCAGTTTCCACAGTATGCATCCGATGAAGTGAGCTGTAGCTCACGAAAGCTCATGCTCAAATAAATTGGTTAGTCTCTAAGGTGCCACAAGTTCTCCTTTTTTTTTTGCGAATACAGACTAACACGGCTGTTACTCTGAAACCTGGCATTGTTGAAACGCTTTATTTCAGCGGGGGGCAGCGAACAAAATGTCATTGAAATCAGCACTTTTTAAAAACCTTTTGATTTCAATTATGACTTTTTTGGTCGAAAAATGATTTTGACCAAAAAAATAAAATAAAATAAAATAAAATTCTGGCCCAATCTAGTGCTGAGTACTTTGGAAAACTGGATGCGGTATTTGGTAAAGCACATTGGAATAGTTAAAAATATCAACTTTTGGACAACATTTTAAAATTAAAACAATAAAATGGAACATTTGGAGATGATCTGGGGAGGGGGCAAGGTACATTCCTCCATTTTTTTTGCCAGCTGTAGAACTGGTTGAATTTGTACAACATTTCAAATTTTGTAAAAAAAAAAAAATGAGAAAAATATTTGAAAATGTTGCTATCTTTTGAGTATATTTTTATTAATAATATTTATTTAATTATTATTTGTATTCCCAATAGCGCGTAGGAACCCTAGTCATGGACCAGGACCCCCGTTAGGTGCACCTCAGTGATCTAGAGGCCTAGATGCATAGGCATGGGAACTAGGGGGGCAGAGGGTGCTGCAGCACCCCCAGGTTTTACATGGGTCTCCTCTCCCAGCCCTGCACCTGGGGCTCCGCTCCTGGCCCCGCTGCTTGCCCTGTGCCCAGGGTCCTGGCTGCCTGCCCCCGCCTGGGTCTCTGGTCCTGGCCCCGAGCCCACCCCCAGCTGTGGCCCCAGCCTCAGCCCCCTTACCCCTGTCCAGGTTCCCCCCTTCTGGAGACACGGCCCTCCTCCCGGCCCCAGCTCTGGAGGGGGTGGTGGAAAGGGGTGAGGGGGCTGGCTTTCTGCACCCCCACTATTAAAAGTGTTCCAGCGCGCCTGCCTAGATGGGGACTGTAGGTTGCTGAGTTCTTTAGAAAATCTGGGCCTGGATGTTTATCCTACATTTGAGAAAGACAAGGTGGGTGAGATAATCACTTGTATTGGACCAACTTCTGTTGGTGAGAGAGACCCGCTGGCAGCTTTCAAGCTCCAAAGAGCAGAAGAAGAGCTCCGTAGAACTCCAATGCTTGCCTCTCTCACCAACAGAGGTCAGTCCAATAAAAGATACTACCTCCCAGACCTTGTCTCTCACATATCCTGGGGCCAGCATGGTTACAACAACACCATAGCCTACATCTAAGCATTTTGTGCCCAAGAGAATTTGAAGAACAAAATCCCCAACAGCTGAACTTTAAAAATGTTCCCAACTTTGTGTGCAGGAGATGAGAAAGAGAATGAAGTTAATTCCCATGACTCTTGGCTGCAAGGTAGTACTGTACCTAGTTGAGCTTTGAGTTCACCTCATTTTGGGACCTCTATCTGCAAGGTGCTAAGCACATTCAACTCTCATAGTCCAAATCCAATATTATTAAAGAATAAAACATTATTTAAAAAAGAATACCACGTCCAGCTGAAACTACAGTGGGATTACAAAATGCTCAGGGCTGAACGTGGCCAGAATAAATGAGAATTACAGACCAACTCATGCAAAAAAGTGCCATAGGGCCATGGTTTCCCAGTGTGTTTAAAATATTTATCTTGATCTCTATTGATCTATACTCCTTAGATCATGTCACTAGAAATCAATAGACTAAACAGCGCCTGCTTACACTTGCAATTGGTCCAATATGGAACAGCTTCCGTACAAGGAGAGATTAAAAAGACAAGTTTAGAAAAGAGACGACTAAGGGGGGATATGACAGAGTTCTAAAAATTCATGACTGGTGTGGAGAAAGTAAATAAGGAAGTGTTCTTTACTCCTTCTCATAACACAAGAACTAGGGGTCACCCAATGAAATTAATAGGCAGCAGGTTTAAAACAAAGATAAGGAAATACTTCTTCACACAACACACAGTCAACCTGTGGAACTCATTGCCAGGGGATATTGTGAAGGCCAAAAGTACAACTGGGTTCAAAAAAGAATGAGATAAGTTCATGGAGGATAGGTCCATCAATGGCTATTAGCCAAGACAGTCAGGGATGCAACCCCATGCTCTCTGTGTTCCTAAACTTCCAACTCCCAGAAGCTGGGACTAGATGACAGGGGGTGGATCACTTGATAAATTGCCCTGTTCTGTTTATTCCCTCCGCAGCATCTGGCACTGGCCATTGTTGGAAGACACTGAGCTAGGTGGACCATTGGTCTGACCCCATATGGCCGTTCTTACGTTCTCTTGCTTATGTTTTGATTATTAATTATTATTATTATTTATATTAACACCTAGAGACCCCAACAGAGATCAGGGCCCAGGGACATTAATGGAAAGCCTCTTGTCGACATCACTGGGATTTGGATCATGCTTCAAATAAACAGGAGACAGACCCCTGCCTCAAACTGCATGCACTGTAAAGAGGGGAAAAAAGCAGTGTTAACAGTCCCATATTACAGATCACAAGCTAAATACGAGTCAACAGTGTAACACTGTTGCAAAAAAAGGGAACATCCTTCTGGGATGTGTTAGCAGGAGGGTTGTAAGCAAGACACGAGAAGTAATTCTTCCGCTCTACTCCACGGTGATTAGGCCTCAACTGGAGTATTGTGTCCAGTTCTGGGTGCCATTTCAGGAAAGATGTGGACAAATTAGAGAAAGTCCAGAGAAGAACAGCAAAAATGATTAAAGGTCTAGAAAACATGACCTATGAGGGAAGATTGAAAAAATTGAGTTTGTTTAGTCTGGAAAAGAGAAGACTGGGAGGGGACATGATAACAGTGTTCAAGTACATAAAAGGTTGTTACAAGGAGGAGGGAGAAAAAATGTTCTCGTTAACCTCTGAGGATAGGACAAGAAGCAATGGGCTTAACTTGCAGCAAGGGCGGTTTTGGTTGGACTTTAGGAAAAACTTCCTGTCAGGGTGGTTAAGCACTGGAATAAATTGCCCAAGGAGGCTGTGGAATCTCCATCACTGGAGATTTTTAAGAGCAAGTTAGACAAACACCTGTCAGGGATGGTCTAGATAATACTTAGTCCTGCCATGAGTGCAGGGGACTGGACTAGATGACCGCTCGGGGTCCCTTTCAGTCCTACGATTCTATATATTGGAAACTGAGGCATAGGAAGATCAAGGCCACACAGAAAGTTTATGCCAGGGCTAATAATTGAACCCAAATCTCCTGAGTCCCAGTTCAGTGCCCTAGCTTAAAAACAATCCTCCCTTTCCTGGATGCTAGTAATGAAGATGAAGAAACTGATTGAGTGAGGCCTTCACTAGGGGCCCACTCCTGCTACATGCCGAGTGGCTCTGTAGAGCTAGTTGAGCAACTTGAATGACCCGAGGACACTTGGCACTGCTCAGGCGGGTCTCTATGCTTTGCAGACCCCCCTAGTGTATTATTTCTGAAGAGTGACATTCACCCCTGTGCAGACACCCATCACAAGGTTCATACATCACTTAAGCCCTATGTAAGGCCCACATGGTCCTTGTGGTGGGCCTCTGCTTAATTGCACCCTAAGCAGTGCAGAGTCTGCTCATTTGAGAAGCTGCTGAGTCATCACCGGAAACACAACCCCCAAACGAGTTGTGTTTTCTCGCCCTTTTTTTAATTTCCCTGGTTTCCTAGGGCTCATGTGGGTGAAGGATATTTGCTGAGTGAGCTGAAGACCAGGCCTGCGGATTGTGCAAAGACCCTCTGAGAAAACATTTGTCCACCCTTAGGAAAATATTTAGCTTGTCTGTCCTTTCCCATCCCCACATCCCTTCATCTCGGTGCACTGTAAGTCATGATAAAACGCACTGGCTATGACTTCTCCAGGAAGCCAGGACTGGGTGAGGAAACTGCCCCCCGGGAAGCAAATTCACCCAGAATAGGCAAACTGATCCATGTTTAGCACCGGTGTGGGGGCTTGGGTGTAGCCCAAAGCTGTTTTCTTTGGCAGAGTCACTCTGTCACCAGATGCTTTCAGTCTCTCTGAGGTTTCCTTCTTCCATACGGTAGCTGGCTCTTCCTTGATATTCTAGCTCCTTTCCCATGTGGGAAAACAATTCTTTGTGTATCCAGCGACAGAGGGAGAAAGAGAGAAAAATAGGACCTTTCCATAAAAAATAACCCCACTCTCCACTAAATCTCCGGAGAACTCTTCCAAGGACAGTGCCCTGAGATAGACTGGGTTTTATGAATAGCCAGTGGCTTAAAAAAAAAAAAAAAGGCGTCCAAAGCAAAACTAGTGATCCTAATCCTCCTCCCTTACATTACACACATCCTTCATTGAAGAAGAGAGAGACTGCTGGCTTCTACCTGACACTGGAGATGGTATTTCCTTTTCATCTTTAAGTTATACGAGGCAGATCACCCTGCGTCCCAGCCAGCATGCAACTGGGGACCTACCCCATATTGTTGCTTTGCTTAAACACTGTGTCTCAGCTGGGTTCCTGCCTCAGCCTGCCTTGCTCTGGAGTGTTCCAGATGCCACGTCTTCCACTGGCATTGTCGTTTCCTTCACACGCACCCTGCTTACAGGGTGACACACATGCACAAAAGTACATGGGCATATCTGCCCCAGCCAGCATGCATGTGGCATAAACCAAAACATGCTCCTTTAAATTCACCCACAAGCATGTATTCAGACCCACCTGGAGACAGAGACCCATGTGCACACCTGGACTCAGACACACACACACAATCATGCAGATTGCCCACAGACACCAAAATACACCTGTACGTATAAGTGCACATATGCAGAGAGATACATGCACTGCTAGACACAGCTGCATGTAAAAACATGTGTAATTATACATATACTCACTCAGGTAAACACAGTACCTACACACATGGAAAAACCTGCACACACCTACTTCAAACACACATATGTGTGCGTGTGTGGGGGGAGTGGCTTCGGTCATTAGTAGGCGAGGTGTCTCTAAATTATAGTATCGTAGATTCTGACAAGAAAGAGGATTCCCTAGAAGGTAGGAGGTAGATGTTCCGCCAAGAAACTGGGAGTTCATCTGACTCCAACCTTCCAGTTCACCTTGATTCTAACCTCCCCAAGCTGAACTGAAAAGAGCTCCAGAGCTGAGCAAAATTTTTCAGCTGAAACTTTTTTGGGGGAGGGGGAAGGGGTGCTAAAAATTTAGATTCAGTGACACCCAAACGTTGGGCAAATTCATGTCAGTTTCTCTGAGGTGTTTGTGTCAAAAAAACCCAACACAAACTTCGGAAAAAGTCAAACTGTTTCATTTGGACATTTTTGAAAGGAAACGGGTTTTGTTTCAAAATTTCCTTCAATTTTATTTTTAAAAATTCAACAATGTTAACCAGCGGTTCAAACAAAAACAAAATGTATGCTTTCAGGTCCAAGAAATGTCTCATTTCACCTTTAGAGATTTTTTTTTACTTTTTGATTCACCGAAAATTTTGAAAATTTTTATTTTTCACCCAAAATGATTTTCTTTCCCAATTTTTCAGAATTGCTAGCAAACTGATAAATCTAATATTTGCACAGCTCTAATCATGAATTTTGCAGCCTGGTCAGTTTCAGGATAGCAGCCTACTATTGCAGGAAGCAGGTGGAGCCACTTTTTTAGCTCACTGTGACATACCAGGGTACGATCCAGACCAGTGAAGGGTTGTATCACCCATGTCCTGTAAACTGGGGTGCCTTGCAATGCATTGCTGTTGTAGCATCCAACCTGGACTTTTCAACATCAGCCACCAGTATGCAGGTCACTCTCGGATGTGTTTGTGTAACTGCAGCCTGCCAGTCACATCTTGGCTTTCACCAGCCTTTGTTATACTGCAGGGTGACCCCAACTTACTCCTAGTCCCAGACCTTCCCACAGAAATTTGTGTCCTATACTGCCCAGCCCTCTCCTGGACAGTCCAAATATATTAAGTCTTTTATTCCTTTAACGAAATAATATACAGCATATTCCCTTATATAGAGTTACCTGGAAACTTCAATTTACACATACTGGATTAGATAAAACAATAAAACAGATTTGTTAACAACAAAGAGAGAGATTTTAAGTGAGTACAAGTAATGAGGCATAAAAGTCAGAAATGGTTACAAGAAAAATAAACTGAAAAGGCTTTCTATTGCCTAACTTAACAAACTAGGTTAGATTCAAGCAAAGTTTCTCACTACATGCTTCCAGCAAGATTACTGATCAAACTCCCCCAGAGTCCAACGGCTGTGTCCTTTGTCTTCTCAGTTGCAGAGAATGTCATGGGCAGGAAGAGAGAGACGTGTCCCTTGAGTATTTGTCCCTCCTTTTTATAGTTTCATTTCCAATCTTGAAAAAACATTTCCAGCTGAGAACCAAGAGACAGACAGTCTATGTGGAAGGATGTTCCCTGCTGTTTTTTTCACCTGTTTGAGCTTTCTTTGTTTTCCCTTCTTGCTTGATGACTCTGTTTACTGCTTATATGCAAATTAAGCAGTGCACACATTCCTTTGTTGAGGACAGACCTCTTTGCCAACTTCTGCCTGAGCAGGACTGTGGGGTTTGGAACATGTGTTAATAGCATCATACCGGGGGATCTTATAAGTTCATGTACAATGTTGCCACACATATTTTATCAGGACAATACTGACCAGCAAATTATGAGTTTCCAGATGTTACCTTCCAAGGCCTACCTTGTACAATGATTGTTACAATAGTGTGTAGGGTGTATTACATCACACTCACATGTAAGAGGTCTGTGTTGCACTGCTAGAGTGTGAACCCTGCTGATGAGCTCGCTGAGGGGCAATGGGGTTGTTACACCAAAATCTCACAGCTTCTTCTTCGACATCAAAACAGCCCCTGAATCTTTATCCACTGCTCCATCCATTGCCTTTTCTCTCCACTTCCTTTGGTTACTGAGTTCTCAATGGCTCTTTGAAGTGATCCTGGGCACAGAGCTGTCTGTGGCTGCTTCATATAAAACAGTGTGTCTTAAATTAGCTTTAGTGAGTTTCCACAGCGAGCTGCTCCGTTTTCTCGTTGAAAGAACTTCTATTAAGTTTTCGGTTGGTGGCTGTATTTAATCCCAGCCCGGGAGCAGCATGGAGTTGTCAACACACCTAAGACACACCCGAAGCCACCCACAATTACATATATTTGATACTCAATATAACCCTCATTGAGAGAGAGTATTTGTGAATTATTCTACAAATATGTGTGACCCTAAGAGCCCCTGAATGGCAACTGGCAAAGGGTTCGTTGTTCTATAACAGCAACTCCTATCAGGCCAGACAAACTCACTACACTTAACGCTGATTTAATAGTATTTATCCAAAAGGGGTTGTGTGAGGCATCTAATAAAAGGTTATGTCACACTGAGCTTCATGACTGCAGTGAGATGTATGTACAAGTGATATGTAAGAATTAGCAAAATATAGTTTGCAGTCTGCGTCCCAGGCAGGGTTGGCAAGCAGGTTTTGCCAGATAAAGTCATGAATCTACATCCACCTGCCTGCCTAAGTTCATATGTCAATTAAGCATTGTAAGCCAACACAAAGGGAACCTGTTTTACACAGGGAATCAACACGAGGGTGTGAAGACCAGGAAAGGATCCAAGTGGGTTAGCCTATCTCTGGGACAAAAGAATGAGTTTTGGGGAAAATAAACAGAAGCAAAAGGGCATGTTGTTATCCCTCACTGAGGTAGCCAAAAGGACAGCGCTTTTTGTATTTGCGAAAGATGGATCCCATTCAGGTTGAGTAGTGATGCTGGGGAATTGCTGCAGGGGAGAAATTACTTTAGACAGGGATTTTAGCCTGTTGAAGTTAAGGTTAGACTCTCAGAAGTGTGTTATCCTTTTTGTTTTATATGTGTGAGCAGGGTCTGAATGAGCTCTCCCCTGACATCTAGTGACGAGCTGTGAAAAAGGACTTCAGGAGCTGATCTCGTTTGCATGGGCACACCCACCCTGCCCAGGTGCTCAGCATGATGGGATTCCTTGCCCAAATGATCACTTTTGGCTGGTGCTGGATCCCCAGACTCTTTGTTATTGGGACAGGCATAATAAAGGGTTGTTATCCTTGCTGTGTGAATCAAGGGCAGCAGAACTGTGCTTGGCATACCCTGATTGAGGGGCTCACCCTCAACTTACTAGCACTCCCTAGGCAGGGGACATGGGTTCCAAAGCCCAGTGAGTGGAGAGAAAGTGGGTTTTGTGTAAGGGGTTATATTGCAATCATGTAATAAAAAAAACCAAAAGAGTCTGGTTGAGAGTCTTGTTATGTACACCAGAGCTGAAATCATTGATATCTATGTCTAAGCGTTAGACCTACTTTGGGACAGTGTCTCTGATGCAAAAGGTTGCTTAATGTGCACCAGCAATGAGGCTTCCCCATTAACAGCTGAAATCACTGAGAGCTGTGTTAAGTGGTGGGAGCTGAAGACATCCTAGTGAGAGGGTGCCCTGTGGAGAGGAATGGCAAGTGAGTCCCTGGACAGAAAAGTGAGCAAGGTGTCTTCTTACGCGCTCATCCACCCATGGTGGGAGGTGAACTTGGCAGATGCACCTCTGGGCCTGCACTGACCAAGGACAACAATTGTGAGTGGGGTGTGGAAGAGACAGGCACATTGAAGGGACTTGTGGTTGATGGACTTAAGAACCTGAGGGAAAAGGACACTGTCCAACTTACTTGGGGGTGGGTCTTTTGCTCATGGTTTATGTTATGAACCCTGGTTTGACAAAGATGGTTTGACAAAACAATGAATAGGGATGTTTTGCCCAAGACATCAGGAACAAGGGAAGGTAACAAACAAACGTCATGATATACGTAAGGTGGCATGTAAATTGTGTATGTTAGTTTGGTTTAGCCTATAAATGTAGGGGTACTTCGCCTTCACTCTTTCTTTGGCCGAGGGGGCAGCAGAAGCGCCCGCCTCCAGCTGAGCCATTCCTTGCCACAGGCACTCATGTGTGAGCGTATCTGTAACCATGGAGCCAGGGCACCAGGACTGTGTCGTGATGCCAATTAACCTGGCCAAGTGCCTTTGTCACTGAACAGTGCCTGTGGTCTTTCTTTATAAGTAACATCAAGGTCTGGGTGAACGAACGTGCTGCACTATCTACTTATAACGTTGAAGCTTCAAGGACAGAAGGCCGGAGCAGCCTAACCAGTGTTATTGCGGTAATGACGTTCCAGACTTCAGTACTTAACAACAACGAGTAGTATTATCGAGACCTGCTAACCCAGCTAGCTGTATAGGGCTGGACAGCACACTGAAGGAACACACAAGCATGTAAGCCCACTGACAACAGCCATCACAAAAACAAGCTGGAAAGATGTCAAAGGGTACGTCTACACTGCATTGTAAACCATAGGCGCCGAGTTTCTAAGCTGCAAAGGGGTGCTCCCCCCAGCTCCACCCAGGCCCCTTCCCCCAGGACCCCACCCCCACCCTGCTTCTTCCTGTCCTCACCACGTCCCTTCCCTGCCCATTTCCGCCCCCTCCCTCGAGCAGGCTGCGCCCTTGCTCCTCCCCCATCCCCCACAGCGCCTCCTGATACCGTGAAATAGCTGATCTGCGGCAAACATGAAGCTCTGGGGGGAGGGGGAGGAGCTGATGGGGGCATGTCGGTGGGTCAGAACCCACCATTATTTTCCCATGGGTGCTTCAGCCCAGGAGCACTGACGGAGTTGGCACCTATGTTGTAAACTCAGCGCTTCCAAGCCTGTGACTGAGCTTCCTCACTGTATTGTAAACCTGGGTTTACAATTGCTCGACCCAGGTCCCACAGCTGTGCTAACATGTCCATACCGCACTGCACAGATCTTCCGGCTCGGGTCTGTGGCTTGAGCTGAAGATATGCCGCAAAATGACAGAGCTTGGACCCAAGTCACAGGGGGACTCGGGCTCTGACCTTCCCCCACTCCAACAGGGTCCTAGCACCTGGATCATGAGTGCTTGCTGTCCCTAGTCACCCTAATTTGTGTGTGGACATAAGTGAGGCTTGGGCTCAAACCTGACTTATGAGGAGAGGCTGAGGGAACTGGGATTGTTTAGTCTGCAGAAGAGAAGAATGAGGGGGGATTTGATAGCTGCTTTCAACTACCTGAGAGGTGGTTCCAGAGAGGGTGGTTCTAGACTATTCTCAGTGGTAGAAGAGGACAGGACAAGGAGTAATGGTCTCAAGTTGCAGTGGGGGAGGTTTAGGTTGGATATTAGGAAAAACTTTTTCACTAGGACGGTGGTGAAACACTGGAATGCGTTACCTAGGGAGGTGGTAGAATCTCCTTCCTTAGAAGTTTTTAAGGTCAGGCTTGACAAAGCCCTGGCTGGGATGATTTAATTGGGGATTGGTCCTGCTTTGAGCAGGGGGTTGAACTAGATGACCTCCTGAGGTCCCTTCCAACCCTGATATTCTATGATTCTATGATTCTGAGTCAGAGCCTGGGCTTAGTGTACAGTGTAGACATATCTTAGAAGGCCAGCTGTGCATCCCCCTATGCCAGGACACCTGCTCTATAAGGCAAGTCCAAGCCACTTTAATCACCTGTGGGACTCACCATCAGTTTTGCACTTCTCATGCCTGGGCAGCCCAGAGAGCACTGTGTACCTGCCATGGGAAGCATCACTTGGCAGCATCCTTGTGAAATTCCCTCAGAAGCTTGCAGAGGATTGGCGTGAAGAGCAATAGCACAGCCAAAACAAAGAGTGTGGCCGAGCAAATAGGGACTGGGCCTCAGGAGACCCTGGTTCAAATTCTGGCTCTGCCGCTGAGTGACCTTGGGCACGTCTCTCCCCGTGCCTCAGTTTCCCCAGCTGCAGTAAAGCAGTTTGAGATCTACTGATGAAAAGCAAATTATAGGTGATTATTACATCTCCAGCAACATGATCTGGCAAGAGGTCCCTGTTATTAACCCAGGAGGTCATGTAAGCTCCCAGTGGAGCTCTGTACAGGCAGCAGCTAGCAGGCTCCCTTTGTGCAGGCGGCGGGGGCCGCTCACGGAGAAGCTGGAAGCTGAGGCTTACGGAGTCCCGGCCCGGCTGGTGCCACGTGGCTTGTCTCGGCAGCGAGCTGGCTTTCGCCGCACGTGCAGGGGGCGTTTGTCACCCTAGCCAGCAGTGAGACCCACCCCCCCGCGCCCCCCCAGGCTAAGACAAGGAGAGGTGGGAAGGGATCAGCCCCCTTACCCCCCACGAGCGGCCGCAGGGTCGGCATCACAGCATCGGGCTCATTTCGCGATTGCCACACGGTCCATGAAATCGTGTTTCCCCGGGGCCACAGTTACCAGCCAGGGGCGCCCAATGCGCCCTGGAAACCAGCCGCCCACCCGGCGCCGAGTCTTCCGCAGCCGGGGTGCCGGGGTGGGGGGGGGGCGCACACAGCCCGGCCCAGCGGGGCGGCTACACCCCGGAGCAGCCTGGGCGCGCGGGGCCGTCCCACGGCCACCGGCCCCGGCCCGCGCCGTGAGCCGCTTGGCCGCAGCGGAGGTGAAGCCACCCACGCCGCTCCCAAGCCTCGCCCTGAGCCAGAGGCTGCTGCTATAAAAAGATCTGCGAGAAACTTGGCGAGTCTCCTGGCCCCATTTTAGGGGAAAAAAAAAAAAAGAAAAAAAAGCAACGTTCTCCGGAGAGGATGTCGTTTTCTTAAGCGGGGGTGTGGGGGGGGGGGTATTATTTGTTTATTCTTGTCAGCTTGTGAGTGACTCTTGCGCTCATGATGGCCAGGGGCTGTAACGGCACGTCCCGGACAAGCCGAGCACGGGCTGAGCACGCGGCGAACCTCCAGCCCCCGCCCGCCGCCGCCGCCTCAGCGCAGCACCGCCCGCCACGCCGGCCCCGGGCCCACAAATCGCTCCGCGGATGCACCTCCCCCGGCACAGCGCCTCGCCCCCTCACCCTGTCCCGCCGCTTCACCTCCTTCCGCCCCTCCCTCAGTCCCGCCCGCGAGCCCTGCGGCAGCCTCCCCCCCTTCCCTCCCTCCCTCGCCGTTCCCTGGGCGGGACTTTTCGGCCCTGGGCCGCCTCCCGCGCTCCTCCCGGTCGCTGTGTGAAGTGGGTGAAGCGGGGGCGTGTTGCCCTACATTTGCAATGCACCCCTGCGGCGCCTCCTGCTGGTCGTGGGGGAATCAGCTCTTGCCAGCGCGGCGCGCCCTCTGCAGGCCGGTGATCCGCACGGCTCTGCCCCCCCTTCACCCCCCCCACGTGTCCCTCACAGACCCCGGTGCCCCTTTCTCTGGGTGCTGCCAGGGGGCAGCACCCCCCCCCCCACTGCTGCCTCTGGCTCTCCCCTTCCTGGGGAACCCCCAACCCACTATCCCCACCTTGCCTCAGTCTGGGCTCCTGCCAGTCATCACCAAGCCCCCGCGCCGTGGGGCAGACTGCCGTCTAAAGGCCACTCATCTAGGCAAGGGGGTTCGGACCGGCTGCCTTCCTCCGCCTCCCACTACCTCCCCCGCTCAGCCTGCTCCTTCCCCAGCACGGCACCACCCTCAGTACCCGGGCGGGCGGGCAGGCCCTGCTCTCTCCCGGCCTGGCGAGAGACCCCTGGCCCGCTGGCTCACAGCCTTTTCATACAGGCCAGCTGGGACCTGATTGGGGCATGGCCCAGCTGCGGCTGCTTCCCCAATCAGCCAGCCACAGCCCTCTCCAGGGCTGCTTTTAACCCCTTCTATTTTAGGAGCAGGGTAGCCACCCGGCTACAGGCGCCTAGAAAATGACAGGGATGCGAGGTGGGGAGGTGCCCAAGCTAGTCAATGGGAAAAGCCCACCAGAGGGGGGCGCCACCCCGCTCTCAGAGTTCGGCACCTAAGTCCGGCCTGCTGGGAGGTGCCGAGGTCTGCTTACGATCCACAAACCAGCGGGAAGATGGGCGCTCACCCTGCCGGTCCTTCAGGAGAGTTCACACAAAGCAGCAGGGGGTTGGAGGACCACTTCCCTTATAACCTGTAGCCAATGGTCAGAGTACTTGGGTAGGGCGTTTGCCACGTCCCCCAGCTCAAGTCCCGCCGGGATTTGAACAGGGCCGTGCTACTTCTCGCGTGAGTCCCTAACCACCAGGCTCCAGAGTCATTCTGACTCCTTCTCTGGCCCAATTAATATTTAATTATTCAGTTACTTAATTAAAATGGACCAGCTGCAGTAGGAGAGACTGGGGCAGACTCCATGGGAGACTATCCCAGGGTTTAGAGCACTTACCTCTGAGGTGGTAGATCCCAGTTCAATCCTCCCCTGAGGTGAAGAGGGGACTTGAATGGGAGAGGGTCTCCCACCCCCAGGTGAGGGTCTCCCACCCCAGATGAGTACCAACCAGTGGGCTAAAGGTTACAAGGGAGCTCTTCCCCTTCCCCCGGCCCAGCTGTTTTGCGTTGAACCCGCCTGAGGGGCTTCATCCAGTGGGTCGGGCCCCGCATGCAGCGTAGATGGCCAAGCGCCCATCTTTCCGGGGTTGTGAATCGCCCTGGGGCCCAGCTGGGAGAGGGGCGCCTCGAGAGAGGCAGCAGAGCACAAGCCCAGAGGCAGACACATCGGCGCCTTGGAAATTTCGCTGCACACACTTAGGTGCCAAGTGAGGTTAGGTGCCTACAGCATTCGGCAGGAGTTTTGTGCCGCCTAAAACTGGTCCTCGGGCACCTAAACCTGTGATTTAGGCACCTAAGTCTAGGGTGTATTAGCCTACGGACCTTTGTGGGTCCCACCCTAAGTGCCCAATACCAACAACCCATCTTGGGGTCTGGTTAAAATTCAAAATAGATACAGAAGACCCTCTTCTGAGCAGCCGCTCCCAGGCCTGTCTCCCCAGAGTCTGACCCTGCACTTTATCGCTGCAGGACCCCTAGACTTTTCCACCTGGAGTCTGCCACAGGCTCACAGCAACCAAGTGACCCTCCCAAACCCTTCCACCAGCCAAGGGTCTCCTGCAGGGGCCTCCAGAGCAGAGTAGCTGTGGCCACAGCTTCTTCTCTCTCTCTGTTTCCTGGCCCTTTCTGGCTCTGTAGAGATGCCAGCTGTTCCCTAGCACAGTGGTTTTCAAACTTTTTTCCTCGTGACCCAGTTGAAGGAAATTGTTGATGCCCGTGACCCAACATAATTATATCTTTTGACCAGAGTTTTCATAAAATCATAATATTGCAATACATTCCAGCTTAACCCACTTACATAACTAACACTAAACACTAGCATTAGTAAGCCAATGGTAAGGAGTCTGGTAGGTGGCCCAGGGTAGGACAGAGGGTGCTGAGGGCTCTGTCTGGGGCTGAGGGCTCTAGGGTGGAGCTGGGGATGAGGGGTGCAGGGTGCAGGAGGTGGCTCAGGGCTGAGGCAGAGGGTTGGGATGCAGGGGGTGAGGGCTCTGGCTGGGGGGGGCGGACTCTGGGGTGGGGCCAGGGATGAGGAGTTTGGGGTGCAGGCAGGCTGCCCTAGGGCTGGGGCCAGAGGACTCCCGCAAGCCCTCTCCCAGCTGGCAGCAGCTAGTCCTGGGGAAGGGCCTCTCTCTCCCTATGCACGGAGCTCTAGGGGAAGGGTCCCTCTCTCCCCACTGGCAGCAACATGCTCCGGGGCCAGGGGAGAGGCCCACAGCAGCCCTGCAAGCCCCAACTTGTTCCCCTTCCCAGTTCCCACCCACCCCCTACCAACCTCCTCTCCAGGTCCCTGCTGCGCGGCAACGATCGTTATGATTTGAATCAGCAAGACGACCCAGTGTCTGACATTCCAAGACCCAGTACTGGCTCGTGACCCGTACTTTGAAAAACACTGCCCTAGCAGGCCCCTTAAAAGTTTATTCATGAGCCACAGTGGGCTGGACCCAATCCCTCTTTAAGGGCCCAGCTCTGCTGGTGCTCATGACTCCTAACGAGCGATGCTCTTTGGTCGTCTAGTCCTGGGCTCTCACCCAGTTCTGCCAATGACCCTCGGTCCTTTCCTGCAGTGTTACCCACCCTCATGGTTTTATTGTGAGACTCCTGATGTTTGGGGTTTTCTTAAAGTCCCAACTCCTGGAGTCAGTTGAGTGTGTCTTCACACTGGGGTAGGAGATCAAAGTTTGGATTTCAGTATAGTTTTGTAATCTGCACCTTGAGCTCAGCGCCCTGTGGTGAGGGGAAGTCCTGGGGCCAGAAGCCTCCTGATTCCTGCATGAAAAGGACGCCTGCCAGCAGCAGTCAGCAGCCCCTCTGCAGTGACTGAGGAGTCCAGAGTCCTCTCTGAACCTGAGGCTCATTCACATAATTATGAGTCACTATCTTTTAGTTAGCTAGTCAGGGAAATTGTTTGGGGGACCCTCTACTCCCTGAACTGTGTCCTCAAGCCAAGGGGTCAGGGTTTGGGGATTTTGTTATCTGCTGCCCATTAAACCTGCAGAGGGACTTACCACCTTATCCCACTTGTGAGTCTTTTGGGCTGTACCGAGTCCAGTCAGCCACATTGCTAACTGCTGCACAGAAGATATCATGGTCACAAGTCATCGAGGGCCCCTACAAAGTTTGTGTACCAATGGGATACTCATTTTCATTGGTTATATCAGGTCACATGACTGGGAAACATCACAGGTAGTATGAGCGTGGGCACCGGTGACCCTGAGAATAATGTTCTACCCTGTTAGGTTATATTTCTCTCCTGTTTAATATAATGACTGTGTTCAATATATTGTAGGTGCCAGGAAGGAGCAAGGAGGGGAGAGAGGCACTGCCAAATAACTTCCTATGGAAAGAGAATAAAGAAGTTACATATTGATGAGTGGGTGGCAGGATCCAGAAGAACCCAGGCCTGTCCATCACAACCTGTAAGCAGATTGGCATTTAAGAAGGTAACTGGGTAGATAGGGGTTGCTATGTACGCAGCTTCAAGTCAGTGCCGCCAAGGTTCTATCAGTTGCAAGTGTTTGCAAAATATTTTATATATAGAAGTGCGTAGCAAATTTCATTGTGACCTAAATCATTTTGGGGACTTGTCTAGAAGGCATCTAAGTGATGTTTTGTCTCCCCTTGGAGAAAATGGCTGAGTTTTATCTATTCAGTTGGACCTACCCAGAATCTCAGCTCTAGATTCAGATCCAAGTTTGCATCTTGAAACTGTACAAACCGGCTCAATAGAGCCATAGGTTTTAAGGCCAGAAGAAACCACCGTGATCATGGACTCTGCATTCCTGCATAACACAGGCCATAGAAATTCACCCAGGGATTCCTGCAGTAGAAGGAATTAAGCTCTCAAATGTACGAACACAGAATCCAAATGCCCTGCCATAAGATTTGGAATGCATCTCAAACCACCACATTACAGAAGGGTGGGAACCATGATTTTGTTATGCCCATCACAGCAATGAGAAATTGAGACCCCATCTGCAGTTCAGACTTGTGGCTTTAGCTATGGCCCCTCTCTAATACACACACACACACACACAAAATGCAGCAAACAAGGAACAAAGACCCCCCCTCCCAAATGAGAAAAGAATGCTTTAATGAGAAAAGCTACAGTAACAATAGGCATGTATATTAGAACATTCTCCAATCTGAACCGGGACAGACATTTCACTTACTCCATCATTCAGGCTGTTGACCTGGAAGAGACCTTTATGGACAAGGTGGACTTTTTTTGTGACACCTTTTAACTGACACAAAAACAAGTTAAAATGCCCACACTTCATGCCAGAAAAGGGTTTTTTTTCAGGTTGAAACTAACTTGCACCTTCTATATCCCAGAAGCTGGTGCATTAGGTTGCATTTGTTGGCGCATTGGTGGGTATTACGCATATCCCTCCCCCACTTTCCCTCAAGGTCCAGTACACCCCCAGACAATATTTCCTGCCCACCAGAGAGATCTTTACACTAATCAGTGTTAATTCCACCTATTCCAGCTTACTTCTGAGCTAACTTTGAAGCCTCAAATTCCTCCGGACGCAACAAATGCAAAGAGATGGATCCAGTTGTGTTAGGGGGAAAAAAATCTCTGCTACATTTCAGATCTTCCAGTTCTTTTTTGGTATGAAATAAGTGAAATATCCTTCCCCCCAGCCTATATGATTCAAGTCGCTGTTTTATCTTAGGTATCAGAGAGCAATGAGAGTGCCCAGGTACTCAAAATCCAGACCCCAGTTCCTTCTGATTGCCACATCTCTGTAAAGGCCACCCATCCTCCATGAAAAAAAAAATTATCCAAATAACTTCAGGGCTGGGACATTTTGTAGCTTTGTAACAGGAATCTGGGCTGGCAAATGAAGAGACATTCCGTTACGTCAAAATCCAAGGCCAGCATTGGGGGTTCATCGGAATCTGTCTTGTCCTAAAAACAAAGTTATTTTTAAGCACGAGGAGGGAAAAAAACAGCAAAAAGCAAAGCCCCAAGCAGCTCCAGTTTCTCTTGGATCTGCACTCGGATTATCAATAATGAAACATCAAACTGATTCTCACTCCAATGTTATTATTTATATTGCAGTAATTGCCAGAGATTGGGGTCCCACTGTGCTAGGCACTGTACAAAGTGAAAGACAGTCCCTGCCCTGATGAGCTAAGGGTCTTAAATAAAAACACAGAAAAGGGAATAGAAGAACAAAGAGGCAAAGTGATTTTCCCAAGGACATATGGCAACCCAGTGGCAAAGCCAGGAACAGTGAGTTATAGCCCAGTGTCCTATCCTCTAGACCATACTGTCTCCCTATCTTGTTTCTTATATTGCACTCATTACTCTTATCTGACCACAGTTTCCATCCCACAGAGAGGGAACAGCATCGCCTGTGCCTTGTACCTTTTCTGAGTTATTAGCGTAAGAAGTGAAAAGAGCAGCAAATCTGGGAATGCTTCCCTACGGCCAGGCTGAATGTGAAGCAAGAAGAGCTGGCTGAGATCCAGAAAAGCACTTGGCCCAGAGATCTAACAAAATAAACTGAGGATTCACTAGCAGAGGATGTAACAAATTATACTTTATTATCAAGAGTTTGCAGCAGCCGGTTGGAGAGTAAGTGGAGGGACCAGTCTGTGGTTGAGAATAAAGATGCAAACAGGCAAACTAGTGGTGATAACCCATGATCATAAACAAGAAGAACACAGATGAGCTTAAGCTGCTATATGTGGCTCCAGATCCATGCTTCCCTCAGTGCTTGGGATGTTCAGGCCTGATGCTTTGGTTTGACCTATTAAACAGAGCCACGCTCCTAATTCAAATTCAGATCCAAACCTCCACAAAACTCGAATGGATTCATGTCCAGGGTTTGGAGTTGGCTTGTTATACCATTAGGGGTCTGTTATACATTTGGGCTCCAGATCTGAATTTTCCCAAAGCTGCGGTGGGGTGACGTGCATTCGATTTGGGACTATCTCTAAATAATAATCATGATGCATTATGTTAGCTGTGGGCACAGTCCATTCTGGATGTGGGCCAGCAGGATTTTAAATGTGCCAGGCATTTGCTAAAACAGTGTGTACGTAGGGATGAGAGAGGAAGGCCCAAAAGAAAGAGAACTGGACAGTGACAAGAAAACAGCAGCCGTTTAAAGCCAACTCACATTTTAGTGGCAAATTATATTTTGGAACAAAAGTATTGGAGACCTGGACTTGACTCCTACTGAAATGAACTCAAGCTCTAGGGCCTCAGCGAGCACAAATCCAAAAAGCCACTATTCTGCTGTCCTGTCCGTGGGTTGTGACAGTGCCAGATCTCACAAGCTAAGCAAAGTTGGGCCAAGTCGGTGCACGGGTAGAAAAATAAACCAAAGCTGAAGAGAAAGGAACTGGTCCAAATGAAGCCAATCTCTTTCCCGGCCTATCAGATCCTTTGCGAAATAAGTGGGGTGGTTGGTTCCTAGGTCAGACTTTTCCCATGGGCTGTAAAGATATCAATACTGGGATAAGACACTCAGAAATGTTTTCCAGGAAAGGATAAAAAAATGATGGGCAGTAAATACTGGAAATGAAGTTCAGCCAGTTTGGCATGGCGAGACTTGCGTTTGGGGTACTTAAACTCTATTGTGGTTTGGAGAACACATTACTGAATGGGAGGCCAAAGGTACTGCCTGGAACAACTGAGGTCTTCATCTGGAAAACTGGGATAGCTGCCCATAAAGGTGGAGCATCTGTGTTGTGAATGGCCAGTAATTCTCCTGAGGATCTGGGTTTAGAGACATAAGATTGAGTTGCTTCTTTCTATTTAGACATCATTTTTCATTCACCCGTGACTTCCTCCCTAATCGGTTTCTTCTCGACTTCCCTACAGGGAAAGACTATGACAGCAAAGCCTTTAAATTACACAACTATATTTTCAAAAGTGATGAGTGATTTTAGGGTCCTCAGTTTTCAGGTGTTCAGCTTGGGACACCTCTTAAGGGGCCTGATTTTCAGAAAGTGCTGAGAGCTCATCTTCTGAAAGTGAGGCCCTTTTAGGGTGCCTTACATTGGAGTATCAAAAATGTAAGCACCCTAAATCACTAGATAGTTTTGAGACGGTAGGTCACAGGGTCATTGTACTTTAGTTCCAGTGCAGTGTGGAAAATTATGTGTAACTCCCTTGAATGGAAGTTCTCAGCTGAGTTCCTCCTACAGTCCACTGAAAATTTTCATCCCCTGTAACTGATCATTTGCATTTCACGCCATGATAGGTTTTCCAAGCCGAACTCAGAGACATAGATAGATTCCATGCTCCCCCTAGCCACCCTTCACCCTCTTCTCAAAGGCCTGTATTATGGCATCTAGCAAGAGATAAGCCAAAACTAAGGGTGAGTTTCATTTTACACCCCCTAAAATTGGTGGGGTGGGTGATCAGACAAATAGTTATGAATTGGGCCTCTCATTATCAGTGTAATGGAGATAAATTATTTCCAGCCTCTTGTGTAATAAACTCTCGATTTAAGAGCTGAAAATCTAGCCCTGAAAGATTTCATCTCTGAAATGCCCTCACACCCAAAAGTGCTGTTTTCCAGAACAGAGATGGAAGAGCAAATTGGAAATATAACTCTGGACAAAACTGAAAAGAAAACATAGCTTCAGATTTCATAATGCTCATTCACAATAGCATTTTTCTTGTGGTCTCCTGAAAATGATCTGAAGGGGATAAATATCCCTATTATATAAACTGAACAAGAGATACCACTTCACAGTGGAGGGGTAGCTGGCCAGGCGATTCTCCTGTGTCCAGAGCATCTTTGACAGTGGCTTTGGAGAAAACGGCTGAGTTCCAGCTACATGGGACCCCACCCTATACCCCCAAGATGAGGCGGAGGCTGCAAAGCCAACAGGGGAAACTGAAATAATGGTGGGATTGGGGGATGAAGAAGGAAGAGGCTCACCTAGTGTTCAGTTGGACATGATGTGCTTCACAAAAGCTGGAATGAATAGAAAGAGATAATTTAGCATCTATTTCCTTCACTTCAGGAGCATTCTGCATCTGTTCAGCACTGTTGTTATTTAATTCCATTCCCCACTCATCGTTCTGCATAATTAATACAATTTAGCTTTGTAAATAAGCCCCCAGGTGCCATGGTGGCAAGTGCTCTACAGATCTTTAAGATAATATCTACAGTATGTTCTAATGGTCTCTCTAGCCCACATCTGAGTGGCCAGCCTCAGCTGCTTCTGTGGAAGGTGCAAGGAATCTCATTGAGGACAATGGACTTGAACTGCATCATGGCACCCAAACTTTGGGGAAGGTCAGATTCAAATCTTAGCTTTGGGGTTGAGGCCCATCATTGCGCCAAACTTTCACAGGCTTACTGACACCAAGCCTTGTGAGATGAATCCAACCCTAACCACCTCATACCTTCATAGTTGATACAACCATTGGCATCTTCCTGGCCAGCCATTAGCTTATCAACCTCCTCTTCACTCAACCTCTCACCTGGATAGAAAAAAACAAATTCCTGCTCAGTGATTCGGAGTGTCCGAACCATCACTTGGGTTGGGTAGTGGTCACCGTCCAAAAACTACCTACACGATAACAGCACCTTCTTACTCATCTTAGCTGCTATCTGTCTGTTTGTCTGTCTTCAAGTCATAGCTGCTGACTTGGTGTAGAGAAATCAAACTTTGCAATTCTCATACAGGTGTGGGAGAGACACAGATTCTATGCTACTTCACATACCTGCTTCATTTCACACTGAAGATCTAAGTAGCAAAAAGAACCTGGATGAAATAAGGTATTGGTAATGTGTGTTTTTAATACTCAGTAAGTGCTCAGGTGCTATGATGATGGATGCCACATAAGAAAAGAGAGAGAGAGAGAGAGATCCCAAGGTGAACTTGCAATACTGAGTGTTAAAAATCCACTTTAGGGCTTGCAAACAGAGGAAATTTGACCTAAAAGCCAGTGACTCTGAACAAATATGGAAATCCCCACCATATCTTTTTCACATTATCACTTTTCTAAGTATAACCATACTTTAGGGGCAAAATCTTAAAGCCCTGAGGTCCAGATTTTTAAATATGTTTAGGCACCTCACTTCCATTGAAGTTAATGACATCAATTAAAATCAATGGGACTTTGGCATCGATGGGACCTTTTTCCCCTCAGTTTTCACTCAAGAAAAACTCATAGTAAAGTCACTTCAGTTTAGCTTTGAGTTTTAGATCCAGGAGGGATCCAAGATGTAACACAGGACCAGTGCTCTTTCAGGGTCTGCTCCCGCTGCCACTGAAAGCAGTGACACAACAACTATTGATTGAATTGGTGCTCTTGGGAGCGAAGCATGGAGCCATCTGGAGAGTTAACAGAGACTAATTTATAGAAGGAATTTATTTTAGATAGTACTAACTATGATTATGATTTACAATGTTGCCAACTCTGGCAATTTAATTGTGAGTATAGTTTTCTTAAAGCCCCAACTCCGGGAGTCCTGTGATTAAGTGAGAATCTCAGCTCTCGTTTTTTCTAAAAAAGTGAGTTTCTAGTTGTAGGGAAAACCCTGAGAACATGACCCAGGTTAACCTAATTGCTCTGAGATCAGAAGACAAATAAAAAGAACCGAGTTTATTTTTAAAAAGTATCATGTATTTAAACTGATGGCATGATTTTTGAGTACTTCAGGTTAGCAACACCGTGATTAATATATTTATGGTAGTGCCTAGGGACTGCCTAAGAATGCGGCCGCATTGTGCTAGGTGCTGTAGAAAGAGTAAGAGACAGTCCTGGCCCCAAGCATCTTACAGTCTATATAGGCAAGACAGTTTCAGGGTAGGGGACAAGGAGTATAACACACAATTTGTGATGGTTGGCAACTGTCATGTTAGTGTCAAAGTTTTTCTTTTGAATTCTGCTCTATTAGGAGGGGATCAGAGAATGGAAAGGCAAGGGGAGGGAGAGAACTTCAAGAAGGAGGGCAGGGCAGGGCAGAAGAAAGAGAAAAGAGAGGAGGGGAGAACAGAGGGCAGTTGGAGTGAGGCTGAAGTGAAGATATTGTGGGTTGGGGACAACAGTCAGTCAGCACAGGGCAGAGGCTGTCCAGAGTCCAACCTGTAGGAAGCATCCAGATGACATCATCAGTGCCTGGCCAGTCCCTGCTACAGTTTCTGCACGGGCGGCTACTCTGCATGCCCCTGTCCACACAGCAGAGGCTGGAGCATGGGTCCTATTGCCTGCATCAGGTGGATGGGAGTTCTCCCCTGTACTGTACTTGTTCTGTGGGTGGTCCCGGCTGGGCCCCATCTCCCGTCACCTTCCCCCAATGTTGCAGAGTCTGCACAATCTCTCCTGCCCCTTGGTTAGGATTGAACTTTCCTGCCCAAGTGACCACAACTTGAGCTGAATATTTAGCACATTCCCTAGCTCCCGGTCGCACCTCTCTGCCCACAGCCTGCCATGGTGTCTGCCCCGAGCCCATTCCTGGCTCATCCGCTTGTCTCCCCCTCTGCTTCCTGGCACCTTAGCACGTCCCATTTGAAACTGAAGACTGGCGCGGTGTCTGCTTTAAAATCTGAATTCTTCGTGACGGCCCCATCACAACTGCACTGGACCAATCTGGATTTCAACACTGGTGTAAATGAGAGCAGAGTCAGACTCATGGACTAATCACATGAGGAAGGGAGCTTCTTCCTCTCTCTGGGCCCATTTCTTCTCCCAGCCTGTGTCTGTCTAGTCTCTTTAGAGTGTAAGCTCTTTGGGGCAGGGACTGGCTCTTTTTATGTGAATGGGGCCTTGGTCTTTACTGGGACCTTTAAAGCAACACCATAGTAGCAGTATGTAATAATCACCCGGAGCAGGCCCACAATGAGCTGTCTAGCAATTTTACCTTGCTTCACATACCTTTTGCAATGAAACTTCAAAGTTGGATGCTGACAGAGCGGCTACATGCCTGCCCATTGGTGTGTAGAACGGCCCAAATCTTCAGCTGGGATAAACTGCTGGAGCTCCATCGAAGCCAAGGGAGCTGCACCAGTTTTCACTGGGTGAAGATTTGGCCCTGCTCAAAAGTCCTTTGAAGTCAATGCAAATGTTTCCAGTGACTTTCATGGAGTTTGCTTAAGGGTCTTATTCAGCACCGTATGTGACTGCCAGGAAAGTATGTTGCAAGTAAAGGGTCCGCGGATGTGAAGTCACACTCAACAGGTTTTCTATTAACTGCTTAATGGCGAATTGAAAAGCTTTCCCCCCCTGAAACATAGAGCCAAATACATGTAAAAAGCCACTTCAGATCGGCTAATCAGTAACAAGATATGTGTGCCGATTTTAAAAAGGTGGGGTCAATCAGTTTTTCAGCTGGAAAGTGAAATTGTCAGGTAGCTTTAGCCAAATATATAGATGGCATTTAATATATAAATATACTGGTCAGGGTTCACCTCTGTGTTAATCCAATTTTACATCATTGATTTTGGGCACATTGGGCCAGCTGGTGGAAATCTATGTCATTCCACTGAACCCAGATTTACACCAGTTGAGGCTCTAGGCCATTAATTCTAAATCTTAATCTGAATAAAAATGCACTGACTTTTTTGCTAACTCAATGATTTTCCTTTGGACTGAAATATTCCCCACCAGGGCTTGAAAGCCAGACATTACAGTGTTGTGCTGGGTCAGGAGAACCAGAAAGGGGAAATGTCAAGCTAAAGAAGTGAAATTGACCAAACTGAGCAAACTAGTTTCTTTGTCCAAGATGCTTTGAATGGACGCAGCTCCCCTGACCTCACTGACATGGGCCCACGTGCCTCGGCACTGAATTTGGTCTAGGGTGACCAGATATCACGTGTGAAAAATCAGAATGGTGTGTGTGTGGTGGTGGGGGTGGGGGGCGGTAATAGGTGCCTATATTAGACAAATCCCTGAATACTGGGACTGTCCCTATTAAAATCGGGACTCTGGTCACCTAATTTGGACCCCAAAGTAAACAAACACCATACATGGTAAAAAGGGAATTTGACATTTAAAATTCTATTTTAATCTTCTCAAGTGTCAGTAGCAGAGATGGGCCTAAAATGGAATGCCTTCATCATAAGTCTATGCAACTAAAGAAAAACAACAAAGACACAGATGAATTTTTCACAGTTTACAAAGAAAGTGTCTTCCAGAGCTGGACAATTGACCATATAAATTAACAGTTGTCAGGGGGAATAGAATGATAGAACTAGAAAGAGAGAACTCAGAATTCAGAAAGAGAAAATCTGTGAACATTTGAGCTGAAAGATAATGATCCTGAGCTGGAATCATTTTAGGATTTCTTCGGATCCCTGCCGCTAGAGGGTGACATAATCATCCCAGATGCTTAAGTGCACCTGTCTTTCTGTCCAGCAGAGAGCAGTGGTGCACATTCACACCAGTCAGTACGTTACCAGCTGTTCTGAAAAGACCTCAGAGTTGAAATGATATAAAGAAAGCTTCACCTTACCCAGAGTCGCCAAAACATGGCGGAGTTCAGCACCCATGACCGTTCCATTCCCCTCCTTGTCAAACACTCGCAGGCCTTCCACAAAGTCCTCATAGGTGCCTGTGTCTTTGGTCTGGGAGATGTGCTGGAGCATGGGCAGGAAGGTCTCGAAGTCAATCATTTTGCTGTTCATTTCTGTAAGATCACAGGTTCAACAGAAAGGTGCAAGGGATTCTGTGGAGACAGTGGGGCTCAGGGCCATTCAGAAGGTGAACAACACCTTGCAGGATGTGTGTGAGGGAGCTTGGCAAACTGTCAGCTAAACAGAAGGGCAGGAATATGGGACCATGATAAGAACAGAGGGGAGGGAGAGAGAGAGAGAGAGGTGTATGGAGAATGCTAGGTAGATGGATATTTGCAGTGGTGTTGTAGCCGTGTTGGTCCCAGGATATTATATAAGGTGGGTGAGTTAATGTCTTTTTACCTCAACATAAGTTGGTCCAATAAAAGATATTACCTCACCCAGCTTGTCTCTCAGATAGATAGATAGATAGATAGATAGATTAGATGGGGTGTATGGGGATAGATAGATAGATAGATAGATAGATATGTGTGAGGGTGGATGGATGGATGGATGGAAGGGTATCAATAGGGATGGATGGATGGGTGGATGGAAGGGTATCAATAGGGATGGACGGATGGATGGATGGAAGGGTATGAATTAGGCTAGATAGATAGATGGGTATGAATGGGGATGGATGGATATGATGGGGATGGATGGGGAGATGGAGGGGGATGATTGGATGGATACATGGGAGGGATGGCTAGATAGATGGAGAAGAATCGGGATGGATAGATAGTTAGTTGGGATGGATGGGTGCATAGATGAATATGTATGGGTATGGATGGATACATTGTCATGGTTGGGAATGGATACATGGGTATGTATGGGGATGGACAGACAGCATCTGCAAGTATTTGAAATATGTAAATGTCATGGAGGGAAAACAATTGTTCAGGGTTAATCAATGCTTATTAATTAAGACTAAGTACATGAAATTGAGCAAATGAAAATTAATATCTGGAAAACAGTCCTGGCAGTGGAATCACTTTTGCTTTGCTGTAGTCTCCCCAGGGCATCAGGGCAGTGGTGGCAGCCCTGTAGCATAGGCATGTTTAAAACTGGGGAGCAGGCAGGAAAGGGGCTGGTTATCAGATGGGCCTTTTCCATCTCTAATTTCTATGATCCTGTGCCTCCCATACTAAGCTAAGGAACGAGGTCCTCGTAAGGTACAGTTCTTTCTTGGATAGCCCCAAAGTCCACCCTTGTGTCATCAGCCAAACTTGCTGTATCTTGATTGATCACAATTATTCAACAAGAGCCTGATTCTCCAAGGTGCTGAGCGGCCTCCATTCCAATTAGCTTAAATGGAGATGGCAGACAGTGTGGGCAGGTCTGCAGGGCTAGTTTGTAGGTGTGGGTCAGGGAGACTAAGCCCTGCATTCCTATGAGCAGATATATTGAGTGTGGGGAGCTTTCAGAGGAGACCTGAAAACCCAACATTAAAGATCACGTGACACTTTTTTTTAAAGAGCAGAGAACGCCCTACAATCCAGTCTACCTATCTGTTCATTTGACCCTCAGAATATCTGAGCACCTGCTCAACAAAAATGAATTTTATCCTCAAGGCAATCCTGTGAGGCAGGGAAGTATCATTATCCCCATTACAGAGATGGGGAATCGAGGCAGAGAGAGATTAAGTATTGAGGGCTGAATGCACAAAAGGAGATATGTGCCCAAGTCCCTGTTTTAAGTACCTCAGTCTCCGTTTTGGGACCACTGCAATGCTGAACCCTGAAGGCACCTAAACATGCTTGGCGCCTATGTCTCTGCAGTATGAGTTCCCTCGTCACCTATGTTTCTACCTTTGGATGTGCACACGGCTGCCTCCTTGTGGGTGCCCAGGGGCATGAGCCCCAAAGCCATCCACAAACCAAGGGAAGATGGGCATGTGGATGCCTCCCTCACCGGAGGGGCCCGATCCAGCAGGCATGCCTAGAGGCTGCCTGCGAGTCCCCATAGGGGAGCTTACCCAAAACAGCTGGGGGTGGGAAAGAGGAGAAGATGTGGAATAGGCCTTCCCTCACAACTTACAGCCCATGGTTAGGATACGCACCTGAGAGAAGGGATCTGAACAGGGATCTGCTACCTCTCAGTTGAGTGCTCTAACCTTTGGGCAATGGGCTTTTCTCATGTGGGGCTCCCTCAGTCTCTCCTGTTGCAGACTCTCCCTCCCTCCCTCAGTCTCTCCTGTTTCAGAGAGAGGGAGAGCACACCCACATGAGCATGACTCCATAGCCTGCTGGTTAGAGCACACCCAGGATGGGGGGGACCCAGGATCCAGTTCTCCTGTTCCAATGGGTCCTTAATTATATATCCGCAGTGCAATAGTTTCTCCACTTCAGGCAGAAGGAGAGGTGAACACCCTCACCACCGGGCGAAAAGGTCTCTTCTCCCCCTGGCTTCTTGCTAAAATGGCATGAGGCACCTAACTCCAAGGAGGGTTTCCGGCTTCAGAATCACAAGCAGAACTAGGTGCCTCCCTGCAGCTGGAACTCAAGTGCCTATCTCTGTGAGTGGGGACACACCCCTCTGGTCAGCATCTCCCAATGGCTAGCTTAGGCGGCTGCCTGCCTTGTGTGGTGGCTTTGGTGAATCACAATGTAAGGTTAATTAATTAGCCTCTTAGAGTTGATATGGCAACTTCCACCTTTTCATGTTCTCTGTATGTATGTATATATATGTATCTTCTTACTATATGTTCCAATCTATGCATCTGATGAAGTGGGCTGTAGCCCACGAAAGCTTATGCTCAAATAAATTTGTCAGTCTCTAAGGTGCCACAAGTACTCCTGTTCTTTTTGCGGATACAGACTAACATGGCTGCTACTCTGAAAAATGTAAGGTACCTATGTCTCCCCATTCATGTGTAAGAGCTTAGGTGCCTAACTCAGGCTTTGAGAATCACCGTGATTTTTCCAGGCACCTAGAAGTTAGTTGTTGTGACACTCATCATCACAACGCCAAATTCCTTTTGAGCATTCAGCCCTAAGTGTCTTGCCCAGGGAATGCATAGTAGAGCTAGGAATTGAGATCAGAGACCCCAGATTCCACTCAAGTGCCTTGACCACAACGACCATCTCTTCTCATTGCCCCTGATTGACTTGGAACCCCAGAGGAGGCTGCTCCAGGTTGTTATGTTAACCTCAATCAATCTTTCCACCAACCGAGGGAGACACGATCCGATTGGCCTGACAATTTACTCCTGGAGATCTCTCACCGAAAACAAACAGAAAGAGGGTCACTGACCTTCTGGTTTGGGTCTGCCAAGGACTTTGTGGACCTCCACTTGGGTTGGATTCTGCCCCAAAGCCCTCAGAACATCTCCACACTGCGCATATGTGATCTTCATCTCTGAGCTAGGAGTTCTGTCGAAGAGCGAGAAGGCTTCCTTAAATTCTGGGAGACACAAAGAGAAAAACACAGAGAGAGATAAAGTAATAGCCTGTCTGAACCTTCCCCCCAAACTCTCACTCAACCTGACCCTGAACCTTTTGGTTTGCAATTTGGAAGAGTTCATTAACATTGTTGTTCTCTGACATGTTTACATTCCTCCTCCACCACACTTCCTGCTTCCAGCCGGGAATGGAATTAAATAGGTCAAACGGTTCTTCTTGTGGTATTTCCGACTCAGGGGAAATACAGGAAAGCTCATGGGAAAGCCAGACCTTGAGAGCTATGCACACCAGTGAGAGTGCGCTCCATGGCCCAGAACTCTCATTGGCTTCAATAGCAGCTCTACATGTTAATTGCTTGCGTAACAATCCCCTGCATGAGTCATCCGTAGGGTTTTACAATACAGGAGCTTCCTATTCCATTTGAGTTAAAGGGGCATCTCTACTGGCTGGTAGCATTTGCAGGCTGTTCTCTTGTAGTGGATGCTCACTTGACACACACTGCCAGTGTGGGGATCAACCCCCAAGACGTTGGGGTGCTTATCCAGGGTGAACCCTACCTCTGACACTTGAGGTGACTAATTATAATACAGCCCCTTCACCCCTTCAAGAGGTATTGTCAGTAAAGACAGGCTAATGTAATGGCCTAACTGTACAGTCTTTGCTCAGATAAAAGCCCATTGAACATAATGACTGAACGACGATTGAACGAATTCAACCTAAGGGAACTATATAGTGAGAATAATTGACTGCTAAAGACGAACAATGTAATAGTGGTTAGCAACCGACTAGGAAGCTTCCCTCTTGACAATCTGAGGGAACAGGGAGGATTGGTGTTGCTATTTGAAAGCCCTGGGAATCAGAAAGTCTTGTAGGCCTTAAAAGTTAAGGGCTAGATTCTGAGCGGCACAAAGGAGTAGCTGAGTAGCACAGTGGAGCCAGAATTTGGCTGTAGTGTAAAGATGGTAGGAGCTGGTTCCTGTACCAACAGGTCACCTATGCTGTGTGTCAGGGACAGTCAGAGGCAGGCAGTGGGCATGCAGGGGGTAGCAGAACAGAGCTCCACTCTCCGCTACTTCAATGCACAGTTGGCATATGGTCTCTTAGGGGTTGTAAGCAGTTGTCATAATCAAAAGCAGCCCCTAGGCTACTCTAGCTGCTGTTGGGACAGCTTGAAAATCAGCCGATAACTTACACCACGAAACGTTTTCAAGAATGATAGACATTATTGGCGGGTGGATTTGAAATGTTCTGCTCTGTGATGAGGAAGTAACTTTGCAACACTAGAACTGTCAAACTTCCAGTTTCGCTGTTCCTGTGTGACCCTTGCTTTGCTGTAAATGTGAAGACCTTGAAGTGCAGCAATAAATACATAACCTCACACCCGCGGTCAGTGCCAAGTTACCATCCAAATCTGTTATTTCAAATTGGAAAGAAAGGCCCAGGCAGTCAATGATGTGTAATACGCCCATTGTCCCATGTTCTCCTGGTTGGGCTGGGAATGGATTGAACTGGCATTGGCAATGGGTATGTATTGGACGGTGTATTTCTGGTCTCTTTGGGACCAGATTCCTTAATGGCTGGACGGAGGAGAAGAACACAAGCTATTCAAGCTGAGAATGTAGGTAGCAATTAGTCATAATAATATATCCACTAAGCCTGCAAGTGGTTTAATGGCTAACTTAAGAAATGAGGAGGGACGAGCGTCCCCGGTTTCACTGCTCTGAGTACAACTGTGCGAGCCATTGACCTCAGAAAGAGGGATGCTTTTGTATATGGCCACAAGCGATCCCCCAAAGCCATAGACCCTGTGCTCTCGTGAGAGCACACTTTCATTACAATAAAGAACCACCCGAGCTGCAGGTGACTATGGTGCAGCATGTCCTATTACAAGATGCTGCAAGAGGCCCAGTTTCAAATCAAGTTCAGGCCTGCCCTTAAGCTTTCTTGGGGCTTCCACGGCACGGTGAGAGGTTAAGCATCTAAGATAGATAGGTGGATTTCCCTGCTGCCCCGAATCCCAAGAGAACAGCTGGAAATGGAGCAAATTTGAATACCACGCACTATGGCGTTCTCTGTCCAGCCATCAGCAAGGGTACCGTGAGATGAGCCCCATGCTGTAGCAAATAATTCCCAGGAGATCTGGTGTCTGCCCTGACTATGGGGACAACGCCCAGGAGAGGGAAAGAGAGAGAGAGAGAGTAAGAAGAAAAACAGAGTGACAGGGAGAGACAGAGAGACTGTGCATATCTAGGAAGAGAGAGAGGGGATGCAGAAAGAAGCAGTGGAAGAAAAGAGCAGGCGGGTAGAAACAAGCAAAGTGCTGCAGGAGGAAAAAGGAGAGTGGAGAAGGAAGAGACTAACAGGGAAAGAAAGAGAAAGCTGCCAGGAGATGCCAGTGGAAAGAATGAAAAAATGGAAATAAAGGAGAGAGATGATAAAAAATGAGAGGAGAAGTGAGCAAAATTCTGAATGCAAACTAATGAATAAGTGAATGAAACAGGATTCAGGGAGGGCTAAGGAAATCTAGTCTCACCAGACTCCTATGACATGCATACTGGGGAGAGAAAGGCAGACAGGAGAGGAATAACTGCAATATGAAGGGCCAGATTCAGTAATGTGTAGCTGTTAAAGCTAGAGTGACAATTGTGATAATCCAGCCTGGGGTCCTGCATCACACAGGCCAGAGAACCTCATTCCTGCATTGAGCCCCCCACTGGTGGTGGGACTGGAGTCTAGAGGTTGGTGAGCATGGACTCCAGTGAGACTGCCCGTGTGAACAACTGCTCACCAGCTTTAGGGGCTCATCCTCTGACCCATAGTCCACAGAGCGCTAGGAGGTGAAGGAGAGATGGAATTAGGACAAGTCTGTGATGGGAAGTACCTGCTTGATGATGCATCCAAGCACAAGGTTTGCGAGGTGGGTATAAAACCAATTCTTTGGCAACATTTACTTCTCCTGACATGAGACACATTTCTGGTGACTGTATTTGTTGGCGTACAAAGGTGGAAAGTCTCCACAAGCGATCAGAGCTGGAACCTGGATCTGGGGCATGGATTGAAGGGTTAGAGGATCTTTCTCATAGACTCATAGACTTTAAGGTCAGAAGGGACCATCACGATTATCTAGTCTGACCTCCTGCACGTTGCAAGCCACAGAACCTCACCCACCCAGTCCTGTAATTGACCCCTAACCTCTGGTTGAGTTACTGCAGTCCTCAAAGTGTGGTTTAAAGACCTCAGTTACAGAGAATTCACCATTTACACTAGTTTAAACCTGCAAGTGACTCATGCCCCATGTTCAGATGAAGACGAACCCCCCTGCCCACCCGAGTCTCAGCCAGTTTGACATGGGGGGAAATTCCTTCCTGATCCCAAATATGGGGATCAGTTAGACCCTGAGCATATGGGCAAGACCCACCAGCCAGACACCTGGAAAAGAATTCTCTGAAGTTACTCAGAGCCTTCCCCGCTAGTGTCCCGTCTCCAGCAGCTGGGGATTTTCTAGATTTGTCTGTCCTCATTATTAACTGACTGCTAGCTTGTTGGGCCTGATTCACCCAACGGCCCCTTTACATGCTTTGCCAGTGTAAAGGAACCTTGATGTGGATGTAAATGAACCTTTCCATCGGAGCCTTAGTGTAAATGAGAATCTGGCCCAATAACTTAACACCAAATCAGTTTCCCAAGAAGCAGCCCACTTCACCAGAGAACCGTCCTTTCTTGGACTCGCCTCTCCTTTACCACCCCAACCCACGTGTGCGTGGCTTTCAAAACCATTTATTTTGTGACCCTCCAGTGGCTCGTCTGTAACAAACCAGGGTGACATACATACAGGCTCAATAAGCTGTCAATGTGGATTGAACCCAGCTCTTTCTGCACCCATCTCCCAGGCGAACGGCAAACTCTCTTAGGTGTAAGTAGCAGGTTGTTCTACTTATGGAGGCCACACACTAGACGGCGATATGATCCTGGGATATGCTTATAAAGTGTGGGTTCTGTCCCCCTCCAGTGGCTGCACCATGCTGAGGATAACAGCCTGCTACTGCTGCCAGCTAAAAGAGTTACTCCTTCAGTTCCAGCAGTGGAGGTCCATGCTAAAGGTGCTAGATTCAAAGCCTGCTGACTGCTGGAGGCTACAATCACATCTCTTCACCCGCAGTGACACACCCAGACCACAGTCTGAGAATCATAGAACTAGATCAGGGACCACTCAGGGCACTGAAGGTTGGTTGTCTAGGAACAAGAACCATAGACTGGGCTTGGCTAAGCTCCTTCACTTTGATGGTTTGCCAGGGACAGAAAGAGGCTCCTTCTGTGCTCTGACCACTTAGACATCCCGGCCTCTGAAAAATTCATGGCCTTTGAGATAGAAAACAAAATGCCCTTTTATCGTACCGCCTGGAGTGAAACAAATTGATGCCTCTGGAAAGCAGACGTGGAAAGAGACAAACTTGGAGATAGAAGCCTGGCCAGATTCAACACCAGACACGGTGCAATCGGTCTGTTTCCTCCACCCTTTGCTGCCAAGAATGAGGTTCTCCCCAGCCTGGCTGGTTATCACCACGCCATTTGCTGCGAACCTGTCCGAAGATCATGGCCCTTCCATCACCGTGGGCTGAAGGTGAAAGTGGCGGCTCTGGCCTGCCATTGTGGCGGCTCTTGCCTTACTGCAGCTGAAAAAACACACCGGGTTTTACTCGCAGTGTTTCTCTCTCGTTTGCTTTGGCCTGTCCTTAACGATTCGAAAGTCCTTGTCGGCAGGAGCTCCGATCTCCGTCTAGCTCATTCAGTGGCGCTCGCAGAGCTGTGACTTTGAGTTCCAGCGCAGACCTTGGCCTGATGCTGCCATGCATTGCTGGAGGGCAGGCGGGAGGGAAAGGGCTGCTGCACTGTGGGAAAGCAGGTCTGCTCTGATTCCATTAGCCCCCTCGGCAATGCTGCGATTTGGGAACTTCCACTGAAACACCCTCTCGGAGACATTGCTGAAGTTCCCGTAATCTACCCATCATCTTAAACTGTCCAGACCAAACAGCAAGGGGACAGGCCTCTCTCTGTTTCCTCGTCTCTGTATTTCTCCTCCTTCCTGGGCACTCTTCATTTTGGGGCTCTTCCCCACCCCATCTCTCTGGTCTCTCCTCTCCCTGTAGTAGCAGGATGAGCGGCAGTAACCATGCTCCACTCCACGGGTGGGAAACTCACTCGAACGCCTCCACTCCATCTTCCTCTGCCTGTTGCAGAATCAAACAGACTAGATTGCTCTCATCAGTTTTTTGCTGCAGCTGACTCCTTACGCAAAGGGAAAAGGGGCCAGGCATCTCCTTTGATGAAACTCCTAGGTTGAGCCCAGAAGGCAGCAGGGAAAGATCAGGGCTTGATCTACAGCTCATTGAAATCAATGGAAAGACACCCACTGCCAATAACTTCAGGGCTCCAGTCCACAATGAGGGTCAGGAAGGAATTGCACCAAGGACCGGATGGGCGGGCAGTATTTTTAGCTCATTCAGTACGTGATGCCTTTACTGACCGGTGCTTCTGCCGGCACTACCCTCACAGCACCCACACCATGGTATGTGGAAGCGTCAATAGAGCAGAGCGGAGTTGGCATGGGCTGGGATTTGGTGCCCTGTAGTGTTTTTCCTCCCCTCAGTAACTCCCACTGTTGCTGATGCAGTGCGGGAGCAGTGTGTTGCGCTTCATGGACACAAAGGCTGACGTGGTCCCTGCCTGCGGGTCCCACTTTGAGACTGCCACTAGATAATATGGCAAACCTGGATTCTCAGCTCTGTCTGGTAGCCTGTGGGTGAAGGAGATGGGCATGGCTCCCTGATTCGAGGGATGGTCTATACCAGCCCTGGACCTGCTGCACTTTAGAGCAGCCTTAGGGCTGCTCCAAAATACACCATATATCTGTGGTCTCCAGAGGTTCTCTCCTGGCTGAAAGTCAGCAGAGTACAGCAGTGCTCCAGCCATGCCCTCTCCTCTACCCTCCCCTACATATCTCCTATACCAAGGGCCATTGGGGCAGTGGGAGGGGACAGAGCATAGGAGCCAGAAAGGGACTCTCCAGCCTTAGGAGAATCACCTTTTAGGGGCAATCCAGCTGTTTTCCAACCCCTTTGTGCCACTGAAATGGTGCAAGGGGGCTGGCTTGCAGCTCAGAATGTGGCCCTGTGAGCTCACCATTTGCTCACACACAACCTTGGATGCCAGTAGCTGTGTTCAATGAGATGGGAACTGTTGCCTAAGACATGGGGCGTTTCTCTTACCCTTTGTGGAAAGCTCTCTGGGATGTGCTTCAGTGCAGCATCTCACTGGGAGCAAAGTGGCTCTGTGTGTCAGGCCACACAGTCTGGGCCCCAGAAATGGACACACACGGAATCTCTAGTCATTTTTTTTAAATGATCTATTATTGTCAGAAGGGAAACTGAGGCACAGGGTGGTGAAATTACTTTCCCAAGTCTTGCAGTACATCAGTGGCAGAACCTATGGCTCAAGACAAAAGGCATGAATCCAGTACGTCCTGGATCAGAAAAACCCTTGAAAGTAAGAAACCCATCCTCCTTCCCTTCAATCAGCCTGTGGCCCATACCCATAGGGGAGTTTTCCGCTGTGCTGATAACCAGCTTGTCAGCTCTACCTTTCAAACATTTGAGAACCTGTTAAAAACCCCATCAGACGTTCAACCACAAAGCATCAATTATGTCTAAACAAATCCTACATTGGGTGCCAAGCTACAGGCAGCCAGCTACATCATGTGGTATTTGCAGCACTACATGAGATCGGCTTCCGTCTCAGTTTCTGGGACTGGGGTGGCCGGCTAGGAAATTGAGCTTGATGTTTTTCCTTCAAATGAAATAAATTAAAATAAAATAAATGCTCTGAGTTCCATTATGTAGCTGCAACAGATTAAATTCCAATTTAACTCAGGGAAAAGTTTTCAAAGGCAAAGAAGGGCTGTTTTTTGTTTTTTTTTAAAGAAAGGACATATGGTTACATTGAGTGATTTTATTCTTTCTCATTGGGGCGTTTGTGTTTTCCTTAATGTAATAAATCTGCTTTGCATGTCTGTAATCTGAACGACGTATGATTTTCAACCCTCTGCCGAGCACCACAGAGCCATTTGGGAACGTGTCTTAATTTCATCAAGGAGTAAATTAAAGTGCCCTTCCCCTCAGTGTATTGTGCAGCATGTCTCCATGGCAGGCATGGTAAGAACAGGGCAGACACGGCTCAGGGATCGAGTGCTGTGAGATCGAGGAGGAGATGTGTGTAGCTTATAAGAAAGAAAGCGTTGGTCATTGTGAGATAAACAAGCTGTGCTCACCAGGTGGGTAAGGGTCAGGAGATACACCTCATCCAAAGGGACAAACAATGGAACTAAAAAACCCCACTTACTGTTCTGAAGGAACATTCGTGTGGAAAGTCTCTGTTGCCCTCTGCAGCATCTCGGTGTGACCAAGCGTCACCAAGCCAACCATATGACCAAGTACCATCAATGATCACTTCTCCAGACTCCGCCAGGGGGCCCACCTCACCCCTGCTTTACATGCTAGATGGTGACTTGCCCAAGGAATTCAGTCTCTCTTGCACCCCTGCAGGGTCTGCCCAGATCTTGGGTCCAGCAGCACAGGGGCCAGGAGGTGCTATGCACCAGCTTACTCCATGCCCAGAACTGGGGGCGGGGGGCACTGGTGGAGCCTTGGCTCTGCCTTTTCTCCTTGCAGAGAGATGTTGTAAATTGCTTCTGACATAGACCACTACTCTCCCCACCACGTAGCAAGAGACCGATGTGCTAGACACCGTGCATACACACAGCCAGGGAACTGCTGTGGAAGGATCTGGACCCAAACAAAATTAGCCATCAAAGTAAGAAAGAGAAAAAGAAGAGAGGGACATTTCAACGACTTTTTGGTACATAGGCCTCGTATACACTACAAAATAAGACAGCACAGCTATGTCAGCAAGCAGTGTGAAAAAAATCACACACAGCCCAGCCGACACAGCTATGCTGGCAAAACCCCTCGTGTAGACGCAACTAGGCCATACCTACAGGATGTAGGGGCTCTGTCCTGGGAAGCAGTGACTCTGACAAAGTTTTGGAGGACATGGTGGATAGTCAGCTGAACATGAGCATCAAGTGTGACTGAGGGTGTGTCTACGCTGGTATTAGACACCCGCCACTGCCCTGTGCCAGCTGATTCGGTACAAGGGGCTTGGCTAAGGGGCTGTTTAACTGCAGTGTAGATGTGTAGCTTGGACTGCAGCCTGAACTTTGGGACCCTCCCACCTTGCAGGGTCCTAGAGCCAGGGCTCCAGCCCGAGTTGAACATCTACACCACAATGAAACAGCTCCCTAGTGTCAGTCCTGCAAGCCCGAATCAGCTGGGTATGGGCCAGCCATGGGTTTTTAATTGCAGCATAGACATACCCACTCTGGCCAAAACAGCTAATTTAATTCTGGGATGCATAAGCTGGGGAATCTCAAGTAGGAGAGAAGAGGTTATTTTACCTCTGTATTTGGCCCTGGTGCAACCAGTGCTGGAATCCTGTGTCCAGTTCTGGTGCCCATAATTCAAGAAGGAGGTTGATTAATTGGAGGGAGTTCAGAGAAAAGCCACGAGAATGATTAAAGGATGAAACACATGCCTTATAGTGATAGATTCAAGAAGCTCAATGTACCTTAACAAACGGAAGGATAAAGGGTGACTTGATTACAGTCTATAAATGCCTAGATGGGGAACAACTATTCAGTCTATCAGAGAAAGGTCTAACACAATCCCATGGCTGGAAGTTGAAGCTAGACAGATTCAAACAGGAAGTAAGGCATACATTTTTATCAATGGGAGTAATTAACCATTGGAGCAATTTACCAAGAGTCAAGGGTCCTGCCATGAGTGCCGGGGACTTGACTAGATGACCTCTCAAGTTTCTTTCCAGTCCTATGATTCTATTCTATGATCCTATGGTGGATTCTCCATCACTGACTATTTTAAAATTAAGTTTGGATGTTTTCCTAAAGGATTTACTCTAAGAATTATTTTGGGGAAATTCTACGGCCTGTGTTGTACAGGTGACCAGACTAAGATGATCACAGTGCTCTCCTCTGGCCTTGGAATCTATGAATCTATGGCGGCAAAGTGCTAAAGTTGTATGGGGAGGTGGTGTAGCCATGCCAGTATGTCTGTTGGTTTACACTGCATGTCCACTAGGGCGCTCAGCAGGCATAGCTATACCGGCAAAGGCTCTGTAGTGTAGACAAGCCCAAAGAAACATAACCACTGAAAGGACTAACGCTAGCTGAAATAACTGAAACTACCTCAGTTTACACCAGCCGAGGATCTGGCTCCAGACATGAAATTAGGGACAACCCTATTTTGCTTAAGCCCAGAGAAAAAACACAGTTGTGATGTGCCTTTTACTCACATTGGAATACGCTCTCACTGTTAGGTTTTGTGCCCCTGCCTTTAGAGAGAACTTGCCCTGACCAGAGCATTTATCTGTTGCCATGGAATTACCCCAGTGGACTGCTGGCATTATGGGGTAGAAAGCTGGGGTGATATGACAGTTTGTTCAGTGACTAAGGCACTGGCTGGGAACTGGAGATACGGGGGTTCTAGTCCCCACTCTGTCCTGCTGAGTGACCTTGGGCAAGTCATTAGCTCATCTGTTCCTTCCCCCAGCCCCCATTGTCTGTCTTGTCTATTTATCCCAAAGGGGCAGGGATTGTCCTTTTCTATGCGTTTGTACAGGACCTAGCGCAGTAGGGCCCCAATCTCAGTTGAGGCCACCAGGTGCGACCATACCACAAATAGCAAAGCTGTTAATTAAGTATCTTCTTTGTCAAGTTAATTATAAGCTCCAGAGGCTGTGTTCATTCCGCCCACCGCCACCGCCTGGAAAGAGAAGCAAATCCTCCTCACCTTCAATCTGATCGGGCGTGAATTCAAGCTGAAAGAGAGCAAGAAAAAAAAGTCACAGTTTAGTCCCTCTGCTGATGTACTTCAGGGACTGCGATCTCTGACATATGGTGCTGGCTACTGCTGGAGAAATGCTACTTGGCTAGGTCGACCCCTGGTGTGATCCAGTCTGGCACTTCCAATGGGCCTGTGGAAACCCTCTGTGTAGAGAGGGTCAATGTGAAATAGGGTGAGGAAAATAGGGCCCTGCCACTGTCAACCCAGCACCTTTCTCTGCTCTGTTTCTGATCAAGGATTGTTTTATTAAAAAATTGAAAATATGTCCCATTTTAACTCGGATGGATGGAAATCAAAATGTGAAAATATGGCCACTTATTTAGATTACTCATTCAGCACTGAAAATCTGGCCCATAATGCCCAAAGCTAGGCGCTGACTAAATGATTTCACTATTCACTGCTCTTTGCCTCAGTTCCCCATCTGTAAAATGAAGATAATGACCCTGACCTCTTTTGTAAAGCACTCTGAGATTTACAGATGAAAAGCACTAGAAAGATCTAGGGATTATTCTCAAGGTAACTTTTCTTTCCCAAAGACAATATTTTACACCCACTATTACTTGCGAGTGAACCACGGTGTTTGTTTTAGCATGACACTGTTATTTGGAACGAGTCCAGCTTTCACTAGTGTTTTCTCTGCCAGCCATTGTGTTTCTGAGCCCTTTGGGGCAAGGACAGTTACTGATTATATGTTTGTACAGCACCTAGCACAATTAACCTCATGTGGTTGTGGCCTTTGTGTGTGTGTGTGCAGGAAGTTTGCACCGGCATTGTTTCTTGCATTCTTTTAAACAACGCAAACAAGGAGTCCCCAAAATGGAACCAATGTGTTTCTCTTCTACGGCAGGCTAAGGAATTCTAATGTTAATAACGAGGTTCTTAACTAACCAGGGTGGGGCCGGGTTAGGGATTAGAAATGCTGAGGATGGGAAGAGGCCCGGAAACCCATCAAGGTCTGTATCGTGGTGATGAGGTGGCATTTGTGCCCTGCAAGATTTTTTTCCACTCAGTCCTTTTTAAAGCTATTAACACACATTGTGCTGGGCAGCAAAACCCACAAACCCATCGGTTTGTGCACAGAGCTATTCCGTTGCATGCAAAAGCCTGCAGTGCCCAGGCCCATGTGTTTATTAGTGTGAGGTCATGCTCCCTGGTTCAGTAGTCCATGAGCTTTGGTACCATCTGCTTCTTGAAATTCTTTCTGATCTGTGGATACCTGAGGTTCTCCACTGCATAATCCACAGAAGAGAGGATGGAGAGAGAGAAATGTGTGTAGGCAGGGGAGGGGATAGATAGATAGATAGATAGATAGATAGATAGATAGATAGATAGATAGAGATAAAGTGTGTGTATGGGGTAGATATAGAGGTGTGTATGGGGATGGATGGATGGCTAGATAAATTAGATAGATACTAAGTCTGCTCTTAATACTGAGGATGAGTATTATTGTCTGTTCAGTGACCTCTTTAACCTTCCTACAACCCACACCTTCCTCAATGCTCCTTTCCACCTGCTGAACCTACTCCAAACCCTCTCACAAGCATTCTGCTCTGAATTCCCCCCTTGCTGGTCAACCCACACACTAACCCTTCCTCCCACAAGTCCTCACGCCCTCCTCCCTCTTTCCCAGCCATTGAATCCTCCCGCTCCCCTTTTCCCCTGGAAGGCAAACGGGGACCCCTGTCTGGGTCACAGGAGTTCCTGGGCTTGCTAAAAGAATAGGACATGGCTGGAGCAAGATATCATGGGAGTTGCTTGCCTGGGGTGGCCCAGGGGCTGGCCTGTTGTTTGGATTAAGTGCCCTTCCCGATGATCGCTAGTCACACCTTCCGCAGTCATTGTGGAGCGTAAACTCCACAGGGATCCCCGGGCAGCTTTGGTGACTCACAGCAGCCCATGCTGTGTGACTTGCCCCAGGCCCTGACAGAGCTAGGAACAAAACCCTGGTCTCCTAGCCCTGCACTGTAATCTGAGCCTATTCTTCCTCTCCCCAGGCATAAGCGGGTCATCTGAGGTCTGTCCCCATTAACTGGGTTTCATGATTCGCTCTGTCTACATTACATGGTAGGTGATGTATCACCGTTGTCTGTCTTGTTATTCCAGCACTTATACTCATGGTCTGGGTACAGACTAAAGCCCAGATCCTCAAAAGCCTTTGGCAGTTAGGAGCCTAAATACCTTTGAGGATCTGGGCCAAATTTCCTGTGTTTGGGGCAACCACTCAGGGGCGCTGTGCAGGGAAGAAGGGAGGTAGAGCCAGGTCAGGGCTTTAGCCTGCATAGATCTGCCATGCCAGGTACCTCTCCCTTCCAAGCTGTACTCTCTGACCCTTCTCCTCCCTCAGCCTGTGGAGAAGCTAAATGGGGGAGGCTGGCTGCATGGGGAGCAGTGGCTCACTGAAGCTCTGGCAGGGGTCTTCTCGTTGCTCTATGCAGTGACCAGTGCTCTCAGGCGAGGAGGAAGCATGAGGTTCTACCTCCTGTGTGAGAAGCTGCAGGAGGTTGTGGCGAAGGTTAGGGAGAGGGAGGAGAGCAGTACCGCTGCCGGGGCTAGGGTCTGGCTGGTTGACTAGCCTTGCTTAGAGAAGGACCCAAGCTACAACACGTAGCTTCAGGTCTGCTCGGGGGCAGGGTTTCACTGCGGGCCCATCTCTTGTAGGGGAAACAAGAATTCTGTCTTCTGAAAAATGTTAACATGGCCACGTTTGGTTTTGTTTCCACATCAGAACGAGTCTAGCCCTGATGAAAATGTTCATGAAACCACAATGAAAGCCCCGCCCTGTGAGAGGCATTAGCCCAGCAGTGAGCACGCCCTCCCTGATTCAGAGCAAGGTCTTGAACCTGGGTTAGGTTCGGAACTTCAGCTGAGCTGTGGGAACCCAGGTTCTGGCCTATTGGCTATAACGGGGCAGACCAGAGATTCTACCCTGGACCTGAGGATCCTTCCTGACATTTCTGTTGACACTGATACATTTTTGCAAAAAGTCGCAGTTTTGACAAATTTGACACTCTCCGATGGAGTAATCGTTTCTGTAAAAAATTCCCAACCCGCTCTAATCTCTAGCCTGCAGCCACTAGAAGAGAAACCCACAAACCCTCGGGGTGTTGAGGGCTAAACCTAGCAGCCCATGGGGAACATGAGTCTCCAGTGCTCAATCTCCACTTCTGCAGGGCCACCAACCAAAGAGGAACAGGGACCACGTGCTCACACTTTAGTCTCTCCTACACTATGGGTGCTTTGGTCCCGGCCTGCAGCCAAACCACCCTGAGGTCTTTGGGTGGCTGACGAGCAGCAACCCGCCTTGACGGGGATGGCCATCCCCAGCCTCCTCCTTGCAAGCATTCTTTTTCAGAAGAGACTTTTTGAGGGCCTGGGGTCGCTCTTTGTTCTTTTCAATGCTAAGCCAAGTTGGCAGGGAGGCTTCAGTCTGTAAAGTGATAGCCTCTTTCTTTGATTGAGAACATGCTCCTCTTTCTTTTCCATAGCATGGGGAATTCTGAGGCATCAGCAGGAGACGTAGGGCCGCTTTGCAGAAACTGAGACAGTTTCTGGCAACATTCGGCCCCAGAAATGTAAAACATTTTAACCTCACTCTTCCCCTTCAGCAACATGAGCTTGGATTCTCTGACCACTTATTGAAGGCTGGCTCACCTCCTTCTGTCCCCCCCCGCTCCGCCCAACACACACACACACACCACACCACAAGCCTTGCAGCAGATGTTTGTTCAGATGTTCTTAACCAGCAAAGTATTATGAAAAATTAAAAACACCCTTGGATAAATGGCAGGGGAAGCCAAATATTGTGTGTGCTGGCTGCTTAAAGGAGAAGACCATAAAGGGCTGGGCTGGGTAGATGGTGCATTGCAGGAATTACCCTGTAGCTGGGCCTCCAAGGGTATGTCTACACAGCAACCAGACACCAGTGGCTGGCCTATGCCAGCCGAATCAGGCTTGTGGAGCTGTTTCATTGCTGTGTAGACGTGTGGGCTCAGGGCTGGAGCCCCCACTCTAGGACTCTACGAGGTGGGTGGGTCCCAGAGCTCGGAAGTCTACACGGCAATGAAACAGCCCAAGCCAGAGTCCGCTGGTGCAGGCCAGCCAGAGTTTTTTCTTTGCTGTGTAGACATACCCCAGAGTGAATTCTGGCTGACTCAGAATTTCCCGAGAGTCACATAGCAGAGGTCCAGGACTGACTAGGCTATCGAGTCCAAAATATCTTGTCACCCCTAAAGACAGTCCTCTCAGACACAGCCATGTTGCTTTTCCACGGCTCCACAAAGGACTGTAGGAGTGGGTGGGTTGCATCAAGGAATCCCAGGTGGCCTTTGAGTCCCACGTGGATAAAATTGAGAACCTCTGCTCTATAGCCCAGCATTTCTGTCATGGGATGTCACAGTTACAACAGTATGAACCTGCAGTAGTAACCGCACAACCCACAACAAAGCAACACAAACAGCATTGTCACAGTTTCAGGGTAACTGCATCCTTGTTCCCTCTCCATGGTCCACTCCAACAGTCTCAAGTCTGGCGTCAGGCCCCCAGATATGGTGTCTTTGGGCAGGGACAGAGTGGCTCCTTTCTAACCATGCATTTTAAGTCTTCACAGCCTCCTGCCATGTACTGTGATACCCCCAGTGAGCCAGTCTACCCTATAAGCCAGCACCTGTGCATTGCTTTCTCTCTGAGACCAACAGTGACCACACAGCTCTTCCAAAGCAAAGTATATTTATTCTTAGGGCAAAAGCATCACAGAGAAAACAGATAAAACAATAAAAGGATTTAAATGCGCACTAAATGTACCAGGAATTGCTCATCTTTTGCAGTAGGCCAGTGTCCCTTCCACCTCTTCAACAAGGGTTGGGGCCTCCCCGTGGACAGAAGGGCCTGGCCCTTCACTGAATCAAAATGAAGCTCCTGGGTCTGTTTAAACTCAACCTTTTGTACCCAAAGCCCTCTCTTTGTCTCTTGGTCTCTGGAAAAGAGATGAAACCAGTCCCTTGCCCTGACCTGACAGTCAGGTGACAACTTTATAGACAGGCTTAGGTTTTTCATTAATCGCCCCATAGTGATTCCGGGAACCCCCAAATACACCTCACCTGTACTGATACCAAAGTCTATGAGTATTATACAACTCATGTTGCCTGATCCATCTCAATATAATGGCTTTTTGAGATTTTCATGCTTTCAATGTCAAATACAACAAGGTTCCCAAAGGTACTGACCGTGCTTGCAATATCTGTCACAATCATAGAATCAAAGGACTGGAAGGAATCTTGAGAAATCATCTAGTCCAGTCCCCTGCACTCAGGGCAGGACTAAGTATTATCTAGACATACCCTTACAGGTATTTGTCCAACCTACTCGTGACCCTGTGACACTGTGGTGAAAATCCCACAGCGCCGTCATTATGGCTATAACCAGCATGCTGTGGCATGCCATAACGGTTTTAGTTAGGCATGCAACAACTCATTTGCATGCCGTAGCCGGTCCAAAATGGAGTCCTCCATATGGCGTGGACAGAGACCACTCGTCAGGTTATAAACTAGACACACCTATTGGGGTGTTTTGTCCCCCGTCTGGTACTGAGACAAAACCGGAGGTGGTTCTGTCCGGTATGGGACGGGGGACACCATAATGGAGAGCGAGCCACTCTCCCCTGCTGGCGTGACCTCACACACACCGTACATGCAAGGTCATGCTGGTGGGAGCAGCGCAGAGAGCGCTTCAAAATGGCATCCCCCAGGAGGCATGACCTCACATGCACCATGCGTATGAGGTCACGCGGGGGGGGGGGCGGGGTCACACTAGTGGGGGTAGGTTCATATCATTCCTGAAAGTGCCAGTATGTCCGGTATTCCGGGAATGTGTGAGTGGTCACCCAAGCGGCCTGACCATGCCCCTCTGGTGTGTGGGGTCATGCTGTGCCGAGGTTGGTTCTACAAAATGGCGCCCTCCATGGGGGCCAAATGGAATTGTGCCGTGGGCCAGATCTGGCCAGCAGGCCACCAGTTGGACAGCAGCCAGCCAGTCGGGCATGGTTTCCTGGCATACACTAATGCCTCGCCACCGCCATCCTGGCCCCACCAGTCTGACTTCCTGATGCTGCAATGAAGGCCTCCTGATATCATGACACAAATGTCCCAACAGTGCAACCTACACTGGAATGGTGCAACGTGCCCCTGAGGATCCAGGCTCCTTGTAGGTTGAATCAGTGCCTTTGCACTCGACAGTATTAAAATTCCAGCAGGGTAAATCATAGCTAGCCAGCTAGAAATGTCACACTGCCTGGTGTCCTGTGTAACCGCGTCCCTGAATAACTAGGGTCACTCCGTCTCTTCCAAAGAATCGCTGCGATAAAGAATTGGCACGAGAGAGAGAGCTCTGGTTTTGTTTCAGAGTTGGCAATCAACCGGCGTGCCTCTCCCGAAATAATCATCCTGGAATTCAGCCATGGTCTTTAATGGGCCAAAGTGATCCCCTGAGCAAATCATCACATCAGTGGATCTGCCCCTGGGGCATAATTGGACCCATTACTGTAATTTATTATTGTCCTACAGAGGACACTCTTCATTGCAAACTGACAAATATTGTGTTCTGAGTTTTCTTTGTAATCCCAACTGTCCTAGACACTTAGTCTGGATCGAGGAGTTTACTAAAACAATGGGAAGCTCAGACGAAGTTTGCTGGTCGGTATTGTTGGAAATGTGAAAATTGTGATGCCCTTTTCCAGCAACATTTCAAATTATAAAAAGGGAGGAGGATCAAAAATTCTGCTGAACTAGACGTGGGTCACAGCTGCAGAGCTGAACCCAGATCCAAACCTTTCCACAGCTCAGGGGTGCTTGGATCCAGGTATTTGGTTCAGCGCATTAGAGCATCCAGGTTTGAAGGTTGGAGCCAGATGAGTGTGTTCAAACTTTGGCAGTGTTAATGAGGTGTGAACCATGACTGTGTGGTCCAAACTGGGAATTAGGGGGCTGTTTAGTTAATCTGGGAGTTAGAAGCCAGAGAGAACTACACAGTTTGTCTATGTCCAACAGCCTCATAAAGAATGCCCATTGCATTCGTACAGCTGAGTCTGTCCTTTTCTACCTCAAAGGACGCAAATCATTCAGATGAATGGACTGTGGTTCAAAATCTTGGGAAATCCACTCTGTGGCCAAGTTTGGACCCTAAACCAAGTGAATATTCTGCAATTTTTGCCTGTATTTTTCTTTCAGTTTGGGCTCAAACCTGTGATTCAAAATGAAACTCAGGGGGAGGAAGTGTCCAAATCCAGACCGATCCAAGCCCCAAAATTCCTGCTGATGGGAAACCTGAGACTTTCACCACCCCTAGCCATAAACCCTGAGGGGGTTTGCAACTCAAGTCTGTCTCCTTACCAATGTTTTTTCCCCACATCCAACATACACGTGCAAGTTTACTATTGTAAGGTCGCTTCTAAGCACAGTTGTGTCTTTATAGGGTTCTCTCTGTAGGGCATGGATCAGCGTTCACTTTGCACTCCCCATCAGTCCCCGGTCAGGGGAAGCTAATGATCCAACTAGCGGACCAAATTCGGTGATGAATCCTGGTCACCTGCCACCTGAGGCACGTTGTGCAGACGCTAAGAAGGAGGGTTCTCTCTAGACATTGTTTTGTTATGGTAGGGTTGCACACAGGCACTGTTTTGTTCCCAAAGGGTCAGTAATAAGCACTGCTTTTGTGTCCTAGGGCCGGTCATAGGCACGGCTCTGTTATGATAGCATTGTCTGTGAGCATCTGATGGATGGTGGCATTAATATGTGACTATCTGGACGTGCTCATGCACGTCCGTGCTTGCAGGCTTGGCTGGCCGTCTCCGGGGAGAGATCAAGGACTGAATGCCATCGTCAAGTCCAGGCGCCATCCCTCCCTGCACATCAGTGGGGTGATGTGGGGGAGAGCTCGCCCATGCTGCACCTGCTTTAGGGCTGGAGAGAGGCCTTCACTCTCCAAGGAGGTCATGCCGCCACCTCCCTCCAGCTCTGTATTTATGTGCCATTAGCACCCCGCCCAAAGAGCAGCCAGCACCAAGGGGTGGGAGACATAAAGGGCCATATCCTCAGCGGGCGTAAACCAGCACATCTCCATTGAAATCAATGGACCATATCCACAGTTGGTGTAAATCAGCACATCTCCTTTGACATCAATGGGCCATATCCTCAGCTGGTGTAAATCAGCACAGCTCCATTTACATCAGTGGGCCATATCCTCAGTTGGTGCAAATCACTACAGAACCATTGAAATCAATGGGCCATATCATCAGCTGGTGTAAATCAACACAGCTCCATTGAAATCAATGGGCCATATCCTCAGTTGGTGCAAATCAGTACAGCACCATTGAAATCAATGGGCCGTATCATCAGCTGGTGTAAATCAGCACAGCTTCATTGAAATCAATGGGCCATCTCCTCAGCTGATGTAAATTAGCACAGCTCTATTGAAATCAGAGGGTCATAGCCTCAGTTGGTGTAAATCAGCACAGCACCATTGAAATCAATGGGCCAGAGCCTCAGCTGGTGTAAATCAGCACATCTGCATTGAGATCAATGGGCTGTATGATCTGCTGGTGTAAATCAGTGTAGCTTCATTAGACTCAATAAGCTGGCTTCTCAGCTGGTGTAAATCAGCCTGGCTCCACTAAAGCGAATGGGCCAAATCTGCAGATGGTGAAAATGGGTGTAGTTCCCTTGAAGTCAGTAGCTCCTGGACATGGACAGATTTTGTGAATTCAAGAGCTCTATGCTGCTTTTCACCAGCCGAGGCTCTGGTCCTGAGTGTAGAGAGATGCCACAAGTGAATGCATCTGAATCTTCCTCGGGCACTATTATTAGCAGTGATAACACCCGGCTCCCTGTACGTGACCATTCGGTACATGATTCTAGGAAGCAGCCACCTCATCTAGGAGAACTTGGCTCCTGGATGACCACATACCCTTGACATAACTTAACGCTTTCAGTTTAAATTTAGTTCCTCTGATGCCCCCCTCCTCCCTTACCACTCCTTGTGATTTGGAGTACAGGCCAGACAGAGAGAGCAGGGAACAATGCCTTATAAGATGTCTGCCTGCAGCAGGAGATGAAATTACACTCGGGAAGGGATTTTGCTCAGGAACAATTCTAGCGCGGGCTTGTGATTGCATTGTCCCTCTGGCCATATCGCTTCCCTTTCCTTTCCCAGGTTTCTTTCCAAGCCTTGAAACCTGCCAGCATAAAAAAGAAAGGATAGAATTGCTGAGTGTGCTGCCTGGCTCTAGCCCAGACTTGTAGCATGACCTTGGGCAAGTTTCTTGACTTCTCTTGGCCTCCATTCCCAGCCTGTCGGACAGGAGTAATACCTCTCTAGCTCTCCTTTGAGTGTTCATTCCCCTGCCATTGCAGGGTCCTCATGCATGGGTGCAGCTTGGCCCCTCCTGTTTTCCACCTGTGGCACACAATAATCTAGTCTCCTATGGGTCTCATTTCCGTTGCTGGGTTTCATGTGCAGGGGCCAGGTGGTGTTGGTGGCTGATGACATACAGGGCATCTGACTGGATGGTCTGGTGGGCCCTTCTGGACTTAAACTCGATGGCTATGATATAGTGCTAACCATAGGAGGAGGCAATGGGCCCAGTGACTAGACCACTGACCTGGGATATTAGAGATCTGGGTTCTGCTGCTGGGTGACATTAGGCAAGTCCCGTCTCCTCCTCCAGTGACTCAGTTTCCCCATCTGTAAAACAGGGTAATGCTACAGAGAGCTTTGAGATCTACTGATGAAAAGCCGGCATTGGTACTATCCCCATTTTACACATGGGGAACTGAAGCAGAGAGAGGCTAAGTGACTTGTCCAAGGTCATACAGAAAGTCTGTGGCAGAGTCAGGACTTGAACTCACATCTCGGCCTACTGTCCCAACTGACAGCCATTCTTTCTCCATATACTAATATCTCCATTGCCTGGCTGGTCTACTTAGATTGTAAACTCTTGGTGTCAGGGGCTGTCTCCTACTGAGGGCTCAGTTGTGAACCCAACTAAACACCTGCACTGGGAAATCAAAGGGCAAAAGAAAGGAGCCCTTTTAAGCCCGTGTATATCTATCTGCATTGCCACAGCTTGGAAGGAGATAGCAGCCAATGGTAGGCAGGGAGTGGGTGGACCCTAGGCTCTGACCCCCTAATGCGGGGTCAGTAAGCCGTGCCAAGAAAGGAACTGGTATATGGTACTCTCCGAGTCACATTTCAGTCCCTTTAGGTTTTACTGGTTTATGGGTGAAATAAATATTCCATGCCTACTTGCATAATGACAGGTCTCAGAGTAGCAGCTGTGTTAATCTATATTCGCAAAAAGAAAAGGAGGACTTGTGGCACCTTAGAGGCTAACAAATTTATTTGAGCTCGAATAAATTTGTTAGTCTCTAAGGTGCCACAAGTACTCCTTTTCTCCATGCCTACAGTTTGGCTTTTGAGTCACTTGGGAAAAGTTTGGCACTTTGGCTCCAGCATCCTGCATGTATTTAGTTGTGCATTTAACTTAAATTTAATAGAACAGTTATTGCACATTAAACAAATAGTGATTAAAACCACATTTATTGAGGTTTAGCAGCTATGTGAGAAATGCAGATCTTATTACAGAGTTGCTTGGTCTCCGGAGTGTGCTTTTAATAACTCCCTGCACATCAAGACACATTGTGGCTGGGTTTTAAAAAGAATCGATAAGGGAGGGCCAAGATCTGGGAGGGCTAGTGGATAGGGCCCTGGACTGGGAATCAGGAGACCTTGGTAAAATTCACAGGTCAGGTAAAAATTGCCCGTGTGACCTGAGGTAAGATGCTTAAGCTCCTCTGTTCCTCCATTCCTTATCTGTGAAACGGGGGTAAAACTTCCCTACACTTGTAATGATTGTGAAGTGCTCAGATACTACAGTGATGAGGTGAGATAAACATGCAACTAGAGAGCAAATAAGATACTTTGTTGGTGTAAATCAGGGAAGCTTCATTACCAAGGTATATTAGCTGAAGCACAGCGCTCGTCCCCAATCTTCTGACTGGTACCAATAACATTTGTAACTATGCAGACTACGGTAACGAAGATAATACTAAACAACCCTCATGCTTCAAAGCACCATCGACTTGCCTGTGAGGGTCAGGAAGGCATTCTACTCTATTCCCCAAGCCCCAAGTACATTGATGACTAGAGCTAACAGGCTGTATTCTCAGTTAGTGTAAAGCAGGGTAGCTCCATTGAAATTAATGGCCATATCCTCAGCTAGTATAAACCAATGTAGCGCCATTGAAATCAGTAGGCTGGATTTTCAGATAGTATCGCTTCTCTGAAGTTAATCAGCCTCCAACTGACCTCAATAAGAGCTAGATTGAGCCATGCATTCACACCAGGTCCTTTGCAGGAGCAGATTCTGAGCATTATTAGACACGGGTTGTCATTAGATTAATTACACCAGTGTCTTGGTCCGGACACAGCTCTATCCCTGCGTTCCTGCTTTACTGAACATTCCTGTTATGACTAGACCCTTAAAAGCCACAGACCTCACCTAGCTGACACCACCTTGGCAATGCAGGGGTAGCAATCTCAGCACATCCTGACTGAGCTCAGACAACGACTTTAAAGCAAAACCCCCCAAAAAGATTTACAAACATCTATAATGCTGATACTTAGAGCTGTGCTAAACTGTTGTACCAAACTGAGACTCTAAATTCAAGCCAGAAACTATGATGATGAGAATCATATAAGTATGAGAGAGAGAGAGAGAGAGAGAGAGAGAGAGAGAGAGAGAGATGGTTTTGGCTGGTTTTATGGTAGTTTGTACCAGGAGTTGCACAATGCCAAGTTCAGTTTTAAGCAACCCAGGGCCTACTTTCGAAGAGCCCCCAGCTTGAGTTTTGAATGTGCTCTGGGTTTCCTGTGGTTCCATAACCTGGACTGAATTAGTGTAAACGGTGAAAAACATGTGACACTTGAAGGGGTCCCACAGTGGCTCTAATCTCCTGAGTCCAATACAGTTCCTTAACCACAAACCCTTTCTTCCTCTTGACTTTCTGATCCCTCGATCTGCCCTTGTGTATCTAACCTGGCAGCTCTGTCCCTATCTCCCCATCCCTACCTTTCAAAACCAGTCCCTTCCGGGAATACCCCTCAACATTGGGCCTGTTTGTGCTCCAAGAGCTGGAGCAAGTTATGGTGACTCAAGCCCCATCTCTACTTACAAGGAAAGGGCTCGATCCTGCACCCTTTCCTTACATGAGTAACCCCCAAGGAACTGTCAGGTCCAGCCAGCGCTACTGCATACATTTGTTTCCTAGAGTCCAAATACCACCCGCCACGTCAGATAGCGACCAACTCCTGCACAGTTAGTTGCCAGATTCAAGTCAACCCAAGCCAGCTGCTCAGAAGGGAGAGAGGGGGAAAAACGGGCTTTCTCCGATGATTAAAAGCCTGCCCTGCAGTGCCCAGCCTGACGGAGGACGGTCTGTACCTCTGGCTTTACAGGCGCTGTGATAAATAAAGAGCAAAGCTGCCTTTAGAACTGTCCTCTGACTTTCTGGTGTTTCAGTTATCTTTGCTGCTGGGATCCATCCACAAGCGCCAGAGTAAATTACTAATAGGGTATTCTGAGCATGGCATGGGCTGTATTGCCTACATAAAACAGACCCAGTCTTGGCTGCAGGCTCCTGAATGCTGAGGGAAAACTGGCTGGAGGTAATTGAAGACAACAACCCTTTGCAGCAGAGGAGGCTTGTGAGAGGAAACAGAGATTGTGTTGACAGGCCAGATCTGGATTCCTCTTGCTGAGATGCCCCCTCCCTGGGTGTACGCGCTGTGTGTAACATCACACTTTCCTGCCTCCTGTTACAGAAAGGGGACACAACCGGGGGCGGGGGGGGAGGGGGAAGAAAGACCCTTCCATTTATAGAAGACAAGAGCAGAGGGGAGGCAGGCCTCAGCTGTGGTGTATGCCGAGGGTGGCTGCTGGACCCTGATAGAACACTGCTCAAGCCAAAGCCCATTGACATCAGAGGGAAAACTTCAGTGAACTTTGGATCAGGTGCTTTGCCCAGGCCAAAACGTCAGTAAAGACTGCTACTCAAAGACTGCTACTCACAGACTGCGACTCAAATTTCTTTTTGCTCAAACTCCTCAGGGAAAAAAAATCACTTACAGGCAGAGGAAATAAAATTTCAGCCTAACAGGTGATCACTGAACTTACAAGTGTGTGAGCAGAGGGGGCCGTAAGGGAAATTGTTCTGCAAGTATAAATCCACTGGGCAGCACTGGGCACCAGTAATAATAATGGGGGTGATGATTAAAAATATATTTCCTAAGAAAGAAAGAAAGAAAGAAAGAAAGAAAGAAAGAAAGAAAGAAAGAAAGAAAGAAAGAAAGAAAGAAAGGCCAGACTGTAGCTAACCTCTGGAGACTATAAGAAGTTTCCACCTCCTTCTTGGGCCAGAGCAAGCCAGAACCCCAATGAGATTCATGTCTTCTGGCATCCTGAAAGATGCCATGTGCCCCAAGGTGGGTGAGGCCATGGCTCTACCTTTTGCCTAGCCAGAAGCATAATCTCTACCTCTTCAAGGATGACCGTGCCAGTGCCCATGTGTGCAGCATGGCATATCCAAGGCAAATCCCTTCTGAGTCAGGATTTTGGTTGCTACACTCCTCCTGACATTACACAGAGCACCATATAGCCCGTGCAATGGGACTGGGGGAGCAGAGAGGGTGTCTAACTCATGCACTGTTATAACATCATGGAAAAAGTGACACAAATTTGTCCAATTTTCCAGCTTTTCCCAGTGAGGAAATACACAGAGATTAGGTCGCTTCCTTTTTTCTTTCCATCCTGGCCCACAAACTCTTTAAAGAGATGTGTAGGATTCTTCCAGGAGGGAGGAACATGGCTTATGTTTGAGGCCCTGGCTCAGCAAAGTATTGAAGCGCGTGCCCAACTCCAAGCACGTGAGTTGTCCCATTGAGCAAGATTGCTCAAGTGATTCTGGGTGCCCATCTTGCGATGCCAGAAAGGGCCCTGATTCTCAGAACATGTTGAGCAATCACCCTCTGAACCTCACCCTCTGCTGAGGTTCTGGCCCACCATTTGGTAATGATTTAAAGTTATCAGTTGATGGCTGTTGAGTGACTGATATGAGCAGAGCTGGTGGGTCTCAAACCATCTCTCGTGGGTTCATGTCCCATAAGCAACCTTCTCACCTGGCCCTAACTGGTCTCGTCTAAGGAGGGTTCAGCACAGATGCCAAAGAATGACAGCGGATGGAGAATGTATGCAGTGTAGTTGTAGCCATGTTACTCCTATAAATGAATAAAATTCAGTTCTCCTCTCACTCTAGGGAGGACCACGTGGATCAGGGTTAAGGCATGGTAATGGACAGCGTGGAAGAAGCCAGCACTTTTGCTGCCCATTCTGCTCCGTGGAGACAGGGCTCCAGATCCCAGGGCTGCCGATCTGCCAGGTTTCACCAGCCTCCTGAGACTTCAGGAATCCGTCTGTGCCAGGACATCCCAATCTTACTTCCAACAGGTGGATTTTTTCGTGGCAACAGAAGCCCACTTTGCATTTTCTTATGCAATCAGTCCATTCCCCTTTTCAAACGAGCCCCATTCCTCAGCCCCATACACCTGTCACTGGCCATTTAGGATTCTAACTGTGGCAGACTTTCATGTGCCAACATACAAAACACAGACCTACCCTCACAGGTTGAAATCCTCTCGCGTCCCCTACGCACGGATGACCCCCATGCCCTTCCCGCTTCTTGTCCATCTGAGTCTGCCTCTCCTCCACTACCCTGCCAGGGCACAGCACGGGATCTCTGAATGCTCTCCGTGCCTGTGAACTGAACCCATGCCTCTGAGAATGGGTAGGGAACTCATCTTCACTGTCACCCACTGCAGAACCAGCTTCACTCCCTCATGGCTGCAGCAGTCCCGGAGCCTTAAAATCCTTCCTTTCCTGCCAAAAGAGGAAGGGAGCTTTGTAACCAGAAACTCAAGGTTATACCAAGGTGTGCAATCTGCAGGGCAAGAAAGCCCTGCAGGAGAGGTGGGCTTTCAAGGTTCTAGGACAGTAGGCGCCCAATGAAAATAAACTATGCCCATCCCGTCTCCAAGACACGTACATTCGTGAATATTGTTACGATGGGCAGGTGGAATGGACACATCTGCCCAAGCTTCTGGAATGGTGACCATTAGCCCAGCCCTTCTAGCTCCCTGAATAGACCTAGTTGGTGTTGGTCCTGCTTTGAGCAGGGGGTTGGACTAGATGACCTCCTGAGGTCTCTTCCAATCCTAATCTTCTATGATTCTCTGACCTACTCCTCTTGGTCTTTGGACTCCGAACCCCCTGGACTCTCCACAGGCACCACTCTGGGGCCAAATCCTGCCTCAATTTATGCCCTGTGTAATCCATGGGAGCAGAATGCAGGACAAAATTTGGCACCCTGCAACATTATAAGCACTCTACAGGGAGTGAAGGCAGTTTGCACTGTGTGTATAAAGAACCCAATGTTCTGGCTCCAGAACATCTGAAGGACAATTCATCCCTCAGGGGAGGGAGGCTCGGGTGCAGATTTATCAATGCCAAAAGTCTGTGCAGAAAGTTCACGATATTGGTCACAATGAGACAAAATCCAGGGAAGGGCTTATGTTTTTCATGGGCCCAGTCCACTGCCCACCGAAGTAAACAGAAACCTTTCCACTGACTTCAATGTGCTTTGGATCCCATCCAATGTCCTTTACAGTACCAAAGTGTCAGACCCAATCCTGTGCTCCCATCCACCACTGCAGCTCCTGAATCACTCCACTGACTTAAATGGAGTTACTCCAGATTTACACTAATGGAACAGAGACAAGAATATAGGGCCTGATCCTGAACCCATTAAAGTCAATGGCTTTAAAGTCCCATTCATTTCCACAGTGTAAGATCAGGCTTTTAATCCATTATTTATTAAGATAGAAGCTAGAGGTAGAAAAGACCATTTATCTCCGGCCCCGAGAAGCAGAGTAGCTACACTCCCTGTGTGCATTTACTAACGTTTAGCCAGTCTTGTTTTAAATGTGTCAAGTAATGGCTTTCAGTCAGTTCCCACGGAGACCATCCCACAGACTGATAGATCTCATCCCTGGGAAGTTTTTACACTTCCCCACCAAAAAAAATGGCCCTTTTTTCCTTTTATGAAAAATGTTGTATTTGAAAATTCTGGTCTAGGAGGATGGAAAATCATTTCGCTGGCGGAAAGGTGCAGTGTATTTATTTTAAAATGAAAAATCTGCCCACTTGGAAAACTAGTGGCGTGAAACTGTGTTCAGACGTTTTGAAAAGCTGGTGAATTTAAAAGATATAGATATATTTTGACCCGCTCTAGAATGCACTGATGCCCATCTCTCTAGCCTACTAATATGGCTCTCATTACTACAGAATGTGAGCGCCTTGCAGCCTTTAATGTATTGATGCTCAGAACGCACCATGAGGTAGGGTGGTGCTGTTATCCCCATTGTACAGATGGAGAACTGAGGCACAAAGAGGTTAAGTGACTTGTTCAAGGTCCCACAGGAAATCTGTGGCAGAGCATGGACTGGCACCTACCCCTCCCAAGTCCTAGGCTAGACCCATAACCACCATCATTAGAGTCCTTTTATGCTTGTTTGTCCTCTCTCTTACTAGGATGCTCTTACTAGGATGTTCTCCTCTTGCTGGTCCGCCGTTTGCAGACCGTTACGTCTGGGGCCCTTGCTATGTGAAAGAAACCAGAAGGAGGTCCCAGACCAGCTCTTCCTTCTCAGAAACCCTCAGATGAAATATGGGGTCACAATCTCTCCAGGGTAGCAAAGCATCCGCCATGTTCTGCTACTCCGCCTGTGGGCCAAGTTGCTCTGAGCTGAACGAGCACCCCACGTCGGCAGCAGCATGACACATTCACATCCTCTGGCGTTCCCCGGCTCCTTTATTTGCCTTGACTTTTTAACTAGCAAGAAAGGCTGCTGGAGGTGTTGCTCCCCTCCCCGCCCCTCCACATCTGATAGTTAATCAGTGTCTCTTCAGAGAAGCCGGGCCAGGTCCTCAGGTGGTGTAAATCAGCATGGCTCCATTGACCAGTCAAACTATGCCAACGTGCAACAGCTGAGAGTCTGGCCCCATGGGCTTTGTACACCAGCTGTGGATCTGACTCCATTCATTCAAGGGAGTGACACCAATTTGCACCAGCTGAGAGGCTGTTCCACCGCAGGTTTTTTGGCCCCCTCTCCCTGGAATTACCCATTTTCTCACTGATGCCTTAAAATCTTCTGCTCGTCCTAAATGGAAACAGTCCTCGGGACACTTCCCAAGCAACAAGTTGGATCATTATTAAAGCAATGGGCCAGATCCTTGGCATCGTTTTAAACCAGTCAGTGGAAATATTCTGATTTACACCACCTGAGGATCTGGCTCAGGTCCCCACAAGAGTTCGCTGCATGAATTGCCATGGTGGGTCCTTCATTTCCTAGCTCAAAAGCAAACCCTTTGCAAAAGGCAGACAGACCTGCTACTGCCTGATGGCCTCCATCTGTTGTGTAGCCTTTAACGCGCCAACGGTGTGAGAAAGTGCTTCCTAAAGACATCTGTGGGGCTTCTGGATTTCAATCCAGTCCAGAAAGAGCGAAGGGTAAATGTAGCTGCCCTGCCTTCAAATCTTTATTTCTTTCGTTAATTTTGTAGGAACCAACGGGGCAAACCCTCCAGTAATTCATCTCTGACACTGACATTTGGATGCATTCTTGCTCTCTTTCTCAGTCTGGGCCAGATCCTCAGCTGATGTACACAGCCACAGCTGAAGTCAATGCAGCGACACCGATTTACATCAGCTGAACATCTGGCCCTCTCTGTGCTATATAGGAAAGGAAATACACACAAACACAGGCATATGAACACGACTTAACCAAATACTCAAGGAATCAACAGGATCAGCTGTGTAACAGAGCGGATCTAAGAAAGGTAGAATGGAATGAGGCTCATTGCACTTGTTATCCTTTTGGGCAGTCCCTTAAGGCAGCAGGATGCTCAGTATGCATGGACTTTCGCCCGGCTTTCTCTCTGCATACCTAGCATACGTGCACACTGAGGCTTCATATGCCACTGTGTTGTGCTGCTCTTAGAAACTGTGGGGTGGATTTGCTCACTTGCTTTAAGGCAAACAAGTATTTCTTATTGGCATGGAAAACCTTGCAGCATTAGATTTCCCATCCCCGTGTGGAAAGGCGGAAGGGGAGGGATTTGCCTCTAACCGGCGGCAAGAGGATCAAACGTATCCCTTGTCAAATGGAATTCAGCCCTCAGCTTTTCTCTTGGGAAAAGAGAAGCCCCTGGGAGTTCCATTATATTGCTCAACTGCAGATTTGACTCCAAGAGCTGGCCCGAGGGCACAGTCCCTCTGCTGCCCACCTCCCGCAGCAGGACCTGGCCAAGTGACAAAGGGTAGCTCCAGATAGGTTCGGCTCTAACCTCATAATGCACAGAAGGCAACAGCCCTGCTTCAAACAGCCCTGGCCATGCCTCCTGCAGTAGGTTGAAAAGATACCTACTTTGATGTTAGCTGGGTCAAACAGGACTTCCTTGGGGGTCTCCGGCTCTGGTGGTGGTGCTGGCTTAGGTGCTGCCTTCGGTTCCTCTTTCTTTGGTTCGGGCTTCTTTGGGTCAGGCTTCTTGGGGGGCATGCTGCTTTTTCGACTGTTTTACAAAGAGGGAAAAAAAGAGAGAGGGAGAGGGAGAGAGAGACAGAGTAGGGGTGGCTGCTCAAGGATAAAGCAGAGCACAAGTCACTCCTCCAGCGGAGGTCTTTATCCCTGCCAGTCCCTTAATGTCACACATTGTGTCATTCACCCAGCCCATCACATGCCAGGGCCCACAATAGGGGCACTGCTATAAAAGGACAAGACATTTACCCTGCTATTTTAGAGCAGTCCGTTATGGCATTGTTATGAATTAGCACTGAAATGGAAAGAGAGTTTGGGGATTTTAGGCATGAGGTTGGAGCCTGATCAAATTTTTCTGGGGTGTGTGTGTAGGAGAGGGGGGAGTGGATTACACTGCAGGTTCCCATCTCTTTGTTCTGTGTCCAGTGGGCTCTGCCAGGTACCTTTAAAGCTCACCTGTTTCTGAGTGACCAGCTCTGCTAGAAGTGATGGAGCTCTGTGCCTTTGCTGTACAGTATTTAGTTGATTGTCAGTAAAAGCCCTGGTCTACACTGGGGGGAGGATCAATCTAAGTTACACAACTTCAGCTACGTGAATAACGTAGCTGAAGTCAACGTACTTAGATCGACTTACCGGGGTGTCTTCTCCGCAGTGAGTCGACTGCTGTCGCTCCCCCGTCCACTCTGCCTGCACCTCTCGCAGCGGTGGAGTACAGGCGTCAACGGGAGAGCGCTCAGGGGCTGATAGAAGCAATAAATCGACCCCCGCTAGATCGATGGCTGCCCACCGATCCGGCGGGTAGTGTCAACATACCCTTAGTTCCCATCTGAGACAAGAACGGTCTCAATTTTAGATGTCAGCTCTCTGATTCCTAAGAGAGGATAAGGCACAATGGGTCTGTTCACATGGCAGCAAGGCACCCATGGGCCAGCTGACTTGGGCTTGGGCTGCTTAATTGCGTTGAAGACATTGGGCTAGGGCTGCAGCCTGAATTCTGGGACCCTCCCACCCTGCCGGGACCTAGAGGCAGGACTCCAGCCCAACCCTGAATGCCTACACTGCAGTTAAACAGCCCCTTAGCCTGAGCCCGAGACGGCCGGCACGGGCCAGCCGCCGGTTTTTAATTGCCATGTAGACAGACCCTAAGAACCCTGGCACCATACATACAGTCCTCTCCCAAGGGAAATTAAAGGAGCCAAGGTGGCCGGATACATAGCCGGCATTGTTCACACACACAAGCATTCACACTCTAGTGCGATACTAAAAGTCTCTATCGAAAGACGGGTTTCACCATCGTGGGTGAGATTTCCGAAACTGCCTTAGGGACTCAACTGATGAATTAAAAACAACAGGAACTGTGTGCCCCAGTGTCCCAGGGAAGCTTGGATAATGTCAGCTTTTGTTCTGATTAAAAAGAAAACTCACCATCAACGTAGGGACTACGGCAGCCTGACCATTTTTCAAACATCCCTAGAAATGATGCAACTTCCCCAGTTCAAGATCGACAATGCACTGGCGGTGTCCCCAGTATTTCAGATGAACAGCAGTTCCAGCAATATTCTCTTGCCCTCTGTCATTCTTTCTGGGTTAATGCAACATTCGGGGTTCCATCAGGCAAGCCCCTATGGGACCTGCATTGATTTATGTTTGACATCCTTGGTAGCTTACAGTCCCCGTCCATCTGTCTGTCTCCACCTGTTGTCTCGCTTCTACCTCGATTTTAAACTCTTTGGGCCAGAGACCGTTTTTCTGTCCTGTGTTTGCACAGCGCCTAGCACAATGGGGACCCGGTCCATGACTGGGGCTTGTAGGTGCCCTGGTAGTACAAATGATAAATAATCAAACTGTATTTATTCGTGTGTCTTGAACAATCATGATTGTCCATTATGTGTTGTCCAGCCAGAATTTCCCTCCAGACACTTGATCGGCTTTTCTAGCCTGATGCTGTTTCATTCCTTGTTCCACTGGCTAGTCACTGATTTCCAGAGATCTCTAGTGAGCTGTGGATTATTAGACAAGAGGATCGTTTTTTTGAAATGTAGCTTCACGTTATCATACTGGTTCCTACTCCTGACACCTCCTCACCCTCCACCGCTTGTAAGGAAGGTAGAAAGGATGCAAGTTTCTATTTGGCATTTCTGAGGAGGCCAATCCATAGGCCTCAGAATCTACAGGCGGGTTAGCACTCTGAAATGATACGTACCAACAGCCCCTGCCAAACGGAAGGTCACCTGTTCTTCAGCTATCTGAGGCTGAATGCCAACAAGAGCCGCATGCCCGGCTGGCATCTCACATTTCTTTCTGCTGTATTTGGTCCTGCCGGGGCTCCCATCTGCAGTTGTCTCTGCTCAGGCCCGGCCCAGGTGAAATGCGACGTGCGAGAAGTGGTGGGATCCCGCTGAAATGACACACTCAAGAGCCTCCAGGCGACGGGACGAGCGGCTACCCCGCTGGGGCAAAAGTCGGACAAGCCTCCCATCATCTAAAAGGAAAATGTTGGCTCAAAGCTTCCCAGCCTTCTTTGCTTCTCCAGTTACCGGGCAGATGCAAAGCCACCTCACCTGGAGTGTGAGAGAGAAGAGCAATCAGCAAGGGCAGCCCTTTGTCTTCTCACACCACAAGGACATTGCATTGCTGGCTTGACAGATTCTAGAGCCTGACACCTTCTATCCACAGAAAAGGGAAGGGACCGGACTAGGGGCTGCCAACTTTCTAGCTGCTGAAAACCGGATACCCTGCCCCTTCCCTTCCTCCCCACTCCCCACCGAGGCCCCAGTCCCAGCCCCGCCTCTTCCTCCAGGCCCTGCCCCCTGCTCACTCCTCTCCCCCTTCCCTGCATTGTCACTCCCCTCCCCCATCATCGCTTGCTCCCCCCCGCCCCCGGTCCCAGTACTCACCTGCCGCCTGCAGAGCTGGGCTGGAAGGAGCTAACGTGGAGCTCGCCTGCCTGCCCAATCAGGACATGGCAGGGCAGAGGGAGGAGGGTCAGGGCCTGGAGCGAGGGGATGGGGAGCAATCGAGGGACAGCGGGGCAGACAGGGGACAGACAGGCTCTCCCCCCACAACCCATACCTACTTCTCTGCCGGAGAGGCTGGAGCCACTCAGAAGCCAGCCGGCCACTTCTGTCCATGAGGAGCTGAGCAGAGAGCAGCTCCTCCAGGCTCCAGCCACAGCTACTGCTCTTCCTGCCCCGTGCTGGCAGAGACTGGTTACTGCAGGTAACCGGTCGTTTAGTGTCCAGTCAGCAATGCTGACCGGACACTGCCAGGTTCCCTTTTCAACTGGACTCACCGGTCAAAAACCGGACACCTGATAACCCTAGGCAGGACAAACTCCCATGTCAATGTGCCTTAGCGCTGCCCTGCAGGGGAGCTCTACTCACTGGTCTATCCTACAGGACTGACACCCAAGGGGTTCATTAGTGCCAGCGGTAACAGAGATGCCAGCCCCCGAGGAGCAGCACTCAGATCCAGCCACTCATTTCACTTAGGCCAAATTCCAGTGCTGTCAATCCGCACAGGCCTGTGGGGGACATACCAATGGGGGTATCCAGTGCCCTTAGTGTTCAGTTTTTGCATCATCATAACTGAGAGCAGAACTTTCTCCTCCCGCCGCAGGAAACTGGCTCTGCTGCAGTAGGAAGGGCAGGGAATGGAGATTAGGCGCTAGAGTGACAATACAAGTGCAGAGATGGACAGAAAGTGTGGCAATCACAAGAGCACCCCACTTGGTCAGAATGGGAAGAGATAGATGTTCATGACCTTGCTGAAAGCAGAGGGAGGGAAGGTGATGGCCATATCCCAAGCCTTCTTCTACGTACTGCAAGGCAAGCATTGACAGAACTAGGATGCATCAAGTGCAACCACATTTTGCATGCACGTGACCACCCATGTGCCACTTAGCAGGTTATCCCCATACAGGGTGGTAGCTGAAATCCTGCCATCCTTTATGCCTTCTAAATGGTTGTGTTGCCTTTATGGTAAGTGTCCATTTACTTTAATACTGTCTTGAGGGAAATTCACTGCCGGAGAAAAGTGCCAAATGGAAAACAGAAGTTCTCCATGAATAAAGAACATGGATCCGGCAAAGGCAGAGCCAACACAAGCTTCCACCACATTCCCCCTCTAATGTGCCTCAGCCTAGAGGGACCAGGTCTGAGCGTGGGAAGGGGAGTTCAGAATTCCATTTACTCCTTGATCTCATGGCTGAATCAGCCAACCGAGGGTGCTAATGAGTGCTCAGTGTGTGGGCGGTTTGGGGGCATGGAATCAAGCCCCCTCCCCGATTCATTTCACGCAGACCACTGAACATCCAGCAGATCTTATTTCTGAATTGGCCATGGCCATGAAGAGAGGGGAATATCAGGCATGCCAGAGACAGCTTAGCAGCAGCTCAGCATCTCGTCAGCTCGGAGGTTACAAGGTAATAATAACAACAAGGCGTTTTCTCCATCCAGAAGTTCACAGATCACAGTTAATTTCTCAGCCATATTCATAAAAAGACAGTGGAGGACTGATAGTGCAGGTGGAAGACCTTGTCAGGTCAACCTGTATAGACTGGAAAGCCCACCACAGTCTGATTGTACGCCCAGGTTCTGACAAGGGGACAGACAGAATGTAACCTGGAACAAAGGGCCCAAGAAATGCTGAATTCTCACTGTGCTCTTTGGGGCTGATCCAAAGGACACTAAAGTCAATGGGAGTCTTTCCATTCATTTCAATGAGCTTTGCCTCAGGCCCTTGCTGCAGAGATGCTTTTTGCCCTGGGCCACCAAAGACACAAGTTTCAGAGGGGTTGCCGTGTTAGTCTGTATCCACAAAAACAACGAGGAGTCCGGTGGCACCTTAAAGACGAACAGATTTATTTGAGCGTAAGCTTTTGTGGGTAAAAAACCCACTTCTTCAGATGCATGGAGTGAAAATTACAGATACAGGCATAAATATACTGGCACATGAAGAGAAGGGAGTTACCTTACGAGTGGAGAACCAGTGGTAACAAGGCCAATTCGATCAGGGTGGATGTGGTCCACTCCCAATAACTGAAGAGGTGGTGTCATTACTAAGAGAGGGAAAATTGCTTTCCTGATATCTGATTTGTATCCATTTATTCTTTTACGTAGAGGCTGTCCGGTTTGGCCGATGTCCATGGCAGAGGGACATTGCTGGCACACGATGGCAGATATCACATTGGTAGATGTGCAGGTGAACGATCCCCTGATGGTGTGGCTGATCAGCAGCGTATTAACAGCTAGGCCGACAAGGCCTAGGCCTAGGGTGGCAAATTTGCAGGGGCGGCAAATTTATAACAGCAGCCGGAGGCTGCTTCTCCCGGCGCTGGTTTGCGCCCTCCGCCCCCAGCCCCGCCCCAACTCCACCCCTTCCCTGCCCCCATTCTCGGCCCCCTCCCTGCCCCTATTGGTCCCCTTCCCCAAATCCCCACCCCGGCCCAGCCTCCTCTCCTGAGCGCGCTACGTTCCCCCTTCTTCCCCCATCCTTCGCGAAGCTATTTCACTCACAAGCACTGGCAGGGAGCGGGGAGAAGCAGGACCCGATGGTGCACTCAGGGGAGGAGGCGGAGCGGAGGTGAGCTGCGGCGGGGGGGGCGGGAGCTGTGGGGAGGCGAGGCGGGGCAGCAATTATTTCATATTTAACTTGCTTGAGATCAATTATAGAGCTAGAAACCAGGATGCAGAAACCAGGAGTCCTGATTTCCTAATTCAGTGCTTTAATCCAGTGGTTTGCAACCTTTTTTCATTTGAGGACCCCTAAAATTTTCAAACGGAGGTGCAGCCCCTTTGGAATTCTTAGCCATAATCTTTGGAACCCCCGGGGTCTGTGAACCACAGGTGGAAAACCCCACTTCTATGTTAATGACACCCATTCGCGGACCTCTTACACACGGTCTGCGGCCCCTCAGGGGCCCACGGATCACAAGTTGAGAACCACTGCTCTAATCCCTAGCTGCCATGCCATTGCTATTCTGATAGCATCCCGGGAGCAGCAACAGATGCAGGAGGCATTAGCAAGAATTTTGCTTCCTATTAATTGACTTTCAGGTGCAGAAAAACATGTTTTTCTGTTTTCAGTCATGTTCACGCAACAGATGTTAATGGCAGCTTTCTGTGCCAGAAAGCTGTTCCAGAATCACCTGTGCATTTTATACAATATAAGAATGTAAGAACGGCCACATTTGGTCACACCAGCGTCCATCTAGCCCAGGATCCTGTCTGCCGACAGTGGTCAATGCCAGGTGCCCCAGAGGGAATGAACAGAGCAGGGAATCATCAAGAGACCCATCCCCAGTCGCCCATTCCCAGCTTCTGGCATAGGCTTGTTGTGGATCTCCTGAAATACTCTTGTTTATTATGTTTTGAGAAGTTCCGCCTGAGAGCTGGGTTGGGGTAATCACCAAAGACAGTGGAGCTCATCGGAAAATGGGCGTTTCCCAGAGATAATTTCACCTCTTTTAGGCAAAAAATAAATAAATCAAAAGCCAAAATATTTCGGGACCAAACCGGAATATTTCCATTCAGAAATGCTGCCGTGGTGCCCCATGGGAGTTGTAGTTCTGGTATCTCACGTGCCCAGTCTCCTCCATCAGTCCAGCTCCCTGCTCAGACTACAGCCCCTGCGCGCCTCACAGAGAGGTGAGGAGAGTGCATCATGGGAATTCCTGGGAGCGGTGAAAACGGGAGGTGGAGACCAGCCCATATGAAAAATGAGGGCACGAAGAAACTGACCTACAACGCCCGTGAAGCGCCACAGCGGGACCTTTGACTTTAAATATTTTGATTTTCAGTTTTCAGATGCTTTTTTTTTTAAACCCATCCACCCCCCCAAAAAATGAAATTTTCCATGGAAAGCAGGCACGTATTATGAAAATTTAATGTAGTCAAAATCTCAATTTTCCATCTAAAACTAGGTTTGATGGAAACATGTTTACAAGACCTAAAAGAGATCCCAGGAGGCTGTTGTTTGGCGTTCCCCAGACAGGAATGTCCTCTTTTGGCATTAAGACAGTGTTCACTTTCAGCATCTTTCCTGGAGAAGGATAGCAGAGAGGCTTTTGCTGACTTGCCTGCAGAAGCTGGTGCGTGTTCATGTTCCTTCAATTCCCACCCCACCACATACCATGTCAGTCACTGAATGGAGAGGGAAAGCACTAAACCAGAGGTGGGCAAACTACGGCCCGCGGGACCCTCCTGTCCGGCCCCATAGCTCCTGGCCCGGGAGGCTCGCCCCCGGCCCCTCCCCTGCTGTCCCCCCTCCCCTGCAGCCTCAGCTCGCTGCGCTGCCGGCACAAGGCTCTGGGCAGTTGCAGAGCCATGGCCTGACCCAGTGCTCTGGGCTGTGTAGCTGAAACACCGTCAGCCACCGGTGCTCCAGGCAGCGCAGTAATGGGGCAGGGGGGTTGGATAGAGGGCAAGGGGAGTTTGGGGGGTGGTCAGGGGCCAGGGGTGTGGATAGGGGTTGGGGCGGTCAGAGGGCGGGGAACAGGGGGGTTGTATGGGGCAGGGATCACAGGTGCAAGTCAGGAATGAGAGGGGTGGTTGGATGGGGTGGCAGGGGGCAATCAGGGGTGGAGGGTCCAGGGGTAGTCAGGGGACAGGGAGCAGGGGGTGGTAGGAGTTCCGGGGGGACGTCAGGGGACGGGGGGGGTTGGATGGGGCAGGAGTCCCAGGGGAGCTGTCAGGGGGCTAGAAGTGGAGGGGTCAGATAGGAGGCTGTGGCCAGGCCATGCCTAGCTGTTTGAGGAGACAGAGCCTCCCCTAACCGGCCTTCCATACAATTTTGGAAACCCGATGTGGCCCTCAGGCCAAAAAGTTTGCCCGCCCCTGCACTAAACAGATGGCAAGTTGAGATCTACACACTGAACTGGCCAAATATTTCAAATTTTCCATCACATTTCAAATGTTGACAATTAAAACGAAACACTGGAACATTTCTATTAAATTGTCACCATTTCCCCCCCCTATTTTTGAACAATTGTACAGCTATTGAAATTATTTTCATCGTCAGAAATTTTGAAGTTCACAAATTGAAATTTTTCAGCTTTCAAAATGTCAAATTTTGGAAAATATGGGGGGAAACTGAATAGCATGGTCCCTACCCCTTTTCCTCTCCAGCTCTCTTCAATTAGTTCTGTTGAAAAATCTGCTTTAATGGCTGTGCAGTTAATATATATACATAATGTTTTCAATTTGTAGTCACTTTATGTTAATCTTAGAAGTGGAGGGTAAGAGAACAGTTGGAAGACCCAAAACTAGATGGATGGATATCATACAAAAGGAACTGATTAGCTGAAGAGTTGCCCTGGAACTGCTTCAAGATAGAGTCCTTCTTCTCCATTCCAGTCTAAGAACTGACCCATATAGATGGGACTAAGGCTAGTAGAACAAGGAGATTTTTAGTCACTTTATGACTTATAGCACGATGGAGCAGCACAACCATTCTGTTATCGACCTCTGGGCAACTATCAGCTGACCCGAACTGGTGTGTCGTGAATGACTATACCAGAACATACATGTTAGTTTCTGCATGTCTGTATCCACATGAAACTTTCTACAATGCTGCTGTAGGAAGAAGTTATTAATAGAGTTGGGCAACAGTTTTCCAGTTTTCAAAAGGCTGTTGAAATTTTTCCTCAAAATGTTGAACTTTGATGACCAAATTAGCTTCACCCAACGGACTACAGTGGAGCGGGGCCGACTTTCTGACTCTTTCCCAGTCTTCCCCTCCCCTTGTCTCTTCTCTCCTGCTCTCTCCCCCTTTGGTGACAAGCTAGATCCTCGGTTCATATGACACTGTAACTATTTTTTACAGCCTTTGCCTCTTCCCACATGTACCGCAATGCGGCTGCAGTAAATTAAAAAAACTGAGCATTGCGGAGACAGCTGCCATGCCGGGGGAAGGTGGATTTCTTTTCTTCTCTCCAGCTCTGTTGTTTCCAGCCAGGTCGACTGGAAATCAATCCTGGGGGTATACAGTAACAGCTGCTTGCTTCTGGCAACCTGTAACGCATGTAGGAGTCGACATAGGCCCAGGCTAGGAATATGACCTCCTGCATGTCCACAATGGAACCAGCGCTGCATGTGGTTTGACTGAAAGGTTGGACCAGGAAAATCCATGTTCAACCCTTATCAGGGTTTTCTGATGCAGAGCTCAGTCGGCAATTAAATCATGCTCCTCCCTGTAGAGATCAGAAGAATTTTAACCTGGCATGTTAAGCACAGGCCTCCACCACTTCAACTAACTGCTTTAGCTGGTAGTACTCAGTAATCTTGCAGTGTATCGGCCATGAACGGGGAATGTAGCACATCCTCTGCCAGAACATCATGCTGTACCCCTTATCACAGAATCATAGAAGACTAGGGTTGGAAGGGACCTCAGGAGGTCATCGAGTCCAACCCCCTGCTCAAAGCAGGATGAATCCCCAACTAAATCATCCCAGCCAGGGCTTTGTCAAGCCGGGCCTTAAAAACCTCTAAGGATGGAGATTCCACCACCTCCCTAGGTAACCCATTCCAGTGATCAGCAATGGCTATTTTTCCTACTTGTGTAGACAACCTGAGAAGGAAAATAAGCTGCCCTTGTGTGACCTGCACTGTTCAGAGTGTGCTCCAGGTCTCCCTTCAATGGCTCAGGTCTATGACTTGGCTGCTGCTTCTACTTGTCGGGCTTATTTCTTTAGCTCAAGTGGTAGCGATTCCCGTTTTCAGCACTAAAGGAACTGGCCACAGGTTCTGCTGTTCATCTCCCCTGCTCCAAGAGAAGTGTGAAAAGCCAGCAGGTGAACATGAAAACTGAGCTTGGATCCAAACTAAAAGCGCAGCCCTCCCCCCATGTCCTTTCTTAAAAATAATTCACATGCAGAAAGCTCACAGGTAAGAGTAAAGACCCAGATCCATTCACTTACAGCGGTTCTCTCTGCTCACGCCACGGACGTGTCTGGCAGGGGGGCTGGAGCAGTTTGTATAGTGGGGGTGCTGAGAGCCATTTAGCCAAACTGTAGACCCTGTATATGATGGAAACCACTTCAAGCCAGGGGGTGTGGCAGCCCCCCATACTCCTGGGTTCTAGATTGTGCTCTAAGAACCAGTGTTTATGGCTGCAGAATTGTAATTACATCACAGTGTGGCTGTGGGTTTAACATCCTGTTAAACTGAGTTCTGACAAGCATCTCCTAAGGGTAAAACTGTAGGTATAACATAACCCACTGGTGTGTCTTATGGGATTGCTGATGGAACTGACCCTCAGAGCATAGGAGTGTGTTACAGCCCCAGGGGGGAAGCTCAGTCTCTTTATCTCATGCTGTAACAGATTGGGCTTTTAGCTCTGGAGGTCCCCGGTATGCCAGCCAACCCAGCAGTTATCCCAGCAGAACAAAAATGGCATTGGGGGAAGGTGTTTCACTGTAGCTCCTTGACTGATGGGGTGGCAGCAATAGGATGATAGGAAAAGAAGAGAGAAATGGTTCCCAGGGATGCTTGGGAGAAGCTGATGAGATGGGGACAGACCCAGCAGCTGTGGGACACGGCCCAGACCATCAGGCCCCTCGGTGTGGCTGGGAATCAACTACCGATGATTACTGACTGTCGACTTGTGCGGTCAAGTCTGACGTTGGGTTGAGTGAGATTACTTATGCCAGCAACACTGAAGAGCCCGGCACAGGAACTGAAGAAGAATGGGTGGGTGATCCTGATGCTGCCAGAGAATGCTGGAATGGGTTACCCAGGGAGGTGGTGGAATCTCCATCCTTAGAGGTTTTAAGGCCCGGCTTGACAAAGCCTTGGCTGGGATGATTTAGTTGGGGTTGGTCCTGCTTTGAGCAGGGGGTTGGATTAGATGACCTCCTGAGGTCTCTTCCAACCCTAATCTTCTATGATTCTATGAATAGCCAGGGCCTTGAGGCAACTGGGAAGTAGCTGAGGTGCAGGACCACCCTGGCCTGCTCACGAATTGGGCCCACTGAAGTAGGTATCAGAGGACCTGGGCGTGATGACTGAGAGGGTTCTGAGCACTTGCAGCTCCTGTTGAAGTCAATGGGAGCTGAGGGTATCTAACATCTCTTGGGATCAGGGGATCACAATCCAGAGATGGAAAAGAGTCCTGTCCCAACATGTACCAGGTTGAGCATAAAACCAGGGATGAGCTCTCTTCTTTGGTTGTTCCCAAGTCCTGGTCAGGAATCGGGAGAGGACATTCCCAGCGCATTGCAAACCTTTCCCGTAAGCACACACAGCAGCGCTAAGAGTGCGTTGGAGACGCTCCTGAGCTAGTGGTGACTCGAGTACATAAGATACTAATCCCCCTTAGATGTGAGTCGAGATGGCAGGAAACCCCAGCTCACAAGAAAGAGCCAGAGCTATGTTAGGACTCAGGACGCTGGTGGTGCTTTCTGACCGGATGTCAGCAATTGAACGGTTGTTCACCTCGGGCCTGATCCTGACAGGAGCTGAGCACTAGCAACTCCCATTAGCATTATATGGGCCAAACGCCTTTAGGTCTTATCTCTAATTTCCATGTCACCAGAGCCCTGCCACACCCCAGCCCTGGTGCGGAAAGGAGACAGTGTCACCAGCAGCCCTGGTTAAAGCCACTCGAGCCCTATGATAATTTGTATCACAGTAGCACTTTGAGGCTCTGTTGTACCTTAACTATCACCTGCCTCTATTTCCCCTTCCCCAGCGCCCCTTTAAGAACCCACTGTTTCCTTCTCAGCCCAGAATCCTTTAAGGCACCCTTCACCAACAGTGCTTATCAAAAATAGAACTCAAAAATCCCACCGAGAGCACAAAATTCCCCCCAGCCCCCCTGCTTTCATTAGTTCCAGCTCCACACAGTCTCCTGGGGTTCCCCAGCTCCCTGCCAGGCCTCCTGGCTTGGACAGTCCCAATAACTCCTCCCAGCCACCCTCTTCCCTGCCGCATCCTGCTGCCTTTTATATTTGGAGTCCCTGGCTCCTCTCAGGTGAGTCTCGTCTTGTAATCAGGGCTGGTTTAGCCCCAGGCTCTCCAGACCCAGGACAGCCACCCTGTTCCAGGCCCCAACAGAGACTGGAGCCCCATTGTATTAGGTGCCGTACAGACCTGTAGATACAGATAGTTCCGGCCCTGAAGAATTTACAATCTAGAGAGACACGGCAGCCAGAGGGAGTATTTTCATCTCCATTTCACAGACCTGAGGCACAGGGAGATTAAGTGATTTGCCTGTGGTCACAGAGGAGCTCTGTGGCACAGCTAGGAATTAAACCCAACTCTCTGAAGTCACAGTCTAGTGTTTTAACCCCCAGCCAGACCATCCCTTCCACATGTTATTATACTACCCAGTGGCTGGCTACAATCCCTCAATAGGGCACCTGGCAAGAGCAATTATTAATTCCCATGATAGTGATTCTCTCTTACAGTGATAATATTGACGGTGAACAATTTCTTTGGTGTGTACTTGGATGTTTGTAACAGGATTTCCACAGGGGGGCTTGGCACGCAGCCGTGGGATCCTTTTGCATGATGTCACGCGTGTACAGTAACACTGCCTCCCAAAATACACGCCTTCCTTTCTCATTCAGTGGAATTTCTGGCCCCAGAGTGAAATCCAATTCCACTTGTGAGAGCTGTAACACAATCTACAGCAGCCGCTCAGGAACAATGCTTGCACGGGCTGACTGCAGAAGCACCTAAAGCCTGGCCTGGTGGTTGGGATTTCTGGGCTGCCTGTCTCCTCTCTGTGCTCCCGAAAATGTGGGACACTGTCTGACAGGTCACTTGGGTTGAGAAGAGGAGCCAAGCATATTGGAGAGGGCTGGTGGCATAGAAAAGATATGGGCCCATGCTCCCAAATTAGGATCCAGATCCAAATTTCTCCAAAGCCTGTGGGTGCTCCAGATCCGGCTGTGGTACTGATTCTTTATAGAGATACAGCCCAGTGTGACAAAATTCCTCCTCTGCCTTGGCGGGTCCTGCGCTTTCTGGAGGATTTGCTCGCCACAGAGGTTCACGGCAGTCCTCAGTTTGGCCACTTTTGCTAGAGGCTCAAACCTGCCATTCACTCAGCTAACCTCATCACTGGCCAGCAAGGGGGATTATAATCTCCGAAGTCGCTGTTGTCCCACCTAGTGGGTTGGGGACAGGCCAGATCCCTTTCCAAATTAGACCGTCCCCTCTGGTGTGTCTCACAGACCAGGTCAACTCCTCCTGTGTCCGATCAGGAGTTGTGGGGGGATGGGGGGAACCCGGGCCCAGCCTCTACACTGGGTTCCAGCCCAGGGCCCTGTGGATAGCAGCTGTCTACAACATCTCCTGTATCAGCTGCGTGACAGCTACAACTCCCTGGGCTACTTCCCCATGGCCTTCCCCCAGCACCTTCTTTATCCTCACTGCAGGACCTTCCTCCTGAAGCCTGATCACGCTTGTACTCCTCGGTCCTCCAGCAGCACGCCTTCTCACTCCCTGCTCCTTGCACGCCCCCCTCACTAACTGATGGGAGGCCCTTTTTAAACCAGGTGTCCTGATTAGCCTGCCTGCCTTAATTGATTCTAGTAAGTTCTTAATTGACTCCAGGTGTCTTAATTAGCTTGTCTGTCTTAATTGGTTCTAGCAGGTTCCTGATTGCTCTAGGGCAGTCCCTGCTCTGGTCACTCAGGAAACAGAAAACTATTCATCCCGTGGCCAGTATATTTGCCTTCGACCAGACTCCTGCCCCAATCCCGGACACCTGCCCCTTTTGCGGCGTGACGGAAACCCTGGCACACGTCTATCTGGAGTGCGCCAGGTTGCAGCCCCTATTCCGGCTCCTCACCAATCTTTTGTTACGGTTTTGGTTGCACTTTTCTCCTCACCTTCTTATCTACGCACTCCCTGTCCGTGGCCCCACTAAGTCGCGGGACCTCCTGGTCAACCTCCTCCTGGCCCTGGCTAAAGCGGCCATCTATAAAACCAGGGTGAGGAGGTTGGCCGATGGAGTCTCCTGCGACTGCGGGGCCTCTTTCCGATCCTCTGTCCGTTCACGCCTCCGAGCGGAGTTCCTCTGGGCGGCGTCCACTGACTCCCTTGACGCCTTTGAGGAGCGGTGGGCGCTGTCCGGGGTTCTCTGCTCGGTGTCCCCGTCCGGTTCCCTTCGTTTGACCCTTTGACCGCACTCCCGTCCCTGTTTTTCATGAGTTGTCCCCCGTAATTAGTCGGCTCTCCAGGCCCTGTGGATCTCCCCCTTAGGCTGGGGGGGGCTCCTTTCGTAGTGGACGAGCTCCGCCCGCCCACTTCCTGGATCCCAATGGGACCAGACTCCTGCCCCAATCCCGGACACCTGCCCCTTTTGCGGTGTGACGGAAACCCTGGCGCACGTCTATCTGGAGTGCGCCAGGTTGCAGCCCCTATTCCGGCTCCTCACCAATCTTTTGTTACGGTTTTGGTTGCACTTTTCTCCTCACCTTCTTATCTACGCACTCCCTGTCCGTGGCCCCACTAAGTCGCGGGACCTCCTGGTCAACCTCCTCCTGGCCCTGGCTAAAGCGGCCATCTATAAAACCAGGGTGAGGAGGTTGGCCGATGGAGTCTCCTGCGACTGCGGGGCCTATTTCCGATCCTCTGTCCGTTCACGCCTCCGGGCGGAGTTCCTCTGGGCGGCGTCCACTGACTCCCTTGACGCCTTTGAGGAGCGGTGGGCGCTGTCCGGGGTTCTCTGCTCGGTGTCCCCATCCGGTTCCCTTCGTTTGACCCTTTGACCACACTCCCGTCCCTGTTTTTCATTAGTTGTCCCCCGTAATTAGTTGGCTCTCCAGGCCCTGTGGATCTCCCCCTTAGGCTGGGGCGGGGGGATCCTTTAGCAGTGGGCAGGCTTTGCCCGCCCACTTCCTAGATCCCAATACAACCAGACTCCTGCACCTAACTGGTCTGGGTCTGTCACACCAGCCATGGAGTGGGAATAGCGATCCACAGTTCATGGGTGTTCATCCAGGTCTTGGCTTTGGACCCATTTCTATTTAGAAGCCATGCTGTATCTTTGCTCTAGTATGTTCCTCTCATTCTTTATTGACAGGACCATTTACCAGGAATGGAGAAGCCAATTCCCATACAGAAAGCACCAAGCAGAGCCCACTCCCCAAACTCTAACCGAATCTTCCTTGAGCTGTGAAAACTTTGGCTAACTTTTCTCTCCTGTTTTGGGTTCCACCTGCGCTTTTGGGCTCCAGCTGTGACGTATCAAGAGAGATTTCCAGCCCCATTTTGCAGATTCCAGAGGGTTGGGCAAGATTCGGATACACAGCTGAAGTTTGAGGTGTGAATGAAACCTCCCAACTGTTGTTTGTTGCTAATATTTGACGGGACCTTTATAATCATCTCGTCTGACCTCCTGCATAACACAGACCAGAGACTTTCACCCCAGCACAGGCCAGAGAACTTCATTTGCTCCCACTGAGTAAGGGCAAGTCTGCACTACAAAATTAAGTCAACCTAAGTTATGTTGATATACAGCACCAGTCATTAAATTGCTTTTGCATGTCCACACTACGTTCCTTGTGTCAGCGGTGCGTGTCCTCATCAGGAGCGCTTACACCAATTTAACTATCAGTGTGGATGGCTTCTGAAAAAGCCCAGGTTCAAAAAATAACTAGATAAATTCAATTGCTATTAGCCAAGATGGGCAGGGATGGTGATCCTAGCCTCTGTTTGCCAGAGGCTGGGAGTGGTCGGCCGAGGATGGATCACTTGGTGATTGTCCGTTATTTCCAATGGGGCACCTGGCTTCGGCCGCTGTTGGAAGACAGGATACTGGCCTAGATGGACCTTTGGTCTGACCCAGTACGGCCGTTCTTATGTTCTTAAAGGCAGCAACAGGTGATGTAAACAAAGTGGTGTCTGCACTGACATTACGTCAACCTAACTGCATCCGGAGGTGGAGTTATTAAGTTGGTGTAGTGGGTGAGTTCCATCGGTGGGAGTTACCTTTTAGCGGAGACGCTCACAGAGTTAGGCCGACATGAGCTGCCTTGCACCAACCTAACTCTGTAGTGTAGACCAGGCCTTAGAGTCACCTGAAGTCTCTCCTTTTGGCGTAGAGCTGTAGCTAATAGCGGTAGGGCCACTCAGGCCAGCTCCCTGCATGTGAACGGAGTGTTCTCTACAGGTATTTCTACGCGGGTGGCAGACACTGCACGCCCCACTAGCCTGGGGTTAAATAGCAATATAGACAGTGAGGCACTGCTTAGGTGAGCAGAGCAGGGCACAATGCCCTATACACCAGAACCCTAAAGCATATACCCTCCCTGGCTCTCTACGCACCCAAGCAGCACCTCCCAGTGTAGTGTCCTCCTGCCTACCCTTTGCCAGAGCCTTTCCCTGCCGACTCCCCACTGCCAGAGCCTTTCACCGCGGAATATAGCTAGACACGTTGTCCCTGTACTCCACATGCTGCCATACGTGTAGACGAGGCCTCTAGAATCTGATCCGGTGCCGCCGGAATGACCTACCAGGCATGAGTGGGCGCACACACGCAGGGATTCTAGGTTTCATTGGTCTCATCACTGGTGATTGGATGAAGTGAGATAGGGTGGGAAGAAGTTGGGGGGCTATTGCTCTGGGCTTTTGGTGCCTCGTAACTCCTATAGCTTTAAATGTAAGACCAGGGCATCCAAAGTGCCATTTGGCATGGAGTATCTTTTAGATCCAGCACCATCCCTCTGAAAATCGGGGCTCCTTAAGGTATCTTGAGTTGAGCAGGCAAAAATGGAGACACCCCAACTCACCAGTCACTTTGGAAAATCTTGACCAAAATAAATTAAATAAATAAACACTGGTCTGGTCCTGTCGGGATCCCACTGGCTTGACCAGGAGATGAGGCTGGCAGGTGCTTGGCACCTGACAGGATTGGAGCCAAAGAGGAGCTTGCAACATCAGATGGGGAACAGGCCATGGAAGCATAACCCTCTGGTGAACGCGTGTGATGTATCCCCCTCTGTGCCTATCCATGAAAGATACAAACCTGTTACGGCAAGAGTTCTGCAGTCACAGTGCTCTAGCTCAAGCAATTCAGCATTTAGCTTCAGAGGTGGTTCAATCTCTGGTGTTTTGGTCAAGATGTGAGCTATCCGTCAAACACCCTGTTAATTAAAGAACTGGGAAAGCAAATGATGATAATGTTCTTACATTGATAAAGAGAACTTTTCATCCCCCTGGGTCTTAGCGTGCTTCACACACGTTACTAAACTACATATCTTCAGGAATGATTCTGCTCACCACAGAAATGCAGCTACCTCTAGAACAAAATGTGGCACCTGCTTAACCAGGTGCAAGCACTGAGGGAGAGGACATGAAGAAGAATGCTGTCTCCTAACAAAACCTCAGGGGGAATTTCTCATAGGCAGAATTCAATTTAGCCATGATGCTGGTGCCGAGACTCCAGGTCATGTGATAAGTGTCATGTGATCATTAATAACTAAAAGTGGTCAAGTGCTTGGTTTTATGACCCATCCCAATGACGTGGCATAGAAGCAGTATGGTTAAGGACAGAATGAGCCCAATTCATGCTTGTTGACATCCATTGATACCTTGCAGATGAACTTGACCAATCTATTTTACAAGAAATACCAGTGGTCGTGTAAGAATGTTCTGAGGTTCTGAAATCAAAGGGTCATTTCCTTTCATAGAATCATAGAATATCAGGGATGGAAGGGACCTCAGGAGGTCATCTAGTCTAACCCCCTGCTCAAAGCAGGACCAATCCCCAACTAAATCATCCCAGCCAGGGCTTTGTCAAGCCCGAACTTAAAAACTTCAAAGGAAGGAGATTCCACCATCTCCCTAGGTAACGCATTCCAGTGCTTCACCACCCTCCTAGTGAATTTTTTTTCCCTAATATCCAACCTAAACCTCCCTCACTGCAACTTGAGACCATTACTCCTCATTCTGTCATCTACTACCACTGAGAACAGTCTAGATCCATCCTCTTTGGAACCCCCTTTCAGATAGTTGAAAGCAGCTATCAAATCCCCCCTCATTCTTCTCTTCCGCAGACTAAACAATCCCAGTTCCCTCAGCGTCTCCTCATAAGTTATGTGTTCCAGTCCCCTAATAATTTTTGTTGCCCTCTGCTGGACACTTTCCAATTTTTCCACATCCTTCTTGTAGTGTGGGACCCCACCCAAAACTGGACACAGTACTCCAGATGAGGCCTCACCAATGTCGAATAGAGGGGAATGATCACGTCCCTCGATCTGCTGGCAGTGCCCCTACTTATACATCCCAAAATGCCATTGGCCTACTTGGCAACAAGGGCACACTGTTGACTCATATCCAGCTTCTCGTCCACTGTAGCCCCTAGGTCCTTTTCTGCAGAACTGCTGCCGAGCCATTCGGTCCCTAGCCTGTAGCAGTGCATGGGATTCTTCCATCCGAAGTGCAGGACTCTGCACTTGTCCCTGTTGAACCTCATCAGATTTCTTTTGGCCCAGTCCTCTAATTTGTCTAGGTCCCTCTGTATCCTATCCCTATCCTCCAGTGTATCTACCTCTCCTCCCAGTTTAGTGTCATCTGCAAACTTGCTGAGGGTGCAATCCACACCATCCTCCAGATCATTAATGAAGATATTGAACAAAACCGGCCCCAGGACCCTTAGGGCACTCCACTTGATACCAGCTGCCAACTAGACATGGAGCCATTGATCACTTACCCGTTGGGCCCGATGATCTAGCCAGCTTTCTATCCACTTTATAGTCCATTCATCCAGCCCATACTTCTTTAACTTGCTGGCAAGAATACTGTGGGAGACTGTGTCAAAAGCTTTGCTAAAATCCAGGAACAACACGTTCCTTCCTACATGCTCTATTGATTCATTTGTGGGAAGAATAACTGTATTTTTTTCTTGTGTTCTTTCTTTGTACATTTGAAGAAATCAATTGCCCAATTTTTTTTAACATGATGGTCGTACAAGGCCGCAAAGGCTCAGGAAGGATAAGATGAATGCTAGGATGATAAAAGAGACAAGTCCTTATTCATGAAAGGAATGAGGGGGTAGGATTGTCAAGCGATTAAAAAAGATAATCCCAGAGAATCGCAAAATTAAAAAAAATTACTCGCGATTAATCGCAGTTTAAATCACACTGTTAAACAGTACGAGAATACCACTTTAAATTTATTATACATATTTTGGGTGTTTTTCTACATTTTCAAATATAGTGATTTTAATTACAACACAGAATACAAAGTGGACAGTGCTCACTTTGTATTATTGTTATTATTACAAATATTTGCACTGTAAAAAAGAGAAACAAAAGAAATCATAGTTTTCAATTCACCTCAGACAAGTACTGTAGTGCAATCTCTTTATCGTGAAAGTGCAACTTACAAATGTGGAATTATTATTAATTATTATTATTATTATTGTTATATAACCGCAGTCAAAAACAAAACAATGTAAAACTTTACAGCCCCCAAGTCAAAGCATGAAGGGGCATACAAATGTTTAGCATATCTGGCCTGTAAATATCTTGCAACTCCAGCTACAACAATGCCATGCAAACACCTGTTCTCACTTTCAGGTGACATTGTAAATAAGAAGTGGGCAGCATTATCTCCCGTAAATGTAAACACACTTGATTGTCTTAGAGATTGGCTGAACAAGAAGTAGGACTGAGTGGACTTGTAGGCTCTAAAGTTTTACATTGCTTTGTTTAACAGTGTGATTAACACTGCAATTAATTGTGATATTTTTAAATCTAGTTAATTTGTTTTGTCTTAATCACAGGCATTAACTGTGATTAACTGACAGCCCTTGGGAGTACCTTTACACTTATCAGACTGGCCAGATTTCAGTTTGTTATTTATTTACCTCCAGCCTGCAGCGTGATCATCCCAATACCTTTCCCCATCACAGAGTCTGGGTCAGTGTTTGTTTCATTGCAAATGCTGGCCAGGAAGTCTAGCAAACTCAAACACAGGCCCTTTCAGCCTGCATTCTAGTGACAGATCCTGGGAAACAGGGCTCCCATGCTGGCTGCATGGTAACCACTAAACCTCTCATCCACCAGTGAATCATCAGCAGAGCGTGAACCCTTGCACTAAAAGCATGAAGCACTTCTTGGGATAAAGGACGAAGGTCCACATTCTTATGAGTATTTGACACCTAATTGATTGATTTTGATGGGAGGAAGGTGCCTAAAGACTTTTGAGGAGCTATGCCAAAATCCTGTTGTTGGAAGCAATCGCAGACTCCTAAATCTATTATGTGGAACATTCACTAGAGGGCGACAAAGACCCACATTCTGGCAGTTCCCCCAAAGATGACTTTTGTATCGCCATGTCCTCATGCAATCCTTCCTTAGAAGTTTTTAAGGTCAGGCTTGACAAAGCGCTGGCTGGGATGATTTAATTGGGTATGGGTCCTGCTTTTGAGCAGGGGGTTGGACTAGATGACCTCCTGAGGTCCCTTCCAACCTTGATATTCTATGATCCTATGATTCTATGATGCGGCCAAGCCTCCCTGCAGGAACAAAATGGAGTGGATCAATAGATGGGAAAGCAACTGCCTCTGCCAGGTGGGGCTTGAATTTCCACCCAAACCTTCTGCCTAAATTTATCCCTGCAGAATGGGGGTGGGGGCGATGAAATCAAGTCTTCCCTGTCTGACGTGAAATCCTGCTGCTTGCAGTGAATGGCAGAGGATGCCAAGCAGTGAATCTTCAGTGGGCATGTCTATTTGTCATGAACTGATCTAATTTTCCACTCTCAATCAAGCAGCGGCCTTCCAAACTTTGCAGGCATTAAGGCATATCCCTTACATGACATACACACCAAGGATCAAATCCAATTTCTCAGTGGGCGGCCATAGTCTAAGTGTTTGGGCCACTGACATAAAAGGATGAGCTTTTTGCAATGGCACGGTCATCATCAGCTTGCTATTTGCATTTGGGTGCTTGCAGTCCATCCATTCCAGCTCTCCTTCCCCGCTCCCGCAGCCTGCAGGGAGATTTATGACAGCAGCATGCTTTCACTTTGCTTTTTCGTCACATCATCCCAGACCTTCAACAACCTTGGGTCCTAAGAGTCAAGTGCAGTTGGTGGAAGGCCATGTTCATGGTGGTGAATCCTTGCCAAAGACTTGGCAGTGCGTGGACCTGTGATATAATTACAGTAGAGATGCAGTACTCTGTAACTGGGACCATGCCAAAGGGAACAGTTGTCTCAAACAACGGGCCAACTCCCAGCGCAGAGACAATGAATGCTAGACAGGAAGCAATTGCTGGTCAGGAAGTAATTTTCTTTCTAATGTGCAAAATTTGGAGGTTTTCTTCAAAAAAACCCCAAATTCCCCAAAACATTTTAGCTTTTCACCCCAAACTCAAGCATGTTTGGGGGTTTTTTTGGCAATCAAAAACTGAGCAGTTTTGTTTTTTGAGGAAAACTTGAACATTTTAAATGGAAGTGGATTTTTTTTTCTTTCACAAAAAATGTCTGGTCAGTTGGAAAAGAAGTTTGGACAAAAAGTTTACAGTCAGTTGTGCATTTTCTTCTCATTGCTTAGTTAGGCATCCACAAGGTACTTACCTGGCCCTCATCATTAGGGCCCTACCAAATTCATGGTCCATTTTGGTCAATTTCATGGCCGTAGGACTTTAAAAATCAAAAATGTCATGATTTCAGCTGTTTAAATCTGAAATGTCACCGTGTTGTAATTGTAGGGGTCCTGTCCCCAAAAGGAGTTGTGTGTGTGGAGGGGGGGTCACAATTTATTGTAGGGCTGTGTGTGTGGGGAGGGGGGGTCACAATTTATTGTAGGGCTGGTGGGATTGCGGTACGGCTACCCTGACTTCTGTGCTGCTGCTGGAAGTGGTGCTGGGCAGCCGGCCGACAGCCGCCACTCTCCACTTGCCCAGCTCTGAAGGCCGCACAGAACTAAGGGTGTCAATACTGCGACCTCCTTAAAATAACCCTGTGACACCCCCCCGCCCCCCTCGCAACTCCCTTTTGGGTCAGGACCCCCGATTTGAGAAGCGCTGGTCTCCCCTGTGAAATCTGAATAGTACAGGGTAAAAGCGCACCAAAGACCAGATTTCATGGGGGGGAGACCAGATTTCATGGTCATGACGGGCTTTTCACAGCCATGAATTTGGTAGGGCCCTCCTCATCACCATAGTGTTTATTTGCCTCACATTCGTTCACCTCATTACACCCCAGTGTGGGAAGCGCTGTTATTACAGAGGCGAGTCAAGTCTCCACTGTTATAAATAAAACCCAGCACCGAGTCTCAAAGACCGGGTCACCCGACTCAAGCTTGCAGCGCACAAAATAGCAGTGTAGATGTAGCCCACGTTCTGAAACCCTCCCAGCTTGGGTGGTCTCAGAGCCCAGGGTCCAGTGCAAGCCCCAACATCTACACTGGTATTTTTTAGCCTTGCAGAGTGAGTTTTAGTCAGCGGAGGGTCTTTTATTGCAGCGTAGATGTTCCTAATCAGCTTTCTCACAGTTACACAGAAAGCCTATGATAGGGCGGGGGACTGAACATGGGCCTTCCAAGTCCCACGTTAACATACTGGCCGCTGAACCAGACTGCCTCTCTGCTACTCCAGATTCGCTCTACTCTTTCCATGATTTTTGGAGAGTGGGTGATGTGATCAGAACCAGGACTCCTGGAGCCTGGTTTTGCTCAGTCATGCCGCGTGGGGAGAAGCAGCAGGCCCAACAGGTCGGCGGAAGGAAGTTGTGCGGGACCTATGGAGGGAAAATCAAATTGGTCAGTACAGTGCTCCCCATAAGCTCTGGAGAACTTGGAAGCTTAGCAGAACCAAAGCCCCACTTCAACTCTTTGGAGGTTCACCCCTCAATATTGAACTGAATTGAACTCAAAGTGGAAGCTGGACATTGACAGTAGCACAGCGTGTGTCACATCACCCTCTAGTGGACGGTCTGCATAAAAAGAAAACAGCCTACTATTGCGAGCAACTACAGCAGTCAATCCTATAACTCCCATAATAGAGGTCTGCACTTAAACTTTCCTCCAGACATACCAACTTCGAAAACTTTTTCTTTTTCTTTTTTTTTTAAGGAAGAAAGAAAGACAGAAAAAGTCCAAGTGTGTGAGAGAAAGCGTGCCAGGTGGGTTTTCTGAGCTGTTAAGAATTCATAATTTGCCCTGGCTGTGCTGATTTGAATGACATCTGTAATGAGAACAGCCACATGTAGCCTATAAATTACACATCTTGGAACAAAGCAGCTTGCCAGTGTCGCTCCCAGCTGGGTTGTCAAGAAGGAAAGACTTAAGTGTGAACTGATGGCGATGCTGTTCTCATTGTCTCATAAAAAGCTGAGCCTGCCTCAATTTGTCATGTGCACCGTTAGCTGTGAAATTCATGATTTCCCCAAACATCAGATAACTTCACAGCTTTCAAAGTGTTCATAATATGTTCAGAACTGTCAAGGTGTTGTGCGAAGTGACAAATGAAGCTCATATAGTATGGTGAGAACGACTAGAGAGAGGCAGAAAGAGAAGTGGTCAAAAACTTTGGCATGCCGTGAACTTTTTTTCGAAAATGGAAAATGTTCAGGAAAAACCATCCGTCTTCTAGAAACTTTCCACTTTTCACAACAGTTTCAATCCAAATGTCCGGCACAATTAGTCCCCCCCCCCCTTTTTTTTTTCCATTTACAAAAAGGGGGAAATTATGAAGATGATTTGGTAAACATTTGAGAAAACGATGATTCAAAAAATCACCCAAAGAAATGTCAAAACAGAAAAAGGCCAGTCCATGACAAACCTCGTGAAATGCAATCAACTCTGAAATGGTTTGCAAAATTGTTTCCCCATTTTTCAACCAGTTTCGACAGATTGCTAGCCAGCCAACAAACACTTGTTCACTAAGAATGGACTCGAACTATATTTGTTTTCACAAAGAGCAGATTCTAAAAAGGTAATCATTTTTAGGTTATAAATCTAAACTACAGCCTACATTAGAGGTAAAATGCTCCATTTCCCATTGCTAGTCCCCTGGCACCTCCTTCCTCTCATTAAGTGCAATTTAATTGTGCTTTGCCATTGCATTTCATCCAGAACACTCTCTCATTAGAAGATAGCAATCAGCAGTTGCCTGTTATTGCTTTTTTGAAATTCTTTTCAGTCGCATTGATTAAAAAAAACCCACCAAAAACAAATAGCACTAAATATAGCTGACGCCAGCTGGGTTTAATTAAAACAGTATAAACTCATGTCTGCCAAAAGCAATCTACGCACAGTCCCGTTTGCATTATATGTTGATCATGCTACAGCTTTGGGTTTTTGTTGGTTTTTTTTCCCCATTCCCTTCAGTGAAACATGCCCTAGTGTAACAGGATCTCAATGCATTCCAGGCATATCTTTTTGCTGACAGTCACTGTTTTGGATGCAGTGGAGTGATTGGTGCCATACGATATCCAGGCTGTGGTTCGAAATGAGAACGTCATGTCAGACTCGGCCATGGGATCTAGTTACCAAGGTGATCTCGTGGACAGGATCCTTGGTAGAGATAAAAACAGGTGTTAGCTGGTCAGAGAAGTTTCAATGAAAAAATTCCCCAAATTTCCCTTCCATTTTCTGACCAACTCTATGTCATCACATTGAACAATGAGCTGAGTTTTTGTTGGATTATGCCTGGGTCTCGGATCAGGTATGGGGTGCTAGACCAGGGATGGGGAAAGCCTCCTGAGACAGGGTCAGAACTCATGTCTCAATGGATTGTTAACCAGCCCAACTTCCTGCTACTGGATACTCTTCCTGATCTGTAGAACATGTGCTCTTTGTCGACAGACTTCCCAAGAGCAGGTTCCGGACCCAGCCATTGATGTCAAGATATTACCTTGGGGAGTGATTCTGGATGAGATGGCATGTGTAGTAAAGAAGTGTGGTAGAGATGAGGTTCTTCTAGGGGGCTGCAGGACAATAAAACTGCTGGAAACAAAATCTGAAATATCCTCTAGGCAGTTAAGGCATAGAGTGGTCCAGTAACTAGGGGGTCCAGACGGACAATGAGGAGAGCTGGGTTCTTCTATGCTTTGAATTGCAACTGAGCAGCTGGGTGACATTGGGCCAGTTACTTCTGTTTGCTGTGTCTCAGTTTTGCCATCTGTAAAATGGAGATAATGACACTTACTCACCTTTGTAAAGCACTTTGAGATCTGTAAACACGGCCAGTATGTGAGTGTGATTGTAGCGTGCAGTATTTGTAAGGCTCCATCTCTTTGTGGAAGGGCTCCTGTGATCCGTATAAGCTGCAAACCAAATACCAAGGTGCACAGCAGGCAGCCAAAGGGGAGAGGAATATTAAGGGCAGGAGTATGTGTAGTGATGGCTGGGGACTGTGCATCTGGGAACATATTCCTGTTTGCTCACTGCTGGCTCTGGATGGTGCGTGATAATTGGCCTTTTGGCTTCAGCTAATAATAACATTCATTGGAAATGGGGTGTGTACCCCACACAGATGATGATGGGTTAACTGGAGCTGGAGACATCAATTAAGGCACCTGGGGCAGGGGGTGGGTGAGCCAGGCCCAATTAAAGGTGGAGCCCAGCTGGGGGAGTAGCTGGATAGTGAGCATAAAGCGAGGAACTCTGGAGCAGAAGGGGGTCTGAGGGGTAGGGCAGGCTGGGGAGCTGAGTTTGGGGGGGGGGGTCGCTGGGCGGGGGCTGATGTGTGGCCGGCTGAAGCTATGGCAGAGTGAAATGGAAGAGAGAACACATGAAACTGAAACCAAGCTAGAGCATGAAGACAGGGAAAGCATTGAGGGAGACGGGATGCAAATAAGGAAAAAGAAAAGGGTAGATTCTCTGGAACCAGAAGGAGGAGCAGCAAATAGGGGTGCAGGAAAGAGAAATGGGGGGGGGGGAATGACATAAAATTGTGAGGTAAGGACATAAAGGTAGGGAATCCCAACCCCCCTGAGGATTTCAGAGGGGATCAAAAAGCGGGCTGGAGATATAGTAAGAGCGAAGAAACTACCTGGTGGGGACTTGCTAGCGGAATGTAAAACAAAGAAGAAGTAGGGAAGTTACTAAAGATGGCAAGGAGAATAAAAATAAGCTGTCAGTGGCCCAAATCCCTCCCCGAACAAGCGGGGTAGTGTATGCTGTGCCAAAGGAAATATCAGAAGAGGAAATAAAGCAAGGAGTAGGTGAAGATAAGGTGACACCTGCTAAGAAGCTAATTAGCAGGAGGCTAGCAAGCTCTCAACAGCTGTGCTGGCCACATTTAAGAGAAGGGTGCTACCAGATAGAGTAACTTCAGGGTGTCAGATGATCTGGACTAAGCCAAATATTCCTCTGCCTCTAAGACGCTTCAGATGCCAAAGATTTGATCATGTAGCAAATAATTGCAAAGGGAAAGCACAGTGCAGGAAGCATGGAGGTGACCATTCATACGATAACTGGGAGGAACGGACAGAAACTGTCAGCGGCCCAAATTCCTCCCCGAACAAGCGGGGTAGTGTATGATGTGCCAAATGAAATAGGTGAAGATAAGGTGACACCTGCTAAGAGGCTAATTAGCAGAAGGCTAGCAAGCTCTCAACAGCTGTGCTGGCTATATTTAAGAGAAGGATGCTACCAGATAGAGTAACTTCAGGGTGGATGCAAATGCTGCAAATGGGGAGGAAAACGCAGCTCAGCATATGAAGGATGTACCAAGGCAAAGCAAGTTACAGAAATGCAAAACACCAGAATGACTAACAACATCTCCTAGGCAGAAGCTGCCGGGAAATATCTAAAGACAACCTGATATGGGGAAAGGTATAACCAGCAACAAATAAACGGGAAGGAAGTAACAAGTGACAACAGGTTGAATGGAGATGACATACGAGTTATAGAAACAAAGTGATTAATTGTGTTTATGATTGAAGCAATAAATTGTATGTCTCAAACTGGAAAGAAAACAGAGAAAATGAGAATTATAATGAAAGCTGCTGAAAATTATCTACCGGGTAGCAACTTTTCAGTGGAATGATTTCATATGTTCCTAAGTGAAGGAAATGAAGTTTAAAAGAATGGTGGTGATTGTTTTCAGCAGGAATGCCCAAATAGCCCTAATAGCGCATGGGCGGGAATTAAAGAAAAATATTATTGTCCTGAAAAAGCCTGACCTAGTATGCAAAGAAGAGACCTGGCTAATAGGAAAACTGTTAAGATATAGATATTCAGGCCTGTCTGTAAAGACCTATACTCTAAGAATTTAGGTGTATTCTTATCACTTGGTTAGTGATAGAGGTATAAAAGAAAGAATCAAAACCACTGTCTGCCAGTGTAAGGGCCTTCTCTTACTGTGACAATTTGAGGCCCGTTCTTAGGCTAAGGCCTTTGGCTAAGCAGCAGAGGCAGCCATAAGCTAGGAAGCGACCGGTCACATCCTCACATTCCAAACTAGTCACATTGAAATAAGGTGCTATTGGGCTGTTAGGATACAATCCTGTCCTGATAGTTCCTATCACCTCCAGAGAAAGGGAAGTGCCTAGAAAATGTAAAAGGAAACTTAGTTTGATAGCATCCTGTCTGGCAAGAACTCACTTATCAATAGCTGGGACGTGAAATCCTCACTTCTGTGTTGTCTTGTCATTGTAGTTCCCACTTTGCTATTGTTTGTCTGTATAATCTCTGTCTGGTTCTGTGATTGTTCCTGTCTGCTGTATAATTAATTTTGCTGGGTGTAAACTAATTAAGGTGGTGGGATATAATTGGTTACATAATCATGTTACAATATGTTAGGATTGGTTAGTTAAATTTCAGGAAAAGGATTGGTTAAGGTATAGCTAAGCAGAACTCAAGTTTTACTATATAACCTGTAGTCAATGAGGAAGTGACGGGGTGTGGGTGGGGGTGGGCATGTGGGTGTGTGAGATGGGAACAGGGAATGGGGGTAAGAAAATTGGAATCATGTTTTGCTAAAGGGGGAGATGGGAACAGGGAATGGGAGTAAGGAAGTTGGAATCATGTTTGGCTAAGGGTAGGAATGGGAACAGGGACACAGGTGTAAGGCTCTGTGGTGTCAGAGCTGGGAAGGAGGATACTAAGGAAGGAAACTGGAATCAGGCCTGCTGGAAGTTCATCCCAATAAACATCGAATTGTTTGCACCTTTGGACTTCGGGTATTGTTGCTCTCTGTTCATGTGAGAAGGACCAGGGAAGTAAGTGGGTGAAGGAATAAGCCCACTAACATCTTGGTGCCGTGACTCGGATGCATCGCATTGGATAGATGAGTGGCAGCCTGTAAGTCCCCCTCCCCAACAGTCCGCGCAGCTGCTTGGAGGGGGTATCGCGAACTCTCGTGATGGTAGTTTCGGGTTCTGGCAAGCCAGGATAATGGATTTTTTGGATAAATGGATAAGGGAGAACCAGGGCCCATACCAGGTACAGGGGTCAACCTGGGATGAGATTAAAAAGGAAATGGAGGAAGTGTTAGGGGACCCAGAGGGATGGGGGGTGGCTGAGGAGCCCACCCTCCTTGGTATATGGGTAGGGGAAGAAGGTCCCTGCCCATGGGGACTGAGTGCCTCCCAGGGAAAAGAGGCACTTCAGTCTGCTTGAGAGGTTTGAAGTAAGGGCAGCATTATGGGAAGCTGCCAGTAATCTTTCAAGTTTGGTGCTGCTTCAGCAAGGGCTGCTGAAGGGTTGTAAATTAGTTAGGGGTAGTGAAAGATGATTTGGCACAGAAGGGTTTAAAGTCAAAAGCAGAGTTAACAGACCACCTTTAGAGACTGGATCTGAGACTTGGTCCTGGGGGAGTGGAGAAAAAAAAAAAGTTTCAAAGTGCAACCTGCCTTTCCACACTCTTTTGTTTTTCTGAAGTTTTAATGGAGGGTACTTTGGATACTTATGTGAGATGTCAAGAAGGAAGTTTTTGTTTAATGATAAAACCCAGTTATATAAATGTAACTGTATGTGCAACTCTGTGCAGTCACATTGGATGGAAGCTTGGTAATTAAATTTTCCAAGGGGGTCAGGTCGAGTGGCTACTACCACCACTACGCTTCTGTCCCCAGAAGCCTTTATAGCTATTCTGAGGGAAAATGGGCCCTTTTCCCACAGAAATGGTCTATAAGGGGCTGCTGCAGGCAGCAGGCGGAGAGAGAATCTGAGCAAAATTATTTGACTATTGGGTAATGTAATCAAAATCACTAAAGGATGGAAGGGGTTTCTATTGGAACTTAACTTGGCTGCCCCTGGTTGTGTCTAGTTGTACAAGATGGAAGTGTAATCGGGGTACAGTTGTGTAAAAAGAGTAATCACAGTGCAAGGGATGTTAGGCAAAACAGAATTTTGTGTGTGTGTGCACAGGTAAAAGAAAAGGAAAAGGGGAGGAATGATGGGAGCACTGAGCCTTGGGGTGGCTCTGGGGGATTAGATTGTTGCTTTGGTGGGTGTGCATGAAAACTCTGTGGGCATGGGGGAGGCAGTTATACCTTGTGTAAAATTAATTTGGCTAATATGATGTTATGGAGGTTAAACTATACGGAAGGAATGTGCATTTTCCCAGGACGTGTGCAGTGTATATTGGAGAAGGGGTAAAAGAAATGCAAATAAAACATGGTACTTCATTAAAATCCTAATAGTGCTCCAAAAGGGGCCACAATAGGTTGTGCTTTCTTTTTCAGATCTGTGTGTGTTTTGGAGCAGGAGATGAAAGTGGAAAGTAATCAGAACTCTGGTGGAAGTAAAATGCTTCCCTTTTAAGACAGTGTCTGAGCTGCTAACAGCTTTGGATCCAGAAGCAAGCTAGTAAGCCTCTGTGTGTAAATGCAAATTACCTAGCTGATGGGCACAAAGGAGCTGCAAATAATGAATACATCCAGTCAGCAAACAAGCTACTAGAAGACTCAGATTATGGCCCTTCAGGAAAGGGAGGTGAAAAAAACAAGTCAAGCCTGAAAATAAGGGGGACAGGTTAACCTTAAGGTGTGTGTTTGTGTGTGTGTGTGTGTGTACAGTGCTAAAATCTGAAGCTGTGTCTCAGCTATTACCTGAGAATAAACTTAAAGCTTGGTACAGCAGAGAAACTATTGCAAACGTGGTCTGTTGTACAAGAGGGGAAACTGGGGTACACCATCTCATGAATTTCATAAATGACCAGTGAGTGAGCTAATTCACTAGCCTGACTATAGAACAAAATAAGGAGAGCCTGGAGGTAATTCTTCTGTTTTTCCTGCAAGTAGCAAGGAAATTTGTAAAAGAAAGTGGTATTATTATTAAGCAATAATCTGTCCCCACCAGGGGGGGTGGAAATTGTTTCTTTTGTTTTTCAGACACTCTACAAGCAAGCTGGCGCCAGCGGGAAAAATAACCCAGAATACCATGGATCTATGTTTTGTGTTGTTTGTCTGTGGTGTTTGTCTTGTTGCTAGCATTGTTGTGTTTTAATGAACAGAAAACCTCATGACATGGGTGGGGGACGGCTTCAAAAGGCTGACCCTGGGGGAAGATGTGTATGGGAATGCAAAATGCTCAACTAGGAGGCCAACACCTGTGTAATAGCTACCATGGTACCTGGAAATGGAATGGCAACTAAGGTGGTCCCCACAAGCCCTATGGAAATAATGAAAAGGGGAGGAGCTCACTGGGAATTAATGGAGGGGTGTGTAAAATAGTGTAAATCAATAGAAGATGTTTGGATGTGCCCCTCTCCTATGACTATAGAGGAGCAGGATCAATGGCCTATGCAAGGGGTGGACAATTGGGTGTACTGTGTATAAGGTGTTTTGCTGGGAATGTACATATTACTGGGGGCACAATTACACCAGCCCATAACCAAACTACACCCATCTACATGCTGCTATATGGACTTTGGTGCACAAATGGATCTGTGAATCTTATTGCTGTGAATAAGCCAGTGCCTACTGCCTGATTCCATACCAAGTGGTCAAGCTGGTTTGGACAATATCCCATTTCTCTGTGAACATTCAATGGACTTATGATATGGACAAAAGCAAGCAAAACCTCCAGGGGCAGCTTGTTGCAACTGCCAGCAACTGGACACAAGATCGTGACCCCATCGAAGGAGGAGAGGCAGTGTTTTGGGGGTGTCTCGGATGTTGGACCATACTGCAGTGGTCAGGACTCGGTGTTGCTGTGGATTTTGTATTGTTAACTGTACTTGTGTTACGTTGCATAGGGAGATAACCTATAAGGAATGTAATAAGCCCTCCAAACCCTGCAGTGTACTAGACAACCCGGACCCAACCTTCTCGGGCCCACTCTAATGGGAAGTCTGGAACACTAATTGGAATAGGTGTGATATGCCCGTATGAGAGAAGGTGCAGGGCACGGTACTACACAAGGGGCAGTGGGACAAATGGAATATCGACACCTTCCACCTTGATGCCTGGCCCTATCAGGAAATGTGTCGCCATATGTCCTATGCTTTTCCAGGGATACCTGGGCAGGAGGATCCCAAAAGAAAAAGAAAAAAAAGGGGTGGAGTGTTAGGATATAGATATTCAGGCCTGTCTGTAAAGACCTATACTCTAAGAATTTAGGTGTATTCTTATCACTTGGCTAGTGATAGAGGTATAAAAGAAAGAATCAAAACCACTATCTGCCAGTGTAAGGGCCTTCTCTTACTGTGACAGTTTGTGGCCCTGTTCTTAGGCTAAGGCCTTTGGCTAAGCAGCAGAGGCAGCCATAAGCTAGGAAGCGACCGGTCACCTCCTCACATTCCAAACTAGTCACATTGAAATAAGGTGCTATTGGGCTGTTAGGAATACAATCCTGTCCTGATAGTTCCTATCACCTCCAGAGAAAGGGAAGTGCCTAGAAAATGTAAAAGGAAACTTAGTTTGATAGCATCCTGTCTGGCAAGAACTCACTTATCAATAGCTGGGACGTGAAATCCTCACTTCTGTGTTGTCTTGTCATTGTAGTTCCCACTTTGCTATTGTTTGTCTGTATAATCTCTGTCTGGTTCTGTGATTGTTCCTGTCTGCTGTATAATTAATTTTGCTGGGTGTAAACTAATTAAGGTGGTGGGATATAATTGGTTACATAATCATGTTACAATATGTTAGGATTGGTTAGTTAAATTTCAGGAAAAGGATTGGTTAAGGTATAGCTAAGCAGAACTCAAGTTTTACTATATAATCTGTAGTCAATGAGGAAGTGACGGGGTGTGGGTGGGGGTGGGCATGTGGGTGTGTGAGATGGGAACAGAGAATCGGGGTAAGAAAATTGGAATCATGTTTTGCTAAAGGGGGAAATGGGAACAGGGAATGGGAGTAAGGAAGTTGGAATCATGTTTGGCTAAGGGTAGGAATGGGAACAGGGACACAGGTGTAAGGCTCTGTGGTGTCAGAGCTGGGAAGGAGGATACTAAGGAAGGAAACTGGAATCAGGCCTGCTGGAAGTTCACCCCAATAAACATCAAATTGTTTGCACCTTTGGACTTCGGGTATTGTTGCTCTCTGTTCATGCGAGAAGGACTAGGGAAGTAAGTGGGTGAAGGAATAAGCCCTCTAACAAAAACTAGACTCTAAAATCCCAGGATATGATATATACAGATGTGATAAAGAAATAGGTGAAAGGTGGATCTATCTGCACCTTCCTTAAGGAGAACTCCTTGAAATAGAGGTTAAAAAGCTAACTATTGAGTATAATGCCCTTGAGATACCTATACAAAACAATTCTGTGTCTGTAAGACTTTATAATGTCTATAACCCATACAGGAAACTAGAGGCTATGGACCTGAAAGAACTGATTGCAAATGTCACAAGCCCATTCATTATTTGTCACAACAGATTGTGGGGAAGTGAGAAAAATGGAAAATGTTCAGAGCAGGTCTTTATGGAGAATAATTTAGTAATATTAAATGATGGCGCACTGTGGATTAAATAGTAATTTATTTGCAATTAAAATGAACAAAGATGGATTATTTGTAAGGTCCAGGAAACAATAGATCATATCCTTTAGGAATGTGAAGACTGTATCAGTGAAAAGAGTTAATCTAGAAAATTCAGAAGCCTTGAAGGAACAACATTTCCCTTGCAACATCTATCTAGAATACAAGGCAAATGGGGCCCAATAAAAAAAATTATTCTGCAATTCTTTACGAATACCAGGAGAGGCGTAAGGCTGTGAGTCATGCAAAAGATCCAGAGTACAGGGCACGGAGTCAAAGACTCAGGAAGCGAGTTGGCTACGCCACACAACTGACGAAGAAGGGGGTTGTAGGGAGAGAGGAAAAGGAATTCTGCAGTCCCTCTCTGGGTGTAGAGAGGTTGTGGCAGAACTGGGGTACCATACCAGTGGAAGGATGGGCGGGGAAAGGGGCCCAGAGGGAAAGAGGGAAGAACTGGCTCAACCAGGTAGAGGCTGAACCCAAGAGCAGGAGGTGATCCTAGAGGAGCATGGTAGGGGTAGGACATGCAGTCAGAGGGGCCCAGGGAGCCCACTTGCAGGAGCCCTGACATGAGAGTTGAGGTGGATGAGGAACACAGACAAGGGCAGAGTCTGGACTTCCAGGGAGAGAGCGCTGAGAGGCAATTAGCGGAGAAAGGGAAACTTAACCTGGATGAAAGGTCAAGCCCAAAGGACGCAGAAGTTGTACTTGTAGTTGGGGGTATTGTTGGAGGATTCCAGGGGAGAGCTCTGCGACTCTCAGCCCTGAAAGAAGGGTAATCATAGAGAGGCTGGGGAGAGGTCTGTTGACAGACTTCGTGGGAAGAAGTCCAGGGAGACAGCAGCAAGGAGTCTGACGGAGCAGACCTTAGCGGCTGGTTTTAGGCTCCCTGGAGTGGAATCTAGCATGGTGGGAGGACCTGGGTTCCCCCATCAGCCACGCAAAAGGTGGTGGAAAACCTCCTGAGAAGGGGATAAGGACAGCTGAAAGCCCTGAGAGAAGGGTGTCAGAACCACGGGGGCCAGAGTTGAGGTCTGAAGACCCAATGTAGGGATTGGGACTATTATTCTGGACTTTTTGTTCTACTGGAAGGGGTGGGACAAAATCATGATCCGGCCCGAGGGCTGAGCTGCAAGACCCATGTGGGACTGGAGCAATCGTCGGCAGTGGCTGCCGGGGAGGAAAGATCAGCTACGCTGCACCCAGTCACTAAGGGGAGCTTCTTCATCATTGAACAGCACCTTTCCACCTGAAATCTCAAAGTGCTTTACTCACACTAAGCTGCTTCCTACTGGGGATCAGAAATGTCACAACTGAGAGTTACAGAGACATCATCTGGCACCTCTATATCGGTAGCCATACTTTATACGTAGTGGGAACTTTGGAAAAACTCTTGTGGTTACTGAAGGTACCTTGGGCAATTATTGTGGGCCATGCACTGTGAGGTGAATCCAGCGCTCATTGCAATCCGTGGAGGAGGACGACTGTGCCCATGTAACACAAATTACATTCATGTTATATTAAGGTCTCACACAGAGGTAGCGTTTCATCTTCCTGAAGCGAATTTGCCATGTTATCCGTTATCAAAGGGCCGTGATCTCCTAGCAAATTGATTATGGACCATAGGCGCCGACTTTCCAATGTGCCTGGGGGGTGTTTGACCCCCTGGCTCCGCCCCAGGCCCCGCCCCCACTCCACCCCTTCCCCAAGGCCCCACCCCTGATCTGCCTCTTCCTGCTGCCATCCCACCCCTTCTCCCAAGCCCCAACCCCCACCTCACCCCACCTCTTTCCGTCCCTGTTCTACCCCAGCCCCACCTCTTTCCGCCCCGTTCTGCCCCCTCCCCCAAGTGTGCGGTGCTCTCGCTCTTCCCCCCAGAACCTCCTGTATGCTGCGAAAGAGCTGATCATGACAGGCGGGAGGCACAGAGAGAGAGAGGGAAGCACAGATCAGTGCTACCTGCCGGTGGGTGGGCAGCACTGGGGGGAAGAGGGGAGCTGATGGGGAGTTGCAGTTTTTCTGCACCCAGCCTTTTCCTTTTGCCCTCTTTATATAAGGGGCAGCTAATTAAGTTCCTCCTCTTTCTCAGGTGAAGCAGGCAGGGCTAATCTGACAGCCAGGCCAGCTCCAGGCCTCTGCCCCCGAAGGAATGGTATCTCTTGTTCCTTCACAAGCCGGAATCTGATCTTACTTATGCCAGTTTGACACTGGCATAAATCCCTTTAGCTAAACTCCACCCACTCTACCCCCAAGAAAAAAGTTGTGGAACTAACATGACATTTGCTGCCATTGCATTGTGCACTTTGCTTGTGCGTTATATCCTGTTTGTCTAATCTGAGTCTATCTTGTCTATTTGGATTGTTAGCTCTTTGGGACAGGGACTGTCTACTCTTGTGTTTGTACAGTACTTAATACGATAGGGCCTGGCTCTCAGCTGGCTCTTAGGTACTACGACAATAATAATCAAGTTGTAACTCTCCAGATTTTAGAGGCATTATTCCCAATTTCCTCCAAAGTAAATGAGAACAGAATTGGACTGATTATCTCCACAGCAAATGGATGGACTTCAAAAGGGAGTGGGGGAGGAAAGGCAGAATAAAAGGATGCAATTTTAGCACCAAAATGTTCCTCTGCATTCCACCTCTCTTTGGTGCAGTGCAGAGGTCCATGGCATTTTGAATATTCATTCCTCGCTTGCCAGGATAATTAATTAATATGGCAGTTCTGCACCCAGAACAAATGCACACAATAAGCAATGGGAAGCCAGCAGTGCAATTGGAAAGGGGAATTTTGCCCACTGATTGGAGCATATGTGAGTGTGGGGGTTCGATAAAGTTTATATCACCACTTGTTCGGGGAGCTCGCTCTTGACTAGCATCTCTCCTGCTCTACTGCTGCATGAATTCATGTGGTTTCTCCCAAATTTGTGGCAATAAACACTTTACAGGACTGTCACATTTTTATACTATAGGAAATACAATTAGGAGACAGGTTTCCGAGAGGTAGCCGTGTTAGTCTGCAACAGCAAAAACAACAAGGAGTCCTTGTGGCTCCAATGTGTTCGTCTCTAAGGTGCCACAAGGACTCCTCATTGTTTTCACAATTAGGAGAGTGAGAGAAAAATTGGCTGTCGTTACATGAGAAGGAAGCTGAACAACCTGAAGCAAATACTCACCAGCAACCACACACCACACAACAGAACCACTAACCCAGGAACCTATCCTTGCAACAAAGCCCGTTGCCAACTGTGCCCATATATCTATTCAGGGGACACCATCATAGGACCTAATCACATCAGCCACACTATCAGAGGCTCGTTCACCTGCACATCTACCAATGTGATAGATGCCATGTGCCAGCAATGCCCCTCTGCCATGTACATTGGCCAAACTGGACAGTCTCTATGTAAAAGAATAAATGGACACAAATCAGACGTCAAGAATTATAACATTCAAAAACCAGTCGGAGAACACTTCAATCCCTCTGGTCACGCGATTACAGACCTAAAAGTGGCAATTCTTCAACCAAAAAAACTTCAAAAACAGACTCCAACGAGAGACTGCTGAATTGGAATTAATTTGCAAACTGGATACAATTAACTTAGGCTTGAATAAAGACTGGGAGTGGGTGGGTCATTACACAAAGTAAAAGTATTTCCCCATGTTTATTCCCCCCCTGCCCCCTGCACTGTTCCTCAGACATTCTTGTCAACTACTGGAAATGGCCCACCTTGATTATCATGACAAAAGTCCGTCCCCTCCCAAGCTCTCCTGCTGGTAATAACTCACCTTACCTGATCACTCTCCTTACAGTGTGTATGGTAACACCCATTGTTTCATGTTCTCTGTGTATATAAATCTCCACACTGTATTTTCCACTGCATGCATCCGATGAAGTGAGCTGTAGCTCACGAAAGCTTATACTCAAATAAATTGGTTAGTCTCTAAGGTGCCACAAGTCCTCCTGTTCTTTTTGCAAATACAGACTAACACGGCTGCTACTCTGAAACCAAGGATTGTTGTGTTACAGTGTGACCAATAAATATCAGAAAGAGACAGAGACTAATAGATTGACCACACTGAACGAGATAACTGGCTCTGTGGGTGAGGGGAAAGCAGTGGACGTGTTGTTCCTTGACTTTAGCAAAGCTTTTGACACGGTCTCCACAGTATTCTTGCCAGCAAGTTAAAGAAGTATGGGCTGGATGAATGGACTATAAGGTGGATAGAAAGGCTGGCTAGATTGTCGGGGTCAACGGGTAGTGATCAATGGTTCTATGTCTAGTTGGCAGCCGGTATCAAGTGGAGTGTCCCAAGAGTCGGTCCTAGGGCTGGTTTTGTTCAATATCTTCATTAATGACCTGGAAGATGGTGTGGATTGCACCCTCAGCAAGTTTTCAGATGATGCTAAACTGGGAGGAGAGGTAGATACGCTGGAGGGTAGGGATAGGATACAGAGGGCCCTAGACAAATTAGAGGATTGGGCCAAAAGAAATCTGATGAGGTTCAACAAGGACAAGCGCAGGACGGAAGAACCCCATGCACTGCTAAAGACTAGGGACCGAATGGCGAGGCAGCAGTTCTGCAGAAAAGGACCTAGGGGTTACAGTGGATGAGAAGCTGGATATGAGTCAACAGTGTGCCTTTGTTGCCAAGAAGGCCAATGGCATTTTTTGCGATGTATAGGTAGGGGCATTGCTAGCAGATCGAGGGACGTGATCATTCCCCTCTATGTGACTTTGGTGAGGCCTCATCTGGAGTACTGTGTCCAGTTCTGTGTGGGGTCCCACACAACAAGAAGGATGTGGAAAAATTGGAAAGCGTCCAGCAGAGGGCAACAAAAATGATTAGGGGACTGGAGCACATGACTTATGAGGAGAGGCTGAGGGAACTGGGATTGTTTAGTCTGTGGAAGAGAAGAATGAGGGGGGATTTGATAGCTGCTTTCAACTACCTGAAAGGGGGTTCCAAAGAGGATGGATCTAGACTGTTCTCAGTGGTAGCAGATGACAGAACGAGGAGTAATGGCCTTAAGTTGCAGTGAGGGAGGTTTAGGTTGGATATTAGGAAAAACTTTTTCAGTAGGAGGGTGGTGAAGCACTGGAATGTGTTACCTAGGGAGGGGGTGGAATCTCCTTCCTTAGAAGTTTTTAAGGTCAGGCTTGAGAAAGCCCTGGCTGGGATGATTTAGTTGGGGATTGGTCCTGCTTTGAGCAGGGGGTTGGACTAGATGACCTCCTGAGGTCCCTTCCATCCCTGATATTCTATGATTCTATGATTCTATGAAATCACATTGGGCGTTTCTTCATTGTGGGTGGGAGGAATGTCTCAGACTGCTCCTTTCCGTGTTCAATCCCAGGCAGAAAACGGCCTGTTGGATGGGATGTGCAAATCAGTAAAATTCCCTTTGATTCAGGGATTGACAATAAAAAGATATCAAGACATTTGGTGTATTCTGGCATTCCTACATTACTCATAGGTTTTCAAGCCAGAAGGGATCATAGAATCATAGGGTTAGAAGGGACCACAAAGGTCATCTTGTTTAACCCCTTGCCAAGATGCAGGATTTTTTGTGTCTAAACCATCTAAGACACATGGCTATCCAGCCCCTTTTTGCCCATTGATCCATACTTTGGATCCCCAGGTTCTCAACCTGGGAGCTGTGATCCAGAGGGTAGTCACAAACAGGTTTTGCTGGGTTGAAACCACCCTCCCTTTCCTTATGGCTGGACAGGCGAGAGATCCCCAAACTTTGTTCTGTAGGTCACGGTATGGAAAGTGTTGAACATCACTGCTCTAATCTGATCTCCTGCATGGCACATAACATAGAATCTCACCCACCGATTCCTGCATGGAGGATAACAACCTGTGGTTGCACTAGAGCAGGTCTTCTTCAAATACATCCGATCTCATTCTAAAGACTCTAAGAAAAGGTGGCCCCACCACAGCCTTTGATTACCTCTTCCAGTGGATAATTCGGTGCTATGGAATAGACTCTGTGTCCACATGGTGAAGCTGTTACCGTCTGCTGGCTGTGTGGTGAGCAGCCTGAAGTCAGTGTGGGGTTCTGGTCCTGCTCAGTCACAAAAGCTCCTGAAACAAGTATCTTCCAGCAGTCTCAGCAAAGAGGTCAAGGAATTGATATTCCATGGACCATGGAAAGTGAATTGTCTGCTCAGTTCTGGAGATGAATCCATCCAAGACTGGATTGATCAGTCGCCCTGTCGCTACTTGTGTGACGCCAGTCCTGTGGGAAAACAGTGGACTTAGTTCTCCAGGGCAGTTAATTTTGTCTCCTTCCCTGAGCACTAAATTACCTTGTGGGCGGGAGGGGAGATCACGGCCAGTACAGCAGTGCTGTGCAGTTGGCCACACACACGTATCCCTTCCCGGACCAGCTTCCAGGAGCTCCCAGAAGCACTGGTAATTTGAACAACCAAATAGGCAGTTACGGTGGAGGGTGTAAATCAAAGTAGCGCAACAGAAGGATCTGGCATGAAATATCGGAATAAAAAAGACAGAAGCAAAGAGATCCAAAAGTCATCAACAGAGTCAGCAACTGGTGGGGTGAGGCAGCCCTTTGGGAAGAGCATTATATGAAAATAACTTCGGGCCAATTACAGCCCAGTTGTAACCCCACTGGGACTGCTGAGCTTGTCCCTTAAAGTCATCCATGCGGTGCTTGGGCTGCCTTTTTTAAGTGCTATTGTCCCAGAGAATATCTCTCCCGTTCAGCTCTTGCAGCCAGTCTGGAAGATATTGGTCCTGATACACATGCCCCACTCTAACCCCTAAATTGTCCGGGTGTTTCCAGCTGAAAGCAGATCAAACCAAGGTAACTGCTACCTATAGAACCACCTTTGACTATTACCCAGAAAGCTTTTTTCCTTTAGTAATAATAATCATACATGTGTATAATGCTTGTCATCTCAGAGTCCCAAAGCACTTTGCAAACATATGCGGTACATATATGTACATATGTTTATTTACGATAGCTATAACATGCACACAGATGTTCACACACGTGTGCACGCACACACAAATCCTGTTGTGAAGCAGTTAAGGCTGCTACACCCATTTCTGCCCCTCTCAGGTTCCATTGTAGATCCCTGGATTGCTCTACCTCAGGGTTTCCCCTGTAGGGGCCAAACCTGGTCTTATGGAGTTTTTCCTCTGTTTCCTGTTTGGTCAAACATCCCAGGGCTTCTCTCTACCAGCAAGACCTGTCCCCCCTGCAGTCACCCCACAACTGAGCTCCCTGTGTCTACTTATAAGGCCTAGGTCTGCCTCCTCCACAGAATCATAGAATATCAGGGTTGGAAGGGACCTCAGGAGATCATCTAGGCCAACCCCCTGCTCAAAGCAGGACCCATCCCCAAATAAACCAGTCCAGAGGCAATTTGTTAATCACCCCCAGGTGTGGAGCATGACTATTCGGGGTCCTTTCCCTTGCTTTGTAGGTGGTGGTGGTAAGTCCCAGCACATGGTCCTTCCTTCACGTGAGAGTTTGTTCCACAGTCTTGGATCAGCCCCTGAAAGAGAGATTAAGCAGTTGTAAATCAGCCTAACTTGACTGAAATGACAAGAGTTTATAATATCTAAAGATCTGGCCTCACACATTTCAAGGGCTGTTAAGTTAAACACCTGACTCCCGACTAAGTTACCTCATACTGCAGCCTGATTTGCAGAAGTGCGGAGTGCCTGGCAGACCCCTTTGCCTCCAGTCAGAGCAATGTGAGCTTTTACATGTGTGCTTAGCTAATGTCTGTAAACCACATGTGAATGCTACCTTTGGGCCAACCAATCCAAATCCAAAATGTGGTGATGCATCATGTACTCATGTTTGCTAAAAAATAACAAGATTTTGAGATTCACGGATTACAAGGCCAGAAGGGACTATTGTGATCATCTAGTCCGAGGTAAGGTACAAATCATTATAGGTTTCTGGCTGGGGAGAAAAAAACGGTTTGGGGGTCACGAGTGGAAAAAAGTGGACATTTTTGGTTCAGGGCTTTATCCTATGACCTGTTGTAAGTAGCCCCATTAGGTCAATAGCAAGGTTTGAACTTAGTACCAAAAGACCCACATTCTTCTAGTGTCACACCCCTCCCCCTTGCCTGGAGAAGTTTGTCCTTAGAATCTGAGGTCTAAATGGCAGCTGTAAAGTGGTAAATACAGCAGGGGACTTACATACAGTCCATGAATGGAGCACTTTCTAGAGGTGAACAAGCTTCTCTTTCAATGCATTTTGATTTTAGTGAGAGCATGGCCTGATTGTACACACCGCTTCGGTATTTCTATCCCAGAGGATCACTGCTTTTTTATTTGATCCATCAACACATTATTGATGGGTTGCTAATGGAAATCTAACACACTTAACTGCCTGGTGAAATGTCAGACTCTACAAATCTATTTAGCCTGTCTCGTGTATTACATCGTACTTGCCGTTCGTTGTCTTATTGAACAAAACATTTTGGTTCAGCTCACTGAAGACATTGTAATACTTGGCATTATCATCGATCAAGTCATGTGATCCTCCAAAGCGGAAGAGAATGCTCCTCTCCTGTGACAACCTTTGAACACTCCAATCACCTAAAGATTCCAAGTTGTTGCTTCAAATCTAAAGAGGGCTTATGTTGCTCATTAAGTAATAAAGAACAGACAGCAACTAATGTACTAGAGGAGATGGCATATTAATGAATCTGTAGTTGAAGGCAGCCGCAAAATTCAGCAAACCATCCACTAATTTGTACAGTTTATGAATGGAGATAAGTATTCATGGCATCAAAATAACAGACCCATTGAAAGTCATCATGTACTAGACATGCTAGTGGGAAAAGAACCTCTTCTGAGGAAGAAGAAGACACCTTCCCCTGAGTAACCCTTGAGTCAACTTGAAAACATGCCTTCTTTCAGAGATACCCAGGTAATGTGACAGGCTTTTGTCTGGATAAAACAATGCCTCAGTTGGTCAACATTATTGTTGGATGTACATCTCAGATCTTTTTGCCTAGTCAGCCATCACCTTCTATGGAAAGACCATCAAAGATTTCTGGTCAGAATACCAGGGTTTACATGTGATAAAGCTCAGATGCAGTAAGATGTATGCTCACCTACCTCCTGCTCTGCTGTAAGAGAAACATTTTACAACTAGAGGTATCTTGACATTTTTAAAAATTTGATTAAAAAATTCATCAGAAAGGAGGAACATTGTACATTTTCATTCCCTTCCCCTCCCCTGAATTTCTCAGTCATCTATAGAGCAGAGGGAAAGGGGCACCCAGATATCTGGTAATGAACTGCAGCTTGCTCAACCAGTTCGAATATACCACCAATTCTTTAATGTCATGAAATGTACCTGATAAGTGTCATGCAAGGTGTCATGTCAATGAAAAGCTCATGACTCACTGGTTAATATCATCACAGAATGCAGGTACAAGCAACCGATGCAAAGTTATGGACATAAACTGAAATTAACGTTCTTAAAATGCATTTGCCAGCCAACCTGGCATCACCCCACCCGAGACAAAGGAACATAGTTTCCCCACCTGGTAGTTACTTCCAAACTACTTTGAAAGACAAAGAGAATGTATTTATATATCGCATGAACAGACTTATCGAGCTAACAAGGGGCGGAGGCAAACCTCAAGTTCAGGCTTGACAAAGCCCTGGCTGGGATGATTTAACTGGGAATTGGTCCTGCTTCGAGCAGGGGGTTGGACTAGATGACCTTCAGGGGTCCCTTCCAACCCTGATATTCTATGATTCTATGATTCTATGATTACGACAGGGGAGGAGATTAACAAGCACATGTATAATGTTCATTCAGTTGCACCGGAGGGATCAGGAACGAAATAATTTGCATTTTTGTAGACAACCCCGGGGGGGAAAAAGCAGCAGGACACTTCCTTCAAGACAGACTCCATGTTGCCTACCTCATATCTGGAAATAGACTTTTATAGGGAGAGATCCTTCAGAAGAATCCATTTCAAAGATTCAATGGAATATAAAAGGGAGGAGTACAGAATCGAAGTTATCTATCTTTCTCCTAAGAAGACAAAGGTACCAGGCTTTTTATTCTGGGGATCAATCCCAGGAGTTCAATCATCCATTTTGATGGAAACATGGTGAGGATTTTATCTTGAACCAAGTCTAGCTTGTTAAGTGTTAGTTACCAGGAAGCATTTTATCTTTACTTCTATTGTGACTATTTCTGACATTAATCCTTATGTTTTCATTCACTTAAAATCTAGCTCTTTGGAATTATATGAACTTGTTTTATTTTTAATCCAAACCTCTGTGTTTGAACTGAACTATTTGGTAACTCCAGTTACAGTAACAAAGGGTTGGACATTGGCTCTTTAAAAGAGCAATGAACCTGAATATTTCTCTGATTGTCACAGGATGGGGCTGAACATTTCAGAACACAAGTTTCGGGGAAAATTTGGGGCTGGGGAGAGCATGGTATTACCTTGTCAACTGTTAACCAAGGCTGGTGAAGACCAGTGGCAGTCTGTGGCATTGCAAGCAGGCTCCTGGCTCCAAAGCATTGGACCAGGGCTGACTAATACATAGACATAAAGAGCACGCTTGTTGCTGACTGCGGGCATCACAGGCCAAGAGCTACAATAGCAAAGCTTTAAGGCCCTTAAGGTTATAGGGTAAGAGTGAAGAAATCCCTTCACTGGTCTGGATTACAACCCAGAACATAACTGGCGCAAGTGCTAGAGGAGCCAACTAGGCGGGGCGCTTTTCTTGACCTGCTGCTCACAAACCGGGAAGAATTAGTGGGGGAAGCAAAAGTGGATGGGAATCTGGGAGGCAGTGACCATGAGTTGGTTGAGTTCAGGATCCTGACGCAGGGAAGAAAGGTAAGCAGCAGGATACGGACCCTGGACTTCAGGAAAGCAGACTTCGACTCCCTCAGGGAACGGATGGGTATGATCCCCTGGGGGACTAACATGAAGGGGAAAGGAGTCCAGGAGAGTTGGCTGTATTTCAAGGAATCCCTGTTGAGGTTACAGGGACAAACCATCCCGATGAGTCGAAAGAATAGTAAATATGGCAGGCGACCAGCTTGGCTTAATGGTGAAATCCTAGCGGATCTTAAACATAAAAAAGAAGCTTACAAGAAGTGGAAGGTTGGACATATGACCAGGGAAGAGTATAAAAATATTGCTCGGGCATGTAGGAATGATATCAGGAGGGCCAAATCGCACCTGGAGCTGCAGCTAGCAAGAGATGTCAAGAGTAACAAGAAGGGTTTCTTCAGGTATGTTGGCAACAAGAAGAAAGCCAAGGAAAGTGTGGGCCCTTTACTGAATGAGGGAGGCAACCTAGTGACAGAGGATGTGGAAAAAGCTAATGTATTCAATGCTTTTTTTGCCTCTGTCTTCACTAACAAGGTCAGCTCCCAGACTGCTGCGCTGGGCATCACAAAATGGGGAAGAGATGGCCAGCCCTCTGTGGAGATAGAGGTGGTTAGGGACTATTTAGAAAAGCTGGACGTGCACAAGTCCATGGGGCCGGACGAGTTGCATCCGAGAGTGCTGAAGGAATTGGCGGCTGTGATTGCAGAGCCATTGGCCATTATCTTTGAAAACTCGTGGCGAACCGGGGAAGTCCCGGATGACTGGAAAAAGGCTAATGTAGTGCCAATCTTTAAAAAAGGGAAGAAGGAGGATCCTGGGAACTACAGGCCAGTCAGCCTCACCTCAGTCCCTGGAAAAATCATGGAGCAGGTCCTCAGAATCAATCCTGATGCACTTGCATGAGAGGAAAGTGATCAGGAACAGCCAGCATGGATTCACCAAGGGAAGGTCATGCCTGACTAATCTAATCGCCTTTTATGATGAGATTACTGGTTCTGTGGATGAAGGGAAAGCAGTGGATGTATTGTTTCTTGACTTTAGCAAAGCTTTTGACACGGTCTCCCACAGTATTCTTGTCAGCAAGTTAAGGAAGTATGGGCTGGATGAATGCACTATAAGGTGGGTAGAAAGCTGGCTAGATTGTCGGGCTCAACGGGTAGTGATCAATGGCTCCATGTCTAGTTGGCAGCCGTTATCAAGTGGAGTGCCCCAAGGGTCGGTCCTGGGGCCGGTTTTGTTCAATATCTTCATAAATGATCTGGAGGATGGTGTGGATTGCACTCTCAGCAAATTTGCGGATGATACTAAACTGGGAGGAGTGGTAGATACGCTGGAGGGCAGGGATAGGATACAGAGGGACCTAGACAAATTGGAGGATTGGGCCAAAAGAAATCTGATGAGGTTCAATAAGGATAAGTGCAGGGTCCTGCACTTAGGATGGAAGAATCCAATGCACCGCTACAGACTAGGGACCGAATGGCTAGGCAGCAGTTCTGCGGAAAAGGATCTAGGGGTTACAGTGGACGAGAAGCTGGATATGAGTCAGCAGTGTGCCCTTGTTGCCAAGAAGGCCAATGGCATTTTGGGATGTATAAGTAGGGGCATAGCGAGCAGATCGAGGGACGTGATCGTTCCCCTCTATTCGACATTGGTGAGGCCTCATCTGGAGTACTGTGTCCAGTTTTGGGCCCCACACTACAAGAAGGATGTGGATAAATTGGAGAGAGTCCAGCGAAGGGCAACAAAAATGATTAGGGGTCTAGAACACATGACTTATGAGGAGAGGCTGAGGGAGCTGGGATTGTTTAGCCTGCAGAAGAGAAGAATGAGGGGGGATTTGATAGCTGCTTTCAACTACCTGAAAGGGGGTTCCAAAGAGGATGGCTCTAGACTGTTCTCAATGGTAGCAGATGACAGAACGAGGAGTAATGGTCTCAAGTTGCAGTGGGGGAGGTTTAGATTGGATATTAGGAAAAACTTTTTCACTAAGAGGGTGGTGAAACACTGGAATGCGTTACCTAGGGAGTTGGTAGAATCTCTTTCCTTAGAGGTTTTTAAGGTCAGGCTTGACAAAGCCCTGGCTGGCATGATTTAACTGGGAATTGGTCCTGCTTCGAGCGGGGGGTTGGACTAGAGGACCTTCAGGGGTCCCTTCCAACCCTGATATTCTATGATTCTATGAAAATGTCAACTACATTTTGAAATCCAATGGGGGGGGGGGGAAAACCCACGGGGAAGAGTGAGGGATGTGATTTCACCACTACCGTCTCTTTTCTTCAACCAGCTCTGTTTCTAACATGTAGTGTTGTGCGACATCCTGAGAGGTGCTAAGCACCTGCTCAGCGGTTGTTGGGGTTGAACAACTGCCAAGGAAACCTCATGATTTGGCCTGTAATTAATATACGAAGTTAGAAACTTGATCTGAAGGGGAGCTGTCTAATGGTTAGGGCAGGGTACCAAAGGCAAGGATGCTCCAATCTTGTTGAATTGAGCTATGGCTGTTTACACTAGAACCCCAGTGTAGCAAAGTACTTACACATGTGCCTAGCTTTAAGCATATGAGTATTCCCACTGACTTCATTGTAACTGCATGGTTCTTAAGTTAAGGGCATGCTTAAACACCCTTACTGAATTGGAGCCATAAAAGGGTATAACCCAATCCAATACTGGACCCTTTCACCTCCTCAGTTTCCCCTTCTTGTGTTCCCCAATAACCACACATAGGATCTCGTGTAAGAGGAATTGCACACATTCTTGGGGTCTGCTTTATTAAAACAACGCAGTTCAAATGTCAGCATAAATAAAAACAAGTCTCTCCCTCCACCCCACAGTCTCCTCACCTGCTGGGGGAGCTCAAAGGTTTTCGTCCCTAAAACCTAGGCCTTGCTGTGTGGAGTTTCTTCGGGATCCTGTACCAACCAAGCCTTCTGACCCAGCTGATATGGAAATATTCTTCCCCAGTCCTCTCTGACCTAGCATCTCCTGCAGGAAGCTTCCTATTAGCTTCTCAATAATAGAGCAGGTTCCCTCTTACAGGAAGCCTTGACCTGGGCTACTATCAGGTGATATCTGTCACTTGATCTAACCACTGGCTGGAGACCAAACCCATCATCTGGAGAAAGATAGGCTTAGCCCCATCTGTGCCTACTTATCTCCCTAAAGGAACCAGCTCATGCTGCTTCAAGAACCTAAATGAGGATCTGGGCCAATGACTTGAATTACTGAACTCCTGATCTAAGAGTTGAACTCGGCCCTAGAGTTCTTTATTCCAATGACAATTTCCATGCAAATACTTATATTTACATGAGAATTTGCATGTTTGCTCTGTGAGAAAGATTCACCTTTTCTGCTGGTGGATGCAGTATTTTCTCGTGAAATTCTCCTTCCCAGAGCCAAAATTGCGACTAGAGCTGGTGAAAGTATTTTCATCAAAAAATGTTTTTCATTTCAATGAAACAAAATATTTTTTTCATTTAATTTAGTTTCAAAACCAAAACATGTGTGTGTTTGTTTTTCCCTCCCTTGGAGATCTGGAGGGAGGGAGAGAACAATACCGCCCCCACCCCCAAAAAATTACCAGTTTTCAAGTACATTTTTTTTTCCCACTGAATTTGCTTGAAACATTTCAAATTCAGTAGGGAAAAAGAATGTTTGGGGGAAATTTTCCATAGACAATACCTGCCTGATTGTTATCTTTCTGTAAATTTCTGACCAGTGACATACTCATCATTTTCACAGAGAAATGCCCCCCATTTTGCAGAAGTCACTACCCAACTTGGACAAGTACCTTTCATTTTCGTTTGTGGGCACACACACAGTTTTAGCTGGACTATGAAATGTAGCCTCAGATCAAAATTTTCAAACCTGTTTGTCTAAAGATAGCCTCCTAAATCTGTATTTAGGTACCTGTAAGAGGGTGGCTTGTCCTTTAAGGTCTGGAGGCCTGGGACCAGCCAACCCTGATTACTGAAGGAACTGATCCAGCTAAGGTTGCCAAGTTTGGTTGGACCTATTCCTGGAGGTTTCATCACCTGGCAGTTAAGTACTCAGAGCCAGGAGACTGAACTCCTGTCAGGTAAAGCTTGGGAATAAGTGTGAATTGGGACCTACCTCTGGGATGAAAGGACAGGGACTCCCTGCGTTAAGGGGAGAGAGATACTGAACTAGGGTTGGGGCCTGGAGGGCAAGTGCATACCTACAGGACTAAATTGGACCCCCAGAAGGAGAGTGATTTAATTACCTCTGAACTGATTGAGTTCTTAAGGGGCACTGAAGAGGGAGAAACAGAGGCCAGGTGCCACAGAGTGACCTCCGGCCATCGGGGGTGCTCAGACAGTGGCTGATCCTGCTACAGTACCCATTTAAAACTGTCCTGATGATCAGAACTGTGGAACACCCACAGATCCCACTGAAGTCAATGAGAGCTAAGATGCTCGACACCTTTGAATATCAGTCCACTTTTATCTGGGCGCCCAAACAGGGCATTAAGGTCAGATTTTGAAAAGGGTGTTAGTCACCCAGGGATTTTGAAAATCCCACCAGGCCCATATCTGCCTCTTTAAGCACCTAAATACCTTTAAAATACCAACCCTTAGGGTCTTGAATCTACACTCATTGAAGTCAGTGGCAATGCTCCCATTGTCTTTAGTAGATAAGGCCAAAAAGGACCACTGTGATCATCTAATCCCCTCTTCTGTATAGCACTGGCCAGAGAACGTCCCTGAATTGATTCCTAGTTGAACTAGCGCAGATCTTTTAGGACAACGTCCAATCTTGATTTTGCCATTGGTGGAGAATCCATGGAGACTAACTGTGTGGAATCAGGGCCTATGAATCCACCTTTAGGCACTCGGGATTGAACATTTTGGCTTCCTCCTACTCTTATTTGCTATCCAATAAAAAGAAGCCTAAGTAGCAAGGATAAAACTACATATTGAAAATCCCAGCTCCAAGCCTTTAAATCCATGTCACGCTTCCCTACGGAGTGATAATCCATTGCTCTCTGTTCGCAAAGAGCAGCCAGCAGCTGCCACGATTTCACCCACATGGCCTTAAATGAGTTCATTATTCAATTAGACAAAGTCAAACAACTCTACTGAGCCTGGTATAATTAGAAACACTGGGTATAAAACTAACTCCAGTTTTCCACCTGCGTAACTGTTGCCTTAGTGGAGTTACTCTGGATTTACGCTGGGGTATGTGCGTAAAGGATCAGATCCATTGGACCCAGATATTATCGTGCCAAAGGTGTGTTTAGTGCATTACAAAGGCGTCCTGGTCCATGTCCCATTACAATCTAGTTCAGATACGGGTTGAATAGATTAAACAAATGTATATACCAAACTTTAGGCCTGTTTTTTGTGTTGCAAACTCTCAGGAATTCATTGCAATATTTAGTGGGGTGGGGAGGGTTCTATATCTCTATAGCTCCTAGATTTATGTGACTATTGGAGAATCTCAGCTTGCTTGCTTGCTTTTTTAAAGAAAGCTTCTAGCCCTCATGGTTGTGGAGAAAAACCTGAAAACGTGTCCCCGGTTTAACCTAGAGGCTTCAGCACCAGCAGGCAAAGAAAAATAACCCAAATGTATTATACATAAAACCTCTGGATTTTTAGGGACCTGAGTGATGACTTCTGAATGCTTGAAGCTGCTGAGATTGCAAATCTGAAATACTTTTATGAATAGATTGAGACAGCCACAAAATCTGAGACTCTGTAGGCCAGATCCTGGGATAAGATGCCCTCTGTTTAAGCCCATTATTAATTATTATTATTATTATTTATTTGTATTCTTATAGTGTCTAGGAGCCATGAATCAGAACCCTCTTGTGCTAGGCACTGTACAAAAACAGAACAAAAAGGGAGATAGGAATGTCCACCGGAGACGGTTTCCTTGGGTCTTTCACTTCATTCCTCATGGGCGGGACATTACTACAGACGGAGTCCAACAGCAGAATGCAGTCCAGAGTTCAGCACCCAAAGGTCAAGGTTTTCTGGAATCCCAGTTTTGGTTTGGCGACATCTCTAAATGCATCGAGCCTGATACTCCTCTTGCTTAACTTGGTTTTGCTCCAGAGTGATTCCATTGGTGTCAGTGATGTTGCACTTGATTTACACTATGAATGAAAAAATAACTTGCAATATAGAGGCCAGATTCTCCACTGGAATGTGGTCCCAAGAGGGTCTGGAAGCGGCAAGATTTCTACAGCTGGCTTCTATGCCACCCCATCTATCCCTTGAGGTAGGGGGTATATCAGAGGCTGCAGAGGGTAGGTCTGGAGTGCTAATGACGCTTAGGGCTTCCTGAGAGTGGATGGATCATAGCCAGACAGCACAGAACTGGATTCAGAACCAGGAAGTCACTATAAGCATCTGCAGGACTAGAACCTTGGCTCTAGGTCACTGACCCTTCTACAGCACTGCCAGGACCGCAGGGTGGGATTCTACTGGGGAACCCGGTGAAGCTTGATGCTGCAGGAAGTATCACCCAGTAGGGCCTGAGTGGTGGCCCAATGATTGGCCCATGCTGCTATATAAACCAGGAAGCCAGCATGGGGAGCTGTCTGAGCAATGATGCAAATGCTGCTTGCTGGCTTCTGCTCCAGGCCTTGCCTTGCTGTGAACTTTAGACACTGGCTCCTGACCCCAGTGTGTCTCCACTCGACCACCTGCAGCTTGTCTGTAACCCGGTGCCTGACCTGGCTTGAACCTAACTCTGTGTGTCTCTTAACCACAACTCAGTAACTGACCAATGCACACCAGCTGCCTGTGGCCCACCATGGATGGTCACAGTCAGCTCCTTTCTGGCCCCTAGCTGTGCTGAGAACATTCTGTGCACAGCTGAGATTCTGGCCAATAACCTTTACTGGGTAGATAAGTGAGGTATTACTCAGGTCCAGATCCCCAAAGCTATTTAACTGATTTTAATGGGGTTAAGTGCCTAAATAGTGTTGAGGATTTCGGCCTCAGTGTCTTATCTCACTGCTATGTGCTCTCCTCTCAGTGCATTCAGTACTGCATGGGGACTGCAGTTCCAGCTCTAGCGGGGGTGAGGTTTGGAGACAGGTTTCCCACAGTGCTCCAAGGAGTTTGATATATGTTGGAAAGACCAATGCCCGGGTGGTTGCAGGGTAGAAATAAAGTGAAGGTCAAAAGTGTGATAAAACCCCAGTGCTTCTGCAAAGACTCAAACTCCCACATGGCTTTTCCCAAGGGTCGACCTGCTCTGCTTGGCTGGCCTCTTCCCTTCCGCCCCCACAGCTTTGGCTCACATCCTGACCTGTCATGGCACCTCTAACAAGAACCAGCTATAAAAGCATTGGGTTGACTCCAGTTCTCCTGGAGCCAGTTAAATGTTAGAGCAAATGATACGGAGATTTTCTGAATGAATAATCGTAGATGGGGCGTTGGCACTTTCAGAATTTGGAAATGCTGATTCGTCCCTTGAAAAGATCTGAACGGCTCTGCTTCCTACTCAGAAATTTCCAGTGACCCAACAGGGCTCGTTCCCACCCCTCCAGTGTGGCACCTAATGCACAGAGGAAGTTTAAATGATCACTGTACACTCAGAGCCTGATCCATAGCCCCCTGAGGTCATCTCTAATGACAGTTCTCTCTCCTGTCTCCAATAGGTTTTTGATCAGGCCGTAAAACAAGACAAAAGTAGTGACTATTAATGGAAGTTGTTACAGATTTATATACGGTCTAGAACAGTAAGGACCAGATTCTGTTCTTGGTTACCCAGTTGTAAATCCAGAGTCACTCTGCTGAAGTCCTTGGAGTTATCCAGATGCAAATGAGATCAAAATGTGGTACCTAGACATTAGGATGAGGACAGCCTACTGGAGCATCCAGGATCACAACCAGTCCAGAGAAGAGAATGTGGTCTAATGGCCAGGTTACTGGAGTCTGGGGATATGGCTTCTCTTCCCAGCTGTGCGACCATGAGCAAATCATTTCATCTCTATCTTGTCTATTTAAACTGTAAGCTCTTCAGGGCAGGGACCAGCTCTTCCTATGTGTTTCTACATCACCTAGCACAATGAAGCCCTGCTGTCATACAGATAATAATGTTAGAAATTGAGCGAATCCTGTTAGAAGAAGCTGCCAATGCAGGATTATTCCTTAGGGTACATTTCATGCCCTAATGTAATTAAGACAGCCTAAGCCCCCGTGCAGATACCACTAGGTCTACTGAAGAATTCTTCCATTGACCTGGCTACCTTCCGCCTCTCGGAGACGTAGATTTACTGTAGCAACAGAAGAACCCTTGTGCTGCTGTAGTGTTTTTAGAGTAGACATACCCCTACTTCTATAAATCTGTTTTATAATCTGATGTCATGAGCATGTAGAGTTTTTAAAATAAATGACTTTTTGCTTGGTTAATACTAGTATAAATCAAAATAAATTAATAACAATCAACACAGTTTGAATGTTTAATAGCATGCCATAGATCAACTGCAATTCACAAGAAAAAATACAGGATATCATAAAGTAATTCAGCTAATGAATGCATCTGAGAAAAATGCAATCTGCTTATGGAAATGCTATGGTGAAGGAGTCTAAGAATCGCCGTATAGGGCCAGAGCAGCATTCTGTCTAATCCAGAATCCTGTCTCCAACAGTGGCGTGTACCAGCTGTTAAAAAGGAAAGTGCCAGAAACCTTGCACCAGGCAGTTATGATATTACCTGCCCCTAGGGAAAATTACCTCCTGACCCCACCAGTTAGAGGCTGGCTTAGGCCCTGAAGCTTAATGATTTTAACCCTTCCAAAACTGTTATTATTTTAATTTTTACTATAATAATTTTGGCTCATCTTGTAAAAATGCCTGATCCTTTTGGATACATTTTTTATTATGAATGATTGGGTCAGTCGTGGTGCCATTTCAGTAATGTGCATATATAGAAGTTTTATGTAAGCAAGGTATTATTATCGAAAGATAGAGCCCGTTATTTAGTGAATGTCTTATCCAAAAAATGTAGAAAAAGATTAATGTATGGGACAAAAGTGTCTGGGAGGAATGTGTTCAGATACGACAGCAATGGGTGGATGGATAGATAGATAATTATACTTCCCATCCAGTTCATTCCATAGTGGCAAGGAATACAGCAGTAATAGGTTCCTGGTCACATGGGAGTCCTCTCTTTAGAAATCATGTCCAGCTGCATCATTAAATATGGATTAAAGAACATAAAATAGGGGAAAATACCATTAACTTTACCTGCATCCTGTTACTTCACTGGAGTGCAGGGTTATTGGTTCATGGCCAGATCCTCAGCTGATGTAAATAGGGGTAGCCACACTGATTTCAGCAGAGCTATGCTGATCTACCCCCAGCAGGTAGACCACATTTCTTAATGGATGCTTGAAGCAAAATGTAGTAGCCCAGGAAATACATTGCCAAGACCACCCATGTATTTAGAAAAAACCCTCTTCTCTCTCCACGACCCCTCACCCACCGCACCCCCCCAAAAGCCTAACACAATTAGAAAAAAATGGCAGAGAGCTCCACTATAGGACATGATTCTTGCCAGCAAGTTAAAGAAGTATGGATTGGATGAATGGACTTTCAGGTGGATAGAAAGTTGGCTAGATTGTCGGGCTCAACAGGTAGTGATCAATGGCTCCATGTCTAGTTGGCAGCCGGTATCAAGCGGAGTGCCCCGGGGATGGCCCTGGGGCCGGTTTTGTTCAACATCTTTATTAATGATCTGGATGATGAGAGGGATTGCGCCCTCAGCAAGTTTGCAGATGATACTAAGGTGGGGGGAGAGGTAGATATGCTGGAGGGTAGGGATAGGGTCCAGAGTGACCTAGACAAATTAGAGGATTGGGCTAAAAGAAATCTGATGAGGTTCAACAAGGGCAAGTGCAGAGTCCTGCACTTAGGACGGAAGAATCCCATGCACCGCTACAGACTGGGGACCGACTGGCTAAGCAGCAGTTCTGCAGAAAAGGACCTAGGGGCTACAGTGGATGAGAAGCTGGGTATGAGTCAGCAGTGTGTCCTTGTTGCCAAGAAGGCTAACAGCATATTGGGCAGCATGAATAGGAGCATTGCCAGCAGATCATGGAAAGTGATTATTCCCATCTATTTGGCACTGGTGAGGCCACATCGGTATCCAGTTTTGTGTCCCCCACTACAGAAAGGATGTGGACAAATTGGAGAGAGTTCAGCAGAGGGCAACAAAAATGATTAGGGGGCTGAGGCACATGACTTATGAGGAGAGGCTGAGGGAACTGGGATTGTTTAGTCTGCAGAAGAGAAGAGTGAGGGGGGATGTGATAGCACCCTTCAACTACCTGAAGGGGGGTTCCAAAGAGGATGGAGCTAGGCTGTTCTCAGTGGTGGCAGGTGACAGAACAAGGAGCCACGGTCTCAAGCTGCAGTGGGGAAGGTCTAGGTTGGATATTAGGAAACACTATTTCACTAGGAGGGTGGTGAAGCACTGGAATGGGTTTCCTAGGGAGGTGGTGGAATCTCCTTCCTTAGAGGTTTTTAAGGTCAGGCTTGACAAAGCCCTGGCTGGGATGATTTCGTTTCAACACCTGCTTGAAAAGGGACCCTGGCGGCTCCGGTCAGCACTGCCGATTGGGACATTAAAAGTCCAGTCGGCGATGCTGCAGGGCTAAGGCAGGCTAGTCTCTACCTGTCCTGGCACCACGCTGCACCCTGGAAGCAGCTAGCAGGTCTGGCTCCTAGGCACGGAGGGGGCCATGGGCCTCTGTGGCCTGCCCCCGCCCCGAGCACCAGCTCCGCACTCCCATTGTCCAGGAATCGCAGCCAATGGGAGCTGGGGGGGCAGTGCCTGCAGGCAAGAGCAGCACGTGGAGCCTCCTGGCCCCACCCCGCCTCGGAACTGGAGCTGCTGGCCGCTTCCACGGTGTAGCACGGTGCTGGGACAGGCAGGGAGCCTGCCTTAGCCACACTGCACCGCTGACTGGGCGTCACCCGAGGTAGGCCCATGCCCCAACCCCGCGCCCCAACCTGCTGCCCCAGCTGTGAGCCCCCCCAAACTCAGAGCCCCCTCCTGAACCCCAAACCCCTCATCCCTGGCCTCAGCCCAGAGCCCGTACCCCTCCTGAATCTCAACCCGCAGCCCCCTCCTGCACTCCGAATCCCTCAGCCCCACCCCCCCAGCCTGCACCCCCAGGCCAGAGCCCTCTCCCCATCCTGCATCCCAACCCCCCACCCCAGCCCAGTGAAAGTGAGTGAGGGTGGGGGAGAGCAAGCCACCAAGCGAGGGGGAATGTAGTGAGCGGGAGGCAGGGCCTCAGGGAAGGGGCCGGGCTAGGGTGTTCAGTTTTGTGCTATTAGAAAGTTGGCACCCTACCCAAAGAACAAGGGGAGTCCTCATGACACCACCCAGTGTGGACACAGTACGGCTTGAGTATTGCTTGGCAGTGTGACTGCTCAGACCTGGGCTAGGCTAACCCAGGTGCCCATCAGCCGGGCTAACTGAATGAAAGTTCCCTTGCTCTGTAAATATGGTAGAGTTGGCACCATTAATGCCACACCCATCGGGGGTGGGCAAGGGGAATTCAAATATCAAAAGATAAAATACGTTTTTTTTAAAAGTAAATATCTCATTTATGGGCCAATCTCATGGATCGGAGGTGGGGGGCCTGACTCATGAGTTTTGAACATTTGAGGCTGACACTACTGATTTGTAGGGCGCTTAGCAATGTTAGGCCCTGATCTTGGTCGGGGCTTCTCTGAGTTACCACAATAACTAATAATAACCAAAGCTGGCAGATGTGAAAAGCCCTCACTGCTCTGTCAGCAGATCTGCAGCTCCGGCGCCTCTGCCCAGCCCAGCTGTGTTGGCAGCGGGCAGCCAGTTGATAAAATTACCATGGTACAATCAAAACGTGGCCTGGGGGCTGTACAGTATGTCACTCCTCAGGCAAATGAATAACTAGGTAAAAGAAGAAAAGAGAATCTCAGAGGGGACTCTGAGCTGATGTGGGGGGTTTGTTGTTGTTCGTTTCTTCTGCATGCACTTGGCTTTCATTAGCAAACTCTGCTTTAGGGACAGATCGGTGCTGAAAAAGCAGGTTGGGATTTTGAGGGGAAGTGCCTGCTTGATCGTACAAAACCAGCGTCGGGAATCAGGCCGTCAGCTTCAGTAGCACCAAATTCAGCCAGGAATGGAGAGAGAGGAAATATTTACTTTCTAACGCTTGCCAAGAAATTGACTAAGCTCCATCCCCTAATGGAGAAATCTGGTCTGATCCTTTGGACCGTTCAGCTCCTGGTGTGCTGGAGTTAGGCAAAGCGTGTTCATAAAACAGTATTTTGGCTGCAAATTTTATTTTCAAGCCACACTGGAGCCAATTTTTGCTCTTTTTTAAAAAAAATAAAACAACAAACCATATAATAATAATGAAAAGATTTATCCTAAGTTAAACGACTGGCTTTGGGGATTGGATTACTGCAGCAAACTTCATAACTGTGAGGGATTTACAGTCTCTTTTGTGGTGATAAAGGCAAAATTGTTCACAGTCCTTCCCTTAATGTAAAAAGCCTGCATTTTGCAACTGGGCCAAGTCTCTTGCCACCAAGCGACTGTGCTTTCCTTGGAAGGGGGCTGAGCACAAAAGACGGCAGAGATCCAAAAGGAACAGATTTCAAAGACTTCTGTGGCAGGGCGGGGGGGAAAGGCCCTCTTCCATTCGTAAAACATTCTCCATTACTTTGGTTCCGTGGCTCTCATTTCTTTCCCCTCCCCGTGGAAAACAGAAGCTGGATGTGCTGCTAATCTTTAGCAAATGTGCTCTTGGCAGTTTCCCAACACCAAGACGTGATGGCTGGGTGCGAGCGCCTAAAAATAACTGCCTCATTAACATGCATCAATTAGCTTTGTGCATCTGTGCAAAGGGGCATTAGCACTGTTTCTGAGAACACTTTCAGTAAGGGTCCATCCCCTTCAGATTCCTGACCTTCCAAAAGGATCTGCGTCCACAGACCTTTAGGCCATTAGCATGACTCCATGCAGCCACGTTGGACCCTGCGAACGCATCCCTTAGCAGGAAATGAGTGGATCTAGCTGAAACTTTTTGGTCAAACAGTTTAGTCACTGCAACGTGCAGTTTTGGGGCAATACAAACGCTTTGTGATTTCAGGTCAGAAATGCAACAAAATGAAAAATTTCATTTTTGGTTTGACCTGAGACACATTTTCCCCCCCGCAGATTTTTTGGGTTTGGCCACTGACCCCCCCAAAATCGATTATTCAAATGTAGTGAGAATGTGGTGGTGTAGGCTTCAGTGTAGATTAGCCATCTCCGTGCACGCCTGCCAGGGGCCCTGGGTATATGCTTGGGTCACTCTTATTACCCGCGTTAGCTAGATTAAAGCTTGCACAGCTGTGCCCACCGGCTCTGCAATCACAACTACATCTGCAGTGTGGATGCACCGCCAGTGTGGCTCTTTGTCTCCCTCTGGTGGTTGGAAGTGGAGAAGTGGTTTGAGTCTGGTATTGACCAGGCAATACCAGAGCTGGTGTTTTAGTTCAAGGGGTAGAGACCCCTGATATTTCTATTCTGGGTTCGCGCCCTGTGTCTGATCCCGCTAGGGATGTCATTGCCCCGGCACTCTCTGGACTTTAATCAAAGGTAAGGGTGCTGCCTACTTTCACAGAGGAGCGTGTTAGTTGTTACTAACAGCCGCATTTCGAGGTTACTGGTTCAAAGCCAGGCCAGGTCAGTAGGAACCAAAGGTTGCTGCTGTTCAGTGACTTGAGTTTGGTGGATCTCCATCCAATTCTGAGTGGACAAGTGTCCCCATCAACTACGCATGATTATAGCTGGCATTCCCCAGCTTCCCTATGGTCAGCTTTGCAGGGAAGCCACGCGCTGAATGGGCCATGGAGTCAGAATGATCAGCTCAACTCCAAGTCAGGGCTGTAGGCAGCAGAGTTTGTGTTTTGCCAAGGGACGTGGAGCAGGAGAGGGAGGTTGGTGGATGCCTGAACAGATAGGGGACTAGTCCAAATTTAAATTTCTAAGGGGGGGATCGGTATTGAACCGGTGAATCCGAGCACAATGTCTTGCAATAAGGTCCCATTCAGCAATGCACTTAAGCATGTGCTTAACTTTCACATACCTTGGCAGTAACTGCAATTACCATCTTAAAGAAGGTTTGGTAATTGAAAATCTACAACTTAAAGACCAGACTATGAGCCTTCAACTCAAATCATAGAAACATAGAATCATAGAATATCAGAGTTGGAAGGGACCTCAGGAGGTCATCTAGTCCAACCCCCTGCTCAAAGCAGGCCAATCCCCAACTAAATCATCCCAGCCAGGGCTTTGTCAAGCCTGACCTTAAAAATATCTAAGGAAGGAGGTTCCACCACCTCCCTAGGTAACACGTTCCAGTGTTTTACCAGCCTCCTAGTGGAAAAGTTTTTCCTAATATCCAACCTAAACCTCCCCCACTGCAACTTGAGACCATTACTCCTTATTCTGTCATCAGCTACCACTGAGAACAGTCTAGATCCATCCTCTTTGGAACCCCCTTTCAGGTAGTTGAAAGCAGCTATCAAATCCCCCCTCATTCTTCTCTTCTGCAGACTAAACAATCCCAGTTCCCTCAGCCTCTCCTCATAAGTCATGTGTTCCAGTCCCCTAATCATTTTTGTTGCCCTCCGCTGGACTCTTTCCAATTTTTCCATATCCTTCTTGTAGTGTGGGGCCCAAAACTGGACACAGTACTCCAGATGAGGCCTCACCGATGTTGAATAGAGGGGAACGATCACGTCCCTCGATCTGCTGGCAATGCCCCTACCTATATATCCCAAAATGCCATTGGCCTTCTTGGCAACAAGGGCACATTGTTGACTCATATCCAGCTTCTCATCCACTGTAACCCCTAGGTCCTTTTCTGACGAACTGCTGCCAAGCCATTCAGTCCCTAGTCTGTAGCGGTGCATAGGATTCTTCCGTCCTAAGTGCAGGAGTCCGCACTTGTCCTTGTTGAACCTCATCAGATTTCTTTTGGCCCAATCCTCTAGATTGTTTAGGGCCCTCTGTATCCTATCCCTACCCTCCAGCATATCTACCTCTCCTCCCAGTTTAGTGTCATCTGCAAACTTGTTCAGGGTGCAATCCACACTATTCTCCAGATCATTTATGAAGATATTGAACAAAACCGGCCCAAGGACCGACCCTTGGGGCACTCCACTTGATACCGGCTGCCAACTAGACATGGAGCCATTGATCACTACCCATTGAGCCCGACAATCTAGCCAACTTTCTATCCACCTTATAGTCCATTCATCCAGCCCATACTTCCTTAACTTGCTGGCAAGAATACTGTGGAAGACAGTGTCAAAAGCTTTGCTAAAGTCAAGAAACAACACGTCCACCTCATCCACAGAGCCAGTTATCTCGTCATAGAAGGCAATTAGATTAGTCAGGCATGACTTGCCCTTGGTGAATCCATGCTGACTGTTCCTGATCACTTTCCTCTCCTCTAAGTGCTTCAGAATTGATTCCTTGAGGACCTGCTCCATGATTTTTCCAGGGACTGAGGTGAGGCTGACTGGCCTGTAGTTCCCAGGATCCTCCTTCTTCCCTTTTTAAAAGATGGGCTCTACATTAGCCTTTTTCCAGTCGTCCAGGACTTCCCCAGATAGCCATGAGTTTTCAAAGATAATGGCCAATGGCTCTGCAATCACATCTGCCAACTCCTTTAGCACTCTCGGATGCAACGCATCCGGCCCCATGGACTTGTGCACGTCCAGCTTTTCTAAATAGTCCCTAACCACCTCTTTCTCCACAGGGGGCTGGTCACCTTCTCCCCATGCTGTGCTGCCCAGTGCAGTAGTCTGGGAGCTGACCTTGTTCGTGAAGACAGAGGCAAAAAAAGCATTGAGTACATTAGCTTTTTCCACATCCTCTGTCACTAGGTTGCCTCCCTCATTCAGTAAAGGGCCCACACTTTCCTTGACTTTCTTCTTGTTGCTAATATACCTGAAGAAACCCTTCTTGTTACTCTTAACATCTCTTGCTAGCTGCAACTCCAGTGTAGACCCAATGTTAGACCCATCTTAACTAGGCTTGTAGGCAGTGTTGTTGTAGACATGTTGATCCCAGGATATTAGAGAGACAAGGTGGGGGAGGCGATACCATTTATTGGACCAGCTTCTGTTGGTGAGAGAGACCAGCTGTCATGCTTAAACAGAGCTGAGGAAAACCTGTGTCAGTTTGAAAGCTCATCTCACTCTCATCAGCAGAGGTTGGTCCAATAAAAGATATTAACTCGCTCACCTCGTCTCTCTTAACTAGACTTAGCAGAATTTGATTTTTATTTTTTATCATTTTGACGGATAGCAACAATATTTATTTTCAAGCATTTTTTTCAATTTGTATCGATTTAAATTATGGGGGGATCAGACAATTGGGATGTAGAAATGATTATTTGATGGTAGTAGACGCTGAGAGTCAGAAAGTTAGTTTTATAACCATTAAAACACAAATTGTCGACAGCACATCAAAATATACAAAGTAAATCTCCTCAGATCAAACGTTACATTCTCCAGCAGCATTTTTCTGACTTTGACTGGTTGTAAATTTTGATTAGTATCGGTGAAATACCCTTTTTTGTCAGTTTTGCCTGTGTACGGTGAAATCTACATTTACCAATAAAAATCTAATCTTCCCAAGCCAAATCTTTACATATGGGGTGTGAAAAGTACAGAAAGACATCTAAATGCCTTTGTACTCACTAATGAACGTGTTACAGGTCCCTCTCTTTGGTGATACCTAGAGGAGATGAGCTTTTACAGTCAATATCCATCGTCAATTGCTCTTTAGCCTAAGCTATATTAGTCTACGCTTTTTAGCTCTGGAGATCCCTGGTCCAATCCCTGAGCTGTCAACAAAGGGGGTGCAAATACCTTAGAAAAGTGCTCTGTATTAAATGGAGTTAATTTATACCAACTGTCAGGATTCATCCGAGAGCTCGACAACCCCTTATTTCTAAAGTATCCAGAAAAGAAGATGGGTGTATTTAGGACTTGTGTTAGGAATGAACCAGGCACCTGCCATGTCAGGCATGCCATTAGGCAGCCGGAGTAACACTCAAAAAGGGCCAGCTGCAAGAATCTCTCTGTTGAACAGTGCTCAGAGAGGGAAAACTTATGGGGCTTAACACTGGGGACATGCAAAGAGCAGCCCAGTATGGCAGCCCCTTATTCACGCCCAAAGGAACATCTGATGGCATGTGGAGGATTGAGATAATGTTAAACCTGTGAGCTGCTCCATTAAAGTCAATGCGACTACTAGTATGCTTAAATATTTTGATAAATCGATGCCTAAAAGGCATAATTCTTAATTATATACTACAAGTAAGAGTATTATCTATTGCCTCTGGGCATATACGCTGCCAGCCTGTTACAGGACACTACCTCCCTGGTTAGAAAATGATCTCTCATCTAATAGTCTCTTTTAACATTGTCACCTCTGGGCTTTCCATAGAACGATTAGTATTCAACAGATAATAATCTGACTTGCTGGCTAAGTGTATAATGATTCCAGCTAATGGCTGGAGCAAATATAGGATAAAAGCTTACTACTGGTGCTAGTCAATGCAGTTGCTCCTTTAGCCCAAATGAGCTGAGAGCCTGGGTTTTACCTGACGGTCCTAGATTCAATACCTGCTAATAACCCATCATGAGGGTAATGTTAATCACAGCAACCTTAGTAAGCTTGCCTTTGATCTAGACCCTTTAATACTAACAACCACAAGCTCTGAGTGTACAATCAGCTGTTTGTTCTATGGCTGTTTAACACAGGATAGTGGGCACAGTGCATTACTCAAGCGTTGATCAGCATGAAGAACCGTATACCCCGCACCAGAGCAAGAATAGCAAACATCACAGTAGCACACAATGGGTTTTGGCAATCATATTTATAGAGAAAATCAGGAGACTGGTAACCAAAAGGCAGTGTGGTCCAGTGGTTAGGACAGTAGCCATCAATTTAAGTGATTTGGGAACTACTTCCATTGATCGGCTCTGTGACCTTGGGCAAGTCACTTCCAAATCCTTTGTGTCTGTTTCCCTTCCAAGCTTGCCTATTTAGTGGGGCAGAGCTGGCTGCAGCTGTAGGCCTGGCAGCCTTGTCTGATCCAGCTGTGTCACTGCACCTCCCTGACCCCATATTCAAGGCCATCTCTTGAGTTTCACTGGATAACTTAATGCCCAAGGGGGAAAGTATCCTCGGGGTTGTCTGAGTGAAGGGAGATCCTGGCTGAGTCTTGTGGTTCCTGTTCGATTGGCTCCATGGGAACGATGCAACCCGGCAAAATTCTTTTTGACTTAAAATCACCAGTAAAAAAAAGTCTGTAAGTGAAAGGGGGGGGGGGGCGGAGGAAGGAATATATTTACTGAATTCCCCACACATGGGTCAACTTTTCTCCTTCCACAGCCTCTTCTCACACAAGGTGGGAGCCACTGCAGAACAGTGACAACTTGTATCCAGCGCCAGGGAGCCAAAACCAGAACCAGCTCCAATATTTATTATCCTCAAGAATTTGAGGGCACTAAGCAACCATTGCAGTCTTGCTATAAAAAACATCCTGGCATCTATTTTGACCTGGATGCACAGAGGGACAATTTCCCTTTTAGTATCGAGGTACCTTCCATCTACCCGAGAAAAATCACCGAGACAGAGTGCAGCTCTGTGTTTGAAGCTGATTCGATCTAACCACAGAAGGTTCCAAAATAAACCAACGCCTCGAAGGTTTATGAACTGCACCCCCTTCACAAGGAAACCTTTTTTTTTTCTTCTTTTTTCTTGTGTATATCAGCAGGGCTCGGAGCCTGATGTGCGCTGCAGAGAATAACCCCCCTTGACCCTTTCATAACTGCCCAGTGGCTTTTTGGAGATCTGTTTATAGAAAAGAAAAACCCACCCTTTCTACAGACAGCCGTACTGACTGTGCGGTCTGTAGGTACGTGTGCTTGTGTCCAGAAACAGCGGGGCACTAGACGGGTCAGAAGAAGCATATAATAATGTGGTTAGCTACATTAAAGAGATGCCCTGTGTCATGAAGTCTTGGAAGACCAGGTTTCTGAGTTTTTATTGTGTGTTGAGGGAGGGTTGAGGGGGGCTCTGAGAAATACTCGAGAATTTAAGCCCGGGAATATACCCTCTGTAAGGGCATGCCAAAATTTGGGGAAAGGTGCAAAGAGATCGCCAAGCAATGGGAAGAGGATAGAGGGTCTTGTGGCTAAAGCACTAGTGTGGTATTCTAGAGATCAGTGTCACAGACATCCTCCGTGATCTTGAGCAAATCGTTTGATTGTTATGTGCCTCGATTCCCCATCTGTACAATGGGGATAGTAATGTACCCTGTTGTCTATTCGGACGGCAAGTTACTCAGGGTAGGGACTGTCTATTCTTGTTTGAGCGGCACCTAGCACAATGGGGCCCTGATCTCAGTTGGGCACCAGGTGTTACTCAAATATAACTAACAATAACCTCCTTGAGTTCAATTAGAAAAGTTACTTGTTTCTCTGGTTGGAGAATAGGGCCAGTTAGCAGGAACAAAAAGGTCTCTCCGGCCAGTCCCAATGTGTGAGTGGGGTGTTTTCCCACTGAGTCCAGAATTCGGACAGAGGAAGGAGAGAGAAACCCAGAGCTAAACGACTGGAAACCCGAACTCTTTTCAGGGGACAAACATCACCTTTTTTCACGTAAGCTGTGAACTGCGTCTTTTTAATTTCCTGTAATTTAATTAAGAGAGGAAATTGCGTTCGTTAAAACTTTATCTTCTCTGTAGCCCTTTATGTGACCTAGTCAAAGGGAGTGAATGAAGGCTCTGTAGTACTCCGTCGCTTTCCAAAATAACCTTTATTTCAGCAGCATTGCCACATGGTTCGAAACAAACAGCTGAAGCTGCATCTTTCATTTTCAGTCTGGGGCGCCGTCCAAGCTGCAATGGATCCTTAAATTCCTCTCCTGCTTATGAACAGGAGCTAATCTATATAGCACAGGCTAATTAGTCCCTGGTGCCATGTTCCACGTGTGCCATTTCACAGATAACTCCTGATTATTCGGGCCCTACCAAATTCACGGTCTATTCTGGTCAATTTCACGGTCATAGGATTTTGAAAATTGTAAATGTCATGATTTCTGCTATTTAAATCTGAAATTTCACAGTGCAGGGGTCCTGACCCAAAAGGGAGTTATTGGGCGGTCACAAAGTTATTGTGAGGATGTCGGGGGACAGGGGGTGTTGCAGCACTGTGTTAGGATATAGATATTTAGGTCTGTTTGCAAAGGCCTATACTTTAAGAATTTAGGGGTATTCTTACCACTTAGCTAGTTATAGAGGTATAAAAGAAAGAATCAAAATCACTGTCTGCCTGTTTATAGGGCCTTCTCTTACTGTGACAGTCTGAGGCCCTGTGCTTGGGCTAAGGCCTCTGGCTAAGCAGCAGAGGCAGCCATAAGCTGGGAAGCGACCGGTCACCTCCTCACATCCCAAACTAGTCACATTGAAATAAGGTGTTATTGGGCTGTTAGGAATACAATCCTGTCCTGATAATGCCCATCACCACCAGGGAAAGGGAAGAGCCTAGAAGATGTAAAAAAACCCTCAGCTTGATAGCATCCTGCCTGGAAAGAACTTACTTAAACAAGAGCTGGAATGTAAAATTCTTATTTGTTTGTTGTTCTACTACTGTAGTTTTCATTTTTCTATTGTTTGTATAATTTTTGTCTGGTTCTGGGATTGTTTCTGTCTGCTGTATAATTAATTTTGCTGGGTGCAAACTAATTAAGGTGGTGGGATATAATTGGTTAAATAATCATGTTACAATATGTTAGAATTGGTTAGTTACATTTCAGTAAAATAATTGGTTAAGGTATAGCTAAGCAGAACTCGAGTTTTACTATATAGTCTTCAGTCAATCAGAAAGTAAGGGGGGGAATGGGAACAGGGAATGGGGGTGGGAAAATTGAAATTATGTTTCGCTAAGGAGGGAATGGGAACAGGGATACAGGTAAGGCTCTATGGTGTCAGAGCTGGGAAGGGGGACACTAAGGAAGGAAATTGGAATAATTGCTTGCTAAAAGTTCACCCCAATAAACATCGAATTGTCTGCACCTTCGAACTTTGGGTATTGTTGCACTCTGTTCATGCGAGAAGGACCAGGGAAGTAAGTGGGTGAAGGAATAAGCCCACTAACATCTTGGTGCCGGTGACTTGGATGCATCACATCAGATAGGTGAGTGGCAGCCTGTAAGTCCCCCTCCCCAACAGTCCGCGCAGCTGCTTGGAGGGGGTATAGCAAATTCTCGTGACGGTAGTTGCGGGTTCTGGCAAGCCAGGATAAAGGATTTTTTGGATAAATGGATGAGGAAGAACCAGGGCCCATACCAGGTGCAGAGGTCAACCTGGGATGAGATTAAAAAGGAAATGGAGGAAATGTTAGGGGACCCAGAGGGATGGGGGGTGGCTGAGGAGCCCACCCTCCTTGGTAAATGGGTAGCAGAAGAAGGTCCCTGCCCATGGGGACTGGATGCCATCCAGGGAAAGGAGGCACTTCGGTCCACTTGTGAGAGGTTTGAAGTTAGGGCAGCATTATGGGAAACTGCCAGTAATCTATCAAGTTTGGTGCTTCAGCAAGGGCTGCTGAAGGGTTGTAAATTAGTTAGGGGTGGTTAAAGATGATTTGGCACAACAGGGGTTAGAGTCAAAAGCAAAGTTAACAGACGACCTTTAGAAACAGGAGCTGGGACTTGGTCTTGGGGGAGTGGAGAAAAAAAAAGTTTCAAAGTAAAAAATGGCAGGGGGTTTGCAGGAGCAGGTAATGACCCCCACTCTTCCCCCAGAGCCAGAATGAGAACCTGGGGATAAGGGGTCCCAACTGTTTCAACCCAGGGAGCCTACTCTTGGTTCAGAGCTAGCTATGTCCTTTTCTTCTTTTCCTTAGTAGTACGAACACCCTTACTTCTGCGCTGCTGCTGGCAGGGTGCTGCCTTCAGAGCTGGGTGCCCAGCCAACATCTGCCGCTCTCCAGCCACCCAGCTCTGAAGGCAGCACAGAACTAAGAATGGCAATACCGTGACACCCCTAAAATAACCTTGTGACCCCCCTGCAACTCCCTTTTGGGGCAGGACCCCCAATTTGAGAAACGCTGGTCTCTCCCCGTGAAATCTGTGTAGTACAGGGTAAAAGCACACAAAAGACCAGATTTCACGGGGGGAGACCAGATTTCATGGTCCGTGACGCGTTTTTCATGGCCGTGAATTTGGTAGGGCCCTACTGATTATTCATTGATTAAATAAAACCAAAACAGGGACAAACAGGAACATCAAATATCTCTGTTTATGATCAACACTTGATAGGAATTAAGCTAAGAGTTCTCATTACTATTTAGTTCATGGTAGTGACTGATACATTGATACTGTCTCAAAAGTGCACGCTGAGAAGAAAGGTGATCCAATGACTAGTGTGCTATTTTGGGCAACCTGGTTCAATTCCTGTTTTTGTCACAGATGTGTTCTTGAGGAAGTCATTTATTCTCTTCGTGCCTCAGTTCCGCAGTTATAAAATGGGGTTAATAGCACTGCCCCACTTCACAGGGGGGTAGTGGAGACGGTAAAGATTGTGAGGTGCTCCCATACTAGACTAATGTGGCCAGATAAGTGCCTAAGATAGATCACATATAGGTTGCTATCTGCTCTAGATCTTTGCTTTCAGCATATCTCACCTGGCACTGCAGTATCATTCTAGCTCACAAACAACACGGGGTTAATCAATATTTAGCTGAGAGACCGCCAAGAAAAGGCCAAAGCAGTGATGGTGGTTTAGATTCTCTTACAATATGGTGGGAGCTAGTTTATTCAGCCTGCTCTCTGAGTCAGTGCTAAGCCATGTCTCTAGCTCTATGCTGCTGGAAGTGCTGACTTTCAGAAGAAATGTGAAACCAAGGTCCACAGCACCCATGCTCATGGTAGAGCTCATGGCATTCTCTTGCCAGGGGAAGGGTATATACTCCAAAGCCTTGGGCTAATTTCAGTTTGGGGGATTACATTCAGGTTCCGCTGGTTCCCCCATCACTTTTTCTAGATATAGAATCTTTCTTTACAAGCGAGCACCCTTCTTCACTTCAAAACCTACGTGATTGTGCAATGTGTCAAATAACGGATGCACCCCTCCCCAGATATAGGTGCAGTTTAGCTGTTGTTAAAAATGTTCCTATATGCCATGTTCATAGAAAATTTGGGGATGAAAGTGTTATCTACAAATACTCTATTTTCATGTTATGGAAGTATAATAAATAATAATAACTGGTTCTGAAGTCTTTTCTCAGATTTTATTCCTCTTTATTAAGGCAAAACTTCCATTGAAATTAATGGAAGTTTTGCCTTAGTAAAGATTACAAACCAATGGGCCAAAAGCATGTTTCAAGGCCTTGATCCTTCAGTCATATGGGCACAGGAGGACTGAGACCTGAACTACAACTGTACAGCCTTACGGGTTTGGATAAGCACCCAAAACTTCAGATGCTTATTTGAATTATCTGCGAAAAAAGGAGCTGGACTTCTCACGAGGACCAGCTCTCCCTGATTGTTCAAATACTTCCTGCTTCCTGTTGGGTCAGACCAGCCAGTTATTATTATGTATTATTTGTATTGCAGTTACTCCTAGGTACACCAGTCAGACACTGTAACAAAGTTTTGCTCAGCTTGTGCAAACCCAGAACAAAAAGGCAGTCCCTGCCCCCCAAGCAGCTGGCAAGCTAAGCAAATGCAGTACCAGGAAAAAAAGGTAAAGATCAATCCTGGAACTGGTTGAAATTTTTCAACATTTGATTTTCTCAAAGTCATTTCTCATCAGAATTTTGATGGTGAAAGATGTTTTCTTCTTTGTTCTTCAACAATGACATTTTTCATCAAAATATCAAAACCAGTTAAAAACATGGGAAAAGTGTTTGCAATTTGTTTGTTTCCCATTTTTACAACAGGGTTCAAGAAGGCTCCATGGCATCTCCGCCCTGCTAGTCCTGAACGAAACCAGGATGGGCAGACTTTAAACAATTGTTATTATTAACAATAATTGTGATGGGGTACACAAACCCCACACTGGGCCCAAAGGGGTTAAAAGGCAATAGTGGGCCCATGTAGCAGGGCCCCTCTCGGCCTGCCGAGCGTGCTCTGACTGGAGGAGCAGGTTACAAGGAGCTCAGAAGCCCAGGCAAATGGTGGTAGACGGGCTGCAGGAGAGAGGAATCCCCTTCTCCAGGGAGCCAGATAAAAGGTTAAACCTAAGAGGGGACCACATAGTGGGTAAGGCCCACAGGCAGGGCCTTCTCCAACCACCGCCCACTTCAAGAACCAGCACGTCGTGCAGGGCTCCGCTCCTTTGGGCTCTTTGTTAAGAGACTGACTGTTTGCACAATAGGGGCCATGCCCCAGACTGCAGCCTACACCTCTCTTCAGCCTCCATACCCTCCTCTCTCTTTCCAGGGAGTGACTGCCCTTTTCCAGCAGCAGCCCCTGTCTCTTGCCAGCTTCCCGGCTTTATAGGCCCCACCTATTCCTTCACAGTTGTATCTGCTTGCAATTACTTCCCTGCTCCCTACCTTTCCCCCCAGGTGCAGCCTGTGGACTTAATAGGCCTAGCTGGCCTCCTTAACCCTTTCCAGTCCTGTCTGGGGTGGACACCCATCACATGGGGTGACTGCCTGAGACCGTGATCCCTGGGAGGGGTGAGACCACCTGAGACCATGACCGCAGACCTGTTCACACCAACAGAAGTTGGTCCAATAAAAGATATTACCTCACCCACCTTGTCTCTCGTTTGCAGATATAGCTTACTCCATTTAGGGGACTGGTTTAAGCTATACAGTACAAGCTGTGTCTCACGAGGGGTCTTTTGCTGGTATAGCTATACTGGCATAGCTGTCTACACTTTCAAGTGTAGACAAGGTCCTAGTCTGACTCATGATCCTGCCAGTGAGGTGTATTAGACTGTGGAACAGACTCCCAAGTAAAGTCCCATCCCTTGGAACATTTGACTAGAGAAGATTATGAAACACTCGAAAATGGGGAACATTCCTGCATGGGCCCCGGGACTGGACTAGATGTGACCTAACCGTGGTAGGATGGATGGCTATTGCTACACGGTGAGCGATGGGTGTGATTCCCAGCTCACACGGAAATACTCGGGCTGTCTCTGATCTGAGCGAGCATGTTAAACATAGTCATGTAGCCGCAGTTAATCGGGCAGCTGCACGGGGCTAACCACCCCGGATACAAACCTGCCGGGACCCTGGGTGCGTTCTTGGGGGCGGGGGAGCTAGTGCATGCCAGCGTGCCATGGCTACCCTACTCTTTTTAGCATGATGAGCTACCAGCAACATGCCTGGTAGAGCAGAGACGCTGGCAGGGCAGGCATAGCATAGGACTCTTTGAACATGGACTAGTAAGAAGATGGGATGGGACAGCAAAATGCTGCCACGATGGCTGCCATAGCAGGACTGAACTGGTGATTTCCAGTGCCGAAAGCATGAGCTGGTATTGTTCACTTTGAGCTAAAAAGCCCCCTCTTTCTTGCTGGCCCATATACTCTGTCTAGCAGGAACAGCTGGGGTCATAATGAGACTTGGCAGAATTTAATTTATTTATTTATTTATCGTTCCAGTGGGTAATAGTGATGTTGAGTTTTAAGCTTTTTTTTTTCCAATTTTTATCCATTTAAATTTTCACAGTTGTGGGAACTTTGGGGAGGATCAAACATCGGTGCGGTCAGGCAATGATTAATGACCGCAGACACTGAGATTCAAAAAGGTAATGCTTTATAACTGTCTAAATGCAAATTATCAACATCACAAGCCAAAATAAACCTCCCCGAATCATCCCGTCGGTCCTAAGCTGCATTTTTCATACTTTGCCTAGCTGTAAACGTTGATATCAGCGATGGAAATATGTTTTCATCAGTTTGTGTGTGTACGGTGACATGGACATTTATCGACATTTATCACTACAAATCGAATTGTTCTAAGCTTATTTACAACGCATGCTGACCTGGGGGTCCCACTAGGGCTAGGTGTTTAGTGACGCGATGCTAATAACCGGGTAGACGTCTCTGAAATAGCTGTTGTTATTATATATTTCATTAGAGTTGCAGATGACTCTTCATGGGGAAGATAGAAAGACAGGTAACTGTAACATCTCTATGCAACGAGAAGGCACCATGACTTGCCTGTTAGTCCTACCCACAACTCAGCCCTAGTTACACACGTCCATGCAAGGTGTGAGCCTGGGAAGCCAGGCAGCTCTGAACGTAGCAAGCACCCCCACTATGCTGGGTAAATATATCAGGTTGGCGGAACGGTGGTGGCAAGTTTAGTGGTTCGAGCCAGGCGCAGAGGCCTAAGAATCTGCAGTTCTAGTCTTGGTCTTTCCACTGACTTTGTGCTAAACAAAATATTTTCCAGAGTGGCCACTGATTTAGGGTGCTTCAAATATTTGGTGCCTCGCTTGAGATACCCGGGGCTTGACAAAAGCTGATCTGCTCCCTCCGACTGCAGCTAAGCTGAGCGCTCAGCCCCGCTGCAAATCAGATACGGGGACATCCCAAAACCATCTTGGAAAAGAATAAATGGACACAAATCAGACATCAGGAACGGTAATACACAAAAGCCAGTGGGAGAACACTTCAATCTCCCTGGACATTCTATAACAGATTTGAAAGTAGCCATCCTGCAACAAAAGAACTTCAGAAACAGACTTCAAAGAGAAACAGCAGAACTAAAATTCATTTGCAAATTTAACACCATTAATTTGGGTTTGAACAGGGACTGGGAGCGGCCGGCTCACTACAGAAGCAGCTTGGCCTCTCCTGGAATTGACACCTCCTCATCTATTGTTGGGAGTGGATCACATCCACCCTGATCGAATTGGCCCTGTCATCACTGGTTCCCCACTTGTGAGATAACTCCCTTCTCTTCTTGTGTCAGTATAATAATGCCTGCATCTATAATTTTCACTCCATGCATCTGAAGAAGTGGGTTTTTTACCCACGAAAGCTTATGCTCAAATAAATCTGTTAGTCTTTAAGGTGCCACCGGACTCCTTGTTGTTTTTTTGGAAAATATTGTCCTTCACCTCCGTGATTCAGGAACTCCCCCTGTGAAATGGGGACAACAACAGCGCCCCCTGCCTTTGCAGAATGCACACAGCTCCTCGGCCGGGAGATACGCTTCAGGGCATTAGCACAATCTGACCTTTCGCCCGGCTGACCTCTCACCGCAGAGCAATTCACACACACTTGTCTGTCTTTGGCTGCCCTGTGGATCTTTCCTCTGTGTTTAATTTTCAGGGACTGAAAACGGCTGTGCGTGCTCATGGGCACAGCATGGGCTGCCTGCCTCCTCTAGCCTCCCCCCAAACCATGTGCCTGTCCAAGCAGCGACAGGTGAATTGAACCCTGCACTCTATTTTAACCCAGCCCTGGGTGTTTTCGAGACATTCCAGAAATACTTCATGGAAGGGAACAGTACCTGCTGTCTACAACGAGCGCGGGGCCGGCCTGCCCGTTCAGTCTGGGAAAACTGTCTCCTTATGCTGTGGTTACAGTCAGGAGAGCGACTCTCTTAAAACAGTGTCACATAAAGTTGACTTAAGCAGCTTTTTACCTGTCCAGGGCTGAGTTCCAAATAAAGTTGTCTCCAGCCGGACAGGGTGGTTTGGTTTACAGTGCCGGGGGGGGGTGGGGGGGGGTAAATGACGCTTTATTGCATTTTGTGTCATACGGGTATGTGGTCTCGAGACTGTATGCACACGTACGCACACACACACATGCTCTATAGCAGTGGTCCCCAAATGTTTTATGTCCTGCCCCTCCTTACCCTGTCCGCCCGCGCCCACCCTGGGAGCCGGGCCCTCGTGGGGGACGGAGCCCCGGCTGTGGGCCTCCGGAGTTGTGGTTGGGGCCAGGGGCCGAGCCTGGGGCTGGGGCTGCGTTTGGGCCTGGAGCCGGGGGCAAAGGCCAGGGACACAGCTGGGGGTGGGTCTGGGGCCAGAAGCGGAGCCGTGACCAGGACCTGAGACCGGGGCCGCAGCTGGGGGCAGGGCCAGAGCAGAGCTGGGGGCAGAGAGGGGCCGAGCGGTGCTCCGTCCCCACGCCTCTGGGGGCTGGCCCCAGGCCCTGCCATACTCCCCCAAACGTTCTTCCGTGCCCCACAGTTTGGGGACCACTGTGCATTAGTGTATCTATAAACAATCAATGATCCTGTAACAACCCTAATGATCGCAGCTGCTGCGGTGGGACTAAAATGGCTCTTGGCCTGTTCTCAGTTCTGGCAGCCTCCTCCTCAGTGATGCTTCTGGTGCAAACCCGGATGGTCATTGCAGTATGTGCTATGACTCCATGCCTTCCTTCCCCAGGTTCACCCCAGCATGCCCCCTATGCCTGGGGGGCACATAGGGCAAAGTGAGGGACAGAACCCTTCCCTAAGGTACAAAGTTCCTGTACCTTCCTCCGATCAGAGACAGGACACTGGATTCATTGGATCATGAGTTTGATCCATGACGGCAATTTCCTATGTTCCACCGTGATCGGAACCAGATATTGACAAGCCAACGTTGAAACTCAGTCTCGTTTGCCTCACTGATCTCAGTATAATTATGCATATTACAGTAGCATCTAACACCCCCAGTCAAGAACAGGACCCCTTTGCATTAGACGCGGTGCAGCCACGTCAGGTACATCGCCACTGCGATCGGGAGGACTGACTGCAGCCTGGGTAGACGTACCTGAGCTGGGTCTGATCTAGCGAGATTAAAGCTAGCTCCAGTAGCAACTGTACTGAAGCCGGGCAGTGGCCGCTCAAATATATACCTAGCATCCTGGGCAGGCGAGGCTGGCCCATGCGGCTACTAGTGCTGTGACCATTTCACCGTGATTATTCGCTAGTTTAAAGCCAGCTGAGGTATGTTGAGGCGCTGCAGTCATGCCTCCCCATGGCAGTGTAGTCATACCCTTTGTGAGATCGTCTGCCCTCAAGAGCTTAAAATCTAAATAGGCAAGAGGGAAAACTGAGGCACAGAGCGGTTAGACGTCCCCTGTCCACTTCACCCCACTCCCAACTCTATGGATAGGAGAGGGGGGCACTGTTGCATCTCTCATTTAGCCACCTCATTTCTGCAAAGCCCCAGGAGTCCACCTGTGCAAATAATAACCAAGAACCACAGGCCTACGAAGACCAGTTAAAAATGCAGTGAGCAGTTTTCCATCTCCACATGTGTATGCCAGGTGGAAATTAAACCCGCTGTGGTGACTTTCCAAAATAACCCTGGCTTGACTAAATAAACCAATCAGCTACTGATGGCTGTTTCTTTTAGTTTGTGCAACCCTAAAATCCAATAAACACCTCAGACATGAAAAGAAACCATGGGGAACAAGCAGTGCCGAAAAACCAGCCCCCATTGATTGGAATTTTAAATAGATCTGCATGGAACCGAGCAGCTACCCGACTTTCCGAGCATGTTCCAGCTTTAGCAATGAATGTCACTGTGCATCCACCCGCTTTCGGAGCCAGTAATGCCTGTGGTCTGCATGGGAGCTGACAGTACCCACAGGAGAATGTCACATTTGCATTTCTCAAACAAAATAAAAAGGAACTGGTTTTTGGCCCGGAACTGAAGCCTGCCCACCGCCTTCATTCTGCTGTTGTAGCAGTTGTTGGGAGAGAGATATTGCCTAATGAAATGTGATCTACTGGGGACACTGGGAAATCTGGCCCCAATTGTGGGTTCCGAGAACTGGGAAATCTAGCCCTGGAGCAATCGCAGTCCCACGTGGCCAAGCACTGAGGGAACTGCTCTGGCTATGTGACATGTGTCTATGCCAGGGCTGCTGAGTTGCAGCCACAGGATTTGAGAGAGAACTGGGATTTGGGCTTTTTTTTTTGCTTCTCCTCCTTCCAGTCCAGCCAACCCGTCCCCATGGATCCTGGCAGCCAGATGGGGGAGCTGCTTAACCCGGGAACAGTCTCCTCTCTCGCTGCCTGTCGACATGGCAAATGATCAGCACTGGCAGTTCCAGGGCAAAAGTGAGCCGAGGAGCAGCTGTCAGAGCTCAGCAGAGATTGGTGAACGCCTGTGATAGGACTGACTGAAGCAGAGGAATGACTAGCTGGGTGCAGAAGTCCCACGCCACTTGCTAGATCAGGGCAGATGATGGGCAACTGCCTCCTTTCTCTGTTGCTTCTTGTCTGCTTCTTCCTCTTCTGTTGCCCATTCCCCCTTCCATTGCCTCTTTTCCACCCCTCCCCAGCTCTGTTGGCTCTTTTCTTTACTGTGCACATCCCATAGTCTCTTCACTGCCCTTCAGCCACCCTCCTATCGCTTTCCCGCTCTGCTGCTCCTCAGTCTTCTCCACTGAAACTCACACAGTGTTAGTAGTCCTGGTCCTTGCGAGGCCCAGCTCAGCAGAGAGGATCAGAGCTCATCTAGCCCCCCTTTACTGGGGTCCTAAGAAAAAGGGAGAATATATTAACACCAAAAAGTCCCACTGTTCTGTGCCATTTTCTTAGATCCGCGTGGAAGCAGCAGGAATAGCTGCTGGAGGAAGGGAAAATAGAGAGATACCAGGTCAATGTCACGTTAAAAGAATTGCTGCTTCATTTCTTCTATCCAGCTGCTTATCTGGCCCCTCTCACCATAGCATCTCAGAGCCTCACAGTCTTTAATGTATTTATCCTCACCATACCCCTATGAGGTAGGTAGTGCTACTATCCTCATTGTACAGATGGGAAACTGAGACTCAGGGAAATGAAGTGACCCGGTCAACATCGCACACAAAGTTTTGTGGCAGAGCTGGGAAATCAAACCCTGGTATCTTGAGTCCCAGTCTTGGGCCGTTAAAGCAAACTCAGCCTTCCAGAAGAGGCAAGGTAGGTTTTTCTTGCCACTATCATGTGTCATTAATGATTCTGCTGCCCAGAATAGATATCTTTTGCAAAATTTATTTCTGACTGTTTCTACTTTCACGTTTATATTTTCACAGGAACATTTTGGGCACCAAAATCATTAATGACCCATGAGATTGATGAGAGAAACCTACACTGCATTTTCTGGAAGGCTGAGTGTATATATATGCGGGGGGGAGAGAGAGAGAGAGAGAGAGAAAATATATAATTACTTCAGCTTGACCCCATCTTAGAATCCTAGAATATCAGGGTTGGAAGGGACCTCAGGAGGTCATCTAGTCCAACCTCCTGCTCAAAGCAGGACCAATCCCCAACTAAATCACCCCAGCCAGGGCTTTGTCAAGCCTGAGCTTAAAAACTTCTAAGGAAGGAGATTCCACCACCACTTCTATGACAAATGTGGAGACATTCCAATATAGGCAACACATTTTAATTTCCCTCCAAAGCAAAGTTTTGCAAATCATATCAACAGCAAAAAAACAGGAGACAGGTCATCCTGAAGTAGTGTGGTCCCGTGGCTAGGATAGTGGTTTAGGTTCACATGGTTACTTGAGGTTCCTGCTAGCACTCTTCTTCTGTGACTCAAGTGATATGGGTTCTAGTCCTCACTATGGATGAGTCCCTTCACAAGTCTGTGTGCCTCTTTCCATTTCGATCTTGTCTATTTGTGGGGAAGCTCTTTGGGACAGAGACAGTCCATCACTGTGTGTTTGTACAGCATCGAGTAGAAAGGGGGTTTGAGCTTGGTTGGGGCCACTAACCACTACTGTAATACAAATAGCAGAACCATTTGTATAGTGAGTTTAATTCAGAAGGTTGCCAGAGCACACACATTACAGTATATTAGGATCACTTGTTTACCCCTGGAATGCAGCCAGTTCTGGGGTGGAATGTGGCTGCCATTGAAGCCGTAGTCATGCAGTAGTTTAGGACAAGAAGTGGAAAAATACTATGTTCAGCTGATCCTGCAGGAGGAACTTAGGTCGGCAGAATGCAATTACCAGAGTGGGAATTTGTCTCGGAGAAGAGACTTACCCCCTGTTTTTGAGACAGCTGCCAGAGGAAATGCAAGGACCAGAAGTTGTCAGCACCTCTGGTTTTCTTCAGAGCTAACACAATAGCCTCCAGCGGCACAATGCCCCCAGCTGCATTCTGGGGCATGAATTCTGTGCAAAAGCCATTCAATTGCCTTAGCCACTGGAGCAAGTCACCAAGGTTTGTGGTGGAGTCTCCATCGCCAGCAATTTTTTAATCGAGATTGAATTTTCCCCGCTAAGAGATCTGCACTAGTTCAAACCGGAATTATTCTGGGGACGTTCTACGGCAGGGGTAGCCAGACTGCAGCTCTTTTACAGTTAAAGTGTGGCTCTCACCCCCCCCCACCCCCATTCTCCACTTACTATACTGTTTGGGGGAGCTTGGGGCTCCTGACCTGTGGCGAGGTGGTGGGGCTAGGGGCTTCTGCCCGGCAGGGAGGGGGCTCTTGGGGCATCAGCCCTGTGGGAGGTGCCTGACGGGGCTCAATAAAGCCATAACTGACAGGCGCACCCTGCGGGGCTGAAGCCCCGAGACCCCCCAAACCCACAGGGCAGAAGCCCTTAGCCCCACCACCCCACCACAGGTCTGAAGCCCTAAGCCCCAGCAGGGGCGTCCTGGCTCTCAATCTTTTGAAGATTGTCGTATTCGGCTCAGAGGGTTAGTAAGTTTGGACATCCTTGTTCTATGGCCTGTTTTAGGCTGGAGGTCAGACTAGATGATCACAATGTTCCTTTCTGGCCTTAGACTATTAAATGTGCGGCAAAATCACGATTTTTAAGCTGGTTTTGCTTAGGAGATTGGGGGACTTAGATTCCTCACAGGTGTGTGTGTGTGTGTGTCCCTAACTGACACAGCAGTTAACAAATCATTCACCCAGAAGTGCATCACTTTTACCTACGGCCATATGCATGCAATACAAGGAGACTTATTAACTAGCTTTGCATAACTGAGTGACTGTGTATTTTGTCCCTTTGCTGTGTTTCCGTTTGCACTAACTGTTCTGTTAATAAAGTTAATGAGGGTTTGTTTCCCTTTTCCCCTTTCATCACAAGGACATAACAAATGAGATCCAAAAGGATAATCGTTCTTATATATTAAACTAACGGCTTCCACAAATCACTTTGGGGAAGATGACCTGAAACCACCATCTCTTCTAGAGGTGATTTCCAGATTTGCAAGGTGAACTCCATTGAATTGCATCAAATGCTGGGAAAACATACTCCTTCCCTACGGAGCAGGTGAGTTTTTACAACTCAACAGCTGGAGCCCAGAGAGCCAGAGGGCAAGAAACACTGAACCGTGCATAGCGGGCCTGGATTTCAAAGCTGTGTTTGCCACAGTTCTCCGCATATGAGACAGGTGGTTGTGAGCACAAAGGTACCTCTCCCTGACTTTTCTGGGAACCTGATGTACATTGCATGGGTCACTGAGGCCCCGATTCAGCAGCGCACCGAAGCACATGTTCAACTATATGTGAATAATCCCAGCCCTGTGCCACAAAGCACTTAGGCAATCCCTGCCCCTCTCTGCACCTTCATTTCTCCTCCCCCTCTTTGAGTACATCTGCACTGGAGCTGGAGGTGAAATTTCCAGCGTGGGCAGACATACCAGCACTAGCTTTGATTGAGCTCGGAACCGAAAAATAGAAGCAGTGCCACCATCACCCTAAGCATGAGCCCATCTGAAACCCTGGCTATGTACTCCAGTGGCTCCCACCGCTCCTGCTGGCATGGCTACACTGCTACTTTTAGCATGCCAGCTCCACCCCAGCTAGTGCAGGTGTGTCTGCCTGAGCTGGAAATTGCACCTCCAGCCCCAGTGTGGACATACTCTTTGTCTTGTTTAGAATCATAGACTATCAGGGTTGGAAGGGACCTCAGGAGGTCATCTAGTCCAACCCCCTTCTCAAAGCAGGACCAATCTTCCATTTTTATCCCAGATCCCTAAATGGCCCCCTCAAGGATTGAACTCACAACCCTGGGTTTTGCAGGCCAATGCTCAAACCACTGAGCTATCCCTCCCCCCCATAATTTAGATTGTTAAGCTAGTGAGGCAGTAGGACCTTGATCTCAGCTGAAGCTACCAGAATCCAAATAATAAATGACAGCATCAAGACTTCTTCAGTACTGGAGGCAAAGCAAGGACACCTGACACAGAAGTCAACGTTCTATCCACGAGACCATGTTATCTTCCCGGCCAGTGAGGTGTGCTGGAAGCCCTGAAGGCTGAAGATGGCCATTCAATTAAATACATTAGCAATCAAAGAGAAATAGTTATTTGGGGGTATTCCTTGCAAAACTCCTTTCCATCTCTGAAAGATCAGGCCAGAGGTTCAACACATTTGTCTGACAATGGCTTTCTAGATGTTGCTAGAGCACACTGCCCGGAAGTGAGTTTCGCCACGGCCAGTAAAACAGGACTGTAAAAATTTGTCCAAGGATTCAGGCATGCAATTTTTACCAGCCAAAAAGAAAGTCAGCATCTGGAAAAACTCTATGGCTGAGCAGGTGTATGTGCTGCTGGGTTGTCTGTCGAATGCAAATGTGGTTTTCTCGAGCAGGGCTCTCCCAGAGATGGCCTCCAGACACCGTTTCAGAACAGAACAAACAGAAGCAGCTCTTCTTTCCATTAGAAGTCAGGCCCAGACGTTACGCAAGCTGAAGCGGAAGCTCATCGGTCATTGGCCAGCCTAGTGGGAAAAGATTAGAACATGGCCTCTTGACAATCCAGGATTGATAGCCATTGGACTGGCCTTGGGATAGTGGCTGCAGCTGGTTTCTGCACTGGAAATTATTCTACTTGGAAGCTCTGATGTCCAAATATTTTGCTACCAAAACATGACGACTAGATAGTTCGTTGCCAGAAACATACATGGTCGTGTGAACTGTCGATGAGTAACCAAAGCAGGGGAGGAATGTTCTCGTGGTTAAGAACCTGGCCTGGGACTCAGGGAAGCTGGGTTCAATTCATGGTTGTCACAGCCTCCCTGTGTGGCCTTAAGCAACTCCTTCCCCCTTTCTGTGCCTCAGTTCCCCATCTGCAGGATGGGAGGAGGAATAATCCTTTCTTTGTTTGTCTTGTGTATTTAGATTGTGAACTCTGCAGGGCAGGGGCGGTATCTCTCTCTCTCTCTCTCTCTGTGTGTACAGCATCTAGCACAGAAGGCTATTAATGACTATTATTTACTTACAGGAGCACTCTACGGGACAGTCACTGATTTGGTGAGTTCATAATCTAACCTGATCTCAGGTGGGTCCTATGGGCACTTCTATAATAATGACAATTAACAATAAAAAATGTGGCTAGAAAATGGAATTGGAGCCAGCAGAGGGGAATGACCACCCTAATTAGAGAGAGCTGAAAGAAAAAATATGGTCAGAAATTTAACAGCTTGCATTATTTATGTTGTTTGGTTCCCATTTCTCCCTGCCTGGATGATGAAAAGAGACTGGTCAGTTTCGCTCTGGTTTCTAGTCAGTTTCCAGTTATTTTCACTTCTAGTTCTCCTGTTCAACCCCAATACTGCAATGGTTGGGTTGTGAACATTAAAGCGTGGGGGTGTTTACATTGTTTTAACTTTTCTTTCACCAGATTATTTTTTAATTTTATGGCCTTAAAAGATCACTTTTTTACTAAATCTAAATTTGGAGCCAAAATGGATCCGTGGTGTGTTTACAACAGCATTGGAGATGGATGGAAGTCAGGGCTGTTGAGTGGAAGATGGAGGTGATACTTTGTGGATCAAATGGCAAGACGGATGGACACACCGGGAAGCTCACATCTTTTGGGGGAGGATTTGGTCTCATTTGCCATCCAAATGAAAGTGGCAAATAGACACCCAAAGCAGTGACAGCATGAAAATCTGGGACCCATTACTGAACTGTCCCAGAAGTCAATGGAAGTTGAGCACCCTTGCAAGACTGTATAGTACATAAAGCACTTTTGTCTCTGATCAACCCCTCTTTGTATGTTGCATCCCTTGCCCTGCATCTGCTTTGGCTATTTGGATAGTGAGCTCTTCTGGGAAGGGGCCGTCTTTTATTTATTAGGTATTTGCACGGCATCGAACACAATAGAATCCCTGACTGACACCTCTTGCCATTTCACAATACAAATAATTATCAGTAATAACTGTAATGAGTTGGGGGTTCTGACTCTGCCACTTCTGAACTGTGGGTGATTTTCTGAAATTGTATCAAGAAATTACTGTACCATGGAAAGCCGACATGCACTTGGATCCCCCATGAGTTAGCAGGGTTTTGCCATGTCTCTGCCAGGCCAGAGACAGTGGTGAATGATCAGCACTTAATGATTGTCTGTTCAAAGTAAGACACCTTGGGACAATAGGTTTGCTGTACCTGGGAGAAGACACTTCCTCCTCTTGTCTGAAGCGGGGAGGAGTGGGGGGTGATGGAAAGTTACCAAGATGCAGAACAGGAAAATAGCAAAGGTGGTCTATAAAGCAGTAGTCTATAAAGAGATTCAGAGGGGGGAACTGGGGGCAGGAGCCATTTTTCCCCAGACTAAGACCATAGAATATTAGGGTTGGAAGAGATCTCAGGAGGTCATCTAGTCCAACCCCCTGCTCAAAGCAGGACCAACCCCCACTAAATCATCCCAGCCAGGGCTTTGTCAAGCCAGGCCTTAAAAACCTCTAAGGAAGGAGATTCCACCACCACGATGAGGGAAGCTGCTGCAGGGCAGGGTAGGTAAGAATGGGAAGGCCACTGCCTATGTGTGATGGAGCAGAGGTGATGCCCCCAGAGCTCCCAAGGGAAGGGTGAGGTAATGAGGGACATTACATTTAGGATGTTTTATTGTTTGTGTGATCTGTGCTTTCCCGTGCTTTCCATGATTAACTATGAAGAGCATGAAGCTGATAGACTGAACAAAGAGTGTGTGTGTATGTTGATGGTGGCACAGCCCCTGATAGAACCAGAAGCTTCACACCTTTAGGGTGGAGTTCCAGGAGAGGGGTGTGTTTGCATACTGGGGCGTCTGCAGTGTCCACCAGAAGGGATAGGCTGCACCAGAAGGGATAGGCTGCTAGACAGCGGGTTCCAAGACTCGGGGAGCGGGGGGTGCCAGATAGAAGGTCTGCACCCTGGGAGTGTGTCTAGGGACCCTGAGATTGAAACAGTGGCTGGACTCAGTTCAGGGTCCAGGAGCTTGAATCCAAATCACAGAGGTTTGGATTCCCCTCACAGCAGTCCTAGTGAGAGGCCAGGCAGGGCTGCTGCAAGGATCTGAGACAATAATGTTTGCTGCTTCCAGGACTCAAAGCATCCATTGCATCTTCATGAAGCTTCTTTCTGTCCAAGCTGAAGTGGGCCAGCTGCTTCAAAAGACATTCTCTCTTCCAGCATTTGCACTTGGCTCCCAAAAAATGCACTTGTTTCTATTTGTTATCAGATGAGAAGGTGTGGGTAACCCACTGAAGCCAAGTGAGCTCCCGCGGCTTGTACATTGCACTCTCATTGGCGAACTGTCTGAGTTCATTGGAATGCCGCTTGCTTTCTTTTCACCAGCTCTCTCTTTCAATAGGCTCCGCGTTCGCTGTGCTTTGAGCTGTCTGAGCCTGGACTCCTCGGTGGCTGAGGCCAAAAAGCCCATTTTCTGCTGCCTTCTCATAAAAAGAAAAATGGCTCCAAACCAAATAATGACGTGGAATCAAAGAGCCTCGTACAAATCATGTTAATCACCCGCGAATACTCAGAGCAAAAGTTGTTTTGTCTTTTTTTCCCATTTTTCTTTTTGGCAGTAAAACTGGGAACGAGCGACCGGAAGTTAGAAATTGTTAGCTTACATTTTACAAAGCTTGGAATGAGCCTTTTAATCTGAGAGTGTTAGAGGTTGCACAATCTCAAAATCTTAATGCTCTTATCCAATCCATCCAGCTATCTAGCTAATCTTCTACCTTTGAACAAATCACAAACTTTTCCTAACACTAGAGCAACAGGAATTTGAGGGGGAAGATCCCTGAAATAACTCTGAGATCTGTTTTCTATCAGACGAGAGGCTCTCAGCCTGGGAAAATCTCAGGAGATATTAAAATGAATTCCCTATACCACGGCTTCCCCTCCAAAATTTAGGCTGTGAATTTTGAACATTTCTTGTGTTTCAAGAATCATGGGTGATCTTATCTAAGCATAAGTTTCCTCTGGTCTTCCTCCAGGGAGGGGAATTTGTGCTGCTCATTACCAGAGTTGGCCAAAACTCACAATTTTTGGTTCATAACATTTTGCATTTTTGGTTGATTTCACTTTGGAGCCAAGCCTCAGCTAGCGATGAGGCTCCAACCGGGAGTGTGGACATCTTGGCATAGTCTGTCCTGGAGCTCTGGGTAGAAGTGAGACTCACAGGGCTTCTACTTCTCCTGCTTCATAGCAGGAAACGGGGTAGCCCCTGGGTCCCCAGCCCTGGGACAGTTCTCATGGCAGCAGAGCAGTAACTAAGCATTTTAGCACCCAGGGTGAGCAATCATATTTGCACCCCCGAGAGGTGACATATGGGGGGTATGCAGGGCCACATGCCCCCCCCCCCAGATTTCTGCCTTGCTAGGGGGATGCACCCCACAGTTTGAAAACTGTCACCTCCTGCCAGGAGTCGGTAGCTCTGAAGCTGGTGGGAGCTGCCTGTCCCGTTCAGTCCCCTGAGTCTACATACTGAGGGATCCAGGGCACTGGTTGGCTGCCCAGCAACCCAACCTGCCCTGATCCCTGAGCCGACTCCCCTGCATGGCCAGGTGCTCCCCAGGAAGGGCGGGTGGCACAGCTTGGAGCTTTCCCCTGACACACTCTTGCCTCTGCCCTGAAGGAGCCCGGTGCTGGCCAGCGACACCCCCAGGAGCCGGCCCCGCCCAGGGAGCCCAGCTGCCATGAGATGCTCCCGACAGTACTCACCCCCTGGGGGCACCTGCCTCTCGCAGCCCAGTCACAGCCCGCTCGCTGCCCGGGGACCTGCCACTGCAGCCCGGTCAATCTCCCCACACTCCCTCTTGCCTTGCCCTAGTTACGGCCCTGCATGACAGGGCTCCTCCGGGAGCTGTGGACCCTGGCATCCAAACTCCCAGCATCTCACTAGGCAATCAGGGAGTTGCCAGATGGAAACTTGCATGTGTTTTGCTGGAACCTGCGACAGGTCTGACAAAATGTTTTGCCCCCTCAAACTGGCATTTTCTGATGAAACTACGTGTGGTTGGAAAATTCCTGACCAGTTCTACTAACAAACCTCCTCCATCCCACAACTCTGCTGTTATCCTTACCTTGATAACCCTTATCTTCTGTACTAATCACCCTCTCTCTTTTAATACTTACAAGAGCAATGGGACCTGCAGGTTGCTGAACTCTCTATGGCCTTTTCATTTAGGTGCCTCCATTTTGAAAGAGATTTAGGCACCAAAAGCTGCTGATAGGTACCTACTGGGATTGTCAAAAACACCTATGTGCCTAACTCCCATTGAATTATCTGTATCTTTTGGTGGCGAATTACGTTTAAAAAGCTGTCTAAAGTTAGTCACCTAAATCCAAACTTAGTCCCCTAAATGAAATTGTGCTGATTTCCAAAGGTGCTGCTCATACACAGAGCCTGTCAAAGTCACGGGGAGGAGTGGATGCTCAGCACTTCTGAAAATCAGGCTACTCTTATGTAGGTGCCTAAATATAACATTTGTCAACAAAGTTTGAAAATACGGGCCTGCAAGTTAAACACCAAAGGGGAAACGGTCCAGTCCTGTCACCTTTCCAGACCAGGATCTGCCACTGCAATCAGTGGGAATTCTGCACACACGCTGCTTCTGAGATCAACTCTTCAAGGAGGTAACTAACATATGTCTATGAGTCAGAAGAAAGCAGGTCATCATCTCAAAGCAAGACAAGAACAAAAGGTATTCCAGAACTGAGAAGAACAAAAGAGCAAAAACTCAGCACCTCTTTTCTAAAGCAATTCCAGCCTCAATCATGATCAGTTGGAAGGATCCTCAAGAAAAACAATGATCAAAACATTCTGGGTTACAGGGTCAAATCCAGTACAGGTCATCAGTGACTGTATGTTGTTACTCTCTGATGGCTGTTTGGTATGACAAATGAGTTGGTGGCTATCAATGGTTAAGTGCCCACATCTCAAATAATAACACCACTAATTGAGTTCCTTTTTGATGGTCTTGGCTTGGAGGCCATGGAATGAATGGGCCATGGAGACTCAACGACCCTCTTTTGTCATTTGATATGGTCCCCTCCAGGTTAGGGAGAGGGCATATCAAGAGGCAACGCAAGGCGAAGCTAACCCAGACTATACTTGACTTGTGGGAACATAGAGGAGTCTAGGCTCTTGAGCTATTCATCTGGCACCTTTAATTGGTCTACAAGGTCTAAATACATGAAAAATAAATGGTAATAAACTGAACAGCACATCCAGTTCTGGTCCAGTGTGGCCAAAAAGGCTAATGTGATCCTTGGATGTACAAACAGGAGTGGGAGTAGAGGGGTTGTATTACCTCTGTTTTTGGCATTGATGCAACAGCTGTTGGAACACAGCGTCCAGTTCTGTCGTCCACAATTCAAGATGGATGTTGGAAAGTTGGAGAGGGTTCAGAGAAGAGCCTCAAGACTGATTAAAGGATTGTAAAACCTGCCATACAGTGATAGACTCAAGGAGCTGAATCTATTTACCTTAACAAAGAGAAGGTTAAGGGGTGACTTGATTACAGTCTAGAAGTACCTACAACAGGAAGAGAAATTTGATAACAGCAGGCTGATTAACATAGCAGACAAAAGTCTAACAAGAGCCAGCGGCAGGAAATTGAAGCTGGACAAATACAGACCAGAAATAAGGTGCAAGGTCATTAACCACAGAAACAATTTACCAAGGGTCCCTTACCAAAGGATTCTTCATCAATGAAAATTTGAAAATCAAGATTGGATGTTTTTTCTACAAGCTGCGCTTTAGTTCAAACAGGAATGAATCCAGAAAAGTGCAATGATCTGTGTCATACCAGAGCTCAGACTAGATAGTCATAATTGGCCTGATGAATAAAAGAGCAAGAAACTCTCCCAGAGAAGTCCCACAGGCCAAATTCTCTGCTGGCGCAAGTCGGCAAAGCTGCATCGAAGCCAGTGGAGTTGCACCAGCAGAGTTTGTGTCTGTGTTTTTTTTTCCTCTCCTTGTGACTGTACACACCTGGATATTTTTAGCTCTCAGCTGATGAAACCCCTGCTGACAATCTGCACTGCCACCTTGTGTGAATCGAGCTTTGTCTGTGCTTTCTCCAAACCCTTCTGCCTCATTGACGCCGAACATTTCTTCTCATGTTTCCATCTCTGTGCACAGACCCCCCATGATTGACAGATTCTTATTATTACTGGCAAGCGTTAGCACCCTTCTGATATTTGCCGGTGGCCTGTATGTCCCCCTGCTGTGCAAACTGAGGGTCTGTTCTTGCAAGCTGTTGCACTGCGCCCCACTGAAATCTTGCAAGGAGTGAGTTTCCCTTCTTACACCTTTCATAGAATCATAGAATATCAGGGTTGGAAGGGACCTCAGGAGGTCATCTAGTTCAACCCCCTGCTCAAAGCAGGACCAATCCCCAATTTTTGTCACGATCCCTAAATGGCCCCCTCAAGGATTGAACTCACAACCCTCGGTGTAGCAGGCCAATACTCAAACCACTGAGCTATCCCTCCCCGTTTCCTCCTAGGGCAGCCTCTACACCTAGAAATGTTTCCGCGATTGGGCATTTAGGCTGTTAGATCTTCATGGTGGAGACTCTTCAGCTGGCGTCAATCAGTATAGCTCCACTGCTGATTTACACTAGCTGAGGATTTGGCTGTAAGGTATTCATAGTTACTTAGCATTTAAGGCCAGAAAGAACCATTAGATCGTCTAGTCTAACCACCTGCGTATCACACATCATCACATTTCATCCAGTTACCCCTGTATTGAGTCCAGTAACGTGGGTTAGAATAAAGCATTTCAGTACTCAGGAGAGGGAGGGAGTTGATTAGGTGAGATAAGCTCTGATGAGCCCCGCAGCCGATCCACACTCCATGTTACAGAGGAAAGCGGAAAACAAAGTTCCTACCTATATATATGTATATATATATACAGAGAGAGAGAGAGAGATACATACACATGTTGAATTGCATAGTCCAAGTCTGCGTAAAATATGCCTGTCTTGTGCTCTGCTTTTCCCCTCAGGAAATTGAAAACTGGACTGGATAAAGTATAAAATAGCAAACAATTCTGCACTGGCAGACGAAGAATCTCAGCTGGACCTAATAGCCCTTTCCCTTCTCTGGCATGTAAGTTTCTATCATCGGGTGTCAGTGGGCAATTTTTTTTTTTTTTAATTGCAGAGACTTTTCAGGCTGTCAGTTTCATCCCGTTTTCGGCTCACCTCCCTCTCTTTGTCTCTTCACTGTTATTCTCTCTCTGCAAAAAACAAAACAAAACACCCGACCCAGATATTTCTCTCTTTGCTCTTTTCCTGTCACTGACATGAGAATCACACCCTGGGTGGCTTTTCAGGGGAGCTGGCAAAGCCAGATGAATTACTAGGGTGAAACACCAGGCAATTACATTTGGATGTCATTATGAAATCCTGTCCTCACTGTGAGAAACATAAAGCTTTCCTTGCTTCTCTGGCTTTCTCATAGTTCTGGCTTCATTTGTTAACAGAGTGCCTGGATTGTTCGGCTCAGGCCTTGTCCATATTCGGCGTTGCACCTGTTTAACTAAAGGTGTCATTTCTATTCTATACAGGTCTTTATACCACACATCACCACAGTATCTGATTAAGCAATGTGACTAACATCTGTCATGTGTGATTCAGTCTCCCGTTAGTCTCATTCATTTTGTGTGCAGTGGAGTGTTTTATTTTGGTAGGCTTTTGTTTTTTATTTTAAATACGCATATGATGGGGTACACAGACCTAACGCTGAACAAGAAGGGGTTAATGAGAGCCTTTGGGCCCAATCAGTCCCACCCTATTATATTTGTGCAAGATCAAGCCAGGGGGAGGTGCAGAGATAAAAAGGGAAAAGACCCGCTCACTGGTGGCCGACTGGGAAAGGAAATGCGCCTCTTGAGCCAGCCAGTGAAGGAGGACCTGGCTGCGGCTAGAACCGTAACTAGAGGCTGCCTTGAAGCTGCCTGGAAGGAAGGATCAGCTGGGGTGAGAGCCAGACTAAAGACCTTTAAGTGTCAGAGCTGAGTGGAGGCAGATAGGCCCAGTGCAGGACCTTTCTGTTTATCAACTAATTTCGATCCCCTTTGTTCTGAGACCTGCAGAAGAGTCAGCTGGAGAAGAGACCAAGAGAAAGGCCTAGCTGCAGGCCAAGGACACAGCAGGGGTTCTGAACAAGCACACCTCATCTGCTTCATGCAGGTTCCCTGGGCTGGGCTCCCGTACTGGCCCACCCAAGGCAGGAACAGGAAGACCCCAGAGCCAAAAGCTGGTAGGCCCCAAAAGCCTGGAATTGGACCTAAACTCTGGCGTGTCACCGCCAAGACCAGTGGTGTGTTGGACCCTGCTTTCCCTGAACGGGGAAGCACTAAAAGTGACTGGGGGAGAGGGAGGGCAGCTCATAGGAAGAGGTAGCCCACGAGGGCTGGGTGGCTGTCAGCAGGGGACATCAAAGGAGGAGAAAAGCCACTAGGCCACACACAGCCACAAGGGTGCAGGTTGTGTTTCTCAGAGAAGGCAGGTCAAAGACCTGCCCCCTTGCACTTGGAGCAGAAGACAAGGACGTTTGGGATGATCCTAGTTCCTGGGGGAGTTTGTTTTCTTGGACTGGCCCCAAGAAAGCTCTGTCTGTTGCACAGATTAATTTTACCCGTTTTGGTAGAATGTTTCATTGTGCCAGAGCAATGCAGTTCTCAATCATGGTCTTCATCCCAGAGCACCAGGGTCTTTAAGATACCCTGGGCCCAGCCCCTGGAGTGCGCTGAAACTGAGGACTGAGACTTTTTTTATTCTAAACCAGTAAAATTAAACTGGTGCAAAACACAGTGTAGATGCTTTTAAACTCATTGGAACCTGGCACACGTTAATTTAGCTTAATCCAGTAAGGAATCAATTTAAGGGATATAAACCTGGTTTGAATCTAGTTATGATGATCCACACTTTGTTTTCAAATTTAAGAGTATTTCCACTGTGTATTGAACCGGTTAAACTACGTTTGTTTTCTGAACCAATTTAAAATTAAACTGGTGCAATTTGGAATATTGACCGGGGTCAACAGATGGCAGATTAGGCAGGTGAGAAATCTGGATTCCCATCTGGCCCCTAACCAGGAATTCCATGTAGCTTGTTTTGCTGCAGCTGTCTCTGTGGTTCGCCTGTTGGGCATTTTGTACACGATGCTGCCATTGAGGACAAAATAAGATGCCCAAGACAAAGCTGCGTCTGGGAAGTGGCTTGTGCTTAGAGCTGTGGGAACCTTTAAATTGCCTGGCCTCACCTGCTTCCAGGTTGCATTGCAAATGCAGAAAGTCAGCCCAGGCTCATCCACAGATGCACCAGCCTCTGAACCTATGCCCTGTTTCAAGCATTGGCGGATAGAAAACTTCACACTGAAACCATCAGTAACTTGGCAGCTCCATTTATGTTTGCCTGTGAGTTTCTCAAACTGGGAATTCTAAGGGAAATTCATGGCTAGAGCTGAGTGGAAAAGGGTTTTCCCATCCCATGTTCTTGTTGAGATTTTGAAAACTTTCCCTTTCCACATCCTGATGATACTGAGATCTTTTGAGGTTTTTCTAAAAAAAAGTCAGAGAGAATAGCTTGGTGATTAGGGATCTCAGCAGAGTCAGACCAGAGACTTGATCATGGGTTTCCCCATGTCCCAGACAAGCCATCAAACCACTGGGATATTTTGGATAGTGGTGCTTTCTCTCCTTTTGCACATATATTTCATCCTGGAACTGAGATACTTTTTTGGGAGGGTCAAATCTGGTATGTTCCCATGACCTTTCAGCATTTTCCAGCAACATTTAGTCAAATTCCTGACCAGCTCTATTCATGGCACAAAGGCATATGTGGATTGTGACCCAAGGAAATGTGTGCACTAAATGTAATGGACGTACCCCAGCCTTAGAAGTGGGGTGTAGGTAGAGCTTTGAATTCCCATAAATTAAGGCTTGTTTGAACGTCTGTAGGGTAAAATACAAACAAACGGTACAGTTACAGTGTGTCTCTCAGAACACACATTTAATGCATCGAGACAGAATCACAACTAAACAATCAAGGTGAAATGCTCACCTTTACTCCAACACATTAAAAAATCCATGGCTTCATGGTTGCCACTATGATGGATGCTTGGGGCCTGATCCAGAACTCATTGAAGCCAAGAGGAGTCTTTCCGCTAACTTCCGCGGACTTCAGACGATACTTGTAGAGGTTCCTGGTAAGGACAGAGCTCAATGTCCACTGCAAAAGCCATTTGAACTAAACTAATCTCCATTGGCTCTTAGTAATACAAGGTCCATGAAACACACATGAGCAGTTCTGATCCTATCCAGCAGAGGGCAGCAGAATGCATGCCCACATTAGCTGTCAGGGGGTAGCCGTGTTAGTCTGTATCCACAAAAACAACGAGGAGTCGGGTGGCACCTTAAAGACTAACAGATTTATTTGAGCATAAGCTTTCGTGGGTAAAAACCCCACTTCTTCAGATGCATGGAGTGAAAATTACAGATACAGGCATAAATATACTGATACATGAAGAGAAGGGAGTTACCTTACGAGTGGAGAACCAGTGTTGACAGGGCCAATTCGATCAGGGTGGATGTGGTCCACTCCCAATAACTGATGAGGAGGTGTCAATTCCAGGAGAGGCAAAGCTGCTTTTGTAATGAGCCAGCCACTCCCAGTCCCTATTCAAGCCCAAATTAATGGTGTTACATTTGCAAATGAATTTTAGTTCTGCTGTTTCTCTTTGAAGTCTGTTTCTGAAGTTTTTTTGTTCAAGTATAGCTACTTTTAAATCTGTTATAGAATGTCCAGGGAGATTGAAGTGTTTTCCTACTGGCTTTTGTATGTTATCATTCCTGATGTCCAATTTGTGTCCATTTATTCTTTTACGTAGGGACTGTCCATTTGGCCAATGTACATGGCAGAGGGGCATTGCTGGCAGGGCCTGTGCAAGGATATTTTGTGCCCCAGGCAAAACTTCCACCTTGCGCCCCCCCTCCGCCTCCCCCACCCCTCCCCCCAGAGCATCGCTTATTATAAACTTTCAAAAATGAATACTGCATAATGATTAAAATGCAAGTTCAACAATGTTTCTCTTTTCTTTATTCAATCGTTTTCCAGCAATAGTGTAAAACACAATTTTGGGGCACTGCTTTTTGGCGCCCCCAAATCTTGGTGTCTTAGGCAGCTGCCTACTTTGCCTAGTGGTTACACCGGCCTTGATTGCTGGCACATGATGGCATATACAACATTAGTAGACGTGCAGGTGAATGAGCCTCTGATGGTGTGGCTGATGTGGTTGGGTCCTCTGATGGTGTCGCTAGAGTAGATATGGGGACAGAGTAGGCAACGAGGTTTGCTACAGGGATTGATTCCTGGGTTAGTGGTTCTGTTGTGTGGTGTGTAGTTGCTGGTGAGTATTTGCTTCAGGTTGGGGGGCTGTCTGTAAGTGAGGACTGACCTGCCTCCCAAGGTCTGGGAGAGTGAGGGATCATTTTCCAGAATAGGTTATAGATCGTTGATAATGTGCTGGAGAGGTTTTAGTTGAGGGCTGTATGTGATGGCCAGTGGCGTTCTGTTATTTTCCTTGTTGGGCCTGTCCTGTAGGAGGTGATTTCTGGGTACCCGTCTCGCTCTGTCAATCTGTTTCCTCGCTTCCCCAGGTGGGTATTGTAGTTTTAAGAATGCTTGATAGAGATCTTGTAGGTGTTTGTCTCTGTCTGAGGGATTGGAGAAAATCCGGTTGTATTTTAGGGCTTGGCTGTAGACAGTGGATCGTGTGATGTGTCCTGGATGGAAGCTGGAGGCATGTAGGTAAGTATAGCAGTCAGTAGGTTTCCGGTATAGGGTGATGTTTATGTCACCATCACTTATTAGCACTGTAGTGTCCAGGAAGTGGATCTCTTGTGTGGACTGGTCCAGGCTGAGGTTGATAGTGGGGTGGAAATTGTTGAAATCCAGGTGGAATTCTTCGAGGGCCTCCTTTCCGTGGGTCCATATGATGAAGATGTCATCAGTGTGGCGCAAGTAGAGTAGGGGCGTTAGGGGACGAGAGCTGAGCAAGCGTTGTTCTAAGTCAGCCATAAAAATGTTGGCATATTGTGGGGCCATGCGGGTACCCATAGCAGTGCCGCTGACTTGAAGGTATAAGTTGTCCCCAAATCTGAAATGGTTGTGGGTGAGGACATAGTCACAAAACTCAGCCACCAGGTGTGCCGTGGCCTCATCAGGGATACTGTTCTTGACAGGTTGCAGTCCATCCTCATGTGGAATATTGGTATAAAGAGCTTCTACATCCATAGTGGCCAGGATGGTGTTTCCAGGAAGATCACCAATGCATTGTAGTTTCCTCAGAAAGTTGGTGGTGTCCCCAAGATAGCTGGGAGTGCTGGTAGCGTAGGGTCTGAGGAGAGAGTCCAAATAGCCAGATAATCCTGCTGTAAGAGTGCCGATGCTTGAGATGATGGGGTGTCCAGGATTTCCAGGTTTATGGATCTTGGGTAGCAGATAGAATACCCCTGGTCAGGGCTCTGGGGGTGTGTCTCTGTAGATTTGTTCCCGTGCTGTAGCAGGGAGTTTCTTGAGCAGATGGTGTAGTTTCTTTTGGTACTCCTCAGTGGGATCAGAGGATAGTGGCCTGTAGAATGTGGTGTTGGAGAGTTGCCTGGCAGCCTCCTGTTCATAATCCGATCCGTTCATGAGGACAACAGCACCTCCTTTGTCAGCCCCTTTGATTATAATGTCAGAGTTGTTTCTGAGGTTGTGGATGGCGTTGTGTTCTGTATGGCTGAGGTTCTGGGACAAGTAATTCTGTTTGTTCACAATTAGCTGGTTTCCTTACAGTATGTGCTATCCAGGTGAAATGTTTTATCAGACAATTCAAAGCAACCCTGCTTAGACCCACTGATGATATTAAGGACACTTCTTAAATCTGTCCAGTAAAGTCAATCACCTCCCCAGGCGCACACAAAATGAATAAACATTATTCATAGAATCATAGAATATCAGGGTTGGAAGGACATCAGGAGGTCATCTAGTCCAACCCCCTGCTCAAAGCAGGACCAACCCCAACTAAATCATCCCAGCCAGGGCTTTCTCAAGCCTGACCTTAAAAACCTCTAAAGAAGGAGATTCCACCACCTCCCTAGGTAACACATTCCAGTGCTTCACCACCCTCCTACTGAAAAAGTTTTTCCTGATATCCAACCTAAACCTCCCCCACTAGAACTTGAGACCATTACTCCTCGTTCTGTCATCTACTACAACTGAGAACAGTCTAGATCCATCCTCTTTGGAATCCCCTTTCAGGTAGTTGAAAGCAGCTATCAAATCCCCCCTCATTCTTCTCTTCTGCAGACTAAACAATCCCAGTTCCCTCAGCTTCTCCTCATAAGTCATGTGCTCCAGCCCCCTAATCATTTTTGTTGCCCTCTGCTGGAGTCTTTCCATTTTTTCCACACCCTTCTTGTAGTGTGGGGCCCAAAACTGGACACAGTATTCCAGATGAGGCCTCACCAATGTTGAATAGAGGGGAATGATCACGTCCCTCGATCTGCTGGCAATACTCCTACTTATACAGCCCAAAATGCCGTTAGCCTTCTTGGCAACAAGGGCACACTGTTTAAAAATAGCCAGAGCTTCGCGAACCAGCTGAGTGGCGGCGAATCAGCTGAGCAGCGGGGAACAGCAGAGCAGCACACAGCAGGAGTTTGCCTGGGAGTTCGCCTGGAGTGAGCCCAGTGAGGCTTCCATCTTGCCAACTTCTCTGAGGAAGCTCATAGTAGGAAGGTGATATGGAAGGTGGGGGTTCAGCTGTTGTGACCTGCATTGGATGTGCCATGTTTGTCTTTCTTCCACAGGACAGAAGCGACTTTGTCTGTACAAAGTGCAAGCTGGTCTCCATATTGGAAGAGAAGATTGAAGGTCTGGAGCAACAGATAACAACCCTGCGTTGCATACGAGAAACGGAGGATTTTCTGGACAAAAGTCAGGATATGCTTCTACGGGCACAAAGCTCTAAAGATTTAGAGCAGGTTGCACAGCGGAGCCAAGAGGCCAGTGAAGAAGCTTGGCAACATGTGACCTCCAGAAGAAGAAGGGGGAATGTCCGGGTTCCAACAACGCGGACACAGGTAACTAACCGTTTTCATGTTCTCTCCACAGGTACCATTGCGGAGAGTGGACCAGACGATATGTCTGGGGGGAGAAAGCAAAAGGAGACTCCGCTGGTTGGAAGGCATGAGATGCGCTGTCCTGAGGTTGGGGGTTCCACGACCACCACTCCCAAGAGGAGAAGGCGGGTGGTGGTGGTCGGGGACTCTCTCCTCCGGGGGACTGAGTCATCTATCTGCCGCCCTGACCCGGAAAACCGAGAAGTCTGCTGCTTGCCGGGGGCAAAGATTAGCGATGTGACGGAGAGACTGCCGAGACTCATCAACCCCTCGGATCGCTACCCCTTCCTGCTTCTCCACGTGGGCACCAATGATACTGCCAAGAATGACCTTGAGCGGATCACTGCGGACTACGTGGCTCTGGGAAGAAGGATAAAGGAGTTTGAGGCGCAAGTGGTGTTCTCGTCCATCCTCCCCGTGGAAGGAAAAGGTCTGGGTAGGGACCGTCGAATCGTGGAAGTCAATGAATGGCTACGCAGGTGGTGTCGGAGAGAAGGCTTTGGATTCTTTGACCATGGGATGGTGTTCCATGAAGGAGGAGTGCTGGGCAGAGATGGGCTCCACCTTACGAAGAGAGGGAAGAGCATCTTTGCGAGCAGGCTGGCTAACCTAGTGAGGAGGGCTTTAAACTAGGTTCACTGGGGGAAGGAGACCAAAGCCCTGAGGTAAGTGGGAAAGCGGGATACCAGGAGGAAGCACAGGCAGGAATGTCTGTGAGGGGAGGGCTCCTGCCTCATACTGAGAATGAGGGGCGATCAGCAGGTTATCTCAAGTGCTTATATACGAATGCACAAAGCCTTGGAAACAAGCAGGGAGAACTGGAGGTCCTGGTGATGTCAAGGAATTATGACGTGATTGGAATAACAGAGACTTGGTGGGATAACTCACATGACTGGAGTACTGTCATGGATGGTTATAAACTGTTCAGGAAGGACAGGCAGGGCAGAAAAGGTGGGGGAGTAGCACTGTATGTAAGGGAGCAGTATGACTGCTCAGAGCTCCGGTACGAAACTGTAGAAAAACCTGAGTGTCTCTGGATTAAGTTTAGAAGTGTGAGCAACAAGAGTGATGTAGTGGTGGGAGTCTGCTATAGACCACCGGACCAGGGGGATGAGGTGGATGAGGCTTTCTTCCGGCAGCTCGCAGAAGCTACTAGATCGCACGCCCTGGTTCTCATGGGTGACTTTAATTTTCCTGATATCTGCTGGGAGAGCAATAGAGCGGTGCATAGTCAATCCAGGAAGTTTTTGGAAAGCGTAGGAGACAATTTCCTGGTGCAAGTGTTAGAGGAGCCAACTAGGGGGGAGCTTTTCTTGACCTGCTGCTCACAAACCAGGAAGAATTAGTAGGGGAAGCAAAAGTGGATGGGAATCTGGGAGGCAGTGACCATGAGTTGGTTGAGTTCAGGATCCTGACACAGGGAAGAAAGGTAAGCAGCAGGATATGGATCCTGGACTTCAGAAAAGCAGACTTCGACTCCCTCAGGGAATGGATGGGTAGGATCCCCTGGGGGACTAACATGAAGGGGAAAGGAGTCCAGGAGAGCTGGCTGTATTTCAAGGAATCCCTGTTGAGGTTACAGGGACAAACCATCCCGATGTGTCGAAAGAATAGTAAATATGGCAGGTGACCAGCTTGGCTTAACGGTGAAATCCTAGCGGATCTTAAACATAAAAAAGAAGCTTACAAGAAGTGGAAGTTTGGACATATGACCAGGGAAGAGTATAAAAATATTGCTCGGGCATGTAGGAATGAAATCAGGAGGGCCAAATTGCACTTGGAGCTGCAGCTAGCGAGAGATGTCAAGAGTAACAAGAAGGGTTTCTTCAGGTATGCTGGCAACAAGAAGAAAGCCAAGGAAAGTGTGGGCCCCTTAATGAATGAGGGAGGAAACCTAGTGACAGAGGATGTGGAAAAAGCGAATGTACTCAATGCTTTTTTTGCCTCTGTTTTCACTAACAAGGTCAGCTCCCAGACTGCTGCGCTGGGCATCACAACATGGGGAATAGATGGCCAGCCCTCTGTGGAGAAAGAGGTGGTTAGGGACTATTTAGAAAAGCTGGACGTGCACAAGTCCATGGGGCCGGACGAGTTGCATCCGAGAGTGCTAAAGGAATTGGCGGCTGTGATTGCAGAGCCATTGGCCATTATCTTTGAAAACTCGTGGCGAACAGAGGAAGTCCTGGATGACTGGAAAAAGGCTAATGTAGTGCCAATCTTTAAAAAAGGGAAGAAGGAGGATCCTGGGAACTACAGGCCAGTCAGCCTCACCTCAGTCCCCGGAAAAATCATGGAGCAGGTACTCAAAGAATCAATCCTGAAGCACTTATATGAGAGGAAAGTGATCAGGAACAGTCAGCATGGATTCACCAAGGGAAGATCATACCTGACTAATCTAATCGCCTTCTATGATGAGATTACTGGTTCTGTGGATGAAGGAAAAGCAGTGGATGTATTGTTTCTTGACTTTAGCAAAGCTTTTGACACGGTCTCCCACAGTATTCTTGTCAGCAAGTTAAAGAAGTATGGGCTGGATGAATGCACTATAAGGTGGGTAGAAAGTTGGCTAGATTATCGGGCTCGACAGGTAGTGATCAATGGCTCCATGTCTAGTTGGCAGCTGGTGTCAAGTGGAGTGCCCCAGGGGTCGGTCCTGGGGCCGGTTTTGTTCAATATCTTCATAAATGATCTGGAGGATGGTGTGGATTGCACTCTCAGCAAATTTGCGGATGATACTAAACTGGGAGGAGTGGTAGATATGCTGGAGGGCAGGAATAGGATACAGAGGGACCTAGACAAATTGGAGGATTGGGCCAAAAGAAATCTGATGAGGTTCAATAAGGATAAGTGCAGGGTCCTGCACTTAGGACGGAAGAACCCAATGCACCGCTACAGACTAGGGACCGAATGGCTAGGCAGCAGTTCTGCGGAAAAGGACCTAGGGGTGACAGTGGACGAGAAGCTGGATATGAGTCAGCAGTGTACCCTTGTTGCCAAGAAGGCCAATGGCATTTTGGGATGTATAAGTAGGGGCATAGCGAGCAGATCAAGGGACGTGATCGTCCCCCTCTATTCGACATTGGTGAGGCCTCATCTGGAGTACTGTGTCCAGTTTTGGGCCCCACACTACAAGAAGGATGTGGAAAAATTGGAGAGAGTCCAGTGAAGGGCAACAAAAATGATTAGGGGTTTGGAACACATGACTTATGAGGAGAGGCTGAGGGAACTGGGATTGTTTAGTCTGCAGAAGAGAAGAATGAGGGGGGATTTGATAGCTGCTTTCAACTACCTGAGAGGTGGTTCCAGAGAGGATGGTTCTAGACTATTCTCAGTGGTAGAAGAGGACAGGACAAGGAGTAATGGTCTCAAGTTGCAGTGGGGGAGGTTTAGGTTGGATATTAGGAAAAACTTTTTCACTAGGAGGGTGGTGAAACACTGGAATGTGTTACCTAGGGAGGTGGTAGAATCTCCTTCCTTAGAAGTTTTTAAGGTCAGGCTTGACAAAGCCCTGGCTGGGATGATTTAATTGGGGAGTGGTCCTGCTTTGAGCAGGGGGTTGGACTAGATGACCTCCTGAGGTTCCTTCCAACCCTGATATTCTATGATTCTATGATTCTGTGACTCATATCCAGCTTCTTGTCCACTGTAACCCCTAGGTCCTTTTCTGCCGAACTGCTGCCTAGCCACTCGGTCCCCAGCCTGTAGCAGTGCCTGGGATTCTTCCGTCCTAGGTGCAGGACTCTGCACTTGTCCTTGTTGAACCTCATCAGATTTCTTTTGGCCCTATCCTCTAATTTGTCTAGGTCCCTCTGTATCCTATCCCTACCCTCAAGCGTATCTATCACTCCTCCCAGTTTAGTGTCATCTGAAAACTTGCTGAGGGTGCAGTCCACGCCATCCTAAAGATCATTAATCATTATTGATATGTATTGCTGTTGCACACAGGAGCCACAGTCATGGAGCAGGATCCCATTGTGCTAGGTGCTGTCCAAACACTGAACAAAAGGCCCTGCCCCAAAGCCCTTGCAGTGTAAGTAAATATAGAGGGAAAACCTTATAGTGTGGTTCTATTCTGACAAGCAAATCCACTGAGGGGCTCTATATTTATTGACTCTCAGTCAATCCAGATGAAAACAAGGGAGAGAAGGATGGAGTTTAAGAAGGGAGGACAAATATGAAGGGAGAGCTAACACTGGGAAAGATACTGGCATTCCCACAGGCACAGAGTATGTAAAAAGGTAGGAATTAAATGATCTGACTGGCTGAAAACAATCCTAAATCCTGGCTATACTGAAGCATCAGTCACAGCCACATAATTTTTGCAGATTTTAAAAACTCTTAAATTTAGAAACCCACTAGGTATATGTATATGCAGCCAGCTGTTGATAACATACCATGGGCCAGATCCTTTGCTGGTGCAAATCAGCATAGCTCCATTTAAATTAATGGGGCCTGTGGTCGGTTGCACTCACTACTTTGAGCATCCCTAGTGTCCGCTGTGCCTAGCACAAGCTATAAGTCAGCCTCTGAGGGTCTTCTGTGGCTCAGCCCTCCAGCTGGGTCTCATGGTCCAAACTCTTGCCAGGGAACAACAAACTCAAACAGAAGGAGATCCTTGCCCTTTGGGATCAGTTATAACTAAAACAGTTTGTTACCCATCAGGGCTTAATTCCCTTTCCAAAATTAACTCAGCATGGTGCCTTCTGCCATCGCCTGGGTCCACTGGCAATGTCCTAGGGAGCATTCCTCCTCAATCCACTGGCTCCCGCCAGGAACTGTCTTGCTAGCAGCGGGCAGCTTCTTTTATTTCAGCCTGCTGAGCCCTGATTGGTTGGTGCTGGTCCCCAGACCATCTAGCTGCCGGAGGACCAGATTTCAATGGTTTCCAAAATGGCTGCTCCTGGGATGTCTCTCTAGGCAAGCCTAGAGGTCTAATACTCACTGCTCTTTTCCTCTCAGAGAACCATTTCTTGGGCCAGGGTACACCCTGTCACAGGGCCAGATCCTCAGCTGGTGACTACATCAGCTAAGTGTACAGCCCAACCTGAGTCCGATTCTCCACTGCCTCACACCTTGTGACATCATTTACATTTGTGCAAAGCGCGTGTAAAATTCTGTCAAATCTGAGCTTAATCCACACTGACTTATACCTGTGTAAATCTGGACAGAGGGGAGGTGTATACTATAAATGTACATTAATATAACTACGTCGCTCGGGGGCGTGAAAAATCCACACCCTGGAGCGATGCAGTTATACTTACCTCACCCGCGGTGTAGACAGTGCTGTGTCGACAGGAGGGCTTCTCCCATTGACATAGCTATCACCTCCCTTGGAGGTGGATTATCACCTCCCGTGGAGGTGGATTGACTACAGGCGGGAGAAACTCACACCTCGGGATTGTAGTGTCTTCACTGAAGCACTACAGCAGCACAGCGGCAACAGGTTAAGTGTAGACCTGCCCTAACTCCATTGACCTCACTGGTGTACCTGAAATGCAGATAGGCCATTTCTCTCTCAGGCCAGATCCTCAGCAGATGTCAATCATCCTAAACTGCCTTGGCGTCATGCCACTGTCGACGAGAGTAACTGAGAAATGAAGCAGAACCAGGATGTGTGGTACAGTGTTAGTAGTGGTAACACAAATAAATAATAATGCTTGAGGACGTCCAACAGTAAAGATCTTTGAGAGAAAGGCACTGAATGAAGCAAATAACAATATGCTGGACTGCAGCCTAATGCACTGGATTTATGCCCTTATTTTACCTGATTTTGCTAGAACAACAGCAGTTGTCAAAAGAAAACATCTCCTAGATTAGCAGCAAAAATACATCCTGCTGTGACATTTGAAGGTTAGTGACGTGAATCGGCCCAGGTTCCCCTTAATTTAAATCACTTCTTTGGAAAAGAAAAAAAATAAATTGCAAAACAGGAAAGACTCTGGAACATGTCTGGGGGTGGTACCTTTCATGTGCTAATAATCAAAAGGAATAAATACACTTTTCTTTCCCACTCCCCAAACCCTCTTCACCTACTTGCAACTGAATATATAATCCATTTGCATTCAGGATGCCTCATAACTACCTTGCACTCCCGATTGCAGCCCACAGACAGACCTGGAAGGTCAAGGCAATTACACACACGCAGTTCTGAGGCTTTTAACATTTCTCTTGCCCTGGAGTGAGAATTCTATTGAATCAAATCCGCTCCTGTGAAACAAAGCACAGGGTACAGGAGCATCTTTTGTATTATATACATGGACAGACAGACAGTGAGAGCAGGGCGGGGAGAGGAAATTGTCGTGATTTTCTTCTCTTTTTTTGTCAAAATTCGAAAACTTCTGTCAACCCCACCACCCCAAATCATCCAGTCCCCGTAAATATGATATGTTAATGCAATGTTGAGGTTGACAGCTGATGCATACAAAAGTCAGGGCATTAAAAAGTTAAAAGCACCTAATCTTCCATCAACACAAGTCCCTCTTTATACCACCCTGGTAGGTAAAGGGACCTTAAAATATGTTTACATTGTATTTATATCTACTCTATGGCCCTTTGGGGCATCAGTGTACATAAGAAAGCCCTGGCTGGGATGATTTAGTTGGGATTGGTCCTGCTTTGAGCAGGGGGTTGGACTAGATGACCTCCTGAGATCTCTTCTAACCCTAATCTTCTATGATTCTAAGAATCAGATCCAAAGTTCCCACAGGCAATGTACTAGGTCACATCCATCACATATAAATGCACTGGAAAGAGGACCACATTCTCCTGAGGATATAAGTTAATGGGAAAAGAGGAGGAAATGCCCCCAGAAATGGCCCCTCTGGCCTTCTTAATAACCACACAGAGGTTATAATGGCATAGTCAGTTCAGTGCAAAGTCATGCAGTGGTGGCGGCCTGACAAATATGCCTGTGTATAGAGAAGGTAGAGTATTAAACAACTTGATTTGTACATTTTCTCATGGACCCTGTCTCCCATGGGATGTGATTTATTCATAGAAAACTGTTTGCATCTCCCAGCATTCTCACAAGTTTCAGTGTGACATACACCACCGTGGCTGATATACCGGGGACTGGATCAGGACCCGCCAGAGCTAAACACATCAGCTCTGTAGCTAGAGCTAAAGCATCATTTTTTTGTAGATGAGAGCTGTAACAACTCCTATCCTCTGTAGACCAGCACAGCATCACACACACGCACAGCCACGCATCATTGCTTTTTCTCTGAAGATTCATGCTGGAATGTGCATTAGTTGACCTCCATTATTTTTCTTTTGAAAAAAGTTTCAATTTTCCAGTCAGAGACCAGAAACACAACCACTTTCCTTAGGTGACCAGTCACCAAATGTTGGCACCAACAGTCCTTGAACAACCTAACAGCTGAAAAAATATCCATCCGGGAAAGGCTGAGGTGGGACATGACTGGGTACTTTTCTTTGTATGACTGCAGCACCTAGAGGCCCCAACTGCTGTTTAGGCCCTAGAAAATGTGCACACACAACAAGGGATACCTTCTGCCCCCAAAGAGCATGTGTATATATAGTGTATATATAGACACCCACTAGCCAGACAAAGGATGGAAGGGGAATCAGAAGCCAAGTGGTCAGTGACATAAAATCATAGACTATCAGGGTTGGAAGAGACCTCAGGAGGTCATCTAGTCCAACCCCCTGCTCAAAGCAGGACCAACCCCCACCCAGCTTCAGACCCCATGGCTCCTCACGCCTTCACCAGTGCCCTAGCCACTAGATCACACTGCCTCACTAAATGATACCCTGGCTTTGTACTCCAATGATTAAACAGGCCCAGGTATTTCAGTAGGCTGTAGATCACAACTATAGGACTTAAGTGGTGCATAGACATTGTGCTGACTCTGTGCATTATGGGTGCATTTCACCCGTAAGTTCCAAGCCATGAATTGTGCTGTGTAACAATCAAGACTCATTATTGGCAAGTTACATCCTTTAATTAGTAACATAAATATTTGCTGGGGCTTTTTTTTTTTTTAGCCCTTTTGCCTTATGATCACATTAAGGTAGCACAGTATGACAATTGTATGGCATTAATTCCTGCTGAGCTGCTAGGATGCCATTCAAGTCTAAGGCTGCCAGCCTCACACATTAATCCAGCACTGGTTACACTCTGTTACATATTACTGCTTAAATGAGAACAACTACAGACGGAGGGTTTGTTTTGTTTCCTATCAAGGGTAAGATATTTTGTTTCTAGGAAATGAATAGAGAGAAGCCCTAGAATTTATATATGGTCATTTGTGGCTCTTAGTCATTATGGAAAAATCTACAAGGCAAATCCTCTCTTGGCGTAAAGACATCAGTGGAGCTAGCCCATTGGGGATCTGCCCCTATAGGTTTGGATGACTGAGACTACACTTGGTTTTGGGTGGAGGGCTCCTGCGATTGGCAATAATGAAACATGGGGCCAGATCCTTAGCTGGTGTAAATTGCCATAGCTCCATTGAAGTCAGTGGAGAATCTGGCCCATGAAATCTTTTGTGTCAAGGTCAGGAGTTCCAGCCCTGACCGGGGGGTAGGGGATGATGGTCAGCACATGGGCCTGATCCTACACACCATTACCTGCCAGGGAAGGTTTGCAGGATTGGGCCCCATCGCTGCACTCCAGTGATGGCTTGCTGGCATGTGCAAAATGAGTTGGTGGCTTCAGTCCAGGTGTTCGTAGACAGGTGTCCATGCCCCACAATCCATCGTGGGCAGCAGTGGGGCTAAGGACTGAACAGGCACGGGGGCTTCTCTGCTACCCACGTCCTGTCCTGCTCACTGCATTCTGCGCAAGCTTCTCTCCTTGCTGCTCCATCAGATCATACTCAGCAGTAGCAGGTGCCACTCTAAGTCAAGCCAGGACATCTGCAGGGCATGCCAGACCTAGTCTCAGTCTGAATTCAGCCTCTTGTCCTCATCCACGCAGGGCTCCGTGCCTTGTTTGAGACATTGTGCTCATCAGCAGTCATAAAGCACCATCGCTCTCCTCATTCAGATTGCCCCAAGAACCCAAGCTGTTCGGGTCGGCATTAGGTTTAGGCTAAGGTTTGGCATTGAGGTGGAACCAGGCCTGGAGTTTAAATTCAGCAGCCCCCAAGAGATTTTATGGCCAAACAGGGCCTGGGGCCACCACTGAAAAGCATGTCAAGTGGAGGAAATCAGGGGAGATCACCTTTCGCAGCTAAACTTCAGCCCTTGTCTCCATTGGGCCTGTAGACTAGGCCCCTTCTGCTTGTGGATCCAATCCAACTCCTCATGGGCAGGTTTAGATTCAGGGATCCAGGTCGAACCTCTTCATTCCTGCCTCCTGGACATTCACAAGGGTTCGGATTCAAAGGTGCTGGCTTTCCTTTGGCCCCTCCTTCCCACGAGTCCTTTGGGTGCTACCAACTTCATGTTTGCTACTTGTCTTGACCATCTTGGCTCCTGGATTGTGACTTTAGCTCAGCAGGGGTTCCACGGGACCTTGTCTTGCTGTATATTTATTTCACAGGCCAGCTGGGCCATTTAAGGGTAGATGGGCCCCAATTCACCGGGGCTAAACTTAACTAGTCTCCACAGGTGCAGAGAATGTAATAATAAGTGATGTCATGTGACAGATGGGTCGTGTGTCTAACTCACATCTCTGGCTGTAGATAAGAGAGGCCTGGGGAAGCACAGGCTGGGGGGAGGGGGGTAGCCAGCAAAGAGTTGTGGGATGTAGGAAAAAGGGTTTTGTCCTGAGAAACTATAGGACAACTCCTGGTAAGGTGTCCTGGGAGTTGCTGCTTGATAGGGAGCAGAAGGGGTTATGAGCCAGCTAGGAAGGCTGAGAGGAAGTGTTCTCTTTATTGAAATGTTCATCTTTATAAACTCAACCCCCCTAAGAGAGGTTTTTACTGGACATAAGCCTTTGTGAGTCACTGACTGAGGAGGCCTGAGGAGAAGGAGACACTGAGGCAGGGCTGCTGCGGAACTGCTCCAGGCTATGAGGGGGTGTGCTGCAGGTGGCAACCCGGGTACGGTATATTTGACAGGACTGTGGTACCACAGAAATGAGGGTGATGATGACTCTTGGACTCATGGTGCTTGTTTCTCACCCTTGGAAGGGTTTTAAATAGTTTATTATGATTGTCTGTGTTACTGTAGCATGTAGAAGTCCTAGTTGTGGATGTGGGCAGACAGAGTGCAAGGAAACACTGAGATAGGAAGGGTCAGCATCCTAGGCCATGGTCCCAGTTCACCAGCAGCTTAACCTCTGTCACATCCTTCCTTCCATGTTCCGCTCTGCAAATATTGGACTGTGGACAGGAAGCAGTGTGCAGAGGGCTTCTCGGAATCATTAAGGGGGCAGTCAAGGATTCGGTCTCAGGGAAACGTGCCTGTTCTGTTCTGAGCTGGCCACATAGTTCTCTACCCATTAGGGTTATCATTAACCACAGATCATCTGGTTTGATTAAAGTGAACTCAGAAGCCCCAGGGAGGCCTCAAATAAAGACGAAAGGGAGGATTTGCTGTTACAAAGGAAGGAGACTCAGGGGGAAGCCATCATTTTCAACCTCTCTCAGAAGCTGTCAAAGGTTTGATGCAATCCCATGGACATGGTCCTGGCAGAGGATGATATCCCATGCACCTATGAGGAGGACACCAGCTGCTTTCATGGCAAGGGAGGGCAAATGTACCACACTGCTCTGATATGCCACCTCAACAAACCTTTCCAAAGCAATGAACACACACACATACTCACACTCATGGCCCTCCAAATAGCCATGCTTTACCAAGGGTGAAGGAGCCCAGCATGCAACCAGTAGGAAATAAATCAGATCCCAAGAGCTTCTAGGAAATGCTGATGTAATTCTCTAGCATAGGGCCCTATCCATTGTCCATGGAAGTCAATAGAAAGTTTCCCATTGATTTCAATGAGCACTGGATCAGGGTCTTAGCTATTGTGTCCCCTTCTACTTACCGGCGGTGGTGACCACAACAGGCTACTTCTGGTCACCACCATAGTTCTAAGCCTTCCCTTTTAGCTCCAGTACCAGAGGATAGTTTTGTAATGAAAGACCTGTTCCAAAGTTCATTCAAGGCAGAATGTTTCTGTTGACTTCAGTGGGACTTGGATTGGGAACCTAGAGAAGTACAATCATGTAATCACATTTTATTGACGCCAATGTTCTCAAATATTGCATGCGTGGGTATTTATGGGAACCAAGATTTAAAGTCACACACCTATGTGTTCACACCGGAAGAATCTGCATGCTCATCCAATGAGGAGAAAAGAAACAAGAGTGCATGATTTCTTTACCCAATCAAAGTTTAACGGCGTGACTTAAATTTCAAGTATTTGCAATCAATTTACAGAGTAAACTTTGAATAACAAATAGACCTAAAGGAACTGCAATCTGCTTATGGCCATTTCCCAAGCAGAAAAGACGGCTGTAGACTCAGTTTTTGTGTACCAAACTTGAGATGCTTGGAGGTTTTATTTTCAGTGAATGGGTGTTCAGAACCTTAAAGGGGTCTACGACTGGGCTCCCCAAAATTGAGGCACCTGGAATCACTAGTCACTTTGGAAAAATCTGGCCTGCAATGAATAATACACTGCATTACTTGGGCCACATCCTCAGCTCGTGTAAAACAGTATAGCTCCACTATAATTAATGGAACAACACCAATTTGCACTGTTGTGGATCTAGGGTGGCCAGGTGTCTGATTTTTGATCAGAAAGTCCAGTCGAAAAGGGGACCTGATGGTGTGCGGTCAGATCTGTTGACCGGACACCCAAAGTCCAGTTATTGCGGGCGGGGGAGGCACTGAGTCATCATCCACGCCAGCCCCTACTCAGCCAGGGCCATCTCCTACCTGCAATCAGGTGGCTGCAGCTCCCTGCCCCAGGTCTGCAAGCTAGTCCCTCCCAAGCCATGCGAGGGGGGAGAGAGGGGAAAAGCAGTGAGCGACAGAGGGAGGGGGAAAGAGGAGCAAACGGGGGACGGGGCCTCAGGGGGAAGGGGCAAGGCAGGAGTGGGGCCTTGGGGGAAGAGGTGGGGCAGGGGTGAGGCCTGGGGTGAAGGGAAAGAGCAGGGACAGGTCCTCGAGGGGGAAGAGGCGGGGTAGGGGAGGTTCCGGCATTCCTGCTGGAGTGTCCGGTTTTTAAATATTACAAACTTGGCAACCCTATGTGGATCGCAGAGTATATTATTCATTGTGAATTATTTGCTCAGCTCTAATGAACACTGTTATTTACACTTACCCTGTATATTGAACCAGATTTTCTCCTTATCTATGTCAACACGGTCCTAGCTGGCCATGTCTGACCTTTCCAATCACATTGTTCTTTAGCTATAGCCCAAGCGATTTAGACAGGCCGTTCGTGTTGTTACTTATTCCCCGCTGAAAGCAAGGCACCGGGGAAGTCTCTAAGCAGTTCCCACAGCCTCCCTACAGAAATATTTCTACACTGTCAGCAGCGCTGGGCCTGGGATGCTGATGCAGGAGATAAGCACACAGCTGTGCCAACTCTGCAGAGCCGAAGCAGCTGGCTGTGTGTGTGTGTGTGCCGGACAAGGAGATAATGGGATATGGGAGAGAGGTGGCTTTTGTGACCAGCTAGTGCAAGGTCCAGCTCTCAGCTGTTCTCACTGGCTTTCAACATGGATCTTGTCATTCCAAGATCAGTTAAAAAGCTCAATGGCATCCTTCCTCTTAAAGGGATAGGATGGGACTCAAAGATCCTTGGCCAGATATTCTTCTTTGTCAACCCAGCATGACCCAGTGGATTTTAAAGTGACTGCATTGCTTAACGGACAGGGAAATTTGGCCCTGTGTCTTAAACTGTTATAATTAATGGTGAATCATTTTGGAAGGGCTATGAAACCTCAGGCTTAGGGTCTTAAGCCAATCTCTAACTCTTGGAGACCAAATGCTGGGGGTAGATTACCCCACATCTGCTCAGAGACAGGATACTGGAATAGATGGACCTCAGCTCTGTTCCAATCTGGCAAGGGGGGAGGGATAGCTCAGTGGTTTGAGCATTGGCCTGCTAAACCCAGGGTTGTGAGTTCAATCCTTGAGGGGGGCCATTTAGGGATCTGGGGCACAAATTGGGGATTGGTCCTGCTTTGAGCAGGGGGTTGGACTCGATGACCTGAGGTCCCTTCCAGCCCTGATATTCTATGATTCTAAGATTGTGTGTATATATAAACCTGTGTACAACCTGAGATCATAGAATCTAGGGATTGGGAGAAAGAGGGTTTGAAACAGCACATGGCATTTATAAATTATGCTCATTCCTCTGGACTTGCTGCCTCCCAAGGTTTTAAAATTAGCTAACCAACAGAGCATGATGGTTTGCAATGTGACCCGAGTTAGATTCAAAGGAAGTGTCTTCTTCCTCCCTCCCTCCCTCCCCCCCCCGCCCCCGGGGGAGTCAGACTTCTTCCTTTTGTTTGAAGATCAGTCCCTCAAGTCTGGTCTATTGCTGGGGATTTCCAAAAAGTCATTCCCACCAGTTCAGCAGAAGAAGTGGTGGCCTTCAAGGGAACCACTGTGCAGACAGTGCTCCTGTGGCCACACTCATTTTCTCTGGGATATAGGGCGGATCAAAAAATTTCCATTGAAACTGTTTTTGAACAGTTTTTGAACTGTTTTGAAACTGTTTTGACTAAACAATTTTTTTTCTTTTTTTTTGCAGAAAGCGTCTACATGGGGTCCTGCTGGTGCTACCAGCAGTTTCAGTGGAAAAATCAATAGCACATATGCTGCTTTAAGAGCACAAGCCCTGAAATGATTAATCACCTTCCCCTCCTTGCCACTTGAATTCAAGTGCCTGTCATGCAACATGCCAAGCCATTTTTGCTGGGTCAGCAAAAACTGAAACCTCTCCTCCTAGTGGCACATGGACTTTCCAGCCCTATGAAGAATAATGAAGCAGGGCGAGAAAATTAGAAATTACAGAAGAAAAAAATTGCCAAGGAAAAGCCCACCCCAAAGCAGGCTGGGCTGGGAGAATAGCTCCCCCAGAGCCTCTGCAGTCTGTTTATCCAGGAAAAGAACACAAGAATCTGAGGAAACCGGAGGACAGTTTTAAAAATACCAAACCTCCAGCATTTTCACTTAATTACAGAGTAGGAGCTGAGGGAATGGAGGGAAGAGAACAGAACATGGCCTATTCTTTGTGTGCTGCTGGCTGCCTGTTTGTTGTTGCTTTTCATTTTAATTTTTCTGGGTCACATTCTATTTTGGAAACTTCGCCTTCCCCACCCCCATTCCCACCCAGCAACCAGATCCTTCTTGTTTGGGGCTGTTTGTGGACAGACTTCATTGTCTGAGCACAGCACAGTGGCGGAGACCACAGCAGATGCAGCTGGCAAGCTTGGGGGGTGGTGTGTGTTGAGGGAGGAGCTTAACCATCTAATAGTGGGGTCCATGTGAAACAGCTGGAGCAGAGAGTTTTCCAGCCACTGGGGAGGAGCTGTCAGTCTCTCTCCCCTCATTTCTCCTCCTCTGTGTGTCTCTCCCCCGCTAGGTCTTTTTTAACCACAGTCTTCTTGGGAAAAGTTCACCCCTGCTCAGGGGCCCCCAGGAGCCAGCTATGCCAGTGAAAAATGGCCACCTCGGGCATTAACGCTACTCTTCCCAGCTAGTTTACCCTGTGCAGCGAGGGCAGACCCAGATCCACCTCTGCACTTCCCTGCCCCAGGAACCCCCAGTGCACGGAGCATTCTGGGGCTTGATCTAATTTTGCATGGGGAACATAGAAATCCTGCAGCAGCCGGGAGAAAATTCCACTGGGGCTGGCAGAAAGGGCCCTCCTCACAAGCTGCGGTGCAGGGGATATGCTCGGAGCAGGAAGGGGGATGTCTGGGGAACTTCTACAGTCAGTGCTGGGGCGTGGGGTCAACTGAGATTCCATTTTCTGCCTCAGTCTCTATCATTTTTTCTCTCTCTTTCTTGCTCTGTCTCTTCCTCTGTCTCTCCTTCTCTGCCCAACTCCAAACCAGCTAATGATGACAACACAGAGATCTATTCTTGTAAAGCATCCATCAGGAGATGGCGGGGGGAAATAACATCCCACCCCAGGTCCTTTCCTCTTGTTCTGCCGATGTACATTTCACCTGCTCTCATCAACCTAGTTGAATCCCTGACAGAACAATCCCTGTAATGCAATATCCGAAATATTTTCTTTTGTAAAAATAAAAATACAAGGGCTGCTTCCACTCTCCTTGGCAGAGAATCTCACCTTCGAGGCATTGCTGTCGCAAGGGGGTGGGGAAAAGGGGTGACACTTTTATTTGCATTTGTTTTTGATATATATAAAAAGAGAGAGAGAAATACTACGGCTTTCTATACCCATCAGATGTTTTCATTAAACATGGGGGCGTTTTACACGTCTTAATGCCACGTCTGTGCTTTGAATTCCTGGGAGCTGAAGGAAACTACCTAGCTAAGTGGAAATGTAAATAAAGGTCATTTACAGCTAACAAAATGGATAATGGCATTTTGTATTAACAGGCAATCCCTGATAGCTAGGCCTGGCTGTGACCACCTTTTTGGATTGCCTCAGCCAGGCCACAGAGCTCGCAGCGAGCCAAGAGCCGTCCCCGCTTCTACAGTTACAATAAACGCCTGACGATGATGGTAGCTGACAGTTTATTTCACACAGCAGCTCAGCACTCGAGTGCCAGAGCATGGCAGAGCGAGCCCGGTTGCATTATGAGATGACTGCATGTGGTGGTTACAGGAACGGCCTGTTTCCAGTTACGCCCCCTTGCAATTCCCACCACTCCAACCGCTCCCTCTCCATAAGCAAGCTCTCGGTTTTCCTTGTCCAGCGACGGGGGGGTTGCGGGGGGTGGGAGGGAGCAGACCCAAAGCATTAAAAAGAAAAGGAGTACTTCATCGGATGCAAGTGAGCTGTAGCTCACGAAAGCTGATGCTCAAATAAATTGGTTAGTCTCTAAGGTGCCACAAGTCCTCCTTTTCTTTTTGCGAATACAGGCCAACACGGCTGTTACTCTGAAACCAAAGCATTAAGTTTTCTTTCTGCAAAGCTCATTGCTTTCATCAAGCCACCAAACAGCCTGCTCCTGCTTTTCTTGTGCCTCGGTCCATTCTCACAGACCTCTCCAGACGTTCGGGAGCGGGATAAGCACAAAACAAGCCTGCGCCAGGCAGCGCTGCTGGAAGTGACATGCAGTCTGTGATTATTAATAATATTACACGGGGGTCAGAGGCTCCGTTGTGCTCGGCAATGCACAAGCACGAGAGAAAACACTTGCCCAGAAGAGCTTGCAATCTCAGTGCACAAAGGGAGTGAGGGGAAACAGACGAAGCTGCTCCTCCACAATCGCAGAAGTTGAGTAGCTGAGTAGGAGGAATAAAACCCAGGTCTCCCAATGCCTAGTGCGGTGCCCAATCCAGACCACCACCCTTCCCAGTTTTACAGGGTACTACCTCTCCTCCTTACCTTTCTGTAGCATTACATGGGACACCTCCCACCCCAGGAGGACTTGATTTTAGATCACAGGTACCTACACTGGAGTTACATCATGGTAATGACTTTGAGAGGAGAAAGGGGATATATATTTTACCCTGTCACCCCATGCACTCCCATTGACTTCAGTGGGGTTGTCCAGGATGTAAGAGAGGGCAGGATCTGACCCATAAGTTAGTACAATGGGAGATGGATAAATGATATTTCCCCCGTGCATTGGGCATTCTTAAATCTCAACCCATGATGTTTGCTGTACACTGTTATCTTCCCCGTCTAAATCCAGGGAGGTGTAGCGGTTACTGCAGCTACCCAGGGTAGTGAAAGATGAATTTGAATGGTCGCCCTGTACATGTGTGCATAAATCACTCCTCCGGGTCTGTTAAATCGTGTGTTTTACAGCAGCGAGGCTCACTCTGGGAAGCTAGAGTTGCAGCTAGATTTTCAAGGTCCCATGTGCATCTCCGTCAGCTTGATTGGCTTCGTCGCCACAGCCTGGATCTCAGGAAGAACAAGAACGGTGATGACTGCACACTCAAGCCGCCCAGGGAGCACTGAGAAAACAGACCAGTGGTGGGATGGCAGCCATCTGTAAGGGAAACAGAAGGAAAGGGATTTCTGGGGATTTCCACCAGGTAGAGTAGGAATGAAGCTCCTCACCTAGCCAGCAGTGGGGGAGGGAAAGCTGGAAGAGGACTTCTCCAGAAGCCAGGAAGGAGGAGAAAGGGACTCAGACAGAGCTAGGGGTGTCAGGAGAAATGACGCTGCTCTGTTGTCCATGGCATCATTTTGTAGCTCGTGAGCCATGATGGCACAACGTCATCACCACCCATTGAAATCAACGGGAGTCTGATTGAGTTCAGTGGGCTTTGGATAAGGCCCCAAATGACACAACGTTCTGGCACAATCCTTTCAGTGCAGTGGTGAGATGCAGGCATTCTGTGGTTCTCCGCAGCTCTCCAGTGGCTGTCCAGAAAGTAGAGATGGAGCACCACTGATTAACTGTGGGGCACATGTGCATTGGATTCAAGCAACATAGCAGAACAGTAGAGGAAACAAAAAATGATTTGGAAGCACATCCGCCATGTGCAGTTCTTGCCTTCCAAAGTCCGGTTTTGACTACCCTAGAGACAGGGATTTCCCTGCAACCCCCCTAGGGTGTACACTTCCCCTAAATTTCCCCATCATCTCCCCCGCCCAGTGGTCAACTAGTTACATGCAGTGTTGCCAATTCAGTCGTTGGTTGGAAATCTGAATTGAAATTGAAACATTAATACATGCTTTAGCATATACGGTGTATGATAAAAGACTTATACCTGACAAAGTATAATAGGTTTGAAAAGTGTGATCCAAGACTAGCTTCCTCACGTAGCTGTTGTTTTTTTATGAACATGTCGGTGCATTCATTTCGGCGATGTTGGCCAACCTGATCATTTCACATTATGATTTCTAAGCAAGGTCTGAATGAGCTCTCCCCTGACAGCTAGTGATGAGCTGGGTGGCAGATGGTGGACAGGCTGTATTTACATGAATACGCCTACTCTGCCTCGGTATCCAGCAGACAGAGCTGTGTTGCCCAAGTGGTCAATTTTGGCCGCTGTTGGGTTACAAAACTCGTTAGTACTGAAAGCAGTGGGGTAATAACATGTTGTTATCCTTATTGTATGAGTAAAAGGCAGAAGGACTGTACTTAGCCTGTCCTGATTGAGGGGGTCACCCACTCTCAGTTGAACTGCACGAGCTAAGTAAGGGTTTTGTATGGCAGATCCCAGGGAAGAGAGAGAGAGGGTGGGGGACAGCGGTGCTGCTTGGTGGTGTGGGCTCTGCGTAAGAGTCACGGGCACGATTTGACCTGCCCTCTCCCCGTTTAAAGATAGAGCTGATTGGGCTCCATAGAGAATCTTTCGTTTTGCTAAGTGACCCCTAGATCTGAAATCACTGCTAATCAGGTCTAAGTGCTCAGATCTGCTGCGGGACAGCTGTTCTGTGGAAGAGACGGCCCAGCCTGCACTAGCAGCAAGGTTCCTGCACTGAGAGCTGAAATCACTGGGAGCCTGGTGGAACCTCAAGAGATTGACTCGCAAAGGTCACAGTGGCAGGTGGGGAAGGGCCATTGGCGACGGAGCAGTGGAGTAAATGAAGAGCATGAAGAGCAACAGTGGTCAGAGCGAGCGGCTGGAGCAAATGGCGAGCAGCTAGTGGAATAAGCAAGGTAGCTTCTTCCCCCTCGGGTGGGAGGTGAACTCACATGAAAGCACCTCTGAACTCTGGGTCTCCACTGACCAGGACAACAACTATGAATGGGGATGCAGTGGAGGGAAACGAGGGAGTGGCACCTTAAAGGAACATTTGTTTGTTGGACTATGTTTTAGTGACTTTGCTCCAGAATGCTAGACTTATGATTGGGAAATGTATATAAATATACATTTCCTAGTAGGCCAAGATTTTTAAAATGCATTATTTGCCAAGGTCGTTATCTCACATCATCGCTTTCTCAAGAAGTCGTTATGTTGGGCAGTTTCTTTACTAAACACTTTTATTGTTATATTATAATTAATTTTTACAGAAGAACAGTTGCACTGGGTCAGACCATTGGTCCATCTAGCCCAGTATCCTGTCTTCTGACAGTGGCCAGTGCCAAGTGCTTCAAAGGGAATGAACACAACAGGCAATCATTGAGTGATCCATCCCCTGTCATCCACTCCTGGCTTCTGGCGAACAGAGGGTAGGGACACTCAGAGCATGGTGTTGCATCCCTGCCCATCCTGGCTAATAGTCATTGATGGACCTATCCTCCATGAACCTATCTAGTTCTTTACTGAACCCTGTTATAGTGTTGGCCTTCACAACATCCCCTGGCAAGGAGTTCCACAGGTTGACTGTGCATTGTGTGAAGAAAAAATTCCTTTTGTTTGTTTTAAACCTGCTGCGTATTAATTTCATTGGGTGACCCTTAGCTCTTGTGTTATGCGTTATGTGAAGGAGTAAATAACACTTCCTTATTCACTTTCTCCGCACCAGTCAAGATTTTATAGACCTCTATCATATCCCCCCTTAATCTCTTTTTCAAGCTGAAAAGTCCTGTCTTTATAATCTCTTCTCATATGGAATGTGTCCCATAACCCTAATAATTTTAGTTGCCCTTCTCTGTACCTTTTCCAATTCCAATATATCTTTTTTGAGACGGGGTGACCAGACCTGAACACGGTATTCAAGATGTGGGTGTACCATGGCTTTATATAATAACAATTGAGGAGCTTGGTTTGCCAGACCAATCAGCAAAGCCAGTGCTGACAAACTACATGAAAAGGCTGCAAAACACCAAGCCTCTGGACTGCATCAACATGCAGAAAGCCTTATAAGCTAGTCACTATCAAAGCCAGCTTTAGAAGTACTTAATGAGGCTGTTAAGATTGCTTGAGACACAACTAAATACTAGGCAGTATTTATGCGAACAAACATAGCTAGGCATGCAGTTTATGTGAACAAACATAGCTGTTGCATCATACTTTCTATTTTAGCAAGAAATACCACGCACTACAAACTGTAGGCCAATGTTAAGTGCATTGTTAATCCTGAAGTTGCACACTGGTTCCGAACAAGACCAGCAAATGTTCACTGTCTTTCTGCAAGAAACTCAGCTGACTGGTTAGAAGCATGCATTGCAACAGTGAAAGACTCAGCAGCTGAAAAAGTGAAGAACTCTCTCACCACATTCAAAACATGTGCATACAAATGGGCATCCAATATTAAGTTATTGTGTACATTATCTTGATGTCAGTGGTAGGTCAATAGATGCATTTATAGCTGTTCAGGTTATGGAAGACACATCCACTGCATCTGTGACAACCCACATCTTAGAAGAGTTAAATGCTTGTCAATTGAACCCCAAACAGCTGGCTGCTTGTGCCTTTCATGGAGCTGCAAACTTCTCTGGAAGACATAGTGGATGGAGTACAAACTTTGTTCAGAGAAAAGTGTAACCCTAATCTCTCTTATACACACTGCAGAGGCCATCTACTCCAACTACAATAGTATGAGCTGCAGAATCTTCAAAAGACATTTAAAAAGCCATAAATTTAATGTCTTTTTAGACTCTTTTTTTAAGCAAGAGTCCAAAATGATTGAACGTCTTGGAAAAAATAGACTGGGATTTAGTCCAATCTGGGAAAAGCCGTTGGCTTTCTCATGAGCAATCCTTGGCTGTTGCCTTAAAATTACTGCAACCATTATCACTGGCTTTGGAAAGTATCTACCAAGATGGGATTGATCTAAATAGTGAGGCTGGTGGACTGCTTTTGCGAGTGAGTTCAGAGAAGACAATTGCCATTCTCTCTTTTGTAAGTCTACTGTTGAAACCGCTTGGGTAACTAAACAATGCCATCCAGGCATCTACTACAACAGTCGTAGATCTTTGTCCAGCAGTAGAAGCTACACTTGGATCAATCAGAGCGTTATCCATTGAAAACATACTGGAAGAAGCAAAGACTTCAGTATAGAAGTTGACTAAGGAAGGCACTTATACTGACTCCTTAAGTGAAGAGGACAAGAAGTGTTTGTTAAGCCAGCTGAAAAAGTACACAGGCTTGATTCTCACAAATCTTCAACAATGACTTCTGGATTCTGCTCAACCTCTAGGTAGCTTTTACAGATGCCTGTCTTATAAAACATCGACAGTTAAGTAGAGTGAGCCACTACCTGCAATGGGTCGGCTATGTGATCAGGACAAAATAGAGAATTTTGAACACAGGGTGGAATAGCATATGATGAACAAATGAAGATTTGACTTCAACTTCTTCTTTATCATCACTAGTGACTCGACCCAATCTTTGTGCTCTGTTCCCTGGGATGAAAGAAGTAGGAATTCATCTCTTGCTACTCACAGTCACAACAACTACAGCTGAGTGTTCTTTTTCCTCATTGAATAGAATTTTGTGTTCTGAAAGAAGTCACCTTCTGGCTGATCAAGAACATATCATGAAGGACTGGACTACTGGACTCATGAAAAGCCAGCAAAGATGAACGCATTACATTCGAGAAGTTCATTAACAGAGTTGTGCAAAATTACAACAAGAAACCAAGAAGGATGTAGATATAGTGCTTCACAATAGGCTTGAGTAGCCAACTTTAACTTGTGATGATTTTAAAACATGAGTCAAATCTAATAAAATGGTTGTGAGACATTTTTCAGTTTTTACTATGGTGCCATACAGCCCACCTTCGTCCTTATGGTTTTACCCCTCTTCGGCTTTTACACCCCTGTAAATTTGAACACATCCCCAATTTCAATTCATGGGGAAAACACTGCCTAACGTTTAGTTACAGAACACAAGATAAAAGACTCGCATTAGCAATTGCAAGCACAAAACCACACTTGTAATTGTGGGTGTAATGTGCATATGTAATTACTGCAAATTGCAAGTGCAAACCGGGGATTTAAAAGTATAAGTGGCCTTTTAGCTGCATAACACACCAGCTGCATGCTAAAATTCAATGCACAGATGGGCAGGCATTTCTCTGCTTGAATTTTTGAAAATCAAATCAAAAGAGGGCACCTAATACAACGCTCTTAAATCCTGTATTTGGCTGCTCAAAGTGACACACTAATCATTCATTATTAGTGTAGAGCTCAGAAGCCCCCTCAGGATCCAGGCCTACTGATTCTGTGCAAACTTGACCAGCTTTTGATGCCTTTACATTGATGACCAATTGATTCCACTAGTAGCCCCACTGAAATGAAGGGACCGATTTGAGGACAAAGGTACCATGTCATGTGAGTAAAGGTGGCAGAATCTAGCCCTATGAAGGCACCTAAGACTGGAATCTGGCCCAATGTGCCCATTTAGACTCCCACATTTGAAAATTTGGCTCATCATAGTTGGTGATCAATTAGGCGTTTCATTCTGTTTTGAAATTCACAACCTGTAACTAACACCTGGTAACAGGATGACGAATGCCGTAGCTCACCCTCACGCTCTGTAAAAAGGGACACCACATATTCCTCTCCTTCACAACAGCATCCCTACGCTACGCAGCCTGCACTGAGGTGTCCCGTTCAATTCAGCTTGTTGATATGTGCCCCGTCATTCCAATGGATAATATTTCCATTTGCCTCGCAGCAGCCTGTGGTAGGATGAGACCTTCACTTTCTGTGCTGTCTGTATTTTGAGTCACCGCTGGGTGACTGGCCCACTGTTAACACCTTCCTGTCTGGCAGATGGCTGCTCAGAGTCATTTCTGTTTGTATGAATTCCAACTTCTATAACAGAACTACAGTATCATGAGTCATTCACCTTCAGTACCAGGTTTAAACAAGAAATGGGCTAGGACTGGGGCAAGAAAAGCAGAAACTGGCTTCCTAGGGGAGAGACCCTACCACCAGTCTGGCTGGGCTAGACTATGCCTTTAGGCCCAGCCCTGAGCAAGGAACGATGAGTCAGCTGCATCTCCCCATGAAGCACTGTGACTCAGAGACACACTCTGAAACACTGTACCGCCTTGCTCCATGCTGGTAGTAATTTAGGGCCAGATGGTGAACCACTTACCCCTACTGCTGAGTGCTTATTCTCCGTTGGCTTGAGTGGGACTGCTCATGTGAGTAGGTGCTCACCAGATGTAAGAGGTTCACACTCTATACCAACAGTAAGTTATTACTCCAATACTCATGTGTTGGCTTAGCTCCTCTGGCCAGCAAGTAGCAGACGAGAGCACAAGGTCCACCCATCCCTGCCCACTCCTCACCCATCTTATTTAGAGAGTGAGTGAGTGATCAGACCTGTTTAATTCTACGCACCTGGACCCAAGGCCTGGGTAGACCACACAGGGCTGTAAGCAGGGTCTTGCTCCACTGTGCAGGCTTGTAGGCCAAATTGCAATCTAATCCACTATTTGTAATTAAAGGGATCTAAAAAAAAGTCCCTCTGGAACATTCATCTCACCACCTTATCCAGTGTAGGGTTACCACTTTGAAATGCAAAAAACCCCGCACCCTCCCCACCAGGCAAGACTGCCTCAAACACAACCCCCAACCACAAGGCAACTCTGTACCCCCACCCCTTCAACAGCCACTTATAGTATCTAGAGACAGAACACAAATAGATGAGATTGATAACAGTGCAGGTCTCCTCACTCTAGTGTGACTCAAACCCGTAAAAAAAACCCTGCAGATTAAATTATTTTTCTGGCAACTGGAAAATCCATAAAAAAACCCTGGCAGGCTGGTCAAATACCTTCTAGGTGGTAACCCTAATCCAGTGTGAGGAGAGGTATGGTCTAATCATCTAAACACAGACCTCCTGAGTTCTCAGCCTGCTTCTGGCCTTGGTTCCATCTACTGCTTGGGCTAATTTCCTGTCTGCAAAGTAGGGATAATATTTGGAGATGGGTCTGAACCACTAAACTGAGTGTGAGGTCATCTGTTCCCTTCACGCTGGGGCCCATCAGGTTTAGGGCATCTAGGACTGCAGTGGTGGCTTTGTGGCACAGAGCAAGAGGTAGTCTATGTTTTAGCTTGGACTAACCCACTGAAATATGTAGCAATGATCTGCAAAGGAGATGAAAATGGGTCAATGCTGTGACAATGCACCCCATAAGGCTTAATGGAAATATGCTTATGAATGTATATATGACATAACTGGAATATGTTTTATGCTACATATGCCATGTAACATATCTCTGTAAAGGTTATGATCTACTGAATTTATTCATCCTATTTGTATGCATGTGTCATTATTACATTCAAAGCTATGAATATTGGCTGTATACTTGTTTGATTTTAAATAGCCTTAGTAAGGCATTTGGTCAGCTTCTTTAGAAAGGAATTTGCAAGTTAAATGCCCGATCAAGAAGCACGGACAATGGATCTTGAAAGTCTCCAATCCACATAAGAAGTCTACATGAGGACGTTCAAGGTAGCATGTGAACAATGGCTGCTGCCTGTAAAAACTGAGTCATGCATGGACATGTGACTTGCCCAGGTGACTCCAAAACTCCATCTTGGAGCTGGACTTTGCATAGGAGAGAGGAGGGGGTCTCCACCCACAAGAGAAAGTCTATTTAAGCCATGGGAGACCCCTCCATTTTGTCTTCAGCTGGCTCAAGAGATAGCCTCTCCACCCCCAAGGAAACCTGAAAGAAACTGGAACAAAGGACAGTAACTGCAGGGGTGTGAGTGATTGCTGGACCCAGACTACAAGGAAACTAGTCTGTAAAAGGAAACTTCCTGGAATTCCTCTAAGGGTGAGGTTTTATCTGTATTCAGTTTTTTTACTGTATTAGACATAGACTTGCGTATTTTGTTTTATTTTGCTTGGTAATTCACTTTGTTTTGTCTGTTACAACTTGGAACCACTTAAATCTTACTTTCACTTTTTACTTATTAATTAACCCAGAGTATGTATTAATACTTGGGGGGGCAAACACCTGTGCATATCTCTCTATCAGTGTTATAGAGGGCGAACAATTTATGAGTTGACCCTGTATACATAAGCTTTGTACAGGGTAAAATGGATTTATTTGGAGTTTGGACCGCACGGGGAGTTGAGCATCTGAGTGTTAAAGACAGGAACACTTTTTAAGCTGCTTTCAGTTTAAGCCTACAGCTGTTAGGAGATGTGCTTCAGACCTGGGTCTGGGTTTGCAGCAGGCTAGAGGGTCTGGCTCAAACCAGGCAGGGCACTGAAGTCCCAAGCTGGGAGGGCAGGGAAAGCAGGGGTAGAAGTAGTCTTGGCACATCAGGTGGCAGCCCCAAGGGGGTTTCTGTGATCCAACCCATCACAAATGCCTTTTATGTTTTGTTTCTGTATGACATAAACAATAGGCCTGAAAAGCATAGGAGGAGGAAGTGGGATTGGTAGTTGAAGATTTTTTTTTCCTCCTTGATTTTCATAATGGAAATTCACTTCTTGTCTTCCCTGCTTGGAAGACCCTATGGTCAGCGGGATAATGACATCACAAATACCAAGAAAGTGAGACTTGATTCATTGAAAAGGAGCTGATTTTTATTCAGATTGGTGAAAATTGAATTTTGAGCCTTTAAGGTGCCCTGGCATCACATTTTCAGGCTCTTCTCTGCAACCACAAGGGCTAGAAACTCTCTTTTAAAAAAACAGAGAAAGCTGCTGAGATTATGTGATAACTTCACTCCAGGAGCTGGTGGTTTAAGAAAACAACCAAAGAGTGACTGACTTGGCCCTGTTGTACCCCACAACACTGACAAAGGGTGAAATTCACCCCTGCACAGAGAGTCAGCACAAGGCCTATGTGCCAGTTACATCTTTCCTAATGACTCAAAACAGGGTTTAAGTTGGAATTAAATGGTGCATGGGCATGCTGTTAGATCTCCATACTGGGGACAATTTTACCCAAAAGCTCTGAACATCAGATGGTGAAAAATTCCATTAACCACTGGCATGAAAATATTTCCAATGGCTTTAGCCAAGCTGAGAAATCTAGCACTCCACCGCCTACCCTTCTGGAGTGCCAATTATCGTATTCCCAGCAAAGATCACATGTTCCCAGCAATGGCAACAATTTCCTACCTCATGGGATAATCTGCCCCCCCCCCCAATGTTGGAATTAGAGCACTTAGGCTGTTATCACAATGTGATGGGAAATAATAGAACTATCATTTGTCATGAAAAGGAAAGAAAATCTCTGCTGGCTCTTTTGCAGCCCTGGCTGACAATTCTGAGCTGCAGTTCTCACTGTCAGATAAAGGCCGGATTGTGAGTCACATCAACAACATCAAAGCACAAGCCATCACATCTATTTGTTCCTCGATTTGGAGTCCGTGTGTAATTTATCGCTGCCTCATTGTTGTGGTCAGATTGGAATATCATTTGGAGGCAGATTACAAATCTCTGTGACGTTACAAGAAAGGAAACATTTATATTGGCCCAACGTTTGGAATAATAAATCAAAAACTCAGCAATCCATTAAAACAATGTAGATAGGATCCTGAAGGCAGATTTCTGGACACACTGCAGAGCCCTGCTTTTATTTATATCATAAGGAAATTAACCAGCAGAAGGACAGCAAGTTTGACAGTCTAATGGTATTATGTAAAAGCCCTTCTTGGACAGAAGATAAAGGGCTAGATTCACTGGTTTGGTGCAGCTGCTTTGATATGCTGCATAGCTGGTGGAATCCAGCTGGAAAGCCAGGAGGGATCACCCCATTGAACCAGCAGAGTTTCGCAAAGAGAAAAGGAGTATTTGTGGCACCTTAGAGACTAACAAATTTATTTGAGCATAAGCTTTCGATGAAGTGAGCTGTAGCTCATGAAAGCTTATGCTCAAATAAATGTGTTAGTCTCTAAGGTTCCACAAGTACTTCTTTTCTTTTTGTGAATACAGACTAACACGGGCTGCTACTCTGAAACCGAGCAGAGTTTCTGACACTCCTTCTGTTCCCTGCTCCTTTACCCTTGCCTAGGAGTTTGTGGCCAGGACACCATCCTGCTTCTTTGGCCACCCGGGGCTGTTTTCAGACAATCCACTTTAATTTAGTACAGGAGGATCCACCTGTAGCAGGATTAAAAGCCATCTTTCTACCCTCACATCTTCCCCCCCTTTCACGCCTCAGCCCTAGCCAAGTGATCTGGCCGCGCACATTCAGTCGTATGGTTTCCAAGGTGGAAATGGAAGCACAGTGCTGACCGTGCCAAAATACGCAACAGGGGCTGTGCCATTCGGAAGGGAAAGGCTTCAGTGTGCGAGACGCCAAAAGGCAAGAGAACAGCCAGGAAAGGAGGCAGTCCCTGGCCATGGTAAAATGGGGAGTTTGGGCCAAGTTGCTGAGTTTTGACGCAGCCTACGCTGCTACTTAATCAAAACCAGCTCTGGGAGGGGAGACCAGTGGGAAGGAAAGAGACTGCTTGCACTTGGAACATCAGTCATTTGTTATAAGCCTGGGCCAGTTTTATGCTCTGCAAGCCAAATCTCTGAGGCCTTAGAAACCGACTCCGGTGGAAATTGCGAGTGCAGTTCTGTGGGACTACCAGGGGCCCCTGTGGTAAAAGGGTGTGTATCTGTGCGTGTGTGTGAGGGCGAAATTTCTCCTTGGACATGCAAAGTGTCGTGGGGAATAAAAGATAATGCATTCAACACAATAGAAGCTACACCTCTACCCCGATATAACGCGACCCGATATAACACGAATTCGGATATAACGCGGCAAAGCAGGGCTCTGGGGGGCGGGGCTGCGCGCTCCGGCAGGGCAGCGTGTCTGGCTCCGACACGCTGCTCTGAACGGCGTGTTAAGGGTGCCGGGCCAGGGCTGAGGGGTTGGATAAGGGGCAGAGGGTCTTGGGGGGTGGTCAGGGGACGGGGAGCGGGGGGTTGGGTGGGGGTGGGGTGCTGGGGGTGATTAGGGACGGAGGGTCTCTGGAGGAGGAGGTCAGGGGACAATGAGCAGTGGGGCTTAGATAGGGGGTGGGGTCTTGGGACGGGTGGTTAGGGGAGGGGGGTGTCTCTGGATGGGGTAGTCAGGGGACAAGGAGCGGGACAAGGAGGGGGACAAGGAGCAGGGGGGTGGTACTTCATACACCGTGTTAGTTCTAACAAAAATGATTTGCTGACTATTAATAACGGAAATGCTTGAGGCCAAAGCAAGTTCGATTTAACGCGGTTTTACCGATAACGAGGTAAGATTTTTTGGCTCCCGAGGACCGTGTTATATCGGGGTAGAGGTGAAGCACAACTCTCGTCAGCTCTTGAAGGGCCATGTATCATATCCACCTTGACGCAGGAGTTTAGCACAGTGGAAGTGGATGCCAGAGCGAAAAAAGCGAAGTGGTTTTAGTCCCAGTTTTGGAAAGACTGATTTCCTGGGCCAACAGGTTCCTAATCTTTGCATCAAGACGATGGCTGGCACAGCGCTGGCTTCCTCCTTGCCCAGGGGGGTGCTCAACCCCTGCTCCGCCCCAGACCCCACCCCCACTCCACTCCTTACCCCAAGTTCCCACCCAGCCCTTCCTCTTCCCGCCCCCACTCTGCCCCAGGCCCTGCCCCCACTCCACCCCTTCCCACAAGCCCCCACCCCGGCCCCACCTCTCCCTGCCCCTGCTCTGCCTCAGGCCCCGCCCCCACTCCAGCCCTTCCTACAAGCCTCACCCCCATCCCGTCTCTTCTCGCCCAGTTTCATCCCCTCCCCTGAGTGCACCCCGTCCCTGCTCCTCCCCTTCCCCCCAGCACCTTCTGCATGCTGCAGAACAGGTGATCGCACCTGGTGGGAGGCGCTGGGGGAAGGAGCTGGCTGCCGGTGGGTCTAACACTCATTAGACCTGGTTTCAGCTCCCAGCTCCACCACAGCCTTTCTGTGTGAACTTGGGCTAGTCACTTAGGCCCAGATCCTCAAAGCTACTTAGGTGACTATCTCCCATCGATTGGAAAGGGAAGCAGGTGCCTAAATACCTTTGAAGATCCCTCTTGCTTCAGTTTCCCCATCTGTCCGGAAAAAAAACAGGGAGGATTGTGCTTCCCTAACTCAGGAGGGATGTTGTGAGGTTAAATACCTAAAGATTGTGAGGAGCTCAGGCACCATGGCAAGATAAGACAAAGCATTGACTTCCAGTCACTATGAGAACAATGCTTGGATATAAGGAGGAATTAGTTCCTCAGCCCTTTATCATTCTGGAGTAAGAACATAAGAATGGCCCTGCTGGGTCAGACCAAAGGTTCATCTAGCCCAGTGTCCTGTCTTCCAACTGTGGCCAGTGCCCGGTGCGCCAGAGGGAATGAACAGAACAGGTCATCATCAAGTGAGTAGACTCATTGAAACCCACGCAGCCAACAGTGTGGGTGTCTTTCAGATTAGAACTTGGAAACTGCTCTGTCTGCTTCATGTGGCTGTCACAGCGGTTTTCAAACTTTTTGAGCTGAGTCTCCCCCCACCCCCTTTGAGTTACAATTTTTGGTTGCGTCCCCCCAGACAAAGAGAGGTGAGTTGGGGGTGGTGGTGGTGTTCCCTCCTGAAACCCAGGTATGCCAGCCTGAAGTCCAAACCTCCTGCGGTTGCCACTCACCCCTGAATGTTCCTCCATGCCCTCCTAGCGGGGCACACCTCACAGTTTGAAAACCTCTGGGCTATGAGGTTCAGAATATTCTCAGATTATGGTTAGCATTTGTGTACGCGTATCACTATGCATGCAAATAGCTGCACATGCTTTCTTGAGCACTACCGCTTACATGTGTAAGTGACAGGAGTGTTATATGCAAAACCCACCGTATCAGGCATTTAATCTACCCCACTGCCTATTACTGTTATTATTTATTTGTATTATTGTAATGCTTAGGGACCCCAGCCACGGAGCAGGACCCCATTGTGCTAGGCGCTGGACAAACAAAAAGATGGTTCCTGGCGTTAAGAGCTGACAATCGAAGTATAAGCCAAGAGATAAAAACTGCATACAGTCAAATGGGGAAGTACAAGAAAATAATGAGGCAGTATGGGTCAGCATGATAGGCAGCGATCTCAGGACCAGAAGTCTAGCTATTGTCAAGTTTTTTCTAGGCTTCATGGCAAAGGAGCGTTTGAAAGAAGACAATGAAGTAGATTTGTAGATGTCTATGGGGAGGTCCTCCCAAGCATGAGGGAGTAATAATTGGTGCTTGTTTGAAAATGTAACAAGTAGGAGATGGAGGCTGGGACCATGGGCCAATTAGAAGTGAGCGTCGACATCTCGATAGCGAATGAGAGCTTATAGCAAGGGTCGGGATAGGTGAAGAAGGGCCTTGAAAATAAAGAATGTAGCAACCTTCATGGAGCTTGGAGGGAGGAGGACAGGTTGCAGGTGGGAAGAGTTGGAGGAGGCACCAGGAAGCCAGCCTGTGTGTGCACGGGGCTGGATTGCTGGCTGCAGGTACACTACCTTTGTAAATAGTTTCTTAATAAGGAACCAGTTTAGTTTTAGAAATATGACATCCTCTCCCATTATTATCCAGCATACAGTACATGAAACAAAGACAAGCATCTTCTGGTGGATGCGATCGAGAAGGGGGAGCCAGTGGAAGGATGCAAAGAGAGGGCTGAAATGGTGAAAGCAACAGGCTCGGTGAACGCTGCTCCATTGTCCTCCTTCAAAGACTGCGTTTGTCCCAAAATATGGATTTAGAAACCTATGTTGTTGGCAGGGCCAGATTCACTCTCCTGTGGGCCCGTGGCTATTAGATTTTGTGGGGCCCCTGTATACAAGTCTTGTTTCTAATTTAAAACAAAACGATCACAATTATGGCATCGAGGCTATTAACGCTATACTTAACTTGCCTTTTAATTAACATAAAGCCGTTCTGTGGTTACATTTCAGTCTTAAAACAAGTAGAATATAATTAACTTAATTCAAAATAGCCTACTTCTTACCTCAGAACAGCTGTTATATTAGTTTCTTTCTGGGAGGGAGTTTGGGTGCAGGAGTGGGCTTCAGGCTGGGGCAGAGTGTTGGGGTGCAGGAGAAGGTGAGGGGTGCAGGCTCTGGGAGGGAGTTCGGTGCAGGAGCGGGTTCTGACCTGGGGCAGAGGGTTGGGGTGCAGGAGGGGGTCCGAGGTGCAGGCTCCGGCCCAGAGGCATTTACCACAGGCGGCTCCCAGCTGGTGGCGCAGCAGAGCTCAGGCAGGCTGCCTGCATGCCGTGGCCTGACGCTGCTCCCGGAAGCAGCTGGCTGCTGGCATGTCTCTGCGCACCCCTGCAGGAAGGGGGACAGTGTGTCTCCATGCGCTGCCTGCATCCACAAACGCCACCGTCACAGCTCCCATTGGCTGGTTCCTGGCCAATTGGAGCTGTAGGGATGGAGCTGTGGGTGGGGGCAGCGCACGGAGCCGCCTCCCCTCCCCCACCCCACCAGGGTCTGCAGAGACGCGCCAGCAGCTGGCCGCTTCTGGGAGCAGTGTGGGGCCACGGCACGCAGGCAGCCTGCCTGAGCCCTGCTGCGCCGCTGGACTTTTAGCATCCTGGAGATCACGATCGACTGGCAGAGGCTCCAGGATTTACCAGTCAATCACAATCGACAGGTTGGTGACCACTGAATTGTGTATAATTATCCATTTATTTTTGCGGGGGCCCCCTTAGCCCTGCGCTGCAGCCCCTAAAGCCCCTGCGTTAATCCAGCCCTGGTTGTTGTTATCCATTTTTGATAATCGTGGCACAAAATCCAGGGTGCCAGATCCTCAGCTAATGCCAACTGTGTCCGCATATCTATTCAGAGGACACCATCATAGGGCCTAATCACATCAGCCACACTATCAGAGGCTCGTTCACCTGCACATCCACCAATGTGATATATGCCATCATGTGCCAGCAATGCCCCTCTGCCATATACATTGGTCAAACTGGACAGTGTCTACGTAAAAGAATAAATGGACACAAATCAGATGTCAAGAATTATAACATTCAAAAACCAGTCGGAGAACACTTCAATCTCTCTGGTCACTCAATCAGAGACCTAAAAGTGACAATTCTTCAACAAAAAAACTTCAAAAACAGACTCCAATGAGAGACTGCTGAATTGGAATTAATTTGCAAACTGGATACAATTAACTTAGGCTTGAATAGAGACTGGGAGTGGATGGGTCATTACACAAAGTAAAACTATTTCCCCATGTTTATTTCCCCCACCCCCACCCCCCACTGTTCCTCAGACATTCTTGTCAACTGCTGGAAATGGCCCACCTTGATTATCACTACAAAAGGTTTTCTCCCCCACCCCCCGCCCCGCTCTCCTGCTGGTATTAGCTCATCTTAAGTGATCACTCTCCTCACAGTGTGTATGGTAACACCCATTGTTTCATGTTCTCTGTGTATATAAATCTCCTCACTGTATTTTCCACTGAATGCATCCGATGAAGTGAGCTGTAGCTCACGAAAGCTTATGCTCAAATAAATTTGTTAGTCTCTAAGGTGCCACAAGTACTCCTTTTCTTTTTGTAATTCCATTGTACTCATCCACTGATAAGAGCTGGCCTTAAGGGTTTAGGTATGACTTAAGAGTGCATTGTGTCATGCAAGTGTAACGCTGACGGACCTGGTCATCGTCGGCATCAAACCTGGGACCTCGAGAGCTTAATTCATGAGCTTCTACTCCAGGAGCTTCAAGACACCTTTCTCTTAGCCAAGCCTGTAGCAGGCTCATCAATCTCTAGCTGCCACTAGAGGGGGACAGAGTGCCACAAGCTTTCTGCATAAGGGCAGGTTATACCCTTTGTGACTTACATCCAGCTCTACTTTCAAACTCAGCAAATGATTCCAGGTCATGAATAAATCTGAGAAGACAATGAGCTGTCACGCGTACAGTCTGTGAGAGAAAAAATTAATTAGGCTCCAGCTCTTCAGTGTGCTTCACACGGACAGACCCCTTCAGTGCACATAGAACTCATTGCGGGGCCAGGGCCATAGCTGCTAGGAATTTTTTATCCAAAAGCAAGGTACTTACGGTATGGCTAAATCCCATGAACCAGCTTCTGTGTCCGCCAGAAACCTGGGATTGATTTAATTTCTTTAACCATTCCATAATACACTTCACATATTCCTTCTCTATCTCATAAAAAAGGAGTGTGAGACCAGATCCTTTTTCCACAATGTCCGCCAGTAACATGAGCCACTCTTTCTGCATGGGAATTGACCTTGTTAACACCAGGACTAAAAATCTCATATCCCTTTGCTTTAATTTCTCCTCAGCTCTTAGATTTGCCCAGCCCTGCCATCCTAACTCCAGGTTTAAGGAGCTTCTGTTTCCAATCATTTACAAACAGCGTTATAGGGCAGATCCTCAGCTGGTGTAAACCATCATAGCTCCCTTGACTTCGAAGGAGCTGTGCCTGTTTACACCATCTGAGGATCTGGCTCAGTGTCTGAACCCTCTGGCTTACTTTGTCATAGTGTAGACATTCACGTTCTCTGGCTTCTGCTGCGGTTCTCTGCAATGTTACTGGAGTCAGATAAAAGCAGGGTATAATCTTAAAAAGAATTAGTTTTAGCTTAACCAGTTTTGGGGGCTTTTCTCCATATATGAGTCCAATCCTGCAACTCAAAATTGCTTTCCAGGTCTCGTTCCCAGAGAGTCTCCGATTTCTGCAGTTAATGACTTCCGTTTCGTAGAAAACTCTTGTATATACAAGAAGCCAATTGCCCCTCCCCTTTCTACAGTCCCTCTCTTCATTTGGGCCCTGATCCAAAGTCCACTGAAGTTAATAGGAGTCTTTCCACTGACATCAAAGGGTTTTGCCATAGGCCATTGAAGTATTGCCTTTTCTCCGTCATCCCACTTTGAACTACATATGTTCTCGCGATGACTCATGTAGTAAACCCATGTTGACCTATACGTTTTCCTGACATTGGGTCTTATTTGGAGGTGGTGGGAAGAAAGAAAGAAAAAAGTCTGTGTAGGCCGCCTAGACTCACACTTCCTTTTACTTTGATTGCTGCTATATTTGCATTGCAAGCCCCTATTGAAACCTCTTTTTGGCCCAGGTCATTTTCAGTATAACTCTCTTCCATGTACATCCTGCACATTGAGCATATTTCAGGTTGTTTTCCCCTCATATGCATACATGTTGTGTTTCTCTGAAATTGTATCTCATTTTGCGATTGTCCCACTCATATCGCCGTTCTCCTTCCTCCCTTTGGATAATTTCTCTTGATCTCTCTGATTTCACAGCACCTCCCAATTTGATACAGTCGTAAATTTCGTTAGATCACTAAACAGGACACTGATTGCTGTGGTCAGATTGTCAGTCCAGCTAGCCCAGCAGCCTGCTTCTGGCACCATTCCACTAACTGATGCCTCATAGGAAGGTGAAAATCTCCACAAGCCTCAGATGAAGTCACTATATTTGCAGAACCAATGCGGGCAAACTCCCGGTTTAGTTTTGCAGTTGTCTCCAAGGTTCTCTGGTTCACAGAGGATGACAACTCTCTCTTCTTTGCATTTTAATTGACCTACTAGCAGAATCAGGGCAATGCTCAGAAAATGAATTCATGCTGCCCTTTTCTGCCTAGGCCCTAAAATCTCCAGTTCCCAGCGCGATAGATGGATTGCTGTAAAAAGCCTCTCTTTATAGCTGACCTGACATTTGCTTATGTGGGTAGAGACAGGGTTTAAAAGAACGGAGGAATATGAAGGAACTTTGAGAAGCAGGATGGCCTTGTAGTTAAGTACTAGATTAGCACTCATGAGATGTGGGTTTAATTACAGCTTCGTTGTGTGACCCTGGGCCGTCACTATCAGGACAGTCTCAAGAAGTAACTTGAGTTGGAGGTAACTGAGGGTAACTGATAGGTTTCAGAGTAGCAGCCGTATTAGTCTGTATTCGCAAAAAGAAAAGGAGTACTCGTTAGAGATTAACAAATTTATAACTGTGCCTGCCCCCAGTACGCAGGGCACAAGCAGCAATGGGAGGCTCCCTCCAACAACTTAGCCCTAAATGTGTCATTGGGGACCTAGAAAGGTGACACATCCTCTGGTAAGACCCATCAGCATAGTGTCCGATCCCCTACTGTTGATTGCACTGAGCAAAGTTTGTTTTCTGCAGCCAGCTAAGAGGAATGACTCCTCAGGTCCTTCTTTAAACCAGGAACCCTATGAGGCCTCCCTGTCTCCTGCTCACGCAGCAGCCTGGCTCCCGTCACACAGAGTGAAACAACATAACCCCTCTCCCAGCTCTGTCCCTTTGCTCTTCCTTTGGCCTGTTGCTCAACTCCGGCGGATGCCAAGTAACAGATAATATGTGGCAACATACCAAGCTGGGGAGGGGGAGGACATGGGAGGGCGCTGCAGGGATTGGTGCTAGATAAGAGGGAGTAAACAGCAAGTTAATGAAATTCCCAAACAAAGCTTAATGAATGGAGCGAGAGGGTAGACTTGGGAGAGCTGGGTTCAGTGCCCCGCCCTTCACAGGCTTCCAAGTCACTAAAGGCCAGATCCTCAAAGGCATTTAGGCTCCTAACATCCAGGATCTGGGTCTTCGCCTCCCTGTGCCTCAGTTCCCCATCTGTAAAATGGGGATAATGAGATGACCTCCTTTGCAAAGTGCTTTGAGATCTAAAGATGAGAAGCCCTATACAAGAGCTAGGTATAATGAATCCCTGTCTCCAAGGGGTGTTCCAAGGATAAATACAATCACAATAGTGCAGTGCTCATTTACTGTTGTGATGGGCGCCACAGAATTGGCACGTATGGTGTGGTTGTGGTGCTCTCTGTGCTGTGAGCCTTGGCCACACGGAACTGTCTTGCGGCAGCCAGTACAGACCTCGTTCTTGCTGTCCCCAAAGCACAGACCCCAGCCACTGGAACGAAAGGAGAATCTCCATTAGGGGATAAATGCACAAGCCCCAAATTGTGCAGAAGTCAGTCGTCCATAGGCATGCTAGCCTAGCCCAGTTTTTACAATGCAAAGGACAGGGGCAGGAAAGAGCCAAGTGGGATTCAGCTAGGAAAAATGTGAATTCCATATGTGAAGGGAAACACGTCAGAACACATACACTCAGCAGTGGGGCTGAGCTCGGGAAGCAATGATGCTGGAAGACTTGGGGTCAAAGGGGATAGCCCATCAGATGGGAGTTAGCAATGGGATGTAGTGGCAAAGTAGCGCAATGAAACATGTAGCTATATAGATGCTAGTCCCTCTCTAGGATGATATTCACTATTTCACTAGGAGGTGGTGAAGCACTGGAATGGGTTACCTAGGGAGGTGATGGAATCTCCATCCTTAGAGGTTTTTAAGGCCCGGCTTGACAAAGCCCTGGCTGGGATGATTTAGTTGGTGATTGGTCCTGCTTTGAGCAGGGGGTTGGACTAGATGACCTCCTGAGGTCCCTTCCAACCCTGATATTCTATGATTCTGTGATTCTATATTGTGAGAAGAGGTGATGGGGAATACATTTGTTGAACACATGGACAATTTTAAAGACGCTCCAAGCCTGGAAGAAAGGGACAGACCTATTACAGAGCACAATGATACAGTGGCAGGCTGTATTGCCTGGTTTGTAGGGCACTAGGCTCAATTCCTAGCCTGTGCCAGTCCTAGGTGTTTCAGAGGGAATGGACAGAACAGGGCAGTCGTCGAATGATTCATCCCCTGTCATTCAGTTCCAGCTTCTAGCCGTCAGCAGTTTAGGGACACCTAAAGCATGGGGTTGCATCCCTGACCATGTTGGCTAACAGCCATTGATAGACCTATGCTCCATGAATTTATCTAAATCTTTTTAGAACCCAGTTATATTTTTGGGCTTCACAACATCCCCTGGCAACGAGTTCCACAGGTTGACTGTGCATTGTGTAAAGAAGCACTGCCTTTTGTTGGTTTTAAACCTGTGGCCAATTAATTTCATTGAATGGCCCCTGGTTCTGGTGTGGTGTGAAGGGGTAAATAACACTTCCTTATTCACTTTCTCCACTTCTTTCAATATTTTATAGACCTCCGTCGTACCTCCCCTTAGTCATCTCTTTTCTAAGCTGAACAGTCCCAGTCTTATTAATCTCTCCTTGTCTGGCAGCTGATACCTCGAATCGATTTTGTTGCCCTTCTCTGTACCTTTTCCAATTCTAATATATCTTTTTTGAGACGGGGTGACTGTATATCCACTGCTCTGTCAAAAAGTCAAGATTTCCATAACGGCAGTGAAGGGAATGTGTCCGATGTTACTGGGAAGCGTGCCCTGAGCATGCTGTACTCGACCACACGCAGACACTGGTCCTTAGTGACTCCATTAACTCGAATAGTTCATTGTAGCCATTAGAGGATCTGCCACACTTGATCAGACCTGAGGTCCGTTTAGTTCCATCTCCTCTCTCTGACAGCGGACAGAGGATGTGATTCCACACAGGAAGCTGACAGGAAGAGAGGCGCACTTTGAAGAAATTACTTCTTCTGTCACATCTCCCGTGAGGTAGTGTAAGCGGGTGGGACTCACCCCTGCGGCGCCTCCTGCTGGTGTCCTGGGAATTAGCTCTACTTCCAGCCTTGGAGTGCCCTCTGCAGGCCTGTGTCCCGCTTACGCCGGGCCACCGTGTCCCTCCCAGACCCGGTGTCCCTTGTACGCCGGGGTGCTGCCCCCTGGCAGTAACCCCTCACTTGCAGGGTCTCCCCTCCCCGGGGTAACCCCACCCCCTATACCTACCTCGCCTCAGTCGTAAGCTCCTGCCAGTCACCAGCTAGCCCCCCGCGCCCTGGGGCAGACTGCAGCGTGAGCCGCTCATCCCAGGCAAGGTTGGGTTTGGACCTGCTGCCTCTGTCTGACCTTGGGCTGTCCCCTGCAACCCTGGTACCTGTTGGGCCTAATGCTAGGCCGCAGCCTGCGGCTTTCCTGGCTGGAGCTCCCCAGCTCCTCAGGCCCTTCCCCAGCCCTGCTCCAATCTAGGTGCTCTGCTTAGGTCCCTGCAGCCAGGTCCCTCCCTCTCATAAGCTAGAGAGAGTCTCTTGAGCTTCAGCCCAGCAGCCCCTTTATAGGGTCAGCTGAGTCTGTTTGGGGCATGGCCACAGCTGAAGCTGCCTCCCGATCAGCCCACCCTAAGGCTCCCAACCCCGGCCCCCTCCAAGGGCTGGCTTTTAACCCTTCCAGGCAGGAGTGGGTGACCACCCTGCTACAGGCGGACATCTGCCTTTGGATTTTTAAGAAAGGCTACATCCTCAGGATCCCTTTGGACTCACTGCTATGGGATGCCCAAGTAGATATGTCTGAGAAAACGTCCACTTCCATCTCTGCTGGGCCAGAAAACAGCACCCCAGCCCATCGGATATAGACCTGGCCACGGTGACGCACGTGCTGAGGGCCCAAACCCTGAAATTTGAACTCACTTTGTCTAGCAATTCAGCCACATGGCTCTGAGAAAGCTCCAAATGGTCCAAAACACAGCAGCCCACTTGCTCAGCCACACACGTCGCCACGAGTACATCTTGCTGGTGCACCACTCTGTGAATTGGCTCCCTACAACAGAGTCCAGTTCTTTGTCCCTCTTTGGGAAGGGATCTAGCTACCTGTGACCAGTACCTCTGTATTCCACTGGAAGAATAAAACCCTCAGCCAATAAGCAAGACTTATGAGCAGAGAAGATAGAACTTTCCCAGGCGCTGCTCCTAGACTATGGAACTCCTTGCCACAAGAGGTGAGTATAACCATGGCATTCACAGCATTCACAACTAAATGCCTATCTAATTTCTTGATTTAGGTTTCCCTCCATAAGTCCTTCAGGCACAAGCATGCGAAACAACAAACAAATCGAGCAACAGGCGGGGGAGGAAGGGAGCGGCTTTTATTTCTAATGTAAACACTTGGCAGGTGCTCATGATGGGGACCATATGAAACCATAAAGGGTTAGTTTGCTAACTCAGCAAAATCTGTGGTAGCTGTCACAAGGCAAGCTGGGCTTTTAGGTGATTGGGGCTCAGCTGCACCTGTGCCAAGCTTAACCCCTCTCCCCAGGTAAAGGGAATGAGTGTGGGTCCCGGGACAAAGGGACCATGGCTCTAGGATCCAGGCTTGCTGGGACATATAAAGGCAGTCTGTGCTCAGTGTGGAGTGGGGCTAGAATGTAGGAGGAGGACCTGGGAAGGAGAAACAGGGTAGCTCATGTTGATAGCCAAGTTGTTTCGGGTTCTTCGTAGAGTGAGAATATCAGTTTGGGTTCCCTCTATGCTGCTGCCCTGTCAGGAGGTGTGCCTGGCATGAGCTCAGGTTTGTGTTTCTGTCTGGACTTTTGATCTGACTCTGGACTTCCATGACTTATCCAGAGGGCTAAATCACATCAGCAGCTTTCAAAGTGCTGGAAGCCAGTGGTTGACCACTGGAGAGAGAGAGAACTGGAACTGGGCCACTTGGAACTGGGGTACCACTGAGCTTGCCTGAGCCACCAGCCTAGGCTCCCTTTCACACTGTGGTGCTGTGATAAATTGCCAAGCTCTCCAAGCTTTCTCTTTCACCAGCATACACGCAGATAGGGACATATGCAGCTGCAGTTTCACACACAGATGCTGAGATCAGTTCTGCTTGGGAAGGCTCAGCTAAGGCACCTCCCAGTTGCTAAGGCATGCACCGCCCTCTGGATTGTAAACCTAAAATTACACCCTTTTGTGTTGCACAGGGAACTGTACAGTGTAAGCTCATAAAGTTCGCCCCCTCCCTCAATGTGGAGAGAGATATGCAACAGCTTTCTGCCCCAAGTTATAATTTCCACACACTGGTTTTAGACCAAACAAAAACAAGTTTATTAAGTACAAAAGATAGATTTTAAGTGACCATAAGTGATAGCAAACAGATCAAAGAAGATTACTTTAGTAAATAAACAAAACCAAAAACTGAGTTTAACATTCTAGATAGGTAGGATGTAAATTAGTAAATTCTCACCCTGAGTGATAACAGGCTGGCAGATTCTTAAGGCACAAGTTGCCTTGGCTTTCCCAGGTTTTCAAACACGGGCTAAAAATCCCTCCAGCCTGGGACCATCACTTCCCACAGTTCAGTCCTTGCCCCTCATGTGTTTCCAGGTGTGGTGTTATAGGGAGAATGAGGTCCCCCTATGTCATTGTCCCTCTTTTATATCTTTTTCCCACTTGCTGGAAAGCTCTTTTGCTGTGACCTGGGTCAAACAGTTCCCATTGTGTAGTGCTATCTCTGAGAGGTTTCTATTGTACACAGTTCCTGTGGTAATCCTTGTGCTTGTATGCATTTCCTCAATAAACCATGAACATTGTTTGGCCTTTTTACCGTTGTACTTGAAAGGCTGCTTGTGGGTGTTTTCAACCTCACAATGTGTTTCAGTAACACATTCATAGCCAAACTTCATAACTTTACATACGATGATAGCACAGACAATCCAACGAGATATTACTGTCTAGCAGATCAAGACTTTTAGAATGATACTTCACAAGGCATACTTTGTGCAAAACATATCCTATTTCCATAACAGTGGTGAATATTGGGGTGCCAGGGTGTCACAGGAAAATTTAGGCTGATTAACAGGAAAACGTTTTATTCGTTCCATCTACTAGAACAGTCTCTTAGAAAAATGATCAAACCCTTTTCCTTATGACATGTATATAGCTGAAGAAGACAGAACACTGGAAAAGTTACTGCAGGGAACAATCCCGCTCTGGGAGTAGGGATGAATTAATAAACACTTTCCCGTGTGGATTTTTCCGTGTGGATTTTTAGGCTGATGGTACTGTATTAAATCCAAATGCTGCTAAAAACCATAATGATTGCTAGGTCAATCACACATTATGGAAAGTTGGGACCAGAAACTTGATCTTTGCACTTCAAAAATATTTGACTCAGCCACTTAAATGAAAGGTAATCTTTCTTAGCTAGAAGTAGTAGTAAATTTCCAATCTTCTCTGTGGGTTAGCCATTAGAAGGCAATGCATGCATGCCATTATAGTACTACCTGTGTCTAACTTCAGCCCAAGAAACTTCTTCCCTAGGCCCAGTTGCAGAGATGTGCTAAGGGATCTGCTAGCTGATTAGAATCAATGGGAGCAGAAAGCAGGAAAAGTATGCAAAAATGGTTCTGTCTCAAACACTGGGCCTGTTCAGTAGTCACGCCGTGCTAAATTTGCTGGCGTTTTTCCTGCTGTCACATGGCCGATGAAAAGATTAGGTGCTGGAGAGTGAGCAAATATACAAAAGTGACACCTACCTGCCACATGCTGTGGGCACAGCTGTGCGTGTGTGCAGGTGTGTGTGCACACTGCTGCTGACCTTCATGACGTTCCCTTTGGCTAGGGTGTGCTGAGAAAGGAAACCAATAAAGCAGCCAGGTCTGGAAATGTTTCACTTGCTGGGTCACCCATGGCCAGTAAACTCTCTCTTGGACCTGCAGAGCCAGGTGCTTCATAGAGTTAATGGAGCTTTGTGAATTTACACCAACTGAGGAGTCTCAGAGCTTCAGGCCAGAAGGGAGCATTAGATCATCTAGTCCCCTGTATATCACAGGCCATTAAATTTCACCCAGGATCTGGCCTGTAATGCTGGCAGAGGGTGAAATTCATCCTTGGTGCAAACCTGGTGCATTGGCTACCATGGAGGGCCAGCAAGGGTGGCTCTGGCCCAAGGATATTGGTATGATACCCCAAATGATTTGGGCATGACCATAACAGCCCCCATTTGGAAAGCTAGCCCCAAGAGAAATGGATCTGGATTGATTTTGATAAAGGACATAATTATTATTGGTTATGCTGTTAGCCTGAGGATATCACAAGATATCATTGAGACCAAGAGTTTAATGGGATTGGCAGTTATAGGAATAATAAGAACCATTCACAGTTAGATTAGACATAAATCCCTCATGCTTCAAGGCATAAACCAACACCCATCTTAGAGTTTCTTATATCTTACCTTATCTTACATCTGCTGGTACTGGTCACTATTGGAGTCAGTACCCCAGACTAAATGAACCAATGGGCTGATCCCATATTATAATTCCTAGATTCCTATGCAGAAATTCTTTGCAAACCTTGCACTACTATGGGGGAGAGGGATGGGGATGGGGGAGATTGGAAACACTGAGTTTAGAGAACCTGGAGACAGCAAAGAGGTTTATTCCAATTCCACAATCAAGAAAGAGTACAGCTTCAGCTAAAAGCTCATCTTGGTTCAGTGGCAAAGTGAAGGCAGCAGTTAGAAATAAAAAAACAATATATAACAAATGGAAAGAACAATAGTAATAAATGTTAATTAGCAGTTTTGAAGAGCAGAAAATTGATAAGGAAAGCTAAGGCCATCAGAGAAAAATCCATGGCTGGCAGGGCTAAAGACAAAAAACAAACAAACAATAGCCCATCTCCTTATTAAGTACATTAGGAACAAAAGAAATCCTGGCAAAAGAGGCCCATTACTAGCTGGAGATGGTAAAACTGTCAATAAGGGTGCAGAAAAGGCAAAAGTGTTCAATGTATATTTCTGTTCTGTATTTGGAAAGTTGCAGGATGATATTTTCATATCACATGAGAACAACGAAGTACTTTCCAGTCCATTAGCAACTGAGAAGGATGTTAGATAACATCTACCAGAGATAAACATTTTAAAATCAGCAGATCCAAATAACGTGCACCCACAAATCCTAAACGTGGTGTCTAAGTAGATCCCTGACTAGTCGATGTTCTGTTTTAATAAACCTTGGACTACCAGAGAAATTCCAGAAGACTGGAAGAGCACTAATGTTGTGCCAAAAGTCAAAAAGGGCAAGCGTGACGAATCGGGTAACTATAGGCTGGTTTGCCTGACATCAGTACCAGGCACAGTAGTAAAACATCTGATGTGGGATTCAGCTGATAAAGAGTTAAAGACTAAGAATATAATTAATGCCAGTCAGCGTGGTTTTATGGAAAATAGGTCTTGTCAAACCTGATTCATCCTTTGAGGAGATTACAAGTTTGATGGATAAAAGTAACCACATAGATGTCACATACTTAAAATTTTGTAAAGCCTCATGCCATAATGATTAAAAAATAGCACAACACCGCATTGATAGAGAACACATTAAATGGATTAAGAATTGGCTAACCGACAGATATCAAAACGTAGTTGTCAGTTGGGAATCCACATTGAATGGGAGTGTTTCAGTGGAGTTCCACAAAGGTCTGATACAGTTCAACGTATCTTTTTGATCAGTGATCTGGAAGTAAATATAAAATGACTGCTGATAAAAACTGTGAATGACAAAGATTGGGAGAGTGGTAAACAATGCTGAGGACAGGGTAATAATACAGAATGATCTGGATCACTTGGTAAGCTGAGCCTATTCAAACTAAATGCATTTTAACACATCCACCTGCAAAGTTAAACATCTAGAAGCCAGGAACGCAGGCTGTCCCTACAGAATGGGGGACTGTATCCTGGACAGCAGTGACTCTGAAAAGTCTGTACGGATCATAGTGGACAAGCAACTCAACATGACCTCCCATTGTGGTGCTGTGGCAAAAAAGTGCTAATGGATCCTTGGATGTATAAACAGGGGAGTAGAGAGTAGAAGCAGGGAGGTGATTTTACCTCTGTATGTAGCAGGAGGACCTTGAGATTACAGCAGATGAGAAGCTGGATATAAGTCAGCAATTGGTTAGTCTCTAAGGTGCCACAAATACTCCTTTTCTTTTTGCGAATACAGACTAACACTGCTGTTACTCTGAAACCTGTCAGTGTGCCCTCGTTGCCAAGAAGGCCAACAGCATATTGGGCTGTATTAGTAGGAGCATTGCCAGCAGATCGAGGGAAGTGATCGTTCCCCTCTATTCAGCACTGGTGAGGCCACACCTGGAGTATTGCGTCCAGTTTTGATCCCCCCACTACAGAAGGGATGTGGACAAATTGGAGAGAGTCCAGCGAAGGGTAAAGAAAATGATTAAGGGGCTGGGGCACAAGACTTACAAGAAGAGGTTGAGAGAACTGGGGTTATTTAGTCTGCAGAAGAGAAGAGTGAGGGGGAATTTGATAGCAGCCTTCAACTACCTGAAGGGGGGTTCCAAAGAGGATGGAGCTCAGCTGTTCTCGGTGGTGACAGATGACAGAACAAGAATCAATGGTTTCAAGTTGCAGTGGGGGAGGTCTACATTGGATATTAGGAAACACTATTTCACTAGGAGGGTGGTGAAGCACTGGAATGGGTTACCTAGGGAGGTGGTGGAATCTCCATCCTTAGAGGTTTTTAAGGCCTGGCTTGACAAAGCCTTGGCTGGGATGATTTAGTTGGTGTTGGTCCTGCTTTGAACAGGGGATTGGACTACATGACCTCCTGAGGTCTCTTCCAACGCTAATATTCTATGATTCTATGAGTGAGACTAATACTGGAATATGACATCCAGTTCTGGTGCCCTTGTTTTTAAAAGTATCTTGAATAATCAGAAAGGGTGCAAAAAAGAGCCACCAAAATGATTCAGGGCTGGAGAAAATGCCTTACAGTGAGATACGTAAAAGAACTCGGTTTGTTGAGCTTATCAACAAGACTGAGAGGTGTAACTTCACTAGTGTATAAATACTTTCATGGGGAAAAAATACCAGGTACTAAAAGGCTATTTAATCTCATGAAGAAAACCAAAACAAGAGCCAATAGCTGGAAGCTAAAGCCAGACAAATTCACAACTTTAATAGAGAGGGTGATTAACCACTGGGACAAACTACCCAGGCAAGTGGTGGATTCTCCATAACTTAGTGTCTTCAAGTCCAGACTAGATACCTTTCTGGAAGATATATTTGAGCCAAACACCAATTTTTTGGCTCAATACCTAGGTACCTGGCTGAAATGTCACGGCCTGTGATATACAGGAAATCAGACTCAATCATCTTGTTGTTCCTTTTAGCCTTAAACTCCATGAAGAACTTACTATCTACAGAGACAAGACAAACAAGATTTGACAAATAAAGCACAGAGGCCAAGGGAGAGCTAGTGACCAAAGCCATACAGGAAGTCAGTAGTAGATCTAGGATTTGAACCCAGGTCTTCTGAGGCTAAGCCCTAGGCCCATGCCTTAATTCCAAGACCATCCTTCCTCTTTGCCTAGGCCTGTTGCTTACAATTTTCAACAGGCAAGGACTTGGGTTTTATTTCCAACATTTCTTTTTCTTCCTGCGCAGTGTTACGGGGACGGAGAAGAATCACATTTTGGTAATGCACATGGGCTATCTGAAAAATCAATGCCATGGCAAAAGCTCCGTACATTCCTAGGAGCTGTGTGAGTGTGTGTTAGGTAGGGGGGAGAAATGGAGGCCAATTAGAAATAAATGCACCAAGGGCCCCATAGAGGTCCCTTAGCATTACTGGAATACTACAAAGTGACCTTTAAAGGCACAGCTGTGATTTCCCTGGTGGAGGGAATCCTGGGCTGATGTAAAGCCAGCATAGCTATTTCTAAGTAGCTCCTTATAATGATTCCAGTGCTGGGAGTAGGGAGGGGCAAAAAAAAAAAAAAACAAGGCTGCGATAGATGGAACAGTCCCGAGGAGGCCACTCTCACAGGCAAATGTTACTAACTAGTCTTGGTTGCTGGTCCAATCTTAGAATCATGGAATCATAGAAGATCAGAGTTGGAAGGGACCTCAGGAGGTCGTCTAGTCCAACCCCCTGCTCAAAGCAGGACCAATCCCCAACTAAATCACCCCAGCCAGGGCTTTGTCAAGCCTGACCTTAAAAACTTCAAAGGAAGGAGATTCCAGCATCTCCCTAGGTAACGCATTCCAGTGCTTCACCACCCTCCTAGTGAAAAAGTTTTTCCTAATATCCAACCTAAACCTCCCCCACTGCAACTTGAGACCATTACTCCTTGTTCTGTCATCTGCTACCACTGAGAACAGTCTAGAGCCATCCTCTTTGGAACCCCCTTTCAAGTAGATGAAAGCAGCTATCAAATCCCCCCTCATTCTTCTCTTCTGCAGACTAAACAATCCCAGTTCCCTCAGCCTCTCCTCCTAAGTCACGAGTTCCAGTCCCCTAATCATTTTTGTTGCCCTCCGCTGGACACTTGCCAATTTTTTCACATCCTTCTTGTAGTGTGGGGCCCAAAACTGGACACAGTACTGCAGATGAGGCCTCACCAATGTCGAATAGAGGGGAACAATCACGTCCCTCGATCTGGTGGCAATGCCCCTAATTATACAGCCCAAAATGCCATTGGCCTTCTTGGCAACAAGGGCACACTGTTGACTCATATCCAGCTTCTCGTCCACTGTAACCCCTAGGTCCTTTTCTGCAGAACAGATGCCTAACCATGCGGTCCCTAGTCTGTAGTGGTGCATGGGATTCTTCCGTCCTGAGTGCAGGACTCTGCACTTGTCCGTGTTGAACCTCATCAGATTTCTTTTTGGCTGAATCCTCTAATTTGTCTAGGTCCCTCTGTATCCTATCCCTACCCTCCAGCGTATTTACCTCTCCTCCCAGTTTAGTGTCATCTGCAAAGTTGCTGAGGGTGCAATCCACGCCATCTTCCAGATCATTAATGAAGATATTGAACAAAACCGGCCCAAGGACCGACCCTTGGGGCACTCCGCTTGATACCAGCTACCAACTAGATCTGGAGCCATTGATCACTAACCGTTGAGCCCGACAATCTAGCCAGCTTTCTGTCCACCTTACAGTCCATTCATCCAGACCATACTTCTTTAACTTGTTGGCAAGAATACTGTGGGAGACCGTGTCAAAAGCTTTGCTAAAGTCAAGGAATAATACGTCCACTGCTTTCCCCTCATCCACAGAGCCAGTTATCTCATCATAGAAGTCAATTAGATTAATCAGGCATGACTTACCCTTGGTGAATCCATGCTGACTGTTCCTGATCACTTTCCTCTCCTCTAAGTGCTTCAGAATTGATTCCTTGAAGACCTGCTCCATGATTTTTCCAGGGACTGAGGTGAGGCTGACTGGCCTGTAGTTCCCCGGATCCTCCTTCTTCCCTTTTTTAAAGATGGGCACTACATTAGCCTTTTTCCAGTTGTCCGGGACCTCCCCCGATCACCATGAGTTTTCAAAGATAATGGCCAATGGCTCTGCAATCACATCCGCCAACTCCTTTAGCACTCTCAGATGCAGGACATCCGGCCCCATGGACTTGTGCTCATCCAGCTTTTCTAAATAGTCCCGAACCACTTCTTTCTCCACAGAGGGCTGGTCACCTCCTCCCCATGCTGTGCTGCCTGTTAGGATATAGATATTCAGGCCTGTCTATAAAGGCCTATACTTTAAGAATGTAGGTGTTTTCTTATCACTTAGCTAGTTATAGAGGTATAAAAGAAAGAATCAAAATCACTGTCTGCCGGTGTAAGGTCCTTTTCTCACTGTGACAGTCTGAGGCCCTGTGCTTATGCTAAGATCTTTGGCTAAGCAGCAGAGGCAGCCCTAAGCTGGGAAGCGAATGGTCAGATCCTCACATTCCAAACTAGTCACATTGAAATCAGGTGCTATTGGGCTGTTAGGAATACAATCCTGTCCTGATAATGCCTGTGCCTCCAGAGAAAGGGAAGTGCCTAGAAGATGTAAAAGCAAACTTAGTTTGATAGCATCCTGTCTGGCAAGAACTCACTTATCAATAGCTGGGATGTGAAATCCTCATTTCTCTGTTGTTCTATCATTGTAGTCCCCATTTCCCTATTGTTTGTCTGTATAATCTCTGTCTGGTTCTGGGATTGTTTCTGTCCGCTGTATAATTAATTTTTGCTGGGTGTAAACTAATTAAGGTGGTGGTATATAATTGGTTAAATAATCATGTTACAATATGTCAGGATTGGTTAGTTAAATTTCAGTAAAATGATTGGTTAAGGTATAGCTAAGCAGAACTCAAGTTTTACTATATAGTCTGCAGTCAATCAGGAAGTGTGTGGGTGCGGGGGGATGGGAACAGGGAATGGGGGTGGGGAAATTGGAATCATGTTTAGCTAAGGGCAGGAATGGGAACAGGGACACAGGTGTAAGGCTCTGTGGTGTCAGAGCTGGGAAGGGGGACACTAAGGAAGGTAAATAGAATCATGCTTGCTGGAAGTTCAGCCCAATAAACATTGAATTGTTTGCACCTTTGGACTTCGGGTATTGTTGCTCTCTGTTCATGTGAGAAGGACCAGGGAAGTAAGTGAGTGAAGGAATAAGCCCCCTAACACTGCCCAGTGCAATAGTCTGGGAGCTGACCTTGTTCGTGAAGACAGAGGCAAAAAAAGCATTGAGTACATTAGCTTTTTCCACATCCTCTGTCACTAGGTTGCCTCCCTCATTCAGTAAGGGGCCCACACTTTCCTTGACTTTCCTCTTGTTGCTAACGTACCTGAAGAAACCCTTCTTGTTACTCTTAACATCTCTTGCTAGCTGCAACTCCAAGTGTGATTTGGCCTTCCTGATTTCACTCCTGCATGCCCAAGCAATACTCCTCCCTGGCCATTTGTCCAATCTTCCACTGCTTGTAAGCTTCTTTTGTGTGTTTAAGATTAGCAAGGATTTCACTGTTAAGCCAAGCTGGTCGCCTGCCATATTTACTATTCTTTCTACACATCGGGATGGTTTGTCCCTGTAACCTCAATAGGGATGCTTTAAAATACAGCCTGCTCTCCTGGACTCCTTTCCCCCTCATGTTATTCTTCAGGTGCAGGGGACGTGGAAAGATGGTAAGAGGTGCATTTGCCTCCTCTGCTGAGACTGAGCTCTGCTGCCAGACCAAGCATGGCATACTGTGCGCTGTAAGAGCTGAGACAACAAAGAGCTGAGTTTCTTTTGCAGCCTAAAGACTATCCAAAGTACGGGAACTGTTAAGGCAAATATTTTCAAGAGCAGCTGCTTCATCTGAGTGCCTTGATTTTTGGGTGCCCAATTTGAGACACTTACTTCTTTGAAGTTGGACACTTAGGGTATGTCTGCCCTGCAATAAGACAGCCACAGCTGGCCCATGCCATAGAGTATGTCTACACAGCAATAAAATACCCATGGCTGGTCCATATCAGCTGACTCAGGCTCATGGGGCTTGGGCTGCGGAGATATGGAACTGCACTGATGGGGTCTTAGAGCCCAGGCTCCCGCACAAACCTGAACATCTACAGTGCAGTTTTATAACTTCCCAACCCAAGCCCCATAAGCCCAAGTCAGCTGACACGGAGCAGTCGTGGGTATTTTATTGCAGTGTAGACATGCTCTACAGCACAGATCCACAATGGTATTTTGGCTCCTAATTTCCATAAATTTCAGTGTGGAGCTGGGCCTCAAATCCTGTGGCACTCAGATTTAGTGGTCACTTTTGACAATGTGACTTTCCCAGTGGCACTCCTTAATGGAGTGAAACATTTGTCATGGATGAAAAACAGCTCTCAGGCACGGCTGTCAGAGCATGAAAAAGGACAGTTTGTTGCACATCAAATTGAAATCACATGGCTCATCCCAGGCAGCAAGGAGACTGGAGTTAGGAAAACACAACTTTATTTGTCCTACCAGTGGGAGAGTACGTGGTGTAGGTAGTAACCACATTCTAGTAGGTTCGCAGAGCGGGGAAAGGAGTGTTTTCTTTCCCCAACACTAAGGGACAGTTCTTTAGAGGCTTTGATATAGTTTTATGAAATGACTGGGATGGAGCAAGCAATCTGGGCAATAGGATTTCTGAGCTGCATGTGTACATTTATACCACACTCTGACCTCAACAAACTTTTGCCTTTTCTCAGAGGCTATGAAACATGTACCTAGTGAACTGGGGCCACGTACACATAACTAGTCACTAGTTGAGATCGCATCTAGGGGCTTTGGTACTGAAAGCAGAAGCCCCTACTGCTTGAGCTAAAGTATCTCTGAGTCAGCAAACATTTAAATACACGCTTAAATTGAAGTCAATGGGGTTTAAACACAGGCTTAAAATTAAGTGTGTACTTAAGTGCTTGGCTGAAATGGAGCTTAAATGGTGTTTTTCTTCTGATCAGAGCTTAGCATATAGGTCTTTAAGGAGTCCTACAAGGCAAGAGATAGAGCTAAGTCTGGGAGGTGGTATTAAAATATACAATCAACTCAAAAGCAAAAGGCTGATGGGGGGGCAGTGGAATGCCACTTACTACCAGGCCTACTGACAATGAGATTATCCTCTGAATGGGTCCATAAAGCCATATAACTATGCACCCATGACCCCCAAAGAACAAACAAGAACTAACAAACGTTGAAGTTCTAAATTGCTTGCTTCTTTCTCATAAACTCTGCCCCAGTGCACCACAGGAAGCATGAACAGAACTGCACAGTGTCTTTAAGTGTCTCTTGGTTTACGCCAGACATGTTTACAATTCCAACTCCAACGAGATACAGCTTGACCTCAGGTTGACTTGCAACAGAATCTCCCACCATAATAGGATCTTTTGAAGTGGCAGAAATGAAGAGAACCAAATGATCTTATTATACTCTGCCTTTCCCCTATGCTCCTTCATGCAAAGCGAAAGTACTGCAAAGAATATTAGAAGATACCATGCGGGGAGCTTGATCACATTGAATGCTGCAGGGAAGGGCGGCTACTATAAAACTAAGGTTGCATAATATTAGTGTCTCAGATATTGCTTAGCCAGCGATTTTGATGAGACTGGTGATGACCCAGGGAGCTTTGGGCTGAAAGAAAGACATTCTGTCTACCTGCAGGTAGCCTAGGTACTGGACTACCAATTGCACTGATCGTCTCTCCAGGTGAAATAGACGTTGTCCCTCCCGCCCAGGGAAAATAATGAAATTCCTTTTCGGAGCAGGAATAAACAGTTTGTCACTCACTCTCTGGAAAGAAGATGAAGTTTGAGGGAGCGAGAAAGTGAAAGCAGACAATGTTTTCACACAGCCACCAAAAATTTAGAGACATCTGATTATCACACACAAGCAATAACCTGCATTTCCATGGGCAAACTAGGTAACCACAAATGCTGAACTGCTTACACCCCTCAGAATCAGCATGCCCAGTCACCCGCATTTGTGTTGCTACCTACCGGATGCCTCATTTATTACATTGTGAACTAAACCAGGCTACCGCTTGTCAAAGTGTCTCATCCTGGGGCAAAAAAATGTGGCCAAGGCCAGTGTGATGATCCCCTGCTTCTTGAGAAAGTACTCTCAGATCTCTGTATAGAGCAGATAGGACCTCACTGTTTAAGGCCTCATTGGAAATATTCCTATATAGGAAAACTTTCATGGACTTTGCCTTGTGCAACTCAGAAGGATGAAAGGCCGAGTCAGCCTGGCTGCTGTTTGACCCCTGGGTTCCATGGAGCATAGCTTTGTTAAACAATATGGATAGAGAAGAAAGCCACTCCTCCTTCACGTGTTTCTGTAGACCACTTGAAGAACCAACACAGTCTGTAGCAAATCTATATGTTACAGGTAACTACCTTAATCAAACACATACAGAGAGAGCCAGAAATAGAACCCAGATCCTCTGACACCAGGCCTCTACCACTTGAGCTAGAAGATGGCTTCCTAGCTTACTCCTAGTGAGTCCATCATCCTCTCAGAATGGTCACCCGCACACTAATTGCATAATTAAACAAATCCATTGAATTAAAGGGGAGGATTTCAAAGGCACAAAGGGCAACTACCATGAACTTTCAGTGGACATTGGGCCCCTCACCTCCCTTTTGTGCCTTTGAAAATCTTCCCCTACATGTGTACCTTGGAGTCTGAGTTCTCCTTTCAACTAGGCACATAATCAACCCACTGTGCATACGTATCTGTCAACTAAGCATTTCTTTATAACCCTTACAGCTGCAAGGACTGGCTTTTCAGAGTTATTTATTGCTGCATTAGCATTTTACACAGTTTTTCCTTGAGCTAAGTACAGTCGTTGCTTGTTTTCGGCACCAGCGATCCGAGAGGTAGAATCAGTGTTCTGAAGGGGCTTGGCCTTGTATTCTTTTGCCATGTGCCTTTTCCTCACATTCAGAAGGTCTCAAGTTTAAATGCAATGTTCTCTTTTCCGTTGCATTGGCTTCAGGTGTGTAGTGCAGAGATCCCCATGATCAAATATACACACAAACACAGCATATCAACCGTTCCACATAAGCAGCTCTGGATGTAGGACAGTACAGAAAAAGATCAAGGCCCAGATTCTCATAGGTAGTTAGGGGCCTAATTCCCATTGATTTCAGTGGGAGTTTGGCTCCTAAATATCTTTGGGAATCTGAGCCCTAATGACTAGAGCTGGTCAGAAATTTTCCCATGAAACATTTTCTCATTGGAAAATGCTAAGTCATCAAAACTGAAACTGTCCGCGGGAAAGAGTTGGTTTATATGAAATTCCCATTTTAAATAATTTTTGAAAAAAAGTTTCGAAGTTGTCAAAACATCCCAGATTGACAAATTTTCAGTGAAAAAGTTCCATTTTTTCCAGTCAAAATGCTTTTTAGTTTAGAAATTTAAGTTAATTTATAGTAAAAAAAAATGTATTTTTAAGTGCAAATCAAAAGTAAAAGCATTGAAATGAAATGTTTCTAATGACCTAACCTGAAAACATTTTGGTTCATGAAACTTTTTGAGATTTTTGACATTTTTGTCCTGATTCAAGAGGGGAAACATTTTCAAAATCTTGAAAATTCTCATGGGATGGGAAAAGCATTTCCCACCCAGCCCTACCAATGACACATTTATCTGATTCTTTCCTTTTCCTCCCTCAGATATGTGATCTCTAATGAATACCAGCTTCTGGTAACTACTGTGGACTGTCTTTTATAAATGCCTTACCTTATGTTGTACAGTTGTTACTGAAGGGAATTTGGCACTGGATGTTGGCACTGGAAACTTCAGCTCTCTGTTTTTTCCCTGAACACAATACTGAAAATCACCCTCACTTCCCTGCCCGTGTGCCTGATCTCAACTCGAAGAGACCATCTTGACACTTCAATAGCCATGTCCAGTCAGTCTTTGAGACCACCACTGAAAGTGACCAGTGAGGTGATGGACATATCTCTCCACAGAGTCCTGGACTGAAACTACTAACTGCAATTCACACAGGCAAAACTGCCTTTAAAAACCCTGTCTCCTTTTATTGTCTGTAACCTTCATTGTCCTCACCAGTCCAAAGCACTTTGCAGCCAAATTCTGCCCTGCTTTGAGTTTGTCATGCCTCCAAATTTAGGTGATGGTCACAGGTTTGAAATGACACCAAAGATGACACAGAAAGACCACGAAGTAGCCTGCAGAAAGGTGTTTGGACTGGAGCGTTTACTTGGTCAAAGAGACTGGGGAAACCCTGAAAGAGTCCTGAACTGGCCATGACTAGCGGGAGACTAGTCACTGCCTGGAGACTAACAGGGTATGTCTACAGTGCAGCTGGGAACGAGCATCCTAGTCCAGGTAGACGGACTCGTGCTAGCTCCCCTGATCCTCTAGGCTTGAGAGCCCAAGCTCCAGCCTAAGTCACACAAGCCACACGGCTATTTTTAGCATGCTAGCACATGTGTGTCTGCCTGGGCTGGGAGGCGTGTAGACATTCCCACAGAGGCAGAAAACCTTGTGGCAGAAGTAGCTACTCGCTGAGGTTGCAGTCCTTGGCCGACTGACAATGCTCAGTGGTCATAGTTGGAGAACCACTTGTGTGATGTCATCTGGCCACAACAGCAATTCGAGACCCTCACTAGGGTTCTAAGTCTGGTTCACGAACCATCCACAGGTAGGATAGGTCATTTAGTTGGGATGATTTAATTGGGGATTGGTTCTGCTTTGAGCAGGGGGTTGGACTAGATGACCTCCTGAGGTCCCTTCCAACCCTGATATTCTATGAGTCTATGATTAAGTCTGTCTATACAGCTGGTCCTAGGAATGGATCACTTGATGATTACCTGTTCTGTACATTCCCTCTGAAGCACTTGGCATTGGCCACTGTCAGAAGACAGGACAGTGGGCTAGATGGACCTTTGGTCTGACCCACTGTAGCCCATAGGATTATTTTGCTAGCTATTATATCCTACTGATCCAGCCAGCAGTATCAAATAATATGTTTCTTTTTCTGAAATTAATCTATTTCATTCTTATATTTTATCAGTATTAATTCCTTGGAAATTAGGATGTGTTGAGCCAGGTGTTTCCTAATAATAAATTTTGCTGAAATGCTGAAATGCAAGAAGACTACCAGTCTGTAAAATCTGCTAAGATCTGCTATATAGCAAAACGTGTAATCAGTTAAGAATATGTCAGCATAAAAGCTGGCAACCTTTGGCACAGATGAGAATGGTCCCTGAACTTTGGGGAACCAAAAGGAGGAACTATCCACCTCATTCAACAGGTTTATCTGACATCTACAACCGGTTGATAACCACAGGGTACACCACAACTTGGAGGTCACCAAGAGAGCCTAGGTTGGTACTTTTGGAGTGAGATAATCCTTATTAATATATTTAAGAAAGTAAGTGTCATAATCCACTAATTTATAGGAGAAGGGTACCCATAAATTTCTTAGGGTACGGAAATAAGATTTGAGTATAGTAGTTTGGGCCTGAATTTCATAGTCTCAGAATCTTATAAAATGTCTTGTAAGGAAGAGTCAGGAGGCTCTTCTAGCTCCTGAAGCTTTGGTTTCTTGGAGTGCTTTTTCCAGTTTTCCTATATTCTATAGACTATCTATCTATCTATCTATCTATCTATCACTATCAGCTCATCTTGTGCAGTATAGTATAACTACACAACATTCCTAACTACTGGGGAAGCCAGCACCATCATGTTATCGGGCATGCCAGGAGTGAGGCTGGTCCTTCACCTCCTATTACCGGGTCTTCAAGGAAGGGTGTGAGTATGTTAGGTTAAGTTTCAGAGTAACAGTCGTGTTAGTCTCTATTCGCAAAAAGAAAAGGAGTACTTGTGGCACCTTAGAGACTAACCAATTTATTTGAGCATGAGCTTCCGTGAGCTACAGCTCACTTCATCGGATGCATACCGTGGAAACTGCAGCAGACTTTATATACACACAGAGAATATGAAACAATACCTCCTCCCACCCCACTGTCCTGCTGGTAATAGCTTATCTAAAGTGATCATCAAGTTGGGCCATTTCCAGCACAAATCCAGGTTTTCTCACCCTCCACCCCCGCACACACAAATTCACTCTCCTGCTGGTAATAGCCCATCCAAAGTGACAACTCTCTACACAATGTGCATGATAATCAAGTTGGGCCATTTCCTGTATTATAATAGGAATGTTACCACCAGGAGTTTTGGAGTTATAAGTTTCATAGCATTTATTATTCTTATGTTAATTTCAATAAAGTTTTAGCAATTTGGTATTGTCCTCAGTGTACGTGTTCTTGCCAAGCACCCCGAGAATCCTCTCCCGATATAGAACTCTCTGAGTTCTTGAACTCTGTAGTCTGACTTGGATAAGAACCTATAAATCTTCTGGTCAGATGCAATCAGTGGCAAGCCATAACAACTAACCCATTGAATTCAGGTCAACACCAGTATGGCCGTTCTTATGTTCTTATGGGACTAGGAGCACAGAAAGGGCACAAGAGATTTTCTGTCTTAAATGAGGTTCTACTCTGGAAAAAATAAACAAGGACAACATTTGTAACTTTGCCCAACAGTTTCCATTGGCTCCCCACCACCACCACCACCACCACCACCACCACCTTGGTGACATTTTGAAATTTGAAGAATTTTTACAAGTTGCACAGCTGGTTTGGGGGATGAGGAGAATATGACGGGGGAGATTTATGAAAAGTCTCAACACTACTTAGTCTGAACTTCAATTTTTTACTCAAAATCAAGCAGTTTCAAAAACTTGTCAACCAGCTGTAATCACAAAGTCCCACGTTCTATTGTCTCTCGGTACCTTGCCCACCAAGTAGAGACTTAACTTGATGCACAGCGAGTCCCATTGAAACCAATGATTATTCGTGAGCGGAAGTCTCTGCTAGGTTGGGGCCCGAACTTGGCCAGTTTACAAATAAAATGATGATTTTCCTACTGGCGAGTGCTGCAAGCTCAGTCTGGAAGGACTCTCTGGGCCAGTCCCCGCTGGAAGAAAAGGTTGCTTGATCACTTGTTGTCATTTTAAAGTGCTAACTACAACATTTACAACACTAGTGTAGACAGAGCAAGATGTGTTTGAACACAATCAGCTAGTCAGGGTGAACCCTAGTGGAGCGCCTATGTTACAACAGGACTAGTTAACAACTTGCCCTGTCCATACTATGTTTTAAAAACGTTTTAGCCAACGTGTTATTGTAACAATGTGCTTTTTTATCTAGTGTGGACAAGCTTTTTTCAGACTTGCGCCTGAGCAATAGAACAACGGAAACCCTACAATCCTTGGAAACCATTTCTGTTCCTGATTCAACAGGCAGACTGGATCGTGATTCAGTCACCCTTATCTGTATCTGTGTTGTGCCAATAGGAACAAAGAGTAGCAAAAATGTATTTACTTGCTTTAGCAACAAATCCAGTTCTCCCTTAGAGAAGAAGGCCAGTGCGGTGGTTCAGGTGCTAGCTTGGGACTTGGGAGACGTGGTGCATCCCTTCCTCTGCCACAGAATTCCCGGGTGATCTTGGGCAAGTCATTTAGTCTCTCTGTGTCTCAATTCCCCATTTGTAAAATAGGGGTAATAGCACTGCCCTTCCTCCCAGGGTTGTTGGGAAGAGCTCACCTACTACGGTAATGAGGACAATAGGAATACCTGAGGCGATACTGAGCAAATGTAACGCCAACAGACCCTGGTCAGTGGCTGGGATCCAACCTGGGCCCTCTGGAGCTTAATATGGAGGCCTCTACTGCATGAGCTAAAACATACAGCTCTCTTAGCCAAGGCTGTAGCAGACTTATCAATCTCTAGCTGATCTAGATGCTGCTAGAGGGGGACAGAGTGCTGCACCAGCAGGCCTGGGCTACACAAACTCAAGGGGCAGATGAATTAACTAGGAATGTTTCACTTATAAGCACTTTTCTGATGTCCACACTCAACACTGGGCACTACTTAGAAATTGGCTAAGACCATCGGTAGCTTTATGCATTATGAAACCTCAGTCCAGAGGAAATTTGGGTTATTCATGCCCATTCTAAGGACAGACTATTTTGCAATTCTGAGGCTGTTTCTCAGAGGGGTAGGGTAATAACATCAGCCTGAATTGGTTCCTACTAGACTAGCATTGCTAGTTCAATTAAGAAAAGTAAATACAGCGATTCACTTTAAACCATGCTTTCTTTTTCTTGAGCAAGGTGTGCAACGAGCTCCTTTGCTGCAAAGATAATTAAACTTTAGCTGGAAAACAGCTGAGCTATAGTTCACATGGGGAGAGCAAAAACTATAATAAAATACTGTTGTAATGAATGTTAGATTCTTTATTGAGGGTGCTGGAGCCAGGAACTGCCAGCTCCCAGACTAAGTAAAGTCTGTGCTGACACCCAGGGCCTACATAAGAGCTGGCTGAGTCTAAATAGCCATGAGAAGGCGCATCTGAGTACCCCGCAGAATGATGGAGTGGTCCTGAGCACCTAGATCATTAAGCTTTAACGGTCACACTTCATATTACGGTTCTGCTTATGACTAGCTTATAAAGAACTAATGGATGTTTGATTATATATAGGGTGGGCAGAATTCAGTTTTTATATATTTTTTATACTCTTGATGGGTAATATTGACTGTTTTTATGCCATTTTTAATTGTTATTGATTTTTAAATGTCCACAGTTGTGGGAAATAAAGGGAGGGGGGGGGTCTAAAAATAATTATTTAATGATTGTAGACATTGAGCTTCAAGGTTAAAGATTTATAACCATTAAAACACAAACTATCAACATCATATGTCAAAATATAGATTCCAAGGCCAGAAGGGACCGTTGTGATCATCTAGTATAAAACAGGCCACAGAACTGTCCCAAAATAATCCTTAGGGCAGAGTTTACAGAAAAACATCCAGTCTTGATTTAAAAATTGTCAGTGATGAAGAATCCACCAATATCCTTGGTACACTCTTCCAATGGTTAATTATTCTCACCTTTCAAAATATATCCCTTACAGACAAAGTAAACAGTAGTAAATCAAACGCTTAAATTTTCAAGCTGCATTTTTCTTACTTGGCCTATGTGTACCTTTTGATTATTACCAATGGAAATATTTCACCAGGGCGCAGTACCCAGCCTGTCTGACTCACGAAAGAGCTCCCCACACCACAGCCTCTGATTGAACCAAAGCCGATCAGAAGAAAGACTTACAAAAGCATTGAAAAGGCGGTGGGAGACACACCTAAACCCCTCTGGACAAGGGTGACAAGATGGGACAGGGAGGCATCTTCATTAGCATACAGAATGGAGAACAGAGATTCCAAGGCAAGAACCTCACTGAACTCTGGGACCAGAAAAGCAGGAAAGCCCTGCACACATCCAGCTCAGTAGTCATCAGACCAATTCTAGTAATAAATCCTTTACTGGTATCCAAAATACTGAAGCTGCCTAATTGCATTGTGAGCTCCGTCGAAGGAACACCGCCCATAGCCAGGAATAATCATTCCTATTGTCTAGCCTGAACAAAACAACTTTAGTATACTCCCTTGAGCCATCAGTTTACTCATAAACAAATCTAGTGTTCTCCCTTGAACCATTGTTCTTTCCTTAGAAAAACCCCTACCCATGCACAAGTAAGTGCTCTGAAACCTGGATCCAAAATCCGTATCAGTTCCATTGGGACTTCATCTTCTCCTGACTGATAGTGCTGCCTGTCTCCAGCACTCTGGACCCTCAGCCACCACCACCACCTGGGACCCCTGATCAATTCAAGCTTCATGGAGTGGTGAGAACCCATCTCTCCCTCTCTCTCTCTCTCTAGGTGTAGCCTTCTGACCCTGACTTGTGTGATCAGTTATAGTTTTCTAAACCTGACTTTTATAATCAAATTTAAATTAGATTTAATATTATAACTGTTTTGTTTGTTTGGCTCCCTTATGGTTATTACCTGGCAATAAATAACTTTCATGGTTAAGCTGGTTGCTTCTCTCTCTCTCTCTCCCCCTTGTGGGTGTTTTTTGGCTTCCCAATTCGCTCTGCAGCAACCCTCCTCGTACCTGAGCTAAAGATCCCTGCAGCGTCCAAAAATCCTGTGGGGTTTGCTCATCAAGTGAGTTACAACCAGAACAATTGTAACGGTGTCAAGTGGAGTGCCCCAGGGGTCGGTCCTGGGGCCGGTTTTGTTCAATATCTTCATAAATGATCTGGAGGATGGTGTGGATTGCACTCTCAGCAAATTTGCGGACGATACTAAACTGGGAGGAGTGGTAGATACGCTGGAGGGGAGGGATAGGATACAGAAGGACCTAGACAAATTGGAGGATTGGGCCAAAAGAAATCTGATGAGGTTCAATAAGGATAAGTGCAGGGTCCTGCACTTAGGACGGAAGAATCCAATGCACCGCTACAGACTAGGGACCGAATGGCTAGGCAACAGTTCTGCGGAAAAGGACCTAGGGGTGACAGTGGATGAGAAGCTGGATATGAGTCAGCAGTGTGCCCTTGTTGCCAAGAAGGCCAATGGCATTTTGGGATGTATAAGTAGGGGCATAGCGAGCAGATCGAGGGACGTGATCGTCCCCCTCTATTCGACATTGGTGAGGCCTCATCTGGAGTACTGTGTCCAGTTTTGGGCCCCACACTACAAGAAGGATGTGGATAAATTGGAGAGAGTCCAGCGAAGGGCAACAAAAATGATTAGGGGTCTAGAACACATGACTTATGAGGAAAGGCTGAGGGAGCTGGGATTGTTTAGCCTGCAGAAGAGAAGAATGAGGGGGGATTTGATAGCTGCTTTCAACTACCTGAAAGGGGGTTCCAAAGAGGATGGCTCTAGACTGTTCTCAGTGGTAGCAGATGACAGAACGAGGAGTAATGGTCTCAAGTTGCAGTGGGGGAGGTTTAGATTGGATATTAGGAAAAACTTTTTCACTAAGAGGGTGGTGAAACACTGGAATGCGTTGCCTAGGGAGGTGGTGGAATCTCCTTCCTTGGAAGTTTTTAAGGTCAGGCTTGACAAAGCCCTGGCTGGGATGATTTAACTGGGAATTGGTCCTGCTTCGAGCAGGGGGTTGGACTAGATGACCTTCAGGGGTCCCTTCCAACCCTGATATTCTATGATTCTATGATTCTATGATTCTATGATTCTATGAAAGTGGGGATAGGGACGTGCTGAACCTGGGGCATATGAAGGTGGCAGATTGAAAGGGCTGCTTGGTCCAGCCTGTTCAAGCATACTCTGTTCCGGTGCGGTGCCCATGGCATATGAGGGTGACAGCCTGGAGGTGCTGTTCAACCCAGCCTGATGAGTCCAGGGACATATAAGGCGTCAGCTTGGGTGTGCCGATTAACCCAGTCCTCTCAGACATGCTCTGTTAATGTGTGTGGGTGTGGGTGTGTGTTCGTCTGATTCTGGGGCTGGAAGAACCCAGCCCTGGGGAACCTAGGTCCTGCAGGATAGCTCCACTGGGAGGGGACTTGTATAAGGGAGAAAGTAGAGCTCCATAAGAAAACACAAGTGACACAAGCAGTACATTGATAGAATTACAGAACCCTCCCCCAGAAGAGTAACCCTAATAAATGAGTGTACCCCAAAGCAATGGGAAAATCTGGTAACACTAGTGACTGATGGAATTTGCTGTCCGTCTGTTCTGATTGTACGGGAAGGCGTTTGTCTAGCTGCCTTGCCTTACCTAGCCCTTACCTTGCTGTTTCAGGGGCTCCTTCCTTAAACATTTACTCAACTACGATTGCTTGCCCTTTTGCTGAGGCTTCCCTTGATCTCGGAGCTGCCTGCTAGTGGGCTGCTTGCCTCTTATCTCTCGCCTCCACTCTTCGTCTGCTGAGCCCCAGCCATTGCTAACCCGCTGATAAACAAGAAGCTATTTTTACGCCACTGAAATTAATCTCTCAGTTCTTGTGAGGGAGCTGAAAGTAGAGGCTGATTGCATCCTGATTAGAGCTCTGCCCATCAGATATGGCTCCTGCTGCCACTCTGCAGTGAATTGGCAATGTGGGCTGCTCTTTCTTCTATACAGTCCAGTCCTATGGGGAAATGTTCTCTCTCCTTTGTGCCAGCCTGTGAATAGCAACGCCACATTCTTGCATGCTGACTCCCGTTCCTACCCCTTTCAGGGTGCAATGCTGCATTTGGCCTACCTATGCATGTGTCTGTGTAACAACCACTCACCTTAGTGATCTTCCAGGTTTGAAGCTGGGGCCTTCTTCACCACAGACATCTGCCACTTGAATCGAAGGAGTAACTCCCTTAACTGGCATCAGTAGTAGGCTGTTATCCTCTGGTGGACCAGCTGCTAGATGGGAAGGTGGAACCCACTGCACAAAATAATATGTGAGCTATGCAAGGTCATAGCCTCATTTGATTTGACTCTCTCACCAGCTGAGAATCTGACCCACAAAACAAATTCCAATGGGAATGAACTCATCCCAACTCCTCCTGCCTAACACAGAGCGACTCCCTTCAGATCACCTACTACAGATGCTCTCTGTGGTTCTCATGGGTCCCGGCTCAAGCCAAAGGTCAGGACAAACACAATCAGTCTAGTCACAAGACACAGGGCTGCACATATCGATCCTAGTGTCAGGCTGTGACCTTACACCCATAGAGATGGGTGGCAGGACTGGGACTTACTCTGGCATGTGCCCCCTGCAAGGGGGAGGTGAATGCGGGATATTCACAAAGGGCCTGCTCCAGCAAGGTGCTAGGTACCAGCAGCTCCCTCTGAAGACAATGGGAGAGTTGATGGGGTCTAGTCCAGAGCCAAGCTCAGCCTAGGGAAGGCTCCCCTGGTACTGCTGCTCCCTCCAGCTCCTGACTGCAGCCTTCGTTAGGTTATTATGCAAGGTACACGCACAAAGAGCTGCATTCACATCTCGCTTACACTGGTGATTCCCAGGGAGTGACTCTGACTTTGCCTTGGTGTATGGGAGAGCAGAATTAGGTCAATCTGCCATATGATCTGTTGCAGTAAGTGTTGAAACCAGCCCTAGCGCGAGCCAGATGCTCAGAAGACGTAAACAAGCGCAGCTCCATGGAAGTCAATGGAACCATGCCTACTTCTGCCAGCTGAGCTGCTGGCCTTGCTGCCCGTATCCAGCCAGTGCCAATTCCCTCTTAAAGAAGTTAACTTTCCTGAAGGGAAAATGACCATATTATTAAAAGGGTCAGGAACCCAAGCCTGCATTACTCTGAGATTATGCCGTCATCTCCCATGCTGCATGTCTCAACTGCAACACCTAAATTACGTGGTCACCTTCTCCCTCAGTTTCTGCACAGCATCACACACAGTGTAGGCACTCAAATGTATTTCCGATCCAATACAACGAGCAGTCACGTAACGCCAACAGGCCCTGGACGTCGGCAGGATCGAACCTGGGACCTCTGAGTCTTTGTGAATGAGCCTCAACTGCATGAGCTAAAAGCTGCCTGGCTCTTAGCCACGGCTGTAGCAGACTCATCAATTGCTAATGGTGTAGGTGCCACTAGAGGAGGACAGAGCGCTACACCAAGCAGGCCTGGGTTACAGTCAGTCATTAAAATGTTCTTACAAGGCACATGCTTGTGGTTCAGAATATTTACTTGGCTCATTTGACCCTAGTGAAGTTAACCAAAACTGGAACTTGCTTTACTATGACTCTGTGATCCTAATTCAGAGGGGAAAGACAAGGTGGGGGCAGCTGGACTCCATGACACTAACCTAGATGACCTTCGATGTACTGACACCTGCTTACTGATGTGTGCTGGGGTCTTGGGGAGGACAGCTTACAAGCCCAGGAGCTGCCAAAGTAGAAATAGGCAGGGTAGTACTTCAACCTACACCTTCTTGCATCCCCCTGTTGGCTGCTTTCCTCACTACGCTCCTCTTCTGGTGCCGTGGGAGGTAGGTGACACCATCCTCTGCTCACCTGGTATTCCTTAGCCTCTTGCCGCCAATGGGCCCAGTTTGGAGGCGAGTTGAGAGAGGGAATGGGGCTTGTCAACTTCATGCCGACAAGTGGGTAGGAGTCTTATGTTCGTGTCAGGCATTGTAGCACCGAGGCTGTCTGAACGAGTTGAAACCACATTAAGAGACCAGTAATCTTTTTTGCAGATAGAGCCCTCACCCTGCAGTGCCTGCCTCCCCTAGAGCTGGCAACAGGTGGCGCCACTCACCAAACAAACGCTGCTTCACTTCCTATTCCCACAGCCTCTCTTTCAAACCACCCGTACCTGCAACCTAGCTAGTGTGGGAGGCCCATTGCAGCATGTGCCAGGGAGAGGACACTGGCCTAGGCTAGCCACTGAATACAGCCCTGGCAATGTCATTCCTTCCCCATGCATCCAAAATGCTAAGATGTTGTTTGTTAAGATATACCACTTACCAGCCATCCCCATGAATTTGTCAGATGCATTTTACATTAGATTTCCAATGACAAACTGACATTAAGGCAATTCAGCAGCATCCATCTTTTCTTTTTAAAAAATCTGATTAACGGGGTAACAAAACTGTGTATCTTGTTGCCAGCAGTGCCATGGGATATTAATAACAAGTGGTCGGGATGCATTATTTAAGTGCCAGTAATACGCTAGGCTCTGTGCAAAACACAAGATATAGACAGTCCCTACTTTGAAGAGCTTATGTACTAAATTGGTAGAGTATGTGTTGCATCTCTATCAAGTGGTTAGTCTGCATAAAGCATTCGTAGATAACAAAGCCAAAAGGGACTATTGTGATCATCTATGACACAGGCAATAGAATCATGGAATATTAGTGTTGGAAGAGACCTCAGGAGGTCATCTAGTCCAATCTCATGCTCAAAGCAGGACCAACCCCACCTAAATCATCCCAGCCAGGGCTTTGTCAAGCCGGGCCTTAAAAACCTTTAAGAATGGAGATTCCACCACCTCCCGAGGTGTTGAGAATAGGCCACTTCCACCTTAATTGAATTGGTCTCATTAGCACTGACCCCCCACACACACACTTGGTAAGGCAACTCCCATCTTTTCATGTGCTGTATATTTATACTGCTTACTGTATTTTTCACTCCATGCATCTGATGAAGTGGGTTTTAGCCCATGAAAGCTTATGCCTAAATAAATTTGTTAGTCTCTAAGCTGCCACAAGGACTCCTCATGGTTTTTGCTGATACAGACTAAAATGGCTACCACTGTGAACCTGTCACCTCCCTAGGTAACCCATTCCAGTGCTTCACCACCCTCCTAGTGAAATAATGTTTCCTAATATCCAACCTAGACCTCCCTCACTGCAACTTGAGACCATTGCTCCTTGTTCTGAAATCTGCCACCACTGAGAACAGCCGAGCTCCACCCTGTTTGGAACCCCCCTTCAGGTAGTTGAAGGCTGCTATCAAATCTCCCCTCACTCTTCTCTTCTGCAACCTAAACAAGCCCAGTTCCCTCAGCATGTCCCCCAAATAATTCCTGTTTGAACTAGAGCATATCTTTTAGAAAAGCATCCAGTCTTGATTTAGTAGGGTAACAGCCTGCTAGTGCTGCCAGGTTACAGAATTGCTCCTTTAGCTCAAGAGGCAGAGCTTGGACTTTCATGCTAACAGGGATGGGTTCAAGCATTGCTGATCTAGGGGAGAGTTATTACAGTCTAAAAGACAGAGCAGGAGGATAATCTGAGGCCTAAATCTTCAGAAGTGATCTATGATTTTTTTTTTGGGGGGGGGGGGGGTGAGGGGCGGCGCAATTCAAGACACATAAAAGGATTTTCAGAAGGCGCTGAGCGCCCTCCCTCTGACCATCAGTCCCTGGAATCACTTTGGAAAGCTTAAGCAGCCTGGAAGTGGTACAACTAGGAGGAAGTTGTGTAGTCACAGCCTGTCCTGCAGCTCTCCTGTCACTCACTACAGTCAACACAGCATTTCGAAGGAGCTTGCATTCGCAGAGGCAGAGGTCACTTCTGTTTCAGCCAGCAAGAACAGCCCAATTTTTAAGCCCTTTTAAAAGAGGGATTTCCGAATGGCCCATTCAAATATGAAGCATGGTCCTGTGGTCCCACAGCCACAAAACAACTTTTTTTCCTTCTTTTTCCTCCTGCCTGCGGTTGGGGTGAGAGCAAGGGGAAAAGTGTTTCAGTTTGACACGATTAATTATTGTTTAAAATAGAAAAAATATACCTGGGGCATTAGTCATTACCATAGCTGATTACTGGCTTTACTGAACATTAACTACTTGTTGGCTTTGGGACAGTTAACTAATAACAGACCATTCATTCATTTCTGATAAGGCAGGGTTTTTTCTCCCCCACTGATTAGCAGAAAAGTGGGCACCAGCAACCCATAAAACTCATAGCAGTTAACAGGCCTCCTGGGAGTGACTGGCTTTCATAATGTGGGAACAGCTCTGTGGCACTAGGAATTATTTTGGGGGCACTTCTCTGGCCTGTGTTGTGCAGGAGGTCAGACTAGATGATTGCAGTGGTCCCTGCTAGTCTTGAACCTGTGAACGTAGGGCTTTCCAGATGAGCCTAGTCGGAACGCTCCCAGCCGTAGGGAGGATAGAGTGCAGATCCTGTGTATGCCTAACACCCAAGCCCCCTAGCTCCCCTGTGTTGGGAGTTCCCTGGGTGCTGGGACTTTGACAAGAATAAGGGGCTGGAATTGAGGTGTGTCATTGGTGCGCCATGGTGTAGTTATATCACTAGGGGGCGCGTGGCTTTGAGGTTTCTCTGAGTAGAGCTTGTTGCACAGGGCAGGGGCGCCCTGCTTTCCTCCATGCCATCCTCTCACCCCCTCTATTTCCCTGCAAACCTCCCCCACCATGCCAGGGGCTCGGTGTGACCCCAATCCTCCTCCTCCTCCCACACCCAGTCCCCATTCCCCCCTCCTTGCCAGCAGCTCAGTTTGAGCCCTCAGTCCCACTCCCCTCTCCGTGTCCCCCATTCCCCTTCTCCCCAATGGCAGGAGCTCTGTCTGCCTCCTCATTCCCACCTTCCCCTCCATGCCAAGGGCTCTGTTACCCCCCCCCACACACACACAATCAGTGAGTGGGACATTGCGTGAGGCCAGGAGTTTAACCTCAATCTTAAAGTCCTGCTGTATGGCCAGTCTTTGTAGCGGCTTTGTACCAACTGTTGTTTAGAGAGGGATTTACCGTTACAATGGTACAACTCCCCCTTCCTAGCGGGGATGTAGTTATACCAGTGTCAAGATGCTTTAACCTGCATAGCGTATTCCTTGTCTGATGTGGGAATAAGCTATCCATGTATAAGCATATTTATACTGCAACCACACCTCGGGGGGAGGTATTGAAGAGGTACAACTTTTGTGTGGACAAGGCCTTCTTCCCGATGAGTCCAAACAAAAGAACTTGAGAAAGAGAGCAGATCAACATCAGCGCGATTGGTAAAGGGAATGATGCCCACCCTCAAGTTGGGGTATATACCTTAATACCATGGCAGCCGTGGGAATAGTTTGGGGTGTGTGGTGTAGAAAATCTTATCCGAATAAAGAGCAAGAGATAAACTTAAGGAACTACTGTCTGTTATTATTGCTGTGTATAAAGTGCCCCCCAAAGTTTGTCAGGCATGAATACAAAGACCTGCCCCAAGAGTTTATAATCTGAACTTCTACATAGGAATTGCTGGACTGGCTCAGACCCTGTACTCTAGCCAGTATTCTGTCTCTGGCAGCGGTCGGCACCAATTGCTTCAGAGGGAGGTGCAATAAACACCCTACAGATTTCTTCTGAGATAACCTGCAGTTTCTTCCTGATCCCCAATGGCGAGAGGTTATCTTAAGCCCTGAAGCATGAGGCTTTATATTCCTTCCAAAACCTGCCATGGTTTTTATCCTAACTACTATAGCTCTGAATATTGTCATTAGACTTCTAAAGGGCCATTCCTTTTTTGAATCCTGCCAAGCTATTGGCCTCAATGGCAATGAGTTCCACTGGCCAAATACATGTTGTGTGGACAATAATTCCTTTTATCGGCTGTCAATTGCTGGCCTTGATCGCATTGTTGTAACCCTTGTCCTATGCCCCTTTAGGCACTGATTGAGCATCACAAGCAATAGAGGAATAGGGTGTGGAGGGACCAGGGTTCGAGTAATAAAATCACTTGGTTGATCAGTAATTGCACACCCCCCTCTTAATAACTCTGAAGGTTTTTTTTCAAATGCTAAATTTAACTCACTTCAAAGGTAACCGTCCCGTCGTCTGTTCTGAAATTGGGTCTGAGCCTTGTCCGTTGCTGTGATTACGATACATTTTGAATCTGATTTTCAGGGCGATGGCTGTGCACTTTGAAACTTTGCACCTGCAGGAGTTTATTAATAGTACAAAGGCTTGTCCGCTCGTGGCTTCCTTCCAGAATAGCTATTCTGCTTTAAACTCACTCCTTCCCTTATTCCTGAGCAACTCTCATGCTGTAGACTAGCCCGTACGGCCATGCGGAGAGACCCCAACAGAGATACTTGTTCTGTCTGTACAGCATCTAGCACATAGTAAGAGAGAGAATCCCTGCCCCTTATTAATTATTATTACTACTATTCAAGTGCTAATAGTCTAAATAGATGGGGTAGAAGGAGAAATAAAGGTGAAGCGATTTACCCAAGGCAGGGCAGCCGGCCAGTGGCAGACACAAGAATAGAACCCCGGTCTCTGAGTGCAGTGCTCTACCCATTGGACCATCCTGCCCCAAATTTATTTCGATGAGAGTCTGCCTTTAAATGGAACTGTACTGCGCAGGTGTGAAGCGAGAATTGTGGCACCCAAACCCCAACCGGTGCTAGAGCTGTTGGGTCTACAGCTAAGGGTACGTCCAAGCTGCAAAAATAGACCCGCAGTGGCGAGTCCTCGTGCTCAAATCAGCTGACTCAAGCTCCTGCTATGGGGCTAATAAAAACAGTGTAGACAGCCAAGCCTGCACTCTGAGACCCAGCCCCTCTTGCTGGGTTTCAAAGCCCGAGCCCAACCACCTGCACTGCCATTTTTAGGCCCGTTGCACAACCCCCGAGGCAGCTGACCCAGACGATGAGACTCACTGCTACTGTTCCCCCCTGCAGTGTAGACGTACCCTCGGACGCTGGGATAAGAGACTAGTTCCAATTACATGAGCCTAAGGTTAAGAAGGGCAACATGGTGCAGTGGCTTGCGTCTGCATTGGGTGTAGAAAATTGGCTCTGAGTTCCAATGCTGACTCTCCTTTTGACATGCCGGATGGTTCGGGACAAATCATTTAGACCCTTTGTCTGCTTCTAAGCCAGAACTGAGCTGGCTCCAACCACACACCTTTACAATGTTTTCTACCTGGCCTTTTCTGTCTGCTCCCCCTTAGGCTAGGCGCCTCTTTCTGCTACCTGTCCCACAACACTTATCCAATCCTCAAATCGCCAAAACTGCCTCTTAGCTTGGCATGCATTTTAGATCATTTCTCTCCTTCTCATCCAAATCTCCACTGATCTGAATATTTGACATCCAGGTACCCGGTTGGGAAAAAGAGAGATGTAGCCTTTTATTTTATTTAAAGTGAATTCTGTAATGCGGTATTACACCATTGTGGGTTCAGCTCTGGCCCCTACAGTTTCAAGCTTAACAGAGTGAAAGTCACCTCTGCTATTTGCTTCAGATTTAGAGTCCCAAGGAACACATGAAGACCACATAGCCATTCACAAGTTCCAGTCTGTTTTACAAGTTTTATTAAAGTTACAATTAAAGTTATGATTACCCAAGCATAGAGAAATTCTATACAGACCTAGGCATAAGTTACAAATATATACTCACATCCTTAACAACAGTGTTAGGGTCTGATGGGTCTCTCATGGATTGATCATCAGTAGAGGGATGGTTTCTGCTGGAGTCTCCCAGAGGGAGCTCAGTTTTTCTAATCTAGGCACCCCCTTTTATAATGTGATTCTGACTATACGTCATTGGCATTTCTGCACATAGTGAGCTCTGCGGTTAGGGCATGTGTCAGAAAAATATGATTAACGGGTATCTTGTAAGCAAAAAAATTACTTAGACTGCTAATTTTTCACAATATCACCCACTGGCACATCTTTTCCTGTAATCTTAGGGCATCGGGTTATTCTTTGGTCACTCACTTATATCAGGTTTCAGAGCGGTAGCCGTTTTCGTCTGTATCAGCAAAAAGAACGAGGAGTTCTTGTTAGTCTCTAAGGTGCCACAAGTACTTCTCATTTCTTTTCACTTATATCAGCAGTTCTTAACTCTATGGCCTAGTATGGCTAAGCTAAAATCTTGCAGGCCTTAGCCGGTAGGCCTTGCATTTCAACCCTACTTACTTAGATCCCTAATACATGATTATTCCCTCTACATAGGGTGACCAGATAGCAACTGTGGGAAAAAAGGGACAGGGGTGGAGGGTAATAGGCGTCTATATAAGAAAAAGTTCCAAAAGGCGGGACTGTCCCTTTAAAAATGGGACATATGGTCACCCTGCCTCTACATACTGATCAATCTTAGACTTCTATAACCCTACAGTTTAACTCTATTTAGCATACAATGATTATATTTGACATAACATGTTAGTTAATCATAACTTCATACAATACATGAATAATAAACTAAAATCATTGGTTACAGAGGACAGCAGGTGTCACCCAAAAAAGCTTATGTTCTTTCAACTACTCCAACGTGACTAAGACTAGAATTGTGCAGAGGACAGTGGTTCCATTGCGTGGAGGATATTGGAATTTCGAAATATGGCTTTATTCTGATTTGGAACAAACACCTACCGTTTAGACATATTCTGCCAAACAGAATCAAAAAATGTATTTAGAACAAATATGAACATCTCATTTGGCATTTCACTTTGAAATTGTTTACCAGGTGGGCTGGCAGGAAAACAGGCAGGTTTTTACTGGATTCCTGCCTGACTTCCATTACATCTTCATTAAAATCAAACCACTGCCAAAAAACACTCTGGTCTTCGAGGGAAAACCATTCCACTGGAGAATTTCTGACTAGCTCTAATTTAGACCTTTGTCTAGCATGAGTCAGCATACAGTATCCTTTCAGTCCATTTGTTTGTTGTGTATTGTTAGTTGTTCCTATCCTTTCATTTCAAATTTAATAAGAGTTTTAAAAGAGCAAATTCTCATGTTGCCTTTATAACTTTACCATTTGCACTTGTTCCCAGCAATAGGCTGCTCTGTGGAGTTCTAATTTCAAGGCCTATATAACAATGCCGGAAGATGAAGCAGGATGTAAGGGGAACATTGATATTTGCTTAACGAATGGAAAGTAGGGAAGGAAATTACAATAGTATTTAGAGAATGAATAGGCTATTTCAATGTTGTTTGTGTTTCACTTAGTTTCGAGTAGAAACCTGAAGTTTTCCTCCATTGCTTTGCTTTACCTGAATGAGGAGATCGAGGCAGGACAATTTTTCTTATCTCTTTTGTTGCACTCAAATTTAAGAGCCAAATTTTACTCTCCTTTTCACCATTGTGATCCCACTGACTTCAGCTGGGAGTTGCTACAACTTCCTGGGGACAGAATCTGGCCTAAAGACAAGCATGTAGATTTCTATTGCAGTCACAGCAAGAGGACATCACTGAGATCAGGGCCCCATTGGGCTAGGTGCTGTCCATCCAAATAGCAAGTGGCAGTTCCTCACCCAAACAGCTCTCAACCCCAATGGACCTGGCGATGAATCATTATGCCCTTCTTACTGAGGGATTAAGACACAAAGATTGTGACCTACCCAGGGTCACACAGAGAGACCATGGCAGACCTATGAATTGAACTCAGCTCCAGGCCCATGCCTTAACCACAGGATCTTGCTTCTTCTCTTAGCAGCAGCCAATTGTACATACTAGGGGCCCAATTCTGCCTCGCTTGCAGGGGTGTAACTGAATGGGAGTTATACCCACGTGAGTAAGGGCAGAGCTGGGCACAAGATCTTCACCCCCCAAAAAGTCTACATGAATGAATGAGTGGCTTGAGCCAGTCCTGGGCTGGTCAAGCTCCCCATATGGCTATGCCTGTGCACCTTAATCCTGATCTATGACACCACCTCCTTCTGTTCTTAACTCCCTCTGCTCTGCCAACATGCCTCGTTCCGCTCTACTCTGTGCTGATAAGGCCTCAACTGGAGTATGGTGTCCAGTTCCGGGTGCCACATTTCAGGAACAATGTGGACAAATTGGAGAAAGTCCAGAGAAGAACAACAAAAATGATGAAAGGTCTAGAAGATGATGACCTATGATGGAAGATTGAAAAAAATGGTTTCAGAGTAACAGCCGTGTTAGTCTGTATTCGCAAAAAGAAAAGGAGTACTTGTGGCACCTTAGAGACTAACCAATTCATTTGAGCATAAGATGAAGTGAGCTGTAGCTCACGAAAGCTTATACTCAAATAAATTGGTTAGTCTCTAAGGTGCCACAAGTACTCCTTTTCTTTTTTAAAAAAATGGGTTTGTTTAGTCTGGAGAAGAGAAGACTGAGAGAGGACATGATAGCACTCTTCAAGAACATAAAAGGTTGTTACGAGGAGGAAGGAAAAAAATTGTTCTTGTTAAGCTCTGAGGATAGGACAAGAAGCAATGGACTTAAATTGCAGCAAGGGAGGTTTAGGTTGGACATTAGAAAAAACTTCCTAACTGTCAGGGTGGTTAAGCACTGGAATAAATTGCCTAGGGAGGTTGTGGAGTCTCCATCACTGGAGGTTTTTAAGAACAGGTTGGACAAACATCTGTCAGGAATGGTCTAGCTATTATGCAGTCCTGCCTTGAGTGCAGGGGACTGGCCTAGATGACCTCTTGAGGTCCCTTCCAGTCCTATGATTCTATATTTCTATGATTATTCCAGTCCTGCTCCCGCCCAACTCCACCAATGCATCTCAGTCCCTGCATCAAACCCTGTTATTCCAGTCCTTGGCCTATGCCAGTTACACCATATTGTATAGTGGTTGTGTATTAAATGCGGCAGGTGGCATATGACAAGTTGCCAAGCTGATAATGCCTGGCCTTAATACTTCTTGAATCTGAACTCCAGACATAATAGATGCATGCAGTAAAGGTCCATATCTGGAAGGAGCTGAGTATTCTCAACTAGTATGGACTTCACCGGCAGTTGAGGGTACTCGAGACCTCACTAAATTTGGTCCCCAAGACACTCTATCTCTAAAATAATGGATCTTACAACCAGGTTGGCGGAGGGTGGGGATAGAGGAAATTATGGCACTCTTCCTAGCTCCACCCGCAAAATAAACTCCACCCACACAAGACACTAATCACAACTAAAGTCAAAAAAATATGATCATGCATGTTCTTTGGGCTCCAAATCCATCCATCAGCTCATGTTTGGCTTCCCCACTGGACGTGTTGAGCTTTGCTTCTCTTTGGGGGCCTGAGATACCCCACTGGGCTCCACTAGGCCCTTTAGGTTTGGGTCCACGATTGTGGGGTGGGCAAAAGTTGCCTTACTGTCCCAAGCCCACTCACTAGCTGTGCCAAAATGAGCTGTCATTCATAGTAAATTGTTCAGATCATTCTAATATAATTCTTTCTCATGCTTTGAGCAAAGAGATAGTTAATACTTTTGTCAGCTTTGGCTGTGTAAGTTAGTACTCACTGAGATGGACGGAGCAGAATACATACCTCTCAGAGTTACCAGTTCAGATTTTGGAAAAGCAGGCCAATGTCTCTGTAATCATTAACTTCAAAAACATTGAACCAAGTGTAACAATGAGAAACTGACTTCTTGTTTCCAAATGAAAGTTTAGATTCCAGAAAAGAAAAAAGCAATATGGTACATCCGATTGGCTGAACTAGAGACCTGCCTACAGATCTGCAACAAGTTTGCCAATCTAAGTCCCTGGGAATAGACAGACTATGCCACAATAACAAGTCTGTCAGCAAATACATACGTCATCAAAGCTATCAACCTCTGTAGAACCCAGGATCACCAGCACAGAAGCCAGTGACTCTCCCATTTCACTTAATGAAGTAACTTCGTAGTTGTGAGGCGAGCTGGTAGAAATTGTCCGTACAAAATGTTTGTTCCTGCAAAAATGTCCTTTTAGAAAAAGGACATTTTCATGAAAAGATATTGACATCTTTGAAACCTTGCCATTTTTGCAGAGACTGCCAAAACATCATGAATATTTTTGAAATCAAAATAGTGTTCAAAATAGCTATTGACATTTTTGTTTACTGAAAACATCTTTGATCAAGTTTCTGAGTAGCAGCCGTGTTAGTCTGTATCTGCAAAAAGAAAAGGTGGACTTGTGGCACCTTAGAGACTAACAAATTTATTTGAGCATAAGCTTTCGTGGGCTACAGCTCACTTCATCGGATGCATGCAGTGGAAAATACAGTAGGATGATTTTATATACACAGAGAACATGAAACAACGGGTGTTATCATACACACTATAACGAGAGTGATCTGTTAAGGTGAACTATTACCAGCAGGAGAGAAAAAAACCTTTTGTAGTGATAATCAAGATGGGCCACTTCCAGCAATTGACAAGAACGTGTGAGGAACAGTGGGGGTGAGGGGGGAATAAACATGGAGAAATAGTTTTACTTTGTGTAATGACGCATCCACTCCCAGTCTTTATTCAAGCCTAATGTAATGGTGTCCAGTTTGCAAATTAATTCCAATTCAGCAGTCTCTTGTTGGAGTCTCTTTTTGAAGTTTTTTTGTTGTAATATTGTGACTTTTAGGTCCTTAATCGAGTGAGCAGAGAGATTGAAGTGTTCTCCGACTGGTTTTTGAATGTTATAATTCTTGACATCTGATTTGTGTCCATTTATTCTTTTATGTAGAGACTGTCCGATGTGGCCAATGTACATGGCAGAGAGGCATTGCTGGCACATGGTGGCATATATCACATTGGTGGATGTGCAGGTGAACGAGCCTCTGATAGTGTGGCTGATGTGATTAGGCCCTGTGATGGTGTCCCCTGAATAGGTATGTGGGCACAGTTGGCAACGGGCTTTGTTGCAAGGATAGGTTCCTGGGTTAGTGGTTCTGTTGTGTGGTGTGTGGTTGCTGGTGAGTGTTTGCTTCAGGCTGGGGGGCTGTCTGTAAGCAAGGACTTGCCTGTCTCCCAAGATCTGTGAGAGTGATGGGTCGTCCTTCAGGATAGGCTGTAGATCCTTGATGATGCGTTGGAGAGGTTTTAGTTGGGGGCTGAAGGTGATGGCTAGTGGTGTTCTGTTACTTTCTTTGTTGGGCCTGTCCTGTAGTAAGTGACTTCTGGGTACTCTTCTGGCTCTGTCCATCTGTTTCTTCACTTCAGCAGGTGGGTATTGTAGTGGTAAGAATGCTTGATAGAGATCTTGTACGTGTTTGTCTCTGTCTGAGGGGTTGGAGCAAATGCGGTTGTATCGTAGAGCTAGGCTGTAGACAATGGGTCGTGATTTTAAAAAAAGATAAAAATGCCATGAAAACTGGTGTGTTGAAAACTGTGTTAAAATTGTAAGCTCTCATTTTAAATTGTTAGGGGCTTTTTCTGGTCCTGTTGGCAGGGGAGGCGGCTCTGTGGGGAAGCATGTCATCTGGGACTTTGCTCCAGCAAGGAGACAGCCTACAGCAAGGGAGTGAGTTATGCCTCTCTACCTTATGGAGCAGCCTGCTTTGTCTCTCTGGTTTGGGCTCTTATGTGTTAGAGTTCTGGATTTTAAGTAATAAAGTCGCACTATGTTGCAACCTACCAGACATCTAAAAACAAATCCTCTGATATTTCTGTTAGTGTGCCATGAACATAACCAACTTCCACGAGAAATGGAAAATAGGTCCGTTTTGAACACTGTGAAATGGAAACAAGTTTGAAATCTTCCTCAGAGCATTTCCTGTTTTTCTGCCAGCTCTAGTTTTGAGTAAGCCACATGTTCTTATCCTTGCTTACCTTGGCCACTAGTGGGAGGCAGAACATTTCCTGTTCTGCTGCCAAGCATTGTGTCCATAAAGGCAGTGAACTGTACCCCACAACGGCATATTGCACCCCATAAAGGCTGTTTGTAGAATGAGGAGAGAGCGGAAGTTGGCTTCAGGACATTTCAACAATGTTACTTAGCCAAGCATAAGAATAAAGGAGCAAAACAGGAGGGAAACAGTCTTTAGAACACTTTTTTTTTTTTTTTGGGGGGGGGGGGGCACAATTTTAGTTATTTCCAGTTTAAGAATATTTTCCAGCTTCTCATATTTGACTCGCTCTGGGCTATAAATAGAGCCAGTTAAGCAGCACTGCATGGCTAATGAAATTTCCCTTTGATAATACAAGTTTCGAAATCACACTTCTGGTCTTTCCTCTGCTTTGAAGTCATGCGCTGTGAGGTCCTGTGTGGTAAGGAGGTGAGCGCCCTCGATTCCCACAGCGTGGTCTGGGAGGATCAGCCCAGCTGTCTTCTCTCATTATACTAGAATTGTGAAAGGACTTGTGAGTCAGATGTTGCAGTGGGAGGATCAGATCCTGAATGTTATTGGTCAGGCATAAGAGATGGTCTTTCTGTTTTCTCCAACGTGCTCCACGCAATCAAGGAGAGGGGTCAGATCTGAACTGGTGTAAAGCAATCCTCCTCTGACTTCGATGGAGCAATGCTGATTTACCACAGCAAAGGATCTGGCCTGAGGCCTAGAGGTCAAGTTGCTTATTCATTGGCTTCTTTGGCTGTTGGCTGCAGGGGCAGCCAATGTACTTTCGTTTGGGAGAGTCCCCTTCATCTGCAGGTCGAAGAGCATCATTTCCATAATGATCTCATCCATTCTTTTTAGCTCTTGCAGATTTAAATGGGGGAATTAGAAATTCATCTACGGCCTGTGTTATGCAGGAGGTCAGACTAGATGATTGCAATGGTCCCTTCTGGCCTTGGAATCTATGAATGTAGGAATCTCCTCTCAGGCCACTAATGAAGCTAAGTGCCAGTTTTCCAATTAAGCAAAGCAGTTCTTGAGTGTAACTTTTTTAAAGGGTTTAATCCTCTCGAGAGCTTCCAGGGCTGGCCCGTGAGGACACTCTGGCAACAATATCAAACAAACCCCCATGACACCTTGTGCAAGAACCGGAATGTCAGAATTTATTTAGGGCTTTGCATCCAACTTGGTAAAGTGGATGCTGCCTGCAGTTAAGTTGTGACACTGGGGCTGGACTCTGCGGTCCTGATCCAGGTCCACTGAAGTCACTGTCAAAGCTTTTGGTGGTGTAGGTTTAAGCAGACAGTAATTGTCATAGGCTAAGCAGTGTGAAGGCTGGTTCAGGACTTGGATGGGAGACTTAGCTTAGGTGCCGCAGGAAGTGGGAGTCAGTGATCCAGTTGATGGTGCTCTTCCATCAGTCAGAGTCCACGTTCGATGTCCAAACCCAGGCCGTGACCATGAATGGTCACTAAGAAGTTGAACGTCACTTCTTGCAAGAGTAGTGAGACAGAGAAGGGAGCAAGCCAGTGTCCAAGTTTAATCCTGATGCTTTCTGTCTTCTTGCAATTGAATTCCCTGCACTTTTGGTTAAATCAGGTATGGGTCACTTCCTGTGCTAAATAGCCATACTGATTCTCCTCCCAGTCACACCAGTATTGCACTGGTGGTATTTCAACAGCTCCCATCACCGTAATTCTGGGGTACCTCACAATCTATAATGGAGTCATCCTCACAACCCCAGTGGGGAAGTGAGGCAAGGAGATTAAGTGACTTGCCCAAAGTCTCACAGGAAGTCTGTGGAGGAGTGGGCAATTGACCCTTGTTTTTCATGCCCCAGGCTAGTGCCCTAAGCCCTAAACTATCCTTCCTTTCAAAGGAAGGTAACATTATAGCCCTTTTACAGGTGGGAAAATGGAGGCACAGAAAGGTGACATGACTTGTCCCAGGTCATTCAGAAAGTCAGGGTCAAAGCCAGGACAAAACCTAGGTCTCTTTTGTCTCAGTCCACTACCTGATCCATTGGATTGACTGTTTTCTTCCAAGCCTTCAGCTTGGCAACTCCGTTTCCTGTGCTCTGCCACTCAAGCGAGACCTTGTGCTTCCTTTCCCAGCCGCACTCCTGAGCATGGACTCTACCCTCTGTATGGCAATGAAGCACATGCCTCCGGCAGCCGAGCTAACGCACGGGTCAGCAGCTCAGCAATTCCCCGACTGATTTACCCCAATGGAAATGGATTCGTTCCACTCACTTGGATGTCTGCAGGCCAAGCTCAGTTAAGGAACTGCTGACATCTTATGGAACACTCTGGACAAGCTTTCTGATTCAAGAACAGTCTGTCTAGGTAGTACATTACGTTTCCTTATCACTGTCATCACCAGGTCATTTGCAGGGAGCCAGGAACTGGCTGCTTCTCCCCATCTGAAGTCAGAATCCTCCCTTTGGGACTTCAGTAAGTGTTCCTGGGGAGTTAAAAGCATACAGTGTCTTCAGGTCTGGATCAAGCAGAAGAAGTAGATGAATTCCACAACAGCAAGTGTCCTGCTATTTTTTTTAATGACTATTGAAGGACTTCTAAATGAAGAGATGTAATGGAAAATGTCTCTGAACATAAGAACATAAGAACGGCTATACTGGGTCAGACCAAGGTCCATCTAGCCCAGTATCCTGTCCTCTGACAGTGGCCAAGGCCAGGTGCCCCAGCAGGAATGAACAGAACAGGACATCATCAAGGGATCCATCCCCTGTTGCCCATTCCCAGCTTCTGGCAAACGGAGGCTAGGGACACCATCCCTGCCCATCCTGGCTAATAGCCATTGATGGACCTATCCTCCATGAATGTATCTAGTTCTTTTTTGAACCCTGTTATAGTCTTGGCCTTCACAACATCCTCTGGCAAAGAGTTCCACAGGTTGACTGTGTGTTGTGTGAAGAAGAACTTCCTTTCATTTGTTTTAAACCTGCTGCCTATTAATTTCATTTGTGTTAGGAGAAGGAGTAAATAACACTTCCTTATTTACTTTCTCAACACCAGTCATGATTTTATAGACTTCTATCATATCCTCCCCTTTTCATCTCTTTTCCAAGGTAAAAAGTCCCAGTCTTATTAATCTCGCCTCATATGGAAGCTGCTTCATGCCCCTAATCATTTTTGCTGCCCTTTTCTGAACCTTTTCAATTCCAATGTATCTTTATTGAGATGGGGCAACCACATCTGCACACAGTAGTCAAGATGTGGGCGTACCATGGATTTATATAGAGGCAAGATGATATTTTCTGTCTTATTATCAATCCCTTTCCTAATGATTCCCACCATGCTGTTCGCTTTTTTGACTGCTGCTGCACATTGAGTGGATGTTTTCATAGAGCTATCCACAATGACTCCAAGATCTCTTTCTCTGTATTCATAATACTTTGCACTTCTATAACGCTCATCTGAAGCAGATCCCTAAGGGGCACATAATTGACCACTCAGATCTACTGATGACAAGTGTTATGTATAAGCTTAGTATTATTACTCACAGAGTAGCAAGCACCTGGAGGTTTCCATTTTGGATACTCAAGTAAAGGGCCTCTCTGGGAACTGTATGAAGACAGCCTGTTACTACATTTATGGGCCAGGGCTCAGCTGGTGTAAGTAAGCATAGCTCTGCTGAAATAAGTGGAGACGCACTGACTTACACCCTTTGAGGATCGGAACTTATATTTTAGCAGAGGAGCATTCAGCGTGGTGCTGGTGAGGTAACAGAGCATCTCTGCATTGCAAAATAAGCTTGACTAGATCCTACTCCTGGAACAAAAACAGCATTCCAGAAGATGGAACGGAAGACGGGCTGGGTCCTGGTCCCATTGAGGGCAATGACAGAGGCCCTAATGACTTCAGCTGACCAGGATATGTGGCCCATTGTCTCGAAGCGATAGAATGGCTCTGGGACTTGGTATCTGAAGTGGAAGCTTTTGGTCTTCAGGTGATGATGGCAACTCATTGCCATCTGAAAAGGGTCCAAAGGCTTCTCTGAAAGGAGTTGGGACTTGGACACATCCTCTCAAGTAGGTCTGGACCATCTCATAAAACCCACCATCACTTAGCAGTCTTATTGGCATCCTCACCAGAACTCCCGTTTTCACATGTGCATGGGATCATTTCTCCCACTAGTGGTGGATCCCCGCCTGGAAAAGAGTCAGCTGTCTACTGGCAGCTCATGAAATCATTCTTTTAACTCAAGCCAGTGCTTTGGCTTTTGGTGCTAGGGGCCCAAGGTTCAGACCCTGCAGATGAACGTGGTGTTTGAATGTTGCTCTGTGTCTCCTCTCAAATCCCAGTGTTCACTGCAAGTTTAGGGCTGAAATAGACTGGCAAGATTCTGCAGGAGGACAACTGCATGGCAGAACCCGTTCTTTGGATAAGCAAAAGATATCTGCCTCTCGCGCTCTTCACTGGCACTGAATGCACTTTAATAAATGCGACAGTGTTATCCCTGATTCCCTGAGTCTCAGGTCAGTGCTTTAACCACAAAGTCATCTCTCCTGGGAAAACTGAGTTCAGTTCCAGGCTTGCCACCAACAACTTGGCCAAGTCACTTAGCTTCTATCGCAGTTCCCAATCTACAAAATGGGTACAATATATCACTACCTCATAGGAATGTAATCTATAAGTACTTGAAAGGTGCTCCGAATTCTACAGTAGTAATGGTGGGGGGCATCATATAGACACCTAGAAAAGAGAGTCAAATGCAGACAGTGAAATATATACATCGTGTTCTGTTATTTATTTCCCCCTATAAATGGATCTGGTTTGGTGCAACTGCCTTGCTGAATTGCATTCGTCAGTTTCATTCCAGCTCTCATTTACCCTTGCTCTTTTTGCAACAGATCTCTTTTTTTTTAAACATCTGTCCAAAAGTTCAATAAAACTGGTTTATTTTGAAAGCAGAGGAAGCTGTAGTCAGCTACTGCAGCACGGCTCACTGAGAATGTGTGTGGACAAACCCTAGTTTAGCACTATGCGATAAAAAGAAAACTAGAGATGAGCTAATCAACAGGGATAAAATAACTAGGGTGACCAGACAGCAAGTGTGAAAAATCGGGACAGAGGGTAGGGGGTAATAGGAGCTGTCAAGGTTCCTCCCCCACTCTGAACTCTAGGGTACAGATGTGGGGACCTGCATGAAAAACCTCCTAAGCTTCTCTTTACCAGCTTAGGTCAAAACTTCCCCAAGGTACAAAATATTCCACCCTTTGTCCTTGGATTGGCCGCTACCACCACCAAACTAATACTGGTTACTGGGGAAGAGCTGTTTGGACGCGTCTTTCCCCCCAAAATACTTCCCAAAACCTTGCACCCCACTTCCTGGCCCCGGTTTGGTAAAAAGCCTCACCAATTTGCCTAGGTGACTACAGACCCAGACCCTTGGATCTTAAGAACAATGAACAATCCTCCCAACACTTGCACCCCCCCCTTTTCCTGGGAAATGTTGGATAAAAAGCCTCACCAATTTGCATAGGTGACCACAGACCCAAACCCTTGGATCTGAGAACAATGAAAAAGCATTCAGTTTTCTTACAAGAAGACTTTTAATAAAAATAGAAGTAAATAGAAATAAAGAAATCCCCCCTGTAAAATCAGGATGGTAGATATCTTACAGGGTAATTAGATTAAAAAACATAGAGAACCCCTCTAGGCAAAACCTTAAGTTACAAAAAAGATACACAGACAGAAATAGTTATTCTATTCAGCACAGTTCTTTTCTCAGCCATTTAAAGAAATCATAATCTAACACGTACCTAGCCAGATTACTTACTAAAAGTTCTAAGACTCCATTCCTGGTCTATCCCCGGCAAAGACAGACTATAGACAGACACACAGGCCCTTTGTTTCTCTCCCTCCTCCCAGCTTTTGAAAGTATCTTGTCTCCTCATTGGTCATTTTGGTCAGGTGCCAGCGACGTAACCTTTAGCTTCTTAACCCTTTACAGGGGAGAGGAGCTTTCCCCTGGCCAGGAGGGATTTCAAAGGGGTTTACCCTTCCCTTCATATTTATGACAGGAGCCTATATAAGAAAAAGCCCCAAATATCGGGACTGACCCTATAAAATTGGGACATCTGGTCACCCTAAAAATAACCCACCTGAAACTTCCAGTCTCTCTCCACCCTATAGTTCACTTTTAATGACCTGCCTCTACAATGTGATTTCAGCCAAGACCCAAAGTACCAAGAAGTTGTCATGAGTACTTCTGGCCAAGTATTAGAAATCTCTTGGGAAAAATTGAATGGCACAAGATTCCCAGACCAATGTTTCAAATAAGCTGCGGGGAGGGGAGTCCCTATTCACACTAATTTCCTGTTGTTTCTCAGAATCCGCTGAGGTACTTTTTACACTACAGTAAATGATAACTGGACTGGAGTTTGGAAGTAGGGAAAGAAAGTTCATGATGTGGCAGAGTTTGCTGAGGACTCACAATTATTTGTTCATTGAATCTAGAGAGGATGGCGAGGAACTTCAGAAAGATCAAACAAAGCTGGAAAACACGTTATCGCAGCACACAGAGGCCTTAACCAAGCTCAAGGTTCCATTCTGTGTGTATATAGGAAGAGTTTCTCTATTCTGAAGGGCTTCCTTTTGTCTGTCTTGTTTATTGCGATTGTAGCATTATCCCTGTTTCACAGAGGGGACCTGAGGCACAGAGGTCAACTGAGTTGCGAATGTCCAGAGGAAGTCTGTGGTGGAGCTGGGAATTGATGACAAATCTCCTGGGTCCAGCACCTTTAAAAGACCATCCTTCCTCAAACCAATTAGATGGTACAATCTGAACTACTCACCCCCAGGCTGCTGGGCTCTACCTGTTCTGCAGCCAATACAAACAGAGACCTGCTCGCAGCTCTTGACACCTCAATGCAAACATCCGCTCGGTGTATTGCAGAGGTCAACAACATGTAAATAAGATAGTGGGTTATACTGAAGAATAGTTCTACCCGGAAAGTGACTGCAAAGCTGGCACCTTCATCAACAGACCCACTTCTGGTGTGTATTCAGACCCATCACTGAGGGTGTTAGCTGCAAAAGAAGTAAGACATTTTTGCTCCTATTGGCCCAGTTAGACCAATGCAGCGAGGCGGGAATGAGCTAGATCTATCCCCTGATATACAATCAGAATTGTCTACTAAATCCTAATCAAATACACACCCATACAAATCATTTGACGGTTGTATGGTGTCACGAGGGCATAAACTGAAGACAGTTGAGTTGTAAAGGGGAGAGAGAGAAGATGATCTTGTGGGTTCAACAATGACCTGGGTCTCAGGCCAGCTGGGTTCAGTTTCTAGCTTTTCTATGACAGGTTTCAGAGTAACAGCTGTGTTAGTCTGTATTCGCAAAAAGAAAAGGAGTACTTGTGGCACCTTAGAGACTAACCAATTTATTTGAGCATAAGCTTTCATGAGCTACAGCTCACTTCATCGGATGCATACTGTGGAAACTGCAGAAGACGTTATATACACAGAGACCATGAAACAATACCTCCTCCCACCCCACTCTCCTGCTGGTAATAGCTTATCTAAAGTGATCACTCTCCTTACAATGTGTATGATAATCAAGTTGGGCCATTTCCAGCACAAATCCGGTTTTCTCACCCTCCGCCCCCCACACACACAAACTCACTCTCCTGCTGGTGATAGCCCATCCAAAGTGACCACTCTCTTTACAATGTGCATGATAATCAAGGTGGGCCATTTCCAGCACAAATCCAGGTTTTCTCACCCCCCCCCTTTTTCCAAAAACCACACACACAAACTCACTCTCCTGCTGGTAATAGTTCATCCAAAGTGACCACTCTCCCTACAATGTGCATGATAATCAAGGTGGGCCATTTCCAGCACAAATCCAAGTTTAACCAGAACGTCTGGGGGGGTAGGAAAAAACAAGGGGAAATAGGCTACCTTGCCCCCCAACCTTACCCCCCAACCTGAAGCAAATACTCACCAACAACCACATACCACACAACAGAACCACTAATCCAGGAACCTATCCTTGCAACAAAGCCCGTTGCCAACTGTGCCCACATATCTATTCAGGGGACACCATCACAGGGCCTAATAACATCAGCCACACTATCAGAGGCTCGTTCACCTGCACATCCACCAATGTGATATATGCCATCATGTGCCAGCAATGCCCCTCTGCCATGGACATTGGTCAAACTGGACAGTCTCTACGTAAAAGAATAAATGGACACAAATCAGATGTCAAGAATTATAACATTCATAAACCAGTCCGAGAACACTTCGGTCTCTCTGGTCACGCAATTACAGACATGAAGGTCGCTATCTTAAAACAAAACAACTTCAAATCCAGACTCCAGCAAGAAACTGCTGAATTGGAATTCATTTGCAAATTGGAATCTATTAATTTAGGCTTAAATAGAGACTGGGAGTGGCTAAGTCATTATGCAAGGTAGCCTATTTCCCCTTGTTTTTTCCTACCTCCTCCCCCCACCCCCCCCCAGACGTTCTGGTTAAACTTGGATTTGTGCTGGAAATGGCCCACCTTGATTATCATGCACATTGTAGGGAGAGTGGTCACTTTGGATGAACTATTACCAGCAGGAGAGTGAGTTTGTGTGTGTGGTTTTTGGAAAAAGAGGGGGGGGGGGATGAGAAAACCTGGATTTGTGCTGGAAATGGCCCACCTTGATTATCATGTACATTGTAAAGAGAGTGGTCACTTTAGATAAGCTATTACCAGCAGGACAGTGGGGTGGGAGGAGGTATTGTTTCATGGTCTCTGTGTATATAATGTCTTCTGCAGTTTCCACAGTATGCATCCGATGAAGTGAGCTGTAGCTCACGAAAGCTTATGCTCAAATAAATTGGTTAGTCTCTAAGGTGCCACAAGTACTCCTTTTCTTTTAGCTTTTCTATGGAAGCCTGAGGCAAATCACTCCATTTTCTATGCCTTGGTGGTTAAAAACGTCCCTCAGCTCTGGCAACACCATGAGAGGCAAAAGGAAAACAAACATGGTGCCCTTTTACAAGCCAGCTTTATCTAATCTGGAACGACAGGCACTAAAATGCCTTGATGATAAACCTAGAATTATTGCCTGGATTGCTACTGAGCGGAGCCAAGCCGGTTCGGGTACCACCCCTGCATGCTGCCATACTCGAATGTGTTCGTTTCGATTTCAGATTGAAGCCTCAAAATCTCTAAATTTCTCATTCCTATGAGATAATTACATCACATGCGGTGGTGTAAATATTATTGGCTCCTAAATGCCTGGTATGTGCTCAGTGTTATTGTAGCTTTTGTTCTGGGGGGGCGGGGAGGGGGATTGATTCCCAGCTGGAGCTCCCTGAGCTATTGCCTGTGGTTTTTTTAACTATCAACCCTGCGATGGGGTGTACTCCCCACACTAGCCCTGCAAGAGCTGCATTGGGCCAAATGGGCCCAATCAGCCCATTAGGCTGCAATCTGGGAGAACTAGGCCTGGAAGGTGGGGGGAGGGATAGCTCAGTGATTTGAGCATTGGCCTGCTAAACCCAGGGCTGTGAGTTCAATCCTTGAGGGGGCCATTTAGGGACCTGGGGCAAAAATTGGGGATTGGTCCTGCTTTGAGCAGGGGGTTGGACTAGATGAGGTCTCTTCCAGATGAGGTCTCCTGAGGTCTCTTCCAGCCCTGATATTCTATTTCTATTTCTAAGGAGGGAGTTGAGAGGCTGGCAAACCCAGAGGAGTGAGGAGGGCCAGGAGGAAAGGAAGAAGCTTGGGGAAAGGCGGTGAGATGCAGGAGGGAACCACACCTTGGCTCCTGTTTGGAAAGTCCCTGAACCAGAACCCGGAGTAGAGGGCGGGCACAGGTTCCCCAACCAGCCACTGAGGGAGCAGCCCCTGAGGCAGTGAATGGGAGGACTGCCTGAGGTGGCTGGTGAGCAGGGACTTTGATACGCATCCCCGGAAGGGGAAACCACACAGTGACCTGGCCGGACGGCTGAGGTACGAAGCAGAGGCTGCAGTTCCCGCAGGGAGAACGAGACAGAGTGCAACCGCAGGAAGGGGTGTCGGCCACACAGAGCTAATCCCCAGAACGGCCAGGAGGGGGCACCACCTGCGTTGAGTAGAGCACCCCGTCACAAACCCGATCACCATGGGGGAAGGGGAGGAGACTAGTAAGGGACGCCTCATGCAGGGAGATTCAGACAACCTGGCATGTGAGGCAGCATCTCAGAGGCAACTAATAGTGATGAGCGACACACCTCTCTTGAAGTCACATTAAGGCGGCAGGAAAACCTGGTTTTTGGCATAGTTTTCTATAAGGGGAATAATTAAAGTATCTGGGGTGGGTCCCCACCTGGGTCCCCACCCCCTTTGGAAATAATAGGGCTGGACACCACTGGATTCCACTGGGATAGGCTGGATCACACCGCCAAGGCACCGGGTGTGTGTGTGTGTATGTGTGTGTTGGGCTGATGGTGTCCACGCTACCAATGTCCGTGCTGTCCCTGTTCAGTCCATAGACCCGGATCTCATCCAAAGTGCTCTCTTCTGATTGCGCCTCTTTTATTCCCCTAATGGGGCATCTGAGCCAGAGACTTTCTCACCGTGACTTTCATCACAGGGAGCCGATGTCAATCAGAGACTGAGTGCTGGAAGTGATCCCCTCTATCTGTCTTGGGTACTTAGATGCCCCCCATTACTCTAGTACCTAAGCACCAGGCAGTCTTCCACATAATCATCCTCACAATACCAGTGGGAGGTACGGAAGGTTTCTTATCCCTATTCTACACACAGAGAACAGAGGCACCGAAGTTAAATGACTTGCCCGAGGTCACACTGAAAGCCTCTGGCAGAAAAGAGACTTGAACCCAGCAGCCTAAAATCCCAAGTTAGCACCTTAACAGTCCTTGCTGCTGAAAGAGGGGGAAGAGATAGCTCAGTGGTTTGAGCGTTGGCCTGCTAAATCCAGGGGTTGTGAGTTCAATCCTTGAGGGGGGCATTTAGAGATCTGGGGCAAAACTTGGGGATTGGTCCTGCTTTGAGCAGGGGGTTGGACTAGATGACCTCCTGAGGTCCCTTCCAACCCTGATATTCTATGATTCTATGAAAGAGACAAAGGTGCACCCAGAGCTAAAAGAGAGTGAGTGCTGGTCTCTTTAGCATGCTTGAAAATAGGGTTTCCTTAGAAACAGCCTCTCTGGTGGGCAGAGACATCCTGATGGTCTGTTAAGTGGAGTGGTAGAACTGTAGGGGAAGCTGTGTCATTCCTGCAAAGCCATTGTAAGAGGAACATAAATCTGAACTCCACTGAGAAATTGTATCTTAGAGATGCAAAATGGGAGGAGTACCTGGAATGCTGCTTGGAAGAATTGTGGAGTGGCTTCTTTGGAAACAGCTAACAAATCCTGGAGTAAAATTAGTTCTGTTCTGAGACATTACTGGGGCCAATGGCTAAGAAGTCCAAAAGCAACTTCGGCCAGTGATTCTGAGTACCTCAAGTTGGGCATCTAACAACTGAGGAAGCCAAAAATCACTAGTCACTTTTCAAACTCCTGGTATATGGTTTCCGTTCCCCAGAGTGCTCTCAGCCTTTGATCTGCAGGAGTTTAACCAGCCTGCCTTTTGAATTCAACATTCTGAGTTTCACCACCAAAGCCAGTAAATCAGACCAGGGATTGCTTCGAAATGTGAGCCAGGTTACTTAGCCCTTAACAAGAGGCTGTCCATCCAATGAAATTGAATGACAGCTTACTTAAAACTTGGGGGAGAGAAACCCAGAATTTTCCATGGCTAACCTGAGGAACTCACCATCACAACATAGAAAGATTAGTCTCCTGGATGAGCACATCCACAATCCCACTAAAGCATGTAATAAACACTGGTTATGCCTAGTTTCAATGCAGACATTCTGCTCAGCTTTCATTTCTACTCCACAACATAATAGCAAAGGAAGGATGGTACAGTGGTTTGGGCAGTTGCTTTTCACCGCCCTAGGAGGCCTGGGTGTAAATCCTTGCTTTGCCACACACTTCTTGGAGAGGTCACATAAAATTTCCGTGTCTCAGCTACCCATGTATAAAATGAGGATAGGGCTTCCCTACTTCACAGGGGTGTTTTGTGGATTAAAGGGTGTGAGGTGTTTGGCTACGAAGTACTCCTAACATAAATGTGATTGGCTGCATGAGTGATCACAAGCGGTCGGTGCATTACAGCAGGAGACCCTCCGCCTTTCTCCAAAACTCATATTTTTCTAAACCCTCATGAGAGGGAATTATGAGCTTTGTCTCTTTGCAGGCAGAAAACAAAGTTGAATTCCAATTGACACCTCCAGCTAGGACAATTAACGTGCAAAGGAATGGCTGGTAGACTAGAACGAAGAGAAAACAGCTTGGAGTGAGAGATGCTTATTGGAAGGATAAAACCGGGAACCAGAACTGTTTGTCCAAAGCGGCAAGTATAATCTTGACTGGCTGCAATGGAAAGAGAGAGGATGGATCTGGGGTGAAGGCATGGGCATGAGGCTCAGGAAATTGGGGTTCCATCCCTTTCTTTCCCACTTGATCTTTGTCCCCATCTGTTACGGGGAGGGGGGAGTGGGTACAATGGCTTTCTTCTCCTACCCTTCGTCTGTCATGTCTGTTTTCAGGGCAGGGACTCTTTTACTACATGTTTGTACAGCACCTACCCCAATGGGGCTCTGATCTTAGTGGGGACTTCTGGGGTAATACAGCACCCACAGCTGGCCCGTGTCAGCTGGCTCAGGTTGCAGGGCTATAAAATTGCAGTGTAGATGTTCAGGTTCGGGCCAGAACCTGGGCTCTGGGACCTCCCCCATTGTGGGGTCCCAGAGCCCAGGTTCCAGCTGAACCCGAGTGTCTACACTACAGTTGTATAGTCTCTCAGAATGAGCCCAAGTCAGTGGGTACAGCCCAGCCGTGGGTGTGGTATTGCAGTGTAGACATAACCCTAGGTGACACTGGGATACAAATAATTCCAGAGGAGGCTGTTATATCATTTGGGGGTGACATTGGTGGAACTCGGTCCCTCTGTGACCCTTTGTGGATCAGAGGCCAAATCTGATCTCCAGCAGAAAGATGCTCACTGACTCCAGTGGTCATTTGATCATGACCGGAGCCCTGAATGATAGAGTCTGCTAGACAAGCAGGGTAACATGGCAGTTCCTGGCTAGGGGCAGATAAAAAGTAAGAAGGGAACTGGCACAAATTGGGTTCCAGAGGTGGGGATTAAAGTGTCTCATCCCCCAAAGGAGAGGCAGATGGCTTTTAACCTGGGGAATAATCCACTTCCCAAGCCGTACCCTCCTACCAATAACCAGGGGAGAAGTTGTCTGTGTTATCAGTGCCAAAAACAGGATATCTAGGTTCACAAGGAATTGCCACATGAGTTAAGACCCAAGGTCCATCCAGTCCAGTATCCCATCTCTGAAAGTGGCTACAACAAGGTGCTTCAGAGAAAGGTACAAGAACCCCCATAGTGAACAATCACATATAACCTGAATATGGGCAAGTTTCTGCTCCCTGTCATTTATTGCTTGGCTTATGCCCTGAAGCATGAGACTGTATATCATGTATCCCATCTAACAGGACTGTGGATCCATGAGAATGTTTAATCTTGGTCTGATATCTTTATGGTATCTTGTGCCAAAGGGTAATCCTGGAAGGTTTTATATCTTATACCAGTCTTTAATTTGTTGCCATTCAATTTCATTGGCTGTCTCCTGTTAGAGGCTATGTAGAAGAGCACAATTTACCTCCTGGGAAACAATTAACCAGTGTAGATTCAAAGGTCAGAAGGGGTCACTGTGATCATCTCATCTGATCTCCTGTATAACACAGGCCAGAGAACTTCCCCAAAGTAATTCTTAGAGAAGATCTCTTAGAAAAACCTCCAATCTTGATTGAAAAGTTGCCAGAGATGGAGAATCTATCACAAACTTTGGTAAATTGTCCCAGTTCGGTTAATTACCCTCAGCATTAACAAATTTACACTTTATTTCTAGTGTGAATTTGTCTAGCTACAACTTCTAGCCATTGGATCGTGTTAGGCCTTTGTCTGCTAGACTGAAGATCCATTATCAAATATTTGTTCCCCCATAAACTGTGATCAAGTCACCCCTTAACCTTCTCTTTTTTTAAGCTAAATACGTTGAGCTCCTTGTGTTTATCACTATAAAACTTGTTTTCCAATCCTCTGAACCATTCTTGTGGCTCTTCTCTGAATTATCTCCTGTTTGTTAACATCCTCCTGAACTGTGGACACCAGAACTGGACACAGTATTCTAGCTGCGGCTGCAATCATTGCAAATACAGGGGTAAAATAACCTCTCCACTGCTCCTTGAGATTCCCTCTAGCATGTCCTCTCTTCATCAACCCCTCCCTAAGAGAAACAGTCCCAATCTTTTCAGTTTCTCCTCAGCTGCCCAAAGCTGATGGATAAGCCCCTCCCTAAGCGAATGCTATTCAAGATCAACCTTGTCAGAACAGAATGTAAGCCAGACTTCTCAGAATGTTCTTTCCCCAGCCCAGAGGAAAGGATGGGGAAAGACTCCAAGCCAGTGGACATGGATGGGAGGTTTTCCAGAGTCTATGTGTATGGTTCCCCAATCTCCCCAACTGCCAATCCAGTACTCAATTCGTGGAGGCTTTCGTTTGTAGGAAAGTCTTGTGACATAGTTTCTACATGTGGTAGAACAGAGTGGGTCTTGTGAGCAGGTTGTCGCCGGGTATTTATATTTTAAAGGCCTGATTCCTCTGCGGCTGCATATTGGTGGAGATCCATTGAAACCAATGAAGCTCCCACCCCCCACCCCCCCCGCACACCCCTATTTATCCTAGTAGAGGGAGTGGTTGGCTTATGTTATTTGGTTTGATCTGATCTGACAGTTCAGAGGACGTTGGTGGCAGAAGTAACGTTACAACTGGAAACCGCCTGAAACAAACCATAAAGACCAGATCTTCAGCAGGTGTCCATCAGTGCAGTTCAGCCAAAGTCAGTGGAGTGACACCAGTTTACACCCGCCAAGGATCAGCCTTGTCGCGTCTGAACATTCTTGAACTTTGATCGCTTGGATCGAGAACCAGCTCCAGATTTCACAGCTGGACTGGAGAGCTGTGCTAGTCTTCAAGATCAGAAGAGCTCCTGAATTTTCGGGAACATATTCTGCAATTTTCTTTCTCTCTGACCAAATACTGCTGCTTTCTTTTTTTTTCACCCCAATATGACTGAAAGACTCTATTCAATATACTGTAGAAGTAGTGATTGCATGAGGAAATACTTCAGCTTCTGATCTGATTTCCCCACAGATGACTGAGCAAGGTGCAATCTTGTGGTAGGATGGCAGGCCACTGCCTTTAGGTTCCAAATGCTCAGCCAGAATGAGACACCAATTCTTCCTGAGTACCCATGGGGGGAACAGAATTATTGGAAAGGAGCAGGGATGCAGGTGTGGGACCTTTGGGATGTCATGCACAGGCCTGATCTCTTTCAGAATGTTGGGTGGAATGTCAATATCCCCCAATGGTTTATAGTCATGAAGTCACACACACAAGCCCAGGTGACCAGGGCTGAGCTACAATCATTATGGTCCCCTTCTTTTCCAGCCAGGGAAATACATATACCTGTGCACTTCTTTTGGGCAACAGTGGCATCTGGTGGCTAGCTAAGTTTTGCTTTTAAAATTGATACTCAGCCCCACCACCTCTCAAGATGGACTAATGGTCAGAGCAGGGGAGAGACCTGGGAGTTGGGAGTCCTGGGTTCCACATTGGGAGACGCTGGGTTAATTCATCTCGCTGTGCCTCGGTTTCTCTTTCTGTAATGTGGGAATAATGATAGATGAGTTGTGAGGTTCAACTCATCAAAGTCTGCGAATTGCTTTGGGGTGGCGAGGCAGAAGGTGTTGCAGAAGTGCTAAGTATTATTAGGGGAGTGATGGCTGGCTGCCCATTGCAGTGCCTGAGAACAGTGGACTTTGACCTGCTGTTTGCCCTGGAATGGAGTTTTTGGATAGGCAGAAGGTGGAGAACTGTCACAAGGAACAGAACCTTGGGAAGTCTCTTCTGCTTGATCTCTGTCCTAGCACATTTCAGTCTTCCTTCAGGACTCTCCCTGGCACCACCTACATGTACTAACTGTCGTGGTGTTTTGTTCTTCTCATGAGGAAAACCCTCTATTAGGAGCTGCACAAAGTTGAATACTTGCTATAAAGCAAACACGTGTTGACCATACAGCTGCAAAAACAAGACCAAAGTATGTCAAAGAGAGGCTGCTTATGACCTAAATGAAATAATGTGTCGTGTACTTCTTGTACATGGTAGATTCTAGCAGGTCAGGCTTCTGTGTCAAATATAGACTGGCTACAGAACTTATTTCTGAACAAGATACACACCAGATGTGTTCCTCATAGCATCCTGCCAGGTATGGCTAAGGTTGTTCTAAATAAAGTATTTCTCACACAGTACCACCTAGTGGCTGAACGGCATAATAGAGTTTAATATGCCATTACATCCTCCCTTTTAAGTTTATTCATAGAATATCAGGGTTGGAAGGGACCTCAGGAGGTCATCTAGTCCAACCCCCTGCTCAAAGCAGGACCAATCCCCAGTTTTTGCCCCAGATCCCTAAATGGCCCCCTCAAGGATTGAACTCACAACCCTGGGTTTAAGCAGGCCAATGCTCAAACCACTTAGCTATCCCTCCCCCAAGTTCTACATTCCTACCATTTCATTTACAAATATACACTATCATACGATCTTTGAAGTTCTGTACATATCTGTCTAAGTGTCTCTGAATCATACTGCTTTTCTAATTACACTACCTGTACGCACAACGACATGGTCATCTGGCTGTCCATAAGTTGCAATGACTGGCTATGGTTGGTTTGGAATCTCTGAGTCACCGCCACCTTGTTCTGCAGTCACCACTGGTAGAATTTGCTCTGTTAGTTCTTTCTGAGGAACAAATTTCAGATGTTGATGGTTTCTGTTGAACTCTCCGCTGTCAGTCTAGATCTTTGAATTCTGTTTCTGGAGAAAGAGCTGGAGTTGTCCACCCTTTTTCTTCATCCAATTTGATATAAACACAGTCATCAGGTTCTAGATCCGGCAGTTCTCTAAGTGACGTCTATTGTCAAAGTGTCTGTAGGCTCTTTTTGCTTTTTTATCCGATTTGTTGACTCTCTTCCTTCCTAGCCACTTTGGCAATAGGTTCTTTTCCAAAGCTGGAACAGTAGTTCTGAGTTGTCTTCCCATCAGGAGTTGTACTGGACTACATCCAGTAGCGGCTACTGGTGTTGATCTGTAACTCAGAAGAACAAGGAATGGATCTTCCTGCTGTAAGACTTTCTTGGCTGTCTCTCCAGCTCTCTTAGCCTCTCCATTCACTTTTGGGGAATGTGGGCTGCTGGGAATATGATCCAAATAATATTTCGTTTGGAACAACTTAAATTCTGCTGCAGTAAATTATGGTCCATTTTCCATCACTGGTTGTTCTGGAATAGTGAAGTGAGCAAAAGTACACTTCGGTTTCTTGATAACACTGCAACATGTTATGTCTTTCAAGTACATTATGTTTATAGACCTGGAAAAATACTCCACTACATCCAGGTAATGATGTCCTCTGAATTCACATACACCTGCAGCTATTCTTTTCCAAGGTCTGTCTGGTAGGGGTGTTGTGCTGGTCTGGACTGTTAGTTCTGCAATGACCACATGCAGATTTATGCTCTTACTGATGGCTGGCCACCAAACTGAGTGGATGGCCCCTTCATGGCATTTAGTGAATCCTTGATGTCCTTCATGAATGAGGTTTAGGATTTCTCTTCCCATTTGGTTTTGGAATTCTGATGCAATCGCCTTTAATCAGGAGTCCATTTGACTTGCTTCATTGTCCACAGACCACAAAGTAGTCTCTTGTCACTGCCTGAGCATCCCTTAGCTACTCAGGCCAGCCAGCCCTGATATAAAATTGAAACTTCTTGAACTTGCACGTCTGTCGAGGTTGCTTTTTCCAGCTGATGCAGTCTCTTTTCTGCCACTGGTCTGCGTGCCTTCACAGCATCCCTGTGCACCGTTGTCATCTTCACGTTCACAGGTAATTGAGTGCAATGCTGGGCTCCAGGACAGAGTGTCTGCTACTACCAGATTTTTCCCAGGGAACATGTTAAGCAATTCAGGTACATTGCATAAATCTTATCAATAGATGCTGGCATCTCGGCCGTGCTTGATCCAAGTCTTATCTGCTGGGTGATGTATTTCTAACTTCTGTTTTAATTTCTGCGTGTTGCTGCAGGGCTTGTGACTTTAATGTTGATCCCGGAGGGAGGGCTGCTTTTTTCATGTGTAACTTTTGTATTTTCACTGTACTGAGCTGTGCTGATTTTAACACAGCGACTGTTCTGACAAGTGGGTACATCTACACCGCAAAAAAAAAATAAAAATAAATAAATAAAAAAGTGGTAGCACATCTCAGAGCCCAGGCCCGCAGTCTCGGGCTCATGCTATGGCGCTGAAAAAGCCACGCTATACGTTCCCGTTCGCGCTGGAGTCTGGGCTCTGAGAGTCTGGGCTCTGAAACCCATCCCCCCAACCCCCGGGTTTCAGAGCCTGAGCAGAAATATCGACATGTCTGTAAGCAGGGTCTGAGTGAATGCTTCCCCGGCAGCTAGCTGGGAAGGGGAGAGACTCTGGGTGTGGTTATGTAAATACAGTTTGCTCCTGTTTTGCTTAGATTTGCTTAGATATTCAGCAGATGGAGCGGTGTTTTGCTCATTGTAATCATCTTGGCTAGTGTTGGGTCACAAATCAAATTAGTACTAAATGCAGGGGTACTGAAATATGGTTACCAATGTTGTAATTATTGTGGGAATACAGGGAAGCAGGACTGTGCTTAACCTGTTCCAAATGGGAGGGTCACCCTTAGCAGAGAGGACATGGCCCTGTGAAAGTAAGAGGGGTGGGGACAGGGGTCCTGGTCAGGAGGTTGCATGACCTCCTTTCCAGGGATCCTCTCTAGACTGGCTTAACTTGTTCTTCCCAACTGTTCAAATAATAGAGCTAAATAGGCTTCATTAGGAATCTCTTTGTTATTTTAATTGCTTAATGAGAGTTGAAACCAGTTGGGGTAGGACTGTGTTTCTGCCCTGCCTGCTAAGAGCTAAAATCACTGAGAGACAGATGTGCAGAGGTCGTGGCAGATGGTGACTGACAGTCAGCTGGCAAATGAGTGGCCAGAAGGGCAGAACAGAGAGGTGTGATAAGCAGCCAGCTGGGTGGCTGGTGGACGGGCATGGTGGGAGTAGTGAGCAGGTGGCCTGTAAATGGCCAGCGGAGCAAGTAAGGTGCCTCTTTAGCCCCCCATTCCCCCCTCCCCAGGGTGGGAGGTGAACTCTGCAGATCACCTCTAGACTCTGGGCCTGCACTGACCAGAGTGGGGTGCAGACAAGAGTTAGGCATGTGAAAGGGACTTTTGGGTTGCTGGACTTAAGAACCGAAAGGGAAAAGGGCGCCGCCCAACCTACCTGGGGGTGGGTCTTTTGCTCATGATTTGTGTTTATGAACCCTGTTTGTGGTGTTTTCCCAAATTAACACCGAGTTACTTACCTCCTTTTATTAAAAGTTTCTTTTCTACACTCAGACTCTGTGCTTGCGAGTGGGGCAATATTGCCTCTCAGAGGCGCCCAGGGGTGGTGTGTAAATTTTCCCAGGTCACTGGGTGGGGGCTTGAGCCAGTGCTGTGTTGTGTCAATGGGAAGGAACCCCTAGATATTGAACCTGGCCCTGGTTGCTGCTGGCTCCACCTGGCAGAGGGCTTACATGTCTATCTGTAGTGCTGTAGCAGAAGCCTGGCAAGCCTGAGTCCATAGACCCAGGCTCTGAGACTTGCTGCTGTGGGGTGAATCTTTTTTTTTTGCAACACAGACATACCCTTTATTGTGTTGAACACTATGGCCTAAGGCTAAGGTCCAGGTCCAGAGAGATCTAGGTCCCTAACTCCCACTGAGGCCCATAGCCTAAGCCACTATATTAATAAACTTGAAATATATGTACTAGGCACTGGATTGAGACGAGACAGACACTGAACAGCCAATAGGTTCTTATTGATACTAGAGTAGCTCCTAGACGCCCTAAGCAAGATTGCAGGCCTGTTTGGTTCCTCGCTGTTCAGATACATAGTCCCTGTCGAAAGAGATTACAATTTAAACAAAGCATTGTGCCTGTGTTTACATCCCAGTGAGGATCTGGGCCTAAATGACTTGCCCAAGGTCGGACAGGAAGTCTGTGGCAGAGCCAGGGCTTGAACCCAGATCTCACGAGTCTCACTGCCTTAAAAACAAGGCCATGCTCTCTCTCAGGAAACCCACCCTTTCACCTGCTACTCCCCCCCAAGCTGAATGGAAGCTAGCACCCTCACTGTGCCAGGTGTCATGTCCGTCTCCAGAGTGGGGTGATAGTTTTTCACTCAAACTGGAGGGGGAAATGGCATCCTTTCTAAACCAACAACTTAAATGGGGGAGGCAGATTTTGGTTTCATTGTCAAAACCAAGAATTTTCAATGTTGAGCTTTGGAATGTTGGGGGGTTGGGTTTTCTTACCCCTTTCTTCCTTTCTCCTACCCCCAGCCCCATTTCCCCAGTGGCTGCAATGCCATGAATAATGGCAAAGGAGTCGGAAGTCTTTCACGGTCACCTTTTTCCACTTCTGCTTTTCGAAACCTCCTCAACTGTGGCAAGGTTCCTCAGTGTCTGAAAGGAAAAAAATTAAAAAACATGCACACACCTACACACACATGGTCATCATTTTATTGCTGTTAGTGGCAGGAAGGGTTTGCAGGGGCGCGGAGAAGCAGGGTTTCAAAGAAATACTGGGGAACGGGGGTTGTTCGGTTTTGAGCCCTGCACAAGGGAAACAACTTCAAAAGTTTTAGCAATGTTTTTTTTTCTTTTCTTTTTTTTTTATCAGTTCTAAACTTGAACCATCCAGCAGCTCCCTAAAGTCAGCCTTCTCTGATTTCTGTTTGCTGGCTGGTAAAATAAAAACAGGGGAATCTTACACAGAAAAGCCACTCAAAATTATAACGTCCCATCACAAGTTCTATAGGAACACAAGATTGGAAAGAACTTCCAGGCTCATCAAGTCTCTTTCCCCTGCTATTCCAGTCAACACTCCCTCCCTGTCGTAAATCGAGCCCCATCTCCTACCATTGAATGGAGCTGAATGACACAGTGAAATGCAAACGCTGGCCTTAAATGCATAGATATAAACCTATCCCAGTTGATTTAGTGATCCACATGCACCAACTCCTAGCAACAGAGGCAGCCGCTCAACGGAAATAAGACAGTGGTTTTAAGGCATTGCTTCCAGGGCTGCTCCAGGCTCTGACTTGTGAATAAACTGGATTTCAAAATGGAAAACAATTGTGAGTTAGTAAGTGTGAGTAGGAGCAGAGGAGGAGGACAATCTGCTGCCGACTGCGGAGGAGGTGGGAATGGACTTCTCCAGGCCAGTCGCATGCTGCGTCTGATATGAAGATTTCAGAACTGCCCCCCACCCCGCCTCCCAAGCCCAGCAAATACTAAAGGGTTATCCCAGGATGAGATCCCAGGGAAAATAAAGACTGTCTGATAAGAAAGCCACTGAAGCCTGAACACACCCAAGATAACAAAGTAACTGAGCCGATGCTGACCGGCAGCGACGTGGTCCTGTGGCAACAGTGCCACTGGGGACTTCTTGTTTTAGGTGCATTTAAGGCTGGGGAAAGGGCCTGGAATAACAACACGGGAGAACAAACTCTTCTCTTTGCTGCTGGTTTGTGGCTAACACCAGGGCGGTGCTGCTTCAGCAGCACACGACCACCCCAATGTTGTCCCATCTTTGTTAAGGGCGCAACAACAGGGCTGCTGGTTTTCCTTGTGAGGCAGTCAGCTGCTCGGAGAGACCCGGCTCAAATCCACCTGCTTATTTCACAGAGGCTGGCAGACAGGCACTACAAGCCGAGGCCAGCTTTGAACCAACTACATGGGACTCTAAGCCCACCACCATTCTCCAGAGCCAGCCAGTGGCCTGCGAGCCAGGATCATTCACTTTGGAAACTGATCTTTCGCTTGTTATGTTTCATCCCGCCATTTTCTCCCAAGGATTCCCACCCTGCCCGCTTTTAAAACTGACCCTCAGCAGGTGTCTTTATGGGTGATCTCTCCAGAGCCCCTCAACAGCCAGAAAAGGGGGAGGGGGGCTGCCAAACAGTCCACCTCCCCCTTCCCCAGCTTAGGGTGGTAATCAGGGCTAAGAGCTGAAGCTGGGTCTTTGAGGGCACAAGCCGCCGGGCCTGGGGTGTCTTTCAAACAGGCTCGTGGAGTTATTTTCAATAAGGTAGTTTGGCCCAATTGTTTCTTGCACTGTGTGAATCCATGAAACTGTATCAAACTTTTCTGGGCACTGGGGGCAGGTCTGCAGATTGGTTTTACTCTGGCCTCAGCAGCATTTACAGCAGCACCCACCAGTTGCTAATGGCTCCCCAAGGAGCTGTCTGCCAGCTGCGGATAGCCAGAGCACAGGGAGCTCTGCCGTTTCTCCCCCACCCCCCGCCCCCCAATTCTGGGGCTGGCAAGGAGCCCTCATAACCAGTCCCTCCTCTAACTAGGGAGATGAGACCATATATTTCACTCCCCCTGTTGCAGCAGAATGGAGCAAGCATCAGGATGTGGTCAGTAATAGTTGCACCAAGCTTCTGATGCAAACTGGGTTTCAAAATTTAGCTCCCATAGCTGGCTGCATTTCCTTCCATAATATACGTGACTCCTAACATGTGCAGCAAGATCATGACTATACTTCAATCTCATGCTTCAGGGTTTCACCTGTAGGGGTCAGGAAGGGATCCCTCCCCCCATACACCAGTGGCTAGCTGTGTTAGGGGGGTGGGGGTTGCTTTCCTTGGAAGAAGAGATTGGCTATAGCTGGAGGTGGGACACTGGACGGTATACCAGTGCTCTGAGGTGATGCAGAGAACCTTCTGTCTAGGTGCCTGCCTGGTATGTCTTGCTCCCATGTTCAGGGTCAAACTGATGGGGGTCAGGTTGGAATTTTGCCCCAGGGCAGGTTGGCAGGGACGCTGGAGGTTTTTTGCCTTCCCCTGCAGCATGGGGCGGAGCTCACCTGGGTAGATTTCACCTCATCTGTTCCCTGTCATTGCAGGGACCTCAGGCACCAGGACACTCACCATAGGTGGCAGGTAGCTAGGGCTATACAGGGGTTCATCCCCCGCCCCCCAACCACCACCCATGCACCTTTGGCATCAACAGTGTCGGCTGCCCAGCAGGAGGATGAGCAGAGAGAGTCACTGGAGCAAGGCAGCAAGGCGAGGCTTGGGGGCTCAAGTATGGTGCTGCAGGCAAAGTCCATCCTGAGTGTGACCAGCACCCAGCCAGCCCTGTCACGGTCCCAGGGGCAGCGGTGGCCAGTCCCTCCCTCCCCGATGCAAGCAGAGCTGGGGCGGGGGCCGGCATGGGAGGGAGCGAGACAGCTCCCCTCTCAAAACCTTCCCAGCCCCAAACTATGTTTTCCCCACCACCCTCTGTCCCCTGCCACTCCACCACCCCTTACCGCCTCCCGGGCCCTTCTGCTGCCCCCAACAGCCATATCCATCTACCCTACAGATTAGCCCAAACACCCCCAACTCCTGGCTGCACCAATCCCCGTGTCCCTTCAATTGCTCCAGTCCCCTATGACTCGCCCACTGGGCCCCTCACCCCGTTAGGTCACCGGTCCCACGTAACACTCCAAAGTGAAGATGGGATGCTGATGCCAGGGCTTTCTCCCCACCTCTCCATGACTTCTTGGGGGGGGGGGGAAGGGTCAGATGGGTAGGGCCCCCCCTTCAGAGGAGCCCACCAAACCTGTATGTGGCAACACAATGGGCCAGAGTGGGGACCTGGGCCCAGCCCCATGGTGGGATGAGAGTGGGGCAGGCTTGCTCTCACCCCCACAGGGAGTCTCCCCTCCACACCAGGCCAAGAGAGAGACAGCGATTCCCCTGCCCCCCCTCCCCCCACCTACACATGCCAGGGAGGGGTTGGGGGCTGACCATTTCACTCAGCCCCCACAAGAATATTTTCACAAGCCACCTATGCACCTCGGTGTCTCCCTCTGACACACCTTTTGCTCTCCTGAGGACTGAAATGGTTTAGTCTAAAAATCTCTGGGCTTAATATAGAATCATAGACATGCAAGGCTGGAAGGGACCTTGAGAGGTCACCTCGTTCATCCCGCTGTGCTGAGGCAGGGCCAAGTACACCTAAATGTGACAGGTGTTTGTCCAACCTGTTCTGAAACCTCCAATGATGGGGATTTCACAACCTCCCTTGATAACTTGTTCCAGTGCTTAATTATCCCTATAGTTAGAAAGATTTTCCTAATATCTAATCTAAATTTCCCTTGCTGCTGATTAAGCCAAATACTACTTGTTCTACCTTCAGTGGCCATGAAGAACTATTCATCACAGATCTCTTTATAATGGCCCTTAACATATTTGAAGACTTTTATCAGGTTCCCCCCTCAGTCTTCGTTTCTCAAGACCAAACATACCCTGGTTTTTAACCTTTCCTCATAGGTCGGGTGTTAAAATCTTGTAGTGTTTCTGTTGCTCTCCTCTGGTCTCTCCAATTTGTCCACATCTGAAAGTGCGGCACCCAAAACTGGACACTGGTGAGGTCTCACCAGTGCTGAGTAGAGCAGGACAGTTACCGCCTGCGTCTTACATATATCACTTCTGTTAATACACCCCGGAATAAGCCTCTTTCACAGCTGCATCATGTTGTTGGCTCATATTCAATTAAGGATCCACTGCAGCCCAGAGATCCTTTTCAGCAGTGCTACCCCCAACCAATTACTCCCCATTTTGTACTTTTGCATTTGATTTTTCCTTCCTACACGGAACACTTTGCACTTGTCTTTATTGAATTTCATCTTGTTGCCTTCAGACCACTTCTCCCATTTAGCAAGATGATTTGGAATTCTGATCATAAGAACATAAGAACGGCCATACGGGGTCAGACCAAAGATCCATCTAGCCCAGTATCCTGTCTTCCGACAGTGGCCAATGCCAAGGGCCCCCAAGAGAATGAACAGAACAGGTCATCATCAAGTGATCCATCCCCTATCACCCATTCCCAGCTTCTGGCAAACAGAGGCTAGGGATACCATCCCTGGACCATCCTGGCTAATATCCATTGATGGACCTCTCCTCCATGAATTTATCTAGTTCTTTTTTGAACCCTGTTATAGTCCTGCAAAGCGCTTGCAGCCCCTCCCAGCTTAGTGTCATCGGCAAATTTTAAAAGCATACTCTCCACTGCATTATCCAAGTCATTAATGCTGAATGCTACCAGACCCAGGACTGACCCCAGTGGGACTCCATTAGATGGATCCTCCCAGTTCGACAGTGAACTGCTGATAACCACTCTTGGAGTACAGTTGTGCACCTACTTTAGAATAATTAGACCACATTCCCCTAGTTTTCTTATGAGAACATCATGTGGGACTGTATCAAAAGCTTTTCTGAAATCAAAGGTATATTATGGCATTCGGGTAAAATGTAACGGCCTGTGAGATACAGGACATCAGACTAGATGATCTAATGATTCTTTCTGGCCTTAAACTCTATGAAACTTAATGAATTAAATTTAAAGGAAATACGTGGATAAGACTGATAGATCAGAAGGAAGGAAGGAGTTTACCCCTGATACTGTTGAATCAGCTGGGATTTGAGAGTCTCTGTTCTAGTCTCTGAATGCACATGCTTTTATTTCTTTATGCCAGTCTGCTACAGAATCCTTTATCTCCATGGTGTATGTAGGAGGACAATGAGAAAATGGCCCGTAATCACACGTTACCTGAAATAATCAAATAGTCCACAGAATTTGTCTACGACTGACAACAAAAAGACTTTGGCACCATGGATTCTAGTCACACCAAGGAAAGGGTAACTTTAAAAAGCCATCAGTTTGTGAGGATATTTGGCAAATGTAAAGGGTATTGAGCTTAGAGTACTCATTATAAAAACTGACTTTTTTATATGCACAGGCCAGCAGACAGGTCTCAAATCTTTACCCCTTCCTCACTCTCTCTGTGATGCCAAACCAAAGCTGGATTCAATGCAGTAGCCTAGAGATTGCAGATGGGCCTGATTTGCAAGGGCTTGAGACCGTTGAAGTTCATGGTCAAATTCCCAGAGGGCGGAGATGAGCTCCCATTGTAGCCAAAGGTTCAGAGTTTTCCTAGAGTTCAGGGGTGCTTGAAAAGTGGGCTTTGCTTGGGCCTATGGAGTGAGGGGCCAGGTCAGAATCCAGAATCTGCCAATGTTTAGAGCTGGGTTCAGGCTAGATGCTCAAAGCATGAAAATATTAAAAGAGATAAACTAGGAGTTCATAGGTCAAGGCCAAATTGAGCCCTGATTTCCACCCCCTGCCATCCCATTGAATTCGCCATTTACCAGCAAATAGCCCACTACATGCGGGAACAAGTACAGCCAAAACTACTTCCGCTGCTTTCAATGTAAAGGCCAATGCCCCTGTATAGCAGTGGGATTGTGTGAGATACTCCACCCTAGGAGGGGCTGCTTTTGCATTATTTCCAGCCCAGGTAGATTGCTGGAACAATCTCACGCAATCTATGCCTTTTAAGATTGCCAGCGACATTCTGCAGATTCAAACTGTCACCTTTGAGCACTGATCGGAACTGAACTGTGAACTGCCTAGGAGCCTCGCCCAGGGCCAGATGATACCGTTCCGAGACTGCATGGCAGACTCATGTACTCCCCTCTCCATGCACCTGATATAACAAGTTCATCGGAGACAGATAGTGCTTTGCAAGGACAGACACTATATGACTGTTTATGATAGCAGGGACTGAGTTACATGCTCAGCAGTTGTAAAAATAGCCCTCATTGCTCCCCGAATGACTCAGCAAGGGTTCTTCCTGGAGGCAGCGATAAGATCATCTATTTCCTATTGCCACCTACCCATCCTTCTTGCCTGGATTAAAATTAAAAAGACAGGCGACTGCACACGGTTGGATCAAATCTGAAAACACGAGTTGTGGAGTTTGCGAGTTCTGAGTCCCGTCACACAAGAACGCATTTGTAATCAAGAATTGCTGCAATGTGTGAAGCCAGTCTTGTACAGTGCGGAAGTTGCAACAGCTGAGTTGTTTATTGTGATGTCGTTTTCAGTTGGGATGGGGTCAGAGAAACATCTAAGTGCCGCAATGTTCAGGCAAAGTTAGCCAGGGCCCTCTGGTTGGGAAGCTCTCGATTCACCCGGGGGTGAGGGCCACAGGTGCCGATTTTCTGATTTCCCCGCGGGTGCTCGACTCCCTGCTCCGCCCCAGGCCCGGACCCACTCCAACCCTTTCCCCAAAGCCCCACCCTGCCCTGCCTCTTTCTGCCCCCCCCGCCTCTTCCCACCCCTTCCCCAAGTGTGCCCCTCCCTCACTCCACCTCTTCCTGCTCCCACTTCTTTTGTGATGTACCTCTGTCTGCATCTCTTTGCCTCTTAGAGGGACCCTGTGAGGGCTCCCTGGCTATTTGGTAATGCACTGTAGGCACGTGAATCATTAAACACAGCTGACCTATGATTAACAGCGGGGTGGGGGGGGGGGGGAGAGGGGATGAGGGAAACTTCTCTTTACTTGGAATCTAGCTTTAAAGACTGGAGTTCATAAATCAAGAATGACCCTCGGAGGTGGGAGGAAACACGAACAAGCTAAACTCAAAGTACCCTTTGGCCCTGCCTCTGTGTGACTAGAAAACAATTGCGGGACAGATCCCGGGCCATTCTAGAGGGCTCCCTGGCATGGGAAAACCCTCAGGTCGTGGCACAGATATAGCTTTGCCTGCCCTCTGATGCCCCTTTTTGGTCTCCCCTGCCCAGGAGGTGTGGCCTGAACATGCCACATTCTGGTGACCTCTGGCCAGCGTCACGGCCCTTAGACTATCATCGCTTGCCGGTGTAATTTAGAGCAACCTTCAGTCTGCTCTGTTACCTGAGGGGCCAGACTGGCTCCCCTGGGGACCAGGGGAGTGGTGAGATGACTTAAAGCTCCTGAGGATTTTAATGGTTTGTGCGTCCTGCCATCTCGTATCAGGGAGAGGGGAACCTGTGGTTTCCTTTGGACAGGAGGGCTGATTAGTCTGGTGATTGACAGATCATACTCTGGGGCTGGATTCTGATCTCAGTTACATGGCTGTAAATCCAGAGTGACTCCAATGGCTCTGCAGAGTCACTCTGGATTATCACCAGCATAGCTCAGGGTTCAGACCCGGGTGTTTAGCAAAGCGTATCTGCTGAGGCATTGTGCTGAGATGTTGTTTAGTCAAACGCTGGCATTTTCCAGGTTGCCAATGAAATGAAGGATTGGGAAACACCTACATCGATGCAGCTGGACTCTAAAGGTTATGAAAATACAACCAGATGGAGACAAAGTCCATCAGTTCAGGAGAGTGGAACACACACCTGTGCCCCAATGACCCTTGGCCACATACACTGCCAGTGTTAATGAAGGTAAAGGACAAGCTAAATATGGTTCACAAAGAAAAATAGCAACATGAGGATTTTGTTCACCTGTAGGCAATGCCCCAGTGCCCTCCACTCCCCGTGGATGGGAAGCTGCTGGCTGCAGCTGCTGCCTTGGTCACCAGGGCTGTCTGTTGCTAGCACTCGAGCTGCAGGTTTGCGGCTGATGGGATGGCTAGCCTGACTGTTGTTTGCCAACAGCTGTTTAAGCGGGGTGTGGATTTCACCCAGGGATTTTGCTTCCGTGTCTTTCAGGGTGCTTCGTTCTAGAAGAGCCGCTCTCTGATGAGGATCTCGGTTTGCATGGCACATTCCTGGAGTCTGGAAGGCCACCCTACCTTCTCCCAGGTCCCGCTTTGCATGTTGATCTCCTGGCACTGATTCTATAGAAGGTACATAACGAAGGGGGAGATCAAGATAAGGGCACCGTGTGTTTAGTCCCTCGCTTTGTGGGAGCAAACAACGGGATCCACACAAGAGGCGCCTCTGCTTTTTCTCTCCCCAGCTGTCAATTTAGGGCTGGATGAAGGTTTGAGGCGGCCGGAGCGGAAGTCTCAGCAGGACGGGGTGGCACAGGGGCTTCCGCAGCTTCTGCTGAAAGAGGAGGAACAAAGGTGCTTTCCAGCAGTGGTACCTGCCCTCCTCTGCGGCAATAGGTCACCTCTGCCATTCAGTACATACCAGGGCTTTCTGCAAAGGGAGAAATGGCCCACCTAGGGTCAGATCCTCAGCTGGTGTAAACTGGCCTTACTTCATTGACTTCTGCAGAGCAACACCAATTTACACCAGTGGAGGATCTGGCCCCTAGCTGCTGAATTATCCTGCAGGAGCCTTACAATTCCCCCTCTCCTGCACGGAGCGGGTATCTCGCCACAGGGGCTCAGTGTTGTCCAGTGGGCTCAGTGTTGTCCAGTTGTGCATTCTCCACAGCAGGGCAGGTGGAACTGTAGGGCCCCAGGCCAGTAGTTAACTAGGTGTTAACCCACAGTACTCACAGGTGTTTGCTTCCCTCCATTCCTGGCCCTGCAGCTTTTTGTCCTGCTTCATGCTCAGAGGTGGCTACTGAATGAGTCAAGCTCCCCTTTAAGGGTGTTCGTGATGCGGTGAGCACAGCCCTACCCCAGGTCAGGGGCACCTGGCTGGAGATAAAGCAATCACGGCAGAGAACAGCTGGTTGATCCTCTTTTTTTTTTTTTGGCAAAACATATTTCCAATGAAAAATGTTCATGATGCTTGAAACTTCCTGTTGTTTTGAAGAATCAGAAACCACCACAAAAATCAGCATTTTGAAAACTGGAACGTTTTTTCAGGAAATGCTTTTGGCAAATGACTCCTTCCCCCCCCCCTTGCCCCCCCAATTTCTCAGGAAAAAATCATCTGTGTTTTTCAACCAGCAGATCCAGTTGTATCCCCCTTCTTCCCATCACTCACAACCACAGAAAGACCAACACTGGAGCATTATATCTGGTTCCGGTGCTCAGAATTTTAAAAGGATATTGAAAAATTGGAGACGGCACAGAGAAAAGCCACAAAACTAATTTGAGTGCTGCGGAAAATAAATACTTTTACAGTGAGAGATTTAAAAAGTTCAGCCTGTCTTGCCTGTCAGAGAGATGGCTGAGAGATGATTTGATTATAGTGTCTAACAACCTTCACAGGGAGAAAATACCAGATACTAAATGGTACCTAATCTAGCAGAGAAAGGTCTAACAAGACCCAGTGGCTGGAAATTAAAGCCAAACAACTCAAATTAGAAATAAGACACAATTTTTTAACAGTGCGGGTGATCAACCATTGAAATCTGACTATCAGAAGCTGGGACTGGACAACAGATGGATCACTTGATACATTGTCCTGTTTTGTTCATTCCCTCTGAAGCATCTGGCACTTTCAAAAGACAGGATACTGGGGTAGATGGACAATTTGGTCTGACCCCGCAGGGCCATTCTTATGGAACAAACACTCCCAGGAACTGATGGATTCTCTGTCTCTTGATGTTTTCAAATCAAACTGGGTGCTTTTCTAGAACTTGAGCTTTAGCCAAACACAAGTTACTAGGCTCAGTGCAGCACTGACTAGCTGAAATTCTGTGTCCTGTATTACAGTACAATAGTAGGTCAGACTGGATGATCTAATGATCCCTTCAGGTCTTGATAGGAATATCGAAGAGATCCAGATGGATTTTTTTCTTCCGGGGGATCACTGAAAAAACTCACCTCTCAGGTCCTCCCGCAGAATGTTTCTGGCTGGTGTTCACGAGAGAGGTAGATGAAAGCACAGCAATTAGGAAAATACCCTTTTTAGATTTGCGAATGGAGTCAATTTGATCTGGAAGCTGCTGAGAGAGAATAAAATATGCCACCCCTCTTTGTCAATGCCCTTTGGCTGAGAAAAGCCGCTCTTGAACACAATTTCATCAGTGTTTCAAAGCTTTATGGCTTTTTATTGGTGGCTATTTTTCAAGCAGCTTGGGCCATAAAAGTGAGCAGCTCCCAGCACGATGTGCTCGGCTAAGCCTCTGATATTCCAGCTGACCACTTCAGTGCTCTGTTTCCCTTCCCACCAGCGTGGGCCTCAGTTAAGAAGATTCATCTGCATAAGAAGACGGTGTGTGGCTGGGTCTCTCCCAGACCATCTAGATCAGCTCCTCTGCTGCAGCGCCATTGTGTTATTAGTCACAGCCTTCACCGGATTTGGAGGTTATATATCTAAGACGCTACAGAGAAGAGTACTTATTCTCTGCTCCATCACACCGGTGTAACTCCACTGATCATAGAATCATAGAATATCAGGGCTGGAAGGGACCTCAGGAGGTCATCTAGTCTAACGCCCTGCTCAAAGCAGGACCAACACCAACTAAATCATCCCAGCCAGGGCTTTGTCAAGCCGGGCCTTAAAAACCTCTAAGGATGGAGATTCCACCACTTCCCTAGGTAACCCATTCCAGTGCTTCCCCACCCTCCTAGTGAAATAGTGATTCCGAATATCCAACCTAGACCTCCCCCACTGCAACTTGAGACCCTTGCTCCTTGTTCTGTCTTCTGATGTTGAAGACCCAGAGCTCCATGTGGTCTAAACCAGCCTTACTCTATTGGCTTTAATGACATTACACCGATGTAGCAGAGTAGAGAGAGGTGAAGGCTGGTTAGGGTGCTAGCTTGGGAACCCAGGTTCAATCACTGATCCTGCCACAGGCTTCCTGTATCCCTAGGCAAGCCACTTAAGCTCTGATGCTCCCACTGGTTTCAGATACCTTGAGGATCTGGGCCTTAGTCTGTCTATGCTTCTGTTTTCCCATCTGTACAATGTGGATCGTTGCACTTCACAGGGGTGTTACAAAACGAACACATTGAAAAGCGTGAGATGTTCCTTGTTGTGTGAGGATGGGGGCCACATAAATATCTCAGGCCCTCAGAGTCAAATTCTCCCTTTAGTTACACCAGTGTAAATCTGGAGTAACAGTCATGAAATCAGTGGAGTCCCTTCAGATTTACACCAGCTGTTTCATTCTCCCCCCCCCTTTTTTTTTTTCACCTTCCATTGTCATTCACACCTGGGAAATGTTTCTACTGACTCTTTTCAGAGTAACAGCCGTGTTAGTCTGTATTCGCAAAAAGAAAAGGAGTACTTGTGGCACCTTAGAGACTAACCAATTTATTTGAGCATGAGCATGAGCATCCGATGAAGTGAGCTGTAGCTCACGAAAGCTCATGCTCAAATAAACTGGTTAGTCTCTAAGGTGCCACAAGTACTCCTTTTCTTTCTACTGACTCTGGGCATGTGCAAATTTTAGTTACTGGGCATGTGCAAATTTCCCTCTGTTGTAGGTTTTATGTGCAACACGCGGTAAAGAAACAGGTCTACACAATATCCTCAACCAGGGCTCGGTCCAGCGGCCATTGAAGTCAACGGGACATTTGTGAACAGGATCGGACCCTAAATATAAGGGTTCTTCCCCACTCTCTCCAATTATGAACACTCTCATTTTCTATACGAAAACACCAACTCCTCAGGACTACCTGAATTTATATGCAAGACCTAAGAATACAGTTACAAGGCTCAGCTACTTTTCTGTTTGTTCGTGGTGGTAAATTTTGGCAAAGCCAAGGCCCACCCTGTGTATTTTGGCCCTGGCTTTACACATAAGCCACAACTACCAATAGCCAAGTGAAAACAAAGCAAAATAGTCCAACTCTCCCACTTAGCTCATTGAGGTTTTGTTATTTGACTCCGTTTCTGGGAATAAGTCTTGCAACACTTCTGGTTTACAATGCAATTGACAAGCTTGTTTATGTCAGGCCAGTGGCTACTAGTGATTTCCCCCACAGATCAATAAAGCCTGGGGCTGCATTAAGTAGTATGCAGGGAAGATGTGGGTACAATCCACACACCATCACAGTGAAATCGGCAGAGGAGCAGCAGAAAATACTTCTTCTAAGATGGAACCTTCGTTTCTGTGAAAAAAGAAACCACCATCCAAGGACAAGGAAGAAACTGGAGGACGAGCGATTGTTTTATTTTCCAAAGCTTGTGTGAATGTCGGCCCAAGAATAGGAAAGCGGGTCAGGAGGCCTATTGATGTGAGACATATTTGGGCCAGATCCTTAGTAATTTACACCAGCTGAGGATCTTCCCCTTTATTCCTGTTGTTCAGTTGGGTGGGTTTTTATGCTTAAATGCCAAAGAAATTCTGCACTTAGTACAAATCCCAGAGGTCTGTTCAGAACAATAAAATGGAAAGGATTGCTTTTCGTCTTGCAGCACTTTCCTTGGTGGTGCGCATACATGTACAAATGCACTCAGAGCCTCATTGTTTCCTCATTTACACCAGAGGGTTAAATCCCCTCAGTGGAGCGAATCAGAACCGCACACGCTGACAGACACAGTCACCCCAGCATAGACTGTCAAGTTGGACCCAGACCACAAATGCACAGGACAGGAAGGTTGGTCCTGATGTTAGCTGGAGACTACAGAGAGCCAGGTTCAACTTTCTGCTCTGCCTGAAGCTTCCTGTGTAACTGGGGGGAAGTCACTTAAGCCCAGATTTTCAAAGGTACTTAGGCTCCCATGGATTTCAAAGGGATTTAGGAGCCTAAATACTTTTGTGGAACTGTTTCTCATCTGTGATGTGGGGCTAATAGTCCTGCAGTACCTCCCAGCGGCATGGTGATGACCCAGCAAAGACAGTGGGTGTTGGCCCTGCTTCGGGGGGAGGGATAGCTCAGTGGTTTGAGCTTTGGCCTGCTAAATGGTTGTGAGTTCAATCCTTGAGGGGGCCATTTAGGGATCTGGGGCAAAATCTGGGGATGGGTCCCGCTTTGAGCAGGGGGCTGGACTCGATGACCCCCTGAGGTCCCTTCCAGCCCTGATCTTCTGTGATGCTGCGATCCACACCCAGAGCCAGGCTGTAAGCAGCAGCAAAGCGGACCCTGAGTATGCAGTGCTGGGCGGGGAGGGGGAAATGATCCGCCGGCAGTAGCGGGACTTGTGCAAATGTGCAGAGCCTGGAAAAAAAGTGTAAGTCACCCATTCGCCTCGATGGGCCCTGCGCAGCTCCCTCCCTTCACAGCCCTGAAGCGCTTCCTAGCGGGCCCGAGGAGCAATGTAGCCTGCGGGCCGCTGAACAGTTTAAATCCCCCCCCGGGGGAAGCGCGGCGCCAGGGTCCACAGACCGCGGCCTGGTGCCCTGGGTCTGTCGGGTCCCTGCGCAGCCTGAGCCAGCAAAGGCGCAGCGAGCGGACCGACCCAGGCCGGGAGCTGCCGGAAAGCTCGGGGCAAAGAGCTCCCGCTCTCCCCCTTCCAGAGGGGACAGAAAGCGGGCTGGCCCGGTGGGCTTTTTACAGTCAAAGCGCAGCTTGCCAAGCTCCCGGGCTCGGATCCCGCTCTTTCTCAGCCCCCCTTTAAACAGCCCCCCCCGCTTCCACAGGCCGATCCTCGGCCCCGTCAAGAGCCCCCTTCCCTCCCCAGGCGCAAACTTCAGAACTGGGGGGGGAGGGGATAATAATAATAATAATATAATAATAAAACCCCAACCCACTCAAAAATATCCTGCTCCCCCTTTCCCAGGAGCCGGTTTTCAAAGGCAGCCACCCCCTCCTCCGAGCCCACCCCTTTGCTCGCCTCCAAATTTTGCAAAATCTCCCTGATCTCCCAGGGGCGGAGGGGGGGGGGATATTACCCTAGAAGATCTGTTTCTGTTTCCAGCCATGCCAAGCCCCCGGCCCGCATTGCATTTTATACGCGGGGCCATGTGGTTCCCGTGCAGCCCCTCTGAAAGAAACCCCCCTATCAGGCATGAGCTGAGACCAGCGGGGAGGACTGGCTGCTGGGGGGGGGTGGGGGGTGGGGGGAGGTGTGGACAGCTAGCCCTGTGGTTCACGGTCTGAGGGTCACATGGTGGCTGCCACTAGCCAATGGGATCCTGCCCATGCTGGTTCTTATACCTGCCTCTTTGCTCCAAAACCACACACATTCCCTGAGATCTACTCAGGCTTGCACAGAGGGGGAGCAGAGAGAGGAAGAGTTCGCATCAAGAGCAGGATTATGTCTCTCTCTCTCACATACACAGGAAGCCCTGCTCTACCTTTGCAGGGAAAGAGACCCTTTTCATAAACGAGCTGAAGGCACCCATTCACAGCCACGGGGAGCTATATATACCTAGGCGGGCAGAGCAACCCTAGAGATATTTCCCTCTCCAAAAAATAAAAGAGAAACGCACACAGCTCCACTCTGCGAAAATGTGAGGCTTTCCCCTCCTGCTCTCCAAAGATCTCGATCGCTATTTTCTTGCAACTATCACCCCTTTCAAAAAGAACAAAAACAAAAATCACCACCCCTGGCAGAAGCCTGCTGCTTCTGCAAAAATAAAATAAAACCCATCAAATGATTTGATTCTCCAAGTTACAAATATATCTATCTATCTCCAGCAACAAAATTAAATCGGGGGGCATTATTTCGTTATTATTTAACTCACCCCCCACAAAAAGAACCCACCCCCAGTATAAAAGAAGAGCTGCTCCGCTCTCTGTCCTAGACTCCTAACCAAACCTCGAGCCTTTGCTCAGGGGAAGACGGTGCCTTTTCTTGCAGCTTTATGAATGAAACTGACAGACAGCTCGGAGTCAAGTTCCTGCAGTGAAACTAACAAGCTGGTAAATTTCATCGGTGCGGGTTGGTTGGGGGGAGGATTTTAGTACAGGGCTGGGGGGGGGGGAGGCGGGTGGAAAAAAAGGAAGTTCTAATCTCCCGATTGTCTTGTCTTGTGTGTGAGTGTGTGTTGGTTGAAGCGGCAGGGTCGGTGTGTTTTGAAGGCAACAGTACAAACTTAGTCTACCCTGGGAAGCTGGTCGATTCTCCCCGGTGAAAAGTGTACAGCCCTTCTCCTTTTCCTTTTTTTAAATCCCCTCTTGTCTGGGTGGAAGTAAACAGACCGTCCGCATGTTCATTTCCTAAGTGAGTCTAAAGCAACAGCAGCGGCAGCAAGCGGGAGAGAGAAAAGCAGCAACTTTGACTTTACTGGGCTGGGGTGATTTGATTCTTGGTTGAGGACAGGGCAAGAAGCGTGTGTGTGTGTGTGCAAATGGAAAAGCGCAGATTTTGGAAAATGTCACGGAGTAAGTGAAAAGAGTTTTTACTGCAACATCTAAAATAAACTATTTGGGGGGGGGGGGGGAAGAGCAGCTCTTCAGCCCATACCCAATTGGCTTTTTGAAACTGCAGATCCTTTGAGACAGTGAGAGAGAGAGAGAGAGAGAGAGAGAGAGAGGCAAAAAAAAAAACCCGAATTTGTAACGAAAACACATTGCATCCAGGGAAGGTTGGCAGAATAAACCTCTTGTGGAGCTGAGCTGCCCTGAAATATACAAGCAAAAATACCCAGCAGCACTCCTGTTTGCCTAAACGTAATTGCTAAGTGAAAATATTTCCAACTTTTTTTAAAAAAATTGTGACTTTCTGATTTGTTTGCTTGCTTAAAAAAAGCTTTTTTTTTCAACCCCCCCCCCAACCTAAAAGATAAAATTACTAGATCTAAAAATAAAGCAGTGGTTAACAGCTCCCCCCACCCCTTCCCACTTCTCTCTCTCTTGCTGTGTGTTTGCCTTTGACAAAGAAATTATTTGAACTTCCCTCTGCCTCATAAAAAGGAAGCAGAATAGCAGTTTTGACATATGGATGTGATTTTTCTGCTCTGAGACAGATGCACACACAAAACAAACAGCACCAGGAACTGCTGCTCTGACTGAACTGGGTGTTGGTGCTCCCTTCACATGGACTTTTTCCCTACATTTCTGAAACTGCAGAGATTTCCAGCCATGAGAAAGCGAAGCAAAGGACTGGGGTTTCTTGTCATGTGCCTCTCTGGCTAAAACTGTGGAAACAAACAAGCAAATAAAAAAAAAAACTGGGAAGTCAAGAAAAAGAAAAGAAAAAAAATCATCTACGACTGGATCACTGGAAGATCCTTCGTCCTTCTACTTCCCTTAGAGATCGTGGATGCTGCAATAAGTCTCTTGGATATGGGATCATATTTGGTTTATCACAGCCTGGGTTTGATCCTCTGCTGCTCGGTGTTGAGTTCTGTCTATGCTCTGGTAAGTTGCTAAATCTTTCTCCGGCACATTCTCGAGCAATTGTTTCCTTTAGCTGAGGCTGTTTCCTTGATGAGTAATTTACTGTATCAGGATTTAGAAACAGCAAAGCGCTGGCTTTTTAGACGAATGGTTGATTTTGCTGGCAGATCTTTTGCACTGAGTCCTTGCTGCTGTTAGTCCGAAAGCGGCTACGCCAGATGAAATTAAAATGACTGTACTTTCGGAAGAATTTTCATTACCCATTTCCAAATTACTTTGACACTGATTTGAGCCAGCTACTGGAAATAATTTCTAGGATCAGCCCCACTCCACCCACTACCGAAAAGCATCCTATTAATGGGGACAAAATGTTTGTCCACTGTTCCGGATTACAATGTTAGTCTTAATTTAATCATGTTCAAGCTTAATTTCAGCAAACAGTTGCTTTCTGCTCTGGGAGTGACTGTACAGTAGAATACTGGATCCGCTTTGCAGTCCAAAACGTCAGCGCATGGATGGCACATGGTTTATACTCAGGGGAATGAAAGTAGTATTAACCCTATATCATCTAAGAGTGTGTTTCATCTGTGAGTGTGTACACGTACAATATAGAGCGATTTTGTATGGTGAGACGGCTCTTACATGGGGAGCTAATCTCTATAAAGACAACTATCTTCCTGAGTGGAACAAAAAGGTTTATGTCTCAGGGTGGTACAGCCAAAGGCGACTTGCTCTGCTCATCCTTATGGACGAAGCTAAATGTCACAAGGCATCAGGTTTTGTACATCAAAAACCACACTGTGTGCTCCGTCAGCCACTAGATACAAGGCTGTTACATGCGTCTTCCTTGCCCTGGCGTTGTTATTGCTGATCATGTCTGATGCTGGGCAAATGGGTAAGGAGGTCTGGGGTGACTGCCTACGGTCATGTCCGCTTTAGATGCAGACAATGAACATTGCTTAGAATGGGATTTAGTCCCCTGGCCCTCACTCAAAAAAAATGCCTGTTGAAATTCACTGGGGAGTTTTGCCTGTGTTAAGGACTTGGACCCATTGCTCGGGGGTGCGGCAGAAGGTTCTGCATAACGTAGCTTTATATTTTGTTGGTGTGTTGTGTTGTTGGTGTGTTGCCCATGCAATGGCTGTGAGTGAAACAAGAAAAACCAACCAGCACCACAGACATTCAGACTATCCCTAGACTCGCCCATCTCTGCCTCTTGAGGGATAGGAACTTAGCCGTATTTGAAAGAAAATCAGTGCACCATTGCAGAGATGTGCCAGCCGTGGGCCAGTGGCTGTAGAATGCGTGGGATTGAAACGGCTGATGTCTGATCATGTTTCTTCTCCCCGGGTCCATAGATGCTGGAACTAGGGGTGCACTGCACCCCCTGACTTGAAGTGGTTTCCATCATATACAGGGTTTACAGTGGCACCCCCACTATAAAAATTGTTCCAGCACCCCTGCCTGGGTCTGATGTTGAACAGACCAAAAGCCAGCATTGTCTGTGACTTCCAGCCCACTTGGGGTTATATGATTATAGTTAAATATGTGCCACCTGCTAACATCACATTTCTCAGACCTGCTCCAATAGAAGTCAACAGCAAAACTCCCATTGACTTCAATAGGGGCCCCCGGCGGGTGTTGATGGAGTATGGTGACTTGAATCTGCTACATCTGTGTTGCCACAAACCCTGGGAGCGAGCATGGGCAGGAAGATATGCTGTGCTGGCCATTTCAAGCCTCCCCTGCTCCCCACCACACTGACACACACTGATTCTGCTACCCATGCGCTGCAAAAGCCTTGTGATCACAGGGTTAACGAGCAAACAGGCTGTCTGAGTTCTTGTGGCTTTTTAATGGCTATTTTACCAGTGAATTATTCATTGACAGAGACCGGAGCTAGAGAGAAACCCCAGCAAACAGACAACTTCAGTTCATATACTCTGGGATTAACTCTGCAGCATTGCCCAGAGACGGAGATTCTGGCATGGGATTGTTGTTGATTGTGCTGGTACTCAAAGTTTGATTCTGCTCACGTGCTGGTATATATCAAGAATAAGTCCACTGAAGTAAACGGAGACACTTGCGTAAGTGCAAGAGACATCAGATCCGCTGTCCTTTCAGGGGGATCTGCACTCTCGCTGGCTCTTAGCATTGTCACCGTTCACTCTAGTTGCATGCAGAGGGCCAGATTCACTGCTGTGTTACTCCAGTGTCACTCTGGTGTAATTCCATTCATTTCAATCAGGCGCATGCGGAGCTGCAGGTTCAAAACACCTCAGCTGCTCTTAAAACACTTCAGCAAAGACAGCTAAGAAAGTTGCCTGAGGGACTTCAAAACTGCCTTATAATCCATTGACTGGGAAGAAATTCTTTATTCCTCTCACCTCCTACTTAGGAGGAACACAGGGGTTATGATCCTGAGTGTTAAAAGTATGTCGTGTTGCTGAACTGCAACCTGCAACACAGAGCCGAACTTTATCTCTGTCGGGGGCCCGATTTTTAACCTACTCTGAAAACGAACATGAACAGTGCTGTGTGGTATTAGCAACTTGCATTGACAGAGTGTCTTTCATTGCTCCAACACGGCAGTGATAGGGGCCATATATGTAGCTAGATAGAAGCTAAAGGATTCCAATTTGTTTAATAGACTATTCTCAGGCAGGAATCACTGAAACGCAGCCACCTCTGGGGTGTCTGGCGGTGATCACACGGCATAACAGCAACGGATTCGGGGCAAGAGATATTTTGGCCACAGACTCTGGGACAGATCTTTGCTAAAAGTGGCATGTGACCTTTAATGTCCATGCCCAGCAGATGGGACCTTGGTTAACAGACTCCCAGCCAGCGAACTTGGTTTATCAGTTTCCAAAGGACAAGGGGCTACACTGAACGCCCAGGATTTGAAGCTGTGGCTCTGGAGAATCCAGGGACTAGGTTCTGATCACTTTGACTTCACTGGGATTTATCCCATGGAAGCTGAGATCAGTGCATGGCCCCAGGTATTTTAAACCAGATGCTTAGATCGCTAACCCATCCCCTGAAACTTTGAGTTAGACCAGTCATTCTCAAACTGTGGGTCGGGACCCCAAAGTGGATTGCGACACCATTTTAATGGGGTCATCAGGGCTGGTGTTAGACTTGCCGGGACCTAGGACAGAAGCCGAAGCTGGAGCCCAACTGAAGCCCTTGGGCTTTGGCTTTGGTGTGTTCCCTGCCTGGGGCAGCGGAGCCTGGGTGGGATCAGGCTTCAGTCCCCCCTCCTGGGGTCGTGTAGTAATTTTTGTTCTCAAAAAGGGGTCCCAGTGCAATGAAGTTTGAGAGCCCCTGAGTTAGACCATTAAAGAGTGAATGCAGGGGAGATTGAAATTAGGGCTGTAAAGGGCTATACAGTATGTTCTTCAGCACCTACATGTGACGGGCAACGTCTTGGCTGCCTGAACTGCTTTTCAATTAGCTTTAATGTTGTATACGGATAGGATCTTTCAGCCTCAATTGCAAGGCAATGGCATGAAATCTAGCGTGCGGTGTAGGTAAGAGACAGGGCTCTCAGGGTTAAATACTCCTCTCTCATTATCCTGCTGCAACTCCACTGCGCCTGATTCTCCACTTATTGACATGGGTGTCTATCAGGAGTAACCCTGCAATGGAGTTGCAGCAGTGTAAAACGGATGCAGGTGACATCAGAATCAGGCCTGGTGACTTTAATGAGGTGGCGGGACCATCAGAGGTCTGGATTCTAATCTTTTACTGTCTGTGCAAAATAAGGCTTTTCGGGTGGAATTCTGCTCTTGGTCCCACTGGCATAAACCCAGAGAAACTGCACTGTTGTCAGTGGAGTTATTCCTGATTTACGCCCATGCAAATAAGACCAGGAGTTGGCCCTTGTGCTGTGTTCATACAGGCTGGTGCGTTTGTGCCTGCGTGGTGGAGATAAAGTTTATGAACTTTGCGGGACGGTCATACGTCTCCATATGGAGGGAGACGGTTTGGTCTGAGCTGCAAAGTCCTGAAAATAAGGGATTTGTAATAGAAACGTTGCATGCACCAGAACCGCTGTGTGAGGGATGTCACTGACTACAGCACAGGACAAGTGGAGACCTCAAACACTACATTTTAATCCTAAAGGGGAGTTTTAAACAACCCGCGAGAAGACTTCCCCAAAAACCACCACAATAAAAAAAGCCCAGGGATTTTTTCCAACTGTTTCCCCTTCTCTCTCTTTTAACCTGGCTGCTTTAAGTGCATTTATCATCAGAAGAGATGCTCTGTCAAAAACCACTGTTGCTGCATTCCACATTTATAATCTCTCGCCTGGCTGCATGGCAGAGCAGCTCAATCGTTTTTGTAACTGTCAGCACCAGGGTCCCTGAGATTGGAAAATCTCGTCATGCTCTTTGGGCCGCTCGTGTTGTCAGCATCGCTAAAAAATCAGAAGTAAAAGTTGCCAATTTAGCTGAGGTGCCAGGCAGGACAGACTCTTGTCCTGCCATAGCTTTTTTTATTTTAGGGTGCTTCATGATTTGCAGGAGTTTCTGGACCAGATTCCCAGATGATAGACACCAGCGGGGAATCTGTCCGTTTGTGCACAAATCAGCTAGGACTCAGTGTATCTAGGGCAGACTGATTTTAAGGAGGTGTTGTTTTTACCTCTTTGCTTTTCTGATTCGAGCCATGTCTTTGTGGAATTTGGCAACGGGAAAGGCTAAATTACTTAAATTACAAGATCTCTGGGCAAGGACTCTCTTTTTGTTCTGGGTTTGTACAGGGCCTAGCGTAATGGATTCCTGGTCTAAGACTGTGGAACCTAGGCATTATGGTAATGCCAATAGTAATCACAGAGTTGACTGATTGCCTTCTTCCTTAAATAATTTACAGCTAGAAGGAACGGATCATCATATTCCGTCCCCATACACTGTCCAAAAAATCACATCTAGAGAAGCTGTAATGCTCAGCTGTCCAACTTCATTAAAAAGGCAGCCCTGAAGTGCGTAAAACAATGTCTGAAATGTTCTCTTTTTTTCACACTTGGGAGACCGCTGACCCAACCATAGTATATTTACGAAAGATAAAAATTTTGTTATTGTGCTTTGGGATTAACAGATATCCCTGAACTATAAATACTATAAACCACAAAATACAAAGCAAACAAGCCTCGGCGCTAGACTATTGTGCAGGGTGTGACTTACAAGCCAAGACGTTCCGAGTTCCCATGGCAAATCCAACCTGAACAAGCTACATTTGGCCTATGTGTTGCTGCCCTTAAAGCGAGAAGAGTGCAAGGGATAAATGACTGAGTGACGAGGATGTCGAGCTACAAACGAGTGCTGGGCGTGAGCTGTTACACAGAGATCTGCACATTTCACATCCACCCTTCCCCAACCGACAGATCAGGGCTTTGTTGTTGGTTTTTGACTTGCCACAGCAATAACATCCGGTGGCAATGTGCTTTGAGAGATCAACATTGTTGTTTATGCTGTGGTGGTTTCAAGAAGCCCTGGTCAAAGCTTAGGACCCCCAGTGTGCTAAGAGCTGCACACACAACCAAAACAAAGCCAGCCACTGCCCAGAGATGCCAATTCTCCAAACTTTGTCGCAAGCCTTGTGATATTTGATGTTTTTCTTAAATGTCTGGCTCCTGGAGTCCTGACTCTCCGCTTTCATTTAAAAAAAAAAGTTTCTGACCCTGGTGGTTGAGGAGAAAAGCTGGAATTAGCAACCCCCAACGGCACATAAAAGAACCCCAGATGTCTTATTCTTCAAAAATCTTGTGATTTTTAAGCTGATCTCCCATGGTGGGGGACCTGACTTGTGATTTTTGGACCCTCCATGTTGGCAACGCTGATTAAAAGTACTACACTATTGCACTCCACTGTGGCCTGGGTTATGCAGAGGTCAGAAGATGATCCTAATGGTACCGTCTGGCTTCCAAATCTTATCACAAAATCCTAGTCCCATTGAAGTCAGTGGCAAAGCAACTTCTGATTTCAGTGGAATCAGGATTTGACCCTATGAATTAACACAGGAGCTTGGGACTATTATTAATGAATTGTACAGTCTGATTTTAGAGTATACTTAGTCCTGCCTTGGGTGCAGGGGACTGGACTAGATGACTTCTCGAGGTCCCTTCCAGTCCTATGATTCTCTGATTTTACGTCTCCAACAGAGGCAAATTTAAAGCTGCCCCTTGTAAGCATGTGTCCTTATTAAGAGGCCACGTCTACACTACAGAGACGGTCCCAGCAAAGCTACAGCCGCATGGCACCCTAGTGTAGACACACTCAGCGTAGTTACGTCCACACTGCGGGGCATAGTGTGGCATAGCTCTGTCACTAACGGGTGGGATTTTTTTCACAATCCTGACCGATTTATCTATGTCGGTATAAAATTTAAGTGTAGATCAGGCCTGACTCTCCTCTCACGTAGGGCTGGTCTACATTAGAGAATTAGATTGACCCATCTACATCGCTCAGAGGGGTGTGTGTGAAAAATCCACACCCCCTGAGCTACATAGTTAAGCCAACCTAAATTCCTGTGTAGACAGTGGTAGGTGGAGGGAAGAATTCTTCTGTCAGTTTAGCTACCACCTCTCAGGGAGGTGGATTAACTACAGTGATGGGCGAACCCCTCCCGCAGAGTATTTATCTACTCCGTCGACTATGTAATTTCCTCATCCCCACTAGTACCGGGAAGCCTTTTGCACACTGATCCCTCTGCCCTGCACTTACCCTCTGAAATGGACACGATCAAAAAGAGAAAAACCCAGAGATCTCCATTTTGGGTAGGCTGCTTCTCTGCATAGGCAGAAAGGTTTCTGTATCCACTCAAATCGTGACAGGGGCGAAACTGGGTCCCTTTGTGCGACTGCAATGCAAATAATAAATAGGAGGAATAATAATCACAAAACCTAGATAGGTTCATTAGGGCAAGTGAAGTATTAAGGAAACAATTCACCAGGATCAATCAAAACCCTATTTAAAAATGTTCAGAGCAGGGAAGAAGGAATTCCCTCCTGAAACACTTAATATCGTCTTGTTTACTGGAACACAACTCATCCTCAGCAATTTGGATGCTTCAGGCTGGAATATTCAAGACCATGAGCCGGCTCTTGAGAGCTATTATAATAAAGACTTACTTTTATGTTGCAACTTCCATCAAAGACACCAAGCAGCAAATGAATGAATCCTCGGCTGATGTGCAGCCACCTCTGGGGCGGAACGTGGCAGTTCTTGAGCAATGCACAGTAACACCTACTAAAAGGCAGCAAGCGAAGATGAATCTTTTATCCAGTTGAGCCTGCAGGCAGGGTTTAGCTAGCAGAATGGAATTCACGGAATACAATTTGGGCAGAATAATATATGGGGCCGGTGACGGATGACAGCAGTGCCCCACGTTCTGCTCTCAGAGCCACTTGGTCATCACCACTGCTATCCTTGAGGACACGCAGGTGTAACTAAAGGCAGAATTTAACTCAGCCTCTCAATTGCTCTGCTAGGGAATAGGAATTCGTATTTATCCTGCATACACGTAATCCGAGCCCTTTCTTTTCAAATCATTGCAAAGGCTCCACTTAACTTCAACGGACTTTGCATCAGGCCTTATATATACTAAGGGGGTAGGCCTTAGCATATTTTGGTTTGGGGGTGCTTTAATTTCCGGGTACCTATTCGAGGCCTCTTAAAGGGCCTGATTTCCAGGAGGTGAGTTTTCTGAAGGTCAGGATCCTCTCAAAGTTTCTCCGACCGGGCTCCCAAAATCACTAGCCCCTTTTGAAAATTCAGGCCTTAAACATTGCTAAAGATCTTCAGAATCAGTGGGCTGTTGGTAAGAGAATAAATTAAGCTAAACTCGTCAGGGCAGAGGCTGTCTTTGTTCTGTATTTACACAGCACCCAGCACAATGGGACCCTGGTTTGTGATTGGTGCGACCACAATACGAATAATAAATACTAACTACATCTAGCTTAAGGCTGAAGCATGCTGTTTTACAGCTAACTTATACATTCTAAGCAGTGTCCTTCTACGCTCCTGGGAGAGCCAGGTGGTAGGTCAGAGATTCCACCCTATGTTTCTTGCACAGCAGGGGTACTGCATGCTAGTAATGGTCCTGGAGCCAGCCCGCCTTTATTCCTCTATCAGAAAATATAAGGAGAAAGCCCTTGTGAGATTTCACTGCTGGAAACTGACAACAGTTCATTCCTTTTTAGATTTCCCGACAGCAGCATCACAGAATTTATTTCTCCACAGATTTCTTTGTATTGATGCCCCCCATAATGCATCTGGGTTGCTCCTCCTTCAAACACTTTGCTTCCCTCTCGTACACACCCACTGGGTGAGATCCTCAGCACATGTAAATCAGCAAAGCTCTGTTGGAGTTTGATGGCAGGGTGCTGATTTACACCAGCTGAGGATCTGGCCCGACATACACACACACACAGACACACTCACTCATTGGCCTTCACACTTCTACCCTCTCACACAGATACGGACATTCTCACCTGCACACAGACATCACCGACTTATGCTAACTAGACATAAACGGGGTCTAAAGAGATTTGAGGTTGTCCATGTAGGGATTTGCACTAGTTTAACTACATTGATTTAAAAATCAATTTGATTTTAAACTGGTGCCAGCTTCACGTGTATCTGAGGGCTCTCGCTTTTGCATGCTCACATACATTCAGGTGCCAGTTTTCAAAGCCAGGTCCCAGGGGCACACTTATATTTCTCTCACACACACACACACACACACTGTCATGCTCACACACGTTTTCACATCCAAACCTAGCACAGACGCTGCCCACCGTGTGCTCAGGAACAACACCGAGACACTCGCACATGTCACCGCCAACATGGGACAGGGAATCTAGTGTAGACTGTGGAAAGGATTAGAGGGAGGCTATTCACCAACATCTCTTTAACTTCCCATGTCTCTTAACAGCCCTTCTTGTGGATAACTAGCCTCTGAAGTCCAAGTTAGGTGTCCCGGGATGTCTTGATCATGAGGGGGAAGGGGAATAACTATGGTGAACACAAATGCACAGATATGGACACAGAACGACTAGGTCACACGTGGGTGTAAATAACACGGTGATGGGCACGGATAGAGATGAGAAGGGGCGTTCTGCACCAGGGTCAGATTGAGGCTCGGGAACTAGAGGTCCGTGCCTAGAGTGTGTAGGGAAAGTACAGAACTGAGAGGAAAGGCATTCCACGTTGAAGCGTAGGCACTATGGGGTGGGTGCATAAGTTCCTGGCTTCTGGAGTCCCGCGACGAGGTCAGAATCTCAGCGTTCATACCTTTCTAGCCCTCACGGTCCCACCGCAAACTTGAAAACGTGACCTGAGTGCAACGGACCCGGTGACGTCTGCCGGAGGGTGTGTCTGGGCCACAGTCAGCGGTGAGATTGCCGCACGTCTGGGCATACCTCAGCTGGCTTTGATCTAGCTCGCTCTGATAACAAGAGCAGTGAAGCCGCAGCAGCAACGAGGCACGATACCAATCCACCCCAGACTGTACCAATCCACCCCAGACTCGGCGCATGCTCGAGCAGCTAGAGCAGGCTGCTGCAGCTACATCGCGATGGCTAGGGGAGCTCGCTGGAGCAAAGCTAGCTTGGGGGGTGCCGACGCATGCTGCAGCCACACCTCTGACTGCCGCGTAGACGCAACCTGAGTCTGCAGAGAGCCTGAAACAACAGCTCTGAGAGGGGAAATTGGCCAGTTTGTCATAGTGGGATGTCTTCATCTTCTTGGGGACCCTGACCTCTTCCAGACCTCACCAGCTCCCTCATTCCTATGCAGGGGGCCAGCAGAGAACAATGGGCAGCTTGCCTCGGGAGATCTCAAAGCACTTATCAGCCAAAGCAGTGTGGGCGTGGCAGTGCGAATGGCAGCTCGGGCTAGCCGGCTGAGTACAATCCCACCACTCCCCTGGGTTAGCCTGAGCCACTTTGACGATGCTATTTTTAGGTTTCAGAGTAGCAGCCGTGTTAGCCTGTATCCACAAAAAGAACAGGAGGTCTTGTGGCACCTTAGAGACTAACCAATTTATTTGAGCATAAGCTTTCGTGAGCTACAGCGGATGCATCCGATGAAGTGAGCTGTAGCTCACAAAAGCTTATGCTCAAATAAATTGGTTAGTCTCTAAGGTGCCACAAATCCTCCTTTTCTTTTTGATGCTATTTTTAGGTGCTAGTTTGAGCAGAGCTAGCGCATGTATGTCTGCCCGAGTTGGGAAATACGCCCCTGGCTACTGTTGGGATGTACCCAGACTCACAGGGTGACGGAAGATCACAGCTGGGAACAGAAGTTCTTTTTCAAGGCTCCCGGTCCAGTACCTGATCCACTGGCTTCTGGTCCTGAAAATCCCCACTGACTGAGGGGACTGTGCAGTGTGTTTGTTCCATGTCTGGGCACTAACACACACACACACACACACACACGAGAGCAAAGGAGAAATTGACCATAAACTGACCTCTCTAGTTTCACCTTCTAAGCTGATTGAAATGCAGAACCAAACAGCGGATAATGCCCAAGCTGCATTTGATTGTTTAAATGCTTTCCATTGTAATGATCTCTGGTGTCAGTAGCATACCAGGTAAGGCCAGCTCTTTAATACCCGATTTGTATCTGAAAATCACCCATAGATGAGTCAGTGTTTGTGAAACAGGTTAAAGATGTGAATTGCTAAGTCAGCGCTAAGCAGTATCTTTAACTTGCCAGAAGGCTTTTCCCATGGATGTCCTGGTATTGTAACTTATCCGGGTTCCTTGATGTTATCTTAACCCCTTTTCACACACACCCTACTAATCATGTATTTAAATTCTCTCTCTCCATACACGCTATCTATCTATGTTTTTAACTGTAGGTTTGAGGAATGAAAACAAGCTAAACATCATCCATTTAAGGGCCTGTTCCAAAGTTCATTGGAGTCCACAGAAAAGCTTCTGTCGCCTTCACTGGCCTCTGGATCAGAGCCTAAATATCTGTATGTCAGCATAGATTGGTTAGGTGCACACACAATCCAGCCCAGGCAAGGCGGGTATTTGTAAGGACCGGCCCCAGGCAGTAGGTGTGAGAACTCAGTATCTTGGGAGAACAGTGAGGCACAAATGGACGATACTTCAGTTTAGCTAGCCAAGGCTGATGGGTGAGAGCGGGGAACTGGGAAGCAGGTAATCTATTTCCAACTCTGCCACTGACTTGCTTTGTGACCTCAGGCGAGTCACTTGACCTCTATCTCTCTGCCTCAACACCTCCATCTGTGAAATGGGCATGACAATCGTGTTCTGACAGCTCCTCACACTGAGGCTTAATTAATAAACTTTCCAAAAAGGCCATGGGATCCTCCAATGAATGGCACCCTGAATGTGCAAAGCATGAGGATTCCAAAGCATCAGTTACGGGGGTTAGAAGGAAGAGAATGGAAAACGCCTTGAGTTACAGCAATCAGGATGCTCTGGCACATGAATTCCCACCTCTGCGCATTAAGTCATGGAGCTATGACAGTGATGCTTATGGTATAAATGGTTAGATAGATAGCTCGATTGGAGATAGGCCTAACCCAAACCCCAGCATTCACCGTGGCAAGTTTTGGGGTTCAGAAACTGAACCCAGATTCCAGCTTGGTCCATCTCTCCTAAGGAAACCCAGGACTGCTGGTTTCAAAGTACTTTGCAAAACCATCGGCCACACCAGCCTTCTGAGCCAACGCAAAGCTTTTTGGGATCTCCTGGCGCATGCATATCCACTCCGCATATCACAGTGCTGTCCTTCATGTAATTACCTGCCTTCGCCATTCGTGAGCACACCACAGGGCTGATTCCTACCCCAAAGCCATCGGAATCCATCAGTGACTTCCTACCCTGCCTCACCCTCTGGGCCAGACATTAATGACCCTCCCGATAGTGAAAGGAGGAAAAAAAACCCAGAAGATCCACAATGGGCCAGATCCAAAGCCCAGGGAAGTCAATGGAACAACTTCAGTGGGCTTCCGATTTGTTCCCAATATCCTGCCTCCTCTTGCCCACAGTCCCCTGCTTCCTCCATCGATACCCAGCTCCTTCCTTTGATATGAGGGACAAAATCCCCTTCGTTTTGTAGGAAGGTGATTGCTAGACTCAAAGTGGCTTTGGATCCTGGCTCTGGACAGCCAGCCCCATAGGTGCTGACTCTGTGGGTGCTCCTGGGCTGGAACACCCACGGGGAAAAAATGAGTGCTCAGCATCCACCAGCAGCCCCGCAGCTCAGCTCCTTCCCTGCCCCCCAAGTGCCTCCCGCCTGCCGCAGATCAGCTGTTCAGTATCGTGCAGGAGGTGCTGGGGAGGAGAGGGTACACTAGGGGGAGGGGGTGGGAAGAGGTGGGGCATTAGGGTTGCCAGTTTTGGTTGGACTCATTCCTAGAGGTTTCGTCATATGACATAAGCTTTAATTAAAGATTGATCTTTAATTCGGGAGACTCCAGGACAGTCCTGGATGGTTGGCAACCCTTCGGGGCAGGGGTCGGCTGAGGGTGGGGCCTTGGGGGAAGGGGTGGTGTGGGGGCAGGGCCTGGGGTGGAGCAGGGGTCAAGCATCCCAGGGGAAATGAGGATGCTGGTGCCTGTGGCCAGACCCCTCGCACCTCTACAATGAAAATGAATGTCTTGTTTGTCCTAGCAGGGCTTTAAGAGCGGGATCGATAGAACCACATTGCCCAGCAGATCTATGCCATGGTTAGCAATCAGAGAGGCCGCTCAGTGCAATAACAAGACAGCACAGAAGAGGGGGATGATAAAAGCTGGGCGTTCTAAGAGACGCTCAGAGGACACAATCAGGGCAATCGATGTTGCCTGCTTATCAAGAGCTCTCAGATTACCAAGACTGTTCGCCTCTGGAGAACTGATTTCTCCCAGGCTTCCTTCGAGCTGCACGTTCTGCCGTTGTTCCCCGGGTTGTGCGCGTTTGGCTCGCTGGTTCTAAAATGGCTGCTCTGCGGCAGGATGGTTAGCTCCGAAGGCTGCTTTCCTGGGGCGGGGTGGGGGGTGTCTTTGGACAAGTCACTTAAACCTCTCTGAGTGTAAAGTGGGTGCAAGGATGCCTGTGGATGGATCATTTGTGGGGAATGAAGCCAGGGCCTCTGGGTCCAGGGACAGAGCCTCTGCTTTAGCTTGAGGAAAATCACCAAGTCCTGACTCATAAATCGGTATCTGTGATCTAACCCCTAGAGGGAAACAAAGCACCTCACTGTATTCGCATATGTTGCACGGGCTTATTAATAGATAGGGGGCTACCCAATTCGTGGTTCTTTTTGGTCAGTAAATTTTTTTAAATCGTAAATTTCATGATTTCAAACATTTCAATCTGAAATTTCATGGTGTGGTAACAGTAGCAGCCCTGACCCAAAAGGGAGTCGGGGTGTCGGGAGGTTTGCGAGGTTATTGTCGGGAGGGTTGTGGAATTGCCTTCAGAGCTGAGCAGCTGAAGAGCAGCGGCTGCTGGCCGGGAGCCCAGCTCTGAAGGCAGAGCTGCTGCAGCGCGGAAGGAAGGGTGGCCTGGGATGGGATTGCAACCGTACGTCTGTGCTGATGCCTTCAGAGCTGGGCCCTTGGCCAGCAGCCGCCACTCTCGCCTCACTTAAAAACTACTTGCTAACACAATCAGACATAAAAACAGTAAAGTGTCACTGCACGCTGTTACTGAAAAATTGCTGATTTTCTCACTCTTGACATAGAATTATAAAATAAATCAATTGGCATATAAATATTGCCCTTACGTTTCAGTGTATAGAGCGGTATAAACAAGTCACTGTCTGCATGAAATTTTAGTGGAGATGAATTAATGTGCCCCTTGGAAGACCTCCGCGTACCCCTGGTTGAGAACCACTGGTATAGGGTAAAACTGCACAAAAGACCAGATTTCTCGGGGGAGACCAGATTTCGTGGTCTGTGACATGTTTTTCATGGCCACGAATTTGGTAGGGCCCTATTAATAGTTAGCACATGGGATGTGTGAGGCTTAAGTCAATTAATGTTCACAAAGTGCTTGGAGATCCTCAATTGAAAAGGGCTTCAAAAGGGCAGAGTTATTATTATACTCCCTGGGCCACTCTGGGAACCTTTGCAGGTTATCTTGGCCCGCCTCAAGAATGCCTCTGCTTGCTTTCCCATGGCAGGTGTTGCGTCGTCTGATCTTGGGACAATCCAATCTCTTGTCCTAGGACTTGTCGACGTGGAGAGTTACTGTACTAGCTGTGGGCGTTCGCGACACTGTAGCAGTGTCCTTATGGTGAGTTAGGGGATGTCTACACTACAGCCCTAAGTCGATCAGTGTTTGGTCAACTTACAGCCACTGCAGTAATTACTGCGGTGGCTGATGTCCACCCTATCCTCTTTCTGTCGGTGGTGCGCGTCCTCACTGAAGAGAGGCAGTGTGGGGGGCTGAAAGCCAGGGCTCTCAGCTCAGCTTCTCTCTCCCAGCTGCGAACGGGGGGACAGCTGCCTGGACTTCTCACCTCCCCGAGTGGGGAACCTCTGGGCAGTCCCCCGGCTGGGAGCAGGGAGCTGGGGGCAGCCAGGCTCTAGCGGTCCAGATTTCTTGTCAATTTCACAGCTCCAGCGGGGCTCTTGTGAAGACGGAGTTATTTTGTCGGTGTCGGAGGGTGCTTACAGTGGCAGGACAAGGCTGCACTGTGTACACTGACATAATTAGGTCGACCTAAATTGCCTTATGTCAACCTGACTATGTAGTGCGGTGATCAGTCCTTCGCGTGCAGCAAACTGGTGCGCTGTTGATTCACGCTCCGGCTTACTGGGCAGTAGCTCGCCATGTAGACAAGCCCACAATGTTTCAAAGCATCTAAATACATCAGCTCTTGTAATCAAGAAGATGGGAGAAGAGGTACTGAAGCTAAAGGCCGGTGTTGGCACAAGAACAAATGGAGATAACCAGGCCAAGAATAAATTGAGACTGGAAATGAGCACAAGGTTTCTCCTGGTCAGAGGTGGGAGGTTTCGGGAATAGCCTCCCCCTGGGAATAGTGGGGGGCAAAACAACCTAAATAGCTGGAAGATGGAGCTTGATGTATTTACGAAGGAGATTATAGGACGGGGGTGCCTGTGACAGCAGGGGATGGACTCAAAGACCCAGGAGAGTTTTCCAGTCCTTTGTTCAAAGCAGGAGCAATGAAGCGCCCTAAAAGTGTGTGTGGGCGGCCACTGGTACCTGAACTGTGGCCTAGCCCCCTGCATCACCCCTTCCTCTGAGGCCCCGCCCTCAGGGTGCTCCTTCCCCCAAGGCTCCACCCCCACACCGCCTCTTCTCACAAGACCCCACCCTCCACTTGCTCCTCTCTGCCTCCTCCCCCTGTCGCTTTCCCTTATGGCTGGTAAAAAGTGATGGGGCCATGGCCCCTGGTCTCCATGTTCTGGTATCCCTGGTTCAAAGCAAAGTGTCCCTGCCTCATGGGCTGCTTTGGAGAAGAGAAGGGCCAGATTCTCCCACCAGTGTTGTCATAAAAATAAAGGGAAGGGTAACCACCTGTCTGTATACAGTGCTATAAAATCCCTCCTGGCCAGAGGCAGAACCCTTTCACCTGTAAAGGGTTAAGAAGCTAAGATAACCTTGCTGGCCAAAATGACCAATGAGGAGACAAGATACTTTCAAATCTGGAGGGCAGGGGGAACAAAGGGTCTGTCTGTCTGTCTGTGTGATGTTTTTGCCAGGAACAGATCAGGAATGCAGCCTTACAACTCCTGTTAAGTTAGTAAGTAATCTAGCTAGAAATGCGTTCCATTTCCTTTTGTTTAATGGCTGGTAAAATAAGCTGTGCTGGAGGGAATGTATATTCCTGTTTTTGTGTCTTTTTGTAATTTAAGGGAGGGAGGGATGGATTCTGGAGGGATTCTCTACTTTTTGAATCTGATTACCATGTAAGGTATTTACCATTCTGATTTTACAGAGGTGATTCTTTTACTTTTTCTTTAATTAAAATTCTTCTTTTGATTGCTTTTTCATTGTTCTTAAGATCCAAGGGTTTGGGTCTGTATTCACCTGTGCAAATTGGTGAGGATTCTTATCAAGCCTTCCCCAGGAAAGGGGGTGTAAGGCTTGGGGGGATATTTTGGGGGAAGAAGTCTTCAAGGGGGCTCTTTCCCCTGTTCTTTGTTTAACACGCTTGGTGGTGGCAGCATACTGTTCAAGGACAAGGCAAAGTCTGTACCTTGGGGAAGTTTTTACCCTAAGCTGGTAAGAAGAAGCTTAGGGGGTCTTTCATGCAGGTCCCCACATCTGTACCCTAGAGTTCAGAGTGGGGAAGGAACCTTGACAGGTGTGGATTGGGAGTAACGCAGATGGCGTTACGTTAGCGTACGACCCAGAGAGGCACATCCAGCGCTGAACTCATCAGGGCAGCCATGTCAGCATCACATCCCTTTCCCATGTGCCCAAGCTATTCCAGCCACCATCCCTCTCATCAGATTTGGGTCCGAATCAAGCTCCAGTCAGGGATTTGCCACATCCCAACTGTACCAGGTGGGGCTTGCGATCTTTCCTCATTTTTACTCAGCTGGATAAAGATTTCAGGATTAGACCCAGCACGACTTCTGTATTCCTACTACCCTGAGTCACGCTTTAGCATTGCTCAACTAAGCTAGAAGCATCTCATTGTATGGTTCCACGGCAGGGCATCCGCTTCATTGTCGCTTCATTTCCAGTCATGACTGTTTCTCCATCTGCCTTTTGCCACACACCATAATTGTGTGTTTTTTTTTTTCATTCCCGAGATCATATTCTCTCTCCATGACTTGCCGTAACCTCATGATAGAAACCACAAAGCTCCCAGGGCCAGATCCTCAGCTGTCAGTGAGGCCAGATCCCCAGCGAGAGTAAATCAGCATCGCTCCATTTTGCAGATTTGTTCCTGAGCTCCTGGGTCTGCCTTGCACCGAGGGATGATGACTGTGGGAAGGGTTGAAGATCCAGGTCAGATAAACATCCTAAATATTGAGATGCTTATCTGAACTGCACTCTGCTGTGCTTGGGTTAGCTTTCTTGCGGTTGGCTGGCTGGCTTTTCTTTGGGTTGCCCTACTTATGAAAGTCACGCTTCTTCCTGCATGCACTGAGGTGAGAGCTGCCTTCTTTGTGGCATTTTGGCTATGCCTCCTTCCGATCTAGATGGAGACCGGATGTTGAGAACGGGGCCAGCAGACGTAAAGAAGGTTTCAGACTTCAGAAATGGTGGGGGCTCAGTTGCAGATTCAAGTCAGCTCTTAATTACGCCCGTCTCCAAGCCCTGCTTAGAAGTCGGGTCCCCCTTTAAGGACAGCAACTTATCCTAAGAGATGCTGAGAGCAGTGAAGCTCTTGCTGGCATTATGCACGGCCAGCTGGAACCGGACACAGGGTAAACCAGACCTCTTGCCGCACCTTAAGCGCTGGGTGATCACTGAACGTGGCACCAGGGTCTGAAATGTACGGCCTGACTCTCAGCTTGCCTACACCGATTTTCCCCTGGCGATTTTACGCTCTGATTCTCCACAGGGCCTTGCATCTTGTGTCCCCTCTGCAGAGCGTGTGTGAAATGCTGCCATTCTCAATGGATAGCATTTCACACCCATTTTGCACAAGCATCTGTGAAAACCATAAGCAATCGGGCCCATGGACTTCGCAGGGATTGCTCCTGATTTACCCCACGGTTGGCATGAATCAGGCTTTTGGGCCCAGCTCCTCAGCTGGTGTAAATGAAGCTGATGGAGCCCCGTCAGTTTACAGCAGCTGAGGATCTAGCCCCCGATCAGCCTGTTTATTAACAGGTCTGCGTGCACAGCAGGGTTCCACATGGGGTCAATGCGGGCAAGTTCTCTGGCTTGGCTGGTGGAACTGAGTCAGCATGTCTCCGGGGTAAGGAAGATAAGGGTCCTAAGAACAGTTGAATAAGCAGATCTCTGGCCAAACAAAGGAACAAACAAACATTTGGCTTCCAGCTAGCCATGTGACATAACCAGACTTGTGTCGGGACAGCCTAACTATGTCAGCTCATCTGGGTGTGGCTGGCTCTCCTTGCTATGGTGCTCCCTAGCCTACTTGTGGCTTTGTTGGTCTGGCCCCTTCCCTCACTACCCCCATCCCTCTCATTCCTAGTCCCACGTATTCTAGGGCCCTGTTCTCCCAGTGCAACACTGGCCCTGGGGTTAGAGAATGTGACTCAGGAGATTTGCACATCCATCGTGCACAGTAGTGGGTAACTGGACTGCACGAGTTCTTCAGGCCCAGCGTCCCCAGTAGATCTGCCCTTCCGCCTGTTGTTCTTCTGAAGTGCTGTAGCTACGGGAGGCATTGCAGGGTGGGTGCATGCAGAATGAGAATGCGCCACAACAGGGGTGCTCCCGCCTATTCTGTGTCGGACAGGACCTGCAAGCAAGGGCCCTGCAGGATGTCGAAACACTTCCGCTTCTTCTCTGGGGCCAGGGCAGCATTACTGTGGTCATGTTGCAACTGGATTGCATAGGACACAGCAGGAGGAGACCTGTCAAATCCTCCAGTCCATCTGCTGGCCGACACATCTCACTCCCTTGCCACACGCTCCCAAGCGGCCTGGCCAACCGAGGGCTAATAGTCACAAGGGACAGGCCAGCGTTTCCTTGGGAGATCACTTCACAGCCTACTGGATCTTCTCTGTGTCAGGGTGTTTAACGACAGAAGGCCAGATTGTGATCTCCTCATGCTCCGTGGTGCCTTTCTGCACAAATAGGCCCACCGAGTCCAATAGGACTTTGCATGCCTTATACTTAGATTGCCAACTCTTTGGGGCGGTCTGCCTTTTTGGTCTGTGTTTATACAGTGCCTAGCACAGTGGGGTCCTGCTCCATGGCCTATGCATGAACACACGCCCCTCCTTCTTACTCACTCCATTCGTCGCACGAATAGTTGCCTAACACACGGCTGAGTGAAGACGGGCCAAACCACGAGCAGCCAGCCCGTGCATGGGTTTGTGGCAAGAAGTGTCAGACTTTTCCCTCGCTATGCCTGGTGCAGACATCGGGGTCAGACTTTTCCCTCGCTATGCCTGGTGCAGGGCCCACATGTAGACGCGCTCACGCCTCCTTCAAACAAATGGATCGATCCTGTCACAGGGCAGATTCGATGGCAAGCTCCAGCAATGCAACCCTTAACACACTATCACCGAAACTGGGCTCCTGGCTGCTTTGTGTTGCAGGTGTGAGGCAAAGCAGCCAGAGGGTCCCGGGGAGCCTGGCACATGGTGCTTCCAGCCGTGACACTGGGTGAGATATTGGATAATCCCTCTGATTAAGGATTTTGTTTCACATACACACACACACGTGTGCCGGCACACGTCACTTCCTGCACGGCATTGGGAGGCGGTATCTGACCAGCCACCTGCATTAGAGTATCCACCTGCCGCAGCGGGTGACAAACTCATTCTGTGCACAGGGACAAACTCCTGTTTAGATCCCCACCCCTGGGCAGCAACGTACATTTAGGATTCGGTACTCCCCTTCAATCCACCGACGTCACGGGGAGGTTTGCAAAGGGTGGGCGATGGCCTTTATATTGAACCTTTAGGGCGGGTGTCATGGGGCGCGACTCACCACTGCAGCCCCTCCTGCTGGCTGGGCAGGGAATTAGCACTGTGCCCTCTGCTGGTGGCATCTTGCCCGCTCCCAGGACTGCTGCATCCTCTTCATGACGCTGCCCTCCAGTTGTGCCTCACTGTTCTCCGCCCTTCCAGGGGAATCTGCAGTCTGCTGTCCGGTCACCCTCTTCAGTGGCAGACTGCAGTCCACGGTTGAACCACTTCCCACGTGGCTCCAGCACCCTCCTTGCCCTTACGTCAGGGCCTCAGTCTGCAACCCCCAACAGCCAGCCAGGAGCAGTCTCTTGCTCCCTTGGCCCCTGTTGGCAGCGCTGCTCTGTCCACGGTGCTGGCAGTTCTCTCAGCCCTTCAGGGATCTAGTCCTTCCTTCCTGGGCTCCCAACAGAGAACTGCCCTCCTCTGCTCTGCAGCTCCCTTTTTATGTGGGCCTGCTTTGCCCTGATTGGTTGCTCCCCTCAGCCCTTCGCTGATTGGCTGCCTCCTGTGCAGCCTCCCTAGGGCTGCTTTTAACCCCTTTTCTTCCAGTGTGGGGCAGAAGCCACATCACGGTGGGATTGTCCAAAGGGTCTAACGGAGTTAAGTGACCATCTGCCATGGCATCATGGCACCTAACACCCTTAGGAGCCTTTGAACTCCCCAGACTTCATTATTTAGTGTTTGTTCAGTGCCATTCAGCATCCTGCACTGAGGAAATCCACTCCCTTGTAGGATCACTGCTGTTTGCCCCCTTTGCTTCTCTTCCTTCTTCCTCCATTTCCCAGTCTTTGTAGGCCTCCTCTGTTCATTCCTCTGCAGCAGCTCCCAATTCCAGCTCCCTTTGGGCTTCCCTTCCACCACCTTCCCCATTCTATCCATAATGAACTAGGAGTCAGCACAGACACTTCAGTGGCATTGTTAGAGTTCAGAGTTAACACAACTTCGAGATGAATAAGTGGCAGAGTGAAGGAGTTCACACCTCTCCAAGCTATTGTCTCAGGCTGCCTGAAGATTCAGGCACAATGTGCTTCATCAGCCTGCACTCTGGTTCTCATTTTGCAAGGTTTCCTTCATAGCCCTGTGTATGGTATGAATGAGCCCCAGTAATCCAGGACCAGGGAAAAGATAAATTGTCAATGTAACTTTTTGGTAGTGGACCCAATAGCCAAAAAGAGAAGTGATGTAAAACCAGGTGCAAGAAATAATATTGGCAGCAGCAGTGGCTAAGAATGTGTGGAAGGAAGATAAGCAGACAGGGAGGAAACTAACAAAATACAGGGAGAAAATTAACATACTCAAATATTAACAAATGAAATTAACCAAATTGAAATATGCTGTGCATGTGTGGCACGGGAACAAAGCATGATAGGTACAGGGATTGGTCCTGAAAATAAGCTGGCCAATCAGAAAGTGCATGATGTAACACGGACTGGAAGACACATGCATCCGTGCAGGGGTAAACTAGTATCTAAAGGACTTCATATTGGATTTGTGATACGCCCTGGACTCACCCCCGGATGTGAGTCTGATCAGCCGTGTGTAGTCTTAGTGCATGCCGGTAAAGAAACTTGAGTGACGAATCCAGAGTTGGGCTGAGTTCTTGGGAGCTAGGAGGTTACAGTGTTGAGAGAAATCCCAACACCGCGTGAGCGAGAATCATACTGTGTCTTCTGAACGAAAGTGAGATGCTGCAGAATCTGTGCATGTCGTGTGGGGCACATCAGATGGGACAGATCTAGCCCATGGATGGGGACTAGTTTGACACCTCTGAGCGACTGTATCGGTTTCCAGTGGTTCTCAGCCACTATAGTCGTGTCTGCCTTTAAAGGAGAGAGGCAAAGCAAAGCAAGGTAGCAGTTGGCATGGTGTGACTTTAAGGTCCCATCCTTTGCCTAAATCACCAGGACTAAAAAACAAATGCAGAAACCACAGGAAAGGTGACTTCCTTGACTTTCCAGGGTGCAAGGCGCCTGCTAGCAAAGACATTCCATAAGATGCCAGGTTTTTGATCTCCCACTGCCATCGGCTACTAGGGCTACTGATGCAGGACCTCAGACCAGTGTCGTTTTCATTCCCAGTGTGCGCTCAGGACTCGATTCTGAAACGGGTCTGCACTGGGAGAGGAGACAGCTTTGGGACAGGGAATGGTGTTATTCCTAACAGACTGAAAGAGGAGGGGGGAATTATTGACTCAGCTGAGGAGGGGGAGTTGTGGGGCAGCATTGCTCACCCAGGAGGGGGAGCTGCTCAGTCACACCGGGGAGATGAGAAGGAGCTGCTGCCTTTAATAGAAAGGGGAAGTTGTGCCCCCCCATACTCCATCTTTATTTCAACTTCCCACCCCCCCCCATTTTACAGACAGAGGTGCAGCGACTTGCACATGGCCCAGCCGCAAATCTGTGGCAAATCAGACCAAAACTGACGACTCCTGGCTCCTCAGCCGCTAGCCCACGCTCCAAGCCCTGTCTGATGCACAGGACGGGTGTGCTGCGTCCTTTCCCCAGGCCTGGCCCGGTTCAATCCTTCTCCGATGTACCTTCTCCTGCCCATCTGGCTCTGAGCTCTGCCGGCCCTTAACCTAGCCGTCTGTCCGGCATCTCCCAGCCTCGGGTTTACCCTGAGTCCCCTCACTGGAGCAGCGCGGATGACGGGGCTGCCTGGCCGCGCTGGGAAGACGTCATCTCCCGGCTGTCCGCAGCACACGGAGGGTTTAATGTGCCATCCGCACAGTGGTGGCCTTGTTGCAGCTGCAGCTCGGCAAGCAGAGCCCGGCGCTCTCCTCCCCATGCTGGGCTCAGCCCAGATTTTTTGGAACAGATCCTCTTAAAGAGAAGAAGGGGGGAGGGGAGGAAGGGAGAGCCGGGTGGGGGGCAGTGTTGGCCACATCTGAGGCTGTGGCCCAAATTCTGCTGGCCCGATCCGCCATGTTTACAGAACGCGGCCTGTGAATCAGGACATCAATCAACGTTCCGGGGCTCGGGACAGGGTCAGATACCTGTGGTTTGCTGCACGCCGGCAGAGTTAAATACCTCCAGAGTCACAGTACCGTACACTGCTCATTAAAGCTCCCATCTGCCTCTTTGCAGGGGGGCCAGGGGTGAGAGGAGGAGGGACAGGTAAAGGGGTTAGATGCCGGCTCTAGCAGCAGTAAAAAAAAAAAATCTCAAGATATTTCCCAGCTGCCTGTGTGGGATGCGAGCGGGGAGCCTAACCCCACTTTGCTGCTTTTCCACTCTCCTTTCTCGCGCCTCAGCTGTAGGGAGCTGCCCAGGACTGCTCACTGCCCAAAATAGCTGGCAAAGGAGCACTGGATGTGAAGTGAATGATATTAAAGGGGGAGGAGAGGTTGGGGCGGGAAAGGCACGGGGCTGGGGAGGAGAAACACTTGAAATCCTATCGCACTGGGAAAGAGAATGAGGCGGGCCCTTCCGTCTTGTTCTGCGTCCCTGTGATTTGTGAGGCTCCATCTACTGTGTTTCTGGAGATCCCTGCAAACATCTGCCTCTGTTTTTCAAAGACACCCACGGGAGTGAGGTACCCAAATCCCACTGGCTTTTAGTAGGTGTTGGGCACCTAATTTCCTCTTTAACACCCCGGCCCTTTTCATTTTTTCCTTTGGCTCTTGGGGCAGATTCGGGCTTGTCGGTGCAAGACGTCACCCATGATGTATTCGTCTGTGCAACTGTTAGGCCTTTTGGAGGGTCTCCCCCCACCGCCCCCATGCACTGCCCCATAAGGACTCTGCTGTCTGCAGAGAGGCAGTGGTTTCTGCAGGGAGTCCAGGGCAGGCCAGCTCAGGAGAGATGCATCCCCTGCGCTCTCTCCCAGAGCTTTTGCTTTCATCCCTTCTTACCTGTTCGTTGGGTTGGCCTGATCTAAAGGGAAAGTGACTCAGGCTGTAATGATCAAGTTGCTCTTGGGGGATGGAAAAAGGTTACAGGATGGAGCCGAGGGGGTAGAGATATGTGGGATGGAAGGGAAATGGCAAATGAAAAATTGGGCTGATCTGACCTGTTACACTGGGAAGAGATGGCCCAGGGGAATGGCTGGAACACTGGGCAAAATGCCATAGGCAGCAGTACAGCCCACGACGAGAGGCCTGGACTCGATGGGTGGGCTTTTAATTCCTGAGAAGTCACACAAATTGTGGACGCCGCAGTGTTACGTGTATTTCCCACCCTGACCCTTTCATCTCCTGCCAGTCGTGTAGCAAAGACCTGCGTTGAAGGAGATTGGGATCATTATCCACATTTTACAAGTGGGGAAACTGAGGCACAAGGTCAGCCAGTGACTTGCCTGGGGTCACCCAGCAAACCAGACTGAGTCAGTCTCGCCAGCTACATGCATTGGTAAATCATGAGTCAAAAATCCCAAACTGGGCTTCAAACTCATGAGGTTTTAAAAAGGAATGAATGGAAGGTTCCTTTTTTTTTTTTTTTTTTGCTTGCTGGTTGCTGAGGCTGTCGGGGTCCCAGTTTCAAGCTTTTCTCCACAGCCATGGAGACTAGACATTGCCTGTTTTATTTTAATGGAAGCTGAGATTCTCACAGCTAATCACAGGAGCTGGGGCTTTAAGGAGAACTGGCAGGACTGTTGAGTGGCTGGCTACCCTCGCCCTTAAAAGGAGGCAAATCCAGACCAGAAAGTGCTTCTGCTGGGTGACTGCAGGCAAGTCACTGGTTGGCCCCGTGCCTCAGTTTCCCCAGCATGGCAAGGGGTTCATGGTCCAGTCTGCCTGTACTGGAAAATGTGCTAAAATTGTGAGCTATCACTTTAAATGTTCAGAGGCTGTCCTGGTTCAGCGAGGAGGAAGCACCTTACCCCAAGATCACTCAGCAGGTCAGTGACCAAGCTGGGACACGCACCCACCTCTCCTGGCTCCCAGCCCAGTGCCCTATCCACACGTTCGGAGATGGCGTTCCGTTCTCACACTGCTTATTTTGATTGGGCAGCTCAGCCTGTCCCCGGCATCGCCATTGCTACTGTTTCCCTAGCTAGCTAGGTCAAAGCTAACATGGGCAGCCCTCCCCATGTTACGATCACACTTTCATATGCTGTGTGGAGGTACCCTCAGGCAGGAAGATCTTGAGGCAGGGTCCGTGTCTCCCCATGTGTTTGTACAGTGCCTAGCACGGTAGCATCCAGATTGCCTCTCAGTGTAATACAAATAATCGATTACGTTGAAGGCCCTGATCCTGCAATAGGATCTATGTGGAGCTCCATTGACTTCAGTGGGATCCACAGTGTGTGAAAGGATCCTGGTGCCAGATAGGGACCCAGATTAGAACCCCCACCTTTCCCAAAACCTAGATGTGAACACGTTTCTGCTGGAGACATTTCACGGGAGGCGCTTCATTTCTATTTATGAAGGAAACAAGGTGGGTGGTAAATATCCAGTAAATACAAATGCACCTGATTCTCATTGACAGGCTACATTTACAGCCCCTTTAAGGCTCCTTTACACTGACAGAGCAGGGTAAAAGTGCCTTTGTGTAAATGAGAATCTAGCCCAGTGTATCTGACATCAACTCACCTCCATGGGGAATGGATCCCAGGAGAAACTTTCCCCATCCGCTCTCCCTGTGCTGCAAATCAGGTGTGAACAGAATGGTTCTTGTTGGACTGGGAGATCCCTAGACAGGGAGCACTGCAAACTGGAGATGTGGTTTGGTGGTTGAAGCGTCGGGTATGAAACACCTAGATCTTGAGTCCTGTTAGCATTGACTCGGGCCCCAGCTTTTCCAGGGAGCTCTGTGGAGTTCATGCAATGTTACTGTGTTGGTCCTTTCCTGCCTGCTCTGAGTTTCTGTTAAAAAGTTCATGAAACTTTTACATCAGTAAGTATTTTCTAGGTTATTCTTTGTCCAAAATATCTCCTTCATGTGCTGTTTGGCAGTGAACGTAACTGCTGCACCACACCCAAGAGGTGGGTGCATTTCAGTGAAGTGACTCCATGCACCACATGCTTAGCCTGTGGAATTCATTGCCACAAGGTTTCATTGACACCAAGAGCTTACAATTCAGAAACGATTTGGATGCTGATATAGATAATGAGATTATCCAGCTTTATAGTAGCAATGATTTTTCAAAAATAGTTTTGAAAGGGAAAAATACATTCATGCTTCAGGGCCTAAGCCAACCTCTGATTAATAGGGGTCAGGAAGAAATTTTCCTTCATGGAAGAGTATTCCATAACTGCATATTGCAGGGTTTCTTGCACATTCCTCTGAAGCAGAGGCTATTGGCCCCTGTCAGAGCAGAATATTGGACCAGCTGGCCTAGTGGTCTGATCCAGTCTGGCAATTCTTACATTCCTGTATAATGTGGGAATCCTTTTAGGACAGAAAGAGCTGTATAAACAGACAGTAAGTTGTTGTTATTTACCCAGTTGATTCTCCTGTCTCCTGAGTGCTTCTCTCTAAAAGAAGACATCTGAGCTGTCAAGGAACCTTCCTTTCTCAAGCAGAACAAAAGTAATTAGCCTCCAGCAAGATCGCTTTCCATTTGTTATGAAACTGTCAGTGGCCTCCGCGTTTAACTGTGTAATTACATTCTCCGCAGCTGGCCTCAGTTCCGTGCATTTTTTATTCACAGCTTGTAGCCGCCATGCTGTTGTATAGCGTGTCTATATCTTGGAGACGTTCCTTGAGTGTCTTGGGTGCAATCTGTGGGGCCGATCCCCCCCAGTATGCTCCGGCTGGTTTGCGCCAGTTGGATGATGCAAGACAGTTGTTAAACGGATTAAATCAAATTGACAGCTGCTTTGCATCACCGGAGCAGGGCAAAGCAACTAGAACTCACCAGTGAATCTGTCCCTATAATCTTCGTTGGGTTTGCTTGCATTTGTACTGTTTCACAGTGTGCTTTAGATCTATACCGGGCATTCTACTTTTCAGAGCTGCATTTAAAATTATTTTAGAGACCTGTCCCAGGGAAATTGGGCTAGCTCAGGCAGTTGAACCATATTGGCTTAAATCTTTTAAAGTGACTAATGATTTGGGGGTTCAGCTCGAGGCACGTAAAGTACCCCGATTTTCGAAAGTGCCGAGCACACACGCTTTGAGAATCAGGCCCTTTCAAGGTGATTTTGGTTTAGCCCCCAAGTCATTAGTCATTTTTGAAAAATGAGGCTATTATACTTTTGACTGTTTGTCTGTCTGTCTGTCTATCTATCCGGAACCAAAATGTACAGATAGGCTGTGCATGTATTTTTATACTACTGCTAACGCCCCCCCCCATCGAACACTTCCATTCTAAAACCTCATTTTAAAGGTGTGGTATTACTTGTTTGTTACTCCTGTTAGTATCCACTAACAAAACGAGGCTGCTTTACATTGGGATCATTTTGCCCAGCTTAGGAGGACGTGTTCCCAAGTGGCAGGACGGATCAAACCCTTCCTTCTTTTTATATTTAATTGTATAGTTTAAACCTCCTGAAAGAAACAAAGTATTTGAATAGGACAGACTAGCGATGCTGATGGCATCCTTAACAGCTGACGGAATAAATACACATGACCCTGATGCCTTATAATTCCACCTGGCTTGCAGGAAGGAAGTGCATGGTTTTGTTACAGTGTTGCTCAATGGAAATCACCCTGCAGGAGACGTGCAACTTCTAGGTCTCAGGACTGTTTGAAACATCCCAGGGACAAGGGCTTTCCATAATCCGGGTCCTTGTAAAATTCAGACTGTCGACAGCTTTGCAACAACCGGCCCTCCCATTGACTGATCGGAGAGAAAAAAACAGTCCAAAGCTGGGAATTCTCCATCCGATGAGAAGTGACCTTACTCAAGCGGAATTTGTTACAAGCCATGTTAAGTGTTTAGTTTGCTATTCACTAGGTACAGGTTGTGCTAGACAAATTCAGACTGAAAATAAGGCATCCATTTTTAAGGGTGAGCGTAATTATCCATTGGCACAATTTGCCAAGAGTCAGGGTGAATTCTCCATGAGTGGCATTTTTTCAATCAAGAGTGGAGGTTTTTTGTAAAATATCTGCCCTAGGAATTATTTTGGGGCAGTTCTCCAGCTGGCGTTATCCAGGAGGTCAAACCAGATGATCGCAATGGTCCCTTCTGGGCTGGGAATCTGAAAATCACTCCGGAGTGGAGGAACAGCAAAAGGACAGCTGGGTGGGGAATGGTTTTCTTCCTGTTCTGCATCAGGATGACACTGGGACGTTTCGAAGTTTTTTATGGGGTGGCGGGAGGAAGAAAGAGAGAAGAGAGAGAGACATGGCCCTCCCCCACTCCAGACGAGCCAATAAGGGCACTCACATGGGACATGGGAGGTCCAGGTTCCAGTTCCTTCTCTACCGGGCTCCCCAGTGAATCCCTCTCTAGTGGGACCTTACATATTGGTTACTTGAGGGAACTATTGGCTATTCAGAGATGGGGGGCTCTCTCTCTCCAGTTTTGACCTGAAATTCCAACCTGGACCAGAGAAACCTTTCCCAAAAAACATTTAATTGAAACCGGTATGTACTCGTGAAAAGTTTTGGTGTCAGAAAATTCCCAGTCAGCGGTGTGTCAGGGTCTGTGACAAGGGGCACATGCAGTTAATAGATAAAGTCCCAGTAGAGCGGGCTCAAGAATACATAGCAGAATTCCTGGCTTTGGGAGGTCCAATAAAACTTCCTGTAATTGTGCACCGCAAACACTTTCTGCTTGTGCAACTCTTTCCATCAACTGCCGATTGGGTTTCTCAAAATCTCCCGCCACTTAAATGCCAGGCTTAAGCAGGGCTGAAACAATGCATAGGCCTCTGCGCAAGGATGACTCTCAGCTTTAGATCCCACGGTGATGGGCTCTATGGGACACGCTTGGTGGAGGGAGGGATTGCGCCCTGAATAATGGCAGCAGGCTGGTTTTCTCAGCCCGTCACAATGGAAGAAGCTGGTGAGGGTAACAGATAGGACCTGATCCAAAACGTCACTCGATTCAGTGGAAATTATGGACTAGATGCAGGGATTGCTGGGTGAGGTTCCCTGGCTTGTATTCCGCGGGAAGTCAGACTAGCTCACAACAGCTCCTTCCAGCCTTAAAGTCTGGGAGTTGGATCCGGTCCCTAGTGAGCCATTGTCCCTCTGCAGGCCTGCAGAGCCACTCCAGCTTCCTCCTCTCCATGGCTCCATACAATAAATAGACATCCAGTCCCCTGCTGCTTTCCCAGCGTCTCGAGGGCTTTGTCTAGGCATCTCTGACGGCAGGGCCTTGTTATCCGGCGACAGAAGTCTGATCCATTCACAAGAGTCTCTTTGGGGACTCGGGAAAACATTCATGATGCCGGATTGATCTGGTCTCTCACAGCCTCGGAGGCCCGTAATGGAAAGGCAGCATTAGGGGAGAGGAGGTTTTAAAAGGGAGCTTGTTGATTGGAGGGCCCATTATGATTTCTGAATTGAACACAACTTCAGTATCCCCATGACAATGCCTTCTTGCAGACAGGAAAGTCAGCACCCGTGGGTTGCTGGCCCTGAGCAGACCTAGCAGTTCAAGCAGAAGCTCCCAGTCCAGAGGCTGGATTCACTGTGGACCCAGCATGTCATGAAATAAGCATGCATTTCAGAACTGCCCACTGTTGGGGCGCAGCCCGGCAGAGCCTTCAGAGATACTCCAGGCTTGTCTCTGCTCTTTGTCTCTCTGACAATGTGAAATAACGTGGGCATTTTTGTCTCCTTGGTGTCTGAGGCTCAGGAGATTGGAATTCAAGTCCCTGCTCTTCCTACAACTTCAGGCAAGTCACCTGATCAACCCGTGCCTCAGTTTCCCTCCTGTAAATGGGGATGTTAATACTCCCTTTGTCTGCTGAGGTCCCGATTCTGGAAAACACTTAGACATGTGCCTAGGTCCATCCCTGCACTTACACACAGACCTGCCTTTGAATATGTGCCCAGCTGCTGTCCCGAACAGGGGTTCTTTCCCCAGTGGGGGGTTGTAAATCTTTTGGGGGGCAGGGACGGTCTCTCGCTGTGGGTCTGTGCAGCGCCCAGCACAACAGGGCCCTGCTCCTGCTAGAGCCCGTTAGGCGCTGCTGCGATAGAAACATAAATGCTAATATTAAACAGATGGTATCTGCTGGTTTGAATTATATGCGTAAAGAATGAAGTCGAGGGAGAAAGCTTGGAGCGGCTTGGTGGAGGCGGGATTGTTAAAGCCAAATCCTGCACCCTGGAAAGCAGGGAGTTTTGTCCTGATTACAGCTTGTTCTGCACCATGTGTCCAAACAACGCCTGGTGCGGCGGGGCCTCCATCTCGCACGGGGCCTCTAGGCACTACCGTGGTTAATAACAACACGCTGAATCCCATTTGCTCTGCGTTGCGGGTGCGAGCAATAAGAATCCCTAGCTCTCATCTGGCACGTTTCATCCACAGATCTCAAAGGGCTTGATCCTCTTCCTCATTTTACAGATGGGAAACAGCGCACCGGGCATCAGTAAACGCAGCCACCGGCCATTCGGCATCCTGGCGGTTTGTTATTCCTTGTGGCAGGCAGAAATCAGCCTATCTCCTAGGTCCAGGAGACCTTGCTGTGAGTAAAGCCCTCAGGGCCTGGCCCAGCGGTTCGGTGCTGTGACCGTCACTGGTGTGACAATGGGAGCATTGTTACAGACAGCCGCGTAATGGGATCTCGCAGCGTCGTAAATCACTTTTATGGCCACTGCGCTTTCCCTCCTGCGATGGCGTCTTAGGTTTCCCCTCTCCCTCGCTCAGGAATGATGGCAATCTTTGGAGAGGGGCGGGGGCGGGCTCTGGAAACATTCAGTGGGGGCATCCCCAGTCGCATACCTCTGAAATCTGACCCCGGAAGGAAAGTTTATGTGGTTCAACTGACTTAAAAACTTCAAGACCTGGCTGCAACGGTGCCAGATCAAACAGCTGCCTTGAGAATTCCTGGGCCATTTGTGGCGGCCGTCTACGCTGGAAAAGCTTTCTATGGACTGTGGAGGGGAGAGGCGGGGGGAGAAAGATCGAGAGAGAGAAAAGCACACACGCTCGCTCACCCGTCGCACGCTTGCAGGCCAAATGGCAGGAGAACACTGGAACAGGCGTCGGGGGGCACGCGCCTCCACAGACAGGTGTGTGGACTCGCACGACTTGCACAGACATGCTCACACAGACAGGGGGGGTGCCCTGAGACATACATTCACAGGCACGTTTGCACAGACAGGTGTGTGGACTCGCACGACTTGCACAGACATGCTCACACAGACAGGGGGGGTGCCCTGAGACATACATTCACAGGCAAGCTTGCACAGACAGAGGTGTGCACTCACACGACTTGCACAGATGTTTGCACAGACAGGTGTGTGCACTCGCACGACTTGCACAGACATGCTCACACAGATGGGGTGCCCTGAGACATACATTCACAGGCATGTTTGCACAGACAGCGGTGTGCACTCGCACGACTTGCACAGACATGCTCACACAGATGGGGTGCCCTGAGACATACATTCACAGGCATGTTTGCACAGACAGCGGTGTGCACTCGCACGACTTGCACAGACATGCTCACACAGATGGGGTGCCCTGAGACATACATTCACAGGCATGTTTGCACAGACAGCGGTGTGGACTCGCACGACTTGCACAGACATGCTCACACAGATGGGGTGCCCTGAGACATACATTCACAGGCATGTTTGCACAGACAGGTGTGTGCACTCGCACGACTTGCACAGACATGCTCACACAGATGGGGTGCCCTGAGACATACATTCACAGGCATGTTTGCACAGACAGAGGTGTGCACTTGCATGACTTGCACAGACATGCTCACACAGATGGGGTGCCCTGAGACATACATTCACAGGCATGTTTGCACAGACAGAGGTGTGCACTTGCACGACTTGCACAGACATGCTCACACAGATGGGGTGCCCTGAGACATACATTCACAGGCATGTTTGCACAGACAGCGGTGTGGACTCGCACGACTTGCACAGACATGCTCACACAGATGGGGTGCCCTGAGACATACATTCACAGGCATGTTTGCACAGACAGGTGTGTGCACTCGCACGACTTGCACAGACATGCTCACACAGATGGGGTGCCCTGAGACATACATTCACAGGCATGTTTGCACAGACAGCGGTGTGCACTCGCACGACTTGCACAGACATGCTCACACAGATGGGGTGCCCTGAGACATACATTCACAGGCATGTTTGCACAGACAGAGGTGTGCACTTGCACGACTTGCACAGACATGCTCACACAGATGGGGTGCCCTGAGACATACATTCACAGGCATGTTTGCACAGACAGCGGTGTGCACTCGCACGACTTGCACAGACATGCTCACACAGATGGGGTGCCCTGAGACATACATTCACAGGCATGTTTGCACAGACAGGTGTGTGGACTCGCACGACTTGCACAGACATGCTCACACAGATGGGGTGCCCTGAGACATACATTCACAGGCATGTTTGCACAGACAGAGGTGTGCACTCACACGACTTGCACAGACATGCTCACACAGATGGGGTGCCCTGAGACATACATTCACAGGCATGTTTGCACAGACAGCGGTGTGCACTTGCATGACTTGCACAGACATGCTCACACAGATGGGGTGCCCTGAGACATACATTCACAGGCATGTTTGCACAGACAGCGGTGTGCACTCCCGGACACAGAAGGATGCACCCAGGTGGGCGTGCACTCATACAGCTGTGCCCACCCTCACGTGGAGAGGCACACACGCAGATGGGTACATGCCCTGGCACAGAGGGGCAGAAACAGGAACACATATTCCACAGGGAGGTGGACGGGCTCAGTAGCATGCCCGCACTCCTACATGCATAGACGTGGACATGGCACGTGCATTTCTGGGCGCGTGCCACGTGCCCTCCACCAGGGACGCAGAGATGATCTGAGCCTGAGTGTAAACGAGAATCCAGCTGCAGGGAGTTTTATGGGTTGTACACAACTCCTCTGAAAGACAGCACCTCTGCAAGCTCAGGACCCCCCTGACACCCTGCCAGGGCAGGAAGCTCAGCATGGCATCATAGAGAAGAGCGCCCCCTACTGACTCACCAACTCCACTTCCAGACAGGTGCTCATGAACGCAGTGGCACGGCTTCTGTCGACCTACCCCAGGTCCTTATATGGGCCCTGTCACCTTAGTCTCTGACCGCCTGGCAATTCTCACAACAGGCAGGGCAGTGCTATTATCCCCAATGTACAGATGGGAAACTGAGGCACCGAGAAACTAAGGCCCAGATGGGAGTTAGGCACCAAAATACCTTTAAAAGTCTGGCCCTAAGTGACTTGCCCAAGGTCCCACGGGAAGTCTGTGTCAGAGCAGGGAACTGCACTCAAGCCTCCTCCTTGCACCCTATCCACTGGGCTACCCTTCCTCTCAGAGCGTCCAGCCTGAGCCTCTCCCTGTGTGACTGACGTGTCTCTGAGTCATCACACCTAGTAAAAAAGGGTCCATCCGTCCATCCATGCGCTGCCTCTTGCTCCATTCACTACATATGCCATGTGCCAGACCACGGTGCGCCGTGCCCCATTGCAATTATCCCAGGGCACAGACCCACTGGTTTGTCTTCTACCTCAGGCCGGTCATTAATACCCGGCTCAATCGCTCCACCTCGTTGCCCCTACTGTGCTCGTGAGCATATGATGTTCAGTGGCACCTCTGGTGGGGGGTGATAACAGGGCTGGGGCAGGCAGAGGTGTGGGGCAGGCAAATCAATCGGTGTGTTTCCCATTTCATATCTCTAGTCCCTGCCAGTGCTGCAGCCTGTGATGTAACTAATGCTTAATAAGGCCAAGTCCCTCAGCTTCGTTTAAGGGACACGGTGAAAATATTTATTTTACATTCATTGTGCAACAGCACCTGGGAAGCCCTGAATCTTTTTCCTTAAGTAGCATTCTCTTTCCCTTCCCTATCCCCAGGGAAAAACAATCACACACTGCTTTGTTATTGTAGGGCTGCTTGGGAATGCTGAGCTGTCCATGCTGCTTTATTATTGTAGGGTTGCTGGTAAGCACTGGGCTGTCTACACTGCTTTGTTATTGTAGGGTTGCTGGTAATCACTGAGCTGTCTATGTTGCTTTGCTATTGTAGGGTTGCTGGTAAGCACTGGGCTGTCCATGCTGCTTTGTTATTGTAGGGTTGTTGGTAAGCACTGGCTGTCTACACTGCTTTGTTATTGTAGAGTTGCTGGTAAGCACTGGGCTGACCATGCTTCTGTGTGAGGAACTACCCACATTGTTAGCTTTGGGGACTGTTTTGAAAAACCTTTGCAAAATCCACCATGATAGACAGTGGCCTGGACTTTGCCAAAGATGGGGAGAGCCCTAGGACTTACCCCAGCAGATGGGGTGTATCTGCTTGGGTGGGCGAGTAGCTGGGTTTCGCCCATTTCCCCCTAATCCTTCGACATGGACAGAGCCCTCTGTTGGGGTGGGGTTAGCAGGATCCCCCAGAGCAGCAGGTCTTGGAGTTAACACCCCACTGAGATGACTCAGCTGAATCGCCACTCATTCCTAACGTTTCAGGCTCTCTGCAGGCTCAGGCAGATGTCACTTTACATTATTTTTCCACTTGGGTCATGCTTTACCTCCTTACCACTGGAGCTAGAAATGTAAGTTTGTTTGAAAATGAAAGCGGAGATGCTGACGTGGCCCCAGGAGACAAGGGAGCCCTGCGCACAGGCCTATGTATTAATCCAGACCCGGTCGCAGCTACACTGATGGCAGGAATTGGGGCTGCATCTCCAGCACAGTTAAGACCTCAGAGGCAGCAGGTACAGGAAAGGTGGGGACTGCAAGGCACAGATGCCTGAACAGCAAGGAGAGGGGCTCCTAAATGACCTAGGATGGATTTCCAAGCTCCAGGCTGATCTTGGCCAACTGTGGCCTGTTGGCATCTCCGGACGAGATGCAAGCAGCCCTCACCACATCAGAGGGTGACGGTGGTTTGTTTATAGCTTCGGATCACGGGTGAGCGCAAAAAGTTTATCTGGGAGTTGCAGCAAGCTGTATCTATAAACAGCCCTGGAAGCACAAAAGCATTCCTGCTGCGTTAGGCCATTTTATTGGCTTCATGTGATGGCTGGGTTGAGGCGGGGAGGGAGAGCGCTCAGCCATGCACCAGAGGGAAGCTGGCTCAGCCAAATGGTTCACCCCTGCGTCTGAGTGCCGTACCGTTGTGCTTGCACGGCGGGGGAAGGTAGGAGAGATTCGGGAAGGGGTTCCAACATGGAATTGAAATTTTAAAGGGAAAAGGCCGTCAAATGGTTTTAATCCTTTAAAAATAGTAATCCCTGCATGAACTCATTAAAGGCTCCTTACATTTAACTCTTTGCTTGCCTTTTCTCTCTAGCTGGCTTTCGTTCCTTTCACGTGTTGTTGTTGTTACTTATTATTTGTATGATCGTAGCACCCCTCCCCTGCATTGTGCTAAGCGCTGTACAAACAGACAGCCATAGGTGCTGTACAACCAGGCAGCCCCAGAGCTGGAGAGAAAGATTAAAGACAGGCTTGACCCCAAAGAGCTGATCCAGCAATAGGATCCTGGCCCCGGTGCTGAGATAGGCCAGTGGCAGAATGGTGGGGCACGTTAGATGTGGCCTGCGAGAAGATACGATGTCAGAGGAAGAGGCCAGAGAGCAAAGGGGCACCAGGGCTGCACAACATAAGGTTACGCAACCTTGTTTTCTCACAGCACGTGACCTGTTTGTTGTATTTTTGATATTGCAAAATTCTGGTTTCAGGCACATATACCGTGCCCATATGCCCACGCTAAACGCACACACTCAGTGCCCACGCTTCGCTCTCTACACACTACACCCGCACAGACACTAACCACACATTGTACATGCCTGCACAAACCGCACATGCTATAAAATACACACACACAATCCACACCCATTGCAAAATACGCCCACCACAAACTCATGCATGTGCTCCATGCTATGCCTACACACGCGTGTACACATCGCATGTGTGCATACAATACACAGCCACACTGCATGCATACACACCAGACGCCCTGCCCCCTTTGCTGTTAAGGGAAATGTTTTCAGCACAGCCTTTTCATTTCATTAATTATTTGTGTGACGGAGCAGGACCCCATCGTGCTAGGCGCTGTACAAACACAGACCTTAAGTTACTTTCCTATTTATCAGCCCAGCAGCAGGATTGGTACTAATAGTGACGTCTGCTCCCTTCAGGGGTATAGGCTTTATCGGTAATCTTGTGCTTAGCTACAGCCTGTATGTCTGGGCAGCAGAAGAGCAAATACAAGGCACGTGCTCTTCTCTCGCAAGCTTGTTGTGTGATGTTTTAATTAATTACGTAGCCAATAAACCTCTTTCATTTCCTCAGATGAAAAGTGCCACGGAAATGTAAAGCATCGCTCACTGTTCATCTCCCTGTATGAGCACTTCCTTTGGCCTTCGGTCATATTCAGGCCCGAGTTTAGGGGCAGGCGACCACCTGGGGGTTGGGTTGGGGGGCGCCAGGCTTTGGGTGCTGTTTTTGTTGTTCGCGACAAAAGGGAAAATCAAATGTTTGAAGTAACAGTTTTCAGGTATTCCGTATGTGGATTCATTTTTCACTGATCTCCTAAAATGAAAAACCCTTAAAATTAAAAAGTTTCTATAAGCTTAGAGGAAACAATTTATTAAAATTTGCTTATAGACAGCATGAATAAATACAGATCCTAGTGTGCAAACGTATCCTCTTATATGACAGGGATAAATCATGCATGCAAATCTTGTATCAAAGTCGTGAAATGGGCTACAAATGCAATAAAAAATAAGGTATTAAAAAATGTAACAAATGGAGGGAGGGGTGCCAAAGACGCTCTTTGTCTGGGGTGCCATTTGGTCTAGGGTCGGCCCTGATCGTATTGTTTACTGCGGGAAGGCTACCCAAATCTGCATCGATCTGGGCTTCGGGGGAATGACTTCCCAGTTCATTTGCTCTTTGAAATTCCTGCCCTGAGGCCGTAGCTGGAAAGTTGGACTAGTCAGAGCCGTGACGCTGCTGTAACAGGGCAGTCAAGGATTCCCAAGGTGTAGGAGATTCTCCTTCTATACCACCCTCTCTCCCAGTGTAGGGGATGTGAAGGGGGCATGGTCAAATCACTGTTGCTTTCCAGTGGCTCCTTGCTTATGTAATGGCCTCTTCTGCATCCGTACCAGTCAGCATAAGTTTGAACAGCCCTGAGGCTGCTCTAACTTACAGCAGGGGCTGAACAGGCCCCCAGGAGCCTTGTGGGTTGGGACATGCAGTCACTTGCCTCCCTGCCCAGCATCTTGCACTGTCTGCAGCTCAAAATAAACATTTAGGGCTTGATTGTCATTGACACTCAAGCCCCATTATACCATGCTGGCAGGGCAAAGGGACTTTGAAGTGGGTGTGCGCCCATGCCCCCTCTCCAGGCCCCTGTCTTTTACGCTGCCAGAATGAAGTGGAGAGACTTTAGTCCTTTCTCAGTTTTGTATTAAACAGGAAGGATTTTTTTTTTCCAATTTACCATCTGTATCGCTTAAAGATCACACACTGTTGCAGTTCTTCTTCACCTACAGGAAATAGCCATGTGGTTTCAGGTCACCAGGTCTGACATGACATTTGTGGTTACAGCTCGTTTTTCAAAGGTTTGTTCTGAGGCAGAATATCGAAATATCGAAACCTTGAGATTTGCCACAAAATGGCATTTTTATTTTCTGGTCGGCCCTAGGCGTGATGCTTTCTGCTCTTTCGTATGGCATGGTCTGTGCTGGGTGATGTATACTACAGAGTGCCTTTACCCTCTCCAAAGTGGGTTGACGGGAGGGGATGCACAAGCAACGTGATTCTCCAGTACCTTGTCCTTACAGGGGAGGCTATTTTCAGCATATTTATCCACGTCTTTCATATTCTAGTTATTGAACATGTCTCTGTCATGGGTATCTTAGTGAGCGGGGGGAGGGACCCGAAGGCAGCAAGCAGAGGGTGGGGGGCCTGGGGGGAGGAGGGGAGAGCAGCAAATAGAGGGCGGGGGGCCTTGGGGAAGGGGGTGGAGAGGAGTGGGCGGGGAGGGTGCCTCGTGGGAAGAGGCAGAACGGGGGCGGGAAGAGGGGGAGCGGGAGTGGGGCCTCAGCGCGGAGTGGGGTTGGCGCGTGGGCAGGGCCTTGGGCGGAGGAGGCCGAGTGGCGGGCGGGGCTGCGGGGCAGCGCAGGGGACGGCACCATGGTCCGGGCGCCGGTGGGCCCCCCCTCCCCCCGCCCGACACACACAAACTTCTGGGAAGCTTCCAGAACACCCATGGAGTCACTGCCTTTGCTTGTACTTTATGTGATCACTTACAGACGACGGGTGGGCCAGTGGTGTGGTGTCCTGCCTGACCCTGGACAAGTCACATGGGGTATGTCCACACGTTCAAAAAAGATCCGTTCTCCACTTGGGGTAGCTAACTCAGGCTCAAACAGCAGCAAAGACAAGCCAGCCTGAGCGAAAGCCTCTCATGGATCCAGGATTGAACGTGAGCGGCTAACCCACGGTGCTGTGCCTTCCCCGCAATTTGCACCTGAGTTAGCTAAGGTGGGTTCGCTACCCCGAGTTCAGACACAGCCTTCTTTTGCAGTAGAGACAGATTGTCTCAGCAGAGACCTGCCCATAGAGATCAGTGGCCACTTCATACCCCTGCGAGTCTCCCTGTGCTGCAAACAGACCCTTTCCCCTTAGTCCCCTGATGTGGACTAGGCACATTGAGGCTCCCAGGCCAGCCTTTCAGCAATGAACTCTCCAGATGCTCCCTAGCTTGGCCACCTCCCTTCTGTACATCGCTTCCCCTCCCCGTGCCTCAGTTTCTCAGGCTGCAAAATGGATATTGTGAGACTGAGCCTCCTTTGTAAAGCACTTTGAGATCCTGCGATGAAAGGCAGCTGGAAAGAAGCGCCTTCTTATTGCCGGGGTGGAAACTCAACACAGTGCTCACAAAAAGATCGATGCAAAGCAGCAGTTTGTTCCAAACTCCCAGGCCCTCGTTGGCTCTGAACAGCGAGCAAGCAAGCAAGAGAGAGAGAGAGAGAGAGAGAGCAAAACGGCTGGGAGAGATTTTGTCTGAGGGGCTCTTCTATTGAAAGGGGTGTTTCTCTTGCATATCCACAGCCAGCCTGTCACCGCGCATTACTCCTGCTCTTAGCATTTGGGAGCGATTAACGGTGCCCCCCTCCCACAGAGCTAGCCGGATTGCAGAATCTCCGTCCCTCTGAAACAAGCCCCTGAGCAAAGCTGCATGTGTTTAACTCCATCCAGCAGCCGAGCCATGGAGGCAGAATCGGCTTCCTCCTTTGGCTGGTTTATGGAGAAGCTCCATTCAGATTCGGCTCCCCTGGGACTGATTCTCCCCTCGCCAGCCTCCCTCTGCAGGGAGATCCGAATCAGGCCCTGTCCCGTGCTTCTAGCTGCTCCCTGAATTATGACGTCTTGGCCATAGGTGGCAGCAAACAGCTAGAGCTGCGGCACTGTGGGCCTGTCAGACACAGGAGTGGTGGTGTGAACAGAGGTGCGGAAGGGGGAACTCCTCTTTGATCCGATTGCTGGGCAGAGGCGCTTTGCTGTGCTCTGGAGTAGCCTTCCAGTAGGAGCAGAGGGGGGCGAACAAACTAACAAGGCTGAAAATGGAGCTTGGTAAAGCGATGAATGGGATTATATGCCCGAGACAGCAGGGGACTGGACTAGATGATCCAAGAGATCCCTTCGTAGAGTCATAAATTCCCAAGGCCAGAAGGGACCATGGTGATCCTCTAGTTTGACCTCCTGTATAACACAGGCCAGGGAACTGCCCCAGAATAATCCCTATAGCAGATCTTTTAGAGAAACATCCAATCTTGATTGAAAAATTGTCAGTGATGGAGAATCCACCCGGACCCTTGGGAAATTGCTCCAATGGTTAATTACCCTCACTGTTAAAAATTTACACCTCATTTCTAGGCTGATTGTGTCTAGCTTCAATCTCCAGTCATTAGATCATGTGAAACCTTTCTCTGCTAGACTGAAGAGCCCATTATTAAATATTTGTTCCCCGTGTACATACTTTTAGACAGGAATCAAGTCACCCTTTAACCTTCTCCTTCTTAAACTAAATAGATGGAGCTGCTTGAGTGTATCACTATAAGGCAGGTTTTATAACCCTTTAATCATTCTCTTGGTTCATCTCTGAACTCTGGCCAATTTATCAACCTCCTTCTTGGATTGTGCACACCAGAACGGAACACAGGATTCCAGCAGTGATCGCACCAGTGCCAAACAAGGAGGTAAATAACCTCTCTGCTCCTACTTGAGAGTCCCCAGTTTATGCATCCCTGGATCTCGTTAGCTCTTCTGACCACAGTGTCACACTGGGAGCTCATGTTCAGCAGGTAATCCACCCCCGACCCCCAAATTGTTTTTAGAGTCCCTGCTTCCCAGGATAGAGTCCCCTGTCCCATAAAGATGGCCTGCATTCTTTGTTCCCAGATGTGACATTTACATTTAGCCATATTAAAATTCATATTGTTTGCTTGCACCCGGTTTACCAAGTGATCTAGATCAAGTGGCGTCAGTGACCTGTCCTCTTCGTTATTTACCACACCCCCAATTTGTGTGTCATTGGTAAACTTGATTGGTAGGATATTTGTCTTCTCAGGTCAGTGATAAAAATGTTAAATAGCCTAACATAAGAACAGCCATACTGAGTCAGACCTAAGGTCCATCTAGCCCAGTATCCTGTCTTCCAACAGTGGCCAATGCCAGGTGCCCCAGAGGGAATGAATAGAACAAGTAATCATCAAGTGATCCATGCCCTGTCACCCATTCCCAGCTTCTGGCAAACAGAGGCTTGGCCTAGGGCCAAGGACGGATCCCCACAAGACCCCACTGGAAACACACCTGCTTGATGACGATTCCCTGTTTACAATCAAAGTCATAGAATCATAGAATATCAGGGTTGGAAGGGACCTCAGGAGGTCATCTAGTCCAACCCCCTACTTAAAGCAGGACCAATCCCCAATTTTTGTCCCAGATCCCTAAATGGCCCCCTCAAGGATTGAACTTACAACCCTGGGTTTAGCAGGCCAATGCTCAAACCACCGAGCTATCCCCCCCCCCAAGTCCTACATCCTATGTTCCTATCGGTGATACAGTGGTGCTGCTCGTGGCCCAGAATCCTCTATTGTGAACCGAGCAGCAGGGCATGTTGGGAGCTGTGGTCTCCTTGAGTCCTGCACTTTTGGTACGACCACAGGAAACAGAGTTGGACTCAATCTGTCAGGTCCAGGGAAGAGTTATTCTTCAGGGGTTTTAGGGAGGGCAGCCCTCTGTTAAACACAGATATGGTGAACTGTAGCTCCTGGCAGGCAGCCCTTGCTTGGGCAAAGTTTAGATGGCCCTGTTGAGTCCTCATATAGGGTAGAGGAGGATAAACCCTAGCACTTTCCATCCTAAATGGCATTCTGGGCTGGGTTCGGTGTTAGTATCCCACTGTGATAGCTGCAGGTCCTAGATTATTATTATTTATTGTTTGTGGTATCGTAGCACCTACGAGCTCGAGTCATGGACCCAGACCCTGTGACTCCATATGTTTTATGGAAATATGCTTATGAATATGACATAACTGAAATATGCTTTACACTACATACCCCTCGTAAGGTATAATTAGAAAGCTTGTAATCTACTGCATGTGTTCATCCTATTGGTTTGCATGTATTATTTCTAGGTCTGGAATTAGAAAAATAAGACATAAACTTGTGTTACTGATGTAACCATATTAAGTGGAAGCTATTTCGGATGCTTCAGAATCAATGGCCCATGAATGAGTTTGTTTACCTGCAAGCCTGCCTGTGTATGTGTGGGCCAGCCCCGGGTAATGAAGAATGAGGTCTCACAGGGATATGTGACCATGTCACCTGACACTGGAATCCATCTCAAATCTGGTACTTTTCCATTTAGAAGGAGGGGTGGGCACCCAGAGAGACAAAGGATTCCTGCCTTGTGCCAAAGCTATAAAAGGGGGTGGAGCAGGACAAAGTGGTCCCAGCCATGAGAAAGCCCCTGCTTGTCACCTAAGATGTCTGCCGGAACTAACAAGGACTGTACCAGGGGAAAGAATTGGGCCCAGACTAGGAAGGCATCTAGTCTGTGAAAGAAGCTTATTGGAACATCTCTGAGGGTGAGATATTACCTGTAATCAGTTTCTTAATGTATTAGGCTTAGACTTTGCATGTTTTGTTTTATTTTGCTTGGTGACTTACTTTGTTCTGTCTATTATTACTTGAAACCACTTAAATCCTACTTTTTATACTTAATAAAATCATTTTTGTCTATTAATAAACCTGGGGGAGCAAACAGCTGTGCAAATCTCTCTATCAGTGTTACAGAGGGCAGACAATTCATGAATTTACCCTGTATAAGATTTATACAGAGTAAAATGGATTTATTTGGGGTTTGGATCTCATTGGGAACTGGGTGTCTGGGTGCTGGAGATAGGTAACCTGCTGAGCAGTTTTCACTTAAAGCCTGCAGCTTTGGAGGTATGGCCCAGACCCTGAGTCTGTGTTGCAGCAGGCTAGTGTGTCTGGCTCAACAAGGCAGGGTTCTGAAGTCCCAAGCTGGCAGGTAAAACAGGCTCAGAGGTCAGCACATCAGGTGACAGTCCCAAGGGGGTCTCTGTGACCGAACCCGTCAAAACACCATTGTGCTAGGTACAAACACAAAGAGCTTCCAATCTGAGTATAGGACAAGAGACAACAGCTGAATACACACAGATGGGGGAGCACAGTGTTCTCTGCACACCAGCAGCCTGGCTGGTGTCAAGTGTTTTGCAGGGGTCGCGCCAATGGAGAATGATGGGGAGGGATTGGAAAGAGGACAATGAGTTAGTGTCAAGGTTCCTTCCCCACTCTGAACTCTAGGGTACAGATGTGGGGACCTGCATGAAAAAAACCCTAAACTTATTTTTACCAGCTTAGGTTAAAACTTCCCCAAGGTACAAACTATTTTACCTTTTGCCCTTGGATTTTATTGCTGCCACCACCAAGCGTCTAACAAATATATAACAGGGAAAGAGCCTGCTTGGAAACGTCTTTCCCCCCAAAATCCTCCCAAACCCTACACCCCCTTTCCTGGGGAAGGCTTGATAAAAATCCTCACCAATTTGCATCGGTGAACACAGACCCAAACCCTTGGATCTTAAGAACAATGAAAAAGCAATCAGGTTCTTAAAAGAAGAATTTTAACTGAAGAAAAAGTAAAAGAATCACCTCTGTAAAATCAGGATGGTAAATACCTTACAGGGTAATTAGATTCAAAACATAGAGAATCCCTCTAGGCAAAACCTTAAGTTACAAAAAGACACAAAAACAGGAATATACATTCCATTCAGCACAGCTTATTTTATCAGCCATTTAAACAAAATAGAATCTAACACATATCTAGCTAAATTACTTACTAACTTCTCCTTTTCTGTTCCCGGCAAAAGCATCACACAGTCAGAGACAACCTTTGTTTCTCCCCCTCCAGCTTTTGAAAGTATCTTTTCTCCTCATTGGTCATTTTGGTCAGGTGCCAGCAAGGTTATCCTAGCTTCTTAACCCTTTACAGGTGAAAGGGTTTTTCCTCTGGCCAGGAGAGATTTTAAAGGTGTTCACCCTTCCCTTTATATTTATGACAGTTAGTTTTTCAGATGTTCCCGTGGAGCGCCTTCCGGCATTCGGGGCAGCATGGGGAGGAAGCCCAAAGGGGCTTCTTTGAAAATGCAACAAGCGGGTGATGGAGGCTGACATCACGGGCTTTGCTTCAACCCAGTTGCGGAAGTGTCATCACTTCAATTTGACTCCCGTCGCGTATGTGTCTCTCTCCACCTCCCCAAGCAGCACTGAGACACCGTCGATATAGTTAGGTCAACACGGGTATCCGTGTAGACACCACATTGCTTACGTCAACTGTTACTGGCTTTCAGAAGCTTTCCCAAAATGTCCCACATTGACAGTACAATCATAGAGTCATAGAATCATACACTCATAGAACTGGAAAGGACCTTGAGAGGTCATCTAGTCCAGTCCCCTGCACTCATGGCAGGACTATGTATTATCTAGACCATTCCTGACAGGTGTTTGTCTAACCTGCTCTTAAAAATCTCCAATGATGGAGATTCCACAACCCCCCTAGACAATTTATTCCATTTTTTCTAATGTCCAACCTAAACCGCCCTTGCTGCAGTTTAAGCCCATTGCTTCTTGTCCTATCCTCAGAGGTTAACGAGAACATTTTCCCCCTCCTCCTTGTAACAACCTTTTATGTATTTGAAAACTGTTACCATGTCCCCCCTCAGTCTTCTCTTCTCCAGACCAAACAAACCCAATTTTTTAAATCTTCCCTCATAGACCTTTAATCATTTTTGTTGCTCTTCTGTGGACTTTCTCCAATTTGTCCACAACTTTCCTGAAACATGGCCCCCAGAACTGGACTCAATCCTGCAGCTGCGGCCTAACCAGTGTGACCTAGAATGGAAGAATTACTTCTCATGTCGACACAAGTGCTCCTAGTGAGGATGCACACCAGCGACACCAGGTTTTGACGGGTTTGGTCAAGTGATTTAGTAACTGCGGTTGACGGTGTGGTCAACATTATTATGTAGTGGAAACATGGCTTAGGAGGTGGAGTGACTTGCCCAGGGTCGTGCAGTAGGTCAGGGCAGAGCCAGGAGTGGTCCAGTGTGCTGGATTGCAGCATTGCAATGGTGTCATTCCTTTGCCAATTATTTTCATTAGCCGTGAGCTACACGAGAGAGGTCAACAGGCAGATTCCTTCATGATAACTTCCCTGCCAAGGAGTGGGAGGCTCAAAAGCCTGTCACTTCGCAGCCCTGCCCTCCGCCCTCACCTCACTCCGAATTCTCTGGCTTATTTTTGTCTCCCTCTCGACTCGAGCCTGGCTTTGGTGTTGTACTTTTCCAGCCACGCTACAGACCCAGATCCGCTCCAGAGGCTGGAACGCGGCCTCCTTGCCAGCTCCCGTTCCTTTGCAAGCCTCTAATTATCATTTCGGGAGGATAATGTCTCAGCGAGAGAGCGTGTCCCTATACGTTTCCCTTGAAACACGGTAAAGGAATGCTGTGGTCCGTCTGTATGTCAGCTCCTGCAATTAGCGTTGCCTGTGTAATTAGCCCAAGATAGATGGTGTTGGTGAGCAAGCGCATCCCTGGTCTAATTTCAAACTGCCATAAAACCAGTGAATGGAAAGCGGAGAGCTGCCATTTGCTTTCAATTGAGAAAAATAGAGGATTAAGGATGATCGGCAGCCCCACCCCTCCTTACACACACACACACACACACACGCGAGCATTTCATGGCTAAATGAAACCAGAAAGGGCAGAGCTGTGACAAATCCAGGCTCCCTCTTCAGTTTCGAAGGACGCTGGAGCACTCCACTCTCTGAGCATGTTGGCAAAAATACTTTCTCTGCCCATATCCCCGCTTGAGAGATGAGGTGGGGGAGGTAATACCTGTTATTGGACTGACTGCTGTCGGTGAGAGACCTGACCAGCTCTGCGTAAGCCTGAAAGCTGGTCTCTCTCACCAACAGATGCTGGTCCACTGAAAGCTGTTACCTCACCCACCTTGTCTCTCTAACGTCCTGGGGTCGACACAGCTCCAGCAACACTGTGTACAACCATCCCCTCTTGTCTCTTTCCTCTCCCTCTCCTCCTCCTCATCTTATTATTATTACAGATCAGGCTTCCATTGCTCCGGGTGCTGTCTGGCCCGTCTCTCCTCCGGAGCGCTTACAATCGAAGTACCCTGGAGCTGGAGGTGCTATTCCCACCTCCGGCAGCCGTACCCACGCTAGCTCTGATTGAGCTGCTGTTCTGAAGTAGAAGCGAGGCCCTGGTGGCTGCTCGGGCTAGCTGCCCTGGGGACGTACGTAGGCTCTCAGATGGGGTTGCACTCAGGGCAGCTAGCCTGAGCCGCTGTGGCCACACGGCTATTTTTAGCGTGCCAGCTCGGTCAGGTCTCCCTCCAGAAATCGCGCCTCCGGCTCCAGTGTAGACGTACGTGAAAAGGCAAGGCAGACAAAGGGTGGAGAAACAGGCCTGGAGAGGGGGAAGGGACTTGCTTAATGGTCATTAAAACCCTGAGTTCTAATCCTAGTGCTTTATCCACTAGACCACACTGCCCCCTCCCCTTACTTTCTCCTCATTTCTCCCATCTCTTTTCTGTCCCCATCCCCAGACCCTCTTCTCTTTTCTCCTCCTCCTCTTTCCCCTGTTGCCCTGCCCCGCCCCTCCACTTTTTATTTTTGGACACTTCCGTGGGTTATTCTTGGCCTGGTTAGGCCTCAGACAGTTGGAAATGCTGTCTCCCCTTCCCAAAATAGACTCCACCCCCTCGCTGTCTCAGCCAGAAGCCATGGCTGCATGGTCTTATAGAATCATAGAAATGTAGGGTGGAAGGGACCTCAAGAGGTCACCTCGACCAACCCACACCCTGAGACAGGACCAAGTAAACCTAGATAAGCCCTGACAGGTGTTTGTCTAACCTGTTCTTAACATTTCCAGTGAAAGAGATCCCACAGTCTCCCTTGATAACCTCTCCCAGTGCTTAACTATTCTTGCCGTTAGAAAGTTTTTCCTAATGTCTAACCTAAATCTCCCTTGCTGCAGATTAAGCCGATTGTTTCTTGTCCTACCTTCAGGGGACATGGGTAACAATTGATCCCCATCCTCTTTATAACAGCCCTTAACATATTTGAAGACTATCAGGTCCCCCCAGCTCAGTCTTCCTTTCTTAAGACTAAACGCCCAGATTTTTGAACCTTTCCTCAGAGGTCAGGTTTTCTAAACCTTTGAGCATTTTTGTAGCTCTCCTCTGGACTCCCACCAATTTATCCACATCTTTCTTAAAGTGCGGCACCCAGAACTGGACACAGTTCTCCAGCTGAGGCTTCACCAGTTGTGAGTAGAGCAGGACAATGACCTCCTGTGTCTTACATACGACCCTCCTGTTAATACACCCCAGAATGAGATTCGCCTTTTTCACAGCTGCATCACATTGTTGAGCCTCATTCAATCTGTGATCCACTCTGACCCCCAGGTTCTCTTCAGCAATGCTAGGACTTTACTGATTATTCCCCATTATGTGGCTGTGCATTTGATTTTTCCTTCCTCATCATAATACTTTGCACTTATCTGTATTGAATTTCATTTTGTTGATTTCAGACCCGTTCTTCAATTTGTCATGGTCATTCTGAATTTTAATCCTGTCCTCCAAAGTGCTCGGAACCCCTCCCAGCTTGCTCTTGTCTGCTGCAAATTTTATAAGCATCCTCTCCACTCGATTGTCCAAGTCATTAATGAAAGTGTTGAAATGTACAGACTGACCCCTGTGGAACCCCACTAGATACAACCTCCCAGTTTGACAGCAAACATTAATTACTACTCTTTGAGTACAGTCTTTCAACCACTTTTGCCCCCACCTTATAGAAATGTGGACCACATTTCCCTAGTTTGATTATGAGAGTGTCATGTGAGACTGTGTGAAAAGCCTTAGCAAAATCAGTCCCCATCTTGTTTTGATTAAGGGGGCCACTCTTGTATCCTGGTTTCACTTGATGTATACAGGAGCTGTGGGCATGTGCTCAGAGCAGAGTTTGACCCTAAGTTTTTAAAACACGGTAATTAGCAACTTCATTGAAATGCATCCAGTACAGCAGAAGGTCTTCCAGTCACTTGGGTAAACTCCCTTTAGCCGTGTTTACCCTTGTCTTCGCTACTGGCTAACATGGTACATACCAGCCGTATGTACCAGGGACATCAGCTGGAACAATCTGCTGAGAACACAATCTGATTAACATAACCTTCCCTTCAGTCTTTGAGAGAAGCCCAAATTTTCCAATGTGGATCAAATCACCAGAGCATTTTGTCTTGGAAAGCTAAGTGCCCTTGGACATCTGCTTGGGCTGAACGAAGCAAGGTGGGTTGGTGATCAGTTTCCACTCTCCCTTCCCACTGGGAAGGACAAGCTGTTCTCTAACTACATGGGCAAAACAGAAAGCATGGCAGTATCTCCATTTAGGTATTAAACACAACTTGCCAGACCCTGGGTAAATGTTAGGCAAACCGCGTTTGCCTCATATAAAACCTAATGAAAAGTCATTGTTAAGGAAACCTGGAAGCCGTTCAGCGTTTTTATTCCCCTTGCCTCCTCCATGTGCCTGTCCTTCTAGGGTTGACCTTGCTTATTTGCTAAAGACATTTGGTTTCTGTCTTAAGATGCCGGCCTTGTCCTGTTATGTGGCCTCTTTAGAGACAGTGACTGTCTTTACAGATGGCATCTTCTATGCAGAGAGGCTGCATGTCTGGACTGTCCTTCCAGTGGCCATTCCCCCTCTTGTTACTAGGTAATTAGGCATTGGTATCCATTGAGGAGCTGACTGCGAGTCATGAGACCATGATAACAGCACTGAATGCCTCATTGCAGGACTCATAAGAGGACATGTCTCACATGATACAATTATTAGAATAAGAACATAGGTGGCAACTGTGATGTATCTGGTCTTGCATCCTGTCTCCAATAATGGCTAACGCCAGCTGCTTTGGAGGAAGGTTCAAGAAACCTCACCATAGGTAGGTGTGGGTTAATCCTTCCCCCTTCCCTCCCATGAAGGTCTCTTTCTAATCCCTAATAATTAGAGGTTGGTTTAAACCCTTAAGCACGAGGTTTTATATCCCTTCCAAATGATCTTTTTGGTTAGCATTAACTATTCATAGATAGGCAGAAAGGATCCTCGTGATAATCTGGGCTGACCCGCATCACACCAGCCAGGGAATTGCACTCAGTCATTTCTGCAAGAAGCCCACATTTTAGGGTTGAGCCATCCAGTCTTGATTTAAAGACTTCCGCTGACAGAGAATCCACCACATCAGCTGCAGGAACACACAACCAGCCATGTTCAGATCCGTCCACCAACAAGCCCCTGATGCTGGGTCTTCTTGTCATCCGTATGAATGTCCAATCCCTCTCTGAATCGTAGTAAATGGATGCAGTAGCACCTTGTAATTATGCCAGCACGGGTATATCGAATGAATCACGCAATGGCAGACCCTCAGCTGGTGCACGCCCATGTAACTCCACTGACTTCAACGGGGCTAAGTGGATTTACTCCAGCTGAGGATCTGCTCCTGTATCCTCATGATGTCTCTCGGCCTGTCAACAGAGACTGACAACAGCGGGCCAACTTGTGCCATTGTGCCGGGGGTGTTGCAGTAGACTGCAAAGGATGCCTGGGGTATTTACGCTGTTGACTCTCCCTGCGTAAGCACTGTCCTGGTGAAGGAGAAAAGGCTTATATAAAAGCTGCAGCGTGGGCCAAGACATGCCAATGTTCGGTTAGCTCAGCAATGGGGTCTGGAAGTGTAACACACTAGCCCACGTTGCGCTTTTCCCCCTGTCGAGGCTGGGCCAGATGGCGGCTAAGAGCCTAATAGAGCTGCAGGCAAGGACAGCTACTTCTTTAGCTCAAATGGCAGAAATCTGTACTGAAGGTCTCAGGTTCAAGCCCTGGTGATGCCCCCATGGAGAAGCTGTTACACTGAGGTGGTGATGTAGCTTTTTTCTAACTGGGGCTGCATGAGAGCTGTTTGTAGAACAGAGGCTGGTGCTTCAGCAGAGATCTTGTACGCTGGGCCTGGCCAGTGCCAAGATGGCTGAACTAAAGCCTCCGTGCACAAGAGGACTTCAGCTGAGAACTAAAACCTTAGGCTGCAGTTCTTGTGGGTTCCCCATTCGACTCCACCAGAGCCCTAATGCAGCCCGTAAAGAATTCCCACAATGGCGCTTGAGTCCCCGGGTGGTGTCGGGTACACAGAGCTGGCTCTATGCCATCGCCCACCCAGTGCAGGGGTGTATCTAGGCTGTTCCTATGCAGCCAGCTGTAGCCAGCTGCCTTCAGCAAACTCCTGAGTCAGCCAGGGCTTCATCTGCTAGTCCTTTTAAGATTGTGTGCAACTTCTATTGAGGTTTTGCTGATGGACAGCTGCAGCTTAGGGGAGACCTGCCTCTCTGAATTGAACTTCCAGAGCTTCTCAAATTCACCCAGCACAGATTTTTAACTTGTATCCGGGGTGCCAAGAAAACTGAGAGCTGAGACCAGGGCACTAACGTACGCAGCTTGCATCCTGATTAAGGACACCCCATTGTTATAGAGTCTGGCTCAAGACCCCAAATCCCTCTGTACATCCAGTTGTCATGTGGTGGGAGCTCTTGGGGGGTAGCAGAGGCCCTCGGATGTATCTCCTTATCAGGCACAGTTGTTCCAAGGAATGCGTCTGACATACAATGTAATACTATGTTATCCCGAACATAAAATGCATGGGAAATGGACTGCCCAATGCTCCCCAGACTAAGAACAGTTTCAACCAGTTGAATGCAGGTATTTATTCATCGTGGCAAGGGCAGGGGGAAAAAAAGCCATTAGGGATGGTGGTGACAAGTTACATTTATTACATTTTCATTAAGAAAAGCAATGTCCTCCCTTGATTAATAATGAATCCAAGGGCTCCTGACAGAGGTTAAAAAAAAAACATTAATAATGTTCTAGACAGAAGAGATGGGATTTTTTACAGAGCCACCGAGACCTAAATGTCTAAGTTTTTAATGGCCAATTTTCCCTTTTCTCTTGTCTTCAGAATACCTGTAACACCATCATAAACCCAGGTCATAAGCAGTTGTCTAGAAACATCCCACTGCATTTTTGTGACAAGGTTTTCACCCTAGAGTCAACTGGCTCGTTGCGTTCCATCTCCTGTCCATGTCCCCTGTGATTTCAGTGAGATCGCTCTCTGTCTTATCGTTTGATATTGCTAGAGGCCCTGGCAAAGATCACGGCCCTACGCTGCTAGACGCTGCAAAAAAATGCATTATTAAAGACAATCCCCAGAAGTACTTACAGTTTAACCAGAGTAGATTCATGGATTCCAAGGCCAAAAGGGTCCATTGTGATCATCTAGTCTGACCTCCTGTACAATGCTGGCCAGAGAACTGTCCCAAAATAATTGTTAGGGCAGAGCTTTTAGAAAAACATTCACTCTTGATTTAATAATGGCCGGCGCTGGAGAATCTACCCTTACCCTCGGTCAGTTGTCCCTGTCACACAGAGGGCAACTGATTAATGGAAGCCAAAGGAAACTCTGGTGAGGTCCATAGCGGTCCTGACATGCAAATCGGTCATCTGACCTGGGGATCGGGGCGAAGAACTAATCACTAGCTTGAGTAGTGCCGTAATGCGGCTAGGGAAGTGCACATTTCTGCACGGGCTGTCCAAGCCCCTCCAGAACCCTGGGTAATTACGTGTGCGGTTTGACTGCTTCAGTACCGAGATCAAAGCTAGCTTCCATGCGGCTACACAAGCTGCAGTCACGCCCTGTGATCGCAGAATAGACGTACCTAGAAAGCATTATTATCTCTTTTGCAGGTGAGGAACTAATACACAGAGACGTGAAGTGATTTGCTATCGGTCACATAGGGAATCTGTAGCCATGCCCCAGATCTCCATGATCCCAGTCCAGTACTCTTACCACAGGACCATCCTCCTTCCCCCAGGCCCACCCTAGTCTTTGATCACCTCCCAGGTATCTGTGGCTGTACCTTCACAGCACCTCTGTGAGGTGGAGAAGCATCATTATCCCCAGGTAGATGGGGAACTGAGGCACAGAGACGAAGTGACTTGCCCAAGGTCTGATTCCACCATGGAATCCATGAAAACCCACCTTTGCCCCATTCATTTTAATGAGCACTTCTTTCCAGCAGCAACCTCCGTTTTCCCTGTGTGGCTGGCCTATGCTGACAGCCCTGAAATGACTTTGGCTCCGCTGCAAAGAGACCAGCAGGTGGAGAGGGTGCCCAGGCACTGGGTCTGATTCTCCTCCCCCTTGCACCTTGCGTCATCTTTTAAGTCCTGATCCAATAGGGCCTGAGTGCCTTGGAAGCCAGTCGGAGATATTTGGCTCATTTCACTGGGCATTGGATTAGTTCCTCACACCTGGGCAAAGTGGAGGCAAGATGCTGCTATGTAAATGTCTACACACAGTGCAAGGTGGTAGAGAGAGGGGCCCATTGCATTCCCCTCTCCCATGAGTACTACCTAGCTCTTATACAGCACTTTTCATCAGTAGATCTCAAGGTACTTTACAAAGGAAGTCACTGTCCTTAGCCCCCTTTTACATCGGTGAAACGGAGACACAGAATGGCAAAGTGACTTGCCCAAGGCCAGCCAGCAGGCCAGTAGCAGAGTCAGGAACAGAACCCATGTCTCCCAAGTCTTACTCCAGTGCTCTACCCTGGAATGAGAGGTGTAGGGGTTGATGAACCCCTAGGCCAGATCCTTAGCTTGTTTAAATCAGCAGAGCTCCACTGAAGTCAAAGGAGTGTTGCTAATTTACACCTGGAAAGAAGGTATAAATCGTAATTGTGAGGGTAATGAATCATTGGAACAATTTACTAAGGGTCGTGGTGGATTCTCCATCACTGACCATTTTTCAATTAGATGGGATGTTTTTCTAAAAGCTCTGCTCTAAGAATTTATTTTGGGGCAGTTCTCTGGCCTGTGTTATGCAGGGGGCAGACTAGAGGATCACAATGGTCCCTGCTGGCTTTAGAATCTGTTCATTTACACCAACTGAGGATGTGGCCTGTTTTTTCCCTGGTGTTACTGTTCTGAGCCTGGCCCATGTGTTCCCACATACCTGCCGTTTGGTGGGTGAATTTCAGTGAGTCCATGATCTCGATCCGCTTCTCAGTGGAGAAGCCCCGAGGAATAAAATCCCTCCTCCGAACAGGAAACCATTAGCAGTGGCAGCAGGGAAGCCAAGGATCAAATGAGCGTAAAAACAGAGCTACCCTTGCAGTGTCAAGGGAGTTACCCCAGTGATGAATGTGGCCCCTCGTCTGATATGACAGGCCAGAGGCTGCATTTCTAGGGTCAATTACTGTAGTGCAAGCCTTGGTTCAGCTCACCTGGGAGAAAATATTAATCCGTCTCTGGTGAAAGTCTCGAACAGGACAGATACTAGAACTAACTGCGGGCCATACACCAAAAAGCTACACAGCTCTTGTGTGGGGAGGGATAGCTCAGTGGTTTGAGCTTTAGCTTGCTAACCCCAGGCTTGTGAGTCCAATCCTTGAGGGGGCCATTTAGGGATCTGGGGAAAAAATTGGGGATGGGGTCCTGCTTTGAGCAGCGGGTTGGACTAGATGACCTCCTGAGGTCCCTTCCAACCCTGAGATTCTATGATTCTTGCCACTTGGCTTATTCTGCCGGGTGCCTCCTTCAAGGCCAAGCAAATGCTGATACTTGTTTCTTTCTCTTGCCATTCTGCCACTGTATAAAACAGCTGCTTTGTGGATAGCATGATTTTTTCCCCCGGGTGTTTCACATACACTTGGGTGGGTTGCTCTGCGCCCACGCGGCAGTGGAGTTTGGATCTAGGACTCCAGAGAGGAAAACCAGAGGTAAATCATCACTAAAAAAGCAAAATGGCAAATCAGTTAGGAGACAAGAGCGTTCGTGCAGGTAAAAGACGAATGGCCCCGAGCTGTAGGGAAATGGGAAACAGTTTGATTCAATTAGGGCAATTCTATTTCAGCCCTTGCATGGTCTATATGAATGCTGGCAAAGCCCAAGTGACTTTCTTCTTCCGAGAGCTGGACATCCCCCCAGACGAGAGCTTAGAAACCTCCTGATGTCTCAGCGACATGTATGCTGTGCTAGGGGAAGCAGCTCCAGCTTCTCTCTGAGTGCCTCTGAGATCCTTGGTTGTCTGACCTCAATGCTGGGCTGGCTGCCTCGGAACCACAATAACGGGTGTTGTCAGAGCAGCTGGCTTGGTGAGGAAAGAGGGCAAGGAGTGTATGGGCTAAGTGCCACTCAGTGGTGACTGTGGGCCCTATTGATTAGAGGGTTCAGTTGGATGGAAAGGGTGGGGGAAAGTTCCTTCCGTGCTACAGACTCATTCCCACGCTGCTCTGGGATGAGCCTGGGCATGTGCGTTAATCTAGTTTAAAGCACAATAATTTAGGGCCTGATCTTGACTCCGATGGAAGTTAAGTGCACCTATCACCTTGCAAGGTTGGACCCTTAACCAGTCACGATGCAAAAATACACTTCTTTATGTGACTGTGTTTCTTTAAGGCCACAAAGGATTCTGGGAATTATTTGCGGTATTTGTGCAGATGTTTGTTAAAAGAATGAAAGTGCTTCCCCAAATCCCCTATGCCGCCCCTGCCTTCTGATATGACATTTCTTTGCCCCATCCCCAATCATTTCTGATGTTCTCATGTACAGCATTTGTACATGAAGAACGATCTGCTAATTATCCAGTTGATCCCAACTTCACACATGGAACTGGTTTTCCTAATGCATTGGAACTATGACCCAAAAAACCCCTCTTCAGTCAGGGATTAGCTGGTTTGCTGATCTCGGGAGACTGAGCAGTGGGACGCCAAGGTGGCAGAAGGAAAACTAGGATCTAAGAGGCAGCTGGGTGTGAAAAATAATCATCAGCATTTTTCATCTGTGACTCTCATTGTACCTTGCTATACAAACCCATTTTTAATCTTTGCAGCACCCTTTGGCGGGAGGGAGATAAGATGTCAGATCTGTTCAGAAAATTTCTGGGTAACTTTTTGTTTGCCAATAGGCGGTGGCTTTTTGATGCAACAGAAATGTGCATGACAAAAAAAGTTTGTTCTTTTAGAAAGTTGGAGGTGGGGGGGAAGGGGTTGCAGTGAAAACCCAGAAAATATCGGGTTGGCAGCGGAGGGATTCAGACGAGATCGCAGGGGTGCTTCTGGCTTTAAAATCTGTGAACCTAAGGTCTCACAGAAAGACAGTGTCAGCACTGGGTGGAGAGCCCAGGCGGGCTGGCTCCTAGCCCTGTGTGTTTAGCCCTAGACCTGACTGCCTCCGGCTGTTTCGCTTTAGGAATGAGGTCACCACGAGTGAATGGCTTGCTCCAGATGCCTGTTTCTGCTATGGAGCGGGTACAGCAGCACCCTCCGCTCTGGACTGAGCTTTCTGGTGGGGATCGATTTCTAAAGCGGCTGCCTCCGGCCATTCAGATCTAGGGGCCATTAGCAAGACCCTCCGCCCCTCCCCCCCTCCCCCCCCCCCCCCCCGATATCAACTCGTTGTCTCCATTTCTGGATATAATCAAATCTGAGGCTAGAAAAGGGTGCTCAGAGTCACGCAGGGTGAGTCTGCGCTGTAAAGATCGCCCGAGGGATTGGCAACCAGGTCTGAGCCCCTTGGTTAGCCCAGCCCAGGCTCTAACTTACATCCCCAGCGAGGCCAACTAGCCTGGGCGTAAAGTCCCTCCAAAGCTGCGTTCGAGATTTTTTTGTGTGTGGAGGGGAGGGGAGTTGAGCTAACACCGGGGTCAGAGCCCAGGTTAATTGTCCCACACCTGTCAGGGGTGGTCTAGGTATTCATAATCCTGCCTCAGCCTGTGGGCCAGGAGCTAGATGACCCAGAGCTTCCTTCCAGCCCTACGTCTCTCTAAGCTCTGCAGTGAGGACATATCCGCAGTGTCTGAGACGGGCCTAGCACCCAGCTATTCTGACTCCACGCCCATGCCCAGTCCATGAGATCGTACTGCCCCCTCCCACCCAACTCGGCTACAAGATCTGAATAATCCAATTTCCAATCCAGACTGGAAAGGGAGTTAAGCAGATTTTCACTCTAGTTCTTGTAAAGGAGCCACCCACCCCCAGGCCTGTCATCCTTAGCGGATGGTTCTGTTCTTTGCTCTGGTAAGACTGAGAAGGAAGAGCGGAGAGCCGCAGTGCCATTCGGGGGCTCATTGTGAAGGCGAAAGCAACAGCCCGAGACCAGGGTGATGTCTCTGGAGATCTGGCCATGGCCATGTTTAACCCGTGACGTCCCTCTGGCTTCTGCAGTGGAGAGAGAACCTGGTTTGGCTGTTACTGGCTGCACATACCTTTCAGTTCAGTTCAATGATACCACTGGGATAACAAATTATGCCAAAGGGTAAGACAAATTCAGGCCCCTTGGGTATCAGGAGAAGATATGACCCCTCCCACCCCAAGTGGGGTCATGCACGGTGTTGGGGGTTTGATCCCCCATGTCCATCCGTTATTATTGCACGTCTGTGAATTGTGGATCACAGTTTACAGGACTGTGGCATGCCTGTGCTAGGAGTTTGCATTGTTTGAAGGTACATCAGCGTAGCTACATTTGTGCAAGACACTGGAGACAAGGGGTAACTTTTGAAACACGCCCGTGTGTCTTAGAAACCCAATTTAATCCAGTCCTCTAAGGTAGGCTCCTAACTCACTTAGGCACTTTTGAAAATGTTACCCAAAGCCTTACACTTATTTTGCACACCAGCTGAACACCAAATGGGAGCAAATTGCATTACTCAGCCTCTTCCACCTGTTTTCTGACCATCTTATGCCTACTGTGTAACTTACACCACTGTTTACATCACCCGTGAATTTGGATCAGAGAGAGCCAGTGACCATTGTCCCATTCTCTTTGGGGAAACTGGTTCTGTGTGCCTTCTCTCTAACAATCCATCCTACTCCATTCGTTGTGTCTTTCAAGGCCACCTTCTTGGGCCTGGTTTTCTTCCCACTTGTACAAAGGTTTAAATCGGGAATAACTCTACTGAAGCTGATGGGCCCGTGTAAACTGGCGTTGCCTTATGGCTAGGGCCCTACCAAATTCACGATCCATTTTGGTCAATTTCACAGTCATAGGATTTTAAAAATCATAAATGTCATGATTTGAGCTATTTAAATCTGGAATTTCACAGTGTTGTACTTGTCGGGGTCCTGACCCTGAATGGAGTTGGGGGAGGGGCACACAGTTATTGTAGGGGGGGGTTGCGGTGCTGCTACCCTTACTCCTGCACGGCTGCTGGCGGGGCGCCGCCTTCAGAGCTGGGCACCCGCGCCGACAGCCGCTGCCCTCTGGCCGCCCAACTTTGAAGGCAGCGCAGAAGTCCGGGTGGCAATACCCTGACCCCCCTGAAATAACCTTGTGACCCCCCTGCAACTCCCCCAATTTGAGAAACGCTGGTCTCCCCCGTGAAATCTGTATAGTACAGGTTAAAAGCACACCAAAGACCAGATTTCACAGGGGAGACGAGATGGCCGTGAATTTGGTAGGGCCCTGCTTATGGATTAGTTGGGGATTGGTCCTGCTTTGAGCAGGGGGTTGGCCTAGATGCTAGGCCAAATGCTCTACCAGCATGCCTCAACCCTGACCTAAGGGGGCTCCTCTGGGAGTCAGACAGTCATTCCATGGTCCATTCTACCCTCTCTCATAAAGCTGTGATCAAGGGTGCCAACCATAGCTAATTATTGGGGTGAATTTTTACAGAGACCTTTAGCCAGTGGAGACCTGATTCAAAGTGATGTCAATGGGAGCCAGGCAGTGGACTTTAACGAACTTTGGATCAGGCCCTAGGAAATGCTCAGAGACCCGTAAGCATATTTGTTCTTGAGTGGTGGTATTGGATCATCTAGAGAAGGTCAGTCAGGAACGTCCATTCTCCCCGCTTCAGAACGCAAGAACAAGGGGACACTCCATGAAACTGAAAGGAGGCAAAGGATAAAAGAAAATACTTTTTCTACCCTGTGCGTAATTCGACTGGTGAACTCACTGCCACAGGACGTTGTTAAAGCCAAGAATGTAGCAAGATTCAGAGAGGGACTGGACATTTATACAACAACAGGAATATCCAGAGTTAGAAATGAATATTAAAAGAAAAATAGAGGTTTTGAGGGAATATAAACCGTCATGCTTCAGTGCTTAAACCAACCTCTAATTATTAAAGATTAGCAGACCTGTCCTGGAAACAGATTATCCCACTACAGGGTTTCTTTCACCTTCCTCTGGAGCAGCCAGTACTGGCTACTGCTGGAGATGGGTGGATCTCAGCTCTGATCCATTCCAGCAATGCCTACGTTCCTCTGTCTCTGATGGGGCAGCGAACAGCCATGAAGTGGTAATGGCTCTTAGTAACTGCAGCAGAGTATGGCACAATGGCCTGGACGGGGTGGCTCCATCTCACCTAACCCAGTCCCCTGGGCCACCCAATCTTGGAAGACATCTTTCATTCATCTGACAAGTTGCCAAAATGATTTTCGGCCCCATAACAGTGAGAGGAGAGGCTCTCTTCCCTCAGGGCAGCGAGCCAGCCAGCTGCCTGACAGCCACAAATTATGGCCACCAAATAAACAGAGCCACGTTCCAGCCCAATAAAGACAGTTACAGAGCCCACAGCGTTGCTTAGGCCCCGATTTAGGACTCTGTTCAATAAAAATAGGCTGGACGGCTGTGGGCCTACAGCAGCTTGGCACCGACGCTTCCCCCCCTCCTCCCCATCACAGCTGCATGGCTTCTACCTGATTCACAAGCCGGAAAGCCTAGGCTGTTGGCAGTCAGGTGAGAGGGTGTTAAGACCTTCAGGAATGTCTCAGAGAGGCATTTCTAGGGAACCTTTAACCCCAAGGCTCCCATAACCTGATGTCAAACTGCAGGAGCCTGTGTGGAGGTGAAGAGCTGTTCCCCTGACTCACCCTCCTAACCAGACCATGTGTGTCCCATCAGCGCTACTCAGGAATGTAGAATGCTGACAATCCTCCTAAGGCAAGAGAAAGCTAGCGGGAAGGGCAGGAGATCCCATGGGAAGGGATCCTAACCAGGAGGAAGGAACTTGGATGTTGAGGTTTATGTTTGCAAGTGCAGGCTAGAGAAAAGGCAAGTAGAGAGGGTGTGTTTGAACAATATCTTTTGTGTGTGTGCTGAGAAAGGAGCAGGGTGTAGACTTCACCTTCCTACAGCTCCCAAAGCATCTGACACACTAATTTATAAACAACATATACATGGAGTCATGCCTTCCACTAGTAAAATGCGGCCCCCTCTGGGGTTTAATGTGACATCAGTGCCAGCCCAGCTTATAGGTTTCAGCGTAACAGCCGTGTTAGTCTGTATTCGCAAAAAGAAAAGGAGGACTTGTGGCACCTTAGAGACTAACCAATTTATCTGAGCATAAGCTTTCGTGAGCTACAGCTCACTTCATCGGAAGAGCAAAAGAATACTATACCCCAGCTGAATCTCAGCTAGGGGCACATGTACCCCTGGGTGTACACAGAGGTCTTCCAGGGGGTACATCAACTGTCCTAGATATTTGCCTGTTTTTACTACTGGCTACATAAAAAGCACTAGCAAAGTCAGCACAAACTAAAATTTCATACAGACAATGACTTGTTTATACTGCTCTAGATACTATACACTGACATGTAAGTACAATAGTGATATTCCAATTGATTTATTTGATAATTATGTGGTAAAAATGAGTAAGTCAGCTATTTTTCAGTAACAGTGTGCTGGGACACTTTTGTGTTTTTATGTCTGATTGTGTTAGCAAGTAGTTTTTAAGTGAGGTGAAACTTGGGGGTATGCAAGACAAATCGGACTCCTGAAAGGTTGAAAGCCAAAGAAGTCTGAAAAGGTTGAAAGCCACTGCTATACCCAACTGTAACTACAGAAAGTGTAGGCAGGCTGACTGTGTTCATCTGAGCTGGAATCTAGCCACGGATGACCTGTGGGAGGGGTTATGAACCCAAGTGTTCATAGCTTGAGCTGGGCAAGCAACACAAAAAGAGATTTGTAATTCATCATCATTCCCTTGCTTAAAATGTTTCCGTCGTCCAGTCATGGGACAGCATCCAGCCATGTGACTTAAGTGACCGGACAAACACCCCACTAGCAAATACTCAAAGGAAAACCAGAAGTTAAGAGCGTTTAAAGACCCCGCTGGCTGAAATGTGTTTGCCACCTCATTGGCCTCCTGCAGATCCCTCCTTAAAACTCTCTTGTGCTGTGATACCTACAAACTGCTTGGTAAAGTTAAGCTGGCGGGGTGCAGAAGCCACTGCCTGTCATTCTGACCAATACTGTCTCCTTGTACTCCCCCATCTGTTTATATCCACCTTTTGTCTCTTGTCTAATACTTGCAATGTAAAGTGTTCGGGGGCAAAGATTGTCTTACTGTTCTGGGTTTGTACAGCGCCTAGCGCCATGGGGTCTGGTCTATGACTGGTGCTCCAAAGTGCGACCGCAATACAAATCAGTAAATAAATCATCGTCATCATTTTCTAAAACTTCAGAACTCATGCAGTGCTTGAGCCTTATCATTATCAGACCCTCTTGGCCCTTAAGAGCAGGGGAGGGAAACATCCAGGTGAGTGTAAAAACCTGGGTTCACCAGAGATCGCATGAAACAACTGATTTCTGATTTCTCTTATGGGATGAGTCTTTAGTTACGACAGGATTCATTGATTTCTGCAGTGTAGCACATGGGATGAGCGTCAGCATGTGGCTCTGCTGTGTTCCTAGCCGATGGATGTGTCTGGCGGCACACAAAGGACGTGCTTTTGAATCTGAGTTTGGATCTGTAGGCTGAGTGCAACTCCTGTGCTGTGAGCAGCTACTGGAGCTTGTTTAGACGACTCTTTTCCCATTGTCTTCTCCAGGTGGTGCTATCTGTGTGTAATACGCTTGAGGTCAAGACACTTGGGATGCTGGAGGGGGTAGAATCCAGCACCTTCTGTATCCAAAAACAAGCTCCAACCACCAGAACTCAAAGAATAACTTCATTAGCTGTTGAGAGGCAGGTTTTGATGGTCACTGGTAGTAGACACGTGATCATTTACATTTGGTGGTGCCACCATGCTTCTAATTTATGGGGAGAATTCTTTGCTGTTCCTGCTACTACGGAACTGACTGGAAAGGCAGATCCCACCAATGTGATCTATTAGTGAGTCTTTGCCCATCAAAGGTCTACAGAGTTGGGGGGAGAAAAGGAGAAATTGCTCCATCTCCATTGGGTTGGGGTGAAGATTGTTTATTCCAGGCACAGTGCTGGGCTACGTCGAGGACTGCTTCGTCTCCCAGAGCCCTGGCAATATTCCCTACCTAAACAAAAGCATTTGGGCCATTCAGAGTCTGGAAGGAACTGGGTTAATGCACTCGAGAGCTGCCTGGCTTTCCCAGACAGCTGTCGTATGACCAAGCGCTGTGCACTGCTTTCCAGGAATAGCAGCTAGCAGGTGTCATTTCTCATCTCACCCAAGAGGAAGGGATTGTGTTGTGCAGATGTATCCCAGTGTCTCCCTTGTGCCGACTCAAGCATGGTGAAGAGAGACGTATCCAGCTTGCTGTCGATATGGTCAGTAAATCAGTGGCTTCCACGGTAGATGCTCCTTTATATACCTGAAATTCTTAAGGGGTTCCTACTTGTTTCCTATTTACAGGACATAGGATTGGAAGGGACTTCCTGTGTCATTGAGTCCTATTCCCGGCCCCCTATTCAGACCTTATCGTTTGGAATTGTGTAGCCTCTTAGAAGTCCTGAAGGCCAAACCCTGACTCCCAGTGCTTTGGATCAGGCCCTGAATCTCTACTCCCAGATCAGCAAAGTCACGTTTTACCTCCCCCCTCTTCCGCTCCTTGCACGAGTTTATTTATTCAAAAGCTAATGGAAGCAGTGGCCTCACGCTAGCTTCAGAGGCCCTGGGCTAACCAGACCACACCCGCCCAGAATGCCAGCCTAGCTGTTGGGGATGGAAAGGCCCCCAATAGCCTCTTTCAGAAACACCCGCAAAGTGGCATCAGTGGGTCGTTACCGCGAGGCCTGAGCTAACCAGTCTGGCTAACAGAAAACGACCTCTTCCCCAGCTCCTCCCCACCCCGCTCCCCCGAACCTGAACCAACCCTTTCTCACCTGCTGCCCAAGTGGAAGAAATTTTTCTAAACACGGGCACTCAGGTCAGAGGGTTGGTGTTTGCCTCACGATAGCACCCAAGGGTCTCAGTCACGTCAGGGCCCCATTGGGTCAGGTGCAGCACCAACACCCCACAGGCTGTCTGTGGCAGGGCCAGGCATTAAACCCAGGTCTCCAAAGTCCCATTCAGTGCTTTACCCATCCTTCTGCTCCAGTGTTTGCCCTTCTCTAGCGCCTTCCATCTATGGATCCCAGTCACCTTCACAATATCCCCCTCCTTACACCCCTGCGAGGTGTGGTTATTCCCTCAGACAGGGAAACTGAGGCAGAGAGCAGTTTAAGGGTCTTGCCCAAGGCCACCCAAGAAGTCCTTGGCAGAGCTGAGAATGGAACCCCGAATTTGTGACACTGGCCATATTCCTATGGATCCAGGTGAGCAAAGAACTGCGGGGCCTGGATGTTTTCTCCCCCTGCTCTTAGGGGCCAAGAGGGTCTGGTAATGATAAGGCTCAAGCACTGCATGAGTTCTGAAGTTTTAGAAAATGATGATGATGATGATTTATTTACTGATTTGTATTGTGGTCACACTTTGGAGCACCAGTCATGGACCAGACCCCATGGCGCTAGGCGCTGTACAAACCCAGAACAGAAAGATGGTCTTTGCCCCCAAACACTTTACATTGTAAGTATTAGACAAGAGACAAAAGGTGGATACAAACAGACGGGGGAGTACAAGGAGACACTATTGGTCAGAATGACAATCAGTGGCCTCTGCACCCCGCCAGCTTGACCAAATAAATAGGAGAGGCATTTTAGCTCAGAGGCTGCCATGGAGAAAGCCGCTGGTCCGGTCATATCTGCGACGAGCATGAAGGCAATCTAGGGTTCCTGAATTTCAGCAGAGCCACATAACTAGACTTCCTTTGCATCCTAGATAAATTATCTGTCCCTTTCCTCCTTTGCTGGTGTCAATTGTATAACGGGCATGCGGAGGTGACGCTGCAGACTGTTGTCGGCAGCTAATGCTTTCTCTTTTGCTGTTCCAACACCCTTCAGTCCCCTGTCTTGTGTCCTTGCCCCCGGGGGCGCTGTGGGGAGCTAAGGTCTTAAACAGCGCTCCCTTGACTTGAACCCAACTTATGTTACCTTAAGCACTGAGTGGCCTGTGTAAAACCTTCACTAATACTTAACTTTTATCTAGCAGATCTCAAAGGTGGAGGAACATTTTATATGGGGGAAGCAGAGATGAGAAGGAATTTGCCCCAGGTCACACAGCAGAGCCAGGAACCAAACCAAAATCTCCTGAAGCCCCATCCAGTCCCTCATCCACTAGGCCATGCTGCCTCCCTATGCAAAGAAGTCACCTTATGATCCCTCCAGCCTATGACTGGCCAAATGCTCCCCCAGCAGCAGCTGAAAAGGAAAGACCTGGTTTTTGCATGAGGACTCTGCTGGGGTAGAAGCCCGTGGCTGGTGGCCGATCACCCACTGAGTATATTGTATCGCTCTTGGCCCCGATTCTTGCACAGTCAGAAAGCCCTCGCTTGGACAACGAGGACGATGATGTTATTGCTCCAGAGCGTTGTCAGAGCGAGCTGGAAAGTGCATTTAATGTAAAGACAGGAGAAGAGCCAACTCGCTGTGTACTCAGAGCTGCTTTCCTGGCACTGGCTAGGGACGCTGGCAGCGAGTCAGCTCCTCTTTTGCTATTAATGATGCTGTGCACTCCAGAATTGCAGAGAATACATTCACTGTGCTGCCCAGCTCCCGCTTTGAGGCCACTGCTCACAATCTACCTGGAGCTCCCATCAGACCCCAAATCTCCAGCCTGCCCCAGATCGGGGTGAAGGAGCTAGCCCTGATTTCTAGCCTGGGGTTTGGAAGAGATCACTGCAGGTTAAAAGGGTCTGGGTGGAGTTAAGGCACCTTCCCCACACCTGAAGACTGGCTTGTGTTTTCTTATACTGAGCAGAGCCGTGGGGCCCTGTGATGGGGTGTACCAAGCATTTGCTGACCACTGGCGGAGGCCCTGCCATGTGGGCACACCCAGTCCTAAGAAGTGTCCTGCTGGAAGGGAAGAGCAGTGAGTTCAGACCTCCAGAGGTTGCCTACAGAGGCCTCCCATGATCAGCTGCAGACAGAACCAGCGAGAGTTGGTCCTCCGGCACCTAGAAGGGCTGGGAGCAGACAGAGGCCAATCAGGACCCATCAGGCCAGATAAAAAGGCTGACCACTTCTACTAGGGGCCAGTTCTGGGTGAAGCCATGACAGGCAAGGCTTGCTGTCCCTATCCTAACCCAAGAAACCTGGCCTAGTCAGTATCCTAACTTAGACAGTATTTGCCTTGGTCCACATGAAGGACTAGTGTTCTTGTTATGGACTGTAAAGCCCATATGGCTATTTTGAGTTCAGCATTAACTAGTTTTCTGTAAAACCTGAAGTGAACTTGCTCTGAGAGGTGTTGGACTTAAGTGAGCCCTTGACAGGCCTCACCCCACTAGAGTTCAAAGCAACTGGATTTCATGCAGCCTGGTGTGCTGGTTTTTCTGGCATGCACAACATAGGTTATAGAATATAACCCAGTGATTCCTGTGCGAAGCCCGTATCTTATGGTTGAGCTAGAGCATATCTTTTAGAAAGGCATCCAAATCTTGATTTAAAGGCTCCATGTGATGGAGAAGGCACCATCTGCAAAGGGTGACTTCCAAAGGGGGAAATAGCAGCTCAGCTGTCAGTGGGGAGGTGCCCTACCTGTGTGAACCACACAGACCCCAGTGCTAATCTCAGCCCTGGAAATGTAATTGGCCCCGAAGAAAAGGTCGTCAGCTGGGACTGAACCTGAGACCATATCTGTGCCAAAGGGCAGTCCTCTACTGCTCAGGCTAAAGGAATAGCTTCTTTAGTGGGCAGCAGTAGTAGGCTATTCTCCTGTGGGAACATGAAACTAACCACCTCCTTACCCTAGTCTCCACTGACACATCCCTTCTCCATCACACCACATAGCTCTGTGTGAAGGAGTGAGCGTGAGAATCACAGCTGCTTGGTGCAGAGGGTGAGGCATAGTGCTTACCTTTACCGGCACCTAAATATAACCCGACTTGCTCTGGAACAAGGCCTGGCTAGGGTGGATTTGGTGTTAGGGTTCTACACTGGCCCTGTTCCCATCTCCGGTGCAGGGAGCAGACCGAGGGCATGTTGGGGGCATGGCTAGAATGCACTCCTGGGCTCTGCTTCGTAGGGAGCCATGAGAGCAGAGCATGAGTTGGAGCAGCCTGGAGGCGCCTCTAAATTACACCAAGCCTCCGATATGCCCCTGCACAGACCCAGAATAAAGGGAGCATGAAGATGGTTGAAATCTACCTTAACCACATGCCCCCTTCCTCTCTGCCCCTACTGCATGAACAGAGTTACTGAGATGGGGAACTCTAACCTGGGAAGCAGTGCCTCTAATCATGATTTGGGGTTGTAGTGGATAATGAACATGAGCTCCCAGTGCAACACTGTGGCCAAAAAGAGCTAATCCGATACTTGGAAGCATAAACAGAGGAAGCTCAAGTAGGAGTAGAGAGGTGATTTTACCTCTGTCTTTGGCACTGCCGTGACAGTTTTCAAATCAAGATTGGGTGTTTTCCCTAAAAGCTCTGCTCTAGGAAATATTTTGGGGCAGTTCTCTGACCTGTGTTATACAGGAGGTCAGACAAGAGGATCACAATGGTTCCTTCTGGCCTTGGAATCTCTGACTCAGGTCCAGTGAATCCAGCCACTGGTCTCTGCTAACTGGTTGCATCCGTTTCAGTGTATGGCTGGCTGCTGGCTGATGCTACATGCCCACTTTCAAATGTGGATACATCAGGAAGACTGGCAGTAGAGAGCAGAAGTATGCAAGCTTCTGGGCAGAAGCAGGTTAACATGATCTGATGGTTTACAGTGCTGGCTAGCAGAATGTGGGCAAGGATCACTAGCCAAAATGTTGTTTCCCTTGCAAAGTCAGGTAGCTGCCTGGGGCTCTCTGGGCAATCCAGTACTCACTCAGTGACAGTGTTCAACAGCTTGTTGCAATGGTAAAGGAGTATGTCTTGGAAAGGCAAAAAAAAAAAAAAAAATACAATGGTCATAGTGTAGCCTGGAGCAGCTGTGCTGGAAAAACCGTCAGCCCTTCAAGCGAAAGGCTGAACTTCTGCCAATCTGAAAGCCGCAGCCCTCACCCACAGGAGCTGTTTGATCACTCGCTCCTTTCGCAGGCAAACCTCCCATTGAAATCAACGAGAAGCTAACCGGAGCACATCCCCGGCTCATTTGTTATTTGTTATCGAGGCCCCAGCCAAGATCCAGGCCCCATTGTGCTCAGCGCTGTACGCACATACGCAAAGTCAGAGGCAATCCCTGCAATCTAAATAGACAACGCAGAGAAGAAAGAGAAGAGCGGAAGTAGCATTACGCCCAATATCTGACCATTTTGGACCATAGCTACAAATCTTCTTAAAATCTGAAACCAGTTGGGGAGAAAGAGAGCCCATGGCTTTGGGGTGCTGCCTGAGATAACGTTGCTGGTTTCATTAGCTAGAGCTTCCCTCGCTGTCCGCTCGCCCTGGGATACACCTCTTGTCTTACCCGATCCAGCTGCCCCTCCCTCATCGTCACTTCTCTGTGCCCTCTCCCCTTCCCTCATGCTTGGCTTTGCGCTCCTCTTCACACACCCCCTTCGTGCTTGGAACAGTCTCCCTCTGCCAGCTCCTTTCTGTCTCCCCAAGTCCTTTGGCACACCCCTCCCCCCGTCCTGCTTGTGGACAAGGTGCCTGGTTCAGATTTTGCTTGCACTGAAGGCAATCAGGAGTACGGCCTGGAGCTGGATCAAGGCAATCCAGGGCCATGTGCACACCCAGCACCTCTGCCTCCAGGCCATGGCCACACCCTTTCACCATGGCCTGGCTTCTCCTGCGCCTTGGGTCCTACATTTTCTTGGGGGGGGACAGTGGCACGGGCCACCTGCATAAGAACTCTTTGCTGAGGGGCCCTCTACCAGACCCAGCCTCCTCCGCAAGCCCTTTCCTGGCTTCCAGGAGTCTGTTCCAAAGGAGGAAGGATTCAGCCCTCACTTATCCATTTGTGAGTCGGGACCCCACAGCCCCCAGCCACACCCCAGCAGAGCTATATGGGCTTCCCACACGTACAGGCATCCCCTCTGGGGAAGGTGTCCTGGGGGATCCCCAGAGCTGCAGACTTCAGAGTTAACAACCCAGTAACAATGAATGGGGCATTTCACTTCTCTCTCATAGTTACTGTTTCAGGCTCTCTGCAGACTCAGGCACACACTGCCAAATTGGCTGCACTCGGGGTGTGTTTTCAAGCATTTTCTTTGCAACTGTGAGAGCTGGAAACATTGTTCTGTTCTTAAGCAAAGGCAGATTTTCTGATGCTGTCATATGGCTCCAGGAACTGGGACCCCGAGACCTGTGGAATAATCCAGCCCTGGTTGAGGTCAGAATCAAATCACATGAGTCAAATTCAGCTCTAAGTCACCTCAATGTAAATCAGTAGAGTTTAGTTAGTTAGTCCAGAGTTACAGCAATCCTGAGAAGAACAGGCCGAGAGCTGGTGCCTTCAACTGGTGTATCAGAGAGAAGCCGATGAGGCTACAGTTCAGGATTATTGTATTCTGTGTCTGGGGGATAATAAAAGATTGAGACAGTCTGATACTCCGGTGCTTGTCTGACATCCACCTGCAGGCTGTGCTGGGAGGTACAGCAGCAGCTGTGTCTCCCGTGTCCAGCCTTGAGAGTTTTGTTTGATTCATGAATTCAGAAAGGTCTTTGCATTGTCAGCAATCTCTTTCCACTAAATCTGAGCTCACTGCCAGAATACCTAGAGGATTAGTATCAGACATGCCAAAGAGGAAACAGACAATTTAGCCTGCCCTGGGGGCACTCATCTGTTGTTAAGAGGATACTGGTGGGTGAGGGTTGGTCTAGGCAGCTGGTAATGGACTGTCGGTATCTTTCAACCAGTTCAGTTCTAGATCAAGACAGTAATGAAGGAAATATGTTACTCTTCTGTAGGAGCTGTTAGTCATTTAGACCTTGTCTACACATGAAAATTAATCCAGAGTAAAGTAGGGTGTGAATATAAAGCAGATTAACTTTCCCCGATTAACTCCATATGTAGGTTTCTTATTCTAGAATAAGAATGTTTTATTCTGAATTAGCCGTGTGGATTCAGATAACTTGGAATAAGGCACTCTTATTCCTGAACCGGAGTGTCCACACATGAAGTTAATCAGGAATAGCTACTCCGGAATAATTCCTCATGTAGATATGCCCTTAGAACCCCCATTAAACACAGTCAAAAAGTTTTATCAGAAAACTGACTTTTCGTTTAACAAAAGCCCAAATTAATTAGTATTCACGGTAGACCAAGGCAGAAGCTGCGGGACTCCACCCGTGCAGTAAGCTACATTCTACTTTTATCTTTCCCCCGTATTTTTTTGCAGGACACACAAAAGCTCATACATTTTGTTTTATTAAAATCGATTCATACTAAACCCAGGGTTGGATGATCTTCAGCGGACACAGCTGATATTGCACTCTAGGGCGGGTTGAAAGTTTTCCATTGAAACTGGTTTTGGATGGAAAAATGGGGATTTTGGCTAACCTAAAGTTTTCACAGAAAGGGTGTGGTTTCCATGGGAAATTTTGGCTTTTCCTTGAAAAAGCTTTAGAAAATACTTTGTTTTTTCTTGAGGAAAATTTTGACTTTGTGTAAAAACAAAACAAAACAAAGCAAAATTAAATGTTGATGTTTTGTCGAAAACCTAGGACCCAGACATTTGTATGATGATGTTTCATTGGAAAACTGAAAATTTTCGGTTTGGGGGTTTCCAGTTTTTTGCCCAAAAGTCTGCCTTCTCTGCATAAAAAAATCCCCACTTGCCGACATGCTCTGCTTAACGCTCGTTACCACTTTTCACAGTATTAAACAGGTGTCCCTACAAATTTCCTCTCTTTTGAGAGGCAATCACAGCCACCAAACCATTTGTCACTTTCAGCTCTCCCTGAGGTCTGGCAATTGTTTCCCATAACTCTTTTTAGGACCGATTAAAATGTGCGACAATCCTGTGTTAGCTTTCAGGTCAGTGAGCAGCTATTCAGCTGCCATGGTTTGGGGTCTTGGAACTACATCTCCCTCCAGGACAGTCTGATGAAGGATGTCCCAAAATTCCCTGCATTCCACACAAAGGTGGCATCCCTTTGATTTTAAGGTTGAAAATGATTTACGTCGAAAATAGCTGAATGGCATTTAAGGCCAGAAGAGATCATCTTCGTCTGACCTGTTGTATAACACAGGCCATTCAATTTCTCACAGTTATCCCTAGGTTAAGTCCAAAGATTGTAGTTAGACCAAAGCACTATGGCCCTCAGGAGACTCAACTGTTGTGTGCCACAGGCAGAGAGCTGGAGAGACCGAGGTGTCACCAATACGTGATACTCCTGCCATGACAGGGAATTGAACCGGCAGCTAGAATCCTGGCGCTGAGGTGACAGAGTCCCGTGCATCAAAGGAACGAAGCCCACGGGTTCCAGTACAAATAATTTTTGTGCCCCTCTCATTGTGGGTCTTTGGCACACACAACCAGACTGAGAGGGAGGAGGGGCCAGTGGTTAGAGCACCGGACTGTGGGGAAACCCAAGGTCAGTTCTTGCTCCACCACAGACAATCCCATGTAAAGTGGGACAAGTCCCTCCCTCCGGCTGCGCTCCCCCACCTGTACAATGGGGATAGTAGCACTCCCCTCACTCCCCTCCTTTACAGGGAGGTGGGGAGGAGATATTCATTGAAGCCGTGAGGTGCTCAGACACTACAGTCATGGGGGTTAGATAAGTACCATCAATAGAAAGGTGTGTTGTTGCGAACACTGGTTATATTGCAGCAGCCCCTAAATGGCCCCCACTGTGCTAGGTGCTGTACAAACACATCATAAATGACTGTCCCTGCCCCGAAAAGCTGATAGTCAATCGCAAGGGGTTGCTCTAGCTATAGGCAAACCAGGCAGCTAGGGTGGCAGATCTGGCCCAACTGTCCCTCTGTCATGCCGGGGTGGTGGCCAGACCAAATTTGAGTGGCGTTGCAACCCCATGCACCAGGTCGCAATGCCACTCACTCAGATTTGGCCCAGCTGCCCTTCCGTTGTGACAGAGGGGAGGCCGGGCCAAATTTGAGTGGCTGGGGAGCGGACGGGGGGGTAGAGCAGCACACTGAAGTTTTGCCTAAGGCAGCAGAAGGCCTTCAGAGTCTTCTGTTTAATCTGATATGCTTCCTCATGCTGATCAGTGCCTTTACTCCATGAGTCACCCCGCTGAAATCAACGGAACAGTTCTTGGAGTAAGACACTACTCAGTGTGAGGAAGGGGATCAGAATCTGGCCCTTTGCGCTCGCCACTGAATGAACAATGAACCCTGTTTTAGGGTTAGAATCATAGAACCATAGAATATCAGGGTTGGAAGGGAGCTCAGGAGGTATCTAGTCCAACCCCCTGCTCAAAGCAGGACCAATCCCCAACTAAATCATCCCAGCCAGGGCTTTATCAAGCCTGACCTTAAAAACCCATAAGGAGGGAGATTCCACCACCTCCCTAGGTAACGCATTCCAGTGTTTCACCACCCTCCTAGTGAAAAAGTTTTTCCTAATATCCAACCTAAACCTCCCCCACTGCAACTTGAGACCATTACTCCTTGTTCTGTCATCTGCTACCACTGAGAACAGTCTAGAGCCATCCTCTTTGGAACCCCCTTTCAGGTAGTTGAAAGCAGCTATCAAATCCTTCCGCAGACTAAACATCTCCAGTTCCCTCAGCCTCTCCTCATAAGTCATGTGCTCCAGTCCCCTAATCATTTTCGTTGCCATCCTCTGGACTCTTTCCAATTTTTCCACATCCTTCTTGTAGTGTGGGGCCCAAAACTGGACACAGTACTCCAGATGAGGCCTCACCAATGCCGAATAGAGGGGAATGATCACGTCCCTCAATCTGCTGGCAATGCCCCTACTTATACATCCCAAAATACCATTGGTCTTCTTGGCAACAAGGGCACACTGCTGACTCATATCCAACTTCTCCAATAACCCCTAGGTCCTTTTCTTGCAGAACTGCTGATGAGCCATTCAGTCCCTAGTCTGTAGCGGTGCATGGGATTCTTCCGTCCTAAGTGTAGGACTCTGCGTTTGTCCTTATTGAACCTCATCAGATTTCTTTTGGCCCAATCCTCTAATTTGTCTAGGTCCCTCTATCCTATCCCTATCCTCCAGGGTATGTTATATTCTGCCACTTGTCCTCACGTACTTGAGTACAGCCTTACTCCACAAAGAGTATTGATTTCAATGGGCTACTCACAATGAATTAGGAAAGGACGCTAACAAGTACAGGAGTCCCGCAGCATTCTTGCCTTGCCTGTCTGCTGTAGGTAAATACAGGGCTGGGCACCAGGCTGTTTTCCCATCCTGCAAGAATCTTCTAGATTTCAAAAAAAAAAAAAAAAAAAAATCTCAAAACGAAACAAAGCGTCAAAATCTCAGAAATGGTCGTGAACCAAGACACCTAAAAACCCTCAGTCGATCGAGTAACATGTTTCATTTTGCTCATTTTGAAATGCTTCATTCCCACTGCGATCTTTTTTCTTTCGTAAAACTTTTGTTTTCAGTATAAATGGAGTGAAATTTCTAAACAAAAAGTCATTTTGACGAAAAACACCCTCTAAATTTTTCATTTAGAAAATGTCCAAATGGGCCAATTCAGCAATTTTGAGCATTCTTTTTATTTTTCCCCTTCAAAAATGTTCCAGGCGGGAGATTCTATGAAACTGGAGCTTGTTTCATGAACGGTTGCGACGGATCGGAATTTTTTTGACAAAAACAAGTTTCATCCCGAACTTTCCAACCAGCTCTAAACAGACATTTACGCAGACAGGGATTATTTCATCTGCAGTGGGAACTAAATCAAATTGTTCCCCCTTATGAATGCCTACCCGTAGGCTGACACTTAACACAGGAACAAAGGCCTGTTGAAGCCAAAGAGATGGCAACTTTCTGCAAGACCCTTCACCCAACGATCACACCAATTATTAACATTGGCAGAGGGTAGTGTGGTAAAGTCAGTTGTGTGCAAAAGGGCCAGTCTTGGTTGTTCAGGGCTGGTAGTTTGGAAAAGCTGGCATCCCTGGGGGCAGAGTTAAGGTTGTGGAGCATGATCTGTGGTGTACGGTCGCTGGGGTGAATGGCGAGGTCGGTGTGTGCTTTGGGGCAAAAGAGTAGAAGGCATATGCCATTTACTGGCTTGAGTTCTCAGTTCCTTGCTTTTTATGGTTTTGTGTCAGGCCTGTTATGTATGTAGCAACCTTACCTAGGAGTGTTTTATTGTCTTTTGTTGGTAGTAGTTATTCGGGGAGGATGCACTTGTAATTACACTTTGTGGTGTAGTTGGCCTTAAACAAAAGCAACATGCTGGTATTAAAGTAGTTAATCTATAGACTTGCATTTCACACTATGCTGACAGGCTGGCATGTGTCTGTGTAGGACTGCCTTCTACTGGAGGGAATTGGAACTGCTCAACTGTGTGTCATACACCCTATACTGCTAGGAGGGATTCTTCTGTCATTTGGGTGGCAGGGTTCTGTGTCTTTGGAGCCTAGGATCAGTTCTAGCTCCGCTGCTAGAATTGATTTCCAACAGGGTGTATGCAGCAAGAGCAAAACTATGAAGTCTTAGTTCGTACAGTAAATTGTCTGTGACATTTAGCCCAGCCAATTTGATACATATTGAGCTAAATTTATTCCTGGTGTAACTCCATTGGCTTCAGTAGAGTTACACCAGGGATGAATCTGGCCCATCACATCTATTTTATACGTCGTAAATGGGGCATTTATTTGAGTCAGAGGTGAGAAACGTTTGTTTTGCCTGCATGGGTGAAGACAGCTGCTTGAGTGAGCAAACAGTGTTCTGCCGATGGGAGAGGTGTAGCCCGACAGGCAGCAGGCACCTGGCAAACTGGTTAATTTCAGCCCCGTGTACAGAGATAATAAGGGGCCATGTCTTCAGCTTCAGGGCCTGCATTGGTGTTAGGTCTGTGTGAAAATCTGCCCCCTTGCAGTTGCAACCGATAGCTGCAATGCACGTTGCTGGTATCGGAGCAGGGGGGAAATCAAGAAAATAACAAGGGCGGGTGTCACCCGCGTGATATAAAAAGAAGAGCAGAGAGGGGCAGTCACCGCTGAAAAGGGCAGAAGTCCTTTCTAGCCACCATTTTCCCCCAGGACTCCTCTATGAACGTACGTAGCACCACGCACAGGCCCCGCTCCACAGACATATGGCTTGCTGCTGGACTTCACACGACACTGAAATGCAGTCATCTCTGGGGTGACAGCCGCTGTTATAACGGCACGGTCCAACCCCCTGCCCCGGTTTGCGACAGGAAATATAGAACAAGGCCGGTTCCATTTGAAGCCACAGGGAAATTTCAGGAAGCAGCATGTAATGCCCTGCCCCAGAGTGCGAGCACTTGCATTTCACCCCTCCGTAATCATTACGAACTTGGACCAGCTCTACAGCGGGTGTAAACCAACCTAGCCCTATTGAGGTCAACGGAGCGACTCCTGCTAAGTATCTGGCCCCAACCCTGCTCATCAAAGGAGCGGTGACAAGCTCCCGGCCAGGGTTGATGCAGCCGCTGATGTCTGAGCGGTCTGAGCGCAGCTAAGCCTCTGAGTGTTTTTTGTTGGTGATGCTGGCACAGATTCCCATCCACATAAGGTGTGTGCCGTCTAGCGGTGCTGGGGCCGTGCGTCCAGCTCCTGCCCGGAGTTTGTGCACATCCCTCCCGAAGCCCCCTCTGGGCCAGCCACTTGGCTGGATAGAGCCTTGCATTCTTCTCAGAGGGGCCGTGACAGCACCTGAGAACTTTGCACGTTTGCCTGCGTCGAGTGTTTCAGAACACGGGGTGTTGCTGAAATTCAATCCGCTTGGCCGCCTGCCTCCCAGGGAAAAAAATTAAAAAAGAAAAAAAAAAAAAGAAAAGCCCACTTCTTGTGGTGAGTCACTGCACGACGGGAAGCATGTCAGCACTTTGCTACCCCGATGTCTCAGTGGGGAAATAAGGAAGGGGAGCGAGAGGCCTTCCATCTCAAACAAGGGGGGCAAGCAGGCGCACAGCTCCCCCAATAATCAGTGAGGGCACAGAACTCCTCCAGCCCCCGGGGCCGTGGTGGGAGCTGACAGTTGCTCTGGCCCTGGGGCCACGGCGGGGGGGGAGGGGAGCAAGCTCCTCCTGCCCCAGGGCCGAGGCGGGGGCACAGAATGTGCCAGACACGTTTTTATTCCTGCGCACACCCCTGTTCTCAAGCCCATTGCCGTCTTGTGCAGATAACTGAAATGTGAAATAAGCGGGGGGAGGCGCAAAGTGAAAACTTCATGGGGGACAGAAATTTGATATTGGGATCTTCAGTCGAGCAGACAAAGATCTAATGAGGTCCAGTGGCCGGAAGCTGAGGCTAGACAAATTCAGACGGGAAATAAGGCATACATTTTTAACAGTGAGGTTATGTGACCATTAGACCAATATACCAAGGGACGTGGTGGATTGTCCATCAGTGGCCATTTTAAAATCAAGATTGGTGTTTCCCCCGCAAAGACATGCTCTAGTTCCCACGGGAATTCCTTGGGGAAGTTCTCTGGCTTGCATTACTCAGGAGCTCAGAGTAAATGGTCACCGTGGGCCCTAACGACCTTGGGATCTCTGAAAACATCTCTGTGCTCCGGCAGGTTTCGTGTACCAATGCATGCGCCGTTGTTTTGCTTTGTTTCTTTTTAAAGTCAGCCAATTGCAAGCGACAGGCTGGGGGGCAGAGGTGCACCTGTTACCCTGAGAACATATGCTGCATTGCTGCGAGCTATGCCCACGATGCTCTATTAATAATAGTAATACCTAAAAACAACGAGGAGTCTGGTTTTATTGGGGCGTAAGCTTTCGTGGGTAAATGGGACTGGGAGTGGCTGGCTCACTACAAAAGCAATTTTCCCTCTCTTGGTATGGATACCTCCGCATCAATTATTGGGAGTGGCCCACGTCCACCCTGACTGAACTGACCTTGTCAACAATGGTTCTCTACTTGTACGACGACTCCCTTCTCTTCATGTGCCAATATAGATCTATGCCTGTATTTGTAATTTTCACTCCATGCATCTGAAGAAGTGGGTTTTTTACCCACAAAAGCTTATGCCCAAATAAATCTGTTAGTCTTTAAGGTGCCCCGGACTCCTTGTTGTTTTTGTGGATACAGACTAACCCAGCTACCCCGCTGATACTTAGTAATGTCTAGCACATCTCATCTTTCTATCGCAAAGCACTTTACAAACAAGGTCAGTACCATTCTCTGGGCATTATAGATGGAAGTGGATTGCCCAGGCTCATCCAGCAGCCAAGATCAGACTTGAACACAAGTCTCCTGAGTAGATAGCCAAGGCTATAGCCACAAGGCTAGACTACCTGCTACCTGCTAGAGCACAGTCCTGACCTGAGGTGCACCCCTAAGGATGAGATAGGAGTTCAGCCCCCATGACCTATTCAATCTTTGGCTTCTCTGCTGGTGCTGCAGACAAAGGGGTCTGTTATTTTTATGATAGCACCTAAAGATCTGAGTCAGAGATCAAGCCCCTCCCCTCCATTGTACTAGAGATGGTGCAACGCATTACCCCGCCCCCATGAGACCACTGTAATGGAGGGCCTGGGGTCTGCCAATAAGGGATATTTCATGGCAAGGGAAAATGGATAAATCCACACTACCTCTGTGATCAGCTGAGATAGAGCCTCCCCCAGCCAGAGGATAAAATCTCACTCCTATAGCCCAGAACAATAGATACATCAATCAAAAGTCAATCCCCTGGCCAGGTGAGGAGATGCCTAAGGAAAATGGTGAGCAAAGTGGCCAGTGAAATGCTAGATTTGGGGACAGGACCGTGGGAGAGGTAATGAGGGGACGATAATCTTTATATAGGGGGTATGACAAGACTTTTGCATTGGCTCTGGGTGCTGCTTCTGAGCAAGGACTCCTAGTAACCTTGCCTCAAGCAGAGAATGAACTCCAACACTGGATCAAAGACTTGATAAGCAGGCCAGGTGAACCTTGAGAAGGAGGCACCGGGAAAGAGGGGTGCCTGCAGGGAAGAGAGGCAGGATGGGCAAGTGGTTAGGACGCAAGTCTGTGCTCTTAGAGGTTGGGTTCAACACCATCCTGTGCCACAGACTTTCTGCAGGACTGTGGGTGAGTCACTGAGATTCTCTGTGCCTCGGTTCTCGATCTGTAAAATGGGGATAGTAACACACTATGGTGTTTGGGTCACCTTAGCGAGATTAAAGCGATCAGAATCTGGCCTCGTGTTACTACTCCTCAGAAATCATGACTTTAATAAGAAGCATTTCTTATGTCTGCTTTCTTTAATGGCTTTCATTTAGACACCCTGTCCGGAATCTTTAATTTGAAATTGACATGGTTTCAAGCCCTCAGGAGTGGTGAGCTGTGAAACAGACGCGTTTGCCTCCTGGCCAGTCCCAGTAGCCAGCTAAAGGCTGTTCAACTTGTCATTCCAACAGGACGCCCACAGAGCATATTGCGCTTTAAATCCACCCCCCCACCCAGCCCCTTAACTACAGACATGGGGAAATGTTGCTTCTCTTTCCAAGGATCTAGTCCACTGATTTAACATAGCACTGCTTTCTCTTGTTCCTCCCATGGCAGGAGGACACCTGGGGCTCAGGCAAATGTGGGCTATGTTTGTTTAGATGGCTCAGTTTACAAAGCAGAATACACTCAGCTGTCTCACATGACAGCAGCTCCTGGTGTTTAGAGATAAAGACTGAACTACAACTGAAAGGGTTGCCTGATGCTGAGAGGAGGATCGAGGCAAGCGGGGCAGTGAGCCAAGGCCTAAAGCATTGCAGCACTGGGGAAGAGACATCAGAGGAAGGCTCATTTTCAGAGCGAGGGTGATTGAGTCATTAAAAGCCACTGGGAACCTTGTGCTTGTATCCTCCTCTTTGATGACATCGCCCCTAAGCGTACGTGGAATCAGACATTTCTTCAGAGATTGCAAACCTATTGGGAGCGACAAGTCAAAATGAGGCCTGAAAAGTCCAAGTTTGCGTACTGGAGTTTCAAAGTGTTCACATCATCTTCCCGGTGTTTGGAAGGGGAGGGAGCTGCATGTTCCCTCTTGTGACTGCTCTCTGGAGCCCAGTAAGCTCCACCTCCCATTTGGTTCCCGCAAAAGAGCAATAAAAAGTCAAAATAAAATAAATAGAATCCATTCCCTCGTAACCCTGATAGCTGCAAAACGGTCTCCGGAGACAGGAGTTTACGAGGCCAATAAAGCTGAGGAACATATGCTTTAAAAGAAAAAGAATATTGTAACTAAGCATGGAGCGTGTGTTCTAGGAAATGGGGCCCAACACAGAGCCTTTCGGGGTACTCACTCGTATCATCTTTCAAAGATAAGAGAGAAATAGCTGCATCAGCCAAGACAAATACAAATCTGCAGTGTCAGACCAACCTTCACCTCCTTTTATGGTGCTCCTGATGGATCAGCCAGTGAAAGACAGTCAGACTTCAGAAACCAACAAAAGGAATCTCAACAACTAAAGGTCATGCAGCGGTCTCGGTCATGTTTCCTACTCTTGTCAATGTCAGGAGTCAAGTGCTTGTGGAAACATCCTGGCTGTTCAAACAGATGTTACTAACTGCATCGTGATCTAGACCGGAATTACTTTAACCTGAGGAGTTCACTCTCCAGGCTTGGACCTTTCAGACACACGGTGCAGACTTACAGTGCTTGAGCTAAAGAAATTTCTCCCTCCACACGTGCAGTAGTAGGCTGTTATCCTCTAGCCAGTCCGCCACAATGGGAAGATGCGTCATGCCCTTGCCAGTGGGTTGTATATGAGTCCTGAATGTTACTAAAGCTGATGCATGACTGCATGGTCTCTATACAACAAATCCATCGTGTAAACGCAGAGAAAAACTGTCTGCTTTGGCAGGGCCGGTGAGAAGCTGTGTTGAGTTTTTGTCAGCTGCAAGCTGCTCATTGCATAGCTTAGCACCTCCTTGGATGTAATCAGAAACGCAGGCAATTTCTCTCTGAGTGCATCACTCCTAGGCGGGTCGAGCAGATGTTCCGATGCAACTTGTCCTGAGTCCGTGGCCAAGCAATGCGCGATGAAGGCTGTAAAACATTTATGCACTTTGATAAACACTGTTTGCCAGTCACAAAGCTCAGCGTCACCAAGATTTGAAGGCACTAGCGTGGCAAGAAGACCAATCAACTGGGTTGCATCCGTGCGGATCGTATCCAGGTGCCTGAGAGCGAGGAGCTTACCAAGTGTCTTCCTGTGTGCACGCCACTGCTCTCTTTTTACTGCCTCAGCTTTCCAAGGAGACCAGGCCTGAGCTGATGTCAACAGTCCTCTCGATGGAGCTGCATTGATACCAGCTGTCAATCTGGCCTGTTAGGGGTGCACAATTTGTAGGGAGGAACTGGAGAGTACGAGGAGCCTGGCTCATGCTCCCCACCCCAACCCCTGCACCTCATCCCTGGTACCCTGCTGAGGAGCCAGTTGCATTCCATGTGCTTTCCTTAGCACAGCGATTGCTCCTGGCTGACGCCCCCTGGTGGATTAGTTGCCCCAAAGGCAAAGCTGCAGCTAGTAAGTTACCCCTTTCTCGGGCCTTGGGCTATGAGTGTAATCAGCCACTGGTGTGGCCCGATGGGATCAAATTGTATATCCCCAGGCAGTGGGTAGTTAATTAGTTAGCACCAACAACAGGGTGGGTGAGTCCCCTTGGTCATTCAACAGGTGAGTTTGCCAGCTAAGGGGCGGGGCGCGGAATTGCAGGCTATTCGTCCAGCCACTCGCTTTTGCTGCTGTCCTTCATTCATAAGCCTTAGGCTGTGTGTCTGTCACTCTCGCTTGTTTGCCAGCCATTCGTGCAGCCTGAAACACGGCCACCCGCTGTTTTGCAGATCGCGGGACGCAAATGCCATTTTACCCTGTTGGCTGCATAGGCTGGAAGAATGTGCGAGCGTAACGCTGACAGACTCCGATTGGCGGCGGCCAGGATCAAAGCTGGGACCTCAGTGCATGAGACTCTAGTGTGTGAGACAGGTGTCTTTTAGCGAAGGTTGTAGCCGGCTCATCAATCTCTAGCTGGCCTACCTGCCACTAGAGTGGGACAGAGCACCACACCAAGCTGGCATGGATTACACATGCCTCATCAAACTGCAGATTGATCAGGCCCTCGGAGAGAATCATAGAAACGTAGGGCTGGAAGGGGCCTCCAGAGGTCATGTAGTCCAGCCCTCTATGCTGAGGCAGGACCAAGTAAACCTAGAGCATCCCTGACAGGTTGGTCCAACCTGTTCTTAAAAACCTCCAGTGACGGGGATCCCACAACCTCCCGTAGTAACATGTGCCAGTGCTTAACTCCCCTTATACTTAGAAAGATTTTCATAATGTCTAACCTAATTCTCCCTTGCTGAAGATTAAGCCTGTTACATCTTGACCTACCCTCGGTGGACATGGAGGACAATTGATCACTGCCCTCTTTATAACAGCCTTTTACATCATTGAAGATTGTTGCCTGTCCTCCCTCAGTTGTCTCTTCTCTAGACTAAAGATGCCCAGTTCTTTCACCATTTCCTCCGAGGTCACATTTTTTCCAAACCTTTGATCATTTTTGTTGTTCTCCTCTGGACTCTCTCCAGTTGGTCCACATCTTTCCTAACATGTGGTGCTCAGAACTGGACTCAGTTCTCCAGCTGAGGCTGCACCAGCCCTGAGCAGAGCTGGACAATCACCTCCCATGTCTTAGACAGGACACTCCTGTTACTACACCCCAGAATGATATTAGCCTTTTTCGTAACTACATCGTATTGTTAACTAATATTCAATTTAGGACCAACTATAACCCCTGGAGTCTTTTCAGAAGTGCTACCACTTAACCCGTTATTCCGCATTTTGTAGCTGTGCATTTGATTTTTCCTTCCTCCGGATAGTATTTTGCACTTGTCTTAATTGAATTTCATTTTCTTGATTTCAGACCAGTTCTCCAATTTGTCAAGGTCCTTTTGAATTCTAATCCTGCCCTCCAAAGTGCTTGGAACCCCTCTCAGCCGGGTGTCATCTGCAAATTTTATCAGCATACTCTCCACTCCAGTATCAAAGTCACTAATGGAAACATTGAATAGCGCCGGATCCAGGATGGACCCCTGCAGGACTTTACTAGATACATCCTCCCAAATGGACAGAGAACCATTGATAACTACTCTTTCCATATGGTCTTTCAACCAGTTTTGCACCTACCTCATAGTAATTTCATTCTAGACTACATTTCCCTGGCTTGCTTATGCGAATGTCATGTGGGACTATGTCAAAAGCCTGACTGAAATGAGTATATATCACATGTACAGCTTTCCCCTCCCACCCAGTTCGCTAGGCCAGTAATGATCAGGGTACAATAAGCACAAGATGAAAACTTGGATGGATATTAAATCCACATATTAGCAGCATGGTCAAGGCAGGGCTTGTGTGCCCCTGTTTCACCACCACTTCCTTTGCATCTTCTTCTGTATGTATTATTCAGATTAAAGTAGCACCGAGACACCCAAATTGAGATTTGTAATACTTGCTAAGCACTGTACGTATAGTGAGAGACAGCCCCAAAGAGCTTGCAGTCCTTATAGACAAGGGCAGTGTTTGTATCCTCCTTTTACGGGTGGGAAATTGAGGCATGGACAGATTAAATGACTTACCAAGAGTCTGTGACACAGCCAGGAGCAGCATCCAAATCTCCTGAGCTGTAGCCCAATGCCTTTATCACAAGACCATCTGTTATCACTAGGGTCACCCCCCCCACCCCCCCCGCATACACACATCCTTCCCCATAGCTGCCTCTACTTCTAACTGCCCAGGCTGATTCCAGTTTCCAGAACTGTAAATCCCGCACTTTTCACCAGTGCGATACTTGGGGAAAAACAGTGCCAGCTCCCCTCTGTCCCTGTGGTAGATGGCTCAGAAGAGATGGCATCAGATTAGAATCCCGGATGAGGGTGATCTCAGCACATCAGCTGTTTGGAATGCCTTGGACAGTTGTGTGGGAGGTGGAGCAGAATCTGGCAAATAAAACCCAGCAGATCCTTTTTACAACACAACAAAACCCCAGGCAGAGCAGAGATTCATATTTTCCAAGGCCAGAATGGACCATTGTGATCATCTCGTCTGACCTCCCGTACAACACAGGCCAGAGACCTGCCCCAAAATAATTCCCAGAACAGATTTGTTAGAAAAACATCCAGTCTCAACTTCAAAATTGTCAATGACCCTTGGTAAATTGTACCAGCGGCTAATTACCGTCACTGTAAAACATTTAAGCCTTATTTCCAGTCTGAATTTGTCTAGCTTCAACTTCAAGCCACTGGATTGCGGTATATCTTTCTCTGCTAGACTGATGACTCCATTGTTAAATATTTGTTCCCCATGCAGATACTTCCAGGCCGCAATCATGACATCCCTTAGCTTTCTTTTTCTTAAGCTAAATAGATGGAGCTATTTGAGTTTGTCACTGTAAGGCAGGTTTTCTAAGCCTTTATCATTCTTGCGGCTCTTCTCTGAACCTTCTGCCATTTATCAACATCCTTCTTGAATTGCGGGCATCAGAACTGGACCCAGGATTCCAGCAGCGGTTACATCAGTGCCAAATACAGAGATAAAATATTCTCTCTACTCACACTCAAGATTCCCCTGATTATGCTCTTTGGCCACAGAGTCACACTGGGAGCTCATGTTCAGCTGATTATCCCCCATGACCCCCACATCATTTTTAGAGACACTGCTTCCCAGGGTAGAGTCCCCCATCTTGCAAAGATGGCCTGCATTCTTAGTTCCCAGATATATACATTTGCATTGAGCCGTATTAACACGCTTCTTGTTTGCTTGTGCCAAGTTTACCAAGCAATCCAGATCTCTAAGGCCCAATAACCTGCGCTCTTCATTATTTAGCACTCCCCCAATGTTTGTGCTCCCTGCAAGCTTTGTCAGTGATGATTTTATGTTTTCATCCAGAACAGTGATTAAAAATATTAAATGGCCTAGGGCCAAGAACGGATCCCTGTGGGACCCCACTGGAAACACACCTGCTCCATGATGGTTCCCCATTTTGAGACCTATCAGTTAGCCAGTTTTTAATCCATTTATCATGTGCCATGTTTCTATCATTCTAGTTTTTTTAATCAAAATGTGGTGCGGTACCAAGGCAGGGCAGGATTTGCTGCCTCGGCTGTGATGTCTCCAAGGAGCTACATTGTACGTTCTGCCTCCTGAAGCCCATGTGCCAGAGTGCAGCCCCCTGAGTCCTCTTGCTGGAGCAGAGGCAGCCATCTGTGCAGGATCAGGTGAGGGATTGAGGATGTGGTCTAGAGAGTGGGATGAAACCATCAAATTCCCATGTGCTTTTCAGCTGGGGCGGCCGGGTGTGCAGGGCTGGGAGGTGAGTGCACTGTCACCACACCCCTCCCACCATTCCCCTCTTCCTTTCCACCAACCGCCTCACCCTTCCTTTCCTTTCCAATTCTTTCCCCTCCTCCTTCGCCCCCCGTTTCTTCTTCTCCCTGTCCTATCCCATCCTTTACATCCCTAGCCTTTAAATGACATTCTCCCCCTTCCTCTTCTAATGACTCCCCACCAGTGGCATAGAGGGGAGAAAAATAAGCACGTGCAAGGACAGAGAGTCATGGGTCATATGTCCTGCCCTAGCCCCCCTTCCGCCCCCCACGCAGTGCTGGAAGGGGCAGAGCAGCCTCTCGGCCATGGCGAGATCATTCCTGTTATTGATTTGTATTGCCGCAGCACCTTGGAGCCCCAATCCCGGCGCAGGACCCCAGTGGGCACAAACCCAGATCAGAAAGAGCACCCATGGCCCCAAAAGCATGCCACGGAAGCAGCCGTACTCTTGCTAAGGCAGGGAATAACTGTCAGGAATCATTTCCATGCTGATGCACTCAGTGCCGACAATCCAGCTTTGCCGCAGGGGCCCTCTCCGGCCCCTTGACCTCTCCCATGGGCAAGGACAGAGTCTGGGGCCAGGATTTTTTCCCCGTTGCTCTCTCGCCTTTGTCCCCCACTCCTCCCTGCGTGGGCCACCGCTCAGCTCCCAGACCCCCTTGCCCTTCACTCCTGGCAGCGTGGTGGCTACTTAGCTACTGCAGCTCCAGCCGGGCCAACTGGCACGCCGGCTTTATTTATTTTAAACTCTTTCCAGCATGAACATGACAGGAAATAGATCTCAAACCATGTTCTTTATGATGGAACTACTGCTCGTGCACTGAAAACACAATCACGCGAGGTGGACTAGCTGATCCCACCTCACCCCCTGCCGATCGGTTTGTGTTCACAACAAATGCTACCAGGTTTATTATTTTGCTTGGCTTTCCTTGCTGAGACTTGGGTGAAGAAAGAAAGAAAGAAAGAAAGAAAGAAAGAAAGAAAGAAAGAGAGAAAGAAAGAAAGAAAGAAAAGAAAGAAAGAAAGAAAGAGTGGTGGGGGTGGACCCCACGCAGCAGCTAAAATTTCCCACCAACTGTTGACAGCTCCTGTGATTTTACCACACATCTTGGGATATATTTTTTGTGAAGCCCCAGCTTCCGGAGTCAGGTGATTAAGCGAGATTTTCAGCTTGTATTTAAAACCAAAAGTAACTTTCTAGCCCCACCTGTGCAGAAGAAAAAGTGGCAAAAACTCTAAAGGTTCAAAAGCCACAAGGCAAATAAAAAGGACCCCAGATTTATTATTATTTGCATCTCATGAAGCATCGGATACTGGTCACACTCCAAAACAGGATGAGCCACTGGTCTGATCCAGTCTGGCAATTTGCACTCTGCTATGTAAGTCCTATCAAGGGTTGTATTGTAGAGGATTCTCCATCGCTGGACATTGTTAAGTCACGATGGAGTGTTTTCCTAGCAGGTCTGCTCGAGTCAAGCAGAACGCTTGCACTTGAAGCAGGAATTAACACAGGGCGGTCCTATGGCCTGTGTGACGGAGCTCAGACTGTATTACCACAGTGGTCCCTTCTGGGCTCTGAGTCTGAATCTATGAATGGCACCATGTTTATATCTTTCTACATGCCCAGTGAGTTCAGTTTACAAGCAAAAAGAGGGCTATGTTAAGAACCTCCTACCCTGCAGCTTCAACCTGGGAGCTGAGAGTCAAGCTGGGTCATCTCCTTCAGGTGCAGGGTCCCTAGTAATAAAGGTTGCCAAGAGTAAATTTGTCCTGGGTGCTCCCCCATTGTTCCCAAACATCAATGGGCTTGCTTTGGAGCTTAGTGGACCAGCAGCAAGAAAAGGGGCCTGCTCCAGTGACTAGAGCACTGGGCTACGAGTCAGGAGATGTGGGCTCTAGTTCTGACTCTACTGCTGATCTGCTGGGGGACCTCGGACAAGACATTTCACCACCGCTCTCTTTTCTATGCAGGGAATCAGGGCTTGTCTACACCTACAGCACTGCAGCAGTGCCACTCTATGAAGACGCTCTATGCCGAGGGGAGAGAGCTCTCCTGTCATCATAATAAAACCACCTCCGCGCACGGCGGTAACTGTGTCAGCAGGAGACGTTCTCTTCTCTTCTCTTCTCTTCTCCGACAGAGCGCTGTCCACAGTGATGCTTATGTCGGTGTGACTTAGGTTGCACAGGCGAGTGGTTTATTCACACCCCTATGATTTATTCACACCCCCTGAGCAGCACAAGTGATGCCGACATAAGCTGTGGTGCAGACATAGCCTCTGTCTCCCACTATGAGTGTGGATCGTGTCTATGCCAATGGGACCCCGATCTTGGTTGGGATTCTAGGTGCTACTCAGCAGGTTCCCTCTCCCTTAGCTCCGTAGGGCTCACACAAGTTACAAACCCCTCTTCGTGACTCGTGTCAGCAGTTGTGATTGAGTACCCACCAGAAGCAGACCTGCTGAGTTAGAGGTGATCAAAAAAATGTCCATCTCAATTTTTGGGGTGGGGGGGGTGGACAAAATGGCTATTCCATCAAACTGGAAACTTCTGCAGGAAATGTCCATTTTTGATAAATGTTTTGTTGGAAAACAGAAAAACATTTCCCCCGAAGCCAAAATTCTTCATCTGCCCCCCACTGCCCCCGACATTTTTCATGGGCGGGGGGGAATTCCTGGCTAGTTCTGCTGCTGAGTGAATACAAGTTCATTTCTACAATCATTTGTTAAGAGTAGAACACGTGGAGTCACTGCATGTCTTTACTGATTGGATGGGCTCGGGTTGGGGGAGGGTACCTCTCACCTGCAGCCAATGATGGAACTGGTTGATGGAGTTGGCCCAGCCAATCAGCTGCACGGTGTCTGTGGCAGAGCTAGGCTTTGAACCAGTCCCCAAGATGTCATCCGCTGCCTTTAACACAAAGCCACCCTCCTTCAGTCCCCGCCGTGGTACATAAGCTGCCGTGCTCTGTATCACTGGAGAATACGGCCGTGTTTAATCCTGAGGGATGCAGAGAATAGGTTGCACGGGACAGACACATGCCTGCAAAAGTGGACAGGGCGTGAGACAGCGAACGACAAGTCCAGTGCACCAGGGCTCCAGGAGAGCGCTTCCATCGGCTTCAGTGGGAGACGCAGACGTGCAGGGACGGTATAATCAGCCCTGGTCCACGTGTCGCGGGCTTCACCCAGTTCCCTCTTTACCAAGCAGGGCCTAGATCCTCAGCTGGTGTCAATCCGCCCTGGTCAATTAGCACCACGGAAGTTATGCTGGTTTACACCAGCTGACGCTGCTGGCCCCAGATCTAAACGCAAACACAAAGCAGCTTGGGAACGGTGAACCCCTCCAGCGCCGCTGACCGTAGCCCTTGGGGATGTAGGAGCTCCTGATACACTGCCGGCGATCTCTGCTGCTGCAATGCTCTGGGCAGCGTCTGCTCCAGCAAGAGACACCAGCCCTGAGCTGATGTTCCAATTCTCCTTCTCCATTGCGTCCTCCGCCCAGCTGCTCCAATACAGAGCAGCAAAGGGCCTCACCGGGCTTGGTTTGCTGATGAGCTCTCCCGCCACGCCCTGCCATCCGAGCGGCAGACCTTATCAGGCTCCTCTACACCGGATAGCTCACGACCTCTAGCTTCGTTGGAGCCAGCCAGGTCTCCGGGACCGCAGAAACTGGCCTGGATTTGCATTCAACACACAGGAAGGCGGCATTTCGACCCGGCGTGGGGATAGCACCTGATCTGAAGTCACTGGAAAAGCTGCCGTTGGCCGCAGTGAGCTTTTGATAAGGCACTTAGAACCTGACCCGTGGTGACATTTCTGCACCCACGATGCACCCCTGGGCTCCGCCGCATTGGCTAGCCTGCCACATTCTCACTCCTATCGGATCCACCTCTGGGGTGTTTTTTTTGGTAACTATCAGCACAAATGGTTTAATTTCCCTCTCTGCCCCAGGAAAACAATTAGTCATGGTCCAGACAGCACGTCCCCCACAGCCCCTTACATCGGTAAAGTAAGCCGTCGCAACGTTTTAAACGTTAACCAGGAATCTACTTGCTCTTGGCTCTTTTTTTGACCCACTGCCAGGGCAGCTTCACAAAAAGGATAGTGTTATTTCTGAAAATGAGTCCCATAAACAAGGATGAATATGACCTCTCCGCTGAGACTTTGGGTTTACTTTAGTGGCTGGGAGATCGGCCAATGAAATGGAAATACCAGAAAACATTATCATAATTACCCTGTGGCCTCCTCTGGGGGCAAGGAAAACCTTTTTATTTTCCAGGCTCTGGATAGAATCACTACCGAGCCCTCCTCCGCCGAGCCCTCTGCCCGCTGTGCCATTCTGCATTTTGCTAACCCCAAAACGGTTCCTCGAGCCTTCCCTGCAAGCAACGTTTTTTTGGCAAAAGGAGGTGACGTGAAGCCAAGAGGTAAAAACCATTGACGGGGGAAAAAAATTACCAGCAGATGTCATCTTGATTGCAAGCTGTTCAGAGCCATGCGAGCTGCCCAGTCCCATCCCCTCCCGCACTACCGCGAGTCATCCTTGGCTTTGCTCTCATCCTGAGCGCAGGAGGGTCTGTGCTTGGGTGGGGGGCGAAGGATGTTTTTGCGGGGGGAGTGAAGTGCAAACATTAGTCCCTAAACTCACCTGGTGAACTGGAGGCCCATATTGTCCCCTGAGGTTGACTTAACTGCAGCCAAGCTCCTGAGCTCCACGGGGCTAGAGCTGGACTCCTGCAAAGCTCTCAGCACCACTCAAGCTCCCGGTTCTGCAAACCTCCACTTGCATCCAGGCCACGTGCAGTTGCAGTTGGTGCGCATCCCTTGCGTAGGCGGGTGGCACTGCTATTTGCAGCCACGCGACTTACACCTGTCAGGAGCCGAATCCCTAAAGGCCTAGCGCCCTTGCAGATCACCTGCCGCCCGGCTGGATCTCTGGATGGCTTCTTAAGGATAGTCAGCGTGTGTCCACCACCGGCGATTGGAAGCTTTGGGCTGATGAGAACTGGGTTAAGATATGTTGGTGCAAATCACGGCTTATCAGGGGTTAGCCCATCGCTCCTCCGGGGTTGCACTGGGGCAGCTGTGCCAGCAGATAGTGGTCACCAAGTGGCTGTGGTTGGTGCAATTCTGTGGTTTAGACAAGGCGAGGGGGTTGGGGTCTTTCCTTTCTTCTTCTTAGCATATGCGCAACGTGCCTCAGGTGGCAGGTGACCAGGATTCATCCCCAAATCTGGTTCACTGGTTGGATCATTAGCTTCCCCGGCCCGGGCCGGGTACTGATGGGGAGTGCGACGTGAACGCTGATCCATGTCCCCTCCCTCCCCCGGCCCCGACTTTCCTTTGAAGCCCTGAGGCACAACTGTAGGTGAAAAATAGCAAGTGCTGAAGAGCAGAATCTAGATCGGGGGTGGGCAAACTTTTTGGCCTGAGGGCCACATCTGGGTATGGAAATTGTATGGCGGGCCATGAACGCTCACAAAACTGGGGGGGAGGTGAGGGTTCCAGCTGGGGGTGCAGGCTCTGGGCTGGGGCTGGGGATGTGGGGTTGGGGGCGCAGGAGGGTGCTCCGCGCTGGGACCGAGGGGTTCGGAGGGCGGGAGGGGGATCAGGGCTGGGGCAGGGGGTGGGGACATGGGAGAGGGTGAGGGGTGCAGGCTCCAGGCGGCTCTTACCTCCAGCAGCTTCCAGAAGCAGCGGCATGTCCTCGCTCTGTCTCCTACACAGAGGCTCAGCCAGGCAGCTCTGCGTGCTGCCCCATCCGCAGGTGCCACCCCTGCAGCTCCTATTGGCCGTGGTTCCCTGCCAATGGGAGCTGCGGCAGTGGTGCTTGGGGCGGAGGCAGTGTGTGGAGCCCCCTGACTGCCCCTATGCAGAGGAACCAGAGGGGGGACATGCCACTGCTTCCAGGAGCCTCACGGAGCAGGGCAAGCCCCAGACCCAGCTCTCCAGAAGGCGCTTGAGGGCCGGATTAAAACGTCTGGAGGGCCGGATGCGGCCCCCGGGCCATAGTTTGCCCATCCCTGATCTAGATGCAGGTGCATGAAAAGGAGGGTCATCTGTGATCGGATGAATGTAGCCACTGCAGCAGGAGGCAATGTGGCCTAGCTGACAGTGCACTAACTTGTGACTCAGGAACTTGGGTTCTATGCCTAGCTCTGACCCGTTGGGTAACCTTGGACCTGCTCTGTGCCTCAGTTTCCCTGTTGTAAAAAGAAGATCGTGATATTGACCTTGGTTGTAAAAGCATGTTGAAATCTGCTGATGAAAAGAGCTGGGTACTACTGCGTGCATATGGCTGTCCCAGTGTATCTGACGGCTTTGTGTGTTGGGCCTCCCCATCTGTGCCCGCTCTATAGAGTATGAGAGTTTGTCACAAACTGAGCTCAACCTGGAAGGCCTTTTGCTTTTAGCCCTGGAGGTGCCCAGTTCGGTCCTGGCATGGGCCAATATGGAGCTGTGGTTGCAGCAGCATGTTCGTGATCGAATGTGACTCTGCGTTTGGCTCAGTGCTACCCACAGGAAATGCCCTGTGTGTGACTGGCTGCTAGTCGTCAGTTAAACTCAACGCCCATGTACCTCGGCCAAGAGATGGGGAGAAGGCCATGCACCTCCTGCACTGCACTGCACTGCTGTACTGCATTGGCTTACGGCTGGTCGAGCCAGTTGCATTTTGGTAACAATTGCTTCTCTCTCTAGCGGTAGTCTTTGCTGGGCCGAAAGAACCATCCCAGAATCCCCCCACCCTGCCCCCTGTTTTACAGATGGGGAACTGAGGCACAGATCATGCCAGCAGGATTTGGGAGGGGCACCCAAAGTGGCCCAAAGCCGAACAGGTTTGGGTGCCAAGAGTGACACTCCTTGGGCCTGTTGCTTGGAGGGGCCCGGGCTGATCCCCTGCAGCTCCCATCAACTTCAGGTGCGGCTGGGATTGCTCAGCCCCTCTGAAAATCAGGCCTCAGGGGTCTCAAACTGGGCAGCCAGAACGGAGGACGCTCCAGACCAGTGGCCCCTTTGCAGACTTTAGTAAGAATCCTTATGGCCCAAACCGCAGCACTTCTGAAAATCAAGATTGGATCGAAAAGATCTGCTCCAATTCAAACAGGAATTAATTTGGGGAAGTCTTATGTCCTGTGCTATACAGGAAATCCAACTAGGTGATCACTATGGTTCCTTCTGGCTTTATAGTCAATGAACCTAAATAGTCTATTAATTTTATGTAGGTGTCTAACTTTAGGGGCACTCCGATTTGAAAATTTTGGCCTACTGGCTACTAATCTCATTAGCAGGGCCATTCTCAAATACTTTTGGACCAGAATTTAGGAATGCTCATCATAAAGGAAGTCTCACTAAACCCATGATGACTGCATACGTATGTTGCCATAGATTTGATCGGATTGCAATGAAAACAGGTCTGGTTCTTTATTTCGATCTTCTGCTGTCATGCTGAAAGCATGTTGTCCAAGTACAAGAGAACCAGGAAGTGAAAGTGACAACCAAATAGCAGGAGAAAGTCAGCAATTTAGTTTCACGATCCAAATGGAAGGCATGGGTGGTTTTGTGGTGAGGCACTGGACCGCAGTGTGGTCAACGCTTGTATTTTTACTAGGTGTTTCACAATAGTTGGTGTTTGCTTTAAAGCCCCAGCTTCTGGAGTCACGTGATTCCCTGAGAATCTCAGCTGTCATTCTGGGGAAAAAACTATGTTTCTAGCTTTTGTGGTAGTGGAGAAAAGCTGAAAAATGTGACCTTGGTACACCCTATGGGATCAACCCCCAAAGGCATATCAAATAAATGCCCAATGTCTTTTTTTTATCTCAATTTTTGAAGCAATCTCATGATTTTGGGGGGCCTGATGCATGATTTTTGAAAGCTTGGGGTTGGCAAGACTGGGGCTGGGATGTAGAAAATCTGCATTCAGTTCCCAGCTCTGCTGCAGGCTTCCTGTGTGACTGTGGGCGAGTCACTTAACTGTTCTGTGCCTTATTTCCCCTTCTGCGAAAGGGGGATAATAGAGTTTCATGTTTATGTCTTGTCTATTTAGACTGTAAGTTCTTCTGGGCAAGGACTGTGTCTTGCTATGTTACATGCAGTGCCCAGCACAGCGGGACGCTGATCTCGAATGGGGCCTCTAAGACACTAAATACAACAAATAATACTAATCAGAGAGAAGACAATAAATAAATAAGCAACCCTCTTAAGCAGCGAGAAGCAAATTAGATTTGTGTGTCTCCCACCCCATTTAAATCATCAGCTAAAGGGACACTAGGAACGGGTACAGAGAAGTTCAAACATACAGGGCCAGATTCTGGTGTAATGCCACCAGTTTCGCCGGAGTCACTTTGGGCTTACCCAGGTGTAACTGAGAGCAGTACCTGACCCAGGGTGATTATGTTTCCCAGGTAACGACGCTTTAGATGCAGACTAGCCAACTGCCTGGAAAGAGATGCCTTTACTTTGCATTCACGTTAAGGCTGTTTTGATAGCCTCTGCCACTTTTGAGGAAGGATTTTATTGTGGATGTTATCCTCTCGAATCTGGTCTTGCTTGCCTTGTCTGTCCCATCACTGTAGAATTAAAGAACTACACGGGGTACATTTGATCTACATGTTGAGGCCCCTGGCAGTTCATGGACCTTTCTGCTTTTCTCCCGTCCTTGCATATGGGATAAACATCTATTTATGTATTTATGTTTATTCTCTCCTACCATCCTCCATCATCCTGAATCTGATGGAAATGCTCTATTGAAAGGGAAGATTCTGTGTCATACATTATGTATGGCCAGACTATGGCTCACACTCAGCTTCCAAACCGACGTGTCTAAAGGCCTGTGCGTGCTTTACTATTTAGATTGCAGTAGCGCCTGATACCGCAACTGAGATCCGGGCCCCACGGTGCTCGGTGCTGTACAAACACGTAACAAGAGGCACTCCCCGCTTGTCTGAATAGACAACGAGGTTTTGCCATCCTGGGAAAATATTTGAGATTTTGAAGGATTTTCCCATCCCTAATCAGGACAAAAATGTCAAAATCTCAAAACTGTTCAGGAGCCAACAAACGGAATTTTTTTTTTTTCAGTTCGGATCAGGCGAAATGTTTCATTTGGTCATTTTGAAACAATTCATTTCTATTTCAACCATTTTTTATTTATTTTTTTTAAAGATTTGTTTCTATCATTAGCTCAGACTTCTGAACGAAAAGTCATTTCAGACGGGGAAACGGGGACTTTTCGTTTAGAAGACGTCAAAATGAGGTGTTTTGACAATGGCAGAACTCCCTCCCCCCTTCCTCCCTCACATTTTCAAGTTGGGAAATTCCTCAAAACCAACCCTTTCCCATGCACGGTTTTGGTTTTGATGAATCTATGGGAAACCAGTTTGCTGAAAAATTCCCAGCCAGGGAAAGGGACTCACCGAAGGCCAAACGTATGCAGGCAGCTAGCCCAAGCGGCTCCCCCCGACCCTGCACTTTTTAGGTGCCAACTCTGCTTTAGCTAGTGCTTGTACGTCTGTCCAGACCAGGAATCACCCTTCCCAGCTGCTGTGCAGACGTAGCCTTAGGCTGGAAGCTTTTGGGGCACGGGCTGTGGCTTGCTTTGCATTTACACAGCCCCCCTGACAGATTCCATGACACATCCCCATCCTGATCTCCTGCTTGCTTGTGCCTCTCCAGGTCCCGCACCTCTCCTGCCCCCTGCAGTTCTAATGGTGCTTGTTCACCCCCCTCATCCCAAGCGGGAAGGCTTCCATGCTGTCTCCAGCAGGGGGCAGCCCTTCTGGGGGATGCACATGCGGGCAGAGGATACAGGAGCCTGGCTGAATGGCAGGAAAACAATCTTTGGGTTTGCTCCCATGAAAATGAGCGTTGGGGTAGGAAGCCGGGTGCAGACTGCTCCCCGGATTCGAACCACAGCTCCGCTCTGCCCCAAGGGGACTCTGGCAACAGGGCCCAAAGGGAAGGGGCTACTCCGGGTAGCCAGGATGCTGCAGGCTGGGCTGGGTCAGGCTTTGCAGCTGGCACATGTAGGAGGAACCCAGCCTCCCGTGTGCAAAGTTTACAAGCTCGGTTTCCTGAGCCCTCCGGACTTCGGGGGCAGGGGCTGGCAGCCCAGCAGCCGGCTGTCAATGTTTGTTCTTGGATTTTGGATGGGATGTTGATTGAGGCAGGTGCCATGTGGCCCAGGGCCTGCCTGAGGAAGCTGGAATAGCACAGCATGAATGGGGGCAGGTTGTGGGATTTAAAGGGGCAGGAGCCCTCTATATTTTTAACTCCATTGGTATTTTGAAGCATGGGGGAGTGGGAGGGGTTGGAAGGCTGGAATCCCAGCTCAGCTGTTCCCTGGTGTTATATTTATCTGTGTTCCTGTATTTAAGTATTACTCAATGGGATTTTTTTTAATAGCTTCCTCTAGCTTCCTCCCTCCGTGCTGCAGACTTCTGTGTCCTGCCCTAGAAATCCCTCCCTTTCTCTGTGTGTAGCTCTCTGTGGTCTCTCTGCAAGATCTCGAGACAGTTGCACATGGCGTCTCAGAATGGATCAATGGGGACTCTAATTATGATGTAAGAATAACTATATCTAGGGACTGGTGAGGAACCAGGATGTCATAGGTGGCTGGGATAGGAGACTAATAGACTGTAGAGCAGACATGGTGGACGGGCTGGTGTTCCTCTGCTGGATGGGATCAGAACTGCTCAACTGTGGGTCCTCTGCCCCGTGCTGTTTAAGATGGGATTTTCAAAGCAGCCTAGTCTATCCAAGGCACTTACACAGGCCCTGTTACTGCAGGATCTCAGCATCTCACAAGCTTTAATGTACTTACACTCACAGCTCCCATGTGAGGCAGGGCTGTGTTATTATCCCCATTGTACAGAGGCACAGAGAGGCTAAGGGACTTGCCCAAGGTCTCGCAGGTAGTCTGTGGCAGGGGAGGGACTTGAACCCAGACCTCTCAAGTCCTAAGCCAATGACCAGCCTATTAAACGCACAGATGCCCCTTCAGCTCCTAGAAAATCCCCCCTTAGCTGACATGTCTCTAATTCACTGATCCTCCCACTACCCCCTCCCCATTCCTGGATAGGATGTATGTGATAGAACGGCAGCTCCCCGCTTTGCACGCTGTGCCACGTGCGGGTGAATGCAGATCCTCGGGCCGTAGAATCCTCGCCCGCTTCACCAGCTGAGACCTTCCGTAAGCTCACTTGCGTTACTTCCACCTCCTCTTCCTTTCCGCTGCTGGGGAAATCTCAAGCTCTGAACGCTGCACGGCTGCTGCAGGTCAGGATCCTCAGGGAAAAGGAATGGACTGGCAACAGGGGCGTCGGAACAGGGGGGCCAAGGCTCTCTCATTTTTTGCCATGGGCCCGGCCCCCTGCCCCTCCTCTTCCCCCCAAGGCCCTGCCCCCAGAAGCTGAAGCCCGGCCTGGGTATGAGTGGCCCAGGGAGCCCAGGCAGCTGTGGGGAGCTGCGGACCCTCCACCTGCTGAGGGGGCTGGGGGCAAAAGCAGTCCCCAGCCCGTGTCCCTAACCCCCAGGCCACCCACCCCGGGCAGGTGGAGGCCCGGGGGGGTGGGGATATGGGCTGGGGACTGCTCTCGCCCTCCCTCCCCTCCAGGCAGGTGGCGGGCCCGAGCTCCCCGGCCTGGCTTCAGCTTCTGGCTTGGTGGGGGCTCTGGAGAAAGAGAAGGGGCAGGGCCACAGAGGGGGCAGGGCCTTTTGTCCCCCCGCCCCAGTATTAGGAAGACTCCATTCCCCCTGGCTGGCAAGCATTTAAGCTCAATTAGGCAAATTCACCCTGATGTCCTATGAAAAAGAAATCTAGCCCGGCACGTGTAATCCTGCGGCCGACAAGCCCATGGGCCGGGAGGGAGAAGTGTTTGTCAAGCTGATCCTGTCGACATGGGTTGAGATGAAATGAGATGGACAGAACCGCACCACGTCAGCTTAACCTCTGGGGACGGTCCGGCGGGCATGTGCTAGATTGCTGGTGGAAGGAGAGGCCCACTGCGGAAGCTAAGATGCTTGGTGCTGGAATGGGCCACCTAAGAGGTTGTGGAATCCCTGTCACCGGACGTTTGTAAGAACAGGTTGGACACAGGATGGCTCAGGGATGGTCTAGGTTTACTTCGTCCTGCCTCAGTGCAGGGAGATAGAGTAGAAGCCCTCTCGAAGTCCCTTCCAGCTTTACGTTTCTGTGATTCCATGTCTTTCATCTGTGCAGATCCGTGGTGGACTCCGTAAGTGAAGCTAAAGAGGGGTTCTTTGCTCTTTACCTCTCAGCTCCTCGCACAGATATTGACCCGCACAGCACAATATTAGTTAACAGCGTTGGCCATCTCTGCTCACTACTAGAATATCCACTTTATTGTTACCAGAGCGAGCTAGATCAAAGCTACCTCGGGTCTGTCTACACAGACAAAAACCCCCTAACTGTCCAAGCTGCTCTGACTAAAGACGGATGCCTAGCGGAGCAGAGCAGGGATTGCAGCTTGGCTCCTCCCCAGCTCACCTCTCGGGGGGTGGGGAGGTGGGAAGTGATGGACTGGCCATGGCTTGCAGACGGGCCTGGCTGACTCTCTAAATGAGACGCTGTCGCTCACACCACAGTTAGGGGTGCAATGCCGTGGACTGCGTTATTGCAGGAGGCCAGGCCACATCATCCTGATGGTCCCTTCTGGCCTTGCAGTCTTGCTCCGGGGAGGAAGTAAATTACTTCACCTCTTTTGGTGGAGCAGCTCGCTCCCTCTGCGTGCCCAGCCAGCTGGAGAAGATGGGGGCAAGGACGCAGGACTCCGAACACTTGCTCACAGCGGGGAAAAGCCTCTTCCCTCTCCACAGCGGCCTGACTCACAATCAGAGCAGTGAGGGGAGTGTAACAGGGCCTCTGAGAGCAGATCCCTTTGGGAGGCTCCGGTGAGGGGCACCAGGGATGCGCAGAGCGACAGTCCCCGGGGCAGCCTATTCTAGCTCGCTGCTCCGTCTCTGGCCGCTGACGGACCGTGTGCCTCTGTCTCCCTGCAGGTGGATGCTGACGATGTCATCACCAAAGAGGAGCAGATCTTCCTGCTGGTAAAAGCCAAGTCCAAGTGCGAGCGCCACCTGAAAGTCAAGGTGCACGGTGAGTGTCCGCAGCGGCGGCTGGGCGTGGGAGCTGAGCGCAGGCAAGTCGCACGTGTGCTGTCCCCGGAGAAGGGGCCTGGCTTGGATCAGCGTCTCTTTTCCACTCGCTTTCTATTTCAGGCAGCTAACTGCTGCCAGATGGCAGGAGGGGGCGGGGAGAAAACACTCTCATGTGAGTGACTACATCTATGGCCGGCCTGGAGTTCACAGCTGTGAATTATTGGAGCGGTGGCTGTGTGCTAAGGCAGCGTCCCACCCAGCTAGCGCTGCACAAGCTGCCTGGCCCCCCTTCGCGCTCCAACCACACATGGGGTTCGGAGGATCTAGCCCTCCCATATCACACAAATAGACACGCCCCTCCCCCCCCACACACACCTTGCAGTGCTGCAGACCTATCGCCCCGAGATCACTTGCTGGCAAAAGCCTTCAGCACCTGAGAGCAAGGAGTGGTTCAGGAGCAGATGCATCCGGACATCTTGCCTTCTGGGCATCCCCCCGTGGCACGGAGACATAAAAATCCAGCTCGCTCTTTATTTCAGGCCTCCACCTTTCCATCAGCAAAATCCCCAACCCCCATTCTCTGTACCTCCTTGTTCTGTGTCCCCTCCCCCAGCACTGCCCAATTAACACCTCGTTAAACAGCACACCTGCTTTACCCAGGTGCTCAGGAGACCATTGCATTTGGTGGAATCTTAATGCATTGAATTGCTATTTTAAGATTAAAGAAAAGGAGGACTTGTGGCACCTTAGAGACTAACCAATTTATTTGAGCATGAGCTTTCGTGAGCTACAGCTCACTTCATCAGATGTATACCGTGGAAACTGCAGCAGACTTTATATATACACAGAGAATATGAAACAATACCTCCTCCCACCCCACTGTCCTGCTGGTAATAGCTTATCTAAAGTAATCGTCAGGTTAGCAGACTTTTAACCTCCTACCATGAGACCACTGCCCTGTGCATGGATCTCCCATTGCCCAACACTCGCTGTCTAACCCCCACCAGACTGCTTGTGTGCAGAGCCCACGACCTACCGTGCTGACCCGTCCTGTCTCACTGTTCCCTTGTCGTCTCCCACCTGTCTGCAGCCACCTGTTGCCTCTTGTCTTAGATTGTCAGCTCTCCGGGGCAGGGACTGTCTTTGTTGTGTTTGTACAGTGCCTAGCTCATGACTAGGGCTCCTTGGTGCGCTGGTAATATGAGTAATAGTCATAACAATTAAGAGGGACTAAACAAGACAGCCTCTCCCTCCCAAAGTCTAGAAAAAGAGTTTACAATGGACAGGCTTTACAGTGAACAGAAATCTTTCCTGGGAAACATCTGCCAGTCTAGAAAAGCGCTCCAGTCATCTAGAACAGATGTGACAATCGAGAGCTCCCTTTGCAAGCTCGAGGAGGGTCTGATCAGATGGATGGGTTGAGGCACTTTCTATCAGGAAGTGTGGAATGAAAGGCCGGAGCCTCCGGTCTGTTAACCCGAGGGAAAGGCACTGCTTGCGGAAGCAGCCGCCTTTGCATTCAGCAGGTTTGTCGGCTCCTTCTCTTCTTTATTGTAAGGGACTCCCGTTGTCTGTGTTCAGTTTGCAGCAACGCTGCCCAGGGTACATATCCTGCAGCGAGGGTGCTTGTCAGCCAGATGGAGGTGCTCAGTCTGTGACCTGCTACCTCATCAGAGGCTCAAACCATGAGCGGTGCGCAGTTCTCTTTGTCAGAGCGATGCACTGAAATCTAATTAGTCAAAGGCCTCCTGAAACTTGCAGCCAAGCAGAGGGGTTGGTTAACTGGGGGTGGGGGCCCGACCTGCAGCCTTATTTGTGCTTAGCACTGTTGTCTTTTCAATCAACGGCCCTTAAGAACATAAGAACGGCCCTACTGGGTCAGATCAAAGGTCCATCTAGCCCGGGATTCTGTCTTCTGACAGTGGCCAGTGCCAGGTGCCCCAGAGGGAATGAACAGAACAGGTCATCATCAGGAAAAACTATTTTAGGGTGGGGAAGCACTGGAACGCGTTACCTAGGGAGGTGGTGGAATCTCCTTCCTTAGAAGTTTTTAAGGCCCGGCTTGACAAAGCCCTGGCTGGGATGATTTAGTTGGGGATTGGTCCTGCTTTGAGCAGGGGGTTGGACTAGATGACCTCCTGAAGTCCCTTCCAACCCTGATATTCTATGATTCTATGATTGTATGATAAGTGATCCATCCCCTGTCGCCCATTCCCAGCTTCTGGCAAACACTTGTGTGCAAGGCAACAACCCCGGTCAATCCAGAAAGGACATAATCCAGTCTTTGGATAGTCAAAAGGTTCCCATAAGTTTGAAAGGCAGCATGATCCAGTGGAGAGAGCACTGAACTGGGAGACAGGAGACATGGGCTTTGCTGCTGGCCTGGTGGCGCAGGGGTTGGTGGGGCAGAGTGTGCGCACTGGGGTCGTGCTGAGACAGAGATGCTGGACATGGGGCACTGCCATTTGTTCTCTACGAATCCCTTTGTGCCAGGCCTCCCCGATCTTGTGATTAACCATCCCCTCATCAGCTAGTTTGTCCCCCCTTTGCCGCCCTCAGAATGACTGTGATGTCGGAGGGTGGCATGTGGGCGGCAGCCTCTGGGATAGGTGACCCAGCAGGGCTGCAAACAAGGATGCTATTGAGTCTTGCTTGCAAAAAATAGCTTTGGGAGGACAATGCTCCTTTGCAGAGGCTGATATATAGTCCCCCTTTAAGAGGCAAGGAGAAACTGAGTCATTCCCCTCTCTGGTCTGGCTGCAGGAGAAGAGCTGCCCCTCCCAACAGCCTGGCCTGACAGCTGACTCCAATGTGTCCTCGAATGGACTCACTTTGCTTGCCTTTAGCAGGTGATAAAGTTCGTTTTGCTGCTTTTACTGTGGCTTGTGCTCAGCTAAAGAGCATCCGTGCACCGTCAGTGCGAAAGCACTTTCACGAGGGGCTGCCGGATCCGGGCCCCAGGCAGAGGGAGAGAGAGGAATCGCTGGGGTGGGTTTCCACCTGGGGACGGTGGGACGTTTGCTCAAAAGCACCTAAATGGCTAATGAGCCTAGGGGCTTGTCTACATGTGAAACAGTACAGCATCACAGCTGCAGAGCAGCCGCTGCGCCTTTGGAGCGCTTCAGGGTAGACGTTACCTGCGCCTTTCGCTGTAGTTAATCCACCTCTCCAAGAGGCAGTACCTAGGTCAGCGGAAGAATTCCTCCATCGCCCTAGCGCTCTCTACACTGGGGGTTAGATAGGCTTAACTATGTTGCAATGGGGGGTGGACTTTTCACACCCCGGTGTGACATAGCTGGGTCAACATAGCCTTTTAGTGTAGACCTGGCCTAAGTCCCATTCTATCTATCTATCTATCTATCTATCTATCTATCTATCTATCTCCACACACCCCCTCTATCTAATCTAATCTATCTATCTATCTATCTCCACACACACCCTCTATCTAATCTAATCTATCTATCTATCTATCTATCTCCACACACCCCCTCTATCTAATCTAATCTATCTATCTATCTCCATACACACCCATCTATCTATCTAATCTATCTATCTATCTCCGCACACATCCTCTATCTATCTATCTATCTATCTGGCTCTGCCTAGATTTTCCTATAGAGTTTGTTACCATCGTACCTAAGGGGCTGATAACTAAACTCTCCTCTCGAGCTGGTCAAATATTTGCAGGTGTTGAACCATCGACAGAATTTTTCACTGAAACTTTGAATTTTGATGACAATAAGAAGGGAGGCTGTTTTGTGAAAATGTTATCCCATTTTTTGAGCAGCTCTTCTTTCCTCCTCTTGCTTTCTTTTCGCCTCCCTCTGTCCTCTCCTTGCTCTGTCTGTCATCAAGGGAAGCCCATGACAGCACCAGGAGGAAGTGATTGTCCACAGTGATTTTCAGTGTTAAATCGCTCGGAATGGGATGGAGTTAAGGGTAGGGAGTATCAAACACAATCTGGCCTAGGCACCTTCATTCTGCCTTTGGCCATATGTGGCTGCCTGTTTGTTTCCTCTGGGTTCTGAGTTTACACCACCCCACGTAGTTAGTAGCCTAATTTTTTGGAAAGTCCCTAATGATTTCGGGTTTTGTGACATTGGGATGAAAACATCGAATATCACGAGTCTTGGCACCAGTGCTCTCCCCCTTTACCAGAAGGGGACCTGAGGCACAGAGTGATTCAGTGCCCTACCCCAGGACACACAGAAGAGTCGGTAGCAGAGCCGAGAACTGAATTCTCATCACCTGAGTCTCATTCCAGTGCCTTAACCACAAAACCATGCTTCCTGTTCTCCTGGAATTCAAGGTAAACCTCCAGGGATGCAAGCCCAGGTGGAGGAAAAGGTTTGTACGCGTCCCTGTGAACTGAAACCTCAGGCTGTCAGTATCATGAGATTCAAGAAACCAGTCTGATTCTGAAGCTGGTCAAACAGATCTGAGACCCCTGCATTATAACGTCCTGCAAATGTCTAAAATTCCTCCTGTCCCCTATTAATCAAGCCTACTTTATGGGCCAGATCTCCACTGGTGTAAATTAGCGTAGTTCTATTGCCCCGGCGGAAACACGTCGACGGACACCACCACGCTCTTGCTCTATAATTCACTGCCCCGCCCCTTCCTTGGCTCACTTAGGCAAATGTGACTATTGATGAGAGATGGATCTGAGCTACGCAGTTCTTCTGGAAGCTACGAACCCCTGGGAAGTCTGAAGGTGTTGAGATAATGGGGTTTGGTCTGGCCATTGCCGAAGCAGAGACAAGCGTCACAGTCCTGATCTGCAGCCCAAGTTCCCTGTAGTTTGGTCATGGTGGGGTGTCGTTTGGCCCTCAGATTTTGACTGGGTCTCATCTCTGAGATCTGCCCCATTATCTTCCAGACACTTGGGCTCGGTCTATGCTTAATACCTAAACCAGTATAGCTATGTCAGTCGGGGGTGTGAAAAAACCACACCCCGTCACCAATATAGCTATGGCAGCAAATCCCCCAGTGTAGACGCAGCTATGCTAACAGAAGAGTGTAGACCTTGTTTGGAGAGGTGGTGTTCCTATGCGGGCAGGAAAACTGTCAATGTATGCTGTGTCTACACTAGGGGGCTATGCCGGCATAGGCTCTGTAGTGTAGACGTAGCCTAGTATTAATGCTTTTTCCCCTTTGTCACTAACTTGAAATCATCAAGGGGGAAAAAGAAGCTGGAGGGAGCTGTGAATTCTGCACAGCTGCTTAGAAATTGCCCTGAAAGAAATGACTGAGAGCAAGGTTTGAAGTGCAGGACTTCTGCAAACACTGTGCACGGGTTTTTTCTTAGCTTGCACAGCTCAGTCCCAGAGACGTCATGGAGACACACAGAAGAGAACTGGCTCTCTGATTGGAAAGTGTGATCCTGTCTATGCATGGATTTCATTAGCCCTTCCCCGGGAGAGATAAGTATCTTGAATTGAGACCTAGGCTTCGCAAGCACGACCCTCTAAAAGCTGGAGCTGCTCATTCTTTGGTCTGTTCCATTTGGCATTTTCTCCTTCCCTTTTCTGGTTTTATTGACTTGTCTCCATTAAATCCACATCAGCGTCTCCTCTCCAGCCTGCGTAACTAGGCACATATGCAAGTGTGCTTTGCAACACAGGACGAAGCCAAAGAGCAACAGGTTCCAGGGCAGCTCCTCTTGAAGAACTTGCTTTGTGTTTCTCATCCCTTCTCTGTGGTGGGCGAAGGCAGGTGGGCAGCATGTGTGTATGTTAGTGGCAGCAAAAGGACATAGGGTATGTGACTACGTATCTCTCTCTCAACCCCTTCCATGCTTTACCACGACTGGCTTCCTTTCCGTGCCAGGGAGGACCTTTGTGTGGTCTTAGCCCTGAACGGTGGCCCTGGAAAATTGATGAGTGCCCCTGAAACTAGGATTCAGTGTTCTAGGGAAAGGCACACATCACCATCGCCTTAAATCAGGTTCAGGGAAGAACATCGACTCATAGACTTTCAGGCCAGCAGGTTCCCAGCCTGATTAGAAGGGGAAAGCTCAAGAGAGGTTCAAAGGCGATGCTGGTGAATGCCATGGAAAAAGCAGCGCAGAGGGCAGAAAGGTGCGAGTCCACTTCTGACCCGCTGCCAGCTGGATCTCAGCATCCCTGCTATGAAGAGCCAGTCAGGCCCTTTCCGTTTGCTTTGGTGCATTAGACACATTCCGTGATGTTTGCTTTGTTACCGGAGGGCCTTGTGTCCTCCATGAGCCATGACTGCAGCCGGAGGGTGGGTACAAAAGGACAGCCTGCCACTGAAGGCATTCTGTCTCTGAGGCACAGCGCCTCGGAGGGACCCGGAGGGAGCGTGCAGGACAGCTGTACTTACTCTCCTCGTGCGGGGTGGCGCTACCTTGTCTACCCAGAAACTTACGCTGGTTTAAATCGATTTAGTTGAGCCCTTGTGGACAGATGTAAGTCAGTTTAAACCTTAAACCTGAAGCCCAGCTGAGAGGTAAACCAGGTATAAACAAGTATCAGGGTATGTCTGCACTACAGAGACTATACCAGCACAGCATAGCCCCCTAGTGTAGACACAGCCTGCGTCAACTGAAGGGTGGTCTCGCTCCGTGTCGGAACACCACCTCCCCGCACGAACCTAGTGAGAGTCAATGAAAGCGTTATTCCGTCAACATCGCTGCATCCACACTGGGGGTTAGGTTGGCGTAACTGTGTATCACAGGGTCCACTCACGGCTAGGGGTGCCCCTCCAGGCTGCTCTGGGGATTAGCTCCTTCCAGGTCAGGGGGCCGCCTTCTGCTCCTTCTTCAGGACTTGGCCCTCCAGCCAGGTCACTTTGTGTGTTTCTCCTTTCCGGGGTATCAAAGTCTCTTCTAACAAACGGGCTCAGGCAGTCTTCCCATTCCCTGCCCAGCCTGTGCCACCTCCCCAGTGGCTGGCAGGGGAACCCTGGTCCATCCCCTACTCCGGGTTCCAGCTCGGGGACTCTCTAGTCAGCAGCCAAGGTCTGCACCCTCCTGAGCCTGGCTGCCTTTTCCCAGAGCCTTTCCTTACCTTCTGACTCTCCCCGCATCTCTGGGTTTGTCAGCCTCACAACTCCCTCCTCCCGGGGAGTAACTGCAGCCTACTGCCCTGCCGCCCTCTCTGCTTCAGCTTCCTGCCTTTATAAACCCAATTCCTCCTCAGCGGGGCTCCCTCATTCAGTCAGGAGATTACCTAGCCACTTTATTCCCCTCAGATGGGGCCTGTCTGGTTAATTGGCCCCCTACTTAGCCTATATTAATCTCTTCAGGGCAAGTGTGGGGTGAACACCCCATCTCACTGTGTCAGGGGTGTGGTTTTTTCCCACCATAGCTATGCTGATGTAACTTTTCAGTGTAGACCAGGCCTAAGAGTGTCTACATACAAAGGTCTGGTCTACCCTAAAACATTAGGTCGACCCAGCGATGTCACTCAGGGGTGTGAAAAATCCACACCCCTGAGCAATGTAGTTAAACTGACTTAATTCCCCATCGACCTAGCTACCGCCTCACGGAGAGCTGGATTACCGATGCCAGTAGGAGAACCCCTCCCCCATAGCTGTATGTAGTATCTATACTGGAATCTATACTGTAGTATCTATACTTCAAGTGTAGCCAAGCCTAAAGTGGCATTGTCTTAGCTAAACTGGTTTAACATGACATCTTTGGGCCTCGTCTACACCGAAAAGTTGCACCCATTTAACTGAAGGTGGAGTTTTAAACCGATGTAGTGAAACCAGTGCCAGCCTCAGTGGAGATGCTTTAAAGTGGCTTATTTCAGGTTAGCACATGTCAACTGGGAACAGGTTTAAGATCAATCAGTCTTGAACTGGTATAGAAGCATCTGCACAGCCTTTTGGGCAAGCTTAATTCAGTTCAAAATCTATTTAATTCAGTTTAATTTAAAGTGATGCAACTTTCCTATGTAGACAAGGCCTCAATTAAACTGGTGCACCTTTCTGTGAAGATCGGGGAAACATTTTCAGACACCTACATGACTTGGGAGCCTAAGTCCCATTGGCTTTCAATGAGACTGTGGCCGTGTCTACACTCTAGTGGCTACATCCGCACTGTGCTGGTGTAACGACCTAGTGTAGACGCGGCCTACATCGACAGAAACGGTTTTTCCATTCATGTAGTTAATTCATCTCCCCGAGAGGCAGTAGCTAGGGGCTTGTCTACATGCACAGCGCTGCAGTGGCTCCTTAGTGAAGATGTTACTATGCCGACGGTAGTTAATCCGTCTCAAAGAGAGGCAGTAGCTATGTCGACAGGAGAAGCTCTTAGAATCACGGAATCATAGAAGATTAGGGTTGGAAGAAACCTCAGGAGGTCATCTAGTCCAACTCCCCGCTCAAAGCAGGACCAATCCCCAACTAAATCATCCCACCCAGGGCTTTGTCAAGGCGGGCCTTAAAATACTCTTCTATCACCATAGTGCTGTCTACATCAGGGGCTAGGTCAGTATAACTGCAGTGCTCAGGGGGTCCACTTTTCACACCCTTGAGCAACGTAGGTATTACAATGTAAGTTCCTAGTGTAGATCTGGCCCCACTCTTCCATCGACCTAGCCATGTCTACACTGGAGGTTAGGTTGACCTATATATGTCACAGCGGGCAAAATTTTTCACAGCCCTGAGTGACATCGCTAGGTCAATCTCATTTTCAAGGGTAAACCAGGCCTTACTCGCATAAGTGCCTAAGGGCTGGTGCACACTGGGAATTTACATTGGCATAGCGACGTCTCTCAGCGGTAATCCACACCCCTGAGAGACAGAGCTATGCCGACTTAACCCCTAGTGTAGACAGCAGGAGGTTGATGGAAGAATTCTGCTGCTGACCTAGCTATCCCCTCCCGAGAAGGTGGAGTACTTACGCTGACAGGAGAACCTCTCCATCCACCTAGCAGTGTGTAAACCAGGGCTTAGGTCTACTTTACTATGTCTCTTGGGGACGTAAATTTTTCACACCCCAAGCAATGTAAGTAGGTTGATCGAAGTTTTAGGTGTAGACTGGGCCTAAATGACTTTTGAGACATAGGGTAGGTCCACCCTGCAGTTGGAGATGTGATTGCAGCTTACGTACGGACTAGCTTTAATTTAGCTAATATAACAGTGAAGATGCTGCAGCGCAGGGAGATATGCAAGCCTATGCCGCAGTCACACATGCCATCACAGCATACACATACCCTTAGGCTCCTAAATTGCTACGTCCTTGTCTTTGCTAGGAAAAAAAAAGTGTGGTCTCAACTCGAGTTAGTTAACACCTGGTGACTGACGCAAAGCAGAATCCTAGTGAAGACAAGCCGGTTTGTCGTTTTCACACAAGTCAGCAGATCACGGTAATCCCTAGCCTCCCGCTTCGACTTGACCTGCTCACTCGTGTGAAACCTACAGACTGCCTTGCCTCCGCTAGGATTTTACCTTGTGTTCATTACCAGTGTCAGCTAGCTTGAGTTAAGAACAAACCTTTTCTCGAGTGGAGACGCAACCTTTTGAAAATTCTACCCAAGTCTAAGAAAGTGACATAAACTAAACTGATATAAACCAGGTTTAAATCAAAGTCAGAGTGTCCCCACTGGGGGTAGGGGGTTGCATCCAGGGGCAGTGGGTATCATAGGCCAGGGAAGGCTAAGACTTCCCTCCCCCAAGCTGTGGCCACATCCACACTCTGCCCCGCAACCCTGAAGCCGGTGGGGGCTCAGTTCCAGCTGCGGCCTGGAGCTCAGGGCTCGGCCAGTGGCCAGGGGCTGAGGCAGCCAGGGGTGGCTCGGGCTGGCCAGCGGGGATTGGGCCAGCTGGGGTGGCTCAAGTTGGCCCAGGAATCCGGCCCGCCATGACAGCACGGGTCAGCCAGCAGGGGTCGGGCCTGCCGGGGTGGCTCAGGCTAGCACAGCTGTGATGGCTCCGGCCGCGGCTGGGAGGAGGGCTGCAGTGGACAGGGCCTCAGGCAGAAGAGGTGAGGCCAGCAGGCTAGCCTCCCTGAAGTGGGGTTCACCTGCCGCTCATGGGTGCATCGGTTTATAAACCAGTTTCACGTTGAATTGGGATGACGCTGAATATGGACAGGGTCTAAGCAGAGGTGTGGGATTATTCCCACTGTGTTTCCATGCGGCTCTTCTCTGCGTGTAGGTTTCTTATGCGCAGTTCTTGGCTTGGGCATCACGGGAGGAAGACCCAACAAACAAACAGAAAGAAAAAAAACCCGTACAACCATACCCACAAGTATGCAGCTTGCTTTCTTTTTCAGTTTCAATTTTATTTATTTATTTTTTTAATTTAGCCTCCAGATGAAAGCCATTCAGTCGGAACAGGAAACCCTTAAAATTTCTTTTATATATACATAAATATTATATTTCTGCAACGGTGGCTAAGCCGATGCCACCCCAAAGGCAAATCTGGAAGAGGATGAAGCGAAATCCCCAGCTACGAGTCATCAAACATTTTTCCCCCCCATGAATTAAAAGCCTGTCTTGCCCTGCGTTGGAAAACCAGAAGGGACATTTTGCAGAGGGAGAGAGATTTTTACACAAGCCTGTAATTAGCCGAGGCCACTGGTGATCCCGGAGTGCTAGGTGTTGCAGTTTGCCTTGCAATGGCTTGTTTTTTTAATAAATAAGCCTCTTATTTGCTAGGGAGATGAGGTTATTTTTAGTCAAGAAACCATGACTGTTTATCCAAGGTATGTGTGTTGGCTGCCTGAATTACGGCTCCATTGTCCCTAGGGGCCCCCTCCCCATGCCCACACTTTCTTAGTATTGAAACAACACAGAGCTGTGGCTTTCCTATCAAGCATGCTCCATCCTGCCGGGTGCAGGGCATCTCCTAGGAGATGCTGAGAGCCCTCAACTCCCCTTGAAGTCAATGGGAGATGTAGGCTCCCAGCACTGCTCACTATCAGGCCTCAGAATCACAAATTTAAAAGTCCTGCCAGCTTTTATTTATCCCTCTTCTCGGTTGTGTTTATCCCAGCCAGCCTTTGCGTCCTCCATGATCTTAGCATGGGAGGGCCTTGATCCAAAGACCTCTAGAAGTCAATGCAAAGACCCTCCTTTGTATCAAGACATTCATAAGTAATAAGGGAAGCGTCACAACAGAACCCCCACAGCAGAACAACAAAGGGACATTGACATACCCACGTTATTCAAGGTAGGGGCAGCTTAGTTAAGGATCCATTTGTTGCATTCACCCGGTGTTGCATTCACGCAGATCACAAACTCTTTGTGGCCGGGGCCATCTCTTTGTTCTGTGTTTGTACAGTGCGTAGCACCAGAGGGTCCTGATCCAGGACTCGCCCTACGTGCTACTGTAGTAATAATAAAGAAATTAAACTCAGGTGAAAATAAGCCATAAGAAAAAGGAATGGCCAGTAGCAGAACACACCAGGGGTCCATAGATAGGAGTTGAGAGCAGCTGGAAGGATAGCCTGGTGGTAAGGTTTTTAACCTGAGATTTATACGCGGTGGAGTCAGTTCCCTACCCAGACTCCCTTGCTCGCTCTGTGCCTCAGTTTCCCTCTTCTAAAATGGGGATCATAGCACAGCCCTGCCTCACAGGGATGTTGTGAGAATGAATGCACTAAAGGGTGTGAGGTGCTGGGGCCAGATGAATGAGCAGTGATGTTCACCAATACATTACACTATTATTTATTCACGGCACAGTGGCATCCCTGTGCATGGCGGCATAATGAAAATGTGACCGCAAGGTCCCCTCTCAAAAGCATTTACCGCCTGAGGCCCCGATGATGCAGGCTGTAATGGGCGGGGGCGGGGTCTGCCCACCCACCACAAGCTGCAGGATCAGGGCTTAGAAGCCCAATTCTGCAAATGCTTAGCCGCCAGAGTAGCCCTAAATGGGCACCAGATAGACGAGAGGTGGGGCGCAGTGAAAGCTCGTGGGTGAGCCCTGATGTTTAACCATAGGCCGTGCTGTGATTATTAACAACAATCGTTTTGCTGATCGGCTAGCAGCTCTCCAAGGTTTATGCCTCCTGGGTGAACTTTGTTTTAAAGAGACACTGGAAGGAGGAGAGGCTAGAGTCATGGGAGAGCATGAACAGGATTCCAGGTGTAGAGGACTGGGGCGGCATGAACTGGGGCATTAAGGGTGTGTCTGCATTCCAAAAAATAATAATAACCCACAGCAGCAAGTATCAGAGCCTGGGTCTGCAGGCTTGGGCTCGCGGGGCTTGCGCTTCAGGGCTAAAATAGCAAGCATGGATGCTCCTGCTCACGGGCTCTGAGACCCACCCCCTTCGCCAGGTCTCAGAGCCCATAATCCTACTTTTAGTCCCATAATCCACTGACCCTCCTGTTCTCTCTCAAACTGATTTGCACCATGTGGTCACCTGCTCTCTTCACAGCCTTCTGTGTTAGGCTGTGCTCACTTTCGCCCACGACCTGCAGGTCCTTTTGGGCAGAGACACGTGGCCCGTTGAGCACAATTCACCCACTGCCTGGCACTTTGTACTCCAGCCGTGGAGGCAACCAGCCAGGACACGTGCATGCAAAGGCCGACATGCTCGCGCCAGGCTGACGGAGAGCCCCAGATGGCAACGCACACGCTGTTACGCCCCAGGAAACGTGGGCACAGGCCCACGCTGGCACCCTGGCACACATACAGCTGTGCTCACAGATATACCCGCTGACACAGACGTGTATTCCCGCACACCGGCATGGACCGAGAGACACAAACGCCATTACAGCTCAATGGAGGGATGCGCTGTGACGAGTTGGGGGTTCTGTCTGACCCACTTCCGAACTGGGGATGATTTTATGAAATGGTTTCATGAAATCACTGTATCATGGGAAGCCGACATGTATGTGGCTCCACCCTGAGGGATATGTCGGGTGTCTGCCAGCCCAGTGGCAAGGGTGGGTGATCAGCATTCAGCGATCGCCTATTCAATGTAAGACACCTTGGGACAATGGATTTGCCCTAGTTGAAAGAAGACACTTCCTCCTTTTGTCCGAAGGGAGCAGGGCTTGGAAGTAATGGAAGGTTACCAGGCGGAGAACAAAGGAAGCAGATGACCCCAGCAGGAGTCTATAAAAGGACTCCCATGGGGAACTGGGAAAAATGAGCCATCTTGCACCAGATTAAGATGAGGGACGCTGCTGGAGGGGCAGGTAGGCAATGGGGGGAGGACCCAGCCTGCCTGCCTGAGCACGGATGAGCTCCCAAGAGAAGGGTGAGCCGGGAAGGGACATCGTGTTTAGGAGGTTTTATGTGATCTGCGCTCCCCTGTGATGTACGTGATTCACTAGAAAGCATAAAGTTGCCAGACTGAACCACACGGGTGAGGCTTTTTCCCCAGCGTGCAGCGCGCAGAAAGACGCCGATACAGGCAAAGACTGGCACATGTCCAGAGACACAGGTGTGAGCGTGCTCACACGTACGCTCGCCCGGATATACCGTCACACACGCTCACCAAAGCAGACCGCCCTCTCCCTTAGCACTCAGTGCAAACACAGAGCCAGCCCAGACATGTGCCCAAGTACACTCATCCCCCCCTTCAAACAGACACCTATTCCCAGACACACACAGCTGGCAATGCAGCTGCAGGCCCAGACAAACACCCCCGTACAGACGCACAGCCCACCCGGACCCCCTCCCTAAGGCCTGGGTCATTTTTTTGGGTTGCTCCTCCCTGCCTGTTTCCAATCCGCTGAATGTCCTTCCCGTAATAGAGTGACCACAATTGGACACCGTATTCCAGATGCGGTCTCCCTGGTGCCTAGCACGGTGCCAGAATAACTCGGGCTGATTTATATTCCATACCCCAGATAAACACCTCGAGCCCTTGTTTGCATATTTCCCACTGCCAAGCGGCCGCGCAGATGGTTTTAATGTGTTCTCCACATGTATGCAATGCTTGCACAAAGAACGGAGGGGGGTGGGGTAGGAAATCTAGAAGGCAAGTGAGCACATTCCTCCGTGGATGCCCCCTTATGATATGGGATGAGCAGCGGAAACGTGAAGGCTTCAGTGTGCAATTGTCTCTCTGCGGTCAGCTTCCTGAGGGCTTCTCCACAAAGACCCCCTTCCTCCCTGGCTGTTCTGGTTTCAGCGGTGCCTCCCTGTCCCACAGTGGACCACCTTCTGTTGGTGAGAGAGACAAGCTTCCAAGCTACACAGAGCTCTTCTTCAGGGCTGGGAGAGGTACTCGGGGCATCACAGCAAAATGCAAAAGCCAGGTCACCGCAGGACAGAGAGAGGCACCAGGTCATTAACCCTTGCCAGCCCCTGCTCTGCCGGAGCTGCCTCCTACCTGCTGGCCAGCTCCTTGTCAGGCGGCAGCAGGTCCCGTCCCAGCCCTGGCACAGAGGGAGCCCAGCTGGGGGTGGGGAGGGAGATGGAGACGATCCAGTGACCAACAGGGGGGTAGAGAAGAGGAGAGGAGAGGAGAGAGAGATGGGGCGGGGCCTTGAGGGAAGAGATGGAGCAGGGGCAGGGCCTTGGGGGAAGAGGCAGAGAAGGGGGCGGAGCCTGGGGGGAAAAGAAGAGAAGGGGTGGGGCCTCAAGGGAAGAGGCGAAACGGGGCGGGACCTTGGGGGGAAGAAGTGGAGCATGGGGGGGGGTTCGGGGGGGGGGGAGGTGGGTCTGGATACCAGCATTTAGAAAGTTGACAACCCTATTGTTGAAAATAAGTAGTTAGTCCATTTTTTAAGGGACCATTCAAGGTAGAATGGCCTATTAACACCTCTGCAGTCATAGTGCAAAAAGAGGAGTCAGTGGTTACAGATTGTTGTAATAAATCACAATTCCAGTGTCATCCTTAGAGGCCCCATTGTGCTAGGTGCTATACATACAAATAGTAAGAGACAGGCCCTGCCCCAAAGAGCCAACAGTCTAAGTAGCCAAAACAGACAAAGGGTGAGTAGGGTGAAGTGACTTGACCAAGGTCACATAGCAGAGGCTCGAATAGAACCTGCGGGTCCTGACTTCTGCTTTGTTACCACCTCCACTGCCTCGCAACTGTTCATGCAGCATGATTTAGTCAGGGCCTGCTAACCTCTCGCAGTTAGGTTGTGAATTTACAAATCTCCGAGCGCCTTCTCTTTTCAAAATTGTGCGTGTGTGTATTTAGTATTGGCTGTGCTCTCTGGTGAGAGTGTGGTGTGGTCTAAGGGCGCTGGCCTAGGACAGCTGAACCTCTTGTGTGTCACCACTGCACCCCATCTACCAAGACTCTGAGCTAGAGGGCCAGGTGAAAGGGGAATTCAAAAATCTTCAGACATACGTGCCTGGAAGGAGACCTCAATAACTGACCTTGTTTACGGAAGTGGTGAGCACCTAGAATTCCTATTGACCTTAGCTGAGGGATGCTCAGATCCAGGTCAGCAAATCACACCACTTCTTGGGTGCCTGACTCTCAGCATCCAAATTAAAATTCCTGGCCTCTGCCTTTCTGTCCTTAGGCTCTCTGCCTTTCTCTCCTGAGGTTTGTGGCAAGTTCAAGATGCTGTATGCTGGTCTCTCAGAGCTACCAAATTCATTGCCACCAAACAGGCGGATGGTAACCAATATGGGCAACAACTGACTTGGGCAGGATGGGAACCACCCAAAAATTGGTAAAAGGCTCTGTAGCCCCTGCCCGATTCCCAGAACCACGCAGTCTCCCACCAGCTAGTTCCTGTCTGGCACAAATAAAATCTCAGGGTCTCGTGGTGCCAATCAAGCATGACGAGTGCGTTAGACTCCGAGGAGGCCCCATTTGCGTCTTCGTAGCACCACATCCACACTTCAGGGCATGATGACGTCGCGTCGTCACGATGTCACTTCCCCCCGCCCAGGACAGAGCAATGCGATGTTACGAGGCAGACGTGACAAGCGTGGGACTCGAGGGGCAGAGAAGGCAGCAGTCCTCTGCTCAGCTGAATGCTGTGAGTTTGGCCAGGACGGGCCTTTGTCCGGTAAAGGAGTAGCAAGTTTTTTCCCAGCCTTTGGCTGCCAGGTGGAATCAAGCACCCTTTTATGGCCGCAGACTCAGAGATAGTATTGAAGGAAAGTGCTGTGGCTAATTCAGAGGCAAAAGAGCACCGCTAATGGACAGCGGACTCTGTGGGAACGCATTGTTTATTGAGACTGATAGAGCCAGGCAGAGGGCAGGCGAGTGCTGTGCCGGCCTTCCTCGTACCCAGCGGTCAGGGTTGATTTGGAGGGATTGGGATTGGAGCAGTATGCGGCTCGCCTGGACGGAGGTGCCTTGCTACCGGGAGCCCCGGCGGCGGAGGAGAAGGGCGAGTGGCAGGGCAGCGCTGACGTCCGTCGGCAGAGCCCGGGACGGGAAGGAGAGATGCATTGTGCATTCGCCACAGGGTGAGCTGGCCCTTTCAGAGGCAGTTCAAATCCTAGCTGCACCTCATTCCCTTTTCCCCGATCAAGGGAATTCTGGGACTTGTAGTCCAGTGTTGTAGGCCAGAGAGCAATGCCTGCTGGGAGAGGGAGGGATATAAAAGGAAGCTGCTTTTCTCACTGCAGAGGCAGGTTTGGGGAGAGTAGGTGCTGGGGATGGAGGGGCTCTGGATAGCATCTGATGGGAAGGGGGCTTCTAGGGACAAAGAACCAGGAAGGGCTGGGGAAGGAGGGCTGAAAGGCAGGGCAGCCATGGAAGGAAGCAGCCCAAGGAGAGCAGGAAATATTAAGTGGAATACGTGAGGCTGGAGGAGGTGGCTACTTCACTGTTTAGGGGTTCAGGACTAGAGCTTGTGGTAGAGAGAGGGCCTGAGCTTCTCGGTGCCTCTGCTGAGCTACCTTGAGGCGTTGAGCTGATGTCCCTGGGGTGAAGGGACTGTTGTGAATTCATGTGACCAAGGGGTGAAGGTTGCCTGGGCCTAGAGAAGGATCTGTGGCTTGGGAAGGGCAAGGACTGTATATGGATCTCTGCACCCAAGAAGTGAAGGGCTAGTTTGGGTCTGGTTGATTTCTGCTTACTTCTTAGCCAGAGGGTCAGAGTATCTTAGCCAGAGGGAGACTGCTGAGAAGCAGCAGGGAACCTGCGGCAGGCCAGTGGGAGGGGAGCGGCTCTGCTGAAGGGTTCAGGGAAGGCTGTTTGTGGGTGCACTGGCCAAGGCTTGCAAAGGCAGGTAGAGCAGAGAGCATTTCAGGTTAGGACTGAGGGGCACTGCCCGTGCTGAGCAAGGCTCAAGGGTGGCTGTGGGCTGGGGTTGAGGTGCCCTGGCACAGCACGGTGAGGTCTGGAGCTGGGCTCGAGCAGAGTTGCTCAGGCAAGAATTAAGCGCACGGGGGCAAACAGGGAGGTATAAAAATTCATGCAAGGCCTGTCCCCAGCCTCTTCTCTTAGGGCTTCCCATTAATAAGCTCTAAGGTGACTCTGAGGGAAACGTTCCGGGCTGACGCACCTCCAAAACGCACCCAAACGCAGATCAGGCAGATGAAAAGCAGAGTCTCTGGAGCCCCACATCTACCTCTCCCTGCTGGGTGTCTCTTTATTGGGTGCCTGCTTTGACTTGTTATTGCGGCAGGGGCAATGGACAAGGTGCTGCTGTGGGCTGGAGGAGTGATTTGGGAAGCCAGGAGAGCTGGAGGAGGGCGGCGTTGACCCTGGCAGTGCTGGGACGAGCCTTCTGGAGCAGAGAGAGGACTGAAAACAACGTAAAGCTGGGCTCATAGGACGGGAGGGAAATGGGGGAGACACGGAAACCTTTCTGTAGGCAAAAGGCAGCATCTTGGAAGCTGCACGACTCCCTCGGGGAAAACAGTCTGAGTTGTCGGAGGCCATCGCTGCCTTGTCCCCTTCTGTCAGGTCACTGTGCGTTGGCGGGGCAGCTCGTGAGCCTGTCCAATGGGCTGTTGTTTCCCTGGCACGGCTGGAAGGAGGCCTGCGCATTGACAAAGCCTCATTCTAGGAGTAGTGGTGAGGGCTTTGGTTAAGGAACTGGACGGGTTCAATTCTTGTCTCCCTAAGTGACCTTCAGCCACTCTCTGGCTGTTAGAAACAAGGATGGGACCTGCCGTGGGGGGCAGATTGTCCCACATCTGCTCATGGTTGGGTTCTTTTGCACCTTCTTTGAAGCCTCGGTCCTGGCCACTTATGGACCACTGGCCTGATTCTATGTATTTGGTATCCTCCTTTGGAGGGAAGACACACTGGGAGTTCTGGCTGGATCAGCTACACACCTGGATCGGCCACAGAGGTTACTGATGAGCTCCCAAGAGTTGAGGCAGGACAGAGCCTGGGATTTCTTACTCCTGAACCTCGGGTCCCTGTCCTTCGAGCTAATTAGCTGGAGCAGCCCCTAGTGCTAACGTGTTTGCCATGTGATCCAGTAGAGATCGCTGATCCACATATACCCTAGATAAGGTAAGTAGATAAGGCTACTAGCCCTTGCTCAGCTGAGGCAGGGAAAGAGCCAGAAACCAGGGTCAGGTATGAGAAGGAGCCAAGGTCCCCAAAGATAGCACAGCATCCTCACGCATCTGCATCTTCCCACCCCCAGTCTAGCGCCCAGAATGGGAAGCGTCGGCAAAGCTGTCAGAACCCCTCCGCCCACACACACCCTGTGGAAAAGCAGGCATCGGGGCTCAGTGTTTACTCAGGCTGTTTGTTTATTGTTTTTACAGGGTGTGTAAAGCTCCAACCCAGCAGTTCCTGCACGTACCCTGGAGTTGTCTTCCTGCCTTACTTCCAGGTGGCTGGGGGAAAGGTGTTTTTTTTTTTTTTCAGCAGAGAAATGTTCTGTGACACCATGTTACCACATGAATCTTTAACCAAATTCCCTGCCTCCCTCATTCAAACAATCCGCAGCAGGTGCAAATTGGCATAGATCTGTTGGAGTTAATGGAGTTGCACTGATTTTTCACTAGCTGACATGGCCCACATTCAGAGTATGTACATATGTGTGCAATATACATATGTGTCTGGGTCTAGGTACCTGCCCATATATATATGTATACGTAACATCAACAGACTCCGGTTGTGGGCAGGCAGGATCGAACCGGGGACTTCTGAAGCTCAGTGCATGAGTCTCTACTACATGAGCTAAAAACCATCTGCCTCTTAGCCGTGGCTGTAGCAGACTCATTAATCTCTAAGCGGTCTTGGTGCCACTAGATGGGACAGAGCACCACACCCAGGAGGTGTGTGGTTTATATGTCTAACATATATACCCCGTATAGTTATTCCTGTCGTCTCTGGAGGTTATACAGTTTGTTGTGAGTTACATTTTAATTGTGTCCTACTGTTTATTCCGGGAAAAGCTCCTTTTAGGCCCTCTGAAACTAACATAACATGCATCCAGGTGTAGATACTCAGATATATTCTTACTCCCTCTCTACACTGCCATTCCGAGTGGTGCAAGCAGCTTGTTGCAGTCCTAAACCTACATTCTCTTTGTTGAAAAGAAAAATCCTCATAAGCTTTTATCTGGTCAGTTACAATAAAGCTGATCCCCTCCAGTTATCTGTATTCAGTATTATACAGTGGCTCAGGAAAATGAGATGTCTTAGGAGAAACGAGCATGTATTTTTTGCAATGCCCGAAAGCAGCCGGTTGAAACTTTCTAATGAAAAATTCTCTGGCTGAGAAATGGTCTCTCTTTAAAAAAAACAAAAACAAAAACCTGTCATGAAAAATTCTCGGCTTACGATTTTTTAATGTTTTTCAATGTCTGTGGTTTATCATTTTTCAGTTTATTCCCTCTTTTCCATCTTCTTTGAAAATCATTTTTAAATGATGGGTGAAGGGGGAGGGAAAACAAAAAAATTATTATAATGATAAACAAACGCCGGGGGGGGGGGGCGGAAAGTGGTAGAAAAAAACAAAAACAGACCCAAAAATGGTCCCTTTTGAACCCTGGAAAATGAAAACAACTTTTGAAACATTTTGTGAATTTTTTTTGTCCATTTTTTTTTAACCAGCTCTTGTGTTAATTGCTTTACAAAACAACAACAATAATAATTAATAATACCTAGCTCCTATATAGCATGTTTCGTCTGCACCACAAAGCCACAATAAAGGAAAAGTTTCCCTAGCCTCTGTTTGCCAGAAGCTGGGAATGAGCGACAGAAGATGGATTACTTGATGATGACCTGTTCTGTTCATTTCTTCTGGGGCACCTGGCACTGGCCACTGTTGGAAGACAGGATCCTGGGCTAGATGGAGCTTTGGTCTGACCCAGTAGGGCCATTCTTATGTTCTTTAGTGAGGGTCAGAAACTGCTCTTAAATGTCACCTGAGACAGACTTAGGTATTCAACAAACAAAAGGTCTAATGGGGACAGGTAAGGCAAAGGTTCCAATAATAACATCATCCAGTTACTCAGGTCAGGCATGTTTGATATTTCTGTTTTAAAAATATTTCCTGAGTGTATTCATGCACTTCCTGTTGTTGATAAGTGTAGAATTGAGTCAATAAGTTGAATTCAACTTTCCATTAATTTTGACAGATGATTTTAAAGACGATGAAAATTCTTTGCACTATTTAGTACTGTTCGTTCAAAAGTCTCAAATCCCTTCATAAACACAGCTTCTTAAACGCTAAACCTCAGTGCGGGACCAAAGTATTATTGTATCCATGTCACAGATGGACAAACGGAGGCATAGAGATAGTTAAGGTGTGATCCAGCTTCCATGAAAGTCAGCAGGAATCTTTCCACTGATTTCAACGGCAGCTGGTTTGGGCCCAGATCCACACAGGTATTTAGATCCCTAATGTCCACTGAAACCAATGGGCCTTAGGAGCCTAAATACCTTTTGTTGCATCTGGGCCTTGGTGTCTCAGTTACTTGATTCAAAATTGCAGCAAGTCAGAGGCTACGGAACCCAGGAGTCCTGACTCCCAGTTCAATAGTCTGATTACTGTGCATTAGCCTCATCAGTCTCCAGCATTTCTGTTGAACATGCTTGCTGGGAAATAATTGCCCACTTTGCTAGTTCAGAAGCACCAGTTTCCTTTCCATGCACAAAGTGAGGGGGGCTACCACTGAAGACAAATGTTAGAAGAGAAAATGTAGCACAACCAGGCTTGGCAGAATTTGATTTTTAATTTTTTATCATTTCAGTGAATAATTTCTGTGTTTATTGTAAAGCATTTTCAAACTTTTTTTAATTTCAGTTTTCACAGTCGGGGTGTTCAGCTGTTTTTTCCTCTTGCCATCAATTTCAGTTTTCACAGTTCCGGGACATTAAAGGGGGCAGACACAATCATTATTTAATGGCAGCAGACACTGAGAGCCAAAACCGTGAAAGCTTTATAACCGGTACAGCACAAATTGTCAATACCACATGTCACAATACGCAAAGTAAATATGCTTCAACCAAACATCAATGAGCAGCGTTTTTCTGTAAATTCTGCCTATCTGTACATTTTGATTATTGGTGATGGAAACATTTTTTTAGTTGGTTTTTGTGTGTATGGCGAAATCAACATTTACTGACGGGGGGGAGGGATAGCTCAGTGGTTTGAGCATCGGCCTGCTAAACCTAGAGTTGTGAGTTCAATCCTTGAGGGGGCCATTTAGGGATCTGGGGCAAAAATTGGGGATTGGTTCTGCTTTGAGCAGGGGGTTGGACTAGATGACCTCCTGTGGTCCCTTCCAAGCCTGATATTCTATGAAAAAGCTAATTCTGCCAAGCCTAGGTACAGCTCATGGAAATTGGGTATATATACCTATTCTGTCTTTAACTTGGCCCAATGGGATGTAGATCTCTGCTTTCTGCATGTCATGCCATGACACCGGCTCACTCTATACTGCGACTTCAGTTTCCTATTGCTGCCAATCTGCCATCTTTCATCAGCACTAAATTAAATATAAGAAATCAATAGTTAAATTGTATGTCATTGTATGCCCTAAATTACTGGCATATTGAATCAGGCTCTGTCATCCCTAAACCCAAAGGGGAGAAAATTATTGAAGCTATTTTTTTAAAGGAATCCTGAGTTCTTCTTTAATCATATGAAAGCGTATGCATTCCAAAGAATAAATTGCTTGAATGACTGAAAGACGGTTGATGGCCTAGCTTTGATGTTAATGGAAGAACGTCATCTCTGTGATCTTGGAACATTTGTTGTGTCTTTCATAATGGAATGCTATCACAGATGAGGAGAAGGTGCTTTATTTCATTCTGTTTTCATTCCTGTAGAGTGCCTTTAGACCAGACACTGTATGTAGCGCTGAGAATCTAGCTCTGCTGGGAGTATCAGTCTTCAGTGCGGTAATTGCTAAAGAGGGGAAAGCTGCCTGCTGCAACTCTGAAATTAAAACAGAGTGGGGCCCGTCTGTGTGTCTGTCTGCATTTGTTTTCCTTTCAAATGGGTTCTTGGGGCATGATCCTGAAAGGTTCTGAGCGGTCTGGCCCAGCTGGTCCTTTCCAGCAAAGTATTTAAGCAAGTGCTTAATTATAAGCATGAACATAATCCCACGGAAGTTAACGGGACTACTCAGGTACTTAAAATTAAGCATGTGTTTAAGCACTTTCTTGGACTGGCGCAGAGAGCTCAGCACTTTGCGGGCTTGAGTCCTTACATACCATATATTGCTGCAAGCCAGTTTTGGATAGACTAGGCGAGTCTGAAAGGGTTTCTTCCCTACTTTCAAGGGAATGCTGAAAATTAGGGCCATGTATACACTCCATCTTAAGGCAGCACAAGTTATGTCCCTTAGGGGTGAGAATAAGTCAGCCCCCTGAGTGACGTAAATTACACCGACCTAAGCGCTGGTGTGGACAGTGCAAGGTCAGCGGGAGAGCTTCTCCCGCCGACATAGTTACCGCCACTCACGGGGGCTGGAATAATTAAGCCGACGAGCTCGCTCTCTCCCATCCGCTTAGGGCATCTGCAGTAGCTACACGACAGCATGCATCAGTGCAGGTGCTGTAGTCAGTTACCACAGCAGTCACGCTCATCAGAGGAGAGGCTCAGCAGTTCTGAGCATGGACAGCACTTGGCTTCATCAGGTGTTGTTTGTACCAACCGGTGATAAGAAATAAAAGAACCTAGAAAGTGCTACACCGGAGCAGACCAGTTGTCCTCCTCGTCATGTGTCCTGTCTCTGGCAGTGGTCAGTTCCAGCTGCTTCGGAGGAAGGTGTAAGAACCCAGCCGTAAGCAGTTCTGTGATCACCTACCTCCAAGCAAAGTTTTTTCCCGGCCCCCATTAGCCTATAGCTTGGCTTCTGGCCTGAAGCATGAGGATTTGTGGTCCAAATCCAGATTGAGGCACTGAAATACCTTTGAAGGTCTGGGCCCAGAGCCCTTCCAGAACTGTGGAGGGAGTTGTGTTGTTTTGTTCTTTTCCAACCCTTGCTACTGTAGCTCTGGATAGTCTCACCATTAGAGTGGTCAGATTGTTTTAAGGTTTGATAAATTTCAAAACAAATAAAACAGGATGAACATTGAGATGAAGGGTCAGAATTGAGTTTTCAAAATAAATTCCAAAAAAAAGGGGGGGGGGAGGGAAATGTCTTGATGTGCCCCCCCTCCCTTTTTTTTAACTACCCCTCCTCCATCCATATAGATGTCTTCTGAATCCTTTACGATGGCTGTAGGATGATAGACTTTAACTGTAGATTATGGAGTGTGAGGTGTATAAAATTTAGTTTTTTCCAAAAACTGGACCCGATCTTTCCTCATTGGAAGCGATGACCAAACTCCCGCTGACTTAACTGGGAATGGGGCTGGCCTAAAGGAACCCTAATATCCAGCCACCCGTTTCTAGAAAGCCTGGGTAAACTGAAAAGGAGTACTTGTGGCACCTTAGAGACTAACAAAATTCCGGAGCCCTACCTAAAACCTGGGGGTGCTGCAGCACCCCGGCAAAACTCCAGTTCACAGAGCCCCCCACTCCCTCACTGCCCAGAGCCCTCCCCAACCTACCCACAGACCCACTCTTCCACCCCCTACCCCCCTGTGTCACTCACCAGCCCACTGTCGGCAGGAGCTGCTCATGCAGGCTGCAAGATGCTGTCTCCCCCTCAACCCTGTCCCCTGCCAGACCAGAGCAGCAAATTTTGAATTTATTTAGCACACAGCTGGGCTGTGGGTTGAGAACTGCTGTTCTTGACCAGGCCACTTATTCTTATCTGCCAGTAGAGGGCGCTCTTTCTATTGACTACCCCGCATACAGCAGGTTCCCCGAATGGCTGGTTGGGCCAAAAGCATTGATTAGTGCCCTGAACTTAATTCTAGCTGGGAGAAGGCCCTTTCCACGCCGTGTACATCCGGGAGGCAGCCGGCACACTACAGTTCTGAGGGTGCCAGGGGACTATGTCGGTGCAGGCTCAGTGACTTCTCGTGTTTTCGCTTTTCTCCCGCAGATGGTTTCTGTCTGCCCGAGTGGGACGGCATTGGCTGCTGGCCCGAAGGCGTGCCGGGCAAAGTGGTGGCCATGCCGTGTCCTGAGTACATCTATGACTTCAATCACAAAGGTAATAAAGCTCCTTCCCAAATGCCACGGGAACCTTCCAGCCTGCAGCGGGGAGGGATGCAGCTGAGGACTAGACAGCCGGTCGTTGGCCTAGGGAGACTTTCCCTTCTTGACCGGTGTCCCAGGTTTATACCCTGGCCCTTAAACAGTATCCCGGGAGTCACCCGTTAGTGCCTCAGGTGGTCCCATGTTGCCATAAGGGTGAATCACAGAATATCAGGGTTGGAAGGGACCTCAGGAGGTCATCTAGTCCAACCCCCTGCTCAAAGCAGGACCAATTCCCAATTTTTTTTGCCCGAGATCCCTAAATGGCCCCCTCAAGGATTGAGCTCACAACCCTGGGTTTAGCAGGCCAATGCTCAAACCACTGAGCCGTCCCTCCCCCTGATGGTCTCAACACCTCCTAGACTGGGTCTTTGGGGTCTAGCAATCCTGGTGTGAGCATCAGGGCAGACTCCCGGTCAGGGACTTTCTTCCCCTTTCAGGGATCAATGCACGTCAGTATTTGCAGATTTTCACAGCCCACTGGACTACAGCATCTGGAAGCACTTAGGTTCGCATTGAGAAGCAGAGGTGAAGGTGGAGTTCATATTGGCTGAAGCCAGAGCTCCACCAAGCCAGACTGCTGCAGAATCCGACTTGGCTCTGTGTCCCTTTGTATCTGACTCCCGAGTGAGAGCCCCTGTGTTGAGAGAACCTGTTCTCATCACAGGCACCTGACGCCTTCAAACCCTGGTTCTCCAGCTCGGGGCTTTTTGTTCTGCTTCCATGCAGGGAAGTGGAGAAAAGCAACTGGCTCTCGGAGTTCATCTTCAGTCACTGAGGTTCCCATTGACATGGTAGGGCCTGCCACTCAAATGTGTCGATTCCAGCCCAGTCAGCCTTAGTAGCTCAAACTCTTTGCCCTGATCGTCGATGGTGCAAGGACAATTAATTCTCACCCCACCCCCAAAGGTAGTGATGCAAAGCGGATGGGTGCGGGATCCTACAGACAGAGCATGAAAGTATTACAGAAAATTCCCACTGTTGTCACCGATGGCGGCTCCACTCCGACTCCTGAGAGCAGTGACCCTGTGACATTGGTCTGGCTGCTCCGCTCTCATTCCGCATTACAAAGCCACCGCATTGGTGGAGCCGAGACCACAATGTGGCTGTACTGTGTCTAATTTTTTTAATAAACAAAAAATCCTTGTGCCTGTTTCTCAGTTGCTCTGTACCTGAGCTGCGCGCAGGACCGGAGTTGGTGGGTAAAACCATTTTTATGCTCCCCCCATTCTGGGCTATGCAGGAGTCTGCTTGGACCCTGGTGCAAATAAAAGCAGACTCAAGGCTGCTCTAACTTATGCATGCTTCCCAGAGCTCCCAGGAAGCAGAGACTAGCCATCGTGTAGTAGACTACATCCACAACCCTCCCACAGGCCCACTGTGGCCGAGACTGGGAGCTGGACCAGTGTAGAAACCTTATGCCAGAACTGCAGCTGTCAGGCAGGATTTTCTGCAGAACCACTTAAAGGCCCCTTTATGATACACAGAAGGGAAAGAACGATGGTCTAAGTGGATGGAGCACTGGAGTGGGGCAAAGGAGCACTGGGTTTTATTCATGGATTTGCCACAGGCAATCTGGCTGACCTTATTCTGTGCTGTATCTGAGTTCCCTCTTGGTAACAGGGGTGTGACAAAGGGAAAAAAATCTGTTTCTGATTGGAAGGCACTAAGATCATACATAAGAAGTGATAAGGGCTAGAGACGTAGAAAGATCCACTTGAACAAGCCCATTGCTTTTCAATGACTTTTTTTTTAACAACCATGCACATGTTTCCATGCTATTGGATTTTGAAAACCATTTTTCTGTCTTTCTTTTTTTACACCCCTTATTTTGACCTACACTGTTTGATGGGTGCCCCTTTAAATCTGAGCATTTCTGTGTAGAACAAATGGCTGGGTTTCAAAGGTCAGCTGCGGTGGGAAATCCTCTGGGCTAAGCTGATCTGAAACAACCCCCTGCTCCCCCGCGGCTCCGTGACAAGCCTCAGAGAGAGCAGATAAGGGCAGGCTGATTATGGGTAGCTGAGTTGTAAGGACAGGTGGGTAAATTCTGTGGTTGAAGCATTTGGAAAGATACTTCTTCTGTTCTGCAGGACTGCAATCCGCTAAGCGTCATGTTGTCTGTTTTCTCGTTCCTTTTGTTAGGCCACGCCTATCGGCGGTGTGACGTGAATGGGAGCTGGGAGCTGGTGCCAGGCAACAACCGCACCTGGGCGAATTACAGTGAATGCGCCAAGTTCCTCACCAATGAAACCAGGGAGACGGTATGCCATGCTTGTCTGGAAACTGGGAACAGGGCGGGATCTGATCAGAACTAGCCAACAGAGCCTTCTGTTCTTAAACAGGCAGTACCCTGATTCTGGAAAGATTCCCAATGTTTGTAGGTCCCAATTAAACCTTTCCCATTTGTTTCAGTGTGAAATTGCTTCACATCAAGGGGGCGGGGGTGGGCTGTTCTTCAAGACAGTCAGAAGTTTGTCATGCACCCCTCAAAGTGGCCTGATCCATTTTCACAGGGGTCTGCGGGGGTCGGGGGGAAGCTGGAGGGCACTATGTGAAATTTCTTAAGAAGCTAAGAGCCGATAACCACACCTGATCACATCAGCCACGCTATCAGAGGCTCGTTCACCTGCATATCCACCAATGTGATATACGCCATCATGTGCCAGCAATGCCCCTCTGCCATGTACATTGGCCAAACTGGACAGTCCCTACGTAAAAGAATAAATGGACACAAATCAGAAGTCAAGAATTATAACATTCAAAAACCAGTCGGAGAACACTTCAATCTCTCTGGTCACTCGATTACAGACCTAAAAGTTGCAATTCTTCAACAAAAAAACTTCAAAAACAGACTCCAACGAGAGACTGCTGAATTGGAATTAATTGGCAAACTGGATACCATTAACTTAGGCTTGAATAGAGACTGGGAGTGGATGGGTCATTACACAAAGTAAAATTATTTCCCCATATTTATTCCCCCCCACCCCCCACCGTTCCTCAGACGTTCTTGTCAACTGCTGGAAATGGCCCACCTTGATTATCACTACAAAAGGTTTCTTCCCCCTCCCCCCCCCCCGCCGCTCTCCGCTGGTAATATCTCACCTTAAGAGATCACTCTCCTTACAGTGTGTATGGTAACACCCATTGTTTCATGTTCTCTGTGTATATAAATCTCCCCACTGTATTTTCCACTGAATGCATCCAATGAAGTGAGCTGTAGCTCACGAAAGCTTATGCTCAAATAAATTGGTTAGTCTCTAAGGCCCCACAAGTCCTCCTTTTCTTTTTGCGAATACAGATTAACACGGCTGATACTCTGAAACGCTTCTGGGGGGGCTCGTTCCATTCTAGTGGAGACCATCACCACCTATGGGCAGGGATCTGCCCTCCCCACACCCTCTCAGGGGTCAGTCCTGGATACTATTCAATGTTTTCATTAATGACTTGGATAATGGAGTGGAGAGTACGCTTATAAAATTTGCAGGTGACACTAGGCTGGGACATGTTGCAGGCACTTGGGAGGACATTAGAAGTCAAAATGACCTGGACAAATTGGCGAATTGCGCTGAAATCAACAAGATGAAATTCAATAAAGACAAGTGCAAAGTACCACCCTTAGGAAGGAAAAGTCAAATGGACCACACAAAGTGGGGAGTAACTGGGTAGACGGAGGTACAGCTGGAAAGAATCTGGGGTTTATAGTGGATCATAAACGGAATATGAGCCAACAATGTGATGCAGTTGTGAAAAAGGCTGATATCATTCTGGGCTGTATTAACAGGAGTGTCGTATGTAAAACACGGGAGGTGATTGTCCCGCTCTGCTCAGGCCTGGTGCAGCCTCAGCTGCAGAACTGTGTCCAATTCCAGGCACCACACTTTAGGAAAGATGTGAACAAATAGGAGAAAGTCCAGAGGAGAGCAACAAAAATGATCAACGGTTTAGAAAACCTGACCTCTGAGGAAAGGTTAAAAAAGCGTGGCATGTTTAGTGAGAAAAGAAGACTGAAACAGGGTCTGATAACAGATTTAAATTATATTAAGGGCTGTTATAGAGAGGCTGGTGATCAGTTATTTTTCATATTCACTGAAGGTAGGACAAGAAGTGATGGCTTAATCTGCAGGAAGGGAGATTTAGGTTCGATATTAGGAAAAACTTTCTAACTCTAACGGTGGTTAAACTCTGGAACAGGCTTTCAAGGGAGGTTGTGGAATCCCCGTCACTGGAGGTTTTTTAAAACAGGTTGGACAAACCTGTCAGGGATGGTCTAGGTTTACTTGGTCCTGCCTCAGCGCGGGGGGTGGACATGATGACCTCTCGAGGTCCCTTCCTGCTCTACATTTCTGTGATTCTGTGCTTCCATGTTATACATCTCCTTGTGAGTTAGGGACTGTATCCTAGCTCTGTGAGGGAGGAGGGTTACCAGCTTTTCCCAGAAATTAAAATCAGTGCGGGGTAGTTACTGCAGGTCCCGGGACAGGTAAACAACTCCAGAGAAGTACTCCACCCTGGGGGGAATTGCATATCTTGGTTCAGACTGGGTTCAAGAGGCCTGAAGAGAGGCAGTTGATTGATCGAGAAGGGGAAGGCGGGGAGGGATGCAGAGAGAGGGCTGACATGGTCAAAGAGACAGGCTAAGAGAATGATCTTTGTAGCAGCATTCGGACTGGATCTGAACAGGGTGTTTGTCATGATCAAGGAGAAGGATGTTGCAAGGAGAAGGATGTCAGCTTCTGAGCTTTTGAGCCACAGCGCTCTGCAGGTCTGGGAAAGGAGCTCCCAGAGTCACAGCAAAATGGAAGGTGGCATTAGTAGTTACCATGTGTTGTAAGGGACCATTCGAGGTAGAGTGGCCCATTTACACCTCTATCATAGGACAAAAAGCAGTGGGTAGTGGATTACAGATGCTTGTCATAAGCCATAAATCCAGTGTTTCTGTTCAGTTCAGGATTTTTAGTGTCTAGCAAAGTAATGAATTTAAGCTCCTAAGCTGGGTCTTTGGAAAGTGTTGTGCAGGTTTCCTTTGAGGACGGGGACTGACAGGTCAGATATGGAGTGATGGCTTTGTGCAAGCGAAATGTTAGAGATGTTATGCAGAAGAAATCTGCAAGATGTAGGTAGCCTCCTCCCTTTTCTCTCCGAGGTGCTTGCTATCACTGGTATTAGGAGTGGCTTCTCCCCTCACCTATGCATTCAAAACTAGGGAGGAGGATGTACTATATTTTAGGGAACAATCCTGCGCTGGCAGGGAAATAGACTGCATGACCTCACCAGAATAAAGAGAGAACTGGAGAATCTAATTAAGGCATGTATTGTGGGCCCACCCCCGGTTACCATAGTATCTGAACACCTCACAGTCTTTAATGCTACTCCTATGAGGTAGGCAGGTGCTGTCCTCCCTGTTTTAGAGAGGGGAAACTGAGGCACAAAGAAGTCAGTCCAAAATTACACCGCGAGACAGTAGCAGGGCAGGGAATTGAACCTGCATCTGTGAACGCCTCGGTGACTGTGCTAACCACTCGGCCAGCCTTCCCCCCGTCCTCCATTAACATTCTCTTGGGAAGAGGCCCAGGGTGTAGATGCCATGCCCTCATTCCTCGCAATAGTACAGCCACTTCCCTTTCCTCCCCACAGAGTCAGAGCTTTGAGTACACAGCTGAGAACTGCCACACTGAGAGTGGATATGGGGAAGTGGGTCATCACACCGTTTACCATCTATATGCGTGAAGTTGCTAGAGCTTCCAGGCAGCGGCCTCTGCCATGTGGCAATTCCCTGGGGTGAAGCCCAGCTGTGTATTTTGTAAATTGTCTGTTACTGCATTGGCAGTGTTTAATTCCAAAGTATCAGCGAACCGTGGGAAAGGCCTCAGGCAAACTTTAGCACCCAAATGGCCCAGTCTATGCATACAACCCATATTTTTTTTTCCTATTGATTTCACATCCTGGGCCTATGGAGGTGGAATTGACCAGGGTGGAGTGTGGCTCTGCCTACTGAGCAGTTAAACAGGTCACTCTGCATGGATCAGAAGAAAGGGACCGGTCAGGATTGCCTGGCTAGCTGGGTCTATTATTTCAAAGTCTGCCTCTTGCAGAGAAACAAGGTGGGTGAGGTAATAACTTTTATTGGCCCAGCTTCTGTTGATGGAAAGAGACCAGCTTGTGAGCTACACAGAGCTCATCTTCAGGGCTGGGAAAGGTATGCAGGTATGTTCCACACAAGGTGGAACAGATTGTTTAGCATAAGTAGGTAACATGCTCAGACCCCTCTGCAGTCAGAGGACCAAAAAAAGGAGGGCTAGTAGGTTACAGGCTGTTCTAATAAGCCATAAATCCTGTGACTTTTTCAAGACCATGATTTTTTGCATTTAGCAAAGGCATGAATTGATGCTCCCAGGCTTATCTTCCAAAGGTGCCGTGAGGGTTTCCTTTGAGGATGAGGCCTGAGAGTGTTTAGATGGGGAGGGCTTGTTTTGTGAAAAGTGTTTGCGCACGGGTGAGGCGGAGTTTTTGTCTTGGAGCGTTTTCCCTGTGTGAGTTCCTTCGAGAGCATAATGATGGTCTGGTTTCACCTACACAGTTGTTATTGGGGCATTCAGCCCACTGGCTGAGGTACAGCACATGTTGTGATAGGTATGTGTAGCACCCAGGGATCTTGAAAGGTCTGTTTAGGGGATATTGATCATAGTAGCAGTGGAAGTATGGCTGCAGATTTTGCGTATGTTGTTCTGGCAGGATCTGGCGCTGCTTTGAGTTGGTGGGTTCTGGTCTGTGGGGAGCTTGCTTCTGATGATGAGGTTTGGGAGTCTGTTTGAAGGCCAGAAGAGGGGGATTGGGAAAGATTTCTTTCAGGATGTGGTCCCCGTTGAGTATGGGTTGTAACTGTTTAATGATACCCTGTATGGGTTCCAGTGTGGGGTGGTAAAGACAGTCTCTCAAGCTTACACAGAGCTCTTCTTCAGATCACTTCTCTGGGTAAGCTTGAAAGCTTGTCTCTTTCACTGATAGAAGTTGGTCCAATAGAAGCTATTACCTCATCCACATGGTCTTTCTCGTATCCTGGGACCAGCATGCCTACAATAACACTGCAAACAAAATTTATTATTATTATTCTTTTTCTCTGCTGGCGGAGAGTGGGGATTATAAGACTGCTGTGACAGGATTCCCAGGGTGCAGCCTGGGACTGTGGGACCCCTGTGCCCCCTGAACTCTCTTTAGCCTGTCTCTCACAATGCCTTGATAGTGACCAGCAGCAAACCCCTCCAGGTGCTATTATCACTCAGCACAACCGCATGTGAAGCCGCACACCCAGCTAAACTGCATAAATGCTCCCAGAGCGACTCATGAATTGCACAAGGAAAGGCACCAGCCAAATCCCCCCATCTCCCAGCACTGTGCCTCAGGAATATACAGTCTTGAACTATTCAAGATGGGCAATGCAAATGTATTAATTGGTTCACCACGTCATCAATGGAAAGTGGATATACACCAGCCTTTGCAGACCTGAGCAGATTACCAAACACTTCAGGCAAATTCACTGGTAAAGATAAACAGTTAAATGTATTGACTACAAAAGATAGATTTTAAGTAATTATAAGTGATAGGCAAAAAGTCAGAGTTAGTTACCAAAAGAAAAGAGAAAAGGAGTACTTGTGGCACCTTAGAGACTAACCAATTTATTTGAGCATAAGCTTTCGTAGGCTACAGCTCACTTCAAGCTTATGATCAGATAAATTGGTTAGTCTCTAAGGTGCCACAAGTACTCCTTTTCTTTTTGCGAATACAGACTAACACGGCTGCTACTCTGAAACCTGTCAAAAGAAAAGAAAATATAAGCATGCAATCTAAACTCTCAACCCAATTAGACTGGGCAACTACTAGACTAAGCAGTTTTTCTCACCCCACTGGATATTGCAGTTCATAGTACACAGATTTCACCCTTGAAATCTGGGCCAGTCTCCTCTGCTTAAGTCTTCTCAGTGTCCTTGTTGCTTGCAGCATGGTTGGGGCAGGTGAAGGGCCAAGCATGGGGACCTGTGTTCTGTTTTATACCCTGTCCCATGTGCTTGGGGAATACAGATCCAGGCATATCTGGGGGGCATTGCTGAGTCTCCAGGCAAGGTTGAGCAATTCCTCTGGTGTGGCCTCATGCAGGTGAGTCATTGAATTGTAGCTCCCTTGCTGGACAATAGCTGTTGATGCATTGTCTGACACCTCACCCGGGCGTTGGTTACTTTCTTTGCTGTTGCCTCTGGGGAGCTAATATCTGTCTGATTACCCAATTTACAGCATGTTTTAGTGACAACCATACAACACGATTCTCATAACTTCATGTGCATTAATGATATGCATATATGGGTCAAAAAATGACTTTCAGCAGATCATAACCTTCCCCCGATACCTCACACAGCCTCCTTTATATGCAAGATCACAATTGTATATAAATGAGGAACATGGGGGTTACAGGGTGCTCCCCCACGGTACAGAATGTCACAATGGCAATATAGCCCTCCCATCTTTCATGCCCTCCATTGAGTCTGCAGAACTGGTAACAGTAAAGCCTGCTTCGACTGGTTCTGTAAGTATAGAGGTCAGGCAGATGGATTCTGCCAAGACAGATTCGTCCCCTCTACAAAGAGAGGTTTCAGAGTAACAGCCGTGTTAGTCTGTATTCGCAAAAAGGAAAGGAGTACTTGTGGCACCTTAGAGACTAACCAATTTATTTGAGCATGAGCTTTCGTGAGCTACAGCTCACTTCATCGGATGCATACCGTGGAAACTGCAGCAGACTTTATATACACACAAACCAGCAGGACAGTGGGGTGGGAGGAGGTATTGTTTCATATTCTCTGTGTGTATATAAAGTCTGCTGCAGTTTCCACGGTATGCATCCGATGAAGTGAGCTGTAGCTCACGAAAGCTCATGCTCAAATAAATTGGTTAGTCTCTAAGGTGCCACAAGTACTCCTTTTCTTTCTACAAAGAGAGTCATGTTTTCTATTATTATTTTTTTTCCCACTGGGAGAACAGCATTTTTGTGTCGTCGGTAACAGCTGCACTTAACCAGCAATCGTCCGCTGAGGTTGTTGGGAGATTTAGAGAGAGACAGATGGACAAACATAGCCAATGGGAACCGAACACTAGAAAGTGTTGGAAAAACCTCCCTGTCTCTCTCTCTATAGATAGGTATTTGTTTAGGTTCTCTGTGTTCTCATTTTAGCTACCGCGGGGTAATGATATGGCTGGCCAAAGCAGCATCCAGAGGGGGGTGGAGAAGGTTTGTGTCTCTTTCCCTTGCCCGGGATGATACAAATAGGATTATCTCACTTAGAGCTGTGAAGGATCTGATTTTTTTTTTTAATTAGCAAAGCGTGCTAAAGCAATCGATGCCGGAAGGATTAACAGCTCCTAACTACCCAGCAAAGCAATTGCTTCAGCACTGTTTCCAAGGGGAATCAAAGTGCTGGTGCTGGTGAAAGGTGCTGGATTGACAGCCCTGTAAGGAGAGTGGTCACTTTGGATGGGCTATTACCAGCAGGAGAGTGAGTTTGTGTAGGGGGGGGCGGAGGGTGAGAAAACCTGGATTTGTGCTGGAAATGGCCCACCTTGATTATCATACACATTGTAAGGAGAGTGATCACTTTAGATAAGCTATTACCAGCAGGAGAGTGGGGTGGGAGGAGGTATTGTTTCACGGTCTCTGTGTATATAATGTCTTCTGCAGTTTCCACAGTATGCATCCGATGAAGTGAGCTGTAGCTCACGAAAGCTCATGCTCAAATAAATTGGTTAGTCTCTAAGGTGCCACAAGTACTCCTTTTCTTTTTGCGAATACAGACTAACACGGCTGTTACTCTGAAACCAGCCCTGAGACTGATGTCCTCTGTTTAGCTGCAGATCAGGGAGTGGGCTGCCACCGGCTGCAGATAAAGTTTCCCCGCATGTCTCACTAATGTGCCAGGAACAGCCAATTTGGGATGAGGACAGATCTCCTGGGAGAGGGCAGATCCGTGAAGGAGCATGTAGACTCCATGCTGCTGAGGAAGGGGCCAGAGAGGCCCCATGTGCTGGGCTTGCCCCACCTCTCCGGCCCTGTCAATCCTGTATGGTAGGGAGGAGGCATTTAAAAAGGAGGAAACTGCAGTGAGCTGTGGGGAGAGCGATCACCCCAAGCAGGAAATGGCTGGAACGACTCCTGCAGCCGCTGATCTCCATCCAGGAGATCTCCAACCCTATGGGAAGTGCAGCCAACTTCCACGGTGAGCCCAAGTCAGCTACCCTGCTGGAAGGACGCCTAGAAAACGGCAGACTGCCCCAAAGTAAGAAGGTATTGCTGTCTTTCCCCCTTTGAGTTGGCTCCACGAAGACGTTGTTTTTGGATGCATTGGAACATTTATTTTCCTTTCAATCCTCCATCGGAAGAGATGTAAGAGGGCCTACAAAGGGTGGGGTCCCATTTGCAAGGAGTTAGAAATTGACTATAAGCCACCCCATGTAGATAACTGGGCATGGCCAGGGACTCCCGCCATCTGGTAGAAAAACCTACAGGAACTCTTTGACAGGCCCATAGGAAGAAGGGGTCCCGGGAGTTTGGCAAGTGAGAGGAGGGAGCTTCTTAAAGAGGTGTCCTAGTGGCATGATCATGGAGGTCCGAAGAGATTTCAGGGTGCCCTCCGTGGCTGTGCTGAAAGCTTCCCAGGCTCAGTGAGCTTGTGTCTCTTTATGCTAATGCTCTGTCTTTAAGAGCTGAGATAACCCTGCCCTTTGTCCAGCTGGTGGCCATAAAGGAGCCGCAGAGGAGCTGAACCAGGATGTGTGTGTCTCTCGTCACAGGCAGCCTGCTCAGAAAGACAGCCAGCCTCCAGCCCAACGGTCTGAGAGATCTCTGGCTTCCAGCCCGAGCACCCTGGCCATCCGGCTCCATTTTGTTTACTTTCCATCTGGCGTTTCAAGGAACTTGGGGAGTCAGGGTCATAGCTCAGCTGGCACTAGTCCCTCAAGGCACCCAGTGTGGTCAGAGAACCTGGGCTCGCTCTGGTGCAATTTGTTTGTTTCTTTGTTAACGGCAAGACAGACCCATCTCTGAGGTCCCGCGGCCTCATGTCAGGCTGTGCATGGCTAGCACGTCAGATGCTTTCTCTTGGCCCCGGGTGCTGGTCTTACCTGGGGCACTCTCACTTTCACGCTGGTGCCCATCCGTAGCGCCTTGGATGTGGGCACTTTCCCTTTCACGCCAGCGTGCATTGGTAGCAACTCCAGCACTTGCGTGTTCGCCCTGGGGCACGTCAGTATCGCCTTGGAGACAGGATCGCTCAGGGGGATGGCAGCAGTAGGTAGCATATGATCACTTTCAGTTTCGCCTGGGTGGAGAGCAATGGCACCTGGCACATGGTCACTTTCACATGGGGGCCCGTTGACAGCAATGCAGGGATCTTCCACCCAGTAACCAAAAGCAAACGGGCCTTGTGTCCTGCCAGATTCTCTTCTCCGCTAATGCTGTTAATCCTAGGCATGGCTTGTTTAGGAAGGACAAACCCTCCCGTTTTCAGGGATGAGATTGGAGAGAAGAGTGACTTAGACCCACTGAAAGGGAAACAGTGCGGGCTGGGAACATGGGTTCAGTTCTGCCTGGAAACACCATCCCAGCCACGTGGCCCATCAGAGGGCATAACCATAACCCGGCCAATCTTGTCTTCATCTACTGCCGCTTGTTTATAACGTGGTGGCTTCTCTGCTCCCAAGGAAATCAGAGTCCCATGCCAGGCCCGATGGGAAAAGCAGAGAGCATACAAGGGTTGCTTTATCTAAACCTCATTGTTTAAAGCAAAGTTGTTTTCCAGCCCAGAGCTTTCCAGCTCCTTGGTATCTTCTCAACAATGGCGTGATTTGTATGGCCTATGAAGTGGCTGAAGTAGAGGCTGTAGCTCACGAAAGCTTATGCTCAAATAAATTGGTTAGTCTCTAAGGTGCCACAAGTACTCCTTTTCTTTTTGCGAATACAGACTAATAAGGAGCTACATAGGTGTTACAGATTTAATGGCCACACTTTATATTCCAGTGCTGGTTGTACACGGTTAATACCTGATGAACAGATGTTTTCATAAATGGTTAATCAATTCAGTCCAACAGCTCTATACATGTCATTTGGCCACTATAACACCTTCTACTGATGTGCTGATGGTCTATAACACAAGCTGCTTGTGTCTGGAACATCTGTTGATCATGGGAGAGGCAGTGTGGCCCAGTGGATAGAGAGTTGGACTCAGGAAACCTGAGTTCTATTCCCAGTTCTGTCACTGGCCTGCTGGGTGACCCTGAGCAAGTCACTTCCCTGCTCCAGGCCTCAGTTTGCTCATCTGTAAAATGGGGATAATGGTACTGACCAGGTTTGCAAAGTGCTTTGAGATTTATGGAGGGAAAGTGCTGTGTAAGAGCTGTGTGCGGAACTCATTGCCAGGGGATGTTGTGAAGGCCAAAAGTATAACTGAGTTCAAAAAAGAATTAGATAAGTTCACGGAGGATAGGTCCATCTATGGCTATTAGCCAAGATGGTCAGGGACAGAGCCCCATGCTTTGGGTGTCCCTAAATCTCTGAATGCCAGATGCTGGGACTGGACCACAGGGGATCACTTGATAAATTGCCTCTGAAGCATCTGACACTGGCCACCTTCGGAAGACAGGATACTGGGCTAGGTGGACCACTGGTCTAACCCAGTATGGCTGTTCTTATGTACTGTTATTATTTATTAAGCATGTATAAATGGAACCTCAATAGCCCATGTGAACAATTGAATCACTGTTATTTGTATACTAAAGTTTCTTCTGAGCATCTCAAAGTACTTAACGAGTGCTAGCAAATTAAGCCTTACCCCTGTGAAGAGGGACTGTCTCCCCATTTGACGGATCAGGGGACTGACACGCAAGGGGCCAAAATGTTCAAACTTGGGCCCCTAAAACAGACACTTTGGGGGCCAGATCCCCAGCTAATGTCAGTCACTGTAGCTTCATGGAAAGCAGTGGAGTTATGCTAGTTTATACCAAACTGATGGACTGGTTCCTAAATCCCTGTGTAGCAGATGGTCTGATTTGGGAGGTGCCAAGTATGCACAACTCCTATCCAAATCCATGGAGCCTGAGGGGTCTTAAGACTGGGGGGAGAGAGGCAGTTCCCGACTCCCATGGACTGTCTGTGGGAGTTGGGCAATTAGCTGCTCTTTGAAAATGTCCCCATGGGCCAGTTAAGTGTCTTTTTTTTTTTAATGTTAAAACAAAGGCTAGGAATGGTGACAGCATTTCACTGGCATGGGTTGGCATTTGTGGCAGTCAAATGCAGTCCTCACTAGTTTTAAGCATGTAATTAACAATGTCTGAATCAACAGCTTTAACTGAGTCTGCAGATATATGGGCCAGTAAACCCTTTTTGAGCTTGCCTTTATAATAACCATCCCATCTTACACAACTCGTTAAAGACGGTTGGAGCCATTTCCTCTTCTTGACCGATCCCTTGGAGAGCTGTCTAAGGGCGTGGCCAGGTGGAATCGTTCCTCAGTCTCAGCCTGTAGCTGAATATCTCACATGCGGATATAGGATGATCCTGGCCTAAATTCACACCAGCGACTTGTCATTGTAGGGCCCTAGACTGAGACGCCTCGAAGGGGCCTGCTTCAGAAAGCACTGAGCACCTGCCCTTTGAGCATCAGGCCTCTTCACGGCAACTGCTGTTGGGCATCCGAAAAATAAGGCCTCCTGGATCACTGGTCCGGTCTGCAAATGTCCTCCCCTGTCTGTCCCACACCAGATGCTCCAGATGCCTGCTTCTGGTGTTCCATTGGAAGACAGGGCACAGTGGGTGGTGATGTTTAGTGGCTTGGTGTCTCTTCGTTGTGCCCAGTGTTATGCATGGTCCAGGAGCATAAAGCAATGTGAGACATCCTCAGACTCCCACGTGGCGGGTTGCGGGGCGGTGGGGAAAGCAGCCTCGGCAAAGCAGTTACTCCGAGTGAGCAGAGCCTTGATCTCACCTCTCCCCATGCACTGCCCAGGAGTCAAGCTTGTGTAGGTTACCTCCCGGAAGAGAAGAGACATGACTGTGGCTTTGGCATGGGCTGCACCGGCATGGCTTGGCACTGGGTGGTAGGAGACTGCTGCGGAAGGAATGGCTCCCAGACCGGGCAGGAGAGGCAGGGCCCAGACTGGAAGCACTTTGCAAGGCTCGACTGCAAGCAGTTCAGCTGGCTCAAGGAGGAGCAGTGTCAGCTGGCAGCAGGGAAAGAGCCCTGACTTTCTCCCGCGGGGATGGCCCCAAGGTACAGCATTGCCTGGCACAGCTCAGTGGAGGGAAGATCTCATGGGTAGAGCCATGCTCTTCCTCTCTTGCCAGAGGACAGAGCCCAGGTACAGGGCTACATTAGGTCTCGCTTGCTGAAAAGAAGATCAGGCATTGGCAGGAGCCGGTGGAGGCAGTGGCAGGGGAGCAGGTAGAGATGGGGCCACGGCGTGCCGCAATTCCACATCTCCCCCTCCCGGGATAACACACAGCAGGATGCATTGCTGCTGGGGGAAGTGGACAGGAGCCCATCAAACCCAGCAGCCTGGGATCCGTCCGCCCCGTTTGAATACACACCCAGTGCCCTCTGGCCTTTGCTATGCCACCTTGGAAGACAGTTGTCTGGGTGATGACAAGGTACCCAACCCTTTCTCCATGCGGGCACTGGCCGAGGCAGGCTTGCTTTGGCAATGCCCACAGCAGCATGCTAATTAGGCATGGCCAAGGCAGAGTTTAATTTGAAACAATCGCACCAGTGTGGCCCGCAGGGACATGATGGTTCCCTCACCCACCCGATCTCCATCCTCCCATCACCACCTAGCTCTTAGGCGAGGGAGGAGAGTAACATCTGTTTTGTGGCCTAAGCAAAGACAAACATGGCATGGCCCGGGTGCAGGAACATAACCATGGATGTGAAACCACTTTCATGGCCAAATAAATGCCAGAACAAATGCCACAATGCAAGCCACTGCTTGAGCTCTGGGCTGTGATCTACCGTCCTCGAGAGCTGGCCTTTCCCAGACCATTGCAGTTTGATCACAATATCTGGGGCTTTTCTGAAAGCTCCAGCTCCTGGAGTCAGGTGATTAGGTGAGAATCTTGGCTTTTATTTTGGAAAAAGGCTAAGTTTGTAGCCGTGATGGTTGTGGAGAAGAGCTTGAAAACACGAAGGCTCAAACCAGGAGGCAACTAAACAGAACCTCACGTTTATTATTTTTAAAACCCTTGTGATTTTTTTTAAATCAGTCTCGTGATTTGGGGGGACATGACTCGTGAGTGTCAGGCGGCTGGGGTTAGCAACGCTGAGCTGATCTATTAAAAGTGTGTTCACAGTTGGACAGAGTGAGCACCAGGGAAAGAGCCTGGTGTATTGTACAGAGGGGAAGGATGGCCTAGTGGGTAGCAAACTGAAGTGGGATTTGGGCTACGCTGTGAATAGGAGGGGGGGGCCTCAAAATCTCTCCCCATCACCTTTTTTCCACACAGGAATGCCAATCCTTGCACTCCCCGAGCACAAGGACTGCTGCAAGCCAGTGATCGGATGGGGAGGAGCAAAGGATGGGGACATACCATCCTCTCCCCCAGCCGGGAGAGCTGGAGGGGAACAGTGCACTGTACTCTTTCATAGGCCATGCCGAGCAGCATCCTGGGAGCGTCTGTCTTAAATCAGTGAGAGTGCTTCTGGGAGCTGCCTCTGGGGCAGTGTATCCCCGCCCCTCACCAACACACAAATCCCTCCCCACCCACACGGTTCAGCACTCGGTCCGGGGACTGTATTTTGCCCAGCAAGGGAATGGCTCCCGTGATCCAACAGGTCTCTTCCTACATGTCTGTGAGCCTAGCAATCTGTTTTCCCATGATGCCGCTGTGTTACCTGAACTTTATTTTGTTTCCTAGGCTTGCAAGTGTGTGTACATGTTTATGTGTGTGTGCAAGCATGCGGGTGTGTGTGTGTGTGTGTGCAAGCATGCGGGTGTGTGTGCACGAATGCATGTGTGTGTGTTCGGCTCCTCTGGGTCACCATCATTTCAAAGGAGGCCCCCATGTTGTTAAAGAGAAAAATTAACCATGCGCTTTAGAACATCTACTGGCCAATCAGAAGATCCCTTTCGGTAGCACACTCAGAGCTGCTATTGTTTGATAGGGATGTGGGCGTTTCCGGTTAAAATTCTGAATGGGGAAGGAGAAAGGATTTCGGTCCGCTTGCTTGGCGTAGTAATTCTTCGGCACCATGATCCCGTCTTGGAGCACAAGCCATTGCGGTGGATGCAAGCACATGTTTCAGCACAGCTAGGATACCCAGCTTCATTGGGGAGAAGCAAGTTAGGGCTCGTACGGAGCCTGCTCTTTCGAATTGTGCAGTCTGCTTGTACGGCTTGCCTGCTGCAACCACTGCTTGAAAAACAAAAAAAGAACATTGGCAAGCCCAGCACTCCACCAGAGGAAACCACAAGGAAATGTTCCCAGAGCTGGGTATTCTGATGTAATAGGGCTTGAGGTTAGCATTCTAGTGTGGCATTTCTAGCCCCAGATCAAAATCAGAACTGTCATTCTGAGCCCAGCGTTACTAATGTTACTGAAACTCTGGGGTGGGAAGGGAGGAGGAAGAAAGATGCTGAATTGGTTGATTTCTTTCTGAGTTTATTTCTCCATTCAGAAGACGAAATGATGATCTGCCATGTTGGTAGATGTTTTAATCCTGCTAAAGCTGATATTCAAACCTGCAACAGATATGTTCCTTCCTTGGGAGAATGGAGATAAGCCCCCAGCTTTTAAGGGAAGACTCCCTGCAATAGAAGGTTCCTTGAAGCTGTGACTTAGAAATTGGAGGTGAAAAAGACCTCTTACGTGTCTAGTCTGTACCCTTAATGCAAGATTGATCTCTAGAGATCCATGCAGTCTAAAGTGAGGAGGCCTTTCTGAGGAGACTTTTCAAAACAAAGTCTTGCATGAACAATAAAGATCCTTAGGCACTTCTGGAAGAACAGGTGATTTCTCTTTGCATCCCTGGGCCAAATTTCTCCTCCTCGCATCTGTGTGTTATGTGCTGATGCCCTCCACCCCAGAGCTGGTTGTGTAACCCACACACCTTCTGGGTGTGATGGTGTGTCCCATCTAGTGGTACCGAGACCACTTAGAGAGATAAAATGAGTCTGTTCTACAGCCTTAGCTAACAGCCAGCTTTTAGCTCATGCTGCAGAGGCTCATGCACTAAGCTCCCCATATCCCCAGTTCAATCCTGCCTGCCAATGACCAGGGTCTGTCGGCATTATAAGTAGGGGCTTGTCTGCGATTTCAGCTGAGAAGACTCTGAAGCTCGGGATGCGCTCTCTCAGCTGGGGGAAGTACGTAACCCACACACCTCCTGGGTGTTGTGTCCCATCTAGTGTCACCAAGTCCACTTAGAGAGAGAGATAAAATGAGTCTGCTCTACAGCCTTAGCTAGCAGCGAGTTGGCTTTTAGCTCATGTGCTAGAGGCTCACGCACCAAGCTCCAGAGGTCTCCGGTTCAATCCCGCCCACCGACGACCAGGTCTGTAGGTATTACAGTTGCACATCAGTGGTGCTGCATATCCTGTGGGCTAAATCCTACACATCCTTAGTCAGGCAAATATCATAATGAAATCAATGGGAGTTTTGCCTGAGCAAGAGCCAACAAAGGACGTCAGGATTTGGCCAACAGTTTGCAACGCGCTTTGGGATCTTTGGGGATGAAAGATGCTGCATAAGTTCAATTTGACACAAATCATGACTCTCCTGCAAAATTCACGGTAACCTTCGTTCACTAGGAAATAGGTGTAGCACTTCGCATGCTGTCCATGTACTCAGAAGACCACATGATATCCCGTTCCCATAAGCAGCCACTGCTTCTTTGCCCTTTGGGTTTCTGTTCTCCGCAGATACAAGAGCCTGACTCTTTATGCTGCTAGCATTGTTGGGTTACAATAAAGCAGAATTCATTCTAATTTGGCACTGTTTCCCCCCCCCCCCCCATTATTTGTGCTGCAGGAGGTCTTTTATCGCCTCTATTTGATTTATACTGTTGGATACTCCATCTCTCTGGGATCCCTGACAGTTGCTGTCCTTATCCTGGGATACTTCAGGTAGGCGGCTCTGTTTTTCCTTTTGTGGGGGTATCAGTTTAATCACACAGGTCACCTGGAGGAGATTGGAGGAGACTTAGGTTTTTGTCAATAACAAAGCTCCTCCTTTTTTGTGTGTGTTTCATCTATCAGACACAGGGCTTGTTTTACTATTTGCTGGTTGGGTTGTGTGTGGTGCCACTCAAACACACCTCTTGGGGTTAGGTAGAACCCCTCCAAATGCTGACGTAATCACAGCAGGCAGACAGAGCTCAGAACCTAATGCCTCTGTTTGGAGAAAGGGTTACAAGCTGAATGGAGCACATGGAAGCAATGGCGCTGATTCTCTGGTCCCCTTGTGGTGCACAGGAAGCAGAAATAGACTATAAGCACCGAGGTAGGAATTCTCCCAGCGTGGGGGGCATAGAGCCAACGGAGCTGGATCCTACACCTTGTCCCTGCCAGGAGAGGCCTGGGCCGTTTTGCTGGCCAGGATGAAAAATGTTTTTGGTACTCCCGCGCTCATGGGGCGGAGCGAAACAAAGTGGCTGGCTAATTATTGGAGCAAAACTGGCCAATCACAGCAGAGCAAAAACAAATAATGAAATCAAGCTGAGTGGCACAGCAGTCTGGCGCTCCTTAGAAGTGGCCGCTACCTTTACCTGCCCCTGAAATTGGTCCATCTTCCTGCAACCTCATCTGGGTGAGGAACCTGTACCATCCCCATCCTTTGAGGACCACAGCCAGCGGGTGTAATTTAGAGCAGCCAACAGACTGCTGTAACCTGCACCCAGAGCTGGCTCTGGGCAGGGAACCCAGAAATCCCGAGTTCTGATTCTGGGCCAGCCCTTGGGTTGTCACTGACGACTTAGTGGGCTGTGATCATGACAGGCAGTGTCAGCCAGCAGCGGTGGGAGTAACCTCTCCACACTGCTAACAGCAATGGTACGGCTACAGACAGTCTCCCAGACAGCACAGAACTAGCCTGGGCTAAACCATGGATGTGCAGTACTGGGAATTGCACATGGGACCTTTGACTCTAAAAACACACAGGCCGCTCTCTGGGAAATGAAACGCTTTACGAATTTGCATGTCATCCTTGCTCAGGGGCCATGCAATCTTCTCTGTATCATTCCAATTTTAGTATATGTGCTGAAGGAAGGCAGTTTTATTAGCCTAGACAACAAAGGGAGCCCCATACGCATAGATCAGACACTCACACAGGCCAGTGCAACACGACAAGCTCAGACTGCTTTGGGACCGTGATGACATTTACATGAGCTATTCTGAGACCCATAGTGCAGCCCCTACATGGCCATGAATCTCCCATTCCTTTGGGTCTTTTCCAGGATAGATGCTTTGTTTCTTTTCGGAGACCTGGATAGCTTGTTAAAACATTTAATGCTGTACCTCTGGCCCATTGAATGGAAATTCTGATTAAGCTCAGGTCTTGCGCTGTCTCATGCTTCCTTCTGTTGATCATTGATAGAGAGCGGCTGTGCTCAGAGAAGTGACTGTATAAAAACAGCTTCCTCTTGCTTAGGAGAAATGTTCTCTCTAGTCGCCCAGAGATAGATTGACTTGCTATAGGGAGCAAAAATACACTTTATTTATTAGAGCTGGTCAAAATGTTTTGGCTGAAACAAGATTTCTGCTGGAAAATGCTGTTTTGATGAAGCCAAATTTTCTCGCAAAATTGTATCTACTTCGACATTTCATTTTGGGAAAAAAGATTGGAAGGGGAACCATTTGAAAACATCAGATCTCCCCCTTCGACATGTTCAGAACAAACAGTTGAAAAAAGCACCACTTGGGGGTTTGAAATTTACTCTGTTTGGTATTAAACTTGGTATTCTTCAACCATTTCAAAAGGATGAACATAAAATTGTTGATTTGCCCCAGAACAATTTTTTTTTATAGTGTGATTTAGCAATTTTAGTTGTTGAAATTTTGGCATTTTGTCCGAATTGGGGATGATTTGGGATGATCTTTTTGTTTTCAAAATCTCAATTTTTTTCACAGGACGGCAAATCCATTTCCCAGCCAGCTCTCTTTGCCCTGGAGAGCCAACACAACTACACAGGAGTGAGCTGGATTCTATTCTGGCTCACATGTCAGCAAGAGACTCATTAATTAAATTTCAGTTACAGGAACAAATCCTGCTCTTACTCAGACCTGTACAAATCCATTGAGCACTCTTTGTATCATAGGGGGCCTAAAGGCTTTAAATAGAGGAAAATACCAAGGAACTGTAATTGAGATTGTCTTAAGACACCCTTGCCCCCATTAAAATCCATAATCTTAACAACAGACCTAGATTCTTTGTCTTCTTCATATCATTAGACCTGGGGATTTCAAAGGATGCAAACTCAGAGGCTCTCTGAGTGCTAGCTAAACAAACAATATCACATCTTACACTGCTACAGTATAATGGATCTCAAAGTTCTTTACAATCTGTATTCAGGTATCACTTCACCTGTCACTGCAATGCCGCCACCTCTGGTGTGGAGCTCAGCAGCTGTTTAACAGTGCCCAGAAACACTACAGGAAGTGAAGTAGAATATTATATCTAATTGAAGCTGAAGAGGGAATCTAACCAGATAGGATATAAATATTAACACAGGGACTAACAACCCCGTGCCACAAATGACCACAAGATCTTGGGCCTTAATTTTACATCTTACTTGCAGGGTGTATAATTGAGTGTGACATCTCAGGGACCTTTAAACCCATCCCCCATGTTTTATTCTTGCTGGGGCACCCTATCCCACCCAACTGCTAGGTCAGCTGCCTCTGTGGCTTTTGTTCAACCTCCAGCCAATCCCCTGGGTTACGCCAGGGGTGAATTTGCACTGGAGTGGGGCTGTGGCTGTAGCCTTGGGTCACTGCAGGGGCACAGCATCCCTGAGAGGAGGTGTGCTGGGGTATCAGCACTGTGCCGAATCGTTCGACCCCACTGTGCCATTAGGAAGCACAGCTGAGCTTGACTAGGCCCAGTTGGACATCTAAACCGTTCCAATCCTGTGTCTCTCCCTTTCCCCTTCCAGGCGTTTACACTGCACAAGGAACTATATCCACATGCACCTGTTTGTCTCCTTCATGCTGAGAGCAGTCAGCATCTTTGTGAAGGACGCGGTCCTGTACTCCGGGTCAGCTCTGGAGGAGATGGAGCATCTGTCTGAAGAAGATCTCATGTCCATCACCGAGGCCCCCCCAGCGGATAAGTCGCAGTTTGTGAGTACTGCTGTATGGCCGGTTACGTCTTACCTCTCCCTTTTGTGTGGCTCACCCTGGGAACGCTGGTGATCTGGGGCCTTATCCACTTCCTGCCTCTTCCCCAATGGGAGACTGAGACATCTGACTCCTCTTCCCCACCTAGTAAACCACAACGTCTTCCGCATCCCCTCTTCCCTAGTACCTGGCTTGAATCCAGCCCACGGTCTATAAGCAATGACCCAAGAGAACCTTCTGGTCTGCCCGACCAATGCAAGTTCTTCACCCGCAGTCGTCCCAGGTAACATCAGAGCTAGGGTTTAGGGCCATTCCCAGGACCGTTATGTGGAAAGATGGGCACCTCCTCTTTAAAGAACAACGTCAGGACCCTGTTGTATAAAGGGAACATTTGCACAGCCCACGGAAGCGAGCCTGCGAGTCCACATTGACAGACTTGGGCTTGTGGGGCTCATCTTACTGAGCCCTAGAGATGTGGCAGCTCTGGCTGGTGCTCGGGGTTTCAGAGGCTGAGCTCCAGTCCGAGCTGCAACTTCCAAGTGCTGTCTACATAGCTCTTTTAGCCCTGAACCACGTGCCCAGGTCTGTCAACCTAGGCTTAGAGGCTTGCTGCCGTGGGCTGCCACTGGGTGTGTAAATATACCCCGAGTGGCTGTGGAGATACTCCCTTTTTGAACAATTTCTGTGCCTCTGTTCCACCAGATATGTCAGTACATCAGTTTCCCAACATGTACAACTCCCCCCAGAGTACATCATTCAATGATTTCCCGCTCGGCAGCTCTTCTCGGTACAAACCATGCAGACATCACTCAGCAGCCGTTTCTAGGCCATCTGACACTCCTGTGGCAGAGACTTGGAGATGGATTCCAACATGTCTAGTTGGCAGCCGGTGTCAAGTGGAGCGCCCCAGGGGTCGGTCCTGGGGCCGGTTTTGTTCAGTATCTTCATAAATGATCTGGAGGATGGTGTGGATTGCACTCTCAGCAAATTTGCGGATGATACTAAACTGGGAGGAGTGGTAGATACGCTGGAGGGCAGGGATAGGATACAGAGGGACCTAGACAAATTGGAGGATTGGGCCAAAAGAAATCTGATGAGGTTCAATAAGGATAAGTGCAGGGTCCTGCACTTAAGACGGAAGAACCCAATGCACCGCTACAGACTAGGGACCGAATGGCTAGGCAACAGTTCTGCGGAAAAGGACCTAGGGGTGACAGTGGACGAGAAGCTGGATATGAGTCAGCAGTGTGCCCTTGTTGCCAGGAAGGCCAATGGCATTTTGGGATGTATAAGTAGGGGCATAGCGAGCAGATTGAGGGACGTGATCATCCCCCTCTATTCGACATTGGTGAGGCCTCATCTGGAGTACTGTGTCCTGTTTTGGGCCCCACACTACAAGAAGGATGTGGATAAATTGGAGAGAGTCCAGCGAAGGGCAACAAAAATGATTAGGGGTCTGGAACACATGACTTATGAGGAGAGGCTGAGGGAACTGGGATTGTTTAGTCTGCAGAAGAGAAGAATGAGGGGGGATTTGATAGCTGCTTTCAACTACCTGAGAGGTGGTTCCAGAGAGGATGGTTCTAGACTATTCTCAGTGGTAGAAGAGGACAGGACAAGGAGTAATGGTCTCAAGTTGCAGTGGGGGAGGTTTAGGTTGGATATTAGGAAAAACTTTTTCACTAGGAGGGTGGTGAAACACTGGAATGCATTACCTAGGGAGGTGGTAGAATCTCCTTCCTTAGAAGTTTTTAAGGTCAGGCTTGACAAAGCCCTGGCTGGGATGATTTAGTCGGGGATCAGTCCTGCTTTGAGCAGGGGGTTGGACTAGATGACCTCCTGAGGTCCCTTCCAACCCTGATATTCTATGATTCTATGATTCCATTGTCACCTCTACAGGTTGACGTTCACTGTAATTGGCTGTTCCCATTGTAGTTTATTCCTATTATTTATTGATACGTTTCTGGTAGAAACCACAATGTGCTAAGGGATGTTCCTGGGCCTGAAGGTTTTGTACTCTATGAGCTAGATCCTCACCCAGTGGAAGTTGGTGGAGTTGTGCCAATTTATATGTAGGAACTGGCCCTGAAATGGCAAACTGGGTTATTCCTGTGGCCACATATCTGCCAGTTTGAAGAGCACTTCCCCCGCTCCCCAGTTGTGTTGAAACGGCCGAGGGCTATTTCAGAACCAGTAACGCCACTTCACACGTTAGCATAGCCTGGTGAACACCATGTGAGGAGCTGGGCCAAAAAATTTTTTGATTTTCTTTTGCACCAAAAAAATGCTTTTTTTTCCGGCCCGCAAACTATTTGCTAAAATCTGGTTGAATCTGACAAATGATTTTGGTTGGAGAAAATTTTTTAGAAGATTCCAAACATTTCAGCTTGACTTTTTGATTCCAAACCGCATTTCAGTTTCAAATTTGGCCAGTTAAAACACTGATGTTTAAAGCACCTAATGGTTGAATCAAAAAAAAAAAAAAACCCTTTCACCCCAAAAAATTGCTTTGAATCATCTGAAACATTCAATGTTTTGACCAAAAAAAAAAAAAAAAAAGGTTTTGGTTTAAATCAAACTGGATTTTTTTCCAGATTTTTCGGTTCAGCCCCTGAACTGACAAATCCATTATTTTCGTAGCTTTTGTTACGTGTCCCCATCTGCAGAGGATGTGGGTCTATTACAGACCATGCCTCTTTACCTCAAGCTTTAGTGATACATGTTTAATTCAGAAAATCTTCAATTTGATTCCTTGTATTACTCAAGATGCCGGCTGTTCCATTAGCTCTGCACTAGCCTACATCAACTAAAAACAAAACACTCAGAGTTTGCAAAGAATACATGTACTTTGCTGCATTCGTCAAGAAATTTTATGTCAGAGATGTTTTCTATTTAGTGAACTGCAAAAGCAAACAAGTACCTAAAGGGTTTAGCAATTATTAATATATTACTTTATTTCCAGACAAAGTGGGAGCTCCATAATTATTGCCTTGGGCTGTTAAAGTGTGGGTCGCTGATAATTTTCGAAGAATATAGAAAGTATCATTTGAATGGGATTTTTTTTTAATTTATCTTCTTTATATATTTTTTTCACTTGTTATCTTTAACAGAAAATTATTTTTCTGGCTGGTGAAATTTGCCAGATTGACAGCTCTGCACACTGAAAATTCCTCTTTTTAGCCACAGAAGAGGGCATGAGCTACGCAATTCTGTGCCAGCCATGCTGGGGCTACATTGTTCATTTTATAATATTCTCTGAGCAAGAGGCAGTGCCTATATCCACTGCCCCAGGAGGACAGGATATAAGTAGAGCAGGTCAGAAAACGGATTGTCCATCCTGCAAAAAATTTCGAGATTTTGGGGGAGGGGGGAAGCGTCCCAAATTGGAACAAAAAGCCAAAATTTGGACATTTTCACAAAACAGAAGTCCCCAGAAAGGTTCATTGTAGGTCAGTCAAAATGTTTTGTTTCAATTTCCAACATTTTTAATTTTAAAAACCATAAAATAGAGTAAATTTTGAACTAAAAGTCACTTTGAAAAGAGAAACGGAAACTTTCTGGGCTGAAAATGTCTGAACGAGGTGTTCTGTCATTTTCACAATGATTTTTTTCCAAACTTTTTCAATGTGAAATCTGATTGTAATGGATTCAATTTTGCATAAAAAAAAATCAATGTAACCGAAATAGCATTTTTTGATAGAAAAATGTTTTGACGGTAAGTTTTTGACCAGCCCTAGTCACTAGGTCAGTTGCAGGAGCCATTTAAAAAGGACTGCAGGAAGCCCTAGAAAATCCATCGTCAGGAACAATCCTGCATCAGCAGGGAGGGGACGACAGGGCAATGGACAGGGGTCAGCATTGCACGCACCAGTTACTGCAATGTGGTATCTATATTCCTGTTAGGATTGCCAACTTTCTAACTGCTGAAAACTAGACACCCTGCCCCTTCCCCGAGACTCCGCCCCCAGTCCTGCCTCTTTCCCAGGCTCCACCCCTCTGCTCGCTCACCCCCAGGACTCACCTGCTACCTGCAGAGCTGGGCTGGGAGGAGTTGACGCAGCACCTACCCAATCGGTGCGTGGAGGGGTGGGGAGGGGTCCCTGGAGCAGAGGGCCAGGGTGGGGAAATTGGGGGCACAGAAGGGCAGGTGAGGGCCGACAGGATTCACCCCACACACACACATACACACACCAACTTATTTGCCAGAAAGACTGGAGCCAGCCAAGAGCCAGCCAACCAGCCACAGCTAAGCAGAAAGCAGCTCCTCCAGGCTCCAGCTGCTGCGCTTCCTGCCCTGCGGTGGCGGAGGCCGGTTACTGCGGGTAACCGGACGTTGACCGGACACTACCAGGTTCCCTTTTCATCTGAACTTTCCGGTCGAAAACCGGACACCTGGCAACCCTAATTGCTGTGGTCGTCCCCCTGTGCTTGGGATGAGGAATCATCACTCCATAGCGACGACGAGTAAGGCTGGGACAGCACTGATTCTTGTTAACGTTATATATTTAATTATAGTAATCCCAGGGTTAAATCTGACTCAGCTGACTTGCCTGTTTAGGGCTAGGTTTTCCCAGGCGTGGATGCAGCAGTCAGTACTGATTCAGCAAAGCACTCAAGTTCTGGGTGGAATTCTCCCTGTGTTATTCAGGAGGTCAGATTTGAGCATCCCAATAGCCCCTTCTGGCCTGCAAGTCTGAGAGTACAGCTGCCTAAGTCCCACTGTCTTCATGGCCTTCAGCGTTTTGCAGAACAGTGATGGAATAAGCACTGAATCGGGGGGTCTCAGACTTTCCAAAGTTCCCAGCTTCCACAACTGGGGCTGGGTTTTCGAAAGCACTCTGCTCCCCTTGTTCTAAGGAGAGAGGCTGAGCGCTTTGGAAAACCGGAGTTCTTTTGAGAATCTGGCCCTGCACCGGGGTGCCGAGCCCTCCTGTGTCTATCTGTGTAATCCGTGGCTGTGCACCGGCTGGTTCTGGAGGTGTGATCTCTGGCTGTCCGTTGCCGCTCACCCTGTGCTAAATGCAACCTTGATGGACGTGGGCGCAGCTCCCTTTGACTTCAGTGGAGCTGCGTCTGCTTGCACCAGGACTGAGCCTGGCTCCCGCTGGCTCCTGCAAATAGGCAGTCTCCGGCTGTGCGTCTGCTCCCTCTGTGTGCAATGAGCGGATGCTCACCGTGTGTGCGGTGAACGAATGTGCTATCTGCTGCCTGTGCAGTCTGTGCCGACAGCAGTGCACCTACTGACGGTTCGCTGCTGCACACCTGCTGCTTCTGTGCACCATCTAGAGCAGCTGCAGACCTGCTGCTTCTGTGCACCATCTAGAGCAGCTGCAGACCTGCAGCTCACTTGCCGGATGTGCTGGTGCCCACCTGCTGCTTGTTTAACGTCTGTCCGATGCTCCCCGCCCCGCGCACCCTGTGTGTGCAAGGTGCCCCTGTCATAGGAATATATCAATGGGTTCCTGAGTCGCTGGCTGAATCAATGATCTCCCAGAATGCTGACACCCAGAACCAGCACGTGCAAACAGCAGCAGATGCTGGGGTCTAGAATCCCATTTTGATGGGTCACTGGCACAGAAGTAAGAATTGTCCGTAAAAGCAATGAGTTGGCACTCGAAAGTAATGAGCAGCCCTAACCCAGCACTTTCAGTGCTCTTGGTGAGGCGCAAAGGCGAATGGTAAATGCCAAGGGGCAGATCTCAGGACCTCTCTCCTCTAGCAAGTGTATTGCAGCCCGAAGTGGGGGCACATGTTTCTCTTCTTGCCCACATTCTCCTGAACAGTCAGGAGCTAAACACTAGGTCATACCTGCCCTTACACCGGGATAAATCCATAGTAGCTCCAATGACACCAGATCCAACCCACGAGCTCAAAATGAGACCCTGCTCAGGGCACCCCAATGGGACTAACTACCCAACCATGTCAAATACCCCTTGGCTCTTCCATAGAGAGTTCATCTTATACCAGATTTCATGAACTGACTTCCTTCCTACAGTAAACCTTATGGGCCGGATCCTCAGCTAGTGTAAATCAGCATAGCTCCCCTCGGGTTAATGCCGTTACACCATCTGAGGATCAAGCCCTATAAGATGTTCCTCCTTATCATTATTTTTATTAGAATAGTGCCTAGAGGTCTCAACTGCAGTCACTTGAGCTAGGTGCTGTACAAGCATGTAGCAATGGTGTCTGCCCTGAAGAGCTTACAGTCTAAAAGTGAGGCAAAATGAGCGGTAGAGGTGGGACTAGAACCCTCAGTCCCAGTCCAGGGCCTTAGTCACAGAAGCAAGCTGCCGCCTGTAAAACGCCCCCTGGAGAGCCCTCTCCAATTTGCACGGTAGCCTTTTTCTTCTCCAGCTTGTTTTCAAGCTCTCGCTAGCTCATAACTACCACGGCTTCAGGTTCACACCGCGTTTTTAACCTCCCTTTCTCCCTCTGCCCTCACTCCAGATGGGCTGTAAGGTAGTCGTCACCTTCTTCCTCTACTTCCTGGCGACCAATTACTACTGGATCCTGGTGGAAGGGCTCTATCTCCACAGCCTCATCTTCATGGCCTTTTTCTCTGAGAAGAAGTATCTTTGGGGCTTCACGCTGTTTGGCTGGGGTGAGTCGCCGCTGCTCTCGGGGCTTTCTAAGCTGACTCTGTGTTTGTGTGTGTGTGTGTGTGTGCAGGTCAAAGAGCAGATGGAGACAGAGTTACAGGGCTGGGAGGTGTTGCTGGAAACATCGCCCTTGAAGGCCTTATTATCTGCCCTTGTCCACAAACTATCTCCCCAGCATGCACAGGAGTCCTCATCAGGACATGAAGCTGCAGTGGGGATGCTCCGTGGACAGTCCTCCAGTCTGCCTCCCTCCATGAGGGCCTCTGGATCCACAGAGTAGCTGATCCACCGATCCCTCCTCTGACTCGCCCCATCCCCTTAATCCCCGCCGTGTAGCAATGCACAGGGAACCACCCTAAAGTGCAATCTGCAGCATACAAGGTTCCACTCCTCCTACATGGGCTCCCCAGATCCTGTCCCAGGCAGTGCCTTCTTCCCCTGTGGCAGGACCGAGTCCCTGAAGATAATATTTAGATTGATCCCATGCAGACCAGTCCAGGGGTGTTCCTGGAATGGAGCACTGCAGCTGATTTCACTCTTTTTAATAATTCTCTGCCCTTAGAGATACAGGGCCAGATCCTCAGGCAGTGTAAGTCGGCATGAGTGTGACACCGGCTGGGCCAGGTTCCCTTGAGACTGTCAGCATCTGGAGAAATGGCTGTATAAACGAGACGTGCAGCCAGGGCTCAGGGTGTTGGTTCATGGGGGAGTCCTACACTCTGATTTCCTTCCTCTGGCCTCAGACTCTCCTGCCACCGGATTTCTCGAGTGTCTGAGCGCACAAATGGAAACCTGCAATTTGTGGGGAAGCGATTTTTTTTTTATGCCTGGATCTTTTCTTGGAGCAGGGAGGGAGGGAAGAGGTGGGGGCAAGCCATTAGTGGAAGGCTGTTTACACACAAGTGTTTAAGAAGAGAATGTGCTTTTGTTCCCCTCTGGCACTGGCTCGGTGAGACAAGGCAGGGATTAATGAGGTGCAGATCGTTTGAGGGCAGCATGATAGCTGCCTGCAAGCATCTGATCGGCAGAAACACCGAGGGAGAAGAGGGGATGTTTAAGACGGTGCTCACAGGTATAATGAGACCTAATGGGGTGCGGTATATGAGCAAAGAAACACACAGCAGGGAAAGCTTCTCGAAGGTGGTATCTATTCGAGTTTCTCAAGCGAAACAGCAGAGACCTTGTTTTAAAAAAATGTACTGGACAAAGCCCTGGAGAATATACTGCAGGCCTCAGTCTTGCCTTGGCACTGTATGTAATTGGTCATTTCCACCTACGGTTTCTATACTGGTGGATCTCCCAACTAGCTGGCTAGTCAACATTTAAGGTGTAATGGGTATGTCACAGCCATGCGGCGTGGCACTCTATCCCGCACCAGTGGTGGCTAAGCCACATAGCAGTTGTTGAGCCTGCTACAGCTTTGCTGCTGAGCTTTGATCTTTGAGCTCGGCTGGTAGCGGTTTGTGTCTTAAGATCCAAGGGTCCCAGAGGTGTCAGCGTTGCAGAGGCTATGAAAGCCTGGCTTTCCTTAGTGAAAGTTGAAGAAATGATGCATTGACTAGTGGAATTTCCAAACCTCCGCTGTAGGACAATTCCTCTTCCAGCTGCAGTTAGACTCAGAATATTTTGGACTCACGTATTTAAAAACTCTTCAGAGGACAGGAGTAACAGAGGGACCTTACCAGTTGAGTCTTGTGTCTGTTTTACTTCGGCGAGAATTGCATCGAGTGTGCGCTGCCGCTTAGTATTACAATGAAATGCTTGGTACAGAACAGGCCTGAGAAATGATTTCCTAGTGCAAATCCTAGAAATAGGGGCAATACAGCAGAAATAATGCCACACGTTTAGCACAAAGCAACATTGCTAATAATGCCCAAGTAGCCAAAAAATCCCCAGTCAAACAGGCATCGGATCCTTTCATTAACGCTTCCGATCACTGCCAAAGTATAATCAGCTTATTGAGCAGTTCACAATGCTAAAGGCACACCTGTCACAACACCAATTATCCATTTGACTCCAAACATTTGTGGCTGTTTAATTAAATTCCTCTGAAATGAGAACGGATGATTTCCTCCAGTTGCATTTGGTTTTGCTTTATTTGGATTAGCATGATAAAAAAATATATATATATACACATGGCTTTGATAACTTTTGGGCATTCAGAAGGCGGCCCTAGTCCAGTGCCCTCTGAAGTCAATGGATAGACTCCAATTCAATACAGCGGGCATTGGATCATGCCCATACCACAGTGAAGACCAACGTAGAACCAGTGATAAATAACTACCATGTTCCCATAGGTACAGAAGGGAGAAGTTTGCCCCAAGAGCTGAGATCCTTTGCTTATATAACAACAAACATCTAAGGATTTGTAATGCCCTGGAGATTTCTAGGAAAACCCAAACCTTTCACCATAAATCAATTTATGCTGAAGGAACCAAAACACCAATTTGCTCTCTGATGTTAGATCCAAGGATTTATCTGGAGGAGACTTTACAGTCCAGAGCCTCAGCTGGCGTAAGTTGTTGTCAACAGTGGACCTGGAATAGTTGGTTTTTCAGTTCACTAGCAGTTCCAAAAACTAGAGTAAAAAAAGTTGTTTGGGGTTGACCTGAAAATGAGATTTTTTTGGAAAATTTTCAGCAAATCAAAAAGATGAAAAAAAAAATTCATTTTGGGTCGCACAGAATGTTTCATTCAGCCTGAAACCAAATGTTTTCTTTTGGTTTTAAGCTTCCTTTTTAAAATTTATTTTGTACTGTTTTAAAATTCAACTGAAGGAAATTTCAAAACGGAAAGTCGTGTCAAGTTAAAAAATATTACAATGGATAGATTTGTGGAGGAATTTGTCTGGGGTTTTTTCATCTGAAACAATTTGCATCTGAATTCAACATGAATTTGCAAAAAGTTTTGTTAACCCAAATCCCCATTTTTCACTGAGAAAAAGTTTCTGCTGAAAAATTTCACTCACCTCTGGTCAGTAGACGGATCTGGCCCTTCTTGTAGTGAAGAGGATACAAAGGTGAGAGAAGGAACTTGTTTCTTGCAGACATCTAGGACTGGAAAAGATTTTACTAGTGTCAATAAATTCACCAACAAGCTTCAGGTTCTCTGCAGCTGCTATATGAAGGAAGTCTGAGGAGTATGACCAATAACTGTAGAAAATCAGACTATCTCAATTGTATTTTATTCACATTTTAATTCTCCCTGGTAGCTGGACCTCATGGCAATAGACACTATGGGGGTGAGTGTGATAGGGAAACCTAAAATAGACAGAGAGTTATTGCTGTCAGGGGAGTACAGAGAGGCACCAACTGGCATCAGAATCCCATTGTGCTAGGTGCTGTACATACACCTAGTGAGAGACTATCCCTGCTCCCAAAGTGATTGCAAGCTAAATGCAGAAAGGTCTGCCACAACTTAGAGCAGCCTTGAGCATCTCTTCTGTGCAAGTGATGTTACTCAACTGCTTGTAGGCGGGGAAGTGAAGAATAACTACTCCAGCCACTGGAGCAGAGGACAGGGAAGAGGGGCTCTTTTCCACAGGTTGAATGCAATTATTGTATTATAGAGACACAAGATCTTTAGGGCAACCCTTACTCACACTGAGTGGCACTTCCTCCTAATGGGTTCCTTGCATGAGCAAGTGTAACCCACACACTTCCCGGGTGTGGTGTTCTGGCCCATGTAGTGGCAGCGAGACCACTTAGAGAGCGAGACTGAGTTTGCTCTACAGCCTGAGCAAAAAGGCAGGTGGCTTTTAGCTCATGCAGTAGCGGCTCATGCATTTAGCTCCAGAGGTCCCAGGTTTGATCCTGCCTGCCAACAGCTGGGATCTGTTGGCATTACACAAGCCAGACTTCAGTGAGGGGCTCATAATCTGCCCTTTGCTGACCACACATGGTTTGGTGTTACAGATCACTCAGAAGATAGCACAATAGCATGGAATAGAGATGCCACTGTAGGCCTATGAATAGATACAGTTCATCCCGGCACTCCAATGAAGTCTCCCTTTCTGAACTGCAGGTGGAGTCAGGATTCTTAGCTCTTCGTCATGCAGGACTCAGGGGCTTTAGAAGGAGAGAGAGAGAGAGAGAGAGTGTGTGTGTGTGTTGGAATAGGGCTGAGGGGAAGGATTTTTGCCTAGCCTGAGATGTTTGCACTTTTTCCAGCTCAAGGGGAGAGACCTGACTTTATAGAACCTGCATTGTACACACTGTGTGTATTGATTGGACATGCACAGCGCATACAATGTGGATACTGTAGAAGTCAATTACAGCATCGCCACCCTGGGGGACTCTACCTGTGGCTTCACATGCAGGGCTGGGGTGTGGGTGGACGGGTGCACGAGTGCATGAGGGAGACCAAATTGCTTTTGTGAGGCTTGCCCTTTCTTGGCTGGTTTGCCAAATGCAAGAACAGTTCATCCGTTGTGACTTTCACTGCCAGCGCCACCTGCAGGCTGACACATACGGCCAAGTTTTTGAGAGTGTCTTCTAATTCTGGGTCCTGACATTGTGCCTGGTTTTTAGAGTAGGCTGAGCACCCACCGCTCCCATTGATGTTCCTGGGAGCTGTGGGAGCTTGGCTCCACTTAAAATCAGTCCCAAGGGATCTCAAATTGGCCATCCACATGATGACCATAATAGCTACTGGTTGGAGAGGCCAGTAGAGACCCAGAGGAAAGTGGAGTTAAAGAGATACTGTAGGGAACCCAAGGGTCGAGGTTCTTATAGATTCATAGATATTTAGGTCAGAAGGGACCATTATGATCATCTAGTCTGACCTCCTGTACAATGCAGGCCACAGAATTTCACCCACCACTCCTGCAAAAAACCTCTCACCTATGTCTGTGCTATTGAAGTCCTCAGATCGTGGTTTAAAGACTTCAAGGAGCAGAGAATCCTCCAGCAAGTTCTTTATAGCATAGATTTCTTTTTTTCTTTTAAATAATTTGAACAAATAGCTGTGGCCTTTGGAAAGAACCTGCAAGGCCAAATTCTGTTCCCGTTACACCAATGTAAAATAGAGATGGTCAAAAAAAAGGTGGGGGGGGGATTATACAAAATGTTGTCAAAGTAATTTTCATTTTACACATTTTGAAAAGGGAACTAATTTCAAAATGTGTCTGATTTTGAATCAACATTTTTCTGTTTTGAACGTTTGTTTTCAAACTTATTTGCTTTTTAAATTTTTCACTTTCTCTTTCCCCCAATCCCACAATTTTCTCTTTTTTCCCCCCTTTTCCTCTCCCTCCCCTTTTCCTTTTTCCATTTTGCCATTCAGAAAGAATGGGGAAGAAGGGGAGAAAATGAAAAGTAATTAAAAACCCTAGTTTTTTTGTTTTCCAGGGGTTTTTTTTCTGAAAAATTGAAAATTTAAAGATAGATAGATAGATAGATAGAGGGGGTGTATGGGGGTAGAGAGAGAGAGAGAGAGAGAGGGAGTGTATGGGGGTAGATAGATAGATAGATAGAGGGGGTGTATGGGGATAGATAGATAGATATAGATTGTATGGGGTAGACAGAGAGAGAGGGAGTGTATGGGGGTAGGTGGATAGGTGGATGGAGGGGGTGTATGGGGATAGATAGATAGATTGTATGGGGTAGAGAGAGAGAGAGAGAGAGAGTGTATGGGGGTAGGTAGATAGATAGATAGATAGATAGAGGGGGTGTATGGGGGTAGGTAGATAGATTGTATGGGTAGAGAGAGAGAGAGGAAGTGTATGGGGGTAGATAGATAGATAGAGGGGGTGTATGGGGATAAATAGATAGATATAGATTGTATGGGGTAGACAGAGAGAGAGGGAGTATATGGGGGTAGAGAGAGAGAGAGAGGGAGTGTATGGGAGTAGGTAGATAGATAGATAGAGGGGGTGTATGGGGATAGATAGATAGATAGATTGTGTGGGATAGAGAGAGAGAGAGAGGGAGTGTATGGGGGTAGATAGATAGATAGATAGAGGGGGTGTATGGGGATAGATAGATAGATAGATAGATAGAGTGTATGGGGGTAGAGAGAGAGAGAGAGGGAGTGTATGGGGGTCGGTAGATAGATAGATAGAGGGGGTGTATGGGGATAGATAGATATAGATTGTATGGGGTGGGGGGGGGAGTGTATGGGGGTAGATAGATAGAGGGGGTGTATGGGGATAGATAGATAGATAGATTGTATGGGGTAGAGAGAGAGAGAGAGAGGGAGTGTATGGGGGTAGGTAGATAGGTAGATAGAAGGGGTGTATGGGGATAGATAGATAGATAGATAGATAGATAGAGTGTATGGGGGTAGAGAGAGAGAGAGAGGGAGTGTATGGGGGTCGGTAGATAGATAGATAGAGGGGGTGTATGGGGATAGATAGATAGATAGATAGATAGATAGATAGAGTGTATGGGGGTAGAGAGAGAGAGAGAGGGAGTGTATGGGGGTCGGTAGATAGATAGATAGAGGGGGTGTATGGGGATAGATAGATAGATATAGATTGTATGGGGTGGGGGGGGGGTGTATGGGGGTAGATAGATAGAGGGGGTGTATGGGGATAGATAGATAGATAGATTGTATGGGGTAGAGAGAGAGAGAGAGAGAGGGAGTTTATGGGGGTAGGTAGACAGGTAGATAGAAGGGGTGTATGGGGGTAGATAGATAGATTAGATAGATGAAAATTGCTGATATTGAGAAAAGATCATCTTTTTTGTTTAAAAATATTGTGTTTGAAAAATGTCAACCAGCTCTCTGCACACCCAAACGCTGCCTCCCCTGTCTGCATTGCTAGGACTAGCCGTGGAGTGTCCTGCTGCCTCCCCACTGCCGGAGCCTTTCCCCGCCGCCTCCCCGTTTCCAGAGCCTTTCCCCAGTGTCTGTAGCGACATGCCCCAGTGTGTGTGGACACAGCCTGCCTTTCCCTGTGGCGTGTAGCTACATGGACCCTGCATGCTGCCGCAAGCACAGGCAAATGTAGACAAGGTCGTAGGCCGATCAGAGCACACTAACAGACCAGGGCGTCCACACTGGCAGCCACAGCGCTCCAGCGGGGGCGCACAAAACATTATTCCACTCGCCGAGGTGGAGTACCAGGAGCGGACCAGCCGCGGAGTCAGAGCGCTCTGCGTGCCTTGCCAGTGTGGACGGGGAGTGAGCTAGTGCGCCCGGGGCTCCCTTAATACGCTGTAACTCGCAAGTGTAGCCAAGCCCTTAGTCTCTGCCCCACGCCCCATTCAGGAAAGTCCTTAGCACCTAGCACTTAGCACCAAATTAAGCACATGTTTAACGTCCCATGGACTTCAATGGAGCTGCAATGGGCTTACAGTTAAACACAGACAGAAGGACTTTCCTGAATTGGGCCCCACAGAGCATAGAATCTACACAGAGTTTATATTATTAATAACCATCCTCTTTGTTTTCTGAAAGGGGCTCTTTTACTACCATTTGTGGAAGCTCTTGTAGGCCCAATCCTGCATTTTCAGGGAAGTCCATGGGGGATTTGGGTGCATAAAGAAATTAGAATTGGACTCAAAAAAAGAATATATTCTATTCAATATTGTCTTAGCTCTTACAGGGGTAATGCCAGGTGTAAACCCACTGAAATAAGTGTGGTTACACCAGAGATGAATTTGGCCGTTACGCTTTAAACATATTTTCCCAGGGTTGTTTTAGCTTTCGTTAATTCATGAGGCAGATGGAAGAAGCTTCTTCTCCATCCCAGTTGAGAAAAAGCTCTTTCTTTGATCAAACCAGTGATCAAATCACGATGGGTAAAATGTCAAGATGCATCAAATTAGAGGAAGGAACCCTGGTGATCTGAATGACTTGCCCAGCAAAATCTCCCAGCCCCCTAATTTCCGTAGTTAATACTTATCTCCAGAACTGGTCAAAGTTGGGAATTTATGTCCCATAGGAAATGCTGAGATTTTTGTCCTGAATCGGGACAAAAAGTCAAAACCTCAACACTTTTGCAAAATTATATATTCCAAAAATATTTTGTTTTGACTTTATCATTTTGATTATGTATTATATGAACATAAAAGTCAAAACTCTAATGCGGAAAGAAGTTTTGATCACTTCAATATGTTCCTGCAATGCGTTTCATTTTTTGTCGAATCAGCATGTTCCAACTTGAAACAGTTCTACTGGAAAGTTTTCAGCTAGCTCTATTTATCTCCTGGGTTTGGAGATCAGCCTGGAACTATCACAAAGATGCTCTCTCCCATAGGATTTCTGCTGAATCCAGTTTCAACTGGAAGCAGTGAGAGGGCTATGTGCACTATATAGCCACACAGAGCCTAGTGCCTCCAGATGACCTGTAACCCAAAATGGCAGCAAACGTACTCTCCCCAACTCCAGGCTGCAATCCTATCTGACTCTGAGTGCCACAGGGCTGTAAACAAAAATGAATATCCAAACTGATCTGCCCTACTTCCAAACTTTTGAGAAGGTCTCCAGAGCCTCAGAAGCAGTGGAAGGTAGAGAGGTTGTCACTGTCTGAGAGTATTGCCAGCAGCCATCTTGGGTAGGTGTGCGATGGATATGTAAAGGTTAGGATGTTTTCTATCCCGAGAGGTAGTGTGGTACAGTGGGTTGAAAATTAGGAGTTCTGGTCCCGTCACTGTCCTGCTGCGTGACCCTTGGCAAGTCACTCGTCTCCTGCCATTTTTCCTTCTTGCCAAGTTAGACGGTGAGTTCTCTGGGGCAGGGGCTGTCTCTTCTTATAGGTATGTACAGCGCCCAACACAATGGAATCACAATCTCAGTTAAGGCCTCTAGTAAGATCATTGCTACTGTAATATAAATAATAATCGTCCTGAGTCATTTGTGTCTCTGGATCCAAACTTCCCCAGAATTACGAGGTATTTGTATTTGGTGTTCTGGATAGGACCAAGACTTGGAATATGGGTCTATGTCTGTTTCCAGATCTGTGGTTCCCTGAGGTTGGAGGTGAAACCAGCATTGAGCCCTTAGGCTCCAAACTATACCTGAACCATGGGGGAATCCTCTAAATAAAGTCCCTCACGCCAGCTCTAGCTCTCTGCAGTTGACTTACAATAGACTGAGTTTGCTATACATTGTATGTACTGATGAGTACTTTCTTGTTTTCAGGACTCCCTGCTGTAATCGTCACAGTGTGGGCCAGTGTGAGGGCCAATCTAGCGGACACAGAGTAAGTCTTGGTTGGATTCTGTGTTGTTTTTCTCCTGTTCTTGTGTTATGTCTTTGCCGCATTTTTGGAACCGAGAGGTTTGTGGATGAATTATGGACCCCGGGGGAGGGTGGGGACTAGATAAGGCTGCAGATCTGAAGCAATCTTAAAATGAAGGCAGGAAATGCACCAAGCAGGGGATGAAATTCTGTAGTTCTGTTGTAACTCTCCTGGCTTGTCTTTAGTTTTAAATAATTTAACCAATTTGTGGTCACCTACAACTTCACAGCTGGCACATTGGGACCGCTTGAAAGTCTGCATCAAGCTTAGGGATAGAACTGTGATTCTTGTGTAACCCACACACCTCCTGGATGTGGTGATCTGTCCCTTCTAGTGGCATAAAGACCACTTAGAAATTAATATGTTTGCTACAACCTTAGCTAATTGCAATGTGGCTTGACGCTCATGCATTTAGCTCCAGAGGTCCCAAGTTCGATCCTCCAATGACGACCGGGGTCTGTCGGTATTGCACTCCACAAGCATAGACCTCTAACACTTGAGCTAAAAGAGAATCATCCATTTGCTTGTACATTACATGGCTTATGACACACATCTGAGTAGTTCCAATCCCATCCAGCAGAGGTCAGTACTGCACTTCACTCACTTCTCAACTCCTTTTCCCATTTACATGGGGTCGGAGGCACCCATGGTTCTTCACCACTCATTCCGGTCCATGGTGTGGGTTCGTAGGTCTTGGAGTTACAATCTTTTCATCTTCAAACTTCTCTTGACAGTCTTTCCATCGTATCCTTGATCTTCCATGTCCTTTCTGACTGTCTCATTCCTACCATGCTTTCTATGCTAGTTGTTTGCCTCCCATTCTTATCAGTTGTCCAACCCTCATCAAATGTGTGCTCTCCAGCCTATCTATCACTGAGAGTCCCAAGTACTTTCTCCCTAATTTCTTCCATGAGTACTCGCTTCCCTCCGCTTGCTTGCTGTTTTCTTCAGCATATTACTTTCTACTACCTGTATCATCCTTTCTTCCAGCTTCATAAGACCCAGAGTTTCCAAATCATAGAGCAGGCAGGGACAAACATAGGCAGCACCCGCTTCTCCTTTCAGTTTGTTACTTAATTGCCGGTCCCACAATACTCCTGCCGTCTTTTTCAGTGCCGCCCATGCACACTGAGTTCTTCTGTTCAGTTCCCCAGCAGCAGTATGTGTATTTCCCAAGCACACAGCTTCTTTCTTCTAATTCAGCTTCTCTCCAGAAACTTTAATCGACAGCTCTACTCCCATTTTCCCTACTTGCATAACTTCTGTTCTCTATGTGTTTACCTTCAAACCATGGTCTTCAACCACAGATTTGGGTGAGTGGGGCTTCAACTCACTCTGATACCATTTTTACCACTTCCTCTTTGCTGTCAGCCAAAAGGGCGAGGTCATCAGCACACATTAGTTTTCTCTGTGTCTCCACAGGTTTCATTCTCTGACTAATTAACTCCATAATTAAGATGAAGAGAAGCGGATTCTGCACACTACCTTGTCTCAATCCCCCTGTCACCTCAAAAATCTCTGAAATTCCATGTTTGTTACCCCCTTAGCTCTTGACCCTCAATACAGTTCCTCTATCATCTCCACTTCTCAAGTTCCCCTCCCACACATCTCAATACTCCGAACACCAACCCCTGAAGAACCGAGTCATAAGAGCTGCCACATCGGGTCACACCATGGTCCACCTTGCCCAATATCCTGTCTCCAACAGTGGCCCATATCAGAGCTTCAGGGGGAGTGTACAGAACAGAGCAATTATAGAGTGATCCACCCTATCTTCACCTCCAAGCTTCTGGTAATCAGAGGTTTAGGATCACTCCAAGGATGGGGTTATTTCCCTGACCATCTTAATTAATAGCCATTGATGGACCTATCCTCCATGAACTTATCCACTTCTTTTTTGAACCCAGTTATATACTTTTGGCCCTCACAACTTCCCATGGCAATGAGTTCCACAGATTAGTTGTGCAGCGTGTGAAAAAGTACTTCCTCTTGTTTACTGGATGCTTTCTCAAGCTCAATAAATGCTACATAGCAGTTATGCCCTCCATTTACCATGCTGTCAAACTTACGTCTCAATGCAAATACTATGTCTATAGTACTCCTTCCCTTCCCAAAGCCATGTTGCGCCTCTCCTATGTTTTCCTCAACCTTGCACCTCCACCTGGCCTCCCAAAACTCTCTCAAGGACTTTAAGAGGCTGTCTTAACAGGGTGATGCCCCTGATAGGTGTTTGGATCATTTTTATCACCCTTACCCCTCCAAAGAGGCACAGTCAATCTTGTTCTCCACTCATCGGATATCCTAGGTTGATCTCAGCAAACACGTAGCAACCTGTGAAGCCACTTGATTCTGGTATCTCCAGCTGCATTGAACATATCAGCACTTATTTCGTCTTCACCAGTTGCTTTACCATTCTTCATCGTATTTAGTACTTTTTCTCCTTCCTCCACAGCAGTGGTGGGCAACCTGTAGACTGCAGCTCCCATTGGCCGGAACGGTGAACCGCGGCCACTGGGAGCTGCGGGCGGCCGTGCAAATGTAAACAACCTGTCTGGCGGCCCGCCAGCAGATTACCCTGACGGGCCGCGTGCGGGCCACAGGTTGCCTACCACTGCTCTACAGACATTGAAACCTTTTGAGATCAGTACTGCACACAGAGTAATAGAAATGCAGGGCTGAAAACGACCTTGAGAGGTCATTTTACCCATCCCCCCATGCTGAGGATTAGGCATACCTAGATTATCCCGGACAGGTGTTGGTCTAACACACTAGCCAGTTGAACAAGGCAGCTACTCTACACTCAGCCCCCTCACCCCCAAAGCCACTGCCGATTTCAGCACAAGCTGAACATACTTAGCGCTGACTTCTGAAATTTGCCACCTTTTCAGTCAGAGGCTCTCCGGGCAGCGGGTGGGGGATGGCTGTAGCCCCAGATACAGTAGCTGTGCAGCATAGTTTACATGCACGATATACATCCATATCTGAAACCCTGCTACCAGTACGTTCCTATCCGACAAGCACAGCGTAACCTAACCCCGCTCCCTAGTGCCTGTGACTTAGATCACCACTCAGCTCATTAGAGGACAACATATCCCTCGTCACCTTGACGTGGGGCATTTGCGAACACACGCCGTGTAAAAACCTTCCGTTCTTGTCGGGGCTTTCGCCACCCCTTTTATTTGCTCTCCTCAAACATCCGCACGGAGCAGACGCTGGCCCCGGACGTGAAAACCACTCTGTTGGCTGTGGTGTGGTGCCAACAGAGGGCTACAGACCCTTTCATTTCTTGATTGCTGGAGCACACCCAGTCCACAGCAGCGTGTGAAGCCATGATTACCATTGGACAGTCTCACTCAGTGGCCTATATCAAATATCTTTGGAGGCCTCCGTCCAGTTCCCAGCAGAGGGGCGGTGACCACATCAGAAAACCCACCACCTCAATCAGTGCTCCCTCCCGCTATTGGCAGCCGAAGTAGAGAGGCCAAGGATTGGCTAGGCAAGGAGAATGAACCTCCTGCAGGGTAGGGTTGAGGCTCGTTGGCAGAGCAGAAGGAGGGGATACATGCAGCTGTTCTCAACAGAGGGCTTCATCCTGCAGGGCAGCAAGGGCAGAAACTTCTACCACCGCAGCATGTACGTGGGCCTCGTCTACACACAAAGTATTAACTGTAGGTCTGATTTTTAAAGCCAATTGAGTTAAAGCCCTCTGTGGACACTCTTAACTTTAATTTAGACCTGTGTAATTAACAACTAGTGTGGGTAAATTTGCAAGCACAAGATGGAACCAGTTTTAAACCAGTTTAAGTCTGTCCACACAGGGCTTTGTACTTGTTTAAAATCCCACCTTTAGTTAGATCTGTGCAGCTTCTGTGTGTAGGCCCAGGCCTAAGGAAATGAATCCCAATGTAGCTTGCTGAACCCTGGCCATTACAGACTGGGGTGGAGAATTCCAGTTCAAAGAGGATCGGACACCAGCCTTGACGATGCAAAAAGAGCAAGTCCCTGAAATCTGCCGAGAGTAGTGCCCAACTGCCACAGATCTCAATGCATCTTAAGCATTAAACACCTTTGAGGATCTGGGCCTAAGATTTTAAATACATTTAAAATTGGCTTTTAAAAGCAGACGGTAGGGATAAAAGGAGGCTGGTTTTGATGCCAATCATTGCTGATGGGAGGGGGAAGGGATGGCTTGGGTTGGGCTTGGGTTGGTTCCACACACGCATAAGACATTGCAGGGTTCCTGTTTTCAGCACTGAGTTGCAAACAGGAAAATGAGGCTATTTGCCTGGGCAGATGAGGATTTACTGATGTGGTGCCAATCTCTTCCTAGGTGTTGGGACTTGAGTGCCAGCAATTTACAATGGATTTTTCAGGTGCCCCTCCTGGTAGCTATTGTGGTGAGTACTGGATTTTGATTTGGGGTGGCGAGGGGGATGGGAGCCCAAACTAGGCGGCTGGAAGAAAGAAACTCAGCCTGTGATCCCAAACTTTTTAATAAAATAAACACATAGGTCAGGATTTGCAAAAGTGACTAGTGATTTTGGGGTAAGGGCTCAACTCTGTGGGGGTTTACTTGACAAGTCATAAAGGGGCCTGATTTTCAGACAGTGCTGAGCTCCTGTCCTCTAAGAATCAAGGTGTTTCCAGCCCACATGGTACCGGAAAGCCCAGGAGAGGAAGAAGATGATCTTGCCAAGCGTCTGCACCAAAGAAGATCCAGTTAAACCTTCCAATGTAGGGTCCTCGTGCAAACTGAACCTTTGCATTTTGACTGCCATTAGTGCTTATGCTGGATTTACTCCCTGACCCAGCTTGTTAAAGGAGAGGAATAGCAAGTCTCGGAACAATCACTGCTGATCGGTTCCAAGTGTCATTAACCAAGCATCAGTAGGAGAGCAGCTCAGCCTCCCACACAGAGGGCAGCAGACGGAGTTATAGAATGGAAAACATCAAGGTCTAGGAATGACCCAGACCTCTTATGAGGTATGGTCAGCATTATACAGATGGGATTACTCACCTGAAGGAAGTAATGTTGGTTCTTTCGTGTTTGCAAGATTAGGGCCTTAGTTATCCTGGGAAATCTGTCTCAATTTGTATTGTATAAATGATCTCCTCTTTCTTTCCCAACTTTTCCCCTCCACCCTGTCTTCTGACAGATAGATGATAAAGAGAGAGATTTTCTCTACCCACACATTTTAGTTCTCCTCTGTGCATGCATACAGTTCTCTGTGCATATTGCATTAAAGAGTCTTTCCACTGACTTCAGAGAGCTTTGAATCAGTCCGAATGGCCTTGATTCTTCTGAATTACAGATCACGTGACAGAGGAGTGTGGGTGAGAGGAGACTCAGGCCTTCTGCATATGGAACCTTCTGAAGTAAATGTAATTAGCAGAGCTGATCGAGAAAATTATTTTTTATTTTCTTCCCTTGTTAAAATTTTGTATCGACGGAAATTCTCCAACTGGCTCTGGTGGTTCCTTCTGTGCATTGGAAGGAGCAAAGTGCCAAGACCACACAATGATCATTTGAAATAAAACTAGGATGGAAGACACACTTCAGATTGTTCAAATGGTTGATTGCCAGCAACCCCATTGCATTTAATTTAAAGCCCAATTAGTAGACGACAAAGGGCTGAATAGATGTTTCTCCTTGTAAAGAGAATGCTTCTTCATGAGGTTCTACAGGGCTATTTACAAATGCAACTATTTATCGTGCAAACATATTCTGTGGGTTGTTTCCATTTAGTCTGTGTGAGTTCCTATTGCACACTTGTCTGCTTTTTCAGTCCCCACACTGGCTTTTCATCTGTTTCTGGACAAAGTTTTGCATTTTCTGGATGAGCTCTCAGACAGTTCTGGTTCTAAGGGGCTCCACTGCACTGGTAACTCAGAAGTCATTCAGTTGTTTGCATTTCCTTCAAAGCTTTGCTGGTGTTTTAGGAAAAACAAGAGGAATTACCTTGCTTGTTTCCTTCATATTGGGATCACGGGTTCTATGGCAATACAGTAGCAATCAGGAAATACAAGGTTTGGTGAAGGACTGCAAAGAAACAAACACAAGTCATAGATGGTCTAATGGTTTGGCCATTGTTAGCTGGAGAGAAAGGATGGCCTTGTGGCATAGCCGCTGAGTTAGGAGTCAAGATTTCTGAGTGAAATTCCTGCCTCTGCCCAGACTTTCTGTGTGACCTTGGGTCCGTCACTTAAGAGTGAAATCCTGGCTCCGTTGAAGTCAATGGCAAAACTCTCATTGATTTATATGGGGCCAAGATTTGCCAGTTACCTCTCTGTGCCTTGTGTATCCATCTGTAAAATGGCAGTAATGAGACTCCCGTTCCTCCCTCTGTAGTCTGTCCTATCTATTTAGATTGCACATTCTTCAGGGCAGAGACTGCCTCTTATTCTGTGCCTTTGCACAGCCCCTAGCACAAGGGGGCCCTGATCTCTGCTGGGGCCCCTATGCCCAAGTAATAAACTCTGCAGAAAAATGTAGACCAGTTTCACACAGAGCCCTAGCCCATGGAGATACTTTATCCCTTTCCCTATTGCTTTTCCTTCGCACCACATATCTCGTGATCTATCTTTGAACTTGCTTTAAAGGCTGTTGAAAGATGCTGGCTTGACAGCCACAGAGACTAAAACCCCTGTGCACAGAGTAGGTCCAGCAAGGGCAGAGGCTGTGCAAGCTGCTTCCATTCCACCGTGTCCTGCCAGCAGGCCTCAGTCCTGATATAGAGGCATCTGACTGGTGTATGGGGAGGGAAAGAGTCATTCAGACTTCAGGATGAATTTCAGTCACCTGTTTGGAAGGCTCTGTTCTCTCAGCCATTTTGAGGCACTCACATGCTCAGTGATGAGCAGGGCCCTACGAAATTCCCAGTCATGAAAAACACGTCATGGACCATGAAATCTGGTCTCCCACCACGAAATCTGGTCTTTTGTGAGTTTTTACCCTGTACTATACAGATTTCACAGGGGAGACCAGCATTTCTCAAATTGGAGGTCCTGCCCCAAAAGGGAGTTGCAAGGGGGGTCACAAGGTTATTTTAGGGTGCTCACAGTATTGCCACTCTTAGTTCTGTGCTGCCTTCAGAGCTGGGTGGCTGGAGAGCGGCAGATGTTGGCTGGGCACCCAGCTCTGAAGGCAGCACCCTGCCAGCAGCAGCGCAGAAGTAAGGATAGCAGTGCCACAACCCCCCCCCCCACACACACACACACACACTCACACACAACTCCTTTTTGGGTCAGGACCCCTACAATTACAACACCCTGAAATTTTAGATTTAAATAGCTGAAATCATGAAATTTACGATTTTTAAAATTCCATGACCGTGAAATTGACCAAAAGGGACTGTGAATTTGGTAGGGCCCTAGTGATGAGCATGGTGGAAAGACAAAATTCACCCCAGTGCCCCATCAAATCTCACTGAAGTAGGGCTGGCCGGAAAACAAAAATTCCACTTTGTGAACAATTCCCAGGTTTTGAAATCTGTTGTTGTTTCTCATTGGGGTGAAGAAGAGAACTTCCTAAATGTGGGTCTTCCATACCCCAGGCAAATGTCCTACCCCAGTGGGCTCTGGTGTCAGGCTTTCTTTCAATCTCTCCTATTGGAGCTGTTCTATTGTATGTAACTAACTACATGTTCATTGGGACAAAGAAAGTAATCGACTCTATAGCCTCTACAGGACATTGGAGTGGGATGGGGAAGACCAGGTTTTGCCTCCATGCTCGTCCCAATGTGGAGTTGGAGCTTGAACCTCGGTCTTCCATCTCCCAGGTGAGGGGCTAGCTATTGGCTATTCTGGGGTATGGTTTTGGTTCTGCCCCTAGTTTTGATCAAAAGTTCCATCCTGCAGCTGGGAAAGCTTCATTGAAACCGATACATTTCCAGGAAAAGTTTTGGTTTGGACAAATCAGCATTTTCCATTGAAAAATTCCCTCTAGTCACATGGTTTTTAAATAGAGCCGTGGCCGTTGCGTGGGCTCCTTGCTCAGGAGTGAATTTCACCTTAACTGCCTAGATATTGTCACACGTACCTGTTACCACCATGAGACAATAACAAGGCTGGACGTGATGAGGTCTGCTAGGGACCAGAAAAAAGGGGTGGCCCTTCCTTATCTCCATGGCACAAGATCAAGCAGAGAGCACTCAGCTCAGACACAGTTGGCTTGAGCTTGCTAAATTGCTGAGCTGCTCGCGAAGGAGCTGTGTACCTTCACCTCCTCCAGTAGGAGCTGAGGATGCTCTCTGGAAACATCTGGGCGGACAGGGCCCTGGGGAAAGGCGCCATCTCGATCCGGTAGCGCTGCAGGTTTTGGTTTTGTGATTAAAAAAAAATCTTTCTCTTTTCCAGGTAAATTTTATTCTTTTTATCAATATTATCCGAGTCCTAGCAACCAAGCTACGGGAGACAAACGCAGGGAGGTGTGATACGAGACAACAGTACAGGTGAGTCTCCTTTCCCTTCCGGCATGAGACAGCGAGAAGCAGGGATGGGCTTGATAGCCTGGGAGATCAAAGTCTCATAATCACCTGCAGAGCAGGGACAGCGCACATGCAGCCTCAGTCACTGCCCTTCTCCTTCTGCTTTCCACGAGCCAGCCAGAGTGCCCATGGAGCGGCAGCGCGTGGCGTACCAGGGGCATTGCAAGCCTCCTCTCAGTGCTCCCTTAAAGAGGGTAGATCCTAGCCTGGAGGGACCAGCTGATAGGCTGAGGGGAGTTCAGCCTCCAAGGTCAGTTTGGCTCATGGCCTCTCTGCTGGCATGGCCATCAAGGGCTAACGATGACAGTGGTATCTGTGGTATGGACACCTGCACCATCTATTGAGGAGACCACCAACAACCGTTGGGTAGGAAAAGTGGCTGGCCCAGTGGCTAAGGCTCTGGGCTACTACTCAGGAAACCTCAGTTCTAGTCCTGGCTCTCCTGTGTGATGCTGGGGAAGTTCCATTCTTTGTCTGCCTTGTCTATTTAGAGTTCAGGGACTGTCTCTTATGTTATGTTTGCACAGAGCCGAGCACAATAGGGTCCCGATTTCACCACCATAGTGCCTCTGTCCTTTACCGTGACCCAAATAATTAATAATAATGATTTTCAATCACTACTGCCCTGGGTTGACTTTGAACCAATGGCATAAAGCAAAAGGCTGTACCATAAAATCCCATCCTTCCTTTTTATACTTTTTCCCTCCCTTGTTTTCGAAACCTTGACTGGCGATTGCTCAAGTGAAGAAAGATTCCCAACTATTCACAGGAAGTTTGGAGTTTCGTCTTGGGTTTTCTTGTTTGTTTGGGGTTGGGTTTTTTCTGTTCCTTTCCCCTTGACAATGAAGCATATTTGCAATGTAGTCAAAGTTTGACTGTGAAAGTAAATAGCTGAGAGACCTCCACAGCTAGAGAACTCCCAGGGTGTTTGTAGGCTCAAGTTCAAATGATTCAGCACACAATATCCAGAGGAGAGAGAGCAAAATAATTCAGGGTGATATCACTGAAAAGCAGGGTTCCAAGGTCGCCCCTACCGGCTTGCTCCCAGAAGAGTATCCAAAAGTGAGATAATACTTAGTCCTAACGTGAGTGCAGGGGACTGGACTTGATGAGCTCTCGAGGTCCCACCAGTCCTATGATTCTGTTTCATTGGAAAGTGGGGCTGGAATTTGGCATCAAAATGCAAAGGTTTATTCTGCTGCCATGTCACAGCCGAGACTTATCTGTTTGTTTATTTCTCACTTGGAGAGGCTTGCTATTTATTATAGCTTGGACAGGCTCAGCTCTTTTGATTTTTTAATCCTCACAGAGATTGTCAGTCATTGGACAGCGAAAGCACCAGGCCTCCTGGCAACGCTGCCCCCTCGCTAATTGCCTCCATTTGGCAATTGCCGTAACCATTGGCAGTTGTTTCAATCCCTGGATTGGCATCATTTCCAGTCAGTGGGATTCGAGGGATGAACCCAGCCAAATGTTAGGGTCTGGGTTGTAACTAAGGTGCACAGGCTCCTGCTGAAGTGGAGTTGCACCTCCATCTAGGCTAGGGGACCTCCAGCGCACATTCCACCCCAGGGAAACACATGGTGATAGCAGACAAGCTGCCCCATTCCATAGGATGGCATAGCATTCTCTCTCCTGTGCCCCTACCAGGGAAGTCAGCATCCATCCAGCTCTGCTGATCTCCTCCATTCCATCCCCCACCAAGGATGCTAGTGCCCCAGGGGATGCAAGCATGGCACAGTCTTGGAAGTCTCCCTTCTTGTCCCATCTGAGCATAGGCAGTCTGGCCCTAGATATGGAGCAGCACCATCCTTCCTTTCCAGGGATTTTTACTGCTGGTGGAAGGTACCGGCTTGACTGGCCTGGAGACTGGATATTCACAATCAGGCACATCATGGGCAGCAGCTGTGCAAGCTTCCCCCTCCCCCCAGCACCATTTCACCACTTCACCTCAATCCAGACCCTAAGGAGGCCCAGAGGATAATTCAGACTCTTGACTTTCTCCATGTGTTTCTCTCCTTCTCCTGTTCCTACAGGAAGCTGCTGAAATCTACCCTTGTCCTTATGCCTCTGTTTGGAGTTCACTATATAGTTTTCATGGCTTTGCCATATACAGAGGTGTCAGGGATTCTTTGGCAAGTTCAAATGCACTATGAAATGCTGTTCAACTCTTTCCAGGTAATGTACCCTGTTAAACTTTCTGGGCATTTTAAGAGCAAAGTAGTGGTGTTCGGTGGGACGGAAGATGGACATCAGATGTGTTCTGTTTTGGGGGAAAGGATTTTTAGTAGGTGCCAAGTTACACTCCCAAGACTTAATGGCTCTACTTTGGTGTTGGGTGTAGTATGTATTTGCAAACCGTGTTAGGGTACTTTGGGACAACGTGTCAGGCAAATAATTTTATCATTTGTCCACCAAAAGCCCTTGAGATCCAGGTTGGATCCTCAGCTGGGATAGGTCAAGAGAGCTGCATGGATTTAAACCCGTTGGCCTCAAAGTAGCTTATCGTAGTCCTACAAACAGATCCGCTAACATGAACTGCAGCAGCCCACTGAAGTCGAGGATAAGCAGGGGCATAATGCAGATCTGAGTGCAGGATTGGGATCTTTTAGCCAAAATGAGTGCAGCCATATGATGAAAATTGTGTTACATGCCCACTGCACAGCCCTCCCTTAAGGACAACCTACTGATCCATGGTTTAAAATCTTAAGTGACTGACTAGCATGGCTGACATAAAGCTGGGAAGGTAGAGCTGGGCTCAGACAAACTCTGGATCAAAGGGCGGGGAAGTGCAGATTCAGTCGGGACCTGAAATGGGAGGACCTGGCCTTTCGTTCTTTGCACACCCAGAACTCCCATTTGAGTGCAAAGGGAATGCATGACTGGGTCCCAAAACTGGGTTCTCATCTCATCTGATCCTGGATTTCCCACATCCCAACTGACTGTCCGAACACTGGGCTATGCAGTCAGTCTCTCCCCACCTCCCCCCCAAATATTTATTTATACAAAGTGGAACAGCTCCAACAAGCATGTGTGAGAAAGCTCCACCCCAGAGTAGTCCATAGACGCAGCGATTAGGACCTAGCAGACTGAAATTAGGACGCACTCGCTTGGGACCTAGCAGACTGAGGTGCAAGTCCCTGCTCTGCCTGGTTCAGAGTAAGGATTTGAACGGACTTCTACCTCCCCGCAAAGGGCCCTAATCACTTGAGCTAGGGGATCTTCTTAGAGCTCTAGGTTTTTCTGCAAAAAATTTCTAAAGGTTTTGGGTTCATCCTGATGCGAAACAGGAACATTTCTGAAAGCTTGAAAAATTTTCCCAGGGCAGGAAAATGACCTGGGACAGTGGTAAGCAGCTGCTCTTCCACAGCCTTTACAGGACATCTGCAACAGGAAACAAATGTTCATTTTCTGCCACAGCCCAGAACAGATGTGCCAGCCAGCCAGTGCACATAGGATGCGTTAAATGCGGGTTAGCTGATAGCCTGGAGGACAGTCATTAATGGTCACCTGTTTCTTGTAGGCTGCTAGACAATAGGAGTTTTCCTGGTTTGCACTGGTTTTTAGCTGGGGTAAGCTGGTGTTGCTCCATTGCCATCAGTGAAACTATGTGGATCTGGGCCATGGTGTCAGTGAATAGACATTGAGATGCAGCAGGATAAATGTTAATATGTTGTTTCATCTTCTTTCCAGGGATTCTTGGTTGCCATCATATACTGTTTTTGCAATGGAGAGGTGAGTGTCTTTGGTTCTCAATGATCCTATTTCATTAGAAATAGAGTCCAAATATCTACACTCAGCTAGTCCTCCTGGGGTTAACTCTACTGAGGTCAATGGAGTTAGGCAAGCAGAGACTTAGACCCTTGGTATAGAAATGTCTCCACTGCTTTGTGCCTTTCATAGTCATTTCCCCCTGGGCAAAGCGGATCTAAAATGCTGCCAAACGAGAATTCATTCAAACTGGGTGTAAATCATGACTGTTCTGATCCGGTAACGTTTTGCACCCCCTCTGCACCAGGGTAAATGAGAGCACCAGGGACAAGATGGTGGAGAATCAGGCCTATACCATCTGAGCCATTTAGGGGAAGATTATTGGCAGCCCAGATGGAAGAGCCTCCCACAGCAGCAATCCCTGTGCTATGGGGAACTCCAGATCTGCTCGCTTCCTCCCCGCTTGCAGATTTTTGGAGGCAGGGAGGCCAGGGCCCCACTCTTTCAGCACAGGGGGGGCGGTACATTAGGGTGAGCTGTCGGGTCCATCCGAATGACTGGAGCAAAGTAGGCACTCTAAGGCCTGGTCTACACTAGTTGGGAGAATCGACTTAAGATACGCAACTTCAGCTACGAGAATACCTAAGACGTATCTTAGGTTGATTTACCTCGCGTCCTCACAGCACGGGGTCGACTGCTGCCGCTCCCCCGTCGACTCCACTTCCACCTCTCGCCATGGTGGAGTACAGGAGTCGATGGCAGAGCAATTGGGGATCGATCACTAGGTAGTGTAGACGTACCCTCAGAATCATAGAAGTGTAGGACTGAAAGGGACCTTGTGAGAGGTCTTCTAGTCCAGTTTACTGCATTCAAGACAGGGCTACATAATAACTAGACCATCCCTGACAGGTGTTTGTCTAACCTGCTCTTAAAAACCCTGCAGTGACGAACATCCCACAACCTCCCTAGGCAATTTGTTCTAGTGCTTAACCACCCTGACAGTCAGGTAGTTTTTCCTAACGTCCAACCGAAACCGCCCTTGCTGCAGTTTAAGCCCATTGCTTCTTGTCCTTCATGGACCAGGTGAGATTGTGCTGCCTGGGCCCAGTCTTCCCATGGCTTCTGGGAGAAGCTGTGCTGCCCTCTACACAGGCCTATATAAGTGCCACTATGATCTTGACCTTGAAATGTAGCCCACTACTTGTTAATGTTGAGTTACTTCACCAGCCTCTAATCCTTCTGGTCACTCACACTCTTGTCCTGCATCGTCAGCAATGCCCACTCTGGGGGATTGTTGTTTGTAGTTCTTCTTGGAGCAGCAGGGAGTGCTCAGGTGGAGTTGAATCACCAGGCTGCCATTTTACCCTTTGGTAAAATGCAAAGGGATTAAGGCCAGAATGGACCACTGTCATCATCTGCAGCATAACACAGGCCAGTGAACCTTACCCGGTGATTCTTACATCAAGCCCAGTAGCTTGTGTTGGAAATAGAGCGTAATCATTTAGAAAGACATCCAGTTTCAATGGAAAAACTGCAAATGACAAGAATCCACTCCATCCCTCGGTGAGCTATTCCAACGGTTAATTACTGTCTGTGTCAAAAATGGCCATATTGTTTCCAGTTGGAACGTTGCTGACTTCACCTTCCAGGCATTAGATCTTGTTTTGCTAGATTAAAGAACCTTCTGCTACCCAGTACCTTCTCCCTGTGTCAGTACTTAACAGACCATGATCAGCTTGCTTCTTCACATTCTCTTTGATAAACTACCTATAGACTGAGCTCCCGCAATCTCTCATGATAAGGCATATTTTGCAGATCGCTCGTTCTTCTTGTAGATCATCTCTCCAGTTTTGCTGTTGATATTGCCATTCTTTGGAGAGGGTACAAACCCCAGGCCTTGCGAACTTGTAGCCATTCAAAATCCAAGGGCGTTTGTTTCTGGAGAGTAGAGGTGTTAACCCAGGCATCCTGGCCATGTTCCAATCTGGATAATGACTTTCTGCCATCCTAAATCTCCATATTAGTCTAGACCAAGTGCTTGATTTAAATACTAATGCTGCAATGGGACCCGAGGCAAAGAACAAAACTAGTGGCCTAGCTAAGAAAGACTAATGGAGAAACATTCATCATGGCCTGATAGCAACTGCCATGTGGCATGGTAAAAACATTCACTCAAGATTAAGAGATTCCAAGGTCAGATGGGACCACTGATTACTGCACTGTGTGTTACCGATGCTGGCTCTAAATTAAGGGCTGGGTGTTGTTGGCTGGTTGGTTGATTGGCTAGGTTTTGGGGGGGAGGATAGGCTTGGATATGGAGAACAAATGATTTGAATGATCCTAATATATCAGAAGTTTACTATACTATTTGAAAAGAGTTTGCAGTAAGGAAAGGTAGCTTCTTTTGGGACCGAGCCTTTCGGCATTTTAGCTAGCAGGCAGTGGTTTGGTTGCTTACGGCTCAGAGAGGACTCCAGATAGACAGCTGGGAAGGGAAATCTGGAGGGGAAGGTCACGCGTCTTCCACAGCAGTAAGAGATAAAGTGAAGGAGAGAGAGCACCAATCAGTTAGGGACACATAATGGGGCCAGATCCTTAGGTGGTGTAAATGAGTGTATGTCCACCAAAGTCAATCCAAAGTCCGTTGAAGTCAGGGGAGCTGTGCCACCTAAGAGATGGGAAAGACCTAACAGGCCCTCCAGTCCATCCCAGGCTGCCACTTGGCCCAGTCGAGTGGTAAATGGTGCAACCAGCGGGACTTCCACCATTTCCCTCAGCAGACCATTCCACAGTCTCATTTATCCTGCCACTAAGGGGTGGTTCATGATATCCAGCATAACTATCCCTTTGTCCCCATTTGCATCCCATTACTACTAGTAATCCCCCAGCCATCATCTCTATCTACACTACCTCCTTCTGCAGCCCAGTCACCAGCGTCATCCCTTTATTCCTCACTCATGATCTTCCCTCTCTTTTCTCTCCACCTCTTCAGGTTCAAGCCGAAATAAAGAAGTCATGGAGCAGGTGGACTTTAGCCCTTGACTTTAAAAGGAAAGCACGAAGTGGGAGCACGACATATAGTTATGGACCCATGGTCTCCCATACCAGCATAACTAATGTAACCACCAGAGGGGCACTTGCCCTACATCTCAATACGAGACTTGTTCCGGGTGCCCTCAACGGACACCGAAATTTGCCAGGTTATGTCAAAAATGGCTCAATTTCCGAAAACTCCATGCCTTCTTCTGGGCCAGAGCAGTACAACAAAGAAGAGGAGTACCTGAATGGCTCTGGACTTTATGATGGAGACAGACCCACGGTAGTTGTTGAAGAAGAAAGAGAGACAGTGATGTAAAGAAAGAAGAAGAAGAAGAAGAAGAAGAAGAAGAAGAAGACATCTCCCAGAGAGCATTTAGAGGGCAAAAGAATGCCAGGCCACAAATCAGATGCCAAGGGTTTTCATACAGTTTCTCTGTTCTGTGGAACAAGAGGTCAAGTTATATGGGAAAAGTGGACCACAGATGTGGCCAGCTGTTGATCACACACATTTACGTAGTGGTCTAGTCTCCAAGGTGTGAATGAAGGCAGTCTTCTCCAGACCCGCGGTCCTTGTGACCTGTTGAACAACGGGGATATTCAGAGTTTACAAGGGGATGTACAAATGGTACTCTGTAGTTTCGCCTCTCGGAGAGTGTCCACAGCACAAAGATCCAGGGAATTCAACCAAGTGAAATGAGACGGTCTGGTGAGGAATGTGACATGCCATTTTCTTTCAGTGGTTCAAGCTGCCCCGGGGTGTTGCCATCACTGCTTGGTTGGGTTTGGTTTTCTCATTCATTTTAAAGAAATCTAGCCACCCTCCAATCACCCACACCAGACTGGCCTTGTCCCACTGGCCATGTCTGACAGTTCAAGAACACAGCATGGACAGCTCTGGTGTTTGATGGTTTTGCCCCTTCGTTATAAAACCCAACCCCCTTGGGGTCACTGTGTGCAAGTTCCCTCCCGGAGCGGTCTTATTTCTGATTCCTTGATGATGCAGCATGCTTTTGTGGTAAATGACTCACAGCTACTGGATGCGAGTGCATAACGGGCTTCCCGTTCTCCTACCCAGAGCCCAAGTAACAAGAGAGAAGCCAGTACAATCCTAGGATTAAAATGCAAGTATCAGAATGTAACGTATTAGCTTGTCCAATCTTAGAAAAAAGCCCATTCTGTTGGCTTCTAAGTGGGTAGAGATGGAAAGGAAAGTTTGTGGCTGCCTTGGTGTGTGTGCGTACGTGCGTAAAGCCAACTCAAACCTTTTCTTTCTTTCTTTTCTTTTTGGAATTTCAGGAAAATTGACTTTTTTAAAAAAATCTTTAAATTATTTTTTGTTCTCACCTCTGCATTTCCTACTTCCTGTTGGGTCTGGACAGGCCAACCTATCCTGAGAGGGACTGTTGTAGCAGTATTCCCATCTCAGCCAGGAGCAGGAAGGAGCTGGAGTTGGACAAGACCGCCTGTTCTCATGAGATGCGCAGGCCGGTTTTGCAGAGCTAAGGCATTTGGATACTTTGGAATTCCAGACTTCTGGATGCATTGCCGAACTTGCCAGAGTTTTTGTGGTTTGACCATCTAGAACACACACACATACGGTGGGCCAGATCCTCAGCTGGTGGAAATGGTTGTACAGTTGTAGCTCCACTGAGGTCATTGAAACTACCTATTGAGACCGAGGGTCCGGACATCACAGTGATTGGCCAAAAAGGGAAATCTGTAAAATAGAGTCTGCATGAATGGCAGAAAAAGGGATCAGGGAAATATTTTCACAATCTACCGTTTCCCTTGCTGGTGGATTCTGTTGATGTCCTGCTGTCACCATGGAAGTAGGTGGTGGTCATGTTCCACCACACATGGTACTTTTATCTGACTTACCTGCCAAGCAGAAGTCAAGTGGTTAAATCCAGGGGCTAGACCTTTGGCTGCTGAAAATTGGCATAGCTTCCTTCAAGCCATTTCACACCAGCTGAGCTTATTGCCTTGTGTCTCTGTAGATGCCATGATTTAGAGCCATGAGGTGATAGTGACAGCTGCCATTCCAGTGTGTGCATCCTCAGAGTCTCTCAGGGGGAAATATGGCTGAGGCAGGCTAAATTCCTTCTTGGGCTCCCAGTGCCCCCAGGTGAGCTGTGGTTTCTCAAGCCTTGATCCAGCCCATAATAGTACATTTTGGAAGTGCTTCCAGTACGTGAATCCTGTTGGCCCCATATAGGAATCATCTGGCTGCAGTCTAAACATAGTCAGAAAGAGGTGTCATGGCTGGGTGCAATGATCCTATGGGGACCCAAGGGTGCACCTATCGGATAATCAACTCTCTGTCCCGCTCTTTCAGAGCTGAGCTGGTGAAGCCCGCTGATTGGTGGCTCAGAGATGTATCCATGCCACCGGAGATGGACTAATGAATCCGCTGCTCCTCTCAGGGCTTAAGACCTTCATTCCCAAAGCTCCTGTCTTGATGGAGTCTGTTGGGGGCCCTGAGAAGAGCAGCTGGTACCTTGACTCGACCTCAAGTGTCCTGCACCTGCCTTTGTACCACCTCTCAGGTTAAGACATGATCCAAAGCCCAACCAAGCCCATGGAAAGACTCCCATTGCCTTTGCTGGGCTTCAGATCGGAACCTGGGATGTGGACTGTGGTGATTAAGAGGGTGGCCCCCGTAGGGCTCTGAAGGAACTGTACTCCCCATTTCAGGTATAAATGTTGGAAGGTGACAATATTTATTTTTGATGTTTGTTTTTGTTTTGTGTGGTTAGAATAAGTCCAAATATTCTTAGCAATTTACCACCAAATGGCAGCTATTGAAATGTCAGGTCTCCAAAGGGTGAATCGGTTTGGTTGTGGGGTTTGTTTTTTTTATAATACTATGCAGAAATTAAGTAATCTTGCGAGGAAAAACGGATGGACTGAGTGAAAGTCTGGCACTGAGAGCAAGCCAGCATTGCATAAATCTGGGTCAGTCTGAAGCGCTCACTGCTTGCATCTTAGCCATATATGCTGGCATATCCTCTGGAGGAAGCGGAAGTTATTGCCAGTCAGCTGTCAACATGTGTACACTTGAGTTATTTAGCATCCCATTGAATCGAGCTGCCAACGTGTAATCCCAATTCAAGAGAGAGATGCATTAAGTATGCTGGCTCTGGCTTGCCAACCCTTGCATGGACCCTTTCAATCTGCCCCCCTCCAATCCCCAATGGACATGTGTTGTGCTTAAAACCTACCAAGTGGACGCTTGACCCTTGTGACTGTATCACTCAAAGAAAGAAATTACTTAGCAACGTTTCCTTACTGGTGATTCATGATTTACTCGTGTTTGCTGAAGATAGCTCGAGATTAATAACGTGTTTGGAAATCATTTCGCAAAGTTCAAGTAATTAACGAGAGCTATGAAATTAATTTATTTGTAAAGACAACGTGTATAATAAATAAACGTAAAATTGTCACTTTGGATTTAATGACCAGAACCTGCTGTCAGTTGCTAAACATGACCAAAAATTACATGGAGATGGGGAGGGAAATCTATTCTTAATCATTTCCAACACAAATTGTATGTAATGATAGGTAATTTTTTTCCTTTGAGTGTTCATATGCATGAACAGAATTGCATGTAAGAATTAAGAACATAAAAAATGGAATTTCTCTGGTTTTAAAGCAAATCATACTGTATTGTTGTTGAATCCTATTCAAATCCTACCTGTGCTGAAAGCAAGAGTTGCAGAGAACTGAGGGTGTAGTCTTTAGGGCCTGATACAATGATGAATGAAGTCAGTGGGAGGTGTGCTTTGGATGGAGCCTATAGCATCTTGCAAAGGGGAAGAGGGGAGGGAGCCTCCAAAATTAAGCATTGTGATCCACTTTGGAGATATCGTGGTTGGATTATTGGCCAAATTAATCTGCAGTGAGGGTCTGAATTTGAGTCCATACAAACTGGGTTGATAATCTGGTGAAAAGGCTCTGCAACAATATTCTTCCTTGTGCCGTCACCATTTCTAGCTCGGGTCAAATAGTGGATGCAAGGGGGGAAATACCTAAGGGCTTCAGAACCACGAAAAGAAAAATAAGCTTTTTCTAGAGTTCAATTCTAGGACGGTTCCAAGGGGGGGACAGTTGTCCTCCTTTTTATCTGAGCCAGCTTGCACTCCTCCCTGATGTCTGTTCTGTGATGTCTTATTTGTCGGCTTAACCGTGTTGAAAAATGATCTGCAGCATTGAGCCCCTTCAGGGTTCTCTTCAAAGCTTTGCTCTTGTTTCCACTTGGCTCCCTACTCCCTTCCCTCCCATCAACAGCCATGCAATCTGAGCTCTTCACGGTTTAATCTACCTCCTCTCTGAAATACACAGAGATGTTGCTCTTCCCCTTCCTTGTGATTCTTGAATGGCAGAAGGTGTGTTCTATGTGGGTAGTCTCCTATCATCTCTGCTCTGCATGCGTGTGTTTGTAGACCCCCTATAAACTTGTTTCATCTTTGTTCCTGAGAGATGGTGTCTTTTTTCCCTATTCCTCCACTTTGTCTCATCTCATCTTCCTGGAGTTCTTACTTTTTTAGAGCCAGATCTTGTAGTCCTTACACAGTCCATTCTTGGGGCAGTTTTTGATAGCGTTGATGGAAATCAGAATTTCAAAATTTTTGGCAACAGTTTTCGATTTAAAAAAGTATCGGGGGAAAAAAAGTGATGAAATGTTTGTAAAAATGCATTCTCTTGTTTTTTTGCCGAGAGATGACGGAAATAATTTAAAATGTGGAAATTTCAAAAATTAAGGGGAAAAAATGTCTTTGTGGGTTCTTTTAACCTGCTGTAACTTCTGATACCTTTACTCAGTGACACCAAGAATGAGTCCGTGGCTTCAACCAATACTACTCAACGAGAGTAAATGGGTCGTTCTGGCCCTTCCTCAGCCAAAACTCCTGTTCCGAACAATGGAAGTTTCTCCTGAGAAAGCAATGTGTGAAAAAAGAAGCACTGTATGAGTCAGCCCCTAGAGGGTATGTTGGAGTAATACGTGAAGTTGCCCTGTGCCCAGCTCTGCCCTCTACTGGCTGGAGTCTTCATGAGTTTCACATCTGGTTGGGCCTGTAGCTCATTGAGCAGAAGCCCATGCTTTGGAACGAAAGCGTGTGAGGTGAATGCCCAGTGCTACAGTTTAGCTCATGGCCTAGGTGTTTCATGTGTGTTGCAGTCATGGAGTCTGGAGGTTCTTGCACAGTTCAGTGCACTTAGCTCTGGGCTGCCTCTTTTTGTCCATCTGGATAAATCAAGGTTTCTCCCTTCATCAAGTTGCTATCTCTAGTGCATTATGTGAAGACCATGTTTCCATTCACCTGGCATCTCTTTCAGGGTGGGCTGATGGTGCCGGATGAACTGAAAGTAGATGCCAGGAAGCATTAGGAAGGAGAGGATATAAATTATTTGGAGCCTGATTCTCCATTGTCCTGTACTTTGTGTCATCTTTGATGGCAGTGCTCAGTTAGGGTAAATGAGAATAAGGCGTCAGAAGTACATAACTCTGACAACTGAGGGGGGTGTCCTCCTCAGGCAAGGGAATAAAGCCAAAAGGGGTTAAGCAAAATTAAAATTATTAATTATAATCTTCACTGAACTGCCGATTCTCTAAGCAAACACAGAGCCAAATCCATCTCTTCCCCATCTCCTCTTCTGAGTCTTGGCCTATCTGAGCTCTGATGGAAGCAAATGACAATCAGAGCAGTCTCTTCCAATTTAAACCACTCTGCGGGGAGCCAGAAAGCTTCAGTGTCCATCTCTTGGATTTCTAATCCTCTGTAAGTGGGGGTAACATGCTGCCATCTGCAACTTGTAATTGCCTGGCAGGTGGGTAAAACATTTCGTAGGATGTTGGCTTAGGTCTTCACCATGCCAGCTCTATCTAACTACACCTTCTGGGTGAGAGATTGTATTGCGCCCAGTGGTGTGTCTTGGAGACTAGATATTCCTAGATGAGACCTGTGCTGGAACCGTATTGCCATTTGACTTTTTAATTTTGCTGTTATTTCTGAGGGGTTGCCATATTGTAGAGAGTGAGTGAAGGACCCACACAAAATCTGCATCAAGCTACTGAGCTTGTAAAGCTTTTACTACATCTCTCCACACCGAGTGCGGTTTGTAGCCTATTCTTCTAGGGTGTCTTGAAATGAGAAATGTAGTAAATTGCCAAGGAGCTGAGTCTGCAAAAGACCCTCTAAATAATGTCCTGTAGGAATGGCCATGGCCTTTTGGTTTGCCTGGAAAACATGATGATTCGTAAACTGCATGAATAAAAGGAAAGAACACATCTATCCCTATTCAGTGATCTGGATTGTGTGGCAGCTTTTATACTGTTGTGAAATTAAAAGGTTGGCCCTATTGGACAGCAAATATGGTTGGCCTGAAAGAACACCCTGTTTCCAAAACAGCAAATCCTGCCATCTTTATAAAAGTTCACTGGCCTATCACCATGCCGTGAAACCCATTTTCTGACCTCCCTCAACATCAAAACTAGAGCTTTGGCTAGTGGGCGGAGCTGTTAGTTAAGGCTGCAGCAGAAAAGGAAATCATGGCTGAGTTGCTATAAACCCATGTGACAGAACAAGAGAGACTAAAACGTAGCTCATCTGCACCAATTCATAAAATCCTGGTGAAAGACACACAAGCCTGGCTTTGACGTGGGCTTCATTGACAAGAGAGAAATAGCTTAGGGTTGCCTTCTTATCTTTTCCCTTAATGGACGTTTGCCTAAAAGTTCTGAGAGGCAAGTCTGGTCTTTATGGCCCATTTGATCCTTGGTGTCTCCATTGGAAATGCCAAAAAGGCCAGTTTGGATGGAGACACCTGTCCATTAAAATTTGACTAAGATCCACCCAACTCCATTTCACAGGAACAGCTTCTGGGCTCAAAGCAACTCATAAGAATTTCTGTCTCAATTTGATTAGAAACAACAACCTCGAGACAAAAGTCTGAGTCACAGACATTGGTAATGGGTTGCAATTGAACCCTCACCCCCAAATGAATTATCTTTACAACTATCTATTAAAAGCCAATGATATCAAAAGGGTGTCCCGATCAGGTGGCCTTGTTTAGAAAATACTGCTAAATACCTTCACTAACTAACTAAATCCCTTCTCTGGATGGATGGATGGATGGATGGATGGATGGATGGATGGATGGATGGATGTTCATCTGGCTGAGAGTTTTAGAGGTTAGTTTTTCATACAATAATATTTTTTAGCTGGACTCAGATTCATGCTTTGGCTAGAAGCCCATTCTACAGCTTTAATACAAAGCCAATTCAGAGTATCTGAAAGGAGCCATAATGGGCTTAATTCAGCATGGCAGTATTCCAGTTTCCCAATGATTTCTGTGGCATTACATCAGTGAAAAACTGAAGTACCGCAGTGCCAAATTGGTCTCTTGCTTTTGGAAGGGTGGATTTATTAGGCAAATACTGTTCTCAGGAACAGATAGTAATTAAACATTTATTTTCACTGAGCCAGGCTGATAAGTAATTATGTATTTATTTCACCGGGTTACTTTCAGTGTCATTATTATACTAATTTCTGCATGATGCCTGGCTGTCCGATCTTTCTTGAGCAGAAGGGAGTTCTCAACAGTGGATGGCATAGAAGTAATACATTGAGACAACTGGCCATTCATAATTGGTCGCCAGGGCCAGTTAGAAAAAGGGCGTCTCTGATCTTTCAGCCACTGCTGTACGCCAGGAGTAACTCCACTGAAGTCATTGAATTACACCATGTAAAAGAGATCAGAGTCAAGCCTTCTGTTGGAGGCTCATAGAGAATTCTGTTTCATGCTGCTAATCCAATGCCTTTATTCCTACCTATGAACATTCTCTGCAAATAATTAGGGATTGGCCTAGCCACTTTAAGATTTCTACTTACTCCAGCTACAGGTGGGACCCCTTGCTCTGTGATAACTGGATCAGCTGATGTTTGGGGTGGGTTGTTTTTTTTTTAAGAAGAAGAAACAGTGCTAGCCTCTGGAGGTTAAGCTCTTGCATTTGTATTGGAGCCAAAGCCCGTGCTCCTAAGAACATAGCGGAACAAATTTAGCCCCGATTAACCATGCAATCCCATTTAATGCGGTCGCATGAGGTTAGACATCAGCTCCGAATCTGGCTCTAGCTTGAGGAAACATGAGCAAGTGAAAATGCTGCAGTGAATAAAGTTTAAACAAGAGTCCACTTCAATGAATAGCATCAGGGACCAGAGAGGAATATAATTCTGGCACCAGTTCTGGAGAACATACCTACATGACACTTCTGCAAGTGCCTAACTCTACGCACATGTTTAAATGCTGTTCTGAATAGAGATGGACATGAGCACATGAGTGACTTCTGTTCTGAGCAGAGGCCTCACTCTGAGATCAAATGGCTTCTTTGACAATATCTGTTCTTCTTTCTCTCTCCCTTCCCCCGCAAAGGCAGAGATCACTTTTTTCAACCTTCCTTTCTGTCCTCCAGCACAGATAAGAAAGATGTCCCCTGCAGCGGTCTGAGCACAAAGAGAGAAATCCAGGAATTAGGAGTTCTTGTTCTCCTATTTAACCTCCCTCTGAGCTCTGGTGACTGCTTACCCCTCCACCTCTCTGGGACTGCGTGACGGTCAATAAGGCCAGATTCTCAACTGGTAGCTCTCAGCATAGTTCCATTGAAGTCCATTTCAAATGAACTCCTGGCCCCACTGAATTCAATGGCGAGGCTCCCATTGACTTCAGTGAGGCGGGACGTCACGCTTTTGTTTTTGAAGAGGTAAAAGGCTCAGTATCATTATTCCAATGAACAATCTCCCCTAACCTCCCCTGCTTTGGAAAAATAATTAACACAAGCTTTGAAGTAGCCCAGAAAGCAGAGCGGGAGGGCAAGTGTTGACTATAGTACAGCCTCGTTTGTCTGAAATGGGGTTTCAGAGACAGAACTTCGGAGAGGTCAGATCTCTAGTTGCGGCAATCAGGGGCAATTAGTAGACTGGTGATTCTGGATAAGGGGGGCCATCCGGATGGGAGAGTGTTTGGGAAGAAAGTGTGTTGAATACATGGTTTTGTTCCTGTCCATTGGTTTCCTGTAGAAGTGGACCCAGCTCCTCTGAAACGAAGACAGTGACCATCCATACCAAACGAGCAATGTTTCAGGTCACGGGGCGTGTGGAATGGGGAGCTAGGGGTGTGTGGTAAGATACAAGTCATTTGGTGGCTTAGTTCCCCCAGTGAGGGTCCTAATAAAGGGAAAGAATAGCACCATAGACCAAATCTGCAACTGAGATAAATCAGCCTGGCCCCACTGACTTGGGGCTTGCCGGTTTATGCCAGTTGAGGATTTGGGTCCATATACATGTGCACACACAAGAAGCTACAGCAGGAATGCAGATGCCAGGGCAGATTGCCCTGGCCCCAGTCTACAGAAGCACCAGGCTATTTGCTTGTCTTTCTGGTGAGCTAAGTGAAACGGACAGGAGGTTATTTACCTGCTGCTAAAACCCATTGCTACTTCTCAGCAACTCCATGCTAAGCCAACAGTGGAGGGTGGCCATCGGCGACCTGATATGGGCACTAGAGAGGATCCTGACTCCCATAAGCCTGCAATGTCCTCCTCTCCAAACGCTGGCTCCTTTTTCTGATTGGAGCAGGAGGGAAAGGGGCGGACGTTGACCAAGGAGCTCTTGCATTGTGTGTTGTTTTTTAGATCACATTTCACATAAAAGGGGCAGGGGAAATATAAAGGACAAAACTGTGATTTATTTCTATGTACTATTGAGACACTGCATTGTGATGTCTTCAATAATGCATATGGTTTACATTCCTCCACCTTTACTTTTCTGTATGGACCAAAATAATGACAGGAAAATGAAAAAAACCACAGGTGTATGTAAAAAAAAGGGAATTAAAATAAAAAGAAATCTTTATTGATTTTGTGAACATTTAAGGATCTTTGTTTGTGTGCCTCTCTCTCCCTCAACCCTGAAGACACTTGTGTATTCGAGCCTGCCAGTCCATACGAACATAAGAGCGACCAGACTGGGTCAGAGCAAAGGTCCACCTAGCCCAGTATCCTGTCTTCCGACAGTGGCCAATGCCAGGTGCCCCAGAGGGAATGAACAGAACAGGTCATCATCAAGTGATCCATCCCCTGTCACCCATTCCCAGCTTCTGGAAAACAGAAACTAGGGACATCCTCCCTGCCCACTCTGGCTAATAGCCATTGATGGCCCTATCCTCCATGAACTTATCTAGATCTTTTTTGAACCCTGTTGGGTGGACCAGTGCTACATATTCCATCTGCCTAAATGTGCATGCAAAACAAGAAACTACAGTCCAGATTCTCCTGCTGGTGCAAATCAGTGTAGCTCTATTGACTTCAACACGGCAATGCCGTTTATACCAGCTAAGAATCTGTCCTTGCATGTGCCAGGACATTCCATATGATGCACCATTGAGTTTTGTAGGAACAAGTGTTGGGCAAAACTGTTCCCTTCCGCCACTGTTTAACAGTGTGCTGTGTGCGCTGGTTGGCTGTGACACTCCACCCCAGAAGTGGCTGTATTTCAGTGATGCTTTCAGGATGACAGTTGGTATGCTAATGTATCAAGAAAACTCCGGAAGTCTTTAGTCAGGCTAAATTGCCGTTGGCTTCAGTGGGAGCTCTGGGCCCTTGGCTTTTCTGAAAACCAGGCAACTTATATAGGTGGATATACATGGAGTTGTTTGCTTGATTTTCAAAATTTCTGAGTTCCTGCAGCTCCTAACGGTGAGAAATGGGGACAGTTTTGACCAAGGACACTTGGACAAATCCTTGCTTCTGTGCAAAGCTCCCCAGACTTTTCAGTGTCCACACCAAGCAGAGACAGAACCCCACATAATTGGTTAGGTGCATGAGGAATGAATTTTCTGAAGTGCTGGGTTCTGGTCCTTGCCAAAAGGAGGCTGGATACTAAATAGACCAATCGTCTGATTCAATATAGCAACTTCAATATAAGAATGAGATAACATACTACAGAGGTCCACAGAGGAGAGCTGCCTTTGGACAGTAGGCTTCCATGCTTGCAAGGACCTTTGGAGTCCCACTGGAAGACCTAGCTTGTCTGTATTTCCACCAGAAAACCACCCTGACAGTGCTCAATGGAAGAATCCACAACACTGCCCAAATCAGCATGTTGAGCAGAAGAACAATCCACGACACACCCTTGCAACCTGCTCATGCTTACCCTTAGAGCAGCAGGGTCCAGAATGGAAGTTAGGAGCCTAAGTGCCTTTGGGGATTTGCACCCAAGCAATTTCTGTTGACTTAATTGGAGCTGGGGGATGCCCAGCATCTCTCACGATCTAGGCCCTGAATTCCCCCGGCGAAGGCAACGGTTGGTGGAAATGGACAAAACCAAGGTGAAGAAGTGCAGGTGCAGTAATAGGCTGAAACGAGGAGATCCCGCCTTGTCTTCCCTTCCCACGGTGAGCCCTTCTATGTAGCAGTGCCTCTTGCTTCTATTATTCTCCTCGTGTGGCTGCAGTGGCTATTTTGAAAGATGCACTCATACCAGCTGATATTCTTATGTTCTCAATATCCTGTAGGCGTCTCTTTCCATTCAGAATTATGCCATGCCTTCAGTAAGCCGGGAGCGAACAATGCAGAGTGGCGTCTCTGGAACGCTCCAAACGCTTAGTGTAAAAGACCTAACTCGAGAAGAGCGAATGCTAGTCTATGTGAGTAACACACACAAACACTGTAGCATCCAATTGATGGGGGGGTGCCCTGCTTCGCAGGCCTTTGTCCCAATTCGCTGGAATTCCTGATCGACAAGAGGCATCCGTTAGGGACTCAAAATGTTGCGCCTTCCTTCCTGCCCATCTAGAGTTCACTGTTATGCAAGTCTGGCCTCAAATGATTATATTTATATTATGGACATTCCCAGAGACCCCAACTGTAATCAGGGCCCCGTTGTGCAAGGTGCTGTACACACCCAGTAAAAGTCTCTCTACCCCAGAGACCTGACAATCTAAATAAAGAGGCTTTCCACCACCCCCACCCCCTGAACTGCGTTGAGATGACATCGCACCAGAGGAATCCAGTGGCAATGGCATTCTGCGCCGGCTTGTGCTCCTGCAGCATCAGCCAGCGGCGGCATGCCTCCAAACGGCACAGGGTGGCCAGGTGCCTGGTTTTTGACTGGAAAGTCCGGTCGAAAAGGGGATCTGACAGTGTCCGATCGTATCTACTGACTGGACACCTGAAGTCCGGTTACTGCAGGCAGGGGAAGCGGAGAGGCGCCGAGTCATCAACCGCGCCAGCCCCTACTTAGCCGGGGCCACCTCCTACCTGCGTCGGGTGGCTCCAGCTCCCTGCCCCGGCTCAGCAGGCGAATCCCTCCCGACCTGGGCAGAGGTCGGGGAGAGAGGGCAAGAGCAGCGACCGATGGGGGCAGGGGGAAAGAGGCGTGAATGGGGGGAGGGCCTCAGGGGGAGGGGCAGGGCAGGAGTAGGGCCTTGAGGGAAGAGGCGGGGCAGGGGTGAGGCCTGCCGGGAAGGGGCGGGGCCAGGGTAGGGTCTCGGGGGAAGAGGTGGGGCAAGGACAGGGTCTCGGGGGGGGGGGAAGAGGCGGGGCACAGGTGAGGCCTGCAGGGAAGGGGCGGGGCAAGGGCGGGGTCTCAGAGGAAGGGGCGGGGAAGGGATGGTTCCAGCACTCCTGTTGGAGTGTCCGGTTTTTAAATACTACACGTTGACAGCCCTAGAGTCCAAAGGGGTCTGAAAGGGTTGCTAACGCAAATTTGTTATGCTGAGCCAGTATGGGGCACAGGGAGATGAACCAAGATCTGCCTCTAACGCTCACACTGGGTACCATTCTTTGAGTGCCGTGTCAATCACACGCAGGTGTCCTAATTAAGCAGACTGATTGTGCCCATTCCGCACAAGGCTTGCTAACCTGCAGCTGGTTCCATGGGAACTGACTTCATTCCGCTCAGGGCCTGCTGTGGGATTGTGCCGGGGACAGAGGCAAGGGAGAAGCTCGTACCACCTTGCGCACCCCCCAAGCTGAGCCCAGCCACAAACACAGCCCTGGTATAGCTGGGCCCTAAGCATATTCCCTGACGCTCACTCACCCAGCACAGCGAGACACCTAGGCCCTGAGCCCCAAAGGGATGTCAGTGTCTTCTTACTCCCATTGGTGTCCAGGAGAGTTCGGTGAGGCTCTGGTGCTCTAGTGATTGTGCACAAGCATAGGGCAGACCTTCCAGATCCTTCCACATCTGTGAGAGGGAAGCGCACCGGGGAACAGCGAGGCAACAGCAAATCGCACAGGTGGAGCGTTTTCCCTCTTGTCTTTTTCACCTCCATTCCTGACCCTGCACCACAATCATAGAATATCAAGGTTGGAAGGGACCTCAGGAGGTCATCTAGTCCAACCCCCTGCTCAAAGCAGCCTGATGCATTGCTCTGGCCCCTTAACTCAGCTGCTTTGCTGTGGCCTATTGGCTAGGAGGCCGGAGAGGCAGCTGTGTTGAGGGCCACAGGGCGTTGCTGCTGACACAAAAACACAACAGCCAAAACGCCATGCTGAGCAGGCTTTAAACAGTCAGGACACTAGGAGGTGCCAGCCCAGACGGGAGCTACTGAAACCCACTGCCCAGTGTGTATTACAGGGACTCTGTGTGTCTGCTCCACAGAGACTGAGCGTCTGTTACGATACTGTACGCCCCCAGGGCATTAGCCCAAACTGTACTAGTGCAAAAAGAACAGGAGGACTTGTGGCACCTTAGAGACTAACCAATTTATTTGAGCATGAGCTTTCGTGAGCTACAGCTCACTTTCCCTGTCCAATCCCTGCCGTTCCCGTCATGTTGACAGAACAAGGAGCCATGGTCTCAAGTTGCAGTGGGGGAGGTCTAGGTTGGATATTCCGAATCATTATTTCACTAGGAGGGTGGGGAAGCACTGGAATGGGTTACCTAGGGAGGTGGTGGAATCTCCACCCTTAGAGGTTTTTAAGGCCCGGCTTGACAAAGCCGTGGCTGGGATGGTTTAGTTGGGGATGGGTCCTGCTTTGAGCAGGGGGTTGGACTAGATGACCTCCTGAGTGCTCTTCCAACCCTAATCTTCTATGATTCTATGCCCACAGGAGAACCCTCTAATCCCTCAACATGGAGTGCAGGAAGGGGAGATGCTCAATCCATGCCCAGCATAGAGGAGAAATTCAGCCTCCACGACCACACCAGGGTTGGCAAAGGAGGGTGGCCTGCTAGTCAGCCCCACAGATATGTGTTTTTTTTAATCCGTAGGCTACTAGCCAATTCTAAATTGTTGAACTTGTTAACATCTGGCTACATTTGCCAGCTGGTCAGTTTTTCTACTGGCTTGTCAGTTGCTGGTTGCCATGTGCCCAGTTGGGGTTTTTCTCCCCACTTGTAACTTACAAGAAACTTGCAAGGGGCATGTAAGTCACATGGCTGCTGGAAGCATCATAGAATCATAGAAGATTAGAGTTGGAAGAGACTCAGGAGGTCATCTAGTCCAACCCACTGCTCAAAGCAGGACCAACCCCAACTAAATCATCCCAGCCAGGGCTTTGTCAAGCCGGGCCTTAAAAACCTCTAAGGGTGGAGATTCCACCACCTCCCTAGGGAACCCATTCCAGTGCTTCATCACCCTCCTAGTGAAATAGTGTTTCCTAAAATCCAACCTAGACCTCCCGGACTGCAACTTGAGACCATAACTCCTTGTTCTGTCATCTGCCTCCACTGAGAACAGCCGAGCTCCATCCTCTTTGGAACCCCCTTTCAGGTAGTTGAAGGCTGCTATCACATCCCCCCTCATTCTTCTTTTCTGCAGACTAAACAAGCTCAGTGCCCTCAGCCTCTCCTCGTAAGTCATCCCGCGCCACATGCCAGGCCCTCAACAGTGGCTGAGGTTCCTGCTCCTCTCAGCACCTAGGTCGGGGAAGCAGGACAGACAGACCGAGGCTCTCCAACAGGGACATGTAGGGAGCAGAGACAGGGAGTGGGGGAGGCAGGGACAGTAGGGGCTCTCTCCAGGGCTGAAGCTCCTGGGAGGGAATGGGTGTAGGGGCTTATGGGTCGGGGTGGGGGTCAGGCTGGTGAGGGGATGCTTGAAAGAAGAGAGTAAGGCTGGGGGTGGGCAGTGGCAGGTTTTTCCTTGAGTTTGGGCAGTGGCAACCCTGGAGCTGGCCATTCCCTATACCTCAAGCTGGGAACAGGCGATGGACACTGGGAAGGGCACAGAGCCTATAGGACCTGAGTGAGGAGCCCTGGGCAGCAGGCGTGAAGAGGGTGTATTAGCCCTCTGCTGGTGTCTGGGCGGGGGTGTTACAAAATGAGCTGGGCCTTTAAGAGCAGCATGGGCCAAGGCGTCCCCTGTGCCCAGGTTTCATGATGGAAGCAGCCTGGGAAGGGTCACAGGACTGAGGAATATAGATGGCTGGGAGACCCTTTTAGTTAGACTCTGCCTTTGCCAGAGGGCCAAAGCTCCCGACCTGGCCTCACAGGCTGAAGAAACCCCAGCCCACTCAGAGGGAAACTGAGGCACGACAGCATCAAGGAAGGCAACCCGCACCCTCCCTGGCACTGGGGAGCTGGTGTGCTTTGGAACTGGCAGGGAGGACTCTGGGACAGGGGTGGGAAGTGGTACTACCCCCTGAGCAAATGAGGGATGGAGACTGAGCCTACCTGAACCAGGCTCTCTGCTTAGTCAGATAGGATGAGTGCAAGGGGTTTAAACAGGCACCCAGGTGCCACTCCATGCCCAGTCAAAGGCTACCGCAGATAATGTCTCTTTTAGAAACAAGAGGTGGCTTAATGAAAATGGGCTGGTTCGACCAGGCTGCCTAGCTCGCCGCGGTGTCACCTTATTTAGTATTGCCAGCCCCACTTGCTCAAACGCCAGGAGGCAGGCCCTCAGCCATCACCAGATTTTAAAAATAAGAAACGTTGGGTGCTTTTCGGCATCTGGGTTTTGAGCCTATAGGGGTCATATTTTCAAGCTTTTCTGAGAGACGCCTACATTTAAGGGCAGAAGGGGGTCCTCATGATCTTATGTCCACAGAACCTCACCCACCCTGTAGCAGGCCCATAATCTCTGGCTGAGTCATTGTTTAAAGTCTTCAAGTTACAGAGACTCCACCGTTTCCTCTAGTTCAAACCAGAAAGTGCCCCTGTGCCCCATACTGCAGAGGAAGGAGACAGCTGCCCCCTCCCCCAAGATCTCTGCCAATCTGATGTGGGGGACAATTCCTTCCTGACCCCAAATATGGTGATCAATTAGACCCTGACCTTGTGGGTGAAACCCATCAGCCAGACACTTGGGAAAGAATTCTCTGAAGTTACTCAGAGCCCTCCCCCTCTAGCGCCCCGTCTTTGGCTGTTGGAGATAGTGGCTAATATTTGCAGGGCATTGTAGGGTGTCTCCTCATAAACGTATCAAGCTCAGTCTTAAAACAGGTTAGGTTTTTTTGCCCCCCCCCCCAACTTCTCTCCTTGGAGGGCTGTATCTGTGCAACTGTGACAGCTTACTATTGTTTTAAATGAGAACTCGTACTTCCGTAACAGCATGACTCCAGGAGCTGGGACTTTAAAAAAAACACCAAATAGCAGCAGACTTGCAACCTATTCTGTCATGTCCAGGGTCAGCTCCAGCAAGCCTGTGGCCTCCTCTGTCTTCACTGCAGCCACTTGGACCTTCACGATGACCACAGTAGGTCTCAAAGTGGTTTGAAAAAAGCAGGGGGGTGGGGGGAAGGGTAGCAGCTTTGATAACACGGAGCTGGAACAGTTCAAGGGCTGGAAGTTTAAACTACATACCTTCAGACTGGAAATAATGCACATATTTTTAACAGTGAGAGCAATTAACTATTGGAACAAGTTACTGAGGGTGGCGGTGGATTCTCCATCACCGACCATTTTTAAACCATGCTTGGATGTTTTGTCTGAAAGCTCTGCCCTAGGAATTATTGTGGGGCAGGTCTCTGGCCTGTGTTGTACAGAAGGTCAGACTAGATGCTCACAATGGTCCCATCTGGCCTTGGAATCTAGAAATCTATTTGCTTAAAGTGTGCCCCTCAGCAACCTGGTTCTATGCTAATTTTATTCCTTTTACTGGGTCTGCAGCCACCCCCCCCCCTTAAACACGGGCAGTGCTAGAACCCAGGGTCTCCTGCACCAAATGCACCGGCCTCGCAGAAGAGCTGGACTCAGCAAGCCGGTTGCTGTGTATCACAATAACTCTACTGAGCCTGCTCACTTGTGAACAATGCTACGTAATCATGTGACAATAGGTGGCATGCATCATATTAACTCTGTGTGTGTGTGTGTGTGTGTGTGTGTGTGTGTACATACTATATACACATCACTTTTGTATAGCACTCCCCTACTTCTTGGGTTCAAGGGGACTCTTCTTTAGCCATTCACAGTATAGGACCTATGACCCATAATTGAACAGTTCTGATTCTATCCAATAGAGGGCAGTGCACATGTAAACACTTGCCAATTCCTTACATTCCTTTGAAGTGATGATTCCCATTTCATTCTGCTGATGACTTATTTTTTTTTGGATAGTGTATAGTGGCCCAAATCCAGTGTCGGGCCCCATTGTGCTAGATGCTATACAGAACAGTGATTAACAAGACACTCCTGGTCCATAGAGCTCACAATCTTGGGTTGTGTCAAACCACAATAGGTGTACAAAATGGACATACAAGAAAGTTATTGGGGAGCAGTAAAAACAAGCCTTTCTTTTTTGCACAATAAACGGTAATCTCAGCTCACCACCTGCCTCGCAACTGAAGGTTCCAAAACATTTGTGTTTTCACTCTCCGTAGAAATGCTCTGTGGCGAGTTTTTCCATTTCTGTGCACTCCATTTGCCTGGACACCAAAGAGATTAACACGGAATATTAGCTCCCAAAGCACCGTCATCTGTCGTGGAAAATTGAGCTCTGCTGTAGCCAGCCAACCTTTGTGAAATACAAAAAAATAAACCCCAAACTATGTCTGTTTGGAAATGCTATCCCTTGGAAAAGTAGATGGGTTTATGCTTGCCAAGTGCAAACAGCTGTCTTTTATATCTACTACCATATAAATTCTTTGTAGGAGAAGCCTTGGATGGAGCCATGATGGGTTATTTATCTGAAGCAGCAGGTGTATCCCAAATTATTTTACGAATGGCATGTAATGGATCACTCATCAGCTTCTAAAATGCAGCTACCTATGGAGTGGAACATTACAGTAATTCTCCACCAATAACGCTATTCAACACATCTATTTTAGGCATTTATATGTCCCCATCACCATTGTGTCTGAGCATCTTACACTCATGAATGTATTTATGAGGTAGGGAAGCGCTGTCATTCCCCAGTTTATATATGGGGAACAGAGGCACAGAGAAACTGAGGCATAGATCCCCAAAGATATTTAGGTGCCTAACTCCCATAGGAGTATACCTTTGAGGATCTGGACCTCCGTGGGTATATAAAAGACCCACAGCATGGCCATGGCTGGCCTGGGTCAGCTGACTCGGGCAGCAGGACTAAAACTTAAAGTGTAGATGTTTACAATTGGCCTCGCGATTGTGGCGGGGGGGGGGGAGTCCTCAGAGCCCAGGCTCCTGCCCCAGTGCAAATGTCTGCACTGCGGTTTTTAGCCCCACAGCCCAAGCCCCAGTCAACTGAGGTGGGCTCTGAGGCTTTCTTTAATTGAAGTGTAGACATACCTTAAGTGACTTGCCCTGGGTCACACAAGAAGCCTGTAGCAGAGCAGAGTCAAACCCAGTTCTCACAAGTTCTATGCTAGTGCCCCAACCATTGAACCATCCTTCCTTTTAAGGGATCATTTTAGAAAGCATGACGAATGACTTCCCCACTGCAGCTGCAACCAACTTCTTCAACTAAACTGGCGTACGTAGCCGTAGGCAGAAAGCAAGGAAAGGATTGGTTCATAAACCCTTTGCTACATGCCAAAAATGAATACATATTGGCTTGCGAGGCAGAGTATGGCCGGCTAGTTTAATGACGGCCAGGATTTCACAGCTTGTCTGGAGAGAGCTGTCCACAGCCACGGGAAAAGAACCAGTCATTACTCCAGGATAACCACATCAATGAAATGCAACCCAACGGCAGAAAGAAAGCATTTATTATAGATGGGAGAAGAGTGGATCCCAGGGTAGGGTGCCAGCTAGGACATGCGTCAATTTCCTGTTTGGACGCAGACGGCCTGCATGGCCGAGGTCTGCACTATAAAGCTACATCAGTCTGGGGTTTGATTAAGGCAAAAGGTCCTGGTGTAGGCACGGTTATACCACTAGTGCCTATTTCACTCCGGGGTGCTAGACTAAAGCTTTACTGACACAGCCCAGCGAGTGCTTTGCCAGAATAGTAAACCAGCAAAGTGTTCCTCGTGTAGACCTGGCTTGGCCTCTGTGTGCTTCTGCAAAATGGGTATAATAGTACTTTCCTATCTCACAGAGGGATTATGAGGCTAAACACAATAAATCTTCTGAAGTGTTCAGGTAATATGGGCATGGGAGCCATATAAGTACCTGCAATATCTAGACACATAACATAGAATCAGTGACCTCTTTACATACGAGGCAACTGCAGCCACAAACAGGTTTCCACACAGCTTGTGTGCCAACTAGATCTGTCTTGTTTACCATGGACCATGCCCTGCCCAGAACTCCATGCACTACACAGAGACACCTAGTGGCTTAATAATGTGCTGCAAGTAAACATATAATTACAAAAAAGTTACACAAACACTTATTTTCTTGGTACAGTGAATGTCAGGCTGAGAAGTCATCCTGCACTGAGGCAGGACCAATTAAACCTAGACCATCCCTGACAGGTGTTTGTCCAACCTGTCTCTTTCATGCAAATCACAGAACAAAAAGCTCTGAAGAGTTTAGAAACAAACTCACAAAAGTAAACAGCAGAAGGACAGTTACACTCGGCGAGCGAGAGAGGCTTCTTTGCGCTATGGAAAGAGGCAGGAAGCCAGCAGGATACTGGAAGGCTAGTTTTCAGCTAGCCAGAGCTACAGAAGACAAAGCTTTTGACTTACTAGTGGTGAGATTGTCACTTCCCCGCACCGTGCCTCAGTTTCCCCATCTAGAAAATGGACATAACCTTACTCACTGCCTGGCTAGGCGTTGTGAGGATAAGGTTATGAGCTGCTTTGCTGGAAAGATGGCCTTCTAATAGACCGCTGGCTTTACCTAAGGTAAGGAAAAGATGGAAACTAGTCGTGCAAGAGGGTCTATTAAACATGTTGACTGAGGGCTACACTGTGCCATTGGACACGGCCCTGAGCAAGCATTGGCGTGGTAGCTGCCATGAGCCTCATTAACCCCATGACACACAATTCTTCTCCGGCTTCCTCCTGGCTCCCACAGGGTGGGGGGTCATTTCCCAATAGCCGATATCAGCAACAAATGACACAACCCCACTGGACAGGCTCAGACACTTTGTCCAATGAGCGGAGGTGAAGCCGAGGTCCCGCCCATGCCCTGCCCACCCGTACTGGAAGGACGCGGTTGAGTCACTTCACTTACTCCTGTGCATCCGGCCCCCAACAACCTAACCCCACCCCTCGCCCTCTCTGTTTAGCTGGCCCCCTCCTCTCTCTTGAGGGAGTGACCAATCACGGATCAATGGGCAGGCTCCTTCATAGGCTCTCCCTCCGCGTTGGAGGTCAAATAGTCCCACCACAAGGTAGGCTTAGCCAGTTTCGATGTGTATGGGGAGGCTCGTATGGGCATATGGTCCAACCCGCCGCCCAGCCCTTCCTGACATTTTGGCAGCCACCTGGCAATAAACACAGCAAGAGCTCAGGGAATAATGGTCAGTGGGAAGCGCAGCTGGGGACGGGGATAAGGCAGAGCAGGCGTTACATCGCACAGGACATCTCCTGGAGGCCTGGAAATGTTTCCACAATGGAGCTGAGATCAGAGAAGGAAGAGAACACCCCGGCGGGGCACAAGATGGAATAAATTAGCCTACGAAATGTGTCATTGGGAGCACGAGACAGGAGGGCCCCTCTGAAATGCCAAGCGTCATCTGTTAACGTAAGGCTCAACCGGCCAACCAACGGTTTAAATCAAACGCCAGTGGGCCAGATCCTCAGCAGCGTAAATCAGCGTCGCGCCAGTGCAATCGATGCAGCTGATTTATACCAGCTGGGGCTCTGGGTCCAAAGAGCGAAGTGTATCAAGCCTGGGGACACGGTTGATTTATTAAGGAGCAAGGACACATCTTTGGCTGGCATAAAAGGGGTGCTGCTCCACTGATCCAATGGAATTGCTCCCATTCACACTACCTGAGGATCTGGTTCATAGGGGTGTGCCATAGATATTAGCAATCATGGGGGAAGGGAGAAGGCAGAGAAAGAACATCGTAGCTGTCCATGACAGCGTTTAAAGCTTTGCTGGCATCTGGCAATAGCCCTTAATGTTATAAAGTGAAAGAGCGGGGAAGATCCTGTTCACTGCCCACCCATCTCCTGGCTTGCAGCTGAGAGGAAGGATGGTCCAGTGGTTAGAGCGCTAGCCTGCGCTATGGGAGACCCAGCTTCCATTCCTGCTCTGCCACCAACATCCTGTGTAACCCTGGGCCAGTCCCTTAGCCTCTCGATGTCTCAGATCCCCACCTGTACCATGGGGACAATAGCACTGCTCAGCCTCGGTGAGGATAAGGATGGGAGGTGTTCAGACACCGGGATGACAGGGGCCAGATCAGCTAACTTTGTATCCATCTGTGCTGATAGCTTAGCGGCCCCCTCAGTCTGGCATCTTCCTCCTGTTCTGCTGTAGTGGGCAGCATCCTCACGGGAAAGCCCCTGTGCTTCCCAAGGAGCAAGACTATGATGTCCTGGAAACTCCCCTCCAGAGTCCTACCTGAGGGCCGGCTCCTCCACAGCGTTGTGCCCTGTGTTGTCACTACATTCCTGCGAAGTAGTTGGTGCCATTCTGAGCTGGTTGCCCTTTACACCCACTTGCACAGGGGTACATGACAGTGCAATGTGCAAGGGTAACACGCCACCCCAGCTTGTGTGTCTGGCACCAGAGGGATAACAACCTACTACTGCTGTGGGGTAGTGGAGTTATTCTTTTAGCGTACTTTCTTTGCGCGGCACTGTTGAAGGTCCCATGTTCAAACCCTGCCGATGACCCATGTGGGGGAGTGAATCATGACTCGAGCTACGGAGAATCAGGCTCCAGGACTTCAGAATGATGGAAGAATCCAAACACTGGTTTTACACTGAGCCCAGTGCATCCTGGGACAGGACCCTGAGAGTCAGTGCTACCCAGGCAGGGCTATTTGACACTAATCCAGAGAATGTAAAATCAAGCATGACGGGATATCGCTGACGATAGGTGGGAGGATTCCAGAGGCACAAAACCTCAGTGCTCCACTGCTCAGCTGTCAGTCTTGCTCACTAACAACGTGTGAGCAAACTTGGGCCCAGCTTGAAGGGATCCCAGCATGATTCATGGCTGTCCAGGTGAAATTTGGTGGCTTCTGCTACCCGTGGAGGTTCATGTGAACCCAAAATCTCAGAGCGAGACTCAGGAGGAGGGGAAAGGAGCATGCAGGCGCATCTGAACCAAATCCAAAGGAAGGTGAAACCTCCAACCATTGTTCCAGGGGAGCGGGGGACCCAGGGAAGGCTTTGTGTTCATAAATCCGTTTGAAACATTCCAGATGTTTAGAGGAGTTTTTGCAGAAACCTGAGCCCTCTTTTCTGAAGATCCTGGACTCTTTTGTCAAGGGAAAAGACTTAGAATGCAATGAAACCATGTTTTCCCAACTATGCAGATTAGGGTTGCCTGGCTTCCTGCCACGAGATAGAAGTTTACCAAAAAAAAATAAAATAAATAAAAAGTAACTAAATTGACATTAGATTCGCTGCATCTCTCAGGACTAGTTCTGGGGTGATGTTCTTGGGCTTCAGATCTCTGTCACTGGAGGGCGCTCCCTGGAGTATCTCTTTGCTGTCCTTAAACATGCAGGGTTCCCACCTCTCACACATTTAGTGCAAGCCTCATGATATTTGGTGTTTTTCCCCAAGGCCTCAATTCCTGCAATGTTTTGATCGTGAGCAAATCCCAGCCATCGCTGAAAATCAATAGTATATTTCTAACCCTCATGGCTGCAGAGAAAAGCTGGAAAAAGTGACCTACATCATCATCATCGGCGACCCTCAATTCGAGGATGATCTCTCCCACAGATTTACATATGGGTCCGGAGATGTCTCAGAAGTCCGATCCGGGAACCACAGATCCACCCGCTGTAGGTACAGACATTTCCTGATGGGTCAGCTGCCTGCTGAGAGAAAGTTCTTTCTTTTCCCTTCCTTCTCTCTCTCTTTTCACTTTGAGGGCAAGGCACTTCTCCTCAAAGTGGACCAGTGCCTGATGGAAGATGTGGCGCCATTGGGGTCGGTTGGTGGCTCGCTCCTCCCAGCATGTGGTGTCCACATCAAAACTGATGGGAAACATAAAGATCCCCAAATGTATGTACGTATTTATTTATTATTAATTATTATTATTATTTGAACCTCATGATTTTAGGAGGTGGGGACTGACTTGTGATTTTTGAACACTTGGGGCTGTCAACACCAAACGAGCTCTCTTGTCTCTTCGGGCTTCCAAGGTTTCATCAACCTGTGCTTCCAGGGTACTACCTGTGTATGTCTCCAGGGCCCCACATCATCCTCTATTTAGGTAGCTGGGGCTCTGGACTGCAGAGGCAGATCAGGGACATACAGACTGCAGCAGGCGCTGGACACTGGGTCATGTGATATTTGAGCAAAGAGAGATTAATTGTCAAAGACAAGTTCTGGTTATCCTCTGCATGAAAGCAACATGCTGTCTACCTCACTGTACAGCTGACGGCCTCTGGACTCTAGAGGGCACCTCTCTAGCTACCTTGGTGGTGCTATTTGAAAAGAGTCCAGGAGTGGGGAGAGGGAATTAGTGGTATGGGGGGGGAATTGTTGATTTGAGCAGGGGAAGGAAACCAAGTGGAGCATGTGACAGCGTTAGGGGCAAGGGCCCTGGGTCATCGGAGCAGGGTGGTGTATGAGAGGATTGCATATCAGCTGTGGCTCTTGCCACCATCACATGGCTTTGTTACACCATTACAGATCAGGGCTCTACCATGCTTCAGTGGGGCTGAAAATAGCTTTGTGGTATCCATGCTCGCAGCTACACCCTTTCCAACACCCGCCAAGGGCGAGCAAAGGAGACCACAATGTCTGTCAGCAAGGGGTCCCTTTCCTAGAGTAGATGGATACAAAGTTTCCTGAGCACCTAATTCCTTGTTGCTTGGCCTGGCCACCTTTGGACTTCCCCACTTGATCACTTAGTACTCTTAGATGCATTTGAAGAAGTGGGGTTTCTACCTACAAAAGCTTATGCACAAATAAATCTGTTAGTCTTTAAGGTGCCACTGGACTCCTCGTTGTTTTACTCTGTAAGCCAGTAATATTCACCTTCGTTGCTAATCAAGATAAAATGAGGGTGATCCAACCTCACACTTTCAGTGTTACCCACTTGTCAGAGTTTGTTATGCATCCCTCTGTGTGCCTGATCTGTTACAGCACCCAGCTGTAGGGCCTAGCTGTAAAGACTCACGTTCTTCACTCTGGAGGTCCTTAGTGCATCGATTTTAAGGCCGGAAGGGACCCTTATGACCATCCTCTCCAGCCTCTTACATCACACAGGCCATAGAACCTCACCCAGTAATTGTTGCATCAAGCCCATAACTTTTGTCTGAGCTAGTGCAGTGGTTCTCAGCCAGGGGTACACGTACCCCTGGGGGTACGCAGAGGTCTTCCAGGGGGTACATCAACTCATCTAGATAGTTGCCGAGTTTACAACAGGCTACATAAAAAGCACTAGTGAAGTCAATACAAACTAAAATTTCATACAGACAACGACTTGTTTATATTGCTCTATATACTATACACTGAAATGTAAATCAAGGATTAGCCGATATCCCTGAACTGTAAATACAATGTTTATATTCCAACTGATTTATTTTATAGTTATATGGTAAAAATAAGTCAGCAATTTTTCAATAATCATGTGCTGTGGCAGTTGTATTTTTGTGTCTGATTTTGTAAGCAAGTCGTTTTTAAGTGAGATGAATCTTGGGGGTCCGCAAGACAAATCAGACTCCTGAAAGGGGGACAGTCATCTGGAAAGGCTGAGAGCTGCTGAGCTAGAGCATATCTGTCCGAAAGACCCAGTCTTGCTTTAAAATCTGCAAGCAATGGGCACTCCACTGCATTCCTCATACTGTATGGTTTCCCCCATGGTTAGTTACTTTACCTGTTAAAAATCTGCACATTAGTTCCGTAGGAATGTGTCTAGCTTCAGCTTCCAATCTTTGGATCTCAGCATGCCTTTCCCTGCTAGACTATAGGGCCACCGGCTCTCAGAAATCTCGTCCCCGTGTCGGTCCTTGCTAGGGTGACCAGGCAGCAAGTGTGAAAAATCGGGATGGGGGTGGGGGGTAATAGGCGCCTATATAAGACAAAACCCCAAATATTGGGACTGTCCTTATAAAATCGGGACATCTGGTCACCCTAGTCCTTGCTGAGTGTGATCAAATCACCTCTTAATCATTGTCGAGGCCCGTTTATGAAAGATTGCGATTTGGAGACACTCCCTCCTCAGGGACTGTGTGGTGAGCGTGGGAATTTGGAGGTGTGGCCTGGGGGCGGGGGTTGCGCAGGCCGCATGGCTGCGTGGCAGCAGGTCACCAGAGATGCTCTCCGGTTTGTTTTAGTAAAGCTTTGCTCTTTTCTCACTCCCTGGTTCGTTCTTTAATGAGCCCCAAGGTCGGTACAATCAGACCTTGGGCAAAGGAAATAGACGGAGCTCAGTCTCTAGTGCTGGCCAAGACGGTGGCCCGTCAAGTCAGCTTGACGGCCTTGAGGGTTAGAGGGAACCCGCCCGTGTCCCATAGAGAATTGCCACGTGCGTGCTGGAGAGGGTTCTGGCACTCTTGATGGAAGCATGGTGCCAGATTCGACGGACTGATCCAAACAGGATGAATTCTATGTCCCCTCCAAGCAGTGCTCCTAACCCTGCTAGGTCCTGCCCACGCTTCCCCTTCCCGCCCCTTCTCTCTCAATGGTACCACCCAGCATCTGGACATGAAGATGGGGCAAGCAAACCTGCCTCCGCTTTAACTCCTCCCACTCCACAACCAGCCTTAAAGTGCCGTCAAATACAATAAGACCCAGCCAGCATCTTATTGCCAGTCGTGACAATTGAAACAAAGCCAGCCCACCGAGGTTCACAGTGTGCATCCCCATCTTCCCTGAGCCCAGCTGCCCCTTTCTCCCTCCTCCTCCCAAATTGCTGGGGATAAGGGGCCAGTGCTGGGGGTTTTCTGCAGCTCTCACTCGTTATCTTAGATATCGGGGCGGGGGGTGTCTATGCAGCAGCAGGCCATAGTGCCATTGAGAGCCAGTGATGTGTTTGCAGCTCGGCCAAACAAACCCAAATTGATCTCATATGCCACTTGCAGGTCTCCGTTCTCAATAGTTCCTTTCTCTCCGAGGCCTTCAGCTGGTTAGGGTTGAAGCTGAGGATAGGCTTGAGGCTTTGGGAAGAGCAGATGAATTCAAATTATGTGTTGTAAACAGGCAGCGGAGGCTGGAGAACCCACCTCCCTGCAGGAACCCAAGGAAATAAAATAACCCAGAGGACAAGCTCTGCTCGCCCTGGTCCCCCAACTTGGTTTCTCGGTTGACTCTGGCCGTGTTGTAAAATGCAGACGTTTATTTTACAAGCTGTGGTTTCCCGGACTGAATCCTCCCCGGTGGCTCAGGGACGTCCCAGCCGAGCCGAAGAAACGCTGGGCTCGGTCAGTACAGCTACGTGCAGGTACTCAGGCACTCCGTGCCGCTCGCACGCCCTGCTAGCATCCCCCGATCCCAGGCGCATGCCGACCTGTGCACGCAGCGTGAAACACGGGGCCACACGGCTGCACAAGTGCAGGCCTCGATATGCCTTCACCGACGCCTCCGCTGTGCTGCGCACGGATCCCCACGGGCAGAGCTGGACCCACAGGCACCCACGCGTGCCACTCAGTCAGACACAGTGGTGTACACGTGCAGGGACTGATTCTTCCTCGTGCCGCACCTTGCGTCGTGGATTTTCCCTGGCGCAAAGCGGGTGCAAAAAACCGTACCACGTGATGGGGAAGCCTTTAAACCCGCTGTGTGCTCACCGAACGGGGGGAGAAGGCGGCACTAGAGGGAGATGGCCAGTCAGGAGCTCTGTGGCCGAAGGTGTCTCGGGTCAGGCACGCCAAATCGGGAGCCGCTTTTGGAAACGTTGGGGCTGGGAGCCTCGGTTACGCCGCTGGTCCTGGCACGTGCAGGCCATCGATGTCAAGGGAGTTCGGCCAGCAAAGCCCATGAACAAAGCAGGCCTGATTCCCCCGCCCCTAACCCCTTCCCCCTCCCCCCCACCCCCGGCTACCTGGCACCTTGTGCTGTCATTCACACCACTGCAAAAGGAGCGCAAAATGCTACCAGATCAGAGCGGTCCGGTCGCACTGAGGGGAGTGTTTTACAGCCACTTGGCACTCGCCTTGCCCAGGCAGTGCTTGCCTTACAATTGGGCGACTGCCCGGGGCACCGTGGTCAACTCCCCCCCACCCACACACACATACAGCCAGCCCAAGGCCCCTTTAACTCCTGAGCGCTGAGCCTGAGGGATTCTAGCCAGGCTCCATCTGCTAGTCCCAGCCGGGCTGGGGAGGGATGGGGCTTCCTCTTCCCCTGCAGGGGCCGCTCCTGGGGCCCAGTGAGACCTTCTCTGGGAAGCTCCCCCAGCTGCAGAAAACTCTGCCCCCACCCCATGTCCTGTCCCCATTGCTCCCAAGCTGTGGGGAAGGGACCTCTGTACAGGGAGCTCCCCCCATTTGCCCAGGCTGCCATTTTCCCTAAGGCCGGCCCTGTGCCCAGTGTAAGCGATGAGCAAGGTGCAGCTCAGTGGCACATCCGGGCCCTTGATCATGGCTGTGTACAAGGAAGGCGGGAGCAGAGAAGAAAGTCACGAATACACGCACACACTGCTGCTGCTGAAAGAAGGATGGGGGCATGGCAGACTGTTCCATCTCTGAGACCCCACAGATGAGGATCAGGAGGGGGCACCAGGACTATAGGGCAGCTCCCCCAAAAGGGGTCGATGGTGGTGTAAAGGGGTCACTCCCTTGGGTCAATAAATGCCAGATGAATATAAAGGTGGAGTTGGAGGAGCCTATCTAGCCAGAGAGCTTGATATCGAGAGGGTTCCCCATCACCATGGTATCTGAGCAGAAGACTAATGAGTTGCCCTGTTGTGGTTAATGGCCACTGCAGGAAGCACTGGAAAAAAGTGGGGAGAGTATAAGAAGCATGAACTTCCCACCAGAAAACTAAATCCAGCCACAGGGGCCAAACAATCCAAGCCCAGTGAGTAATTTATTAGTAGGGTTGGCGGGATTAGCTTTTTGTTGGTAAATGTCAGCGAACGTCAGTTTCACCATTCGCACACAGACTGCCCAAAAAGCATTTCTCTCAACGATAACTGAAATTTGCAGATAGGCAAAGAAAAGAAAATGCGGCTCGAGAATTGATTAGCGTTGGACTGAAGGAGGTTTACTTTGTCTGGTTTGACAGGCGAGGCTGCCCATGTGTGTTTAATGGTGAGAAAGCTTTCGCTTTTTAAAATCAACATTTACTTACCTGAAATCATTATTGTCTGACCCACCCCCATTGTCTGATGACCCCCCCCCCATAATTTTCCAAAACTGTGAACGTTTCAATAGAAAAATATGCTTAACGATAAACATCGATATTATACGTCAAAATCATAACAAAATGATCATCCAGTTCTCCCAAGCTGCTGGATTAGCGGTAGCACAAGGCCCCAGCCTGGTCGTGGGCAGCATGTTGCAATCATGTTACCGCTCGGCTTATTTTTAGCCCTTGCTCTTTACTTTGGGAATCCCTTGCCTGAGAGCTGAACGTGCCTCTGTAACTCTAGGCCCGACTGTTACAGGAGGCACAAATGCCAAGCAGGCTGCCCTTTGCACTTGGGCACTCTAGATGAAGCCAATGCAGCTAGAAACGTGATTTACACGCTGGTGATAAGATTAGAGGGACTCCACCAGTGGGATAATAAACCGGTAACTTTATAGGGATGTCAGGCAGCAGCCAAATGGTTTGGGGTTTTTACTCCTGGCTATCCACTTTCGTAGCCCCTTCTTTCTCAGCAGCAGGATCCAGTGCAGGCATGGCCAAACTGCGGTTCACAAGCTGCATATGGCTCTTTTACGGTTAAAGTGAAGCTCGGGGAACCCCCTGAACTCTGCCCCCATTCTCCATCTACCAGACTGGGTGAGGGAGTTCGGGGCTTCTGCCCTCCAACAAGGTGGTGAAGCTAGGGGCTTCTGCCCTGCAGGAAGGGGCTCTTGGGGCTTTAGCCCCACAGGGGGCGGGGAGGTGCCAGGGCTCGGGGCTTCAGCCAGGTGCACCCCTCCGGAAGGCTTCCCGCAAGCCCTGGCATGCGCTGCCCCACAGGGCAGGTTGTGAGTGTTTTGCAGCTCTAGAACTTCTGAAGATGATCATATGTGGTTCTGAGGGTCAGTAAGTTTGGCCACCCCCGACCTAGTGGATAAGGTACTGAACTGGGACTCAAGACAGCTAGGTTCTATTCCTATAACCAACTGTACAATCTTAGATAAGTCATCAGAACATTAGTCACACCCTTTCTCTGTACCTCGGTTTCCCCTCCTATACTTTGTTTGTCCTGACTGTTTAGATTGCAAGTTCTTTGGGTTAGAAACAGTCTGTTGTTGTGTGTATGTATAGCATCTTGCACAGTGAGGCCTAAATCCATTTAGGCACTAAGGTAAGACAAATAATGAACCCATAGAATCATAGAAGATTAGGGTTGGAAGAGACCTCAGGAGGTCATCTAGTCCAACCCCCTGTTCAAAGCAGGACCAACACCAACTAAATCATCGCAGCCAGGGCTTTGTCAAGCCTGGCCTTAAAAACCTTTAAGGATGGAGATTCCACCACCTTCCTAGGTAACCCATTCCAGTGCTTCATCACCCTCCTAGTGAAATAGTGTTTCCTAATATCCAACCTAGACCTCCCCCACTGCAACTTGAGACCATGGCTCCTTCTTCTGTCATCTGCCACCCCTGAGAACAGCCGAGCTCCATCCTCTTTGGAACCCCCCTTCAGGTAGTTGAAGGCTGCTACCAAATCCCCTCTCATTCTTCTCTTCTGCAGACTAAATAAGCCCAGTTCCCTCAACCTCTCCTCATAAGTCATGTGCCCCAGCCCCCAATCATGTTTGTTACCCTCCGCTGAACTCTCTCCAATTTGTCCACATCCTTTGTGTAGTGGGGGTCCCAAAACTGGACGCAATACTCCAGGTGTGGCCTAACCAGTGTCTAATAGAGGGGAATAATCACGTCCCTCCATCTGCTGGCAATGCTCCTACTAATGCAGCCCAATATGCCGTTGCCGTTCTTGGCAACAAGGGCACACTGTTGACTCATATCCAGCTTCTCGTCCACTGTAACCCCTAGGTCCTTTTCTGCAGAACTGCTGCTTAGCCATTCGGTCCCCAGCCTGTAGCGGTGCATGGGATTCTTCTATCCTAAGTGCAGGACTCTGCACTTGTCCTTGTTGGACTCTTCAGATTTCTTTTGGCCCAATCCTCCAATTTGTCTAGGTCACTCTGGATCCTATCCCTACCCTCCAGCGTATCTACCTCTCGCCCCAGCTTAGTGTCATCTGCAAACCCAGGCTGCTCCCCCCAGCACCTGTGACGCCGCCCAGACTGCCCCCCCTAGCACCTGCAGCATCCCTGGGCCGCCCTCCCATGAGCACTCGCGGCACCCCCCAGCTGCCCCTGACTCCCCCAAGATTTAGTCAGGGCTATACAGTACAAGTCATGGACAGGTCATGGGCCATGAATTTTTGTTTACTGCCTGTGACCTGTCCAGGACTTTTACTAAAAATACCTGTGATTAAAAGGTAGCCTAACCAATCACCAGTTACCAGTCCCGGCTCCCACTCCAGCCTCCGACTTCTGACCCTGACTCCGACATTTGGGATATGACCTCGGCTCTGACCCTCAGCTTTGATTCCTCGTTCTGACTCTGGCTCACCCCCTGGCTCTGGTAATTAATTGGCAGTTGACTCTGGCGCTGACCCTGGACTTCATTCCCCAACCTGAATGTCTGCTCCGCCTACTAGCCCTGACTCCTGCTCTGCTCAGTAGGCCAGGCCACCGACATCTTGGTCTATAGCATTTAGCTCAGGCATAAGAGATAGTCATGCCTTTAGAGCCAGAGATACCAGCTTTGGCTCCCTCTGCTGACAACGCAACCAGGGACATCATGTTACACTTGCAAACTTTCGTTTCCCTGCCAGCCCCTGCAAAGAGCTCTTTTCAGTTCAATAGAGCTGGGAGTGTTTCCTGGGCACGTGCCATGGGGATATGTCTAACGTCTGAGGGCCTGGAGTGCTTCCTTTCAACCTCATGATACAATTAGTAAGCTCCCAGGTATTTAACAGAGTCTCCTGCTGTTCACCGGGCTCCCGGAAAGAAATGGCCTGGGCCAGCTTACAGCATGGCTAGTTTGAAAAGCAGGTGTGGTCCTTCTGGGTGGAAGGCATGGCACGGGCCCAGTCCTCAGCTGGTGCCATTTGGCATAGCTTCATTGACTGCCATGGAGCTATGTGGCTTTATGCAAGCTGGAGTCTTCCCCTATAAATGTAGCCATGAATCTGTGCCCTCATTATGCAAGGCACTGCATTTAGCAAATAAATTGGTTAGTCTAAGGTGCCACAAGTACTCCTTTTCTTTTTGCGCCTGTCATTATGCAAGGCACTGCATTTAGCAAATAAATTGGTTTGCCCTCTGAGAGTTTGCCAGGATGCCCAGAATGATGGCTAGTTACTGATCAAACAAGATACTCCAGTGAAATCCTATGTTCATTTCCCGCCTGCCACAGCACAGGTAAGGCCATTGGCTCAGAAAGCAAGATGCATCAGATAAAGGGAGCTATGGGATGGGGAAGGACCGGAGTCAGAAGGTTTGCAGTCTCGGCACTAGGTGGACCAAAGCCTGCTCTCTGGAAACTGGCAGGTGGAGTGCCAGGCTGAGTACCTCAGAGGCATCATCGCTGCAAACGTGCCCATCTCCTTCCATGGGACTAGCCACCGAGCCAAATTCTAGCGCCCATACTGAAATGTCCCTCAATGTACATTCAGATGCCTGCCCCACCTCTGCTCACCCTATGTAGGGCTGGAAGGGACCTCCAGAGTTCAAGTAGTTCATCTCGCTGTGCTTGGGCACAGTTAAATAAACTAGACCATCCCTGCCAGGCATTTTCCTGTTCTGGAAAACACCTGATGACGGGGATTCCCGTAAAGAAGCGAGTCACTGATTATTGTTATTTTAAATCTATATTGCAGGGGCACCTAGCGGTCAATTAAATCATGCTAAGCACTCGACAGACACACAGACAATAGCAGTTCCTGCGTTACTGCATGCCATCGAAGTCTTAGTTGGGCTTAATTAGCCAGTGATTTGAGCTCTTCAGATGGAAGGCACATAGCAGTATTCTTGTAGGGTTACAAAATATGAAAACAAACCAAACCGGCCCTGGCCCATGGTGCTTTCCACCCCTTTGTGTCACGTGGCCCACGTTCAGCTCCCTAGCAGACAGCTGCAGGTCCACCAAAGTCACTCCATCTTGTGTGTGAGCCATAAGACCATCCTTTCACCTCCCCTAGAGCGAACATTGCAGATAGCCAGGCCCTGAGCCCCTCATTTAGGAGTTAAGGCCCAGGTCCACTGAGGTATTTAGGATGCTTAGGAATTAGGTGTTTAAATACCTTTGAGGATCTGGTGCCCAACTCCCATTGGCACCTAACTGGCGTTTATGCCTTTGAAAATCCCCACTCAGTGAGGTGGCCCTGATCTTACCCCTCTTGTAACAATGAGGAGTTTGCCCATTGCCCGGCATTTGGGACCTTTCATTAGCTTATATCTGTATGACAAGCGCAATTGTTCCACAATGAGCAAAGTGCCCTTGTAAATCCTGTCATGGACTCCCAGGGCCCAGTCTAGGCCCCAGCCTGTCACCAGTCCCTGGACCCCTTTAGTGGGCCAGGCCCCAAGGACCCACACAGTTCCACAGGGGCAGGCCCGTGGCCTCCATGACTCAACTCCTAGACTGGGCCTCCCGCACCAGCTATCCCTGTCTCTCTCCAGGGCTCCCTGCCATGAATCCAGCCCAGCCAGAGTCCTGCAGGGGGCTTGTACTGTCCACCTTCAGGGCTCGGCGCTCTCGGGAAGTATTTATAGCAACGCCAGGCAGCCTCTCCAAACAAAGGAACTACCTATTAATCAGCCGGCTACGCAATCTAGAAGTCCTTAGGTTAGCACAGTGAGGCAGCAGCCATAGTCCATCTTGGTCAAACTAGTGCCATGATGACCAACCAACCTGTGAGTGATTCCATCTCCAGCTCCCTCTCTTGTTTCCCTTGGTTGTGGCTCCTGAGTTCCTCCAAAAACATCCCCTTTCTCCAGTCACCCAACACGTTGTTCTCCAGCTCCATTCCCAGTTCCACCCGCCAGGGTTTCCTGCTGTTCGGTGTTCATTGCTCAGTCTGAGGAGCATCTCTTTGTCCTGCTGGACGCTCTGTTGATTTGGGTTAGTTTGAGTTCTTTAATGACTGCGTTCATTCCCCCCAGACAGCAAGGTGACACACACATGCCTCCTGTACTCTTCCAGGGGCCATGTTAGCCCTTTTGCACCCACTGGATAGCAGTGCAATGTACAAAGGGAAACTGCGGCAGGCCTAGGAGTAGAAAAATATTACTGAAAATTCCCACATTGTCACACTTCCGAAAGGCAGCGGGATGATTCCCACCTTCTAGCACCTCCCATTGCCAGTTCCCACCTCCGGTAATGATAGCAAGCATGAAAAAATTGCCATCCCAGAGGGCAGAGAGGTTATAGTGAGCTACAGGTCGCAGGCAGTTCTCTGCACCCAATGGGCGTGTAGAGTGTGAAGGGGTCCATTTTGCTCGCACTTACACCAGTCGAACACTGGCTTCAGGGGAGTTAGTCCCAGAATCAGGCCCCTCGACTGATAGGCACAACTCTGAGTAGTGAACAGAAATTGGGGTAGTTTCCCTTTAAATATTTTGTGAGCCTTCTCTAGTGTTAGGGCCTGATTGGCAGGGTCATGAGGCTCAGAGATTGTGAAAGCCAGTTATTCTGTTATTACACCTCTCCCGATCTGGAATTCCCCCCACACCTCTCTGCTAGCCCCCTGGGCTGACAGACTAACCCCAAGGAAAGTGTCTGTCCCAGCATGTCCTGCATAAAGCATCTCTGGCACTTGAAATCTGATAGACTAGCTGCCCCCAAACTGTTCAGGAAGCAGCCCCCAGCCCTGTAGCTCAGCTCACACTGCAGTTAATTAACCGCTGCTCTGTCCCCTCCCAGAATCCTCCTAGCCCAGGAGGAGCCAGAATGTCCCAGAAATCCACCTGCGCTTGTTCCGAAAGGCTGCAGTTCTGGCAATGCTCCATACCTCAGCTGTTAGCTGAACAGCTCAAAGGCACTCGGGTTCTGGTCTCTGCTCTGACCCCCCACTCGCCGCGTGGCTCAAGGTAAGTTACAGCAGTGCTCTGTGCCTCAGTTTCCCCATCTGACAACACCTACTGCACACAGGAGTTCATCCATTCCAAGGAGAGAAGGGACCATTGTGATCATTGAGTCCGGTCTCCTGCATAACGCAGGCCAGAGAACTGCCCCAAAATAATTCCTAGAGCAGAGCTTTTAGGAAAAAACATCCAATCTAGAGTTAAAAATTGTCATTCATGCAGAATCCCCACAACCATTGGTAAATTATTCCAATGGTTAATTACTTTCACCATTAAAAATTTACACCTTATTTCCAGTCTGAATTTCTCTATCTTCAACTTCCAACCAATGGATGGTTTTAGACCTTTCTCGGCTAGACTGAAGAGCCCATTAGTAGGTATTTGTTCCCCAGGTGGAGACAATAGATTGTGATCGTCACCCCTTAACCTCCTCTTTGTTAAACTTAATAAGTTGAGCTCTCTGAATCTATCACTATAAGGCAGGCTTTCTACTCCTTTAATCATTCCCATGGCTGTGCTCTGCACCCTCTCCAGTTTATCAACATCCTTCTTGAGAAGCAGATTTAAAAATCCTCCAGAGAAACCACTAATCCCACTGTCCTGAAACTTCTGCTTGTGAGTGAATTCCTTCAAGTTTCTTCAATAAAGATGCACATGCCTCTCCCTTCCTGACAATGACCGTTCAAGGCTCTGAGACTGCAAGCATCAGCTCCGGAGTAGAGCAGTGTCTTCACCCCAGTACATCCAGGGAGAGGCCCCCCGCACCCAATGTTACATTTAAATGAATAACAGACAGCATAGTGGTGTTTATGTATCTCACTGGTCAGTATGCATTACAGGTCCCTGATCCACAGCAGATCTGAATGTGTCACGTCTCAGCTGAGGTGAGTTAGCTCAAACTGCAGCAGCTCATGCTTTGAGCACAGAAGATCCTGGTTCAATCCCAAGTAAGAAGGCACATTTTTGGAATGGTACCTGGCCCCCTTCTAAGTAAGTTAAGTTATGGTGACCCTTCCATTAGGATAACTCGACTCAATGCATTCAGCCAGCAAACTGGACTGAAAATCCACTGCAATAAGACAGAGATCATGACTTTTAATATTGCCTCACCATCACCAGTACAGATAGAGGAATATGTTCTCACCAGTGTAGAAACATTCACATACTTGGGCAGAACCGTCAACTAGGATGGTGGAACAAGCCAGGACATCCGGAACAAAATCAATAAAGCCAGGAACACCTTCAGGAGCTTAAATACAGTCTGGAAATCATCAAAACACAACACTAAAACCAAACTCAAGATTTATCAGAGCTGTGTACTTTCAACACTACTTCGTAGTGCAGAATGCTGGCGAATGAGACAGTCTGACATGTCCAAACTGCCTTCATTCCATACAACCCGCCTCAGAACATGATGATGACGATGATGATGATGAAGATGAAGTACAGTTCTGATGCCCTTTAGTCACACAATAAAGATAACAACATCTTGTTACCCTGAATCCTAGACCTAGGTGAATTTTAACCCCAAATGGCCAAAATTCACTACTTGGCAAAGTAGGGGTGTCTATGCAAATAAGGTCTGCTCATGAGTTCTTTTTCTCCAGTTCATCACTAGATGGCAGGAGAGAGCTCATTACAGTGGTAATAGTGGAATAATTAGGCGCAACTGTCAAACTATACATGCAGGCATGGTGGAGAGGAGACGCCCAAGCCCCTGAAAATTTGCTTGTGTTAAAGAAAACACAGGATGCCTTTGTGTTGTAGGGTGAACCAGACGAACTCCAACTTCTTAGAGTATTAACAGTCTTTTCATGCAGGCAACACGCATATGACTTGTCATAGTGCCTCAGACCCACATCTTCCACAGTTGCCAACAACGCACAACGGCCACACGTTTCCTTATTTAACTACCCTCCTACTCCCCCTAGTGGCTGGTTTATTATAGACATTATAATGGTTCCCACTTTTTAAGGATTTACTACACAACCTACAAACCAAACAATAATGATTAGTAATGCATTCCAAATTGCACATAAAAATAATGAATAAATAGGCATTCAGTCCCTGTTACACTGTATAAGCTTTTAAATATGTAGATGGACATTTCTGCCGTATAGAAAGCCTCAATTCAACTGCTGCAGAAGGTAATTCCGACCATTGGTTCAAACCTGTCATTCTACCATGTGGTAATCTGAACAGTCTGTCTGTGAGGTCCATTGGTAACAGTTAATGTTGTGTCCAGTGGCTGCCCCTCCAGACTTCCAGAAACTGGTGTGCTGACCCTAATTGGCATTCTCAGGTGATAATTCCACCATTGCTGTACTCCAGAGTTAACACCAATCGTTTTTCTCTGCTGATCCACATGTCGGTGCACTACCCTGTCATCTCCCAGAATTTCCACGTAGGAGACTGCTCCTGTAATATCTTGAAAGGTAGCTGGCATCCAATTTGGACCAAAAAGGGTTTCGTATAAACAGCTTCTCCAAAAGTAAAACTATGTTCCTTTGCGTGTTGGTCATGTTCCTGCTATTGCTTCTGCTGGTTTTGCTGCATTTCTCCCATTCAGTATGGATGCTTAAGGTCTAACCTTGTCCTTAGTTTCCTTCCTATTAATGAAGGGGACAAGCTTGTGGCAGACAGTGGTGTTATCCAACAATTAAGCAGGTAACAAGGTATGAAAGTATCTATGGTACCTCCAGATATTCTTTAGTACCCTCTTTAAATGACTGAATTGCCCATTCAGCTCACCCATTTGATGATTGATGGTAAGGTGTGGATGTAACGTGTTGCTGTTTTGCTTCATAAATCTTTGGAATTCCACACTAATAGAAGAACTTCCACTATCTGACACAAGCATTTTAGGTAAGCCATGGCTACTAAAATTGGTCCTTAATTTTTTTATGGTGGCTTCGCTAGTGGACGTATTCCTGGGGTCGACTTCTACCCATTTGGAATGTGCGTCCATTAGCACTAAACACATTTTTTCAGGAATGGTCCAGCATAATCAGTACCTGCTCTCCTCCAGAGCTTCTCCGGCCACTCCCAAGTATGAAGTGGAGCCATTGTAGAAGATTTGTGACTCTCTTGGCAGATAGGACAGGATTGTACCTTACTTTCCATATCAGTATCCATCTTTGGCCAGCACATGTAACTCCAGGTGGTCATCCATGATTACTTCCTGTCCTTGCTTTGGAAAGATGAGCCCTACTCCCCATAATACATACCCATCTTGCACACTAAGTTCACGGTGTTGCATATAATAAGGTGCGAGCTCCTGATCAACATCTCCTTAGCACAAAGTCTCTAACTTTTGCAAGTTACCCGTTTGTGATTTTACCTGTAAGGCTGTCACTGGAGGTTTATCAAAATAGTCCATTAGTAATACGGTCTCTTCGCTTTTGTCTCTTTCGTATGTCTCCAGTAAAGGCAAACGACTTAAAGCATCTAGCATCTGCATATCCCAAATTCTTACCCGCTTTGTGTACAATGGTATAGTCATAGGGTCTTAATGTGACTGCCCATCAGACTGGGATACAAATCCAGTTGTTTTCTCTGACCCATCCTCCATCCGGTGAGTTAAAACAGCTCCAGGTCTATAAGGCAATGAATGCATCACAAGTCAAGGTCAGTTCTTTGTCAGCTTGATAGTGGACGAGGACTTCTGCGGACTGCAGCAATAGTTTAGACTCCTGAAATGCTTGTTCCTGAGCTGATCTCCAATACCATTTAATCCCCTTGTTAAGTAACATACCCAGAGGCAGTAGAAGTGTGGATAAATTTGGTACAAACATACAGTATGATTCAGCAAGCCGAAGTACGTCCTCAGCTCTGAAACGTTCCTAGGTGCCGGGGCACCCTGAATGGCTTTCACTTTATCTCTCGTTGATTGTCATCCCTGGGAATCCGCTTATATCCCACGTACATCACTTTATGAGCCAGGAAGGAACACTTATCCCATTTTAGGCCCAGACCTGCTTCCTTTGCCCTGCTTCACACTTCTGCTAAACGTTGTAGATGTTCTCTATCTGTGGTACCTGTGATTACTACAGCATCCAGATATACTCCCACACGAAGAATTCACGGACTCAATCCCCCTCCATGGTTCTTTGGAAACCAGCAGGTGCTGAGGACACACCATAAGGCAACCGATTATATTTTAACAGTCCTTTGTTTATGGTGACATACTGCGTGGAATCTTCTTCCTGGATGGTCTGTTGGTTGGCAGAGCTCGTGTCTAACTTTGCGAACAATTGGCCCCCTGCTAAAACTGCAGACAGATCCTCAGGTTTTTGGAACTGGGCACTGTTCTAATTGTGAAACCCTATTTACAGTCCATTTATAGTCCCCATGTATGTGCATGGAGCAATCCAACTTCAACACTGGTGCATCCCGTTCAGAAAACTTTACAGGTGCAATAATTCCAGTTGTCTGTAGTTTTTTTTAACTCAATTCCCTCTATTTGTTTCGTGGCCCAGCATACAGATCTGGGTCTGAAATAACAAGGTGTGACATTTGGGTTTGCATAAATTTTAGTAGTAGCATCTTTTAAAGGGCCCAGGTCATCTTCTGTGTATTTAAAAGAGTTTCCAGAACTAGATCATCTTCTGATTTCAGGTGACCTTTCCAATCCAGGGAAAGCCAACCACCCTCTACTAAGCAGTTTAGGGCCAGTGCCTGCAGCTTGGCTCCAGTGGCAAACCTTCATACTGGTGGCTTTCAGTATCTTTACTACTTCTCCAGTGCATAGTTTTAATTTTATCCTACGTGTCTGCAATGGAGGTGGTTCACTACCATTCCACATGGTGTCGTACACTTCTTGGCTCATAACACTCACGCTCCATCCCGTGTCGAGCTCAAATCGTACATTTTTTCCATGTACAGTCAGCCTGAATGGGACCTACTTGAGGAATATTTGTTTCTGTTATGCTATAAGCTACTTCCCCCTCCTCTTTTTCACTACTTTCCTCCTCGAGTACATGAAAGGTAGCATGGCTATGAGGCTGTTTTTAATGATGGGGGGGGGTGTCCGCTTTCCTGGTTCTGGTTCGACACACTCTTTGAATGTGCCCAGTCAATCTGCAAATGGGACATTTTTCATTCTAAAATCTGCCGACCATGTGTTTGACAACATTCTCTGCGAGCTAATGTTTCCCAGGCTGCCTTGCACAGTACCTTGTGTTTCCTGCGTGTTACTTCCATCTCGTACATCCAGGCTCCTGTTGGTTGTGTTTGTAACTCCTGTACATTTCTATTTGCAGATTCCCCAGCCTGGGCCAATTTCAGAGCTGTTGCAAATGTTAATTGTGGTTCAGACAGCAATCGCCTTCGCATTTTGTCATCATTAATGCCACAAACTAATCTGTCTCTAAGCATTTGTGTCAGAGTCCCATGGTAATTACAATCTTGAGAGAGCTGAATCAATTATGCCCAAATTCCCCTATAGTCTTCCTGGATTTCCTTGACCTAGAGTTAAACTTAAATCATTCTGCTGTTTCACTGGGTGGTGGGTTGAAATGGGTTTTTAAAAGATTGACTGGCTTATCAAAAGTTTAATCTCCAGGCTTTTCAGGGGTTACCAGGCTTCTCAGTAAAGTGTAAATCTTGCCCGCCACACTGCTGAGCATGATAGCTTTCTGCTGACCGGCATCTGCAATACCATTAGCAGTGAGAAAATAAGATAATATTTTGCAGTATTCTTCCCAAATTTGGTGTTACACAGTAAATGGTGAAATAGTCCCAAGTGTTGCAGCCATTCCCCCCTGTATTTGTACGGGTTTGTAGGCCTTACGCACCGATGATTTCCCAGCCTTCCTTCTTTCTTTTCTCTTTCCCATTCTGGCGAGTTCAGCTCCACCTCGTCGCCACGTGCTGTAGTGTAAACCAGACGTACTCCAGAGTCTTAGAGCAGTAACAGTCTTCCTGTTCCGGCGACACGCATCTGACTTGGGAATAGCTCCGCAGACCCACACTTGCCAACGACGCACAATGGAATCCTGCAACCGCCACCCGTTTCCTTGTTGAACGATCTGCCTACTCCCCCTGCCCAGTGGCTGGTTTATTATGCACCTTATACGAGTTTGTAGTGGCTGTGGAGAGATTCTTTATTGACCGGTAGGGCTCTAGGATCTCCAGTGATCTCCCTGTGCGCATTCTCCCAGGGCTGCAGAGGGCCGTTTGAGTGAGCCCAAGTCATGAGAGATGTTCTAATTTCTTCCAGACAGTAACGACTCCCAAAGGAGCTTGGGGATGGCAGGATTGCAGTGCAGTGGTGTGGCTGGCTCCAGCCGGGTGGCGCAGCTGCCAGTCCCGCTTCTCTGAGTGGCATGGTAAGGGGGTGGGGAGCGGGGGGGTTGGATAAGGGGCAGGGAGTCCCGGGGGGGGGCAGTCAGGGGACAGGGAGCAGGGAGCAGTTGGATGGTGTGGAGGTTCTGGGGTGGGGGGGCATCAGGGGACAGGAAACGGGGGGGGTTGAATAGGGCATGGGAGTCCCAGGGGGTGGGGGTGTGGATAGGGGTCGGGGCAGTCAGGGGACAGGGAGCAGGAGGCGGTTGGATGGTGTGGAGGTTCGGGGGGGGGGCGTCAGGGGACAGGAAACAGGGGGGGTTGAATAGGGCATGGGAGTCCCAGGGGGTGGGGGTGTGGATAGGGGTCAGGGCAGTCAGGGGACAGGGAGCAGGAGGCGGTTGGATGGCGCGAAGGTTCTGGGTCGGGGGGGCAGTCAGGGGACAGGGAGCAGGGGGTGTTGGATAGGGGGTGGGGTTCTGGGGGGGCAGTCAGGGGACAAGGAGCAGGGTCGAGGGTTTCTTTATGGGGTCAGTCAGGGGGCAGGAAGTGGGAGGGGGCAGATAGGGGGCAGGGGCCAGGCTGTTTGGGGAGACACAGCCTTCCCTACCAGGCCCTCCATACAGTTTCGGAACCCTGATGTGGCCCTCGGGCCAAAAAGTTGCCCACCCCTGCCCTAATCGCTCCTGACGTGCTCCTTATGTGGCAACACCCAGAGATTCCCCCAAGCCAGGAGAATCTTTAGCTGCCTACTGAGAGGAGCTTTATGGTTCCTGTGCACACATGCCCCCAGAAGCACTAAGGGGCATTGCTGGGGACAGGATGTAACCAGATCTCTGCTTCGTAATATGGTCTCTCACCCCTGCCAGCTTTACCCCGGGGTAATTCCTCAGACCGCAGGGGAGCTACTCCTGATTCACACCGGTGTGACGTGAGAGGAGAACCAGGCCCAGGGTCTGCCTAAGACTTAGGCCCAGGTCCTCAGCTGTTGTAAGTCAATCTTTCTCCAGTACAGCCAGTGGGGCTACACCTCTTCACAGGATCTGGCCCCTAGCCTGGTCTAAGCTGGCAGTCAAGGAATGAAGCATAATCGTCCCCTCACCACGGCTTTTTACTCCTGACAATTTCCTTTTCAGGCTGGCTACAGGGTTCACACGCTGCATCTTGGGTTCAAACTTCCCCAGGTGGGGTTCATCCCATGTAGAGGGCCAGGACAAGAATAATGCATGATTAAAGACCCACTTAGCTGGACTGAAGGGCAGCTCAGGCCTGATGACTGCAAAAGGGAGACATTCACCCGGTGCTCAGACTGCACTGCGTGATGTCCAAACAAACAGGAGGTGTAGCCAGTTCTCTCCTTAAAACAAGATACGGTCATGGTACGCCAGCAACGTCTCATTTGGGGTTTGATCCTCAGCTGGTGCAGGACGGAGCAGCTGCACTGTCCCCAGTTTACACCAGCTGAGCCTCTGGCGCATCAGCTCCTAGTTGTAGAGTAACTGCCATGCAAAAGGGCTTGTTGATCAGCCAGCAACTCATCAACTGGCCTTCCTCCTCCTCACAGAGTGAAACTTATCAGCACTTAGCCACATTGCATTTCCCACAGGCAGGAAAGCCAGAAGGAAAACCCGTTTGTTTCAAATCATTTAATTGATAGTTGAACTCTTGCACCGCTGGAAACTGTGGTTTTAACTTTAGGAATTGGGGACTAGAGCCCCAGCTGGCATGAACTGATTTATTTCCATCTAAGTCAGTGGAGCTGCACTGATCTGAACCAGGTGAGGATCTGGCAGTGGGAATTCTTGGAATCATAAAGAAGCTGTTTAGGGCAGGGTGTGATGAAGAGAATAAAGCTGGTTGGGAAATACTGAAGGAGGAGAAAAATTTGACTCACACACACACATTCACTCTCACACACACACTCATACATGCTCTCTTTCACACACATACATCCACACTTATACACGCTCATACATTCACACTTACACACTCATTCTCACACACATTCACTCTCACGCACATTCCCTCACTCACACACAGGCATACACTCACACGCACGCTCACTCTCTCAGATGCACACTCACTCGCACACTCATGCACTCACATGCTCTCACTCACACAGACACACACTCAAACACGCACGTTTGCAAACATTTTTGCAGGTTACACAATAAAATTAATTCACGGCTTGAATCCAAGTCTTTCAGCAATGCAGCACAGATCCCTACCACCAGAGCTAACAGGGTAAATCCATTAGCAGGCAGCGTTACTAGGCAGTTATCTTCTAGAGAAGTGGGTGTTAGAAGGTGACAAGATACACGAGTGCGGGTTTGCGGACTATAAGTGCAGTACGGACCTGCATTAATGACAGAGCTACAGAGCAGCCACAAAGTTATTTGGCCCACACCCTCAAAGATATTTAGGTGCCTATCACCCATTGATTTCAATAGGAGCAAAGCCCCTCAATAACTCTGAGGATCTGGCCTACTGGACAGATAAGGCCGGAGTGCATGCCTAAAAGGACCTCAGGAACATGCTACTCAAGAACATGCCTGCTCAGACCTGCCCATTCCCCACCACAGCCCTACTCTTTTGTGACCCTGTATTGTTGCAAGCCAGGTGGGCTGGGTCATGCAGATGTGGCTTCTGCTGCTCACGGAGCACTACGCTTCGCGTTTGGTCTTAATGGCACCTGCCTCTCCGCTCCAGCGTGCAGGGGGACAACAGAAATAAAAGCAAGCCAGAGAAAAGCCCCAACTGTAAATGTAATGCAGCGGGAGGACCAGCTAATGGGAGGGCTGCCAGGCAGCAATTCTCAAGATCAGGCACACACGAAAAATTAAACTTCGCAGCAACAGAAAAATAGGGTTGGCCACGGATCCTGAGCTGGTTTGAATCAGTACTGCCAGGCTGATTTCAACTGAGCTATGTCAGTTTACACCAGCTGAGGATCTGGCTAAAAGAATGTAGACTACAGACAGAGGAAAATCAATGTATTTTCTGTATGTATGTGAGGTACTTTTATATGGCCGCCATCACGTATGAGCACCTCACAAGCTTGACTGTGTTTATCCTCACCATACCCATTATACAGATGGAACTGAGGCACAAAGAGTTAACGGTATGTCTAAACTGCAGCTGGGAGAGTGGTGGTTGCGGCTTGGGCTCTCAAGCCTGTGGGGTTGAGTGAGCTTGAGATCTGCAGTGTAGACATATCCTTGAACATGCCCAGATCAGACATGAAGTCTGTGGAGAAGCAGAGATTGAACCTGGTTATCCTAATTCCTAGGCTACCGCCTTTAACCACGAGACCATCCTTCCTCTTCAGGGTCAACGGGCCAGTGACAAGTAAAATCCCATTTTATCGGGCATCTCAACTTCTGGCTGAGGCTGCCTGGTTTGCTTATACATTAGGAGACCTTATGGGCATCTGTCATGCACTTCCAACCTCTGGAAAGGTTTTCAGTCAGCTAGGATAAGTAACTACATCAACTGAGTCAGATTGTAACACTGGAGGGTGTTTATTCGGTATTGTTATTGCTGCTGTTGTTTTGTGGCCTTTATAAAAAACAGTGAGCTTCGGAACAGGAAAAGCCACTTTATTGCATTTCAGGGGCGCAACTGAGATTTGGGATGTATGGCATGTTTAGGGTGAGTCAGTCAAGCCCCGGGGATATGGGATTTTGCAGAATACGGTCATCGGTAGGGTACTTTCATCGAGAGAAGTGCTGCTGGGGTAAACTCAGCTGGATAACTTTAAAGTGCTCCACAAACTGAATTCACCCCCAACACTGAAACGCAGCCCCCTCTGTGGTAGACTGTGTCAGGGGATGCATCATACACTGTGCAAGACTGGGAGATGATCTTGAGATTAAGATGATGGGCTGACCTTCAACGATCTGGATTCACTTCTTGGTTCTGCCACAAATTTCCTGTGTAACTTTGAGCAGGTCACTTAATTTCTCTGTGCCTCAGTTCTCCGGTTGTACAAAGAGCATAAATGATACAATCTACATGAATGAGACAGATGAGGAAAGTCAACACTTTGGTACAGCACCTACCATAATGGGGCACTGGTCCTGGCTGAGACCTCGAGTGCAGCTGTAATAAGAGAAAAATCTTTTTTACCCAAAGGTACGTCGGCAAGCCCTATGGCTTATAGGCAGTGACACGTGGCCTGTACAGAGCACAGCAGCCCTCCATTGTTAACGTCCCATCCAAAAGATCTCCATACAGAAAAAACAACTTTCCTTGAAGGACGAGCTGGTCCTGGTGGTATTCAAACCGACAGCCACAGGAAGGTCAGCTAAGGCAACTGCACGTGTTGGTCATTAGGAAGGTGTATCCGTAGCCTGTCGATGAATGAGTTAAGGATGTGGAAGTCACTCAGATGTGTGGAGCTGCAGCCCAAGAGTGCATTTTATTATACCACTAGGGTGACCAGATGTCCTGATTTTATAGGGACAGTCCCGATATTTGGGGTTTTTTCTTATATAGGCTCCTGTTACTCCCCACCCCCGTCCCGATTTTTCACACTTGCTGTCTGGTCACCCTATATACCACTGACCCACTGAAGATGCCATTGGTTGCCGTGTATCCAGGTTGCTCAGAGCTTTCAATGAGAACTAACAGCTTTATTGACTTTATCCAGTTGAGCCTAAGGGCGAGAGTCAACCGAAACTCCAGCCCTCCTGTTGTACCATTAAATATGTCTCATGTAAACTCTGAAGTCTTGGCAGTTCCAAAAACCTGGTCAGTTCCATGGAGGAGTTCTTGCAAGAAAGAAAAATGTGCAAGCAATTGCACGCTTACTGTTCTGTGCAAAAAGGACTTCATTGTGTCTGAAATGCGATCTCTTTTTTCCCATCATCCCCGCTGAGTGATATGCAAGCAGTACCAGTGGTGAAAAGAAAATTTGATTTTTTTAACATTGGTTCAGATGTCGTGATCTCATGTCATATTCTAAATAACAGAAGCAAGGATTTATTTTAAGGTATTGGGCCAAAACCTTAGCAGGTGTAAATCACTGCAGCTCTGGATTTGAGCTGTGGATCTGATACACGGATTTTATCTTGTTCGTTTAACAAGACCAACTTCACCTCAGGCATTGTAATTCACATGCCCATGTGCTCCGTAAGGGCCCGATCTTGCCAGCCAAGGCCACTCACCACCTCAAAGCAGGTGCTCAACACTAAACCTGGGGGAAATTTTCTGGCTGAAACTCTTTTGGGGCAAAAACTGCAGATGCCGTGACAGCAAAGCATTTCACAAATGTGTGCCGTTTCGCTGAATTGTTTCAGCCAAAAAATTTTAAAAAAAAGAAAATCTGAAAAAATCAAAATGTTTCCTTTTGACATTTTCAAAACCAAAACTTTTTGGTTTCTGGCCTGGCAACAATTTTTTTTTTTTTTTTAGAACTTTCCTTCTTTATTTATGAATAAACAATTAGAAAACAAAAAAAAATGCTTGAAACGAAAACTAAACATTTTGTTTCAGGTCAAAGGGACCGTTTCCTCTGACCCCGTTCAAATTGAGGGGTTTTTTTTTTCCTTTCAATTCACCGAAAAGTTTCATTTTTGGTTCCAGCCAAAATATTTTCTCACCCCTGATTTTTCTGAATTGCCAGCAAACTAAAACAAAATCTGATTTTCACACAGCTGCACTCAGCACTTCTCAGGATTGGGCTGTTCGGTGAGCTTCTGCAGCCCTAATAGTGGTGGAGTGTTCTGCCACGGGGTCAGCGGGGATCCGGCCGAAACACGCTGACCTGGATTCAGGCAACGACACAGCCAGACTATCGTCTAGTGTCCCTGGGCTACTTCCTACTACCCCTTCGTTAGGTATCTCAGCTCCGTGGGTGTCCTCTGTTCCCGCCGGGGGATACAGCCAGTGGCAGTCCCAGCAGCTCCTCCATGGACTCGGGCGCTGCCAGGTTCGGCAGCAAAGTCAGAGGCCTGCAGTGAGCAAGATACGTCTGTCTCCTTCCCCAGCTCGGCTCCAACTGAGCTGGAGACTCTGCCTTTTGTACTTCCTGTCCCGCCCCTCAACTTCTGGTGGGAGGGGCTAGCCCAGCCTGGCTCCACCCACCAAGGCGCTGAACGTGGTTCCTCCCGCTCTGGCTCAGAGGGAGGCCACACCACCTCACGACAAGCTGCGACTAGAACACGGAGCTGGGATACCAGTACGAGGGCTGAATTCTGGTTTTATTTCCTGTGGGCTCCGGGTACAGAATGGCACTTTCCTTCAGAAAAGGATCACGTGGCCGGCAAAGGAATGAAAGAAGCAACGCACAGGTTTTGTAGGGGATTGTTGCAAAAGTGATTTTACGACTCCAAATGCCAAGAACATTTCTCCTACTCTGAAAGAAGATTATAAAGCTCAAATTGTAGCACAAAAAACCCCCGCAACCACCAACAACCAGGGAAATTACCCCTTGCTCCTCAAGGTGATGAAAATTCCATGCTGTGCATGCTTGGATCTTCCCTTGACATGACCTTGGGAGCAGGGCTCAAGGGCAGAGCTCAGGCGTGACTAGATAGGGGAGTGGCCTTTGGGAAAAGGGAGTGACATGACTGGATACATCCAGAGTCAACGAGGACACCAGTGTGATTTGTGAACGACCGAGCTTTCCCAAAGCGACCAGTGATTTTGGGTGCCTCGATTCTGGCTGCTTAGACTGAGATACCTCAGCGGGGTCTGATTCTCAAAGGGCAGGTGGGTGCTAAGCACTTCCTGAAAAACAGGCCTCTTTAAGGTGTCTGGAGCTGGGCAACCAAACTCAATCGTCACTTTGGAAAATCTTGGCTTTTATTTCCTGAGCTATCGTCAGTTGAAATCCTTCCCTGCCACATACTAATAAGTCTGGGTGGTTTAAATAGCACAAGGTAGCTGGATCAAATGCTTAAGGAGCTACGCCTACAGTATGAAGTCTCTTGTTCTCATGCTAATTGCTAACCAAAATAAACAACTTCTAGTCCATTGGCCCTGCACCGGGAAGTGCACCAAGTTGTTAAGATGACTCATTCCCTCCTTATGCAAACTTTATCAAAAGGATGCTGACCTGTTTTCGGGAAGAGTGAACACGGGGTGTAATTTTGCTTTTGCTCTTTCAAATTGAGCTCTAATTAAACTTTGCAAAATGACCCTGTATGTCCCTGGAATATTGTTTGGGTTGATGTTTCGCTGATAAACAGAAGGGCTGCTTTCTATGAAGAGGACCATTTCACCCAGTGTGAAGCCTCAGCTTGCTGAAGACAGACAGACAGACAGACAGAGAGAGAGGTGTCCTGTTTTCTGAGCAATAATTTGGTCCTCTGGTTTTGACATTTCTTGGGGTACTCGGGATTGTGAGTCCCCCTGCCTCCAGCAAAAGAGAGAGATGCTTGTGCTTAACTATATGTCTGTTCCCTGATGCCTTCAGCCTGTGAGCACGCCTCTGGGCAATGCCAGCCCTGTCTTTGCCTTGCAGGTTAACAACAGGTGCACCCCAGTCCGTTCCCCTGTAGTGTCCAGCCCCTTATTCACTGAGATCCTGTTGTCATTAACATAAACACGCTGTCCATTTACTTCCTAGATGCAGGATAAAAGGGTATTTTCCTTGCCTTCTCCTTATACCCCTAAAATTCATTGTTTGTCCCTAGAGCCAAGAGGATCAATGTAGCTTATTCTCCAGTATGTGCCTACCTGCTGACTCCCAACCGTCCCTCCACCCCGCTCCTCCCGTTGACTTCATATGTAAATATGGCTTCCATTATGTTGGCTTCCAATGCTTCATTTGCACATGGGCTGAGAAAGATGGATGGATAAACCTCTTTTATCTGGCAGGAAACCTGTTTGTCAACTCTGCCTTGATACAGACTTTAGGAACCTTTTTTTCAGTATACACATATAATTCCGTACATCCGATCTGTACGTACATTTCCCAACAATACTAATGATCAGCCTGACTCTGGCTTTCATTCACGACCCGGTAAGGTATTCTCTGATGAACCAGAATGTTCATACCAGGATCTGAACATGCCTGTAACCCCCCTTGCCAGTTGGCATTGAGGGGTTCTTAGGGTCACACTGGTTTCACTGTTAATCTATTTAAGAACAAGTTTACTGCTTCATAAAATGGGGAATCAGTGCTATTGTCCTATAAACATCCTCCAGCAGCAAGAATTTATATTCCTGTCACTTCTAATGGCAGCTTGTACCCACTTGGGACATCTGACCTCTCATTTGTGCCCATGATGGGATCTTAGAATTGTTGGTGCACCATTCCAGCAGGAGACCTGGCCTGCTCTGGGCTGCTGACTCAACAATCAGTCACCTTAATGGTCAGACCCATACCCTGTGAAAGCACTGACAGGTAGTAGCCTCCTCAACACCAATAACTCAATCAGTTTCAAACAAAGGGGGGCATTCTCTGGCAAATCACAAGCGAGAGAGAAAAGAGTATCTCCATCTGGCAAGGGCATGGCAACAGGCAGCCTCAAAGGAGGACTGTAAACCTAAAGGAAGATGATGATCAGCAAACCCCATTCTGATCTGCCACCCATTTAAGGCTGGTGCTGTTCCCATAGTCTTCAGTAGGGTTACCCCTCATTGACACCAGTGTGACTCAGATCAGAATCAGACCCAGTCTCTTTAGACTAGCTCTAAATTCTAGCCTTCCTGAGAAGTGAAAGATTAACTTGTCTTAAACAAATCCGGTCTCATCCCATCAGGAGACACACTCCCAGGGAAAGGTGCCTTGTTTGATAGAAAAGTCGCCATTTCGTGTGAAAGGCTTTTTTGACCCCTGTTCAGGTAACCAGTTTATAGCAGGTGACAAACTACCAGTCCACATTAGCATTTGATTGCATTACCCTTTGAATCAAACACAATTAAATGGACATCTTCCTTTTACAAACATACCTGATTAAGTTATATTCTCGGGAATTATTCATTTCCTCCTTCCTGTAAACAGTATACACTAATGTATGCATGTTACAACCCCCGCAATCCCTCATCTCCCTTATTAGCTTGGCTGAGAGCAAAGGGACTGTCATTTATCCATCTGTTCAACTAGATCCCAAGAGATTGGTTCCCTCGGAGCAAAGTGCAGCAGCATCAGAATAATTCTTAGGATTTATCTAACACCTTACATGGCCAAAGAGATTTATAAACAGCACCCTTTGCAGAAATGTATATATATTTCCTCACCCTATTTTGCAAATACTTTCACTTAATGCCTCTTTTCTTTCAGTTTTCCTGCCATGCACAAATCAATCCCATTCAAAGGTACAAAGGGCAATTAGGGAATCTAATTCCCACAAAGAGTGACTTTGGAGTTGGGCACCTGACTCCCCTTTGTGCCTTTGGAGTTTCTGCACTGCAGGCTGACTGAAGAGAGGCTTGTAAGAGAAGCAGGGCAGTCAAGGGAGCCTGCAAAGGGCAAATAATTGGCTTATCTTGCTTCCTTATGATACTGGCACATGTATGTAGCCCCCCGCCGTTCCAGGCCTAACTGTGGACACGGGAACTTCACCCCCACACACATACGTTCCCAGGCTGAATGGGAAGCGGCGTGTGCATGGACAGTATCTGTACACACACACACACCTGAGGACGAGAGACAGGAGGGAAGGATGGGGCACCATGGGAGAGTTGTCACCTCCTCCATTCAGCCTGGAGATGGGTGGATTCTTGTGCTCCTCACCTACTCTGAGCCCTGAATAGGCACCAGGGAAAGATTTTTTTATCCCCATCCCCCCACTTTTCCATTTAGGCCTGGTGGAAGATGGGATGCTGGGATTGTTCAGGACAGGGACTGTCTCCCACCATGCACTTGTACACCCTCTGGTGCCACGGGGCCCTAATCTAGGTCGGGCACTCTCAGTGCACCGTGAGAGTCCTGATGGCCCGAAAGGATACAAATATTATTCCTCTCCAGGACGCTGGCTTGAATTTGGCCATGATCGTCAAAGCCCCAGCGTGCACGTCTTTTGGTGGGTCATGTACAGTAAGACCGCGGCTGAGCGGGCAGGCATCCATTTCACACACTGGCACCAGCGTTGGCAGCTCTCCTGGCAGAGAGCTCATGGGCTCCCTCTGGATTCAAGCTGATGAACGTTGGCAGAGCAGGGTAGGGGTGTGGATAAAGGGCCTGATCCACAGCCCACTGATGTCAGTGTGTAGCCCCCACACCTTCTGGGTGTGGGGTTCTGTCCCATCTAGTGGCACCAAGACCACTTAGAGAGAGAGATAAAATGAGTCTGCTCTACAGCCTTAGCTAACAGCCAGTTAGTTTTTAGCTCATGCGGCAGAGGCTCATGCACCAAGCTCCAGAGGTCCCAAGTTCAATCCTGCCCACCGACAACCAGAGTCTGTCAGTGGTATAAGTGGAAAGTCTCCTGTTGATTGCAACAAGCTTGGGATCAGGCCTGGATAGAGGACGATAGGTGCCAGAGCTGTCAGAGCTCCAGATTCATTCAACAGTTTTTTTAGCGCACTGGATGTAGCAACTTCAGCTTGGAAAGTAACGAATTCTGCGGACCTCACCTCTCGCAGAAGCCAGAGGAATCTGCTGACTCAGCAGAGCAGTCACATTCCACAAGGACCGATGGTAACTTTACCTTTTGGGTGCCCCCGAGTTCCCGTTTGGCCTATAATTTAAGATGACTCAGCATACGCAGATGGCCGAGGCAGGATATTTACCCTGCAGCCTTGACTGTAAAATAAAACGGAAGCTCTTTATCTCCAGGGGCAATTGCAAGTAAGGGAATATTTTCTGCACTGAGGATTTAGGTGATTCTACAGACCCCTGTTGGGAACTGCTCCATAGCCCAGTAAAATTAGTGGATGCCAGACCCAGGAGCCTTGATGTGCAGCGTTCCCTCTGAAATAAACCTTTATTCCCACCCAGTGTTCTCCCCCACTCCCAAGATAAGCTCCTATCCCCATGTTATGTTCTGGAGAACTGCAACCAGGAGGTGCGATTGCACAGGTAGGCACACCCCAGCTAGCTTTGACCTAGCTAGCTCCAAACAGCAGGGAAGCTGTGGCAGCGAGGACTAGCCACACAAGTATGTACTGAGGGTCTTCGGTGGGCTTGCAGCCCCTGGCCACTGCAGCTTCATTGCTATTTTTAGCCAGCTAGCTCAGGGCTACCGCCTGACACTGCATTCACACCTCCCGACTGCAGTGTAGATGAACCCTAAAGACTTGCCCAAGTTGGTTGGGCATGGAATGGACCACAGGAAGTCCCCAGCTTGTGCACTAACCACTGGGACATCCTTCCTCAAAGCCCTGCGCCATGGGCGCCGACTTCCCCGCTTTCCCCTGGGTGCTCAACCCCCACTCTGCCCCCGGCCCCACCCCCACCCCACCCCATCCATGCAGCCCCACCCCTGCCCTGCCTCTTCCCATCCCTGCCCCACCCCTATTCCAACCCCTTCCCCAAATCCCCACCCTGGCTCTGTCTCTTCCCCGCTGGGCCTCGTCTGTCAGATAACGCTAGCCATAGGCGCCGACTCCATGGGTGGTCCAGGGCTGGAGCACCCATGGGGAAAAATTAGTGGGTGCTCTGCACCCACTGGCAGCCAAACACCCCTCACTCCCTGCCCCTTCTTCTCCTCGCCTTCCCCCCCCCTGAGTGCACCATGTTCCCGGTCCTTCCCCTCCCTCCCAGCATGCCGCCAAACAGCTGTTTTGCGGCGGCCGGGGGGAAGCACTGGGAGGTAGGCGGAGGAGCAGGGATGCAGCCTACATTTTCTCAGTAAAAGTTCCCCACACCCCGCCCTGAGCAGCCGCAGGGTGTGTGTCCGGCCGCCTGTCTCCCGCCCGAGCCGCAGAGCGAATCACAAACCGGGGGAGGATGGGTGTTTGGCCACCTCCGGATCCGGTAGGTGTGCTCAGAGACCGCCCATGTAATTGGGCCCTTCCTGCAAGATCTCACAAGAAGGGGGAGGATAGATCTCGCTCATAACTTTTAGCCCTGTGGTTAGGGTGCTCACCGGGGATGTCGGAGACCCTTGGTTCAAGTCCCTGCCTCCACCTGAGGGCAAGAAGGGATTTGAACTGGGATGTGCCACCTCTCAGCTGAGTGCTCGCACCTTTGGGCTAGGGAATACTTTGATGCGGGGAATCCCTCTGTCTCTCCCATGGAAGCGGGTATGCTGTGGCTCGATAACTAAAGAGTCCCTGGAGCCGGGGGGAGTGGATCCTGGGTGAGTGCTCTAAGCACCCAACTACACAGTCTCTCGCCTGCTCGCTACAGTGCCACTGGGCACCTCATTCCAGAGAAGGCTCCTGGCTGTGATTCCCAAGCAGATACAGGCATATAGCGCTTAGCGCATCCCCCTCTGGTGAGCACCTCCCCTTGGCTGGCGCGTGCGGCTCTCTCCTAGCACGCTGGCTTTTGTGGCCTGCAGCCTAAGGCCCTGCTCTCTCTCTCCCCATGCAGCGTAGAGGAGCCTAGACACGTGCCTCAGGCTTCGTGCATCACAGGGATGCTCCCAGATGCCTGAAAGCATCACAACACCCACCTCCTTTTGGGCATTCAGGCCCAAGCAACATGCCCGAAGGGGCAGAGGGCATAGCCGAGAGTTGAACTCAGCTCTCCCAAGTCCCAGCCGAACACCCGAACCACAGCCAGCGTCCCCTCCCCTGCACCTCTTCAGACCCTTGTGCTGAGCCCTTTGCAAAGGGGCTGAATTGCCCCTTGTTTTACTGCTATAAAACACAACGGGCCCAATCCACACAGGTACCTCCCGATTTACAACAGCGTAAGTGCGAAGAGACTCCGGGTATGTCTATATAGCCGAAGCTGCGCACAGGTTAGTGTGAATCCAGCGAGTGTGGGTAACAATAGTAGTTAAGCCAACTCTGCGCGGGCTGACAAGTGGAGTGTGTGTCCAGGGCCCAGGCCAGACTTACACTGTTCCTCGGGCTAGGTGGGGTCAAGCTAGCCCAAGCAGCTAGCCAAGCACAGATTCTTCTGTGTGGATATATCCTCAGGCCTTACTTACCCAGTGAGTTCAGTGGAGCTTCCTTGACTGACACCAGGTGAGGATCTGACCTACAATCACAGAATCACAGATGTGTAGGACTGGAAGGTCATCGAGTCCAGTCCCCTGCACTCAAGGCAGGACTAAGTAATAACTGGACCACTGTCTAACCTGTTCTTAAAAACCTCCAATGATAGAGATCCCACAACCCCCACCTGGCAATTTGTTCCAATGCTTAACCACCCTGACAGTTAGGAAGTTTTTCCTAATGTCCAACCGAAACCGCCCTTGTTGCAATTTAAGCCCATTGCTTCTTGTCCTCTCCTCAGAGGTTAAGGAGAACAATTTTTCACTCTCCTCCTTGTAACAATCTTTTATGTACTTGAAGAGTGCTATCATGTCCCCGCTCGGTCCTCTCTTCTCCAGACTAAACAAACCCAATTTTTTCAATCTTCCCTCATAGGTCATGTTTTCTAGACCTTTCATCATTTTTGTTGCTCTCCTCTGGACTTTCTCCAATTTGTCCACATCTTGCCTGAAATGTGGCGCTCAGAACTGGACACAATACTCCAGTTGAGGTCTTATCGGCTCAGAGCAGAGTGGAAGAATTACATCTCGTGTCTTGCTTACAGCACTCCTGCTAATACAGCCCAGAAGGATGTTCGCTTCTTTTGCAACAGTGTTACACTGTTGACTCATATTTAGCTTGTGATCCACTATGACCCCCCAGATTCCTTTCGGCAGTACTCCTTCCTAGGCAGTCATTTCCCAATTTGTATGTGTGCAACTGGTTGTTCCTTCCGAAGTGGAGTATTTTGCATTTGTCCTTATTGAATTTCATCCTATTTCCTCCAGTTTGTCCAGACCATTTTGAAATTTAACCCTAACCTCTAAAGCATTTGCAACTCCTCTCAGCTTGGTATCATCCTCAAATGTTATAAGTGTATTCTCTGTGCCATTAGCTAAATCATTGATGAAGGTATTGAAGAGAACCGGATGCAGGATGATCCTTGTGGGACCACTTAATATGCCCTTCCAGGGCCAGCCTTAGGGAAAAGGGTGCCCTGGGAGAACTGGTATTTTGGCTCCCCTGACCCCTGCTGCCTCCCGACCCATCACTCCTGATCCTCACTGCCTCCCAAGGCTCCCCACCCACTCCTCCCAGTCCCTGCTGCCTCCCGACCCATCCCCCCTAGTCCCCGCTACCTTTCCCTGCCATTGCCCTGAGCTCCCTTCTGCAGCTTTGCACTCCAGGCCTGCCCCCACTCCTCGCCTCTTGACCACGGTGCCCCAGTACTTAATTTGTGAAGCCCCAGCACCTCTGGGTTCCTGGCCAGCAGCCGCCGCTCTCCAGCCACCCAGCGGCCACCAGCAGCAGCGCAGAAGGAAGGGGATAGTACCACACCATTCATTCCATGCTTCCTTCTGCACTGCTGCTGGCCTTTAGAGCTGGGCACCCAGCCAGCAGCCGCCAGTCTCCGGCCGCCCTGCCCCTGCTTAATTCCACCGCTTTCATTACAAATTAAACACTGTGGCCCCTCCCGTCCACAGCGCCCTGGGCAATCACCCCTGTCGCCCTCCCCTAAGCCCTGGCCCTTCTAGCTTGACAGTGAACTACTGATTACTACCACTGCTATTACTCATGACAATACACTTGGTAAGGTGGGTTCTCCACTGGTTTACACTCAGGTAGATCTGGAGTAACTCCTTTGAAAATCCCTGGAATCATGCATATCATGCATATATATATATATGCATATCCCTGGAATCATGCATATGTTATCATTAGTTGGGGATTGGTCCTGCTTTGAGCAGGGGGTTGGACTAGATGACCTCCTGAGGTCCCTTCCAACCCTGATATGCTATGATTCTATGATTCTAAATGTAAAACCGGTGTCAGTGAAAGGAGAATCAATCCCGCTATTCTTTATAATACATGTGTCACCCACTGGGGAGTGGGTGTTACAAGTTCCCCTTGTATAGTGCCTTTTAGCTTAAGCCTTTTAGTGCTGGAGGTCCCTGGTTCAACGCCCCAGTGCGTTGGCCAAGATCACTGCCCTTTCTAAACCTCATACCATGAGCCAGATAATGTAATGGCCATTGAAGTCAACTGAGCAACAACCGTTTACACAAGCTGAGTTGCTGCCCCATGGCACCACCCCGTGCGCTTGTACCATGTTGAGTACACATTGGACACCTCCATCATATGAATAAATAAATCCTATGAAGCATGGACAATTTACCGAGCCAGATGTTAAAAAAATGAATAAATAAATCTCTTACCATGGTAACAACTACAGTGGGAAAAAAGTAACGATATCTCACTCAGCCATCCAAAATTGAGTTACTTGCTTCGAGTGAGCGGGTAAATGGGATTTTACAGAATTAATACAAACAAGTGAAGCTGTACCTGGCTGAGGAATAATGGATCAATTAAATGCCTACATTATTGTGACCTCGGAGTCACCTGTCAAATACAAGACCTTTATTACAAATGTGGAGGAAATTACCATCCCAGTGGTTAACTGCACAACCAGCCACTTCGAATGGTCAATGTGATCTAGTGGATAAAGCAATGCATGGCCTTGGGAGACTTGGTTTTATTCCCAGCTCTGCCACTGGCCTGCTGGGTGACCTTGGACAAGTCACTTCCCCTCTCTGTGCCTCAGTTTCCCCATCTGTAAAATACACTTTCTAAAGCACTTTGAGATCTGCTGATGACAAGAACATCAGAAGAGCTAGGTGTTAGTATTAATAACTCATAAGGAGAGATCAGTTTAATTTGTAATCACCAAACGGGGTGGGATATGATTTTTCCAAGGGGGTCATTTTTTATTCTATTTAATTATAAAATGTGCCTTTGCAAAAAAAAAAAAAAGAGTCAAATTATAGAATTCCACACCACAGTTTGAGGTGCTCAGATAAATGACTGTGGGAAGACTTCATTTAAAGAATCTGATGAATCATTAATTCTCCCGTGTCATACAGCAAACACCTGAGGGATGTTATTACAAGGAATGGCTGTGCCTACTTTTCATTCCTGCAACAAAATTAACTCTCCCTTCATCTCATCTTCATGCATTTTGCATTATTCATCTGGGGGATTATGAAAAGCTGGTGCCCATGCCTTCACCTTGACTGGCCAATGTCTTCTAGCTGGCGGAGGACTGCGTGAGAGGCTTTGGGATGTGGAATCCTGCCAGTCTCCCATTCTGTTTCTCGGCTTCTTTCTTGGGTGGAATCCACACCTTATGCCCTCAAAGCAGTGGGACTTAGGTCATGCCTGGACCTTGGGCTGGCCTCTCTGCCCCGGGGCAGATTCCACACTTCAGGCCACATCTGCACTGGCAACTGGATACAGGCCCAAATGCATGGTTGTGCCAGAACTCCCCTACCTTCCACATCTAAACCCCAGGAACATGGGTTTCAAGGTCTGTATGGGATGAGAATGCTAGCATGCCTGAAGGGTATGAACTTGCCTCGGGCTGGCACGGTCCCCATGCGAGGACACGGTTAAGACACGTGTACCATGCTCCGAGTTCAATAGCCCTCCAGCCCCATTCCACAATGCTCCAAACCCTTTCCTGCCTGACCCTTATCCAAACCTTTAAAGGTCCCTGTCCTCCCGTTTTCATTCACAGGAGTGAGCGGCGCTCACCACTTCACCACAGTTTGCCGCTGCACCCTTCTCACCAGCAGACGTGAACATGGAACATGCTCTGAGAGCAGCCACCCGGTCAGCCGAGCCCACCCCAGTCCTGACAAAAGTGTGGTCGGAGTTCATCGTCCTCCATGACTTCTCCTGCAGCACCAGGAACTTACCTCTGGACCGGGAAGTTTTGGAGAGGCTGGCGCAGGCAGGCAATAACCGCTCTCTGGCCCAGGGCTGGGAACGGACAAGGCACCTGAGGCTCTGGTAACAAAGGACAAAAGACTGCAGCAGTCACTCCAGGATGGTCCTCCAACATGCCCGTTCTTCAAGCAGCTGCACCAGATGCTCTCCACAGGTGCCAGGACAGAGCCTGAGGTGATGCATCCCCACCAGCCTCATCCCCACCTGCCTTATCCTCCGGCGGAAAAGGCCAGGGCATGGAGGCACTGGGGACCACTGAAGAGGAGGCTATGGCAGATCCAGAGGAGAAGGCTCTGCTGGAGAAGCACATTATCCTGCACCTCTGCCCAGAGCAACTAGGGCAGTGGTTCTCAAACTGTGGGTCGGGATCCCAAAGTGGGTCAGGACCCCATTTTAATGGGGTCACCAGGGCTGGCTTAGAATTGCTGGGGCTCGGAGCCAAAGTCAAAGCCTGAGCCCCACCAGCCGGGGCCAAAGCCAGAGACAGAGGGCTCAGGTTACAGCCCCCCACCTCCCGCCTCGGGCTGTAGCCCTTGGGCTTCGGCTTTGGCCCCCCACCTCGGGCAGTGGGGCTCGGGCTTTGGCCCCCACAACCAGGGCAGTGGGGTTCAGGCGGGCTCAGGCTTTGGGCCCCCCTCCTGAGGTCATGTAGTAATTTTTGTTATCAGAAGGGGGTTGCAGTGCAATGAAGTTTAAGAATCCCTGAGCTAGCGTGACCAGATAGCAAGTGTGAAAAACCGGGAGCTTGCCCAAAGGGACCCTGTTGCAGTCCCGGATGTGAGTGGTGGAACAGACTGGGGTCCCGCCTGCTGCAGTAGCCATTGCCAGTATCACCTCCTCCTCCGGCTCCTCCTCTTCCTGGATCTGCAGCTCACCACAATGCTGAGGTGGAGAACCCAGCCCCGGCCCCCCATGGTAGGGGTAGGCTGCAAGATTTGGGGCACTGCACCCTGCATTGGCACCTGAAACCCCCTCCCAGGGGGAGCCCTGTGACTGTGCAGGAGGGGAATGAGCCTGAGATTGTGCCTGCAGGCCAGCATGTGCATGGAGCCCAAGCCTCATGCAGGAAAAGCCCCTGTTTGTCCCCCGGAATGTTTTCCGCAGCTGTTCCCCCTTGTGCAGGGGAAGGGGAAATCAAGGCGAAAAAGACAGGGCCCTGGGCAGTGAAGTTTTAACTGTCTCTGGGGTGTCTGATCAGCTCTGTTTTCACTCACAGTTCCTTTTTTAACAATGGTCCGCGTTACACTGTGTGTTCTAGGTTCAGTAAATGCAGTACCCCCGAGGCACAGCAAGACGGATCCTAGGCTGTCTCCTGTCACACACAGAACTCCGGGATACTGCCCCTGAAACGCTAGTGTTAACCTCACATACCAGAAAAAGAAAAAGGCAGCGTGGACAGGGGTATACCCGGTGACAGTGCGTTTACCCACTTCCAGCACAACATATGTGGGCGTGCAGTGCGGGTATGGGGCATACACACGGCTCTGTACCTGGGTCCAGTTGCCAGTGTAGACGTAGCCCTATAGATTAGGGCTCCCATTCTCTGTTCTGTTACACGTCTTTGCCAGTGTAACTCCACTGATTTTAGTGGTGTAAAACTGGTATAAAGGGATGGTGAATCTAGCACAAGAGGTGGAAAACACTGGCTAGGTCCCGTCTTTTCCATCCACCTGCTAGTAAAGGATAGTTCCCTACAGTACATTCTCCAGGGCTCCGTCCTGTTTAAAGGGACAGGGCTTACACTTGCTTCCTTGGATGTCTATCTCACAGCCTAACAGAGGAAGAGGTGGCCTTGTGATTAAGGCTTTACTTCATCTGTGACACAGATGACAATACACCCTTGTTCTGTCTCATCTCTATACACTGGAAGCTCTCCAGGGCAAGGGCTGACTCCCACAACTTGTATTATTTGTCTTGTGGTGTCTGAGCCTCAGTCCTGCATTGGGACTCCATTGTGCTAAGCGCTGTACAAATACTGTACCCAAAACACTGTCTCTGTCCCAGAAAGCTTGGCATCTACAGTTCACAGCCTCAGCACCTCGCACAATTATTGTACATAATATTACTGTTACAACAGCAATGGGTTAGATTTTTCTCCCTTCTTTGTCTATCCTTAAGATCCCTGGTCAGGAGTGGCAGAAGCACCCTAAAAGTGGGGGGTCCACAGGTGCCTTAACTGTGGCCCCGCCCCCCCCCACCATGCCACTCCCCCAAGGCCCCACCCCCATGTCACCCCTGCCCCCTGATCCCATGCCCTTGTGCCACCCATTCCCCTGTGGCCCCACCCTCACACCGCCCATTCCCTCTGAGGCCCCGCCCTCGCACTGCCCCTTCCCCTAAGACCCCACCTACACCCCACCTCTTCCCCCGAGGACCCAGTCCCACGCCACCCCGTCTCCCCAAAACCCCACCCTTGCGCAGCTCTTTCCTTCCTAGGCTCCCTGGCCCACCCTGTTCGGGCACCCCTGTCCCTGGTTCTTTGAAAATCCCAGATTTCCCCTCCTAACCCTATTGTTCCCCACCAGGCTCCTCCTTCAGCAACAAACCACACACGGGCCAGAGGCCCATTCCCTCAATTAATCACAACGTCAACTATAATCAGACTCTCTGCTCAAGCTGATGTGTAATGCACTAAGGCCGTGGATGATTTTCTGCTTTGACAGCCGGTTCTTGCTACCTGACATATTGTCGGCATCTGCTGAAGCAGTAGCGCCATTTGCAACATGTCTTCCAGAAAAGATTTGCAGGAATAGACTCAGAGTGACATGATCTGCAGGTTGTTAAATGCAAAACCAGGAGTCAAAAGGTTAATTGTTCTTTCGTGCTCAAGGAAGCATTCAAAAATGAAGACAAAAAGGCAGTGCCTCATGCATGCTGCTGAGTAATTATTATGACAAGGACATACACCAGCCTGCCAGCTTTCCTGCAGAGAACAAGATTAGCACTGAATATACAGCCAAATATACTCCTTTTCTACTTGAAACCATCAGTTCTTCTGTATCCATTCTATACACTTGTAACATGCCTTGCGTCCTGTACGCCAGCATAAATCTCTGGCAGGCAAAAGGTTTTCATTACTCAAGAGGTCTTACAGTCTGCTCAGTTCCCTAAAAGATTAGCTGCTTAGGGGGAGGGATAGCTCAGTGGTTTGAGCATTGGCCTGCTAAACCCAAGGTTATGAGTTCAATCCTTGAGGGGGCCATTTAGGAATCTGGGGCAAAAATTGGGGATGGGTCCTGCTTTGAGCAGGAGGTTGCACTAGATGACCTCCTGAGGACCCTTCCAACCCTGATATTCTATGCCACCTTGTGCCATGATCCAGCTCTTACAAACTCAGCCAGGTGGCCCTTCATGTGCAGTTTGATGGAGCCCCCGCTTTAGGTGGTGCAAGATGATGCTGCTGGTAAGTCAGTAGGTGATACTTCCCCCTTCTGGGTTACCCCTGATGGTCACTGAGTCAGGAGAATATGCCACAGGATGGATCTTCCTTTGGGCTGAGATGCAAAACAAAGGTCCTGACCAGCTATGTCTATTAAAGTTCTCCTGGTACTATTGCAAGAGTGCTCACCCTGCCTAAATTCCAGTGTGGGTCATTATGGCTGGCCTGCTTAAAATATTCCCTTCATTTCAATTGGCTGCTTGATGCATCTTCAGTTCCTTTCCTCCATTGTCGTATAGAAGAATGCCACAGTTCACCCCGGGAGTGGTTGCAGCATGCCCCACTTTGCAAAGTGCTTTTAGGACCTTTCAGAAGGAAATGGTGTTTAAATGATCATGCTCTTATTATTTCTAAGCTTTCTACTGGCATCAACCATCCAGCTAGTGAAGGAACATTGCCTGTGGTGGGAGCCTAGTGTCAAAAGAGCTGCTATGAGAAACGTCAGTCTTTCTCTAATATTGGCTTAACATTTGAAGAAAATGTCCCCAGCCACACTGAAATGAATGTCTGACCAGGAGTTACATGGTCTGGAACACTGTAACTATGAATAAGCTTTTGGATTAATTTAAAGAGGGCCTCATGACTGTGAAGAACTTGGGTAAAAACAAACACATGATTAAAAGTCATCTTGAAATATGGACCTTTCAGAACAGGATGTGCTATATGAGAGATAATTGGAAAGCTGTGATACGAAGCACCAGTGCTGAATTCTGTGTTGAGCTCTGGTGTGTAGCTGCTACTTCTCAGTCAGCTGGGAACACTCTTAGGGTGAGAGGGAAAAGCAGTGAAAGTCTTTTCATTGACTTCAATGGACTTTGGATCATGCCCTTCTCCCCCACAATGGAGCAGGGCTTGCTCTAAAGCCTAGAATTTCATTATCAGGTGTACCCCACATTTTCAAGTGCTTCAGGCTGACCGAGTGGATGGCAGAACCTTGCCACGCTCCCAATTCTTTGCTTTTCATTAATTAGGATAATACATGATGCAAGGGGAGGTGGTAATAAGGGCAGGGGAAAGAAAAGGAGGCTTCCACAAAACTTCTCAGATGGCTTATCCACATGACGTTTGCAGCATGCTAGTCCCGGTTTCTTTTCTAGTGTAAATGAGGATGAATGGAATACAGCTGGTGCGTGATGGTGTGGATCATTTGTGGAGAAAATATGAGAGCAAAGTGGGTTCTGAGGAGGGATTTGGAGGAGGAGAAATAGCTTGCATAGCACATGGGGTCAGGGAGACCCTTCCAAACAGAGGGAGCATGAAAGGAAGTGGAGCAAACCACAAGGCCCAAGTAGTGGAGCACCAAAGCCTACATCTATTACACGCTCCTACTCTGCAGGGCCTGTTTGCACTATTAACCCTGCCACACAGCTGGTAAGGCAGAACCGAATCCTAGGGCCTGCGCGACAGAGGTTTGGAGCAACCGCTGCAGGTTGGAACAGGAGAAATTGAATGGGGAGGGGTAAGCACCAGACCCGAGGGTGAACCTATGTTCATCATATGCGCCTGATCCAACAGGCCTCCCCTGGGAGCCTTTCAGTGTCTTCAGTGAGAACTGGATCAGTCCCCGATCAAAGAAGGCCAAGGAGTTCAGTGGGCTCCCAGGGACGGCAGTTTAGCATTCCCTCAGAGCAGCAAAGAGCCCCCGTTGCGAAGGCCCAGGCAGCGTGCATACAATTAATAGCCTCGTGGGGATAAATAATGAATGAACCATCCCCACTCAGTCTCCCCAGTCATTCTAATTGTAAACCAGGCCGCTCACTCGGGATATCATTTCAGATCTTTTATAAGTATTGAAGTCACTGCCTTCGGTTTTCCAGAGACAGCAACAAGCCACGGACGCCCGAGCGGCTTTCAGAGCGCGCGGAGAGGCCTGGCTGACAGACAGGCCAAACCAGTACAGCCTGAGGACTGATTTGCAAGCTCAGGTAACCCAGAATACAGATATTCGCTATGATCTTCCAGTGCTGAAAAGCTGCAAGGAAGGCCAATGGGGAAAATCCATATTCGGATAGGAGGATAATACTATTTAAAAGCGTAACCTCATCCAGTCTCTTCATCCTTTCTCCCCTTGGGAAGCTTGTGATGGGGGAGCTGCGGAACTCCTATGTAGCTAGAAGCCGGAGTAAGCTGCACCCGTTTCTGGGGATGTGTACGCTGCAATGCGAGGTGCGACTGCATACCTCCGCTCGCTTTAATCTAGCTAACCCTGCTACATTAGCAATGCAGACGTGGCCACACGGGCTAGCAACATACCCACGGCTCTGGATGGGCTTGTACAGCCCAGGCTGCAGTCCGCACAGACACATCTTCCCTGCTATTTTAGCGAGTTAGCTAGATCAAAGCTAGTGCGGGTGTGCCTACCTGAGCGGCAATCACACCTTGGACTGCAGTGTAGACACACCCCTGGGTCGCTTTTTACATCAGTACAGGGCGTCTATACTAGGGGTTTCTACTGGTGCAGCTACATCAGTGCAGCTGCAGTGGTGCAATACACTCAGTGTAGACGTAAGCAGAGTCTGAAAGGGCTCCTCCCTGACAACTAGCTAGGGATGGGGAGAGAGTTCAGGAACAAATTGTATTTACATGAACACAGCTACTCTACCTAGGTATCCAGCAGACAGAAGCTGTGCTGCTCACAGTGATCAACTTTGGCGGGTACAAATCACTTTAGTACTGAATGCAGGGGTCGTGATGTGTTGTTATCAATGTTGTTATCTTTATTGTATGAGTAAAGGGGAGCAGAATTGTGCTTAACCTGTCCCAGCTGAGGGGATCACTCTCAGCTGACAGGTACTCGCTAAGCCAGGTGCTCAAATGCCAGACCCCTGTGAAAGGAAGAGGGGTGGGGAAAGGTGTCCCTGCCAGGAAGTGTGGACTCCCCCTAAGGGTCCCTGGTCTGGTTTAACCTGTTCCTCCCCACTGTTCAAAGATACAGCTAAGTAGCCTCCATTAGGAGTCTTTTGTTCTGTTAAGTGCTCACTAAGAGCTGACAATCACTAAGAGTTGGGTGGACCCTCAAGAGACTGTCCTGCAGAGGTCACAGCAGAGAGGTAGGTAGCAGCAGAAGGTGACTGATGAACGTCTGGCAAGGGCCGCCAGTGGACCAGTAAGCAGGTGGCTAGCGAGGCAGTGAGTGAACGGTGGCTGGTGAGGTGGCCAATGGAGAGGAACAGCGGCGCGCAGGGCAGCCAGTGGATAGAAACAGCAGCTGGCGAGGCGGCCAGGCAGCGAGGAACAGCAGCTCGCAGGATGGCCAACCAGCACAAGTGCTCAGATGGTGGAGCACGCGAGATGCCTTCTTCCGCCGGTGGGAGGTGAACCCACTCAAATGTGCCTCAGAACCCTGGGTCCTCTCTGACCAAGGACAACGGCCGTGAGTGGGGTATGGTGAGGGAGCAGAGAGGGGCACAGAAAAGGAACTGTTGGTTGTAAAACTCAAGAACGTGAGGCAGAAGGCTCTGCCCCACAAACTCTGGGGTGGGCGTCCTGCTCACAGTTTTAGGTTTATGAATCCTGCTTGTGGCATTTTCCCTAATTAATGTCGGGTGACTTCCCTCCTTTCATTAGAAGTTTATTTTCTACACTCAGACTCTGCACTTGCGAGTGGGGCAGTATTGTGTCTCCAAGGCACTCAAGGGTGGTGTATAATTTTCCCAGGTTATTCAAACCAGCTCTGTGTTGTATTATTGAAAAGGAACCCCTAGATATTGAACCCGGCTCCACCTGGTAGAAGGGTTACACAGACAAGCCCTTCCTCTATATTTTGCCTGCTTTTGGCTATACCTTCCATGTAAAACCATGCCTTTTAAAACTGACATAGCTCTCGTGGTGTAGAAACATAGAGGAGACAAGAATGAGTCTTTGCCTCCAGGGGCCGGGAGGGCGAGGGTGTGGGGGGATAAAGAATGACCTTGACTAGCTATATGGAGGTGAAAAAGACCTGTGCCTTCTCTCTGCCAGAATTTTACACCAAGAAAGCCAGCTTCTGAGAAAAATAATCACAGCTCTGCTTTTGTTTGCAGCACTGCCCTGACTCAAGATGCTTGTTGTTCTTAGTTCATCACAGGGACCTTATTCCAGAGCCCAGCCCCTTCCTAGCTATTAAGCAAACAGCTCTGCAAAAATACTGATGACTCCAATCCTGTTTGATTGGGAGCCCTTTTAAAAGGCAGGACATTTGCAGCTAACCTCTCTAGCCATGAGACTTCTGTACAAATTACCTGCAATTACATGCAATTACTTGATTAGATCCAAGGCATCCCATGCCTTTTACTGGAGTCAAAGCCTTTGTGATTCGTTCCATTAAAATCTGCACAGACAATTAAACATGCATTAACAGTTTAGGGACAGATCTTCAGCTGGTGCAAAGTGGCCTCTCTCCATTGCCTGCACTGGTTTCCAGATAACTGAGACGCTGACTCCACAAGGCTTATATGCAGTGATGAGCTGCCAGAAGCTCAAGAACCGGTTCCTTCACTCGCTCCGGGTCTTCGGCAGCACTTCGGTGGCACGTCCTTCAGTCCCTCCGGGTCTTCGGCGGCACTAAAGGACCCGCTGCCAAAATGCTGCTGAAGGCTCGGAGTGCCACCGGGTCAGTAAAAATTCACACGGGAGCCTCCCCAGCCGAGAGCTCAGACGGGATGGATAGGACGGTCCCGCAGGCCACATCCTGTCCGTCCCGCCGGAGTTTCCCCACCCCTTGAACAACTGGTTCTAAACCGGCTTCCAAATTTAACAACCAGTTCGCGCGAACCGGTGCGAACCAGCTCCAGCTCACCACTGCTTATATGATAAAGAAGGTTTGATGTACAAGTGAACACCATTCCCGCTGCAGCCGCTGCATTTGATTTTGTTCCCCCTGGTGTTTGCATTGCTGTTTATCATTGTTATAATGTAATAATGTACACTGGTATTGCATTACCAGCAGACGGTCGCTCATGCGACGGGCTGCAATCAATAAACCATGGGCCTGTTTGTGCTTAATGGGCATTCTGAGTCATATATCTCCATTTCGGTGTGAAGGCCATTACAGAGAGATCATGAGTTCTCCTCCTACCTTTCCACCTCCTCCGCACTGGTTAAAGCATTGTTCTCTGCTCGCAGTAACAGCAAGAAAAGCAGATCCCATCTATTGCTGCTAAGAGAAGTGAATGCGAAGACCATATAAACAGAGCACTCCATTTGCTATGCATCGCTTGCGCTCCGTCTAGGATTTGGTCTATAAAACCAGTGGTCACGGGGTGTACCTGGCCTTCATGGACCCCGTTGGAGGCCCTACTACACCCCGCCCCAGGAAGGAGCAGTGGAGGTGGGTTGTCCAGGCCTGCCTAGACAGACCTCGTGGAAGTAGCCAATCTGAGCCCAGCAGGCTCAGCTAAATGAAGGCCCAGCCCCTCAGCTGGTCAGTTCCTGGCTGGGGTCAGAGGGGCAAGGAAGGATGCTCTGCTCTGGCCAAAGGAGCTCAGCTGGCTGCATTTGTCAAAGTGAGCATGAGAGGCCCTGAGAGCTCTAGCCCTAAATTGGATGGAGATACAGGGTGTGTCTACACTGCAGTGTAAACCTGTGCTTGAACCTGGGCTCAAGGCTAACACCCCTTGCGTCTATACTACAATTGTGCCAACCCAGGGCTCAGACCCAGGGTCCCAGGAATCTGCAGGGCTGGAGAGTCTGAGCTTGAATCAAGATGGGACCCAGCATCTGAACCCTATTGCTTTGCAGTGTAACCGCAGCCCTGCTTGACTCAGGTGCTGGGAGTAATCCAGAAGTATCCCACAATTCCATGGGCAGGCCTGCCGACAGCCATTCCGGGCACCAGGGCCAGGGCCATCCCTAGGGGGGTGCAGGTGTCGGGGCAAAAGTGACCAATATGTCACTTCCAGGACCGACCGCGCTGGGCCACTTATGCCAGCCCGTGGGGGCCCCCAAAGCGTGGGGCCCAGAGCGGTCTAGGAGCCCCGCGGCCTGCCCGAGTGATTTCAAAGGGTCCAGGGCTCTCTTAAATCGCCCAGGCCCCTGGGCAATTGCCCCTTTGCTCCCTCCCCGCCCCTACCCCCCATCGGCAGGCCTGTCCATGGGACAACTTCCTTGGCCCTCTCTATCCCAACAATCTGCAATCCATTCTAGTGACAATGGAAGCCTGCCCCCCCACTTCCCCTGGCAAATGGCAGCAGGTCAGGGTTAACCCACTGTGTTCTGATCACCAATCTGCATGCACCGTCAGAGTGATAGGGGAGATTCTGACAACAGCACGATGCCGAATGTTTTTAGACCACCGCCAGTAACTGCAATATCAATTATTTTGCTTCTGGCCAAAAGCAGCCAAGCTAGTAGCAGCCGTAGCATAACTAGACAGGCCAGAAGGGGGTTACCATGATAATTGAGCATGACCCTGCACCGTCTGTTGGGCTTTCCTTTAAGCTGCAGAAGCATGTGGTTTTGAAATACAGGAAGTCTATCTATAGTTGATTTCTGATGAGTATTTGTCAGGGACCAGGAGACTGCAGACTCTGCAAAAACACATCTGTTTAACTACCAGCTTGAAACGTCATGCTTAACAAACTGCTTGCTCAACGGTTATTGGTGATTGACAAGCTATGTGGCACTTAAATAGGGGAAAAGCTCTGGGTTAGTTGGACACTTCGTGGACACATCTTAGGGTCCCCAACAGCAGATGGAAGACTGGCCACCAGAAAGCTGTTGTTGTATCACTCTGTAGTAGGTTAGCAATCGACCCATCCCCTCTGGCTCAATGAGAGGTCCCTCCACTTCACTACGTCATTGGGGCACCGCCCAGTATCAGGGAATTAGCAAATCAAGTGCCAGAGCCCAAGGCCCCTTTTGCAGATAGGGCAGCACAGCAAAGCATTCTAGGCAGCTGTGACCCTTGGGCAGGGCAGACCAACAAAGTAGTCTAGGTAGCTCTGACGCTTAGGCAGGACAGAGCAGTAAAGCAGTCTAGGGACCTCTGGCCCTTAGGCAGGGAAGAGCAGCAAACAATCTAAAGAGATCAGGCACTCAGGCAGGGCAGAGCCATAGGCAGTCTTTCACCTGACCTCCTGGCTCAGGCAGATGGCAGATGAATGCATGCCTCTGGGACTCAGGGGGATAGGCAGCCACCCCAGGGGTGGGGCAGCTGCTGTGGGTAGAGGGACCTGAGCCCCCTCTACTCCACCAGATCCCAGCCCAGGGCCCTGACAGTGGTAGAGGGCTCGGCCACTGCGTCAGCGGGGATCCCACTGAAACATGCTGACTCAGGCTCTGCAGCAAAATCAGACCAAAGTCTGGTTTCCCTGGGCTACTTCCTATCACACTCTGAGCGAGGGGCTCCACAGTCCGCGGGTCCTCTGTCTCGTTGGGGTATTCAGCCACCAGCAATCCTGGTTGCTCCTCTCTGCTCTTGGCTTCCTCTGGGATCAGGGTGTTCCTCAGCTTGGTAACAGAGCCTGGGCCCTGCAGCAGGCTTGGGACGTCTGTCTCCTTCCCTGGCTCAAGCTCAACCAGGGTAGGGGTCCTGCCTCTTATACTTCCTGTCCCATCCCTTAGCTTCCAGCATGAGGGGCGGGCCCAGACTGGCTCCACCCACTAGGGAGCAGAGAGGGGCCCCTCCCCCTCTAGCTCAGTGGGAGGCCACTAAGCCTCACTACGCACTCAAAGACCATTCCAGACTTCGGTAATTATTGATTTTGGGGATGTGCTACTAACCTGCTGGGGACGTAAGTGCTTGAAACTAAATAAAGTAAAAGCTTTAAGTTAAAACATTCTTGTGGAGGTGCTAGAAATGAATAAAGTAAAGGCTTTCAGTGAACGCACTCTTGTCTGTGTTGTTTATGCCAACCACGTATCAGACAGATGTGCTGTGCCCCCATTGATGTATTTCCTGACACCGCCTCTCAAAGAGTAAAGTTACCAAGAGCTTTGGGTTCAGAAAACCCCAGATAACAAGATAGCCTCCGGGGTTTGCTGTGGACAGTGAACTGATCAAGCCTTTTGCAAACCAAGTTGCTTCCTGATAACATGCAGGGCAACCAGGAAAGTTTTCCCACAGTGCACCACGTTCCTGGGGCTAGAGCAACCTGATTTGGGGGGGGTGGGGCACTAGGGAGGCTGGGATATGGTTACCTTGACTAGGGTCTCCACACTGCAGTGTGGATGCTGGAGCCCTAGGTTCGAGCACGGGTCAGAACATTTAACCTAGGGTTAAAACAAAATGTAAACACTCAAGCCCAGGGTTCCCTAACACGGGTCAGCTGACTTGAGTCCCTCTGCCCCTGGGCTGACATTGCAGTGTAGGCATACCCAAAAAAAAAACAAGTGGGAAGATGTCCAGGGAATGTAGCAACCACTAGTTAAAAGAAGCAGTACGCCACTACTGTTTATAGGGTCCCGGGGCTGGGTCCTGGAGTAGTGCATGGGCCCAGGTTCCCTCTCCAGCCACTGGCAAAGTGGGCTGAGCCCCAAGAAGGGGACAAGAAGCCTGAATAAAGGGTGGGATTTAAAAGGGCCAGAGACCCTGCTGAGGGTTGACTGTTTGTTGAACTCTTTGTAATCCCAAAAGGGATTTATTCATTTTGACTGTGTGACTTGGCCGGAGGGTTGAGTCACTGAAGACCCACTTAGGAAGGTCAGCAACCTGTAGGGGACGCTAGGAGCAGAGAAAAGGATTGCGGTACCACACCCAGCCACTAGAAGGCACTCAAGAGGTGAGCGCCTTGTGACATCAGTATTGAGGTGCATGGAGCAAGGTAAGCAAACTGCCACCCACGTAAGAAATCGGACTGACTGCTGCTCCTCAGCTGACCAGTTTGAAATACCCCTTTTGACATCTACCCTTCGGGAGCTTCCAACTAGGGAGTGGCGCATTTCGATCCGTTCAGGAGGCTAAACGGACAGGAACAAAAAGTGCAAATTCTGTCCTCAGAGGCACACGTGGTTCGCTGGGAAATCAGCTCAGGGCAGAAGCAGTTCCTGAAAATCAAGGGGAAGCTGTCGATTGTAAATCACTTAATTATCTCACTGCCAATTAAAAGTGCCGTATTTCTTTTGGTGAATTGGTGAGGGACAGGGCTCAGTGAACTGGAGACATTAGCCCTGGGGAGAAGTCAGCCCTGGGGAGTGACATCTCCGTTCATGCCCAGCAAAGTCCACATGCAGGAACAGCGAGCGAGCTTTTCCCAGCTGTCCGGCCATTTCAGGCTCTAGGCTTCCATGCAGCTCAGCACGGGCTGTAGTCAACAGGGTCTTAAGTGTGTGATGGGACGAGTCATAGCTGAGTCTTAAAATACCTGTTTCAGTGCTTTGGGACCATAGTGACTAGGACTCTCTGCGGTCTCGCTGATGCCTGGCCCAAGCGGGCTGCTGCTGCTCACCTCCCGTTCAACGACATGCATTCTAGTTCACACAGAACTTGGGGTGCTCCCCATTGCGGGACCAGAGTTTGGAGCAGCCCAAGCTCCACTGTGGGTAGAGAACTCACCAAGGAATGTCAATCGTATTTTGTCATGGAGTTCAAGACCAGAAGGGACCACCAGCCCATCTAGTCTGACCTCCTCACAGGCCCCCAGCACCTCCACACCCAGCCCAACCACCAGAATCATACCAAAGCATTACAGCCCTCAGGAGATCAACTCCACCCCCAGAGAACAGGACGGACTGAGGTGCACCAATGCCCGAGGCCCCTGCAATGGCCGGGGGTTGATTAAGTGAGATACACCCAGATGATCCCAGCAGCAGATCCACAGCCCCATGCTGCAGAAGAAGGCAAAAACTTACCAAGATCCCTGCCAATATGACGTAAGGGAAAATTCCTTCCCAAGCCTGCATACGGCGATCAGTTAGCTCCTGAGCAAGACCCACCAGCTATGCACCCGAGGAGGAGACTTCTCAGTACCAGACCATCAGCTCACCCCATCCATGGTCTCATATCTAGCCCTGGCCATCTCTGATGCTTCAGCTTATATTTATTTAAAGGCTTTTTCTATGCTCATCACTGCAGTATCTGGGCACCTCAAACACCTCTCCAAGGCATGGAATTACCACCCTCATTTTACAGATGGGGAGGCCAGGACCCAGAGGGTGGAATTTGCAAAAGTGTTTAGACATTTAACTCCCATTGATTTCTATTCTAACTCCCATTGAAACTGTCAAGGTTCCTCCCCCACTCTGAACGCTAGAGTACAGATGTGGGGAGCTGAATGAAAACCTCCTAAGCTTATCTTTACCAGCTTAGGTCAAAAACTTCCCCAAGGTACAAAATATTCAACCCTTTGTCCTTGGATTGGCCGCTACCACCACCAAACAAATACTGGTTACTGGGGAAGAGCTGTTTGGAAATGTCTTTCCCCCCAAAATACTTCCCAAAACCTTGCACCCCACTTCCTGTACAAGGTTTGGTAAAAAGCCTCACCAATTTGCCTAGGTGACTACAGACCCAGACCCTTGGATCTGAGAACAATGAAAAAGCATTCAGTTTTCTTACAAGAAGACTTTTAATAGAAATAGGAGTAAATAGAAATAAAGAAATCCCCTCTGTAAAATCAGGATGGTAGATACCTTACAGGGTAATTAGATTCAAAACATAGAGAATCCCTCTAGGCAAAACCTTAAGTTACAAAAAAGATACACAGACAGAAATAGTTATTCTATTCAGCACAATTCTTTTCTCAGCCATTTAAAGAAATCATAATCTAACGCATACCTAGCTAGATTACTTACTAAAAGTTCTAAGACTCCATTCCTGGTCTATCCCTGACAAAAGCAGCATATAGACAGACAGAGACCCTTTGTTTCTCTCCCTCCTCCCAGCTTTTGAAAGTATCTTGTCTCCTCATTGGTCATTTTGGTCAGGTGCCAGCGAGGTAACCTTTAGCTTCTTAAGCCTTTACAGGTGAGAGGTGTTTTCCTCTGGCCAGGAGGGATTTTAAAGGGGTTTACCCTTCCCTTTATATTTATGACAGAAACCAATAACCTAAATATCCCTTAAGCTCTATTTTAGATATCTTATATCTTAGAGCTTAAGAGACTCACCCAAGGTCACATATGAAGTCTATGGTGCAGCCGGGCAACAGAACCCAGATCTCCTAGCCCTGTCTTAATAGCAAGCAGAAGAATGGTCTTGCAGTTAACACAGAGGAAAGCCAAAGAAAATCAAGAGAAAAAAATCATTATGTATAATGTAGAGTTCTCTGTGCAAGGGCACTTAAGTACTTGTGACACTGTTCTTTGTACACGTAAAATCTAAAGAGAATCCACCATTGAAAATCACCTGGACTTCAAGGCCAGAAGGGACCATCTTGATCACCTAGTCTGACCTCCAGCACATGTGCCTGTTACCTTCATTGCATGAATTACTTCACTAAGAATTTCATTTCAAACCTGATATGACTGGCATTTATTGACCAGCTCTGGAAGATCCCAGAGATACTTTCCAGTGTATTCTTCAAGCTACTCCAGGCAGCTGTTAAACATAATTTTTTTTGGCTGAACGTAGGTTCCTGGAACTGATGCAAAAACTAGAACTAGTTGGGGGCCCGGGGAAGAAGGGGCAAAGGGGTTTTTGCAATATTTTTAGTGGAAAAATATGTGTTCCTTTTTCATTCAAAAATTTCAAAGTTTTTGGACCAGCTCTAGTAAAAACATGAGGCTAGATCTTCAGCCCCACCCCGGCCCTTTGCACCATTTTGATGGTGCAGAGAGGCCAGAAAGCCTGTGTAACCGGTCAGCTGGGAGCTGCAGCTGACCTGGGGCAATTCTTGAGTGCTACAGAGCCTGCTCCACACCCTCCCCTCCTCGGGGTGCGCTGAAGTCTTGACTGAGCATTAGGGGTGCGGCCTGGAGGGAGTGAGCATAGCTGGAGAACTGAGGCTGCTCTAAACCTCACCAGGGGTGGCAATGGTGTAGAACCAGCCTCACATGGCTCTTTGCAGCTCTCCTCCCAATGCTGCCGACCACTTCGTGGGCAGAGCATTCCATACTCTCTCTCTCAGCATAGAATGCTTTCGCTTTACTGACTAACACGGCTGCTACTCTGAAACCTTTCGCTTTACTGTTCTCCTTCCATCCTTCCCTGCCAGCACAGGTAAGATACATACGCCAGAGGTAATCTGGATACCCCTAGCCTAACCTCTCCAGCAACATAACAGAGCAAAGACATCCGAGGAAGATGCTGTCCCAGGATACATTGTATATACTGGTGAAGCAAAGGAAGACTGGCAGAATCAATTCTTACAATGGTCTGGAGTAAGTTATAAGGCAGATGCAGCTTTTCAGATACCATTTTCTGGACCGACTCAGATATCAAGCCACAAATGTGTTTTCCACCGAGTGACTTCTTTAGAAACACTCCACAAACATATGGCCCAAATCCCAACTCCACTGGCTTCAGTGGGAGCTGGATCGGGTTCACAGTTGCTTTGAAGACACTGCAGAGGCGAATTTTATTTTCTTTCTGCTTCTGGCGGCGAAATCAGAAGCGATTTGCAGTAATCAGTGATTTGGGATTCTCAGTGCCTCAGTGAGGTCAGCATGTGTTTTCTCTTCTGGATTAGCTGGGCGCTGTATGGTCTTTAACAGCCCACAACGCCGGCCTCCTGTTTTCCGAGAGTGCTTGTTTTTTCTTACAATCTTTTCTGTTTTCCCTCTGTAAGCCCGGGTCATTGTGCTGCTGATCTTCCATCGGCAGCGAACTCTTCCCTCAGAACCCCCCAACATTTGTGACATCAGCCAAGGTTCTTTGCTAGAAGCACCATGTGCTTTAAGGGCACAGCACGCATCCCACAGACGTATGTGTTGTTAAGAAAAACACTCCATGGGACTGATGTTGAACCCTCCAAAAATTAAGACCTGGGACCTGAGTCTTGGCTCTGTAAGGCAATTCAGTTCAATTAACGCAGTGGAGCATTGCCAATTTACAATTGCACGTGCTCCCTGGGGACTTTCTCATTAGAGCGGGTTGGGAATTTTTCTATGAAACATTTTTTCTTCATTGAAAAATGCAGATTCTCCTAAGCTGAACTCGTTAGTGAAACAGGACTGGTTTGGGCAAATTTCCCAACTTGAAACAAAATTTGAGAACCAAGTTTTGAAATTGTCTGCAAGTCCCGTTCTGACATTTTCAAAACAAACAAGTTTCAGATTTTTTGTTTCAGAATGACATTTTGTTTAGACATTTACCTTAATTTACCCTTTAAAAGCTTTACAATGGTCATGACCATAATGAAATGTTTAGAAATGATCAAAACGAAACGTTTCAATTGTCCCAGAAATATTTTTTTATTATTATTATTTTTGATTAGTGAAAAATTGACATTTTGCCATCTCAACCCAATGTAGAATGAGACAATTTTTCAAAATGTCAAAATTTCTCAGCCCTATTCTTCCTAATAAGAACATAAGAACGGCCATACTGGGTCAGATCAATGGTCCATCTAGCTCAGCATCCTGTCTTCCAACAGTGGCCAATGCCAGGTGCTTCAGAGGGAATGAACGGAACAAACAATCATCAAGTGATCCATCCCCTGTCATCCATGCCCAGCTTCTGGCTGTCAGAAGCTAGGGACACTCAGAGCAGGGGGTTGCATCCCTGCCCATCCTGGCTAATAGCCATTGATGGATTTACCCTTCATCCTCCTTATCTAATTATTTTTTGAACCCTGTTATAGTTTTGGCCTTCACAACATCCTCTGGCAAAGAGTTCCACAGGTTGACTGTGCATTGTGTGAATAAATACTTCCTTTTTTGTTCTAAACCTGCTTCATTGGGAGATCTCTGATTATTGGCTTATGCAAAGGAGGAAATAATATTTCCTTATTCACTTTCTCCACACCAGGCACGATTTTTATAGACCTCCATCATATTGTCACCAATACTCAAGAGTTCAAATTTGCCCACCCTCAGGCAGGACCAGGGATATTACCCAGTATTTTAACAGCATGGAACGCCCATGTTTGAAGGCCCAATGTCCTTTCCGCTATGTGATTTCTCCCTCATGCTCTTTACAAACATTTCACCCAATTTTTTTAGTGATTCATTTTTAGTGATTCTTTCCTACTTCTGGCTCCTTTTCCTTGATGATTTACTCTGCAGGAACTATTGAGAGCTAAATGGAACAGACGAAGGCCAGAAATACCATTAGTTTGTCTAGTCTAACAACTGGCATAACACAGGCCATAGAAATGCAGCCCTGCTGCCCCTGTATCGACCCCAGTATCTTGTCTGACTAAAGCATCTCTTGCAGAAGAGCATCTAGTATCCTTTGCTGATGCAGGCTGTTTGGCGTGGTGATCCAAGAAGGGTTCCAAGAAACTCAGTGCATTAAGCCGGGCTCAGAAGTATAAACCTGGTCATCTTTAATAGCGCTCAGTTGGTAGCGCTGGGGTAGAAGTCTCAAGTGGACCAGTGCTGCTGCTACAGGGCAGTGCTAGGGGAAAGGATGCTCCCTTCTTGGAAATGTCAATGTGGCAAGGTAAAGGTGCTGCTTGGGGCAGAGTATAAAGAAAAAGGGAAGCTGGGTCAATGGGGAAGGATGTGTCTTCTCTTCCCCTGGTTGCCTGAAGCCTCTGGAGATTCTTGCCCAAGGTTTCTCAGTTGATTTGCTTTTGTGACCATCTTGTGGACATAGGCACCAACTCCTCTGGCACTGGAGCACCCACGGGAAAAAATTGGTGGATGCTCTGCACCCACCGGCAGCCAAGCCCTCTTCCCCACCCCACCTCACCTCCGCCTCCTCCCCGAGTGCACCGTGTCCCCGCTTCTCCTCCCAGCATTTTCTGCCGCAAAACAGCTGTTTCGCGGCGTAACAAGCTTCGGAAGGGAGGGGGGCGGAGGAGGAACGCGGCGCGCTCAGGAGAGGAGGTGGGGAAGAGGCGAGGCCGGGGCAGGGATTTGGGGAAGGGGTTGGAATAGGGGCAGGGAGGGGGCAGAATTGAGGCGGGGACTTTGGAGAAGGGGTTAGAATGGGGGCGGGGCAGGGGTAGAGTTGGGGCAGGGCCGGGGGCACAGTGGGGTCGAGTACCCACCGGCGCCAGCAGAAGTCAACACCTATGCTTGTGGATAATAAAACAAGCCCTGAGGAAAGGGCCTTGACTAAAGACCTAATGCATGGAACTTAATTTCCCTTGCCTGGCTGATGAGACCACCCACTACCCTACAGTCACCCTGTGGGTGAAAGGCACAAACTTTACACCATGTCTGCGTTATCGGGGCTACGGCATAGACCCAGCCACATCTACACTGCGGGGTGAAGTCACCACCGCTACGGTGCTCAGGGGGGTAAACTGTGCGCACCAAAGCTATGCCGACCTCACTTTCATGTGTAGACGAGGCCAGAGTCTCTCTCCCTTTCAGAGGCGTGTGTGCCAAGCTACACTCCAAAGCCACTGATCCTGAAGTAGAGGTCCCACCTATAAGAAAGTGCTGTAGACAGAGGCGCTGACTCTGTGGGTGCTCTGGGGCTGGAGCAACCACGGGAAGAAAACAGGGGGTGCTCAGCACCCACCGGCAGCCCCACCAATCAGCTCCTCCCCCTCCCTCCCAGCGCCTCCCGCCCGCTGCGGTCAGCTGCTCAGCGGCATGCAGGAGGCATTGGGGGGGGAAGGGGGAGGAGCGGGGATAGGAAGAGGCGGCGTGGGGGCTTCGGAGAAGGGCTGGAATGGGGGTGGGGCCTGGGGCAGAGCAGGGGTTGAGCCCCCTCTCCCCCGGGAACTCGGGAACTCGGCACCTCTGGCTGTAGATGTGCAAGACTTCCCCCAAGCACCGACTGAGGCTATGTCTACCTTATCGCCGCCCAGGGCGAATGCAGCGTATGCCAACAGAAGGAGCTTTTCTGACAGTATAGAAACACCACCTCCCCAGACAACATGAGTTAGGCTGGCCGTGCCCGGTTCTGTCAGCCGAACTGCATCTACACTGGGGGCTTTCTCAGCCTAGCCACACTGGTCAGGGATGTGGGTTTTTTCAGACCCCTGACTGACATAACTAGGCCAGTTTTAAGTTTTAAGGGTAGACCAGGCCTCAGAAGAGCAAAGCTCTATAGCCCGTTGCTGATCCCCTCTCCCCCAGCCACTAGCCATCACCGATATTCATTTGTGCAGCTCAGTTCTGTAATTCACAGTGTGCCCACACGGGCAACTCATCACGAGTAGCAAAAACACAATGAAACCCAGTAGGCCCTGGCAATAAGTGACCTCCTTCTACTGTATGGAGAGCAGCGTGGTCCAAGCTTTCAGCCAAATGTCACTGGCAGGCATGGAGTGACTCCAAGATCAATTTTGCTTGCATGAACTTAATGTGAGCTGTTGCAATCATGCTTGATTCGCAGTAACAGATACTTATTCCTTCCTACCACGCTCATTGTAAGAATGTGAATCATCCCCACCTCTTCTGGGACTCAGTGGGATATAATATGCAAGGCTACAGGAATTCCATTACCATGTAGCGGGAGTCAGTATCCTCTGATTGCACTAGATGAGTCCAAAAATATTTTGTGTGCCCATAATGGCAGTGGGAGACCTCAGAAATCAAAATGATCAAGGAGGTCAGTTGGATCAGGGGCACAGGCTTTGGCATTCATCATTCATTAGTAGGCCGCCATTTGTAAACCTATACTGAGAGTAATCGACGGACTATGTAAAATAAGTTGATGGCTTTAGTCCAGTTCTCTGCCGGGCGTCCACATTCCCCAAAACTATCCCAACTGTAAAAGACAAAGCATGAGCTTGTGCTTAAGGTGCTGGATGAAGGCTTAGGAGATCTGGGTTTGATTCTTTACGCTGCCACACATTTGCCCTGTTTAACTCTGGGCAAATCACTCTGTGCCTCAGTTTCCCCCACCTGTAAAGTAAGGATGAGACCACTTCCTTGGCCTTATTCCCTCCACTGCTACTGGTCACAGATGTCACTCCAATTTCTGCTTTCTCTCTTGCTGGGGATGCATGAGTCACAGGTGTTAACAGAATAATTAATTAATACTGATTCAGCTTTTCTCAGGTGCAGCATGCTTGATAAACACCAGCTCTCGCCAAACACTTTGTGAGGGCGATAACTTGAATTCTCTGCATTTTGCAGATGGAGAAACCAAGACACAATGGGCCAAGCCCATCCCTGGGGTCACACCAGGGAATTACACCAGCATGAATACGACCCAAAGATCCGGAAGGACTTGCCCCAGGAAGATGGGAGGGGAGATTGGGTCATTCACTGCCAATGTTTTAATTAGAATTCACAGTCCCTAGTCCTGCGCTGATGACATCAAGCCAGATCTCTCAACCAGGTCATTTAAGAGGACACTTTACTTTCAAGGGGCTGGAAACTTGCCCTGGGCAAGAGGAAGCACATAGGAGGAACAAACTGTGACTGATGCATTACAATCACAGTTACAATGCATTCCTGCTTCCCAGCTTGTCCTGGTCTTGGGATGTCATCTGCTACTGATCTATAGCCCCCCTTTCCATGCAACAACTGAGCTCTCCTGGCCGGTGCATGGGATACCAGTGGTCTTAAGGCTCCATTCATTCTCACCCATCTGCACAAGGGGAAGGACCAGTGCCGTGATTCACAGGTGACCCAGCGGGGGAGTACATAAAGATGGTCATACTAGGTCAGACCGATGGTCCATCTAGCCCTGTATCCTGTCTTTTAGAACAGGGCAATTTATTGACTGATCCATCCCCCATCATCCAGTCCCAGCTTCTGGCAATCAGAGGTTTAGGGACACCCAGAACACGGGTTGCATCCTTGACCCACTTGGCTAATAGCCCTGGATGGACCTATCCTCCAAGAACTTATCTAGTTCTTTTCTGAGCCCAGTTATACTTTTGGCCTTCACAACATCCCCTGGCAACGAGTTCGACAGGTTGACTGTGAGTTGTGTGACAAAGTACTGTCTTTTGTTTGGTTTAGCCCTGCTGCCTATCAACTTCATCAGGTAACCTCTGGTTCTTGTGTTATACAAAGGGGGTAAATAACAGTTCCCTAGTCACTTTCTCCGCACCCTTCATGATTTTATAGACCTCAGTCATACCCTCCTTAGTCATCTCCTTTCTAAGCTGAACAGGAGGAAGGGAGTATCTTTCCTTTCTCTGTGGCCATTTTAGGCCAGTAAGTTTGCACAAGCTTTGCTGGCATAAGATGACTCCTTTAATCGTTAAAGGTGGGGTTTTCAAAAGCACATCAGTAACTGAGAAGCATAAATCCCATTAGGTGCTTTTGAATCTCCCCCATAAATACACACAGGCCCCAATAAGCAGACACATAGAAGTTCCCTCCCATATCTCCTCCACCCTCAAGTTCCCGTCCCTAATAAGGCTCCTCAAAATGCTTCCATGCTGATTTCAAAGCACCAACGACGCCCACTCCCAAACAACCCTACCATACCAAACTGATGTGCGGGGGGAGAGATTTGGAAAGGCATTGCATTCCACTTGCAATCTGTTTACCAAAAAAAAAAAAAAATCTTTAAAATGACTTTTTAAAAACTACCTCGACAGTGTCCCCTTTAGAAACAGCTTCTTCCAAAAAAATAAACAAACAGGCCTGTTTTTCTGGTGTGTGAAAAAAAAAATATATCTTGTGGGATCCATGAAATTCCTAAAACACAACACAAGAACCAGCTTGAGCAGGGCTGCGCGCAGGTCTCAGGGGTTTTTCCTTTCGTGGTTACCGTGATGTCATCAGCAGGCTTGGATGCGTGTGTGTGAAGAATAAATGTTTGTGTGTGCAAGGGGGGGGGGAAACCCAACACAGATTAATTTGTGAAACAAGCCAAGCACAATAATGGGCTGGAGTCAAAAATTCAGAAAAATCCTCCTGCAATGCTAGCTTATGTTCCATCTGCTTTAAAGCATAGGGCCTGATCCAGAGCAAGTCAATTCAGAGGCCTCCTGACTTAAATGGGCTTTAGATCAGGCCCTGAGTGCACAGGCTGGTATTCTCCATCACACCCCAGAGCTCAGACAACTCTGCTGATGGGAAATAGAACTTGTTGGGCAATAATATAAAACCTAAGAACTCAATAATGCTACTTGGGCTGTGAGACTAGTATCATCAAGTCTCTTTATTATCTGCAAAACCCTCCTGCTCTTTATTAGCAGTTTTTCCAGCCCAGAAAATGATGCAGTTTGATTTTTGTACAGTGCCTCGCAGAGCAGGGTAAAGAACAGATTTGCTGGTTCGGTGGGAGTTCCGAAAAAGGGAAATAAAAAAATCGATTCCGATCCAAACAAATCTGAAATTTTCCAGAAGTTTTGGGGACTCTCAAGAGTCCGATTCTGGTCTGTTCCCAGTTCAAACCTGGATCTCCTACATCCCAACTGCTTAGCCTTGGGTGAAAGGTTGTGCGATAATATTAAAAAATTGTATAGGGCATAGGTTAAGAAAAGAGAGTCTGTACATCTGGGTATCGTGCTTAGATTATCCACAAATACAAAGTTTGTTTTTAAGGTCATAAGATACATATAGTGCTTAATCAGCAATAACCCACATTTAGGTGAATAAATTTAAGAATACTGTTTAGATAGTAGCATCCAAATATTCGGGTACATCACTCATGAAAAGTTATACAGAGAGTTGGTTGTGGAAAGCAAATATAGCAATGAGTGAAGATTCCCCCTCAGTAATTGAGACTTTAGGGTAGGTTGTCCATTTGGAAAATACAATCCATGAGGAAAGTATTTCAGTTAATTTCCCAGCTGCGCTTCTCATCGGCACTCCAGCTCATCCCTCCAGATATTGCCGATGTCCAGTGATGCGTTCTATATAGATGTCCCTCGACCACCTGATGGCATCTTAAACCATGAGTTGCTGCATCAGCCGAGCGTAGCCCTGACTGATTCTGCATTCTCTCAACACTCGCTCATTACTGAGGTCTCATGCTCCCAAGGCTCTGACAATCAGCACATGTGTCTGGACCTGGTAACCCCAGGCTCTCAAGGTGTTGGCCAGAGGGGCGTATTTCTCCCCCTTTCAAGCTTGGGCATCACGGAAGGCTGGGGTCCTGTTCTCGAAGGGCACTGTGACATTCACCATCATGATCTTCTTCTGGTCCTCATTGGTGATGACAATGTCCAGTCACAGTTGGCTGTCAGTTCCGGGGATGGCAGAGTTCACAGCCACTTTCCCTATGGGTGGCAGGATGGCTCTGGCCAGGCAATCTTGGATGGCATTATGTTTCAGCTGCCAAGCTCTGGAATGGAGCTTGCAGCTACACAGGACATGGGGTAGTGTCTTGTTGGCATAGCCGCTCTTCCTGCATCGCTTGTCCCGATTCCTGTGGCAGACGGCTCCGTTCAACAGAACATAATTGAGCCGGGCCCTGTGGATGAACCTCCAGTCGGCAAATCAGGTGAAGCTGCCCCTGGGGAGGAAGTGGTTGCTGACATCCCACTCGCACATCACCTGGAACCTGTAGCCCCTTCTCCTCCAGCCACCTGGTAAATGCCCCAAACTATCTGGGTCAAATTCATCAATAGTTTGGGATTGACTGAAATTGCATTTTTGTTGAACCAACTATTTGTCCAAAAAGTTTCGCCCAGTTCTAGTGCCTAGTGCAACAGGGTCCTGATCCGGGAGCAGGGCTGTGAGATGCTACCACAATACAAATAAAAAATAAATCTTGTAATCTAAGTTTGGTCAGTACTTAGATGGGAGATCATCAAGGAAATCCCGGGGACTGCACAGCACATGTTGCTGGCAACCCTGGGCAGTGTACTTCCCCTTGTTTCAGAACTGACTCAGTGCCCCAGCATGGTTCAAGAGGACATTGTACACCTGGAGATGTCATCCTTCATGTAAGTGTAACCTACACACCTCCTGGGTGTGGGGTTCTGTCCAACCTAGGGGCACCGAGACCACTTAAAGATAGATTAATGAGTCTGCTCTACAGCCTTAGCTAACAGCCAGTTGGCTTTTAGCTCATGCAGTAGAGGCTCACGCACTAAGCTTCAGAGGTCCCAGGTTTGACCCCAGCCGCCGCCGACCGGGGTCTGTCGGCATGACATAGGGCTGAGGTCTTGACTTGTCATTAAAAACCCCATGGGATTTTGCAAGGCTATGGCCCCACCCTGAAACTGGATCAGCTGTTCAGAGCCACATTAATTTCACTGCCCCCTCTCCTTGCTGACGTACAGGGCTGTCTGTGTAGAACTGGTGGTAGGAGCAGGAGCTAGGGATCTCTGCTCCCCTTGCTACTTGGTTAATTCAGTCCTGCCTGCCTAAGTTCTCCCAGGAATTTCAATTGGCTAAGCAGTGACGCTGAAAAAGATTTGGGGGTTGTGGTGGATAATCAGCTGAACAGGAGCTTCCAGTGCAAGGCTATGGCCAACAGGAGTAATGCAATTGTGAAAGGGTTGACTCACCACGGGTGCTTCCTTGTGGCCAGGAATGGCTTAGCAAGTCTCTTCCCACTGGCTTTCTCCTGCCAATGGCCAGGTCCCTTTAAAGTGTCTCCCCTTCCGGTTTAGTCCAAGAACAAAAAGCAAGGGAATTAACACAAATAAACTGAGTTTATGTGAGTGAGAGAGAGAGAGAGGAGTGACTCCCTCTCAGGGTGCATCAGAATCTGGCCCTCCCTTCCCTTAGGGAAGGGCCTACAGTCAGCCCTTTCCACAGGAGCTGAAGGTCTATCCTTTTCCCTGACCGGCCGACAGGTGAGCCATTCTGCTCCCCTTTTAAGCTCCTCCTTCAGCCCATGCCTGCCATGCAGGTGTGGTGGGGCTGAGCTAGCCGAGCCCAGAGCAGCTCCTTAACCCCTGTGCAACGTGGGATTCGTATACCCCATCAGAGATACATAAACAAGGGAATCTCGAGTTGGCACAGAGAGGTGATTTTACCTCTGGATTTGGCACTATTACGACCACTGCTGGAATGGTTTGTCCATTTCTGGTGCCCACAGTTCAAGAAGGATGTTGATAAATTGAAAGGGTTCAGAGAAGAGCCACAAGAATGATTAAAAGATTAGAAAACCCGCCTGATAGTGAGAAACGCAAGGATCTCAATCTATTTAACAAAGAGGAGGTTAAGTGGTGATTTGATCACAGTCTATAAATACCTAGGTGGGGAGCAAATATTTGATAATAGGCTCTGCAATCTAGCAGAGAAAGGTCTAACACAATCCAAGGGTTGGAAGTTGAAGCTAGACAAATTCAGACTGGAAATAAAGTGTAAATTATTAACAGTGAGAGTAATTAACCCTTGGAACAATTTGCCATGGGTTGGGGTAGATTCTCCATCACTGACAATTTTTACATCAAGACTGGATGTTTTTCTATCAGATCTGCTCTAGGAATTATTGTGGGGAAGTTCTCTGGCCTGTGTTCTACAGGGGCACAATGGTCCCTTCTGGCCTTGGAATCTATGAATAAACATGGTTTCTCTTAATTTCCTGTCCTGGTAAGTACTGCCACTTTTATCCCAGTAAATATGTTCTCCTTCCAGTCAAGGATAAGCGTGGTGGGATTTTCCCTTTTCTTTTGTTCGTGAGATCCCAGCTCTCTACTGCTAGGCGTTAGTGCACTTGTGAGATAACCAAAAAGGCTCACTCAGCGAACCAGAACTTGGGATGGGGGGCGAGGCTGGACAATCTGTGTCCAGAGATCTACTAGAATTTATATCCATTTAGAATAATTGCTGTGTTACAGGTGATAGGGCACTGGATTCAGGCTCTTGAGGGTCTAATCTCAGCTCTGCTCCAGACTCCCTGTGTAATCTTGGACCAGTCTCTGTGCTAGTTTCCCACTCTGTTACAGGCTGATCTAGATAATGGGTGGTCTAGATAATACTTAGTCCTGCCATGAGTGCAGGGGACTCTACTAGATGACCTCTCGATGTCTCTTCCAGTCCTATGATTCTATGCTGCTGCTAATGTTTGCCCACTTTTGTCAAGGGTTTTAAGATCTTTGAAAATGTTATTGGCATAGTAGATTGGAGGAAGCAGTAAGATGCAATATATCTTGATTTCAGTAAGACTTTTGTTATATCCCATATGACAGTCTCCTGAGCAAACTAGGGAAATGTGGTCTAGATGAAATTGCTATAACGTGGGAGCACAACTGGTTGAAAGATTGTTCTCAGAGTAGTTATCAATGGTTTGCTGTCAAACTGGGAGGGTGGATGGAACGGAGTCCCGCAGGGATCAGTCCTGGGTCTGACACTACTCAATCGTTTCGTTAATGACATGGGTAATGGAGCAGAGACTATGATTATAAAGTCTGCTGATGACACCAAGCTGGGAAGGGTTCCGAGCACTCTGGAGGACAGGATGAGAATTCAGAATCATAGAATATCAGGGTTGGAAGGGACCTCAGGAGGTCAAATGACCTTGACAAAATTGGAGAACTGGCCTGAAATCAACCAGATGAAATTCAATAAAGACAAGTGCAAAGTACTGCATTTAGGCCGGAAAAATCAAATGCAACCACATAACGGGGAGTAACTGGCTTGGTGGCAGCACTGCTGAAAAGGATCGGGGGAGTTGCAGCGGAACACAAATGGAATATGTTGCAACAGCGTGATGCAGTTGAACAAAAGGCTAATACCCTTCTGGGGTGTATCACCAGGAATGTCCTACGTAAGACACGGGAGGTCATTGTCCCACTCTACTCTGCAGTGGTGAGGCCTTAGCTGGAGAACTGTGCCCAGTTTTGGGGAGCCAAACTTTAGGAAAGATGTACTTGTGGCACCTTAGAGACTAACCAGTTTATTTGAGCATGAGCTTTCGTGAGCTACATGTGGACAAATTGGTGAGAGTCCAGAGGGGAGCAACCAAAATGATCAAAGGTTGAGAAAACCTGACCTCTGAGGAAAGGTTCAAAAACACTGGGCATGTTTAGTCTTGAGGAAAGAAGACAGAGGGGGGACCTGAATACGGTCTTCAGATATGTTCAGGGATGTTGTAGAGAGGACTGTGTCAAGTGTTCTCCATGTCCACCGAAGGCTGGACAAGAAGTCATGGGGTTCATCTGCTGGAAGGGAGATGTAGGCTAGGTATTAGGAAAACCTTTCCAACTCTAAGGATAGTTAAGCTCTGGAATAGGCTGCCAGGGGAGGTTGTGGAATCCCCACCGTTGGAGGTTTCTAAGAACAGGTTGGACAAACATCTGCCAGGGATGGTCGAGGTTTACTTGGTCCTGCCTCAGCGCAGGGCGCTGGACTAGGTGACCTCTCAAGGTGCCTTCCAGCGCGACATTTCTATGATCGGCAGGTAAAAATCATTACACAAAGGCTAAGAATTATTCAATATAAGTAACACTTAAGTTTTCACTAAACCAAAACAGTTCTGAAGCACCATCCAGTGACGCTGAGTGGTGCTCATTAGTGCCAAGAGAACTCCCACGACCATTCTCTGGCAATACGTACAACTTACGACTGAGCAGCTCTGTCCTAGACAAACACTACTACAGTTCAAGAGCTAATTATGTCAGAGCGCTGGATGCAGGCGTCCTGAAAATCCCAAGTCAGCTGCTGGATGTGCGCAGCAGAAAGCCATGGCTTCGGGTGCTGAACAGTAGCCATCTGCTTTGGGCCTTTTTCAGAACATGAAGCCTGGGGTTCGTTGGAGGAGCCTGTTTATCTTTGTTGCTTTCATTTCCCTGTTCAGGTGCTCCGCTTTTCTGGTACCAGCCAGACCCATGGGCAAACAGAGGAATTAGTCAAATGAGCAGGCATGTCACATAGGGCTGTGCACCAGCTAGGGAGATGCTGAGCTCGTTTAAATAATAATAATAATAATTATTATTATTGTTATTATAATACCTGGTGCTTATCTAGTGCTTTTCATCAGTAGATCGCTAAGCACTTTACAAAAGGGGGTAGTATCATTATCCCCATTTTATAGATGGGGAAACTGAGGCACTGAGAGGGGAAGTGACTTGCCTAAGGTCACCGAGGAGGCCAGTGTCAGAGCCAGGAAGGTAACCCAGCTCCCCTGAGTCCCAGTCCAGTGCTCCATCCCCTAGGCCACACTGCCTCCCTCGACTGTCTCCTTGGTCATCGTCCAGGATTGAATCCAGCACTTCCCAGATTAAAGTAGGGTTGTCTGAGTCCCCTAGATGGACAGACTTCTGTTCTCTGTGGATCAGGTACAGCGAGACGCACATAACACAGTGAACAGTAGATTCTCCCTGCAAAGGGTTCTCCCATCAGCAGAGAATGGGTATTTTGGATTCAAACACCATGCAGAATGGCCTCTAAAGGCCTTAGCCCCTCTCATCACCTGCCAGCCAGGGGCATTTGAAAGACTCGTAGCAGGAGGGGCTGTTAGCACAAATGGGCTGAGACAGAGGGCCCCTGGTACCAGGCTTCCCAATGGGCAGAGGCAGAGATACCCAGCCACCTCTGGCTGCCCCTCTCCAACTCTCTCATCCCTTGTGTCACAGGAAGGCTTTTCATAACTGTGATCCCTAGGCTAGGCCTACACTCACCGCAGCGTACACTTCAGAGCAAGGCAGGCTGGGTCCACGCTTGTAACTGCGGGGTGTAGCGACGTGAAGTCGTGGAATCTCCGGCCGCACGGCAGCGACCGGACCCTACACTGCTAAAAACATCAGTGGAGATGTGGGAGGTGCGGCTTGGGTGTCTAGGGTCCGTCTGCACTGTGATTAGAAACCCGCCGCTGGCCAGGGCCAGCTGACTCATGCTGGCGGCTCTCGCACTGAGGGGCTGTTTCATTGTTTGTAGACGGGCAGGTTCAGGCTGGTGCCCGGGCTCTAGGACCCTGCAAGGTGGGAGGGTCCCTGAACTCAGGCTGCAGCCCAAGCCGGACACCACAATTAAACAACCCCTTCGCCCGAGCCTGAGTCAGCTGGCACCAGCCAGCCAACGGTGTCTAATTGCAGTGGAGACATAGCCATGGAGAGCCATGTAGCGGGGCTTAGGCATGTAAGGCACTCTATGCTATTCACCTATGCCATGCCTCGCCATCTACACTCCTGTTGTTACCTGTGCTAGCTGGTCGTGCAGCATCTGTGGTCTACCCGACACCGTCAGTGTAGTCGGACCTTTGGAGAACCCAGTCCCCAAAACAGCCAGTGCCAGGCGTAGCCCAATCTCTAGATTATGTCATTAATTATAGGGACTACCTAAGAATTCCCAGTTCTCATGCTGTGGCTTGACAGGTTCTTAGCCCAAAATCAGGCCCAGAATTATTAAAATTACTAGATAGTTGGGACCCCTAAGGCGCACAATTGCAAGACTCACACTATAGGAACTCTTCTGGAATAAATTACCTAGGGAGGTTGTGGAATCTCCATCACTGGAGATTTTTAAGAGCAGGTTGGACAAGCACCTGTCAGGGATGGTCTAGATAATACTTAGTCCTCCCTTGAGGGCAGGGGCCTAGACTAGATGACCTCTCGAGGTCCCTTCCAGTCCTCTGATTCTATGATTCTATATTTCCAAATAGTTTATGAATACATTTAGCAAAGTCACAAACACGCTAGCTCAGTAAGGTAGACAGAGAGACTGCAGAATGTACATCTGCACATCCGTACACTCAGACCATCCCTTGCAGAACAACCTGAAATGTTAGCCATCATCTTCCTCATCACTATTGCCTTCCTCCTTATCACCAGTGACCATCATCCTGGCCCCTTCCAAGGGCTACATCTGTCCCTCCTTTACTGTCCACGGGCTGGGATGTAACTTTTATAACATGTTATGCTACACCACTATATCTAATGCATATTCAGTAGGGGGTGTCCCTATAGCTCTGACTGCCAGAAGCTGGGAGTGGACAACAGGGGATGGATCTCTTGAAAATTGCCCTGTTCTGTTTATTCCCTCTGAAGCATCTGGCACCAGCCACTATCAGAAGACAGGATTCTGGGTTAGATGGACCACTGGTCTGACCCAGTATGGCCGTTCTTATGTAATACATTGATACACATTTAACCCTTATTATTGGTATTACACTCGCCTCTAAAGGCCTCACCCAAGATCTGAACCACAACACAGCCTCTGCCCCAAAAAGCTTGGGCAACACTAAACCTTTGAGAAAGGCAGTAACATTGTCACCACCATTTCACAGATGGGGAACTGAGCAATTAAGTGACTTGTCCGTGGTCCTACAGCAGGTGATTGGCACAGCTAGGAACTGAATGCAGGTCATCTGGGTCCTAGGGTCAGTGTCTTAGCCACGAGACCAGCTTCTCTCTCTCTACCTTTTATGCTGATGGCAGTCAGCTGTTCACGCCTTCCTTGACAACCTTCTGCCCATTTGGGCCAATCCCATCTGTGTCTTCTACTCAACTTATATCAGGTGAATGCCCCTAAGATGGAAATGTTTCCCTTGGGCATTTGGACCCACCTCAAGCTCTTCTGTCTCCCTATGCAGACATCTTCAACCATGCCTTTATCTCCTCTCACTTTACCCGGTGCAACTCCCTTCCCTGTGCTTTCCTCCAGCGGGCATATGACACACCCCAGCCTCGTACCAAGGGGATTAACAGACGCCAAGGATGGTTGTGGTCATTTCCGGCATGACATAGGCCATCCCTGAATTAATTTCTGATTGAGCTAAGCACAGTTTTTTTACAACAGCAGCCAAATCTCAGCTGATTATCATGACATTTTCAGCCCTAGGTTGGCTTTGAACTGACTCTAGCGATGAGCCAGATTCAAGGGTGTCTACACAGTCCCTTGAGCCGCCCAGCTTGCGCTGGTTTGCTCTTTCTTGCACTTGTGCTCCCCCTCTCTTGTGCGTGTGTGCGCATTCTCTGTCACACTCACACATGTACCCCACGCGGGTGGGCTTGTATTATAAGCAGTGGGCTGGGAATCAGGAGCTCTGGGTTGAATACTCAGCTCTTGCACTGACATTCTGTGTGACACAATCTCTGTACGTGACATCCTGGCCTCATTGACGCCAAAGGCAAAACTCCCACTGACTTTAACAGGGCCAGGATGTCACCTGTGTCTCACCTCCCCATGTATAAAAGGGAGAATATTCCTTCCTGTCTCTCACCTTTTTTGTTCTTGTCTCGTTTCTTTGGACTGTGAGCTTTTTGAGGTAGACTGTCTCTCGTTATAAGAAAAGGAGGACTTGTGGCACCTTAGAGACTAACCAATTTATTTGAGCATGAGCTTTCGTGAGTGCCTAGCACAATGGGGCCCCGATCCTGCGACTGTGACACACATAGTAACATTCATGCTTCTCATCCGTTCAAGCATACGGTTCAAAATGATCATCACTCACTAGCTGCTAAATAACACCCATGTACTTGGCATTGGACAAGACCCGGACGATGACACTGTCCGACCTAAGGAGCTCCCTGTCAGTCAGATCTGACCCTTCTAGTGTCTAAAACTTCCCATCCTTACTCAAAGACCTCATCCTCTCTCCCTCACCTTCCTTGCCAGGAAGCTCTCTCCCTTTTGCCCCTCCATGGTGGGACGGTGCCAAATTATTGTGAATCACTGCGGCTGATACGACGAAGTGTGCTAAGCGTGAGTTTGGTACAGCTTGCGACATCTGAACTTGCTGGAGGATTCTGAGAGCAGGATTCTCTTTGCAGTAGATAGATGGTGTGAAAATTTACTGGAAGTGCTGAAACTGTACTTGAACGGTTAATAAAGGCTCTATCTGCGTGTATATTTCAACATCAAACTTTGGAATATATGAACTGGGGGACCACCTCAGGGGACCAGCTTTATCAAAGTAAAGAAGACATAAAAACATGCAGTCAGTGGGCTTGGTACAGGCTGACCGGGTCAAAATAACCCCTCTGGTGGCATCCTGCTAGGAGCTTAAGTGAATGATTGATGAGAGGATAAATGTTGATTGAGCTTGATTCTGTGCCTGATTTACAGCCCCCTTCTAAAATATTAATTAAAGAAAACCAGTAATGAAACGCCCACAGGGCATATTTCTGGGACATACGACTCCTTTGAGAACAAAAGGTAGAAATACTAAGCAAAGTAAATTAGTTAGTTAGTTCCCCAATTAATATCTGAAGAGGCCCTAAAGACAGAAGGTCTTGGTTACCTAAGACCCTGCTGCGAGGGACTTTTGTGGGACTTTTGAACCAGAGGGCCTCGGGGTAACCAAGACCCTGCTTCGGGGGACATTTGACAGACCAAGTACCTGAGTGGGAGAAAGAAGAGAAGAAAAGAAGTCTCCATCGAGGACTGGTAGCTATACCTGTTTTGTTTGCCAATCAGGATACGGTGTAAGGCCAACATAGTTACTGAGGCTTTGTGCTTGGGGAATTGAGGCTTATTAGGGATGTGCTCCCGCTTGTGTGATTCTGTCTCAAATAAATGACTGCATTAAGCATGTTGTTTTCCAGATTTTCTTTGGTACTGGTAACGATCCTCCCAGCTGCGGGCCATTAAAGATCTGTTTCAACGCTCCACACTACCTCAGCAATGCTGGCGAGAGAGCCTTCCCCCCTACAGCACTTGCCACAGAGCTATGAAATTTACAAACCACATAGTCACTATGAAATTGGCAACAAGTTTTATGAATCCCCCCCCCTAATTTTTCTACCAGTTCTAATTATTATTCGTATAACGGTGGCACCTACACGCCCCAATTTGGGATCAGGGCCGTATTGTGTCAGGTGCTACACTCAGAACAAAAAGACAATCTCTGTCCCAAAGAGCCCACGCTCCAAGTAGAAGACAAGAGGTGGATATGAGCAACCAGCCGGAGCAGCACCAGTTAGCTGTGAGACCAGCGTAGCTCTGTTGGTATGTCTCAGCTACTGAAACTCATTTAAATTTGTGAAGTATTCAGGGTACAGCCTTTATGAAAGGGACTGCACAAAACAGAGTTGTGTTGTATATGACAATTGTGACTCTTTTCAGCCATTGGGCATATTGCATACAGCATTGCCAGCTCTTGTGATTTAAAAGTTTCACTACATTGTTGTCCTTAAAGCACCACTTCCTGGAGACATGTCATTGAGAGACAGTGTGGCATACTGGATAGAGCAGTGGGGTGGGACTCGGGCAACCTGAGCTCTATTTCTGGTTGTGCCACTGGCCTGCCTGGTGATCTTGGGCAAGTCACTGCCCCTTTCTGTGCCTCGGTTTCCCCATCTGTGAGATGAGGAAAATGATACTGACCTCCTTTGTAAAGCACTGTGAAATCTCCTGATGTAAAATTATTATGTGAGAATCTCGGCTTTCATTTTTAAAAAGTTTCTAGGCCTCCCGGATGCAGAAAAAAGCTGGAAAATGGGAAAGCTATGGCCTCAGACGCCAGAAGATAAAATCAATAAATAAATAAAAGGAACCCACCATCATTTTATTTTTAAAAAAAATCATGATTTTTAAGCCAATCTTGTGAATATTGTTTTTGGAGGGCGAGGGGCTGGCTCGGGAGTTTTGAACACTTAGGGTTGGCCAGACTACACGTGCAAGTGCCTTAAAAAAAATTCAGCCCCACTCAATGGTTAAGGAGAAGGCCCCTATACTGGGCCCCCTGAGGGGGCAGAAGGGGATGTTTACCCCAAACCAAGTGGCCCCCTGTACAAGGTCGCAACGCCCGGAGAGAGAAGCCTGGCCCAGCCCCGGGGGACAGGAACTGCCACTGTGAGGTGAGTGCAGGGTAGACTGGATCTCCAGGCCACCCCACAGTGGTGATTTTTTTGGAAGGGTTTCAGATTTTGCCCCAGGCCCCCCAAAACGGCTGTGCAGCCCTGCCACGCTCCCTATCTCGCTTTTAGTGTCCCTTTCCAATGGCTCCTGATTTGATTTCTCTCCCCCACCCCGCTCCCCTCCAAAAAATACATTTCCAGCTTCAAGCTAGGAAAGGAGATCAGTTCAATTCACCTGCTTTCACTCACACCATCACCTCTGCCTCCCCACGGCTGCTTTTACCACGCTTGGCTTCCAGTACAGCACGGGCTATTCCCCGTCCTGCTCCATCTGAGAGGGACCATTGTGCCCTCGTTAATTGCCCTGTCTTGAAAGGCTCTGGCTGATGGGGAAAGCTGGCCGTGCCGTGAATGGAGCTCACAAGGTGACGTGTGTCGGGGGACGCACGTCTGACCTAGACAGACGGCAGTTCAGCCAGGTTCATTTCTCCATAAACACTTCTGTTTATGCAGCAGTTTTGTCCCGTCCCCCCCAAAAGGCCTGGTTTTATTTTTATAAAATTTGTTGATTCGTAACGATACATTTTTTAAAAAGGAGCATAATAAACGCAGTGTTTCTCTCCTCAGAATAAAAATAAATAAGTACATGCTGCCCAGGCTCCAAGTCGAATTATCTCCTTTCGTCCCCAACTCCAGCCTGGAGCAGATTAACACAACCCAGGGGCCTGGGCACACTTTGGCATGGGAACACCTGTGACCCCATTCCCTCCTTAGCGAGGTTGCTGGGCTGGCGCTTTTCTCTGGCCACCTTGGACCTCCTCCCACTGGGGATCACCGCCCCATGTCTTCAGATGGGCTGGGGTCTGCCCTCGAGGCAGGAGGACCCAGACCCCACCCATCCAAGCATGGGATGCTTTATGTAGGGGCCCATGGTCAGCTGGCAGAATATCCCTACACATAGAGCCCTGCAGAGCAACTGGTTTCCATTAAGATGAATGCATCTGCTCACCCCATTCTGAGCCATTGTTTCAGGCTCTCTGCAGACTCAGATACACGCCACAGCATCAGTTACAGTTAGACCACTTCAGAGCCATTAGGGTTAGAAACTTTTTGTTTACTGAAATCTGAGCTGGTGGGCTGCGAATGGACTTATAATGCTTATGCTGTAATCCAGGCCTGACCCAAGTGCCTTTTGTTCTGCAGCATTTCACTACCTTCATTAAGCCAATCAACCCTTTCGCAGGCTGTGATTTGTAGCAATTCTAGGAAGTCGGGGGCACCGCAATGCACCCACAACTAAAATGCAAGACAATTTACAAAGTGAGGCCCTGGAAACTACATACGGGCAGCAGGACAAATTGGTCTGGTGGTTTATTACTACAGTGCTTAGCAAGCTGTAGTGCTAAAGGATTACAAGCAAGGTAGCCAGCAGAGGGGGGAGCAGGAAGGCTAAAGAAGGTGGCTGTCTTAGTCCGAGTGTGGTAACAGAGTGGTAATCTTTTTATGCCAGTTGTGACAAAGTTCCTCCTCTACCTTGGTGGGTCTTGCGCTTATTGGTGGATTTACTCGCCTCGGAGATTCACGGCAGCCCTCAGTTTGATCATTTTCGTGAACCCACAGTCCAGGTCGACTCCTCCTGTGTCTGACCAGGAGTTGGGAGGTTTGGGGGGAACCCGGGCCCGCCCTCTACTCTGGGTTCCAGCCCAGGGCCCTGTGGCATGCAGCTGTCTAGAGTGCCTCCTGGAACAGCTGTGCGACAGCTACAACCCCCTGGGCTACTTCCCCAAGGCCTCCTCCCAACACCTTCTTTCTCCTCACCATAGGACTTCCCTCCTGGTGTCTGATAATGCTTGAACTCCTCAGTCCTCCAACAGTCCGCGTTCTCACTCTCAGCTCCTAGTGCCTCTTGCTCCCAGCTCCTCACACGCACACCACAGACTGAAGTGAGCGCCTTTTTAAAACCCAGATGCCCTGATTAGCCTGCCTTAAATGATTCTAGCAGCTTCTTGATTGGCTGCAGGTGTTCTAACCAGCCTGTCTGTCTTAACTGTTTCCAGAAAGTTCCTGATTGTTCTGGAACCTTCCCTGTTACCTTACCCAAGGAAAAGGGACCTACTTAACCTGGGGCTAATATATCTGCCTTCTATCACTCTCCTGTAGCCATCTGGCCCGACCCTGTCACATAATGCAAAAGAGTCACATTGCTGGCTGGAGGTGAAATTTCTGGGTGGCCACTATGATGACTTCTGTAATAAAAACTAGAGCTGGGTGGGAAATGAACATGTCTGCGATGTCATACATTTTTCCTGTTCTGCACTGGGACCTTTTGAATTTTTTCACAAAGAACTAAACGGACACCCCAAGCAGACCATACCCCAGTGATGCGGCTACCATTTAGGATGTGAGAAACCCCAATTCAAGTCCTGAACCAGACCCACTGGGAGGGGTCTCTCTTCCCCCCATCCCCTCCCTAAAATTCCATCCTGGAACCCAGCAAAAGTTCTGTCAGAACTGGCTCCACCCGCTCCCTTTCTTTAAAGGAAAGTTTTGATTTCAATGAATCAGCCTTTTCCAATGAAAAACCACGTGATCAAAAAAAATAATCCCTGACCAGCTCCAATCTAAACAGCAGAAGTGGGGTGAAACACGGAGCACATTCGTCTTGTAATTTGTTAGGATCTGGTTTTCAGAAGGCACATATCAGAAAAGTGACCTTTTTCATGCTCCAAAACCCATTGAGATTGGCCATTTAAATTATATAATCTCTGTGTTGCAAGTGAGGCAACTTAATACACGCAGGAAATCATGCACTTTTTGTGCACCATCAGGTATGTGCATGCATAGGTGGCAACTTCTACTGGTGCTGGTGGGTGCTTGACCCCCCCCCCGCCCCTGGCCCCAACCCGACTCCACTCCTGCCCCACCCCCATTCCAACCCCTTCCCCAAAGTCCCTGCCCCTATTCCAACTCCTTCCCCAAATCCCCGGCCCAGCCCCACCTCTTCCCCACCTCCTCCCCTGAGCATGCCGCGTTCCCGCTCCTCCCGGAGCTTGCTACAGCTGTTTGGCGGTGGCAAGCGCTGGGAGGTAGGCAGAGGAGCGGGGATGCGGCATGCTCAGGGGAGAGGGAGGAGGTGGAGGTGAGGTGGGGCCAGGGAGGGGAGCTTGGCTGCCAGTGGGTACAGAGCACCCACTAATTTTTCCCCATGGGTGCTCCAGCCCCGGAGCATAGATTCATAGATATTAAGGTCAGAAGGGACCATTATGATCATCTAGTCTGACCTCCTGCACAACGCAGGCCACAGAATCTCCCCACAGAGTCGGCGCCTATGAGTACATGTGAAAGGTCGTGCACATTTACAAGTGGAGGCTGGTTTGAAACCTCCCTGGAAACCCAGGCTCTTCAAGTTTATTTGCAATTCTCTGGGGCATTTTAGGACATGATGGTCTTGAAAGTTATCTTCTCACTGCTTCCATACTGCAACGGGTGTTGCCTAGCGACTAGCACATGGACAAGGACTCTGGAGACCTGGCTTCTAGTCCTAGCCCCGCCATTGGCCTCCTCAGTGATCTGCAGCAAGTGACTTCCTCAGTCTCCCCATCTAAATGGATGTAATGATACTGACCTAATTTGCAAAGCACTTTGAGATCTGCTCAGGAAGAGGTTCTATATACACACAGACAGGGTGTACATTATTATTTCTATAAATCAAAATGGTTGACCATACTGAAGACAAATTCTTTCCCCCTAGATTTAGTAAATTCTGGCTCACATTAACCCGATCCAGCTCCTTGTCCGTACCTGTGCTCCTTAACTGAGGGCATTCCAAGATAGCCCCTGGGCCACATTTGCTATACAGGGCAAAAGTCCTCCCTGAGCATTGCCACCTCTAATGGAATGTAGGCTACACAGCCTCACAGGCAGGGGGATGTCCGTGGACTATCTGGAATAGCTAAAGCTGTTGACGTTAGGAGCTGTGAACTGGAACAGTTTCCTTCTGCGCTCTTGCCATGAAGGTCCCGGTCCCTGGTGACCCAATGGCCAAACCACCACAACATGCTGGCTCATGTTGTATGTGTGTCCCACTGCCACCAACAGACCACAGTCAGTTCTGCTTAAAGCTTGGCCATTGTCTAGCCCTTTGGGGCAGGAGGTACATAAAGATACAAGCCCCACGCAAAGTAGGTTTCAGCTGGACCTCAAGGCATTCAATCCAGCCCAGGTTGACAGAGACCAAAGCTTTTTGCCATGGGCCAACTGCTTTGCAAAGCCAACAGGTGGGTCTCAACCATTTCCTAGTGGAAGACTTTGCTATTTGGATGAGTCCCACAGGATTGGGGCTGGGTTTGGCCCATCTACCCCTCAGGAGACTCAGACTGGCCGTGGGTAATGCAAGCCATCTTTGTCTTCACTATGCTCCTCTGCAGGAGCTGAGATGTCCGTTCTCCTTCCAGTGCTCTCCTCCAGTCCTGCCATGCTTCACAGGTGCAGCGGGAAGGGCCTGCTTGAACCCATAGTTCCTCTTTAATCCCTTCCTGCCCATTGAGAGGTTTTGTGTACCCCATCATAATAGCATAAAAGCCACCAGCACAAGAGACACCCTCATCAGGAGTCCCAGAGACATCCATAATGAAATAAGCTTGGAAACACGATGCCTTTGCCCATCTACGGTTATCCCTGGAGGAAAGATCCGTTAGCTGATCAGTGACATCTGGTTAGTAGTGATAGAGGATTAATTTTACTTGTGACAGAGAGACTTTTTTTTAAAAAAGCTCAAATATCTCTTAACTGGAACTGGGCAAAGTTTTTCAGTCAAAACTTCTTTTTTTTTTTTTTGAGAACACCGAAACATTTCACAAATTCCCATTGGTTTTGCTGAATTATTGGTTTCAGGGGAAACCAATCAAAACATTTCATTTTGACATTTTCAAACCATTTCAATCTTTCTATTTCCAATAACTTTCCAGTTCAACATTTCCTTTCATTTTATTTTTTAAGTGTAAAAATGGTTGAAATGAAACTTTTTGATTTTGTTGAAACAAAACATTTTGTTCGACCTCAAACGTTTTTTCCTTAAATTTTTCAAAATTCTCAATGAACCAAAAACTCCATTATTCCCCCAGTTGAAGCAATGATGCTTGGTTAGTAACGAGGGAGCTTTGAGCTAACTGGTGCCCTAAAAGTAAAAAGCTCATACACATCTTTCAAGTTCCCTGAACCCTCCAGCTCGCTATAAGACTCTACTTTAAACCTAGAGCCTACAGTCGTTAAAGTTTTGTGTGTCTGTGTTTGAAAGATGGGGAAAAGGGGGGAGAAAGAAAGTGCTAAGGTGAAAAGAAGTCTTGGCCAAGGTCTTGTGCAAGTCAGTTTTGTTTTTTTCTCCCTCTCTACTTCCCGGCTTTCTATATTTGGTGTGAAGTGAAATATGATAGTTTGGTTCAGCTGTAGTTCTGTCCAATTTTTCCCCAGTATGAAACCTGAAGTACAATTATAACCTTTCCCTTCCGTGCAGAATAAATCACCGTGCTAGGCTTTTACAAGAAACCGCAGCTCTGCTCCCCTAAACCGAAAACAACAAAAAATACAACATTGAAAAACGGATGTACCAGTCCAGTCGGGTAGAGAAGCAATGTTGATGAAGTTAACACAAATGGTACTAATTACCACCTCCAGTGCCTGCGAGCCACTAAATACCTGGAGAAACCAAATTTCACACCTCATCTGGCTGCTGGGGATATAATTGCAACTCCAGAGAGCCTTGGTGACTCCCCTCCCTTTCTTTCCACCTATTTCAATTGGTCTGTGTTTCCTTGCTGGGATGCAACACTAGACTTTCCCTTTCCAATAAAACTCCATAAAAGAGTTGACCTTTTCACAGCCGTATTAGTGTTTAGCCCAGATCCTGCAAACGTTTAATGTATGCGCTGATCAAACTTTGCACATGTTCATAGTTCCACATGAGTGAAAGGGCTTATAACAGACGAAATCAAGTGCCCATCACAATGAAAGGAGCAAAACCAGCTTCATTAAAGACTGAAATCTATGTACGTCGAAGACCATGGTGCTTCTCTGGAACAATTATTTAGGATTTGTATTATTGTAGCACTGAGGAGCCCCGGTCAAAGACTAGGTCCCCATTGTTGGGCACTGTACAAACACAGAACAAAAAGACCATCCCTGATCCAAGGAGCTGACAATCTAAGTACAACACAAGAGACAACAGATGGAGACAGACAGATGGGGAAGTGCAAGGAAACAATAAAACAATATTGGTCAGCATGATAAGCAGTCATGTTTTTTGTAGGCATCCCAGCAAAAGGAGAGTTTTATAGGAGGGATTTGAAGCAGGATGCAAATTATAATCCCCGGGACCCAGTGTGCGAATGCGGGGTTCAAAGCCTTCTCGGCCAAGATGCTCTGGCTGAGGAAGAAACTTCCAGAGGAAGGCCTCTTCTGAGACTATCCGTCTTTATGAAAACACAGCAAAACCTTCCTCTTCGACAAAGCCTTTCCACCATCACAAGAATGACACTTGCAACATAGACACTCCCATCTACCTAAGCAACCCTCCCTCCCACACATGCACTGACATAAACACATCAACCAGCCAGCCAACACAATCACATCAATAGCCAAGCAGTGCTTTCCCCTCAAAAGAAGTGCAAGGTACTCTGTGAAGGCCTCTAGGGACTTCAGGATTGCTATTGATTTCACATGGAAGGTGCTCAGATACTACGGGGATGGGTGCCAGTATTAAACTGATGGGTGGGTAGATAGATAGAAAGAATGAATGTGGCATGAAGGAAAAGCTGCATCTGAATACTGACCATTTGACTAGCTGTGCGCATTCCATGTGAAATCTGAAAACAATTTCTCTCTTGCACATCTACAAGAGAATGGGGCTTTTCTCCGCACAGCTTTCGGGCGAGATGTAAAATTGAGGGCCTGACCGCTTGCGATCCTTTGAAATGTCTGGCACTTTTTGTAAGAGATGAGGTGTTAATCCCATGGTCCTGGCCAAATTCCAGGATGAGTAAAAATATTCTTCCTGCTTGAATTCTCCCTGCAGGTGTCCTTCACTTGGCTATTGACAGACTAGAGTATGCATCTCCTTCACTTCCTGCCCCCAAACTGTTGTGCCCTGTTGCTCTGTACTGCTACATAGTGGCCACCTTCTAACCCAGAAGTGGCTGCATTTCAAGGGTAGGTGAAGTGATCTCTCTATCTACATTAGTTACTTCACAGTGAAGTCAAGAAGCATAACTAACTTAGCCCTGGTCTACACTAGGACTTTAGGTCGAATTTAGCAGCGTTAAATCGATGTAAACCTGCACCCATCCACACGATGAAGCCCTTTATTTCGACTTAAAGGGCTCTTAAAATCGATTTCCTTACTCCACTCCTGACAAGTGGATTAGTGCTTAAATCGGCCTTGCCGGGTCGAATTTGGGGTACTGTGGACACAATTCGACGGTATTGGCCTCCGGAAGCTATCCGAGAGTGCTCCATTGTGACTGCTCTGGACAGCACTCTCAACTCAGATGCACGATTGTTTGCCGTTGCTCTGACGCAGGGAGGGGCGACTGACGACACGGCTTACAGGGTTGGCTTACAGGGAGCTAAAATCAACAAAGGGGGTGGCTTTACATCAAGGAGTATTTCAGGCACGACTTCATGGAGGGTTCCAATAAGAAATGGTGCACCTAAGTTATTGTTCTTATTGGAACAAGGAGGTTAGTCTGGCCTCTGATTGATACATGGCTAGATTTACCTCGCTGCACCTTCTCTGTGAGTGACTGCAGTGTGACCTAGAGGAATGAGTCCCTTAGACAGGGGAGGAGGCAAATGAGTACAAAACAAATCTGGCCTATTTCTTGTTTTGATACACTCCATCTATCTTTTACATCTTTGGCTGGCAGCAGACGGTGCAGAAGGACTGCATGCCATCCACATCTCATGGCTGCTCAGCAGAAGATGGTACAATAGGACTGCTAGCCATCCTCATCTCTTGCCTGCCCGGCAGAAGATGATGCTGGCAATCTGTACCACCTGCCTGCTCACCATAAGATGGTTCAATAGGACTGACTGCAGGACTAAAGAGAATGACTTGATCAAGTCACTCCAAATTTAGTCCCTGTTCCCATGTCTGCCCAGGCGCTCCTGATCGACCGCACAGAGGCGACCAGGAGCACCTCGGACATGACGATGATGGCTACCAGTCCTATTGCACCGTCTGCTGCCACAAAGCAATGGGTTGCTGCTGCTGTGTAGCAATGCAGTACCATGTCTGCCAGCACCCAGGAGACATATGGCGACAGTGAGCTGAGCGGGCTCCATGCTTGCTGTGGTACGGCGTCTGCCCAGGTAACTCAGGAAAAAAGGTGCAAAACGATTGTCTGCCCTTGCTTTCACAGAGGGAGGGAGGGAACGGGGTCCTGACGATGTGTACCCAGAACCACCTGCGACAATGTTTTAGCCCCATCAGGAATTGGGATCTCAACCCAGAATTCCAATGGGCAGCGGAGACTGCGGGAACTGTGGGATAGCTACCCACAGTGCAACACTCCGGAAGTCGACTCTAGCCTCGGTACTGTGGAAGCACTCCGCCGAGTTAATGCACTTAATGCACTTAGAGCATTTTCTGTGGGGAGACACACACTCGAATATATAAAACCGATTTCTAAAAAACGACTTCTATAAATTCGACCTAATTTCGTAGTGTAGACATACCCTTAGTGATATCACAGCAACACCTAGCGGACGCAAACAAGATTTGGGCCTCACTGTGCTAGGTGCTATATGTACATTACAAATTGTCTTTGCCCAGCTTATCTTGTAATGGAGTGATACTCAATGAGCTATACCCATGGGCCGATTGGAGAATTTTATGACAAGAGGCGAGCCATTTGCGCAGAAGGCTGACCAAAAATATTTTTTAAAAGGCTGCCAATAAATAAAGACCTTGAATGCAATACAAGCATTAGTGTTTCTATCTTTTAACAAAGCTTATAAATCAACATGACCTGTGTTTGTGGCGATCTCTAATGGGAAAGATGACATCAACGATCCCCGGCAAGCTTTTTGTGAAGAGTGGTTTGTGGGAGGTCAGGGGAAGACGCATGCACTGGGGAAGATGTTCATTTGTCAGGTGATTGAGGTGTTGGTTTTTTATCATGTTCATGACAGAAAACCCAGATTCACAGAGATACATTGATCCAAACATCGTTAAAATACGATGGCTAGATACTTGCTATTCTGAAACTGGTCAGCACATTGAGTCCAGAAGTCGCAAAGTTCTACTTCTCTGAATTTTGCCTTCAAGACATCTGAGTTTTGGAGCCTTACAATTTCTAATTGAAAGACATCTTCATTGACTGACTCAAGAATGTGCTTTGCATCAGAACGGCAAGGTCCACCAGCAGAGACAACAAACAGAGCACGAACAATTAAAGCAAATCCGTCGGAATTTTAAAATTCTCAAATCGCATTTTAAAATTTTCGATCAGCTTGTTTAGGAATTCTTGCATTGTTTTCATCGAAGTTGCATCAGTAGCAACAACACGCAATGTGAGAAAGTACATCTTTCCTGTTAAGTCTGTCTGGAAGATTTCAAGATTCCTTTGAAAGGCTCACCCTTTTTCAAACAGATCCCTGACACTGCTTGCACAGCCTCGGAGCTGCAGGTTGAGAGAATTCAAGTGATCAGGAATATCGCACAGAAAAGCTACCTATGACATAGAGGGGGCATCATTCATAAATCCAGGCACTCACAAGCCTTGTTGGTTTTGTGGTTTGAAAGAAATTATATTATTTCTTTTTGAAGGCACAAAACCTCTCTAACATGCACCCCCTACTTAACTAACAAACACTGTTATGCTGCAACTGATCACTGTATTCAAAAACAATGCAAACTAGAAGTTGAGTGTAGTTCACTAATCTCATCACAATGCTTATTGTTTTTTTCAAGTCCCCAGACAATTTACTGCACCAGACAGGCTGGTGAATGCTGCAGTGAAATGTATTTAATGACGGGTGTATCACTGCCAGATGTGAAGCAAAGCTCTTCTCTTTCCCTCTCCTGGAGGGAGCTTCGTCTGTAACAAGCAAGTTTACTTTCTGAAGATCTAAATCATTTTTTTCAAAAAAGCCTTTTACCTTTTCAAAAATTCTCTCTCCTACGGTGTAGGTTTCTAATGGTATTAAGCACAAAAATTTTTCCTTGAAAATTTCACAATCATAAAATCTAACAAATAGCGATAGCTGGGCAGTGTCACTTAAATCACTTGATTTTTCCACTGCAAGAGACATGAATTTGTCATTATTTAAATTGGAAAGCCGCGATGACAAACAATCCTTGTAAATTACCTCCATAAGAAAAAGAAAATCCGCTGTCCAATTTGGGTTAAAAGCTCAGTTTTCGCTGTCGACTTTACGACATTTACTCCCTTTTGTATTCATTTTTGGCTCCATTTCCATCCCTAACAAACAATGGGCAGCACGTGAGAACTCAAGAGCCAGTAAGCGGTGCTCAATTTGTGCTGGGGATGAGCCCCAGCACCTCCAGGCTTGGCAGTTCATAGCCCCAGCACCTCTGGGCTCCCACACAGCAGCTCCTGCTCTCCAGCCACCCAAAGGCAGCACCCCGCCAGCAGCAGGACAGAAGCAGGGGTGGTAATGCTGCCTTCAGAGCTGGGCACTCAACCAGCAGCTGCTGCTCTCTGGCCACCCAGCCAGGGCTTAATTCAGGGGCGGGCAAACATCGGGTTTCTGAAATTGTAGGGAAGGCCGGGTAGGGGAGGCTGCGCCTCCCCAAACAGCCAGGCGTGGCCAAGTCCCCCCCGCCATCTGACCCCCCTGCTTCTCGCCTCCTGATGGCCCCCCCCAGGACTCCTGCCCCATCCAACTCCCCCTTTTCCCTGTCCCCTGACAGCCCCCCCAGGAGCCCGGTCCCATCCACCCCTTCCTGTCCCCTGACCGCCCATGGAACCCCCCCGCCCCTGACTGCCCCCTGCCACCCCATCCAACCCCCCTCTCCTTCTTGACTGCCCCCCATGACCCCTTCCCCCATTCAACCCCTGTTCCGCACCCTCCGTCCGCCCCGACCTTATCCACACCCCCGCCCCCTGACCACCGCCCTGAACTCCCCCGCCCTCTATCCAGCCCCCCGACCCCTTACCGCGCTATCTGGAGCATCACTGGCTGGCAGCGTTACAGCCGCGCCACCCAGAGCACCGGGACAGGCAGCCGTGCCGCCCGGCTGGAGCCAGCCGTGCCGCCCGGCTGGAGCCAGCCGTGCCGCCCGGCTGGAGCCAGCCGTGCCGCCCGGCTGGAGCCAGCCGTGCCGCCCGGCTGGAGCCAGCCGTGCCGGCAGCACAGTGAACTGAGGCTGCAGGGAAGGAGGGACAGCAGAGGAGGAGCCGGGGGCGAGCCTCCTGGGCCAGGAGCTCAGGGGCCGGGCAGGAGGGTCCCGCGAGCCAGATGTGGCCCGCGGGCCGTACTTTGCCCACCTCTGGCTTAATTTGTTCTGTGGCTTGCAGGCACCTCTTTCATTACAAATTAAGCACGACCAGTAAGTTACTCACTAAGGAAGTCATAGGCAAATGATAGTGTTCTTGAATTTAATTATAAATATTTTTAAGGTAAGCGGGTGGGCCACACAGGAAGCCTTGGCATTTCACATTTGGCCTGCAGCCACCTATTAAGTATCACTGATGTAATGTGACAGGTTTCAGATTGTTAGCCGTGTTAGTCTGTATCAGCAAAAACAACGAGGAGTCCTTGTGGCACCTTAGAGACTAACAAATTTATTTGGTCATAAACTTTCATGGGCTAAAACCCACTTCATCAGATGCATGGAGTGGAACATACAGTAGGGAGGTATAAATACACAGCACATGAAAAGATGGGAGTTGCCTTACTGAGTGGGGGGTCAGTGCTAACAATCCAACTCAATTAAGGTGGAAGTGGGCTATTCTCAACAGTTGATAAGAAGGGGTGGAAATCACTTTTGTAGTGCTAATGAGGCCAGTGTAAACAAGATGGCTCATTTCAAACAATTGACAAGAAGGTGTGAGTATCAGCAGAGGGAAATTAGTTTTTGTAGTGACCCATCCACTCTCCGTCTTTATTCAGGCCTAATTTGATGGTGTCCAATTTGCAGATTAATTCCAATTCAGCAGTCTCTCATTGGAGTCTGTTTTTGAAGTTCTTTTGTTGAAGAATTGCTACCTTTAGGTCTGTAATCGAGTGACCAAAGAGATTGAAGTGTTCTCCGACTGGTTTTTGAATGTTATAATTCCTGATGTCAGATTTGTGTCCATTTATTCTTTTGCATAGAGACTGTCCGGCTTGGCCAATGTACATGGCAGAGGGGCATTGCTGGCACATGATGGCATATATCACATTGGTATACATTGTGCCAACAATGCCCCTCTGCCATGTACGTTGGCCAAGCCGGACAGTCTCTACGCATATGCCCAAATAAATTCGTTAGTCTCTAAGGTGACACAAGGACTCCTCGATGTTTTTACTGTTGTAATGTATTATCATCCCTGACTATATAATTAATAGCCCCACACTGGGTACCCTGCCCTACAAAGTGATTTGGGTCTCATTGCCACAGAGGATATTATGGGGCAAGAAAATGCCCAGCACTCCTCCTTTGCATGCAATTGAGAGACATCAAATTCAGGTGGACCACACTGGCCTCTTGAGTGAGGGAAGGATGCAAATAGCTCAGAAGACAGTAGTGCTCTGCCAAGACAATTCAGGACAGCAGGACTGAAGGTGACTAGCAGCTAGTCTGAAACAGAGCAGCCTCCCTCCTCCGCTAGACTGCTCCTGTGCCAAAGGCCCCTCTTTTATGAATCTATTCAGACTGTGTAGGCAGGCGAGATGGTGCTTGATTCTTTCATAAAAGGAACCTGGGGAATTTAAAGAGCTTTACCTAGCTTTACGGCCTGGATTGCACATTCAGTTTCTCGTGTCTTGAACATGTGAATCTTGCCTTCAGACAAGAAGAAGAAAAAAACCCTTAGACTTCAGTTTCTCTCGGAGGCAAACATCATCCACAACTTAATGCTTTGATTCAAGGAACTGCCAGCACATTTAAACAGCAATTAAGTCACTCTTGTGACTCTTAGCTAGGTTCTATTGAAGGCTGCCATGGGTGGCAATTAGAAGAGGGGCTAATATTAAAAGTGGGCAGGAAGGGGACAGGATACAGACCAGTAAGAGAAAGGAACAGAGGTGAGGGGACTTTACAATCCGAGGTGGGAGAGTTTGAAGGCGAGGGACATGCAGACACAGAGACAGGCAGAGAGAGGGAATGAAGGGGTGTCGCACTGCATGGGTCAGCTCTCAGTGTTCTAGCAAGAGACACAGCTGCCAGAGACATTTCTCTTTGTGATTCCTCTGGCTACAGAGCCCAGGCTCTGAGAACAGCTAGAACTGCCCTGCGACTGGAGCAGGAAAGCTGGGTTTGGAGCACAAAATGGCAGCCAATTGAAACGAAACCAGCAGGATTGCCACAAAACCAAATTCTGGATTTCTGTGGCAGGGAGGAGGACTTCTGCAGCTGCCGGTCCAAGGAGGGTAATTCAGAGGCTGCAGCCAGGGAATTTACAGGGCCCTAGTTTCAGGCCAGGATTTCTCAATCACAGCATACGTGGAACAGATCTGGGCCTCCGCCTGTGGAAATCAGGAGGGAACTAACCAGTTCGGCAAACTGGTAGGCATGGCAAATAGTTTCACGGCTGGGTTGCTAGTTCATATCCACACCGGGTCTTTACTTCCCAGAAGTCTTTGATGAATGTCCAGTGGTCCCTGTTTGACCCGATGAGGGCCTGATCCAAAGCCCGCTGAAATACGTAGCAGTCTTCCCATCATTTTCCATAAGCCTTGAGCTAGGCCTAAAGTTAATAGTAGTCTCCATCTAGTTCCTGGTGGACAACCGTACACCTCACGATAAATACCATCACAACTGGCCTTCGCCAGCTTGTGAAAGGTCTCCATAGAGACCAAGGCCCTACTGGCCATGGAGAGCTATCTCCTCACTACAGGCAGTTTCTCCTGGTCCAGATGGAGACACATGACCATGGGAAGCAGGGGTGAAGCACGTGGTGTTGTTGACTGCTGTACCCGGTCTGTGAGCCAGATGTACAAACTGGGTCTGATTGACAGGACAAGCCGCTTTCGGGGAGGAATGCAGCACACAGTAACTTGTTTCTAAGTTGCCAAACAGCCAGATAAATTATTCTCCAATTTTTTGTTATGTTCATTACAGTGTATCTTTGTCTACTGCCAGGGATAACTTGATTTATACGGGGGTTTGTAACAAAAAAAACTGAATCAATAGCACTAGTCAATAGAAGTTTAGACTGAGGGCCTCATTTGTCTGCATTGCACACAGTTTATTGGATAGAAGCACTGAAAGTTATGGGTGTTCACACAACATTCATCAGCTCTAGCTATGGGTTACATAGCTAGCCTTGTGGATACACTTTTTCTGGCTAGATTTCCCCAGTGATGGAGAAGAATAGAGCCAAGAGATAAGTCTTTAAGGGTCCTGCTTTCCCATTACCATGGGGGAAGAAAAGAATATTTGGTCTTTATATGCAGAACCCATCTTAACAGAAGATCCCAGATATGTAGTAGTGTCTGGTTTTGCACTGTCTAGTCTTGCAGCTTTGATGAGTTGTAAAATTGCATCATTTTATTGAAGAACCAATGAAGCGTTCAGTGTTCAGGAACATAGACAAGCTGTAAGTCATTTCCTTTTTTGTGTTTTTTTCACTGTGTCTTCATGGGGAAAAAAAAACAATAAAAAAACATAATCACACAAAAATTGCAGTGTAGGGAGGCAGAATGTCGTTTCCCAAGTTGGAATCTAGCTAGGACATGGGGGAATAACACCCCTGCTCTGGCTAAAAGTGCCCCGGGATCTTTAATTACCATGAGTGGTCAGAAGCTCTGTTTTCTTGTCCAAATAGAAATATGAATGAGAGAACAAACTTCATTGTAAGGGTTGTTTCAGGTCCACAACCAAATGATTTGTCACAGCTGTTTTCTGAATCAGTTACTAACGCAGGTTTTAGAGGAGGAGGTCTGGGATAGATGCATAAATAAAAAGGGTACAGACAGCATCAGCCAGCACGTATCTATTGCTGTTAGCCCATTGATATCAAATCGGATAATACAGCCTCAAGAGAACAGCTTAGATCAAACTGATGGTGGGGGCCAGCAAGTGTCACGTCTCAGCAGCTAGTTATACATGTAGGGGTGGGGAAGAATTCTCCCATTCTACATTGAGTAGAGCTAGGAAGGAATCGACTGCCCATAATAAGGTATTTTATAATTGTCTAAGTGCACAATTAGGGGGAAAGGGGAGTTTTCCTTCCCCTTAAAACGTTAAGAAAGGGACGACTGTTAGAGGAAGGGAGGCAGATTAGATGGATCGTTGTTTTACTCCCATGGAGAAATAAATCTTAACTTGACACGTTGGGTTTGTTTGTAGTTGTTCTTTAAATAATTTGCATGTTAGAGCTCTTCTCGTTGGGGGGAATATAGTGCCATCTTGTGGACAGGGTGGGAATTAGCAGGAAGTAGACTAGAGTGAGACATGGGGACATATGCTCAACATACAGCGGCCGTCCAAAAAGCGAACAGCATGTTAGGAACCATTAGGAAAGGGATAGATCAGAAGACAGAAAATATCATAACACCACTATATAAATCCGTGGTAAGTCCACACCTTGAATGGTGCATGCAGTTCTGGTCACCTTATCTCAAAGAAGATATATTAGAATTCAAAAAGGTGCAGAGAAGGGCAATGGAAATGACTAGGGGTATGGAACAGCTTCCGTACGAGGATAGTTTTAAAAGACTGGGACTGTACAGCTTCAAAAAGAGGCAACTAAGGGGAGGGGGGAAATGATAGAGGTCTCTAAAATTATGAACGGTGTGGACAGAGTGACTAGGAAAATGTTATTTACCCTTTCACATAACACAAGGACTAGGCATCACCAGATGAAATTAATAGGCTGCAGGTTTAAAACAAACAAAAGGCAGTACTACTTCACACAAGGCACAGTCAACCTGTGGAACTCATTGCCGTGGTATGTTGTGAAAGCCAAAATTATAACTGGGTTAAAAAAAGAATTAGATCAGTTCATGGAGGATAGGTCCATCAATGGCTATTAGCCAAGATGGTCAGGGATGCAACCCCGTGCTCTGGGTGTCCCTAAGCCTCCAACTGCCAGAAGCTGGGCCTGGACAACAGGGGATGAATCACTTGAAATTGCCCTGTTCTGTTTATTCCTCTGAAGCACATGGCATTGGCCACTGTCAGAGACAGGATGACATGGCTGGATGGACCATCGGTCCGACCCAGTGTGGCCGTTCTTATGTTCCTATGACACACAGGGAATATGGGGTGGGGTGTTCTGAGTCACACATTGATCTGGGTTCATCCATTAGCGTTGCTGATATAATTGCTCAGTGAAGAGCATTTCATTAAAACCTGAAACTTACTGTTCCCTCAAGAATACTACCATTAGGCAACAAGAAATGAGACAAACATTCTTAACAGTGCGGGCATTTAACCAGAGGGACAACCTACCTAGCCACATGCTGGATTCTCCATCACTTGCAATCTTTACAGCAAGACTGGCTGTCTTTTTAAAAGGTAAGCTCTAGCTCGAACAGAAGTTATGGGTTCGATGCAGCAATCACTGGGTGCGGCCCTCTGGCCCATGTTCTGCAGGAGGTTAGACCAGATGATCATAATGGTCCCTTCTGGCCTTACAGTCTCTGAAGCTATACAAGGTGATCACAAAGCATTTTGCAGATGCTAGAGACAAATAAACCCTGCTTTCAGAGGTGCCATGCTCTCCAGACATGCCCTGATCTCAGCTCAAGTTATGTGTATTCAGCCCTTTTGAAAAACCAGAGCCTTGTAAGTGACATGCACAAGGTCACATACTGAGTCAATGGCAGAGCTGAGAAAGGATTCAGAGTCCCAACTATGACTTTCCTGATATGACACCTACACAACACTGCCTCTCAGTCTCAGTGTGCCTACACAGGGCCACGTGAGAACAGCCTCAGGGTCCATCCAGGCCCTTTCTTGAAAGTGGAAACAGAACCACATTTCAGTTTATATAGCCTGGAATAGCTGTCCTAGGGACAGAACAAAGTGCTTCTTCCAATATAAATAGTTCATATTTATCTTTCTCTCTCTCTCTCTCATCAGTGTTCGGGTGTGTTTGTGGGTGTGTGTGTGTTAAATTTCACTTCAGGGGAAGGATGTCTCCAAACGCTCTGGCCCTTTAAATTTGTAGGCAGAAGTCTTGCCTGAGATCTTTTACCGATGGTCACGTGAAAATTAAAATCAGTTCCAAGGGACAAGGGTTTTTCACAGCGTAACGAACCCTCCTTCCCAACATCAAATCCATGTTGAGGTGGAAGGAGGGGAGCCAGGAGGGGGCCCCTGGGGACCTTTTAATTAGAAAGAAGGTCTCATTAAAACCTTTCCAAATACCTGCATTGATGCCCTGCTGGCCTGGTCCCACCATGCTGACAGTCAATACTCTGTCTTGTGGCCTCCCCCCTCGCTCCCCCCTTTCTCAGGAGAGTCAGGAGAACTCTGGCACTCTCTGCGAGGTGTTGCGAGCGGTCAGACGGAGAGAAGGAAGGCCATTTGCCCGGCAGCTGGGGAATGTCCATTAGATAAGCTCCCCTACGTATGCCCCCATACAGAGTGGCCCAGAGAGGCTTGGGAAAATACAGGACAGAGGGACCAGACACAGGTAAAAGCTCAGAGAAAGGCAGCTGGGCAGAGGGTAGAGGAGAAAATTCTGCAAGGGTATCTTGTTTCCCAGCGGGTACCCGGGGGCATCCGAACACGCCCACGTCCTATGTCATTATGTGTGCTCAGCAGCACGGACACCTCAGCCAAGATCCATGCCCTACAGTGCTAGGCGCCGCACATGTGTTGCGATAAATGAAGGGGGGGGGAGGGGAGTAGCTCCCTTATATGGACACCCCGCCAGCCAGTTTGCTATGAAATCCCTCTTACTTGGGCCAAGTTTCAACAAATCATCAGTATCATACCTAGAAACTACTCATTTAAAACCCCAGACACATAAGTAGATCAGGAAATGGCTCGGAAGACGGTGATTAGGTCTATTGCTTTTATTTCTTTATGGCTTGTGGATTCCTCTGTGCTAACCCCAGGTGCTTTTGTTTTGCTTGTAACTTTTAAGCTGGACCTCAAGAAAGCTATTCTTGGTGCTTAATCCTTGTAGGGTTTTTTTTTTTTTAAATCTATCAAAAGCCTAAGTTCCCAGATGTATTTTCTTCTTTTTTTATTAATAAAATTCACCTTATTTAAGAAGAGAATTGGATTTTTGTGTCTTAAGAGGTTTGTGCACATGTTGTTTAATTAGCTGGTGGGAACAGCTGATTTCTTTTCTTTTCCCCTTTCTCCACTCTCCCCCAGAGAGGGGGTGAAAGGGCTTGAGGGTACCCCACAGGAAAGAATTCCCAAGTGCGCCTTCCTGGGGTCTCAAAGGGGCTCTGCACTTGGGTGGTGGCAGGATCTACCCATCCAAGGTCAGAGAGAAGCTGTGACCGTGGGAGTTTAATACAAGACTGGAGTGGCCAGTATTAATTTTTAGAGTCCTTGCAGACCCTCCACCTTCTGCACTCGGAGTGCCAGAGTGGTGAATCAGCCTTGACACGTGTGTAGTAAGCCAGCTGCCACACTGAATAGATGAAAGTGCTAAACAGACAAGGGGTGGGAGATAGGAAGGATCAGTCACCCCCATTTTATAGATGGGCAATGGAGGGACAGAGAACGAGCAACACTTTGTCCTCTTCTTTGCCAGAGGATGTTGTGAAGGCCAAGACTATAACAGGGTTCAAAAAAGAATTAGATAAATTCATGGAGGACAGGTCCATCAATGGCTATTAGGCAGGATGGGCAGGGATGGTGTCCTTAGCCTCTGTTTTCCAGAAGCTGGGAATGGGTGACAGGGGATGGATCACTTGATGATGACCTGTTCTGTTCATTCCTTCTGGGGCACCTGGTACTGGCCACTGTTGGAAGACAGGACCCTGGGCTGGATGGACCTTTGGTCTAACCCCGTATGGCCATTCTTATATTCTTATGTTAAAAGCCCCTCAGGACCCTGAGTCTCACTCCCTTTCAATGGGACTTAGGCGCCTCTGAAAATGTTACCAAATGTGTCTTGCCTAAGGACACCCGGGGAGTCTGCAGCAGAGCTGGGAACTGACTTCAGGTCCCCTCAGCCCCAGTCCAGCACTTTAACTGCAAGATCATCTGTGGTCATCATTCTGTCCACAGCAACCAAGTGGTGTCAGGCCCTGCGGTGTGAATGGCAGGAAACCGGCCTGTAGAACCAACGCTTGGATGAGGGGGTTGAGGATACTCCAACAGCACTGGAAGGGCAAGAATCGGAGTGTCTTTCTAAAGGGTCTGCTCTAGTCCAACCCCAAAGTTATTGGGCTCAGTGGGGTTCACTTAACTAGAAGGGCAGAGTCATGCCCTCAGGAGAGGCATAACGGTGAGCCTAGATGATCCCCATGATCGTTCTTACAGTGTTGGTCCCAAGATGTGAGAGGGACAAGGTGGGTGAGGGAAAAGCTTTTATTGGACCAACTTCTGTTGGTGAAGACCAGCTTTCGAGCCAGCTCTGTGGAACTCAAAAGTTGATCTCTTTCACCAATAGAAGTTGGTCCAATAAATGATATTCGCTCACCCACCTGGTCTCTTTCATTTACTCTGGATGACAGCTGTCAGGTTTAAACGACTGTCTAATCTACCCTGAGTTTTTCTAAGGCCTTTCTCACCGTAGGCTTCTGCCATTAGCTATGCGAGGGTGAGCCCTGTTGACTTCAGAAGGAGCTTTAGCCATGGGAGTGAGGGCAGGAGTTCTTCTCTCCAGGTAATGACCTTAGGAGTGATGGGAGGAAGGAGCTGTAGGCTGACTTATGGAGTGCCATGTTAGCGTAGGTTGGGAGTGCATCAGAGCTCATGGGCTATTGCAAAAGCAAATCCTCAACACGTACACGTCAGTCTTCCTGGCAGAAGCCAGATTCCAAGCATTACACTCATCCAGTCGTGCCATCTGACCTGCGTGTCCAATCACAATGCCCAAGCAGAGCTGGGCAAAGAAGAACAATTCTGTTTCATGAAGGATTTGAATATTTCATAATTTGGCTTCTTTCCAGTTAGGGACAGAAACCTAAAAGTTCAAAGTTGTCCACAAAAGGGAATGGAACCCCAGTCCCAGGGCAGTCTTCCTGGTGGGCTGCTGCCCTTGAGCCAGGAAGTCTGGACTCCTGAGGAGCCATATGGGAGGGCTGGCTGGAGTCTAGGCAAGATTCCAAACTGACTGGCAGGCAGGGGGTCTGTTGGAACCCTACTTGGATTCCAAGGTAACTTTTCGTCAAATTTGAAACATTTTTATTTCAACAACAAAAAAACTGGCAAATTCTCATGAAAGAAGGTAAGATTCCAACAAACCTACCAGCTCTACTTGATAATTCAGTGCTCAAGGGGTACCGCTGGAAAAGAATCTATACACTAAGGACTATCCAGCAAATCATTTCACGAGCCAAGGAAATTCGAGAAAATTGGTCACTGGAAAAGCAGCAAAACATGCCCCAAATTTATTCACCAGCCCTGATTAGCCTCCTCTTAACTTTGCTGCTGCTTCTCTGTTAATTGAGTAGCCCAACACCACAAAAACAGGCAATTTTATGGCTCCTAGTCCCATACTCACATCACTAGTCCAGCCTTTTAACTTTGCTCATCTAGGGTTAACCAATAAACCTAATCAAAGCAGCACAATGTCACACATTCATTGTTAAGGCCTATAGTATAGTCATCGGTATAGATCAGTCAGCTCTGCAAAGAAATATACTATCAATCAAGTAGGCTCAAATGATTTATACAATTCCCTTACACTGGATAAACAGATACAGCTTAAGTGAAAACACTACATATGACATTCCACTTGAATCTCTGGCCAACCTATTATTCATAAACTGTAATAAACTAATTCATTGTATTATCCAAGATTGGTATCTCAGCCAAGATATCTCATCTGTGTTGTTCCTCCTCCACATATCGATTTTCCATTTCTAAGTGTTATTCTCTCTCTTAATACGCTTTGGAAACAAGACAAAAATTTGTGTGGCTTTGTTTTTGAGGGAACTGCTGACCAGACAGGTTAGCTCATGAACGTAACAGATTTGGGATGACCCCAAAGGAAAATAATAGGAACCAGATCCCTTCCATTGAACATAGGGGTCCAGAACTTCATGGCTGGCCTCTCTATTTAACAATTGGCAGTGCATACAACAGGCAGAGCAGGAGACCGAGAGTAAGATTTCTGGGGTTCTAAGCACAGTATTGGAGAGAGCCCAGAAAACAGCAACAAAAACTATAAGAGATTTGGAAAAGCATAACCTGTTGGCGGGGAAAGGATGAAAGAACTGGGCATGTTTAATTTAGAGAAGAGAAGACTGAGGGGGAACATGGTAACAATCTTTAAAGATGTAAATGGTTGTTATAAAGAGGACAGTGATCAATTGTCCTCCATGCCCACCAAGAGTAGGACAAGACATAGCGAGCATAATTTGCGGCAAGGGAGATTTAGACTAGACATCACGGGAAATTTTCTAACCATAAGGACAGTTAAGCTCTGGAGTGCGTTACCAAGGGAGGTTGTGGAAACCCCGTCACTGAAGGTTTTCCAGAACAGGTTAGACGAACACCTGTCAGGGATGGTCTAGGTATCCTGGGTCCTGCCTTCAAGGGCAGAATGGATTAGATGACTTTGAGCTACTTTCTGGCCCTACATTTGTATGATTTCAGGGGTGTCAAATTCTGTTGGGAGAGTCAAACCTCATTTTTAATTACCGTCACCAGGCCAGGGCATGCATGTAGGATGCCATACTGCCCGTACTGCCTAAACACGCAGGAGACCTCCCAGTGATGTCAACAGGAAATTAGCTCAGAGATCAAGATATGGCCCTCTGTGTAATAACTAAGCTGTTAATCATTTATAGAGCGGGTTGGAAAATAGGCTCCTCCCTACCCCCATACAACATTTCTGCTTTTTGGCAAAAAAAAAAACCCCACAAAACAAGTATTTGGCTTTTAGGGGGGAATTGTTCCATGGAAAGCATACTTACTGCTCCAGTTTTCATTTCATCACAAATCCTGTTTTGCATTAGAAAGAGTTTTGATGGAAAATGTTCAGCCTACTTCTTTGTCTATTATCATTGGTCTCAAGTTGCAGTGGGGGAGGTCTAGGTTGGATATTAGGAAAAACTTTTTCACTAGGAGGGTGGTGAAGCACTGGAATGGGTTATCTAGGAAGGTGGTGGAATCTCCATCCTTAGCAGAGAGAGGCGTAACATGATCCAATGTCTGGAAGTTGAAGCTGGACAAATTCAGACTGGAAATAAGGTGTAAATTTTTAACAGAGAGAATAATTCACCATTGGAACAATTTACAAAGGGTCATGGTGGATTCTCCATCACTGACCATTTTTAAATCAAGGTTGGATGTTTGTCTAAAAGCTCTGCTCTGGGAATTATATTGGGGATGTTCTCAGGCCTGTGCTATACCGGAAGTCAGACTAGATGATCACAATGGTTCCTTCTGCCCTTAGAATCTATGAATTCCCACCTGCCCATCAGCTTCTCTCTCCTTTCCTTCTGAAAAAGCAACCCAACTAAAATGATCATTGTTGGGCTTAGAGTTGACACTCCAAATAGAGTGGGTGAGTTCACGGCCATGTCAGGCTCCTGGCAGACTCAGATAGACATCAGTGTATCATTCACATTATGGTCTCATTTTGGAAGGTTACCTTGACAGTCATGAAAGCTAGAAACTTTGTTTGTTTGTGTTTTAAATGAAAGCTGGGATTCTTGGCAGTCAGAACAAGTCCGCATAAATACAACCGCCTTAAATCCAGGCACTACAAACTGGTATGAAGATGCAGAGCAATTCCTGCTGGCTCAGAATGGAAGGTGGCTCATGTTAGCAGCATTCCTGCTACAAAAGAGAATGGAGAGGCAAAGGAAATTAGCAACGGGGACATTGAAAGAGTTGGTTCTGCACAGGGCTTGCCAGAAAGCAACAGTTCTATTTTGGGGAACGTTTGGAAGTTTCAACAATTTTGTGTGAAGCAATACCAAGACCTTTGGAAATTTTTCATGAAGAAGGGGGAGAGATATACGGGGATATCTCCACCCCAAAATAGCCAATAGCCTGGTGGCTAGGGAATTCACGAAGCCTGTGGGACAGCTGGATTCAAAGGTCTAGGAGCAGGGACTTGAATCTGGTTCTGCCACAGTGCCCTGACCACTGGGTTATTCTATTGCATAATTTGAGCAAAAATTCCATTCCAGTTCCGAGAACCATTCCTAACCAAAGTTTCAAGGAAACTCGTGTTTCTGTGGAAACGTTCAGTTTTGACAAATCAACATTTCCCTACAAAATATACACATTGTGCCACAAAGCTCCCAACTAGCTCTAGTACTGCAGGGAGACCCTGGGCACACCCAGGTTTGGGGAGAATCCTTAGGCTGAGCGTTAGGTTTGGTTTTTGTTTGTGTTACGAATAAAGCCGGGGAGGAGGAGGCTGCAGACTGTACAAAGTGTCTGCACGTTCCCCTGGGAGCATGGCAGCAACTCCACTTTAAGCAGGAGATGCAAACAGTAACCTGCAACGCACACTCCCCAACTCACTGGCCTTTGGAATTATCATTCATGGGCTGGTTGGATGCCAACCAGCCCTCCATTCTTCAATACGATACAGACTGCATACATAAAACTGCATTGCGAACATACTGCAGAGGTACCTAACAGCAGAGAGTGAGACGTTAAGAGCTATTGGAAAGGCGGAGGGGAGGGGAAATGTAGAGGTTTTCAAACGGGACTTGAACAGAGAAGTTTTAGAGATCCTGGAAGGATGTCCCTGATGGATGGCAGCTGTAGCAAGACCAAAGGAGGAGACAGCAACAAGAATAACCCTTTCCTTTTCATTGAAGTCAAGATCTTCTGCTTCAGGGCGAAAGCGAATCACGTCACCCATTGGGGGAGCGTGGAATTGGAATTCAGAGATTACAAGGCCAGGAAGGACAATGTGGTTAGCTGGTCCGACCTCCTGCATAACACAGACCATAGGACCTGCCTCAATAATTCATGCCTCAAGCTCAATAACTTGTCATTGAAACGGGCAGCAATCACAAATCTACGAGACAGGGCACAATTTTAGGAAATATAATAGCCTGGAAATATAATAGCGGAAATATAATAGCCAGGAGCATAATGAGTAACACAGAGAAGGAGATTTGGGATACATTGTCCTTGTGGTATGGCAACGTCCCTTGAATGTAAGATTTTTGTCAGCTTATGGACAGACCTCCTGAGCAAACGATCCCACTGTGCTGTCTCCTCTGGTTCTGCAATATTTAGCTCTTGCTCCTCTCTCTCTCTCTCTCTGGGTACAGCCGTGTCATGATATACCACTTAGACTGTCAGCTCTTTGAGGGCAGGGACTGTCTTTTATTGCAGTGTTTGTACAGCACCTAACACAATGGGGTCCTGGTCTGCCTGGGCACTACTGCAATACAAATAATAAATAAATGTGTATGAATTGATCCTCACACTCTACCCCTGTGATGCAGGGAAGTACTCTTCTTACCCCATTATACAGATGGGAAAAGACACAGCGAGGGGGGGCCTATTTCCAGAGGTGCTGTGTCTACAAGTCCCTTTCGAGTCTACCGGAGCTGCAGGTGTTCTGCACCACTGGAAAAAAAATCAAATCTTGAGTGATTTGCCTGTGATCACCCGCATTGGGTGCAGCAGAGTCAGGAACTGAACATAAGTCTGACTCCTAAGTCAGTGCCCTAAGCACAAGACCATACTTCCTTCGCTACAAAGAGATATTGGGTATAGTATTGCATTTACACACATACACACTTTATACATATCTACAAACAGCACTGCGATATTTAACATCAAACAGCCAGCAGAAAGCACTGGGTCGTTTCAAACAATCTTCCACGTCTCAAGTGTCTGACACGGGGGTTAATTAAAGGAATGCCTCTCTTCCTCTCGTTTACCTGAACAACAGTTGTTTTAGTGTTGCCATCAGTTATTTGGATGTGGCCAATTGGTCCGATGTCACCAAAGCGTCTAGGTTTTACAGCTCACAGCTGAGGCTTAAGAGTTTTCATAGCGTGTCCAGTTAAAGTAGAATCAACCAATCTAGGTTCCGCTGGGGAAGGCGGGCCTTCAGCAGCAAAATATTAATTTTGATCATGTCCCAAAATCTGGAATAGGAATTCAGCGCCTTATAAAGAGTTTCAAACAACCCCAATGTGTAGAGGCCTCCATCGTGCCTCGGTGTGTGGATCGGCTGCAGATGAATTGCTCCAGGCTAGATCCGTCAGAACGAGTAAGTACCTAGGGTTTCAGATGGGACTGTATTCAGGACAGCTAGCCCATCTCACTGCCCTTACAACTGTGGCCACCTAGCTATTTTTAGCACACCAACTCAGAGCTAGCGTGGAAATTACACCTCCAGCTCCAATATACACATGCTCTTCGTTACCGGCTGCGTTGAGCACCATTACAGTGAGCGTCACGCTGAAAGGCCTGTTTCTAAGAACTAGCTTTCATAGCTTAGTTATTAACACCACTTCAAATGAGTTCAATGGCAAGATCTTTTCAAATCAAATTACCCTGCCCCCATATCTGCTGTTTGTCTGCATTTTCCCTCGGGTTGGGCAATGCTTCTACACAGACACAGGCCCATTGCACTTCTGTTCACACTTTCGGGCCCTCATGCACCAGTCCAGTGCTGTGGTGATTGCATTATTTTTGCATGCTGAGAAGGAACGCTCCAGTTCAACCCTCAAAGCCCTCCTTTAATGGGTGACTTGATTTCAGTCTGTAAGTATTTACATGGGGAAGAAATATTTAATAATGGGTGCTTCGGTGTAGCAGAGAAAGGTCTAACATGATCCAATGACTGAAAGTTGAAGCTGGACACATTCAGACTGGAAATAAGGCATAAATTCTTAACAGTGAGAGTAATTAACCATTGGACCAACTTGCCAAGGTATATTCTCCATCACTGACCATTTTTAAATCAAGATTGGATTTTTTTTTCTAAAACATCCATCCTAGGAATTATTCTGGGGACGTTCTATTGCCTCTTTTATACACAAGGTCAGACTGGATGATGAAAATGGTCCCTTCTGGCCGTTGGAATCTATTAATCTACTCCCTGCTGTTTGACATGTGTATCTATCCTAGACATGTTCTTGGGGAGCTTACGTTCTACAGAACATCTTTTACTGAACTTACTGTAAATTTCAGGCCTAATCGGACCTCTACATTTACAGCTCCCACCGTATTCTTGCCAGCAAGTTAAAGAAATACGGATTGGATGAATGGACTATAAGGTGGGTAGAAAGTTGGCTAGATTGTTGGGCTCAATGGGTAGTGATCAACGGCTCCATGTCTAGTTGGCAGCCGGTATCAAGCAGAGTGCCCCAGGGGTTGGTCCTGGGGCCAGTTTTGTTCAACCTCTTTATTAATGATCTGGAGGATGGGATGAATTGCACTCTCAGCAAGTTCGCAGATGGCACTAAGCTGGGGGAGAGGTAGATATGCTGGAGGGTAGGGATAGTGTCCAGAGTGACCCAGACAAATTGGCGGATTGGGCCAAAAGAAATCTGATGAGATTCAACAAGGACAAGTGCAGAGTCCTGCACTTAGGATGGAGGAATCCCATGCACCGCTACAGACTAGGGACCGACTAGCTAAGCAGCAGTTCTGCAGAAAACGACCTGGGGATTATAGTGGACAAGAAGCTGTGTATGAGTCAGCCGTGTGCCCTTGTTGCCAAGAAAGCTAACGGCATATTGGGCTGTATTAGTATGGGCATTGCCAGCAGATCGAGGGAAATGATTATTCCCCTCTATTCGGCACTGGTGAGGCCGCACCTAGAGTACTGTGTCCAGTTTTGAGCCACCCGCTATAGGAAGGATGTGAACAAATTGGAGAGAGTCCAGCGGAGGGCAACAAAAATTATTAGGGGGCTGAGGCACATGACTTACGAGGAGATGCTGAGGGAACTGGGCCTATTTAGTCTGCAGAAGAGAAGAGTGAGGGGGGATTTGGTAGCAGCCTTCAACTACCTGAAGGGGGGTTCCAAAGAGGATGGAGCTCTGCTGTTCTCAGTGGTGGCAGGTGACAGAACAAGAAGCAAGGGTCTCAAGTTGCAGTGGGGGAAGTCTAGGTTGGATATTATGAAACACTATTTCACTAGGAGGGTGGTGAAGCACTGGAATGGGTTACCTAGGGAGGTGGTGGAATCTCCATCCCTAGAGGTTTTTAAGGCCTGGATTGACAAAGCCCTGGCTGGGATGATTTAATTGAGGTTGGTCCTGCTTTGAGCAGGGGGTTGGATTAGATGACCCTCCTGGTCTCTTCCAACCCTAATATTCTATGATTCTAACTGCTGGGATAGAACGTGGAAGAGTGATATTAGGAAAGTATGAATCTTTAGCTGTCTTTGAAGGAAGCTTAGCCGATCAAAGCAAAGCAAGGAAGAGGAGCCTATAGTGAGACTATAGTGCTCCATGGACCATCAGCAAGTGCCCAAGAACCTCTGAGTGAGAGTATCTCGGTCAAATTCAATTTTCTCTTAAACCAGAGTTGCTAAATTGACCTCAGTGGCTCTTTAACATGCTAATCCCCTACACTGGAGTTTCTCCAGATTTACACCATCAGGACAGAGTGCAGAATTTGACCCTTTACTTTAACACATCGTTATACAATATCTTCCCACTCCCCTGATTAAGCTAGTGACCGAGAGCTTCAAAAGAGGATCAGGGAAGGAATTATCACATGTAGGCCACTTATTGCTGGGGAAAACAACTTCATGCAGATCCAATTAAGCTTTCATAGACTTGGAAATTACAAATCCTGCATCAGAAATCATCTTAAAATAATCATGGTTACCAACAGAGTTCACTGGGATTTTTCCCCTTGTGTTTCTTCTTTGAAGCCCATATGAGGCAGCAGTTTGAAAGTTCAGTGACGGCCTATCTCAGTGTTGCAGATGGGTAAACAGAAAGCCCACCAGTGCAGTGCTGGGTGAGCATTTAGGACACCCAGACTCAGGATTGCTCTTTGATGATCTCACATTTTATTGGTGACTCTTTATTCTCTCATGATTATTTACTCCCATGACTGAAGCTGGCTGTTTTTCCAAACTCTGCTCAAGATCCTTTAGCTATTCCCAACTGCAATCCCCTTCCGCTAAACTTCTTGAACAGGATAATGAAAGAAAAAACATATTTATAATGGACTGGCCCAGATCCCGAGCAGCTGTAAACCAACCTCAATTAGCTGAAGGCTCCGGGGCTGGAGCACCCACGGAAAAGAAATACTGGGTGCTCAGCACCCACCGGCAGCCCCCCAGATCGGCTCCTCCCTCTTCCCCCCAGCGCCTCCCGCCCACTGCAGATCAGCTATTCAGTGGCATGCAGGAGGCTCTGCGGGGGAGGTGGAGGAGCGGGGGCAGGAAGAGGAAGGGTGGAGGTGGGGACTTAGAGAAAGGAGTGGAGTGGGGTTGGGGCCTGGAATGGAGTAGGGGTCCAGCACCTCCGGGGAAATCACAAAGTCGGCGCCTCTGATTGGAGTCCACTGAAGTCCAAGGGGCGAGGCCAATTTATATCACCACAAGATCTGGCCCGAAATTTGGCATCATGGCTATTTCTCTCCAGGCTTGGTTAAACTGTTAAGGCTCAGATTCTGCCCCCTTACTCACACTGAGAAGTACCTGACTCTGCTAGGATTCCCGCTGAGAAACCACAAGCCAGCCCCTGAATGCGTGCAGTGGAAACCATGTGAGGCATGAGACAGACTCTTATCCCATGAGAGTGGGGCTGGCCATGCCACCATTGTTTCTAGTCAGCAGTGGCCTCGGCACTGCCCCTGAGCTTGCCGAGCTCCTTGAACTCACACCCCAGCCTTTTCAGACACCCGCGTGGCCCCCGTGGCCCCCTACACCCACACAACTGGCCCACTGGCTCCAATTGCGCCAGGAGCTCCTAGCTCTCCATCCGTTGCTTAGATAACCGGGTAACCCCACTTCGCTTCTCGTTGCCTTATGCAGGTGTAACACGCTTATACAGTCAGTGGGGCATTCCCCTCGCGTGGCTGGTACACGTACGGGATAACAGCCAATTACTGCTGCAGCCTAATGGAGTCACTCCTTTAGTTCACATAGTAGGGGTGTGTGTTTGGGGGCTGAAGGGCCTAGGGTTCAAAGGCTGTTGAGGAGCTGTGGTAGGCATATTTACACACAGTGCCCTCCGTATTCCAGTCTGCCAATCCCCTGCCCTGTTTTTCATTCAGGCCAGCCCTTAAGCATATCCACAACTTTCATTGGAGTTAAAGGGACTTAAGCATATGCTTAACTTTAAGCAGGTGCTAAGGTGATGTCCTGAACAGGGACATTTTCCTAAAGTCTCATTTCTTCTGCAACACTAGAAAAGAGCCAACAAATAGTATCCGTGGAGCCATTGCCCAGTAATTTGGGTCAGATCTGCAGCTGGGGCAGGTATCACGGTTAAGAACCATCTTATACTCAGCTCCGATTCCTTCTCTCACTGGCCTCCTTGCTTTGCGGTAGCTGGTGCCTCTGCCTACAGAGTACCTGCTTTCTCCAGCTCTGACTTGTGCAAATGGAACAACAGAACCGGAGCACGTTGGTGGTCCGAAATACCAGAGAGAAAGAAAAAGTGCCAAGCGTGGAGGGTCACAGACCCTGTGGAAAGCTGGGGAAGTCTGGGGTGAATCCAGATGCAGGCTGAATTTATGTCCTGTATATATGGGATTCATTACGGCAATGGTACTAATTATCTTCAGACAATGCGCTCATGCAATGTGTTCTTCTTTAACTGGAGGTTGTTGGATTAAACCACAACAGCTTGATGGCTAGAATCTAAAGGATTTATAGGGTCCCCACATCACTGCAGTATCTGAGCATACCACAGTCCCAACACCCCTGTGAGGCAAGGAAGTGCTAATGTCTCCATATTGCAGCGGGGAAACTGAGGAAGAGAAAGGCAAAGTGACATGCCCAAAGTCACACAGAAAGCCAGCAACGGAGCAGGGAATTGAACCAGGGCTCCAAAGGGCCAGGCTAGCATGCACCCAAAGCATTGTGACACAAGTAGGACAGGCTACTGCCTAAAATGCTAGGCTGAGCAGCTCACACCTGAGTTTGATTCCCATCTAAGCCATAGATTGTTCGTGCTATCTCTGGCAAGTCATTTAATCCATTTTGTGCCTCAATTCCTATCCCTAATAAAATGCAGCTCAGAGCTTTGTGGATCTTGGAGGGCTAGATTTGGCTTCCTCTCTGGGAAAGCGGGGAGATCATGCCACTCAGATCTGAGCAGGGGGGAAATCTCCCCTCTCCTGCATAGAGTGGGTGGGGTCAGCCCACCCCAATGGCTCCCTCCCCTCCCCCAGGCTGCATTCCCCATTCAACAGAGCCTCCTCCACCATGCGGAAATGCCTTTGAGGAGAAGTGCTGAGGTTAGTCACAGCCAGGGGCAGCCAGATGCATGGGAGCCGCCTTGCCAGCGAGCAGGGAGAGGACAGAGCTGGCCGGAGGCCCAGGTTCTCTGCCCAGATGGTCCTGGGAGCCATGCAGGGTGTGTGAGTGGGCCCCATGGCTCATTCCACAGGCAGGGCAAGCCCCACCCATCCCACCATCAGGGAGGCACCTCTGCAGAGACTTCCTCCCCATCAGCCTCGCCCCATGGGGGTGGGCGGGAGGGAAGTTAGTACAGACCGCCTGTCAGCAGTCGAGATAGTGTTGTCTGTAATTGGTACACATTGCTCTGAGCTAGAGCAGAACGATGTTACCCCTTGGCCTTTCCAAGGGCTTTGCAGAGACGGTGGATGAGCCGTGAAGGGTTCAGTGCAGAGTGCGGAACAAGACGCACACCATGTGCTCTCCCATGGAGAAGTGACTCACGTTCTTCCCTGGTTTGTTGCTCTCCATCTACAATACCTGTAAGCAGGGTCTGAACGACCTCTCCCCTGACATCTCGTGACGAGCTGGGGGAAAAGACTCCAGGAGCAGGCCAGGATTGCACAGACACGCCTGCTCTGCCTAGGTGTGCAGCACATGGAGCTGCTTTGGGCTGGTTTGGGGTTGCAAATCACTCGGGGATTTGAATGCAGGGGTAATGAAAGGTTATTATCCGTATTGTACAAGCAACGGGCTCCAGAACTCTGCTTATCATGCCCTGATTGGGGGGGGGGGGTCACACTAAACTGAACCTCACTCGCTAAGCACTGGGTAGGGATGCCAAAGCCCAGTGCAGATGAGAGCAGGTGGGAACAGGTGTTTCTACCCTTTGCCTAAAGCGTCCCACACTCCATTTGACTGGCTCCTCTCTGGTATTTGAGGACAGAGCTGATTAGACTCCAGTAAGAGTCCTTGTTTCTGGTTGGGGCTTCCTAAAGCTGATCTCACCGCTGAGCAGATTGAGGGGCTAAGGCTGAGACTGTGTGTGGGGACAGTGAGAGACAACACAGGGGCTGCAACAAGCAGCGTGATAAGAGGCAACCGTCAGGGGTGCTCGAGAGACAGCAGTAAGAGAGAGAGGTGGTAGAGAGACAGCAGCAGCTGTGAGCCAGTTGCAAAGGCAGGTGAATGGACCTCAACTCTGGGTCTGCGCTAACCAAGACCCGCCAACTGCGAGCGGGGTGCAGCGGAGGGAGAGGGGAGTGGTGTGTAAAGGGACATGCGTTTGTCAGACTTCCACACCGCCACATGAGAAACTGAGACAAAGGATGCTGCCCAGTGCACTGCGGGGTGGGGGTTTGCCTGTGGTCACATGCTTCTGAATTGCAGTTGTGGTGTTTTCCCAGATTAATGCTGGGGGCCCTTTTCCCTTTTAATAAAAGTTGTATTTTGTTGCACGCACACTCAGCGCTTGCGAGTGAGAGGCACGCAAGGGTGGTGGTAAATTTTCCCAGATTACTGGATGAGGGCTCGAGCCGGTTCTATTGTGTGTTGATAAGAGAAACCCCTAGACACTGGACCCGGCCCTTGTGCCGACTCCACCTGGCAGACAGGTTACATAATGGCCGTTCAGCCTGACATATAGGACGTGCTTGATTTTCGGAGCTGCTGAGGATTTAAAACAGCCATCGAATTCCATTGGAGTGAATAGAAAAAAGAATAAATCAGGCCCTGTTATGGCTGGCAGAGCTGGAAACATACATCAGATCTCCTTGATCTCAGCCTAGCTGTCACATTTCCATGGTGCTTATCACTACTACACATAGACTCTCCACTTACCCAGCACTATCCCACTCCCCTCTACCCCATGCCACACCCTGCCTTCTACTTTCCATTTCCATACTCCTGTCTAGATTACAGGCAGCCACCCCTCTGTAAGTGCATCTGAGACACACACAGGACCCCGGCTTTGCCTTCTAAGATCCAACAACCTTCCTCCACGTTTTTTTAAGCATCCAGCTCATTTCAAACAACAATGTATCGCTGTTCATCTGAGGGGGAAATCTAGTCAATAACCGTCTTTTTTGTTTGTTTGTTTAGAAAAACAGCTGCAAGTGAAAAGCCAGCCACATGGATTTTATGACCTTGCTAATTTCCCAACAGCCCTGTGAGCTATCAATTGCCTATGCCCATATAAATATTGTTCTGTCTCAGAGGGGAAAATTAGTGTTTTTAAAAAAGGGAGAGGGGAGGAGACATTGCTACAGGTCTCTGAGGACTTCACTGGAATACAGAAATTTCCCCTCTATGCCTTAGCGTGGAACCCAGCCAGGACAGAAGTGACTGAAATATTTTACCATCCCACAGCTGATTAGTGACCACACGTGGCATCTACAGTGGGTACCAAGCCTCTTGGGCTGGATGAATGCACTATAAGGTGGGTAGAAAGTTGGCTAGATTGTCGGGCTCAATGGGTAGTGATCAATGGCTCCATGTCTAGTTGGCGGCCAGTGTCAAGTGGAGTGCCCCAGGGGTCGGTCCTGGGGCCGGTTTTGTTCCATATCTTCATAAATGATCTGGAGGATGGTGTGGATTGCACTCTCAGCAAATTTGCGGATGATACTAAACTGGGAGGAGTGGTAGATATGTTGGAGGGCAGGGATAGGATACAGAGGGACCTAGACAAATTGGAGGATTGGGCCAAAAGAAATCTGATGAGGTTCAATAAGGATAAGTGCAGGATCCTGCACTTAGGACGAAAGAACCCAATGCACAGCTACAGACTAGGGACCGAATGGCTAGGCAGCAGTTCTGTGGAAAAGGACCTAGGGGTGACAGTGGACGAGAAGCTGGATATGAGTCAGCAGTGTGCCCTTGTTGCCAAGAAGGCCAATGGCATTTTGGGATGTATAAGTAGGGGCGTAGCGAGCAGATCGAGGGACGTGATCGTTCCCCTCTATTCGACATTGGTGAGGCCTCATCTGGAGTACTGTGTCCAGTTTTGGGCCCCACACTACAAGAAGGATGTGGATAAATTGGAGAGAGTCCAGCGAAGGGCAACAAAAATGATTAGGGGTCTGGAACACATGACTTATGAGGAGAGGCTGAGGGAACTGGGATTGTTTAGTCTGCAGAAGAGAAGAATGAGGGGGGATTTGATAGCTGCTTTCAACTACCTGAGAGGTGGTTCCAGAGAGGATGGTTCTAGACTATTCTCAGTGGTAGAAGAGGACAGGACAAGGAGTAATGGTCTCAAGTTGCAGTGGGGGAGGTTTAGGTTGGATATTAGGAAAAACTTTTTCACTAGGAGGGTGGTGAAACAGTGGAATGCATTACCTAGGGAGGTGGTAGAATCTCCTTCCTTGGAAGTTTTTAAGGTCAGGCTTGACAAAGCCCTGGCTGGGATGATTTAATTGGGGATTGGTCCTGCTTTGAGCAGGGGGTTGGACTAGATGACCTCCTGAGGTCCCTTCCAACCCTGATATTCTATGACTCTATGATTCTATGATTCTTGACATTTCACTGCAGCTAGCAAGAGGATGCATTACACTCAAAGGATCTGACCCCCAGCCGGTGGTCTGCTGGCTGGAGGACAGCTTCTCCGTGATGCTGAGAAGAAGGGAAAGGGGCCTGGGTTGCAAGCCAAAAAAGACCAAAGAAGTGTAAGGCCCTATATGGCCTGCTTAGGGGGCCATTTCCAATACCTGTTCATAGCGTCTAAGGCCAGAAGGAACTACTGTGACCATCTGGTCTGACCTCCTGCCTCACACAGGTCATGCCACAGACTACACACCTCATTACATAGTCTATTTTAGGTTATTTGCATATGCTAATTATTGTGTCATGTCCCAGAAAGGCACAGCGCAAAATATGCCATGCAAGAGGACTGGGGAACAGCTGCCTGCTGCATCCAATGTTGCTCCAAAGGACTTGGCTTCTGTTGCCTCTTTCTTCAGACGCAGTGATGGCACCTGTGCATCAGCCCGTTCCCAGGCAAACCCTGCCTGTCTCTTTCTCTCCCAGCCACCTGCACTTTGTCTGCTGGTTCTTCAGAGGATGGCCCAGCCGGTGATGGTAAGCTCCTACACCAGGTCCCCTCTAACAGCTGCTGGTACCCATCTATGCCCAAGGTCACATCTGGAACCCACCCACTGACAAGTACCCCGAGCTGCACTATGCTTAGTGCGGGTGGCTCGTTCCTCTGGGCAAGAACGCAAACATTCCCCTTTGCCTGGGAAGAACCAGCTGTACGTAACCCCTGATTCCACAGCGTAGTTCTCTGTCTCCCTGCAGAGACTAGTCCATGTCTTGCGATATGAGTCTGTCACGGCTGTGGAGCTCTGAAACCTGGTTAATTTCGTTCAGGCTTTCAGATGCAAGGTTCTCAGGTTCAGGCCCTGTTGAATATCCCATAGTGCATCATGTTACACTTATAGTATACGTATTGTTTATACAGCGCCCTACGTAAGGGGTGTTGAATAAAGAGCTGTTCAATAAGGGAAACATTCCAAACTACCTGGGACTCTCGGCTCCATTTGTGTTTATCCTGAAGTTGACGGATGGCGAATTTAGTGCTAGCACAAAAGAGACCCATGCCATGAATATGTATGACCTAAGCAATCAAAATCCCCAATAACCTCTCAAATGTCAACTGCACGGGAGAGATTTCTGGGCCACAATAAAACAAACAGGTCTACTCTGGAGTTGGAAAACAATAAAATCGGAAAAACCTGTTTGCTGTTCCCCCGCCAGAGAAAAATAATCTTCCCTTACAACCAATTTATTCGGGCAAAATTATTGTCCTGAAAATTCAACATAAAGCCTCTCACAGAAAAGAAAATCAAAGGTCTCCGAAGAAATCATTTCCAATGATGTACCATTTGTACAGCCAAGTCATTTTCAATAATGAATGTCATGAACAAGGGCAAGAAAACCAGACAGAGAAACTGCATTAGTCCAAACAAACCAAAAAAAAAAAAAAGAAGAAGAAGAAGAAAGCCTAATCATATAATTCAAGCACTGGGGACTTGAGAAACAAGATATGGATCCGGAAATGAATGGATCAAAATTGATGTGATGAATATCAATGGTGGACAAAAGAATGAGGAAAGGAACAACTCTGCCCACTTTTGGTGGGTTTTAAAACAAACAAACCAAAACCAAACAAAAAATCTCACCCGAATTTATCCCACCAGCTCTCGTCTCATCTCAGCTCCCAGCTCACCTTGACTCATTTCATTTCCTCTTTCCCAACCTCAAATCAGAGGGAATAGACCAGTCCAAAGGATTCCCCCCCCCCACACACACACACACACAAGAGGAAGGCCAGCAGCCTTGATATTGGTTAAAGAATTTTGATTTTAGCTGTGAGTCCTGAAAGTCGTCATATGATAATATCATGACATCTAGTCTTCACCCCATTAGTTGGGAGGCTTAATTACCAGCACCTCCATGGCACATGAGGTCCTGTTCTGTATCCCTCCCCTCTGTGTTACCTTCCCGTGTCTTTCACTCTCTCGGCTTCTCATTCAATCCTGAAATCAATGGCACTGCATCAGCACAGCAAAAATCAAATGGCCCCAACTCTGCTCTGTCTAAGGAAAAAGAACCCAATTAAATGACACCCCTGACCAAAATATAAACCAAGATGCAAGCGATAAGTGTCAGAGTCAACCTGCCAGCCAAAGCATCCATTTGTAACTGTCCAGCCATCCAGTCTTCCAAAAATATCAACAAGAGCCATATTTCTTCTGTCCTGTCCAGCCTTGTGTCTGTCTGTTCAAAGAAGAATAAGCGAATACCCTTCACACATCAAAACTAAAAGTAAAATTAACTCTCTTTTTCATCAAAGAAAGGTTGTTAATGAAAATAAGAAACTCTAATATTTTGCCTCCAAAAGACAGAGACTATAATAGGTTTTAATTAAGTCTGTTTTGCGTAACCCTCAATTTCAGTTTCATTACAAATGCTTGTTTTCATTTCTTTAGGTTTTTGTGTGCAAGCAGTAAACTTGGAGGAGAGATCCATCAATGGCTATTCGCCAGGCTGGGCAGGGATGGTGTCCCTAGCCTCTGTTTGCCAGAAGCTGGGAATGGGCGACAGGGGATGGATCCCTTGATGATGACCTGTTCTGTTCATTCCCTCTGGGGCATCTGGCATTGGCCACTGTCGGCAGACAGGATATTGGGCTAGATGGACCTTTGGTCTGACCCAGGATGGCCGTTCTTATGTAACTTTAAAATGAATGCTTTTGAGTGTCTGCCAAAATAATAAGCAAACCAGGGCCTCTATTAGAAAAAATACTCAACCTTGTGTATCACTTTTTAAATGTCAGGCAGGACATGGGGTGAGGAGAAGCAGGCTAGTCGGAGTTCAGTGAAATTATTGACAAGAAACGTGTCCGGCTCTCCTCTGCTTTGCCCCTTGTGCACTTGTGAGAAATGGATTTAAAATGCAGCCATGCTGATGTACCCCAGGCCTGCTGGGTGAGGTGCTCTGTCCCCCTCTAGTGGCACCGAGATCACTTAGAGAGAGAGTAATGAGTCTGCTACAGCTTTAACTAAGGGCCATGTGGCTTTTAGCTCATGCGGTAGAGGTTCATGCATTTAGCTTTGGAGGTCTCAGGTTCGATCCCGCCCACCGGCACCAGGGGTCTGTCAGTGTTACACACTTTGGTGTAAATGTTGACATAACATATAAGGCAGAGAAAAATCAGGTCCCAAAGAGGACCAGATCCTCAACTGGTGTAAATCAACATAATTCCATTAAAGTCCAAAGAGCTACCCCGATGTACCTGGCTCCGCATTATTTATATCCAGGCTTCAACCAGGATCAGGGCTGCAATACACAAAACACTGTGTATTGCAGTACACAAGGCGCTGTACAAACACAAAACACAACAGACAGTCCCTGCCCCAAGGAGTTGGTCATCTAAGTATAAGAGAAGATGAAACAATTGAGTGTGACAAACCATAGGGCAGCCGGGGTAATTCAGCATAACCCCACTGATTTCGCTGGAGCTATGATGCGTTACACCAGGTTTCTAGTCCTGCTGACAGGTTTAGCGTGGCCAGTACGGAATAGACTGGTTACCCACCTCCCTCTAATTCCTCTCATCATGTGAGCCAGGACGACTGTTACCTACACAGGAAACTGTCCATTGGATTCCCAGAGAAGGAGCTGGCGAGAGATCCTGATACACACAAGACAGCTCACTGCTCTCATCTGATCATATGCAGCAACACCTGTCCAATCAAATGTGCTAACGAGGCAGTTAGATGAGCACCATGCTGAGTAGAGCACCTGGCTAGAAAAATTACGGCGTCTAGTGATTTCTGATTATTCATTATCTCACCATCTAATGGCTCCTTCATAATGAATATGCTTTCAACAGCCATCATTAGATGTTAAGCAAAGAGTATTTTTCATCCTCCTTGCTCCCTTCCTGAGAGAGCCTCGGCACTAATCATTTATTTTATTTCACCATTCTTTACGCTGAAAGCTTTTTGATGCATTTAATTTTTCAGCTTGTAAATGAGGTGCTTGGCAGTGAGAAGTGATTTCTAATGGCCCATTTACAAATTATCAAAGCAATTCACCACCAAGACAGCTTACATTAGAGTGTTACAATATTAGCCCAGCTTTGCCACTTCCTAATGATGCGGCTCATAAACCTGGGAAAGCCACTTAGCGTTGCAGCATGGGAGTTAAGACTGCGGCAGCCTTTCCACTGGAGATGAGTAAGTGGCAGGAGGGTTGGAAGTTCTGCTCCAGGAAGCACCTCAAGGTTCAGGCATATGCCTGATCTCCGCTCCGACTGAGGGTCGGATCCAGCACTCACCAATGCCAATGGGCGTCTTTATATTGGCTTGAGTGATGGCTGGATCAGGCCTTCTCTCAGTTTCTTTGGGGTGTAGAATTGCACTGGAGTTCTTGCCAGAAAAGGCTTATGTGTGAGATTAATGGCACTTACTCCCAGCTGGGCAGTCAACCTGTGGAACTCATTGCCTGAGGATGTTGTGAAGGCCAAGACTATAACAAGGCCCAAAAAAGAACTAGATACATTCATGGAGGATAGGTCTATCAATGGCTCTTAGCCAGGATGGGCAGGGATGGTGTCCTTAGCCTCTGTTTGCCAGAAGCTGGGAATGGGTGACAGGGGGATGGATCACTTGATGATCACTTGTGGGGGAGGTTTAGGTTGGATATTAGAAAAACTTTTTCACTAGGAGGGTGGTGAAACACTGGAATGCGTTACCTAGGGAGGTGGTAGAATCTCCTTCCTTAGAAGTTTTTAAGGTCAGACTTGACAAAGCCCTGGCTGGGATGATTTAATTGGGGATTGGTCCTGCTTTGAGCAGGGGGTTGGACTAGATGACCTCCTGAGGTCCCTTCCAACCCTGATATTCTATGATTCTATGACCTGTTCTGTTCATTCCCTCTGGGGCACCTGGCACTGGCCACTATCAGAAGACAGGACACTGGGCTAGATGGACCTTTGGTCTGACCCAGTATGGCTGTTCTTATGTTCTAAATGCCAAAAGAAGAGACTCTTTTGTGAGGCAGACCAGCCCTTCCGATTCAGTTCCTGACTAGGTCCATGGGGCCAATTCCTGCTGTTGGCATCACTGGTGTAAACGTGGCATGATTCAGCCAAGTCAGTGGTGTCACTTTTGATTGACACCGGCAGAAGCAAGAGTAGAATTTGGCCTAGGATGCACTGGGGGATTTTACAAACCATGGGGGGTAAGGGGTGAAAGCACCAAACTTTCCAGCCTTTAAAGCAAGGTTTCAGAGTGAGTTTGGAGCCAAAGGAAAGTTTGAAGTGGGTGGGGCTGGGGGTTCTTGCTTTTCCTGAATCATTTACCCCAGCTCCATTTCAAAGCATGCTTTCAGAGGGCCGTGTACGCCCTTTGACACTCTATACCTAGCAAAATACCTGGCTCCAGGCTGGCCTCTGACATACCGGTGAGCCTGATCCACAACGAGCCATACCCACAGCCATCTGTCTGGTTGCTTAATTCAGCTGGGGTAGCACAAAGCCCACAAAAAGCTAAAGATTCCCCCAAATGCCGGGGAATCCTTAGGTGGCTCAAACCTGGCATGCTGGTAGCGCTTGTCCATGCGGAGGGTGCATTGGACCAGAGTGGAGCCTCCAGCACTTTGCCTGATCTTTGACCCAGTGGCTGCCCCAACTCACATCAGTAACATGTTGTCCGAGGGCAGCCCGGGATCCAGGGGGGCGGAAAGACAGCTCGGGTAGACAGCAATGCCAAGCGTAAGCTCGGCTCAACTGAGAATGAGCGCTGCCCGCCCAGCCAGGGGTTATTTCTCATTGTGACTAAAAACAGACTAAAACAGGGGTGGCCAACGTGAGCCTGAGAAGGAGCCAGAATTTACCAATCTACATTGCCAAAGAGCCACAGTAATACATCAGCAGCCCCGCATCAGCTCCCGCCCACCCCCATCTCCCCCCCCCCCCCCCCGGCTCCCAGCACCTCTGTTAAGGAAAAGTTAGCACATGTGACTCCATTTTGGTTTGGGGCCCACCATTGTTTAAATGCCAGCACATCATACACCAGGAGGAGTGATCCTTAGATACTGAATCAGTGTAAAAATCCTCCTCCTTGTCTCCAGCCTGCCTTGACTCCCAGTATCTGTTTTTTGTCAGTCTCTAACTCCCTGTCTCTTGGCCTTGATGTGAGGCCTCCCATCCTAATAATAAAGGTTACTGATGCATGGCTTTAGGACCATGCTGTGTAATTAACATACTGGTATAGCACGAGGAATGCACCAAGCAGGGATAGGTGGTAGATAAGACAAGGGTTTGTTTATTGGCTAAGGTTTCCGATGCACGAGGGCAACATGCTTTGCTAAAAAGTATATAACCTTTGTATAATCTGTATTCAGGGTCCCCTCCTTGCTAGCAGGGGGGCACCACGCTCGAGCGTAATAAACTTAGTGTCTTTTGGGAACTCTGCAGTTGTGGACTTTGTTTATGTGCCTCAGCCTAGATTCGAACTGTGCGTGTCCTATCAGGTATAATTCGCAGCATTGGTGTGAGTGTCCTGCCAGGTGTAATTCGTAGCATTTGTGTGCGTGTCCTACCAGGTATAATTCACAGCAGTTGTGTGCGTGTCCTCTGAGGTGTAATTCGTAACACCTCCCGCCCACCGGCAGCCCCACAGATCTGCGCCTCCCCCTTCTTCCCCACACCTCCTAATCAGCTGTTTCATGGGGTGCAGGAGGCTGTGGGAGGAGAAGCGAGGGCACGGCAGGCTCAGGGGAGGGGGCGGGAAGGGGTGGAGTGGGGGCAGGGCCTGTGGCAGAGCCAGGGGTTGAGCAGTGAGCGCCCCCCGGCACATTGTAAAGTTGGCACCTGTAGCTCCAGCCCCGGAGTCAGTGCCCAGACAAGGAGCCGCATATTGACATCTGAAGAGCCGCGTGTGGCTCCCGGAGCCCCCGGTTGGCCACCCCTGGACTAAAATGACCTTAACTGAGCTATGAACTCAGCTGACCTAAGAGAGGGCGGTGAGGGGGAGGAAAGGGAGTCTTCGGTATTAATCCAAAATTGCAGCTGGATTTGTGAGGTGAGGACACAAGACTGAAGAAGCTCTCAGACTGAAATGGCTCCATTTCGCAGCCTCTTTGAAAATGACTTTCCACAGTCAACTGGACCAGTTAATTAGGGAGGCCAGGGAGACACCATGCACCATGATCCATGCAGAAATGGAGTTCAGTTCTCAGCAGAACCATGCCTCCCATTTCCATATATTCTTCTGCAGGAGACCCTGGGCTATATGCCTGATTATCCGAAGGGGTTATTCACTAGGTGCCACTCTGTCCCCCTGAGCAGCTCCTTCTCGCCTTTGAGATGGAAAACCAAGACTCCAATCGACCCTCCTCATGAGAAGTTTCACAGGACCATTTACAAGAATTTCTTTGATGCCCAGGGCCAAATTCTAATTGGGATAATTACACCAGGCCCCCTGAAATCCCCCCACAGTTTAAAGTGGAGGCAGCACTGGGTCAGATCCTCAGCTGGTGTACATCAGGGTAGCTCCTCCCAAGTCACAGGGGCTATGCCAGTTCATGCCCGCTAAAGATCGGGCCCAGCAGACATCACTTTCTGGTCCTAGATTGCTGTGTTGCTAAAAAGCCGCCACCCTTGAACTGAGAAGTGCCAACATGGCGGCAGCAGATAAAGCAATTCCCATCTCTACACTTTATAAAGCACATAAAGGCGCCATTATAAACGTAACGTATAATCAAAAGCATTTGCACAGGGCTTGGTCCCTGCATGTGGTCCAGATTCGCGATCACAGAAAGCAAAAAGGTTTCAGGTTGTGCTTAACCGACACCCGTGTGAATTCCGAACCTTTATTTCCCAGGCTCATCTTGAGCTCAAAGAAGAGAAACCCCTTTGTCCAGAGCTATCCTCAACCCAAAAGTAGTAAAGTAAGTGACTGTCCAGGCCTAAAAAAAAAAAAATCCTAAGGAAGAAAGATCTCCCCCACCAGCAGAGAACGGAATTGGGTGTAGGTGCTGAGCAGCAGCGTTGGCAAACTTCCAGGGCTTGTTATACACAGGGCATAGTGCCTGCTGATAAAAAGCACCCCCAGTTGATACGGCCGCTCCCCAGGACCATCTTCCTCTCTCACAACGACAGCGTCCTTTGCTTTCCTGGACATATGGAAGCCAGGTTACCAGCTACTCTGGCCTTAAAGGGCCAATACCTCATTACAAGGCCCACCTTTAAAGTGGTGGAACCCTGGCTCCAAGCCTTGCAGCGGAGCGACAGAGATCACTTACACAAGGAAAAGGGCCTGCAGCAGGCAGAAGCTGGGCAAAAGCAACGGTTGTATTACTTTGCAAGCAATGGCTATCCACCTCCTTTCCCTTTATGAGGCATGGCTGGGATCCCAAACCTCTCCAGCTCTTTGAAAGCTAATTCTACCAAGTAACAAGCTACATGATGGCCTGCTTGTGAGCAGAGGAGGAAGGAACAGTCAGATGGAGCTTATGCACGTTGTCCATCTCTGAGACAATAGACTATGGGTACATCTACATCGCAGTCGGCAGGTGTGATTGCCGTGCGTGCAGACGGACCCGAGCTAGATTTGATCAAGTGACAATAGCAGCAAAGCCACAGCAGCATGGACAGCAGAGGCTCGATTCTGTACCTGAGGCCCCAAGCGGGCAAAGCTAGCCTGAGCCTCTGTGACTTCACCACTATGGTTACTCGAGATAGCTTTGAGCAAGCCAGCTCAAAGCTAACTCGGGTAGGTCAACTGCAATCACACCTCCCAACTGCAATGCAGGAGCCAGCTCCTCAGCTGGAGGAAACAGATATACCCCACTGAAGTCATTACACCGCAGAGGATCTAGCTCTCAAAGGGAACTTTCCAGTTGGGAGCAAGCTACAGTCCTTCAGGTTATGAATGTGTTTACTCTCCTTAGGTTTGCTGGTCATTCGGCCAACAGAACGTTTTCAGGAGGCCCCCGATATGGCCAGACTGAGAACACAGGTCGCACTATATTGCTGGCAAGAAAGCAAAGGGCAATGGATGGAGAAAAGTTGGAGAGATACTTGCACTGTGGCTTCTTTGATGCAAAAGAAACATGACAGCTGCACCATAGAGGCTGGGGAGTTGAATAGCATCTGAGTAGCTTGTCAGAATGGATCTGTTAATACTCAGGGCTATTCCATCCCTGAGGGGGACACGAACGACTTCAATTCCCCCAAGTGTGGAGGAAACTCACCAGCTGGCGAGATGACTGGGTTTCTTCCCAAGGAAGCGATGCTAGCCATTTTTTTTCAATATTCTGCCCCAGTCCGCACTACGACTACTTAGCATTTATATAGAGCTTTTCATCTTCAAAGCACGACACAGCCATTAACTAATCATCTGACTGAGCAGACACCAACTCAAATTAGGCCCACCGGGTTGCATTCGCTTGGGCAAGTGACCTTAATAGCTTGTCAGGTGAAGGGGGAAAAAGTTGTTTTGATGTTTTTGAAGTCTTGTCATTTCTGAATGAAAGGCACTGCCTAATGCACCTCGGCCCTCTTCTGGAGGGAATCAAAGCTGCTCAATAGTATGTCATAGACCCTAGACCTGTAGAGGCGATTCTCCTTCATGTCAAGTAGCAGCAAGCTGCGCTTTTTTTCCTGAATAGCAGGACCAGAGTTCTATTCCCCACTGCTGCAGAAGCCAACAGTCATTCAAAGTCCGGCTCAGATGCCTCGGAGCACAATTCAAACAGACCCTTTCACTGTTCAGGTCTGCCCTGGGGTTTGTTTCTCTGTAACGGGCAACTCTTTCTATTCTAAGCACTTGCTCTGTTCTCCAGAAGCAGCCTCGCGTCAATTAAAAAAAAAAACAGGCAAAATAAAAAAGTTCCCAGCCGCTCTGCTCACGGCAAACAGGCTCTGCTAAGAACAGATGCAAAAATAAACACTCCAGTCCCCTCCGTCTGCGGGCTTGACCCAACTCCCATTAAAGTCAATTGGAGTTTGTCCAAAGGGGATTGCATGGAGCACGTGTTCGCCAAACCTTGCCAGAGAAAACCTGAGTTTAAAAACACACAGATGGAGCAAACCATTGCGGGGGAGGGAGTGTACTGCTACCAAATAAAATCTGGAGCAAACCATTAACCATTGTGTGTGTGTGTGTATTACTACCAAATAAAGCCTCAGGGCAAAAAGCTTTCACACAATTTTCAAAACTTGCACATTTTCCTCATCGGACAGTTTGCGTTCTTCAGATTCCCTTTCCCAGCTGCTCTGCAGAGGATGGGCCCGACTCTCTGCAGCCCTGCATGCTGTACTGTTATTTATACTTTGTGCAAAGTGTGTAACACACTACCCAGTCATGTTTCATAGTCATTCAGCTTTGCGTATGTATAAAGGGCTACACTAGGTGCCAGGCCGAAGAGAATCGGGTCCACTTGCAGCTACAGCGGTGATTAAATCCAGAGGCACTCCACTGAAGTCAATGTAATTACTCTGGACTGACAGAGTGGAACCAGGGTGACCAGATGTCCCGATTTTATAGGGATAGTCCCGATTTTGGGGTCTTTTTCTTATATAGGCTGCTATTACTCCCCACCCCCGTCCTGATTTTTCACACTTGCTGTCTGGTCACCCTAAGTGGAACAGAGCACAATCAGGTCTTACACTCAAGAACACACCTACAGGGATGGACACACAGGTATGGGCAGAAATAGGAACTGACCCAAGCTTTCCCCCAGCACCGAGACCACACCTTGAATCAGAGCCTTCAGCCAAATCTGGGGCTGAGCTGGAATCTGGATCTAGCGAAGGGCATACTCTCAACACTAGCAGTGAACCCAAGCTCGGAACTACAGGCCAAACCTGACCCCAGCATTAACGCAACACTGGAACAGAACCCTGAACCAAACTGGGACTCCCAACTGAAACCACACCTATTCTAGCTCGTTAAGACCGGGCCAGGTGATTCCAACTAACTTTTTTCTGGCTATGGTTTTCCATCTTCCTGCTAGTGTTTTCTTCATTTTCTCAGACATCTGTGCTGCCCTGTTTTATTATTAATTATTGTTATTGTGGTACACCTAGGATCCTCAGTCATGGACCAGGACCCCACTGTGCTGCATACTGTACAAATACAGAACAAAAAGATGGTCCCTGCCCCCAAAGAATTTCCAATCACAGAGCATTGAAATAGCCGGAGAAGGGCTGCTCCTCTAGCATTTCCATGCCACTTGTGACCAGGGATCACACAAAATCTCATGAGAAAAAAAGCAAACTCTTGCAAGATTTCCATCCAGCCCAATATCCTGTCTTCCGACAGTGGCCAATGCCAGGTGCCCCAGAGGGAATGAACAGGATAGGCAATCACCAAGTGATCCATTCCCAGCTTCTGGCAAACAGAGGCTAGGGACACCATCCCTGCCCATCCTGACTAATAGCCTTTGATGGACCTATCCTCCATGAACTTATCTAGTTCTTTTTTGAACCCTGTTACAGTCTTGGCCTTCACAACATCCTCTGGCAAGGAGTTCCTCCATTTCTTGTGTGAAGAAATACTTCCTTTTGATTGTTTTTAACCTGCTGCCTATTAATTTCATTTGGTGACCCCTAGTTCTTGTGTTATGAGAAGGAGTAAATAACACTTCCTTATTTACTTTCTCCACACCAGTCATGATTTTATAGACCTCTATCATATCCCCCCCTAGTTGTTTCTTTTCCAAGCTGAAAAGTCCCAATCTTATTAATCTCTTCTCATATGGAAGCTGTTCCATACCCCTAATCATTTTTGTTGTCCTTTTCTGTACCTTCTCCAATTCCAATGTATCTTTTTTGAGATGGGGTGACCACATCTGCACTCAGTATTCAAGATGTGGGCGTACCATGGATTTACACAGAGGTAATTCTGTCTGATTATCTGTCCCTTTCCTAGTGATTCCCAACATTCTGTTGGGTTTTTTGATTGTCGCTGCTCAGTTTAGGCCTTGTCTGTACTAGGAAACTGACCCGCTAGTGAAAACATTCCTCAGCAAATAACCCATTTGCACTGGTCCAGGGCTTAACTGCTGGAGTAAACTAAACTATGTCCATCATCTTTATCTGAGCATTTTAAGGCTCATCGAGGGGCCAAGACTTGGGAAGTCTCAACGGCACTCTCCGAACGATGCTAAAAGTAGCTATATTCTGTCTCCCCTACTTTCAGCAACATAAGAATAGCTACACTGGGTCAGACCAATGGTCCAACTAGCCCAGGTTCAGGGGAACCTCTTCATAACCACCATTTTCAGCCAATGGGTCAATGGCCTATGGCAAACAAGGCTATAGCAATAAGACTATAGTGGTAGGGTTCTAAAGTGTGAACAGTCCAGGTAGGAGGGGAACAAACAGGCAATGACCTATCTGGATAGCAAAAGGAGAAAAAGGTTAATGTATTGTCAGTGTTCTATGAAATCCGGAGTAGCCAGCAATATTAACACAATATATCAAGACAGCCACCTAGCTTCCCCCTGCAGCCACAGAGATGTCCCATAGCAATAGTGGTCTCCATGAAATTTTCAATGCATACCTGGCACTTTCCATACAATGAGCATTAGTTTACATTTCTGCACCAGTGTGGCACAGCTGTTGTTGTGCAAGGGTGTGCGGGGTAGCTGCACAGGACAAGAAGGTCACACCGGAGAAGAAGGTGGAGCTCAGGGCAAAGCCGGCAGCCCCAGCTAACAGCAGGATCTGCTGTCTACGATGTTAGAACTATATAATGGAGTAAAGAGAATACTTATCCTTAAGAACGAGAGACTGCATGTGTACAGTATTTTTATAGCACAGCTAGAGCTTCTCCTCCTATCGTCCTCTCTTTCTGCACTCTCCCCAATCGAAAATATGCATAGCTGTGTGGAGAATCATTCGATTCCTCTGCAGAGGAGTGCTCAGATGCTTCTCAGAGAGGGACACTGCTCAGATGCTCTTGGGTGGTAATGATCCTCACCAGTATTTGCCTGTTCTGGGCCCTTTAAAAGTGAGCAGTGGGCATCTGGAGTCTGTAACACCTCCCCTGCATTGGCAGGAAAGCTCTGGAGAGAGCAGCGGATAGACGGCAACCAGAGAGAAGGAACCTGAGCCAGATTTTTAAAGGTATTTAGGCACCTAACTTCCATGGATTTCAATGAGAGTTAGGCAACTAAAATACCTTCAAAAATCTGGTCCCTGGGGACACATGCCCTGGTAGCAGAAGTGAAGAGAAAAGCAACTGTTCAGAAGGGAGCTCTAGGCTTCAGACTGGCTTTCAACCACTGTTTTAGCAAGATTTTTCCCCAGGCGGGCATCTCCTGGTGAGACAGTTACTATATCGAGCCCCTGCCCTGATCATCAGCAGGGTTTGAGCCTGGGCCCTTAAATGCTATAAGCATAAGCCTATAATCTTTGAGATACAAGGATAACTCTGCTGACTGATAGCAGTAGCAGATTCTTTACTTTCTCACTAGAAGGGAGAAGAGTCGCACACTGTATTAGAACACGTCAGGAGATTTTGGGGAGTGCGTTTGGTGCTTCAGACTGTAGAATGGTCTCCCACAGACAGAGCAGAATGAACTTTCATTCACTGAGATCTTTAAAGCCAGACTGGACACAGCACTAGGAAACCTCCAAGAGGCAATAATTCTGTACTGGCAAGGGGGAGCAGGGGGGAGCAGATGACCTACAGAGTCACCTGTCTCCAGTTTCCATTATTGGGAATGACCCTGAAGTTCCTTGTTGTAAGAGTCTGTTTAGACTCAGAGATCCCAGTGGAGAGGCAGTTTATGTGGTTTTATGATTCCCATAGCCATCCTGGTGACCTTTGCATCATTGCATCGTCAAGCACTTTGTGAAAATATTTACTGACTCGCCATGCATGGTTTGGCGTCATTTGAATTTAAATGAGCATCGGAGGTAAGTAATCAGTTCGTTTGTGGAAATGGCAGCCACCCAGGTTCTAATTGACCAAGACAGATGATGCAAATTTACAGTTGGCTTTTATTGCCTCCTGTCTAACAGTAGTTATTAATACGTTTCCCCATAGGAGTTCTATTTAGATTCCCCCCTCCCCCCCGTTAGCCTATGGGATCCTGAATTTATGTATTGCAGCTTAATCATTGTCTAGAGATGAAACAAAGTGGGTTTAAAAGTCAACCAGGCATACAGTGATGTGGTAAAGAGTTTTTTTAACCCTCTGGCACAAGGATTTCCCCCGCAAAAAAACAGTCAAACGTTTGCTGCTTCCCAGCGGACTTTTTTTTCTTTCCAATCACCAATTTATTTAAGCCACTTTTGCAGGCAAGAGACTGGAGCTCCTGGTGCTCAGCTCTTCCTTAGCTCTGAAGGCACTTAGCTGTGGTCGCTTGCCTTTCTTGTCTCTGTTTTACAGAGGGGGGAAACTGAGGCACAGAGCAGCAAAGCAATTCACTTATCACACAACAAGGTAGGATTAAAACAAGGTAGGACGGAACCAGGGTCCGAAGCCGAGATCCTCCAAAGGCGAACTAACCCCATTGATTTCAGTGCGAGTTAGACACCTAACTACCTTTGAGGATCTGGGCCCTCATCACTAAGCCGTGCTGCCCTGAATTACAGCACTCTCTCCTGGAGCAGCAGATGTTCTCGCCCACCCCTGAAGCACCCCAGGGGTCTACATACCTTCTGCTACGTACAGGTCCAGCCTTAGGATGGTGGGGAGGGCCAGCGGCATGGCTTTGGATCCCTCTCTCAAATGAAGGCCCCACTTTTCCATGAAGGGTGAGGAACTCTCAGGTGCATCTGTTTGCTGGGGGGCAGGGTGGGGGAGCTCAGTAACTAATTCTGTAAGGGGTTCCCAATTATCAGGGTGACAGAAACCTCCAGGCCTCTCCTTCAGGGTAGCAGGCCATGGGTCACTGCACAGCTGCCACTTGCAGATGCTTGTGGACAGCCTCCTGAATTGTAAAGTTATTTCCTTCTTCGCTAGCTAATTAAGTAGCTATGGCATCCGGAGCAACCAGTGGTATTAACACAGTACATCAAGACAGCCACCTCACCATACCCCCGGAAGGCACAGAGACATCTCTTATGGATTGGTCAGGCAGGGTAATGCAATAAAATAGATGCAAATAACTAAATTAAATAAAAACTTCACTACTCTAGAAATTGTTCTCTGGCTTTTTTCCTCCATCTATTTCTTTATCCCCTTCCCTTTTCCTGTCCTTACATATCTGGTTTGTTCTGTTACCTAGGGAGGTAACCTAGGGAGGTGGTGGAATCTTCTTCCTTAGATATTTTTAAGGCCAGGCTTGACAAAGCCCTGGCTGGGATGATTTAGTTGGGGTTGGTCCTGCTTTGAGCAGGGGTTTGGACTAGATGACCTCCTGAGGTCCCTTCCAACCCTGAGATTCTATGGTTCTATGATTCTGTGTCCATTCCCACATGGATTTCTTCCTTTTCCTTCATTCTGTCCTCTCTCTCTCCTATAACTCTTCTTGAGTCCTGTTTCTACAAGAAGCAGCATCTCTTTTCCTCTCTCCTCCTTGGATCCTTCCCGCTTGCACAACCACAGTTGCCTCTAGTTCCCTTTGTTGCATTCTCTCCAGCCCCTTTGCTTCCTCCTCAGAACTACTAGGCTCCCCCCACACCCCACCCCACTTTCCTCCTCATCTCTATCTTTCTTCTCCAGAGTCCACGCTCGCGGCACCATCTTTCCCTATCCTGCCTCCCCGACCTGAGATCTGTGCCTCTCCCTCCTCAGGTCTCCTCTCATGGTGCATTTTCTCCCCCTCTCCCTGGTTCACATTCCCTCTAATTCCACCCCTCACAAGAGAGGCTGAAGATGGTGACTGATTGCACTGGTCCCTTTTCCCCGCCAAGGGAAGATGCTGCTGTGATGGCGGAAGTCTAGATTCCTTCTTACTTGTCCTCCCAATATAGTGGCTGGGGGAAGCATTAGCAGCGTGTGATTGTGACTGTCTTTTCTTGGTTGGTCTTGTGGCTGAAGACCAGGACTAGAGGTCAGGAGAGCCTGGGTTCTAAACATGCTTTCTTTGCATCCTTGGGCAAAAGAGAGTTTACCCCACACTCAAAGGTTTGGCAACCATGGACTAGGGTGTGTTTACACAGCTAGGGAACCCCATGCTAGCAACTCTCACAACAGTACTATGAACGTCAGGCTGTTGGGTGGTTTCCTAAAAGCCCCAGCTACTGGAGTCATGATATTACATCAGACGATCATCTCTTTTAAAAACCAACTGTTTCTTGCCCTTATGGTTGTTGAAAAAGGCTTGAAAACATGAACCCTAAAGGAACAACACCCAGAAGACAAATCGAGAGAACCCCAAGATTTATTGAAATCATGTTTTTGGGTGTGCACTGACTCATCAGTGTTTAAAAACATTCAGGGTTAGCAAAATCCAGACTACAGAGTAAATCACACCAATTTTTGTATTCCTATAAAGCAGGAAGGTGGGAGAGGAGGGTCGTGAACTGTGATTTCCTAGAAGGGGAGGATACTTCAGAAAACCCACTACACACTGGATACTGAAAAGCAAAGTGGGGAAAAGAGCGAGCAAGCCAGAAGGGAGGGGTGCATGAGGGTGAAACGTGGATTTCCCCAAAGAGACTCAAACACTCTTCCTTGGGAGCAGAAGTCAGATTTTGAGGTGGATTTTTGGCTTGTGCGGCTTGGCTTTCCATCAGCTGCTTTTTGCTCAGATTTATTGTCGTTGTGGAACTGATTAGTGCAGATGGGAATCCAGCTTGGGAACAACTCATGTCTTGAGAAGGGTTATAGGAAACATCAATAAATACTTAGCTCTGCATTCCTCTGGGACTCTTCTCAACAGCAATTGCAGGTGCTTTAGCACAGGGACTGGGCATGGGCGTCAATGGTTTGGACACAGAGCTCAGGAGAGGGAAGTGTAGTCCAGTGGTTAGCACATTGGACTGGGACCCCAGAAACCTGCCATTGACCTGCTGTGTGATCTTGGAACAAGTCACTTCCTCTGCTTCCCCTCACACCGACATTCTCTTATCTACGGCGACAGGAAGCTCTTTGGGCCAAGGACCGCAGTGTTGCCAACTCTTGTTATTTTTATTGCAAGACTGCTTGGTGTTTCTCTTAATCCTGCAGGCCCTGGAGATGGGAATGTGAGAAAATCCCAGCTTTCATTGAAAAACAAAATATTTAAAACTGCATGGTTTTAGCCCTTGTGGTTGTACAGAAAAGTTCAAAACCGGTACCCTTAAAATAGCAAGGAAGGACCCCAAAGTGTATTTTTCTTTGTTGCAAGTTTCGTGACTGGTTGGGGCTTGACTCATAATTTTTGAGCACTTGAAGTTGCCAGTCTCATCAGTGTCTGTACAGTGCCTTGCACAATGGGGCCCTAATTTCTGCCAGGTCCTCTACGCACTGCCGTAATACATCTGAACATAAGCATCCTTGTGACCCTGACACTGGATTGGGCCATTCAGAAAACCTCTCAATCTAACATTGATAGATTCCTATGGACATAAAGGAGGCCATTCATTTCACGGGGTCTGAGACCGAAAGGAGCCGTACAGTGCTCCTGGAGCTGAATACACTGAAATTGCCAGGGCTGATCTGCCTTCACAGCTGCTGTCTCTACTGCAGATTGAACAGAGCTCGAGGAGCGATAGTAGGATGTGATGCTAAAGCATGAGTTCTCAACCTGGCGATTATGAGCCCACAGTGTGGGGGGCTGGAGGGTCATAAGCAGGTGTCATGAGGTGGCAGCTACCCTACCTTTCCCTTACGGCTAGAAGTAGCAGTAGGGAAGAGGCTGAGAACCATGGTACTAGAGGGACTGAGACAGAGAACAAGAGGGATGAGAAGAACCACTGGAGGATTGTCCCGAAGAAAGCCCAGCCCATCAGCAGCACCAGTGCTCATCCTGGAGGCCTTTCAGGCCATGGCCCAGTGGACTGGGTGCTGGAGAGCACTGGATCTATGATCTGCTATAGCAGTGGACTACACTAAAGCATTGAGATAACTAACACATTAGACACTCTCCCCCCAAGGTCAAAATCTCCCCTTCCCTAGAACCATATCTGAGTTCCACACATGGATTTCAGTGGAAAGGGTTTCTTTCTTCATGGCTTTGTCAGTGAACATACTCTGTACTTGCCTTTTGCGGTGGCTGCTCCTCCATACAGGGCTTTGCAACTATCATCAGGACTCTAGCGTGGAGGTGGCATTGTAGGTGCTTGATCAGCCTGCCAGGGAACAGATGGAGAGTCATTCCCGCAGCTGGTGGCTGGAATGATTATGTTCGTCGTAACGTACATTGCAGGCTGGGAGACAATCTCTGGGAGACGCGGGTATGCTGGTACACAGGATTTTGCTTTGACCATCCAATGCTAGCTAACTCAGAGTCCAAAAAAAAGACAAACAAAGTTTGCCAGTAACTATAAATCAGCTCCGGTTCACTTGTCACTTGGCCTGGGTGCAGCTAGGCTTGCTCAGTATTCAGCTTGGGGCTCCCTTCCAACTCAGCCCAGGTTTGTCTAAAGCTCAATCCAGTTTCACCCAGAACCTTAAAAGTCATACCAGGTTTGCTCAAGCTTTGGCCTCTCTTTGCTTGAAATTCAGTACACTCTCCATGGAAGGTAGACGGATCACACTTGCAGCTCAGAATTGAGTCTCCAAGGTCACTTGCTGCTAGCCAAGATAGTGCAACATGTTGGGTCATATTCTCATCTCAGTCAAGGGGGAGAGTTCTTTGCAGAAGGTAAAGGGAGGGAAGTTGGCTTAAACTCATCCACAGGAAAATTATGATTGCCTCCTTTGCAAGGCATTTATTATTTTCACAAAACATTCGATTCTTTACCGTGCCATTGGCCTTTATTAAAGCTGTGCTGTGGGACAGGCGTTTTTAGTTCTAGCTCCTTGCCAACTTCTTGCAACGGGGTTAGACTGTCCGCTGGGTTCCATAACCGCTCTCACAGGCCCACAAATCTGTCACTGGGATGCAACAGGAAATTTTTTATTTATTTGTGACACAAATTGTAGAATAGGCACAGCGTTTTGGAAGCCTTCCTGATTTTCCTTTTGCTGCGTAACAGAGCTGGGGACTGTCACGCAGCAGGGCTGCTGGGACAAATAACACTGCGATGGAAACCCACAAGCCACTATTATACTTTATACTTCTCAGGTGTCTTTTATGCAAGGAGCATAAGAATCGGAAGTTAAAAGCGAGACACACTCAAATTAGGAAAAAAAGTGCTTTCTCCAGAAGTTACCAAGAACAGTGGAGGATTCTCCATCTCTTGAAGGGTTCGGCTCAAGACTGGATGTTTTCCTGGAAGAGCTGCTTTAGTCATGATGAAATTCTATGACCTATGGTGTCAGCCTAAATACTTCGATGATCCCTTTTGGCCTTAAAGAGCTGTTCATCTCAAATTGCAACATTCATGTTAGTGACTGTGGCATCAGAACCTCCTTATGATGCGCATTATGGCAGCGCTAGTGTGGATCGGTGCCTCATTGTACGAAGTGCTGTGGGTGAACACATAGCCAGAGGCCGTCCTTTAAAGCCTACAATTCCACATGGAGAAGATGCAGGAGAATTGGAAGTATCCTCCCTATTGTACAGATGGGGGATTGAGGGACAGGCCGATCTCATGACACGCCCAGGGACTTTTTGTTGCTGTTCTGTGGTTGTACGGCACCTAGGACAGTGGAGCCTTGGCTGGAGCACTCATGGACAAAAAATAGAGGTTGTTTAGCACCCACCAGCCACAGCTGTTCGCTGCCCCCACTCATCAGCTGATGGGGGGCACCGCCGCTGGCGCCCAACAGCTGATAGAGGGGTGCAGCCGCCAAACCACTGATAGGGGGCAACGACACCGCCAAATGGCTTGGAGAGGGGCCTCGGGGCAGAGCAGGGGTGGAGCTCCCCAGGCAAAGGGAAGGGTTGGTGCCTGTGCTCTCAGATGTTACAGGAGGACAAATAATCAACAGGAAGGTCACCAAGTATGTCTGGCAGAGCCAGGAACTGAAGAAAGGGTAGTCCCAGTGCAGTACCTTAAATACAAGATCATCTCTCTCTACCAGGCAGGAGATCCAAGGCTGAGTCAAAGGGGAATTGCCTACCTTCTATGACATGTTCTCTAAAGAGGGACTGTCCTCACGCTACCATTTCTTTCACTGCCATTGTACTGGGCAGACCTCATGTAGTGCCATTTGACGCCAATGGCTGGCCCCATAGAGTTCAGGTAGCCAGTTTCCTGAATTGACAAACCAAGGGATTCATAGAGATTCAGCAACCCAGCTCTTTCTTTACATTGGAAGAAGCCATGCACCTACAATGTAGGTGTCTCTTCTTTCAACTGCGATCTGCTTAGACAAGAACAGAGCTGGTGGGTCCCTGATCGAGGTCTTGGAAAGGTGCATCAGGAGGCTGAATGCATGTGCTGAATAAGAATTGGTGGATTTTCCATCCAGTTGCTGATTGCATGGGCAGTAATTACTTCTGCAGCTACAGTGCTGCTAACCGCTCCAACCCGAAGAGATCATATGATTTCCCAAATCCCAAACTATGAGCGAGTAGTCGTTGTCTTCAGAGACCAAGAGGTCAAGGGAGGCAGGGCCGCAGTTGCAAAAGCAGAGCCTTTAGCATTGATAAAACAGATTACAGCCTTAGGCCTCTCTGGACCCCTGAAGGGGAATGTCTTTTAAACAAGATAGCAGGTTTACGAGCACCTGGAAATAATTGCTGGAAATGTGGGAATTCATCTATTTCAGTTCAAAGGGAGGGGAAACAAGTTTTGTTTGTTTGTTTGTTTGTTTGTTCCAGTCCTTTTGTGCAGTTCGGTTGCTTGAGTTTTTTTGGTTCAAGCAGCAGAAAAAAGAAAAAAAAAGTAAAAAATCAGCTGAAAGAAAGATTCTGCCTGAAGCTATCAACCAGCCCCTCGTCCATTGGAAACTCTGCCCTCTTCTCCACATCCCTCCAGCCTGAGGGCTGGAACTCCGGACCCCCCACCTGCCTCCAAAAGAGGTTCCAAATGTCAGTGAGCCTGAACTGAGCTGTGGCAATTCCAATAAAATCTAAAACCAGGCAAAGCTCGGAACCCCACCGCGGGCTCCTCGGTTGTCAGGAACACGTTTCCACCCGCTCTGTTTATAACGTTGCCTGGCGATGGTGCGAGACATCTGGAGCAAGAGACACCTCGTAACTCAAAGGCTGAGGACCGCGCGAGGGTCTCTGTGTGCTATTAAGCTTGAACTTTGTGTTTTACGAGGATGGGTGGGGATAGGAACATCGCATTTATCAGCGTGTGTCTGACAGCTGATCCCGTTAGTCTGGTATTCTGCCTTTCAAAGTAGCCAACACCTCAGGCTTCAACAGAAGGCAAAAACCCTCTATCATGTACCTGACTCATTGTACAGTCCTGTTAGTGGGGAAGAGGCTTGCTAGCTCCCAAGGCGACCAGCTTATGCCTTAAAGCATAGAAAGCAATTCCCTCACGGCTTATCTGGTTACCACGTCAGAAATGTCTCCATTTAGAATCATAGAATCATAGAATCATAGAGTTGGAAGAGACCTCAGGAGGTCATCTAGTCCAACCCCCTGCTCAGAGCAGGACCAACACCAACTCACGCACAAGGTAGTCTGCTTTTCTATCTGCACAACGTCCCTCTCACCTGTGGATAGCCTAGCCCGCCAGCTAGCCCTACCCCTCTGCAGGAAACGAAGAGTCCAGGAGAAACAATGCACAGACCGTTGCCCCTTCCCAAACCACAGTCCTCTCCCCAGGATCTGCACCATCACCCCACACCCAATACTGAGAAGTGAAAGGTCCCTATCACCTGTGGGAGTCCTCACCTAGGGCCCCTGGACATGCAGGTTCCCACCCAGGCCTCACACTCACATAGTTTCTTTTGCCTCAGGCAATTGGCTTCACCCCTCTCCCGAGTCCATCCCCCACACTGGGGCATCCTACCTTAGTCTTGGACCTTCGGCTTCTCCTCATGCTGCCTCCAAGGTCCTTCTACCACTGCTGCTCTGTTCGCTCGAAGCGTCTTCCCCAGAGAGACCCTGCACAGATGAGTGTGTGCTGCCATGCTGAGCAAAGGCTGCCTCTGATCGCCAGCTTCCTTCCCCAGCGTGCATTGCTGCTCAGCCTATAACTCCTTCTGGGAGGGACACCTCCCAGCCTCCTCGTGTACTGGGGCTGTCACTGGGAACAGGCTGGCCTGGGCCGGTAGCCTCCTTTACAGGGCCCACGTTCTCTGTGACGCCAGGGTTGGGAAACTAAGAGCACAAAACTCAAACCAGTTCTGCGGTTCTTAGCCTTGTTTGATTTTCATCTGCACATTCTTCCTAGGATGTCCCAGTTTCCCTCAAGGCACCGAGAAGCCGCTCTGAGGTTTTCAGCCTCATTTCTCAGGCAGAGGTTTAGCTTAATCTGAACTTGTATGCCTATCAGACCCTCCAAACAAGCTGAGGTTGGCTGCTCGCTGATTGCTGTTGCGAGATGTTATGATTATGTCTGGGAACTTGGAGAATTATACTCTGAGGAAGCGCTTGATGAGAGAGAACAATGTAAATGGAGGACAGAAAAGCCCTCGGCATGGCTCTGCCTCAGCGCTTTCTCCTCACGCTCCCTCACCCAGGGAGCAGTTGTTTTCGTTCTGGGAAGAGTGTTGTCTAGCAGTTAAAGCAAGGGGTTGGGGCCAGCGTTTATGTCCCGACTTGACTTTGCCACTGACTCTTTGTAGGACCTTGGCCAAGTCACCTAGGGTATATCTACACAGCGGAGGGAGGAAGGGGAAGAATTACCACATTGGTGAGTGTCAGATCCTGGGTGAACTGACTCGGGCTCGTGGTACAGGGCTAAAAATAGCAGGTGAGAGGTTCCCATTTGGGCTGCCACCTGGGTTCTGAGATCCAGCCTCCTCTCCGGGTCTCAAGCTGGGCTCCAGCCCGAGCAGGGAACATCTACACTGCTATTTTTAGCCACGTAGCATGAACCCTGCAAGCCCAAGTCAGTTGACCCAGGCTCTGAGACTTGCTGTCACAGGGGTTCTCTTGCTGCCTAGCCGTAACCTTAGGCTCTCATTTCCAGAAATTCCTGGGCACCCATTGCTCAGCAGCAATGAAAATCAAGCCTTCAATTGCTCTGTGCATGAGCGCCCCCTCCTGAACGATGCGGGTAACACTCGCTAGCCTCCTCCCAAGGGTTTTGTGAGGCTTAATCAAGTCACGTTGAAGAAGAACTTTGAGACCTGGTGAGTACCTGAGAATGCTGAGTACTGGTGTTTTAAAGCAGCATGATACTTCTTTAGAACTTGCTTCAATGTTTCAGGGCCTAAATCATCCAAACTATTTAGCATTAGGAAAACACTTTCCTTGGGGACAGGTTATCTTCAAACCGCCTCCTGCAGGGACCTTGCACCTTCGATGGAAGCAGCTGGTGCTGGCCACCTTTGGAGACAGGATTGTAATGGGGTTCACTTACTGCAAGAGCGCCTCCTCCTGGCCAGGCATGATGTACTAGCTTTCTTCCCACATGGCACTCCCTGCCCATGATCACTCCATCGTTGTGGTAGTCTGTCTGCCTGTAATTCACAGCGCATCCTCTTCACGACTCAGCCCTTGGGCTAGGTCAGTCTATGGTCCTCGCTTCCAGGGTATCAAAGTCTCACCAGACCAGCTGTCTTCATTGCACCTCCAACAGTCCTGCACCACTTTCCAGGGGCTGGGAGGGAGACCCAGGCCCATCCTCTACACTGAGTTCCAGCCCAGGGAGCCTATAACTAGCAGCCAGACTACACAATACCCTTCCTTACTGCTGTTTTATAGAATCACAGAAACGTAGGGCTGGAAGGGACCTCTAGAAGTCACCTAGTCCAGCACTCTGTGCTAAGGCAGGCCCAAGTAAATCTAGAGCATCCCTGACAGCTGTTTATCCAACTTGTTTTTACCACAACCTCTCCTGGAAGCCTATTCCAGAGCTTAACTACCCTTACAGCTAGAAAGTTTTTCCTAATGTCTAACCTAACTCTCCCTTGCTCCAGATTAAGCCCATTGCTTCTTGTCCCACCTTCTTCCTACTCTGCCTTCTCAGGCTTTCTTTCCCTACAACTCCTCTGGAACTGACCCTTCTTCCAGGGCTAGGATCCCAGGGCTTGTTCTCCCCCCTGGGTTTCCTGCTCAGTTCCCAGAGAGCAACTACAAACTCTCCCACTGCAGTCCCCTACTACCACCAACTTCCTCTCTTTATCTTCCTCCATCAGCGATTAGTATGTATAAATGCCCGGGCTTCCTCCCAGGTGCAAGCACCTCTTCTGGGCCAGATTAACCCGTGTAGGGTGAACACCCCATCACAAAGATACAGAACTATGAAACACTGTGTTAGAGGGCTTTCCTTTCACCCTCTCCCCTGGTTCTTGTCACGCAGACAGAAAGCAGAAGACCAGAAGTCTGAAGCACAGACAATGCGATGTTAGTTCCAGGCAAGGGTATCCAGAGCTCTACACACCGGCACAGTCTGTTTCCCAGCCTTCCGCTTCCAGCTCTGACGCCACAGAGCATTTACCCCATGTCCCCCTTCCCAGCTCTGACGCCGCAGAGCCTTGCCTGTGTCCCCGTTCTCCATTCCCCATTCCCTATTCCCACCTCCTCCTTCTTAGCAGGCCCAAATACACCTGCCGTACATGTCCCTAGTCACACCCCTTACAACTTACGGTCATGTTCCGTTTTGGGGGGGTCGTGAGTCTAGGATCTTCGTCCCACTTCTTTTGTATCCCATGGGAGGGGTGAGGAGTGAGGGTGTGCTGCAGTCAGGGACAGGCATTTCTTTGGCCTTTTAGTGTTTTATACCTTCCCCCCAACCCCTCCTTGCCCCTCCCAACTGGTTGCTTGACCTTGCCTTGAGATAGGGGTTGAGGCAGTCTTCAAGTGTGCTCATATATTACACTCCCACCATGCCCTGTAACACTTGAACTGCTCTATCCCTTATCTCTCCCCATTGTATTAACAAAGCCATCTGGCCAGGGAAGACACCACACACAGTGTCTTTGTTCTTTGGTCACACATATTAGTATAAGATATAAGAGTATCAAAAGGTCAAACCCAAAAGTCTATCTCAGACTGACAAACAGGCTTATAGGCTAACACACTGGTCACATCCATTATGGCAATGCACAGGTGTACCATAGGCTGTAAGGCTAACAATATAATACTTTGCAGTTATGCACAATTTTCCAGCCAAGTGTGTCAATGCACATTCATGAATTCATACAGCAAAGCAGCCCCGTGGGGCAGGTAAATAACTGGATCCCAGCCAGAGAAATTGAGACACAGTGGTGAAGTGACAGGCCTAGAACTTGGATTTTCTGACTCTTAGGCCTGGACTGTAGCCCCCTGGCCCAGCTCCTCAAAGGTGTTTAGGTGTCTTGGAAATCAGTGGGTGTTAGGCACCCAAATACCTTTAAGACTTTGGGCCATTCCCCCTATTTCTGTGGGTCCCTCTGGTCTAAAGATTTTTTCTTCCACTCTCCTATCCTTTTAGACTGGAATTTTTGATGTGGCCTAAAGGGGAGGTAGATGCTTCAACTGCACCAGACTTTCATGGGAGCTTGATGCCAAACTTCCTTCGGCTCATTTGAAAATCTCGGCCTGAGTTGTTTTGTTTTATAGGCACACTAGGACATATCGGGACACTCTAATTGGGAAGCAAAACAACCTAGAGAGCCAATAAAACAAGAGAGAGAAATATATGATTGGAAATGACAAGCTGTCAAAGCCGTTTTCCCTGAGGGGAGTGGATTTATTACATCACCCCTTATGAATTCCTCTCTCCCTCCTATTTCTTTGTAAGCACATTCCATGGCCAAGTTCAAGCTGGGCGACAAATGGAAGTACCACGCCGACACCACATGTCTCAGAAGTACGTGGGTAAAAATACCGATGCATTCAAAACAATCAGATTTATTTTGGGCCATCATGGAAAAATAGCACAAAATATTTCACAGCGGAGACAATCAGTGCAGTCATTTGTTCAAAATAGTAACACTGTGCTCTTATGAAGCTCTATTCAATCCGTAGACCGCTACAAAGGAAGGCAAATAGCTTCATCCCCATTTTATAGGTGGGGAAACTGAGGCACAGAGCAGGGAAGTGATTTGTCCAAAATCATACAGCATGGGAATAACCCCTTCTCTGCTCCCAGCAAAGCCAATGGTTGGCTTCGGCTGGATCAGAATTAGGCCAATGCCACATCTTTTGCAAAATCTCACCCTTAATAAGGATTAGTTTAAAAAATTCTGTTGAAACTCATTTCCCCCAGTTTTACAACACAGCTAAAAAATATCCTGGAAAGTGTGTGTTGGGGTGGGGGGCACTTTCATCACATATTTTTGGTTTTTCATAAAAAAAACCTTTAAATCAAAAACTTTTCTGCAGCTTAGCCAAAAAGAAACAAAACATTTTCAGCTGAAAAATGGGGTGGGGGGGGGGGAAGGATTTTGATGATTTGGGTTTCTTGACAAAAAGTCAAAATTTTCCACCGAAAATTTTGCCAAAAAATTCATTTCTTTTTCATTGTCTACATTTTGGGAGTGGGGGAGGAAAGCCCATTTTCTTACCAGCTCGATCCTTAATTCATATTGTTTGTGTTGTGCGTCCAAACAACCAGTCGCCATGCCAATGCACTTCCTGATCCTACAACATGTGCACCTAATGGGCCTAATTCCCCTTTCCCAGTGTCCCATGTGTGTAACTCCACTCAAGACATGAAAGGGGTGTAGCAGAAGGCTCAGATGTAATATATAAATCTTTGCATTGGTAACACACTTTCCGGTTTCAGCTCACTGGGTGGACAGCTGCTCAGCTGGTTGCACGAAGTGTTTCTGTGAAGTAGCTAAACACCAGAAGAAAAGAGAGAAATGCTCAGGCACTAACGAGCTGAGCACCGTAGAAGAAACTGGATAGCTATGAAGTGAGGAAGGCTCACTGGGAAGTTCTGTCACTGTGGAAGTAGGTCTGGTGTATAGGGCACTGTCAATGGGAGATCTGAGTCACATGCCTGGATCTACCCCACTTTATGATCCAAGGTAGGTCACTTCACCTCCACGTGCCTCTGTTTCCCTCCCACTCTTTGTGTATTGAGGCTGTAAACTTGCCAGGGCAGGGAGTGTCTCTTACTATGTGTTTGTCCAGCAGCTTGCACCAAGGAGCCCCGATCTCAGCACAGCCCTCCAAGCACTAGGGTAAAAAACAGTAACTCTCCACTGCCATGTATAGTCGCATGCATCTGTGCAAAGTGAGGGCAAAACACTGGCTGCCATAACCAAATGGGGGGTTTTACACCCACTTTGCACAGGTGCAGATGCCTACACAACAGGGATAGTATGTGGCGGATCAAGGCCTAACTTCACTCCAGAAACCTGCTCAGCAGATGTTGTAAAAGAGCCACTCAGGGGTGGAGGGAGACGCAGAAATACTCCATAACGTTAGAAAAAGGCAGCTCCCCGTCTTCCGTGCTTCTGGTGTCCAGTGCTTCCACCGATACGATCCCTGCGGGGAAGTTGATCCGATTGCTAAGGGCCAGAGGAAGACATGGAGGAAGAAGAGGAGTTAGACTCCTAAATACGTCTGAGGATCTGGACCTTAGCCATAATTATTTGTATTTCACTTGGAAGTCCCAGCCAAGATCAAGGCCCCCGCTGTGCTAAGTGCTGTACTCTCCTTAGGAAGGAACAACCAATTGCACACATACAAAATGGGAAATGAGTGCCTAGGAAGGAGAACTGCGGAAGGCGATCTGGGGGTCATAGTGGACCATAAGCTAAATATGAGTCAACGGTGTAACGTTGTTGCAAAAAAAGCAAACATCATTCTGGGATGTATAAGCAGAAGTGTTGTAACAAAAGACGAGAAGTAATTCTTCCACTCTACTCCACACTGGTTAGGCCTCAGCTTGAGTATTGTGTCCAGTTCTGGGCGCCACATTTCAGGAAAAATGTGGACAAATTGGAGAAAGTCCAGAGAAGAGCAACAAAAATGACTAAAAGTCTATAAAACATGACCTATGAGGGAAGATTGAAAAAATTGTGTTTGTTTAGTCTGGAGAAGAGAAGACTGAGGGGGGACATGATAACAGTTTTCAAATTCATAAAAGGTTGTTACAAGGAGGAGGGAGAAAATTTGTTCTTCTTAACCTCGGAGGATAGGACAAGAAGCAATGGGCTTAAATTGCAACAAGGGCAGTTTAGGTTGGACATTAGGAAAAACTTCCTAACTGTCAGGGTGGTTAAACACTGGCATAAATTGCCTTGGGAGGTTGTGGAATGTCCATCATTGGGGATTTTTAAGAGCAGGTTGGACAAACACCTGTCAGGGATGGTCTAGATAATACTTTGTCTTGCCTTGAGTGCAGGGGCCTGGACTAGGTGATCTCTCGAGGTCCCTTCCAGTCCTCTGATTCTACGATATATAAAGGAGAGACAGTTCCTTACATGAAGTGCTTACAATCCAAATGGATGAGACATCCCAGGGCGGGAGGGACACAGGCACACAGAGGGATGAAGTAACTTGCCTGAGGTCTGGCGGGAAGTCAGTACCAGTCCAATACACATACTTCGTTCCCAGCATGATACAGTCAGCGGCAACCTCTCAGTCAGTCCCATTTTAGGGTACATAGTAGTGCAATATTTATTTCAGGCCCTGCTTTGTCAACTGAATTGACTCCACAGGCAGAAGCAGCAATTAGCTTCCAGTTTTGCCCCGCAAACAAGCTGCTTCATCGTGCTGAATGAGCCAGCCTAATGACTTGATCATCCGCATGGTCTAAATAGATCTCAGCTGGTGAAAACCAGCCTCATTCCACTGAGCTCAATTGAGCAACACCAATTTGCACCAGCCAAGGATCTGGCCCAATGGCTTTAGACCTAAACGTCTCTGTATGGTGCAATTTAGATGTATTGATTTACTGTTTGTTGTGATCTTTCAGCTCCCCGACCAGCCTGTGACTTGGGGGACACCAAGACGGAGGAGAAGTGGGGCATGATTGAGGTGCACTTGCAGAGCAGATGCGGTGAGGGGTATCCCAGGTCTGGAATAGCCAGGGTTGATGCAAGTCAGGAATGAGACTCACTGGTCACCCTAGGTGAGGGGTATGACTACAATACCAAAGTGTGCTGTGGGTCAGGCATAAGTCATATTGCCACAGAATATGGCAATATGTGGGAAGATTGTTGCAGACTCTCAGACATTCCTGCCCATTGCTCATGGAGGGCAAGTGTTGAAAGCAAAATCTCCCCAAGTCCCATGAGACATGGATCTTCTCCAGATGTGACTGACCCAGCTGGGAACAGAAGGTCCTGGGGATCTTGAGACACTGGCTTTTCTGATGGGACTTTACCAACCCGAGGAGGTTCAGAGGAACACTTCTCCTGCTGTGTCCCACCTCACTACAGGTCCTGAGTTAAGAAACAAATGGCACACCCTGCCATTAGCACTCCCCGTGGGACTTTACAGGGGCCGAAGGCTCAGTCTGAAAGCAGGACTCGTTGTACCTGTTTTCCAGGCTGCTGGTCTGCAGGGTCGGGGGGCAGGGCTTTCTGGTGAAATCACAGGACTTGGAGTCAGAGGGTCCATTCCTGCCTCTGGCTTGCTGTGTGACCTCAGCTTCTCCCTCTGGGAAACGGAGCCCTTGTACGGGCCCTGGGGGAATCAGTTACACCAGCGCAGAGCTCCAGGGAAGGGCCAAGCAGAGTATTAGAGCCATCTCTGTTATAACTCCACTGAGGCAGGGCGGTTACCTTATGGATGAGTTTGACCCTCAGAGCATTTATCAAACACTCCTTATGGGTATGCAGAACAGGGATACCAGGGACCTAAGCCTCAGCTACATTAAGGCCCCTGTAGGCCACCCCCTGAGGTTGGCAGAAACAACTCCTGAGGTTACCCCCAAAGCAGAGGGCTCTACTCTGGCCTGGTTCCCAGGACACGACTCTGCCTGCACTTTGCTATAGGTATTTTCTCTTTCCTGGGGCCCATAGGAGGCCATGGGAAGCAGAGTGTAAGTTTAGAGCAGCCCAGAGGGCTGCTGTAACTTATCCCAGTGGCTGGTCAGGCCCTGTACAGCTTCAGAATTCAAGACGTGCAAAGACCACTTTATCTCACTCCTTTTTTCCCTGGCCCAAAGACGGGAATGGAGTAAATGAGGCTCAGTCCAAGTCTTCTGCAAGACCACTTTGGGAGCTCCGACTACTCTGGAACTATAACTGCTTGGAAAATGGCATTGTCTGCAACAATGGTATTTTCTGTCAACAGTTTTTACTGGCATGGGGTTTTCTTGGGGCGGGGGGAGTTTCATTGAAGAAAAGCATTCCATCTTTTGTTTGTCCTCAGTTTTCCAAAACTGGGAAACAAGGTAGATAGATAGATAGATAGATAGATAGATCAAAAACCCAGAAAATATCAAAAGAAACAAAAAAAATCTTTTTGAGAAAAGATTTTTCCACTGACTAAATTTTTCAAAGCAAAGAATTTCTTCAGAGCCTCAATTTTTGGATGCTTCTCCAAACTGGTGGAGTCTCCACCATTAGATCCAAGAGAACCTTCTTCCCAGGAGGCTGGAAGCGGGCCCCGCCAATCAGTGCCTGCCCCTCCCACACAGTGCCTCCGACCAATCAGCTGTTTCATCTGGAGGTGCTGGGGAGGGAGGGGGAGGCGCGAGGGAGCAGCGCTCTCGGGGGACGGGCTGGAACTGGGTGTGGAAGAGGCAGAGTGGGACCTTGGGGGAAGGGGTGGAGGTGGGGCCCAGGGGGAGCCCCCCCAGCTCCGGCAGATAGAAACTCAGTGTCTATGTCCCAGGCCCTGCACCCCCCCCTCTTGAACACACAGCACTTGTAATAAAACAAGAGAAGGTTTAATTTAAGAAAGAACAGAGATTCAGCTAAAAACAAGAGGGTGTAGTGGAAACAAATGGTTACACTATAAAATAAAATCATAAAACACAAGCTATGAACAATAATAAACATACTTATTAACAGTTACCTTTCCTATCTAGTAGTGGTTACCTTTCCTGACTAGGTTATCCCACCAAATTTCAGTCCCTTGCAGAGCTGGCTGGCATCACAGGAAGCAGGATCCAAACTTTCATGAAAACACTGCCCCTTTCCAGAAGATGTTTCCTCGGTGAATGGATACAGAGGACTTCTCCATACTCTGTGTCATACTGAAACAATCTATTGTCTCTACTCATAGGCAGGTGGATTTCCAGTCTGTTGTAATGTTCCTTTTTTACCTCCAAGTGGTTTAGATTGTCTGCAGTTGTCTCTGATGTTTTTCCATTGATAGTCTTGGGATGGAGCAAGGCTAGACAATTGAGTCTTGCATTACATCACCAGCTAACCAAGAAGGGGTGACAACTGTCTCCTACTTGAATGGGCCATCACAAAGACATATCCCAAGACTTTTACTCCAAACCCATAAAGCATACTTTCAACATAGTTACATTATTCCTTAAATATTACTCATACATATATCTCATAATGATTATGAGTCTTGATACGTTACGAGTTTTCTTTAGATACCTTACATGTTACTCTTTATGGATAAATACTCTGCAAGACATGTGTTTGGTGTGGTGAGTTTGTCAGGTCTGAGATGAGAGCTGTTTGAAAAGAACAGGGGACTGTTTGCCAAGGGAGTCTCTATATCACACCCACCTTAGTCCCTAGCACTGGGAAAGGGGATGTCACTGGAGTCCCTGTGTGTTTTGACTTCCCGAACTGGAGAACCAGTCTCTTGGGGTAATGTAGACCAGCCGGCTTAGAAAAAACTATTTAGAAATTCTGGAGTCTTTGAATTCCATCTGCCTTAAATGCAGGGCGAGGCAGGGGGTCCACTGAACAACGCTGAGATCCTGTATAGATAATGTACTCATTCTGCAAGACGGGTGGTATTTCACCTTACAAGACTGTCACTTGCAGAATCACACACACAGATCACGTCTCATCTTCGTCGCACAAACTGGGAGAATGCACCTCGCTTCAAAATAAAAGAGGGCTCCAAATCCATTGCAGAGGTCTTTTCGAGCAGACAGTCACTAAAATATGCTGCTTGGTAGGGATATTGCGCATCTTGTGATCTATGTTTATGCCAGATTCAGTGTCCCTTCTCTGGCAGTTGGAGATCTAAAGTTCTGCCTGGCAAATAACTCTAGGAGGCAGTTGGCACGGTCAGGACCACAGATGGTGTAGTCATTGCCCAGCTCAAAATATTATGCCTGAAATGATGGAACAGGAGTGAGTTAGTACAAATGGGATTCTCTCTCCGGGAAGCAGAGTTACAGACTCTCCACTTATGTTACATATCATCTCACACCCGTTTACCTGCAGGCGTCCAAATGCATCTTTGCTCGGACTCCAAGAACAGATTAAAAGTGAAATTAACGCTGCTGGCAAACAACCAAATCATCAGCAATGTTGTTAAATTCAGTGCAAGTACAGAGCTGGGTAGTGCAATCCTTATTGACATCAGTGAGCTCCGGTGGACTACATGTGTAAGTGGTCACCACCATGTGAAAGAGTTGCCACTATCTAACCCATGGTATTGGTTCTTTCATCTAAGTTCTTACATGGCCTCATTGTTATTGATGGTTCTGTACGTAGTGTACTAGCCTGAGACAGGTGCCTTTTCATCCTCTGCCACAGACTTCCTGTTTGACCTTGGGCAACTCACTTAGGGTCAGATTTACAAAGGTCTTGAAGAACCTAAACATGCAGATAGATGTCTAGGGAAATCCCACTATACACCTCTCTGCATCTGTAAGGGCCTAAATACCTTTAAAAATCTGACCCTTAGTTGCGCTCTGCCTCAGTTTCCCATCTGTACAAGAGGGATAATGGTACTTCCCTATCTCATAGGGGTGTTGTGAGGATAAATACATTAGAGACTGTGAGGTGCTCAGATACTGTGGTAATGAGCGCCACAAATTCATTAGTGATTGTGAGACACACAGCTCAGATACTGGTGGCAGCCAGCAAACTAGCTACCCTGAAGCCATGGGGGTTGTAGCTCCTCAGGTTTTATTTGCCTTTATTCCTTCAGAGAGGGGGATATTTTTGCCTGAAATATCAAAATAAAAATCTCCACAATCTCCTTATTTTCATAGACTAATTTCTGAGACGGAGATTTAGCTCGGAGTGCAGTCAAAATGGGCAAGTTACCGGTGGAAAGAAAATAAGATTCATTTTGGAAATGGCTGCAGCCACCCACACATCATCTTAACTCATTTTATCACCGGGCGTGCAGAAGCATTTACATTGACAAAGTTTTGCAGCAACTGACTTTTAACTGCACTGAAGCAGACATTTCTCTCGTTCTAGTCAAAGTAATTCTACAAGGACTAACACAGTAAGGGAAATTTCCCAGTGACTGATTGATCTGTGGCACATAAGACCTCAATTCGCTTGTCCTCAGAGCATCACGCTGATATTAGCTTTGCAGCCTCCTAATTCAACTACAGCAAATACAAAAAAAAAGAAAGAAAGAAAAACCCTGGAGGCAAATCTGAGTTTACATCCAGCTAAGAAACAAAAAAAGCCCTTTCAGATTTTGCCAGAGTGTAAAACTCTTTCTCTCTAATTATAACAACAACCCAGTGTCGAACCCGGGTTCCCACTGGGGGTTGTTCAGCCTGCGGTAAGAGCACCGCTCTGCTCAAAGAGGCTGCTGGCCAATGAAAGGGTCCATTAGCCAGAAAACAGCCCTTATATAGTCCTGCGGTCACATGATCCCTCTCACTCACATGATCAGGGAGGAACGCCAGGCACAAGTGGGAGATGCTCTTAAAGGCCCAGCTCACTTTTGGGAACAGCCACGAGCGCAGTCACGAGCCAATGCCCCTGCGTGCTGCTTGGGGGCGCTGTGCTTTTGGAGAGGCCATCACCTACTCGCTTCCCAACCCCACTGCGAGTCAGAAGAGCCCAGCAGGGGAGCTACAGCAGCTTCCCACCAACTGACAAGCCGGCTGGCGCTTGCAGCACTGGGATGTTGCCTCCTGGCGGCCAGTGCTACTAACTTCACCCACCCCAAAAATGTGCCTTGTCTTCCTTTCCCTCTTTTCTTTTCCCACTGCTTGTCCTCCCAGCTGAAATGCTAAGGAGGTTAAAGCAAATCTTGGCCGAACAGATACCGTGCCCAGGGAGAAACTGCTTCCCATGCAGTCCGCAAGCGTCACCTCCCAGCACAGCTGCTGAAAATACAGAAATTCACATCAGACAACGGTCACTCACGTGATCCCGGAAGGCCTGGCAGGAAACCACCCTCATTGTCACTCACTCACCCAGCTGGTCCTGGAAGCTGGATCCTCCTAGCCCCGGTTGCTAAGTTCATTGATTTTTTGAAAAGTGAAGGTTAGTGGCAGTGCCAGGCTGACAGCCCCAGTGAGTGGCACCTTTTATTTGCCAGGAGAACAAAGAGAAGGTTGAGGGGTGACTTGATCACAGTCTACGAGTAGCTACATGGGGAACATATATTCAATAATGGGCTCTTCAGTCTAGCAAAGAAAGGTCTAACACGAGCCAATGGCTGGAAGTTGAGGCTAGACAAATTCAGACTGGCGATAAGGAGTAAGTGAGAGTAACCACTGGGACAATTGACCAAGGGCCATGGTGGATTCTGCACCACTGACCATTTTAAAATCAAGATGGGATGTTTCTCTGCGAGATCTGCCCTAGGAATTTTTGTTGGGCAGTTCTCTGGCCTGTGCTGTGCAGGAGCTAAGACCAGATGATCACAGCAGTCCCATCTGGCCTCGGAAACTATGAGCAGTTATGATGGCATCTTGAACTGTTCTGCCAATTGAATGGTGAGTCTGAGCAAACACCAAAGGGAGGTGGAGAAGTGACAGTTAGGACAGAGGTTACGAGGCAGAGTGATCTAGTGGGTCAGGCCCAGATCCTCAGGGGTGCTTAGGTTCCTAACTTCCATTGAAAGTAATGGACATTAGGACCTGACATAGCTTTGAGGATCTGGGGCTAAGAGATTAGACTGGATTCTATTTGCAGCTTTGCTCTGCCACTGACTTGCTGTGCGACCTTGGGTGAGTCACTTGCCCTTGCTGTGTCTGTTTGCCCCTCCTACACACTATCTTGTCTATTGAGATCCTACGGTCTTCAGGGCAGGGTCTGTCTCCCACGGTGGGCATGCCTTTCCTGCATCTGGCGTTATGACTGCAGCGCACGTAGACACCCCTGAGCTAGCTTTGATCTCGCTCCCACAAGTAGCAATAGTTGTGAATCTGCAGCAGCACGGACTAGCCACCCCAGGCAGCACCCAGGGTCCTGGGGCAGGTTTGTACAGCTCATGGTGAAGTCTCTGCCACCGCGGCTGCACTGCTATAGGTACTTGAGCTAGCTGTTCACTGCTGCGAGTGCTTGGTGTATGTGCTGCAAACACACCTCCAATTAGAGGGTAGACAGACCAGATGCGTCTGTCTGGTGCCTAAGGAGGTGGACCTGAGCCAGGACTCACGAGCGTGGTGAGGTCACACAGAGGGCTATAGCATTCAGGACGGTACGTTGTTTTCCTAAAGAGAGGGAGGTGCTGGGGCACTGGTTCCAGTTCTAGGTGGCCAGCCTGTGCAATCCGCCTACCTAAAAAGGGTGTCAGACAGGGGCTCTGCACCTGGGGAGTGCACCTGAGAGACCCAGAGGTGGGAATAGAGACAGTCTCTACCCAGACGTCCCAGAACCGGGAGGCAGAGGGGTGTTCAGCAGCCGGATCCACTCACAGCAGGCGGGTGTCCATGCAGAGTGTAGGACGGGACCAGGTTGTGGCAATTGCCATTTTACAGAAGAAGAAATTAACGCGGTTGTGAAGTTATAAGCTGGCATAATTATACTGACTTTAATAAAGCTATGAACTTTTACAGCCCCAGAGGGTCCTGGCCTAAGTGTTTTGTCTCAGGTCACACAGGCAGTGAGGAAAAGAACAAACTCCCAGCCCTTACCCGCCCCAGCTGTGACAAGAAGATCATACTGACTCTCTAAAATCACATCTAATGTCCAGAATTGTTTTCATTTGCCCTCTGAATGAGTCTGTTTCTCATTAGAGCAAGGGGGACCTGAACTGTGGCAACGTGGAGCTCTTCTACCAAGACAACCTGGCAGGAGTGGATGTGAAAGATTTCACCAATGGGAGCTGAGCTAATGACACAAAGCTATTGATTGAAAGTACTTCCTGTGTCTTTTCTATTCAATAGAATTTGAGATCATAAGAAAGCTGGATCTTATTCAGATAAAAGGTAATTTTAAAAAGATAACACTGGGAAAGGATATGATTAACACGAGCAAAGCCTGAAAGGCCAAGACCGACTTTAAGAATCTGAAATATAAAGTGCAATCTTTCCCATCTCAATCTACTGTGATAGTTTACTTAAATGCTGAGAATTACAGGTTCCTGCCCATCTTAAATTATAATGCAAAGCGTATTTCTTTTGCATAGTTCTTGAATGCAAAGCGTGTCCCAAACTGCTTCACGGAGATCTAAAAGGCAATTAGGGATTTATTTATATATATTTTTTAACTTTCAAAAGATAAGGCTTGTAAAAGATGAAAATATGTAAAACAAAGAGGTTAAGAACAAAACTCATGATTCTCGGTTCGGGAGAAATTTCGGTTTCTCAGAATTTGGGTTCATTCCGCATTTGGCACACAATTAAATTTGCCTAAATGTCTTGGTAAATTTTTTGTATGCAGAGTAGTTGTAGCCGTGTTGGTCCCAGGATATTGGAGAGACCAGGTGGGCGAGGTAATATCTTTCACTGGGTGTTTCTTGAAAGGAAATACGAAACTGATGTGATTGCCATGGGACCAGGAGCCTAGCCAGCCCTGGGAGCCCACACGGCCATTTTTCAGTGAACAGCAGTGGTTCCATCTGAGCCACTGCTGGGGTCCCAGGGTCTGTGCTGCCGATGCAGCCCTGCCACGTGGGCTATCCCAGACAGCAACTCCTAAGCAGGCTTGAACTTCATTGGAAAATGTCCAACCTGCTGCAGTTAAGAGCCATGCAAGGATATGAAATCAGGTCATATCGTTTTTAACCTGATTCTAACTCTCATACCAGTGTAAACCAGGAGTAAATCCCTTTACTTCAGTGGGGTTACACAGATGTGAAACTGGTGTTAGTGAGAGATGTAACACCAGTATAGTCTGGAGGGCAAACCACACATTATACATGGTCAATTTTATGAGGCGGGGGGCCACCCTTTTATTGTGTGCTTGAGCAGCACCTAGGACAATGTATCCCTGATGTGCAGCCCCTCAGTGCTCTGGCAATGCAAACAAATGAACAGTAATCATGGGAACAACTGGGCTTGAAAATGGTGTTAAAACCCCTGATACAAGCGGAGACCCCAGGCGTCCTCCATAAGGATTAGTGCAGGAAACGAAGGAAAAGACCAAAAGAAAGAATCGATATGCAGTGCGTGATGGGTCCCGGGGCAGATTATGCTCCCTGACGGGATCACCGAGAGGCTCAAACAGCAAAACAGTGCAAAGCCAATATGTTGCTGAGACACTGCAGTGATGAGCACTACGTAAGCAGAGACAGACAGACAGACAGACAGGTAGCGCTCCCAGTACTAATGTGTTAATATTTCAGGATCAGTGAACATTTTCCCAAATACAGACACCTGCTTTGCTTTGCTAACCACCAACAAAATCACTACCACCCCCAGGGGCTGACTTTTATTTTTCCCGATGGGTGCTCCACCCCCGCTACACCCCAAGGCCCTGCTCTCACTCAGCCTCTTCCCCCGAGGCCCTGCCCCTGGTCCGCACCCTCCCCCGATGCTCCCTGCTCTCCACCCTCTCCCTCAAGTGCCTCCCACCAGCTGCTGATCGGCAGCCAGACGCAGGACCTGCCGAACAGCTGATTGGTGGCCAGCTCTGGGGCTAGAACCACTGTGGCTGTTAAATGCTGAGCACCCCCATTTTTTTCTGTGGGTGCTTGATCCCCGGAGCACCCACAGAGTCGGTGCCTATGCTTCCACAAACCACACAGAACTGAATTTGCATCATTTATTTGGAGCCTATTTGTGACTCTCCTTTTTCACTATGGGTTGGCATCAAGTTGCCATCCGAGTATCAGAGCAACCCGTGAATCACCAGTTCCCTTAAACAACAAAATTCAGGATGAAAGCGTGGTGATGGAGCTTGTTTTTCACATTCAGAATGCCGGTCAAAGATCTGCCCCGAGTGATATCGGTTTTGTATATAATGTGTCTCAGCCACCTGTTTCTCAGCTAAGAGGGAGGGACTTCAGATTGGTTCTTGCTCCCTTCCCATCCCAGAAGAAGCCAACCAACGGCACATTGATTTCTTTAGAAAAGCCCTTCCTGACAGCCAAAATAACTGCTGGCACAAGAGACAGCTTAAAAGTGCCATTCTGCTTTGAAAAGCATCCTTGTAAAAAGAGAATCCTGAAGCCACATCATCCACTGGTGTAAAATGGAATGGCTCCATTCACTTCAAAGGAGCAACTTTAATTTATACTAGGTAAGCATCTGGCCCATGGTGTTTCATTGTTTTTATTGTGTCCATTGGTTAGGGTGCTGTCTTTGGACTTGGGAGACCTGGCAACTCACAATCTTGCCTCAGTTCCCCATCTGTGTAACAGGGATTATAGCCAGAGTGGACTAGTGAGTCTGGCTCAACTCCCAGCCCTGCACTCTGGAAGTCGAACTGGCTTTCTAGCTGAGGCATCACCATTAATAAAGGCTCTCTAATAAGAATTCTCTTAGCAAGCCTGTCCTTATGCATGATGCAGAATGAATCTAGCTCCTTCTCCCAGAGATGCGTAGGCCCTGCAGGCTAAGAAGGAATAAAATGGAGCAGAAACTTATTCCGTTCTTCTTCTTAGCATCTGTGCAACATGCCTCAGGTGGCCAGGATTCATCACTGAATTTGGTTCAGTGGTTGGGTCATTAGCTTCCCCGGTCTGGGCCAGGGGCTGATGGGGAGTGCGACGTGAATGCTGATTTCATTCAATAAGGCTGCAGATAAGAGTCAGAATCTAAGCAAGCAGACAAACCCTAGCCCGTTGAAGTCAACATCAAAATGCTCATTGACTTCAACAGGACCCAGCTTTGGCTCAAGGCAAAGGTCAAATGCTAAGAAGGTGCCATCATACATATGCAATTTCATGAGCACAGCTGCTGTTTCAGAGTTTCTCCTCTCTCCCAGACAGCCAGGTGGAGCACGGTCCAGTAGTGAATTTTCATTGTTAACCCAGCCATATCTGAAGGGAACGTGACCAGATCTCCCACACGTTTTGGCATGACGATTCTCCAGGGTTGCCAGCCCATCCTTCTGTTCCGAACCTAAAAAATGTGTATAACTGGATGGCAATCAAATGGGAGACAGAGAGAGCACGTCAGCTCTTTGGGGCACTGTGACAGCGCGTTGCCCCGCTCCTGTCTCTCTTCTAGACACAAAGGGCTTGGAAACCTTCAGGTCGAACACCTTGTGCAATTGATTTACAGTCTTCTCCCCACTACCCTTACAGACTTGTACAACTTTATATTTACAAGCATATAGTCCTTAGCTCACTCAATCAAGGAGGGGGGAGACAGAGGGTATCTTCCCCTTGAGAGATCTCTCCTGCCTCTGCCAGCCTCTCTCTTCCCCCTGAGCCCTGCCTTCCTGCCTTTTCTACTTGCTGGGCTACTGGGCTCCCCTCGGCCCATCCCAATCGATCCCTTAGCTTTGCCCCTCAGTTTTACTCCAGGGTGATGTAATTGGTGATCCAGTGATCGGCATGCTGGTACAGCTGCCGTTACCCAGCGCTCTGTCACAGGCAGAGACTGTCTTTTTGTTCTGGGTTTGTACAGCGCCTAGCACAACCTGGTCCAGGGCTGGGGCTCCTGGGTGTGACTGTAATAGAAAGAACTAGACTAGATGACCTCCTGAGGTCCCTTCCCACCCTGATATTCTATGGTTCTATGAAAGAAATAATAATAATAACGAAGTGTCTCCAATATTGACTAGCACACTGAGTGACCTGACATCTCACTGAACTTCTCTATCATACTCATCAAGAGTGGGATTGCAGTGACAGAGTTAAAGACTTAATAGTAGGGGAGGGAGATTGAAATTCAGAAGTATAGCAAGGGAGAAGGGCCTTGAAATGGGATGCATAGTGGATGGGGTAGACAAGCAGAGACAACACTACTGTCGTTAGAAGATGTTGCAAAGGAGAATGCTCTCTCACCCACTCTGGAGGTTTGTACGCAACTACAGAGGAGGTCTCTGTGATGCAAAAGTGGGAAGTAGAGGGCTATACACAATTTATATCTGTTCTAAACGTGTCACCAGCCCACATTAAAATCTTCTAAGAGCAGAATGCATTCTTCTTTTCGCCCATTAACTTTATGCAGAGAGTTATAGTGAAACAAATGGATCCAGAGTGCCAGATCCATAGCTAGTGTAAACTGGCACAGCTGTACCAAGTCACTGGAGTGACTCCAGTTGACACCATCTCCCCCAAGATTTTGTGTACATGCAACAGGATTTAGCAGGTCTCTCTGTGTGACTGAGTCTTGTTTTTGTACCTTAGTTTTATTAGCAAATCTCACTGAAAGAATGAATAATATTTACTTACACTGCAAAAGAGTTATCGCCACCCTATTAATCCTTCCTTACTGTCCAACCAAATCCTGTTCCTCAACATTAACTTTATACAGCCATTGAAATTAATGGGCTGCTTATCTATTGATTATAATAACAATTTGTGTGGTGGAAACAACTGAAAAGCCATCATGATCTCATGGACACTTTGAAGATCCTCATTTTTAGCGACCATTTGACATATATGTCCTTGCGAGTTTTTTTATTCTGGCCTGGTTTATATTATTATATAGGGATATTTGCCTAAATCAGCATCTTAGTTCTTTTTGTGTGCTATAGGGGCAGATCCACAGCAGGAGTGAATTGCTGAATCTCTTTTAAATAATCTGGCCCACAGTCCCCTGCTGATGGCATCATGATCGGTCAGAGCTCAAAGAATTATGATTATAGCTGGCCCAAATGCGATTACATTTTCCAGATTTTAAAATCTATCTAAGGTACTTATCTGGCACCTGTCACTATAGGATCTGAGAGCATTCCATAGTCTTTAGTAGGCTTATTCTCACCACACCTCTGGGTGCTAGATAGTGCTGTTATCTCCACTGGGAAACTGGTACAGAGACGCACAGAAAGACTAAGTGGCTTGCCCCAGGTGATGCAGGAAATCTGTGGCAGAGCAAGAATCCCAAATCCCCTGAAATCCCAGGCAAGCGCTGTAATCACTGACAAAAGTTTTTGATTGAAATTTTACACTTTGATATGACAGAAAAAGAAGCTGACATTGCTGAGAAATACCTTTCCTAGGGATGGTTGGTTTGTTCATTTGATTTTTGGTGATAGAGCTTGGTTCAAATGTTTCCTATTTCAGAATTTTGACCACGGAAATAAATGTAAGGAAAAGAATTCTGTGACATTTTCACAGCGGGGCAAGTACGGTGGTATGGTCCAGTACACCGTACCAGTAAGATATTTATAGCCAGTATGGGGTACCAGAAAGACACAGGAGAAGCCAGCCCCACCCCCAGCCCTTCCACGCAGCTACGTCTCCTGAGTCCTCCTGCCTGGCGTCTATGCAGCAGAAGTCTCCAGGGCAACGGGAGGAGGACAGAGCCCCCTCTAGGTAACGTGGGATGGATGTGGATCATGGGGAAGGGACAGGGAGAGCATGGGGGCCCCAGGCTGGCGGCAGGGTAGGGAGGAGTCACATGGGGGGGTCACATGGGGAGGTCACGTGCCCCATCTCTGTGTCCCTCCCATGAGTACAGCGTACCGGCAAGAAATGATTTCTACTTGCACCACTGCATTTTCATGAATATTCCCTCCCACTTTTTGACATACTCTAATTCTGACGTTAGCAAAGATTTAGAGGTTCATATAGCCTAAGGACAGATGGGACCACTGCGATCCCCAAGTCTGACTTCCTGTCTACCACAGGCCAGATAACTGCCCCAAAACAATTCCTTAGGCAGATCATTTAGAAAAACCTCCAAGCTTGGTTTTAAAACGGTCAGTCCTAGAGAATCCACCACGGCCCTTGGTCCAATGGTTGCTTACTCCCACTGCTAAAAACTAATGTCTTAATTCCGGTCAGAATAGTCGGGGCTTCCACTGAAGAACAAGGAGCAAATGAACACCTGAAATGGGAAGCAAGCGAGAGAGTGAAGATGCTAGAGCACAGGACAGGGAGCTCGGCGATCTGACTCAGGCAAGGTTAACTCTCCAAAGTAGGGGTGTGATTCATGTACAGGCAGGCTAGCTCTCATCGAGCTAGGGTGAATGTAGATAGCAGCATCTCTATGCTAGCACTGGTAGTAGCCGTACACAGCCACTGGTTTCAGCTGGGTATCTACTTGGCATGGCTCAGCTGGACCTCTACTGTTGCTACTGGCCTATAAAATGTTGCCTCTCTGCCCACAAAGGCAGGGCAGGGTGAGGAAGGGGATAGAACGACTCTATGCCTACTAAGCACGGTGGACCTGTGGCACCCACCTTCACAGCCTCTGCGCTCTCTCTTCTGTCCTTGCACCGGACCCTCTGGAGTGAGCTGAGTTCTCTTCTGGCTCAGGCATCATCCACGAGAAGGTCGGTCACGCTGTGCATGCCCGTGGAGCGCCTTGACGGCCGTTGCTGAGCTGAGACTCCGAAAGGGGGCCCCTGGTGCCCAGACCCCAGCCCCGGCCCAGTGGGGAGACAGAAACAGTCCTGTGACTTGTCAAACGAAATCTGACAGGGAACCACTGAAAGAAAATAAACAGGGGGTTCGCAATGTCATTTTGACAGACCTTTTTCTGGCTACCCCTCCAGTTTAAGACCATTCCTTGGTAGCCATAGCCTCACTGAGGCAGCTATGCTCATTGATTCTTATCCGTCCCATACAGCAGCCTTACCTAGGTCTAAACTTCCAGCCAGGCATCAATGAGCTGTGAATACTATTTGCTTTTGGAGCAGATTGAGTGTGAAGGACACCTGTTGGTAGAGATAGGTAAAGTAACTGTGGAAAGTTTTCAGAGTAGCAGCCGTGTTAGTCTGTATCCGTAAAAAGAAAAGGAGGACTTGTGGCACCTTAGAGACTAACCAATTTATTTGAGCATAAGCTTTTGTGAGCTACAGCTCACTTCATCGGATGCATTCAGTGGAAAATACAGTGGGGAGATTTATATACACAGAGAACATGAAACAATGGGTGTTACCATACACACTGTAACGAGAGTGATCAGGAAAGGTGAGCTATTACCAGCAGGAGAGCGGGCGGGCGGGGGGAACACCTTTTGAAGTGATAATCAAGGTGGGCCATTTCCAGCACATTACAAGAACAGTGGGAGGGGAAATAAACAAGGGGAAATAGTTTTACTTTGTGTAATGACACATCCACTCCCAGTCTTTACTCAAGCCTAAGTTAATTGTATCCAGAGTGCTTCCACCGACGTGCACGGACTGAAATTGTGGGAAAGCAACATCACTTGCCCCATAACCTCAGCCGTGCAGAACACAATGCCATCCACAGCCTCAGAAACAACTCTGACATCATAATGAAAAGGCTGACAAAGGAGGTGCTGTCATCATCATGAATAGGTCGGAATATGAACAAGAGGCTGCTAGGCAGTTCTCCAACACCACTTTCTACAAGCCATTACCCTCTGATCCCACTAAGGGTTACGAAAAGAAATTACACCATCTGCTCAAGAAACTCCCTGAAAAAGCACATGAACAAATCCGCACAGACACACCCCTGGAACCTCGACCAGGGGTATTCTATCTGCTACCCAAGATCCATAAACCTGGAAATCCTGGACGCCCCATCATCTCAGGCATTGGCACCCTGACAGCAGGATTGTCTGGCTATGTAGTCTCCCTCCTCAGGCCCTACGCTACCAGCACTCCCAGCTACCTTCGAGACTCCACTGACTTCCTGAGGAAACTACAATCCATCGGTGATCTTCCTGATAACACCATCCTGGCCACTATGGACGTAGAAGCCCTCTACACCAACATTCCACACAAAGATGGACTACAAGCCGTCAAGAATATGAACAAGAGGCTGCTAGGCAGTTCTCCAACACCACTTTCTACAAGCCATTACCCTCTGATCCCACTAAGGGTTACGAAAAGAAATTACACCATCTGCTCTTCGCTTACAAGAAGTGGAAGGTTGGACATATGACCAGGGAAGAGTATAAAAATATTGCTCGGGCATGTAGGAATGAAATCAGGAGGGCCAAATCGCACCTGGAGCTGCAGCTAGCGAGAGATGTCAAGAATAACAAGAAGGGTTTCTTCAGGTATGTTGGCAACAAGAAGAAAGCCAAGGAAAGTGTGGGCCCCTTACTGAATGAGGGAGGCAACCTAGTGACAGAGGATGTGGAAAAAGCTAATGTACTCAATGCTTTTTTTGCCTCTGTTTTCACTAACAAGGTCAGCTCCCAGACTGCTACGCTGGGCATCACAAAATGGGGAAGAGATGGCCAGCCCTCTGTGGAGATAGAGGTGGTTAGGGACTATTTAGAAAAGCTGGACGTGCACAAGTCCATGGGGCCGGACGAGTTGCATCCGAGAGTGCTGAAGGAATTGGCGGCTGTGATTGCAGAGCCATTGGCCATTATCTTTGAAAACTCGTGGCGAACCGGGGAAGTCCCGGATGACTGGAAAAAGGCTAATGTAGTGCCAATCTTTAAAAAAGGGAAGAAGGAGGATCCTGGGAACTACAGGCCAGTCAGCCTCACCTCAGTCCCTGGAAAAATCATGGAGCAGGTCCTCAAAGAATCAATCTTGAAGTACTTGCATGAAAGGAAAGTGATCAGGAACAGCCAGCATGGATTCACCAAGGGAAGGTCATGCCTGACTAATCTAATCGCCTTTTATCATGAGATTACTGGTTCTGTGGATGAAGGGAAAGCAGTGGATGTATTGTTTCTTGACTTTAGCAAAGCTTTTGACACGGTCTCCCACAGTATTCTTGTCAGCAAGTTAAGGAAGTATGGGCTGGATGAATGCACTATAGGGTGGGTAGAAAGCTGGCTAGATTGTCGGGCTCAACGGGTAGTGATCAATGGCTCCATGTCTAGTTGGCAGCCGGTGTCAAGTGGAGTGCCCCAGGGGTCGGTCCTGGGGCCGGTTTTGTTCAATATCTTCATAAATGATCTGGAGGATGGTGTGGATTGCACTCTCAGCAAATTTGCGGACGATACTAAACTGGGAGGAGTGGTAGATACGCTGGAGGGGAGGGATAGGATGCAGAAGGACCTAGACAAATTGGAGGATTGGGCCAAAAGAAATCTGATGAGGTTCAATAAGGATAAGTGCAGGGTCCTGCACTTAGGACGGAAGAATCCAATGCACCGCTACAGACTAGGGACCGAATGGCTAGGCAGCAGTTCTGCGGAAAAGGACCTAGGGGTGACAGTGGACGAGAAGCTGGATATGAGTCAGCAGTGTGCCCTTGTTGCCAAGAAGGCCAATGGCATTTTGGGATGTATACGTAGGGGCATAGCGAGCAGATCGAGGGACGTGATCGTCCCCCTCTATTCGACATTGGTGAGGCCTCATCTGGAGTACTGTGTCCAGTTTTGGGCCCCACACTACAAGAAGGATGTGGATAAATTGGAGAGAGTCCAGCGAAGGGCAACAAAAATGATTAGGGGTCTAGAACACATGACTTATGAGGAGAGGCTGAGGGAGCTGGGATTGTTTAGCCTGCAGAAGAGAAGAATGAGGGGGGATTTGATAGCTGCTTTCAACTACCTGAAAGGGGGTTCCAAAGACGATGGCTCTAGACTGTTCTCAATGGTAGCAGATGACAGAACGAGGAGTAATGGCCTCAAGTTGCAGTGGGGGAGGTTTAGATTGGATATTAGGAAAAACTTTTTCACTAAGAGGGTGGTGAAACACTGGAATGCGTTGCCTAGGGAGGTGGTGGAATCTCCTTCCTTGGAAGTTTTTAAGGTCAGGCTTGACAAAGCCCTGGCTGGGATGATTTAACTGGGAATTGGTCCTGCTTCGAGCAGGGGGTTGGACTAGATGACCTTCAGGGGTCCCTTCCAACCCTGATATTCTAGGATTCTATGATTCTAAGAACACTATCCCCGATAATGTCACGGCAAACCTGGTGGCTGAACTTTGTGACTTTGTCCTCACCCATAAATATTTCACATTTGGGGACAATGTATACTTTCAAATCAGCGGCACTGCTATGGGTACCCGCATGGCCCCACAGTATGCCAACATTTTTATGGCTGATTTAGAACAACGTTTCCTCAGCTCTCGTCCCCTAATGCCCCTACTCTACTTGCGCTACATTGATGACATCTTCATCATCTGGACCCATGGAAAAGAAGCCCTTGAGGAATTCCACCATGATTTCAACAATTTCCATCCCACCATCAACCTCAGCCTTGACCAGTCCACACAAGAGATCCACTTCCTGGACACTATGGTGCTAATAAGCGATGGTCACATAAACACCACCCTATACTGTAAACCTACTGACCGCTATACTTACCTACATGCCTCCAGCTTTCATCCAGACCACACCACACGATCCATTGTCTACAGCCAAGCTCTACTATACAACCGCATTTGCTTCAACCCCTCAGACAGAGATAAACACCCACAAGATCCCTATCAAGCGTTCTTACAACTACAATACCCACCTGCTGAAGTGAAGAAACAGATTGACAGAGCCAGAAGAGTACCCAGAAGTCACCTACTACAGGACAGGCCCAACAAAGAAAATAACAGAACGCCACTAGCCATCACCTTCAGCCCCCAAATAAAACCTCTCCAACGCATTATCAAGGATCTACAACGTATCCTGAAGGACAACCCATCGTTCTCATAGATCTTGGTAGACAGGCCAGTCCTTGCTTACAGACAGCCTCCCAACCTGAAGCAAATACTCACCAGCAACCACATACCACACAACAGAACCACTAACCCAGGAACCTATCCTTGCAACAAAGCCCATTGCTAACTATGTCCACATATCTATTCAGGGGACACCATCACAGGGCCTAATAACATCAGCCACACTATCAGAGGCTCGTTCACCTGCACATCCACCAATGTGATATATGCCATCATGTGCCAGCAATGCCCCTCTGCCATGTACATTGGTCAAACTGAACAGTCTCTACATAAAAGAATAAATGGACACAAATCAGACGTCAAGAATGATAACATTCATAAACCAGTCGGAGAACACTTCAATCTCTCTGGTCATGCGATTACGGACCTAAAAGTGGCAATTCTTCAACAAAAAAACTTCAAAAACAGACTCCAACGAGAGTCTGCTGAATTGGAATTAATTTGCAAACTGGATACAATTAACTTAGGCTTGCTCTCCTGGTGGTAATAGCTCTCCTTTCCCGATCACTCTTGTTATAGTGTGTATAGTAACACCCATTGTTTCATGTTCTCTGTGTATATAAAATCTCCCCACTGTATTTTCCACTGAATGCATCCGATGAAGTGAGCTGTAGCTCACGAAAACTTATGCTCTAATAAATTTGTTCGTCTCTAAGGTGCCACAAGTCCTCCTGTTGTTTTTAACTGCGGAAAGTATTTCAGAGTTTAGTGCTGCTGCTCTGGATGAGTGTGAATTACGCTGCTGCACCCAGTTAGTCATCTAAGTAATCTGAATTGAATTTCAAAGCCCACCTATTGGCATCATGCTGTATTCTAGTCCTTCCAGGGCAAGCGCAAAGCAGTATTTCCCTCTTTTGTTCTCCCTCTCTGTTCCCTTCCTTACCTGATGATGAGCTCAAGTCTACGAGGTGCTGCTGAACAGAGCTGGCTGGGACATGCTTTTTCTTTTTCCCCTAGGAAAAATGTCGATGAAAATGAAAATGAAATGTCTCCATGCATCTGAAGAAGTGGGTTTTTTTCCCATGAACGCTTATGCCCAGATACATCTGTTAGTCTTTAAGGTGCCACCAGATTCCTCGTTGTTTTTGTGGATACAGACTAACCCGGCTACCCCGCTGATACTTGAGGAAAATGAAAACATTCAGGTTCACCGCAAAGAGAAAGAAAGAAAGAAAGAAAACAAAATTAAATATTTGGGGTTTATAAAGGAAGACTTCTGCTTATGGGAAAAAAAAGTTTCAGTAAAACAGGATTTTTTCCACACACACACAAAAACTTCCCTTTGGCTGAAAAAATCATTTTTTCCATGAAAAAACCTGTTGATGAAAATGTTTCCAAGCAGCTGTCGTGCTAAGAACCCTAGTCTCTGATGATCAAAGGCACCCATGTCACTTTCAGCACAGGTGCCCTGTGGTTTGACATGTTTTTTGCTGGATCAGAGCCAGCGGGGTGCGCTCAGGACTTTGTAGGAGCCAGCCCCACAGCAGGTCTAATGTTAGGCCCCCACTCCTGCAACGATGTGCTGAACTTGAAGCATGAGCAGTCCCATTGGATTCGCTGCGGCTACTCACAGGGACTGATCCAATGCTCATTGAAGTGAATGAAGCCTTTCAATAAGAGTAGTGGGTGCAAGTGACCTAAGACACATCTCAATAAACGTAAGAACAGGGTTATATGATGAGGTTGCCTGCGATAGCAAGTGACTGGACTCATTGACCCAGGAGATCCTTCCAGTCCTATGTTCTTAAATCATTGGAAAGGCTTAAAGTTAAGCTCGTGCTCAAGTCTGACTTAGATTGTAAGCTCTTTGGGGCAGGGACTGTCTTTTTGTTCTGTGTTCACACAGCGCCTAGCACAATGGGGTCCTGGTTCATGAGTGTGGCTCCGTGGGGGTGCTACTGTAACCCCCACGCCCGTCTCCCAGTAGGGAGATAACTCTTTAAGAGCTCCAGAGCGGAGAGGGGAGGAATGATTGTGTCGGGGTCACTGTTCCTAGGCATTTGCACGCCTCACCCAGAAGTCTTAGCACGCCTCACCCAGAAGTTTCCGGAACTGGGTGTGGTAGTTCTGGGCATGCTCAATAGGCTTTTTGTAGCTGGATTCATAAACCCCATTGAGGGCAAATAGCCAGGGCAGCTGCTTTACAACAGGCCATGTGACCTGCATGGATTGGGTTGGGAGAAGCTCAGCCACAGGAGCAGAAAGCAGGCTGGTTTCCCCTAACTCTGAAGCATTTTGCAGCAGGGTTTTTCATGTATATGCTTAATACCGACCAGTTGGTTAATTAATTAGTTGACTAGCTGATTGAGTGACTCCACAGTCCAGCAGAGGAGGAGAAAGAGATTCCACTTGGAGAGTTTTGCAAGCAAGAGCAGGGAAGATATTATTAAGAAGATAAGAACGGTCATACTGGGTCAGACCAATGGTCCATCTAGCACAGGGGTTCTCAAACTGGGGGTCGTGACCCCTCAGGGGGTCACAAGGTTATTACTTCATGGGTCGCGAGCTGGCAGCCTCCATCCCAAATCCCGCTTCGGCTCCAGCATTTATAAGAGTATTAAAAAAAATGCAGTTTTACTTTATAAGGGGGCGTCACGCTCATAGGCTTGCCGTGTGAAAGGGGTCACCAGTACAAAAGTTTGAGATTCTAGCCCAATATCCTGTCGTCTGACAATGGCCAGTGCCAGGTGCCCCAGAGGGAATGAACAGAACAGCGCAATTATTGAGTGATCCATCCCCTGTTGCCCACTTCCAGCAGTTGATGAACAAAGACTCTAAAACTCAGGTGAACTCAGATTCCGCTTTTGGAACTCTGCATTACTTCTGTGTTTCTATGGGGACTGACCTGTTGAGATTTAATTTGTTTCTCTTCTTTATATCTACGTCTGACTGCGAAAATAATGTATGTGGATTACAAAGTAGCCTTGTTGTGTAGTCGAAATTAAGCTACTATTGTTATATTTCTTTATCATTCTACAATTTTAGAAAGTTGGTACTGAAGAATTACATTTATTCCTCTTGTTCTTTTTGGACTTGATTGTGGGGAAATGGACCCTGTGCAATCTCTGCTGAATATCCTCAGTGACTGAATTCTGTGTCACCATGTGCTTTCCTATAGGAATTCTGTTACAGCTCAGAGGGGCAGTAAACTCTAACCCACCCAAAGCTTACACTAGGGTAACTCTTTACATGACTGGAGACATCATTTGTACACTTTTAGGGACAGGAACTTTCTTAGTTTGGGAAATAATAATATTAGATCGAGTCAAAATGTTGACCTTTTGGAGGGATAAAAATTTCAAATTTTGCCCCAAAGGGGGACAAATCTCACCCCATTTTTAGGTCAGCTCTAATAAGAATAAGAATTAATAGTTGTATCCACACATTGCAGACAAATATGCATGGAGTCTTAGCCAGTATTCATGCTCCGGCCACTGGAGACCCATTGCCAGTTCTGGTCTCTTCTGTCCCTGAATCTACCGGGTATCCATTAAAGTCATGGCACACATTCGCTCACATGGAGGATCTGAATGGCAAAGGTTGTGACAAGGATGCTCCAGTTATCTCTAGTATGGTGGCGGTGGGACGGGAGGGACACACTGGAATTTTGGCCCAATCCATCTAAAAACCAAGCCTAACGTTCACCATTGCTCCATTTTGCTGAATGCACAGACACTGAGGACAACAGCCTGAGGGTGAGTGACTGGATGAACTCTAATGCCTAATAGCTCTTAGCTATACGTCTCCCGCATAAGGCCCCTAGTGGCCTGTTTAAACAGTAACTCTGGGCAACCACCGCTAACACTGCCCTCTCTGATCAATTTCACAGCACGTGGACCTGATCCAAAGCCCACTGCAGTCAGTGAAAGAGATTCCCTTTGCATTCCGTGGGCTTTGGATCGGGCCTGCTGTGGGCCAGCAGGAACCTGTGGAAAAAATTCTGAAAGACAGAGAGAGGGGAGAGGAGAGAAAGTGTGGTCCTGTGTGCGACTCCGAGCAAGTATATGCTGTTCTTGGCTGTCCCTGTTCTGGGGCAGCAGGCATCCTGACAAGGAGTCTCTGTAATCTTTGTGACGGGGTGTCCCCATGGAGTATGTTTATGGTACTTGGGTTATACGTACACCTGGTACTTCTTGCATTAAGGAGCCTTTATTTTAGTCAGGTCTGAACTAGGCGAGAGGTATAGCATGTACTGAAGTAACGAGTCCCGTCTGAAGCAATGTCCGTCTCATCTTACCCCAGGATTACAGACAATTACGGGCTCTTTGCAGATCATTTCTGAAGATTTTCATCCTTGGCAGCAACGGCCTGAATATGTTGGCACAGGGACCACATTCTGTTCCCCTATCTTCAGAGACTAACGTTTACAAGGTAAAGTCAAATCCAGCAGGAAGTTTGACTTCTCAAGCCAAAGAATGTGCCAGTCAGTTTAGGGCAGACAAAGTCCTTCTATAGAAAAAGCCTTCGTTTCTGGCAAGAATTCCAAAACCACTTTACAATCTCTCGGCCTTGGAAAGGCAGTAAACAGTACCGTGCAATTAGCAGAGGGCCGGGGCGGGGGGTGGGGGGGAGAGCCTGCCAAGTGAGATTCTCCCAGGAATATATGATGGTCTGGAGTTCTGGGAAGAACAGCTTTCACAGTTTTGACAAGCTTTATCGGATTTAGGGACGGTTGATCTGGTTTATAGAACAGCAGGCCCTGGGCCAAGATTGGGGCCTGTAATATTAATTTCAGTGAAATGGGCCCAAAGAGCCAAAGGTGATAACATAACCCAGTCAGCATCCAAAATTAAACAGTGTCCAACAAGGTCCAGGGTTTGCCGTACAGAGACCTCCGCCTGCTGAGTACCATGGCAAATACTTTCAAAATTTTTTTAACCTTTTATTAAATGTACAGAAAAGAAGGAACACCAGTTAAAGCATTTGAAGTGCAAAGGATTAAGTAAGGCTTTCATTTTAACAACATCCCTTGTTCCTTTTCCCGTTAGCTGGAGAGAATCTTTGGAAGGAAGACACCCCTTGTGTGACAGCCTCTTAGATGGTGTCAAAACCCTTTCTGAGGATAAGAGAAGAAGTAGCTGAGAAGGGCTGCAGCTGCTATTATTGCTATTAAGCTCCGATCCCCTTTCCCAAGAAGACAAAACAAGACAAATGGGTCCAAAAGGGCACAGAAAAGAACAGCAAAGAGAAAAATGCAGCTTCTGTTTCCGGTCTTGATTAGCTTTTGCAACCTCACTCCTAGAAAGACCCAGACCCAGGACACTGTCTGATCAGCTGCCTCTTTCTGATCACAGGCTTACAACAACATTGCAAATTAGACAGCCTTGGCTGGCTAAGCCAGACAGAAGGCAAAAGGAGAGGGGTAGAAAAGAGAAGAAATAAGGAGGCGCTGATCTGTGGGGCCATAGGTGAGCGGGAGGTGCTGGGAGGAGGGAAAGGCATTGAGAGGGAGAGGGTCACCCACGGAGTCAGTGTCTGTGCGAGTGGGTGTAGGAAGGAGGAGAGTTTAGAGGATGAGGGGAACAAAAATAAGAGCAAGAGTTAACCTAGGCTAGCTATGGACCTGATCAAGATCTCACTGAGGTCAATGGAGTCTCACCATTGACTTCCATGGGGGTAAGGTTGGTCGCTATCAGCACAGCTATATGGGTTCCAGCTGTGTTCACCATTATTCCTGGTCTATACCAGTGTAAGTGAGAGGGGAATCAGGCCCTAAGTGATCACAGAATCAGGTACTTGGTTATTATGCTGGTCTCATTTCCAATTATTGGGCCTCGTTTTCCCCTCTCATGGGGGTAAATCAGGAGTCACCCCAGTGGAGTTACATGCATGTAAAGATGGTTGTAAATTGGATTAGACTCAGAGCCACTGTGTTCAGCATCTTTTCATTCCCTCCACTCTGGGACTTTTCTATTTCTGCCAAGCCCTTTAAGAGTTAACTGAATGCAATATTCAAGGTAAGGAAATACTATACAATTTATGGTTATGATGTCTTGGCCTACACCCAAACTAGCGTAAATGCACCTGATCTCAGAATAATACTCTTCATATCTTATTTTATTTTTACAGTAACAATGAATAATAATACCAATGTGCTTTTACATAGCACTTTTCATCAGTCGCTCTCAAACCACGTTACAGAGGTGGTCAGTTTCATTGTCCCCATTTTAAAGATCAGCAGTTGAGGTAAAGCAACATGCCCCTGGTAGTGCCGGGAAGAGAACTGAGGTTTTCTGAAACCCCAGCCAGCGCACACCCCACTAGGCCATGCTGCCTTGGAAGTCTTTGGGTTATAGAAGTATAATATTCAAATTAATATATTAATAGAAAAGATGAAACAAAATGAATCAACGATGCCCAGATAGAGGCTCCAAGTAGAACTGAGCGCATTGATTTTTTTCAGCTCATTAGTGAAATGAAATAATCCATGGGGAAAAAAACTGTTTTGAACTGAAACTGGGGCTTTGTGTTTGTTTGTTTGTTTGTTTGTTTGTTTTTCTCACCAAAATGAAACCCTGGACAAAATGTATTAAGGTTAACAAAATGTGCTGAATCAGAATGACATTTCGGTTCAGAAATGTTGAAAAGAACCATTGGGACATTTCTGAAAATCTGTTTTTCAAGTTTTGGGGTTTTTTTCTGGGCGAATCTTTTCTCCAAATGCAATCCAGATTTGCATATAGTTTCGGTGTCCCAAAAAATGCATTTGGGGGCAAACTTATTGTGCGCCAAAAAACTTTCTCCCAGCTCTAGTTACCACTAACTGAGCAAAACCTTCTTTCAAGGAACAAGCAAATCAGTCACGCTTGTAATGGCTGAAGTAAAGCCAACAGATGTTGTAAAACCCTACGGAGAATCACACCCTGTACATATGCTAGACTAAAAAGCTCAGAAGCCTTCTCCCCATGTAGGTAAAAGTGATTAAGAGGCAACTTGATCACAGTCTATGTATGTGTACCTACAATAGGAGATGATTGTTGACTGGAGAGGGCTTTTCAGTCTAACAAACAAAGGCTTACCTAGTGCCATGGCTGGAAGATGAAGCTAGTCAAACTCATATTGGAAATAAAATGCACATTTTTATCAATGAAAGTAAGGAGCCTTTGGAAGAGCTCTGCAAGGGAGGTGATGGATTCTCCATGAGTTGTGGGGCTCGATTCTCATTCACTAAAGCCCCTTTTTACTGCCAGAGCGGTGTTGGGCCTCAGCTTAGCTGAGAAATAGGCCCTTTAAATCAAGATGGGACGTCTTTCCAAAAGACATGCTCTAGCTCAGTCACAGGCTATTGGGTGCGATGCAGGAATCGCTGCGGGGGGATGCTAAGGCCTGTCTGATGCAGATTAGACTAGATCTCCACCATAGTCTCTTCTGGCCTTAAAATCTAAAGCTCCACTACCTTGTGCAGTCATTTACATCAGTGTAAAGAGTATGCTAAATGCTACTATTCTAATCTGGTGCATTTTTCACACACATCAGGCCCAAATGCTCACACAAGGAGCCAAGCAGTGACAAATCAGGCTCTGAGAAGCCAGGTTGGGGAATCAGGTAACTCTGAAAATAACCACCCAGCAGAGAGAGGTGAGGTGAGAGAGAGAAGTGGGGAAGAGACAGAGAATATAAGAACATAAGAACGGCCATGCCGGGTCAGATCAATGGTCCATCTAGCCCAGTATCCTATCTGCCAACAGTGGCCAATGCCAGATGCCCCAGAGGGAATGAACAGAACAGGTCATCACCAAGTGATCCATCTCCTGTCGTCTGTTCCCAGCTTCTGGCAAAAGAGTCTAGAGACACTTCGGAGCATAGTTTTGCATCCCTGACCGTCCTGACCAATAGCCATTGATGGACCTATCCTCCATTAATTTATCTAGTTCTTTTTGAACCCTGTCATAGTCTGAATATAAATATAGAATAAGGAGACAGACCTTCTATACAGATTCAGGAGCTGGTCCTCCTGTCACTTTGTCTGCCGTACATCAGCAGCGACTCCACTGTAATCAGCAGTGGAAGTACATGGCCCCGCACGCTCTCCCAGCTATGACCCCAGCCTCGGTCCCCTTACCATTTACTGAATACATTACCGGTAAGACTGATGCTTATCAGTTAACCAGTTAACATTTTACACCCCCAAGACATAACCATGCTAGCTTTGATCTAGCTAGACCAAAGCTAGCTCGAGGTATGAGAGCAGAATGACCTAGTCTCTCCTGAGCACAACGCCTCTCAGGACAAGGGTACATACTGGAGCAGTTAGCTGTTCTGCCATGGCTATGCTACCGACTGTTACTCAAGCTAGCTTTGATGCAGCTAATTCAAAGCTAGCTTGGGTAGGTCTGCAACAGCTGCAGTCACACCTTGCCACTGCAGTGTAGACACACCCGGGCAGGGATCCAACTGATGCAGCACCAGGAGAAAAAGCAGCACGTGGAGCTCACCTCTTCATTAGCCACCGGAGGAGTCACACGGAAAAGAGACCAAGTCAGCGTCCCAGGTGTGACACAAGCTGTGGTCAGAGCCAAGGGACCTTGCACCACAACACAGGTGACATTCGCCTTAGTCCACCAAATGTGGGAACTGCTTCAGTCGTAAATACAGGTTTGTGGCAGAGCAGCAAAGCCACTGGGTGGGACCACGGCACCACCAAAATAGCAGGAAGCCTGGGACACAAAGACCACTGTGTACCAAGCAAAGAGGGTTGCAAGGCATCTGTTTTTTCAACCAGAAGGCCCGGTCGAAAAGGGACCCCAGCGGTTCCGCTCAGCACCGCTGACTGGGCTGTTAAAAGTCTGGCCGGCGGCGCAGTGGGGGACCAGATCTAAGGCAGGCTCCCTACCTGCCCTGGTTCCACACAGCTCCCAGAAGCAGCTGCCAGGTCCCTGCACCCCTAGACACATGGGTGGCCAGGGTGGCGCTGCACGCTGACCCCGCCCCAAGGGCCAGCTCCACAGCTCCCATTGGCCAGGAACCGCAACCAATGGGAGCTGCGGGGGCAGCGCCTGAAGGCGCGAGAGCAGCACGCACGGCCTCCCTGGCTGCCCGTGCGACAATGACTTGTTTATATTGCTCTATATATTATACACTGAAATGTAAGTACAATGTTTATATTCCAGTTGATATATTTTATCATTATATGGTAAAAATGAGAAAGTAAACAACTTTTCAGTAATAGTGTGCTGGGACACCTTTGTATTTGTGTGTCTAAGTTTGTAAGCAAGTCGTTTTTCAGTGAGGTGCAACTTGGGGGTCCGCAAGACAAATCAGACTCCTGAAAGGGGGACAGTCGACTGGAAAGGTTGAGAGCCGCTGCTCTAGGCTACCTGTTCAGGAAAGGCATTCTAAGCCTTTTTGACTTTGAGTGGGACTCAAGCAAAATCTTAAGGGCTCTCCCCAGCTCGGGAGAGCAACTACTAGTTAACTGCTTAAACACTGGCCCTCTTTTCTTTTCCCTTCTTTCCCCCACAAAACTGGAATTCTACCTAAGGACATTGCTTTGCTGGTGGCACGAACAGCATGTGGTGCCGATTAAAGCAGAGGCAAAGAAATGAGACTATGTTACTCGGTGGTGGGTTTTATTTTTTCCAGTAACTGTTCTCTGCTGAACTTGTGGACCATGGCAGCGCGTGTGGAATGCACTGGCAGCATTAGCACACGCCGCTTCAACACAGATTGTTTCACGCCGAGCCCTCAGCTAACTTTGCTCCCTTCGCTTTAAAGGCAACTTTCCTTGGTTTTTATTTCTTATCGCAATTGAGGGCTTTATGGGGTGAGGAAATGGCAAAACGAGGACATCTTTATTACATCCCGCTTTTTGTTTTCCTTTATTCCTCCTTTTGTTTTACTTGTCTCCAGACACTGAGCAAGTTTAATAGCTGATGTAACTGGGAAAAACTAATAAACAGAATCATTTGATTAAAAAAATAGCAAAGGCCAACCTAGCTTGGCCGAACTCTCTAAAAACCTCCATTCAAAGGATCTGAGGGAGGTTATGGAAAGAATTTCCAGTCGTATAATAGAAAGTTTGGATCGGCGTTATCGGGGATAGCAGAAGAATATCAGCAATGGAAAGGGACTGATCAGACTCCCATTAATTATCTTTGTAATATCATCGGATCTATGAGCCTAGTCATGGAGCAGGGCCCTATTGTACTAGGCACAGTACAAAAACCATTCCATTCAAGTCAACGGAAAGATTTCAGTGGAATGGGAGTAGTGTCAGACCTTTATAGATTCATAGATACTAAGGTCAGAAGGGACCATTATGATCATCTAGTCTGACCTCCTGCACAACGCAGGCCACAGAATCTCACCCACCCACTCCAGAGGAAAAGCAGAGGAAGCCGAGGAAAGGGAGCCAGGTCTTCTGGATTCTATTCCTGGCACTGCTGATGCAGACCGTGGGCAAATCGCCTAACATACCATGCATCAATTTACGTGTCTGTGAAGTGGGATTCTTAACACTGGCCTACCAGCACTGGGGCGTCAGAAGACTTTGTTAATATCTCCATCTTATACTGCCGACCATGGCTTTGGGAGACAGCACAATAGATCTCTGTGTTGGCAATTTACAAACGTAGGTACCCGATGTTAGGCTTCTAAAGCCATACTTAAGTATTTAAATAAATGGCCTGATTTGAAGAGGTGTTCAGCAGCTGCAACTCGGATTGGGATCTGGGGCTGCAGAGCACTTCTGAAAATAGGCTGCTTATTTTGGGGCCAAAAAATGGATGAAGGTGCCTGCCTTTGGGTATTCAAGTTGGTAAATTCTGGCCTGTAATTATCTCCTGTTTTGAAGGGAACTAGTGACATAAGAATTGCTAGATTGGGTCAGACCAGGGGTTCTTCTAGGCCAGTATCCTATCTTTGTCAGAGCCCAGTACCAGCTGCTTCAGAGGATGGTATTAGAAATGTTAGAGTAGGCAGTAGTGGGATAACCTGACCCCACAAGATGTGTCTTCCTGACCCCCGCTAGTTAGAAGACAGCTGAAGCCCTGAAGCATGAGGGTTTCATGCTGAGGTCATTCTGATCTCTTCCAGAAGTGAGTTTCACGGTCCCAGGCCAGTATACACGAAAGCTCCACCTCCTGCACGCACAATGGAGGCTGGCCATTCTATCAGTCCAGTGGAACATAACTGTCATGAAAGGCAATGATCATGCAGGGTGACGTGGTCCCTCTGGGAACTTGGGCGAATCCTCTGGAAAGCTTTGAAGATGAGGCCCAAAATCTTGACTCTTTAAGACATGTAAAGTGCTTTGAGATCCTCAGGCGGAAGGTTCATTGTAGGTGTAAATTATTACGATGATTTAATTAATATGCAAATATTTTCATCTTAAAATGATCCTTCCTTCAAGACTTATTAGAAAGAAAGAAAAAAAGAAAAGAAAGAAAGAAGATAGATCTCATAGGGAGCAAAATAAAAAACAGTGAAATTCAATTACTTCTTCTAATATGACTGCATGAGGCACTGCATTACATGCTTTACTAAGATCTTGATACGTCACAACCACTGAGTTTCCTTATATCAACGGAAAACTTCCACAAACAGAAGGAAACAGCTTATTATGGAGACAGCATCTACAGCTACAAGCAAAACCAAATAAGAATATTTATCAAAGGTCCAGGAGAACAATTCTAATAGAGATCAATGAGAGGACGGTGGAAGTGGGGGGCAGGGGGTGGATAGCTGCTGATCAAAGCTTGGAAACACTGTAAGGAGGAAAGGAGTACTTGTGGCACCTTAGAGACTAACCAATTTATTTGAGCATGAGCTTTCGTGAGCTACAGCTCACTTCATCGGATGCATACTGTGGAAACTGCAGCGGACTTTATATATACATAGAGAATATGAAACAATACCTCCTCCCACCCCACTGTCCTGCTGGTAATAGCTTATCTAAAGTGATCATCAGGTTAGGCCATTTCCAGCACAAATCCAGGTTTTCTCACCCTCCATCCCCCCACACAAATTCACTCTCCTGCTGGTGATAGCCCATCCAAAGTGACAACTCTTTACACAATGTGCATGATAATCAAGGTGGGCCATTTCCTGCACAAATCCAGGTTCTCTCACTCCCTCACCCCCCTCCAAAAACCCACCCCCATACACACACAAACTCACTCTCCTGCTGGTAATAGCTCATCCAAACTGACCACTCTCCAAGTTGGGGTGGGAGGAGGTATTGTTTCATATTCTCTATGTATATATAAAGTCTGCTGCAGTTTCCACGGTATGCATCCGATGAAGTGAGCTGTAGCTCACGAAAGCTCATGCTCAGATAAATTGGTTAGTCTCTAAGGTGCCACAAGTACTCCTTTTCTTTTTGCGAATACAGACTAACACGGCTGTTACTCTGAAAACTGTAAGGAGGAGGAACCTGGCTAGGAAATCGCTCCTGCTTTGGCAGTAGGCAGTTCTTCTCCTGTCCTCCTAGCAATGGGCATGAAAATACATCAAAGGCATTATTCAGAAAAGGGAGGGGGGATCATCTTTTCCTTCCATTACAATTTAACAGGAGTGTTCCCAATTATTCTTTATTCTAAATCCAGGATGTGCCTGAGGTATAAGACCTCAGATGTCATGGTGTGCGAACTGTTGATAATTGATTAGCAGCCACCATACATAGCTGATCTCTCTATAATATAAAGATTCTATTTGTTAAGAAAACCCCTGTGGTAGAAGCCAGTTTGCTTGGCTAAGCACTTGAAAGTCAGGAAGTACCTGGTTAAGGTCTTGATTATGAGAGATGAACAAAAATGTTCATCCAAGCCTGTTTTCAGTGGCAAATGCAGATTCAGTGACATCAAAACAGTCAGTTAGTTCATGTCAATTTTGCCAAATTGTTTGTCTAGAGGGAAAAAATCCTGAAAACCAAAAACTGTTTTAAATGTTTCAATTGTTCAGTTTGAAACAACTTTGTGTTTAAAAATGTCCCTGTCCTTGAAAAGTCACCGACATTGAAAAATGGTAAAAAAAAAATTGAAAGGAGACGTTTTGAAAAGATTAAAATAAAAGAGTTCCTTTGAACCAAAACTAATTATTTTTCAACTTTTTGATTTGTCGCTAATTTTAAAAAAATTCATTCTCAGGCTGACCCGAAAAATCCCCCTCCCCCCCCAAATTTTTCAAAATTGCCAATGAAATGAAAAATCCATGATTGGCCCAACTCTAATTATTATTGTTGTTGTTGTCTCTGTTGTCGTAGGGCCTATAGATCTCAGTCATGGCTCCATTGTGCCAGGTACTGGACACACCCGCTACCCCAAAGAATCTCAATAGAGTATTTAGACCGTACACAACCAGAGTCCAGCCATGAGCTGGCTTACATAGCCGCACAAGTGAGTAACGGGGTGTACAGTGTTACTTTCCTTGCATGGGCTGCCCGGGTGACAAGTCACAGTGTCGCTGTTCCCCCTCCCACACAGGGGGGCTGGGAGTGAGTGGACCTTTGACGGTGCCACTCCCCTACAAAGGGCCAGCTGACTCATTCGAGCTGGCATGGCGTGGAAAACCAGGTGCACCAGGAAAAGCACAATACGGCCCCATCTCTGTTCCTGGGTCAGCCTAGTTATGTGCCCACCCCCCTTACTCAGGGAAGAGAGCTGGGTGCCAACCTAGCCCCAGATGGAGAGGAAGGGTGAAGACAAGACAACAGGTGAGAATGCACATGTTAAGTCACCGTGATCTCGGTTGCTGGCTACCTCACTTCACACCCACTGACAACTCCCCTGCTCAGAAGGAACAGCTGCTTATGGTTGGATTCTGCCACTTTTTGCCTGGAGCAGAAGGAGAGATTCAGGGCCTTTATTCTTCAGCCTTAATGTTGCTAGTGTTAATTTGAAATATGTGATGATCTATGCCCAGAGTTGTCTCCTCTCAGGCCAGCACCTCCCAGGGACTGTGGCGCTCCAGTGCAATTTCCTTCTTGACCTCTTAAACCCTGTACATTACATTAAATCAACACCCTGGCTCTACCAGCCTGGCAGTGGATCAGCAGGGGGTTTACGCCAAGAGCCTCCGTTAAACTGTCATTCTTGTTTTAGTGGGGCGGGGGGGGGGTGGAAATCAGGAAGAAAAATAGAAAGCTGCCTTCACAGGCTGAAGTTCAGCCTGGAAATCAAAGCTGACTTCAGGACATTAAAACAGCACCGGTAACGCCCTTACATTTCATTGCATCTCTGTGGGTTCAGCTAATGGAAACTGCGGCAGCAATCCGCGCTGAGCTTGTTCATTGTGTTACTGGGGGAATGGTTTTTCATAAAAAAAATCCCAATCATCATAAAGAAAAGGAAGAACAATGCACGGGGCTCCTCATCCCAACCCATCCCCGAGTGCTCTGCGGAGGGCCTGTAAAGGGATCGCTGTGGTTTAAATGCAGCCATTCTGCAATGGAAGGCGATAACCCTTCGGTGCCAGCGGTACTGAGCACTAATGCTGTAGGAAAGGAAGTGAGGTATAGAGCTGAGTGAAGCATCTGCAGTGAAGATTATATTCAGTAAATTCAGGATGTAATACTGCAAAGGCTTCAAAACATGCATAACGACAGACCCACGAGTAATCCCACTGTCTTGCTGGAAGGCAGTGTGGCCTAGTGGCTAGGACACAGGACTGGAAGGCACAGATGCTATTCCTGGCTCCGCTTGTGACCACTTGGCTGCTCTTCGCCCATCTTGTCTATGTGCAGTGTAAGCTCGCTGTAAGTACTATGTGTATGTACAGCACCTAGCACAACGGGGCCTGTGTCTGGTTTGGGACCTCGTGGTGCTCTGCTGCGACACAAATAATAATGAACTCACTCCTCTGGAACATAGAAACTGGTTTGGCTGGCAAGTGGAAGGATTCCCCGGTGCAGGGGTTGTGTTTGGGGGACAAGGCTAGGGTGTGCATAGGCCCCCAGAGATCCCTAACTACCTACATAGCCCCTGTTTAGAGCAGCCCAGGGGTTGCCCTGCTGTATGCTGGAGACTAGGACAGGGCGCAAATGGGGCATGAAGTTGGCTGAAGCTAGTTTGTTTTTTGCATTTCAGCCCATCTCCAGTGATGAATAGCACTTTGGACATGGCGTATAGTAAAATGGTCATCAAGTCATTAACAGGGTGACTCAGAGTATTATGGGCTGGCGCCATGCAGCAACCCCTCCCTTACTGCCTGTTTAGTTAGCGTGCATTTTCCCTCCACTCTGTGGGTGTGTAGTTGCATAAAGCAGCACGTTCCCAGCCTGCAGCCCTGCGGATCCAGGGCATCTCTTGTGCACCTAGCACCACCTTTACAAAGTTGGTGTGGAGGAAAAACACAAGAATGGCTACTTATGGGGAATTAGAGGCTTTCAAGGCAGCAAACGAGGATTGGCAGCGAGATATCGAAAGCCAGCACCACAGAGAGCAATTTTTCTTCATGTCTCTGGCAGTAAATACCTTCTCCCTCTTATGGAGTGTCTCACAACCTCAGAAGCCAGGAGACAAACGTGAGAAGACCTGCAAAAGATCTTAATAGAGCAAAGCCAAACATTACGGTAGCATCATGTTTCAAGTTTCATAGCAGACTAAGGAGGCAAAGTGAAAGTGCAGCTGTAAATGATGGAGTCTCTGTAACGAAGTCTTTAAACCGTGATTTGAGGACTTCAGTAACTCAGCCAGAGGTTAGGGGTCTGTTACAGGAGGGGGTGGGTGAGGTTCTGCGGCCTGCGATGTGCAGGAGGTCAGGCTAGATGATCATGATGGTCCCTTCTGGCCTCAAAGGCTATGAGTCTTTGAGCTGGGCATGTGCCAGAGCTAAAAAGAAATGTCATTTGACCAGCATCTGGAGCCAAGGCCCCTCTCACCATGAAATCCTTATGGCTTTTGATCTGAAGGCTCATTCACACCCTAGCACATTGGGTTTCAACCTTTTTTCATTTGCGCACCTGCCAAAAATTTTGAATGGAGATGCGGACCCCTTTGGAAATCTTAGACGTCGTCGCCGGACGCCCAGGGTCTGCGGGCCACAGTTTGAAAACCACTGCCCTCGCATCACAAAGGGGCACTGATTCAGTGGGAAGGAAGAGCACCACTTGCTGAGCTGTGCTCAAATTTGTTCCAAAGAGAACTCCCTTTGCGCTGCTGTTGAGTGGAACAACATCTTCCAATTCAAACTAAGAGGGACAACCGGCAGAGATTCTCTCTAAAGCAAGGTGCCAGCATGCAAGATGAGCCGTCTTGCATAAAATCCTTGGAAAATAAACCAGAAGAGTTGAACGGGAACCAGAGAACCAGTGTGAACCAGTATTTTCCCTTGAACCGGAACCATAATTTTGTCCTACCTATTGAACCTGAACTGGAGCTGGTTACCAGTTAAAATAAATCTTTTAAGCTCAATATTTTAAAAAACAACCGTGATCTTATTTTCATTATAAAACAAGACGTCCAAACAGGCCTGTGCCGACTCCCAGAAAGGCCTTGCCCCCGTATAAGGAGATGAGAATGAGACGAGAAGGGGGCAAGCCCACAAAAGTAGAGCAGGAGAGGGGAATCTTGAGGAGATGCCTGCACTCAACATGAGGGAACCAGGGCCCCCAGAGATAAATGAATCATCTCGGAGACTCCCCCAACCCCTGGGGAGAGAAGAGGTGAGATGCTCCCTGGTCCCAAAAGTTAAAATCATAGAATCATAGAATATCAGGGTTGGAAGGGACCTCAGGAGGTCACCTACTCCAACCCCCTGCTCAAAGCAGGACCAACCCCAACTAAATCAAAATAACTCCTCAAGCCCAAGGAAAAAGTAAATAGATCCCCACCCTCCTGCCCTTTAGACAGGCCTCCTCCCACCAGCCCCTGGGGCAGGTCCTCCTCCAGTTACCCCACTTGAGGCAGGGCCCCCCAGACTCCAAACTCAAATTTATCCTCCCGTCACAGAGGTCCAATATGATGGAGTGACTATGAGAAGATGTTATTTTAGTTCATGCAAACAAATCGTTCATAAAAAAAAGTCATTGGGTTTATTTAACAAACACAAAAACACAAAGAAAAGCTCATGTAAAGTTAAAAAAATAAACAGTCAAAAATCCAAATAGTTTCAACTCTCTTTTCTTGAATTTACCTCCACTAAGATTGACATTTGATCTGAACCACTTTGAAGTGGGTTGTGTTTTCTGGGGGGTGGGGGAGCAGGGCTTGAACTGGAATGGACCCCAAACGCACTGAATGCAAATGAACCTGAACCGAAAAAAAATAAATACCTTGTTCGACTCCCTGAAACGAAACCAGCTATAGGAAAGACTGCTAAGTAAAGGTGACCTAACTTAGAGTTAAATTCTCAGCTGATGCAGCTTCAGTGACTTCAAAGGAGCTGTGCCAGTCAACCCATGAACCATTGTAGTCAGGTGTCTTTGAAGCAGTTCTATTCAGGTTCTTACACTGAGCCCATCACCACTGCATCTGAGCACCTTCCAATAACACATTAGGCAACGTGTCATGGTTCGTTCCTTCCCCCTCCTACCCTCTTCCCAGAGGGCATTTAAAAGAGTTTTGCCAGTCGAAAAGGATTGCCACTGGGAAACACATGATAAATGTGTATGGTGCGACAACCCATGATTTAAACACAACTATGGAAACAAGCCTATAAAGGCAACGGACGCATAAGCCCTGACGTTTGCAAATGATTAAGGCGCAAGCATGATCTCATACCTGGGAGATACGGTTCCGTTGTACTTGTCAGATTTCAAATGGTATATATTGGAAGCCAAGCAGCCAGCCTTCAAATAAACCCAAACATCTAGGAGATGGGGGAAAGAGAGAGCTGGAAATTTCCATCTTGGTTTTTTAAAGTGAAAATTAATGTCATTCAATGGGAGAAAGCAGCAATAAACACCACATCCGCCTGCTATTTACAAGGGGTGTTCTCCCAGTGGTGTTATTCAGTGGGAGACCTGTCAGAATAAAACCTGAGCTTAGTGCAGATCTCAGTGCTCCTGGTGACATCCTCTGACAGTATTTACCTAAATCACAGAGTGATTTACGGGCTTCAGAAGTGCACTGGGCAACAAGGAGAAAGGAGAGTTTGTTTGACAAAGCGACTGTGAGACAGCTTGCTCCTTTTGTTATCAGCATAGGTGGCAGGTAGCAAGATATCTCAGCCGGGGGCCAGCAAAATGGCCTGCAATGCATATTTGTTTCTAGCTAATATTATGCGTTGATTTACACAGCCCCACAGACGTGCAGGCAGTAAAACTGACAGATCCCTATTCAAAGGGTTGACACTGTCATAGCCAAAGCCAGATCACTTTAGTGGTATTAGTAGACCCCTTGCAGGCCATGAGAGCACTGGTTTATCCACGAGGGCCCGATTCAGAGCCCATTGGGGTGGTTGGAGGCCTTCCATTGACCCCAATAGGTCGGTTAAGGCCACAGGGCCTGATTCTGCAAACGCCCATTTAAGTGATCCTGACATTTTAAACTGGTTTTAACCACGTCGTGTTCTTTTGAGCTGTTGGCTCCCAGCCTTGGTAGACCAAGGCTTGTAACACTGCTGTAGCCTGGAAGCAACGTGGGCCCAGCTAACAGCTAAAAATAAATGGACACAAATCAGACATCAAGAATTGTAACATTCAAAAACCAGTAGGAGAGCACTTCAGTCTCCCTGGACACTTGATAACAGACTTAAAAGTGGCCATTCTTCAACAAAAAAAACCTTCAAAAACAGACTCCAACAAGAAACTGCAGAACTGGAATGAATTTGCAAACTGGGCACCATCAAATTAGACCTGAATAAAGACTGGGAGTGGCTGGGTCACTACAAAAAGTAATTTTCCCTCTGTTGATACTCACACCTTCTTGTCAACTGTTGAGAATAGGCCACTTCCACCTCGACTGAATTGGCCTCATTAGCACTGACCCCCCCCATACTTGGTAAGGCAACTCCCATTTTTTCATGTGCTGTAATATATATACTGCCTACTGTATTTTTCACTATATGCATCTGATGAAGTGGGTTATAGCCCACGAAAGCTTATGCCCAAATAAATGTGTTAGTCTACACTACGAAATTAGGTCGATATTATAGAAGTCGATTTTTAGAAATCGATTTTATACAGTCGATTGCTTATGTCCACACTAAGCACAATAAGTTGGCGGAGTGCATCCTCACTACCGTGGCTAGCATCGACTTACGGAGCGGTGCACTGTGGGTAGCTATCCCACAGTTCCCGCAGTCTCCACCACTCATTGGAATTCTGCCTTAAGTGCCCAATGCCTGATGGGGCAAAAACATTGCCGCGGGTGGTTTTGGGTACATGTCGTCAGTTGCCCCTCTCTCCGTGAAAGCAACGGCAGACAATCGTTTTGTGCTTTTTTTCTGTGCAGACACCTTACCACGGCAAGCGTACAGCCCGCTCCGCTCACCAACACCGCCGCAGTTGTGTCCTGGGTGCTACTGGTGCAGTAGGACTGCTAATGTCGTCATCCACCGCAACTCTGCTCTGCTGCTATTGTCTCAATAGCGAATTTCTCCATGTTGTCTGTCATGGGCTCCCGGGTACATTTGTTCTTCCTCAGGAAATGTGCACGGTGCTAACCATCACCCTCCACCGCTTCCGCTGCAACTCTGCTCTCCTGCAGACGCCATACCACGGCAAGCATGGAGCCCACCCAGATCACCGCAGCAGTTGTGAGCACTGTAAACACCTCGCGCATTATCCTGCAGTATGTGCAGAACCAGAACCTGCAAAAGCAGGAGAGGAGGTGACAGCAGCGTGGTGACAAGAGTGATGAGGACATGGACACAGACTTCTCTCAAAGCATGGGCCCCGGCAATTTGGACATCCTGGTGGCAATGGGGCAGGCTCATACCGTGGGACACCGATTCTGAGCCTGGGAAACAAGCACAGACTGGTGGGACCGCATAGTGTTGTGGGTCTAGGACGATTCCCAGTGGCTGCGAAACTTTCACCTGCGTAAGGGCACTTTCATGGAACTTTGTGACTTGCTTTCCCCTGCCCTGAAGTGCAAGAATACCAAGATGAGAGCAGCCCTCAAGCAAGTGGCGATAGCCCTCTGGAAGCTTGCAATGCCAGTCAGCTACCGATCAGTCAGGAATCAATTTGGAGTGGGCAAATCTACTGTGAGGGCTGCTGTGATCCAAGTAGCCAACGCAATCACTGAGCTGATGCTATCAAGGGTAGTGACTCTGGGAAATGTGCAGGTCACAGTGGATGGCTTTGCTGCAATGGGATTCCCTAACTGTGGTGGGGCCATAGACGGAACACATATCCCTATCTTGGGACCAGAGCACCTTGGCAGCCAGTACATAAACCGCAAGGGGTTTTCAATGTGCTGCAAGCACTGGTGGTTCACAAGGGACATTTCACCGACATCAACGTGGGATGGCCGGGAACGGTACACGATGCTCACATCTTCAGGAACTCTGGTCTGTTTGAACAGCTGCAGGAAGGGACTTACTTCCCGAGACCAGAAAATAACTGTTGGGGATGTTGAAATGCCTATAGTTATCCTTGGGGACCCAGCCTCCCCCTTAATGCCATGGCTCATGAAGCCATACACAGGCAGCCTGGACAGTAGTCAGGAGCTGTTCAACTACAGGATGGTAGAATGTGCGTTTGGATGTTTAAAAGTGCGCTGGGGCAGTTTACTGACTCATTTAGACCTCAGCTAAACGAATATTCCCAGTGTTATTGCTGCTTGCTGTGCGCTCCAAAATATCTGTGAGAGTAAGGGGGAGACATTTATGGCAGGGTAGGAGGCTGAGGCAAATCGCCTGGCCGCTGATTACACGCAGCCAGACACCAGAGCGATTAGAAGAGCACAGCAGGGCGCACTGCTCATCAGAGAAGCTTTGAAAACCAGTTTCATGGCTGACCAGGCTATGGTGTGACAGTTCTGTTTGTTTCTCCTTGATGAAAACCCGCCCCCTTCATTCTACTTCCCTGTAAGCCAACCACCCTCCCCGCTTCAATCACCGCTTGCAGAGGCAGTACAGTCGTTGTTGTTTCAAAATCATGCATTCTTTATTAATTCATCACACAAATAGGGGGATAACTGCCAAGGTAGCCTTGGAGGGGTGGGGGAGGAGGGAAGTACAAGGCCACACTGCACTTCAAAACTTATTGAATGCCAGGCTTCTGCTGCTTGGGCGGTCCTCTGGGGTGGAGTGGTTGGGTGACCGGAGGGCCCCCCCGCGTTCTAGAGCGTCTGGGTGAGGAGGCTATGGAACCTGGGGAGGAGGGCGGGCGATTACATTGGGGCTGCAGCAGCAGTCTGTGCTCCTGCTGCCTTTCCTGCAGCTCCACCAGACGCCGGAGCATATCAGTTTGATCCCCCAGTAGCCTCAGCATCGCATCCTGCCTCCTCTCATCATGCTGCCACCACCTCTCCTCTTGCTCCCGCAACCTCTCATCTTGCTCGTCCCTCCTGTCCTTGTGTTCATTTTCTGCTTTCCTGGACTCTACCATTGTTTGCCTCCATGCATTCTGCTGAGCTCTTTCAGTGCGGGAGGACTGCATGAGGTCAGAGAACATTTCATCCTGAGTGCATTTTTTTCACCTTCTTATCTGTGCTAGCCTCTGGGACGGAGATGATAGTGGCAACACTGAAACATTTGAAGCTGCAGGAGGAAAAAAAGGGAGAGTAGTATTTAAAGAAACACATTTTAGAGAACAATGGGTAGACTCTTTCATGATGAACCAAGCTGTTAACATTACATATCACATGTGCTTTTGGTACAAGGTCGCATTTGCCTCTTATATTGAGGGCCTGCCAGTTTGACATGAGAGATCACACACGCAGGGCCGGGCAACAGAATTCGGCTTGCAGGCAGCCATGGTAAGCCACAGTCTTTCGGCTTCTTCAACCTTCATAACATGTGGGAATGGTTTCAAACAGCAGCACTCTCCTTTCCCATACCAAGCACCTGTTGGGTTGGCCATTTAAAAGGAGGGGCTGCGGTTTTTGGGTTAACATGCAGCACAACCCAAATAACCTCCCCACAAACACACAACTCTCTGGGATGATCACCGTCCTGAGGATAACACAGAGAGATAAAGAACAGATGTTGCTTGAATGCCAGCAAACACCGGAACCATAGGCTGCCAGGCTTTGTTATGCAATGATTCCAGACTACGTGCTACTGGCCTGGAGTGTAAAGTGTCCTACCATGGAGGACGGAATAAGGCTGCCCTCCCCAGAAACCTTTTGCAAAGGCTTTGGGAGTACCTCCTGGAGAGCTTCATGGAGATGTCTGTGGAGGATTTCCGCTCCATCCCCAGACATGTTAACAGACTTTTCCAGTAGCTGTACTGGCCGCAAATGCATCCCAAGTCTTCAGGGCAAATTAATTATTAAACACACTTGCTTTTAAACCATGTATTATATTTACAAAGATACACTCACCAGAGGTGCCTTCTCTGGCTTCATGGTCCGGGAGCCCGCCTTGGGAGGGTTGGGAGGGTATTGGCTCCAGGGTGATAAACAGTTCCTGGCTGTTGGGGAGAATGGTTTCTCCGCTTGCCTGCTGTGCGCTATCCTCCTCCTCCTCATCTTCCTCATCCACAAAATCCTCATCGCTGTTGCATGAGACTCCCCCCTTGCAGGTGTCCAGGGATAGGGGTGGGGTAGTGGTAGGGGCCCCCCATAGAATTGCATGTAGCTCATCATAGAAGCAGCATGTCTGGGGCTCTGACCCGGAGCAGCCGTTTGCCTCTTTGGTTTATGGTAGGCTTGCCTGAGCTCCTTAATTTTCATGCGGCACTGCTGCGGGTCCCTGTTATAGCCTCTGTCCATCATGCCCTTGGAGATTTTTGCAAATATTTTGGCATTTCGTCTTTTGGAACGGAGTTCTGATAGCACGGATTCGTCTCCCCATACAGCGATCCGATCCAGTACCTCCCATTCGGTCCATGCTGGAGCTCTTTTGCGATTCTGGGACTCCATGGTCACGTGTGCTGATGAGCTCGCCACGCTGGCCAAACAGGAAATGAAATTCAAAAGTTCCCGGGGCTTTTCCTGTGTACCTGGCTAGTGCATCTGAGCTGAAAGTGTTGTCCAGAGCAGTAACAATGGAGCACTCTGGGATAGCTCCCGGAGGCCAATACCGTCGAATTGCATCCACACTACCCCAAATTCGACCTGGCAATATCGATTTCAGCACTAATCCCCTCGAAGGGGAGGAGTACAGAAATCGATTTTGAGAGCCCTTTAAGTCGACAAAAATGGCTTCGTCGTGTGGATGGGTGCAGGGTTACATGGATCTAACGCTGCTAAATTCGACCTAAACATGTAGCGTAGACCAGGGCTAAGGTGCCACAAGGACTCCTCGTTGTTTTAACTCAGGCACTGTCTCTTCTTAATCCTCACTGTGTTCTCCAGAGTTTGCTTATCTGGACCCATTGTGTTGCCTTCCTGTTAGTTTCCTAACAGCCCTGCTGCTAAACTAAACCCACACACGTGTTCAGTAAACAGCCCAATAACCCAGTGTAGCCACAGAGTAACTGTCCCAATGAACCAGTCACACACAGTATTCAAAGCTTATCACAGCTCAGCCCTGCACCCTTCAAAGCCTCATCCTCTCTGCTAAGGGCTGAGGTACCCATCAGTCCTGCGCCATGCCCATCTCTTGTGAAATCAGAAGATGCCAAGGGAGAATCAACCACTTGAAACAGAGGCCCGGGGTCTCCCCTCGCACCCCTAAACCTCCCTGTTGAAAAGCAGTCGCTACTGCCTGGCAAAGCTATTTCCACTGGGGCAGGTCTCATCACCCAGAACGCAGTGCAGTTCCAAAGCCTTTGAACTTTATTGCTCCCATAAAAACGCTCCCTTGGGTTGTTTTAGGATATATGCCTGTCCTTGGAGGTGTTCAATAAAATGCTGTGTGGGTGGCAAGCTGGACGAGCTTTGTAAAATGTATGTAATTTATAGCATGCAGATAGAGGGGACTGGCTGGCTCAGCGGGGTGGTAAATCAGATACAGGACAAGTGTTCAACTGTCAGCAATGCATAATAGAAAATGACAAGAAGGATCATGTTTGCAAGTGAGCAAATGCCAAATATTGTTGGTTCTGCCTATAAATGTGTCTTCAGAACTGTCACTCGGTGAAAGATTGTCAGACACTGAGGAGGATCCAAGTCTTCACCATTCAAGACTATGTCCTAGGGACAAATTCTAGGTGACACAAAGTTAAAACAAAGCCCCTTCTTTTATGTACAGCTTCTCAGAGTCATAAATACCCACTGTTTATGCTTCATACCCCAACAGACATCCAGAAGTTACTGAGCAACTAGAAGAAGTAATAGAATTAGAGCCCAGCCAGAACAATTCCACTATAGAATTCTCTCCCTCTGCTCGCTCTCTCATTCATTCCTCCCTCTGGCCTCTGGTCTCCCTAGAAAACAGAGTTCAGCATGAAGTGTCAGGATTCAGAGTATGCCGACCCTACAGTCAGAGGTGTGACTGCAGCACTGCCGAGGCTTCACTGCTGATGTTGTTCAAGCTAGCTAGATCAAAGTTGGTATGGGTGTGTCAACCTGTCACACCTCTCTGATTGCAGTGTAGACATACCCACTGTGTGCCAGACCCTGAGCTAACGTTAAGCAGCATAGTTCCACAGTAATCAATGGAGCTAAACTGATGTATACCTGCTGAGGCTTTGTACGTCTGCAGAGCAGGATCGACACATAGCATATCCAATAATTCCAGGCTCATCACGATTCTGAGAGGGCGTCCTCCAAGGATCCCAAAATAGCCTTCAGAGCTTTCACAAGGTGACACTGAATGCATTGTGATGACATTGCCTCTGAACTCATTCAGGGTGGGGAGTTCATGAGGCTAACTGACTGGCCCCTGCATTTGGAAGGTCGTTCACAATTCTGTTGACATTGTGTGAGTCCGACTAGAAGCCGGCTCACTCCGAGGGGCTAATTAGCAGACAAAGCAGTAAAAACTTAACTTTGTCACTACATTAAATAGAGGAGACTTTGAATACATAGAAGGTGGCTGAGCGATTGAGTGATAAGTTACAATATTTAGAGTCACTTGGATCATAATCATATTTAAATGACAACCAGTTTTAAGAACCTCATTTTCTCATCTCATCTGAATGACAGCACTTGCTGTCCAAGAGGGGGACATATCAAAGCCAATTTTCAGAACAGACCTGTGCTTTATAGACACACACAGGCAGGCCAGGTTTACATTTTAAAGTTTTTATGGAAAAACTTATGTTGGTTAGGGGTATGATTTGGGATTGGTTTTTCTACAACATAGTTATGCCAGTAAAAGCTCTTGAATAGGTCACCAAACTGGCATACACTAGACTAGTGTCTAAACAGGAGGATTCCACAAGGCTAGTACACCATTATAGCTCTACCAGCAAATAGAACTGGGCAAAATTGTTCACACACACCAACAAAATTGGCAAAATAAAGCAGATTCAGTGACACCAAAATGTTTCACAGATTCGTGTCAATTATGCCACACTGGCCATTTAAAAAAAAAATCCAAGACCAATCTAAATGTTTTGTTTTGACTTTTTCTAAACGAAAGTGTTTGGTTTTTTAGTTGGAAACAGCTTCTGGTTTCAAAATGTCCTTGAACTTTATTTTAAAAGATTCCAACACATTTTAAATTTGGCCAAATCAAAATGAGACAAACCACTTTGTTTGACCCAAAATGAAATATGTCTGGACTTTTCGAGCCATCCAGAATGTCTGGTTTTGGTCCGATCCCAAATGAATTTCTTTTCCCTCCAACTTTTTGAAATTGCCAATTAACAGAAAAATCCATTTACACTCATCTCTGCCAGCAAAGGTCTTTAAGTGTAGGCTTCATCCTAAAGAACAGATTCATTTTGGTTCCTTGGAATACTTCCTTTCCTTGAATGGAGGAGTGAGGAGGAGCATGTGTCACTTGTCTATGTGTATGTTCGCCTACAAACCAAGAGAAGAAAATGAGCCTATTGCACGTTCAGGGTCAAATCCTAAACTGGTTTAAATTATTGAATCTCCTTGGATTTTAATCTCCTTGGATTTATGGCAATTTACTCCAGCTCAGGATTTGTCCCCCACCCCATTTATTGTGGTTGCAAAACTCTATTGAGTAATTTCCTCACACTTGAAGATTTCTTTGATTGCCGTCATCTCACCAGTAAATCCGTGCAGGGGGGTTGAGATTGCAAGGTGCTGTGTGTCTCCACAATAGAGACTTTCAATGACAAATGGACACTTGTTTTCCAGCAGGAAAGATAGAACACAAGCCAGCAGCTCACAGATGGAGGCAAAAAAGCTGACACTACACAAAGGGAATGGAGTACCAACAGAAGGGAAAGCATCCAGAGAGCATTAAATGGGATTACTCCTCAGTTACTATAGCAGAATCAAATTTCCTAGCCTGTCTGGGCCTCATCCAGAGCCCACTGGAGTCAACAGAAGTCTGCAGTATAGATTTGTACTGGGAGGAGGGCAAAACTTACCATAAAGTCTCTAGAACTGAGCTAAAAGAAAAGGAGGACTTGTGGCACCTTAGAGACTAACAAATTTATTTGAGCATAAGCTTTCGTGAGCTACAGCTCACTTCATCGGATGCATTCAGTGGAAAATACAGTGTGGAGATTTATATACACAGAGAACATGAAACAATGGGTGTTACCATACACACTGTAACCAGAGAGTGATCACTTAAGATGAGCTAATACTAGCAGGAGAGCGGAGGTGGGGTGGTGGAACCTTTTGTAGTGATAATCAAGGTGGGCCATTTCCAGCAGTTGACAAGAACGTCTGAGGAACAGCGGCCTCTCATTGGAGTCTGTTTTTGAAGAACTGAGCTGCCTCTCATGGGGGTAGCTTTTAAAGTGGATGGAAAGGTTATGGGTAGGGCCCTGCCAAATTCATGGCCATGAAAAACACGTCATGGACCCATGAAATCTGGTCTCCCCTCATGAAATCTGATCTTTTGTGTGCTTTTACCCTGTACTATACAGGTTACACAGGGGAGACCAGCGCTTCTCAAACTGGGGGCCCTGACCCAAAAGGGAGTTGCAGGGGGATTGCAAGGTTATTTTAGGGGCACCACAGTATTGCCACCCTGACTTCTGCGCTACCTTCAGAGCTGGGCGGCCAGAGAGAGGTAGATGTTGGCCGGGCGCCCAGCTCTGAAGGCAGCACCCTGCCAGCAGCAGCGCAGAGGTAAGGGTGGCAACACCAGACCAGGCCATCCTTCCTTCTGCGCTGTGGCTGGCAGCAGCTCTGCCTTCAGAGCTGGGCTCCCGTTCGGCAGCTGCCACTCGCCAGCAGCAGCGCAGGAGTAAGGGTAGCAACACTGCAAGCCCGCCTACATAACCTTGCAAGCCCACCCGCCCACAACTCCTTTTTGGGACAGGACCCCGACACTTACAGCACTGTGAAATTTCAGATGTAAATAGCTGAAATTATAAAATTTGCCATTTTAAAAATCCTATGACCGTGAAATTGACCAAAATAGCCCGTGAAGTTGGTAGGGCCCTAGCTATGGGTCATTGAGGGTCTCTGCACTCAAATATTAAGGTGATGGGCCACAGTATAACACCCTGCGATATGATAGGGAGAGGTAAAGCCATTTCCATTCCGACTGTCCCATCTTAGCCCTAGTGGTCTTGGACCTGCGTCTCATTTGCACTAAGGCAGCTTCATGCTTCTTTGGCAGCATAAATCATCTTTACACCCATTTTAAGGATCCTTACCAAGACCTTAGTATAAACGGAGGCTCAGGTCCCTTATCTCCGGGCAAGGACTGCGAAACGGTGGCCGTTAGGCCAATTGTCATTTACCCCAAAGGTGCTGTGACTGCGGAACATACCTAGCCCAATGGGCTGCTACAGTAATATAAATAATAAATCAAAGGCACCTTCAAGGCAGCATAAATACAATTTGCGCTCCCTTTAATGACCCTTTACTCTGCTGGAGAGGTGCATAGCGTAAAGGCGCAGGAGCCCTCTAATATTTATCCTTCGCAACAGAAAATTGCCTTTGCTCTCCTGTGTTTTACAACAGCCACTCTCTGTACGTGCGTGACAGAAAATGTGTCAACATCTTGTAGCTGGTTTGCCAAATACTTTAGACTGACGGGAAAGAGTCACAATTGATTTAAAAAAAAAAATCTAACTCCCCCAGCCACCCACTCCTCCAAAAATTAAATATATCCAATTGTTTTAAAAGCGGTTCCCTCTTCAGTTTTCCAGTTAAGCCATGTTGTCGCTAGGAAAAAGGTCAATGTAAACCCTACAGTCCCACATAGTCTTTAACTCGACCTGCTAACTTGTGTGACTCCTACAAACTGCCTTGACTTCACTTGGATTTTACCTCATGTTAATTAACTGTAGATTCATAGAGTTTTAAGGTCTGAAGATACCATTAAATCATCTAGTCCGATCTCCTGTATATCACAGGCCATTAAATTTCCCCCAGTTAGCTAACTCATGTTAAGAATACACCGTTTTTCCTAGTGAAGACAAGGCCTGAGAGGCTCAAAGATCTGGATAAGCACAAATAAGCTGCACACAGGTGAGCTAAACCTTGGCTTTCTGGGCTAGGATTTACGTGGTTTTAGGAGCATGTTATATAACTATGCTCATAAAAGCTCCCTTTTCACACCAGCCAAGGAAGCCATCCTAGAACCGTGCCAGTCACCACGGCATCTAACCTCGATTGCAGCTAGGCCCGTTTCTGAGCCAGCGTGGGCATAGCATCAGTATAAAATTTAAAGAGGTGCCAATGGGTGTGGGTGTTGGGGGGGAAGAAAGCATCAGAAAAGCAGATGAGATAGCCCGAGAAAGGAGGAAGAAGGATGTGATTAAGAAATAAAAGCCACACTCGGGAATTAAGGGGGATGTTTTGAGAACTTAAGGGGCGGGGGGGGGAACCACCAAGAGAACTGAACATCTCCCAGTTTGGTCGAGAAGTGCTGCACAAAGGCCGCCTTTTTGGGAGAGGAAGACAAAGTGCTACCTTTTCTGGAATTCGAGGATAAAGACGTCTCTTTCTGGGAATTGTTTACACCTGGACATCAGGGAGCGGACTGAACAGCCAAAAAAGACTGAGGTAACTTTGAAAAAATCTGTGCTGGGACTGTGGGTTTTGTTTTATATTATTTGTTTATTTAAATACGTAAAAAAAAAAAAATGAAGCAGCTAGTGTATGGAGAGATTGAGCTTCGGGGGGCCAAGGTACGTTTTTAGGTTAGTGGTAGCACTATTTATCATTTTAAAGACAAATTTGATTGCCCTGATGGGAATTCACGTCTTCGGGGAAAGCTGCCCAGTTGTCATATTAATCATTGCGTTTAGTGTTTTCATTAGGATTTTGGTTTTCGGTTTAGTTTGGGATATTCATTTTTTCCCCCCCTTTAAATTCAGCTTCCACTTGCCCGGAGGCTTTGGCCTAGTAATCTTTATGGAATGTTTTTACTCCATTCCCCTCCAAGTCAGGAGTTTTATGAAGGTGATTACCTGTTAGGGCTGCTGTACTTCAGGGTCTGTAACTCTTTCCATGATCGGGGACCTACATTCAAGTGCTTCTTTCTTGGAAGAAAATTAATGCGAGATCATAGAAGGTTAGGGTTGGAAGGGACCTCTGGAGGTCATCTAGTCCAACCCCCTGCTTGAAGCAGGACCGATCCCCAATTTTTGCCCCAGATCCCTAAATGGCCCCCTCAAGGATTGAACTCACAACCCTGGGTTTAGCAGGCCAATGCTCAAACCACTGAGCTATCCCTCCCCCCAAATAAGATAATACTGAACATTTACTGTATCAGCTCTGGAGCACAGGGTATGTATGTATGTATTACTAATTCATAGATTTTAGAGGCCAGAAGGAGCCATTGTTATTAATTATTAATCATAATAATTTATTTGTATTACTGTAGCACCTAAGAGCCTCAGTCATGGTCCAGGACCCCATTGTGCTGTGACCTTTATTATTACCTAGTCTGACCGGTTTGCTCAAGTGAGTAGGTTCCATTGAGGTTATTGGAACTAGTCACCTGAGCAACGTTCATGAATTCACAGACGGGACCATGCTGATCATCTGGTATGGCCTTCTGCACTACACAGGACAAAAATTTTCACCCACTGATTCCTGCATCAAACACAAAAACTTCTTGCTGAGGATAATTAACCATTACGACAACTTATCAAGGAATGTAAAGGAGTCTCCATCACTCTAAGTCTTTACATTTAAATTTAAGTTTGAATGTCTTTGGCCATGTCTACACTGTGGGGGTAAGTCGACCTAAGTTATGCAGCTCCAGCTATGTGAATGAAGTAGCTGGAGTCGACGTAGCTTAGGGCGATTTACTGCAGTGTCTGCACCGTGCTGGGTCAATGGGAGATGCTCTCCCATCAACTTCCCTTACTCTTCTCATTCCGGTGAAGTACCGGAGTCGACTGGATGGCAATCTGCAGTTGATTTATTGGGTCTTCACTAGACCCGCTAAATTGCCCCCGGTGCATCGATCACCGCAGCTTCAATCCCCGGTAAGTGAAGACATGCCCTTTCTAAAAGATATCCTCTAGTTCAACCACAATTTATTGGGCGGGATGCAAGTATCACTGGTGAAATTATCTGGCCTGTGTGTTATATAGAATGTCAGATCATGATCCCTTCTCCAAATCCATGAACTTTCCTCAGGTGACTACATCCATTAACCTCCATGGAATCTACTCACCTGAGCAAATTGAATCACCTGCATGTTTGCAAGATCAGTCCCAAAATCAGGCTTGAATAGAATGACTCATCTGAGCCAAATCAGATTTATATTTGTGTATGGAAGACAGGGCTCTTTAGACTGCAAACTCTACAGGGACGGAATCATGCCTTTTTATTTTATTCAAAAACTTGAAATTAGAGTTGGTCATAACATTTTCAGTGGAACAGTTTTCTACCAGAAAATGGAGTTTTGTCAAAATCAACACATTTCAAAGGAGTCTGTCCATTTCCAACTAAAGTTTAGCTGGAAAAATGTTGAATTTTCTCATTTTGATTTGATAATGTTCAAATGTTTTATTTTGATCAGGTAAAAACCATTTTGTTTTAACTTTATCATTTAGATTCATTTTAGTTAAACTTGTATATTATATTAAAATATTAATATTCATACTATATTATACTTACATATTATATTTGATATTAGATAATATATTATAGTATGATGTTTCAGCATTATTAGGATGAAACATTTTTATTTTATCAAAATGAAAAATCTCACATCAAAACAAAATATTTCAGCTTTTCTGAATCTAATTATTTTTTGGACTTTCTGTTCTGTGAGAAATTTCCACTTTTTGTTCTGATTTGGAACAAAAAAAATCTTTTTTTGGAAGTTGGAATATCCTATGGAATGGAGATTCTGTTTTCTGACTGGCTCAATAAATAGTCAATAGCAGCCGCAGGAGATATAGGGTGACACACACACCCAGCATGATTTGAGTGTGATAATGAAATAAGCAGCCTGCCACTAGCATGTGGATTTGGTTATTTGTATTGATTTGACTAATTCAAGAGCTATTGAGAACCTGTTGAAGCCAATGGGAGTTGGACACCTAACCTGCTCAGGTGCCAAATCCCCTTTGGTGCCTATCTGCATGTAACCTATCTGCCAGATGGTGGTGGCAGAAACAAGGGCCAAGTTCCATATCTAGGGGTTCATCTTACCATTATAAGACACAACGGGCTTGAATCCTTGCCCAGAAATCTGGGAAAACTAAACACCACCCCTGAGTGCCTCGGAGAAGCAATGCTTCCCCACTCACGAGCATCAAATCTGTGAGTAACAAAAGAAAAGTTTTATTAAGAGCAGAAGGAAACATGGCATTTATTTGGGAAAACACCCCAACAATGACTCAAAAATAAGTAAACAATAGTAACGTACCAGTAAGTAAAACACCCGCCCCACAGTATCTTGGGCAGTAGCCTTTTGCCTCAGTTTCTCACCTTTCAGGATGTGCAAGTCCAACGGGTCAATGTCCTTTCAACACACCTTTGCCCTTTCCCTCTACTGCACCCCACTCATGGCTAGTTGTCTGAGACCAGCGAAGTCCCAAAATTCAGGAGCCTGTTCACCTGGGTTCACTTGCCTCCCGCTGCTTCCTGCAGTTCCCATTAGCCGAGAATGGCGATGTAAACAAAATGTCTTGCGGCCCACCAGTGGATTACCCTGATGGGCCACGTGCCGAAGGTTGCAGACCCTTGATCCAGGCAATGTAGGTATGTCTAGGCAAATACAGTCTGCTCCTGAGGTGTTTTCCACCAGTTCACCAAGAGATGGCAGGGATGAGCTTATTCAGACCCTGGCTTACATGCATCTTTAGCCACCTAAATACCTTTGTAAATCTGACTCATAGGGTGTGTCAACACTGCATCTGGGAGTGAGCCTCCAAGCTCAGGCTGACAGACTCATGACAGCGGGGCTGGTGTGCTTGAAAATAGCTGTGTAGACACTGCGGCTCAGGCCGGAAGGCTTAAGAGTCCAAGGTCCAGCCTGACCACAAAGCAGCTATTTTTAGCTACAAGGGCAAGTCTATCAATCCGGAGTGAAAAAACTCGCACCCAGATGCGGTGTAGATGTAACCAGCGTGTAAACTGGTCAGTCTCTTCTTCTTTTTTACCCTTTCCCATCAAATGAAGACAAGAGGTCACTCCGTAAAGTAACTAGTGGATCTAGTTAAAAGAAATTAAAGGAACATCCCTCCAAGTAGAGTGGATAATTCAATAGCCAAGAAATGCGGCGTGCTAATCTAAACCTTGTGTGCACCTCCCAGGGGTGTTGTGAGGATAAACGCATGAAATATTGTCAGGAGCTCGGTAATAGGAGGTATATGAAGTACCTTAGACAGATAGCTGTAGAATCACATAGTAAGAAGTTTTTCTTCAAAGAGTGTGCAATGGAAGGCTGGGATTTTCAAAGGAAACGAAGGGAGTTGGGTGCTCAAATCCTGCTGAACTTCAGTGGGAGCCTAATTCCCTTAGGGGCTCTTGAAATTCCCTTTCTAAATATACAAGACAAAGAAGGGAAGTATTTGACTTATGGGAAACTAGAGCACAGAAAGATTAAGTGCCAGACCCAGTGTCACAGACAAAGCCTGGGGAGCACTAGGAATAGGACCTCACTCATCTGGGTCCCAGCACTGAGGTTTAACCACAAGACCACCTTCCCGTTCTACTGCATAGTGAGCCTTTGACAGCTGTTTTCATGCAGGGTTATTAGCATCTGAAGACCCATTATTAATTTAAATCGTTAATTTATAGTACGTCAAATGTTTGTGTGTTAATTTATAGTCAAGGTCATGCTGATAAGAAGCGTGGCTGAGCAACCACTCATGCAGATAAAATTAAAGGGATCTTGGATAATTAAAGGCATGTGCATTAAAATCAGAGACACCAAGATAATCTGGGGGTGACCCCTACCTGAAATGGTTTAGGTTTTCCTTGCCAAAATGAAAAACTGGAGGGGAAAAAAAAGTGTTTTGACCCAAAATGAAATTTTCTTTGTCTTTTCATTTCATGTCATTACATTTTTGTAACCCCTTTTATCTCCCCGCACAAATCAGGCTAAATTTCAAAATGAAAAGGCAAAGCTTCTTGTTTTGAAAGGGTCAAAATGAACTGTTTCAGCTCTTTCAACTGTTGTTTGTCTTTCTTTCTTTTTTTAATTTGGCCAAAACTATTCACTTAATGTAACCCGAAGTCAAAAATAGTTTTATTTGACTGAAAAATGCATTTTTTGGGGGTGAGAAAAAATCACCCAGTTCTACTTGTAAGAAGGCTGCCATAGACTTTCTTTCACAGTAACTCTGCTTTAAGACCCCTACCAGGCATAGAGGGGGCAGAGAGCAGTTGAGGGTCTCAGTCTTTGTCTCCAAAGGCTGTCTACTTGGCTGTTTGCAGCAGCTCTAAAATTACTTTAAATATCTAACCAACCCCAGTGTGGTGATTTCACTGTTCCAGTTGCAAAATGCTGGCATCTTTCAAAATGCATCTAAAATTACACGACTTTGAAGACTGGTATTTATTCAATATTCATGTGACATGTTGATGCTCTGTGACAATTTTTAACCATAAATTACATAGTAAATAAAAAAACAAACCCCAAGCACTGTGAATTTTGGTAGCTGCAGAGAAAGAAGCTTATTTACCTAGCTGTCAGCAGGGTGTTTTCTTGTTACCTCTCATTTCACCCAGCCCCATCAATTTGTTCATTGATGAACAAATATTGTTAAGTCATTTCTCTTTCCATTTAGGAAATGGGATGGCTTTCTTCAATGATTTATCTGCCCAGGTTTATGGAATATGCCTTGCAAGTTCAGTTTGGATCCCATCAGGGACTTGAAAAATTGTCAGTTGGGAAAAATTATCTGCTGCAGGAAGAGTAAACCTAAAATGCTCCCTGTTTAGTGGATACATTCAGGAGTCCAGTATGTGTCCAACTTTAGCTGATCCAGCTTGTGGGACATTTTGCTTTACTGTGGACTTGCCTAGATGACACTGCAGTCTGGACTGTGGAATTGTGAACTGTAGAGCCCTCTACTGTGCTGGTGTGAACTAAAAGGTACCTAGTTCACGTTGATGTAGTCCTGTTTCAAACTAAACAATATTAGAGAGACAAAGTGGGTGAGCTAACTTCTTTTACTGAACCAACTTCTGTTGGTGAAAGACAAGCTCTCGAGCTTACACAGAGCTCTTCTTCTGGTGTAACAAATATGGCTGGTGTGAGTTTAGAGGATCGCAGATCACAGAAATGTAGGACTGGAAGGGACCTTAAGAAGTCAGCTTGTCCATACCCCCATGCTGAGTATACCAAGACCATCCCTGACAGGTGTTTGTCCAACCTGTTCTTAAAAACCTCCAGTGATGGAGATTCCATGATGTCCCTTGATAACCTGTTCCAGTATTTAACTACGCTTATAAAGTTTTTCCTGATATCTAACCTAACTGTCCCTTGTTGCAGATTTAGCCGATTACTTCTTGTTCTACCTTCAGTGTCCATGGAGAACAATTGATCACTGTATAACAGCCCTTAGCATATTTGAAGACTGTTATCAGGTCCCCCTTCAGTCGTCTTTGCTTAAAATTAAACATGCCCAGTTTTTTAACCTGTTCTCATAGGTCAGGTTTTCTAAACCTCCGATCATGTTTGTTGCCTTACTTTGGACTGGCTCCAGTTTGTTCACATCTTTCTTAAAATTTGGCGCCTAAAACTGATCACAGTACTCCAGCTGCGGTCTCGCCAAGTAGACTGGAACAATTACCTTGCGTACCTACAGACATTACCTACGACACTCCTGGTAATACATCCCAGAATTATATTTGCCTTTTTTACAACTGCATCACACTGTTGACTCGTATTCAATTTGCGATCCACTATAACCACCAGATCCTTGTCAGCAGTACTACTGCCTAGCCAGTTACTCCCCATTCGTTTTATTTCATCTTGTTGATTACAGACCAATTCATCAATTTATCAAGACCATTTTGAATTCAAATTCCATCCTCCAAAGTGCTTGACACCCTTCCCAGTTATCTGCAGATCTTATAAGCATACTCTGCACTCTGTTATCTAAGTCGTTAATGAAAATATTGGACAGTATCAGATTCAGGAAAGATGCCTGCAGGACTCCATCCTCCCAGTTTGACAACAAACCTTTGATATTTACTCTTTGAATATATTTTTTCAACCAACTGTGATCCCATCCTATAGCAATTTAATCTAGCCCACTTTGCTTTTGACACTGTAATATGGGGCTGTGTCAAAAGTCTTACTAATCAAGATACATCCACTGCTGCTTCCCCACCCTCATCTACTAAGTCAGTAGCGCTGTTAATGAAGGAAATTAGGTTGGTTTGCCATGTCTTGTTCCTGAAAAAGCCATGTTGGCTATTACTTATTGCCCTATTAGCCTCTAAGTGCCTACAAGTGGATTGTTTAATAATTTGTTCCAGTATCTTTCTGACAATTAAAGTTAGGTTGACTGGTCTATATTTCCCTAGTTCCTCTTTGCTCTTTAGAGATGGAAGAGCCCTGTTAGGTTTCCTCTACCACATCACACAATGCCAGTGCATGTTGGTTCCTTTTAGTATATTCTCCAGTGTTTGGCCCGTTTTTGTTTTAAATATCCCCTTTCCCATCCTATCCTGATCTCTAAATGAGAGAGAATTTAGAGCAAGTCTGAATGGTTGAGATCTGTGCTGAGTCAGTGTCCTCTGGTGGTGTCAATCAATGTATCTCCACCAACTTAAATGGAGCTACAGTGATTTAAACCAGCTGAGGAATTGGTCAACTATTTTTACTGACCTATCGCCTCCGTTTTCTCCTTTCATTTATTCCCGGCTCCTTTTATAAACTTGGCATGTGTATGGGATATTGTTCTCTCTGGGCGAGGGTTTTGGACTAGTTCCCACCATGGTAGTATCAGAGCACTCTGAAAGATGGGTTGTGGGTGAGGCATCATCTGTTGAAATCTTCCATCGGCTCAGGGAGCAAATTACTGAAGTGAAGAAGAAGTCCAGAATTGGAAGGAGCATTTTATGATGCCACAATGGCCTTCAGGAAAGAGGCACTGGATTACCAGCCACATTAACCAAAGAAGTCAAAGCATTCGCTATGACTTATAACCAGATCCCGATTGTACTGAAATCAACGTAAAAACTCCCCCTGGCTTTAATGAGGCCAGGATTTGGTTTTGACAGAATAGACGTGTAATGTCACTGTGTCGCTCAGATAGACACATCGCTGGCAAATGTCATTTGCTGTAGCTAGTAGAGGGGAGATAACATACATGTAACCCAACGAGGGGTGTCGGCAGCAGAGATCAAACCTGAGACCGCTTGAGCTTCATGCATGAGCGTCTACTGCCTGACCTAAAAGACACATCTCTCTTAGCAAAGGTTGCAGCCGTGCCGCTCAGAGCCGGTGTGGGTTACATAGCCATAGGGTATATTGTAAATATCACAGCTAATCAGAAAATGAATGTGGCAGTTACTACAGGGGAAAAAAAATCCATCTTGACATAGAACTTTTAACAGCTGCAATGAAAAAAGGAAGTGAGAGATTCAACCATGTTGCTAAGAATGAGGTACAATTGGGAATCAAATTTAATGAGGTTATTATTGTGCAGGGCCTTGGTTAAGACACAATCCCCATTCACAGTCAGCGTGGTTTCCAAAACCAGGAAGATCAATCATTGTGTAAAAAAATGATAATTAAATCAAACATGTGTGACATCACTGGCGTCCTGGTGGCAAGCCACACCAATGATGATTTGATCCATGATGTTTTTAATGTTTTTTTTTTGGTTTGGCCACAGAGTGGGATCCACTGTTTGAGACCATTTTGTCACCTTCCCTGGGCTCCCATATAATGGCCCACATCCTGTGAGGTGCTGAGGGCTACACTGTGAAAGGTACCAAGTCTTCTCGACTCTCACTGAAGTCAGTGTGAGTTGAGGCAATCGATGGCCTCCCTGCATCAGGCTCGTTATGATGAAACAGTTGAGCAAATGACAAATTAGCTTCACGAAGACTAAAAAACCCAGATGTTCAAGATGTGCCTTTGCCAAAGTGGAGCACTCAAGTCAATGGACCAGTGGATGTTTACACATCCATATTGGGAGTGGAGAGAAGATTTTAAACTGCCCCAGTCCACCCTTACCCTGCGCACTTCCCCACATGTGTGCACACACAGACCCAAACAGACAAACACCATCTTTGTACTGTCACCTGATGGAAAAAACGAGTGTTGCAAACTCTATAGACAGCACGTGGCCATTCAGCCATGCTCAGGTGCATTTGAAGCTCTGTGATAGACTTAACCCGAGAGATGGTGCCTCTTCCTCCAGGCTAAGGTGAATTTAGGAGCCTGTGATTATTTAAGCTTGTTTATTATTTAAAACAAGACAGGAGCCCTGGGATGGAAACTTAGAGAGCGAAGACAGTCTAGTGGTTTGTGCACTAGCATAGGCTGTGAGAAACCTGGGTTCTTGCTCTGCAACAAATTACCCATGGGGCAGGGCACTTAGTTTCTCTGGGCCTCAGTTCTTCACCTATAAAATGGGGATAATAGCAGGGTGTTGTGACAGTAAATGCATTAAAAGGCTGAGGCACCCAGATACTCTGGTGAGGGTCACGAAACTGACGAAGATAGATAGACTGTAGTACGCAGAGTCTATTGTGCACAGAAACCGAGGATTCTAGGACTGTGAATCTGGTATGTTTTGCCAGCACTATAATCACACTTGGAAAAAAAAAACAAAAAGGATCTTGTACAGATGGCATTGGTGGTTTTTTTAAGCAGAATATTAATAATTAAGGACTAGATTGTGCCTTTAGGCTAAGCACTGAGCAAGGGGCAACACAGAAGCTGCACTCCCCCGTAGGCACCCCCAGAGATGCTGTGACTCACAGATACCCATCTGTCATAAATATAAAGGGAAGGGTAAACCCCTTTGAAATCCCTCCTGGCCAGGGGAAAGCTCCTCTCACCTGTAAAGGGTTAAGAAGCTAAAGGTAACCTCGCTGGCACCTGACCAAAATGACCAATGAGGAGACAAGATACTTTCAAAAGCTGGGAGGAGGGAGAGAAACAAAGGGTCTGTGTCTGTCTGTATGCTGGTCTTTGCCGGGGATAGACAAGGAATGGAGTCTTAGAACTTTTAGTAAGTAATCTAGCTAGGTATGTGTTAGATTATGATTTCTTTAAATGGCTGAGAAAAGAATTGTGCTGAATAGAATAACTATTTCTGTCTGTGTATCTTTTTTGTAACTTAAGGTTTTGCCTAGAGGGGTTCTCTATGTTTTTGAATCTAATTACCCTGTAAGATATCTACCATCCTGATTTTACAGGGGGGATTTCTTTATTTCTATTTACTTCTATTTTTATTAAAAGTCTTCTTGTAAGAAAACTGAATGCTTTTTCATTGTTCTCAGATCCAAGGGTTTGGGTCTGTGGTCACCTATGCAAATTGGTGAGGCTTTTTATCCAACATTTCCCAGGAAAGGGGGGGTGCAAGTGTTGGGAGGATTGTTCATTGTTCTTAAGATCCAAGGGTCTGGGTCTGTAGTTACCTAGGCAAATTGGTGAGGCTTTTTACCAAACCTTGTCCAGGAAGTAAGGTGGAAGGTTTTGGGAAGTATTTTGGGGGGAAGGACGCGTCCAAACAGCTCTTCCCCAGTAACCAGTATTAGTTTGGTGGTGGTAGTGGCCAGTCCAAGGACAACGGGTGGAATATTTTGTACCTTGGGGGAAGTTTTGACCTAAGCTGGTAAAGATAAGCTTAGGAGGTTTTTCATGCAGGTCCCCACATCTGTACCCTAGAGTTCAGAGTGGGGGAGGAACCTTGACACCATCTGAGTCACATTCCCCTCCCTGCTCCTTCCTGGGAGTTACTGATTTGTTGCTGATCTGTAGCAGCATTAAATTACTAGTAGCCCAGTACTGGCCCAGCTGTGCTGGCGAGCAAGTGGGGTCAGGGTCCCGGGGAGGAATTGAGTCACAGTTCTACCCATTCCCTGACCACCTGCTCCAAGAAGGAAGGACGCTGGCTCATTTACACCTGTAAAACTGGGGTGTAAAAGGGAGGTTCTTAACCCCTTTTCTGGTTCCTGACTCCAAGTCACAAGGCAGCCTTGAATAAATAAAAGGGGGACGGCCCTTTGCAACGGGGACTAGGCTCACAAGGGTTGTCTTTCCTGACTGCACAAATCACAGGCCAAGTGAGTCAAAGAGCCAGGGCGCTATTCAGACCCCCCAATTCAGATGCTCACTGCTCAGCTACACAGGCAGATAACCAACCGCCCTGTTCGCACACATCTGACGCAGGAGGTGCCTGACAGGTTGAATGGCAATTACAACCCATGCGACCGTTGGCATGTAAATAGAACAGCTCAATCCCTATTCAAAATAAAGGCAATGAAGGGGACAGAGCGGAGGAAAGCAAAACAAAAATAAATCATTTTTGGCTCCAATGAATCAAAGACTGTTACAATCAAAACAACTTTCCGTCTGCAGCCAATGCCTTGGGGCCTCATTTATCAAAAATTATACACCAGCTATAAGAGGCGGAGGTCACATATCTGCTGGAAGCTGCAAGGAAAATCTCTTCTACAAAGAAGGCCCTCCTAGTAGCAGAGGAAGCTGGCTGCACAGATGAAGGCCATGTGTCTGTATGAAAGAGGCTAGGTGGGTGAGGGAAAATCCTTTTTACCAACAGAAATTGGTCCAATAAGAGTCAAGTTTTTAAGATCCACAGAGCTATTCTTCAAGTCTGGGGAAGATAATCAGGGTGTCACAGCTAAATACAAGTTGGAACAGATTGTTTAAGCATAAGGTGTTAACACGTTGCAAGAAACCAGGCAAAATTAAGTGGGCCTTAACATCTCTGCAGTCATAGGACAAAGGAATCATAGGACTGGAAGGGACCTCCAGAGGTCATCTAGTCCAGTCCCCTGCACTCAAGGCAGGACTAAGTATTATCTAGACCATCCCTGACAGGTGCTTGTCCAACCTGCTTTTAAAAATCTCCAATGATGGAGATTCCACAACCTCCCTAGGCAATTTATTCCAGTGCTTAACCACCCTGACAGTTAGGAAGTTTTTCCCAATGTCCAACCTAAACCGCTCTTGGTACAATTTAAGCACATTGCTTCTTGTTCTGCAACAAGAAACCGATGATATACCTGATATACATAGATGACATGTTCGTCCTCTGGACAGACGACCTAAATTCCCTCATAGATTTCCACCACAACTTTAACAACCACCACCCATCCATTAAACTCTCTCTAGAACATTCCCACACTAGCATCAACTTCCTGGAGACCACAATGAGCTTCAAAAACAGAACCCTACACACAACTATCTACAAGAAACCCATGGATCACCACACTTACCTCCACAGATCCAGAAACTACCCTAACCACACCAAGAAATTTGTAGTTTACAGCCAGGCACTCAACTACAACAGAATATGCTCCAAGGAGAAAGTCCAGGATAAACATCTTAATACACTTAAAATCACCTTCACTAAATAAGGACACTCTACCAGAGAAGTAGATCACATCATGGAATGGGATACCCTAATTTCCAAAGAAAACCTGCTTCAATACACGGGGGTGGGGGGAAACAAACAATGACTGCACACCACTAGTTGTCACCTACCACTCCACTGGGCATCCATACTCCATATGGGGTATCATCAAAGAACTACAACCTATACTTGATGGAGACCACATTGAGAAAGAAATCTTTCTGAACCTTCTCTTCTGGCCTTCAAACAACTCCCCAGACTTGTCAATCTCATCATCAGAAGCTCACCACAGACCAGGAGACACCAACTCAAAGCGACACCAGACCCTGCAACAACAGATGCAAAACCTGCAGCCCTATCTCCATTACTACAATGATCATTAGACCCACAACCCACCTTTCAAGATCAAAGAAGTATTCCTCCTTGGCCCTACACATTTCCTCCACACTCTGGACATTATCCTCTCTCTGTATCATCAAATCCATGGTTACAGCCTTGCCATCTTGGATGAAAGCTATATCTGGCTTTCTGAGATCACCCACTTTTATCGACGATGGCATTTAAAATCCTATTATGCCTTTTAATTCTGGCAGCCTTGTTCTTTTGACACTGGCCAGATATGTGTGGAATCATTTCTTTTGCCAGGCTGTACCCTTTAAAGATAGAGAGTGCACCTGGTCGACCTCTTGATAGAGTTTCCGTAGCAGGGAAGATGTTTGAGATCGGTTGTCATGCTGTTCTAGAGGTAGGCAATGTGACTAAAAAGGAAAGTTGAAGAAAAGCATTAGTAATAAAATCATTTTTACAATAGTGAATTCCAACACCCTGGCACTTAAGCACCCACCATCCTTTACATTTTTTTAATCTCCAGGTTCCCTGCATTAAGGTAGGTGAGAAATATTTTAACTGTCTTTTTGACAATCACATCCAAACTATGAAGAACATACACAGGCAGCCTGCTTAAAGGTAACTTGTAAAACAATCTGGATAATATAAAAACTTTTCATAGAATCAGAGAATATCAGGGTTGGAAGAGACCTCAGGAGGTCATCTAGTCCAACCCCCTGCTCAAAGCAGGACCAATCCCCAACTAAGTCATCCCAGCCAGGGCTTTGTCAAGCTTGACCTTAAAAACTTCTAAGGAAGGAGATTCCACCACCTCCCTAGGTAACACATTCCAGTGCTTCACCACCCTCCTAGTGAAAAAGTTTTTCCTAATATCCAACCTAAACCTCCCGCACTGCAACTTGAGACCATTACTCCTTGTTCTGTCATCAGCTACCACTGAGAACAGTCTAGATCCATCCTCTTTGGAACCCCCTTTCAGGTAGTTGAAAGTAGCTATCAAATCCCCCCTCATTCTTCTCTTCCGCAGACTAAATAATCCCAGTTCCCTCAGCCTCTCCTCATAACTCATGTGTTCCAGTCCCCTAATCATTTTTGTTGCCCTCCGCTGGACATTTTCCAATTTTTCCACATCTTTCTTGTAGTGTTCGGCCCAAAACTGGACACAGTACTCCAGATGAATACTTTTAAAATATCGAAGTTCTGTGCTAGTTTAAGGGGAGATTTGTAGAGTTTATTATACTAATCAACTAGTTTAACTGAGTAGTTGAGTCCCTGATTCCTTTCTAAGGTAGCAAATACTTCTCAAATTGTCCAGGTTCAATATAATCTATAGATTCTGGACCTATTTTCTTTTGTCCCTGGGATTAACTTCATGGGTTTTGTGCTTTGCCAGGATATAAAGTCCCTTGTCTCCTTGATATTCACTTTAAGGCTGGTATAAGGATAGAATTGGTTCAAAATTCCCAAATTATCCCTGAGTGGCAGTCACTAATTATTGCAATATTGTCTGCAAAGTCTAAAGCAGTGATTTTCCTACCTCTATCCACGAAATTACTTTCTTCTTTTTTCCAATTTGGACAAGAAAAGATCCAGGGCTATATTAAATAATATTGTGGATAACAGATCTCTTTGCTTAACCCCACTACGGATTGGTATTGGCTCTGTGGAATCTTCGCCAACCTGAATCGTTGTGGAACAATTATTATATAAATCCTTAATTTCAATAAATTCTTCATTGACACTCAATCTTTTTTAAACTGTAAATAAGATGCCCATGCCCAATTGAACCAAAAGCCTTGCCTAAATCCACAAAGGTTACATCAACTTAATCACCGTTATGCTTGGCTCCTCTTGATCAGATTATTTTAAATAGATGTATTTTCTTCATGACTGGGCAAAGCTATGAATCCCCGCTCTCTTTTGTAAATCCTAACTGAACAGGTCAAACGGGCTGCAAGAAGTTTAGAACAGATCCTCAACGATAATGACTGGATGGCAATCAGTCTTCAGGAGGAGAGGATTAAGAGTTCATTAGGATCATGCAATTTTGGGATTACAACACTTCTACTGATTTTCAAGTGTTCAGGAATTTGAAGATTTGAGAACCATAAATTAAAAATCTTAGAAATAATAGAAGGATTTAAATTAACTCCCTAAACAGTCACTCTACGTAGACTCAGGGCACTATTTTTGTATACTGCTTCCAGGGACTCTCTCACGTCCACAGGCAAATCTGGCCTCCTGTGGAGTTTATTATCGCCAATATATCTGCAAGGGGACATCCAGTAATACTCCAAAGTCCTACCTTGCCGAGTACCTCTACGTAGTATTGCTAAAGTTTATTAATGGGCATAAAGCACCTAGAGCGATTGGGTTCTGCCATAATAATCTGTGCTAATCTTTTTCTACCCTTATCAAAAAATGTTTGGTAAAATTTAAAACAAGCCTTTCTGGAAGCATATCTCTCTCTCTCTCTCTCTCTCTTTTAGAATCTCTTTTATTTTTATTGATATTATCCAATGTGTGTAGATTGGATTAATTTGGTCACTTTAATTGAGAGGCAGGGATGACAGTCAAGGACTTAGAGCGCCCCTCTAACATTTCCCCTGCAATGGGGGTAGTTGGGATCTTCCTAAAATATTCCTCTAGCTCACTTAAGGAGTTCAAATTCCGAACTCTGAATTCCGACTGCTTTTAAGACTCCTAATCGGGTTGCCAATTCTAGGGTGTTGGTTCAGCGAATTAATTTGCTCTTGTGACAGAGGTACCTCCAAGTCATTACCGATCACTTGGCTGCTTGATATATTAGTCACATTAACACTTCTTTTCCCCCTTGTTTTCGCTAAATCCCATCTTTTGTCAGATATTTGTTTATTCAATTTGTTTTTTAGCTCTTGTTAAAATTTCTTTTTCCAGAATGTTTGGTCTCCAATTGAATTAAAAGGCTAACCTCAATAGCTGTCCAAATTCCAGAGTGGGTTTTACTCGATAAAACTTCTTTTCTCTTGTCGTTTCTAGCCACTGGGTGTCTGAAACAGAATGCTGAATGGGCCCTGATCTTGTGTGGAAAGAACCACGCAGAGGTGAATTCTCCCTCTGTGTGGGATATTTCCTTGGGCTCCCACTTGAGGTAATGGCAAGCAGTAGGGAATGTTTTCTGCATTTTACTACACGATTCTGAGGGTCGCACTTTTATGGATGATATGAATAAATTTAACCCATTTCCTCAGTCTGGCTAATACAAACAAACAGGATGGGCAGTTGTATTTCTCCATAGGGTATTCCAAAAAAAAAAAAAAATCACCCACCTTAGCTGAACTGCCAGATACTTTAAATTATCCATGTTAGATGCTAATTTATCATTATTGCCCATCTCAAGCAAATATGGATCTTCTAAAAGTATCTAAATATTTTTCGTAAAAATTGAATCTAAATGCATGCCACTCCAAATCCTTAAAAAGGCTGTGAATGAAAACAAGGGGTAAATTACCAGTTAAAATTGCCCGTTCCCACCTCGTGAATATGCTTATCTTCATGCGGGCTCCTCGTTTTCATAGAGAAGTTTGTACTCTTCATCCGCCTTCCTTTCCAGGTCCTCAGGAATAATACTGCCAGTCTTGATTAATCCCCTACTATGATTTAAACTGCTGGTTGTGGTGTCAAAGCTAGCACTGGGAGCATTGGTTGATCGGTCCAGTGCCTCAGCAGTATGTATAAAATTTGTCAAATATGCCATAGGAGTTAAAAGATTTAACCCTTCTCAGGGGGATTTGAGGTGCCTGAGGGAGGCCACCTCTTGCCAGGAGGGCAGAGTTAGGTGGGGCTAGCCTAGGGAGGGGGAGTTTCCACCCTCTTCACTCTGCCCAGTGATCGGTACCAGTTACTGACTCTCACCCCGGGAAGCAGCTATAAGACTCGTCACTCAGAGGCTTTCCTCATGGAGAGCTCCCTGCCAGTTATCTGCCAAGTCCTCAAAGGAAGGTGGAAGAGGGGTTGGGTCTTAGGAGAATGTACCCCTTGTGCTAGATTTCACCTCACTCTTACTGATTACCCAGACTGCATCACCCTCAGGCCATAATCTCCTGGACCATCTGGATTTAGCAGCTGAAAAAGGTCCGAAGATCCATTAATTCCCTTAACAGAGTCATCAACTCAGTTAACTCAATACCTGCCCTTAAACAAGTGACCAGAACTTCTAGATACAAGGGCAGACCCAGACAATGTCTGAAACCAGGGTTAGTTGAATTCCTTTTGTAAGTGATGATTGGTGTGTACAAGAATTGTGTGTGTGTGTACAGTGCCCAGCACAATGGGCCCTCTAGTGGCTACCACAATGCCAATAATATACAATAATGATGGTTTCCACTGGAATTCTGTCCATGAGGGTATGTTCTATTTGATGAAATCCTGTTTAGGGGTCTTCCTTTGTGCTACTTGGAAATTTCAATTCTCCTCTCTCATTTGTAAATGGAGACTTCCATTTCCATATGATTTCAGCTATATCTACTCTACAGAGCCTTTGCCAGCATAACCGCCTAGAGTAGATACAGCACACACTGACATAAGTAGTTTTTCCGCCCACGTAGGAATACCACCTCTCAGGATGACATGAGCTATGTTGTCAGAATCACTCATCTATTGTCACAGCGGTGTTTACCCAAAGGGATTTTGTTGGCATAGCTATGTCATAAATTCATAGATTCTAAGGCCTAGTGATAATCTAGTCTGTATTAGACAGGCCATAGAACTTCCCCCAAAGTAGATCTTTGAGAAAAATATCCAACCTTGATTTAAAAATGGTCTATGATAGAGAATCCAACACAACCCTTAGCAAACTGTTCCAGTGGTTAGTAGACCTCACTGTTAAAAAGTGACACCTTATTTCCAGTCTGAATTTGTCTACCTTCAACTTCCAGCCATTGGATCGTGTTAGACCTTTCTCTGCTAGATCCCATTATGCAAAATTTGTTCCCCATGTAAGTACTTGTAGACTGTGATCAAGCCATCCCCTTAGCCTTTTTGATAAGCGAAATAGATTGAGTTGCTTGACTCTGTCACTGTAAGGTAGGTTTTCTAATCCTTTAATCATTCTCATGGCTCTTCTCTGGACCCTCTCCAATTTATCAACATCCCTCTTTAATTGGGGACACCACAACTGGACACAGTATTAGAGGAGCAGTTGCACCAGTGCCACATAGAGGTGATATTTTTCCACACCCTGGCCAACATAACTACGTCAGTATAAGTTTTAAGGATAGACCAAGCCCTAGAGCCTGACAATCCGTCCTTTTGCACTGCCAGTGTATCTAAATTATCTCAACTCTTCCATTGTGGATACCCATTGACCTACCCAGTCCAGTCTAGTGTGGAGGTGATGTCTCAGCTGAAGACATTGATGGAAATCTGATCTTTTCAATTGATTTTAGAGATTTGGAAGGGTTGATGTAGGCAAATCAGATAGTATGATGTGCTCACATCTTTTTGTGGTCTCTTGGGAGAGCCCGGGTGTATAGCTTGGGTTGTCAGAGCTGTGAGTTAGTTGGGCTAGAGATGTTGTGATGCCTAATTTCTTCTCTCACCTCCTTACAAGTATCTGTTTTCCATATATCCTTTCTTGATCTTTGCAGCAAGGATTTCAGAGATATTTCATGCACAGCTGGTGTCTGAAATCTACTCTATTCGATATTTTAGGTGGGTTGCCCAATAGAAGATCCAAGTTACCTGGGAAAGAATTTTCTGTAGTATCTGGCTGATGAATCTTGCCCATATGCTCAGGGTTTAGCTGATCGCCATATTTGGGGTCGGGAAGGAATTTTCCTCCAGGGCAGATTGGAAGAGGCCCTGGAGGTTTTTCGCCTTCCTCTGTAGCATGGGGCACGGGTCACTTGCTGGAGGATTCTCTGCTCCTTGAGGTCTTTAAACTACAATTTGAGGACTTCAATAGCACAGATATAGGTGTGAGGGTTTTTTTGTAGGAGTGGTGGGTGAAATTCTGTGGCCTGCGTTGTGCAGGAGGTCAGACTAGATGATCATAATGGTCCCTTCTGACCTAAATATCTATGAATCTATGAAGACCCCATGGGAGGAAGGAGGGGAAAGGGGGCCCTACTCCAAAGGGGGTATCGTGGGAGGAGAGCCCAGTGTCATCTCAATCCCTCTACCAGGACAGGGCCCCCTCACACACCTGCTTGTGCTCCAAGCAGCAGATCCCAGCCTATGTTCCTGGGACCTCAGCTGCAGTGTCTATCCCATGAAATTCCAACACTTACCCATGATGCTGCTGTGATTTTTTTCAAAAACCATGATTTACACAGGGCTGTAATTGTCACACGTACCATGGTGCCACCAGGAACTCCCCTGGATCTCCAGCATCCTTTACACACAGCTGCAGGGCCTACCACTGCTCCAAACAACTCATCTGTAGGACCATGAGCAACCGGGGGCCTTTGCGTTTGCCTCACCCACTAACCAGGCACAAGCTCTCCCTGCTCTCCTGTGAGCCTGACGATCACCTTCACCGGGGGCCTCTGGCGTTGGAGTGACTCTGCTTTCTGCAGACAACACGCAATGAACGTAAAAGCCCCAGCAACTCTAGCAAAGGACTCACAGCTCGCAGCCGAACTCTTCAGGCCTTGCACTGCCTTGAGGCTCGCACAGGCACTGCTCAGGAGCAAACTAAATGCCTGGGAGCACGTGCCACAGAACAATACGTTCTAACAACTGCATCAGCTCACGTCTGGAGGAGCCTCAAGCAGAGCTAAAAACCACAGACTTGCCTGTTACTAGGAGACTTTTTTTTTCCCCCTTCTTCCCAGGTTTTGTTCTTTGCCAGACAGCTTACATGGGCTGGGAGTGCAACTGAGTGCTGAGCTTTAACTGCCATAAACACTTTGAGCCGTCTAGACAATGGCATAGGAACTAGAAATTGTGGGTTTATGCCTGCTCTTGAACAGCAAGGAGTTTTTGGTCCTGGTAGTTATGTCAAAAATTAGACTCCTAAGGTGGAGATTTTCAAAGCTGCAAATGAGAGCTGGGCCTCGAGCCCATTGAATCGCAGTCCGAAAATCTCCCCTGGCCTTTTCCAAAGCAGCTCGGGTATTAGGAGCCCCCAACCTGAGCCCTTTAAAGGGGCCTGATTTTCAGAGGCTGGGTGCTCAGCACTTTGTATAAGTAGGCCCCTGGAAGGGGTCTCAGGTTGGCATCCAAAAGCGAGGTCTTCAAAATCACTAGTCACTTTGGAAAAATTAGCCCTTAACACCCTTTTTTATTTTGATGCCTAAATACAGATTTAGATTTAGGCACTGAGCCCCTAGAGAACCATGTAAATAGATGCCTGTAGCCAGTGGGGAGGAGTCGTCTGCTTGGCTCTCCTTGCAGCTCTCCTTGCAGCTTTGGGGTCTAAATCTCTATTTTGGCCCCCATCAGTGGGCTGATATTCAAGGCTACTTAACTTCAATGGGAGCTGGGTGCTCAATTCCTTTTGGGATCAGGTCATTAAACAGAAAGGACCTGTGGGTAGACATTTGACTCTGTGCAAAGGTTTCCCCGATTTTCAGAGCAAAATGTCGCCTTTTCCAGAATCACCAGTTCATTGTATTAACTAGGGTTGCCAACTTTCTAATGGCACAAAACCAAATACCCCTGCCCCGCCCCTTCCCCGGAGGCCCTGCGTCTGCTCCACCCCTTCTCCAAGGCCCCGCCACCACTTGCTCCAACCCCCCACCCTCACTCACTTTCACTGAGCAGGGGCAAGGGGTTGGGGTATGGGAGGGGGGTGAGGGCTCTGGCTGAGGGTGCAGGCTCTGGGGTGGGGTCAGAGATGAGAAGTTTGAGGTGTGGGAGAGGACACTGGGCATGGGCAGGGGGTTGATGTGTGGGAGGGGTGAGGGCTCTGGGCTGGGGGTGTGGGCTCCAAGTGGGGTCAGAAATGAGGGCTTCAGGGTGCAGGAGAGGGCTCCAGGCTGCGGCAGGGGTTTGGAATGGGGTTGGGGTGTGGGAGGGAAGTGAGGGCTCTGGCTGGGGCAGGAGATTGGGGTGCTGGAGGGGTGCGGGCTCCGGGAGGGACTGTGGGAGCAGGAGAGGACTCCGGGCTGGGGCAGGGGGTTGGGGTTAGGGAGAGGGTTTGGGGTCCCGGCGGTGCTACCGCGGCTCCTGGGAAGCGGACGCCAGGTCCCTGTGGCCCCTAGGCAGAGGCAGAGGCCAGGGAGGCTCCGTGCGCTGCCCCCGCAGCTCCCATTGGTCGCGATTCCTGGCCAATGGGAGCTGCGAAGCCAGCACTGGAGTGGGGGCAGTGTGCGAAGCCTCCCTGGCCTCCCATGCATCTAGGGGCCACAAGGACCTGCCGGCTGCTTCCGGGAGCCACGCAGAGCCAGGGCAGGCAGGGAGCTGGCTTTAGCCCTGGCCCCCTGCTTCGCCACCGACCGGACTTTTAACTGCCCGACTGGAGCCGCCAGGTCCCTTTTTGACTGGGCGTTCCGGTCGAAAACCAGACGCCTGGAAACCCTTGTATTAACCTCGGTGTTGGACGGGAACAAACTTTATCACCTCTTCTGTGTTGCTTCCTTGGAGTGTGCGATCATGCCCACGTAAAGCCATAGCTTTCTAGGCATAAGAAGGACAGTCTGGAGGTTGGGGACTAACTTGGGAGACCCCAGTTCAAGTCCATTCTCTGCCACAGGCTTAATGGTGGGTGCCCCGAGTCTCTCTGTCTCAGTTCCCCATTTCTACAGTGTGGATAATAGCTCTGCCCTGCCTCCCGGCATGTGTGTGAGGATAAATACACAAAAGACTGCGAGGCGCTCAGACACTACGGCAATGAGGTCCCGATAAGGATCATAGGTAGATATACAGGAAATTCTAGCTCCTCAGACGTCATAAGCCTTGCATGATTTTATATCCCTGCTTCCGCCCCGCTATATTTTCAATACCTCTTTTTAAACATGGCCACAGCAGGGGCACAGCTAGAAAACGTTTTAGGGACCGAGCCGAAGGATACATTGGTTTGGCCCAAATGTAGGACATATAGTCCGCACAATCAAATGATTTTTAACAGTCAAGTAAACAGTAGAGGTGAATGCTTGTTACAATTCTTTGCTCACTAGAATGTTTGAGGAGACAGCTTTTAAGGAATGGTTAACCTTAGTTAACCTTCAACCACTAAATCCAATGGGCCAGACCCTCAGCTGGTGCAAATAGACATGGCTCCATTGAATTCATTGGAATGGTGATGACGGACACCAGCTGAGGATTTGGATTTAGTGACTTTATTTTAGATTAAAAATAAGGGCCTGATTCACCACTCCATTACATCAGTTTCATGCTATTGGAAGAGCCTAGAAATCAATGGGGGTATTGATCAGGCTCAAATTGGCATAACAGCATGATGAGACAGGCACAGAATATCCACTGGGCCAGTCTGGGCTCTCAGCCACACCAGCGCAAATCTGGAGTAACTCCACGGAGGTCAACGGACTTCCCTTGGTGTAGCGGAGAGGAGCGTGTAAAGTGGAGAGGCAGTGGAAGCCAAAACAAAACAGGGCCCCCAGCTCCCTTTTTAAACTAATAGAATTCTGGTGGGTTTCATGGTGCTAAAAAGTGATGGAAGAATAGTAGCAGCTCTGGTCAGGAAGAGTAAACCCAAGAGTAGGACAGATGCTCTTCTAGTGGATAGGGCACTGGCCCAAAGACTGCTGCCTTTACGTTCCACTGACTTCCTGTCTGACCTTGGGCAAGTCACTTTCAGACCTGGTTATCCTTACGGTAGATATACTACAAGCGTGATCTAGCTAGGCAGTGTGGTCCAGCAGACTGAGATGGCCATCAGGAAACCTGGCTCTGCCACTGACCTGCTGTGTGACTCTGTGTGATGGGATGCTCTACTCACTGTAGGTGGCATCCCCGCCTGGCCATTCTGGGGATTAGTACCGTGAGGCTGACGCCCCTTCCTGAGGTTGCACACTGTCTCCGTCAGCTTGCGGCCCCTTTCTCCTTCCAGGAACTGCAGCGTCCTCTTCATGGCTCAGCCCTCCATCCAGCCAGATCACTCAGCTTTCCCCCCTTTCGGGGGTACCGTTCTTCAAAGTCTCTGTCACTTCCACAGTGACCCAGGCAGCTCACTGCCCCGCCAGTACCACTTCCCCAGTGGTGGGTAGGGGAGCCCGGGCTCACACTCCACTCTGGGTTCCAGCCCAGGGACCCTACAACATGCAACTAGGGTCTGTTCTGTCCCCACCCTTGTTGCTTCCTCCCAGAGCTGCTTCCTACCCCATAGAATATCAGGGTTGGAAGGGACCTCAGGAGATCATCTAGTCCAACCGCCTGTTCAAAGCAGGACCAATCCCCAATTTTTGCCCCAGATCCTTGAATGGCCCCCTCAATCTTCAAGGATTGAACTCACAACCCTGGGTTTAGGAGGCCAATGCTCAAACCACTGAGCTATCGATTCCCCTTCTTTGTTCAAGTTAATTATAATATACATGATTAGGCTGATTTTTTTTCATGGAATATGCATGTTCAGTAAATCTTGTTTTGAATAAACAGATTTCAATTTTTGTGTTAGCTATTTCCCTTGTAAATCTCAATTTGTTTCTAGTGCATTAATTAGAAAATATGGAAGCCCTCTGGTGGCCAAAAAAACCTTGAGATTTTATGGCGACCAGAGGCTTTATAACATATCAAATAAAATGTCTTTGTCACATTTTGAAGGCTTTAAGTTCAAATCATGCTAAAATTTCTGTTTCAATAAAATCTCTTAACTTTATTTCCCTCAATGCAAATATAGATTACTTAAGTCATCCCACTTTTTTAATACAAAGACACCTGATCTAAACTATTTCACATGTGAGGGGGAAAAAACAGAATAAGAATTTTTTCAGCTACAGAAGGATCAGCCCTCTTCTCTGCATGTGGAACTCCCCTTGACTTCAGCAGGTCTTGTATATGTGGAGGGTTTGCAGGATTATCCCCTGAGACTCCACCCCATCACTGCCGTTTATAAAGCCATATGTAGGAGCTTTGAGTGTGAGGGGATATCAAACTAGCACTGTCTTGTTCAATTTGACCATTTAAAAGGTAACCTTTTTCTTAGCTGGCTACTTTAAAACTGACATCTTTGTGTGGCTGAACTGTTTTCTTTTTGGAACTTGACTTCTTAATGTGTGAAATGTTTTTGGGCTCAAAGATTCAATGCCAGATTTCACAGTATTGGGACAAAGTTCCTGCTCTACCTTGGTGGGTCTTGCGCTTATTGCCTTGGAGCTTCAAGGCAGCCCTCAGCTTGGCCGTTTTTCTGAATTCACAGTCCAGGTCGACTCCTCCTGTGTCTGACCAGGAGTTGGGAGGATTTGGGGGGAACCCGGGCCCGCCCTCTACTCCAGGTTCCAGCCCAGGGCCCTGTGGAATGCAGCTGTCTAGAGTGCCTCCTGGAACAGCTGTGTGACAGCTACAACTCCATGTCCCATAGGATCTCTTCTGCACACTGCTCTCTTCACGGTATACACGGTATACTCTCCACCTTCTGGGCCAGACCCCCAAGGTCCTACTCTTTCTCTGGATTCCCTCCTTCCCTCTCTACTAACCAGGCGGTGACCACAAACTTTGTTCTAGCTGCCCTTCCTGCTACCAGCTTCCTGCGTTTATACTAGCCCAGCCCACCGCTGCTCAGGTGAGCTTTCTTCTAATCAAGGCTCTCCATCTACCCTATATCTCCCTCATTTGCTGTGTAATACATTAATTGGCCCATCTGGCCTCCATTAACTCCTTCAGGGCAAGTGTGGAGTGGATACCCCATCACACCTTGGTAAGTCACTTCACCTCTTTCAGAGTAGCAGTCATGTTAGTCTGTATTCGCAAAAAGAACAGGAGGACTTGTGGCACCTTAGAGACTAATAAATTTATTTGAGCATAAGCTTTCATGGGCTACAGCTCACTTCATCGGATGCATTCAGTGGAAAATACAGTGGGGAGATTTATATACATAGAGAACATGAAACAATGGGTGTTACCATACACACCGTAACCAGAGTGATCACTTAAGGTGAGCTATTACTACAGTGTGTATGGTAACACCCATTGTTTCATGTTCTCTGTGTATATAAATCTCCCCACTGTATTTTCCACTGAATGCATCCAATGAAGTGAGCTGTAGCTCATGAAAGCTTATGCTCAAATAAATTTGTTAGTCTCTAAGGTGCCACAAGTCCTCCTTTTCTTTTCACCTCTACGTTGTCCGTTTCCTGTCCCACCCATATTCTATCTTTTCTCTTTAGATTGTAAGTGTCTGTCTACATGGCAATAAAACACCCGCAGGTGGCCTGTGGCAGCTGACTCAGACTTGCAGCGCTCGGGTTGTGGAGCTGTAAAACCGCAGTGCAGACATTTGGGCACAGGCTGGAGCCTGGGCTCTGAAACCCAGTAAGGGGGGAGGGTCCTGAAGCCCAAGCCCAAGATCAAGCCCACACATCTACATTGCTACTTTTAATCTGCAGCCTGAGCCCCACGAGCCTGAGTCGATCGACCCAGCCTCTGAGACTCGCTGCCAGAGGTTTTTCTTTGCGGTGCAGACTTACCCTTTGTGTCCTAGTGTAACCCACACACCTCCTGGGTGTGGTGCTTTGTCCCTTTCTAGTGGCACCGAGACCACTTAAAGAGAGAGAGATTAATGAGTCTGCTCTACAGCCTGAGCTAACAGCCAGTTAGCTTCTAGCTCATGCAGTAGTGGCTCATGCATTTAGCTCCAGAGGTCCCAGGTTCGATCCCAACGACTGGGGTCTGTTGGCCTTACACTAGCACAATGGAGCTCAGATCTTGGCAGGCAGCTCTCAATGGTAGTCTAATAAAATAATTAAGAAGAATATACATGGTAAATAGTCCCCAAAACACCAGCTCTGGGATTTTGCATGATATTTTAATTAAACATCGAGACCACATGCTGCTGTTTCAGTTTGATTTGATAGATGCACTTTACCAATTATTCTTCTAATGTAGGTTTCAGAGTAACAGCCGTGTTAGTCTGTATTCGCAAAAAGAAAAGGAGTACTTGTGGCACCTTAGAGACTAACCAATTTATTTGAGCATGAGCTTTCGTGAGCTACAGCTCACTTCATCGGATCTGAGCTGTAGCTCACGAAAGCTCATGCTCAAATAAATTGGTTAGTCTCTAAGGTGCCACAAGTACTCCTTTTCTTCTAATGTAAATTCTCTTTCCCCCGGCCCACCCCACATGACGAATGCTGCCATGTTCTCAATTCTACATCCTTTTGTCCTGAAGCGTGACCAGGTTTGCGCTCAGCAAGCATTTCCTGGCAAAGATTCACACTCAGGTTTTGCTCTGCCCTTGCTTCAGATGAAACTTTCTATATTCCTTTAGTTGCTACTTTAAAGCTAATGTTTCATGGATGTGATTTAAAGTTATACTGACATGCATGAGTTCGGACTTGATCCAAAGAGCAATGAAGGCCATGGAAAGACTCCCATGGATGACTTTAATGGCTTTGGACCAAGTCCTTAGAGACCAGATGCGAAAGTTGCTGAGATGCTATTATTATTGTGATTCCCGTACACGACGGGCAGCTACATTCTTTCAATCTCATGGACTTGATTAAACGAAGCAACACACCTTATGTGAGAACAAATCCAGTCTTCAGGAGATGGGAGCGAAATGAATGTTACGTTCAGGTTCCACTGCAAAACTCATCATTTCACAGAGCCATTCTCCAAATATCAGACCAGGGTAAGAACCCAGTAACATTATCTGGAAGTCAGGAACCCATGTCTAGAACAAGGGAAAGCAGGGCTATTCTGGTCCTATGGGGTGGAGAACTTGCTGTGATTCTTGTCTACACAAAGACACTCAGGAAAATTCATCCAAATTAATTTTTAAAGCGGAATAGCTAAATCCCTGTGTGCCTGCTCTTATTCAGAATTAAAGTGTCTTTAATTTTGTTTGGCTTAATTCACTTCTAAATTGAAGTAAGCAAAATCAAATTAAGGCCACTTTAATTCTGAATAAATGTATCCACATGAGGGTTTAATGCAGTTTAATTAATCTACTTTAAATTCACTTTTACTTAATTTGGATTAACTTTCCTGAGTGTCCCTGTGTAGACATGCCTTTATTCACATAACAGCACGTACATCCTCTGATTAGGATTGGAAGTGTTTATAGAGAGATGCACTTACTTTAGCAATCATTATAACTGATTTGCAGTGTCCTTGTAGCTAAGTGGGGGGAGCCTTCCTTAAAATGCTGCTGTGTAAATGTCAATAAAACAGGACGATGTGAACTTGTGACTCAGTGGACAAATGTCTGTCAGAACTGATTCTGCTTTTGTTGCACCAGTATAAAACACAGGGTAGTTCCACAGAGTTGCTCTGGATTTACACTTGTGAAGATAAGAACAGGATCTTTTTCTGCGGAAAAGGACCTAGGGGTAACAGTGGACGAGAAGCTGGATATGAGTCAGCAGTGTGCCCTTGTTGCCAAGAAGGCCAATGGCATTTTGGGATGTATAAGTAGGGGCATAGCGAGCAGATCGAGGGACGTGATCGTTCCCCTCTATTCGACATTGGTGAGGCCTCATCTGGAGTACTGTGTCCAGTTTTGGGCCCCACACTACAAGAAGGATGTGGATAAATTGGAGAGAGTCCAGCGAAGGGCAACAAAGATGATTAGGGGTCTAGAACACATGACTTATGAGGAGAGGCTGAGGGAGCTGGGATTGTTTAGCCTGCAGAAGAGAAGAATGAGGGGGGATTTGATAGCTGCTTTCAACTACCTGAAAGGGGGTTCCAAAGAGGATGGCTCTAGACTGTTCTCAATGGTAGCAGATGACAGAACGAGGAGTAATGGTCTCAAGTTGCAGTGGGGGAGGTTTAGATTGGATATTAGGAAAAACTTTTTCACTAAGAGGGTGGTGAAACACTGGAATGCGTTACCTAGGGAGGTGGTAGAATCTCCTTCCTTAGAGGTTTTTAAGGTCAGGCTTGACAAAGCCCTGGCTGGGATGATTTAACTGGGAATTGGTCCTGCTTCGAGCAGGGGGTTGGACTAGATGACCTTCAGGGGTCCCTTCCAACCCTGATATTCTATGATTCTATGATCTGACCCTGGAGTATGCAGCTTTTTCCTCTGCCCAATCCTTTGCCGACAGAATTAGTTTGCAGGGAAAGCTCAGTTCCGATTAACTTAGGTTTGGAACAATGCTGAGGTGCCTCTGCATTTCGGGCATCTGACTGGACCCAAAATGTTTCCAAAAAGGCAAACTTGGAGGTATTTCCAGACCAGCCAAAATCCAGAATTCTTAAATCTTGCAAGAGGTGCAAAGTGGCTAATGGCCTAATCAGGCAAGCTGCTCAGGCAGACCCTTGGGCACGTCCAAAGTTGCAATGAAATTAATGAAATTCTGCATGAGTCTGCTCAGAGCACCTTGCAGGATCTGGGCTTAAAAATTCAAGAGAAAAAGACCACGGCCCTGGCTCATTAGCAAAAGGAGAGCAATTAGCTTGGGAAATCTTATCCTTCGGTATTAAGTTCTGTCACTCTATAATTACAGGACTCAGTGGAACATTTGTTGTCATACCTATTTAGCCAGACAATGGACACAAATGTTCATCCTCCTGGTTTTCTAGTGCACAAAGAGAGCTAATTGCACAGGAATGTCAATGCAGCAAAGAGCATCTCTGCCAGCTGGGGAGCTAAATTCGGTTTGCTGTCAATTTCAGATTAAATAAATTGCAGCAAATTTTTTGCTGGTGAAAGGCGATGAACTGACAGCTCCAGGGACTGGAGCATCATCAGATTTAGAGGGGGAAAAGATCCTCTAGCCTGTTGTGACTCATACTGAAATTCAGCTCCCTCCAGCTGTACCTTAGACCCCAATCCTGCTTCTATTAAAGTCAGTGGGGTTTTGGCCACTTGTGTGTGGGGGAGCAGGATTGGGACCTAAATAATCAAGCCTCTGCACCAGAGCTTGCTGCAGCCCTGCCCACTTTCCATTCAAACAGAGGAGGATTCTGCTGCAGTGAATGACGCATTTGTGACCTCCGAGCTCTGTTATCGCACCTGGGAATGAAACCACAGACACTAAAATCTCCAGCTGGTGCACTCAACCGCTGAGCAAAACAGGGGAAGCAGTGCCCATCACACGGCTGCTCTGATCATTTGCCATCACAAACCGGCTCGGAGTTAAGGTCCCAGTCTTGATCTTCAGAGTCCTCAACAGACTGGGATACAGGGTCCTAACATCTCTCCTTCCATGTCCAGACCATCTCCTGAACTCCATGGTGACTTGGAAGCTGTCAGCGAGAGGGAGATTGCAGGGGGTAGAAGACACTGCATTCTCAGTGGCCTGGCCCACAGCTCTGGGATTCCCTCCCACTCACCTTACCGCTGTCAGGATACAAAACCAGAGCCCTCTTTGCCATTGCTTTCCCATAGCGATAACACCCTAATTATACATACAGTAAACTCTTCCAGTGCGGGGGCAGGGGAAGCATGTTAGAGAGATAGCCTGTATTTAGAATTTGTCTAGACTAAGCCATTTTGCACCGGTGTAACTACACATATCATTATATCGTTTGTATCACAGTTGTACCGCAAGGACCCAACTGAGATCAGGGTGCCATTATGCTAGGCACTGTCACAGGCAGAACAAGAGACAGTCTCTGTCCCAGAGACCTGACATTCTCAATAGACAAAAGGTAGGAGGGGAAACTGAGGCAGGCAAAGCACTCATCCAAAGTCACACAGCTGGTCAGTGTCAAAGCCAAGACTAAAACGAGCATCTCTCAAATCCCTGCTCCTAGACCGTGCTATTTCTTAGTCAGTGATGTAAACTTCTCACATAGACAACACTGCACTAGTATAAAGTGATGCTTGCACCACTTTGAATTACCTGGCAACTTAACATACAGCCCCTTTGTGATGTACTCTGCTACACCAGTGTAAAACACCTCTGTTTGGACAGCCCCCTGACAGAATACGGTGTTTAATGGGCACACAGATACTGCAGCAAAAAGTGCATGGCAATACACCAATGGGTTCAGCTGCACACGCTCTGACCCGCAATGTTGCTCGAGTTGCTTCAGCATGCAAAGCTACTCAAGTTCCTATGGGGTTAGAGCTCACCCAAGCCAACTGGCAGGTGTCATGTAAAGTGCTAAGTGGTGGGGTGCCATGGATTTGATTTCAGTGTACCGCCCTTTTACAACCTCAGTGCCTCGGGTTACAGACATAGCAAATTAGCTCCTCTGCTTACGTCAGCTGGCATCACCCTAGTGAAGACAATAGAACTACACGGAGTTATACGAGCTGAGGATCTCGCCCACCTTAAGGTTCATTTCAATGCAGATTGTCCCAGAGGAGACACACACACACAGTGTTCTTTCATGAAGACCTTAATTTTTATGATTCCTGATTAGATTATCAAGAGTATCCAGAGTTATCATAATTAATGATAAATATTTTGGAAACAATTTCCATCCCACCATCAATTTCAGCCTGGACCAGTCCACACAAGAGATCCACTTCCTGGACACTACGATGCTAATAAGCAATGGTCACATAAACACCACCCTATACCGGAAACCTACTGACCGCTATGCCTACCTACATGTCTCCATCTGTCATCCAGACCACACCACACGATCCATTGTCTACAGCCAAGCTCTACGATACAACCGCATTTGCTCCAACCCCTTGGACAGAGATAAACACCTACAAGATCTCTATCAAGCGTTCTTACAACTACAGTACCCACCTGCTGAAGTGAAGAAACAGATTGACAGAGCCAGAAGAGTACTCAGAAGTCACCTACTACAGGACAGGCCCAACAAAGAAAATAACAGAACGCCACTAGCCATCACCTTCAGCCCCCAACTAAAACCTTTCCAATGCATCATCAAGGATCTACAACCTATCCTGAAGGATGACCCATCACTCTCACAGATCTTGGGAGACAGGCCAGTCCTTGCTTACAGACAGTCCCCCAACCTGAAGCAAATACTCACCAGCAACCACACACCACACAACAGAACCACTAATCCAGGAACCTATCCTTTCAACAAAGCCCATTGCCAACTGTGTCCACATATCTATTCAGGGGACACCATCACAGGGCCTAATCTCATCAGCCACACTATCAGAGGCTCATTCACCTGCACATCTACCAATGTGATATATGCCATCATGTGCCAGCAATGCCCCTCTGCCATGTACATTGGCCAAACTGGACAGCTCTACGTAAAAGAATAAATGGACACAAATCAGATGTCAAGAATTATAACATTCAAAAACCAGTCAGAGAACACTTCAGTCTCTTTGGTCACTCGATTATAGACCTAAAAGTGGCAATTCTTCAACAAAAAAACTTCACAAACAGTCTCCAACGAGAGACTGCTAAATTGGAATTAATTTGCAAATGGATACAATTAACTTAGGCTTGAATAAAGACTGGGAGTGGATGGGTCATTACACAAAGTAAAACTATTTCCCCATGTTTATTCCCCCCCCTCTGCCTCCCGCGCTTCCTCAGACATTCCTGTGAACTGCTGGAAATGGCCCACCTTGATTATCACTACAAAAGGTTCCCTCCCCCCCCCCCACCCCCACTCTCCTGCTGGTAATAGCTCACCTTACCTGATCACTTTCCTTACAGTGTGTATGGTAACACCCATTGTTTCATGTTCTCTGTGTATATAAATCTCCCCACTGTATTTTCCACTGAATGCATCCGATGAAGTGAGCTGTAGCTCACGAAAGCTTATGCTCAAATACATTTGTTAGTCTCTAAGGTGCCAAAAGTACTCCTTTTCTTTTTGTGGATACAGACTAACACGACTGCTACTCTGAAACCACTCATGCTTCAGGGGATCAAGCCAGGCTCTAACTCTGGGAGTTCAAACTGATACTTAGTGAGAGAGGCAGGGTTCTTACACCTTCTTCTGAAGCAGCTTGTCCTCGTCACTATCAGAGACAGGGCATTGGACTAGACGGACCTCGGGGCTGATCCAGTCTGGGGGTTCCAATGTTGATATCCAGGGTAAATAAAAGTCATGCAGACTGAAAATACATGGTTGTTCTGAGCATGGAAAAAAATGTATCATCAGGCAGTCTCTGGTGCAGCAGAGATGCTAGCCCCAGGCCAGCAAGGCTGTCTTGTTATCTAAACTGATGGATCTAGTTCTTACTTACTTACCTACATGCCTCCAGCTTCCATCCAGGACACATCACATGATCCATTGTCTCAGCCAAGCCCTAAGATACAACCCAATTTGCTCCAATCCCTCAGACAGAGACAAACACCTACAAGATCTCTATCAAGCATTCTTAGAACTACAATACCCACCTGGGGAAGTGAGGAAACAGATTGACAGAGCAAGACGGGTACCCAGAAATCACCTCCTACAGGACAGGCCCCACAAGGAAAATAACAGAACACCACTGGCCATCACTTACAGCCCACAGCTAAAACCTCTCCAGCACATCACCAGCAATCTACAACCTATCCTGGAAAACAATCCCTCACTCTCCCAGCCCTTGGGAGGCAGGCCAGTCCTCACTTACAGACAGCCCCCCAACCTGAAGCAAATACTCACCAGCAACTACACACCAGACCACAGAAATGCTAACCCAGGAAGCAATCCCTGTAGCAAACCCCGTTGCCTACTCTGTCCCCATATCTACCTGATTGACACCATCAGAGGACCCAGCCAGATGAGCCACACCATCAGGGACTCATTCACTGGCACATCTACTAATGTGATATATGCCATCATGTGCCAGCAATGCCCTTCTGCCATGTATATTGGCCAAACCGGACAATCTCTACGTAAAAGAATAAATGGACACAAATCAGACATCAGGAATGGTAACATACAAAAGCCAGCAGGAGAACACTTCAATCTCCCTGGACAGTCAATAACAGATTTAAAAGTAGCCATCCTGCAACAAAAGAACTTCAGAAACAGACTTCAAAGAGAAACTGCAGAGCTACAATTCATTTGCAAATTTAACACCATTAATTTGGGCTTGAACAGGGACTGGGAGTGGCTGACTCACTACAAAAGCAATTTTCCCTCTCTTGGTACTGACAACTCCTCATCAGTTATTGGGAGTGGACCACATCCACCCTGATCGAATTGGCCCTGTCAACACTGGTTCTCCACTCATAAGGTAACTCCCTTCTCTTCATGTATCAGTATATTTATGCCTGTATCTGTAATTTTCACTCCATGCATCTGAAGAAGTGGGGTTTTTACCCACGAAAGCTTATGCCCAAATAAATCTGTTAGTCTTTAAGGTGCCACAGGACTTCTTATTGTTTTTCTAGTTCACTGTGTTTTTCTTCCTCTACAGGACTGTTTATTATAGATGGTAATTTCTGCAAAACTTCATAGGTCTCCAGCCACAAGACCTAACACTCTTTAGAGACAGCAGTGGACCTGCCTTTTAACATTGGGTTTCAGTTAAATTGCACTCCTCTGCATTCCTGGGAGACACATTTCAACTCCAAAAGGAATACACTATTTATTTGCAAAATCCCTAAAGGTACGGTGTGGGATTATAAACTACCGACCTGCTAAATTTCAGGTTAACCAGACGTTTTAGTAGTTATGGGAAAGAAAGAAAGAAAGAAAGAAAGAAAGAAAGAAAGAAAGAAAGAAAGAAAGAAAGAAAGATCCTGCATTTAAAAGACTTTGGTAGACTTATAACATGAGACAATAAAAAGCTAGAAATTCTAAGGCTTTAAGTTCCTCCCATGGGGTTTATTATATTCAAGGCTATACATTTGCATTAAAAATACTTTATAGCTCCATTTGATGTAGTGTTTGCCTGACTATATATCATTATCCTTTCTTTATTGCACTGGCATAGTAGTACAAAGCGTGAGCTTCTTTGATTCACCTCCATGAGATGGCAATTTACTGTTAATATTTTTAACCAGTTCCCTCCCTATCTTTACACAACCAGGTTGAGATCTTCAAAGCCTTTCCTTTGGAGACGGGGTGATCAGTACTTGGTACAGCTTCCCAAGGAGGGCGCACCGTTGATTTGTACAACCGCCTTAGAATAGTCTTTGTATTATTCATCGTCCCATCCCTTATGCATCCGTACATCTTGTTCGCTTCTTTGACTGCACCGGCACATTGAGCAAAACCTAGAGGATTTGGACATCTGATTCCCATTCATTTTTTAAAACCTCAGTCCCTAGCCAACTGCAACTCAGATTTATTATTTTTATTACAGCTGTGCCTAGGGGGTCCAACTGAGATCAGAGGCCCTTTGTATTAGGCACTTTGTAAACACAGCAAGAGATGCTCCCTGCCCTGAAGAATTCCCTGTCTGAACAGACAAGATAAAGACAGGAGGAGAAGTGACTTGCACTGGGCCACACAGCAGGTCCATGGCAAAGCCAGGAACAGAATTCAGATGGCTTAAGTCCCAGGATTGTGCTCTATTCATTGAACCATGCTGCCTTTTCCAATGTATGTATTCCTCAGGTGACTTTCTGATGTCCCATGTATTGGCAAGGACTCTTATGCTGCAAGTATATGACATTTCAAATAATTTACTATTCTGTGAAAGTCTTTTCTGCTAATGCAGCTCCCACTTCCCAGAGCAGTCCTTCTGGTTCTCTCCCCCTGGTAAGTCTCCAGCTCATTTCAAATCTTATCCGCAGCCTCCCTTTGGTTCTGATTTCACCCTATTCTGCATTATTTAAACGCTGTGTAGCACTTCAGGCCATACCTTCGGTGAAAACGAGTCATGCTGCGCTGATTGTTCACAAAAGGCTGGATTGTAACCGGACAATCTGCCCCAAATAAGGGGCAGCATGTAGCTACACCAATAATAACAATAAGTCGCAGCTCAGACTTGCGATGCAAGTGGATTGAGCAGACCAGAGAATCCAGCCCCCCATGAAACTTTCTCAGTGTCACACAGGGACCCCCTTGCACATGGAGGAGTGGACGCTAGCTCTTTTAAGTGCCAAGCTGGTGCATTAATCACAAGGCCATCCTTCCTTTCAGCCTCATGGCTCCATCCCACAAGTACACAAACAAGCTCTGCACACATTCTGTGGTCTCACTTATCCCCACCCCCCCGGCCCAGCACTGAATCCCTGCTTTTCCCCAAGCTAATAAACATTGGCGATTGGGGCAGGTAAAGCAAACAGGTGGCTTTTCAGGCCCAGTTTCACAGTCCCTAGTAAAACTGCATCGCTTACAATGAAAGGACAATGCAGCTTTTAACAGCCTCAGCTAGTTTTGTGCCAAGGTCTCCTGTGCACACACTGAACCCGTCTGGCGCTGGTTGGCGTGTGACAGTGTTACCCACTCCCAGGTGAGACAGCTGTGGGGCCATTTGAGGCTAACATGCACATCCCCAAGGCTCTGTTTGTATTCTGCACTGGTATCAGCACAATCAACCAACTCCTTTCCACAGCAATTTGCTGCCTCTGATGCTTGGCTGGCCTGCTGCTCGCTCTCCGCGGGTTTCCTTCAAACGGGATGCGTGGGATTTGAAAATAAACACGCCGCGTTATCTGCAAAGCGTGTTCACCTGGTTTTTCAAATGCACAATTCCTCTTCTTAATGGGAAACGGTGCTCTGCCCAAAGATGAGACCTGGCATGGTACACAAATCTCTCTCCAGAGGAGACCTGCTGATTTCAAAGAGCAAGGAGCCTCTCTAATAAGCACCAGCCAGCTTCCCTCCCTGTCACAGCTCCATGCAGCCTTGGGCTGCCCTCTGTTGGCATCTTACAAGGTTGACGCTTGCTTAATAAAGAACCTTGGCCTCTTTGCGAGACAGATACCAACCCCCCCACTCGCCCCCAGCAGATTGCGGTGACCCTCTGTGAGGGTGTGTGCTACTCACCCCAGGATGACGCCTCCTCCTGGCGGCTCCGTGGATTAGCTCTACTAGGCCAAAGCCCCTTGTCTCTCTCTCTCTCTCAGCCTGCAGCCCTCTCTCTCGCTCCAGGAGCTTCTGTTTCCTCTTTGTGTCTCAGTCCGCCGGCTGTGGTTTCCCCTTCTGGGGTGGTCCTTCAAAGTCTCTTTCCACCCGCAGCGTCAGACAGCCCTCATAGAATCATAGAATCTCAGGGTTGGAAGGGACCTCAGGAGGTCATATAGTCCAACTCCCTGCTCAAAGCAGGACCCATCCCCAATTTTTGCCCCAGATTCCTAAATGGCCCCCTCAAGAATTGAACTCACAACCCTGGGCTTAGCAGGCCAATGCTCAAACCACTGAGCTATCCCTCCCCCCATTCCTCCCCTCACACCTACTGCCCCAACTCAGCCATTCCTGACATGACCCAGACAGTCATCCAGTTCACTGCCCTGCTGGTGCCACTTCCCCAGTGGCAGGTAGGGAAACTTGGGCCAGCCCTCTACTCTGGGTTCCAGCCCAGGGACCCTAAAACACACCACCTAGATCTGTTCAGTCCCCACCCTTCCTACTCTGTGTCCCACAGGCTGTGCGTTCTCCAGCCTGTCTTACTCCCTCCCTAGGTTCTCTCCTTCCATCTCTACTACAAAAAGGGTGACCACTAACTTCCTCCCAGTAGCCTTTTCTGCTGCCAGCTTCTTGGATTTATACTAGCCCAGCCCACTTCTGCGTAGTGTTAGGGGGCTTATTCCTTCACCCACTTACTTCCCTGGTCCTTCTTGCATGAACAGAGAGCAACAATACCTGAAGTCCAAAGGTGCAAATAATTCAATGTTTATTGGGGTGAACTTTCAGCAAGCATGATTCCAGTTTCCTTCCTTAGTGTCCCCCTTCCCAGCTCTGACACCACAGAGCCTTACCTGTGTCCCTGTTCCCATTCCCCCACTTAGCAAAACATGATTCCAATTTTCCCACCCCCATTCCCTGTTCCTATTCCCGGGCCCCCACTTCCTGATTGACTGCAGACTGTATTATAAAACTTGAGTTCTGCTTAGCTATACCTTAACCAATCATTTTCCTGAAATTTAACTAACCAATCCTAACATATTGTAACATGATTATTTAACCAATTATATCCCACTACCTCAATTAGTTTAGAGCCAGCAAAATTAATTACACAGCAGACAGAAACAATCCCAGAACCAGAGAGACATTGTACAGACAAACAATAGGGAAATGGGGACTACAATGATAGAACAACAGAGAAATGAGGATTTCACATCCCAGCTATTGATAAGTGAGTTCTTGCCAGACAGGATGCTATCAAACTAAGTTTGCTTTTACATCTTCTAGGCACTTCCCTTTCTCTGGAGGCGACAGGCATTATCAGGACAGGATTGTATTCCTAACAGCCCGATAGCACCTGATTTCAATGTGACTAGTTTGGAATGTGAGGATCTGACCATTCGCTTCCCAGCTTAGGGATGCCTCTGCTGCTTAGCTAGAGGCCTTAGCCTAAGCACAGGGCCTCAGACTGTCACAGTAAGAGAAGGTCCTTACACCGGCAGACAGTGATTTTGATTCTTTCTTTTATACCTCTATAACTAGCCAAGTGATAAGAATACACCTAAATTGTGAGCTGTAGCTCACGAAAGCTTATGCTCAAATACATTTGTTAGTCTCTAAGGTGCCACAAGTACTCCTTTTCTTTTTGCTAAATTCTTAGAGTATAGGCCTTTACAGACAGGCCTGATTATCTATAACCTAACACACAGGTAAACTTCTCTCTAATCAAGGCTCTCTGCCCAGCCTATACCTCCTTCTTTTGCTGCTTAATTGGTTGATTGGGCCCACCTGGCCCAATTCAGAACCGGTGTGGGGAACACACCCTATCACACCCAGTCCCAATTCATAAGAGGGCAACAGAAATGATGAGGGGTGTGGAACGGCTTCCATTTGAGGAGAAATTAATAAGACTGGGACTTTTCAGCTTGGAAAAGAGACAACTAAGGGGGGATATAATAGAGATCTATAAAATCATGACTGGTGTGGAGAAAGTAAATAAGGAAGTGTTATTTACTCTTTCTCATAACACAAGAACTAGGGGTCACTCAATAAAATTAATAGGCAGCAGGTTTAAAACAGTCAAAGGGAAGTTTTTCTACACACAACGCACAGTCAATCTGTGGAACTCTTTGCCAGAGGATGTTGTGAAGGCCCAGACCATAAGAGCGTTCAAAAAAAAACTAGATAAGTTCATGGAGGATAGGTCCATCAATGGCTATTAGCCAGGATGGGCAGGGATGGTGTCCCTAGCCTCTGTTTGCCGGAAGCTGGGAGTGAGCAACAGGGGATGGATCACTTGATGGTGACCTGTTCTGTTCATTCCCTCGGGGGCACCTGGCATTGGCCACTGTCGGAAGGCAAGATACTGGGCTAGATGGGACCTTTGGTCTGACCCAGTATGGCTGTTCTTATGGCTTGGTCCTGGTGCCAGCCCAGTCCCTCCCTCGGGGCTAGGCTCAGAACTGCTAGCAAGGGAGAAGAGTCACATTGGGAGCTCAGGTAGGAATAAGGGGTGATTGCTGGCATCAAGAAAGGACACAGACCAGGAGCCTGCCCAGTTTCTGTGCTTCAGGGAATGCTCTCTCCTCCCCAGTGGCTCGCACCCTGGCAGCTGTACAAGAGCCTTAAGGCTGCTAGATGGTGTCATCAGACAGCCCTGAGCAAGAGATGGGGTATAAGTTTCTCTGTCCCAGGAGATGCTGTGACTCAGACACACGTCCAAGGCACAACACTTCCCCTACTTCCCTCTGGCTCTGCAAGGGACGTAAGTTACTGCAGGCATTTTAGGAGAGCTGCTTACCTCCCACAAATGTGCAGGGCCAATGACAGGTGGGGGGCGGGGACACAGTTATGGTTCCACCCACTTGCTCTCAATGGGAAGCATCTGGGTCAGCATAGGGGCTATATTCTGCCCCAGTCTAAAGATCCAGTTAGGTCAAGCAAGGCGGTGGAGCATGATCTACACTCCCCTGCTTGGGTACGAGAAACAAGGGCACAGTCTCGCCCTTAGGAAATGTCATGTTCCCGATGCCCACACAGGGAAGTTAGATTAAAAACATCAAAAACTCTTGCTGAAAGATTGCAACATCACATTACTTTCTTTCTTAGAATCCAGAACCCAACCACACAAGAACCCAAAAACAGAGAGAGAGGAAACAGGCTGCTCCCTAAAGGAGTGAGGCACAACTTAGCCCCACCTTGTTCTAAACTGGCTCTTTGCAGACTGACAGCTGCTAGCTAGTCTAGATTGCACGCTTCCCTACAGAGCCACTTCACCTGCAAGCAGGACAAGGACAAGCCCTGAGAATTTAAAGTGACTGCATACAATTTTAACACAGTCTGCAATACACCCCAGGAAACAGCCCTAAGGGTTAAGATCATCCTCTCTCTATGTGAAAGGCTCCTGCTCTCACAGACATCTGCTCGTCATTTGGAATTGAATCCAATTTCTCCCTTTTCAAACCCTGCCAAGACTTTCCTGTCATCTCTGGGGAGGGAATTACAGTTTGATGTCTGCTGTGACCATTTCAGTAAGTGAGAGTGCCCCACCCCCACCCCTGCCACACACCCCTATCCCCATTTGAAGCCTGAGGCACTTTGCAAAATTGTGTCACCGCAAAAGCAAGGAGCTTTTCAAAAGCCACCATGAAATTGGATGCTAAAAATGAATTAGCTGATGAGTCCTGCACCTGCTTCTCTGCCCTGTCTTTAAAGGCTGAGGACTGCAAAGCTCTGCCGTTTCACTTCCCTACCGATTTTTCCTTTGTCTTGTACAAGCTCACAACCAAACGGGGTTTTCTTTTGATTTGAAGGCACGAGTTGTGCCTGGTGGACCCACAGTCACCCAGGACTTTCATTAATAGCCTGGTTTCTCAGCAGGCAATGGCACTTGGGGACATCTTGAGAAGGATCATTCTTCGGTGGAAGAGACAGGGGTTGTACATAGACTCAGGGGGGGTTGATTCTCCACTGCCTGGCCCCTTGTGTGGTCGTTTCCCCCTGTGCAAAGTGAGTGTGAAATGCAACCAGATCAGAACAGGCACATTTTACACTCACTTTGTACAGGTGCAATTGATGTTTCAAGGCACGAGACAAGGAAGGATCAGGCCCTGAATATTCATCCTTAACAACCAACAGCAAAGTTACACAGGGTTAGGAATTGTTGAACCCTGGGTCCTGTCCCGGGACTCCAGAATCTAAACTTTGTTATGCAGGTCTGAGTCCCACCAGCCATATCCCAAACTTCCCGGCACCCACCCAAAATGTGGCCATTCTAGCACTTTGTTTCTGGAGCCGTGTGGGGAAAACTTGGCTGTCTACCAACTTGATTGTCCAGAGAACAAAGAAAGTCGGGCTTGTGGCATTGTGGGATACTTTTGGCAGACTCCCAGATCGTGAGTGGGGCTGTGTCTACACTGCAAAGCAATAGGGCTTAAACCCTGGGTCCTGGCTTGACTCAGGCTCAGCTCCTCCACGCCCAGGGGATCCTGGGACCCTAGATCTGAGCCCTGAGATAGCAGAATCTGTATGTAGATGGCAGGGGGATTAGGCTTGAGCCTGGGTTCAAACCCTGGGCTTACACTGCAGTGTAGACATACCCCACGTGTTGCAAGGTGATTTACCCAACATCTCCCCTGCCCTTTAGTCAGTCCCGATCCAGGTGGACCTTGCTGGGAAGGAGTGTGATCCTGCCCCAGTTTAAATCAATTGCAAAGAGTCATATTGACTCCAGCAGAGAAAGCCGGAGCCCAAAACGAGAGCCATTTCAACCATCTGCTTGGTGGCGCAAAATGACTCATTACCCAGGATATGGGTCTTTCCTCACAGCTCACCCCCAGTGACATTGCAGCCGCGGCCGAGACACAGGAAAGCGGCACAGCCACTAGGCAAAGGCAGCCAGCAGAGGGCGTTCCTCCTGCCCTTCCCTCCAACGCCGGTGCAGAACCATTCTGCTGACCCGGAAGGCTTCCAACAAACAGAACCACCTAAGAGCAGGATGACGAGCAACCGCTTCTCTCCAATGTTAAGGAAAAGTTAGCATATGTGACTCCATTTTGGTTTGGGGCCCACCATTGTCTAAAAGCAAGCACATCATGAACCAGGAGGAGTGTTTCTTAGATACTGCATTCCTGTGAAAATCCTGCCCCCCCCCCCTTGTCTCCAGCCTGTTTTAACTCCCAGTTTCTGTTCTTTGTCTGTTCCTAACTCCCTGCCTCCTGGCCTTGATGTGGGCCTCCCATCCTGATAAGAAAAGTTACTGATGCATTGCTTTAGGACCATGTAATGTAGTTGAAGTAATGGTTTAGCATGGGGAATGTACCTAGCAGGGATAGGTGGTAGATAAGGGAAGGGTTTGTGTATTGGCTAAGGTTTCCGATGCACGAGGGCAACATGCTTTGCTAAAAGGTATATAATCTTTGTATAACCTGCATGCGGGGTCCCCTCCTGATTAGCAGGGGGGCACCACACTCGAGTGTAATAAACTGAGTATCTTTGGGAACTCTGCAATTGTGGACTTTGTTCGTGTGCCTCAGCCTAGACTCGAACTGTGCGTGACCTATCGGGTATAATTTGCAGCAGTTCTTGTGCGTGACCTATCGGGTATAATTCGTAACAGTCTGTGTGCGTGACCTGTCAGGTATAATTCGTAACAGTTTGTGTGCATGACCAATTAGGTATAATTCGTAACACCAATTCTTTTCAGGTTCACGTAGTGCATCCTTGGTATGTTGGGCAAGGCCTTTCCCAGCCCCCCTACCTAGTACAAAAGGGGAAGCAAGGGAGGAGGATTCTCTAGCTAAAGGATATGGCTGCCATGACCTAGGCCATCCTTCAGATGCTCCACCCACATGTCATGACAGTGAGTGGGTAATTCATCCCACCCATTCACAGGTTGGAAGGTTCTTCCATTCTGGCCCTTACATCTCGCCCTGTAGCAGAGAGGTGTGTGGCAGGTGTCCATTAAGGAATGCGTTTCCTTGTCATCCTCTTTGCCATAACACTCTTCAGGGGGAACTGTGCAACGCACGTGGGCTGAGACTGAAATTCGTAACGAAACCCAACCAATCCGGTTGCTTTTGTGTGATTCAGGGGTTTGTCATGGCTGTTTTACAAGGCCTCCAGGGAGCAGTAGTTCCAGTCTGATCTGTCACCTCTCTTTGGCTGCAATATTACATTCAGCCCATTTCTGCATCCCGGGGGGGTTCATGTTTGCACAAAGATTGTGCATAAATTGGCTGCCAAAAAAAAAGGACAGAGTCAATCAATTTCACATTTCCTGCAGGGAAGCTTTGTTTAGAAAATGAGCTCATTGTTTTCTTTAAATTGTTCTGCTTTTTAGCACAAGATCATTGCTAGCATGTAGAGGGAATGGAAGGGGCTTGCAGGAGAAGTGAGAGGCAGCCATCCACCTATGGCTGTGTAACCCTTCTTCCAGGTGGAGTCGGCAGCAACAGGGGACAGGTTCAATATCTGGGGGTCCTTCTTAACAGTACAAAACAGAACTGGCTCAAGTCCCCACTCAGTTATCTGGGAAAACTTTACACACACCCACTCTGGGCACCCCTCTAAGAGGAAATACTTTCCCTCTCACGAGCTCTGAGTATAACAAAAGAGAACTTCTATTAAAAGGGAGCCAAGCATGAGTTTGGGGGAAAACACCACAACCACATCCAAAAGCATGCATCCACAAGCAAACCCAACCCCACAGTATGTTGGGCAATGTCCTTTGCTTCAGTTTCCCACCTGAAAAAGTCTGACTACGAATGTCCCTTTAACACCTCACTCTCCTCTCCCTTTGACGTACCCCACTCCCAGTTGGCTGCCTTGGTTAGGAAAGACCCAGAGCTCATCGGTGTGTTCACAGGCGTTCACCTCCAATCCCAGAAAGGGGGCAGGCATCAAGCAATGTCTCTGTGCACCTCTGCAACTGGCTGTTTGCCGCTGACGCTGCTGCTTTTCTCTGCTGCCGCTGGTCGCGTCCTGCCGCTGTTGGACGCTCACTGCCATTTCTGCCATCCCATGTGGTGAGGTTCCAGTGCTTAACCTGGGCCTCTAGAGACTTCAGCTCTTGGTGATTTCACTGGGTATCCGGGAAGCTCACTGCCAGGGCAGCCTCTGCAGTGTCTTTCCTTTCACCACTGTCCCTACAGCAGGCCTAAGGCGTAGCCCCTAGACCTGCTTATCAGTGATTCAGCTCTAGCAATCGCTGAACAGAAACAATGACTCTCCATTGAGTCTAATCCGCTCTGTCTTTAAACACAAGAGAGGAGACGGTCAAATGATGTCTAAGACTCTTCAGGTGCAGCCCCCACCCCCTATCATCTTCAGTGGGATTTGGCATCCCCCCTCAGTCAGTTCTGCTGCCCTTTACTCATACAATATGGATAACAACATTTAATCCCCACTTCACTCACTACTAACGTGACTTGTAACCCAACACCAACGATCCGTTGGGCAAAGCAGCTCCATCATGTCATAGACTATCAGGGTTGGAAGGGACCTCAGGAGGTCCTCAAAGCAGGACCAATCCCCAATTTTTGCCCCCGATCCCTAAATGGCCCCCTCAAGGATTGAGCTCACAATCCTGGGTTCAGCAGGCCAATGCTCAAACCACTGAGCTATCCCTCCTCCCCCCATGTGTATCTATGCAAACACAGTCAGTTTCTAAAGTCTTTCCCCACAGCTCATCACTAGATGTCAGGGGAGAGCTCATTAACATACTTACAACTGCATGCACCTGACAGTTCAAATCCCAAACACGGGAAGTCAGGGGACAGTCTCAAAGGACAGCCTTCCCTTGGGGACTGAGCCAATGGCCATTGAAGCCAATAGAGAGAACCCCACAACTTAAACAGGCATCAGATCAGCACCTAGGACAGCGTCTGGCCCAAGCATCTGTGCTCTCCATCACTTCTTAGTGTGACGAGAGAAGGGACTGTGTTCACTACTGGCTTGGAAAGACTATAGGGATGTCACACTAAATAGAGCAGCTATAAATGAATAGCCAAAATCATTGAACTATAAAGCCAAAAATATTGGTTATTATTTCATCCTTACTATTGCTGGCCTGTAAGTTCTTTTTATCCACATCAATGTCCAATCCCTTTTTGAGCCTTGCTATACTGTCATCTGCCAGTTTCGTAACAAAACCTGAAAGAAGCTTGAACAAAAATGAAACAGGTTCATATGAAAGAGAACTGCCTGAATAGGGGGAAAAAACCTGCTCTCATTTTTGACTATTTTCTCGAGTAACAGCCCCACGTTCAGTGCACCAGGATTCATGGGGTGATGTTATTCTGACATTAGTAAGGTAGAACTCACAGGCCTCAACCAACATTGAAGCCCATTGTGCTAGGCGCTGTACAAACACATAGTCATAGCCAGACTCTGCTCCAAAGAGCTTAGTCTAAGGCTTTGTCTATAGGGGAGGTGTGACAGGGTAAAGGGCACTCCCTGGCCCAGACCCTAAAAGGTTAATGCAGCAGACAATTAACCCTGATCTACTAGAGGGAGGAGGGTAAATATAAAGGGCTGCCTGGCAACAGGGGATGGAAAGAGCCAGGTGTCAGCTGGAACCCTGCACACAGGTCTGTATGTAAGGCCAGAAGGGATCTTTATGATCATTCAGTCTGACCTCCTGTATAACACAAGCCAGAGAACTTCCCCACAATAATTCCTAGAGCAGATCTTATAGACAAATATCCAGTGGTGATTAAAAAATTATATGATGGAGAATCCACCTTGACTTTGGGTAAATTGTTCCAATGGTTAATTATGCTCTCCATTAAAAATGTACGCCTTATTTCCAGTCTGAATTTGTTTAGCTTCAACTTTCAGCCATTGGATCATGTTAAACCTAGACTAAAGAGCCCCTTATTAAGTATTTGTTCCCCGTGTAATTACTTATCGACCGTGATCAAGTCACCCCTTAACCTTCTCTCTGTTAAGCTAAATAGATGGAGCTCCTTGAGTCTATCACTATAAGGCAACTTTTCCAATCCTTTAATCATTCTCACGGCTCTTCTCTGAACCCCCTTCAATTTATCAACATCCTTCTTGAATTGTGGGCATCAGCACCAGACACAATATGTCAGCAGCCTTTGTACCAGTGCCCAATACAGAGGTACTATAACCTCTCTACTCCGACTCCAGATTCTCCTGGTTATGCATTCCAGGATCACATTAGCTCCTTCGGCCACAGAGTCACACTGGGAGCTCATGTTCAGTGGGTTTTCCACCACGACCCCAAGTCTTTTTCAGAGTCACTGCTTCCCAGGATAGAGTCCTCCATCCTGTAAGTATTGCCTTCATTCTTTGTTATACACATTTACATGTAGCCATATTAAAATGCATATTATTTGCTTGTGCCATTTACCAAGTGATGCACATCACTCTGAGTCAATCACCTGTCCTCTTCATTATTTAACACTCTCCCAATTTTTGTCACAGCTGCAAACTTTATCAGTGATGAGTTTATGTTTTCTTCCAGGTCATTGACACAAATGTTAAACAGCTTAGGGCCAAGAACTTATCCCTGTGGGACCCCACTGGAAACAGACCTGCTCAGTGATGATTCCCTAGTCGCAGTTATGTTTTGAGACCCCCTCTCAGTTAGCCAGTTTTTTAATCCATTTAATGTGTGCCATGTTAATTTTATATCATTCTAGTTTTTTAATCAAAATGTTGAGCAGTACCAAGTCAAACACCTTAGAGAAGTCTAATAATATTACATCCCATACTATTACCTTTATCAACCAAAGTTGTAATTTCCATAAACCCATGTTGATTTGCATTAATTACATTACCCTCCTTTAGTTCTTTGTTAATCAAGTCCTGTATCAGCTGCTCCATTATCTTGCCCAAGATCGATGTCAGGCTGACAGGCCTATAATTATTTGGGTCATCCTATATACCCTTTTTAAAAATTGGCACAACACTAGCTTTCCTCCAGTCTTCTGGAACTTCCCCAGTGCTCCAAGACTCACTGAAAATCAGTGTTAATGTTCCAGCAAGTTCCTCATCCAGCTCTTTTAAAACTCTTGGAGGCAACTTATCTGGACCTGCTGATCTAAAAATGTCTAACTTTAGCAGCTTCTGTTTAACACCCTCCAGAGATACTAGCAGAATGGAAAGAATATTATCACCACTATACGATGAGACCAAACCAAAAAAAAATAGGTTAAATCCAAATGTTTCATTTTAATAACCTCAAAGTTTCAATCCAATTTTGATCATTTACAATTTTTACTACAATTAGCTTAAGTTTTGAAACAAAAAGTCATTTTGAACAGGAAAATGGAATTTTTCATATCAAAAAATGTTGAATCAGAACTTCGCGACAATTTCAAAAAAGTGTTTTTCAAAAGCTTTTTAGAGTTAAGAAATTAATCAAAACAGACTACCAGGAAAAGTTTCAGTTTTGATAAATTGGCATTTTCTGACCCAAAAAAACATTTCACTGAAAAAAAAAAATCCCAACCAGATCTGGGACACAGAAGTGAGTGGAACCCAAGGCTAGTTCTAGGCCAGTGCTTTTATCCCCTAGAGCGTTCATGTATTGGGTTACTGGAATAAGGCAGATGAGTTAGGCTGACATCTGTAATGCTACTGATATGCTAATGGGAGAGCCCTGCTGTTTCATTTCCCTGAACAGAATGGCAAGTCATTTGCATACAAGCCAGACTCCAAGCCATTCCCAAAACCCAGGACTATGAAATATATTGTAATCACAGTGCCCGGTACATGGCAGATGGAAGATTTGCTGCCATGTGTGTGGCTGTGATAAATGAAAGCTGGCCAGGGAATGATGCACTATTAAAGACTTACATTCCTGCGTAACAGCCGTGTTAGTCTGTATTCGCAAAAAGAAAAGGAGTACTTGTGGCACCTTAGAGACTAACCAATTTATTTGAGCATGAGCTTTCGTGAGCTACAGCTCACTTCATCGGATGCATACTGTGGAAACTGCAGCAGACTTTATATATATGTCTGTCTGTATCTGTACAAGTTTTTTCATGCAGTTGATAGATTTCCACTCCATACGGCTAAATGCAGTGCTGCTGCAGTTTCCACGGTATGCATCCGATGAAGTGAGCTGTAGCTCACGAAAGCTCATGCTCAAATAAATTGGTTAGTCTCTAAGGTGCCACAAGTCCTCCTTTTCTTTTTGCGAATACAGACTAACACGGCTGTTACTCTGAAACCTGTCATTATGCAAGGCACTGCATTTAGCCGTATGGAGTGGAAATCTATCAACTGCATGAAAAAACTTGTACAGATACAGACAGACATATATAAAGTCTGCTGCAGTTTCCACGGTATGCATCCGATGAAGTGAGCTGTAGCTCACGAAAGCTCATGCTCAAATAAATTGGTTAGTCTCTAAGGTGCCACAAGTACTCCTTTTCTTTTTACATTCCTGCATCATTCCACTCATTACCCTTTTGATTAATTTTAAATGCATTCTGTGCTGATGAAAAAGTGCCAGACTGGCAGCACTGGAGAGTGAGGTCCTTACAGGCCTGAGACCACCACCATGCAAGCTGCCCCACCGATACGCTTCAGTGCCGGTTCACACAGGTCCCATACGGTCTCTGTTCCACTGGACTTTCTGCTGAGACTACCAACAAAGGGACCAACTGGTGTCAGTAGTGGTGGTTTGATGAGATTGGCCCTCCCACTGTTTACAGTGTAATTGATTATAGTGTATAAATACCTTCACAGTGTGACAATACCACATACCAAAGGGCTTTTTAATCTCATGGAGAAAGGCAGAACAAGAACCAATGTCTGGAAGCTGAATCCAGACACATTCAAATTAGAAATAAGGCACAGGTTTTTAACGGTGTGAATGATTCACCATTGGAGCATACTTCCAAGGGGAGTGGCGGATTTTTCATCTCTTGAAGTCTTGAGACCAAGACTGGATGCCTTTCCAGAAGATGCTTTAGTCAGATTGGGCTCACTAGAGGCATAACTGGGTGAAATTCTATGCCCGGGTCTACACTACAAACTTTTGTCGGTATAACGACGTCGCTCAGGAATGTGGAAAATTCACACCTGAGTGACGTAGTGATACCGACCTAATCCCCGGTGTAGACAGCACTATGTCAACAGGAGAGTTTCTCCCGCCGATGCAGCTACCACCTCTCGGGCACGTGGAGTACCCATGCTGCTGGGCAAAGCTCTCCCTTCGGCATAGGTAGTGTCTTCACTAAGTGCTACAGCACTTTAAGTATAGTCAAGCCCCATGGCTTGAATTATACAGGTCAGACTAGATGATCTAATGGTCCCTTTGGCCTTAAAATTCTATGTTCCAAGCCCACCAAATTATTTCATATCTAAGGCCAAACAGGGTTGCTAACCGCTGTTGGGTTCAAAACCAATGGCCTACAACTGGAACTGAACCCATGACCAATCCCGATAGCCATCTACTCTCCCAATAGACCTATTGTTACTACATCGTTGCTCCATATCTCCTTAAATGGGAGAATCGCTCATGTTTGAATCTTGAAAGAAACGTCTCATTTGGCATGCTGGATCCTTAAGCCAATAGGATCGGATTACAAGGTTTGTCAGATGCTGTGTGTGTTAAGAGTACAACTGCCTTTTCTACAAAAGGTACAAGTTACCTTTTGGCTAAACAAACTGAGCCATAATTGGTCCCATGTGTGTTCCTCATTCAGTTTAATGACAACTGGACAGCAGCTTTTTTCAAAACGGTTTCTTTCTTGAGAGGCAAATTCGTCATGAAACTAGGGGGCAATATATAAAGAGGGGTAATTAGGTTGACACACAGTTCAAGGGAGGAAACCTAGTCTGGGAAGGTAGCAGGGGTTTTCAAAGCCTAATGACACTAATAAGGAAAACACCAAAAGATGGGAAAGAGATTGGCAAGAAGCAGCATGCATAGTGGTTAGAGCAGGGAATGGTAGCCACAGTTCCTGAGTTCAATTCTTAGCTCCACCTCTGATTTTCTACAAACCCATGTGCAAGTCACTTAACCAGTATTTGCCTCTATTTCCAATCTGTAAAATGGGCACCTTAATATTTAGCTATATTAATTCACCACTGTGTTTCGATGCTTGGCCAACTAATGCTTCAAAGTGTTGTGTGCACCTCTTAAAAAAACATCTTGCACCTGTGTCTCCCCACCACACGCCAACCAGACCCAGAGCTGCTTAGTATCTAAAGTCCAAGGCAATCAAGCCACCATCTTCAGGCTTCCAGACACTGAGCCATTGCTCCCGCTGTTACTGAGACGCCCATGGTCCGTCAGCCTGGGTTGCTCTTGTACTTACGGTATCACGGCTTGTTTCAGAGACCTCTGCCAGAGTGTTCCCATGCTATCGGGTGTCATGCGAGGAGTGGGCTGGAAAGCCAAGGAGAGATGGAGCTACCAAGTTAGGGGGCTGCACTGTGTTTGCCAAGAGGAAGGTGCCCGGCTCTTGGTGAACATAAATCTGGGTGATGAGATGTGCTCCACCTCTGAGCCAGCTGAAGATACAAAGGCCCAGATCCTCAAGGCTATTTGGGTGCCTAACGCCCACTGATTTCAATAGGCTATTTTCAGCCAGCCAGCTCATTCCAAACGCTCTGTTCTAATTCAAACAGGAATTAACTAGGGGAAGTTCTATGACCCGGGCTATGCTGGAGGTCAGATTAGAGGATCACAGGCATCCTTCTGGCCTTAGAATCTATATGAATCAATAAAACCACAGATGAAAGCTGATGTAGCTGTGGGCAGCATCAACAGGGCCAGATTAACGCAGGGGCTTTAGGGGCTGCAGCCCAGAGCCCCAGGCTAAGGGAGGCCCCAGTGCAGCAGGGCTCAGGCAGGCTGCCAGCATGCCATGGCCCCACACCGCTCCTGGAAGCAGCTGGCTGCTGGCATGTCTCTGCGGCCCCTGGCGGGGGGGAGGTGGCTCCACACGCGGCCCCCACCCCCGGCACCGTCTCCACAGCTCCCATTGGCCGGAAACCGGCCAATGGGAGCTGTGGGGGGCGGCGCTTGCGGGTGTGGGCAGCACACGGAGACATGCTGTCCCCCTCCTACCGGGGCGCACAGAGAAGTACTAGCAGCCAGACGCTTCTGGGAGTGGCGTGGGGCTATGGCAGACAGGCAGCCTGAGCCCTGCTGTGCCACCGGCCGGGAGCCACCTCTGGTAAGCACCTCCTGGATGTAGCCTGCACCTCGCACCCTTTCCTGCACCCCAGCCACCTGCCGCAGGTCAGAATCCCCTCCTGCACCCAAACTCCCTCCCAGAAAGAAACAAATATAATGGCTATTCTAAGGTAAGAAATAGGCTATTTTGAATTAACTTAACTATATTCTACTTGTTTTAAGACTGAAATGTAACCACAGAATGGCTTTATGTTAATTAAAAGGCAAGTTTAGTATAGCGTTAATAGCCTCGATGCCATAATTGTGATCATTTTGTTTTAAATTGGAATAAGACTTGTATACAGGGGCCCCACAAAATCTAACAGCCCCAGGCCCACAGGAGAGTTAATCGGCCCTGAGCATCAATGGTTGCAACAGAAAGGAAATAGCTCTCTCATTCAAGGGGCACGGGTATCACTGTGTTTCTACAACACTGTCTCTGTTGGGGGCTATCACCCTGAATGAAAACATTCATCCTTTCAGTTCAGAAAATGGATGGACCTTGGCTTTAACACAACACTGTGTGAGCATGTTCAGACACTGCAACCCTCAGCGAATCTCATGTCTGCAGCATGGAGAAGAAAAGTCGTGGCCAGAAGCAATGCATGGGGCTGGTGGGGGGGGGGGTCATATGACCACGCCCAGATTTCTGCCAGGGTTTGCCAGCCGGGACCCTGTACAGCAGCTCCTGGAGTGGGTGAACTGCAAGCTGTGGCCACGGGGAGAGGCAGCATAAAACAGCCGGGAGCTGCAAGGAGGGAATGCTGTGGGTAAGGGAGGGCATGCCTGGGAGGGGAGTGGCTCCCGCTTTTGGGGGGGGAACCTTTAAATTGTGCTCCCCCCACACTATCAGCCGGTACTAGTTGTCTCTGGTCATGGCCTTCAGACCCAAAAACACAGCCCTCCATGGCTCTCAGCCTGCTAAAGTCTAAAAGTGTGCTGCAATGTGTGACAAGGACCCAAAGTGAGGGGAACACCCAAAAACTGGCTCACACAAGAAATTTAACACGCAACCGGGTTCATTCCTTTCAGGTCAATGACTCTTTCCGTCACCTCAAGTTCATGAATGTGCATTTTGGAGGTGAATGATTTTCAACTACAGAAGTGAGCAGGGAGGGACACGACATTTTTGTGGGAGGTAGGAAACTTGGGGACTAAACCAAGTTACCCTCACAGCAAGGGTCACTTGTGTAGTATGAAGACCTCTGGCCTTGAGGTAAAGGCAAATGAGCACTGGATGGCACCAGTGTGTTTTAAATCTTGTATCTGCATTACAGGTCGCCATCAGCTTGGTAATGAGACAACCCTGATGGCTGAGCGGGGCCGAGTCTAGCTACTGGAAGTCAGCAGTACCCACACGTCCACAAAGGGCCTAAACTGGTGGGTTCCTTGATGGAAGCCCATGGACGTTCTGGGTTCACAGTCCCTACCAGATGGAGCTCAATAGGTTTTGTTTCAGTCTGAGTAAACCTTGGAATGGGTTTGTACATTTCAGTTGGTAACTGCCGATTACACAGGTTCTGCGTGGTGTTTCCAACTACGCTGGGCTGTGGCCCCGCAACTGAAATACCAGAGCCACCATCCCAGGCCTTGTTCCTGAGTCTGCCACTGTGAATCAACAGTGAGAGGCTGTGAGGGAGAATGAAAGAGCTGTACTGTCTGGCCTGGGAATATTGCAGAGCTGAAAGAGGAGAGGCCAAACACCCAGGGAAGGAAGTCTGTGTGGTATGGGACTTCCGCCAGAGGGGCCCAGACTTATGAGACCAGGAGCCAAAATTAAGGGGTAAGGAGGTAGACTTTGCTGTGGGAGAGAAGGGCAAAAAGAGGTGGGGGTGGAGTGGAGGGCTCCAATAAATGAGTCAGCGGAGAAGAGGAGACTCAAAGAGGAAGAGAAGTCATGTGGACGTTGATGAACTGAAGGTTATGGGAAGGCAGGAGAGCACTGACTATTCTGATGGTCAGAGAGAGGGAGCAGTGTTTAGTGATGTCACAAATGGGGTGACCAGATGTCCCGATTTCATAGGAACAGTTCCAATATTCAGTGCTTTGTCTTATATGGGCGCCTATTACCCCCCACCCCCCACCCCAGTTATTCACACTTGCTGTGTGGTCACCCTAGTCAAGATGGAGGAGACCACCATTTTGATGACTGGGAAAACCGATCCAGGTTTGAAGGTGAGGCAATGGGGAGGCAGGCTTAGGGGTCTGATGGGACGTCAACATGGAAGCTGAGGATAAGACTGGAAAATTGTGAGGTGAGGAAGAGGGAAACTGAGATTTTTTTCTAAAATATAGGAGTGCGTTCAACCTGGAAGTATGTTGTGGAAGTTCTCTGGCCTGTGCTCTGCAGGAGGTCAGGCTAGATAATCAGAACCACCCCTCCTGGCCTTGGAATCTATGAAAATCAGGCCAGGAAGGAGTCCAGTGGCCAGCACAACAGCAACATGGAGGGAGAGAGCAGAGAAGGGGAAAGAGGCTGGAAGTGGCAGAGGAGAAGCCTGATATTCTAAACAGAACACAAGCGTAGAAAGGAGGTGATTGGGGGAAGGTGTGCCCAGGAAGAGAGGCTGCCAAATACGTCTGAAGCTCTTGGCATCTGGAAAGACATTTCCATGTATCTTTGCAGCCTCCTCCACAGCTCAGAGCAATCTCTCCCGGTTTCTTGTCAGCAACTTTCACGCCACGAAGGAGTTACACTCCTATCCCCTCCTTACCTAGGGAGACTCACTTCCTGATTTTCATGCCTACTAAATATATTTCAGACACCTCATCTCATTTATATTCCCGGTCTGAGCAGCTGCCAAGAGCATTATTTTGAATGCTCTGGTTGCAAAAACATAAAAAAAATATATTTATAGCAAAACCGTCAGATGAATCAGACAGTGAGAGCAAACATCGAAGAGATGCTGGCATTCCTGAGAGACAGAAAGGCAAAGCAAAGCAATTGAGAGAGAGAGAGAGAGAGATGTCTGCTTTATTGCTGGATTGGCTGCTGGATTTAACCATCAGACAAAACTTTTGATGATACCCCAGAGAACGTTGCACTCCAGACTTGCAAAGCTGTTCATATAATGGGAAGTATTGTGACTCATTAAAAAGATGCTAAAACTATATAGATCCATCCACTCATCGCTCCATCCATGATTATCAGGTTCCTGATAGACTGAAGTTGGTTCTGAGAAGAGCCATGAGAATGATTAAAAGATCAGAAAACCTGCCTTATAGTGATAGACTCAAGGAACTCAATCTACTCAGTTTAACAAAGAGGAGGTTAAGGGATGACTTGATTAAAGTCTATAAGTATCTACATAGAGAACAAATATTTAATAATGGGCTCTTCAATCCAGCAAAGAAAGGTCTAACACAGTCCAATGGTTGGAAGTTGAAGCTAGACAAATTCAGCCTGGAAATAAGGTGTAATATTTTAACACTGAGAGTAATTAACCATTGGAACAATGTGCCAAGGCTTGCGGTAGATTCTCCATCACTGACCATTTTTAACCTAAGATTGGATGTTTTTCTACAAGATCTGCTCTAGGAATTATTTCGGGGCAGTTCTCTGGCCTGAGTTATCCAGGAAGTCCAACTAGATTACCACAATCTGGCCTTGGAATCTAGAACAGCGACAATCATCCTCCAAAGCAATTTCTGCTACAGTTGACGGCCATTTGTTACATCGATAGCCACCAGTGGCTGTCTCATAGAATCATCGAAGATTAGGGTTGGAAGAGACCTCAGGAGGTCATCTAGTCCAACCCCCTGCTCAAAGCAGGACCAACACCCACTAAATCATCCCAGCCAGAGCTTTGTCAAGCTGGGCTTTAAAAACCTCTCTCACAGCCAATGAAATAATAGGTTTCAGAGTAGCAGCCGTGTTAGTCTGTATTCGCAAAAAGAACAGGAGGACTTGTGGCACCTTAGAGACTAACCAATTTATTTGAGCATAAGCTTTCGTGAGCTACATCCGATGAAGTGAGCTGTAGCTCACGAAAGCTTATGCTCAAATAAATTGGTTAGTCTCTAAGGTGCCACAAGTCCTCCTTTTCTTTTTAATGAAATAATACCCTGTTGTTCTTTAATATATTTGCATGCGAGGATGGTGGAGTGACTAGAGCCGAGCGAATACCAGATTTTGCAGTTTGGTGGCAATTTTGAAAAGCAAAAAGACGCAAATTTGTTTTGAGTTGGACCAAAAATGAAAATTTTCATCCAACTGAAAAAAGTTTTGTTTCGGGTCAAAGGAAATATTTTGTTTTGATAAAATTGAAATGTTTTGTTTTAATTTCTACCATTTTTTAACTTTTTGGGGGAGGATAAATAAAACTAAAACCGGAAAAAAAGTTGTTTCAAACCAAAAAATATCAAAACTTTTGGTTCAATTTAAAAAAAAAATCCCCTCCTAAATGAACAGTTTGGGGAAATGACAAATTCATGAAATATTTTGGCGTTTGCGTTTTTTGCTGGGGGGGGGAGGGGGGAGTTTCATCTGAAAAATGTCACCCAGTTCTAGTTGTGATTTAGGCACTGGGTTGGGACTCGAGCGGTCTAGGGCCTGATCCTGTGAAATTCAGTCAGTGGGAGTCGGTGGGGTCAGAGTATTGGATAGGGAGCCATGAGAACAGTGTTCTACTCCAGCCTTTGCTAATGACCTACAGTGTGGCCTTGATTAAGACACTTTCCCCCTTCTGTGACTCTCTTCTCTCTCTCACCCTTTGTCCATCCCATCTATCTAGACTGTGAGCTCTTCAAGACAGGAGCTATGTATGCACAGCACCCAGTGCAATGGAGCCCCAATTAAAGTTGGTCAGAATTTTCCAACTAAATGGTTTTTCATTGGGAAATGCTGATTTGTCAAAACTGAAACTTTTCACAGGAACCAATTTTGACAAGTAAAGTTTCTTGGGTCCAGGTTGGAATTTTTGGTCAAAAATCACAGAGAGAGACCCTCAGCCTCCTGCAAATAGCCAGTAACCCAAGAGTCAGGGCACTCATCTGTGATGTGGGAGACCTATGTTCAAGTCGCTGGTCTGAAACAGGCAGATCAGCAATCTGAACCTTGATCTTCCACTTCCCTAATGGCATGCGCTAACCACTGGGCTATTGGCTATTGTCGGGTGGGTAAGTCTGTCGCTCTGTTTTTTCACCTCAAAGGGTCTTGGTTTCAGCCTGATGCAGGAAAGAATGTTTTTGTGAAATCATCAAAACTTTCACAGGACAGGAAAACAATCTCCCTTCCAGCTCTATCCCCAGTCTTGGTTGAGGCCTCTGGATGCTATTGTAATATAAGTCTTGGGCACTCAGCTTCTTACCCTATTGGCCCCGTAAGAATATATTTGTCTGACTGGCCCCAAATCTCATGGCAGCTAGTGCTGGTGGGCTCAAAGCTAGAGACTCTTGGACCTTCTTTCTCCAGTGCCTTTGCTCATTGCTTCTTAAGACAAGTGGCATCCACAGCTCTTGGAACCGATTGCTGGGGATTTGCTGTGGGTTTTCCCGCCCTTTGCCACAAATTGCAAAGTGCAACTTCTAATATTTGCTCATGCTAATTCCATGGAGAAGATGGAACATTAAATAATGCTGCTTGCTGTAAATTCAACGGACCTATTTCACATTCCAGTCCTGAATTCAGAAAGCTTTCTCTCTCTCTCAGCTCAGCTGTGGGCCACTCCATTTCCCTCCTTAGGCCAAGAGAGCTCCACCCTTCTGCAGGGAACAGGGACCATATAACAAGGTTTGATTTTATTTACTAAAAAATAAAGAGAAGTGATGGAACAACTAAAACAAGCCAGGCCCCCTAGGCATTAAATGTTGAGCTGAAGCAGGGATTAGTCCTGGAAAACCTTGCTAGCAGCTGTGGCATGGATAATGCACTCAGTGTTTCAATCCTGACACTAACAGGTTGAAGAAACGAGATATTTCATGGTTCTAGATAGGAACAACTACTTCTCTAATGCACAGGAGAAACCTGACAGAGAACTTCCCGTAGGTAGTATAATGGTATAGTCCAGCCTTGCAGCCAAAAGAGAACTTAAAAGGTTTGATATTGATAACAAAGTTCAGCTTACAGATGACTTGCAACTAGGGGGAATATTGGATGCTTCTCCCGTTTTCTTTGCTTCTTTACACATACTTCAGAAGTCCAGTTTTTCCTCTTGTTTGTTTAAAGTTGTTTTCAGCTTGTTTTTGTACATTAAGGACTTGTCTATCCTGGCAGACTCTATTGTGAAGTGGATGGTCCTTAGGAGGGTTGTGACCACCCACATACCACGTGAAGCCAGATTCACTGAGATGGGGAGCAATCTTTCCATGAGAAAATGCCAGTTTGTTAGCATCGAGATGTTCCATGGGAATGTGCTGATTTTGACAGAAGCCAAAAAGGACTCAAAACTGGCCTCATTTCTGCCAGTTCCTGGCTGATGGGAACCCATAAGTTAGAAGTCCTTGGAGCTCCAGCGCCCAGGCTCAAGGGCAGCATGTATGCAAGCCCTAGTTCTAGGCAGCTCATGTTTAAGGTTCCCAAAGCTCCTCAGTGGTTCATCTTGTGAGCTACCAAAGGGGTACGTGGGGAGCTGAGCTGAGCTGCTGGTTTCCCACCTGACCAGCTTCCTGGCTGCCAGCTGCATAACTGGGAAGCCAGCCAGCCACCCCAGAAAAAATTCCAAGAATTTTTTTTTTCATTCCACAATGGAAAGAAATGTTCAAGATCTTGGGATTTTTCATGGGATGGAAAATCCCATTACTGCTTTAATCTTCAATCACATTGTTTAAAGCTTTGTTTGGTTTTTGTTAACATCTGTTCCAGGGTTAGCTTGGACATCAGCTGAACGTTCTGGTTTAGAACCCCAGTGACTCTGATTGTGCTCCCTGGCCAATATCAAAGTCACAATGGTTCACGTAGGGACCTTCTAAAGGTTCCCACCGTGGCCTAGTTGAAGCGTGATCAGGCATGAAGCACAGAATGAAATGTTCATCGTGCCATTTCAGAACGACATCTTCGGCAGTCTTAGCTCCTGCAGCAGTGAAAGCAAGTGATCTGTGTCGTATTTTCAGCTTCATTACCCACATTGATGAGCTGACCTCTCGTTTGTTGCTCTCTCAAGTTTCACTGTGTCTTTGGCTCCAGTAAATCTTTCCTTCTACTTGGCCATTCTGCAGGCCATCAAACTCAAAGTCATTGGAGAGTCTCTTCCTCTTATTCCTGCTGAGTCAAATGAGTTAATGGGTTTGTCTGCACCACAAATGAAGCTATAATTGCAGCACTGGCCCGTTGAGCTTTATGCTAGCTAGCATGGGTAACAATAGCAGTGAAGACATGGCCGTACATGCTTCAGCGTGGGCTAGCGATCCCAATACAATTCTGCTGGGAACCGTGTATAGGTACTCGGGTTGTTGGCCTGAGCCCAGGTCCGTGCTGCCACTTCTTCTCTGCCGTTGATAGTCACCCTCGCTAAGCTAAACCTAGCATAGGCATACCTACCTGAGCTACAATTACACTTTCATTTGCCGTGTTGACATAACCTGTGTCTGGCACCATGTCACGTGGCAATGGGGAAGCATCACAGACATAGCGTCGTTTTCTTCTTACACTGAACAAGGAACTTTATTAGAAGGAAATCAGGGGTCTCATAAGAACAGAAGACTGGCAGTGCTGGGTCAGACCAATAATCCATCTAGCCCAGTATCCTGTCTTCCGATGGTGGCCAGTGCCAGGTGCCCCCGAGGGAATGAACAGAACAGGTCATCATCAAGTGATCCATCCCCTGTCACCCATTCCCAGCTTCTGGCAAACAGAGGCTAGGGACACCATCCCCACCCAGCCTGGCTAATAGCCCTCGATGGACCTCTCCTCCATGAACTTACCTAGTTCTTTTCTGAACCCTGTTATAGTCTTGGCCTTCACAACATCATTTGAGTCTCCCCAAAGCTTCTCTCTCTCTTCAGTGCAGACCTTCAACCTTAAACATTCCACAGTCCCTTCTGCCTGGCTTCCTGCTACAGATTTAGAAAACAGTCCACATATCCTTAGAACACCAACTCATCAAGTTGTGTCTTTCAGTAGATTGTGCTCTGTTCTGGGAAGAGCCTGTCTCTCCCCATTCATTCGCACAGCACCTAGCACAACTGGGCATGGATCCTGCCTGGGCACTACTGCAATACAAATAATGATAAATTACTGCCAACTCCTGAGCTTTTATCACAAGCCTATTGGCACTTGGTAAGATTTATTTAAAGCCCTAGCTCTTGGGAACGTGTGATTGTGTAAGAACCTCATCGTTCCCTGTGAAACTTTTCTTGCTTTCATGGTCACAAAAGATGCCGGAAAACATGAACCCTAAAGACTCAAAACCCAGCAGGGAAGTAAAAGAACCCCACATACATAATGTTTAATATATTATTTTTAAGCCAATTTCGTGATTTTTGGTGTCCAACTCACGACTTTTCACTTTTGGGGTTGGCAATACTCCAACTGAAATATATCTGATTTTGCTTTCACCGTTTACATAGTTTATTGTCTCTTTACACTCCCCTTCACATGGACAATGAAACTAGCGGTAGGTTTCTAGTCAATTTCACTTCCAAGTTGTCACACACCAGCAAAAATTGTTGTGTCTGGATTTGCAACACTGAAATAAAGTGTTTTTTTAAAAAACTACCTTGTTTCCTAGTGAGGTGGGGGGAACATTTCAATTCATATTGGTCCACAGCGTCCAACGCTAACTCACCCTTTGATTTCACCAGGATACTTGCAGAGCGAGGTATTGTTTGACATGCATAGGACACCAGAACTGGGTCCTCAAGGATGACAACATCGAGCCCTCAGCGTGGTGCCCATTCTGCTAAAGCATTTTTCTCTCCCTGTGCCACAACAGATTTTTGTTCTCCTTGACAAATTGATTCTCCTAGTGAATTTCACCTTGACACAGTCATAAATTCTAATGCTAGCAGGGACTGCTGTGATCATCTAGTCTAACACAAGCCATAAAAAACATGCCTAATAATTTTTGTATCAAGTTCATAACTTGTGTTTGAGCCATCGCAGATCTTTCTAAGCCTCTTTTTTAAAATCTACATCAATATTTAGTGCTAATGCTCCACTTGCCTCAAACCTTATTATATTGTAGTCATAAAACCCCAGCTGTTGATCACCAATCTCAGCATTCTTTATTTTTCTCTACTGCCTTTCTGGGACCAAGTCCAGGACTGCTTAGTGTGGGTAAGTACATAACTAGTGTGTGAAGACACCCTCTATAACTTGTTGGCTAAATTCCCTTACTCACATGAAGTATTTAGTACCGTTGGCAGGTAGCTATTTTCAGCCCATAGCAGGAACTTCCAGGATAGCCTGGAAGGCAGCAACAGTCGTGGCTAGAGCACTAAACTAGGAGTCAGGAGAGCGGGCTCTGCCACTGATCTGCTGGATGACCTTGGGCATGTTCCCACACCTCTCTTTCCCCTACCATCTTTTGTCTGTCTTGTCTATGTAGATTGCAAGTTCTTCAAGGCAGGGACTGTATCTAGCTGTGTGTTTGTATGCGCTAATCTCAGCTGAGGCCTCTATGCACTACTATAATATAAATAATGCCAATACCCCATCTCCATCCCCCCACATATAAATGTTCCCTTGCATCTGTCAGCACCCATCAGCCATGGCCCCGGTAGAGCAATATAAAATGAACCACCTCTCTTTTTATCTTCCCAGCTCATTGGTTGAGCTTCGTGTCTCTAACACACGTTGGGCGCCCACTATGCCTGTCCCTTTGTATTTAAATTTTGCTCCCCCACTTTGGGAGCTCCCTCCTGCCTTTAAACCACTTCTGTGGACCAACTTATACCCAGGGGAGTTGAAGGAAATGGCCAAGGAGCTCTGTGAAACATTCGTGTTGATCCTTAACAACTCTTGGAACACTGGGGAAGTTCCAGAGGAATGAAAAAAAGTAAATGTTGTACAAATATTTTAACAGGGCAAACATGACGACCCTGGGAACTATGGGTCAGTTACTCTGACATTGATCCCAAACACGATAAAGGAAAAGCTAACGTGAGGTGCAATCAGTAAAAGACTTAAAATGAAGGTAGCACTATTAATACCAATCCACATGGTTTCAGGGAAAATAGGTCATCAGATAAACTCACTATTGTTTTTTGATGAAATCACATTTGGTTAATAAAGGGAACTGTTGACATAACATACTTAGACGTTTGGATTAAAAAATGCGCACTATATAAAGCCAATTCAGCCCATATGAAATGGGCACAATACTGGTTAACTGACAGACTTGACCTGAAGAAGAGCTCTGTGTAAGCTCGAAAGCTCGTCTCTTTCCCCAATAGAAGTTGGTCCAATAAGAAGATATTACCCCACCCACAGTGTCTCTCTGGCCACAAAAGGTCATTTAAAATGGAGAACTTATCTGATGGGTGAGTGTTTCTAGTGGCGCTCTGCAGCGATCTTGGCTCACAGCTATTCAATATCCCTATCACTGATCTGGAAGAAGATATAAAGTCATTACTGATAACATTTGCAGACAACACAAACGTTGGTGGAGTTGTGGGGACAGGTCAGTTATGCAGACCAAACTGGATCGCTTGGAAAGGTGGACTCATTTGAACAACACGCATTTTAATATAACCAAAGGCAAGGGCATACTCCAAGAAACAAAGAATGTAACCCATCCTTAGAGGATCATAGAATATCAGGGTTGGAAGGGACCTCAGGAGGTCATCTAGTCCAACCCCCTGCTCAAAGCAGGACCAATCCCCAATTAAATCATCCCAGCCAAGGCTTCAGGATGGAGGACTGTAGCTTGGAATGCAGAAACACTGAAAAGGACTTAGGTGTTATGGCAGATAACCAGTTGAACATACATTCCTAGTACAATGCTGTAGCTAAGAGGGCAAACATAAAGCTTGGATGTATAAGCAGGGGAATATCATGTAGGAGTAGGGAGGTGGCATTACCTCTATAGACCGCAGTAATGAGACCATTACTGGAATACTGTGTCCAGGTCTGGTGCCCACAATTCAAAAAAAGATGGTGAAAAATTGGAGAGGGTTCAGAAAAGAGTTACATGAGAGATTCAAGGTCAGGGAAACCTGCCTTACAAGGTGAGAGACTTAAGGATTTCTCTATTTAGTTTATCCAAGACAAGATTAAAAGGTGACTTGACCACAGTCTATAAGTACTTGCCTGGGGAAGAGATTTCTGATAGCAGATGGCTCTTTAATCTAGCAGAAAAGGCATAATGCAATCTAAGAGCTGAAACTAGACAAATTCAGACTAGCAATTGGGTGCAATCTTTTAACAGTGAAGGTAATTAACCATTGGAACAAGTTACCTAGGGACAAGGTTGATTCTCCATCACTTGAAGTCTTTACGTCAAGATTGGATGGTCTTCCTAAAAGATATATTATAGCTCAGACAGAAGTTATGGGCTTGCTGCAGAAATCACTGGGAGAGGTTCTATGGCCTGTGTCATGCAAGAGGTCAGACCCCATGACTATAATGGTCCCTGCTGGCCTTAAAAAAATCTATGAATCAACATGCTGAATGTTGGCTAGAATTGGCCCCAATATGTTTGAGAACAAGAGGTTAATTAAATATTCTTGTATGTCAGCTAAGATTGTAAGTAGTGTAGTTACCTCAATTCTCCCTGAAATTGTAATTAGACACAATATACTGCCCTCAACCCCCCACCTTTTCTGTCCTTAACCATTGTGCATTATTAGGCGGCCACTACATCCCACCCCAAAGGTTGCTGCCTTTCAGTAGTCAGGTTTCAGAGTAGCAGCCGTGTTAGTCTGTATCCGCTAAAAGAAAAGGAGGACTTGTGGCACCTTAGAGACTAACCAATTTATTTGAGCATAAATCTTTCGTGAGCTACAGCTCACTTCATCGTCCACTGAATGCATCTGATGAAGTGAGCTGTAGCCCACGAAAGCTTATGCTCAAATAAATTTGTTAGTCTCTAAGATGCCACAAGTCCTCCTTTTCTTTTTTCAGTAGAAAGCCAGTGATCAGTGATTTGGTCCCCTTCAGGAGGGCTGGCACTCTATTAACATAAGCTATTCTCCTTGAGTTTTGTTTATCCTTTGTGTGACACAGTCTTTGCCACTTTCTCATTTTCTGCATTTTACATCCCACAGTGTCAGTGATGAGCCTGATAAGCTGATTGAATTTGTTGGGAACACGTGTTACATAACAACAGGGAGCTAAGATACTGCAGAGCTAAGCATTTGATAACAGCTGCAGCTATAAACACAGAAATGCAGTCATCCACCACCTGATGGATTAACTGCCAAATCTTCATACACACTTTTCTTCAAATTTATAAAGACAGCAATGCATATTAATTAGCTAATTATATAAGAGAGCCTGCTGATGTGTTAGATGAATAACACATTGAGTTGTCCCAGAGCTAATGCACAATGGCAAGCATTGTATCCATTCTTACATTTTGATTCAATCACTTACAACAGGGCATCGCAGGCTAGCACAGAGAAACTCTGTGTGTAGTGGGAAGGGCTCAGGAAAGCAATAACACTAACAACAGGTGGTGAAGGCTTGCTGACTGAGAACCTGAAGCCACAGGGTCAAGGCCCACAGATAACCTAACCCAGGATGTACTTACACCACCCTAAAGGGAAAAGCTATATAGACTGGCTAGTGGATGGGGCACTGGCCTGGGCCTCAGGAGATCAGGGTTCTAGTCCTACCTTTGCCAGTGACCTTCTCCTCTCTATGCCTCAGGTTCCCTATCTGTAAAATACAGATAATGAGACTGACCTCCTTTGTAAACGGCTTAGAAGCCTCTTAATGAAGAGCTGGGAACTATCATTTACACCTAACACCCACTAAATTAGTGAACTGAAAGCTTGGCTTATGCATCTCAGTTGGTACACATGTGTGACAGGGCACTCCCCTCCTAAGTGCCTCCTAGCAGCTGGGTGTGATACAAGATGTATTTCCCCACATCTTGCACCTCGTGTAGGTTACCAACCTCATTAGGCAGGTCTGCACTGGCTCAGCCCTCCAGCCAAACCACACAGTCAAAAATGGACAAACCCCTTCCAGGGTAGCAAAAGCCCAGCAAAACTATCTGCCCTCACCAGGGTCTTCAGCCCCATCTCAGGGCCCTTTAAATCCCACCCTTTTCTCATTTATGAACCTGAGCCATATCCAGGCCCCTATAAAATGTAGCCTAATCTTACTGCCTCCAGTACACTGCCACTATTCCCCAGGCCTTTTCCCATGTAGCCCCATTCTCTTCACCCTGACCTCAGGGCTGTAGCGTTCAGATCTTCTTCCTCCTCACTGAATGTAAATACCAGCCAAACTCATCTTCTGGCTCTCCCTTATGCCCCTGTGATCAGCAAGACACACCCTTCCTTGCTTCTCTGGTCCCAGCCAAGAACTGATCTGCTCAGCTCCTTTTATGTGAGCCTACTTGGCTCTGATTGGCTACTTCTATGCAGCCTCTCTAGGCAGGCCTGGAGGACCCACCTTCGCTGCTACTTTCCAGGACAGGGTGAGGTAGGACCGTGAGGCCTCCAGCAAGGGGCCTCAAATAGCCTGGTACCCCCGTCACACAATACATGAAAAGTATTATCATTTTAATGAATGCAAAGGTCGGTCTCTGAAGCAGATCTAGGTTCCCCAATGCCACAGAGATGTTCTTCCTGGAAACAGCAGTTGTTGGCATGGTTGGCAGCTGCCCTAGTCCTTTTTTCCTAGCACCTGAAGTACGGCTGATTCATGCCATGTCAATAAATGAAACAACATTATTCCGGGCCCATTTTTAGCCTCAAGCTGTAGGGGGTGTCGGGTTAGTTCATTCAGCTTGGCTGCTCTGCTGGGACTGCTAGTTACTGTGGTGGTTTATACCACACAGAATCAGAAGTGTAGGACTGGAAGGGACTTCGAGAGGTCATCTAGTCCAGTCCCCTGCACTCAAAGCAGGATTAAGTAGTAGCGAGACCATCCCTGACAGGTGTTTGTCCAACCTGTTTTTAAAACCTCCAATGACAGAGACTCCACAACCTCCCTAGGCAATTTGTTCCAGTGCTTAACCACCCTACAGCTAGGAAGTATTTCCTAATGTCCAACCTAAACCTCCCTTGCTGCATTTTAAGCCCACTGCTTCTTGTCCTATCCTCAGAGGTTAAGAAGAACAATTTTTCTCCCTCCTCCTTGTAACAACCTTTTATGTACTAGAAAACTGCTATTATGTTCCCCCACTCAGTCTTCTCTTCCCCAAACTAAACAAACCCAGTTTTTTCAATCTTCCCTCATAGGTCATGTTTTCTAGACCTTTCATCATTTTTGTTGCTCTCCTCTGGATTTTCTCCAATTTGTTCACATTTTTCCTGAAATGTGGCACCCAGAACTGGACACAATATTCCAGTTCAGGCCTAATCAGCATGGAGTAGAGCAGAAGAATTATTTCTTGTGTCTTGCTAACAACATTCCTGCTAATACAGCCAGAATGATGTTTGCTTTTTTTGCACCAGTGTTACACTGTTGACTCATATTTAGCTTGTGATCCCCTATGACTCCCAGATCCCTTTCCGCAGTACTCCTTCCTAGGCAGTCATTTCTAGGGTGACCAGATGTCCTGATTTTATAGGGACAGTCCCGATTTTTGGGTCTTTTTCTTATATAGACTCCTATTGCCCCCCACCCCATCCCGATTTTTCACACTTGCTGTCTGGTCACCCTAGTCATTTCCCATTTTGTATGTGTGCAACTGATTGTTCCTTCATAAATGGAGTACTTTGCATTTGTCCTTATCGAATTTCATCCTATTTACTTCAGACCATTTCTCCAGTTTGTCCAGATCATTTTGAATTTTATACTCCTATACTCCAAAGCACTCGCAACCACTCCCAGCTTGGTTTCATCTGCAAACTTTATAAGTGTACTTTCTATGCTATTATCTAAATCATTGATAAAGATATTGAACAGGACCAGACCCAGAACCGATCCCTGTGGGACCCCACTCATTATGCCCTTCCAGCTTGACTGTGAACCACAGGTAACTACTCTCTGGCAGCTGTTTTCCAACCAGTTTTGCACCCACCTTATAGTAGCTGCATCTAGGCTATATTTCCCTAGTTTGCTTATGAGATGGTCATGCAAGACAGTATCAAAGCTTCACTAAAGTCAAGATACACCATATCTACTAAAAAGAAAAGGAGGACTTGTGGCACCTTAGAGACTAACCAATTTATTTGAGCATAAGCTTTCGTGAGCTACAGTTCACTTCATCGGATGCATACTGATGAAGTGAGCTGTAGCTCACGAAAGCTTATGTTCAAATAAATTGGTTAGTCTCTAAGGTGCCACAAGTCCTCCTTTTCTTTTTGCGAATACAGACTAACACGGCTGTTACTCTGAAACCTACCATATCTACTGCTTCCCCTCTAGCCACAAGGCTTGTTACCTGTCAAAGAAAGCTATTAGTTGGTTTGACATGATTCGTTCTTGACAAATCCATGCTGATTCTTACTTATCACCTTATTATCTTCTAGGTGTTTGCAAATTGAGTGCTTAATAATTTGCTCCATTTTCTTTCCAGGTACTGAAGTTAAGCTGACTGGTCTGTAATTCCCTGGGTTGTCCTTATTTCCTTTTTCATAGATGGGCACTAGATTTTCCCTTTTTCAGTCCTCTGGAATCTCTCCCGTCTTCCATGAATTTTTGAAGATAATCACTGATGGCGCAGAGATCTCCTCAGGGCTCGTCTCCACTGCCAATGCTAAAGTGCTGCCGTGGCAGGGCTGTAACGTGGCTTGTGTAGTCACGGCAGAGCGCTGGGAGAGGGCACTGTCTACACTGGCGTGTTACAGCACCGAAACTTGCTGCGCTTGGGGGGGGGGGGTTTTCACAGCCCTGAGCAAGACAGTTGCAGCGCTGTAAAGTGCCAATGTAGCCATAGCCTCAGTCAGCTCCTTGAGTATTCTAGGAGTGGACTCCTGTTCGCTAGGAACCAGATTGAAACCCAGCCATTTCTTTCACACAGGCCAGCAAAAAGGTGCTCGATTACGATGATGTCACGGCTAACCTAGTCCTTCTTCAAGCAGGCTGTCTAGTGGTGGGAGGTCCAGTGAGTAAGGTGCTAACCTAAGCGTGAGGAGAAATGAGTTCAATTCCGTAGCCTACCTCATATTTCTTATGTGCCCTTGGACAAGTCACTTAGCAATGCAGTGCCTCAGTTCCCCACCTGTGAAATGGGGAGAACAGCACTGCCCTACCTCATAGGGGTGCTGGGAGCATAGCTACATTAAAGACTGTGAGGGGCACAAGATACTAAGGAGATGGGTTACCTAAAGTAGGGTATACGCTGCCCAGGAATAAATTTAGGTTGGAATTCAGTTTCTAGCCATCAGAGGAGTGAGGTTCTAGAGCAGCCTCCCAACAGAAGTTGTGGGGATAAATAATCTAACTAGCTATAAGATGGAGCTTGAGAAGTTTATGAACAGAGTTTATACGACGGAATGGTCTGCGATAGTAGCAGAATGGATTCAATGGGTCCCATCTAGTTCTATGTTCCTACAGATAGGGGTGAAATACCCAGCACCCAATTACCCATCATCAGAGCCATGTGGGTCCATTCCTCCCAGGTTATGCAGCATTTGGGTAACAACTTACTTGGTTAGCTGTTTATTATACAGAAAACCCGAAGCAGATTTTATTCTTTAAATCTACTTCTTCACCTTCTGCTAGCACGAATGAAAAAACTGACTGAGCAAGGTCCCACCTGGGGAGTGTCGCAGCCTGAAAGTAATTTTCTACACCCCATAGTGCCAGGGAACTGGCTTCCCCCAGTTCTTGTAGTGAACTTAGTCTGTAATTACTGGAACTCTCGTCCCTAATTCATTTTCCCGGTAGTTTGGCACATGTCTAATTAAAATACATGATAGAGGCTCAGATATTCACACTAGCAGGTTTAATGAAGAAAGGGGACTCATCATGAGCCAGCCAAGAAATACTAGCTTCTGTTATGGAAAGAGGATGAAAGAAAGATGAGGGAGAGATTATTGCCCTGGAGAAGGCTCCCATGGTGCAACCACAGCGTGAGCCGAATGAGCTATGAGCTAGCGAAAGGGAGAGAGTAATGGTCCAGAAACTGCTGGCAGGAACATCTCGACACTGGAGGCGCATCTGAGAGAGCGTGTAACCCAGCTCATGAAATGAGCCATGCTGTCTTTCCCAGCATAAATCCCCAGCAGATTCCACTTGCGGGGCATCAGATCTATGCAGGAATCTCTATCTCAGTACCAGCTGGCCCCTTCACCATTGAGTCTGAGCAACTTCCACATTCTGGCATAAACTGTGAGTAGGTCTTAGAGTGCAAGAGGGAGAGAAGAGCGTACGGCAGGATGCAAAGTAGGAGAGCTCTGCATTTAGCTCTGAACGCAGCGAGACCCATGGTCATCTTTATATCTGGCTCCCATGACAGTTCTGTCCCCCTCCCTCACGTGCCTCCCCTTGCTGCTGAACAGTTTCCTAGCCGTGGTAGGATGTACCTGTCATGGGAGGTTACGGAGGGAGAGGTGGCTTTCAGGGAGCTCAAGCAATGCCATGGTGGGCTCTGACTAACAGGACTGAGACTGTGAATTCGACTCTGTATTCAGTGAGGAGGCCACGCGGAGCAAGAGCAGAGGACTGTGCTCATGGTGACCTGAATTACTTAGCTGATGGGTGGCTGCATTTTGCACCCATTGCACCTCCACTTCTAGATCTAATGAGCTGCAATAATCGAGCATGGAGGTCACAACTGCAGGGGCCTCTGTGGCCAGGGCTGAGGCCTGGTAGGCTGGGGTCTAGTTTTCTAGTCAGTCATAGATGGAGAGAGGGCAGATTTCTTTTGTAGGTCTGCTCTCAGGGATCCATTTGCCCAGAGGAGTCCAGCAGGACAGTGTGTCTGCAAATGGACTAAACTATCTGAAGACAGAAGCCCTCGGTAGAAGGGGCTGTTATACAAGACGCAAGTTCTTCAAAGCACTTCCCTCTTCTTACAAGCATTTCCTGATCCTTCATGCAGGTGCCGATTCCATCTAAGCATTGAGAAAGCTGGGAGATGGTGCTACTTACATCTGACCTAAGTGAAACCTAAGTCAGCCCATCTGATCCCCGCATGGCTCTGAGTAGATGCCAAATAACATGGCGGAGAGGTGTGGGTTGGGAGGAATTTGCAGGCACAAAGCCGCTAGGGGATGAGGTGTTTGGGAAATGGATTCTATTCCCATGAAAAGTTTTGACAAAAATAAAAAAGTTCCTGTTTTCACTGAAATTTTGCTTCAAAGGTTTTGGGGATTTGGTCAAAAATTTGGCCCCAAACTGTCATTTTTTGTTTGTTTGGGCTGAAGTTTTTCAGATGCTGAAAAACCAATAAACGATTGGGGGCGTGGAGTTGGCTGGAATTTTTCAGTTGCCAAAACCCAAAACATTTAGGGGAGCTTGTTTTATTGACCCAAACCCTGCCCTCCAAAATATGTCAACAACTAGGCACTTTCCCATGGAATTTTCCATTTGGACAAAAAAGCCATTTTTGGCTGAAAACCATTTTGAACCGAACATTCCAACCAGCTCTGCCTAGAACCCCGGAAGCCGCCACACCCCGTAGCAAGGGGCAGCATGTCTTATCATCATCACAGGCTTGCAGCAGCTAGTCGGGGCAGAAAGAAGGTCGGGCCATGGCCGTGCGGCCATGACTCCCTCTGAAACTGCATGTCCTATTCAGGCTACTCTATTGCGACCTGAGAACCCCAGCACTGCTGGAGATTAGACCCCCCCGCACAAGCTCTTAGCGCCTCCTGGAGGGCGGCTAATAAAAGAGCATTAACCTTATACCTGTGCGTGCACCTGGATTTATTTCCACAAGACACCCCCTCCTCCCCCACCTTACGTTGCACTCAGGGAATAGAAGCACCAGGATTCAAGTTGTTTCCTGCCACAGTGAATACCTTCAGTACACGAAGCTCCACTGAAATCACTGGCAGTAACCCCACTGACTTTAACAGGGCCAGGATTTCACCCCCAGAGCATTTCTTGAGCCTTCTTGCCAGTAGCTGCCTTCTGGTTTCTAGGCGCAGCTCTCCACTCTGCTTCCTAATAAAGACAAACGCCTAATAAACCCTAATAAAGACAATCGCCTTGTTCCTCTGGAAATCTTGCCTCTGTCTGCAGCCCCTTCCAGTGACACAGCGACTAAGTGATGGTGCAGGAGCCAGCTAGCTTTGGCAAACACTTGCGCTTTCCAGCTCGTTTCAAGGAAGTTTGCTCTTGGGGAGAGTGGGGCGGGGGAGGCATAGGGGGAGCCTGATCCATATGGTTACCACAGGACAGCTCCACTTCCAAAACAGGGAGCTATTGGTCAGATTACAGTTCTCACACTGGCAACTCACCTGCCGAACCCCACCACCACCGCAACATCCTGAACAGCAAGACCCTCGGAATTCCCTCCCATTGCAGTGAGGCAGCACAAAGCCTATGCACTAGTCATGTCAAAAGAGGGCTTAGGAGGGTCTTCGATGGTGCATTGGACCGCTACGCAGGGAAGAGTTTCACCCTACGGTCACAATTGCAGGAGAGCAGGATCTTTATTGGAGCAAAGTAAAAACAATGATAAAACACACCATAATGCAGAAATCGGGGGGTAAAGGGTAATAATGCATCAGGAATAACATTTTTAACATGTATAAAAGTGTCACAGATGGGTCATGGGCAACCAGACCTAGTGGTCAGATCCAGGGTCCACAGTCATGGGACAGGAGTCAAGAGTCAGCAGACTGGTAGATCAAAAGCAGGTGACAAACTTGAGAGCAGAACCAGAAATCAGTAATCTGAGTCAGGCGGGGTCGGGATACTAGGGGGCCAGAGGCAGGAGACAAACCGGAGATTGGAACCATAACTCAGAAGCCGTGGTTCAAGCCAAGTTGGGATGCCAGAAAGTCAAGCTGGGGAGCGGGAGCAGGGTGGATCCCAATTGCATGGACAACATCCTATTCCTGTGCTGGATTTATATAGAAACTGTGGACCCATCAAGACCCCCATCATTCTGCCAGTCAGGTTCCAGTACTGGAAACATCTGTCAGCATTTGGCTTCTACCCTAGCAGCTGTTATCAGATCTCTGACCACCAGGTTGGTGCTTACTATAGAATCATAGAATCATATTAGCCCCTAAGAATCCTGTGGACCAGGATTCAAGACCCACAGTTCCTCACAGAAAGTATTAATCTATTATAAATATACCAATGAGGAACTGAGCGGATTATCAGAAGAACAGCTGGGATCTAGGTAAGTATTTGTACAGGGTTTATCAGCATATTTCCTTAGTATATTAAACATTTGAAAGTTAAAAGCTAGAGAGACAAGGTGAGGGAGGTAATATCTTTTATTGGACCAACTTCTGTTGGTGAGAGAGACAAGCTTTCAAGCCACACAGAGCATAGATAAAGTTAAAAGCTATCTGTCTATGACCCCTGTTGCCTCCCAACCTTTAATGTATTTAATCCTGACAACACCCCTATTGCATCATAATCAGTGGGACTGGGATCAGAGAGTCAATGTTTCCTGGAGGGACTGTTACTGAGGGGGCAACTAGGCAGTCAAGCGTTGGCCCAAGTCAAAATCCAAATACTGGTAAGCAAAGAACCACATTTTCAACTTCAAGATGAGCTGCGTGTGCAGTATGGAATCACATCTGGAGGACAGAAAGCTGTTGTCCTCACCTCATTATGTAAGGATGTCATGAAAAATATACCTGCCTCACACCTGGGCATTGACAGCTGTCTTAGACAGGATCAAGGGTGTGTTTACTGGCCAGGAATGAATAAACCACACTGCTCCTTGATAGATGGGTATGGTCCCTGCCCGTCATGTAATCCAGCAGAAAGACTCATCACATGAGCTGCCCACCTGACCATGGGAAAAGGTGGAAGCAGGTGTATTTACCTTCAAGCAAAAGCTGTACTCGGTTACAGTGGACGACTCCTCCAATGTCTGGGAGGTCAATGCCCTGCCTGATACAAGGAGCAAGTCTGGGATTGGCAAACTGAGAGCCCACATGGTGAGATATGGCATTCCGGACACTACGTTCACCGACAACAGACCCTAGTTTGCCTCAGAAGAATTCAAGGAATTTACAGGCAAATGGCAATTTGATCCCCACACCGCCTCCCAAGCATACCCAGGGAGCAATGGTAGATGGAATCTGCTGTGAAACCAGCTAAGAGGCTGTTACACAAGGGTTCTTCTGCTGGTTCAGACCCCTTGTTAGCATTTCTTGGCCCACAGGAATACCCCATCATAGGAGTGCCAAAATAGTTCAGCGCAGACACTGATGGGACGAAGGACCAAACCCTGCTACCAATGAGGGGAGACCAGTTGCCAACAGAAAGATGGAAGCACCATTGAGAGAAGGTGGACAACAGTCAGAGAAAGCAGGCATTAGAGTGTGACAGGTCAGCCGAGGAACTACTGGCCCTGGAAGGTACTCCTGTGAGGCCCCAGGCAGTTGCAAGACAACAGCAAGAGTGGGCTAAAGGCATTGCGAGGAGTGCAGTGGCACCCAGATCATACAAGGTGACTGCACAAGAGACACAAGCAATTTGAAGGGCCCAGGAGACATGAGCCAGCAGAGAGCACCCAGAGAGGGCCTACTGAGATCATCACAGAGAAAACCACCAAGAGAGAGAGAAAACCACCCAGAGGCCAACTGCACAGAGAAGGAGAAGACTCCACAGACATGAGAGAGTTTGCTAGGCTCAGAGACAGGTGACAGAGGCAGAGATAAGGCACTGCCGATGTTGTTGCCTATTGAGGAGACCAAATTCTACCAAAGACCCCATAACCAGCTGAGTCTGAGGTAAAGATAACTCAGCTGTGAGCTAACATCCTCTGGCCAACGGGACACAGGATGGGAGTGTGGGTGTCAATTCTTCGTTTGTAATGTTTTTATTAAAATGTCTGTAAAATAGAGAAGATGTATCATGATCAGTGGAACTGGAGTCAGAGGGCCCATGTTCCCTGGAGGGACTGTTATGAATGGGACCCCAGGAAAACAGGGTGTGAGTCTGGAAGTGATTCAGCTGATTGGACAGAGCAGTGCACAGAGTTTAATAAAGTTCCCCTTGGTCTACTGAATGCAGGTTCTTTGCCAATGAAACAGCCGTGAGGTGCTGTCATCCCCATATCTCAGATGGAGAACTGAGGCACAAAGAGGCTAAGTGACTTACCTAAGGTCAAACAAGACATCTCTAGCAGAGCGGGGACTTGAACTCAGAGCTCCTAAGCTAGGCCCTTAACCAGTGGACCATCCCTGCTCTCTGTCATCTGCCCTCCTGCCTAGGCATGCTCAACTATCCTTATTAAAGTGAACAAAGAATGCTTCTTCAGACGGAGAAGCAGCAACTCCTGCTAGGGTGGAGCAAATCCACCCTAGCAGCCAAGAACATCGCTGGGGGGAGTGGAGGCCACTTTCTGCGACGGTGGGCCAGATTACTGGCTACGCAGAGGAACAGCCCAGAGGAGTGTGCTTTGGAAAAGAATGAGGACCACTGATTTAGATGCTTCTGACATAACCACATTGTGTTTGGAATAATAATGATAATATCTAGCTCTTACATAGTGCGTTTAATTAGTAGAGCTCATTCCTAGTCAATAAAGAGTCTGGGAATGAGTAAGAAAATTAACAGCCGAGTTCATTAGGATTAATTCAACTGATCTTAATTAAAACAACAAAGAGAATTTACATCATTAACAACTGAAGAACAGCCCCTCCTTGCCTGATCCTAATCTTTAGCAAATTCACACTGCAACAGTAATTTACGTGGAGTCACTTTCAACAGGATGTGCTGGTGATATCATTCTGTTTTATTAATAAAGAGATATGCTGAAGTGCTCACATTACCGAAGAACAATTAAATACCCGTACAGAACAAAAGACACTCCTGAAACAAAGATCTTTAAAAAAAAAAAAAACTCTGCTATCCTTTTACAGCCCTGCAACTCTTCTGCACTAAATACACACCTTGAAAATATTATTCTCAAATGGCAATAAAAAAAGTCATGCCACTTTAGTTCTGTACCATACAATGCCCCGAAATCCCAGCTGCACATTTTAGACTTGGCAACTGTGTTCTTATTGAAAAGTTGTTTTAATGCGCTCTTGTCGATTTAACAGGTATAATTAACTTTCCACACCGAGAGGCTAAATTTATCTGAGGTTATACCATCTGAAGAAAGTCTGGTTGTAGGAGTGGAGCTGCAAGCAACAGGCACAAACAACCATTAAAAATAGTTTGGGGAAGAAGGAGGGGGGATGAAATCTACTTAGCAGGCAACAAGTCTTCCCAACGAAAACCTGAAGTGCCTTGGGCAGACTTGATGCTTTCAAAAGAAAAGGCAGTGAGTATATTTTACAGACAAGATTAAGGAAAAATAAAACAGGTCAGGTCTATCTTGGAGGCAAAGCCCTGGGGAAGGAGGGTGGAGATAGATAAATGTGGCTTTAAGCCACCTTTAAACCATGCAGGTCATCTTAGACAAATTAGCTCAGGCTCACTTCTGAAAAGCATGTCTTAGAGACTTCAAAGCTTTCGCCTTGGGTTGTTCAGTTCAGCGCAATCATTTTCTTTTGGAAAGCTTGGAGAGCCATGGAACCGAGAGTTAAAGTGCAGGTCTCCATTAAAGGGAACTGTCCCCATGTACTCACCACCACAGGCATTGTGTGTATTTCAGCCTTTATAGGACCTGGGCTTTCTCAGTCTCTCACTGTATTGGCAGCTATTGTAAAAGAGAAGCTGGAGGCAGACAAATTGCCTGTTGAAATTCAAGGGAATGGCTTTGATTGCTCCTCTTGAGAGTACAGTCAGATACACAGTGTGTGTCAGAAATCCCCTCAAAGGCTCCAACTGCAGTTAAAAACTAACTGAGTCACGATATAGGAAAGAGGAGGAACCTGCTAGAGGCTGCCGCCCCTGCAGGTCTCCCTCAGGGAGTATCTGAGGGCCCAAGGAGGGGATTCAACCTGCTTCTCTCAGTAAGGAAACAAGATGACAGTCTGGCTGCACACCTGTTATAACAGAAAGGCCAGAGCAGTCCCTGAGGAGCAGCACATTAGACATCTCAGACACACCACAGGGCGTGGTTCTCTCATAATCTGCTATAGCCATCCCTTCAGGAATACAGTACCTGATTCGCCTCACATGTCCAGGGAGTCACACCAGCCTAAAAGGGGGAGAACCAACCACCTGAAGCACCCAAAACATGGCACTGGAGACCCGGAGCCTTCTGCTTTGAAGATTGGGAGGGAGCAGGTATTGAAATGGGGAAGCACAAGTCAGAAGGCTGGTTGTGACAGAGGGGACGGCACACCTCAAGGGATGGAGGCCTCACATAGGAGATGGGTATGTCACAGGGGGCATTCACCCCTGGAGCAAGGGTCTCACAGGGGAGGCTACCTCAGAGCAAGATGTACTCCTGGTCATGGGGGAATTCTGCAGCACTGCGCGTGCACAGAATTCAAGTCCAATGCAAAAAAAAATTTCCGCAGAAAACACATTCTGCCCGAGAAGTGCTGCAGTTCTGCCCTTCACACACCAGAGGCCGCTGTGGTGCCAGAACATCCAGCACCCGACTGACGAAGTCAGGTTAGGACAGACAGTGGAGACATGGTGCTGCTGGGGAGGTCACAGACTGGGGTTCAGAAGGGCTAGTGGGGGGACAGACTGGGGTGCAGGCTCAGCAGCTAGTGGGGTGACAGCATTGAGCCAGGGGCTGAATGGGAGGGGTTCTGCAGGGCCACATGGGGACAGGGGGTAGGGGACTGCAGGGCCACGTGGGGAAGAGGAGCAGATGAGCCTGACTGAATGGGAGAGACTCGGAGTCAGTCAGGGTCTGTAGGGGGGAGGCTTCCCAACTCCCTAACAATCCCTCCCCACCAAAAAAAAATACTGTTCCATACTTCTCCCAGCCTCACCCAACAATCCTCCTGGTTCACTCCCAGGCTCCTTCCCTGTCCCTCAGCTCCTCTGTTACCCCAACTCCCCCAAGCCTTTGCACTACTTCTGAGGGGTGCAGGAAATACGTTTCTGTATTGTAGTTTAAATGAATAATTCAGAGTTCTGTATTAATATGCCTAGTAAGGAATCTAAATGTCAAAAAAAAAACATTTCCTGAATCTTTTTTTTTTGTCAGTATTGTTAGACATATTGCTGACAGGTATTTTGAAATAAATTACCAAAATAATTGAAACTAGCATGATAATATTGTGTTAGTTTGACAAATATGCAGAATTTTTCAGAATTTTAAAATACTGTGCATAGAATTTTTAACTTTTTGGCACAGAATTTTTAATTTTTTGGTGCCGAATTCTGCCAAGAGTACATCTGCCAACAGGGGAAACTGTCTCATAGGGTAGTCCTTATGGGGTCTGCTAAGGGGATGCATATATGGAATCTACTGACATTGGGGTGGCCAAGCAATAGTCTGTTCACATTGCAGCCCAGAGTATAGATGGGAGACAGGCAGCAGTTACCTCTGCTTTTCTCAGTATAGTTAGCAGCCAAGCAACATTTGCCTCTTCTGTCAGTGCATGGAATAAAGGAGTGCTAACCATTAGAGTACTGAGCATGCAAGTCCTCTGTGAGTTATACTGTGGGGATGAAGGCAGGGTACGTGTCTTCTGTCTCATGTTCTTCGCTTATCAGATATACCTCCAGTTCATCTAGTACCACCCAGCCTTTGTTCTCATCCCACTTTCCATGATCAGTTTGGCTCTTGGGGAGTGTTGGAGCGGGGTGAATTATTATTAACCTAGTTGCTTTTGCTCTGGGAAAGCTCTGGCAGGGATAGGGCTCATCTTGCACCCGGAAGCCAGTAAGAACCATGGTTACTCCTAACTCCTGTGGAAGCGCCCATCCACTCTTCTCATGAGTCATGTCCCCCTGGCTGCCTGTAGTTCCATTCCACCTATGTAGTGTTGGCGTTGCACTAGGTCATAAGAACATAAGAACGGCCACACTGGGTCAGACCAAAGGTTCATCTAGCCTAGTATCTTGTCTTCCGACAGTGGCCAATGCCAGGTGCCCCCGAGGGAATGAACAGAATAGGTCATCATCAAGTGATCCATCCCCTGTCGCCCGTTCCCAGCTTCTGGCAGACAGAGGCTAGGGACACCATCCCTGCCCATCCTGGCTAATAGCCATTGACCTATCCTCCATGAATGTATCTAGTTCTTTTCTGAACCCTGTTATAGTCTTGGCCTTCACAACATCCTCTGGCAAAGAGTTCCACAGGTTGATCGTGCGTTCTGTGAAAAAATACTTCCTCTTGTTTGTTTTAAACCTGCTGCCTATTAAAAAATAGGTCTTCACTGTGGAAGAAGAGGTGGCCCCGACATAGAGCGCTGAAGGTGAATGAATACTTTAAGCTGGTATTCACAGAGAGCCAGTGTAGCAACTGGCACACCAGCGTGATGTGTCACCTGTGGAGGAGCTTCTGCAGGTTGTACCAAATAGAGCTTCTACAGGGCTTGCCTTCTCATTCCTGGCTACAGAACGAGGCTCTTCTCCCTTCCCTGCAAAAAGAGTGCATTGCAGCAAGCCACGTAGGGGCTTACGAAAAAAACATCAGCATCCTTATGCTTACAGCATACACACAGATAAATTAGATTTAGACAAATACTCTTGCTGTAAAGTTGCAATGCAACACAACTTTATTTCTCAGAATCCAGAACCCTAGCACATAAGAACCCAAAAACAGAGAGAGAGGAAACAGACTTCTCCCTAAGGCAGTGAGGACCAACTCACCCTTACTTTACGATGGCTCTTTCCAGATTGGCTCTCCTCACATACTTTGCTACAGAGTCATTTAGCTTGAAAGCAGGACCCAAAGCTCCTCCTCCTTCCCCTGCCGGCACCATCTTCTTAAAGTGCTAGCTTGTAATTCTAACACAGACCTAAATATGCTACAAGCGTGGCCATGTCTGTCCCAAAGGGATGTGGCCATAGGTGGGAGAAGACATGCTGATAGCTGCTGCGGGGCGGGTATCTGTCATCAGCAAGAAAGCCCCAGATTGCATGCTGCTTTGAGCCTGACAAGGGCAGACACCCTTTCTGTCAGTGATGATAAAGTATTGGCTACAGCTTCTACCCGCTTCAATCTTTCCACCAGCCTCACCTCTGCCTAAGCAGGAGTCACACCTTCTGCCTATCTAAGGGAATTATCTAGCCATTACCACAGTATCTGAGCAACACATCAGCTTTTACATATTTATCTTCACAACCCCTCTGTGAGGCAGGGCAGTGCTATTCGCCCCAGTGTATAGGTGGGAAAATGAGGCACAGAGAGACCAAATGGCCTTGCCCAAGGTAACACAGGAAGTCTGTGGCAGAGCAGGGAATTGAACCCAGGTCTCTGGCTAATATCCAAACCACTGGATCATCCTTTCCCCACCCCTGATATAGAACAAGGCCCTTCTCTCCTCCAACCTTAGCCCTCCCTGGAAACAACCCCCATCTGAAGCTCCAACCCCCAGGCAGATGCCCTCCCCTAACTCCGCATCAGTCCCTTTCCTTCTCCCCAGCTCCTGCACCCTTGGATATGTTCTTCAAACCAGGCCTCTTTCCTCTGCAATTTCTTGGCCTGAGAGATGGGCTGAGGGACCAGCAACAGAGAGGCAGATTACTTGGGTCTGGGGGAGCCCTACACTTCACGGATTCTGGCAACAGGGGACAGGGTCAAGGTGACTGAAGACTTGCTCCAAGCAAGAGTCCCGTCTCCCTGCTGCCAGAAACCATCCCTCATTGCACAGATGCCAAAGAGGGGGTGCTCAGTGCCCGCAGGGCTGCATTAATCTTTTGTGGGCCCTGGTGCCTGGATTGTGGCCCTGCCCTCTGCGCTCTGCCCCGAGGCCACACCCCACGCTCAGCTTCTTCTCCCTGAAGCCCCGCCCCCCCACTGCTCACACAGCAGGGAGGTGGTGGAGAGGAGCAAGCAGTGGGCAGGGCCTCAGGAGGAAGAGGCTGAGCAAGGGCAGGGCCTCGGGGCAGAGCGCAGGTGGAGCAGAGGGGCCTGGGGTCCAGGCACAGGGGGCCCCTTTGGTGTCTGGACCCAGAGCCACAGGCCCCATTGGCCCCATTGTAAAACCCAATTCTGAGCACGGTGTTGCTGACATCCAGAAAGCTACTGTGAGACATAATGTCTCGAACCGGGGACATTAGGGAAGACAGCTTGCAATGGTTTTAATTCAGGATCACGTAATGATGTCGTTCATTACTGCTTTAGTAACGATCAGATTGATAAGCTACCAACGATAGACACATATTCAAATAAATATGAAAGAAGTGAATGAATGTGCTGAAAACAGCCTCCCCCCAAAACTGGCAGAGCCCCCCCAACCCCCCAAACACACACACTTCTTCCAAAGCACCCACCGGCAAAAACAAAAGTCAGCACCTGTGCTTCGTTGCCATCCTAGTAGCAACTCCCAGTCCCCTCGAGAAGCCAGCCAGCAACTAGCATCCACGTGCTAAGCCCTGGCTCGTAAGGGTTAAGCTACAGCAAAGAACTGATTGTGTCTCTTAACTGTCCCATCAGTGACAGCAGGCTGCCTGTTTGTGTGTAATAGCATCTCTCGTGGGGATACTCGTGTGAGGTCTGCACTTGTTGCTGTGTAACTCGCTCTGAAATCCTTCGCTCTTGCAGGAAATATAAAAGGCAAGGAGGGAGGGGATGTTGAAATAAATAAATAAAAGCCAGCGGGAGGTGATCAACATGCTGATTGCATTAGAGCGCCGGGTAATTGTAAACAGCAGGGGACATGTGCCTTGGATTATTGCTTAGGACCTGGTGGGATTTTTTCTGGACCACAGTCAAGTATGAGAAGATTTCCCTAGGACAATGAGGCATGAGGCATAAATTAGCAGAGTTGTGATATTTATGGAAGGTAATTATGGCTCATTTTGGATTTGGTGTGTGAGTGGGAGACAGAGAGGGAATGGCATGCAGGGTTTGGGGGTTTAAATGTACTGTTGAGTCTGTTTTGAAAGATGTTGAAACAGGAAGTCTAGAAGGTGACGCAGAGTCTAAGGAGACAGGATGCCTGGATTTTATTTGCACCTTGGCTACTGGCTCCCTGTAGGTACATCTACACAATCGGCCGCAGCAAGCATCCAAGCCCAAGACTTGGGCATGCACAATCACACTAAAAATAGTTTTGCGGACATTGCGGCTCCCGCTGGAGCTCAGGCTTTGAAGCCAAGGGAAGAGGGGGGCTTCAGACTTAAAAGCGTTGATGACACAGCTCTTTTTAGCGTGGTAGTGTGAGCCCCATAAGCCCAGGTCTGTCGACTCCAGATGCTGGCTGCATGGGCCCTGTGTGGCCTGGGGCACGTTGCTAATCTCTCTGCATTTCAGTGGGGGTATGTGACATACCCGAGTACAATCTAGACGAGTGAGCAACTGTGCCACCCTTGTCCTGCAATCTTGGGTGCCTTACAATGCCTTGCTGAAGTAGCTCCCACCTGGGCCACCCACAAACAGCCTGCCAGCAGTCAAGCCACTCCCTGAGCAACTGTGTGTAACTGCAGCCTGCCAGCCACACTGGGGTTACACTCTGGCTCTCACCAGCCTGGGTTATACTGTAGGGTGACCCCAACACCCCCCAGTCTTAGATTTCCCCCCAGGAATGTATGTCCAGCTCTCTCCTGGATAATACAAGTTTATATAAAGTCCGTTATTTCTTTAATAGAAATACACCCCAAATGGAGTTTCCCAGATACTTCAATTTAAACACACTGGATTAGATTAAAACAATAAAATAAGTCTGTTAACTACAAAGAGAGATATTTTACATTACTACAAGTGATGAGCCATAAAAGTCAGAAATGGTTAGAAGAAAAACAAATATAAAAGGCAGCTAGTGCCTGATTTAACAAACTATGTTAAATTCAAAGCAAAGTTTATTCACCACATGCTTTCAGCAGTCTTACTGACCAAACTTCTTACATCAGGACCCCTTCTCCAGTCCAGCAGATACTTATTTTGTCCCTTCGGATGCAGTGAATCAATAGGCAGAAAGAGAGAGAGAGATGGGTACCTAGGGGTGTTTGTCCCTCCTTTTCATAATGTCAGTTTCCCTCTTGAAAAACGTTACTAGCTGAGATTCAGGAGACAAAGTGTCTATGGGGAAGGATGTTCCCTGCTGCTTTTTCCTCACCTGTTTCAGTTTCCTTTGTTTCCCTTTCTGCTTGATGACTGTTTACTGCTTAAAAGCAAATTAAGCCGAGCACACATTCCTTCATTTACAACAAACCTGTTTGCCAACGTCTGCTTGGGTATGACTATGGTTTGGAACATGTCTTAATGACATCATACAGGGAAATCTTATAACTTCATGTACAATGTTGCCACACATATCTTATCAGGACAATACTCACCAACAAATTATAAGTTTTCAAATGAGACTTTACAAGTCGTGCCTTGTACAAAAATTATGACAATAGTGTGTAGGGTGTGGACACAGGGGTACACTCTGTCACAGTGTAATATTTCACGTGGTAGGAGTAGTGGGGCAATTGAGTAATCATTATTAAATACTTTCAGATCCTCGAATGACTGGGGCCATGCACTACAAGTGTGAAATGTTACCATCCAAGTGAAGCTGGTTTAGGTGACCAGGAGAAAAAAATGGTGGCTCTACTGGAGTTAGTTTTTAGCTAGTGGTCCAACAGAGCTAGGTGGGCAAACTTCGAGATAGTTCTCAACAGTCATTTAAGCCAGCTTGTGCCAGACTTACACCCCATATTACCTCTTTGATCTCAACAGAGTTGTAGGAGCATGACTTGAGTACTGTCTGTGTGGGGTTGTTCATTATTATCTGTATCATGATGCTGTCTAAGCACCAAGTGAGCTTAGGTTCCCATTGTGCAAGGAGCTGTACAAAGATGCCATAAGAGACAGTCCCTGCCCCGAAGAGCTTGCAATATAAACAGAAAACACGGAGTTATTAACCTCATTTAACAGCTGGGGAGCTAAAGCACAGAGGAATATAGGACATAGTACTGGAAGGGACCTCGTGGGTCATCAAATACCAGCCTGTGCTATTACAGGCAACCCCATCCTATAATCTCATTCATAAACTGAACAAGCCCCATCTGAAAACCAGTGAGGTTTCTTGCCCTCACTCCTCCTTTTGGGAGTAGCTTAACAAAGAGAAGGTTAAGGGGTGACTTGATTACAGTCTGTAAGCGTCTCTGTGGGGAAAAACATTTAATAATGGGCTCTTCAATCTAGCAGAGACAGGTGTAGAACAATCCAATGGCTGAAAGTTGAAGCTAGACAAATTCAGGCTGGAAATAAGGCGTTCATTTTTAACAGTGAGGGTAATTAACCATTGGAACAATTTACTAAGGGTCGTGGTGGTTTCTCCATCACTGACAATTTTTCAATCAAGATGGGATGTTTTTTCTAAAAGCTCTGCTCTAGGAATTATTTTGGGGACATCCTCTGACCTGTGTTATCCAGGAAGTCAGACTAGATGATTACAATGGTCCCTTCTGGCCTTGGAATCTGTAAATATATGAGGCTGTTCCAGAACCTCACCCCTCTGATGGTTACAAACCTGCTTCTCATTTCCAGCCCAAATTTATTCCTGGCCAGTTTATCCCAGGTGTCCTCATGCCAGCATTGTCCTTTAGCTTCAATGGGTCTTCCACCTCCCTGATGTATTTTCAAGAGCAATGAGATCCCCTCTCAGCCTGCATTTTGCTAAGCTAAACAAGCCAACTTCTTCTCGTCTCATAGGCTCTCCATTCCCCTGATCATCCTAGCAGACCTTCTCTGTCCCTGTTCTAGGGCGTTTCAGGCTGGGATATTTAAAAGAGCTAAGGGAGTTAGGCACCCACTCCCACTGAAATACAGTAGAATTTGGGCACCTAATTATGTTAGGCTACTTTGAAAAACCCACTGTAACTGACTACCCAAGGTCATACAAAAAGCCTGTAACAGAGCTGAGGCTACAACCCATATTCCCTACATCCCTGCCCAGTGCCTTAACCACAAGACCATCATCCCTTAACATTTACTTTACCCAAAAATTAATTAAACTTATTTACTGCTCCTATTTGCTTGCTGCTTTTTTAATGCTAGCTGCAGAAGAAAATTCACTTTTACCTGGGACCCTTCAAACTTTTTACCACCTTATTCTGTAACTTGAATAACCAATATTAATTTTATTATCTGATTTTATTTTCTTCCCTCACCAACCATAATAAAGTATAAAACCAGTTCTATTCTCTCCTGGAATAACGTAAAGGAAATCGGTCTCCACTTTGCTCAGGCCAGAAGTAAGGAAATTCAGAAAATAAGAAGCATTGGTCACGATTAATAAACCGTGAAATGTGTTTCCTTTAAAAGATGAATGACCTGGTCTGATTTTGCTCCTACTTTAGGCGAGTGCAAATCAGAAGCAAATCCATTGACGTCAATGGACTTACATTAGTTGAAAAGTAATTTAAGTGAGAGCAGAATCAAATCTTCCAATTCTGAGCTGACATGCTGGAGGCGGGCAGCCATCTTGCTGACAGCGACACCATTTTGTGACACTAGGCAGGGCTCAGAAACAGCCAATAACAGCAACAGTTATGTTATACCAGCATCTACTGGAAGCTATGATCTTGTCCTCCAGAATCTCGGGATATGTCTACACTACAGTCTTAAGTTGACCTATGTCAGGTGGCTGATGTCCACACTACCCTCCTTCTGTCGGAGGGGCACGTCCTCGCCAGGAGCACTTCCACTAGCTGAAGAGGGGAAGTGTGGGGGGCTGAGAGCCAGGGTTCTCAGCTCCATGCAGCTCCACCCACCCCGCCCCAGGAGCCCAGCTGTTCCTGGGGCTTCTCACCTTCCTAATCCCAGCCGGAAGTTCAGGGGGGCGGGGGAGGGTGGGCAGGTGTGGCAACCACTGTAGGCCAAAAACCTAATGGAAAGAAATTGTCTCAAGTAAAATTGTACTCCATTTTGCTTATTTTGCTTTATATTCCATTTTGCTAGCTTTGAATTAGTAAGAAGAAATTGTTCTGAGTTCCTTCTTTACAGATTGTGTTAATGATTGTTTTCAGAAGGATAGAAGTTTTATGGCTGTAATTGCTTTATTTACTGTGTGGTGTGAGTGAAGAATGTCTGGTAATTAACTAAAAAAGGACAGCCAGCTAGGCCGGATGATCAAGAAGGGAGGGAGGAGTCGAGAGGCACCAACTTTCACCCAGATGGCAGACTGACAACCCTACAGCAAAGGCAGACACCCCAAGGACAAGATAAAGAGTGAAGCCAGAGGGACGAGATAAGAAACAGCTGCAGATAACTCCCAGTAACAACTCAAATCATGGTGACTGGAGCAACCTTGAACAGCTCTGGTGTAACAAAGCAAGGTCCAGAGACTTGTATGGGAACTTAATACTACAAAAGAAGGGTGTATTGCCATGAGTCTTGGGGTTCGTTCTGAATCAACATCGGAGCTTCGAACTCTTTTGACAGAGACCCAGCTCCCCTCCCTCGTGTGCAGTTTTAGCTGGCCACTGGAACTGACAGAGCAACACTAAGGACTGGTAACTATAAGATCCAGCTACAAAACCTTTTGGGGGATGTGTGTGTGTGTGAGAATGGAAGCATATGCCGATTTCAATGCTTAAATTGTACTCTCAGTAAATGCGGTGTATTGCCTTATCCCCTTTAAAAAGATTCTGTGTGCTCCTTATAAGCATAACACCACCAGGGGCTTCTTGCCTCTCGTGGGGAAATCAGCACCCAGATTACAGTTGGCTGGCGTGCTCCTGGTGGGGAGCAGGGAGCAGGGAGCCAGGACCCCGGGGCAGCTGGGCTTCTAGTGGGAAGCAGGGGTCCCAGTAGGGAGCCCAGGTGGAAGCCCAAGCACAGGCGCTGGAGTGGAGACTTAGCTGGGGAGCCAGGAGCCAGCTTTCTTGTCAATTTTATGGCTCCAGCGGAACCATAAAATTGACAAGCCAGCCAATATAAGGAACGTAGTGTCTACACAGACACTGTGTCACCCTAACTACACCGACATAAGCCCAACGCCTCTCGTGAAGTTGGAATTATTGTCGGTGTAGTAGGGCACTTACACTGGTGGGACAAGGCTGTCATGTAGACGCTGATGTAGTTAGGTCAACATAAACTGCCTTATGTCGACCTAACTCTGTAGTGTAGACCAAGCCACAGCTTTCACTTTAAAAAAAAAATCTCTAGCTGTTCTGGCTGTAACAAACAGTGAGCAGGGGGGCAAAATACCTAACTGGCTTCAGAACTGTGCCTGAGAAGTTTATGGAGGAGCTGGTACGATGAGACGGCCTACAATAGCATGTAGCCGATTTGCGACTGCCAGCAGCAAATATCCCCAACGGCTGGAGACGGGACACCAGATGGGGAGGGTTCTGAGTTACTACAAAGAATTATTTCCTAGGTGTCTGGCTGGTGGGTCTGGCCCACATGTTCAGGGTCTAACTGATCACCATATATATATTGGGAAGGAATTGTCCCCCAGGTCAGATTGGCCGAGACCCTGGGGTTCTTTCGCTTCCTCTGCAGCATGGGGCACGGGTCACTTGCTGGTTTGAACTAGTAAAAATGGTGGGTTCTCTGTAATTTGAAGTCATTAAACCATGATTTGAGGACTGCAGTAACTCAGCCAGAGGCTAGGGGTCTATTGCGGGTGAGGTTTTGTGGCCTGCAATGTGCAGGAGGTCAAACTAAGAAACTTAAGAAATGTTTGAAAAAAAGTTTCAAAAGTGTGGAAATATTTTGTTTTGCCATTTTCTAAATGAAATATTCCAGTTTCCAGTTCAAAACAATGGTTTGTTTAGAAATTTAAGCTAATTATAGTTTATAAAAGTATAAATGAAAAATGGTTGAAATTAAAATCAAACATTTGAAATGATCAAAGAAAAAAACTTGGAGTGACCCAAACTGACTTTTTTCTGTTTTTTTTTTTTTTTCCCACCCAGTTCACAAAAATTTTCAAGATTTTGACTTTTTGTCCTGACTGAGGATGGAAAAATATTTTTGAAATCAAAAATTTTCCACGAAACAGGAAAACCGTTTCCCAACTAGTTCTAGTCTGTCCAAGCTATAAAATCCCAGCTTCATCTGAGAAGAAAAGAACATGATTCCATCCTGGCCTCTTTGGGTACACAGAATCATAGAATCATAGGATATCAGGGCTCAAAGGGACCTCAGGAGGACATCTAGTCCAACCCCCTGCTCAAAGCAGGACCAATCCCCAACTAAATCATCCCAGCCAGGGCTATGTCAAGCCTTAAAAACTTCTAAGGAAGGAGATTCCACCACCTCCCTAGGTAACGCATTCCAGTGCTTCACCACCCTCCTAGTGAAAAAGTTTTTCCTAATATCCAACCTAAACCTCCCCCACTGCAACTTGAGACCATTACGCCTCGTTCTGTCATCTGGTACCACTGAGAACAGTCTAGATCCATCCTCTTTGGAACCCCCTTTCAGGTAGTTGAAAGCATCTATCAAATCCCCCCTCATTCTTCTCTTCCGCAGACTAAACAATCCCAGTTCCCTCAGCCTCTCCTCATAAGTCATGTGTTCCTGTCCCCTAATCATTTTTGTTGCCCTCCGCTGGACTCTTTCCAATTTTTTCACATCCTTCTTGTAGTGTGGGGCACAAAACTGGACACAGTACTCCAGAGGAGGCCTCACCAATGTCGAATAGAGGGGAATGATCATGTCCCTCGATCTGCTGGCAATGCCCCTAATTATACAGCGCAAAATTCCATTGGCCTTCTTGGCAACAAGGGCACTCTGTTGACTCATATCCAGCTTCTCGTCCACTGTACCCCTTAGGTCCTTTTCTGCAGAACTGCTGCCGAGCCATTCGGTCCCTAGTCTGTAGCGGTGCATGGGATTCTTCCGTCCTAAGTGCAGGACTCTGCACTTGTCCTTGTTGACCCTCATCAGATTTCTTTTGGCCCAATCCTCTAATTTGTCTAGGTCCTTCTGTATCCTATCCCTACCCTCCAGAGTATCTATCTCTCCTCCCAGTTTAGTGTCATCTGAAAACTTGCTGAGGGTGCAATCCACACCATCCTCCGGATCATTAATGAAGATATTGAACAAAATCGGCCCCAGGACCAACTCTTGGGGAACTCTACTTGATACCGGCTGCCAACTAGACATGGAGCCATTGATCACTACACGGTGATAACAAATCAGCAGCACAGCCAATGCTGGCCCAGATCAGCTGCCTTGGGCTTGCAGGGCTCATGCTGAAGAGCTATAAAATTGCAGTGTAGACACTCGGGCTTGGGCTGGAGCTTGGGCTCTGAGACCCCCATGACGAGGGAGGGTCTCACAGCCTGGGCTCCAGCACTAACCTGGATGTCTACACTGCAATTTTATAGCCCCACTGCCTGAGCCAGGTGACCCGGGCTCTGAGACTCAGTGCCACGGGTCTTTTATGGCAGTGTAGACAAGACCTCAGAGACTTGTTTCATTTCCAGAGAGGGTACAGTGGGTTGGATCCTCAGCTGGTGTCATCCAGCCACAGCTACAACTTGCCCCAGCCAAGGACCTGGCTCAACATTTCTTTTTTAGACCAAAGTGTTAATAAAATATGGGGAGATCCTTACGCTTTCACACTGGCATTGAATATTTTCCACCGATCTCACAGCTCTGAAGAGTTCTCATGCCTGAGCTGTCCTTCAGTGTTGCGAAAGAGTAAGTCCCACAGGAGTGAATGCCTCAGGCAGCCATTTTGAAAAAACAGGTCAGGATTATTGGTACCACACACTTCCAGGATAAAGACGACCTGAAAATTATAAACAAGTTATGATTTTCCATTGAATCCATCTGAACTTTAAGATCCTTGGTTTTCTTGTGTTACTTCAATGAACAATAGGGCCAAATTCTGCAGCCAACACTTGCAGAGTTGAAACTCACCTTCCAGCAGCCATCATTTTGCTTCCCCCCACCCCGCCCAAAAAATGTCAAACTCTTTATGGCCAGTGTCTGGATAGAATGATTTCATACGGTCTTCGTTTTCCCCTGATCGTTCAAAAAATACAAGAGGGCAGAAGTCACGAATAACAATGTCACGGGTTTATGATGATTATTTATTACCTTTACAGCACCCCAATGCCTCGTCTCCACTTCTTTATGGCATATACAGTTTCATCGAACACCACTTGTTGTGTGGAGAACCACAGCAGTTGATTTGGCGTTCGGGTCTGTTTCTTTCTGGGCACTTTCTGTGCTGTCTGCTCCCTAACAGTCACAGAATAAGAACAACAGAAGTTTTACTGCAAGTACTTGTTTTTTTAAAAAAAGAAGTCGATAATAATAAGAAAATAGCACACACATAGCTCCAAGCTCTTTCCGACCCTCTTGCTCCATTAAAAATGTTTGAAAGAAAGTACATTTCATAGCCCGTGAAGGATGACAAGTGTATTTTACCCTGTGAATTTTCTTTCTGATGGGCTGGGTGGAATGGATGCTGTTTCCCTTTATGATAGTTATTTTCTACCACTTGTGGCCAATCCTTTTTATTTTATATAGAAAATGTATGTTTCTGAGTCTTTATTTTTTTATGGTCGTCGATTTTGTGGGGTGTGATTTAAGCAAGTGAAAGTGAGCTCCCCATGCAATGCCGTGGCCAAGAAGGGGAATACTGAGTTGGAGTAAAGAGGCGATATTACATCTGCAGATGGCACTGGTGAGACCCTTACTGGAAAGCGGGGTCCAGTTTTGGTGTCCACACCATAAAAAGGAAGTTGGAAAATCGGAAAGGGTTCATAAAAGGATGACTTGGAAAACCTGTCTTACAGCGAGGGTCTTAAGAAGCTCCATCTAGTTGGCTTACCAAAGACGATTAAGACTTTATCATGGTCAATGAGTGCCTATATTCTGATATTAGAGGACTCCCTAATCTAGCAGACAGACACAGCAAGATTCAATGGCTGGAAGCTGAAACTAGATAAATTCAAACTGGAAATAAGGTACATGTTTTTTAATAGAGAGGGTAATTCATCATTGGAACAACTTACCAAGCAGTGGATTCTGCATCACTTGAAGTCTTTAAAATCAAGAGTGGATGTTTTTCTAAAAGATACGCTTTTGCTCAGCAAAAAGTCATGTGGCTTGATATGGGAAATACTGGGGGGAAATTACATGGCCTTTGTTATGCAGGAGGTCAGAGGAGATGAACATTACGGTCCCTTCTGGCTTTAGGATCTATGAACTTCTGTAGAAAGGTAATATGGCAGCCCTGGCTGGTTGCACAGATGCACTTTGAAACAAATTGATGCCATTATAATAATGTCTTCCCCCACCACCGCCACCAAATACTTTGAGGAAAGGGAAAAGAAAATATATTTGTGGAGATTTTCCTCCAAGTTAAATCAAGTAAACCAAGCTGTGACACTGCATCATGGTTTAGAATAATCAGCAGCTCATCTTTGTGTACACTATTGTATTGGAAGGGCTCAGAGTCCAGCCACTTATCTTTAAACCAACACGTTTTGATGCACATGAAGGCCTGATTTCTGCGGATGGGGGAAAGAATATAATCAGCAGATGGCGTATGAGATCTTGTCATCTTCTATGTACTGGCCCATTCAGAGAATAAGGAATCTTAAATGAAAATAACCACTACTTAAATACCACCTGTCATAAATATAAAGGAAAGGGTGACCACCTTTCTGTATACAGTGCTATAAAATCCCTCCTGGCCAGAGGCAAAATCCTTTCACCTCTAAAGGGTTAAGAAGCTAAGGTAACCCCGCTGGCACTTGACCCAAAATGGCCAGTGTGGGGACTAGATTCTTTCAAATCTGGAGTGGGGGGAACAAAGGGTTGGAGCTGTCTGTGTGATGTTTTTGCCGGGAACAGATCAGGAATGCAAGCCTTACAACTCCTGTAAAGTTAGTAAGTAATCTAGCTAGAGAATGTGTTAGATTTTCTTTTGTTTAATGGCTTGTAAAATAAGCTGTGCTGGAGGGAATGTAAATTCTGGGTTTTGTGTCTTTTTGTAACTTAAGGTTTTGCCTGGAGGGATTCTCTGTGTTTTGAATCTGATTACCCTGTAAAGTATTTACCATCCTGATTTTACAGAGGTGATTCTTTTACCTTTTCTTTAAATAAAATTCTTCTTTTAAGAACCTGATTGATTTTTCATTGTTCTTAAGATCCAAGGGTTTGGGTCTGTGTTCACCTGTACCAATTGGTGAGGATTATTATGAAGCCTTTCCCAGGAAAGGGGGTGTAGGGCTTGGGGGGGGGGGATATTTTGGGGGAAGATGTCTCCAAGTGGGCTCTTTCCCTGTTCTGTGTTTAAAAAGCTTGGTGGTGGCAGCATACTGTTCAAGGACAAGGCAAAGTTTGTACCTTGGGGAAGTTTTTAACCTAAGCTGGTAAGAATAAGCTTGGGGGACCTGCATGAAAGACCCCCTATCTGTACCCTAGAGTTCCGAGTGGGGAAGGAACCTTGACACCACCAGTGTGGGAATTCTGTTTTAGCTCAAAATGGTTTTAGAACTAGAAAACCAGAATTCCACTAATAGTTACTTAAGGGCAAATGTGTAAGTGTGGAATTTATCTAGTAATTGTGTCTGTTGCCCATGGATTTGTTAGTGAGTCCTGCTTGGATGTCAATTTTGAGCCAAAAACTTTAACTCTAGTTCTGTTTGCAAACCCATTTCTACCCTCTTTCTCTCTCTTTCTTCTGAGTAAATTCCTACTCCATTTTAACAACCTCTTGTTTTAATTGATTGCTCTTCAGCGTATTAAGAATAAAATATCATAGCAACTGGATTTCTGCTTCTTTTCCCTCCTATTATTACTAAAACAGTTAGTCAATTTTTCAGCATGCATTAATGTTGACTTTAATGAGAGTAGTAATTTATATAGAACAAAAGTATGCTGTACTTTACTTTTCAAGTTACTGTTGAAAATTTAAACCCTTTGCCAATTGGAAATTTGGAAGTCATGCTGCACAAATTCCTTTTTCAAGGGTGCAAACATATTCTTGCACCTGCAAAATGCACGGTGGAATCAATTCTGAGTAACAGTGACTCTAGATCCCCACATCTGTGCTTACAGTCCGGTAGTTTAAGGGTGCCAGAATTCATAGTTTTGTTCAGAATCTAATTGCAGGTAGGAAAAATATAGTCCCAAGTTTTGCAGGCAGAAAAAGATAAGTGCCGGGGAAAAGTGAGGCCGTCCTCCTGAAAATGTGAACCCCCATTCTATTCCACCCTTGAGTCATCAGTTGGGCACCTGCTTACAACCCTTATGGGAGTAAGTCCTGTAGCAAAAGTCACAGTCGGTGGTCTGTGTATCTGAAGTACTTATGGCTTCCCTTATTAGAACAGACGAGTGCCTCGCAAGTTTTAATGTATTTAAAGTGCAACACCCAGGGTCTTGACCTTTATAGTCTGGCATCGGGCACATGACATAGATCAGGGTCAGATCACAGCATCATGGTCACCAGTGGCCAATGCCAACCCAATGTGTATCATTCCTCATTCCCTTAAAATCCCTATCTGTGTCCACAGTAAGACCACATTACCAGCACGGCTTGGTTCTTCGATCCAGCCAGCCAGCAATTTCAGAGAAAATGGGTTCACGATCTCTACAGGATTTATAGCACAGGGGAGAGGTTCTTTGGCAGATGGGCTCCTTCTCATGCCATTGCTCGATGTAGCTACAAACCCTTAATGAGTTCACAGCCCCTGGGAAGATGCTGAAATCAGCACCAAGCAGTTCTGTGGCATCATGCCATAATGAACCCCTCAGTGCTGTCAGTCTGGGAAGGCAGGAAGTGTACCCAGGAGATAAGCAAGTTAATTAAGCATGGGGCTATAGGACAACCATGTCCTGCTGGTCCATGGCCCAGTGAAGGGTATAGGAGGCCATGCCAATTATGATATTTAATGGAGTCTAAACATCACAGTGTACAGTTACTCCTGGTTTACAACACTGCAACAGGAGAACAAGGTCCTAGGTCTTTTCATCTCTAACTTCTGTGCACTGAACTGAGATCGCCAACTGGCATCTCATAGCCAGCCAAACAGCCGTCAGATGGTGATTACTTTTGGTCACCACCACATTTGACCTAGAGCTGAAAAAGCCTGGTATCCGAACAGCAGCCAGTCCCTTCAACTCGCCAGTCCCCCTCAACCTTCTTTGAACGTCTTTCCCCCCCGCCCATGAAATCAGACATCCAGATGTCAAAACCTAGACAGAGATGAGAGACAAGAAGGGCCAGACCCTCAGCCGGTATACGTCGGCCGAGCCTTGTCTCCAACAGAGCTCTGATATTTCACAGCAGCTGAGGAAGAATGCCTGGCACCAAAATGCCTATTTATGAACGCGCATTAAGTAAAGTAATTCAGAGCATGAGCTCTTCTGATCGGAGGCTGAAACCATTTTCCACTGGAACGTCGCCTGGTAAGTGCTTCACCTGTTCAGTGACCCCCAGACCACTGTTGCCAACAACTTTTCCTGCTGAGAAACTAAGCCAAGTTCCCCTCCAGCACCTGGATTGGCTATAGCAGTACTGTGAACCTATTAAATTGCTGTTGGCTCCAGTGAGCCCAAGGGATTCAATTTAGTGACGAACACACACATTTACTGACACAAATTCTCCCTGCCTTGGAGGCCTCTGGCTTCAATGGCCTTCACAGAGTCATGGACTCCAAGGTGAAAACGGACCAGTATGGTCATCTAGTCTGTCCTCCTGCATCACACAGGCCGTAGGAGCTCCCTGTATTAATGATACCTGCAACAGACCTGTGCATCTTCCAAGGGCAAAGATTTAATGAAACAAATAAATGAAATGAAAGGTGTCCTAGAGATGACAACTGCTAGCCTGCTTGTCCCATATATTCACCCTTGGAGGGCCTGATCCAACCCTGTGGAAGCCTATAGGACAGTGGTTCTCAGCCTTTCCTGACTACTGTACCCCTTTCTGGAGTCCGAAGCCTGAGCTTTAGCTTCGCAGGGCCCCCTGTGGCATGGGGCCCCAGGCAATTGCCCTGCTTGCTACCCCCTAACACTGGCCCTACACTTGCGACTCCCCCTAAGCCCATCCTGTGACCAAGGCTGGCCATAGACCATAGTCTTTGGTGTCCTCCTGCCATTTTTTTAAACTTTTGAATTCCTTATTTTGTATTGCATTTGTAACCCATTTCATGACTTTGATGCATGATTTATCCCTGTCATATAAGACGATAAATTTGCACACTAGGATCTGTAAATCTATATTTATTCATGCCATATATAAGCTGTGGCAAATTGCTGGCACCATTATGATGGGTCCCACACTTCCTCTTCTTGTGTGGGGGGTTCAGGGTGCAGTTTCCTGCCCCTGAACTAGGGTATCTACTGTCCCGCTAGTAACCCAGAGAAGGGTAGTGGAGGGGGAGGGACCCGGGCTTGGCCTCTACTCTGGGTCCCAGCCCAGGGGCCCAAGGGATAGTTGCAAACCACTTGAACTCGTGTTTCCTTCCCCTGGGCTACTTCCCTCTCCTGCTCTTCAGCTTGTGGGGCTTCCTGCCCTCTCTCTCTCTCTGCACAAGCCGGTTGTCTCTTTACCTAGGGTCTTGGTCTTCTAGCGAGCCACGGCACTTCTCCAAACTCTCCTCTACTTCAACTCCTTCAAACTGCTCTCTGCTCCAACTCCTTCCCCTGGCTGATTGAAGCAGGGGGGTTTTATCAGGTGACTGGCTTCAGGTGCTCTAATTGACTTTAGGTGCTTTTAATTACTCTATAGAAACCTTTCTTCCCTCTATAGGGAATAAGGCTTCTCCTCATCCTGGGACTTACATATCTCTCCTATATCACTCTCCTGCGCCTTCTGGCCATGCTGTATCACAAAGCAAATTTAAAAAATAGTTTCCTCTAAGCTTATAGAAACTTTTTAATTTTAAGAATAACTTAAATGTACTAACATCAAAAAATTGAACTGTGCACCAACATTGGTTGGACCAATATTATATAGTGTTACAGTAGGTGACAGCCTTAGATTGTTAACCCTAGTCCTCTAGCCCCGCCCTGCCTTATATACCTGCGAGGGCCACGGAGGGGTGGGAGGACTCAGGGCTCTGGCCAGCCCAGGGCTCCTCCAGCTGCAAGAGGGTGAAGGGGGATCAGGGCTCTGGCGGGGCGGAGCGGGGGGGCAGGGCCTTAGGCAGAAGGTCTAGCCTCCCTGAAGTGGGGGTCCACCTGCTGCCCATGTTAATACCCAATATTCCATGATCCACTAGGAGTCTGCAATGAATGCTTGGAAGCAAAGCTCAGAGTTGAAGATCTCAGGGCACGTCTTCACTACAGAGCTAAATTGGCACTGCTGCAATCGATGCACCGGCATCAATTTAGCAGGTCTGGTGAAGACATGATAAATCAATGGGAGAGCGCTCTCCCGTCGATTTCTGCTCTCCACCTCCCCGAGAAGCGGAAAGTAAGTTGGCGGGAGAGTGTCTCCCATCAACACAGCGTGGTGTAGACACCGTGGTAAGTGGATCTAGCTACATTGACTTCAGTTACGTAATTCACATAACTGGTGTAGTGTAGCTTAGATCAATTTATCACAGTAGTGTAGACCGGGCTTCAGACTCCATTAAGGGTATGTCATAGAATCACAGAAGATCAGGGTTGGAAGAAACCTCAGGAGGTCATCTAGTCCAACCCCCTGCCCAAAGCAGGACCCATCCCCAACTAAATCAACCAGACGTGACTGCAGCTCATAAAGACACACTCAAGTTAGTTTTAATCTGGGTAGCTCAGGTGCCAGAACCTGAAGCCATAGCAGTATGTGTTGTACAAACCCACCCAGAAACCTGAGTAATTCCTGGGGAGACAAGCCCATGGTGCCACGGCTTCATTGCTCCAATCCCACACTCACTGAGCCCTGGTCTATACTACAGAGTTAGGTCGACGCAAGGCAGCTTACGTCAACCCAACTCTGTAAGTGTCTACAGTAGAATTCTGCTCCCTCCAACCTAACTCGCCCGCTACACCAACTTCATTACTCCACCTCCGCCAGAGGCGTAGAGCTTAGGTCAACGTAGTTAGGTCGACGCAGTGTCGCAGTGTCCCGGTGGGTATTCTACTGGTGACGTGAGTGCAATGCCATGCGTATCCCATATGCCCATGCACCACAGAATGAATTCTGCCAATGCCAACCAGTCACAAATCTTGAGTCAAACCCCCGCCCCTTCAAAATACCATGCGATTACGAAGCTTCCTGATTTAATTTTCATTACTTCCCCCGCAATCACAAGGGGCAGAAACATACTTATTTTTGTGGTGAAAGCTTTCGTAATGTCACCACCGGAGCTCCAAAAGGTGCAGCTTTTGAGGAAAACACCCAATATCACAAATAAAATTCACAAGAACGGACAGCACTGAGTGGCTCCAGCACAAAGGTTAGCTTTCCTCCTTCGTCCGTTTGGTCTGAATGCATTGCTTTTGGAAGTGAAAAGTTGCTGGAGCCAAGTGGAGTAACCCTACCCCACACAATTCTGCTAATCCCTCTCAGTTCTGAGTTGGAACACCCCCTTCCTATCCCAGTCTTTGGCTCCTGGACATAATTCACAAGGACTCCTAGTTATTTTTGCTGATACAGACTAACACGGCTACCACTCTGAAAATCTAAATTCTACCCATGTACCTCAAACCTGACCTGTGTCTCTCCTCTGCTATTCCAGTCCTGCCTCCCCCCACCCGCCCCATAGCTTTGCCTCTAAACCTGACCTGCAACCTCCATCGTCCTGCTATTCCAGTCCCATTCCCTGTGGCGCATTTCCTTCTGTCTAAAATACCTTATATACATGACTGTCATGTCAGTGAAATGTGACCAAAAATAACCGACAGCTGTGCCCATCAAACAGATGCTAATGAACTTCCAGACAATAAAATTATATGGGGCTCTCTATTTTTTCCTACTTCTTTCATCGTTCTCCCCAGGAGCTGACTTTATGGAATTACTGCAGGAAGTTACAGATGCCTGAATAAATAGGGAACGGACAATCCTTGACGAGGCTAGCAGGTTGCTATATACCGTCATCTTTCATGTACTGTGCCATAAGCTTTGCTTTAGGCACCTGTTCTAAACAGACAGGAATCACAATGAGCCCCAGATGGAGTTAGCCCTAACCGCAATGAACAGGGGTTGTAACGTCAAAGAGAAAAATCCTGGAAGCAAAGTTATTTTTCTCCCCCTCCTGCTTTTACCTCCTGTCCCACTGTTACGGTCCTACAGAAGCCTTGTTGCTGGCTGGGGATATATGTGGGCAAGTTTGCTGGTCTCTCCTTGTGGGTCCACGTCTGCTTCTGTTCAACTCTGTGGCAGTTTGACCACTAATTTCATTGGGAGCAGGGTCAAACCCTTTTGTTATGTCTAACTTGTGGTGGGCAGTGATCACACAGTGTTGAAAGGCACAGACCCCAATACCACCTAACTTAGGGTGATTTCTTCTGCTCCATTGACCTGATTGTGTATGAATTATAGTGATTCCCTCAGAATTCCCAGTTATCACTCTGAGATTTGACAGCTTCTTGTCCCCAGATCAGGCCCAGCATTAGGAAGAGGGACAACACACCTGATCTGCTGTTCCCGTCGAAGTCAACAGCTATGCCCATCAAACTGATGCCTACATATTCAGGAGTCCACCAGAATTTCACATACTTTGCTGAAGTCACTGGAGGACTGGATAGCTTAAGGCATTGGTCATGGGCAATAGAGCATTTCTCCACTAATTGGATCACTTAAGCGGAGGCAACCTCCCATGTCCTCTCAGCCCCCTTGAAGAACACTAAGGGATCCAGCTGACGCGACCAAGGGTGCAGAGAAATGTTACTGAAACTCGCTGCCAGGGCGTGGGTAACTGCGCAGCCCCACATGGAATTTGGAATGGGGATTTTTTTCGCCTCTACATTGTCATCCTAAAGGAGCAACATGGGCCAGGTTTTTGAGGGAGCTCAGTACGTTGCGTGAACGATGGGTGATGAGCTCTGTGGAAAGTCTGGCCAAAGGTGTCACACTGGGAGGAGCCGGGTGCTGGGCATGTTTGAAATCAGACATCTGTTTGGGTGCCTACATGGGAACTGAGCTTTTGAAAATCTGGCCTTAATTGTGGCTGAGCACGTGAAAAACCAGGACCTGAGCTTTGCCGGAGAATCAGTCCCATGTCCCAGCAGGTAAGTAGACTGGAAGCTGGTTAAGAGGGAGAGCTGCTTGGATAAAAAGTGAGGGAGGATTTGATAGCAGCCTTCAACTACCTGAAAGGGGGTTCCAAAGAGGAGGGAGCTCGGCTGTTCTCAGTGGTGGCAGATGACAGAAATGGACCAATGGTCTCAAGTTGCAGTGGGGCAGGTCTAGGTTGGATATTAAGAATCACTATTTCACTAGGAGGGTGGTGAAGCACTGTAATGGGTTACCTGTGGTGGGGGGTGGAATCTCCTTCCTTAGATGTTTTCAAGGCCTGGTTTGACAAAGGGGGGTGAAGTGGGCTCCCACAAAGTTCTTCACACCATTGAATGCCCATATTATTGTCTCAGAGTGGTGTTAGGTACGGAATTTGTCTGTCTTAAACAATAGGCATGTATTAAAGAAAACAGCTACTAGCTACAGACATAAGCAAGCCTTCACAAAGCCCTGGCTGGGATAATTTAGTTGGGGATGATCCTGCTTTGAGCAGGGGGTTGGACTAGATGACCTCCTGAGGTCCTATGATTCTATAATGGATCAGATCTTATGGCAGCTGTGTGTCACAGGGGCGGCCCAGAGCATTCAGAGTAAACTGGCCCATTTTGTCTTGTTTCATTCTGCCCAGTTGTGATTCTCACCTGGCCTTTCACAAAACAAACACAGCTGAAGACTGAGGGCTGCAAAGACTGCAGTCAGGTGGGCTGCTGTTGGCATGCGAAGAGCACAGAAATAAAGCAAATTAAAGGAGGCAGGAGAGGGCAGCACCAATAAGAGTGGGAGAAAAAAATAATAACAGCGATTAAATGGGCTGAGAATAAGCAGGACCCAGGCTATCAGGCAAGCCCAGCTCAGACTGTATCACATAAGCTGTTTCCACAAGGTGATCAAAGCCACTAACCCAAAAATGCTCCAAACTAACCTCACAACAACACATTGTGCTACAAATGGACTTTATTCAAAAGCACGATCTGGAGCCCGGCGGCAGCAGATGGCATTTGCTTGAGAGCAGCCGAGCATACCCGCTGCTAGACAATGTGGGGAACCGGCGCAAAGCGACATCGATAACGGGACAAGATAGAAGGGGAATGGGTTCTTTTCCAGATTCCTGCGTTATTCCACTGGGCGGCTGACCAAGGTCCAAAAACAGCCCAAAGGACAGCACAACCCATACCTAATACCTGGAACGGGGAGGTGGAAGGACCAGAGGATGCTCCTGTGGACGCACGGGGGAGAAGCCCCCTACCGCCAGTAACAGAATAAATGGACATTGTGCAGCACCCCACGCACAGCTTTACTTCCTTCCCGCCTGCCCCCTGGTGCCTTCTGCACAGACCGATGGCTCCTTGCCCCACCCTGTAAAGAGAGTGGCTTCTAGACTCGTTAGCACACCCTGACGCACCAAAGTAGCAGCCTCCAGACTCACTGACCTGACCCTAGCTCCTGGCCTGCCTGATATTCAAAGGGCTGGTTTTTGTACTCAGAAAAGAGCCCTGACCCTGCAAGTCACGTGATGCCAAGCATCCCTGAGCCATAAGGCACCCAGAATGAGTCTCACTCGCCAGAGACGGTTTCTAATACCAAGGTGGCCTTGGCATTCTTGGCAACGGGAATCCCTTTTGGCAAGACGGTGGGAAACCTCCACATTGGTACACTTGGCACCGATGGCCCTCAGGAGAGGGGCTAAGGGCTGGATGGGATCACAGAGACTCTCCTTTCTGGAGGGTTTGGGTGCATTGACTGGGTTGTCCGGAGAAGGGGGGAGCATCCGTTGCTTCTGCCCACACCCTACCTACCCCACAGGTAACTGGGAGGAGTTCGGTCTCTGTCAATCCGGAATATTTCTTCGTCACCAGACACACTTTAAAACACATCCCGCTGGGCAGAGTTCAGTTCAAGTTAGTGTTCCCGGACCTCCCATGGCTGCCGAGGGACAAAACACATGGGTTGGAGGATGCAGAGAGGGGCTGTGCCAGGCAGGTCATTTTGGAATGTTTTGCTGACGCACAGAGTGAGTCTTCTCTCTGGCTCCACGACAGACTGTGTAGAAGGTATTCTCCGACCTCCTCTTCCAAGTCAGCACTACCACTGAGGCATGACATCGTCCGGGAACAACACACACCACGGGGAGCACAAAGGGGTCCATGGAGAGGGCTATAGCACAGGAAAAATCAGTTCTACTCCCAGTTCCCCGCTATGTAAGTCCCTTCAGGCAAGTCCCTTCCTCTCTCTATGCCTCTGTCTTATGATGGCCCACGTCTTCAACCCAGGCCCGGGAGTCCCCCGACAGCTGCTGCATCCTGGCCTCCACCCACTGTCTGCTGAAACCTGGTGGGCCAACGAGCTAGTAGGACAATAGCCTCAACCAAGGTACCACCGCCGGAAGCCCGTAGAGAGAACTATCCGTAGTCCTCCTGAATGGAGCTCGTGGACCATTGGTGGTTCGCGGACCACAGTTTGAGAACCTCTGATCTACACTAACTGCAGCTCACTCTGCAATTGACATTTTATTATTAAGGACCCTCGGCCTTCTATGCTTCACTGTGTCGCTAATAAAGAGGGCATCCTTCACCGATGCTGGACTTTCTCCCATGTGGCCACATTGCACTGAATTAACTTTCCATGGAATTCAGAAACATGCGGCCAATTCTTGGGCCCAGTGAATGGTTCATGTTCTGATGGCAGAGACTTGCCGTGATTGATTTCCTGTCCCATTCTCCCACTGCTTGGGCTGGGAGATTTACAGCTGTTGGATGACGGATTAAAATCCTTGCTGCCTTCAGTGAGTATAAAATGTAATTGTGCAGTGAAAGAAGGCAGGGTAAGGCCACCACTACCAATGTATAACAGGGGCTGCTGTCCCTTTAAGAACAGCACCCGTTCCGGGTTTCAGCCCCGGATGGAGGAACCCCATGAGAGGCAATTCCCATGGCTAATGAGAGTTGTGGGCCTTGCAGCAATGCACACTGCAAGGTCCCTATAGCCCCAGTCCCTTTCCCAGCATACACTGCTGCAAAGCTAAACCCTTCCATTACCCGTGCAAACTACAGCTCCCAGAATTCCTCTGTCCAAGGGGGAAACCATGAACAGGGCCCAGCTGGAGCTGAATCTGGTCTTTAAAGGGCCAGAATGCCTTGTAACATGCGGCTACAAATCCCCCCTGAGGAGTGTAAGGTGTGGGATACTGGCTACCCACATGCAAGGGGCCTCTCTGTGCTGTCTCCTCTGCTCTCATACACATGCCTAAGAGAAACCGAAGCATAGCCCGCCACGGCCAGCACATGCCTGGGGGCTACGTTTTCAGAAGCACAGTGTCCCTTTGGTGGCTGCAGCTGGCGCTCACATTCTTTGGCACCAACCAGGACGACTGAACAGGCAGCTTGCTATATAGCTCCTCCCATGTGTACCCAATTATCAATGCGCTGTTGAATCTGAGACGAGAGCTGCGTATTGTTCACTTTTTCAAATTGCAGGAAGACCTGATACACTTTGACTCTAAAGGAGAAGCAAGCCATCTTACAATAAACCCTTCTTTGCTCACCCGGGTGGTCGCGCTTTTTGTACCATGCCTTCAGGACTGAACAAGTCCTTCCCGCTGGCTTCTATTCTGTTCCGTGTAGGTGCTTATAAATGCTTCCATCACCGTAGGATCTGGGCACCATCCAGAATTGCATTAAGTGACCTGACTCGAACGCATCTAGTTTAATGTATACCCACTCACTCTCCTTTGGGATACGGAGTGCTGAGACCACTTACACTCCAGCTTCTGGGCCAAATTCTATTGGAAGTGCAAGCAACACTACTGAAGTCAACGGGGTTGCACACCTTAACTCCAGATGTGGCTATGATTCTGCTTCTCATTTACACTAAGGCCCCTTTACGCTGCATTGGGAGCCCAAAAAGGTTAATACAGAGTGTGTAACTTACATTGATTCCATCCATAGATCCCAAAGTATTTGATCGAGGAGGTCAGCATCATTGCATTTTAAAGATGGGGAAACTGAGGCACAAAGAGGCGACATGACTAGCCCCAGGTCACCAGAAGGACAAGGAATAGAACCCCCCTCCCCAGAGTCTGGTCCAGCATTCTAGCCCTCAGGCCACAGCAGCGTGAAGGGACTGTGCTATAAATGAGAATCAACCCCTCTGTTTTTTAACATGTTAACTCCAGTAATGACCACACTATAAAGATCTGTCCCGAGAGAAAGGGACTTTAAAAAGGGGAAGACTGATTTTCTTGTACACACACTCCAACACAAACTCTATTTTTGGTGTTTTGGGTTAACCCCCAGGACTCTGTAGTATCGAAGCATTTTCCCCATCACTTAGGATTAGCATAGCAAGATCCTTAGGCCGGGTCATCACTTCAAAATTATGCCGGCATGAACATCACACACGCTAGGTGACATAGCTGTGCGAGTAAAATCCTGGGCAGAGGCAACTATGCCAACAGAAGAGCGTTTCTGTCTTAGCTAATGTGTTTGGGGAGGAGGGATTAGTATGGCAGCAGAAGACCTGTCAGCAAACTTTGCGTCTTACATGAGGGAGCTATGCCAGCATAGGCTCTGCAGTGCAGATACAGTCTTAGTGGACATCACGGCATTCTCACTTATTTTCTCTCACACACTCAGTTCAACAATGAATCCTGGAGATTCAGGCTTCCTCCCTCCTCTCCCAGACATAGCAAAGATAAGCCCATAATTGGTTATCATCGCAATACCAGTTCTTACAGAATTACAGGGCTGGATGGAGATTGTGAAAGTGAGCGGTGTTGTTAGCTGTCATGCAATACTAGCTTGTGCTGAATATCGGGATTTAAACCATATACAAAGGCTTCCTGCTATCAAGAACACATTCTACTGCCTTCGCGTAGAAACGAGCGCCCTCCTTTCACCGCTGGCAAAATCTCAGGCCCCATCTCCTGGAGTGAAATAATTTCTGGATCTGTTCCATCAACCTTTACTAGTCAATTTACCCAAACTTCATCCGAATTGGATTTCAGTAGCTCACTAACTGACACTTCGTCAGCACCTGATGTGACACTGACAACTAGGATTTCAGGCACCGGATTTAGATTTGTTTTTATAAAGTGTTTTTTCAAACGCTAACAGTGCACCCAGCTCCTGTGAAGTGCAGAGCACCCTCAGCTCCTCTTAGCTTCATGGGGGGCACATAGCACCTCCCAAAATATGCACGACCAATTGTAGCAGATACTGGGCCTGATCTGATCTCACTCACACCAGTTGCATGCTGATATAATAAATATTTAGCTCTTCTATAGCATTTTTCATCAATAGATCTGAAAGCACTTTGCAGAGGAGGTCAGTATTATTATCCCCACTTTACAGATGGGGAAATTGAGGCACGGTGAGATGAAGAGACTTGCTTAAGGTCACCAAGCAGACCAGTAGCAGAGCTAGGAATAGACCCCATGTTTCCTGAGTTTCTGTTCAGGCCGCTATCTGCTAGGCCATGCTACTGAAATCAGTTAAATTGCTCTTCCTGCCTTGTGAGATGAGAATCAGGCCAATTGTCTTGAAGAAGCAGCATTATTCGGTGGTCTGGTGGCTCAGCTGGGACTGGGAGACCTAGGTTCTACTGCAGACTTTGTTACCAGCCTTTCTTTGTGACCTTGGGCAAGCTGCTTTGTTTCTCTGTGCTTCTCTTTTCCCTCCCATCCTTCATCTGGCTGGTCTAGTCAGATTTTGAGCGCTTCAAGGAGTGTCTCACTATATATCTACAGAACTCACAGCTGCGGGATGTTACCAAGGCAAACAACTTACAAGATTCAAAAGATATTAGCCATCTATGAAAGAGGCTAGCTGGCAAAATCGCATGTGTTTACAAGGGCTATCACTCCTCATGCTTCAGGGCATAAAATGACCACCAGACGGGGTTAGCAAGAAATTGTTTCTCTGTATGTTTTAGTAATACAGTGTTAGGAGCATATGATAAGGGGAAGTGCATTATGATTTGCTGCAAAGCATCCACCAGTAACCAACGTCTAAGACAAGATACCTGAACTGATGGAGCCATTGGTCTGTTCTGCTATGAAACTCTTCTGTTCTTAGACTTTATCTTTAAGTCTTTATCTTAGACTTCTCTACGGGCCTATATATCTGTGTTACAGATACCATCACATCAGAGGCAGAGTTACAAGAAGATTCCAAGCTGAATTGAAGGAATTATCTTTGCCATATTCAGTAAGAGGCTAAGATGTGTCCAAGGCTTTAGCCTGGTGATGAGACATAGATAAGGTAACTTATGTACTGTATGTTGTGTGCAGGTCAGGGAACAATTGGGTTGTAATAGGATCCCCTGATACAGTTGTATCTGACAGACCATAAGGCAGAGGTTGTGCTACGAATGACCAAGACATGTCATGACATAAATCAGTGCATCATGATCACACTATGTCACTGCATCCCTTAAGGACAACATTGTGTCAGACCGAAAGATATTTTGGGATTGTTTTAATGCCATTATAAGCCCTACAGACAGAACATGGAGCAACCCTAAAGAATGGTCATTCCCTGTTTACTCTTCCCATCTACTTCTGCCCTGATGCCAGTTTGTTAACCACGCAGCTATGATGAAAGTTGGATCTGCTATGTGATGCCTAAGAAATCCAGCATGACAGAATCAAGTTTAAAAAGGATGTAAAAAGCTCCTGTTATCAGAAATGTATTTCAATGAGTATTTTCTGCTCTAAATGCAAAGGAGAATGGGACAACCATGCCAACTGGATACTTTGAAGCGCTCTGAGAGGTTTCAAAGCAGCCCCGGGTTCATCCGGCATTTGGGATACTTTGCTATAGCACCTGCAACTTAGTTTGCCCCCAGTTCAACTCTTGTGTCATTCATGCAGTTCAACCCCCAGGCCCTGGCCTCTCTCAGGATCCGACCACATTCGAGCGGGACGTGTTTTTCTAGCTCAGGTAGATATACGCACGCTGGCATCGAGCAAGCAAAAGCGCTAAAAACAGAAGCGTAGCTGTCGTGTCGCGGGCAGTGGGACAGCCTAGTCTCCCCAAGTACAATCCCGCGCCGGAACCGAGGTACTCGGGCAGCTACCCCATCACACCATCCACACCGCCATGGCTACACTTCTATCTTTAGCGCGCTAGCTTGGTCAAAGCTACACACCTTCGTCTACCCACGCTGGACATTTCACCCCCAGCTCGAATGTAGATATACCCATAGTAAGAATTTGGACCAGTGTCCATGGGCAAAATAACCCCATGCTCTGAGTGTCCCTAAACGCCTCTGGGACTCAATGTCAGGGGATGGATCACTCAGTAAATTGCTCTGTGCTGTTCATTCCTTCTGAAGCATTTGGCACCGGTCATTGTCAGAAGCCAGCATACTGGGCTAGATGGACCATTGGTCTGACCCAGGATGGCTGATCTTATGCCCCCCCTCCCCACCCCCCACACACTGCTGTGCTGTATTCTTTATACCAACTCTCAAACCCAGCTACATTTCACTAGTATTAGACCCAATACTCATGCAGGTCAACTGATTTCCATGGATATCTGATTGTCAGAGGCTGGCTGGCCCTTTAAGAGGAACCGGGCTCAGCCACGCCTGTAACGTAGAAGTTAACTCCCCGAGCTGATCCCAATCTGGATTCAAATACAATTAGTGATCCCCCCCACCCAGGTCCCAGCTGAGATTAAAGACCCCAGACTTAGATGCTGCCACCAGTCGGCACAGCCCATACCTCCAACACACCTGGACAGGTGAGGTCAGACGTTGCCTTCAAAAGTCTTCCCTGCCGCTTGTCTGGAGTCTCTCTCCACCCCCACTCTCCAGGCCAAAGACTGCAGATTGGTGCCCAGGGGGAAACTGAAGCCAAAGAGATGAGCGAGTGGGACTCAGAGTGGAAGAAGGTGCTGGGTCTCTGACACACGTCGGGGCAGGGGAATCACTGCTCATCGAATGGTCGAACCCCAAAGAGCAGAGCTGGTGACAGACAAGGCATGACGCTGACCTCACCTGTGGAAGGGAGGGGCAGAGCATGAGAAGACAGCAAGGAATGAACGAAAGAGGGAAAGGAAAAGCAGACACCCTACGTGTTTCCCTGTCATTGCAGGGACCTGAGGCACCGGTACACCTCAGTCCCTTTTGTCCTCTGCCGGCAGCATGTAATAGTCTAGTCTCCTCCGGGTCTCATTTGGGTCGTTAGGTTTAGCATGCAGGTGCTGGGAGCCCTTCTGCCCTTGAACTCTATGGCTCTGACATGGGTGGGGTAACCGAATGCATCCCTGTGTTTACAAGAGTGTGTATGGTGTGATGATCTTTGTACCAAATATGTTTTGCAAGGTCTCATTTGAAAACTAATACCTCGCGGGTCAATAATATCATGGCAAAATGCATGTCGCAACATTGGGAGTAAAGATATGAAATCTCCTGTGTGTGATGTTAGAGGCAGATGTTCAAACTCGTGTAGCACCAATTAAGGCACAAGCAGGTCTTAAACAAAGGAATGTGTGGTTACCACAGTTTGCATAAGTTGTCAACGGCGTCCTCAGACAGTGAGAGACAAAAGGCAGTTGTTTTAGACACAACAAATCCTGCATCTTGGCAGGGGATGAGACTAGATGACCCTTGTGGTCCCTCCTAACCCTGTGGCTCTAGGGTTCTAGAAAAGGATACCAAAAAATCTGCAGCTCAGCATACACAGGTGAAAGAAAACAGCACAAAGCATCTTTCCCCGCTAGACCAGGTCTCCTTCTGGTCAGCTGGATAGAACTTTATGAGGCGGGCTGAACTAAAAGTGAGGGCAAATACCCCAAGGCTTCTCTCTCCCTGTCCATCTCCCTCTTTGCACCTAAGATGACAAAAAGAAATAGCCGTTGGACTTTGCGGGAGAGGTCCTGACCTGAAGATGTTGGTAAGTAATGCTGTCAGAAGGACATGGTAAGGAATTTACCTTGAATCAAGTATAGTTTGTTAAGTGAGACACTCGCAAGCGTTTCATCTTTATTTTTCTTGTAACTATTTCTGACTTTTATGCCTCATTACTTGTACTCACTTAAAATCTCTCTCTTTGTAGTTAAATGAACTTGTTATTCAAACTCATCCAGTGTGTTCAAGTTAAACTGTCTGGGTAACTCTATTTAAGGTGGCAAGTTGTTGTGCATTGTTCCCTCAGAGGGACAACAGACATCGTATTTCTGGACTATCCAAGAGAGGGCTGGACAGTACAGAACCTACATTTGCTGGGAAGGGGGGTGGGAAATCTGGTAATGGGAGTATGCTGGGGTCACTCTGCTGTAGGAACCCAGGCTGGTGAGAGACAGACCGCGCCTGGCAAGTGTCAGTTACACACAGACACTCAGGGACACCTGCATGCTGGTGGCTGTTTGTGAGCGATCCAGGTTGGGAGCCACAGCAGCCATTGCAGGGCCCCCGGGTTACAGGGCAGGTGATGATTCAGCCCCTTACTGATCTGGATAACACCCCGGTATGTTGTAGGGGGGACCCCAATCTCCCCTGCAACATTTTGGGGTGTCTTTTCAAGCCAGGCTCTGCCCGAGGAGGGAAGGGCAAGGGGAGTGCCCTCTTTTTGGGCCAGGGCTGGCAAAGGCAGGCTGAAGAAAACTGCAGAGAGCAGGTTTGGCTTCTGTGAGAAGCCTGCGGATATGGACTATAAGAAGCAGGGAGGTCTCTGGAAGAAGCTGCCAGAGTCCCAGGGGAGGGGAGGCAGTGGGGAAACCTGCTAGGAAGAAGGGCCTCCAGGGAGACAGCCCTGGGAAGCCGTGCTCAGCCTACAGAGCAATGAAGGAACTCTACCGGGCCCAGGAGTAGAGCCAAAGAGCCAGGAGCTTCAGCGTAGCTGGAGAAGGACAGAAGCATGGTCAGTTTTGCTGTTTTGGTGGGTTGTTTCATTTCGTTACCCTGGAAGGGGACTGAACTGAAAGGTGAGGTGGCCAGAGGGCTAGGCGACAGAAGAGGGAGATGGGCCATGGCAGAGCCAAAGAGGCGATTAACCAGGGGGACGCTAGAGATGAAGACCCCTCTGACGCCAGCGGGCACCACAGCGGTGAGTGGAACCGCTTACACTGACCAAAGCCACAGACTGGGGAGGCCGAAGCATAAGTATCTGTGGTAATTATATGGCCCCCATCACTGCAGTGCTGGAGAACCTCCCACTCTTCAATACTCACAACCCCCCTGTGAGGTAGGGCACTGCTATTTGTCAGCTTCACAGTAACCGCACCTTTAACCTCTGTGGTCCACTCCAGGAATGCCCCTGAGGTCTCAGGCCTCCAGCCTTCAGCACTCTCTGGGCAGGGACCTGTGTCCCTCTTCTGAAGGGTTCTGCACAGTTGTCAATGTTATAGTCACAGGCCAGGGCCCGGGCTAATCGGGAACTTCTAGTAAAGGCAGAAGCAACTATGGGAGCATTTCAGGCAGCTCCCACCCTGGCAGCAAAGCTCTTCGTCTCCTCCAGAGCAATCCCAGACTCACAGACGGGAGGCGGAAATACGCAGCCAATATTGTCAGAGCCAAGCATTCAAAATCTTGAATCAGCCCCCCCCCCCCGAATCTTGAGATTTATTTTTAAAATCTCATGATTTTAAGCCAATGTTGGGGTTCTTTTTATTTGTCTTCTGCGTTCTAAGCCATTAAATATAATAGTAGTACTACCCTAGCTCTTATGTAGCTCTTGTCATCGTTTACCATTTTTGTTGTTCTCCTCTGGACTCTCTCCAATTTGTCCACATCTTTCTTAAAGCGTGGCACACAGAATTGGACACGGTTCTCCAGCGGGGGCCTCACCCGTGCTGAGCAGAGTGGGACAATCACCTCCCGTGTTTTACCTATAAAACTCCTGTTAATACACCTAAGAATATCAGTCTTTTTTGCAGCCGCATCACATTGATGGCTCATATTCAATTTGTGACCCGCTGTAACCCCCAGCTCCTTTTCTGCACAGCTCCTGGGTGGGGCAATGCTTTAAAGCACCTGTCACGTTCCCTCCTGCTTGCACTGAACATGCTGCTCTGTCTAACGCTTTAGGAGTAAAGCCATCCGGTGCTGTAGCCTCTCCCAGGCATGCACAACATTTACGGACAACAAAGGCCAACATTTTCAAACTCAAGTGAGGCACCCAAATCCACATTTAGACACCTAAAATGGCCTCCATTTTGAGGGACCGAACATGCCTGGCTTCCACCGAAGCTCATGCACTAGCGAGCGGTCGTAGCAGAGCTCCTATTTGTGCTGAGACCCAGCCCATCTGGCTCTGCCCAGCCCTCAGAGCTGAGCTCAGCACTGGCTTAAACCCACAAAATGCAGGGTTGGCTTCTTCGCTCTGGACACTCGAAACGGTGCTGTTTGCTTCTGAAGTTAGACCTTGGAGGTCTCAAGAGACGCATGCGGCCTGGGGCCTGTAACAGGAGCCACTGGAGTCTGCGGATAATGACTCCTTTATTATTATTTTCATTCCCATAGCACCAAGAGGTTCCTGCCAAGACCAGGGCCCCACTGCGCTAGGTGCTGGACATGTAGCGAGAGTTGGTTCCTGCCCCAAACAGGTTACCTTCTCAATAGAAGAGAGAAAGGCAGTATTATTATCCCCACTTTACAGATGGAGAACTGAGACACTGAGACATTGGGATCACCCCTGCAAGCGACGCTCTAGCCCACTTCCAGAGCCACGTCGCACAGAGAGAGAAACAGCCCTGCTCAACATGGAGGACCCTGAAGAAAAGCAATCAGACCCCAGCTGACTTTTATAGCCTCATGCACGCAGAACCCATCGTAAAACACTTTGCAAAATTAAACTGCCCGAAGCAGCAGATCACCTGCGGAGCGAGTGGCTGGAAAAAGAACAAAGAGCCCCAGAGTGCTCTTGGAGTGGGCTGGTTTGGGTCTGAATATATGCTCAGTTCCTGCCCCTGACAGCACCAGCTGGTGCTCTGAAATCCTTCTGGCTGGGAGGCACTCGCTCACAGATGGGAATGAAATGCAACCAAGCTTTTAGCAGCACTAGCAGACTGTTTACAAACATTTCATCTTTTGGCCTGGACCCGCCAGTCTCCTCCCTCCAAACCCATCCCACCCCAGACCTCCTGGGCATCTTTTACAGCTGCTCAGATCCTGACGCCGAGCTGTGCTGTCTGCCACTCACAAACGGTCTGTGCATGTAGAGAGAGACAATAGAGGCATCGATGATAAAGCCAGAAGGGACCATTGTGATCATCTAGTCTGATCTCCTGCATAACCCAGGCCGTAGGAGTTCTCTAACTTCATTCCTCTTGCAGCGAGGGTTGCCAGGCGCCCAGTCAAAAAGGGACCCTGGCCGTGCCGGTCAGCCGTTAAAAGTCCGGTCGGCGGTGCAGCAGGGCTAAGGCAGGCTTCCTGCCCGCTCTAGCTCCGTGCAGCTCCCAGAAGTCGCCGGCATGTGCCTGCGGACCCTAGGCGCAGGGGTGATCAGGGAAGCTCCACGCCCTGCCCCTGCCCCGAGCACCAGCACCGCAGCACCCATCGGCCAGGGAACCACAGCCAATGGGAGCTGCGGGCGTGGCGCTTGTGGGTGCGAGCAGTTCACAGAGCCGCCTGGCCGTGCCTCCCCCTAGGAGCCAGACATGCCAGCCGCTTCTGAGAGCTGCACAGATCCAGGGCAGGCAGGAAGCCTGCCTTAGCCCCGCTGCACTGCCAACCGGGAACCGCCTGAGGTAAGCGCCTCACGGCTGGAGCCCGAACCCCTTCCCGCACCCCAACTCCCTGCCCCAACACTGAACCCCCCTCCCAAAGCCCGCACTCCAACCCCCTTCCCCAGCCCTGAGCCTGCTCCAGCACTCCAAACCCCTCAGCACTAGCCCAGAGCCCCCCTCCAATACCCCAATCCCCTCATCCCCAGCCCCACCCCAGAGCTTGCACCACCAGCCAAAGCCCCTCACCCCCTCCCACACCCCAACCTCCTGCCATAGCCCTACGTCTCCTCCCAGAGCCCGCACCCCCAACCTCCTGCCCCAGCCTGGAGCCTCCTCCCACATACTGAACTCTTATTTCTGGCCCCACCCCAGAGCCCTCAACCCCTCCCACACCCCAATGCCCTGCCCCAGCCCAGTGGAAGTAAGTAAGGGTGGGGAAGAGCTAGCAACGGACAGAGGGGGGATGGAGTGAGTGGGGTGGAGCCTCAGAGAAGGGGCAGGGCAGGGGCGGGGCAAGGGTGTTCGGTTTTGTGCGATTAGAAAGTTGGCAACCCTAGCTGCAGCTAGAGCGTAGCTTTTAGAAAACAATAAGAGGCAGGCTTTCAAAGGCACAAACTGCGATTAGGTGCCTAACTCTCAGTGATGGTCAATGACAGTAGGGGGCCTTCTTCTCCTTTGGACCTTGAAGGTCTCTTTTGTAGGCCTCATTTATGCTACAGTTACATGCCACTCAAGTGTGGCGGGGGCATCTTTCCATTAGGTTGTGCCAAATTCCCATCCTTGTCACCTTGTGATGGAGAAGCCCTGGGGAGTCGTCCCCAGCCGGCTAGTGAGCATGGACAGAATCAGCCTCTTATTAAAGAGCCAGATAAGGAGTCACCCCCACGCCCCTGCTAACCCCGGCAGTATGACTGTAGGGTGCACAGCAATACATTCCCCAGGCCTCGCTGATAGAAGAACTCTAACCCGATAAACAGCGCGAACGGCCCCGCTCCAGCCCGAGTCCCCTGCCGCACTGGCGAGGGGCTGACGCACCGTCACCACCCCACGACCCGGGTTAGCTAAGTGCCAGCTCTGGCCTTGGGATCTCTGGATCTCGTCGGTGTGGGAAGCAGTTCTGGAGATACAGCTTCCCTCAGGCAGCTCAGCCACCCGGAAGTCAGGAAAAGGGGCCAGACAGCGCAGGAGTTACTCCTCTCCTCTTTCCCCGCACTGGGCAGAGACCCTGGCGGGAGGCTGTGGGTGAGCTCAGTCCAACCGTGGTGCGTCCGTCTGTGGGCCCTGCTAGGTCAGCAAAGGAGCTGGGTGGGGGACGGTCTCTCTGAGCTTTGCCCCTCTTATCCTTTCCGTTCACTAGCATCTGACGGAGGAGCCAGCCAATTCAGCAGGGTGGCTGTGGGGAGCCGGCGTTTCCCCACCACCCCATGCTGGCTAACCATGGGCCGGTTCTTAGGCAACTGACAAACTCACAGCCGGAAACCAAACCAGCTCACCTGTACGTTAGGTTTGTTGGAAACAGGTATTCGTGTTATAAGGAGGTAGTTAGTTGCTGCATGCATTCATCTCACCTGTAGTGTCTGGATTCCGCGCTATAAGGAAATATTTAATTTTTGCCTCATAACTTTGACAGTGTGTGCTCTGACCGGGTGAACCCAGGCACGGGAATCACCCCCTTGACCCTCACCCCGCCTATCCTGGGGGACTATCAAAAATTAAGTGGGCCATTATCAGATAAAACCTTTGATAATTGCCCCATCCACCCATGGAGAAGTACAGGCAGAAGGCCTCATCCCATTGGCTTGAATGCTGGAAGAGGGATATACAAATAGTTGGCATGAAGGTTTTTCATCCCTTTCCTGTCTGAACTCTCACAGGACCAGCGACATTAAAGTAAAGCAGAGATCCCCATGAGTTACCCCAGGGTCCTCCCTGAAAGACATTTTGAATTGGCAGATCACTACAACTCTGTGACTCTTAGGATTTAGATTGCAACTCATTTGTGTGCATGTTGCTGGCTTTAACCTGTAAAGGTGTCTATTACTACTTTTTCCTCCTTAATAACCCTTCAAATAGGTTCTTACAGGCAGGGCTGAATTTGTAATGAAAAAATTGCCAGGGGTCAGGCAATATTTTTACTTTCATAACTGAGGAGGCAAACCCAGACGGTTGCCAACTTTCTAATTGCAGAAAACTAAACACCCTTGCCCCGCTCCCTGCCCCTTCCCGAGGCCCCATCCCCCACTCGCTCCATCCCCCCTCCCTCTGTCGCTCTGGACAGTCCTGACAATATCAGGACGTCTGGTCAGCCCCTGCAGCCACGCTGATTCACACAAGCTGCAGGTCTGGCCCGATGGTTTTACACTGATGTAAGTCAGATCAGAATCTAAGCAAATGTCTGTAAAAATTAGTTTGATTGGAAAGAACCAAACATTAAACTGCCACTAATTGAGCCTCCCTCTCTCTAGCCCTAGCCCCAAAACATCTTTTTTCTCTTAGGTATCCGCGAATTCGGCCTATCTATACTCTCCTAGATTTTTCTAAGAGAACTCCTTCTAGGCATCAATTACTCCTGCGATATTTTTCTGCCTGCTACTCAGCAATGGAATTTTTTCAGCATCAGCAGAAATCCTTCTGCCGTTTGAACTGTCTGGGGCGCATTGTGCAGCTCTTTTTAATATGGTGCCGCCCTCCTTGGAGCAGGTATTTGCTTGGCGATATCCTTTACTATAGGATAAATCACTTCCAACAGCTCTGTGCATGGTGTTAATTCAAAACTACGGAATTCAGAAGGCAGTGGATGGGAACAAGGGAAGGTCTGTGGTTTTGCCTATACAAGAAGATATACCAGTAGAAGGTAAGGTGTGACTTTATACCTGTCAAGGTTCCCTCCCCACTCTGAACACTGGGGTACAGATGTGGGGACCTGCATGAAAGACCCCTTAAGCTTATTTCTACCAGCTTAGGTTAAAAACTTCCCCAAGGCACAAATCCTTTCCTTGTCCTTGGACAGTATTGCTGCCACCACCGAGTGAGGTAGACAAAGATTCAGGAAAAGGAGCACTTGGAGTTCCTATTTCCCCAAAATATCCCCCCAAACTCTTTCACCCCCTTTCCTGGGAAGGCTTGAAAATAATATACCAACCAATAGGTTAACCAAGTGAGCACAGACCAGACCCTTGGGTTTTTAGCACACTAAAAACCAATCAGGTTCTTAAAAGAGGAACTTTTTTCTTTATAATAAAGTAAAAGAAGCAACTCTGTAAAATCAGGATGGAAGGTAATTTTACAGGGTAATAAGATTTAAAACACAGAGGATTCCCCTCTAGGCTCAACTTCAAAGTTACAAAAAGCAGGAATAAACCTCCCTCTTAACATAGGGAAAATTCACAAGCTAAAACAAAAGATAATCTAACGCATTTCCTTGCTATTACTTACAATTTTTGTAATTTTCTATGCTTATTTCAAGTAGGGTTTTAGGAGATGTTTTTTTTCCTGTCCTGGTCCCTCTCTGTCCGATAGAGAACAACAAAGAGAGCACAAACAAAAACCTCCCCCCACAGATTTGAAAGGATCTTCTTCCCTTATTGGTCCTTTTGGTCAGGTGCCAACCAGGTTATTTGAGCTTCTTAATCCCTTACAGGTAAAGGAGGGATTTTATGCTACCCTTAGCTGTATGTTTATGACAATACCTCTATAGTTATAGGCATTCATTTTTAACAGAGTAATTAACCACTGGGCAACTTAGCAAGGCTCATGGTGGATTCTCCATTCCTGACAATTTTTAAATCAAGATTAGCTGTTTTCTAAAAGATCTGCTCTAGGAATTATTTGGGGGAAGTTCTCTGGCCTGGGTTACACATGAGGTCGACTAGATGATCACAGTGGTCCCTTCTGGCCTTGGAATCTCTGAATCAGACAAATATAACCAATATATATATTGGAGGGAGGGATAGCTCAGTGGTTTGAGCATTGGCCTGCTAAACCCAAGGTTGTGAGTTCAATCCTTGAGGGGGCCATTTAGGGGGTTCTGGGGCAAAATTGGGGATTGGTCCTGCTTTGAGCAGGGGGTTGGACTAGATGACCTCCTGTGGTCCCTTCCAACCCTGATATTCTATGAACCCCAAGTGATTGTTCTGGTATTAAACAGCCTTTATTCCAGGCTAGCTTATTTCACTATGAAAGTGGTTTAAACGAAGCCAAAAAAGGCCATGCTTATTCCAGAATAAGAATATTCACATAGGAGTTACACGGGTATAACTACACTGGCAAACTTCCCCTGCAGACAAGCCCTTAAAGAGGCAAAAGGTTCTTGAATGGCCACTGCGCATGAAAGCCTGACAGTGTAGAAACATCAAGAAAAGCAGATATAGAATAATCTGCTCCCCATATTATGTCTCCTCCTGGTTGCTGATAGTTAGAGCTGAAGCACAAGGTTTAATAGCCCTTCCAAATTTTTTATCATCATTATTTATAACAACTTGGGCTATTCTTAAACCCATTGTAGAATCTTGCTACATTGTTGGTCTCAATGACATAGTGTGGTCATGAGTGCCACACTCCAATCACATGTTGTATGAAAGGATATTTTCTTGTTCTGATTCTGCCACTTATTAATTTGATTGACTGTCCTTTGTTCTTAGGGAGGGAGAACAGAAACTCCAGATTTACCGTCTCTTGACTATTATTTTATATATTCTTATCACATCTTACCTTCGTCATTTCTTTTCTAAAATAACAAACAATCCTCAATCTCTGCACAAGAGAGTTTTTCCATGCCCCTAATTGACAAGGTCTAGAACCTACACCTGCCAGTCCTTGAGTGACTCAGAATCATCACCAGTAATGAAGATTTTGCAGTGCAAATTAAACCCTGGGTGACAATTGGGCAATGCCATTAAAGAGGATGAATTTGCATCCAAGGCAGACCCTGAATTCATAACTTAATTAACTAGTCTGCTGATGCTGTATGAGTCAGAGGAGAATCCAGCTCCTCCGCTCAGAGCTCTATAAATTGAATAGGAGTAAGAAATTTAAAAAAACAAAAATAAAAAAAATTATTTTTGTCATTATGGTAATGCATTTATGACTGTAAATACATGGTGGGAGCAGATGTGCAGAATACAAAGGGGCTAGCTATTCAGACACTTTTTAGAGCAGATTGGAATTTCAGTATATTAATCTAACCTTTTTAAGTCAATGAACCATATTCGTCTCTCATTTAGACAATGGCAAACCCTTTGACCTCAATGGGATTGCACCAGTGAAAAAGCAGTGAATTTAGCCTACTGCATGTGAATTTGGAATCTCAGAGCAGAGGTATGAATTTATTTATATTTTATAACACTTCCGTGCATTTAAAATCCTGAGGTTATCAGCTTGTGAAAGTGTCCGTCTACCGCCTGAAGGTCAGCCCTGGACAGAAGAGGAAGCTGGTTTAACTGCACACCTAGAGTGAGTAAATAGATTTATTGGAGCATGTCAATATGGATAATGATATGACAGCCAGGGGAAAAGATTCCAAATTCTCCCCAGCTGCCCCTCTTCAGAATTCAGTCTTCTGCATACAGAACTGGCGACATCTCCAGGATATTCTACTTAATCACACGTATAAGTTTAAAGTGAATACATGGTAATGTTCCAGACCCTCTTCTCAGCATTTGAAGATGCTAGGTAACATAAGAACGGCCACACTGGGTCAGACCAAAGGTCCATCTAGCCCAGGATCCTGTCTTCCGACAGTGGCCAGTGCCCAGTGCCCCAGAGAGAATGAACAGGCAATCATCGAGTGATCCATCTCCTGTCTCCCATTTCCAGCTTTTGGCAAACAGAAGCTAGCGACACTCAGAGCATGGGGTTGCATCCCTGACCATCCTGGCTAATAGCCATTGATGGACCTCTCCTCCATTAATTTATACAATTGTTTTTTAAACCCGTCATAGTTTTGGCCTTCACAACATCCCCTGGCAACAGTTCCACAGGTTGACTGTGCAGAGTATGACTTGTTTGTTTTAAACCTGAGACCTATTAATTTCATCGGGCGACCTCTAGTTCTTGTGTTACGTGAAGGAGTAAATAACACTTCCCTAGTCACTTTCTCCTCACCAGTCAAGATTTTATAGACCTCTGTCATATCCCCTCTTAGTTGTCTTTTTTACACACTGAAAAGTCCCACTCTTTTTAATTTCTCCTCACACAGAAGCCGTTCCATACCCCTAATCATTTTTGTTGCCCTTTTCTGAACCTTTTCCAATTCGAATATATCTTTTTTGAGATGGGGCGACCACATCTGCACGCAGTCAGTATTCAAGCTGTGGGCGTACCCTGGATTTATATAGAGGCAACGTGATATTTTATGTTTTATTATCGATCGCTTTCCTAATGATTCCCAACATTCTATTTGCTTTTTTGACGGCCGCTGCTCATTGAGAGGATGTTTTCAGAGAACTACCCACAGCGACGCTGAGATCTCTCTCTTGAGTGGTAACAGCTAATTTAGACCCCCTCATTTGATATGTATAGTTGGGATTATGTTTTCCAGTGTCCATGACTTTGCATTTCATCTGCCATTTTGTTTCCTCTTAGTCACCCAGTTTTGTGAGATCCCTTTGTCATTCTTCACAGTCAGCTTTGGACTTAACTATCTTGAGTAATTTTGTATCGTCTGCAAATTTTGCCTCCTCACAGTTTACCCCGTTCTCCAGACCATTCATGAATATGTTAAATAGGACTGGTCCCCAGTACAGACCCCTGAGGGACACCACTATTTCCCTCTCTCTTCTGAGAGCTGACCCATTATTCCTACCCTTTGTTTCCTGTCTTGTAACCAGTTACTGATCCAGAGGACCTTCCCTCTTAGCCCATGACCTCTTAGGTTGCTTCAGAGCCAGCATCCAGGCTGGATTATAAAATAGTGTATTAGTGACACCTAGTGGTTCCGTCTGGATTTTTAAAAATCAGCGTTTTGCTACGCACCGGAGTTGTACTGCTTTAACTGTACTGGTGCCTCCCTCCAGTGCTTTACCCTGGCACAGCTGCTCCCATACAAGAAGGAGAATAAGCGATTTCTGGGTAAGGCACCATTACAACTGTGTCCACGCTATAGATGTACCGGTATAGCCTGATTGGCTTAAAAAAATCACCAAGCCACACAGCACACCTCAACCGACAGTTCTCCCGGTACAAAACCTGTGCGCAGACCAGGCTTTAGGTACTCAGAGCCTCCGAGGTTTGACTCCAAGTTACATGTAGCTGTCCCTCCAGGCTCTACGGTGAGGGCGGGCGTGGTGCTCCGCTCCTTGCGGGATCAGCTCCCAAACCACTTGGCTGCCACGGGAAGTCATGGAAATAAGCCTTACAGACTTCACACTCCTCATGGCGGCATATTGACCACAGCAGCCAAGGAAGCTCTGCTGTTCTAGCCCACCCTACCGACTCCCTTGGTCTCCCAGGCCCGCCACCTCTTCTCTTTTAGGGTAGGTCTAGCCTGCCACCGAAGGGCTGACTGCGGCACAGGCTGCCGTGCCTGCACCGGCTTTACTCCCACGAGCAAGGCTAAAATCAGCGGTGATGACTCAGCCGCACAGGTCTCAGCCCCGGTGAGCAACACGAGTGCGTAGCCAGGGTCCCGGGCAGGTTTGTGCAGCCCACTGGTCACCACATCTTCCCTGCTTCTATCGGCCATGCTAGCTCGAGAGAAGCTAGCAAGAGCTACACCCAGGCCCGCCGACAGCAGTTCCGGGCCCCAGGGCGGAACAGTCAATGGGCCCCCTGGAGAGGGATGGCCGCTGCCGGTGGTACCAGCCTGCACACGCCTAGGAGCCCTACAGTTTAAAAGGGCCCAGGGTGATTTAAAGGGAGATTTAAAAGGGCCCAGGGCTTCTGGCTGTGGCAGCGGCGGTGGCTGGGGGCCCCGGGCCCTTTTAAAATCACCCGGGCCCCTGGGCAATTTCCCGCCCCGTCAGAGGGCCTGTCTGCACCTGCCCGTGCTGCAGTCGTGTCTCCAGCCGCACTGTGGACGTACCCGTGGGTTGAAAGCTCTTTTGGACAGGAGCGGTCTCTTACTACGCGTACGCACCCAAACACGCCGGGCCCCACTCCTGTGCAACACCTCCAGGCGCGGCTGCAATATAACCCACAGAGCATTCCTCTCCGACGCTAGTGCACGCGGACGCCGGGGGATAAATGCACAAGACACAGGCCACTATAGATTTCACAGGCTGGTTTTATTCCGTTACAGAAAAAAGATGACTATTTTTCCATGTCCCAGGCAGCACTGAGGCTAGTCATGGCCTGAGCCCAGCAGCATCTAGGAGGAACAGACAACCTCATCCTCACGTAGCCATCATAAAGCATGCCTTCCACTAACACCTGGGGCAGCTGGAGTAGGAGGGGCTCTTCCCTGACTCCCTCCCATCACCCGCAAGAGCTTTCAAGACCAAGCGAACGTGGCTAGCAGGATGGCCACCTACTCCTTGGCCGAGATGCTGCCTCGTCCTCTCCAGCCTTTGGGTACGGCTGCTCCGAGAGTGGCGAGAGAGCCTGCATTCCACCTGCCCTTCTTTTTCCCCTTCCCAGACCTCCGCACTCTTCCTCCCTAAAATAGACAAACAGGAGATTTAGAGACGAGGGAAAGAACTGGATCAGTGAGAGCCCGGGTCTGAATTTGGGTTTGCTCCAGGCAGTTTTATTGCTATGCAGCAGGAGGGCCAAACTGAGCCATCGGGATCCGCAGAGCAGTGGGTAGCTTTGTGCAATCAACAGCAGGGGTTCTCAACCTCTTTCTTTCTGAGCACCCCCTCTCCCCCCGCCCCCATGCTATAAAAATTCCACAGTCCACCTATGCCACAACAACTGGTTTTCTACATATCCAGTAGATTATAAGCCGGGGCCAGCGTGAGGGGGTAGCAAGCAGGGCAGGGGCCACAGGGGACCTAAGTTGCCCAGCCTTCGGCTTCAGCCTCGCATGGCAGGGCTTGGGCTTGGGCTTTCTGCCCTGGTCTCCTGCAAGTCTAACGCTGGCCTTGCTCTCTGGTTTATTTTGGAGGCCCCCCTGAAACCTACTCACAGCCAGACCCCTGGTTGAGAACCTCTGATCTACAGGGTTGGGTGTGGTTTTAATATAAAACTTAAAAGATCTCCCACCTAAGCAGGAACAGGCTAGGTCAGAACATGGATGGAAGCCTTCAAAGCCCAACAGGAAGTGGTGTACCGTTGATGATTCAACATCGGGCATTCTTCCCTCTGGGTCAGCCCTGAACCAATGCCCCACTGTAGTTTTAGGGATAGTGGCTGTTAAAGGTGCCATGTTTCAACAGAATAGAAGTGAGGGCCTGACCACCGGTGGTCATTAAATACCCCATGGCATAGCTCATCTGTTATCCCTGGTGTCCTGACCAAGTGACCAGAGAGGTTATTGTGGTGACCTGGGAAATATTCATATTTTGATGACTATCATAGGCCCTCAGTGCATCTATGTGATACGTCCCTGCCTGGATACACAGTTAGATCAAAAGGAGTTGTTCAAGAAACTAGGCAGGAAAAGTAGAACAGTGGCCTAGGTAAGGAGCATCCCTTCAGGGCTATAAACCTGGCCATGATGTTTGAAGAGGGAATCCTCAGCCCCAAGCCTGGCGCCAGGGCTGTTTGGCTGAGGAGAGATCAAAAGACAGTGACCGGTTAAAAGACCTGCCCTCCAGAGCGAGAGTGGGGGCAGAATGGTCAACACACCTCTGAGACTGACAGACAGGCTGACTGGGAGTCAGGGTCTGTAGCAAGCAAGCCGTAACTGGGATCCCCCGGGAGAAAGGAGACACCAAGGCTACGGGGCTCAAGGGGAATGCCAAGCGTGGCTAAGGCAACCTTTGTGTAGGTGACTTTGTTATTTTACATCCACTTCACTAAGACTTTGAGGCCAAGTAAGTCATCCTTTGTTCTGGAGATGCTGCTCGTGTGTCACTGCCTCCGAGGACTGGCCAGGCTCCAGAAGGCAGACGGGATGCGTGAGGGGGCTGGGACGGGCAGAGGTAAACTGCTGACAGCCTGAGAGGTGTAACCCAGAGAGCCAGTCAGAAAGTGGCTGGATGGCAAGATTTTAACCCTAAAAAAGAAACAGAGGCAGGGGTGCACTCAGGGGACTGGAAAAGGGTCTCAGCGGGGGCAGCCTTCCCAGGGCTTGTCACAGTTATGCCTTCCAAAAGTCCCGCATTCTTCAGATCCACCGTTCTTCACTTTCTGTCCTGAACTGCTGTAGAGAGGTGGTTCCCCTCCCCTTCTCTCCAGTGTCCCACACTCCCATCACCTGGGTGTTTTGAGGAGAGCAAAGGAGCAAAGGGAGGGGTCAGGTCTCTTGTAGACACACAGGGAGAGCCAGAGGTAGACGTGGGGGGGGAGATGTTGGAGCAAAGAATGACTAGACCCCTTCTTCAGTTCCTCAGTACCATTGGCAGGAGATAAGGAACCAAAAGGTTAATTTGAGGAGAGACAACTATATAAAACCCACCGGCTCTGAATTGTGTTTTTATGCGGGGAGGTTCCTTCATTTTCAAACTTCTTGTGGAGATTGTTAGTGTGTCCAATGGGGGTTATGGGAAGTAAAACCTGGGGTTGGTCATGAGGCAGTGACGTAACAAGTGAGGATCCTGCAGGGGCCTTTTGATCGCTAGGAGCGTTCATTCAAATTCCAGCAGAGGGGCAAGGAGTGCTGGGAAAGAGAGCGGGGTTGTTCTGGGGCTGCTTGAAGGTACCAGGAAGGGACTCTAAATTAGTTCTTTCAGGGGGGTTCTTGTAATGAACAGAGTGTTTGTTAAGCAGGTCAGGAGAGTGGCTGCCCTGCTTAATCAGCCATCACGTCACTCCTGGGGACATGGTCCTTATCTCACGGGAGCAGAGCAAGGGATGCCACAAGGTACCGTTTTTAAGTCCAGACCTCAGCAATGGCAGCAGATTGCCTGAGTTTAGGGCACAGGAAATGCAGGGATGTACAACTTCTCCTACTTCTACATCTCACTAGATTTTGTTTCCTCTCTCCCCCTTGCCTCAGATGTGAAGAGGGAGAAAGGGAGGGTCCCAGTTCAATGTAATTGTCATCAAACTGCAGCAGGCCCCCCAGCATGACAGGCACACCGACCTGGTTCCCCGCCCTCCCCTGCCCATTGCCACAGTGAAACTGTCAAGGTTCCTCCCCCACTCTGAACTCTAGGGTACAGATGTGGGGACCTGCATGAAAAAACCTCCTAAGCTTACCTTTACCAGCTTAGGTCAAAACTTCCCCAAGGTACAAAATATTGCCCCCGTTGTCCTTGGACTGGCCGCTACCACCACCAAACTAATACTGGTTACTGGGGAAGAGCTGTTTGGACGCATCTTTCCCCCCAAAATACTTCCCAAAACCCTGCACCCCACTTCCTGGACAAGGTTTGGTAAAAAGCCTCACCAATTTGCCTAGGTGACTACAGACCCAGACCCTTGGATCTGAGAACAATGAAAAAGCATTCAGTTTCTTACAAGAAGACTTTTAATAAAAATAGAAGTAAATAGAAATAAAGAAATCCCCCCTGTAAAATCAGGATGGTAGATATCTTACAGGGTAATTAGATTCAAAAACATAGAGAACCCCTCTAGGCAAAACCTTAAGTTACAAAAAAGATACACAGACAGAAATAGTTATTCTATTCAGCACAATTCTTTTCTCAGCCATTTAAAGAAATCATAATCTAACGCATACCTAGCTAGATTACTTACTAAAAGTTCTAAGACTCCATTCCTGGTCTATCCCCGGCCAAGACCCAGCATACAGACAGACACAGACCCTTTGTTTCTCTCCCTCCTCCCAGCTTTTGAAAGTATCTTGTCTCCTCATTGGTCATTTTGGTCAGGTGCCAGCGAGGTTACCTTTAGCTTCTTAACCCTTTACAGGTGAGAGGAGCTTTCCCCTGGCCAGGAGGGATTCCAAAGGGGTTTACCCTTCCCTTTATATTTATGACAGAAACACATGACAATTTTCCAAGCTCCTCACCCGTGATCCACCAGCACTCAGTCCCCAGTTCCTTTTCTCTGCTCAAACACAATCCAACCGCTCAACCCCTTTCACCCTCCCAGCACTGGTTCTCTAGCTCTAGTTTGCTGACTAGCCCCTCTGCCTGGACTCCTAGCCAATTCATCTCTCTTTCCAGGATGGGCCTACAGAGCTTCCCACTTTCTGTAGACTCTGTCTCTCCCCTGCCCCTTTCCTTAATCCTCCAGCCAGTGCTCTCAGGCAGTCCTGATTCACCAGGTCTCTTCCCCCTCACCTTCTCCTTCATCCTTTACAGCCCCAGGTGCTGACCTGCCCTCTTAATTGGCCAAACTGCGTACATGTGTTCTGGCACAAGCCCACTGGACTTGCTTCATTGACGGGGCCAGCCAGCCTGTGACAATAATGAGGGCCCTGTTGTAACGTGATCTGTTCTACTTTAATCTTAACTAAATAAAAATCACTTCTACATCTTCACAGCACTTGATAAACATGAAGGGCCTGATTCTGCCACCGTGATTCAGTGAAGTAGACCACTGAATTCACGTAAGAGAGGGCGGCAGGATTGGGACCTACATAATCAATGTTGATAGCACCTCTGAGGCAGGGATCGTTGCGCCCAAGAGACAGCGGTTAAAGCCCAAGTTTTCAAAACTGGTCAAAAATTGGGCACCCCAAATTGCAGACCCCTATGGCTTGATGGTCGGCTGGACTAATCGCCCACAGCTCGGGGGGAGGTCAGCTGGAGTTATGGGTATTCAGTGCTTCAGAAAATCAAGCTGCAGGGGCCAGATTTGTAAAGGTATTTAGGCACTGAATGATGCAGATAGACACTGAGTGGGAGTTAGGCCCTAGGTACATCTTTAGGCACCTAACTACCATTAAAAACTGGCCCGAGGTGTCTGAAAGACACACACAAAATTGAGGCATCCTAAATTAGCAGGCCCCAGAGGGAGCCAGTGATGGAGGGTGGTATTAGAACTCCTGGCTCCTAGGCCATAGCTCAGGCCCCTCACCCAGGCCTCTCCCATCCTCTGTTAGGCTTTTAGTAGATTTCTAATTTGCGGGCCAGCCCGGTGTCATGGATTGAGCTCAACGCGGTGAACCAGTTCTAAGCCCAGGACACGGATTTGTTCAGTGACCTTGGGCAAGTCACTTAAGTCCTCCGTGCCTCTGTTTCCCTATCTGTAAAACAGAGATGGCACTAACCTATTTCACAGGCTTAGTTAATATTTGTAAATCTCAGCATAGGATAAATTATGCTTGACATTAGAAATATAGTGCAAGCTGCTTGACCCTTAATGGATTAATGGGCTACCAGCTAAAAATTAAATGTTTGCACTGGAGCTAGACCGAAGCCAGCTGACTAGAGGGCTGAGATGTTCCCCTATTTGCATCTTCAGCTTTACCTGGCTTTACCTGCCTCATTCTTTCCCCTACGTGGCTGGGCTGAACTGTAAAGTGTCCTAGCAAAGACCAAGAAGGAGACTGTATTCGTTTATGGTGTGGTGTGTGGCCTTTAATGGGTCTAGAGCCACTGTACAGACTGTTATCATGTAATCCCCTGCCCCTGCATTATCTAGTGCCTTATAACCAGAGATCTCAAAGCGCTTTACAAACAGAATCAGAGGACTGGAAGGGACCTCAAGAGGTCATCTATTCCAGTCTCCTGCACTCACGGCTGGTCTATCTATTGTCTAGACCATCCAACATGAATGAATTAAGCTTCAAAACACCCCTCTGGGATAGACAAGCAGTATTTCCCCACTTCGCCCAACTGCAAACAGGCACAGAGAGGTTAACCAGCAAGGCAGAGGCAGGAACAGAACCCATGACACCAAACTCCTTCTCCCCTTGCCTTTAATCACCAGGCACGGCCTATGAATAGGAACACAATGCCTATACGCTGGACACAATTCAGCTTTGGAGCAGGCCAGGCCAGCCTCCACTGAAGTCACCAGACAATGCTCTCACAGAGATGCCACAGGCGTGATTATTCTTTGGTGCTGCCCCCAGGGGAGAAGAAGCCTGTCTGTTCAGGTTACCTGTAGGTCAGTGTGACACCAGGAGCAAGATGCACCGGGCAGAGAGTTTGGATGCTGGGAAGTCTGGAGATGTTAGTCTGGGAATAGGGGAGCGTGTCTGGCAGCAGCAGATCACAACTTTTATCCAGAGTGAGTCCCACCTCCCCTCTGCCTGAAGCCCTGCATGATCCCTGCATTCGCTTCCCAAGTGATCCGCCCCTCTGCAGATACAGTGATCTGATGGGTGTTCTGTGCTCTGGTGAGCCGCACGGGAATTCTCACTCCACCAGAGATCCTGGGGGAAAAGCCTTTTAGCGAACGGTATTTTGCCAGCAAAGCTTCGTTAGCATTTCACAATAGCCCTTCACAGAAACAGGAGTGATGTAGCCGCCTGACCACCCTCAGGCAAGTCCCAGTCATTGTCCCTGTTTTGTAGATAGGGAAACTGAGGCAAAGAGAGGCAAAGTGATGTGCTCAAGATCACACAACAAGACGCTGGCAGAGCCAGGAATATAATTCCTGGCTCCCAGCCCCATGCTTAGTCCACACAACCCCACAGCAAAGACAGGAGAAGGGGAATGACCCACTCCACTTTCTTCTCCAAGCTCAACTTTTCATCAGCGAGGATTACACAGTGGATCTCATCCTGAATGTCCCCCCTCCCGCATCTCTCAGCAGACCCCAGAAAGGACAGACACAATGCAAATAACTTCCCCTCCGTTCCTTATCCCTCCTGCAAAACATACCTTCAGCTGTGTCTGGCATCCATTCTCCTGGGTTATTGTTCTGGCATGTGGTCCTACTGCGCCCAGATCTTCCACAGCCAGCAACTCCTGCCTGGTGGGCCTAGCCATGGTGGCTGCAGCAAGCACCGCAAAAGCCATTAGAAGCAGCAGGCTTCTCATCATGGTCTCAGTCTCCCCCTGGGGAATGCACCAACTCTCTGCTCACAATCTCAGTTGGGCTGGGAGGAATCACAAGAGTCTCTTCTGCTGGCTGTAACTGGGAAGAAGGGTTGTTTGAACAGATGATCCAATTGAAAGGGTTTCTTTACACAAAGACCTTCTTTGGCTCCATCCCAGAGAGTCTCCATCTGACCAATCATTTCCCCACACCCCAGCCCACACAGTGTACATTGTGCAATGCTAAGAACAAACAGATCAAGAACAAAGACCCCCCAAGCCGTGATGTCTGGGAGATTATCTACTGGGGGGCTGTGTAATGTTTAGCAGGCATCTGGGAGGCAGATGAGAAGGTTGGCGAGAAGTCACTGACTTTGTTATTTCTTGCAGAGTCTGCTCAGGCCTCTGCAAACATCTGATTCCTGCATCATACTCGGTCATAGCAGGGATGTTATGAGCACAGCTACTCCGATGCGAACTGATCGGGAAATCATTTGCTGATGCACCTGCTCCCTCACTGGCAGAAGTTGTGCTAAAATAGCAAGTAACGTGCGCCACTGCTCTCTCCTGGATGGAATCAGAGCTCCTGGTGTCTTTGGTTGTCTTGCTTTGGAGCGGACACACAAAAGAAAACAAAGGCAGTAATTGTTTTCAGCTGGATAGTAGAGGGCTCGCAGTCCTTCCCTGTGTTGCGCGCAGATTTAATTCTGTTTAGCGCACTCAGGACAGGGAGTCTTCAATGCTTAAGGCATATAACAATGTAATTAACTTATAGTCAGGGCAATGAAGCAGTAAGGATGGAGGAAGCCCTTTGCTGGCTTCAGAAACAGAGCACCCCATTTGTGCCAGCCGCTGACATGCAGGCATCTCTCTACCATTCCCCTAGAGAGATAAAAACTTAGCGGATTATCTAGCAAGCGATTATGGGAAATCCACATTGAAAATAACAGTTTTACACCCTGGACGTAGAATAGAAAACATCATATTTATGACATTCTTGTTAGCAATCAACTTCACACCAGAGGAACCCTTTAGAAATTTCGGTGTTAGAACCAATTCATTGGGGGAGCGTCAAGATTCCTCTCCATGAAACTCTGAAAACAACAGGGAAATCCCAGGCAGACTTCACAAGCACAGGAGTTTTCTGTAACCAGATGGTTACCCCCATGGCCATTACTGGGGGGAATTGCCAGGCAGCTGTCCTCCAAGCAAACTAAAGTTACAACTAATCAAAAATTACTTTTTAAAAAATGCTCAACACTTGAAGAACCCACCTGACAATGAGCAAGCTGCAGGGAATGAACAGGGTGACAGACTGGGAGGTATGTCTGTGTTAGAATGTGACCTTCATCCTGGATTGAACCCTCCTTTGTGGTCTACAGCCTCCATTTTGTGGCAGGTCTTGATACCTAGTGGCAAGACTATCTGTGTCTGGAAAGTGATGACAGAGTCCTCAAGGGCCATCATCACTGAATGACGCTCCCCCTCCTTGGAAAATGGGTTTTCTACCAGTGGACGCCATTGACTTTAATGTCTCTCTACAAGGACACTGACAGGGGCTGGAGACAGGAACGCCCCCAGCTGAAGCACGTGGGCAAAAGGGGGACAGAGGCTGCTTTAAAAGGAAGATGTTTCTCTGTACCAAAAGCACCACAACATAGACTCAGACTCTGAGGTCAGAAGGGACCATTGTGATCATCTAGTCTGACCTCCTGCACACTGCAGGCCAGACGACCTCACCCACCCGCTTCTGTAATAGACCCCTAACTTTGGGTTGAGTTATCAAAGTCCTCAAATCATAGTTTAAAGACTTCAAGTTCCAGAGAATTCACCATTTACACTAGTTTAAACCTGCAAGTGACCTTTGTCCCATGCTGCAGAGGAAGGCGAAAACCCCCCAGAGACTCTCTGCCAATCTGACCTGGGGGAAAATTCCTTCCTGACCGCAAATATGGTGATCAGACATGCAAGAAGACCAGGCTAAGGAAGGCATGAAGTTTTGGCTGCCTAGCGTAAAGACATTGACCAAACCCAGGACTCATTGGAGGGGAGAGTTCAGACATAGAGGGACTGCGTTCAGGGTTTCGTTGGTTGCCAAATATCTGTAACTCTTCAGTGTGCTTTGCTAAGAGTAAAGGGTCAGTATTAAGGAATTTCTTTGCTAAGCCTGTATTCCTTGCTGGCCCACCATGTCATCCCTGAAGGGGTTGATCTTAAAGCTCAGAGCCCCCACAGCAAGGTGGAACTCTGAGGGAAAGTATCATAGCAACAGTGGGCTTGGAAGGACTGGGTCACTGGTTTAGGGGTCTAAGATGGCCAGACTGCATGGTCCCATGGCCCAGAAAGGGTGACAGACAGACAGAGGGTCTGCACCTGGGAGTGTGCCCGAGAGGTCCAGAGCTAGGAACAGGGAATAGTCAGAGCCCAGGGGCTCAGAAGCTTGTGGGATCCAGCAGTTGGGTCCACTCACAACAGACCGGTGTCTGTCCAGAGAGGGGTCCAGTGCCAAGCTGTGAGAAATAGTGCTTGAAACGCATCCATATATCCACTGGTTGGTGTCTTCTCTGCTCCATCACTGTATATGAAATTCTCCAAACACAATACATATAGTGACAAAGCCCCTTGCCATAGATAATGCAAACACATCCGCTTCCTCCCAAGGGTCTCCGCCATTCTGCATTTTACCATCTCCTTTTCTCAAGCACCTCATCTGTGGATTTAAATCGAGTTTAAGATAGAAATACAACCTGGACCCTCCCCATTCAACAGGATGTTAAACTCTTCATGGTGAGAGTCTTAAGGAGTGTGATGGGTTCTCAGGATGCCCAGGACTGTGAGTCGCCTTCTTCCCCCAACCGCCACCTTGAGCGAGAGGGACAATTGCTTGTGCTTAACTGGGCGTCAGTTCCCGGATACCTCCGCTCTGTTAGCCACCCACTAAGCGCACAGTTGTACCACATCGGCTGTCCCCAACAGGACAGAGTACACCCCAGCTTGAATGACTCAACCCAGAATCAGTTCTTGTATAACACCACCGCACTGAGTTCCATTTCATGTGAGCTCCCACGCACGGACCGCGCAAGTTCATGCCGCAGGGAAGATGCCTTCTTGCAGAGTGCCCTCATCGGTGAGAACTTGCACGCTGAGTGCATGTTAGTGCACTGGGCCCTTTATCTCACTAGGTAATGGCCTGCATCTGTGAGGGTGAGAGCAGAGAGCCCTGGTCCCAGTGCTGCACATGTAAGTTTGGCGGGCAGCCACAGTGCAAGAGTAATGCTGACAGACCCCAGGTGGCAGCGGCTGGGAGCAAACCTGAGACCGCGGGACCTTAATGCATGAGCCTCTCTAGCTGGTCTAGCTGCCACTAGAGGGGGACAGAACGCCACACCGAGCAGACAGGGGTTACACATACACACTGCATCAGATCCAAATGACAACACCCAGGCTGCTTCCCTCTAAACCACACAGCACTCAGCTGCTAGGGACTTTGCCTTGGTCCAACGGCTTTTTGCTTTATTTACACACACACACACACCCAATCCTGGAATGGAGATGGCCAGATAGCCACTCTATCTCCAGAATTGATTCTAATCAGAGTCCAAGGCAGAGAGCAAACTCTCCTGCGGGCTCTCACAGCTCCCTTTTACACCATAACCTAACCTAACACAAAATTCACACACAGTATGTCTTCCCAAGGCTGAAAACTTGCTCACACACCAAGAAAGGAATCTTAGAATACTATGTGACAGCGCCACCTGGTGACACCTGCCAAACAGAATTACCAACAGTGTCATTGGGATGTGGCCATCTGTTCTTGGGGAAACTCTACTGGGCCCCCCAACTCACTTCGCTTAGGCTACCTCAGTTATCCATCCACTGGTAACTTCTGGTCACTTGAGCTTGACCATACTTGGGCCTGTGGCGTGGATATAAAAGGCCCATGTCCCATTCTCAAGCTACATCTTAATGGTTGCCCCGAGTGTTTTGACTGCCCACTCTGATGCCTTTCAGTGGACAAAAAGGGAAGATCTCAGAGCAGAGGTGCTGGGTGGGTGTAGGGTCAGACACAGGCCAGTTGGAAAGGCAGGATCCAGTGTAACAGCTTGTGAACGTTTCCTGTCCCGCTATCCTTCGTTCCCCACTTGTGCCATACAAAAACCCCACAAAGGGCTGTTCTGGGCAGAGGCCAGGGTCAGTGCTGGTAACTGACTTGCTTCAGGCTTCTGTGGGGTGAGGAAACCCAGAAGGGATTTCAGCATATGGCACTAAGGCCCTTTCTGTTTCCCTGGGGCAGGGAGGAGTTTCTGAGGAGAGACAAGCTGGTTAAAATCCTCTCGTGCACACAAGAGGCCGAGGGCGACACAAAGCCGAGGCCCCTCTCCCAGGGGAATTGGTAGCAGAGCTCGACAGTCCCGTGAGGAGACGCAGCCCGAGGGGACGATGAGGCGTCTGTGGCTGGTTCTGGCGCTGGCCGGGGCTGCCCTGGCTGGGCCCGTCCTGCAGCAGCCGCTGGGCGTGGAGGGTCCCGGCGCGGTGGCAGCACGTGATGGGGCGTCAGCCCAGGTGGACGGAGCCCAACAGCAGCCACTGGTGAGTCCTGCACCTGGGGCCCTGAGCACGTCCCTGCAGGGAGGCTCTTTGCCTCGTTCCCCTTCCTGGGGATCCCTGGGGGGTGGGATGGTATCGGATACCGGGTTGCTCTGGCAGGATGTGCCGTGTGGAGCCAGGGACCCTCCCTGCCCCCGTCCCCACTGTGGGAATTACATCTCCCCACCTAGGGGATCCATGAGCTCCCCAGAAATGACCCTGCCCCGTGGGAGATTCTCACTGACCCCTGCCCTGACCAGCCGAACCTTCTGTATGGGGCAGACCCGGCCCCTGCACCCTGCTTCCTCCCCACCCTGTAGCTGGGGAGGGCTGAGCCGGTGGATCAGCCGCCAGCTCCTCCTCAGCTCTGGGCAAAGGGGCTCCCTTCAGAGCAGGAAATGCGAGCCGGGCCCCATGGCCTGGCTCCGATTCAGGGCTGAGCGTTAGGGGGCAGGGGGCAAAGGGATGACAGAGGGAGAACATGGGGAGAAGCCTGCCCGGAAAAGCCAGGGGGAGTGTGAGACGTCCCGACTGCAGAGCGCCCCCTGCTGGACGTGCGGTGAGCGTCACCCCACCACAGGGGTAATTCGCTCTCGGTCCCTGTGGAGCATCAGCACCCAGCTCGCCTCCCCGCCTGCTCGGCCAACGAGAGTTTGCCGTGGCGATGTAACGCCTCCGTCACGCTCCCTGCACGGAGCTGGGGCGGCTCCTGCTCATGTCTCTCTTGCCCAGCCCTGGCTGGGAGGTTCCTGCTTTGCCCCCAGGCTCCTACATGCTGGGAGCGCAGACAACGCCCAGGGCCCAGGGCCCCTCACGCCTGCAAGGGACAGAGGCCGAGCAGGGCCCATGGCTGAGCCAGGCAGCGCAGGGCCCACTTTGGACGCCCCCACTGCAATACAGACAGGGCCTGGGCACAGCAGATCAGTGGGCGCGGCCCCCTGAGGGCTGACGAGTCTCATGGGGAGGGAACGGGGCTCAGCTGGGACCAATGCAAAGGGGATTCTGAGCTGAGGCTGTTGGACACTGACCGTCCCTGGGCTTCTCTCAGACTCGCTGCCTCCCAGCCTGGGCAGGCTGCGACCCACACCCAGGGCCTCCCCAGCGTGAGCCTGGAGTGGGCAGCCATGGAGTGGGCTGGTGCCTCCCGCTCCTCCGGCCCCCAGCGCTGTGTCTCGCCCGTGTGTGTTTCAGTGAGACGGCCGCACGGCCGCAGAAGGAAGCGCAAGCCAGGGTTGCCAGGCAGCACCAGACTCAGAGGCTTCCTCAAGCCTTTCAGATGTGGAATCCAGAAAGGCTGAACAGACGCCATGGCTGGGGAGGGGACGGCACCTTCGCTCTGGCTGGGCCCAGCCGGCCTCCCTGCCCCCACCTGTTCCCTGGCACTGCTGAGCTGGCGGCCAAGGCGACACGTCAGGAGTGCGCTTGCTGCTGGGTACAGAAGCTCCCAGCCCCTGGTGAGCGCTGCAGGCGGAGGCCGTGACTGGGCCCTGTCGGTTGTGGGGGGCTCATTCCCTCCATGCTGGGCGATGAACCCACTTTGCTGAGCCTGGAGTTTCCTGTGTGTTTTGCATTTATTCACTTGCACCAATAAAAGCAAGAACCTCTGAGCCCGGAGGAGCGGTAACTTGTCGCCCTCATTCCTAACAGCCCTGGCTCGAAGGGGCGCAGGGCAAGGTCCCGTAGGCAGCCCAGAGCTCCCAGCCGCTGCAGTAACCCCATCCCCGCTCCTCTCCAGTGGGGAGCAAGGCTGCGTCCCCAGCACACCTGGAGCAAGGCCCGTGGAGCCAGGTCTCCTCGCACCTGCCCATGGGTAGCACTAGGCCCTGCCCCAGCCTCCACTCTGACAGCTGGGACCTAGCCCATGCCCTAACAGCGAAGGGAGTGGCCAGTTCCCAGCCAGGCCACGAGGAGGCGCACTGCCAGGAGGGGGCAGTGCTCATGGTGATGTGAGGCTGGATGAGGACTCCAGGGGATGGCATAGCCTGTGCCCTGCCCAGCCCACCCGCCCTGGGCAGAGAACCCCCCTCCTCCCAGGTGTGACTCAGCGTGACCCAGCCTCCCCACCTGTCCTTCCTCAGCCCCTGGGCCTGGGGAGGCAGCGAGCGGGAGGAGATGGCCTTTGTCATGCTGTCTGGAGCAGCTCATTACAGTGAGTGCCTGACTCAGGGATGACTGTCAAAAGCAGGGCACACACACACCCGGTGGTATGGTCTGTAATTAGATTTCACCAACCCCGTGCCAAATGCGAACTCCCAAAGTACTACAGTCATCTTACCACGGAGTCACAGACAGTCCCCTCTGGCACTCCAGCCTGTCTTGCGACCCCGGCAAACTGGACTATGTAATAAATGGTCACGTACACCAAAAATCACAAATATTCCAGGTTACTCCAAGGCCCAAAAGCCCAGTCCCTCACCCACGTTGAGTTGCATCCTCCATCTCAGACCAAAGACAAAGCTGGCAGCCAATTCTGTAATAATCTAATTAAAGGTTTATTAGCTTACAAAAAAGAAGAGAGTTCTTGAGAGGTCAAAGCAGGTAAAATCTATGTACAGGTGAGTCACCATCTGTAATCCCAAAGGGGAGCAGAGAGGTAGTCATCTGCTATTTCCCCAAAAGTCTCTCAGGGCTGCACACAGTAACTCTGGGGCTCTCTGTCTTCTTATTCAGTTATTCTGCCCTGATAGTCCAAACCGTCCTGAGATAGTCCAAACCATCTGACCCACAACAGCACCTCAAAAGCAACACCCCCAGGCTGCAACCCCTATCCCAAACAAGCCTCAGGCTTCCCCCCTGCTCAGCCAGCCCCTAACCTCCGATCCCTCCATCCCCACTGGTTTGTCCATGCTCCCAGCCACTGTAGCTCCCCAAGTGCTCGGCTCGGCCCAAACCCTTGCCTGAGCCTTGAAAGGCCTCCATGATCTGTGGAAAGACTCTCCCATTTTTGGCAGGAAAACACGGCTCAGTTCCATTCCTGAGATGAAAGCACTAGTTCTCAGCAGCGTCGCCAGCTCTCACGCTTTTATCGTGACTCCTGCGATATTTGGCGTTTTTCTTAAAGCGCCAGCTCCTGGAGGCCTGTGATGAGGTGACAAGATTTTCTGGAGCCTGACTCGTGATTTTGGAATGTTTGGGGTGGGCAAGTCGGTCTCAGCTTCTTGTCAGCATCTTCTTTTGTTCTCAGCCTCTGTCAGGCCTGAGGGTAAGAGAACTTGGGGGGTCTCCCCTCCACCTTAGAGAGCCCCTTTCTGGGGCTTTTGGCTACAAAAATAGAGGCCACTAGGGAATCAGTGTTTGAAGAAAAGATGTGTCACGCACCCAAGAAGCTCCTGGGGATCCCAGCATGGGAAACTAAAGTCCCAGTTTCCATCCCATGGCAACTGCAGCCAGTGTCGATATTTTGGAGATTTAGTGATTTATTCGTGTGGATAAATCTCTGACGGCGCAATCTGTCACTCAGAGACACAGCCAACAGGACCGTTGAGCAATTACCACCACCACCCAGACACATGTGGCACTGGGGGGGCGGGGTGCACGCGCGCACCTCAGGGCAGGGAAGGAGGAATGAACAGGAAATTCTAGCTCTAGTCTATTTTAAGAAAAACCCCAAAATTGTTTGTTTCTTTTTTTTCTCCCCCTTTGTCAGTGGAAAAGTAAAAAGGGGAGAAAGTGGGGTGACAAAACCCCTAAAATGAAAACGTTCTGATTGAATTTTTAGTTTTTGACAATTAGAAACTAAACAAAGTCAAAATTTCCTGTCAGAAAATCCTACCATTAAATCAAGGGATCTTTTCTCACCAATTTTGGGCCTAACCCCCTATTTCAGCTGGGAAATGCTTCGACTGAAATATCTGGACCAGCTCTTGCTGAATTTTGTATGACCCTGGTGTAACTCTTCCACCAAATGGAGCTGGCAGCGACCGGGGTGGGTTTGATATCTAGGGGTTCCTCTTAACCATACGACCCAGAACTGGCTGGAGCTCCCACCCAGTAATGTGGGAAAATTCACCACCACCTCTCAGAAGCCCTACTTCCTTCCCCACGCACAAGCACTGAGTCAGTGCCACAAAATAAAATGTTGATGAGAAGGGAAAAGGGGACCCAGCATGAATTTGGGAAAACTCCACAAGCATGAGTTGAAAGCACATGCCCACCCCGCAAACGCCCACCCCGCAGCGTGTTGGGCAGTGTCCTTTGCCTCAGTTTCCCATTTTGTGTCATGAAAGTCTGATGAACCAAAATCCCTTTAACATGCCACTCCCTGCTCCCTCCGCTGCGCCCCGCTCACGGCTGGCTGTCCCTGGTTAGTGAAGATCCAGAGTTCAGAGGTACGTTCACATGGGTCCACCCACCACACCCGGGGGGGTGGGGGGGGAGGACGGCAAAGAACAATGCCTCCACGGCTGCTGTCATTGGTCTATCTGCCGCTGTCGCTGCTTGCCACTCGCTCCCACTGCCGTGTTTGGAGGTCCCCCGGCCCAGCTCTGAATGATTTCACTGGGTAGTGTGGGACTGTTGTCCCCAGCCCCTGGGCCTGGTCCTCTGTGATTTCAGCTCTAGGAATTGCTGAACAAAAGCCACGACTCTCAGTGGACCACTGGCAGCTCCGCCCCTCCTCCACCAGGCCCTGCCCCCGCTCTTCCTCTTCCCCCAAGGCACCCCCTGCTTCGTCTCTTCCACCCCTCCGAGGACCCACTCCCCACTCACTCCTTTCTACCACGTCGCTCATCCTTAAGACAGGTAAAAAGTGATAAGGCCATGGTGCCCTGCCACCAGATAAAAACACCTGTTCCCACCCCCTCTTATTTCCAGTGGGATTTGGTAATCCTACCCCCTGTTTAGCAAGGGCAGCCCAGTTGAGGGTGGCTCCCTGTGACATTCCCCAGGGTACAATCTGGAGAGCTGTGTTCCCTCAGTTTTCCAAGCAGGGGTGTCTTACACTGCTTTGCTGTGAGAGCAACCCCTCCTCCCCGCTGCATGTCAGCGCCGAGGCACGTCCATAGGACAGCCCGGAAAAAACGTGAATCCCTGTGGCCTGTTCTGCTCCTGAATTGTGGACAGAAGACTGATCTAGAGATGTTTAACCCAACACCTTTTCCCAGCTTTCAACAAGCTAACTAGCAGTATGTACCTGCTAGCTGGGACATTTATTTGTATCCTGTGTAAACTCTGCTCGAAAGATCCCTGTCAAATTCTTACACATCAGATGTTGCATCTCAGGAACTCCAAAGCTTTTAAATGTATATAGGCTGTCCAGCATATCCCATGGTGACGTCACAGCATCTGGTCTGTTCTCTTGTGGCTGTATAGTCTGATCAGTGAATAGATCAGGTCATGAACTGATGTCACATAGGAAAGTGCAGGCTCCCACTGAGGAGTTGGCATGATCCTTGGCCCTTTTTTCCACCTGTTTTTCACATCCGTCTGCCTCAAAGTGTTTACAACCTTCATCACTAGCTGCTCTCTACGACAGGTCTATCCTTTACAATGTCTTCAGAGTGATTTGCATTTATACCACACAAAGTGAGCTTTTAAATAAATCCCACACTTATGGGAATGCTGCTACCACAACAGTGATTCAATCAGAAGTTGGCTAGCCTGGTCCAGATCCCAGGGCAAACGGGACCCCGCTCTCACAAAGGGGACCTAGGAACGCACCCTGATGCTCTCCGTGAAGTTAGGGCCACTGAAAAGGATTCATTATTCAAAAAGAGCCAAAGGCCCAAGCTCCTGCAGAGCTGTGAATATCGACACAGGTTTTAGAAAGTCATAGTAATAATCTGACACTGAATGGGGCGTGTTCACGGCTGCGGCTCCTCACCTGTGCGCTCCTGAGCTGATGCTGCCCGGGCACCACTTCCTCCCCCACAAAGCAGATGCAGCCGGCCCACAGACTAAACCCAATGTGAAATTAACTACCTCTGCAGCACATGCTCTCGTGCCCTCCCCGCTGAATTGATGCGCCCAGCGCAGGAACGGGACATTTTGCACCGTTGCCGGATCATTTTATTATAAAAAAATATTTTTTTTTTATGTGGCAGCCCAGTTTTATCCGTAACAAAGCCCACCGATACGGCACATGCTCCACAACCTCCTGGGGGTGTGGGTGTGGGTGTGTGTGTGGGTGTGTGTGTAAAAAGCAAAAGGGAACAATATGAATCGTACATGAATCTCTTCTAGACTGCAGGCAAGGCCGCTTTTAGTGACCACGCAGAAAGCTTTCCAGCTGCAAGGCCATTTCGGGATTCTTTTGTACAGTCATTGGTCTTTTCTTGCCCTCAGCAAAGTCTCCCCTGCAAGGAGAGGCTTCATCCCTCATCCGTTTAAGTGACGACAGCTCACCAGCCCCTCTTGTATATTACACAGTTATGCCATGTGCTCAGCTGTACTGCAGGAGAGATAACAGAGGTCAGCAAAGGAATTGGCTCTATATGCATGCATGCGTGCACACACACAGCACAGAAACACAGTGTCTGCACTGGCCAAAGAAAGCGTTCGCACTTCTCTAGCACACTGCTCTTAAACACGGCTTGGGCTAGAAAGACGCTCCACTATTCCCTGACCAGTGTAGGTAGGGGCCACAATTCTCACGTGAAGTTCCCAGGGATGATCGCTAAGCACAGGGCTTTGTGGTGTCCCGCATGCCACTCATGAGCCATTTGCTCCTTTAATCTGATCCAATGCTTTATCCGAGAACTTTTCCTTCATCAAAAGTCCAGAAAAGCTCCATTGGACACCCTCCCCCCTGCAATCCCAAACCACATACTGCAACGATCACCCCCTGGGAAGCTGAGCCAGAGAGCCAGGCACGCTCGCCGGGGGATGAGAATGCAGCGTGCAACATGCACGTTGCATGGAGCATTCCCGTGTGAAATGCTCACACACAGCAAGCCACATGCTTGTGGGTCTAGACAGGACTGCAGGGCTCCCCATACCTGCCCCTTTAGGAGCTGTGGCTAAAGCATTCAAGTCTCAGAGAGACACTACCCTCTACCCAAGTCCAAGGGAGTTAAGGATTCTGTTAGCAAGAGTGACAAGACCAATCTGACAAGTCCCAATGCGTCTGTGCTCTGAGACAGCTAACCAGACCTCCTTAATCAGAATCACTTCCTTCCTGCTTTGCTGATCCAACAGCTGATGCCAGTTCTTCCTCTTGGCCTCTCAATCGCTCTCCTGTGCGGGCAACAGAAAAGCCAGTCAGCAATCATTGTGTAACCGGAGTTTAGAACGGCACGTTAAGGGGGTGATCTGAACTGTGCTACCCAAACTTCCAGGATGTCCACCAACCTTGCCAGCAAGTCTCCCTGCTCCATTGACTCTGAATTGGCTCAGGTCCCAGTTATTTCTGGAGTGGATGTGGGTGTCACCCAACTGGCTGGGCGAATCTGGATTCTACTGTACAACCTGTACCACTGTAGCCTCGGGGCACATCCCATAGACATGTCTATCTGCCCACGGTGGGCAGCCGTATTACCCCTCCCCGAATCAGCCACCCGCCCATCAGGGAAGCAATCAAGGGGAACTAACAATGGTTTAGACATATCCGGTGAGGGCTTGGCTGGAAACATGGTCTGAGGACCAACACAATCCGGCTGGCTGACTACCAGAGGAAGGCAGCATTAATCTTCACTCCAGAGACCACCTCAATGCCTCTAGAGAGGGGGCACCTGGGGGGCTCATTCCTGACACTATTCCACAGCCTTTCGTTTTAAAAAGTTCTGCCGAGCTCCACTGAGCTTGCACTGGAGATCGTTCTCAGCCATGAAGATTCAGAGCAGAACTGGAAATAAAGTTACAGCATCGGTGCTAAGCGTTGTCCAGAGAGCTCCAGCTCTCTACAAGTCCAACATGTTTAAAACACTCTCTCTGTTCATTTCCACTCGTGTTGTAAAGTCCTTTCTGTTGCTTTCTAGACTGAGTGAGAAACTGGCTGTGACCCTACGCACCTCTCTGTTCACACGCTACACACAACTGTAATACTCTTTATACAAAACACACCTTGTGCAGAATGATTTGAAAACTAATAAGTCACTGATCATTACTAGGCTTGTGTAGTGTGTAAAGAGTTCTGAGTACATGCTGGAATTATGACTAAAGTGTGTTTAAACCAGGCATGTCCCGGGGATTTGGTAAACTGGTCTGTCCTAAAGAAAGGAATGGGCGTTTACCTCAATTGACATATAAGCAGTAAATGGGGCCATCAAACTAAGAAGGGGAGGAGATCACAGGAAAGAGAACACTTTGCATTTTAGCAAACACCTGGGAGGGAAGAAAGAGCAGGGAACTTCCTTCTCCACCAGACTCAATGTTGCCTTCCTCACAGCTTGAAGGAACCGTACTTTGAGGGTAACCTTCAGAAGAATCCATTTCAAAGGTTCACTGGACTATAAAAGAAAGGGGCAGAAAACCCATATTCTCTCTCTCACCTAAAATGAGAGAGGAACCAGCCCTTTGGGTTCTGGAGGAGATCCAGGCAGGGAGCAAAAGCAGCACTTCGGGGCACTCAGGGTTGTAATACAAGCGGTGACCCAACCTCCCACTGGTCTGAATTGCACCCTGAAGTGTGTCACGGACCATCAACAATATTTACTGCCTGAAAATGAGGCCACGATTTTCAAAGATAAATACGGAGGCACCTAAGTAAATAGTCTGCTTCTCAAAGGGCTGAGCTCCCCCGGAGATCCTTCTGAGCTCAGAAGCAACTGCTGGGAGCACTTATACAGATGCATACAGATCAATTAAAGAGCCTAATTTTTGTCTCCTGCCTTTGAAAAATCTTGGCCCCAGTCCTTCCAAGTCTATAACCATTTCCACGTTAGTTCAACAGCAGCAGTGCACTTACTTATCAATTCAGCAATTGCCCTTTGCGTTCTCTTCTCCAGTTTTTCCAGTTTCTTGGCTACGTCTCGCTTTAAATCCCTGGGGGAGAGGATTGTAATTTAGCAAAAAAGCCCAACACACAAGCACACCCAGACACAAAGCTAGCCCACCAGCTAGCCCAGCAGAAGGGATCCATGAGTCTATTCAGAGCCAGTCTGGGGTCTCAAATGAACAGCCATAAACACCGCATCTGCAGTGTAAGCTCCTTGGGGCAGAGACTGTGTCTTACAGAGCAAGCTGCCAGCATTTTAATCATCATCAGAGCCAATGCAAGAGCCATGCAGACCAGTCGGATGGAATACCCCTGCCACTGGTGGTCCCTAAATACCACCACCAGAGCAGGGGAGCAGCGGCATTTCCTTAAAACAGGAATTATATGGAAAGGGTAAGAAAAGTGCCAGCTTCATGGGGGCGCGGGGGAGTTTCACCTCACTGGGGGAAGAAGGGGAATGAAGAAATCTTTGGCCTCTGCCCCTCCCCACAGGGCAATTCTTGCCCTTCCTAAGTGTGAGAAGAGAAGCACCATCTACAAGACCGAGGATTCCATGAGATTCCTGGTGGCCACAAGTGTCTCTGAATTGCTGACACTTCGCAAGACCCACAACTCACATTAGTCCCTCCTCAACGCCCGTGCCCAGCGATCCATGTGGCACAACAATAGTCAAACTCAAAGAGAAGCCAACTCACCAGCTGAGCCCAAAACACCAACACTCAACCAGTGAGGACCCCTTGGGGAGAAACGGTCTAACGCACCCACTGCTGAGCGGCCACACAGGCCACCTCCATCTATCGGGCTTCAGAACAGGAGGATGTGAAAATCCAGCTGAGGAGAACATTGGGCCAGGCCCTTCTGTGCCCCTCACTTCCATCAGAAACCTGTCCCACACTCTTTGAACACAGATGCTCTTGGCTTCGGAGGGCCCTGTCAGTAACATATTCCTTAGCTTGTTATCCTGCACATGCTGCTCCAGCTGTGTGCGTGAAGCCTGGTGCCCGTCCACGTGCTGAAATCAGGGTGCTGTCATGCTGTGGGACCATCGTTCACAGTGTGTTTGTACAGTACCAAGCACACCAGGGCCTTGACCCCAATCGAGCCTCCACATGCAACCGCAGTGCAAAGAATACAAGCTTCACCAGATCCTTTCATCATTAGGCAAATAGAAACAAGACAAATTGTATCCATCCTGGAAACTCCCAGAAGGTGGAGATCAGCACCACTTATCTGTCCCATCTAGCTAATCCCAAAAGCCAGAGCTTGTTCATTCTCTACAGGACATTTACTAGGGTTTTCTGCAGTCTAACTTTTGTGATGTCCAGGGATGGGGATTTTATTTCTCTCCTTAGGAGACTGTTCTACGCTCAGATCTCGCTACTGGGAAGTTTCCCTTGATACTGAACATAAGTTTCCCAATTTTTTGTAATCCCAGGTGGTACAACCTTAACAGGGTTAAAGTTATGGAAATAGCTGGAGAGCGTCCCTGTGACCATGAACACACACGCGGATGTTTAGGACTAAAAGGACTGAATCTAAGCAAGCTGATTCCTAAAATCGCGCTTACCAGTCTGGCTTTCTGGGGGCGAGGTTTGCCAAATCCTAGGGGAAAAGGAACAAAGGAATTCTGATTAAGATCAGCCAAACTCATGTAATGGAAAAGAGTGAGTTTACAAGTGTGCACAATTATATTTCAAAGCAGGTATTGAAGACCAAGACACATACCACTTCTTCAATAATAGGCTCTGGCTTCGCTGCTTCCAGTTGGTCTTTCACCTTATCTTCCACTAGAGGGAACAACAGAACAACAAATGTTAACAAATTTCAGGAGTAGCAGCCGTGTTACTCTGTATCCGCAAAAAGAACAGGAGGACTTGTGGCACCTTAGAGACCAACAAATTTATTTGAGCATAAGCTTTCATTGGCTACAGCCCACTTCATCAGATGCATGCAGTGGAAAATACATTAGGACGATTTTATATACACAGAGAACATGAAACAATGGGTGTTACCATACACACTGTAACGAGAGTTATCCGTTAAGGTGAGCTATTACCAGGAAGAGAGAAAAGAAACCTTTTGTAATGATAATCAAGATGGGCCATTTCCAGCAGTTGACAAGAACGTGTGAGGAACGGGGGGGGGGGGGGTGATGTATGGACTAAACATGGGGAAATAGTTTTACTTTGTGTAATGACACATCCACTCCCAGTCTTTTTCAAGCCTAATTTAATAGTGTCCAGTTTGCAAATTAATTCCAATTCAGCAGTCTCTCATTGGAGTCTGTTTTAGAAGTTTTTTTGTTGAAGAATTGCGACTTTTAGATCTCTAATCTAGTGACCTGAGAGATTGAAGTGTTCTTCGACAGGTTTTTGAATGTTATAATTCTTGACGTCTGATTTGTGTCCATTTACTCTTTTACATAGAGACTGTCCAGTTTGGCCAATGTACATGGCAGAGGGGCATTGCTGGCACATGATGGCATATATCACATTGGTAGATGTGCAGGTGAACGAGCCTCTGATAGCATGGCTGATGTGATGTTAACAAAGTGACTTATAAGAAAGTCAGCATGAAGACGATGCTTCACTTTGGTATTTAAGAAGCTTTTACAAAACCTAACCCCAACAGGCATGCTGCTCTACAAAAACATTCCCCTGCAACTTTTGCAACCCAAACACTGCACTCCAGAAGCAAAACAGACCATAAACCACGTGAAACTGATGTCCATCGTCCGAACCGAGAGAAATGCAAGAAGTGAACAGCAGCAGTCCTGAAGTCAATTATATTAAAACCCGGTTTGAGTCCAACCTCTGCTGCTGTAACATTGGAAAGGAAATGGATTTGCTTATAACATATGACTTGAGTTGACTATGTCAATTTAAAGCAAGCAGGGATGCACAGGACAGAGCCTTCCTGCAGGAGTAGCATTTTCTAGAGCCGTCCCTCTCAACAGGGACCAGCTTGCTGCCTTCCTAGACAGCGGTAGGGGGATCTCAGGGCCTGGCACCAGTCCACTGGTCGCTGAGAAACACTGTCTTAGTGGAAGGACAGAGCCCCACAATCTGAAGCATTGAAAAGATGATTGGCAAACTTTATTCCCAGCTATTACTGTATTTAGAGTAATCATGGGAGACTTCCCACTCCACAGCTCTGTGGCAAGTTACTTTTAAACTCCTTATCGTAATTCTTTACATTATCTATCCCAGAACTCAGACTTACACGCAGCATATGATACCTCCTTCCCTCCTGTGATGGGCACATCCACCACTGAGAATGAAACACCCCGACCGGGAGAACTCTGAACTCAGAGAAGTACCCAAACTAGATTAAAATCCCTGCTTCAAAACTAATGTAAAGCCTCAAGTGGAACAAGAGACAGGGAGAAACCAACGGCAGAATTCCATCTTTCCTTCTGCTCAGACATTGCAAGAGGGAGAGGCCCGGACACTCCGAGCACAGCAATATTTACTGGTGGCCATGACTCTGCACTTGCGAGTGCTATTTCTATCCCATGCCCCCTCCCCCGGGTGTTAGAAATGCAGACTGCAGATGCCCATTGAGGAGTGCGAAACTCTAGCCTGTTGGTTTAATTTGTGCCTGTTTTGTGCTTCCATGGATGCTCCTGGCCAGAGAGGAAACGGCTTTGAATGATGGAAACAAAAACACAGAAACACGGAAAAGATGAAGTAGGATTAGTGAAGGGGGCTGTCACAGAGCAGAACCTGCTCTACTCCCTTGGCAAACTCAGGCTAGGACTATATAATATGGTTAGATACCGACTCTGCTTAGAGCGTGGCTCAGTTCAGGCGACAGGAAGGAGCTCTCTCTATACCAGTGGTTCTCAACCTGTGGCTCGCGGGCTCCTAGCAGCCCACTACAGCTGCAGCCCATGTGACATCGTCAGGGCCATACAGGAAGTATATATAGTGTGTGGATGCGGCCCACATAACACAGAGAGCTGCACATGCAGCCCACAATAGTAAATAGGTCGAGAATCACTGCTCCATACTGTAAGATCAGGCTGTGACATGGGAGGACTTGCAGTAGAGAGGTCCTCTCCATTTTGTTACCTGACCTCTATGTCAAACTAATTTACTTATGTGGTTTTAAATGAATACACCCTGTTTTGATACACATCAGGATTCCTGACTTATCTCTGCCCCTCCCCTCCCCCCCCCCCGCAATCAAATCAATGATTTTAAACAAGCCTAAACCCCAAATTTCCATGCTTTAGCTACAGAGCAACTCCTCTCCCAAGACATACAGCACCACACGCTTTCAGAGGCAAGGCTCCTGAAGGCAGCGTTGGTCTATTACAAGCCGCTGGTGTTCTCTTTAAAGGAGGTCATAGCTCTGTCGAGGGGCTGGTAAAGACGACCGGTTCTCAGACATCCCTGGAAACAATCGAGGCAGCTATGCCCCCTTCCCACTCTGATGACTGTGGGAAAATGCCGTTATTGTTTCCCAGGAGGGCAAACTATGAGATTCTGCCCATAGCTGAGATCCACAGAGGCCCCAGTATTTCTAATTATAGCCACCACTCCCGCACTCAGCACTCTGGAAAGGATGAAGAGGAATACCCCGAACTCATTCCTGCCACTCCCATTGTTTGGCACATATTTTAAAGAGCTCTCTTCTGTGAGGGTTTACCACCACCATGCTGGCAGCAAGACAAATCGGGATTTTTGTTTTACATTAATTAAGGGTACATGGATTTTCAAGCTGGAGAACGGTGCCAGATTGAAAGCCCTGAAGTTATGGCTTATAGTTTCAAACATAGTTGTTTAAAAAGTTAGGTACCTGAATAGAAGTGGCCTGATTCTTGGAGGGTGCTGGGCACTCACAGCTCTCACTGACTTCCAGGAGAGCCCTGCTCCTCTGAAAATCAAATGACTACTTTACAGGCCTGAATTTGGCTTTCCATAGCTAATTTTAGGCACCCACGTTGGGAACCTTTGGCCCAATGCTGTGGGCCCACAGAAAAGCTTCGGCAAGGGCAGTCACAATATAATCTCCTCCACACTGTCACACTGATGTGCCTCAACCCCGACCTCAAGGGAACCACCACTGGAGGGCAGTCTCCATGCTCCTTCGATCCTTGGTACATCTGCTGAGCCGCTCAACGGAGCCTGTTAGTGAGAGACAGACTCCGGTGTAACAGAATTGGTTCTGAACCTCACAGACTCATTTCACACTGCCGATAAGCAGGAAAGCCCTTTCCATCACTTCTAACCCAAGCTGGAGTCAAACCCATGAGCCAGAGAAGAAAGGATTGATTGCCCTGTTGAGAAGCCTCTGGCCCATTCTTTGGAAACATAAGCATAAATGACGTGGTAGTTACATCTGCTGGGAGGTGAAGCCACGCTGTTGTTCCTGCCTATGCCATCCCAACTCCTGCTCATTTCCCGCTAGTAATCGCCACAGTCTGTGGGAGAGGTTTATATGAAGTATAAAAACCCAGACATGGGCACTGAACCACTCTAGTCTGGTCTCTGTAGGGCCAATTCACTGTCACACTCAGATGGTATCTAGGATGCAGGGACTATTTGCTCAATTCTCAGATACTGCTGGGAACGATGATCTCATTCACTCTCCGAGCCATTCGAGATTCCCCAACCGGGCACTGGGTACCACACAGCTGAGTTGGACCAAGTTTGACATTAAGACTGACCGACCGTGGGAGGAGCAATAACAGTGTAAATACTGGAGAGAGACTTGGTTAGACTAATCTCTTCAGAGCGGGGAGTGCAGCTGGTACTAAATTCCCAGAGTGGTAGGCACGTGCCCAGCGCCACCTGGTTTATCATAATAAATCGGACTAAAAAAAAAAAAGTTAGGCAGGTTTCCAACACTTGGTTTGAATTAAAAAAGAAAGTACTGGTGATATGGAACCTTTCCCCTCAAGGTCACAGGGCCAAAGGTAGCGAAGGTCAGTGGCTTAACGGATGGACAGCTGCTTGGCAGCCAGCACCAAATGAGTATGGTGGATCTCCTCCCAGTGACGAGTGGAAAGGATCTAGATGAAAACTGTAACGGGGCCCTTGTTGGCAGCTAGAGCAGAGGCCAAGGATTGAAGCGTTCCTGCTACAGCACTAGCAGAGGTGGTCTCTCCAGATAGGGCAAGGTGCAGGAAACTGGGCCTGCTGCTGACCCTGTCCTATAGGCAGAGGACTTCACTCTCCAGGGTGATCAATCCAGTATCTTTCACATCTTCTACGTTTTGTTTTTTAAATCATAGAATCATAGAATATCAGGGTTGGAAGGGACCTCAGGAGGTCATCTAGTCCAACCCCCTGCCCAAAGCAGGACCAACACCAACTAAATCATCCTAGCCAGGACTTTGTCAAGCCTGACCTTAAAAACTTCTAAGGAAGGAGATTCCACCACCTCCCTAGGTAACGCATTCCAGTGTTTCACCACCCTCCTGGTGAAAAAGGTTTTCCTAATATCCAACCTAAACCTCCCCCACTGCAACTTGAGACTATTACTCCTTATTCTGACATCTGCTACTACGGAGAACAGTCTAGATCCATCCTCTTTGGAACCCCCTTTCAGGTAGTTGAAAACAGCTATCAAATCCCCCCTCATTCTTCTCTCCCGCAGACTAAACAATCCCAGTTCCCTCAGCCTCTCCTCATAAGTCATGTGTTCCAGTCCCCTAATCATTTCTGTTGCCCTCCGCTGGACGCTTTCCAATTTTTCCACATCCTTCTTGTAGTGTGGGGTCCAAAACTGGACACAGTACTCCAGATGAGGCCTCACCAATGTCGAATAGAGGGGAACAATCAAATCCCTCGATCTGCTGGCAATGCCCCTACTTATACACCCCCAAATGCCATTGGCCTTCTTGGCAACAAGGGCACATTGTTGACTCATATCCAGCTTCTTGTCCACTGTAACTCCTAGGTCCTATTCTGCAGAACTGCTGCCGAGCCATTCGGTCCCTAGTCTGTAGCGGTGCATGGGATTCTTCCGTCCTAAGTGCAGGACTCTGCACTTGTCCTTGTTGAACCTCATCAGATTTCTTTTGGCCCAATCCTCCAATTTGTCTAAGTCCCTCTGTATCCTATCCCTACCCTCCAGCATATCTACCTTTCCTCCCAGTTTAGTGTCATCGGCAAACTTGCTGAGGGTGCAATCCACACCATCCTCCAGATCATTAATGAAGATATTGAACAAAACCAGCTCCAGGACCGACCCTTGGGGCACTCTGCTTGATACACGTGGCCAACTAGACATGGAGCCATTGATCACTACCCATTGAACCGGATGATCTAGCCAGCTTTCTATCCCCCTTATAGTCCATTCATCCAGCTCATACTTCTTTAACTTGCTGGCAAGAATACTGTGGGAGACCGTGTCAAAAGCTTTGCTAAAGTCAAGGAACAACACGTCCACTGCTTTCCCCTCATCCACAGAGCCAGTTATCTCGTCATAGAAGGCAATTAGATTAGTCAGGCATGACTTGCCCTTGGTGAATCCATGCTGACTGTTCCTGATCACTTTCCTCTCCTCTAAGTGCTTCAGAATTGATTCCTTGAGGACCTGCTCCATGATTTTTCCAGGGACTGAGGTGAAGCTGACTGGCCTGTAGTTCCCAGGATCCTCCTCCTTTCCTTTTTTAAAAGATGGGCACGACATTAGCCTTTTTCCAGTCTTCTGGGACCTCCCCTAATCACCATGAGTTTTCAAAGATAATGGCCAATGGCTCTGCAATCACAGCTGCCAACTCCTTTAGCACTCTCGGATGCAGCACATCCAGCCCCATGAACTTGTGCTCGTCCAGCTTTTCTAAATAGTCCCGAACCACTTCTTTCTCCACAAAGGGCTGGTCACCTCGCTCCCCATGCTGTGCTGCCCAGTGCAGTAGTCTGGGAGCTGACCTTGTTCGTGAAGACAGAGGCAAAAAAAGCATTGAGTACATTAGCTTTTTCCACATCCTCTGTCACTAGGTTGTCTCCCTCATTCAGTAAGGGGCCCACACTTTCCTTGAATTTCTTCTTGTTGCTAACATACCTGAAGAAACCCTTCTTGTTACTCTTAACATCTCTTGCTAGCTGCAACTCCAAATGTGATTTGACCTTCCTGATTTCACTCCTGCATGCCTGAGCAATATTTTTTACATTCCTCCCTGCTCATTTGTCCAATCTTCCACTTCTTGTAAGCTTCTTTTTTGTGTTTAAGGTCAGCAAGGATTTCACTGTTAAGCCAAGCTGGTCGCCTGTCATATTTACTATTCTTTCTACACATTGGGATGGTTTGTCCCTGTAACCTCAATAAGGATTCTTTAAAATACAGCCAGCTCTCCTGGACTCCTTTCCCCCTCACGTTATTCTCCCAGGGGATCCTGCCTGGGAGAATGGGGGAAGGCATCGTTACGACCTTCCCAAGCTCTCAAAAACTCCCTCTCCAGCACCTACCTGAGGCTGGCTTGGCCTGAGGCACCTTCCTTTTCTTGAGATCTTCATCCTCAGGAACGTAATTTCGCAGCTTGAGCTCCCTAGAAAGGAAGGGGAGAAAGCAGGAGAAGCATCAACACATGCACATCCCCCTCACCAGGCTGCCACCATCTTAACTGACATGCATAAGAACAGAAATGCAGAAGCCAAAGTTCTCACTTTCTCTAATCATAGAATATTAGAGTTGGAAGAGACCTCAGAAGGTCATCTAGTCCAACCCCTGCTCAAAGCAGGGCCAACACCAACTAAATCATCCCAGCCAGGACTTTGTCAAGCCAGACCTTAAAAACCTCTAAGGATGGAGATTCCACCACCTCCCTAGGTAACCCATTCCAGTGCTTCATCACCCTCCTAGTGAAATATTGTTTCCTAATATCCAACCTAGACTGCCCCCACTGCAACTTGAGACCATTGCTTCTTGTTCCGTCATCTGCCACCATTGAGGACAGCCTAGCTCCATCCCTATAATCAATAAATGAGAAGAGAGACTTTGAACTAGATGGACACAATTAAGGCTGGTTGCCCCTTGAAGAGAGGCAAATTCGACAGACCAGCCACCTACTCAAGCATTTTCTCTGTGGCAAACAGTGCATCTATAGGGAAGTCCTGGCTGTGGAGGGGTCCATATTTCACTGCTTCGATACACATGGCATTACACTGAAACAAGCGGGTTTGATTCTCCCAGCAGGAAAGCCACAATGGGGTCCATTCACCTGTGGCATAATGCCATTGCTGACGTGACTGAAGCCAACAGAGCCACAGCACTGGTATCAGGTCAAGGTGCAAGAAAATAATGGCATATTTCAAGGTAAGAGATCATTTAAAGGTTAATTGGAATTGAACAGCCCTTGTTTGCCTCACATCCAGAGTGTTTAAACCCAGCTATTTATGGAAGGTGAGCGCAAAGCAACATGCAAAGAGAACGCAATGTGGATTTCTGTGCAGAGTTCTTCCACTCGGGCTGCGTGGGCAGGCAGAGGGAAACTATGCTCAGCATCGAGATGTGTGTTTGTTAACCCTTCCAATTCTTTCCAGGCCCAGATGTGAAGAGTTCCAGAGATGCTGCCGAACCGCTCTCCTATTGGGTCCATTTTTTGGTCCTTTTCATAATCTTTTTCCGGTTTAAGTCTATTTTTTTAGGTGTTTCAATGCTAATGGAGGTCCTGACCCTGCACATATGTAACTTTATTCATGTGTGTAACCTCATTACTTCAGTGGGATTACTTGTACATCATCTCGCACAGTAGGGGTCCCTGGTGCCACAGTCAGACAAATAATAATAATAAGCAAGCATCTGCACATGCTTTTGCAAGATCAGGGCCTTGGAAGGCAAGATCTCAGAGTAGGGACCATGTCTCATGTGCTTGTGAACAATGCTAAGCAACAGCTGGTGCTATAGAATAGTATTTTAGCCCATAAGGCAAATTAAGAAGATTAAAACAATCCAACACTTTAGATTGGTTTATCTGTTCAAGATGCTCTAAAGCTTTCGATTGGTTTAAATTGTTAATGCATCTTTAAGGCCCTCAGTTTAAACTGCAAAATGCATTAAAAATTGTGGGGGAGGGGAGATGGACAAGAGGCTTAGAGAAAAAGCCAAGGGGTGGGAGCCAATCACACTGTTCTAAAAACCATTTCTTAAATGATGCACTGGAGAGTAATTCATACCTAGAAATTCATACCTACCCTGCGATACCTAAGGGGCTGCAGGCTCTTCTATTTGTAATGAACCTTGAAATTAACTCACTTTTTGGTTAGGCACTTGCATCAGTCAGAACGGCCCTGGAAGAGCATTTGACTGCTGCTGGGCAGCTTATTGGATGACAACACTTTTTCATCTAGATCCTGCGTAAGTACTGAATTTTTTTTTCCCTTTAAAAAAAAAAAAAATCAGTGATGGAGCAATTTGGGATTTTTCAACTTTTAATGGCCAGCTTTAACACAGAGGCCATTTCCCACTGGATGCTAGGGCCTCTGTCTTTAAAGGCAAGTTATATGTGAGGTATGCCATTGTCAAGGTTTCTTCCCCACTCTGAACTCTAGGGTACAGATGTGGGGACCTGCATGAAAACCTCTTAAGCTTATTTTTACCATCTTAGGTTAAAACTTCCCCAAGGTACAAACTATTTTACCTTTTGCCCTTGGACTTTCGCTGCCACCACCAAACATCTAACCAGTATATTACTAGGAAAGAGTCCGTTTGGAAATGTCTTTCCCCCCAAAATCCTTCCAAACGTTACACCCCCTTTCCTGGGAAAGGTTTGATAAAAATCCTCACCAATTTGCATAGGTGACCACAGACCCAAACCCTTGGATCTTCAGAAAAATGAAAAAGCATTCAGTTTCTTAAAAGAAGAATTTTAATAGAAGAAAAAGAATCACCTCTGTAAAATCAGGATGGTAAACTCCTTACAGGGTAATTAGATTCAAAACATAGAGAATCCCTCTAGACAAAATCTTAAATTACAAAAAGACACGAAAACAGGAATATCCATTCCATTCAGCACAGCTTATTTTCTCAGCCGTTTAAAGGAATCAGAATCTAACGCATATCTAGCTAGATTACTTACTAAGTTCTAAGACTCCATTCCTGTTCTGTCCCCAGCCAAAGCATCACACAGACAGAGAGAGAGGGGCTTTGTTTCTCCCTCCCCCCAGCTTTTGAAAGTATCTTGTCTCCTCATTGGTCATTTTGGTCAGGTGCCAGTGAGGTTATCCTAGCTTCTTAACCCTTTGCAGGTGAAAAGGTTTTTCCTCTGGCCAGGAGGGATTTTAAAGGTGTTTACCCTTCCCTTTATATTTATGACAGCCACCATTGCCAGTTTTAATCTGAAATCATTCTGGTCACACAAAAAGGGGCAGCGTTTCACTTGCTACTGTATGAATTCCTCCACCCAGCCAGCGGGCAACAGTGTTGGTCTGCCAGTTCTGATACTGGGAACCAATTTCCCGTGTTTTAAGTAGAACCAAAACAGATCCCACTAAATCAGCTGCACTGCACAGAGAAAGAGAAAGGGAGAGAATCTACCCCCTTCCCCCACAGCGACAGGAAAGACAGTCCAGAGTTTTGGGTGCTAGCCTGGGACCTAGGCGACCTAGGTTAAATTCCCACCTCTGCCACAGACTGCGTGTGCCACTTGATCTTTCCATGCCTCAGTTCCCCAACTGTATGGAGATCACAGGACTTGCAAGGGGATTGGGGAGATAAATGAAAGTTTGCAGTGCCCAGATACTACGAGGAGGGGGCCACAGAAATATCTAAAATAAGCAGGAGAGGGAACCAAGCCCCAGAGCGATTCAGTGACTTAGCCAAGACGTTTGTGACCGAGCCTGGAACTGAGCCCAGATCTCAAGTTCCCCCCGCCCCCAACATAACACCAAGAACCAGACCGACTTTCCCACCGTTGGGCAGACGCTGGTAGAACAAGGATGATGAAAAGAAACAGATTCCAACAGAGATTGGCATGGGCCTGAAATACAAAGGGAAGCCAAACATTTCTCCCTTTGTGTCAAATGCAGGTCAGAGTTTATGGGATTCACCTTTAGACGTGTCTGGATGCGGTTGGCGCTGGGAGAGCTGCTGGGGAGAAACTGTTCGCTAAGCTGGTTTTATGAAGGAAAGACTTTACTGAGGGGGGGATGGGAAGCGACTGATTAACCTTACGGGGCCAGGTGTGTTATGATGACAAGAACTACTCCCCCGGGCAGCATCTTGGGGACTCCCAAGGCCACAGTCCCAGGGCCTGGAGTGATTAGTGAGTTTACCGAGATTTCTAAGGTTAAAATGAAGGCAGCACTGGCTGATTGCTCTGGTCCAGGAGGGTCAGGATACTTAATACTTAATGAAGTCAGCAGGAGTGGCCAGGTACCCCACGCCCCACAAGAACCAGCCCTTTGTGCTGCAGAGTAGCAATCACTAACAGCAGTGGCTATAACAGCAGTTATCATGGTTGACTGATCACCTCCCAGAGGGCTTTCCAATCTTTAATTCCCCCTCCCCGCCCCCCAGGCCAGGGGAATTTTAGCCCCATTACAATACACTGCTATTTATCCAAATAGCACGGGCAAGATGGATTCCATTTGGATAATGGAGAAAGCAGCCCTTCATCCCAGTCCTCTCCCTCAGTCAGAAACAGCTGGACAGGGTACAGACTTAGCTGTTGTCATTATGCATGTACAGTAACCGCACGGCAGCAGACTCCCCGGCACCCAGGCTCCTGCGGCTGCTTGGCTCGGGGCACGCATGCCCCAGCATTGGCTCCTTCGGGCCGCCCAAGGAGCAGCACAGAGGCTGCGTCGAAGAGGGAGCTGAGCACCTCGGTTCTGCATAAGCTAGGGCGAGAGCTACAACGCTGACCAGGTGAAGAGCAACTCCGTGGCGAAGGGGTGGGGAGGAGGGCAGAGAGCAATGAGTGGGGATGTGCATGCATAGGTGGCAGCAGGGTTCATGCTAGCAGCTGGGCAGGGGCTTTCACTAGGGGTTTGCACGCCAGCAGCTGGGCAGGGGCTTTCACTAGGGGTTTGCATGCCAGCAGCTGGGCAGGGTAGCACATGGACAGTTGTTTTTTGGGGGAGGGGGGTGCAGACAAGGAACAGATTCAGATAACACAGAAGTTCAGATAATCGGGTTTCAGATAAACAGGAGTATATCGTGTATAGGTGGGGAAAACCGAAACAGAGAGGTGAAATGTATTACCCAAGGTCACAAGGGTGGTGTCAGACATCGGAATAGGGATCGAGAGCACCTAGCTTCCCATCTTATTCTCAGCCCACTGAACCCCATCTCTCTCCATTGCAATGTATCTTTTTGTGCCTGCGTGGAAAGAGGAATTTAATCAATAGAGGTTAATTTACTATCATCGAGTCCTACCAGGAGAGCCAATTCCTTTCAGCAACTGCTAGTTGGCATGCTCCTTTCATTCCTTCTGGTCCCAAATGATTGATCAATTTTTTTTTTAGAACAAGGCCGCAGTGCTCTTCACACAAACATCTCAGGTTTATTTATGTTTTTATTAAGTCCCCTCTAAGCAGAATTTTGTTGCCAGCCTGGAGAAAACATCAGTAACTAATTCATCCAGAAGGTAACTGGATGTCAGGCAGTGCTGTTAGACACTTGGCCGGGAGGCCGGATCTAGTACGCTGAAGGGGTTTCTCTCACTAACCCAGTAGAGTCAGACTCTACAGAATGGAAGCATTCATTTAAAAGTTTTTAGTCACTTTAGTTCATGTCAGGAAGGTTTTCCTGTTAACTGAGTGTAAGCCACTGCAGACTTACGGAGTTCAGCCACTCCAAAACAGTATCTCAGAGCAAACAAGTCAATAGGGTGGTACCATTAAGCCTAACTGTGACACTGGCAAGCCAGATTTCCAAATAACCATATAGAATTTTGTGCCTGGTTGCGTATGCAGATGCCACAGCCGGGTGATCAGACTGGGAAACTGCTTGGACAAGTGGCCAAACAAAAGGCAGAAAACAGCAGCGGTCCTAAAAGCACTCAACATAGTATTTGCCCCCTGCGCTTCACTTCCTAAGGCCCCCATTCTGCAAGCTTCTCTAGGCAAGAGAAGGTCAGCCCACGCAAAGCAACTTGCAGAAGCTACATGAAGGCCACGTTCTATGATCCTTGTGCAAACCACCTATTCGCTGCTAGATTTTGAGAGGCCTCTGTGACCCTAATTTTGTAGGCCCCACCTCCCACTTAAAAGTGTTAAAACCCTCATTTGGCCCTCTCCAATGGAGGAGTTTGAGACCCTGAAGTAAGAGGGGGGATCTTGGAGAAAAACAGACCTCTCCCAACTGTGTCCAGGAGAACTTCAGCCTGGCTTCTGGCTGCCCCATGCCTTGTGAACACAGAGTGAAGACCACAGTGATCAGCCTGTAGTGTTTTACTGCTGGTGAAGTTTACACAAACCATTTCTATTAATGCCAATATCAACCCAGGGCCGCAGGGTTGTGTGTTAAGTGAACTGATCTGCAGACAAGGCAGAGCCAACTGGGCTCCTGGCAAGTAGCCCCTGCAGCCCTCAGTGTTGCAAGGCTTTGGCAGCCTTAAACCCACTCTCCATCTGGGGATACGCAGCACATGGACCAGGTAGGGAGGAGGCTCTAGCATAGTAAAGATAATAAGGTTTAAATCCGATTCCCCAACAGGCAGGAACGCAGTTTAGTAATAAAACAGCTTTTTGCCCATTGTCGCTAAGCTGGATTCAAATCCCATGTCAGACTGCAAACAAAAACACGGGGGTTTTATCACTGTCAGCCTCCGATGGAGATTTATCCATGAGACAAAAAAGCAAGTGCAGAATTTGTTTGGTGCTGCTCAGGACTGAGATAGCAACAACGCCGTGGGCCAGGACTGAGGTGCACCAGCAGAGAGAGCCACGTAAGGGGCCTGGGATAAGGGCAGCAATGATGCTGCAGGTGCAGAAAACTATTCAGTGCCTAAATGTACTACACCCAATTCCAGCCATGGCTTTAAGTTCCTCACTAAATTCACTCACAACTGTTTGAAACAAACAAAAAAGGATCCCTTTAATTGTTCAATGTAAGACAATGCCACGCACCTGCCTCCTGTAATTATCAGTGCCCACTGTTCCTGGCAGCTGCCTCCCAGAAGTGCTCATGGATTATGGACTTAATCCCCAAGGCTCCAGCGCTCATCAGGAAGAGACAGAGCTGGTTTATGTTAGTCTTTCCCACTCTCTGACTTCTTGCCCACCCTCACCTCGTGGCTCCTTGTTGATGATCTGTAATGTTTTACGGCAAAAAGGTAGCATGATGCCAAATCAAACCTAGGTTTCAGAGTAGCAGCCGTGTTAGTCTGTATCCACAAAAAGAACAGGAGTACTTGTGGCACCTTAGAGACCAACACATTTATTTGAGCATAAACTTTCGTGGGCTAAAACCCACTTCATCGGAGCATCCCACAAAAGCTTATGCTCAAATAAATGTGTTAGTCTCTAAGGTGCCACAAATCAAACCTAGTAATTTATTGTAGGAAATTAATAGACTAGGAGAGGCGGGATTTAATGGGCTACCTTGAAAAGCAAAGGCTTACAGAGGCTGGAGAGAGCAAAGTCAAGGTAACTGATTTCTCTAGCACTCTTTCATCCCCAAAAACAGATCACAAAGCACTTCACAGACTACGAGTTTGATTCAAATCTGGCTGAAGTCAACAGAAAGACGCCCACTGACGTCAGTGGGATTTGGATCACGCCCTATATTTAGGAGGCACTCCAATGAACTGCAGCCTCTTCTGGGGTAAAAGGCAACACCGGTTTAAGAGCACCCAGCAATGCTACATGGCCATTTAGATGCTAGAAAAAAGTTATCATTCATTCTGCCAGTTACTAAAAAAAGAAAACCCTGTTAATGCAATGTTAAGGCTGCAGTGTTAAGGAATCAAAGTCAGACAATAAGGATGTTTAGACTGAATGAATCTCCTTATCTTTACCCCTTCCCCCATAGGCCCATGCACTGGGATACATTTAATAAATGGGATCACGTATTTCTCAGATACAACATTAGACACCTTAGCACCAGAGTGGAGGCGTATCAGCAGGACTGGCCCAGGGCCTCCATCACTCACACCAAACAAGGTGCAGCTGGGTAAGGCAAGCGCTTACTGAATTTACGGCACGACTGTCACCTAGGGTCTAATGGAATCCACAGTGAAGATTGTCCTTTTAACTACATCTCTCGGTGTTTTTAATATTTTACCATTTTTTGTACAAATGGTTTTGTAGTTCAACAGAAATACAGCATTATCCGGAGAACACAGCTTCTTACCTCACGACTTCATAAACCCCACATTTGGGAATGCACAGGGGAGCTACGACGACTGCATGCGCAACTGCAGTAATTGAGCATCCAAATGACCAGCACAGTAATTAATGGGGCAATAGCACATGGCATGGTATTTCTGAAAGCACAGGTCTAGATCACTTGGTTACAGGCAACAAATATGCCCATTACATTTATCTGCACTACAGAGCAGAGTCATGGAACCGCAGTTAAGCCTCAGACCAACTTTCCACTACAAGTCCCTACATCTAGCACTGGTTCTACTGGCACCTCCACTGGGGAAGAATTTCCTTAGGGGGTCAAAACCTCATTTTGAGGCATCAATCGAGCATCACCCACGTGTGATGCAGCTGGTACTTGGAACTGATGCACGGTAAAAACGCAGTTGGCATTTGCAACCAATACAGAGTTTGAAGAGTAATTCCTATAAGATGTGAAGAACTAGCTTGATGCAAACAGAGGATACTTACAAAGTGCTTTCTCCAGTTTGTTTGCTTTTCACTCTAACGACGTTGAGTGTTGCGTGCAGGGAACATTGCTTCCCAATTAATAAATGGGCTTTCAAAGTCTTCTGGTGATGCTTTTGCATGCCATCTCCTCATGCCTGTCTGAAGCGTGCTGTAATTTGCCAGGAAATCTTCTGAGAGCAACTTCCTCAGATGCAGAGCCCATCACATGCTCCAGCTGCTATCACAAAGCAGCCACTTGAACTCTCATTAACTAGAATGCTTCAAAATGCAATACATTCGCATCTTGGTGAGGACAAGGTTAGTAGCGAGGAACAACTGTCTAGAACACTCAAGCGCATTCTTTTAGGGGAAGAGTAATTGTTGTTAGCATTTTGAAAGGCAGGATGGGCAGAAGGCGCTGAAGTACTTTTTACAGGAGGGAAGACAAGGGGAAGCTTGCAGTAGGAGGTAGCAGTTATTTCGACCTTCTAAATATTGCAAGGGCGCTGCTCCTGCGTAGTTTAGAAGCCATCCCCCACTGGCTCGTCTTCCTGCCAACCACCCATCTTCCTCCAATTCTGAAAGCTCACAAAACTTTAGACATTTCTAGATTCTTTCCACACACTCACTCCCTCAAGTCTTACTGCTCTAGGTGCCAGCTAAAGACTACAAACAAGACGGTGCATCGGCTGCCCCAAGCCACAGCCAAAGCTCAATGGTTCATAATGCTCAAGATGCCAGCTGTCTCCTATTTTGAAGCACAAGTGCCATGTTAGTGGCTTTCTGTTCTTGGGAAACAGTTGCTATGTTTAAGGAAGTCCTGCATGTCCTCCTAAGTATCTCAGCTGTTTCAGGTCATTTCCGTCAGAAGCCTCAGAGAAGTACCATCTGGTTTTGATTATTCACCGCACTTTAACTTCCCAAGCTGCTCGGTAGCTTCATTTTTATAGTCTTCAATTTCTGTTATAGCCACTCCAATTTGCTTTAAAAAAAGTGCCCTTGAAATGGAAACTCCTCATTGTCCTCTAAACAGAGACTGATATAAAAGAATACTCCTCTGGTATTTCAACAATCACTTATCTCTGGCTGGTCTAGGCCAGTAGCTCTCAACCAGGGGTCCAGGCCTCAAGCAGGTTTCAAGGGGGGCTCCAAGCAGGGCCAGCATTAGACTCGCTGGGGCCCAGGGCAGAAAGCCGAAGCCCCATCGCATGGGGCTGAAGCCCAGGTCCCTGAGCCTGAGCAATGTAGCTTCGTGGGCACCCCTGGGGCATGGGGCCCCAGGCCATTGCCCTGCTTGCTACCCCCTAACGCCAGCCCTGGCTTTTATATGCAGAAAGCCAGCTACTGTGGCACAGGTGGGCCATGAAGTTTCTATAGCATGTTGGCGGGGGGTGCGTGTCTCAGAAAGCAAAAGGTTGAGAACCCCTGGTCTAGGTAGCCCACAGTCACACACACAGACTCTCTGCTTCAACACGTAAAGAAATTATGGAAGTTGCCTTGATCTCTTTACCTGGTTCTCCTGGAGTCTCTTTAAACCCCACTTTTTTTTTTTTTTTTTACTCTTCCGATTTGAACCTTTACAGGCACAGTTGTTTAATACGTCAAAGGCATTTGGACAAAGATTTCTGTATTTCTGAAAGAAGAATTTGTAACCTTACAGTCTTGAACTTTTCTGCTTTTGTCTATTTCTACAGACAGTTTCAACACTAACCTGCTGTGTGATCTTGGGCAAGTCAATTTACCTCTCTGTGGTTCAGCTTACCCATGTATAAAATAGGAATACTATGTTACTATCTCTTGGGGTGCTGTTTGTAGGTCGTAGTATGGAAGGTGCCAAGATTTTCCTCCCTACCTGTTATTGAACTTTCCCATTCAGCCTGATTTTATAACCCATTTCCCACATCGTTTTCAAGATTACACTTTCATATCTACGACCATCTACTTCCTTTGGTCTTTCTGGGTCTAGCAGCCATCCATCCATCCTTGACCCTCATTCTCAGTGGACTGGCTTGGAATGAAGGGTTCTTACATTTTCAAGCTACTCTATTACCTTTTATATTCTCATGCAGGGAATTTGCTGTATTTGCTCTGTTGTTGACATAGCAACCAAGAATTTTTTTCTGAAAGTATATTACACCACCGTTAAAAATAAAATAAAAGATCTCTCCTCTGGCTGAGATCACCTCTTGTCCAATCACAAAGAGAAGACCTATACCACATTACCACCTCCCGGGGCAGGAGGCAGATGCATCTCTAAAGGACCTGCCAACACAGAAGTCCAGAAACTATTGTCTGCTTACAATGGTGCAGTTCTTTCCTGTCATGCCTGGATTCCTTACCCAACGAAGGGCAGAAAAGGAACGAGAAACAAAGAGAGGGAAGAGTAGCTTCCCATCGCCTCCTTCTCGAAGACAATTTAACTTCAGAACCAGTGTGTTGCCATGCATTGCAGGTTGGCTGCTTTCACTAAAATAATTGAGCGTGTTGAAGCACATTCTCTCTTCCCCAAGCTTCTGCCTAGGGCTCCTTTAGGCACCTGTGGAATGTCAAAAAAACAAACACACACATCATTAGCCTGCCAGACCCCAAAACAACACAGGCTAGAGAGGTGTCTAGTTTCTCAAGAGGGACTCCTCAGGACCACGTGAGCAAGGGGGAGATGGCCATTTCTGGCTACTGCTGCTGCACACGGCTGAAGTAGAAGAGCTTCAAGCACATGCAGGTGCCACGTGTCCACCAAGGTGCCACATGATGCCTGGCCAGATTACTGGGCACATTCCAACTGGATACAAATAATCTAACCACCAATTACCAAACAGATTTAGAACTACCCAAAGAATGGCAAAAACTGGAGCCAGCCTGGCAGCTTCATGGCACAACAGAATGAGCTGCCCTGATAGACAAAATCCAAAACCTGACCCTCACTAACGCATGCAATCAGCACTGCATCTAGGGGCCATATTCCCAAGTTATGAATCACATAACTGAAAAGGACCACATATCCTCCATCCCTTACAACAGCTTCGTTGCTTGGTTGTCTCAGACACATGCTACCAACCATTCTGCAGGCATGGAGGGAACCTCTGTGCAAAGAGACTGCTGCCGTGGAACTCGAGTAGCACCCCAGCCGTGACAAGACCGGCAGATCATGAACTGTGCTGCTAGGGAATGCGATAGCCAAGAGTCTGCTGTCAAGAATTTGCAGTGCTGGCCGAGAATGCTTTCACACTAGGGTCTTACAGCTGCATTGTCCCTGCTGATCGCAGCTGTCATGGTGGATGGTGGGGAGAGGGCTCTAAGAAAGACTGCCTTGGCACAGCAAGGACAGGTTTGGAATTGCACAGGGAACTAATACAGTGTGAAGCACCAGCGCAATGTGCAGTCAGCCTCTGTTTAGCAGGTGACCCACTGTGTGTCGGAACAGCTAATACTTCTGTGGGGCCTTAGCCATAAAACCCAGGTAGAGCCTGTTGCAATAATCTCTCCTGGACGGAGGCCTGTACCGCTAGGACTCGGTGCTCAGCTGAGGGAAGGGGGCACATCCGGCTAGCCTCAAAAGTGAAGCAGCACTGCTGGTTACTGCTATTGGGGCATCAAGGAGTAGCACTGAATCCTGTAGGACATGAAGGCCAAACCCCACCTTGACCACCAGGGGATAGGCATCCTCAGAGGGAGGGATCAAAGCTCCTGACAGTTCCTAAAAATGCTTCTCCTCTTTGCCAGCCTCACTTTGGTTTTACCCAGGTTGGGAAGAGTCAGCTGCTTTTTATCCCCCTATCTAGCCACTCAGGCACTGGGACAACTGCGTAAGTGGAATTTAGACTGGAGTCTGTCCTCACTTCCAGGAACGGCAGCAGGTGGGAGCACTGTGGAGGCGGCACATGCTCGGACCCTGGCAACGAAAGGACGACGATGATGTCAAGATATCAGTCAAGGACCCCACACTAGGCCACGTCAGGATGACATTAACAGGCTCAACTCTCACTACCAGGACAACCGGTCACTAACAATGTGTCCACAGGGGTAACAAACACATACCATCATTAAGGGTCAGATGTTACCCCTGCATATAGTAACAGTGGTCTCCCCTGTAGAAAAGTAACTCCAATAGTCAAGAAATAGGTACCACCTTCCAAAGCACAAAGGAACCGTATTTGCATAGAAGTTGTTCCTGGTATTGCCTTGTTGTTCCTCCTTTCCAATCTATTGCTAGGCAGGTTTGCCATCTTATTTTTTGCGTACGGAATCTGAAGACTGGTTGTTTTGACCTGACCCATGACATCCTGCCATAAACCAGGGGAGAGGGCACGTTCACAGCCCTGGCTTCCTGCAACTCCTCCCAGGAAATAATTCTGTGCAAGCAGCACTGTGGGGAGTTGTAATTCTTAAGGATGACTAAGTGCTGAAATGCCAGCAGCGGATTAATTACAGCCTTGTGAAGTTTAATTGCTAGCATGTCTGGTTAAGTCACAGGTCACTCCTTTCACTCTCCTCCCCGCCATGCATTCTTTGACATTCCTGACGAGCCACAAGCCCAGTTTGCAGAACTGCAGTATAATTTCCAAGCTCAGAGCATTTCCTTCATGGGGTGGAGATTTAAATCATCAGTGAATGATAGTTTATGGGAATCTGAGGCATTAGATCAATAGTTGCAAGAACAGCCCCTACCTTACGTAAGTTTGCAAGAACAGCCCCTACCTTCTGCTTTCTCCAAATCACAGAAAGTGATAGATAGGAAGGGCCAAAGTCCCCACCCACACCCATCCTTTGCAATTGCAGGACATTGACCACGTGAGTGACAGCACACAATTGATCCTCACTGTTGTTTCCTGATCAACAGTCTGGAGAAAGTGGGAAATAAAACACACAAGCTCCTTGCCACTATGTTCAAGGTGAATCACCAGAGTCAAGTTTGGTGATTAAAGATGCATGGGAGCAAGAATTGCCATGGGTTTGACACTTTTGTATAGAGGCCTATTCAGCACTCACTTTTGTGGTGGTATCTTGCAGCACAAAAGCTTGAGGAGAGAGGAGAAATAGGTTTCTTAGGTCTTGGCTACACTTGCGAGTTGGCGCGCATTAAATCAGACCCGGGCATCCTAACTCCTGAGGTGTTCACACTGGCAAGGCTTGTAGAGCACCTGGACTCCGGGGCTGGAGCGCCCCTGGCAATCCACCTCCATGAGAAGCGTAGAGCTTGCTGCACCCCAGCTGGAGCGCCGCAGCGCCAGTGTGGACGTCTTGGTCTATTAAAGTGCTCTGATCGGCCTCCAGGACGTGTCTCTCAATGCCTGTTCTAGCCACTCTGGCCATCACTTTGAAGTCTACTGCCCTGCCCTCAGGGGACCAACCGTCAGACCTGCCCTTTAAATTCTCTGGGAATTTTGAAAGTCCCCTTCCTGTTTGCTCAGCCAGGCGTGAAGTGCTCTCAGCGCATCTTTCCATGTGACCATGCCTCCACGCGCCAGGCGATCCCCAGTATGGAGTAATGGCGAGGTGCTAGACCTCATCAGCGCTTGGAGGGAGGAAACTGTCCAATCCCAGCTGCACTCCAGCCCTAGAAATTATGATACCTACGGGCAGATATCAAGGGCCGTGATAGAAAGGGGCCATGACCGAGGTGCAGTGCAGGGTTAAAGTGAAGGAGCTGTAGAACGCGTACCACAAAGTGCGGGAGGCAAACCGCCACTCCGGTGCTGCCCCCACGACCTGCCAGTTCTACAAAGAGCTGGACGAGATACTGGGGGCGACCCCACCTCCATGCCAAAGAGCACCATGGACACTTGAGAGGCTGCGGCAGCCCAGAGTGCAACAAGGCAAGAGGAGGAAAGCAGGAGCAAGGGTGCTGAGGAGGTGGGGGGGGGGGGGGGGCAGAGCCAGACGATGGCCGGGTGCATGCAGCCAGGAGCGGAGGAAGGTAGCCAGTCGCAGCGAACAGTGCTTGGGGAAGAACAAACAGCAGAGGAGCTGCCCAGTAAGCAGCTTTTAATTTTGAGAAGGGAGTTGTTGGGTGCGGGCTGTTGTGGCAAGAAGAGTTGCAGAAAGAAGGAAGGGTTAGGGCTGCGTGCATGCCTAGATGCGGAATAGGCCATTGACATGCTCTCTCACATGGCAGTAATCGGCCTCAGTGATCTCATCGAAGGTGTCATGCAGAAGCTGGGTAATCCGCTTGCTGCACACAGGCAAGCCGCATAAGGGCCAGGGCAGAAGCCGCATTGTTGCAGAAGACCCTCCCTTGCTTCCCAGGTCACCCTCAGCAGCCAGATATCTTCCAGGACGAACTCAGCCTGTGGAAAACGTGGGGACAGTGAGTATAGGGGCCCCCTGCAGCTGTTGGCTCTCCCTAAGGCACAGAACCCCAGAGGACAATATGGCCCTGGAACAATCAGTCCCCCCTGCCCCTGTGGTTACTCACCATTTTGGGGCTCTTGTGGGTTATGTGCACTTGCCTTGAGACAGGCAGTTTGTGCTATTGTGTGCACTGTGCTTGTCTTCAAGATCGGCAGAATCGTTGCTCTGTCAAGTGTGAACAACGGTGCCTCTGTAAAATGTTGCATTTTGGCTTTACAGATGCAATCTTGAGATCCCAGCCGTCCTTGGGAATATGCACCATACACCAAGCCACAGCCCACTTTGAGGAGAACAGACGTGCTCATGAGACAGAGAAGTGACAAAGGAGGAAAGAAAGGGCCCAACACTCCAGCCAACAACTCTGTCTCCTCTAAGACCACACCTGAAAATCTGCAGGGCACGAATTGGGCACCTCAGCCACCTAAAAATCCGCCAATAAACCCCTTTGGCAGACATCATCCTTGCGTTGAGGGATATACAAAGAAGAGATTCCTTGAAAGTAGCCCCATTAATACGGTAAGAAAACCCAGCAAGAATTCACCAGGGTTTGAAGCACTGTATGTGTAGCTTTAAAAAAAGTCTTCCGTGCTATTTAAACCACAGTGACAACTCCAGAATGGTCCCAGCCAGGAGGGTCAGTGTGGTGGGATTTGTAGACTAACGCAGAAGTATCTTTTTCCTTTTGGTATTCATCTGACCCCAGTACCACATGAGTGCCTCAGTATCTTTAATGTATTTATCCACATAGCACCCATGTGGGTAGGGCAGTGCTGTCATCTCCAATTTTATAGATGGGGAACTGAGGCATAGAAACTAAATGACTTGCTCAAGGTCACAAGGAAGGAAGTCTGTGGCAAAGGAGGGACTTGAACCTGGGTCACCCAAGTCCTAGGCGAATGCCTTGTAGCCTGGGAACCATCTTCTCAGTTCAGGTTCTCCAAGGTTTGTAGCACATGTGCAACAGTTATCCAATGGGCTAGAAAAATTCTCTTTAAAGCAACTTATCTAATGATCACCTGGATTTTAAACAGAGTTATTCAACAAAAAGATGATTGCCACATTCTTTGTGGTATATAAAAACGACTATACTGTCAGACCAATGGTCCATCTAGCCCAGAATCCTGTCTTCCGACGGTGGCCAATGACAGATGCTTCAAAGGAAATGAACAGAACAGGTCAATTAACAAGTGATCCATCCCCTGTCATCAAGTCCCAGCTTCTGGCAGTCAGAGGCTTAGGGACACCCAGAGCACTGAGTTGTATCCCTGACCATCTTGGCTAATAGCCATTGATGGACCGATCCTCCATGAACTTATCGAATTCTTTTTTTAACCCAGTTACAATGTTTGGCCTTCACAATATCCCCTGGCAATGAGTTCCAGAGGTTGACTGTGTTGTGTGAAGAAGTACTGCCTTTTGTTTGTTTTAGACCTGCTTCCCAGTAATTTCATCAGGTGATCCCTGGTTCTTGTGTTGTGTGAAGGTGTAAATAACACTTCCCTAGTCACTTTCTCCCCACCAGTCATGGTTTTATAGACCTCTCTCACATCCCTCCTTAGTCATCTCTCTGCCAATCTGAACAGTCCCCGTCTTTTTAATCTCTCCCTGTGGAAGCGGTTCCAGACCCCGAATCAGTTTTACTGCTCTTCTCTGTACTTTTCCCAATTCTAAAGTATCTTATTTCAGATGAGGCAACCAGAACTGTATGCAGTACTCAAGGTGTATGTATATCATGGATTTATATAGTGGCATGATGATATTTTCTATTTTATTATGTAGCCCTTTCCTCATGGCTCCTAACACTGTTACCTTTTTTTTTTTTTTAAAACTACTGCTGCTCATTGAGGCGATGTTTTCAGAGAATTATCCACTCTTTCTTGGAGTGTTTACAGCTAATTTAGACCCTATCATTTTGTGTAATTCGTTGGGATTATGCTGTCCAACGTGCATTACTTTGCATTTATTAATTCAGCCACATAGCATGCCAGTAGCTACACTACTGGCATCACGTAATCCTCTCTCTCAACCACAAGTGCAGCCGGAGGTACGCCTGGCCAAAGACAGCCAGAAGGAGCTTAGCAAAGCTTGGTGAGGAGGCAGGCAACTAAATCATTTTCTTCCAATGGTTTTCACAAGGAAACCAAAGCTGGTGGCTCGGTTCTCTTTTTTCAGACTCAGGTCAGTCACGTTGGTTAGACAATACATCCAGGGTGTAAGTGTAGGTCATAAGATTATTTAGTGGACAATTACAATTCACTTGCCTGGATCAAGTTTTTGGTTGTCTTCAACTCCAGACAACAGGGTTTTTCTTAGCCTGCTGCATAGCCTCTACAGTGCTACAGAAATGCTCCTACAACCTTAACTATGGTACAGCTAGCAGCTGTCCCATAAGCGTTGATTTCTAGAGCCTACTGCTTCTCAAGTTCAGGATCAACCTGATCAGCCTACCTTTTGTGACGAACCAGATTCACAAGCACTATGGCAGTACACACACTAGTCCCTGTTTCAAGGGTCTGGGGTAGTTCAGAGACACTACTGGAAGATGCAAATCTAGAATGAAAGCAAGGTATCAGTTTCCTAAGAATTCCAAAGAATATTTGTCTGGTAAAGGAGTGAGCCAATAGTGAAATTCTTAAGTACATCAAAGAAGTTTAATTGCAAAGCTAATATCTCTATCAGCTGAACACTTAAACCTGAATTTGAGATTCAAACATCCACTACAGAGAAGAGACTGTTCTAATTTGCCTTGCAAAGTTACATTTGGATCCTGACAACACAGAGAGTAGTTGGAGAGACACACACAAGGGTCTTGCAAATCTATTGGATCGTAATAGCTACAGAAAGCAAACTTTACTCTTTTTACAACAAATTGTGCCTTCAAAAGCATGCGACTCCCACTGACCTAGCCCCAAGCATGCACCCGGGGGCAGAGTTAGGCCCATTGATACAAAACGGACTTCTGACAGGGAGCAGCTGGTGTCACACTTAAAGCTTTCTTCTCTTGTACAGCTACTCTGAAGTTTCACGGACACTGTACACAAGTGGAAAACCCCTTTGGCCTTTATGGCACCAGCCAAAGGTCAGGAGATGACAGGAGTTTCCAATAGTCCCTGGAGGAGAAGGTGGTTTGCCAACTCCAAAGTACACAGGCTGAAGGTTTGGTATGAAACAATGTGACTTCTGGCACCTCATTGCGCTGCCTGACAAGACATCAACATTTAAAAGGGAGGAACCATAGGGCTGAAAGTCAAGAGAGGCTGTTTTTACGTCACTGTTAGGGCTCTCCAAAGAGAACATTAATATCATTAGAAACCAGGGAGTGGATGTCAGAATGCATCACTGATGGCACAATAATGCCATCTCGTATGGCAGAGATGCCACAGGTCTGACACGTCTAGTCACAGCGTCACAATATGCTGCATCATCTTGTTGCTCACTCAGTATATCAAGTGGCAGAGGGCTGGAAAGTAATAGCAGCTCATTCATTATTCACCAAGCTCTATACCTTCAACTCTTGGCCTGTCAGCTCACTTACCTTCTGCAGGGCCCCTCTACCCTTTCAGGTACAAGAACAGTTTGATACACAAGTCTGCCTCTTCGCCATGTTCCATCCCAAGAGCCTCTCTCAGCCCCAGTGCAGAATGACACCCGGGCGGTCCTTGCACACCGCACTTCCGCAGCAGAATTGAAATAGACCAGGGACACAGTAGTGTCACTCTGCTCCTGTCAGCACCATTGAGCAAGTGCTCATGTGCAGAGGCAGCAGTTCAAATACAGCTCCCCAGCAGGGGGATTTCTGCACTGCCAGATGGTGAGGAAGAACATAAAACTCCCTTGATCGCACTAAATTCAAAGCCCCCCCGCCCGAGTCCTCTGTTGGGACCTGCAAATACTTATTGGTGGCAAAACCAACGACAGAGTTAGTGGATTTTGCCATCAAGGAAAGCCTGTAGTTGATCAACTTTGTCTTTACACCGTGTAGTTACAAGGAAAGCGCAGCAGCAGGCCACAATTAATGTGAGCCCCATTTGGCCTCTGGGCCTTCACTCATGGGTGCCAAAAATAACTCCATGTTTAAGGCATGTCAGGAGAAGACAAAGACATAACCGTGGAAGAAGGCTACATTGTGTTCAGATTCTGATAATCCTCTGTTTGGGATGGCCTTCCCCTTGTGTGTCAGTCCCGAAGGGTATGTCTACACAGCAACTAGACACCCATGGTTGGCCCATGCCAACTGACTTGGGCTTGCAGGGCTTGGGCGGTGGGGCTGTTTCACTGCTGTGCAGATGTCTGGACTCAGGCTGGCACCCAAACTCTAGGACCCTGTGAAGCGGGAGGGTCCCAGGGCTCCAGCTGGAGCCCGGAAGTCTACACAGCCATGAAACAGCGCAGCACCCGAGCCAGCAGGCACTGGCGAGCCATGGGTTTTCCTTTGGTGTGTAGACATACCCAGAGAGTTATTCCCAAACAGAAGGGTGTTTGAATTTCCTAAAGTGTCTGAAACTGAAAATTTCTTACTGATAATTTCTTTTTTGCTAGGGCTACACTGTCTGTGGTTTTTCACTGTAGTCCCTCAATGTCAGATAATCTTCACTGAGAGAGAGTAAATTCACACTAAGATATCTGGGCACTGGAAGCCAAGGAAAGATCCTAATTAGCAAACCATGGAAAGCAGCACAAAGAGAACACATAGTCAGAGACATCCCTCTGAAAAATAAACAAATTACTTGTGTTTGGTGGCATCCTCTTCGTCATCTTCTCTCAAGTGCTTATTCTCAGGTTCACCATTGTCCTTATTCTGCAAAAGGAAAAAGTTTCTGTCAAACTTCTACTTTCCAGAATTATGCACAGTAACAAAAGAATGGAGTAAAAAGAAAAGGAGTACTAGTGGCACCTTAGAGACTAACCAATTTATTTGAGCATAAGTTTTCGTGAGCTACAGCTCACTTCAGAGCCACATTGAAGAGAGGACACAGGACAGATATGCATAACAGTGTTCTCTATAATTTAAATCTGACTTGCTTTTAGGCAAAGATAGCTGCAATTTTCACTGTGTCTAGTTTGCACCAAAGACAAGGAAAATTCACGAATATTCTCCTTATTTCTGGCTGTCCAAGCCAATTCAGTGAGCGAACAGCAAGCCACGGTAAATTCTAAGCTCAGAGACCTGGTCTGCAGTAGAAACCTTGTTTCAAACAACAGAGTAATGTTGATTGTAGGGCATTGTAGGGCAAAGGACAATGCAGTAAACTGGTAACAGCTGTGTACGGCTTCACCAAGTCACAAGGTTGGGGAGGAGATCTGAGTTTGGATCCTGAGCTCCCCTGGCTAGGAGGGAAGGCTGAATTCTATTCTGGCCAATAAGTGAAGTGATAGTGACTGGATCTGAAGGGAGCTACATGTTGATAGGAAGAGTCCTATTACGTCCATCTCCCTGCGAGTGCAGGATTATTCCCTAGCATACAACCAGGCTGTGTTTACACTAGCCTGCTTTCTGAAACATATCCCACGTGTGCTAGCAATGGGTCAGCTACACCAGTGAAAGCAACAATGGGAGTGCACTGCTTTTAGACAGGGCTCCAGGCAGCTGTGGACTTCTTTATCATTTAAAATAACTATGTAGGAAGTTCCAACAGGTTTACAAATCATTACTACGTAAATCAGAAACAAAGCATTAATGATTACAAGACTGAGCTTATCTTTTTTAGAGAAACATTACACAGTAATGGAATAATCAAATCTCAGTGCGGGTGGAGGGATAGCTCAGTAGTTTGAGCATTGGCCTGCTAAACCCAGGATTGAGAGTTCAATCCTTGAGGGGGCCATTTGGGGCAAAAATTGTGGATTGGTCCTGCTTTGAGCAGGGGGTTGGACTAGATGACCTCCTGAGGTCCCTTCCTGAGGTCCCTGAGATTCTATGCTTCTATTTAGTAGGATGTTACCATATTAGAATGAGTCACCTTCCACTAGCCATGCTGTGTTTTCTGGTGATTGTAGCGAGTGCAACTACTGAATCTACTCATTTATCAAACCAGCCATGTCCATCAACCTTAATATTAAAAAATTGGATTCGTGTGCTAGGATTTATTTGCAGGGGAATGTACTTTAAATAATCAATAAATGGTAACCAAACATCTAAGTATTTATTGGCCCCTCTGTTTTGGTGAGTATGATATTGATGCATTATGCTTTCCATAACAATGCCCATATTTTTTGGAGCCATTCCTTTAATGTGGGGCTTTCCCCCCCCTTCAATGAGGCGCTATGAGTAACCTAGCGGCTATTAGCAGATGTGAAATTAATTCTTTGAACCTGACCAATTCCGCCAGGAGGATTATCGAAGGATCATCTGGTAATCCTCCTGGGCTTTTTGGTAATCATTTGGTAATTGTGACATTATCTAATTGAAATCATGCAAATCAAGATTTGTGAGAGTGATGGCTCGTCCTTCAGGATAGGTTGTAGATCCTTGATGATGCGTTGGAGAGCTGAAGGTTTAGTTGGGGGCTGAAGGTGATGGCTAGTGGCGTTCTGTTATTATCTTTGTTGGGCCTGTCCATCACTCTCACAAATCTTGGGAGACAGGCCAGTCCTTGCCTACAGACAGCGCCCCAACCTGAAGCAAATACTCAACAGCAACCACACACTACGCAACAAAACCACTAACCCAGGAACCAATCCTTGCAACAAAGCCCGTTGCCAACTGTGTCCACATATCTATTCAGGGGACACCATCATAGGGCCTAATCACATCAGCTACACTATCAGAGGCTCATTCACCTGCACATCTACCAATGTGATATATGCCATCATGTGCCAGCAATGCCCCTCTGCCATGTACATTGGTCAAACTGGACAGTCTCTACGTAAAAGAATAAATGGACACAGATCAGATGTCAAGAATTATAACATTCATAAACCAGTTGGAGAACACTTCAATCTCTCTGGTCACTCGATTACAGACCTAAAGGTCGCAATATTATAACAAAAAGACTTCAAAAACGGACTCCAACGAGAGACTGCTGAATTGGAATTAATTTGCAAATTGGATACAATTAACTTAGGCTTGAATAGACACTGGGAGTGGATGTGTCATTACACAAAGTAAAACTATTTCCCCATGTTTATTTCCCCCCACCGCTCCTCAAACGTTCCTGTTAACTGCTGGCAATGACCCACCTTGATTATCACTACAAAAGGTTCCCCCCCCGCCCCCCCACCCCACTCTCCTGCTGGTAATAGCTCATCTTAAGTGATCACTCTCCTTACAATGTGTATGACAACACCCATTTTTTCATGTTCTGTGTGTTTATAAATCATCTCCTCACTGTATTTTCCACTGAATGCACCCGATGAAGTGAGCTGTAGCTCATGAAAGCTTATACTCAAATAAATTGGTTAGTCTCTAAGGTGCCGCTAGTACTCCTTTTCTTTTTACTAATTGTATGTGTTTACTTATATCTTGTTTAATGATTAGCCATGTAAACAGACAGTTCCTGTCTGTCACTATAGCTATTAATTCAGAGATCAAAGGGGAATAGTAACATTTTGATGAAACTTGGGTGAAATAATGTCATTGTCTATATGTCACTAAAAGTTTGATAGACTGCCTAATGAATAAATTGCCTTATGTAAATCCATGTAGCTAATTACCAATGACACTTAGGAAACAGGTCCACTTCAAAGTATCCGTGATTGCCTACTGTTTGCCTAAGGACTCCAAACTGTATAAAGATGCCTTGGGTTCCAATCCTTTTTATCTCAGACCTGCCTGATGCTTCATGCAAGGGAAGCTTAAGCCGTAAGGCTGAGATCCCAGTCCTGACTGGACCACCCTGAATATAAACATTTGGACTATAACCTATGAACTATTTCTGAAAGAACTCTTTGCAACAACAAAGCTCACCATCTCTGCTGTGAATTCAGTCTCAAGAATTGAGCTCATGCCTGTATGTATACTGATCTTTTAACCAATACTCTCTCTCTTTTCTTTTTTAATAAATTTTAGTTTAGTTAAGAAGAATTGGCTGTAAGCTTGTATTTGGGTAAGACCTGGAATATTCGTTAAGCTGGGAGGTAATGTGTCCAATCTTTAGGGATTGGTAGAACTTTCTTTTATGATGAATAAGATTTTCAATAATCCTCATCATATTTGACTTGGGTGTCTGGGTGGAGGCCTAAGGCTGGGTTACTTTAAGGGAACTGTGTTGTTGGCTTCTTGGTAACCAGTGAGGTATTATAGAAGCTGTTTTGTTCTGGCTTGGTAAATCTAAGTATTGGCATATCCACCAGCTTTGGGGATTGTCTGCCCCATTCTTTGCAGCTCACCCTAATTGAGTGACCTCAGTTGGCTCCCCTGGGACTCCAGTCACAGTAATAAATATCCAACAATTTATAATATTTCATTATGCAGCACATCCCAAAATTCTCTAATAACCGGACAGGTGCACTGTACCTCTTTCACCACAATTTCACCAACTTTTATCCCAATTCACACTCTATATTTTTTTTAAACCTGACTGATGTGAGGTACCACCGAAATAGATATTAAGGAATTTTCTTTTATTTTGCTACAGACTGAGGTTGCTGGCTTTTTCCCCCACAGATCAAAGCCAATTCCTCTGGGGTAATTTATCTATCCAATTCTTTTTTTCTTTGTGAATATGTGGACGTTTCTTTGTTAGGAAAGTCATCAGCAAAGATTGACATAAATTAGTTATAATTTTTTATTTTCTAATCAACAAGAAGCCATCATTTCTACTAAAGTTGGCTTTCTATGGAAAAGTTTCCTAGGAAATTGGGAAACATAATGCCTAACTTGAAAGTACTGGGACTACAGGAGAGTAGGCCAGTTAAAGCAGGTTTTGATTTCTAAATGAGTTAGAAAATGTTCTTTGGTGAACAGTTGGCCAAGCACATGAATTTCATTGCTCTCCAGAAGTTTAAAACTCTGCTGTATGATTTGGATTATTTGCAATGGGTGTAATTAGCAAAAAAATGGAACGTCTTATCTCTGGTTCTATCCCAAACCCATACAGTAGTCTTTGCTAAAGAATCTATATCGGGTGTGGCCAACCTGAACCTGAGAAGAAGCCAGAATTTATCAATGTACATTGCCAAAGAGCCACAGTAATACGTCAGCAGCCCCTGCATCAGCTCCTGCCCTGTTCCCAGCGTCTCCCACCCACCAGCAGCCCCGCCAACCACTGCCTCCCCTTCCCTCCACATCAGCTGTTTCGTGGTGTGCAGGAGACTCTGGGGGAAAGGGGGAGGAGCGAGGGCACGGGGCAGGGCCTGTGGCAGAGCCAGGGGTTGAGCAGTGAGCACCCCCCAGCACATTGGAAAATTGGCACCTGTAGCTCCAGCCCGAGAGTTGGTGCCTAGACAAGGAGCTGCATATTATCTTCTGAAGAACCACAGGTTGGCCACCCTTGATTTACACAGATTGCACGAAGACATATGCATAGGTGGATTTGGTTTGTTTTAATCCGTGCTATCCTAGCAATATTTAGATTGCCATAATTTTCCTGTTCAATAAAGACCCAGTGTTTGCTTGAGCTGGCTGGCTTGATAGTACCATGTAAAATTTGGAACAACTAGTTCACCCTATTTAATGGACCTGTAAAGTATCTGCACTCTCTCTCTTTTCTTATTCTATATGAATTCTAACATTCCTTGTATTCTTGCTAGAGCTTTCCCAGAAGATTTTGAAACAAGGAGGATATCCTTGACAAAATATTCAATTTGACTGTAGCTATTCTTCCTCACCAAGAAACTGCGTATTTCCCTCAGCATGCAACCTTTGTTCATTTGCTGAAGTAGCGGTTTGACATCTTCTTCTGCTATCGCTCAATGCAAGGATGACATCTGCCAAGGGGGTTCCCTGGTGAGTATTTAAGTGGCTGAGGAGCCCAATTCGTCCCTGCAGATTTTCCCACAGAAGTGACAGATGTAATCTTGGAGGAGACAGAGTTGTTGGCTAGAGTGTTGTGCCCTTTCTTTCCTCCTTTGTTGCTTCTCTGTCTCATGAGCACGTCTGTTCTCCTCAAAGTGAGCTGTGGCTTGGTGTATGGTGTGGCACCACTGGGTTCTGTTCTGCGCCAAGTCCTCCCAGTTTCTTGGGTTGATGTCTCCCTTTTTAAGATGTACTTTCAGTATGTCTTTGAAACGTTTCCACTGCCCTCCGCGAGCCCTTCTTCCCTGACTTAACTGAGAGAAGAGTACTTGCTTCGGAAGGAGAGTGTCGGCATATGTACACAGTGGCCAGCCCAGCGGAGTTGGTATTTCATGACCTATGCTTCTATACTGTGCTTGTATACTTCTATACCTGTGTTTCTATACTATGTTGGCTGCAGAGAGAACCCTGATGTTACTGCGTCGGTCTTCCCAGCTGATCCTGAGAATCCTCCTGAGGTAGCGCTGCTGGAACCACTCCAGCTGCTTGAGACGTTCTCGGAAGGTTACCCAGGTCTCACACCCACAGAGAAGGGTGGGGATGACAACTGCCTTGTAAACCAAGATCTTGGTACCTGTCTATAGATTCCTAACATTGAAGACTCATTGGAATAGTCTTCCAAAGGATGTGCCCTTGTTGCGTGCCCTTGTTGCCAAGAAGGCCAATGGCATTTTGGGATGTATACGTAGGGGCATTGCCAGCAGATCGAGGGACGTAATCATTCCCCTCTATTCAACATTGGTGAGGCCTCATCTGGAGTACTGTGTCCAGTTTTGGGCCCACGCTACAAGAAGGGTGTGGAAAAATTGGAAAACGTCCAGCAGAGGGCAACAAAAATTATTAGGAATCTGGAACACATGACTTATGAGGAGAGGCTGAGGGAACTGGGATTGTTTAGTCTACGGAAGAGAAGAATGAGGGGGATTTGATAGCTGTTTTCAACTACCTGAAAGGGAGTTCCAAAGAGGATGGATCTAGACTGTTCTCAGTGGTAGCTGATGACAGAACAAGGAGTAATGGTCTCAAGTTGCAGTGGGGGAGGTTTACGTTGGATATTAGGAAAACCTTTTTCACTAGGAGGGTGATGAAACACTTGAATGCGTTACCTAGGGAGGTGGTGGAATCTCCTTCCTTAGAAGTTTTTAAGGTCAGGCTTGAGAAAGCCCTGGCTGGGATGATTTAGTTGGGGATTGGTCCTGCTTTGAGCAGGGGGTTGGACTAGGTGACCTCCTGAGGTCCCTTCCAACCCTGATATTCTATGATTCACTGGCAAAGCAGATCCTATATTCAATTTCTGTGTCAGTGCTGGCTGTTTGGGAGAGATGGCTGCCAAGGTACAGAAAATGGTCTACATTTTCCAGGGGTTCTCCACTGATGGTGATTTATGGAGTACGAAGAGTAGTTTGTGCAGATGAGGGCTGCTAGAGTACCTTGGTTTTCCTGATGAGAGAGACACCCAGGTTGTGATAGGCATCAGCAAAAAGATTTAGGGTGCTTTGCAGGTTGGCCTGTGTGTGTGTGTGCAAGAATGACAGTCATTTTCATACTGAAGTCAGTGATGCCAATTCTCGTGATCTTAGATTTTGTTTGCAGACAGACGTTGAAGATTGAAGAGTTGACTATCCATACAATACTCAATCCCAATTGCATCAGGAAAGCAGTCACGAATGAGAATCAGGATCACAACAATGTAAATGGAGAAGAGTGCTGGAGCAATGACAAAGCCCTGCTTGACACCGGGGCGAATGCTGAATGATTCGGTCTCTGAGCCGTTGCACAAAATGGTGGCAGTCATCCCATCATGGAGTAGTCTGATAGCAGAAATGAATTTCTGTGGACAGGCAAACCTATACAGCACCTTTCATAGGGCATCACGGTTTATAGAGACAAAGGCCTTTGTTAGGTCAATGAATGCCATGAATAGTTCCAGGTGTTGCTCTCTGCACTTCTCCTGAATCTGTCGTGACACGAAGATCATGTCAGTTGTGCCTCGGGATGACCTGAAGCCACGCTGTGATTCAGTGAGGAGTTCCTCGGCAAGGGGGAGGAGGCAGTTTAGTAGCATCCAGGCAAGAATCTTCCCTGCGATGGAGAGGAGAGCAATACCTCTATAGTTCCCGAACAAAGATTTGACATCTTACAGCTGTTTTAGGTTGTTTGAGATTAAATTCCAAAGTATCTTATGGAATTTGTTGCCCATTTGTACCCAAATGTTTTCTGGAGGGACAACTTCTCTGTATCTGGAAAATTATGCATAGTGATGTATGACCCAGCTGACAGCAGCTTTATAAGAGTATATATTCCTCATGCTATACTCTTTATTATTCAAGCATGAGATTTCTCTCCATAGAGATTCCATGGCACAGTTTGATTCATTTAAGATTTTTACTTTATTTGACCTGCTGCTTTCTTTCACATACAGTGCCACTCCAATCCAGCACAACCTACTCTGTCATTCCTATATAAACTTGTACCCTAGTATCACCCTGTCTCACTGATTATCCTCCTTCCACCAACTTTCCATGATGCTTATTATAGCAATATCCTCATTTAATGCCAGGCACTCTAGTTCACCCATCTTAGTATTTAGATTTCTAGCATTTGTATATAAACACTTGTACAATTTCTCAATATTCAGTTGCTTGCCTTCATATGTTATATTTCAGTGAGACTCTTACATTTGACTATTCCTCACTACCTCCTACCTGTACTCTACTGACTTCTTTCCTATCTTTACTAGGATATAGAGTTTCCCCTTTAATAATTTCATCCCTAAGGGATGTCTCTACCCAAACTGTATTCTTCTCCACATGGGTCAGCTTTCCCACAGCGCTTAGTTCAAAAAATCCTCTACAACCTTTTTAATTTTAAATTCCAGAAATCTGGTTCCATTTTGGTTTTTGTGGAGCCCATCCTTTATTTATAGGCTCCTCCTTTCCCAAAAGGTTCCTCAGTTACTAATAAACGTAACACACTCCTCCCTACACCATCGTGTCATCCACACATTGAGATGCTGCAGTTCTGCCGGTCTTCCTGACTCTCTGCTTGGAACGGGAAACATTTCAGAGACTGCTACCATGGAGTTATGGGTTACAGAAGAGGTGGAAAGCCTCAGAACCTGTGCGTAAGCAGCTACAAGTTGCCCATCACTAGCATAAATACCTGTAAACTACATTCCCTTCCTTCTGATTATCTGCTTCTAATATGGTTGCACCAGACAGAACAAAAACAGAGGAGATCTGAAACCGGTGTCTTAAAATTTAGGTCTCTCTCTCCCAAGAGAAATTAATGCTGGTTCCTTCTTTGCAACAATGGCTGTTAAACAAGATTTCAGGTTTCATTAGCAGGATCATTCAAACCAAGTGCTAATTTTTCCAGTTCCCAGAGTCAGCCTGAAAAGCCAGGAAATGCTGAGCAGCACAGCCTCTCTGAAACCAAGCTAGGTAAGAAACAGTCATGGCTTTACAGTGAAGTGTTCTTTTGTCACTGAGCCTTTTACAGAAGGGCCTTTGTTCAGTCTGTTTTCTCATAGCCCCATGGCTGCTTAATCAATAGATCAATGTGTGGATCATACTTCCTTTAGACTGCAAGGAGAAATGTATTTCCCTCAATTCCATTTCCAGTCACCCTGCAAATTATAAACTAGGGCTTTCAGTGTTGGTCTTGAACAGTTTAGCAATACATGCTAGCTGAGAGAAGCAGAGTTACCAGTTAGTAGTGGGTTACGGAGGTGCACTGGGAGAAGGTTATGTGTTTCTAAAAAATATAAACTCTGTCTTCCAACATGTAGCTGATTCATAGTGCTCCTCGTCAATTTCATACCAGAGCATGTCAAAAGGTTGGCCGCAAGAGGACTGCCTATTGAGTAATGCCTAGGAAGCTGAGCTTTGAAGATGCTTTATATTTATTTCCCACCCACCTCCCACCCCCACAGGACTGGAGCTTCAGGACTCTGTTGCATAGGAAAGCAAAATATTGGATCACTGCAACAGAAAAGGGCCCTGAAAATGCCTGTAGCCCCATAGAATAATAGCCCACAAAGACAACAGCACAGAGGGGAAGGATAAACAATCGCTCACAGCAGTGTGTGATGTAAGTCAGTAGTTTGCCTCAGCTGTTTTCCCCCTCCGAGAAGGTAGGATGCACTGCATATTATGTCAGTAACCATCATCTTTGCCTGCGGACGGCAACCTCTTGGCACACCATGGCTCTTTACACATACTCCCCAAAACAGAAAATCACTTCAGACACACAATACAAGCTGGGATCTACCTACACAACAGCTTAGGTCAGAAGGTGAAACACCAGCAGATTCTTGCAGGAATTCCAAGAGTCTTTCACATTTCTGAAGGTGTTAGCTGCTGTCCTTTCAAACAAAGGCAATGTTTGTTTCTGAAATATTCTTCCTTGGACCAGTTAAACCTGTAACCCATTGGGCTGTTGCTTGTGTACTAGCAGAAGCTACCTAATCAGCATTTCTAGTTAGCATTGCTAGAGTCTACTGCAGACTATGAGACTAGTAGGAGAGTTTTCCGTTGAGCTATTCCAACAGGGCTAAGATGCACAGTAAGACGGAACCTGTATGTAAGTCGGAGAGCTTGCAGTGATGATACTTTGTCTATCTGAAAAAAGAAAAAGGAGTACTTGTGGCACCTTAGAGACTAACAAATTTATCTGAGCATAAGCTTTCGTGAGCTACAGCTCACTTCATCAGATGCATTCAGTGGAAAATACAGTGTGGAGATTTATATACACAGAGACCATGAAACAATGGGTGTTACCATACACACTGTAAGGAAAGTGATCAGGTAACGTGAGCCATTACTAGCAGGAGAGCGGCGGGGTGGGGGGGGAGGGGAGGGGACAACCTTTTGTAGTGATAATCAAGGTGGGCCCATTTCCAGCAGTTTACAAGAACATCTGAGGAACGGTGGGCGCGGGGGGGGGGGGGGGATAAACATGGGGAAATAGTTTTATTTTGTGTAATGACCCATCCACTCCCAGTCCTTACATGTATTTGATCTGTAAGACTGATGGGTCATCCTTCAGGATAGGTTGTAGATCCTTGATGATGCGTTGGAGAGCTGAAGGTTTAGTTGGGGGCTGAAGGTGATGGCTAGCGGCGTTCTGTTATTTTCTTTGTTGGGCCTGTCCTGTAGTAGGTACACAGATCTTGGGAGACAGGCCAGTCCTTGCCTACAGACAGCGCCCCAACCTGAAGCAAATACTCAACAGCAACCACACACTACACAACAGAACCACTAACCCAGGAACCTATCCTTGCAACAAAGCCCGTTGCCAACTGTGTCCACATATCTATTCAGGGGACACCATCATAGGGCCTAATCACATCAGCCACACTATCAGAGGCTCGTTCACCTGCACATCCACCAATGTGATATATGCCATCATGTGCCAGCAATGCCCCTCTGCCATGTACATTGGTCAAACTGGACAGTCCCTACATCAAAGAATAAATGGACACAAATCAGAAGTCAAGAATTATAACATTCAAAAACCAGTCAGAGAACACTTCAATCTCTCTGGTCACTAGATTAGAGACCTAAAAGTTGCAATTCTTCAACAAAAAACTTCACAAACAGACTCCAACGAGAGACTGCTGAATTGGAATTAATTTGCAAACTGGATACAATTAACTTAGGCTTGAATAAAGACTGGGAGTGGATGGGTTATTACATTACATTAAGGTGCCACAAGTCCTCCTTTTCTTTTTGCGGATACAGACTAACACAGCTGCTACTCTGAAACTTGTCTGTCTGAGGTTGTCAAGCGCTGGAGCAGGTGGCAATAGCGCCATTCTACAGGTAAGGAAACTAGGGCACAGAGAGCCCAAGGCCACGCAGCAAGATGGCGTGAGAAGCAGAACACCTCTCTTCACTGCCAGCAGTGCTGTGCTGGAATCACCAGATAGCACTGACTATCCTGATCATTTACTGAGACGGGGAAAGCGGCCCTTCGTTGTGCCATTTTAGCCCAGCTTATGGTTCTGTTCTGTTTTGTGCAGCCACCTCTCTGTCCTTTCCAGCATACTCTAAGTTCTGCCAACCATCTGGGATTCCTATCTGAACATGTGCATTTTCTAACACAGCGATCATACAATTAATACAGTATAATTCATTGTAGCCCTGTTGTCGGCTACTTCCCCCCTCGGAGCTTCCCTTCAGCTTCTTCCTTGGCAAGCTGCCTTCCACCATCATCTTCTCCAGATGGTCTCCACTTCTGCTTAGTGGTCATGTGCAATACTGTATCTTTCATTTCTCAAGCTCCAGGAGAGGAAACATTTCTCTTCACAATACTGCATTGCCCAGCTATTGGCTTCTATTTCCAGTAACAGCTCCACATTTCAAATGCTTCCGTCATCTTCCCTCCTTGGAGGTGGTCAATTTCCACAGGTCTACAGAGCAATAAGTCAGTTCAAGGCACTAGCCAAATAGGCTTCAACTTTGTTTTCTTTTATTTAAACTGAAAGCAACAGGGGGAGCTGAAAACAACCCTTGTATTGCTCTGCCCTGCTCTTATTTCTAGCACATCCTCTTTCTGATATGCCCTGTGGTGAGACTCCAACAATGCTGGTTATTAGCAACAGTAAGTCACACCACTGGAGGTAGCTGTATTGCTAAGGCCTACAAAACTGCATGCTAGCTGCCTGCAAATGAAAGTCTTTCCCATATCTCAGTCTGCTGGGCATAGACAGCCCTTGGATGAACTGCCAGGATAAAATATATATATATATATATATATATATATATGCGCTGCTCATTTACAATCTGGTAGTTACTTAGGTCTCAAACATCGCAATCCTCATCCACTACTTTTGGCTTGAAGCCACCAGAATGAAAATGACTTCCGGGTGGATAAGGTAGGGAGTTAATAAAGCAAAGAGGTTTAAGATAAAAAGGACTTTGTTTTACAAAAATGCTAAAGGGGACTTTAAAGCGTTTCCTGATATAGACACAAAATCCCCCAGAAGGCTGACACTGAATTATTCAAAGAGGACTAGCATCCCAATGTTAAACAATGCCAGTGGCAAAGATTCACAAAGAACAAACTGGTAATAGCCCAACTTAACAGCATATATGTGGACACATAAGACTGCAGAATCTGGGCCCTGCAAGAACCTTTGATGCAACTTAGGGTATAGTCAGTGTCCATGTGTTATCTTCTTATTCTCTTAGCAAGTGCCAGATGGTGATAAAGATACATTTGGCCGCAGTACAGTAAGCAAATGCCAGATGGCGACACTGCAGAAAAATACATCTGGTGGGTGTAGCCAACTGTCAGCAAGAAACCACCCCCTACTTTTCTTCCAGCCATTGCTGTCCCAGCACTCACCATGTACACCCAAAGAGCTGCCTTTCCATGCTCAGGATTATTGGTAGCATCTAAAGGACTTTGCTCAGATCACAAGGTCTGTACGCTCCATCGCAGTATCAGTGCTCCCAAATACCTGCAGCATTACTGGGGAAACCACCAGGCTATGTACGATAGCAGCTTCCTGAGCTCAAGCACGAACAGTAAGGGAGAGTACGCCCTGTTGGTCAGCAGGAGGGAATGTTGTCACAAAAGGCATTTCAACCTCCTGGTTTTCTCCTTTATACAGTTTAGTATTACATCTGAGATCGTGCGCCATGCAACACAGGTATCTTTCCTCTCAGCTGATCAGCAGACTGAGCTTGATCCTGTCAGATGCAGCAGTAAACTGTGGGTTTATCACCTCCCAGATGGATTACTGTAAGGTCCTAAAACTGGGGGATGGTGAAGGCTGCAAAGCACCTCCATTTAGTTCAGCGTGCAGCCGTGCACCTTCCAACTAGAGCAGAATAACAGGAGCACATCACCCCAGGGCTCCACATGTTTCTCTGGGCCACAGTTCAGTACCAAGGTACTTCAGTGTCCTGGTACCAATCTACAAAAGCCTCAGTGGAGCAGGCCTCGACTACCTGAGGATATTGTGCTTGTCATCATGAGTACAGACCAGCACGGTCATGAGAAATACAAAATGAATAGAACGAAGGCAAGGCTATAAGGCTTTTTCAACAGCAGGACCTAATCAATTAACTATACAATCCTATCCCCTTAAGAACTAGAGAAGAGCCATCTCTTTGCATTTTCATTTATAGATAAATACAATAAAGCCAAGAGGAACTTAAGTCATCTAGCCTGACCACCTGTCGGTCACAGGACACAGAATTTCATCCAGACACCCCTGTATTAAGTCCAATAACTTGTGTCTGACTAAAGCAGATCTTCCAGAAAGACATCTACTCTTGACATGAAGACATAAGGAAATGAAGAATCCACCACTTCTCTTTGTTCCAGTGGTTAATCACCCTCTCTGTTAAAAATTTGTGCCTAATTTTTAATCTGAATTTGTCTGGTTTAAACTTCCAGCCATCACTTCTTGATATGCCTTTCTCGGTTAGTTTAAAGAGCCCTTTAGTGCCCAGTACTTTCTCCCCACAAGGGTATTCATGCTCTGCAGTCAAGTCACCTCTCAATCTTCCTTCTGATAAACGAAGCTGATACAGCTCTAAGTCTCTCACTGTGAAGCTTTTTCTCCAGTCTTCGAATCATTTTTGTGGTGCTGTTTTCTGCACCCTGTCCAATTTTTCAACTTCCATTTTAAAAGATGGCCACCAGAACCAGATGGAGTACTGCATTACTGATCTCACCAATGCCATACCCAGAGGAAAACTCACCTCTCTCCTCTTCCTTATACATCAAAGGATCAAACTGGCCCTTTTTGCCAATGCAAGGTAACGTCGTCTACTACGTTCTTGTCTACTACAACCCCTAAATCCTTTGAGTCCCTGCTTTCCAGGATACATTCCAACATTCTGTAGGTATGGCCTGCGTCCCTTTTTCCCGGATGTGTAACTTGTATTTGGCTGTTTTAATTTTGTTTCAATGGCCCATTTTACCAAGCAATCCAGATTACTCTGTATGACTGCCCTGCCCTCTTCATTTACCACTCCACCGATCTCTCTGTCATCCAGAAAATTTTTAATATCAGCAGTGATTTTATATTTACTTCCATATCACTGCAACAATATTGAATGGTGTCAGACCTAATACTGACCGTTGCAGAACCCCACTAGAAACATCCCCATTCGACAACTCCCCATTGACAACTACTTTGAGATCTGTCAGTTAGCCAGTTTTTAATCCATTTAATGTGCGATTTTTTGATATTGTATTGTGCTAATTTTCTAATGAGAATGTTGTAAAGTATTAAGTCAAATGCCTTACAAAAGTCTAAGACTGTTCTATCTACAACAGTGGTGGGCAACCTGTGGCCCGTCAGGGTAATCTGTTGGCAGGCTGCGAGACAATTTGTTTACATTGACCGTCCGCAGACACAGCCGCCCGCAGCTCCCAGTGGCCATGGTTCACCATTCCCGGTCAATGGGAGCTGGGGGAAGTGGTGTGGGCTGCAGGGACGTGCTGCCTGACACTTCCCACAAGCAGTGGAGGGGGGCCGGGGGGGAACAGAGCTATAGTACATGCGGATGCAGAAATTTTTTTTTTTTTTTAAACAAAGGAAATTAAATGCTCCAAAACTTCATTAATACGAAGTTATGGTTGCCCAGTGGTGCCTCGTGCTCTTCCCTAATGTGAAGCATGCCTAACTTTTAAGTCTCTAAAAATTAAGAGATAAAAAGTTAAAGGACAAGCCAGCTCCTCAGTGCAACCTTAACACTGCCCCCACACAGCCCCCCGAGTTGGGAACTGTTCAGCAAGGGTGGTGCAAATATTAAACAGCCAAGAAAAGTGGCAGGTTCTCCATTTCTTGTCATCTTCAAATCAAGACTGGATGCCTTATTGGAAGATGCTTTAGTCAATCACAAGTTATTAGGCTCAATACAGGAGGAACTAGATAAAATTCTCTGGTTTGTGTTATACAAGAGGTCAAACGACATGATCTAGTGGTCCCTTCTGGTATTAAATATATGAATCTATAGTAAGTAGCTACGAGGAAGGACTCAGAGACTGTCCCGTTGTTGGTATTCCACAGATTTGAATTTCAGCTTTTCTCTGCATGTGTTCCAGCTGCGTCCCCTGTGGTAGCTGAAGCTGTACTGAATAGTGGAGGGATTAGTTGTAACAGCTTGGCAGAGCTGTCTCCATGAGATGAGAAGAGGGGCATGTGTACCTTGAGAGAGCAGGTATGCCTCATTTCAGGGCCGAATTTTGTAGGCTGTCTCACTAGAGGTGCATGAGGGGGTGTCTTCTTGCCACAGGAATGGTCAGCATTCTGGTGGCACAGATGACACAGGTCTGTGGGGCACAGTGAGGGGTAAGTGAAGGCAATGTCTCGGACAAAATCCTCTAGCCAAGGTTGAAGATTTGGTAACAATTAGCAGGACTTGGGTGGTTTGTATGGAGTAGGCCAGAGTTTGAGTGCAGGCCAGGTAAAGGTAGCTCCTGTTTGCTACTCCAAGTTTTGCCTTCGCAAAGAGAAGGTGTCACAGTTAGACCATGTCCTACAGTGCTTATATGCTCTGTTCCTGGAGTCTTCTGTAGCATCTGTGAGGGCAGGGTGCTAGTCTGTGTGTTATTGGCATGGTGGGGCTTCACTTAGAGAAGGCAGAGGTAAGGTTGTATTGAAGGAGGTGGCCTGTACCCTAACTCTGTATTGCCTGGTTTTCAGAAACACAGTCACTCTCCACATTCGGGAAGGGCACGAGGCACCACTAGGTAACCTTAATTCTGTGTTAACACAAGTTTTGGGACATTTAATTATCTTAGTACCACAAATGGAAAACACAAGAGCATCATTAAGTGCCATCCACTTTACAACATCATTGGGTAGCTGTGTTTCCATTACCAAATTTTTACACAAATTCCAAAGGATCAAGCAGTTTTAATTCCCTGACTGGGTAGTTAATATGAATAAAAGAAAGCAGTAAAAAAGCTTCATTTTAACATTTACAGAGGAGAGCCAGGAAAATATAAAAATTCATAAATACATATTCAGGTCTTAAAGATCCATTGGTACTTTGTGACAAACCACTATTTAGAAACAATTTTCTTATAGCCACCCTATTTATTAGAGTATGAAAACGTGATTGTTTTTAAGAACCTCTGTGTTCCTGGTGCTTATTTCTTACTGAAGTCATAAACCCTGTTCAATCACAGTTGGTTGCTATGGAAATGATTAAATCACAGACAAAACATTGTGACTTCACATAAGGAACAATCAGAAGGAACGGAACAGGCTCTGAAAACTAAATATCCTGTTTTCACATCAATGCCTCTAAAAATCCTAAGCAAATAACTACAGGCACCAATTCTTACATGTCCTACCTAATCAGCATGAACACACTTATCATTCACGTATAAAGAAATACATTTTTTCATCACAATAACCTTAAATTCATGAAATAGTGGGTTTGCTATTTTAAATATACTTGCATTATCCAAATGTCAGTGCCTGAGTATTTTCTTTCAGCAACTACTGTTAAAGGTGAAGTATCAGTGGATGTATTTTGCAACTGACAGTACAGTTGCTAATGGCACAGAAATTCCACGGAAACCAAAGCTATACACAGAGCTTAATAGTTTTATTTACTAGCTGTAGCTGCAGAAACCAGGGTGCAGTCACATGAGCTTTCAATGAGATTTAACTACATGAAACATGTGAAGGGGCAGAAACAAGCCACTTTTGAGCCAGAGAGAGATAAACAAAAATGAAGATTTAAAATCAGGGTTCTTTTATTGTTTTTAAATAGATTAGTGAACTTTCCACCAATGCTTCAGAAACATTACCCTTTACCATCCAAGAAAGTGTGGCATTATCTAGGCCAGACCAAAGTTATAAGGGGGTGGAAGGTGTAAAAATAGCACATTACAGTGGTTCAACCTTAACTATGCAGAGGCAAGAATCTCTCTGTAATAGCCCAAGACTTTGGTACAATGGGTTAGTCAAGAACCAATCCACAATTTTAATTCCAAACTTGCGCTGTCATCTTAAGTAAAGTCCTTAACGATCCCTCAATAGGTTATCGTTTTATTTTAAGTACTTAAAATTTCAAAATGTTTTTCCAAATGCCAAGCCTCCAGATCCAGTCATTACGGAACAACTAGGGTTCCTGAGTGTGTGGGACACTACTCTAACACAGGTTTCAGAGTAACAGCCGTGTTAGTCTGTATTCGCAAAAAGAAATGGAGTACTTGTGGCACCTTAGAGACTAACCAATTTATTAGAGCATGAGCTTTCGTGAGCTACAGCTCACTTCATCAGATGCATACTGTGGAAACTGCAGCAGACTTTATATATACACAGAGAATATGAAACAATACCTCCTCCCACCCCACTGTCCTGCTGGTAATAGCTTATCTAAAGTAATCGTCAGGTTAGGCCATTTCCAGCACAAATCCAGGTTTTCTCACCCTCCACCCCCCCCACACAAATTCACTCTCCTGCTGGTGATAGGCCATCCAAAGTGACAACTCTTTACACAATGTGCATGATAATGAAGTTAGGCCATTTCCTGCACAAATCCAGGTTCTCTCACTCCCTCACCCCCCTCCAAAAACCCACCCCCATACACACACAGACTCACTCTCCTGCTGGTAATAGCTCGTCCAAACTGACCACTCTCCAAGTTTAAATCCAAGTTAAACCAGAACATCTGGGGGGGGGGGGTAGGAAAAAACAAGAGGAAATAGGCTACCTTGCATAATGACTTAGCCACTCCCAGTCTCTATTTAAGCCTAAATTAATAGTATAGATTTCACTTGTATTGATCAATGCTAGTGTACTATTCTGTGGCATTAGAAGCTGGCACTTCCTTCAAATGTGTTGAGAGGGGACTTCCATTAACAGAATCTCTTTTGCAGGTGCTTTTAGTATTCTCTTTTCTTATTACTACAAGTGTTCCCATGAGGTTTTTCCAACATCTTCGGGATCGTGATCCCATAATGAAACAGCCTTGTTTAGGTCAACCCAGAATGCTGCTGAGAAATGTGATGCACCCTTCACAGCAGGAGCCAGCAGGGAGCTTTGTCTTTGCTGTTAGGAAAGTGCTCTCACATGAACATGGACACAGCTGCCAATTTGCAAGAGCATCAAAAAACAAATGTGTAGTATGTCAGAGGTAAACTAGTGTTTTCTTGCATCTGAGTCTGGATACTTTCCCTGAGGAAATCCCCTCTACCATGGCTTATGCCTTAAATGAAACAAGCACCCATAAGGGACTACCTAATGCTCTTGACATCTGCAGATAGCAGAAAACCATTCCACATCCCATGACACAACCTGGATGAATAGTAGAACCTGGCACGTACAATCATCTCACAATGATTTATGCAATTAAGAACATGCATCAGCTCTCTTAAAACGTAAATCAGTATCGGTTCCTGAAATACATTCATTCTAGCATAGCATATATTCTCTATAGGGTGCAGCCACTAAATAGAAACGGGTTCCCACATTTGAGTGGGCCTGACCTTCCATCCAATGGGGCAGTGGCGCATAGACACCGTGGGAGGACAAAACTAAAGTAACTCGCTAAATAGACAGTGAAGACTTATCTTCGGAGTTTGACAAACTAATAGCTTGCAAGATGCATTCCTTCCAATATATGGTATCCAATTTACAGTACATCATGCTCTACGACAATCTCTGCATCGTTCAACAAAATTTATAAAACCAAGAAATAATCCTCAGTGCTGTATTTTAAAGAACTTGGAAACAATTTGCTTGCTGTGGTCCCAGATCACCACCATCCAGATTGCACACTTCCTTTCCATCACCCAGAACAGAAACTGTCCCTCACGCTTCACACTGAGCAAACAAGCAACAAGAAACTGTTAGTTGCCAAGAACCCCAGGGCAAATTTTACTAAACCCAGGACCGTTTTTAAATGATCTTGGATGATGGGAACTGTTCTCTTTCCGAGGGTTGGGGGAAGAATAGGTGGCTTGTTCAGTTTTTAGAAACATTTCAGCTAGACTGGTACCTTTGCTGTCTTAGGACAGAAACAAAAATAAAAGCCATACATAGCTGGTTTCACTTCTCCATCAGAAAAAAAACCAGGGAGGTTTGTTTTTACATGCAAGGACCTGTTAAAAGATAAACATTTTAGCTAGAACCAAGCAGAAACTTCTCTCGGCAGATGAACTTTCCCCTCCCCACCCCTATATTTACAAAACAGGTTAGTCTCAAACCATACGGGGAGAATTTCACAGCTTTGCACATACTAATTAAGCATTGCACTTGGGTGCAAGACAGATCTAATTCTGCATTTTTGCAGCTGATGATTAACCTATTTTCTGGAGGGGTTTTTTTTCCCTTCACAAATTAAACAAAAAAGCCTGTTGAAAGGCAGTGCCAGTCAGCCATGCAAGAACAGGAGCCTACTTCCCCAGCTACGCACACATGGGTTTTTCTTTCCCTTAACACACTCGTATGCATTCAACCTTGTTCTTCCAGGCAGAACATTTCTGGAGAAACCTGTTTGTTCACAAAAAGAGAGTTAAGATCTTCTCATCTGGTCATGATCTACACATAACTCTGAGCTCTGAAGCAATACAGGAACTAAACTTAAATCGAAAAGCCTACAGTAAGAATCATCTAGCAGTTATCTAGCTAAATGGATCTCAAATCACTTTACCAATTGAATGCTTAGGCTTTGTCTACACTAGCACTTTTGTAGGACAGGGCTCAAAAAAAAAAAAAAAGAAAAAAAAACACACATCCCTGACTGATGTAAATTTCACCAACAGAAGTGCTGGTGTGGACAGTGCTATGCCGACAGGAGAACTCTCTCCTACAGGCAAAGAGCAGCTACACAGGAGACCTTCCAGCGACACAACTGTGGCGGTACAGCTGTGCCACCGTATGGTCTGCAGTGTAGACGTAGCTTTAGCGAAGGGGATAGGAAATAGCGAAATATTGTCATATCAATCATCATCCCATCATACAAATCAATGGGAGAAACTCATCTTGGGCCCAGAGGTCTGCAACCATAACCCATCTTTGTACATGGGGATCTGTTCATCTAGCACTCCTATGACAGTAGTAATAGGATTGCTCAGTGTCCCTTATGTGAAATAGGGATAGTACATATCCACCTAACAGAAATGTTTGGATATTAAATGAGCACCATGCCTGAAAAGCAAGTCAAGTGTTTGGATGGAAGGCCTGACATTTATCCAATGTGTTTAGAAAGATTAAATCGTTTTAGTAACTGGATGTTACTGAAGAACAATGTTTTAATTATACAGCCTCTCTGTACATCTCTTGAGCGTTAAGTGACTTGCCCAAAGCCACTGTGCAAGTCAGCAATAGGGTAGGAAATACAGCTGTTTGGAAAATGGGGTTCCCTGTCCCAGCAGAAAATTTCTACTTTTCAGGAAAAAATGAAAAACCAAAATAGTTAAATTCAGAAATCCCGCCGCAGTGCCTCATGATCCCATTCTCCTTTATAGGACAGTGCGCCGTGGAAGCAGAAGCCTAGCTCACTAACTAAGGAGAATGGGGAAATGAGGGAACTGAACACCACCTCCCACGAGGCCAATCAAAAATATTTAGAATTTTGGTTGAAAACTTCACTTCGCAGTTTTTCAGTGGAAAAAAAAAATCAGAACACTTCCACAGAAACCAGATGCTTTTTATGAAACATTTCATTGCATCAAAAGCCCAACTTTCTGTCAAAAAAATAGTATAGATGGAAAATCTTCGGTCAACCCCAGCAGCGAATAAAACTTGAGGTGAGCATAGTGTAACGGGGAGGGCAAAGGAGTCCGGAGACCTGGGTTCTATTCCTCGCTCTGTGACTTCGGACAAGTTGCTTTCTGTGCTGCAGTTTACAAATCTATAAAACACAGGGATAATACTTACTCACCTTTGCAAAGTGCTTTGAGATTTACTGATGAAAGCTGCTACATAACCGCAATGCAACAGTATTAAATGAAAGGAGCTATATATAAAAATATAAAATTGCACAATTTGGGCTGAAGTTCAAAGTTCAGAGTTACAAAGCTACTTATTTGTAAAAAAAAAAAAAAAAACCTGCCCAAAATGAGAACTCTCCTAAATTTGGATGTGATTCTCTAAAGAGCTTAACATCCTTAACAGATGATCAAATAAATATTCAAACATCACATGATAGCATTACTTTGCCAGCTACATATCAGTAGTGACCTGGTGGCAACAGCACACAAGTTTAAGGACAAAAATGAATAGTGCATTGAACAAACGCAGCATTAGGGAGGCAGAGTATAATTATACAACACAGAATTTGGCTCACATACTGAAATTAGCACTCCTTGTCTTGCAAAGAGAGAGTCATGGGATCTGCAAAGACCACAAGAGGTCTGCAAGAACATTAGGCTTTTCATCTCATCAGAAAGACCAGCCCTCAGGAACACAGCACTCCCTGACATGCTGGGGCACAGCTATGATACTTCTAGGGGAAGTGGGTCCTCTGCGAATCCCCAACACCATTGCTTACACCATTGCATTTGGGTTTTTTCTAGGTCTCCTAATCAAGTACATATCAATGCTACCTTATCTTATGAAGCTGGATGAGTTCACACTGTGAAGGGCTCTGACTGCAGAAACCAAGGTTTGGGTGAAGGCTCTGCAGTTTTGACCTTACTAAGCATATTTCCTCAGAACAGGGGACAATTTCCACATGTTGTAAGTCTTGAGGAGGGAAGGTGTGAACGTAGCTTTGTTCTGAAGGCAGATGAAGTAGTGCATGTTCCATTTGAAAAGAAATAATTAGGTAATAAGACAGGGCTAATCCAGAAAAAAATCTTTAGTCAAAACTCATGAACCAGCCAGAGAAATAGAGTTACAATAGGAAGGAATGTAGAAAGGATTTATAGCTGTATTTTTATAAATGTTAAAGCAGATGGGAAAGGAATCTGTGAATTTTAGGGGAAAGAACTGGTAAACAGTATGTGTGTATTCTCAAAAGGAAGTGGCAGTAGATTTGACTGATATTTCTCTAACGCATCCACTGCAATTGTTATGCTGATTTAAAAGAAACTTTTAAAAAAAGACCATTATTTTACAGTATCTGACATATTAACCAAGAATCCAGCTTCCATCACTAGTTATTTTAAATTCTGGAATATTTAAGTTTTGCATAAGAGAACAATTATGCCATCCACTTACTGCTGTCTTCTGGAGAGGCCAGAACATCTGGTTAAAGATTTAATTACTTTTGTGCAAATCTTGTTAGTTGGTAGCTAGGCACAGAATTGCCCGATTCAGAAGGAGAACATTTCCTCTGTTGTACATGGCAGAGGGGCATTGCTGGTACAGGAGGCAATCCCTGCAACAAACCGCATTGCCAACTGTGTCCGCATATCTATTCAAGGGACACCATCATAGGACCTAACCACATCAGCCACACCATCAGAGGCTAGTTCACCTGCACATCTACCAATGTGATATATGCCATCATGTGCCAGCAATGCCCCTCTGCCATGTACATTGGACAAACGAAACAGCCTCTACACAAAAGAATAAATGGACGCAAATCAGACATCAAGAACTGTAATATTCAAAAACCAGTAGGAAAGCACTTCAATCTCCCTGGACACTCAATAACAAACTTAAAAGTGGTCACTCTTCAACAAAAAAACTCCAAAAACAGACTTCAAAGAGAAACTGCAAAACTGGAATTAATTTGCAAACTTAACACCATCAAATTAGGCCTGAATAAAGAATGGGAGTGGCTGGGTCACTACAAAAAATTATTTTCCCTCTGTTGATACTCACACCTTATCAACTGTTGGAAATGGGCCACATCCACCCTAACTGAATTGGTCTCGTTAGCACTGACCCCCCCACTCGGTAAGACAACTCCCATCTTCTCATGTGCCGTGTATTTATACCCGCTTACTGTATTTTCCACTCCATGCATCTGACGAAGTGGGTTCAAGCCCACAAAAGTTTGTGCCCAAATAAATTTGTTAGTCTCTGAGGTGCCACAAGGACTCCTCGTTGTTTTTGCTGATACAGACTAACACGGCTGCCACTTGGAAACCTCTCTCCAAGTAGTGCACTTCTATTCATCTGGCTCCATTTAGTAGAATTTGCCCTGCATGGCTGGGCAGCCATCACTGCTGGAGTGAGTCTAGTGCAGTGGTTCTCAGCCAGGGGTCATATGCCTGGGGGTACACAGAGGTCTTCCAGGGGGTACATCAACTCATCGAATATTTGCCTAGTTTTACTACTGGCTACATAAAAAGCACTAGCAAAGTCAGTACAAACTAAATTTTCATACAGTGACTTATTTATACTGCTCTGTATACTATACACTGAACTGTAAGTACAATATTTATATTCCAATTGATTTATTTTATAATTATATGGTAAAAATGAGAAAGTAAACAAATTTTCATTAATCGTGTGCTGGGACACTTTTTGCTTACAAAATCAGACATAAAAATACAATAGTTTTTAAGTAATGTGAAATTTGGGAGTAGGCAAGACGGACAAGACTCCTGAAAGGGGTACAGAGAGTCACTGGTCTAGCGGTTACTCCAAGGGACTTGGAGTTAGGAGTCCTAGGTTCTACCTCCAATTCTGCCACTGATATAGCGTGACCTTAGAGAGACCAAAGAACTTGCCTATGCCTCAGTTTACCAGTCTATAAATGGGACTGCTACTTACTTACATCACAGGGAAGTCGTGAAATTTAATATTTACAAAGCACTTTGAAAGCCTTAGGTCAAAGGCGCTACAGAGATCCAAATATGTTTTACTTAGAATAGACCTTTTTACTTTTTATGTTAGCTCTTTTGCCAGGTTGCTTTTGTTGTGTGTGAACTCTTGGAATATGGACATTTGCTTAACTGTCAAATAAATGCTTTGGCAGACATGCCCAGTCTTGAAAGGATTAACTACTATAAACACGCTGCCTGCAAATGGCACTATCTAAATTGACCAATGAGATAGAACAGCTAAGTAACATTTCTTCATGGATTAGATGACTAATAATTTTTCATTGCGAATTGTCTTGTACATTGCTGGGGAAATAATTTTGTCTGCAGGTTTCCACATCCAAACACTTGAGCTTTGCGGTGATAGCATATTATTTTCTTGATAAGCCCTAAATAGAAAGAGCCTTGGCTAGCCCTGAAGTGTACATTTTTGTCTCCATGTAATGTAACTTTACTATGCTGTGTTGTTACCACAGCAACTATGTTCTCAGCCACTTTGTTCTCTGCTTTCAAGAACACAAGCTGCTGATACACTCTTTCTTCTAAAATAAAACTAAGGGAAAAAACACATTTGAAGAAGGCATGCTGCCCAGTCACCATGCTGTGCATCTCTCTTCAATGTGGAGAGATCCCCTGGTTAGAGCTTAGGTTGGTTTAGTTAGAGTTTTCAACTACTGCAGATTTCCTGTCTGTTTAGAACTGCAGTGAAAGTGCAATGTAGCAAATAAAGTGGCTGGAGAAAGAGAACTCAGCTGGGAACCTGTCACAGCACATGGACAGCTCCTAGTTCCCTTTGCCGGTTGATATTTTCTAGACAAAAACAAGCTAGCATCATGTTCCTACCATGTGTGCTCTTTGCATTCTTCCATTACTTGCACTCAGTGCTGGGAATTTGGTTCTGTTCTACTCAGGTTGTAACACCCCGCCCATCGCCATGGTATGAGTAGCGGTTAAAGAGCATACATGTTCCTGCTACTCTCTCCCCACCTTGATATCACAACCTCTGTCTGTGATACCGGTGGCAGCTGCTTTTGGACTGGAGCTGGGAGACTTCCCCTCCCAGCAAACCAGCTCCTTCTCCCCTGAACAGGTTCAGAGCATGGGATTTATTTACTGTACACAATGTGGAAAAAGTCCCACTCTAGTATTCAGCTGGCTCTGTAACTGCAGTTTAACACTGCTCCCAGAGGGTTGGATGGGAGCAATGCTGGTGCCCAAATAAGAAACACTACATTTGGAATATCCCTGCACAAGAAGTGTCTGTCTATAATACACTATCCTGTTGTGTCAGTAATACATAGCACTTACACAGCATTTTCCATACAACTATACCCTCAATAACTATGAAAAAAGCATTCTCATCTCCATTTTACAGGTGGGGAAACTGGAGCTGGGCAGTTTGCTTTAAGGCCATGCAGCAAGCCAGAGCTGGAATTTAAACCCACAAATTCCCAGCTCACATGCATAGTTCACTAGATCATGTCTCTTAAGACTTACAATATTATGCTTATATATGCACATTTTATATACTCTCACTCACACTAACTCAGAAACTGAATCAGATGCTGGAGATGGAAGGGATCTAATAAGTTATGTAGTCCTTTGCGCTGCCAGTGCAGAATTGTTCCCTTTTGCACTATTTGCTACTGTTACGGTACGTTTAAAACTAGACTGGATGAATAATGGGGCTTCCACCATTCTCTTGGAAGAGTATTCCACAGCCAGTGGAGATGTGATTAGATACCAAAGCAATGAGTCTCTAATACTTAAAATAGTGCATTGTACGGAAAAAATTTTCCCCAATATTAAGCCCCCCTTTCCCCTAGTTGTCTGTACCCCGTCACCTTACTTCCTTAAATGCAACTCTAGTCTGTGGTCACTGAGTACATCCTCTGTGCATGTGGAAGAGGACCATGAAAGTGACACATTACTGGAGCGGAATCCTTAGTCTGTGCCCTTTGACAGAGAATCCCAAAAGGGCTGGGGCCGAACAGCCTTATTTCCCGACCTTTTCTTAGAGGCTTTGACAGTTGTTTCATCTCAGACAGCAACTATGAAATTCCCAGATAAACTCCGAGTGGTTTGGGGCTAATAAGACAAGATTTATTTAATAAGAGAAAATCTTATTAGAAGGAAGGAAGGTCTGGTGGCTAAGGCACTAATTGGGACTCAGAAGGTCCCAGTTTTATTACCAGCTCTGCCATAGACTTCTTGTGTGACTTTCCTCTGTGCCTCAAGTCCCCCTCTATACAACAGGGTAATGCCTCACAGAGGAGTTGCAAGAATAAATCCATTCGTGCCCATGATGCACAAAGGAACGACAGCAATGGTAGATAAAACAAAAGAACCAGTACACACACCTCATTTTAACTGCTGCAAAAGCTGATCTAGACAGGTACCATTTGTGTTACAGTCAGTGATGAGCTGCCAAAATCTTAACAACCGGTTCCCTATAAAAAGTTCTGATTTTAGGGATGTGCCCCAGTATGTATTTTTTGTACCAACAGGGTTACCCTACGTCCGTATTTTCCCTGGACGGCGATTTAAAAACCAAAAAGCCTGACCTGTCCAGGAAAATACGGGTGTGTGTTAACCCTGCCTAAAGTTCTTTTTTAAAAAAATGGGCCTGAACTAGAAATGGGCTCCGTTTCACATGTGTGGGTCCCCGCCACTCCCTGGGGGAGTGCTAGGGTGACCAGATGGCCTGATTTTATAGGGACAGTCCCGATTTTGGGGTCTTTTTCTTATATAGGCTCCTATTACCCCCCACCCCCGTGTGATTTTTCACACTTGCTGTCTGGTCACCCTAGGGTGTGCACGTGTGTGGGTCCCAGCTGCTCCCTGCCCCCCTCATTGAAGCAGGTGTGCAGGGTTACTGCCCTGGGAACTGCAGGGCACCAGTGGACGTGGGGCCAGCTGCAGACAGGAGCGTGTGGCAGGGGGGTGCAGGGCTGGCTGGAGACAGGGGCTGGCTGCGGGCAGGGCAGGGGGTGTGGCAGGGGCTGGCTGGAGACAGGGGCTGGCTGCGGGCAGGGCAGGGGGTGTGGCAGGGGCTGGCTCCGGGCAGGAGGTGTGGGGCTGGCTGGAGGCAGGGCAGAGGGTGGCTGGAGACGGGGGCTGGCTGCAGGCAAGTGGTGCGGGGGTGGCTGGAGGCAGGGAAGGGGGTGCGGCAGGGGCTGGCTGCAGGCAAGGCAGGGGGTGAGGGGGTGGCTGGAGGCACGGGCTGGCTGCGGGCAGGGTGGTGGGTGCTCACGGGGGGAGCAGCAGGATGCAGCCCAGGCCCAGCAGAGCAGCTGGGGACCCACCAGGCAACAGCGGGAGCCTCAGGGCCAGGGGAGCAGCAGCAGCACCAGGCCTCGTGCCCAGGGCCAGGCGACAGCCCACGTGGCTCCCCCAGTGCAGCGCCCCCGGTGGCCGGAGGAGGAATTACATCACTTCCCAGCCGGAGCCCATCAAAGCCTCAGCGTCCCCTGCAGGGAAGCGGGTCAACAAACTGTTCTAAAACTGTTTAAAATTTAACAACCAGTTCATGCGAACCAGCTCCAGCTCACCACTGGTTACAGTGAATAAACAAAATCTTATACTTCTGGACAATGGGACCTCCTATTCCATCCAGTTTGTCCCTTCCGCTATGACCCTTTACAAAGCAGTACGTCTCAGACCCAGCCTGTCACGTCAGGCATCTCATGTCATGCTCATGGAGTCTCTCTATGGGCACTCCATTGCACCTCTTCATTATATTGCTTTGCCCGCCCATGACATCCCTCATATCGCTCTATCCAAGGAGGGTAATTCTTCTATGGAACACCCACTGTAAGTTTCCTAAATCCATTTAGATGGTATTCACCGCTTAGGATAATCAGTTTTGGTTCCCAATTTTCAGTACCACTTTCAAACTGAAGGAGGCTTTTGAAAGTACACACACACACACACCTTCCAGCCACTGAATATCTGTGTTTCATATTTTTTTTCTATGGCTGTAAATACATCACCTTTGAAACATTCATGCTGTGTGCGAGACATTTCGAATAGCAGAATGATGTGCGTTGGCTATATTTAGGGAACTAAGATTTTAAAGAAAACAAATGTCAAGCCCCATTAAAAAGAGATAGTGGGTTGTTAAATGGAACCCAACCAGATCTGAAGGCAAACACATTTTCAAGTCTCAAAGAAGGTGTTAGAAAATGAGAGTCAAACAAGTGTGTGGGCGGGAGGGGCTCAGATCAAGTTCTAGCCACATTATTTTCCAACAGACAACAAGCTATTCAATTCAAGTGAGTCAACTTCAGGCCATTAAGAGCAAGAGCTCAATACCACGTTGATGCTGCCCCCAAATTCATTGCTCACTTCCTTCAAAAACAATAGATGGTAGCTCAAATTCCAGTGGAAAAAAGGTGCCCTGATTCTCCCATTGTGGGCTATTTAAACAAACTGAACAAAAATTTCTGATGGGCCGGAAGAAGGTGACATCGGAAGTTTCATTTGAAGCAAAGGGGTAGAGGATGTGTACCACAGGAGAGCTGTCATGCTCTCTTCCCCTCCCACCCCCCATGTGCAGTATTAGTATCATAACTTGTCTGCCATTGCACTACCGTCTGGAGCTTGTATCCATTCATTGCGTGCATACCACCAGCTACCGATGAAAAGATGCCTGTCAGTCATCTATTTCCATGGAGCCCACTCAAAAGCTCCAGCAGAAAGAAGAGTCAGACTGCACAGCTGGGACCACTGAGCGGCAGATTAAAGGAGCCACGGGTTTAGCACAGCACAGTTTGTGTTGAAAAGGAGCAGTTAATCTTTTTTATGGGTACAAATAGAAAAAAGGAAAAAGTAAAAACTCTCTGCCCATTACCATGGCAATGCAAAAATAAGTCAAGATAATGAGCATCATGACAATCAGATCCCATAAACTTATTGCCAGTTTCTCATGTGAAAATTAATCCTCATTTACAACATAAATATGGGATCTCACCGGGTTTTATTATATTACAATGTTTTTATACTGGGGAAGGGGAAGATGTCCAAGTGAGTTTGCAGCAGTTTTCAAAGATTTGCCTCTAAATGCCAGTGTGTTACATTGCTTTGCTGCTTTTATGCAAAAATGGAAAGCAGCATCTTACGGAAATTGCAAAAAAGCAACAACACAGAAAAAGTGCTAGTCATGTTTAGTTTGCAATTAGCATCTATTTGTACCAGCCAAGTTCTGTTAAATATTCACCTCAACCAACAACAAAGCTGCTTTAAAAATTAAAAAGCAAAGAGCGTGAAAACACCTAGATAGCAAGAAATAGGAATGAAATGTGGTCATGTGCTGCCATACATAAGGAAGGAGACAGCCACCTTGGAGAGGTATGGACTTGTAGTCTAAACGTAGAACTAGGAGCCAGGGACTTCTGAGTTTGACATTCACTTGTCATTTGACCACAGGCAGGTGACAACCTCTCAGCTTTAGTTTGCTCATCAGTAGGAAATGAGGATGTGAACCAGCCTCTCCTTGGTTTTCCTGTGCTCTGCACCAGTGGTTCTCAACCAGGGGTATGCATACCTCTGGGGTTATGCAGAGGTCTTCCAGGGGGTACATCAACTCATCTAGATATTTACCTAGTTTACAACACTGTTACATAAAACAGCACTAGCAAAGTCAGCACAAGCTAAAATTTCATACAATGACTTGTTTATACTGCTCTATATACTATACACTGAAATGTAAGTGCAATATTTATATTCCAATCGATTTATTTTATAATTACATGGTAAAAATGAGAAAATCAGCAATTTTTCAGTAACAGTGTGCTGTGACACTTTTGTATTTTTATGTCTGATTGTGTTAGCAAGTAGTTTTTAAGTGAGGTGAAACTTGGGGGTACGCAAGACAAACCAGACTCCTGAAAGGGGTGCAGTAGTCTGGAAAGGTTGAGAGCCACTGCTCTACACTGCATTTGTCTCTCAAAGGAAGTGATGGAAGAAGACCCACTGTTCCTCGGTCTAGTTTGACTATGTCTTCCTAAGTGGAAAACACAACATACAAGCTAGATATGATTCAAAGACAAAGAAACAAGTACGTAAAGATCAAAAACAACGACTTCTGCCTGAAATTTTACCTACTTTTGTTAAAGTAACACCCCAGACTACTGTAAATTGACAGACCACTGGAAAATATCCCCCATTTATTTACTTTGTGCATTTAGGAGCACCGTGTCCAGTCATTTTCACTGTTTCCCCTGTATAGTCTTTTCCCCCCATATAGTCTTTTTCCCCATTTGTGTGGGTCTTTCATACAGCAATGGCAGAGAGTAACTCATTTTAGAAAATGGAAGAAAAAAATTAAAAACCATAAAGACTGGCAGGGGAAACAGGACAAGTGTAGAACCTAAGACTGGTTTTAAATTTGTTTTAAACTGATCTTACAAGTTAACAGCACCCTTCAAAACAGATTACTACTTTTGTGCTCATCATTTGTGCTGCACTGCACATGCCTTGTATCTGTATATTCGTATGGAGAGTTTGATCTCTGCACTCAAAGCTTTTTCTCTCTATTCCAACCCTCCTGTCCTCCAAATCTTTTAGAAGGAACCAACAAATAGTAAGCAGATGCAAATACTCAGTAATTCACCACACAGTGAGGCCTCACAATTTTCAATACTTGATTTTAATGCTCAAATTTTGTTGTTAAGTAAACATCCTCCCGCTCTCATGTACTCTGAATTAACAATACAGTAGCAGCTTCCTCCCCTAGCAAGAGCAAGCCACAGACTTTATCACACCAGCAGTGGCCAATGAACATTTCCTCCCCCATTTCAAAATCTAAAGGTTACACACACAATTATTTCCACATTAGAGATTAAGAAGCAAACCCCAGGTGACAAAGCAGTGTTTAAGGCAACTGCACTGTTCGAAAATATATTGCTAACAACATTACTAAGTAACTGGTTGTGTGAAAAGGGCTCAGCTCGCAAGAAAGGCAAAACAGCTCAGTTGATTCTTTTATATGGATAATTCACAGACCCACAGCTTCACTACAGCACTAGCCACGAGGAAAGAGCTAAAGAATACTTTGCTATGTATTGTAATTACAATCAAAATGCCTCCTGTCATAAAAATAAAGGGAAGGGTAACCACTTGTCTGTATACAGTGCTATAAAATCCCTCCTGGCCAGAGGCAAAACCTGTAAAGGATTAAGAAGCTAAGATAACCTCGCTGGCACCTGACCAAAATGACCAATGAGGAGACAAGATACTTTCATATGCGGGGCGGGGGAAGAGGAGGAGGAAGGAAGGGAGGAACAAAGGGTTCGTAGGTCTGTGTGATGCTTTTGCCGGGAACAGATCAGGAATGCAGTCTCAGAACTTTTGTTAGCAAGTAATCTAGCTAGAAATGCATTAGATTTCCATCTGTTTAATGGCTGGTAAAATAAGCTGTGCTGAATGGAATATATATTCCTGTTTTTGTGTCTTTTTGTAACTTAAGGTTTTACCTAGAGGGATTCTCTATGTTTTGAATCTGATTACCCTGTAAGGTATTTACCATTCTGATTTTACAGAGGTGATTCTTTTACCTTTTCTTTAAATAAAATTCTTCTTTTAAGAACCTGATTGCTTTTTCATTGTTCTTAAGATCCAAGGGTTTGGGTCTGTGTTCACCTGTACAAACTGGTGAGGATTTTTATCAAGCCTTCCCCAGGAAAGGGGATGTAGGGCTTGGGGCTATATTTTGGGGGAAGACGTCTCCAAGTGGGCTCTTTCCCTGTTCTTTGTTAACACGCTTGGTGGTGGCAGCATAGGGTTCAAGGACAAAGCAAAAGTTTGTACCTTGGGGAAGTTTTAACCTAAGCTGGTAAAAATAAGCTTAGGGGGTCTTTCATGTAGGTCCCCACATCTGTACCCTAGAGTTCAGAGTGGGGAAGGAAACTTGACACCACCCTACAGTGAAACTAACTATTTGGGTCACACATTGACACATCTGTGGTATCCAACAGCAACTAAGAAAAACTAGGTTTTCCCCATTTTACATGCTCGGTTTTCAAAACAGTCTATGGTAGACGGATTCCAAAATCTCTGCTTAAAATACATTGAGGCATCAGCAATTCTAATGAATGCATGCTCCAGTGTACACGGTGTTTTCCTCTACTTATGGATGTACCCCAGTACACGCCCACAAAGTAGCCCTTTGAAGAATCCGTATCACATGACATTTTTCTGGTTTTGAAACCCTATACATTTCCTACAGAAAAAGCACTCAAATACTCCAGTGACCGGCAGAAGGTCAAAACCCTAAAGTAGACAGATGCAGATGTACAAATAAGGTCTTTTCTCAAGAGCCAATCTCTTAGACGCCATCCTTGCGACCACGGATTTCACCTCCCTATACACCAACAAGTATTGCCTGCCTCAGATATTTACAAGATAATGGGCAACCCTCAGCTATACTCCCCAAAACACATCAAACTCATCCATTTCTTCCTCACCACAACAATTTTACATTCAGCAAACATTTTGTCCAAACGATGACAATAGCGGTGGGTACTACAATGGCTCCCCAGTATGCCAACCTCTTCATAGGTCACCTTGAAGGAGAATTTCTGGATAAATGCACCACAAAACCCATGAAATACATCGATTATATTTTCATGCTCTGGATAGATGACCTTAACTCCCTCATAGATTTCCACCCAACTTCAGAAACCATCACTCGTCCGTTAAACTCACTCTAGAACACTCCCACACTAGCATCAACTTCCTGGACACCACAATCAGCTTTAACAACGGAACCCTACAGACAAATATAAACAAGAAACGCACAGATCACCACACCTATTTGGACAGATCCAATAACCATCCAAAACACATCAAGACATTTGTTATCTACAGCCAGGCACTCAGATACCACAAACTATGCTCGGAGTAAAAAGTCCAGGATATATACACCTTAACACACTTAAAACTGCCTTTACCAAACAACGATACTTCACCAGAGAAGTAGACTGCATCACGAAACAAGCCACCCAAACACCCTGAGAGAACCTGCTTCAATACAGAAATAAAACCACCTCCAAACGCACACCCCTAGTTGTCACGTACCGCCCCACACTGGAATCTATACGGAGTATCATTAAATAACTGCAATCCATACTTAATGGGGACCACATCCTGAAAGAAATCTTTCCTGAACCCCCTCTTCCGGCCTTCAAACAATCCCCAACCTCTCCAAGCTCATTTTTAGAAGCAAGCTCCACACAGATCAGGACATACCAACTCAAAACAGCACCAGACTCTGCCAGAACAAACAGATGCAAAACCTGTAAACATATCTCCACTGCTACGATGACCAACACCCCGCACAACATACCTTTCAATATCCATGGGCCCTACACATGCCTATTACAACATGTGATGTACCTCACTCACCTTCTTCATTCACCACCTGAAGAGAGGCTTTCACGGGATTGGCTTTGCCATCAAAAATAAGATCACCAATCAGCTTTTGGAGCTTCCTGTGGGGATCAAGGAGCATCTCATGACACTTCGGCTCAAGCTCAGCAACAACCAATATGCCACAGTCATCAGTGTATACGCCCCAACACTTGATGATGAGGAAGACAACAAGGAGCAGTTTTATAGTGCTCTCGATGCAGTCTTCACAGCCATACCTAAAGCAGACAAATTCATCCTCCTGGGAGATTTCAATGCCAGAATCAGATGGGACTCCCAACTCTGGAGCAGCACAATAGGCAAAGAAGGGGTGGGAAATGTAAGCCCCAATGGTATTCTCCTCCTCAGCAAATGTGTGGAGCGTGACCTGCTCATCACAAATACCATCGTTAGGCAGAGTAACAAATTTAAGACCACCTAGAAACAGCCTCAGTCCAAACACCGGCACCTCCTTGACTATGTTATAGTCAGAGCCTGAGATTTGACTCCATATAAGATGAGCCATGAGAGGTACAGATCACTGTTGGACAGACCATCGATTAGTAAGATCACTCATGTACCTGCAGCTCGCTCCCCCACACCACAAACACCCAAAGACTAAGCAAAAGCAGTAGAACATCAAAGTACTTCAAGACCAAGCTAGCTGCGAGACGTTCCAGCAACAGCTATCTGAGAAACTCTAACTTGCCTGATAACATCAGTGACATTCAAGAGCTTAAAAAATATCATTCACAGTGCATGTGCTGAAACTATAGAATATTCCACTTATCAGCACCATGACTGGTTTAACAAAAACAACAAGGAAATCCTAGTATTAATTCAACAGAAAAGAACTGCATTCTGTAATTGGCAAAATGATTCCTCTAACCAATGATAACATGAGGCCTACCACTTGCTCAAAGTCAAAGTCCAAAGGAGGTTACGTGACATCAAAAATAAGTGGTGGCACGAGAAGGCCTCTGAGATCCAGGGTTTCGTAGATCAGGATGACATGAGAAGCTTCTTTCGAGCAACAAAAGCTACGTATGGGCCAAGCTCCAAAGGCCCAACCCCCTTAAGTTCCCAGGATGGCCCCACCCTCCTCAAGAACAATGCGGCCACTAAACAACGCTGGAAGGAGTGCTTTGAGAGCCTACTAAACCGCGAATCCACGGTTTCTAAAGACACCCTTCCACAAGGCTCTGCAATGGAACCCCTTGCTGATCCCCCCCATCTTCTGAGGAAGTCTGGGTGTGCTATCACCCAGACAAAAAAAAAAAAACACAAGACATCAGGCCCAGACAGCTTCCCAGCTGAGGTTTTTAAAGCCAGTGAAACAATGCTCCAGCACAAACTTTGCCAACTCCTTGACAAAATCTTGACCTGTGAAGAAATTCCACCTGACTTTAAGAAGGCCAACATTGTTACAGTATTTAAGAAAGGGGACAAATCTTTGTGCGGGAACTACCGAGGTATTGCCTTCCTCTCCATCACAGGGAAGACCCTTGCCCAGATCCTACTAAACCGCCTCCTCCCCCTTGCCGAGGAACTCCTCCCTGAATCACATTGTGGATTCAGGCCATCCCGAGGCACAACTGACATGATCTTCATAGCACAACAGATTCAGGAGAAGTGCAGACAGCAACACCAGGAACTGTTCATAGCATTCATCAATCTAACCAAGGCCTTTGGCTATCAATCGTGATGCCCTATGGAAGGTGCTGTGCAGGTTTGGCTGGCAACAAATATTCATTTCCATCATCAGACTACTGCATGATGGGATGACTGCCACCATGCTGTGTAACGGCTCAGAGACCGAACCATTCATCATTCACACTGGTGTCAAGCATCATTGCTCCAACACTCTTCTCCACTTACCTTGCCGTGATCCTAACTCTCATCCATGACCATATTCCTGATGGAATCAGGACTGAAGATCGTATGGATGGTCAACTGTTCAATCTTCGACGTCTCCAAACAAAATCTAAGATCACGAGAATTGGCATCACTGACTTCAGTATGAAGTTGACAGCGTCATTCTCTCACACACACAGAGGCCAACATGCAAAGTACCCTAAACCTTTTTGCAGATGCCTATCACAGCCTGGGTCACTCTCTCAACGTCGGGAAAACCAAGGTATTCTATCAGCCCTCACCTGCACAAACTACTCTTCATACTCTACAAACCACCATCAGTAGAGAACCCCTGGAAAACGTGGACCATTTTCCTTACCTTGGCAGCCACCTCTCCCAAACAGTCAGCATTAATACAGAAATTGAATACAGGATCCGCTGTGCCAGCACATCCTTTGGAAGACTACTCAAACAAATCTTCAATGACAGGGGTCTGCAAACTGGCACCAAGATCTTGGTTTACAAGACAGTTGTCATCCCCACCTTTCTCTATGAGTGAGAGACCTGGGTAACCTATCGACAACATCTCAGGCGGCTGGAGTGGTTTCAGTAGCGCTGCCTCAGGAGGATTCTCAGGATCAGCTGGGAAGACTGACGTAGTAACATCAGGGTTGTCTCTGCAGCCATCAGCAGCAGTACAGAAGCACAGGCCATGAAACACCAACTCCACTGAGCTGGACGCTTTGTACGTATGCCTGACGCTCGCCTCCCAAAGCAAGTACTCTTCTCTCAGTTAAATCAGGGAAGGAGGGTAGCAGAAGCATTTCAAAGACATACTGAAAGTACATCTTAAAAAGTGAGGCATCAATGCAACAAACTGGGAGAACACGGTGGCGTCACACCATACACCAAGCCACAGCTCACTTTGAGGAGAACAGATGTGCTCATGAGACAGAGAACATAAGAACGGTCATACTGGGTCAGACCAAAGGTACATCAAGCCCAGTATCCTGTCCTCTGACAGTGGCCAATGCCAGGTGCCCCAAAGGGAATGAACAGACAGGTTATCATCAAGTGATCTGCACCCTGTCACCCAATCCCAGCTTCTGGCAAACAGAGGCTAGGGACAAAGGAGGAAAGAAAGGACACAAAAGTCCAGCCAGCAACTCTGTCTCCTCCAAGATTACATCTGTCACTTCTGTGGGAAAATTTGCAGGGCACGAATTGGGCTCCTCAACCACTTAAAAAGCCACCAATGAACCCCCTTGGCAGACATCATCCTCGCACCGAGGGACAGCCAAAGATGAGACCCAGTGCACTAAATGCCCCAGTAACAACTATGTCAATGAAACTAGACAATCGCTACACCCTTGAATAAACTCTCACAGAAAAATAATAAAAGACAAAACCACCCAGTCACCTGTGGGTGAACACTTTTCACAAAATGATCACTCTATAGCTGACCACTCAGTCCTTGTTCTCCAAGGAAACCAGCACAATGCCTTCAAAACATGAGCCTGGGAGCTTAAATTCTTAACTCAGTTAGATATTAAAAATCATGGACTAATAGAGAGAGACACTGGATTTACATCTTATTACAACAATCTGTAACCCACTAGCGATCACCCCCCAAACTGCCTTTTTCCCCCCTCCCACCCTTCCTTTCCCCCTATGATTGGACGGGAGTTTACAGGCCACTTCACCTTGAATGGTCCCTTGAAATGTGTGTTAACTACTTGCGCTAAACAATCTGTTCCACCTTGTATTTAGCTCTGACATATTCCATTTCCCAGGCCTCAAGAAGAGCTTTGTGTTTGTCTCTCTCATCAATAGAATTTGGTCCATTTAAAGATATTACTTCACCCACCTTGTCTCTCTAATATCCCAGGACCAAAATGGTTATAACATCACTACATAAAAACTCTTAAACAAACATTTGCAACAGAAAAAGATAAAGCTAACAGTTTGTAATGTCAACTAGCTTAATGGAAAATTGTGGTAAACGGGAATAAGATTCTCTATGTACTAAGGGTGGAATTTTTAAGTGCTTACATGATGTAGATTTACAAGTCCCATTGACATTCAACACAGCTTGTGCTCTTAAGTCACTTAGGAAGTCCAACCCTAAATGTTTTGATGTTGATTCCATGCAAGTGTGCCCATTTAATACCAGTGGCCAATTTCTGATTTGGGGTTAATTGTAAAACAGTTTTCCCTGCTCCAAAGAGCCCTTTGGACCCAATCCTGCATTTCTTATGTAGGCAAAGCTCGCCAGTAATTTCAATTAGGAACTGCAGTGCTGGGATCTAAGAGTCAACTGAGGCCTGTAGTACAAGTGGGTTTTCAATTTTCCACGAGGAATGATACAACTACCCTCCATCTTATTTTCATTTACTGTAAATGAATGATGTTGAGGTTATGCTTTACTGCCCCAATCCTGCAAACACTTACATGAGAGTAGTCCCATTGACAATGAGACTGCTGAAGTGCATGAAGTTAAGTATGTGTTTAAATGTTGGAAGGACCGGAGCCTAAGCAAGCTAGGAGTCATGAGAAGTCAGGTAATCACGTGCCTAAAAGCTTTAAATAAATCTAAGAGACCACATTCTCTGTGTTCCAAAATTTATAATCAGATAGTGATGCTGCACTTGGTAGCTAAGTGATGGGCACTAAAAACAACCAGGCATGTAGTATTAAGCTTTAAAATGAGCCTAACTTAATTCTTTAGCAATAATAACTGTTAACAATGGTGAAAAGCAGCATTCTGTTTAATTATTTGATTTTCAGCTATTTAATGGAAAAAAGATAGGTCATGTGAAAGCAGCAGACAATAAGTGGGCTGGACTACATGGTACGATAAGAAAAACGTTACTATGTTAATTAGAATTAACGTAAGAAGATTAAAGCAAGCTGAGAACATTATGATGCACCTACAGTACAAATACAGCTGCTGCTTCTAGTACTTATTATGCAGTTTTACACTTTTGTATAAAACGCATGCAGTGTCAGATTCTTCCGCCCCACTGCTGTGCCGAATGACTAAGTGATAAACTGCCCCCCAAGCATTCTCTCTTATGCTCTCCATTTGGGAGAGGCTTGCTCTTATAGATATAATATGACGCACACTCAGTTACTTAGAACAACCACCCCCGTTTTTCCCCCAAAAGCTGGAAGCACTTCTCACTCTGTTTCAAAATTAAAATTCTTAAAAGTTAAAAAGACTGATCGACATCATCATGTGAGCGTTACCAAGGCTGGCATCAGAAAACCCGGTGCTGCTTTCCTCTTAATTGGACGTGGCACCAAAAACATCAGCTAAGTGCCAATTATATAACCAACCTCTATCAAAGATATTTAAATATCCTAAGCCTGCAGAAAAATGTGCAAGGCCATATTAAACATCAAGACACTGTCCGGCACGTTTCCTCTTCTACAAAGAAACAAAAAGAGGGGAAGTTTATTCTTCAGAAAGCATTGCTCCCATGTTGTCCCTTCATATGGATTTCTGTTGGATACTAGATAAAAGACTATTTGAACTTTTGTCAGTTTTACACCTTCCCCAGTTACTCGCAAATATATCAGCTTTTAGGAAAATGGTGTGGCACAATCAGGTGCTGGTCCATGACCGGGGCTCCCTTAGGTACCAGCATAACACAAATAATCATACAGGGTTAAAAGCACCTTCCATGCATGCTAGTCACTTAGCTTGAAGTGATCTTCCAACCCAGCTAGGGAAACCCCCTTTGCCTAGGAGCTCAAGGCAAGATGTAGCACCCTCTGAGTAAATAAGAGGGTCAGGTTTCCTGCCCATTGGATGAGAACAGGGGAGGATGGGTGCAGGATCTGAACAGCAGCAAACTGAGCTGTCAGTTAGAGGTGAGGGTGACCAGGAGGGCTGAGTGGTAGCGAACCAAAGAATTTAGTGGTAAGGGGAGTAGGGGCTGAGCAGAGCAGAACTACTGAGCTGCTAGTCAGAGGGGTGACGAATGGGCCTCGTTGGTGCCAACTACATACAATGCTTTGGGAGAAGGTGATAGCATCCTGGAAAGAACGTCTGCTGGGCCTCAGCTTGAATGTGTTTTTTAGTGCACTGATCAGGAGTCTATGGTGAGTGGAGAACCAAGAGATGTGGTTTAGGCTTTTCAGTTACACTTAGGTAATTCAAAATGTTTAATATTCCAGCCAAGCTGAAATAGGCTACATAGCAACTTCTAGAGCCATGTAAGTTTAGCAGCAGAAGCTTTGGCCAGGCAGACTTTGATTTGATTTTAAGAGGGAGAATAAAGCTTGCACGCTAAAGGTTACAGTCAGAAAGTGGCCATCATTTTCATGTCAGAAAGATAAAATCTTGTGTACTTTGCAGAAAGCATGAAAAGCTTGGTCATCAGGACACTCTGCTTGTAACTGGGTATAAGACCATTAGAATTGGGTTCCTAAACATACACAACCACTCTGCTGCTCATGTGAAATGCATGGAAGCAGGAAACGCATCACTTTGTCCCCAAGAAGCTCCCATTACTGATTGCTCCATAAAATGCTCCATGAGAAGATCTTAAACTTGCCGAGCTTGTTGAACACCGGTTATAGAGCAGTTAAACATGACTTCAGTTTGAGATTTTGAAATACATTGCAACTTGCAAGCCAAAGATGGCCTTACTCTTGGAGCAAGCTATATTTAACATCCACAGGGAAATGCTTTACAAAGACAAATACAGGGTCTTAGAAAAGTTTCTCAGAAATACAATCAGAAAGCTAAGTTTTACCACCATACTTGCTGTTGGATCCACTGACAGGTCTGTAGCTGAATCAAGCGTCTGCATACATCAGTTTTGTGTAGGATGGAAACCTTGCACTGTCTTTGTGATAGAGTACACTTGGAATCTGGGGCAGCTGATGGTATCACACAGGGAATAACATCAGCTTTGGCAGTGGCACAAATTGAGTAAGAAGAGCTCAAACCAAAATTCAGATTGCATAGCAACGACTACGGGCTTTTCAAATGTTGTACAGGCCAAGTTCAGATAAGGTAATCACGGTGTGCATTGCACCAATCACGTCTCTATTGTGTATCTCAACAAATGTTATCCCTTTCTTTAAGAGGGCGTTTGTTTTGGAATATGAACAGGAGGACTTGTGGCACCTTAGAGACTAACAAATTTGAGCATAAGCTTTCGTGGGCCACAGTCCACTTCATCGGATGCATAGAATGGAACATATAGTAAGAAGATAGATATATACACATATAGAGAATGTGAATATGTTTTCCAATTTTGCTATTTAAAGTGGCAAATAACAATAAGTGTTTCAAGTTCTGGCTGATGACTTTGATGCTCCTATGAGCTACTTCAAAAACATCCACCATTTACACTCAGTTGGTCAAGCCCCAATAATGAAGACAGTGATAAGTCATCATTTGGTTCAGACCTATTATAAACATACTGCAGAAACTAAGTCAAGCACTGATACAACCCAACTTACAGGAATTCTTAAGGACACCAACACAGGCAAATTTAAGAGCACACCTTTATTTGATCTCTTGTTGAGGTGTAGCACTATGATTAAGTGGCATCCAACAGGAACTCAAAAAATTATCTGTCGCACATTGTATTTGTTTACCTAATTTTGAAAACTACCCAAATGAAGAAACAAAGTAAGCCACACATTACACTTACCCAGCATGAAGCAACGGTTTCCTACCCAGAAAGAGGTCAACACATTTATTTTGCATGTTCCTGAGCAGCACAACAATGGAAGCTTTCACTCTTTAGTTTGCTCGAGAAAAGGATTTACATCATGAAGTCTAAGCCAGCAACTGAATGAAAAAGTGGGCCACGTTCAGGCCTGGTGTACAATATCAAAGGCACTACAGATGTGTGTAGTGTAATACAGGTTTTCCAAGAAAAGCCCAAATTCTTAACTGCATGGATTTCTTCTGAATTTCCAAAGACTCTAACCAGCCTGAAGTGACTCGCTACCCCTGAGGAACCAGAGTGGAAGTCTCAGAATTAGCCTCTTTCTCACTAGGTGGACACTACAGTTGTAGCTGACAACTCCTAGAGCGGGGTGCCCAACCTGTGGCTTCGGAGCCACATGCGGTTCTTCAGAGGTTAATATGCGGCTCCTTACCGAGGCACTGATTCCGGGGCTGGAGCAATAGATGATTACTTGCCAATTTGCTGGGGGTGCTCACTGCTCAACCCCCTGCTCTGCCCCCACTCCACCGCCCCCCGCAAAGCCCTTGCCCCTTCCCCTAAGCCTTGCATGCCCTCGCTCCTCCCCTCTCTCCCCATAGCCTCCTGCGCAGGTGAAATAGCTGATTGTGGTGGGCGTGGGGAGGATGGAGTAGGCACTGATTGGAGGGGGCTGCCGGCAGGCAGAGGCACTGGGGAGCAGATGGGGGGCTGCTGACGTATTACTGTGGCTCTTTGGCAATGTACATTTCAAATTCTGGTTCCTTCTCAGGCTCAGGTTGGCCACCCCTGTCCAAGAGACGTGACAAGACTCCCAGAGCGTAAGCAATGTCTCCCACTAACAAAGGAATGCCTGAGCCTCATCTGTCTTCCAAAAGCAAAGAGACAAAAGAACAGGGCAACACATGGTACCATGTACAGGAAGGGGATTTAATAGAGGGAAGGAAAATATATATCAACTTTTTTGAAAGTACCAAGGCTCTGTGCTACCTGGTTCCTTATCTTGTGTGCCAGTCCATATAGGACACAAACTAGAGTCATATGTTCTGCAACCCCCATTAAAGACCAAGGATAATAAAAGAAGTGGAACTAATAGTTTTCAAAAAGCCGCAACTAAACAAACTCTGTACGTGTCTTCAAAATGACTATAAAACTGTCCTGATGAGACTAACAATTGCAACCCTCCTTCCAACAATCTTCCAGTTCCACCTTTGAGGGAGAAAAGAGAATGCCCTGACCAAAACTGACTTAAGTCATTTTGTAAGGTCACCCTGAATTTACCTGCCAAGCTACTTATACAAACCCCACCACCTTAGTACCTAAACTTCAATCCAGAGTGATTCAGCAAGCAGTGATTGCAAAGCCACTTTTAACTATCCCAGAAATAATTTCAGCCTAGAAAAACACCACATTATTATTATTATTATTATTAATACAGTAAAAAAGGTCTAGAAGGTGCAGTCATGGACCAGAACCCCATTGTGCTAGGTACTATACAAAGAGGCAGTTCCTATTCCAAAGGGCATACAATCTAAGGTTCCAGGTATGTTGACTATATACTATTTTCTGTTGTGTTTTGCACTGCCCTGTAATGTTCCTGCTACTGATTTTAGGCTGATTTTTGTAGCTGAGACCCATTATCCATTTGGTACAGATCACCTACTGTACAGCAGTAAGTACACTAACAGCGCTGTACAGTCACATCACAATGAAACTCACAATGTGACAATATCATATCTCAGCATCATGCAGTAAGTGGTTTTTCCCTGAAGGACAAAATCCATGAGGTGGTAACTCGGTCTACTTTACACACAGAGTTCAGGCACTGTAATGAAGATCAAGCCATCTGAGTCATTCATTGCCTTCTCCCCAGTGATTGTTGAGTAACTTCTCACCTCTCCACAGGACTCATGCCCATCTTTCCTCCTTCTTCAAGGGACTCTTTCCCCGCTCACCCAACCCAACCCCTTCTTTCACTTACTGTCCTCATGCTAGGTGTTTCCACACAGCTGACCTGGGGCTGGTATTCTATCATTTATCATTGCAAATTTACCATCACAAAACACAAAGTTAGGAAACCAAGGTGACAGGCAATGAACACAGGACTGAGAGCCATGAAACTCCCAAGTCATAATCATGGGACTGACACGTGCATGGTCTGAGTAAATCACAGACCCCGTGTCTCAGTTTCCCCATAAGTACCATGCAGGTAACACCCTTCTGATAGACTGTTTGGAGGATTAATTAAGATTTGTAAACCTCTCCCCCCACCCCGATAAATCAGAAACTGCTATAAAAAATACAAAATATTTGAACATGACAGAATTAATCCCCAGTTTATACTTAACTCTGACCACCAATTCCCATCTGTGCACTTCATATTGGGGCTTATTTATTATTTTAACACCACCCCAAACTAAATGAGCTAAGTGCCATTCAATACAGACAGCAGACACGATCCCATGGATCTTACAAGCTAAAACAGACACAAGGCAAACAAGGCGGATGACAAGACAACAGCCAAGAGCAGGAATGGAATTGCACATCAGCAAGGTTACATGGTTATTCAGCAAAGGCGAATATACAGCACCATGGAGCAAAGATAACAATGAATTAATAAGTAGCAGAGATGGGCTCTGGTTTTGCAATTGGACCCACACAGGAGATCCCCTGCAACCCTTACAGAGCTTTTATGAAGTCAGTAGGAACCCTACACAGATGGAGGCGACTGCCCACAGATATCCAATTACGGATCAGGGGCTCAATCAGCAGGTTACTGGTTAGCTAAATACCACAGGCAGGTTCATTGGGGCGCACGCCCTTCCTGCCATTCTTGAAAGGTTCCCCCAGACATCCCCCAGTCTTCTCCCAACTCCCATGCACACCTCCCTACTACCCCGCTCCTCTGTGGCCCCCCTCCAATTCCTCAGTGCCCCCCACTGTCCTTGTGCCTCACACAAATACTGAGTGCACCTGTCTCCCTCAGCTCCTCTCACCCTGGTTGGCCTCAGCTGCCCTTGCTCCCCCAGCCCCAGGAACACCTTCAACTCCCCCCCACCACTGGGTACACTCACACCACACAAGATCCCCCCCATTCCCCCAACACCAGCAGCTCCCAGACCTCCCCACGCAACCCACCCCTGGGTGACCCTTGGTGCTCCCCAATTCTGTTACACCCACAGCTCCCCCGCTCCCATTCCCCCCTCCCCCAGCCATCTCCCCCGCTCCCATTCCCCCCTCCCCCACAGGGCCCCCCAGCTCCCCCAGCCATCCCCCCCGCTCCCATCCCCCTCCCCCACAGGCCCCCCCCAGCTCCTGCAGCCATCCCCCCCACTCCCAATCCCCCTCCCCCACATGGCTTCCCCGGCTCCTCCCCCTCCCCCATAGGACGGCCCCCCCAGCTCCTGCAGCCATCCCCCCCACTCCCAATCCCCCTCCCCCACAGGGCCCCCCCGGCTCCTCCCCCACAGGACGGCCCCTCCCCCACAAGGCCCCCGCGCTCCCACCCCGGGGTCCGGCCGGGTCACCTTATGCGCCGCTGTCCGGCTCCGCAAGGCCTTGAGCCGCTCCCTCCGCCGCAGCGCCGCCTCCTGCAGCCGCCCCACGCCGGAGCCGGGGCCGATGTCGGGGTCGGGGCCGGGACCTGAGTTGGCAACGGGGGCCGCCATTTTCCCCAACGCCCGGCAGACACCGCGCGGGGGAGGGGACAGGCCCGGCCAATCGAGCGGCCTCCGCGGGGCCAGGGGGAGCCCCGAGCGCATCGATCGGAGAATGAGCGCTTCGGGCGGGAGCCAGGGTGGGGGCGGGGATCCGGGGCGGGGGGCAGAAGGAGGGAGCGGGGTGGGGGAGGAGAGCAGAGGGGATGGGGCAGGAGGAGGGAGCTGGGTGGGGGAGGGGAGCAGAGGGGATGGGGCAGGAGGAGTGGGCGGGGTGGGGGAGGGGAGCAGAGGGGATGGGGCAGGAGGAGGGAGCTGGGTGGGGGAGGGGAGCAGAGGGGATGGGGCAGGAGGAGTGGGCGGGGTGGGGGAGGGGAGCAGAGGGGATGGGGCAGGAGGAGTGGGCGGGGTGGGGAAGGGGAGCAGAGGGGATGGGGCAGGAGGAGTGGGCGGGGTGGGGGAGGGGAGCAGAGCAGAGGGATGGGGCAGGAGGAGGGGGCGGGGTGGGGGAGGGGAGCAGAGGGGATGGGGCAGGAGGAGTGAGTGGGGTGGGGGAGGGGAGCAGAGGGGATGGGCAGGAGGAGTGAGTGGGGTGGGGGAGGGGAGCAGAGGGGATGGGGCAGGAAGAGGGAGCGGGGTGGGGGAGGGGAGCAGAGGGATGGGAGCAGGTGGGGGAGCAGGGTAGAGGGGAGGGGAGCAGAGGGGAGGGATAAAGGGGAGGAGAGCAGAGGGGATGGGGCAGGAGTGGGGAGCAGAGGGGATGGGGCAGGAAGACGGAGCTGATGGGGGAGGGGAGCAGAAGGGATGGGGCAGGAGGATTGAGCAGGGTGGGGAAGGGGAGCAGGCTGGGAGAGGGGGTAACAGGACTGAGAAGGAGGAAGGGACTAGGGGAGAGTGGGGAAGTAGAAGGGAGGGGGAGAGGAGAAGGCAGGGGAGAATCAGGGACAGGACAGCAGCAGCTGCCCTCAGGAGTAGGCCTCCCTTTCCCTGCTAGTCTCTAGGCTTGCTGGGGTTGGTAGGCTCCTGTCCCTGGCTCCCCGCATGCTACCTAGGATTCCTGTCACTGGGAAACTCCACCTTGCCCCTAGATCTCTCTATCCACAGGACAGGTTTCAGAGTAACAGCCGTGTTAGTCTGTATTCGCAAAAAGAAAAGGAGTACTTGTGGCACCTTAGAGACTAACCAATTTATTTGAGCATAAGCTTTCGTGAGCTAAAGCTTATGCTCAAATAAATTGGTTAGTCTCTAAGGTGCCACAAGTACTCCTTTTCTTCATCCACAGGATGACAGTCTGGCCCTAGGAATCTCTCGCCCCGTCTCTCCCAAAGCTCTGTGCGAACGGAGACACAAACGGGACCATGGGTTCATTTCACCCTCTCCTGGGGTAGGAGGCTGCAGCACATGGACAGCGCTAGACAGCAGGTTAGTGCAGAAAGAGGGAAGAGTCCCACGTCCAATTGAAACGACAGGTGGATTTAGGGGGCGTGAGTATAATTGGCTCAGATGGATTTTCTAATGTATAAGAACAAGAAGAAAATAACCCTTACACGGTCCCTCTTTCAGGCTTGAAAAAAGCTAAAAGGGCAGAATCCCAGGATTATTCTCCTTGTTTTCTTCCGGCTCATCCCACAGCCCTCTGACTGTGAACAATTTGTTTGTGTCACTCACACACCTCGCCCTGGGGCTTGACATCTACCCGAGGGGTACAGCTGTCTTCAGGGATCGTGAATAGAAGTGTGGTCATGAACGTAGCTGGGTCCTAACCCACAGAGGACAGCAGAGTCCCCATGACCCTTTCAGCGCCTGGCCTCTCTGCTGAGAGTAACAATCATGGACAAAAACAGCCAGAGGAGAATTCCACTTGTGAACGGGACCTTCCTGTTGGGTTTCTGCCAACGGAGGCAACTTCTGCACCAGCTGCAACTCTTCCATTCCAGGGTAGCGGGTACTCCAGAGGCGTGGCAGACCAGAGCTCTGTTTCACTGACCGCTGGTATAAGGTCCCTTGGCGAAGCTGGCAGCAGAGAAGAATTGGGCTCAGTGAGTCCAGTTAGTGTTGAATATTCTAGTGGTTTCTGGGATGTGAACATTTGGGACCCATCAAATTCATTTCACCAAAGAACCCACCAGTAAATAAGTAAATATTAGTAAATAAGTGACATCTGAGAAGCGAATAAGTTATACTAACTTCATTTAGCCTTTAAGTTCAGAACTTTCCAGCAAATCTGCCAACAAACGGCAAGCTGCTTTGCTTTTTTGTTACCTGTGTGGAAACCATTAACAACTCAATGCACTGAGCAAAGATCAAACAGGACCCTTATGGGGGAAATAACCTTTCTGATGATACAGTGTGGCACAACCTTCAAACCCGGAGAGGAGCCTTTGTTCAACCGTTTATACAGTCACTACATCCGCACGGGGTCTGTGACATGGAGCAAGCTACTTGCCTGCTGGTGATAAAGAACGTTTGTAAGCTTTGCATTTCTCGGGTGGCAGCTGCTGTAACTTCTTGGCTGCCAGACTGAACAGACGCACGCTTGGCTAGGTTACAGGACAGACACTTATGTCTGACTAAGAGAGATTCTCACATGCTTTAGAGTAACCATTTTAGGCCCTGATCCAGTGCCCATTAAATTCAATAGGAAGAAAGTATCATTATCCCCATTTTACAGATGGAGAAACTGAGGCATGGGGTGGTTAAGTGACTAGCCCAAGGGCATACATACAGAGTCACTGTAACAGATGGGTTAGAGCTCCAGGGTTCTTTGACTCTCAGACCCGTAATCAGACCACTAGGAAACACCTCTTTCAAGTTAGGTGTTAGTATTTCTTTATGCACAACACAAATGTGCCTCTGTGCTTGTCAGAATTACGTTAGTGTCACAAGCTGTTTTCAAGAGAAATTCAGTCCCACAACAGACTGGCAGTGAACTAAACAGGAAATCCTGCTTTAAAAATAGCTAGAGACAAAATCAAAGAAGAATTAAACAGTTCAAAATTCAGTAAATTACACCATGAAAACTTTCTCGAGCCCCATGCCACAGGTATTAGGCAGGTCATTTTGGAAGGGAAAATATCACACCCAAACAACTGTTCACATGCTACATTAAAGAGTACTGTTATGTTAGGGTCTCCTGAATCCACATGTTAGCAGGTTTCTGCCTAAATGTAAACAAAGCATGAGGCTATCTAGATAGATTCAGGTATGAGGGTACTGGCTGTGCACAATAGAAGGCCTTGGGAATGATACTAAGCTAGATGGGCCCATTGGTGTCTGCATTTTAAAGAACTGAAAAGCGGTTATATTAAGTACACGTCAAGGCAAACGTATGGAAGTAGCACTGTCAGCAACAAGAACATGCATAATGAGACATTGGACAAAGGAATCTGTAGGTTCAGTGTCAGAACGGGTGAAGGGCAGGAGCAAATGCAACTCATTAGCATATTGCTTATCTGCTCAGAGGTCTTTCAGAGACATCCAGCAGGAGAGGGGACCTACTTTTAAGTTTAAATTTGATAGACTGCCTTTGTAAACATGCTTGTTTGTTATGACGTGTATAGTGCTTTACAGAATTTGTACTTGGGCTATCTAAGTGCCCGCATTGTTTTAAACTGATGTGTAATGAGATTTTATAGGCACTGTATTGGGTATGTAAAGATAAAACTGTATTTTCGTAGTTGCAATCTACACACCTCTTTTTTAATCTCATCCCATTTCATGTGTTGTCCAAGAGGCCCCACTGCCCAGAGAGGGGGAGTCCGGGATTCTGGGTTCTACTCACAGCTCGCTAATCTTAGCTAAATAGCATCACAGCTTTGTGCCTCGTTTTCCCCACATGTAAAATGAAGCTAACACCTACATGCCGGAGCAGTTAATTTATTAATATTTGTAAAGTGTTTAAAGATCCTCAGGTGAAATAGTTATGAATATGGCCCTACCAAATTCACAGCGTGTCAGTGTTGCTGATTGCTGGTTGCAGGCACAATTGCACCTACACCACCATATGTGTCATAAATATAAAGGGAATTCTGTATACAGTGCTATAAAATCCCTCCTGGCCAGAGGCAAAGTCCTTTTACCTGTAAAGGGTTTAGAAGCTCAGGTAACCTGGCTGGCACCTGACCCAAAATGACCAATGAGGGGACAAGATACTTTCAAATCTGGAGTGGGGGAAAAGGCTTTTGTCGGTCTGTGTGATACCTTTGCCGGGAACAGATCAAGGATGCAAGCCCTCCAACTCCTGTAAAGTTAGTAAGTAATCTAGCTAGAAAATGTGTTAGGTTTTATTTGTTATGGCTTGTGAAATTCGCTGTGCTAGAGGAAATGTGCATTCCTGTTTTTGTGTCTTTTTGTAACTTAAGGTTTTGCCTAGAGGGATTCTCTATGTTTTGAATCTGACTGCCTGTAAGATTATCTTCCATTCTGATCTTACAGAGTTGTTCTCTTATCTTTTTTTGATCTTCTAATAAAGTCCTGTTTTTTAAGAATCTGATTGGCTTTTTTGGGGTCTTAAAAATCCAAGGCTGGTCTGTGCTCTTCTTGTTTATTCTCAAGCCTCCCCAGAAAAGGGGGTGTAAGGGTTTGGGGGGATATTTTGGGGAAATAGGAACTCCAAGTGGTCCTTTCCCTGATTGTTTGTTAAATCACTTGGTGGTGGCAACGTTTACCTAATCCAAGGGCAAAGACTTTGTGCCTGGGGGAAGTTTTAACCTAAACTGGTAGAAATAAGCTTAGGGGATCTTTCATGCGGGTCCCCACATCTGTACCCTAGAGTTCAGAGTGGGGAAGGAACTCTGGCAACTTGTGTGCTGGGGATTTATGCAAACAGGAATCTAGGCCGGCACCGATCTTTCCATATGTGACAGCCGCCCTCTTGCCCAACACCCTATGGATTGAACCAGAGGCTTCCAGAGTGAAAAATATGAGGAGCTAGATCATGTGCTAAAAAGGCAAGCTGTTATAGGTAAGGGCTGTGACAACTCTTATCCACTGCAGCTTGGCACAGAGCAGGAGCTGTAACACACACTCACCAGTGGATTACACACACACACAGAACTGCACGTGCAATAGTGCACATCTACAGTAGGCGCACAATTGCACATGCACAAATGCATGCGAATTTTCTGACTGAAAATCAGGCCTTCAAAATAATATATCCAGGGCACAAGTTGCAATTTCCTCCCCCCCTCCCACCCCCACTAAATAAGCTGTAGTGCTGAAGTTGTCATGAATGCCTCAGCAATTTATTCTGTTCGTTTTCTTCCAGCAGTAATGCTGCATGGAGAGTAATTGGTCGGGAACAGATGTTAATAAAATCATTCCTCAAAACATGCTGAGTCAGTGAAACCCTCCTGGTGTATAAAATAAAGCCAAAGTGTATGTGAGAACAGCTGACTTTCTCCCATCCCCCAGCTCTAAAATGTCGTCTATCTGCCCTGTGTTGGGTCAAAACTCACCCCCTTCCTGGGGTTTGACTCTGTTAACAAACACACAACACAACACAAGCCAGGTTTGGCTGCTCTTAGGGCTCCTCATTTAGGCCTGCTCAGCTCACCCCCTTGGTCCTCTCTGCCTCAGGCTATGTCTACTCTGCAGCTGGAGGTGTGATACCTGTGCTAGCTTTAATCTAGCTAGGGCAGGTACCAAGAGCAGTGAAGATGCAGGGGTGTGGGCTTCAACATGGGCTAGCAATGCAAGTACCTGCCCAAAGTTCCGGGCAGGCTTGTACAGCCCACATTTCCACATTATTTTTAGCTACACTAGCTCAGTTAAAGCTAGTGTGAGTACCTTTTCCCAAGCTGCAATCACACTCCAATTGCAGTGTAGACACAGCGTGAGACTCCCGATCCTTCTACTAGGACAACCACCTTCTGAAGTCTGCTTCCTCCCTTATGATTGCCTCTTAGGCTTGATGTTACTGACAGATGTTCCAGGCTGGGACTAGCTTCAGGACAGACCTCTCACCCTTCCAGCCCTGGGCCAGCGTGTGTAGGAGATGCGGGGGGCAGTCTGGTCTCTCTACCTCAGTACATTTCTGTCTCAGAAAGGTCATTCCTGGGAAGCTAGCACTGAAGCTGGAGCAGCATTGGGTTGGTCAAATCATCCCCTCCTGAAATTCACAGTGGGAGCGGATGAATTCCCCTAAAATATAAATCAAGCACAGAATGCGTTCCATTGCAATGATCCAAAGGACAATATGAAGACGAGCGGTGCCGTACTTTGCTGTGCTTGCCGGTGGCCTCCCTGAGCCTGCGCTGAGATCTGCATTCATGTAATAAAGGATGATGGATGAATACTTTGTACTTCGCATCCATGGACTTCTGAGAGCTTTATGGGCATTAACTAATGGAGCCTCCCAGCAGCCCTGGGAGCTGGTATGTGTCTTATTATTCTCATTTTACAGCTGAGAAAACTGAGGCCTGAGAGATTAAGTGGTGAGGTTACCCGGCATGGATTTAGCAGAGCCAGACACAGAATACAGGATGCTTGGCTTCCAGCCCCTTGCTCTAATCACTTGACCCTACCCCCTCCTGGATCTGAGCTCGCTATGGTAGCGGCCTTTTCCTTAAGCCTCTGCACTTGGATACTACCCCACTTTTTAAGAGTTTCAGTTCAGTGCTGGCCCTCGCCAGGGGTCCCAGCTTTTCTTGTGGGGTGTTCCACTTGCTCTATAGGACTCCCCTCCTCTGTTTTAAATGGTCTGGCTTTTAGAAGAGGAAAACATCCGACATTTACATAGCAGCTTTATTCCCGAAGCAATTTGGACACTTCCCACGCTGCAGTGACAACCTTCTCCAGGGATTGCTCCCTCCAGCAAGGAGATGCAGCCAAAAGTCACGCTCAACAACAATATAGGACTGGAAGTGCAAATGAATGCCATAGCAGGCTGATGCATCAGGGGGGAGGGAGGTGCAGCATAATATTAGGACCTCCACTGGAACTGAGGCAGCTGAACTGACTTGCTTTTTGGTTGCGTGACACCCCTTTCCCCAGACCGACCTAGGGTAGGTCTACACTTACAGCAGGTGCCCACGCAGCTAGCACAGGCGTGAACAGCAGTGTGGAAAGTGAGGCTGCTTAGGCGAGTAGAGTACAGATGTGCCAGAACCTCCAGGGTACACACCCTACGCCTCCCACGTCTATACTGCTATTTCAAACAGTGCCGGAGCCTTTCCCCACTGCCTGCTCTCTGCCAGAGCCTTTCACTGCCACCTGTAGCTACCCCCTGCAGTGTGGGCACAGCCAGCCTTTCACGGCTGTGTGTAGCTACACAGGCCTGCATGCCGCCACAAGCGTGCCCCCCCACCCCACTCCCAGCGCCTCCCGCCCACTGGCAGCCCCACTGATCAGCACCTCCCCCTCCCTCCCCGCATCTCCCGATCAGCTGTTTCGTGGCGTGCAGGAGGCTCTGGGGGGGAGGGGGAGGAGCGAGGGCACAGCAGACTCAGGGGGAGGGGGCGGGAAGGGGGGGAGTGGGGGCAAGGCCTGTGGCAGAGCCCGGGGTTGAGCAGTGAGCACCCCCCGGCACACTGGCAAGTTGGCACCTGTAGCTCCAGCCCCGGGGTCGGTGCCTTGACAAGGAGCCGCATATTAACTTCCGAAGAGCCGCATGGGGCTCCCAGAGCCCCAGGTTGGCCACCCCTGGACTAGACCATACTTACCACTGACGATAGTGCAGCCAGTGCCCTTCCCAGGACATGATTGTAATACTGGCTCCCAGCGGAGCGCACCAACCAGTGACCGAATAAAAGCAGAGCCTACAGGACCCAGCATTTCCCATGCAGCCTCCCCTGCAAGTGCTGACCCTGCCCAGCCCTGCTTAGCTGTGGGAGAGAAAAGGGAACCCAGCCAAGCTGGGCTGGCTGTAGACGGGACGTTTTCCTTGGTTTCAACAGCTTCAGCACCGATTGCTAAAAAAGGCACCTGGATACAGAACTTAAAATAATACCAAGCCTGAGCATCAGGCACCCGGGTCAACAACCCAGCCCCAGAGACAATCAGCTCGCGTGTGTCGGGAGCTAAGTATCTCGTCTTCACGGTTATTAGGCCAGCTCGGGAGGCCCTGACTTAGTTTTGGGCCCGGAGATGATGATGTGATGATGATTGTTACGCTGTTTATCCACCTGGCCCCCAAGCCGCTCAGCCGGGCGGAGAGGCTGAGGAATGTTCCTCTCCGGTTCAAAGGTCTCTGAGCTGCTGTGACAGTGGCTCCGAGGAGACAGGGAGCCACGATCTAGGGGTGCCGAATGCAGAGATGCTCAGTGGCAAATGATCTGTACCCCACCTTGTGTTTCATGTATGGGATGGCTGAGCTGGGGCAGGGGGAGTTACAGCATGTGATTTGCTACTGCATTACCAATTCTTGCTGCCATAAGGCCCTACAGGTCTAGAACCCAGGTCTGCAGCGCTGTTAGGTCCCTGGTATCTCCCAGCTGATGTCACCAGCTTGTGTACTATGGCCCATCACCCACTGTGGACACAGACCATGGGAAGTCCTGTCTTAAGGGGTCTGATAGGCAGCAGCCCCATGGCTCCTGATTGGTGCCCCGTCCCATATAAACCTAAGGGGCATCCAGGTAATAGTGTAGTTCTCCTGTAGCTCTCTCATGGCTATTTCTGCTCCTGGCTTTGACCTTGGCTTGATTTGGATTTTGTCTCCTGAATGGGACTCTGACCCTCGGTATTGACCCTGGCCTGGAACCTGACTGCGTTATTCCCAGCCTTGGGTTTGCCCCTGGGTCCTGACTGCCTTGGTTGGGAGCCTGACAGCCCTGTTAGCATCGACCTTGCCATGTTTGATGTTTTCCTGAAGCCCCAGCTCCCATGGACTTTGCTGAGGATCCCCGTTTGCATTTTCTTAAAAAGAGAAAGATTGGAGCCCTTGCATTCGGAGAAAACCATGAATATGTGACCTGAGGGTGACCTCAAGGCTCAGAAACCAGAAGGGAAATAAACAGAGCCTAAACATTCCTTTAGAAAAAAAACCCGCATGTGATTTTTAAGCCCATCGGGTGGTTTCTGAACAGCTGGGGTTGGCGAGACAGGATGATAGAGCAACTGAGCTGTCAGCTGCAGAGGTTTCAAACTAACTGAATCTGGTCCTGAGCTGAAGTCAGTGGGAGTCTTTCTGGTCCCTTCAGGGGGCTTTGGATTGGGCCCCTTGTGAGCACTAGGGTCTTTGATGGGGTGAAACCCATCGTGGGCTAGACAGGGTTAAAAGTTAGTCTTATCTGCTACACCTGTGCTGTAATTAACCAATTAGCTGCTCCTCAGCCAGAGAGGTGGGATGACAGGATCAGGTGATCCTTTAATGGACACATGGATCTCATAAAGGGGAGAGAGGCTGGGCTGGGGGGAAGAGGTTATGGCTGTGGGGTGTGACTGGACTTGAGCCAGAGGGGGAATGGAGACCCTGGCAAGACTGAGCCTAGGGGGGCTAGTGCTCACTAGGGAGGAGACCAGAGGATAGCTGAGAAAGAGGAAGGAAGACAGAGCCCAGGGGAAGGGCTAATTTACAGAGACATTTTGGCTGTTAGTGACTCTTGGTTACCCCAGAAGGGATGTGAACTAGCAGCTGCTCAGCTGAAGGACAGAACTCTACACAAAGAGGGGTGCCCAGCAGGGGGTACTAGGGTTTGAACCCAGGCAATGCGAAGCTCTGACAATAGGGGGTGCTATGGCAGCAAGTGCAACTGCTCACAGGGACCTATGGCAGGTGGCATAATCATTATTTCCCTTTTCATTTGCCAGAGTTTCCCGCTCTTCTTTTCCAGGGCCTGTCTAATGCACCTTCCTAGAGGGGGTGTAGCCAGGGGTGCACTGCGGCCCACCCACTTAGCATCCAGGCAGGCCCACCGAAATCTGAGCAGGGGCGTAGAGCTGCCACAGTGGCCCAGAGCATCCCTCGGGCCCCTGAAATCCAGGACGGAGCTGTGCGCTCCGGCAGCTCTGCCTTGCCACGTTCTGAGCTGCCCCACGCGCGGGCCCAGCTCGGCTGGCGAAGCCCAGTGTCTGGGGGCACCAGGGCTCGGACGAGGGCATGGCATTGGGGGAGACACTGCACTAGCACCAGCTGTCATTGCCCGGCCACCCGAAAGTCGGGGCCCATCCAAATTTCTGCTCCTAGCTATGCCACTGCTTCCGAGCCACCTGAGCTGAACGGGTTGGCCCAAGAGTAGCCGCTGGGGCTATCCGGAGGGAGGTGAGCCAGGTGGACCAACACCGGAACTTCAGAGGGAGCTCGGATTGGAATCGCAGCCGCTGAAGGCCCTGCTTGCCCCTTAGCCACAGCACGGCTTGGGGGGCGAAAGACAGAGCTACGACCGCACACCCAAAACAAGCGTTGGGGGAGATCCGGGATGCAAATGCATGAGAACTGCAGCCAGCTTGAGAGTAGAGCCAGGCCACGGTTTTTTTGGGCGCATCGTTTATTTGCTGCAAAGCCGTTTGGCGGACCTGGAACGATTCATGAAACGACCCACGTGGGTTCAGCCAGGTACAAAATGGATGGGGGAGGAATTGGTTCTGCTGCTGTCCCCCATCCCCGCAACTCTTTACTAGAGGAGTTGGTGATAATATTGCTGCTCCAACCCTGAGGCCACGCACTTCTCTCCCCCGCTCCCTTCCCTGTCCTCCTTTCTTCCTGGAATGTGGAAAGTTTAGGAAGCCCAGGAGGAAAAATACTCCCCTGCTGCTGAAAACATCCCTGGCTACTCTGGCTGGCATTTCCCCAGCGTTGTTAGCCCAGCAAATGCTGCCTTGCATTGCAATGTCCAACAGGACGGCACTGGACGTCTGCAGAATCAGGGCTGTGCCAAGAGACGTTCACAGGCGCTCAAGCAGGCGTTGGGGGAGGAGGTGTACGTGCCGGGCTAGGTGCCACTTTCATTACTGCTGCTTCTTTAGGTGGCAGTAAGATCCAGAGGCCCAGCTGAGATCAGGGCCCCATTGTGCTGGGCACTGCCTGGACACCTCGTCAGAGATGGTCCCTGCATCAGAGAGCTTGCGGTCTAAATAGACGAGACAGGAGCAGGGTGGGAGGAAGGGAGAATTACTATTCCTGTTTTACAGGTAGGGAAGTGGAGGTTAAGTGATTTGCCTGAGGATGCTCGTGGAGTCTGTGGCAGAGCCAAATCTGCTGGGTCCCAGGCCTGTGCCATACCTACCAGGCCATCCTTCCCCTCTTGGGGCTGCTCAGAATGGGTCCTTTAATGTGATGATCATCCCAGCTGGGTCCATCCAGGCCAGCCCACACTGTCGTGGCCTGGTTAGGTGCTGTGTGCGTTTTAAGGAGGTTCCCAGCAGGGCTGTGATAGCACCACAGGCCGCGCTTACGTGGCCTTAGTATTCTTTGCCGTGGCAGCATCCCGCTGGAATGGTGGCCCTTCACAGAGGACAGCCGGGCTGTTTCCCCTCCAACCCTTGTCTGTCCTTCCTATTGAGACTGCAAGATCCTTGGGCAGGGACTCTCTGTTCACTGTGATGTAAACGAGTGGCCTCTTCCTAGGAGCACCCTTGGAGCAGGCCTGCCAGTGGCCCTTCGCCTCAGTTTCCCTCTTGAGTCTCTGATAAATCTGTGCCCATTTGCCCTCTAGCCCAGCAACATAGTTTATTAACAAAGCATAGCACAGCCAGTCCATATCCAAGTCTCCCAAGCCATAATCCATACCACCACCGTACAGGTAGCCCTTCAACCCGGCTTCCTTCTCCCCATCCCCCAGTGTCTTCTGCCACGCCTCCATCCCTCCGCCAGGACATCCACCCCTACCCTTCCTTCTGGAGTGCAACCCCAGCATCTCTGCTAGGAGCATCCCTCACTCCCTCTGGCCCTCTCACTGAAATCAGAGGGTAAACGCCCGGCTGTTCCCCTGCCTTCAGCCCTCCAGCCATGGCTCAGGGATGCCAACAATGAAACCCCTCTTGCTTCTCTCCTGACTTCAGCCTTTTCCTAGGAACCACCTTCTGCCTCTAGCAGCTCTCTTTTCCTGTCTATCTCCTGACTGCCCTTTTATAGCTTCCCAGGGGCTGCCCTGCCTGTCACCTTCTCAGGTGCAACCAGGCTTGTGAGGCTGCCTGACCTGTGTGCCTGAAATGCTTTGCTGCGTGGCTCACCGCCCAGACACCAGCAGACAAGCATGTCGCATCCGGAGTGTCTGTGAGCTGCACCGCCTTGAGTCAGCGCTTCCGAGCCTGCCTGCCTTCCACACAACAGCCCTATCCTGCTCTCCACCAGCTTTGGTTACACCTGGCAAGATGACACCAGCATACTTCCAGTCCCGAATTTCCCCAAGACCGCCTGCCCTGAAGTGTCCAGCCCCCTCCCCGGATAACTTGGAGAAATAATAAGGTTCGTTTGCTCAACACATGAACTGGAGTTAATAATTACTTCAATTCAAGCACTGCACTGGGTTGGTTTGGATTGAAATAAAACAGGTTTGTTAACAGGAGGACATCGGTGAAGTGATGCCCAGTGAAAGAAGCAAAGGCGAAGCTGGTTACATGCAAAGAAAAGTGAGAACACGCATCGGAAAGGCTAACACTTCATCTAGCAAGGTACAGCCTTTGCTTAAGATGGTTTTGCTCGCCAATTACTCTTGGTCCAGCCCGGCTGGCTGCCTCTCAGTCAGGACCTTCCACCGCAGTATCAGTTGCTAGTTTCCCTTGCCTTCATAGGTGACAGCTAAAGATGGAGTCTCTCTCTGACGCTTATATTCCCAAAGAATTGTCTTTGTTCTCAAATTCAGAAAGGCCTGCGGATCATTCAGTCTCTTGTCTCTCTCTGGGGTGCAGCAGCCATATTAATTCTCTGTCTCTCGAGTTCAAACCGCTGCTGCTTTGCTTAATGACTTTGTTTATGGCTAATATGTACATTGAGGTAACCCCACAGTCCTCTGCCTAGGACAGACCTGTTGGTCCCCTTTGCCTAGGCTAGGCTGTCTTCGTAAATCTGCTCTAGTCACATTATACAGAGGGAATTTGTAACTTCACGTCTAAGGGTAACACATGCATTTGACAACGGTAGCAATGATCAGCGTGCTATTAATTTTCAAATGATGCCTCACAAGGCATATTTTGTACAAGTAGTGTGTGGGGTGTGAGTACAGGGTGTTTAGGGTCATACCACCCTCTTAACTGGCCCAGCTAGGAGCGCCTGGACTGGAACACGAATGTTGAGCCCAGGTTCATTTAATGGGCTAGCTCCCCTGTTACATGTGTATATGTACAGCGCCTAGCACAATGGGACCTTATCTTGCTTGGGATATCTGGGCATTACTCTAATACAGATAATACATAGTAATGGCCAGCTGTCAGGAGTCAGGCTACGATAACACCTTAATATTATTTCAGCCAAAACAATAGGAAAGGACTTCACACACCACTGACGTGCAGCCAGCTCTGGGGTGGAATGCAGCAGCTGCTTAGTATAGCTACCTCGTCTCCAGACTGGCTTTAACAAACTTCTGCCCTAGCCACCCTGGCCAGCACCAAAGTGTTAACAGACAAGGTGGATACAAACCACATCTGGTCTTGCTGTTAGTTAGGCTACGTTACCTGGAGGCCGATCTGGTAGTGTATAGGGGCTCAAGGTGAGCGGGAATGGCCCCATGAGAATACTCCCTGTGCAGAGAGCTCCCCAATTTGTGCAGAGGGGACATATGCTTCTCCCAGAGCCTGGTGTAGGGGATGGATCAGAGCGATGACAGGAATGTGGCTGGGCTATTTGCTTCCCATGGCCCACAGGGGAGTGTGTAAGCCACAGCAACCTTGAAACTGCTCTAACTCACACCAGTGGCTGCATGGATTCAGAGTACAGGGAGCACAAAGGTGATTAAAGCCACCCTAACCTCCCCCTCCGTCCCTGCCCCATGCGCAGGAAAGGAATGACTGAGAACCAGGCTCCACACTTAGAAAACGCTTCCTGACAAAGCAGATATAAATAAGGCCAGATAGCGCCAGGGGATCTTGAATAGAAGAGTTCCAGACCTGGGTTTCCCACCCTTTCCAAAAGACACCAGGTCCAGCAGCAGGTCTTTCCCTAGGGCTTCAGTTCAGCACTGCCCCAGAGGGAGGAGCTCCACCTTCTGAATCCTCAATAGCACCTCCTCCGTCGATTGGGTTTCCCTGGGAGGAATGCAAGTACTGGCCCAGCTCAGCTTGTGAGCGCTAACAAGGTCACATCCCAAGGAGGCTGGGTGACACATGATCCCTTAGAAGAATGGAAACAAGCTAAAACATCTAGCACGGGTGCCCATACCCAGCCCTGCTTGGGTCGAAGGCAGGGTTAGAACCTCAGTCCCTCAGCCAGAAAAGCATGAGCCCGAGCTACAGAAATAACCCTGACCTGTAGCAAACTCATAGCTTCTTATGGGGACCACCCAGAAGATGGGAATAAAGATCCGTGGTGTAGCGTGGGTGGATGAGAAATAAGGAGCATGAGAAACAAGCAAGGAGAGCAAGGGCCCAGATCCTCAAAGATAGACACCTAATTCCCATTGATTTCACCTAACTACCTTTGAAGATCTGCTGCTGGCTTCAGGACCAGGTCTCTGTCCTGCATCAGACTAGATGAGCAAATGGTCACTATGAAGCTATGAAGTCACATTACACGATGGAAACTGAGATATGCTGGGAACAGCTGCAACCCAGCATGATGACTGCCCTAGGTGGCAGAGTAGCAGCCGTGTTAGTCTGTATCTGCAAAAAGAAAAGGAGGACTTGTGGCACCTTAGAGACTAACAAATGTATTTGAGCATAAGCTTTCGTGAGCTACAGCTCACTTCATGATCCGATGAAGTGAGCTGTAGCTCACAAAAGCTTATGCTCAAATACATTTGTTAGTCTCTAAGGTGCCACAAGTCCTCCTTTTCTTTTTGCCCTAGGTGGATTCAACCTCCCTCCCTCCACCTGCCCCACACGTCCCTTCCAGGAAACGATGGCGTTAACCAGATGTTGGCAGCCCGTTACACTGCTTGTGTGTTCTATCCCTGACCTTTCCCCTGTCCTTAGGATTGTACACAATTTGGGGCAGGGACGGGCTCTTATTCTATGTTCATACAGCGCCTAGCACAATAGGGGCCTGCCCTTGACTGGCTCCTAGAATAATAATAGAAATAGTAAACAAGGATAACAACGTGATGTGTGCGGGAGCGATCGCAGAAGAGGAGGTGGGGTGGGGTATGTCACACCCGCCTGGGATTTTAGCACTGTGCAATTCCCTCTCATGCTGTTGACTGTGCTCTCATGCTCCTGGCAAGTGTTGCTTTCATTGGGTGTGATCAGCACTTGCCTTTGGTTTGTCAACACGGTGGGTTGGACTCTCCTCTCTCTCACCCTGGGTGAGCCCCACCGATTTCAAGGCAACCAAGAGAGGAGAAGTCGCCTCAGAGCAGTTGTATGGATTGCACGGAAGCACACAGAATTAGTCCCCTAGGCCAGTGCAGCAGCAGAGGTGGGATAATCTACCCCTGTACCCTCTTCCCTTTGTGTCCTGCTGCCTTTCCGGACTCCGGGCTTTCCCTTACGGTAACCCTGCTGAACGCTGGTGTGTTGTGTGAGACCTGCCCGCCACAGCTACCCCGTGCCACCGTCTAGCTGGGCCCAGATGCCACGATGACGGCTGTGTGGAAGATACCTCCATCGATTACAGGTGACCTAGAATGCATGTATTCAGTGAGCTGAGCCTGAAAACTCTTCTGAGCAGGGATTTGGGATCATTCGCAAGAATTCAACAGCAAGCCTGAGGCAGGCCCAGGAAGTGATTTTCCAGTCACCTGACGCATAGTCTAATGCCCAGCCAGGAGGATGTCCTTCCCCCTGAGTTTATGGGTAACGTTTCCCAAGCACCTAAGGCAGGGGCGCCGGAACAGGGGTGAGCCAGGGGGCCATGGCCCTCCCACTTTTTGATAGGGGACGGGCCTGGCCCCTTCACTTTTCACCAGGGGTCCCGCCCCTGCCCCGGGCCAGTCCAGCAGCTGGAGCCTGGTCAAGGAGCCTGGGCAGCTGTGGGGAGCCACGGACCCTTCACCTGCCTGTCGGGGGGGACACAGGCTGGGGACTGCTCTCGGGCCTCCCCACCCCAGGCAGGTGGAGAGCCCCAGGCTCACCAGCCCCATTCCAGCTTCTGGCTTGGCCGGGGGCAGGGCCTCGGGGGGAAGAGGAGGGGTCGGAGTGGGGCCACAGAGAGGGCAGGGGCTCCTGGTGCCCCCCCCCCCCACACTTTTGGGAAGGTTCTGCCTCAGCACCTAACTCCCCCTAGAATCACCTAAATACCTTTGAGGAGCTGCACCTGCAACATGGCTAAAGAGCCTAATTTCCACGAGTGCTCTAGGAGCCTCAGTGTCCATTGACTTGCGGGATTGTTCCCGTGCAGAAGTATTGACGGGCTCCGAGCCTTGCACTGCAGGCTCTCTGGGGCGCTGCTGATCGAACGTCCCGTCCCAGTATGCACTGGGCTCGGCAGAAAACCCAGGGGTGCGCCTCTTGGAGGACGGACTCTTCTTCGGATGGTCTAGAATCCTAGGGAGGAGTTGGAGGGGATATTCCCACTTTTGCTGCTGCAGCTGGGGTCACTGGTTGAATTACAGCCGCACCCAGGACCGGCTCTGGGCACCAGCAAGCATGAGCTTGGGGCGGCAGGTTTCCAGGGGCGGCGTTCCGGCCTTCCTTTTATTTTTTTATTTATTTCTTGGCTGGGACAGTTGCGCTCTCAGAGCTCGGAGCGGCAAATGTTTTGCTTGGGGCGGCAAAAAACCTAGAGCCGGCCCTGGTTGCACCTGGGGTTGGAGCCCCACTGGGGTAGAAGAGGAAGAGACAATCCCGGCCTCAAAGAGCTGCCCGTTAGACACAGCTGAGACAAAGGCAGAATGAGCAGCCCCATTTTACAGGTACAGAAGTGAGGCTCAGAGAAGGGAAGGGACCGGCCTGAGCAGAGGCATAGAGAGAGCCCCCATGTCTTGAGGTCCAGGCGGGCTGGGAGCAACAGGGCTCTGTGGAGGAGCCGAGGTCGCTCTCCGGCGCTGTCAGGCTGGCCCCGGTCAGAAGTACAGAACCCAACCTGAATTAGCTGCTGTCCAAGCCAGTGGGGAGGCGGGGGGGTTTTCAAGAGGTCTAGGCCTCCCCCCTCCCTGCATAGACACTACCCAGTAGGATATGGGGGAGAGGTTCCAGCTGGTCTCTCTCCCCACAGCTCCCCACTTCCCAGACCTCCAGGCTGCCGTCTCTACCTCTTCCATTTCTGAGCCGGCGCTACTTGGCAGGTAACCTCTCCCGCTCCCACAGGAAAATTCTGGCTACCTCCCACCCCCAGCCCCGGTCCAAGTGCTGCCTGGGACAGGAAGGTGGCAGCCCAGAGACAAAATTACAAGCTCAGCACAGGATGAGTCACCTCAGAATAAAACCTATTTCCCTTTGTCTGGAAGAGCCAAAGAACTCCTAGCCTACCCTAGGACCCCTGCCAGGCACTGGATTATTTATGTAACCCATTTAGATGGACTTTGGTTCTCTGCCTGGCAAGGATCTGGATGGCCTGACCTCCAGGACTAGATGCTTCCTGAACAGGCGTTTTACCGCACTGTGCCAAGCAACACGTTCCCAGAGAGGGGAGTGTGGCAGGCTGATGTCACACAGGAAGGGAGGGGAGCGCATGAAAAGGAGTACTCATAATACATCTGCTCATGCAGAACAAGGCTCAGCTCCTCAGCTGGTGACTTTAGTGGGGATTTGCCAATTTACTCCAGCGGAGGCTTTGGCCCCAGAGAAGCAGACTGCTGGAGAGGCGCTCTACAAACCCAGTATAAAGCATAGTTTGGGAACGAGTCTAGCTGTGGCCAGGAAAGCCAATATTTAAATCAAGTCTTGCCCTCCCCTTCTGTATCCTGGGAAAGCCTGGATGGAAACGGGCTCCACAGCTCAATGGGTGGGTGGCAAGATCCTGGGATCTCCTCCCTGTTATGTTCACGGCACACACACAGACAGAGAGATGCTAGATTTCAAAAAACCATAAATACTCTAGCCAGAAGGTTGCAATGTAGCATGACTTTCTTTCTTAGAATCCAGACCAATAACACACAAGAACCCAAAACAGAAAGAAACAAAGCAGGCTGCTCCCTAAAACAGCGAGGCACAACTTACTCCGCTTTACTGTAGGCTGCCTATCTGGAGAACTGACTCTGCTAGTCCCTGGTTGCATGCTTCCCTACAGAGCCTCCTGGCCTGCAAGCAGGAAAAACTCCTGAACATTTAAAGTGGTAGCTTACAATTTTAATACAGATTTCGATACACTACACTCCCCTCTGCATGACATGGAATTGTGCTTTCTAGAGGCTCCCTGGGCAGGATGCAGAGGATTTGTGGAGTGGGGGGCAGGTCAATGAACCTGCAGTTACTTTGGGTATCCACAAGGTCTCCTGGAGCCCTGCAGGCTGCTGAAACAGCTGTAGGCAGTTGTGGGGCAAGAACACTGAGTGACCTGTGGGTCGCTGTCAGTCTGACCTAGCAGTTAGAGCCAGGGATGGAGTCAGGGTCATCCCTGGAAGTCATGCCAAGGGTCAATGCCAGCGTCGGAAGCCACACCAAGGATTAAGCCAGAACTGGAGTCAAAAGTCAAACCAAGGGACAAGCTGGAGTGAGGCCACTGGAGTTAGGGTGAGGCAGCAGAAGCGGTAATGGGAGCAATGCGTGGAAACCAGGCAAGGTGGCAGGAGCTAGGAACAAGGGGCAGTAACAGGAGCAAGAGCCAGGCAAAGGGGAGGCAGGAACAGGGGTCTGATCAGCAGCAGGCCTAGCAACTAGCTGCTCAGAAAAGAGGGTGACAGCATGCAGCAGGAAGCTTTATGCTCACTAGTGTCCAGTCAACCATCTGCTGCTAGTCACCTGACCCAGTTTAGCCAATGGAAGTAGCCTCTGGCAGTGGGGTGTTCTCTGAGGTGACCTAATGGTGCAGAGGGTGGGAGGCACTTGCTTGGCAGAAGCATCGTCTCCCAGCTAAGCCAGTGGGCTGGGTTTCAGGAAAATTGCATTTGATTCTTCGTTCAAACACAGGCGACCTTGGCCGAGTCATTTAATCTTTGGCACCCCCCTTCAGGCCCCTGACCAACAGAGTACAGAAGTCTGTAGCGTAGACACAGGCTGAGATGATCCATGTGTGTATATTTACCCACGTGCGTAAGTGTTCGCAGAAGCGGGGCCACCAGGGTGAAATTCCGAGGGGAGGGGGAAACGCACTCCGAGCGGCAGAGCAGACAGCTAGTGGACCTTAATGAGTGAAAATTAAACCCAGGATGCTGCAGCAGAGAATCTGGCCCAATATATTTAGCAAATCACTGGGGAAGAGTCTCAGATTTAATTAAATGGGAGCTGCCAGGGAGTTTAAATAAAGGGAAAAACCACAACGTGGGCTTTAACCTAATTTTTAATATGGTAATAAAGATGGCCTTTCGTTTGGATTTCCAGGGGCGCTGCCTGGCTATGAATGATGTGCCTGACCTCCCCAGCCCTGCACTGTGTGTTGTCATATACAGCTGTGAAAAGTGAGCTGGGGGGAACACTGCCCTTCTCACCTGGAAGAGCTTCCAGTGGTTACTAGATGCAGATGAGATACTCTTGTTGCCATGTACCTTGTCTACATGGGAAGGTTATACCAGTGCAAGCTAAGGTGTGAGCTTTTACCACTACAACCTGCCACGTGGACACTCTTATTCCAGTCAAAGAGTGCTTTTTTTCAGTTTTGCTGACGTCACCTTGGAAGGGATTTTGGTTCTGGAGCAGATGTAATTCCGTAGGGAGGTGTCATTTGATTTGTAAAAATCTACTGACTCCTAATTTCAGTGGTGTCACCCTCTGGGGTGTGGCAGGGGGGATTCGCTGCCATCTCATGCCAGGTCTTCCAGTTGGTGGACATTTTGGTCATACAGTGTTGTGGGATGTGGGTCAAGCTGGGTATCACTCAAAAGCCCTTTCTCCCACGAACACAGTGGTACTAAGCATGACAAACCTAGAACAACTATGTCGATATATAGTCAAAAATGTTTACAGGTCAACAGTTTTTTAATTATACTTTAACCTTGGCACGTCAAACATGCAGCCCTCACAAAGTTCACTGGTGGCTCTGAACTGACAGCTCTGTGTGATTGGTTAATGCTGAGCACATGATACTTGCTTTGTTTAATGCCACACATTACTGTAAATGGAAGGAGGACTGCAAGTTGCTTTGCCAACATTGACAAAAAAAGAAGCAGTTCAGTGGCATTGATTATCTGCTTTGTTTATCATGCCAAAAGAGTGGCCGAGGTACTGGTTAAGAAGTCAGCCAGAAATTACGGGAATCCGTCTGCAAAGGTACACACATAGTTACCTAACATACATTACACAACACGATTAATTACAGTCCCAAAGCAATTTCTGACCAAATCCTTGTTTTTACGTTAGTCTTATAACTTTTAGGCATTGGCGGGAGATGAGGAGTACCAACTAGCAGCTGAATCTTTGGAGAATGCCACCGCGAGGATCTGGTTAAACACAATACTTGGTGGCCCCTTACATGAGACGTGCACCCTAAACTGAATTTGGCAAGGTTGGAGAGGAAGAACATCCCGCACCAGGAAAAAGTGGAAAATGCCATGACATCTTCTGTGGGTGAGACTCACCTTATACTAGATCCTCTGGCATGTGTTTGGAGAAGAACACCTGCTTCTCCTGCAGTAAGCGGGAAGCCAGAAGGCATGCATTAAGCACAGTTTCAACATGTGAGACAGGTGAGAAACTGTATGAAGCAGAGAGCCTTAGTGAGAACATTGCGTGGAAAGTAAAGTTAAGAGGGTGCATGGACCAAAAACACGCCCGCGCATATCACATTGCATATCTCACTGACTGCTAGACCAAGAACGTATGCAATGTGTTGGGTCAAAAGGTAAAAGCAACAGAAAACTGATTTCACTTCTGCGAGCTGTGCAACTCAGCTGGAGTTCATGAGTTGCTCGCAGAGGCGCTAATGGATGGGAAGTGGTGGCAAAGACTGATGAAGAGGCAAAGAACAGAGGAAAATGTGCATCGAATGGGATTAAAGAGGAACAACTGCACAGCGAAAAGGCTCTTCGAGCGTACATTGAAGATGAACTGCTGGATATGGGTATCGTTTTTAGCCATCCTATCCGCAGAAATGAATCACAGCCCATATCTTTAAAAGCTGCAAAAGACGTGGCACTGTCAAAAGAGGAAGAAAGTGCTGATGCCAACAGTAATACGGAGACTCAGTCTGCAGCTGCTAAATTTTTATGCAAAAGCATATTGTCCTGCAGTATGTGGGGGTTTCAGAGCGGATGCTTATCTCCTGGTTGTGTCCAGATCTCAGCGTGGTGTTGATTTTTGTGAGACTTTGGGAACGTGCAGGTTCTCCATGGTACCACGATGGACGTTTGAATGCGACAGAACAAGGTATACATGTGGGTGAAAAGTAAGCTAACGCACGTCTTGCATGCTCTTCCTAAACGAGCACCTACTGACAACATGACTGGTACCTTACGCCAGCAGATGGTTTTCACCGTAGCAATCATAGATGGCATGGCTGATGTACAAACTCTCGACAAATCAGAAACTGTTAACACCTGCCACGATTTGGCTGAACACTTCATTATGAGGCTAGGGGGACAATATTGAACCTATGACAAAGTCTACCTTATGTCTGACACATATGCAGAGGAATCAATTAAAATCCCAAACCATGCTCTGAAGTGTCCCTAGCCTCTGTTTGCCAGAAGCTGGGAATGGGCGACAGGGGATGGATCCCTTGATGATGACCGGTCCTGTTCATCCCCTCTGGGGCACCTGGCATTGGCCACTGTCAGAAGGCAGGATACTGGGCTAGATGGACCCTTGGTCTGACCCAGGACGGCCGTTCTTATGTTCTTATTACCAGAAAGAAGAGACTCCATAGTACTGCATTTCATAGAATCATAGAATATCAGAGTTGGAAGGGACCTCTGGAGGTCATCTAGTCCAACCCCCTGCCCAGAGCAGGACCAACTAAATCATCCCAGCCAGGGCTTTGTCAAGCCTAACCTTAAAAACTTCTAAGGAAGGAGTGTCCATCACGTCCCTAAATAACCCAGTGTTCACCACCCTCCTAGTGAAAAAGTTTTTCCTAATATCCAACCTAAATCTCCCCCACTGCACCTTGAGACCATTACTCCTTGTCCTGTCATCTGCTATCACTGAGAATAGTCTAGATCCATCCTCTTTGGATCCACCTTTCAGGTAGTTAAAAGCAGCTATCCTCATTCTTCTCTTCCGTAGACTAAACAATCCCAGTTCCCTCAGCCTCTCCTCATAAGTCATGTGTTCCAGACCCCTAATCATTTTTGTTGCCCTTCGCTGGACTCTCTCCAATTTATCCACATCCTTCTTGTAGTGTGGGGCCCAAAACTGGACACAGTACTCCAGATGAGGCCTCACCAATGTCGAACAGAGGGGAATGATCACGTCCCTCGATCTGCTGGCAATGCCTCTACTTATACACCCCAAAATGCCATTGGCCTTCTTGGCAACAAGGGCACACTGTTGACTCATATCCAGCTTCTCATCCACTGTCACCCCTAGGTCCTTCTCTGCAGAACTGCTGCCTAGCCATTCGGTCCCTAGTCTGTAGCGGTGCATTGGATTCTTCCGTCCTAAGTGCAGGACTCTGCACTTGTCCTTGTTGAACCTCATCAGATTTCTTTTGGCCCAATCCTCCAATTTGTTTAGGTCCCTCTGTATCCTATCCCTACCCTCCAGCATATCTACCTCTCCTCCCAGTTTAATGTCATCCGCAAACTTGCTGAGGGTGCAATCCACACCATCCTCCAGATCATTAATGAAGATATTGAACAAAACCGGCCCCAGGACCGACCCTAGGGGCACTCCGCTAGATACCGGCTACCAACTAGACATGGAGCCATTGATCACTACCTGTTGAGCCCGACAATCTAGTCAACTTTCTACCCACCTTGTAGTGCATCCATCCAGCCCATACTTCTTTAACTTGCTGACAAGAATACTGTGGGAGACCACGTCAAAAGCTTTGCTAAAGTCGAGGAATAACACGTCCACTGCTTTCCCTTCATCCACAGAACCAGTTATCTCATCATAGAAGGCAATTAGATTAGTCAGGCATGACTTTCCCTTGGCAAATCCATGCTGACTGTTCCTGATCACTTTCCTCTCCTCTAAGTGCTTCAGAATTGATTCCTTGAGGACATGCTCCATGATTTTTCCGGGGACTGAGGTGAGGCTGACCGGCTTGTAGTTCCCAGGATCCTCCTTCTTCCCTTTTTTAAAGATGGGCACTACATTAGCCTTTTTCCAGTCTTCCGGGACTTCTCCCGATCGCCATGAGTTTTCAAAGATAATGGCCAATGGCTCTGCAATCACATCTGTCAATTCCTTTAGCACTCTTGGATGCAACGCATCTGGCCCCATGGACTTGTGCACGTCCAGTTTTTCTAAATAGTCCCGAACCACTTCTTCCTTCACAGAGGGCTGGTCACCTCCTCCCCATGCTGTGCTGCCCAGTGCAGTAGTCTGGGAGCTGACCTTGTTCGTGAAGACAGAGGCAAAAAAAGCATTGAGTACATTAACTTTTTCCACATCCTCTGTCACTAGGTTGCCTCCCTCATTCAGTAAGGGGCCCACACTTTCCTTGACTTTCTTCTTGTTGCTAACATACCTGAAGAAACCCTTCTTGTTACTCTTAACATCCCTCGCTAGCTGCAACTCCAGGTGTGATTTAGCCTTCCTGATTTCATTCCTACATGCCCAAGCAATATTTATATACTCATCCCTGCTCATTTGTCCAATCTTCCACTTCTTGTAAGCCTCTTTTTTGTGTGTAAGATCAGCAAGGATTTCACTGTTAAGCCAAGCTGGTCGCCTGCCATATTTACTATTCTTTCTACACATCGGGATGGTTTGTCCCTGTAACCACAATAAGGATTCTTTAAAATACAGCCAGCTCTCCTGGACTCCTTTCCCCCTCATGTTATTCTCCCAGGGGATCCTGCCCATCAGTTCCCGGAGGGAGTCAAAGTCTGCTTTTCTGAAGTCCAGGGTCCATATTCTGCTGCTTTCCTTTCTTCCTTGTGTCAGGATCCTGAACTCGACCATCTCATGGTCACTGCCTCCCAGGTTCCCATCCACTTTTGCTTCCCCTACTAATTCTTTCCGGTTTGTGAGCAGCAGGTCAAGAAGAGCTCCGCCCCTAGTTGGTTCCTCCAGCACTTGCGCCAGGAAATTGTCCCATACAAAATCCCTGACTCCATGAACGTCTCCAACGTCACAATGAAGAAGCTACTGTCTCGCACAGAGGACAAGTTAACCACATACTTTGTAGGAAAAAGCTCCCCAGCACGTGAAGAATTGCTCAGAGAATTTCATCATCGTATGGCATAATGAAGCCACTGCCTCCTTGCACTGTTCAGTGGCGTTTCTTCGTAGGTCCCATGAGGAAGTCGACACTAAAATTACCTTGCATGCCATCAGTGCCACAGAGAAGTGCTATGAAACTCCAGATTTTTGCACAAGACACAGATATTCTAGTGCTCGCCATGAGAGGCTACCCAAGACGTCTTGCAAGATTCTGGTTTTGAGCCTGCTGCGGGGGAGCAGAATCGCTGCATATCCCTCAGAGATGTGTTCCTGTCACTCAGACCATTAAGAGCCACCCGACTGCCAGGTTTCCCTGCTCTTTCAGAATGTGACACAACTGAAAGACTGGCTGGAAAGGCCAAATTATTTTACTGGAAGACACTCGATTCAACCTCCGAAGACTCTCTCCTTGCTCTGAAGGTGCTCCAGACGGCTGAGACAGCCACTGATGAGCTCATTGGTTCATATGCCAGTTTACTGTTTGAAGACCAACATTAGGGTGCTTGCACAGCTACACTGGTGACTGTTTCCCAAGAAGCAGACAAAGAAAAATTGCTGCTGGCAAGGAATCAAGAGGGCAAATTATCAAGCAACGGAATGGCTCTGGGATTCTTCCCTGCCCAACTGGGTATGGATAGCTCTTGGTGGTTGGAGGGATCACACCAATTATGTGTGAAGTACCATGCACTCCCAGATCAATCCTTCAGTTAATCAAGTGCTTGTGTGCAAAGACTAGATGCTCACCAGCCAACAGAAGTTTGGCCAGCAGCCTGCCTTGTACAGAGATATGCAAGTGCGACATGGAGGAGAATCGGCGTGTCACAACGTGACTAGCAACGATGCCCTAAACAGAGAGGACACTGATGATGACTGTGAGGAATAAATGTGTTCGTTCCTAAATGTCAAGGCTAATTTCCCTAGGATTACCAAAGATCAATGTCTTTTTTATGGAAGCAATGCATCCCTCTGTTACAGAATAGCAAAAAATTTGATTTTAAAACATTGTCTCAAATATTTATCGACATACAGTAGAACCTCAGGGTTCCAAACACCTTGGGAATGGAGGTTGGTCGTAACTCTGAAACATTCGTAACTCTGAACAAAACGTTATGGTTGTTCTTTCAAAAATTTGCAACTCAACATTGACTTTAATACAGCTTTGAAACTTTACTATGCAGAAGAAAAATGCTGATTTTAACCATTTTAATTTACATGAAACAAGCACAGAAACAGTTTCTATACCTTGTCAATTTTTAAAAAACTTTTCCTTTATTTTTTTAGCAGTTTATGTTTAACACAGCTCTGTGCTGTATTTGCTTTTTCTTTTTTTTTTTTTGTCTCTGCTGCTGCTTGATTGTGTACTTCTGGGTCCAAATGAGCTGTGCGGTTGACCAATCAGTTCATAACTCTGGCGTTCGGAACTCTGAGGTTCTACTGTAATCGTTCTAGGTTTGTCATGCTTGGTATCATTGTGTTTGTGGGAGAAAAGGCTTTCTAATGATACCCAACTCAATCCATTTCCAATGACATTGTGTTATCAATATGTCCACCAACGGGATGACCTGGAGCTGGGAGCCATGGGGGGGTGTCAGTGAATCCCCCCACCACACTGCAGAGGGTGACACCATTCCGCAGATTTTTACAAATAAAATGACACTTCCTTTACCTTTCTATCACCACCCTGCCCACAGAATGAGATCTTATTACATTATGCTCCCAGATAGTTGAGCTACACTGGAAAACAGCCTTCTTATTCCAGAATAGGAGTGTCTAGATGGGTAGCTATACCAGTATAACGATAGTGGTTTACAAAAAGAAAAGGAGGACTTGTGGCACCTTAGAGACTAACCAATTTATCTGAGCATAAGCTTTTGTGAGCTACAGCTCACTTCATCGGAGGCATAAAAGTGGAAAATGCAGTGAGGATATTTTTATACACACAGACGATGAAAAAATGGGTGTTTATCACTTCAAAAGGTTTTCTCTCCCCCCACCCCACTCTCCTGCTGGTAATAACTTATCTAAAGTGATCACTGTCCTTACAATGTGTATGATAATCCAGGTGGGCCATTTCCAGCACAAATCCAGGTTTTCTCAGTGGTTTAATATACCAGTATAATTGTACTGAAGTAACTAGTAAAAACCTCCCCTGTACACTAGCCCTTAGATGCTACCAGATGGGAATGGTGGCGTTTTACACCTGTACCCGCCCCTTCCCTACACTTTGTGGCAGTGTGCAAGGAGCAGTGGAATGCGGATCTATACATTCAACATGGTAAAGTGAGGAGACTAACATCAGATCAGGGGAGGGAATTGGTAAGGAAAGGACAAGTTTTACAGAAAAAAAGAAAAGGAGGACTTGTGGCACCTTAGAGACTAACAAATTTATTTGAGCATAAGCTTTCGTGAGCTACAGCTCACTTCATCGGATGCAGCTTATGCTCAAATAAATGTGTTAGTCTCTAAGGTGCCACAGGTACTCCTTTTCTTTTTGCAGATACAGACTAACACGGCTGCTACTCTGAAACAAGTTTTACAGAAAGTCACAAAATTATTTGTCTTACGGCCTCGTGGGGCTAGTTCCTATTTTCTCCTTTTATTGTGTTCTTGTGAATTGTGCTGTTAATTTCTTTTTAAGGGTGGGGATGGGCATTGGAAGCATCTAGTATGGGAACCAGAAAGGAAAACTGATTGTAAACAAAAGTGAAAATGACCAACCTAATTGCATTTGCTATTTCCCCATGCCTAGACCTCATCCATGGGAATACCACAGAGGCACAGGTATCAGAGGGAGCAGATCCTAATGCAGGACGAGAGCCATAATTTGTAAAGTGCTGTATAAAAGATACCAAACACTTTATTAACTGGAGATTGTCATGACAGTTTATATCTGTCAATCACAAATCTCATCTATCTGCCATCACTTACTTATGACCTTAACTTTGCACACATAACTGGGACCACCCCCATGTTTATAGCTAAGCACCCACATGTTTGCAGTATGCTAGAGGTATTTATAAAAGGCCCATCCTCTGGTAGCTTAGATACTTATAGCCCAATTTTTAAAAGGTATTTCGGCCCCTAGTGGGATTTGCAAGCGGGCCTAGGTGCTTTTGAAAATCCCACTAGGTGCCTTTCGAACATTCTTTCAGAACTCTGGCCCCTTGGGCCTTTACACACTAAGGCCACCATCTGCAAATGTTTTTTTAGCTTCTTTGGGGGGTGTCCCCTGGAAACAGGCTGGGCCTGATAACCAGAAGGCATTGAGCAGCCAAGAATCCAGCTGAACGGGAGCCGTGAGGGCGCTCGGTGCCTCTGAGAATCAGGCCCCAGGCTCCTCCAAAAACCAAGGCACTGAAAATCAGGGGCCACTTTTGAAACCCTGGGCCCAAAGGCCCATAACGCTTTGGAGTCTCCTGGCTGCTGCTGTTCTCAGCCCGTTTTTAGTGGCTGTTCGTTGGGCCCTGGCAGGCTGACCAGATGTCCCGATTTTGTAGGGACAGTCCTGATATTTGGGGCTTTTTCTTATCCAGGCTCCTGTCCCGGTTTTTCACACTTGCTGTCTGGTCACCCTGGCCCCAGGAACAGGGGCTGCACCTGTTGAAAGTCACAAGCCCCTGACTCCAGTGGGGCCCCTGCCGGACGAAAGTCACCGGCGCGTCTCTGCCAGCTGGGGCCCCGGGCCGGTTACTCGTCAGCCCGCGGCGGCTCAGGGCCCCGCAGCGCCGAGCGGCGCACCCCGCCTTTGCTAACCCACCCCCGCGGCTGAGCAACCACCGAGGGGTGGGAGCGGAGGCCGCGCGGGGCGTGTCCCGCTCCGCGTCCCCAGGCCCGGGGAGCGCCGCGCCGCGCGCAGGCTGGGTGCGGGGCCAGGGCGCACCTGGGGGCGGCTCCCCGCGCTCCGGCCCGGGGCTGTTCTCTAATCAGGCGCCGGCGGAGGAGGGGCCGAGCCCGGGCGCCGGGCGAGCCGCGCTGCCCCCCCCAGCAGCCGCCATGGCGGAGGAGTAGCGGGGCGGAGCAGGAGGAGGCGGAGCGGGGCGCGGAAAGTTGCGCTGCCCGGGGCCATGCCCGCCGGGCGCTGGGGCTGGGGGCCGGGCTCAGCCAGCGGCGGCGGCCGGCGGGGATAAGGAGGGAGCCGGCGGCGGCGGCATGGCTTCCAAGGAGCGGCTGTACGAGCTGTGGATGCTCTACTTCGCCAAGGTGAGCGTGGGTCGGGGGGCGCCTGCCAGCCCCCCACCCCCCGCTGCCCGGGGAGGGGCGCCGGCCAACCCCCCCCCCCTCCCGCGCCGCTTTGTCCCGGGGGGCACCTGCCCAGGGCGCACCTGTTAGCCGCCCCCCCCCCCCGGGGGCGCACCCCCCCAAGCTCGCCCTGCCCGCCCGGGATGGGGTGGGAGCAGCCGCCGCCGGTGCATCCCCCTGCCCTGAGCTCGCCCCCCGGCCGCGGGGGAGAATCCGCCCCCCTGCCCCTGGAGGCGGAAGTTTCCCCCCCGCCGCTTGGCCACACTTTGGTGCCGGTGCTTTGCTACCCACGGGGAGCCCCCCCCCTGAGCCGCAGCCGGCGGCCCCGGGGACCGTGGGAGCCGCTCGCTCGCGGCCGGGGCGCTCCTGTTGGCTGGGGGTGATTCTTTCGCCTCGGCTGCAGCTGGACTCCCGGCCCCGGTGCCGCAGGCCCTGGCGACTGTTCCCCGGCGGGGGCAGAGGAGAGACGGGCTCCCGGGAATACAGCCGCGCCGGGAAGTTTAGCCGCGCTCAGGTCCAGTGCCTGGGAGGTGAAGGAGTCGGCAAAGCCTCGCAGGGGTGAGGTCTTTGCAGGTGGAGCAGGAAGGAGAGTCCCCTGGGGCTTAAAAAAAAAAAAAAGGGAAATCGATTTAAAAGGAATCTGGGGCGACGTGCCTCCCTTGTAAACTGACACGGTTAACGCCGTTCGTTGGTCCACCTGCCTCTGCCTCGCCCTGCCGATTGGTGTGCGGTTTCACCAGCAGGCTTTGCCGTTGCTGTGTGTGAACGACTCTCCGCAAACACGAGGGAAACTGGGTGAGCACACAGCGCTGCCGGATGCACAGGAAAACGGGGGAGGGAAATGGCCTAACCTCTCTTCAGTTCCAGTCATGGTGCTTTTGACAAGAGAGTAAAACTTTTTTTTCAAAGCAGGAGGCTTGCTTCTGGGGGATGATACATGCAGAGTTTGAGCGTGTATGTTGCAAGTAAAAATTAAAAGGGCACTTTCTTTAAAAGATCTTAAATTCACTATTTACTTTTGTTTGCTTTGTGCACTTCAGCCAGGCTAGACATTAAAACGTGGCTAGTCCGTTTCACTGCTTCCCGTCAGTTAGGCTTTTTGCTGGCGCTTCCCTTTGACTTTTTGTCTGCAAGGCACCATGCATCCTGGTTGTGCTTCGATGATGTTTGAGCTGCAAGTGCTCTGCAGGAATGTGTATTTGCTAAGCTGGTTCCTTTTTAGAAATTTTTTTTTAAAAGATGAAATGTTTTTGTTGCTCTCTTGTTTTGTGAAGATTCTTTTCCACAAAACATAAATGTTGCCCACATTTGAGCTGATGCTGTCCATTTAAATGACCTTTGGAGTAGGAGACAGTTAAACTGTCTCTTTAAGATTAATTTTGATCTCTGCCTGTAGAGCACTGTTTCGTAAAGAGGTGACAGGCATTGTATGTTCATGTCAACAAGATGCATGTGGGTTATAGGCTTGTTTAATGTCCGAGTCTTCCCAGAACTCTCTTGTTTTGGGTACTAGCTGGCATTGATGATTACATCTCACGTGTGCCTTATTTCATTCTGCTAAGGCAGCTCCTACAAGCGAATCCGGCCCCCTACAGCAGAGCTTTGTTTTAGTGCCCTAAACATGGCATCTGCTCGGGGAATTCCTCCTCTGTTCAGGCAAGGAAGTTCTCTCCGCGTTTAGCCTGCTGATAAAGTCAGTTCAGTGTCATGGGGGAACACGGGATAGCAAACTGTCACTTCTTCACCTGAAGAAATCATTTGTAATGTGAAAGCATATATAGCCTTGGCCTTTTCTTTTCTAAAGGCGCAGGCTTGTATGGAATAAAAAGATTGAGCCAGCTGGGGAGTTGAGAGCAGTAACAGCTAAACGTTCCCAGTTCCAAAATTGATTTTTCTAAAGGTCGAATTTAATCCTGAGTCCGTGGACTGCAAAATGGTAACTGTAGTGCACGAGCCTGATTCTTTGGGGAAAGTTACCACCCTCCAAACCCGAGAACTTGATGAACCAGAGCTAAGATTGGTGGTTCACCTGCACCCATCTGAACAGGTTACAGCGAGATTGAAGCCTTCATTCTGTATCTGCCTTTCCCATTGTGAGGATTGTTCTGTCTCTTCCTGCTGTGTTGCATCTTGCACTCGAACTGAAGCAATCTTTCCCTCTTGGAGGGAGAAGGTCAATTGACCGCTGTTAAGTCTGCAGGCTTGGACTCCTCCCTGAGAACCAAAAGAGGGGGATGTGTGCATGCAGCAGAATGTCAGGGGGAGGGATATTACAGTTGACTTCAGTTTTTCTTAAAAAAACCAAAACCTCCCACCCCAAACCAACAACCTTTAAGAAATTAAAACGTGTAGAGATTCCCTGTGACAAGAAGAAAAGGAGGACTTGTGGCACCTTAGAGACTAACAAATGTATTTGAGCATGAGCTTTCGTGAGCTACAGCTCACTTCATCGGATGCATGCAGTGGACAAGAGTCACTTCCAAGCAAAAAACCACCCTTAACATTCTGGAAGGATGCACACAGTGTTCTTTGTAAGCAAAGGGGGGTGGATGCTATCTCAAGAGACCAGGTAGTTATGAATCACAGAATTGACTCTGTGTGTGGTTGCTGTTCAGAGTTACCTGGGTACCTGATGGAGGAAGAGAGGAGGGAGGTGAACAGAGAGAGAAGTGGATAAGTAAAGGCATGGATGTCTGGGGACAGGGGGATGTATGGTACCTATGCCTTACTGTGGGAGATGTATTGATCATGTTGCATCTTGTTGAACCTCCGAGGAGGAGGAGTATCAATCTAGATTGTTGCAATGGCATCTTCTAGGTGATAAGCACTGATATCCCATGATGGTGGGAGCTCTGCTTAACTGGGATATGTCACCATTACCCTGCAATGTGTTAATAGGCATTAACAGCTCTTCCTGCGGGCATCTGAGACCCCATGCTGGATAACAGGGAGAGCTGGAAACTGAATTTAAAATGCTATTTCTGTTTGCAGTGGAGGTGTCACTAATGTGCAAATACAACTCTTCAAGGGCCTGCAGGAGGCTATGCCGTTGGTTATGTTAATACTGGATTTCTATACACACAGCCTTCATATTTTACGGCATGACCTGCTATTTATGTATACAAATACTTGCAATTAAAGTCTCTAGGAATGTCTGTACACCTGTGTCTGATGCCTTTCCGTGTTCCTACGATGTTTGTTACGTGAAAACACCAACTGCTGTTCTTGGGAGCATTGCTTTCCCCACCAGGAGTCCTCTGCTTGTGAAGATTTACTCCAGCCATGGTGCCCTGTGAAAAATCCCTCTACAAAATCTCTGGGGCTGCTATTTTTGGCTAGGACTCCGGTCTGAAGCTAACGCTGGGAATGTAGGCCAGTCAGTGCAACAGCAGGCCCTGTCTTCTGGCAACTGCCTTTGAAAGGCAGAGACAAGAAGCATGCAGAGATAGCGTTATCTCTCTTTAACATCCCAGTGGAATGCATGGCTTGCTAGCTTTGATCATCCGATTTGGGCTGAATATCAAATACTCCGCAGTCCGTTTCTCTTACATTGTCCTTCATTGTGTCAGAAAAATTAAAATAAAACCCAGGGGGCTGGTTAGGAGGCGAGGGAGACAAAATCAACGGGATGATGGAGATCAGCGAAGATGCCATGTGTGTCTACTAACCCACAGTAAATTGACTCTTTCCTGTTAAAGAATAATTAACATTGCTGATGGCTTCTCAGCTTGTAAAAATGCCTTTGTTCATGAGCTGTGTGAGTTCTTTAACAGATTATACTAAAGCCTTATCGAGCAGATGATGGATCTTCGGTGTTCTTATTAATCATTTTCTCTCTGAGCTTTCTCTGTTAAGTACATTAAGTATTGGGGAGTGAAAAATGATCACTTATGTTGTATCATGCCGTCAATTAAACACATCACTGCAGCGTAGTGAAATGGGACTAGAAGTAAGTGGCCTTTGGGGAGGATGTGAGCTTCTTCCAGCCCGCTGACCACCTGACAAAACCCCAACTTCCGACGTTCTGTAGTGACATGATTAATATTACAGTAGTGCCTAGAGGCATTGAGATCAGAGTCTCCATGGTGTGAGGTGCTGCACAGAAAGACAGTGCATCTCCATCCAAATAGAGAACATAAGAACAGCCATATTAGGTTAGCCCAAAGGTCCATCTAGCCCAGTATCCTGTCTTCCGACAGCGGCCAATGCCAGGTGCCCCAGAGGGAATGAACAGAATAGGCAATCGCCAAATGATCCATCCTCTGCCACCCACTCCCAGCAGAAAGGATTAGCCTCATCTTGCAGATGAGAAACTGAGGCATGGGGAGGGGGTCACAATGTCAGAGTCCGTGGTACAGCCAGGAATTGAATCCAGATCTTAAGTCCCAATCCAGTGTCTTCACCACAGCTCTGCCTTTACTCTAGGTGAGGAAGGCTCTGGCTTTGTATAACAGCTTGCCCTATAAGCGCCTTGGAACTGGGCTGAGGCCTGCCCGTTTTGAAGAACCATGGAGAACTTGAACTAAGCTTCCTTTTCCATTTAGAACTAGGCGTGTGGCCATCTCCACGCACCAGTTGGCCTGGAGGCTGATGGTGAGAGGAGGACATCCAAAGTTTGTTTTTGTGGGGCTGCTAGACTCTGGTGATGGACTAGAAGGAGGCATTGACTAGTACCCTAGCATGCCCTTGTGGCTTCTGGCTAGTCTGAGCTTAGGGAGTTGCTGAAAGCCGGGAGGTGCATGGAGCTATACAGTCTCCTTTTGAAAGAGGAAACCATTCTGGAGCTGCAGGTCTCTCCGTGGCTCTTGGCAGGACTCCGCTGTTTCTTGTCACGGCCCGTTGCAGCCACTGGCAGCTCTTATTAAATGACTGCATGCGTGTACCTTCTGTTAACGTGGACCAATCAAGTGTCCGATCAGCCAGGTCCATCTGCTCCCGGTTTGTTTAGAACTTGGTAACCAGATCTTGCCTCTTTAAAGGAGTTTCCGCTGCTGTTGACACTACAGGGCTGGGCTGGCTTTGTTCCTTTTCCCTACCCACCAAGGGAACTATGCAGCTTTGACAGTAATACAGTGGACAGGCAGGCACAGACAAGACTTAGTGTGCACAGTGCCTGAGGATGTCGGGCAGCTGGAGCGGGCTCAGGGGGTGACAGCATCTGCAGCCGAGCCCTCTCCTCTGACTGTCTTTGGAGCATGTTTCTATTTTATCATGGCTCCCGTTTCCCAGACGCCCTCCCCTAGGTCTCGTCTGCATGGGCATTTTCCGTCTGTGCACTAGTGCAGCTCCCTGGCGGTAGCATGTGGAAAGGCGAAGGTGGACACTGAGCTGGTGGTGCCTGGCAGTCTAACCGCGTTGCCTCGGCCAGCCCTGAGCAGCCTTAGGCCTACACTGCACGGTCAGGTCGACATAAGCTGCCCTGCATCAACTTAGCCGTGGAAGTGTCTTCGCCATCTTAGGCTCCCGCCGGCATAAGTGCCTTTCTGCGCCGATTTAGCAAAACTGCCTCCCCGAGCGCCGGAGAGTCCCGCTCGATGTAGTTGGGTCGGCCCAGTGTCTGTGTAGACACCGCATTGCTTGCGTCAGCTGTTCTCGGCTTTCAGGAGCTGTCCTGCAATGCCCCACGCGGGCAGAACAAGCGCTCCTGGCGAGGGTGCGCTCCTGGCGAGGGTACGCCCCGCCGGCACAAGGAGCTGAGCGTGCACGCGTACCAGCGATTTAATAACCGCGGTGGCTGTGCGCCAACGTGCGTTGGGTCAACGTCATTCTGTAGCGTAAACATGGCCTGAGTGTGGCAGCGGTTAAAATTTGAATGGCTTGTCTATCAGTAGTGGTAATAATCATGTTTATCACAGCGGTGCTGAAAAACCACCCCAGATCGGGGCTCCAGACACAGAGTGGGGGAAGGGGTAGAAGACACCAGCCAAGTGACAAATGTCATCCTAGTTCTGAGATTTCTTTGGGTGGGTTTAGTTAGGGGAAAGGGGGAGAAATCCGCTAAATGGGAAAGGGGTGAGGATGACAGGGCAGAGGAGAAGGGGCTAAGAGGCAAGGTCTGGATTGAAGCTGAGACGGTACAAACAGGTAATCAGCACAGGGCAAAGTGAGTCCAGTCAAAGCTGTAGAAAGTTCTCTGAAGGTCACTTCTCTGGCTGCTTCTGCAGATGTTCCTACCGGCTGGGCCTTCCTGCAGTTTTTTCCTTAAGGCTGTATGGTTTGGGGAGAGGAGGATCAGGAGGTGGAGGGGAGTTGGTCTCCCCAGCACAGTCCTGGGTCTGAGAGGTGTGGCCCTGGCTAGGCCCCTTCTTACCCCTTCTCCTAGTGCAGCAGTGCTTGCTTCAGCAGCTTGTGTAGCTGCTCCTACTGGCTGGAGTCGCTGGCTTGTCCCTCTTCTGTTAACGGAGTTGCAGCTGTGTGATGTCAATTAGGAGCTGGCGGAGACCCGCCTTAGTGGCCTCAGGACTTAGGGCTGGTCCATCCTGGGAATGGACATTGGCATAGCTACATCTCTCAGGGCTGTAAAAAATCCCCAAGACGTAGCTGCCCTGACCTAACCCCCGGGGGAGGTAGCACCATCCATGGAAGACTTCTCCAAGTTACTCCCTCTTGGGGAGGTGGATTAACTGCAGTGACGGGAGAAGCCCTCCCGTGGCTCTAGTGAGCGTCTACACGGATGTACTGTCGTGTGTTTGTGCCTAAACCTACCTGTAAGCTCTGTCCAGCTTGCTGCAGGTGTTCCCAGCCTTGCTGTCTTTGCTGGGCTCAGTAAGCTGGAGAGCTTCCTGGGTTGGGTGCAGGTGTCCTGTGCTCGCTCTTTGGAAGGGATCCTTGCTTCAAAGAACCCTTACTTGGTAACCTTTCCCTTGCCCACGCGTACAGAAACGTATGGCTGCAGCTGTAGCAGCAGTCCCGTCGGCAAACCGTCAAGGTGAATTGCGGCTGAAAACCACAGTTTGTATGCTTCGGTGCTTCCTTAGGCCTGCGGATGAAGTTCCCTTCCCCCGCCCTCAGCAACCCCACTTCATGTATGAAAAAAGCCCCCGGTCCTTGCTTTCCTCTCTTAGTTGAAGGCTTTAAGTCCAGGTCTCTGGAGGACCTGTCTAGTGATGTCAGCAGATGGGAGTTGAGATACAGCTCTTCTTGCTCCGGGGGAGTGGAGAGGGGATGCAGATTTTTATGCTGTTTCCTGGGATCTCCTCACCACCCCCTCAACTGGAGCTCAGGTTTCTGTTACCTGAGGCCTTCCCATGACCCGCCAGCTGAAGAGGGATGCAAGCATCTGGGACGAAGGGCGTGTGTCATGCAAATATGCCGAGGCTCCTTCAAACAACACTGGATCTCGTGTCCTGTGTTGCGAAGGACTGGATTGCTGCTGTGGCTGGTGCTGAAAAAGGAAGCACTCCAGAGGCTCCGGTTTGCATGGACAGTGCCGAATCCGCCGTGCCTAGCACTGAATGCGCTCTGCCTAGTGCAGTGAGGTCTCTGCAAGGCTACCAGAGATTATGGTAGCAACTAAAGCAAACCGTGTACAAATGTGAATTACATTTCATCCTATTTAAAGGTCCCCTCGTGCCGCCAGACTAGTGTAAAGGGGTCTTGGTGCAAGTCCTGGTCTAAATGGTTCTTTTTGCACAGGTATAACTCTTTTGGATCAAGGTGTGAATTTTTTTTTTTTTTTACTGCTACATCCTCAGAGTGCAGGCATTATACAGGTCTAAAGGTACCTTCTACCACTGTAGCTTATTCCCCTTCCCATATGGGAATAAACCGTACCTGTATAATGGAGAGGTATGCCACCTGGTAAAACAGTACAGCTGTGTAGCATAGACGAGACATAAATGAGAATCCAATCCTTAGTTTAGTGGCTTGTCAGCTGATGCTCACAGCAAATGAGTTTCGTCTTGTGCAGTAAGCGCGGTTAGACAAATACTGTACACGTCCAGCAAGGCGGGTGTGTTTTGCCAAGTTAGAATCATAAAATCTCAGGGTTGGAAGGGACCTCAGGAGGTCATCTAGTCCAACCCCCTGCTCAAAGCAGGACCAATCCCCAACTAAAGTTTCTCTCTTGTCACTGGTTCATATGTGCAGCTACTCTGTAACTCCGCAAACTACGTTGGCTTTCGTAAGCCATCGCCACCGTGTCTCATCTGACGAAATGCCATTTAGTGTTGCCTGACTTGCTTTGTTTTGATGACTCCGTAAGTCTATTTGAACAGATTCATTTACGCTTGCGTTCTTTTCCAGACCTGTTTAATGTCTGGTAATTGCAGCTCCATCAGCCAGCGTCTTGCCCGAAATGCTGTGTCTTTTCAGTCCGTGATGAACACCTTGTTTGAATAATGAACTAATCAAAGTACATTTAGTCTTGGGTTACTCCCCAGTGGATAGTTGTCCACATCTCAGGAAAAATATCTCACAACTGGCACTAATTGGCCCCTTGTCACCCTTAACAGAGACCATTCTCCAGGCCCATTCAGCCCTCAAGCTCCCCTCTAGATCAGGATGTAAGTAGAGTAGAACCCTGTTTAACCGAGCCTCAATTATATGGCTCTCTGTATTTACCAAATCACCAGCCGCCTGGGGCTGACAGCGGCTGGGGGCTCTGGCTGTCAGCCCCCAGGCAGCTGGGGGCTCCAGATTTTCGGTTTTCTGATCTGGCCCCAGTCCCAATTAGGTCTGATATTTGGTGTCTCACTGTGCAGTGGTTATGAAGCTTGCAGATTAACAGCCTATGATGAATTTAGGCTGCAGATCTGTCTCGGCATATATCATACTCCTCATCATGTGCTGGTCTTCATCAGCACTGGATGTGCAGGACTCGGATCCTTCCAAGAGGGATTTGTCAATTACCGAACCAAAGAGTTTAAAACTTCTTTCTCAGGTGTAGTTCTTAAAAAAAACAAAAAACAAACAAAAAAAACCCCTTTACAATGTAAAGGAATTGCATCATAATGGCTACAGACAGACTCTGAATGAACAAGTTTGGCATGAAAATATAGCATAAAAATCCAGTGAGGATTTTGCACGCTTTGCTTGTCTCAATTATGCCCCCTCTGAATAGTGACAGCTACTACTTGATATTGATACAGAACTGCTTCCCCATTTTATTGTGCACTAGGACTACAGTAGGGTCCCTATTTTAGGAACTAATCGGGGATTGAGGTGCTAATAACAGGAAATTGAACATCTCAGAATTGCAGTGCGTGCAGTGCACAAGTTAACTTATTGCTCAGTGACAGAGTACATAGCAAATAGTTACAGACGTATCGTATCTGATTAGTCTTTGCTGCCAAACTGCTCAGTGTTTTCAAACCAGTACAGCCGCTTGAAAGTTGGCTGAAGGATTGAAGTCCGATTGGGTGGCAGAAAAATGGTTCATATGGTGAGTCATTCGTAAGACTGATGTTCATAAAATTGGTGTTCGGTTGTCCGGGTTACTATGTCATTGGCAAAGCAAGCGGCATATGAATACAAAGATTTGACTAGGAGAGAATGGCAGGAATTAGTAGAGGTTTTGGGCGTGTGTGTGGCCGGGGAGTGGAACAGGGCTGCCAGTTGCATGTAGCCACATCTGAAGAGTTAAAGGTGACCCATTAATCAGGAAACAGAACAATGTTTTTGTGCCTTTTATCTACCTAAGGGTTTTCTTTACTACTGGTGAGGACATGCTGTACGTGTAAATGGCATCATCGTGTAATGAAGCCCATAGTAGACTTTATGGACTTTTGTTTCTCTCTTACCTGGTTATTTTTATTTGTATTGCAGTAGAGATCCAAACCGAACTGGGGCCTCACGTTAGGTGCTGTATTTACACGTTGCATACTCTTCAGGTCTGTTCCTTAGACCTTGTCTGACCACTCAAGTCACTGCTCTAACCATACCAGCGTACTGTGTGTAGGACAATAGGGAAGGTCTGGCAAGTGTCTGTACAGCACCTGGCTCGATGGGCTTCTGGTCCATGACAAGGGCTGCTGGGAGCTCCTACTATACGAATACCACAGCTGTGGACAAAAGAAAGGGAGCCTGCCATACGAGCCTGAGACTGGGAAATAAGGCCCAGAGGTGAAACGAGTTGGCCTGTGTCCGTGTAGGTGAGCCGGGCAAAGCTTGGAATAGAACCCAAACTCCTGGATCCTAGCTCAGCACCTTCTCAATAAACTCCTCCTCCTTCCACCATTCACACTCGCAGCCCATTTGTTTTTTAGGGAAGAGATGATTGTTCGTAGTGCCTGGGAGCGTGGTGACTCCTACCATGTACTAACGTGAGCTGGCTGTGGATTCTTCGGGGCTTGTTGAGTTTTTGGCATGCGGAAACCACCATGACTTTTCTGCCTGGCTGCCGTCACGGTTGACGTGTCGCCCATCTGCCCATGGTGGGGCACATACGGAGGTGTAACCTGCCTGTGCACGTGCACGAAGCTCGTAGACTTTAAGGTCAGAAGGGACCATTATGATCATCTAGTCTGACCTCCTGCACAACGGAGGCCACAGAATCTCATCCACCCACTCCTGCGATAAACCTCTCACCTATGTCTGAGCTACTGAAGTCCTCAAATCGTGGTTTAAGCTGTCTGTGCTGTAAACACAAGGGTTGTCCCCTTCTTCTGAGCAACGCGGTGGCAGCTCTTTCTAGCTTCCTGCTTCAGAGATGCGCTCCACCTGCTTCTTTAGATGAGAGACACATGGATGCTGACTGTCCTTGGTGCTGCTTCTCTGAAGGCAGAGCATTCTCAGTCCATTGAGAGAGCGCTTCTCCAGCTCCCTGACGTCCGCCTTGCTCCAGTCAGAGGAGGGTAATTAACCACTGGAGCAACTTGCTGAGAGCTCTGGTGGATTCCCTGTCACTTAAGCCTTTCAGTCGAGGCTGGCTTCCTTTCTTAAAAACCGGCTCCAGCTCGACCTCAAGAGATGGGCATGCTGCTGGAAAGGCTGGGTGAAATCCTCTGGCTTGGATTAGACAGCAGGTCAGACTAGATGATTGTAATGGTCCCTGCTGGTCTTAACAGCTATGACTGTTGAAATGCAGAGTTATCTAACCACATGTTTGTATTACAGTACTTCCACCTAATGTCTGAACTGAGATTGGGTTCCCCCTTGTTCTGGCTGCTGTACAAACACAGTGAGACAATCCCTGCCCCAAAGGAACTTTGCTTACCTTGGCTAGTCAGACTAAGGGAGGATTATAACCCCCATTTTATAGATGGGGGAGACTGAGACACCGAGATCAAGGACTTAATCCTGCAGAGGGCTGAGCACGCTGAGCCTGACCCAGCACTGGACTGCAGCCCATGCATGTCTCTTGAGCCTTCGACTAGTCAGTGGGAGTCTCACGTGCTCGGTTGGGTCAGAGCCAGAGCATGTTGCAACATCGGGCCCTAAGTGACCTGGCTCAAGGCCACCCAGGAAGTTCTGTAGCAGAGCTGGGACTTGAACCCAGATCTCCTGAGTCCCAGTGCCCAAACTCCACAGTGGACCTTCCTCTCAAGTCCATGCTACCTTGAGTTTATGTAGGCCTCGGCTCTCTGACGTTCTGCTTCTCCGGGAAGGCCACTCATGCTGAAAACCAGGAAGCTAGTTTTAGGGGCAAAGATGAATCCCTGAGTTGTCTCAAGCTCAAGTAATCTCTGCTTCCTGTCCCTCGGACTTTCCTGCCACCGCTCTGGTAACGATACTGAGGAATTGGTCTCCTCCAGAAGTTCCTTTCTGTCCCTAGTAGCTTTCTAGGAATGGGCCTTGTGACAAAACACTAGGGAAGCAGCCAGGAGAGTACAGTTAATTAGAAGAATGCTAAGGAAGCGTGTTTCCTGGTGCCTGGGGTCCTGGCGGTTCTGGTGGATGATACTAAAAGCCAAGTGCCCATAACCGCACGAGTCCATTAATTCTCCCTCTGACCTGTTTTAGCCCCCCTCCCCCTAATGTGACTGTGTGGAATATGCTTGCTGGTAAAACACCTGTCCGGGTCACAATCGCTATCCTGACTTCATGTCTCTGTGGAGTTGATTCACCTTTTAACGCATCTGATCTCTGGCCACAGAGTCCACTGCATGTCCTCATCCCGTAAGCCGGTTGCCCCCTCTCTCCTAAGTTGGTGCTGCATCCTTTCTCCGCTCGCTTTAAAAGCTCATCTGCACTCTCCTCCTTGGCATGTGAGGGACCATCATGGATTCACTTCTTCCACTTCCGGCATTTATACCACAAATATCAGCGAGGCGGAGGACTTGCTCTGCGCTCCCAGCAAAGCGGAAGCAAAGCAGGCCTGGCTTAGAAATGGTTTTAAGTAGGTGCCCCTGTCCAGGAGACTCTAGCACCGTCCGGGACATGGAAAGACTAACAGACTCAAGTCTGGCTTGGCTGGACCGAACGGTGTTATGGGACCAGGGCATCAAGCTCCGTGTAAGGCCTGTAGGGAAACAACTAACCAGCATCGTGGTGACAGTACAGTGCTAAGCTCTTGTAGTCTGTACAGGCTGAGGAGGTGAGCGATTGTCCAAGCAGTGTGACGGTGATGGGGTATTAAGGTCTCAGCAGTGGTGGTGTCTGCCAGACTGACAATCAAGCTCCCAAGGGAGCGGGTGGAAGCCCCTTGAGGAATGTGGCACCAGACCAGGCACCAGAGAAAAGGCTGCCTGGCCCAGTCTCCTCCTCCTGGTCCTCATGAGATGGCCTAGCGGGACCTGATATGGCACCCTTCCTCACAACCCCCCTCCCCAGTTCCTGTGGTGGGCTCCTCAGCCTGGGAAGAAGCTCTGAACCATACACGCCAGCCCGCCCTGTATCGCCAGACAGGGGGACACACAACAGACTGGAGCTCTCCTGCTTGGTTTCTAACCTGGGCCCCTGAGTTTGCTCCTTAGGTGCCAGCTCGGGCTGGTACCTCTGCATCCCGTCTCGGTGCCAAGGGCTGGAGCAGGCTAGGCGGGGGCACGCCAGCGGGGCAGGAGAAGAACAAAGGTGACTGTAAGCTCTCTGGGACATGCTGTCGCATCCTTGCGTCCCTACGGTGCCTATTGCAAGGAGGCGGTGGCTGGCGCCTCTGGTGACCTCCACGATGCTAATGGGAAGAGAAGTGTCTGTCCTGGGAGCGCTTTCGTTCCTGCCCCTCTGAAGGCAGATCACAGCCTCGCGCTCCCACTTGGGGGGGGGGGGCAGTCGGAAGGGGTATATGCCAGCGCTGTCGTTCCAGGCCCGATGGTCTAAGCGACCCGGTGTCAGGCCTGTGAGCCAAATTCTCGGTCAGGTGGTGTCAGAGCGGCAGGTGAACGGGCAGATCCTGCTCCCACAGGGGAGGGGCTCGGCCATTGGAGTGAAACAGATGGGCAGCTGAAATGGCGTCTCTTAAATGTCACGTGCCACTGAAGTCTGAAATCACTGGCCAGCACGTGATGGCCACTGGGAACTTCATGGGGGTAGTGGGTCTAGAATCCTCCTGTTCCGAAAGCCCCGGTCCCTGCCACTTGAGCTAAAGGATACCTGCTGTTGGTGTAAGGCCCATGACACGCAACTGATCAGGGCTGATTCCATCCACTCGTTACAGTGTTGACGCCTCATCAAACATTGCAAGTCCGAAGCCCTCAGGCGGATTGATTTCAAATTGCTGGCTTCAATCAGCAAGTAGGAAACCTTGATTTAAATCATGCAGTTAATCTGGTTTTGCATCTGTACTTTATTTTCCTGAAGAGGTGTTGATTCTCGTTGATTGGTGACATGTGGATTTGGAATTAAATATAGCTTTTACACTAAATTTGGTACTGTGACTTACTAAACAGGAGGACATGCAGGAGATGTGTACACATTTAAGCGGTTATGTAGCTTAATTTGTTTGTCCAGGTTCTTAATTTTTACATTTATGAAGTTTATAAAATGGCAAATGACTTTTCCTATTTACTAGATTTTTACTAGGGACTTGTCTCAAGTTGTGTTTGGATGGCAACTGGAATTAAAATAAACATTAATATGTTTTAATAAGTATTAATATGTTTTAAAATGCCATCTTAAATGTGTTGGGTACATAACAATAGAGTTTATCCAAATATTTTGCATTTAAAACTGATTATTAAAGGAAATATATGTAGCTAGTGAATTGAACAGATTGTTTCTGGTCATATGTCCAAGAAGGTTTTAGCTCTAATAGATCTCATCTTTACACCTTGTTTTTATTCCAAGATTAGAAGAGGAAAACAAGCTTTCCTGCTTTAATTCCCAATTGGTTTTTAGTTCATTCAGAGTTCAAACTTTTAATTGAACTAGATGAATAAATTGAAATGAAGGAAATATTCTATCTGCACCCGCAGAAGAGGCTACTGCTGTCAAAAGCTGCTTTAGCCCTTCAGCAAACTTGGGGTCCATCTGTTTAGCTAGTGACTTCCACCTGTTCAGTGGCTTGACTTTCCTTAACTTCAGCGGCAAATATGTACTGCTTGAATATTTTAGATTGTTGCCCTCCTTTTACCCAAGTGGCTAGGCAAAGTTTGGGGGCCCTGGAGATGTTCTCGTTAGGAAGAGAAATTGGTGATAGTTGGGTATTTCTTTGCAATCTTCTTTATTTACAAGGAATATACAAACTCCCATGTCTCTGAATATGGAGGGGAATCAAATAGGAGGAAGACCGTTGCTTTTGCTCACAGCACCACAAGTAGCCTACACCCCTCGCTCAGAAACCTCTCTGCAGGTTTCTTCCAGGGTCAGACACCTGGCTTTCAGCTGCCCCTTCAGGCTGTTTGTTTCTCTTCTGTCCTCTGCGTTCTACCTTCCCTCACTCAAATCCCTACCCAAAACAATCCTCAGCAAAAGTTCCTGGCCCAGTTCACATAGCCCTCTGTCTTAGATGGGGGCTTAACTGTATGTTTACATTAATTTAATCGCCGTGAGGCTGTAACTCAGTCCATAGCAAGGTTTCATCCCATTCAGAACGGTACTGAGTGTTAAGTTTTAAAAACATAGAGGTTTACTTTTAAAAAGAAAAATGGGGTTTAAACTGAAATAAAATCTGCTTGTCTTGATAAATCATCAATCTTCATCCATCCTGGAAACCATCAACCTAAACTGTGGTCACCCTTTATCCCGCTCCTGGTAACTGTTCCCATTACAATGAGCCTTGGGTGGATCCCTCTGGCTTGCTAAACTGTACCAGGGCAGCTGGTTGCATGAGGATAGTAATGGTCCTACTCTACAGCCAGCTGAAGGACAGGGAGCTAACCACCCTGGGTCGGCAGCGTTTGCCTGGGACTAGCTCTCTGAGGTTGCGATACAAATATTAGTGGAGAGATGCTAATGTCCCCAGGACAGACCCATGGACCGTGTCATTCCCCTATAAATACGGCAGCAGTTAACTAAACACATGGGTGACGGATCGCGGTCTTTGCTGTCCTCGCCATAAGCGCTACGGGTAACTGATTTGGACACTCATGTCTGCACGTTGGTGTCACGGAGTCCCTGGGCAACGCTCTGGAACTGCTCCCCATGAAGCCAGTCAGGACTCTGGGGCAGCCTCCTTTCTGTGAGCAGCCTGTCTGCAGGACACACAGCTCACACAGCTTCCACCTTCCTGGGTCTGACCTCGGAGCATTCAGCATCCTCTGCCCCTCCGTACGCTTCCCACAGCGAGTCCGCTCAGGCGGGGCTCCTGGGGAAGCCAGAGGGTCCTGCACCCCAACTTCGCAGTCAGACGTGACTCTCAGCCAGCCAGTAAAACAGAGGTTTATTAGACGACAAGAACATGGTCTAAAACAGAGCTTGCAGGTGCAGAGAACAGGACCCCTCATCTGGGTCCATTTTGGGGGGCAGTGAGCCAGACAACCACGTCTGCCCTTCACTCCATGTCCCAGCCAACCCCAAACTGAAACTCCCTCCAGCCCCTCCTCCCCTGGGCTTTGTTCCTTTCCCAGGCCAGGAGGTCACCTGATTCCTTTGTTCTCCCACCCTTTAGCTCTCACCTTGCAGGGGGGAAGGGCCAGGCCATCAGTTGCCAGGAAACAGGGTGTCGGCCATTCTTTGTGTCCAGACCCCTGCACACACCTGCCCTCTAGGGCTCTGCAATGATCATACACCCTTACCCCACCACCTAGATACTTAAGAACTGCCTAGGGGAAACTGAGGCACCCCCACACTATTCAGAGGAAACATTAAGAACAGTCCCACTTCGTCACAGTTGGCATGGCATCGCCTCTCCCCTGCCTGCCCAGACTTACCGAGAAACGTGCTACACACCCTCCCGAGTGCCTGCCTGGCTCTCCCCCTCAGAGTGCCCTTCAGCTGGGAGGGGCTTTGTGTGATGGAGCACCAGCTAGAATCCCCGCAGCGTGCCCAGGGGGCTGCAGCCTAGTCTTGACCCCCTAAATGAGGGTCCAGGTGCGGCCACGATAACATGCCGGGGGTGCCTTTGCTCTGCTAATTAAAATGAACTAACCCCCGCCCCTTCGTTCTGCTCATCAGAGTGCCGTGGGTGGACGAGTGAGGGGCATGCTTGTCTGTAGTGTTTGACCCTTCCTTTGGGGAGCAGTAGCTCAAGACTGGAACAGGGCAGTCTGCCCCTTTAAAGGCTGTGGGTGACTGGGGTGTGGCCCCTTTAAGAACCACTGTTTGGAGCTGGTAGACTGGGGAGAGGATCTGACCCAGCTGGAAATGTTGCGGGGGAGGACAAGTGACTGAGGCCCGTGGCTGCCTGCCGGGCAGGGAGGAGGAGTGCTCCCAGCTCAGGGAAGGGCAGGCCTGGAAATAGGATGTAACTCTTGTGATTACATCCTGAGTGGTGGTCTGGGAGATTTGGAGAGCAGGGCAGCCTGCCAGGGCCCCGGGGTGATGGCAAAGGAGCCAGCTTACCTGCCGGGCATAAGTGAAACTGTTCCGCTCCGGGGGACTATAAAGCAGGGGGCTGGGGGTACTGCCCCAGAATGGTTACTGACCCGCTGGCTGATGTGCGAGGACCACCAGCTCGCTAAGATGTTAAACCAGGGTTGCCTTCGCTCTGTGAGGGGATTTGAAAATCCCATTGCGCCTACTCTTGCAGTGGTCTGAAGCCAGAATTCCCTCGCCTGGGGCTGTTTTTGCGGGGGGGGGGGGGGGCCATGCATGGGTTGGCTGACCCAGGGTGTCTGCCACAGGGTGGCTGTACCTAAAACTCGTAAAGGGATGAAGGAGGCCGTGGGCGTAACTTTACCAGTGAAGTGATACCAGCCCTCAAAACTTCATCCACTTACACACACATTTCCTAACTCTGTCCAGCAGCCCACTGTAGCCCACGGCTGCAGCTCCTAGATGCTGCTGCAACACGTGTAAAGGCTCTGTCCAAAATGCAGCTGTTAGATTAGTAACCTGGGGAGAAGAGGGCCCTGCCCCCTAGACCAGTGGTCTCCAAAGTTTTTGGATCGCTCACCCCCATGGTGCCACCGAAGAAAGGAGAGGGGAAGACGTGCTGCAGGCATGCCGAACGGCCGCTGAAGAAAGAAAACGGCGGAGTGCCGTCCTGCCGCGCACCCCCTAGGATCCTCTGGCTCACCCCCTGGAGTGCGCGCACCCCACTTTGGAGACCACTGCCCTAGACAAGGACGTTCCATACAGGTGTGCTGGGGAGGCTCCTCTGTGGACATTGCAGGGAAAGGAGAATTGGTTTTGATGAGAGCAGGTGCCGAGGAAGGGAGGCCTGCGCTGAGCTGCATCTGGCTGGAGCTGGCCGCGGCGTTGGCCTTGAAATGGTTTTTCCATCACGAGAACGGCACCGTCTGCAGGAAGTGTCAGTGTTTGAGCAGAATTCAGGTTTTTGTTGAAAACGCAAACTTCTCAGCAGGAAAGCAAACTGGCTAAGAATTGCAGTCAACCCCCTCATTTTCCACCCTGACTTGTCTCGGGAACGAGCCCCCGCTTCTCCCTCGGCTCATCAGGATATGGGCTTCCTGAGCCATCGGTCTGCAACTGAGCTCCAGGCCTTGGTGTCTGCTTTCCAGGCTAGACGCCTTCCATTCAGACTTGGCCATGCACTGCTGCAAGGGAACCCGCTCCGCCCGGCAGGTGCGGAAACCCAGCATGGTGTGAACGGAGACACTGGACTCCGTTCTCTCGTCTCTGCTGAAATATGGGAGCTACCTGGAAGGTCCCTCACGTTAAAGTCCACCTACTGCAGTGTGTCCTGGTCCACTCTGGTAAAGAGAAGGCTGAGAACTGAGTTCAGCTCAGCTCCCCGCTGGAGGGACTTGGGTTGGACGGCAGTTGTGTGGGAGACCTCGGTGACCCTTAGCGGAGCTGCCGGGGGCGTGGTAGGCAGTGCTCTGCTCCGGAAGGTAGCACTGACTCAATACCGCAGCGTGGTGCAAGGGGGCGCTCCGATACTGGAGGGGGGCCATCATTCAGATGAGATGAGGCAAGACCACGGTCCCCGCTTTCTTGTCTCTAAAGATTCTCTGGCCCTTTCTTGAATGGGGCTGCTAACAGCCTGCTGGCCTAACCCCCGGCCAGCGATGATCCCCTGCAGTTTGAATGGTCCTTGGATCTCAAGAGGAGGGCCAAAAAGAGGACGGGTATTTAGAAACTTGGTCATCCTTTTCAAGTGTACTCAGCTCTCCCCAGCCAGTGAGCTAAAGATCCTGGCTAATGATTCTGGCTATTAACTAGCCCCTGAATAAGTAAGGAGCATTGTACATGGTAGTGTGTTAATGGTGTGTTGTAACTCTGCGTTTTATTTAAAAATAATCAAAAGAAATAGCTGTGAGAACGGGCACCCTCCACTTCCAGTCCCAAGCTGCTGGGTCGTGTGCTGTCCTACAATTTGTCAGTGAGCCTGGTTTGTGTGTAGTTCACATAAAGCGCTTTGCAATCCCTTGGGATAGAGGTGCTGTATAAATGCAAGTTACTGTTTGGTCACTATCTTGGTGTCCTGTGCTGTCTGTTCCAGCAGATCCTTCTTGCAGCCCAACCCCACAAATGGCCGTCTGGACACACCCTGGGAGGCATTTCCTTTCGCTGTTCTGAGCTGGGCTGTTCTTGAGAGACTCGAAACTCTGTGGCGTTGTCTTCTGTCTGCATGGGGAGCTAAGCTGTCAGGCCCTGTCCTGTTCTCCCTCGAGCACCTTGGCACTTCTGCCCATGTGGCTCCCTGTGCGTGGGTAGAGCTCCCTATAATGGTCTGGAGGGCTGCCACGTGGTCCCCTTTCAGCCACCGTTTGCTGGGCGGTGGGAGTGCTGGGACGTCGTCTCCTTATTCAGCTAAATGGACCAGGTGACCTCTTGAGGTCCTTCCAACCCTGTGATTCTGTTGACCTCCCCCTCCCCCCGTTTGTTATCTCTGCCTCATCCTATATCTAGCCTGTGAGCTCTTTGGGGCCGAGACTCTGTCTGTCAGGTATGGGCGTTGCCTAGGACAGTGGGGCGCAGGCTGGGACCTCAGAACAGAAATAATACCCTGCTATACAGGGAGAGGACAAATCCATCGGTAGGTTTTAAGGCCTGGGATCTGTTCCTGGCATTGCCACTGACCTGTTAGGTCACCTGGCATGTCCCGTCCTCTCTCCATGCCTCATGAACCCTCTGTGTAAAGTGGAGTGAATCCCCCTTGCTGGAGTTGTGGGGGAGGCGAAGCCCGTTAAGGGGTTTCCGCTCCACCCGTAGGACGTGCTCTGGAGGGATACAGCCTCAGTCCTTTCGGAGCCGCTCGCCTCTTCCCACCTTTCTCGGACCTCTGCTGCCACTTCTCTTAAGCACAAATAGTGCCGGGGCATTGACTAGCCCTTCCCCGCAGCCTGCCTTGTCAGCGCACTGGCTCCAGGTGCCAAGGAGTTAGCCGCCTTGCAAACCCGTTCTCCTTCCCCGTCGTGTTATCAGCCCCTGCTCCTCTCCGCCCAGGGAGCTCAAGGTTATTGGCTGGCTTTGTACGTTCTGCAGAGGGCACCTCTAGCCGTGCGGTCGGCATGTATCCCGGGAACCAGCCTGGTGGTCAGCTGTGACTGGTGCCCTTCTAACGTGGAATATGTTCATCCACTCCACCCCTTTGTTCCACCCTGTATCTCCCCACCCCACACAGCCGGAGTCATTGCTCACATGCGGCCCCTCTCCACCGGCCTCCCTAGCCCCTTCCTTCCTCTCTCTGCCAAGGCTCTTGTGTATCTCCTCTCCCCTGGTTCCTGGGGAGCAGCCACCACGTGAGACGGTTATTTCTGACCAGACGTCACTGTGGCTGACACCTCCCCGACGGATCGACAGGCAGGGAGAGGGCGTGTTTTCCAGCTGCTGGTGCTGCGGCATTTCCACGGTTCTGCCTGGTCTCTGGTTGGCTAAAGCAGCTGTGCCGGTGTGGGGATGTGCCGGGGTGGGGAGCTACTGACTTCACGCACAGCAGTGACGCAGTTCTCCCCAGCTCCGCCGGGCGGGGCGGGGCGTGTGTGTGGTGGGGAGCAGGCTTCCCTTGGAGAAACGCTGTGGGGGAGGGACTATGATGATGCAGGCCGAGAGCCGCGTGGCCTAGTGGGTAGGGCGCTGGGCTAGGTGTTCAGAGAATTGGCTTCTGTTCCTGGCTATGACATTGAGCAAGTCGCGTTCCTCCATGACTCAGTTTCCCCTCCCACCCTGTCTTGCCTCTTAGACTGTAGTCCCTTCGGGGCAAGGGCGGTTATGTTCGTACAGAGCCTCACGCAGCAGGCACCCGGGGGCTGCTGTAATACAGTTAACAGGGAGCAGCGAATTAAAGACTGAGTCGTTCCAGCGCCGAAATCAACAGCGAGCTCTAAGTGCAGGTCCCGACAATGGCAAAGCCCCTTCTGTCCATCTGATGCTGTCCCTTGGGGGAACCAGGCCATTGTCTAATACCCATTCCTTCCTGCCCCTCGCCCTAAACTTCCCTTCTTTGAAATGGGATTCTTCCTAGTCCTCTCCCCTTGTACTGCCCTCGATAGCCCCTCCCTCTCCTCGGGGGTCACGCCCTGCAGGTGCTTGTCTACACCATTAAATGTAATGTTGCTTCACCCTTCCTCCTTTACATCCCTGCCCCGGTGGGACCCGGGGATGCAGCACCACAAGTGGGTGATGTGCTGTGCAAGGCTCTCCCCAGCTTTGCTGTGAAAGCACCGGCCCAGAGCCGCTCCAGAAACAGGGGCCGGGGGGAGGGTGTTTCTCTGCTCATTAGCCTGGTAAGAAGCAACTCTCCCCTCCTACCCCCCAGTCCAACTCCCGAGGAAGTTAAACCCCATTCAAGCTGCTGGGGGTCTCTTTGAGAGGAGTATGTTGAGCTGCAGAAGCTGATCAAGGTCCTCGCTGTTTTCAAAGAGATCCTGAGTGAGGGGTTGAGGGTTTGGGGGGGCCCTGGTATCTCCCTGCAGAGCCCAGCCAATGATTCTCCCTAATTAAACCTCGCTGGGGTTCGGCTGAACCCACGGGGCTTGCAGCAAGTCTCAGCGGAGCCTAGGCAGGAGGTAAGCTGCCCCCTCTCTGGCTGCCCCCAGGATCGAACGTACAGACAGACCCAAACAGCGCCCATGGCTGCAGACTCAGCCTCGCTGCTCCACAAGGAATGCAGCTGAAGCTGGTGCAGAGAAGCCTCAGGGCTGGGCCCTTCGTGTGGCTGTTGGTTCGGGAGGGAGCTCTTGTCTGTGTATTGACCAGAGTGGCCAAGGTGATGCGTCCCCACCTATCCTGAGCTTGCTGCAGCTGCAAAGTCTGTGTCTGATCCGATTGGCCAACAGTGGAGGCGTGAGCAGAGACCCAGCTAACAGGAAGCTCTGGTGCGAGTGTTTGGGCGTGGGTCAATGAGGCTGGGCTGTGGGGAAAGCTGCTTGTGAGATCTGAAGGAGCCTCTGCTGTTGCATGGGGGGAAAGTCCAGTTCCTAGAGCTGGCTCTTCCCATCTCTTGTCCCGAGCTGGCCTGGAATTGGACAGGGAGGCAGGGCGGTGGGAGAGATCTGGGGGGTCACACAGCATGGGGCAGGAGTCAAGAGCTGCCACGCATGGCTGGGAGCTGCCCAAATCTCAACCTTGCTCCAGGAAGGTATTGTGACTTCCAGGGAACAGACAGGCTGCTGGCTCCTTGGCAGCTGCTCTCCTGCCCTGGGCTGGTAGGAGTCTGCTGTTCCCATAGGTGGTGGTCACCTGGCATAGGTGGCGGTGGAGGCCTGGCACCAGGATGAGGAGCACGGCAGAGACACTGGGGCAAAAGAGCCCTTTGGTGATGGCCAAGTGTCCTCCTCCAAACTTCCCAGGGCTAGGAAGCCGGGTGGGAGATCTGCAACAGAATAAGCTGGTCACTTGGGACATTTCAGGCGTTCTTCTGAGCCTATGGTCCTGGTCAACATCACGAGGCTCAGATGAGCGCAGGGGGGTGCAAAGACCTTTATGGTGCCTCCAAGCTGTTTAGGAGGGAGAGCTCAAGCTCTGTCCCCCCACCCCCATGTGAGATTCTGTTCTCGTGCCGAGCCCCTGCTGGCTGGGGAGGAAGTTTTTTGGCGCGCTCTGTTCAGTCCTTACCAGGTTCCCCCACTGATGGGGCATGGCACAGTGGAGACGGTGGCTCAACCTCCCGTTCCTCTATCTTCCCCAGCCCTTCAGTGCAATTAGTCGCTTTTATGGAACGTAGCCTTGACCTAGGCTGACTGTCCTCCTTGCTGGCCAACTCGTGCATTGTCCTCTTACCACAGTTATGCTCCTCTGGCAAAGTGCCTTCATACTGTGGTGGGAGCCCTTGGATGAATGTCCAGTGGGAGCCGTCCCTGGGGCTGTGTTGTCTTAGTTCAAATCAAGATCATGTCTCGGTGCTGCACGTCAGTCTCCTACAGCGCACAGGTGACCGTGAAAGTTATAGTGACAACGCAAACCTACAAAAAGGATAAGTTATCCACGTCCTTAGCTCTCCAGCTCCTGACAGAGTGAGGGGACTTTCATGTGCTGTCTCACGCTTTGTTCGTTAGCAACGGAATGATGGAGAGAGACAATAAATGCATATTTATTTACGTCGCGTTATCAAGTAGCCTGTATCTAAACGTGACTTCATTCTGTAAAGGTTTATTGCCCCGAGAGTGGGTCGAAAACGTTGATGACTCAACCAAGAGTGATATGTACCAGATGTGCGTGCTGTGTGTAAGAGCACTCAAGATGATCTCTAGGCTGGGAAGGATTCAATTTTTGTCGGTAAATCTAGATTTCACCCTACACAAGCTGCAAAATATTTCCATTGATGATCAAAATATACAGATAATAAGTAAGACTTTGTGGGCGAAAGCTAGTGACTTAGACTTTTGAATTAGGTTTGTTACAAATGGACTAGCGAATGAATAGTAAAAACAGATGAGTGGTTTTAAGGATATCGACTTGGTATATTTTGACATGTGATGTTAATGGTTTATGGAGCTTTCACTTTGTGAATCAACGTCTCTCGTTGTCTGGCCACCTCTAATTTCCTACAACTGTGAAAATGTCAATAGACAAAACTAAAAAAAATGTGTAAAAGTTGATATTATCCCTCAATTATATATATATAAAAAATCTAATTCCACCAAGCCTAATCTCAAAATTATTTAATATATTTAAGACCCAGAAAACCTGTAGAGCTGTCAAATGCGCAAAGCAAACAGACTGTTCTAATCTCTTCCACAGAGGCATAGCACAACAAAAGTTATGGTCTGAAAATTTCAGATAGAAATGTGATTTCTTAACTCCAGCCTGCCTCTGCTCCCTCACCAGAGGGGGGAGATATAGTCTGAAGTATTTAGCTGTCTTTATTTATTGGCCTCAATGTTCTAGGTCTAGATTGATGATGCCAGAGGGCTCGAAGCACCACTCTTGTCGTTTTTATGAGCTTTTTCATCTAAGGTCAAGTTGGGGATACAGCTCAGGGTCTTGAGATGCTGGCGTCGTGAATGCTTCTCTTTAATCCAGACATGCTGGTCTCTGTGCATGCCCATATGCCTTCCACAGAAGCCGGTCCGCCAGCCGTGGAGACCGGGTCCCCAGCCTGCATGGGGTGAACCAAAACCAGGCACAGTAGACTTTCCCTTGTGACTGCAGAGAGAGCTGCTTCCCGCAGGGAAGGAAGGAATAAATCAGGGTACCAAGCACCGGTCTTCAGACGTTGTATTGCATCATGTTCCCACAGCTGTGGCTCTCTCCTCCCCAGTCTTAGCGGAGCGTCACGAAATGCAGCGATCTCTCGTGAGGGAAGACAAGTCTGGGCTTTAAGGTGTAGTTCTAATTTGTGTGAGCGTGGGCGAGAGAGCTGTTTTCAGAGATCAGCAGATCCTAAGGCAGGAGGGACTGTTATGATTGCAGCCCAGTAATCCACAGTTCCCAGTCGGCTGCGATGGACCCAGTCTCTGGGTTCCACATGCTTCCAAGCCAAGTGGGTCTGGTGTACTCACTGTTTCTAGCTGTGGGGTCCAGGGCACACTCCTGGACTCGGACCTTTTCTCTGATGCCCTTCCTTGGGACATGGAGTGCTGCCACCTTGGACCCCAAAAACTGAGACCTCCCAGGTCGCTTATATCCTTCACCAAAGCTGTGGGCTCTCTGGGCTTCTGGTTTAATCCCTTTGTGGGGACAACGTGGCAGGAAAGCAGGAACACAGTTTTCGCAAAGGAATGCCTTAACTACTGTAACTTGCCTTTCAGCTGTTCTACTGGTTAATTACCCTCTCAGTCTTTAGGGGGGAAAAAAGCACCCTGCTTCCAGTTTAATCTCTGCTGATTTCTGCATCCAGCCATTGGATCTTGTTACACCTTGGTCCTCTATATTAAGGAGACCTTCAGCATCTAGTGTCTTTTATTCATTATAGATTTTAAAGGCAGAAGTGTCCTCTGAGCTCCTGTATAATACAGGCCGTAGAACATCCCTGAATTAATTCCTGCTTGAACCAGAGCATGTATTTTAGAAAAACATCCACTCTTGATTTACAAATGGCCAGTGATGGAGAATCTGCCACAACCCTCGGTAAATTATTTCAGTGGTTAATCACCCTCACTCTTCGTTTTTTAAAAGTACGCCTTATTTCTTCTTTGAATTTGTTTAGCTTCATCTTCCAGACATTGGATCTTGCTAGACTTTTGTCTGGTAGACTGAAGAGCCCATTAGCTGGGATCAAGTCGCCCCTTAACTTTTTTGTTCAACTAAATAGATTCACGGAGCTCAATCTCTCCCTTTAAAAGATTGGAAAGTATATGCCTTAAATCATTCTTGTCTTTTCTCTGAACTCGCTCCAATCTGTCTTTGATGTTAGGGTGCTTTTCCCGCTTCTGGGGAAACAAGTGAGATTCCCTGGCCCCTCCTTTTCCTTAGCTTAGCAGGCCTATGTAAACATTTACCTTGCTGCTTGTGGCGTGTGTAGGTGGTGGTTTCTTGTAAGGCTTGTAGTAGGGAGTAGGCCAGATGCATGTGCTGGAGAGACAATGTCACAATAAAAAGGAGGGTGGGGGGAATGAAACTCAGAACTTCAGATCAAGATTTTTTCAACAGCGATTCAATGTTGCTCATGTACCAATTGCTGCTGTCCCATCTAGCCCTTCATGTACGTCTGCCTTTGAGTCTCTAGCAGCTTACTGGTTTAGCCAATGTGGCAAAAACAAGCGTGCTGTGGGGAGAAATAGTGAAAATATGCTGGCATTTGACTTTCTATGGCATCCCGAACTGTGCTGATGGGCAGCTAGATTGGCACTGGCATGTACCTGGCAGGAGCGGTCAAGGATTTAGCTAAATGGCATAATCAAGGTGGATGGACCAACTTCTGCTGGGGAGAGAGACAAGTTTTCGAGCTGCATGGAGCTTTTCTTCAGGGCTGGGAAATGCAGTCAGCCTGACAGCTAAAGGCAAGGTGGAACAGATTGTTTAGCATAGGTAGTTCTCACCCTCAACACCGTTCAAGGGGAAGTGGCCAGTTAATCAAGAGCAGGTATGTGGGGACTGTAACAGGGTGCTTTGTCCTTTTTGGGCATGTCTACACTCCACACTAAGCCTGAGACTATGGACTTGGTGTGTCCAAGCCTGTGCTTGTGTCCACACTGCATCAGAAACCTGGGTTTATGGTTACTGGACCCCGGTGTTTCAGCCATGCTAAGACACCCATACTGCACTACGCAGACCACCTGACTCCTGTCTGCAGCTTGAACTGTCTCCACCCTGCAAAATGCCCGGCCTTGGACACGAGTCGCAGTGGGACTCGAGCTCTGGCTCCCCCAGGGCCCTAGAACTGAGGAGCTGAGTGCTTGCTGACCCAAGTCACAGCTTTGTGTGTACACAGCGAGGGGGCTTGGACTCAAAGCGGAGTCACCCTCTCAGCCCAGGCTCTATGTCTGCCCTGCACATTGAGGCCTGGGGGCAGCCAGCCCTGCTGGGAAACGTTGCCTTTTTTTCAGAACAGGAGTTTGGGCCTGGGATGCTCAGACCCAGCTGCATCAGGGGATTCCTATAAAGGGCTAAAAGAACTTAGTTGAAGGGAAGAGCTGCAGGATGCAGCGTGGCTTATCCTGTGCCTGGCATTGGAGCGGGGGGAGAGATGCAAGGGGCATGGGCAGCCTCCTTTGGTTAGGGACATGGCTTGTGGGTTGCTCTGAATCTGTGTGAAGATCAAAACCAGGCTGGGAAGGAAAGGGTCAGAGCAGGCATTGGTTCTTCCTGGGCAGGGGGTGACAGGCCGACAGCCTGCAGGGACCAAACAGGGAAAATGGGAAATTGGAGGATCTAGGAAACCGAAGCACATAGTGTTGGGATCTCCTTGAATAGTCAACACTTGTCAGTGACGTTGATCGTGGCAGAACGGTGCTGAAGCTAGTGTTTGGTACCTGAGGTGACCAAAAACTTTCCCGTGACTTTTTTGGGGGATGGAAAATACTCTTCCCCCCCACCCCCAATTTTGGATCAAAATTTTTTTTAGTGCAAAATATTAATTACAAAAAAAGCGTGTGGGAGAGAACCACTTTCATTTTCACACATCTTCACCCCCACCCCCATTTGCCAGTGGGGAGTAAAAACGTGAGCCAGCCCTCCTCCCCCCCACACTAACTGGAACACATTTAATCGGTTACAGAATTTCTAACCAAACAAAAAATTGATTCGTTGGAAACTCCTCGTGACACAGAGACTTCCCTCTCTTTTTGTCCCGTCAGCGCTGTTAGCGAGGATGGTATGGAAGCTGTTGCACTTGCATTGTGTCTCACCGGAATGTAACACAAGCCACTCGAGGCCCTGCCAGTGCGTGCCCTGTTCATGCTGAGCCTGCGGCAGCAGGTAGCAAAGCTGGGGCGACCTGGGAGAATCCAGCAGCGTTTGTGGATGGTGCGGCACCAGGATCCTCCTGGAAAAGCCCTCTGCCTTCTTTGACTGCGAGTTTTGGGCTAATGTTCCTGGAGGGTGGATTTCTGGCAATGTCTAACATTACCTGTTTCGGTAATGATGGGCTGTTCGTGGGATTCGATGATTCTTTAGTAACTTTCTCTTGCATTTCTTGCCACTTTTCACAGTAGTAAATATAACCCCCCTTTGCGCTCCACCCCCACTAGGTGAGGTGTGGAAAGTAACTTTTAAGGTGATGCCACTCCTCAGTGTAAAAGGATTTCGGTTTGTGCTACTGTTCTTTTGACTAAAATCTCTGAAATTACTCAGGATTTCTTCTTCCATACTTTCGGGGTATCGTATTTAGAGACTGATTCCCCCACCTTCCGCCACCCCTCCAGCTATGAAATATACAGTCAGATGGTGAGTAAGAACATAAGAACGGCCATACTGGGTCAGACCAAAGGTCCATCCAGCCCAGTATCTTGTCTACCGACAGTGGCCAATGCCAGGTGCCCCAGAGGGAGTGAACTTAACAGGTAATGATCTAGTGATCTCTCTCCTGCCATCCATCTCCACCCTCTGACAAACAGAGGCTAGGGACACCATTCCTTACCCATCCTGGCTAATAGCCATTAATGGACTTAACCTCCATGAATTTATCCAGTTCTCTTTTTAAACCCTGTTATAGTCCTAGCCTTCACAGCCTCCTCAGGCAAGGAGTTCCACAGATTGGCTGAGTGAAGAAGAACTTCCTTTTATTTGTTTTAAACCTGCTAACCATTAATTTAATTTGGTGGCCCCTAGTTCTTATATTATGGGAACAAATAAATAACTTTTCCTTATTCACTTTCTCCACACCACTCATGACTTTATGTACCTCTGTGATGCAATGAGTAGGACCTTATTGCTGGAATAGTCAATGGGGGAGGAAAATCGAGGACTTACGGTACTACTCAATGGAAGTAGGGGCGACAGAATCACTGTGGATACAGAACATAAGAACGGTCATACTGGGTCAGACCAATGGTCCTTTGAGCACAGGATCCTGTCTCTGACAGCGGTCAGTGCCAGTTGGAGGTTTAGGGTCACCCAGAGCATGAGGTAACATCCCTCACCCTTCTGGCTAGTAGCCATTGATGGACCTATCCTCCATGAACCTGTCTAATTTGTTTGCATCCATTAATAATAAAGAGAGTGCTATTTAAACAAGGCATGCCACATTCTGAAATTGACTTCTCTGTGTATTTTTTCTTCTTCTTGTATGTACACAACCAAAGCATCTCTTGCCTATGAGAAGTGGGTTTCCAGAGGCCTGTCTTTGACAATTGTTTGTTGGCTTTGTGTTGGCTGTCCTGTTTTGATTGTCCTAGAATACAGCACCTGTTGCCAAAGCAAGGCTCTTTGTCCTTGAGAATAACCCAGCCAATGGATATTTTGGCACTCAACGGATTTTGCTTTTTTCCTATAGCTTATGAATAGGCCATTAAAATGATGCTTTAATGTTGTAGATGCAATAGGCTTCTCAGGTTCTAGGGTTACAGGGATGTATGCATACTGATATTTATTGGATGCCATCAGTATGCTTGGTAACACAAGCTCTTTGGCAAAGAGTCCCCTGTTCTTTGCAAACAACTTGCTTCAGACCGGACAAACTCACCACACCAAACACAGCTTGCACAGTATCTTTCCATAGAAAGTAACATGTAAGGGGTCTATAGAAAGCTTGTAACTTGCCAAGATTCAAAATCATTGCGAGATATATGTACAGGTAATGTATTTCTACTGAAAGCATGCTTTATGGAAAAGCTACTTCCATAGCTAGGAAAGGTAACTTCTAGCAAATGTAGCCCCCGGTTCATGTGGTATGGGTTTGGTATCGTAACCACTTGTTTCCACCACTCCCCTGTTTCTAGTTAACTCTCAATTCGTTCTTTAAGAACTTCGCTATTGTTTGAAGTGTTCGTGTGACTTTTACAGAGTGGTGACTTCAGGTAAAACTAGTAAACTGGGGTATGCTCCTTTGGGGGCAGGGGATCTAAGATTTGAGTGGCCAGTTTCTGGGGCTGGATGTCCTAAAGGAACAATTCAAAGCGACTTCAGGACCGAGGTGCACCTAATGTTAACCCGCAAGGCAAAGGCAGGACTGGCGTAGACCCGAGGAGAGGGCTTGAGTGGCGAAGAGGCTGGTGGTGGTAGCCCTGCCCAGGATGGCTAGAGGCAGTGGGGTACGAAGGTGACTCGCAGACCTGGGTACCCCAAGAACCGTCCGCTCTGCAGAGCATAAGCGATGGTTCTAGTCCCAGAGAGCTCACAGTCCACTTAAACTGTCCATGCACGATATCCCCCCCACCCCACCTCCTACAGCCCTTCCTATGTAGTGTCACTTGCATTTGTGCAGGTGAGGGTTAGAGCCGAGAACTGTACGTTGTGAGAAACCAATACGTATTCAGAGGTTCTCCCTGGCTCTACCGCTGGATGTGACCTAGAGCCCTGTCCTCTTACCAGCCCACGTTGTCTCAAATGAAAAAATACGAGCACCCGCTTGGATTTGCTCGGTGCTAACTCAAACATCGGGTTGCAAAGGAGTGAGAGGACCTGCCGGGCTCTGAGCTCCTAGACCAGGGGCGGGCAAACTTTTTTTGGCCTGAGGGCCACCTTGGGTTTCCAAAATTGTATGGAGGGCCGGTTAGGGGAGGCTGTGCCTTCCCAAACAGCCAGTTGTGATCCGGCCCCCGCCCCCATCTGACCCCCCCCCCCCGCCCCCATTCTTGGCTCCTGATGGCTCCCCTGGGACTCCTGCCCCATCCAACCCCTCCCTGTCCCCTGACTGCCCCCTGCCGCCCCATCCAAGCCCTCCTCTCATTCTTGACTTCCACCCCCCCCCCACCCCCGGGACCCCTGCCCCATCCAACCACTCCTCCCTGACTGCCGCTAGAACCCCTGCCCCTGACTGCTGCCCCCCCACCCGCCGTCCCATCCAATCCCCCCTCCTTCCTGACTGCCCGCCCGGGACCCCTCCCCCATCCAACCCCCCTGTTCCCCGCCCTCTGACTGCCCCAACCCTTATCCACACCACCGCTCTCTGACCACCACCATCCTGAACTCCCCTGCCCTCTATCCGACCCCCTCGCTCCCTGCTCCCTGCCCCTTTACCGCGCTGCCTGGAGCACCGGCGGCTGGTGGAGCTGCAGCCGTGCCGTCCAGAGCACCAGGAGAGGCAGCCGCGCTGCCCAGCTGGAGCCAGCCATGCCGCCGTGCAGCACAGAGCGCCGGGTCAGGCCGGGCGCTGCAGCTGTGCTGCCCGGCAAGAGTTCGCCGCCCGGAGCATTGCGCCCATGGCACAGTGAGCTGAGGCTGAGGGGAGGGAGAACAGCAGGGGAGGGGCTGGGGCCTAGCCTCCTGGGCCAGGAGCTCAGGGGCCGGGCAGGAGGGTCCAGCGGGCTGTAGTTTGCCCTGAGCAGCTCTGCAAACAGCAACAGTGCAGGGAGGCTGTTTTATAGTTTTATCCCATATCTGCTCCCAATTAATTCTGTGTGTGTTGGGGTGGAGTCTCTTGTGATTTTGTTTCCCGTAGGCCTGCACAGCGTCTAGCACAACTCGGCCAGGGCTCCGGATTACCGCAGGACAATATTGTAGAACACTAATAGGATTCTACCTTTTGGGGGCAACTGGGAAGCAGCGCGATTTCAGTACAGCGAGGTTTCGTGTTTGCTTCTGTCCCCATCCCATCCGGGTTCTTGTATGTCTCCTCGAAGGAGCAAAAACTCAGATTCACTGAACTGACTTGTTCCTCCACTCCCCCAAAAGATGACTCCTGACTCCCCCTGCATTGCCTGGGTGCTGAGCTTACCCCTCCCTCCCCCTGCATTGCCTGCGTGCTGAGCTTACCCTTTGTGCCTTTGAGGAGGTGCTCCGGGAGCTCCACAGACTCTCTGCCCAGTCCTGTCGGATCTGTTCTGGCTCTCCAGATAAGCCAGTCTGACTCAATGCTCCCTTCTTAATCCGGCTCTCACTGGGGTACTTTTTGCTTGCCTATCGCTGCCGCTGTCACCTATTTAAGATAAAGCTTGTTTGTGTGGTACATGTGAAATGAGTGATTTCCGCTGACATGCAGCTGATTTCTCAGTGTATAATGCATTTTTAATCAGTCAGAGGAAGGCAGAGCGGCCTGGAAAAATGGCTGAGAGTCAAGAGGATGCAAGTTCTAGTCTTAGCTTGGCACTAACTTCCCGTGCGACTGTGGGGAAGTCGCTTTACCTCTCTGTGCCTCCTGGGGATAATGATACTGACCATGTACACATGCAGGGGGTGGAGAGGATTCATTAGCTTATTGTCTGGCCCGCATTACTGCAGTATCTGAGCAGCTCGCAATCCCGAATGTGACTGTCCTCCCGACACACCTGTGAGGCGTGGCAGTACCATCAGCCCCATCTTACAGATGCTCTGAACATGGGACGTGCTGCCTGGATGCTGGGTGAACCCTAAACGAGTAGGTGAACCCAGACTTGAGAGGTTGATGTGGAAACTCTGCTGCCTTTCACGCTGCTTGTCAGTGTGTCCGTCTGACTCCAACAGGCCTGAGAAATTGCCGTGTAAGTACCAGGCGCCCTTACGCGATGCGTTGGAAAAGATGGGGGACAAATAGGAGACTCCCAGCATATTGCCACTGCTGGTGTATTCCCACACGTAGGAACTGGACCGTACACACGGTAACATCCTCCAGGGCTGTCTCCTTGGACTGCCTCACCCTCTCCGGGGCGAGCCGCTTGCATGTAGTCTTGGCCCTTCCCCCTGCAGACGGGTCTTCCCTGCAGGGGCACGGTGACACCCTCTGTGTGGGTGTGCTAGACGAGTTTTTGCTGGGAGTGCAGGGTTCAAAGATGCTGCCTGGGACCCTGGCCCCTCTGCATTGACTCTGATCAGATTTCTGCGGCTTCCCATCTAAAGCAAGGGGATCCCTGCCTCTGAGGACCGCACTTGTAGGACACCCCACTGCTATAAAAGCTTTGCTGAGAAGCGGGGTGAGACTGTGTGGAGGGGTTAATGAGTGACTTGGTTTGGGGATCAGCTCTCCAAGAGATTGCTCTGGCTCGACTGTGCTCAGCCTTCGACTTTTTAAAGCCATCAAATGTTTTGGGCGTTGGTTGAAACGCCCTGACGGCATCACGTAGAATTCATTGGGATGTTGGTCGTACGTGCCCTGAACCGAACACGTCGCTTTACTGATGGGAATTTAATGACTTGTGTTTTTCATTCATTTTGACCAAAGCAACTCTTTCTTCTGTACTCGTCACCCAGAGTCTGTGTCTGCCTGACTCTACCCAGTGTTACAAAGAGACCATTCATACAGACTCAGTTTGGATGACAGCATTATGACACTTCTATTATCGTGTTACATCTTGTAATACACCAGAGTAAATTAACATTGGGGGCCCACGAATCAACACAAAGTGTGAAATCAACATGCTGTCTTGGAAACAAATGTACGAAAAACAGGAGATCTGGTAGGCAGAAGAGTCTAAGGACAACCCGCCATCCAGGGCAAGTTCTTAGTTTTAAGGTCACCTATATGATTTTGACCACATCTTCTTGGACCCTTAACAACCCGGTAACATTACGATGCTTTTCACCGAGGGATCCCAAAGCTCTTCACAAAGGAAGGGAATTATAATAATCCCCAAATAAGGAAACTGAGGCACAGTTATGACTGAGGGCAAGTTACTAGCGGCCAGGCGGGGAATAGCATTCTGATCTCCTGGCTCCCAGTCCAGTGCCCTATCTCCTGGCCACCACTCCACTAAGGAAGGAGAGAGTGAAGGCAAACTCCTCCCTGCTGCTGCCACTCACCTCCTCCAAAGCAGCCTTTGTGGGTGTGTTTTCTCCCTCGGGGATAGGTCCCCCGGGGTGGGCCTCTGACTGCAGAGTGCACAGCTGTCACCTGCACCTACCAATTACTGTTGTCCAACCCCGTCCTTCCCCCCTTCCTCAGCAACTGGATCTCCTACCAAGGAGCAGTTTCCTGTCCCCCAAGCACGTGCGAAGCCCGATAGTGCTGTATCTTGAACAGTGACTGCCTGTTGGAAGCACTTCCTGCGCTCCGCAAGGTCTGCCGCGGCTCAGCCACTGGGAGATTGGGTTGCTGGCGTTCGGCTGAATGACACGGGACTTCCTCTCCTGCAGACACCCGTCGAAGGACTGAGATGGGGTTAACTCCAGCACTGCAAGGAGACGGGGAGATGTCAAAGCAGGCTGTCAAACTCCTGACCGTGAGAATTTTTTTTTCCCCCTCCCTTGTGGCCTCGCTAATCAGTCTGCTCCTTAGACCTGTCATAATTTGTTTGAGTCAGCTCCCCTTGCTGGAAACTTCATCCCTGTTTCTGTTTCTAGTCGCTCCCTGGTCTGGCAGCTCAGCCACGTGGTTAACCCTGCCAGAGCCCCTTTTCGTGTGGCTTCCTTTAGGCACAGGTTGTCCTGGTGATATGCTCACTGCTTAGGGCAAGAGGCAAAGGGGCAGGGTGTCTGCAGAATCCAGCCGTTACCCTTTTCCTGCTTTTAAAGTAACTTCCCTGATCTCCTCCTCCTTCTGCTAGATGACTGGGATTGGTTACTGGGGAGTGTGGAATAACTTTACCTGGCATGTAAGGCTCTCCTCTCCAACCTTAGCTAATCCGTGCAACACCCTCGTGATGCACATATTTATTACTCATTTTTTACAAATGAGGAAACTGACTCAGAGGGTAAGTGGTTCACCCGGGAACACAGAGGTTCAAGGAGTAGAGCGATTAGAATCTCAGTACTCTTGGGCCCCAGACCGCTAGCAGCCAGCTCTGTTCCCAATGCAGGGTGTTCTTCAATGGGATTCCCGCGTCTCTGTCCCCCTCTTCCGAACGACCCTCCCATGATGGTGGTGGTCTCTCCAGAGCAGCCTTTTTGGAAAGCCGGGTCTCTAACTTGTAGGATTGGGGCTTGGGGTCCTTGTTTTTGGTGTGTTTCTGGTCACAGCTCCGTAGCTGCGGGTGGAAGTGTCAGTTGTGGAAACAGAGCTGCGGAGAGACCGTCTGGGCTTGGGGCCAGAAAATGGTCTATCAGGATTGGTTTCTTGACCTGTGTGTTCCTCCCCAGAAGAGGATGCCGCTTAGGGGAGCTAGCCACTTCGCTCAATGTGCAGAAGCTTAAACTTTGAGGTGGAGGGGTCCCGGGTCCAGCCCTGCTGGTGCCCCTCATACGGAGTGGGGTTCGTCAATGGATTTGGGTAGCATTATGAAATCTCCCTGATGGTTGCTATGAGACAGACGTTAACGGGTGTTTCAGGCCTTGGTTAGAGCACTTCCCGTATAAGTATTTACTAAACCAGAAGGGTCAACTGCAGCTCCCTGCGCCACCCCCAGCCAAGGAACTTGGGGCAACTTCTGGGGGGAGAAAAAAGCCAATGTAGAAAAGGCCTCCATGGCTTGATTATCCAGTACCGGTTAGGGTAGGGTCTTCTAATACCCCACTTCCCCATGGCCTTGATCTGCAATGAGTTCTGCCTGCCTGCACAGAATTTTCTTCAGGACTCACTTTTGTGACCTGTTTGAGGGATCCGGCTTGCAGGGAAAGCATTGTGAGCGCAGTTGTTTGTGGACCTGACTGGCTGGTGGGGGAAGGTGGCAGGATGGGTGTGTACATGCAGAGCAAATATTTGACATCTGCCTATTGCAAAAGTACACACCACCTGGCTACACCTCCGCTCCGGCTGGGTGTTCAGCCCCATTCTCTGCTAATCTGACAAGTGAGGTGTGCTGTGTGTGTGTGTGTGTGTGTGTGTCCCCCGCCCGCCCCATGTGAACCGAGCTGGAATCTTTTCTGAGCTGAAACGAACGCTGCACCTCAGTCGGAGAAATCAGGGCCTCTTAAATCCCCGGAGTCTGGTTCACGTACACAGCTGCAGTGCAATGGGGGTCATGCTCCGTCGCGCCACCGCCGATGCCCTTCTTTAGCGGGGTTCACGCAGCCCCGCTGCACTGCAGACTCCTTTGGCCGCCCACAGCTGAGCTTCGACGTTCACCTCAGTGGACTGTGGCCTGCTCTTCTCAAAGCTCTTTACAAAGACCAGCCAGTGATGGTGGTATGGGTGCCACAAGGAAGGACTCCTCCGTTTTTTGTTTGTTTTTTTTTTTGCAGATAGACTCACACGGCTACCCCTCGGAAACAGCTTGTACGGTTATCCTAGCGCTTCGCTTTGGTGCGTTTATGCTGGCCAGTGTGTTTGCTTGAGAGAGAGAGGTGGGACACGTGCAGTCCGTTATACACTAATATAACTTTAGGGTTTTTTGTTCTCTTTATGAACTACCTAGCAGCGTGATGAGCCGGCCACACCTGGAGCTGCTAGGTGCGATCACAATGCAATAGGGAATATGTGCTCTCTGCACTGTAATAATGCATGAAGAAGTGGAAGAGGGCCCTCTGGTCGCAAGTCATGTTTGTGTGTGAGGTTTTGGGGTTTTCTCGTACAGCAGTTAATGGTGATCTGAGGTATTTGGCCGAGGCTTCCTGGGGCTACTGCAATCTTAAATGTGTCCTTCCGCTTTACAGGCAGGGGCTTGCCATGCAACCTGTGAGACTTGGCCAAGATCAGAGGGGAGGGGGGAGTCGCTGGGCTGGGATTGCAACATAGAATTTCCTGGCTCCTGGCGCCCTGCTGTAGGTGTAGCCGGGACATGCTGGGTATTCACAGGACCCGCTGTGGGTGCTGATAGCCGACTATCACAGGCGTGGCATGCATGGGGTAGGAGAGGGTGAGGAAATCACCTCTAGCTTGTAACTCAGCAGCCGATCTCCCTCGGATCTCCCTCATGCTAAAGGCACTGAGATCATGAATATGTTCTGTCACACTCACACCTATATATAGGAGGCTAGTCCTACATCACTGTGTTCCCGGAGCTGTCTCTCTGTTGGTCTTGCCTTAAATTAGACTACAGGTTCTTCGGGACTCTCTTCATGTGTTTGACTCCCTCAACCCCCCGGTGTCAGGAGCTGTACAATCCTGATGGGGTGGCACCGTCCTACAGCTAAGCACCAAATGTCTCTTAGGAAGAGCAACTGCCCTGGGTTCCCTTCTGCATGGCTGGATTCGAAGCCAGTGGTTCCTGGGACCCCTCTTCCCCTCCCCCCCCCTTTGAGCGTGTATCGTTGGGCCTGCTAGCTAGTGGGGCCCATCTGGCTACTGCAGTGCAGCGGGTGTCTGTGGAAATCAGGTGTTAGCTGGCATGGCCCCATAGCTGCTATCTGTTCAAGGCTCGGCCTGGGGTCATAAGAGTCGCCATCTGTCTCCCAGGCTGGGTGTGCTCTTCTTGCGGGGGGGGGGGGGCCTTCCATGGCTCCAGAGTGGAGCCCCCAGGCATTGCAAAGCAACAGATGTGCTGCGCCCACTGAACCATCCCCCTCATTTCGGGAGGAGGGCCAGCAGCCCCAGTGCTCGTGAAAGGGTGCCCCATCCCCGGGGCCGGGAGAGGTGTGACGCTTGCCTTTCAGCTGGGGAGCCTCCTGGCAACGGTCCCCGAAGCTCATCTGCCCAGATGAGTTAGTTGTGTGGGGTGGAGCGCTCTCCTGGCCTGGGGCAATGAATGCCGCTGGCTGCCCCCTACTTTCCTGGCTAATGCTATACCCTGACCCAGGTGAGACAGTGAAGGAGGCAGTCCCTGTCTAGTCGCTGCAAGGACAACACGGAGCTTGCGGCACGACCCAGCCCGAAGACGGGAACGGCTGACTTCCAGAGACATGGTGGGGAGACCTCGTCTGGGCCGGGAGCCCCTAACCCACCAGTAACCATTCACTGCCACCTTACACCTGGAAGTCCGGCTTTTATGTGCTGGTGGGGTCTCCTTTTCAGGGGTCTAATGAGCCCTCCTCCAACTTCTGAAATGGAGATCGGTATGTAGCATGGCCGGCATACCACTAGTGAACCTCCCCTGCCAAGGATCCAAAGTCCCCGACCCTGCAGCACCCTCTCCGCCTGCTCCCCAAATGCCTGGACTAAAGATGGGCTTGGCAGGACAGCCATTGGGCTAATGAATCTGGGCTTCCGTGGATCGAGGCTGGGGGAAGCAAGTTCCAAAGACATTTTACTTTGACGCCCCGTCCCAGCCCTGCCGAAGGGAAGACCTGGATTTGTAGCAATTGCTCCCGTTGGTCACTTGCTCCATCCATGTGACGTTTTGAACCCTGCGCCCTCCGTGACATCCTGGGGGCGCTGCTAGAACTGTACATCAGCCTTGCTGGGTGGGCCTGGGTGCCCCAGCAGGGATAAAAGCTGTGGGTGGGTCTGAGGCTTGGCACAATTCTCCCTGAGAAACTGCCCTGGTATCCGAGAGGGGCGGAAGTAGCTGCGGATACCAGGGTGGTGAGACGGTGCAAGGAGCTGGCTCAGTGGTCTTCATGTGCAACTTCCCTGGATTTCTTTTTTCTTTTTTTTTAAGGAGCTCTCTGCAATTTTTGCTGTAATCACCCAACTTTTGGCAAGTTCCAGGCTTTCAAAAAACCAGTCCTGCTCCTGCTCCTGTTGAATTCAATATCCCGACTCCCCCGGTGCCTCTTTCTTGGAGGCTTTCTTTGCAGTTGAGAAGGGACCGGCTGACTGTCTGACGTGGAAAGCCATCTGCAGCTCTCAGCCCCTTCTGGATCTGACAGGCGCAGATCTAGACGTGGCAGGGGAGAGGATCAGTGTCTGTCGCACGTGCCGCATGCTTGCCTACCCCTTAGGCGGCTTACAAATATCTGCTGTATTTTGTTTGAATAAGTGTAGGCCAACAGCTATAAGAAACCTCTTCACAAGGAAGCCTGCCCAGTTCCCGAGGTTTGGTCTGAGCTCACACTAGGTTCATTGCGGCAGTGAGACCATAAAGATCTGTCTGCTCCGTGCTGCTTGGTAGGTGACCTTACATCCTTCTCTTCCATGGCTCTGAAGTTACCGCTCTGGGAATCCAGTGACCACTTCTGGACATGGGGCCAGAAAGAGAAGAGAAAAACTGATTGATCTGAGGGCTGATCAGTATCAAAATGGGGAGAAAATAGAGGGTTGGATATGTCTAACTTGCCCATTAGATAATAACCAAGCCAAGAATCTAGGGACTTTAGTGGAGGACTGTTTTTGTGGGATATCCTCCCGAGTGAGGTTCTGGAAGCAATGGATCAGTTAAAATGAGACTTAATGAATGCCCTGTGGGGAGTGGCCCTGGGCTGGCTTGCTGGGGGACCAGTGAGGTGGAATTCAATTGCCTGGGTTGTGCAGGAGGTCAGGCTTGGGGGGGTGGATTTAAACCCACGGTGCTTATTTACATGCAGAGCTGAGCCAGTGTACCTTTAAAGTTCTCTGGGACACTTTTTTTGGCTTAAACCGATTTTTTTTTGGTTTAACTTCAGCTGTGTCCCAATCAGCTGAAGCGAAACCAATCGGAACGCCCACGCATGGGTTTGTAGAGGTTTAACTAACCCAGTTGGATTAAACCAATGCAGGCTGGCGTAGACAAGGCCAATAAACTAATGTCTCTTCTAGTTTCCAATTTCCAAGACCGAATCCCGCTAGCCACAAAAATGATTCGGGGGTTGGAGAAATTGCCTTGCGGGGGGAGACTTTAGCTTATCAAAAAGATTGAGAAGATTACTTGATACACTAAGTACCCTCCTGGGGAGAAACTGATGGGTACCAAAGGTCTCATTAATCTAATGGTGAAGGGCCTAACAGGAACCAGTGGGAGAAGCTGAAGCCCTACAAATTCAGATTGGAAATAAGGCTCAGTTCTTTCAAGTGTGTTGATTTAACCATTAGAATAGCCTGCCAAGGGAAATGGTGGATGTACCCTCTCTCTATGTCTTCAGATCAAGGCTGGAGGGTTTTTTGGGAAGATGCTGTAGCCCCCCACAAGTCACTGGACTCGCTACAGGAGTAACTGGGTGAGAGTCCCTGGCTTGTGTTAGGCAACAGGTCAGCTTAGATGAGCTAATGGCCCCTTCTGGCATTCAGATCTAAGCACTGGAGCATCTGCAAAGCCTGGGGTCCTGGTGAATGTAAAGCTGGGGAGCCCGGAGATGTCTGCGTGATCCGAAATTGACAAGGAAACTGCCCTGCAAGCGGTTGGTGACTCAGAGAAACAGAGAGTGCCTGGCCCCGCTGAGCCTGTCACTTTGATAAATCTCAACTTTCCCACTCAGGGTTAGATAGGCTGAAAGGCAGCTGATAAGTCAGCCCCGCCCAGCCACTCACAAACAGCCTGCGAGGTGGAAAATGTGGGCTGTGCTGCTGGCCTGTGCTGGGTGGGGAGAGGCTGCTTCAGCTCGGATCAAGTTGAGGCAGGAAGATGTGAGTGGGGTTCGGCCATGAGCTAGCCAGGAATGTGGGGGTGGGGGCTGTCACGGAGTCCCTGGGCGATGCTCTGGAACTGCTCCCCATGAAGCCAGTCAGGACTCTGGGGCAGTCGCCTTTCTGGGAGCAGCCTGTCTTCAGGACACACAGCTCACACAGCTTCCACCTTCCTGGGTCTGACCTCGGAGCATTCAGCATCCTCTGCCCCTCCGTGCGCTTCCCCCAGCGAGTCTGCTCAGGCGGGGCTCCTGGGGAAGCCAGAGGGTCCTGCCCCCCAACTTCGCAGTCAGACGTGACTCTCAGCCAGCCAGTAAAACAGAAGGTTTATTAGATGACAGGAACATGGTCTAAAACAGAGCTTGCAGGTGCAGAGAACAGGACCCCTCAGCTGGGTCCATTTTGGGGGGCAGTGAGCCAGACAACCACGTCTGCCCTTCACTCCATATCCCAGCCAGCCCCCAACTGAAACTCCCTCCAGTCCCTCCTCCTCTGGGCTTTGTTCCTTTCCTGGGCCAGGAGGTCACCTGATTCCTTTGTTCTCCAACCCTTTAGCTCTCACCTTGCAGGGGGGAAGGGCCCAGGCCATCAGTTGCCAGGAAACAGGGTGTCGGCCATTCTCTGTGTCCAGACTCCTGCACACACATGCCCTCTAGGGCTCTGCAATGATCATACACCCTTACCCCACCATCTAGATACTTAAGAACTGCCTAGGGGAAACTGAGGCACCCGCACACTATTCAGAGGAAACATTAAGAACAGTCCCACTTCGTCACAGGGGCGCCCTGAGACGCACTGTGCCTCGGGCCACGCCAATGCCGCCCCATCAAAGCTGCTCTCACTGCAGTCGGTGGGTACGTCCGCCTTGCAAAAGGAAGAAAACCCACGGCAGCAAATCTCGGCGCACAGGTCAATGGGCTCAGGCTCATGCTGAGGGGTTGAAAATAGCCGCGGAGACTTTCCTACTCGGGCTGGAGCCTGGGCTCGGGGACCCTCCCTCCTCCCCGGGACAGAGTCCAAGCCTGAGCGTCTACGCCGCTATTCTTCAGTTGACCAGGGTTCAGAAGCATGCCGCCCCGGCTTTTGTTTTTGCATAGGTACCCGGTGCGGCTGCCTGGGTGTAGATCAGCCTTCACTGGGATTCCCATTCGTGAGCACATCCCCTTTGGTTTTCATGCCCTTGGCGTGGCCGAGCCCACAGCATCGAACGCGGCGTAGCTAGTGGAGACCCTTACAGATCATAGTTAAAATCAGAACCGAGAGTGAAATTCTAGGGAGAGGAAGGATGGCGCAGTGGTGAGTGGGCTCCCCTGGTACTTGGGAGACCAGGGTTTGATTCCTGGTTTGCCAGCAGGAGAGAAGCCCATAGTTTGTCACCTATGTAAGTGGCTGAGTGTCCATGCCTGAGCTGTCTGTGCTCAGCATGTCCTGCCTCTCTTACAGTATGTCTGCCCTACAGTGTGTGCATGGTCCCTCTGCTATGCAGGCCCAAATCCCGTGACCGTTCACACACGCAACCGAGGGGGTGCTGGGTTATCTCGGGGTACGGGTACAAGCCCGTGTCCTGCTGTAGCACGTCCCAGCCTGTCTGCTCTGCAGCGAGGCTGTAGCTAAAGCAGCGATGCTCATGTTCCGACAGGCCACCGCTGCTATCCCACGATTCCTGGGGCTTCTGTATTCCAGCCCCATATACACTACAAATACATCCATCATATCCATACTATCCATATGTATTAATTATCTGGTAGTGCCCCCAAGGCTCAATCATAAAACGGCATTCCTCAATCAAAGTCCCGGGCCCACCAGAAGGCTATATTGCTGGCTTATCTGGTGCAAAGACAGTAAGGTTCCAGGTCTGCGCTTATTCCTGGCCTTCTCATCACAAACTGAGGGCCCGGTAAGGTAGCAGTCTCTCTTGCCACAGACTCTGGTAATGCCCCGTCTCAGGCTAGAGCCGCTCTCCAGAGCGCAGCGTCTGTCTGCCTTGCAGTATGCACCCTTGCTGCTGTGAAGCCCTGGGTTTATTTAGTTGAACCTCTCCTTTCCCCCTCTGGTCTCCACCCTCCAATGCAGTTTGCTTTGTCCTCCTAAGTTCCCTGTTTGTCTAAGGAAATGGGAAGAGAGGCAGGGAGCCAGGGCTCTTATCTGAACGGGCCATCTAGCAATTGCACGTTCAGATTAAAAGCACCTGCTGCTTTCAGGAAACAAGCCGCCTTTCATGCAGCTTGGTCCCCGGTGCTGCCTGCCAGAGCAGCCCTGCACTGTGCCACTCCTGGGATGGCAGGGCAGAGGCAATCCCCCAGGGCACCGGGATTCTAGACTGCTTGGATCTTCACAGATCAGCTGCGGGTGAAGGAACCGGAGTAAGCTCTGGTGAACTCAGGAATCCATGAGCAACCGTGGATCTCCTGTGGACTGAGAAGTCCTGCAAAGCTCAGGCGTAAACCTCTCCTAACCTGGCCCGTTCCCCTAGGTTTTTCCCCTTCCTGTCTATAGGACTTCAGCTTAGCACGGAAGCCACAGCCTTGGCCTATGTCAGGCACAGTCATCTCTCTGTCTGGATTGGAGCAGAAGGATTTGGAGAGTCCTCTGCATGTGGATGACCGTGTCTCTTGCTGCTCCCCCCCGTCCATCCCCCGTCTCCCCCCCCAGTGGATCTCCATGCACGTGAAGTAAGAGGGGTGGCTAGTTGGAGCCCAGCAGGGACCCCCCCATAGGAGAGCCCTGTGAGGGAAGAGGACATCCCCACTGCACTGCTTTGGGTGCAGCCCACTCGCATGGGATCCCGCAGCAGGGAGCGGACCACAGCCGGTCAATGTCTCAAAAGCTTATGCTATCGGCAGGGACACTTTACCTTGGTCTGTCACTAGGAGGAAGCTGTGAGCCAGCGATAAGCATGTCAGCTGAGGAAACCAAAATGACTAATGGCTCATTCTTAGAGGGACCTCGTTCTTAGAGGACGGGGGCCCTGCATGTTCTGAATTGGGGCCCTCTGTCAGTGTTCGCCCAAAATCCTTCAGCCAAGGGTGTGCTAAACCAGGTGTGTGTGGGGGGGAGGTAGGAACTTCCTGTCCAACCAAGGTGGGTCTGGACCCTCTCGGACAGTGGGGAGGTTGGAGACAGGGCAGCAATGGGATGGGGGCTGAATTGCACAAGATGGCCAGAGATGACTCCCTCCATCTGTGTGCTTTTTGTCTCTCCGCCCGCCCTGCGGTTTAGAGGATTTAGTGCTGGGGAATTAGCTAGTAAAACTGATAAGGCTGCTGCGTATGCTTTGGGTTTTTGCAGATAGAAGGGAGGGCGGGATCACGTCGCCCTGGCGAAGGGGCTTTAAGACTTGCATCATGCACTCGTGTGTTCGAGGAAAGGTGGCTTTTTGACCTCCTGCTTGCCTCTGTTGGGCTCATTTTGAGATTCACCTTGAGCTTTGACAGATCCCTGTGGCTTAAAGGAACCTCTTGGATTCAGTCCCTTTTCTCTCTTGTTTTGAAGGCGCCACCACGTCGGTTAACTCCGAGCTCCTTGTGGCACGAGCCGACTCCAGCTCTATTGCAAAACAAAAAAACAAAAAAAACCAAACTCCAAATAAAATTAAATACGTGGGGCTGTGAGAAGCCAAAATAAACTCGCTGATGGCAGGGGACCAGAACAGCTGCCTGCTCATGGTGTATTGCAAGCTCCTGCCGCCGCTGTTCTCTGTTAAACACGGTGATGCCTGGGAGGGAGGGTGCTGCGTCGGGGCAAAACGTCGCTGCTGTTTGGGGTAGAAACTGGCATGGCCTCCTGTTCCTCTCCCCCTCCCCGTAAAGCCGGTTTCAGTATGAAATGGCGGGGGGTGGGGGATACTAGATCAGTGTCTCTCTTGCTTGTGGCTGTGTTGACAGGAAACGAGGCAGGAGGGCTGTGCCAAAAGGTGTAAAGTGCAGTGGGAGATGGAGCTGATCAGCAGGAGCCTGTCCAATCCCCTGCGTCTGAGGGTGACCAGAAATGTTCAGAGGGGGGTGCGGGCGGGCTGTTCTCATCCTGACGCTGTTTGCGGTGGCTTGTAGTTCTCAGCAGTATTACGTCACATATGGTTGGGGGCTGGCGAGGCCTACGGTGCTGCCATCGTGAATCTTCCCGTCTAGAGCCAACCTGAGCTTATTCTTATGTCCTGTCGCTTCCCCCCGAGCTAGTCAATAACTGAGATCCCGTGTCCCAAACACCTTTCTGCTTGCCCACGTGCATGGGCTATGCCGCTCCTTGTGGCTGGCTGGGAGAGGGAAGGACCATGGAGGCCCCAGATAAATTCAGGACTGTGGCTTGCAGGATGTGGGGAGCCATTCCAACCGGCCTGTCTGGGCTGGGCTTCGCCGCACAGAGACGCACAACCATGTCTCCAAGGTCCACGGCCAACCCCCCTGTTCCCTATTTGATGCAGGATTTAACGATAAACGCCTCTCCTCTTCAGCCTATCCCACCCCTCCTCTCTGCTAGTCCAGCACTAGACACTCCTGTCCCTCCCCATAACCTTATCTCTGCCAGCGCCCTAGGCTTGATCTGCTGCCCTGCGCCTCGGGGGGTGGGTCCCACCAGCCCACAAGGGGGCTGTAGATCGGAATGGAGGTGTATGACCTCCATGCAGCCCTACCCAGAATGATGTAGGGCAGCAGGGACTTGGCCCTCCGTTGCTGCCTCTAGAACGGCTTTCCTGATCTCTCTGCCTTGTTCCATATCACAGCTGAGATTCTGTTGTCGCTCTTGCCTGGTCGCGTCTCTGACGGGGTCCCCTGCGCGATCTCGCTCTCCGCCGCGTGCCCAGCGCCATACGGAGGGTGAACTGAGCTGATGCGCAGCTGACGACCCTGTGACCTTTTTATCTTCATGTTAGGCAGGAGCATGGCAGCTGGGTGAGTCTGGCTCTAACCCTGCAGTATTCTCTGAGCCTCTCCGGAGGTCCCTGCAGGCTGGTGAGCCTGCGTGTTCGGGCGTGGGGAGAGGAGTCGGGACAAACACCGGGCACCCCCTGAAAGGAACGTGTGGAGCGACTCCCCCCTGCCCCGCTTAGTGGAGAATGGCTAGGCAGATGTGACTGAGTCCGTCAGTCCTGGGTATTCTGCGAGCTGATCCGTAGCACGCTAGCATGTCCACGCCAGGTGAGGTACTGTAGGCTTTCTTCCACCTTGTGGCCAGTGATTCTGATGCGGGCAGCACCCTGGCTAAGTATCTTTCTCTACAGTACCGGTTGCTCTACTTCCTGGTGACCTGTGAGGTGGGGCCCAGAGCCCTGTTTCTCAATGAGATCTCCCTGGCAGAGTTTAGAAGGGCAGCCGACCAGTCCTTGGTATCCTAAAGGTTGAGAAACACTGGCCTAGAGGCGCATTCTGCATTTTAAACCATTTCATTTTGCGTTAACGAAGCACAAACCCAAGCCCTCTGTGGTTAAGCTTGGGGACGGATGCTTGCTCTGTCATCCCTTTAAAGTAGGACACCGTACAGGTTACCCTGGCTTTGCGTGCGAAGCGCAAGTTGTGCACAAGCAGCTCTGAGGGCCCCTGACCCATATCTGCAGTCATCTCTGCTGCTAACCCCTTGCTGCCATGGGCCTCCGGTTCACCTAGCTTCCCACCCAGCCAACACTCGGGCAAGAGAACCTTTGCAAAGGCGTGGAACCTGTAAGCCTCGGCAGGGATATGCTGCTTTCGGCTGGGAATGTGCTGTGCCTTAGATCGGCGTGGCGGGCTGACTCCGCTGGGCTGAGTAGGCCGGCATTCAGAAGCAGGGAAGGCTCCACCAGGTGGCAAAGGAGGTCACTGGATGTCCACTTCTGCATCTCTGTTGTACCCTACTGCACCCAGCAGAGCAATATTGGGTAGCTAACGTGATCAGTGGCTAACCCAGGCCTTTTTGTTCCTTGCTGACTCTCCCTCCAATGTACCCATCCTCTGTAAGGCAAATTGGCATTATTTACTCCTCTTACAGCTGCATATGTAACCATGCCTGGAGCTGCAAGATCTTTTGGCCTCCTACCAACTAGGTAATGGCATCCCCCTCTGCTGTCCATGCTGGCTCGTGGCTGGGATAGCCTCTTTAACTTGCCTGATCTTCTGAGGGGGGGAATGAATGACAACCCCATCCCCATCTTAAAAAAAAAAAAATGTACATGGCCTGCATCGGGCATGTTGCAGAAATGGCTTCTCTGCTAACAGTCTTACTCCCCTTGTTTAGCCTCTGACAGTCAATGTGAAAATGTTTAGGGTCCCATATATCTTTTGAGTATCTCTGCCTTTGGCAGCATTGCCAACGCCTAGAACTCACCAGCCCATGAGTCAGGCCCCCCAAAAGCACAGGATTAGGTTTAAAAAAAAAACCCCACGATATCTTGAATACACTTTGGATTCTTTATTCTTTGCCTTCTGGATTCGGCACCTTTAACTCAATTTGTGCTTTTTAGTTTTCTCCAGCAGCAAGGGCTTTTCAAGTGTTTTCTTTTTAATGAAAGCAGCGGGTCTCATGTTCCCACTTGATTTCAGGGACTGGAGCTCTTAGAAAAACACCAAATATCATGAGACTTGTGAGAGTTGGCGACGCTGTACCTCTTGGAAATGAGGCATGACACCCCATGGGAGAGACTTTACATCCTCCAGAACTGAAACAGTCTCCTGTCATCCTCATTCTGGATAGTGCTCTGTGATCTAGGTTCAGAGGACGTTTGTCTTGGCAATGGGGGCCAGACAGTTACCTATCACATCTGATTGCTGTAGTCTTGACTGGATTTACCCTGCCAGGGCAGTGCTGTTATCCCCGTTGTACAGCTGAGGGGAACTGAGACAGACTAAGTGACTTGCCCAAGGTCACACGGGAAGTCTGTAGCAGAGCATGGAATTGACGCTAGTTCGCTGGCAGTGCGCTAATCACTGAACCCATCCTTCCTGGGGATACGGGCCTGGGCCGTTGTCCCAGGTCATCTGCCGGGGATTGAATCCTAAATACTGGATCTAAAAACATGAGCTCTGCTGCTTGTGCCAAAGGGCTGGGTCCGGTGACTTAGATTGGGTAGCAGATTCTGAAAGCTGTGTGCGTGGTCCTGCCACTAGAGGGGGACAGAGCTGCGTGGGGCTAATGCGGGTTATGCGGTGCTTGCTAGAAAGGCAGGGGGATGCTGTGTTGGAAATGCAAAGCGGCATTCTGTGTAAAGCTGGGGGTCCCCCAGGTTCCCTGGAGAAGCTGCGTGGTGTGCTATTCCCTGCTGCTGTCTCTTCTGGTGTGGGACCCCTAATCGGGGGATCCCTGACTGCAAGGGGGCAGAGGGTTCCCCAAGCCATGCAGCTCATCCTTGTTGTGCTCTCTGCTGCTGCCGTAACCCTTCCGTGGAGGCAGAAGTCAGCCTCTGACTCTGCCTGAATGCTCAGCCTGCCTGTCCGGACAAGGCTGTTCCGAAGCTGAGCTCCCCTGCAATTCCCAGGCGGACGCGCTGATGGCGTCCAGGTTGCAGGTGAGGCTGTAAACGTGCGGTTCACCTTGACAACATGTCAACTGCTACCAGGGGTGACAAACACTCATCCTTTCTAGCCATCTGGTGCCACCGGGTACTGGGAAATGCAAGGCACCAAAGCCGTAATGTCAATATTGACGAGGCAGGCGGAAGCCCTGTGACCGGGGCGACGGCTGGCATGCATTGATTTGGTGGTTTTTCTTCCCTTGTCGGCAGGTTTCCGTTCTCCCTGGGAGACTTTCTCCTTGGGCCCATATCCCTTTGCGCCGGTTTGCTCTGAGAAGGGACAGTGGGCCCCTGAGTGATCACTTAAAGCACAGGGAGGAATCACAAGACTGGGGTATCTCTTCTGGCACCTGTCCAATAGTTTTTCTCCCTTAACCCCCAACCCCTTTCCCCTTTCTCTGCCCTCTGCACAAAGCCTCTAACTGTATTGGAACAAAACTGTGGCCACTTCAGCCTTGCAGCTTGAAGTTTTGAAAATCCTGCTCCAGAGGCACAGGTCTCTAGTGCTTGAGCTAAGGAGAATCTGTTCTCATTATAAGGCTCATGATGCACAGTGGGGAAGTTGCAATTCCATCCAGTAGAGAGCAGTGGTGTTTAGACTCCCAGCTGGCGGAGGCTTGAATCTTGGGACGCAAAGTGTGTCAAAGAACCCGAAGTAAGGGGGCCCAAAAACTATTAATGCAGGAAACGGAAAATTCTGGCGATGTTCGTTGCTTTAATGTAAATAACTTCCTGTAGCCTCGGTTTCATGAGTCGTTTTTGTTTTGGATGTAGATCCCTTTCAACACTGAAAGTGAAGGCTCAGCAAACTTATGGGGATCTTTGGGACTGAAATGTGACAATTCCTCAACATATGGCCTATTTGAGAGGTCTGCCTGCACCTATGAGCTCTGTGCTTTAGAATGTGAGCTACGGAAGTCCCTTGGAGAGGAGGCGGATTTACCCTCTGAGTTGTTGGTTGGGCTTTATAGTAAGGGCCCATTATAAGTTTATAAAGGGCTAATAAATGATTGATAGAGGGGTTAATATACAATAAGTCCAACAGGTCAATAAGCTGCTTATGACCATCTAGACTACATGCTCCAAGAACTAGATAAGTTCCCGGAGGATAGATCCATCAATGGCTATTAGCCAGGATGGGTAGGGATGGTGTCCCTAGCCTCTGTTAGCCAGAAGCTGGGAATGGGCGACAGGGGATGGATCACTTGATGATTCCCTCTGGGGCACTGTCGGAGGACAGGATACTGGGCTAGATGGACCTTTGGTCTGACCCAGTAGGGCCATTCTTATGTAGAAGCCTATTATACAACCTATCAATTAGTTTGTTTGTTAACCTGTTTGTAAACTCTAACTGGAACCTTAATATAAGTGTGGCCAAATCCTCATCAATCTGCTATCCACCCGCAGGCCATTCAGGCCTAGATGCCGCTCTCAGGGCAGCTTGGCCAGCGTGAGAGATTGCCAGGAGAGGCTATTAGCAATGTAGCACTCTGAGGATAGAGAGCGGCTGAAAAGGGGACGTTCGAAATGTGCGTTCCTTTGTTGGTCACTGTCAAGATGTTGAGAGCTCAGGTGCTCCTTCCCAACACAGCTCTGCTGTTAGTCTTGCCTGCTAGAGTCGTCCATGTGCGTCTGGTTCTTTGGGCTGGAGAGAGAAGGTTTTTTTTTTCCTTCTTGGGAAAAGCCTTTTCATCCCTGCTGCTTGGAGGGGAGAACAATTCCATTACGGTGAGATAGAGAAGATATCAGAGTCTCTTGCAGGGGTGGAGTGGGGGAAGCAAGGTCATGTGGTGTGATTGGCCATGCGGGGCCAATGCTGAGGATTCTGACTGGCCGCCCAGATGTCAGTACTGAAGGATTGTGCTTCGTTTCGGAAAACAGCCTTGCCCATGTCTGGTAACGCAAGTGTTTCAGATCAGAGGCCCCGGGGGAAGGGCCCCCAAATGGATCTCCAAGCCAGCATCAGCCAAGGTGACCATGCAACCAGGAGTTCCCGTCACGCCAAAGAACCATATTGTGCCACCTCGGATTTTAAAAATGATGTCAAGACCTTAATGCCACTCCGCAGCTGAGCTCCAGTAAGGCCGGAGCAATGTGCTGTGGTGACTCCGTGCGGCTGATGCCTTGGGGTTTTTTGTCTGAGTCACAGGAATAAGGATTCTGTTGAAAGACGAGGCAGGAGTGAAATAATCCATCCAGCAGTGGGGCTGAGTCTCTATGTCCGATAGAATTTGGCCATGTCTAAGGCCTTATCTCTGGTGGCCCAGCGAGTTCAAGTACAGTTCCAGATGTGTGGGACAGAGCTTGAGGCAGGGTGGCCAAGTGGAGAAGGGACTTGACTGGGAATCAGGAGACCTGGGTTCTACTCTACTAATCTGCTTTTGTGATCTTGGGTAAGTCCCTTCCCTTCTCTGTGCCTGTCCCTCTGTCCTGTGTTCAGATGGCATGTTCTCTGAGGGTATGTCTGCACTACCCCGGGCTCTGACTCTGGTTTGAGATCGAGCCCTCTTCTGTCCACACACAAATCAGTCTGACTCAGGGTGGGGTCCTAGGACCCTGCTAAAAGGGGTGGGTCGGAGCCAGAGTCCCACTGTCCCTCAGGTCCAATCCCTGTTACTTTGCAATGTGGACGCAGCTCAAGCTGCGGCCCCAAGTCAGAAAGTCTGCGTAGTGCAATACGGACGCGTTAGCACGGCTGCGAGACTCAGGTTTACAATGCAGTGTGAACCCCCAAACATGGCTTGGAAACCCCACGCCCCGCAACCTAGACTCTGTGTGCCGTGTAGACCTACTCTGGAAGGCAGTGGCTATACATGCCCCGGCTGAGACTGGGGCTCTGTTGCGCCTGTGGATGCTAGTGCTATATAACTAACAGACTGCAGTGCAGCTCGTCTGGCCACTCCCAAGTCGCAGGTTTTGCAGGAACAGGAGCTTGCCCGGGGCTTGGGGTGGGCACGGAGCACACGCAGGTGCAGCATTGGAGGGGTGCTGGGGCGTGCAGCCACATGGGGGGTAGAGGTCCAGGGGAAGAGTACGACAGCCTTGCATCTCCACCCTCCCAATTCCTCCCACGCGCTGGGGGGATTAGAGATAGGGTTGCCATCCGTCAGGTTTTCACCTGGACAGTCCAGGTTTCAGCTTGTGTCCAGGTGCCGTTTAACAAGCCCCGATGTCCGTTTTTTTAAATCTTGGGGGGCAGAGGCGGGGCCTTGGGGGGGCAGAGGTGGCAACCCTAGAGAAGAAGGTTGAATAAGCCTGTACCGGCTTTTGTGACGTGCGCTGGAGTAGGGGCAGGCAAATGGCCACCGGCTGACCCGGGAGATGTCCCCTCCAGCTGGCCTAGAACCCACGGCCCGCAGTAACTGCAGCTGGTTACGGAAGGAAAGGTCCAAACTGGCCGCTGTTCTCTGGTGCCCTTTGGCCAGCTGGGGGCTCGTTCTTCTCTGGCATCTCTTGGGCTCGGGAGTCCAAGCCTTTTCCTTCAGCGTGCAAGCTATTGACGTAGGAACGCACCCGTCTGAGCTGCCAAGCCTCGGAGCTGTCGAACAGGCTCTGCCAGCCAGGGAAGCCCGGGTGTGAGCCAGGGCCCGGTCCGGATGTGTGAGTGTAGGTGCCTGGACATGTCTTTTCTGGGTGGTGCTTGCTGTGTGCCGTGCAGCACGCCCCCACCGCTCCAAGGAGGAGCCTCGGCGGGCGAGAGCTGCGGAGCCGAGAGCAGAGCGGGGGCCCAGCTGCACCATGGTATCGCAGCGCCGCGGCGGGGAGCGTATGGTAAGACCCGAACTCGCTGTGCTTCAGCCCTGGGAGCACCCTGGAGGCATGACAGCCTCTAGGAAACAGACACAGGCGCCCCCAGGGTTAGGGTTCAGCCCCCACAGAGCAGCTCCGTTCAGGTTCCTGTGGAAGCTGCATGTCGGATGCTGGCTTGAGGGCTGCCTCTCCTTGTCATGCTGGCCTGGCTAGGCGTGGGCGCTATTGCCATGAAAGGGTCGAGGGGACCTGGGCATGGTCCTGTTTCTAATCAGACCCCACCTCTAAATGTTGTGTGTGAAGGAGGGAAATTTAAAAATGGATGTGAGGCAGTGTGGCCTAGTGGATAGCGTGCTGACCTGCTGGGTGGCCTTGGGTTAGTCACATGACTCTTGTGCCACAGTTTCCCTATCTGTAAAATGGGCATGATAGTGACCTTTGAGATCTCATGAGCACTACATCAAAGACTATTTGTGGAAGAAAATCTAAATTTTGCCAGCAGGCAGGGTGCTCTAGGGATGATCCTCCCCTGAGGCTTTTATGCAACATGGGGGATGTCCCCACCCAGCACTCTTCCTCCCTGTCACCCCCAACGCTTTTGTCTTGACATCAGGGTCATGTGTAGCATTTTACAGCACTTTACAGTGATTTTCTTTAACTATATAGAGACACTATCTCATTAAACCTCCCAGCCTCCCTGGTAGGCAGTGGTGGTCCCACTTTGGGGATGGGGAAACTGAGGCACAGGCAAAGTGACTTGCTCTAGATCAGTGGCGGAGCTAGGATTAGAACTGGGGGCCTCCTGACTGCAGCCCTAGACCCATTCTGTCCACGCCGCTTTGCTCAGGAGTTGCCCCTTTTTCCCCTGCCCCGTGTTCTGGGTGGGATGAGGCTCAGTGGCTCGGTTACGACTCTGGAGGGAGGGGGATGGCTGAGTGTCTGTGTGCCAGGGTAGTGCTGACTTGACCTTTGGGGCCCCGGTGCCCTGCTCCTCCCAAAGAAACTAGGGAAATAAAATCAGAGTAAAGCGAATGTGTTCAGGGCGGCCACTCACGCCTTCCCGGACTCCTGGCTGTTCTGTACCTCTGGGAGCCACCTCGCACGCGAGGCCATGCCATGCAGAGCACGCCGCTCCGCCCCCACCGACGTGACCTTGTACGCACTGGGCAGGCAAGGCCACGCTGGAGCAGCGCACGCTGCAAAACGGTGACCCATGGGTGGGATTAAAAGCGCCTCTGGTTTTGTTTCAGTGCCAGCCGGGGAACAAAGTTTAAAAACAGGCCTGTCCGGCTTAAAACCGCACGAAGGGCCTGCCTGCTGTCCGTCTGTAAGCGTTCGGACTCACCCGGCGGCACCTCCTGCTGGTCGTCCTCAGGAATTAGCTCGATTTCTGGCCAGAGCGCCCTCCGCAGGCCAGTGATCCGCCTTACCACTGGCCCCTGGTCCCTCCCAGGGCCTGGTGCCCTTGCCTTGGGTGCTGCCCCCCTGGCAGTACGCCCACTCCCTGGGTCTCCCCACCCCGGGGAACCCTCACCCGCTATTGCCACATCGCCTCAGTCGTGGCTACTGGCGGTCACCGTGCCCTGGGGCGGACTGCAGTGTAAAAGCCAATCATCACAGGCAAGAAGGGGTTTGGACTGGCTGCCTTTACCCACCCTCAGGCTGCCCCTCTGCAACCCCAATACCTATATGGGCCTGGGACGTTGCTAGCCTAGGGCTTCTCAGCTCCTGTGGCCTTTCCCCAGCCCTGCCTCACTCTAGGTCCCCGGGTGAGTTCCCCCACAGCCAGGCCTGTCTCTCTCCAGCCAGAGACTGCCTGAGTTTCAGGCTCCCAATCTTTACAAGGGCCAGCTGGGCCCTAATTGGGGCGTGGCCCAGCTGTGGCTACTTCCTGAATCAGCCCAGCTTCTAGCCCACAGCCCCAGTCTGCTCCAAGGGCTGGCTTTCCAGCCCTGCAGGGCAAGAGCGGGTGACCACCCCGCTACACCATCCTTCTGTCCTCCCCGCCGCTACACCGCGCTGGCAGTTGTTACTCCAGGCCTGCCCTCGACCACCAGACGCAGCGGTTAGGGTGCGCTAGCTTGTCCCGTCTACACTGAAGGAGGCCAGACATGGATGCAACCATGTCCTCTTCCAGGGGCCAACCAGAACATCCAGCCTAGAGCGGCCTCTCGGGAAGGGGGCGATGGCTGGGCCTTTCCAACCTCTTGCTGAAGTCGGTGCCAGCTTCTTCACTCTGCTGCTCAGCTGGCGTAGCCCCTAAGCCTTGTTGTGAGGGGGGGGACTAAAAAGGAGTCCACAGCTGCTGTTAGCCGCTGTCCTTTGGTGTACCGGAGGCTGCCGCTCCCCCTGCGGTAGGAGTCTCGGACGGGGAGCAGGCTTTTTTTGTAGCCTGTCCCCTGTAGCAGGTCTTCTTTCCACCTCTCTTAACTTGAGGGAGAAGGAGACTGAGATACAAACCCCTCTGGGGATTTCAGGGTTAATTCAGCCATTGCCTGAGTCTGACCAGTCACTGTTGGCGCTGAATTTTATATACAGGGAGTGCACCTGCTGCTGGGGAGGCGCTAAAACTGGGGCTGGCCAAAGGCAGCCAGGGGTCGGGGTAGCCGGGGGGGTTATGGAGAATGCAAGTCCTAGGATTTGATAACTCCATCTGGATCTGAATGTATTGAAGAGGTGGGTGGAATGGATCCATGTTCTTGAAGTTCGACACAAGGGACCTGTACGATCATCTAGTGAGCCTGACCTCCTGGATGACACAGGCCAGAAAATCTCACCCAGGGCTTCCTGCCTAGAGGCTGGTAGCTCGTGTTTGAACGAGACTAGATCTTTTTAAATAGCTGTGTGCGAATCGGGTCGGGCCCCTTGGTAGGCAAGGCGCCAGCGAAGCCCTGTGCTGTGCCAAGCTGTAAGGGGGAGACATGATTTCTGTGCTTTGGAAGATTGTGGCGTGGGAGAGAGCGTTTGTTTTGGTAAAGGGGGTCTTCTTGAAAGACGGTGCACTCCAAATATAGATACTGTCGGACACTGTGGCTTTGACCCTAATGCTAAGAGAGCAATTGTGTCTGCTTCGATGCTGAGAATGAACACACACCTGGTCAGCGGCACCCCTCATTTATCCTGCACACGGAAAGAGCCTCTAAGAAACCTGGGCTTAATCTAGAACTTAAAACATACTCCAGATCTTCACCCTGGCCTGGAGACTTAGTCAAAAGACGGAAGGCCAGGGCCTCATCTAGCGCCAATTTCAATAGCTCCCTGAAGGCCAGCACCTACATTGAAATTCTGGAACCACTGAAGCTAACAGAATGGGCTAGTCTGTGTTCTAAGAAGTACAGAGCCATTCTGCAGCTAGTGATGCTAACAGCAAAGTTGTTTCACTTTTGACCATGATGGGATTTGACCCGGTTCTCCCAAGGTAACATCCTGCTGCCCCTTCTCCTGCAGTTTGTCTCGACTCTAGAGCATTTGGTCCTGTTCTCACTCCAGCTGAGTACCAAGGGCGGCATTAGGATAAAGCACAGATGTTTGTGTAATGTCCAGAGCAGTAGTTAGGTCAAGGACCACTAACTTTAGACAGACCCACTGCACTGCAAGCTGTCTAGCCTTGTTTGATTTTTTTTTAAGCACTATAATAACTAATATCTAGCTCTTACCTGTTGCTTTTTACCCAGAGACCTAAAAGAGCTTTCCAAAGGTTGGTATCCCTATCTCCATTTTACAGATGGGGAAACTGAGGCATGGGGCAGGGAAGTGACTTGCCCAGGGAGGGGAGAGGTCAAACCAGAAACTCAGGTGTCCTGTGCCCCAGTGCTGTATCCACTAGTCACACTGCATCCCATGGATTCCCTTTTCCGTTTTGCCTGTAAATCAGACTGAAATGTTAAAAGTCCATCCATGACCACGCTGACTATCTCAGGCAGTTGATCACTCCCCCGCTATGGGCTCCCCCAACCCGTGTCTGGCTCTGTCTAGAATCGCAGCTGTCTTGCAGGCTGAATGAGCTGCGTAGGATGGGTTAAACACCTGAATACAAACCAACTCCGCCAAAACACAAACGACTGAGCCAGGCAGCAAAAGGGTTATCTGAATGGGAGCCAAGAACCGAAGTTCTGTCGGAGCTGGGAGCAATCTGTGCCGTGGATGAGAAGGCTGAGAAGCAGATGACTCAGCCTTCATATCCTGCCTTGTCAAGATGATTGCATTTGAATACAGGTGGACAGCTTCTCTTTCTTTGCCACCCTCCTTCCCTTTCCAGGAAACACGCACCCGTTCATTGCCGCACCTGTCACCCTGTGATTCATCCTGGCCAAGGGAATCCTGGTGCGGTTTATCAAGGAAGCAGTCACGGCAGCTGCTCGCTGGCTATTAGTCACTATTTAGAAGTCCAGGCTCTGATCCCTCAGCTGTTTAAGAATCCTCCTGCGTCCTCATGCAAACAGGGCAGGAGATGTGGCTTGGCAGTCAGGGCTAAAGCCTTGCCTATCCACCTTCTGCATTGTCAATCCCCCAGCACCGCTGTGAGGGTCTGTCCTCACTGCAGTGAGGCCAGGCTGTCACCCACCTAGCCCTCCTCCTGTCTGCACACAAACCTCCCATGCGAATCTGGTGCTTTCAACTTGGGCTAGCTGGCCCAGCAGGGTTAGAGCCCAGGTGCCGCTTTGCAGTGTGGACGCAGGTGAAATCTCTGTGGGTGGGGGGGTTGATAGTCCTCCAAAGCCTTCCCCCAGTGTGCCCAGAAGGACAGATGAGGTCTCCCACAAATCATTGGGTGAGCGACTTAGCTTAGTGCAGCATAAAGAACCATGGGATATGCCCCAGAAATGCTAGCGAGAGAGACAGAGCCTGGCACCAGTGAGGATGTGATAACGCACGGAGGGCTTTGCAGTGGGGCTGCTCATGCCCAGGCTAGACTGGCCCGCGTGCCGATCAGCTGGGCTAGCTCTGCTGTGAAGACTCACCCTAGGGGAGAGTGAGAGTCCCTTCCAGTTGCATCTACTTCAATGGAAGTTCTTATTTAATATTTATATTGGGGGTAGCACTGGGTCAGGCCCCTGTTCTGCTAGGCGCTTTACAAATGCCCTGCCCCAAAAAGCTTGCTGCTTGAGCTTCACGGAGGGATTGAGATCTAGTGGCAAGAGCAAGTGGGACTGGCTGTCATTCTGATTCTACCACTTACCATGCAACCTTGGCCAAGTCTAACCTCTGCATCAGTTTCTCCATCTGTAGAATGAGGATGATTAAGACCTGCTTCATACTTAAATGTCACAGCATCCGGTATATAGAACATAGAAATGTAGTTTTCCAAAGTTCTCAAGACGTTAATTTAACCAGCTGCTTTTATATTTGATGGCATTCAAGTGCCTTTACGTTGTACAAATGGCTCATGGCATTTTATGACTCTGACAAGCAGTGTCGATTTAAAAGTAAAACAAGGTTGGTGTATTCTGGTTGCAGACTCTGCCTGGGATCTGAAAGTCAAGCTGGGCTCCTTCTGGCAAGCACAACACCCAGCAAGAAGGAATCAGTGACTGGAACTTAATTAACACTCCACTCCGTGCATGAGGTGGATTAGAACCCAGCTCTCTCTCCTTTTATGCCTAACAGCCATAAAAATGTTTTGCTGTCTAGAACTGGCAGACACTCCTTCGCTGGCCGCAAAGGAGACCTTTGTATTTGGTCCCTTTTCTGACTGTAAGCGCCTTCCAGTTAAGCGTGATGTCTTTAAAATTGGCTTAGCCACTGGCTCTTCTGTATAATCAATTGTCATGCTTCAGGGCATCAAGCAATTGTCACAGCGGTCAGGCAGGCTTGCGGCAGCATTGCACAGCTGGCCAGGTGTGTTGTGGGGTTTATTCACATCAGGTGTTGGTCACTGTAGGAGGCTGCTTGACTGATCCAAATCTGGTACAGCGAATCCTGTGTGATAAAATAGTGCCAGGTAACCCCCTGGTGACACTGTTGTTGCTCTGAGTGCCAGTCCTGGGAGGGCCTCAGCACCCTCCCTTCCTATTGACTTGAATGCTGTATCCTATTGCCCGATTACTGCAAGGTGCATTCTAAAGAGGTCCAACAGGCTCATTCTAAGGCCCGCGTTAGGGTCCTAGGAGCTCCCTCCCCTTCTAGAATCCCACCTCTCATTATGGCTTTTCCGGCTCCACTGGGGCTGTTACCAGGGAGCTGGATGGAGGATAATCTTCCCTCCAGCTTCCCCACCGTTGCCAAACTGCAGGGTGTGAGCCGCCTGCTGGTAAGCTGTGCCCTGGGCAGGCACTCCCAGGGCAGGTTGATTGAACCACCTCTTCTTGCCCAATATCCTGAGCAGAAAGGGATTGCAAAACCCTCACTGCAGAGTGGGAAGCTTTCGGGGCCCTCTGCAAATTCTTCCTCCTGTTGTTGGCTTGGGGCTGTTGGCTTGTCACTCGTTTCCTTTTCTCCTGCCAGCTGGTTATTCAGGGTTGTTCTGGCTATGCATGGAGAGATGCAGGGGCCAGTGCTGCCACAAACAGGGGAGCAGTTGGGGCAGCTTGGGAACCTTCCCCTGGACTGAGAAGGACCTGAGATCAGAACCATCCTGTGCACTGAAGATCCCTGAACTTTGGGAATGATTGGCAAAAGGGTTGGGCTCACCTCTAGTGCAGAGATTCATAGATTATAAAGGCAAAAGGGACGCCTGTGATCACCTGACCTGTACAGCACCGGCCGTGGGACTTCCCTGAATTAATTCCTGTTTGAACCAGAACCAAGCTTTCAGAAAAACAGCCAGCCTTGATGTAAAAATTGCCAGAGCTGGGGGATTCACCACAACCCTCAGGCAGCTGTTCCAGTCAACTAGACACGGGCTTAATGTCTCTGCGGAACACCGGTTCTGAGTTCAAGATCATGTTCTCCTTAAAGGTGGAATTCAGCACCTCTAGAAGACGATCAAATACAAATGGAGGGTGGAGGTGGACAGAAGAGAAACAGAAGGCACGGGAAAGATCAGACTACCTTAACCTGGGCACTGCCAAACTGAGGTTTCTCCAGTGGATCTATGTCCACCTCCTCCAGCCGCTGACAAAGCAGTAAGTGGGTGCGTGGTGAACTGTTTTGTACTTCCCCCTTTTTTCTTACTGTGCTCCCCTGGTGTGTGAGTTGCACCGGCATGAGTTCCTTCGTGCTCACTGAGATTCAGAGGCTGAACTTTGTGGTGCGATGTGCACGTGTGAGAGTTACATGTGGCTCTGTATATAGGAGCCCTACGGTTGGTGTAACCTGCTGGAAGAAGGTAGAAAAGTCCTATCAAAAACGTTAACCTTTCTAGGGCGTCCTTTCTAGCCCCGCTGTAGAATTCAGTAGGGAATTCTATCCCTGGTGTGTTAGAAGCCTATCGGATGACTCTAACCTATTTAAAAAACAATCGTTCTGTATGGTTTCAGAGTAACAGCCGTGTTAGTCTGTATTCGCAAAAAGAAAAGGAGTACTTGTGGCACCTTAGAGACTAACCAATTTATTTGAGCATGAGCTTTCGTGAGCTACAGCTTACTTCATCGGATGCATACCGTGGAAACTGCAGCAGACTTTATATATACACAGAGAATATGAAACAATACCTCCTCCCACCCCACTGTCCTGCTGGTTCTGTAGGCTTTTAGTGTAAATGGCATCATTCTCCCTTACCTTGGTTCCACAGGTCACGCCATCTTGGACTCCCCGCTGCATTTGGTCCACCTTCTGCGTTCCCGTCACCAATGGGAACCTGGCATCTTTTGCTCCTGGAGTCTCCTGGCTGAATTTTAGTGCATAGGAAGTAGTTTGATGTACTTGCCAAGTGTCACCTGGCTGTGAATCTTTCTCTGACACGTTACTACGTTTGGGGCCTGGTTCTCGTCTTGCCACCGGTGTATATCGCACGCTGGCGAGCCTGCCCTTAGTCTCCCGACGCAGGCTTGTCCAGAAGGGGTTCCCATGGCTGGCAGCCTATAAGTGGGGCCAGGAGGCCCTAGGGGCCTGTTTCTGGTTAGTTTGGGACAGCATTGTGCCGGAGGAGAGCGTAGGAAGGGAAGGTGCGGTGGCTGAGGATTAAGCGGAGCTGGCTGAGCCTCCACCGTAGACCAGCAGAAGGGGCTGCAGCTCAGGAGTGAGGTTCATGGGTAGAACTGGCGGCATGGGAAAGCCCAGGCCTGGGAACAGCAAGAGTTCCTGGGGCCCCAGCTTGAGGTTCGCACAGCAGAGCTGTGGTGGGGGGGATACAGCATTGCTCCAGTAGGGGGCGCTGCAGGGCAGGAGCCAGGGCTGCTGATGTGCTGATTGGGAGGTGTGGGATTGTGATGCTCTGGATGCCCTCTGGGGGAGCTTGTGTGGACTCAGTGAACCCGAAGTGAAGGGCCTCCCGTCCCTGGAGTCGCTCCATCAAGGTTGGCAGAGCTGGCCCCCGGGATGGACCTGCCCCAGTAGCCTTAGAGATGTGGCTGGGAAGGGACAAGCTGATGCTGCTCTGAGACCCACCAGTGTCCCCTTCTTGGGGCTGCCAAGCGGGCCAGGATCTTGGCTGGTGCTGGGTGCCCCTTTGTTGCTGAGTGAGGGTTAGAAGCAAGTGCCTCTTGGAGACCCAGCCTGTCCCCCGGCCAGTGTGGCTCTGCGGGAGGAAGTGTCGCTGATGTTTCTAGTGACTTGGCATTTCCTGACTCTCTCTTTACACAACGCTTTTTTTTTTTTAAAGTCACTTTCTTGTTTTGCTGCTTTCCGCGCTCACGTTCTCCCTCCCCCGCCCCTTCCCGGAGCGTCGCCGACCTTCGCTGGGGCCGCACACGCTGCCGGCGGCTCTGCTCTCGGCACGTCGCCTGCATGCTAGATTTGGCTTAGCCCTTGGCTGATGATGGAGCTGCCAGGCTGTCAGATGGGATCTCCGGCCGTTGCCTGCCAGGTAACACCTGCACACTGTCTTTCAGGTAGCTGTGGCCCCAGCTTGGATGGCATGCAGGTGGTAGCCCGCTGCCTTGCGTCGGGGGGTTTGTCTGTGCAGGCTAGGTGGGCGTCTGCCTCTGATCTAGCGCTTGCAGATGTTTGGGACGTTACAGGAAACAAGCTCTGTGTTTGGGGTGTGAAAAACAAGCTAGTAAATACAACTTCCACTTGCTGTCTCCGCAGTGCTGGGCAAGTCGATCGATCGCTTGTAGCAGGAGGGAGGCTAGCACGTGTCACGTGTGTGAGAGCTTTTACCGGTCCAGTCTTTGGGCCTGATCCAGCCAGGTGCTGGGCACTCCCTTTGAGAGTGCTGTGCCCCTGGCAGGATCAGGCCCTTTTGAGGACAGCGTCTCTTACACCTGCTGGTCCTGCTAGGCTGTCCCGGGGAGAGGAGCCCTGTCATTTGGAGCTAGCCTGGGCTCCTGGCATCTCTTCCTGTGGCGAGCAGCGAGTGTATGAAGAGGTGCTGTGATAGGAAGGAGGATAGACCAGGCATTTGAGGAATATCTAAAGGGTGTATCTAATCCCCTCTTTGCCTTCCTGGGAAAGCCCTGTAGACTCTTACAGGGAGCACTCTGAAAAGCTGTCGGTTGAAACAGAGTGAAATCCTTGCTCTAGGGACTTTCGCCACCCTGCGGAATGATAAGAGTCTGTCACGTTCTAGTGGCGGGTCCAGGAAGTCTACAGAGTGGAGATGAGTCTCTAATATAAAGCTTGTAGGGCTTTTCCATAAGGGTGCAACTTCTCCTCTGCTTCTTCCCTTCCTTTAAGCCCATCCATGGTGGGAAGGAATTGGGGCGTGGAATCTCCGTTTGCTTTCCTGGCAAAGGTTACTTGCGATGGGAGGTGTTGGGAACCTTGGGTGCTACTGAAGCTTAACTAAAGCACTTCTTGCTCCTGGTGTGCTCGGTGGGCAGGAGACAGAGGGACTAAAGACCTGCTTCCTGGCTTCCGGGACACCAGGATTTAGATGGGAGCTAAGGGCCAGCCCATTGGTCTGCCTGCTGCGAACTCCACCCACCCAGACTGGGCATGAAAGCCCCGGCAGGTCTCCTCGCCCCAGAGCTGTGACTGTCAGGAGAGAAGCTGCTACCTCTGCCTGCAATGACTCTGCCTTATCGGCCTATCTCTTCTATAGAACTATGGTGAGTTGAGACAGAAAGAGCGATGGACCGATAGGCAAACTGTTCTCAGGGGAAGAGGCTTAACTGTGGAGCGTCCAGAGGAAATCGGGCTGATCTGGCATCAGATGGCTTTCAAGGCAGCCTGCCACTCAAAGGAGGAGGGAGACCTACACACACATCCTGCGGTGGGGGGCAGAGCTTCTACTAGCGGGGAAAGGAAAAGGGCAGACGATTCTGGGAAGCACTTAGATACCAGGGTGATGGGCACTAGAAGGATGCAGCAGCAAGGGAGTGCAGAAGAAATGGAGGAATGGTCTTTCTGGCCCCCTGGTTTCAGGTGTCCGTCTGTCCCATGGAATGGCTCTTGGGAGAAAAGCTGGATTGCAAAGGGGCTGGTGCGTGGGCTACTGGCTGCTGGTTGTGATTGGCTTCCCTGAATGTGCATGTCTGTCTCTGGATTCTGGCATTAGGTGGGGGGTTCCTGGCTTAGCATGTGGGGCTGAATGTACCATTGCAGCTGGCTAACCCAAGCTTCAGGGCCCATTCTCTGCCCTGCCCTGTGCCGTTCAGATGACACGAAGGACGCAGAACCCTGCCTGGGGATTCCCCCCAGGGCCTGTGTGGTGTGGGTGGGGAGGGGGAGTGGCTGGTGCACACTGAGCTCTGGCGCTCTCCAGCTGGCACATGGTCCCTTGGGCCCACAGCCAGCTGGCATGAGTTAGAGCAGCCCACTGGCTGGGCTGGGGCTGCCCTCCGCACTGAGCCGGGGGGAGCAGCCTCGAGCGGCACTGCAGAGCGTCGCGGGCCGTATGCCGGTCCACGGGCATTGCACTGTGACCCTGGCTTTACAGGCTCCCAGCGTAACCTGTGTTAAGCCAGTGTGGGTCCTTGTCCCGCTAGTCACTGGACCACGCAGAAGTGATTTGAATCTGCCACTGCCTCTGAGCCAGCACGTCTGGTCCTTCCACTCATGCAGTCAGTGGTTCTGGGTTCGGTCCTTGCAGGTGACCCCCGGATTGTTGGGGGAGGACCGATTCCTTCTCCTGCACCCCTGGCCTAACCTGATTGTTCAGTCCCTTTCTTTTGGCTTGTTTGCATGGCAGAGAATAGCGTGGGTCTTTCCTCCCCTCCACCAATAGTGACCTGTGTGACCTTACAGGCAGCTTGTCTGATAAGGAAGCGGGGGAAGGACTTCTGGTCTCTTAGAATGGGCTCTGACTGCTGGAACTGGCTACTCTGCCAGCTTGCACTTTGTTTGTGGCTTTTTGTAAAGCACCAGCTCCTGGAATCCTGGGATTATGCAGCAATCTCCTCTTCTGGGAAAAGTTTCCAGCCTTCGTGGTTGCAGTGTGACCTAAAGGCTCAGGAACTACCAGGCAAAGAAGAAGAACCCAAAAGGTATTAAAAACTTCAGGAGAGACAAAGTGGGTGAGATAATCTCTTTTGTTGGACCAGCTTCTGTTTGGTGAGAGGGAGAAGCTTTCAAGCTTGCTCAATGTCAGAGCTGAATACAAGATCGAACATATTCTAAGGTCCATTCACAATGAGTGGTCCCTGACAATATATGTGCCAGCTACTTATGCTGAACGGTCTATTCGGTCTTGTGTTTAGCTGGACACCCTACGTTTCCTGGACTTGAAGAAGAGCTCTGTGTAGCTCGAAAGCTTGTCTCTCTCTCTCTCACCCACAGAATAAAAGCTCGTCTCGAAAGCTTGTGTGTTTCACCCAATAAAAGAGATGACCTGGCCCACCTTCTCTCTCTCGCCTTGTTTCCTGGCATTCAGTGGGAGACGGTCACCAAGGTGATGGCACAAAGCCTCTCTGACTTCCCTGGATTGTGGTCTCTGCCTTCCCCTTTGGATGGTCAGCTGGTCTCCGGCGTGGTTTGTGATGCAGTACCCTGCAGTGGAATCTGTACTGGCTGTCCTTCGGGAGTTTTGCATGGATGTCTAGAAGTATCTTCCCTGCCCTCGAACAGGGGGCGTGAGTGGGACAATCCTATGAGGATTTTAAGATCATATCACCTTATGGTGGAACCTGAGTTTGCTGCTCCGTTACTGCTTGTGTTCTGAGTTGGAGTGAGTTTAATAAACCTTTTATACAGTACCGGTCTGTAAACGTACGTGGTGTTTTACAGAGCATAGATGAGATGTGCAACCTGCCCCGCGGAGCTTGACATCTGGCTAAGACAAACCCAGCATGCAGGAGAAGGGGTACAGGACTCAGCCTGCTTCACCTGCATGCTGTCTGTGCTGCTGAAAGGACGCGGGTTACAAAAGGCACAGGGCTACCATCTCATTTTGGGGCTGCTGAGGGCAAAAGGCTATTCAAAAACGTCTGTGTAGTAATAACTGCATTGCACAACTTGTGTGTCATCTGTTTTGAAATCTAGCCTCACGTTCTACGAACTCCGGGCCGCAGCGCTGCTGAGCTGCAGCCCTCTCTGGGGTGAGGGACAGCGACCAACCAGTGCGGGTGTGACACCTCTCTGAGGAGGAGAGGGGAAATTTTAGCCCAGGTTACTGGAGGAAAACTTCTCTGTCGAGCAGACAGGGCCCCTGGAGGGTCAGATCAGTGAGGTGCCCGGTGAAGCTCCTGGAGCTCAGTGTGCATCTCAGAACCGTGCAGGGCTGGGTCAGCCTTGCTGAGAGTGGATAGTGGGGATCCAAGACCTGCTGGTGATTGGCTGCTGTGTAATAGGAAAGCTCCCCTCCCGGATGTGTGGCCTCCAAGGGGGTGTATCATAGGGGAGGGGACTGTGATGGGCTGCTGATCATGTGACTTGTCAGCCTATCCAGGCTTGGGTGCCCGTCACTCTGGGCTGAGCCCCTTCAAGACAGGTCTCAGGTGGGGCCATTTAAATCATCTAGTCTAACCACTTATGCATCACAGGCTGTTAAATTTCACCAGTATACCCCTATATCGAGCCCGAAGGCTCCAATTCATGTCAGTCCTTGGGAGACTAAACTCTCAGACAGAGAACAGGAGAGATGGTGGGACCACCGGTGCCCATGCAGTGGCAGGGAGCTGATGAGGTGAGATCTGCCCAGACGCACCTAGCAGGTGAGCTACACCCCATGCTTCAGAGAAGGGTAAAGAAACCCCCAAGGTGTCTGTCAATTTACCTGGGGAGGCAATTCCTTCACACCCCCAAATCTGGCCATCAGTTTGACCCTGACCATGTGACCCTCTTCCATGTACATACGGAATGTGTAGAATTATCATGGATTCTGCGGCGCTTATGTACCCTGCACACTCTCATCAATCGGTCAAGGTGGGGGAAGCTTGAATCTGGAATTGCCTCTGTTTCTAACTTCCCCCGAAGCTTGTGGATATTCAGACTAGACGGTTCTAATTCGGGCCCGTCTCTTCAGCTAACAGCTCTGTGTGTGGGGGTGTACGTTTGGTTTATATTTACTCCTGGCTTCTCACCACGTCCTTGCTTTGTCTTTTAGAAAGACTTGACCTACCTGCAGCAGTGGCTGGAGACGTTTGTCATGAACTTTGAAAAGATCATCGCGGTACAGTCTTTGGACCCGAGGAGGTGAGTCTCTCCCCTCTCTGGACTCTGGGTTGGGGGCTGCTTTGTGGTCACGCTAGTTAGTGCAAACACTTGGAGGTCACATGGGCAGTTAAAGAACTTGAATTGAATAGAACAAGTTCTCCTGTGAAGCCAGTGCCTTCAGTAGATTTCGCTTGTTTCTCTGCCTAAGGGGTTCACAGATAACTATCGAATATTTTTCTTTAAACCAGTGTGAATTGAGTGCTGGGTGAATACTGCCAGAACAGCAGCATCTCTGGAGACTCCTTTGTACACCCACAGATAAGGAGAGCCAGTGGCTGAGAAGCGAAGTTAGACAAATTCGGCCTAGCGACAAGTCACACTGTTTTTAGTAGTGAGGGTGACTGACCATTACCGAGGGACACGGAATATTCTCCGTCACCTGTCATTTTTTAAAATAGTCTCTAACTGAACCAGAAGCTAGGGGCTTGATGCAGGAAGTGGTGGCTGAAATTCTCTCGCCTGCTATGGTGGAGGTCAAATGAGATGATCCTAATGGTCCCTTCCGGCCCCTAAAATAAAACGATTTGTGAAGAGGAACACCACAAGCCATGGCTGCGCGAGATTCCACTGTGCTGTCCTCTCAAACGTGCCTTAGCTTTGTTCTAGACTGACCACCACCAGGGGCAGAGGAGGGGCCAGTGCCCATGGCCCATTCATATTTTAGTTGCTCTCTTGCCAGGAAGGGGGTCAATTAGTGCCACTTGAGGTTAGTATTGTGAAGTGGATGCTCTCCTTCCGGGGCCTGCACTGAGACCCCCATATCTATGGCTGCTCAGCTGCCAGCGTGAAACCAGACAGCAGTGACATTCAGGAGCCACTTCCTCGGGCCGGGTCCAGCACCTTGGAGGTGACTGGCCCAGTAGCTAGTGATCAGTCCCAAGAGCTATCCCTGTCTCGCTACGAATGGCTTGTAATCCTCCTCCGCCTGAGGGTGCAGGCATCACTTCTCCAGGAGGAAGAGCTTCTTGACCTTGCCTCGTGATACTAATGTGGAGGCATCTTTGTGCTCGGTGTATTACCTGGAAGGGAGGTCCCTGCCCCAAGGAGCTTGCAGTAATAGTGAATCTAACAAGGATTCACAGGAATGGATGCTCCTCCTCTGCTCCGTGCTAGCTGCTGTTCCCTGGAAGTGAGGGTCCCACGGTCTCTGCCCAAGGTTTGTTTGTTTCCATGCCCGTTCACCACCATCCATCCCAGGCAGGAGAAGCCTTCTCTCTAGATGGGACATGCAGGAGTGTGAGACTTGACTGCTAACTCGGGAGAAGATCTTTCTGCAGAACAGGACTGAGGATGGGCATCATTGTGTCCTGCGGTGCCCACTACCTATGGGGGACGGTACACCTTGCCAGTGCCCATCACTTGTGGCTTTGGGGCTCTTGAAAACCTCCTCCTGATGCAATTCCACCTAATGCAGAATTTCTCCAGAGGCAGCAGCTAATTACTGAGCTGCTTCTGTGCTGGGGAATAGACGGAATGGGGGCAGCTGGCTGAAAGCGCGAGAGGTTTGCACTTACAACAGTCCCCTGAAATCCCCCGTGCTTCATTGCTCACATTGTTCGGGAGGGGCAAGGATGTAAATCGTGTGGGTGACTTTCCACTGCAGGACTAGTGGCTAGACGTGATGCAGGCAGCGCTAGCAGTTAAAGCTTTTCTTTCCCTTCCACGCCTCTGTCCTCCAGTGCTTGCATTGGCAGAGCTGTGTGTTTGTAACTCAGCCCTGACCCGCAGCCCCCCCCCGAGCAGTCTTGGGCTCCTGCTCTCTCTGGCCATGGTTATTCCCATGTCTATAGATATGACTAATCATGTAATACTTCCTAAGTGATGATCTAGGAGCTCTGTGCTGGGGAAATGGAGCCCAATCTGGGTGGCTTAAGGCAGAAGGAAAGCCAGGCTCCAAATATCGGCTATATTTAGCAAGTCCCTTTATTGTTGTACAGTAATTGCACTTGGCCCGTCAATGATCAGCTAATCTACACTTAATGCTATTTGCGGATGCTCCTTGGCCGTCATTACGCACAAGTGGAACACGCCTATGGTTGTGCATTGTGAAATATTTCACAATGCGTTCATTAAAACCTGTAATCTCATTGGGCTACCTCGGTGTAACAAAAGGAAGAATTGGATTTAGGGCGTGCCAGGCTCAGGAATGGTGGGGAGGAGGTTTCACTAGCAGTCTTCGGCATCAGTATGTAGCTGAGTTCGTTGTTGACGCTACCATTACTCCCTGCTCTGTGTTGGCCTTTTTCTTGAGTTCTCTCCCCAACTGCCAGCTGATCTAAATTCTTCGATTCAGCTCCTTCTGCCTCTGTTGGATCAAGGAGAATATTTCTGAGACTCTGGAGGATCCTAAGTCCTTGGTCCCCTGCCTGAGTGCCTGGCTTGTGGTGTGGCTGGTTCCTATATTCCTAGCCCCCTGCATTGACCCCTCTGGGGGTACATCTGGCACTTGAGCGAAGAGGAGCCTCCAGAGTTCTCACGCTCTCCTTCCTTGGTACCTTGGGGTAACATACTTGCTGTAGGAGGCTAAAATCTGGACTCTCCAGCTTCCTCATTCCACTGGCCGGTTGTGGAAGGGGCATAAGATGGGCTGGGACTGCCCCAGGCTTTGAGATCAGGAAAGTGCCCATGAAGAGCTCTGGAATAAACCTCTGGCAGGTCAGAGGGCTTTCGGCCCATTAGACGATCTGACTGCATAATTGAGGATTATGTTCACCCCTTGGAAAGGATCTGACCAGCTCTGAAGCAGTAAAACCAGACTCTGTGCTCAACATGGGTTGTCTTTTAGATGAAACTGTTCTCATGCTCCCACCCTCCCTTACTCGAATTTGGCCGATAACTGATGCTTGACGGGAAGCCCGATACCACCTCGCCACAGTACAGAACCTGATCCTGAAAGGTGCTGAGCCCCTGCAGTCCATATTGAAATCAATAAGGTGACTCAGGATGAAGCCCATAATGCATCTGACTGTTAGAGCAATGCTGTTTTTATATGGCTGAGTCTTTCCTGACCCATTCTGGTGGTCAGTTTTATGACCTGAAGCATGTGGATTGATAGCTCTTACCCTAGCTAGTGTCAGTGCAGATTCATGCAGGTAACCTGGGTGAGATTAACAATTAGGCCCTGGATAGCTGAACTCCAAGCAGCCGTTTGTGGAAACCTTTGCTTCCAGGTTTCAGATCATGCTGTGGCTGCACCCCTATCTCCTTCTGCCTGCGGTTAGCAGTGTTGATTTCCACACCCCTTGGTTCTATTGCAGCGAGCGGGCGAAAAGTTACAATCTGTCCTCGCGTCTTCCAACCATCAGTGCAATTTCCTGGCGGCTTCCCTCCTCTCTTGTGGGGGTGGGGCAGGAGGACAGAGAGCTGATTTCCCTGCACCGTGCATGGGGAGATGGTGACAGTGAGGAGCTATCCATGGAGACGACATCACCACCTTTATACTGGTGTATTAGTCAGTTCTGTTGCCTCGTGCAAACTGCAGGGCAAACAGCCTGTCTAGCTATGGTGGGGGAAGACCAGAAGAGAGACTGTCACAAAGTTCAAGGCCAGAAGGGACCTCCTGTCTATCACAGGCCACCAGCCCCTCCACCCCTCTAAACCCACCAACTGAGTTAGATCAAAGTATCACAGCCCACAGAAGACAAGGCTGTCATGTGCCACAGGCAGAGAATAAGGGGGATCAAGGCGCACTGATGTGGGAGTCCCCTGCAATGGCAGGCAAATGTTTGAGATACACCCATTCTTCCTGGCAAGTGGCCCTCACCCACACACTGCAGAGTAGGCAACCTGCCCTCCCCCCAGTCACTGCCAATCTAACCTGGAGGGAAATTCCTTCCCTACTCCACATGTGGTGATCAGTTAGACCCTGAGCACGTGAGCAAGAACCAGCCAGCCACGCCCTTGAGAGACAGAATGCTCGGTGACACCTCTGAACCCTGGTCCTCCCCACTCAATGTCTCCTCTCCAGCCGTGACAATCACTGATGCTTCAAAGGAAAGAGATTTTTTAAAAAAAAACAAAACCTCCCAGAATACACTGGGGAAAATCCCTTCCTGACCCCTGCGGGTGGCTGGCTGAAGCCCTGAAGCTTGAGCTTTGGTACATAAGATACAAACGAGAGGCCGTTTGTGCATAATTAGGGCTGTCTATATGCATGTACTTACAAAGCCCCCACTGCACAGTACAGACTGCCTTACCATCTTGAATCAGCTTCATGCTATAGGAAGATATGGTGGAGCAGAGGCTCAAAGCCAGCTCTTCAGCGTCCCAGGCTGCCTCCCTAACCACTGGGCCATTCAAATTCTGCTGGCGGCGCTAGTTAATCTGAGTTCTGAGGTTGGGAAGAATGCGTCTGGCTCTTATCTCCCTCTGAGCTCAGCTGCAGAGAAATCCCTTTGCTCTTTCGGGCTGGGCTCCACACTGAGCCTGTTGGATCCTGAGAGAGTCTATTTTTGGAAGGTGACTGTGTGTGGAGTGGGAGATAGAGCTGTGAGTGGCGTCTCATTGAGCTCCTAGATCATGCAGCTGTAATCCCCTGCCAAGGGAAGCCGTCTCAAGCCTGTGCCTATCCTTGTCTGATGAGGGTGTTTTCAGGGGTTTTAGCAATGACACTTGGCATGTCCTATCTTCAGTGTCTCTCCTCTGAGAGGGACGTGCCAGCCGTGTTTAAATTTGTGCTAGGCCAGAAAGAAGAGGCTTCTGGGCAAAGTCTTATTTGCATGACACACGAATTTTGTCAAGTCAGTAATGCTCATATGAAGATCTCCGGTATGATCAAGGTCGTGCCACGCAGCTTGCAATGCACCAGCAACAGTGTAGGCCAGGGGTGTTTCTGAAGCTTACCTGTCGTCCCACAGTTTCGCAGGACACTGTTTGTTGGTGTACTCCTCTTCCTCTTCCTCGCTTCCTCTTGGAGCTGGGCTTGGAGCATAGTCGCTCTGCTTTGCTCACGGCTAGCCCTGGTCTTGTGGACGGCAGCGTGATGGCAGCAAAGCTGATTTCTTCAAGGAGAGGCAGCCGTGTATTCCGTGTCACTGTGCGCATACCCCGTGCACTGAAGCTGGAGAACGTTACGTAGCAGTACCCGTGGGGGGGTGCTCATGCCCTGTGGGCCCTTGCTCCTCCCCTAACTATGTAAGGGTACTGCTGCCCCGACCCCCCTCAGTTCCTTCTCACCGCCCACAGCTAGAGTGGCACTCGGTGTGGTGTGTTCACGTCATGTTTTCAGTCTGTTTTCTGAGGGGGTTTTTTCCCCTCTAGTTAATAGTTAGTAGTACATTCGGTTTAGTTAAGTGTCTAGAGTATTTGGCTCTCACTACGGTTCAAGCATTGTTTGTCTTGGGGTGTCTCCAACAGTGATCCCCACCCAAGGTGCTTTTGTCTTGGTGAAGGGCATGTTATGGAACGGTGCTCCATCTGTAAGTCATTCCAGAAGAGGCCTCTGATGGCCAGAGACTTATGGCTGACATATCAAGGCCCTCAGCTGATCGGCGGTTGCCTTCAGAACCGGCAGGTGATATCGCTGCACCTTCGGACCCTGCTGTTTCGCCCAAGAGGAAGCGGAGTTCTCCCTACTCTAGCGTGATGAGGAGGAGGTCCCATAAGACTAATTGGAACTGCTCCAAGGCTCAGGGAGACTCTTCCTCTGTTTCTAAGAGGAGTACTTCTTCCAGCACACGGGATGGAGCAGGTCTGCCCAACCACTCCCCGCTACCACACCAGGATCAGCATGGAAAAGTCCCCTCTCCAGCTTCGGTTCACACTAAGCTTATTCAACCATTTTAGGTCTCATCCTAGGATCCTAAACATTGACGGAAAGCTTGAATAATTAGAGTGTAGCAATAGGAATATACTACGGACCGCCTGAGGAGGGTGGTGAAATGCTCAGGAGATTAGACTACAAAAACAAACTCCAATAATGGCAGATTTCAGCTATCCCCCTATTGGCTGGGAACATGTCACCTGAGGGTGGGATGCAGAGAGAGCATTTCTAGACACCATTAATGACTGCTTCTTGGAGCAGCTAGTCCTGGAACCCAAAAGAGGAAAGGCAATTCTTGATTTAGTCCTAAGCGGCACACAGGATCTTGTCGAAGAGGTGAATATAGTGACCACAATGTAATTAAATTTAACATTCCTTTTTTTGTGGGGGGGAATACCAAGAAACCCACCACAGTAGCATTTAACTTCGAAAAGGAACTATACAAAAATGAGAGGCCAGTTAAATGGAAATTAAAAGGAACAGTCACAAGAGTGAAATGCTTGCAAGCTGCAGAGACACTTAATGTAGAACACCATAATAGAGGCTCCTGCTATATGTATATCTCAAATTTAAAAAACCAGTAAGAGGATGAAAATAATGCCCCCATGGCTGAACAGAGTGGAAGAGGTAGTTAGAGACAAAAAGATTTCCTCTAAAAACTGGAATAATAAAATCACAGAAACATAGGACTGGAAGGGATCTTGAGGGGTCACCTAGTCCAGTCTCCAGTACTCATGGCAGGACTAAGTGAAATCCTATTGAGAAAAATAGAAAGGACCATAAACTCTGGGAAGTCGAGAGTAAAAGTATAAGGCAAGTCAAAAGAGAAATTGAAGAGCAAATAGTAAAAGACTCCCCAAAAAAAAAAAAAAAAGGCAGCACCGGGGGGTGGGCCAGGGGGAGCTGTTAGTTTTAAGAACCTCAGAAGCAGGAAGCCTGCCAATCAGTGGGCCACTGAGCAATTGAAGTGCTAACGGCAAGCACTCAAGGAAGACAAGGACATTGATGCAAAGAATTTATTTAGCTTCCCCACCATCTTCACGGCAGAGGATGTGAGGGAGAATCTCACATCTGAAAAGGAGTACTTGTGGCACCTTAGAGACTAACCAATTTATTTGAGCATAAGCTTTCGTGAGCTACAGCTCACTTCATCGGATGCATACTGTGGAAACTGCAGAAGACATTATATACACAGAGACCATGAAACAATACCTCCTCCCACCCCACTCTCCTGCTGGTAATAGCTTATCTAAAGTGATCACGCTCCTTACAATGTGTATGATAATCAAGGTGGGCCATTTCCAGCACAAATCCAGGTTTTCTCTCACACCCCCCCACCCCCCCCACACACAAACCCACTCTCCTGCTGGTAATAGCTTACCTAAAGTGACCACTCTCCTTACAATGTGTATGATAATCAAGGTGGGCCATTTCCAGCACAAATCCAGGGTTTAACCAGAACGTCTGGGGGGGGGGGTAGGAAAAAACAAGGGGAAATAGGTTATCTCTAAGGTGCCACAAGTACTCCTTTTCTTTTTGCGAATACATACTAACACGGCTGTTACTCTGAAACATCTCACATCTGAGCCATTCATCTCCAGTGACAGATTTGAGAAACTGTCCCAGACTGAGGCGTCAGTAGAAGAGGTTTTGGGACAAATTCATGAATTAAACAGCAAATTAAAATACGAGTTCTGAAGGAACTCCAATATGAAATTGCAGAACTACTGACTGGTAGGTAACCTATCATTTAAATCAGCCTTGGTACCAGGTGACTGGAGGAGGAGGTGATCCTGGCAGTTACAGGCCAGTAAGGCTAACTTCAGTACCAGGTTAATGTTTCCGGGCAACGTGTGTCAGGGCGTTCCCTTTGCTGGTCCCCTCTGCCTAGGATTGTAGTCACCAGTCATCCTTCATAGGTTAGGGAGTGCATCTGGGGTTGCTGAAAGTTCAAGGCCTGTGGAAGGAAGCTTCTCTGCATCTCAGTGTCCTAGAGCTTTGTGCCAGCTACAGTGGCTGTCAGGCCCTTCGAGATGACACCAGGGACTCAACAGTTCCATGCTCACTGACAATGCCACTGTGATGTTTTAGGTGAACCAACAGGAAGGAGCACACTCCAACGTGCTGTGTTGGGAGGTGATCAGGCTCTGGCAGTCTTGCATTGGGGAAAACGTTACCCCTGTGACCGCTCACTTACCTGGGATCCAGAATCACCCAGTGGATGGCCTCAGCAGAAATTTCTCCCTGAATCACAAGTGGTCTCTGAAGCCCAGGGTCCTGTGGGCCATCTTTGAAGTTTGGGGCATTCTGACAATCGACCTGTTTGCCACGAAACCCAACAAGAAATGCAGGCTGTACTGCTCTGGAGGGGGTCTCAGTTCAGGCTCTCTGACCGATGCTTTTCACCTGAGCTGGGAACTGGAATTCCTGTATGCTTTGCCTCCAGTGCTGATCATCCCGCTGGTCATTCTCAAGCTGAAATTGGACAGTGCGAAGCTCACTTTCATTGCTCCAGCGTGTCCGAGATAATGTTGGTTCTCTGACCTCCTCACATTTATTAGTTCAGCCTCCCATACCTCTTCTTCACCCCGAACTCCTGACTCAGTGTCATGGTCAAGTTTTGCATCCAGCGTTCAGCTCCCTGCATCTCATGGTGTGGATACTGCCTGGTTAGAGGAGGAATGATGTTTGAGGCAATCTGGCAAATCCAGGGTTGGACGAGACCTCAGGAGGTCATCTAGTCCAACCCCCTGCTCAAAGCAGGACCAACACCAACTAAATCATCCCAGCCAAGGCTCTGTCAAGCTGGGCCTTAAAAACCTCTAAGGAAGGAGATTCCACCACCTCCCTAGGAAACCCATTCCAGTGGTTCACCACCCTTCTAGTGAAATAGTGTTTCCTAATATCCAACCTAGACCTCCCCCACTGCAACTTGAGACCATTGCTCCTTGTTCTGTCATCTGCCACCACTGAGAACAGCCGAGCTCCATCCTCTTTGGAACCCCCCTTCAGGTAGTTGAAGGCTGCTACCAAATTCCCCCCTCACTCTTCTCTTCTGCAGACTAAACAAGCCCAGTTCTTGCCTAATAGTAGAAAGCCTTCCATCAGAGTGGCCTACTTGGCCAAGTGGAAGCAGTCTCCATGTGGTTGTTAGCCTAGGGAGTTAAACAGAAGTTGGCTTGTAGCTAGGATGTTTTGGAGTACCTGTTACACCTTCAGTCTTCTGGTCTCGCACCTAGTTCGTTGCGAGTCCACTCGGGTGATTTCAGTATTTCATCCACCTATCCATGGGAAGTTGGTGTTTTCGAACTCCATGGCAGAGAGGCTCTTGAAAGGAATCACTCCTCTCTGCCTGCTGGTTAAAGAGCCAGTTCCTTTGCGGGATCTTAGTATGGTCTTAGCAGCTCTTATGGGCCCTTGGCTGGTGCCTCTGACAATGTCTTCTCTCTCGGTTCCGTGTCAGAAAACTCTTTTTTTTTTTTTCCTCTTGTGGCCATAACATCTGCCGGCGGGAGAGTGAGTTGCAGGCTTTGAGGGTGGAGCATCCTTGCACGCAATTTTCCAAAGACACAGTAACCCCGCAGCTGCATCCTGAGGTTTTTTTTTTTTTTTAATCTAAAGTGGTTTCTCAGTTTCACTTAAACCAAGATGTATATCTCCCCGTGTTTTTTCTCTAAGCCACATTCAACCCCAGATGAGCAGGATCTTCATACTTCGGATGTCAGGCAAGGTTTGGCTTTTTTACCTGGATAGGACTAAACCTTTCTGATCTTCACGCTGTCTGTTTCATATGTGGATGGAATGAAGGGGCAAGCAGACGATCTCCAAGTGGATAACTTCCTGTACCGTGACCGCATATAATGTATCTCCAACTGTGTCCTCTCAAAGGGCGCAAGCTCATCTCATGAAGTCCCCGGCCACATCGATGATGTATCTAAGTGACATTCCTATATTGAACATTTGCAGGGGCTGCCGCCTAGTCCTCTGTATGTACATTTACAAACCACTGTGCCGTTACATCCAGCTCAGCTGCAAACTTTGGGAAGGCAATCCCTGTTTAAATGGACTCTGAGCCCCACCTCCCGCTAGTACTGCTTGTGAGTCACCTACATGGAATACACATCTGCACCTACTCGAAAAAGAAGAAAAAACAGTTACTTTGCATGTATTGAACTGTTCTTCAATATGTGATGCAGACGTATATTCCCCAACCCACCCTCTGTCCCCTGTGCATCGGAGTCTGTGCCCTTGACCTTTTATGTCCAAGGGAGGGCCTACGGGTACTGCTAGGCAGAGTTCTCCAGTGTTGGCATGCCGGGCACATGCACACCTCCCTGGTCTGCATTGCATCTCGAAGAACAACCCTTACAGTACAAGTGAATAAAAATGGCTAAACTTCCTAATATACCCTTCATTAGGAAAAACTTCCTTATTGCCAGGTGGTTAAGTGCTGGAATAAATTGCCCAGGGAGGTTGTGGAATCTCCATCATTGGAGATTTTTAAAAGCAGGTTAGACAAACACCTGTCAGGGATGGTCTAGATAATACTCACTCCTGCCATGAGTGCAGGGGACTGGACTACATGACGTCTCAAGGTCCCTTCCAGTCCTGTGATTCTATGATTCATTCCTGCTCATGACTTGCAGATACTAATCTGTCTAAACTCTGATCATCCAAGGATGGGTTTTTTCACTACTCTCCCCTACGTCTGTCACAATATTGTCTGGAATTACAGTAATGTGGAGCATAACCATGGCTATGCAGCCAGGTCTTCCAGTCCTCTCCACCTTTCCATGCCCACCACCTCCCTAGGTAACCCATTCCAGTGCTTCACCACCCTCCTACTGAAAAAGTTTTTCCTAATATCCAACCTAAATCTCCCCCACTGCAACTTGAGACCATTACTCCTTGTTCTGTCATCTGCTACCACTGAGAACAGTCTAGAGCCATCCTCTTTGGAACCCCCTTTCAGGTAGTTGAAAACAGCTATCAAATCCCCCCTCATTCTTCTCTTCCGCAGACTAAACAATCCAAGTTCCCTCAGCCTCTCCTCATAAGTCATCTGTTCCAGTCCCCCAATCATTTTTGTTGCCCTCCACTGGACACTTTCCAATTTTTCCACATCCTTCTTGTAGTGTGGGGCCCAAAACTGGACACAGTACTCCAGATGAGGCCTCACCAATGTCGAATAGAGGGGAATGATCACGTCCCTCGATCTGCTGGCAATGCCCCTACTTATACATCCCAAAATACCATTGGCCTTCTTGTCAACAAGGGCACACTGTTGACTCATATCCAACTTCTCCAGTAACCCCTAGGTCCTTTTCTGCAGAACTGCTGCCGAGCCATTCGGTCCCTAGTCTGTAGCGGTGCATGGGATTCTTCCGTCCTAAGTGCGGGACTCTGCACTTGTGCTTGTTGAACCCCATCAGATTTCTTTTGGCCCAATCCTCTAATTTGTCTAGGGCCCTCTGTATCCTATCCCTACCCTCCAGCGTATCTACCTCTCCTCCCAGTTTAGTGTCATCTGCAACCTTGCTGAGGGTGCAATCCACACCATCCTCCAGATCATTAATGAAGCTATTGAACAAAACCGGCCCCAGGACCGACCCTTGGGGCACTCCGCTTGATACCGGCTGCCAACTAGACATGGAGCCATTGATCACTTACCCGTTGGGCCCGATGATCTAGCTAGCTTTCTATCCACTTATAGTCCATTCATCCAGCCCATACTTCTTTAACTTGCTGGCAAGAATATTTTGGGAGACCGTATCAAAAGCTTTGCTAAAGTCCAGGAACAACATGTCCACTGCTTTCCCTTCATCCACAGAACCAGTTATCTCATCATAAAAGGCAATTAGATTAGGCAGACATGACTTGCCCTTGCTGACTGTTCCTGATCACTTTCCTCTCCTCTATATGCTTCAGAATTGATTCCTTGAGGACCTGCTCCATGATTTTTCCAGGGACTGAGGTGATGCTGACTGGCCTGTAGTTCCCAGGATCCTCCTTCTTTCCTTTTTTAAAAGATGGGCACTACATTAGCCTTTTTCCAGTCGTCCGGGACCTCCCCTGATCACCATGAGTTTTCAAAGATAATGGCCAATGGCTCTGCAATCACATCCGCCAACTCCTTTAGCACTCTCGGAGGCAGCGCATCCGGCCTCATGGACTTGTGCTCGTCCAGCTTTTCTAAATAGTCTCAAACCACTTCTTTCTCCACAGAGGGCTGGTCACCTCCCTCCCCATGCTGTGCTGCCCAGTGCAGTAGTCTGGGAGCTGACCTTGTTTGTGAAGACAGGCAAAAAAAGCATTGAGTACATTAGCTTTTTCCACATCCTCTGTCACTAGGTTGTCTCCCTCATTCAGTAAGGGGCCCACACTTTCCTTGACTTTCTTCTTGTTGCTAACGTACCGGAAGAAACCCTTCTTGTTACTCTTAACATCTCTTGCTAGCTGCAACTCCAAGTGTGATTTGGCCTTCCTGATTTCACTCCTGCATACCCGAGCAATATTTTTATACTCTTCCCTGGTCATTTGTCCAATCTTCCACTTCTTGTAAGGTTCTTTTGTGTGTAAGATCAGCAAGGATTTCACTGTTAAGCCAAGCTGGTCGCCTGCCATATTTACTATTCTTTCTACACTTTGGGATGGTTTGTCCCTGTAACCTCAATAAGGATTCTTTAAAATACAGCCAGCTCTCCTGGACTCCTTTCCCCCTCATGTTATTCTCCCAGGGGATCCTGCCCATCAGTTCCCTGAGGGAGTCAAAGTCTGCTTTTCTGAAGTCCAGGATCTGTATTCTGCTGCTCTCCTTTCTTCCTTGTGTCAGGATCCTGAACTCGACCATCTCATGGTTACTGCCTCCCAGGTTCCCATCCACTTTTGCTTCCCCTACTTATTCTTCCCGGTTTGTGAGCAGCAGGTCAAGAAGAGCTCTGCCCTTAGTTGGTTCCTCCAGCACTTGCACCAGGAAATTGTCCCATACACTTTCCAAAAACTTCCTGGATTGTCTGTGCACTGCTGTATTGCTCTCCCATCAGGTATCGGGGTGATTGAAGTCTCCCATGAGAACCAGGGCTTGCGATCTAGTAACTTTTGTTAGTTGCCGGAAGAAAGCCTCATCCCATCCTGCCCCTAGGTCTTGGCCAGAATGTTAAATTGCGACTCCCTTGGTTAGAGCTATGCTGCATGGGGAGGTGGAGGAGACAGGGAGACCTGGCCGTGGTTATGCCGTACGTTAGTGAAGGGCTCTGGCATGGCTCTGAGCCATGGCTGCTGTGGGGGAGATGGGGCAAAAGGCATGCATAGCACCATTGCAGCGAGGGGTAGCTGGATGGGAAGTCCGATGAAGGTAATGGAAAGGCTTCCACTGACTTCACCGGGCTGTGGCTTGGGCTTGGGCCTAGGCCTGCAGAGGCCAGAACTGGGAATGCTGCTTGTAGGCTAAGTGACTTGCTAGCATGCTTACCGCCCCTGTCCTGCTGATGCCACCCGTGACACCCCACGGAGCCACCCCTAGGACCTTCACACTGTCCAGACCTTTGCCTAGCCAGCCAAACCAAGGTGCCTGAATGGGTGCCATGGGAGAAGTGAGGAGGGACTCCCTGCACCCCCCTCCCTGTTCTAGGGCTCCCTGTACTGTGGGGCTTTCACCCAGACCAGGGGCAGTCTCCTGAGGCACCCAGGCCCCTGTACCGATAGGTCACTCACAAGGTGACCTTGCTTGCTGCCCTCGACAACGCCTCCCTGCTTCCAAATGTCCTCAGCCGTCTGTCTCACTGGGCCACCCCCCTTTCCCCTGTAGGCTTGGAGGAGCAAGTCTGACATCTCCTCCTTGTTTGGTAAAGCCTGGCACCAAGCCCTGTGGTTCCAGGCTCCACATGGTGGCTGGTTCATCGGCCTGGACTTGGCTGAGAATCTGATACCTGTCCGGTGAGGGGAAAGACAGCAGCTGAAGGCACCTGCCCGTGTCGGGAGAGACTCTTGCTCTCCAGTGCAGTGGCCTGTGTAAGCTAAATGCCATGCAGCGTAGTTAGTGTGGTGCACATCTCTCCCCTGGTCTATGGCCTGGCAGTAACCGGAGCCTCGGAGTTGTCCTTTATCTCCCTTTCCCCAGCACTGTGCCCAAAGCTCACCAGATCCGGCTTCTTTCATGGGACATCTGGAGGGTCCCTCTTTACCACCAAAGCCCAGGGTATTTAGTTTAGTTGTTGTGATGAGTGTCCGGTAACCAGATTTCAACTTTCAATAGCTCCAGTAAAAGTCAGTCCTGCAGCTGCCCCCGAAGTCAGATGGGCCATTGTTGAGCACTGCTGACATTCATAGAACTATCCAGTTACCACAGCTCTGAACCCACTGATTCTGGGTCAGCGATCCGGTGCAGTTGTGGGAGAGGCTGTGCCACGGGGGACAGGGATGCGTATATGAGGAAAAAATCTTGATAGGTTTCAAATACTGGAATTGGGAAAGGTTCAGAAAAGGGCAACAAAAATGATTAGGGGTATGGAACAGTTTCCGTATTAGAAGAGATTAATAAGACTGGGACTTTTCAGCTTGGAAAAGAGCCGACTAAAAGGGGATATGATAGAGGTCTATAAAATCATGACTGGTGTGGAGAAAGTAAATAAGGAAGTGTTATTTACTCCTTCTCATAACACACGAACTAGGGGTCACCCAATGAAATTAATCGGCAGCAGGTTTAAAACAAACAAAAGGAAGTATTTCTTCATACAATGCAGTCAGCGTATGGAACTCGTTGCCAGAGTGTGAAAGCCAAGACTATAACAGGGTTAAAAAAAGAACTAAAGTTCCTGGAGGATAGGTCCATTGATGGCTATTAGCCAGAATGGGCAGGGATGGTGTCCCTAACCTCTGTTTGCCAGAACCTGGGAATGGGCGACAGGGGATGGATCCCTTGATGATGACCTGTTCTGTTCATTCCCTCTGGGGCACCTGGCATTGGCCACTGTCGGCAGACAGGATACTGGGCTAGATGGACCTTTGATCTGACCCAGTCTGGCTGTTCTTATGTTCAAATAGAAACAACCGGTTGTGCTAAGTGCTTCATCCTCACCTGTTAGGCCCTAGCTGGGGGTGTCAGGAAATTGGTGGTGACCATGACAGAGCTGTTATCTTACCCTTGTACGACAAACAAAAGTAGAAATTTCTTTTAGCTGCCACCTGCTCTGCCCTAAAGTCAGTGACCTACTTTGTGTCTCATTTGCAAATAATGGCCCAGGGCAGGTTTTGCGTTTTAAGATGAGTTTGTTTCTGGACAGCAGTCACTCTAAAGAATTGGTTGCTTCTATCCTGCTTGCCATGTTTGTCCCAGTGGGACCCTGGAGACTCCATGTGGGACCAGTGCAATCTTATTCTGGAATAAATGTGGCCTCACATGGAGTTATTCAGGAATAGCTACTGCCCTCTAATGCACACCCTGCCTTAATCTGAATTACCTTGCACATGTAAACAAGGCCTAACAGAAATGTTTGTCCCAATCCCTCTCCCCCAGCTTGTGCCTAGCCTACAAGGCAAGACTTCTGTTTCCCTCCCTTTCAAAGCTAGGAAATGTTAGAAGGGGCTAGAGAAAGATCCCAATGGTTCAGTAATCACTGAAATGTAGGCCTGGAAGGGACCTCAAGAGGTCCTCTAGTCCAGCCCCCTGCATGAGTAAACCTGCACCATCCTTTTGCCATGTTTTTCTAACCTCTCCTTAAAAAACCTCCAAAGAGCTAGGGGTTGCACAACCTCCCTTTGAAGCTTATTCCAGTCCTTACCTATTCTTCTAGTTAGGGGCTTTCCCTAATATCTAACCTAAATCTCTCTCTGCTGCAGATTAAGCCAATTTGCATCTTTTCCTACCTTCAGTGGACATGGGGAACAGTTGATCACCACCCTCTCTGTATAACCACCCTTCACACATTTTGCAGACAGTTAATGACTATGTCCAGCCTTCCTGTAGCACTCCTTACCTGTAGATCTCTGTGTTGGCACAGCGGCGGGTCAGGATGACTCCCTCCCTGTTCATGGATGGCGGTGTGTAGGGGCGGAGAATGAAGAAGACAGAGCAGAAGTGACTCTGAGAGGGGCCATAGCGGGGCAGGACTGGGAATAGAACCCAGGAGTGTTGCCAACCTCAAGCATTATGAGTCGGAGCCACCCAAAATCACGAGACTTAGAATCCAGCACTCATGACTTCTTTCCCACCAGTTCTCTTTATTATTGAGACCTGGTAGGGGTCACACTTTCAAGCCTCTTCTCTGCCACAACAAGGGCTAGACCCTTTACTTTACTTTTTTTAATTAAAGCTGAGATTCTCCTGCAATCCCATGACTCCAGGAGTTGGGGCTTGAAGAAAAACACCAAATATTGTGAGACTCAGGATAAAAACAATGCGGTGGCTGCATCTCCCCCTTCCCAGAATGCAGAGACTGGGGGTGCCAGCTCTTAGACTAATTGTTTTGTTCCCTCTTCCCCCTACCCCCAGGCCAGAAGATTCAGTCTCTGAGATCCCGCTGCTCCCACGTGACGTCCTGCACGTGCTGAGCCAACAGCTGGCGCACTGTGTGGCCCAGATGGCCCGCGAGGAGGCGGCCGAGGCGGGCCTTGGCCAGGCGCTCCTGCACGTCAAGTTCTTTATCATCATCTGCAGGTAGGCTGGAGAGTCAAATTGTTGTTCTAGTGAAGTCTGTGAGAACCGCTTGGAGGCCTCAGAGGACCGGATCCTGCTTCCCAAGCCCTCCAGGTTTACCATGCCAGCATAAAACAGCTTCTTTATTACCTTGCTGGTTACTCAGAAGTCCAAACAACACAGTTCCCTTAAAGTGATCCAGCCTCAGGCCTCCATCTAGGTACCCACTCCAAGTATGATGAAAATTTCTGTAAATCTTATTTCATCATATAAAAGAAAGGGTTCTGCCAATTCCAAAGGATCGGACACATCACCTCCCAAGTTAATGAATCTTTCAGATTTTACCCAAATACACACTACAGCCAATTCTTATTAACTACACTAAAATTTATTAAAAAACAAAAGAGAGAGAGTATGGTTAAAAGATCAATATACATCCAGACACGAGATCAGTTCATTTAGGTGCAGATTCATAGCCGAGATGGTGAGCTGAGTGGTTGCAAAGAGTTCTTTCAGAAGTAGTTAATAGTTTATAGTCCAATGTCCAAATATCACATTCAGGGCGTACCAGCATAACTGGGACCCCAATCTTGCAACTCAAACTTCCCCTGAAGAATCTTAAGCAGACCTGAGATGACAGAATCAGGACCCGAGAATCTATTTTTACAATTTCATGTCCTCTTTGATGAGTTGGGAGTTCCTCGGGGAACAAAAGGTAATTAGGATGACTTTGAAGGAGGTCCATCACTGGTACTTACCTATAGGAATTAACATAAGACTGTTTGCTTGTTCCTCCACCATTCACAGATTATTTGCTATGCATTTCAAAGAGAAATGAATATCGAGATATCCCGTGCTTACAATTCATTTAAATGCTCGGATCTTCTTTTGACCTCTGAATTATCAGAATACAACAAGTTGATTACCTTGTTGACCCTACTCATACATATGTAAATACACAAACATTATCTCCCCACATGTCTTCTGTGTGTTATTTATTTTTCTAGCCATGTGTGACACACACACAAACCCAGCACCCCCTGCCAGGTTTTGCGGGACCTGACAAGGCAGAGCCCTCTTCCCCAGCGATGCGCGGGGCGGGGGGGCCTGTATCCAAGACAGCAGGTTGTACAGTTTCTATCTCTGGTTCTGTTTCCATGGAAACCAATCCACCATCCCTTTCAACATTGCATTTTAAGCTCTGGGAAAAAAGACTCTCCCATCCCTGCTGCCCCTCCCCTGCCCTGCCTTGTCTGCAGGCCGCATCTCCGCTGTGGTTGCCTGCAGACAAGTTTTGGGGATCACCTCCTTCTCTTACGGGGCACCTGGTGTCCCTCACGCCTAGCGCGCAGATTTCCACCTAGTGCCCTGTCTAATGGCTGTGTGCTGTAAAACACCACTCAAGGCATCCCTCTGCTGATCATCCCATAATGAGTAGGACTTTAACCAGAGGCTGATGTGAGAAGGTACCCTCCCAAGTCCTGCTCCTCTCCTCTGCGTCCTCCACCCAAGCCAGAGCTCCCACCACAAGCCCACCTATGGTTTCCATTGCTCTGTGGCCTTGGGATTCATGCATTCAGGCAGACGTGCCCTGGCTTTGCAGGGTTTGGAAGCGAGAGAGCCTTGAAGTGCAGGTCTGAGTTTTCCTCAGCGTGTTGGATTTGGGGTACAGTTGGGAGGGTTCTTGTGTCATCTACCTCAAGCCTAGTTTCATATCAAAATGAACCCAGGGCCCCCGGCTAGCTCCTGGCTGTGGTCGGTAGCCCTCAGCCCTGGCTTCCCCTTCTCCTTTCAGAGCACGAGCTGGTGGTTTTTATTCTGTTGCTAATTTTGTGGTGAGACTATTGTGTTCCTTCAGCCATTACCAGCCTTGGCAACACCAGGATGTGTGAAGCTTTTAGCTTATCTTCCTGCTATCTAGCCACCCTGGCCTTTTGAAATAGGGAGGAGGGACGGCCCGATGCAATGTGGGGCAGGTGAAAGCACTGGGGTCTGTCTCAGTTCCGCTCAGGGCAACTAAGCAGGAGGTGGGTCCCTGCGCCGGAGTGTCTCGTGGCCGGTTACCAAATGTCTTTCTTAGCACTGGGTGATAAGGGGGCGCAGCTTAGCTCTTAGCAGCCTTATCTCCTGGAATTTCAGGAGCCTGGTCACTGCTCACGTTTCGGGTTGGCCCGAGGGCTGGAAAGGGGGGATGGCAGAGGACCTGTGAGGGCAAGGGAGCCAGGGATGGATGAGAGGAGGAAGGAAGGTGGCTAGAGAGGAATGAAGGGAGAATGCAGAGGATACGGTGCTGTCCAGGGGCTTAACCTCCAGACTGCATGGTTCCCCCAACACCAGCCATCCCCACCCCCATCTTTCACTTCGCTGAGGTGCTGAAATCTGCCAGGACAGTATCGAATGTTGCTGCACCCTTGACATGGCTGGGGGAGTGGAGGGGCTTTCCCTGGATCTACCCTTCAGAGCCCTTGATTCTGAGCCAGCCCAAGTCTCTGCTGAGCCAACTTGGGGTTTGTTTGGTTTTTTTTCCGTTGACATGTTATTTCTCAGCGACAGCTGCGAGGTGCTGTCACGTTGCCCTGCCTCGCCCGGGAGAGCAGCCCATCCTGCTTCAGTCCAGCATCAGGGGTACGTTCACACTGGAAAGAAGCTGGAACTCGCTCATGGTTCAAATCCTCCACCTTGCGGAGAGCAACTTCGGCGCTAAGAAACCCCGGGTCTTATTCTGACCTCCGCTGTGCTGGGGGTGACCGGGTTGATCCCGGTGTGACCCAAGACCAGAACTGGAGTCCCTCCTTCAAGGGGCCCCCTGATGTCATGCCACGTCCTGCTCCGTTCCGGGAAAGTCTCCAATTCCTGAACCTCCCTTGCTGCCTGCCTCCCGCCCCCAGCACTTACTGAGCACTGACAGTCTGTGTGGTTCTTCCTACCCAGGTCCTTCTCTGGTCCTCATGGCCATAGGATTGAAGCTGCTTGCAATCATGAACGGACTCTCAACGCCCCCAGGAGATAGGGCAGTGCTAGTATTCCCCATTATTTACACAGGGAAACTGAGGCACAGAGGGAGTGACTTGGCCATAGTCACACACTGTGTCGTTGGCAGCGCCAGGAACAGAACCCAGTCCAGTGTTCTAGCCACTAGGTCACAAAGTGCCTGGCCCGTCCTTTCGACCCGTCGCGCAGAACAAGCTGCAGTAGGTACGGTCCCTGCCCCAGCTCGGCAGATAATGCAGCACTGAAGTATTTAGTGTCACAGAGGCAGGTACAGTGTTTACCCATTCTACCCATGGAGCAACTGAGGCACACAAAGTCACTTGATTAGGCTCCTCCAGCACTTGTCTGGCAGAGCTGGGGGTAGACCCAGGAGTCCTGTCTCCCAGCGCTGCACGGTAACCCCGAGTCTGTCCCCACCTCGCTGTGGGAGCCTTTGCTAGGGGGATGCAGCTGCTTGTATTGTCGGTTTCTCCTCCTCCCCCCCCACCCCCCGACACAACAAGAGCAAGGGAGGGGTCCGCACGCTGGCTTGTGAGGTGGGGAGGTGCTAGGGGGGTTCCGTTTGCCATCGAAAGGGGAAGTGGTGCTAGCAGGGTAAGGAGCAGCCACTTCAATGCCTCTTTCCTGACTGCGGAGCAACGCAGCTTGTCCCCCTGGCTGCCAGCTGGGGCTGTCTGCAGCGCTCAGCGGGAGCCCTGGAGGTGCCAGGGGAGCACATCCAGCATGCAGGAGAGCAAAGGGGACAAGGCACTGGGAGGCGGGCTACAGCACGGCACGTCTGTCCCCACTCCAGTGCCCAGGGTGTAAAGATGCCTGGCTAGTCTGTGCTGTCCGCGTGGGTGGACGATGAGAGGAAGGAAGCTCTGTGTTTACAGCACTGGACTAGGCTCTGCCACGGACTCACCATGTGACCTGGAAGTCACTTAATTGCTCTGGGCCTTAGTTCCCCATCTGTACAATGGGGTTAATGGCTCTTCCTTCCTCCCTCCCACGCTCTGCCTTGTTTGTTTAGATGGCATGTTCTTGGGGTAGGCATTCGTCCTTGCTGTGTATTTGTACAGTGCCTAGCACAGTGGGGCCCCCATCTCGGCTGGGTGACTGGAAGCTACAGTAATACCAGGAATGGGTTATGAGCAGAGAAGCAGCCCTACTGACTCTCAGAACAGAGCCTTGCTCCTGGGGCTCCTATCAGACAGCCCTGATCTTCTTGCTGGGGGATGAATGGAGCTGGCAGCCATCAGGGGAGGGAAGAGGCTAATGTGGGGTTTGCCAGGGTGCTGGGAGTTTGCCCTCTTGGCTGTGTGTAGCTAACAGAAGTCACGGGAGTGAAAACCTTGTGCGTCGGATGCAAGTGGGAGGATTTTTAGCATTTATGTTTCTGTCTTTTCATCAGCATTCCTAGCATCGTCCCCGTTGTAGAGAGGGAGACCAAGGCATCGAGCAGGCAAGCAACTTGCCCAGAGCCACGTACCATGTTGGCAGCAGAACTGAGATTAGAACCCAGATTTCCTGGCTCCCAGTTCCCCTATTCTTAGCCGCTAGATCAGCTTTCAGTAGCTAAAAATGACGCGGAGGTAGAGTTTCTCACTTCTCCCTGTCCCGTGTGCTGGTGGTAGGCTGGCTTTGTAGGAGATGGTGATGGTGGGGTATTGGTTTTAGGAGATGCTGAATGGCTCTGAACATTACACACTGCCTTTGGGAGGGGACTCTTAGTTAAACGCCTGGTCGCTTCCTGCCTCTGTCTTCCCTTAGCTTCCGATCATCCCCAGCCATGAAACATGCCCAGTGGGTCTCTTTCAGCCTTTGCATCCTTCCCCCAGCGCACCCTCAGGGTGGGGATGGAGTTTAGGAGAGGATTAAGAGAGAATGCTGATCCCCGAACGTGAGTGCTAACCTTGACACCCGCTCGCTGTCTGAGTACGTCGACACCTGCAGCAGGAGGTGTCAAGTCCAGCAGCAGGAGCCAGACCCGCCCTAGCTCTGATTGGGCTAGCACGTGGGAAATGGAAGCGTGGCCACAACAGCACAAAGGACTTGCCGTTCCCCGTACGCTCCCGTCTGGGGCACTGGGCACGTCCTCGCGCCACCTCTGCTCTGGGTGCGTTTTCAGCACGCTAGCCCACTCGCGTGTGCATGGCTCCGGGAGCTGGCATTGATACGTCCAGCTTGAAGTGCAGACGTCCCCGAAGACACAGCACTTGTTTTGTTTTTGCCCCATCATAACTTGCAAATATTTCTGCTCCCTGGTAAATTTAAATGATCAACAAATGAACAAATCAGCTATTCCATGGCCTCACAAATCTCATTCTTCCACAGCCCAGTACAACCCTCCATTAGAAAATGTTCTGTGCTAGTGAATTCCTCCTCCGTTTGCTCCTACCTGTACCCCTTGGCTGGCCCTCCCTGAAGGGCGATAGCAGGATTATTGTTATGTATTATGGCAGCATGTAGAAGTCCCAGTCGAGATCACGGTCCCATTGTGCTAGGTGCTGTGTATGCATGTAGTAAGAGACTGCTCCCGCCCTGAAGAGCTTACAGCATCAATGGAACAGACCGGGGGCGGGTGGGTGGGGGAAAGGAAGTAGTATCCCCATTTTACAGAGGGAAAACTGAGGCACAAAGATTGAGGGGCATGCCACGATCTCATAGGGAGTCTGATGTCCCAAGTGTCATGGCTGGGGCATGTGCAGTGAGGGCTAGTGGGTGGAGCTGGAGTCTGGGGCCTGGGACCCGAGTCGAAAGCCAGAGTCAGAAGCCAGGTACCAGAGTCAGAGGTCAGACTGCTGGGAGTCGCAGGCCCTTTAACTTGTCCCCCGGGAAGCCGGGCTGCCCCAGTACGGTCCGCCAGCTCTTGCCAGTATGCCCTACTGGGGCATACCAGCTTATTTTCACCTCTGCTGTTGCCCCAAATGCTATGGCTGGAGATTCAGCCATGATGGGGACACTGGACTGAACAGAGGGAATTGAAAGATTGGTCCTGCCAAGAAGAGAGGTCTTGACTAAAACTGGTTGGGGAGGAATTTTGGCAGAAAATTTAGTTTTTCTTGGCAAAAATTTAAAATTTTAGCCAAAATCCAAAAGAACTTAAATTCTGAAGTGCTGCTGCAATACCTCATGGGAGTTGTAGTTTAGGTGACTCACCCCTATTCTCATCCATGGAGAGGGCTCCCTGAGTGGACTACATCTCCCATGAAGCAACATGGTCTCGCCTCTGGGTCAGGGGACGTCATGCATCATGGGAGATGTAGTCCAACCAGGGAGCTCAGCCCATTCAGAAGAATGGAGGGTGGGAGGTGAGGCAATATGTCCAAATGCTTCAGGTTTCCTCAGAAAGAAGATGCGGTTTTGCAAAAATTGAAGTTTTTGTAGAAATGGTTTCAATGGAAAATTCTTGACCAGCGCAAATCTTGAGCTACCCACTCCTGTCTGTCAGGAGCATTTCAAATGTCATTTGCCCATTGAGGTTCTCTCTGATGCTCGGGTTGGACTAAGGGGTTGGTCGGGGAGAGGAGAATCTCGGGTGCTGCGATGGCCCATTGTAGACTGATGTAACTGGAACCTGTTCTACGCCAGGTCCAACCCGGCCTTGTCTGGTGGGGCTGATAAGCCTTCCTGGCACAGGGTACTTGTTACTGCCCCAGCCCTTGGAAGTTCACTTCTCTCTAGGCAACACTCACTTGGGGCGGAGTTAATTTCCCAAAGGGAATTTGTGCATTTGCCTCTGTGTCCTGATCAGAAAGTTCCCCTAGCTGAAAAGGGCTCTCGCCCTGTCTGACTCCCCCATGGCTGGGGAGGTGGATGGACAGACGTGGCCACCCTTTCCTTTCCTCCAGTTTACCGCCTCCCTCGGTGGCAATTATCAAGGGACTTTCCTTTGGCTGAGGAGAGCTGAGTGGAACTCCACCAATGCCTCCCTGAGAGAGGGCAGTGGGCATGGCTGTAGAACTGGGACTGGTTCTGCCTTCAATTACCTTCCCATCTGGGGCAAGCCCAGCTCCACCTCTGCAGTCCCCATTGCAGATCTAGAGGAGAACACTCTCCTTGGGAATGAATGGAATGAACGTCCCCATTTGCTACCGTGCTCAAGCACTTCTTCCAAGGAGCACTCTCTGAAATGCTAGTCAGACAGCAGGCTCAGCGTTACTGTCGGCTGGTGTTTGGTTGCTCTGTCAGACTGTTCTCATCTGCCTGATTGCCTACAGGGTGCAGCGAAAGACACATCAGGTTGAGTTAATTGACCTTGGGACAGTATTAGGGGTAGGGTGATGGCTCTTTTTTTGTTTTGTTTTAGACCCGGACGAGGGGACTACTGTATAGAAGTTGCCCTGAGGCAAGGGGAAGCCATGGGTAAATCACTAACTAGTGTAGTGATAGACTAATTCATTCAAAAACCAGGCAGAGCTCACCTGATTTTCCTCCTCCCCCACCCCCTGCCAGTCTACTGCAAATCAAGCTGTACACAGTTTGCAGCTTTCCCCTTTGCTGCTACTTATCTAAACCACTTGCAAGGATTTCTGATCCTCCCCCTTTTTTTTTCTCTTCTCCCCTTGCAGGAATTTAGAAAATGTCCAAGCCGACAGGACGCCAGTTTTTATCCACGAGGTGCTTAGCTTGCTGTTTGCATGTACAGCCAAGGTAAGCGCCGGCTTCGTAGCATGTGTGTTTGTGCCAGGCACATGCCCAGTTAAACAGGGCCTCTAAATAACCCCACATGGAAATGCTTATGTCTGGGATTGGCCTGTTGTTGAAATCAACCTGAAATACATATATGGGCTATTGATATTAAGAAGCCAGCAAAATGCAAGGCCTGTGTTATACAGGAGATCAGACTAGATCCCTTCTGCCTTGGAATCTCTGAACCTGGAATATACTGGCTCTTGGGCCACAGAGCTCTCTTCTAAGGCCTCATCGTGGGTGAAGTGTGTCGCTGACATGTCACACTGGGGCCAGGACACTGTATCTCGCAAGGAACAGCCATGAAGTGGCATGTTCCTATGCTGCACACGTGTTCTGCACTCAGTGAGTGAGACTCATGCCGGGGCAGCAGGCCCAGACAAGGTCCCGTGGAGCATGTAATGCCATAATGTGTGGGTCTGAGTGGGACCCCTCTGCTGGGGTGAACTGGTAAATTATGGAGCTCACATTTTCGTGACTTGAGAGAAGTTCTGATGACTGGCTGGTCCTCTTCCCCTCTCGAACAACCCTTACAGGCGACCCACAGAGATGAAACAAATTGGACGTGTGCCTGGTTTATTTCGTTGAACGAAGGCAGCTTGAAAATGATGCTGCCCGTTTAATGCTAGACACCCAGATCCCACCCAGCATGCAAGACTCTAACTGGAGAGCTGAACAGTGACCTCCTAAATGTAGTTAGAGCTGTTGCGAGGGGCAGGGATTTCTTGTATTAGGCTGCATAGAACTTTTTTGGTGGCATTCATGTAATGCCAATGACTAATCAACACTTTGGAAAAGGAAGCTTTTGTTAAAGACTTCACGCCCTCAGCCCTTGTTAAAAAATCCACAGTAAACATCTCCAAGGCCTCCCAGAGGTCATCCAGAAACACCAGGAATGATCAGACTTGACATTATGGGGATTTCAAAGGTAAATAACAACCAGGAATAATTAAAAACAAAAAAATCAAACCAACTTTTTCAGGCTGCATTTTTCTATCAAAGGAAGCCAAAAATGGTCAGCTGGGTTGTTAAAACATCCTTTGTGGGCATTGGCCACATTGCAATTGCTGCTCAGTATGACGCACCCAGTCATTTGGCTGTCTCCCCCTCTGCCTTTTTTGTTCATCTCCCTCTGTTGTGCCCCATAATATGTTAAGATTGTGAGATCTTCAGGGTGGGGACTGTCTCTTTAGTGTGTGTGTGTACAGCACCTGGCTCAGAAAGGCCCTCCGATCCCAGCCCATGTCCTCTAGAGGACGTAGTAATAATAAAGGTCACCTTCAAGAGCAGTTGCGACAGACTCAAACACACGCTCTTCCACTTACTCTGAAGGAGCTTATGATCAAATGAGAGAAATTAGCCTGAATAATAATACAGCATTTCAATAGCACTTCACATCTTCAAGGCACTTTTCAGCAGCACGACTGAATGTTAATGAAGATTATTTAGTGGGGAGTGGGCGAAGGGTTTGTTTGTTTGTTTGTTTGTTTTTGTTTTTAAATGCTGCGGATTAACCAGGTTTCTTCTGTCCTTGCAGCTAAAGAACACCCCGGAGCAGTGTGCCCCCAGCAGGTCTCAGCTAGAGACCGTAACCATCTATGCATTGCACCTCTATGAATGCCTCTTCGACCCCTACCAGACGTGGAGGAGGCAGCTGAGTGGGTGAGTGGGTGTGGAGCAGTGTCCTGTCTGGATGTTCTCACTCTGCTGTGGTCTAGGCACACTGTCACAGCCCCGCTGGCCTGCGGGGTCAAATTCAATGACGAGCCATAATCCATTGCATAAAACCCGTCGGTGTGGGATGTCAGAGCGTGGGGTCTCGAGACATGTCACTCCCCATTTCAAACATGCAGCATGACACATGGGCATCTAATGACTCTGCGCTGCACCACTCCGATGCCTTGGCCGAGTAATTTCAGCTCCCCCGCTCCCTGTTAGCTGCTTCCCTGCCTGGAATCCTGTCTCACTTCCCCTGCATTTCCTGTGTTTCTAGGGAAATTGTCAGCATGAAAGAGAAGAGCAAATACAAGTTTGCACCAGCTGTTTTGCCTCTAGAGTTCAGCACTTTCTTCCAAGGTAAATGCCAAACAACCAACTCCCCCGCCTCCATCCCTGGTTGGAGGTTCGTCTGTCTCCAGTGCTGTTATCTCTCAGTTCAGGAGCCCTCCTCCTTCCCTCCCCGTGCTGGAGTGAAATGTCACCCTAACCTTTCCAGCCTTTTGCAGGCAGTTATCGTGCTTAATGACCCTTGATTTCCTCCTCCCCAGCACTGGGGGCTCTCTGTGGTGTTGAAAAGAGCAAAGTTTGTGCATCCAAAAAGCATGCTTGCGCTTCCCAGATTTCCTCCCTACAGTCGGGACCCCAGCGCTGCCAGACGGCGGCTGTTAGCCAGCAGTATGTGTTGAGAAGATGTATTTGCATATTACCCAGTATCCCATTCTGCTTCTCATGTCCCTGTATCCCAGAGGAGTGGGGACTGAGTGCATTGTTTCAAATGCAGGTGGGGAGCAAATCTAGTGCTGGCGAAAGGTACTAGTTTACCAGCCTTGGAGATTGGACCCACCTGTTTGTCCACGTAGCAGGGGCAGCAGCCAGTGTGCCTACTGCTTAATTTGAAAGACCCGCTCCTTGGGCGTCAGAGAGGAATTGACTCTCCAGACCCGTTCAGTGTGGGCCCTCTCTGCTGAGGCTGTCTGCAAACGGGCAGGGGGTTCATAATGTGGACGCTCCTCCACTGGGACGCTGAGCAAGTTCCACCCAGTAGCATTGGCCTGGTCATGTGTGTCAATGTCTAAATCTCTCCTGCAAGCCGTTGAATGGCTGGGTTTTGTTCTCGTTTTGCTTGGACACCAGGAAGGCTTCCTGGGGGCTTTCCTAGCTACCAAAGCCACCTCCCATCCCTTCTGGGCCCATTCTCTGTGGGCTTGCAAGGGGAATTCCACACAGTGGTTGGAGTTCCCTTTGCTCCTTGCTTTCCTCTGACTTTTGAAACCGTCTTGCCAAAGGCGCTGTGTGCCTCTGGCTTAACCTGGGAACACCTTTACCCCACATCCCTGGGGCCGTAAATAGCCTTGTGTCAGTTTCTAGGCAAGGTTCCCCCAACCAGCGAAGAAATTTCCTTCATTGCCGGAGCTGAGCGCTCGCTGTCTCGGACTCTGAGCCTGACCACGTTGACTCTTTCGACTCAATAACTTCTGTAACGAACCTCCTAAGGAACACAGCACAGTGCCGGGGGGGAGGAATATTCCTGCTTGGAACCAACAGCTCAGAGGCTGGGGATAGGCCTGGAGGTTGGGAGCCGTCTGGGGGCTTTCACTGGCAGTGCTGAGACGCACCATAAGGCGGGAGGCTTTGGAAGCACTGTAAGGGGGACTAGATGGAACGTCCTGGCTGTTTGCACAAGGAAGGGTGGGCTTTTGCAGCTGAAGGGCTGGTCTGGGACGTGGAGCTCTGCACTCAGTTCCCAGCTCTGCTCCAGACTCCCTGCACCACCTTCCTTAGCCCTTCCGTGTCGCCCCCTCTGTAAAATGGGGGGAAATGTCCTGTTCCTCCTGTCCGTGTAGGTTGTAGGCTCAGTGGGGCAGAGACCGTCTTCCTGTGTCCAGGACAATGGGGCCCTGATCTCCGCTGGTGCTGCTATGAGCTCATTCATTTCAGCCTCCCTCCAGGAGAGGACAATGGCAGCAAAGACAGAGGGAGGGGGAACGCTACGCATTGGAGCAACAGTGTGGGTGGCCCCCCAGTTCCCTTCCAGCCTCCTGGTGGGAGCCTGCACTGATCAGATGGGCCAAGAGCTGGCCATGGGGGATGGCTCAGTGGCTAGCATCGGTACACGCCGTGCAGTCTCCTCACCATTGTGTGTTTGCTGTCTGTGGCCAACCAGGGTCAATCTGGGGCCCTCGTCTTGGTGCCATCCAAGTGATGATGGAGGCTCCGGGAAGTGTGACTGACCGCACCCTGCCAGTCTCATTGGGCTCTCCCCCAAGAGCTATGGCCACCAGAAATAACCATCGCTAGCAGCAGCCCAGTAACATGTCTCACAAGGAAACGGGTTCGTCCTGCCCCTCAGAGTGGCATCGTCCTCCCTGTCCCAGCTAGCTGCTTCGTCCCCGAGGAGCAAGTGACTGCTTCTGGGGAGGAGGACGGGGTGCCCAGGCTGCTGCTCCGTCCCATTACCGTGTCCCTCCGCATGCTGATGGCATCTAAAGAGGAAGAGTTTTGATTGAACGGGGCGGAGCTGCTTCAGAAAGCTGTGTGTGTGACTGTCTTGCCAGGAGCTGCAGCCTATGAACCTCTAAACTTGACCCCCTTCACTTCACAAATTAACCTTGCCGTCCTTTGTACTGGAGATGAAAAGCCCAGTGCAATCTGACCGTAAGGGGGAGAAATAGCTGGTTGCTTGCCATGCTGTAGAAATATGCTTTGGACATTTTCTTTACTTTTTAAAAGCCCCATTCCCCACCCCAGCTTGGGGATATTTTTTTTTTTTTTTTTTTTTTTTTACATTAGAAACTCAGGTCTTGGCTAACCTGCAGTTCTTGGAGGACTCTGTGGCTGGCTGGAGTGAAACCTGCTTGAGGGAAAAGGATTATTTCTGTTCACTATTAAACTTTATTTTGTGCTCGCTTAACTCAAACACTGAGAAAAACAGACCTCTTTATGAACCATTCTTGCATCTTCAGTTAAGTGCTGCTTTCCCCTCCCCACCTTCTGTTATGCTTCTTCAAAGCACACAGAATCTTGACCTACACTTCCCTCCCCCCTCGGCCCCCACCCCCCAAAAAAGTTCTGCTTGTTTTAGAAATGTTAAATCTCATTTTTCCTGTTCTTGGTGGAAGTCTTGTTGGAGGACCAGGGAGCTGGAGTAAGAGCTTTCTTAGCCTTTCATTGAAGGAGGGTTTGTTTTTTTTAAGAGCTTTTCTCCCAGCTGTTTCTCAGGCATTGCAGTTAAATAGGCATTATGCAAAATAAACATAGTTTTAGACAATCTGACTTAAAACTTCATAGGTTTTGCTTCCCAGATTACCCAACCTCTTTCATTGTCCTGTACTTGGAACTCATCCAAGAACAAGACCTGAATTTCTAATGGAAAACGTTATTTTTGAAAGGTTTCAGAGTAACAGCCGTGTTAGTCTGTGTCCGCAAAAAGAACAGGAGGACTTGTGGCACCTTAGAGACTAACAAATTTATTTGAGCATAAGCTTTCGTGAGCTACAGCTCACTTCATCGGATGCATGCAGTGGAAAATACAGTATGGTCCATCTTGATTAGCACTACAAAAAGTTTTTTTTCTCTCCTGCTGGTAATAGCTCACCTTAACGGATCACTCTCGTTATAGTGTGTATGGTAACACCCATTGTTTCGTGTTCTCTATGTGTGTATATATATATCTTCCTACTGTATTTTCCACTGCATGCATCTGATGAAAGTGGGTTTTAGCCCACGAAAGCTTATGCTCAAATAAATGTGTTAGTCTCTAAGGTGCCACAAGTCCTCCTGTTGTTTTTGAAAATACCCCTCCAGGCTTTTCTACAACACTATAAAGAAGGAAGAAAGTCTGCAAACACAATTCTCTCCCCATTTACAAGTTACTTTTTAACTAAGGTGTGAGAGGGTTGGGTTTCATGAAATATCCCTCCCCCCCATTTCCCCCCCCCCCCACTTTTCAGCCCCTCATTTTCTAAGATTAACTTGAATTCATCAATAACTTCCTGACTAACTGGAGGCCTGTGCTATTGGAGGAAACAGAGCGGGGGGTTTACAGAAAAACCCTGGATTCAGGCACCCCTAAACTGCAGGGCTTTGTGAAATCCACATCCAAGTCTGGATACATATTTTGAAGAAGCCCTACACTTTACTGATGAACTGAATTGAAGCTCTGTATTTTATTATGATGAATAAGCTACACAGGGTAACTCCTTGCATTGGGAGACTTTAGATTGGATCTTGTATTAAACATTTTTGGGTGGGTGTGTGTGTGACTGACTTAAACACATGTTGGAAGTGACCAGTAGAACTCATGCATCCGATGAAGTGAGCTGTAGCTCACGAAAGCTTATGCTCTAATAAATCGGTTAGTCTCTAAGGTGCCACAAGTCCTCCTTTTCTTTTGAGCCTGGTGAGTATCTGATTAGATAACAAATGGTACTTGGATGACTAGTGCAGGGGTAACCTCCCAGGGCTCAGAGTTTGGCCTGGCTCAGGATTAGCAATATCTATACAGTGCCATAGAGATACCGGGCACAAGTAAAGTCGGGGTTCCTGGCCTGTGGTGCTTACAGTCTGAATTAGCCCACACGTGCAGGAGAGGACTGAGCGGCGGGGGGCAGAAATCAACACCAGGATGTTAGCGCTGCTTTTAGAAGAGGCAGCTATTCCTATGGGGGCAGGAGCCCGTTTGCGTGGATTGATTGCACATTACTCGTTGGCTGCTCGGGTTTTTAATATTCTCTGTCGCAAGCTGGGGATTTATCCTCGCTGGCGCTCTCTCCTTCGCACGCTAATGGGTTTGCTCTGTGCACCACCAAGCGATCTCCCGTGCAGCAGGGAGACCATAGACTCCAGATGTTTCAGTGTAGGCCTGGCTGCCCCTAATGCTTTATTTACCATTATCCATTGATCACACGGCACTGGAGTATTGGATACTTCTAGAGAGGGAACGGCAAACTTCCTTTTTCCTCCGGTATCTCAGCCTCTGTTTGGTGTACTCTGTAAAGGGGTGACATTGTATCCACTCCAAGAGCCCCTGCCAGGCGCCTGATGCCAGGTTGGTGTCTCGTAGGCAGGAGGGTACCTCGCTGGATGGACCCTTCTTAAGGCTACACACACACAGAAGCACTTAATTTACACATCTGAGTTAGTGCCTCTGAGCTGCGAGACTGCAGGGTTGTGGCTAGAGAACTTGCATCTGACTGCTGGGGGAAGCTAATCAATAGCCCCTTTCTAGTCATAACAGGGCAGAAAAATCCCCTAAAACTACGCAGGGGGGTTTTCTTTGACCACATGGTGTAAATCCCCTTGCCCAGTTATTTTTAGGAGGGAAAAAAGCTCTTTGCATCCGGGCTGATTTCTCACATAGCACGTTCTGTCCCAGTGCCTACTGGGAGCGAAGGCCGTAAGCACTGCGCATCTGCAAGATTGGGGCCCTTTGCAGCACTGTTAAAATCCCACCCTGTCCCACAAAGAATCGGGGGGCACCAGGGAAACCTCCCCTGAGTCCCACGTCCAGCAGCCCTACTAGATAATGAGCTTTCATGCACACACTGTGCCCGGGGACAAGCGTCTCCAGACGAGTCTTCTCGTGGAATTAATTGGCAGAATTTCCTTTGGGGGAAACCCATTTCTGGGCAGTGAAGCCTCCTGGGGTTTTCAGTGGCTGGTGTTTGTATCGATGCAGGTAGCTGGGCTTCTGACCATGTGCCTGCTGGTATCTTCTCCAATCTGTCTCTTTTTTCCTTCCCTTTTCCGTAGCCTCCTCCCTTCTGCCGCCAACCCACATACCTGACTCATAACCTCTCTTCTCTCGTCCATGCTCTTCCCCTTCTCAGCATCCATCCTGCTGTTTGCCTGGGGTGCTGAATGGGGAGCTGGGTTCTCGTCCCAGATTGCTGTGTGGCGCTGCGGGGGGGGGGGCGCGTCTCCATGTGCCTTGGCTTTCTCGGCTGTAAAACGGGGATAGTGCTAGTTAGCCCCTGTCAAGGTTTCTTCCCCCCTCTGACCTCTAGGGTACAGATGTGGGGACTTGCATGAAAAACCCCCCAAACTTATTTTTACCAGTTTAGGTTAAAACTTCCCCAAGGTACAAACTATTTTACCTTTTGTCCCTGGACTTTATTGCTGCCACCACCAAGTGTCTAACAAATATAACAGGGAAAGAGCCCGCTTGGAAACTTCTTTCCCCCCAAAATCCCCCCAAGCCCTACACCCCCTTTCCTGGGGAAGGCTTGATAAAAATCCTCACCAATTTGTACAGGTGAACACAGACCCAACCCCTTGGATCTTAAGAACAATGAAAAAGCATTCAGGTTCTTAAAAGAAGAATTTTAATTGAAGAAAAAGTAAAAGAATCACCTCTGTAAAATCAGGATGGTAAATACCTTACAGGGTAATCAGATTCAAAACACAGAGAATCTCTCTAGGCAAAACCTTAAGTTACAAAAAGACACAAAAACTGGAATATACATTCCATTCAGCACAGCTTATTTTATCAGCCATTTAAACAAAACAGAATCTAACGTGTATCTAGCTAGATTGCTCACTGATTTTTTTACAGGAGTTCTGACCTGCATTCCTGCTCTGGTCCTGGCAAAAGACAACACACAGACAGAGAGAACCCTTTGTTTCTCCCCCCTCCCCCCCCCCCAGCTTTGAAAGTATCTTGTCTCCTCATTGGTCATTTTGGTCAGGTGCCAGAGAGGTTATCCTTGCTTCTTAACCCATTACGGGTGAAAGGGTTTTTCTTCTGGCCAGGAGGGATTTAAAGGTGGTTACCCTTCCCTTTACATTTATGACAGCCTCCCTTTGTAAAGGGCTTTGACATCTATGATGAAAAATGCTGAGATCTCAGGTACGCTCCTTGCTGTCCTTAAAGGGAAATGGTCAGCTCAGACTTGGCCCCAAATGTAGGTCTTGTAAAAGCAGCGTTTAATCATAGAACCATAGGGACTGGAAGGGTCATCTAGTCTAACCCCCTGCCAAGATGCAGGATTTGTTGGATCTAAACTATCCAAGACAGATGCTTCTACAGCCTCTAAAGTGCTTGGAAATCCTCCGAAAAATGGAGGCAGAGAAGGCCAAAGCTTGGCATTAAAATCCTATAGCCAGGGCAGGCCAGAGAACATCCCCGTCAAGGATTCCTGCACCATATCCTGGCCCCAAACCCCGTAATAACACTGCGCTAAGCTATGCTGTGCCTCGACAGCACTGCAGTCTCCTCGAAGTGAAACAGCAATCCCAGCTGGATGCCCAATTACCAGCTCCCTGAACCACGCGTGTGGCATGCAGAGATGCTAACGCCACAGACGTTTAATGCTGAAGAGATGTTTCCATGAGGTTTTTTTAAAACTTGCATTGGAAAGGGCTTTATTTAAGAAAACACCCATCTAAACCCCATCCAGGTCTTTCCTGCCCAAATAAGTTTGCTTTGGAGGGGTAGCACATGAGACCCAGAGTGTGAAACTGACTAGCAACAGAAGTGAAATTGACCGGTCCCTTTGCCTCTGAAATGCAGAGATTAAACAGTGTAAAGCCACTGTTCTTTCCTTCTTACCTATCCAGGATAATGGTACTTGTAATCCAGGTGAGTGAGTGAGTGTTTCTAGCCAGACTGTGATCCTCCTGGCTCAATCAGTAGGTAATGCCAGCAGGAAGTTGTCAAGGGAAGATGTGAGGAATGATTACGTGACTTGGAGAAAGAAGCTCCAGATACAGCAAAAGGGGTGACTCACAGGAGGCGTCTTTCCTGCTCTCGAATCTCGGTGCATTGCATCTGTGTTGGGTTGGATGGCTTTTAATCCATCTGTTACGCTGTTTCTCCTTTCTGCCTTGGCTTGGTACTGTTTTCACCAGTGGAGTGTGGAACACACGCTCTGCAAAGCTTCGTGCGATGTTCTGCACAAACCCTGCTTTGCAAAGGTTGTGTGATGTGTCCTTGGTCTTTTGTATTTTGTGTGTGTTCAGCATTGCGCGTAATGGGCCTCTGATCCTGGGTGGGCAATACCCAGGGGATTTGGTAACTCAAACAGGAACGATAAAGCAACCAATATTATCTACATACACTTACCATGCTCAGTATACCTCATAACTGTGCTGGGGGCAGGGTTAAGTGACTTGCCCAGAGGTACATGGGGGAGTCTGTGGCAGAGCTGGGAATTGAATTTGCCTTTCGAGTCTCCCTCCAGTGCCTGAGCCATGAGGCCTCTGATGCTACCACTAGGAGGGAAACTATTGGCAAGGAAGTAGAACTATTGGCAAGTCTTGTAGATGCAGGTTGTGACAAACCCGGCTTTTGGGCCTGTCTTTCTGCGCAGAGGCCCTATTGTGGGGGAGAGGGAAGATGAGTTGTGAGCTAACAGCCCGTCACCTTTGTGTCCCGCAAGGAGAGCATTGAAACGTGACGTCCTGTGAAGCGAGTTTGCACCGACTCCCTTAGTGGGAGCACCTGGGTCAGACCTTGTGTGTCCGGTCAGAGACCGGCGGCCGAGAGCTCCGCGGGTGCCGGGGGGAACGGGAGGGCTTGGCCTCTGTTTCGTGCATCGCTCTGGGCCTGCTGGGACTTGGAGCGGTTTTGTGGTCCCTGGGAGAGGCCGGGCTGGGGACTGGACATGCTCCAAGGACTAGAGATCAGGGTCATGTGCCATTGGTCTCGTCCCCACCTCCCCCAGCAGTCGCCGTGCTGCTCGCTAGGAGGGAAATGCTGCGCTCACCTCCCGGCTCGGCAGGAGAAGGAACCCGACCCTCTTTGGCTTGACACGTGAACATCATGCTAGCCCAAGGCACCGAGCTGGCAGCACTGGCTGGATGCAGGGAAGGCTTCCCCACACGCTGCCTCAGCCTGACCTGCGGGGTTGGGGGAAGGAGTCTTCTGGCCTCATCAGTTCCTGGCTTCTCCACTGAGTCTGCCAACAAGGGGCAGCTGATGGAGGTGGCAGCATAAGTGCTGGCCTGGGACGCACGAGGTGGCTGTTTGGGGCAGTGGAACCCCATAAGGGGTGGCCAGGTTGGGAATGGAACCAGGTGTGGGCAGAGCCAGACCAGAGGAGGGGAATGTTCCCCTCTCCGACCACCCGCCTCTGCAGGGAAGGGTCCCCGCACCGGCTTCGCACAACGGCCTGCTTCCAGGCGATCCAGGGCCCTGAGTGTTTTACTGGTGCTGGCTGGGCTGTCCCTGGCCCGTCCGCCCTTAGTAGCCCTTGGCGTGAGCACTGAGGGGCTCAGGAGCAGGTCGCTCGTCTGTTTATATCCTCCCGGGGTCTTGCCTGTAGGAAACTGGGTTTGGGCTTCCTGGAGGCAAGATGCTGCCTCCCAGAGTAGCTACACCGTGAGCGCTCTCCCTGCACGCATGCCCCGAGTGCCCGTGAAGCTCTGTTTGATCCGCGCGCTCTGGGCTGGGTTTGACGCCGGGAGGGTTTCGCCGTTGGGCACCCGTTAGAATGAGAGAATTCCCCACCCCTCTGTCCCTCGACATCCCTATCACAGCAGGACCGAGGGAGCATTCCCACCCAACAGCCGTACAGCTCTGATCTGGGGAGGGCGTTAGCTAATGTAGCCCCTCTCCCTCCCTGCATGGGCCGGGCTCCCTCCCATATGTTCCCAAAGGTCGATTTAAATAAGAGCGTGTTTGCCCTTCGGTAGCATCTTCCAGCCAAGGAACAGGGGGTGAGCTTTCCAAATAGTGAGTGAAGAGCTGAGGGGAAAGCTGTGTCAGCCTCCTCTTACAGATGGGAAAACTGAGGCTCAGAAAATTCTAGTCCAAGGCCACGCGGTGAGTCAGTGGCAAAAATGGAAATGGGACTCAAATCCTTGGTCTCCCAAGGACCACTAGCGCCCCATCCTAGCTGGCATGGGCTGCTTCACCTCTGGAGACACGGAGGTGATCTGAGTGTGCCCTAAATTACTATTTATGATGTGTAGTGTGGTAACGCCTAGAGGGGCAACCCAAATGAGGGCCGTGTTGTGCCAGGCGCTGAACACACACCCAGTGAGAGCCAATCCCTCTCCCATAGAGCTCAGTCTAAATAGACACAGCAGAGAAAGGAAGCCGTATCATCATGGCTTTACTGATGGGGAAACTGAGGCACCAACTGACAAAGATTCTGATACAAATCCCCAGGAAGTCTTTCCATTGATTTCAGCAGGCATTGGATAAGCCCCACCCCCCAGAGATAGGTGCTTAGTCTCCGGCTGACAGGCTAAACTTCTCGCCCTCTGCAGGGAGCTTCCAGGATGAAGGGCAGCTTCCTGAGGCTCTCCAGCTGCGACTCATCCACCTCTTTGGAGCCATTATCTCTGGAGCCAAGGTAACTCGTCCCTAGCCCTTGTGGTCCCCTCCTTCCTGAAAGCCAAGCTCCGCTCCTGGGGAGGGAGAGGTGGGCGGGGAAGTGGGCGTGGCCATGTCTGATAACCAAGCATGGGGATTCCACACCCCTTCCCAGAGATCTTTAAGGACAGGGGGGCCGAACACCTGCCGGGGATGGTGTAGGTTTTTTGTGGTCCTGCCTCAGGGTGCGGGGGCTGGACTAGGCGACCTCTCAAGGTCTCTTCCAGCCCCACATTTCTAGGACATAAAAGCAAACTGCTTGGATCCCTTCTGCATTTGTCTCCTGTTGTATGCTCACCCCCACTTGCCGCCCCCCACCTGGTGGGATGTTCTTTGTGAGCAGGGGAGGTGCAATGTGCAGCTGGCTGCATTCGGCTGGCCTGAAAGCCCCACAGGAGCCAGTGCTGCCTTTAAATGTCCCTTGTGTTGTTTTAGGGGGAAAATACTTCTATGGCAGCAGCGCTTACGGGCCCCAGCAAAATCGGGGCCCATTGTGCTAGGTGCTGCGTGCACATATAGAGAGTCCCTGCCCGGATACGGTCACAGGTCAGCCAGGCAAGATGGAGGGAGGGAGAGGATGTTATCCTCATTTTACAGGTGCGGGGCTCAGGCCCCGAGAGACTGTGACACTGATACTTAGCCACCTAGAGGCAGCGGGCTCAATGGATAAGGGCCCTAGATTGGGAATCAGGAGACCTGGTTCGTATTCCCAGCTCTGCCCCAGACCCGCTGTGCGACCTTGGGCCCGTCACGTTCTCTCCCTGTGCCTCAGTTTCCCTGTCCATAAAATGGGGATAATGATACCGATCCTCCTGTGTGATCTAGGGATGAAAAATGCAATATGTCATGTCAACACACTTGCCCCTGATGGGCATTCGGAATCCTGCCTTTGCCGAGCGTAGGGCTGAAAACAAGCATTCCCGGTGTCTGGCCTCACTTCACCCTGCGGGGCCCCGTGGGTCTGGATCTCTCGTCCCATCCACCACATCTTTATTACTGGTGGGGAGGGTGATGCGGGAAGAGATGAGAGCACTACTTGGATTTGGGTCCTGGGAGGAGCCTATGGCAGCTCCTGGTGCTTTAAGAATACAAGAGGGGGGAGGTAGGGATTGTGGGGCACAGGTTGTCTGAGACGGATTTGCAGTGGGTGCACTCCAGATATTGCAGATACCTTCCTTCAGTCTTCCTATCGCCCTCCTGTTCTCTCCTTTTCTTCCCCATCCCCACTCTGCTTTCCTCCCTGTAGGCTGCAGCCAGTAGAGGGCGACGTGATCCCATGGTTTTTTACCCTGACTGCGTTACTGCCCTCTACTGGACAGCATTTGCAGGACAGACCCAAGCCTTGAGCGTTAGACAGATGAGCCCCAGTCCCACGTGGTCGGACACTCTTGCGGGCAGCTAGATTGTGCTTGCAGAGGGTGAGTCTATGGCACCTGCTTAAGCCCAGATTCCCAACCCCTTGTGCGTGAATCGCACAGCCCGTGAGCCTGCTGAGCGCCGTGTGCGTGCGTTTCTGCGCAAGGCCCAGCATGCTGGCGCGATCCCCACCGTGGGTCTGAGAATCTGGGCTCAAGCCCCTGCCCACGTCTGGTCTGGGCTTGGTTTCCTGAGGCGCCATCTAACGGGGCTGCTTGGTTCCGACAGCAAAACGCCCTGCAGGTGATCACGCCGGCCTCCGTTGAGGCCCTCATGCTGGTGCTCAGACAGTGGTGCTCCCCATGGAATGGAGACACCAAGGACCCCAAGCTGCTGCAGCTGACCTTGAAGAGCCTGGTGGGAATGATTCACATCCTGCACGCTAGCAGCCCGGGCCAGCGCAAGGTGGAGATCAGGACCATCTTGGACAGCTACTTCAAGGTCCTCAACTCAGACCAGCCCATGGCCTCTCTGAAAGGCTCTCCGGCCACTCGCTGGGAGGAGGGGATGATTGCTCTCAGGGTGAACATGCTGGGTAGGTAGCTCTGGGAGGAGCTGGGCCTGGAGTTCAGGGGGTGGGGAGGCGGACAGGGCTCTGGGGTGGCGAGTTTTTCCCGCACAAGATGGGTACGGTTCCCTGACCGTGCACCACGCGGATGGGAGCCGCTGGGGTAGTGGAATGAGATGAGGCTGTCCCTGGGGTTAGTCCCGTAGTCTCTAGCAGGGTGATGCAGGCTGCTCTGTTTCCCAGGGCACCAGGGCAGTGTGGCTCGGCCGCTGCTGGGAGGGCTAGTGAAGACCGGACATGGCTAGCCCTGCCAGAGGAGGGCTCAACCACGTGTCGTCTCTTCTTCACCTGCTGTTACGCTGGGCTCAGCACCAGCTTGCGTGCCCCTGGTGATGACCGAGGCAATGCTGCCTGACGTAGGCAAGGCCTAGCCGTTCATCTGGCCTCTTGAAGTGACTGCCTCTCTCCATTGGGCACCTCTCTGGGAGGAGAGGACGATCTCCGTACCCTGCTAGAAATTAGGCACCTGCCACTTCCCAAATTCCCTTTTGTCCCCGCAGGAGCTCTGGGGGTGGGTCGTGTGCAGCCTGCTAACCCAGCTATTGGGAGTGCTAGATAGTCCCAGCCTCCCGGGTGTCACTTGCATGGCCCTTGGGCCTTACTTCTGCTCCTCTCCCCACAAGTCTGCCATGGAGCGAGGCTCAGACGCTGCTCCCCTATCGGCTTGTGTTGATGGATGACTCTCTTCCTCTCGCCTTCAGATGCAATTCCGGAAATGCTGAATTGTGGCGACCGGCCAGTCCTGCAAGCCATGTTCCTTAGCAACAACTGCTTCGAACACATCATCCGGCTGATCCAGAACAGCAAGGTACGCTCCCCGGCACTCTCGGGCCGCAGGCGGCAGGGGAGGGACCTCTCCGAGTGTCCTCCTACCTGGAAAAACCTGAATCGGGTCCTTAAGCTTCAGGGCTGGTCTCAGCAAGGAGACTTGTTCTAATACCGGGCAGGTAGAAGTAACGGAATGAGCCAGGCACTCTGCGGGAACTTGAGCTGTTGACTTTGGGTTGCTCTCGTCCCCCAGAAGCCATTAACCGTCTCTTGAGTCAGATCCCCCCACCCCCACCCGCCCCCGAAGATCCAGGTCTGTCATGCTGTAGTACAGTAGATCAGCCAGCTAATGACGAGGAAGCGGAGAGGCCGTTGTTCTGGATTGTGTGCCCTCTCCCAGAGGAGTCCGTAATTCCTGTGTTACACGTCCACCCGGACCCACTCTGCGTGTATGTTGAAGCCTCAGCTTCACCCTAGATCTGCGTTTTGTCATTCGGCTTGCATGCTGTGTGGGGCAGAGACTGTTTTCCTAGGCGTGTGCACCACTTAGCATCCTGAGAGGCTACCACAACACGCGGGTCCTCACCATTATTGTGGTGCAAGCGTTGTTCCTCTTACACTAAGGTCCTGACCACCAGTGCACAGTCAAGATTCCAGTCCGCTTTTCCCAGGAGTAGGACTGTCAACCCTGCTGCCCTGGCCAAATTCCAAGTCCAGGGAGAACATGCAGGCCTGGCTTTGGCCCGGCGCGTGTTCGTTCTGCCTGGAAAAACCCCTTAAATCCTCACTTGTACACAAAAGGAAGATTTACAGCCATTCATAACAAACCGAAAGCCGGACCCTGCTGGAATCTTGCTCTCCCTCTCGCCCGTGTGTTATTTTTAACTTCGGTTTAAACAAACCAAGTGCGGGTTGGCTGGAATTTTCCCATTTATAGCATTGACCAGAGTGGTGGCTCGGAACACGCACTGTTCACGCGTGTGTGCCCCCTGCCCATGTTTGGCATTGAGAGCGCATCTCTGCTCCCTCTCTTCAAAACCAGGCGCTCCAGGGGGGCTCTTCGTGCAGCAGCTTCAACCAACAAGGTGCCGCTCGGGCCAATCCTGAATCTCAGTGACCACCAGTGGTTGCTGTTGCAAACGCTTGCAGCTGAAGAGAGGATGTCTTTTCCCAAGGAGAGGCTGCAATTGGCCATGGCACCAAGTAGATTCCTAGATCTACAAGAAGCTACACCTGAAGCTGCTTCTGTGGCAAATGCGAGGGTGCCTCGCAACAGGCGAAGTTGTGCGGGTGAATGTGGCTTGGAATTGGGTGGGGAAAGACAGGCAGACACTCAAATACATTGAGGAGTAGCTGCAGCACTCTCTTAACCAGCACTTCTTCCGTTATTAAAATCCAGGACGTCGGGGGGGCATTCTGAGCCCTTCGCAGCCCTGCCCGGGCTTTCGTCCGTTCTGAGTGTTTCCAAACTTACGCTCCCAGCCCCGGGAGCCCATCTGTCAGAACGTCGCTCGCGCCGATGAGCGCCGCAGCCCTGGATCTTGGCCACCGGTGGTGGAGAGCTAACGGATTAGCGCGGGGGGAGCGATTGTTTGGCAGGTCCAGAGCCATTCACCTTCTTGAAGAGGGTGCTTGGAGCTGTATGTTTGGTGATGGGCTTCATACACAGTAATCAGCCCTTGGCAGGGGGATAGATGGTGGCATAACCCTGCTCTAGGGGTCTTGGTGGGGGCAGGGTGAGGCAGAGCAGGGGAGTGACTTGTCAGAGGCCACGGAGGCAGCCTGCAATAGAGGAAGGATGCGAACTCAGGACTTCTTGACTCCCGGTGCTGTGATCGGGTCCCGCCTCTCTCATTTGTGCCCTCCAGGTGTCCCTTTGTCCCAGCACGGCTGGAATAGCGCGCGTGTTACACGACCTCTTTGGCACGGGCTCATGTGTCTGCAGCAGCCGCCACCTTGTCTTGGGCGTGCTCGGAGTATCTGCCAGGGTGCTATAGGCCTGCAGGCCGGTGATAGGCAGTGGAGGTGTTTAGAAGAGCCCTGAACGCAGCCAGCTAGGAGGACTCTCCGAAGGACGAGCAGCCCCGTGCTGGCTGTGGCTCAGACCTCCCGACCAGACTCTTTCAAAGAATCAAGTGCAATTAGATGGTGCTCTGCTCCCTGCTGCTCCTTGCTCCCCCAGGCCCGCGGGATCAATCTTCGGGGACGCTAACAAGATTTTTCCACCTCTCTCCGTCATCTGTTGTCATCTCCAGCTGCGGCCGTTGCCGGGGAAATTGCAGCCCAGTCTTGTCCTCGGCAGAACTGCCGCTGAGCGAGGAGCTGTTGGCTACTCTCTGTCCGAAGCAGGCTGCTGCTGGGAGACATGGGAGCAGGGGAGGGTAACTTATACCAGACAACTTTTACCCTGGGCTTTTTCAAAGCAAGGAGCAGGCTACTCTCCAGTGCTCCTGGGGGGCTCAGTGCCGCTCAGTCGTGACTCCGGTGGCCAAGGGAGGAAAGCAGGATGGCAACATGAGGTGTTGGTCCACGTATCCTTGTCCTTCCTCTCCAATCCCATCTGCCCCCAGCTCTACCTAGCAACTCGCGGACTGGCTGCGTCACTTTGACTCCAGATTGCTTTCGGGACCGTTATATGGGCGCCCTAGCAGGCGACCCAAGTCCCCATTTGTGCTGAGCAGCCTCCTGTAACCGTCTCCCTTTGATCTTCCTTCCGCAGATCCCTACATGATTCCTCCTCTCCTCTTGCTCTCCGGGGTTCCCCGATCTTCCCTTCCCAGTAACGCACTGCTGCCCCCTCAGCATGCCAGCCCCAGAACCCAGTGCCTCTGCATTCATCTGCTGTTAGGCCATGCAGGGGGAAGTTTCCTTCAGAGGCTTTGCTGCCTTGCTACAAACAGTGATGCATCATCTTTCCCCTGCTGGCTTCAGAGCTCAGTTACGCTGATTGCAGTGGAATGGTTCTGGCACTGTGCTGGTGTCACCGTGGAGGGAAGAACCTCACTGCTGATAGTTCGGAGAAGGGCCTGTTTTTCCTGGGTCCTGATCTTTGCTCCCCAGATGAGACCATCTTTCCTTCCTCTGTCCCCCAAAAGCTAGGACAAAGACCGAGGCCTGGAACCTGGCACAGAGCAAGACTCATTTTGAGACTCATTTTTTTACAAGGCATTCCGATTCCTCTGATCCTCGCTGGTTTCTGCCCAGCCTTACCATACTGGAAGAGCCAGAGAAGACCATGATAATCCGGTTCTCGAAAGCAAATTGACTCAGGCTGGTCGATGGGGCCAGACTGACGCTCTAAATTGGGGAGCCCTGTATTATCCCCGTGGCCAAGACTGGAAGAGTTCAGGCTTCCCCATGCACATGCTGCCCCATCCATATTCCTTGTCTCTGGTCTGCGCCGTAGAGGCTGACGGCAAAGACGCTGCCGGTGGCGGTCTCTGTGGTGTGCATGGCAGCTCAGTAGGAGCTGGATTCAGAGTCCCCCCCGAACTCGCTTCAGAGATGCCACTGAACTGCTGACAGCGGGGGTTACTGAGTCGCTACTTACCCGGGAGACCTTTGGGTCAGTGACCTGGAGGGGAAAGCTCCATTGCTGGTTCCCAGGAGCAATTTCCACCAGGCTGTTTTACAATCCTCCCACAGCATTAAGATTTCAGGATCTGCCTTGTTGCCCCCCACCCCCAGCCAGGCTCTACCCTGCCATTTGAAATTAGTGCACAGAAGAAATGCCAGCTGCTCTGATGGTGCAGAGACGAGACTTCACAAACCATATGTCAGAGGCAGGCTGCAGACCAGAGTTCAGAACCTGATCCAGGGCCCGCAGGGGACAGTGTCTTTCCCCCGGGCGCTACCCCTGCACCCTCTGGCTCTGGGGGGGCGCCCAGGTTGGAGCTGTGTCCCAGCGATGATGCAGCAGAGTTGAAAGCACAGCTGGTTACTCCTGCACTCCTAGGTGTGCCTGTCCGTTGTGTGCTTAACCCTCTCTCTCTCTCTCTCCTCCTCGGCTGACGTAAGCTTTTCTGACCCCATTTTCGACAGCTCTACGTGAGCGGGGCACGTAAAGCGGATGAGACGGGGAGCGAGCTCGCCGCACGCTTATTGACCGAGAGCGATGTCCAGAAGGTATTGCACGTCACTGGTGGCGGCCAGAGCAACGCTCAGGCTGTGGCTGCTTTCGTTAATTTCTTTTCCGCTGCAACAAACCGGGTGATGTCAGCAGCGCCGTCAAACCCAGGAGGGGGGAGGGGAAGGGGACACTTTTGCCCGTGGCTCTGAGCCCAGCTATCAGGCAAGTTCACCCTGCACCATCTAGCTAGAGGTGAGAAGGAAAATAGGACCTGAGCCGGCCCAGTGCCTGTTGGCTTGGGTAGGGATTGCGCATCCAGAATGAAGGGTGAGATTTTATCTTTGCTTGGTGCTTTCTGTCCCCAAGGGTTTGGCACTGATGGGGAAACTGAGGTGCAGCCCCAGGGGCTGGCAATGGAGTGAGGTGGGTGCCTGGCAGGCCCCTGTCTAAACCATACAACCTCGCCCTTCACCCACCCCGCTAAAATTAATTTTGCCTGCACACAGACCGGGACTAGATCTCTGAGCAGAGCCAACCGTTATGGATGCACTCCATCCATCGTACTGTAGTGCCTCCCAACAGGCCTAGGAGCGCGACAGACAGGCCGGTATTCTCCTCCCCTCTTTACAGGTGGGGAAACTGAGGCAGAGTGCTACATGGAGTCCGAGAGTCAGTCATGAAGTTCAAGGCCAGAAGGGCCCCCCAGATCATCTGCTCTGGCCTCTAGCGTGACACGGGCCACTCCCATCAGCACACCCAACCAAAACTGAAATGAGACCGAAGTAGCACAGCCCGCAGGAGACTAGACTACGATGGGCCACAAGCATAGACTATTGGGGACCAAGGTGCACTAGTGCCCGATGCCCCTGCAAAGGCAGAGATACCCAGAGAACCCTAGTAAGTGCCCTGCACTCCAGAGGAAGGCAATCCATCCTTCCCCAAGGTCACTGCCAGTCTGAGCTGAACTGAACCCAGATCTCCTGGGTCCCAGTCCAGTGACTTCCCCGCCAGGCCATCCTGTCCCCTCCCCATCCTGCCGGCCCTTCAGTGCCTGCTTTGGGAGCCAGGGTGGATTTTAAGTCATGATGGCAAAGCACGACTGGCCCCTGCCGTAGTCTTGTGCCCAAGGAAGGTCTCCTGTACCCCACGGCTAGGTGAGGAAATAACCCAGCCACCTCACCTCGCCGATGGCTTTGCAAGGCTCTTTGAACCCGCTCTTGGCTTCCTTCCCGGGTGTAATAGCATAGGAAAGGGGCTGGGGTGCCCCAGAGCCTGGGGAAAGAGAGCAGCAGACGCGTTCCAAGGGGCATCACGTTGGAGCAGTTACTTACCCTGCTGTCTTCCCCGTCTCTTTTTAAAACAGAAGATGGGTTCAGAGGCTAAAATATGGGGTCGGGGGGGGGGAGATCCACCGTTCCATTTGGACGTCCCTGGCGCTGACATCCCTGGTTTGTGCAAGGTGATGGCACTTTGGGAATGAGCCTGCATCAATCACGTGTGTGTGTGCGTGTCGAGCTAGTCTCACGTCCGTCGCTCTGAATACGGCCTGGCTCGCCTGCAGGGGTGGGGAGGGGGGATAGCTCGGTCTCCCGTTGGATCCAAGAGAGCCGTCCAGCGAGGGCTCGCTGTTACATGCTTCTCAGCCTTCCAGGCGCGTGGCAACTGGGGCGCAGGAGGGCAGGCTTCATGGAGGCTTAGAAAGGGAATATCTGAAGTAACCAAAGCCCATCAGGTTGCCGGCCGTCAAGCCTGCAACCCTGGTGCCCTCCTGGGAGTAGATTTGCAAGCGGTGTTGTCAGGAAGGCTGGGCCCAGACCTGTAAGGTGCCAAGCATCCACGAATCCCACCGATTTCCATGGGGGTGGACGGGCGTGCAGCGCTGCCATGAGAGGCGCAGAGGACCCAGCAGGATCCGGCCCCGTAAAATCCACCTTTGTATTGAATACGCCCCGTCCAAATGTTATGTCGAATTGAACGTCTTCTAAAATGGACCAACCTGTAGTGAGGTCCATCCTTCCTCCCCTCGAAACCCAGACACCTGGGACACCGCAGTTCAGGAGAAACAATCCAGAGCACGCGCCAGATCCTCAGCTGGTGTGAACAGGCATCGCTCCATTGAAATCAGTGTAGCGCTGGCAGTTAATGCCAGTTGCACCTACGTGTCTTGGGTTGCTCCACCAGTGGGGCTATTGAGTGATTGGGGGGGGTTGTCTCTGTCCCCTCCTAGTTCTAAGGGCCCCCTTGCGTAAATGGCCTGGAGTAATTCTCCTGCAGCCTGTGCTTATAAATGGCGTCTTCGCCCCCCCCCCCCACACACACACACACACACACACACACTCTCACACTCCCTGGCCTTGTTCCTGATTCGAGATTTGACATGTTTTTTTTTTGTTTGTTTGTTTTTTTAGCGGTAGATGGAGTCTCCCCCCACCCCCTCGGTGGGAGTCTCTGACCTGTGTTTCCATTTTTCCCTTCCTTATCAGCTTGGTAGCTAGGGAACCAAGGGAGGTTTTCAGAAGCCGGGGGCTGGGCCTAGGCAGACAGGCTCTTCTGGCTTTGAAATTGAGCGGCAACTTCCGGGAGAAGCCACTTAGATTGTCCTTCCCGAGGAAGGGAGCAAAGATAATCTCCTAACAAAAGAAGGCAGGCCTGGCCAGATGGAACAGCTGAGAGGTATTAACAGCTGGTGGCTCACAATACAATTTAATTACAGAAAACCAAGAGAGCCGTAAAATGTTCCCTCTCCCTTCCGGGCTCCTTGCTGGTATCTGCGGGAAAGCTTGTCGTTTGGTTTTATACTTCTCCCATGTTTGCAACATGCATGCGCATCTTGGGAGCAGGTTTTGTGGCTTTCCCCAGGCTGAGGGCTCCGGGGGAGGGTGGGTGGGGCCAGAGAAACCCTTGCTGAGTTTGTACAGCTCAACCGAAAAGGAGTTCTCTGAGGCTAGCCCTCTCTCTCCTCCACCTTCGCATGCTTCTGGGACGGGGTGGGAACAATCCCTAACCAGCTGGCCTGGGGACCTCTTGCTCTGTTTATGCCACTGGTCCTCTGGGCCGCTGGAGGTCTGCAGAACCCTCCTTGGGCGTGAGCTGAGCAAAAGTGTTTGAGACCCTGAAGGAGGGCCTATGGGGGAATGACCCAGGTCGGATGAACAGGCCAGGGGAGCCCCGCACTGATTCACTTGATCAGCGTCTCCTGGTTTGAGTGGGATCTTGTCTTTGTTTCAGACCCTTCCCGTCACCAGCTCCTTCCCTCCAAACCCTGCATTCCCCTGAGCGAAGCTGCCTCCAGCTGCCGCGGCTTGGTGGCCCCACAGTACTACTTCCTGCATTGTTCGGTAGTGGCGCTTTGGCAACCCAGCCTCGGTTTGCATGCAAGGCATGACAGGTCCCCTTTCCATTGCATCTCGTAGTAGGGAGGGTCCCTTACGGCTCTGAGGTGGGGGACAGCCGTAGTCACTCCATGTTAGCTCTGCTACTTGGCTGCACCGATCTTTATTTTACAGGTCGCTGGGCGTTGCATCTTGAACGGCCCTGGCTATTGCAGGGATAGGAAAAGCCGCCAGTCCAAAAGATTAGACTCCTGGAATTGACCCAGTCTCCCTCTTTCTTACCAGAAATATCCTGTCCCTTCTGGGCAGAAGGGAAAATTAATAGAGGTTCTCCCCACCCTGGTTTGAGCTGGGGTTTTAAAGCCTTGATAAACAAAGGGACACAATGGAGCATTGGGCCGGGAGGCTGAAAGCCGGGGGCATGTCTCAGCGTTCGCTGTGGGGTGGCTGTTTTCCACAGAAAGGGTGGGGGCGGGGTCTCAGGGCATGGCGACCCTGCCCCAGATTGTGGAGAAAAGGGAAAGCCGAGCCCAGGACACGGAGGTGGCGTTTGCCCGTTTTGCCCCTCGCTCGCACGTGGAGCCGCGTTGCTCCGACAGCTCCCTTCTCAAATGCCCCGGAGGCTCCAGCAGTCCTAGGCCTCGGACCCCGGGGCACAAATCTCCCTTCCGGGGCTGACCTGTGAGCGGTGGCGGTGTTTTCCACGAAGAACCACTCCCCTCCTCAGCTGGCCCATGGCTGGAATCCTGCCCCCACTGAAGTCAAACCCCTGCTCATGGCAGCGGGTGCAGGAAATCTCCGACGTCTGGCTTGTCCTCTTCCGGGGTGGTGTGGCCAATGACAGGAACTACCTGTGGTCCTGGAGGCAGCAGCTTTGTGTACCTCTATCTACCCCTGTTCCTGCTGTCCCCTCTCTGGTTCTGCTGGGCATCATCCAGGGATGCCCTGTGCTCTCTCTAGCAGGGCCCTGCTCCTTCTGTCCTCCAGATGTTTCCTCTTGGTGCTTCTGTGCATCTTTCTCAGACCACACTCCACTGCCTAGCCGCCCCTGTAGGGGAAAAGACCCAACCTGGGAATAGCCCCCTGAATCTCCCCTGCCCCCGAAGGGATCTCAGGATCACAACAGAGCCTGGATTAAAGGCAGGTCCATTCCCTCTTCCTTTCCAGCCCCTACTGGTTAATGGTCTTCCATCGGCCTAGCCCCCTAGGAGCCTTAAACAGCCCTAGGGAGAATGGATTTGCCCTGAGGGGCAAGGCCCGGTTGGACTGAATTTCTTTGCAAGCTAAAGCAGCAGATGAAGGCGGGGGCCCGGAACGACCCCACTACCCTGTGGTCATCTCCTGTACCCGTCGGATGTCTGCCTTCAAGGAGCGTGTTACCGTGCGGTCCCTAGCGGTGACCTGCAGAGTTTAATATTAAACGGGTGGATCTGAGCCCCACATCTGGAGTCTGGATTCTCCCAAAGTTTGGCGGGGGAGGTGGGGGTTATCTCAAATAAATAGCATGCTCCCCAACCTGCAGCCGTAAATCCTGCCTGCCGAGGAGAGTCTAGTCCCTGGGATTCAGGTGGGGCAGGGGAAATGAGACCCTTCCTTCCTGTAGGTCAGGTACAGCTGTGGCACTGTATGGGTCTCTCTCCTCTCTGATCCTAGGCGTCCTATAGCCCCAGCTCCTTTGGTGGCTCTGGGTAAGTAGGGGTGAAAAGTTTGGCATCTGCAGAACGAGGATTGTCCCACCTGCCTGTGGCCAGACGGGTTTGCTCAGGGGTGAGGCTGAGTGAACTGGTGGTTTCTCCCCATCACCGATGCCATGTAAAGAGAGGAAAAAGCCTGGCAGCTCCCTGTTGGACAGTGAAAGGTTCACGTTCTGATTTCTCTGAGGTGCCAGGTAGCCGCAGCTCCTGTGGTTGCTCAGGCTGTCAGCGGCTTAGAGGGTCTGAGCTTGGATCTTGCACCGGTACACGAGTGTGCTTGTCAGCCCTGCAGCTACCAACGCGACCTGACCCGACTTGAAGCTCTTCTCTGCTCAGAAGCCCTCGGTGTGACTTTGTAGTTCAGGGCTTGACTTGGAGGAGCTGTGAAAACAGGGACGGATTGGCCTGGCAGTCCAGCGGATTTTAATAGGCTGGGGTCGCCACATGATCGTCACTCGCTTTCTCCCTTGTCTTTAGGTGTTCGACAGCAGTTCCGACGCCATCACGGTTCATGCCATCAGAGTGCTCACCTCCATCATGAGCAATTCGCCATCGGCCAAGGTAAGAAGTGGGGAGGCCCAACCCCCTTTGGAGTTCTGCTTGGTTGTGAGGATGCAGTGATGGGGGAGTGCGATGAAACGTGTAGGTGGAAACGGAGCTAGTTTTGGCAAGTGGATTGTACACACTGGACTAAGACTTGGGAGACCTGAGTTCAAATCCTGGCTTTGCCCCTGGCCTGCTGGGTGATCTTGACCACGTGCTGTCCGTGTTTCTGGGAGTTTGGGCGACTAGTGCTTCAACGGCACTGCACCTGGTAAGAAGCGTCTATAGGATGAGGCCCTAGGATTGGACTTGAGAGCTCAGTGAAGAATCGCCACACGATTCAGTGGGCTCCTAGGCCTTGTCTATACTGGCGGCAGCGTGTAGGGTCCATGTAGCTACACGCCGCAGTGAAACACAGGCTGCGTGAATGCTGCAGTGTGTAGCTACACGGGGGCAGTGAAAGGCTCTGGTGGGGACAGGCAATGGGGAAAGGGTCCGGCAGCAGGTAGGCAGCAGGACACTACATTGCTTTAAAAAAAGAAAAAAGGAAAAGTGTGGATGGGGAGGCACCGTTTGAGAGCATAGCGAGTCATGCAGGGTACGTACCCTACGGTTCTGGTGGGTCTAGACTCTACTCACCTAAAGTCATGCTGTTTAGGGTGCACACTCCCCAACACAGCTATATATATGCTCCATGCCACCGGGAGTGTGCCGTGTAGACACACCCTTCTGAGTGGCTTTGAACAAATCCTACCAGGTGGCTGTTTTTTAACTCCCATTCACGGAGTCGGACCTGGGTTTGGTTTGGCTCGGCTCGGCTCAGGTTTGGTTGTATTCAGTGTGTTCGGGTTCAGTTCCGGATCAAGCCACCTAAAAACGGTAAGGGTGACCAGTTGGACCAGTTCCAATCAAATTCCAGTCAGCGTGGAAGTGCATTGAAAAAAGCGAGTTGAAACTTAAAACTGAAACTTTTTTTTTTTGACCATTTATTTTTTTAACTTTACGTGAGTTTCCTGGTGGGTTTTTTTTTTTTTTCCTTTGCCTGGTCAAATCAACGGGATTATTATTTTTTGTTAGGAACAGTTTGAGCAAATTAAAACAGCATCTGCTAATATTTGCTCTTTCATCTTGGGCCTCTGCCGTGAAGGAATAAATCAGAGTTTGGAGCCTGGGCCCTGCCTCAAGTGGGGCGCCTGGAGGGAGGAGCTGCCCCAGGTGGTGGGAGGAGGCTTGAGGCGTTATTTTAACCTTTGGGACCAGAGAGCGGGCCTTTTACATAGCAACGTGTCCTGTGCAGGCAACTCCCCAAGCGTCTCCTCTCCTTCCCTACTCTTGTGGGTTGGTCTACTTCTATTCTCCTCCGCGTCTCATCGTACGGGGGCAAGGCCTTTCTGGGAGTCGGCACAGGGCTGCTGGTTATTTCGTTGTTTAATAATGACAATAAGATCAGTCCTTTTTTTTTTTTTAATACTGATCTTAAAGTACGCAGATCCTTTATTTTAGCTGGTAACCCCAATTTTTTTTCAGTTCAGGTTCTAGATAGAACAAACGTATGGTTTTAGTTTGGTTCCAGTTCAAGTAAAAATACCCTTTTGAATGGGTCCTGGTTCCACGCCCTGTCCGTCACCCCTGCCCTGTGCTTGGGTGTATGGGGCCAGGGCATGCACTTAACATGGACACGTGTCTTGCTTCCAGGAGGTGTTCAAAGAAAGGATCGGCTACTCCCACTTGTTCGAAGTTTTCAGGAGCCAGAGCCAACCCACCGCCCATCTGCTTGAGGAGCTTCTGAACATGGTAAAGACGGAACTCTGCTGCGGGGCAGCTCATGGCTTTGCAATGCCCGGCCCCAAGCGTCCCGTTCCCCAGACGGGATTGGCGGGGCCGGGGATGCTACAACACTGCTGTGTGGCCAGGCCATGGCTAGAGGCTTGAATCTGGTACTACCTCAGCCTGGCCCTTTGCCTCAGCCAGTAGAGGCTGATGGTTTTAGAGCCAGAGGTCCTGAGTTCAATCCCCGTTGCTGGCGACGCACCCAGGGCTATTGCTAATTGCAGGACTGCTAGAGTCGGGGGAGGAGGGACACATGGGTTACAGCCCATCTGCTTTCTCACGTGCAGCCCAGTGAAGTAATAAAATGCAGCTGTTCTCCTTCCTTACTGAGCACAGTCCTTTGCTGGTCCCTCTTCACTCCCCAGTACAGTGGTTGTGATTCCTTGGTCCTGACCTTTTATAGTCTCTTTTGCAAGCCCCCTTTGGAGCCAGTGGGAATTGGGCCCATGCGAGGGCAGTGCCATGTTTGCTGACCTGTGGTCTGTTTTGTGCCTTTCCGCTCCGTCCCTGCCTTGTGCGCTAAACCAGCCGGGTGAGTAACTGCAGCTGTGTCCTTGCACTGAAGATCGAGGGCACGATAAGGAATGAAACTCACAACAAACACACCATTGTGTAGCGCATCAGGAATCCTCAGTGCGGATCGCCGCACGGAAAAGCTCTTTTCCGTGAAGCCACAAGTGCAGGGAGCCCGGCCCCCCCAGTGCCATTGAATCAGGCAGCTCCTTCGTTTCCAGCACGCCCTGGAACCAAGGCAGCCTAGGCCAGAACGCATGCCCGTGTGCCTGGGGGCTGTTCTCCGAGCAGGTTTACATGCGTTTGCAGGCCCTGGGCTGGACTCTGCCAGAGGGTATGGCTACATTCGAGCTGCAGGTCCGAGTTCCAGCTCAGACGGACGTACCCGCCCTAGCTTTAATCGAGCTAGTGCGCTAAAGGTAGAAGCGTAGTCCTGGCGGGATGGGCTAGCTGCCCCTAGCATGATCCCGCCTGGGATCCTAGGTATGTATCCTGCCACCCATGCTGCCGCAGCGACACTCGTGTTGTTAGCCGGCTAACTCAACAAAAGCCGTGCGTGCGTCCGCCCAAGCTGGAACCGACCCGGCCAGCTGCAGAGCCGTAATCTTCCAGCGTCGCACAGGTAGAGATCAAAGGCAGCTAAGATAGTTCTACCCATTAAGGGACCTGGAGCTGCCCCAAGATGGCTGAGGATAGAACCCGTCTCCTGCCTCCTAGCCCCGGGCCATGTCCGTGAAATGGTACTGCTCCCTGCGGCATGAGTAGGGCCCTACCAAATTCACGGCCATGAAAAACCCGTCACGGACTGTGAAAATTGGTCTTTTGTGTGTTTTTACCCTATACGGTACAGATTTCACGGGGGAGGCCAGTGCTTCTCAAATGGGGGGTCCTGACCCAAAAGGGAGTTGCAGGGGGATTGCAAGGTTATTTTAGGGGCATCACAGTATCGCCACCCTGACTTCTGCGCTTCCTTCAGAGCTGGGCGGCCAGAGAGTGGCAGCTGCTGCCTGGGCACCCAGCTCCGAAGGCAGCGTTGCCGCCAGCAGCAGCGAAGAAGTAAGGGTAGCAGAACTGCAAACCCCCACCCCCCCCGTAGCCTTGCGGACCCCCCTCCCCCAACTCCTTTTTGGGTTAGGACCCACTGTGAAATTTCAGATTTAAACAGTTGAAATCAAGAAATTTTGATTTTTAAAATCCTATGACCGTAAAATGGACTGTGAATTTGGTAGGGCCCTAGACATGCGCAAAGGGCCCCAGTACAATCAAAGGAATACAAATGAGGCGTCTGTTCCACCTGTTAGCTTGTCTCTGGGTGCAGCGAGTCAGGCATAGCCCTTGGCTTTCCCGCTAGAGATCAGGTTAAGGTTTCTCTGCCTTCAAGAGAAGAGACCCGATTACTCTAGGTCCCAGAGGAGGGGGAGCTCGCAGAATGAGTCATTTCCCTTAATTAGCTTGTCAGCTCAAGACAGTTGGAGATGCAAAGGGCAGGAAGAAAGCCTTGCTGGGGGAAGATGCCTTGACAATGATAAGGCAGCAGAGTTCTCGTGTTAGAAACGCGAAAGGTTATTTCTCCATTTGCAAGTTATGGGATGTCTCGGCTGCAGTTTTGATGTCCGTTCAAGCAATGCCATCATCCGCAGCGCTTGGCTTCCTCAAAAGCAGCTGCTTCATCACAGCCCTGGGGACAGAGGAATTAAAGCACGCCAGGGGGTCTGTGGCACTGGGGGATGGGGCATGAAGGGTGACATTAATAAGGATCTAGGTCTGATGGGAACGGACATCCATGGAGCCATTGAGAGCTTTCCGCTTGCAAACCATGAGTGAAGCGGTTTGTGGGGGGCCCCGATCCAGGATTGGGGCCCCTGCGCTATTGCCATGCAAATAATAAATAAATGGACGTAGCTGCCAAGCAGCAAAGCCATTTCTGTGTCTTCAGAAGACTCCAGAGGTGCAATTCTGGGGCATTCACAGCCCCTCGGTCCTGTCGTCTGAGCGATGTCATTTCTAGAGGATGCTGGTTTGCGTCTCACCCTTAAGTGCACAGATACATGCTTACAGCCTGGCTCTGTATCTGATCTTCTTACTGACCTGGAGAGAGGCTGCAAATGGACTCTGGGGGTGTCAGCTCCTTTTCCTGGCACCCAGGCCACATGTCTGGGTGTTGCCTTGTCCAGAAGTCTTAACTGGCTGATAAAATATTTCCACACGCAGTGAGTAGGAGAAGGAATTCATCCATAATCGAATTCCCTCTACAGTGCAATGATGCCCCTGGTTGGCTTGGGTGCAGGGACTGAACCAAGGACCTCTGGATCTAAACTCACGGCCTTTTAATGCCTGAGCCAAACTTCCAGTATCAGGGCAGCAGTAGCTAGCTCATAAACCAGCCTCCGGACAGGGGCAAACCACATGCTGAACGTCAGTGACGTGGGTCCTGTGGGCGGAGCAGCTCACCTACCCTGGTGGTGTCTGGGATTGCAAGGTGTTGTTTCCACAGCTGGTGATGAGTTAGGGCTGGTGGGAGCCTCACACCCCTCTCCTCCACTGGCCCAGCCCCCTTACCTTTGTATGCCCCTCTCACCTCCCACCCCTGGCTGCACGTGACTTTCATGCCCAGCTGGTTCTCAGCTGAGCCTCGGTTTGTTGCGCGTGCCAGTCTGTGTGGAGTTGTGCATAGACACCACCAGAGGCGACGTGTGGGGGAGCACGGGGGGGCGGGGGTCAAGTGCCCCCCTAGATTGGTGGGGCAGGAGAGGAGCTCTGTCCTTCTCTCCCTGCGCCTCTCCCTGGCAGCTGGGAGGGGAGCGGGATGGAGCTGCTTCTGCCTGAGGGAGCCTGGCTGGGAGGCAGAAGAACATGCACGGGGGAGCACAGGGAGAGGAGGACCGAGAGCCCCCCCGCCCCCCCCCCCCAGCAAGTAACATGGGGCAAGGATTGCGTTGCAGCCCCGGGCTGCGGGAGGGGTCACTGGGCAGGGGAGACACGTGTTCGGGGGGGAGGTCACGTGTCCTCCCCTTTAGCATGCGTCTCCGTATACTGGGAGCACACTAGTCATCTGCAGATGCTGCCATGCGTGGTGGGATGGCGTTCTCCATGGTTTGGAATGCCCCATGATGCATTGCAGCAGCACAAGTGCCACTGAGCCCGGTGGCCCGTCCGTGGGCTGAGCGCAGAGCAGGCCGGGTGCTGACCCTGCCGGAGGGCAGTGGGGAGGTGGCTGGCACGCCCTTCGGCCGAGGGACATGACCCTGTGGCTTCTGTCTTGCCAGGCAGTAGAAGGAGACCACAGCGCCTTCCCCGTCCGACTCATCCGCAATGAGCAGCCGTTGCTGATGCTCATCGCGTGGCTCCCTGAGCTGAAGTCACGGGACCTGCAGGTGTTCCTGTCCGACTGGCTGAAGAGGATCTGCGACGCTTCCCTGCCAAGCCGCGTGACCTGCGTCAAGGCAGGGATGGTCAGCTGCCTCCTGGACACCCTGCGCGCTGAGCAGGAGCTGGACCGGAAGTGCTCCAAAAACCTCATCTACCTTCTGCAGGTGCTAGGCAGCCTCTCCATCCGGCCGCAGGAGCTCCGCCAGCTCATCAGGCTACTATGGACCGAGCCCGGCAAGGGGCCCCACCCTTATACCACTCTGGTCATCCGGGCACTGTCTGGCATGGCGAGGAAGGACCAGTCTGAGAGGGCACTGCAATACTTCGACCTGATGCCAAGCATGGCCGGAATTATGGTGCCGGCCATCCAGAAATGGCCCGGGAGTGGCTTTGCCTTCCACGCCTGGGTCTGTCTGAACGAGGAGCCCGAAGGCTTGCCGGATCTGCCTACGAGGCTGAAGCGAAAACAGCTATACAGGTAGGGCGTGTGGAGGGGAGTGGGCTGTGTCCACCTGCCTCCTTCCCTTCCTTTTATGCGAACGGGAAACCCATTGTAGATCCCTGGAGTTTGGAAAGCAGCCAGCCAACAAACACAGTTTTAAGAACGGAAGGCTGTTGTCTCACACCTTTATTTGACTAGTTTGAATTATTTAGGCGACTGAGTTGTTACTGTGGTCCGCTTTGTGGAAGTGCTGAGTTCCTTTATTGTAGGATCTTGCCTAGAAACGGTAGTTTGTGTTGACAAGCGGTGACTGTCGCCATTCAGGACAACTGCACCTGTATTTCCTCTCGTGGTCTAGCAAGAGTACCCTTTCTCGGCTCCCGGCTCCTCAGCCATCACCAGTTTGGTACAGACCCATGTCTCCCTCCCTCCTGAGCGAGGTCTTTCCAGGCTGCACAGCTCCCTTCCTACACTGTGATATCCCTGAACAGGCTATGAACAGTGTATTGCCAGCAGCTCTAAGTTCCCAGCCCTTTCCGAGCAAGCACATTTATTCTTGAGGTGAAAGCACGACAAGGAAAACTTATGGAACACAATCAAGAACACCCCCCACCACACACAGCTAAGCTTACCAGAGGTCACCCATCAGCCTCATGGGACCTTACGGGCTCAAGTCCTTCCAACCCTTCCCAGGAAGGATTGCCCCGACCTTCCCCTCTTAGAATCATAGAAGATTAGGGTTGGAAGAGACCTCAGGAGTTATCTAGTCTAATCCCCGGCTCAAAGCAGGACCAACACCAACTAAATCATCCCAGCCAGGGGTTTTGTCAAGCTGGCCCTTGAAAACCTCTAAGGAAGGAGATTCCACCACCTCCCTAGGTAACCCATTCCAGTGCTTCACCACCCTCCTAGTGAAATAGTGTTTCCTAATATCCAATGTAGACCTCCCCCACTGCAACTTGAAACCATTGATTCTTGTTCTGTCATCTGTCACCACTGAGAACAGCCGAGCTCCATCCTCTTTGGAACCCCCCTTCAGGTAGTTGAAGGCTGCTATCAAATCCCCCCTCACTCTTCTTTTCTGCAGACTAAATAAGCCCAGTTCCCTCAGCGCCTCCTTGTAAGTCATGTGCCCCAGCCCCCTAATCCTTTTCATTGTCCTTCGCTAGACTCTCTCCAATTTGTCCACATCCCTTCTGTAGTGGGGGGACCAAAACTGGACAAAATACTCCAGGTGTGGCCTCACCAGTGCGGAATAGAGGGGAATAATCACTTCCCTCGATCTGCTGGCAATGCTCCTCCTAATACAGAACCATATGATAGATCTGGTTCTGTGAGGTGCTCACAAACTAGTGTGAAGGAGGCTAGATAAATACTTACAGCAGAATTGATAGCTAAGCTCCAGCCAGGCCAAACTCAGGTCTGTCCCACCTGTGCAGCTCAAGTGTTGACAGTAGGGGTGCACAGTGCAGCTTTGGGCAGAATCTGAAGACCACAGGGTCGCGGCTCTAACTTGGAGTGCTGATCCTTTATTACTGGTGGTGATGCACGGGATGAGAAGAACCCAGCTTGACTCTCAGAGCCCAGGGTGAAGTAAAACCCCACTTGGGCGTAGAAACTTCCCCTTGAGTACTGGTCAGCATGGGCGGCGGGTACAATAGGCCAGGGGACCCCCAGTTGCGGAGTTTGGTGGCAAAGATTTTGCTTTATTATGCCCCGTGCAGATTCTGGGACAGCTGAGGCACATACCACCTCTTCAGGCACCCCGGAACCTGCATGGGGCATATCAAAAGCGTCTTCTAACAGATGCTTTCACCCTGGGCGGGTTGGGTCCAGGGAGGGGAGACGTGGCGCAGCTTCGGCCAGCCTGGGGCTCCTCTGTGGGGGGGTTTGGGGCTCCTGCCACGAGCCGGGGAGGGGGGCAGCAGGGGATCTCGGGGCACCGACCATGGGGAGGGCGTGGGCAGAAGCGGCAGAGACGGGGGCTAGCCTCCCCAGCAGGGGTCTCCACCCAACGCCCATGCTCGTCAGCTTTTCGCAAAGGAAGCTAGACTGGTGCCCAGCGGGTCTCGGTCGCTCCCCCTGCATCCAGGGCTGGGAGAACTCGTGCTTTAAATCCCCTTCTGAGCACGGCGGGTAGCCTTCCTCGAGGAGAATGTAAGAACCCCATCTGGTGTCTTTCTCCTTCCCTTCCTGTTCTGTATCTTGATCATCTTCACTTTACTGTGAGCTCAGAGTCTGATTCCGATCATCTCAATCTGTCTGATTTTTCATCCTTCAGTGATTCACTCGACCCTCCCACCCCAAGCTGTCTGCAACCATTCTCTCTGCTGGTTTGACTATCCTCCAGGCTTTTACTTCCAGCAGTGTGTTCGTTCACACACCTCCCACAGCTGTTCCCTTCCACTTTCTCCCTCTGGCCTCCAGGGCCTCGGGCCAGCTTCTAACCCCGAAGTCACGGTCCTCCCTCCTCCTTGTGACTCCCCCCTGCAGCTTTTTCACGGCCAGCGGCACCGGCTTCGAGGCGTTCTTCACGGCCGACGGGATGCTGGTGGTGGCAGTGTGCACCAAGAAGGAGTATATGACGGTGGCGCTCCCGGACTTCACCTTCAACGATTCTGCATGGGTGAGCAGTGTCCCTTTACACTGGGATGGGACATCCCCTTTCATTCCCGTGCCTTCTGTTCTGGCGACCCTATGCCCTTCCATTGGCCTTACCTGATGAGTTGGTCCATCAAGTCTTCATCTTGCTTGTGACAGTCTCGAATTCACTTGGCCACAGGGGGGTGGGGTCAGCATACAGCCTGAAATGTGACTTGGGTCTATCTGATTGGTATTGTCTGGCCTACTTTAAAACTAGCCCCTGCAATAGCTGTGCTGGAGGTGCCAGAGAATTCTGCCCTTTGCCCATGTGCCCTCGCGTTTCCTGCATCTGTTCTGAATCTACAGGCTGTTCATGTCGTGCAGTGACCCTCTGCTCTGCAGTTACAGCAGTGGGTTTCCGCTGAGCCCTTTCGTCACTGGGGGGGATCCTCCTCCCCTCCCCCAAAAGACTGAGGCCAACCTATTTAAACGTGGGGGCAGAACCTGATATGAAGACAACATGATGGTCAGGATGCAAATTGCTAGGATCGCGCTTAGCACTCGCAGCAGAGATCAGGGCCCAGTTGTGCGAAGCGCTGTGTATGCATGGACTGAGAGACAAAGAGCTTACAGTCCAAACAGCCACCGGGTGGCAGGGGCAGCAGAGGGCAAGTGACTGGCCCAAGGCGACTCAGGAGATCAGTGGCAGAGCCAGGAATAGAACCCAGGTGTCCTGGGGCCGGTACCCCCTCCACCGGACCATATCTCAGGCTGGTGTCTGCAGGTGTCCTCCCTAAACTGGGAGGAGTGGTAGATACGCTGGAGGGGAGGGATAGGATACAGAAGGACCTAGACAAATTGGAGGATTGGGCCAAAAGAAATCTGATGAGGTTCAATAAGGATAAGTGCAGGGTCCTGCACTTAGGACGGAAGAATCCAATGCACCGCTACAGACTAGGGACCGAATGGCTAGGCAGCAGTTCTGCGGAAAAGGACCTAGGGGTGACAGTGGACGAGAAGCTGGATATGAGTCAGCAGTGTGCCCTTGTTGCCAAGAAGGCCAATGGCATTTTGGGATGTATACGTAGGGGCATAGCGAGCAGATCGAGGGACGTGATCGTCCCCCTCTATTCGACATTGGTGAGGCCTCATCTGGAGTACTGTGTCCAGTTTTGGGCCCCACACTACAAGAAGGATGTGGATAAATTGGAGAGAGTCCAGCGAAGGGCAACAAAAATGATTAGGGGTCTAGAACACATGACTTATGAGGAGAGGCTGAGGGAGCTGGGATTGTTTAGCCTGCAGAAGAGAAGAATGAGGGGGGATTTGATAGCTGCTTTCAACTACCTGAAAGGGGGTTCCAAAGAGGATGGCTCTAGACTGTTCTCAATGGTAGCAGATGACAGAACGAGGAGTAATGGCTTCAAGTTGCAGTGGGGGAGGTTTAGATTGGATATTAGGAAAAACTTTTTCACTAAGAGGGTGGTGAAACACTGGAATGCGTTGCCTAGGGAGGTGGTGGAATCTCCTTCCTTGGAAGTTTTTAAGGTCAGGCTTGACAAAGCCCTGGCTGGGATGATTTAACTGGGAATTGGTCCTGCTTCGAGCAGGGGGTTGGACTAGATGACCTTCAGGGGTCCCTTCCAACCCTGATATTCTATGATTCTATGATTCTAGGTGGAGCGAGACAGCAGCAAACAGGAACATGCAATTCAGGAAGCAGTAGTCCAGGGTCTTTTTAGTGCCTCACTCAAGGCAGTAGATCAGACTTGGTTTCCCCTCTATACAAGGAGATAGTAAGGCTCAGAGGTGAAGTAACTTGCTGACGGTCACAGAGGGGAAGGTTCATAACTGGGTTCACCACAAAACTGGAGAAATCTGTGGATGATAGGGTCCATTGATGGCCACTAGCCAAGCTGGTCAGGGAAGCAGAACCATGCTTGGGGTGACCCTAAACCTCTGACTGCCAGAAGCTGGGAGGGGAAGGCAGAGATGGATCTCTCCAAAATTGCCCTGTTCTGTACGCTCCCCCTGAAGCTCTGGGATGGGATACTGGACTAGAGGGACTATCAGTTGGGCCTGGTATGGTCATTCTTAGGATCTGACTCCCAGTGCCTTCACTGAAAGCTCTGAGACCTGCAGACACATCCTGGTGTAACGCCGACAGACCCCAGGCTTCGGCGGGCGGGATCGAACCTGGGACCTCTGGAGCTTAGTGCATGAGCCTCTACCGCATGGGCTAAAAGCCAACTGGCTCTTAACGAAGGCTGTAGAGCAAACTCATTAATATCTCTGTGTGGTCTGGGTGCCACTAGCTGGGACAGAACACCGCACCCAGCAGGTGTGTGGGTTACACTATTTCAGACAGACGTTTGCTAAACGCTGCTGCAGTGTCAGGTCTGCCTTGAAAACGAGCAGCTGGCTGTTCAGTGCAGCATCCCTGTTACTGCTCCCACTGCAGCTGTACGTACTTGGGCTGCGAGCGTGTCTCTGACAGGCTCCCCCAAGCTGCTCGGGGTGGAGCCGTACCAGCGCTTGCCTGGGAGACCTTTTTGGAGAGCCCCGAGGTCAGGGGTGGGCAAACTTTTCGGCCCGAGGGCCACATCGGGTTTCCAAAATTATATGGAGGGCCGGTTAGGGGAGGCTGTGCCTCCCCAAACAGCCAGGCGTGGCCCAATCCCTATCTGACCCCACACACACTTCTTGCCCCCTCACGCCCCCCGCGCCCCCCCCGGGACTCCTGCCCCATCCACCACCCCTTGCTCCCTGTCCCCTGACCGATCCCGGACCCCTCGCCCCTGACTACCCCCCACTGCCCCATCCAACCCCCTCCCTCATTCCTGATGGCCCCCCCAGGACTCCTGCTCCATCCAACCACCGCTTCTCTCTGTCCGCTGACTGCCCCCCGCCACTCCATCCAATCCCCCCTCTCCTTCCTGACTTCCCCCTAGGACCCCTGCCCCCGTTCAATGTGCCTGTTCCCTATCCACACCCCCACCCCCTGACCACCCCCTCGAACTCTCCTGCCCTCTATCCAACCCCCCCTACCCCTTGCGCGCTTCCTGGAGTGCTACAGCCGAACCGCCCGGCTGGAGTCAGCCATGCCACCGCGCAGCATGGAGCACCGGGTCAGGCCGGGCTCTGCCGCTGTGCTGCCCGGCAAGACCACGCAGCCCCCCCCGGCCAGAGTGTTGTGCCAGCGGCACGGTGAGCTGAGGCTGCGGGGGGCGAGCTTCACGGGCCAGGAGCTCAGGGGCCGGGCAGGAGGGTCCCGCGGGCCGGATGCGGCCCAGGGGCCGTCGTTTGCCCACCTCTGCCCTAGGTGCTTGGGATTCAGGAGGTGGCGTTCTTCCCCGTGAGCCGCTACTGAGTCAGCCGCCCAGCATGGAGGTGGCACCGTGCTGCTGGACCGACCGCAGCCATCATGGGTCCGACTGCACCTTTCCCGAGCGCTGAGGTGCTTCACCGCACCCCCCGGCCCGGGCTCCGGCTGGCGTTCTGCTGCAGTTTCAGCGGGGTACGGTGTGTTTCACCCCCTGCCCTGCGGTGCTGGGGAGCAGCACTGCTGGGTCTTGCTTACGCCGCTGGTGCCTTCCACCCGGAGGAGGCTGCCCGTACGTCCACCGCAGCCTTGAGACGCTGAACCTCCATTGATCTGTTATCTGGGCTCCTCTCAGGTCCTGAGCTGCCCCCAAGTCCGGGAGGAGATGGCTTGGGTTGGGGGCAGCTGGCGGCGGGATCCTTGATGATCTGGCAGGGGAGAGTCTGGGAGGAGGGGATCCGGAAGCCTGAGTGTCTGGCGTTTGGAAGCGGGGAAGGAGCGTAGTTGGGGCTCATGCTTGCAGGTCGTTGGGCTCATGCTGTGTATAGTCAGTAAAGGGGCAGGGTTGAAGCCGACGCTGACTCTCCCCTGCTCGGCTCTCTCCTCCAGCACTGCATCGACATCGTCCACGTCACCGGCCGCCGGCCCTTCGGCCAGAACCTGGTCAACATCTATACAGACGGGCAGCTGCGGCAGGTGGCTCAGCTGCGCTTTCCCTCCCTCAATGAGGTAACGCGGGGGGACCGTCTGGGTGCTGCTGCCTTGTTCCCATCCTTCCCCTCCCTGCTCTCCTGGGCCAGGCCCCTCGCCTCCTAGGTGACCCAGACAGATCACGCTCTGTCCTGCCGCCCCCCCACAGCTTTCCATTGCTGACTTCTTTAGTTCCCTTCTCCTCTGGCCCTTCCCCTGTACAGCGATGTGCAGGTCGTGGGGGAGAGCAACTCTGCTCTCACGCTTTTGAGGGTGCCAGGGCTGAGGAAGGTTACTTGAGCCCGATTCAGCAAAGCATCCTTGCTTAGGACAGGGCTCCGAAGCATGGGCTGAACTTGGAGTAAGCGCTGGGCTCAACTGAGACCAGGCTGAGTGGTTTCATCCCCGTCAGGATGGAAGGGGGAGGGTGAGAGAGAAAGATCAAGCGGGGGTTGGGGGAGGCGTGTCAGGTAAAGGTCAGATCTGAAGGGCCTGACTTGAGAATCTGCAGGTGGGCAGTGGCGGGGGGCGGGGGGGCGCCTTGGATGAAGTGATGCCAGGCCATGGAGCCTCACCTCCTGCCGGTGGGGAGCAACCATGCCCAGGAGAGGCTGGGTGGATGTGCGTCAAGAGAACACTCCCCTTGGATGCTCTCGGTTATAAAGGAAACCCTCGGGGGGAAGGGCCTGATCCCAACTCTGCGCAGGAGGTTGCTCCTTCCTGGGCACCCTCACGTCTCTTCCCATGGCACTGGGAGAGGTGCCCATCCGCCCTGCACGGCCGGTCACGCTGTCTCCTGAGCCGCCTTGCCACCCTCGGAGTTTGAGGGGCTCAACCTGGCTACCAGCTGGCTTTCCCCATTGGCCTGCTCCTCTCCCTGCTTTGGGTTTAACCCCTTCCTGGGTAACCAGCGCAGTTCAGAGCCTGGCTGGTGGGGAGCGCTGTGTATGGTCTTCGGGGTGCCTAGGGCATCCATGGTGTGAATCGCTGGGGGATTTGAGCAGCAGCCTGTAGTCGAATCTCACCAGGCGGATGTCCTCGTGTCGAATGCAACGATGGTGCCGCAATAGCCGTGCCGGCCTCAGAGAGCAGGGCGTGGGCAGAGAGGCTTGGGCGTACCGGTCGGCACAGGGCGTGGTTTCCTCTGCACTCTGCGGGTCCTTCCGACAGCAGCCTCCAGACTGTCCCTGGATCTCCTGGGCAAGGGACCGTCAGTGCAGTTCTGGAGTCGGGCTTCCTGCAGCCCGGCTGCTGAACAGGATGAGGGAGGCGCTGGGCAGCCAGCGTGCTGAGCCAGGCTCTGCCCCATGAGTGGCTGCTCGTCGGCGGATGATGATGGGGCTCCCTATGAGCATCGGGGTCCCTCTGCATGGAGCAGCTGGCAGGGCCAGGGTCTAAAACCCAGGGCATCTCCCAGCCAGTGTGTTAAACACAGAAATGCTGCCTTGGGCCAGGGTTCTCCCCGGCTCATAGTCTAGGTGACTGAGAACTGGAAGAGCACCTCCTTTGACCCGAGGGAGATGGATTGGGTGGGTCCTACGGTAATAGTCTCGTTCATCTCTGCTGCCTTGGATTCTGGTATCTGAGCCATAACGTTAGGCCATAGACCAACTCCCAGAGACCCCATCGCCGTTCAGTATTGGGAGGCTGCTCTGGCTCGACAGCAACCCCTAGCTGCTGAGGGGAGACCCAGGAGCCTCCTTTCCCATCGTGCGCTGCCCGATCCGGTCTTTCCAGCAGCCGGTGGTGGAGGGCAGGTCCTAGTCCCACATCTTTGGGTGGAGGAGGAGGGCTCGATCACCATGGCTACAGAAAGGAGAAGTCGGCAGCCACCTGCCGCTCTGGTCTCTGGGAACATGACGCTTCCTGCTCGCGTTGCGGCAGCACCGGGAGACCCTAACCGAGGACAGGACCCCAGTGTGCTCGGCGCTGTACAAAGGCGCGTAAGAGACAGCCCCTGCCCTGACGAGCTTTCAGTCTAAATACAAGTCAAAGGGCCTGGGGGGGAGGGGGCACTGGAGGAGCCGCGTTGCCCTCCTCTCCTGGGCTCCGTGCAATTGTTCCCCCTCTCTCTTTTCAGTCGTTCACCTCGTGTTGCATCGGCTCTGCCGGCCACCGGACGACGACCACCTCCACGGCCTACCCCTCGCCTTCCCACTCGCCGGAGCCAGCCTTCCCCTCTCACCCCTCCCTCAGCCGCTCCCAATCCTTCCCTGCCTCGTTGGCCACGCACTCCTGGACTCCCGGGGCCGCTCAGCCCCCCAGAGAAGGCCAGGTGTCTACAACCGTAGCAGGGAGTCAGGACACGGAGTGGGGGACCCCTACGTCCCTTGAAGGGCACCTGGGGTCGGTGTCCATCTTCTGTGAAGCCCTCCAGCAGACCCAGGTCAAAGCACTTTTCTCCTCAGGTAGGTTCTGGGTCTCAGAGGGAGAATCTCCCCCTTGGGTGCCTCTCCTCGCTCAGTGAGCCGGTCTGAGGCGTGGTATCCCTCGTGCAGCTCTGGGGACGGCCCGGAAGGCTGTTCCCCTGCTGCAGGGGGGTTTTTGTAGGGGGGTGAAGCAGGAGGAAGAGGGGCAGTAGGGATCTCTCGGAGGCCTCGGCCCTGCAGGGCTCAGAGCAGAGCTAGCTGTCTGACACAAGTCGCTGCTGGTGGATTCCGACCCTGAGTCCCGGCGGGGCCGGGAACGTGCTGAGGAATTTGTGGGAGCTGCCCCCCACTCCCGGCAGCGTGGCTGGGGATGGCGGCGCCCCACCCACACCCCACCGGTGCACAGACAGTCCAAGCTGCGCAGTGATTCCAGAGCACCGATGACGCGGTCTGGGCCGCAGGGCCGAACAGGGCACTGGGCACTCTTGGTAGAGGCTGCCCTGGCAGGGACCCATGCTGGGAGGGAGAAGGGGGCAGGTCGCTCTTGCGCAGGGGCCAGGCCCACGGGGGATCAGACCAGGGATAGCTGTACTGATCTCTGCACTCGTTGACCAGTAGGGTCAGCCCCAGGGGGAAGCACGTGCTCGGCTCTCTGGGCCAGCCCGGCAATGGGGTGCCTGTCGCTCGCTCACCCCACTCTCCGTTCCCTCCCGCCCGCAGGACCAAACGTTACGTCCCCACTCAAGCCAGAAGGCGACTTCCTGGAGCTCAGCAGCAAGCTGCTCCTCTACTACACGCCCCAGGTAAGGAGCGACCTTCCTGGGCACCTCTCTGCGGTTCGGTCCCTGCCGGCCCCATCTCGAGGGATTGGCACGGCCGGTGCTGCTGGGGGTTCGCTGGGCCGTGCTCAGAGGGCTCGGAGAGCGGGCTCCATTGAACACTGGCCAGCTCTCCAAAGGGGCTGGGAGTTTGTGGGTGGAGCTGGAACGGTACGTGGAAAATGGGCGTACAGAGATGAGGGGCGCGCTGCAGCGGGGTGACCAGCTCTGTATGGAATTACCAGTGTCCTGGGCTGGGCTGGCCTGGCCCATGGTGGCAATTGCTTTATACAGTTCTGGGACCTTCCTCATTAGGGAATGGTAAATCCTTCAGTCTGGCCGGGTGCTGCTCTGCAGTTGTGGCAGAAAAGGAATGCCATACAGCAGCCAAAACGGATCCTCACCCCGCGCGCCTGCTCGGCCCGTGGCTCAGAAGAGTCCCCGCACGCCAGGAGTCTCTGGGTGTGGGGAGACATCACAGTCAACCTGCGGAACTCCTTGCCAGAGGATGTTGTGAAGGCCAAGACTATAACAGGGTTCAAAAAGGAACTAGATAAGTTCCTGGAGGATAGGTCCATCAATGGTTATTCTCCAGGATGGGTAGAGATGCTGTCCCTAGCCTCTGTTTGCCAGAAGCTGGGAATGGGCGACAGGGGATGGATCATTTGATGATGACCTGTTCTGTTCATTCCCTCTGGGGCACCTGGCACTGGCCACTGTCAGAAGACAGGATATTGGGCTAGATGGACCTTTGATCTGACCCAGTATTGTCTGTCTTATGTTTCCTGTAGTAAACACGCAGCCCTTCAGGGGCTAGATCCTTCCTCCCCCGGTGTGTGTGGAGGGTAGAGTTAAATCACATGCCATGGGCTGCCAAAGTAGCTGCCTTCCCAGGGCTGCAAGTTCAGCACAAGTGACTCTGTGACTGTTTGAGGTTGCTGTCTGTAACAAGGGCTTTCCTGTGGGTGCGAAGGCCAAGACGGTGGAGCTGTTCTTTGTGCTAAAGCTCTTGGGCTGTCATCCGATGGGTCATGCCCACTGGGCTTCACTGCAGAGGAAGGGTTTGGTTTAGATTTCGATCTGCTGTCATCCTGGGGCTGTGAACCCCTCCGGGCCGGGGGATGATGGGTTCCACTGTGTGGTGGGACCTGGCTTTTACGATCCACGTGGGTCGGTGAAGCAGAGTTTGTGCTGCACCATATTCTAGCAAGACAACACACACAAGTGTGAACCGTTCAGTGTCGTGAGTCCCCTGCCCAGAGCTGAGCGCACTGTTCCTCCAGAACTGCCTGGGGAGTAAGACATGAGGCTTGGGATATCAGTCGGGCTCTCCCATGGAGCAGTGCTTTGCCCAGCTGGGAAGCCTTTCCTTTAACTAGATCTCTGTAGCAGCCACTCTGACTCCTGATGACAAGGATTACGCAGACGGGACCCCCACTCTTGGTTCTCCTGGGTACATGGTGTTTTCCATAGGTGTGCTCGCTGATACAGCCCCTGCCTTGAGGAGCTTCCAATCTAAACAGACCAGACGAAGTAGTTATCCCTGTTTTACACAGGCTTGGAGAGATCAAGGGACTTGCCCAAGGTCACGCAGGAAGTTTGTGGCGGAGCTGAGGACGCTGGCTCTCTGGAGTCCCAGCCCAAACCCCAAGGCCACCTTTCCTCTCCTTCTCTCCCCTTGTGTCGGGCTGTCAAGGGCGATGGCTTATGCCAGGACAGGGAGCATGTGTGTGTTGCACCTGTTGGCATGGCCATAGTATGTGCTAAAGCCGTGTCATTTGCTTGCACCATTGTAGGCCTGTAAAAATAACATCTGCCTGGACCTGTCTCCAAACCGTGGTTTTGATGGGAGGCTGACCGGACACAAAGTGGTGAACTGGGATATCAAGGTACGGTTCTGCCCCTTGGTCTCTCCCGCCTCTTGGAGTTGGTGGGCACTGGGCCAGCGAGGTTGGGACTCAGTGGGAAATGTGGTCTCGGATAGCCAAGCAGTCCAGGAACTGCGGCTTCCTACCGCACTAAACTGGGATCAGTGCATCCTCACGTTGTCAATCGCATGGGTTCGATCACCCAGTTCATCTCCTTCCCTATGGGACGTAGGCACCGACTCCATGGGTGCTCCTGCCCCAGAGCACCCACTGGCAGCCTTGCCAATCAGCTCCTCCCCCTATCCCAGCGCCTGCCACGATCAGCTGTTTGGCGGCGTGCAGGAGGAGGAGGGGAAGGAGTGGGGGCGGGAAGTGGCAGAGCAGACGTGGGGGTTTGGGGGGAAAGAATGGGGGGGGGGGTCGAGCATCCCCCTGGGAACAGAGGAAGTCGGCTCCTATGCTACAGAACGCATAAGAGTGTGGGGGTGGGTCTGCTAAGAAGGATCTCCTGCACTGAGGCTAAAGAGGCTATTCTTCAGTTACATTTCACTGCCAGGGAGACTTTCCTGGCACTTTTCTTAATGCCATCCCATTCGCTTCTAGCTTCTCTCCCTGCATGGCCCTTGGATCATTCCTCTCTGACACTCCCACCCATAGGGTTCCCCTTGCCCCATTACCCCCTTACACTGAGCGTGGCTGAGCAATAATTGTTTGTACCCCATAGTCCCTTCAGCTCCCAGATCATTTTCCTTGCTCTTCTCTCAACCCACTACCAAGATATTGACGCACTGGAGGAACACGTGAACCCTGCATCCCAGGCTCCCGTGTCAGGATTGCAAAACACTGGCAGTCTTGTGCTGTCCAGGGTGCCCCCGATAACGTCGCGGCCCACAGCGTACGGTCCACGGTCTCGCTGTGCGACTCACGCACACGCGGCGGCTAATCAAACGCTGCTCTAGGACAACAATCAGCCTGTCAGCGTTTTGAGACCAGTTGCCCAGAGGAGTCAGAGACCAGTTTATTTGCTTTTAAGACCCTGGTGCTAACTTAAGCTTTCAGTCCTCTAGACCGTTTAGATTCAGTGGGCCTTATTCTCTTCTACAAAGGAGTAGCCCCCCTGAGGTCAATAGAGTTAAACTGGTGTTGCTGACGAGGAGTCAGGCACAGCTGCTGAGATGTGCGCACACCCGGATGGTTTTGTTGCACTGCTAAACGCTTGTTCCTGTTGTGATTGTTCCCCTGGCTGGCTGTTGGGTTCTGGCTCTGGGAAGCGGCGGCTGGCTCTCTTGCTGACTCCCAGGGGCAGTCTCTTGGCCTGAGCTGGCTTGGGCTGGAGGGTGTCTCTGGCTGGTAACTCGCCAGAGTCTTGCATGTTACTTACCTGAGCACTGCCCTGTAAGAGGCAGCATCAGCGCGGGCAGGGCAGGGGCTGGCGAGGACGGAAGCTCCCTGCCGGTCTCGGTGGATCAGCCAGGGCCCTGTATCTCTCTCTCTCCTCCTGTAGGACGTTGTGAACTGTGTTGGCGGGATGGGGGTGCTCCTCCCATTGCTGGACCAAGTGGCGGCCGAGAGAAAAGAATCGGAGGACAGCCAGGAAACCCACGACCTGGTTGGGCCAGAGCTGACGTCCTCGCGGAGTCGCCAAGGCATGCTCATCCCCCTGAGCAAGTCCTCCGGTGAGCGCAGCATCGGCCTGGCTATTGCTGGGAAAGCATGGGAGGGGGGCAGCGGGAGACCAGCTCCTCCACATGCCGCTGGAGCCCTGAAATTCGCCTGGGCCATGTACCTACCTGTCTCTTGGGCAGCCAGCCCCACTCCCCCCCTTGGCAATAAGAGCTGGTCCCTGGCTGACCCTTCTCATCCCCTCCTGCAGAGGGCAGACTGGAGAATAATGGCGTGGCTGCATTTCTGCTGCTGGTCAAGAACTTTATCCAGCATCACCCCGTGAACCAGGAGAGCCTGGTGCAGTGCCACGGGCCGGCAATCATTGGAGCTCTGCTGCAGAAGGTAAGAGACTTCCAGGGCCAGCCGGTCAGAGCCTAGGTCACCTAGGGAGCTAAACAAGGCGGTGCTGAGCCCAGGGCCTAACACATGGTGCATTAAAGCTAGCAGCTGGGCCACTGCATGTGCCTGCAAAGGGGAACGTCCAATCGGGGAATACACGTAATGCCAGCAGTGCTGGCTGCAACCCAGCTGGAACAAGCTATGATGGGTGACCTCTGCTCCCACTTGTTTCGCTAGGGTGTTGACTCTGGAGCATACTGATGGCTTGATCGCAGAGGAGTTGGAGAAATAGAGTATTTTATACATGTTGTGGGGACACCCAAACATGTATCCCTTTTACCCCTCATGGTTAAGAGTTTATTCTCTCCTTCTCTCCCATCACCCGAAATGGTAAGTCCTCTGCTACCTTCAAGCCCCCTCTCTGGCTTAGGAAAACATCTGCCAGTCTTTTGTTGTGAGAGTTCTAACGCAGGTTCATTTTCTGTGGGTCACATGACTCGTAAGTCCCAGAATGCCCTGCGGCTGCTGGATGGAAATGGTGCCACCCACCCAGCTCTCACTGCTTTGCACTTGTCAGGTCTCCAGCCTCATGATGGACATGAACGTGCTGGTGGCGTTGCAGTCCCTGATGGAGCAGGTGGCTGCCGAGGGCCACAGCTTCCTGCTACACCTCCTGTACCAGTTCCTGCTCTTCGACTTCCGCATCTGGAGCAAGAGTGACTTCGCTGTCCGGCTAAGTAAGGGGGGATCTGGGGGTCTGCTTCCCAGCTGGGGCGGGCCTTGGCAGCTCACGGCTTCCCCCGTGTGGGTCAGGATCAGCAGCCTCCTGGCCAGGGTGGTTTGGCCGAGAGCTTGCTCCATGTCCCGACTGTCTCTGCTTGCGAAATACGAGTACGTACTTAATCTTCTGGATGTGTCTGCTCTCCCCCTCTCTTTCCCCAATGTCTGCAGGTCACATTCAGCATTTATCGAGCACCATCAAGGACCACAAGCAGAGGAGCCGCAAGAAATACGGGGTCCAATACATCCTGGACTCCATTCGGACGTACTACGGGTGAGTTGTTAAAGGCTGGCTCCCGGTTTCCAGCTTGCCCCTGTTTGTCCCGGTGTGTTGGTTGAGCTGCTTTAACCCTTCAGTGCCTGGAGAAGAGGGGATGTCCTGGGGCAGCCCACGGGAAAGCTGAACCAGTTCCTTGGCTCCAGGCAGTCTGAGACGATGTTCTCTCCAGCCTGCTCTGCCCAGGGCCCGTCCATTTCTTTTCCCTTATCCAAGGAGCTTCCGCACGCCAGTGGAGGCATGCGGTGGGGGGGGAAACATGGGCAGCAGGTAACCCCCCCCCAAGGTCGGTGAGGCAAGCCTGCTGCCCAGCCTCTTCCTCTTGAGGCCCCCACCCACCCGCCAGAACCCCAAGCGCCTGCCGCCCCCTCACCCCCCACTTCCGCGGCCTGAGGAGCCCCGGCCGCCCCGCCACCCCTGACCTCCAGCTGGAGCAGAGCCCCCGCCGGCTTCAGGGGAGATGGGGAGCATGGGCGGGGCCTCGGGGCAGAGCGTGAGCGGGGTCACACCTGGGTTATGGGAGGCTTAACCTCCCCTGGCCTTCAATACCCGCTGCCCATGGCAGGCTGTTCTGTGGGCGCTTCTCAAGGCTAGAGTAGAACTGACTCCCTGGTGGGGCTGCTTTGCCCCGTTCTTGCCAGTTCTGCTGCTGCTTTCGGAGTCCCCCTGGATGCTGCAATTCTCGCTCCGTCCCCTCCCCTGGTTCGCCCTACGGCTCTGGATTCCTGCAGCCTGAGAGTTCCTGTCCTGCACGTCCCGCTGGGCAGCTCTGGGATCAGGGACCATGCCTGCCGCCGTTGGGGGCGAGGGGGGCTGGAGCCCTGTCGGGGGTGGCAGTATAAAGCGAAGCCAGGGGAGGCTGAGGAATGTTGTTCTCTCCCATTTCTGCATCCGGGCCACGCCGTCAGATGCCCTTGGTGCAAAGTTCCCACCCTTTTCCCCTCACAGCACTCATAAGGAGAAGCCGATTCCCACGGACGACGTGAAGACGGTGCAGATGTCCCTGTTCAGCCTGGTGAAGGATTTCCTCAGCAAGAGCTTCTCTGCCGACGAGATGCAAAGCGTCCTGAACTACCTGGCTGCGGTGCATGATGAACACCAGGTGTGGTGGGGCAGTCGGTGTGGGGAGGGGTACCACTAGAGGGCAGCGCCTTGTGGTTAAGGTGCAGAATTGGAACTCGGGGGTGCTAAGTTCATTGCCTGGCCTTGCCACAGACATCCCCGGATGATTCTTCGTTTCTCTGGATTTCCATTTCCCATCTTTAAAAGGGGGGGAGCGATCCTTTCTTCGTCCTGCCTGTTCAGACTGCAAGCTCTCCTGGGCAGGGACTCTCTTACTATGGGCTTGCACAGCACCTGGAGTCGGCGGAGTGACGGCGTGGTGCTCGGGAGGACTCTGTGTATTTATGCTTGATCCAGCCCTGCAACCTGGGGTCTGGAAGCCAGGCTGTGTCCTTAGTGATGTCCCCAAGGAAGATCCCTGACCCAGCTCGCTCGGCTGCAGCGGGGCTGGCCCTGGGTAAAACTGTGTGGTGGTGAGCGATAATCTGTAGGACATGGGGACGCACAGGGAGCTGACTGGCTAAGGGCTTTGTCTCACCGGCCAGTTAGTGTGCGGCAAGCTGGGGCGGGAACGTACAGCGCGCTACCAAGTGTCCGTGCAGACCCAGCTGCCGTGCGCTAGCGGGTCTGTTGTGCGCTCGGACCTGCTGTGGTTTGCAAGCTGAGATCCGGGCGCACCACGGCCCTTCTAGCGCACAGCAGCAGGGTCCTCGTGGCTAGGTAGCGCGCAGCAAAGGCACGTGCTGTAGATTCACACCCCAGTTTGCCCTGCTTTAACTATCCATGTAGACAAGCCCTCGGGAGCTGTTTTTCCCAACCATAACAGCACCTTCGGCAACCCCCGTTACCATGAATATCCCACCTGAATCCCTGCCAGTCACTCGTCTGAGAGCCGGGGAGGCATGGCTGTATCCTGAGGCCAGGCCGAAGGGTTGCTGGGTCTGGGGGTGATGGCCAGTCGGCGTACACGGGCCATCTCCGTCCAGGGGTGTAACTGCGTCCGTGGCCATTGCAGGTGTGTGGGGTTCTGGAGGTGATCCATGGCTTGCTGAAAGAACCGGCCTCCCAGGAGCAGCTCTACGCCTTCCTCTTTGAGTCGGGGAACGTGGAGATCCTGTTCTCGCTGCTCGTCCAGAGGAAGTTCTCAGACGAAGTACGGGAGAGAGTCTTCAAGGTGAGACGCGAGTCCTGGAGTCTGGCGTTGTCCGCGTCCCCCTGGCCTCCAGCACTAGGCCCCCCCCACTGGCCAGTGCCCGTGGTGGGTCCCCTCCCCTAAGGCCTGCACTCACCCTCCCGCAGGTCCTGTACAAGATGCTGAAATACGAGAAGGCCCACGAGCGCAGCAAGTACCGCTTGAAGCTGAAGGACATCGGCTACCAAGGGCTCATATCGTATCTGAACGACATCCCGGTGTCCATGCTGCTCTTCCGGTGTCTCCTGGAGCAGGTCCTTGGCTCAGGTACGGCGCTTGCCTTGAGGCTGTGGCCCTGCTGCGTTACCCAGCCAGGCGCGAGCCACGTGGCTTGGGGGGCGTGTTGCTAAAGAGAGCCTGGGATTTATGGAGCCGGGGGTCAGCCATACGTTTCGGACCTGGGATCACCCGCCTGCAGCCGGTGGTCTCCACGGGAGGCAGGCTGTGCTGTAGCCCGGGAAGTGTCCGTTAGGTCAGTGCACTTCAGGGCCGCGTCCCACGCCCGGTCTTGCTTCTCATCCCCCGCAGACTCTCCCAGCTACAAGGACCTGATGGCTGTGGTGTACCTGTCCCACCGGGCGGAGCTGGCAGTCAGGCTGGATACCTGCCGGAAGGTAGGACTGTCCGGCGTGGAGCCCTCGGGGCCTGCGGAGCCGGCAGAGGAGCTCTGCAGGCTTCCCTGACGGTGCACTGTTGCAGAGAGACGAGTCACTCCCTGCACGTACAGCCCCAGATGGGCTCAAACTTGGGCCTGGGGCATTAACCCATCGGGCCCCCAAGCCTCCCTAGTCAGCTGGCTCTGTCTCTTTACGTGCCCTCCAGGCCCCATGTCCCTGGAAGCTGTTGCCCTCCGAAGGCGGCTGGGTGTCCTCAGGAACTGGCGTCTGTCACTGAGGCACTGCCCTGTCTCACACCGATTGGCCATGCAGCCTGTGCCCCGAGCAGATGCACCTGCAGGCTGACCTGCCATCTTGCCCTCTTGGTCAGGGCAGGGGCATATTGGCAGAGCCGTGAGCTGCCCTTGTTCCATAGACAGACAGACGCCATCCGTCTGTAGGGCTAAATGCAGACACCCTGGATTACATCCCCTGTTGGTCTCAGCAGGGCTGATGGTGTCCCTAAATCCCTCGCACCGCGCAGTCCTGGGTGACCGTGCTCAGCGGAGCCAGGCTTGACCCCATCTCTCCACTTCCCTCCCAAGAGTGGAGGGTGGGGAGAGATGCTGATTAGCAGGAGCTGGAGCCAAATGGGGTGGGAAGCCAGCTGAGCGGCTGGCTGGCTGCCGTGGAGACCTTTGAGGCAGCCGGCCAGCCGGTGTCACGAGAAGGGCTGGCCGGGGAAGGAGCCACGGAGCTGACAAGGGTCCAGCTCAGCGTGATCAAAGGCTTGCAGCCCTCCCTTGACGTCCCTGCCTCAGAACTCGGAGCCGTCCCCAGCGTGCCGCCGCAAAGGGGCGGAGGAACCGAAGGCCCGAACACATCCCTGTGGTGGTGGCTCTTGGTCTCTGCTGGATCGGTTTCAGCTGCTCACCAGATCTGGGGTTGTGGGGGATTAGTCCCCGCGGGCCTGTGGGTGTCTGAGCAGGTACTTGGGTGCTGCGCTGCTGGGGCCGTACAAGTACCTAGTGAGGTGAACGGAGCTCTGCTCAAGGACTGCGGGCGTGGCTCGGGCCGTTGCATCCTTGCTGCTGGACCCAGGCCAGCGGAGAGCATGGGGGCTGTAGATGTGGGAGCCCCGATTTCTGGGCTGAGGAGCGTCAGGCGTGACCCCGCTCCTGACCACACGTGAGGCCCTCTAAGGAGGATTCCCCTGCCCCATGGTGGGCCGTCTTGAGGGGTGCGGGAAGCAGTGGGCAGGCCCGGCGCCCTTTGTTAACCCAGTCTTGCCTGGACCGTGAGGGCTAGTGACTAGTGGACGTTGGGCGAATCCTTGTTTGCTCCAGTAAAGGCGGGCAAGTGGATTGTGCAGCTGAGCGCCCTGGCGCTCGTGCCAAACTCCTCCCCCTCCGGCGGGTACGGGGAGTGGGAACAGGTCTGGTCAGCCACGCTGGTCCGTGATGTGCCCCATTCTCTCTTCTCCCTGCCTGCAGCTCTTCCACCTGATCTACTCCCAGCACGACATGGTGAGGCAGCTGGCGAAGCTGGCCGGCTGGCAGGACACACTCACCAAGCTCTACGTCAAGGAGTCGTACGAGTCCCGCCAGCACAGTCTGAGCGGCTCTGCCAACGGGAGCTGTCTCGGCCTCCTGAAGCTCTCGGAGCATGGGGGCAAGGAGTCAGGCAGCGAGGCCGGGAAGGAGCGGCTGGACAGCACCAGCCATGCCCTGGCAGACCTTCAGGACCTGGATGTCTTCCTGCCGGTGGGCTTCGAGGCCTCTGACCACGAGCTTTCCGAGGGCTTCTCGGACCACTCCATCTCCCCGACCGGCGGCTCCAAGCCCTTCCGCTCCTATAACTTCAAATCCTTCGACTCCTTGGACCGCACCAGCCACTCCTCCTCCTCCAATACTATCGACATCCCCGGCCAGGGGGAGGCCCCCTCCACCGACGCCCACCAGTTCGACGGCGTCTACCACCCGCTCTCGCCCTTCTGCATGTCGCCCTTTGACCTCGGCCTCGACCTGGCCAGCACCTGCTCCACCGCCACGGTGGAGAGCGGGAACCAGACGCCGGGGAGCTTGCCAGGGACCCCCTCCCCTCTGGAGTACTTCAAACCTTTCCCGGGCACGCGGGCTCGCAAAAGCTCCAGCCTCTCCAACGTCCTGGATGAAAGCAGCTACCAAGAGACTCTGGCCAGCGATGACGTCTCCAATACCAGTAACCCCCAGGTAAGCTGCTGCACCCCATGGCCGGCAAAGGAGCCACTCTCCCGGCCCATGTTGAGAACATCCAGAGGGGAGCTGGCAGCAGTGGATGAGCAGGGATGCCGCTGTCTGCAGTAAGAGGGGTTCACGTCGATAAAATCGGGACATCTGGTCACCCTACAAGACCATGCCCGCTGGCAGCTGGCCTCCCCAGATGAAGGATGCCAGGGTATCTCTGCACCCCTGGATGCACTAGACCAGCGCTTTGTTTTTCACCTGTAAACCAGGTTCCCCCCTCTCCCCGCCGTTCACCCCTTCCTGTTAATTTTTTTCCTCCGGTCCCCGCCATCTCTTCATCAGCATTTGATTCTGTGCAAACAGCCACCCACTGAGAGATGCACAGGATGCACCAGTAAGGCAGGGAGAGAAGTCTCTTGGCTCCAGCGGGACCCCTCTTAAGATGTGCCGTTAACTCCAAGTCTTTAAGAACAAAATGTCCAGTCTAGACCCACACGTCTCCTTGCGTGTTATCTGCACACACGTGTCCCAAAGATTCTGCTGCCCAGTGTGACAGGCTATAAATGACACTCTTCGCTATCTACATAGTAACGCACTGGACCCAGAGGATCCCTGTCACCTATATGCCCTCTGGTGCCCTCTGCCAGCTGGCATCAAGAGATCCTTGGGTCATGGTCCTCTGTCCCTAGATGCCCCACTCCCAATCCCATCCCCATCATGTCCGAGCAGGACCGTTGTCTCCACCAGGGGGCACTGCGTCCGCCATCCCCTCTAGGAGAAGCCCAGGGGGAGTGGACCAGCTGCTCAGATCAGCATGTGTTTTCCGCCTCTCCCCCCATCTCAGCAAACGCCGGAGGAGGAACTGTGCAACCTGCTCACCAACATCATCTTCTCGGTGACCTGGCGCGGGGTGGAGGGCTGGGACGACGCAGCCTGGAAGGAGCGCGGGCAGGTCTTCTCCGTCCTCACCAAACTGGGCACAGCCTGCGAGCTGGTGCGGCCACCAGACGAGATCAAGCGCAGGTGGGTGCTGGCAGAGTGGCAGGCCTCCTCCCGCCCGGTTTGGGAGGTGGAGAAATAGGATCAGAATCGGGCCCACAGGTGTGTGACCCTTCGCCCCGTCCCCCTCAGCTGGGCCAGAGGGCCCAGGATCCTGGCTGCCAACGTGCCCGAGCTTGTGGGTTTCTGGCAAGTTGGCCCCTCGCATGGGGGCAGCTCACTGCCGGGCCCTAAGGGCACCTGGCCTGTCGGCCAAAGGAGCTGCTTCATTTTACCGCTTCGGAGCCAGGGCCCTGCCCTGCCCCCACACCTGCCCATTTCTCTTCCCCATTCGCACCTTGGAGGGCGTGGGCTTGTGAAAGTGACGCGTCAAAGGTAGCTGTCCTGGCTAGCAACCCCCTGCTAGTCCAGCCCTGCACCCCCATGCCCAGCTTGTGTCCTGTGCTCCCAGCCAGCAGGCTCACGCCATCACAGCCTTCCACCCCCATGCCCAATCAGGCCCAGGCCACTCACTCCAGACCCACACCCCCCTGCGATCCCAGCTGTGGACCTCGCCCACTCACTCCTGACCTGTCCTTTCTATTCCACTCCTGGGCATCGCATGTGTCTGATGAGTGGGGTGCATTTCATGATGTCCCCGCACACATCAGGAGCAGGCCCCTCCCCATCCCTCAAATGCATTACACTTGCCACCTGGGCATAGACTTGAACTTGGGCATCTTTGTAGAGGGGAAAAGCCACTAACCCCTCTGTTTCCTTGAAATAAGGAGCTTCCCAGTCTCTTCACAAGTGTCAGAGCCCAGGGTAATCCCGGGTTGGGGCACTGCAGAGCACAAGGCCCTGAAACGCTCCCAGAGGGGCGGGTGCTTTGCAGAGAAACTTTGGTCTTGGGCACCTGCTTCCCGTGGCTGATTTGCTGGCCTGGGGCTTGTGAGACGTGAGTTCAGTTCCCACCTCTGGCGCCACCTGCCTGCGGGACCTTGGGCACGTCCCTCAGTTCCCCATCTGTAACATGGGGATAACAGCGCTGTCCCACCTCGCAGCGGGTGGAAGATTTTGAAGCGCTCAGATGCTATATGAACGGGGGTCCCGAAGAGAGAGAGGCTGCGTGACCAACACGATATCCGGTAGCTCGGCGCGGGAGGATGAGTGGGTTATTCCCTAGAGCAGGCAGTGCCATCGGATGCCTCACACACACACACACACGTGTACACACTCACACTCTCCCTGTCTCTCTCTTGCAGCCTCCTGGAGATGATGTTGGAATCGGCCCTCACGGACATCAAGGAGTCGGCCCCGGCCACTTTGCCCAGCCTCGCCCAGAACGCGCTCAAGTTGCTGAGGCTCCTCCAGGACTTCTTGTTTTCCGAGGGACACAACAACCAGGCCCTGTGGAGCGAGAAGGTCCGTGCTGGCGCCTTGGCAGGCCTGGCGGGGGGTGAAGTTGGTCTTGCCGCTCTGCTCCCTGGGGTAGCGTCACGCCGACGTGCAGAGGGCTCGTCGGCTGCTGGCCATGTACTGCCGCAACAGAGCTGTGGGTCTCTCTCTTTCCCTCCTGCCGCGGTTCATTGGCTGCCATCCTTTTGGGGTCGCTGCTTTGCCTCTGGCTCTCCTATTAAATACCCTGCCCTGGGATTCCTGTTCCCGTCCAGAGGCCGGGGAAGCCAAGCGCGGGGCCTGGGAGGGTGAGCTTCGTCACTGTCTTTGCTGGGAGGGGTCACTCTGCCCTTCCTGCGGCTGCAGATCTACGAAGGGGTGAACAGCCTGCTGGACAAGCTGGGGGTGTGGTACCACTTGGCCAACGGGACCTCGGACCTGAAGGAGATGGCTCAGATCGGCCTGCACATCCTCATCGGGTACAGCGGGCTGGAGGAGGCCCAGGTGAGGCGCCTGCGAGACCCAGGCAGCTGGGGACCCCAACTGGCCTCGTTAGGGGCACCCTGAGGGCTCCCCTTCTCTCTGTGGGGAGGGGCTGGGCTCTCAAGGGAAGTGGGAGGGCCGGGGGAGAGGGAGAGGCCGGGAAGGAGAGGGATCGGAGAGGCTCTGAGGGCCCCAAAACCGCAGTATTTCTCCCCCCGCCCCCATGCTGGGATGAGCCTGGGGGTGTAACAGCCTCTCCCCTGCCCCCCCCCCCCCTTGCGCCCACCAGCTGCACTCGCTGGCCTACGTCAAGCTCCACAGCCTGCTCCAGACGGCCTCGGCCCCCAAGGAGGAGGAGGCCTGCTACCTGCTGGGCAAGCTGGAGAGCCCCCTGAGCCGCGCGCTGCAGCCCAAGTCGGAGGCCTTCTCCTGGCTCCTGCCCATCATCCGCACGCTGCTGGACCAGTGCTACGACACGCTGCAGCTACAGCACCTGCTGCCCTCGCTGCCCCCCACCAACGGCAGCCCCACCTTCTACGAGGACTTCCAGCTCTTCTGCACCACCCCCGAGTGGAGGGCCTTCATCGAGAAGCACGTGGGTGCCGCCGGGACAGGGGCCCCTCGGGGAGGTTACCATTGCGGGAGGAGGGAGCACTGAGTGGTTAGAGCGGGGGGGGGCGCGTCAGACGCGGGCTCTGTCTCTGGCTGTGGTGCTGTGCGTGTCCCTGGGGAATCTCTTCGGACGACACGCTCAGCCATGGATGCCGACAGCCAAGCCCTGAACCAAGGGGGGATGGGGTAAATGCTGGGGGGATGGGCATGGGCAGGAGGGTGCCCAGCGGGGCTGTTTCTGGGCACAGGAGATCTGACCAGCTGCAGGCCAGAGAGCAGAGCTATCGAAGGGCAGGGACCTGCGCGGAGGCTCTGGGTGCCTCTCAGGTGGGCTGGGTCTGAGCAGGGCTAGGAGCTGTCCCAACTCTGAGACTGACCGAGCCAAGTCAGGACAAAAATCATTTTTGTTGCCCTCCGCGGGGCTCGGAGGGCAACAGAAATGATTAGGGGGCTGGAGCACATGATTTATGAGGAGAGGCTGAGGGAACTGGGATTGTTTCGTCTGCAGAAGAGAAGAATGAGGGGGGATTTGATAGCTGCTTTCAACTACCTGAGAGGGGGTTCCAAAGAGGATGGCTCTAGACTGTTCTCAGTGGAGGCAGATGACAGAACAAGGAGTAATGGTCTCAAGTTGCAGTGAGGAGAGGTCTAGGTTGGACATTAGGAAAAACTTTTTCACTAGGAGGATGGTGAAGCACTGGAATGGGTTACCTAGGGAGGTGGTGGAATCTCCTTCCTTAGAGGTTTTTACTGTCAGGCTTGACAAAGCCCTGGCTGGGATGATTTAGTTGGGGTTGGTCCTGCTTTGAGCAGGGGTTTGGACTAGATGACCTCCTGAGGTCCCTTCCAACCCTGATATTCTAAGTTCCATTACACCTGTATGTTAAACGGGGTGGGGGAGGGGGAGGGTAACAGTATTTATGTAGCTTGCCAGGGAGTTGAGGATAAAGTGCTCAGATACTGCAGTGATTTTGGGGGGGGAGTGGGAGAGGGGATACATTCACCTAAATAGATTACAGATGGGGAAACTGAGGCAAGGATCATATGATCTACTGGGGGGTCATGCAGCGAATCCACATCTCAACTGGGAGTTCCTGGCCTCCCAGTCCCATGCGCTCGCTGCTAGACCTCGCCCGGTTCTAAGGCAGCGTCCCAGAAAATACGTCCTCGCCCGCTCGTCCTGGCCACCGCCGTTCAAGGGCTCTCTCCCCTTGGCAGGTACAGCCCATGATGGCGCAGTTTGAAATCGACACGTTCGCCAAGAGCCACGACCACATGTCCAATTTCTGGAACTCCTGCTACGATGCCTTGATGAGCAGCTCCCTGCGCAGGGAGAGGGAGAAAGAGGAGAGCAGGAAAAAGTTCCAGGTACGTGCGGTCAGCTGTTCAAAACACACACACACCCCCACCCCTCGGGGCTCCGGAATTACAACCAATATACAAACACAAAACCGCAGGGGCTGAAACAGCCCGTGCCGGGTGTCTCCTCCGAGCTGAATTTCTTTGGCACGTCTTCCCGCAAAACCCTGATCCGTGGTGCCATGTCTCCTCCCGGGGGAGACCCATGTGGTTGCACGCCGCACACCCCCAGTCCCACCTCATTCTCTGCCCCTGCTAGGAGCTGATCCTGGAGCCGGTGATAAAGCGCTCCAAGTACGAACACATCCGGCACGTGAACGTCCTGAAGCAGGTCAACAACCACCACAGCGTCGTCCTGAAGCAGTGGAAGGCCCTGCGCCGTCTGCTGACCTCGCAGCGCTCTGCCTGGGCCGACCGGTCAGGAGTTAACACTCCCTTTGGGCTGCGGGAGGGGATGCTGCCCAGGGCCCTCTCCAGCTCAGCGCTTATGGGGCAGCCCATGCTTGGGGCTGCTGGATCCTCCGGGTTTAGCAGTATCGTTGCTTTCCCCCACCCCCGCCGGAGGAATCCCGCCCCGTGGCCCTAGCCTGGCTTCCTGCCCATCGTGGGGTGTGGTTCCCACGGTGGGGGGGCGATTTTCATGGCCGGCACTGCACAGCCCCGGAGCTTGCCGTGGCCGTGGGCCCGCTGTGCCCTGCCCGCTTGCAGAGCAGCCCCCGGAGTCAGACAGAAAACAAAGGGAGCTCAGGCGCTAGCCCCGCCCACTGTGGCAAAGCCACGCCTCCCCCGGTTGGAACCAGGCAGTGTGGCTTACAGCTGTTCCTGGCCCTCCTGTGTTTTCTGTGCCCCTCTCCACCCCGGTTTGCCTAGTTATTTTCACGCTGCCCTGTGGCTCCCAGGCTGAAGGCATGATGGGGTGTGGTAGAAACTTCCCCCGTGGCTGCTCTCGGAGGTGGCTGGGCCCTGGTCCGGCATGTCCTCGGCTCAGTGTGGAGTCCTCATAGTCCCTGCTGCAAGGGGGGACTGTCAGCCAACACCTCACGAGCCCAGGCTGTTCTGTGGATCAGGCTGCATTGCCCCATGCTGACTCCAGCTGCCCCCCTTCCAGTTCCCAACTTCGAGGTGCTCGGGGCTCGCTCACTTTTCTCTCTCCCCCTCCCCTGCAGAAACCCCCCAGAGATTCACTGGAAGCTGTCGAGTGCCGAGACCTACTCCAGAATGAGGCTGAAGCTGGTCCCCAACTATAACTTCGACCGCCACGTGGAGGCTAGCGCCCTCCGGGACAACCTAGGTGAGCAGGGCTCTCGGCATGGGGATGGGGCCTGTGCCCGTGGGTCAGAGCCTGGCTCTGCCAGCTCACTGCTGTGCAGTTAGCTGTAACGCCGACAGACCCCCGTGGGCGGGATCGAACCTGGGACCTCCGAAGCTTAGTGTATGAGCCTCTACTGCATGAGCTAAAAGCCACATGCCTCTTAGCCGAGGCTGTAGCAGGCTCTTCAATCTGTAGCTAGGCTAGGTGCCACTAGAGGGGGACAGAGCACCACACCGAGCAGGGTTTTCATGTAGAGGGATTTAATGTACATTTTGGAGGAAGTGGGGGCCGGACCCCACCTCTGCCTGCAGAAATAAAACCTAGATCAGGGCCCCTCAGCCGCGGGGCCCCAGGGTGACTGTCTAGGAGCCGTGCTCAGCCTGGCGTCTCCATTTTAGTCTCTGTCCGTTTCAGGGGCAGATCATTCTCTCAGCCCTGCGGAGCCTCTGCCACTGGCCGTGGCCAAGGAGGCGAAAGTGAGCGAGCTGGGGGATGATCAGCTGGCGGAGGAGGACCTTGAGTTCTTGGACAATCAGTGAGTCTCTCCTGGGTGGCTCTGTGCCCTGGGTTGCTGTTCGGGCCCTTGCTGGGCGCAGGAACTAAGCGTGTCCTGCAGCGGAGGGATACTTTGCCTCGGAGGCTTGCGACTGAGTCTTCCCGCGCGTCTCGGTATCGCCCTGCGTGGCCCCCTTCTCGGGGAGGAGGCAATTCAGTCCTTGGCTTTTCTGCTGAGATCATCAACGCGGCCAGTCACGGCCTTCAAACAGCCATTGCCTGGTAACCGTTCTTGGTCCAGGACTGTCACAGGCGGGATTTGAACCAGCAGCCTTTATATTGTGAGCTCCTGGGGTAGAGACCACATCCCCTGAGTCTATTAGAGCAGGGCCCCGATCCTGACTGGGACCTCTGGTCACTAGCACAATAGAGTTGTGAGAGGTGCTATATCCCCTCACATGTTCCCCAAGCCATCCGTCCCCCTTCGCCTGCCTGGGCCCTGGCCCCATCTCACCCTTCCCTCAGCTAACACAAGTCCAGACCCCTCCACGTTCCTCCTAGGTACTGCAGCGCCAGGAGGCGCTCTACACACCACTCAAGCTGGTACTCCTGGAAGCTGGTAGGTTTTTCCCTGGCGAGGGTGCAGGGAGAGTCGCCGAGCTGCCCAGGGTTAGGTGAGCAGCAGTGAGTGTCACGGGAAGGCCAGTGGGCGCCTAGATATCTTCTCCCATTGCTGGGAGCAGGGCACGCGGTATGGCATACGGCCCCGGCCAGCGCAGGACGCCAAAGGCGACCTCTGTTCTGTAACCAGCCAGTCCCACGCCCCGTATTGGATGACTGTGTGCGGGGAGGGAGGCCGTGGGCCATAAGAGGGGTGCGCACAGGCGGGACATCCTACCCATTAGGGCTCTGCCACCCCGATCTCTTCCAGGGCTGAACCCAAAGAGCAGAGCCAGAGGGAGAAGCTGGTGATCTCCGAGGACTGCGAGCTCATCACCATCGTGGCGGTGATCCAGGGCCGGCTGGAGGTCACCACGCAGCACATCTACTTCTACGACTGCAGCAGCGAGAAGGAGGAGACGGAAGAAGGTACCGGAGCTTGCCCATGCCCGCCCCTCTTGTGCCCTGCGTCGCACCCGCTGATACCAGAGGCTGCCTGCCCCATCCTCTCACTGCCGCGCAGCTGTTAGATCACTCGTTAATCTCGTTACTAGTATTGCATGAGAGCAGCACCTATTGGCCCATGCTGCTAGGCACTGGATGTACATTTTGGAAGAGACCGTCCCTGCCCCAAAGAGCTCACGGACGAAGGGGACTCAGGCAGAAGATGGGGAAACTGAGTCACGGGGGTTAAGTGACTTGCCCCCGGTCATGCTGGGAGTCTGTGGTGCAGCTGGGAATTGAGCCCAGATCTCCTGAGTCCCAGTCCAGTGCCTTGACCTGGAGGCTGGCTTGGCTTGGGGGTTAGCCCAGCACTGAGCTCAGACCCTAGGTGTGACATGGGGGAGCGGGTGAGGGCTGGAAGCCTGCGCTGGGTCTCCCTGGTGTGACGATTGCTGGCTGAGATGGGTCAGTGTCTAGGATCAATGTGGCCCCCGCGGTGCTGGGAGCTGTCCAGCTACGGAGGTGCCTGCGTATCGGAGGGGGAGTAACAGCTGGCCTGCCTTCTGCCCTTTCACCAGGGATCGGCTATGACTTCAAGCGCCCCCTGTCTCAGCTCCGGGAAGTGCACCTCCGCCGTTACAACCTCCGCCGGTCGGCGCTGGAATTCTTCTTCATCGACCAGGCCAACTACTTTGTCAACTTCAAGAAGAAGGTTCGCCCTTATCCCCTCTGCTCTCCTAGACCAGGGGCCGCTACCCAGCCCCGGGGCCGTCCCCGCTTCTCTTGGGAAGCTGGTGTCCCCCTTCCGGGAGCATCGGTGCCCAGCTCAGCCCCCAGCACGGTGCTGGGAGGCGCTGGGCTGCCGATGGTGCAATGTTGGAGACACAAAACAAGGTCCTGACCCCGCGTGGTGAGAGCCTGGGGCACGTTGCTTTCTGAGGAATCGTGCTCTGGTGACCTGAATTCCAGGGGGGCATTGACTGACGGGGGGTAAGACAGGAAGTCAAGCAGCACTGGTGCAAGAGGCCTGATGCAGGGTGATGGGCAAAATGGCCTTTCATACAGAGCTTCTAAAGTGGACGGAGCTCAGCCAAGAAGGGGGGTGGTATGGGATGGAGGGAGCTATGTGTGTGATCCCGTAGTACTCCCGGCCCCCCCAGCTTTTCCAGCCTCCCTCCCCGCGCAGGGAAAGCTGGGGAGCTGCCCCCGGCCGGCATGTTCCTATTTCTGTTGATCACTTGTTGAAGGGGAAATAGCCAAGAGGTCTCCGGGGTCTTGCTTTCTCCTGTCCGCACCTGGGACGCTGGGCCAGGTGGCTGCGTCCCTCCTGTTCCGTTCCCCCAGCGCTTATGCTCCACTGTTTCATGTAAGGTGCAGCGAGGGGCGTCATTTCCAGCTCTGTCGGATGTCCCTCTGCTATATCCGATCGGGCTAATGAGCTCAAAGTACCAGTGTAGCCGTGGCAGGCAAGGGGCTGGCTGCCTGGGTACGATCCCATCCTGGGACCCTAGACACAGCGAGTCACTCACGTCGCCCTGACTACACTTCGGTTGCTAGCTCTCTGGCGTGATCCAAGCTGGTATCTGTAGCTGAGCTTACGGCACCGTCTGGCTGCGCGCATCTCTCCCTGCCGCGTCTCTCCTGACCGTGACGCACAGGGGCTGGAGCCTTGTTAAGAAGGGAATTGCGCACCTATCTGATTTAGGATTGAATTCCTTAGACTGGATCTTCTGCTGGTGTAAATCAGCGTGGGCCCCTTGATTTCATTGCTGATTTACACCGGGGGAGAGGGCTTGGACGGCTCTCTCTTTCACGCGGTTTGTTCATGTCTGTCAGGTAGGGGTCCCCCAGCCCCTACTGCAAGAGCAGGCCAAATCTTGTGGAGAGGCATGATTTTTTTTGCTAGAGCAGGGCATTGGGAGAGCTGGATTCTGTCAGCTTCCAGTGTCTGACATGGGGCAAGTCATCGCCCCTCTGTGCCTCAGTTTCCCCATCTGTAAAATGGAGAGAGAGATCCTGATCCCCCCCGACCCCCTGGATCAAGTGCTTTGAGGCCCTGGGGAAGAGGCACTCTGGCAATGCGAAGCCTTGTTCGAGGGCAGGCTGGACGCTGTACCTGAGCTCCCTTTGAATGCTTCATGCACCTGGTTTTGTCCCCGCAGGTTAGAAATAAGGTGTATTCCTGTATTCTCGGCCTGCGCCCACCCAACCAGATCTACTTCGGCAGCCGGTCACCCCAGGAGCTGCTGAAGGCCTCAGGACTGACTCAGGTGCCATTAGCATCTTCTTCCAGCCTCCTCCTCCTCCCAGCGTCACCTCTCTCTCCTCAAGAGCAGTGTGTGTCCGTCGGGGCTGCCTCGTAGCCAGGCAGAGTGCTGGGCAAACTTCCCCCCAGCCTCTTGGCTCTGCCAGAGCTCCTGGGGCCCACTCCTCTGTCCCAGCCCCGGGCCCCTTGGAGCAGGGCTTGTCGGCTGTGCCCAGCTGGGTCATGGTTCTGAGATCCGCCCAGGTTGGCACAGCACCCACCTCATTTCATTCGGAGCGTGGTCCGGGCTGTGAGCACAGCGCTGTGAAGGGAGAGGCCCCGGCCCTGGCTCACTGGGGGACCGAGCACGGGCTTGGTCGCTCGGGGTGCCGCAGAGGGAAAGTGAGCGCTGCCCCGCTGCGGGGTCCCACTCCTGCTGCAGTTCATCGTGCTCTGGGGCAGAATGGGTACCTGAGGGGTTAAATAGCCAGAGGGCGAGCTCAGGCATGGCCGGCTGCTAGCATGGCCTCCCCCAGGTGCAGGCTACCGGGGTGTGATGGCAGGGTGGGGAGAATCCATGGGATGAGTTTCCCTGGTAAGGCCTGAGGCCTGACTTTCCATCCTCACTGGTTAGATGAGCAGCCTGGGTCTATGCTGCTCCCCGCGAGGGTCCTCCCCCAACCTCCAGCGTGGCAACTCCCATCCTCCGCCCTGCAGAGTCTGCTCCCCAGCCGTATCCTCCCTGCTGTCCCAGCCAACCCCGCCCCATGCAGCGACTTCCATGGGGTGACCATGTGTCCCGTTTTGGCTGGGACAGTCCCCTGTCCCGGCCGTCCCGACTTTTCTGGCAAAATTGGGCATTTGTCCCATTTGCAACGGATCAGCTGGCAAGAGCAAAGGGGACAAATGCACAGTTTTGCCAGAAAAGTCGGGTGCAACCGCAAGCAAGGTGTGGAAGAATGTGCGGGGGGCAGGGGCGAGCAGTGATGCCAGCCCCATGTGGGAGGGAGGGCTCAGGAGAGCAGCTCAGGCCGGGCTGGCCCTGCATGGGTGAGTGGCAGGGCGCTTGGGCCAACCCATGGGAGGGGTGAGATGGGCCTCAGGCTGGCCCTGTGGCGTATCCCATTTTCCCTTTGGGAAAATACGGTCACCCTATGCCATCCCACTCCCACGCCCCATGCAGCGACTCCGCTCCTGCTCCCCTAGCCGGAGCCACCCCCTCTGCCCCTGCCGTCCGCAGGGCCTGTTTCAGCCCCGCCATGTCTGTTTCAGAAATGGGTCTACAGGGAGATCTCCAACTTCGAGTACCTGATGCAGCTGAACACGATTGCGGGGCGCACCTACAACGACCTGTCGCAGTACCCTGTGGTGAGCATGCCCGCCAGGCCCTTCCCCTCAGCCTTCCTCTGCCCAGAGACGCCATCAACGGTCTGTCCTGGGGCCGGCAGGCAGACGGAGATGGGGTGCTCAGAGCAGCCCCCGCGACGTTCTTTCTGGGGCTGTCTGTTTTCCACGCTCCCTCCCTGGGCTGGCAGTGTGGCGTGGGCCCCCCAGCCTCAGCCCAAGTCCAGCTCTCACTAGCCTGGTGACGGTATTAGCAAGCCACCCTTCACTTTGTAGGGACGCTCCCTGCGTGCTTTCCACGGGGTTATGAAGGGATTGGTAGAGGCGTTAATGATTGGCTAACGAAGCATGATAGAGCCCAGCAGGTGCTTGGTCACTCCCAGCCATTTCTGGCACCCAGGGGTGCTGCGGACCGCCTGTACTGTGCCTACGTTGATCGGTCCTGTTGGAACCCTTTAGGTGGACACGGGCCTCAACTAGAAAGCGGGCCTGTTTCACAGCTGCGGTGCGGTGGCACTTACAGGCCAGCCGAGTGGGGGCGTCTTTGCACTAGGTGCTGTACGAACCTATAGATTTGATCGTACCTCTCCAAGGACCTTACCTGCTGTGGGGGAAGAGTATAAAATTAGAGCTGCCCAGCCTCGCGCCCTCATAATGCAGAGCTGTCAGTGTCCTCCTGGCTCTCCCGGTGGATCGAGAATGTCTCCCCCTGTAAGAGTCCGGAAGGCCCACTGGACCAACCCAGCCCACCCCAGCAGCGTGGCCGCTCACACTAGCCCTGTGCCCCTAGGGAAAACTGCCCGTTCTGCCACTCCCCTGTTGTCTGTCTGGCCGCGGGCAGCACTAGGGTATGAAGACCCGGCGGCAGGCTGGGCCGGGTAAGGAGATGGCAGGCATCTGACAGGCCTCTCCCCTCCGTAGTTCCCTTGGATCCTGCAGGACTACGTCTCCGAGGCGCTGGACCTGAGCGACCCGGACATGTTCCGGGATCTCTCCAAGCCCATCGGGGTGGCCAACGAGAGACATGCCAAGGATGTGAAGGAGAAGTGAGTGCACGTCCCGGGCAGCTCGAGGGCGGTGGCTGCGCTGGGACGGGTGGCCCGGAGCAGCCACGCCAGGGGCGGGGCTGACATCGCAGTGGCCGGCGAGAGCCGGCGGCGTGCCCTGGATGTAGCAATCCGACACCAGCACGTGGGGTGGCGAAGGCCGAGAGTCGGGGGTGGCTGGCAGATTGCTGATGCGTCCCATTTGCTCTGTGGAGACGGAGCAATCGTCTCGTGGCTAGAAAAGAGGTGTGTGGGAAGGGGATTTTGCCCTGCGCTCTGCTCCGTGGCTGGAGAATGGCCCTGGGTCGCCCCTTCCCCAGGCACGCAGAGCAGCGAGGTGGGTGGGGGCGTGCTGGTAAGAAGGCTGTGCCCTCTCAGGTGCCCATCTTCTCTTCCTGATGCAGTCGCTCTGGCTGTAGCAGCATGAGCCGGGAAATCAGCCCGGCCAAGGCAGTTGCTGTGTTGCAAGCCACCCCTGCCTCACCGCTGGGATTCCCTCTTCCTCCTCCTTCCCTTCCCCGGCCTGTGCTCGGTGGTGTGCTCTGCTTATTCCCCTCCCCGTCTGTCCCCAGGTACGAGAGTTTTGAGGACCCCACGGGCATGATCGACAAGTTTCACTATGGCACACACTACTCCAACGCGGCGGGCGTCATGCACTACATGATCCGGACCGAGCCCTTCACCACCCTTCACATCCAGTTGCAGAGCGGCCGGTGAGACCCGGGGCTGGGCTAGTGCTGGCATGCCAGGACGATCCCGCTAGCTTCCCCAGGCCCTGCTAACGCAGGATTGCCACCTGCCCCGCGCTCGTTCTAACTGTCCCCTGTGAGGGGGCTTTCACCACGTCCCTTGGGAGACAGCCTGAGAGCTCGCTGGTGGGGGATCCTTTCCTGTGGCTTGTTCTTAAATGTTCCTTGCATCTGAGGAGGGAGGAGCCTCTTCCCTACCTTCTGTGTGTCTGTGCAAGGAAGTGTGGACTAGCGAATAGATCATCAGGGTCAGGAGAGCTGAGTTTTATTCCTCGCTCTGCCGATGACCTTGGGCAAGTCACTTCCCCGTGCTGTGCCTCAGTTTCCCCAGCTGTACAATGGGGGTGGTACCTCTGTGAAGTGCTTGGAGATCTGCTGAGGAAAGCACTAGATATTCTTCATTACCTGTTGCAACAAGTGTCCTAGAGCCGATTCTGAGCCTTGCCTCTGAGTTGATAAAGCAGAAAGAGGGTTTGGCCGGCCCTGTAGCCTGCTGTGGCTGGGTGTCTCATGGGCGTTGTCCGGCATGAAGAAAGCGAGAGTGCGAGAGATGCAGGGATTTGGCTGGCGAGGCTGATTTCTTCAGCCCATATGGTAAACCCGGGAGCTCGCTGGAAGACAGGAAAAGCGACGCGTTCTTGATTGTATCGCTCTAGTGCCTAGACACCCCCACCTAGATCGGGGTCTGTTGTGCCCAGGGCTGGACAGGTATCTAGCAAGAGACAGTGAGGCCCCTTCCCATCTTCGAGCTCGGGAGCTGTGGTGCAGACACGTGAAGGGTCTTGCCTAGGGCCACCCTGGCAGTCAGTGGTGGGGTTGAGTCTAGGTCCCAGTTCTCCTGAGCCCAGTGCCTTAGCCTTTAGGCCAAGCCTCACTCTCTTGCCGGCAGGTTTGACTGCTCAGACCGCCAGTTTCACTCGGTGCCCGCAGCATGGCAGGCGCGCATGGAGAACCCGGTGGACGTGAAGGAGCTGATCCCGGAGTTCTTCTATTTCACAGACTTCTTGGAGAACCAGAATGGTAAAGGGAGCTCCTGGGGCATTGCAGCCCGGCTGGCCGGAGTGCCCTGGGTCTAGAGCTGGGGGAGAGGGGCTCGCTGGGGTTGGCATGGGGAGGTGCCTACTTGGGGCCTCCATCTAAGGTGCAGGATCCCTTCTGTGACTTCCACTTCAGTTGATCTCTCATGATTGTCGCAGTGACTCGCAGTCCTGGTCTCTAGCCACCGGGCCTGCTGGCGCCCGGGCTCACTGTCTCATGCAGGGGGTAGTGCCCAAGCCAGCAGGGGCAGCAGCTTGTTGGGGGCCCCAGGGCTCTGTGCACATGGTAACTGGGCTCTAGACAGAGCTGGGACGCAGGCTGAGCTCCCGGGCCGGGGGAGCTAATTTCGCCCTGCATGGAGCTGGTGCCTGGCAGGCGTGCCACGGCTGGCGCGTGACCTCCTGGGATCCACAGGATTCCCCGCCCTGCTCGGTTATAGCATCGGTGCGCTGCCTTGCCCTGCAGCGTCCAGCACGAGCCAGTGTTGGCCCCGGGGCTGGGTGGGCCGTTGATCTGACCCCGTGCCGTGGGATGCGGCGGAGGGGGGATGGTGAGCCTCCCTGCTGTGTCGCTTTCCCTAGGGTTCGACCTGGGCTGCCTGCAGATGTCGAACGACCAGGTGAACAATGTCGTCCTCCCGAAGTGGGCCAGATCCCCGGAGGATTTCGTCCACAAGCACAGGAAAGCCCTGGTAAGTGGGCAGGGGCTCCGCCCAGCCTGGGAAGCCTTCACCTGGCCTGCCAAACTCACTGCTCCCCCAGCGTGGAGGGCGGGGGCTGGGGTTTCCCTACCAGGTGGCCCAGACCCATTGGGGTGTCCCCAGCCCGGCATGTCCCTGTGGTGCTCACTGTCCCCGTTCTCTCTATGTAACAGGAGTCGGAGCACGTGTCTGCCCACCTCCACGAGTGGATCGACCTGATCTTTGGGTACAAGCAGAGGGGCCCGGCCGCTGTGGAGGCTCTCAATGTCTTCTATTACTGCACGTACGAGGGTAAGAGGCTCCATGCCGGGGCCTGGGCAGGCAGGAAGGTTCCCTGGTGGGCACCTGTCACTCACAGCATCACCCTCTCTCGCTCCTCAGGGGCCGTGGACCTGGACGCCATCGCCGACGAGACACAGAGGAAGGCTTTGGAAGGCATCATCAGCAACTTTGGGCAGACTCCCTGCCAGCTGCTCAAGGTATCAGGAGCCAGAGAGGGAGTGCCCGACTAACCCCAGGGAGGGGAGGGTGGGGTTCACCCAACAGGCCCTGAGAGCAGAGCTCCACTCCCCCAGCCAGGGCTTAGGTCCATATATGGCCATGCCATCCACCCTCCGCCTCCCCCGGGTCCTTTTGCCCTTTGCTTCCTCTCTTTCCCTGGGATCTCGCTCAGGGTTCTGGCACCTCCCAACTCGCTGGCATCTTGCCCCCTTGCAGGAACCTCACCCAGTGCGCCTCTCAGCCGAAACCGCCACCAGGAGGCTGGCCCGGCTCGACACGTATTCCCCCAACGTCTTCGAGAACCTCGACCAGCTCAAGTCCTTCTTCGTCGAGGTGAGAGCTCTCCTCGCCGCTGGGCTCCGAGGGCCGCCCACTGTGGGCCCTCCCGGGGAGAGCTTACGAGGGAATCCTCCCACGTGGTGGGGAGGGAGGCCCGTGGGGGGGGGAGTACGGGGTAAGTGACGGGGTGGCAATGGCCAGAGCAGGAGTTCTGGGGTGAGGGAGGACACGGGTTCCAGCGAGACCATGTGGTTACCTAGCTCTTTGGGGCAGGGACTCTCTGGTGGGTCTGTACAGCGCCTAACACAACCTTGTCCTGGTCCGTGACTGGGGCTCCGAGGTGCTGCAAACACCCGACAATGCCCAGTGCTAACGTGACACGTGCATGCTGGCGGGGCCGCGGCAGTGCGTAGCCCCCGAGCTGCCGGGCAGTAGCACCAGAGCTCTCTGTTCTCTCTCGCAGGGGATCAGCGACGGGGTCCCGCTGGTGCAGGCTGTGGTCCCCAAGAACCAGGCCCACTCCTTCATCACACAGGGTTCCCCGGACGTGCTGGTGAGTGCCCTGGGGGGCATGGCATGGTTTGTTGGCTGGGAATTTGGGGGGCTCTCAGCTCGTTGCGTCTATAGCCCCCCAGCCGGTACCTATCGGAGCCCCTCTGCTATCCGTTCATTGTATCCTCCCGGCCCCCGTGCACGCAGGGCAGCTGATTGCCGGTTCACAGGGCCGGGGCTGAGGCACAGAGCCATTGAAGGGACTTGCCTACGGCCACGCGGAAGGTCAGTGGCAAAATTGGCCACCGGGTCTCCTGGGTCCCAGCCCGGGGCCTTCACCACAATCCCAGCCTTCCAACTTCCAGCACTTGTACGGGGAAGCTAAAGCTCCCTCCTGCAGCTGACGACGAAGCGTAGGCCGAGCGGGTGTTGGCTCCAGCTGTTCCCAAGAGCACGACCGAAGCTGCTGGCTTAGTAAGTGGAGCGAGAAGGGGATCTGTCCTGCACGCATCCCGCCAGGCGCGGCGATTTGCCCCGGGTTGCAGGAGCTAGGTAGGGTCTGGCCCGGCTGGTACTTGGCTCGGACACCCCGGAATCACCCAGGGCGGTAGGGTGGCCATACTGCCGCCATAACTGGCGGGACGTGGGTGGCGCCTTTTGAACTAGTCGTAGAACAGAGGTCCTGCCCGGCCCCGGCCTTCCCGCGCCCCGTGGCGCTTTCCCAAGAGCGGGGCTGTAAGCCTGAGGGCTGCTCACCCTGCGTTCTCCTGCTAGCCTCCCTCCCCTTTCCTAGCTCACAGTGAGTGCCAACGGCCTGCTGGGAACCCACGGCTGGCTGCCCTACGACAAAAACATCTCCAACTACTTCAGCTTCACCAAAGACCCCACCGTCTCCAATGCCAAGTGAGTCTGGGCCCGGCGCCTCTGGGCTGGGAGCCCCGTTACCGGATCCCTCCCTGGCTCCTGCCGTGCAGTGCCCTGGGAGAGCCGAGAGGAATCGGCCCCGACGCGGAGTCCCCGGACGCTTTGTCCAGTCCGGTTTTAGGTGGCACAACCCAAGGAGGCCTCCACCCCTCCCCCGTCCAGTAGGCACGCTCCTCCAGCTGTCACCCCACGGCGTCCTTTGCATAGTGTTATCCCGTGTCTTCCAGCCGCCCCCTAGAGGAGCTGGCTCCAAACCCTCCCGGACCAGCAGCCTGCTCCCCGTCCCCGGCTCCCAGCCAAGCTGTGCATGCTCATTCCTGGCATTCGCCCTCCAAGGGCCAGTCCTCGTAACCCCTTGGCCAGTTCTGTTGCTCTTAGCTAAATGGGAGGGAATGGAGCAATGTTCTGGCCGTAGGGCACCCCGGCTGAGTGCCTTGGGTGGGTCGCCTCCCTGCTCTGGGACAAGGGGATGCCTCTGAATGGGCAGCCCCAAATGTCTTCTCTGGACACAGGACTGCAGTGGTGATCCACTGCCCCCTTCCGGGTCGTGCTTGTACCCTCCACCCTGCCTGTGCCAGCCGGGGCTCCCAGGCCCCCTCTCTCACAGGCCTGGCCCTCTGTCCTCTCCATTACCCCCCACCACGCTGGCTGCCGTTGGGACCTGCTGACGACACGGCGGAGAGCTCCCGGGAACCAAAGGGCGGGCAGCTCTCTGGGGCGATGCTCTGTAGCCAAGAGCTCTTGTCTCCTCTGCCAGAACCCAGCGCTTCCTCTCCGGCCCCTTTGCCCCAGGGGTGGAGGTGTCCTCGAAGACACTGACTGTCTCTCCTGACGGGAAGCTCCTCTTCAGCGGGGGGCACTGGGACAACAGCCTGCGGGTCACGTTGCTGAGCAAAGGGAAGGTTGTCGGGCACATCACCAGGCACATAGGTATGGGGCTCGGACAGGCTGGCAGCGGGGGTGACCCGATGCGGGGCGCGTGGGCCGGTGGGACTCACATCGCTGGCTATGCACCATCCTGCCACGGTTCTGTGTCCCATCCCCCCAATGCACCTCCACCCTGGCCTGCAGCCCCCCAGCTGTTCCACCCCGTGCCTAGCTGATCAACCGTGGCACAACCAACGGGGGCACTAGGAAGACACTGGCAAACTCTCGACGCTTTGGGCCAGCCAGGGCCCTGGAGCCACCCCTTGCTGTTTGCAGCTTGTCATCTCTGTGGCCCTGGTGCTTTGGGGAGAGGAGTTACCTACCCAGAGGACCAGCTGGGGTTGAAATGAGCCATGCCAGCTCACCCTGCAGTCACTAACTTCCACCCCCTCCACAGTGCCTGGTGGGCTCTGCCCCAAAGCCCCCTTCTCGGGTATGGAATCTCCAGCGAAGGGGACCCACGAGATCCCAGCCCCTTCTCAGAGCCCCAGGGAAACAGGTTGGGGGTCGGCATTGTGGGGCACTGGGGTCAGCCTCTCGGCAGCAACGTCTTCTCTTCCCCTCCTTGCAGATGTGGTCACCTGCCTGGCGCTCGATCTGTGCGGAATCTACCTCATTTCGGGCTCCCGGGATACCACCTGCATGGTCTGGCAGGTCCTTCAGCAGGTGAGGGAGAGACCGGCTCCAGCCGGGAATGCTCTGCTACGAGCTCAGGGCTGGGTCTGAGGAGGCTTCTGGGTGGTTGGGGACTTCCTGGTCAGACACTCACGTGACTCTTGGGCTCGCCTGGGGAGAGGGCAGATCCCCGGTGTGTTTCACTCCTGGGTGAGGAGGTGCCATTCTGTAGGTCCAAGGGTGCGCTGGCAGCAGGGCTATCCCGATGTCTCGTCAAAGGTTTTCAGGGTCATTTTGTGTGCATTTGGTTGACTTGATACTGATTGGCTGGTGGGAGTGGTACTGCTCCCTCCACACCCAGCTCTGCCGGTGCCCCTCACTCCTGGCCCACAGCACCGCCTGCCATGCCAAGCCTGAGTCCAGTACCTTCTGCCATGCCAACCCTGGGCCTCCCCACACAGCCCTGCCGGTGCCCCTCACTCCTGGCCCACAGCACCCCCTGCCATGCCAAGCCTGAGTCCAGTACCTTCTGCCATGCCAACCCTGGGCCTCCCCACACAGCTCTGCCGGTGCCCCTCACTCCTGACTCGCAGCACCAGCCTTTGGCTCCCCACACCCAGCTCTACTCAATGCCAGTTCCCCACACTCCTGGTCCAGCCCTGTCCTGAGCAGAGATTGCTCCATCATACTAGCTTCCGTGGAAGTTGTGTGCTGGGGCCGGTTGCCTTCGGGAGATGAGGACAAGAACTTACTCGGTTCAGCCTGCCCTGCTGGAAAGGCTCTGAGCTCCGCTCCTCTAACGCGTCGACCCACGTGGCTGGTGCTTCTCCGAAGCCAGCCTGACGAGCGTGGCTGTGGTTATTCCTCCAGCCTCGCTCAGCCGTTGGGGCTCTGCAAGCAGCATCGGTGGCTTTGCACAGTGGTTCCAAACGCTTCCCGTCCCCAGCTTCTGGCTGGCGCTCTGTCCTCTCGGCTCGGTTTCCTCTGGGCCTTTCCAGGCCAGATCCTCTGCCGCTCTAAGCAGCGACAGCTCCACTGAAGCCGGAGGGGCTGTGGGGCCTAGACTGGCTCAGGATCTGGCCCACATACCCTGGTTTCTCTCTCCAGGGTGGGTTTTCCAGTGGCCTGGCTCCCAAACCTGTCCAAGTCCTGTACGGTCATGACGCCGAGGTGACCTGCGTCGCCATCAGCACCGAGCTGGACATGGCCGTGTCGGGGTCGAAGGTGAGGATGTGTCACGGCGTGTGTGCAGGGCGGGCGGAAGGCGTCAATGTTAGGAGTTTGCTGAGGTGCCAGTTAGATTTTAAAGCTGAACTCCAACCAACTAGAATTGCCAGTTGGTTAAGTGCTGTAGCCAGTATCAGTTACCCCCTTTGTATTGAGTCCAGCGAGTGTTCCCTTCCTAATTTAATGCTGGGCTCTTTTCAGATCAGCTCTTAACTTGAACAGTATTTCTGAAGTCAGGACACTTTGGTTACCAATAACCAATCAACAATGTATTCATTGATTCAGAACCAGATTAACATACACAGCAGTTCACCGCTCCTGTAGGTGCGCCCTATGCTCTTGGTACATGCAGCTCACGCCAGCACAGTCTTGCCAGCAATTGTCAAAGACTAGGGTTGAGCTCAGCAGTTACACCAAGGAACAATGCAAACCACCAAGATTTTTTAATAACATTTACTTATGAGCATCATTTCTTAGTACCGAACACGTATCATCACCCTTCCAGCGTTTCTCCAAGGAGGCTGGATGCATCTGTCTGTAAGGCAGTTTTGAGTTCCTGCTGTTTGAATGAATTGGTTGCAAAAGGGACAAGTTTAAAATATCAAAAGCAATTGCTTTAAGTTTCCATTCAAATCTCTCTTGGGCCAGTTTGCTTGCATTACGAAGGAGAGCATTCGTCTAGCATGAGTTCAACTCTAACCTATGGTTACAGGAGGTCTCCCTAGAGAATGGGCACTTTGTTACTTATATTAAAGAGCAGAAGGGGCAATCCAGTCTGTGAAATGAAATCTCCCCAATTCTTATCCTCTTAACCCTGGAATATGGAGACTGCCCACAGCCGGTCCTGGCATCCGTTGCACTGGGGATTCAGAAGCTTCCTCGTGGGTTCCGTCAACTCTGGGGGTCGCACGTGGTGACTTCAGCTTTATAGACTCTGATTTCAGGGCTCCTCTGATTTCTAACAGACAGCTGAGCGCAGCTTTCAGCTCTGTTTCTCTTATGCTTCCATCGGTACCCAGCAGATGGTGCTAGCGTATAACACATTTCTTCAGTCCTTTCCCTATCTGAAGGCTTTTTTATGTTTGATTTGTTTCCAGGATCGCATCTCAGTATTAGCCCACGTTATTACCTGGAATTTCTCCCTTTTTAAGCAGTTTCTGTGGATAATCCAAACTTATTCCTGTGTTTATATCTTTCAACATTCCTTCTTTTGGTGCCAGACAATTCCTGTTATTTCTAGGCTGCAGGGTTGTGGTACCCGTATGGGTCCCAGGATTTTAGAGAGAGAAGGTGGGGGAGGGAATAGCTTTTATTGAACCAACTTCTGTTGGTGAGTGGGACAAGCTTTCAAGCTACACAGACCTTGTGTCTCCCACCAATAGAAGTTGGTCCAATGGTTCTCAGTGGTAGCAGATAACCGAACAAGGAGTAATGGTCTCAAGTTGCAGTGGGGGAGGTTTTAGGTTGGATATTAGGAAAAACTTCTTCACTAGGAGGGTGGTGAAGCACTGGGTTATTTAGGGAGGTGATGTTAGAAGTTTTTAAGGTCAGGCTTGACAAAGCCCTGGCTAGGATGCTTTAGTTGGGGATTGGTCCTGCTTTGAGCAGGGGATTGGACTAGATGACCTCCTGAGGTCCCTTCCAGCCCTGATATTCTATGATTCAATAAAAGATATCCTCTCACCCACCTGGTCTCTCTCTTTCTAGTGTCACAATTATTTACGGTGAACACCAAAAAATCTTCCAGATTCGATGGACATACTTTATAGGGTCTTTGATTGTACATAAGCATTTCATGTTATTTAGGGTTTGCAATGGAACAAGAGCCACTGTTCACACACAGGGAGACGTACAGCAGAACCTCAGAGTTCCGAACACCTCGGGAATGGAGGTTGTCCGTAACTCTGAAATGTTCATAACTCTGAACAAAACATTACGGTTCTTTCAAAAGTTTACAGCTGAACGTTGACTTAGTCAAGTTTCAAAGCTGTATTATGCAGAAGAAAAATGCTGCTTTCCCTTTATTTGTTTAGTCGTTTATGTTTAACGCGGTACTCTGTTGCCTTTTTTCCCCCCCATCTCTGCGGCTGCCGGATTGTGTACTTCCGGTTCCAAATGCAGAGTGTGGTTGATTGGTCAGTTCGGAACGCTGAGATTCTACTGTAGATCTTACTCGCAAGACAAACAAATGTGCAGCCTCTAATTTGGAGTGAAAGATTCATTGCTGGGGCAAAAACAGATTATCCACGGTGTGTTTGATTTACAGGGCAAACAAATGGGTAGTTTGTAACTTGGGGTGCAAACGTGGCTTTGATTTCTTGGGGTAACAGGCAGTTTGCCCTATTTGACCTTCAGTCTCACACAGCAAATTATTTCTCATTTGGTTAACTCCCAGCTTCCCCACCTACCTCGTGGCCTATTGCACAATGAGCATATCGTTTTGCGTAGAAAATTAGGTGTCACCTTGGCTTTGGAGTTGTTTGTAGCTAAGTCAAGAGGGAGGAAAAAGGTTTTATCCATCTAGGCAAAAATCTCTCAATTGGCATATTTTCACTTAGCCATTTTAACTTCTCTTCCTGGGGAGAGGGAGCCATAGGTGCTGGAGCTACGGGTGCTGGGGGTGTAGCTGCACCCTTGGGCTTGAAATGGTTTCCTGTCATGCCAGCTCCACCCCTCCATTGTCCTGGAGCTCGCCACACCTGGCAGTCCAGCTTTGGGCAGTCCAGGCTGTTTGGCTTGCTGCCCCATTCTCAAGACCCCTCTTCGTGGGAGGGTCGGAGAGAGAGCATTCGCCAACAGGAGGAAACCTGCCCGTTAAAGATGACATGGAGACTTTAGCCAGCTGGAAGGGCAATGGCTCATCTGTGTCGCCCATCTAGCTTTGGGGCGTCCTCATGGAAGGCTCAGGGCAGGTGGAGATTAAGGCTGGGTTTTCAGAGGGCTATGGGAATTAGACACTGTGGGCCCATTGACAGTAAACGGGAGCAAAGCAGCCAGTTGCCCTGGTGACAGCCAAAAGGCCTTGTCGTTGTGGCAGGACGGCACCATCATTGTCCACACCATCCGCCGGGGCCAGTTCATGAAGTCCATCAAGCCCCCCTGTGAGAGCTCGCTGCCCGCCACTGTCTCGAACCTCGCCGTGGGCCTGGAGGGCCAGATCATCGTCCAGACCACCGTGGGGGGGAGATCCTCCCTGAAGGTGAGTGGGCCGGGACCTGCGGGCCCAGCAGTAATGCAGGGGCAGGCATGGCCTTTCCCTGTGGGACACTGTGGGCAAGGACGGGAATCTCAGACACGGTCTGAAACCCAGCAGGGAAGGGGCAGTAACTCCATCCTGCTGTGGTGATGGCACCATGCCTCAGAGCAGATCAGCAGCAGCCAGATTCCAATCCCAAATAAACATAGCTGAGGACTTATTCCTGTCTAGGACCAACCCATCCATCACCCAGCAGGAGGCGCTGTTCCCTTCCCACCCCACCCCACACACAGCTTTCCCACTTTACTCCTGGGGGAATTCTGCGCCAAAAAATTATAAATTCTGCACACCATATTTTAGAATTCTGCATATTTTATTTATCAAAATAACACATTATAATCACACCAGTTTCAATTATTTTGGTAATTTATTTCAAAATACCTATCAAGTATGTCTATAACAATACAGACAATGAAAAAGATTCAGGAAATGTTTTTTGACAAATAGATTCCTTACTAGGCATATTAATACAGAACTCTGAGTAATAATTCATTCAAACTACAATATAGAATTGTATTTCCTGCCTCCCCCCCCAGAAGCAATGCAAAGGCTTGGGGGAGTCAGGGGTAACAGAGGAACTGAGGGAGAGGGAAGGAGCCTGGGAGTGAACCTGGAGGGTTGTTGGGTGTGGGTGAGGGGCAGCAAAGGATTGTTAGGGAGCCTCCCCCATGCAGACCCTGGCTGACCCCTGGCCTCTCCCATTCAGTCAGGCACATCTGCCCTTGTCTCCCCTTCCATATATCCCTCCACCCCACTCAGACACCTTCCCCCCCCCCCGGTCCCCATGTGTCCCTGTTCCCCCTCCCCCCTGGTCCCCATGTGTCCCTGCACCCCCTCAGCCACTCCTTTCCCCCCATGTGTTCCCATGCCCCCTCCCCACGGCTCCATGTGCCCCAGTGCCTCCACTCCCATTCAGCCCCTGCCCCAGTCTGTCACCTCCCAGCCCCATGCTGTCTGTCCCCCCATATTCCTTGTCTCCTGACCTGGCCACACCAGCAGGGTGCTGTCAAGCAGGCAACCTCTTCCCTTCCCTATTGGCAGCTGGGACTGGTCCCACCCAGGAGGGGGTACTCTGTTCTCGCACCACAGCGGCCCCAGGTGGGCAAAAGGCAGAACTGCAGAAAATTTTCGGTAGAAGTTATTTTCTGCTGGGGAGGGCGGGGGATGACGTTATTCGCAGCACATTAATTATGTGCGCACACAGTGGCGCAGAATTCCCCCAGGAGTACTACTTGCTATACCTCAAGGAGCCTCTCTGGGTACGTCTACACTGCAGTTAGACACCTGCGGCCCGTCAATTGTGGTGTAGACATTCAGGAACCCTCCTGCCTCACAGGATCCTAGAGCCTGGGCTCCAGCCCAAACCCAAACGTCTACACTCCCATTAAGCAGCCCCTTAGCACAGGCCCTCTGAGCCGGCATGGGCCAGCCGCAGGGTTTTAACTGCAGCGCAGACTTAGCTTGAGAGCACACAGGGAAACTCAGTCCAAACTGGTGAGTTTCTCCTGGTTTCACACCTATGCTGGGAGGGTCCCACGATGCGTGTGTGTGGCTGTAACTGTGTCTAGAGATATGGAAAATTTGCAGTCTCCAACAGGGAAAATGAGAGTGAAGGGTCTTGTGTAGCATGGAGGTTTCTTGCAGACGGTTAGCCCGAGCACAGCCGCTGCTCTGGTTTCAATGGCTTCGTCAAACGAGGTCATTCCATGTGATTGCAGGGAAGAGTGCTCAAAAGTTTCTCTCTCTCTGAGGCTCCATCTGTCGATCCAAAGTGCTGGTTCCCATCGTGTCTCAGTGCATTGCATAGCTCTCCTACTGCAGTGAGACCTGTTGCTTTTCTGTCCTCCTGGTCACATTAGGTATTTGGCTGCTATAGTAAAGCGCTGCTCTACTCTTAAAAATGGCATCCCCACCTCCCATTGATCTGCTCCTGGCATGGATCCAGAGACATGTTTTACTGCAGGCTCCGGGGAGAATTTTGCTCTTCCAACCCTGCAGAGCCAGCACTGCTGAGAGGGAGGAAGCTGGTTCTTACTCCTTCGTGCGCATCACCAGCAGAATTGGGTAGTAAGTTCCAGTCGCACCTGTTGCAGGCAGTGGGGAGGCGTTGCTGATGGTATAGCTCGGCCTGCAGAACCTTAATGGCTGGTGATGCCCAAGAAGGTAAGAACCAGGCCCATTTGAACGGGGAGTCCCGGAGAGATGGTGCCAAGGCCATTCACCCAGTCGCGTCCTAGAGTAGAGGCATGCTTGGAAAGCTTTCACCCCATTGTCGGTTGCTCCCCCAACGCCCTTCTCCTTTCTCTTGTTGAAGGATAAATTTGCCCTGCACCTTTATTCCGTCAACGGCAAGCATCTCTCCTCCGCCCCGCTGGAGGAGCAGGTCACTGCCATGTGTGTCACCGAGGAGTTTGTGGTGCTGGGGACCATGCAGTGTTCTCTCCAGATCTTGGATCTTCAGAGGTAAATGTTCCCTCATCAGTTTCCTGGGCCCACCACCAGAGCCGTGTATCACCCCCGTGCAGGGGACGAGGGTCCCGAGTGTGTCACAGCCGTGATCCTCCACTTATGGTGAACGCTCTTCCTCAGTTGCTGTATCCGAAAAACCACCCAGCGAGTGGGTCGACAGCATAGCTTGTGGGTCTTGCATATGCGCCTCTCTTCACCCCAGGGTAGCCTACCATCTTCTGGGGGAGCTCCCGATGCAGGCGAGAGATACTCATGCAGCCATTAACTTCCCGTTTTTATTTGGGGTGAGGTTAGGATGTGCCTGGTACCTTGCGCTCAGTAGCCTGGAGGTGAAATGTACTAATGGGTAAGGCGCTGGCCTCCCAAACTGGGGGTTGAGGGTTCGTGTCCCATCTGGGGGTGAGGTGAACGCGTTCTCTGGCCTGTCCCCTGCAGGAGGTCAGACTAGATGATCACAATGGTCCCTTCTGGCCATAAAGTCCACGAATGGGGAGTGGAAATTATTCTTTTGGGATTAAATTGAAATCCCTCTGCTGGTTTCCCAGGCCCATAGAATCTGTACTGATGCGGTGTCCGTTAGTATCTGTGGGCTCATTACAGGGATTAGGACGCTGACGTTCACAGGTTGGGGCAAACCTGCCCGTGGCCCTGTCCAGCTGGATCTGGTCTTGCTGGCTCTTGTGGGTGAAAGAGAATCACCCGTTGTAACTGTCTGCGTGGGGCTGGCGCTGCTGGGGACACGATGGACGGCGCTCAACCCTGGATTTATCAACCCCTGAAAATGTGATTCTCCCTGGGTCAGGGTCTGCCCTGCTGGCCTTGTGGGATGCTGCATGGCAGGAATTCCAGATCCGATTGACTCTGCTTGCAAAGTGAAATGGTTTGGTTTTCCTCCCCGCCAGCCTGGGATCTGAGAGTCAAGCTTGGCTTCCTTCTTTTCTCATGTCTCCTCCGTCCCAAAGGGTCTGTGGAATAAAACGCTGCCCTCAGATGCCCGCACAAGCCAGTTGCCCCAGTGTGGCATTTTTCCCTGCAACTGGGACTTGGCCAACTATTTGACTGATGTAGGAGCCAGAATGGGACCCAGCTCCCTGTCCCGCAGCTGCGTCGGCTTGGCAGGGTGAACAGGTGTGAAATGCAGTAAAATCCCCAGATCTGGCTCTGAGCGCAGCCAGGAGCCGGTTTGCTGAGTGAGCAGGATGCTTTGAGAGACCCCCGATTTAAAGATCCTGGAGAGGGGGGTGGGTTTGGGGGGGTCTCTGGAAGGGCATCCTGCCCATCTGCCCCTTTCCACAGTCCTTGCTGAGTCCCCAGCAGCTCCCCACACTGTTTAAATGCCCCCCTCTTTGCCATTGCAGCCTCCAAGCAGCAGTGTTGCCAATGCCTATGAAGGTCCCGGTTCACAGCGTGTCCGTGACCAAGGAGAAGAGCCACATCCTGGTGGGCCTGGAGGATGGGAAGCTGATTGTGGTGGGAGCTGGCCAGCCCTCGGAGGTAAATGGAGACCGTTCCCCTCCTCGGGGCTTGGTGGGGGTGGGCAGGGGCAGGTGCAGTATCAGCTGGAAGCACCAGTGAACTAGTTGCATGATTGGAGGGGATGCACCTGGCTGGCAGGAGGGTGAGACTGGGAAGGAGCTGCTCTCCTGGCCAGCCCAGGTAGGAGCCTGGATGGGCCCATAGACAGAAATGAAATCAGAGCCACTGTCTGCAGACTGGGGTATTGACTCCTTGTGGGCAGCGTGACGGCAGGGCTGGATTTCCCACAGCAGAACCCTCGAAATCCGGCCCCTCTCCGGAGCGTGAAATAGCTGGGATCAGTCGAGACTTAGCATGAACCCTTAGGACAAAGGTTCTCTCCGCTGCACCCCGCCCCCTTCGGTGAGACGGCTCGTCCCTGCTGGAGGACGGGCTCCAACCCTAGAGGGGCCAGGTGTCTCGGGGGGCCAGGCGGCTGCCCAGCCCAGCTGTGTGATGAGACCCTGGCCTGGAGGGCGGGGCTCCGTAATGCGGGGTGGCTCCCTTTACAGAAGCAGGGTCTGTAATGTAGCCAAGACAGACTGCAGCCTTGCTTCCGCCAAGCCACCCCATCCTTCTCCGCAAAGCACCCCCACGCCACTCCTCAGCCCTGCCCCTTCGTTCTGCTCTCTCCCCAGGTGCGGACGGGGCAGTTTCACAGACTGCTGTGGCGTTCCACGCGCCGGATCTCCCAGGTCTCCTCCGGAGAGACCGAGTACAACCCGCCCGAGTCCAAGTGACAGGCTTGGTGTGAGATGACCTGTCCCCAGAGCATTACTGGGCAGAGATGTCCTGCAGCAGGAGGTCTCTGAGGGGTGGCTGAGGGGGCCGGTCCAGCCACACCACTCAGATGTGTCTGCACTTCCCCTGGGAGCATGGCGATCGCTGTGAACTGCGGGAGCATTGGGTCTCTTGACCACTCACTCTCAGAGTGTGCAGAGCTCAGGATCCCTTTCTGAGCCAGGGGCCTGCACCGGTGACTCTGGTTTGCCGAGCCAGGATGCGCGTGGGACAATCTGGTCTCTGCCCCAGCGCATCCCGTTTCCTGCAGAGCTTGAAGTGGAGAATGTTTTTGTATTATTCATTGTGACTTTCTTGCTGGACGGAGAGGACGGGAAGTCCATAGCCGGTGCCCCTTGCCGCCCAGCAGGGAAACGTTGCAATAGATGTGAGACGACAACCGTCGCTGCATTCTCAGTCCTTCTTGGGTGGCCTTAACCAGACCTTGTTGCACTACGTAGAGAACTTGTACCAAAACCAAGAACTGCTTTCAGCATGAGGCCGGTCTGCTGCAGAAAAGCTTTAATGCGATGAGACTGGCAAGAGCCTGCTCTGTTTTCCTCCCAGATGTTGAATTTTGGTGGGCAACAAATACCAGGGGCCCAGAAAGATACCTACTGACTGTCTTGAACCAGTCCCAAATCCTAGATGTGTATAAACCCCCTGCTGGCAAAGAAGGGTGTTCCGCTTTCATTGGGATTCTTCCAAATATGGTTTGTCTGCCTCTTCCACCAGAGGCACGCAAATTCAGCACCTCCCAGGGCCCCAATCATTTTCCTGTGGAGCCTCCTAACTTTCCTATCGATTTATACGTTTTTTTTTTTAAGAAAACAAAAATAAATGTGCGCAATCTTATTGTCTCCCAAGACTCGTCTCTTCCATGGAGCACGAGCCGGCATGGCTTATGGGATGACTTCACCAGCAATAAAACCCTGCCGTTGGTTAGCTTTGCCTTCGTCCTGCAGCTCCGGGGCCGTAGCGGAAGTCCTTCCTGGCTGCCTCTGGCTGCACGCCAGATACCCCTGCTTGTAGGGGGAAAGAGAATTCTTCTCACCCCACCGGGAGAGGGTCAGGCTGCCCTGCAGTCAGCGCCGGTGCAAGAGGTGTGAGGGTTTCCCTCTCGCAAGGAGCGCGGCTCTTAGTAAGGCAGCACGCACTGCCCCTTCCCCAACAGAGCAGCCCTCGAAGCATGGCATCTCCATAAGGGCTCCCGGAGCCAAAGCAGAGCTCTTCCGAAGCTTCGAAGGGCTCGGTCCAAGCCGGTGGAGGTGAATGCGAGAGGGATCATGACAGAAGTGAGAGAGCTCCAGCAGCAGACATGAAGCAATACTGGGATTTTGTCTCCTTCAAAGTCTGGGCCCAATATTGATCCCATCTGCAAATACCCCCCTTCCAGGAAGGCCCATCTGTCCCTCCGACACACTGTCTGTTTTTGATACTGAAGTGGCACACAGTCAATAGGAATTTGCCCAGAAGGAGGCTTGTTTTTGCAGCCAACGGCCAACACTTCGCTGCTTTTAACCAACTGGGTGGGTTGGGGGGTGGTCCAGTCCTACAGACTTTCCATCCCTGGTCATGGTGAGATTTGAAACCACGCTGGCACCTTCTCTGAAGGACTCAGGTTCTGATCTAAGGGTTGTCCTAAGGGTTCATGTATGACCAAGGCCTTGTTGATCCAGGGAGGAACAAGGGAGTGGGGGGTTGGGTTAGGCTAGAAGCAGCTGTCTGAGGCTATTGCACATTTGTGCCCTGGACATCTCCCCATTCAGACATAGCTTACAGCTGCAGGGAGCCCAGCAGTCCCTGTGAAATGGAACATTCCGTGTTTACGATGCAGGGCATGAGCCCATCACCAGAGCGTCTGGGAGTGAATGGCCCCCGAAGAAGGGGGTGATGGATCGGTCCTTGTAGGACACGGTTACTGTCACTTAGCTGGAAGGAGGAGGGAGCTGCTGTGTTGTTCCCCACATTTTCTCTCCGATTTAAAAACTCCCCTTCCGTCAGGTAAGCCAGGGATGGAAGAGACGGGCAGGGCTTTACTCCAGCCATGCTCCAGATGCGTCTGGGCGGAGAGCTATGGAACCCACAGCCTTTCTGCATTATGTTGATGCTCACAGTGACAAGTGCCCTGGTGCCATTCAGCTCTCCCTACCCCTGGCACCAGTGACTGCCCATCGCTATTGCAGGCACAGCCCTCCGGGCTGGGCCGGGCTTTGGTTCACAGAGGAAGGGCCGTGACTAGCTTGAAGCCATAGGAAATTCCACACCTGACTCCAACCCTGCTCGAACATCTGGAGATGTTGGAATCTTGGGCTGAGCTTCACAACTGGGGCCCCTGTTCTCCGTAAACGGCTGGATCTGAACTCCCCAGAGATGGGGGAGGAGAGGTTTGGGTCTGGATCCAAACCTCATGGCTTCAGAACCACATGAAACTTCACAGTCCTAGAGTCAGGAGGGGTTGTAGTGAAGTGGGTTGAAGAGCAGCCTCTGTCCTTTCCCCTCAGCCCCCGAACCCATTCCCTGGCTCTAGGAAATGGATCTCTCCCCTGTCTCCATATACTCTAGGTATGTTACACCGTGTTAGTAATGCCACAGTGTGGACACAGACTGCTCCCCCATGTCCAGGGATTTCTCCTAGAAGTCGCAGGTCCCTGGTGAAGATCTGTGGGAGGGAGGCAGGGCGGATGGTGTGAAAATCAAAGAGATGGTCAAGGAACGTTAGGATTTGAGTGCAGTTCTTGACGGGTTGAAAGCCATGTGCCCTGGGTTGCTACTCCCCATCCCATTCAGTGAAGATGTACTTTGCTTTTATTATTCATAACGTTGGGTCATTAAAGCCGCTGTACCGTCCATCCTCACAACTTTCTTCCATCGGTCCTCCAGGGTCCCTTTCCATCAAACTACAACAGATGATGGTTATAAATGGTTTGGACCTTCCACGCCGTTGACACCTCCTGACCGAAAAAGGGATGGTCACTGTCTTGGGACACTAATTCGGTAGTTTCTTTCCAACAAGGGCTGAGAGGAGAGGACGTGGGTCCGTTGTGGCTCACGCTGGAGGAAACATCTACTGTAGGCCTGGGACAATCCGCTGTAGATGCTGAACTGCAAATGCCACTAATAAGGGAAGAGAGGCTCTCTAAATGCACCGCTTGTTAGCCACTGGACCCTGTTGCGTGCGGAGGCTGCTACTGGTCTGGAGGTGACTTTGTGATGGGTGGCTGGTTAGATCACACTTGTGCACTGAACAGTGCCTCAGTTCTCTTCACAAAAGATTTAAAAAAGCAAGAAGAACCAACACTGGGCAAGAGGCTCAAGCAATGCTCTCAACTTCATTCCCTGGGTGAAGATCAATGTTTAACCACCGACAGTGCAATATTTGCAACTTGTAGAGAAGACTCTTTTTAGCATGTGTGCTGTATTGCGGTTTGTGTGTATATAATACGAGATAGATAGATATATATATATATAGGTTTTGTAACTTTTTTGAATGATGTAAATCTAAAGATTTCTATTCCTTTTTTTCCCCAGAAACAGGGTGGTAAGTATTTGGAGCTTCCCAGAATCCTGCTGGCTTTTATAGAGCACTGAGGGACCTACAAGCCTCACCGTGGATTTGTCTGTCATCCTTCTTAGAATTGCTCAGGCCAGTGGAAATTTGAAGGGGTCTTTGCTGGCCCTGTTCTGAAGATGCTTGAATTCTAGGGGTACCTGCTCTCTGGTTGGCCTCTGCCATGTTCTTCTACTTGAAGAGGTTTTTCTTTCCATCCTTTCACTTTGCTTGTACCTTCTCTGGTTTTATGGAGTCAGGATGCAACTTGCTGAGGGATCTTCCCACTCCAGTCTTCTTCACAAACAGGAATGCTTGGGTCATATCTCTGAGACTTCTGTGTGGGGAAGGGTCTGGCAGGCTTGGGATGCTCCCCTTCAAAGGGAATGGTTTCCTTCTAACCCTGCAAGATTCCTTCCGGCTCCGCCCACCCCTGGAATAACAATGTGAAACCTGATCTTCGGTCTTGAGTGTCTACATTACACGGCCGGGTTGGGGGCACAGCTGTTCAAGTTGGCCTTTGGGCAACCTAACGTAAGCACCCAAATTTAGAAAAAAAACTGGCCCCCATGCCTGGTCCCTGCGTGCAGTGGTAAGACACTAGGGTGGTTACATGGGGGGCCACCTACTTCTCTACCTCTTCTGGGAAGTGAATGGCTCACGGTGGATCTGCCTTTTGGGGAAGTGAATTCAAGCAAGTGGTTTGACCAGGGTAGCACCACTGGTACTCCCAGCTCTCCGGCCTGCTGGATGTAGCGTTGGAGCCTTCATGCCAATCAGTGGTGCTACCTACTGGTCTCCAAGCATCCTGAATCTTGGGGAGGAGGGGTGTTAACAAATCCACCCTCCTTGTGTCAGATTGCATCCCACTCAGACCTGAACGCAGTTCTCATTCCTGTATGGACTGGAGCAGTGTTTGCTTGGGGAGACTGGCAAAGCATTTGAAGGGACAAGCTGATAGCTGGAAGCCAACCCAGGAATTCAGACTCCCCATCTCTGACCAAGTGGTCCTCCAGGCATTGTTTATGGGACCATTGCTTATGCTTTTCCTTTAGAGCCAGCCTTGAGGAGAAATGGACCAGCCGAGTCTTTCACTCACACTCCAGTCCCCACTGTCCAGCAGGGAAGACAAGGGTGAATGACAAATCCACACAAGGGATGTGTTTGGTGCTCAGAAAAATGTATTTATATGGTAGCTTTGTCTACAGATTCTTTCCAAAAGCAAAATAAAGCACAATCCGATAAACATTTATGCCTTAAACTTGAAGAGGAGCATGGCCTCATTCTGTAGGGGGACAGGTTATCTGGTTTGCTAGCAATGTACGACGTATGTGATCTTTAATAAACTTTATAAAGGAATACATGTTTCTCAATGCCTTGACCTTCCCTCCTCCCTCCCCCACTGCACCCACTTATTGTGTAATAAAACTTCGCATTTCTTTAGCGTCCTTCATATGAGGACCTCAAAATGCTTGACAGCTGTAAATGAAGACTTGACTTACCCATCTGCAATATGGGATCTTTCAGTCTTGGGAATTTTGACGACTTGCCCAAGATTGTACCCCAAGTCTGTGGTGGGGCTAGGCGCAGAACCCAGGTGTCCTGGTTCCCAGCACAGTTCTTCCCCATGGCCATCACTAAGTTGCATGGGTAATTTTTTGTTTTTTTTTTTATTTTCCTGCAGCAGTGTAATCTCATCCATATCACCACACTGGCTATTGTTTGTGTTACACGTTTTGGGCCAGATTTTCTAGTCTGCCTTCTGCGTGTGCAAACAGATGGCACTTTGCGAACGTGTCTGAAAACCTACAAATACATTGAACTACGCAAGCGAAATGATGCCAGGAGCGCAACAGGGCTGAGTTGAGGTTGCTGCAATGGGCATAGAGCTGTTTGCGCTCACATCTAAACTATTCCCCCCAGGGCAGGCGACGCTGCCTCTTGCCGGGCTGCAGTTATGGACGTCGCATGCGTGGCAAAAGAGTTGCCCCAGGCTGGGAGCATGGGCCCCTTTGCTGCACTGGGCTTGCCTCCATGTTATTTGCCTGGCTTCTGAATGTCCATGTCGCTCGAGCCTATAGAGCACATTCTCAGGACAACTCCTCTCCCTCCATCTACCCAGCTTCCTCTATTGGGGCCTAACCCCTCCTTGCTGAGATGAGATCCAGGCTGGGCTGGGCTGGGCTGGGCCCTCCCCCGCAGCAAAAGGAGATTCAGTCTCTACCCCGCCTCCTCCAAGATGGTTGCCCGCCTCCCTGAGTTTTGATCCCTTCCCCCTGCCTCTGGGTGCCCCCTGGATCTGACTCCCCCTAGCCCTGCTCTCCTCGTCTGGTCTTGCCCTATAGGGGAGCTGGGGACCTCATCAGAGGGGGAGAAACGCCAGGGTATTGTGGTATCCAAGCTGGCCAAGGCCCGGCTCTTTGCCATCATCCTGTGCGCCCAACCGCTGCTCTTGGTCCAGCCAGAGCTGTGCCCTGCCCTAGCCGAGCGCTTGCCGGCTTTCCGAGTAGCCACGAGGCCTGGGGCAAGCCCTGGCTGGTGGAGCTGAGCCGGGCGTGCGAGAACGGCAGACGTGCGGGAGTCCCTAGCTCAGCAGTGGGTGTGGGGGGTGTCTGGGGCCGGGGAAGCCCCAGCCAGGCCGGGTGCCCCCTCCTGGGCTGTTCCTTTTGAGGGGCGTTAGTGCTCCAGTCTCAGAGGAGGGGCCCAGGCCTCACGACCTTGGGCTCCAGCAGCCTCTGAGGCGTTGGTAATAGCGGAGAAATTCGTTTATCTACCCCTGAGGGGGCCCGGGGTTTGTGCTGCCAACCCTCCCCCTGCACTGACCCGCATCAACCAGCTCACGGGATGGCCCCTTTTCTCGGTGTTTGCCCTGGAGCTCTCATCTGGGCTCTAGGGGGCGCCCAGGAGCCAGTCTGCCATGGGGGTGGGGGGGCGCCATGGCTCATGCCCAGCGCCCCAGCGCTCCTGCCTGGTTCATGCAGGCATATTTCCATCAGATGTTTCTGAGGATGTTAAATTAGTTGCAGACAGGAAGTGGCATGGGGGGGGGGGCACATTCCAGGCCTTTACAGCCTTTAATCACCCAAATGCAAAGCAGAGGAGGCCGAGAGGAAGAATCGCCGCCAGCCACAGCCGGGGTGGGAGCCGCTGGTGGCAGGGTTTGGCTGTGCGGGGAAGGCTGCTCCGGCTTGGGGGGGAGGAGGCGGTGGTGTCTTTGGGCCGTCAAATCCCAGGGTGAGCGGCCTCTGGCATCAGCCGCTTTCCAGGCAGGTGAATTCTTCAGTAACGTGCTACAACCCTGGCTGGTGGAGGGCCTTGTGGTCACTGTGCCGCCATGGGCCTCGGGAACCCTGGGTTCCACACTCTCCCTGTGCAACCTTGGGCATGCCCCTTAGCCGCTCTGTGCCTCGGTTTCCCCACTTGTGCAATGGGGAGATGATAAATCCGCCTGTTGACGAGCCCCGATGCTGCGCTGCCCGGAGCCCTAGACTTAGCTAGGTAGGTAGCTTGCCCCTGCTCTGGCTGGAGGAGGACAGAAATGGTCCTCTCCTAAATTACGGTCCTGCATCTTCCCTTCAGCAGAGGTAGGGGCTCACCGAAAGAATTGCTGCTCTCTGTGTTCTGGGCCCGCTGTGTGCTGAGAGAGAGGCCCTGGTTCCAGCAGGGGGCGATCGCCCTTCTCTCGCCTGCCCTCCCTGTCTGCCGGGGCTTTTTAGGGTGCTGCCCCCACATCTCTTGGGCCGTGCAGGCAGACAGGGCAGGGGACGCTTCTCTCCCCGTTCCTCTGCACGGCCGCAACCAGCAGCTCCAGCTCTGGCCAGCGGCCCCTGGCCGCGGCAGCAATGTGGAGCACAAGGGATGGGTGCGGGAAAGTGGGGGGGTCCCCAGCCCTGGAGGGGAAAGAGGGGAGCCCAGTGCTGGGGTAATACAGGGTCAGAACTCAGAGGGGGTGGGGACGCTCTAACACCTGGGGCCTCCTCCTAAATAGAGCTCATGTGCCGGGTGAGTGGGGACCCTGGGGGACCAACTGCCTGGGGATAGGATGAGCAGGGGGCGGGGGGGGCCTTGAACTCGGCTTTCCCTTTTCCCAGGGGCTCTCGAAGATCCCGAGGGCGGGGGTGCTGCCGGCAGGGCGCAGAGAGGGTGCGAAGCCTGGATGAGTCCTCCAGGCCCTTCCTTGCTCCGGGCCGTGGGGCGCCCCCTAGGAGCCCTTTGTGGGATATTCTTGGCCTGCTGCTGGGCACCGAATACCCAGGGTGGGGTATTGGGGGAGATGCCCTGATTGCTGCCACACACACCCCCACCGACTCCCCAGAGGAGTGTGCCCTGGATGGACTCCCCACGCCCATCTGTCCCCGATTAGCAGCTCCATGACCTCATCTCCTGCCAGGAATCTGGTCTGAACTGGGGACTGTTTACATACCTGGCTGAGTGTTTAAAGCCCTGGGTGACTCAGAAGCTCAGCTGGGGGGCGGGGGCGGGCGTGGGGGGGCTGAGCAGTGCTGGGAAGGGACGGAGCACTGCAGAGGATTGTGCACTGGGGAGAGAAGTTCAGATCCTGATGCAGCTCCCCCCATTGCGTGCATTCCCTCGGCGGGAGCGAGGTGCATCAGCAGGGCTCGGGGGGGTCCCAGGGCTGGAATAGCGGGGTGCTGCAGGGCAGGAGCGAGGTGCATCAGCAGGGCTCGGGGGGGGGGGTCCCAGGGCTGGAATAGTGGGGTGCTGCAGGGCGGGAGCGAGGTGCATTGGCAGGGCTGGGGGAGGGGGGGGGGGGATGCCCCGAGTCGCTGCCTCCTACCACGGCACCCAGGGCTTCTCACTTCCCCTCCCAGCCAATGGTGTTGGCCAGCTGCTTCCCTGCAAGGCCGTCCAACCTCTCGCTGGCTCGCAGGACGGACTGACCTGGTGTGACCCTGTGCCCTCACCCTGCCTGGCTGCAGGAGATGGCAATGGCCCCTTGGCCGCACTCCCAGAGTGCTTTGCGCCCATGGTGTGCGGTTGCCAAGCACGGGCGTTTGTGGGGCCGCAGCAGTGATGCAGCCCTACTGTGGTCGAGGGGAGATGCCCAGCCAGGCTCTGGCGTCGGGCAGGTTTATCTTGGCCGCCGGACCCCAGGCTGTCACGTGGATGGGAAGTGGCTGTGGCTTTTGGAGCAGGGCTGCAGACTCCAGCCAGCCACAGTGCTGGGAGCTTCCCACAGGCTCGCGTCCCCTTCTGCTGCCTCCCTACCAGCCTGGGAACCACACTCGGCTCCGGAGAGGCCGTGAGGTCTGTTTGTGGTGGACGCACGGGTGTTTGCTCCGGGTGGATCTGCTCAGAACAGCCACCGTTCGCTTTGGCAGTATGTAGGCCAGGCCACCGCTTCCCAAAGGCGGGAGGGGGCACTTGGAAAGGCCGCCACCAGAGATGCCCCAGCAGGAGCTGGCATTTCTGTTGCATTGGCTGGGCAACCGGAGGGCAGCTTTGCATCCACGGGATGAGGGGCTCAAACCCAGAGGGTGGGGGCCTGGCTGGAGGAAGGAGTTGGGCAGCAAAAGGGTTAAAACTCCTGCAGCGAGGCAGTCCTGTGCCCCTCTCTAACGGGAGGCATTTAACCCCGAGGGTGCAGGATGGACGGGGGTTCTTGCCCTCCCCAGCATGGCACTGAACCCTGAATGGGCTCCCTGGGCTGGGGCCCGCGGGATCAATACGCCAGCCGGGATCTGCTGGGGCTTTCCCATCTCCTCACCGCCCTGCTCTGTCACGCGGGGTTGGGCAAACTGATGCCCTGACGGGCGAATTCCCAGGCCGGCCCTTGGCCGAGGACAGGGGCGATTGGGCGGTCCCCTTGCTTGGCGATGGGCCTTCTGCCAGCGCTGCTCCCCCATCCCTGGGATCGGAGCCAGGGCCTTCAAAGCATACGTAGCCATAGCTCCTGTGAGCTGCTGGGGAGCACGCAGAGGTGGTTGCCAGCCTGCATCTCTGGTGCATACGCGTGGGTTCGGCCAGCTTAGCAAGAGATCTTCATGCAGCCGAGGGGACGGGGGACAGCCTGGGTTGTTTAACTGGCGTGGGGAGGATTGAGGACCCTGCGTCTGCTAAACTTTCTCTCCTCCCCCTTAATTGAAACCACTGGCTTGGCAAATTAAATGTGAAGGGCCCGATCCTCAGCTGGTGCAAATCAGCCTCAATCCCACTGCCTTCAGGCCGCAGCGAGCCATTAAGGCCTGGTGGCCTGCGAGCCCTTGGGTGCGCGGGGCCAGACGCTGGGGCCTGAGAGTGGAGATGGCACTGTGCTGGGTTTTAGCCATGTTCCAAGACCTAGTGGAAAAGGGACCCTGGCGGCTCCGGTCGGCGGCACAGCGGGGGCCCGGGGCTAAGGTAGGCTCTCGGCCTGCCTGGGCTCCACATGGCTCCTGGAAGCGGTCGGCACGTCTGCATGCTGCCCCCACCCCTGGTGTCGGCTCCGTAGCTCCCATTGGCCAGGAACTGCAACCAATGGGAGCTGCGGTGGCCGATGCCTGTGGGTGCGGAGGCGGTGCACTCTGCACTGAGCCACCTGGCCACCCATGCGCCAAGAGGCCTCAGCGACCTGGCGGCCGCTTCCTCGGAGCTGCAGTAAGTGCTGCCGGGACCCTGCCCCTCCGCAATCCCTTGCCCCAGCCCACGGTTCCCTCCCGCACCCAAACACCTGATCCCCAGCCCCACCCCAGAGCCTGCACCCCCAGCCAGAGCTCTCACCCCCTCCTACACCCCTACCCCAGCCCAGTGAAAGTGAGTGAGGGTGGGGAAGAGTGAGCGACGGAGGGAGGGGGGATGGAGCCAGCAGGAGCGGGGCCTCAGAGAAGGGGCGGGGCATGGGCGGGGCCTCAGAAGGGGCGGGGCAGGGGTTTTGGCTTTCTGTGATTAGAAAGTTGGCTATCCTAGCTGAGCACTGCCCAGTCTTGAACGGCTGGGCTGTCTCGTCACCCCAGGAGGTCAGGCCATGCTGTTACCGCCGCGGTACAGGCCTGGTCTCCTGCACAGCTTGGGAACGTGGTTAAATCGGGGGCTGACTTGTGTCGGAAGGGACGGCCCTGTTGCACTCGGCGTCTAGGGACTCGCAACGGGAACACATGTTCTCCGGAGGCCGCTGACTCCACCCTCCAGGGCTGGGAAATGGTTCCAAGCCGTAAAGTCCTGCTCTGGAGACGAATCGCTCCCAGGTTATGGGGTGCTGAGCCAGGGGGGATTTGGCTGAGCCACTTCCAGCAAAGCACTTAAGTGCCTGCTGAATGGCTTAGCCCTGCCCCCAAGGAAGGCGGCGGCAAAGTTCCCGTTGGCTCCCGTGGGATTGGGATTGAAGCCGAAGTGCTTTGCTGGATCGGGGCCATGGCGAGAGGGGCTGAGGCAGACATTTGCGTGGGCCCATCAGGAATGTGGGGGGTGGGGTTCAGACGCGGCACGAGCACCTCTCTTTCTCCAAGCCGGCGTACGCGCCGGTCACGAAGGGGGAGAGCAATGGGACGAGCCTCTCCGAGCTCAGTCAGCTAAGTCTGATCCTGGGCTCACTCCCTCCCCGTTCTTCTCTGCCCCTGATCCGAGCGGGCTGCCGTGCTGGGCCTCCCTGGGCAGCCTGCTCCTGTACAAGCTGCTTGACCCTGCCCGGGAGAGGCCAACTGGCAGCATGGTATGTGTCCAGCAAGTGCCTGGCCATGCTCTGGGCTTCGCTCTCCCAGGCAGCTCCTCACCCCTGGGCGTGGATGGAGGCTGATCACAATGGGAAGCCATTGGCCTGAAAGCATCCCTCCCCCGCCTCCCCCACCCCATGTCATTCGTCCCTTTCGCTTGCCTTATTTCTGGACCGGACAGCGGCGTGACCCCGGGGGTCTGGCACACAGGGCTCTTAGTCAAATTGTCAAGAGCACTCCCAGCATGGGTAGTCAGCAGCGTTGGCCTCCTTCTCCACCACAGAGGCTTCCGAGTGCACGCGGGAGATGGGGTCAGGACGTGGAGAAGACAAACCAATGGTCTACCCCCAAGCTCTCTGCTGGCACTGAATCGTCCCAACCCATGTGCAAATGGCCTCCGGCTTGCCCGGTCCCACACGTTCACATTGGCAGATGACATTTGCTCCGGCATCGAAGCACGGTCATTCCCAGAACTCGAAGGCACCCGAAACGCTGACTTGACTAAGATGGCTCAATTCTGTAGTCGGTGGCATTTGCCACCATGTGTAACCAAGACAGTTTTGAGTGTGTTCCACCCTCACAGCACCAGAGCATCCCTAGAACTGAATGTCTTTGTCAACGGACATCGCTTGAACCACAAATCTCGCCCAGTCTACCTGGAGTAACCCTGGATAGATCTCACATATCTTAACCACCTGAGGACACGTAACAACCTGCTAAGCAAACAGGCTGGGACTTCATGTGGAGCAAACGCTCCAACTCCGCGCTCATCCGGTCTGGCTCTCTGTTACTCTGCAGCAGAATACTGTGCTCCGGCCTGGCTCCATCCGTCTCGTGTCAAGTTGGTTAACACACAACTACACTCAACCATGTGCATCATCGCTGGGACGGTTCAACCCACACCAGCACCATGCTTCCTGTGTTAAGCCCCGTCACTCCTCCGCACGTCCGTCGGGAGGAAGCTAAAGCCAGAATGGTTGAGAAGATCTGGGCACACCCACATGCGGCTGTGGCCAAAGCACGCATCCCTGACCACTGCCCTCTGCCCAGACTGGATGGTGGTCTGGGGGCTCTGCGCTTCGCCGGTGAAGCTGCTGCAATCTTGGCCTGGCAATTTCCGCATCCAATAAGACAACGACTCGGCCTCCCCGACCCGCCTGTGTTTAGTCTGACGCTAGGTTCTGTTTACAGGAGTTCACCCTTCTGTAAATACAAGGGATTCCACCAGGGACCCTGGCGCAGAAGCAGGAAGACAGCTGCTGTGGGGTGGCTCTGCCAGGACCCCTCTTCAGGGGAGAGGAGGAGGGTGAGCAGGAGCCTATGCTGGGCTGCGTCATGTCCCCCTCTCCAAGAAGTACATCAGTCACTCTGCAGGATGCACACGAGTGCCGCTCACATGCGACGCTGACCTGGCAAGTTGGGACTGTGGTTTCTTGGAAGTGAATTTGGTGCTGACCTCACAACCCCAGACCCTGGAGTCTGCTCACCACAGAACAGCCCCTGCCTTCCCTGTCTCCAACCCGTTGACGTGCCTGAGCCCTACTCGGAAAGGGACCTTTTAAAGAACAAAAGGGGAGTTCAATGTCCATGGCCATTCGGGCCTCGGACTCTGTGCCACGCCAGCCACAAGGGAGCCAATCCTGCGGGAGGTAGGATGGTAGGGGCATAGCAAGCCGGAGGAGTTGGCAGGGTCCCTGTTTACATTACTCTGTATTTGGCATGGGTGCGACCGCTGCTGGAATACCATGTCCAGCTCTGGTGTTCACAGTTCAAGAAGAACATCAATAAATTGAAGGGGGTTCAGGGAAGAGCCAAGAGAATAATTAAAGGACTAGAAAACCTGCCTTATAGGGGGAGACTCCAGAAGCTCCATCGATTGAGCTCAACGAAGAGAAGGTTGAGGGGTGACTTGATCACAGTCTCTAAGGACCCACATGGGGAACAGAAATTTAATAAGAGGCTCTTTAATCTAGCCAACCACTGGAAATTGAAGCTAGACAAATTCAGACTAGAAATAGATGCAGGTTTTAACAGTGAGGGGAATTAACCATTGGGGCAACTTTCTAAGGGTCCTGGGGGATTCTCCATCGCTGGACATTTTTAAAATCGAGCTAGGATGTTTTTCTACAAGATCGGCTCTAGTTCAAACAGGAATTAAATCCGGGTGGTCCCATGGCTCGTGTTAGACACAAGATCAGACTAGGTGACCACAGTGGTCCTTACAATGGATGACTTTTGTGGCTGCTTCTCCGAGACATGAGTGTCTCTATCATCTTTCAGAAGAGGCAGAGGCAGAGGGAGTCCCTGCCCGTGTCTGAATAGACATTTTGCTGCGTAGGGGGGTGGGACCAGAGGCAAACCCAGCCCTGGGTCCTGCTGTGGCTTCCTGGATCTGGTCCCCATACACAGAGCAACAAGGTGTTTGTGCCTGGACCATGTTAGGGCAGGAGTAGCAACCAGGAAATTGCCCCGGGGGGTCCATGTACCACACAGGTTTTCGAGCTCTTGCCTTTGGTTCGCAATAATGACTGGGCTTCGGAGAGATGCACAAGCAGGAGCCTAGGGCAAGGTACAGAGGTGTCTTACAGGTAAGGTGCTTACTTCTAGCCTCCACCAGTGCATTAGGGGCTCTTGCATACAGGCTGTTGGATTGTTTTGATGGCTGGAATTCAGACAGCCCCATATTTCTGAAGGAGTCCAAATCCCATGCAATGACACTGCAGATGCAGGGATCTCGTCCCCCGCCTCTGAACTGCAGCCACCTCTGGGGTGAAACTGCCCAGCAAGCTGAACCCGTGGTTTGGGACAAAGTGAAGAAGAATCCAGCTGGAGGGTAGGGACTGGGAGGTAGAGCGGTGTAGCCCAAATCGCAATCAGAACAGGACCTGGGGTGCACGTATCTAAAACCTGGCCTGGGATAACAAACCGTAACCGGCTTGATTTTGTGGAAAGCCAACAGCAGCCTGGTGCCTCCTAGGGTCAATGGTTCAGTACTGACTCAAAGGAGGACTCCACTTCCCAGTGATCTCCCATCCAAGTCCGGCCCTGGTCTGCGTGGCGTGGCAGCAGTCCTGTGATGCCGGGCTCTGAGAGGGCACAGAAAGAGAGCCAAAGAGCCGCTGATGCGCAGCAAGGGACTCCACAGCCTCCCTCGTGTGGGAGAGAGGATGTGTGTGTCCGTCCCGTTCCTCTCGCACAGGCGGGCACGGGGGTGGCTGCGTTATGTCAGCTCTGCCCTGCTGGGTTTAGCTTGAATCAAAGGCCAAACCCACGCTCTGCCAGAGCATAACCCTCCCTGGTAAACCACATCCCCCGCGGCCCTGTTCCAGTCACCGCTGTGAAATTGGAGCACGCGCCCTGCCAGGCTAGCAAAGACACAGGCACTGGTCTGCTGTGGGCACTCCCCGCCATGACGGGCTGGCATCAAGCCTAGTGGAACGCCATTGACTTCAGTGAGCATCCTTCCCCCCGCCACCCCTTAACCCCCTCCAGGCCAGGCTGGTGAACCCGGCGTTCAAGCAAGGCTGGAGAAGACGCCCCTTGAGTCAAGCCCATTCTTTGGGGCCTTGTTTTTCGGCAACTGTTCTCACCCATTAGGTGACTGGCAAAGGCCCCAGCCAGGCGGGCAAGGACTAAGGTGGCTTTATTGCCATTGGGATTGTTGCCAATGGCAGAACGTCTCCTGGGAAGACCCTACCCTTCTACCTGCTGGCCTGTCCCCCAGGCCAGGACGGAGCAAGGCCGTGCCCAAAGTCAGGGTCCAGACTTTGCTCCGGGTATCAGCTTTATTCTCTCTAACTAACACACATTCAGCATCCTCTATTCCCCCCAACCTAGGGCCTTCTGCTGAGGGCTGTCCATTCTGGACAGGTTTCCCTCCTACTGGCCACTTTCCTGGGTCACCCTGCCACTGGACCCAAGCTGTATGAGTGTCTCTCTGAAGCCTGGCCTGCCCCGGCCCCTCTCCCCTCCCCTGCTGCAGCACCCTGTGGGCTCCAATAAAAACCAAAAATGCCCTTGAAGTGCAACCGGTTAACAGCCTGTAAATGCCACTCTCCTGCAGCAGGGGCAATAAAATTCCCTGGGGCTGGGGTCATTTCCTGAGCTGCCTCTCCCACCCACGCTCTGCGCCCCAGGGGGGCTAACAGCTAGCCTATCACCTCCGCCCCATACTAGGCAAGAGGCCAGCGCTTCAGGTGAACCGCTGCCTTTGAAGCGTCTGCTGTTTGGAAAGCTCCCAGCCGGGCCCTTTTGTCCCTGGACAAAGCCGGGGGTGAAGGGTGGGTTTTGCATCCGGGAGAGAATTGTGTTTGAATGTTGGTCAGTGGGCTGGGAAGATGAGGCAGATTGGGGTGGCTCTCCAGGTTCCCAGACCCCCCCTGGGCCGCGCCTCGCCCCCTTGCTCTGGCTGGGACTAATTCCGAAGGCGATGGGCAGGATAAACACTGATAGGGTTTGTTCCCAGACGGCCTTGCTTGCAACTGCGTTGAACCAGAGCAGACTGCCGCCATGGGAGAGTCCGTGCAGCGTGGCAGCATTACAGAGTGCGAGAAAAGAAATTAATGGCTGCCAAGTTTGGTGCTGGACTTGCTGGGGCTGCATCACCCTTTCCCACAGGCTCTCCGATGGCCCCCGGGCACTGTCAAGCTGAGCTGGATCTGACGCCGTGCAAAGCTCGCCAGCCGCCTGGTTGCTAGATGCAGCCAACCTTAGAGCATAGGTGACCCTAGGAGCAAACCCTGATGTCCCTTGTGGCACGAGGGATGGGAAAGGCTATCGATCCTACCGCAGGAGCTGTATGAGTCGCCTCCACCTGTAGGAACCTGTGGTCCCCGCGCCTTGTGGGCCAGCGGTCAGTGACTGGTTTTAAACATAATGAGCCCCATTAGGGAATGAGTTTTTCCTTTAGCGCTGAGATAAGAGTGTGCAGCCCACTCGTGAATGTCCCCTCCGCCCAGACATCCCCCAAGCCCTCGTGTTCAGCATCCCCCAGGCCTGGGCACTGAAGCACGGTGGATTAGCGAGGGTGGCGTTCAGAGCTGGTTCTGCCCCGTGGTGCTGGCCAACCGGGACAATTCCATACACCCCCCACCAGCTGCGTCATGCCGACACTTGCTACCGCGACGGCTGGGGGGGTTTCCATTGTAAATCCAGAGCCTGGAATTCATGCCTGGGCCTAGTGGTGCCGGTACTGGGGCTTCGGTCAGCTTAACTGCGTCTCTCCAGGGGGTGAATTTTTCACAGCCCTGAGCAACGTGGCTAGGTTGACCGAAGTTTTAGGTGTAGACCGGGCCCTAGTGTGTGGTGTGTGTGTGGGGGCGTGAATGTGAGAGAGACAGTGGGGTGTCGGGGTGAGAGGCAGAGCGAGCCGGCTGTGAGCTGGAAGCAGGAGAGGGGCCGGGATGTGGGAAGAGGGCAGAGAAGAAAGAGGATGGGGAGGCTGAGGGTGTAAGAGGAGGAAGGCTAGGCTGGGGGGGAATGTCCGAGGGAGCTGATGCCAGGCTGGTGCCAGGCAGGGCCCTCTCCTTCCCTGTTCCTAGGGTTCCCCGCACTGCCCGCCTGGGGTGGTGCGGGGGCGGCGGGGGGCGGAGATGCACAGGGTCTGGCTGGCTGGGCACAGAGCCATCCCGCCGACACAACACTACGGCAGGGGCCTAATGAAAGACATGTGGGCTGTGGGGAGGCGGCAGCGCAGCCCTGGGGGGCATTGGGGGGGGGGGCTGGAGAGGCGCCAGGGAGGCCACAAGACCTAGGAGGAGGAATGAAAACCTCATGATGGGGGAGGGGGAGGTCCCAGACAGTCTCGCCCCTCCTGGGGGGAGAGACAGGCAGCCGGGGCAAAGGGGGGACAGGGCCCTGGCGGCTCCTAGTGCAGCTGGATCCACTCTATGGTATCTTGGGCCTCCCCCTGAGATGGGGCAGCCCCATTTTGTCCCCGAGGTGCTTTGCGGACTGTTGAGATCGCTGGGGCCTAGCAGGCCCGCTCCCGGTGTGACCTCAACCGTTGGCAAGCGGGTCCGACCAAACTTGCTCCACCCAGCACTGAAATGCAGCCACCTCTGGGGGCGGGAGGGGGAATTCAGGCAGCAGCCCCACCCCTGCTGTCTCCTTCCCCCTGGCCTCAGCTCTGTTGGCAATGGGGCTACCCTGCCGTCCTGTGCGGGCCACGCTCGCGTCTGACAGCCCTGCCTCCTGGCTGCGCTAGTGCAGATGTTCCTTCGGCCGGCGGTTTATGAGCCGGCAGTAGGGCCTCGCCGGGGGCCGACAGCCTAGCCTGTCCCGTCCCAGGTGCCTAGTCTGCATGTGACCCCCTGCCTGCCCGGGAGCCCTCCTGGCAGCCACGTGACTTCCGGGACTATCACGGCTGATCCAGGGGGAGGCTGGATTAGCCTTTCACACAACAGTACCATGCTCTGTTCGGGCCTGGCCCATCGCCCAGCTGAGACACCAGGCTTGAGAGGCAGCTACCACACGTCCAAGCAACCACCAGTTTACATCCAGCTAACTTGAATGGGTAGAGACAGGACAGGTCCGGATCTGGCAGTGGGGTTTGGAGCGTATACTGTGATAACATGGAGAGCCGGGGGTGTCAGAGAGAGATGGGGCTGGGGTAGTGGATACAGAAAGGGCCCTGTTTCCTACGTGGATCTCTGGAAAGAGAAGTCCTCTGGAGGAGTTCAGCTCAGGTTGGGACTTGGTGGACCTCAGCCCAGTTCCTTTGAGGTGCTGCCTAGGGACAGTCATGGGCAGGGAAGTCCTGGGTCATGCGGCAGGATCTGAACTCCAGGTGTCTCAGCAGAGCCCTGTGTAGCGCTGCTCATTGTCCCTTCCCAGGGATTTCCTAGCAAGACCTACCGTTATCAAAAGTACGTTGTCGTTGGAAAGCGAGAGGAAATTCCTTCGCAGTTGGGGAAGAGGATTCCAAGTAACCACCTAGTCACACGTGTGAGCTTTCCCCCTTGCCGGGACCGTTCTGTACCTGTAGCCAAAGGGGAGTTACTTGCGCAAACCACCTTTGGTATTGGCCAGAAACTTGAGCCATGAGTACAAAATATTTCCCAGCCTGCAAACGCAGTGTTTTCTTTTTGTCACCTGGGATTGAGTGTTTGCGTGGGGATATTCCCTGGGCCAGGTCCACCCTAAAAAGTTAAGTCGACCCAGCTACATCGCTCAGATGTGTGAAAAATCCACACCCCTGAGCCACGTAGTTAAGCCGACCTAACCCCTGGTGTAGACAGCACTACGTGAACAGGAGAATTCTTCCCTCGAACCACCTATTATCTCTCAGGGATGCGGATTAACTATGCGGCCGGGAAACCCCCTCCTGTTACTGCAGTGAGTGTTTACCCTGAAGTGCTGTAGCACGGCAAGTGTAGACAAGCCCTTAGCCTCTTGGGCTGTGTGGACTGGTGGTGATTTGGGCAGCAGACTCAGGGTAGCAGTTCTGTCAGTTTTCATAAATTTATAGTTTAAGGCCAGAAGGGCCCCTTGGCTCAGCTAGTCTAACCTCCCGCATAATCCTGCATCGAGCCCAATAACTTGTGGCTGACTAAAGCATCTTCCAGAAAGGAATCTAGTCTAGATTTGAAGACATCAAGGTGGAGGATCCACCAGTTGACTTTGTTCCAATGTTTAATCACCGTCACTGATTTAAAAAAAAAATTGTGGCCAATTTCTAATCTGAATGTGTCTGACTTCAACGTCCAGTCATTGGCTCCTGTGCCGTGGCGGGAGAGAGCGGTCCCATCCCACCAAAATCAAGGCTCCAACCCCCACCTGTAGACTTTGGATGGGTTTGGAATCTGAAGCCAGTTCAAAAGGGTCGCCACGTTTCTGGCTTTCCACGCCTCTTCAATGTCCTCCTCCTGCACAGGAAAGGAAATAGTTCTAGCCAGTGGCCCTTTACGGAGCTGGGTTTAAGGAAGGTCTTTGCGGTGACTAGGAGCGCTGTTCCGAGCTGCCATTAAGATCCAGCTCAAGTGCCGACGCTGAGATGCTCTGAGGCTCTTCTTTTGGAGCGTGGGTGTTTCTGCTTCGAGAGAGGGACACGCCCGGCTGGAAAGGAGTGGAACGAGAGACAGGGTGGAGAAGGAGAGCAAATGGCCACTGTTCCTACCAGTCGGCACTGACGAGGTCCCTAAATGGGGGTGAGCAGAGCATAGGCGCTGAGGTTCTTTCCCCTAGGGGTGTTCCACCCCCTGGTCTGCCCCAAGGCCCCGCCCCCACTCTGCCCCCTCTCTGAGGCCCCGCCCTCACTCCGCCTCTTCCTGCCCCTGCTCCAACCCCTCCCCTGAGGCCCTGCCCGCTCGCCACTCACTGCTCTCCACCCACAGCTGTGGCTGATGAGTGCTGAGCCCCCACTGTTTTTTTCCCAGGGGTGCTCTAGTCGGCACCTGTGGATCAGAATTTTTCAAATTTAGACATTTGAGAAGAAAAAACCCGGGGGAAATGTTGGATGAAATCCCCATTTCTTTTGTGTTTTAACCAGCGACAGAGCAGGCTGACACTGATTTGCAGTTTGGAATTTCAAATGCTGAAGTTTCAAAATTTTGGCCCACAAAAAGAAAAAAAAAAAAAATTGGGAAACATTTTAAACGATTTTCTCTTTTTTTATTTTTAACACGTTTCCCCCTGTAAATTACTTAAAAGAACCTTTCCGTGAGTGACTCGGCACCTCTCTGCTACTTTGCGACCCAAAGCTGAGAAGTTGCATCTCCATTGATAGAAGGGGAAACTGAGGCACAGCACGGTGAAGGGGCATGCTTGAGGTCACAGGACAGTGGCTGAGCCGTGATGCTCAGCCCTGTGCTCATTCCAGTGGACGTGAGCCACTCTGTCTAGCCAACCTCTGACTGCTTAGCACTACAACTCCTGTTGACTTCAACTAGATTAGTGGGTGCTAGGTCTGAATGTCAAACCCATAGAGGCTTCCACGCTGAAGGTTTCCCAGGCTCCTCACACTATACATATGCCATCCCTGAAATGCAGCCCGCTCTGGGGTGGAGCATGGCAACTAACTGCCACATAACACGCTGCATGGGCTGTTTTGACCAAGACACTAGGCCTAACCCTGACTCCGTGCTGAGCTTGGTAAGGTCAGATCTTAAAGACCTCCCTGCCTCCACGCTCACAATTAAAAAGTTTGCACAGACCCGCCCTGGGCCTGGAGTGAAAAGGAAGGCAGCGGCTGGGCTGCTTGGAGACAGTTAAAGAGGAGCGGGGTGGGGAAGCGGGTGCCTTGTTGCGTGGCTTTGGTAAAACCACATCAGTGGTGGCAGCTGGGGGCGCATGATCTCTCCCTCCCTGGCTGAGTTCTCCCTCCAGGAAGGAATGTCTGCCAGATGCTCCCATTTTCTGACATCATTGCCCGGGGGCAGGAAGGGCTCTGGGGAGGGGACATTCCCTGCGCGCTATTGCAAGGATGGGACCGGCCTGGAAAAAATGCAACAAAGCCGGGCGGGTTCTTATACTTATACCAGTGCTCGCAGGGAACGGGGAAGGGTGGGGCTCCTGGGCTGGTAGGCGTGTGTGCTGCAGTTCACAGGTATCTAGCCTCCTGTGCACTCAGTATTGGGACCCTCAACCTTTCCCCTGCTTACTCACATTAGCAAGAGCTGCAGGGCTCTGGCCCTGCATGAGAGAGGGAATGGACTGAGTTGGAACAGCGCTATGGGTTAAGGAAGGTGAGTGGGGGGTGAAGGGAAATCGGGTCATTAATGGGGCAGAGGAGAAGACTTAGCCGCAGAGAGATAAAGTGTCCCCGGCGGAGGTTTGGGATGAGCTGAGCGGTCTGGTTCAGACTGCAGAGGAGAAGGCTCTCTCACCTCGAGCGGTGGGGTTGTGTGAAAGGACGGCAAGGCAGCAGAGACAGAGGAGCAGCCGAAGTGCGGGAAGTTGGCCAGAGCAAACGCCAGGGGTTTTAAAAGAAGGGGGTTGACAGTGGTTCGAGGCTGCAGGAGCTGGACGTGGGAGAAGGCAGGCAGCAGGCTGTAACGCAGGCCAGAGACTGGGCTTTGTTGTCTCTCTCTTCTCCCAGGAGCTAGCTTCTTCAGTCAACGCGTGTTAGCTGGGGCTTGGATCAGCTGCCTAAAATCCGCACAAACGTGCCGCTTTGAACCCCCACCGGCCGGAGGAGCCCAAATGTGGCCCCAGTGGTGCTGGAACATTTTTAAGAGTGGGGGTGCAGAAAGACAGCCCCCTTACCCCTGGGGCCGGGAGCAGGGTCATGTCTCCGGGGGGGGGGGGGGACGGACCCAAACAAGGATAAGGGGGCCAAGGCTGGGGCCACAGCTGGGAGCAAGCGTGGGGCCAGAAGTGGAGCCCTGGGTGCGGAGCGGCAGCCAGGACCCCGGGCGTGGGGTTGGAAGCAGAGCCCCGTGCAGAACCTGGGGGTGCTGCAGCACCCCCTGCACCCCTCGTTCCTGTGCCAGAGAAAGGCATGGAGGTGCTGAATTCACACAGCCAGCTGGAGCAGTTCTGTGAAGGCCACAGACTGAAATGAACCTGCTCGCAGGTCAGTCTTCGCTCCCCAATGCCTCTCGGCCAGGCCGTGGGTCTGGTCATCTCTAAAGCGGTGGCTCTGATTGTCCTGGAGCCTGCGCTCAGTAACCATCTGAGCTGGGGCAGGCAGTTGCATCTCGATAAAGATCTGCTCTGGTTCACATGCAAGTTCTTGGGCTGGATCCCGGGGTGAGGCTCTCTGGCCTTAGACTCTATAAGCTGACTTATTAGGAAAGGCGTCGGTGTCCTGTTGGGTGGATGGGCGATTGGGAGGTTCCTGTGTCCGTGTCCATGTCCATCTCCAGGGGAAAGGGGCAGCCGTAGAGCTGGCATCCAGGGCCTCGCGGAGTTGCAAGCAGCTACTCCTGGAGCATAACGCTCAGCTGCCGTCGCAGGTTCTGATTCTCCCCCTGTGACTGCCAATCCCTTCCCAGCATGCCGGCTGGTGGTCCCCAGGCCTGTGGAAGCCAGGAAACGGGGATGGTACAATCCTTGAGGGGGGAAAGGCAGGGCTGGCTTTGAGCCAGGAGCACTTCGGCATTCCACAGGCCTGTGCTGCATTGTTATTTATGGGAGACGTCTCACTCACATTAGATTTTGCACGGCTGATGTTCTCCAGGCTTCGTTTCGAGATCGCTTCAGAGTCTGCAATGTGTTTCCTCCCTCCCCCCAGAGCCTCCGGCCTGTCAGCAGCATCTGAGAGTGGGAAGAGTCACTGGTTTCTAAGTCACCAAGCTTTCTATTCATACTTGAGACACCTCAGTAAATGCCTGACTGTCCTTTGAATCTTCCAGAGAGGAAAGGAAGCTTTGTGATTAAGGTAGTAGCCCGGACCTCAGGAAGAGACTGAGAATTCCCAGCCCTTATACCCAGTGCTTCTCATCTGATCGCAAAATGCTTTATCCCCATTTTACAGAGAGGGAAACTGAGGCACAGGAGGCTAGTGGCAGAGGCAGTAATAGATCCCTGGTTTGCCTGAGTCCCAGTCCCCTGCTCAGTCTTCTAGGCCACACTGCCAGGCACTTCCTTGGATGAGTCACTTAATCCCCTAGGATTCACGAGCCTGGAGAGGCAGGTTGACCCAAAGGTTAGGCACTAACCTAGGATTTGAGAGACCTGGATTCTAGTCCCTGCTCCTCTGCAGCTTCCCTGTGTGAATTGGAGCACATCTCTCAGCCTCTCCGTGCCTCATTACAATGGGGATCACTGCACCAGCCTGCCTCGCAGAAGGGCTGGGAGGATAAATACCTAGCCTGTGCCATGGTCCTGCGAGCGGAGTGAGAGGCAGATAAACCCTGCTATGGTGCTTACCACACGGGGTAGGAGGTTGGGTCTGTTTTTTCTCCGCAGGCTCCAGAAGGCACGTGTGCCACGTCCTGTGTCTAGCACTGGCTCTGCCCCGGCCCGCGGTCACCCCGTGGCTGACATGGGCGAAGTCCCCCCTGGGAACTACATTGTCTGACGGAAGCTCCTGAGCTGGGCCGAGGCCCTGGCCTCCTAGCCCTGCCCTGCGAGATGGGGCCTCCTAACGCCTTCACACACCATGCAGCGGGGCGGACGGGAAGCTATTCAAGCCTCCTCCTGCCTGGGACGGTGGAGAGGCCTGGGCTTCGTACCATTGCTAAGTCCTTCAGCCATGACTGGAGCGGCACCAGGTACGCTGTTGGCTGGAAACCCAGCGTAGACAAGGCGTAAGTGTCAATAACACTTTGAATTTACGCAAGATCTAAAAAGGCTTCCCGACGGAGGGGCAGGGTCGTCCTCCTCTTCCAGCCGCACGGAGAGGTGAAGCGACTTCCCCGCGGTCACATGAGTGGGTGAGCGAGTGGCAGGGCTGGGCTAAGAACCCAGGGCTCCCGGCTGCTCGTCTCCCGCGCTAGGCCACACCTGCGTCTCGCCGGTGGCCGGTCTGGGCCACTGTAACCACTGGATCGAACTGTAGCGACTTGATTGAACCAGATGGTGGGTTTATAGAAATCAGGCGTGCCCACACTTTGCCGCACCCAGTGCCAACTCGCCAGGAGCCCAAAGGTGGCACCAAATCGGCCTAGAAATGGTGACTGCGTATTACCTTAGCACTACTGTAGCCTCTGAGCACCTCCCCATCTTTGTGGGATCTATTCTCCCATAGAGGCAGGGCAGGGCTGTTATCCCCATTGGGCAGGTGAGGCACAGAGCGGCTAAGGACAGCCAGGAAGCCTGTGGCCGAGCAGGACATGAACCCAGCTCTCCCAAGTTCCCAGCTCATGTGCTAACCATTGGGCCATCCTTCCTCTCGGCTGCGGGAGGTTTCACTCGGGCTGGAATTGCCGGGGAGCACACAGGTCTGAATGGAAGCCGGCTGGGCTCCCTGCTCCGCTTTCCCGTGGCTGGAGCAAGCTCTGCGTCGGCCTCTCCCTTCCTGGAGAAGTGACGGGAAGCGGCCTGTTGGGTGAAGCTCCCTGCCAGCCTGGCCCTCGGTCTGTGGAGCGGGGCGGCTGCACTCAGGCCTTGTGCTGAGCACCCCAACACAGCCCGTGTCTCCTGACCGGACCGGATGACCTGCTGGTCCCTTTTGGTCTTCAACTCGACGGTGTTCCCCTGGCCACATGGCCGGAGGAGGGAAGCGTCTTGGTTGTCAGGAGCAGAGGAGGGTTCTCCGTGGAGGCGGCAGAGCAGATGCTTGCGGGAAGGGTGCCCAGGGCTGTGGCTGCAGCAGCCCCTCATCACTCCTCCGAGAAGGGCCCATTCCTCACCACCAAGTTGCCCGTCACCCATGATCCAAGCCCAGTCCCTCCCCGGCCCGTCAGCCTGGCTCTCCCCCGGGACGGAGCCGTTCACCTGCACTGCTGGCCCCAGTCCAGATCATTATTAAAACACTTGATTCCTGTCCGAGGCTGCTCCGCCCTGCTAACTGCCCCTCTGGGGCTAGGGGTAAGGACGTGGGGCTGGGCAGTGACGGCAGGCATGGTGCCCTGCCTGTGAAATGGGCACTGCCTGCTCTCGGTGGAGTTCTGCTGGGCCAGTGGAATTCATTAAGGCTCTTTTCCTCATTTCTCTCGGTTGGCGTTTCTCTCCCTCCGGCTCTTTCTCCCTCCCTCTCTCCCAGCAGATGACGGTCGGCTGGCGCCAGGTGGAGGACCTTGCAGTCTGGGTCCTGACCAGGGTGACCAGTCACTGCCCACACCGCAACCAACTACTGATGGACTGCGGTTGGACCGGACTCAGCCTGCATAGCCTGGGGCAGCTGCCGACGGCATGCGCGGTGGGCTATAGATGCATAGTGCCTACCCGCAGATCTCAGGTGGGGTTTATTGTTGAACCCAGAGTAACCAACACAAAGGAAGGGATGTAGCCTTCCCCTCCCTTGCCCAGCCACCTGCATGCAGATTACTGGACTGGGCACCTCCAGGCAGCCAATCCCCCCCAAAATGGCAGGGGGCCAATGCTGCTGGGTCTCTGTTCCCAGCTGGCTGCTTCCTCTAGCTGCCAAGTTTGCTGCCCATCTCCATTTTTGCAGGACATGCCTGAGTTTAACAAGGTGGGCCTGGGACCGGCTGCAAGCTGCTCTCCAGCAGCCAGCACTGTCGAGCGGGGAAATGTGGGTTCACTAAAGCAGGACAGTGGGTCGCGACGGGGGCGGCACTGGGCTGCAAGGAGCATCCTACATTGCAACTGTCCCAACATCTGGGTTGTGGAGCACAAGGTTTGGTAAGTGACAACCTCGCTGGGTATTGGGAAGCTGCCTGGGGGCAGGTACCGTGCCCTGGTGATTGCCTGCAAGGCCCCTGTGCCAATCCTTGCCCTTTGTTCAGCCCTGGAGGCCTACAGAAGCGGCTGGCGCCTTTTAGAGCTCTTCAGTTCCAGTCACATGGGCCCGCCTGGTTTGCACAGTGGAGAAGGGATAGTAAACATTGCAATCGTTAGTTGAAACATAATGAATGCTATACGAATGCCCTGCACCGCCACCATCCCTGCCATCTTCTGGCCTCAGAGCACTTCAGAAATGTTACGACTTGCAACACCCCCGTGAGGTTGGTCGGTGTTCTCTGCACCATTTGATTGGGGTGGGGGGAAACTGAGTCACGGAGCGCTTGTGGCTGGTCTGTGTTTGTACAGCGCCTCGCACGAGGGAGTCCCGGGCAGTGACTGAGGTCCCTAAGCGCTATGGTAATACAGATAATAAAGAAGAATAACGTGAGGTCAAGCAATGTGTCAGTGGTGACATGGTCAGTAATAGAACCCAGGAGTCCTGATACCCAGTCCCCTGCTATACACACACACACTCTCTCTCTCTCTCTCCCTCTCCCTCTCCCCCGAAGTCCTTTACAATCTAAGCTTCCACCACTTTCCTGTGTGTTGGAACAGGAGACACACACACACACTGGCTAGGCGGGGGTGAACTGCCATTACTACTTATTGTACAATACCTCCTCCTCCTGCCCACTCCTGATTCTTGTCATAGTCTCTACTGCAGGCTCCCTGGGGCAGGGATTGTCTTGTGCTTCCCTGTCTATTCAGCATCGAGCACAATGGGGCCCTGACCCCTGGTGCTGCTATAATTCAAATCAATCGTATTATGGCAGGTGTCACCAGGAGGTAATGGTGCACACAGTCTTCCAAGTTCTTGGCGTGTGAGCAAGTTTTTAGTCTTGGATGAAATGCCAGCTTCTCCATTCCAGGACTGGTCTATGTGTGTCAATAAAGCAAGTTACATCTAGAATATATCCAGACTCTGCCACTGATTTCTGCCTAAATTCTCCTTCACTCAATTTTATCTCAGTTACACCCCAGGGATACACCCTTGGTGGAACCCCGTCCCACCCGCCTTCAAACCCTTGCTGACAGGTGGAGGGGTCAAATTCTGCGCTCGGCCATGCTGGTGTCAAAAATCTGACACCAAAATCTCAGTCCAGTTCCCTGTGTCACCATCACAACACCATCCCAGCCTTGCTGGAAATCCCTGGAGGGAGGCCAGGGATTGAATGGGCCACAGACCCTGAATGGGTGGAGCCACCCCAACAGCTGATCCTGGCAGACCAGGTTGGCGTTGCCTCTGTGTCCATGTGCTACCTGGGCTGAATGACTTAGATTCTCAGCTCCTTGGGGCAGGGACTGTCTGGCTGTTCTGTGTTTGTACAGCACCTAGCACAATGGGGCATGACTAGAGCTGCTAGGTGCTATGGTAACACAAGTATATATAATAATATGGGGACAGTGGATTCCAGTCTCTTGAGCCATCAGGTGCCCTCTGGCTGCATTTCCCCAGCCTCCCCATCTTTGAGCGTGGGTGTCCTAACTAGACACGGGCATATATTACTTGCACTGCAGTATTGCCTAGGGGGCAGGTAGGTGCTGTGTGAACACAGAGGGAGCCACAGCCCTGGGCCTGAAGCATTTGAGAGGGGAAACTTGGGCACGGAGAAGGGAAGGCCCAGATCCTCAAAGCTAGCTCGAGGAATTAGGTGCCTAAATCCGTTAGCCACTGGCCAAAGCTGCCATCCACTGATCTGACAGAGCACAGGCCTGTCAAGTCCCTTCGGCCCAGCTGTATGAATATCTCTGTGCTGCCGGATTCAGGAAGCCAGCAAGCCTGCCCCTGCCTTTGAAACCGCAGCGGGTCTCATAACATTTTGACCTGGGGGGGGTGGGGGAGATTTGGCAATAAAACTCCCTGCTCCTTCCTGATAACAAAGAGCCCGGGAGATTAGCAGGCGGCCCCAGGGAACTCCAATTAGGCAGATAGGCAGGGGATGGGAACAGTAAAAAGATCCCAGCCCTTGAAAGGGGTCCAGGCATTGGGTCATAAAATTCTATTGCCCTCTGCGGCTCAGTGGGGGGACATTTGGTTACAGTTTGCCACTCTCTGATCTTCCCCCTCAATAGCCCCTTTGAAGTCCCTCTCCGGCCTCCCCTGGCGTCCCTGCTCACCATCCTCGAGATCCACCATTTGCTCGTTTGGAAGACAAACAGGCCCTGTAAAGGGGCGCCCACTCCCGGGCAAGTGGCGAGGGCTGGGCTGGCCAGTGAGCCAGGGTTACATGAAATGAACAGGCTGCTAGATCAAATCCCCACAGACCGGTGGCAGCTGAGAAGGTCATTGGCCTAACTGGGGGGTTTGGGGAGAGCCAGCTGCCATGGGGATAGGTGCATTATGAAAAAGGTCTAATTTAGGACCTGCAGGACTAGGGGGGCTGGAACAATTTGTACAATGGGGATGCTGAGAGTCATTGAACCAAACTGTAAACCCTGGATATGGAGAAGGCTTCTCAGACTAGAGACCATCAGTCCACTGCCTGCCAGGGCAAGTTCATTCCCACCAGTGCCTCCGCTAGGGTCTGTCTTCACTCTAGAGTGACCCCAGAGGCTGGGCACCCTCATTAGCCTGGCCTGTGTCCGAGCAGCCCCATTGCAAAGCCCTACCTGAGAGACTGTGTCCTCATGGGAGCTCCTCCGTGCGTGTCACCAGGGCGGCTGGGGGCACGGCCCACGGTTCTTTGCGCGGCACTAAACTGAGCTGCTCTCTCCCAGTGCATCATGGGAGAACTGTCTGTCCTCCTCCATGGGGCAGGGGGGAATTGTGGGAAGGCATCAGAGCCCTCTCAGCCCTCATGCGGTTAAACCTGCATCCTCATTGCAAAGCAGGCGAGTTAGCAGGCCAGTGAAAGCAGACCCTGGATTCTAACTCATCCCCCGCCTGGCCAGCTCGCTCAGGTCAAAAGCACCAGGAAACAACTGGGGTGAGAGGTCTGCACGGGGGGGTGACAGTCGGGGCAACAGCTGGGTAAGAGTCTGGTTAATTCTGCAGTGAAAACAGACCCAGGGTGTGTTCTCCAGTCTTGTTTTCATCAGCGCTCTGCAGGGCTGAGGGTCTGCAGAGCACTTGCTGGTGACGCGCAAAGAGCTGGTCGCGCGGGGGGCTGGCGCTTCATTTCCAGGCTGCTGAGCGGGTGAAAAGGTGGGTACAGCTACCTGCCTTCCTGCTGTCGCCTGCCCATGGAATTCATCGCTGCCGTCTCCACCGGGACACTGGCCAGCTGCACGCTGGAGAGGAGAGGGCCTGTGTACGCGTGAATGGGCAGAGAGGCACCTGCTGGACAAAGGGAGCTGGGGAAAGGTTTCAACACGGGATATTTTGATGCCATTTCCCACGGAAACACCACATTTCAACCAAAAAAAGGAACAAAATGTTTCTCGACCTGCTCTCTTGATGATCTCTCCATTGATCAGTGCACACCCAGCTCGAATACGGTAGTTTCCTGCCCAGGAACTTCACAGTAACCTGGACCTTGCTACACTCCAATGCACAAAGCCCCAAGAAACTCTTACTGGAGTGTACTACAAACTGTGTTAAAATCACAAGCTATCGCTTTAAGTTCTCCGGGATGTCCTGGTCCTTCTTGGCGACTGGGGGAGCTCTGTAGGGAGGGAAACATGCAAATACAATCTGGGTCTATTAGTCTGCAAAGAGCCAGCCTAGAGTAAAGCCAGGTGATTTGTGGGAGCAGCCTGCTTTGTCTCTCTGTGTATTTGGTTGTTGTATGTTGGAGTGCTGGAGTCTAAGATCCATTGCCACCTTCCAGCAAGCATATTCAAGTTTTGTTTCTAACTCTCTCTGGGTGGGCCAGGAATGTATAGCATATAGAATTAGGGTTGAGGGCTGCTCATGTTGAGACCAGAGTGCCATGCGGTCATTGGAGCCACACTGGATTGACACTGGTTTAATTGGCGTCAGCATCTTGGCTCTAGTGCCGACACACTGAAACCAGGGGCTGCATGGTGTGTGTGAAAGCCAAGGGCTTGTAGTTTGGTGATCCGAGTGGCCAGGGGAAACTGAGGCAGAGAAGCCTTTTCTGTGTTGCTGTACGGACTCCAAAGCTGCACTGGAGTGAGGCTGGGAGTACCGTAGTAAATGGATTCCTGCTGAAGCATAAGGGGAAAAGTTCTCCCAGCCTTAGGGAAACAAGGTGGAGAGGCAGAAGCAGTGGCTGCCCGAGAGAGGGAATGGGGTACTGCCAAAGGACCCCGTGCTGGGCCAGACGCTGACCTCGGTGTCCCTCGTGCAGTCAGTGGGATATAACTGAGAGCTGAATCTGGCCAGCCCCATTGACAAACGTGTCCAGGTACAGCACCCAATCCAGCCCTCCTGTCAGCAGGTGCAGCTGCCGTCGATTTCAGTGTGCACACCCCCAAAAACGTGTGCAGGGCTAGGACCAGTAGAGGCAGTATAGGCTAGGGGGTAGGGCACTGGCCTGGGGCTTTGGAAACCTGAGCTCTCTTACTGCTGTTGGCCCGTGGGGCCCTTTCTGTGCCTCGTTCTCTCACCCCCTTTGTCTGTTTAGCCTCCAAACCCTTTGGGGCAGGGGCAATTTCTCACTAGGTGTATGTCCAGCACCTATCCCCAGGGGGCTCGGATCTCAGTTGGGTCCTATAGACGCTGCAGGAATGTGAGCGCACCCGTAGGGGTGGCTGGGTGTCTCAGTGCATAGCGCCGGTAGGTAACGGGGTTTGGTAGGCTCAAGCCGGGGGGCCCCGCTGAGGATGGAGATCTAATCACATGTACGGCACACGCGGGCCCATGCATGTATTAGTAGCTGATTTAAATGTCCCTGTGGTTCGCCACAGCTAACAGCTCTCAGCCGCAGAGGCCTCGTCCCAATTGCTTCGCAGATCAAACCAGAGCCAGAGGGGCTGGGAGAGGGGCAGAAGGACAGCCCGGGATCCAGCCACGCTTTCCCTGAAGGAGGAACGGACCGTGACCTGGACCCTGCCTGAGGAACGGGGTCCCCATGAGATGCTTAAAGCCCCATCGTCTAGCTCCAGGGAATAGCTTCTGGAGGATGCGTTTTCTAGAGCATGGAACTGGGAGCCAGGAACTTCAGGGTTCTAATCCCAGCTCCGACACTGGCCTTGGGCAAGTCCCTTAACCCCTCTGCCAAATAGAAAATAATGCTTCTTTCCCCATAGGCACATTGTGAGTCTTCACGTGTAAGACATAATGTAACACCTGGCAGTCTCTACCTCAACCCATTTGCAGTGGCCAAGGTGGACCTGGAGAATCCTAGAAATTTACGGCTGGAAGGGACCTCAAGAGGTCATGTAGGCCAGGAGCAAATATATACCTAGATCATCCCTGCCAGGTGTTCACCTAACCCGGTCTGGAAAAGCTCCAGTGCTGGGCATTCTGTAACCCCCCTGGGTAACCTGTTCCCGTGTTTTAACTATTGTTGTCTTTCAAAAGTTTTCCCCAATCCCTATCCCAAATCTCCCTTGCTGCACGGGAGGGGGCTGATTGAAGAGATTTGAGTTCTCCCTTCATTCTTCGTGCGTACACAGCTGTACAGGCGTGCACAGGCAGGCAGCTAGATATACGCAGCGCCACCCACTGGCTGGGAAGAGCACCACGCCGCGCACATCGGTGTGGCCGTCATGTCATGCCGTGCTCGGCAAATCGCCTTTCTCCATGCGGCTCCGAACGCCAGGCAGTGGAGGAGGAGGCAGGAAGGGGACAGTGGGGCTGGAATCATTGGCAGGGAGGAGATACAAGCTGAGATCAGCGATACAGGTCGGGGCAGAGCTGACGAGGGTGTAGTTTTAAACCATCAGAACGGCCATAGTGGGTCAGACCAAAGGGCCAGCTAGCCCAAAATCCTGTCTTCCGACAGCGGCCAATGCCAGATGCATCAGAGGGAATGAACAGAACAGGGCATTACTGAGTGATCCATCCCCTGTTGTACAGTCCCAGCATCTGGCAGCCAGAGGCTTAGCCATCTGGGCTAATAGCCATTGATGGGTCTATCCTCCATGAACGTAGCTAATTCTTTCTTTCCAAGGAAGAGGGAAGTACAGCACTGGAGAGGGCAGCGAAGAACTTGCAGTGGTCCCAAGGGACAGGATTGGAGCTAACTGGTCTTCTCCATCTCTTGATTTCCCTCCCACCCCCCTCCAAAAAAGGCCTTGTCTTCATTGCCATCTTCTCCCAGGGAGCAATTGCAACAGGGAGACAAAGGGCCAGCAGGAGGGCAGGAGCCAGAGCCTACAATCCACATCTTTACAACCAGCCCCCGAATGTCAGGACAATGTCAAGATGGCAACAAAGGGCCTTTGAGGGGACGGGATGTGTGAGTTTTCTAGCATCAGGCTGAAATCAAAGGGCTGCCCTGGTCTGAGAGCTGTCCCTACGCGGTGTCTGCATTAGGGACACACACAGCTCTGCTCCACCGGGCTGCCCCATCGTATTCAGTGTGCCAGGCACTCGTCTCCCTTCGCCCTGACCCTTTTCCGCCTGGAGCCCTGGCTACCCTTTCGTCACTTCCCATCTCTGAGCCTCTGTCCTTCCCCACCCTTCCTCTGCCTCGCCTACTTAAACTGTAAACCGTTTAGGCTCGGGACACTCCCTCATGACATGTACATACAGCACCTTGCACCATGGGGCGCTGATCCCAACAGCGGCATGCCAGTGCTACTGTGATCATTAATAATGGCCATCATGTCAGCGAATCGGAGCCAATCTCCTTCTCACACTGGAGCAGAATGTGTCTTTTACTCCCCCATCCCGCTGCTGCATGGTTATTTCATTCTGGCTTTGCCCTGTGCTTTGTGCCCCCCAGTTTAAGGTCATTGTGCCCATACTTGGTGAGAGTCTCTGCCTCAGTTTCCCCACCTGTAATATGGGGCTAATAATGGTTCTCCCTATTTGAAAAGCCCTGCTCAAATGCAAAGTATTACTAGGGCAATAAGAGACGTCATCCAAGCCATCAGGGCTTGAGCTGGCAAGGAAAGGAGACTCCTGAACTCAAGGGATATACATGGGAGCCCCTGAGTGAGAGGGGGAAGGGGCTCTAAGTGGGGCAGGTGGAGCAATGAGAAGGGGGATGGGTGGGGTTATTTGGCGGGGGGAGGCAGGAGTGGTTCTGGGTAATTGCCTCCCTCTGAGTTTTGTGTGTGGAAAGGCATCCTTGGAGATGGAGCTCAGGGAGCTGGGGGAGAAGGGGAGGCCTGTACCAAAGTGTGTGGGGGGGGGCTCTCCTGTTGGGAGGGTTTCAAGACAGGCTCAGGGTGATTCACAGGGGTTTCAATGCTGCAGGGTGGCATTGGAGTGTGTGTTTCTGGAACCCCTGCCCGCCACGGGAGAGGAGGGTCTGGCTGTGACCACCAGGGGCTAGAGCTGCGAGGTCTGATTGCCTCGGCTGGTTCTGGAGGGGAAGGCTGGGAGGAAGCGTTCTGGGAGGGGAGCTCCAGGACAGCGGCTCTGGGGTGTTACTGCCAGGGGGGCACAGGGGTTCCACAGGGCCAGCTGAGCACCCCAACTCAGCCACCCCCCAGTTAGAATAGATTTCCCAATTGCAACATTTCCCCCAGACCCATGGCTCGCGGGAGGCTGTCCTCCCCCATCTCCCCGGGGTTCCTTCGGCAGGGCGATGGCTGCCTGCATATGAGACCGCTGTACGAAAGCAGACACAGCCCAGGGAACCAGCCCTCGCTCTTGTCTTACACACACACCCCCCAACCCCCGCCACTGTCTAGACACTGGCTCTTGATGCCCCTAGATACGATCACTGCATCCCCTCCCCTGTGTGTGGGGTCCCCCAGGTTGTCTACCCACTTCCACTGGCCCCAGCCATGCCATCGGCTCTAGGAAAGGCCATGTCCCCCACCCCTGCTGTGTCCAGACCTGGCCTGCCAGGCTTAGCCGACACCAGTGCCCAGTGCTGCCATAGCTGGGGCTGAACCAGTGCCATGCAGACGGAGCCCTTTACCCGCATGCCAGAGTAGCCAGGACACTGGGTGGTGCACGTGGGTGCTGCGGGGGTAGGGGGGGCGCCCTCTGCAGCCGGCCAGCTGGCTAACTCCTGCTCCTCTGGGTAAAGAGATGCCCCTGTCCCTCCCACGCGGATTCCCCACACACCAAAGGGAGGCGTCCCCAGGACCCGAGGACATTAATCCTGCCAGACGGACAGTAGCAGCAGCCTTTGATCTCCCTCACCACCCGGCTGGGGTTGAAAGAGCAGGAAGCAAGATTCCCCTGCAAGGCAATTGCACTAATTCACTCAACAACTTTCCATTCAGCTGGTGCTGGCTGTGGGAGGAGGGGGGCTGGGGCCTGGTCTAAGCCGCTCGGGGGCTGAGGGTGTGAGAAATCCACCTTTCTGCGCAGGCAGCCAGGCCGCCCTGACACCCCTCCACACCCTGTGTAGACGCAGCTAGGCCTATGGGAGAACACTTCCATGGACCAGCTACCCTCGCTGGGGGAAGTAAAGTTTCTACCCCCATTGCCTGTGGGAAGGGCTGCACAGGGAAGAGTTTCTGAGCCCAGGAGCTGCCCCAGCCAAACACCCCTGACCACTGTGCCCGCAGGAAGTGGGGATCCAGGGCTGGCCCATTGGTTCCACGGGGGAGAGCCCTTCTCCGCCAAGAGGGCAGCTCCAGGGGGCATCACCCACCCCCGGCCCGGCTGGCCGTGTTCTCCAGCCCCGGGCTCGCTTGCACTGACCCCCGCTCTGGCAGCCCAGGCCTGCCAACTTGCAGCATTTGGACGGCACCCCCAACCAAGGTGGTCACCCATCCCCAAGGCCAGCCTTGCCCTCCCTACAACAGTCAAATACTTATAGATTTCCGCAGCCCCTTTGCTTTCCTTTCTGGGGTTCAGGCCGCCCGGGTTCCGTTTCCCACTGACTCGCTCTGTGTGGGACATTGAGCAAGGCACTTTCCCGCAGTGCGCCTCAGTTTCCCTTAGTCAAGCAGCTTCCTAGCTACAGATGGCCATTGCTACCTGAATGCTAAGTATTAGGGTTCTGAATCACCACAGGCAGCATTTGGCCAAGTTGCACAAGTGGATTAGGACTGCCATTTGAATTATGGGTGCACCGGGAGGCCCCAGCCAAGAGCAGGGTCCCCTCGCACGAGGTGCTGTATATACAGATAGTAAAAGATGGGTCATGCCCCAAAGAGGTCACAAGCCTAAGAAATGTAGGGCCTGCTCCTGTGAGGGCTTGAGCAGCTGACACTCCCAGTGACTTCAAGAGGAGCAGCCAGCGCTCTGCACCAATAAGGTTCAGGCCTTTAGCTCTGTTAACCTTCCCCAACCCTAAAATGATCTCTTTAGCTCCTGAATCGTGTGTGCTGAGTGTTTCTGAGTTCCTTCCAATGCCTCAACTTCCTTCTGGGAGCTCAAAGCACGTGACAGTCATCGTGGCTGAAGCCTCGCAAGGCCTTTCCCTGGGTTATGTATCTGCATTTTGTAAAAGAGGCAACTGAGGCCCAGAGTGCTTTAGTGGCTTTTCCCAGGTGTCACAGCTGGAAATACAGCCCAGGCGTTCCAGCTCCCCGTCCCCTGTTCTACCCACTAGTTAATACTCCCTCCCATTATAAGTATAGTCCCGGTAGTGCTGGCGATCATCTCTTTAGCCATTTCCTCCGTGCATGTGAACCAAAACCACATTGGCTTTCAGAGTAACAACCGGTTAGTCTCTAAGGTGCCACAAGTACTCCTTCACATTGGCTTTGTTTTCCTGCCATGGCAAACACTTAGCCAGCTATCACTGCTAGGTCTCTTTCAGCATTGCTAATTGCCAAGGGGCAGAGGGAAAAGTCACAGGACTGGTATATCTGGAATGCAAAAATGACCCATTAAGTGCCATGCTTCAGGGGAGGAGATGAGCACCAAAGAGGGTCAGGAAGGAATTACTCCTCTGCTCCTTACAACACTGCATCGGGGCATTATGGTGGTGCTCCCACAGAAGCATTAGGTATCGATGCCTGCCACAGATTGGGGTACACTGGACTTGCTGTGTTCAGCTATCGGGATCCCACGTCCCAGAGTGAGAGCCAAAGAGGGAAGGAACGAGATGGCTGATACAATAGGCTATTCTGCCACACGCATGGGGCTGGGGCGCTGGGGCTGGGAGTGTGGCTTTGAGGTACAGGGCTCAGAGCAGGAGGGCTTGGGCTGGGGCTGATTTTAGGTACCCAGGGCCTGATTCAGATCTCCATGGGGTCACGCCAGTGGAGTCTCTCCTGATTGGCACTGGTGTGAGCTCAGAATCAGGCCTGCAGGGTGGTGGAAAGGAGGAGATGGGGCTGCAGGAGGAGCAGGGAGCTGGCAGTGATGATGGGGAAGCGGGAGCAGGTTCACCTGATAGCCTGTTGCAAGCCAGATGAATGTCTCCTGTGTTCCTAGGGGGCAGAGCCAGTCGGAGACCCACTGTGTTCAGGCGTGGGCAGATGTGGACAGGAGACGCCCCCGTGCACAGCTGTCTGGACAGTCTGGGGAAGCAGAGGCAGGCATTGTGCCATTCAGCAACGCTGTGCATCTGTCAGCAGCAGCACCCCTGGTGTAACGCCTGCCGCGCACGGGAAGGGACCGTGGGAATTCCCTGGGCATAAGGATCGGGGGCTCCGTGACTCGTGCCCGGAAGGACTCACCACCAGCATTTGGACTCGGATGCTTTCCCTGGGAAACCCATTTCTCAGCATTGTCTGTTGCACCTCCCCTAATGAACGAGGGCAGCTTATTCTCTCTGTGCAGCTCAGGGCCCCTGTTCAGCTGGGCCCCTGCAGTGAGACGTTTTAAACACATTGAACCTGCCCCACTTTTTGTTGTTTGAGGGCAAGTTGGTGGGGTGAGCAGCTGAGGATCGGAGACACAAGGTGGCTACAATGAAGCAAAGAGGACAGCCCAAAGTAACTGGTGTTCTGATGAGTGTACCAAGGAGTAGCCCCGGCGCACCAGCTGCCTGGACGTTGCCAACGCCACACCATGGCCAATTGCTGAGCCTGGCTGTGCCTCAGTTTCCCCAGCAGTGCCTACCTCTAAGAGCACCATGATTGTCGATCGTTATTGTTTGCCTGGTGCTTTGACAGCCTCCCTTGCAAAGGGCTAAATGTTAAGCGTGAGCTATTGAGATGGAGTGAGCTCAATGAAACCCTGATTTTTAAAAAAAAAAAAAAAATCTCTCGTATCGATCTTTCTATTTATCCCTGCCCATCACCCTAGTATCTGGGTCCTTGACTCATAAAAATCTATAGCAATATCAAAGTCCTTTAGGGGATTTCATGGAGTCTCCTGCACTTCTCTTTTTTGGGGGCATCATAGCTCGGATTGGGGTAGGGAGTTGTTGGTTTGTTTGTTTTAGATTTTATTAATTCCCCCTTTTCTCTCTCTCTTGTTTTTGGTTGGTAGCAGACAAGGGGATGAAAGGGGGTCTCAGAGCTGGAATTTAACCCCTTGTTGTTTGCCTGTGAGCTGTAAAGCCTCATGGCTTCTCCCACGTTGCGCCTTGTTCTTGGGAGGAGCTCCTTGTAATCATCCACAAGGCTACTTCATTATCCTCCTTCAAATCTCTCCTTAAAACTCTCCTCTGCGGAGATGCCTGCAAAATACTTGACAGCTGTTAGGCTGCCGGCATGCAGAGTCCACTGCCTGTCACACTGATGAATACTGTTTCATTGTTTCCTTGTGCTCCCCCTCGGTTGGTCTGGCTCCATCTGTTGTCTCTTGTCTGATACCTAAATTGTAAGCTCCTTGCAGCAGGGACTGTCTTTGTGTTCTGTGTTTGAGCTGCGCCCAGTGCAATAGGATCCTGTTCCATGACAAGGGCTCTCGGGTGCTACAACACTACACATAACAAAGCTGGGATCTGGATCCACAGCCAAGGTTTGAGGTGTTGTTAGCTCCGGAGCGTTTCTACTATTGAAATCATTGAGCTACATCCACACAGGATTTCATTTCCTGCTCAAGCTGCAGAGAAGAAGGTCAGTGGGAGCAGCCCTCCCTTTGTTAGCACCTCTCCAACAGCAGGATGGAAACATCTATGGGGAAGGTTTCAGAGTAACAGCCGTGTTAGTCTGTATTCGCAAAAAGAAAAGGAGTATTTGTGGCACCTTAGAGACTAACCAATTTATTTGAGCATAAGCTTTTGTGAGCTACAGCTCACTTCACCTGGGAAATAAAGGCACGGGGCAAGGAGGATAGGTCTAGCAGTGACTATTAGCCAAGATGGCCAGGGACACAAACCCACATTCTGGATGTCCCTAACCCTCTGACTGTCAGAAGGTGGGACTGGACGACGGGATGGATTGCTCAATAATTGCCCTGTTCTGTTCCTTCCCTCTGGGGCACCGGGCACTGGCCACTGTCGGAAGACAGGACACTGGGCTAGATGGACCCTTGCTCTGACCCACGCTGGCCGTTCTTATGAGAATTCCACCTCAAGTTATCCAAAGCTGTGCCCATCTGACAGCTGTTCAGGGCCATGAGTGGAATGAGTTTGGTGGGTCTCTAGCATATTCCCAGTGGCCTGTCTCCAAATCAGTTAAACCATTAGCACCACAACTGGCAGGCTTAACTGAGTGGCCATGTACTGAGCGGACTAAGGATGAGAGACTTTGGGAGAGGAAGAATGGGCTGGTGGCAAGGGCACCAGCCCATGTCTCAGGAAACCCGCATTCAAGTCTGTACTCTGCCACAGTCTCCCTGTGTGACCCTGGGCAAGTCCCTTAGCCCAGATTTCAATGGGAGATGGGCACCTCACGACCTGCGAGGCTCTGGGCCGGCGCTCCCATCTGTAAAATGGAGATCAAGGCGTTAACTCTCGTGCAGTGGGGGATGTACTTGTACCTAGATGGAGAGGACGAGGAGAGGAAGCTCCTGCAAGCTCCGGGCAGCTTGTGCCACAGGTTCAGATGCTGTTCCTTTCCTCTGGCTGAATAGAGAGCCTCAGTGCTCTGCATCCCCCCCACCCCCCGCCCCCACCCCCGCGAGTATCTAGCCGGTGATGGGAGAGCAGATCTCAGCCTGACATCTCCAACAGGATAATTGTAACACCGGGATTTGGAAAAAAACCAACCCATCCTTATGCTAACTGAAAGAGTCGACAAGAGCAACGTGATTAATCACAAGAGAAATCCCCGCAGATCAGTGGTTTTAGCGGAAGAGCCACCTTCTTACTCCACCCCACAGCATTCTCGCGGATCGCCTTCCGTCACTTTGCTCTCTGCCCTTTCTTTGGACTTCCTACTCCAGTGTCTGAAGTGGCGTGGAAGAAAGCTTAGTGGTACCTTCAGGCCCCTCCTGAAATTGGGACCCTGCTAGGCTAGGGGCTGTCTAGACACATAGCAAGGGGCAGTCTCCGCCCCAAAGAGCTTACAGCCTATAACAGGCAAGACAGATAAAGTAGGTGAGGTGACGTGGCTGGCCCAAGTTCAGCGTCAGAAACAGACCCCCCAACACCATCTCTGGACTCCCAGCCCTCTGCCCTACAGGCTGGGCCCCGGCTGCCTCTCTCCAGCTAGCACTAAGATGATCAGAAATGACCAAAGTCTTATGATCCGAACCAAAAGAGAACGACAGTGACTCTGGGGGACCAGGCGAGAGGCTGCGGTGGGAGGCCTGGGATCTCCCTGCGATCCACCACCGCATCAGGGATGGACAGCAGTGGCGGCCAACGGACTCTGTGGACCCAAGAGGCTGTCGCTCCCTCTGCTAGATAGGGGAGGTCTCGCACGCCGTTCAGGCCAGCTCAATGAGACTAGCGCCAGGCTAGGGCGATGGCCGTGTGGCCCAGTGGGCAGGGCAAGTCCCATCCCTTCCTATGTGTGTGTACAGCACCCGGCACCACCAGGGCCCCAGTCCCAGCTGGAGCGTCTAGGCGCGAACGTAACATCACCACCACCAATAGCCGCGTCTCTGCTGGTGGCAGGCAGCTGACACGGGTGGATGCAACGCAGGGTCGGGCTACACACTGCAGTCGGCCTCGGGCCCCTGAGTCTATTTGTGCAGCCCAGCACGGGTGGCCGGTGGCTACACAGTGCGGTGCCCACGCACTCTTTCCCCGACAGGTTGGCTAGGCCTTCCACTTGGGCAACCTTTGCAAAGCTCCTGATGCTAAGGAAGTATTTACAGGGCCCACTGTGCCGTGAGCAGCAGTGGGCTCACGAAAGCTTATGCTCTAATAAATTGGTTAGTCTCTAAGGTGCCACAAGTCCTCCTGTTCTTTCTGCGGATACAGACTAACAGGGCTGCTACCCTGAAACCGACTTTAGAGCGGCATTTCTCAACCTTTTTGATACCGGGACGGGCTTGCTGCCTTCCGAAACTGCATCGGGGAGATCTCAGGGACCAGCGCCAGTCCACAGACTGGTCCTTGAGAAATACTGCCTTACAGTGCCACCCAAGCTGGCTTTGATTTAATTAAGGGCTTCCACCTCCTTGCCAAGTAAGCAATGGGCATCCATGCCGAATCTTCCCGTGCATTAAAAACTGTAGATGGCATGTGTGTGTGTCAGTGCTTCTGTGCAGTTGTGTGTGTGTGTGTAACGTGCATACACAAATCTAGGGGGATCCAAAGTTCGGGAGCCTTAGCTCTGGGTTAAGAGGAGCCCACCTCTCCCCAGGCTAGACCCGGAAGGCGAGGGCGTCGATTACACAACAAAGGCCGGTGGTGATCAGGTCTGGGAGTGCTTTTCGGCTCCAGGAACTGGGAAGCTGTCAGCTCCCTTCCTCCCCACCAGACTCGCTGGGAAGATTTACGACCCCTTCTTGCTCTCGGCCAGTCCCAGAGCAGAAACCTGCCCCCTCTGCCGCTCGGTAGCCAATCAAGGGGCTGAAACCCGCCCCCTCCCCCCTGTAACTTTTAAAAATGTATGATCTCTCTCTTCTCTCCACCCCTCCCCGCTTGCTGCTCCCTCCCCTCTTTCATCCTGGGTCCCTTCCCTCTTTCATGTCTGCATGGAAAAGAGAGGAGACAGACACGGAGAGGGGCGGGAGAAGGTGGCAGCCGGCACAGATCCTGGGAGGGGTAGGGCCAAGGAGGCTCACATCACAGCCCTCCTCACACACACACACACAGAGGCATTTCCAGCCGCCGCGGCTCCTGCTAGCAAAGCAAACTCCGCCAGGTCCCTTCTTGCAAAGGAGCGTCCTTGGCTCCGCTCGGGGAGGAGGCTCGGATCCCGGCTCTCCCCGGCCCCGAGCGCAGGGGGGCGGCTGAGCCAGGCTCGCTTGTGCCAAAGCTCGCCCTGGACTGACTCCCTCGGCTCCCCTGGGGTCGGGAGCCGTGGCTGGAGCATCTGGATCCGTCTCACTTCAGGGTAGGGGCTGATGCCGGACACGACAACTCCCCCTGCTGCGGCTTTGTGCGGGAGTTTATTTTTTTAGCAAATCGCCTTTCCTGCAACGTTTTTGCTTTTTTGTTTTGTTTTGCTAGATCCACCCCCCCCTCCCCGGACTGCTAGATGCGGGGTTTCTCTTAAGTTTGCATCAGCTGCCCCCCCCCTCTCCAAACAACAGATCCGCCGGATCAAAGGACGAGCCCCGGGGCACGAGCTCTGCATTTGCTTATTAACTGCAACCGGGCAGGGGGGGCGAGGCGGCCCGGACAGACAGACCGACGGACGGCGGAGAAGCCGAGATGCAGCCGACCGGGGCGCCTCTCTGCCTCCTTCTGCTGTGCCAGCTGTTCCCGGGCAAGGTGAGTGCCCCGCTCCTCGCCCCCCCGTCCGCCGGCCGGGGCGGACACAGGCCGGTTGCCAGCCTGGAGCTGCCGGGGCGCTTTGCGGTCACCGGGCTGGGGGAGGTCTCGGGAGACCCCGGCCTGGCCCCGAGGGAATCAGCGGGTTTGGATCGGGCTGCAGCCTTTGGAATCCAGGCTTCACACACGCGCCCCCCCCCGCCAGCGCCTTGCACGCGCGCACACACTCACCCCGCGTGCAAGGAAAGAGGGCTGTGAACTCTAGAGGAAGGGGACGGGGATTTTTGCCTTCCCGGGCTGACCCTGCGATTCCTCTGAAGCGCCCCCCCTGGCTCCAGAGAGGTCAAAGTTTCCCGGTTTCTCTGCTCGGGGGAGGGAAGGGTGAGTGAAACCGGTTCGCATTTTAAAGGGGGATGGGGGGCTGAAGGTACGAGCAGCCCCGGGATGTTGCATAAAACTCCTAAGCTTTCGAGCTGTCGGATTGCACCGTTTACACACCCGTGGGGCATTACAGAGCGCAGTGGGTCCGCCCCAATCCTTCAGTTTTTGAAGTAGATCGAGGGGATTTTGCCACCGACCTCACTGGAGCGAAGGGGGAAGGGTTTGGGTGTGGGATCGGCTACCACTTACCTCCCTGCAAACTTCAGCTAAAGTCACTGGAACTGCCCTGGTCTATGTCAGAGGAGAGTCCAGCTGCTTCTCTCTGAGCAGAACCAGAACCAGCCTTTTGCTCGCATTGGTGGCCTGTGTTTAGCGCTCTCCTGGTTTTTTTGGTGCTGGACAATGCTCGAGATCTCCCAGGTGAGCAAGACGCTGAGGCTCTCTCTCCATCTCCTGGCTGTCGAGCCATTAACAGCTGCTTTGGTTTTGCCCCCATTGGGACTGGGAGCGAGAGCAGGATCCAGCCCTGTGTGAGAGAGAGCGAGACAGGCAAGGCGAGTCCCCCATTCATTCTTTCCAGTAAATTTCATGTCAGGATTAATGTGGAACAGTTTCCTGGTCTGGAATTAACATTTTTGTGCAGCCGGTCTCTGTAATTATGCGGTCAGCCCGTGTAAAAGCTGCGTTTATCCTCCTATATCCTGAGGAGGTAATTAACATTGCATGGCCTCATTTTTCTATTCTTATTAGTTGTGACGCAGGGAGATTTTTCGTTTGGTTGAGGAGGGGCTGTTGTTGGGGGGGGGCATAAAATAAATATAATAAAGGAAGCAGTTATAACACCATTCTTTGGGGAGGAATTGCTTGGTGCAGGAGTGACTGTGAAGAGGGACTGGGGTTTTAGTTAAGACTCTGCTTTGAAAAAGCCCTTAGGGAACTTGTGACTTGTGTTTTTGTTTTCAGAGCAATGCTCAGACTGGTTTCCGAAGGGCTGCTTTTATAAACTTGGGGGGAAACTCCCTCCGCAGAATCACATCTCTGTCCTGCTGGTCAGGCTGGGTGAGATTGGGGTGAGGGGGTGTCAGCTGGGTCATTATTCAGTCTGTAGAAGATGTAAACACTGGATCTGTCAATGGCTTTACACTAGGGATGAATTTGGCCTGTTAATTTTTACCAACAGGTAGTGAGAGATTTTTCGTTAAATCAATCTATCTATCTACCCCATACACCCCCTCTATCAATCTAGCTACTCCCATATACCCCCCTCTACCAATCTATCTGTCTGTCTGTCCCCATACACCCCCTCTATCAATCTATCTACCCCCATACACCCCCTCTATCAATCTATCTACCCCCATATACCCCCTCTATCTATCTACCCCCATATGCCCCCTCTATCAAAATATCTGTCTGTCCCCATACACCCCCTCTATCTATCTATCTATCTATCTATCTATCTATCTATCCTTCCAGCCTTTTCTTTCTTTCTTTCTTTCTTTCTTTCTTTCTTTATCAAAATTCTCTGACCTGTGTTATGCACAGGCCAGAGATGATCATAGTGGTGTCTTTAAAACTGTGGGCCAAATGCTCTGGTGGTGTAAATGCTTCCTTGACTTGGGTGGCATTTGGCTGTTGACACAAGCGGAGAATTAGAGCCTGTGACTCAAACTCCCAGTAGAGCAATGGAAAGACTCCCCTTCCAAAGACTTTAATGGGCATTTTGGATCAGGCCCATACAATCACCCTAGGTGCTTATGGAGTTGCCCCCCGCAGATAAGACACCGAGCTTGTCCGGAGGACATTCCAGTCTAGGGCCCTGGCCTCCAAGGAGCTGAGCACTCAGGCCATTGGTCTCAGCTAAACACTCTGACATCCAGCCCAGAGGATGTTCAGCTCTCGTGACATGAGAGGGAATGCTGGTGCTCCCGGCCGCTGGCCTCCAGTAAACACAGTTTGATCCACACAGGAAAGCCTCAAGCCCAGTGGGGTGAGCTCAAAGCTTCTGTTAGTGACCACCGGATGTAGGACCCTCGCCTGCAGGGGTTCTTTTTATAACCCATCTTTGCCTGATCTCTGGGGTCTCTCTCTCATTGTGGACAGAAACCTAATGAGCTGGTTTTATGGGTGGAGGTGGGGTCAGGACTTTCCTCCTGCTGCTATTTAAAGAGACCTCTCAAAGGTTCGGGTGCTCAGCAGGGACTCAAGGCAGGAGGCAGGCAGGGGGCTTTATAAGAGCTCCCTGTAAAAGCCCATGTTGGAAAGACGGAATCCCCCATGTAGAGGTTGGGAGCAATGCACCCCCAGCCCCACCTGGCTTACACCTTGGCAGTCTGGCCACAGAGGGGAGAGCCAACGCTGTCTCAGCAGAAGGCACCCGTGCCTGGCATAAGGCACTAGATGTCAGGCTCCCACCGCTGGCAACAGCTGGTAGCATTCTGGCCTAAAGGCTGGTGCAATGGGTAACACGCACACACACACTCTTTGTTATTATCACTAGAGGGTTGCACACTTTATTGCTTCTATAGGCCCAGTGCACACCCCATGAGCTCCCGATGTAACGCTCTCATCCCCCTCTGTTTCTGGGACTCCCTGCCCGGCCCCATGCCAGGAGCTCTGGGGGCTCCCATTCCTTCTTCTACTCCCACACCAGGGTCCCTCATGCCAGGGGCTCTGTGTGCCCTCTTCCCCTGTACCAGGGTCCCCACATTCCCCCAAGCCCTAACTGAGAACAGAGGTCCATCGTGCTAGGTGCTGTACGTGCAGAGTAAGTGACAGGCCTCGCCCCAAAAGCACATGCCACAGACCCATGTAATCCAGCTACCCTCCCACACAGTGAAGGAGGGACCCAGATCCCAGCCAGCTGGCTGCAGCCGGACTCTGCACTTCTCATGCAAGCAGAGGACTTGAAAATCTGGCCCTGATTGTGAGTGCCGAGCCCTGAGTTTTTTTTGAAAATGCGGCTCCTAGAAGAGATGCCCTGGCTGTGCACACCAACACACACTGATGCAGACACATACAGTCCGCAGGACACCACCGCCGTGCTGGACAAACACAGCCGAGTTGCGCAAAGAGCCTGACACAAAACACACTCGCGCAGCTAGCAGATAGGATAGTGGGCCAGGCCCAGGACTGGTACAAATGGGCAGAGATCCACTGGACAGAGCTGGGCCGACTGACACCTGCCAAGGGTCTCTACACCCACGCTCTGTGTATATGCACACGCGCAAAGCTCTGTACAAAGAACCACCGCGGCTGTTTTCAGGCTCCCAACAAAACGTCTCCTTTTCAGGGGAGATAATGATTTCCTGCCACAGACGCATGAGCTCACTGCCCCCCCACGAGCCCCCCCCCCCCCCCCCCGCACTTGTAAAAGCTTCACTGCCCCATATAAAGAGTATGTTTTCTTCTTCCTTGGCCCATAATATTTTTCCCGGAGGGTAAACGAAACTCGATCCTTGCAGTAGCCTGTAATTTGCCGGAGAGTCTGTGCAGCCACCGCTGTTTAATCCCTCATGTGATTTCCTAGGGCAGAGCATGGCCGTTTTCGCGGCACACGCATGCATACCGACACACACGCCTAGCCCCGCACACCATCCCATGCACAGACACAGATGACACCCCCACCCGAACTCACGTTTTGAGTCCAGAACCCCACTTCCTTTGGTGCAGGGAGGGACATTTTCCTATCGATAGAATCTAGGACCCTCAGGAAGCAAGGCCTTGCGTATATCCTAAAATGGAATCAAAACAGGCACATCGACATCACCAGACTGAATCAGACCCGAGGTCCATCGTCCAGTACCATGTCTCCGGCAGGGGCCAGCACCAGACGGGTTCAGAGGAAGGTGTAAGAACCCCAAAGTAGCAGATGTGGGATAATCTGCCTCCCACGCGAGGTCTCCTCCTGACCTCTAATAATCAGAGCCCTCAAGCAGGAGGACTCACACTGGAGGGACCTCAGAGAAGATCAGCAAGACCTGGCCTCATGCAGGAAGTTGAATGGCCTGTGAAAGTCCAGGGGAGTCTTTCCATTGATTTCACTGATCTGTGGATCAGGCCCGATACGTCTAGCTTGGCTGACATGCAGGAGACATGCCAACTGGCTAGCAACATTTCCAGGCTGTAAATCCAGAAGAGGGTTATTTAGGGGGATGGAGTGAGTATAGGAAGGGGGTGTGTCTGTGCAATGGGATGAATAGGCTAAGTCTTAAGCAGCACTTACTGACAATGCGTGCAATTAGATTTCCCAGGGGAAGTGATGCAAGCCTGAGTAGCGGAGAGTTTTTTAAAGGAGAAGAGGGGGGAAGGATGCCGTGTGAGGTTTTATACTGTCTGGACTGGAAAGCCCAAAGCAGGAGAGAGCAGACTGGGTTAGGCAGGGTCCGAACAGGTACATGACGTCCATACAGAGGCTTTCATGCGATGTACACACAGCGCTCCTGGAATGCAGCCACCTCTGGGGTGCAGGGCAAAGAGCGGGCTTTAGCTGGGGGAAACCTTTGCTCTAAAGGATGTAGCCCTGGTTTTGATAATATCCCTGCAGAGTGATGGAATGTCTCCCTCCCAGTAAATGTCGGGAGCTCACTTAGAGGCCAGCCAGTGGCTGTCTCTCTATTTCTGTTTGCACAGGGCTCAGCACAATGGGGTATTGATCCTTGCTATGGTCCTTGACAGCTGCCATAATATAATAATCGACCTCAGGAGGATGAGGTCTGGACCAGTGACTTCGAGGGAGAGGGGGTGAGCTAGCCTTTCAGGCCGGTTGAAAAGCAGGCTGGCTTTCTAGGCTCAAGGAGAGAGGCATGTTCTGCTCTGAATCCCTTGTGTTAAACTGTCCTGGGCTGGGTTAAAATTAATATCTTATTAATACTTAGCCCTTTTATCTGGAGCTGTCAAAGTGAATGTATGTTCCCAGCCCACCTGGGAGGCCAGTGGAAAGGGCTGTTCCCACTATGTAGATGGGGAAACCGAGGCACAGAGTTTTTGAGCTGCCCAAGACCATAGCAGGTATCTGTGGCCGAGCCAGGACTAGAAGCCAGGTGCTCTCTGACATTAGCCACCAGACAACACCAGTAAAGAACACCCCACGAGCTAGCTCTCCAGCTGTTTCATTCTGTGGGCAGCATAGCAAGTTGTTGTTTATTACAGTGGTGGCTAGCAGGTCTCCCAAACCCTAGCCCAGTGCGCTTGCCACTGGACAGCACTGTCTCTCATGAGCCAGCCTCCCCATCCCCCACTTCCAGAGTCCTCTCCTACTGCTTGGTTCTGCCGCAGTTTTGGTCTGCAAACCAGTAGATCTCAGATGCCATTCTCCTTACCTACAGCAGGCCTTTTGGCCCCATTTCCCACTGTTGCTCTCACCAGTTCAGCTCCACCAGGGGTAGTAACCGTAGGAAATTTGGGGAAAACAAAAAGCCTGGACTGTCCCAGTGAGTAATTTGCCCATTGATGTTGCTAGATTATCCACTTATTAAGACTTACCCAAGTGTTGGGTGAAGGCTGAAAGGGGACGATGATGCCCCTAATGCACAAAGAAGCTCAAGTTGTACAGTCTGGATCAATATCTGGTTGTGAAACGTCCTGCAAATCTTGGGGCTGTTTGGATCCAGGCTGTGGGTTTTCCTTCAGGATCTGTTCGCCGATACCTACATGTTAGAGGTAGTGTACACCACACTGGTAACTATTAGATGCATGGTATTAATATAGCAGACATGATTTATCTAAGTGTTGAGAAGCTAGGCTACCTGAATGCAGTACGCTCCTTCCCCCCCCCAGTTCTGTTCACCCATGTCCGGTATCCACAACACTTCACAAAAATCAAGTCCGAAAATCGGAAATTTGGCAAAATACACGAATGTTCTGCCCTGGTACAAGCTGCTTCCCGGAAAGAGGGGGTCTGCGTGTCCCCTTTTCATATCGTACGGCTTTGTCTTTAGACAGTCAGTGTGGCTAAGTTCAGTTATTTGGTCTCTTGAGCGTTTTTAAGAATGAACTGCGCATGTCAACAATTCGCGACACCTTTGAGTCAATAGGAGCTAGGCAACGGAGACTTAGCAGAGCTGGGGGGGGTCTATGCCTGGCTCTGCCACTGATGAGTTGTTTGTCCCTGGGCAAGTCACTTCCCCTTCCACCCTCTGTCTGGTTTGTTGGTTTAGTCTGCAAGCGCCTCGGAGCATGGTATGGGCAAGGAGCCCCCAGTCTGGGGCGTGGTCTCCAAGCACTGCTGTAGGAATAAGCGATAAACATGGCACTGGGTATTGATGGCCTCCCGGCTTCGTTATTCCCGGAACACCCCAAACCTCAGCATTAATCGCATTTGGGCAGCAAAACTGAGAGCGGGGTTGGAGTGACTACCAACCGCTGTGAAAGAGCCTGCTGCTCGCCCCACAGCTGTGCTATCCTGTTTGGACCAGGTTTTTATTTTGGCTTAGGGGGCAAAGTCAAGTCAGAATAGCTGTGAAAAAGCTGTGCGGATCCATCCTCACTCCATCGACAGAGAAATCCCTTCTGTTGGACTGCGTCTACACTACAGGCTGAGGCCAGCCTGGCAAGATCAACACATAGTGTCAACACGCCCCGAGTATAAGCGAGGTGACCGAGAGGTCGTATTCCTCTTGCGGCAGCAGGGTGTTCTGAAGGATGGGATGGGGGCGTTCATTGGGAAGCGTGGGGTCCACGCCATTTGGGGCAGAGCGCTGAGACAGGCCGAGGAGGCCGCGGGGGGCTGCTGTGAATGGAACACCTGGTTGGGTGAGCATAGCATAGGAGTGGGGGGGTGCTGTCAGTGAAACAGCCCATCTAACAGGTTGGGCAGGATTGATTGGGGTGGGTGGGGGAGCGACTCCTGGAAGAGCCTTACAACAGGTTGGATGTGACTAGCAGGGGCGGGCGGCCCCCCGGGGGGGGGTGCTATTTATGGATCAGGCATGTCACCAGCGTAGTGTGGATAGCTGTGGGGGTGCTTACTGGGCTTAGCCACTTGGGTGTGAGGCTGTGAGCGGTGGAGGGGCGAGGTATTAGCAGGGGAACAGGCAAGTAACAAGTTGGGTGCGACTGGCTGGGGGAGGGGGACACCAGCCATGTAACAGGTCGCGTGGGAATAGCATGAACACGGGCGGTTCTGCTGGGGGTCCCCTCCCTTTGCCAGTCGAACCCTTCTTGTTACGCGGCTGTTCCTCTGATAGCAGCTTCCCCCCTCCGCTATTCACACGCCTGCCAATCACACCTGATTAGGGCCTGCTAAGAAAGAAAGAGCCGCAGGAAAGGGTGGGGACCACTCACAGGGGCTGTGCAAAACTCTGTGCATCCTCTTGGGGATCAGGAACGTGCGATGTGTGCGCACGCCTGGCGATCAGGGACACTCGGGGCTCGCGCCTGCTGATCGGGGACACTCGGGGTGTGTGCGCGGGGAAGTCAGGAACGCTCGGTACGAGCTCGTGTGTGGAGATCTGGAACACCAGTGACAAGTTTCACAATTTCTTTGCAAGCCATTTTCCACCTGCTAAATGTTCTTTTTCCCCTACCCTGAATGTTGGCCATTTCTTTTTTCCTACCCTCCATATGCAGACCCCAAATCTTGCATGTTCGAACGTGGGCACCGAGCTGTGTCCAAAGCAAGCGCCAGATCCTTAGCTGGGGCCAACCAGCCCAGCTTCAACTGTGCTGCGCCCACGTACACCAGCCCACAATACGGACCGTTTGTTTTGGAGTTAAAAATTTTGAGCCACCACCACGATGTGAGATGCCCCATGTTTGCTCAGAAATGAACAGATTTGAGTGAACATCACTGGAATTTCACAGGGCGGTTTCCTCCGGATCTTGACCATTTCTGCCCTTAATCGCAACAATATGCGGGAAATCTCCAGTGCTGAGCTTTGCAGAGTTCATGGGGAATAGCTCGGAGAACAGCTTCCCCCACAGCCCGGTCTGATCTCACTTAGGCAAACATTTACATACAAGCTTAACTTAAAGCACACGAGGAGCTTGAAGTCAGTGGGACTGCTCCGCTGTCTAACGATAACAGGGTGACGAAGAGGTGTTGGGGGTCCTAGGGTGAATTGGAAACTGACCTTCCCCCCCTTCAAATAAAACCCCAAACCAACCAAGAATGCAAAAATACCGAGGAGAGGCCCAGAAGGTGGGGGTGGCAAAGCAAGCCAATGCTGGGCTCGTTCTGATCTGGCACTTTTGTCTCCCCACTCCGGGCACTGTGACCTGGTGCATGGGGTCACGGTGCCACTCAGGTTTGGCCCAGCTGCCCCTCCGTAACCCTGTGCACCAGGTCGTCGCTCTGTGTGGGGGCCCTCTCAAAGGGGAGGGGGGAGGCTGGGGCCAGCTGCCCCACCCTTTTGGGCGGCCCCGAGGCATGTGCAGAAATTGTTTGCAGGACTGGAGTCGTAGCCAGTATCCGAAATCTGGGCTCTTTCACTGAGATGCTACAGGCCGAGTTTGGAACAGATTATTCAGGTACTCAGCCCCCACAATCAGGGTCAGATGTTCATAAGTGCACAGCCCCTAATGAGCCCAGCTCTTTGTAAAGCCAGCCGAGGAGCGAGGGTCTGGAACAGCTTCCCGGTAGGAGTTGTGGGGCAAACGCCCTCGCTGGTTTAAAGAGGGAGGTTGATAAATGTCTGAGCGGGATGATATCATGGAGTGCCTGACACTAGCAGGGGTCCGGACTCAAAGACCCAGAAGGTCTGTTCCAGCTCTCAGAGTAGCAGCCGTGTTAGTCTGTATCCGCAAAAAGAAAAGGAGTACTTGGGGCACCTTAGAGACTAACCAATTTATTTGAGCATAAGCTTTCGTGAGCTACAGCTCACTTCATCGGATGTATTCCAATGAAAATCTATTCCTTGTTCTCCGACCACACATAGAAACTGCCAGGAAAGACAAAGTAGACAAGGCCCCAGTATAAGAAACAAGTAGTGGGCAGGTGGGGGAATCCTCCATCTGCTTTATCCATCACAAAGAAGTAAAAAAAAGGGCCCAAGCCCAGCTTTATCTGAATGCTCATTTTGCAGAGCACCCCTGCCCATGCAGTTGCTTAGGGGGGCTAACTCTCCAAATGAGACAACCCCCTGCTTCAGCTGCTATTCTATTTATTTCAAGTCCTCCTTGATTTTAACCCTTTTCCCTCAGGTCAGGGAAAGCTGCGGGGGTTGGCAAATGGAGGTTTTTAAAAAAATTACAAGCGTTGCCTTTTTAAGAGAGACAGGGGTGCGGTGGTGGTGGGGGAAGGGGGGGGTTCAGCTTTAAAGAGCCAGCGCTGAGGTCACAAAGGGGCCAAGCCCTCAGTTGGTGTAAATGGCCATAACATCCGTTGACTTCAATGCAGCTGGGCCGATTTACATCTGCTGCGGCCGTGGGCCGAGGAGTTTAAGCCCCAGCAGGTCCTGCATCTCTGTTCTGTTTGGCACATGTCCCGCTGATCGGCCCCATCTGTTCAGGTTTGCAGCGGGTGGCAGAAGGTTGCATTACCCAGGAGTTCGAGTGCAACGCGAAGAATCCAAGAGACTCTAATCCCAGCCCTGACCTCCCCCAGAGTCACTCGATCTCCTTGTGCCTCAGCCAGTCCAGCTAGAAAATTGAGTCAAACCAAAAAGCAGGAACTTTACTCAGGACCAGATGCTGCTTTGGAGCAGAGGTTCTTTGGGTCCATCCACGCCAAGGCCTGTAGTTGTGTCCACATCTAGCTGGGATCTGGTCAGGTCTCCTCAATTAAGGTGGGCTGGTACTTAAAGGGGAGACCTGTAGGGAAAACGCAGACTGCTGTGGCGAGTGGGGTGAAAAATTTAGTAAGTGGTGCTTGTCCCTCTGGGGCTGTGTTGATCTCCCTTTGATGTTTATCTGGCCCCCATTACTGTAGTAGCTGAGCACTTCACAATTGTTAATGTATTTATCCCACAGCGCCCCCTGTGAGGCAGGGCGGGACTATTAACCCCATTGTAAAGATGGGGAGCTGAGCGACAGAGTGGCTAAGTGATTTGCCCAAGGTCACATGGGAAATCTGTGGCAGAGCTAGGAAATGACCCCATGTCTCAGGTTAGAGCCCCTAGCCACTGAACCATGCTTGCTTCCTCTTCCATTTGAAAGATGAATTGTAAAACAGAGCCGCTTCTTAGGTACCTCTTAATGCTCCATCGCACTCTGCAGTGGAGGAGGACCAGCAGCCAAAGAGTTAACTGAAAATCTGAACACCTGGATGTAGCCAGAAGGGCCTTTTGCAAAGGCCAGAAGGGAGCTTATCATCAGGAGGGGCCGTTAGATGGTGGGGGCTCTGTTGCTCTAACAGGGCTGCCTTCTGTTTGAACGGTCCAAAACACATGGACGCTGACATATGTATATTAAAGTAAATCCACTGCCCTCTGGATTCTCTTCCTTGGAGAGCCCAGTCCAGCCCACCTCCCTCTCCTTTCTTGCTTTATTTAGGCGCTGTGTCTTTAAGATGGCCTTATGATAATTAACTGTCTCCAGATGCATGGTGCCAATTAAGGTCTTTGTTCTTGGATTCAGAGGGAAAAATATTTAAAGGCGCCGCGCCTCTTGAAAGATGCAGCCAGCCGGGTTCCTGTAGCAAATATGGATCAAGCCATTGTAATATGATCATCTCATAAGAAAAGGGTGGGGGGAGGGTTAGGGAGAAAGATTTTGGCTTAATTAGAACAGGCTTTGACTCCAAGCGGGGAAACAGCCAGGGTTCCACCACTCAGAACAGTGTCGTTTTGTCCCGTCAGCTGGGATCTATCCAGCCATGAAGTCTCACTTTGCGCCCACCTTCATGGTTCTTAGCTGGGCTCCGTTTTGGGGAAGCAAAGAGGCCTGTTTTAGAACCGTTACAATTTCTAGGCAATCCGCGCGGCCATACTCTGATGCTGGTAATATAGACACTTCAGGGGGGAACCGTGGGGTGGAGGGAGAAAGGTGGAGGAAGAACAAGGGTGTTGTTTAGTTCTTCTGAACTGTAATGGTAGAGGTGAGCCTTCTGCAGGGGAATGGGAACACAGGAGGGCTGCTGAGGGCCACGGACTGTCTCCCCTCAAAGATCCCTAGTTTGTCCCTTCTGCATTCGAGGAGTTTCCTTTTCAGCCTGCCGTTGAGCATGAGACAGAGGGAGACGTTCAGGTCCCCCTCACCACCGCAAAGGTAGGCATGTTCACACACCCACCGACGTGCATGTGCACGGAGCTCCACGCACAGACATGAACGCACTAATATTCACGTGCACACAAGTGTGTACAATGCTGCCAGCCTCAAGCAGCTATAGATCAGGAATCTGTGCCCCCCCCTCCAAATCCTGAGATTGGTTTAAAAATCATGAGATTTAAAAAATAATAATAATAAAGTAGCTTCTTTTTCTTTGCTGTCTAGTTTCTGAGCCTTCAGAGTCATGCTTGGGTCTCTGTGACACAAGAGCCAGAAACATACTTTTTTCTTTACTGAATGACTGCTGCAAACCTCATCTCATCATATTCTTGGAACACAGCGACACCAGATTATCACCCCGAATTTCCCCACAAGGCTTGCGATAAAGTCACGAGAGTTGGCTAGATTCACGCACACTCAGATTCTCATGCAGACAAGTGCACATGCAGAGAGGGAGCTACAGCCGTGCACAGATGCTTTTCAGCTCGGAACGTGTGTACACACCTGCCCGCAGTTACGCCGTACGAAAATTAATGAGGAAGTGTTATTGACTCCTTCTCATGACTCACGAACTAGGGGTCACCTAATGAAATTAATAGGCAGCAGGTTCAAATCAAACAGAAGGAAGTATTTCTTCAGACAACACACAGTCAACCTGTGGAACTCTTTGCCAGAGGATGTTGTGAAGGCCAAGACTATAACAGGGATCAAAAAGGAACTAGATACATTCTTGGAGGATAAGTCCTCCCTAGCCTCTGTTTGCTGGAAGCTGGGAATGGGCAACAGGGAATGGCTCACTTGATGATGACCTGTTCTGTTCATTCCCTCTCAAGCAGCTGGCACTGGCCACTGTCGGAAGACAGGATACGGGGCTAGACGGACCTTTGGTCCAGTGTGGCCGTTTCTATGTTCCCACACTCCTCAAGCCTGAGTGATTTTTCTTTCAGATGGGGGGAAAATAGGAAATCAGGAAAGAATCAAAGGCCCCAGGAGGGAGCACAGGGCATTTCTCCTGCGTAACAAGCTGCCTCAGCTCTGCTTCAAGCAATGTGCAGACGGGCAGGCTCCTTAGAAATGGACGGTACACAGACGGCACTCCCCATGGTCACATGGCTACACATATGGCCACAGCTGCTCCAGTTCAGCAGTGATGGGAATCAGATAAGTACCTAGATAAATCATCCCCTCCCTACAGACACACAGGTAGAGGCAAGTCCGTAAAGACAGGGGAAGAAACTCTTAGTGGTGAGCTGCCAGGCAGAGGAGATTAGCCCGTCCGTCACCCCGCGTGGGTGGGTATTGCCCAGGCATCCCCTTCTCTCATCACCTCCCCTGCGTCCCGTGCTGGGGAGGGAGGAGAAAAGAGGAGGGAGGCAGAGCACCAAGGAGGAAGAAGTGTGGCTGAGAGAGGGAAGGGGGAACAGATCGGAAGATGGAGGGAGAGAGACAAGTGAAGCTGGGTCCAAGGCCGGGGCAGGAGCGATCGCAGCCAGGGGCGAATGCTTTGAGCAGCCGCTGAACTGCTCCTGGGCGTAAGCGTCAGGCTGCTGACTCTTCCCACCAGTCAGGCAGCCTACTACAGGCCAGCTGTGCTCGGTACGTTGCCCTGAGACCGGCTCTCCTGCAGGCCCCGGTTCCTGGCAGGTAGCCTGGCTCCTGACCTGAAGAGCTTATCATCTAAAGAGACAAGTGATCTCCAAAGAGCGGGGGAAGAAGGAAACACCAAATACACACAACTTTTAAAGCACATTCATCCCCCCACCCCCAAACCTTGAGCCACGCCTGGCCGATGTCTTGTAGGCTCACCGCAGAGGTGGTCTTGCGGAGAAGGAGATGGGAGCAGCTTTATGGCCCAGTTCAGGGAGGGCATCAGGCTCAGGGGGTTGTGGAAGAAGTTGTGGAGCAGCAAGTGGCTGAGGTGTCGAGCAGGTGAGAGATGGCAGAGCAGAAAGGGTGGGGAGCCCGGCAATGAGAGAGGAGGGTGAGCAAGCAGGAAGAGAGGACGGATGTCGGGCAGTACCCAAACATTTACAAGACATGGGTAAACATCTCTGCTCTGCTACAGCCTCCCTGTTCAGCCTCCCTTGTGCCTCAGGGTCCACATCTGTAAAATGAGGATTACAGCACGGCCCTAGCTCACAGGGGTGGTGAGGCTAAATACATCCGAGATCGTGAGGCTCAGATACGAAGGTGACGGGAGACAGGTATGTGCGAAGAGGGAAGGTACGGAACCAGGAAGGGCCTTTAAAACAAAGGCAAGCCGCTAGGATGTGCTCCTATGCAATGCGTGCTCTGGGCAATCCCAGCAATCTGCCTGAGTGGGAGAGGGATCAGAGGAGAGCTACAAGAATGGTTGGAGGTCTCCAGTGCGAGAGGAAAGCCGCTCAATCTACGTAGCTGATCAAAAAAAGGAGGTCAAGAGGTGACTTGATCACGACCTTTAAGTACCGACGCCATGGGACTATATTTGATACTACAGGGCTCTTTAATAGAGCAGATGAAAACAGGATGAGGGCCAAGGGCTGCAAGTTGAAGTCAACGTTCAAAGTGGCAGTAGGTTGGGTGTTTCTCACAGGGAGGGTGACCCACCATTGGCAGAGCTCACCAGGTGACGTGGTGGATTCTCCATCACTTGAAGCATTTAAACCATGACTTGGACATCCTCCCAAAAGATACACTCTAGTTCATCCACAGGTTGCTGGGCTTGATGCAGAAAACGCGGTGAAATTCTCCAACCTGTGTCTTCAAGTTACCCAGGTTACCTAGGGAAGTGGTGGAATCTCCATCCTTAGAAGTTTTAAGGTCAGGCTTGACGAAGCCCTGGCTGGGATGATTTAGTTGGTGTTGGTCCTGCTTTGAGCAGGAGATTGGACTAGATGACCTCCGTCCCTTCCAACCGTGATATTCTATGATCGAGAGATCAGACTAGACTACCACCCATGTTTCCTGCATCAAGCCCAGACCCTTGTACCAGAACTAGAGCTTGTCCAATCCTGGCCTTGAAAATCCAGGAATAAAACTGAACTGCCCTGTGGGCCCTTCTCTCCAGGTCAGCGAGGAAGCCCCTTGACACGCTAGTGTGTCGGGTGTGTGCAAGCAACCAGTATACCTACCCTCATCGATGGCTGGAGAGCCCTCATCTGAAGGGCTGTTCATCTGGCATGTTTTCCCAGCGTTACTGTTCCTTTCCAATACCTGGAATAAATGCTGGTTTTGGGAGCGCTGAGTGGCATTTAGGGACTCTAGCTAAGGCAAACAGGGAAGGCTTTAACATGGGAACTGAAGGGAGGAAGTGACTGAAGGAAACACTTACTTAGGGAAGGGAATCACTGCATTCATATCATTCCATACAGGATCCCAGTCCCTCAAAAAAAGAGTTTAAATCATTCCCCCTTGGTTGAAATACTCCCTCAGGACCTTCCAAAGGACATTTCTGTCCTGACAGCTTAGATCATGTCTACACTAGCATTTATGACAGTAAAAGTTTTATCACTCAGGGGTGTTTTATTCACACCTCTGAGCGACATAAGTTTTGCCAGCATATCTGTCGGTGGGAGACACTCTCCCGCCAACATAGCTACCGCCGCTCGTTGAGCTGGTTTTATGTCAACAGGAGAGCTCTCTCCAGCTACACGAGGGATCTTACATCGGCACAGCTGTGCCATGCTGCAAACTTGTCAGTGTAGGCCTGGCCTTAGGGTGCTATTTGTCTGGGTGCTGATCCGTCAAATGGAACTTGAAATGAAGGTGGTATGTGGGTGCGCTTCCCAGACACACTTTGTCAGTTAAGCACCGGCAGTGCAGGTCGGGCACCAGAGTGCAGTTGTGGTTTATATGGAGGTCCTGCATAAACTGGTGGTTGTTTTACACTGGGAGATGTTTGTGGGGCAGGGGGCAGTCGGTCCGTGGATTTGAAAAGGGTCATAGACAGGGGTTTAGGGGGCTGAGGTGAAATCTGCATCTTAACAACAAGGAAGGGAGTAAATCGCTTAGTTGTGTGATCCTGTCCTCGCCATTCCTCCTTCTCCATCCACTCCTCTTGCAAGGATCTGTGAGTGCCAGGCCGTGGGTGCTGGCAGGCACCGGTCAGTTACCATTTGCAGTCAGGAGACGACTAGCAGCATCAGGGGTAAACTAGGGCCAGGAACCAGAGTCTTAAGGTTCATCGTAAGGCAAGGCCTGGAGCACAAACAAGTAGACAGTGTCTGCATCATTACTCAGACAGCTCCCCATGCTGGCTGGTTTATATACTGGTATGAGCCAATCAGGCCCTGCTGGCCTGTACTTCCTGCGATGTTTAACTTCCAGGGTCCCCCAGCAGAAACCCCCACCCCGAGCTTCCAATGGTGATGCAGAAGCATCGATGGCCCAGACCCACTGGAGTCCTATGTTCTAATCCCCCAGGGTCTCTGCACTTTTTTATGCCCAGGCTAAATTTGGACTCTACAGAGCACCACCACCACTCCTGTGGTGAGAGGAGACCCCCTCTGCCTTCTGTCTGTAAAGCTGTGGGACATGTTAGCTGAGCAGGCAAGGGGCCGTTTGCCTGCCAGCCCCCAGCTTGTCCTCCCAGCTCCGGTGTTGGGGCCATGAGGTGGGCAGTGTCTGTAAAAAGGGCCACTGGTCTCCTTAGCGAGACCTCTTTGTCAGACAAGCCAGGATGGTGGCAAGTGGCCTCCCCTGCATCTAGCCGCCACACCAGGTTGGTTTGCAAGCTGGACTGTGCGGCCAGCTCTGCTCTAGAATTCCTGCGACCACCTGTGGGCGAACAGAGAGTCAGGGACACTGGTAGCACACAATAGATTTCTGTGTGGGCAGCGTTTTCAGACAGGTGTGCTTTATGATCCCCCACGGGGCTCCCCAGCTCGGGCCGGGGAATCAACCAGACAAGGGCTTCTTCTCTTATGTCACTTAGCAGTGTTTTTCTTCTCTTGCTCTCCACCTTTTTCTTTCTTTTCATCTTTCATTCTTTTTTCTTTGTTTTTCTTTCTTCCTCTAGTCCTTCCTCCCCTTCTGTCTTTATGCCTTCCTCTAGTCCTTCCTCAGCTTCTTTCTTTCTTTCTTTCTTTCTTTTCCTCCTATGGATGTATTTGGCTCCTCCAGTCTTGCCATCATTCCTCTGGATCCAGAGATGTTCATTAGAGAATCAGGAAAGGTTGCACCTGTGTGTCTGTGGCAGGGACTAATGCGTGGGCTTTGAGTGAAAACCTTGACAAGGCAACTGGCCGGCAGAAGCTGTCCGACAGCTGCTCCCCAGTGTCCTAGCGCTCTGTCCCGAGAGCAGCCTGGTTCTTCCACAGGGATCTGTGCTGCGCTAGGTGAGATGGATTTGGGCTGGGTGCACCAAAAACGTTGTGGTTTAACCGATCCACCGTGTCCCTCTATCAGGGCAACTCACTGTATTATCCTAGGGCCTTCTAGGATCACTGCAGGTTTGCCCTTCCAGGTGCCATCTGAACGGCAAATGCAGCTCTGTTGTTGTAAGCAGATCTGAGCTGGTGGCAGTGAACATGACTGTGTCCCCGTAGTAACCATTTTCACAGCCACATTTGTCAGTATGCTCCTAACTCCTATGGGTGTACTGCTGCATTCTGGGAAAAGCCGGGCAGTTTCCCATAGTGGCTCATCGAACAGGAGACAGTGCCCAGGAAGAGTTGCACACAGAACAGCATGTGGAGCAATGCACTCTGGGAGGCCCTATCATACAGGCTTCTGGGAGGAAGGAGAGCCAGCAAATCCAGTCACACAGGAACTGTGGGGAGTCGGGGAGAGGGGTTCCTGTGAATACAGCAAAGAACAGATGTGCTGAACCAGTTACAATGAGGCAACATTTGCCGGCCTAGGCCTATGACATTCAGCCATTCGATGAAATTAGAAGATGGCAAATTCAACCCTGATAAGGGGAAATACTTTTCCACACAACATGTGATTAGACTGTGGAACTCCCGGCCACAGGATGTGTCATCAGAGCAAAGAGCTTAGCGAGATTCCAAGAGGATTGAACTCTGGCATATCGAGAGTTACAATAAAATCTCATGTTCAGGGCTTAAGCCAGTCCATTAGAGATCAGGCTAATTTAATCAGGAGGCAGATTATCTCACATCTGCTATTTCAGGGCTCTCACACCTTCCTCTGAAGCATCTGGCCTCTGTCAGAGACAAGATCTTGGAGCAGGTGGACCTCAGGGCTGATCCAACCTGGCAATTTCTAGGTTTCTACCATGCCACTGCCTGGTTCCTGTCTCTACTACAAGCTGCAGTGTAAACAGGGCAGCAGATTTCCATGCAGGCTGTGGATTTGAGTTCTACAATTTCTGCTCCCACCTGAGGGCAAACAGTAAGTCAGAGACACTGGTAGCACACAACAGACTTCTGTCTGGATAGCATTTTCAAACAGGTGTGCTTTACGGTCCCCCACGGGTTCTGCAGGAGTCTGAAGAATCTGGAAAATCTTTCAGTTTTAATTCCACTGGGCAAACACGTGACCAGGCCTGTCTCTTTCACCAACAGAAGTTGGTCCAATAAAAGCTCTTAAGCCCATGTCTATAATCACCATGGTGCCATGAGAGCAACTTTCACTGGACAGTCGCTACCTGTAATATCAGAAACATCCGAGATACTGTGCTCATCAGCACAACTTACCATACATGTTGAATGAGGCCAGGGCCAGAGCTGTGCAAAGACCGGGCGTTTTGGTTTGCTGGCCATACCGAAAGATCGGGGGAGGGGAATCATTTTAGATCCACCGAAACCAAAGTTTTTAAAAAATGTTCAATGACCTGAAAAGTAAAAAAAAAAATGTATATTCATTTGGGTTGAATGAAACATTTTGTTTGACCGGAAGTGAAATGTTTTGTTTCATTTTTAGCTTTTTAAAAAAAGGTTTTTACATATTCTTTTTAATAACGTTGAAGTAAGTCTCAAAATGAAGGGTATCTTCAATCAAGAAATCAAAATGGTCCCATTTTCCCGGAATTATTTTAGTGGGTTTTTTCTGTTGACTAAAACAATTGGGCAAATCCAACACGAATTTGTGAAATGTTTCCATCAATCTGAATGTCCATTTTTTGGTGAAAAATAGTTTTGGCTGAAAGATTATGTCCCGCTCTAGGGTCTTGCATGTGATCATGCTTGTAAGACTGTAAAGATTGTGATGCAAAGCACATAAGAACATAAGAATGGCCATACTGAATTAGACAAATGCTCCATCTAGCCCAGTGTCATGCCTGTGCCAGATGCTTCAGAGTGAATGAACAAAACAGGGAAATTTCGAGTGTCATCCAGTCCCAGATTCTGACACTTGGAGGTTTTAGGGATACCCAGAGCATGGAGTTGCATCCCTGATCATCTTGGCTAATAGCCATTGATGGACCTATCCTCCGTGAACTTACCTAATTCAGTTTTGAAACCAGTTATAATTTTGGCTTTCACAACATACCATGGCAATGAGTTCCACAGGTTGACTGTGCACTGTGGGAAGAAATACTTCCTTTTGTTTGTTTTAAAACTGCTAGCTATTAATTTCATTGGGTGACCCCTAGTTCTTGTGTTATGTGAAGGGGTAAATAACACTTCCCTAGGCACCTTCTCCACACCAGTCATGATTATATAGACTTCTATCATATCCTCATTAGTTATCTCTTTTCTTAGATGAACAGTCCCAGTCTTTTAATTTCTCTGCCCCTAATCATTTTCATTCCCATTGTGTAATGGGAGCAGAGTTAAGGTTACCAGGGTGTTGCTGGATTTTTGAGGGTACCCTTAATATCCTTTGTTTTTTTTAATGTTACAGATAATCTACATGGCTGAAGTTTGGCAAAGTTGTAAGAAACTGTAAACAGGATCTTAGCTGCCAGCTTCACCTATAATTAGACAGTGTATGTGTGTCTATACAAATGTACCTTAACTCTGCCCCCTTGGAGATGGCAGTAAATCCCTGGGATTATCAGCATGTACTGACCTGCAGTCACTGAGTAAGGTGTAGCTGTACTGAATGGTGGAGGCATTAGCTGGTGCACCTAGGAGGAGGTCTGGTTGTGGTATAAGGGAACTGGAAGGTTGTGCGCCTCTGGGTGTGTGTGTGTGAGCTTTTCTCTGCAACCCCTGTGCATATGATCAAAGGCAAGAGGTACCTGCTGTACCTTGCGAGATCCAGTACGCCTCATTTCCACGCTGACTGTGCGTGCACAGATATGAATGCTGTGTGTACAGGCCAGATGGTACTTTTGCTGTTGACTCCAGAGCTAACTATGTCTCTGCCTCATTTCCCTACCAGGTTTCACCCATTGTTTGTTGCATCCTTTGCTCTTTACACAGCCAAAAAACTATTCAGAAACTACTTTGGCACATTTGGTTCCCATTTGGTTCCCATTCTGTGTTAATGAAATATACAAGTCAATACAAGCTGGGTGAGTAACAGATTTTGGGTTCTCTAGCAATTCCAAAGAATCAGGTGGAAAGAATTCAGATCAAACCAAGCCTGATCTTTATTTTTTGGAAATTTTCAGCGCACCGGAAAAGTAGGAAAACGTTTCATTTTGGGTCAGAAGAAATGTTTTGTTTCCATTTCCAGCATCTGTACATTTTTGACTGTTTTGTAAATAAAGGAAATTTTGAAACAAAAAGTCGTTCTGAACTGAACAAAATTGAAACGTTTTGATTTTTTAAAGATTTTCTTTTAACCACCACAATTCATCAAAGACTGGACAAATTTGCCAAATGTTTCAGTGTTGCCGAATCAGCAATTTTTCACCCCCAAGAAAGTTTTGTGTGAGAAATTTCACCAAGCTTTACTAGCTGCTTACACGCTTCTGCTCTGATTGGTAGCATCTAACACATGGAACACAGTGAGCACCAGCTGAGCGCTCACAAATTAGTCAAAAGATTTTCCTATGCACCACACCTGTGTTTTCTGAACCTACACAGAGCTGCTTCCCCAAAGCTTTTGAAGTTCGCCCCTTAGGCTTTTGTCCCCAGCTCTTGTTAATGAGCCTCATGGCCTGGCCTTCAGCCCTTTACTCTGGAATCATTTGCTGTTTCCGGCAAGATGATATTAACCAGAGAGATGGGACCATCTTGTGCTATATTGCGTTTGTGTTTAACCTGAGTCCACCGCTGTGTTTGTGGGTGGATGTGCATATGCTGTGTTTGTGGGTGGATGTGCATATTCGCAGAGACTTGTCAGAGGGGAGGGGATGTGACTTTCCCACCCTTTATCCCCCATTGTGAAGATCTGAAAGGAACAAACAGGCATTGTTAGAAGAGGAGTCTACTCCCCCACCCCCGGGCCCTCCCTGTTTTTAGGGCCTCTTGTCATTCCTCAGATTTCTTCTCTGATATGGAAACTGCTTTATGACTTCCCAGGTTTCACACCGATGTCAGATCCCAGAGAGCCATCTGCTGGGAGGAGACCACCCTCCCCCCCACCACCCTTTGGTAGGCCCTGAACAGGAGAAGGAGGAAGGGCCCAGGAAAGGAGAGGGGGAAGGAAGAGGAGAGAGCAGGGTGGGGAGGGGAAGACTGATGAGGAGAGAAGCCCAGACTCTTTCTGGTACCTGGGCTACCTTGTATTCAAACAGCAAGATCAGGTGTGAACAGCCAGCATAGTTAGTGCCAGGCAGCTGAGTCTAGTCAGGAGACTTGAATTCTGATCTGGGCTCTGCCACTGACTTGCCCTGGGACTGTGGTCGCTTTGCTTTGCCACTCTGCGCCTCAGTGTCCCCCCATCTGTAAGCGGGGGGGAACATGGTACTTTTATGTAAGCGCCAAAACATACCTCAAGCTATCCCCTGCCCCGACGAGCTCGCAGGCTGGATGGCAGACACAGATCAGGACCCATGCATTGTGTGCCCCAGAGGAAGGGATGGGCCCCTCTGCTGCTGCTAAGTGTTGAACGTGGTGAGCAGGATGGGCTAACGCCAGCGGGTGGCCCGGGAGGGAGGAATGAGTGGAATGGGGAGGGGCTAGTGCAGTGGGAGCAGGGGGTGCCCCATGTAGGTGGCATAGAAGGGGGCGCAAGCTTGGGAATGGAAGAAGGAAACAAACTGGGTGGTGGCACCAGTAGAAGGGGCAGAGAAATGAGCTTCCAGACTCGGGCTAGGGCAGAGTCCATTGATTCAAAGACAAGGAGGGAACCCTGATATTTAGCCGGACCCCCCATAAAGCACAGGCCTAAGGAGCTGTGACCCCACATGGTGGCATAGCACTTTGCGGTCTGTGGGTGCAGCTGCATTATTATTAGTTCTATGCCACCAGCGCCTAGAGATCCCAGCCGAGATCAGGGCCCCATTGCGTTAGGGGCTGTATGAACCCACACTGCCCTGAAGGCCTTTGAGTTTGAAGAGGCAAGACGGACAAAGTCACCATTTACAGCTGGGCAAACTGAGGCCCAGAGCAATGAAAGGACTTGCCCACGGTCACCCAGGGAGAATCAGCAACTGGACTGGGTCTTGTGACCACAATGCCACCGTGTGTCTTTGAAGGACTGCATGCATGGCTTGATAAATCCTTCCGTTTCCTTGGACCTCTAGTGACACTGGCTGGCTATTTGGGCTATTTTAGAGCGAAGCAGGAAGGCTGGGCTGGGCTGGAACTGGACGGCACTGCCATCAGCCCAGACTGGTAGTCAGCGAAAGGTATCACCATGCTGGTGCTTAGAGACCCACAGGAAACACGGAGGGGGATCTCCATCTAACACTCCTATGCCAAAGAACAAGGCGGGGGTCTGGGCTGTAGCAGCTGATGGGAAATACAGTTTTTCCCCTTTTGGTTCCCTGCAGGCGAGGCAGATCTCAGCTCCATGCTCACAGAGGGTCTCTGTCTGCAGCCTCACCCCCCACTGCTCTCCAGCCAGCTCGGGCCCTGCCTCGTTCATCCTCTTTCCACCCTTCTCCCCTGCAGGTTTCAGCCCGCCAAGGCTGCAAGAGCGGACGCTTAACCTCCCTTGGGGGCTGCTGTGACCTCTGCCCCCAGGGCTATGGGGTGGCTGTCCCGTGCGGCAGCTCAAACACGGAGTGCGAGCCCTGCAGAGAGAGTGAGTAGAGGGGACCCCGGGGAGGGGAGGGCAGGCTAACGGCTGGGCAAGGGAACCGGGGATGGCCCTTTCGGCCAGTATCTCGTCTCCTGCAGTGCCCAGGGCCAGCAGTGACAGAGGGAGGTGCAGAAACCCATCCCAGTGGCCAGTTACAGGATCACTTGGTTGCCTTCCCCTGTCTGTGATGCAATAGACCCATCTCACTCTGCTAAGGCAGCAGGCCTAGTGCGCCCCACGCCTCGGGACCTGGGCCGAGCCCCTCAACGGGCACTTATAAAGGGCGCCCACCTCATCCCATTGCATCCCACTGGCCCCATAGATGCTGCCGTGTGTGGGTGACTGGGCCTGATCAGCAGGTCCAGGGTAACCGGAGGACTAATGTGTATGAGAGAGAAGGGTAGGATGAGGGGGGAGTGTGGGGAGGGGTCCTGGGATGGGTCCTGGCAAGGAGAGGTCGGGGAGCTCTGGGGTGAGCGGGGGCATTGGAGAGGAAAGTGAAGGGAGAAATGGTGGGGGATGGGCCCATATAAAAAGGACAAGGGTATAAGGAGGGGGGCTTATAGGGTGAGCAGAGTGTGGCATAGGAAGGGACGTCTAGTGTCCTCCAGCTCCAGGCCACGTCCTCTCCCTACTGGCCTGGTAGGGAACGGGGACCCAACCCATGAGCGCTGTAAGCTGGACCTGCAGAGATTTCCTTGCTCCTCAGGTCTGGCTGACCTCCTTTAGCCTCTTCTAAATTGGGGGCCTTTGTTCTGTTAGTGCTCGTGAGAGCAGGGGTAGCTGGGCCAGGGGTCTGCGTGATTCCCCAGCAACCGCTCGGCCGGCATCTCTCAGTCCCCACCTGCTATTCCTGGCCTGGGCCCCGCCCTACCCAAACCCGGCACTTCTGCCCTGCAGCTGCTCTGAGCCAGAGCCACCCACCCACCCTGAGCTCAGCTTGTCAGGGCGTGGTGATGTGGACCCGGTGGCGGCTGAGAACCGACCCAGCGCGATCCCCACATGACCTGAGCCAGGCCAGGGAGCCCAGGTTCGCGTTATTCCCCCTGGAGAGGACATTCACCCAGCGAGAGGCATTTTGGAGCTGATCGGACGCCGTGCTGATCTAAAGGAAGCCACCTTCCGGCCTCAGCTGGCCTGTCTGTCCAGACGCACTGCCTGGGTCAGTCGCTAAACAGACAAGCCGTGTCCGGGCCTGGCTCAGCTGAGCATGTGACTGCACAGCTGCTGCTGTGAACCGCACCCCCATCGGGACAGCTGGGGCCAGTGCTAGGAGGGGAGACCTCCCCGGAGACCCTGCGGTCAGCAGGAGAGGCGGTGAGGGTGGCACTCCACCCTTCGGGTCACTTACTAGCGCTGTGCTGCCTTCGAGGGAGACCTGAAACCAAGGTCCTGACCACCTGTGGTCATTGAGGATCCCAACTCAGATAATCGCATCCTGTCTCTTTAAATCCCCCTGCAGCTTTTCACTTCCTGTTCTAAACGATCCGGAGGGGTGGAGGGCTGTTGCTGTGAGCTGTTAAACAGCTGCTGTGTTCCACCTCAGAGGTGGCTGCATTTCCTCAGCTGATAAAGACATTCTGGCGTATAGTTCATCAGTCCATTTGTAAAATGCTTTGGGCGGTATACATGCAAGCTGGTTAACATTAACACACCCTACTAGAGGGTTTGGCCGCTTTTACCCACAATGCTTTGTGCAATGGTAATTCAATGGCCGAGTTCAGACATATGAGCATGTCTCCCCCTGGTGGCTGGCGCCTGTAACTATAATAGCCTGCTACCCGCAGCGGATGGAGTTACTCCTCTGACTCAAGTGGCTTGTGGTTAGGTTGCTGACAGGTGCGGGATCCGTTGCTAGTGGCTGTTATACCAGGAATAGGTTCTGAACTCAGTGACTCTCTCTTCCCACGGCAGATGGGACGTTCTCCTCCATCAGCAGCGCCACGGAGCCGTGCCAGCCGTGCTCACGGTGCCCAGAGCACGTGCCGGTCGTAGAGGCGTGCACCCCCACCCATGACACTGTGTGCGCCCCCCAGTGCGCCCCCGGCCACTACCTGCCTGCGGAGAACGGGAGCAGCAGCCAATGCCTGCCTTGCCAGGTGTGCGGGCAGGGCTATGGGGCAGCTATGCCGTGCAGGCCTACGGACAACACTGTCTGCCAAAAGTGCCCGGAGGGCTTTTACTCGGAGGAGAAGAGCTACGCAGCGCCATGCCTGCCCTGCCGGCTGGAGTGCAATGAGGACGAGGTGATGATCCGCACCTGCAGCCCAGCATCGGACACGCTGTGCATGGGTACGTACCGTGCTGGCCGCTCTGGCGGCCGTGGCTGGCTATATCGGAGAAGGTGGGCGAGCGCGGGCTGGGGGGATCTGCCCGGGTGGCGAGCGAGGGGCGTGTGCTGACTCTTGTGGGTGTGCGGGTTGCGGTGGGGGAGTTGTGTGTTGAGCGGTACAGGGGGCCCGTCTCCCGCCTGCCGCTGACTCACGACAACCCAGGCAGCTGGGGCGTGCAAAGCGGCTGAGAAGTAAGCGCGGCGACTGGTACCATCGCGTCTTGGATCCACAGCCATAGGCCAGGACGCCTTTGGGCCAGGCGCTGTCCAGACACAGAAAGTCGCTGCCCCAAAGACCTGACAGTCTAAGCTGTGTGTGTCCGTCCCCCCCCCGCAGCCGCAGGGGAACAATGTGTTGTTATTACAGCTGTGTAAGCTGGCTCAGCAGCCCAGGAAGGATGGATGTCAGGCCAGAGTCGGTTTCAGGGCACAATTTATTGGGTGAACAGAGAACTTAACTAAATACCAAACTAAAGTATTTCCTCTGCCCAACCCGAACTGCAGGTCCCAGCGGTTCATCCCTCTCCTCTCTCTTGGCCCCTCTGGGTCCAGGCACTCCGGCAGTAAACTTCCTACAGTTCTCCAGCTCAGAGGTCTGGCTGGCCTCTATAGGGACTGACTATCACCTGACCCACGCCCACCCTGATGCTTTGGCTGGGAGGCAACTGATCAGTCACAGGTGGGGCTGGGCCAGCCACTTTGTGACCAGCTGGCTGACACCTTAGGAGTGAATTCGATTGTTGTTGTTGTTGTTGTTGTTGAAAAATGGCATTAAAAATCAGAAAGTTTGGTTGGAATTTTTTTAAATGGATGTGGGGGTAGGGATGGGATCGGATGAAATTGGAAGATTAAAAATTTATCTTTTTTCGTTTGGGTGGGTGGGTCATGGGTGAGTTGGTTTTTGGACCTTGTTGGTTTATCATTTTCCCCTTTCCCTCCCACCTTTTAAAAAATAACTGAAAGAAAGAAAGAAAGAAAGAAAGAAAGAAAGAAAGAAAGAAAGAAAGAAAGAAAGAAAGAAAGAAAGAAAGAAACCCATGTCCTATGTTGGAATCTGTAGAAGGAAAATGACCTTGATGCTTGTAGCATGTCTCCCTCCTCGCCTGCCCACCCCTTTTGTGATCCACTCTGGTTAGGATGGGACCTGTCCTTTGCCCATTGCTGGGGGCGGAATCTAGCTGTCATGTTGTTAGCCTGAGACTGTCTTGGTACCTTGTATTGGGATAGCCCAACTTGCAGGGATAAGAGGGAGACAATGTCCCATCAGGGGCTCATTCCCCCTATCCTTCCCAGAAGGCCTTGGCATTGGAAGATAGCCATGTGTGCAGATCGGACCAGACCCTGGCCCAGTTTAAATAGATGGGAGCTTGGCAGTGGGAGCTTGGCTTGGGAGATGGGTAGGATTTGACCCAGATTATCTTAGGTGTCCTCTTGAGACCTGTTTTCCTTTTTCATTCCCCTCTGTCTTGTTCTCAGTTTTGCTTGTGCATTTACCGCTGAAGAAAGGCGCCGGGTTGGTAGCTCTGGGGACTGGAGTCCTCTCCCCAGAGAACAGAAAGCAGCCGGGCTGGCTGCCATCACACCATCCCTGGCCTGAGCAAACTACGGGTAGGGTTGAAAAGGGGCCTTCAGCCTCTCTAGCTCATTTGGCCCTTGGCACTTACGTCAAAGGGTCTGATTAACGCTGGTGTCCGTAGCTCTGCTAGGCTGGTGTCTGCTGGAGACCTGACAAATTGCCCGAACTGCAGGGCAGTGCCAAGCTGGGCTGAGTTTGAACTGGTGACAGAGAGCCCCGGGCAGGAATTTGGAGAGCACCGAGCTAAGTGGGGCAGGGACAAAACTCATTTCCCGCATCATCATTCCCTGGAGCTGCCCCGCCCCACTTCTTCCGCCATTCACTAGAGCTATACTGGCCATGGGGGAAATATTCCTGGAGCAACAAACATATCTGGGGCCTCAGTTTTTGGATGGCCAACCCGAGTCCCCTAAAAAGGCTCCGATTCTCAGGGTGCTCGGCACTCTCTGAAAATCAGGATCCCCTAAGGGGTCTCAGGCTGAGCACCCAAATCACTAGTCACTTCTGAAAATCTTGGCCTGTCTGGCTGTCTATCCAGCCCCATACACACTGGCTGGCTGTCTTTCCAGCCCCATACACACCGTCTGTCTGTCTGTCTATCTAGCCCCCCACACGCACACTTGATCATCTGTCTGAAGAATGAAGGGCATGTTCCCGGGAAGAGGATCAGGGCCAGAATCAGAGGCCAGAATGGGTTGAATCCAGTGAAACACTCCCACCCTCTCTCTTTCCATCTTCCTCTCCCTCCGGTTTTGTTTTAGAGAAACAGTTGCTTTTTTGTCCATGAGGACAGAGCCTCCTTAGGTTGCCCTTAATCTCCCCTTTGTCCCGGTCGCTGTGTCTTTAATCCCGCTTGGCTGTTGCGGGGTGAGTATGTGGGCTTGTTAATGAAACTCTCTGAAGCAGAGTGTATTAAAGGGCTGGGTGGCAGCACCATGCCGAGGGGGCAGCGCCAATCCCTTAAGACTTCATTGTCTCCCCGGTATTTGCCTCCAGCTTCCGTGTGATCTCGTCCTCGCCGCTTTTGAAAGTATCCGGCAAAGGGGCGTTGCCATTCCAAGCGCGGGAGGGGGCAGCTCTGGTGGAACGAGGCAGCATCCTTGGGCCCTGTTCACTTCTTCAGGGGCAGGGCGGGCGTTCGTGGGGAGAGGCTTGTCCCATAATAGAACAGCGGGGGAACCATCTCCAGTCAATGATATTATGAGAGCAGGATTGAAATGGATGCTGGGCCAAGGTCCAGGGCTTGCTATATCCTGAGAATCGGCAGGGCAACAAACCAGTGTTTTCTGCTGTTACAGCCCTGGGAACTGCCGCTGACTTGGGGCCTGATCCAAAGATTTTTGGATGAGGCCCTTGGTGCATCTGGGAATTGACCTACCCACTCTGTGCCTCAGTTTCCCTATCTAGGAAATGGGGATGAAAGGAAAGTGCTTTGAGCTCTTCGGCTCACAGGGGCTATGTATGTGCAAAGTATTGTGGGCCGCCAGCTGCTAAAATTGTGTAGGGTGAAAGGCCAGCTGGGAATCAGAATGGCATGGCTTTTCATGTCTCACAATCCTCCAGGGCTAGCAGCGCATTGGCGGCCCCAGAACACCTATTTCCAGGTGTTGGCTAGTGATCGGGAAGAAGAAACTTCTGTCAGAGCAGCGGGGGCTCAGGGAAAGGTGGCTGCTTTGCACACTGCTCGAAATGACCAAGGTCCTTTGTGCGAGTGAAACCCAGCCCCTGTGCATTGCAGGATTGGGGTCCAAGAGGATGGGGCACCAGGCTGGTCGGGGTCTGTCTCTCCTCCTCCAGCGCCACCCACACTCTGAGAGTTACCACCTGCTGATCTCTGTCCGAGTGACCCACCAGGACCTGCAGGGAGCAATGTAGAAACGGCCTTTCCAACTCACCAAACGGCCACAGCAACTGGACGGCAAGCGACGGCACCCGGAGGCAGCAGAATCATTGTGTTGGCCCTGAGGAGGCGTCGGTTCAAATCCTGCCTTTGCCATTTACCTGCTGGGTGACCTTCAGCAAGGCTCTCTGCTTCATCTTAGACTCCCACCTTCTGTCTGTCTTGTCGACTTAGGCCGCAGGGCCTGGATCCTCCAATGCATTTAGACACCTCACTTCCATTGATTTCAATGGCGCTTAATGACCTTGGCAGAGGTGGACCTGTGGAAAAGGGGCTGTCCCTTTGGCACAGCTGCAAGGTGCCCAGCCTCAGAGGCAGCCTTTAGGCCCTGCTATAATATAAATCGTCCACATTCTGCTGACACTCCCTGAGCTGCTGTGTTATTGGGAAGGGGACGGCACTGGCTCTGCCTGCCATTGCTAGGCACCGAGGGCCGGGGTCCCGTGACTAACAGCTTCTTCGCACAGGGTTAACCCGCCAGATTTCTTCTGTCTCCTCCTTCCCCAGGGCTCTTCCACCATCTCGGGGAGTCAACGCCATAGTCAGTCGCTGGCAGAGAGCGACTGACGTGCTGGAGATGTGCAGAGCTGGAGGGGGACTGGGGCCCGGGGCCCATCAATAAATGCCTGATCCATTGCAGTCAGGGGCAGGGGCCCTGGAACACTTTTAATAGTGGGGGGGCAGAAAGCCAGCCCGCTTCCCCCTTCCTCACTTGCCCCCAGAGCGGAGTCCAGGAGCAGGGCTGTGTCTCCAGGAGGGGCGGGGGGACACGGACAGGGGTAAGGGGCCCGAGGCTGGGACCACATCTGGGGGTAGGCACAGGGCCCACAGCTGGGACCCTGGAGGGGGTGGGGGACAGCAATGGAGCCCCGGGCGCAGGCCGGCTGCAGAGCCCAGCGTAAAACCTGGGGGTGCTGCAGCACCTCCCGCACCCCTAGTTCCCGCACCTGTGATCAGGGGGCATCTTTCTACTGACTTCAGTGGCTCAGGCCCTAGGGGCAGATGACAGGTGTCTCAGAAGGGGGTGGAGGAGGGGTGTTTAAGGGAGGGACGAGTGGGTTGAATTACAAGCGATGGGATGAAATTAAGAAAGAGAGAAATCAAGGGGAGAGGGAAAAGTCCCAGCAGAGAGAACTGCACCGGAGCTGGACCGTGTCATTTTCAGCGTGAGGAGAAATACCCAGGCCGGCTCCGATCGAGCTAGTGCGGTGAAAATATGAAGTCTAGCCACGGTGGCGTGAGCAGCGGGAAGCGCTGAGCCCAGCCCCGGCCCAGAGCCTCGTACATAGTCAGGCGGCTAATCCTCCCACCGCCCACGCTGCTGCGGCTGCCTCTCTGGTTTTAGCCGAGCGGGAAACGGCACCTTCTAGGCCTAGTGTAGACGTACTCCGAGCTGTGGAGCAGTCCCCGTCCTTTACACTAGCCTGGATTAAACACCTGGGAAACGGCTCTTGGGCTCAGATATTGTTAGTGGCTTAAGAAAGCTTTTTCATCTCCAGTTTCTCTTGAATTTCAGAACATGGGCAAACTGGGAGGAGCCGAGCCCCCGGGAGAGGAAGGGTCACAACCCCTGACCTCTGAAATGACCATGCTTGTCCCTTTCTAGTTAGTAGATAATTATAGTCCTCTCCCTCCCCCCAAACACCACACCACACGGGGCAGAGAAGACCAAACTCATATGCGCCTGTCGGTTTGAATGAGAGGGGCTGGCAGGAGAGAGGGGAGGATGAGGCAGGTTTGCAGGATGGCCTGCAGGCTTATAGAGCCATCGCTGGAACAAACGCCGCTTGGAGAAATGGGAGCTGTCCAGGGCGTGGCAGGGTGAAAGGATATTAAAAACATTGGGCTTGGGTCTTTTTTCACTCGTATGATGGAGGAAGACAGCCTGAAAGGTTATTCTGGGTGGAGGGAGGTTGCTTTGTGTTCTGACATTGATTTATCTGGAGAAATATCCGAACCGTCAATTCTCCTCTTCCTTGGTTTTTGCTGGAGGTCTTCTGGAAGGTCTCGGAGATGTTTATTGTGACCTCTTTGCTTTAATTGATAGGGCCGGATGGTTGACTCTTTAACAGACGTGTCCTTTCTCCCAAGAGTTCATTAGGCATTAGAGTGAAATAGGTGGTCATGAAAACCAGACTTTTGAACATACCAATGAAAAATCCCTTCCCTCTCCCAGTGGCTCAAATTTCAGTGCTGTGTGATGTCTTAACTTCACTCACTAGCTCTCCTGATGTCTGCCAGGGCAGACCAGTCCCCAGCTTGGAATGTTAAAAAAAAAACAAAAAGGTCCAGGGAAAAAAACCCTCCTGTTCTGATACAAACACCTAAAGAAGCCCAGTAGGGCACCTGGCTTCTGGGCGGGATTTGGCCACACAGAGCAGACTCTGGCAATTTCCCCTGTACAATCAAGTACGGAAACCCCTCCTGGCAAGGGTATGACAAGTTACAAAAGGCACATTGCTGGGGGATGAGACAGATGTGGAGTGCTAATGGGGTGCAGTTTTGCTTCAAGTCCAGCCAAGGTCAGCGAGGACTGGAAGACAGTCATTGCTCCAGGTGTAATAAGTTGGGTGGTGCTCAGGTCTTGATCATCACAAAATGTATCTGCCCTGTCATCGGTTTCAGCACCGGGGCCTAGGAGTGGATGATCAGCGGGCCAGGAAAACCGTTCTCTCTCTCCCAGTCAGGCTGGCGGTGGGACACTTGGCTCCGTGAGTGAGCAGGTGATCTGAGTCAGCCAGGTGCCATTTGCCCCTGCTCCGTTTACGTGGAAACCAGCCACATCTGTCAGTTGGGCTCTCAGCCTAACGCAGCGAATTCAGACGGGGCGTAAGCAGGTGCACTGAAGTCCAGGGAGGCGGTGCAGACAAGCAAAGGAGGAAATGTCTCCCGCTGTTGTGGGAGGAGAATGCACTGTGCCTAGCTTGGGTAGTAATTATCTATGGCCCACACAGATCTGCTGACCAGCCTCTGGGAGCATAGAAACACCTTTTATTGGACCAGCCATAATGGGGCTCAATAGGGGCAGATCCTTAATGCCCTTCTGGTTAGTAAGCCACCCCCAGGAATGCTTTGAGAATTCAAGGTCGGGTGGAGGGAGGATTGGCCTGTGGAACTCATGGCCACAGGAGGTCACCAAGGGCAAGAGCTTAGTAGGATTCCGAAAGGGACTGGAGACATTTTTATGGAGGAGAGGAACCTCCGGAGTTATAGTAGTAGGGATTTAAAACACCCAAGGGTTTTGGAAGGGATAAACCCTAATACTTCAGGGCTTAAGCCAACTGCTGTGTAACAGAAGCTAAGAGGCACCTTTCCCCTGGGGCAAGTCGTCCCAGAACTGCCCACTGCAGAGATTCCTGCACCTGCCTCTGAAGCAGCTGGCAGTGAGCGGATACTGCTCTGATCCTGTATAGCAGTGCCTAGATTCCCCGAACTCCATCGGGATTAGCAGGAGTCGTTAGCCCCTTCCTAGCAGGAGGGGTTGTCCAAGGCGTTCAGAGATGGGCACTAGTGATGCAAACGTACAACGGAGCCTTTCTTAGCAGCCGTGCCCAGCAAGCTGGGCTGTATGCATCTCACTGCTAGCGACTTGCACCCGTCCCTAACCTCCTAACTTTCCCACTGGTTCTCCTGGCTCCTTAAACGGGAAACACCTTCTCTGATTCGCAGAGAGAATCCGTATTCTGCCAGCGCTTCCCACCTGCTCAAACTCATCCACCCGTCTCACTCAGGGAAATGAATTTGGGCCCCTGCTGGGGCTGGGCCCACAAGGTCTGTGAGTCTCCCGGGCTGGGTAGGCCAGTGGAGAGCACAGCTGCGTAAGGGAGAGTGTGTGTGTGTTTGGGTGGGGGGGTTATACTGCACAGTGGGTGAGTGTTAGCTAGACAGCCCTCGTCTGCCTGGGTCTGTGGGGGTTTCAGATAGAACCAGGTGGCTTCCCCCTTCTCTGCTCATACCATATTCCTAGTGTCACCATTAAGGGAATGTAGCAGCTGCCTCTGGTCTTTGCATGCAACATGCACCCAGCCCTTCTGTCGGTTTACGCGTGACTGCTCGAGTTCTGGCTGCCTGATACACACTCCAGGTGCATTGACACCAACACACGCACTGACCCACATGCACACACAACCGCCATAGGCGAGCGCGAGTCTGTGTAGCCTGGGTGTCACACACCACCAGGGCAGCTTAGCATTACAACTGGTCAGAAAATGGCTTTTCTGTCTTGCAAAAAAAATTGAGCTTTGACATTGGGATGAAAAGCCACCGCTTTAAACACTTCTGTGAAACGAAATTCTGCTGAAAAAGTCGTCCTGGCTGCAATCGAAACGTTTTGTTTCGATGAGTTTGAAAGATTTCATTTGGCTTTTGACCTTTTTTAATTGTTGACATTTTTTCAATTTTGAAATGAAAAATCAACACTTTTTCTTCCAAAAATGTCATCTTGATATTTTCTCAGAACAGGTTTCTTTCCCATTTTTAAATGAAATTGCATTGAAAGTGATAATGTTTTGCACACACACAAAAATCAGTTTAATTGGAAAGGCATCTTCCAATGAAATATTGCAAAAAAGATATCCAGCCAGTCGTTCTGAGCATCCACTTCCTACTCTGCACCGATGACACAAGCCGTGGAAAATGAGGCACTTCCTCTTATGATCTCATTAACACACACAGGCTCTGATCAGGGCCCTACTGCGCCAGGCGCTGTACATACATAACCAGAAATGTCCCTGCCACCCAGAGCTTTCACACGCCAACATGCCGTTCTCATGTATCCCCCGTACGTGCTCACAGACGCTCACACTTACATGCCACTTTCATCTCTGCTTGAGCTACCGCAGCTGGAGACTGTTGAGGTCGGAGAGTGACCCAAGCCAACAATTCCAGAGCCTAGTCCCTCTTCAAACTCCCCCACGCGCTTGTACCTCGCCGCCCCCTGCTTTATAGACACATAGACTTTAAGCTTAGAAGGGACCATCTAGTCTGACCTCCTGCACATCGCAGGCCACAGAACCTCACCCACCCACTCCTGTTTGGAGGAGCGCTTCTCCCAAGCAACAAGAGGTCCAGGTCCAGGGCACCGAGAAAAGCTGGTGACTTCACATCCTCCATTGCAGCTTAAACCTCCCTAGCGTTCCAGGGGACCTGGGCAAGACGGCTCTGCAGAGGGCTCTGCTGAATCACCCACGAAACCGGACGCAGAGAGAATCTGATTGCAGTTCTCTGGAGCCTGCCTTGCACCAGCTGAGCTCAGACCCTGCAGCCAGGGAAGGGGCCTGGTGGAAGAGGCTAGCTCACCGCCAGCTCGTGAGTTCAGCCAGCCTCCCGCTGGCCATGCTCCCTGCACATCGGGGGCAGCCAGCTCCATTTGGGGGTGAAGCAGGAGGGGAGCTGCAGCTGCAGAACGAGTTCACGCACCCCACTTTGCAGCTTCAAAGGCAGGAGGGACTCTGCAAGCTGTTCCCTCTCCAGCTGTTCCTCCATAGACAAGGCCTCTCCCCGCATCCCCCCCCCGGCCCGTAACTTGTCATCACTTTCCAGCAGACAGACCAGATGCTCCTCACAGGAGCTGGAGCAATCCCCAGCCGCAGCCTATTGTGGAGACTTTGATGTAGCCAGGCAAAAGGGCAGGAGGCGGGGGAAGGGGGAGGGGGTCGAGCTGGGCCAGACGGGGAGGATGGAGAAGGGGAGCTGCAGGGCTGGTTTTCAAGCCCCAGGGCTGAGGGCCTGGCTGAGCGAATGCAGCCCCGCTTGGGTCTCTTTCGTTATCTGCTGCCTGGGCCTTCGGCTTCTGCCGTGTCCGGAGAATGAGATCAGGATACCGGCTTGCTGGAGCCTTCACACATTCAGCAGGGCGCAGATGGACGGCTGCCCCTCCGGCAAGGGTCAGACCTTCGGGCTGCTCTAGAACTCCCCGACTCCGTGCTGGGCCAGCTACCCGGGTTGTTTCTGCCTTCCACGGCACCCGGTGGGGGGACCTCCTAGCAAGAAGTTAGGCAGGTCTTGTGGCTCAGGCACTGGGTGAAGGACACGGGAGAGCTGTATTCACTTGCTAGTGCTGCCCATCAATCCCTGTGTGGCCTTGGGCAAATCACTTAATCGCTCCCTGCCTCGGGTTCCCACCTGCGCAATGGGGAGAATGACTCTGCCTTGTCTGTTTCGATTGCCCTCTCATCCTCCCGTTGGCAGTGTCGGGGGAGCCAGGTCGAACCCAGGATCTTAGCGAGACAAGGTGGGAGAGGTAATCTTGTTCACTGGTCCAACTCCCATTGGTGAGAGATAAGCTTTTGAGCAACACCGAGCTCTTCGTAGACCAGGGCATGACCCCCCGCCCCGCGCCAAGTCCCACCTTGGGGCATTATATCCTGCATAAATTCTCCCTGCAGCGTCCATGGATTCGTCTTCACCCTGTCCTGAACAGCTGTGTAGTGTGGGACTGTGTGCTGCTCTACCCCAGGGCCAGCTGCATTTCACTGGCGGGTGAAGTGATTCCTGTACTGGAGAGGGCCCACTTGTCCTTACACCCCAGTGTTACAGGAGCATAACTCCACTGACTGAGTTAGCAGTTGCTCCTGAGTTACACCAGTCTAAGTGAGAAGAGAGTCGGACCCTTTGTCTGAACAGCACTTCAGCATCCCTTGGCATGAAAATCACTTTAGACACGTCACTTTTCTTCCCCGTAGTAACCCACCACTTCCGTACAGCTCATGGAAATGGCCTGGACAGTCCACCACAAGAATGATCTTTAGCCATCCGCTTACCATGTGATGTGCTAGGTCTTTGCAAACATTTATTAACCCACAAAACCCACTTGGGAGGCAGATATTATCCCAGGGCTCCTGTAGTCCTCCTTAACCTCTGCCCCTCTCCCCCCAGCAAAAAGTTTTGACGAAAAACTTTTTTGTCAAAAATTCCTGTTGAAAATTTTTGAGTTTTTGTCAAACCCCCTCCCCCCTGCAATGCGTTGGTTTCTGACAACTCCCAAAATTAAACCATTTTCAGTTTAAACCTCTCAAAAGTTGGCTTTTGGTTGCTGAAAATTGAAAAAAATCCATTTTGAGGCAGACTCAAAGAGCTTTAATGAAAATGAAACTTTTACCTGAAAAAAGCATTTCTGTTGTGCTAAAAAAAGCCTTTTTCTGCTCAAAAAAAAAAAAGCATTGATGGAAAATGTTCCACCAGAGGGGAGACAGCGGGGAAGAGCCATGGCTGCTGATTTGGGAGAGGGCCCAGTGTCTCACACGAGGCCCCGCAAATGGAGGTGCCTGGGGAGTAGGGGGTAAGCATGGGTCTCTCGCTGTCTCTTTTAAGCATCTCATGTTGTCGGCTGTGTTCGCTTGCAGACAGAGAGCTGCAGATCCTGAAGCGCACGGAGGGGGACCCCCGCAAGGATCACCCCAAGAAGCCCCCGCTGTCTGAGTCAGAGGGCAGCGCCTCCCCCAACAACTCCTCCGAGTTCCTCCCGCCGCTGCCGGACAACAGCAAGAACATCATCCCCGTCTACTGCTCTATCCTGGCCGCGGTGGTGGTGGGGCTCCTGGCCTATGTGGCTTTCAAATGGTACGTGTGGCCTGGCTCACTGGGCTGCTCCAGCTCTGGGGAGGGGGTGCCGGGAGAATCACCGCAGGGGGGTCACCGGTGCCGCTCAGCATAGGCCGGCTCCCATGCGGGGCACCAGCCAGCAAAGCAAGTGCTCTCCACAGCCACGCTGACTAGGCTGCCCTCCTGGGCTAGCTGACCCCCCCTTCTGGCCTGGCTGTTCCCCCTCCTGGGGGGACCCTTCATGTCTTACCCCGTTGGTGCCTAGCAAAGCCCTTTGGGTCCTGCCAGACATGGGCCCAAACCAGGACCCCAGCTCCAAACCCTGAGCTCTGGGGATGTTCCCGTCGGTCCCTAATGCTGTAATGGGCTAGAATCAGAACACCACACCCCCTGAAACTCTGGGGAAGTTCAGCTTTGGAGCCAAAGTCCAGCGCTTAGGCCCGTTTCTGTGAGGGTTGGGATCTTTCCCACTTTGCCCATTCCTCATGGTATGGACATTCATCTCCTCCTGCGCTTTGCATCCAGTTGCTCTCCTCAATATGCCTTCCACTCACCCGCAGGAGTCAGAGAAGTATCATTATCCCCATGTCACAGATGGGGAAACCAAGGCACAGAGAGTTGAAGTGACTAGTCCCAGGTCACACAGCAAGTCAGTGGCACAGCCAAAAAGAGAACTCAGGAGGCCTGACTCCCAGACCTGTGAGCTAACCACTTGACCATGCATCCCCTTCACACCTGAGCTCCCCGGGCTCTGATAAGACATACTGTATGAAAGCAATAGGAGGGACATCCAGCCAAGGGGCAGCACTTGTCTTATGGCAGGAAGGAGGAGAAAGATTATTGTCTAGGGGCTCAGCACAGGACTGGGAGCTGGAAACTCCTGGGTTTCTAACCCAGCCTCTGACACTGACTGCCTCTGTGACCTTGGGTGTGTCCCTTAGCCCTCCTCTGCTTTGCTTTCCTGGCTGGGATCTGGAGGTACCTCCTACCGTGCAGGGGGCAGGCAGGGCAGAGTGATGAACTGGGGGGTGTTTGTAAAGCGCTTTGAAGACGGAAGGCACAAAGTATTAGGAGGGTTTGGCTGGATTCAGTGGGCCAAGTGGATCCTGAGTGCATCTGCATTGAGGCCGCTGGGCCAAGTCCATTGCGGGTGCAGCGCAGCCAGGGATGACTCGGTCGCAGCCTGTTCCGGAGGGAGGGATTTGCCCTCCGGTCACCATGTCCTGCCCGCCGTGCACAAATGTTCAGCCGGGGAACTGGACGGGCAGAGCGTCGTTATTGCCTTCGGGGCAGAGCCGGCCCACAGAAGGGGCCGTGTCCCCTGCTGCATCGGGCATGCTGCTGGGGCCCAGCGGCTGAATAGGATTAAACCTCGTTTGGGGCGCCAGATTAGATCCGTCTCTCCCTCTGTATCTGGCCTCGGCTGGGGAGACCGGAGGAGTGGGCGGTAGATTAATGGGAACCCTGCTGAAAGGATTTCAAACCGCTGGCTGTTCTATTGGAAAGTGCAAAGCCAACCCCTGGCCGGCTCTCTTTGTGCCTGTGTTTGGGGATTTATTTCGTTCCGTGGTGTTTGAGCCGCCCTGCTCCCCTTCCCACTTGTTTACATTCTTTCTATTCCACTCACATTGAGAGACTCCAGAGCCGAGTGGGTCCCTCCTCCTCCCATATAGATCATAGACCCCATCCTGCCTCCTGCCATATAGTTCACAGCCCCCGTCCCTCCTCCTGCCATATAGATCATAGACCCCGTCCCTCCTCCTGCCATGTAGATCATAGACCCCCCCATCCCTCCTCCTGCCATATAGATCATAGGCCCCCCGTCCCTCCTCCTGCCATATAGATCATAGACCCCCCTGTCCCTCCTCCTGCCATGTAGATTATAGACCCTGTCCTGCCTCCTGCCATATAGATCATAGATCCCCCGTCGCTCCTCCTGCCATATAGATCACAGACCCCGTCCCACCTCCTGCCATATAGATCATAGACCCCCCCCGCCCCCTTCACTCACCCTGGCTTCCTTTCCCCAAGCCTCCCTCTGCGTGGTGAATCAGAGAGCATTCACTCGACAGACCCCCTTCCCCCCAGGATGTGAGGAGCACCCTGAGTACAGACCCACAGCTCCTTCTGCAAGCACTGGGGCCGGTGGCGATTTACACCACTTGTATTTGCCGGCATTCGGGACGTAGCAGATCTGAGTCCGATTCCCGGCTCTGCTCCACAGTCTGGGTGACCTTGGGCAAGTCACTTGAGCACCGAGGGCCACGTTCTGATGCCAGACTCAGCCGGAGCAGTATACATGTAGGCCCCCCACCGCAGGTCTGGGCCAGGACTCCATTGTGTTAGGTGCTGTACAAACACAGACCCAACACACAGTCCCTGCCCCAAACAGCGTTCTACGAGGCCTCTTCTACCTAGATATATTCCCCCCTTGCTGCCCACTGCCATGCACCCCCTGTTCTCCTCTCTGGTTAGCGGGTGCCTGGTCACTGGGGGCCAGTCCTGGGAGCTGCTGAATGTCTCACCTCCTGCTAGCACCAACAGGGAGGGCGGGGTGGGGCAGCACCTCCCAGGATTGGGCCCTGGCTGCCTACGGCTGTCTGTAGCACAGCAGTGTCCGGTTCCAGCCGAGCGTAGGGCCCTGGTTCGATTCTGAGGTCTATGGGGTGGGGAGCGTCTTTTGGTCCTGCATGTACAGCACCTGGCGCAGTGGGGCCCAGAGCCCGTCCGCCAGCCCTAGGCACTACCAGGGGGGGCGGTACGAACATAGTAAGAGACAGCCCCGCCCAAAGGGCCTAAACACACACAAGCTGAGGGAGGGGAAACAGGCAGAGAGCGAGTGGAGTGGCTCGTCTGAGGTCGCACAGCAGAGCCAGCGATAGAACCCAGGCATCCTGAGACCCAGGACCGCACCCTCTGCTGCCTCCTCGTGCCCTGTGAGACCTTTCACCAGTGCAAGACATATGCTCCCGTGCACAGACCGGCACTAAAGGACTAGCACTAGCCATGGGCATTTGGCCCAGCTCTCTGGCTGGGGACGGGAGGGTGGGGGGTGCAAGGTGCATCAAGCTGTTTCCAAACCGGGCTCCTCCATGCAAGGGCTGGGAGGATGGGGAGGAGGGCGGGACTGGAGAAAGGGATGGAGTGAGAGAGGCAGAGAGAAGCCGGAGAGGGAGGGTGAAAGAAGTGGAGGCTGGCTAGGGGCAGAGAGACATAGACGGCAGGAGGACCCCCGTCCTCCGCTCCAGCAGCCAGCCCCGGCTGAGCCATCTGTGCCGGGGGTCTGCAAGGGACCGGGCGGGGGGAATTATCCTGCAGTTTGGGAGCCCGCAGAGAAAGAGCGCAGCTGAGCCCGAAAGCCCTTCCCTGCCGAGGCTGCGTGCGCAGGACTGGGCCGGCTAAAACCCCACGGTCGGGGGCAAGCCAGGTGTTGCAACGGGGTCAGTCAAGCGTGGGCGCTCCGCTGAGAGGAGGCTAAACTCTGGGGGTGCGAAGGGGGCATATTAACTCCCCACGTGTGCACACAAGGATTCCACCCCCCACCCCCCCACGGCTAGCACGTTACTGAGCCCAGCCGCTCTCCCCCTTCCCCTGCTGCAGCTGGAACACCTGCAAGCAGAAGAAGCAGCTGGCCAAAGCCAGGGCTGGGGAGCTGGGGGCCTCCCCCGAGGGCGAGAAGCTGCACAGCGACAGCGGCGTCTTCCTCGACACGCACAGCCTGCAGGAGCACCACCCGCTCAACAAGGGTAAGGCCGTCTCAGCCGCGCCTCAGCAGGGCCACGCACCCCAGGGAGGGAGCCTCTTCCACGCACGGGCGTTCTTGGTAGCGTCCAGTCCCTTGGGGCGAGGGGCCTTGGCGGTTTCGGGGTTCCCCCAAGGCGTGTGAGCATTGGCGGTTTCTTTGTCCCCCAGGGATATGGTTACTGGTGGTTTCTATGTTCCCCCGGGGATGTGGGCACTGGTGGTTTCTGTGTCCCCCAGGGAGTATGATGGACCCGTTTCCAGGTTCCCCCCCTCCCACCCAGGAAGTCTGGGCCTTAGCAATTTCTGGGTCCGCCACAGTTGAAAATGTCCCTTGGGGACCAAACAGAGGCAGCATTTGGTCTACAGTCCACCCATGAGGAATCCCAAAGGAAGCTGGGACCACGCCATTGCAGATGGAGTGGCTGCTGTGGCAAAGTGGGCTGCCGGATAGACGCCCTTATGGGCCCCGAGGGTCCCCGCCCATAGGCGCCGACTCTGTGGGTGCTCCGAGGCTGGAGCACCCACAGGGAAAATTTGGTGGGTGCTCTGCACCCACCGGCAGCTCCCAACCCCGCTCCCCCGACCCCAGCTCATCTCTGCCTCCGCTCCACTCCGCCTCCTCTGCTGAGCGCACCACTGGGTCCTGCTTCTCCCCCCTCCCTCCCAGCACTTGCTCCGTGAAACAGCTGTTTCGCGTGGAAAGCCTGGGAGGGAGTGGGGAGGAGGAGGAACGCAGCGCGCTTGGGGAGGATGCGGGGCCGGGGCGGGGATTTGGGGAGGGATCCAATAGGGGCAGGGAGGGGTAGGGAGGGGCGGAGTTGGGGCGGGGTGGGGCACGAGCACCCACCGGCGCTGACAAAAGTTGGCACCTGTGTCCCCTCCCACTGTATAGCCTTAGTCTGGGGCCACCATCTCTCTGGGTGGGGAGGACAAAGTAGGGTCTGGCTGGTGCCGCTGCATAAATCAGCCAGAGAGGGCGCTGTGGGATGAATACAGGGACCCAGACCAGGAATGGAACCAGGCCGGGCGCTTATTTGGGTAGATAATGGGTTCGAGTGGCTCTTTTTGGAGCCCCCCGGGGCTAAAGATTGCAGCCTCTCTGGCTTTCTCACCCTGGGGGCCTGCTCCAGCCAACCTGCCACAGCAAGAGGTGCTCAGAGCTCTGAAATGTGGCAGGATTGGGTCCTAGCTCCTTAAAGGGAAGCCACAGCTATTACGGTTAGTTGTGTTACGCGCCAGTGTGGGCAGAAGAACAAATGGCTAGAAACTGGCCATCAACAGCGAGCAGCTCACTGGAGAAATGTTTCCTGCTTTCCCCCAAATTGTGGGATCCCGCCCCATCCTAAATGACCTCTGAAGGAGGCCTAGGCTGGGCGATATCAAGCCTGGACCAATGACAGGTTTAAGGGCTGTCATCCTGCATCTCTCGAGAGCTAGAAATGGAAGCTTTCCCCCACTGGAAAGGGTCAGTGTCCACTTTCCCATCAGAACGCCCAGGGCTTGCGGCTAAAGTCTCTAAGCAATTAAACCTTAAATGCCTGCCTCTGTGTGTTGGTTCATTTTAATACATGTTTCCCGCTGCCCTCCACACAGTTGGACCCAGTGGCCTAAGGTTGCCAACCCTCCTGGATTGGCCAGGAGTCTACCAGAATCGGCCTCCATGTCTCCCGGTGGCTATTGAAGGCAATCTGGGAGATTTTAATAGGTCATTAAAAGTCCGGTCTGTGGTGCTGCGGGGCTAAGGCAGGCTCCCTACCTGCCCTGGTGCTGCGTGGCTCCCAGAAGCGGATGGCATGTCCGGCTCCTAGGTGCAGGGGCAGTCAGGGGATATCCACGCACTGCCCCTGCCCCAAGCGCTGACTCCACAGCTCCCATTGGCAGGGAATGTGACCACTGGGAGCGGTGGAGGCGGTGACTGCAGGCAGGGGCAGCACACAGAGACACCTGGCTGCCCCTGAGCCTAGGAGCCGAACATGCCGGTCACTAGGAGCCACGCGAGGTAAGCGCTGGCTAGCCAGAGCCCACAGCCCTCCCCCTCTCCCACACCCCAACCCCCTGCGCCAGCCCTGAGCCCGGTCCCACACCCAAACTCCCTCTTGGAGCCCACACTACGAACCTCCCCCCTGCACTCCTGCTCCAGCCCTGAGCCCCGTCCCACACCCTGAACCCCCTCCTCCACCCCAATCTCCAGCCCTGAGCCCCCTCCTGCACTCCAACCCCCTTGGCCCCAGCCTGGAGCCCCCTCCTGCACTCCAAACCCCTCATCCCCGGCTCCACCCCAGAGCCTGCACCCCCAGCTGGAGCCCTCGCCTCCTCCCGCACCCCAACTTCCTGCCCCAGCCCAGTGAAAGTGAGCGCTGGAGGGAGCGGGGGATGGAGTGAGCAGGGGTGGTTTCTCAGGGAAGGGGCGGGGCAGGAGGCGGGGCAAGGGTGTTTGGGTTTGTGTGATTAGAAACTTGGCAACCCTACAGTGGCCATGTGTGCTTTTGAAAACCCAGCCCCTCGTTTTGGTCCCTAAATGGAACCCGATCCCGTTGGAGCAAAGGGATGCAAAACCCCACCCGTAAAACAGTCCAGGTTTCACCGTTGAGCACTTTCCATTCGTTACCAGGCGTAATACAAAGCTGGGGGGATTGTTAAACAGCCCCCGGAAATGCTGGCCAGCAGCTTGGGCCAGGGAGTGGAGAACACTGTACCCCCCGCCCCCCGAAACTCCAGGGTGATTATTGGCGACGCGCACTTGACCTATGCCACCAGTGCACTGCGAACGGCCATTCTGTGACCAGCCCCGGGAAGCACTCCGGGAAAGGCGGCTTTAATGCCGAACGTGGGACAGGCTCTCTTTGGTGATTCAGCCACGAGACGTGGCCCCCTTTGGCATCCAGGGTGACGACTCAAAGCGGGAGGGGCATGCACCGAATCCCCAGGACCGCTTCCTCCAGCACCGGGAGGTCTCGTAGCCGAGCACTGCTCGGCTTAGAGCATCAGACACAACCCGGGGCATCGTGTGCTGGGACCTGCCGGGGCAGTGCCTGGAACAGGAGGGCGATGGCTTCTCTTCAGGTAGCGCTTGTGTAAGGATGCAGGGCTAACGCCGGCTCCCTCGCGCGTCCTGGCCCTGACTCTCTCTCTGCCTGTCCCTTCGCAGCGCACAAGGCTGAGCCCCGGCTGTACAGCGCCCTGCCACCCCCCAAGCAGGAGGAGGTGGAGCAGCTGCTGGAGAGCTCCAGCCACGGCAAAGACTGGCGCTGCCTGGCCAGCCAGCTGGGCTACGAGGAAGAGGCCATCGACACCTTCGGCCGGGGCGAAGCCCCCGCCCACACCCTTCTCTCCGACTGGTCCGCCAAGGAGGGGGCCACGCTGGAGGCCCTGTGCGCAGCCCTGGCCGGCATCGAGCGGCCGGACGTGGTGGAGAACTTGACCGGCCCCACTGAGGCCAGCTCAGTGGTGTAATGGCAGGGGCAAGCCAGCAGGGGGACGCGCCCCCACGCGAGAACGGGACTCGCCAGGAATTTTAAATGGCAACAAAAAAGAAAAGGGGGGAGGGGAACAAATTTTGTTAATTATAAGGGAACTTTAAAAAAAAAAAAGCAACGAAACAAACAAAAAAAGCCATGGAGCAGCGGCCTTTGGAGGGACCAGGTGGCGCACCATGATGTGACTGGCATGTGAGCCCAGCGTCCCCTACCGGCGGCGACCGGACCTGCGGGTACCACACGCTGTCCCCTGTCGGTGGCCATCGGGCCTGCGGGTACCACATGCTGTGGCAACAGGGGAGCTATGCCTTAATATTAGGGCAGCCTCTTTAGCACCAATGGACGGGACCTGGGATTCTGGGGCCAAAGGCTCTGGGTCCTCTCCCCGCTTGACCATGGGCTTGGGAGAGAGCCAGCCCCTGAGGCGAGCGGGTGGGTGATGCCTCACAGCCTGGCAGGGAGAGAGGCTGGCGTTGCTGGAGAGGGAGGGGAGTTTGTGGGGATGGGTTCTCTGCCCCTTTGACTCTGTCCCGTCTGGCCTAGTGCAGCTCCCGCCTTGTCATGTGGTTTCCTTCCGTCACGTGGCCATTGTAACCCCTGGGGATTAACCATGGGCTTTCCCCTTCCCTGTGCGCCGTCTGGAAGAGCCCTCAGCCATACGGGGAGCCTGTGGACCCTGACCTGCCAGGGCCAAGCCATTCACCCTCCCCATGCCTAGGGCTTGCTTGCAAAGGACGGTTCCCAGAATCCTTTAGGGTGCTGCCCTTGGGGTGGGGCCTCATGGACATTGCCTGTAGTCCTTTTAGGGGTTCAGCCCTTTGCCCTTGGGCCCAGTGGCATATGGGGACTTCCAAGTGACCCAGCAACCTCCCTTCAGCCAGAAACCAGAGAGGGAACGGGGGAGGGAGAACCAGCCGGCTGCTCCTTTGACCCTGTGGGCCCCCGACAGCACTGCCGGTGATCCCCCTGCCATGGGATTCAGGACCCCGATGCTGGGAAGTGCTGGCTGAGCCTGGCACTAGGCACAGGCCATTATAGTTAGGCCTTTGCCCCAAGGTGGAAAGATCATGCCGTGTCCCCTGCCCCACAGAATGCCTGTTGGGGTGGCCATGCCAGCCTGCCCCTGGCGGGTCACCACCTGCCTGCCTGTGTCCCGAACTGTGCTCTGTGACTGCCCTCTGCTGAGCTGCTTGGCATGCTGCCCCGGGTCCCGGCTGCCCCCAGCACCAACCGCCGGAGCCTCAGCCCGGCCAGCTGGAGCGGCCGCAAGCGCCACGTGTGCTTGCCGAGCTGGGCCGTTTCGGCGCAGCAGACGGAAGGAGCTGATGGCCCCCCTGCCCATGGGGCAGCTGGGGGCAGAGCTCCCATCGCTGATGGAGGCCTGTGGTCAGCCCTGGCTCCACAAATGATTCCCCTACAATAAGACCTTCTCCCTGCCCCTGCACTGGAGGAATGAAACCAACCCCCCACCCGCCCCCAGGTCTGCAACGCTTGGCAAAGTGTTTCCGCGTGAGCCCAGCGGTGCTGAACCGCCGCGGGAGAGCAGGCTGCAGAGCGGCACCTCGCCGGTGAATGGAACCAGCCTGCCAGAGCAACCATGGCCCCAAAAGCTCACCAAGTCCCCCACCGGCTGGACCTCCTTAGCCTTAATTTCCTGGGCTCAGCTCGTGGCCAGAGGCTGGCTGAGTCGGTGCGAGCCTGGCTCCTGCTAGTGACTGTAATAGGCTGCTGGGGCCAGACTGCTGTACCCCAAGAAGTAGCTGCCCCTCTGTTGGGTGCAGCAGGTCCTCAGGTCAATCCCTCGTGAGAGCCCTGCTACGATCCCTGCTGGGCGTGCAATGGGCTCTTCCGGGTCAAGGTAACGGCAGACCGTGCCCTGTGTTATTGCTCTGCTGCGTACTTTGGAGAATTGGGGCAGGGAGGGTGTGGTCTCGTGGGGCGCCCCCCCCACAGGTGATCAGCTGCAGCAGGGCTGGTCTAATGGGACCTTCGGGAAGGGCTAAGTAGCACGGGAACGCACATCAGCTTTAGCCTGTGAGCTACGGGCTCCTCCTCCTTTTCTTCTTCGTTTTAGGACGGTTTTTGCTGTACTTGACTTCTCTGCCTGCTCTAGTGTATTGTTCGGCCTCTCGTTGTGTATGACTCTGCCGTGTCGGAGGACATGAGTGTAATGCTCACGTGTTACAAACCAATTGCATTAAACGCGCGTCGGTGGAGCTGTGGCCTTTGGGAGGTGGGCTCCTGGGCAGGGGAGTGGGTGAGTAGGCGTAGCCAGCACGCCGAGCCAATGAAACACGAGGCATGACGTCAAGAGCAAGGAGCCCAGTCACCAGCCAGGATCAGACCAGTGGCCCAGCTAGGCCAGCACCAGATGCTTCAGGAAAAGGTGTCTGAAGCCCTGGAGGAGGCAGTTATGGAATAACCTGTGCCCAAGGAACTTTTCCTCCTGACCCTGCATAGGTGCCGTTGGTTTAAGACCTGAAGCTTGAGCATGAAAGCGCCCCCCCCCCCTCCCCCTGGGTGAGTCCAACCAGTGACAGGCTCCTCCCATGGGAACGCTTTTGCGCTATGGGATGGCACGTGGCCTGGAGGTGTGGCTGAGTCGGTGACCCACATGGCCCTTGCTGAGGAGGCGTTGCGTGTACACACAAACCCAGCATTTAGCTTTTGTAAAGGCTGCCCCTCCCCCCTCCAACTTTCTAGGTGGCAGCTGGCAGGGGGACAAGATGCTCGGGTTTGCTGGCATGGTCCTGGTGCTGCAGGAGCAGACTGGTGCCCTGGCCTGGTTGCACTGGGCTCTAATGGTAACTGCTGCCCATGTGCCAGCACCCCACTGCCCACAGCGCCTCCCCCAGGCAGCCAGATGATGCTGCTTCCCCGGTCCCTGCAGCCGCTTCCATCCCAGCTGTGCAGCGGGGAGCCGACCGGGGGCCACTTGTGAGCCTGAATGGGAGCAGCAAGCCCTGGCTGCCCGCGCCCCATCGGCAGCTCCCCCAACACACAGCCCTGCCACATGCCAGCCTCCCTCCTGATGCTGGGAACATGGCCAGGATGCCGTGGACTCGGGCCCCAAAGGCAGCAGCTGGTGGGCCAGGCTCAGTCCCGCCACACCCTGCTGGGGGCCTTGCACACTGGCTCGCCCATCAGCCCCCAGCACACTGACCACCCCCACCACCCGGGAGCTAGGCTTTAGATGTGCCTGTGATGACCCCTTGACCTTGGGCACACAATAAACAACCACTAGGTGGGGCCGCGGCAGGGCCTCCCCTGGGTGCAGGGCAGGTGCCAGGGGCCTCCCCTGGTTGTGGTTGGGGCCAGGGGCCCCTGCCCCGGCTGCAGGTTGCCATCCCTGCTAGGGGTGTCCCTGGGTGCAGGCAGGCAGCTGAGCTGAGGGTGCTCCCAGGCCCACCGTCCCCTGGCACAGGTACCATGCTGATGGAAGCAGGCAGGGCCGCTGCCCAGGTCCCCATCCCTATTTGCCCTTCCTCCTGCCTGGCGAGGCTGCCAGCGTTCCCGGGTCCAGCTGCTGCTGCGGGCTGGGCTGACAGAGCAGGACTGGAAGCCCCCGTCGCTGGCGGGGTACCCTGGGGGGATGGGGTTCCGCCCTCATGGTCACGGGACCAAGGACTGCGCTGGCCTAATCAGCTCACCGCGGCTCCAGCTTCCACAGGGTAAGAGCTCAGCAGTGGCCCCCGGAGCCCCCTTACCTGAGTCACTGACCAGGAGGGTGCCGCAAGGGGCATGTTGCTTATTACAGATGAGCCGTAAAACCAAGGCCCTGCTTGGGCTGAGTGAGGATGTCCTGGCATGTGCCCTAGGATCATCCCCAGCCACCTTCCACTGTTGGTCACTAGCTTCTGCCTCAAATTGCCCCAGGAGCCTAGTTATGTCCAATAGCACCTGTTCCTAGAGAATAACAGCCTGCTACTACAGCTGGCTGATGGAGTCAGTCCGTCAGCTCACCTGGTGAGGTGAAGGGCCTGGATCCAAACCCTGGTGCTGACCCAAACACCAAGGGCAGTGGTGGGTTGGGGGGGCGGGATTGTTACCCACACTTTAAGGGGGTGCCCTGTCTAGGATCCCCCTGGGGAAGCTTCCCCACTCAAGCAGCTGGCCTGCCCATCCTCGTTCAGCAGCTGGTGGTGGCTCTGGCAGGGGTTTCGTGCCCCGGGCTAGCTGGGGAAGAGCGTCACTGAGGGATGCAGCAGCTCCAACGGTCCATGTGGCTTCCCCATGACAGACCCGGCCCCAGTTCCTGTCCCAGTGGCCCTGCACTTCGGGGAAAGCTCTCAGGGCAGGTCCCATATGGGGCCGTGGAACGTGAAGGCAGCAGGGGATGGTAACGGGGCTAATTCCCCAGGCCCCAGAGGCTGGGCAACAACTGCTTCTCCTGTGTCCTGACCCCTGGGTACAACAGCCCCAGCGAAGAAGCCCCTGTGCCCACACGGGGGCCGTGCGTTGGGGGGCTTGCGAAGAGCCCAGCTGTGGAACTGGAGGTGCAGTATAGGCTGGCACAGGGGCAGGTCTTCACCCAAGGACCCTTCCCCAGGAGCATTCACGGCTCCCCCGTCCAGAAAACACGCAGGGCTCGTGCCCCGCTGGGTGGAGCCTACTGCACCCCCGTGCGCTATGGGGTGGGTTCCAATAGCACAGCGGGCCTGGATGTGCTAGGCGCTGTCCTGAACCTAGGCAGAGCCCAGCCCTGCCCTGAGACGCTCACAGTCCAACTAGAGAAAAGCTGGAGAGGGGAAATGGGCCAGAGATGGGGCCTTGCCCGGGAGGTGCAGCAGCTCAGCCTCTGGTGCTAGGCCTGGGGCTAGAAGCAGGTCTCCCAAGGCACAGTGCATTTCTCTACCCACTGGGCTACCCTGCCCCTAACCCGCCCTCCCTGCCTTTCTGCTAGGGCACAGGCTCTTGCTGGAGCATGCAGGCGCCCAGCCCGCAGAGCCAGGCCTGGCCGGCTGCTCTGCATGCCCCGCACGGGCCTGTGAGCTCGCGCTGCGAACATGCCTGCTGCCCGGGGCTGGCCGATCCACGGGACGACGCTGAGCAGCTGATGCTCATGGAAGCCAGGCTGGGAAACTGGATCCCAGAAGGAATGGCAAGGGGTGGGGGCGGGGCAGGACCGGGAGAGTCTCTGCCCTTGAAAGTCAGCCAGGGCCGCTGTTGCGGCCAAGAGGAACAGAGATTTCCAGAGCCCCTGGAACTGCGTTACACGCTTAACAAAACACACAGGGACCTCTCACCTAGCACTGTTATGCAGCCACCTCTGGGGTGTGACATGGCAGCTATTTAGCAGCTCCCTACAACAGCAATGCAGCCACCGCAGGGTGGGGCGGGGGGACACAGCAGTTGTTTAATGCTCCAGGAGGTTACAGTGGAGGGGAGGCCCCATGGCACACGGGGTTACATTACACCTCTAGGCAGGATCGTGTTGCTTACAAAGGCAGCAGAGGCATCCGGCAACCGCCCACAGCTGAGAAGGTGCAGACAGGCCTGATGCTTAAGGCTGGGAAAAGCTTGATTCCACCAGCCCCGCAAAGAGGCTGGCTGGGGAAATATGCTGCTGGGGTGTGATCCAAACCCAGTGGGAGTCTTCCCAGCGACTTCAAGGGGCTGGGAAGCAGGCCCCCTTTGTCTACTGACGATGGGGCAGGGCGGGAATGAACAGGGGACTGGCGCGGATGCCTGCCCGATCAAACCCAGCCGTGGCTGGACGCTCTGCCCCCCACCAGCCGGGAGCTCTGCCCAGCTCAGAGGGCCAGGGGCCGTCTCTGCTCTGCTGACAGTCTGATGCCAAGTGAGCTGGGTGCCTGGCCGGTGTGGCAGTGGACGACGTGGGGGAGGCTTGCGGCATTATCCAGCCAGCCCCCACGAAGGGCGGGAGTCGGCCTGCGTGCTGCAGCGATAACTGAGCTGCACAGGGCCATGGCTGCTCTCCCGCGGCCGTCAGCAGCTTCACGGCACCGTTGAAGCGCAGGAAGCCCTGAGGGGCTCCACCTGGATCCCCACTCCCCTCCCGCCTCTTTGCTGAGCGCCAAGGTGGCTGTGAGCCACGAGAATCTCCCTTCACAGAGGCCCGAGCCTCCGGCCCTTTCGCTCTGGGCCCCCCCTCCTGGAAGGGGCCAGGCACCCGCCGTGCTCACGGGCTGGCGGGAGTTGAAGGCGCCAGGCTTCGGAGGAGGAGCGACCGAGCGTCTGCCCCAGGCCCGGCCGTCACAGAGCGAAGCCGCTCGGCCTCAGTCCTGCAGCCGCGCTCAGAGGAACGGCACTAGCTGGGGCCAGCCCACGCCAAGGCCGCAGGCCTGTTAGCTGGGGCATGCAGGCGCGTGGCTCAGCTGCACCCGGCTGTGAGCGGGAAGGGGCACCAGACCCGGGTTAGCTGCGGGACACGACTGGCGGGTCAGCGATGCTCTGGGCAGCGGAAGTGATGCTGTAGCGCGGCTGCAGACTCCCGGGGAGCCCATCCAAATGGCAACCCCTCCCGGCCAGTCCCAGCCAGAGCAGAAGTCAGGAAGCGTTGAGCTCCGCTCCCAGCTTGGACAGCAACCCGCTGGGGGTCACAGAGTCCATTGTCATCGGGGGGGCGGGGGGGGGTACAACTCAGGCCTTCTGGCTCCAGGGCCTGCGCTCAGGTCACGAGGCCTGTGGGTCTCTGCAGCGTTAGCAGTAGCTAAGCGTCACCAGGCCCAACAGGATTTGAGAGGAGACTCGTGCTGGGTTGGAACAATCGCCCCGCGTCGACTCGGCCTCTCTTGCTATCTGCGCTCTTTGGAACAAGCACAGGGCCTGGGGAGGAGGAGTCACTAGGTGGCGCTGTTACACGGGCCCTCCCACTGTGCAGCCGCCGAGGAAATGGTCTGTTGGTGGTTTTGTGATGGGTGGTTTGGCAGGGAGCTCTTGCAAGCAGCAGGGAGTTTGTTCTCTGCCTCCATCTCTGTAACAGGGGCAGAGCTGCTTCCCGGGAACCGGGCACTGGTATTTGGGATGAGGTTCCTGAGCGAGGCGATTGCTTGTCTCGTTTGTGATCCCCATCTGTTCCAGGCCTGGGACGTAGAGTGTAAACAGAGAAGTTGCATGGGGAAACTAACGCTCCAGGCCATGCCATCTGCTGCCGTGCGGCCGAGGGGGCGGGGGGTGACAGGCTGTAGCTTGGTACCCTGGGATGGTGCGGCTGGTGGCCAGGGGCGTGGGGGGAATCGCGCTCTGCCTGCAAAGTCTCACATTTCCGAGTTAATCTGATGGGCCCGCTCTGTCCGTCACTGAGGATTAAGGCTCCCATCTGCCGTGCAGGAATCCCTTTCAAGAGTCCAGGAATGCCAGAGTATTTTATGCTGGGGCCTGTTTCTGAATTACAGGAGAATTGCTTTGGGGGAGGGACCAGATTCCTGGGGTGGGGAGGGATGGGTTGACAGGAGCAGGGGCTGGTGCTCCTGCCCCGAGCGGGGAGGTGGACTAGGTGAGGGGGTGCATGGCCCTGGTGGGGCTTGGAGGGGAATGTCCCTGAGGACAGAGGCTGGGGATGACTGGGCCTGAAGGGCACATCGATGGGGTTAGGAAGTCGGTGGCTGGACAGGGAAGGCTACAGGGTGGAGAGGGAGGCAATATGTTTGAGTGGTGGGAACCACTGCCCCCCCCCCCCATAGCCTTCAACCCACAAAGTGCCTCCGAATCAGGCTTCCTGCCCCTTTCTACCCTGCGTGTCCCTGAATCTCCTCCCTGCTGCTTCCCCGACAGCAGACTCAGCCTGGCCCGCTCTGCGCTGGGGCCAGGGTGGCTGTTTGCCAGCCCCTCTCCTTCCCCTGAGCTCCGCTTCCGTGCTCATGGCCCCGGCTCCTCTGGGGCGCGGAGCTGTTGCTGAGGGAGTGGCAGCAGTGAGGGATGGACTCCACTCGGAGGGGCGGCTGGGCCGCCGTCCGCACAGCCCGGGAGATCCAGGTGACTCGAGAGATGGGAACGGGCTACGGCGCATCGCACCACTGGGTTGCCTATTGCTGCCCGGCTCAGCCCAGACACGGCTCCCATCAACTGGGCCATTTGTGACGGGAGTTGGATGGGTCTGAGCCCGTCCCCACTGCCCGAGGAGCCACGAACCAGCAGGCCCAACCAAGGGACGAAGAATCAACCCTCCCCTGGAGGCAGGGCCTGCACGGTGCGGTAGCAAACCGCGCCCTGCTGCTGCGCAGACTGGATTTGTCCCGTGGCCGGCCAGAGGCCGTGAGCGGCTCAGGCTGTCCGTCCAGCGCACAGGAATTCAGAGGCACAGACGTGCCCGGGCATCTCCAGCTGGGAGCGTTCACAGGAGCCATGGAGCAGAGTCCCCCGCAGTGGACTCAGCACTGCCACCTTGTGGTCACAGCTGTGTCATTCGATCCAACGGCGTTCTCCTTCCAACCACCTTGTTTGATGGTTTGAACACCTGCTTGAAGAGCCCAGGCCCGGTCGCCCTGATAGTTGGGAGCTAAGTCACCAGTCACACTGTGCTGTCCTTGAGGAGCTCAGGGGACAACGCTTCACCTTCCGGGCCGCTCACTGCATAGAATTGTAGGACTGGAAGGGACCTCGAGAGGTCATCTAGTCCAGTCCCCTGCACTCAAGGCAGGACTAAGTATTAGACCATCCCAGAGAGGTGTTTGTCCAACCTGCTCTTAAAAGTCTCCAATGACTGAGACTCTACAACCTCCCTGGGCAATTTATTCCAGTGCTTAACCACCCTGCCAGTTAGGAAGTTTTTCCTAATGTCCAACCTAAACCGCCCTGGCTGCAATTTAAGCCCATTGCTTCTTATCCTCTCCTCAGAGGTTAAGGAGAACAATTCTTCTCCCTCCTCCTTGTAACAACCTTTTATGTACTTGAAAACCGTTATGTCCCATCTCAGCTGTCTCTTTTCCATACTAAACAAACCCAATTTTTTCAATCTTCCCTCACAGATGATGTTTTCTAGACTTTGAGTCATTTTTGTTGCTCTTCTCTGGACTTCCTCCAATTTGTCCACATCCTTCCTGAAATGTGATGCCCAGAACTGGACACAATACTCCAGTTGAGGCCTAATCAGTGTGGAGTAGAGCGGGAGAATTACTTCTCGTGTCTTGCTTACAACACTCCTGCTAATATATCCAGGAATGATGTTTGGGTTTTTTTTGTTTTTGCAACAGCGTTACACTGTTGACTCATATTTAGCTTGTGATCCGCTATTACCCCCAGATCCCTTTCAGCAGTTCTCCTTCCTAGGCAGTCATTTCCCAATTTGTGTGTGTGCAACTGATTGTTCCTTCCTAAATGGAGTACTTTGCATTTGTCCTTATTGAATTTCATCCTATTTACTTCAGACCATTTCTCCAGTTTGTCCAGATTGTTTTGAATTTTAATCCTATCCTCCAAAGCACTTGCAGCCCCTTCCAGCTTGGTATTGTCCACAAACTTTGTAAGTGTACTCTCTATGCCATTATCTAAATTATTGATGAAGATATTGAACAGAACCGGACCCAGAACTGATCCCTGCAGGACCCCACTCGTTATGTCCTTCCAGCATGGGTTGAGAGTTCAATCCTTGAGGGGGCCATTTAGGAATCTGGGGCAAAAAAAATTGGGGATTATGCCTGCTTTGAGCAGGGGGTTGGACGAGATGATCTCCTGAGGTCCCTTCCAACTCTGATAGTCTATGAGCATGACCGTGAACCACTGCTAACTAACTACTCTCTGGGAATGATTTTCCAACCAGTTATGCACCACCTTGTAGTAACTCCATCTCGGTTGCATTTCCCTAGTTTGTTTAGGAGAAGGTCATGAGAGATAGTAAGCTTTACTAAAGTCATCTGCAAGGATCATCGTCGTTCTCCACCATCCTGACCTTCCCCCAAGATCGAGAATCCAGTGACACAATGGGACAGGCGGCAGTGCTGGGGGCACAGGTGAGAGATTAAGAACTTCCATATGAAAAGAAAACTGAGGCGGTTTAATTTAGCAACGGGGCAGGGGGAAGGTACGCAGAATAACGAATGGGACAGAGGAGATCGATTGGGAACTTCCATGTACCCTCTCTTATAATACAAGATAGACAAAGATCTGTGGAATTGAAAGGCAGGCAAGTTTAAAACTGATCCAATGAAATAATTTTTAACACAACACATAATTAGCCTGTGGGACACCCTGCCACAGGATACAGACCTCAAGGGTTTAACAGTATTTCAATTTTCGCAGAATCCATGACACATACACCAAGAAGGGCCAAAGACCACCCATGTTACATGGCTGCTTTTTCCTTTGTTTTAGCTTTATTTTCCTGCTGGACCGCTGTACATTTCCACACTCCAGGAAGCAGGTTCTCATATCCGATGCCAAGGGAGAGCTCGAATACTGAGCAAAGAGAACAGCATTTGCCTCAAACCATTGCAGTGCCTGTGCTGGACCGGATCCAATGTAAAGCATTTAAGGATACTTAGGCCCTGATTCAGCAAAGCACATAAGCCTGTACTAAAAGTAAAGCATGTGCTTTGCCAGGTCAGGTCATCTGAAAGATGTTGTATGAAGTCAGATTCTCTTTTAATCCACAGAGGTGAATTCCTGCACCGATTGGAATTGCAGTCACAGTGATGATCTCTGCTTGCCTTAAGGCAAAACACTGACTCGCTGGCATGGAACTGGCTACGTGGGATGGTTAACAGAGATTTCCTTTTGTAGCTCAGCCCAGCAGGTTGGCAGCAAAGGGGCTCCCACCTCCAGGCGCAACACAAGCAAGTGAAGCTAAGACGTCCTTTTGTTGATCCTGTTTGGAATTTATAGAAACCATCTGGTGATGCCACTCAGCCAGAGCAAGGGACCTGGAAGATGGGATGGCCCTTGAACTAATGGGGCATTTGTTACTCTCTTCCAATGAAATGAAGCAAAGGGACTGATCCCCTTCCTGCAAGATAATGAGTAAGACCCACTAAACTCTCTGATAGCTGCTTACATTGGTTAAGGGGAAGACTGGTCTATAACATCAAGTTCATTCACAGGGGAGATGGCATGGTGTGGTGGATCAGGCACTGGACTGGGAGTCAGGAGACCTGGCTTCGCTTCTGACCTGCTGTGTCCCCGAGTCACTTCCTTTCCCATTCTGTTTTGGGGCAGGGACAGTCTCACTGTGTCTCACCCCCAGCACAATGGGGCCCTGATCACAGCCTTTGCATGCTACCACGAATACAAATCAGTTGAGATCAGAGTTGAGACCGAGGCAAATTTGAGTTTGGAATGAGGACAGCAAGAATCTGAGGTTCCAGAGGAAAAGAGCCAGTAGTGTATTCAACCCAGCTCTCTGTAAACGCAGAATTCTTCCTATGGGGTGTTTTCTAGTGTCAAACATTCCCGAGCAGTAGCTTTCTACTCCTCCCCATGGGTGGTGATTCCAGCCTCATACAGCTCACTGGTAAATCGTTCTGCCTGATACAGAACCCAAATCATTCCATCCCGCCCACTCCTGCCTCCCCAAACGAATCCTGCTCCCTCCTTGGCCTCGACAGCCTTGCCATTGTTGTGGTCACAACTTACACAGTTATCCGCACATGCTGCTGTCCCTCAGAAATCCACCCCTCGGCATTCTGATCCTATTCCTTGCCTTTGACTAAACTCCCTCTGTTTTGTCAGCACCTGTCTAGCAATCAGGAGCCCAGGCCGGAGTGCAGTATTCCAGGCTCACGGGCACTACTAAGGGGGCAGTGTATGGGCTTTGGAATCTCTGCTTGTATCCAGCCTCTCCCCTTCCCCTGGTGTGTAAGGACAGATGTGCAGTAGTCGTTTTGGGTCACGGGGTCCCTCACTCGCTAGATTGTGGCAGTCCACCCACCCTCACCCCCCACAAAAGTCAGTGGGAAATATAGAATATGAAAATGAGGCTACTTGGCTCAATGTTGCAGTCCGCGCAAGGTCCATGACTCCACTCCAAGGCAATGAATAGGTGGCTGTCTAAGGACAACAAGGTCGGGAGAGGCAGTGTGGTCTGAGGGAGGAGGCAATGGCCAGGATCTCAGGAGGCCTGGGTTTTAATTCCTGGTTCTGCCACCAAGTCACCACGAGACTGCGGAAAGTCAGTTACTCCGTGCCTCAGTTTCCCCATGTGCAAAACAGACTATGAGCCCCTGTTTTCTTTGTAAACACTTTGGGATCCTTGGATGAGAAGCACTAAGTGTTATCAATTGGTATGAAATCTATATCCTCTTTCAGCCTTGCTTACGAAGAAGCAAGTTGGCTCTCGGGGGTTTTCCACACTGCCACTGAAATATGCTGGCGGAGAAAGTGTAAGGCCATTTCAGGGCAAGTATTGCCAGTCATTTAAAAGCCGCAGGGCCGTCTTGCGGGCTCTCCTACACCGGCAGATACCTGTGCCAGCAGAGAAGTCCCTTTGCAGTCAGTGGGAAGTGTGAAGCTCCTTGCCACACAACAGTCACGAAAAAAGACTGGCCCAAGCACAAAATCCACTCCCCTTCGCCATGATGATCATGAAAAAACTCGTCTTCTTCTCCCAACTCTGCTGCTGTGCCAGTGTGATCTGGTGAAAAAGGCACCCGACTAGGAATCAGGAGAGCTGGGTTCTGTTCCTGGCTCCACACTGACCTGCCGCAAGGCAGAGCAGTGCCCTGTGCCCTTGTGGCCCTCCCATTCTTTATGTCTATTTCCACTGTAAGCTCTTTGGAGCAGGGACTGCCTGTCACTCGACAGAGCCTAGCACAGTGGGGTGGGATCTCGGTTGGGAGCACTCTACAGTAATAATTTTGTCCTCTCTTGGACATGAAGGAGACTCCAGTTACCAAGAAAAACTGAAGTCCCTGTAGTCGTCTCTGAACGCAACGGGCTGCTCTCAGATCAGTCACACCGCTGTCCAGTTACGTTCAGAAGGACAGAGAGCTCTTACCATTCCCCTTGCTTGGCTCACAAGTGACTTGCAGGCCAAATATATTCTTTCATTTCATTTCATTTTATTTTTTTTAAATTTTTTTTACATAAAAAGTTCAGTAAAAATTGGATAAAGTAAAATGATTTAAGCAGTAAAATCAATCTTATCAACATAGCACAAGGCCTGCCAGAAACCCAGAGGCAGCCTGTTCCTGAATATTTACATGATAACAGATTAACCTTGCAGGAGAACAAAAAAAACAAAACTATCCTTACAAAGTGTTCCCGTGATATCAGCACGTGTTGGGCTAAAAGCAAAAAAAAATTATCAATATATTCACATATACGTTAAAATATAATACAGATCTCGGGGACACAAGATGTGCGCATGGGTCAGTGCGCCTAACAGCACCGCCAGATTTGAGACCCGGGTTTGCCTGCAAAGAGGAAGAGGATGGAAGGAGCTGTCTCCACTCTGCCGCTCTGTGTCGCCCTCCTCACTCCCAAACAGTGGGCAACTGCTTCATTTCATACAGAAACGGATATTTCTGTCAAAGAATAGGCAGGGTCGGGTCAGAATTGAGAGTCCCGTCCAAGCCAACAGCCTCTGAGGTTAGCGGGGAGGATTCCTTCTCAGCAGGTCCAAAAAGGATGGATCTCTCCTTCCAAAGGTTAGAGGTGGTTATTCTAAGTCCGTGTCCTCTTTGGGCTTATAAACCGCCCCAAACTTCTGCATGTATTTCTTAATGTACTCCTTAGTTTTGTGCTTCACATTCTCGTTGCACTCCAGATCTTCCGGGTTCTTGCAGTATTTCAGCTCCTTGTTCATCACACCATGAGTCAGCTGGAAAGGAAGCAAGAAATGCAAAGGTTATTCATTGATCCAGGACGCTGGAAGGTACCTGGAAGGATTTCATACGTGTGTGGATGGCTGGAATGGAAAGGGGGACTTTCTTATGGGTGGAAACAAGGATTTTTGGACAAGCTATTCTGCTATCTAATGGATTACTGGATTGAGCTGGCACTCCAGAAATATTGCTCCTATCTACCCTCCCTCATCATAAAAGAACAAGGGAAAATCCAGTGAAACTGAGAGGCTGCAAAAATTTAAGATAGAAAGAAATCCCCTCTCACACAATGAATAATTCACCCGTGGAACTCATTGCTACTAGATATGTGCATCCAATAGCATAGTGGGATTCCAAAAGGATTATATATGAATATGGGTAGGGAGAACATCTACAGTTACATTACATTAGACAGAACAAAACTCCCTCGCTGCCCCAGTGCCAACTGAGCCACTGAGGGGAGCTAGGAAGAAACTTCCCCTACAGGAAAGTTGTCCGACAACTGACCAAAACAGCCTTTTCTCCTTCCTCTGAAGCAGCTGGCACTGCTGGCCACTGTCAGACAGGGTCGGAAACTAGATGCACCACAATTCTCCTCCCATCTTCAGTTGCGGTATGCTGCCCACAGGGCTTCACGGTCCTTTGGCAACACAGGAAGTCACTGCAAGGAAGTGCCCCCAGCACGCCTTCCCACCAGCATGCTCGCTTGTCGCATGCCTATGGACTGGGGGCAGGTGTGGGTGAAGCTAGGGATTTGTGATCCAGCCGCCTAGGAGCAGAGAAGGCCCAGAGGGTGCAGAGGGGTGAAGCCCCAAGGGTTGTTTGAAAACCACACCCATCTCCTCTGCATTAGCTCTCCCAACGTGGTGGGCCTTCCAAGCACAGCACCAGGAACTACAGCTTCTTTGGGGTTACTGAGTGGAAAACGATTCCTGCATTTGTTTTAGCCCACGCGTGCACAGATGCTGCGATAAAGCCAGGGTACCTTGCGTGCCAAGTGTTTGAAGTCTTCCGTTGTGGTTATCCTCCCTACTTTGCAGTCAGGTTTGCGGTAGGGGTTCAGGCACTGCACGATGAACTGAGACATCTGGAGATGGGGAAGAGACACACTAGTAAACAGGAGCGCCTCATGCCATTGCTGATTAGCTACTGACAGTTCTGGGCCCAGGAACATTTGCCAGAAGGGGTAAAACCCATCCCTCCAAACCTCCTCCCACACGACATTTGGGCTTTCACAATAGTGAATTTAAAGGCAACCATCAATAGAGCTACAAGCTAGTGTAAAACAATTAAACCTTCTTAGTGGAGTCTAAGGGACGGATCCCACCTCCCACTCACACCAGCAGCGACTAAGAAAAGACCAAGCTGCAGTGTATTCAATCAAGTTGTAGATTTGTGGCAGTTGCCATCTTTGGCTGTCAGACTGGGTGGATTGACTGGGGACCTTCACAGCTAAAAGCCTATAGCTTGAGGTAAAGAGCTACAAGCTCTGTAACAACTCATATCCTCTGCATACAGGCACAGAGGGGGACCTATAACACACCCACACCAGTGGGTTACACACTCTCTTGCTAAGTAATTGTTACACGATTTCCCGAGGGCCACCTATACTTTCTTCTTATAGCTAATTCCTCTCTCAACACACATGCTCCATGCACTATAAGCACACACAAGATTCCAGCTAACACAGCGAGCTAGCTTTTGAAAAGTGACCACCTCATTTTATTACACGGAAAAACAAAAATGGTGGGAAAAACATAACCACGGACCCAATCCTGAACTGCTTCCCCAGGCAAAGTTCCCTTTACTTCCATAAGAGTTCAGCCTGAGTAAGGTGCTCAGGATAGGCCTTCTGTGTGCAGCCTTCAGGGTTATGAGTATCTACAGTCCCAGAGCCTTTACATCCCACCTGTCCTGCAGGATGGGAATTGGGTTTTCCCTTTAATATGGTAACTCAGGGTTATCGACAGGTATTCAGCCTGCAGACAGAGTCTCATCCGATCAGGACGCAGTCACTTCCAGAGCATGGCCTACCTTACCGCAGTGCATGGGAAACGGCTCCTCTGCTCTTGCTCAGCTGCAGCAAGTCCCGATCCACCCTTATGCCCTAAGAACCACCCTAAGTAGGGAGTGTTTTACAGTCCGGGGTCCTTCACTCTGCCTGCCCTGAAGGATGAATTCCACTGAGTTGCTATAAAGTGACCCTCCCTTCCTGAGAGAGACATGGTGGTGAAATCCTATCCCATGTAAGTCATTGTGAGCTTCGTCATTGACTTCAGTTGGGCCAGCATTTCCCTCAGGGGATTCTTAAGACTCCAAGACTGAATAGTAGCTGGTCTATGGGATTATTGAATTATGAGCCCAAGTAAAGACTCGGACTAACCTCTTCTGCAAAGGACAGGACATTCTGCTGCCCTCCAGCCCCCTGCTTTAGAAAGCCCATCTCAAAACCCTTACCTCTTTCCTGAACACTTCTTTGCTCTTCTTAGCCAGCTCACTCGAAGTGTCGGCTTCTGCTGTTTTGGGTTTTTTGGAAGACTGCGGGGGAGAAAAAAGTCAAACTGTCACTTTCTGACTTATAAACACAAAATACAAACCAAACCAAGATGGCCCCACGCTGCTGCAACACGAGAGACATTTCCCCATTCCCACCACTGATATTACAAGAATGTGGGGTTGGCCCAGCAGCCTCTCTTCCAAGTAATTTTGAGGAGTAAGAATTCCGATGACAAGGGAGGGTTATCACGTACCGCAGAAGTCCATCATTACTGGAGCACATGACTGGGCCCGAATGTCTTTTGTGAGTTAGAAGCCTGATCTGTTTCTGCATTAAGACTCCTTGTGCTCATCTGCAAGGCTCTGTATCAGCCTGCATCTCAGCACTCCTTGCATTCTACTCCTCCACAGTGCACCCTAAGCCCTGGCCACTCCTCTCAGAGGGCTTGTCTACACAGGGAAATTGACTGGCATAGCTATAGCACATTATTTACTCCAGTATGGCTATGCTGGTATAAGTCCGCTATGTAGACAAGCCCTCAGGCTCTTTTCTTCCACCCACTTGCAATTCACTGCCATTAAACATCCTACTCTTCTCCAGACATCTCAAGACTCACTGCTGCTGGCTCACTTTCCATCGCTATTCTCGGCTCCAGAGCTAGTTGTTCTCCCGCTCGTGCCTGACCACACTGAAAACAAGAAAGCACAAAATCGTAATAAAAGGGATGATCTTTGCAAATCACTCATTTCCTCCTACCCATTTATTTCCCCAGCTTCCCCTCCTCCATGTCCTGTTCTTATGTGCTCTAACTCAGCATATGAGCTCCTCAGGCCAGGAAACGGATTTTCTCTCTTCTCCAGGGTGCTATATAAATAATCACCATCCAAAAGTGAAGAGAATGTTAAGGCTGTAGAGTCAAGCACTTGAAGGTTTGTATATGGCAGAATTAAGGAACAGATAGTACGTGATCATGGAATTAAAGATGGTACCATAATGTATATGCACAAGGGAACTGAATCAACATGGCACAGACCACCTTAATCTGGCCCCCATGCATGTATATATTACGGTACGGTCTAATCACATGATCACATACTATTTTTTCCTTAATTCTGGCATTTCCTAACTTTTGGGGGCTTGACTTTGCAATTTCAGTGTTTTTAATGATCTTGTAATTTCCTAATTAAAAAACAAAATAAAACAAAATTTCTGTTTTTTCAGTTTATCGCGTGGAACCATAATGACCCGCAACTCAAGTCATCAGCAAGGTTCAGACCATTGGATCCGCAGCATAGTTCTCTACCATTTGAGCTAACAGAGTAACTGGTAGCAGTAGCAGGTGATTAACTTCTGTGCGGGTCAGGCAGGGGGATGAGAGAGACACTGCCACTCAGTTTCACAGCCATTTGTCTCCAGCCTGCCTTTCACCCCCACAGTCTCTCTGCCTCTGCTCCTATCCACCTTCCAACCCTTTCCCCTCACCCTCTGGCTTCTGCAATCCCCTGCTTCTATTCCCTCTCTGCATTTGAGTCAGGATGTTTCCTCCTCCTCTTCCATGCTGCCTGAGTGCCAGCAACAGAAGCACAAGCACTGGGCTTTCAGTTCTGGTGCCCAGTGCCACAGCTGCCAGAGCAAGTCCGGCTTCACAAGTCCCGCAGGCCTGGACTAGAGCATGCTCCATTGCTCTGTGGTGAGGGTATACGCTATGTTTCATAAAGCATGCTCAGTGCAGACCCCATTAGCTGCCAGACTGAAATCTCTGCAGAGCACATGTAAACCAAGATTTTTTCAAAGGCTCATAACTTCAGAGGCCAAATTTGGAAAGCTTTTCACATTGCAAATTCCTGCTGGAAGAAATGGAGCTTCTCAACAAAATGACGGCCAGAATTTTTTAAACCTGGGGGGAAAAAATGGCTACCACCCTTTCGTAACTGTTGTTCTTCGAGATGTGTTGCTCACGTCCATTCCATGTCAGGTGTGTGCACACTGCATGCGCCAGAAGTTTTTCCCCCAGTAGTATCTGTAGGGACCAGCCTTGGCACCTTCTGGAGTGGCACACCGCCTATGTGCCATGTGCCAGTATAAGGTGCGCCCCTTCAGTTCCTTCTTGCCAGAACTCTGACAGAGGGGCAGGGGTGGGCAGGTCATGGAATGGACATGAGCAAGATCTCGAAGAACAACAGTTACGAGAGGTAAGTAACTGTTTTTTCTTCTTTGAGTGCTTGCTCATGTTTATTCCATGTCTTGTGACTCTCAAGGAATCGGAGGCAGGCAGGAGTTCATGGACGTGTCGACTGCACGCAGCTCTGCCAAAGCCAGTGTCATCTCTGGCCTGCTGGGTGATGGCATAGTGGGCTGCGAAGGTGCGGACTGATGACCACGTCGCGGCTCTGCAGATGTTCTAGATAGGGACATGTGCCAGGAAAGCTGCCGACTACACTTGAGCCCTCGTGGAATGAGCTTGGTGGAGGCACAGCCTGTGCCAGCTTGTAGTAGGTATGGATGCAGGTGGTGATCCAGGAGGAAATCCCCTGAGAAGACACTGGGAGACCCTTCATTCTGTCAGCCGTTGCAATGAAAAGTTGAGTAGACCTGCGGAAGGGCTTGGTTCACTCAAGGAAGAAAGCCAGGGCATGCCTGACATCTAGTGTGTGTAGATGCCTCTCCTCGCTGGAAGCATGTGGCTTCGGAAGGAAGATATCCTGATGGACATGGAACTGTGATACCACCTTTGGCAGGAAGCCCGGATGGCGATGCGGCTGGACCTTGTCCTTGTAGAACACTGTATATGGGGGTTCTGACGTTAGAGCCTTAATCTCGGAGGCTCGCCTTGCCGAGGTGACAGTTGCAAGGAAAACAACCTTCCATGACAGATGTAAAATACAGCAGGAGGCTAAAGGCTCAAGGGGAAGGTCAGTGAGGCTGGTGAGGAGCAGGTTGAGATCCCATTGGGGAACTGGATCCAAGACCTGCAGGAAAAGTCTCTCAAGGCCCTTCAGGAACCTGATAGTCATTACATGCGAGAAGACTGATTTACCTTGGATGAAAGGCCAACAGGGCTGCCAGGTGCACCTTGATCGAGAGGGCAAGGCGCTGGTGCTTCAAGTGAAGCAGCTAATCCAGGATGGACTGTAAAGATGACTGAACTGGAGAAAGGTTCCACTCCAAAGCCCAGCAGGAGAAGCACTTCCACTTTGCCAGGTACGTAGCTCTGGCGGAGGGCTTTCTGCTTTCTAAGAGAACCTGCTGAACCTGACTCAAGCAGGCTTGTTCCTCAAGACTCAGCCACATAGCATCCATGCAGTAAGGTGCATGGAGGTGAGGTTCGGGTGCAGTAACCGTCCCAGGTCCTGTGAGGTCGGGAAGCGTCCATGGGAGTGTCACCGCTAAGTACATGAGCATGCCGAACCAATGCTGGCAAGGCAATGCCAGGGTGGTTACAATGACTCTCACCTTGTCCCTCTTGATCTTCAAGAGGACTTTGCTGATCAGTGGGATTGGTGGGAAGGCCTACGTCAGGGTACCTGCCCATCACAGAGAAAGGCATCGGATAGTAAGCTGCTGTCAGGACCTTGCAGAAAGCAGAACTGGCGACATTTTCTGTTCTGCCTAGCGGCGAACAGATCCACTTGGGGAGTTCCCCACCTCTGGAAGATCATCCTGATGATCTCCACGTGGAGGGACCACATGTGGCGAGAGAAGAAGGACCTGCTGAGGCGATCCACCAGTGAGTTCTGGACACCGGGGAAGCACAGGGCTTCTAGATGGATAGAGTGCTGGATAGAGAAATCCCACAGGAAAAATGCTTCCTGACAGAGGACCGATGACCTTGCTCCTCCCCGTCTGTTGACACAGAACATGGACGCCGCGTTGCCGGTCAATACTTGCACCACTTATCCTGACTGCTGGGGAAGGAACACTTCGCAAGCCAGACCGATGGCCATGAGCTCCTTGATGTTTATATGTAGTGACAAGTCCTCCTCGGACCACAGGCCTGGAGTTCTTAGTGTGCCAAGGTGGGCTCCCCAGGCCAGGTCAGACACATCCAAGGCTAGTGACCCTGGCACTCCCTCTGACATGTGACATGGGTTGGATCACCATTCCAGGGAGGTGAGTATATGTGGCAGAATTGGGAGGACCTTGTTCAAGTGATGCCTGGCTACGGAACAGACCGACACCAGCACATCTGGAGAGGGTCTGAGGTGCAATCGTGCATGCTGAACTATGTAGGTGCACGCTGCCATGTGTCCCAACAGCCTGAGGCAGACTCGGGCTGCAGCGAGTAGGTGGTTGGTGACTTGGGCAATCAGGTCTGACATTGCTCTGAATCAGAGTTCTGGGAGGAAAGCCCTGGCTCGGGTAGAGTCGAGGACAGCTCCGATGAACTCTATCCTTTGCAGCAGGACTAAAGTTGATTTCTGTTCATTTATCAACAGCCCCAGCGCTTGGCAAGTGGCTTGCAACAACTGTAATGCTGTGTTGAACGTGCTCCCTCGAGTGACCCTTGATAAGCCAGTAGTCAAAGTATGGGTCTGAACCCCCGGCGTCTGAGGAAGGCTGCGACCACCGCCATACATTTGGTAAAACTCTTGGCTCTGTGGCCAGGCCAAACAGGAGCACTGGCCCGAGGGCACTGTGACCTCCTCGACCTCTGAACCTGAGGAGGAAGGGTCCTCCCTTGGGGACCCAGGCGGTGCCACTCCTGCCTCCATCTCCCTACCATACTGGCCCTCCCGGCGCTTATCACTTGGGGAGTGGTCCTGGGATTTCGGTGCTCGGTGGATCAGCGATGGTAATCTGGTGATCGACGGCTAGAGCTGGGGGATTGGTGCTGGGGCTCTGGCGACTAGGAGGGGGAAACATGGAGATCGTCGTCACGGCTCCGGGAACCAGCGTCACGAGTCCAGCGACCAGCATTGCAATTCTGGAGAATGGTGGTGTGGTTCTGGAGACTGACACCATGGCTCAGGGACCAGCACTGTTGCTCCAGGGACCTATGCCACTCCTCTGGAGGTCTGCACTGAGTGTCCAGAAAATGGCGCCACGCTTCCAGGGACTGTTGCAGAGAACTCTGGCAGGTCTCAGCGGGTTCAGGAGACTGCTGTCGTGACACCACCTTTTCCTTACAGGACATCGGGGAGCACCCTCTCCCGGTGTGCTTCCTCTGCTTCTTAGCAGGCACCGGGGATGGAGATCGGTGCCAGGCAGATGTCAGTGCTGATGGCATGCTTCGCATGGATGCTGGTGCTTGGCACTGAGTCCGAATGGGCTGGCTCCCTGAGGAATGCTCTTAACCTTGTGTCCCGCTCCTTCTTGGTTCGCGGCTTGAAGCTTTTACAGATGTGACGCTTGTCGCAGACGTGGGTTTCCCCCAGACACTTTAAGCGGCTCTGGTGGGGATTGCTGCTGGACATAGGTTTCTTGCAGTGCTCACAATGTATGAAGCCCAGAGACCGGGACATGCCCCATCCCTGGACTAAGACCCTTAAGGGACTAACTAACCTATCTCTATAACTACTCTAAAAAAAACTAATAAAGCTATCTGACAACTATGTACACTTAGAGTAGAAAGAAAAGGAGGACTTGTGGCACCTTAGAGACTAACCAATTTATTTGAGCATGAGCTTTCGTGAGCTACAGCTCACTTCATCAGATGCATACCGTGGAAACTGCAGCAGACTTTATATATACACAGAGGATATGAAACAATACCTCCTCCCACCCCACTGTCCTGCTGGTAATAGCTTATCTAAAGTGAGCATCAGGTTAGGCCATTTCCAGCACAAATCCAGGTTTTCTCACCCTCCACCCCCCCACACAAATTCACTCTCCTGCTGGTGATAGCCCATCCAAAGTGACAACTCTTTACACAATGTGCATGATAATGAAGTTAGGCCATTTCCTGCACAAATCCAGGTTCTCTCACTCCCTCACCCCCCTCCAAAAACCCACCCCCATACACACACAGACTCACTCTCCTGCTGGTAATAGCTCATCCAAACTGACCACTCTCCAAGTTTAAAACCAAGTTAAACCAGAACATCGGGGGGGGGGGGGGGGGGAGGAGGAAAAAACAAGAGGAAATAGGCTACCTTGCATAATGACTTAGCCACTCCCAGTCTCTATTTAAGCCTAAATTAATAGTATCAAATTTGCAAATGAATTCCAATTCAGCAGTTTCTCGCTGGAGTCTGGATTTGAAGTTTCTTTGTTTTAAGATAGCGACCTTCATGTCTGTGATTGCGTGACCAGAGAGATTGAAGTGTTCTCCGACTGGTTTATGAATGCTATAATTCTTGACATCTGATTTGTGTCCATTTATTCTTTTACGTAGAGACTGTCCAGTTTGACCAATGTACATGGCAGAGGGGCATTGCTGGCACATGATGGCATATATCACATTGGTGGATGTGCAGGTGAACGAGCCTCTGATAGTGTGGCTGATGTTATTAGGCCCTGTGATGGTGTCCCCTGAATAGATATGTGGGCACAATTGGCAACGGGCTTTGTTGCAAGGATAAGTTCCTGGGTTAGTGGTTCAGGATTTGTGCTGGAAATGGCCTAACCTGATGCTCACTTTAGATAAGCTATTACCAGCAGGACAGTGGGGTGGGAGGAGGTATTGTTTCATATCCTCTGTGTATATATAAAGTCTGCTGCAGTTTCCATGGTATGCATCTGATGAAGTGAGCTGTAGCTCACGAAAGCTCATGCTCAAATAAATTGGTTAGTCTCTAAGGTGCCACAAGTCCTCCTTTTCTTTTTGCGAATACAGACTAACACGGCTGTTACTCTGAAACTTAGAGTAGAGAGAACCACTGGTAGATTTGCTTGCCGAGGCAAGAGAACATTCTAGCACTGTTACCGGAGATAAGAAGGAATTGAATGGAGGAGGAGCTGGCCACACCCCTTATACCAGCGTATGCGTGCATGACTCCAGAGGGCGCCAGAGCCGGTCCGCTATGGATACCACTGAGGGAAAAGCTTCGGGCACCAGTGCATATGGCAAGCACACACACCTAACATGGAATGGACATGAGCAAGCACTCAGAGAAGAACAATGTGTTTTCTCTTATCTAGTTTTCAGAAGTGGCTGAACCATCTTCGCTGAAACTTTCAAAAACAATTCAGCCTAAAGCAGCCACCCAGCACAGAAAACTGCAGCCCAAACAGTTAAAGGTTGGCAAAGTTATAAACAACCGTCTTATAACAGTGTTAGCCAATCTGAACTTTAGATATAGCTAGCACTCCGCCTGTGATAAACGGCAGATCTATTACACCAATAATGAACCTCACTTTGATTCCACGGGGAAATACTGTCCTGTTTCAAAGGGTCTTGTGCTCAGGAGCATACACATATATATTCATTCTGTTAACCGTTTGGAAGTCCCATGCTGTGCAATCAGAGGCAAGTTTTCAGTATTGCCTTTCATGCTACAGGACACCAAGGAGACAGTAGTGGAAATATCCATAGGGAATCCAAGACTGGATCAGAAAACTCCAGGAAACCACGTGCCCCTTATGGCATACATTTTTCAGTGGAATGTGAACCTGGTTTCCCTGCTAATGGATCACTTTCCAATAGCAAGAGGAGCCTACGATTGCTGTTGCATTGGTGAAGCATGCCAGGTTCAAGTCTGCTATTAAGAAAATCCATGCAGGACACTCTGATTCTATGCAAACTCCTCTGTTGCAGTGGCATTGGAACATTGGAAGTGCTCTGCTGTGTTGGAGGGAAAAGGCAGCAATGAATAACAGAGCAGAGGGGGTCTGGGAGAAAGTCCTCCCACTCCCGCAAAACAGGGTTTGTCTGCATGGGACATTAGAGTGCAGCAAGCCAGCGTGTGAACCTACAGCGCACTAGCCGTAACATCCCACATGGACACTGCTAAAGTGCACTACGAGCTCTATAGTGTGCTTTGAGGCACTCCCATTTCAAAACAGTAGTACGTCAAAGTATACTACAAAACTTTCAGTGCATTGCATCCCATGTGGACACTGCCACAACTGCGTGACAGGCTAAAGCACTGTAGATTCACACCCAGGTTTCCTGCACACCAACATCCCATGTAGACAAGCTCACATTTTCCATGGAAAAAGCTAAAATTTGCAAGCCTGGCTACTTGAACACAACTGGTTAATTCAGAGAGGGCTAATTCAGGTTCTCTATGGATTACTGTGGTTAGCATTATTAGTGCTCAAGTATGTTTAGCTAGAGGATAGGAGGAGGAAATTGGAAGTTTTTTTCTCATTTTATTTCATGTATGTTAACGTGCTATTACAAATGAAATTATGATTCTAACTTTCTTTCCCTTAACCTTCAGCACCATGGCTGCTTTCGTTTCTGGTGCTTAAAGCTCTTCTCACTGTTTACAGGATGGGTCTGCCCCACTTCCCCAATACTTCCCCCCATATTTTTGTGGAAGGGAGAGATGTCAATGCTTGAAGCTATTAGACAGCACTGGCTTACAATCTGCCAACTACACAGACCTGTGGGGTGCATTATTTTATGATAAATGTTTCTAAAGCTTTGTTTTTAAAGGGATGTTATGTTTATACAAAGACTCACCACGGCTCTCCTTTCATAATCAATGGGACTATTCACTGAGACACTACCTAAAGCTATCTTAGAAAAAGGACCAAAAAAAATGGATTAGATGGCATGTAATACTCCATCTAAACTCCCCAGGTTTAACACGCTTTACATAGCATTCAACTCTCCTGCATTATGTTTTCAAACAAGTGGCATCATTCTGTGCATTACACTACCAGGAAGAGAGAAACTATTTATTATTTTACAGAACCCAAAGGTATGCTAGGCTTTTCACAATGCAGGGAGAAAACCCAGCCCTTGCTCCGAGGTTTGCTGGTGCTTGACACAACCAAGTAGGGACAACAAACAGTTGTGAGGGATGGAGCAGGGAAGGGTGAGAGCTGTACAGCAATAAGAGCACATGATTATTTGGACTGGTCATGCTCACCTCATGGAGGTTCAATAACCAGGTTATTGGGTTTTTGGGAGGTTTCTTTGTTTCAAAGTTAGTGGTTATCAGAAATTATGGAGTCATTGTGGGCACTGTAGACATCCTGCAGTTAACCACAGGGCCTCTCAATCCACTGAAATGTAAAACAACTGACATGCAAGCTAGACACACAAGAATCACTCCCACCCATCACCAAAGTGCAGCTACCTCGGGGTAAAATGCAGCAGCTGTAACTGCACAAGGCAACGCTACCCAACAGCCCAGTGGAAATGGTGAAGAAGAATGGGGTACTCAATTGAAATTGCCAGGGTCATTTAGGGAGACAGGTTGCTCCACCTGGAATTTGACCAGGCACCCAGATTAATATGCATTCTCTTACATTCCTAATTCAGGATAGGAGTTCCCAGCTTCACTCTGGCATGTTCAGAACCCCACCCATATGGCTCACCAGCAACCCTATGCTAGGAATAGCTGGAGTAGATTCAAGAGTACCATAGATCTTTGTTTGATGTCTCTGTATAAATACATCTGAAAGTGCGTGATATCTGACTGGAGAGTGGTAAACGCTTTTAAGCCAACCCAATGGTGCAACTCAGTAGTGAACGAAGGGTAGAGTTTGAACTCTGGGATCACAAAGCAGTGGGAGCTGGGAGTGTCTCAGAGATGCTCAGTTCCTCATGTGCAACAAACTGGTGACAGAAGGATGCTTTGTGGAAAATGTGAGACATTTTAGTTTGCATTGTGGCACTTTGGGGGATACGAGAGGCTGGTGGCTCATAGGCAAGAAAAACAAACTGGACCAAATTGGAGCAATGTGTCCTGAAATGCTACACAAGGAGTTCTTTGACTCCACCTGTTTTCTCCCTTCTAGTCTGTGAAGGGACAATTAATCTGTTGACATAAGTTCTTAAAAACTTAAAAATGAGAGCTCATAGTCTGAAATATCAGGTTGCCATATGGAAAAATCACATTTCATTGCAGCACCAGGATTCAATATTAACAGGTATGGCACACAGCCAGCTTATACTGCGTTTTATATCACCACTAGCACAAAGACATGGGAAGTCAGACTGGCGTGCTCTCAGACATTTGGCAGGGCCATTTTCATTTCATTTTACATCCCTGTAAATCTGACGTGCTGAGATGGAGCTGGCCTTGAGGGAGCCGTGAATCACCTGGACCAAGAAGAAAAGGAGACGCAGTATGCAACAAGCACGTTTTATCTCCGCAGGTTTTTTTTAAATACATGGGGTGCTGGAGTCTAGTTTGCTTTGGGTCTGTTCAGCCAAAGTCCAGCTTTATCCACTCTTCTAACCAAACCCGGATATTTGGCAGTAGCTGCCAGTCATTTATTAGCGAAGTAGTGCCAAAAATACCTTCGGAAAGGGCCTTGCTAAATCATCTTGATTTTACATTCGACATGGACATCATCCGGACCAGTTAATCACTCAAAAGCAAAACAGGATTTTCAGATGAGGTTAATTAATGGTCCTGTGAAGTTAGTATGCCCTAATCATAAAAGTCAGGGCTTTAGTGCAGATCTTTACCTTCAGAGGCATCTGTTCCTCTCTTTCCTTAAAAAGTAACTCTTGCTGGTTTCAGTCTGGGGTCTCTCGCCAATTAAAATTTCAAAGACAGAAGCAAGAAACAGGTAACCGTTTTTAATAACCCATGCACTACTTTAACCAGCTTAAGTAGTACGCAATGCAAACTGGTCCTGTCTGTTGTATACAAATACTATAAGACTCAGATTTGTTGAAATTCGAAGATATAGCTACAGTTGCATTTGGCAAGTTCCAAGGGACACTATTCACTTACCTATTTGAACTAATAACTGATGATATCAAGAAGGTTGAAGTGTTAAATGCCTATTTTACTTCAGTCTTCATTACAAAAGGTTAATGATGACCAGATACTCAACAAATTAATACTAAGAACAAAGGGGAGGGGATGCAAGACAAAATAAAGAGAGAACAGGATGAAGAAGATTTAGATTAGCTAAATATATTTAAATTGGCAGGGCCTGATGAAATTCATCCTAGGGTACTTAAGGAACTAGTTGAAGCAATCTCAAAACCATCAGCAATGATCTTTGAGAACTCATGGAGGACCGTGGAGGTCCCAGAGGATGGGAGAAGGGCAAAAATAGGACCCATCCTTAAAAAGGGGAACCAAGAGGAATTACAGACCAGTCAGCCTAACTTTGATACCAGGAAAGATACTGGAACAAATTACTAACAATCCATTTGTAAGCACCTAGAGAACAACAGGGTTATAAGGAATAGCCAGCATGGAACTGTCAAAAACAAATCATGCCAAACTATCTAATTTCCTTCTTTGATAGAGTTACTGGCCTAGTGGATTGACAGGGAGGGGGGCATGAAATGGAAGCAGAAGACGTGATCTATTTTGATTTTGCTAAGGCTTTTCACACAGACCCACATGACATTCTCATAAGCAAATTAGGGAAATGCAGTCCAGATGAAATAACTATGAGGTAGGTGCACAACTGGTTGCAAGACCATACTCAAAGAGTAGTTATCAACAGTTTTCTGTCAAACTGGGAGGGTGTATCTAGGGAGGACTTATGGGGGGGGGGGGTCAGTCTTGAGTCTGATATTATTCAATATTTTCATTAATGACTTGGATAATGGAGTAAAGAGTATGCTTATGAAGTTTGTGGATGACACCAAATTGGGAGAGGTGGCAAGCACTTTGGAGGACAGGATTAGAATTCAAAATGATAAATTAGAGAATTGGTCTGAAAACAAGATGAAATTCAACAAAGACAAGTTCAAAGTACCTTACTTGGGAAGGGAAAAAAAAATCAAACGCACAGCTACAAAATGGGGAACATAACTAATGGCTGAAAAGGACCTGGGAGTTATAATGGATCACAAATTGAGTATGAAGCAACAATGCGAGGCAGTTGTGAAAGTCTGATATGCTGCAGTGTATTAACAGGAGCACCATATGCAAGACATGGAGGCAATTGTCCTGCTCTTCACTTGGCACTGGTGAGGCCTCAGCTGGAGTAGTGTCCAATTCTGGGCACCACACTTAAGGAAAGACGTGGACAAACTGAAGTGAGTCCAGAGGAGAGCAACTAAAATGACAGAAGGTTTGGAAAACCCGACCTATGAGGAAGGGGGAAAAACCTGGGCATGTTTCGTCTTGAGAAAAGATTGAGGGGGACCGGGTGACAGTCTTTAGCTATGTTAAGGGCTGTTATAAAGAGGACAGTGATCAACTGTTCTCTGCGTCTACTGAGGATAGGGCAAGAAGTAATGGGCGTAATCTGCAACAACAGAGATTTAGGTTAGATATTAGGAAAAGCTTTCCCTCTATAAGGGTAATTAAGCACTGGAACAGGCTTCCAAGGGAAGTTGTGGAAACCCCCTTAGTGGAGGTTTTTAATAACAGGTTGGACAGACACCTGTCAGGGATGGTCTAGGTTTACTTGTCCTGCCTCAGTGCAGAAAGCTGGATTTGATGACATCTCAAGGTCTCTTCCAGTCCTACATTTCTATGATTTTATTCCTTAGATGCATGAACACTGCTTGCTTCATGGAAGCAGAAAGATAAACAAGACGAGAATTGTCACAGCCCTGAATATATTGATTTGAAATTTCTAAGAGCCTTCTGCTGTGAAAAGAGGGAGCCAGCCAGCCAGACACACTGAATCACCACCCAGTATACCGTTCTTTATGTTAAAATGCGGTAAAGCAGTTTCTGAGCATGCCATGCTGTTAGACAGTGACCAAAAGCCATTGGTCTTCTCCAGTCCCTTGCTGACACACCCAGCTGTGAAAATAATGCAATGCAATATTAATATCTACTCCACACGGAAGGCAACAAAAACCACTGCTCCTGCCAATCTTGCTCTACACATGAGTAACTCTTAGGCCTGCGGCTGCTCCCTTGCCTGGGATCATTTTTCTGAGCATAAGCAGATTATTACAAACAAGCGACTCACCCCATTTTGGCAAGGGCCATATAGATACTGGAAAACCAGCAGTTTTGACCACACAATCCTACCTCCATGTTGCACAGATGTTATGCTGACTACACAGCTTACAGTCTGAATTACACAACAGTGGAGGTGAGCTCAGGGAATAATAAATAGACAGTCAAAGACTTCAGCCTTAATTTCTCCCTCTAGTAAATGACTAACGTTTTCTCTTGCCCAGCACACCCTTTCTTACCTTGCCCACCCATACCTGGCACATCCCTGGCTTTTAGTAGATTTGTAAGCACGTTAAGTGAAAAGTCAGCTTGCACGTCACGCATGAAGGAATGGCATAACATTCCTGAACTGCTGCCTCTGAGTATATTTAGAGCTGGATGACACAGGCCTTCAGATCTGAGGGACGATATGCCCCCTGGTTCTCCCCCCCCAGCCCTCCAGAGTATAACTGCATAGCCATGGCTTGTTAATTGCTGCTACAGACCAGCACCTGGAAGCTTACACAGGACACTGCATACACCATTTTGGAGAGAGCAGGCGAACATGGTGGCAAGTTTTAAAACAACACTTACTGAGAGGGGTGGATTAAAAGAACGATTGAGAAATACATTCCACAGGTATTGCTGGCTATTTTGAACAAGGGCTAACAACAAATCTGAATACATATTCCTGCCATAGCAAACAGTGCACTGGTCCTTGAAACGCAACCTCTTACAGGAGTGTTTCAAAGTCAACATTCTGGTAGAGCCTAATGAAGTGAAAAATGGTGAACAATACTTCGCACTTCTCTGTAAACCTGAATGCATGATTACTACTGCCCACATTTTACAGAGGGGTAAACCGAGGCACAGGGTGGGGACGTGACTTGCCCAAGGTCATCCAAGAGGCGAACAGCAAGGCGGGAATAGCACCTCCATTCTCCTGCCCCCTAAATCCAGTGCCCTAGCCCCGCTGTACCAATGGAAGTGCTCCTTCTTTTAGGATCAAAGCAAATACGACTTTTCTCCCCCAAACCAAGAGAGTTTTGAACTTACCAAAAGAATGTGTACACATTTGCAAGGAGGTGGGATTTTATATTCGGAAGCGAGACGTAAGTGTTTTGTAATAAAATGAATGCTGGGTTTAAATAACATTTTCACATAGAAGTGAGGCAGTTATGGGCTTTTAAGTTTTATTGTTGAGAGCTTTCTTAAACAAAGTGAATCAGTGTTAGTAACTGTATATTCTACTTGCTGGCTGAACATCAAAGCTCATTCATTTCCCTCATCTATGGTACCCAGATCAAAGGGTTAATAATGAAGAGCAGATGAGTCAATTTTGATCCTCTACAAAGCACAAAAGGTAAATGAGATACCACATAGAGAAAATCCAGAGAACAGACTATAGTCAGATTTCACAATGGAGTCTATGTATGTTTGGAAAAATCTACTTGCATCTAGGTATCCGATTGTGTCAGTAAACACAGGCAGGAGGTTATATTGCTGCCAAAAAGACAAATCCCGAAGTGCAAATTACTCCATACCCTGCTGCTGGAACTGGCTTCAAGCCAACTCTCTTGGTACAGAATTCAGCCTATTTTCCCCCCACATGGCAACTCAACATCATGTTCAAACTAATGCAACCAGAGCCTCTTTGATGGGCACTTTTATGAACTGAGAATTAATAATTAAAGCCAAATTTGAAGTCTGCAGTGCCACGCTAAGGCTGGTTGTTACCCTCCAGAGCTAGCAAAGCTTCTCAAATAACACATAATTACAGACTCCAGCCGGTATGCGCCACAACTTGATTTAGTGGGTTGCAAGTGGTTCCAATAAAATGCATCATTTACAGAATGAAGCCCAAGTGCAGTGGTAAGATTCTGCATTTGGTGGTACAGCCAAAATACAATAATGTGGCTTGACACTGAGGAATGTTTTGGGGCCATGTGTTGTAACAGTAACATTTTAAGATCCACAGGGCCAAATGACGCTCTCACCCTTACATGTAAATTCTAGAGTCAGTACAGTGGGATCACTGCAAATGACAACAGAATTTGGCCTGTAGTGTTTGAACTTTTGAATATTTTTATATCAGTCTTTGGTGCAACAGTAAATTGAACAACTGTGACACCTTATACGTATGAAGATAATACATGGTATTTACTCTTAGATTTTAAGAAGTGAACAAGGGTATGTCTCTCCAACTGCAAAGAAATATTTAAAAGAGACTAGTTGGGGAGTGGAGCAGGACTCTTCTGATTTTAAGACAAGCTCTGTCTTTACACCCTGAACCTGTAGCTATCAGACATGAACAAATAATTATTGTCAGGTATTTCAGTGGTCTGCTCTAAACTGTGATGTCTCAATTCTGACATGCATCCTAGCCAGTTTCCCTCTGTGATCCTTCAACACTTTATGCAGAGGGAAAAGAGTAGTTACCATCCTTCTGTATCAAGCACCTTACAAGGGAATTTGCTCACAAAGGGAAACTGATGAGCATTGCAGGATCTTAGTTTTGTTTAGCAGCCAGCTCCATTGGCAGCTGTGTGCCATTGGGGTTGTCTTCAGGGTGGTATCTAGATATCATGATTTTTGCCCTACGGATGTCTAACCTGGTAGTAGCCAATAGCATGTTGAAGCGTGTAAGGGAAATAACGTATATATTTTAAATCTGTACAGCACAAAAAGAAGGATCCACGCTAACGTTTTTTCTTCAATATCCAAGAGAAACATTTACTCTGTCCTAGTACACGTATGTGTTACTCTGTCTGGTAGTGTAAATGTATTAGTCACAATGGCAATGGTAACCACTTCATTGCTGGCTCCCCCCACTGCAATGTGCTGGGCTGCTGTCATCCATTAGCATCCTGCTGAAAGCAGTGGAGTATCAGAATGCACCTGATACATTCAACAGCACAGCAGCTGCATTCTGCCTATACAGGCTTGGAGGCCCAAATGTTCCAAAGCATGCACCACATACTCAAAGCCCAACGAGCGCACACAGGAAGGGATGTGCATGTCAACCCCTGCCTCACAATGCGTGTGAAGGTCTGACACGCAACACGTAGTTCTTCCATTGTGCTTTTATCCATAGATCTCAAAAGGCTTCATAAAGGAGTGCAAATATCATCAACACCATGTTACAGATAGGGAAACTGACACAGAGGTAGGCCCTTGCCCAAAGACAGGTGAGTGGCCGAGTGGGGAAGCAAACCCAGCTCTCCTGAATCCCACCCCAGTGCTATCAACTGGGGCACTGCAGAAAAATTGAGCCAAACGGCTGACAAGAGTGAAGTGCTTAATAGCCCCTTGCATAAAAATCAATGGGGTATGTCATGGGTATACAGGATTTATTTATTAATAGAAAGCCTCCTGAGGTGACGCTATGTCCCATCTTGTGAGTGGGCGGTGATTTTAAACCATTACTTCTGTGTTACTTCTCTTTGGACAGAGTGTTTTGAAATGGGTACATCCAGCAGCCTGTCTTGGAACGACAAGTCCAGAGTAAAAACTGAGCAACCTTTGGAAAAGATGCATTTTCTTTCTCTAATAGGTAGAGCACAGCCCGGCCGTGCCTCACACCCCACCAAGGGAGAGTACCGTAACATTGTGGTTGCTAAGGCCTAAAGGGAACCCGGGGACAGTAGGGAAGGACCAGCTTATTTCTTGCCCCCTTCTGATGTGGATCTTGGGCACTGATGGCCCACCAGCCAGCCCCAGAGCAACTTCTCTGAGTTCCTCCCTGCCACTGAGCTCGGGACAGGGGAAGCAGTGCTGGTTCCACAGCCCTTTAGAAAATCACTACCTCCTCACACGTGGCTGAAAATTGATCCCATACCCACGATCTTTGCAGCCACAAAGGACTATGGGATACAGGGGGCACCAGAACAAATCTTCGGCCATTTTGTTGTGGGTTGTGGTCCAAAAATAGCCGAGAACCGTTAAAATATTCTAAGTGAAACTATGAATTTAATCTTTTATAGTAGCTTCTCCCACCCTTCACACCTCCACTACTTCCAAAAAATAATACACCTTTTACAACCTTCCTAAAATTATTTGTAGATTTTTTTCTCCTAGACACACTGTAGAAGTGTCCTCGAATGGGGGAATGCAATTTCATATAAACAAGAGAATAAATAATATGTTACAAAGAGCAACGTGAGTTAGGAACATGCGTTTACTCAAAATCTCTATTTGTTTTCACATGAATGTACCTTTTGCAGTGTAAATTAACTATGTGTGCTTTGCCGGCCCTGCCAATCCTTGTGGTTTTATGACAAATCTCATGATATTTGGTGTTTTTTTGAGACTCTCATTTAAAAAGAAGTTTCTAGCCCTTATGATTGCACAGAAAGCCTGCAAATGTGACCTGAGTGAGTCCTACAAGCTCAGACACCGGATGACAAAGAAAAGGAGTCCAGAATGATCACTTTTAAAAATCTCACGCTTTTAAGGCACGCATAATTCTGGGGTGTATGGCTCATGATTTTTGAATGCTTAGGGGTGCCAAGACTGCTTTCCTTTTGTGAAAAGTGATATTGGGGACCTCTCACTAATGGAAGAAAACCCTTACACTTCTATTACCAGCCTGCACAGCTCATTTTCTGCATATTTCCAGCTTGGTCTATTTTTGACATGCAGCTGGCTATTTTAATGACTTTAAGGGGGAGAGGGGCATGGTGTGGCATACAATACAAAAGCAATAAAGCTTCCAGAGAAGGTTCTTTGAATGGCAGGTTAAACGAGATACAGTATCCTTCATTCCAAGGACTCACATGATATGGCCCAACTAACAACCAACAGGTAACTGTTTGCTCTGATTATCAACTCTAAGAACAACCTTTTGCTACCTTTGTTATTTCTCTAAGGTTTCTATAATCCCTTAGTACCCTGAAAATGAGTAAATTTCCTTCCATGTTCTGCACACAGGGACAGAAAATGATCTGAGACTGAACATTAGCAGAATTGAAATGCATTTGTCTGGTAGTTATATTTAATACTAGAACAAACAGCTCCTCAAAGCAAAAGCGTTGAAAGAAGCTTCCACTGATTCTGGCTTGGAGAAAACGGAAAGGGATGGAAAGCCACTGGATCCAGTAACCAATCAGAAAATGCTTCACATTTTACAGAGCCTTCTATGCAGGGTTCTCATGGTACTTCTCTAACCTTAATGGATTAAGCCTCACACCCTCCTGGGAGGTAGGTAATAGGTCCTTTTTACAGGTGGGGAAACTGAGACACTGAGGTTAAGTGACTTGGCCAAAGTCACTGTCATAAATACAACCCAGAACTCCTTTGCTCTCAGTCCTTGTTAACCACAAGACCAGCCCATCCCTTGTTTATCACCCCAATCCTTACTGACAGCTGGCATGAAGAGAAACCACAGATGTCTCCTATGACAGACCCCATTAGCATGAGGGAGAAAATGTATAAATACAAGCACATGCAGAGAGTATGTGTACGGTAATAGACAGAAAAAGCAAGCAATACCTTATAAGCATTTGGTGTACCTTCTATGCTTCCATCTTGAGACATTAATGGATCCTGGGGGGAAAAACAAAGGTGGGGGGATTTTTTTCTAAAAATACCTTAAGTTGAGATGCTATACACAAAATGCATTGGAAGACCATGGCCTTTTACAGAGGTGATATTATATGAAGCAGGGAGTTGGGATGAGTTTTTAACCACATGGGTGAGTGAGTGCAAGAGACCAGGAGTGAAGATTTTTGGGCAATGTGTTATTTACTCTGACAGCTATGAACTAGGAAACTGACATCCTTAAGGGTTAAATTTGGGGGGTGGAAGAGGGAGGACAGAACTTTCTTGGCAGCTGGTCCAAGACTCTAGAACGCCCTTCAGGAGGAGATGATAATATTCACAGATCTTATTCTGGTTCTAATTACTCCAGCTACATTCAGTAGTGGCAAGTTTTCATGATGAAGGGCTTGTCTATCATGGGGATATTTGTACTGGTGTAGCTATGAGAGGGCAAACACCCAGCATAACTGTGCCACACAAGTGGGAAATCAGCACTTACATTGGCATAACTTACCCTTGTTCAAAACAGAATCAACCCCATGAATCTACACTGGAGGGTTTGCACTAGGATAACTACACCAGTACAGAGATCCCCAGTATAGATATGACCTACATCACACAATAGCTGGTGGTGTGGATGGAAGAAATACCTACATTAAGTCACAGAGGTGCTTGAAAAATTCAAGTTAAAATAAGTTGTTGTCCTTCTTTTACTTTGTGCCCAAAGACAACTGCATTAGAAATCTCCAGCTGGACAGTTCATGCAGTTGCTTTTCACACCTAGGGAGCTGGGGTTAGATCACAAGTTTGACAATAGTGTCTTAGCTGCTAATGACATTTTGTTAGAAACAAAAAGCCCACTAGACAGTTGACAGTCTCTGTTTAAGAGGTGCCCAGGACTGGAATACTAAGCTGTTACTGCCAGCCAAGTAAGATACAATAGCTTCACCACTGGGCTGAGGAAGATGAGAACTGGGACTAGAATCATGGTGTTGCATGTCAAGAATGAAGTGCATTTGCAAACACTTGTCAGGAATGGTCTAGCTATTACTTAGTCCTGCCTGGAGTGCAAGGGACTAGACTAGGTGATCTCCTGAGGTCCCTTCAGTCCCACACTTCTTTGATTCTGTGGGAATGGCAGGGGGCAAAAGAACCTTGAGACTGGAATGGCAAATACTGCAGTAGGCCAGAGCTGTACAGGGATGAAGCTTTGTAACTACACAGGATCAGAATCAATGAGAGGTTAAAGACGAGACGAGGGACCACCAGGAGAAAGTGGAAAAGCAAAGCTTGGTGCAGTTGTCTCCCACAAGCTTTGTCTGTTGCTGGTCTGCAGTCCACCATGTCAAGATATGCATACGGCATCAGTTCTCTGAGTCTGACTCTTAGCTGATCTGACCGTTTCCACTCACACACATAAGTAAGAAAACTGAAGTACTGCAAAACTCCTAAGGCATGAGGTCCTACTCTCGATCAGCCAATAAATACAAAATAGTTCAAAGAATTTCTTAGATTGTCTAATTTATTGAGAGGGCTTCTCTGCAGAGAGCATAAAGAAAAGGTCACTTTCTACACTTACTACTATGCAAAAATGGGATCTGAGTTTGGTTTTGGGTTGGGAAAGTGATGTTTTGGGCATTATTTGATTTGCTTAACTGGAGAGCTTTTTGAAAAATATGAACATCTTGCATAAAAAACTTCTCTGTGTTTACCAAAACTTTAAATTTAATTTTTTTCAACCAGTTGTTAAGCTGACTAGAAAACAGGATGAATTTGTCACTGAAATTTTCTCTAAACAATCACCCTTTTTTTAAGATCAAAATTTCAATGTAAAGTTTTGTCAATAATTCAAAATCCCGTTCTGCTTAAATGTTCATGTTGCAATCCTAGATCCGATCTACTCTACAGATACAAATGTGTTTTTCAAACCAATACGTGACACTCCTCTGACCCAGTTACATGGTTGTGTCCTCACAACAAGGTTTTCCCATGACACAAATGTGTCAACGCCTATTTGTTCTAAGCCTAACATCTTACCTGCGTTTGGATCGCTGCACAGGGGGAAAAAAATCTGTGCAGCCGTCTCTCAGCCTCATTAGCGGACAGGTTCTGGAGGACACGCAAGCAGAGTAGCACCAGAATCACACAAGGTAATATACTTTATGGTGTCCTACCATAGGGAGGATTGGGAGGAAGGAGGACTGGCCAAACCAATTGCCTAGATACAATCAGTGGGTCCTGTGTGCACTTCAAAACACAGTGTGCCAAACCAATTATAGGTAGACAACCATGCATCAGTCTAAGCCTATGGCAAGGGTAGAACATTTAGCTGCCATGGATACTAACAAACAAAGTATTAACCATGTTGTATGTGGACACAAACCATGTTCAAAACCAGCCATAACCCTACCTGGTTACAGACTCAATCTGTAGCATAGACAGGACCCAGCTGAAAAGGAAGGAAGGAAGGAAGGAAGGAAGGAAGGGAGGGAGGGAAGGAACACGCAGAACAGAGATGAGTTTGTTTTGTTTGTTTAAACCAAAGAAAATAACAATGTGCAGCTGAAACCTGCTCAGAGCTCCCTGCAGTGGAATGTTGGAGTCTTCCCTGGAGAACCATTCATGGCTCCTGTGCCTCAAACATGACCCTTTTCTGCACAAGATGAAAGCAAGCTGCTCTGCTTGTGAGAGCTGGCATTTTGGAAGGGACATGCCAAGGCTATTCTTAGCACCTGCCCTCTTCTGAAATGAAGATTGAGGCAAGGAAGAAGAGAGTCTCTTGTGTTAAATAAGCACAGCAGGGGGAATTATTAAATGAACGCTGACAAGTGGTTTAGTCACACAGATGAACCCAACTTGACAATGGTCTTAACCAACAGGAAATAATTTAGCTGTGCACAGAAGGCCTTAGATGAACTCACTGTCTCATTACTCTCTCCCTCATTCTCCATCCCCCCACTCCTTTCTATTGTTGGTTTCACCCACTTCTTGCCTTACATTAAATTATAGACTGTCTTTTCACTCTGTTTAGACAGCACCTAACACGATGTGGCTCTGATCCAGTGCACCTGGAATACAAAGAGCATGTACTATAGCAGTTTTTAAACTTGTGATAGGATGGTAGTTATACTGCAAGTTACATTTTACATATGAAAATTTAAAATTACAATTTAAGGATCAAAATACTCTTAAATCTACCATCCTGGTGCCAAGAAATTAAAATCAACACGAACAACTTTTGTTTTGCTTCAAATCTACAGACAAATATTTTGCAGCCCAGTGGCTCTCTAGTAGCTGCAAGCTAGCAAATACTATTCCCCAGAACTGTGAGGGTGAAGGGACTGTTGCACATGTTCCAGATTTGGCAAATCAAACATGATACATAAGTTGAAGTTAAAACATGATCATCTTGGTTAATTGCAGCTGGTTTTGAAACATGCAGGATGGATTGAAGTCCGTGCTCATCAAATGAAAGAATCAAATCAGAGGGAGAAAAAAATCTCAAGCTGCAAGCTGTGAGAAATAAAATTAATGTTAACTTTATTATCTTTAATCTCAGTGTATTTTTTCTTTTAGTACAGAAACTTGCTTAGATTTCTTTTTATTGCAAAAGTGCCTAGGAGCCCTAGACATGGATCAGGATGCCACTGTGCTAGGCACTGTACAAACGCAGAACACAAAGACAGTCCCTGCTCCAAGGAGCTTACAATCTACATATAACACAAGAAACAACAGAGGGATAGACAGACCAACATGGGAGTACAAGGAAATGAGACAATACTGGTCAGTATCATTGGTAGTGGTCTCTGCACACTAGCAGCCTAGCTGTTGTCACTTTTCTGACAGGCTTCACAGCAAAGGAGAGTTCTGAGGAGGGCATTGGAGATGTTGATGGGGAACTTCTCCCGGGAGTGAGCGGCAACGTGGGAGAAAGCACAAAGGTGCTTGTTTGAAAATGTAACAAGATGACAATGGAGGCTAGCATCATAGGCCTATCAGAGGGGAAGCTGATCTTTCAACACTGAATGAGAAATAATAGGGAGAGTAGGGATAGGTTGTGAATGGCCTTGAAAGTGAAGACAAGTAGCTTATGTCTGATACAAGAGAGAAGAGGGAGCCAGTGAAGGGATGCAAAGAGAAGGTGACATGGTCAAAGCAGGGCTAGGAAAGTGGTCTTTGCAGCAGCCTTCTGAATGGATATCAGCGGGGCATGACTGCCTTTGTCAAGGCCAGAGAGAAGGACGTTGCAGACAGTAACTGAAATGTGAGAAGAAAAGGAGTACTTGTGGCACCTTAGAGACTAACCAATTTATTTGAGCATGAGCTTTCGTGAGCTACAGCTCACTTCATCGGATGCATCCCAATGAAGTGAGCTGTAGCTCACGAAAGCTCATGCTCAAATAAATTGGTTAGTCTCTCAGGTGCCACAAGTCCTCCTTTTCTTTTTGCAAAGACAGACTAACACGGCTGTTACTCTGAAACCTGAAATGCGAGAATCACAGTTGTATTAGAAATAGTATCAGAGGCTTGTATTTCAGCACAGGACACAGGATTTGTTGTTTACATCACTCCAAGGTCTTCCTAATTGACAAGTAAGCTCTACCTTGATTGGATTCCTGCCTAGCAGGAAAATGGAATGCACGTACACTCCAGTGCTGCACACTATACCCGTAATATGTAATATGAAAAAAGAGCACTCTGACGAGATTCAGATTCCTTAATCTGGTATCAGTGGGCGACGGGTTAAATGGAAATGCTGTAGAGCTGAGTTAACAGCACCAGCTGGTCTTGAGGAGCAAGAGGGGCAAAGAAGATGGTAGTCAGGAACCTGAGAGAAGGAAACAGGGGGAGAAAGGTCAGGGTTGTAAACGAAGAGGCGATGAAACGGAAGAGACTAGCACGTGAGGGAGGGAACAGGTCAGCGTGGTCAGTTGAAAGGGAGATCCTGGAAACTGGAAGGTAGGAGCACCAAATACACCAAGAAAGTCAGAAGGGGGACCCCATGCCTGTTGATGTCCTCCACCTTCTTTTAAAGGAAGACAAGGCAAACAAGAAGATAGAAGGAACCACCACGTTACTGTAACTATTGGGTAGCCTTCTAGAACTGTAGTACAGGAGACATTAATATAGTGGGCTGGAAATACAAGGGTTGATGTATTAAATACAGACAAACACCTTAAAAAAAAATATATATATATATATATATATAAATAAATCCTAGGTATTTTAACTGCTACTTCCCAAAGGCACAAACTCATCCTTTAAAGCAAGAACGAAATCCGTCCTTGACTCCTGGTTCTTAAAAGAGAATGAAAGAGGTGGGAGCAACACAGCAGACTTCAAAATAATTTTTTATGAAAGATGAATTGAAGTAATGATAATAACCATGCTTTAATGCATCTACAGCATCTTTCAACCAAGGATAAAGCACTTAAATTGATATGCAAACTACACAGAGGGTTTGCTTTGCCCACCACTGAAATGCAGCCACCTTTGGGCTCTGGGTTTATTAACAAAATGAGTAGATGTACAATCTGGTCAAGCCTTCCTTTGTGGGTCAAATGAATCAAAGAGGGGAAATAACCATTGGTGAAGACCATCTGTCATCAACGCCACGTCCATTACTGCCAATATTCCAGAATTGTGCCTCTGCATCTCACCCCACGGCACAGAGCAGTGATGCAAGGTAACAAGCTAATCAGACCAAGGACTGCGGCACCACTACTCCTCAGCAGAAAGAGCACTGACTCTAGATGAGAAAGAGCTTGAATGGTGTCTGAAATTTGATCCTAGTTCCTACCCCAAAAGGTACAAAACCAGAGTAAGTGGGAATGTGTCTACTTCTGAACGCTTGTTACTGAATGTGGACAGCCTACTGTATGTGGACAGCCTGTGTCTTAAGCAAGAACGGGACAGCATTCAGTTTGAATATTTGTAAACACATTGCTATTTCTAATACAGACAACAAAAAGGCATGTCTGTAAAAGGAAAAAGTTAAAATACTTTCTAGTGACTAAGCAATACATTGTCATAAAACAAAACATGGCTTAAGGTTAGCCAAGGCATAGTGTGTGGCAATAATTTAGAGCCATGGAGTATTTGACTGTAGTAAGTTCCACACCTGAGAGCAAGGGACTTACCTTCTTTGCTAGTTGTAAACCACAGAAGGTTTTTCTGGCCAATACTCGGAGTAGAGAGGGCTCAAGTAAGAGTTCAAGATTGCTAACTACCTTTACAAGGATGCAAATTCCTTCAACTGAAGGAGAGACTTTGCCAGACGCTCAGAATGCTTCCCTCTGGTAAACAGTATCACTTTGGTCTTCTCCACATTGAGCACCCAAGTCCATATCTGTCAGATACAGAGCAAGGGAATATCTGTCTGGGTCCAATGAAAAGGAGATGTTGAGCTGAGCATCATCAGCATAAAGATGACACTGGATCCCACAGCCCTACGTAAGGTCTCTCACAGAGATTTCACATACCTACAACAACATGGGTACTAAAAATGAACTTCACAGAACTTTTCAAAAGACTTGGGAGAGGAAGGGCAGTTACCCATATAAATACTGTATTAAACACACAGCTCCCATTTTCCAGCCCGCATGAAATTTACCTTGATTTTAATTACAACATTCAGTTCCTTAAGATAGTGCAATTTCATGTCTTTAGACAGGTGACAAATGTTGTATATTTTGCACTAGATGCATAACAGAAGTTTGTTCTTCTTAAATAAAAGAAAGTGAAATCTAAATATGACATTGACATAATGAACTCCAGAAGATTTCCTCCAATTATGTCTAATAATCACGACTAAACAGAATCTACTAAAACAACTAAGGTCTTGATTTAATTTTGATGAATCCACCAAGAGTAGGTGGAGATTAATTATATCAGTGGTTGTACCACTCCTCTGTGCTCACTTACATGTGCACTGGCAAACCTGACCTAATTTACAGTGAAATTCCCAGAGAAACAAGCATCAGACCCACATTTATTTCAACTGAAGTCAGCATTAGTAATATTATTACAATGAATTCCAAATTTTTTGGATTATAAGTGCATAAAGTAAAATTTAGCCTGTCTTTTACAGCTGCAGCCTTTCATAAAAGCGAATGTAAAATACTGACAAGCCATATCTCAGCACTTACAATGCACCATGATGTCAGTGTGATGCTGAAGCAGTGTCATCTTGAAACATGGCATGAAGTCTTTCATTTTACAGCAAAGCTCTCTAACAGCAGCAAAAGAGTCTAATTTGGTGAGATGGCACAGCACAAAATGTTGAAAATTTTAATGGAATGCAATCAACCTGAAACCTAGCCAATTTCAAGATGCAAACTAATAGTACCTTCAGCTGCCCATAGTCTCCCTACCAGTTTCTGTGGCTTTACAATTTCACTGTCCTATATTTTAAAAAAAATGTCAAGGCTGCTTTTTTGGGGAGGAGGAGGAGGAGGAGGAACTCCTGTTGATGCATGAAAGACCCACATTAACAGGAAAAACTGACTGTGCAGGAGAAACAGTGAAACTGACAATGCACAAAGTTCTGCCAAATGTACAGAAAAATTGGAAAAATACAGAACATTCCCCTCCCCGCCCCGGGCTTTGTTACTGTAATTTAAGGCATCCATACTAGGTAAATCAAAACAGATATGATTTTTAAGTTGGTGTCCCTTCAACACCATCTAGTCTATTGATTATATATTCCAAAACTTTGTATATTTTTTTTAATGACCATTTCCCCATTTTTAATGGTTATCTTTTACCAACAGCACATACGTGTATTTTATCATACTGTTCTTGAAAGTAAAGTGCAATCTATTCATTATATGTTTAATACAGAGACTAAAAACTATCGATCCTTTAAAATTATGACTGCCTCTGACCCAAACGAAATATCCTGATTTACAAAAGGACCCATTCCTAATACAAATTAATGCAGATCAGGTCCTTTTCCATTTACAATAGGAAGTGTCCCTAACATTGTTAGTCCAGGCACCATTAAGTTACTACCTAAAGGCAAGATTCAGACATAACAGATTCCAGAGTTTGATGGATCAGAACAAAGAGCAATCACTTTTTCCAATTAATTTCTCATTCTCAGGAACAGTGAGGCCTTTATTTTCAAGTAGACAAACTAACGTATTCTAATTAAAAGGGACACTAGGAGGATCTAAGATAAAGGTTTTGTTTAATAAATATTTTACAAAACTTAATTGAAATGTCTTTATGAACATCCTTTTAAGTTTAGACGGAAAGCATGCTTTTGGTTTGGATGCAACGATTTTCCTGTGCTGTTTGCAACCTACATAGAGCAGGATTGGGTTAATACAGGTAAACAAGAAAACAAAATTGACCAGAATCAGATTTTAAACAAAAGGTAAATTGATTAGAATTCTTACTTTTTTCAGGCTGAGTTAAATGCAACTATATAAATGGTGAAAAAGTGCAAATTTAACATTTCTTTCAATTTTAAAAATCAAGAGCATTCATAAAGGAAATTAATTTATAGAATTTTTAATCCTTTTGTCCATCACACTAACTACTTTAAAGGTAGACATTTTCAAAATGGTGTGGTGCAGGGAGTTAGTTAAGTCACACTGGAAACCCCCTGCATTGAAAATGTACACAATTGCCTTTTTTAAAAAACTACACAGGCAAAAGAGAACCAGAAACGACAAGATGTGTTGTATCTTTACAACTCATCTATTTTAAGGGACGACTGCTGCCTACCATACCAGGAATGTCTTGACATTCCATGGATGCCAGTCGAAAGCAAATGCAGCCGATGGGATACAGAACCAACAGCAAAGTAGTTAAAATGGCCTGATGGATTTCTTTGTCAATTTGCAAAACTAACTGCTCCACAGCTGAGCAGTTGTATACCAAGTTCTTGCTCATTATTTTTGTGGTGTTCTTTTTCGCAAGGGAGTAAACATTTGCAAATTAGGTATTTATAACAGAATGCTGAATGCTATAATACTTAGAGAGAAAAAACACATGGATTTTATTAACCCCCTAGGACCCTGGCTTCTTTCCAGGTGGCAACACCTAGCAACTGGACGTTTTCAAGGGCTTTTAGGAGAGCCCTACGGACATTTGTACATGAGGCTGAGGAAAGTCTCCACAGTAGAAGTGAAGTGGGACAAGGCTACTCCTGCTTAGAGCAGAGCTCTTCATGGCAGGCACAAAATCTATCTCTATGTTTGTACAGTGCCTAGAACAACAGGGCCCAATCCTAGACGTCTCGGTAATATAAGCAACAGAAACCCACAGTGAACTTCACCTGGTGCTTCCCATGTATCTGAGAGTTCGTGACTTGAGCACTGTGTGGGCAACTAGCAGGGAGAAGATGGGTTAACTAGCAGTGCATTACCATGGAAGATAGAAAGGGGGCCGGGGGGTGACCAGCAACAGTAGGTAGAGAGAGGGAATAGTCTGAACAGGAGGTTGGGCTGACAGTTTTCAGGATTGTGAGGGGGCTAGAAAGAGGGAAGTTGATCAGTTTTGTTGTGTTTTCAAAGAGAGCTTCTGGGTGCTGAGTTTTTCTGAAAATATAGCAACATTCTAAAGTCAACAGGTTTAGGGGCTATGTCCATAGTAAACCATTTCCAGGAAGTTATAACTTAGTCCTGCCATGAGCACAGGGGACTGGACTAGATGACCTCTCAAGGTCCCTTCCAGTCCTATGATTCTATGATGCTATAACGCAATAAAACACACTCTCCAGTGCACCTTGACACAGGTCTCCTTTTTACCCTCATTTGTTTAAAGTGTAAGAGTGCAAGAAAAGAAAAAAGTTGATTTCAGATCCTCACTGAGACCTTGGACATAGGCCATGGGATGTTAAGAAAAACCAAGCCAACTAGCCTCTTTGTTTGCTTTGCAAGTGAAGTTACTTTCTCAGTGGGAATTTGCTACACATTTTTAACACTCAGCTTCATATATGACAGACAATCCTTGGATTTACAATCCCTTATGCTCTAACAATACAGGCAATAATGGCTCCTTTGGGAGAGTTAAAAACCATCAGCTTTTGAAGTAAGAGCAGTCAAACTATGTATTTATAGAAGAGTGCTTAACTATAAAGCTAAATAGCAGCTTTTAAAAAACTCTAAATGGGCCAGTAAGGTGGGCTCGGTGATCAGTGAAACCTGGAAGGTATATTCAGCAGGAGAGAAAAAAAATTAAGTGTGCTGAAAGGACTGCCACTCAATGTTAAATTCTATATACTCTCAGTATCACATTAGCTTTATATCACACTTCCTCTATAGATCTCAGTGTGTTTTACAAAGAATCATCCCCATTTCAGACATGGAGAAACAAAGGCACTGAGAGAATAACTGACATGCCCAAGGTTACATAGCTGGTCAGTGGCAGTGCCAGGAACAGAACCCCCGTCTCCTGCCTCCTAAATCTTGTGCTCTGCCCACTGAATTCAGGCTGCCTCTTTTGGGATAGACAGAGTCTCCCTTTTGAGGATACTATCTATGACCTTGTCCCCAAAAAACAGCTACTAACATTTCCGTAACAGTTGTTCGAGATGTGTTGCACATGTCCATTCTCTGTTAGGTGTGGGCGCACTTCGATACAGTCCCCAGAAATATTCCCCTCAGTGGTACCCGTGGGGTTGGCTCTAATGCCCCCAAGTGCCGTGCTCTCATGTCGCTGGTATAAAGGGACCAGCTGACCCCGTACCCTTCTCAGTTCCCTCTTGCAAGCCAACTCCAACAGAGAGGTCAGAGGGTGGGTCGTAGAATGGACATGTGCAACACATCTCAAAGAACAACAGTTATGGAAAGGTTAGTAACATTTTTTTTCTTCGAGTGCTTGCACATGTCCATTCCCCATTAGGTGACTCCCAAGCAGTAATGCAGGTGGTGGGATCAGAGTTTATGGACATGCTGATTGTAACATGGCTTGACCAAACCCGGCATCATCCCTGGCCTGCTGGGTGATGGTGTAGCAGGAAGAAAATGTGTGTACTGATGACCAAGTTGCGGCTCTGCACATGTCCTGGATAGGGACCTGGGCCAGGAACACTGCTGAAGAAGCTTGCACCCTTGTAGAATGGACAGTCAAGACAGCTGCTGGCGGGACCCCTGCCTGCTCGTAGCACGTGCGAATGCATGCTGTAATCCAGGTTGAGCGCCTCTGAAGTGAGATGGGAAGGCCTTGCATCCTGTCTGCTACTGCCACAACGGATCTACAGAATGGTTTTGTCCTCTCAAAATAGAGGACTAGAGTACATTTAACATGCAGTGTTTGGACATGTTGTTCCTCCCTGTTTGCGTTAGGTTCCGGAAAGAAAACCAGCAGGAAAATTGCCTGATTACTGTGAAACTACAAAACTACCTTTGGGAGGAATGCAGGGTGGGGGCATAACTGTATCTTGTCCTTAAAGAAGACAGTGTACGGTGGTTCTGACGTAAGGGCCCAAATCTCTAAGACCCTTCTGGCCAAAGTAATAGCCACCAGAAAGGCCACTTTCCGGGAAAGGTATTATAGGGAACAAGTAACCAGCAGCTCAAACAGGGGGCCCATGAGTTTTGATCAGATGGGGTTTAGGTTTCCCAAGGGAATGGACTCCAGAATCTGAGAGTATAGTCTTTCTAGGCCTTCAGGAAGCAGATGGACATTTCATGCGAGAAAACTGATTAGCTATCCACTGGAGGGTGGAACATTGAGATCGCTGCAAGGTGTACTTTAACTGACGGTATTGCCAGACCTTGCTGTTTTAGATGTTGCAGATACTCCAGGAACAGTCTCCAGAGACTATCGTATGGCTGGGAGGTCCAAATGGAAAAGCACTTCCACTTGGTGAGGTATATAGCTCTGGTAGAGGGTTTCCTGCTACCTGGAAGGACCTGGCGGACTTACTTGAACAGACCAACTCTATGGGATTCAGCCATGGAGCTTTCAAGCTGTCAGGTGGAGGGTGCTGAGGTTTGGATGGAGCATTAAACCATGGTCCTGTGGGATCAGGTCCAGGAGGAGAGGGAGTGGTATTGGAGTCGCTTCTAAAAGACATAGCAGTGTGGCAAACCAGTGGCAATGGGGCCAGACTGGGTCCTTGTGCACAAGTGGAATGGGGGGGAATTGTAAACAAGATGCTCCGTCCAAGGGAGCAAGAAAGCATCTGTGTGCGAGCCTGGGCTGTGGCCTTGCAGGGAACAAAAGTGGTGACATTTCTTGTTGTGTCTGGTCGCAAACAGGCCTATATGGGAAAGTCCCTCACTGCTGGAAAACGACCTTCACTATGTCGGGATGGAGGAAGCACTCACAATGACCAGGGAAAGACCTACTGAGGTGATCTGCCAGTTCGTTCTGGGCCCCCCGAAGGTGAGGAGCTTCGAGGTGGATTGAGTGCATTATGCAAAACTCCCTTAAGTGAATAGTTTCCCAACACAGGGGGGAAGAGCAAGCCCCTCCCTGCCTGCTGAGGTAGTACATGGCTGCCGTGTTGTCCGTGAGCACTAGCATGCTCGTTTGCGATGTGCGGTAGGAACACCTGACCGGTTAGGCAGATTGCGCCGAGTTCTCTGACAAAGATATGTGATGATAGCTCTTTCTGGACCCAAAGGCCCTGGGGTCCTGAGGTGCCCCAGGCGAGCCCCACCCACCCTAGCTCAGACACATCCAAAAGACTAGGGATATGGAAGACTGGAGCCTGATGAAGGGAACGTCTGTGCAGCCCATCAAGAGGGGGCGAGGACCAGAGGAGGTACAGAGAGCACGGAGTCCAAGTGGTGGCGGTTCGGTGAGAACACTGAGGCCAGCCAAGCTTGAAAGGGTCAGAGGTGTAGCTTTGCATACCACACTACGTATGTGCACAATGCCATGTGACCTAGAAGTCTGAGGCAGAAATGTGCCATTGTGAGAGGGTGGGCCTTGACCTGTGCTATTAATGACGCTGTCAGCTGGAAGTGGGTTTCTGGGAGGAAGGCCTTGGTCTGGGTGGAGTTGAGCACTGCTCCAATAAACTCGATCCTCTGCACTGGGCTGAGGGTAGATTTTTGTTTAATAGCAAGCCCAATGCCTGAAAGGTTGACTGAATGAGGCAGACGCTGAGCCTTGGACTGGCCTTTGACAAGCCTGTTGTTGAGATACAGGTACACTTGTACCCCTCACCTTCTCAAGAAGGCCGCCAGTACCGCCATGCATTTCATAAAAATCCATGGGGCTGCCAACAGGTCAAATGGAAGAACAGCAAATTGGTAGTGGGCCTGATTCACAATGAACCTGAATAACCTGTGTCCTTGGAAAACTGTGATGTAGAAATAGGCGCCTCTCAAATAGAGAGCAGCATACCAGTCCCTCAAATCCAGGGTGGGAATGATGGTGGCCAAGGAGACTATGTGGAACTTCAGCCTTTTGAGATAGCCGTTGAGATGGTGCAGGTCTAAGATAGGCCTGACATCTTTGGTTTTGGGAATTAGGAAATAGAGCAAACCCCCTCCCTCTTAAATTCTGAGGATTCTCCTCCACAGCTCCCACTCGGAGGAGGGCATGCACCTCCAGGGCTAAGAGTTGCTTGTGAGTAGGTCTCTGGAGAGGGACAGGGAGGGAGGGTGCGACCAAGCGGTGGAAACAAGCTGGAGAATATAACCCATCCCTACAGTACTCAGCACCCAAAGGTCTATGGTTATATGAGATCCTGCTCAGCTGAAGTGGGACAGGCAGTCTGAAAACAGTGGGAACATAGGATCCGGCATTATGGGAAATGATATATGCCTTCGGGCATCCCATCAAAAGCTCTGTTTAGAGCGCCCCCCCCCCACCCCGAGTCTCTGGGTGGGGTGGGTAGAGATGCTGAGGTGGATGGGGGTGGCTGTCTGTGCTTAAAACCCCGGCTTCATTTCTTTTGCAGGTTGGGATGTCAGAGTGGAGAAATGGGCACTCTGCTGACTCTTGAAATGCTCCCCCAAGGGTCCTGGGGTGTAAAAGCCCAGGGACTGAAGGTAGAGCTCTGGAGTCCTTCAGTCCAAGGAGCTTTGCATCTGTCTGGTCTGAGAAGAGCGAGGCTCCTTCAAACGGAAGGTCCTGGAGAGACTGCTGGACCTCCGTTGGCAGGCCCAACTACAGCCAAGAACACCTGTGCATGACCAGGAATTTAGCCACTGAGACTGTCACGTCCAGGGTGGCCTGCAGGGAGGCCCCGGCTACTGATTTCTCCACACTGGTAGAATCCTGCCTGGACGCCTGGGGAAGCAAGTCTCTGAACGTTGACATGGAGTTCTAGACATTAAAGTCATATCTCCCTAACAACGCCTGATGGTTGGAGAAGCGGAGCTGTAAACCTCCTGTAGAATAAACCTTTCGACTAAATAGGTCTAGCTTCTTTGAGTCCTTTGTCTTAGGGGTCGCTCCATGCAGCCCGTCTCTCCCTTTTGGTGGCCCCCGAGACCACCAGGGACCCTGGCGGGAGGTGGGAGCAAAAGTACTCATACCCTTGGGTGGGAACAAAGTACTGCTTCTCAGCTCTCCACAGGTGGGCGGCAGGGAGTATGAGTTTTGCCACAAGGCTTTAACTGGTCCCATGGTAGCCTCATTGAAAGGCAGAGCCACTTTAGTCGGCCTTGCCGCTGCCCAGATGTCGACGAGGCTGTGGGAGGATTCTTTGACTATGTCCAGTTGCAGCCCTAAGCTTGAGGCCACCCTCTTCAAAGCTCATCAGAAGCTATTTAAGTCATCACCAACAGGGGGCCCTCCTCTTCTCCTTCTGCACCAACTGGATCCTTCAGGTCTAGATCCTAAGGATCAGTAATGGGCTCAGTACCAGAGTCCAGGTCAGGTGCTGCATGATGGGACAGAGGAGTCCTCTCCATGGCCACAAAATATGAGCATCTGGAATGTGTCCCTGACATCGGGGGGAGGGAGAAACACTAAGGGTTCTAACTCAGGTCGCACTCCACTGCGCTCCACAAGCTTGGCCTTTTTCTGAGTCAGGGAACACCCCCTCTCAGCCAGCTGCTTCTTATGTTTCTTTTTTGGCACCACTGATAAGGCAGAATCTTCATCCAAACTATGTACAAGAACTATTTATAGTCCAAATGAAAAATAAGTAACTAGTGAGGAAAGAAATAGGGGAAATGAGCAGTTCCAGCGACCGTCATGAGTGGTAAGAAGGAACTGACGGGGTGCGGGGTCGGCTGGACCCTTTATACTGGCACCATGAGCATGTGGCTCCAGGAGGCACTGGAGCCAATCTGACATGTACCATTGAGGGAAAAATTTCCAGTGACTGTGCTCGAGGCACACACACCCCTAGCACGGAATGGACATGTGCAATCACTCAAAGAAGAACTGTAAGCTTTTCTCTCTTGAGTTGCAAAGCATCCCAGTTTCAGAAACATGATTCCACCACTGATGCCCAGCTTTAAGAGTATGACATCTATATGAACATACAAAAATTCTTTCTAGACCAATAACACAAAATAATTCTCTTTGCTCAGCCAGACTCAAACACTGGATCCATGACACTGACTTTGTAAAGTGTCAGGGTCAAATATAATCCAATATGGGTATTTATTTCTTTGGCGGGGGGAGGGGGAGCTAGAACTTCAGGAACACCTCTAACAAAACAAGCTATCATGTCTGAGAGGGAGTCTACCACGGCCTCCTCCTAGCTCCTGTAAGAGAAGTTCCAGATAATGAAGAGAAACTTCTTCAGCAGTTATGGAACAGAACGGGTGGTACTAGTGTTCTCTAGAGCTAGAGGGGGCCAATACTCTACTAATATATTTTCTTATTGGAAAGGTTCACCTATTTCCTATGCCAAAGGGCCAAGGAAAACCTTGTTTAATGGTATACTAACAAAGCTTTCAGAAACATCTGGCCAGACCATTAATTTGAGCTTTTCAGTCGACATTTAAAAAAACACCTCTATCTTCTGTTCATATTCAGTGTGTATAAGATATTGACATCCATGCTTTCAACAATTTGAATTTTCTCACATGCTTGTATTTGCTACACAGTAGACTAGTTGGCCACAGGACAGAGAATGACACAATTTTCCACTCCTCCATTTAAAGCAGTGAAAGAGGAGATGTTCCACCTGCTGATTGCACACTTACTTTCATTGGGTTTTCATCGTACGTTGGAGTCCCAAGGTCCATCTCAGCTTCATGTTCGAGGCTGGCATCATCTCCGGGGCTGTCCCAAGTAGGAGGATCCCACTGGGTTTGCCTAGAGAAAGAAGGGAACGGTCTCACTCATATCTTGAAGTAATGGAAGCACACACATGAAATTACCATCATAGCCTCTATTCTGGACACTTGGAAGCCAGCCCTGATTGCCTTCTTGCAAATAACTGACTGTAAACAGGACTCTCAGCTTTGATCACACATAACCAGTGCCTCACAAAAACCTCCTGGAAAATAATATTTTGAATTGACAGGGATATGAACAGTGTCACATGCATTGAAAGTATTATAAATAAGTCAACAATAAACAGCAATGCATTTCAAGTTGGGGCATCTATGAGCATGCCACTGGATTAGGGACAGATCTAATCTTAACATTGTCTTTTCTTCCAGATCAATAATGACTAATAGCACAGTAATGGCATACACAGATGATACCAAATAGGGTAGTTATGAATGCCAGTGAAGACGGAGAATTATGCAGAACAGACATGTTTATGAAATAAAACGAGGTTCCAAGCTAGTGCATCTGGGGAAATCATCATATACCTGGGCGACTGTCATGCTGAAAGGTGTAGGGATTACATGAATTTGAAAAGCAACATGGTAGTAAGCAGAAACAGTGCAGTTTTGGTTTGCCTGTACAGAGACATCACATCACAGAGCCTGAGGGTAGTAGTCTCTTCTCTACAGAAATGAGGTCAGACCACACCTGGAATCAAGTGTTCAGTTCTAGGCATTTCATTACTGGAAAGATGCAGACAAACAGGGAAGATTTCATACGAAGTGCAACAAGAATGAACAAAGGACTGGAGAGATCGATTGATTGACGAAGAATAATTAATTTAATATGGAAAAGCTTGGCTAAATTATGACAAATGAGAGATAATTGCCACCGAAAGGGTATATCCATCAACAAGGGAGAGAAATTGTTTAGTGTGATCCAAGGTGCGGTAAGTACAAGTAATGGGACAAAATGGTGCAATGGAAAATTTAGGCTATCAGGAAAGATGTCTTAAAAATGCTGTCTATTTGACTGTGGAATGGTCTCCCAGAAGTTTTGGAAGCCCCATCCCATCACTGGAATCATTTAAAATTAGACTAATCAAAATCCTGAAGGGGACAACAGAGAGAACTATGCTGCACTGGGTCCCGGCAGATAGACTAAATGACCAAATGTTACATAGGTCTTTTCCATCTCTAACTTTTGATTCCAAACAAGGCCTGGACTTATAGCTGTCTGTACACTATGGACAAAGTATCTGAAACCATGAAGAAAAGGGACCATCTGGTTTGAAGGTTCTGGTTTTGATTCATCAATGGAAGTACCCAGACAATCATCACAATCCAAACAAAAACTTATTTTGGGGGTGGGGTCAGGGAGAAGAGTAAATGGTGGATTCTCTGTAACCTGAAGTCTTTACATCTTGATTTGAAGACTCAGTAAACTCACCCAGAGGTTAGGGGTCTATTACAGGAATGGGTGGATGAGGTTATCTGGCCTGCAACGTGCAGGTCAGACCAGATGATCACAATGGTCCCTTCCGACCTTAAAGTCTATGAGAGGACTGTGTGGAAAATTAAATATGCTTGTTTAAATGGACCACATGTCCTTCTGCAAACCTAATACACTATTTTAAAAACCTACTTAATGGTGAGCACCTGGATTTTATTCCATCACTACATAAGCCATAATATTAAACTAATATCTGCCCCATAGGGAAAAATGGACCAATAAGTAAGAGGTGAGAAAACGAGTAATCATGCAATATGACTCTACTGTATCAGCCTTAGAATGCTGCTAGTTAAAAAAAGAGCCTACAAAACATTTCCAGGGGGTAAAACTGCTATGAGTTTAAGTCTAATAAGGTTTAGTCAGCAGTTTCCAAAGCAACTGATGGAGGATTCATTGCCTAAATGTATCAATACCAACAGCTGAAGGCTGAATTGCATGTCATTCCTTTTATATGAAGACTCCCAAAACACGGAATATTAATTTTTGTTAGGTAATCAGTAAGGTCTTCCTATTGCCTGCTGTTCTGAAATGCTCCTTATGTTGGTATTACCTGGGGCTTGTACGTCCCAGTACAAATCAGGGATAACACAAATCAACAACAGAGTCATTTTTTTTTTAATGTAACTATTCACACTAGCTCTCCTTAAAATAAGAGACTGAATTCCCATCCAAACCTCTTTTCTGACTTATATTAACCATGAAAAACCATAACGACCACATAAAGCATAAGAACATAAGAATGGCCATACTGGGTCAGACCAATAGTCCTTCTAGCCCAATATCCTGTCTTCCAACAATAGCAGGTGATGCTTCAGAGGGAGTGAATAAAACGGGGAAATGTATCAAGCGACCCATCCCCTGTTATCCAGCCCCAGCTTCTAACAGCCAGAGGTTTAGTTAGGGACACCTGACTATCTTGGCTAATAGCCATTGATGGACCTATCCTCCATCAACTTATCTAATCCTTTTTCCAACCCAGTTCTACTTTTGGCCTTCACAACATCCTTTGGCAAGGAGTTCCACAGTCTGACTGCGGTGTGTGAAGTAGCAGTACTGCCTTTTGTTTGTTTTAAACCTGCTGCCTATTAATTTCATTTGGTGATACAGGGGTCTTGTGTTATATGAAGGGGTAACAACACTTCCTTATTCACTTTCTCTACACCATTCATGATTTTATAGACCTCTCTCATATCCCCACGCAGCTGTCTCTTTTTCAAGCTGAACAGTACCAGTCTCCTCATATGAAAGCTATTCCATACCTCTGAGCATTTTTATTGCCCTTCTCTGTACTTTTTCCAATTCTGATATATCTTATTTGAGATGGGGCAACCAGAACTACATGCAGTATTCAAGATGTGGGTACACCATGGATTCATATAGTGGCATTATGATTTTTTTATCTGATTTATCTATCCCTTTCCTAATAGTTCCTAATGTTCTGTTAAGCTTTTTTGACTGTTGCTGCACATTGAACAGATGTTTTCAGACAACTGAAATGACACCAAGATCTTTTTCTTGAATGTTAACAGCTAACTTAGACCCCCATCATTTAGTATGTATAGCTGGGATTATGTTTTCCAACATGCATTACTTTGCATTTATTAACAATAAATTTAATCTCCCATTTTGTTGCCCAGTCACCCAGTTTTGTGAGATCCCTTTGTAACTCTCCGAGTCTGCTTTGGACAACTATCTTGTGTAGTTTTGTATCATCTGCAAACTCACTGTTTACACCTTTTTCCAGATCATTTATGAGTATGTTGAATAGCCCTGGACCCAGTACAAATCCCTAGGGGACTTCACTACTTACATATCTCCACTGTGAAAACTGACCATTTATTCCTACCCTTTGTTCCTTATCTCCTAACCAGTTACTGATCCATGAGAGGACCTTCCCTCTCATCCCATGACTGCTTAGTTTGCTTAAGAGCCTTTGGTATAGAACATAAGAATGGCCATACTGGGTCAGACCAAAGGTCCATCCAGCCCAGTATCCTGTCTACTGACAGTGGCCAATATCAGGTGCCCCAGAGGGAGTGAACCTAACAGGTAATGATCAAGTGATCATGGCTAGGGACACCATTCCTTACCCATCCTGGTTAATAGCCATTAATGGACTTAACCTCCATTAATTTATCCAGTACTCCTGTTATAGTCCTAGCCTTCACAAGCTCCTCAGGCAGAGTTCCACAGGTTGACTGTGCGCTGTGTGAAGAAGAACTTCCTTTTATTTGTTTTAAACCTGCTGCCCATTAATTTCATTTGGTGGCCCCTAGTTCTTACATTATGGGAACAAGTAAATAACTTTTCCTTATTCACTTTCTCCATACCACTTATGATTTTATATACCTTTATCATAGCCCCCCTTAGTCTCCTCTTTTCCAAGATGAAAAGTCCTAGCCTCTTTAATCTCTCCTCATATGGGACCCGTTCCAAACCCCTAATCATTTTAGTTGCTCTTTTCTGAACCTTTTCTAATGCCAGTATATCTTTTTTGAGATGAGGAGACCACATCTGTATGCAGTATCCAAGATGTGGGCGTACCATGGATTTATATAAGGGCAATAAGATATTCTCTGTCTTATTCTCTATCCCTTTTTTAATGATTTCTAACATCCTATTTGCTTTTTTGACTGCCGCTGTACACTGCGTCGACGTCTTCAGAGAACTATCCACGATGACTCCAAGATCTCTTTCCTGATTAGTTGTAGCTAAATTAGCCCCCATCATATTGTACGTATAGTTGGGGTTATCTTTTCCAATGTGCATTACTTTACATTTATTCACATTACATTTCATTTGCCATTTTGTTGCCCAATCACACCGTCAAAGGCTTTCTGAAAGTCCAAGTACACTATATCCACTGGCTCACTCTTGTCCACATTTGTTGACACACTCAAAGAATTCTAGAAGATTGGTGAGGCATGATGTCCCTTTACAAAAGCGGCGTTGCTTCTTCCCCAATATATCACGTTCATCTATGTGTTTAATAATTCTGTTCTTTACTATAGTTTCAACCAGCTTGTCTGGTACTGAAGTTAGGTTTACTAGCCTGTAATTGCCAGGATTGCCTCCAGAGCCTTTTTTAAAAATCGTCATTACATCAGCTACCCTCTAGCTATCTGGTAAAGAGACTGATTTAAGCGATAGGTTACATACCACAATTGTTAGTACTGCAATTTCATACCCGAGTTCTTTCAGAACTCTTGGGTGAATACCATCTAGTCCTGCTGACTTATTGCTGTTTAATTTCTCAGTTTGTTCCAAAATCTCCTCTATTGGTACCTCAATCTGGGACAATTCCTCAGACTTGTCACCTAAAACGAATGGCTCAGTGTGGGAATCTCCCTCACATGCTTTACGGTGAAGACCGATGCAAAGAATTCATTTAGGTCCTCCTCAATGGCCTTGTTTTCCTTGAGTGGCTCCTTTAGCACTTCAATCATCCAGTGGCCCCACTGATTGTTTGGCGGGCTTCCTGCTTCTGATGTACTTCAAAGTATTTTTGCTGTTAGTTTTTGTGCCTTTTGCTAGTTGCTCTTCAAATTATTTTTTTGGCCTGCCTAATTTTGCTTTTACACTTGACATGCCAGTCATATTTTAAGATAGGAAGATAAGAGGAAAACTGTTTCCAATTGAAGCTGAAGTTTGTATGTATGAAAAAGGTTTGCCAAACATTTCATCAGGTTGCTGGGCTAACACCTCTCCACTTACACAAAGTACCACAGAGTCTTTAATGATTTAAGACCTCTAGAAGGAGAGGACCCCTAACATCATTCTGGGTTATCGGCTCAGTGCTGACAGAGGGACACTGCTAAACGAATCCCCAGCCTACCTCCTGCAGCACCTTGCAGAGACAGCATTGTAGAGACAGGTCAATACATTGCACAGTAGTTTGGAATACCACCAACACAGAATAAAGGTGCAGTTTTTACACATGAATAAGAACATCAGCACTGAATAGGTAAGTGAGCATTTACCTTGTGATCACATGGTAATAATAGATCTTCCCCTCTGGATCTCGGGCTGTTTTCCAGTTGGGAGGGAGGACAATGGTTTTGGGTTTTGGAGGAGATGGCGGCGGTAGATCCAGAAGATTGTTGGTCACTACCAGCTCTGGCTAAAAATACCCCAACAACAGCAAAGAGAGAAAGATGAGCAAATAACGACAACATTACAAAGCTTTTAATACAAAGCTACAGTGTATGAGAAAGTAATGGTTACCTGACCAAGTCCATTTATAAAGCAGTAGTCCAGTGGGCCACTTTTCACTTTCAGTGTGATGCTTTTGATTAACTTAGCAAGTTTAAGACCATGTCTACACTAGGAGTGCCTAATATGTATAGGAAAACTGGCATACTATACCAGCAAAGTGCTCCTAGTGTGGACACAGCTATACCAGCAAACATGAGTGAAACAAGCCATACTGGTAAAAGCACAAATTTGCTGGTATAATTGCAGATGCACTTCGGGCTTCTGATGCCACAGTTATGTTACCCAAGGATCACATCCCGATTGATGTAGCTATGCCAGCAGAAGTTTGTAGCATAGACATAACTTTAGGCAATCAATAGCCTCAGAGGAATCTACATCATTCTGTGAGGTGGCTGACAACAGCAGCACCAACAGCCCTTTTCACACGATAAAGGCTTAGTATACTGAATCCAGTCTGAAACCAAGGCCACTACAGAACCTAATCACCTTTCCTATACAGTGAGGAGACAGGAGGCTGGTAGGGAGGCAGAGATATTCCCCTTACACAGAGCAGCGTTGAGACCAGATCACTAAACACAGCACAAGTGATTCTCTTTTCTCAGGACAGAGAACCAAGCTTAGGAATCATTCACAGCAAAGTCCACACAGAGAGAGGGAGGAGAAAAGGACTTGCCATTTTAAGATAGATAGCTTATGAGAGTACTACGTTTACAAATGCTAGAGTGGGAGACAAGAACAGTGGATATGAAATCGACCAGCCCTTCTCACAATGCCAGGTAGTAGAGCAAGGGAAGGGATGCTGTTTGCAAAGGAATCAACTCTAAGTTTTAACTACCCTTTTGACAGTAAATCCATTGGCTTTCTAGTTACAATTTAAGGGAAATGGATAGGATATTGTCCTCCCCAACATAAATGGGAAACAGGGGAAAGGGTACACCAAATGGGATAGGCATCACACCGTTGTCTCTCATGGGTCATGAAAAAATTGCCTTCCGTAAGTTGCTGGCATGTTACAAGGCTGGACTGTAACGCTCCAGGCCTCACCTGCTGTATGGGCTGAGGCTGCCCGGCTGTTACGATCGTTGTTACTGCTGTTGTCGGCTGCACCACCACTCCCTGTGGATGAGCTGTGTAAATCTGCTGCCCTTGGATATACTGAAGACCTGGCTGTGCATAACTCTGAAACAAAGCAAGAGAAACTGGGAAATCAGTTCCCTTATTGAAAAATCTTTTGTTACTTCTGTGATCAATGATGGAACAAAGAAACAGGGTAAAACTGGTTTTATTTCAAGATGCAGTGGAAAGTGGAATATACTGTTTCTGTTGTACAACTGTTCTGGAACAGGATATGTATCAATGCATTTTTAACTTCATAAAATGTTTTACATAAATTTGATAGATCTTTGTTCTTCACAGGAAATTTAAGTTTAAAAAAAATATGTAAAATATTCTATTTCTTGGGATTCAAAACTGGTATTCCCTCAGTACTAGAAGAAAACTGCAAAGCTGAACAAAATGGATGCAATTATGAACATGCTTAAGTCAAGAAACAGGTTCACCATGAATAAAACCTGCAATGCATTTTAAATTACAATGGCATTTCTGAGCCTCTGACTGGTGACAGCCATCTTGTTGAAAACAAACATCAATGTCTGCCATGAAGGGCATGCTGCATGCATCATGTCCCTGCAGATTAAGTATTATCCAAAGAAGGGATGTCTTGGATCTCTCCCGTATAAAATACCTGTTATGTTGAGCAAAACTCACTGCCAGTACTACTTCAGATACCACATGTACAACCTATGAAATACCAGCTTTCCAGCAGAATACTGATACTTAAAAGGAATGACCTTGTTCTTCCACTGGACAGAAGCTTTCTGTCATTGAACCTTTTCAGCAGGACAACTGAACATAAGAATGACCATACTGGGTTAGAACCATGGTCTATCTAGCTCAGTATCCTGTCTTTTAACAGTGGCCAGTGCCAGATGCTTCAGAGGCAATGAACAGAACAAGGCAATTATCAAGTGATTCTTCTCTAATTATCCAGTCCCAGCTTCTGGCAGTCAGAGGTGCAGGGACACCTAGAACACTGGGGTGCATCCCTGAGCATCTTGGCTAATAGCCATTGATGGACATATCCTCTATGAAGTTCTCTCATTCTTTTTTGAATCCAGTTACAGTTTTGGCCTTCACAACATCCCCTGGCAATGAGTTCCACAGGTTGACTGTGTGTTGTGTGCAGTGATACTTATGTTTCTTTAAACCTGCTGCCTATTATTTTCATTGGGTGATCTAGGTTCTTGTGTTATATGAAGGGGTAAATAGCACTTTCTTATTCACTTCCTCCTCACCATTCATGATTTTATAAAGCTCCATCATTGAAAAGGGTCTAGGTATAATCTGCACCTGTAGACTGAGAAGGCCCTATGCAACAAAGCAAGAGTCCCTCAGTAAAAAGACTCAGACATACTGGTACCAAGCGAAGTGTGATCAAAATGTCCTGGGACACAATATTAAAAAAACCAAAACCCTGAAATCATCATCAAATATTCTGAAATCCTTCATTCTCCTGCAATAATCACTTTTAGGTAAATATTGTCCATTACTGCTCTGGGTGAAATCTGCACTGGTCAACTAAGTAGATGAACAATTGTTTTGAAAAGAAATAGTGGACCAGTTTTGAATAAAACAAAGCTTCCCTAGACTTGAGTACTGTACAATATGTAACTGACCCACAGATAAATAAACTGGAGAATCACAGAAGGGACCACAAAGGTCTTCTAGTCCAGTCCCCTGTGCTCAGTATGACATCTCTACTCCTACGCGTTGGAACAGAGGTGCTATATTGCCTCTGTATTTGGCACTAGTGCAACCACTACTGGAATACTGTATCCAGGCCTAGTATTTAGAATTCAGGAAGGATGCTGATAAATTAGAGAGGATTCAGAGAAGAGCCATGCGAATGATTAAAGGATTGGAAAACATACCTTACAGTAATGGCTTCTGGGTTTTGGGGTTTATTGATTTCACTTTTGGGTATTTTTTAAAGCAATTTCTGAGTTTTATGCAGATGTCCAAAAATCAGATTTTTTCAGGGCTCTCTCTTTATATGTACTTTAATGCATAATATATATAATTACAGTAGCATATACTGTAATTAGTAATCTCTTTGTAACATTCCTTAGTGGGCTTTAACGAAGTACTGTTTCAAAATGCACAATGTTAAAGCACACAATGTTCAAAGAAAGAACCAGCAAGGTCTAAATGGACCAATTAATGCTCAACAAATCTGTGCACTTTAAAAATCACATCCATATAGTCTGCATTATTGCACTGTATAGACAAAACCGTAGATACAGGTAACCATTTCTCATCTTTCTTATGTTTATCCAGTAAACACCAATTTCATTTTTGAGAGCGAGAGAGCAAGAGTTGGGGGTGTTTATTAGTTAAAACCTAAGATTGGAAGTCCCACCCATAATAATAGATTCAAGAAGCTCAGTCTATTTAGTTTATCAAAGAGAAGGTACAGGGGTGACTGATCACAGTGTATGTACGTACACGCAAGAAATAAAAAATAGGTAAGAGGACTCTTCTGTCTAGCAGACAAAGCTATAACAAGACCCAACAGCTGGGAGTTGAAGCTAGACAAATTTAGACTCAAAAAAAGATGCACATTGTTAACAGTGAGCATAATTAACCAACAGAGCAATATGCCAAGGTGCATTCTCCATCACTGGGAGTTTTTAAATCAAGATTGGATGTTTTTCTAAAAGTTATGCTCTAGTTCAAATACGAATTAATTCAGGGGAGTCCTATGGCATGTGTTATGCAGATGGTCTGACCAAATGTTCACAATGGTCCTTTCTATCCCCATAATCTATGCAGATATATGATTATCTCTCCCACCTCCCACTTCGACTAGTGACTGACTGACCTCTCCGTCACTGAAATTCCTGTATTAAACTTTTAGTTTTGGTTGCACATCAGCAGCAAATAGTCTTTAAACATGGGATGTGAACTGGCTATTTTTTTAAGTTGGCGTTACACAAAAATGATTCATGAAGAGTGAATGAATACACTTATGTCACCCTTAGATGCACTTATGTGCCTTCATTATCATCATATTTTTCAATATTAATAGCAATTAAGACTACTTTCAATTTATGTCTGAGGAGGATAAAGTAGCTAAAAACTAATGAATTCTCATCACTGATTTGAAATATTGCACGTATTTTACAGCTTGGTAAACTGAAGCACAGAAATGTGACGTAACCTGTTCAAGGCCAGTTATAAAGCAGTGGAGTGGAGAATTTAGGACGCCTGGCTCCCAATCCCCTATATCTAATCACAATCCCTCTAGTAATGGTACTACACATCTGTGTATTTCAAGTCTGTACCACAGCCTAGTTATGACTGTGACAGGCACAATAAAAATTATGCTACTATCAGCCCATGGAGTAACCCTGACAATTACCTGTGGAAATGGAAAATTATGTGGAACTCAGCAAGCAACAACATAAAGCTGATAACTGAACTCCTGTTTGTTTACGCTTTCTCCCTTGAATTGACAATCAAGGAAGTGAGAGTGTTTTGTTCTTCTCTTACTGTGCATGCTCCTATTTGAATATTAAGATGCATATTTGCTGATACATATAGGAGAGGGATGCATTTTTATGCTCTTCGTGAGGTCTCCCTTCCATCATAACAGATCCAACTTAATCTCTTTATTGTATTTGGAAAATGCAAAAAATAGACCCGAGTGTGGATTTAGTGCTTCTAGAAGGAGCCAGACTGATACTAGCAAAATTGTCTGCAGAAAGTCTACAGCAGGGAAAGCCATGTCACAATCCTCGATCCTGACCTAACGGGACTATCTCTAGTGATGTGTGAGTGTCACAGGGGAAGACTTCAGTCTCCATGGCCCAATCAGACTTCGTTGATCTGCTGAGAATGCCAATATGGAGCAAATTAGTGGCGTGCCTGTTTTTTGGTGATGGACACCTGTCCACGAGGAATTGAACTGACTAGTCAACTCATTTCATACCACCCACCAGACAGGTGGTAAGTACCAAGATCAGATGGTGACAATTATTGATCTGTGCTGAATTCAAACCAGTGACCTACAAATGAAAGAACCTTTGTCCTATTAGCAACCCTCTGAGCCATGCAGTTACCCATGTGCTGATTTTGATGGAACTCTGAATCAGCAACACAGCTGTTACTTAAGATCGAAGAACAGAATCTTTATTAATAGGCAGAAGGAGTCCAAGCTTGATTTTTCAGAGGGCCAGACTGAGTTTAACCAAACTGGTTAGGGAATCGAAAGAGAATGAGTATGGAACACTACATTTTTTGTCGTCATTTCAAGATCTGGTTTCAAACGAAACCCCTCACACCACTGATGGATTGCAGAAAATTGCATGGAATCAGTATCATGGAGTTCTAGCATTATCATAAACTACCTCTTAACCCTCTATTCAGGGCAGCAGAATCCCTGAAGGGGTAGATTTCATTGTACTGTATTCCAACACAGTCTTCCATTTCAGAATTGCAGTAACACTCTAGGGTGCACAGGTACTGCATTCCATATACTTTACAGAGACCCTTAGAGCCCTTGGCCACGTTTCTAAAGATCCACCCAAGGGTTAGGAATGTTAAGTGACTGCACACCTGCATGTTTTACTGCCTCCATAACATACTACGTAAGAGTATAATCCCTTGCCCAGAAGTATCTGTTCACAAAAACAGACAACATTAACAACAGAAAAAGTAATGGATAAAACACATATAGAGCAGGAAAAATCTCTCTCCAACTGCTAAGCACTCAGTCCCAGTGACTAAGAGATGCTTCACTGTGCACATTAAAGAAAAAAATCTTAATAAATTGGAAGAGTCTGATTTACCTAGACCCCACAAAGCAGGCCCACATGATTAAACTGCACCAGTGCGCCAGACTCACCAGATACTAGAGTTAGAAGTGTTAACTATAGAAAAATTTGTCTTCCAGCTAGCAGTCTAACTCCTTTCATTGTCTGGTGCTTATTGACAAGCTGTGTTCGAAGGGTTCATTATGCATTTTCTCAGAGAGAGTTACCTGTACAATTGGCGGAGTAGTCTGAGCATAAGGTGATGTCACACCATAAACAGTCTGACACGTCTGCCCTGGGTAATATAGGGCTGGCTGAGACTGGGCCGGAGAGTACTGCTGTTGCACAGCTACAGTCTGCTGACTGGAATCCCATACTCCATAACTCTGCCCCTGCACTGGACCCGGGGCAGGCACTGGCAAGACAGCTACATTAGGTTCCTGATGGACCACGGCGTCACTTTGTGCTACATACTGAGGAGCAGAAACCTCCATCGTTGTTGCTACATGTTGTACTACTGGTACTGGCTGAGGAGCAGTCAGGGGTGGTTCGACTGTGTGCCCAACCAAAGTCTGGGGATGCTCATAGGCTGCAGGAGAGCACATGGGATCCAGGCTCGGCGTGGGCAGTAGCACCTTCCCAGCATTGGGATTGCTGGGATCCACATAAGCCTGCATGGGATAGCCAGGGGGATAGCCAATGAAGCTGTGGTGGGGAGCGCTGTAGCCCATGGAATCATATGGAAGTGGGGAAGTCATCCCTAGGTTCTGTAGTTGCTGCTGTTGTTTCTGAGCCTCCCGCTGAGCTACTTCCTGTTCGAACAGCTTCCTGCGTTCTTCCGTGGACAGCTTGTTGCGATCCTTGAGCCGCACTTTCTTCTTAGAAGAAGCGGGTGTGTCATACCTGAAAAAGAGAACCACTTCATAACTCCTGCCCCAGAGTTAAACAGATTATAGGGGTACCCTCGGATGCTATTTATAGACAAAGGCCCGTCAATAAATGCATTAAAAACTAAAAGGAGAGAGAAGGTAGGAGTCATAACAGAATATTTATTGCTCCAAATCGAACCTTGGAACACATTTCTTAACTTTAAAAGAATTTTAAAATTCACTCTAAAGAAAAGATAGCCTGAAATAGAGTGCAAAAGAAAAAAACCTCACTAGGTTTGGACATTTTCTCTACTTCATACACAGACTCATATGCTCTGCATGTGTGTGAAAGACATTCACTTATATACACACACATGTATAGCATTACTTTTCTAAAAAGCCCGTTCAAAATAATGCAAAAGATCTTGTTCTTATCACAGGCAGAGCTAATCCTGAAACTTAACCTTTTGGTGGAGGAAAGAAAACCACACTACTGAAAGAACCCCAAACGAAGCATCCAGTACCACACCAGATTAAAAAAAAAAAAAAACCCGTGCAAGTTTATTCAGACCAGCAGACAGCTATAGCTTACACGTTCCATTTCTGGGCTCCCTCAAGCTGCATTTGCATAAGTAAAAGTTAACGTAACTTGTTATTCATGGGGTAAATGTAACATGCTATCCAGTAATAGAGGCATTCCCAATCTTTTTCATAGCGTGGTCCATGTCTTAAGTTACTTGGTCCCCTCTCTTCCCATTAACATAACATCTCTGTGGTCACTACAGTAATGGCCTTTTGGAAAAGTAATATTAAGAAAAGAATATTTTTAGAGTTTTTAAATGCGCTTTTAGCAACTGGAATATGAAGAAGCCAGAACTGTGTGATTAGCCAGCTTTTTGTGAGCCAACTGTGGTTCAGACCACAGCTGGGTAGCCTCTGCCATGTTGCAATATAATGCATAAGCAAAAGGAGTTTGGGCAAATAATACTTCCAGTGGGAACCTAAACCTTAGAATTCCCGAACTATTGTATGTTTACACTGGCAAGTCTTAATTGTGAATTAAGAGGCTGACATTGAGTAGCATCCAAAAATATTGAGGAACCTCATGTCACTGTTTTCCCACTCTTGTAATGTTCATTCCCCTGGAGATTTCCCCCTTCACAGCTGCATCATGGCTCTGGGTCTGTCAGAGCATTTAAGGATTTTAGCAGAGCAACACAGGTAATTATGCTGTCTCTGTGTAACATACACTTTATGTGTCTTTATGCCCTCAAGTTCAGGCAATGCAACCCAAGAGAAATTGTGCTGGATAATCTAAACAATATCTATTGCATTATAACTTTTCCTAGTGGTCAACAAGACAGCAGATAATATTACACTGATATTTCCATTATAGCTCCCTTTTCATAGGCTCATAAATTTCTCAAAATGTACCTGTTTTGGCTGATATTTTCCATGCTTCGTGACTCTCAATTTTTTGATAAAGGGAATGAAATGTATTCACTGATCTGGAGCAAGGGTGAAAAACATTCAAACTTTTCTGCCACAAGAAGATTAAGACTTCTTTGCATGCATAACTCAATACTGACATTCAACCACTGAGACCTTTTGGAACGTTAATTATTTCTGAATACTAGTCTCCACCTTAATTTGCAGATGTTATTTAAGAACAATGGAATTATAAACAACTGACTTCCATTTAGAGTTGTGCTATTTACTGAACCACAGATCTGCCTAAAAAAAATGTGGTTAGATTTTTTTTCTATTTATTTATTTAAATAGGAGTCATATTTTTCTTCCTGAAACACAAAACAGCTGAAGAGATTTTCCAGGGGTAAAAAAGATAGCTTAGGTCAGACACAAAGCATGTAAGATTAAAGATCAAAAGGTGGATATTTTTTAAAGTTATGAGTGTATGAAAACAGGGAGTTGCAAGTGAAAATGCTTTGCAGTCTTAACTATCGTGGGTTCTACAAAGCATCCAATATACTCATACATACATCAACTTTTTATTCATGCATCCAGTTTGCATAACAAGGACACATTGCTACAAATACTTCAGTTAAGATGCCCTTTTGTTTCTTCAGTCCAATTCAAATAATACCCGTGAGTATTTATGTTTATATGAATCTTGTTGGCAGTGAGAACCCAATTTAAATAATTTAACAAAAATGTCAATATTTTTCTGCACTCGTCCGAAGAACTTACATTAAGAGCCAACTCACACAAAAGAATAAATACAAAAAACCCCCCATGTGATGCAGTAGTGAAGTTAAGCAGGTGTCATAATAGTTTCTCCATTCACCCAAAGGCCCATCTACTCTAAGAGAATCTCCACTCCAGAGCAGCAGCAAGGGCAAGGAAGTGTGCCAAGGGCATGCCAGCATACCCCCAAATCTTTCAGTGATCTGAGACCAACTCTGGAGTTCTTTACCCCTCTGATGTCATCTGTTCTGCTCACCTCCATTCAGGATAAATAAAAATCAATGATTTTTTTTTATTTAAATCAGCTTTTTTTGATAAAATGCTTTTTGAGGAAAAAACCTATCTAAGGAGAGTTTTAATTAAGAAACACTATAGCTCAAAGATCTCTCATCATGGAATAGGGATTATAAATTCTAATTCTATAGTATGAGACAATATATTCATGCAATGTTTAAGAAAAGTTTTGTAAATGAGTTCCAATAGTTCATGGATTAGGGACCCAATTTTATGCGGATCCAGGGGCTTCTGTATAGATTATTTAGGTTAATCTTTCTATCTACCCAATGGGACTCAATGCTCAGTCTAGAAGATACCATCAGAGATGCTTAGTTTTGCAGTTCTCAAACTGTGGATTTGTCTCCAGAGATAACATGCTTGTTAACAGAAAAAAAAAAAATGTTTTTAATAAATAATATATAGAAGTGAGAAATAACAGACCTCAAACCTATTGTCCCTCTGCAAATTTGTGTATATAGAGTCAATCTCTTCCTCTCTCAAAGTGCAAAGTTTCAAGAAGTTCAGTGAATAGAAGATTGTTGGGGGTGGAATAGATCTGGACAAGGAGAAGAAGTCTGGAGATAAATGTGAGAAGGGAGGGACAGGCAGTAGAAACAAAAGTGAAACTGTTTGAGCAGCATATTCTAGAAGTCTTGAGGTCTTTCTGAGTGTAGCCATCACTGATTTGAGATCTACCACACCATTCTCTCACTAGAAGGGAAAACCTATAATGGCAGCAGGCCATAAGAGAGACCCAGTTTGGAAATATTTTAATGAAGTTCCTCTACCTGTGGGTAAGTCAGGCATGCATGCAAAATGCAAACAGTGCAAAAAAGAAATGCAAAGCCTGGTTGCCCAAATGAAACAACATCATGGGAAGTGTTTTTTCTCAGGAGGAAGCTGCGTTGAAGATGATGAAAGGAACATGTCTGAACATCCAGGATCTTCAGGTTGATAAACTTTTTTATTTCATACTTCTTTCTTAAGGACTGCCTGTCTTCCTTCTGGACTACTCTTGAATTCTCATGTTTGAGCACAAAAAATATGGTTGTTACTCTATGGTACTATCATTTTAGATGCAGTTGTGATAAAAAATAAATAACTGAAATAGGCAGATCTTCCTTTTACAGTTTCACCTTTAAAGTGGTACTGAGTGTCAGTGAATGCAATGAGTAATACTAAATGAGCAGTATGGTAATAATTAAATAACTACTTTGACTTATTTTGCTTAGGAGAATACATCCTCGACATACAAGATTCTGAAGACTGTTGAAGTGATAATCTCACTTTTAACAGCATTAGCTTCTTCTGCCGGTGTAGAAAGAATATTTTCTTCCTTTGGACTAATTCATTCCAAACTGAGAAATCGTTTGGGACCTAAAAAAGCAGGAAAACTTGTTTTTCTGTTCCAGATTATGAACAAACAGGAAAATGAAGGTTAAGACGACTGAGTTAGCTGCAGAAGCCAGTTTTTTAAGTTTCTTATGTTGACTTGGCTGACAGTCGATTTAATTTTTCATTTTTTTTTTTTAAATTTAACTATTTTAGTTAACAATTTTAACAAAAACAAACCTGATTTTAAAAAACTTGAATGTTTAACTAAATTAAAAAATTCATATGCTTGTTTTGTTAAAATATTATAGGTTTGCTGTTGAAGAAAAAAATCCAGATACATAATAATGTTGTTTTAGTTAAATAAAACAATTTAAATGTCTGTCTGGTGATATTCTCCTCCTAATACAGCATGGCAAGAAAATCCTCAAAATATTAATGATTAACCTGTTGAACTGGAGATATTTATGAAGTCATTGGGAGGTGAACTATCTGCTTCAATTACCTTTGGTAAATGAAAAACCAAACAATCATTCATTTTTTGATATAGCTGTAAAACTAATCTGAAAAGTTTTCAAAATAAATCACTTCAAAAATGCCTAGTGTGTACCTTCTAAAAATGAAACCTACATCTTTGAGTTGTGAAGAATATGTATTAAGGTTATAACAATCAACAAGAATGCTCTTATGTAGAAATCCATGATTAAATCAAGTTTTCCTGACTAGTGATTTAAATCAAATCCACCCTGCCACCACTATACGGATTTCATAGTTTTTTGGAACAAAGTACTATCCAAAGTGCTGTAGTTAAAGACTGATTGGTCCATATTACGAAAGAGAGTCAGATTAATGACTATTAGGATGCCTCTATGGGCAGCGATCCCCTCATTCTCTAAGCTTCATTTTTGCCATGCTACATTTTGCAGATTTTCCTCTTATACAAAGTCACTGTTTACACAGAGAGGGTGCAGCTGGGAAGAACATGCAAAGAAAGGGCTTCCTGACCTCTAGCATCAGAGACCACTCATGCTCAATCATTCGCTATTCAGTATTTTCTGTTTTTCTAATCTTTCTCTTGCTGTAACAAGAACTTTCCTGCCATGAAGTTTACCTTGTCTCATGTTTCCTGTGCTTTTTGCCTTTTTATTGTGTAAAGAGTTGTCACTTTGGATGGGCTATCACCAGCAGGAGAGTGAATTTGTGTGGGGGGGTGGAGGGTGAGAAAACCTGGATTTGTGCTGGAAATGGCCTAACCTGATGATTACTTTAGATAAGCTATTACCAGCAGGACAGTGGGGTGGGAGGAGGTATTGTTTCATATTCTCTGTGTATATATAAAGTCTGCTGCAGTTTCCACGGTATGCATCTGATGAAGTGAGCTGTAGCTCACGAAAGCTCATGCTCAAATAAATTGGTTAGTCTCTAAGGTGCCACAAGTACTCCTTTTCTTTTTATATATGTTAGTAATTCATCCATCTCTACTTCTGCCTTCAGTCATTTGTTTGGTTTTTGTTCTGCAAGTGGATGTTTTTTGTGGATTTATACTCCAATTTTTATGCTAGCCTTTCAAACGTGCTTAATAGAGAATAACATGAGGACAATGGAATGCTGCTTTATTTGAAAAATGTGACTTTTTTGTAATCAATTATTCTCCCTCAGCTTTTCTGAAGTCCATATAGTAGACCTTGACTGGCTTGGTACTGGCTTTAACAAGGATGTGTGCTGCATTTTAGCTAGTAAGAACAAGAGTTCTGTCTTGACCCCAAGAATCCCACATACTTAAATGTAACGTTTATTAACTCCACTGACCTCTGCTGCCTTTCAACATCTCCAAGTATCGCTTATTCATAATTATTGACTCCTTGTTTTCTGTGAACAGCTCAACCCACTCTGCTTCAGCTGCCCAACCCACTCTACCAGTTGTCACGTGTCTCTCCAGTCGTCAACATTGGCTCACACTGAACACACAGTATCTCGGCTCTCTGAGCAGGGGCCATTTTATTTCCTTTAGACTCTCTACACAATGCCACACTCACATACAACACTTGAAAAATGACCATACAGATGACACCAGTTGCTAGACTGGGCAGTTTAAGGGTCCATATGAAAACGAAAAGATATTCTGTAGTGTGATTTGACACGGTTAATGTACAGATATGGCTCACGCTCAATTCTTGGGATATACTTTTGTCCATTTGTTATATTTAACAGGACTTTTCTCCCTCCAAACATGGCGGTGTTTGCTAATCCTCCAGAAGGAATTCATTAAATTAAATGTGGACCATAACTATTAAATTTCAGTAGATTGCCACTCTGTTCCCAACCAACTTTCTGTATGCCAACTTCTCCTCTCATTGGAAGTAAATGGAGTGGCAGACATCGAGCTGTATTAATGACATCAGAATAATAAAGTGTGCATGTATTCTGACTTTAAAGTTGCAAGCAGTTTAATGGCTTGCAGGCAGACAGGAGTGGTTGGACCACAGGACTATGAGCCAGAAGGTTCTCAAGTTCTAATCCTAAGTTCCTGCATGGTCTGTGACAAGTCCCTCTTGGACTGAGGGTTGATGCTCATGCAGCAGATCTGAGTTCAATACCTAGTTCTATCGGACTTGCTGTGCAATCTTGGCCAAGTCACAACCTCTCTTTCCCTTAGTTTTCAATCTGAAAAATGGGGATACTACCTCTTTCCTCCCATCCTTTGTCCATCTTGTCTATTTAGATTGTGAACTCCTTTGGGCAGGGACTGTCTCTTACTCTGTATATGTACTGCACCTAAGATAATGGACCCAGGATCTTGGTTAGGGCCTCTTGCTGCAATGTAATACAAACCAAATGAAATCACCTCTGAATTGTTTTCATGCATCGTCAATTTCACTGTTTCCCATATGTAGCTAGCCAGTTCTCCCCTTTGTCTAGATGTTTCACACAAAGTATTTTTAAAATAGATAGCTTAATTAAACAAAACACAAAAATTTGCAAAGGGTCTCAGGGGTAGGTATAGTAACTGAAGCTACTTTAAACTAATTAAAAAAATTAATTAGATTTCAAGGTGAGGGCATCTCTGACCTCTTATTTTTAAAGTTTGGCTATATGTAATATGCAGATACTGCTTACCTACCTCATAGGATATTTCTGAAGGGCTAATTAGATAATCATCTGGAAAGAACTTTGAAGATGAGAAGTGCGATACAAGTAGTATGCAAGACGGGAACAGCAGCACTTCACTAACCTCTCAGGAGCTGTGAAAGCTAAGCTGTGAAGAAGCTGTGCAGGGGAGATAGCCAATAGATTGCTCAGGAAGAACCACCATCATGTGGAGCAGCCTTAATTGCGTTTATATGTTTCTAAGAGTCACTTTACCTGAGTAAACGCAGCCTGATGAAACTGTCTGGGGAGAAAGGGGAAGGAAGGGTCATGGGAGAAACACAGCTGCCTGGTGATGAGAGTATTTCCTTGGATGATTTTTTGCTGGATAGCCACTGGATAATTTCCATTTTTATATATAAAAAGGTGCTTTTGAGGATTTTCTATTTATCCAGGGAAGTTATTTCATTTTTGGCTTTGTACTTTTATTATCTGCAGTGTGCAGATGGGCCCTAGTGCAAAGTAATTTAAAATTAAATACAGTATCTCCTGGGTAGGCTAATGGGAAGTCTTCAGAGTCCAGTTTGGGACGCTCTGACTTCCCCTTTAAACCATCCCACTTTCACGGTAATTTTTGAACGAGGACTGGATACAGCTTCCATCACTGAAACACCACCAGCATAATTCATTCCCAAGCAGCACTGAGGAGTTGATGGGACGCGCTAACGGTATTTGCAATGGTCTGATCAGCTCTTCTCAGTTGTAGCCACACAACTCCAAGCAACAGTAGCCGAAGTGGACTACATTTGAAGCAGTCATCTAAGATGAAAGACTTGCTTCCATGTCCATTATCAATAACCACACAGCATATTCATTTAATAGAAAATTTCCTCTTTCCTATTTATTTTCAGAAGGTCACAAATATCATCTTTGGCAATTTTATTTTGAAAAGGCTAAATACAACCAACTTTCCCCTGCTGGACTGACACAGGATCATCAGAACCCTCAGCATCAGCATCCCTGATGGAAATGGTACAGTAAGACAACTTGCCTGTCATCCTGCCTCTTGGTTCCTCGCTCATAGGCCGAAGATGGTGGGGACAACGACTCTCTCCGTTTCTTCTTCTCTTTACTCTGGCTCTGCCTCTCAGGGTCTCTCTCTCTGCTCTGGTTTGGATTCTTTGGGGTAGCAGTTTGGTCCCTATGACCAGCTGCATCCCTCCCACGATCTCCTGATAAGCAAGATGAATAAAAGGAAGTAGTCTTTACATTTCAAAAGGTTTCTGCTTTCACCTTTGCTGCTGTTGTAGTAGGTGTATTTTTTGGTCCATTCGCTCAAATGAAATGCAGGATGCCCTATATTAGCATTACACTATAGTTATGGCTGAGACAATACTTTCTTTTTAACCCCCTATTTTTAGTGACTTCTCTCTTATGTCTTATTAGACTTGAAAAGCATCTGGCCAAGAACACTAGGAGTTTTTAACGCAGGGAAGCATGCAGTGTGTGGGGTAAAACTTGAATTTTGTCTCCAGATAATGAGCCCAGGAGACAAAGTGCACTGGCAGAGCGTGCCTTTGTATTAACCACTAGGGACATGTTTTGACACTACGGCCTCTTTCATATACAGTTTGAACATAATCGCTTCCGTAAAACCCTTTTAAACAAGAAACAGGTCCCAATCAGTATTTACACATGTTGACACAACACAATATAGTCCTTCAACTTTTTGGCACTCGATAGCTCTTACAATACTGTCATTTTTCACAATGGATTTGTGCACCCTGAGTTTACAGCACTGACAAGTTACTATAACTAACAAGGAACTGTCATATTAATGATAAGACACTTGCAGTGAGATAGTTCATGATATTTTTGAACTGTTATCAGTGATTCTTCAATAGTGCTCTCCAAAGCATACGCTGGCTGCCTGCAAAACAGTGTCACACTGATGAAGCATCGGTCAGTCTGCAAGGAGTGATGCCTTCTGCTAACTGTAAGCACAGTCTAGGATGCTTTTCATAATGGCCAGAGGTTTTTCAGACCAACTACCCCCACCCCCAACACTTACCTGTACCCTGATTCCTGTCTTAGTCAAGGGTGGGTCTTTTGGGGGTGGGTGGGGAAAGGGAAATGAAGCACAATCAAAATTACAGAGGTACCAAACAGGCAGAAGTGACCTGGAGAGTAAGGACTGCAGGAAACAGAGACATTTGGCCCCATAAAAGAAGAGTCTCCTAAAAGCTGTGAAGAGAAATTGTTTTATGGAATCAGAATTTAAGACCACTGAAGCCCATCCGATGATTTCTACACCTAGCCCACAACTTCTCTCTGAACTACTAACAAACGGCATGGATTTAGTACAGATTTACACTTTACAAAGTGCAGATTTTATAATTATCACATTAGGAGAATTTGTTTAACAGTGTCCTATTTCATTTTACCTCTTTAATAGTGTCTTAATATTAACGTCTCCTATATGGATAACAGACGGAAAGGCATAGAAAGAGGAAAGAAAAGTGGAGAAGATGCTCTAAGAGAGGACCTTGATTTTATAAAATGGCCCACATTTTGAAAGCCACAGCATTATACCATAAGAGAACTCTGAAGTGAATGTATTATCACGGTATGAGTGCACATATAACTTATCACTGTGCTGTACTGTATTAATAGCTAATTCCTTGAGTGCTCATATCTGAGTCATTGCAAAGCTGAAAATTTGCAAGGACTTGGGTTGTGCAAATGTCTAATACATCCAACACATCTCAAAAATTCCATTAATTCTTCAGGGTGCACTGGAGTATTTTCTAACAGAAAACCTACGCTTTGGCAATGTCGCTAGCACAATTCAATTAATTTGTCAAAGGTCACCCAATCAATGTAAATTGTAGCATGAACTGCTGTTTGTGAAGAGCAGTGGAGTCGCTCTTTCTGCAGTGCTCGAGAATAACCTCTTTAGCTCCCATCTTTTTTAAGTCAGGAAAAAAACAACAACCCAGGCTCTTAATCCCTGCAAATGGGCAACATAGAATCATAGAATATCAGGGTTGGAAGGGACCTCAGGAGGTCATCTAGTCCAACCCTCTGCTCAAAGCAGGACCAATCCTCAACTAAACATAAGGTCCCCAGAGCATATAAGTCACTTTCCACAAATGCCCCCATGTCATGTAGCACTAGATGTAATTTAACATCTTATTTTAATTGATTTTGTTCTTGTGGGGTTGTGCATAGATAAAATGTAACAAGCACTACACACCAGTTTTGAGTTCTCCCTCTCCCTGTGGAACAGTGAGTAACAGGTGCAAACACAGTCTGAGCTAAAGTTACAAATAAGTAACCTGGTTAGACAGAACACAATTGCAACCCAGGGGTACAAACGGCTTCTGTTTCTTGTTTATATCCAACTCCAGTATGCATGGAGATCCTTGGACCCAAGTATGTAAACTGAGCTTGGAAACAATGTTCTAATCTTGCCTTTTACCCAGGCTATGGTATCATTCTTAAAGTTGGTTTAAACGCTTTTGGGGCCCACACACATTGGTCTGCTGAAAAGTGGTTTTAAACTGGTTCAGCACACAAGACTTGAGACCTGGTGTGTAAAACACCTGAAGCTGGGGACTCATAAGAGGAAGATATTCAGTTAACGGGAGATGCACTTTATGGAGTCCAATACCAACAGGCACAAAGAGAAACCTCCGAGTTTAAAGCCCCCTCTGTCCGGATACTGATAAGCCTCTGTACATCCCACTCTGAATTTCCTTACTGTGATCAGATTACGTATGAGCTGTAGAGAGGAACGCTGGCCTCATGGTTAAGACACTGCGCTGGGATTCAAGAGATCTGGGTTCAATTCTTAGCTCTACCATAGACTGTGTGACTTTAAGCAAGTCATTTACTCTCTGTGCCGCAGTTCTCTATCTGTAAAATGAAAATAGTAATACTTCCTTTCTCCCAACGTTCACCTAGACTGTAAACGGTTTAGGGCAGAAACCGTCTTGGACAATGGGTACGTACAGCACCAACCCCAAGGGATCCCTTAAGCTCCACCGTAACACATATAATAAAGTGATTTTGTGTGTGCGCGCACGCAACCTCTCTGATAAGCATTCAACTTTAGACACAGGAAAATCAATCCTCTCTGGAGGAAATTACACTTTCAGCTGCTACTTGAAAGGTATCCTTGACTACCTACCACTACTCTCCTTTTCTGCTTGACTCTTCTTCGGGATTCGATACACCTCCTGCAAAGCAAGCCAGAAAAAATCATCAGATTTTCACATGGACATTGAGACTACTGCTGATATAACTGTGGGGTGGGAAAGGTCACGTAAGTCCCCCAACTTTGTAAACAATAGAATAAAAAGGTCCAGGTCTCAAAATGCAGATATAGTTCTAAAAACATGGCATTGTGGTGGATCCTATTTTATTTTCTCTCAATATCTTGTATATTAAATCTGTTTGGTTTACACAACCATACTAAGTGCTACAGTCACTCTCTGTCAGCAATCCAGGTATGTCAGCAGAGGATTCAAGCCAGCAGAATCTAAAGTTGCCATCTTTCCTATTTACTATAAATATATGAAGTTGGAGATGTACTGAAATAAAAATCAAAGGCTGCCTTTTCTAAGGGTAAACCAACCTCTGACCTGAATTAGCTCATACACTAGAGAGCTTACAGTGCCGCGGTTGTATCAATGCAGCTGCTCCGCTGTAAGCTCTCTCACGTAGCCACTCTAAGGGCTTGTCTACACTGGCACTTTACAGAGCTGCACCTTTCTCACTCAGGGGTGTGAAAAAATATCCCTGAGGGAAGCAAGTTTCGGCGCTGTAAAGCGTCAGTGTAGACAGTGCACCAGCGCTGGGAACTGCACTCCCAGAGCTGGGATCTATGCCCCTCGCGGAGGTGGCTTTTTTTCTTGTTTTTTTAAGAGCACTGGGAGAGCTTTCTCCCAGCGCTCTACCATGACTACACACAAGCCACATTTAAGTGTAGACTAGCCCTAAGCGGACAGGAGAGAACTTTCCTTTCGACCTAATTAATCCACTCCCAACGATGGGTGATACCTATGTTGGCAGGAGAGGTCACATATGATGTGACTGATCAGGCCAAGACAAGCGTTTGAGCTAAGCAGAGCTCTTCTTCAAGTCTGAGGGCTTGTCTACACTTACATTTTATAGCGCCCCAACATGCTGGCTCAGGGCTGTGAAAAATCAGCGCTTTAAATTGCTAGCACTGGGAGCGTGGAGGTGGATTACCAGGAGCCCAGGGAGAGCTCTCTCCCAGCACTCACGCGTGACCACACTCGCACTTCAAAGAGCTGCCTTCCCGCAGCAGCACTTTGAAGTTTCTAGTGTAGTCATACCCTGAAAAAGGCAATCACAGAGCCCTGGTCTATGCTAGGACTTTAGGTCGAATTTAGCAGCGTTAAATCGATGTAAACCTGCACCCATCCACACGATGAAGCTGTTTATTTCAACTTAAAGGGCTCTTAAAATCGATTTCCTTACGCCACCCCTGACAAGTGGACTAGCGCTTAAATCGGCCTTGCCGGGTCGCATCTGGGGTACTGTGGACACAATTCGATGGCATTGGCCTCCGGGAGCTATCCCAGAGTGCTCCATTGTGACTGCTCTGGACAGCACTCTCAACTCAGATGCACCATTGTTTGCTGTTGCTCTGACGCAGGGAGGGGCGACTGACGACATGGCTTACAGGGTTGGCTTATAGGGAGTTAAAATCAACAAAGGGGGTGGCTTTACATCAAGGAGTATTTCAGGCACGACTTCATGGAGGGTTCCAATAAGAAATGGTGCACCTAAGTTATTGTTCTTATTGGAACAAGGAGCTTAGTCTGGCCTCTGATTGATACATGGCTAGATTTACCTAGCTGCACCTTCTCTGTGAGTGACTGCAATGTGACCTAGAGGAATGAGTCCCCTAGACGGGGGGCGGGGGGGTTTGCAAATGAGTACAAAACAAATCTGGTCTATTTCTTGTTTTCATACACTCCATCTATCTTTTACATCTTTGACTGGCACCAGATGGTGCAGAAGGACTGCATGCCATTCACATCTCATGGCTGCTCGGCAGAAGATGGTACAATAGGACTGCTAGCCATCCTCATCTCTTGCCTGCTCACCATAAGATGGTTCAATAGGACTGACTGCAGGACTAAAGAGAATGCCCTGATCAAGCCACTCCAAATTTAGTCCCTGTTCCCATTTCTGCCCAGGCGCTCCTGATCGACCGCACAGAGGCGACCAGGAGCACCTCGGACATGACGATGATGGTGGTTATCAGGCCTATTGCACCGTCTGCTGCCACAAAGCAATGGGTTGCTGCTGCGTAGCAATGCAGTACCATGTCTGCCAGCACCCAGGAGACATACGGTGACCGTGAGCTGAGCGGGCTCCATGCTTGCTGTGGTATGGCATCTGCACAGGTAACTTAGGAAAAAAGGCGCGAAACGATTGTCTGCCCTTGCTTTCACCGAGGGAGGGAGGAACGGGGGCCTGACGATATGTACCCAGAACCACCCGCGACAATGTTTTAACCCCATCAGGCATTGAGATCTCAACCCAGAATTCCAATGGGCAGCGGAGACTGCGGGAACTGTGGGATAGCTACCCACAGTGCAACACTCCGGAAGTCGACTCTAGCCTCGGTACTGTGGAAGCGCTCCGCCGAGTTAATGCACTTAATGCACTTAGAGCATTTTCTGTGGAGAGACACACACTCGAATATATAAAACCGATTTCTAAAAAACCGACTTCTATAAATTCGACCTAATTTCGTAGTGTAGACATACCCAGAGTGTGTCAGCTAAATACAATGTGGAACAGATTGGGAAGCATAGGAGTTAGCTTGTTGCAAAGGACCATTCAAAATGAAGTGGCCCATTAACACCTCTGCAGTCATAGGACAAGGGTTAGCCATGTCTACACCAGAAACCTTAGGGTATAGCTACACTTGCAGAGTTTTTGCACTGTAAATTTCACTGGTGATAGGGAACCAAAGTAAAGCGCAGGTTTGTGTTCTCAATTCCTCAGGTCTCAGAGAGTGTTTACATTTGCAGCACTTCCATCCCGGATGAGAGCAGCACTTTAGGGCAGCTATCCCACAGTGCATCTCTCTCCATTTTGATGTGGGTCTTATGGGAAGGGCAGGGGGGTGATGGCCGGGCATCCTGGGTCCCTGCACAGCCTCCTCTCCCCAAACACTGATCAGCTCCAGTAGCTCAGCATTGCTCCAAGCAGGGGATCGTTTGCTCTGTGGAGCAGGCATTGTCATCTGGCCAGATGATAGGTGAGCACTTGCCAAGAAAACAAGAAGGGGATTTTCAAAGTTCCCGGAGCTTTACAGGGGGAGGGCTAGATGTCTGTTTACCTGGCATCAGAGCTGCTGGCCAGAGTGGTCACCTAGGCACTATGGGATATTTTCAGGAAGCTAAAAACTGTGTAAACAGGAAAAACATCTTCACTTGCACATCACCGCAAAAGCATCACCGGTAAAGAGTTGTACGCCTCTCGTGGAGGTGGTTTTCTTTTTGCGGTGAAACTTCTGAGTCAATGGCAGAGCAATCTGCTGTCAATTTAGTGGGTCTTCACTAGACCCGTTAAATCAACCAATGCATTGATTGCCGATCGTCAATCCCCCCGGTAAGCATAGACAAGCCCGTAATTAGCACTAGGCCTCTTGGGGAAGTAGATTACCTATGCTGATGGAGGAACCCCTTCCATCAGTGCAGGTAGCATCTACACTGAAGCGTTACAATGGCATACCTGTGCTGCTGTAGCATTTTAAGTGTCGACAAGCCCCCGGACTTGAAGAAGAGCTGTGTGTAACTTGAAAGATTTTCTCTGTCTCTTCCACTAACAGAAGTTGGTCCAATAAAAGATATTGGCCAGGTCTACGCTACAGACTTATATTGGTATAACTGTTGCTCAGGGATGTGATAAATCCACACCCCTAAGCAATGTAGTTATACCAACATAGTGCTGCATACATGTGGGACTATGTCAACAGGAGAGCTTCTCCCATCAGCATAGCCACAGTCTCTCGTGGAGGTGGATTAACAACTCTGACAGGAGAAGCTCTCCCATCAAGACAGTAGCACCTTAACTGACAGGCTGCAGCTGCACTGCTGTACATGAAGACAAGCCCATTACCTCACCCACTTTGTATCTCTCTTATTTTATTGTCAATGATCACGCCCCTGCAATCGGAATTGAAGTGAAATACAATGGATTATGCAGAAGCCAGTACAAATTCCAGTTCACTCTTCAGTAAGTGCATTGGCTCTAGAGGGCTAACTTATCAGGAAAGCATTCCTATGTAGAAAGGGTGCTTAAGCAAATGCCTAAGTGTCTTCCTGGGCCCCAGAACCATGTTTGTGAAACTGGGACTGAACTTATTTATCTGACCCTCTCATAGCAAACAGTTTCAGCATATCCACACAGTAGGATTTTCCAGGAAAAAGTGCATCAACTGTGCATGGTCATACCTTTCACGTTACACAATTGTGGTTCAATCAGCACACTCCAGGAAAATACAGGCAGCTATCCCACATGGTCTCAGCTGCTGGCACAAAGCTTGTGGGTGTTTCTCAAAAGACATATTTTAGGATCTGGTATTTCGTATGCCGTGCCCAGACGCTAACAGCCTTATTGGACATAGTGAAGAAAAGAAACCTGCTTCATGATTTAGGCAGCTATGCTTTCAAGCATTAAAGTCTCAAAGCTGGATTGCCTAGCATTGAGCAAGGTGGAAATGCTAACATGTAACCCCACCTGTAGAAGGTGATCTCTCTGTATTGCTGACCTGACCTACGCGATGACGCTCTGGGTCAAGCCTGGCTTTACCCCAATGGCAGAATAATAGTGTGACCAGCTACTGCGAAAGGAATTTCATGAGGAAATTGGATGACTAAGCACACTCTCAGCATTCTCTTTGCATGGAGCTAGCCCCGATGCTTGAATAAGACCATGCACCGGGTGAAGAGAACTGATTCGCACTGTGGAGGTTGGCTACCAACACACACTACTGTTCCTTGACCTACACGTAGAGCGCAGGGAACTCATCGGCAGTCAACACTGTTTAACTGTTCACACTTCTACCACAGAGACAAGGTGGGTGAAGTAATAGCTTTTATTGGACCAGCTTCGGTGGGTGAGAGACACGAGCTTTTGCAGAGCTCTTCTTCAGGTCTGGGAAACTTACTCAGAGTGTCATAGCTAAATACAAGGTGGAACAGATTCCTCAGCGTTAGTACAACTGCTAAGTACTGCTTATGCTGAACAACCTGTTCCATCTTGTATTTAGCTGTGACACTTTGAGTAAGTTTCCCAGACCTGAAGAAGAGCTCTGCAAAAGGTCGAAAGCTTGTCTCACTCACCCACCGAAATTGGTCCAAATAAAGATATTACTTCACTCACCAGACCTGCTGACAGCAATTCCGGGCCCCAGGGCAGAAAGTCTATGGCCCCCCCCCGAGAAAGGGATTACGACACTACTTTTTATGCTATTGATAACACATTAGAACTCACTATACGTAAGTTGTGGCGTTGCTTGATCTAGTCAACTTTTTTCCCAGTTACATACAGCACCAGTATTAAACAAATTGTGAGACTAAATATAAGATGTAGAATGTGTTATTTTGAATTATATATTTAAATTAAATACATACATTATGGAATGAAATTAATTAATATATAAAACATTTAAAGAAGCACAAAGTAAGAAAACACCTGAAGTATCAAGTAGGCTAAACACACACCTAATCGTGATTCATGTGTAATCTAAAGACAAGGAAAAAACTGATATGCAAGATGTAACTGAATATGACCAACAAAGTCAAAATATACAATACAATACTTGTGCAGCTGGTGCTGTGGGACATCAACACCCAGAGCAATGAGGAGATGGCAGGCATGATGCGCCACATCTACCGGGAGATCTCCAGGGAAGTGGCCGGGGCGAAGGCAGAGGGAAAACCCGTGCCTCGTTCTCTGGCTGAGCGGTGGAGGTGGCCCCTTATCCTGCGCTCGTAATAGCAGCTTGTGTCAGCCAGTGCTCGTGGCAGCGAAGCGGGGGCTGGCCCCACCTGCCTCTCGGCAAACCTAGGGCAGCTCAGTTGGGTGGCTGAATTTGCTGGTTTGTGTCTGGCAAGGAGCTGCAGCCCTGGGGGGAGGAAATCTGGTAGCGCAGAGGGAACTTGCTCCTCTTTCAAGTCTCCCTGTCCTCAGCCCTGCAGCCGGAGAGCCAGCATGGCAGGCACAGCGGCTCCCAAGCAATCAGAGGAGGCAGCAAGCTCCGCGGTCCCCAGGCAGCTGTTGCTAGCGCTCTGCCAGACCAGCAGGGTGCAGCAGCGCTCTGAAAAACGGTTATGGCACCAGGAGGGACGGCGCTCTGTACAGAGCGACAGGAAACGGATCTCTTTTTTTTATCGTAATTTTTATTAAAAAATACGTATCTATCCCATCAGCCTTTTAAATCACTGGGCCCCTGACCCCACTCCCCTCCCCATGCCTGTCACTCACCGTGTCTCTCTAATATCCTGTAACCCACACGGCTACTACAACACTGCATACTTCTACCACAGTAAGTCTCATTGTCTTGCTTGATGACGCTTGCAAATGTCCCTGAGATAATGGAGGGTTTTGAATACTTTGAGGGACATGTCTCCATTGCTCTAGAGGTATTGAAGAAGCTCACTTTCCCCTACATAAGGAGTTACCATGGGTAAAGTGACATTTTTGCCATATTTTTGATTACCACCACATTAAGACGAAAATGAATAATGAGGATTTCATAGTGAAGGTACTGGGAAAGTAGAACATTTCTTGCTTTTACTCTACTGTGCACTGAATACCTGCTTCGAAAATTAAAAATAAATTCATTTTCTTATCACAATATTATTCTGTGGCAAAACCTGCTTGTCTTTGGTGTTTCTAACACAGGTGACATTAGCCACCTTGTTTTGGTAATTTCTCTAGCACTGATCTTGTCAGAATATCTTTATATGGCAGAAAGATGGTCTTGTGTTTAGGGCACCAGGCTGAGGCTTGGGAGACCAAATTTCAATTCTCTGCTCTGCCACAAACTTCTTCTATGATCTTGAGAAAGTCAGCGTCTCTGGGCCTTAGTTCCCCGTCTGTATAATGGAGATTGTAGCACTTCCCTATCTCAGAGGGTGTGTATGAGGATAAATCCATTAGAGATTGTGAGATGCTCAAATACTATGGCAATGGGCCCTAAGATAGGAGTGTGTTGCAAACACCAATACAACTCTTGGAACAGCATTTGGCTGTGGCTGCCTCATTAAAAGGAGTGCAAAATCTATGGGATCCTACCATAATCAGTTTTTAAATTCAGAGACTACATGGTCTAGTGCAGTGGTTCTCAACCAGGGGTATGTGTACCCCTGGGGGTACAAAGAGGTCTTCCAGCAGGTACATCAACTCATCTAAATATTTGCCTAGTTTTACAATAGGCTACATGAAAAGTGAAGTCAATACAAACTAAAATTTCATATGACTCGTTTACACTGCTCTATATACTCTACACTGAAATGTACGTACAATACTTATATTCCAATTGATTTATTTTATAATTATACGGTAAAAATGAGAAAGTCAGCAATTTTTCAGTAATAGTGTGCTGGGACACTTCTGTATTTTTGTGTCTGATTTTGTAAGCAAGTAGTTTAAGTGAGGTGAAACCTGCGGATACGCAAGACAAATCAGACTCCTGAAAGGAATACAGTAGTATGGAAAGGCTGACAGCCACTGGCATAGTGTATCCAGTACCACTGGGTGCTCAGGTCAGTTTCAACTGCTGTGCCTCAGTTACCCCCATTTTACATGGGGGACCTATTTACTTCACATGAGTCTTGAGATAATTAGTTAGAAATTCTACAGCACTTTCCATTAGGGGTATGAACACTGGAACTATTATTGATTACAGTGTAATTTTTTTAAAAGCAAAAATAAACCCTACATATTTTCATTATTTTAAGGGTAGTTCAAGTTTCAAACTTAATTATCCAGCAGATTCTTGAAACTAAAACCGCCAAAAAACTCCATCTTATTTACTTTTTAGAATTCTCCTTGCTACTTTAAGTATTTACCCAACACCTGTTTAGCAAGGAGTTCATCACTTACACAGAGCCTCTCACCTGCAGCCATTTTACTAGGGTTTGTGCACTTATCAGATCTCAAGCTAATCAGGACTGGGCCTGGCCAGTACTTGGATATGAGTGCCACAGGAAGTAGGGCTAAGGATTCATGCTTCTCTGAGGCATGAACCAATGTCACAGCATAGCATTAAGGGTTTTGTGCTGGTGGATGTGTTGCCTCTCAGATGAGACATAAAACAGAGGTCCACTTGTGGTCATTAAAAATCCCAGGGCATTTTTTACCATGGTAGATGTGTTAGGCCTCTGATTCTAACCAAATTCCATCTCATGTAATTACATTTTATATGCATACAATTTTCCCTGTTCCAGATGACTTGGTATTTTTCTTCACTTCCTGGCCTATGCTATTGTTTGGTGTTCTTTGTATGCTATAACTTGATTCCATGCCCAGAGCTGGTTTCATTGGTAGGTGAAGTGAAACCAATATCCCTTATCTACTTCAGAGATGTCGAGGTTAATGTCTAAAGTATTTTTGCAGTCCCTGAATTAAAGGTGCTACAGCACTGCAGAGTATTATTAAAGGTGCTATGTAATTATTTACTTCATACTTTGCACTTGACAAACTCTGTACAAATTATTATTAAAATAAATCACTCTCTTTCTCTGAGGCTCCAGGCAAATCCTAAGTGATGCATTTATGACCTCCCGCAATAACATCCACAACAACACTTAGTTTGTAATGTCAGATGAAGACATCGCTGCAGGAACAAAGGGGAGAAAGCCAGTTTAGGAGAGAGAACTCAGAACTGATTTTGTGTGTGCATTTTACTCATCTGGAACAAATTACACACAAGTGCAAATTTCTTAAAATTTTGAACTCTTTAGGGCACGGATTGTCTATCTAATGTGGATAATGCATAGTACATTTTTGGCATCAATAGGATGGTCCGTGAAATGCCTTTTACGCCTAGCACTACTTTCATCCTTATCTTAGAAGATTTCTAATGAGTATGTCACAGTTATATCTAGGTCCCAGAGCAGTTAATATAATAACAGGAACCTTTCTATGTCTTAGTAGTTAAAATGTCTATGTATTTTCTTTTCTATGAACTAGATCTGTGCATTCTATTTTGGGCCCTGAGCTTGTAAACATACACACATTTAGTTTTACTCACATGAGTACGGTTAATGGGACTACTTATGTGATTAAAGTTAAGCACATGAATAAGTGTTGGCAGGGTTAGAGCTTTAGATTGCAATTGTGATTAGTGACCTAAGTGTTCTTGTCAAGTGCCTCTGGATATGTTTAGTAATAATTATTTAAATGAAATGTTAACCAATTGTATAGCATTATGGATTGTGAAACATCTTTCATAAACACTAATGTTTTAAATTGTATACTATTTAAATTTAAATATATTTGTTCTTATTGCACTCATTATTTGTAACAGAATATGCATTTCATGATAATGATCCTATAATATGTGTAACAACTTGCATATGATGAGTCAGTCTGTGGTGCTGCATTCTGGATCAGTGATGTTTTCTTTATAATTTTCTCCTGTTATTATTTTAGTTTCAACTCAGACCAAGACCCTGCTGCTACTTACAGGGCTAACTGGAATAGCTAATGGAGAGCTTCTCCACTCCATGCCTTTCCCAGACCGATTAAAGTTAATTAACAAGAACAGAAACTAAATTTAATAGTCTGTGAAAGTAGAATATGTGATGAGCTAGCCATTTTCTGGCTGTGTAATACTGAAAGTCAGGTGAAAAGATACAACAGCATTACATATTGGGAAAGAAAACTGACCTATTGGAAAGTAACAGAGGCAGACTGTTATGTGGGATGCTGCCATAAAGCGTGAGGGCTATAAATGTAGGCCAGTTCAGAGTATTCTTAAGCAACTGTACCCCTCTATTACAAGTGCCTCCATAAAACATGTCCTCTTTCAGGTCCACAAATGCTAAGTCATGTCAGTAAATGGTGGTCACCACCACATCACTCAAAAGAGACTAGGTTAGCGACCCCATGTTGCTTTATATTTGATTTTTGTTTACTTAGGGCTAGATTCTGCTAATGAATCGACACAAATACCCAGTTGGAACCTCACTAAAGTCAACAGAACTCTGCACAGCACAATGGTCCTTACCCTGAACCTGTCAGCTCCTCTGAACAGGGTCTTTCCATTGGGTGTTGTTCCGACACTGAGTATACTGACAGTGCTTCAGTAATCATGTCCCAGATAAAGTGCTGCACTATTTTCAACACAGCATTAACGAAAACCTTTTGATTCCAAAGGCAGGAAAGACTAAACTGATGGCTAATAACGTGATGTCTACACAAAATAACATGAAGAGGCTTTTCTGCCACTGTGATTGAGTGCTGGCAGTCTCTTTTGTATATTTCTATAATGCAGCTGCACTTAAACATTAAAAAGTTAATCTCTGCTTAACCTCTGCATTCAAAATCTCAACTCTAAGTCCGTTTAATTTTTTAAAAGTTCAATACAAAACTTAATTTAAAAGGAGGCTGCAATACTCAGCTCAGCAGTCAGAGTTCAGAGAATAAGTGCTTGTCACCATGAATAAAAAAATAAGTTCATATTCTTCTAAAGTTTTAAACATTTCATTATTCACTTCCCTGTTTAGAGCTGGGTGCAGTCATCTTGCTCAAAAGTGATGTCATTTGAGATGCTGTCATCAAGCTAGCTTCCAACCTGCTTTAATGGGTTAGGGTCAGAAGTAAAACTAATAAATACTTCAACAAAATGTTTATTTTAAAATACTAAATATCTAAGTTTTTATTATTTAAAGCTGGTTGGAAATTGATTTACAGCCTTTTCCACTGGGCTTCCCAGTGTCACAAAATGACATCACTTTTGGCAAAGTGTTTAGCTCCAGCACTAGACTTCAAAAACCCAATAGCCATGAAAAAACACATTTTGCAAATTTTATTGATGGAGAGAAAATGCTTTTTGTCCCACTCGGCCGAGTGCACAAATTTCCTTTCAATTAGTTAAATCAATGTTTAAGAAATCCTCAAGAAAAACAACTCACTCTGCTTAAAATACATTAGTGCAAAGAGTAACTACCGGATAACTAAGCAAGTACTATTGCAGGTCCAAAAACACAGAGTGTGTTTCAGATACTTTTAGTTGTTTGGTTTGGTTTTAGTGTTAGCCTCTCTTTATAGGGGGGAAAAATAATCTTTATTTTTGCCTTTAAACAGAATTTATAACAGTGCTTGAAACAGTAATTTCAAATATTTTTTGCTGAATTTTACATACTGATTTATTGGCTTTGATACAATTTTTGAAGAATGAATCCTATATAAAACGTTCCCATTTGAATTGTAAATGGGGAAAAAGTAAATGGGGAAAAAGTAAATGTTTTGTTCAAAGTATTTTTGCTTGAATGAGAATAAGATTTCATTTTGCAAGATATTAAGATTCAAGGTAGACTAATTGTGGGACTCTGGATATATTTTAAGTCTTATACTTTCCTTGTCCACACTAGGAAATTAGGTTGGTGTAACTACATAGCTTAGAGATGTGACAAATCCACATTCCAGAGCACTGCAGTTAAACCAACCTAGCCCCCAGTGTAGACGGCTCAAGTTAGCACACCCAACTTTCTCCACTTGAGCTAGATGCTTGCGTGAGGCCAGATCTACACTACAGGCTTATACTGGTATACCTATGTCACTCTGGGGTGTGAAAAATCCACACCTCTGAGCAACCTAACCCGTGATGTAGATAGCACTATGTTGGCAGTCAACATAGCTACTGCCTCTCGCAGAGGCGGATTAGCTACGCCGACAGGAGAAGCTCTCCCATCAGTGTAGGAGCGTCTTCACTTAGGCACTGCAGCTGCACTGGTGCAGCTTTTTAAGCGTAGACCTGCCCTGGGAGTGCAAGCACACAGTAATCTAATCAGCAGTACATACTGATTATATTACCAGAGTGATTGGATTAGCTGCTGAGCAGGTCTAACTCCAGCTGCTGCATCCCAACTGCATTATTAGCTCCAATGTTAACTGCTAATAATGCAGTTGGGATGCAGCAGCTGGAACTCAAGCTTCTGCCTGCATCCCGATGGACTAGCTAGCTCAAATTTAGAGCTCAACTTCACTTGATCTAGAGATGTGTGTGAGTGGATGGGAGTCACGTAGGGGCAAAACTCAAGTTATATCTCCAGCTAACAATGCAGTAAAGATGAGCCCTTTGAGTTCCTTACGTGTAGATTGGGGCTAATATTACTTGCCTTCCTTATCCAGGTGGATAAATTCAGTGATGTTTGTGATGCTCACCTAGTACAATGAGAAGAGCCACAGAAAAGTCTAAATAATTTTTCATATGCGCTTATTCATGCATTGCTATCATGTATTTGTGGACCAAAAAAAACCTGTGCTGGGTTTATGATTGTGTTTATAGAAAATATACACACACACCACTCAGGAAAAAAAAAAAATCAGTGGGAACTTCCTCTGTTAAAAAAATAAATTATTAAAATGCTAAGCCTGTCCTAGCCCAATTTTTGCACCATGGCAAGACATGTAATTTGAAAAGTTAACAAAAGGTCGAAAAGAACAAGATCTGAAATGGCTCACACAAAGAAATCACAAGTTTGCAGAGAAGAACTTATTTAAGTGTAACAGAAGCAGGAAGAGAATATGTGAGAGAATATGTAGGTCTGGTGGCCACCAGAGTATAAAAAGAGCAGCTTCGAAGGATAAAGACACTGCAGAGAGGCTAGATGACGCCCGTGCCCTCTATCTCCATTACCAAGGATACTGAGGAGATGCAATGCCAGGCTTACTTATCTATGCCTCTTCATACTGGAGGGAGTGGTAGGCTTAAGGACATTATTTATGTAGATCCAGTGCCAGCAACTGGAGTAGCAGCTGCGAAGTGGCTATAATGCGGCAGCGTGCACTGCCAACGATTTCAGCACCCCCACCTCTCCACCATCTTGCTGCCCAGAAGAAGCCAGTTTACTTGGGTCATGTATGCGGAAGGGTTAGTCTATACTCTGTGTTACACTAAATCCTATCAATTTCCAAGGGAACTTAATATAATAAGATTTGTAATACAATGGTCCCATTGACACTTAACACACGCAGCTCTCAGGAAACACAAAAAATTGGGTAGAATAGTACTCAAAATGAGCCATTTAGTATGGCTAAAATAGAAACAGCCTGAAAGTAAAAGGGAAGAGGTAGGTTAGACTCTAGGAACTGGATTCCCCAAACCCCACAAACCATTAGGCTAATTAGATAATGGAATTTGCCAAGGCAGTTTACTGATAGAGCCCTGCAGATCTGTGGATATCCACTTTATATCTGTGCATATCTGTATCTGCGGTTGTATTGTTTACCATCTTTGCAGATCTGATGTGGATCCAAATTTTTGTATCTGTGCAGGGCTCTGGTTACAGAAACTTGGTTATTAGAGGTCTTCTAGAGCTACAAAGACTATGACAAGAACAAGGGCTCACCTAACAAAAACAGCACCAATACATTTACAACAAATTAAGGGAATATGGCTTCATGCAGTATATTTTCAGTTTATGCAATTTACTGCTGCAGGTCATCATGTATCCAAGGTCTATGGCTGTACTTTAAAACAGATGGATATTTTATGACCATTAAAAATATTTTCAGCTTTGCAGACCAAAATAAAGGTAATCTAGCCTCATGGTTCAGGGCCTGGAGGAGGTCATGCTGCAGCGGTCAGGAAGGTGCTTGCCCTCCCCATACACAGCATAGCACAGTTAGCTTGGTGGCACATCTTCCTCTGAAGTAAAAGATATTGGCCCCTGTTATAGGTGGGATAGCAGACTTGACGGATCAGTGATCTAATCTGATTTGGCAAACCGTACATCCTTATTTAACAACTTAAAAGTTTAACATAGAAGACAGTCCTGAACTAGCACATGGCGATGAACTAGACCAGGGGTGGCCAACCTGGGGCTCCGGAGCCACCTGCGGCTCTTCAGAAGTCCATCTGCGGCTCCATGTCTAGGCACCAACTCCGGGGCTGGAGCTACAGGCGCCAACTTTCCCATGTGCCGGGGGGCGCTCCCTGCTCCACCCCTGGCCCTGCCCCCACTCCACCCCTTCCCGCCCCCTCCCCTGAGCCTGCACTGCCCTCGCTCCTCCCCCTTCCCCCCAAAAGCCTCCTGCACACCACAAAACAGCTGATGGGGAGGGAGGGGAGGCACTGATCGGCAGGGCTGCTGGTGGGCGGGAGGCGCTGGGAGCAGGGGGAGGCTGATGGTGAGGGGGGTGGGCAGCTGACCTATTATTGTGGCTCTTTGGCAATGTACATTGGTAAATTCTGGCTCCTTCTCAGGCTCAGGTTGGCCACCCCTGAACTAGATGCCCCAGGGGCTTCTTCCAAGGCCTAAAGGTCAAGGTCCAGCAGATTTTGAAGGATTCACTGGTCGAGCGGTCTGGCAAGCAGACGCATGTTATATAAAGTGATGAATCAAAATTATTCTCTGAAAACCATGTGGTGATCAAATGAGATGCAAACCAGATAGAACGCCAGTGAAAGGCTGATTTCATTTTTGAAACTGAGGAGTCTAACTTACATATACATAACGACTGAATCAACGCAAGTTGCCACATCAAGTGCCATAACAATGTCCATATGCTTTTCTACCCTCTTTCAGAACAATTTTTGTTTAACAGGATACCTAGAAAATTAAATACAAAATAATAACCTTAAAGATCTAATTTAAACTAAAGGAAAAGCAATAGTTAAGACTGCCAAGTCTGTCCCTAAATCGTCCTACTGGGTCTAGGTAAGGCAGCATATTTGAGATCATTCTGCAGCTCTAAGGAAGGAGTATCAAGTTTAATGGAATTTCCTTTTAATGTCTCGCTAACAGAGTTTAATTTTTTTTTCATTTAGCAGGATAGAACATAGATGAAGAAAAGACATTGGACAATTAAGACAATGAATATGAATGTACGAAAGTTACAGTACAACAGGGAAAGAGTAGAACTCAACAAACCAAGGATGAAGGCTGGTCTGGTGTAATGAATATGGATGAACAAATGTTACTATATTGGGAGAACGGTAAAAAGGTAATCATGTATCTTCACAGGTATCTCAGCATGCTAGAAGACTGCAGTAGAGTAACTGCTCATTTGACTCTCTATTTTGAACTTTTTCCATCTTCTGATTATGAAAAATCTGTATTTGAAACTCATCAATAAAACTGGGTACAGCCACTTTCATGCCTACAAATCCATTCACACTTCAGTTTGTGCAGCTACAAAATCACACAAACACTTCTCTGGAACTTGTATCACTTGGCAAGGTTTGCAAATTAAGGGGGGAAATTACCAGTTGCATGGACTTTTTAAAGATCCGTCTATGTCTAATTACAAGCTCAAGAATAAGAAGAAACTTAAGTTTTATCAACAATATTTGGTCACTGCTTTCTGCTCTTCAGTGCCAAAACAGAGCTAGCAGATGCTGTCCAGAGGAACACAATAAAAATGCAGGAAATCATATGTGCACGTATAATTCCACTAACCTAGATGTGGCGCATGGCATCACATTTATCATTTCTATTTCTGTCCCTCTCTCCTCCGCCTATTGTTTCTCCTCTTCCTCTCTACCTCGTTTTGCTTATTCTCTAAACCTCTTTCACTAAAAACATTGGCTTCTTTTACAGCCACTGAATCAAAGCTCATTGCTATTGTGTTCTCTTCCCTCCCATCTTCCCTTATTAATTGTGAATACTTTCTCTATCCCAGTCATAACTCCCCTCTCTTCTCCCCCCATTCCACTTTCCTCTTCCCTGCTTGTCTGTATCATGTGCTGCTCTCATTTTCTTTGAACAGCTCTCCCCTTTCTCCTCTAGTCATTCTGTGGACACCATGAGCTACAAAGTGACACTTGTTATTGCAAGAGTTACCAAGCGGGGGGAAGAAAAACTATGCAAGGAGGTGTGGGCAGTGCAGGCTAAATAAATGCGAACACGATTGAGTTAGATTACCCACTAAGCAGAACTATATTTTCTTATGTATTATATGTAATTCATATTTTTCTTAATTTGAGGTTGGTATTTGTATAAGGTGCAAGACAGCCATCCCGGGAAATGGAGTTTTATCTATAGAATAGGTATGGCCTGAGAAATTGTACTTGTAAAGCTTCTCAATGCTGCCTCAGTCATGACTTGGAAACACCATTTCTAGGGGCGAGAGGATAGGTTCAGTCTGCACGGGCCAATCAATCCTTCCCATCTCTGCTCAGGCTGCTAATAATCATGCTATCTGTGATTTTTTTTCTAAATGGATGAGGGCTCTTTTATGCTGATACTGGGAAGCTGACTGCAACAGAGACCAAATCCATCTCACCTAGGCCAAATTAGGACAATTACTTAATCACTGGTTTCAGAGTAACAGCCATGTTAGTCTGTATTTGCAAAAAGAAAAGGAGTACTTGTGGCACCTTAGAGACTAACCAATTTATCTGAGCATAAGCTTTCGTGAGCTACAGCTCACTTCATCGGATGCACACTGTGGAAACTGCAGAAGACATAGTATGCATCCGATGAAGTGAGCTGTAGCTCACAAAAGCTTATGCTCAAATGAGCTACAGCTCACTTCATCGGATGCATACTATGTCTTCTGCAGTTTCCACAGTGTGCATCCAATGAAGTGAGCTGTAGCTCACGAAAGCTTATGCTCAGATAAATTGGTTAGTCTCTAAGGTGCCACAAGTACTCCTTTTCTTTTTACTTAATCACTGCTGACCTCTGAAATATTTTCAACTGTGACCCAGAGTTCAAAGCCAACTTAACCTTTACTGATCCCATGAGATACCCAGTTCAGAAAGGTACTCAGAAAAGTACTATAAAAAATGAGTACGCTGTAATTTAAGTGCATGCTCTAGGAAGCCTAACAGCTATAACCTAATGCTTTTGCCCTCTCACCAAGAAGGTTATGAGATTGTCTGCATACCCAAAAGTATTGTGAAGAAAGATGCCAGAAGCTTAGCGCCACCAGCCCTACAGAAGTGCATATATGATGCTAACTTTATTGCAACACCACAAATTGAGTTGCTATTGCCAATTCTGTTAAAGTAACTAAATTCTCTCTGAAAAGCCTTTTGAGATTATTAGTATGAAAGAAACAATATAAAACAAAATTGAAACTAATATTTCTAATACTTTAGGCTGCTGAGTTCAAACCCAGGCAGGGGAAGTCTCAGCTAAGAATCCACAAGAGCGAGACTGTCTTCAAAATATCAGCACTGTTAAAATGAAATAACTAAACTTAAAGTAATAAATATAAAGTATTTGATAAGATAAAGATTGAGGAAGAAGATCAAAAGAATCTGTTGAGGAAAGCTCAGCCCTTTCCTATAAAATACTGTGATCCTCCTAACACCATGAGCTTTTGCGAAGTGTAAACGAGTGTGAAAACACCCCACAAATTAGGGTTAATGGTCAAGAACACCAGCCCCCTCAGATACCACAAGGTGAAAAGCACTGGAATCATTAGCCATCATGCACCATACAGTATTCATAATAAATGTAACTAGGTACTCATCAGTCCCACAGGGGCCTTACCTGTTTCCTTTGAATCCTGTTGTACAGTAGCACAGTCCAGGTTCTTGCACAGGCTAAAGAGCATATAAGTATTGCATTTAACCACCACCTGTTACCTACTGTGTGTTCACCGACCCTTCCGGTACATTTTCAGCATCAGGAGATACATGCACCATTTCCTCTTCCAACAGGAACTGTGTGCAAAAGCCTATGCTGAAAATTTACCTCACTGGATATTGTGAATGTTTGTGTTGCAATGAGGTATGTATTATCAGCCAATATTTCGCATGGGTTCAGGCGTCAAAACGTACAAGGCCTTGCAACCCAAGGCAGCTGTCCTGTGTATAGAGGTATATAAAAAGATAGCTCACTTAATCCTTTCATGCCAGGAGTAGGGATTTTCCCGGAGCGACATCCATTGCCGGCAATGGACGCACCAAAATAACGTCGGCATCAATGAGTTAACCACCTCTGTCCTCTTTTCACCTATTATATTTCTCATGCATCATCCAGCTTCCCAACCATCTTCCTGTTTCTTCACAGTATGCACGCTATGTTCTCTCCCTTCTTCAGCACGGAGTTGAAAATGGAGTTGAGAAAAGGAGACACATGGTCAGCTGGTGATGTTAACAAGCTCCTTGCTGCCCTGAGAAGCTGGATGGAAATGGTTGAAATTACAAGGGGGTCATCATCAAGATCGGGGAGGACATAGCTTAAGTTACGAGATTTCACAACCTCCCACCCACCCCTCCTATGGCACTATTATTGCAGATGACTCAAGTTCCACAACTCAATGAAAAACCAGCTTTAAAGAGCTTGGAAGCACCTGAAAATTCACCTTGCTGTCTTCCTGCTTTGGTGATGGGACAAAGTTGATGGGAAGACACACCCAGCTCCCACAGAAAGTCTAAAGGATCAGGAGACAGGGTAACTATGCATCCCCCTTTAATCTAGAATATGATACTCTACTAATGGCCTTCCTGTAGCCTAAAAGTCTTAAGACTTATCAGCCATTTCAGAGCTCTAGTATCTTGGCCTGACAGTTAGCCCAAAAGACAATATGCAATACTCTAACAGGTGAAAGTTGGACAGAAGCAGTTAACTCTTTTAGTGCCATGATAAAATACAGTACGGAATACATCCAGAGGGTCATCACAGTTCCCCAAGAACACTTGGCAGAATAAAAAGGTTTTCACAGACTTAAGGCTTGCTTCTGATTTCAGATACATGGTACATTATAATTCAAGTACCACAAAACCAGCTGTTGGGCAAATATACCCATGTACCCAAGATCAGAACTTTAAACCATGTTACATAAGGTTATTAGTGTCCTCAGAATTATATCAGATAAGTTGCAACAGGGCAGACCCCATAGGGAGGAAGTCAATCCACATCTCAAATAGCAAATTTGATGGGTAATGATTCCATAGCTGACCACAGGCTTGAGCCAGTGGGTTTAGGTAGCTGAAGTCTGGGCTACTCCAAATTCAACAGAAACTACAAGTGTGCTGGGAGTCAGCACTTGGTGTTAAAATGACACTGTCAGGTCAAATCTGGTCCCAAAATAAGGTTTTATAAAACTTAACACCATTAGAACGCAAGATTTTCCTTAAAAACTTCAATAAAATTGGTTTTTGAAACAATTATTCCCCAACTGTGTTTGCAACTCAAACAATACAGCATGAGATCCTGAAAATGAAAGTGGCTAGAAAGAGTATAAACAAAAAGAAAGCTGAATAGTCCATAACTGTCCAAGGTGAGAAAAATTCAAGAACAAAACAGCATAAAGTGAATAACTTTTTTTTAAACTTTTCAGTTTTTATAATACATGGTGTTAATTACATAAGGAAAATGTGTTTTGGTTTTTTATATATATATATATTTATATTTATTTATTTATTTATTTAACCTGACAGTGTCCCTTTAAGTGAAGAAATCTTCAACCCCTGATTAATTAAACAAACTGCAGACTAAAGCTGTTAACCAATATACTGTAGATACACAGGTTTAAAAAGGGGGGAAAATACACACAAACTTATTTGCATATATAAACATATTTTAGTGCCAGGTTTCAGAGCAGCAACGGTGTTAGTCTGTATCCACAAAAAGAAAAGGAGTACTTGTGGCACCTTAGAGACTCAAATTTGTTAGTCTCTAAGGTGCCACAAGTACTCCTTATATTTTAGTGCATAATTTGTAATTTACAAAGGTCACATCTTTTCTCTTATTAGGTTTACAACATAATTATAGTCAAAACTCCGTAAACGCACACAAATTAGAGATTATTTTGAATAGTACACAGGTAAGAGAAGAATTTCTTTCCTACCAAAAATGGATAATTTTAGGACTGTTAACACTGGTGGCTATGGAAGCTAACAGAGTCATAGGAAATAGAGTCTCATTAATTCACGCCTAAACTGATCTCCAGCAAAGGCCAGGAAGGAATATCCCCATTCATGTACAGCACTGCCCAATGAGGTGCATTATCAATTCTCTCTACTAGACTCTTCTGAAACATCAAGAATTGGTCATTTTAAGGGGCAAAATACTACCATCGAAGGCCTTATGGTGTGTTGTCTGACAGGAATGTACACTACAAGAGAACTTCTTATTAAGGGTGGGCAAACTCTTTTCTTAAAATGAAGGCTACCTGTACCTTAACTAACCTAACCAAGAATAAACCCTTTTGCAAGTACAAGAAAATTTCAGGACTGCATTTTCCATCTCTCCCACAAGGAGGCCACTGGGAGAGGTCAAACTAGAGTCCCTTCCCAATAGTTCCTTTTGTTATCATGGCTGCGGGAGTATGAGGGACAAGTGTATACTTAAGCCTTGCAATCCTCTGTTCAGCACCTCCCCTCTTCAGGAGCAACTCTTTCATTCCAGTGCAGTGGCCTGTAACATCTCTGCAGGGTCCCAGTGAAATGCCACTTTCAAATTTAAAACTAAACTCCCACCCTTCCATTCCTGCAAGAAACATTCATTTTATGGGGATGGGGTGAGGGTTTTCACTGTACCATCGAGAACTCTAGGACAGATTGAGTGTTTTAAATTTTCAAGTGGCAGACTGTTAGGACTCACTGGGTCCCACTGGGCCAGAGTAGGCTGCTCACAAAAGAGATTCATTACCAGAGAAGGCCACTCAGGTGCTCAGAGGAGAGGTCAGCTTGATGCTGGAAGAAGGAAGCAGCCTGCCAGCCACCACCTCCCTCACCTGCCAAGGCAACACCGCAGGTAAGGTACAGAGACTGGAAAGAGTGTATGGAGGATCACAACCCCCACTGCCCAGTGGCAGGCTTCAAAGTTTCAGATTAGCATCCAGACTTTTATGTTTAGCTGATCTGAACATAAAACTTCAAATCTTTGGAAGTTAACTCAACACTTGCAATAATGTCAACAGAACAGAAAGTTGCTGGAAGACAACCTAACGCTACATAAAATTGCAGATGAAAAGCAAACATTTGTAGGAGAGGCCACACTGACCATCTTGAGATAACTGAATTTAAATCTAAATCAGACATTTGGTATAACGTTCAGACGTACGCTGAAGCTGCTGAGCCAGAATTGCTCACTGCAATATTATTGCCCTGCTATTTTCTGGCTGGTTTAGAAAACAGGCCTGCAAGTTAGCACCAGCCAACCAAAGACCAAATCATCAATAAACAGCTTTTTAAAAAAATAAACTTAAACTGAACTGGATGAATAAGCGGTCTTCTCAGTGGTCAAGTTGGCATGATTCATCTTTGATCAATGAACACCACACCAATGTCTAGCAAACTAGCATAAATCCCATAGGGTATAATTTGAAACAAAAGGAAATTCACAGAAAGTACCTGGAGGTGTGTTTTTTGGCTGAAATCCCTCACTTAGGGAAGGCGTTCCTATTTGTTTGGCAAAAAACATTTGCCAACAAGGCAACAACTTAGTCTTATTTATGTTCAACTGCAAACAATTAAGTTTTCCCTTTATAATACAACTGTCATCGCTTCAGTGAGCTACTGTTCCTCTTACCTTTAGGTCTTTCCAGCAGTCCAGAAGCTTGGTAGCCAAGTCACTCATATCCACTATTTTGTCAGTCTGTTCTTGGCTCCTCTCACTCTCTACATCAGACACACCCTCCTCTTCATCTTGAGACGGTGTTTCCATTGCAATGGGCTCTTCTAGCTTTGTGCCATTGCTCTCTTTGGCCTCTGCTTCAGGCTCAGCCTCCAGCTCAGCAGCCTGAGGTTTGCTGCTGTCCACGGTAGCATCAATGGCAGCTTTGATTTCCTGTTGCGGCTGCTCCTCTGTCACCTCTGCAGGCACACTGTCCAGCTGGTCTAGGTCTTCTTTGCCCTCCTTTCCCTCCAGCTCGCTGGTGGTATCAGAGATTGCACTGTCCATGCTGTTTTCGTTTATAATTTTGAGCCTTCGAAAGACAAGTTTCTTCGGGGTATCTGTGTCGCCTTCTGTGCTCTGCTTGATGGAAGGATCTGGTGTGTTGAGTGGCGTATGAGCCCGTGATGTGTTCTCACTGGAATAACCATCCCCCTCACTGAGCTGTGGGACAGCAGTCTTGGTCTGAGCCCAGCGCTGGATAATTGGAAGCACTTTGCTCTCCTCCAACATGTTTTTATTGGGTATAGGCAAGAGCTCCAGAGTCTTCATAATCTGGTTAAAAACACAAAACCACAGCAGTTATATTTAAAACCGTCACTTTGCACTAGTTTTTTTTTTTAAACCTCTGACTTGGCAATAGCAATTTCTTCCAAACGGAGGGGAGTTCTTTAGTATATGCCAGAGCCATATTCATACTGACACAAGTTAGTAGAGATGCATTTGCTGTAGGGGCTGAATGGTGGTAGAGAACTTTTGCTGACTACTATTGACACCAAATAAAATATATGGGTGGAAAAAAGGACTAAAAGTATTCAGGTCACAACTGCAATGAGTTCAGAGGGCTCAGACATTTACAGCTGACCATGCATATCTTGAGTTTCCATGTAAACAAACCCCAGGTAGAATAACTCTCATAAAAATGTGTTGACTATTTAAATGGTTAACGATTTAACTTAGGCTTTGGTATAGAAATCACACTTTTATATGGTTAAGTTAATCGCTCTCTAAACTGGCTTTGATTGCATACTAAACATCGTGGGTCAGATTTTCCTCTTTGTAAATGTTGCAGTGATTATTTTATTTTTAACTATATTAATGGAAGAAGTTAATAGAAACTGATAAACAGAGATAAATCAACTGTAGGAAGATTTGAACTTACTAACAGCAATATTTGAAAAGTTCTTTTTTCACTAGACAGCAGTATTTAAAACATCCATTGGATGTCACAGAATTACACAGATTAGCTGAAGGAAGACCCTGACATCATTCTCCTGGGTAGAACGTCACAACTGCCAGCACGGTGTAATCATTGTATGACACTTAAAACTAGACTGGACAAGACACTAGAGAAATGTACTGTGGACAACAACCCTGTGCTGGCAGAGAGAGAGAGAGAGAGACTGGATAGCTTTACATTTCCATCTATAACATCCATGATTCTATGATCATGTAGATTTCTGAAGCCCACAGAAAATAAAGCCAAATACTATTACAGAAATGTGCCTTTTTTTACAGGTTGCTGCTAGTTTAAAAATCTAAATTTTAAAGAAAGCTAAAAAATTAAAAAAGTGTTCCTAGCTAAACTGTACCATGATACATAGACATGCAAAAATTAGACTTTATTTACTGTATGATGTGCATCTTGAGTGATTAAATAAAATAAAAATCACTCCACCTACCTTCTGTACAAGAAGAATTAAATTCCCACTCCTGGTTTTAGGTTCTCAGCACCTAACTTGCAGGAACTCCTATTGTTTTAGTCTTCTGAGGTCACTAAACCAACTCATGAGAAGGCAGCAATTCCTGATCTAAGGCCCCTTGTGCCTCTAATCACCAGTTCATTTTTCAAGCAAATGACAGAAAACAAAAGAATTAAAAAAACAGTGCCAAAAACTATGCACACTGGATCCATTATAAGTGACATGCCTTCTAAGAAGAGGAAGTACATTTAAGTCTATGAAAAAGCTAGAGGCTGTCGTGCAGAAAGACAGGCATGAATCATTCCCTGAAGAAATCTCTTCACAGGTGGAGAGATGAAAACTGAGAATTCCTTGGACAGGCAAATCAAAGGCTAATGTGTCGCCAGAAGAACTTCAAATGATGGTGATATAAAGTCTTGGTTTAAGCACTTCCACTTCAAGGTGCATTGTAGATGGTTTGTGAAATTTTAAGACATTTTGCCTCATATGAGCACTGTTGTTCAACGTCTGAATGGTCCCAACATCCAGGTGGCTACATGGAGTGAGTCTGAATGTCTGAAACATCAAGCTTGAGAATCTGATTCCACTCCAAATTGAACAAGGGAGAACAGATGATGGGACAGGGCTGGACAGAGGTCTACTCTGAACTCTCTCAGCTCCAGACTAAACATAACGTAACTCAGCTTTGCTGTCCAGAATTCAAAACCACCACAGATGTGTGAGTCCCACCAGTGACAACGAGGAGGGTAATGCCAAGTCAGTCATATCTCAGGAGCTAAGAATAGAAATGGCTATACGGCTTCCCCACTCCTTCAATTTGAAGACTCCCTCAGCAGCAAGGGCACCTGAGGACACATGGTACATGTACTTGTGCTCCACTACTTAAGAGACTGGCAAGCTAGTAATGTGGGCGTTACCATCCACTCTGTTCCATCCACCCAAAAGAAGATGGTGCCATGGCAGAAGGGAATTCTTAAGCTAGCTCATAATCTCTGCCTTGAAGTCCATGAAAGAGCAGCTCAGATACTCCAAAGAGGATGGTTGTCACAGCAGGAATTGTGGTCTTTCTCCTCAGGCCCAGTGGATTCAGCCTTAGAGAGGTCTTTTAGGTAACCCACATAACCTAATGAAGAGTCTATCCTCATGTAGCAAGCTCAGGCTGATGCATTAAACAGGTGTGGAAGGGATGTTGACTCAGCAGATGTCAATTACAGTTACATCAAGGCCATTGGCACTGAAAAGAACAACAGCGTCAGAGTAAGCACTGATGCTGACTGCGCTGAATCTTGTGGGATGTGTACAGGATCCTGATGGGCCCATAAGCTCAGAGTGTGCACTGTGATAGCGCAAAAGTTTAACAGCCCAGGAGATTAGTACATTTCACCCATAGCTGAGGCAGCATGACAATCTGGCCCAGGAGAACAGATGTTTTATAATGCTAATGAAGCAAGATCTTTGTCAAGATAAGGACAGATGAGACATGGATGATGGAGTCAACTGGTCTCCCCACCCCATAAAACATTACCATATTTATAGCAGAAAGAAGCCTTTTTGCCCCCTATTAACTTCAACTGGAGGGAGTCCCTAGCCATTTTGGAAATGTCAAGATGTCTGCATAGGGACTATTTTATTAGGCCTACACCAATAGACTCTTGATGACCAGCTGCGTTTCCAGAATCTGGAAACGTTCATCCCAACTCACAAAGACAATACTAAGATACTAGAGAGCCAAGTGATAGCCTATTGCAAGACATCAGCCATGGCTCACATCTACCATAATGGGCATTTTACAAAACAATCTAGGCTCCTTCTCAGCTATTTCTGTAAAAAAAATATTGTGAACAGGGACAAGAGAAAAAGAAAAGTAACCCATGGTTGCAAGAGCCTTTGGATTTCACCTCTATGCAGCATTTTTTTTAAAAAAAAATAGATAGGTTGTAAGGAGAGGGTACCACTCAAAGAAAATCTGAGAAAAATAATCTCACGATTCTAAACAGCTGAGAGAAACTGCACTAAACTAACAGCAGTGATATAAAAGAGAGCTCCTCTATCAGCAGCTATGAAAAATGAACTGACGTTTAGAAGTAGTAATGACCATTTATTGTGCATGTCTTCAGAACTCGAAAATTTTTGGAATTTCTGCTGTCACATGCTGGCCCCAGGAATGGAAAGTAGTTCTTCTGGAGAAAGAAGAATTTTATGTTTTGGCTACAAGTGTCTCTATTAATAAAGTAAACACCAAAATGATTTTTGTATGTGATGCTAAGGTGATTAAGTACATACAGAAAACAGCAGAAGAAAATAATTTCAATGCTAGATATTGTCAGAGCAAACTCTGGATCCTTCAGCCAGTCCCCCACTCCTGAATAGCCAGTAATAGCAGTGCCCTTTTTTAAAGCTTGGTATGTGTCCCTTAAGTTTAAGGAAAATCAAAGGCAAATTCCTTCCAGGTATTTCAAGCTTTCTGTATATGAACTAATGTACTTAAAGAAAAAAGTTATGGGTTTATCTGTACTTTATGTTAAGGTAAAGTACCACATATGACTTTCATTAACACTTTATGTATTGTACTTCACTGTCTGTGGACTTCAAAATGAAGTTAAACACTAACTCAAGAAGGATGTTGAAATTGGAGAGGGGGAAGGATAGCTCAGTGGTTTGAGCATTGGCCTGCTAAACCCAGGGTTGAGAGTTCAATCCTTGAGGGGGCCATTTAGGGATCTGGGGCAAAAATTGGGGATTGGCCCTGCTTTGAGCAAGGGGGTTGGACTAGATAACCTCCTGAGATCCCTTCCAACCTGGAGATTCTATGATTCTAAGAGTAACACGAATGATTAAAGGATTAGAAAACCTGCCTTACAGTGACAGATCCACGGGGCTCAATCTATTTAGCTTCACAAAGAGAAGGTTAAGGGGTGACTTTATTACTGACTATAACAGGGGTGGCCAACCTGTGGCTCCGTTAATATGCGGCTCCTCGTATACGTACCGACTTCAGGACCGGAGCTACAGGTGCCAACTTTCCAATGTGCCGGGGGGTGCTCACTGCTCAATCCCTGGTTCTGACACAGGCCCTGCCCCGGCTCCACCCCTTCCTGCCCCCTCCCCTCCAGACCCTCCTGCATATCAGGAAACAGCTGATCGGGAGGTGCGGGGAGGCACTAATTGCTGGGGCTGCCGGTGTGTGGGAGGCACTGGGAGTCGGGGTGGGAGCTTACCAGGAGGTGAGGGGGAGAGCTGCTGACATATTACTGTGGCTCTTTGGCAATGTACACTGGTAAATTCTGGCTCCTTCTCAGGCTCACGTTGGCTACCCCTGTTCTATAAGTATTTACAAGAGGAACAAATATTTAATAAAGGGCTCTTCAATCTAAAGATATTACAAATTCAGACTGGAAAAAAGCCACACACATTTTTACCAGTGAGAGTAATTAACCTTTGGAACAACTTACCAAAGGTCGTGGTGGATTCTCTTTCACTGACCATTTTTATTTCAAGATTTGAAGTTTTTCTAAAAGATCTGGTCTAGGAATTTTGGGGGGCAGTTCTCTGGCCTGCATTATGCACAAGGTCAGATTAAATAGCCACAATGGTCCCTTCTGGCTTTGGAATCGATGCATCATATTTTTGTTCATACATACATGATCACGTTCCCTCTTCTCAGCAATTACTACAGCTGCTTTGAAAGCTTCATGTACAAATAGTGACTGGAAATCCTGAGACAATTACTGACCTCTAGCTGGAGCTTCAGGTTGTTCACAGTGCTTCCCCTTCCATCGCCCAGCTCAGCCATCCAGATCCAGAGGAGAGACAAGCCATGACATTCCAGGAAGGACTTCAGGCAGGCTTGTGAGTGTGTGTTCTAGAGGAGACATTTACAGAGAATCCATGGAAACAGTCAGCAACTTCCTCAGAGACTAAAACCTAATTTGCACATCCTGACATTGCTAACTACTGAACTGCGTGCATGTTATTGACAAAACTCAATGCTACTAAAAATGCACACAACGCAGACAGCTAAGCCTAGACATGTGCCAATATCTAACAGCATCACCGAAAATCTACAGGAACTTTAAAGTGAACAGGAACAGCTGTTTTTAATGCAATAGTGCATGCAGAAAGAAAATAAGCCTCCCTGGTAGCCAGCTGGTATTACAGCACAAAAACTTAACAGGAAGTTAGAATGAGCAGATAGGTTTCAGAGTAGCAGCCGTGTTAGTCTGTATCTGCAAAAAGAACAGCAGTACTTGTGACAACTTAGAGACTAACAACACACTACAGAAGTTTTTTTCTCCTGCTGATAATAGCTCATCTTAACTAATTAGCCTCTCAGTTTGTATGATAATTTCCAACTTATCTGTGTGTGTGTGAATGATATATATAATATATAATATATGTGTGTGTGAATGATATATATAATATATATGTGTGTGTGATATATATAATGTGTGCGTGTATCTTACTATATGTTCCATTTATGCATCTAATGAAGTGGGCTGTAGCCCATGAAAGCTTATGCTCCAATAAATTTGTTAGTCTCTAAGGTGCCACAAGTCCTCCTGTTTTTTTTTTTTTTAGTGAGCAGATAATTGGCCATGACTAATAATCTTTTCCACTAAGTCAGAGAGACAAAAATTCAGGATGGTTTTAGAAGAGAATTGCAAATAAGTTCATTCTAAGATGTCCAGGTTATTCCCTCTACATTCGTTTCCTTTTAAATTTTATTTTATCAGACATCTTAGAATATTGGTAACAATTATTCTCATCTCAGCCAAATCAATCACTGCTTTTGGATGATTTTGTCAAAATGACCCTTTTAAGTTAACGTCTAGAAAGGACTGTGCACGTCACCTTTCTCACCCTCCAAAAGGCAAAAAACTACGGCTAAAGGGTTGGAGCTACACAGGGTCTAAAAATTCTTTAAATATGGCTGCAAACTTACCCCTTTGCCACACTAAATATAGTAGCTCTTCCCTCCAGTTTATATATTGGCACAACTGTTAAAACTATTTTCCATTTTTCTCCCTCTCCCTCACTAGCCTTTAAACACATTATTTAAAATAAAAATACTTCACATAATTTCACTTCCCTCCTCATTCAACATGGCTGGGATCTTCTCACCTGTATGAGTTTCAGGCATGTGAGTTTCTGCTCCAAAGTTTCAATCCGAACCATCAACCGGGATAAACTGAGAACTTGGTTCTTATCTGAAAGCCCCTCTCCATTCTCCAACAGCGCTTCCAACTCCCCATCCACCTACCACGTCAAAGGAAAATGATTACAAAACTCACAGAACACCCTATCAGACTCACAAGATACCATTCAATCAGCTGTCAAGAGAATTTATTCTCTGGATTTGGAGGTTCCACAAGAAGTCTCTCATGACCAAATCTCATACACTGAAAGGGAAAAAAAAAACCTAGTTTTTAGGTATACTTGATTTCATCTATAGCTTTTTTTATTTGTCGCCCCATAGTTCTCCTCCGACTCTTTCAGTCATTCCTTGAATAAAGATTCAGAATACTTCACACGCTGTGCTTTTCTCTCAGGTTAGCGGTTTAGACCAGTAAAATTGGGGTGGGGCGTGGGGGGTAGAAAATCCGATTGCCTTCTTGGGAGCAAAAATGTGTGCAACACAGCATCTTCCATCTAGACTTGAAGCTTCAGCTTCTGCCACACATTCTAACCTTATGCACTGCCTATGTCCTTTGTTGTGTGCATTTAACACATGCAGAATGCTCTGCAAAGGAAATTCTGGCTGTACTATTTACCAAGATATTCTGGTTTCAAATTTACCTTTTCATATATGAAAACAGGAGATGCTATTTAAAACATGGCTAGGGCTGCTTCAATTTAGAACGCCCAAACCAAAGGTTTCTCTATATCCAAGATATACACAGGGGCAGTAATAAGAAAATGTTCACTCTGAAGTTTATATGAACAAAAAAAAATTACCTGGGACAAATATTCATGATCTAATGTGGCAGTAATTAATATTTTAACTCTACTTTATAAGTGATGATGACGTGTGGGATTTGACCAGGCAGTCTTCTTAAGCAGGTAGAATATGGAAGCTTTGGCTTGCTCTGTACTAAAGGCAGCTCTGTCCCTAATGGAAAGCCCTCATGGAAATCTGAAACATAGGACGATAGTGGTCTGATCTTAAGTCAATGTGATTGCATTCTCTGATCCAAGGGTGCAAAGACTTGGATATCTGTTCTCAAATTAAAACTGAAAGCTTTTTGATCAATACCTTATTTAATGCAGAGAATTGCAACACCCTGTGAATACCTTAAAATGAAGTTTGCTGGAGAGAAGCATATCATTCAAATGTAATTTATAACCTATTTTTAGGAAGACAAGTAGGAAAACACTTTTCTCGGAAAATGTAAACATAGAAGAGGTCAATTTTAAGAAGTTTAATTCCCTGACCACCCAAACAGAGATATGGTCAATAAAAAGGAAGCTGCTAGCTTCAGAAGGCAAAAGGGTACAGAAATGTAAAAGCAGTTTTCAAGGAGGGTAATTAGCATTCCCATAAGCCAAGAAATAGCTACCTTTTACAGATAGTGAAAAGGATCCCTCCAGTTTCTTAGCGGAAACTTGTAATCAGGAGGTAAAGCATTCCCCCCCCCACACACACACACACTTTAAATTGTGCTTCTCATGAGAGTTTCCTGGGGGGCTTGTCATCGTCACTGTAAGTTCACCACTACAACCCAATCAAACGATTGAATTCAGATAAAGACCTTAATCAAAGTTATTTGGAGGAAATAGTAGAAGGCCTGATGAAACCTAGGAAAGGCTCTCGTTCTGTATAAATGAAATGTATTACATGGAGCAGCAAATACAACAATTAAAACTGATGTCAAAGCAGATATAATGCACCCTCACACTGGCCTTTAAGCCAAGGTGAATGCAAGTTCAAATCTAACACCGCAGCCTCAAGGCTCACCCACTGCAAGAAAGCAAGGAACGGCTGCACTGGTTCAACACCTCAGAGGATTGCAGTTAAACCAGTGCAGTTGTTTCCTGCAGTGGGTGAGCCCTGAAGCTGTGGTGAGAGATTTGAACTTGCAATCACCTTGGCCTAGAACCAAGGGAGCTCGCAAAGAAGTCACACGAGCATGCATTATATATTAAAAAAATCATTCTATCCTATGCTGGCCTTAAGTGTGCTGCATTTGCTTGTGTTTTTACACGTGTGTAAAATAGGGTTTGCGGTTCGTAATATTCTGATGAAACCTTTGGGCTCACACTAAACTTTCTTTGATCCCAGAAGAGATCTGTCCCCTTCTTAAGGCTGCCTTTTGAGACCTCGATAAGAAAGATCGCCTCCTTATGGAAAGTAGATTGTACAAAGCAAACAAGGAAGGGTCACACTCACCGAGTCTTTCTTACGAGAGCGTTCCTTTTTCATTTTTCCTCCTGCTGCTCTGATGCTGACCCTGTTCTCTCCTCCCAGGTAACCCCGGCAGTTAGTTGAGCCACAGAAGCATTTCTGAGCCTCTTTGCTGTTCAAGGGGTATGAGTGACAGGTGAAGTTAGTTTGCAGAGGTTAGTAACAAATTGATGGCATTCACAGCAGGGTTGTTTTCTTAACTACTAAATGCATTTTAATTTTACTGTCCGTGAAGAACAACTACTGTGCTGTACAATCACTCCTTATCCTTTCTTCTTTCCATTAAGGTGTTATTTTGAATGGCTACTGAAGAGCTATTGGAAAATTCTGAACAAATATTCTTAAGACAATTCTGTTTGTTATGTGATTCTTTTAATTTTTTCCCTTTCACTTTGTTCTGCTACATCGAACATATAAATGAAATGGTTTCTAAACAGAATGTTTCACACAGTTTCCCTCCTGCACAAGAAGGCAGTCTATAGGGTTATAAACCACTGTACATGGCAGGTCCTTTCAGTTCTGGCTGATGCAATCTCTCCCAAACGCAAACAAACTTCTTCAATTTCTTTATGGTTAGTGTATTCCCATATCTCCTTAATAGGAAGTTGGGCAAACACTTATGGAAACTCAACTCCAGGCTGTGTGTTAAGTTCTAACAGACAGAAAGCAAGATTTCATTCATTTTCCTGGCTGTTTTTAGCTAACTATAGTGCTTCTGTTTTTCTACCTGCTTCTCGGGGCCTGTCTTTGTTTTACTCCTTTGTACACTGCTTAGCACAACTGGAGCCTGATCCCTGACTACAGCAGTGCCTGCAAGCCCCAATATAAACAACCACTTTATCATTATGCCTGAGACACTACATGGTTAAGGCGGTCATGGCAGAACAATTCTAAAACCCACCTTGCAAAATAACTTTCTCAATAAATTACCTTGAAGATGAAAGTCTCATGCTTGGTCTCACCCAACAGGGGCAGGAGAAAAAAAGCTTTCTTCAGCAATTCACATGCTTACCAATTCTCTTGGTATTTAGGGAACTCAAAAATGACCAATTTAAAACTTCAAATTGCATAGAACAGTGACAATCTGGGGACTTGACTGGGTCCCCAGCCTGATTTTGTGAAAACCATGTTGTATTTCAGCTTCTATTTTGAGTGTAAACTTGTTTATGTCCTTCACCATAGACCGTAACAGTCATGTTGGACTGCATCATCACTCATGTTATGGAGTCTGGTGCCCGAATATGAGGCACATCAAGGGGCTACCAATTTTGAATACCACTCCCCTATGAGAACAATGGGTTTGCTAAAAAGGAGGGCCTAAGGGAAGCTGGTGTGGGGGGGGGGGGAGGGGGGGAGGAGGGGTTAAGAGAGGCAGGTGGGCTGGGAATTTAGCCACATGATTAGGGCTTTGAAGACAGCCAGTGAATCGCCTGACAAAGGAGACAGAAACTTTAGTTAAGGGCAGGGTTGCTCCAAATCCTCTCTCCCACTGGGAAACATCATCAGGAAGCAGAAGGCCTGAATAAGGAAGAGCCCAACCTCACACACACTGGGCCTAAGGACACACAGAAGGGGTGAGCATAGTCTCGGAGCAGTGGGGAAGTGTGCTGCCATTTGTACATAGATCTGTAAACCTCCTGTGCTGTCTCGAAGTGAAGCATATATATGTTTAAAAGGTTCCTTTGCAAAGCCTCAATATTCCTTACTTTATCTGCCACATATCCCTGAAGAGTTAAACTACACACCAGAGTACCCATGAGGGTGGCTATGGAGATAGCATGTATAGACCTCTGAGGAGATCTGAAGGGTTCATCACTAGTCTTGGGGCCCAGGGCAGCAGGACTGTGGGATCCACTGTACCACAGAGGGGTGCCAGACAGGGAGTCTGCATCCTGGGAGTGAGACAGAGACCACAGCTACAGACAGTGTCTGGATGCTGCCCAGACCCAGTGGGCTTGCAGGCATGTGAGATCCAGGCTGGGTATAGGACAGCAAAATGGTGCCTGTCCATTGCAGGGACTCAACCCAGGTGGTAACAGTTTGTCCTGAATAAAAACTAAGACTTTTGAATAGTTTGAAATAATTTGTATATGAAATAAGGTTATGGATTTTAGAATGAGCAGTACATTTGTTTCCTTAACTTCAGGAACACTTCCCTATGTGTAATTCTCTACACGCTCATCAGTGCAATACACCTAGGTGCAAGTGAGTGCAGAGGGTTGAGGAGTTATTTGTTACATGTCAAAGCAAGTTCATGTGTCTTCATAATAGTTTGCATACTTCATACAAAGGGTTAACATTTTCCTGCCACTGTAACTCTCCTATATTTTCATCTGGGACAGCAGTTTATAAAATTATGTTAGTGGTACATTAAACAAATACTAATTCAGATGTACAGATGTATCGTGGGAGTTACAGTATGTTAGATCAAAAGTGGAAAGCAGTAGGAATGCTTGAAGACTGACTCTCCTAGTAGATGGACGGCCTCATATGGTCTGGTTTCAGAAGTTTGGCAAGGCTTGTGCTTGGTTACTACTTGGAATGGGTGACCACGTGAGAGTACTTGACGTTTTGGAACAGGTGATTTTTTTTTTTTTTTTTTTTAGACAAACTAAATTATTTCCAGCCCTCAAATTCTAAATATACAGTACCTTCTGACATGGAATGGTGTCTGTAGGAGTGGGCCATTTCACCCAAACCATACAAAAAAAGGAAGAGACTATTCATTAAACAAATAGCAAGATGTTTTAAAATGATATTAGTAAGAATGTTTCATTGAGTATAAATTTCTCTACAATTCAACTCTGTTTAAGTTACAGAGTGCCTCATTCATGTGTCAGATACCACACACAGCAAAATGCAGAGGCATCACAGTATGAAGCAGGGAGAAAAAAGCATTTTGCTGTAAACCTAGGGTGAGAACTGGAATAGTACATATAGCTTTCCAAGTTAGAGGACTTTCAGATAAAAGTAACAAGTAGGGCATTGAGGGACCATTCTACAAGGAAAGACAGAGTTAAATAGGTATGCTGTAGCTTGTCTATGCATGGGGAGGCGGAGGGAGAGATAGCGAGTGGGAGAGAGAGCGTAAGGGGAGGAGGAACATGGTATTTGTCTACAAATATTTGCAAAGCTGTCAAACACTAAGGGGTGCAGGAGTGGAAAACAGGAATTATGTAAAACAGGAGTGCAGCTCAGATAGCCAGCAAGGGGATGAAGTTAGGAAAAGGAGCATATAAAGTCAGTATCTGGAAAACTCCTATATTATGGACGGTAGGACAGTCTCCCAAGGGAAATGGGGGAAGCCTCCAGATTTGGGACATTTAAAGGCAGATTGAAAGAAATATCATAAAATCTACACCATTAGACAGGACATTGACTAGATCATCCTATTACCTTTTTCATCCCTAACCTCCAATTTGATTTCCACTGTTCACATACATTTGGATGTCTTTTCACTGGTCAGTTTTGCTGCACAATTTCTTAATTGTATGAGCACTCTGGGAGACCCACTCGTAACACTGAAGTAGACAAACAGGAAAAATACCTACCCATATCTCTGGAACTGGTAATCGAATGTTAGCTCTGAGCCTGATGGAACTAGTTTGGTGGTGAAAAAGCCAACCCTTAGCTGTCCATTCACAGTCCACTAGAGCAGGAAAAAAAATAGATGACAACATTGATTATTACAATAACCAGGCTTGACCCCAGTTTCTATATTCAACTAAGGAACTCTGGCAAGTGACATTGCTAATCCTCCAAGAGGCAGAAAACATCTCCAAAGGATCTTAAAATCCCAAATTGAAGTGTCTGTATTAGCCGGTTTCCAAGGTATATATTTATTTTTGAATAGCAGTGATTGAATGATAGAGAGGCAAAGGTCAATGGCAAATGAATTTTCTACTGAGTATGTTAAAAAAAACTCAGAAACAAAACTGAAAACAAAGCAACAGTAGGTTTTCTTTGAAGCTCACCTTTTGCGTCTCACAGTTTGGTTCACAGCTGTGGTTCATGAAACGGGAGCAGTTTCCTTTCTGGGTTGCATCTATTATCTGAAAGTGAAAAGTAATTATAGCAAAAAGCACTCTCTTCCTCTCCTCTGTGCTATGGTAGAAGCAAAAGGCATCATGTGTATGTAGCAAGGTGAAGGTGAAAACTTCAATAAGAATTTTAATAACTCTTTCCTGTTTCATGCATCAGCCTTAATAGCTTTGGAGAAAAAAGGTTTAGTAATAAAAATTGTGTATGAGAAAACAAGACACGATTATTTGATTTACATTGCTATCCATAGTATTAAGAAGACAGTATGCATCGTTTATTTCTCCTGGGTTCTGGGGTTATTATTATTTTTTAAATCTTTAAAACTATTTCCCACCCATGCAGCCCCAACAACATCCACACCAGGAGATCGGAAATGTTTTTGTTGCATAGATCATGTTTTAATACAAAGATTGTCTAATGGACCACGTTGCCCCATGGCCAACTACAGAAATTGCTTACATGGAAAGGAAAATATTTAATGTATTTTTACAGACATGGTCCCCTCAGAGCCTTAGGGCCCATGAATCTTGCTTAGGCTTGTAACTATTCCAGATCCATGCAGTTAGGGCTTTAACTCCAAATGCAGGGATTTACAAAAGACAACTAATTAAGAACTACTAGTTTATCAATAGCTTAAATTAGCTATAAGTAGCCAGTAACACTGATATAGCTCCTGTCAGGTAAAAGGGCTTAAATGAAAAACAGGGATTTGGGACTTTGAGAAAAAAACTGCTATTTGTACATGGCACATTCAAGTTGAGTCAACATTGTATTTACCTAGAGCTGTACACACACACACACACACACACCCTCCTACAAGTGTGTATACATTGCACTCACCTCATCATTTTTCAGTGCCATGAAGTAGTAGTGAATGTTCTTACTTCGGGCATACTCTTTCACTCGGGCTTTGAACTCTTTGTGATCCAGCACTTCTCCACAGTATTCCAGCACAAACGTGTTACTACAAGACCCCAGGAGGAAAAGCATCATTATCTGCTTAGGAGCAAACCAAGTTAAATACCAAGGATGAAAGCTATTGTTGTTGAGACAAACTCACAGAACAGGCTGTTAGAGCTGTCAATATGGCTTAGATTTTTGTACTGAAACAAAGAGTTTTAAGTGCATTATACCTTGGACAATTGTGATTTTTTTAAACTAACATTATCACAGTTATTTACAAAGCAACATGAAAGGCACTTCAGAGAAAGTTCCTTGCTAAGCAGAGTCTATCATATAAACGCATTACAGTTTACTGAGGAAGTTCTTTGATATGAAGAATATAAGGAGTTTCAGCAGAATGTGCACTGTCAGATTTGAATAAAACAACATGAAAAGCTATCTGTGATGGTCTCATTTTGTACCTCGTTGATCTTGTGGGCAGGGATGAACAGGGAACTACCTATCCTTTGTATTTTTAGGAAAAGATGAACCCCAGATTAGAGAAGGAAGAGACTTATTATGTCATCTGCTCCATCTCCCTCAGAGTCATCACAGGATCGCACCATAGAGTATATTAAATGGCAAAAAAACTTTATTAGCACAGTGTTATAATTGCTTGGTGATAGCTTGAGTCTTTCCAGAACATCGAGTTCTGCTATGCTAAAACTTCTGATATCCAGATATACAGAGTTAAGGTAAATGCCCATGCAACCATAACTCTGCCCCACTGGAGCTGGTAATAGCTACTGGGAATTATCTGCATTCCCTCAAGTTGTATTCATTGTGTTAGATACAGCTGTATTGAATGATGGGAGGAAAAATTTGGAGCAGCTTGAAAGAGCTGTGATTGTGATCTAAGGAGATCTGTAATGAGCCCGCCCCCCCCCATGTGTGGTATCAAAGGAAAGAGATACATAAATACCTTACGGTTCCAGCCTGCACCATTTCAATACAGAATTGTATAGACTGTGTCAGTTGCAGGGCACTGGGGACCTCTTGCCAGTAGCAAGGTAGAGTATGAGAGCAGTCTGTGGATTTAATAATGGGTAGGTAGAAGAAAGTATAGGCTTAGGTGGCATTCTGTGTGCAGGGGTTGTAAAAGGGTATGGCATGGTTGTAAAGTATCACAAAGGGTGGTATTCTGACTGGGGGAGGAGGCTGCATTTGAGCATACAGTCCGCGCAGGTAGTACCTGTCTAGTACAGTGAAAAGGTTGAGTGGCAGTATGTGTGTTAGGACTGTTGTTGCTCAAAGAGGACAGAGTTAAGATTGCATCAGCATTGTATTTCCTGGTTTTCTGAACTCAACGTTCTGGAAGGGCATAAGCTATCGCCAGGCAACCTTAACTTGGCGTTAAAAGTTTTTTCTCCCATTTAATTTCCTGGCTTTGTTGAACAAAAAGAGAAATGTTTTTGGTAGAAGTTGGTGGTCATGTAAGCAGTTGTAGTTCTCGCCAAGGTTTGCAGCTGATATGCTACTATGGCTAGGTAATAATCAAAAGACCTAGCTTTTATACAGGCCTTGTTTATCAGTAAATCTCAAAGAAATGTAGATCATTACCTCCATTTTACAGATGGGAAACTGAGTGCAGAGAGGCGAAGTGACATGCCCCAGGTCACCCAGCAGACCAGTGGCACACCTAGGAATAGTCTCACTCCAGAGGTCTTGCCACTAGACCACACAATTGCTACATGATTCCACAATGAACCTCCCCACTCCTCTACATTTTGTTGTAGTAGAATGGGGATAACGACAGTGCTTTGAAATGTTTGCAGCATCTGGCTGCTGCCAGGGCCTGTAAGAGAAATCTCATCCATGGTCTGTCCCAAAACCTTGACAGTTTTTATTACATGGTCATTACAGTAACTTTAAGCGTGAGAGAAGAATGGTGCCTCTCTCTCCTCCTGCCCCATCATTCCCCACAACATGTAGCCCTCCCAACATTTCCAGCTATCCCTTCCCATCCCATTAAGCCATTAGCTGGCACCGTAGAAGCCATTAATATGTAAGAAGTTGCTCTTTGCTGTCTCCTGTCCTATGCTGCTGCATATATGTATCAGAGGCAGCAGCTTACTGGAGGGCCACAAGCTACCTTGGTTATGTAACCCAAGCTGCACACTCAGCTGGGTCCCTCACTCTCACTGCCCACCTCCAGCCTGGGACTCCTGCTGCTGCTTCAGCCAGGCTTCCTCAGCCATGCCCCATGTCCACCCAGTCCACCCTTCTTCCAAACCAGGCCCCACCGCCACACATTCCAGTGATATGTATCTGAACTATTCACTTCCTGGATTTCAGATGTTTAAATTTGCATTACCTTCACCACTCCCACTACTCCAGATCCCAGCCCACATGGAGGGGCAGGGAGATGGGTTCAGACACCCCAAGTGGAACAGGGTCCCCCAGATCACGCAATGGGCAGGGACAGGGGCTCAGGCCCCTGCAGAGGCCTCCTAAATGCCTCCTAAAATGCCTCTCCCCATGTCTAGTGTGAGGGGTTTTGTCCCCTTCCACTCCCCCCAAAAATACTTTGATTACATTTTCACAAAATAAAAAACCCTGGCAGAGACAGATTTTAGCAATATGCCTCCCAAGGTTTTCCAGATTTCTGAACAAAGTGGGACTCAAACTAGCACTAGATGGGGCAGGTTCAAAGGACTGCTTATCCTCTTGAGCGATCCCACTACTGTGAAATTTTGAAGGTTAACAATCCTGTTAATGCCTCTGTCTGGACATGCTCTGTGTAGTCTATTAGGAGTGAGAATAAGCACAAGTCGTGAGGCTTGCAACAAGCTGAAAAGGAGAAGCAAACTTTTTCAAATAATGTTTTAATTTGATTTCCCTCAAAGGACTGGTGGGTGCTAGGCACTCTATTGGGGCAACCCTCGAGTGCTGGAGACCCTGATGCAACGATGTAAGCCCGGATTTGATCTCTATCTGTGAGCAAAAAAGGTTGCCAGATTCTCTCCACTTTAAGAAAGCTGGAATTTTTGGGGGATGATGGTGGGGAGGGGCTGTATATCAGAAATGCCCTGATCTCCAAAATAGTCTCCAAATTTGGACCAGTAACAGAACCTGGTGCCCCCATGAGGCACACCAAAATTCAAGTCAATCTGAGTAACTGTGTTGATTTGAGAGCACTTAGAAGAGTCAAGTTCCAAGCAGAAAAATGGCTTTAACCTTAACTCCAGCAGAGCTGTTGCCCTGCTACAGTTATCCAGGGCATTCTCCAATCTGGCTTGAAATGCTTCAGGCTTTCCACACTTCCCCTGGCTAGTAGGCTGCACTGTCGAGAATTTTTTCCTGATATTTCCCTTTTCTTAATGTCATCCCACTAATCCCCGTTACACACTCTCATCACATCCTAAAAAACTCCTTTCACTCCCTAGAGTTTCATACCCTGCAAACATCAGAGGATAGACTGGGAGGAGGGGGCTCAGCAGGGAGGTAGTGACGGTACCCTCTTGAGCACCCCTCGAACTGAACATTCCTCACTTGCTACACCAAAGCATGGACCCTATGCACCCCATTTTCCCTGAACTCCTGTAATCTGTAGTCTAGACCATCTATACCCCAACCCACATGTCTGTTACCCATCTCTTCTAAGATCCTGTGTTCATAAGTCAGGCTCCTCTATTCCATCTACCCTGACCATTTATCCAATAAACCAGGCCCCTGGTATTTCAGAAAGCCACAACTGAGATCACCGAGACCCCATCACATGATTCTCTCATGAAGTTGCTGGGTTTTTCCCTGGCTCTGCCTTGGGGTAGGCACAATGAGGCAGAACTCAGCCTCCTGGGAAGTTGGTAGCAACAGTTTTCAGATGGGTGTGCTATGGCTCCAGCTGGCTCTTTTCCCTTTTACAGTCCTGGCTGCACTTTCTGTTGGGCTTTTATGCTTCAGCACAACTCTGAACTCAGCATCATTGACTCTAGGATGGGGCAGTGGTGCTACCATCAGGGAATGGGAGCACAGAGCACAGTGAGGAGAAAAAGAGCAGCACTGAGTTAAAAGAGTACCTGCTCTAAAAGCACTGCAAACCAGGCTGGGCCAACCCAACTCCTGGGTTTATGTCCCTTTCATCCTTGCCAAACTATACAGATTTTCTTCTTTACATTTTTCCTCCTAAGTGAGTCCTGTCTCCTCAATATTTTCCTGCTCCTCCCTGAATTCATCCCCAGTTTGCATACATTCTCTGATATGAAGGAGCCCAGTACCAAATGCACTATTCCCAAAGAGGTATAGAGACTCACCTCTGGGACAGCTGTGGAGGTCTAAACTGTGATGCCTTTGCATACCCAGGCCAGAATCAATCAAAATTATTTTTGATAGTATATTACACTGCAACCTGGTAACTGATTTACTAGCCATGGTCACACCTCTCAAGCTCATCCTTATCAAAACTTTGTATAACTGAGAGGAGTAGATTATGACTACTCTCAACAGTCAATACATAAGATAACCATAACTTTGAAAGATTGGTTATTTACCTTTTACACGGACTTTCAGTACAGAGGTCGCCAGTTAAACATATTGCTTTAAATATGCAGCTCAGCATTCACTACATTTTAAGCACTATCGTGCTTCATTTGTGAAGGACTGCTTCACATTAAAACTCACCCGCTGTCTTCCTCATGCAAAAGCTCACGTAACTGACAGGACAGCAATATTTCTAGCTGCTACAAGACCAAATGTGTCCTCTTGTAAAAAGCTAGCAAAGAACTTCTGTTGGGTTCCTAGCGTGCTTCAACAGAAGCAAAGAATCAGAATTTCCAAGGGAACATTAAAAACTCCAGGACACCAGAAGATTGCTGCATAGCAAAATACAAGACAGTGTCATCTAAAACTTCCCATAGTCACATGCACTTGAGACAAAACAGACTTACTGGCTGGCTCCCTTTCACGGCTGTTTGAATCGCAAATTTCAGAGTCTGATGCAATTGCCAATGCACAATTTTGGTTCTTCAGAACAACCAAGTGTGCAACTACAAAAGGTTTTGCGGGAGAAAATCTAACTGCCACATTCTATAGAGAAACACTTGAATTTTCTCTTTGCATTCTGAAGGGATACGAAATATATTGGGGGGGGGGGGGAGGAAATGATGCTGTCTAAACCATATAAGCAGTCAGGAAAATTTATCCAGTATTTAAGGCATAGAATTTACCTTTAAGGCCATCACAACTTAGCCTCTCCCTATTTATCCACTTTTGTCTCTAATGAAGTCTCCCCTTGCCTCCTTCACAGTCCATTTTGTCTGCTTTCCCCATAAGCACCCTTGCAACTTCTTCCAAACTGCCTCTTCTGCATGGAATACCTGCCCTAAACTAGTCTATGCAGACACTATCCTGTCCTCACATCAATGCCCCCCAACAACTCCTTTCTACTGTGCTCATGGGAAACAACCAACTCTTAAGTGGGTAGAGAGCCAGTAGGGACTTTTCAGATATATTTTAAGAAAATTTAACTGACCTGAAACCACCTAGCTGTGCACATTTCACTTATATAAAAGCATATTCCTCCCATTACTTTTCTCCGTGTCTTTCTTCTGAGTATCACACTTTGTTACACCCAGCTGTTATGCCTGTGAATGCAAGCTCTTCGGGGCAGGGCCTGTAACTCTGTACAGCATCTAACACAATGTGGCTCCAATACTAATGGGGGGGGTGTCTCTTGGCAACATTCTAATAGATTTGTATTACAATCATGCCCATAGGCCCTGATAAGGACTGGAGCCCTTTTGTACAGTGCCTAGTGCAAACACATAAACCCATGGCCCTTGCCCCACAGAGCTTTCAAATTTAGAGAAGTAACAAGGTGGGGGGGGAGGGGGGAAGGGATATAGTCAAATATATGTAGGTTAACAACGAATGAGTACCAGCAATATCATATGTAGTACCATATGCCCCACCTGCCATCATTAAATGGCTGATTTCTCAAAAGCATTACAGCAGAGCTGGGTGTGGAGGGGAGATATGAAGGATGTAATATGACTGTGGCCTTACAGATCAGTTCAGCAAGAGAAGTCAAAAATGTCTCCCATGTAATTGGCCTCAGCCACAAGGATGGTGGTGTAGTCACAGTCAGAAAATTAAGGGGAATAGAGAGGATTTCAGTGGACAGATCTGGAGTTCAGTTTTGGCCACCTGAAGTTTAAATGTCAAACAGGCTGTGATGTGGGATTAGCTAGAGGGAGACAAGTCAAGTGTGGAAAGTCAGACCCATGAATCATCAGTGTAAAAATGGTAGTTAAAAGCATGTGAGTAGATGGGATTACCCAGAAATAGTCTGAAAAGGGAAAGAGGGGAGAGGACCAAGAACCAATTCCTGTGGGATCCCGACGCAGACAAGGCAGGGGAGGACGAAGAACCAACAAAGGTAGCCAAAGTAGTGATCAGAGGGGAGGAGAGATAGTAGGAAACAGAGTCACAAAGAGAGACCATAAGATTTCAAGGAGTATGTGACAAACAGTAGTAGAAACAGAGGGCAAGGAGGACAAGAATGGAGGACTGGCTATAGCATCTAGCTAGGAAAAGACTGTCAGTACTTTTGGGGAGAGTAGCTTTGGTAATATGGAGAGGACTGAAAGCAGACTGGAGGAGATCCAATACTGCAGGAGAGGAATGTGTGAACAGCTGTAAGAGGCATATTCAATGAGCTTAGAGGTGAAGGGCGAAGGAGAGGAGAGTAGGTGGGGCCAAGGTTGTTTAGGATGGGGGAAATTCAGCTGGTTGACTATAAGTAACGAAAATGAGAGAATGCTGGCAACTTATTTTCCATTTGTTGAGAAATAACTCAATTAAAGGTCATATGAAGAGGAAAGCCTTACGATGGGAGATCTTTCGCAGCTCTCAGTCCCCAGCCTTTCTTCTCAGTCAGGATCACTTCAACATCTGCATGCTGTTTCCTCTGGAACCGCCTGTTGGAACAGTAGTCCCCATTTGGGCACCTGGAAGAACTAAGTAGAGGAAACAGAACAATCAGCTCCCAGTGGGTTGGCAGTGACAACAGAAGCAGCTTGGGAAACAGCTGGGAAATAGACATGAACCAATAAATAATGAATTAAGTGCAAAACCCACAAACATATTTCACTATAAAGAAATGTAACCACCTGACAACCAATGTTCAATTTTGAATAGTTTACATTTAGACAAAGATTTTTTTAGAACCACAGTGTTACTGTGATTAAATCAACATACTGGCATCTGTCCTGTATATTTTATATTGCTTCTTCCTGAGAGACTGCCCCCTTCCCTGCTTCTAGAGCTTGGACTGATCAGAGATCCAGCCTCTTAGATACTACAGGGTCCATATTATTCATCCCTCTTCTCCCATCTTACTTGGTAACAATCATGTCTCCATCTATCAGGAAACAAATCTGACTGCCAGTTAGCTGTCAGTGCAGCTCCTTTTGCCCAGTTCTTTGCCTCCTGCCAACTGAAAACATGGAGCAGCAGTTGTCTCAGCCCTGCTACCACTTCCTTCCAAGCAGGAGGACTCAAGATAAAGGGATGGGAAAGAGCCGGGAAAGAGCCTAGTGAGAGAGGAGAGGTAGGCAATAGAAGAAAAAACTGAAAAACATGGCAGCTGCAAGGAAAGCTACTCCTCCCCCGTTCCAGCCTCCCTCAAGCCTAGGTTGCAGTGCATTGAGCCTCCTGAGCAGACACTTCAGTGCTTTTGTGATAGGCTCAGAGACTAATATGAGACTACTACACTCATTCACAAGCCCTAAGTTAGGATTTAAATTCTGATCTCCAAAAGAAAAAGGACAACGTATCAATATATGTCACTGCAAATGGCAACACAAAGATAATGAGCTCCATTTTGACATCTCACCTAACAGTACTTACCATTCTATCATGAGCAGGCGATTGAGACAATCTTCACCACAAGCTACCTCCCCTTGAGCTCTCTCTTCTTTGGAAAGAGGCGGACATTCACACTGCATTCGCTTGATATCACGATGGGATTTGTTCTTCTTCCTGTGGGGAGGTTAAGGCAGCATTATAACATATCAATATAGACAAAAATCACTCCATCTAAAATTAACTCAATCTTTATCATTTGCTACTGGACTAAAATTGATTTACTCTTTAGAAATCACTGTTCAGCTATTCAGCTTACATCAACATGATGTAAGAGCAGTCAGGAGCATTATTTTCTGGTAAATTCATGACCAGATACGATATTCAGAAAAGACTGCCAAGATGTTAACACAACGTATCTATTCTCCACCTCTTTTTAATGCACACAATCCTATTTTAATTTCATTGCAGCTACACACTGAGTAATGGTAAAACTCTAGCTTAGTTTTTTCAGTGCAGGGTAAGAATATAACTTTCAAAGGAATTAATCTTAAAATCTTGATAGAAATTAGCCTGAGCTAGGCTGGCACAAATGATAGGCAGAGACCATTCTAAGTTACCACGATTTATGTAGAAGAGATAGGTGGGGAAGTCTTCAGAAAGACTGTACCCATATTTCAGGGGCAAAACATGCTTTCTGCCCCGAGTTCGTGCTGTCCTTCGGCAGCCTAGAGAACCAGAGAGCAGGACTGGGAATCAAATTTGTGGTTTTTGCATCACAGTGCAAGATACACAGCTTCTAGGGCGCTAATCATAAACGGTTTCCTAAATGGGGCCTATTTTTTTATTTTTTTTTTGGTCCTGAAAAGGATAAGACGTGGACAGAATGTGGCTGAAGAGCATGATAAAGTGCTACTTATTACCTCATCAAATCGTATGAGAACAAGGAATCACTTGAAGAAAATAAAAGCCATTAAATTTTAAAGAAATTAAGTATTATTTCACAGATCATACAGTAAACCTGCTGAGTTACATACCACAGCTAGATTTCAAAGGGGCAAAATTATTAATGTTTACATATAGCATAAATTAACTATAATCAAATCTCGTTCAGAGTTTAAGTTCATTGCCACGAGGGCTAAGACAGGCACTTTTATACACATTCCTTTACAGCACTAGACAATTGTGTGGGTACATTTCTAAGAGGGAAGGGTTGTCTGGCTCTGAAGCATCATGTTATTAGCCATTCCTGGAGCTTGGAAACCAGAATTTACGGTTCAGTGATCAGATACAGTAAAATACATCAACTAGTCCTATGCAACAGGAAATAAAATAATTTGCAATTAGTTGTCACCTTTTAAAAATTCAGACTGAAATTCTGGGTGTGTTAAAATGATAGCTAACATGTTCTTTATTTAAAAGTGATTACATATATAACATTTAAAACCCACACTGATGGTGCAAAACCTCTCTTCCTGCAGTCAAGATAGCCATTCACCTGTCTTGAGAAAGAAATCTGTTGCCTGAGGCCATAAGCAAATGGATATGTCAAGCCCTGAAGAGAAGCTGCTGGATGCTCCAGGCTCTTGTACACTCACATGAAGTTCAGATGAATGGTGTATAACAAAAAATGAGGCAAAAAAATGAAAGCCGTTCTTACAAACTGCCATGGGTACATGGATATGTATGACAATAATAAGTGCTAACTAGTGTGGACTTGAGCAGCCTCAAATGCACCCATGATTTTCAATCTTCAGCTTATCAGGCTACTCAACAGCAAAGACAACCAATTTTATTTTTTTTAGCATTGCATGTGAAAATTAAACCAGCATAGCTAATTAATATTAGCAGGAGCTAAATTCCTCCAAGCGCTTATGACCGTCACCCCTCTATTTGGCTACACTTTGCTCTTAGATGTTTCTATGGACTGCCAGTGAATCCAGGATTCAGCTGATCCTTACCCTTCTCTCTCCACACCCCTCATGGCTAATCCTTCCTCTTCTCTATGAAAAGCTTTCTTAGGTGGTGGAAATGTGATATTCCCTCTTTCGCATCACTCTACTACTGCTCGGAGAAGATTGTGATATCTTTCTAAACGCCCTATCAAACGATAAACTGAAATGTAAATTATTAGAAGCAAACAAGGTGAAAATCCATTAGTTACCTTTCTGTTAAATACACATTTTCTTCAATGAGGTCAAAGTAACAGGGCATTTTTCCTTGCTTGGCACACTCCTTCCAGCGTTGCGGGTCTCTGAACTCTTCCATGATACACAGTGGGCGAACCACTGCTGAACCCTGAGGCAAGGACTCCGACTGCTCCCCCTCTCCATCTGTTTTTACTTTCTTTCTCTCTCTTGGGTCTCCATCGCTCTCAGAGTCACTCTCTAATTCTTGCCGTCTTTTCTTTGGTGGTCCTCGCTCTTTCACATCATTTTTTTCCAAAATTTTTGCCTGCTCTTTTTTCTCATTTACAACTGTTGGCTCCTTTGCTGAATTACTGCTGATCTCATGTGCCTGCACAGAACCCTTTTCTTTATCACTGAGAGAATGAAATTTACTCGACTGGCTAGGAAAGTGAGCTTTGCAATCATCGACCCAATTGTCATCCTGTTCATACTCTTCGTGGTCCTCTGTTAGGGAATCTGGTACCTGCCCTTGTATTCGTTCATAATTAATTCCAGAGGGCCTACTACCAGACCTTGGGTCCCAACAGCCATTGCCTTGCCAGTAATTCTGGGAGCCACTGTATGATCCTGAACCCTGCTGGCAAACGTAACCCGAGTACATTCCATAGCTGCTGTCGGGCTGCTGATATGTGCTACTGGGTTTCTCTGGTTGAGAGAAGTCCCACCCCAGGCTACCCAAGTCCTCTGTTGAATGAAAACCATCCAGTTTGGAGAACTCTCCTGTGCCAGATACATTACTGAACCCACTCTTTCCCTGCCTGCTGTCTGGCTTGGAAGAATGTGTCTGGTGCCTAGATTTATTTTCAGCACTTTCAAAGCTCTCAGAAAAACAAAATGACTGCTCATCTTGCTGTCTGCCGACCGGTCTAGCTATGGACATCAATTCTTTCAATATTCTTTCATCTGGATTTGGTTTGCCATTAGAATTTGATGTTAGGTCTGTCTGACTTGTACTATCAACTCCATCACTCTGAGGCTGAGAAATATCAGGCTGGAGATCTTCAGCTTCCTTTCTATTGAGCTCAGTAGATGTTGCTGGACTCTTGTCCATTCCCCTAGGAGGAGAACACTTGTTCTCAATATGTGGACCATTTTTATTTGCTGTATTTTCTGATCTTTCTTCATAGTAAGGTTTGCTGGACTCTGGCCTATTGTCTTCCCAATGATCAGAATAGCGTGTATTACCTTGGCTGCTCCGAGACGAACAAGGACTACTCTCTTCCATACTTAGAGTGGAATTCTTAGGAATCACCACAACCGACTGAAGACGGTTCCTTGGAATACTGTCATCAGAATCAGAATCCTCTGTATCACTTTCTTCACTGTCCTGCTCACTCTCACTTTCTTCCGTATCAGAATAACCATCATTATGAGCAGAAATGAATTCAGAAGCATTGCCACTACTGTCACATGTGGCCGCTTGCGCCGCAGTTCCTGTTTCTTCTGCAGTCGCAGTGGCATCACAAGATGGACACAAAGCTTCTGAAAAAGCAGAAGCCACCAGTGACTCATTTTCTTCATCCTTGCCGACCGAGACTTCCAGAGATTGGTCTTTAAAGTCATCAGACCTGGTTCTTTCAGCGAAGATGGTAGAACTTTCCTTAGCTGGTTCCTCTTTTTCTAAGTGTTCTACTGGTATTTCTAAATAATATGAATGCTCATTTTTAAATGATAGTTTTCCTTTTTCTAAATCAGGACCAATTTGCTGGGCATCTAATTCAATTATCATCTCAGTTTCAGAATGTTGCAAGCATTCTTCACTTTCATTCTGCATGTCTCTATCCAATTTGGAAGCAAGGTTTTCCTCTGGTTGTGGTGTAATAATTTCATTGTCTAATCTGATTTCCAGGGAGCATTCTTCTTGGGAAGAATCTCTGCTTAAACTATCTACCGTTAGGCTCAGCTCATGGGTGGGACTAATATCATATAGTTCATCTTCACATGCAGACTTTGTTGAATTTTGATCCTCCGTGTTTTCATAATCACATGTAACTGTTTGTGGCTCTACATGAATGTCCATTAAAGTTTCTTGAGTAACCTTTATATCTGTGGACTCAATTTCAACTTCTGAATGATACAAAGAAGGACTAGTATCATCTGAAATGTAGCAAAAGTCTGAATCTTTGGTTCTGTTACAAGGAGTTGCCAGATCATCCAATTTTTTAACTAACATTTCAGAATGATCTACATTTGTAACAAGAGAAGATATAACTTCATCTTGCTCTGAAGGAACTGGAGCCTCTCTTTCTTTAAATGAACTGTTGAACTCAGACTGTATATGAGACTCATCCAAATCTTGTTCTTTAGATTTATATACATTTTGAAATCCATTAGATGGCAACACATAAAATGTATTACTTTTTATCAGTGGTGATACCTCTGATCTACCGAGACTATCATCAGAAGACATTGCAATAGCCTCTGTTTTGGAGACACATAAAGTTGCCAAGTCATCAGACCTACCCTCTGGGGACCCATTTATATTCAGTTCTATGGGACAATACGTTCTTAATTGATCACGTTTTACCTTTATTAAATTTTCTGGTTCCTTAATACTGTCATGGCAATCATTTCCTATAAGTTCAGACTTCAAATTAGGAGAACCATCTTTTGACTCATCTAGCTTTTTAAAAGTAGGTGAATCATTTAATTGACTGAATGGAGAAACCATCTTTTCCCTTTCAAACTTTTTTATAATAGTCATTCTTAACTCATTGCTTTTTAGACAAGGTGTCTCTAAATCTAAAGAATTAGACTGGTGTTTGATTTCTTCAACTGATTCTGTACAACAGAAAGAACTTTTAGACTTATCAGACTTTGGTGCAGAAGTCTTTGTGGGGGTGTACTTATAATAGGAAGAGTTCACATTACTATCAGGTTTAGAATGGGATGTCCCCCTTCGATAACCCAGCTCATTAAGGGGAGAACACCTTTTTGATACTTCACTTTCTGAAGTCCTTTTTGATTCTCTATCTGATTTTGAAGACTTTCCTCTCCTCTCTGTTTCAGCATAAGATGACTCTGTTTTGCTGTCCCGGTCTGATTTAGAATAGGAAGAAGAAGTTCTAGAATCCCTGTATGAGGAGGAATGAGATGACGTACGCCTTGAGTCACTAGACTTGGAATGGGTCCTCCTATACTCATCTTCTGAATCAGAACTCTCTCTTGTCCTATTATCTGTGTAAGAACGTGAATACCTTGTCCTCTCTCTATAAGGGGAGCTTCTATGGTATCTTCGGTCAGATTCATAATAATGAGAGCGTTCTGATCTTGAATAGGATGAGCTGGTTCTAGAACATCTGTCAGACCTAGAACGAGAATGAGACCTGCTTCGTCTTCTGTCCCTGTCTGACCTAGATCGGGAGGACATATACCTAGAGTCTCTCTCTGGTTTTGGGTGGCTAGAATGTTTTTCATCTCTGTCCGATTTAGATCGAGAGGAAGATTTCACCGAATCTTCACTTTTGAGAGAAGTTGAGCTCTTTTTTGGATCTCTTTCCTTTTCTGTGCTTGTTGATATTTTTAATTCATGTGATCTCTGACTTGAAGAAGTCCTTATAGAATCTTCATCAGATTCAGAACCCAGTAACGTGGCATCAGATTGAGAAAATTTCCTCTTAGAACCCTGCTTTTTGGAGCACAGAGAAACACTTTTTGAGCTGTTCGAAATTTCTTCCTCCTTCCCAATATGGGAATCTTCCTGCTGTGACGTTATTTCCATTTGCTCAGACATATTTTGAATTACATGTTCTTCGGCACTATTAGATGCAGAATCCTGTTTAATGTCCAGTTCTAAAGTTTCTTTCGCGACTGCATTTGATAGCTCCTTTGAAGTTTGGACTTCTGATTCTACAGGTGGCAGCAGAAGCGATGCCGCTGTCCCTGACGCGGCTCTTGGCGACTGGGGCAAAGCTACTGCTGTTAGCACTGGTGCTGGTGGAGATGCTGTTTGTGAGAGTGGTGGAGATGGGGTCAACGGCCATTCTGCTGCTGCCGCCACTTCTGCTGGTGCGACAGCTGCTAGCGAGGGCAGTGGTGCTACAGCAGCCGGCAGGGGCTTTGCTGTTACACTGAGCAGATGCTTCTTAAAATGGATCTTGCCCAATTCCACCTTAGGTTTCGGTGGTGAAGATTCTTCGGCTGAACCAGAGGCATCCCCCAGGTCCATTTTAATTTTGGGGGCGAAGTCAGTTGGAAGGGGTGTAGCTGGGGAGTTCTGAGTTTCATTTTGTTTTTCATTTCCAAGAGCAGTCAGAAATCTGTTCTGCAAGGTTTTCTTTGTTAAACTAAAGCTGAAAGACACCTTCTGTCTTCCTTGTTCCTCGAGGTTAACCTTTGTCTTGGTGCCTTTGGGCAAAAAGCGGCTAGAAGCAACACCTTTGAACACTGGGCCTTTGACAAAACCAGCTTTCTGCACATGTTCAGTCTTGCCCTGCAATAAAAAGATAAGCAGTTAAAGGAATAACTGCACTCTGCATACACTATCAAACAATAACCCTTTAACTCATGAATTTTTAGTGATCATAAAAACAACAACAGATAAGCTTGGCTGAAGTCAGAGATAGTGTGGCCACACTAAATTCTAGAACTGGGTCTCTTCTGTACAGAATCAATTATGCAGTAATTTTGAAGTTTGAACAAAATGTCTTTTAGGACCTAGACAGGACCCATTCAAAATTTTAACCCATTTCTCTTAGTTTAATATATTAAATCCTTTACGTCTATTTCAACAGTTGCACAGCTCCCTGTTCTGACTTCAGAAAAACTGAATGGATCACAAACTATACTGGATTGCCAAGATTATGTCCATTTGTTTTCACTTCCTAGAAGACTTTGTACTGTGATGCAGTAATTTTTCAGAGCAAGTTAGTTTGCAAGTGAAATTTCTGACAAACTCACTAAAGTTAGTTTTCTCCAGTGAACTTACATCATTCATTGGTAATTTCTAATGAGTTGGGTGATAGTGAATGGAATTACTCTAATACAACTGCCTTCTAGAGGCTCCATTAACAATCAGTCAGTCATTCACACTGTTGTCACCTCCAGGCCAAGCTACTATAACAGTGTACTTGGATGTAACCCTGTACAACACAGCTGTCTAACTTGTAATTTGGGATAAAATCCAAATAAGGTGCTAGTATTTTTCCACCAATTCCATTGGTTTTCAGACGCATTTCAAGCGTGGTGGTAACTTACTGAATTGTCTGGGAGCTGGTTATCTGAGCAACTACCTCTGTCTCCTCAGATAAAATTGGAATGCTCTTGTGATGGAAGAGAAACAGAACTCAGAGACTGGCAATAAAACTTTGCCAATAAAGAGCTCTTCCCCTTTGGAATTCACTTTCCCCATCAGTCCATCAGAACCTGAAATCAGCAGTGTTCAGTGCATGAACCAAAGTGGGCTGATTTGATTTGGTTTTTGGACATCCATTTTTAAACTTCGGGCTTATCTACACACAAAAATTGTATCACTTTAACTATACTGGTATACTAACAATACAACCCCCTACTGTGGATTCTACACTGGTATAAAGAGGGGTTTATGCCAATATAGCTTATTCCCATAAATCCAAATTAGGTGTCATACTGGTATAACTATTTCATTAAAATAATTACACCCTTAACTGAAATAGAGCCGTACAGAACCGGTGTTGACCAAGCCTTAGTTCCATAACTACTCCATGAACACTATTCCACCCTTGGCAACAGCATCCGTTTCTTGCACTCCATTGTGAATCACTTATGTTCTTTGTTATCATTTAACTTTTGCAAAACAGGACTAGTTGCTAAGGCTACAGGCCCTATGGTAAATAATTAAATGGACTTCAGTGGAATTGAAACACCATGGCATTTCACCTACTTGCTATACACAGTAACCAGTTTTCATAAATATAATATCCTCCATAGTATTTTTAAAAATAGCAAAATACAGTAGGTCTAAATTAAAGATGATGATCTGGAACTTCAGACACAACTATTAAATGTTGAGTGCCCAACCTGAGACATGTAAAGGGGCTTGATTTTCAGGAAAGGTAGAGCACATGTTATCTTCTGAAAATCAAGCTCCTTTAAGGTATCTCAAATTTGAGCATCCAAAAATTGAGACCCATCACCACTAGTCACTTCTGAAAATGTAGGCCCACATGCCTGTTCAACTGCAAGATATAATATTTGAGCATGTCTCTCTCATAATCATCTTTGAGAAGGATACTCTAATAAAGATATAGAAAATGTTAGCAGATTTGTTTCTCAGGATTTGTATGCAATGTTCCTTTTTTCTTCTCAGTGACATGCAAGAATTTTTTTTAAAGATGAACTATAGGCTTACGAGCCAAATTCTCCCCATAAGCATAAAAGGTGAATTCACCCCATAAATAATTTCAAACCACTATTTTCTTCTCTTAGTTCTGCCGAAGTCACAAACTGTCAGCTTCTGTTCTGTGCGAATTCCCAGGAAGTGGAATGTTAACGACATTACAATAATGTACCTACACCAGAGTATGGAATTAGCCTACAAATGTTCAGGCAAACAACATTTTGTGAGTTTTCTCATTTTTTTAAACACTGCATATTGAATAGTTTGCTTTTTAAGTTACTTAATATCCCCATAAAACAAGAAGATAATTTCAAAGTTTTGCCCACAATGTTTCTATTTCATGTTGCACTGTAAGTGTAGGATGTCCAGACTGCCTCCATTTTGTTTCTTGTTACATTTCTATTGGATATCTGGATCCTACCTGAAAAATTAGGGACAATATAAAATAGCAAAATTCTGGATTCTTCTTGGACTGAATCTTCAATGAATTTTATATAATGAAAAAATTTAATACAATTAGGGATAGGCCCAAATCAAAACCTCAGATCAAAAACTTCTGAACTTTGAGGGTGAGGGGTCTGGAATCTGAATTCAGACCTGAACCTTGTAGTTTGGGTCTATTTACACATAAAATAAGGTGCTAGACCTGTAAAATAAGAAAAACAACATGTAAACTACATCTTGTTCCTCCAGTTTTTAATATTTTATTTAGTATAAAAGCCTGGAGTTGAGGTGTATCAGCCACCTCACAAGCTAGCTCCTTCAGAGATTTTTTTTTCCCCTTCAGAAAATACACAAAGGTTAAATAATGTGAGAGCGACATTTGGAAAAAAAAAAGTTACAGAAAGGAACATTACAAATTCTGTGAGCCATAAAGTTAAATTTATGGTAGAAAACACTTAAAACAAAGGGGTTCATCTTGTATTACAGAAAACATTTGTATTTGAAAAATACACAAAAGCAACATTCTGGGGGCAAACATGACAAAACTGATAAAAGATCATTTAGCACTGCAACACAGGCTGGGCAGATTGACTGATGGAGGTGTAGAGTGAATGAAGAATGAATGAATAAGATCTTGTTTAAATTCATCTGATTGCCTGTTTGCTACAAGAGTAGGAAATGTGGACACTTGTGAGGATATCTAAACCACAACAGTGAAAACAACCTGAGGCTGTAATGCATCAAAAATTATAAATTTGAAATATCTCTCCTCGCCTGGGAATTTATAGAATAGGTTTTACCTTGAAAAAGATTCCCCTTTCTTCACAACACACACACAGTTAAAACACACCAGAAAAAGCAGTTTCTTGAATCTGAAGTCCTTACATAATCTTGTAATTATGGAATACAAGCCTGGTTAGAAAGCAACTAATATAATTAGATATTCAGAGGTTCAGAGCCTTCTTCTGTTAGCACTGGTATTTGTGAGGATGTTCATAACAATAGTAAGAAAAGATCTTCAGTACATTCGTCAAGACATTACCATAAGACTAGAGGGACCACAGAATAATTTTTTAAATCTGGTTACTTTTGATACCTCCGATGCCAATACTGTCTGATCACGTTATCTTTGTATTTGATGTCTCAATCCTCCTTTTTTTCAGGCACTCTAATGCAGAACAAACTAATGCTTTAACTTCTCCCCACTGTTCTGCTAAAGCATTTCTCAAAATATGAAAAATTAATTAGGACACACTCACCTCATTTTCTTCTTCTCTATTGCAATCCAGCCGAGAAAGCATGCAAAAGAAAACACAGAAAGAAAGTGTAAATACCTTGCCAAAACAATAGATTGAGTAATAGTCTTTAAATTCGAAAGAAAAAAAAACACCTATGAGCCAGATTCTGAAACCTTTACTCACATTGAGTAGCATTTTACTCTCCAAACAGTCCCACTACAACGAATGAGGCTACTTGCAGAGGTAAGGGTGCCACAGTCTGTCCCTATGAGCACTAACTTTCTTAACATGCAGCAAATCACATATGCCAACTACCTCTCAAAAAAAGAAGAGGCAACAAATCTTTGTTTTTTAAAAGGTCAGTCATTTCCCATAGCTTCAATAGTCAAGGACACTGACAGGGTAAAACCCTGGTTAAAACAGAGCTAATTAAGTAGATGCCCTTTTTCTGATGCTTTAAGAATTAATAAACTGCCTGTTTCAACGAGTAAGACCATATGATGGCATACTGCAGGCTTCCAGTTATGAAATAATGAAAAATAAACTTGAGAAATTTGTCATTTTTCCTTCCAGTTTTGTCAGATGACTTCTTAATGCCATGAAAAGATCACACCACCTGTCCTTTTCCAGAGAGTTCCCACTCCATCACTACCAAAAATTAAATATTTACAATAACTTATTTTTTTATACCTTACTATTATTTTCCAGGGAAACCAAGAGAAACACCCCCATTTTATGTTATGGACTCCAATACTTAAATTCTCTACAGCACTTCAATGCCAAGGAGATAAGTACTTTAAACATTCCTGCCTCTCGAGTACTAAATTATTTCAAGTATTAAACTAATTATAACTAACCTTATAGCATTCAGAACTGAGTGCAACACCCATTTCTGATTTAGCTTTCTCTCATTAAGTTCTTCACACATATACTACATACAAAAGTAAGTGATTTCTTCTACAAGAAGAAAAGATTATGATGATTTCTATTGCTATTTGTTTTTAAATATTTGGGAGATGCTTAAACACTGCATTGATGGGACCATGTAAGTACTTATATGGATAGATATAAAAAGCTCAGATATTTCTACCACCAGAGGTTATTGTTAAAGTTCAGTTTTATATATAAAACTAGCCATTAATCTTCATCAGTCATGTCCTTCCTCAGTCATTTATTGTTTAAAAGTTCTCCAAACATTCTGGCCTTTACGGACACGCACACATGTCCTTTAATATGTATATCTTATAAACAAAACATGATCTCCCAGCTAATTGCACAAGATTGGGGATATTTTTCTCTCTGACTAGGAAAAGAAACAACTCTAGGCCCTTGTTTACATTAGATTCAGACCAATAATTCACCACAGGTGCAGCTCAACCATTGACAGAAATGGTGGAAGAGCTCACGCAGAGAGGGCCTGGACATTTTACCACTGTCTTCCAATCCTGAGGCTTCCTGTGAGGTAACTATTTTCAGAACAGAAAGTCAGCTTTCACTTTCCGTACTGAGCATGCAGCAGCTCCTACATATGGGAGCCAAGACCTGATTGGACACTTCCCCTCCTAAATAAATGTCACAACACAGTTAGGAACAAGCCAGAGGAAAAAATGATCACCACAGATAATATGCCATTGCTTCTCTGAATCATCTGCCTGGGAAAGTGCCCAAGAGGGAGCTGGGGGTTGGGATAAATTGTGACTGTTTAGTTGGTGACATTTAGTATTTATTAGTTAATCCTAACCCTTTCCTTCTCCAGATCTATTTTCCTGCTCCCAGAAAGCATCATAAGTTACTTTTACAATATAAATAATAGGCTTTGTTTTTATGAAGAAAACATGACCAGTGAGTTTAAGCGACCAACAGGCTTCACAAAGGATGTAAACATGATTTAATGGGGTCATGAAAGACTTAGAGTTCTCTGTATTTTATCTATGTGCAGGAAGCCTGGAGCCCTTGAAGAAAAGCACTGTAACATAGATTACAAGGACAAAAGGGACTATTGTGGTCATCTAGTCTGACCTCCTATATAAATATGCCCAGAGAACAACCACAAAAAAATACTAGAGCAAATCTTTTAGAAAAATATCAAATCTTGATTTAAAAATTATCAGTGATGGAGAATATACTGTGACCCTTGGTAAACTGTTCCAGTGCTTAATTATTCACTGTTAAAGATTTAAGCCTTATTTCCAGTCGGAATTTGTTATACCTTTCTCTGATAGACTGAACAGCCCATTTGTTCCCCATTTAGGTACATACAGAGTATAATCAAGTCACCCCTTAATCTTTTCTTTGTTAAACTAAAGAGATTGAGCTCCTTGAGTCTATCACTATAAGGCAGATTTTCTAATCCTTTAATCATTCTTGGGGCTCTTTTCTGAACCCTCTCCAATTTATCAACAACCTTCTTGAGTTAGCGTTTAAAAGTAGGTTTCATTTTCAAGTCCAGACAGTGAAATACAATAACAGAAAACAACAATCCTTGAGTCGTATACTTCACATGTTAAAAGAAGTGTTTATGGGGTCAAAAACTCACCATAAGATTAGATATAGCTGACCACTAACATGTGAGCCTTCTATAAATACATGTTAAACAGTGCACCTCTAAAGGAGCTACACAGTGCTGCCATAGAATAAGGACAAGTGGTTGCAGAATCAAAGAAGAAGGGTTTCCCCATAAGTCACATACTTAAAAATAAAACCAGAGTAAGCAGCTGTCTATCAAGCACTGGATTTTCAAAATGTATAATCTGTTTACAGGTAACACTCAGCATTTTTTCTGTTACAGCAATCATCTACTTGCAGCCAAGAAGAATTATTCAGTGTTTTAAGGTCAGCAACATCATGCAAAGCGAAATTAATCTAAAATAATAGCATATACACATAGCTTCTATCACCTGAGGATCTCCAAGTGATTATAAACATTAATCACCTAAGTCACTTCCCATTTTCAAAGTGACTTGGGTACTTAGGAGTGACAAAAATGGTTAAATGTGACTTAGGGCATGTCTACACTACAAATTTAAGTTGATTTAAGTTAAGTCGACATATAGCCACTGCAGTCATTACTGAGGTTTCTCTTGTCCTCTCTACCCTCCTTCTGTCAGTGGTGCATGTCCTCAACAGTAGCGCTTGCACCAATTTAAGAGGAGCAGCATGAGGGGCGGCCGCCTGGGCTCTCACCTGCTTGCTCCTCATGGAGCTAAACTATCTGGAGTCTGGCTGAGAGCCAGGACAGCAGACAGGCTCCAGCTAGTAAGCTCTTCCAGAAGCAGGCAGCAGAGAGTTCAGGTAGCAGCTGGACTCACAGCTGGAGCCCCCCACCTGCCCCAGGGTGACTGCCTGAGCTCTGAGCCCACAAGGGGTTCACAGCAGGAAGCCTACTAGGCTTTATTGTCAATTTTAGGGCTGCCTCAGACTCAGAGCAGCAGGGGAGCTCACAGCTGAAGCTGTGAAATTGACAAGAAAGGCTGGTAGACTCCCTGCTGTGAAATTGAGCCCTACATAAGAATGGCCCTGTTGCAGGGGTGGGCAAACTTTTTGGCCCAAGGGCCACATTGCAGTGCAAAACTGTATGGAGGGCTGGGTAGGGAAGGCTGTGCTCCCCAAACAGCCTGGCCCCCGCCCCTGCCCCCTATTTGCCTCCTATTTGCCCCCTCCCACTTCCGCCAGGAGCTCAGGGGCTGGGCAGGATGGTCCCGCGGGCCACATGTGGCCCATGGGCTGTAGTTTGCTCACCTCTGTCCTATTGGGTCAGACCAAAGGTCCATCTAGCCCAGTATCCTGCCTTCCAACAGTGGCCAGTGCCAGGTGCCCCACAGTGAATGAACAGAACAGGTAATCAAGTGATCCTGTCTGGCAAACAAGAGGCTCGGGACACCACTCCTGCCCATTGTGGCTAATAGCTATTGATAGACCTATCCTCCATGAATTTATCTAGTTCTTTTTTGAACCCTGTTATGGTCTTGGCCATCACAACATCTTCTGGCAAGGAGTTCCCCAGGTTGACTGTGTGTTGTCTGAAGAAACACTTCCTTTTATTTGTTTTAAACCTGCTGCCTATTAATTTCATTTGGTGACCCCTAGTTTCTTGTGTTATGGGCAGTAAACAACACTTCCTTATCTACTTTCTCTACCAGTCATGATTTTATAGACCTCAATCGTATCTCCCCTTAGCCATCTCTTTTCCAAGCTGAGAAGTCCCAGTCGTATTCATCTCTCCTCATACAGAAGCCATTCCATACCCCTAATCATTGTTGTTGCCCTTTTCTGAACCTTTTCCAATTCCAGTATATCTTTTTTGAGATGGGGAAACCACATCTGCACACAGTATTCAATATGTGGGTGTACCCTGGATTTATATAGAGGCAACATGATATTTTCTGTCCTATTATCTATCCCTTTCTTAATTATTCCCAGCATTCTGTTCACTTTTTTGACGGCTGCTGCCCATTTAGTGGATGTTTTTAGAGAACTATCCACAATCACTCCAAGATCTTTCTTGAGTGGTAACAGCTAATTTAGGCCCCAACATTTTATATGTATAGTTGAGATTATGCTTTCCAATGTGCATTACTTTGCATTTATCAACATTAAATTTCATCTGCCATTTTGTTGCCCAATCACCCAGTTCTGAGAGATCCTTTTGTAGCTCTTTGCAGTCTGCCTGGGTGCTAACTACCTTTAATAATTTTGTATCATCTGCAAATTTTGCCACCTCACTTTTTACCTTTTTTCAGATCATTTTGAATATGCTGAATAGGACTGGTCCCAGAACAGACTCCTGGGGGACACCACTATTTACCTCTCTCCATTCTGAAAACTGACCATTTATACTTACCTTTTGTTTCCTATCTTTTAACCAGTTACCAATCCATGAGAGCACCTTCCCTCTTACCCCGTATCAATTTACTTTACGTAATAGCCTTTGGTGACGGACCTTGTCAAAGGCTTTCTGAAAATCTAAGTATACTATATACACTGGATCCTTTTGGTCCACATGCTTGTTGACCCCCTCAAAGAATTCTAGTAGATTGGGGAGGCGTGATTTCTCTTTGCTAAAACCATGTTGACTCTTCCTCAACAAATTACGTTCATCTATAGGTCTGACAATTTTGTTCTTTATTATAGTTTCAACCAGTTTGCCTGGTACAGAAGTCAGGCTTACAGGCCTGTCATTGCCAGGATTACCTCTGGAGCCCTTTTTAAAAACTGGCGTCACATTAGCTATCCTCCAGTCATCTGCTACAGAAGCTGATTTAAATGATAGGTTACAGACTACAGTTAGTAGTTCTGCAATTTCACATTTGAGTTCCTTCAGGACTCTTGGGTGAATACCATCTAGTCCTGGTGACTTATTGCTGTTTAATTTATCAATTTGTTCCAAAACCTCCTCTAACGATACCTCAATCTGGGACTGTTCCTCAGATCGGTCACCTAAAAAGAATGACTCAGGTTTGGGAATCTCCCTCACATCCTCAGCCATGAAGATCAATGCAAAGAATTCATTTAGTTTCTCCGCAATGGCCTTATCGTCCTTGAGTTCTCCTTTAGCACCTCAATCATCCAGTGGCACCACTGGTTGTTTAGCAGGCTTCCTGCTTCTGATGTACTTTTAAAAAAAAATTGCTATTACTTTTTGAGTCTTTGGCTAGCTGTTCCTCAAATTCTTTTTTGGTCTGACTAATTGTATTTTTACACTTCACTTGCCAGTGTTTATGCTCCTTTCTATTTTCCTCACTAGGATTTAACTTTCACTTTTTAAAGAATGCCCGTTTTTCCTCTCTCTGCTTCTTTTACTTTGTTGTTTAAACTCAGTGGCTCTTTTTTGGTTCTCTATGTTTTTTAAATTGGGGTGTACATTTAAGTTGAGCCTCTATTATGAGGTCTTTAAAAAGTTTCCATGCAGCTTGCAGAGATTTCACTTTTGGCACTGTACCCTTTAATTTCTGTTTAACCTCATTTTTGTGTAGTTCCCCTTTCTGAAATTAAATGCTATAGTGATGGGCTGCTGTGGTGTTTTTCCTGCCACAGGGATTTTAAACTTAATTATATTATTGTCACTATTACTAAGCGGTCCAGCTATATTCATCTCTTGGACCAGATCCTATGCTCCACTTAGGACTAAATCAAGAATTGCCTCTCCTTTGGTGGGTTCCAGGACCAGCTGCTCCAAGCAGTCATTTAAGGTGTCAAGAAACTTTATCTCTGCCCCCCACCCTGAGATGACATGTACCCACTCAATATGGGAATAATTGAGGGTCACAGCTGGGGCTGTCCCCTGGGGTGGGCGGCAAGGGCTCCAGCTGTGAGCTCGTCACCTGGCTGACGTCTGGGGGGGGAAGGACAGCTATGAGCCTGGTCCTGGGCTCAATTTCATAGTAGGGACCCTACCAGCCTTTCTTGTCAATTTCACAGCTCCAGCTGTGAGCCCAGTGGCCTAAAGGCCTGAATTAGCAGCCTATATAAGTAACAGTGTCTACATAGACATTGCGTCATCCTAACTACACCAACATAAGCCCTACACCTCTCGTGGAGGTGGAGTTATGACAGTGTAGTAGGGCAGTTACATCAGCGGGAGCAAGGCTTTAGTGTAGACAATGACATAATTAGGTAGATATAAAGCACCTTATGCCAACTTAACTCTAGTGTAGACCAGGCCTTAGGGTACATCTATATCATAATCACAGGTTGTGGTTACAGTTCAAGCTGACATAGCTCAATCTATAGCTCGGGTATCTCGGATGCTAGAGCAGTGCATGCTTCTGTGTAGGTTGCATAAGCCCACCTAGAACCTTGGACAATTATTCAAATTACTCACAGGGCTAACGGAGCTTGAACTGCTGCAGATTCTTTGTTCTGGGACCCGAACTAGGTAGGGTACATTACTAGAGCCCTGCAAATCTGCGGACATCTGCTTTATATCCGTGGATACCCGCATCCGCAGATGTGCATCTCCACGGACCATGTTTGCGGATTGGATGCAGATACAAATTTTGTAACCACGCAGGGCTCTATATATCAACATGAGCGGTAATCACACCCTGTGATTACAGAACATACATTCTCTTAAGGTTCCTTAATCACAGTCATTGGTGAAAGTAAAACTTATGCTCATAAAATTTTACCCTAAGCCTCAACACGTCTGGGAGGCACACTGAGGCAGAGGGCCTTTAAGTAACTTGCCTGATGTCACAACATGGTCAGTGGTGAATGCTGGAATATAGCCCAGGATCCTGACTCCCAATGCTATACTCTAGCCACCAGACCTCACTGCCCCAGTAATGCTTCAGAATATGGGGGCTGACTGGATGGAGATTTTGGCACACATTCAGTTAAAGCAAAAGAGAGTCTTAAAGAAAGAGTAGATGGCAGTTGTTTTGGCAACAGTCATCATGAACGATAATATCCAATTTGTCCCCACTTCTAATGAAAAAAGAAAAGGAGTACTAGTGGCACCTTAGAGACTAACCAATTTATTTGAGCATAAGCTTTCGTGAGCTACAGCTCACTTAAATTGGTTAGTCTCTAAGGTGCCACAAGTCCTCCTTTTCTTTTTGCAAATACAGAGTAACACGGCTGCTACTCTGAAACTTCTAATGAAATATCACAATTCATTATACACATCTGCCTGACCAAAAAAATGTGACCGTACATGAATCATCTATACTCTCCTGGAATGTCAGCAGCAACAACCTCGGCAATTAATTACCTTATATACTTTTTGAAAAATCAAAATCTGATTTAAAACACAGATGTTCCACAATGGTATGTTACTGTATTATACCAAATTCCCTGACGGGGTCTCTGGAATTTAGTCAGATTAAACAAATCAGTCACCATGTATGTGCATCCATTAAAAACAATTAACTGTAATCCTTCAAAAGCCCAGTGAACATTTAGCGGGGGGAAGAAACAACCAAAGAATTAGAAAATGTACATGTTGCTACTCTAAAATGCCTTCCCTCAACAGCCAACTGGTTTCCCGCATTTTTTTTTAACCAAACAATTTGATCCTTTAAAAATAAAACATTATCAGAACAACTGTTTTTAATGATATCACCACCATCTAGTGAAAAACACTAGAATTTGAAAATAGAAGTTTTTCCACATGTCTATAGTTTATACCAATTTCTTTGGCAGAGGTGAACTAGACAGTCCAGGTATTTCATTTCACTGTCTGGGAGGATGGGCTCCCACTCCCCTCCTCACAAAGACTGTGCACTTACTTTAGAATCTATTGTTCTATGTGCAAACTGGGGAAGTGCCTGAAGATTTAGGGAGAGCTGGGGAAAGCAAAAATTGGTAGTGACTCCAAAAAAAGAAGGATCCTGATCTAGTAATTACAGTCCATTAAATTTAACTCATTGAATTTTACTAGGGAATCGAAGTATATTAGCAGAACAGAGCAATAGAGGTGGGAACAAATCATGCAAGATGAATTTGGTTTTGGATATAATATAAATAGGTAAAAGGAATGCTGTACGTATAACTAATTTTGTAATGCATCTTGTATAATCTCAGAATCTTATCTGAAAAATTTAATTCATGCTGGCGGGAGACCATAAGAAATATCTTCTCCCTTGCATAGTACTTCAGTCAGTAGCAGAGAACTGAATTTGCTGCATAAAGCACCTTCTCCATAACCCAACATTACCTACAGCTTTAAACTGGCCAGGATTGTACGGATTGCATCAGTTTCACCCTGCTGCTGCTGTTTTCCTGAAGGATATTTTTAAGGAGAAGATGTGACACATGATATCAACAATAACAAGTTAAATTTAAAATCATCTCCTCTGTTGCATATCAAAAATATGCATGGCCTTCTAACTGTTACCAGTTGCCCTGGTTTTAGCTTGAAATTTGTTCGAGAGATTCCGGCTACACTGGATTTAAAGGCATCTGAAACTTCCATATTGCTACATATTAAGTACCAGCATTGTAGTAAACTTTATGAAATAGGAACAAGCACAACAAAAAGATAATAGTCTGATGACTTTATGATAACCACAACATAACTACAGTGGTTTAGTGATGGCATGTTAACCGACTAGGTTTCTAGCAACCTTGCTTAAAGTTTTCCTGTTTTACATTTTATTAATTTTCAGGTATAAAAGAAAACATGTTTCTATTTAAATCATACACTTTTCCTTTTCTCTGAGACCTCTTGGTAGTTCATTTAGGTATGTTTTTTTCTTAGAAAAAGAGGATTTTAAAAACCTAAAGTAGAAATCACGTTTTAAACTGACTACTGCTATGAACAGGTGGGTGGAACTCTGACCGATGCAATTCACCCAGTCATACTATCCTTTATTGCCTTCTGCAATCCTATATAAAACACTACAGGTTTTAGCATAAAAACCTGTTTTTTTAATTAAGCCAAATTAAAAAAAAAAGAACCATATTTCACAATTCTGACAGCCTCCCACAGTTACGTAACAGTGAAAAATATTTTTATCCAGTCAGATGGCAGTGAGATTTGTAAATGTACATATACACACAAGCCCCATGGGTTTGACTCTGACACTGACTAAAGAATAAATATAAATCCTAACTACTACACAGTAAAGAACACCTTAGCCATTTCAAGCTGTCATGGGTATTTTAATACAAAGGAAGGTGTCCCCCCCCCCCCCCCGATGTACAGCATCTCAGGCATTTCTAATGTATTTATCAACTTTGTGTGAAAGCTTTCTTTTGCCTCTATTGTATGCCACCTCACAAGTGTCATTTACTTATAAACTTTATCTACACTAAACAATGTTACCAAAAAATTCCTGATGGTGATAGAACCACTAATAGAACCAGGTTCTGATGGCTTCCAAAATTTTTATCACTCAATTCAACCTGCGGGTTTTTGAGTTCTGAGAGTGCAAAACACACTAATTTTATTTTTTTTTTAAATTTGCAGAAGACACCTGAAACTAGAAATTGCAAATTTGACTTATTTTATACAGTCCTCATTGAGAAAGAAAGGATCCAAGTTTGAAGAAAAAGTCCTCTCCCTTTGCTATGTGGCTTCTGGAGGACGAAAACAGATTCAAAACAGTAAACAATGCAACACCAAAACAGAGCTCTTCAGCCTCAAGAAAAGGTACCTTGCACTTTTTTCCTGCTATTCTCAACCACACAGAATATTCAAGAATGAAGTGTTAACAGTATTGCACTGGGAAGCAGAAGTAGAAGAGAGATATAACAAGGACTTTACTTCTTTTCCTGCGGATATGCAGTCTAAACTATACAAGAAAGGCATATTGCAAATAATAGGGGAATACTGCCATTTTTTTGAGTCCTTCACAAGCACTTTATAAAAAAAATCCAAGTTTGTGATCATAAACAGTATTCGCATACTACCGTATTTATAACCTTGGACCCTAATCTGAGCAGCAGAAATACAACCTTCCAGCGGTCAGTCTTGACCTGGTGGGACCACTTCTGCCATGGGGTGAGTGAAAAGTGCAGTTCAGTCTCAACACCTTTTCAAGCCTTGGCCTGAGTGATGTCATTGCCAGCAAGAACGCCCGTCAGTGCTAACAGACACGGTAAATTTTGTGATATGAATAGCTGTACACTGGGAATAAGAGAACCCCCCAATTTCACCTAGACCACTGAATCACCATCGCCCAGCAACACCGCTGCCCAGTCGTTACTGTCCTAGGCTGAATCTGAACCAACAATCTAGACGTGAAAGAATCTCTATTTTATTGCTCAATTCAACCCACCCAGTTTCCATAACATTTATTTTTAGTGTGAAACAATATCACATAGTGAATGCATCAATTAAAATTACAGAATCTATATCAGGACAAGCAATATATTTTACATGATACTGAAGCCTCTACAGAGCTGTTGGACATAATAAATGAGAGGGTATTATTCATGCTTAGAAGCAATACAAACGCCCAATTCACAATTTTTAATTTTTATTTCTGTCACTCACTTACTGACAAATGCAACTAATAGTAAAAAACCCCTAATACCAAAAGTTTAGAAATCCGAAGTTTTATCATGTGTTTGGTTAATTAATTCCTAATGTGCCTGGAGATTTAAAACAATAATACAAATTAGTACCAGTTTCAATTATTAAATTTAATAAATGTTGTGCTACATTACTGTGAGCAGTTCTGCAGACAATAATGTTGTATTTCTAGTCCGCTAGAATGTCCGTGATAACTACAACTGTATTATACCACGGTGAGAAAAGCGGGGAAGTAACAGACAATCCAGTACCTTTTCCCCTCCTCCCAACAACTGGCACAGAGTAGGAAGGCTAAGACATACACAAAAAGAAGAAAATACAGCAATAGTGTCAAGCCCCCTATTTAAAAGAAATACCAACTTGAATTCAACTCAGTTTCCAAACTGGAGTTAAATGAGTTTCAAGTATACATCTGTCCCTGAATCAATCGCCTCCCTTCAACCCATCACCACTCTCTACCGTGGTCAGTCTTTATGGTTCTAGAAAAGATTTTCCTATTTTAAAAATGTTTCTCCTTCGTTGCTTTGTGAAATAACCCCACAAAGAGGGATAACTGACTGACTGTGCCAGGAAAACAGCATAATTTACTGTACACACACTTCTATCAAATGCGAAAAGTATATCAAAAGAAAGAACTAATTTTTTGCTTTCATCTTTTATTAACAGGAATCTTAGGGGCTACTTGTAACAATTGTGCTAAAACATTTTAGACAGAAATGTGATTTTAGAGCTACTACTGCTGGGCTGGGATGTTGCTGAACAGAGTCTTATACATTATAGGGAATGACAGATGCTCCTGCTGGAGAAGATGCCTTGTTAGGCACAAAGCAATCCCTGGTCAGATTAAGGAGAAAGAGGCACAAGAAACAGCTTGTTGAAGCCATAAAGTTGTATTATAAGGCTGGTGCGGCTTCCTGTCTCTCCATATCTGATGAGGTCATAATTTGCTAACACCATGAACGGTGACCTAAAACAACAACGTGCAGTGATTTTCAAGACTTTGGAGAACATAAAACTTCCTTTAAAAATCAGTCATCTCCCTCAGAAGTGTGCGGCAGTACTCTGGAAGTTGAAGTTGAGGAAGTTAGGTTAGTATCCAGGAGGGGAAGGATGAAGAGGATGCAACCGTAGGGGCAAAATACAACCTGCACCTGAACGAGTGTTTTGATGTTGAGTACTCATTTCTATTGAAGCTTGAAGGGTGGTTTTTTCCACTTTTTCCTCTCATTTATTCTGGTTTACACAACTCAGTCCAGTACATCAACCTATCCTGCTTCAAACAAAGAGCACCTTTTTAAAACCGAGGAACTTCGCTAAAACTGAGCACTGTTTCTGAGCTGATATTCCTGGGCAAATAAAAAAAAAAAAAAGAGTAGAGCTTTTCTAAGTGAATAACATAGCTGAAGTCAACATACTTAGATCTACTTACTGCAGTGTCTCTCATCGATTCCCCTTGCGCCTCTCATTGAAGTGGAGTACCAGAGTCTATGCTAGAGCAATCTACGGTCGATTTATCATGTCTATACTAGACACGATAAATTGACCCCTGCAAGATTGATTGCTGCCCGTTGATCTGGCTGGTAGTGTAGACAAGCCTCTAGTTAAATCCCCTACCTAAGGATACCTTAAAGACTATTATTTATATGTCACTATAGGTGTGTGTACATTTTTGTCCATTTAGAAAACGAAATACTTGACCTTGATTGTAACACTCAGCTTTCAGGTTGTTATACCAGTCCCTTGTCTCCCAGCTACCATAAACAATGTACAACAGTTGTCACTAACACGTTTATCAACTCAGCCCTAACTTCAGAGCTGTGACAGGCACTTTCATAACAACAAAATGCCTGCTTCCCAAGAAAGTTATTAACAGAGATTTTAGACAAGGGAGTTTTCCTAATTTCTAAGGCTTTGTCCACAATGTAAATTTGTCTGGTTACAACCACATGTGCCCTGCCACTGACGTAATGGTACCAACCCAAACCCCTATGGTGGGGGAGACAAACAGCAGTAAGCTGTAACTTGCACCGCTACAGTTTATCTCAGTGTCACACCGTGGTAAGCTCCACTTGTGCATATATCTGTCTACACAGATTTTCTACTGATGCAGGTTATACCAGGGGCCCCTTATCAATGGCAGTAATCCGTGCAAATGTCAAGTGTAGACAAGGCTTTAGTTTCAACCCTGCCTTCTCCTTTCCTCACTTAATCAGACTCTAACATTCAGAGCTGGAAACTAAGATCGGTTGCTCAAGATACATTTTGGTAAAGAACACTCTGAAGGAAAACATTATCTAAATACTCGACTTGTACAGTACTTGGCATTTTCAGAATGTTTAACTTCATGTTTTGGCCAGGCTATAATAATCCTACATCAGTGCTCAGTGGCATCGTGCATTGTCACTGGAACGTTAGTGTAGAATTTCTTACATGTGCTGAGCTACTGGCGCAGATTACCCCCAGCAATCCCCAGAGTTAATGTTTCTCTCTTAATACACAAAAAGATGAACTTTGCAAACTGAGAAAGAGGCAGATCAACTTTTGAGCCACACAAATTGATGCTGTCCATTCAAATGCTAGATATTAAAATGATTAAGAACCTAAATTGACGCATCTTCCAATTCAGACATGCACAGTATCCCTACATGGACAGGAGCCACTAAGAACAGATCCAATAGGCATCAGAGCACAATATGGAAAAATTATAGCTCTATAAATTTTTTACTATGATCCTTTAAACTCAGTTCTTTCACAGCTGGAGGGAAAAAAAGACTTGATACTGGCATGAGCTAAAAATGCCTGTTCTTGGCCAACTGGCATCCTCAAAGCTGTGGTAACAGAGAAAACTCTACCCTAGCAACCATTAAATGCTGCCTCTGGTTCCAGAAGAGTGTGTCAGGGAAATGGAGTGGTAGGGGTAGGTGAGTGGGTGAAGGATGATTGCCATGATAAAGAGCTGAGCTGATTTGGTAGGAAGCAGTTGAAGCCTGAGGAGAAGATGAAAAATGGCTACATGGCCATGTTATGAAAGGCATTTGCCTTTCCACTGCTATTCTGCGAAGACACACAAAGAGAAAGTGGGTCAAAGAAAGCAGGCACATGTGAAAAACTGCAGTAATTTTCCCCAAAGCTAAAATGTATTGGCTGCTATTTGTACGTTTTTATATTAAAATATTACAATTTTAGAGCAGCTAGGATACTTTGCTCTGGGAAGCAGGAGACTCCATCAGAATTATAACATCAGCTTTCAGTGGCTTCTGGTCTTTTGTTCTAATAGAGAACACATGCACCCATTACTTCCCCTTAAATAACCTAAAATCTCCCTGGACTGTTAAAGATAATTCTGTACAACTCACCCTCTCTCCCCTTTTTGTTCAGCACCAGGAGATGTCTAAATAAGAAACCAAATGAGTGCTTAATTTTTAAACCATGACAGAAATCATCATAAGCAAAGTCGTTGCCATAGCAGCCATGCACAGGATTACGGAGAACACTGGAAGTAAATTAATGACTCTATGCACAAAGACTAAACAAAGGTGGAGAATGAAAAAGACACCAACACAGTCCAACTGAGACAGCGTGTAAAGGCAAGAAGAGAATATTAAAATCAATTATTATAAAATCAAAATTAGTTAGCCACAAATCTACAACATAATCTTAAATGAAGACTTCTAGTCTGGTAATATTTCAGACACAGCATTGGTAGTCCACAACTTCCGAATGTCCTCTCCCCATCCATCCTCCTCTTGATAGCAGAGGATTTTTTATTTGTAGCTTTTAGAGGGTAGAAGAGTTGGGGACTCACCATTCCCACTGCCTTTACTGGCTGTTAAATGCCAGTGATTAGTTTAAATTTAATCTCGCTTCCTGTAAACCCTGGTAGCAGAATTCTGTCTCCCCATACCCCCAACATAAAACAGCACACATGGTGATGAAATACCGACTGCTGAGGACACGAAGGACTGCAAGGTATCAGAAGAGCCACTGAAAATTAATCTTCCAGCTCTAAGAACATCTTCATTCCTTAATGTGTTTGCATTGCTACTCCCATCTTCCATATAGTCCATGGTAGGTTGTAGGTCCCTCATGGTAGGGACTTCGCCTTTTCCACATCTGTAAAGTGTTGTGCACACTTACATCACTACAACAAATAATCCATAGTTATCTATTAGGCGTCATGAGTCCACCTGCAGGTGAGACAGAAAAAGATATAGAACTTGACTGAAGCCACAGAAGCTAAAGCAAACTAAGCAGTCATGGGACAGGAGGGAAGATCCTCTCACAGATCAGTAACAGGTTAAGAGATATGAATCAAAGGATAGGAATAAATGGTCAGTTTTCACAATGGAGAGAAGTAAATAGCAGGGTCCCCCAAGGATCAGTATTGGGACCTGTGCTGTTTAATATATTAATAAATTATCTGGAAAAGGGGATGAACAGTGAGGTGGCAAAATCTGCAGATGATACAAAGTTACTTAAGATCATTTAGTCCAAAGCTGACTGCAGAAAGTTACAAAGGGATCACAAGAAACTGGGTGACTGGGCAACAAAATGGCAGATGAAATTCAATGCTGATAAGTACAAAGTAATACACACTGGAAAATAATCCCAACTATACATACAAAATGACGGGATCTAAATTTACTGTTACCACTCAAGAAAGAAATCTTGGAGTCATCATGGTTAGTTCTCTGAAAACATCTGCTCAACGTGCAGTGGCAGTCAAAAAAAGTTAATAGAAGGTTAGGGTCCACTAGGAAAGGATTAGCTAATAAAACAGAAAATATCATGATGCCACTATGTAAATCCACGATTCGCCTAGAGCTTGAATACTGCACATAATTCTGGTCGCCCCAACCAAAAAAGATATAGTTGGAAAAGGGGCAGAGACGAGCAATGGAAATGATTAGGCGTATGGACCAGCTTCCATATGAGGAGAGACTAAAAGCACTGGGACTGTTCAGTTTAGAAGAGAGATGACTAAGAAGGGGATATGATAGAATCCTATAAAATCATGAATGCAATAGAGAAAGTGAATAGGGAAAAGTATAACTGGGTTCAGAAATGAATCAGATAAGTTGATGGAAGACAGGTCCATCAATGCCTATTGCACTCAGGATGCAAACCCATGCTCTGAGTGTCCCTAACCCTCCAATTTCAAGAACCTGGGACTGGAAGACAGAAGACGGATCACTTGAAATTGCCCCGTTCTGTTCATTCCCTCTGAAGCATCTGGCACTGGCCACTATCAGAGACAGGATACTGACCTGGATGTAATACTGGTCTGAACCAGTATGGCTGTTCTTAGGTTAAACATTCCTCTGGTTGAGGGGAGATATGATTGCTCTCTATAAATATATCAGACGGATAAATACTGGAGAAGGAGAGGAATTATTTAAGCTCAGTACCAATGTGGACACAAGAACAAATGGATATAAACTGGCCACCAGGAAGTTTAGACTTGAAATTAGATGAAGGTTTCTAACCATCAGAGGAGTGAAGTTTTGGAATAGCCTTCCAAGGGAAGCAGTGAGGGCAAAAGATCTATCTGGCTTTAAGATTAAACTTGATAAGTTTATGGAGGAGATGGTATGATGGGATAACATGATTTTGGTAATTAATTGATCTTTAAATATTCATGGTAAATAGGTCTAATGGCCTGTGATGGGATGTTAGATGGGGTGGGATCCAAGTTACCCAAGAAAGAATTTTCTGTAGTATCTGGCTGGTGAATCTTGCCCATACGCTCAGGGTTTAGCTGATCGCCATATTTGGGGTCGGGAAGGAATTTTCCTCCAGGGCAGATTGGAAGAGGCCCTGGAGGTTTTTCGCCTTCCTCTGTAGCATGGGGCACAGCCACTTGCTGGAGGTTTCTCTGCTCCTTGAAGTCTTTAAACCACGATTTGAGGACTTCAATAGATCAGACATAGGTGAGGTTTTTCGCAGGAGTGGGTGGGTGAGATTCTGTGGCCTGCGTTGTGCAGGAGGTCAGACTAGATGATCATAATGGTCCCTTCTGAGCGTAGTGTCTATGAATCTGATGACACACTAAAGTGACTGTTCTCAAATCTCTCCCTTTGGGATACAAAGTCACAAGAAGGAGAGTTATAAAATCAAGTGTAACATTAAAAAGACAGTGACATACTCCTAATCAAAGTAACGTGGTACTTACAAAAATATGGCAAATTCATGATGTCCCTAGTACTTTTCACTCTGCCCTTTTAAAAACTTTTAGAACTCCTTGGAAGCTTGAAATTAAAACTACATCCCATGGCTAAGACCTGGACTGGGACGTGGGAAATTTTGGTTCAGTTCCCAGCTCTGCCAGAGATACCCTGTGTGACTTTGGGCAACTCACTCAATATCAGTACCCCAGTTCCCAATATTATGCTTGTATGTTCTATCCCTTTCTCTCATCTTTTGTCTTGTCTATTGATAATGAAAGCTCTTCAGGTTGGGACTGTCTCTTACTATTTCTATGCACAGCGCCTAGCACAATGAGGCCCTGAAGTTGGTTTAGGCCTCAAGGCACTACTTTAATATAAACAAAAAATAAAAGATTTCCACCACTGGGTACACCCTGTTTATTGCTAGAGGATTAATTCTGAATACTGAGCTTTTTGTTGTTGTTGAGCATATGTAGTACAAGAGAATTAAAAATAAGGCCATGAAGAATTACCTGAATTTTGAAAAGACAGCTAAAGACAAAAATTAAGTCAAATGTTGATCTTGGAAAGAATCTTAAGTGTCCTTTTATGTCATTTTTTTAATATGAAAACCATTTCAGCTTTTCAATTTGGAAAGATTTTTGAAAGTTCATTTAATCTCCTGTTTGTACAAACAATCGCTTGAAATACCATAAGGAAGGGGTTGGTACATACTTTTTATAATGTAAGCTCTACTTTGTCTTCTGATTCATTTTAAAAATAAAAAAATAAAGTTACCCTCGGGCAGAATGGCTTTCCCAAAATCATGACACTATATGAAAATCTTATTTATATCAGATGCAAACCTGTGAGAGTAGAAAAGATACAAAGAAAAATCCTCATGGCCACAAAACTGACACTTACCCAGAGGAAGTAACACAATCTTAAAAGGAAAACAAAACATTATACTACAAAGGGCAATGATTATGCAAACTAAAGATTACTTTCCATATATGGATACGCAGAGAACTTCTCCAAAACACTCTTGTGAGGACTTACACTGCTAGTTGTATGGTGTTTTCCCCTTCAATTTCACTAATGAACAAACGGCAGCTATTTGTAAACTGCTCCAGTGTTTTATCTAAGTGTTTGAGCTGCCACCAACTGGCTTTTTGCTCATAGTGTCTTCCATCACAAAACTCACCCTGACGGTTTAATGTAATCACCAAAGCTTGATGTAAACAGTTACATGGGCAATGTGTTGATACCACTTCTTGGTATGGAGGCAAAAAGTGCTAAAGAAACATGCTTCTTTCCCCACCCTTCTACACAGAGCAAAAAGAACAGTGAACCATACGGTATAAGCCGAGTTTACACACTGTAATAATTGAAACCGGTTATACTAAAAGTTTGGTCTACTAGTGTGGACTGAGCAAAATTGTGTTATAACCAGGTTAAAAAAAATGCTCTCAATACAGTGAAACAAGATCAATACCAGTAAACAATCTTTAAGAAGCAGGCTCTAAACCAGGGCTGTACCTCCATCTGGTTTCATAACCTGTGATAACTCTGTTTGGACCTAACTATATTAGCATTTTTCTAAAATATTCCCTGCTTGCAATGATGGGAGCAACAGCAGACAATGTACCACAAGACACAGTGGTTAAAACCATAGCAGCTATTTGACACAAAGGCTCCCTCATCACTGTTACCAGTGGAGATGTCCAATGAAATGATGGGAAGTTCTCTGAAAAATAGTAAGGACACAGCAATAGCAGCTAGCTAGAACATGCTGTAACAAAGTTTGGCCACCACCATGTCAAGGAATGTTTTCTGTGTGTAGACAGACTTTTTGCTAACTGGAAGGAAAACTAGACTTGTCTGTGTCACTTGAAGAAAAGTCATGTTAATGCTCTTAACATAAACTAAGAAATAAGACTAGTCTTAGATTTAAAGTAACTTTGTTAAAAGGTTCAAAACCAGATTCAAGCTGAACATTTATGGGCAGGATCTTTCAGATTTCCTGAGTTCCATAAACAGTTAGGATTTAGACTGCAAATTTGATGGGTGAATATACATAGCAACACCCTCCCTGCAAAAGCCGACCCTTTTCAAGCTGGCCTTTGAAACACAGAATCATCAATGGCAATATTTTTAAACTCTTTGGCACTAATGGCTTCAGAGAGCATTTTTATAGTTATGCAAGGGAAAAAATGGTTCTGGCCATTAAATTTAACAAATCTCAAACAAAGGCATCGACTAGACAAGCCTAATAATAATGTGCAGCTCTGATGTGTCACCTGCAATTTGTTTTCCTCTGTTGTGAAGAAAACAATTGGGTCCTCCCTGCAGGGCTCCTTCTAGTAGAAAGGTTCTATTATATACATTTGCAACCTCCTCTGAGGGCTGGACAAGTATCCCTCCGGATTGAGCTAAGATGTTTAGTCTCCTTTCACGATGCTTCTTCACTGTTCTGAAGGCTCTCCGTCAGCCAGTGAAAGCAAAGTCCACTCATAGAATCATAGAATCTCAGGATTGGAAGGGACCTCAGGAGGTCATCTAGTCCAACCCCCTGCTCAAAGCAGGACCAATCCCCAATTTATGCCACAAATCCCTAAATGGCCCCCTCAAGGATTACAACCCTCACAACCTCACAACCCTGGGTTTAGCAGGCGAATGCTCAAACCACTGAGCTATCCCTCCCCCCATCCATGCTTAACACATTAAAGATATTTAGGGGTCAAAATTGGCTATCTAGGAAACATTTTAAGTGACAGGCAAGAAATAAGATTCATAGTTAAAGGCAATCAAGCTGTCTAACCATGAAAAATCATGGAACTGAAGAAGAGCTCTGCGTAGCTCAAAAGCTTGCCTCTTTTACCAACAGAAGCTGGTCCAATAAAACATATTACCTCACCCACCTTGTACCATGAAAAAAAACAGTCTGTTAGGCCAGGAAATTATAGCCATATACATCACTTCCACCTGTCATAATTCCCTCCACCCCTTCCCCCAAGACATTTACTTTATAGTTTGCATGCGTAACCTACGCCTGCTTGATGCGGTGCTCTGTTCCCCTCCAGTAGCACCTAGACCATTCTAGAGGTTAACAAGTTTGCTACAGCATTAGCTAAGAGCCATGTGGCTTTTGGTTCATCCAGTAGAGGGTCATATACTAAGCTTCAGAAGTCCCAGGTTCGATCCCGCCCGCTGATGACCGGGGTCTGTCAGCATTACACATGCATTACTTATTCTGTAATAAAAGGTAGAAAGTTTTTATGTTCATCATTACCATAAAACTACATGACAAAACAAATGCTATCAAACTGTAAAAAATGGTCAGGAACCAAAGATGTTCAAAACAGACAAAGAACTGACATATCAAGGTGTAAACTTACACTATCTGTTGTAAAGGTATTAGACACACGTTTATCATTAAAGTTGATAACTAAGCCCTTGTTCCCATTATGTCCTCCCAAAATGGAAAGAACTAAAGACTCAACCAATCATGTCCTTGGCCGTCCAACCAGCACACACTTTTCATATATATATATATTCCAAGATTTTTCCATGTCATAAACTTAAAATTAAGAGCATTCACTTTTAGAATGTTTTAATTGTATTTTTCAGTACCAAGAGTTCCACAGATTGCCATATAAATTATTTTACATATATACAAACCCATCTACTATACCTCATCTCATCAAATGCTGGTGCTTATATTTTATAAGAAGGCTGCCTTTGCCACTTAACTTCTCAGATCCACCTGCAAATCTGTACCTCCACAGTACTTATGACAGATTCAATGTAGGCATCTGCAAGTTCAGAGACGTGTTTTTGGTTCTACAGATAAAAATTGAGATTAGCCACTATACAGAGCCCTGAGGGACATCACTTATTCCTTTGCTGCCATTTATGAACTAAGTACCCCCCCAGCCAGATTTTTATCCAGGTCACTGCTTCAGTACAGAATCCAAAATCCTTGTTTTACATTGTAGTTTCTTATGTGATAAATAAAGTTTACGCTTATATTACAAAATTTGCCAACTGGGTTCAGCAAGCAACGGCACGCATCTTGAAAGTCATTCTTCCCTCCCCTCCAACACAAGGGGCTACCAATTTTAAAATAATCTAAACTCCAGGCATTACTTTTTAAACAATTGGACTGTCTGAAATAAATTACTTGGTAAAGCCCAACCACTGCAGGAGGGGGGAGAACCAAGTTACTGAAAAAAGTTAAACATACTGGGCAAACATATGAAGTGTATTATTGCCCTCAGACAGGTACAGTTCCCAACATCATAGTTGGTTGCTGTGGCAACAATCAACAGAAGCTGATTTCAGGTGGGCAAACTACAGTAGCAGCAGAAACTTAACATATCCTGTTTTTATGCAAATGTAACAAATAATAAAGGAAGTGAAAATGAAAATAGGCTATGTAGGTTTCTAAACACTGGTCTTCAGAATATTCTGCAAGGTATCAGCACTGCTATGAAAGGGGGTATGATAATTACAAGTGCAAGTGCTTCACTACTTTCACTGTAACCAGAGTTGCCAACTTTCACACGGTAAATAAGCACCCTGACTTTCACAGTAAGCCAAACATCAAGCTAATCCCATTTCAAAACAAGGCCAAAACAAACTAATCCCTAAGAACCCCAACATTCTGTGTGTCTAGATCCCCCTGGTGTGCAGTCTGGGACTGTGGTGGGCCAGCTGTGTACCCGAGTCTCTCCCCCCTTTCTTCCCCCTTGCCCCTACTTGCTGGGAGCCGATCAAAAAAAAAAGAAGCAACAAGCTACAAGCCAAAAAATAGCCAACAAGCAACTCAAACCAATTAATCCAAAAACAAGCCTAATTTCTGCATTTTTTTCACGGGTTTGGCATGTCTGACTAACACTATTTCCACTAAGAATTGCCAATTTCTCCTTTTCAACAGCAAAACCTTGCCGGTTTAGTCTCAAATGTGACATTTTTGGGGAAAAACAGAAAAATCCATTAGATATTTATAAGTAATCTAGATGGGAAAAGGTGATTCTTCTACTCCAAACTTTTTTAAAAAAACAAATAGCTCAGGTAATTGAACTAGACTTTACGTGTCACAGGTGATTAGTTCTCAATGAGGAATACTGGGTCCCATTAGCATACACTGGAAATTGACAAGATACAAACAATTAAAAATGGGCTTGACCATGCATAGGAAAAGTAATGCCTATGGAATTATAGGAACCAGCTGCGTAACTGTCTAGTGTACCCAGTAGATACCGAGTATCAGTCAGTAACTAACAGACTAGTCAACTTTAATACCTATGAAGCTGATCAAACAGAAGTTGCACAATTCCACAAGTGCAACCAGGATCCGTTTTTTATTTTTAAATTAGGCATAAACAAATGCAAACAACCTATTTCTAATGCAGTGTTAAGTTTACACATCCAACCATACGACTCAGGAAATTACACTTAAATTTCTTATTGCACTCTGAGCTCATCCCTGTTGCAGGGGCAGCACTTTTCGTTACTAGTTAGGTTACTACATGTATATCTTATAGAAACACACACATATAAGTATATATATCAATACATATATATTTAAGGCTACTTAAGAGTTCTACCGTCTATACTTTTGAAGTCTAACTTGTTACTGACATGTTAGACCTATAAAACTAGAAAGTATTTAATATTAAAGAATTAAAATACGATGCTAACTGTTTCTGTCCGCAATGGGACAGGACTTCACATGATGATAAAGCCTGGCAGAAAAAGGCTTTTTTACCTGCTTCAGATTTTAGTATCTGTCTCATAATGGCTTGTCCAGCTAATCAGAGGCCTGAAAACATATTGTACGTGCTATAATACCTAGCAACAGCTAGGATATACTAGCAACCTTAACTCCTGCTTTTGTTATTTTTCATCCATCCATAACATTTACAGTAGTTAAAAAGAAAAAAGCGTTACTGACTTGGTCGAGCCATTTAGCATGGAGCAGTTACAATATCAATGCAAATACACAAGTCACTGCAAATATTAAACACTATTCAGTATTCAAAATAACTATTTTGAAGTGCTCAAAAGCTGCTACATTTAGAGGACTCCCACTTTAAGAAAACAACGATCAAACTGAACACCTAATTATGCAAGTACTCTCCAGATGCCACTTCACCTGTTTCTTCCACTCCCTTCCTTCCTCTTTCTAGAACTATCCCATGTCACAGGTACACTACCAACCTAGATCACTTCTGTCTATTGTCACCACACACCTAGAATTACTATCACTGGAAGTTAGAGGGAAAAGTATTTCTCCATTCCTAGTTTGTTTACTTTGCGCATTTGACAGCATTTTGTGTACACTCTGTTTAGAATTACTATCACTGGAAGTTAGAGGGAAAAGTATTTCTCCATTCCTAGTTTGTTTACTTTGCGCATTTGACAGCATTTTGTGTACACTCTGTTTTCCTTTTTGTTTTCTGGTTCTGGTATAAAAGATCCTTTCAAAGAGCCTTATAAAAACAGAGGGAAAATTGTAAAACTACAGAAATTGGCATAGGAACTCGGTGGTAGATGATGTACCTGAAACATAGTGTAATTTATACTCTTTCAGTTAACTTAATTTCAAGTTGACTGTGTCCCTTCAAAACACTGTATGCAGCATGGGCAGGGTAGATTTGCCATGTTTCTTGAGACATAAGCAGATGGAAGAGGAAGAGTGAGTGACACAGGGGAAATGACTAAGGTGGAAGGTATATAAGAAACAAGAAGAGAAATAGGACAAGAAATGGAGGGGAGAAAGCGCAGGGCAAGAAATGCCCCTCCATCTGCCAAAAAAGGGAGGGAGCTCACAGTTCGATACCCAAGAAAAGAAATGGGAAGAGAATTCTTAATGCAGGAAAGAAAAGTCCAGCACTGATTTGTTAATAGACTTTTTATTTTTCAAAAAAAGAAAATTAACTGTTGGAGAACACGAAGTTGGAAAAACAAAAATGAGGTTAGAGCATGACAGAACGTAAGTTATACAGTACCATTTTATACACCATAAGCTTATTGCCCTATTATAAGTGCAAAGTGATCAGCAAATCGCCTCATGTAATTCCACTCATCTAGCTCTCTACCAAAGTCCAGAGAATAGGATCAATTTTTATAAAATCCAGAACAGTGTTTCCAGTTAGAGAACAATAACACCTGTAGAATTTAAACTATACAGGATGATTTCATAAAGTACAGCTCTAGTTGAGAACTTACCATACAATTACCACATGAACAGTCCACAGATAATTAATGAATTATTCAAATAACTTAACCTGCTTATATGAACAAGTCAGTAAGCTATTTTTCCACAATTGGGTACTGTGCACTGTTCTGTTCTATATTACCTCAAAATATGTTCAAACTGGGTGGGACAATTATATCTAATTTAAATTATGGGGCTGATCTTGAAAACATTTACAATTAGGTGCAGACAACTGCTGTGAGTACTCCCATTGAAGCAAGCACTACACCATATAGTAAGTAACTGAAGGGTCAGACACTATGCAAGTACTGTTCTCCTCACAGACACATAGGCATAATTTTCAAACTTGGTTGCCTAAAGCTAAAGCACCTAAAATCCATATTCAGGGACCAAAATAGAGGTGGCTTGATTTTCAGACATGCCAAACATCTGCAGCTTTCATTAACTTCAGCTGGAACTGAAATGGTGTTCAGTGAAAGTTAGGCCACTTCTTAACATGTTTAAATATAGATAGAGGTGCCTAACTTTAGGCATCCAAGTGTGAAAGTTTTGGCTGTAAGTATTTACATTCAAAATGGAAACAAATGTACTGGATTCAACTGACTGCTCATTAATCCTTCAACTGGTATGATTAGTGACCCAAATGCAGTCCAGTTATCAATGCAATGACAAGATTCACAGTGTACATTTCAGGAGCACAAGAGAACTGCACTGAATTTATAGCAAGCATTTAGGGGACAAAGGGGGCAGTTCAAGTCTATTATTATTCATTGTGTATCCCTTCCTGTAGAGAAAAAAAAATCTTGAAAATAAGAAAAATAGGAAAGATGTACCAAAGTAGTCTTGCCTAATACAATTTGTGCCTGTAGAAATTTATGTTTCGAGATTTTGAAAAACAGAATAGTTGTCCTAAAATTACAGTCTGCATATTTACAGATTCTGCATATAGAAAACAATGGGTACATGAATTGTATAATTTAACAGAAATGCTACATACATTTGAAAATATACACCTCAGATGCTTTCATTCTTTAAGACTGACTTGCCTGAGAGAATAAAAAAGGACTTAAAATCATACACAGCACTCCAGTTATAAGTGGTGTAAGCAGAAATCTAGGGCACTGACAGTTTTCTGCCTGGTTTCAATTTATTTATTGAACATTGAGATGTTTTAATAAAAAGATTTATACAAACTTGCACCTGCAGACTACAAATTATCTGTTTTTATGGATATTAGGTTCAAAATCTAAGTTGTACATGCATCACATAATTACATGTCATTTTTTTCTTTAAAATAGTTCCTTCTTAGAGAAGCAAGTGACACAGTGCAGTAATATCAAGAATGTAGTTAAAAAAATTCACATGCCACAACAGCCAAGTTTCCTCCTTCAGTTTCATGCCCTGGGAGACCATTAGTCTCTCTAATAAGAGAGAGTGATCAAAGGTAGAAGCAGCTGTAAAATAAGTCTTTTTCAGTTGCATTAGTGTCTCCCTGATGCATTGTAACAATGTAATTGAGGGAACTACCTTTCTGATTTAACTATATCCACCTACAATGTGTTTGCCAGGAGCGTCTACCTTGTGTTGAGGGTACTAAGCTACGGATAATTTTCCCTTGGGGAAAAGAAAATAGAATCCAGCTGCCAACAAGAAAAAAGTAATCAAATCCCAAAGTGACACTACCCACAAACAGTACTAAATTGCCCAGGAGTCTTTATAATAGCAACAAGTTTTGAAAAATAATAAAGTCATGGCAACTACTATAAAGCTCAAATTTTAGACTAAGCATTTCCTTAAAATATTTTTAAAATCTATCAATAATTTTGAATACCATAGTTTTAGGCCCTGATCCTGAAGGGCACTGGTTTGTAAACTGTGGGGCATGACCCTCCTGAGGGGTGCACTGAGGTTATCAGGGGGATGCAGGGACCTGACTGGTTAAAAATGAACCATTACCTAGCACACCCAGTGCTGTGCTGCCATTCTACTTCCAGTCAGCTTCTCAAGAACCACACAACCTCCCAAGAACCCAAACCTTCCTCCACTCTCAAACGCTCACCCCGCTAGCCCTTGTGGCTGCACTCGGAATCAACATAACCATGGCACTGCAGACATGTCCTGGCCCCACAATAAAAACCTCACACCTGGTGTGCGCATGCACAGAGGGGGTGGAACTGCTGCACGCACATGAGTAACTGCTCTCGGCAGCTGGGATTCAAACAGGGTGCACGAGCCTCCACCCTGTTCGCGCTGGTCATTTGGGGATTCCCTCAATGGGCTCCAAACTCTGCACCATCCAGATTCCCCTCTTACCCCTATGTTAAGGGGGGCATGTGTGGAACATGAATCTCCAAAGGGGGGGTGCGGCAAAAAAAAGTTTGGGAAGTTCTGCTGTAGGGTGATCCATAAAGCAGACCTTTATGCGTGGATGGGCAGTGTCACCCATCTAGGTCAGAGGCCTTTGGCAGTAAAGTTGAAGAAGATACAGCCAAGCTATAACCTGCAGCAGAGAGCAAAACAAGAAACAAGTGCAGATTTCAGCCTTATACCATTCAAATGTGTTAATTCATACTGCTTTTTTGTTGCAGCCAATTCTTGGTGGTGTATTCTAGTTTCTGGGTGTAATAAATGGTTTACAAATATCTAAAGTAAGCTACAAAAATTTTCTCTGAATTTGTCTCACATTGAGCAAATATTTAGTGCCTCAAAAGTGTGAGCTTTAATCTAGCACATTTAAGATGTTTTTGCATGTTCAATTCACTGGGTATTTTAATACATACATAATCTGAACTGAAAAATAAACTGAATTTCTTCTCTAAGAAAATAGTCTTTCCAGCATTTAATTGCACCACTAGCAGCCCTATACACTCACTAGTAACTTTACTCACATACAGATCACATTTCCCTCCCACTTCAGCCTATCCAAGTTCAAAACAAACAAAAATAACTCATTTGTCAAATATCACTGCTAAATCAAAGTCAACACTACGCAAATTTACAGGAGGAAACCAGACAGATTTACAATGAATGTGACATTGAATCTAGACACAAAAATTAGGAAAGACTAGTTATCTAGTACTGCAAGTTCTATTTCACACAAAGGCAACATGAATTGGATTTATTATACTGTGAATTTCACAAAAATTTTAAGTTTTACTGTTGAGAGGAACATGTACCATAAAATATAAGCAGGTGAAAATGTAAATGGACTTTAATTCCTTACAAGAAAACTCAAGTCAGTGGCATCATCACTGTACACCCAAGTACAATATCTTGGCACTTACAAATATAACATCCAACCATGTGATTAAACAGCACCCTTCAGTCTAATATATGTATTGCCAAAGTCACTCAGCAATAGTCCCATTAAGAAAAACCACTGCACTAGGTACAAGTCTATTGATTTATTGGTCTCCAGTTAAGTGTTCAAGTCACCTAGCCATTACTGCCACTCTCCAAAACACCACTGTTTATGTATACAGTTCAGACATTAAAAGTTACAAATCCTGCTTTTTCAAAATATGAAAATGTATCTCCTCTTTCTTTTCACAGCAACTAAACCTAAACAGTACAAGAAATCCAACAATGTTCAGACAGGTCATTAATTGCATTAGCTACAGGGATAAGTAACAAGTATTTCATTTAATCTCCCAGTCAAAGGGGGAAGAACAGAAATTCTAGAGCAACAGTGTAAGAAATCTGCCAGTGATAAGTCTGCTGTATGCTGATAGTTTGTACCCTGGAGGAGTACCATATTTGGAGGAAGCCATCTTCTACAGCAGCATAAAATACCCTGCAGCTATCATGGTTTGTTTTTAACCTGTGTCTTCCAACAGGACAGCCAACTGTGCTTTGAAAATACTCAACTGGCTCCTGGAACATGCTATGCACTGCATTTTTAAAAATGTGACCTTTGAGAAAGGAGAAGGAGGTTATTAAAGACAAAGCATTCCTGCCTCTAAAGAAGATGCCATGACAAATCTACTTTATAAACCTTTTGCTTTACAGAAGCACAAGTGCCTGAATAAGATATAACACTTGCTTTAATGGAGTGGGAAACAATGATCAGATGTATAAGAGCAAGGGTCCAGGATCTAGTACACAGGAGGGTGATTGGGAAGACAGCTTCTCTATGCATTCTTTACATGACCACACTTCAAAAGGCTTCTCTAACATATAACTTTTGTCTGCTGAAGATTTTTCAAAATCTCAGCCCATAATAAATTTATTAAGAGGTAACAAACCCCTGTTGAGATGAAATATTAAAGAAATATTTGTAACTAAAAGTTGTTAAATAAAGCCAATATGAATTTTTATAAATCAGGTTTACAATATGTTTGGAGATTGTTCTAAGTGACTGGTGACTATGCAAGATGATAAATAGATTTTTTTAACATGTATGAGTTTAATATGAGCTACTTATTTTAATACTGAAATGACCTGGAATACCAAAAATTACACCAACAATTAGGATTATCTGTAATGAATGAGCACTTCTACATACACCTATTCATCATTTGCTAGAAGAAATAAGAGACCCTGTGACCTAGGCTTAGTAAAACAGAACCTGAATTCAAACTGAAATCCTTGGCATTTTACTAATTTTAGAAGCATCAGATGTAAGCATCATTCAGCAAAACCTCATTTTGGGTGACACATAAATCCCATCTGCTCTCCTTGAATATTAGAGATCTTGTAGCATGTTGCTTAAAATGTTTGCACTGTTCAAAATATCCCTTTTTACCCTTCACACCCATCCAACTATTGCACTGGAAGAGTGCTATGTGCCAGTTGTCTGCCTCCTTCCATCCCAGAGGTGACTGCATTTCAGTGATGCTGCATGTATAAATTTTATGAAGCACTCTGGGATCCTTCAGGATGCAAAGCATGTTATAAACACAAAATATTATTCAGGACCAGTAGCTAACTGTTAGACTGTTGAGGAAGAAGACGAAAAGCACTATTAGCTACTGAACCACCTTCTCCAAGAGGCGATGAAACCAGCAGCCCTGACATGCTGATTGGTGTGTGTGTATGTTTTGGTGAAAATCCCTGGCAGAAAGAAAAACAAACAAACATCAGCCATTAGACTGTCCCCTCCTCAGGCTTGTATCTCATTGACCATTTTTCCCTTCAGCTAGAAAATGGGGCAGGGGCATGGTATGACTTTAGTTCAACTTCAGTATTTCCCTGAGAATGCCATGTTCACCTACCTGGTCAGAGCCTGAATCCCAACCAGTTACCCATCCATAAGGAAACTGGGGAGGATTCACAAAGCAGCAGGCAGGGAGAGGAGCCATTTAATTATCCACACACAAAAAAGTGGAGAAAGAGCCTCCTTGGGAGAGCTGTAAGTGGCAGGGAGAATGACCACCCCTAGCCTGCTCCCCCATACACTCCTGGGGGGGTGGCAGGGAAAACGACCTCCCCCACAAATAGACCCCTGGAGGGGTGGCAGGGAGAATGATTCCTCACCACCACCATACACTCCCAGGGGCTGACAGGGAGTTGGACCCGCTCTGCCTCCCCCACAGTCCCCAGGGGCGGAGGAATGACAGGTAGTGTAACCCTCAGTCCTCCCCACAAACAGACTCCCCCTGGGCGGGTGGCAGGGAGAGTGACCCCCCCCCCACAAACAGACTCCCCCTGGGCGGATGGCAGGGAGAGTGACTCCCCCCCCACAAACAGACTCCCCCTGGGCGGGTGGCAGGGAGAGTGACCCCCCCCCCACAAACAGACTCCCCCTGGGCGGGTGGCAGGGAGAGTGACCCCCCCCCCCCAACAAACAGACTCCCCCTGGGCGGGTGGCAGGGAGAGTGACCCCCCCCCCACAAACAGACTCCCCCTGGGCGGGTGGCAGGGAGAGTGACCCCCCCCCCCACAAACAGACTCCCCCTGGGCGGGTGGCAGGGAGAGTGACCCCCCCCCCCCACAAACAGACTCCCCCTGGGCGGGTGGCAGGGAGAGTGACCCCCCCCCCCCACAAACAGACTCCCCCTGGGCGGGTGGCAGGGAGAGTGACCCCCCCCCACAAACAGACTCCCCCTGGGCGGGTGGCAGGGAGAGTGACCCCCCCCCCCCAACAAACAGACTCCCCCTGGGCGGGTGGCAGGGAGAGTGACCCCCCCCCCCCCAACAAACAGACTCCCCCTGGGCGGGTGGCAGGGAGAGTGACCCCCAGCCCCTCCCCCCCACACTTGGGGGCTGACAAGGAGAGTGACCCGCCCTGGCCCCCTCCCCACAAGCAGACCCCCGGGGGGGTGAGGGGGGGCAGCGCCTGCCCTTGGCTGTGGGCTCCTCCCCGCCCCCACACTGCCCCTCTCCCCGCCTCAGCCGTTGCTTTCCCGGGCCGGGCTCTCACTCGAGGCCGGGGATGCGCGGCCTAGCCCGCCCGCCCTCCGGCTCCGACAGGCCCACGAGCCCCAATCTCGCCCCGCGCGCACCTGCCCGCGCCGCCGCCGCCGCCCTTCCCGCGCCAGGCCCCTCAGCCCGGCGGCGGGGCCCCAGCCCGCTCAGGGAACCATTTTGCCTCCCTGCAGCCGGAGGTTAAACCGCTCCCCCCCCGCCGGCCGGCCGGCCGGCCTGTCCCCTGGGGGCGAACCCACGAGCAGGCCCGGCCCGGCGGGTAACCCATGTGCAGGCCTGTCCTGGGGGAACGTAAGCCCCCGCCCCCCCCTTGAGCAGGCCAATTCAGGTGGGTGGGGGCCCCCCCGGCAGGCCAATTCAGGTGGGTGGGGGCCCCCCCCTTGAGCAGGCTTGAGGGGGGGTGGGTGGGGCCCCCCCCTTGAGCAGGCTTAAGGGGGGGGGGTGGGGAAATTCAATACTTACTCAGGGGTGGGATGTTCCGGATCATAGAAATCCCCCATCTTCGGCCTCCCCCTCTAGCAGCGGCGGCGGCGGCGGCAGCAGCGAGGATCCGAGCAGCCCCCGCCCCGCATAGAGAGAGAGCGGGAGGGAGGCAGGGGAGGGTGTTAGACAAACCCCCCCCCCCCGCTCCGCTCCTCCGGGTCCCCGCGCACCAGAGACACCAAACCACCTCCGTGGGGTGGGTGGGATCGGGGGGTGCGCGCTCTCCTGCCCCGGCCGCCGCCTTCACATCCTCCCCGGGGCTGGGGACACCCCAGCGGGCACCAGCGAACGTCCCGGCGGCGGCGGCGAGCTCCTGGTGGTAGGAGGGTGTCTCAGGGCCACCCCCTTTCAGGCCACGAAACGCTTCCCATGCACCGCGATCAGCCCCCTCGGCTCAGGGACAGGAACCTGCCGCTGCCCAGGCCACGGGGCTGCCCTCCATCCCGCGCCCGGGGCTTGGGGGGGGCCGCAGAAAGACGCCAATTTATAATTAGCAATAATCCTCTCCCTCCAACAGCGATCGCCTTGCCGGGGTGGTGGAGAGAGCGGGCGGGCTGGGTCCTCCACCGAGATCCAGGCCCCACCCCGAAAAGGAGCCACTCTTCGTTTCCAATGAAATAATCCAGCCAAGCAATAAAATAAAAAAGAAAAAGATCAACCCAGCTGAAACCTCCTTCCCTCAGTAACTGTAAATCCTCGAGTTTAGACGTGGACGAACGCGTCTCCCCCGTCGCTGATTCGGTTTTCTGCTCCTCTTCTGCTCCAGGTGTCCGATCCGATGCCCTGGAGGAAGGGGGGAGGGGGGGGATTCACAGCCCCTTATGATGTAGTTCTGGGAGTTGAAAGTGGATTATATTTGTAATAGCTCTCCCCTCCCCCGTATACTGTATTTTTCCTCTTTAGCGGTGGCTGAGCTCAGAGGCTTCTTCCTCGCTCCCTCCTCCTCCTGCTCTGAAACACAAACGGAAACTGTAACTCATCTACTTCCTACTAAGAGAGTAACAGAAAATACAGAGAGCGAGAGAAACAGCGACAAGGCCCCAAAGCAAGCAACTGCCATAAATGCAAGCTGCTGCTCCTTCTCTGCAAGGTAAAGAAGCAATTTCATGTCGTGGAAACAAACATGGAGCAGGAAGCTCACTATTAAAGGAGACATGTCTGTTTTGTTGGTTTGGGGCTTTTATTGAAGATCAGGTTTTTCTTCCCGGATGAGTAGTTTGCAGCCTTCTTTTCTTTTTTTTTTTTTTTTACATTTGGGAACTAGGAGCATTTCCCTCTCCCTCCTAAAGTACCTGTTCTATGGATATAAACATTCAGTGATTTCCCCAGCCCAACGGCTGTGTTTTTGTCTTCGATAGATTTTCTGAGAATTTTGCCATAATCATTTGCTAACATGTTACAGCACATTATTTACCTACATCCACAGCTTTAGTACTTTTACATGATTTCCCTCCTCTCTAGTAGCCATTGCACTGCTTGCCCCCAGTTCACAGGAAAAGGTAGTCGGGTGCATTTTAAGACTATGATACAACAAGTCACTCATGTGGGTTGACTTACTAGTCAGTGGACATGGTAGTCCTCCCCTGCAGACACACTCTCAGGTTAAAAATCATATTTTTGTCAAGTCTTGTTGTAGCCATGTTGGTCCCAGGATATCATCGAGACAAGGTGGTGAGAGAGACCAGCTTTCAGAGCTCTATGTAACCTTGAGAGCTTGTGTCTCCCACCAACAGAAGTTGCACCAATGAAAGATATTACCTCGCCCACCTTGTCTCTCTAATATTTGTATCAAGGATGTTTCTTTACCAATGTTAGCATCTTAGCTTCTTATTAATAAAAATATACTTCGTACTTACATGGCATATCATGTTCAACATTAATCCTCAGCACACCATAGAGGCATGTATTATTCTAATTTTACAAACAGGGAAGTTGAGGCAGAGAGATTCAATGTCATGTCAGAATCTAAGACCAGAAGGGACCATTATTGTAATCTTGTCTGATATCCTGAGTATCACAGGCTATAGAATTTCACCCAATAATTCCTGCCTCAAGACTATAACTTCTAGTTGAGCTGGACACTTCAACCATGAATCTAGTGGGAAAGCCAGAAGTACAATTCAGAATTTCCTGATCTCTGGCATGAACCATTGAACCATGTTGGTCTCTGAGTCTTAAAACAGAAGGAATTTAAATTAGGTCCCTATCCCACAATAAGTTCCACATGTCAGGACTGGATGTTTTTCTAAAAGATGTGCTCTAGCACAACCAGGAGTTATGGGCTTGATGAAGGAATCACTTGGTGAAATGTTATGGTCTGTATAAAATGGAGATCAGATTAGGTTATCATAATTGTCCCATCTGGATTTAAATTCCATGAAGCTATTAATGGATGGGGAGACTCTCATGCCCTGACATAGCCCTATTGAGCTTATTGCAGAATCGAGGTCTTATTTTTCACCATTTATGTTTGTTTAGGCTTTGCATTTCACTCAGCTTGGATAATAAAAGCAGATTAGTCATTTTTGCTTGCTGGTTCTCCTGCACTTGCACAGCAACTGCAATGTTTATATTATAGACACTGCCATATAAGGTTTAAATCCAAACATGCCATGATCCTACAAGCTGATCCAGGTGAGCAGATCTCTGCACCTGCACAGAGTCCCACTGAAGTCAATGGGATTTCAGGTGGCCCAAAGGTCCATGCATGTGGAACAGCTTGCAGGGTCGGGGGCAAACAGTTTTCATTGAAGTCTGAACCAAACAAAAACATTTCTGTTAATTAATTTTTGTGGGGAAAAAAATCAAGAATTAAATCTTGACCCTAAAGTACCTGGTAGTATCCTAAGAAGTTACAAAATTAAGGCTCCAATTCTGCAATTATATCTGCATGTTTGTAGGTGCAAGGACCTAGCTCCCACAGAGCTGACTGCTGAACTGGGGCCTTAATCTTGAAATGTGATTTTGAGACGCATTTGCAAGAGAATCTTTGAAAAGGAGTTATTGTTACTGAACAGATATTGAGTATTCACGTATACAAGCTAACGTTAAATGGGATATTAGCTACTCAGTTTTTTAAACCTCCAGCAGAGATTTGTGGATGATGAAATATTACGTAAGATGCAAAGTGGAGTCTCTCAAGTAAGATAGACACCCAAAGCTGATTGGTAATCATACACAAAATTTTGGAGGTGCACCTGAAAAATGTCATAATTAGAATTTTACTAAATTAAAGGGCTGGAAAATTTTCTTTGATTTTATCCTTCATTTTTTACAGCAACAGTAAAATAAAGCCTGCTATTTAGGCAAATTAAAATAATTTTATTCCTCAAAAATTACTTTAAAAACAGCAATAAATAATGAATGCTATTTAGTCAATATAAAAGATCTACAATACAAGGGACAATTACCTCTTAATGCATCATGAAAGGGATACGGCCATAATCATTATCAATTAATCGTTAAGTAAAACATCATTCTCAGTACTGTACAGATATCAACAAAGACAGTTGTCTCCTAATGAGTTTACAGGGCAATGCTCTGAACCTGCAATTTGTTCTGGACAGGTGAACTGCTGTGCCTGTGTGGACTCGCATTGACTTCAGTGGGTCTACACATGAGTACAAAGGTTCTCCTGTACGTAACAAGTTGTAAGATTGTGGCCTAAGGCTCTGATCCCATGAACATTTACACATGTTTACTTTTTACACGTGTAGGTCCCAATTCTGCAAACACTTACGTTTAACTTCACTACAATGAGTCTTACACCCTTACCTGCAGCGAGTTCTGCACGGAAGACCTGTGCGCACACACAGGCATGTTGATTACAGTGAAGATCCACCACACACAAAACTCATGGCAGTGTTAGGGCATAATTCATACAGTTAAACATGCGTGTGAATTTGTGCAGGATTGGGGTCAAAGACATTTAAGTCAATGGTAAAGAGAACCCATGTGGAGCAACTCACTGGATTGAGGTCTAAAAGATAGACTCAGAGAAGATAGGATGCCCTGGGAAAGCCAGAGGAAGCAATTTAACTTTTATTAATAAAAAATATTAGAAATAACAATTTATTAAAGATAGACATATCTTTACTTCTGCCTTAGCATCTGAAATTCTTAGAACAAGGAACTTTTCAAATCTAATCTTGCTCTACTTTCCATTGTACATTTGCATTTTCTAATGATAATATTATTTAGGCTGTAGTGGGGGAGGGGAGTGTTTAAATTACAATATTATTGGCTGAAATTTAAAATTGCATGAAGATTTTTTTTTTTAAAAAAAAAAACCCTCCAAATCTGGGATTTGGATCAAGCTGATAGTGCTGCAACATTCAATGCGATATTCAATACAACACACAATCTGTTCAGTACACTTGTCAGATAGCATTCAGTGGTGTATATTGTTAGTTGTTAATTGGATATTGTGTACAATTAATTAAATAATCCACAAATAAATTACTTAATACGCTATTGTGTGGTGACTGTTAGCATGTAGATAATACATGGTTGAACATGGTCTGTTAGGGATAGGAGCCAAAAATAGTGATTCAGCAGAGAAAGTAATTGTAATACACACAGAACAACCTTCATAGTTTACAAGCCCAGCCCAGCTACAAGGGGCTTGGTTAGAGGGAGTTTCCCATATTAGCTTTTCTGGTATGAGGTCCTGGCACAGAAGGTCCAAGTAATATACAGGAAGCTACAAGGTCCTAATCTTGTATGCAAATATTCATGCAAGTAACTATCCACCTGAGCAACCCTACTGAATTGATTAGTACACGTGCGTAGTCCCACACTCATGCATAAATGTTTGCATGATCAGCACCACCCAAATCATCTCCCCATAGGCAGCTCAATTGATTGTATCTGCTCTGGTGTCTACTGTCTAGCAATGATAGTGGCTATACAAGAGCAGAGCAGAAAAAAGGATACTGGTTTTGTTAAGAAGCAGGAGCAAGCAAAGTGTGATCAAGGACAGTGGATGTGCCACCAAAAGTGACTTTAGGCTGCCTGTGTTGTCTACAGCTGGGGAAAGAGTTCCCAGTAGACTACACTGTATTTGGGCCCATCCAATTCAAATGTTTTATTTCAACTGTATTTTAACTTTGAGGATCTCTTAAATTAAGGGACTCTTCAATCAGGCTTAGGAGGATGAGTTTTTAAATCGCCCATTGGTGGTTGGTTATGGGGACATGAAAGTAACCCCAACTTTTAATAAATTATTTTTCTAAAATAAGCCCATACAGTAGAATTTATTAATCCTCTTACCTGATGTAACGTTCCCTCAGTATATGCCCTATTGCTGTGCTAGTACACAGCTGGGTTTTTGATTTCCCTAGGGGGAGGGAGGCTGGCTGCTCTCCCCTTTTATTGGGGCTAACAAGAAGCCGTGGTAAGTCACCACCTGTGTTATGCCCAGGGTCTACCGCCAATAGCTGTGGGGTGATAAAAAGGAAGTCAGAGGTAAGCCAGCAGGTTTATTTAGGCTGAATAGTAAAGCATTTAGGTGTTGCTTCTTTGAAATAGGCTTACCCATGGGAAAAGATTCTCTGCATCATTATTTCCCATGGTGATATAAGTACTGTCTTTCACTTGTGTGGTGTCACTAATAAAGCTTTCCCTTATAAGTTAGTCAACTCATTCTGAAAAGTGACTGTTGAAAAAAGGAATTATGGGCTTCTATAGTTAATGTCAACAATTTCTAGGTGAAATGTATTCAATTTATGAATGAAAAGTTGTTTCTTCGGTTAGTGTGAAGAACCCAGCCTGGGATCTACTAGTTAAATGATGTTTTTCTCTGGTCTGTGTAACATCACCACTAGGCCCCCTATTAGGTGTTACTTGTGTGCTTAAAGTTAAGTTTGCAGAATTGAAATCTTAGTCAGCTGCTGGAATATATGTCTTGATGCTGGTATTTGTTGTTATTTGACAAATCACTTTTTTAAGTATTTGGTCATCTTTATAGCTGATTTAATATGAATAACTGACTTGAGAAATAACATTTGTCAACATCGGACAATATTTTCACTGCTATTCAACCAGCGGTAATTGTTAGGAGCTTGATCCTGTACACATGTAGACTCTACTCCTGCAAACCATTAAGCCAGTACATAACGGAATTTATTGTTGTCACTTTTCCTGGGCTGTAATTAGAACTTCATTATCTGTTACTTTGATAACTCAACTTTTTAATATTTTAGGCATCGATCCTCCAATGAGCTCTGTCTTTGCAGAATCCTGCATCCATGTGGAGTCCCATGGACTTCAGATGGGCTTTGCATGGGCAGCAGGAATCAGCTCACACAGTTACCCTAGTGCTCTGTGCCTGAAGGCCATTAGGTACCTTGTCCAAAATGAATTAAACAATATTCACTACAGGCAACATCTCCCCAGACAAACTGCTGAGGTAGGGCTAGCGCAGGGCTGTTGTCCTAATTGTACTCTGTAGTCACTGGTATGATTAGACAGATTTTTATTGAGCTTCAGAACCCTATGTGCTTGCATAATAGGAGCAGTATTGCCAACCACAGACATTTAAAAATCATGGGTCAAACCCCAATTATTAGATTGGCTTAAAAATCATGAGATTTAAAAAAAAAATTGGATTCTCTATCTTTACCTTCTGTTTTTTTAGTCCTTAGGTTACACTTTAGTCATGTTGTCAAGCTCTTTTCTGCAACCATGACAGCTAAGGGTCTTGGATATTCACATGACTCAGGAAGCAAGGGCTTTAAGATTAGTGCCAAGTATCATGTTTATCAATTGCAATAAAATAAGGAGAGTTGGTGACGTGCAGGAGATAGCAATTGTTACTGTCGTGTCCAATTGATTGTACTTATGGTTTAATATTGGACTCCATACAGAATAGCTTCCTAAATCCGAGGTAAAATATTTTTACCAGAAACTGTCTAATGAATATTTTATGTTCCTTTTTTATGGTTTAATATGCTCATTGTGCCTTTTCTTCTAAGTCCATATTCTGAACTGTTACCACTGTCTGTGTATCTCCATTGGAGTTATTGTGGATTTACACCTTGTTGATTGACCTCAGACTCTGGACATGTTTTCTGACTGCTGCAGCAGTTCTGTGTCTCTCCAGCTGCCTTCATTGCCCCCACTTGCTTTCTCTTTCTGTTTCCAGAGCCTGGTCTCATTTTCTCTCTTTGTATAAAAACTCTGTCAATAAAAAAATGAATACAGAATTTTAAAATGTTTTCTTAAGATGATAATACTTTGTTCTCATGGTTCTCCTGTCAGTCTCCTGTGCATATGGAAAAATGGTACAGCAAGATTTTGTGTGGTGAATAAACATAATATTGGGATTAGTATTTAAGCACAAGATGTAGATTTAGTTTAAAAAAAAATCACGTTTACCTCCGAATTTCCTAGCGTACCTCGTCTTCTGTTAAGCCCTGCAAACACTTATGCACTTGCTTAATTCAGTGCTGCCAACACCAAGTGTTCAAAATTCATGAGATTATTTTTAAAAAAAAAAAGTCGGAGGTTCTTTTGAATTGCCTTCTGGTTTTCGAGCCTTTAGGTTTCACTTTTTCAAGCTTTTCTCCACAATCAAGAGGGCTAAAAAATTCTTAGCCCAAAAAAAAAAATAAAAAGCTCAGATTTTCTTTATTCACAGGAACTGGCACTTTAAGAAAAACACCAAATGTTCTGAGACCTAGAACATCACGAGAGGTGGTTATAATAACTTTAAGCATATGAGACATCGCTTGGCTCTTCACATGCTTAAAGTTAAGCACAGGCGTAAGCGTTAGCAGGATTGAGGCCTTGGACTGTATGTTCCTTGGGGCAGGTACTCTTTCTTTCTATGTGCTGTGCAGCGCCAAGCGCGTTCTTGGTGTTGACCAAATAATAGCGTGTGGCCCAGAGGTGCCTGTATTTCTGTATCTCTCTGCTCTATGCCCTTTTGGCCCAGTGTCTTTATTCATTTTATTCCTTCTCAAGACCGCACTGTCCCTGACATTTGCAGGCTTTCTGTCTGTACTTTGTCCCACAGTCCCACCACTCTTTCGACTGTCAATAGCCAGTGGTTCTTCACAACCATCAGGTTTGAGTATGGTGTTATGTGACATACTAATGGTGCTGTGGTAGTTGCCCTGTGGGGGGAAATGGCAAATTAAAGCAGACACACAAATCATATACGTGGCAATGATATCAGTCAGAACCAGACTATTTGAAACTTGTGACACGCTTAGAATGGAAGGTCCCAGGGCCCTGAGACTGGCATTTGCTGCTTTGCTTTATATACATATGTGAGTTTTAACTGTATTTTTGAAGCGCATTTAGTCACCGTACTCATGTTCATATATACCCTTTTAAGAAACACAGCTGCCTGACAAAAGCAGCCAGAGAGACAGCCTTGAACTGAAGCTTTCTGTCTGTCACAGAACAGGTACTCCACAGGACATGTGTGAGGGTGCGCGCCCACACTCTATGGGCTTAGCCAGCACTATCCAGACACACCTGTAAGACTTGCTGTGCCCGGAAGGAGGAAGCTTGAAAAGGGAAAGCCTGCCACAGGAAGGGGATGTGACTAGGGCAGAGGCCTTGGAGAAAGTGGCCTACAAGGATAGAGCAGCAAAGAGGAAGACATTTGCAAACTCTTCTTCCCCTGAGACTTCATGGACCAGGTATAAAGTGGGGGGTAACCAGGAAGAGGGGCTGGAGGCAGACCCTAACCCTAGTCAAGGACACTAGAGCCTGCAGATAAGCTGAGCTCCAAAGGGGTGACCAAAAGATTGCCTGAGAAACTGACCACCTTTGCCTTTCTTTTATTCTGATTCTCAGTCTCCCGGGGACGGAGAGGGGAAAGAACCTTTTTGTTTGGAAAATCCCTTGTATGCCACAAGCAGGGAAGGACTCTGTGAGCAGCCCAAAGGGTCCCTCACCCACCTCAAGTGGTGAAGAATGTGGGCATAACTACACCTGATATAAGGGTATTTACTGAGCTTAGCAGTTCTGAGCAAGATGGAACCTGAGCAGTGGTGTAGATGGCTAGTGGACATGCGACAGCAGCGTGGGGCTCAGCAGTGACAGTTCCAGCAGCAATTGCTGCAGCAGTGGGCTACCCGACAGCAAGTTCCAACCACGCAACAGCAACAGCTGCTGAGGGAACTGAAGACCCAGCAGAAGGAGTTATACAAGGAAATGATACAACAGATAGTGTTGGCCCTATACCCCCCCACAGAGTACCAGTGGGTCACACTTCCGCTGAGGTGGGTCCCCCACCTGTACCTGTGAAGCTAACCAAGATGGGACCAGACGATGATCCTGGCCTTTTTAGTTACATTTGAGAGAGTGGCACTAGCATCTCTGTGGCCCTCTGAGCAGTGGGCTTTTTAGTTTCACACTTGACTGGTCTGGCACAGGCAGGCCTACCGTAGCCTGGACTTAGAGGAGGCTAAGGGCTGTAAACAAGTAAGGTTTGCCATTTTGGACTATTTGGACACTCCTGAGGGAAACCCATTGGCAATATTTTGATCCAAGATCTACCCCAAAAAGGCCAGACCCCGGATAGTAGCGCAGCATTTGAGGCGACACCTTTGGAAGTGGCTCCATCCAGAAGACCTTCTGGGGCCCAAGTAGCTAAGGCAATTGTGACCAAACAATAAGGATATTACCAGTAAAAGGCAGAAAGTGGTTATTACAGCACTGCCCTGGGACATTGTCAGATGTGGTGTGGGTGATGGAGGACTTTCTGGAATCTGAGGGATTGCTAGAGACAGAGTCCCCCAGGGCCTTGGCAGTTCACAGGATGGACTGGAGTGACACCCGGGAGGGTGACCTCAAACCAGTAACACCCACTCTGAGGAGTCCAACCCTGAGGGTGTCCTTCCAGAAGGTCAGAGAGCCCCTTAGACCATGGGAAGTCCAAGGGAGTTGGGCTCACACCCACCACCGCCAGTGGGACTGCCAAGCACCTCAAACAATTGAAATAGAATCTGTAGAACAGGGTTTGGCCACTGCTCCACGACTGAGTTCACCCCCAGCTAGGAAAAGTACAGGCAGTGCCAGCCGGATAATTGGCTACTCCTGTGGGCAGACAGGACACATGAAACAAATGCCCTTTTTTGGAAAGTGGATATGCCCAGGGCTGGACAACAGAAACCCGCACACGGAAAAGGACTCCCTGCTAAGTTGATAGTGATAGTTCAAGGACTCTTGGACTCCAGCTGTAGTCAGATGGTGGTCCAAGCCTCCCTAATAGGAGAGGACAACACTCATACAAAGTCAGTCCACTTATAGTGTATACAGGGCGATATGAAAACATACCCCAGCCAATGTCTGTGACTAACACTGGGGATGCCTACCAAGGTGAAAGAAGTAGCTCTAGCTGAAGGATCAGCCTACCCCATACTCCTGGTCCATGATTGTCCTTTGTTTTTTTCAACAAACATTGACAAACAGATCTGTCCAGGGAACAGGGATACGGGTCAATCATTGCAGCAGGCGCCCCAGAGCATGGTAAACCTTGGGGAAGCAGAAGACCCTGAGGAGGGAACATCCTGAGCAGTATGATCATCTATCCTTCAAGGGACAGAAGAGGCAATCAGTCCGGACCTGGAAGCTCTCTTGTAGGGTGGGAGTTTAGTGCAGGAACAGAGAAATGATCCTACGCTGAGTCATGCATATGACCAGCTGACCTCGGTAAATGGGGAAGTAACAGAGCCTCAGCGGGTCAAGCAGTATCCGCACTTTGTGCTTGAGGAAAAAGCAGCTTTATCAAATCGAAAGGGATCAGCAAATTGTGATAGTGAAGACAGAACTGCTGGTGCCACGCAAGTATCACTAGACAGTGTTGCAGCTTGTGCACAACATCCTGTGCACTGGGAAGAGAGATGACAATGGCACGGGTACTAGTCCGGTTCTGCTGGCCTTGCATGCATCAGGAGGTGAGGGAATACTGTGCCTCATGTCCGGAGTGCTCGCTAGCCAACAATGACAGGACTCTGAAGGCATCCGTGGTCCCTCTGCCCTTGACTGAGATGCCCCTTGAAAGAACCTCTGAACACTGTCACTGTCAGGGTCTCTGGAAAGAACGGCATCAGGGCACAGGTACATATTAGTTATTGTGAACTAAGCAGCCAGGTATGTGGAGGGTGTTCCTCTTCATGCTGTGAAACCTACAGTGATAGCCCCAGAGCTCCTGAAGCTCTTCTCACGTGTGGGATTTCCCCACAAAATAGTAATGGATCAAGGGACTAACTTCGCCTCCCAGTTGATGTGCAAATTAGGCTCCCTTCTGAAGGTTGTGTCCCTGAAAACCTCAATGTACCACCTGCAGACAAATGGCCTAGTGGAGCAATTTAATGAGACTCTGAAGAGAATGTTGAGACACTTCGTTAGTAAATACCCCAAGCACTAGGACCAGCTACTCCTGCCAATCCTGATTTCCCTAAGGAAGGTGCTGCAGGCCTCCACAGGGTTCTGTCCCTTCAAGTACTCTATGGCTGCCAACCACAGGGAATTCTTGGCCTTGTTACGAGAGGGCTGAGAGGAACAGGGAATAGGCAACTTAAGTGCAACCCAATATGTCTTACAAGTAAGGGAATGACTTGGGAATCTAGGAGTATTTGCAAGAGAGAATTTGAGAAAGGCCCAACATACTCAGGAACAAAATTATAATTAAGGGGCACAACTACAGACCTACCTTGATGACTGGATCATTCTATGGCTTCCTCAGCTGAGTCAAAATTAATGGCCCAGTGGCAGGGTCCATTTGAAGCTGTTAGACAAGCAGGGCCAGTGGACTATGAGACAAAACTGCCAGGTAGAAAGAAGAAAACTAAAATTTATCACGTGAATCTTATTAAACCTTGGAAGACAAAAGAGGCCCTGCTGATAATTCCCTCCCTCACAGAGCCCAAATTAGGGCCCCAAGTACCCAGTGGCCAAGAAGTGACACCAGTGCCTGTACCCCTGCACAGAAGAAGCAACTCCTCCAATTGACCAGTGACTTTGGAACTGTATTTCCTCCTCGCACTCCGTGGGGGAACACATTCCAATGCCACCTAGAGATCACCTCGGGCCAGCTAGTCAGAGAGAAGCCTCTACCGTTCCCATGGAGGATGTGGGACACATATGAACAATGCTGGAGATGAGGATAATTAGGAAGTCCGTAAATGAATGGGAGATCCCTATAGTTCTAATTCCCAAACTGGACAGTTTGGTTTTGCATAGATTTCAGGAAGGTTAATTCCATTTTGACGTTTGGTGCCTACCCGATGCCAAGGGTAGAGGAGTTATGGGACCAGCAAAGTATCTGAGCACTATTGACCTGACAAAAGGTTATTGGCAGATCGCTCTGTCCCCATCCTCACAGAAGAAAACTGCTTTCGCAAACTCGTTCAGGTATTTCCAGTTCGACACGAGGCCTTTCAGCCTCCATGGGGCTGCTGCAACTTTCCAACTTATGAATAGGATCCCCAGTCCGCATCATCAGTATGCTGTTGCCAGCCTAGATGATGTTGTTTACAGTCCTACTTGGGGAGACCATCTACAGCACTTAAAGGCAGCGTTAAAAGCCCTTTGAGACACAGGTCTTGCAGCCAACCCCACAAAATGTTGAATAGCCACGACTGAAGTAACCTATTTGGGGTGCTGCATTGGGGGAAGCCTTATGAAACCAGGGATCGACACGGTACAGGTCCTAACGGATGCCCAGTTCCCCAGACAAGTGAGGCATTTTCTTGGCCTGACAGGGTATTACTGGAAGTTTATCCCCGGCTTCGCCTCATTTGGAGCCCTCCTTACAGACCTCATAAAAGGCAACAGCTCAGAGAAGATCCGATACAGTGGGAACGTGAGGAAGCTTTTAACGAGCGGCAAACACGACTGTGCCAGATGCCCTTGCTCTTCAGCCCTTATTGTTTTCCCGCCATTAATTCATATTGCACACAGATGCCTCAGGTGTCTGTCCCAGTGCCATGCTCTCACAGGACTTCAGAGGGGAGGAATACCCAATCCTATGCCTGAGCATGAAGCTCTTCCCTAGAGGAAAAGGCCTACTCAGTTGTTGAAGAGGAGGCAAATTAGTGGGCGGTGGATTCTGAGCAGCCCCTTCTCCTTGACCACAGATCAAGCCCCCCTATGTTGACTCCATATCATAAAAGACGCGAACCTGCGTATAATGCGATGGTACCTTGTACTACAACCCTATAGTCTCAAAGTGCAGCACTGGGAGGGAAAAGACCATACTAGTACCGATTTCTTTCAGCAGGAAATCAGAGACGAAGATGACCAGCCTTAAGATGGCCTTTCCAACTTGAGGGGTAGGATTGTGAGGGGGCATTCTCAGAGGAGGCTAATGAGCTCTTATGGGCTCAGCCAGCACTAAGCAGACGCACCTGTAAAGGTTGCTGTGCCTGGAGAGATGAAAAGGAAAGCATGCCACCAGAAAAGGGGCGGCTAGGGGAAGAAGGCTGTGCCTCAGAGACAGCTGGTGACAGGGATAGATCAGCAAAGAGGAAGACAGTTGCAGACCTGCTGCCCCTGAGGCTTCATAGACCAAGTATAAAATGGGGGTGAGCAAAAAGAAGGGCTGGAGGCAAACCCTAACCCTGACCAAGGCCACTAGAATCTGCAGATAAGCTGAACCCCAAAGGGGTGACTAAAAGACTGCCTGAGAAACTGACCACCTTTGCCTTTCTTTTATTCTGATTCTCCCTCTCCCAGGGGACGGAGAGGGGAAAGAACCTTTTTGTTTGGAGAATCTCTTGTATGCCACAAGCAGGGAAGGACTCTGTGAGCAGCCCAAATTGTGATCTAGTGAGGACTCAAGGGGGCCCTCACCCACCACAACATGACAGTGAGTGGCATTTGAAAGACACTGGCAATGTGCCTTAACCATGTTCTGGAGGGAGCATCAGTGGGGGTGTGATGGGGTGTTCAACCCACACTGGAGAAGAAAGAGTTAATGGATGCCTCATGGGCCTGCCACCCTGGCCCAGAAAGGAGCAGTGAAGGTGAATCCTCCAAGCAGCCTAGGGAGGCTGTGCAGGAAGCAGCCAATCAGGGCTTAGTGGGCTCACATAAAAGGGAGCTGCAGGGAAGATCAGGGTTAGTGGCTGCTGGGTGCTCAGGAAGTGACGACTGTGTCCCTGAGGGGCTGAGAACTGGTAGCACCTCAGAGAGAGCACTTGCTGGCAGGGACCAGGGGAACAGGAGGGAGCTCCTTGCTGGCTGCTGGCACTTGCTGGCTGAATGCCCAGGGAAGAGGGCGAAGAAGGTGCTGGGGCCGTGGGGAAGTGGCCCAGGGAATTGAAGCAGCAGAGACGGAGGTTAAAGAGATGCAGCAGGAGGCTGCTATCCACAGGGTTCTTGGGTGGGACCCAGAGTAGTGGGGGGACCCAGGTGTCCCCCCCACCCCGCTTGCCACTGGGGAAGTGGCAGGATACTGAAACCTGTCAGGATTTGGACTGTTATACTAATTCCCCTCCTCCCAGAAGGGGATAACTGCAGATGGTGACATGGCTGGAGGGCTGAGTCATGAAGAGGACACTACGGTACTTGGACTGAGTGAAGTCTGCAGGCGGAGAAGATGACAGGAGTGGCGCCACCAGAGGGAGTACTGGCTAGCAGAGCTAATCCCTGTGATGACCAGCAGGAGGCGCTGCTGTGGTGAGTGGACTCCGTCACAAGGGGTAAAATCGTAGTATGGGTTCCATGACCCATTTGGTACTAGGCAATTCAACTGACCTGTGCCAACAGGGTACCCACTTTTTTGTGTGCCTGTGGATACCAATCCAACTGGAACTGGAGTGAAGTCACCAAGTTACAGCATATAAAAAATTGAACCATCATCAGATAGGGATAACTAACAGTCACTACATATTTGGATTGTTTTTTTTGCTTTCAGTGGCTGTTTGATGTTGAAGTCACTCTTTGCTTGTTAAACGCAGGGGCACTTTTATAGACTAACACGCCCTGCCAAATTTGGTAAGAATCTTAGCGGCCACAGCTGAGTTGTAAGCACAAAATAAGATTAATTTTTTTTTTTACATGCAATAACTCAAAGCCCCAAAGGGATATGTAGGACAGTTTGTAAAGAAGCTTTTCCCAGGCTGAGATCTTAAGTGTAACGATTCAGTGTGGACTGAATTTTTACAGCAAAATAATAAGCCTTTGGAAATGGATTATTATAAAGGAAAGGCTCATTTACAGGCTATTAACTGTAGGGTTGTAGTGAGCAAATAACACTATTCTAATGTGATTGTGCCACAGTTCACTAAATTAAGCCTAACAGTTTTGACTAATTAATATGCCAAAAGATGATGTGAACATCCAGTTTCTTGGCTTTCCTTATATTCAATTGTAATTTAGATTAGCCTCTCATTGATTAGAAATAGGGGGGGAAAACCAAGTCTTTTCTGAGGTTAGAGTGTTTTAAACAGTGAGAAAAATGTAGGGCAATGTCCCTCCTTAAATGAAGATTGAAAAATATTGGATCAGAAAGTCCTATGACTGCTGGAAGTGCCAATTGGTCCAAGAAGAAGCAAACAACAAAATGGGGGGGTGCTGGACACTTGTGCCATCGGTGAGTGGAAGCGTGACTAGCGACATCCTCTTACTTCTCCCCACACCCTCCGCCCCATCTCTCAGAGGCGGAAGAACATAGCTTCCTTCTCAGCAGTGGAGGGGAATGAGGAGTAAATTGGCAGGGCGGGTTCAGACTGAAGAATAATGAACTATTGATGGAGGAAACAAAGGTGGTGATTTGGCCTGGTTGGGATAGGAAGTGTTAGGATAATGTTGTACTTGGGTATTGGTTAGAGAGAGAATCAGAGTAACAGCAAGTTTAATGAAAAGGAGTACCTGTGGCACCTTAGAGACTAACCAATTTATTTGAGCATAAGCTTTCATGAGCTACAGCTCACTTCATCGGATGCATACTGTGGAAAGTGTAGAAGATCTTTTTATACACACAAAGCATGAAAAAATACCTCCCCCCCTCACCCCACTCTCCTGCTGGTAATAGCTTATCTAAAGTGATCACTCTCCTTACAATGTGTATGATAATCAAGGTGGGCCATTTCCAGCACAAATCCAGGTTTTCTCTCCCCCTTCCCCTCCCCCCCCCCCATACACACACACAAACCCACTCTCCTGATGGTAATAGCTTATCTAAAGTGACCACTCTCCTTACAATGTGTATGATGATCAAGGTGGGCCATTTCCAGCACAAATCCAGGGTTTAACATGAACATCGGGGGGGGGGAGGGGGGAGGAAAAAACAAGAGCCCTCTACACCAACATTCCACACAAAGATGGACTACAAGCTGTCAAGAACACTATCCCCGATAATGTCACGGCTAACCTGGTGGCTGAACTTTGTGACTTTGTCCTCACCCATAACTATTTTACATTTGGGGACAATGTATACCTTCAAATCAGCGGCACTGCTATGGGTACCCGCATGGCCCCACAGTATGCCAATATTTTTATGGCCGACTTAGAACAACGCTTCCTCAGCTCTCGTCCCCTAACGCCCCTACTCTACTTGCGCTACATTGATGACATCTTCATCATCTGGACCCATGGAAAAGAAGCCCTTGAGGAATTCCACCATGATTTCAACAATTTCCATTCCACCATCAACCTCAGCCTGGTCCAGTCCACACAAGAGATCCACTTCCTGGACACTACAGTGCTGATAAACGATGGTCATATAAACACCACCCTATACTGGAAACCTACTGACCGCTATTCCTACCTACATACCTCCAGCTTTCACCCTGACCACACCACACGATCCATCGTCTACAGGCAAGCTCTACGATACAACCGCATTTGCTCCAACCCCTCAGACAGAGACAAACACCTACAAGATCTCTATCAAGCATTCTTACAACTACAATACCCACCTGCGGAAGTGAAGAAACAGATTGATAGAGCCAGAAGAGTTCCCAGAAGTCACCTACTACAGGACAGGCCTAACAAAGAAAATAACAGAACGCCACTAGCCGTCACTTTCAGCCCCCAACTAAAACCCCTCCAATGCATTATTAAGGATCTACAACCTATCCTGAAGGATGACCCAACACTCTCACAAATCTTGGGAGACAGGCCAGTCCTTGCCTACAGACAGCTCCCCAACCGGAAGCAAATACTCACCAGCAACCACATACCACACAACAGAACCACTAACCCAGGAACCTATCCTTGCAACAAAGCCCGTTGCCAACTGTGCCCACATATCTATTCAGGGGACACCATCACAGGGCCTAATAAATTCAGCCACACTATCAGAGGCTCGTTCACCTGCACATCCACCAATGTGATATATGCCATCATGTGCCAGCAATGCCCCTCTGCCATGGACATTGGTCAAACTGGACAGTCTCTATGTAAAAGAATAAATGGACACAAATCAGATGTCAGGAATTATAATATTCATAAACCAGTCGGAGAACATTTCAGTCTCTCTGTCACGCGATTACAGACATGAAAGTTGCGATATTACAACAAAAAAACTTCAAATCCAGACTCCAGCGAGAGACTGCTGAATTGGAATTCATTTGCAAATTGGATACAATTAACTTAGGCTTGAATAGAGACTGGGAGTGGCTAAGTCATTATGCAAGGTAACCTATTTCCCCTTGTTTTTTTCCTACCCCCGCCCCTGACGTTCTTGTTAAACCCTGGATTTGTGCTGGAAATGGCCCACCTTGATTATCATACACATTGTAAGGAGAGTGATCACTTTAGATAAGGTATTACCAGCAGGAGAGTGGGGAGGGGGGAGGTATTTTTTCATGCTTTGTGTGTATAAAAAGATCTTCTACACTTTCCACAGTATGCATCCGATGAAGTGAGCTGTAGCTCACGAAAGCTTATGCTCAAATAAATTGGTTAGTCGCTAAGGTGCCACAAGTACTCCTTTTCTTTTTGCGAATACAGACTAACATGGCTGTTACTCTGAAGCAAGTTTAATGTGTGCACTTCTTAAAATTGGTTATTTCATCAAAGCTTGAAGGGTGGCATTTTAAAAAATACACTCCGCCTTCACCTAATTCTGCTCCTAGTGAAGGCAGTGGGAGTTTTATCACTGACTTCAATGGCAGCAGATTGGGGCCAACACTGAATGCAGTTGAAAATCCTCTGCTAGGACTGCAAACAGACATCCACTGTTTTACGTGAGTTAACCATGGGAACATACAGCCTGAGGGGTATTCTAAAGGTGACCTATAGAGGATGATAAAATGGGTTTGTGTCCTCTTTTTTTCACTTATTTTAATGTATACAGAGGACTTGGAAGGGTTTTGTTAATTTTTGTTTCCTGCTAGGTTTATTGTACCTTAGAACTGTCTGCTGGAGGACACTTTGGAACTCCAGAGAACTGGCGCTGCTGTTTTCTTAGTTCTTAATAGAAAGGGTATTGAATCTTCAACAAAGGGATCTTTTCTCTCAGATATTAGGCGGAAAGAACGCAAGCCAGAATAGGGAAAGAGCAGATTAAAGAATATTTAGCTAAATTAGGTGTAGTCAAGTCAGCAGGACCTGACAAAATTCACCCTAGCATACTTAAGGAACTAGCTAAAGCAATCTTGGAACCGTCAGTGATTATTTGCAAGAACTAGCAAAGGATGGGTGAGGTCCCAGAAGACTGGAGAAGGACAAGCTTAGTACCTATCTTTAAAAAGGGGATCAAAGAGGACCTGGGAAACATTAGACCAGTCAGCCTAACTTCAGTACCTGGAAAAATACTGATACATTGTTAAACAATCCATTTGTAAGCATCTAAAGGATAATGGGTTTATAAGGAATAGTCAGCTTGTTTGTAAAGCACAAATCATGCCAAACCAACCTCATTTCCTTCTTTCATGGGGTTACTGGTCTACTGGATAGGATGGAAGCTGTAGGCATGATAGTCTTGATTTTTAGTAAGGTTTTTGACACCATTCCACATCACGTTTGCTTATTAGAATGTCATGTAGATGAAATTACTATAAGGTGGGTGCACAGCTAGTTGAAAGACTGTACTCAAAAAGTAATCAACAGTTCACTGTCAAACTGGGGGGATGTATCTAATTGGGTCCCACAGGTGTCTGTCTTGGGTCCACTACTAGTCAATATTTTTATTAACAATATGAATAATGGACTGGAGAGTATCTTATAAAATATGTGGATGACACCACACTGAGAGGGATTGCAAGCACTTTGGAGACTGGATTACAATTCAAAATGATCCTGACAAATTAGAGAAATTAGTCTGAAATCAACAAGCTGAAATTCAGTAAAGACCAGTGTAAAGTACTGCACTTAGAAAGGAAAAATCAAATGAACATCTACAAAATGGGGAATAAGTGGCTAGTATCGTTCTGGGGTGTATTAATAGGAGGTAACTGTCCTGCTCTGCTTGGCACTGGTGAGGCATCAGCTGAAGTACTGTGACCAATTGTGAGTACCACACTTCAGGAAAGATTTGGACAAACTGGAGAGAGTCCAGAGGAGAGCAATAAAAATGGTAAAAGGTTTAAAAAACTTGACCTCCAAGGGAAGATTAAAAAACTTGACCTCCAAGGGAAGATTAAAAAACTGGGCCTATTTAGTCTTGAGAAAAGACGATTGTGGAGGGGACCTGATCACAGGCTTCAAAGTATCTTAAGGGCTGCTATAAGAGGACTGTCATCAATTGTTCTCCATATCTGCTGAAGGTAGAACAAGAAACAATCGGCTTAATCTGCAGCAAGGGAGAGTTAGGTTAGACGTTAGAAAAAACTTTCTAACTGTAAAGAGCTCTGGAACAGGCTTCCAAGGCAGGTTGTGGGATCACCGTCATTTAGACGTTTTTAAGAACACGTTGGACCTGTCAGGGGTGGTCGAAGTTTACTTGGTCCTGCCTCAGCGCTGGGGGCTGGACTAGCTGACCTCTCAAGGTTCCTTCCAGCCCAGCATTTTTGAAATACTGTGATTAATTCATGCATTGGTGTTACCACAAACAAAGAACTTTTTTAAACCATCTTACTGAAAACCCCTCTCACTCTCATTTGCTCAGCTTTCACTCTTTTGGTTCTTGCAATCTCAGAATTGTGCCGCTTGTCCAATTGTCCTTCAATCTTCCGGGGGGGGGGGGGGAAATGAAAAACCAAAACACAGGCACAAAAACTCAACAGTGCAGTCGAGCTACATTTGTAATGTGAAAGCGGATAGAAAGTGGATGAGGTAATCTCTCTCTTAATGGACCAAGTTCTGTTGGTAAGAGAAGCAAACTTACACAGAGCTCTTCTTCATGTCAGCAAGCAACAATATACAAGCAAGCAGACTTAAAATTAATCCTGTCCTTTCAGTCTCTTATATATCATAAAGAAACAAAAAGAGGAACACCACCTTTCTCACCCACTCTGCAGATCCCCTGTAAGCGCCTGCAGAAGGCCTGTGTTATACACAATCTCAAAAACAATTATTTTTCCTGTCAAATAGAAATTTGCCAAGTGGCACTCTCTTCCTCTTCTTCATTATGCTTAGGCTGTAATCTTGTCCCCTTTGCATTGACTCCTCCTCCAGCCATATCTTGAATCCACTACCTTTATCTGAAAATGATAAATGGGAATACTAAGGCATTGTCAAGAAAAAATTTGACTTTCACCACACTTTGATTTATGACGAAAAGGTCAAGTTGTGACTTCTGGTGCACTGAGACCTGGTCTACACTAGGAGTTGTGGTCGAATTTAGCAGTGTTAAGTCGATTTTAAACCTGCACCCGTCCACATGACGAAGCCCTTTTTTCCGACTTAAAGGGCTCTTAAAATCGATTTCCTTACTCCACCCCCGACAAGAGGATTAGTGCTGAAATCGGCCTTGCTGGGTCAAATTTGGGGTACTGTGGACACAATTAGACGGTATTGGCCTCCGGGAGCTATCCCAGAGTGCTCCATTGTGACCGCTCTGGACAACACTCTCAACTCAGATGCACTGGCCAGGTAGACAGGAAAAGGCCTGCGAACTTTTGAATTTCAGTTTCCTGTTTGGCCAGCATGGCAAGCTGAAGGTGACCATGCAGAGCTCATCAGCAGAGGGGACCATGATGGAGTCCCAGAATCACAAAACAGATCCAGCATGGACCAAACGGGAGGTACAGGATCTGATCACCATATGGGAAGAGGAATCCATGCTATCAAAACTCCGTTCCAGTTTTCGAAATGCCAAAACATTTGTCAAAATCTCCCAGGGCATGAAGGACAGAGGCCATAACAGGGACCCGAAGCAGTGCCGCGTGAAACTGAAGGAGCTGAGGTAAGCCTACCAGAAAACCAGAGAGGCGAACGGCCACTCCGGGTCCGAGTGCCGCTTCTATAATGAGCTGCATGCCATTTTAGGGGGTTCAGCCACCACTACCCCAGCTGTCTTGTTTGACTCCTTCAATGGAGATGGAGGCAACACGGAAGCAGGTTTTGGGGACAAGGAAGATGATAGCTCACAGCAAGCAAGTGGAGAAACCAGTTTTCCCGACAGCCAGGAACTGTTTCTCACCCTGGACCTGGAGCCAGTACTCCCCGAACCCACCCAAGGCTGCCTCCCGGACCCACCAGGCGGAGAAGGGACCTCTGGTGAGTGTACCTTTTAAAATACTATACATGGTTTAAAAGCAAGCATGTTTAATGATTAATTTGCCCTGGCATTCGTGGCTCTCCTGGATATACTCCCAAAGCCTTTGCAAAAGGTTTCTGGGGAGGGCAGCCTTATTCCATCAACCATGGTAGGACACTTTACCACTCCAGGCCAGTAGCACGTACTCGGGAATCACTGTAGAACAAAGCATTGCAGTGTATGTTTGCTGGCGTTCAAACAACATCCGTTCTTTATCTCTCTGTGTTATCCTCAGGAGAGTGATATCATTCATGGTCAGCTGGTTGAAATAGGGTGCTTTTCTTAAGGGGACATTCAGAGGTGTCCGTTCCTGCTGGGCTGTTTGCCTGTGGCTGAACAGAAATGTTCCCCGCTGTTAGCCACGGGGAGGGAGGAGGGGTTAGCCACGCGCTGGGGGGAGGCAAAATGTGACCTTGGAACGAAAGCACATGTGCTGTGTATGTAATGTTAACAGCAAGGTTTACCGTGAAAGAATGTACCCATTGTTCTATAAAATGTGTCTTTTTTTATATACCACTATCCCCTTTTTTTTTTCTCCACCAGCTGCATGTGTTTCAAGGATCACTGGATCTTCTCCTTCCCAGAGGCTAGTGAAGATTAGAAGGCAAAAAAAAAATGCACTCGTGATGAAATGTTCTCTGAGCTCATGCTGTCCTCCCACACTGACAGAGCACAGACGAATGCGTGGAGGCAGACAATGTTGGAGTGCAGGAAAGCACAAAATGACCGGGAGGAGAGGTGGCGGGCTGAAGAGAGTAAGTGCCAGGCTGAAGAGAGGGCTGAAACTGAAAGGTGGCGGCAGCATGATGAGAGGAGGCAGGATTCAATGCTGAGGCTGCTGGAGGATCAAACCAATATGCTCCAGTGTATGGTTGAGCTGCAGGAAAGGCAGCAGGAACACAGACCGCCGCTACAGCCCCTGTTTAACCAACCGCCCTCCTCCCCAAGTTCCATAGCCTCCTCACCCAGACGCCCAAGAACGCAGTGAGGGGGCCTCCGGCCTCCCAGCCACTCCACCCCAGAGGATTGCCCAAGCAACAGAAGGCTGGCATTCAATAACTTTTAAACTTTTAAAGTGCTGTGTGGCCTTGTCCTTTACTCTTCCACCACCCCTCCTGGTGCTTCTCTCCTCCACCACCCCTTCTGGGCTACCTTGGTAGTTATCCCCCTGTTTGTGTGATGAATGAATAAAGAATACATGAATGTGAAGCAACAATGACTTTATTGCCTCTGCAAGCGGTGGTCGAAGGGAGGTGGGGAGGGTGGTTAGCTTACAGGGAAGTAGAGTGAACCAAGGGGCGGGGGGTTTCATCAAGGAGAAACAAACAGACCTTTCACACCGTAGCCTGGCCTGTCATGAAACTGGTTTTCAAAGCTTCTCTGATGCGCACGACGCCCTCCTGTGCTCTTCTAACTGCCCTGGAGTCTGGGTGTGTGTAACCAGCAGCCAGGCGATTTGCCTCAACCTCCCACCCCGCTATAAACGTCTCCCCCTTACTCTCACAGATATTGTGGAGCGCACAGCAAGCAGTAATAACAGTGGGAATATTGGTTTCACTGAGGTCTAACCGAGTCAGTAAACTGCGCCAGCGCACTTTTAAATGTCCAAATGCACATTCTACCACCATTCTGCACTTGCTCAGCCTGTAGTTGAACAGCTCCTGAATACTGTCCAGGCTGCCTGTGTATGGCTTCATGAGCCATGACATTAAGGGGTAGGCTGGGTCCCCAAGGATAACTATAGGCATTTCAACATCCCCAGTGGTTATTTTCTGGTCTGGGAATAAAGTCCCTTCCTGCAGCTTTTGAAACAGACCAGAGTTCCTGAAGATGCGAGCGTCATGTATCTTTCCCGGCCATCCCACATTGATGTTGGTGAAACGTCCCTTGTGATCCACCAGTGCTTGCAGCACTATTGAAAAGTACCCCTTTCGGTTTGTGTAATCGCCGGCTTGGTGCTCCGGTGCCAAGATAGGGATTATGGGTCCATCTATGGCCCCACCACAGTTAGGGAATCCCACTGCAGCAAAGCCATCCACTATGACTTGCACATTTCCCAGGGTCACTACCCTTGATATCAGCAGATCTTTGGTTGCGTTGGCTACTTGCATCACAGCAGCCCCCACAGTAGATTTGCCCACTCCAAATGGATTCCCAACTGACCGGTAGCTGTCTGGTGTTGCAAGCTTCCACAGGGCTATTACCGCTCGCTTCTCAACTGTGAGGGCTGCTCTCATCTTGGTATTCTTGCACCTCAGGGCAGGGGAAAGCAAGTCACAACGTTCCATGAAAGTGCCCTTACGCATGCGAAAGTTTTGCAGCCACTGGGAATCGTCCCAGACCTGTAACGCTATGCAGTCCCACCAGTCTGTGCTTGTTTCCCGAGCCCAAAATTGGCGTTCCACCGCATGAACTTGCCCCATTAGCACCATGATGCCCACATTGCCAGGACCCGTGCTTTGAGAGAAGTCTGTGTCCATGACCTCATCACTCTCGTCACCACGCTGACGTCGCCTACTCGCCCGGTATCGCTTTGCCAGGTTCTGGTGCTGCATATACTGCTGGATAATGCATGTGGTGTGTAATGTGCTCCTAATCGCCAAAGTGATCTGAGCGGGCTCCATGCTTGCCGTGGTATGGCGTCTACATGGAAAAAAGGTGCAGAACAATTGTCTGCCGTTGCCCTGACGGAGGGAGGGGCAACTGACGACGTGGCTTACAGGGTTGGCTTACAGGGAATTAAAATCAACAAAGGGGGTGGCTTTGCGAGAAACTGAATGGCCCCCTCAAGGATAGAACTCAAAACTGGGTTTAGCAGGCCGTTGATTTCACAGAGGGAGGGAGGGAGGAGAAAATGAATACAAAAGAAATCAGGTCTATTTCTTGTTTTGAGCCACTTCATGTATCTTTATACATCTTGCTGGCAGCAGACTGTGCAGTATGACTGCTAGCCATCATCAACACCTGGGTGCTCGGCAGAAGACGGTGCAGTATGACGACTAGCCATCATCTTCTGCTAGCTGCAGATTAAAAGACAGTGCACTGCAGGTAGGACTCAATCGCCTGAGACAAAACAAGGGAAATGACCTGGCTGAGTCACTCCCATGTTTGCCCAGGCACCCGGTTAAAAGAGCACCCAGGACTACGTCGACCATGGCTACCAGTCATACTGCACTGTCTGCTGCCAAAAGGCAATAAACTGCTGCTGTGTAGCAATGCAGTACCGCGTCTGCCAGCACCCAGGAGACATACGGTGACGGTTAGCTGAGCAGGCTCCATGATTGCCGTGCTATGGCGTCTGCACAGGTGACTCAAGAAAAAAGGCGCAAAATGATCGTCTGCCCTGACTTTCACGGAGGGAGGGAGGGAACGGGGGCCTGACGATATGTACCCAGAACCACCCGCGACAGCGTTTTAGTCCCATCAGGCACTGGGATTTCTACCCAGAATTCAAATGGACGGCGGAGACTGTGGGAACTGTGGGATAGCCACCCACAGTGCAACGCTCCGGAAGTCGACGGTTGCCTCGGTACTGTGGACACACTCCGCCGACTACATGCACTTAGAGCATTTGTGTGGGGACACACACAATCGACTGTATAAAAACGCTTCTACAAAACCAACTTCTATAAATTCTACCTAATTTCATAGTGTAGACATACCCTAAGAGAGCTGTTCGTGCACAAAGGTGTCCTTGTTCAGTTAATTGAGGTTTCGATTATGCTGTTCTTGGAAGGCCCATGATCAGCATAGGGACAACACACCAGCTTTTCCAGGTGAAAGGAAAAAGTCCCTTCCTGCATTTTGTATTTAGTATCGAGTTACAGAATAAAAATACCAGAGTCCTGAGTCACAGGGCCTATTCTCCCTCTCAGAACTTTTCAAAATGAAGGCCAAAAGAAACAACTTGTCTTAGCTGAACCACATGTTATAGTGCTTCTTCCTTGGGCTTCTGGAGAACAGAAGCCTGACTGGTCCACTTGTTTCCATCTGTCCTCCTTATGAGAGGAGACAAACCTCTTACTGGTTCACTTTGAATGGGGCTTCTTCATAGGGTTGCCAACTTTCTAGTCGCACAAAACTGAACAACCTAGCCCTGCCCCTTCCCCAAGGCCCTGCCCTGCCCCACTACATTCCTTGCTCTCCCCCACCCTCACTTGCTTTCACTGGGCTGGGTCGGGGGATTGGAGTGTGGGAGGGGGTGAGGGCTGTAACTGGGGGTGCGGGCTCCAGGGTGGGGCCAGAAAAGAGGGGTTCAGGGTGTGGGAGTGGGCTCCAGGTTTTGGTGGGGGGGGGGTGTGAGGGCACCGTCTGGGGGTGCAGGCTCTGGGATGGGACCAAGGATGAGGGCTTTGGATGCAGGAGGGAGATCAGGGCTGGGGCAGGCGGTTGGGGCATGGGCTTACCTCGGGTGGCTCCCATTCAGCGACGCAGTGCGGGGGCTAAGGCAGGCTTCTTGCCTGTCCTGACTCTGCCCTGTGCCCTGGAAGCGGCCAGCAGGTCTGGCTCCTAGGCGGAGGTTCAGCAGGCGGCTCTGCACGCTGCTTTTGCCCCTAGGCATGCCCCCCCCTCCAGCTTCCATTGGCTGCCGTTCCTGGCCAATGGGAGTGCGGAGTCGGTGCTCGGGGTGGGGGCAGTGCGCGGAGCCCTGTGACTCCCCCCACGTAGGAGCTGGACCTGCTGGCCGCTTCTGGGGTGCGGAGCCTGGACAGGTAGGGACTAGCCTGCCTTAGCTCCCCAGTGTTACGAATTATACCTAATTGGTCACGCACACCAGCACCGCTGACTGGACTTTTAACGGCCTGGTCGGTGGTGCTGACCAGAGCCGCCAGGGTCCCTTTTGACCGGGTGTTCCAATCGAAAACCGGACACCTGGTCACCCTACTTCTTTAAGATAAGATGGTCACCTGTCCTGACTAACCAGGTCAGTAATGAAACTCCTATCTCATTTTTGCCTGGGACAGAGTTGAAAGGCCGCCCCCTCTTCTGGACTTTTTCAAAAAAAAAACAAGGCAAGATACACAAGGCAAGACTAAGATCACGATTCACTATGGCGTCTTCAGATTCCTTGGGCCACATCTTGTGACTTTTGTACGTTCTGACACCTTCCAAAGGCCAATGAGCATGTGCTCCAGCTTAGATATTGAGCTGGGGTGTTTCTTGTCTTTAAAGATTTTTTTCTTTTTCCCTAATGATTTCTGAAGAGCTTGCGCACTCCTTCACATTGTGATTAACTTATGTTAGGGGGATATCTAGGAAATCATTTGCTTAACTTATAAGTTATTACTGTTTTAGCCACTCTTGATTTCCTATGGAATGAGGAAATGAGCAAGACAGAGGGCAGAACTGGATGGTTAAGCTCATATGAGATATATTGCAGGAGCTCGAGAGCACTGAGCTGAGTCAGGTGGCAACGAAGCAACGTGCCTGCGTGTCCTGATACAACATGAAGAATTGACAGCTCTGTTGTATGTGGAGTGATGGCAGGGTGTTTGGCTCTGGTGAGCAGCTTGGAGTAAGCAATGCAAGTAAATTGGTGAGAAGACAGGTGTGTAAATGGCCTAGTGTAACTTGTACTAACGTGGCATTCAGTGGGGGTGCAAAATGAGTGTAATTGATGTACTAAGGGATTAGAGCAGGAAAAGAATTAACAAAATAGTTTAGGATAATGCAAGCCCCAGATGAGTTCCACCGTGACTGTCTCTAACCCTTTGAGATCCAAATTTAGTCATGGTGTAACATCTGCCATTTATTCAATGAGAACTGCTTATACCAAGGACAGAGTTTAGGCCTAAAACTATCAAATCTGCATAAATTATACTAATTTGCAACACCCACTGAACGTCAAACCTGTGCTAGTCCTAGACTACTATTGCTATTTGTATTACCATACTGCCTAGGAGCCTAGTCATAGACCAAGACCTGAACAAACACAGAACAATACGATTGGCCCTACCCCAAAGATCTTATAATCTAAATATAAGACGAGAGAGAACAGGTGGCGACAGACAGACAGGGAAATACAAGGAAGCATTGAGATAGTATTGGTCAGCATGATAGGCTATGATCTCAGCACACCAGCAGCCTACCCATTCAGGTGTTTTGTAGACATCACAGCAAACGAGAAGTTTGAGGAGGGTTTGAAGGAGGATCAGGAGTTAGTTTTGCAAATGTTGATGGAGAGTTCCTCCCAAGTGGGAGGGGCAGCACTGAAGAAAGCACAAAGGTGCTTGTTTGAAATAAGTGGGTGATGGAGGCGGGCATCCTGGGCCAATGGGAGGCAGGAGTTGACATCTTGATAACAAATGGGAGATAAGTAGGGTGGAGATAGACCATGAGAGGCCTATCCCTTGCACCTATTTGCTGACCAACTTATGTTACCACTTATATCACTACTGTCTGTGCCCCAGGGTCCCTCCACAAGGGGCTTACCACGGAAGCAGAAGGATTGGAAGAATTTAGGGTGGAGACATTATGACGTCATATTCAAGCAAACATCTTCTCCTCAATTAAGCCTCAGTGTAGGTTCATCTTGCCACATCTATGTAACATTCTGCACCTTTCACTTATCGAATGCCAGTTGCTTAACAAGTGTTGAAAAGAGAATCTGCTAGTGCCATCCCTGGTATAACTTCACTGACAAATTAGGCCCAGTTTTTCTAATAATACTGTTGCAACCAGCATATTTACTTAATTACTACATTTCAGACTTGTGTAATTAACTATGTAACCATAAGCCTTAATAGGTTAATAATTATTAATAATAGCATTCATATTGTGCTTTAACATGTTCAAAGCACTGTACTGAACTAATGAAATACGCCAGGTTCCCAGTAGTTGACAGCTCACTGATTATGCTCTTCCCACTGAAGACAGAATTTTTTTCTAGTTTTGGCTACCCTAATTCTGGTTCTGATCCTTCTCCCATTGAAGTCAGCGGCGAAACTCCCCTTTGCCCTGCTGTTTGACTTTCAGTGACAAGGTATGCTAGCCGTCTGGCTCTCAGGAGGCCCTCAGTCATTTGGTGCAACGCTGCCCAGGTAGGGCCAAACCTCACCACCTAGTTTTCCTACCAGGGCCCCAATCCTGGAAAGACTTCCTCATGTGCTTTAAGCATTGCAGGTAATCACATTGATTTCAATGGCTGTATTCAAAGTGCATACAGTTAAGCACATATGTAAGTCCTTCCACTATCAGGAGCCAGCTCTGGAAAGGGCCAACTGGCTGGAGAACTGAGGTAGGTGGGTCTCATTTATGTTACAGTGTCCAGTGCCCGGTATAAAAAAGGAGGAACAGGAAAGGTATGGCTGATGGGGAAATGCTAGTCTCAGAGTACGTCTACCCTGCGAGTGTTCCTGGGGCACAGCTGTGACAGTGGCTCTATGTCATTGTCGTGCTGTGGTGCAGACACTTGCTACAGTGACAGGAGGGGTTTTTCTGTTGCTGTAGTAAACCCACCCTCTTCAGAGGCAGTAGCTAGGTTGACAGAAGAAATCTTCCATCAACTTAGTGGTATCTACACCAGGGCTTAGGTCAGTTTAACTACATCACTCAGGGGAGAGAATTTTTCATAGCTGACAGGTTTCAGAGTAACAGCCGTGTTAGTCTGTATTCGCAAAAAGAAAAGGAGTACTTGTGGCACCTTAGAGACTAACCAATTTATTTGAGCATAAGCTTTCGTGAGCGACAGCTCACTTCATCGGATGCATACTGTGGAAACTGCAGAAGACATTATATACACAGAGACCATGAAACAATACCTCCTCCCAGCCCACTCTCCTGCTGGTAATAGCTTATCTAAAGTGATCACTCTCCTTACAATGTGTATGATAATCAAGTTGGGCCATTTCCAGCACAAATCCAGGTTTTCTCACCCCCCCCCCCTCCAAAAACCACACACACAAACTCACTCTCCTGCTGGTAATAGCTTATCCAAAGTGACCACTCTCCTTACAATGTGTATGAAAATCAAGGTGGGCCATTTCCAGCACACATCCAGGTTTTCTCACCCCTCCCCCCCAAAACACACACACACAAACTCACCCTCCTGCGGGTAATAGCTTATCCAAAGTGACCACTCTCCCTACAATAAGAAAAGGAGTACTTGTGGCACCTTAGAGACTAACCAATTTATTTGAGCATAAGCTTTCGTGAGCTACAGCTCACTTTATCGGATGCACAAACTCACACAAACTCACTCTCCTGCTGGCAATAGCTCATCCAAACTCTCACAAATCTTGGGAGACAGGCCAGTCCTTGCCTACAGACAGCCCCCCAACCTGAAGCAAATACTCACCAACAACCACATACCACACAACAGAACCACTAACCCAGGAACCTATCCTTGCAACAAAGCCCGTTGCCAACTGTGCCCACATATCTATTCAGGGGACACCATCACAGGGCCTAATAAATTCAGCCACACTATCAGAGGCTCGTTCACCTGCACATCCACCAATGTGATATATGCCATCATGTGCAAGCAATGCCCCTCTGCCATGGACATTGGTCAAACTGGACAGTCTCTACGTAAAAGAATAAATGGACACAAATCAGATGTCAAGAATTATAACATTCATAAACCAGTCGGAGAACACTTCAATCTCTCTGGTCACGCAATTACAGACATGAAGGTCGCTATCTTACAACAAAAAAACTTCAAATCCAGACTCCAGCGAGAAACTGCTGAATTGGAATTCATTTGCAAATCGGATACTATTAATTTAGGCTTAAATAGAGACTGGGAGTGGCTAAGTCATTATGCAAGGTAGCCTATTTCCCCTTGTTTTTTCCTACCCTCCCCCCCCCCCCCAGACGTTCTGGTTAAACTTGGATTTATGCTGGAAATGGCCCACCTTGATTATCATACACATTGTAAGGAGAGTGGTCAGTTTGGATGAGCTATTGCCAGCAGGAGAGTGAGTTTGTGTGCGGGGGGAGGGTGAGAAAACCTGGATTTGTGCTGGAAATGGCCCACCTTGATTATCATGCACATTGTAGGGAGAGTGGTCACTTTGGATAAGCTAGTACCAGCAGGAGAGTGAGTTTGTGTGTGTGTGTTTTGGGGGGGGGGTGTCTGAGAAAACCTGGATTTGTGCTGGAAATGGCCCACTTTGATTATCATACACATTGTAAAGAGAGTGGTCACTTTGGATGGGCTATTACCAGCAGGAGAGAGAGTTTGTGTGTGTATGGGGGTGGAGGGAGTGAGAAAACCTGGATTTGTGCTGGAAATGGCCCACCTTGATTATCATACACATTGTAAGGAGAGTGGTCACTTTGGATAAGCTATTACCAGCAGGAGAGTGAGTTTGTGTGTGTGTTTTTTGGCGGGGGGTGTGTCTGAGAAAACCTGGATTTGTGCTGGAAATGGCCACCTTGATTATTATACACATTGTAAAGAGAGTGGTCACTTTGGATGGGCTATTACCAGCAGGAGAGTGAGTTTGTGTGTGTGTGTGGGGGGGGGGCGGAGGGTGAGAAAACCTGGATTTGTGCTGGAAATGGCCCAACTTGATTATCATACACATTGTAAGGAGAGTGATCACTTTAGATAAGCTATTACCAGCAGGAGAGTGGGGTGGGGAGGAGGTATTGTTTCATGGTCTCTGTGTATATAATGTCTTCTGCAGTTTCCACAGTATGCATCCGATGAAGTGAGCTGTAGCTCACGAAAGCTTATGCTCAAATAAATTGGTTAGTCTCTAAGGTGCCACAAGTACTCCTTTTCTTTTTTCATAGCTGAGTTGACCTAAGTTTTAGGTATAGACCAGGCCTCAGCCTGATGGGGGAGCCTGGCTGGCCCAGCTGGCACTCTCGAACGATGAGAATTCTCTGGTCCTGATTCCCCACTGCCCGGCACCTGGTGCAGTATTTCCCCCAGTGCACAGTGTGTGTAAAATGTTACCAAATCAGAATGGTGGTGTTTTTATACTCCCTTTGCATGGGGGCAAACTACACAGTGGTGAACTGGGCCTGATGGGTGAGTTCTGTTTGTACCCTGGAAAGGGGAGAACTGTGTGGTGGAGGTTGTTTTGTTTTTTCTGCTTGTAGTCTGGAGACAGGGGAAGGGGCTGACTGGGGGAATCCTTCTAAAACAAGATGAAACCCCACATCAAGGGAAGAACAGTATTTGGTTGGTTGGTTTGACCTACCCACACTACAGGCAAGAGGAAACCCACCTTGCTACCCTTTCCTATAGCTTGGCTGGCACTTTAAAAGGTGTCCTGGTGCAGATTATCACCACAGGTTTCTTCTTTTTGATTCCCATCAGAAAATTCTGCCCCTTACAGGGACAACTACTTGGCCCTAATAATGTCCTTCACTGAGCACTTGAACATAGTCCCTCGCTAGAAGGCCCAGATGATGGCTTACTTAGACTTTGTTTTTTTCCATCTTTCCTTTTGAGTTCAGTGACGGAATCAAATACCACAGCTTCCCAATCACTACTGAACAGCGCATCATGGTCAAAGATGGGAGGTTGGAAGATCTAAGAGAACTAGCAACTGGGATTACCTCTCACAATTGGCGAACAATTTTACCTCTAACTTGAGACTAGACTCAGCTGTTAGATGGTATCTGGTGAATTTCCCTTTACAAGAGGGTTTTTTCTTTAAGTTGTATTGCAAAAGCTGCCTGACACCGTGACCTGGTGGTGATTTCAAAGGGGGTAATAAAGTGAAATAAATACCCATTCAACTGCTTTTAGTTATTATGGCCTTGAATCAGTCACTTCATCTCTTTGTGCAATTCAGTTGGAAAGTGAAGTTTTAAAAAAACAAACCTAGCTGGATACCAGATCTTATAGCTGAACAAAAGCTTTCCTGGGTGGGTACATGTGCAGAAAGTGTTTGTAGATATTATACTGAATGTAATTAAATGTACGCCTCCTCCTAGTAGGGCTTTTTCAAGAGAGTCAGACAAAGGAGAATTGGGAGGTCTAATTTGTTTGGAATTCTGAAGCGCCTTGGATAAATTGCATCCTCAGAGGCTATTAAATTAACTAAGTAGAGTCATAGGAATGAGAAGTCTTGGATCAGTCATTGAATAAAACATAAGTGCCTGAAGTGTGGGTGTGTACTGAACACTACTTGGTCATGTAGTGCTATCTCTGATCCTTGTTTCCAGCTACTTAATTGCATGGAATGGCAGTTAAAAATACATTAAATACCTTCTTAATAGTCCTTTTCCATGGAAGCAACTGCCATAGTTGCCAAAGGTATGTTATTCGATTACAAATGGGAGTGGAGGTGGCTCATGTGATCATAAACAAGAGGGAAGTGTCCATAAGACAATGCCCGTTAAGATGCGCTCCACACAAGGGAGAGAATTTGAGAGTCCCTGGTAAGATCAGTAACAGAAAATGGACCATCTGTTCCTATTTTTTATCTAGACATTTGCTAGTTTTGAACCAGCAAAGCTCTTAAGCATGTGGTTTACTTTAAGCACATGAGTAGTCCCATCAAAGTCAATGAGACTTAAAGTTTTTGCTGGATCAGAGCCTATATGAATAACAAGAAAATCTGCAGCTACATTAGGATAAAAATCTGTAAGGACTATAATAAAACCTTGTATTTCAGAACATAAGCTGACCTCTTACTGCCTGGGGTTGGGAAAATAGTGCTTCCTTTGGCATGCAAGGCCCTGATCCAAAGTCCTTTGAAGAGTCTCATTAGGGCACAATTGTCCATTAAGGGACTTGCATCCATAGACTCTTTTCAAAGTGTTTAGAGTAGCAGGAAACACATAGTGCAGCCCAATTGCTGCAAAGGGGAAATGTATTATTGAATCATCGTGTTACCGTCTCAGTTTAATAGTGAAAAGCTGTAATTGACTGAATGCAACTGAGAAGAGGGAGATGAGAAAACGTCAGTGGTGGTTTACTTGTGAGTCTTGCTAAGTACTGAGATGCTGTCACTCACATAGTGACTTTTACAGGGCTACGTGTATGTTAAAACAGAGCGGATGGCAAAGGTGGCTCCTTGCACTGCATCAGGTGTTTCTTCTGTTCAGACAAATGACAGGTCTATACAATTGGAGTATGGTGCACCTGAGCCTATTTCTCCTGTAGCTTCTTTGGAGGTTATTTTTAGACTCAGACTCTCTGTAGGGGATAAATGTCCAGTGCCCTCAGGTACAGTGTAGCTTCTTGAGAAAGTATTACATGAACTTGGCTAGCTGAAAGAGCTTGTGGGTTTTTCTCATAGTTGTGTAAGTCTTGAGAACTGAAGCATTTTTGCAATTAGTGAGTGGAAGGCGGTTTCCAGTTCTGTTCTCTGTTTCATACCACAGCTGCAAAAAAAAAAAGAAAAAAAAATTCTTTGCTTTCTTTAAAAAGGTGTTGTCAGTAAGTGGAAGCCTCAAGGCAGCAAAACAAATCATGACAAGCATGGTTTCAGAGTAACAGCCGTGTTAGTCTGTATTCGCAAAAAGAAAAGGAGTACTTGTGGCACCTTAGAGACTAACCAATTTATTTGAGCATGAGCTTTCGTGAGCTACAGCTCACTTCATCGGATGCATACCGTGGAAACTGCTGTCTGCTGCAGTTTCCACGGTATGCATCCGATGAAGTGAGCTGTAGCTCACGAAAGCTCATGCTCAAATAAATTGGTTAGTCTCTAAGGTGCCACAAGTACTCCTTTTCTTCATGACAAGCATGGAATTCTGCAACTCCACTCACCATTCTGGAGTGGTTAGGCTGATGGTGACATAGGCAGAAGCAACAAACTCTAGGTCATACCCTGTATCTTCTGAGTTCTCCAGTCTTACTCTACTTCATTGAGTCATAGAATCCCACACCTGCTCCTTCTGTGTAAATACACAACAATGAACTGTTAGTAAGTGTGACTGTTAGTAAATGTGGCTGAAGAACTTAGGGGAAGTGGAGTCTGGTTATCTTGCTGGGAACCTTCCTGATGTGCTGTTAGCAGGTCGGTTTGTCTCATGTTCACAGGACTCTGTCATCCAAGATGCTCAGTGAGGCTTCTGTTACTCACAAGTCTTCAGTGTCTGGAAGCCCAGATAGAGCTTTCTCAGCAGCTGTCATCCTATTGAAAAGGGAGGAAATCTCACCCTGGCTATTTCTTCATCAGATGCCTTCCAATGTCTTTTATTCCTAAACATATTTCTTTCATAAGTAAAACTTTGACTGAAGGAAGGGCCTTCATATCTTCCTCCCTTTCTTAAGACAAGCACACCAGCTACATCATGTAAGAAAGCATCTATTGTTAGCTTGCCACCCAAGGTCAAGCTATCTTGGTTCATGCAACCTCTAATAACATTCTCCTTAATGCCATGGACACAAATTATGAAAGCCTGACGGACATTGCTGAGAGTTTTAGCTCCATCTTCCCACTTTCCTCATTTGAGGTGATGGTAGGGTGCCCCAAACTGGCATAGGACAAGGATTCTGATGGATCTGAATTGGAGGATATCCCAAAGGAAGTACCTGAGTTATCTTGTATCTCTGATAGAGGATGTCAAGGTTCCTTCCCCACTCTGAACTCTAGGGTACAGATGTGGGGACCTGCATGAAAACCTCCTAAGCTTACTTTTACCAGCTTAGGTTAAAACTTCCCCAAGGTACAAATTAATTTTACCCTTTGCCCTTGGAATTTCCACTCCCACCACCAAACTTTAACTGGGTTTACTGGGAAACGTAGTTTGGACACGTATTTCCCCCCAGAATCCTCCCAACCCTTGCACCCCACTTCCTGGGGAAGGTTTCAGAGTAACGGCCGTGTTAGTCTGTATTCGCAAAAAGAAAAGGAGTACTTGTGGCACCTTAGAGACTAACCAATTTATTTGAGCATAAGCTTTCGTGAGCTACAGCTCACTTCATTGGATGCATACTGTGGAAAGCACAGAAGATCTTTTTATACACACAAACCATGAAAAAATTGGTGTTTACCACTACAAAAGGTTTTCTCTCCCCCAACCCCACTCTCCTGTTGGTAATAGCTTATCTAAAGTGATCACTCTCCTTACAATGTGTATGATAATCAAGGTGGGCCATTTCCAGCACAAATCCAGGGTTTAACAAGAACGTCGGGGGGGCGGGGAATTCCACCATGATTTCAACAATTTCCATCCCACCATCAACCTCAGCCTGGTCCAGTCCCCACAAGAGGTCCACTTCCTGGACACTACAGTGCTAATAAACGATGGTCACATAAACACCACCCTATACCGGAAACATACTGACCGCTATCATAGAATCATAGAATATCAGGGTTGGAAGGGACCTCAGGAGGTCATCTAGTCCAACCCCCTGCTCAAAAGCAGGACCCATACCCAATTAAATCATCCCAGCCAGGGCTTTGTCAAGCCTGACCTTAAAAATGTCTAAGGAAGGAGATTCCACCACCTCCCTAGGCAACGCATTCCAGTGTTTCACCACCCTCCTAGTGAAAAAGTTTTTCCTAATATCCAACCTGAACCTCCCCCACTGCAACTTGAGACCATTACTCCTTGTCCTGTCCTCTTCCACCACTGAGAATAGTCTAGAACCATCCTCTCTGGAACTACCTCTCAGGTAGTTGAAAGCAGCTATCAAATCCCCCCTCATTCTTCTCTTCTGCAGACTAAACAATCCCAGTTCCCTCAGCCTCTCCTCATAAGTCATGTGTTCCAGACCCCTAATCATTTTTGTTGCCCTTCGCTGGACTCTCTCCAATTTATCCACATCCTTCTTGTAGTGTGGGGCCCAAAACTGGACACAGTACTCCAGATGAGGCCTCACCAATGTCAAATAGAGGGGGACGATCACGTCCCTCGATCTGCTCGCTATGCCTCTACTTATACATCCCAAAATGCCATTGGCCTTCTTGGCAACAAGGGCACACTGCTGGCTCATATCCAGCTTCTCGTCCACTGTCACCCCTAGGTCCTTTTCCGCAGAACTGCTGCCTAGCCATTTGGTCCCTAGTCTGTAGCGGTGCATTGGGTTCTTCCGTCCTAAGTGCAGGACCCTGCACTTATCCTTATTGAACCTCATCAGATTTCTTTTGGCCCAATCCTCCAATTTGTCTAGGTCCCTCTGTATCCTATCCCTGCCCTCCAGCATATCTACCACTCCTCCCAGTTTAGTATCATCCGCAAATTTGCTGAGAGTGCAATCCACACCATCCTCCAGATCATTTATGAAGATATTGAACAAAACCAGCCCCAGGACCGACCCCTGGGGCACTCCACTTGACACCGGCTGCCAACTAGACTAGCTATTCCTACCTACATGCCTCCAGCCTTCACCCTGACCACACCACACGATCCATTGTCCACAGCCAAGCTCTGCGATACAACCGCATTTGCTCCAACCCCTCAGACAGAGACAAACACCTACAAGATCTCTATCAAGCATTCTTACAACTACAATACCCACCTGTGGAAGTGAAGAAACAGATTGATAGAGCCAGAAGAGTTCCCAGAAGTCACCTACTACAGGACAGGCCTAACAAAGAAAATAACAGGACGCCACTAGCCGTCACCTTCAGCCCCCAACTAAAACCCCTCCAACGCATTATTAAGGATCTACAACCTATCCTGAAGGATGACCCAACACTCTCACAAATCTTGGGAGACAGGCCAGTCCTTGCCTACAGACAGCCCCCCAACCTGAAGCAAATACTCACCGACAACCACATACCACACAACAGAACCACTAACCCAGGAACCTATCCTTGCAACAAAGCCCGTTGCCACCTGTGCCCACATATCTATTCAGGGGACACCATCATAGGGCCTAATCACATCAGCCACACTATCAGAGGCTCGTTCACCTGCACATCTATCAATGTGATATATGCCATCATGTGCCAGCAATGCCCCTCTGCCATGGACATTGGTCAAACTGGACAGTCTCTACGTAAAAGAATAAATGGACACAAATCAGATGTCAAGAATTATAGCATTCATAAACCAGTCGGAGAACACTTCAATCTCTCTGGTCACGCAATTACAGACATGAAAGTTGCGATATTACAACAAAAAAACTTCAAATCCAGACTCCAGCGAGAGACTGCTGAATTGGAATTCATTTGCAAATTGGATACAATTAACTTAGGCTTGAGACTGGGAGTGGCTAAGTCATTATGCAAGGTAAGTTATTTCCCCTTGTTTTTTCCTACCCCCCCCCCCAGACGTTCTTGTTAAACCCTGGATTTGTGCTGGAAATGGCCCACCTGGATTATCATACGCATTGTAAGGAGAGTGATCACTTTAGATAAGCTATTACCAACAGGAGAGTGGGTTGGGGGGAGAGAAAACCTTTTGTAGTGGTAAACACCCATTTTTTCATGGTTTGTGTGTATAAAAAGATCTTCTGTACTTTCCACAGTATGCATCCGATGAAGTGAGCTGTAGCTCACGAAAGCTTATGCTCAAATAAATTGGTTAGTCTCTAAGGTGCCACAAGTACTCCTTTTCTTCCTGGGGAAGGTTTGGTAAAAATCCTCACCAATTTGCATAGGTGACCACAGACCCAAACCCTTGGATCTTAGAACAATGAAAAAGCATTCAGTTTTCTTACAAGAAGACTTTTATTAGAAGTAAAGGAATCACCTCTGTAAAATCAGGATGGTAGATACCTTACAGGGTAATTGGATTCAAAACATAGAAAATCCCTCTAGGCAAAACCTTAAGTTACAAAAAAGACACACAGACAGGGATAGTCATTCTATTCAGCACAGTTTTTTTCTCAGCCATTTAAAGAAATCATAATCTAACACATACCTAGCTAGATTACTTACTAAAAGTTCTAAGACTCCATTCCTGTTCTGTCCCTGGCAAAAGCAGAATACAGACAGACACAGACCCTTTGTTTCTCTCCCTCCTCCCAGCTTTTGAAAGTATCTTGTCTCCTCATTGGTCATTTTGGTCAGGTGCCAGTGAGGTTACCTTTAGCTTCTTAACCCTTTACAGGTGAGAGGATTTTTCCTCTGGCCAGGAGGGATTTTAAAGGGGTTTACCCTTCCCTTTATATTTATGACGGAGGACTTGCAGTTCCTATGTAGGAATATCACCAACATTCTTAGAAGACCTTCACCTCACCGGCTATCTCTGGGGAGCTTGCCTTCATCTTGGCAGAGTAGGACTCTAACTTGATTCCCCCCTCCCCCCCCCCACTCTCCGTCAATGCATTCAGTTACACCCGGGCAATGCCTGAAATTGCATTGCCCTTGCTACCAGCTTAGCCAAGTTCTACCAGCACTTTGCTGCCAAAGCAAAACTCTGACCTTCAGCCCTAAGGTATATTCAGCAGTGACCTCCCTCCCTTTTGAAGGACATGCTGCTCCAGAAACCTATTGGAAAAGAAATCAGGTCCTTAGCAGAATGACAGGGAGAACTTGTGGCCTCCTCTGTGAAAGTTTCTCATAAGTTGTGCCTTGGAACCTTAGATGTAAGGCACAGATAACGTGTCATGTTACATCTTGATTTAATTTTTAAAGGATGCCTTTTTCTCTCTCTTTTTACTCTGTTTAGCCATGGTGGTGTCGTTTTTGGTCCTTTTTTTATTTGTGGTATACTTAATTTAATGTGACCCTCTATGGTGGTTTATAAAACATTTTCCGTGCAGCTTGCAATGATTTCACTCTTGTAACGGTTCCTTTTTGAAAAGGAACCTTAGAGACTAACAAATTTATTTGAGCATAAGTTTTTGTGAGCTACAGCTCACTTCATTGGATGCATTCAGTGGAAAATACAGTGGGGAGATTTATATACACAGAGAACATGAAAACAATGGGTGTTACCATACGCACTGTAACGAGAGTGATCACTTAAGGTGAGCTATTACCAGCAGGAGAGCGGGGGGCGGGGGAGGAACCTTTTGTAGTGATAATCAAGGTGGGCCATTTCCAGCAGTTCACAAGAACATGTGAAGAACAGTGGGGGCGAGGGGGGGGATAAACATGGGGAAATAGTTTTACTTTGTGTAATGACCCATCCACTCCCAGTCTCTATTCAAGCCTAAGTTAATTGTATCCAGTTTGCAAATGAATTCCAATTCAGCAGTCTCTTGGAGTCTGTTTTTGAAGTTTTTTTGTTGAAGTATTGCCACTTTTAGGTCTGTAATCGAGTGAGCAGAGAGATTGAAGTGTTCTCCAACTGGTTTTTGAATGTTATAGTTCTTGACGTCTGATTTGTGTCCATTTATTCTTTTGCGTAGAGACTGTACGGTTTAACCAATGTCCATGGCAGAGGGGCATTGCTGGCACATGATGGCATATATCACATTGGTAGATGTGCAGGTGAACAAGCCTCTGATATTGTGGCTGATGTGATTAGGCCCTGTGATGGTGTCCCCTGAATAGATATGTGGACGCAGTTGGCAACGGGCTTTGTTGCAAGGATAGGTTCCTGGGTTAGTGGTTCTGTTGTGTGGTGTGTAGTTGTTGGTGAGTATTTGCTTCAGGCTGGGAGGCTGTCTGTAAGCAAGGAATGGCCTGTCTCCCAAGATCTGTGAGAGTGTTGGGTCATCCTTCAGGATACGTTGTAGATCCTTGATGATGCGTTGGAGGGGTTTTAGTTGGGGGCTGAAGGTGACTGCTAGTGGCGTTCTGTTATTTTCTTTGTTAGGCCTGTCCTGTAGTAGGTGACTTCTGGGAACTCTTCTGGCTCTATCAATCTGTTTCTTCACTTCCGCAGGTGGGTATTGTAGTTGTAAGAATGCTTGATAGAGATCTTGTAGGTGTTTGTCTCTGTCTGAGGGGTTGGAGCAAATGCGGTTGTATCGTAGAGCTTGGCTGTGGACAATGGATCGTGTGGTGTGGTCTGGATGAAAGCTGGAGGCATGTAGGTAAGTATAGCGGTCAGTATGTTTCCGGTATAGGGTGGTGTTTATGTGACCATCACTTATTAGCACCGTAGTGTCCAGGAAGTGGATCTCTTGTGTGGACTGGTCCAGGCTGAGGTTGATGGTGGGATGGAAATTGTTGAAATCATGGTGGAATTCCTCAAGGGCTTCTTTTCCATGGGTCCAGATGATGAAGATGTCATCAATGTAGCGCAAGTAGAGTAGGGGCGTTAGGAGACGAGAGCTGAGGAAGCATTGTTCTAAGTCAGGCATAAAAATGTTGGCATACTGTGGGGCCATGCGGGTACCCATAGCAGTGCCGCTGATTTGAAGGTATACATTGTCCCCAAATGTGAAATAGTTATGGGTGAGGATAAAGTCACAAAGTTCAGCCACCAGGTTTGCCATGACATTATCGGGGATACTGTTCCTGATGGCTTGTAGTCCATCTTTGTGTTGAATGTTGGTGTAGAGGGCTTCTACATCCATAGTGGCCAGGATGGTGTTTTCAGGAAGATCACCGATGGATTGTAGTTTCCTCAGGAAGTCAGTGGTGTCTCGAAGATAGCTGGGAGTGCTGGTAGCATAGGGCCTGAGGAGGGAGGAATCTACATAGCCAGACGATACTGCTGTCAGGGTGCCGATGCCTGAGATGATGGGGCGTCCAGCATTTCCAGGTTTATGGATCTTGGGTATCAGATAGAATACCCCAGGTCGGGGTTCCAGGCGTGTGTCTGTGCAGATTTCTTGTGCTTTTTCAGGGAGTTTCTTGAGCAAATGCTGTAGTTTCTTTTGGTAACCCTCAGTTTCTGTTTAAGTAGCCTAATGTTTGTGTAGTTTCCTTTTTTGAAGTTAAATGCTAGTGCGGTGGGTTTTTTTGGTATTTTCTTCCCTACAAGGATGTTAAATTTAATTACATTATGGTCGCTATTACTGAGGGGCTCAGCTCTAGTCACTTCTTGGACCAGATCCTGTGTGCCACGTAGGACTAAATCAAGAATTGCCTCTTCCCTTCCAGGTTCCAGGACTAGCTCGCTGCTCTAAGAAGCAGTGATTTATGGTGTCTAGAAATTTTATCTCTGCATCCCGTCATGAGGTGACATGTACCCAGTCAATATGGGGATAGCTGAAATCCCCCATTATTATTATTGGGTTTTCATGTGTGTGTTTTTGTAGCCTCTCTAATTTTTTTGAGCATTTCACAATCACCATCCTGGTCAGGTGGTCAGGAGTATATTCCTACTGCTTTATTCTTATTATTCAAGCATGGAATTTCTATCCATAGAGATTCTATGGTACAGTTTAACTTAAGATTTTTATTATATTTGACTCTCCGCTTTCTCTCACATATAGTGCCACTCCCCTACCAGCACAACCTACTCTCATTCCTATGTATTTTGTACCCTCTTATTACCGTGGCCCATTGACTATCATTGTGTGGCTAGTGAATTGGCACATGAAGGTAAGCCTCCCTCAGGTTGACTGATGAAAGCTAATCTCTCTGGCAAATCACCGCCAGTATCGAATTCAAGGTCTCCATCTTGAACCTGGTCCTCCTTATGAACTTGTTCAAGTGTTAAGTCCAACACCACTCTAGCCTCCCCGAATCTCTTGGGTACCAGAAATAAGATTGAGTAATGGCTGGAAAACATCTCCTCTGCCTCAGGAACTCTCTCTCTCTGTTATACCTATTTGCAAATGATTGTCTATGGCCTTCTGCATATTCTGCATCTTTTGAGGATAGTGGAGAAGGGAGAAAACGATGATTCGGACTCTGTGAAAAGTTTGCCATTCCTTTGTCGAGCCACATCCAGGACTGATCTATCCACCATTGAGAGAGGCCACTGGTCCTTGCATTTTAATATCCTCCCCTTCCCCCCCCCCGTCCCCTGGGAGGTGCTTGATGGACCTCTCCTGACTGCAGTCAGGGGTTACTTCTAGTGTTGGAATTTGCATTGAGGAAAGAAGATCTCTTCCCTTTCTGACTTAGACTTGTTTCATCAGCTTTTGTTGTAGCCTTGCTTTTTGTGCTTCGAGAAGTAGCCGTGAAAAGGATACTTTGGCCTGTAGTAAGGCTGGCTATTCCTTTTCTCACTCAGGCTTCTAAAAGGGCTGACTCACACCTGGTTAAAGCTGGCAGATAAATTTAGTCAGAAATAAGTGGTGGGCCAGGGGGCCCCTTGCCGCCTGCTTGTTCCTCCACCTCTGGGCTGCTCTCCCTTTGAGCCCTCTGAGGCTGACTCCATGAAACTTGGTTGACCCTCAGTGAGCAGGGTCCTGTTAGCCTGGCAGCTGTGGAATGGCTGACTGCAGCTTAAGTGGGGTCTGGTTAGCCTAGGCCTTTCCCCCGCCCCGCCCCCCTTTCCTGCCAACCTTTCTATTCCTCTGATTGCTCATGAAGTGTTCTGCCAGAGAGGCCTGCCCAGACATGCTACGCTCCAAGCTGCTGCTGCCAGGGACCTCCCTATCCGAAGGGGTTTCGAGCAACCCAGCTGCAGAGCCCCCCTGGGGCTAAACAGCCCCATACTGCTTTGAATCCTGCTTGGTTGTTTTGTTTCCTTGCTGCCTTCTGCCCGTCAGAGTTGGCAGCAACAAGGGCCGGGTTCAATATCTAGGGGATCCATTCCAATAACACAATGCAAACCGGCTCGAGCCCCCACCCAGTGACCTGGGACAAATATATACCACCCCCGCTGGGCGCCTCCAAGAGGCAATACTTCCCCTCTCGCAAGCACATAGTCTGAGTGTAGCAAAAAGCCTTTTAATAACAGAGAGAAACAATGTGGCATTATGTTGGGGAAACACCACCAACAGGATTCATAACACAACCCATGAGCAAAAAAAACCTACCCCAAGCAAATTGGGGCATGCCCCTTTCCCTTTGGTTCTTGAATCCAGCAACCCCAAATCACCCAAAGTCCCAAAAGTCCAGTGACCCAAAAGTCTCTGTCCCTGGTCAGGGCAGCCCCAGAGTTCGAAAGTTTATCTGCGGAGCTTTACCTCCCAACCTGGGTGGAGATGGGACGGGGGTAAGAGGCACCTTACATGATCTGAAGCTGACCGCCCCACAGCTCCATAGGCCTTCGCTCCACCAGCTGCCCCACGAATTCCTTCGTTTAGCTCCACTCCGCAGCCCACAAGTAGCTCCCACCATCCCACGAACTGCTCCACCAGCCTGTCCACAAGGCACTCCAGCCGTCCTGCAAACTGCTCCACACTACGTCTTCAGGCTCCCCCACTACTTAACACAACGCTCAGTGATTTCAGCTCTTAGTCAGTTCAGCTCTTTCGTGAATTCAGCTTGTAGTAGGGGAGCCTCAGTACTGGTGCACTGTTAGCCCAAAGTGAGCTCAGCGCCTGTAACTAGACTCCTAATGAAATCAAAATTAGCTCTGATATGCCACAGTGGAGAGAGGAGGAAGTGCAATTAGCATGTAAGGCCCTCACCAAGGGGCTCATGCCACCAAGTATTAATACTTGTCCCCAGCCTCTCTCAATTAACAGAGTTTTGCAACCCATGACCCTTGCCTAGCGAGTGCCACTTAGTTGATGGTGAGTCCCTCCATCATAACAAAAGACCAAGTACAGTTCCAAGCACAGTTCCCATGATAAGGGTAATAACAATTTATTCTTCCTGCCCCAATAACAGAGACACTGGGGATCCCACAGCAGCCAAAGTGACCATTTGGGCAGCTATGGCCTCATTCTAGGCGGGGTGGGTGTGCCTATGCAAATGAGATCAGCCCCTGAAGTTCTTTTCCACAACTTGCCACACCTCACCACCAGATGTCAGGGTGGAGCTCATCCTGACACTGCTTACACATGCATAATTCCTAACTTCCTAAGGGATCGAGACCGAACTGCCCAGCAAGGGGGTGGGGGGAGATGATGAGATCTGCGCTATGCAGGGACGCATGCCACAAGTGGTCTTCTGTGCCACTCCTTGCTCCATCTGTGGTGGATTCGGCCACTCTTGCTTATGGTTTTCCCACACCAGGCCACTGTCCTCTGGCACAAGCACCTCTGGTGGTTGGATGGCTCTCTTCTTTTTCCTATCATCCTTCGAGACAGCCACAGCCTGGTTGTGTGACTCCCCAAGGTGGGGAACTCATGTGGACCTGATGCCTGGGTCAGAGAAGGGGGCCAAAGCAAATCCTTCCCAGTCCCAGCAGATGAGAAGGCCGGAGTGCATAAGGTGCAAACCTCTCCTCCTGCACCTTCTGGCAGGGGAACAGAGTGGAAGGGACAGAGCCTTGGTCTCCTCTTTAGACCTTTCTCCGCCATCCAGCGGTGTGGGGTGCACTGTGATAACTCCAGACAGGAGAAACACAGCCTCTTAAGCCCCCCGCCCCTTTTTAGGGTGACCAATATGTCCAAATTAGACCAAATATTATCCCACATTACTAATTAATGTTCTGCCTATCGCAGTAAATGCTGGATTCCACTACCCTGCCAGTAGCTACCAGAGGCAGAACAAAACCAAGGGAGTGTCTGGAAGGTGGGGGCTAGTCTTTCATCAGCCATCCAGACAGCTTTGATTCTGTCCCCTACAGCTACAGACAGGCAATGACCCCCGCTGAGGACCTGTGGCTCTGACCCTGAGAGAGAATTTGAAAATAATTATTTTTTCCTGTTCATTGTAGCATTTGCCCTTTTGCAAATGTCAATTCCCCCTCTGCTGCCCCATCCCTGTATTTCCAAGGGAGCACAGAGTCCGTTTGGATGATGACTGTTTAGTTAACAACAACTCACATTGCTTTTAGGGCCTGATTTCTTTCAGAAGTGCTGAACCCCCACAATGCCTGGCTGAAGTCAGTGGCTCTCCTGTGAACCTCCGTCCTTTTTGCCTTTATGAGGCATGAAATATATTGTGTCTGCTCTTCATTGGAACAACATCCATTTGCACCACCTGAGGATCTGGCCTATTCTTTCTTTTGGCCCAGCCTCATCGATTAGTGCCCCACACAATTCTCTGTTGCTAGCTCATTGCCCCTGCAGAAGCACAAAACATGGGGCTATTGTAGGGTCTGCAGAACTGGTAATTTGTGTATATTGTTTAGCCTTGGCAGCAATGTGTTAGACCAGGGGTTCTCAAACTTCATTGCACTGTGACCCACCTCTGACAATAAAAATTACTGCAGGACCCCAGGAGGGGGGACCAAAGTCTGAGCCTGCCCCAGTCTCACCGCCCCATGGTGGGGGGGCCTGCAACCTGAGTCCCACGACCCATGGCCAAAGCTGAAGCCCTCGGGCATTGGCTTCAGCCACAGGCAGTTGGGCTCAGGCTTCAGCTTCAGCCCCAGGCCCCAGCAAGTCTAAACCAGTCCTGGTGACCCTGTTAAAACAGCGTTGCGACCCACTTTGGGAACCGCTGTATTAGATTATAATACATTCTTGACAGGTCAGAAATTGAGTTTAAGGACTTGACATTGACTCTTTAAGGTATTTACCACCTACATTTTTGTGTGTGTATTTCTGCTCTCAGGGCAATGTCTGCTGTGTGGCTACATGTTGGACAATGTGGCAATCAGATTGGCGAGGAGTGGTGGCAGATCCTAACCAGTGAGAAGGTGCCGCATGCAGAGGCTGACAGGTATGGTAACTCTGCAGTTCTAAGGAGGAAACCAGTTTTAAGCTACTCATGAGCCTATGCCTGCTAGTACTTGGAGTCAAATGAGTTAATTGATCCATCCCTGCTCTTAACAGAGGGTAATCTTAGGAGTTCTGCACTCTCTGTGCAACTGGCAGTCCTATCACAAGGCCGCATGCACCCTTGCGGAGTGCTCCTAGCTTTATATTTCTGATAACAGTAAGATCATTGTTCTAGTTCACTTTCCACAGACCATTTTAAATACCAGAATGCTGCAAGGTGGGGCAGAGGGATTAATGCTGTTGATCAAAACCTTCCCTTGCTGGCCTCCGATCAAAGGCAGGTATTCCCCCTGCCAGCATGTTTGAGCCGAAGGAAGGGTATGTAAAACTCTGGGTTTAGAGTCCAAATTCCAATATAAATATGAACAAATGTAACTGTTTCTACCCTTGGATGGAAGTACCCCTGGAACTGCTCTAAGTACTCCTGGGAGAATTCTGTGCCACTGTGCATGTGCAGAATTTATGTCACCCGCAGAATTCTTTGCTTCCCCACAGAAAAATGACTTTCTGATGGGGAAGCAAAGGGGAGCCACAAGAGCGGTCATGCAGACCTCCCCAGCAGTATGTTTTGGGTGCCCAGGGAAGCTGGCAGAGAGGTAAATCACGGTGGGGCAGGGGGCGGGACTGGGAAAGACCTAGCTGGTGGCTCCTATCCCACTCCAGGCTCAGCTGCTAGTCCCAGCTGGGCTGGGGAGAATAGGACTTCCTCTTCCCCTGCACGGCATCCAGGGCCAGGTTAGACCCACCCCCAGATTTCTCCCCAAGCTGCAGGAAGCTCTGCAAACTCCTCCCCCACCCCAGTTTCCTACACCCATCACTCCTCAGCTGCAGTGGGAGGTATCCCTGTACAGGGAGCTGTACCCCCATCCACCCAACTCCCATGCATCCAGTCCCGTCATACCCAGACTCTTCCACCAAGCCTCAGCCCTCTGCACTCAGAACCCCCCCACCATGAGCCCCACTCCCCCTACATTTCAACCACCCTGACAAGGCACCCTCACCTGGATCCCCACCCCACCGACCCCCAACCAGCTGCACCTGGATCCCCAACCCACTGAGCCTCCCTCCCCCAGCATCTGGACCCCACACTGAGCTCCCACACACCCAGACCCCCCTGCCAAGCTCTATCCCCCTCACACCCAGACCATCTCCCACTGAGCCCCAACCACCTTCACCAGGACCCCCTGCAGAGTCCCATTTCCATTGCATCCAGAACCCCCCATCAAGGCCCTGTGCATCCAGATCACCCCCACACCCGGATCCCCCACTGAGCTGCCCACACCCAGATTGCCCCACACAGTACCCTCTCAACCCAAACCTGGATCCAGCACACTAAGCCCCTCCACACTTGGATCCTGCCTTGCTGAGCCTGTCTGCCCACACCTGGTACAACTGGCAAGGAGGGGTAGGGGCCTGGGGTGTTTCTGGGGCAGGCCCAGTCCTTGTGCTGTGTCATGGTTGGGTGTAGCCTCACCACTGAGTCCATGTCCCAGGGCGGGAGCTGTACCGTGATCTCTCACCTCTGTGTAGCCAGTGGCCGGTGCTCCCCAATGCCATGCTGGAGCCTAAATATTTATTTGACAAATAAAATTTGCAGAACTTTGCAGAATTTTTATTTTTTTGGTGCAGAATTTTTAATTGTTTGGCACAGAATGCCCTCAGGAGTAACTGAGAAGTAACAGCTACCTAGAAAAGAGAAATGGAGAAGATAGAGTAGGTCATCCAGCCCATCTTCCCAGGGCAGGGCAGGACTGTTCCCTGAGTTCAGAAAGGATTTGCTGTGGGGATCAGAGTTGTTGGGAGTCCACTTGCAGTGTATTTACCAAGTCACCTTCAGGAATGGACGCTCTTGAACTCCTGTGCTGAGCACCCTGCTAGGTGGAGTCCAGATCAGGTTTCAGGGAAGAGGGCTCCCCATACACACAGCTCGTGTCCTTTTCAGATATCCGTTTTGCTCCCCCGATGGAAAGCTAAGTGCTATCTGCGTGGACAGTGAACCCAAAGTGGTGAGGAAGCTGCAGAAACGAGTCAGGAGAGGGTAAGAGAACAGTGGCTTGTCTCATTCGTTTGAAACCCAGGCTGAAGTCCCAGCGCACGGCTGCCCTGGTACTAGGTGCCATATACAATAATTAACTGGTACACTAAATAAATCAAATCAGTAGTCCCTGGTGCAATACCTCCCAGTGCGCTGACTGCACGGGCTTACTCCTCCCTGGTCTTTCCTGCCCCCTATAGGATTATGTGTGCCTGGTGGGAGCATAGAGGTTGCAAGGAGCTGGGTTGCATCTTGCGTACACATACATACACACACACACCCCCCTCGTACATCCCTGGGGCAAGGGGCCGAGAGAAGTCTAGGCCTCTGTTTGCTTCCCCCTGCCTCCCAAGAGAATCTTCTAGACTTCCCCTTGTCAAGTTGGTAAAACTGCTCAAGAGTCGTGTGTGAAAGGCTCAGTGTGATTGTCCTCCGCACAGACTAGATCCTAACTCCTCTCCCAGCTCTTTCAGGGAGACCAATCTTATCGTGGGGAAGCAAGGAAGAGGCAACTGGGCTTATGGTAAGAGTCCATCTTTCAGTTCCCCCTCGCTGAAATGTTTCTGGGTGTGGAAGAAGTCCATCAAGGTTTGAAAAAAATACGTATCTGCAGTGCAGCTCTGAGCCACCTGCTTCCTAAGGCAGCTCCTCCCTCACGCCTGCGGCTGCGACATACATGTGCCATTGTGCTCTGCTGGAAGCAATGGCAAGGCAAGCTGCTCCTCTCTCGTTATAACTGATCAGATTCGGCTGCTGGTGTGCAAGACCACAGCCTATCAGTCTTGTCTCGCTGCTTCCATGTACTCCCATGTCCACCTGTCTGTGTCAATCTCCTGTCTTGTACTTCAGTTGTGAGCTCCTTTTGTCAGGGACTGTCGTCTTGTTCGGTTTGTATGGTGCCTACCACAATGGGGTCTTGGTCCATGACTGGCGTTCCTACATGTTATGATGATTTAGTTGGGGATCGGTCCTGCTTTGAGCAGGGGTTTGGACTAGATGACCTCCTGAGGTTCCTTCCAACCCTGATATTCTATTATAAGGCTGTAAAAACCTTAATACTACTGCTAGCTAATGGAAATGCTCCTTTGGCTCTCTGATAAAATGACAGTCAGCCCACATCCTCCATCAGCAAAACAAGACGAGTAAGATATTCAGTGGATAGCAATTAGCACTGCTCCAGTGATGTCCCAATGTCTGTTACTAGGACGTCTTTTTCCTTAGTTTGTATTCGCCAGCACGTAGCGCTGTTTGGCTTTAATAAGGTCACAGATCCACAAGGTCCAGTCTAGGCCCCAGCCTGTGACTTCCAGGACTCCAAAACTGGGCCTTCAGGTGCCAGCCAACCATGTCTGTCTCCATGGCTCCCTCCAGCAAAGCCAGACTCCAGCAGCGGGCTTGCCCTGTTCCCCTTCCATGCTCCCAGTGAGTATTTGCAGGGACATCAGGCAGCCTTTTCAGAACCAGGTAACAGTGTGTTAGTCACCTGGCCTACAGAATCTGAAAGTCCTTAGGTCAGCCTAGAGAAGCTAAGGCAGCATCAGGGCTCTTCCAGGCAAGCTGCTGCAAAATCCATTTTGGCCCTGTCTCTTTCTCTCTGTTTTGTCTCCGTTTCCGACTGTGCATGCGGTATCTCTGTGAGCTCAGCTTTTTACGTGGTCACCTGACACCGTTTTCCCCCTTTGTTCTCCCTCTTGTGTGTGTGTGTATGGGGGGGGGGGGGCTTTGCTCTGCTTCTTGTGGGGATGCACGGGGGGAGAATCTGCTTCTTCTTGGCTGTGGTCGCGAAGTGTGATTGTCCTGGCTGTTGGATCCTCCATTCACCCTTTGGATCCTCCATTCACCTGTGCCGATTTTGTTCCGTTTGTTATGACTCTGGTTTCCAACCAGGCTGCTCAGACAACCCTTCATCCCTTCCTTTTACACTCAGTGCATGGCAGTGCAAAGCCCAGAGGGAAACCGAGGCGCACACAGGCATCAAAAATATCTCAACATGCCCACATCCATCACAAACAGTAATAAAAAGGCCTTTTTCAGCCCACAGACAAAGCAGCCCTTCCTCTCCCTCCTTGGAGGTTGCTTCTCCTCTCTAGCCCATAATTTATAGAGCTGTGTTTTGGTTTTTTTTTGAATTGCAAGCCTCCTTACTGGGCTTTCAGGCCCCTTGCCCCACCCACCTCCACCTACAGATACGCAGTCAAAGCTAGCCCCTTCCCTGCTCGTGTTCCAGTAGTTCCTCTGCATCCTGATACTGGCAGACCTGTGTTTTGGGAGGGACAGTCTTCTGTTCTGCCCCTGGAGCGGCCTGGCCACGGTAGAGCAGATGCTCTTGATGCGTGCACACAGGATCTGGATTCACCACGCTAGGAGGTAGCTGGAGCTCAGCCTCCTGAGCGTGTTGAAATAAATCCATCCACTCGCACTGAGTGTTGCTTGGTGCATGGCAATAGGGGTGGGAGGCCAGGGTGGTTTTAGGTTCCCCTGATCCTGGGGCCAGTGCACCCCAGTGTGTAAACTCCTGGTGTAGCCTGAAGTGGTGTGTTTGCACTGTCTGGCCTTCACTCATCCTGCACTGGAAGCAGCTGTTGCTCTGCTGAGATTAGTTTAGACACAGTGACACGCACAAGGATTCAGATATAGACGATATGCCCTTAATGCAGAGATGAATGAGGTGTTGAATCATTAAAAAAAATCCTTACGTCGCGTGACCCCAGAAGCTGTCTGAGCACTGATGGCTGAGGTGAGCTCACCTTGGCCTCTAAATGGTTTAATGTTGACAGGATACCATGGCCTGCACTCAGCCAGCGAGAAGAACCTCCTAGAAAGGATGATGGAGAGGCTGCGGAAGGAGGTCGAGCGCAGAGACTGTTACTGTGGGACGGTGCTTTTCCATAGCCTCGGCGGCGGTACAGGAGCTGGTGTGTAGGGACTTTGCCCTTGCAATTGGTTTTATGTGGAAGGTGCTTGGATACTTCATGGATGGAGGGCTAGGTAGATGCTGTGATGGGAAAACAAGAGAACTAATTTTTTTCAGTAGGTCCTCCCAGGTTATTTCACATTTCCCTCCATCTGCACCATACAAACTTCCTTCCAACCAGAAGCCTGCTTTACACAGGTGCAATCCAGGGGAGATGGCAGGTAACTGTCCAACAAATTGAGCTGGATTACATTTGCCGTCACATTTTCACTGTTACTCTTGTGGTGTTTCATTGTTACTTGCAGCGTATTTGGTACTCTGTACCTTTTGTGTAAGTGGTTTTCCAAAGGACTCTGACCTACAAAGCAATCCCCAACACTACAAGCTGATGCTGCATATGTGCATCTAAGGTTGTAGAAGAAAAATGGTATTAATTAAAATGCATAATTTGAGAAATATTAGGTAAACCCGAACAATTAGGCAAGCCCTTGTGGGGGCAGAGTTAAGGTTGTACATGCAACTGTCCCTTCCTGGATGTTGAGTGTTTAACAGGCAACGTTAACATTTTTAACATAGTTTATTGATGGAATTTAAGGTTTTTTTATTTACAGAAAAAGGATAGGAAAAAAAAATCTATACTATGGAGATACTTGGTTAGAAACCCTCAGGAGGGTCTAATCTCCTCATGAGGTCCTATGTAGCCTTTGCAAGAGGTGCAGTGAAGAAGGCAGGAACTCCGATAGAGCCTGCCTCATTTGCTGAGGGCTTTCACTACATTCCCCCCCCGCCCCCCGCCCCCCACAGCTCAGTGAGTTTGACATTTGTTTGTGGCTTAATCTGCCTCAGCAGAACACCTTGTGAGATCAGCTAGAGGATGTTTCAAGAATTTTTTTTTATAATGAGGAAAGTATATTTTTCCCCACTCTCCTCTCACTCAAAAGTGGCTCAATCATTATTGGTCAAACTTGCCAGAAAAATTCACTGCCAGGAAGAGAACAATTCTGGAAGATTTCAGCAGGAAAGGTGAAAGTTCTATTTATACCCCCCCCCCAACTGAAAACAGGAAGTTAGAATGGAAAAGCTTACGCCACCTTAACTGTAACAGTTGCTACTATCCTAATACACAGTCAGCTCTTAACTAGCACCATGCAGTGAGCACCTCCTTGTGGCCACCGGTGGGTGTATTATTTCTGTTATTGTTGCACATAGAGATCCTACTCCAAATCTGGGCCTGTTGGGTGAGGCACTGTGCATACTCTTACCGAGAGACAGTCCCTGACCCCCAACAGCTTACAGTCCAAACAGACAAGGCAAATGAAGGATGGGCAGGGAAACCGAGGCACAGAAAGCTGAATTGACTTGCTTGAGGTCACACAGCGGGTTAGTGGCTGAGCTGGGACTAGCATCCAGGTTTCCTGGCTTCCTGTTCCCATTGGAACACACTGCCTCTCAGGCACGTACGGACAAGACCAGCATGGCGATTGCCAGAGCTCTGTGCGCTAGGCCAGGCCGATCATGTCTATGAACAGGCTTGGGGGCTTTTTTCCACGTAGGCCTCAGTTCCCGGCTGTGTGAAGCGATCCAAGACGAGTACGCCCTGGGTCAGATCCTGTCAGTGACGGTAGCCCCTCACCAGGCTGGCAAGAGCCCTCTGCAGCACTACGACGCCTTGCTGTGCCTTTCGTGGCTCCAGAGGTACGTTCCTGGGGGCTGTGGGAGTTGGGCAGTGACAACAGGTCAGCAGCACATCGTGATGCTACGCGCCGGACGCTGATCACCATTCACTAAGGTGGCTCTTGTGGAGTGGTGGTTCCCACAGTGTGGAGCAAAGGCCTGCTCCCTGCTCCCAAAGAGCTCGCTGTCTGAGAAATACAGAATATAAAACCTATTGCCTAGTGGGCAGCTATGGAATAACCTACACTAAGTTACTCTGCTTTTCCTGGCAGGTGCTCTTGATGACGGGATGTCACGGCTGGGCTGTCTGACCTAGGGGGTGAAGCAGCAGGTGGGAGCCAGCAGGCAGGCTGGGTCTGGATACCAGGAGATCAGAGTCTGAGATGGGCCAGAGGGCATGCTGGGAGTGAGGGTTAGGGAACCAGGAGGTCAGAGTCAGGCAGCAGGAACCGGTAGTGCAGGGCAGGCAGTCCGTCCTCAGCAGGGAAAACCCAGCTACACAGACAACTTCCTGTTTCTCTGCTTGGTTAAATAGAAGCAGGGGACCAATCAGGACCCGCAGGGTTTTACCAGTCAGAGCCCAGCCTGGGAGTCCTCTGCCAAAGTTGAGCTTCAAGTTGTGGCAACTCCTAGCAGATCACGGGGTGGTAGGTTGGAACGTACTGGCTTCTAAGAGCCCTGTGGCTGGGGGTTCGAGACCTGCAGCCCCTGCTGCTGGAGTTACTGGTACAATTAGGATATCGAGCAAGTGAAACCTGACTGGGCGAGGGAAGTTTTGGCAGAACTACTGAGATTGGGGGGAAGGTCGCAGGTGTAAGACGCTGGCCTGGCATTTAGTGGAGCTGGGTTCAGTTCCCCCATCTCCTACGAACTGCTTGGGTGGCCTTGGGCAAGACACGTCATCTCAATCACGCCACCTTTCCCCATCCCTTGGTCCTGCCTCTTTAGCTTTCAAGCAGGGGCTGTCTCTGGCTGTGTCTGTTCAGTGCCTAGCACAGCGAGGCCCCAATTTTGGCTAGACCCTGTAAGCACGCCGCTCATACAAGTGAATGGGGCTTCGCTCCCACGGCCACCTGATGTGCCTCCGGAACGAGCTGTGAGGACTTGCTCGGTCCTGGCCCAGGCAGAAGTCCCACTAACTTCCGTGGGATTCCTGCCTAAGGGCTTGTGGCAGAGACCCCGAACTCCAAAGGGACCGTGACTCCATTTTATGTCTGTCTAGGCACGGTGACGGCGTCCTCCTGTTCCAGAACGATGCCGTGCTGAGGAGGATAGCAGCTCTCCTTGCGAGGAAAGAGCCAGTGTCTGACATGCTGCCCCAGGTCTCCCTCTCCGCCATGAACACCTACGTTGCTTCCTGCCTTGCTGGGCTGCTTTACCCTCTCAAGGCTTTCACCATAGGAAGGTGAACCGAGCACAGATATTTGTCTTCTTTCCAACCCCTGTTGGTGCTCTGCAGATGACGCTAGATGTACTGCAGTCCTCAGCTGGTAGAAATTGGCATAACTCTATCAGTTACAAGCAAACTATGCCAGTAGTCACCATCTGAGGATCTGGCCCATGAAATCTAGTCCATAGAAAGCTTTAGGCGAATCCTTTGGCATGGAGGCAAAAACTGCTAAGTGCAGTCAAAATATTCCCAGTGTGGGAACGGAGGGACCAAGGGAGCAGAGATAAATGAACATCGAAAGCAACAGCAGTATGCATGAGTCCTGAACATCCAAAGACCTTATTATTAAACTCAGCCATAGCTAACTGGATATTACAGAATAACTAGCCTGCAACACTCTCCCTGGAAACCAAGAAGCCAGCAGAGGCTAGCAAGATTGTCCGTGTCTGAGTGGGGCATGAAAGAGGTTCTGAGAGATAAGGCTGCACTACTCAGTAGCTGCTTAAGTATCACCGTGGTGGTGGTAGATGACTGTACGTCTCTCCCTTGCTTTTCAGTGGGATCAGCATGGGGATGGAACCCTGGGAGCTGCTGAGGTCTGTCTGCCCCATGCCGACTATGAAATTCCTTCACATTCCTCAAGCCTGCAAGAGGTAGGACTGGGGCCTGTCCCACCACTTGAACAGAGATTCTGAGCCTCTCAGATGAGTCTCATATTCTCACTCTACTTGTCCAGGTCAGTCCGTAGCCCAGCAGCTAGTTTAAGAGACCAATACAAGACTCCTGTGGAGTCTTAAAATGTGGCCCACCATCAGGTTTAAGTACAGACGCCCGCACAGTGGATTTAAGCAGAGCCCGTGATGCTCTGAAACTCCTGTGACTGGCCAGGGGCAGCTTGTGATGGGCCATTTGCAGGAGGGAGATTGTAAGTGGCTCGTTGACTAACACACTGCACAGTCCTCCAGAAGATGAAAAGTTCATGTTGCTGCTGCCCCCAGAGGCCGTCTCCATTTTATCACAAGTCTTGCGATAGCTGGTGTTTCTCTTAAAGCCCCCCCCCGCGCTCCCGCTGGAAACATGTAGTTGTATGAGACTCTCCGTTTTCGGCTTGGAAATGGTAAATTTCTAGACCTCATGGTTCCGGAGAAAAGTCTGGAAATATGACCCGAATGGGCTCAGAAAGAGCAGGCAAAGAAAAAGCCAACATTGATTATTTGTGTAGCTTTAAATTCATGAGATTAAAAATAACTCAGGATTTTTTCTCCAGGAGCTTGATGGCTTCTCTACACGTACAGCGGGGCAGCATAATAAAACCACCTCTGCGAGAGGCAGTAGCTATGGCGAGGGGAGAGCTTTTGAGTACTGTCCACACCAGCGCTTATGTCGCTGTAACTTGTGTTGCTCGGGGGGCGGCGGGTATTCACACCCCTGAGCTATGTAAGTTCTGCCGCCATACGCTGTAGTGTAGACATAGTCTGACTCCCCACTCACTTGGGGCTGGCGAGACTGCAGATGCACCGCTGCCCTGCTAATACAGCCTGGCAGAAAATGCCTTTCACCAGTCAGGGAATGAAAGCGGCAATGATTTGACCCTGACCCTCCCTCACCCTGTCGTTGTCAATGACATGTGGGGGTCTGCTTGTTGTCCCCATGTCATTTTAGTGAGGTCAAAGCTGAGTGGGGTCCCATTTAATTTCTAATGGGCTTGGGCCACTTTTATCTCCCCTTTGTTTGGAAATTAAATGCAAAAACTGAAGTTCTTCTTCGCGTGATTACACAGGTGCATTCCACCCTTGGTGTCTGCGCACCCAGCACACGGCCATTGGAAACGTTTCCGCCTCCGTGGTACCTGTTGGGTGGCTTGCTTGATTGTGCGAGAGGGGACTGAGACCCATCCAATGTGGGAGCGTTCCCATTGCTGCACTCCCTGATGCTTTGGTGTTACCGTAACATTGCACTGATGCAGCTGTTTGTGCTTTTTTCCTTGGACTTACCTTAGTCAAACTAAGCCCAGGCTCTGCCCCCTAGTTTTTAGTGAAACAGACATGTTAGTTTTCGCCGTAGCTCCTGGTGAATTTGGTTTGTTTCTCATTTCCCAGGGGGACAGTATTTTGGGACAGCCTGGCATCGTCCGTTGTGCATTCGTTGCCGCGTGCGTCTCACGCAGGACGGCCCGTATCCTTTCTCCACAAGCGCTGCGTCTTCCAAATGTGCCTGAACTGGGGACTCGGGTGGAGGAAGGGGAGAGAACATCAACCAGATAGACAAGTTCCCCTTTACCTGCCTCTGACTTGAGCCAAAGGGCCCTTGCAAAGCCCTGTAGGAGTGTTCTATGCACCTTGGCTGGGGCTGGGAGAAAAGAGAAAGCGAAACCAGTTGTCTTCTAGTTTATTCCTTGCAACCTTCAAGCTGAGATTCAGGGTCATCAAGATTACACATTCCAAAACTTCCCAGCTAACTACAGGGACGTCCCCTACCTACCTCTGTTCATCTGCCTTGAAATACATTTGGAAACGTCTAGATTTAAATGCAGTCCAGGATGGGACCTCTGGGCACCCAGAAGTTTGCCTGTGGGACTGGTCTCTTTAAAAATCTGATCTGCTGAGAAGATAGAGGTGTGAGCTTGTCCCTCCCATGCCTATTGTCTGTATTATGGGTACCAGCTAGAGCAGTGGTTCTCAAACTGTGTCGGGACCCCAAAGTGCATCGCGACCCAATTTTAATGGGGTCACCAAGGGCTGGTATTAGCCTTGCTGGGCCCCAGGGACGAAGCCCGAGCCCCACTGCCTGGGGCCAAAGCCCAGGCCTTCAGCTCTGAGTGTGTGGGGGGCTCAGGTTACAGCCCCCCCATCTAGGGCTGAATTCCTTGGGATTCGGTGTTGGCCCCCCTGCCAAGAGCAGTGGGGCTCTGGCTTTGACCCTGGCCCCCATGCCTGAGGCTCAGGTTTTGGTCCCCCCTCATGGTGTCATGTAGCAATTTTTGTTGTCAGAAGGGGGTCATGGTGCAATGAAGTTTGAGAACCCCTAAGCTAGAGGGCTCCAGCCAAGGCTGGGGACCTGTTGTGCCAGGCGCTGTACAGACACCTAGCAGGTCCTGAGAAGCTGAGAGTCTAGCCGGTCAAGCCGGATGGAAAGGAGTGTTATTGTCCCCATCGTACAGATGGTGATATGGACACAGCCTTCACCCCTGCCACTGGAGAGGGATCCTCTAAAGCCTTTATAAAACCTTAAAGGTCCCCCACTATTCTTCCCTCTGTTATAACTTCCGTGCCACCACCTCCTTCAAGGCCTCAGGTCCCTGCTGTCACCTGTCCATCAGCAGGGCGTGAGCAGGAAGCCCTGGCCCATGCTTTGGAGTTTGCAGTACTGTTCCTCACTAAGCCCACATGTCAGGGTCACTGCAGTGGTGTGAGCTACTCCCTCGCCTCCTCTGCCACTTGCCAACCTCTGCTGGCCCAAGGAGAGGAGATGGGGTACATTCACCGACCTGCCTTGCAGCTTTTACACAGTGTCCCAGAGAGAGGTCCATCTGTCAGGGAAGGGTGATGGAATGCTGCATGATGCAGGGGTTGGATCTGTTCAGGCTGTCTGGGATATTTACTGCAGTAGCGTCTAGGCCCCAAGCACAGCCACTTAGACAGGAGTTGAAATCTGACCCCCACGGAGTTCCTGAACTAGATTTGAGAAGAATACGTCCTAGCTTTGATACAGCACTGTTCATCCATCCATCTCAAGCCCTTAACAAGGGAGGCCAGTATCATCATCCCCATTATATAGCGGGGGAAACTGAGGCACAGAAATGGGAAAGTGACTTGCCCAAGGTCACCAGCAGAGCCAGGAATAGAACCCTGGTCTCCTGAGTCCTAGTCCACTGCTCTAGCCAGTAGGCCATGAGTCCATTGACTTCCCTGCCCTATACAACTAGATTTGTGATCGAAATGTCCAGCAGATTCAAATCCCAGCCTTGGCAACTCTAGGGTGGGAAACGTTCAAGCCGGGAAAGGAGAATTCTTCCCCACTGGCTGGGGGAAAGCTCTGAAGGTCATTCCTGGATCTGCTTTGCCCTTTGTCCTTAGCTTGCCTTGTTTGCAGCATTATAGCACCTCTGTGCTCGCTGTAGCCCACAGCTACCGACAGGACACCTTTCTTCTGTCCCGTGACTCGGTGCTAAGGAAGTTGAAGCAAGCCTACCGCTGTGTTCCTTGGAATCCCTTCCCTCTCACCTGCTGGACAGGTCAGTCTCGCTGGGCCCTCTTCTGTGCATATTGCTGCTGGGGATATGGGACAGGCTGACAAATGCAGCCAGTCTGCAAAGGTCAGACCAGAGTGTGTCACATTCCTTGTGCTCAAGAGAGGTTTTCTTTGCTTTGGAGAAAAGGTCACAGGCTGGGGAAGCGTCTGAAAACCTGCATAGACATCACCAAGTCCACTGAACTAACTGCTGGTCTTGTCTAAGAACTTGCATCTCACCCACCGCCGTAGCATCTGAGCCCCTCAGAAACTCACTTTCATTTATCCTGACAGATGCATAACGAAGGACCGTTCTTCTCCATTTTACAGAAAGGGAAGGGAGCCCCAGAGAGATTAAGGGACTTGCCCAAGGTCTGACAGGAAGTCTGTGGCAGAGCCAGAAACTGGGCCCAGGTCTCCTGATTCCCAGGCCTTAACCCCAAGACCATCCTTTCTATTGGTACATGAGGAACCAATTCAAGCCTGGTGGAAGCAGCAGCATTGACTTCAGTGGAGCTGCCTCCACGTACCCCAGGACTGAATTCAGCTCGAGGTCATTGTGGGTTTGTCTGCACAGCAACTAGACACCTGCGGCTGGCCCACTGCGGTGGAGACATACCCTGAGAATCTCTACTGTGCCCAGCCTAGCTGGGTGGAAGGCTGGGGGGGCTTTGTTGGAAGGCAGAATGTAAATGAGCCAAGCTGGAGTTAACATCCCTACTTGTTCTAAGGGAGTCAGGGGCTATTTGATCCTTGAGGACTGGCCAGTGTCCAAGTGGCTAGAAGCCAGCCCGGGGAAGCAGGTTTCAGCAGGGGCTCAGACGAAGGGCAGTGGGAGGACGCTGGCAGTGAGGGAAAGGGTCCCTGCAGGTGGAAGGGTGGAGGTGAGGGATAGAGACGTGGGAGAGCTCTGATTTGGTGGGGAGGGAGGGGGCAGCGAGTGAGATGGGGTGGGCAATATAGGGTCGGAGCGAGCTGAGGCAGGAAGGAGAAGCGGAATATTGCTTTGTCTACACTACAGCGTTAGGTCGATACAAGGCAGCTTACATCAACCTAACTCTGTAAGAATCTACACTCAAATGTCACTCCCGCCGCCGTAACTCGCCCACTACGCTGACTTAACTCCACCTCTGCAAGAGGTGTAGCGCTTTGGTCATTGTAGTTAGGTTGACACAGTGTCACTTTAGATCAGTGGTCTCCAACCTTTTTACGTCCAATTTCACTTTTTGAATTTAAGATCTAGCCCGCCCCTTCCCCAAAGCCCCGCCCCGCTCACTCCACCCCCTCCTCTCTCCCTCGCTTGCTCTCCCGCATCCTCACTCACTTTCACTGGGCTGGGGCAGGGGGTTGGGGTTCAGGAGGGGAATTGGGGTGCTGGCTCCAGGGGGGGGCTCAGGGCTGGGGGCTGGGGTGCAACCTCACGCTGGGCAGCACTTACCTCGATGGGCAGCTCAGCAAGGCTAAGACAGGCTCCCTGTATGCCGCGACCCCATGCCACTCCTAGAAGGGGCCAACATGGGGGGTTGGGGGCACATGCGCCGTGCGCTGCCCCTCTCTGCAGGCACTGCCCCCAAAGCTCCCATTGGCCACAGTTCCCCATTCCCAGCCAATGGGAGCTGCGGGGGTGGTGCCTGCCCGCCACTGCTCTAGATATGGTGTTGCTTACCATCCCGTTGTGGCTTTTCAGAAGCCGTCCTGCAGTGCCCCACGCTGACCGTCAAATTGGAGCAAGTCTCCTGGGGAGGATGTGCCCCGGGCCGACACAAGGAGCATAGAGTGGACATGCAAAAGCGATTTCATTACTGCAGGTGGTCGTACAGAAACATAACTTCAGTCAACTTCATTCTGTAGTGCAGACTTGCCCTCAGATTCCTTGGGAGTCTCTCAGTGTAGTTCACGGCCACTCAATCCACGCATCCTTGGGGCTTGAAGAGTTAATAGCCATGAGTGGCTCAGGCCTTTGTTTTATGGCTCAGCAGGAAGGGATCTCTAGCTGCCTGGTGCCCCCAGCACTGTGCTGAAGCACTGATCATGACTGACCCAGAGAGCAGTGTCACCAGCACCTCCCCTCCAACTCTTCCCGCCGACGCCAGAGCTGGGGGGAAGCTGGGCTCTCTAGTTCATTCTGTAGCTTCCCCAAGAACGTGGGGACTCCAGATCCTTGGTTCATTCCATAGTGAGGTGCTCGGGAGAGGCTGACAGAACTAGTTGGTGCTGCTGGCTTTGTGGGAGCTTTTGTCCCATAACTGTAAGGCAGCCCAGGCCTGGCCGCAGCACCCTCGCTAGTCCAGTCCAGGGACCCTGCTGAGTGGAGACACCAGGAGCACTGTCAAGTCACCCACATTTGGAGGGAGGTGACCTCAAATTCATTGGCTCACCCTCAAACCTCCTCATTTAGAACTTGCATAAGCCCCTCGCACCCAAATGATGCAGTTGTGAGAGGGATTGGAAGGGAGAAATGAAGGAAAGAGGGGACAGTGGGAAGAGATTGGGGCAAAATGGGAAAGGAGGGAGAAAAGGCAGCAAAACTGAAAGCAAAAACAGGTAGGAGCTGCAGTGACCCTTATGGAGGAAGGCTCCTTCCTTCTGACTCAGCTGTTTGCCTGCCAAAAACCGATGGACAAAGGCAGACCCAGCAGCAGGGACTACAGCTGCAGAAACCTCTGAATCCGTGTATTCATTATTAGTAGTGTTACCGTAGCCTCTGGTTACGGACCAGGAGCCCATTGTGCTAGGGGCTGTACAAACACAGACCAACCCTCAGTGTGATGCTGGGAAGAGCCAGCAGGGAAATGCACACTTTTTACATAGAAGTAGGGTCATTAGGCTTTTATTTGTAATATTTCATATAGACACAAAAAGCAGTAACTCCAGGTTAAGGGAGAGAACGGAAAGCTGCACACACCTTTGCCTTGTTACGTTAGCCAAGCATGTGAAACAGGCCCAGCACAATCAATTCCCCGGTCAATACACTTCTTGAGGCCCTTGTCCAATAGCGACTGAGGAGCAGTGAGTAGAGGCTAAAACCACTGGTGTGTTCATGCTGAGTTTCCTCTTGGACTGTCCTCGACTCTGAGATGGTGCTAGGGGCCAGTGAGGATCTCCCCTGCTTTACACACGTTAATGAAGCAACACACCACTCCAACGAGGGAAGTATGATCTCCCCTTTAATGAGAGGGAGGTAGAGGAGTGGCTCGTACCCGGTCACGTGGTGGCTGTTTACTTCAGGGGCGCGGGATAAGGCCTTGTAAGATTTCACATGTGCGTATTATTGGAAATGAGGCTCTTGTATAATTCCGCTCTGCACTTTGCAGCAAGACCAGCGTTATGAAGAGTTCTCACCTGCACAGTGGTAGACCGGAACTGTAGTTTAGCTAGGCTAGGTGTTTAGAATGCAGAGGGCTTTCCCCCTCCGGGAATGAGGGAGGTGCCATATGTCCCTTTTAACCCTTTCCGGGTGGGAGAAGATCTCTCGGGAACACGTAGCTTGTGAAGGGTTAATACGTCCGGGTGAAGAGATGACTTTCCGTCCCACAGCCTCTCTCAACATCGTGGAGCCTGGATGTCAGAGTCACTCGCTGACTGTCTGCGCCAACCACAGCAGCTCAGCGGAACTCCTGCAGCAGGTGGTGGCCAGAGCAGAGGCAATGTACAAGACCAACGCCTGCCTCCACTGGTACTGGCGATATGGCTGCGAGGAGGAGGATTTCCAGCAGGCCTTCGAGACGCTCTGCTCTGTGGCAGACGATTACAGCCGGCTGGGAGAATAACGCTGTCTGCTTTGGCACTTCCAGGCTGCTGGCTGTCAGCCTTCCTCCTGAGAGCCCGGAGAACCTCCAGGAAAGATCGTGCCAAGGTCTCTGGGAAAGGGGTGGTTCTGCGATGAGGGGGATGCTGCTGTAAATCAATACTGTGACACACAACACTAGACAAATAGAATCGCCTCTCAGCCGGTAGAGTGTGAGTGTGTGCAAAACAGACTGTGGGCTCGACTGCCTCTTGGTCCGTGGGCCCATGCAGGGGTGGTATGGAGAGCAAGAACCCCTTCGTGCCCCCGCACAGGCTATCCAGACATTGCATAGAGGTATAAGGGGGTGAACCAACCCCACCCAATATGTGATGGGAGGGGAAGGGCTCCCCCCAGCACAGGGCCAGCCAGCACAGCTGAGCCAGCATTGCAGGGGTAGTCATTTACTGTTGGTTTGGATTAGCAGCAAGTTGGTATGCCCCTGGAGCAAAGGGGAGTCGTAGAGGAATCATGCCTTTGCTTCTGGAGGACAGAGGGCATGTGGCAAGGCCACCAAGAAAGCCTATAAACATACCACCTGGACACACCTTGCCTCGGAAGATCTCACTCACTTTGGGATAGTGACACAAGGCTCTGAGAGATCTAGGGTGTGGGTCCTTCTCCTTAGCTTCGAGCTAAAGCCAAATCCTAGCACCTTCCATAGAGGGGGAGCCACCCTGCATGACGAAGGGGAACAGGTTTTGGTCCCTAATCTGGTCCCTGGGAAACCAGAGAGGAAGCTGAAGCTACGAACAGACAGGGTTACAAAGCAGAGGGATTGAGCAGGTAATTAGAGGGCTGAACAAAACCCGAGCAGATTTATTCAGGGAGAAGACTACACACTAGTAAAGACCTGACTCATCTCCACTTGTACAGCCAGGCAGAAGGCGCAGTTACAACGTGCTTGCAATTTGGCCTGTAGACAGGACCTCAGATGTTCCTTAACCAGGCTAAAGGTTTGGACACGTTGCATAGGCAATGTTTGGGGACAGGAAGGGCAAACCCCACCCTTCCATTGGGGCATCTGACAGAGCGCCTCCTGCAGGTTTTACAAGGACCCTGTTATTTGATGTTGTGAAGTCCTAGACCATAACAGGGTTCAAAAAAGAACTAGATAAGTTCATGGAGGAGAGGTCCATCAATGGCTATTCACCAGGATGGGCAGGGATCGTGTCCCTAGCCTCTGTTTGCCAGAAGCTGGGAATGGGCGACAGGGGATGGATCACTTGATGGTGACCAGTCCTGTTCATTCCCTCTGGGGCACCGGGCACTGGCCACTGTCGGAAGACAGGATACTGGGCTAGATGGACCCTTGGTCTGACCCAGTCTGGCTGTGATGTATTTACCACTAAGCTGAAAATGGGCTCAAGAACTAGCTCTAGAACCAGCTGTACCAAGAAGCAATTGTGCACAAGGTCAAAAGATGGTTGTTTAAAACCCTGGCCCAACATGATACCTGACCAGCTGCCTAGTACTGGCTGAAGGTGCCCCAGCATCACTAGGTTGTTAGGTTTTGTCTCTTTCTATTCCCTTAATAGTGTGCCCTCAAGAGGAAGGGGGTCCTCATAGGACCACCTGTGGCTGCCTTCTTCCGTTCTTGGACAAGAATTCTCCATTGGCTGGATCGAGGGCTTTTAGGGTGTCTGCACTGTACACTAAGCCCGGGCTCTGACTCAGGTTTGAGCTCAAGCCCCGCTTCCCCGCCCCCACAATCAGTCTGACTCGGGTCAGCAGGCACTGGGCTCCTAGGCCCCTGCTAGCAGAGCCCGCGTGCTGCTGTGACTTGGGTCCCAGCCCTGTCATTATGCAGCGTGGACACAGCTCAAGCCGCAGACCTGAGTCAGAAGGCCTGCGTAGCGCAGTATGGACGCGTCAGCACGTCTGGGAGACCCGGTCCAGTAACCGTAAACCCAGGCTTGCAATGCAGCATGGCTACTCAAGCACAGGCTTGGAAACACCAGGTCCATAAGCCCAGGTCCCACAGACCCGGGCTTAATGTGCAGTGTAGACAGATGCTGAGAGCCCCTATGTGCCATTCTGGCCACTTTATCTGGCATTAAGGGGCTGGAGTGGCGGGTAAGATTCTGATGTTTCAGAAGCTGTGAATTCTCTGGGTCCTCCGAAGGAGGCCACCCCACCAGGGGCCTGGCCTGGACACTCCTGGTATTTCTAACGGTAAAACATACGAGAAAGAGAACCACCCTTCAGGTCTTTTCACCTGTCGCGAAGAGGCACAAGCTCGGTTTTCTTTCCTCTGCAGCTCACCGGTAACATGCACACACCTGCCCTGCCAAGGCGTTGCACTTTTCAGAGTCAGGGAAACAAGTTCTCCTGGTTCAATTAACGAACGTGTATTTTATCTTCCTCTCTGGGCGTTGACGACTCTACTGTAGCCAGCACTAACCTTCATTCTAGCCAGCCAAAGCCATTTGTCACGAGCCCAGTTTTATTTTTTGGTAAGTCTCTCGTGGAAATCAATGCTGACCCGTTTTCTGAGGTCAGTTTGGTTCGTTTCCTTGTATAGAACACAACGCAAATGGCTCTGTCCTGCACCTGCTATATGACATGGAGCACCGCTGGGGGTTTGTTCTTCACCGTAGCTGTGATGAGTCCAGGTTTCTTGTGCATTTGCTGGAGGGCGGCCATGGCTCTAAAGTACTTGCGCTGATAATAGAAAACAAGATCTAGTTATTAAAATGGCGCCAGGTCTTCAGGCCTATAGTTTAGATGCAGAGATGGTTATCGGAGCCGGCACAACGTTACTTTCACCCGTGTCACGCTTATTTGGAAAAGTTGTCCTCATTGGGAACATGGGAACTGCCAGAGCCCCTCCTAGTCCAGTAACCCATCTCCAACACAGGCCCGTCCCACCTGATTCCAAAGAAGGGGCAAAAAACCCACTAGTGGGCAGTTATGGGATAACCTGTCCCCAGGGTCAGTTTTCTCCTTACCGCCATCAGCTGAAGGTTGGTTTGGGGGTGTTTGGTTTAGAATCCTTACTACTGTAAACCTGGATGTGGCCACTACTGTAACATGGTGACCACCACCCAAGTAGCCCTTGGGGCCAGGGGTGCCTCTGCCGTGCTCTGCCCCAGTTTCCCCTTCTCCAGGGCTCCTTAAACAAACTCCACACAGCCTCTCAGCCAATCACAGCCCTTCTTGGGGTTTGGTTTCTTTATTAACACAAAGTTGTAAAACGCAACCACAAAAACAAATCTTCCACCCCCACCTTAAGCTGGGCACGGCCCCTCCTCCCCGAGGTACTGCCCCTTCCTGCTGCCTGAGCAGATGCAGGGCTGGGCTTGTCTTCTTTGCCTTCTCCCAAAGGTTATTTTGCCTGGCCCCAACTCCCTGCATGAGACCCTCTCTTCCTGCAGCTTCACTCTGCAATTCCCTTTCTAGCTGTGCCCTCACTGAACTCCCTCTGATCCTTTATAGCCCCCTCGCTCCTGCCTCCTGCTTTTGGCTAGCCGGGAGCACGTGCTCTGGCACAAGGGAGCTGTACCTGTTCCAGACACGGGGTGACCAGCCACCCTGTGACAATTACCCATATAGATACAGTCCTTTTTTGAATCTTGCTAAGCTCTTGGCCTCAGTGATATCTTGTGACAATCAGTTCCACAGGCTAATTGTGCCTTGTGTAAGCACCTCGTATTGTGCGTGTTTGCTACCATATTAAGCAAGTGGATCTGGTTGCAGAGCCCAGGTTCTCTGTCCCCACTGCCTTAGCTGCCCTGGTGAGAACGCTCTGTGATTGACTGTAGGATATGCCCCACCTGATTACGCCAGGCATCATGTTTTCACCAGGTTTCCTAGTTGCTCCCCAGCACAGAGCTGAATACACAGAATTTCCCCGCTGAGCCAGAGAGCAGCTACATCCTGAGTTCCTTCCCAAGCTTTGTTAAAAGTCACAGCAAGAATCAACGTCCACAGTAACTTGCTGAGAGCATCCTACTGCCTGGCGCTCCCAGCCCCTGCCAAGCATGGGAGGGGAAGTCCTGAGTGTCTCTTTATTATGAGACTGCCCCATAGCAGTGCCAGAGCACTACAGACCAAGCCACGGTGGCCGGATCCTCAGCTGGGGTAAATCAGTGTAGCGCCACTCTTGTCACAGCCATTGACACTGGCTGAGGCTCTGGCCCTTAGAGTCATTAGCTGAGGTGATGGGAAGAAATTCAGAGTTCATCCTATAGCATACGACCACCAAGCGCCAGCCCCCGGGGTGGGAGAGGGAGCGGTGAACGGGGCTGCAAACAGCTCCTTGTGCTGTATAACTGAACAGGGGCTGTTTCAGAGGGTATTGCCGATGCCCCATGCTGCGCACAGGGGGCGTTTACCCCCAACAGAAAATCCTGGCACAGGTTTGCACTACCAGCAGGCGCTGACAAACCCGCTTGCGGCCCGGCACCGACTCACGCTACCTTCTGATCAGTCTTCATTTTGGCATTGTAGAATGAGGTGGAATCTGGACAGGCTGGCAGGACTTCCCCCTGCAGCCGGTCAAACCGCTCCTGCTCATCTTCATCCTGGGAGGAAGAGAAGGCGAGAACCCAGCTGTCACAGGGTGACTGGCCCCTTGGAGGGGGATTAGGACCAGCCCCACCTGTGCAGCAATTAACTGCATCCCAGCCTGAGGGGGTGGGACTAAGAGGCCAGGTGTTAGCAGGGCCTAGAGATCTGTGGTGGAGGTCTCTGTGGTGAACACCTGGGCCCCAGAACGAAAAGGCTCAAGGAACCACAGTCAGAGACCCTGTGATCGGAACCCCAGGGAGCAGCTTAGGGTCCCGTGGAAAGCCCTGAGATAGGGGTTGAGAGAATCAGGGAGGTCCCTGGGAGAAGGGGAGGGGAAACCTGCTAAGAAGCAGAGCCTCCAGGGAGAAAGCCCAGAGAGGCCTTGCTCTGCCTCAAGAGCAGAGAAGAAGCGGTGCAGGGCCTGCGAGTAGGGGCGTAGAGCAAGGAAATGAAACATAACCCAACAGGGGCAGAAGATTCATTGTTTGGACATGTAATTGGATTCTTTAGTTAGACTTTGATTACCCTGGAATGCAGGGCCGGATTAACTTTTTGTGGGCCCAGGGCCAAACATATTTGTGGGCCCCCATGGGGCAAGGTGCAGGGGGGCGGGATGGTCAGTCTCCAGAGTGAAGGGCGGGCTGGGGGCAATGAGGCACAGCGTGGCGGGAGCAGCCCCGCTCTGCGCAGCCCAGCAGGAGGGCACTATTTATGAACCTACAGCTGCCAGAAGCACACTGGCCTGCCCAGCCCTGTGCTGCCAGCATGCCCCTTCCCCTTGAGGGCAGGCCCGCACCGCACCACACCACACCACCTCCCTGCCCAGTGCCTCGCCCTTATGTCCAGCACCCCCTTGCCCAGAGACCTCCACCACAGATCTCTAGGTCCAGCCCTCACCCCTCCCAGAGATCTCCCCGCCTGGCCTCCCACCACAACTGCACAGCACCCTTGCACACCACGCTGCTCGCGCAGTGCTCCCCGCCCATACACCTCCCCACTGCCCACCACCTTCCTAACAGTCCCACCATCACAGCTGCACAGCACCCCAGATTCCTGAGGGGATTCTGCACCAAAAAATTAAAAATTCTGCGCACAATATTTTAAAATTCTGCAAATTTTACCTGTCAATAAATAAATGTGGAGGCTCCAACATAGCAGTGGGGAGCACAGGCCACAGGTTGCATGGAGGTGGGAGATCACCCTGCAGCCTCCCCTGACCCCACCCTGGGACAGGGACTCAGCAGTGAGGATGCACCCGACCCTGACATAGTGCAAGGGCCAGGCCTGCCCCAGAAACACCCTGGGGCCCTGCCCCCCTGTGCCAGGCCCACCAGGCGCGGGTGAGCAGGCTCAGCCCGGCAGCAGGAGCCAAGTGCAGAGGGACTTAGTGTGGGGGGATCCAGGTGGGGTAAGAGAGTTCTCTGTGGGGCAGTCTGGGTGCGGGTGGCTCAGTGGGAGATCTGGATGCACAGAAGCTCATTGGGGGGTTCCAGGTGCAGGGGCAGTGGGACTCTGCAGGGGATCCAGGTGAAGGTGTTTGGGGCTCAGCAGGGGGGGTCTAGGTGCAGGGGAGGTGGGGTTCATTTGGGTGGGGGTGCAGGTGGTTGGGGCTCAGTGGGCAGGGTGTCTGGGGGGGCTCATCGGGGTGGTACAGATGCAGGGGAAGTGGGACTTGTCAGGGTGAGGGTTCGATGGGCCTGCTGAACAGGGGGGCCCCAGCTTCTGCCAAGGAGATGCCGCAGGCTGGACTCCAGCTTCCCCCCTCCCCTTCTCTTCCCCATCCCCTACCCCTTCCCCACTGCCCCATCTCCTCCCCACCCCACCCTCTTCGTTCCCCACTGCCTCTTCCCCCTGCCCCCGCTTCCCCATCCCCTTCTCTTCTCTTCCCCATCCCCTGCCCCTTCCCCACTGCCCCATCTCCTCCCCTCCCCTCCCCACCCTCTTCCTTCCCCATTGCCTCTTCCCCCTGCCCCCGCTTCTCCCTCCCCTTCTCTTCCCCATCTCCTTCCCACCCCACCCTCTTCCTTCCCCACTGGCTCTTCCCCTTGCCCCCGCTTCCCCCTCCCCTTCTCTTCCCCATCCCCTGCCCCTTCCCCACTGCCCCATCTCCTCCCCACCCCACCCCTTTTGTTCCCACTGCCCCTGCTTCCCCTATCCCCTTCTCTTCCTCATCCCATGCCCCTTCCCCACCGCTTCATCTCCTCCTCATCCCACCTCCTTCCTTCCCCCCGCCTCTTCCCCAATCCCCACCGCTCCGTCTCCTCCCCAGGCTTGGGGGGCAGAGGGGAACTGCTCCTACAGCACGAGCCGGCGGGGCGGAGTGGGCCAGGGCCGGGTCGCTCCACTTCTCGCTGCCCCGTGAGTGCAGGGAGGGGGAAGGGGGGGAAGGGGACATCAAGAAACCAGATCGTGATGATTGGGAGAATGGGTTGACAGCAATGGAGTGTGCCTTGCACCTGGAAAAGAATGTGAACCAGTCACTCCTTGATCGGCACAAGCTGGCAACTGACAAAAATGACCCTCATTTGTGTGACTTAATTGAAAGGGGGAAGGGGCGGAGGGGGGGCGGGGCTGTGGCGGAGCAGGGGTGGGAAGAGGCGGAGAAGGGACAGGGGCAGCTTTTCTGGCCGGGCGATCGGGCTGGCCAGGGCCTCTTCTGCTTCTGGGCCTGGCGCCATGGTAAACCCAGTGCTGCTGGGATGGGATCGCGCTTTACCTGTGACCGGTCCAGAGGCTGAACTACCCAGAACTGACAACTGCAGAAACAGATCAGCTGACAAAAGGGGGGGCGACAGAGTGGGACAAGTCCCTGCAATGCTGTGTCCTGACCTCAGGGGGGCGCTCTGCTGGTGAATGCGCCCCAGCCCTATATGAACAACGAAGGATTAGACAGGAGGCTGCAGACATATCTGTGACAGCAAATGGAAGAGTTGATTCTCTTATCAATTAAGGGCAGTCTGGGCCCTTCACATGAATGGAAGTTAGTCTCCTGTGATACTGCACTCAGATAGTATGATCTTGGGGGCCCTATAAGAGGCGAGAAAGACATGGACTGGAGATGAGAGAGCTCTTTCCCTTTCAGTGCCTGGGGTATATGAGGAACCCTGGGCAGTTTACAGGCGGCCAGTCAGACTCTGACAGGAGGTTCCATCATTTCTCTGTTGGCCGGCCACACCAGCCGGTGTAGGCAAGGAGCAACTCCGCATCTTCTCATGGCTGTGCTCTATCGATATCTGCATCCAGGACAACCTGTTCTCTGCGGCAGGCTGGAAGAACGACATGGGGCTTCCTGGAGCAGAAAAAGGACTAATCTGCCCAGTCTAAAGTCTAATGCCACATGTGCATGGTGGGTTTTGACTCACTGGATCTGGCGGACAGACACCCACCTATGTGTTTATCTGAACAGCCCTCTCCTTTAATGCCCACCTTCTAATCTCTCCTCCCAGCACTTGTCCAGCACGCCAGCATGGAGGGCATAAGGACAATGAAGAGAAATGTGCGTTTGAAGGATACTCAAATCTGACAGTGATTGGGAGAGTGCTGGGTCAGGTCTCAAGTGAGCACCCTCAGGAATATATTCTGTCTTCTCATGAACGGCTTGGAGAGCATGGAAGTCAAGTTCATGAACAATATAAAGATGGGAGGGGTCAGAAATTGGATGGAGAATGGGCTAAAATCTATAGTATGAATGTCAGAGGGTGACTGGCCCTTTAAAAGGGAGCAGGGGAGGCTAGTGCACCTGTGACTGATTATCACCTGCCCAACTGGGCTAAAGGGAAAGCACCTCTGCCTTATCAAGAGGGAAACAGCAGCAGGGGTGAGGGGCTGCCTGCCAAACCCTCCAAGCACAAGAGTAAGGAGAGTGTTTGGAGAAGAGAGGAAGATGCTGAGCCTGGTAAGAAGCACCTGGAGTTCTGGGCTAGAGAAGAAGCTTGTCTCCAGGGCCAGAGCCCTGAAAAGGCACCAGCTGGGAAAAGGTGGCAGGACCTATAATATTGAAGGACTGTGTTTGAATCCTGGGCTAGAGATTCAGCTTGTCTCCATGGAGTGAGCCCTGAGAATGGGTGAACGGGGAGAATTGTAAGGAGGAGAGACTGCTGTTGTCCTTAGACGCTGGGTTTTAGAAGAACGTAAATCCTCCTGTTTGGGGGAGGGATAAGGTGACCCTGTACCAATAAAGAAACTTGGGTTGGGCATAAATGCAGATAATCCTGGTGTAATCCAAATCTGGAAACCCTAATTTGTGAGGGAAACACAGGCCCGTAGAGTGCTGCAGAAGCATGCTTGCCCAGAACGGGGCACTCCAGGGCATTGCCGCAATGGGTTGGAATCATTAAATTAAAATTCAATACAGACAAATGCAAAATGGTTCAAAGCAGGATGAAATGATCAAATACCCCACTATAAACCAAAGGGCACAGGCCTGGGTGATGCTCCCACAGAGACAGAGCTGGGGCTTGCTGAATAGAAAAGAATAACGCAATGCCTTGCAAAAGGAAAAGCAAAGCAACTGCTGCACCGGGTTGTATTAATAGAGGCATCCTTGTGATGTAAACCTGTAGCATCCAAAGTCAGAGGGAGCTGCAAGGCACATTCTACACACCTTTTGGGCTCGACTCGTAAGGAGGACAAATAGTCCAAGGTTGGAAACCACTCAGGACGCCTGTGTGGGGAATGGTTTTGATTCAAAGTTGGGAGCCCAGAGCTAGAAAACACACTTCAAGGAGGTGTCTGGGACTGGTAAACAGCACAGGAGAAGCCAGGACATCTGAATTCTGACTCTAGGCTGCATGACCTTAGCTGGTTTTCTCCTTTAAGAGGTGTTGGAAGAGAAGCCTAGAGACCGGCTAAACCAAGACTAGGTGAGATGAGGTTGGTCCAACTTCTGAATAGTCCTAGAACTAGACAGAGTTACGTTACTTCTAACAGAAGTTACTTTTGATGTGTCTTCTTGTATATGTGAACAGTGAAATCTAGTCCCATTGGCATCATGGGAGTTTTGCCAGTGACTTCAGTAGGCACATTCACTCTGAGTGTTTATCCCCTTTGGGCTCTTCTGGACAGAGTTAACACCTATTTTTATTTTTTTAAATCTATCATGATCCTTGTATAAGTATTTGTCTGTAGTTCAACGATAACTAATAACAAACCTGTTTCATTTGCCCTCACTTTATACCTGCTCTTTATACTCTGGAGGTGGAGTAATTCAATAGGGAGGGAAGGTGCCTACCACGACTGCCCTTGAAAAACACTCTAATGTGTCTTTCTAGAGCAGTTTGGGAGGTAGCGCTTAACTCTGAGCTTTATATTCCAAATAAGGGTACATTTGGTGGCAAAATAATTCCTTTTCAATTTTTCTTCTAAAACAGTAAACCCGCCAGATCCCCTTGCTATGGTCAGGATCTGCAAGGGTTAAACAGGGAGAATGCAAATATGTAATACAAAGTAACTCCACCCTTCTCAATACTGTTTGGTCTCAGCTGTCATGTTATACCCCAGAGGTAGCTGCATTTCAGTGGTACTGTATGTGTATAGGATGAGACGTGCTTTGAGCTTCTCTGGGATTGGTGGCACCAAGTCAATGTCAAACAGCATTATAGTTTTGAATCCCACATTTTAAAAAAAAGAAGAAGCCTGGAGAGAGCATTCAGAGGAGAGCAACACTAATGAGAAAAGGGTTGGAGAATGAGAACAGTTAGGAGAACTGCCCATGCTCAGGCAGGAGAAAAGTTCAGGGATTGCATCTCTCTACAGCGGTCTGGCTAAGTGGCAATGGCCAGTAGGTGGAGACATGACAATTCAAGAACTAGGGGTCACCCAATGAAATTAATCGGCAGCAGGTTTAAAACACACAAAAGGAAGTATTTCTTCACACAAGACATGGTCAACCTGTGGCACTCCTTGCCAGAGGATGTTGTGAAGGCCAAGACACTAACAGCGTTCAAAAAAGAAATAAATAAATTCATGGAGAATAGGTCCATCAATAGCTATTAGCTAAGATGGGCAGGGATGGTGTCCCAAACCTCTGTTTGCCAGAAGCTGGAAATGGGCGACAGGGGATGGATCACTTGATGATGACCTGTTCTATTCATTCCCTCTGGGGCACCTGGCATTGGCCACTGTCAGCAGACAGGATACTGGGCTAGATGGACCTTTGGTCTGACCCAATATGGCCGTTCTTATGTTCTTAATTTAGTTGATGATAGACACTAGAAACAACCCCTCAGTTACTCCCTGTGCCGCCTTGACCACTCGCCTGATTGTTGACATCAAGCGGATGGTCATGCACTTGGATGTTTTGTTAGTGTGACCATGAACAAGAGAAAACAATACCACAAAAACAAGACATGTGCCAGTAGCTGCCGTCTGCTTCCCCCGGCTGGTGTCCCAGTGCTACACCTCACTGACCCCAAAAAGGGCCAGAGCTGCAAACCTCCCTCCTCCGACCAGGACTGGTAGTCCCTGTGACGACAGTATGACACACCGCTGTCAAGCAGGGAGGGAAGGCAGGACTCCCCAGCACAACTCACCAGAGACAGGACTCTGTTCATGGGAATCATTCCAGGTCTGATTTTGCCTCCAGGCTTTATAGCTTCCTGCACATCCTCAGGGATAAGGAAGGACTCATTGTACCAGATTTCAAATTCTGTAAGACAAAGTAGGGGACAATAAACAGGGCTGTGGTAACAAAGGGGGCCAGGTTTGTATTTTTCCTGGCACGCTGCACAATGACTAGACATGCACCTCCACAATAGTCTAAATCTGTACCATAGTTAGTGACCCGAATGCTGCCATCAGTTGAAATATGCTGTTTAGGGCCTGGTCATATTCCTCCACCTTTAAATGGGAAGCAGGCACAGTCTCTGCCCCCTGTGACAGCTATAGGGAACGTGGAGATTAGAACTATCTGAGTGGCCTCTAGAGGTCGCTCTTCTTACACAGTGCTAGAGATGAGAACAGTTTTCAATCTGACAATTTTAAGCAGTCAGCACATTTTTGGTCGGACTTCGCCTCCAGTGCTAAATGAGCATCATAGCCCCTTGCCATCCCATAATAGCAACTGAGAATTCACAAGAGGCAGAGCAGCGCAGCTGGAACTTGTTCTTATTTCTAATAATATGCATTTCCCAGGCACACGTCTCTAAAGCCTCATTCCTCTGGCATGCTCTGCCTCAGGGCCTAATCTGAGGGAATTAAGCCCTGAGAAGCACAGTAACCCCCAGGAATGTCCTGTGTTTGTTTTGTGTCCTGGAAAGTATGGAAGAATGAAGAAAGCCAAACCAGAGCCCTGCTTTTCCTAGGCACTACTGACATGACTATAACACCACTGACTTTATACCCTGGTCCGAACGAGTCACCTCCGCATTCCATGAAAACACCGAGTGCATTCATACGAACGGTCACACTGTTGTTTGCACATTCAAATTAACATAGACATCGGCAGCTCCAAATATGGGCCAAATCCTGATCCCACTTAAGCCAATGGCAAAACCTTCCGCGTGGTTAGGAATTGGCCCTATGTGTACTTACCTGAATAACACAAGACAGTTGTTTCAGTGTGGGCTGCTCCTGAGAGATGCAAGCTTGTGCCCCGGCATGTTTGTAGAAAACAGAGCATTGCACAGTTTCCAAATGCTGAGCACTTTGATACATCTAATGTCATCAAACATACTGGTCAAATCCAGGCCCCAAGCATAGACCCAGGCCCAAACTGGGTGCCTCAGTGGGGTGCTGCATATATGTCCGAGTTAACTCATACCAGAAACAAGCGTCATCCGAGTGAGGAGGGTACCAGTGAGGAGGTGCATGCTAAAATGTGTGGACCAATGCCCCCAGATACCATGCCACATCCTGCAACACTGGGACTTGAGGCACACTGAACTCTTATGGGCTTCGGAAAGGTGCAAAAATTGCAGCACCTGGCTCAAGCCTTGGCCCAGTGCTGTGCTTGCACCACAAGTCTCTGTGTCAAACAAAACGATGGGTGAAATCCTGGCCCCACTGAATTCAATGCTTACTAGTTGCATCTCGGCATCTGATCCAGAAGCAACTTTGTTAACATGGGAGGAACAGAATCTGTAGGAGCTACGTGTCTCATTAGAAATTGAGTAATATATATAAAATATGAGCTGCAATGGTGATTAACAAAACCACATTACAGGGTCACTGGGACGCAAGGATGCATCCGATGAAGTGAGCTGTAGCTCACGAAAGCTCATGCTCAAATAAATTGGTTAGTCTCTAAGGTGCCACAAGTCCTCCTTTTCTTTTTGCAAATACAGACTAACACGGCTGTTACTCTGAAACCTGAATTTTAGAGGCTTCCAATTTTGCAGGACAAATGATGTCATTTAAATATATGCCCATCTGTTCTGTGAGCACAATGCAGGGCTTAGAGATCTGAGTGCTGTCAAATTCACCAGCGAAAGTGCATGCCATTTCCAAACCTCTGGCCAGCAACATGAATACCTGAGATTAGTCTGTTGCGGCACTGATCCACCAGATGCTGACAGTACTGGACTTCTGCTTTCAGGTCCCGCAGTTCATCGAAATCAGACCTGTACTGTTTCTTCAGATCCTTAAGTTTCATGACCAGTAAAAATTCCTCCTCATCAATTATGATCTGTCCTTCCTCATTCACATACTCCCCTGCAGCGTGAGAAGGACGTGACAGGTTCTCATGAGTGGAAGGAGAGTGCCAAAGAACAGGGATCATACATGGAGGTTGACCACACAGCTGACATTTCTTTAGATACACTGTTCTACCCCCAGTGGCATAGGGATGGAGTGGTTACTGAACTCCTGAACTAGCTGAGATCTCAGTTCCTCTTCCAACCCTAATCTTCTATGATACCTCCCTAATCCAAGAGGTACATGACTAAGAGTGGGCCGATTGGGTTGCCCTGCTAACTCTTGCAAGACAGATTGTGTGAAGGTATCACTTAGGGCTTGCATACATTGTTCCTATTGCAAAACTCTCACTGATGTCACTGAGAGCAGGACTGGCATGTTAAGGCAAGACATTGGAGATAAACTGGTCACCCCCCAGAGACCGTTAGCATCCAGCTACCTCCCACATTAAAAACCTCTCCCCTTGCTCATAATTCCATAGAATCCGAGAAATGTTGGGCTGGAAGGGACCTCGAGAGGTCGCCAAGTCCAGTCCCCTGAGCAGAGGCACAACCAAATAAATCTAGACCATCCATGACAGGCATTCGTTCAACCAGTTCTTAAAAACCACCAATGATGGGGATTCCACAACCTCCCTTGGAAGCCTGTTCCAGAATTTAACTGTCTTTATAGTTAGAAAAATTTTCCTAATATCTAACCTAAATCTCCCTTGCTGCAGATTAAACCCATTGCTTCTTGTCCTACTTTCAGTGGCCATGGAGAACAAAACTTATCCCCACCCTCTTTAGAACAGCCCGTCACATATCTGAAGACTGTTATCAGGTCCCCCCTCAAACTAAACATGCCCAGTTTTTTTTTAACCTTTCCTCACAAGTTTTATTTTTTTAAAACCTTTTATCATTTTTGTTGCTCTCCTATGGATTCTTTCCAATTTGTCCACATCTTTCCTAAAATGTGGCACCCACAACTGGACACAGTTCTCCAGCTGAGGCCTCACCAGTGCTGAGTAGAGCAGGACAATTACCTCCTGTGTCTTACATACGACACTCCTGTTAATACACCCCAGAATAATATTAGCCTTTTTCACAACTACATCACATTGTTGACTCATATTCAATTTGTGATCCACTATAATCCCCAGATCCTTTTCTGCAGTATTACTGCCTAACCAGTTATTCCCCATTTTCATTGCCCATTTGATTTTTCCTTCCTAAGTGTAATACTTTGCAATTATCTTTACTGAATTTCATCTTGTTGATTTCAGATTAATTCTCTGATTTGTCAAGGCTGTTTTGAATTCAAATCCTGTCTTCCAAAGTGCTTGCAACCCCTCCCAGCTTAGTGTCATCAGCAAATTTTATAAGATATTCTCCACTCCATTATCCAAGTCATTAATGAAAATATTGAATAGTACCAGACCCAGGACTGACCACTGCGGAACCCCACTAGATATGCTCTCCCAGTTTGACAGCAAACCATTGATAATTACTCTTTAATACAATCTTTCAATCAGTTGTGCACCCATCTTTTAGTAATTTCATCTAGACCACATTTCCCTCATTTGCTTTTGAGAATGTCATGTGGGACTGTGTCAAAAGCCTCACTCAAATCAAAATACACACCATGTCTACTGCTTTCCCTCCAGCCACTAAGCCAGTAACTCTGTCAAAGAAGGAAATTAGGTTGGCTTGGCATGATTTGTTCTTGACAAATCCATGCTGGCTGTTCCTTATAACTCTATCATCCTCTAGGTACTTACAAACTGATTGTTTAGTAATTTATTCCAGTATCTTTCCAGGTATCAAAGTTAGGCTAAATGGTCCATAACTGTCGGGTCCTCTTTGTTCCCCCTTTTAAAGATAGATACAGTAAAAGCTTTGTTATCCGGCATGTTGGGAGAATGGGGGGTGCCGGTTAATCAAAAATTCTGGCTGGTTAAGAGTTATACTTACCAATGGAACCAATTTTCAAAGAATTAGAATACAATAAAATGAATGAAGTATAAAAGAGTTTACAGGTACTCACCAATCCAGTAGAAGTACTGCCCTGCAGAGTGGTTGGTTTCTTGAAGCACTTAGGTGTACACAGGTTAAGTTTTCTATACAGGAGGTTATTTTATGATACTACATATCACTATGGGTAGCGCATGGCATACACCCAGATGACTAAAAATACGCTTAACCCCAAAACTATACTGCATCCTTTAATCTTCCTTTGATTATTCAGAAGTCACTTCAGGATCTTGCAGTGCCTCAGGGTCATCATTATCAACATCAATTATTGTAGATGTAGAAAGTGTAGGAGATAGGGTCATTACAGATTCAGCCCAATGACACACCCTGGAAGCTGCTTTTTTGAATAAATCCTTGATATCAGCTTGTTTGCTTGTCTTCTGCCTCTTTTGCATAAAAGTAGAGTGCAGAATATGCAATTGCATTACCTCCTGGGCAGTATACTAGTCCCAGTTACTAGACTGAAGATTTGTATTGGGAGATATCAGAAATGCTGGTTAATAGAGCTTTCTGGTTGACAAAGTGCCAGATAACACAGCTTTTACTGTACTATGTTTGCCCTTCTTCAGTCCTCTGGGACCACGCCTGTCCTCCATGGTTTCCCAAAGATAATCACTGTCGGTTCCAAGACTGCTTCAGCTAGTTCCTTATGAACCCTAGGATGAATTTCATCAGGCCCTGCTGACCTGAACACACCTAACTGGTATCAATATTCTTTAACCTTTTCTCTTCCTATTTTGACTTGCGTTCCTTCCCCCTTGTTTATATTGTGTTGAGTATCTGGTCCCATTAACCTTTTTAGTAAAAACAGAAGCAAAATAGACATTAATCACCTTTGGCTTCTTGATGTCATCAGTTATTAGTTTTCCTTCCCTGCTAAGTAGAGGACCTACACTTCCCTTCATCTTTCTCTTCCTCCTAATGTATTTAAAGAACTTCTTATTTCCTTTTATGTCCCTTGCTAGGTGTAACTCATTTGTAACTTAGCCTTTCTGATTTTCTCCCTACATGCTTGTGCTGTTCTTCTCTACTCCTCTTTACCAATTTGTCCATGTTTCCACTTTTTGTGGGATTTCTTTTTGATTGTCAGGTCATTAAAGAGTTCCTGATGGAGCCATATTGGCCTCTTACTATTCTTCCTGTCTTGCCTTCGCATCAGGAGAGTTTGCAGTTGTGCCTCTAATGTTTGCCTCTGATCATGTTACTTTAGTGATTTCCAGCTTCCCGAATAAACCAGTTTGTACATATGAAATACAAGAGTAAAGACCCAAGTCACCAAACTAAGGGACTGATCTTATGAGGTGCTAAACACCCTCATTTCATTATGACTTCAACAGGGGCAGAGTTTGCTCATTAGCTAGCCAAGAGAGCTCAGCACTTTGCAGAACTGGAACCTACATGAAGATGCTCCTGGTAAAAAAGTTACTATAATGATTGGGCAACAATCTCTCTGTGTTTACAGAGGTGAAAACCAGGAGAGTCCAATTAGTGTCAGGGCAGGTTCTGATACCCTCTTTCGCACTGAGCAGCACCTCCCTCCACAAGTGTGACTTCAGCGCAGTGACCTCAATGAGATGACATGTGGAGTAGGATGTGATTCACTGGGAGATTATTAGAAGGTGGTGCACAGTAAATAAGATTCCCCTGTTCATTTATTAGTGGGCCTGCTTTCTGTCTGGCACTTCCTTTACAATTAGAAAAGCCCTTCTGATCCCCCTGAATCCCTTTGGCTGGCATTAACTCAATTCTGCTATTTTGCTGCAGCACTGAATGTCCTGACTGTTATGGGTATAAAATCTCAAGCACGTTGTTGCGTTCACTTAGTTTGTTCCATATCTTATCTATATAACTGAAGGTGCTTTTTCTCTTCTCTTTTTTGGAGTGTTACCTGGCCAGTTCTGAAAGCATCAAAGTGAAAAAAGCCCGCTAAGCCATAAGCATATACAAGCTGTGGATAAGAGAAGAGACACTGAAGTGCAGTCACAGCTTCAGTATTAAATCACTGAGGCCCTGATACATTTGAGAACAAGAATGAAGGCCAGTCTTACGGAATGGGGGACCTACCCTGGAAAGCAGTGACACTGAAAAACCTCCGAGGATCATGGTGGACAATCAGCTGAACGTGAGCTCCCAGTGTGACTCTGTGGCCAAAAGAGCTAATGTGATCCTGGGATTCATAAACAGGGGAATCTCAAGTAGCAACAGAGAGGTTATTTTACCTCTGTATTTGACACTGGTGTGATTGCTAGTGGAATCCTGTGTCCAGTTCTGGTGCCCACAATTCAAGAAGGATGTTGATAAATTTGAGGGGTTCAGAGAAGAGCCGTGAGAATGATTAAAGGATTAGAAAACATGCCTGATAGTGATAGACTCAAGGAGTTCAATCTAGTTAGCTCATCAAAGAGAAGGTTAAGGGCTGACTTGATTAGTCTGTCAGTAGCTACATGGGAAACAATACTTAATAATGAGCTCTTCAATCTAGCAGAGAGAGGTATAATGATCCAACGGCTGGAAGTTGAAGCTAGACAAATTGAGACTGAAAATAAGGTGTATATTTTTAATGATGAGAGCAATTAACTGTTGGAACAATTTACCAAGGGTCATAGTGGATCTCCATCACTGACAATTTTTAAATCAAAATTGGATGGTCTTCTAAAAGCTCTGCTCTAGGAATTATTGTAGGGACGTTCTCTGGCCTGTGTTATTTGGGAGGTCAGACTAGATGATCACAGTGGTCCCTTCTGGGCTTACAATCTCTGACTCTATGAACTGCCTGACAGCATACCGGTGTAGCAGTACACGTACGAGCAACAAGCTGCAGGACCAGGGCCTGAAAGAATTGACACTTCTTCGAATTTGATGCCTTTTAGAGTCTTATTTCCATTTTTTTTTTGTTTTAGAGCGTTTTATGCTTGAGACATTCTCACGCAAACGGGGAGTGTGGTGTTTCATATGTCAGGGACTGATCCAGACCCATCAAATCAAATAGAATGATGTCTACCCAAAAACAAAGTTACCATTACTCTAGCGTGGTACGAGAAACCCTACATCTAATGGGTTTTACAGTGCATTGACCTAATTCTCCATTTCATTTCACCAATTTTATGCCAGCATAACTCCGCTGAAGTCCATGTGGAGAATTCGACCCTATATCTTTGTGTTCAGTCTGGCTGAAACTCACTTCAGCTGCAGAAAGCCTGAGTGACTGGGCTCCGTGTGGTTGAAGGGCAAGGCAATAAGGCAGGGGAACTGGCTGCTGAACCAAAGGCCAGGTTAAAGAGCTACAGCATAGGCCCTTTGGCTGCCACTCCAGCCTGTGGCACAACAATGGTGTCATGTAATCAGGGCTGGATTAACGTTTTGTGGGCCTGGCGCCAAACATATTTGTGGGCCCCCATAGGGGCAATGGAGCATGGTGCAGGGAGGTCAGCCCCAGAGCGAGGGGCCAGCCGGGGCAATGGGGCATGGCATGGCAGGAGTGGCCCCGCTCCGCCCAGCCCAGTGCGAGGGCACTATTTACAAACCGGCAGTTGCCAGACGCACAGTGGCCCTCCCAGACCTGTGCTGCCAGCATGCCCCTTCCCCTCGGGGGTGAGCCCATACCACACCACACAGACCCCCTGCCCAACACCCCATAGGTGTTGACTCCGTGGGTGCTCCGGGGCTGGAGCACCCACAGAAAAAAAAAAACCAGTGTGTGCTCAGCACCCACCAGCAGCCCCGCAGTCAGCTCCTCCTCAGCACTGCCCGCCTGCCGCTGATCAGCTGTTCAGCAGCGAGCAGGGGGCGCTGGGTGGGGAGGGTGCGGGGCACTCTGCGGGAGGGTGCGGAATGGGGCAGGAAGAAGCGGGGCAGGGGTGGAGCAGGGGCAGGAAGAGGTGGGTGGCAGGACCTTGGGGTCAAGCACCTGTGGGGAAATCAGAAATTCAGCACCTCTGCAACAACCCCCCTGACTCCCTATGACCAGAGGCCCCCCCTCAACACCTCCCCCCCACCCCCCCACAAATGCAGAGCACTCTGCACAACCCTACAGGCCAAGAGGAGCAAATGGTGGGCTGGGGGAGCCAGCAAGCAGAGCAGGTCGGGGACCCTTCTGAGCATGGGCCCGGCTCCATGGCGCCACTGCAAACCCAGCACTACACGTAATGTGTTCCAACAGTTACAGCTCAGAGAAATGAAACAAGCTCTCCCTTCTCCCTGCTCAGATCTGTGTTGTCCGATCTAGTCTATATGCCACTTACCCTGCTCCTCCCTCTCCTTCTTCTGAGCCCCAAGGGCCCCTTTGGTGATGTCCATCTCCTGTTTTATTAGGTTGAGTCTGTGGGTGATCTCGCTTGCTTTCTTCTTCCTGTCGCTGAGGATGGCTTTGTTCTCCTTAAAGATCCGGTTGATCTCACTTCCTCGCTCGTTTTTAAACTCCTCAAATGCCACCAGCTTAGAGGGAGGGGAACTGCGCCAGGGTTCAGAGAAAGAGAAAATACAGGAAGGGTCAGTTGCTCCAGCTTCAGGTTTACTTATTGCACCTGAGCGGACCGATAATCAATGTCTGCAAATGACATCTCATGGGGCTCTTTCAGAATCTATCGACACTTGCAACATCACAGCGCTCTCACTGTGCTAACCTTCATGCCTGCTTCTCTCCCTGGATGGCTTGGCCTATCCTAGCAATTCATGCTGGTATGACTACATCGCTCTTCCGCCCCCCTGAGCGCCGCAGTTACATGCACCTAACTCACAGTGGAGACGGCACTATGGCAGCGGGAGGGCCTCTCCTGTCGAAGGTGGTGTACCTGGGCTGGCGGGAGAAGCCCTCCCACTGGCACACAGAGCGTCTTCACTGAAGCCCTGCAGTGGTGCAGCTGCAAAGGCGCAGTCCTTTAAGTGTAGACAAGCCCGACCACTCCAAGAAGGAAGAGTTACTTACACAGAAGCAAAGTTCCCTAGCAGCTGTCTCAGTTGAATCTTCCCAGAAAGTTGGATCTTATGGATCCAAACTTCTGAGTCTTCTTGCCTCTGAGGCCACTCTGGGAACCCAGGGGAGGAGAACCAGAAAGAGGTCAGCAAATATCTATGAGGGTGCTGGTATTTTCTATGGATCTACATATTAGGTTAACCTCCTATGGTATCCCCTAGGGAGCCATGCCCTTGGGCTAACCTCCCATGGTATCCCCTAGGGAGCCACACTCTTGGGCTAACCTCACATGGTATCCCCTAGAGAGCCACGCCCTTGGGCTAACCTCCCATGGTATCCCCTAGGGAGCCACGCCCTTGGGCTAACCTCCCATGGTATCCCCTAGGGAGCCACGCTCTTGGGCTAACCTCCCATGGTATCCCCTAGAGAGCCACGCCCTTGGGCTAACCTTCCATGGATATCCCCTAGGGAGCCACGCCCTTGGGCTAACCTCCCACGGTATCCTCTAGGGAGCCACGCGCCCTTGGGCTAACCTTCCATGGGTATCCCACAGGGAGCCACGCCCTTGAGCAAACCTACAAGAGGGGTGAGGAGTGTGAATCCATAGAAATCATGGTTCACCTTCAGAGAAGTCTTCTGACACAGGCAAGTCATTCATCTCTTACCTTAAAGGAGCCTACCCTGTATTGATCCCCTAGAAACTGGGACTACAAAGATAGACAGAAGCCTGTCAGATGGCATCCTGCCCGATCTTGGTCAAGCCTTTATATCCCCACCATGAGAATGGTGATAATACATCCGTACCTCACAAAGGGGATGTGAGGCTTAATTAGTTAATGTGGTTTGCGAATGTAAAGCCCCAAAGCAGCACCAGCTCTGTTACTGAGCAATGGTAACATTTAGTAGTTCAGAACAAAATTTTAGGGCTGCTGCTGCTTACTGAAAAACATGTCTAATGGGACTGCTTCCTTTGCTGGCAGCAGGGACGTGTTTTCGAAAGCAGAGAGCAGAAGCAGGGTGGATGCCGGGTGCAATGGCTAGAAGTTACCCATCAGCTCACTTCGAAGCTAGTCAGAGCTAGACCCAGAGCAGGGATGCAATGTCAATCCCCAGCTGGCAAGTGACAGGAATGCCAAATCAAATAGATCCAAAATCAGGAGACAAACCACACTGATGCATTACTCCACTGAAATGCACACACGAGCACTCCCCATGTATGTGCATGGTGCCCCGTTACAGTACCACTGCGAACAGCAAGGTGTAAAAGCAGGAAACCTAGGCCAAAATACCCTGGAGCGAGGATAGCTAACACTACATGTCCCTTTTGCTAAACAGAAACTGCTTCCTCAGCCTTGGCCCTGTCCCCTCTGCCCCCATCACAGACTGAGCCTCTTCAGACCCAGCAACTGTGGGCACTTTGTCTGGCTTTGCAACCTTGATGACCCCACCTGTTTAGCTCTGCAAATAGAAAGTGCCTCATTAAGGTGAAAGGTTACCTCGGTCGGTGGGAATCCTCCCTGGGCACTGACTCCGAGTGATGTGTCTCAATACTAGCTGCATCCTGCTCCCGTATTAGTCCCTCCTTCACATCCAAATCCCTTGCGGAAGTTACCAGCTGACTCTTTGATGGGGAAACAAAATCCAGATCTTTCCCCAGAACAGGGCTTCCTAATCCTTCCTTCCTGATAGTGGGGCTAAGAGGAAAGAGATGGTTAATTTCCTGCATATGACAAAACACTGATACGAAAACTACACTGCAGAAACCAGTTCGGATTCAAGAACTAGAGGTCTGAGCCTGCTCCTCTGACGTGAACAGTGAAAGTTCTGCCAACTTCAATGGGGCAGAAGCCATTGTCTCTATTGTCACGGATCTTTACTTGCAAACCTAGAGGGACCTCCCTGAATATAAAATCTGTAGGAATAGCAGCACACACAGGATCAGCTTCTTGTGAAGGTTCCCAAGAAGTCCATTTGCATGCACAGGTTACACGGACCTGGCTAGGGCACATTAAGAGACTGAATATACAAGTGTCTGCTTGGAGCAAGCAGCAGACAGTGGACCCCCATCCACCCTCAATGGAGCCCAGTAGCAGAGTCCAGAAGACTTGGCTTAGCCCCCGATCCAGTTTAAGGAAGAAGAGTGGAGAGTCTCCTTAAACTGGCCTCCGTGAGTCTGTTCAGCAAGGGACACCCAGTGTGAGATGAAAGAGATGACAATGGAAGCTGCATGTTAGTGTGCAGAAGTACTCGGGCATCAACCAGGGCAGCACACCCCAGCACCCCTCCTGGACTCAGAAACGTGCAGGGGAGATGTCCCCCACTCAGGGCTACTAGGACTGAGGTGGGGCCTCCTTCCCCCATGCGGTCTTGCGGAATAACTGCAAGGAGAAACCAGCCAGAGACTGCCGCCATCAGGAGCAGAAGCAGCTAGAATAGGGGCCTCTGGACTTTCTCTGCCCTGTGCTGATGGGCTGTTTCCTACAACCCTCCTGCTAGTCTCTTTAGCTCAGCTTCACTCCACATCTGCTCCTCTTACCCTCTCCTCCCCTACCCTGTCCCTCTTACCCCCCTTCCCTTCCCATCCCATTTTGCTGATCCCCTTCTAACTATACCCACTCAACAACAAAATCATGCCATTTGCTGCCATTACATTGGTCACTCTGCTGGTGTGTTCTACCCCTTCCCCATCCTGTTCCTGCCTGGTCTAGTTAGGTTGTAAACTCTTCATGGGAGAGACTATCTACTATTCTGTGTCTGTACAGCACCTAGCACAATGGGGACCCATTCCTGGTTTATCCTTAGGTGCTACCCGTAATAAACATGAATAGTCATTTGCTGTAAATCCTGCACAGACCAGACTTCCACAAAACCAAACGGATTGAGTCTGACACTGACTGTGCAAAGACATTTTCTGAGGGGCAGGTTTGGTCTCTCATGGGCAGTGTGTAATGGAGGCTGGGGGAGGCTAAGCCTGCCCAAATCTCCTGCCACCAGTGGGGCAGTAGTGGATTTGAGACCCCCAGAAAAATCTCCCCCTGCTACAATTAGGGTGACCAGATGTCCCGATTTTATAGGGACAGTCCCGATATTCAGGGCTTTTTCTTATGTAGGTCCCTATTACTCCCCACCCTCTGTCCTGATTTTTCACACTTTTTATCTGGTCACCCTAGCTATAGCCACAGGGCTGGAGGAGCTCTCACTCCCTGTTTTGGCCCTGGGGCCGTGGCAGGGGCACAGAGCTTTTCCAGTCTTCGGGCAGCAGCAGGAAGGGGAAGGAGCGAGTGGAGGCAGGGCCTGGGGGGGAAGAGGCAGAGTGGAGGTGGAATGGGGGCAGGGCCGCAGGGGAAGGGGTGGAATGGGATGGGGCTATGGGCAGAAGGAGCGGAATGGGGGAGAGGCTCCAGGCTTGGAACTTCGGCCAGGGGCTGAGGCTGAGAGCTTGACCCCAGCCAGGGCCGAGCTCTCAGCCCCCTCCGCACCCACCCCAGACAGGGCCATTGTGTGTGTGTGGTGGGGGGGGCGGGGGGGCTGAGAGCAGCAAGCGGGGACGTGCCTTGGCCAGAAGAGATGGGGCAGGGGCTAGCCTCCCCGAGGGGAAGCTTCACCCGCAGCCCATCGTCTTTGTGACCAAGCCCCAACCATGTATCAACACCAATCCTGGTAGACCGGGACCTCCTCACTGAAACAAACACAGAATATCACGAGGATTATTGGGGCTGTTTCTCCACAGCCTTCTCCCTTGGGTAGCTACTTACCCCTGTGAGTGTAAAGCAGCCCATAAGTCCTTGGTTATGTCACTGCCATAAGGAAGATTTTCATGAGTGGAGAAAGACACCTGACTACAGGAGAGGGAACAGCTGTTTTACATGTCAACTCACCTAAGCTGCTCTTTGGCTTTCTTGGCTTTAACTTTCTTCCCGCCGTGTTTGGATAAAGGAGCCACTCCAATCCCGAAGCCCTGTCCATCCACTTCCCCCACTAGATGACCCTCTGCATCGACCAGGCCTGCCTGAAAACAGAGAGGGATGAAGATGTGAATAGAGAAGTATTAGCCCTGCGGATGTCCAGCTTGTGAGAACTGAATACTTTGCTCAGAGGGATAAATCTGTCCAATTCCTTAATCTAAATCCAGATTCACCTCATGGCACCTTGGTGGAAAAAATTATCTTAAAGGTGAATTGAGAAGCAAAAAAGCCCTTGGAATTATTTTCAGATTCATGTGCTGAGTGCTCCCACTAACTAGGTTTGGAAGAAGTAGGGATTTACATCACAGAAATAGGTTTAAACGAATGTTTAAAATTTCTTCCCCACGCCTTTATTAAATCCTATTGTATTTTCTGTTTCTTTGATGATATCCCAGAATGCTTCATTCTGACACCTCACAAATACCAGAAATCTCGCTGTCCTCATGGTTCACTAATAAAATCAAAGAATGACACACTCTGGGTTATCTTCATTCAACGAAGGAGGAGTTTGCAAGAGGATTTCATATGTAAAATCTGATTTCTGTCAGTGCCTCAACAGCATGGCTAAATAGCCCATTCAGCACAGAAATCTGTTTAACTCACATTTCATTTCTGTTTTCCAAATCAGCTTTAAATTAAAGCCTGGAATGGGGTCTGCCTGGAGATTGGACAGTTTTGTGTCATAATAATACTTCGCATTTCTATTGTGCCTTTCTTCCAAGGATTTCAAAGAGCCTACAGTTAAGCCCCACAACTCTGCAAGGTAGATAATTATTCTTATACCCATTTTATAAGTGAACAAACTGAGGCATAGTCGAAGCATGGAAGTGATCAGCTCAGAAGGTGAAAGTTTCAGAAAGTTAGGACCAACTAAAAACAAGCTGATAGTGAAAAATGTCTTGTATCCTAAGCTACCCAAGGAAATCCACATCTGCCTTTAGGGTGGGGTAAGTTTCCTTTATGCTGCTCCAACAGTGCTAAGGGAGCCTAGCAGGGACAGAGGATCTAGCCCTGTATTTTACAACAGACAGACATGCATGCAGGCATTTTTGATGTAATAGTTCTTGTGTATTTTCCTTTTCTCTATTTTATAAACCACTCTGTTAAAATACTCGGCCAGATTCTCTGCTGGTGGAAACTGGTGCAGCTCTATTGACTTGCACCAGCTCTGTTCTGCTCTCATGCCCATCACCATGGTAGCTCAGGGCCTTATATTTCAATGGTTCCTCTCAAGTAGGGTATGAAGAATTTGAGGCAGAAGGTCAAGTCCCAAAGCCCTACCTTCTGAGCAGCAGTAATGGCTGCAAAGTCACTTTTGTCTATCAGGGTGTATTTGTTTCGTAGTCTGGCTTCCACTTCCTGCTCCTGTTGGCTGGGGAGAGATAACAGCCCTTTTCATTGTGCTCAAGGGAAAATTTCATACAGCCCCAAACTTGTAAATGTGTCATACTTCAAAGGAAAGTTGTGCCTAATATCACCCCTATGTCTATCTCTGCTCTCCTTTCCTCCTACTCCCCCTCCTGCTTCCTGCATTCTTCACAAGCTGCTCTCCTTCATGCACCTCTTCTGACCTCCTTCTATTTTTTCTTCCCACCCTGTCCCTTAGGCCTGGAAATCTCTTCTGTTCAGACATATATACTTTTCACTAGCTTTTGAAATACTTTAGGGAGCCTTTTTTATGGCCCAGATAACACAACTCCACAGTAGTTTGGTCCTGGATGGTGGAACCACCATGAGAAGACCTGATCTTCTTGCTTTATTTTAGCCCCATAAAAGGATTCCCCGAGGCACAAAATCCATGCAAAACACCAACACAAATACCCACGAGATCTGGACCAGTTTGGATTCCTGTGGAACAGGAATGGCCACCCTGTGACATACTACAGACTTGCCACATCCCTCCTCAAAGCCCAAATCTTCCTGCTGTGACATCATGTTACTTTTGTAACTGTAGTATCTCACCCCTCCTGATCAGACACCAGAGCACACTTAACCAATTAATGGAGCCCACCATCCAAGGACCAGCCTCATGATCTATAGGTTTCACTGGGTTAGCCGGCAGCACCTTTCCCCTGACCAAGCCATCAGGAGCTGGGCTGAGCTTCTCACAACTACAATTTATTGTCTGCATATTCTACAATGACATCACCAGCGGTGTCACGACACCGTGCTGTGCTGTCACAGACAGAAGCTTGGTGGAGAGTTTCTAAATCTCCTTATCTAATGCACACACCCTGGCTACAACATCTTACCTTAAAATTACTTTGAACTGGTTAAATACCTCTTGGATTTGCCTGATGTTCATTATCTGAGGAAGAGATATGTACAAGGAAGATATAATGGGAGACAGGTCAGTGAGCTTGTGGTCACATTCACTGTGCAATGTTTAAAAAAACTTGCTCTGTAAGGCTGGTTCAAATGCTATAGAATCCCAGGGCCCCCTTTTCTAGCCTCAGGATACATATAACTCAGCTCTGTATCCTGCACCGGGAGAATCAGGCCCCATGTGGCTATGACCATCACTCATTGTTCATGCCTCTTAAGTGGGCTTTAAGAACAGAGGAATCTATCTGATAGGCTGAGGCAGATGCCAGCTGTGCAGGTATTGTGTACAACCCCAGAGGTCAGGAATTGTTAACAAATTATCAGCCAAAGTGTAACACACAACATTATGCAGGAGGCAGCTTCTAACCCTCCAAGCCATGCAGCTCTCTCCTCACTCACATGCTGCTGAGTCTATCTAAAGTACTTATCTGGTTCCCAGTGCCGGAGCATCTGAGCCCCTCACAAGCTTTAATGCAATGCTATTATCCCCATTTCACAGATTAAGGCCCAGATCAATCAACAGAAGTTAGGAACTTAAATGCCTTTGCGGATCGGGCCTAAGGCACTTACACAGGGTCATACACAGAGTCTGAGACCTAGATCTCCCAAGTCCCAAGCGAGTGGCCTAACCACTGGACCATCCTTCCTCTCTAGGAAGTCCTGAAGTACATTCTCCCCACTCCCAGAGAAGCATCCTTCCCTCTAAAAGATTCCATGACCTCACTAAGGACATCTTTTCCCTATAAGAAACTCCTCAGTCCTTCCCTGCTTCTACTTAGACTGACCATCTCTGACCCTAAAAGACTCCCTGGATTCCACAGAAGCCAACTCTCCTCAACCCCCATCAGCTGCAGGAAAATTTTCTGGGACCTTTGAGGATGGGAGAAAAGCAAAGAGTAGAGAGATGGGCTGTAGTGCCCCAGAAGTTCCCCTCTCCCATAAAAGGTGGAATACTTTTCAAACGATACTTTGGGAACACATCTGTTTGCCAGAAGCTGGGAAAGAGCGACAGGGGCTGGATCACTTGATGATTACCTGTTCTGTTCATTCCCTCTGGGGCACCTGGCATTGGCCACTGTCGGAAGACAGGGTACTAGCCTAGATGGACCTTTGGTCTGACCCAGTATGGTCGCTCTTATGTTCTTATGACATGGTTTTACCCAGATGGAGAATTCTGACACTGTCTTTATAAGGAAGCTCAAAGCAGATCATCCCACTACGTTTGAGGCCAGGGTGGAAGCCTCCTAGAGCTTCCTACTCACTTAAGGGGAGATGAGAATGAGAGGAGAAGGCAGGTGTTCCAAGTTTCCCTGTAAATAACAGTGAAGTGTTCAAAAAATTAGTGCTGCCTTTAATTCTAAATTCAGTTCCTCCACAAACTGATTTCATTTCCTCTAGCTGAAAGAGGCTGGAATCCAGCCAAATATAACCAGCTGAACAAGTTGTACAAGCCCCTGTCAGTTAGGTAGCTACTCACATCGATGTCGTCTGTGGCTCCTTCTAGGTACCTGCGGACTTGAGAGTTAATCTCCGCTATCTGGATTTCATTCAGAGGGTCATAATTCACCAGAGAGCGGTTGACCTTGGAATAAAAAGGTGAACAGCTGAACTGCGCCAATTTACAATAAGCTGGGCAAATACTAGCCTGACAGTCACCTGGCTGTGCTCTGCCTTGCCACGGCAGGTTTAATTCTTAGACTTTGCTTCTCATCCTGTAGACTGGCTGGGCGCTGGACTCTGGAGTTGGCTGGGAGTAGTGCACTCCCTGCCTCTCCCTTCTGAACAAATTAAGGACAGGCACTGATGGGTTTGAAAGGCTATGCTGTCTGTCATCCAGGACTCTGGGGGTTAATGACTATGACATGGAACCTTGTGAAATGGGAAATTAACGAGAGGGAAAACTGGTGGGGACCCCTCAGAACTCTAAACTCAAAGGACTCCACTGGGGACACAGTGGGAAAGCAAAAGCTTGACAAGCATGGATATAACTGATCCTAGAGATAAATTAAAATCAAGATAAAGCACACACTAAGATCCCCAGCAAGATGGCGTAGAGCAGGGGTAGGCAACCTAGGGCACGCGTGCCAAAGGCGGAACGCGAGCGGATTTTCAGTGGCACTCACACTGTCCGGGTCCCGGCCATGGGTCCGGGGGGGCTCTGCATTTTAATTTAATTTTAAATGAAGCTTCTTAAACATTTTAAAAACCTTATTTACTTTACATACAACAATAGTCTAGTAATATAGTATAGACTTACAGAAAGAGACCTTCTAAAAACATTAACATGTATTACTGGCATGTGAAACCTTAAATTAGAGGGAATAAATGAAGACTCGGCACACCGCTTCTGAAAGGTTGCTGACCGCTGGTTTAGAGAAAAAGCATAGGCAGCAATTAACCGCTGCAGCCTGTTCCTTACCAAGCTGTCGTGCATGGCTAGTTCCTGCTTCAGAAGAGCGATCTCCTTCTCCAGATTCTTGACCATCCGCTAACAGGAAAACAAAAAGATGCCAAGTGACCAAGTGCTACTAGAGAAAGAACTGTCCAAAGCCATTTCAGATTGGCTGCCGCCATGGGTGTAGTTTGGTGGGGGGCAGGGGAAGTGTTTCCCCCCAGAATTGCAAGCCTAAGGCAGGTGTGGAATTTGCCTCCCCATTGGCTGACTGGAGTGGCCCCACACCCCAAATATAGAAGTCAAATTACATCTATGGCTGCTGGATAATGTCTCAGCTGTATACCAACTCCCAGAGAATTCACTGCTGGGCTTACATCACTGAAATGGTGAGTGAGTGATCTGGAAATTACTTTGCCTTAGTATAGCTTCCAGTAGGCAGCCTCCTTTGCTGTGTCTTGGAGCCACCCTTTGTAAAATCACTTTAAGCTTTCAAAGGGAAAGCCACCTGTTTATCTACTCAGTGCTTCACCGATATGTTGCCCCCATACTGTGGTCTTTCTGGATTACGTGGCATTATTTTGAAAACAGAAGGCACAGAGCCCCAGTGCTGCTTTCACTGTAGGCAATGACAGTTTCACCACTGACTTTAACAGGAATGCATTATGCTAGCAGATTCACACTGCATACCTGAGACCAGCATGTCTCCCTAATCTGGACTATTTTAAAGCATTGGCTATTGAGGGGGCAATTCCCACTGAGTTTCAGTGGGAATTAGTTGCCAAACTGCCCTTTGTGCCTTTGCAAAGCTCCCACTTAGCATCCACATGTAATAATCTCATTAAATACATTTCAGTTCTTTTCCACTCAGTTCATCACACAGCGAAAGAAAAGGAGCTGAAGGGGAAAAGACAGTTTGTTGCACAGTCCACAGCCTCGTCTGAAAACTCTTGGAGGAAGCTGCTCTATATGGTTCTCTGCTTCCAACGACTGTAGACAGACCCGTGAAATCAGACAGTACAGTACAGCAAGGTTCTCTCCTGCCACGTGTGTTGTGGAGCAGTGTTTCCCACAGTGTGGTCCTTGGACCACCAGTAATTCATCGAGCACTTCCTGGTGGTCTGAGGAGAGCTGGTTGGACACAAAATTCTAAGTCTCCTCCCTGTTTTAAAGTGCATTAAAAGAAGCTAAAATATATTGATTACTTTTCTAATGTTACTTTTCCATAGGAATAATTGCTGTAGTTGTTGCGGGGACGTTGTGTGACCAGCCGTGGGAAGGGAGGTGGTCTACAGGGTCTCAGATGGGACTGGAGATGATCCTCTCAGTGGGAGGGAAGGTGTCCATGAGACAGTTTCTCTATTAATATGTGATACACATGATGAAGAAGTTTGGGAAGCGTTGTCTTAATTTTTCCTGGATTTAAGAAAAAGAACCTCCTTCCTTCCATTTCCCCACAAAAATATACATACCTCTGGGTCGTATTTCTCATTGATGGCTGGCTCTGTTGTGACCCATTTCATTCTGGTAGCAAAACGGAGAGAGGACAGCTGAAAAACATTACAGTTTGCCTATCAACCAGGAAGCAAGTTTGGGTCACCAGACCAGACTCAAAAACCTTTGCTATTTTAATACTATAGGATCCCAGAAGCTAGAAATGGAAAAGCTATATCATTGTAGGCCACCATTCTACACTATCCCCATTCCAGGAGTAGGTCTTCTAGTGCCTGGTTGCTTCTAGATGATTATTCATCTTTAGATGGTAAATTCTTCAGGGTGAGGACCATCCTTTCTGTTATATGTGTGTACGGCACCTACCACAATGGGACTGAGGCCTTTGGTGTCACCGCAGCACAAATAATAAAGAACAATTATGATATCCAATAGCAGAGAAGATTGTATGACAGGTCATTTAGTTTCAAAAAATGTCTAACTCCTTCCCTGGTAAACTGCAGAATTCCTCCCTTCAATACTTTACGGTCATGTTTTGTTCAGCCCAATTTTAAATGACTCAAGCAATGAGGCTACCAACAACTTCCTGTGGAGAATTATTCCAAAGCCTAAGCGATCTCACCATGAGGAGGTTATTGCTGGTACTAGCATACCAAATTGTTTGTGTAGCTGCTACCAAGGACCAAATTCAGCCCTTGTGTAAAGTGGGCTAAGGCCCTGTGGAAATCACAATTTCACAGACTGAGCGGAAACCACAAAATTAGCCCAATACCGCGATTTTTCCAACAGCGGGGAGATGGAAGCAGGCATCTGCATGCTGGTCTTGTGCTTTGTGTGGCTCTTAGTCCGTGGCAGCATCACATTGGAGCAGCAGTTCGGGGGGACTTGACGGCCAGTTTTATGTAAGGCACAGTAGCCAGCACCACTGCCATTTGGAACATGAACAACCTGTGGCCTCAGCGGGAAGGTGGAAGCAGACATCCGCACATGCCAGTCTTGTGCTCTGTGTAACTTGTAGTGCATGTTCCAAGCAGCGGCCGCACTTGCTACTGTGCCTTGCATAAAACCGGCTGCCAAGGCCCCCCAAACAGCTGCTCTGACATGACACTGACATGTGCCAGGCATCACACTGAGTAGAAGACCAGAACACAAATGCCCGTTTCTTCCTTCCCACTGAGGCCACAGCTGCTTGTGTTCCAAGTGGCGGCAGCGCTGGCTACTGTGTCTCACATGCGTCCCCCACAAACTGCTCTTCCAATGTGATGCTGCGCACTACCAGCTGCGCTGAGCAGAAGACTGATGTGCACAGATGCTCACTTTTGCCTCCCCACCATTGAAAAAACTGCAGCACTTCACAAGGGACTCTGCTGCCATGCATATTCTATGAAAATCAACACTTTATGCGTGGCACTACTGGGCATTTTCAAAAAAAGATCTCCGATTATAACAGGGCCTTAAGTATAACTATTAACTTCACTGTGTGCTGTACAGTTCCAAATCCATTGCTGGAAAGGTACAAATAATAATAATACATAATGAAACGATGCATGTTTAGATCCAGACTGAATTTGGCCTTGAGTATTTATCTGGATGGGTCTCATTTTCCCCTTGGAAGATTAGCATCCTCAATGGATGGCTTATGTGGCCACAGAGTGGCCTTAGCAGACTGGAAAAACCAGCCCCATATAGTTCCCACCATGCTGCATTTGATGCAATGTCAAGTGATTTTGTTGAATTTGACATGATACTTCCCTGGGACCTCAGATTAAGGTGCTCTGGATGCTACAATTTAATCATGGTTATTGCTAGCATGATTTTGACTGTAGCGCAGACAGGACCAAAATGTCTTTAAATGAAGGACATTGTTTCTGAAGGAACTCTCTCCACTTACAGTCTCCTCTATCTGAGCAGCTTCACCATAGATATTTGCCACCAGGACTGTACTGCAGTTTCCCCCTGAAAAAGACAGCAAGGGGGAGGAATGTGACTTCCTCTGTGTTTGGTTCCTTCCTGGAGAATTTTACATTCTGTAGTGAGTGAAGAATGAAAGACACATCACGACTACAATGAACATCGCTAGTTTGTAATTTTTCCTTCAAGAAAACAGGAAGGGTTATCGGTGGTGAACATGAAAGATAATGTTCATAAGCAAGGTATGGAATGAGTTAATGGAACAGTCAATGTTCTGACTCCAGCCTTCTGGGTTAGTGCTAAGTATATGGCAATGCAAACTGTAAATGGTTGGAGTGGGGTAAAAGCTGAAAGGTGGGATTTTAAAAGCGCTCAGTGTTGGCCTCTCATCTAATGAAATCAGAGGGAGGAGTAGGATTGGGCCAATGCTGAGAGCTTTGAAATTCCACCCTTAATTTGTATGATTTCAGTTCCTTACTGCCGATGTCTACAGCCTGTCTTCAGTGGCTTTCTCTATTCAGACCGTGTCATACGCTGTTGTTAAAGTGGATACCTGTCCTACAGATTCCAGATGTAATACAGTTTTTGCATTTGTCATGTTTGCTCAGGTCCTGCTCATCCTCAACTTCTGCAGGGCTCAATGAGAGTTGATAGCACCTGCAGGATCAGAACTTTGAAAGGACTGTGGTGTGTTTTTAAAGTATTCTCAGCTGAGAAAAATTTAGTAACGTTTCTACTGGCTTGATCAGTATGAGGCTTGCGTGTACGTGCGCCTGATGTTTCATTAAGGTAAGAAAAACAGAAACCACTGCTAATTTTTCATATGTTAGACTATTAGGTGAGGGCTTGTCTCCACAGTGATTTAGCACATGGCCAGCCAGGGCATGAATCTATCGTGCACTGGCTTGCCAAGCACTAACTGGCCATGTGGACAATGCTAGAGTGCACTGTAAATTCAGTAGTGCACTTTGACATACTGCTGTTTGACATGGGCGCACATCACTGGAATGGTGAGTGATCTGGAAATCACTTTGCCTTGGTTTAGCTTGTTTGAAATGGTAGGCAGTCAAAGTGCACTATGGAACTTTTAGTGTGTTATAACAGGGTCCACAGGGCAACTTAGTGCACAGCAAGCCAGTGCGCTGTAGATTCACACTCTGGCTGGCCATGCATTAAATCGCTGTGTAGACAAGCCAACAGATTGACTGAGCATGTTTGGTCATGGCTTGATCTCCTCATGAGAACTGAAACCAAGATATTTTCTCATTCCTCTCTTCCGATTCCAGGTCCTTACCTAATGAATCCTTAAGGGCATGTGTGAGCTTGCTCTGCCGGAAGGGGACGTGGTCCCTCTTACGATCAGCCAGTGCAATGATAGCTTGCTCAAGGAATGACAAAGATTTGTTGATATACGTGGCTTCTTTCAGAACCTGCCCCTCAGACTGTAAGAAAGACCAAAAGACAAAAAGTTTCCACATGCATCTTTCTAGGTGAACTGCGAAATAGAGTGTGTCCCTCACTGGGCTTACAGCTCTGATTGAAGTGGAGGATAAACGAGATGATGAGTCCAACACAGACTAACTATGAGATTCTAGATCCTGAAGGGCTTTCTGCAGTTTGAGAGCAAGTTCTTCAGGGCTGTGATTGGGCAATAACAAGTCTGCCAGAATATTGGCTTTCCTGGTTCTGAAAGGGGAAATCCTCTCTTTGTCACAAGGCTGCCTGGGGATTTCTTGCTCAACACAACATAGTATATCACATGGGAGCAGTGAAAGTTTAAGTTGTTCCCTATTGTTTCAGAAAGGTGATTGCATCAGTCTCTATAGTATCACCAGAAGCAGAAGGATTTTTGCTTTCAGCGCAGTTGCAGAATGAAGCTGAATTACAAAGAGTTCCCAATAAGGCTGATGGCTCAGGCTCTTGCCTAGACTGAGCAATCACACTGTTGGAAGGAATGATCAAGCAGGAGACAGGTGCATGGAGGATGGAGTTTTGCACATTTGGACTTGATAAAAAGGTATTACAGCTACGGAAGATAACCGAGCATCCTCTGATGCTTTCATGGGGTAGAGATTTGTCATGGTTCCTCCCATCTACTGACCAGGGGTTTGATTCTTGTGTCAAGCATAGATCCTGAAAAATCTACAGTTCCACATGTGCAACTGTGGTAAGGAGATGCTGACACATACTTAGGGATTAACAACTGAAGCGTACATCTAACACCAGAATCAAGCTCCTTCTCGTCCTGACACCAAATTCCCAGAAACAAGCTAGAATAAAATTCAGTCAGCTAAAGCGGAAATATAAATTATGTTTACTACCAGCCTCCTTTAGAGGTAAATGTTCAATATGGCATAAAGGGAATTCAGTTTTGCTGTTTCCATTAACTGTAGTGGAAAAGTCCTCTGACTCCACATGCATCACTTTAACAATTGGACCCATCTCTTACAAAGAGCAAACATTTCCCCCCATCTGCTTACCCCAGTCTTCCCCACTCTCTCTGAACCTGCCAGATCCACTAGGTTCATTTTTGAAGCAGTGTATTTGGCATCTGACAAAATTCTGGAATGAGACTGGGAAAAAAATGTATTTAACATTACACACAACAAGGTAGAAGTAGAGTACACATTTAAATTCCAAAGACCCCTAGATCTCTGAGCCCCCAGGAAACCTGCCAGCGGCCTTACCTCAATATAGATAGTGAATATGCAATGGGACCTGGATGAATTTTTATTCAGAGTATGTTCACCTATTATTCTGTTGGTCTCACCCTGAAAATGAAGTCAAAATTCAGGACATTATTTGTATTAAAAAATAAAATAAATACTAGTAGAATAAATACGAAAGGAAGACTATTAAAGTCACAGTTAAACAAACAATGCTTGTATCTTCAATATGTAGAGATAATAATAAAATTGGTCACTTATCCACAGCCTTCTATCTGAGGCACTCCCAACATCTGTCTATCCTAGGCATTTCTAGCATGAAAGCACACTGCAAATATTCCACTCATGAAGACAGGTAAGGGATCACTACTTATCTGTCATACTGCTTCTCTGAAGATTCCATATTAACTGGATTCCCATCCCTGGGGCTCAGGTTCCTAGTGTGAAAGGGGCCAGAGTTCCCCTAATCCTCAAAAAATGTGGCCCTTCGAGGAACAGCAGGCAAGACTTAGTGCGTCCATGCCTGCTTCAGTTCCTTGATAAGCATGAAGCAAAGATCTCCCCTAAGTGTAAGAGACACCCAAGATTACTTATAGGATAGGAAGAGACCACAAGAAAATGCATCAGTCACTGAAAATGATGCTGTGACAGTCTGTGATGGTTGCAGTTCTGACAGGAGCGTCACAGTGGAGCACGGTGAGACAGGAACTGAAGTTCTAGAGGGCACCACTAAGGCACCTGTAGTTAGTCTCAAAAGGCGGCTGGCCTTTCTGTGTCTCAAAGCCTTTGAGAACGAGAGGAGTTCTGGCCTGCCTCATGGTAAGGAGTTGAGACCCCAAAACAGGAACCCAGTCAAGTTGGTATCTTTAGAGAAATGTTCTTATCCCTGTTTTACAGATGAGGAAATGGAAGCACAGAGATCAAAGGACAGATTTTTCAAAACTCAGCCTCCCTTCTTGTACCCCCAATTCGCAGGCACAAATAACTATGGGTGCTGTTTAGATCATTTTGATGTCTAAGTGCCTAGTTATCTCCATAAACTGCTCTGGCACTTCTCCTGACTCCCAGATCTTGTGGTTAGCCGTATGTCTCCCGTTCTAGAAATCAAGAATGATTGTTACTAGTAACCCAGCTGACTACCCAGCCTGAGCTTCATCAGAACACCTGAACATAGTCTCAGCAATTGGAAAGCAAAAAAAGGAAGGGTTTAAGGGCTTTTCAGTTGTTGGTGAAACATGCTTTCTAGATATGGAGCTAACTGTTCAACTTACTCTTGTCCAAGCTAAGGCCCCTATGTGCAAAGTTGATGCAGATGTATGTATGCCTCCTAGTTTCACCTGCCCAGCTATCTGAGTGTCCCCTCTGCATGACTGCCTAGATGTAGGCATGCCATGACTGCCCCATCTATCTGTAGAAAGTGTCAATGGGAAGTGTCTTCACTTGCTATGGGAGAGTGTTGACAAGCATTTTTTCAAAAAGGAAAAACAACACGGTTCAGACATTGGTTCTGCTAACTAGGATACCTTACAGACTATCCTTTGCACTCTGCTTAACCTGCTCCTTGACTTCCTAAATGTGATCACCAGCACACTGAAAACAAGCCAGTTTGCACTCCCAGTCCTGTGCTGCTCTAGGGCTAGGGAGGCCCGCAGCATAATTTAGACAACCTTGGGAACCTGTCTTAAGTTACAGCAGCTTCCCTGGCCTGCCCTATGGGCCACAGTGCTGCCTGGAATCTCCACAGCACTGTGTGATGCAGCCCCACCCCAGACACACCCCTTCCACCTTCAGCCTCACCACAGCACTGCCCATATACCAGGACTTGCAAGGGGGTTCTCGGACAGCAGATATATGCTGTTTTCCACAGTATCTGCACCAGGGAATCCTCCCTGACAGGAACCAGGGGTTTTATGCCGGGACTGGAGAAGAAGTGAGGATCTCACCCTAAGAGTCATGACTTCCCATCTTCTGCTCTAACCCCAAGACAACTCTCCTTTCCTTAGCTAAATCAGCAAAAATAAATATAAAAAATAAGGATGAGAAATAATAGTGAGTCATTGTTTTATCTTGCCTCAAACAGGAGATTTAAAGCATCTTCCTCGTGGCTGGCTGGATGAATAGATAAGCCCTTCACAAAGACACCCTGGGGGTACTCCACTACAGCCATGTGAGTGTCACCGGACATGTCATGAGGTATAGTGGAGAGAAGGTCAAAGAGAGTCTCATTGTAGATTTCCAGGTAGGACATTCGGACAGTGATGGACTGATCAATGCGTTCTTCAACTGCCCTGAACACCTGCACAGATCATATGCTGGTCAATGACAGTCTGAGTTCACAAACAAGGTTCCTATCAATTTGTGGCTTTTCAGAATGTGAATCACTATAAATTAGTCAGGTTTCAGAGTAGCAACCATGTTAGTCTGTATCCGAAAAAAGAACAGGAGTACTTGTGGCACCTTAGCGACTAACAAATATATTAGTTATATTATATTATACAGTGCTAATAAGCAATGGTCACATAAACACCACCCTATACCGGAAACCTATTGACCACTATACTTACCTACATGCCTCCAGCTTTCATCCAGACCACACCACACGATCCATTGTCTACAGCCAAGCTCTACGATACAACTGCATTTGCTCCAACCCCTCAGAGATCTTCTAGGTGTTTGTCTCTGTCTGTCTATCAAGCGTTCTTACAACTACAATACCCACCTGTTGAAGTGAAGAAACAGACTTACAGAGCCAGAAGAGTACCCAGAAGTCACCTACTACAGGACAGGCCCAACAAAGTAACAGAACACCACTAGCTGTCACCTTCAGCCCCCAACTAAACCTCTCCAGTGCATCATCAAGGATCTACAACCTACCCTGAAGGACGACCCATCACTCTTACAGATCTTGGGAGACAGGCCAGTCCTTGCTTACAGACAGCCCCCCAACCTGAAGCAAATACTCACCAGCAACCACACACCACACAACAGAACCACTAAACCAGGAACCTATCCTTGCAACAAAGCCCGTTGCCAACTGTGTCCACATATCTATTCAGGGGACACCATCATAGGGCCTAATCACATCAGTCACACTATCAGAGGCTCGTTCACCTGCACATCTACCAATGTGATATATGCCACCATGTGCCGCCAATGCCCCTCTGCCATGTACATTGGCCAAACCGGACAGTCTCTACGTAAAAGAATAAATGGACACAAATCAGACGCAAGAATTATAACATTCAAAAACCAGTCGGCAAACACTTCAATCTCTCTGGTCCCTCGCTTACAGACCTAAAAGTCGCAATATTACAACAAAAAACCTTCAAAAAGACTCCAACGAGAGACTGCTGAATTGGAATTAATATGCAAACTGGACACCATTAAATTAGGCTTGAATAAAGACTGGGAGTGGATGTGTCATTACACAAAGTAAAACTATTTCCCCATTTTTATTTTTCCCCCTTACTGTTCCTCACACGTTCCTGTCAACTGCTGGAAATGGCCCATTTTGATTATCACTACAAAAGGTTTTTTTTCTCTCCTGCTGGTAAATAGCTCACCTTAACTGATCACTCTCGTTATAGTGTGTATGGTAACACCCATTGTTTCATGTTCTCTGTGTATATAAAATCTCCCTCCTGTATTTTCCACTGCATGCATCCGATGAAGTGGGCTGTAGCCCACGAAAGCTTATGCTCAAATATATTTGTTAGTCTCTAAGGTGCCACAAGTCCTCCTGTTCTTTTCTTATAAATCAGTCAGTAAGTGTATGGCACACTCTCAGCAGGACTGCAGTGGCTCTAATAAGATTTTCAAAATTATTTTGGTTTTGAAAATATTATACCTTTAAAGGGATAGTGTCAAGGGTAAGAAGCCTAAAACAAGAGTTTTCTGTGTTTTATCTAAACAATAAAGAACATTCCATTTGCTGGCTGAATTGCTTTTTTCTAATTGCACGAACAGCACTTACACTAACACCAAGGAATATAACTAGTAAGAAATTATTCGGGCGGGAGTTAAGGACAAGATAACAATGAGCTAATCAGATCAGCTCTTTGTTGCAGGAATTGGTTCTTTTTTATGCTTGGAAAACGCCTAACACAGCAGCTACTGGAAACAAATAATGCAGAACACCTTCCAGCTTTGGTTTGTGTAGGTTATGTCAGCCCTACACTCTGCTTTTCAGCTGTGCTTCTGGGAGCAGGCGCACAAGACTCTTCATCCAACAGAGTACCCTTTTGAGAGGTTAAGAAAGTTGCACGTCATGACATCATGTCTATGTTGCAACAGGATGACATGTCCGCATATCACAATGCAACGTCATCACATTGCATTGAAATGTTACCACTCTCACGGCACAAGGTCACAGTGTTACAATGAAAAATCACAATGGAACATCAAGGTGCAACATAATGATGTTTTATTGTCCCACAACTTCTTTAAGGACCATATAATATCCATCTCCTCTTAAAATAAATTGGTGGTGACCATGTTTGGGGCGGTCAACACATTTCTTAGGACTGGGAGGATAACAGATGATATGACAGATGTACTAGTTTCTCCTTCTTCCCCCCCTTTCTAATTCAAATCTTTGGTACCTGCTGTATAGCTCGGGGTATGATTCCTCTATGCTTGTAGCTTTCAGTTGCTCCTGTCATGGTGTATGTTTTACCAGCTCCTGTTTGCCCATAGCACATAATAGTGCCTAGAAAAGTTTAAAGGAAAACAATAAATTCAGCAGGACTCATTCATTTCTCCAATGTAACATTAAAGGGACCTTATCCTCAGATGAGGAGCCCCACTATATCTTAAAATAACACATATCAATAAAAAAATTACCATTATAGCCATTCAGAGCTTGGGATACCAAGTCCCTAGCTACTGCATCATAAACCGAATCCTGTGAGGCATTGTGAAGAACACCATCCAATTTAAAGGACCAATCAGTCTGCTTGTTATTGACGACTCCTTTCTTAATATCTCTCCTGATGTAAATATCTATGCTCTAAAAAGACAGAGATGAAGAATGTTGATGTGCTACAAGAGAGATTGGGCCAAAATCAGCCCCAGTGTAACTGCAGCAGGGTTACTGCTCATTTCTGCTACCATAACTTAAATCAGAATCTAAATCCATTATGCTCCTGATGTCTCTTGTTCCTTTACCTTGTTGTCTGGCCCATACTTGATCATGTCTTCAGGAAAATTAGCTGTTGGCTTGACTCGCACAAATGCATGTACTTTATTTTCTTTTGCACTCATTGTAACTAAAAGAAGGGGGGAAAGGGAAAATCAGGTTTACAAGAAAATACAGTGTTCTCTAAAATACAGTTAAAAGGCTGTCATCAGCAAAAGGTAGGCTGCAGTGTCATCAATTTTTAAAATAAACTGTTTACAAATGTTAAACTGTAGTTTCTAACTGGTTTATTAAGAGGAACTATAAGCACACATCTAGCCTAAGCAGGGAAAATTTTAAAGTCAGAAAAGTGAACATGTAAAAATAGAACATGCAAAAACCTTCTTAGTCATTACAATTTCTTCTTGTGTATCTGAGTACTAGTTATTTACTGACACAAACAAGCTTCTCTTCCTGCTAGTCCTGCAGAACAAAACAGCTATAGGAGAATGAGATGGATTCTATTCTGCCTCATGCATCATCAGTGCAACTCTCAGCTAATGGCTGGATTCTGCTCTCTGATACAAATCTGGTAGAAAACCGTTGACATTGATGCAGTTACACCAGCTTGACAGAGGTGTACCTGAGTGCAGAATTTGGCCCTAGGTTCTGTCAGCAAACTTTTGATCACTCGTGAATTGAGAGGCAGGGAGAGACCAGCTTGATTTTCAGATCCCAAGAGGAATAAGTGATGCTGACAGCTGGAAAAATAATCTTTTCACCTGTAAACAGAGCACTGGAAGTCACTGAGTATAAATGCAAAGACCCAACCATGTAATTCTTACAGTAACAGGAGGATGTGTTAAAGGCGCAGTGCTACCGCAGCAACAATTTAGCCACAAAGTTTTAATGAAAATGTTTTACATCAGACATAGGATTTTGTGATCCATGGACAAAAGGTGCTATATTATTCATTCATTATTATTATGATGATTTCACTATGACACTCAGATTCTCTGATTAAGATTATGGCCACTTTGTGCTAAGCATTTTACAGAGAGATAAATGTGGTCCTGCCTCAAAGAGCCTGCAATCTGAGAGTTGCCTTAACTTGTGCTTCAACTAGCATGGGCACTGTGGACCTTGAGCAAAAGGGAATAATTCAGAATAACTAGGAATGCTCTGGCCACACCACCTCCTGCTCCCACCTGTTCATGGACTATCCCAAAACAGCCCCCTTTGTAGGGGCTCTTAGCCTCCCAGGGGCATAGATAGCACAAAGTGGCCATTACACAGGGTGAATACCCCTGGGGTGTTGTATGTTAGCATATCAGCTTTCTAGGGTGATTATTTGTTTATTGTTCACCTAAGATCAAATTACCTGACACAGGGTTACAACATCACTGTTACCATGTAGAACAAGGCTCTGCATTCCTTACGCTGCTTCAAGTGATTTATTATCCATCTGATTCATTTTTTAAATGAATAATAAAATATAGACATTTCTTTGTCTCATGATCACTGAAAAGCACCTTTCTTGTGAGGCTCTCAAAGCACTTTACAAACAATCTGAATGGCTCAAGAAACACAACCCAGGGCATGTATGTGTATTCATTTCATATGAGGGGGATTTCTCTTTAATTGTACCTAATTATTCCCTTGTCATTTTCCTTGGCTTTTTGGTTTTGCACAATTCTGCATCCTGGTTCTCTCTGCCTGGAGTTTGGTAATGGTTGGATGCAAATGCTTTTGGTGTGAACTCCTAAAATAGAGGACATCTGGAAGGTCAAATTCTAGTTTCAATTAACTGTCTCTTAATGCACCAAATGACAATATTCTTTTCATTCAGATTCCTCCTTAAAACTAAGCGAGGCCCAAACCTGGAATCCTGAACCCAAATCCAATAGGATTTTTTGAAATGGGGATCGGATCCAAACACACCACTACAACCGTGTTTCCAAACTGGATCCCAAAAATAAAGATGAGTGTGTTTTTTGGCTCTGGTTTAAATATGGCAGAAATATCATGAAAAAACCTATTTTTGTCAAATTTTAGCACAAGATATTGAAAATCTCACAAGAATAGCTGATTTTCAAGAATTTAAAATGACCCAATCCAAACCCAGTTCAGTTTAGATCCCAAACTCCGAACATAATCTGGATCCAAACACCTCAAGATTTCCTTCTTTATCAATACTCCAGCATAGAGGGTTATTAAACCCTTTACATTGCATCGACCGATGACCATAGTGTGGTGGTATGTCAGGCACGGTGTCTAATTCATACTGTTAATCTAATTTAGGATACAATCCTGTGAGCCTGAGATGCACAAAACTCCCACAGGACTCAATGACAGTTTCACCAACTAAGGACTTGCAAGGATAGACCCTTAAATTGGAAAATTCTTACCATCTCATCAGACTCATGATACTCACCAGCTAATACAGATAATAGCTTTTGGGGACACCTGGAGGAGATTAAACAGATATACATGAATATGCAGTTTCTATGTTATTACTTTAAAATGTATTTAGTGCTAGTGAAAGACTGATGGTCCTGGAGAGTGAAGTCCTTTCTTTATCCAGAGAACAGGTACAGTTCAGGTAGTGGTACTGTAATCTTTCACAGTACCACAGCAATAGGCTTCTACCTGGACAAGAAGGTTGTGAGGATAGGTGCACTGTTTCTTTAAAGCTGTAGCAAGAAGCCAGCCAGGAAGAGGGAGCTGGAGAAGGTTCTAAGCAGAAGCTCTAAGGTGAAGCACAGAGAGGAAGAGAATTGCCTTGGGGCTAATGCAATTTTCCTTATTCTAATAAAATTCCTTGTTCAGTGTTAGAAGAAAGTGACTCCTGTGATTCTTTACCATTGACAGAAAGTTTTCAGCTATGGATAAGAAAGGGAGTTCAGTCTCCATAGCCCATTCAGTCCTTGGCCTTTCTGCTGTGACTGCAACAAGGATGCCAATTAGTGTCAGTTGTGATGGTTGTTTTTGTCACATGGGCACCTATCCGGTGGATTGAGATCCACCGAAGTCATTCCACACAGGCCACCAAACAGCCTTTCAGCTTTGCCAGCAATCACTCACTCAGACAGGTTTTAACCAGTGGCCTAGAAGTGCAAGGCTCCATAGTCCATTACCAATCTCCCAAGCCATGCAGTCAACCAGATTTTTTAAATGCCTGGGACATGGTTACAGAGACAATGGTGACACAGGGCTGTGGAGTTAGAGATGGCATGAGGATCGTTGGGATGTGGGTACAGAAATGGAGGTGATGCAGGGATGAGAACATGAGGATGCAGGAGCCATGGCCATGTGAGATCAGGGACAGCTGATACATTGGGGATGGAGGCAGAGATGATACAGGGATGAGGATGGTGGTGACATAGGAGCAATGGTAATATGAGATAGGAGATGGCTGGGACATGGGGAAGAAGATGGTGTGATCGAGCAAGTGAGGTTGGACGAGGTGATGATGAGGGGTTGGTTGGGATGTGTGGGTGGTGATGGTGGTCATGCAGAGACAGTGAGATGCACAGACAGTGGCAACACAGGGATGGCTGGGATGAGGGATCAAAACCAGTAGCAATACACGGATAGGTGGGAGCGGGGCTGGTGGTGGTGATACAGAGATTGTTGGGATGTGGGGACAGAGATGGGAATAGCTGAGATGAGGACAGTGGGGAAGTGGAGGCAATAATTGTGATGGCTGAGAGGTGGGGATGGTGACAGGGGACAGGGATGGTGACAGGGGACAGGGATGGCTGCGGGGATGGGAACAGTGACAGGGAGATGGGGATGAGGACAGGGAGACAGGGTGGGGACAGGATGGGGGTGGCTGGGGGATGGGGTCGGTGACAGGGATGACAAGGTGGTGGAGTTGGGATGGGGATGACAACAGAGGGATGGGGATGGCTGGGAGGTAGGGATGAGGCTGGGGGGATAGGGACGGGGAGAGGGGACGGGGGATAGGAAGAGGAGGCTGGGGAAGCGGGTGCTGGGAGGTGAGGACGGAGGAATGGGGAGGATAGGGAGAGGGGAGGGGGGAATGGGGAGAGGGGAAGGGGCCGGGGGATGGGAAGGAGGCTGGGAAAGGGGGCGCTGGGAGGTGAGGACGAGGGGAATGTGAGGGGACGGGGAGAGGGGAAGGAGGCTGGGGAGAGGGGCCGGGGGATGGGAAGAGGAGGCTGGGGAAGGGGGCACTGGGAGGTGAGGATGGGGGAATTGGGGGGATGGGGAGAGGGGAAGGGGCCGGAAGGATGGGGAGAGGGGAAGGGGGATGGGAAGAGGAGGCTGGGGATGGGGGCGCTGGGAGAGGGGCCGGGGGGAACGGGGGGGGGAGATGGGGAGAAGGGCCGGGGAGGGGGATGGGGAGATGGGAAGGGGAGAGGGGGAAAGGGATGGGAAGACGGGACGGGGAGAGGGGGAGGGGTGGGGATGGGGAGACGGGAAGGGGGGAGGGGTGGGGATGGGGAGACGGGACGGGGAGAGGGGGAGGGGTCGGGGAGGGGAGGGGACGGGGGGAATTGGGGGGATGGGGAGACGGGACGGGGAGAGGGGGAGGGGTCGGGGAGGGGAGGGGAGGGGAGGGGGGGAACTGGGGGGATGGGGAGACGGGACGGGGAGAGGGGGAAGGCCCGTGCAGCACCAGGCAGGGGCCCGGGCACCCGGTACTGAACTGGGACCGGCCGCTCTTCCCGCCGCTGCCAGCTCCCGCCGCGCCGCAGGCTCCGGGGCGCGGCTGGGGCCGGGGGTGTACACACCGTTACCATGACTACCGCCACTTCCCACCACGTCCGGAAGTGCTGCGGGAGAAGGCGGAAGCGAGGGGAGGCCGTTTCCGGCGGGGGCCCGCGGGCTCTGGTTGGCTACGGCGGCCGGGAGGGGCCAGCGCGGCGCTGGAGCGGACGGCGGCGCCTCTCTCCTCGCGCCTTGCCCTCGCTGCGGCGGCCGGGGCCCGGGCAGGCGCGCGGGGAAGATGCTGGAGGCGGCGGCCGAGCCGGAGCTGGACCCCGAGGACCTGGTGCATTTCTCGGTGGGGGACCTGCCCAGCCGCGGCTACGGGGTGATGGGCGAGATCCGGAGGCAGGGCAAGCTCTGCGACGTGACCCTCAAGGTACCGGGGCGGCGACCGGCCGGGGGGAACCCCGAGGGGGGGCACTGGGAATGGGGGGGCCCGATGTGGGGGGCGCATGGGATGGGGGGGAGCCCCGCCGGGGGGGGGGAGTGTGACATGGGATGGGGGGATGGGGCGGGGAACGGGATGCGGAGCTGTGAGGGTCGTGGGGCGATGGGATGGGGGGGCCCGATGTCCGGGGGGGGTGACACGGGATGGGGCGGGGAACAGGATGCGGAGCTGTGAGGGTCGTGGGGCGATGGGATGGGGGGGCCCGATGTGCGGGGGGGGTGACACGGGATGGGGCGGGGAACGGAATGCGGAGCTGTGAGGGTCATGGGGCGATGGGATGGGGGGCCCGATGTCCGGGGGGGTGACACGGGATGGGGCGGGGAACAGGATGCGGAGCTGTGAGGGTCGTGGGGCGATGGGATGGGGGGCCCGATGTGCGGGGGGGCACATGGGATGGGGCGGGGAACAGGATGCGGAGCTGTGAGGGTCGTGGGGCGATGGGATGGGGGGGCCCGATGTCCGGGGGGGGTGACACGGGATGGGGCGGGGAACAGGATGCGGAGCTGTGAGGGTCGTGGGGCGATGGGATGGGGGGCCCGATGTGCGGGGGGGCACATGGGATGGGGCGGGGAACAGGATGCGGAGCTGTGAGGGTCGTGGGGCGATGGGATGGGGGGCCCGATGTCCGGGGGGGGTGACACGGGATGGGGCGGGGAACAGGATGCGGAGCTGTGAGGGTCGTGGGGCGATGGGATGGGGGGCCCGATGTGCGGGGGGGGTGACACGGGATGGGGCGGGGAACGGGATGCGGAGCTGTGAGGGTCATGGGGCGATGGGATGGGGGGGTCCAATGTGCGGGGGGGGGTGACACGGGATGGGGCGGGGAACAGGATGCGGAGCTGTGAGGGTCGTGGGGCGATGGGATGGGGGGCCCGATGTGCGGGGGGGCACATGGGATGGGGGAATGGGGCGGGGAACAGGATGCGGAGCTGTGAGGGTCATGGGGCGATGGGATGGGGGGGTCCAATGTGCGGGGGGGTGACACGGGATGGGGCGGGGAATGGGATGCAGAGCTGTGAGGGTCGTGGGGCGATGGGATGGGGGGGCCCGATGTGCGGGGGGGAGTATGACACGGGATGGGGCGGGGAACGGAATGCGGAGCTGTGAGGGTCATGGGGCGATGGGATGGGGGGGGTCCAATGTGCGGGGGGGGTGACACGGGATGGGGCGGGGAACGGGATGCAGAGCTGTGAGGGTCGTGGGGCAATGGGATGGGGGGGCCCGATACCTATACCACTTTGTGGCGCCAATCCCATGAGCCTTCGTCCCCCACAGGAGGCAGAAGCAGCAGCTCTGTTTAAATGGGTGCCTAGGCTATAGACTGTGTCACATACAAAGGGGAGTTGAAGTCCAGCCCAACCATAGTTTGCTAATCTCCATTCACGTCGTATGCCTTTGGGTGGAAAGGTGCGTCAAGTGAGTCATCTAGTGCAGTTCTTCTCACCCTAAATATTTGTTTAGATGACTTGCCACTAGTCATCCTTGCATGCCAGGAGTGACCCGATGAATAGTTCTGTGTTCTCCACTGAGGTGCCATAGGAAATATTTGTTAATTTAAGATGTTCCCACAGCTGTCAATCTCGCAATTCTCTCTAATGCAAGGCTGGCTAGCACTGTTGTGAAGCAGGAATCTTAGCTAAAATACGCATGCTAGAAATTAATATTACTCAGGGAGCTTATGTTTTTGCTGCTTGGAGATATTATTTATTGTGTTACAGTAACTTCTAGGTCCCACAATCAGGGATCTGTACACACACAAAATGTAGAGGTGGTTATAATAGAGAAATACTGATCTGAACCTATAAATCAGAGTAACAGGTTGGCATAGCATTCACCCTTTGATGCTAAGATATGTGAGCCGTAGAGAGGTTACTGCAAGACAGATACTGTCATTAGGCTGCTAATTCAGACGTCGCCCAGGATGGTGGTAGCAAAAAATTGTTACAACTTTTTTAGTGGCCAAAGCAAAATGAGTTTGGAGTTCAGTCCAGTGTCTGGTGGATGTGTCGACATCACAAAATCTACAGCAGCAATTGGAACCCTTATTGATCCTCTCAGTCAAGAGTCCAAGCACTGACCGAATCATGGACATTGTACTCCCTTCTAATTCCCAGAGGGTGGTCACTCTACGTCAGGGTTGACACGCATTGGTGGGGCGAAGAATTGGCTTGCTGCTACCTGAACTGTTTCTCTTATGTGGAGAAATGGAAAATCAGTCTCTAGGACTGTCAACCCATTATCTTTCAAGATCATTTAATTCACTATCTGAAAAAGAATAGAACCCCTGAAGCCTGAACACGCTAAGTACAACATAGGAATTGCCACACTGCATCAGGCAAGTGGTCCCTCTAGTCCAGTATCTGAGTGTGGCCCACAGCAGGTCCTTCAGAGGAAAATGCTAGAATCCCTCTTAAAGTTAATAACAGAATAGGAGATTTTAGATGTATACAGTGCTGCTGTTGCCATGCTCAAAGCATGTGACCAGTCCAGTGAGTACAAAATTCATACTATTGAATTAAACCCTAAAATGTTCCCCAGTCTGCACAGATTGAGACTCTTCACCCATTTCCCTCTGCCTTAGAAAGAGATTTACATAAATAAATAGATTTTGCATTCCTTACACTGAGTAGTGTGAGTTACGTACATCTAAATGAGGAATACACAAGAATATTTTGTAAAGCAGCATTCACCAGTGTATTGTCTGTGTGATGGCCATGAACAAAGTTGTGCTGTCTGAGCCCTGGTCTACACTAGGAGTTGAGGTCGAATTTAGCAGCGTTAAGTCGATTTAACCCTGCACCCGTCCGCATGACGAAGCCCTTTTTTTCGACTTAAAGGGTTCTTAAAATCAATTTCCTTACTCCACCCCTGACAAGGGGATTAGCCCTGAAATCGGCCTTGCTGGGTCGAATTTGGGGTACTGTGGACGCAATTAGATGGTATTGGCCTCCGGGAGCTATCCCAGAGTGCTCCACTGTGACCGCTCTTGACAACACTCTCAACTCAGATACACTGGCCAGGTAGACAGAAAAAGGCCTGCGAACTTCTGAATTTCAGTTTCCTGTTTGGCCAGCGTGGCAAGCTGCAGGTGACCATGCAGAGCTCATCACCAGAGGTGACCATGCAGAGCTTATCAACAGAGGGGGCCATGATGGAGTCCCAGAATCGCAAAAGAGCTCCAGCATGGACCGAACGGGAGGTACGGGATCTGATCGCTGTTTGGGGAGAGGAATCCGTGCTATCAGAACTCCATTCCAGTTTTCGAAATGCCAAAACATTTGTCAAAATCTCCCAGGGCATGAAGGACAGAGGCCATAACAGGGACCCGAAGCAGTGCTGCGTGAAACTGAAGGAGCTGAGGCAAGCCTACCAGAAAACCAGAGAGGCGAACGGCCCCTCCGGGTCCAAGCCCCAAACATGCCACTTCTATGATGAGCTGCATGCTATTTTAGGGGGTTCAGCCACCACTACCCCAGCCGTGTTGTTTGACTCCTTCAGTGGAGATGGAGGCAACACAGAAGCAGGTTTTGGGGACGAGGAAGATGATGATGATGAAGTTGTAGATAGCTCACAGCAAGCAAGTGGAGAAACCAGTTTTCCAGACAGCCAGGAACTGTTTCTCACCCTGGACCTGGAGCCAGTACCCCCCCGAACCCATCCAAGGCTGCCTCCCGGACCCTCCAGGTGGAGAAGGGACTGCTGGTGAGTGTACCTTTTAAAATACTATACATGGTTTAAAAGCAAGCATGTTTAATGATTAATTTGCCCTGGCATTCATGGCTCTCCTGGATATACTCCCAAAGCCTTTGCAAAAGGTTTCTGGGCAGGGCAGCCTTATTCCATCCACCATGGTAGGACACTTTACCACTCCAGGCCAGTAGCACATACTGGGGAATCACTGTAGAACAAAGCATTGCAGTGTATGTTTGCTGGCGTTCAAACAACATCCGTTCTTTATCTCTCTGTGTTATCCTCAGGAGAGTGATATCATTCATGGTCAGCTGGTGGAAATAGGGTGCTTTTCTTAAGGGGACATTCAGAGGTGCCCGTTCCTGCTGGGCTGTTTGCCTGTGGCTGAACAGAAATGTTCCCCGCTGTTAGCCATGGGGAGGGAGGAGGCGCTAGCCACGCGCTGGGGGGAGGCAAAATGTGACCTTGGAACAAAAGCATATGTGCTATGTATGTAATGTTAACAGCAAGGTTTACCATGCAAGAGTGTACCCATTGTTCTATAAAATGTGTCTTTTTATATACCACTATCCCTTTTTTTTTCTCCACCAGCTGCATGTGTTTCAAGGATCACAGGATCTTCTCCTTCCCAGAGGCTAGTGAAGATTAGAAGGCGAAAAAAAATGCACTCGTGATGAAATGTTCTCTGAGCTCATGCTGTCCTCCCACACTGACAGAGCACAGACGAATGCGTGGAGGCAGACAATGTTGGAGTGCAGGAAAGCACAAAATGACCGGGAGGAGAGGTGGCGGGCTGAGGAGAGTAAGTGCCGGGCTGAAGAGAGGGCTGAAGCTGAAAGGTGGCGGCAGCATGATGAGAGGAGGCAGGATTCAATGCTGAGGCTGCTGGAAGATCAAACCAATATGGTTGAGCTGCGTATGGTGGAGCTGCAGGAAAGGCAGCAGGAGCACAGACCGCCGCTACAGCCCCTGTGTAACCAACCGCCCTCCTCCCCAAGTTCCATAGCCTCCTCACGCAGACGCCCAAGAACGCGGGGAGGGGGCCTCCGGCCCCCCAGCCACTCCACCCCAGAGGATTGCCCAAGCAACAGAAGGCTGGCATTCAATAAGTTTTAAAGTTTTAAACTTTTAAAGTGCTGTGTGGCCTTGTCCTTCCCTCCTCCACCACCCCTCCTGGGCTACCTTGGTAGTTATCCCCCTATTTGTGTGATGAATGAATAAAGAATGCATGAATGTGAAGCAACAATGACTTTATTGCCTCTGCAAGCGGTGATCAAAGGGAGGTGCGGAGGGTGGTTAGCTTACAGGGAAGTAGAGTGAACCAAGGGGCGGGGGGTTTCATCAAGGAGAAACAAACAGACCTTTCACACCGTAGCCTGGCCAGTCATGAAACTGGTTTTCAAAGCTTCTCTGATGCGCACCGCACCCTCCTGTACTCTTCTAACTGCCATGGTGTCTGGCTGTGTGTAACCAGCAGCCAGGCGATTTGCCTCAACCTCCCACCCCGCCATAAATGTCTCCCTCTTACTCTCACAGATATTGTGGAGCGCACAGTAAGCAGTAATAACAGTGGGAATATTGGTTTTGCTGAGGTCTAACCAAGTCAGTGAGCTGCAGCAGTGCGCTTTTAAACGTCCAAATGCACATTCTACCACCATTCTGCACTTGCTCAGCCTGTAGTTGAACAGCTCCTGAATACTGTCTAGGCTTCCTGTGTATGGCTTCATGAGCCATGGCGTTAAGGGGTAGGCTGGGTCCCCAAGGATAACTATAGGCATTTCAACATCCCCAGTGATTATTTTCTGGTCTGGGAATAAAGTCCCTTCCTGCAGCTTTTGAAACAGACCAGAGTTCCTGAAGATGTGAGCGTCATGTACCTTTCCCGGCCATCCCACATTGATGTTGGTGAAACGTCCCTTGTGATCCACCAGAGCTTGCAGCACTATTGAAAAGTACCCCTTGCGGTTTGTGTACTCGCCGGCTTGGTGCTCCGGTGCCAAGATAGGGATATGGGTTCCGTCTATGGACCCACCACAGTTAGGGAATCCCATTGCAGCAAAGCCATCCACTATGACGTGCACACTTCCCAGGGTCACTACCCTTGATATCGACAGATCTTTGATTGCGTGGGCTACTTGCATCACGGCCGCCCCTACAGTAGATTTGCCCACTCCAAATGGATTCCCGACTGACCGGTAGCTGTCTGGCGTTGCAAGCTTCCACAGGGCTATCGCCACTCGCTTCTCAACTGTGAGGGCCGCTCTCATCTTGGTATTCTTGCACCTCAGGGCAGGGGAAAGCAAGTCACAAAGTTCCATGAAAGTGCCCTTACGCATGCGAAAGTTTCGCAGCCACTGGGAATCGTCCCAGCCCTGCAACGCTATGCGGTCCCACCAGTCTGTGCTTGTTTCCCGGGCCCAGAATCAGTATTCCACCGCATGAGCTTGCCCCATTAGCACCATGATGCCCACCTTGCCAGGGCCCATGCTTTGAGAGAAGTCTGTGTCCATGTCCTCATCACTCTCGTCACCGCGTTGACGTTGCCTACTCGCCCGGTATCGCTTTGCCAGGTTCTGGCGCTGCATATACTGCTGGATAATGCGTGTGGTGTGTAATGTGCTCCTAATCGCCAAAGTGATCTGAGCGGGCTCCATGCTTGCCGTGGTATGGCGTCTGCACGGAAAAAAGGTGCAGAACAATTGTCTGCCATTGCCCTGACGGAGGGAGGGGCAACTGACGACGTGGCTTACAGGGTTGGCTTACAGGGAATAAAAATCAACAAAGGGGGTGGCTTTGCGAGAAACTGAATGGCCCCCTCAAGGATAGAACTCAAAACTGGGTTTAGCAGGCCGTTGATTTCTCAGAGGGAGGGAGGGAGGAGAAAATGAATACAAAACGAATCAGGTCTATTTCTTGTTTTAAGCCACTTCATCTATCTTTATACATCTTGCTGGCAGCAGACTGTGCAGTACGACTGCTTGCCATCGTCAACACCTGGGTGCTCGGCAGAAGACGGTGCAGTATGACTACTGGCCATCGTCTTCTGCTAGCTGCAGATTAAAAGACAGTGCACTGCCGGTAGGACTCAATCGCCATGAGACGAAACAAGGAAAATGACCTGGCTGAGTCACTCCCATGTTTGCCCAGGCGCCCAGTTAAAAGACCACCCAGGACTACGTCGACAACAGCTACCAGTCATACTGCACTGTCTGCTGCCAAAAGGCAATGAACTGCTGCTGTGTAGCAATGCAGTACCGCGTCTGCCAGCACCCAGGAGACATACGGTGACAGTGAGCTGAGTGGGCTCCATGCTTGCCGTGGTATGGCATCTGCACAGGTAACTCAAGAAAAAAGGTGCAGAACGATTGTCTGCCCTTGCTTTCACGGAGAGAGGGAGGGAACGGGGGCCTGATGATATGTACCCAGAACCACCCGCGACAATGTTTTAGCCCCATCAGGCACTGGGATTTCTACCCAGAATTCAAATAGGCGGTAGAGACTGCGGGAACTGTGGGATAACTACCCACAGTGCAACGCTCCAGAAGTCGACGGTTGCCTCGGTACTGTGAACACACTCCACCGACTACATGCACTTAGAGCATTTGTGTGGGGACACACACAATTGACTATATAAAAACGCTTTCTACAAAACCGACTTCTATAAATTCGACCTAATTTCGTGGTGTAGACATACCCTAAGATATAATGTTTGGGATAGGCTTGCTAGCCATAATCAGAGAATCCCCTTCACAACTTAGATGATCATGCTTGGTAGTTTCTTAGAGAGAAAGTATTGACCTCTATCTATATAGCGCTGTGTTTCTCAGTGTGTGTGGATGTCTGATGGAGATGGGAAGCCTCTCACTCCTGAGATGTTAGTAGCATCTAAAGTAGTTGCCACCTGATGTGTCTTTAACTTATTTGAAACTAGTCCGGTTCCACATTCCTTTGTGTCTAGATGCTATAGCATTACATCTGCCTAAGCTAGATCACAAATTCCACTATCACAGTTGGGTCCCTTGGTGGTCTTTGTGGCAGAGGCTTGAGCAATCCTCCCAAGCTCGCTTTTGATACATATTTCAGGGGGAGGAGGTGAGGTTTGAAGTGCCAATACCTATGAAATAGCTTGTGTGTTGATAAAAGACTTTGACGTCTAAGGCTATTTCAGTAACACTGTTTTCTCTTCAAGAGTGTCTTTCCATGTAATTAATCATGATAGTGAAATATTCTACTTCTCTGCCACTTCCACCGGCTGTCAACTCACTTTTCAGCACTGACCTGCATGTTCTTTAGCAGTTGAGTTTACATGGTTCATTCTCTTCAAGCCAAATCTTTCTTCCTGATCATTCAGTACAAGATGCCTTTTCCAGCTTTATTCATTATGCAGCACTGGGTATTATGGAAGCAAATTTTGAGAGTGTTTTTCAAGTAGATACAGCAGCCACTTTAATACATAGCTGACTTATGAAAAGTACTTTTTCCACTGATCTTGTGGGCCATAGCACAGATCAGTTGAATAAGGGTCTCTTCTCCAGTGTTGATCAGCACTTTAACCATGTTGGAAGACAATGGCTGTAAATGGGATTCCCCTAGCATATGATAGTGGTTGCTGGGTGGACAGGAACTAAGTGGTTCAGTGGTGTTAGCTCTACCTAACTTTCTGCTTCCTGTAAGTAGAGACAGAAGGGATAAAATCAGTGACAAAAATGAGTTTTATGGCGATAACTGAAAGAGGAGCTCATTTAATATGATGAATAGTAAAACTTGAAAACTTACTATTTATTATTTGGATTACAATGAATTAATCTTGGAGTGTCTTAACTCCTGTGTTAAAGGCTGAATTCAATATTTAACTGTAGTCTGTGGGCCTGGGGTATGAATCTAGGACAATACTCTGGATCTACAGACATCAATAGGAGGTTTGTACATTGTTGTTAAAGTCCCTGTATCTCACTTGGCTCATTAATTGTGCTAATCTTTGGGACCACTTCTGGTTTTTGCTCTTCTTCTTTTCTGAGTGCTTAGCTGACTGTAGTTCTAGAGTCAGTGCCTCAATAAGATGAATAGGTCGGAGGACGGGAGGAGTTCACAGCTTTCAGACATCCTCTTTGTCTGTTTGCATACTCAGGCCCGGTCTGCACTACAGAGTTAGGTTGATGTAAGCTGCCTTTCATTGACCTACGCCAACTTAATAGCTCGACCTCCATGAGTGGCGTAGAGTCAAGGTTGATGTAGTTAGGTTGACGCGGTGTCACTGTAGGCACTGCGTTGCTTTCGTTGACTGTTACTGGCTTTCAGGAGCTGTCCCAAGCTGACAGCTCAATCATTACAGGCGCTCCTGGGGAGGACATGCACCTCCAACACAAGGAGCAAAGTGTAGACACGTACAAAACAATGTAATTACTGTGGCGGCTGTATGCTGACGTAAGTTAGGTCAGCTTAATTTTGTAGTGTAGACATGGCCTCAGGCTGACAACACTACATCAGTTTTTACATTTGGCTCATGTTTGAAAAAATAATTTCACAACCATAGTGTCTAGAAACTTTAATTTTAAAATGAAAGACTCTGAATGTGTCATTAGGGCCACATAAATAAGCTGGGTATTTGACACCTCTACTTGTCTAATGGAAAAGTGCATGATTAACAAACAGCAGTATTCAAATGATCATTGCCGAGAGAAACCTGTAAGATAACTTTAACATTGTACCAGGCTTGCAACACTTCTCTTCCAACTTGTTTTCTCATCTGAGAATCACTGCCGCTGCAATTCAGGTTGCTCAATAGACCATGGTGCTGTTTCAGCAGCAGGTGGCAGCTTGTTTTAGATGCGATTAGACAAAGAAGTGCTGATTTGACTCGATCTGTCAAATCTCTGATTATTCTAAGCTGGGTTTGGGGAAGTCTGTCACTCCTCATGATCATCTCTCTGACCACAAGGTTTCTGGGGCAGAAGTTGAGCTGTGTGTCTGGCACAAGCGCACCCTGCTAGGGTACAAGGTGCCCATTGAGGGCTCATGCCCTTTCATTTCTGCGCCAACATACAGAGTTTGTCTGGGTTGCTAAAATCAGGGGCTTGAAACGCCATTCCTTATTCCAGTCTTTCTCAAACTCTTCCAGATTGTGGATCCCTCCTTAAGTTAGATACTATTTTGTGCGCACCTCTCCTCCCAGCCCCCATTCCACTACAGTAACTCCTCGCTTAAAGTTGTAGTTATGGTCTTGAAAAATGTGACTTTAAGCAAAACGATGTTAAGCAAATCCAATTTCCCCATAAGAATTAATGTAAATGGAACACACAGTGGTATTGTACTTTAAACTCAGAGGAGCCAGGTAGATTTTTTGGACTCCAATTTCTTACATTCCTTTATCTGCTGTGGATTGCCTCCAGCCTGGTATACATGCAATTTTCCTGGATGGCCAGTGAAAAGGAATGCTGTTGATTAGTTTGAACTATGCAGAGAACTATTCCCTACTCACAACCTTTACTGCAAGACCCAAAGAGGATCTAATGTAAATAGGGGGGGTTAGGTTCCATTTAAATTTCTTGTTCATGCCATTTTCCCTCTGTTTTAAAGCTATCAGTTGGCCCTAGTAATTCCAATAAGGCATTTTTTCTTCTGTTGCTCTAGATGCTTATTGATATCTTTGCAGTCAGTTGTGTTTTATGAGAGATTTTTTTTTTACATCTAACTACTGTTACCCTGTATCGAACATGAGGGGATATTTTTATACATAGTGATTGGCTGAATGGTGACATGTGACAATACCCTAAATTGGAATGTTTGATTATCTTCCTCCTATCTGAGGGCTTGTCTACATTACCGCTTAAATCGATGTAACTTACGTTGCTCAGGGGTGTGAAAAGGCCACCCCACTGAGCGGTGTAAGTTACATCAACTTAAAGCGGTGTCCACACTGTGCTGTGTTGGTGGGAGTTGCTCTCCTGCCAACATAGCTTTTGCCTCTCGTTGAGGTGGAGTAATTATGCTGACAGGAGAGCGCTCTCCCATCAGCATAGTGCATCTTTACCAGACATGCTACAGCTGTCCCGGTGTAGCGCGATAGCATAGACTTGCCCTAAGCTTATGCTGTTTTTGACTCTCTAATTTACACTAGAGTTGACTGCTTTGTCTTTTTGCCCTTTCGCTTTTCCCTCAGAATGTAATAGCCCCAGAAATCATAGCAAAAAAAAGGTCCAGTGTCACGTTAGGTAGCTGTGGTCCTGTTAACAAAGGCTTTTAAAGATGTTTAACCAAAAAAAAAAAAAAAGACGAGATCTTTGCACCAAGGGGTTTACTGATGGCTTCTCAGTTATGCAGCCTCCTGTTGTCATGAAAACAATAGATGTCTTTTTATTACACCTACTGTGTTTTTCTATGAAGAAGGCTCCATTATGTGCTGGAACTAATTAATATTTTAAGCATGTGGGTGTGTAGTGGAGAATGATTTTTCATTAGTCTACTACACATCATTGTAAAGGAACATTGCATAATATCCTTTGTCAGAAGTGGAATAAACTGCGTGGGTGATTCTGCCTGTAAAGGGTTCCACTGAATCCCTGTAAACCGTGTCTTTCTCCAGGAAACTTCAAGACGCCTGCTAATATGGATTGTAAAATATTTCTAAAATAGTTTTATCCTTCTGTAAACTCTTACCAGACTCCTTGGCCTTTATTACTAAGATTTTTGCTCAGGAAATTGAAGGGTTAAAAGAGCTAATTGGAGCATGCAAGTGATATACAAGACGCTCTCAAACAGCTCTATGAATCCTGACCAGTAGTGCCCTGTTTTGTCTCTTCCTGGGGCTCCTATCAACAGCACTTTAGTCCTTGGCATTTCAGTTGTGCTTGAAGACCAACTTAAATGTTAGTCTGTAAAAGTGAAAGGTGAATGTACTAATCTGTATGAACTCATAAGAGTGTCTGTGTTTTTGTGACCTCACAGGTGTTCTCATGGCACAGATTAGGTCATTGCAAATGGAAGCTACTGACTTAAAGTATGGATGAAATCTTAAAAGATCCTTGTGTCATGCTGTCTGGAGTGGCTCACAACTGAGTGCCTTCCTTAGGGCAGACTGTCAAAAACAGGGCAGACACTCTGAACTGGTGGTGTGCTCTATAATTAGATTTCACCAAACTAGTAACACATGTGAACTTCTGGATCACGAAAACAGTCTTATCATGGGTTCACAGACAGAGTCCTCTTAGACTCGCCAGTCCATCTTGCCACCCAGACAAACTGGCGTAATGATAAGTGATCACTTAAACCAAATGTTCCGATTGCTTCCAGTCACTTACCCCAAATCAGTTGGTGCTCTTGATCTTACATCAAAGAAAACACCTTTAGCCAATCCTGTAATAAACTCTCTAAAGGTTTATTAGGAAAAAGAAATGAGTTATTTACAGGTTAAAGCAAGTAAACACACACGTGAGTTATCGCCTAAATCCTAAGAGTGACAGAGTTGTAGTGATCTGGCAATTTAAAGTGTGTCTCAGGGCGGGCTCAAGATCTCTGGCTTTAGTTTGTCTCTAGCATTGTCAGAGTTCAAACAGTCAGCAAGATGGAAAATTTTCCTCTGACTTTGTTTTATTTCCTTCATTCAGCTTCCAAGTCCACAGGACAAGCTTCCTTGCTCATAGCACTTCCATGGTGCAACAGGGCCAGTAACCAATTCTCTATATTGGGATGTTCCTTGATGGCCCATCTGATTTTGATAGTCCTTCTGGGTGGGTGCGGGAGACGATTCCAGTGCCTGGGTTCACAGCTTCAAAGCAAACATTTTCAAAGTTATAAAGCAAAACTGACATATTTTCTTATAGCCCGGAATACACACATTACATGAGATTAATGCATGCAAGCATTTCGTAGTCTAAACACTGGATGCATTCTTACAAGACTGATACCTATTTTGAGCAAAACAAACGTACAGGTGAACTGGCCAGTCTCCAGCTATGAGTTTGTTCATTCTTAGCTAATGCCTGCAGCCTGGGCAAGAGCTGGCATCTGGCCTGCCTACGTCCCACCGTGTTTTAGGCAAATATCGCTTAGTAACATGGAACAAAGGACAGCAGATATTGAAAATGACACATCAGTGATAGAGTTTTAAAGTAGAATGCTTCAGTTTGCCTTGTGAGAGCAATTGCTCTGTAAAACCCTGTTTTGGGGTGCTGCTATGCAAAACACCAAATCTTTAGATTTAGCCACTTCTTACTTTCTTTGGAAACAACTGTTTTAACTTCAACTGAGCTGCCCATCTAATTCCTTTTTTCTTTGGATGCGTTCAGTCCAGGGAATGATCTGTCCAATGAATGTCTAGAATGTATTGGTTTGTTTAAATTTACAACAAAAAGTAAATGCCTTTCCTCTTTGTCTGCTTTTAAACTGGGCTCAGTAAGATGCCCCGATAAAGGCGGGGGCATAATGGTCAATTCAAAAAATTGCACTGTTATGTGAAAGATGACCTACAAAATCAAAGCAGAACCTGAACGGCCCCAATAACATGTACTGAATGCTCACGCTAACTGTGGCGCCTTGACATGGCTTTACTAAACCCTAAACTGGGGGGGCAATAATCACTTTACTGTTGCTGCACGTACTAAACGTGTAGTAGTTCAAAGAACACTTGCTCATGCTGTCGTACCACAGGGACTGCTGGCATTGGAGAGTCAGAGCCGTCATGCTGGGTGATGTTTTTAGTGAGACCATGTATTACCAAAACCCCGTGGAACTGATGCTTTTTCGTGCTTTCCACCACTTCTGACTCTTGATCGACTTTTAATACATTTTACACCTTCAAACTATTGTAGAAGCACTTATCTTCCATGGTCCTGGGAGGTGGGTGATAATCAACTCAGTCATATAGGTGCGGGAAACTGAGGCGCTGTGGTACAGTGATTTGGCCAAAGTCAGCTGTGGACAGGTTGAGAATAGGGCCCAGCTGATCCCGCATCCCAATAGTGCATTCAGACCACGAGATAACGTTGTCTCCCCTGAAAGCTGGCTCAGTTGCTGTCTCATTTCCACTCTTCCTGCTCGTCGTTGTGCGCTGAGTAATTCCACAGCCTGACGCTTGTGGCGGGATTTGTTCACCCACATGGAAGTGATTATGCAAAAACAAAATCTCTTCCAACAGTTAGACACAGAGAGCGGTAATTCACCATGATGGTATAGGAAATTCCATTAAAGAACATTTGCATAGTAGGAGTCTGTTACACTTCATTAACTTCCTGAGGTGCAGAGGCTCTTTATCTGAAAATTTCCTTCCTCTCTGTGGGCTTGACTCGCCAAGCACCCTCTATGTTGGTGTATTTGTGTGTGTTCAATGGGTTCTCTCAGGTAGGCTCAGTGCAAGATTTTGGTTCACTTTTAAGCAAAAGTGGCTTTATAAAACCCTTAGCAGGAACCCTTCTACTCTCCTTAGCGTCCATGGAAACAAATCTTTGGAGTTTAAATAAGCCTGAGGAACTAGCCTGGGACTCTGGAGATTCACGTTTGGTTAGGTGCTTTGCCACAGACTTCTTGTCTGACCTTGAGCAAGTCACTTATCACCCTGTGCCTGAGTCCCATTGCAGGACATCTGTGTTGAAGTTTGTGAGGCACATGGGTACTACGGTGCTGTAGAAGTGTGTAGAAATCTTCCTCAAGCAGTTTTTCCTCTTTCTCCACACTCAGCCTCCTTTGAACTCCTGTCTAGTGACTTGGTGTATTTTGTTCAGACTAAGCTGTAAAGGGCAGGAAATGTGTATAAATAATAATACCGTAGAGTTAGAAAGTGACGTATAGCATGCATATTACTTACATGATTTATAGACAGAACAATAATAGCAGGGAAGTACCTTTACACTATTGAGTTGGCCTTCCTAATTGTTAATTGTGGTGTTACTATCTAGAACAGGGATGAGCAAACTTTTTGGCTGGAGGGCCACATTGGGGTTGCAAAACTGTATGGAGAGCTCTGTAGGGAAGGCTGTGCCTCCCCAAACAGCCTGGCCCCCATCCCCATCCGACCCCTCCCACTTCCTGCCCCCTGAGTGCCCCCCTCAAAACCTCCCACCCATCCAAAACCCCCTGCTCCTTGTCCCCTGACTGCCCCCTCCCAGGACCCCCCCGCCCCTATCCAACCCCCTCTGCTCCCTGTCCCCTGACTACCCCGACCCCTATCCACACCCCCACCCCCTGAGAGGCCCCCCGGGACTCCCATACTTATCCAACCGCCCCCTGGGATCCCTCACCCCGGCTCCAGTCCCCTTCCCATGTCCCTCAGAGCAGCATGTCTGCCAGCCGGCCGGAGCCAGATGCACCGCCCAGCCGGAGCCAGACACGCTGCGCACTGCCCTGCAGGAGCATGCAGCCCCGCTGTCCAGAGCACTGCCCATGTGGCTGCGGGGGAGGGGCCCGGGGTAGCCTCACCAGAAGGGAGCTCAAGGGCCGGGTAGGACGGTCCCGTGGGCCGTAGTTTGCCCACCTCTGATCTAGAGGCCCACTTCATTATTTGCAGTTTAAATAAGGTTATATTTGTAGGTGAGAGATGGAAAATGTGTTTTACATATGGATAGGATTTATTCTGTTTGTGTGGAAATATAAATTAGGTTTGTTACAAAGGATAAACATCTCTATAATTGTTGATGACAAAAGTCTAAAGTGAAACTTTATTGTACAAGTTGAGATGCAGTAAGAAACTTAGTGGCAAAAATAGACTTTTAAAACCTCTAGCAATCTGTTAATAACATAGCCAAGGGTATTTGTTTTGTAAAGAGAAATAAGCATAGATTACAAATAATTATGTATGTTGTGTGACTCTTCCCAGTTTGACTGCATTTATAATGCGCTCATCACTGGTGTCTTAAGTGCTGAGTTTGATGGCTCTTCTTTGGAGCTAGTCATCCAGCTGTCTGCGATGCGAAGTTGTGTAGACATGGTGTAACTACACAACCATTTTGCTAATGCACATGCCAAAGCGTAAAATGTGGTTAAGGGCTGTACAGAGAACGTAAATATGAGCAGATCTATTAGGGGTGGGGAAGTGAGTTTATGTGGGAATGAAGTTAAATGAACAGATGAGGCATTGGGGTATAATGACCATGCTGAAGGAAAAGGCAGAGGCTGAAATCACAGAATGTAAACCCTAAAATAAAGATGTGGATTTACGTTGACCAGCAGCTAGTAATTGGTGGCTGAGGGAAGAGAAAACTAATGACTGATTAGCCCAGCTTTGAATTCTGTGGAATGACTGGAATGCATGATTCATGTCAGGTCTAAATGACCTGGCTGTTTTCCTGGCATAGGGTGCCCCGACAGTAGATGGGTGATATGAAAAATTATGATTATAACAGTTTCCCCAGGCAGCTTGGTATTTCCTGTACAGAAGCAGGTGGGGGAGGCAGATCTGGGACGAGAGAAGTTGCGCATTCTTGAACGAGTGACTTATTGTAGGTAAACTGACTCTATCGACCTTGGTTGTTGATCATTAACAATCCAGAGATGACCCCGCTGTTAATCTACAACAGGGTCCAGCAGATGCCAAACAGCAGATAGTCACATTGGCTGGTAAAGGAGAATGAAAATGTTCCAAACGTTAGACTGGAGCAGGAGGGAGGTGGGCTTTGGTGTCTACAGTTAGAAACTTATTTCCACATGTAGCATCTAAATAGAAGTGATTTGATTTTTTTTTTCCAGAGATGGTGAATACGTGCAGCTCTCAATGACTTTCGCTGCAGCTGTAGGTCAGCGCCTCTAAAAATAAGGCCACTAATTTAAGTGCCTTACTCTAGAGGTCAAATCAGAGAGTTTTTGCACAGCCTTTTCAACCCCTGGTTACCCCTAAAGGTGTCAACGCACTAAAGTGGATCATCTAGACCAAGGGTCTCAAACACGTGGGCTACATGCAGCCCGCAGGGTTATTTCAGGGAAGGGGTTGGAATTGGGGCAGGGAAGGCGTGCGAAGAGGCAGGGCATGGGCGGGGCCTCACAGAAGGGGTGGAGTGGGGGCGGGACAGCGGGGGGGTAGTCAGTGGTGCGGCCCTCAGGCCAATGTACTAATCCTGATGTGGCCCTTGTGGTCATTTGAGTTTGAGACCCCGATCTAGACCAATAGTTATGCTCACTGTCCTTGTTCCCCTTCTGTCTGTTTATAGGTAGGGGACCACAAATTCAGCGCCCACCGGATCGTACTAGCAGCCTCCATCCCTTACTTTCATGCTATGTTTACAAATGACATGATGGAATGCAAACAGGATGAGATTGTCATGCAAGGAATGGATCCAAGGTAACTCCCTGGGGCAGCCAAGGGACCACAGCCAATACAGCTTGTCGATGATGTTTTTGCCGATCTCTGCACACAAATGCAAATGTATAGGTTTAGAAACGTGCCTTTAAGGGTTAAGATAAATCACATTTTTAAATAAATGTATGTTGCTACTAGCATCTTCGATTGTTATTAAGTTGAAATAATCTAATAGAGCTGAACGCAAGTGACCCTTTTTCTGCTCTTCTCCACCCTGTTTAGTGCACTAGAGGCTCTGATCAACTTTGCTTACAACGGACACCTAGCAATTGATCAGCAGAATGTTCAGTCTTTGCTGATGGGGGCAAGTTTCCTTCAGCTGCAAAATATCAAAGATGCCTGCTGTACCTTTCTCAGAGAGAGGTAAGGGTCCCCTTGGTCCTGTGCCTTTGACTGCTCCCTCAGAACGTGGGGTCATGGGTTCTGGTCTTGCTGTGGAACAGGGTGGTGGAATTGTGCTGTTAGAGCACAAGATGCTAAACTGTGGTCCTTCCTTCCAGTTGCTTGTGGTGGGTTCAGGAAAAAGTTAAATATCCTTTGGCCCTTTACAAGAAGGGTGGAGGAGGACTGTGTATCCTCATTCCATGTCCAGCTGTGGGCGGTGAGGCAGGCCCAGATGGGCATGAGTTACTGTCTGGAACAAAGGTCACATCACTCAAACCGGAAAATGGAAATGCTAAACTGACATGTTTTACTGCACTCAGTAAGGGTTCATTGTGCAGACTCTCTTACTAAGGGCTCTGCAGTTCTATTGCACTCTCTTGGTCCACTTCTTGAATGCAGCTGTAGAACAGTTTTATCACAGCTTTATATCTACCCTTAAAATGTTTCTCTGGGGTTTGATGTAGGACCTTGTACTGCCCATCATCATAATAGATCTGAGCACCTCAAACGGCGATTTTACCCTGTGAAATAGGAAGGGACTGTCCCCAGTTTACAGACTGGGAAACCAGGCACAGATCAAATGATTTATGAAAGGTACTACAGGGAGCCTGTGGAAGAGCAAGGAATTGATCCCAGGTCTTCTGAGTCCAGTCCAGTGCCTGAGCTACAAGACCATCTTAGTAATAAATGTCAAGATCCTACAAATCAAGGAGTTCGGTTAGTGTCTGGAAATATACCATACGTTCACCATTAGAAGTGTCAGGTACACTTAGTTTTTATGTTTTACTATGCCGTGTTCTTCTGCAGCTCTTCAGTTCATTCCATGGTATTGCACCAAACATACGTAATAAATGCAAAATCTCAACCAGTTTTTTTCATTCTGTATGGACTTATCCCAAAATGCATGATTCAGAGAAGAAATTTACTATGGGCCTGTTTCAGATGTTTCCATGTGAACCCAGGGGTTCTCTACTATGTGTAAAACATAGATAATTAGCTCAAATAGTTAGTAAAATCATTACATACTTGGTTTTTCCTGGCAAAAAAATTAATTTTTGCACACTGGGCTCGGTACCAAACAGAGAGAACTGGGTTGCGCTGGTGAAGTGCTGGGGCCACGCTTAGAGACTCAAATCCATTTTTAGGCACCTAAATAAAAGTGGCCTGATTCTTTTTCCCCCACAGGTTCTGAGCTGCCACAGTTCCACCTAAACTTAATGGGAGCTGCTTATGCTGAGCACCTTTGAATGGTGGGCCACTCTTACTGAGCTCTGAAATATGGATTTGAGAGGGTAGTTAAGGTTTTTATGTATAACGAGATACATTTGAAAATCAGTGGGCTCTGATCACTTGCCTCAGGAATAGCCAGAACATGCATGTCTAGTTCCAGTTTTTACAGGAAGGTTATGATGACTGGGGTTTTTTCTTATTTAACTTTGCTATGTGTTCCTGAGGATTTTCTGGGTGTTGGTGACCTCACAGTTTGCGAGGATTTAAAGTCCAAGGCTGTGTAAACCTTTGCTTGGCAGGTAATGACTGCGCTTTTCCTGCGCTCGCCATATCTAACTCTTTGCTTTGTAAAATACTCTTGGTTCACTCCATTATTAAACGTGCCACAGTGTTGTTTTAAATGTTTGGATCTTTATGCCCTGTAAGAGCTTGGCATTGCCAGACCTTCAGGGTTCTGTACCCATCCTCTCCGTGGTCATTGTTTGGATGCTCTGCTGATGTGCGCTCAGAATTGGTTATGTAAAGTTTGAAAGCAACCGTGAAGATTCCCTCTTCGGAGGATCAAATCCAAACAGGCAGCTTCATTGTGGTGGATCTCCTCTTGACCCCTTCTGAAGACTGCGGAAACTTGCACGTAGGGTTTATTTCCATTATTCAGACGTTGGGACTGAAAGAAGGAGGAAGAGTATAAAAGGGAGGTGCCCAAAATTTGACCTTTGGGCTAAAGGCAGTTTATGGAGTCTTTTAATGGTAACACACAGCCAGTAAGCTCTTAAATATGGAGGTGTGGTCCCTGGAAATGCTAAGCATGCATGGCTCCATCTTGATCAGAGCATTCTGTTTTCTGCTTCTGTAGTGCATGGTCTTGGCTCAAAGCACTGAGTTTGCCCTGCTGTGGTATGGGTGACTTTGTGGTCCCCAGTTAGGCAAAAGTTGAGGTATCTCTGTCAGAGTCTGATTCTGGGCATTGTGTAGTGAGTTTAATAGTGAGGCAAGAGTGGTACCAAATGTTTCCACAAACTGTTCTCATTTGGGTTAGAATAAGAGAAACTAACAATAGTATTCTGACATGCCTCATATCCATATGACCCATAAATACTGTGAAACAACCAGAATGGTCATCTCCTGTTGAACAGAGATGCACGGATCTGGTGGCAGAATTTCTCTCTTATGTGAGAGTTTCCAAATCTCCCATAGTGTGGGCTTGATTTTCAGCATTTTTACAAGTTTTTAGAAACATCTGCGCCGAAAGCTCCTTGCACCACACAGCTGCCTGGAGCAATACTTTTTCAGTTCTTTTGTGCTGCTTTATGATGGCATGCAGCAGCACCTGTTCAGCTGATCTGATCACTAGTTCATTTCTGCAGGGATTGTTCCTGTATTCTGACCTTTAATAGATAAAAGACATCCTCAGTAAAGCTTTATTGGTTAGGAAAATCAAGTAAGAAGAGGTGGCCAACATCTCACTTCAGTAATTAGCAAAGGTGTCTGATGAAAACAAACTATGTTTGTAAGTTTCTGAAGAACATGCTTACCCTTGCTGTCAAACCAACAGGTTTCATTCCTGGAATCTAAAGTTGTACTTATGCATGGAATAGACATTGTGTAGATTCTTGCACTGCTACTCCTCCTACATGTCACGCCCTGACTTTAGGAGGCCCGCCCGGGGAGAGCATGCATCAGTCTCCAGGTCCAGTCAGTCCTTGGTACTTCAGAGAATGTCAGCAAGGGGGCTTATTGTTCTTACGGTGCGATTTCCCCTGTCCTCTTAATTTGGCATGAGTCAATCTTCATGACTGTGCATACACTGGCCAGTTTAACCTGCAAACTGGTGTCTGTTGGAAGGGTGAGTTCTCTAATGTGGCACATCCATCAGTTTCACAAGGTTACACTTTCTCTGACGTTCAGTTTCCTTGATTCAATTTCAAATTCACTGCTTCTTTGGACCACATTCAAAATGTGTACATTGTTAACCCCTTTATTAAAATAACCTTATTTTGTATCCCCCAAGGCTTCATCCTAAGAACTGCCTAGGCGTACGTCAGTTTGCAGAAACCATGATGTGTGCCGTGCTCTACGAATCTGCCAACAGCTTCATCCACCAGCACTTTGTGGAGGTGTCCATGTCTGAAGAGTTCCTTGCTCTACCCTTCGAAGATGTGCTGGAGCTGGTTTCAAGGGAAGAGCTCAATGTCAAGTCTGAGGAGCAGGTATGTGCACCAGCTGGTAAATGGTATAGCAGAGGCAGCTTTTGCCACCAGAGGATTTGAAACCCTTGGGGCATAGCAAGATCTGGGTGAGAAGTTGAACTGGTCCATGTAGTGATCAAAGCTGAGAAGATGGCCTTGTTGTGGATGGTGGGTGTATGCCCTTTGCTAGAATAATGGTGCTCTGACTCTTTCACTCTGTACATAACTTGTGGGAATTGGGGCTTCTTTCAGCTTGGTTATCAGAACACTCTTCTGGGGAGCATCCGTTATTTGCGAAGCATGGCATTGAACTGTGCTGAAATGTTCGCAGCTGAGAACCCTTGACGTCCGGAACTCTAGTGACATCTTGAACTCTCGCTTTACTGAGTGAATTTCAGTTCTGTTGAAAGGTGCTGGGATCTCTGCCCTGGAGGCGATCTCTAGAACTACAGAATAAACAGTGTTTCAGCCTTATTCTGGAGGGATCCCTTCGAGATTCTCTACAGCATTTTGTAATGAATCTTCCTCCTGAAATTGCCAATGAGATGGTCGGTCGGGATGGTGGCTTACGTAATATGGAGGCCTTTGTACAAGGAACTGGACTGAATCACACCGAGTCACTTCACATAGGCCTCTGAATAACCATTGCCACTTTGACCCATAGCAGCAGCGATCCTGATTTGAACTGGAGATCTGCATCTGAAAGGCTCTGCATCTTGCTGCCAGTGTTCAAGCCATCGCATCCCCTGTGGTGGTTCGGGGGGCTTATTCCTAGAGAAAAATAGACTTTTAGAAAGTCTGGGTTGGAAAAAGAGGTCCCTGGTTAGAGGTATAGGTTAGGAATCATTAAAAAAGGGATAGAGAATAAGACGGAGAATATCTTATTGACCTTATATAAATCCATGGTATGCCCACATCTTGAATACTGTGTACAGATGTGGTCTCTTCATCTCAAAAAAGATATACTGGCATTACAAAAGTTTCAGAAAAGGGCAACTAAAATGATTAGGGGTTTGGAACAGATCCCATATGAGGAGAGATTAAAGAGGCTAGGACTTTTCATCTTGGAAAAGAGGAGACTAAGGCGGGCTATGGTAGAGGTATAGAAAATCATGAGTGGTATGGAGAAAGAGAATAAGGAAAAGTTATTTACTTGTTCACATGATATAAGAACTAGGGGCCACCAACTGAAATTAATGGGTAGCAGGTTTAAAACAAATAAAAGGAAGTTCTTCTTCACTCAGCGCAGAGTCAACCTGTGGAACTCCTTGCCTGAGGAGGTTGTGAAGGCTAGTACTATAACAGGGTTTAAAAAGAGAACTGGATAAATTCATGGAGGTTAAGTCCATTAATGGCTATTAGCCGGGATGGATAAGGAATGGTGTCCCCAGCCTCTGTTTGTCAGAGAGTGGAGATGGATGGCAGGAGAGAGATCACTTGATCATTACCTGTTAGGTTCACTCCCTCTGGGACACCTGGCATGGGCCTCTGTCGGTAGACAGGATACTGGGCTGGATGGACCTTTGGTCTGACCCAGTATGGCCTTTCTTATGTATAAACATCAGGTCTGAATCGTCTTATCTCCTTAGAACCTCTTGTTCAAATTTCACACATGCTCAAATCAAGCCACCTTCTTCTGAGGCAGGTAAACTTTAGCACAGGCTTCGTATCTTTCATAAGATTTTAAAACAAGAGGTCCTCCCTGCTGTGTGAAGCAGTTACGATCCCATGACTCTCCTTGTGAGCAGCAGACTCTGTCCCAATGTCCTTGGTGACAGTTTTCCTTCTAACTGCTGTGCAGCATACTGGCTGCCACCTTCCACCTCTGAGATGGTGTTGCATTTTAGTGTGGTGCAGCATACAGTTGAGTTGTCCAGTAGAACCTCAGAGTTACGAACACCAGAGTTATGAACTGATTGGTCAACCACATGCCTCATTTGGAACTGGAAGTACACAATCAGAGAGCAACAGAGATGAAAAAAAAGCAAACAAAGTACAGTACCGTGTTAAATGTAACCTACTAAAAAATACAGGGAAAGTTTTAAAAAAATGATTGGACAAGGTAAGGAAATGGTTCCTGTGCTTGTTTCATTTAAATTAAGATGGTTAAAAGCCGCATTTTTCTTCTGCATAGTAAAGTTTCAAGCTGTATTTAAGTCAGTGTTCAGTTGTAAACTTCTGAAGGAACAACCATAACGTTTTGTTCAGCGTTACAAACAACCTCCACTCCCAAGGTGTTCGTAACGCTGAGGTTCTACTGTACAACATTTTGGGGTCTTCTGGGGTGCAAGTTGCGTTTAAAGATATGACTACCAGCTGATCTGTTGGAGAAATACTTTATGCTAGAAACCTCTAGAGAACGGAAGTGGGAGGTTCTGGCTTTGTCCAGTGTAAATGAAAGGCTTGGAAACGATGTGTGTGGCTATCCAAATTTTTTCCATGACAACCCAATATTTAGCATGTGTGCATGATGCTTAGTGGCAGGGTTACACCACAAGGTGGCAGCAGTAACCACAAATGCCAATAATCAGATGTTTACAAAGCAAAACTTTTTCTGGTAATCTCTTAATTCAGTTCTTGGGAGAAGGGGGCCGAACTGTGTAAATTGTTGGCCTTCAAGGCATTAATGCTGTTCCACATCAGTATTGTGGACACCTCGGTTCAAATTCTTATCTACTGCTGATCAGCCCAGCAGGATCTCTGGATGCAGTGGCAGCAGCCTGGTTAGACCAATGGGACAATGCCCCCTGAAATGGAAGCTCTCAGCTGCATGCCCAGAAGGTCAACACACTGGGGCTATTTCAGACCAATGGGTGGGGAATTAATTCCAAATCTGGGCCCTTATGAAGAATGCCCTGCGTTATAGAGGACCCCTCTGGTGAATTCAGGAACGGCATTGATGGCCTCTGTGATTGAAAGGTGTATGCTAAGAATGGGGAAGGAATAATGTGGTGAGCTGGGTGTTAGTGGAGACATGCTGGGCTCTGAGTGGCAAAGTGTTAGTATCTTTGCTCTAGATCCCTCGAGTGACTTCTGTTTTCCTGAACACCTGTGTTCCTTGGCGAGACGTTCCTTTTGTTACAGTCCATCTGTTCAAGTTTGTCTTCATCCCGCCTTTTGTGAGCTGCTTCAGGACAGAGAAAACAAAATCTCGTGTCTACCCGAAGTGCAGAGACCTACCAAAGAAATGGCTCCTCTCTCTTCTGGCAGGTATTCGAAGCTGCGTTAGCCTGGGTCCGGTACGAGCGAGATCAGAGGGAATCCTGCTTACCTGAGCTACTGTCCAAAATCCGACTGCCCCTTTGTCGACCTCAGTTCCTCACTGACCGTGTGCAACAAGATGACCTTGTCCGCTGCTGCCACAAATGCCGGTGAGCGCTTGTGGGCTGTTCAGGAGATGTCCAGTGTGTGTGGGCCTCCACGCTGATAGTGTGTTGGAGTGGCTGTCCCAGAGCCTGAAATCCTCTCCCCATGAAGTGGGAGCGCCACACACAGGAGAAGAGCGATTCCCTCGTGCTGCCTGCTGACGAGGCTAAGCCAGCATCTGCAAGGATTAGCTCTGCAGGGTAGAGAAGAGATCAGTTGACATAATCATTGGCGACCTCAGCAGAGGGACCAGTTTGGATGGTGGTCCCAAGACCCACCAAACTATCGTTCTAATGTTTGGTCTTAATTTCAGGGACCTGGTGGATGAAGCAAAAGACTATCACCTAATGCCAGAACGCCGGCCGCACCTCCCGGCATTCAAGACGCGTCCCCGGTGCTGCACATCGATCGCAGGATTGATTTATGCTGTTGGAGGTCTTAATTCAGCAGGTACCTTGCATATCCACTTCCCACAGCTACCAAGTGACGAGTACATTGAGTAACGGCATCAGATTGTAAACGTCATGCTTCACCCGTAAAACGTTGAGCGGTCTCTCCTGCTCTTCCCTTTTTCTGTAGCCCTTTGACACTCAGGCCATCCCGCCGACAGAATGCTGAAGGGGGCTGTGGTCGGTTCTTGAACGTTTTTCACTCTAGGAATGCTGGGTGGATTGTTCAGGGATATTGTTTCCAGTGTGTGTGAAACTGCACCAACTTGTTGCATTTGTCTCTTTAAAATTACGGGCTCCAGTGTAAGTGTGGAGAACCCCAAAGGCAGTAATAGAAGAACATATTGGCAGCATTAATGCATTGCATTCAAGCGTACAACAGGTAAAATAATTGCCGTGCTCTTTGGTCTGTTTCAAAGAAGTCAAGCCTCTGTAGTAAAGGCAGTTTCCTTTTCCATTATGAACCTTTCCGTTGTACCTTAACCATGAAAACATGGCTCGTGCCACGCAAGGCTTCATTGTGGGAACAAGAGCATGTGTTAGTTCAACTTCTCTTTGATTCAGGTACACATGGAGTCACTCCAAGGACAGTATGCTCCCCATTATCCCATTAACACAAGTTCTATTCAACTAATCAGGAGTTTGGATGGTCGAGAGGACAGGAACCTCTTCCTCGCAGTCCTGGCCAGGGGTCTCTGCACTGCCCTGCTCGTTTGCTCCCATGACACTGGGATTGCAGAGGGCTCGCTGTGCTGACGCAGAGCCATTGACACCCAAGCCTTTCAGACCCGAAGGGGTGAGGCAGAGCAGAGATCCCTGACCAGGACTCTGCCCTGCCAGGACTGCAGCCTTCCCTGCACCTGGTGCCTGCAGGGATCAGATGTCATCAGCCCTGCAGCAGTGGAAGGAGCCCTCTGCAGCTCTGCTGTCACAGCCCCGCTCGTTCCCTTCCAGGACTGCCAGGCTGCAGCGGGTTCCCTGCGCTGCCCCAGGAGCCGTTCAGCAGCAGGGCAGCCTCCCCTCTGGACGGGGACTCGTCCTCCTCGCAGTCCTGGACAGGGGTCTCTCCTCAGTGAGCCGAGCCTTCCAGTTATCCAAACCCTTGCCTTGTCCCCCATCGTGAGAGCCACGGGGGACAAGGAAGGAATTTGATAACGCGGAGGTTCAGCTAGTAGGATCTCGGATAAACTGGACTTTACCATAGTTCTTTAGGCCCATAATCATCCTGCATAAACCCAGGAAACTTACAGTCCCTTTTAAAATGCCATGCAGCAGCCCACTAATGCCACGGATCCAGTGAACACACGCATACTACAGGGCTGCCTCATGAGGCCTGGATTCCGTACCCTAGAAGGATGAGGTCAGCCATGCGGGAGTGGTGCTGCTGTGATTCCAGGGAGTCGACTGGCCCCTGCGATGTTAATTGTTAAGTCACAAAGCCTGGTACCTGCTGTGAGGGTCCTGCCAGCGGTTTGATTGCAGGGGCAGGGTGTAAGGGGTCAGCAAACAGTTCGGATTGTGGAGCCCAGATTTACAGGAACTCCCTCCAATGTTGAGCAGTTCCCCATCAGGGCTGGGTGGAGATGGGGCCGATGTGCTGATGGGGTATTCTGGCACCTGCTAACATTTATGTAGGAATGTGGCCATGCCAGGGCTGAGGAGGCTACGCCAAACCGGAGACTCAAGTAGGGACCATTTAGAGGCTCCACTATCATCCCTTGGCCTGGGGGGCAAGATCCCTTCCCTACTGCCGCCTACACAGGCCATCCCTACAGATACTCAAGGCAGTGAGCCCAGGTTTTTCCCTTAACACTCAGAGCGCGAACCCTGTATCCCCATCATCCTTCCTTGCATGGATGAACAGATGGGAAAAGTCCATCGCTTTCTGCTTCTGCCCCCATTCAGCAGAGGCTCCACAAAGAAAAAAAATCTGTCACTTTTTTTAATTTGAGTAGCAAATTTTTATGCAGGTGATTCACTGAACGTGGTGGAAGTCTTCGACCCCATTGCAAATCACTGGGAGAAGTGCCAGCCGATGACGACGGCACGCAGCCGAGTGGGTGTGGCTGTGGTGAATGGACTCTTGTATGCCATTGGTGGATACGATGGCCAGTTAAGACTGAGTACAGTGGAAGTTTATAACCCAGAGATGGATTCTTGGTCCAAAGTAGGAAGCATGAACAGCAAACGAAGGTACGTGAGACATACACCCCGTTCCGTACAAAGAATTTGAGGGGAGGAAGAGATGAAATGTTCACAAGGGCAGGGAAAAATCTAGGAATCAGTAGTGCTGAAAATGGCTGAGGTGACCGGGGAGATCAGAGTTTGTAGGGCGATACAGTAGGAAAAAGATCAAAGGAATGGAACAGGAAGGGAGTAGTTGCGCTTTGCATAACTCTGGTGGAAGCGCACTTGGGATGTTACATTCTGTTCTGGGCTCCTCTTTACCAGAATGACTCACTGGAGGGAGTTCAGAGAACATCAGCGCGAGTCTAGAGGGATTGATGTACGAGGAAAGATATGAAGAGCTACATATGTATGGTGTGCCCTCACACTGACCAAGGGCGGAGAAAGAACTCTTATTGGTGTCAGCGTCTGAGAGAGAATTATTTGTGGTGGCACAAAGAAAAATAAGATGAAATTGAGACAGGGCAGACAGGCTGATTATCAGAGAGAATTTCTGGTAGATCTATAAGGATGTGGAATAGATTCCCAAAGGAAGTAGCGGAAGCCATGTTGCTTGGGACCTTTTTAAAACTAGCCTGGATAAAGCAGTGGAAAATGTGTTGTAGGGAATACTCATTCACTGGCAGGCAGGGTGATGGACACATGGGTCTTCTGTCTCTTTGGTGCACTCATGCATCGCTGAGCATATAGACTCCTCCACTGGAAAGTGCAGTCAATTTACACAATGCAGGGCTTGCAGTCCAGGCTTTGCAAAATGAGTCCTGAGTGATTTTATCTCTGAGCAGAAGATCTGGTGGTTTATATGCTGAGCAAGGGGAAGTTGGTTCAGTTCACACCAACCTAGGAATTATGTTGTGGTGGCACTTGGAAAGGCACACTGCATTATGTGGTCAACAATGTGAAAACCCACCTATTAACTCTCATGGCAGCACTGTCCCTTCCTCCACAGCAGCCTGTGGCTCGTCTGTCTCCTTCCAAATTTAAACGTGTTTGTGGCTTCCAGTGTTTTTACTCTGGTTTCTTTTTGCTGCTCCTCAGTCACTGAGCGTTCTTAAATTGCCCACTTCTGCTAGCTTTGCAGCACGTCTTCCCCATAATCGTTTGTGCCTGATTTTAATGTGGTTTCAAATGCTAATCACTTGGGAAGAGTATATTGCCTGTATCTTGTTACTTGAAATTCTGTTTGTAACCCGGATACTTGGTGGCACCAGTGCGATTCTGCTGGGATTGCGCTCATTCAGGGTGGTTAGCTGCTCTGTGCAAGCAAATACAATTTAAAATCTGTAGTGCACAGTCCAGGAGTTAAGCAGGTTGTGCCAAGTAAGCCCTGTTCAGACTGGTAGACGGCCAAGACTTTAGGTCTGGCTCTGGAAACGATCTTGAGTGTAAAGTCCTGAAACCATTTCCACGCACATCATAATCTTGAGTAGGAAAACTGTTTTTCCATAGCTATGAGGTTCCTTGTGTGGAGCTTTTCCCCCAGTAAGACGACTGCTTTTCTTCCGTAGTAGGCTTATTCTGCTCTTTGCACCAGTAACGAAGCGGCTGAGTTTGCTAATCCCCTAAACAACCTTCTGGGCTGCAACCCTGCCATGAGGATCCTGTTCTGCTTGCACTTTACTAGAGTGTGCATCATGAGAGTGTTGTCCTTTCATCCTCGCTAAAACTTAGTCTTATGAAGCAAAGCAGAGTGGGTGTCCATAAGAGGGTGTTTTACACAGAGCAGAGTGCGCCTGAAGGATTGTATCCAAGAGCTTGGCTTTTGCAGTCCATAATGGTTTTCTCATTGCAAGATGAGTGCTAAGAGGAAGGTGGTGGAAGAACTTAAATGTGAAACTGAAGGTTTAATTTGAAGGTGGAATTCCATTATCCCATTGTCTCGTTCCTTAATGTGCATTTTGAGCCAGATGTTTAACTGTCAAATACAGTGGAGGGTGACCAACTTAATGGAGGTGACACTGGTACAGTAAAGCAGTAAAGGGTTTTATACTGAAGCCCATCACCATAGTACCTGAGCATCTTCCACATAAAATCAACCTCAAGAGCAAAGTCCTTAGTGGACTTCATGGAGTCTATGGCACATCTCTCTTTTCAGGGCCAAAGCTCTTCTTGGGGTAAGGTTTGTATTTTGGGATAGGATTTGGAAGTGGTTTGGGGAAAAAAAGGGGACATTTGTATTGGGACGTTACATTTGTGGCATTAAAGGTCTGTTACCGTGAAACCAGCTTTGGGGCCAGACAAGTAGTTTAGCAGACCGGTAGTGGGATACTGAGCCTTTCACTCACAGGCTGGTTGGTTGATTCCATATTAGGTCAGTAGTGACCAAAGTGTGCTCAGTTGAGATGGCCATCTTAAACCACTTCCTAGTTTGCAAAACCTCCACCACCAGTCAGCTCCATGGGTAGCCACACTTGGTAGAGTTGAAAAGGAGCAAAGACGAAATGTTTCGCTCCCTAGAGTTGAGTCTTTCAGGGCAGGGTTGAGGCGCATTTGCAGAATGTTATAAACAATTTCTCTACATCTCTCAAGCTGTTTTCTAACTGGCGGCAGTTGACTTTATTTGTGAACGTCCCCGTGTCAGCTCGATGCTGTGGTCTTGGGGGCTATATAAATAGGCAGTTCAGTAGCTGTATCTCTCGACCTGATTGTCAGACTTGTTCAGCTGTTTCATCCACCAGGTGTCGGCCAAGATGTGTTGAAAAAATGTGTTTCATAATTCAACATGGGTCATTTACCCAAAGGAATCTAACCTGGTGGTTGTGCGTTCATTGCAGTGCAATGGGAACAGTAGTGCTGGATGGGCAGATCTATGTGTGCGGTGGGTATGATGGAAACTCATCCCTCAACTCCGTGGAGACGTACTCACCAGAAACAGACAGGTAGGAGCTTCTAAACGTACTACTGCTTCTCCCACTGGGTTCTGCCCTTCTCCTGAAGCATAGAAGTAACAGCCGAGAGCACTGTTTTTGAAACCGATGAGCTACAGTATGCTGAAAAACCTTTTATTTCCTGTATAGCAACTATATTTGGCTTCAAACCATGCGCACTCGCTTGAGAGAAGTGAATGGAGTAAAGCTTTGATACAAAGCTAAGGCCCTTCGTTTTCAGGGTTTACTGATTTTTTTCCCCCCACCTAAATTTTGGACCATCCAGGTACATGGAAATACCAATTTGTGTTAAGAAAATTCAATACATTACATGAGAGATCTATTTGTTAATATCCAAATAGTTGAAGTGTAAATGCAAGACTGTTAAAGTAAGATGACATAGTCGAAGACACATGTGTATGTCCTGTTAACATACAGTTCATGAAATAAACCACAGCATTATTTTTACTTTTAATACTCTTTCTTTTCCCTATGTTGCTTTTTTCTGTCCTCCCGTTCCCCAGTATTAACTCCAGTATTTACCCAATAATCAGTGAAGCTAATTTATTGTGCTGGTATTCACCCAATTATTAATCTTTATAGTAAACACTGATAAATTCTAGGGAAATTTTTGGTTTATTTAAACAAAATAAAATCTGAGAACGAAGGGCCTTGTGCGGAGCTTATAGATGGTGGAGTGAAAAGTACTAGAAACTCAGTACCTGAAAGGCTTCTGGGTCTCCTGAAAGCTTTGTATAATCCATGGAGCAGCTCATTGAATGTGTTTATGTGGAGATACATGTGCTCTGCCTATGGAAGGAAGAGACTCTTGCACTTCTGCTGTTTGCTTGTCTCTTGGCAAGGTGGACGGTAGCAACTCCCATGAGTTCGAATCGCAGCGCGGCTGGAGTCACCGTGTTCGAAGGCAGGATCTATGTGTCTGGAGGGCATGACGGTTTACAAATTTTCAGCAGTGTAAGTCTGAATCTCAGAGCCAGTTCTGCACCACTTTGATTTCTTGTAACTTTGTGCCATGAAGTTGGACTAATAGCACTGACCAGAGATCGGTAAAAGGGCAGGTGGGAAAGCTCACACAGCTCCCTAATCTAAGCAAACAGCTCCTTAGTCCTTATCTTTAATGTCACCTGTTGATTTAGTTCTGGATGATCCCTGAGCAGGGACCGCTAACTGAGCCAAACAAATACCCACTGGAGGCTAGACTGAGAGAGTGCAACTCCTGCTCACTTCTGGCCTGAGCCAAGAATTGAGCCTCTTTCCAGAAGTGAGACTGCTGCACAAGTCGACTCTGCTCTCACCATTTCCTCCCTCTTCATTTAGTAAATCATTTTAGCCAGCCTTGTGTCTTTGGTCCTTAGTGTTTCAAGCACCATTAAAATTCCCAGATGCCTACATTTGTTACATCTGCTTTCTTTGCCTGTTTGTGGGATGTCATTTCAGAAACTCCCGTGACCCGTTAAACAAACTCAGAAGTGGGAGCTGCACGTGCAGGACAGAGCTGCTATTCCTAGTCTGATTCCGGTCTCAGTCCTAACTTACAGACTTCCTTATATTTTTTTTTTTATTCAGAAAAGTCTGTTATGGGGGATCTCTTCTGCCCTACTGGGAACAGAAGTGTGGTTTGTTGTATCTGAATGAGTCTTGCCACCCATTAACTGCTCTTGGAACATTAGCTTGTCAGTTGGAGGCCCAGCCTTTAGACTGGGCTGTAATATTGACTATTACTGCCTTCCCTAGCTGACTAGGGAAAAATCTTATTGTTTGGCAGCCTGGGATGCCCAAAAGCTGAATCTGGGCTAACATATCGGCCTGCCTGGACCACAACTTTGCCATGTTCCTCCTTGAGCTCCGCCAGTTAGGTCTAACGCTGCAGTTCAAGAAGAGGGGTGATGGACCATGCACTCCAGAGCTACTACAGATACATTCTGGCCACCCTATTTTCTTGTTGAAAAACCATTTTGAGATCCAAGTTGTCCTCGTACAAGTCTAGATAAAATTATTACAAGGTGGGAGTGCACAACTGGTTGAAAAACCGTACTCAAGAGTGATTATGAATGTTCACTGTCAGTCTGGGAGGACATATCTAGTGGGGTCCAGCAGGGGTCTGTCCTGGGTCTGGTGCTATTCTATATTTTTATTAATGACTTGGATAATGGAGTAGGAAGCTTGCTTATAAAATTTGCTGATGGCACCAAGCTGGGAGGGGTTGCAAGCACTTCGGAGGACAAGATTAGAAATCAAAATCACCTTAATAAACTGGTGAATTGTCTGAAAACAACACGATGCAATTGAATAAAGACAAGTGCAAAGTAGTATACTTAGGAAGGAAAAATCCAATGCACAACTACAGAATGGGGAATAACTGGCTAGGCAGTTGTACTGCAGAAAAGGAACTGGGAGTTATAGGGGATTACAAATTGGATAGGAGCCAACAATGTGATAGAGTTGCAAAAAAGGCAAATATCATTCTGGAGTGCATTGATAGGAGTGTCATATATAAGACACAGGAAGTGATTGTCCCAGTCTAGTAAGCGCAGGTGAGGCCTCAGTTGGAGTATTGTCCAATTTTAGGCACCACACTTTAAGAAAGATGCGGACAGACTGGAGAGAGTCCAGAGGAGAGCAACAAAAATGATAAAAGGTTTCGAAAGCTTGACATAAGGTTATGAGGAAAGATTAAAAAACACTGGGCATGTTGTTTCTTGTGAAAAGGAGACTCTGTGGGGGTGGGAGGGCCTGATAAATCCTCAAATATGTTAAGGGCCATTATAAAGAGGACGGTGATCAATTGTCCTACCTTTGGACATGAAGAACAAAAAGTAATGGGCTTAGTCTGCAAGCAAGGAAGATTTAGGTTATATATTACGAAAACTTTCCAACTATAAGGATACTTAGGCACGGGAATAGAGTCCCATTGGAGGCTGTGGAATCCCTATCATTGGAGTTTTTAAAGAATGAGGTTAGACAAACACCTGTCAGGGATGGTCTAGCAAGTTGGGGCTGGACTAGATGACCTGTTCCACCCCTACGAGTCTATGCTTTTATATGCCATAAGAAAGGTTAGCAAGAATGACTGAAAGCTAAAGCCAGTCAAGTTCAAATTAGACATTAGGCCTGCTTTTTTTTAACTCTGAGGGTGATTAACCATTGACGCCACCTACTGAGGGAGGTGGTGGAGTCACCACCACCATATCTCCAAACGAAGACTAGCTGCCTTTCTGGAAGATGCTTTATCCAAGTGCAAGTTATTGGGCTTTCTACAGGTATAACTGGATGAAATTTAGTGGCCTGTGTTAAACAGGAGGCCGGACGAGATGAATTGATGGTCCCTTTCTGCCTTAAACTCTAAATCTGTGAAGTCACGATAAAAATTTCTGAGTCTGCCTGTAATTATCTTCAGTGACATATACTTGCCTAGGCTCAAGGGCAGCTCTCATTCGTTGTCCATGTGCAACCCACAATTGCAGGTTTCTGAATGCCAGGACCCCTCAATGTGTTGACACTCTCTTAACTGCAGGTGGAGTACTACAACCATCACACAGCAACGTGGCACCCCGTCGCAAGCATGCTGAACAAGCGGTGTCGGCACGGAGCTGCTTCCCTGGGCAGCAAGATGTTTGTCTGTGGCGGCTACGATGGGTCCGGCTTCCTCAGCATCGCCGAGGTGTACAGCTCCATGGCAGATCAGTGGTACTTGATCGTCCCGATGAACACCCGACGGAGCCGCGTCTCCCTGGTAGCCAACTGCGGCCGCCTGTATTGCGTGGGTGGCTATGATGGACAGTCCAACCTGAGCTCGGTGGAGATGTACGACCCAGAAACCAACCGCTGGACGTTCATGGCCCCTATGGTGTGCCACGAGGGAGGGGTTGGTGTGGGGTGCGTACCGCTCCTCACCATCTGAGAAGGAAGCATTGGCAGCCATCTCCAAGCAACAATCTCTGGAGAGGTTTAGCGAGGGTTTTGTGATGGGATCTATCCAGAGGTACATTTCTAGATGCTCAAGTGTCATTCACGAACACAAACAGTTAAAAAGAAAGTCGCCCTGCGATTTTTCCAGGCTGAGGCTCTGCCACAGTTGAATATTCACCGTTCAGACCATGTGTGTGTAACCCCTACTCCCTTCCCTCCCCCCACACTCTAGTCATTACGTGGATCTAAGGCTAGGCAGATGCTTCCTTCTCCTAGCCTTTGCTTCAGGTACTGCATTGATCAAGATGTGGTCTACTTCTGGTTATGCTGTTGGGAAGCAGTGGAGCAGTCTATGTTGGTTTGACCCTGCATAAACTAATATTGGCCAGATCAGTGGGAGAGAGCGCGTATGCAGTATGTTCAGGGCAAATGACCCTAATGCCACAGTTCAGTTTATTATTAACTACAGTAGCTTGAGTATTACAAACAGTCCAGTTCATTCTGTTTAGTTACCAAGCACGTTGGATTTTACCCACCCTTACAAAACAGGAGGGGCTTTCTCACCAATGTTGGTTGTTAGAAGCCCATGTGTGGGGTAATCCTTGGAAATGCATTGCTCCTTAATTTCTGAGGATCTATCCCTATGACCAATGTATTTCATTTACTTCTTTTGAATGTAATTTACTTTGTTCTGTTGGATCAGGAAAATTGGATGTAAGCATTAAGGGAGGATGACAAATGTTTTCCCCTCTCAAATTCTCAAAAAAACAAAAAACAAAAAAAATAGATTAAAACATCGAACTGTTCTAAAAGACTGCTGAGGAAAAAAATTGAATATAAATGACACTAGCAGCAAACTTATATTTAACTAGGAAAACTGCCAAAATGTTAATTATACAGATCTTTTTTTTAAATTAAATCTGTTTTAAAGCTTTTTTCCTTTCACAAAACTTAGGCATTGGTTTCCAAAATACATATTAGAAACAGCTGGATTCCAGTATGGTCAAGATCTGTCCTTTTGATCTTTTGCGCAAAGATGAAAATGTAGCACCTCACATGTGCTTTGTTTTGGAAAGTTCCTGCTGTGCATTCAGATGTTTTTGATTTCACAAAAATGTTGTGTGGGTTTTGAAATATGCACTTGGCCTGCTGTGTTGTGAGCTCTTGTGTTTGTTGTTGGTCTGTTTGACAGCTGCCGTTCACTTAAGAAAGCTCAAATACAGACTGAGCCTTCACAGAGAAATAACGCCGAGGGATAGACAATAAGGGTTTGTGCAAGGGACATAACTTGGGCCCCAGGAAAATTGCACGTGCACAAACTTTCAGCACAGCCGAAGGTTTTGTTAAATCAGTGTCTAGCTTTTTCTGTTTAGCTACACTGGAAAGATCTTTACAGCACGCTTGGTTGATGATCTGTTAACCTAGCCATGCAGCCATCTTTTTACAGCCAAACAATGACAGTTGCAAAAGTGTGATACTGTCAACATCCTTCACTTAAAGGAGAGATGAATGTGAAAGACTATTAGCGACCAAGCAGACAGTCTGGTCTTTCCCCAGGAGTCCGTGCCCATATGTTCCCCACTGTTGTTTTCCTGTCATGCAGCCTACACTGGCAGAAGATGAGGTGTTCTCTTCCCCTTCTTCCTTGGTTCTTTGCCTTTTTAATATCCCTGTCTCTCCTCTTCTGTAACAATTGCAAATGGAAGAACACATGGATCCTTGTGTTCTTACTGCAGCGGCACGTACCACCTGACAGAGATGCTTTGGAGTCTTCGCACCTGCACCTTTGCCCTGGAGACTTGTCAGATGCCTTTATGATGCCTGTTCTCCTTTGCAGACCTGGGGAGTGGATGACTGGGTCCAAGTCTAAGTTGGAGTCTCGTCCTACATTGCTGGCCGTGTAGCTACTTCAGGCACCGAGATGCGGCTTTCCAATGATTTTTTTTTATATATATATATATATATCTCCAGGTTACAAACTTTGCCACTTTTTTGGAAGTAGATCATCCCACAATGATTTGATTGAGGTAAATGTGAGTGGCCAGCACATGGTATGGTTATGTATTCTAACTGGACAAGTCGTCAGAGTTCTCTCACGACTGGGAGGAGGACAGTTCTTTGAAACCTTCTTTTGTGCTAAATCAAGAAGCAACAAAGTTTTCAAAATCCAAGTAGGTCTGTGACCACTTTAGTCAGTCTAAGCGTGAAGCCAGCATTCTGCATTAACTTACATCAGAGCGGGGTTAGAGGAACGCATGACACTGACAGCCTATGTATATACAATATCTAGACACAACAGGACGAGGGAAGGACAGCGTGGCCTAGGAGAGACCCCTTTGAACTCGGGGATAATATTATAAAATGATGTGAAATGTATTTATTAGCTCTTCAGTATTTCACTTGCATGAATATGGTCTGCCACTAATCTAGGGCTTCCTTCTCATCCTACTTCCTCCTGTATGATCCTTTAGTGAAGCCCTGGTCACAGTCTGTGAGAACACCAACACAGGCTTCTGATGGGATGAGCAGCTGGGAAGGAAAGGATGCTGTATTCAAACACTAATCTCTTCCATTGACACACAGGGACACGGGGGAATGATAAATATATGTCCATTTCTTTTTGTGTGCGCTTTTTTATGTTCGAACCTTCCTCTGCAAGGGCCAGATCTTGTCAGACCTGGAGCACCCTAATTTCTGTCATTCAGTGGGATCTGAGCGTGCTCTGCATCTCTTGAAACGGGGTCCTGAGTCTGAATTTCTGGGCTTTGTTGGTTTTTTTGTTCATATCAAAAACCTCAGTGCTGCTTAGATTTTTTTTTACTTTGGGTGTGGATGTGGATGTCTCTATATTCAGGTACCATGTATATTGTAGATGTATAATATGAGCGTGTGTGGTTATAAATGTGGGTGCTCTGTCTAGGTATCGATATCTATTTCCTGTTTGTATGCATTTACCAACCAATGGATCATGCTTGAGGATAAACATTCGTTTGGCATTTCCATGCTGCTAAGACTTTTTTTAAACGTCGGCATCAAGACTAAGGTAGTTTTCAGGCCATGAGCTGAAAGGTGGTAGAAAAATAAAATTGTTGTTTGCCATTAGCTGCAAGGCTTTTAAACTATGTATCTTGGGGAAGGAGTGTGTGTGGCGGGGGAAGGGGGGATTTTAGGTTTATTTACTTTTGAAAGTAAAGGGTGTGGCAAGGAAGGAATTAGCAATTTCTTTCTGTCCTGTTCATCTTCCCAACTTGTGTTTTTCCACTCTCAGCCAAGCCTCACTAGCAAGGGTTTGATTGAGCAGATTTCTTTAGGGGCCCATTGACCTGTCTATTAATACCAGAGTTTCCGTGTCTTTCTTAGCAGGGGTGTTGCATTGATACAGCAAGGCTCAGCAGTTATCGAGTCATTTGGTGCCCGCTTCCGTAGAGCAACTATGGTGATAATCATGGGGTTGCTCTCCTAGGGGAGAGGATTGTTTGTCCCCTGCCCATATGTTAATCCATCATCCCAAATTTTCCCCCTCAGCAAGAATGTATTTGCATCACTGAGTGCGTAGATATCCTGCAGGCCCATCAAAAGTTACCCAAGGGGAGTGGAGGAGTCAAACTTTTTCAGAACTGCATTTACCCTTGTGACTCTTTCTTTGAGTAAGGCTGAACTTTACTGCCACCATATGTGCAGAATGATTGGTAGGTGCAGTTCTAGAGTGCCACTGGGCCTACTTGGGGTAGATCTGCTTGTACCATAATGAGTAAATGACTGTGCCGTGTCAGGAATGAATTAGATATACTGAACAAGAGAGTCATAGAGGAATTAGTCTCATTGTGTTTTGGCTAATCTCGAATCACTTTGGGATAGTTCTCATAGTTTCTCGAGCCGTCTCCGTTAGCCTTGCCTTGAATGCCTTCCATGAGTTCACTTGGCAGGGAGATTGGAATGCCGATGATGAGATACGTGTTTCTAGTTGACTGGGAATTGCCTGGCCAAACACTGTTTCATGCCCATAAACAGCTGATGGGCTAATGGTTACTCCAGCAGCCTGTTTGCTAATTAGGGAAGCTTTGTGCATTTTCCAAGTCAATCTTATGCCTGTTAGATCTGTTTGCAGAGAACAGATTCCTAACCGTGTTCAGAGCGGTTCTGAGGGTTAGCTAGACCAGGAGAGATCTGGATATTGAGTATTCCAAACACAGCTTTAGTAATGTCTTTAATGCCAGATGGTTGCAGGAATCCTCATCCACTACAGCTGTGATTTAGGGATTCAAATTCAAACTTCCTGGCTAGCCGAACCAACAAGCAATAGCAAAGAGCTCAGTTTGGAGGGTGGGGTGGGAAATTTTGCTGGGGGTTCTCTGCCTGCCTGCATTCCCACCTCTTGGGACACAGGTTATGCCGTGTGCACTCAGCAGGTTTAATATCTCATAACGTTATTCCCCATAAAGTGGGCAGCATCTTCTCTTTACAATGTATTTGTATTACAGTTAACAACCAGGATCAGGGCCCCCTGTGCTGGATGCTGTACAGGTGTCTGGTAAAAGATAGTCCCCGCCTCAGAGAGTTTCCAGTCTAAATGGTGAGAGGGTTAACTGAAGCACAGAGTCCACAAGGTCACATAGCCAGTCCGTGTCAGAGCCAGGAATAGAATCCAGGTCTCCTGACTCCAGTGCAGTGCCCTAGCCACTAGATCATACTGCTTCCTTTTTTGGGTCACTGTTACAAGGGGCAAGGAAGGGCAAACAGCCTGTTTTAAAATCCCAAATCCACAGCGAATTAAATTACAATAATGCATCTGTAAAGCGAAGTCCTTGAAAATCAGCTCTTCCTCGTCTCGCCAAGACTTGAGTTCACATTTGTTTCTTGGCCTTCTACAAGCTCCTCCCAAAAGCTGGGGAAAGAGTGCTGTCCCTCTGGCCTGGTGTCTGGGATAGCACCAACTGCTCCAGGGGAAACGCACAACTCTGAACCTGCAAGTCCTAACTGGTAGGTAGCCTGTCTGGTCACCATTCTATCCAAAATACATGTAGAAGAGCTGTGGATCAAAACATTGAAGTCCATAGAGCAGGGCGCACTTACACCAGCTGAGACTCTGGCTCTGAGCATACTTGAACTTCAGCACATTCTCCGATTCCCTGAGCTCCATTCCTTACTTCTCTCACAACCTCCATGTCCGTGGTCTAAGGTGTGATCTGTCCAAACCTGGAGGAGCTGGTAAAAGAGTGTATATGCCCTTATATACCCAACTATGGTGGGTAGGAGGCTGTTGGCCCATTAGCTGGTATGGAAGAGTGCAGAGTTAGTTAGGTCTCTCGCTGATAGCTTACTAATGGAAAACTAATAGTATTTACAAATTTAATATTCTAATCAGTTATCCAAACAACTAAAAAGCCATATGGATGGGGTGTTCCTGTGACAACCTGCGAGGGATGAAGTTGCTAAATCAACTCTAAGCTTCTGATCGGTTGGAAACATTCGGGCCACTCAAATTCTTTGACTAGGCTCTTCCTAGAGCCGGACATGGCAGCACAGTGTTACAGATCTTGCTGAGCATTTTCTCTAGGCTTTTAGCACACTTCTTACACTTGTGGTACCTCCCCAAAACAATGCACAGACAGCTGGGTTGGGGAGTTCTAAAGCACTTCTCTCACAACCTCATGATTTCCTGCTGGCTCAGTCCACTTCTTAATCCAAGTGACAAGCAACTGTGGGATGTACATGCCTTCTGTTTTACAAAGTGCTTTTTGCTTCCTCTGTGGCAGTCGGATGCCTTCATTAACAGAAGGACTGTTACAATGCAGAAAAGCATATGGAAGTATTTATACTAGGCCAATTGTATAAGACAGCGGGGGCTTTTTCGCTGTTATCTGATAACCAATATTTGAGAATCTGGCTCTTCGCTTTTTTCTCTATTGGATTAATCTATAACTTGTCATGGTTGGTTAGCATCACAGCTGACAGGCATGAAGATTATGAATTCAGCCAAGCTAATGCGTATTTTGCTCTAGGTCTCAGAGCAGCTGGTTGGAAGGGGTTTGCTTCAAAGAAGTTGGGAGATCTGTTAATATGATAACTGTGTCCAGCTGTAACAACTCTTGGAAAGGACAGTAAATGCCACCTTTCCTCTGACATTCTTGATCCTTGCCAACACAAGCTGACCTGGGTGTACATCCATGAGGCAGGACAGAAGACAAAGTGAGTCCTTTTGACTCTTCCTTTTTGTATATATGATCGGATTAGGGTTTCTTGAGCTATTGAAGGTTGGGTGAATATTAACTGCTGAAATGATGGGACTAGATGGGTGACCGAGGGCTCTGTTTTTGGCGACGATTGACCCCGATCAAAGCATTTTATGTCTAAATTTTAATGGCCACTGCAGGAGGTGGGATACTGGGCTTGATTGGCTATTGATCTGATCTGATTTGACAAATCTTATGTTCTTATCTGTCCATGCCAGCTGCCTTGGGCTGCCACAAATAACTGAGTCAGCTTAGTTCTCCAGCTTCAGCTTTCAACAGGCATGAGAGCACGTGGTTGGCCATGTTGGCTCAGACACCATTAGTGAAGTACCGACACGTGCCAAGCATTCTGCCTGATGCCTGTGGCAGGGGTGTTGCAGGTCCCATCTCTTGTGTGGTGTTGAAGGGGCGCTTTTGTTCCCCAGTGGTGCAAGTCACCCATTCCCAAAGGAGAAATTAAGTGTTTAATTTCTCCTGCTCTTCCAAGGTATAAACAGGGTCCAAAAAGTGGTCTCCTCTTTGTGGGGCAATGTGCAGTCTCCGTGCTCTGGGTTCAGCAATGTCTTAGCCTAGCATCTCCCCCCGTCCACTACCCAATCCTTTCTTCTGAGTGTCTGCTGGACCTAGTAGGGCAAGTCCCATCTGCAGCCACTAGCTAGCCTTCCTGTCTGGTTCCAAAGCTCTGCAGACCAGTTGGGAGAAGAGGGGATCTGGGCCTTGTTTCCACCTGGCTGGCCACATCCCCTAAGGCTATAGTGGAAAAGGAGACCTCTGAGGATTCCCCTTGCGGTATGTCAGTCTGTTCCCCTCTCTTGAGACTCTTCTTTGTGAATGGTGGTTCTGTGTTCCTGAACCAAAGAGAAATGAGAACCAAGGTTACCTTGTTCTTTGAAGGCGAGTATGATCTTAGTCATTGTGCATATTTTAGGTGGCAGGTGAGCTGCTCTAATCAGAGGTTTACCCACTATTCAAAGAAGAATTGAGTTTGTTTTGAATGAGTTCCTCTTTGTTAGGGAAACTTTAAAGGCCTCGTCTGCCATTCGTTTGTCAGAATATGTGTGTGTGTCGGGGTGGGGGGGGAGTGCATTGTTACACACCTGCCCAGTTAAAGCCTATATTTTCAAGCATGAAACATCCAGGACCTGATTTTTGGCAAGTGCTGAGGACTTGCTGGTCCCACTGAAATCAGGGGGAGTGGCATCTTGTCAGCACCTCTGAGGATCTGTCCCCCTCAAGTTGGAAACCTGAAAGTTGAGGCTCCCTTTGAAAGCGAAGGCCTTAGCGACACATCTTGAGAATGAGCCCCCTAGCAAGCCAGCTAGCGAAGGGTCTATGGATGCGATGCCTTCTGTACTTAGCAGACCTGCATTTAAGACACAGCGTATTTCTCTTGTCTAGCGGACAAGGCTGGGCTGCTCAAATGGACGATGCATGCTAGCTCTGATGTGCGATAACGGGGGGTAAGCGCAATTATTCCTGCCAAGGATTTTGTACAGTGTCAAATCAGCCAACCTCCTTTGATATAGAAACCTATCCCTAATCTCCCCCGCCTGTTGCCCCACCCTGAGGGTATGTGTACGGATGAAGGTGGTTTTCTAGGGCAGCTGCTGTGACTGTATCCAACAGCATAAATACAGCTTTTGGGGTCATTTTATTCTCTTTAAAGGGTTTATTGAGGCACAGAATTGGCACATTCCTCTATAGGACAGTTGTCTACATCACCATGATGCTCCCAAACTTTATGGCAAAGATCCGTACCAGTATTACAGATGGAATGTTAGTGAGCCTTACAAAATGGAGGAAATTACCATCTTAAATACACTTCATATGGTGTGGCTATGGTTTTCTTAGCCTCTCGCTGCAGGACCCAGCTGTGAAGGGAATATAAACCTTCCGAGATGGTCCCAGTCATGGGTGATGGGCCTCCTGGACTTCCACCCTTTGTCGAGGCAGCGTCTACACTAAGCTCTTTCTGAAAACCTTCCTCTGGTGCCATCACACCAGTGGTGAGAAGAACTAGTGTAGACTAGCTGCCAACATCTTTACAATGTCAATGAAACTTGCTCAGAGCAGGGTCTGGCCAGTCCAGTGTTAACAAGGTGAGTGGCCTGTCTACATTAGTGCTCCCACTGTCGCTGGCGGTGGTGGTACTGTGCAGAAACGTATGGCCGCTTTCCGTGGTGGGAGATGGAAGGAATGTTCAGTCTAAGCATTCGTCTGCGAATTGCTGATCAGCAAGCTCTGAGAACGAGTTTGAAGGCGTATGTCAGCACACAAGGTGCTCTGAAGCTAGCTGGTCTGCACGTGCAATTGAACGGGGTCGGGTCGATCAGGGATATTCAGCTGCCTGACCGCATGATGACATCATTTGGTTCTTCTCTCTGCTGATTGGACCAAAACGTACATAAACCACATTACCTAACTATGACTGCCCTGATCTTACAATACTGCCTTGCGGCCCCATTCTTCTTTGACCTTTTTGTGCACCGAATAGTAGGTGGCCTCTGTCCCAAAGAGCTTACAATCTGAGTGACTTTCCCACTGTCATGCAGTCAGTAACAGAGCCATGAATAGCGACCAGTCTAATGCCGTGTTGACTGTAACACAGTTTGGTAAGATGGCTGAAGCATAGTTTGGTACTATTTATGTAGGCAAATACTGAGCCTGTGATTCTCCAACAGGCCCATGTAGCTGGGTCCTTCAATACCAGAGGAAATTCTCTGAGTGATGGGGAAAACTTAAAAATATTTGTTTCTGGAAAATGAACATTAAGGAAGCAAGTGGGACATAAATTGTGTGGGAATGGTGCCATTTTCACTTCGTACATCCCTTTTGTTTCAATGCATTGTACTATAATCATGACTTTAAAAAAAAACAAAACTTTTCATAATTTTTAAATTTGCTTTTTAAAAAAAAACAACAAAAATGCATCCCACCCCCAGTTCTGCAGCTTCTATTTATTGTCATCGCATGACGGAGCAATAGAAATGTGAATTGCTTTGATTGTATTTTTTGGTGCACAAAGATCCAATTCCCCTCCCGCTTGGCTAATCATGTTCTCCATTGTGTGTATGTGAAAAGGGCACTTTTATGGTAACTTAATTCTTTTTTTTATATTAAAAAATGGTAGAAATGTATTGTCTGTCCAACTCTTGTGACGTCCAACTGTTGTATATGACAATTCTGCGTATCTAAATTGTGAGTATCATCTTAGTCATGAAACATGCTGTACCCTAACGATCACATGGAAAGGAGGAGGTTTTCCACCCAGAAGTGAAGAATATATTAAACCTGATCTCATTGTGGGGGAGGCTCAACCTGAGCGCAGCACAAGGTGTGGCCTTGTCTAGGATTAAACACTTAAGAGTTGGTCTTTAAACATGGCTCCAGCTAAGGCAGTTCACAATGCTGGGGCAGCTGTTGTGGCCAGATGGCTTTAGAATGGTGTTTAAAACCCTAGACTGAAATGTGGTTCCCATTTGCCTTGGCCCCATCTACACTACCTGACCCAACTTAGAAACTGGTTTAGCTGGCATAATATTTTAATTTTAATTTGGAAGCACACGGGGATGCAGTTTGAGAAATTGCCTTCCAAGGGGAGACCAGGACTTGTACAATGTGCTGGGGTTGGAAGATCTTGTGTTGTGTGTCAGGAAGGTGGGAGGGGGGGCACACAAAACAACTATTTAGGCAGGGGACCTGGGGCCAGATCCTGCTTGGTGTACGAGATGAGTTTCTCTCCTCATAGTCCATATTCCTACATAGCACAACGCAGACCAATACCATTACTAGCACAGTTGTGTCCTAGTCTTTGCTCAGTGGTGGACGCTGTAGGAGTAAAGTGCAATGGCAGAGCCTGGGGCTGAGGGGGAACCCACCCTGTAATTGCAGATGGTACTGAACTGCGTTGGGAAAGCGTCTCTCCCTGGTAGAAGCGTCTCTCCCCGGTAGAAGCTTCTGCCATGCTCTGCTCTACCCAGTAATATTAATCCTATCACCCTTGTGGAAGAAGGTGTAATCGCAAGCTTAAAATCCAGCCGATCCCTTTCCCTTTAACTGATTCATGTTCCCACCTTATCCCTTCCTTCTGCTTCCCCACCAAAGCCACGGTATGGAAGTTCTCCAACATCCAGTCCATCCTCATGCAAAAGTGTGCTGCTGTACCTGGATGTAGATTTCAGACCAGGCTTCGTTAACTTCCTGCCCCTCTGAAGGCTCCTAACGCAAACCAGCAGGATACGATAATAAAATAGACCAGTAGATTCATTAGGCCCTCCTTCTGAAAAGTCTGAGGGGCTAAATTCACCCTGTACATCAGTGGGCTTACCCAGTTTGGGAACCCCTGAGCTAGTGTATGTGTATCCCTGGGGGTATATGGGAGAAATTGTGTTATGGTGGATTTTATGTATGTGTGTATTTATTTCATTTTCCTAATAGACTACTCAGTTGAAGCTTTAAAATGTTGGGCATTTGTTATATAAAATTATGGTAGCTAATTTACTTCAAGATGTACCAATGAGAACACCGCTACAGAGATGCTGATGTACAGAGCCCTCACCTCCAATCACCATACAGGGCGGGTTCAGTTGCCCAGCAACTATCCAGTCTAAAAGAACTCAGAACTTCAGGGAGGGGTTTGGTGGTAAACGTTGCCCTGTAACTATAACTGTACGTAACCATGAAATGTGGAGAGATGGCTAAAGACAGGTAGTGTTAAGTATCACACAAAGTATCGGTGATGAGAAAGCTGAGGGTACGCAGGCAGCTGGTAGATCTGAAAAGGGGTACGCAATAAGAAAAGGTCAGAAACCTCTGCACTAGCTTAGTCCAGAGTCGGTCAGTGGGCCCAGTGCCTGGAATGAGACCTGAATTGAAAATGCCATGCATATGTTCCCTTTCCCGGGACTATCCTCACTTTTTCTCTTGTTGCACTCTGTTTCCATCTGTAGAAAGAGGCATCGTAGACGCTTCGTGCCATTTGTCCCCCAAGGTGAAAATCTAGAGCTCGGTGACTTCCATAAAGCACCCCTGTGTGCAAATAGTTCCTTGTCCTTTGCAGGCTTTCAGTCCCTCGCCATTCCAGAGTTGAAGCATTTAGGAGAGTGTTGGGGTGTATGCGAGCCAAGTAGCTGGTGGTAGTGGGAGTAGGGCAAGGACTGAAATGTCTGAAGTCACTACATAACCCATGTACCTCATCACTAGGGTTAACTGCTGACTCCCTTCTTCAGGAGCCATACAAGGTGGAGGTGCTGTTCCTTTGGAAGCAGGTGATGAACAATAGGAAACCAGTGATCTTACCACAATGGATCTTGGAGGATTTTGCTGCAGGGGGGGAAGGAACAAACTTGCTCAGTGGATCGTTGTAATTTAGAGGCAGGTGATGGTCATTGGAAAGAAAAGGTTAGACAAACACCTGTCAGGAATGGACTTAGTCCTACCTTAAGTGCAGGGGACGGGACTATTTGACCTACTGAGGTCCCTTCGGGTCCTACCCTACTGGGATTCTCTGTTTCGAGTACACAGATTGTGTGGCGTCTCTCAGAATTGGGCTGGTTGGGTGTGCTAATTCTGCGTGCGCTGGAGACGTGACTTTGATAAGGGGGTTTGGGCAGTGCTCTGGATTGGCCCTCCCTTTGGATGCTCTATTTAGTCTTTGAACTTTTTGGTGCAAGGTCAAAAAATTACTAGCGTTGGTGACTGCCTCAGCTGGCCTGATCTCCTAGCATTGTGGAGTTTTACCCTGCCTGGCTGTGTACGCTGGAGTACTCGGAGTAATATCTGGCACCTCTCAGCCCTTTTGGAGCCTGATTCAAAGACGACTGAAGCCAATTTGCTTTGCAACAGGTTCTTGTAGCACTTGCATCTCCAATGGCCAGTGCAATCGTTAGCTAACGAACCCATCCACAACAGAGACTGGTAAGCATGATCTTGATTTTTTTAAGACAGGAAAATAGGCGCAAGGAGGTTATAGGACCTATTCCTGATCCCGCAGCAACTGAGTGGCAGAACTCCAGGCTCCCAGCCCTATGGTCCGTCCACTAGCCCACACTAGCTCCTCATTAGCTAGTGAAGGTGGTTTTGGCTCCAGGTGGAATGTTCCATAGTGGCTTCAGCAGGGGGATGTGCCTTCAAAAGGGCCAAATGCTTCTCTAAACCCCTTCAAAAGTTTTCTCTCCCATGATTGCAAGGCAAGTTTGGCGGTCACTAGGCTCGGCTTTATGGTTCTGACTCTCGGACCAACGGAGACGAAGCTCCTACTTTCTACTCAACCCTCCCAGCAGAATATTAATCTGCATACAGCATGGTTATTCTCTCTGTCAGTACAGGAATGACTTCACCCGGAGGTCTGAGTTTCCAGTGCCTCCCGGCCCGTCTGCTTTGGACCAGCTGGGAACCTTCTTTCTTGGGGGGAGGGGAGAAAAAAGCAGCCCCACAAACTTTGCTGCACATCAACAAACCTAGAAGAGTTTGGCTGCGTTTTGTTTTTCTTTAGCCAAGGCCAGAATTTTTTCCAGCTGCATAAATACCCCTGTTTAAGTGCTTCTGGGCTCTGATTCTGGGAAATCGCTGTTTAGAGTTAGGATTCCGCGAAGTCAGCATCAGTCCCATTTAAACATGTGGTACCATCCTGAAACTTAGCCCGGAGAGTGCTGCTAAGGCTTAGGTTTGCTTTTGAAAGGAGCGCGTCTTGCCAAGTTTGATGCAGTGAGTTCAGTGACACTGACCCATTAGCCTGGTAGTCTTTAACTCTGGGAATAAAGTGCTGTGTCGGCGTATTCCACCCGCCGGAGTCAGTGAAGCAGCAGCAGCCATGGCGGTGGTTCTATTCCTGGTGGCCCTGCTGGCGTCTCTCGGGGTGTCCGTTACTGCCAGTCCCCTTTTGGAGGCTCAGCTGCTGTCCCCCAGAGATGTGGCTCGTTCTGCGGTCGAGGCCTATAATCAAGAAACTGGAACGCAGGCAGTGTTCAGGCTGTTTAAGCTCAAAAGCTTCCACAAAACAGTAAGAGCGCATTGGCTTTGCATTCTCCTTTTCCCCATTGACTTTAGCCCATAGTGTGTGGGGGTTGGGGGGAAGGGAGGTTTTTAAGGTGTATGTATAATTGCAGGAAGAACTCCAGGAACAGAACTGAGGCAGGAATGCAGGTGCTGAAGGTACAATGAGGAGTGCTATATAGGAAGCCTATAAATCACATCCTATATAAAGCCAGATTTCCTGCTGAATTCTCTGCCCCTCCCCACCATGGGCAAAGCTTGTCTACATGGGAGTTGACCGGGTTTAACGGAAGGTGTGAATTTAAGCCAGTATGGGGGGGCACTTATTTCAGTGTAGCTTTAAGTAGATTGGAAATGGATTTAATCTGAATGGATATAAGCCACCTTGAAATTAAAATGTGTCCATGTGGGTTTGCACCACTTTTACCTAATTGGTTTTAAAATTCGTTTTAAACTGGTGTGACTTTTGCATGGAGACAAGACCTTAGTAATGCCTCTTCTAGATAACTAGGCTGCCCTTCTCCTCTAGCCCTGGGGTTGCAAAGCGCTGGACCGACCAGTTCAGTGTGGCTCTGCTGGGAAGAGGGGCTGTGCAGAGGGTTCTGCAGGGCTCTGCGTTCGCTCTCTCCTGGACTCCAGATCTAGGGGGCTGCAAATCCCCAAGTGTGCTGGAGGCTGGTGGGTCGAACGAGCAATGGGAACCACTCAAGTTGGCTGCTCAGAAGCAGCCTCCTGGTGTTCAGAATGGATTTTTTTTAATGGGGACCCCAAAACAGCTGCTCTGGGGTGGAGGGTCCTAGAGAACTCTAAAGATTCTGGAGCCATTGAAGTGGGGTGAGCTTGACTCATGGAATGTCTTTTTTGGTGCATCGGTGTGGGGATCAAAACCAGCAGGGGAGAGCAGGCATCAACCCCCTCCCCCCCCCCCCCGAAACACAGAGCACTGTTGTGAGCTGGCCAAACAGAGCAGTGGAAACAGCTGGTGGAGTCTGGAGGGAGGCTGCCTAGAACTGGGGGGAGGGGAGGGGGCAGTAGCAAGCAAGGCAGCAACTGGCATCCGAAAAGAAGGGACACAGTATGTGGGGAGCCAGTGGTGGGGAAGGGAGCTGTAGGAAAAGGAAGAAAATGACTGTAAACCAAAACGTCCAGAGAGCATATTAAGGCAAACAAGGTGAAGTGACAGGAATAGAGAAATGATCAGAGAGCGAAGGGACTATAATCGAGAAAGGACGGGAGGGAAAATAGCCAACACATTCCGTCAACTGTAAAGAAAGATTGCACAAGAGGATTGCTCAAGATCCCAACTAGTTGAGATAAAACATAATTTGGCCTCTAGATTGCCTCTGCCTCTCCTTATTGCTCCAATTCAGAACACACACTTCCCGGTACTGGTTGCAGTGCTCTCTTTACAAAAGATAAAGAAATCCATCTCCCAGACCTGTCCCTCAGCCTGAGTTCTGAGACTCAAGCTGGCTGCTTTCCTTCTTCTGTGTGACCTGTAACCCAGATGCGATAAGTCCCCATCTGGCTACTCTGTGCCACCCGCTGAAGCCCCATGGGCTCCGAAAGGCTTGCCCAGATGTGGCTGAGTGGACCTTATGCATCCCAAGACCCCTCTGAGGAGGAGCGGACTGCAGCTCACTCCCCACTCCCCCATGTCAGCTCTGCAAGGCTAGGAGTAAAGCGTAAGGAAGAGGTATTTCTATCACAGCAGCTGTGACTCCAAACGGGAGGGAGCTGTTGTTGTCACATAGATGCTCTTCAGCACAGAACTTTACTCTATGTCTGACTGCTGTATGTACCATCACTACTTCACAAACTAACAGGCACTGAAGTGAAACAGCTTGGCCTGAACTCAGTCACAGAACAAGTGAAGGGGCTGGGGTGGGATCCAGGAGTCCTGACTTCCAGGCCCTTGCTCTGCCTACCAGCCAATGCTGCCAGTGTAAACAGCTGCTTGGAAATGCAGTTTCTGTTTGGGCCAGGTCAGCCTCAGCCAGTGTCTCTGTGTGCTGGTCACTCCTACCCACGGGCTGCTGCAGAACCGGCTTGGTGGAGGGGACAGCAGAGCTGGGAATGAGAGGAGAGATTATAATGTGGGTGTGCAGGGGGACAGCTTCCCTCAATGGTGAAATCTCTGTTACACCGATCTTGAATGTTCCTATTTGACCAAGGGTTATTTTACAGGAGGAAACCCAAATAAATCAACCCCCAACCTCTGGAGGACGGGAGCATTTACATTCCCAGCTAGGGCCAGTCCCAGTTTCGGCAGGGCTATCTGTTAATCAGAATGAGCCAGGTGCCATCTGTTTCTTTCCCCATCTCTCCATACCCACAACAAGCCCCCTGCCCCAATGTGCCAGCTGCCTGCAAGTGCCCCTCCTGTTGCTGGCTGAAGTTCACCCCTGGTCACAGACCTATGCACCATTTAAATCAGGGGTGGGCAAACTGCGGGCCACATCCAGCCCATCAGATGTTTTAATCTGGCCCTTGAGCTCCCACAGGGGGTCGGGGGCTTGCCCTGCTCTGTGCATGACGTGGCTCCGCGTGGCTCCCGGAAGCAGCAGCATGTCCCCTTTCTGGCTCCTATGTGTAGGGGCAGCCAGGGGGCTCTGCACGCTGCCCCCACCCGAAGCGCCTCCCCAACAGTTTCACTGGCTGGGAACTGCGGCCAATGGGAGTTGCGGGGGCAGCGTGTGCGGACAGGGCAGCATGCAGAGCCACCTAGGCATGCCTCCACGTAAGAGCCAGAGGGGTGACGTGCCAGTGCTTCCGGGAGCTGCTTGAAGTAGGCGCCACCGGGAGCCTGCACCCCGACCCCCTCCTGGGCCCCAACCCTCTGCCCCAGCCCTTATCCCCCTCCTGCCCTCTGAATACCTTGGTTCCAGCCTGGAGCACTCTCCTGCACCCCAGAGCCTGCACCCACAGCTGGAGCCCTGACCCCCCCACTGCACCCCTGCCCCAGCCCATATCCCCCTCCTGAACCCCTTGATCCCAGCCCGGAGCACCCTCCTATGCCCCAGAGCCCGCACCCCCAGCCAGAACCTTCACCCCCACCCCCCACATCGTAACTCCCTTTCCCAGTCCGGAGCCCCCTCCTGCACCCTGAACTCCTCGTTTCTGACCCCATCCCAGAGCCTGCACCCACAGCCAGAGCCCTCACCCCCTCCCACATCCCAATCTTAATTTCATGAGCATTCACGGCCTGCCATACAATTTCCATACCCAGATGTGGCGCTTGGGTTTGCCCACCCCTGATTTAAATCCTCCAAATAGGGTTTGGGCAGGAGGCAAGTGGCCCAGATGCCGGTGCGGGTACTCGCTCAAGGGTGAATTTCACCTTCGGTGGATGCCTTGCTGCTGCTCCCTAGCCTCATCCACCAGTGTGTGTTGCTCGGTGGTGGCCTGGCCTGACCCATGCCCCAGCACATGCCACAGGACGCCAGGAGGTGCCGGGGGAGGAAGGGCAGTGAGCAGGGACCTGCGTGGGAGTGTGAGAGACTCCTCTTGGGTTGGCACGTTCTGTTCCCCCGCCGAGACCTGGGGTCGAAGGAGCTCGCTCTCCCTCTCCCCCGGGCCATGGCTGGAGGAGATCTGTGCCCCTGATAATTATTGGGGGGGGGGCGGGGCCTGTGTCCTTTCTTGCCCCACATTGTGCATGCCCCTGGCAGTGAGGGAACTCCATCCGTCTTGAGCCACCGTGACTGGAGTCAGGCAGGGCTCCAGATGGGAAAGCAGGGATGGCTGGTGACCAAGGGGAGTGTGTGGTGCAGGTCCCTATGCTACCACGTTGGCCTAAGACCACCGTGTTAAGAGAGCACGAGCGTGCACCATTAGAAACGCACCCAGAGATCAGCCCTTCATGGACGCCTGACTGCACACAGGAGTAGCTGTTGGTCTCCTTAAAGCCCCCTGTGGGGTTGCTATGCTCTTCGAAAAGCAAGTGGCTTTCCTGACACAAGCAGGCAGGTAGCGGATGCCTGGGAGCCGTGACTTGTGCACTAGGCATTGCTTGGTGACGCCATTAAAAGATTTGTCCTTGTACCTGTAGCAATTTGACTGGGGCACGCACTTCAGCATCAACTTCACCATCAAAGAGACGAACTGCTGGAAAAGCGTGGCTAGCTACCGCCTTGAGGACTGCAGATATCGGCCAAATGGGGTAGGTGTGAAACACAGTTGCCAACTTTCATGCAGTAAATAAGCACCCCAACTTTCACACAAAGCCAAAAATCAAGCTAGTCCCATTTCAAAACAAGGCCAAAACAAGCCAATCCCTGAGAACCCCAACATCTGTGTGTCTAGATCCCCCCCACCCCCGGTGTGCAGTCTGGGACTGTGGTGGGCCTGTTGTGCACCCCGACTCTCTCCCGCATGTCCCTGCTTGCCCTTAGCCCCTGCTTCCCGGGAGTTGATATAAAAAAGAAGCAACAAGCTACAAGCCAAAAATTAGCCAACAAGCAACTCACAAGCCAATTAAGCCAAAAACAAGCCCAATTTTTGCGTTTTTTTCACGGGTTTGGCATGTCTGTTGAAACCATCCCCTTTCTCACTGGGAGCATTGGGACATAGCAGCTGCCAGCCTGGATCAGACCCCGAGTCTGTCTAGTCCTGTCTCCAACAGTGGCAGGTGCCAGCTGATTCAGAGAAAGGTGCACAAAGCCCCTCAGTGGAAGTTTCCTCCTGACCCTTAGCAGAGATTGGCTTGAGCCCTGACGCATGAGGGTTCATATCCCTTCCAAAACTCTTGTCTGCTTTTAATACTATAACTCTGGAAATCCTTATTACCCGTATAAATGTATAATCCCTTTTTTGAATCCTGCAAAGCTCTTGGCCTCAGGGATGTCTTGTGGCAGTGAGTTCCACAGGCTGTTGTGTGAGGGTAAAAAATCCTTGTGCTGCCTTTTAAATGTCATTGAATGTGCCCTTGTTTTTTTGTCATGGGGCTGGGAGAACAAAAGTTCCTGATTGCCCCTCTGTACGATTCAGTTTGTTTCAGTTTTCCCTGTTCTAGTTTGGGAGCTCTTGCTCATCTGAGCTAGACATTTTACACACACATTGTCGCTGTGGTTGTTGCTATAACTCAGAAAGCTCTGAAGGTGAAGGGAGGCTTAAGTGCAGCCTCAGCCATGGAGTCTCTCACCAGTCTGCCACTCCAGCTGACCTGGCATTACAGCATGACTAGAGTTTTGCTGAACTATAAATGAAATCGGGGGCAGATCATCGGGTTTTGGGTTTCACTGGGCACAGCTCTGTTCCTAGTTGTCTCCAGCATGCCTGGGTCATGTGACGGGGAATCTGGGACAACCAATGGGTTTTGTTGGATGGAAACTTTGGCAGGTTCAGCAGCATTTGATCAAATCAGAAATTCAGAGGGAAACTCTGGGTGCAGCCCCCACTTCACGTGGTTCCAGTCACAGCAAGATGTTCATGCCCCGCCATGTCCATCATGCCCCATCCTGATGCTCCTCCCCGTTTTCGGAGGCCGGGGAGGTGTTTGCATGCCAGTGGCTGTAGTTGTTATATGTAAAACATCCCTGTAAATGTTTTGCTTGGCCATATGCTATCTTCATGTCTCCGTAAAACAGCCTCAGAGAGGAAGTGTGTGGGGTTGGTACTGCTGCACGATGGTGGCCCTGGGCTTTGACCCAAGCAGATTGCTGTGGCATGGGAACACATCACTAGGAGGGTGGTGAAGCACTGGAATGGGTTACCTAGGGAGGTGGTGGAATCTCCTTCCTTTGAGGTTTTAAGGTCAGGCTTGACAAAGCCGTGGCTGGGATGATTTAGTTGGGGTTGGTCCTGCTTTGAGCAGGGGTTGGACTAGATGACCTCTTGAGGTCTCTTCCAACCCTAATCTTCTGTGATTTGCCCTCCCAGGCCTGTGTTCTTATTTGCATGCACAAGAGGGTCTCCTTCCCAGGCTTTCTAGCCCTGCCATTATTTTAGTAAGCAAGTGAATGTAGGGCTGGTGAGTTTATTTGTACCTTGGTGCTGTCTAGAGGCCCCAACCCAGATCCGGGCCCCAGTGTGCTAGGTGCTGTACATAAAGTCAGTCCTTGCCCCCAAGAGCTTGCAATGTAAGGCGCTAAGACAAAGAAAGGATAGCAGGGCAAATGGACACAGAGAGGGGTAGCGACTGGCCCATGGTCACCCAGCCGAGCCGTGGCAGAAAAGAAGTCAGTTCTCCTGACCCTCTGCGCATAGCGCCAATGAAAGAAGGAGGAAATCGGTGTCCAGCCCTCTTCAGCCATTGGCCTGTGCCTGCAAGGTTGCCTGTTCCAGGGGTAGGGTTTTTTTTGGTGGTCACCTCTAGGGAACATGGTTGAATCCACTAGTGCTGCAGAACCTTTCCTTTGTGCATGTGTAGTTTGTATCCTCGGCGGGCACTGGTGCTGAGCCGGGAGTGTATTCACTGTCAAAGCCGCCTGCCCTTTAGCTTTGAGCTGTGGACTGTTTAGGGTCCTGTACTCCAGGGGTAGTCAACAGGAGAACCGCAGGCCAAATCCCAACCACCAGATGATTTTGAACAGACTCCAAAATCATTAGTGTAGCTTTCTTCTCTGGAGTCTGGACCTTGATTATACTTTGACCAAGGACTTTGGATGGTGACAGAAAATAGACTCCCCCTGCTGTACTCACACCTGCCTCAGAACAACAGCGGCCGGGGGCTGCGTGGCATTGCCAGAGAATTACACCTGCCACAGAACTTACAACTAGTGATGCGTTTAAGCCAAATGTTGCAGCCTCTCTAGTGGCTTCAAGGAGACGTTGCTTTGCAAAGGGTCTTTTGCCCCAAGCTACAAGGCATTCCTAATCACTGCAGATACTGCAGGGAGTAAAATGATTTGAATCCTCTTAAATGTTGATGCCAAGCAATTAACAATTCAGGCAAGAAGGCTCCATCTCCAGCAGTACGAGGTAGAACTAGGGTGACCAGACAGCAAGTGTGAAAAATCGGGACGGGGTGGGGGGTAATTGGTGACTATATAAGAAAAAGCTCCAAATATCAGGACTGTCCCTATAAAATTGGGACATCTGGTCACCCTAGGTAGAACAGGACTCCAAAAAACATAGTTCCCAATTTAATAAACAAAAAACCAGCATTGCCCCATTTGTGGTCAGATAAGTTACGCTCCTTAATAAAACCAACCGCACAGCAACCCTGGAAAACCAGTCTCCAAACAGGGGCTGAATTCCAAAGTGTTCTCTCTGTGAAATGGCTGCTTCAGCTGAGGTAGACATGGTCGCTACTGATCACGGTGAATATAGCGAAATAGTGGGAAGTGTAGCTTGGAGCTGTTTCAGTAGAATAGTGGGGTGGTCAGATAACGCTGCTAGAGCGGAGGTTGACAACAGCAGAGTTGGAGAACTTTTTTCTAAAGTAACTTTATTCACACATATTTGGGTCGAGTGAAACACTTTGTGAATTTGTGTTGAATTCAGCAAGTGGAGTCAGTCGGGGAAAAAAACAATTCCAAAAAAGTCAAAACGTTTTGTATTTATGATCCTAAACCACCTTTTGGTTTGAATTTTACTTCACTTTTATTAAACCAGGTTAAAAACTCAAACAAAATGCTTCATTTGACCTGATGTGCAATTTTTCTGATCCTTTTATTTCACCAAAAAAATTTTTTTTTTAAATTTGCTATGGGACAACTCAGGAAAAAACTTTGATTCAGCCACTGAACTGACAAATCAGTTATTTGCACAACTCTAGAGATGAGCTCACTGTTTGACAGCCAATGTTTCTAGTTCAGACATAATTCTTTACTTAGATTGCGAGTCCTGCTCTTTGGGGCAGGAACTGTCCTTTGCGATATGTCTTCAGCTCTTGGAACGATGGGGCCCTGCCCTCAGTTCGGGTGTTCTGTATTACAGTGTTACTTAATATATATTCACCATGATTATTACTGTCACTGGAGGCTTCCTCTGAGTTGAAAATGATTGCAAAACTACACTCCATGAAGCTTTGAAACAGGGCTCCTCAGATACCCTCACTGAAGTACTTCTCCCTCACTCTCTCCCCAGATGAAAAGGGATTGTTCCGCCAACGTGTCAGTTCTTGACTTCGTACAAGAGGCACCTTTGACATCTGTGAAGTGCACCCAGGAACAGGTGAGCTGTTACCTGTCTAGGTAGGCGCGCTCCATTGGGGTCACGGAGCCAGGTACACTCTGCCCCCATGGTAATGAAGTTACAGTGGTTTGTGTTGTCCCTTGACTGTCCCTAGAGGAGATTGATACAGAACCAACATGGGTCAATGAGGCAATCATTCCGTGTTTTCTTTGGCTGGCTATTGGTCATCTCATCCTCGGACAAACCTACATGGAAACTTTTCTTTAAACATATGGGGCCACCAGAAGGAGGAAGCTATAGCAGTCCCCATGGTTACACATGGTGCTGCTGGGCCCACTCTGAAGGCTTTAGACCTATGTAGAGATGTGTAGCTGCATCGTGGGCCCACCAGATGTCTGGATATTAGTCGCTCCCAAGACAGAGACCCATATTATGCCCCCAATCTGCAGCTCCTGTGGGCTTCAGTGGAGTTTGCTCATTAACTCTGACGGCAGCGCATGTCCCTGTGGGACTGGGTTTTCCTTTCTCTGGTGCGAGAGGGGAGGGAAATGCAGGAATGAGTTACCATAGGTTCCTCCGTCCTTCACTCTGACCATGGCTGGAGGAGGTAGAATCAGGGTTAAGATGAATGACCCTGTCCAGTCTTCTGAGAGGTGGCTGCAGCCCCAGAGGTGAGGCCAAGGATAGAATTGGTTTCAGTCCAGGAACCACTCAGGATTGGGCAAGGGCCTGGGAAATTATTTCCCATTTATTCCAGCAGGAGGCAATCATGAGCTAACTGGGTAGACGGATGGTTTGGTTGAAAACTATGAAATAGAAACCGGACCCTGGGGGGGAAATATTGATCCTTCTGATTCCTTTGAATTCCAGCGGGCGAAAAAAAACAGCAAGAAACCAAAACCCAAGGCCCAGTCCGTCCCCAAAGTGACTGTCGAGTACTTTCCATCGTCTTTCTCTACCGCGGCCCTGACAGCACCAGAAGAAGGCTAACGCACAGTCTGCCTGATGTCGAATTAGGGTGCTGCCATTGTCTTCAAAAGGCCTGTTTGCTTTCCTGCCACGCCACCATCTCATCCGACAGACAATTTGAGAGCTTTTGGGTCCACGTTATTCCTGGCTAGTCTCTTTCACTGGTTTTTTTGCTTTGCTTTGGGATGACTGAGAGGCAGGCCTCAAAAAGCCTTTGCAAAATGGGGGAAGCCTTTTTGTTTTGATATTCTCTACTAAGCCGCAACAAGGACTGAAGTGTGTGGCAGAGTTGCCCCTCGCTTGCAGACCTGAGACATGTTATATCCATCCCCTCCGGCTCCCTGCCAGGTTCCCTTCCAGAGACAGCCGTTCTCACGGGGCCTCCTTTGCTTGAGTTGCCAAAGATTTAGGCATTTTGGTGCCTTCATTTTCAGGTGCCAAATCTGAGATGCTTTAATGGGGCCTGATTTTCTGCAGGTGCTGAGCACCTGCCTTCTGAAAGCCAGGCCTGTTTTAAGGTGTGTGAAACGGAACACCCCAAAATTGCTAGACAGTTTTGAAAATCTTGGCCTTAGTTGGATTCTGAGCCCATGACTAAAGGGGTGACACATGAGAATGCTGGGAAGAGATGGAGCTTCATGTGAGGTGCACCATCATACCAAAGGCTCGGCCCAGTCCCAAGGTAGGGAGCCTGGGGATGGTTACTCCCACAGTTACTGGCCAACTCTCGTGGTCTTATTGCAAGTGTCACGACAGCTGGTGCTTTTCTTACAGACCCAGCTCCTGGAGTCACGTGATGACACGAGAATCTGGGCTTTTCATTTTAAATCTATAAAAGCAGGCTTCTAGCCCTTGTAGGTGGGAGAAAAAAGCTTGAAATCGTGTGCCCTGAGGCTCAGAAATCAAAAGGCGAATAAAAGGACTCCAAGGGTAGTAGCTTTAAAGCCTTGTGATTTGCTAAGTCCATTTCACGATTGTCAGGATCCTTGACCTATGGTTTTGGAATGCTTGGGGCTGGCAATAGGGAGTCAAGCATTTCCCTAGGTACCACTCCTCTACGATAAGCAGAGGGGAAAAGCAAAGCAGAAGCTTGCAGGGCCAGAGGCTCTGCAGGGAAGGGACGTGCTGCATGAAGCTGTTCTGAAGGGAAGGCTGAGAGGAATAGACAGAGCCAGAAATACTTGTGTGAGGAGCTGAGCAGAACTTCATTCCAATAAGACAGAAACTACCACCTGCTGTGGTTTCTCCTGGTGCCCCAGTAACTCCCCATGGCAGGGCCGCCTTCTCAGACAGAGCCCTTTCCAGCTTTGCTTTGCCCCGAGTCTTCTTTGGACTGTCCAACAGCTTAATCCGTGAAGGGGAAAAGGCTTCCAGTCATGTTGAAAGGTTCAATCTCCCCCGTCCTCTCTCCGACGCCCTTGCTGATACTTTGCATATACTACTGTCTACATACGTTCCCAGGTCAGCTTCTCTGGCCCCGCACCTGCTCCAGGTGGGGCTGCTGGTCAGTGCGGAGCTACAGTAAACAGTGCCCCCTAGTGCTCTACTTTGGAACTGCCCTCCCCTTGTAACCTTTTCCCTTTTTCAGCAAAACACTCAGTTTAACACTATTTTTAAGCCTGCTTCTGCACAATTGCACGATCCTCTATAGAAATAAGCACCAATGCAGTATAGCCTCGTTCCTCCCCGGCCCTATATAGACTTATTCCATTGCATTCCTTGATCATAGCATATAATCGGTCGTTTTCCCCCAGAGAATGTAAGCACTGCCAATATTGAAGATCCAGGGCAAAATTTTCAAAAGCGTCTAAGTCCCATTTTGGTGTCAGTCAGTGAGACTTGGGCTCCTAAGTGACTTAGGTGCTCTTGAAAATTTGCCCCCATCTGTGTCTTGTCTGATTTATTGTACAGCAAAAAACATTGGCTGTGTTTGTGTTGGGGGCAGCTGTGAGCTGTAATAAAGATATCGGTTACATTGTATGTGTGATCAGCTGTGAGCTGTCATGTCAGACTGGTGGCTTGCGCCCTCACCAGCACCCCTTTGGTTACGCTCGTGTGCGCTCACCAATGCACCTTGTCTTTTCCCTTTCAAAGAGGATGGGCCTCCTTTGCTTTGCTGCAGCGTGTAAACCAGTCTAATCAGCAACTCCATTGCTCTGAGCTCAGCTGGAGAGCTCCTTTCCTAGCAACCTCGGTGAGGAATGGAGACCGATCCTGCCTAGTGTTTTTCATTTGCTGATAAGGACAGGTGCCTTCCTTAGGTTCAGATCCCCACCTGAGTGTGTCATCTGTCCCTCCCCAGCACAGATGGGAAAGCACAGCTCGGTGCTGGGATGTAAAGAGACAACGGCAAATACTTTACAAATTAAAACGCCATCATACTTTATTGTAACGCGCATAATGAACCACATGGAATTAACAACCCAGCTATCACTGGCAGGAGTTTGCCCAAAGATGGTCAGATGTGATTCTTCAGGCCTCTTGTTCGTCCAATGTGGGTCTACGGAGAGCTGCTGTCAGGTTCAGTGGAGTGGCAGCCCATGGCTCTCTATATCATTCCTGGTCTTCCTCCTTGGGGTAGGCCTTGTCTTCCACCAGCCAGGAGGTGCTGGATCCCTTTCTTAAGACCCTTTTTGATTTTCCTCCTGAGTTTTCTGAATATGGACCTCCTGACACGAGTACGCTAGAAAGAGAGAAAAGCCAGTGAGCATTTCCTGGGAGACTGGCATCTGCTCTGCAAGGGCAGGGTTTGCCTTCCCCTACACCTGCCCCACTCTTGCATGTTTCATCTTGCAATGTGGGGGAAATCTCCATTTAGATACGGTGTTCGGACTCCCCTTTTTTAAGAATGTAGCAGAATTGTCCTGCTTGAGCTGAGAGCAGGAACTGAACCTGGAAGTCTGGTACTAAGAGCATCGCTTCATTTGCTTGACTAATCCTTCACCAGTAGCTGATGCATAAACCTCTCATCTGGGCCCTATATCCCCTCTTATTGCTGTGAAGGATCTGGCTGTGTTGGCCCACTTGTGTGGTGTAATGTTCCAGCTCCGTGTGTGTTTGTGAGATGGTGTCCCCTAGTGGCTTGGCCTATAAGAAGGAGAAGAGACCTAGTATTGCCACTAGCTAACGGAGGTCTCCTCTGGCTCAAGAGGCCAAGGCCTGTGTGTTTGGAGCTAAGGGACCTGGTGGTGGTAATGGTGGTTCTAACCCAGTTCCCCCCAAGTGTGGGAGATGTGGTGTTGTGCGTGTTACCTGCAGTGCATGGATTCTCTATAGCGGGGAGGGACCTGCTATGGGGAAGAGAAGCCATGCAGCAGGCCCCTATGTCTATTTAGAGAAGTCCTATGTTGGAATCGGTGATTCTATCCCATAATATTCCTCAGTGTTCACATCTGGACAGTGCTTTGAACATGCAAGGTGCTATAGAAGAGCCAGGTACTGTCACTAGCATTGACTTTCCAAACCCTGTGCCCACCCCTCAATCCTGCAAAGTATGGGGAGAGTCGGACTCCTTATGAAGCAGTGGGAGGAGGGGCTGCAAAATACAATGGCCAATCAGACCGGGCCAGAGCCTCTCTTGTGACTATGCCCCAAGCACATGCCCTTGGGCAGCCATCCTGGGGATAGCATTACGGTGGGGACTCTCTGACCCAGCCCAAGTCTGCCCCACACCAGCCGAATGGAAAGCTCACCTCCTGAGCCACCGTGTCGCAGGTGAGCAAAACCAAGGGGGCCTCCGGCTCAGTGGAGATGGTTCCTGAGCACGCTCTCACCACCTGCAAGGGAGGAAAGAGGAGAAGACAATCAGTGTCACAGGACGTCCCATCGGTTTATTTCCAGCGGAGAGGTGGGCAGTGGAACCAAACCCCCATGGGACTGAGCAGGGGACGTTTAGCAAAGTGTCTGGTCCGTTCCAGGTGTTCTGGTGTTTGATGTCCCTCTGTTGTTAACATGTCCCAGAGGAGACAGGTCTTGTTCCCAGGACTCTTGGGAGACATCTCGTCTAAGGAAGGGCCTGCAAGTTGTCTTAGAGTGGTCATGCTGGGGGGTTACAGCCTGCCCGCTACACCCTGTCCTAGCTGCCTGCTGGGACCAGGATCAGCAGTCAAGTGAATCGCCACAGATAATGTGTCACGTGCAGCTCAAGGAGGGGATGCATTCTTCCCTCGATATGAAGCCACATCTCCAGGGACGCTCACAGGGGCCATGGGTACATATCAAAGGGAGAGGGGCTGGAGCGGGGAACACTCCAGAATTTCAGTTCTTGAGCTGCAGTGAAATCTCTCTGAAATGCCCCCGGTTTCTTGCTCAGGAGACAGACTCGTTAAAGAGGAGCTGCTAAAGCTGTTAAGCATGCCCACTCTGTCTGCCTCCGGGACCCGCAGTCACGCTGCCTGCTGTCTAGAGTCCTGAGGACAACAGGATTGGAAGGCCTGGCTCTCTTTAGGGCCTTTTCGTTAAGCGCCTTCAGCTGGAATTATTATTACTTATTATTTGCCTTATGGTAGCGCCTAGAGAGCCCAGCTGAGATAGAGGTTGCCACAGAGGATGGCTGGTCTAGCAATTAAGGACTGCCCTTGGACTAGGGATTCCACGGTTCAATTCCCTGGGGCATGTCACTGAGTCTCCCTGTGTCTGTAAATTGGGGATAACACTTCTCTGAGGATAACTACATTAAAGACCAGGAAGAACTTTGAGATCTCCGGCTGAGAAGTGCGGTGTAAGAGCTAGGTCATAGTAGTATGATGCGAGAGCCACAGGTAGACGCCCACAAAGAGACAAGGGATGGGAGAAGGGATATTCCCTGTTTGACAGGCGGAGAGCTGGGGCCCAGAGAGGCTGGGACTTGCCCAGATGCACAGGGTGTTCTATGGCAGAGCCAGAAATTAAACATAGGTTTCCTGCGTCCGTGTCCAGTGCTCTTCACCACACGCCCATCCTCCCTCTCCTGGAACTGCTCCTTCTCATCCTACAGGTGCAGCCATCTCGAGGGTCCGTGGGGAGGCTGCCACACAGCTAGGACAGGGTGCAGCCGGCAGCCTTAGAACGTTGTGTTTGTCACGGGTATGCTGGCTTCTGGAGGGGGTTGTTTACCTGGGCCAAAATGACCAGCCTGAACCTAGTACTTTATCCCAGCCCCCTTTAACTGAGGAAAAGTTTGGATTCTCATCTGAATCCATCAGGGCTCAGGACCTCTCTGCCTCAAACACAAAGCTGCGGAAGGCTGCAGTTTATGGGGCTCTCCCAGATGCTCCCTGGGATACCGGATAGAATTTAGGAATAACGAGAATGGATGGACATCAAGAACCCAGTCCTGTTCCCAATCCTTAGGAGGAGGAAACGGAGCACTTCAAAACACAGAGCATCTCCTTACCCCGTTGCTCCTGAAGTCACATTCATCAAGGAGCAGGTTCTCAGACACAGGGCACTCGGTCTCTTTCACTGTGAACTCCAGCAGCTGGAGGGTTTCATTGGTCGCGGCCTGAGAATAAATTAAAACGTGGCATTAACTCTGCGCTGGTCAGTAGCAATGCTCCCATGTGCATTTATCTGCTAGGGAGCATTCACTCTCGTCATTGAGATGCTCTGCTAAATTAACCTCTCCAGTGCGTGCAGCAGGAAATTCCTCTGCTGGCAGGTAACTAATACACGGCAAAGGGTGCTATTGCAATCGAGGTATCTTAGAGAGACGAGGTGGGGGGGGCAGGTAATATCTTTTATTGAGCCAACTTCTGTGGGTGAGAGAAACAAGCTTTTGCGGTATCTGTCAGCATTCAATCGGGCGGTAGCTGTACATTGAAAATAAATCATATTGTTGCACATGGTTTAAGGATATGTGAATAAGACTTCTCTAGCCTATTCATTGCCCGTTAATTACACAATGAGACATAAGCCACCTCTGATTATAATTGGCATGGTATCTCTGAGCCCCACTCGGGGACCAAGACCCCATTGGGCTAGGCAGCATGCAAACACAGAAAAGACGCACTGGTGGTTTTCAAAAGGAGACTAGCTAGCCACCTGGCTGGCATGGTTTAGGCACAACAAATCCTGCGTTTTGGCAGGGGTTGGACTAGATCACCCTTGCGGTCCCTTGTAACCCGATGGGTCTAGGGTTCTGAATGTAGTCACATTATGGTTTCCCTCCGCCTTTGCATATATGACTACTAACAAAGGGCTATGGGCACATATAGAAAAGGGAACCTGACCCAGGCTGGAAAACTCAGGCAAGATTGCAAAGAAAGCTCCAGTTTGTAAATCAGAGCGCAAGACCTAAACCGATCACTAACCCATCTCTCCCTGTAACCATCACACAGGGTTGTCGTAACCCTAACCTCTGTCGTGGGACTTAGAGAGACTCCCCCGCTGTAGCCTTAACAATCCAAACCTGCTCCTCAAATCCCTGGGCAGTGGGAGTGGCCCAGCAGTAGGTCACTCCACTCGCTAGCTGAGAGTGGGATTTTACCTCTGCTTGGAGCCCCAGGATCTACCCAGAACTTTATTTTCTCCCCCCTCCCCGCCCCAGGAAAACTTCCAGACTCAGCATCCTTCTGATTTTTCATTGGCTATTGCCACGCAGCCAGTACATGCCTGCTCCACTTAACAGCCGACACAACTGGCCTGATCCTTGGCGTTATGAGCCACCCCCAACGTCTGCTGAAGTCCAGCGAGAGCAGCAGGTGCACCGTTTTAATGTGCTCGGGTGTAGGGGGGTGAAATCAAGAGGGGGCCTGCTGGACCATTCCCACCTATCTCATTAAATCAAAACGAGAGGCTGATCTATGATGCGGCATTTGAAGTGCGGCTGGTTGTTCGCAGGAAGCAAGAAGTTTCTGTGTTGTAACTAGCTGGCCCTATCTACAAGCCAAGAAGGGGGTTAGGATGGCCTATACATTTAGGGGACTGTCACAACTCAGGGTCCCAAGGCTTGGTCTCTGATATCCAGCAGCACTTACTACATATGTCCCCAGGTACTTACCCAGTCAGGCTGGGCTTCTGCTTCTAAGAGTCGGAAGGCAAAGTCTATGTGTGGCTCTTGGTTGTAGAGGTCTATGGCCAGGGAAACAGCCTCTTCGTAGCTCAGCATCTGCTGTGGAGGAGGAGGTGATGTGGTGGTTGCTACGGCCACCCCGAGCATCATCAGGACTCCCCAGCAGCTCTCCATCCTCGATCCTAGGCCTTGCAGTGTGAGCTGGGAATGTAGCCCTGTGGGCTTAGGGGAAGCCCTTTTATGCGCTGCCTCCTCTGGTCCCTTATGCAAGGTGGCCTGTGATGGATTGTGAAAGCCCTCGGGCTTTCCTGAAGGAGGCAGGTTCCCTTCAGTTCCGAGAACCCCCTCTTGGCCAATTGGTGCATGCCCGCCCAGGGAGCTGCTTGATTTAGGGAGAGGGAGAGGGTGCGGATTTTCTGATGTTGCTGAAAACACTTGGATTCACTAGCAAAAAAACCAACACGCTGGAAGGGGAGGGGGCGGGCTCTCGATGAGGCAAGAATCTGTAATTTCCTGACCTCCCGTTCACCTTGGATTTATTGCTTCACCTGCTGTGATCAGCCCTGCCAAGGCAACACCACTGCGGTGCCAGTAAGCTAATAGGCACACATTGTTCCTGGGGCTGCTACGGGAAATTTTGCAGGCTCTTGTTCCTGCTCTGAAAACCCCCAGGGGCCTCTCCTGGCTCCCTGACAGCAATTCCGGGCCCCAGGGCAGAACAGTCAATGGGCCCCCTGCAATGGGATGGCTGGGGTTTGATTCGTGCAGGATGGGCCGGAGCTGGGCCCCGTGCGGCGGCTGGCCTGGTGTCCACGCCAGGAGCTGGGCCCCGTGGGGCGGCTGGCCTGGTGTCCACGCCAGGAGCTGGGCCCCGTGGGGCGGCTGGCCTGGTGTCCACGCCAGGAGCTGGGCCCCGTGGGGCGGCTGGCCTGGTGTCCACGCCAGGAGCTGGGCCCCGTGCGGCGGCTGGTGCACCCATGCCAGGAGCTGGGCCCCGTGCGGCGGCTGGTGCACCCACGCCAGGAGCTGGGCCCCGTGCGGCAGCTGGCCTGGTGTCCACGCCAGGAGCTGGGCCCCGTGCGGCAGCTGGCCTGGTGCACCCACGCCAGGAGCTGGGCCCCGTGCGGCGGCTAGGCTGGTGCACCCACGCCAGGAGCTGGGCCCCGTGCGGCGGCTGGCCTGGAGTCCATGCCAGGAGCTGGGCCCCGTGGGGCAGCTGGCCTGGTGCACCCACACCAGGAGCTGGGCCCCGTGGGGCGGCTGGTGCACCCACGCCAGGAGCTGGGCCCCGTGGGGCGGCTGGTGCACCCACGCCAGGAGCTGGGCCCCGTGTGGCGGCTGGCCTGGTGTCCACGCCAGGAGCTGGGCCCCGTGCGGCGGCTGGCCTGGTGTCCACGCCAGAAGCTGGGCCCCGTGGGGCGGCTGGTGCACCCACGCCAGGAGCTGGGCCCCGTGGGGCGGCTGGTGCACCCACGCCAGGAGCTGGGCCCCGTGGGGCAGCTGGCCTGCTGTCCTAGCCAGGAGTTGGGCCCCGTAGGGCGGCTGGTGCACCCACGCCAGGAGCTGGGCCCCGTGCGGCGGCTGGCCTGGAGTCCACGCCAGGAGCTGGGCCCCGTGGGGCGGCTGGCCTGGTGTCCACGCCAGGAGCTGGGCCCCGTGCGGCGGCTGGCCTGGTGCACCCACGCCAGGAGCTGGGCCCCGTGCGGCGGCTAGCCTGGTGCACCCACGCCAGGAGCTGGGCCCCGTGCGGCGGCTGGTGCACCCATGCCAGGAGCTGGGCCCCGTGGGGCGGCTGGTGCACCCACGCCAGGAGCTGGGCCCCATGGGGCAGCTGGCCTGGTGTCCACGCCAGGAGCTGGGCCCCGTGGGGCGGCTGGTGCACCCACGCCAGGACCTGGGCCCCGTGCGGCGGCTGGTGCACCCACGCCAGGAGCTGGGCCCCATGCGGCGCCTGGCCTGGTGCACCCACGCCAGGAGCTGGGCCCCGTGAGGCGGCTGGTGCACCCACGCCAGGAGCTGGGCCCCGTGGGGCGGCTGGTGCGCCCACGCCAGGAGCTGGGCCCCGTGGGGCGGCTGGTGCGCCCACGCCAGGAGCTGGGCCCCGTGGGGCGGCTGGTGCGCCCACGCCAGGAGCTGGGCCCCGTGGGGCGGCTGGTGCGCCCACGCCAGGAGCTGGGCCCCGTGGGGCGGCTGGTGCGCCCACGCCAGGAGCTGGGCCCCGTGCGGCGGCTGGTGCGCCCACGCCAGGAGCTGGGCCCCGTGCGGCGGCTGGTGCGCCCACGCCAGGAGCTGGGCCCCGTGGGGCGGCTGGTGCGCCCACGCCAGGAGCTGGGCCCCGTGGGGCGGCTGGTGCGCCCACGCCAGGAGCTGGGCCCCGTGCGGCGGCTGGTGCGCCCACGCCAGGAGCTGGGCCCCGTGGGGCGGCTGGTGCGCCCACGCCAGGAGCTGGGCCCCGTGGGGCGGCTGGTGCGCCCACGCCAGGAGCTGGGCCCCGTGGGGCGGCTGGTGCGCCCACGCCAGGAGCTGGGCCCCGTGGGGCGGCTGGTGCGCCCACGCCAGGAGCTGGGCCCCGTGGGGCGGCTGGTGCGCCCACGCCAGGAGCTGGGCCCCGTGCGGCGGCTGGTGCGCCCACGCCAGGAGCTGGGCCCCGTGGGGCGGCTGGTGCGCCCACGCCAGGAGCTGGGCCCCGTGGGGCGGCTGGTGCGCCCACGCCAGGAGCTGGGCCCCGTGGGGCGGCTGGTGCGCCCACGCCAGGAGCTGGGCCCCGTGGGGCGGCTGGTGCGCCCACGCCAGGAGCTGGGCCCCGTGGGGCGGCTGGTGCGCCCACGCCATCCGCCTGATGTCTGAGCGGTGCTGCGCCTGCACTTCTGGTGCCCAGCGCTGTCTTCCGGCAGAGCCAGGACAGGCGCCGACTCCGTGGGTGCTCCGGGACTGGAGCACCCACAGGGGAAAAAATGGTGGGTGCTGAGCACCCACTGGCAGCCCCCCAACAGAACCTCTCCCTCCCCCCAGCCAATCAGCGCTTCCCGCTCCCTCCCAGTGCATACGGCCTGCCGCGGATCAGCTGTTTCACGGCATCTGGAGGCACTGGGGGGGCGGAGCGAGGCCACAGCGTGCTCAGGGGAGGAGGCAGAATGGGGCCAGGTGGGGGCAGGAAGAGGCAAGGGGAAGAAAGAAGCAGGGCGGGGGTGGTACGTGTGCGGGGGACTGGGCGGAGCCGGGGGGAGCCGCTCCCCCCCCCCCCCAGCAGATTAGAAACTCGGCACCTATGGCAGCCAGGGCTTCCACATACCTGCTCGGCTGCCTTTGCCACTGCTCGTAACACCCTGCGCCCGCCTAGGAGCCCTTTGGCCCACCCCGGTGATTGCCCCTTTTGCCCTCCCCTCGTCGGCAGGCCTATGCCTCTCAGATGTGCTCTGCTGTTCAGCGTGTGTCCCCCGCCGCCTGATCCACAGAGGTTACGAATCCATTAGGGGGTTAGGTTCTCTAGCACCAGCTATAGAGAGATGACTGTCCTCACACAAACCCAGCACATAGAGTCATAGAATATCCGGGTTGGAAGGGACCTCAGGAGGTCGTCTAGTCCAACCCCCTGCTCAAAGCAGGACCAGTCCCCAACTAAATCACCCCAGCCAGGGCTTTGTCAAGCCTGACCTTAAAAACTTCAAAGGAAGGAGAATCCACCATCTCCCTAGGTAACGCATGCCAGTGCTTCCCCACCCTCCTAGTGAAAAAGTTTTTCCTAATATCCAACCTAAACCTCCCCCACTGCAAATTGAGACCATTACTCCTCGTTCTGTCATCTGCTACCACTGAGAACAGCCGAGCTCCATCCTCTTTGGAACCCCCTTTCAGGTGGTTGAAAGCAGCTATCAAATCCCCCCTCATTCTTCTCTTCTGCAGGCTAAACAATCCCAGCTCCCTCAGCCTCTCCTCATAAGTCATGTGTTCCAGCCCCCTAATCATTTTTGTTGCCCTCCGCTGAACGCTTTCCAATTTTTCCACATCCTTGTAGTGTGGGGCCCAAAACTGGACACAGTACTCCAGATGAGGCCTCACCAATGTCGAATAGAGGGGAATGATCACGTCCCTCGATCTGCTGGCAATACATCCCAAAATGCCATTGGCCTTCTTGGCAACAAGGGCACGTATCTTGTGCTGTTTTCTTGCACCATTCTGTAAAACTTAAGATCGAACAGAACCCAAGGCAGGTGAATGGTGGGGCCCACACCCCAGATGTCATGCAGCATTACTGTCCGGGTTGTTTTCTCGAATGCTGAATGTGGAAATAGACACTCCTCCCCTTCTTGCTCAAATGCAACTGGGGCTTCAGCATCCCATAAAATTTGCAATATCTCCTGCATATTTGCCTGCCCTTAGAGGGATGGTGCTCATTACTGTAAGGGATCAGGGCCTGATTTCCAGAAAGCTAGGCACATGTGCATTCCTGCAATTGCATGGATCAATAATGAATTGCATGGATGAGTGCGCACACAAATGGGGTCATTCTGCTCAGCAGTTGCTAGCCAATCATGTTTTTATGGGCACTTACCCGCTTTCCATGGCACTTGTTGTTGAAAACCTGGCCCTGAATTCCTTGTGTTGTTAGAGTGAAACCAGGATAAGTGAGGACGAGTGAAGAACATTGGCAGAATTCCTGCCATGGGGAAGTGTCCTGTGAAACTGCTTTACTGTATTATCCGTTAGCATTGGGTGGTCGAATCCAGAGTTTGATTCTTCCTCCGCTCAGAGGCCCTTGGACCTACCGAGGGGTTGGGTTTGGCCTGTGATGCAGATTGGAAACAGCTTTCAAATTTAGGTCCGGATCTGTGAATTTTCTAAACATTGGGCGGCGTTCACCTGTGGATTTGGAGGGTTTTAAGTTCCACCTGTTTAAAAACTGTCTTAGCTCCTACAACTCCCAGTGGGGGCAAAAAACCTAACTTGTTTCAAAACTGAGCTTGATGATTTTATGGAGGGGAGGGTACAATGAGACTGCCTCCAGTGGCATGTAGCCGATCTGCAGCTGCAGATAGTAGCAAATATCGCCAATGGCTGGAAACGGGACACTGGATGGCCTGGGCTCTGAGTTACTACAGAGAATTATTTCCCAGGTATCTGGTGTGACACTGCAATCAATATTCTTCGCAGTGATATTATTATGATAGGATTATGACATAATTATAATGCAAGGTAAGTCATGTGAGGTGTCACTGGAAAAGTGATGATTTGCTGAATATGATTATCCTATTTGTATGCATGGATCATTTTTGTATCTGAAGTTATGAATATTGTCCATGTATCTGTATTTCAAATGTAGTTACACCTGTGTAATGCCCACTAGACAAGATGCTTTCAGTCTAGACAGCTGCTGGGGAAGGGCCTATTCAGGGCAATGAGCCATGAAGAAAAAACAATAGGCCTTAAGAGAAGCTTATCTCCCACCCGGGGAGCCTGCCTGAGAACACGACAGATGGCCTCCAAGTAACGGCTGCTGTGACTGTACAAGGGCATATGGCCAGACCACATGTCTCTAGACTCCATCTTGGGTTTCAGGGGTTTTCACTCAGCGATTCCTGCACCAAGCCTGGTAGCTTGTGACTGAACCAGAGTCGGCCGTTCAGAAAGATGGCCACTCTTGATTGAGAGGCTCTGGGAGATGAGAATCCACCACATCCTCTGGGTGAGCTCTTCCAGAGCTCGGCTGCCCTCATTGTTAAAAACGGGCACCTTACTTACGGGCACCTTGTCACTGGCTTTCCAGAGGCTGCTTTTGGGGGTGGTTCTGTGACTGGCCCTCCATCACTGACCTGTCATTGCCCCAGGCCTCGGACTGGCCCCTCTCTTCCCCCAGGCTTGGCTGCTGTCAGGTCGAGCGACTCTCCCCTCCTGGGAGAGTTAACACAAGTTAACATGAGTGACTTCAACTTCGAGTCACTGGATCTTCACTCTGGGTCCCTGAGTGATCTTCCCACAGGAAGCTTCGCTTATTGCAAAGCAAATCAGCTGCCACTCAGCCAACTTGTGTGCGTGTGTGTGAGTGAGAGAGAGAGAGAGAGAGAGAGATCCTTAACGGCCCTGAATAAGAGCTAATATTAATAGTACTGATGAACCTAAAGTAAAATCCCAAGGAAGCCCAAGGAATTCAGATCCTGCCCCGAACTCTATGGCACTAGTCTCTTCACAGCCGGTCCTGTCTTTTACTTGGCGTGTGAACAGGCCCAGTCCAATGAGACGTGAATCCTGAATGGGACCTCTGGGTGTGACCTTAATAGTAATTAATGAGTGTTTAGGTTGAAATCTAAAGCCGCAGGACTGTGTCTTGTTCTCATCGGGGAAGTGCAATGGCCTCCGGTGTCAGTAACGGGATGGGATCCTGGGTAAGTTCACCCTGCCTGGGATTCATCAGAGAGGCTGTCAGGGAGCCTTGCACTGTCCCAGGAATGTTCCTGGGAGCGTGATTCATTGCCCAAGGGTGAACCAGCCTGAATTCTTAGCGTGCCTGACTTGAGTCATTGCCTTCCCAGTGCTGTTTGCTGCTGTTTCCAGCTCACCTCTGTCTCTGCTGCAGGGATCCTCCCGCCCGGGTCTCCACTGGGACACGTGCATCAGCCCTGCTCCCTGGGTCTCACCACAGCTGGCATTGTTCAGACAAGCCCCGCTGCCATGAAAGACACTGAGACCATGCACGGGACCTGTGGCCCGTTGCTGCGGCTTGCTCGGAGACCGGCTCAAACGTCAGTCAGCTAGTTCGGTTTGGAGCAGCGCTGGGTGACCTGGGAGGTCCACACAGCGTTTAGTTTCAGTATGTCGCACAGCTGAGTCCCAATGAGCTCTGCGGCCCCCCGCTGTGGAGGAAAGAAAGACCAGACCAGCGCTGGTGGCTCTTGGAAGGCAGCATGGTCCAGGGGATAGAGCGCTGGATTAGTAGCCGGAGAAACTGGGGTCTGCTGCCGGCTCAGCTGCTGATCTTCTCTCTGCCTCTGTTTCCCCTCCTTCACTTTGTGTTCTCTAAACTGTAAGCTCTTCAGGACAGGGACTCTCTTACTATGTGTCTGTACAGCACCTAGCACAATGGGACACTGTTCTTGGTTGGGGCCTCTCAGGACCCCAGAACATAACAACCTAGTGATGGCAGTGCTGGAGTAAAGCCTTTTGGATGCAGCACGGGGTGTTTTTCAGGCCATCCCAGGAGCACTGAGCCAAGTACCCTGGATGCTGCAGACTCCAGACTCCGTGTCTCATCACGGCCATCCCATACCAGCCAAACCCCAGGCTGGAATGAATCCTCCATGGTGTCCCTGAGAGATGGGGATAACGGACAATCATGCTGTGAAATCAATCCCGCAGGCCCGGGGTTCTCTTCCTGCCTCTTGCTCCTTTCCCTGAGGGCAATGGGGGCTCTGCGTTTCCATCTTCCAAGTGCTGGGTCCACAGCCCAGGCTGGTGTCCCTTCCATGTGGCCCATTCTCCAAAGCAGCATTAGGGGTTGGCCACCCTTTGACGTGGGGCTGCCTGGCAGGCACAATGGGGGGCTGAGAGGCTGGAGCACTTTCAGAGGGGCCTTCAGGCAGGGATTCAAGTCATCAGGGAGCTCCCCTTTGCTGCCCCCCAGCTCCCAATCCCCCTCGGCTGGGCCAGCGCCGAGCTGACCCCCCTTCCCCGCCCACCGCATTTCACTCTGCTCCCCCCAGCTGGTGGGAGCCCTTTTGCTCACCACCACTGAGCTCTGATATGACGGGGCAGCACATTCAGGGAACCAGACCCTTTGATGGCTGGCTTCATAGCCGTATGACCCCAGAAGGGGAGAGTCGCTCAGCCTGACGGCAGCCGAGCCTGGGGGAAGAGAGGGGCCAGTCCGAGGCCTGGGGCAATGACAGGTCAGTGATGGAGGGCCAGTCACAGAACCACCCCCAAAAGCAGCCTCTGGAAAGCCAGTAACAACATGCCAAAAGGAGGGAGACTCCCCTGCACAGCCACCCCAATTAGGAGTCAGTTTGCAGACCCTTAGCTCCTCCAGCCTTTAGGAAAGGAAGGCTGGTCTTGGGGGTAAGGCACACGGCTGGGAATCAGGAAGTCAAGGTCCTAGACTCCCTGTCTGGCCTGGGGCCTCAGCTACCCCTCTGTAAACTGGGGCTAATGGCGCCTCCTTTCCCCCCAGCCTTTGTCTGTCTTGGCCATTCAGCCTGTCAGCTCTTCTGAGCAGAGCCCGTTGCTCACGCTGGTTTTGTACAGCACCTAGCGCCTTGGGGCCCTGATGTCGCTGGAGGCCTCTGGGTGCAAAGGCGGTACAAGTACAGGGTAACTAATAACCATCCTCCAGCCCACCCAGCTCCTGGCTCACTTCCCCAGAGCCCCAATCCGGTCCCCTTTCCAGCCCCCGCCCCATCCCCAGCTCTCCCTCAACCCCTCTCCTGCCTCCATCAGCCCAGCCCTAGGCTCTCCCAGCCCTGATCTCATCTCCCCTGCCCCAGGCCCTTTTAGCTCCCCTCCTGACCCCACTTCCCTGATCCACCCCCCAGCCTTGGTTCAGGCCCCCACAAGCCCTCCCCCAGCTCCTTCCCCTCAGATCCCTTCAGCTGCTCCAATCCCGCATTGGACCCAGCTCTGATCCAGACCCCCTGAGCTCCATGCGTCCCCTTCTCCAGCCTCAGCAGCTCCAGTCCAGACCCCCAGTTCTGCTGCCACTGCCCTCCCCTAGAATCATAGAATCATAGAATATCAGGGTTGGAAGGGACCTCAGGAGGTCATCTAGTCCAACCCCCTGCTCAAAGCAGGACCAACCCCAACTAAATCATCCCAGCCAGGGCTTTGTCAAGCCTGACCTTAAAAACTTCTAAGGAAGGAGATTCTACCACCTCCCTAGGTAACGCATGCCAGTGTTTCACCACCCTCCTAGTGAAGAAGTTTTTCCTAATATCCAACCTAAACCTCCCCCACTGCAACTTGAGACCATTACTCCTTGTCCTGTCCTCTTCTACCGCCGAGAATAGTCTAGAACCATCCTCTCTGGAACCACCTCTCAGGTAGTTGAAAGCAGCTATCAAATCCCCCCTCATTCTTCTCTTCTGCAGACTAAACAATCCCAGCTCCCTCAGCCTCTCCTCATAAGTCATGTGTTCCGGACCCCTAATCATTTTTGTTGCCCTTCTCTGGACTCTCTCCAATTTATCCACATCCTTCTTGTAGTGTGGGGCCCAAAACTGGACACAGTACTCCAGATGAGGCCTCACCAATGTCGAATAGAGGGGAACGATCACGTCCCTCGATCTGCTCACTATGCCCCTACTTATACATCCCAAAATGCCATTGGCCTTCTTGGCAACAAGGGCACACTGCTGACTCATATCCAGCTTCTCGTCCACTGTCACCCCTAGGTCCTTTTCCGCAGAACTGCTGCCTAGCCATTCGGTCCCTAGTCTGTAGCTGTGCATTGGGTTCTTCCATCCTAAGTGCAGCACCCTGCACTTATCCTTATTGAACCTCATCAGATTTCTTTTGGCCCAATCCTCCAATTTGTCTAGGGCCCTCTGTATCCTATCCCTGCCCTCCAGCATATCAACCACTCCTCCCAGTTTAGTATCATCCGCAAACTTGCTGAGGGTGCAATCCACACCATCCTCCAGATCATTTATGAAGATATTGAACAAAACCAGCCCCAGGACCGACCCCTGGGGCACTCCACTTGACACCGGCTGCCAACTAGACATGGAGCCATTGATCACTACCCGTTGAGCCCGACAATCTAGCCAACCTGTCCCCCTCTGGCTCCAATCTAGCTCCCCCCTCCCCGCTCCACCCCCTACAAAGGAGCCGGTGCTTTTACCTTGTGTTTCATCTCTAGGGGGGCCTATGTCCCCTGTCTCTGCCTGCTGGGCCCCCCATCTGTTCCCAGTGCTGCGGTGCCACCATGGCTTCCCCATCTGTCCTTGCTGGCTGCTCATGCCTGGAGCCACTCCAAACAGACCCCCCCACCCCATCTTAGCCACCCCATTTGCCCCGCATGGCCGGCGGGTCCTGCTCTCCTCCGGGGCCTCTCTCCATTGTGGAGCATGGTGGAGTAACTGCTGGTAGTGGCAGGAACACACGTGGGCTAGATCCAGGAGCACCCCATGGCCAGCAGCCCCCTGCAGCACCAGCACAGACAGCCCTCCCCCCGGATCACGGACGCCTGGGTTCTATCTATCTATGATCTGATTACACCTTCAGGCAGTGGGTATACAGGCTGCCAGATGCCTGGGTCCTGTCCACCCAGTCAGGGTTGCAATCCCCAGAGATCTCCAGCCTGGGACTCCTGCATTTGAAATCAGACCCTGGTTGGGCCCCCATAATTTTGTGGGCCCTGGCGTGGCTGGTTGCACCATTGGAGCTGCAGTGATGGAAGCAAGAGGTGCCCAAGGTCCATGTCACTAAGCTGGGTGAGTCCAGGATACGGGCCTCTTACATTGGCTCTGCCCGCGTGCTGGGTTTAGCGTGGTGACTCAGCTCCCTGCTGGACTTGAAGTCCAGATGTTAAAGCCATTCCATGCATTGGGCTTCTGTCCCTCCCTGGCAATGGGCCGGGGAAGAGGGGCAGCTCAGTGCCTAATGGGGGCTTTCCACTGCCCGCAAGCACAGGTGGGGGATTGATTCCTGTCCCTTCTCCCGGCAGCGTGGAAAGGCGAGGGGTGAGGGGAAACATTCACAATCATATGGGTCTGCGAACAGCCGTTTATTGTACAGAGAAGCCCTAGCAGATGCAATTGGACTAAGGGGGTAGCTAGGCCACGAGGAAAAGTGCGATCCCTGAGGCGGTTCTGACTTGCGCCTTGATTCCTGGTAAGCTTCCAGCGTGGGTCACAGGCAGGTCTGACAAGCTTGCGTTCCCCTCCTCAATCTCTGGATTAATTCTTCGAGTGGAAAAAGGAAATGCCATGACCGATGATTTTTGCGCCTAAGCGCACAAGGGGCCACCACCTGGTGACGCGAACGGGCTGTATGGGGGGAAACGAAGTATGTTAGCATCTCCACGGAGACCTACCTGGCTTCTAATGGTGTTCCACTTCATCATCTGCACCTTGCCAAATCTCTGAGGGCTGGTTTGGGGGGTGAGGGGAGAGGCCTATTCTAACATGCTTTGTGCAGCCCCTGCTGGGGAGCTGAGTTTGAGACTGGAGCTAGACCAAGAGGAGCTGGGAATGGCCAGGAAGGGGTGGCTGGAATTCTACGTCCCGGGAGAAGCAACTGCCATAGCAGCTGGGGCTCTTGCTGGGCACTTGGGGAAAGGGCTCGCTTTCAGGAGGAAAGCTCTCTTGGCTGCTGGATGACACCACACTAATGGGGTCTGTGCTGGGGAGGAACTGGGATTCCCAGCTGGAGGGTTGATATTCTGGGGAAACGTTATGGGGATACAAATCATGTACTACTTTCTCTCCAGGCCTGAAACAAAGCTCATTGAATTCAATGGAAAGACTGTCATGGACTTCACTTGATGTCTGGATGAGGCTCTATGGCTTAGACTGAGGGTTGACCCATCCCAGCTAAGGCAGATTCTATTGTGGGGAGACCGGGAAGCCAACATGGGACCTAATGTCTGTAGTGTGAGGTTAAGGGGATCTTCTGCTGAAACCCACACACTCATTTTGTTAGACCTGGCCGTGCAGCGACAAAGAGCCATCTCGGACATCCGCCTTCCCTGGGGTGTCTTGGTCCCAGGTAGGGGGAGGTGTTTGGCAGAGGTGTATTTTCAGGTGAATGTACCCAAAGCAGAAAGAGATGTCCCAGTGGCATTTTCACCCCGGGGAGATGCTGCCCCAGCCCCACTCATTCAAGGTATAAGTTCTCCCCTCCCTCGCCCCCCAAATCATCTGGTTGGACAGCTCACCTGTGGAGGGGCGACGTCACAGGTGATTGCAAGGACAGGGCATGCTTCCTGGGTGGAGAAGTGTCCTGAGCAGTCTCTGACCAGCTGCAAGGGAGGAAGAGGAGGAGACAAAAGCTTAGAGTCTGTCTAAACGGCAGTTGGGGCGGTATGACTGCAGCTCACATAGGGATACCCCAGGTCACTTTGATCTAGGTAGATCTAGGGGAATCTGAGGGCTGGTCTCCACTGCAAATTTACAGCGGCATAGCTACGTCTCTCGGGGTAACATCACATCCCTGAGAGATGTAGTTATGCCCACCTAGCCCTCTGTGCTGGGCCCTCTGTGCAAGAATTCTTCCCTCGCCCTAGCTGGGGCGGTGGATTATCGACAGCGACAGGAGAACCCTGCCCGTCACTGCTGTCCACACTGAAGCACTGCAGCAGCTCAGGGGCAGCCCTTCAGCGGTGCCACTGTAGTGTTGTAAGTGCAGACATCGCTTGAGTGCACCCTGCCGGGGACCCTGGGATCACACGGGAGCCGCTAGCCAGAGCCACCTTGGCTGCTGCGGTTATTCGAGCTCGCTTTGATCTAGCTCAAGCCAAGCCGGCTGGAGTCCGTGCCGCGATGGCACCTCCCGGCTGCAGCGTTGACGTACCTGATTTCCACAGGGGGGCTGAGGTCTGATCTACAGGTTCCTGGATGTCTGCTCTTAGATGCGGGGGGTTTCCATGGGGAGAGAGGAGGGTCTTGTTTCTGCTCATCTGTTTGACTGGTTCTTGTGCGAAAATGGAAAGAAATAGAATGGTGCTTCTCTTGGCTTGTAGCACATGGTGCAGTAACTCAAAACAGATCCGTTTAGCAGAAAAACCACCCTCCTCTTCTCTCCTGATGGAAACCACCCCACCACTCACATCTGGAAGCAGGTGTTCAGGCACGTATGGATCAGACCTCACCCCTCCTGTCGCGCTAAGTCACTGAATCTGTGTCTTGTCACTGTGGGGTGACCAGATGTCCTGATTTTATAGGGACAGTCCTGATAATTTGGGGCTTTTTCTTATATTGGCGCCTATTACCCCCCACCCCCGTCACGATTTTTCACTTTCTATCTGGTCACCCTGTGTCACTGCCTTGTCCACTAGACCATGCAGCTGCTGTAGTTTGAGGTGAAATCTGGTCAGCAGCTGGCATTACTTACTGACTTCTTTCATATGTTTCTATTTGATCTTCCCTGGCTCTTTCCCTTTGTTCTGATATTCAGTCAGTCTGGGGACTGCTGAAGACATTCGGGGAAGTTAGGAACTGTGGGTCTGTGTTGTGCTTTTTTTCCCCAGAGGTGCAGAGCACTCGTAGCTCATATTGACTTCGACTGGGGCTTCAAGTGGGCACTCGCCACCTCTGAAAGTCAAATGCTTAGTTAGGGGCCTAACAATGAATGTCAGGTGCCTAACTTTGGGTGTCTGCATGCCTGAAGCTGAGCACCCCACAAATGGAGACGCCCAAAACGAAAGGCTAGTTTTGAAATTCTGGCTGTGAAATTGTTTGCCAAACCCTTGGGAATCTGCATCCCTCCCTTCACCTGAAACAAACACACATATATCCCAGAGGGCAGAGGTGGCAGAGAACCAGTACATCACTTGGTCCATTTCCCTGTCATTTGTTCTCTCCAGGAACTTTTTAACTCTCTGTCCTGCCCCATTTTCAGAATCTCTAGTTCCGGGGCTTCCATCTTTTGTCTTGGGTCACAAACATTTTTTCCCTGAACTTCAGCATAATTTTTCCCCCTGCTAGGGCTGGTGGGTTGACAGACCTGACTGAAGCTGAGAACAGATCTTTCTGAGTTGTGAGTATCACACTGGCATAGGTGCTGGAATAGGGGTGCTGTGGGGGTTGCCGCTCCCCCTGGTTTGAAGTGGTTTTCATTATATGCAGGGGTTACACAGTTTGGTTCAATGGCTGTCAGAACCCTCACTATTCAAATTGTTCCAGCACCCCTGTTCACGGGGCTAAATTCATTGCTGGAACAAGCAAAAGAAACCTGCAGCTTCATTTACAGCAGTGAATCTGGCTCATCAGGTTCTGTGATGATTCATTGAATCATTATAGTTCATAACATCACAATGTAAAGCCAAAGGCAGTGAAAGCCTGTCAGGTGTCCACTGTAGCCCTCAGGGACTCAGTAGAGCTTGTTGCCCATCACAGCAGAGGTGCGCTAAACAAGAGAACATGGCAATATCTCCACCCCCAGAGCTGTTCCTTACCCCATTCTCTTTGAAGGCGCATTGCTCCACAGGGGCTTTGTCTGATGCTGAGCATGTGGTCTCCATGATGGTGAAGTTCAGCTGAAGAGTATTCGATATGGTGCCCTGGGCCTAAGAGAAAACCAGTAAAGGAACAAGATAACCGTCTCATGGTGAGTAGCTTCACGCTGGGCTCAACCACTGCCTTTGTTCAGCAGCCGATGGCATGCACCAAATGCAGCCTGAGCCTTTGGGACCCAACCTTGGTGCCCTTAAACGAGCAGTCCCACTGAAACCCTGGGTATGAAGCAAGGTATCATGTGGCGGATGGAGGCAGAGGATAGCCTTGTGTCAATGTTCTGCAGTGAGCTTACTTGTGAGAATTTCCATAGTGGATCAGACCAGTGAGCTACTCTGGTCTCCTGTCTCCAACATTGGTCAATACCAGACGCTTCGGAGGAAGGTATCAAAGTCCCCTACTGGACAATTACAGAATAACCTGCCATAGAGGAAAGGTGTCCATAACTTCCAGCAAGTAGTGGTTGGCTTAAACCCTGAAACAGGAAAGTTTTGTACCCTTTATACAAATTTACCCCAATTTATATAACTCCTGTTGTTCCTAGTCTCTATGTCAGTGTCTAATCCTTATCTCAGATGTGATGTGATAAATGCATATTGAAGCAATCCACTGGTATTCATTAGTGTGGGATGAATGTTGCATTTACTTGAGATGTAGCGCTGAGGATTTGGTAGGACAGAACTGCACCATTCAACCAGCTTTGAATATTTCAGTAATGCTGTATGTACAGTGTCTACCTGAGTGCAGTATGTCAGGCTAATCCTGTTCCACCAGCACCCCCACCACCACGACCAGCCATGGTTAACCCTTCTGAAATGCCTTTTTATTTCAGTGTCTGTTGTTTTGGGGATAGAAAGCAATCCCGGCTTCATTAATTCCTAATGAGCTGGGGTTTATTCCTGGCTGCGCCACTGGCCTGCTGGGTGACCTTGGGCAAGTCATTTCCCCTCTCTGTGCCTCAGTTTCCCCATCTGTAAAATGGGGATGATGCTACTGGCCTCCTTTGAGAGCTACTGATGCAAAGCGCTAGATAAGAGCTGGATATTCTTATTGAGGACAGGTTGATTAGTGGAGTGGGACCGGTTGCCCTTAGGAGGTTGCTGCTGAGTTGTAAATTTGGGGGAGTGTGAAGTCTCAAAGTTGAGAGGGTCGTCACTGTTGTTAGCATCTAGCAGCCTCCTCTAAGATGGGGGGGCCCATTGAGCTAATTCCTGTGCATGCATATAGTGAGAAACAAGCAGAGATTTCTGCCCCAAGGAGTTTATCATTTAACTACACAAGGCAGCCGAAGGATGGGACAGGCCCAAGGTCACACTGCAGGTCAGTGGCAGAGCCAGGTTGAGAATCCAGGGGCCCCCAGTTCCAATCCTGTGTTTCAGCCACCGGCCCACACCGCTTCTCAGCATTGTTAGAACAGCGAAAGGCCAGCGGGTCTGATCCAACCCACACTGGAGTTTATTTCACGGGCTACAGAGCAGGCCCCGAGTGATCCAGGCGAGAGGGGACGGGGGCCCAGGGTCAGGGAGAATCATGTCTCACTGGGTCCCTGCCTGGGTTTCAAACAGCAGCTAGCGAAGGGAACCCTTCAGTACTCACCACTTCAGGCGGAGGGGTGGCTGTAAGGAGGCGGAAGGCGTATTTCACCGTCGGTCCTTGGTTGTAGAAGTCGATGGCCCGGGCGATGGCCTTCTCGTAGGGCTGAGGGGGCTGCACGGGGACTGCAGTGGCCACGGTAAGCAGCAGCAGCAGGTCCGCCCAGCAGCTCGCCATCCTTGGTCCTCTTTGTTTCAAGGTAAGGTGGGAGTGCAGTGCCTGGGCACTTTATATACGTTGCCTTTTCAGCAGCCTTGTGCAAAGGGGGAATGATTGGCTTATTCATTCTGCGCGCAGCTCTTCCTCAAAGCTGTGGCTTTCCCCTTCTCCCACAGGAAAGCGTTGTCAGCCAGCGAGCCAGTGCCTGCAAAGAGAGGGGCTTCGAAACCTTGCCGTGTATCTGTCAGTGCAATAAGGGGAGCAAAAAAATCAACTGAGGGGACAAAACCCACTCCCCCATCCCACAGCTGCAACCAGAAAATGGACAGCCTCTCACAGCTTGAACTGCATCCATTACAAATAACGGGGTAAGACAGAAGAGCAGAGGTGACCGGCTTGTACTTGCTAATAGTCATTATTCTAATCACGGTCACTGACATTTATGAATAGCTGTCTGAGGGCCTGTCTACACGACAGCTGCTGAAGTGGTGCCGTTGTAGGACCTTAGTATGGATGCTTCCCACATCGATGGAAGAGGGTTTTTCTGTCTAATTAGTTAAACCATCTCGCTGAGAGGTGGCAGCTATGTTGATGGAAGGATTCTTCCCTTCACCTAGCCAGCTCTACACAGGGGGTGAGGCTGACCGAAGTACACCACTCAGGGCAAGGAATTGTTCGCAGCTCTGCGTGACGTAGCTAGGTTGCTCTAATTTTTAAGTGTAGACCAGGCCCAAGACAAAAAGACTTAATAACTGGTTTGCTGGGGATACCTAACTATCATAGAATATCAGGGTTGGAAGGGACCTCAGGAGGTCATCTAGTGACCAGCAAAGAAATCAGATCCCCAGTAGCCATTTAATTTAAATACCAGAGGCACCGTCCTCTGCCCTGCATCCCCCTGGCTCTGTGGAGGGTTCTCTGTACAGGCCTGGGTCCTCTCTTGGGGAGGGGGTGGAATCCAAGTTGACTGGGAGGAGAGAGCAGGGATAGCTCTAATGGTGCCATCCTGCCAGTGGCCTACCCCAGAGTGGGGCTCCTATAAATTCCCCAGATTTGGGGGCAGGCCCCACTGGTTTTCCCAGGGGAATTGTCATGGAGATTTCCTCAGAAAATGTCCCCTGACCCATGGCTTTTCACACAGGAGGGGCAACCTGGGCCCAGGTTAAGAGTAAGAGTGCGGTGATCTATCTGAAGATGGTAAGAGGGTATTTTGAATGCCTGGTGTTTCTATCGCAGCAGTTCAACAGCACCAACGGAAAACTTGCAGTGTCTTAGTGAGGCCCCGTTCTGGCAAGTTTTCAAGGGCTTTGGTGTGGTATGTAGCCAGGAAGCCTGGGCTGCCCAGTACTGAGCAGAGAGGAGATGGATTATCCGATTCAGAATTTTACTGGAAGCCTTCTAGCGATTTTCCAGCAGCCTTGGGTTATAGTTACAATCAGTGGATGGGAAATTGCCAGGTTCAGAGTAAGACGCAGCATAGAGAAGGTTATGCACTCTTGTCACAGTTTCAGGGTAACTACACCTGTATCCCCCCCCCCGACTCCATAGTCCACTCTAAGAATGCCCAGTTGGGTCTCAGCTATCACCTGTCTCTGGGCAGGGACCCTTGTCCTGCTCCCTTCTGAGCTGGGATTTTAAGTCTGCACAACTCCCTGCCTTATACTGTGGTATTCCCAGCAAGCCAGCCTGCCTACCAGCCAGTCCTGTGCTTTGCTGTCTCTGAGGGCTATGAACAGTGTGTTGCCAGCAGTTACAAGTTCAGTACTGGGCAAGCTACAAGCAGTTACAGCTCTTCTACGCAAGCATCTTTATTTGTGAGGCAAAAGCATTACAGAGAAAACAGATAATAAACAATAAACAGATGTAAACACACACTAACCCTACAAGGAGATGCCTATCAGTTTTATTGGGCCCTAATGGGCCAAAGTCTTTCCAATTCTTCTGCAAAGGTTGGGGCCTCCTTGAACAGAAGGTCCTGGTCGTTTGCTAGATCTTTGGCTGTTGGCCTCTGGAAAACGCAGTCTGAACCAGTATATGGAAGCCCCAGGGGATGTTTACAACCTACGTGATTCACTTTTATCACCCCGCACTGTTTTTGGTTCTTGGAGGAGTTGTTGGTAACCCTCCCCGGGAGTTGCATACAATACCTGGCCTACAGTGATACATAAATTTAAGACACGATGATTCGCAAACCCATTGTGTGGGGTTGCGATATCTATCACGGCTCTCACCTTAGCAATGAAAGGAAATTCCATTCCACTGCTGCACAATGGCACGGCATGTCTTTTTCTTTCCAGTGGTCACTAGTAAGGCAGTATTTTTTACATTCAGAAGAGCAAATAAATTCCTCTTTTGTCCATAGGATTCAGCCAAATTTGAGCTATTTTTGGTGGGGGTGTTAGGATATAGATAGTATCGGATAGGTGAGTGGCAGCCTGTAAGTCCCCCTCCCCAACAGTCCGCGCAGCTGCTTGGAGGGGGTATAGCGAACTCTCGTGATGGTAGTTGCGGGTTCTGGCAAGCCAGGGTAAAGGATTTGGATAAATGGATAAGGAAGAACCAGGGCCCATACCAGGTGCTGGGGTCAACATGGGATGAGATTAAAAAGGAAATGGAGGAAGTGTTAGGGGACCCAGAGGGATGGGGGGTGGCTGCGGAGCCCACCCTCCTTGGTATATGGGTAGCGGAAGAAGGTCCCTGCACATGGGGACTAGATGCCTTCCAGGGAAAGGAGGCTCTTCAGTCTGCTTGTGAGAGGTTTGAAGTAAGGGCAGCATTATGGGAAGCTGCCAGGAATCTATCAAGTTTGGTGCTGCTTCAGCAAGGGCTGCTGGAGAGTTATAAATTAGTTAGGGGTAGTTAAAGATGATTTGGCACAACAGGGTTTAAAGTCAAAAGCAGAGTTAACAGACGACCTTTAGAGACTGGAGCTGGGACTTGGTCCTGGGGGAGTGGAGAGAAAGAAGGGAAAGAAAAAAAAAAGTTTCAAAGTGCAAAATGGCAGGGGGTTTGCAGGAGCAGGTAACAACTCCCACTCTTCTCCCAGAGCCAGGATGAGAACCTGGGGATAAGGGTTCCCGACTGTTTCAACCCAGGGAACCTACTCTTGGCTCAGAGCTAGCTATGTCCTTTTCTTCTTTTCCTTCTTCTTTTTCTCGGTTTACTTAATTTGCTGCTGGTAGCCTATACTTTAAACTGACCTGACAGGCTTAATTGGTTTCTTTCCATCTCTCCCCCTGTCTTTCCACACTTTTGTTTTTCTGAAGCTTTAATGGAGGGTACTTTGGATACTTATGTGAGCTGTTTTTGGTTATTTTGGACAAAGTATGACGGAGGTCTGCTGTATTCCACTGGAATTTTTGGAGTAAAAGATCCATGGGCATCCATGGAGACAAATGTTTTACTGCCTCTTTGAACAGTGTCATGATAAAGACAGCACAGGTTAAGGCAGCTGTGTGGCAATAATTGTACTTGGTGGCTAAGTTGTTACAGACAAATTGCACTGCCTTAAAGAACTAAATGTAGGAGTAAGTGATTGAAAGAAGTGAGTTACAAATAGCTTTTGCAGGAATTGATAATACAGGGTTTGCAGGAAAGTAAACATTTGGGAGTTGTAGAAATGGTAAAAGGTAACTGTTGTGAAGATGTTAAAGAGTAACCGTTGTGGTGTTACAAGAAGGAAGTTTTTGTTTAATGATAAAACCCAGTTATATAAATGTAACTGTATGTGCAACTCTGTGCAATCACATTGGATGGAAGCTTGGTAATTAAATTATCCAAGGGGGTCAGGTAGAGTGGCTACTACCACCACTATGTTTCTGTACCCAGAAGGCTTTACAGTTATTCTGAAGGAAAATGGGCCCTTCTCCCACAGAAATGGTCTATAAGGGACTGCTGCAGGCAGCAGGCGGAGAAATAATCTGATCAAAATTATCTGAGTATTGGGTAATGTAATCAAAATCACTAAAGGATGTAAGGGGTTTCTATTGGAACTTAACTTGGCTACCCCTGGTTGTGTCTAGTTGTACAAGATGGAAGTGTAATCGGGGTACAGTTGTGTAAAAAAGAGTAATCACAGTGCAAGGGATGTTAGGCAAAAACAAATTTTGTGTGTAGTACTAAAATCTGAAGCTGTCTGTCAGCTATTACCTGAGAATAAACTTAATGCTTGGTACAGCAGAGAAACTATTGCAAACATGGTCTGTTGTACAAGAGGGGAAACTGGGGTACACCACCTCATGAATTTCATAAATGACCAGTGAGTGGGGTAGTTCACTAGCCTGACTATAGAGCAAAATAAGGACAGCCTGGAGGTAATACTTTTGTTTTTCCTGCAATTAGCAAGGAAATTTGTAAAATAAAGTGGTATTATTATTATTAAGCAATAATCTGTCCCCACCAGTGGGTGGAAATTGTTTCTTTTGTTTTTCAGACACTCTACAAGCAAGCTGGCACCAGCGGAAAAATAACCCACAATACCATGGATCTGTGTTTTGTGTTTGTCTGTGGTGTTTGTCTTGTTGCTAGCATTGTTGTGTTTTAATGAACAGAAAATCTCATGACATGGGTGGGGGATGGCTTCAAAAGGCTGACCGTGGGGGGGAGATGTGTATGGGAATGCAAAATGCTCAACTAGGAGGCCAACACCTGTGTAATAGCTACCGTGGTACCTGGAAATGGAATGGCAACTAAGGTGGTCCCCACAAGCCCTATGGAAATAATGAGAAGGGGAGGAGCTCACTGGGAATTAATGGGGGTGTGTGTAAAATAGTGTAAATCAACAGAAGATGTTTGGATATGCCACTCTCCTATGACTATGGAGAAGCAGAATCAATGGCCTATGCAAGGGGTGGACAATTGGGTGTACTCTGTATAAGGTGTTTTGCTGGGAATGTACATATTACTGGGGGCACAATTACACCAGCCCATAACCAAACTACACCCATCTATATGCTGCTATCTGGACTTTGGTGCACAAATGGATCTGTGAATCTTATTGCTGTGAATAATCAAATCAGAGCCTATGGCCTGATTCCATACCAAGTGGTTAAGCTGGTTTGGACAATATCCCATTTCTCTGTGAACATTCAGTGGACTTATGATATGGACAAAAGCAAGCAAAACCTGCAGGGGCAGCTTGTTGCAACTGCCAGCAACTGGACACACACAGTCTTGACCCTGTCGAAGGAGGAGAGGCAGTGTTTTGGGGGTGTCTCGGATGTTGGACCATACTGCAGTGGTCAGGACTCGGAGTTGCTGTGGATTTTGAATTGTTAACTGTACTTGTGTTACGTTGCATATGGAGATAACCTATAAGTAATGTAGTAAGCCCTCCAAACCCTACAGTGTACTAGACAACCCGGACCCAACCTTCTCGGGCCCACTCTAATGGGAAGTCTGGAACACTAATTGGAATAGGTGTGGTAAGCCCGTACGAGAGACGGTGCAGGGCACGGTACTACACAAGGGGCAGTGGGACAAATGAAATATCGACACCTTCCACCTTGATGCCTGGCCCTATCAGGAAATGTGTCGCCATATGTCCTATGCTTTTCCAGGGATACCTGGCCAGGAGGATCCCAAAAGAAAAAGAAAAAGAAAAAAATGGGGTGGAGTGTTAGGATATAGATATTCAGGTCTGTCTGTAAAGGTCAATACTCTAAGAATTTAGGTGTATTTTTATCACTTGGCTAGTTATAGAGGTATAAAAGAAAGAATCAAAATCACTTTCTGCCGGTGTAAGGTCCTTCTCTTACTGTGACAGTCTGAGGCCCTGTGCTTAGGCTAAGGCCTCTGGCTAAGCAGCAGAGGCAGCCCTAAGCTGGGAAGCGAATGGTCAGATCCTCACATTCCAAACTAGTCACATTGACAGAAGGTGCTATTGGGCTGTTAGGATACAGTCCTGTCCTGATAATGCCTGTCGCCTCCAGAGAAAGGGAAGTGCCTAGAAGATGTAAAAGGAAACTTAATTTGATAGCATCCTGTCTGGCAAGAACTCACTTATCAATAGCTGGGATATGAAATCCTCACTTCTGTATTGTTTTGTCATTATAACAGGTTTCAGAGTAACAGCCGTGTTAGTCTGTATTCGCAAAAAGAAAAGGAGTACTTGTGGCACCTTAGAGACTAACCAATTTATTTGAGCATGAGCTTTCGTGAGCTACAGCTCACTTCATCGGATGCATACTTCATTGGTTAGTCTCTAAGGTGCCACAAGTACTCCTTTTCTTTTTGTCATTATAGTTCACACTTTGCTATTGTTTATTTGCATGGTCTCTGTCTGGTTCTCTGATTGTTTCTGTCTGCTGTATAATTAATTTTGCTGGCTGTAAACTAATTGAGGTGGTGGGATATAATTGGTTAAATAATCATGTTACAATATGTGAGGATTGGTTAGTTAAATTTCAGGAAAATGATTGGTTAAGGTATAGCTAAGCAGAACTCAAGTTTTACTATACAGTCTGCAGTCAATCAGGAAGTGTGTGTGTGGGGGGGGGGGAAATGGGAACAGGGAATGGGGGTGGGGAAATTAGAATCATGTTTGGCTAAGGGCAGGAATGGGAACAGGGACACAGGTGTAAGGCTCTGTGGTGTCAGAGCTGGGAAGGGGGACACTAAGGAAGCAAACTGGAATCATGCTTGCTGGAAGTTCACCCCAATAAACAGTGAATTGTTTGCACCTTTGGACTTCGGGTATTGTTGCTCTCTGTTCATGTGAGAAGGACCAGGGGAGTAAGTGGGTGAAGGAATAAGCCCTCTAGCAGGGTTTTCTTTCTTTCTTTCTTTCTTAAAGGAGCTGAGAGATATTTGTTCCTCAAGAGGCAAAAAAGACAATCCAGAAATAGAAGCAGGAGGATGAGGATTTGAACCCAGCTCTGGGAAGAACCTTCATTTTGTAAGCATTGTGTGAGCCTTTGCTGAGCAAGTCACATACCAAGGTATCTTCGGTGTTGAAGACCCTTTGACCTCTGTGTTAAGCAGTTTTCAGAATGCAGTGTACAGAGTTGTTCCTTATACCTTGATCGCTGGGTATAAAATATACACTTTGGGCAACTGGGAGGGAAATTGTGATTAGCCAACAAAGAATTTCTGCCCTGGATCAGACCAACGGTCCACCAAGGCCAGGATGCCATCTCTGACAGTGGCCAGTACCGGATGATTCAGAGGAAATTGCAAGAAACCCTACAGTGCACAATTATGGGGTATCCTACTCTGAGGGGAAATTTCCTCCTGCCCCAATTAGTTAGAGGCTGATTTATGCCCTGAAGCATGAGGGTTTGTATCCCTTCCAAAACTCTTGTTTCTTCTATAATCTTCACTATAATCACTCTGGATATTCTCATTGGCCTTATAAATGTCTAATTCCTTTCTGAATCTTGCTAAGCCCTTGGCCTCAGTGATATCTTATGGCAATGAGCTCCAGAATTCTGCCTTGCGTGGAAAAAGTATTTCCTTTTATTAGTTTTAAATGTAATTGTAACTAATTAATAATTGATTAAATTGAATTACATTCGTGTGTTTTCAAAAAGAAAAGGAGTACTTGTGGGTGCCTCAAGTCCTCCTTTTCTTTTTGCGAATACAGACTAACACGGCTGCTACTCTGAAACCTGTCATTCTTGTGTTTTGGCATCCATCATCTGGAAGGGAAGAATGTTGGATTTAAATTTATTAATTTTAAAGCCAGAATCCCAATATTTTTTCCCACTGCACCTTGGTAACTAAACTGGATATGGAAAATACACAATTCTGTCGATATTTGAGACTTTTGTTTTCACCGGAGAAGGTGAAACAACATTTACAGAGGGGAGCTGGGCCGGGGTGGTCGGAGGGGAGAGAATTATATATTGAAAGTGCAGTGCAAACTAGTCTAAAACCCCTGATCCTGTGATCTTTATTCACGCAGATAGTTCTGTTGCAGGCAACCAAGCTACTCACATGCGGCACTCTTATGTTGTGTCAAATCCTGTTTATTTGGTAAAAAATATATTAGGAAATGGGCAGTGGAATTAAGGGCAATAGGGAGTGCTGATTTACAGGCTGGTGCTTGCAATCCAGTTTGAACAATGTCCTACATTACACAGGGAAGGGACAGGTGTTATCCCTAGAACTGGTCAACCTACGTTTTGCCAGAAAATATCCTTTTGACCAAAGCAAAGATGCTCGCGAAAAATGTCCAATTTGGTCAAAATGTTTTGGTTTTGACTAAAAATTGCAAAACAACATTTTGGGGGGTTGAAAACTTTTGATAGGAACATTTCAACATTTCATTTCTTGTAAATATTGTTTTGTTTTGTTTCGTTTCATATGTCCGTGTGGGAATTTTCTTTCCCTTTCCCCCCACTGGAAACAAGAGGAGGGAGGGAGGGAGGGGGATTTCTTCAATAAAATGAAATATTTAGAAAAGATTCAAATACTTCCAAAACGCCCAAAACCTTAATTTTTGTTGGAAAAAAAGACCCAAATTCACAAAAAATGATGAATTATACCTTGATCAACTTGATCGATCGGTCCATAGAATCATAGAATATCAGGGTTTGAAGGGACCTCAGGAGGTCATCTAGTCCAACCCCCTGCTCAAAGCAGGACCAATCCCCAACTAAATCATCCCAGCCAAGGCTTTGTCAAGCCTGACCTTAAAAATATCTAAGGAAGGAGATTCCACCACCTCCCTAGGTAACGCATGCCAGTGTTTCACCACCCTCCTAGTGAAAAACTTTTTCCTAATATCCAACCTAAACCTCCCCCACTGCAACTTGAAACCATTACTCCTTGTTCTGTCATCTGCTACCACTGAGAAAAGTTTAGATCCATCCTCTTTGGAACCTCCTTTCAGGTAGTTGAAAGCAGCTATCAAATCCCCCCTCATTCTTCTCTTCCGTAGACTAAACAATCCCAGTTCCCTCAGCCTCTCCTCATAAGTCATGTGTTCCAGACCCCTAATCATTTTTGTTGCCCTCCGCTGGACTCTATCCAATTTTTCCACATCCTTCTTGTAGTGTGGGGCCCAAAACTGGACACAGTACTCCAGATGAGGCCTCACCAATGTCGAATCGAGGGGAACGATCACGTCCCTCGATCGGCTGGCAATGCCCCTATGTATACATCCCAAAATGCCACTGGCCTTCTTGGCAACAAGGGAACACTGTTGACTCATATCCAGCTTCTCGTCCATGTAACCCCTAGGTCCTTTTCTGCAGAACTGCTGCCGAGCCATTCGGTCCCTAGTCTGTAGCGGTGCATGGGATTCTTCCGTCCTAAGTGCAGGACTCTGCACTTGTCCTTATTGAACCTCATCAGATTTCTTTTGGCCCAATCCTCTAATTTGTCTAGGGCCCTCTGTATCCTATCCCTACCCTCCAGCGTATCTACCTCTCCTCCCAGTTTAGTGTCCTCTGCAAACTTGCTGAGGGTGCAATCCACACCATCCTCCAGATCACTTATGAAGATATTGAGTAAAACAGGCCCTGAGACCGACTCTTGGGGCACTCCACTTGATACCGCTGCCAACTAGACATGGAGCCATTGATCACTACCCATTGAGCCCGACAATCTAGCCAACTTTCTGTCCACCTTATAGTCCATTCATCCAGCCCATACTTCTTTAACGTGCTGGCAAGAATACTGTGGGAGACCGTGTCAAAAGCTTTGCTAAAGTCAAGGAACAACACGTCCACTGCTTTCCCCTCATCCACAGAGCCAGATGAACAACGTCATTTGTGTTGTTCTAGCTAGTCCTTCAGCCACCCGCTGACCAGGCTGTCAATGACACCAGACTGAATTATACCAAAAATGTTAATATCTATAGAATTTTGTTTTGCTAAATATGCTTCCTTTCCCAACCAACTCTCATTATAAAATTGGATGTGTTTGACTCCAAGGAGACTCGCCACTTTTGAAATCAAATTAATCTCTCTGCCACGTGGGGCCTATGTTTGCCTTCTAAATCAGTGGTCTGTAAATCCCACTCTTTTCCAGACCGCGGTCCCATGTAACAACAGAATAGAGTTCCAGGCCCCCTTCCCATCTCATCTTGTTATACCAATAAAATAAAAACCAGCAGGATCTTATTAAAGGGAAAAAGGCAAAATACCACATTTATTGTGAATACAGAAAGAATCATAGTAAGCAGTTAGTTATAGTTATAACATTCCATTCAATCTCATATTTATTCACACATTCATTCATACACACACACACACACAGGTTCTGCAAGGTTGTTATCATAGTTACCAGCCTTAGAGTTGCTCATGCCAAGCCACTGGCCAGGTGGCCTGGACATGAAGAGGGAGCAGGGCCTTGTCAGATGCTCATCTGATGCTCCTGGAAGTTGGTTTGCAGAATCAGACCCCAAAGTTCTCACTTTCTAGAGTCCATTTTTATAGGAGTTTCTTCCTAGGCCAGTCTGTGGGAATTGCGTCATCATGCTGTTGCTGAATCAGTCAGCAGATAGCACACTCCTGACGGCTCCGTGCTGCTAGATGTTATCTTGTTCTTTGGTTCTCCCATTCTTGAGGCTGTTGGGTGGATTCCAGTCTGCCCTCCGGGGTGGGGCGGGGGAGGGTCCTCCGGTTATTTCCACTTAACGCCTTCTTCAGCCAATGGACACTGGATTCTTAGGCTGGCACCTCCCTGATCATTCAATTATTATCCACACCAAGCATCCACCCACATACATCCTCTATCTCTATTTTAATCACAATTGTTAATACAACAAAAGGGCGGGGAGTCTCTGGGTGCTGTTTCTGTTGTTACAGAGTATTGCTTTGAGTCTCTCTCTGTGTGAATTGCTTTGAGAACAGACTCTGTCTTAGAATGTACTCATGCAATTAGCAGCTTGCAAGTTTCACACATAGAGGGAGAGAAACAGTACCAAAAACCAAGAGACCTCTTAATTAGTAATACCCTGGAATTTAAACTATGGGGAATCAAACTCATTTGTGATTTTAATACAGAACTTCTTTAATATGATCCAACAATCTAGCTAGGAGAGAAGGGGTATGGCTGCTTCCCACTGAACCCTGACTACTGAGCGGGAGTATTAAATGCTCTAGCATAGGGAACACAGATCAACCTGCGTGTTCCAGGTGGGTCGAATGCATATTGATGAAGAGCGAGTGCAGGATTAATGTGGGACACAGCCACATCCTGCTGCAGCGGGCCCATGGTGGGGGGACGTGTCTGTGCACTGCGGTAGCCCTAGGTTACAAGCCCCAGCTATTGAATCATCCCTATTAGAGGACCTGGGTTTTCCTGGAAGATCTCCCATCCAGGTCCTCTCTAATCTCCTTGCTACGTAGCTTCTGACCCATAACGCATGCAGCTCACAGGGCAACAAAAACTGCTTTGGAGTAATTAATGGCATATTCTGTTAATATCCCCTTGCTTCCTATCAGATTCCCTCCTCCTGACCTAAACACCAATGGGATTTTATTTTGTTTCCTGTTTGTTTGAATGGCCTGGGTACAAGTTTCACAACTGGCTCATGTATCTTTTGGAGTTTAAATAACGCAGATTTTACTGGTGCCTGCTACAGCTGATTTAATTCATATTTTTGGTACCGAATATTGTCTTAGACACTCAGAGCTTATCTGCTACAGTGTTGGGAATAGAGCTGGGTAAAATTTTTGTGACACTTTATTTGCCAGCGTCCTAGAACCAGGGCTCTGGCCTCAGCGCAGAAGTCTACACAGCAGTGAAGCAGACCCCTAGCCTGAGTCCTGCGAGCCCAAGTCAGCTGGCATGGGCCAGCTGCAGTGTCTGATTGGTGTGTAGACATACCCTTAATTACCAAGTCTGTGATGTGGTGCAGTGTCATTAACAGCAGCTGGCTTCTATTTCACCTCCCATTACTCCAGCTAATGTTGTTCATGATAGCAGAATGAAATCAATCTTGGGATAATGCACGTGGTATTGGAAAATAGGTAATCTCACAAATGCACTGTATGCTCTTGGTCGTCCCTCTTAAATTAGCAAAAATAACGAGGAGTCCTTGTGGCACCTCAGAGACTGACAAATGTTTGTTTATTTATCTGTTAGTCTCTGAGGTGCCACAAGGACTCCTCGTTGTTTTTTCTGAGACAGACTAACACGGCTGTTACTCTGAAAAATGGCCCACCTTGATTATCACTACAAAAGGTTTCCCCCCTCCCTCCGCTCTCCTGCTGGTAATAGCTCACCTCACCTGATCACTCTGGTTACAGTGTGTATGGTAACACCCATTGTTTCATGTTCTCTATGTATATAAATCTCCCCACTGTATTTTCCACTGCATGTATCCAGTGAAGTGAGCTGTAGCTCACGAAAGCTTATGCTCAAATACATTTGTCAGTCTCTAAGGTGCCACAAGTACTCCTCTTCTTTTTACTCTGAAAACTGTCTCTTAAATTAGTTTTTCCAGCTTGAGTTCAGTACAGTGTTTGCTTCTGAATTTGTCAAATGTGTTACCCATTGTCTGGTGATAGCCGCTTTCTACTGTCATCTGTAGAGAGTTCTCTTTTATTAATGTCAGTTGAGATAATGAAAGAGGGTGGTATGGTTTTCCCTCCGTTTATTTGGCAGTTGGCTAGAATTCCTCTCTGTTCCTTCTTCTGACATTCTGTAATTATATTGACAACCGATTGCTTTAGAAATAACCTTGCAACACTATTGCAGAGGAGTGGTTGTGTAAAAACACTAGACTTACTGTTGACCACCCTACTGGTAAAGGCCCACGGGCTTTTGTAATCTGGCTCCTTTTAATACTTCTTGGAAAAACCCCTCACTGTTGCTCTTTCCATCACGGATAGTTCAGTCCTTTTTCCTGGCATGCCCACGACTCCTGTCCGAGGTTGCAAAGTTAAACCCCATTCTGCGCCTGATTCTCCTCTCACTTGTGCTGATGTGAATCAGGAGTTAACTCTGTTGGAATCATAGAATCATAGAATCATAGAATATCAGGGTTCGAAGGGACCCCTGAAGGTCATCTAGTCCAACCCCCTGCTCGAAGCAGGACCAATTCCCAGTTAAATCATCCCAGCCAGGGCTTTGTCAAGCCTGACCTTAAAAACTTCCAAGGAAGGAGACTCCACCACCTCCCTAGGCAACGCATTCCAGTGTTTCACCACCCTCTTAGTGAAAAAGTTTTTCCTAATATCCAATCTAAACCTCCCCCACTGCAACTTGAGGCCATTACTCCTCGTTCTGTCATCTGCTACCATTGAGAACAGTCTAGAGCCATCCTCTTTGGAACCCCCTTTCAGGTAGTTGAAAGCAGCTATCAAATCCCCCCTCATTCTTCTCTTCTGCAGGCTAAACAATCCCAGCTCCCTCAGCCTCTCCTCATAAGTCATGTGTTCTAGACCCCTAATCATTTTTGTTGCCCTTCGCTGGACTCTCTCCAATTTATCCACATCCTTCTTGTAGTGTGGGGCCCAAAACTGGACACAGTACTCCAGATGAGGCCTCACCAATGTCGAATAGAGGGGGACGATCACGTCCCTCGATCTGCTCGCTATGCCCCTACGTATACATCCCAAAATGCCATTGGCCTTCTTGGCAACAAGGGCACACTGCTGACTCATATCCAGCTTCTCGTCCACTGTCACCCCTAGGTCCTTTTCCGCAGAACTGCTGCCTAGCCATTCGGTCCCTAGTCTGTAGCGGTCTCTTAAATGTAGAATGCATACACTGCGTGCCACCCTAGCATGGAGTCTGGGAAGAAAGTGGTGTTTAAGGTCAAGAAGAAAATTCCTTTCTGGCCCGTTTATTCCATAATTGCTTATTCTTGTAACTTTCTCTGAAACACCTGGCACTGCCTTAGACAGGATACCAGAGATGGTTCATTGGTTTGAGCCCATGTGGCAATTCCTATGTTGCTATAAATGAGCAGAGAACCATGGTTTCTGCGTGTCAGCATCCGTACACTGCAGTTTGCTTTCTGACATAACATAGTTGCCTCCTTTTTAAATTTTGACCTATTTTGTTGCATGAAGGGCTTTTGGCCAGTAGTGTGCACTGATGCAAAGTGAAGCACGGGCTAAATCTTGCCCCTTCCCCCTTCAAACTAGCGCAAGGAGTGCAGAGGGCTTAGGGATGTTGTGTCCTGGAGGACATCTTGCCATCCCTCTGTGCACAACATGATATAGGGAATCCTGCCTACCTATGCAAGAGAGCACAGGCCTCTGTGCCCCGAGGGGTACGTCTACTCTGCACACGCTTTATGGCGGCATGTAGAATGCATACACTGCGTGCCACCCTAGCATGGCTATAAACAGCGGTGTAGACGGTGAGGCACTTCTTAGGCGAGTAGAGTAACGACCAGCCAAAACCTTAGGGTCTGTACCCTACATCAGAGGGTCTCAACCTTCTTCTTTCAGAGGCCTCCGCAACATGCTATAAAAACTCCACCTCCCACCTGTGCCACAGTAGCTGGCTTTCTGCATATAAAAGCCAGGGCTGGCGTTAGGGGGCAGCAAGCAGGGCAATGGCCTGGGGCCCCATGCCACAGGGGCCCCCACAAAGCTACATTGCTCAGGCTTCGGCTTCAGCCCCGGGTGGTGAGGCTCAGGGGCCTGGGCTTCAGCCCCATGCGATGGGGCTTCGGCTTTCTGCCCTGGGCCCCAGCGAGTCTAATGCTGGCCCTGCTTGGAGCCCCCCTGAAACCTGCACGAGGCCCCTAGGGGCCCCCGGACCCCTGGTTGAGAACCACTGCCCTGCATGGCTCTCCACACGCCCACGCGGTTCCTCCCATGTCTACACTGCTATTTTTAGTAGCGTAGGGTCCTTGCTGCAGGGAAAGGCTCCGGTAGGGGGGAAAGGCTCTGGCAGCTCACCCTTGCCAGAGCCTTTCAGAGATTCTAGGGCCAGAAGGGACCATTGTGATCATCTTGTCTGACCTCCTGTATAGCACAGGCCACAGAACTTCACCCAAACAATTCCTAGAGCAGAGCTTTTAGCAATACATCCAGTCTTGGTCTGGTGAAAGAGAATAAGGAATTGTTATTTACCCCTGCACGTAACACAGTAACCAGGGGGCACTCAATGAAATTAATAGGCAGCAGGTTTAAAATGAACACAAAGAAGTACTTCTTCACACAGCGCACAGTTAACCTGTGGAACTCATTGCCAAGAGATGTTGTGAAAGCCAAAAGTATAACTGGGTTACAAAAAGAACTAGATAAGTTCATGGAGGATAGGTCCACCAATGGCTAGTAGTCATGATAGTCAGGGGCACAACTCCATGTTCCACATGTCCCTAAGCCTCCAACTGCCAGAAGCTGGGACTGGACAACAGGGGATGAATCACTTGAAATGTTCTGTTCATGCCCTCTGAAGCACCTGGCATTGGCCACTGTCGGAAGACAGGATACTGGGCTAGATGGACACAGTATGGCTGTTCTTATGTTCTTACATTGATTTAAAAATGGTCTGGGATGCAGAATCCACCACAACCCTTGGTAAATTGTTCCAATGGTTAATTAACCTCACTCTGAAAAATTCTTGTCTTATTTCCAGTCTGAATTTGTCTAGCTTCATCTTCCAGTCTTCGGATAATGTTACACCTCTCTCTGCTAGACTGAAGAGACAGTTATTAAATATTCATTCCCCATGTAGGTACTTATAGCCTGGAATCAAGTCACTCCTAAACTTTCTTTTTGTTAAGCTAAATAAATGGAGCTCCTTGAGTCTGTCACTATAAGGCAGGCTTTCTATTCCTTTAATCATTCGTGAGGCAATTCTCTGAACCCTCCCTAATTTATCAACATCCTTCTTGAATTGTGCACCCCAGAATTTGACACGGGATTCCAGCCGTGGTCACACCAGTGCCAAATACAGAGGCAAAATAATCTCTCTACTCCCCGAGATTCCCCTGTTTCTGCATCCCAGGATCGCATTAGCTCTTTGGGACACAGCATCTGTGACAAAGTCAGACCCGACAGTTCTGGAAGGGTGGTTGAAGGCTTGTACATCGGCCTTAGAATGGTTAAAACCCTCTTTCCTATAAGCCCTCAAGTTAATTATGGATTCCTGGGACTACCTGTGACCTTTAAAAACCTCTTCCAGTAAGAGAAAAATGGAAGGAGGAATGTGAAGCAAGCAGCAGAAGGGTGGTGTGCAGTGAAGGGGAAAGGCTTTCTCCTAGGTAAGGAGCTGTTTTTCCCCGACAAGAGGAAATCTTGTGTTTATTTTTGTTTGGCGGAGGGGGGGCCTTCGTTCCCAGCATAGCTGGGCCTGGAGTGGATTAGAAAGATTGGCTGGCAATTGGTAGCAGTGCCCAGAAACTGGCTGCTTCTCTGACCACACAGAATACCTGCTGCTGCCCCAAGCACCCGTGGTTTCCTGGTTCCTGGAAGGGAAAGCAGCTTTATTCATTCCCTGTATAAACCCAGCGTTTATACCTGACTGAAGGGGGGGATGCTGGGCAGGAGTCTTGTCCTTCTGGCCAGTGCAATGTGTGGTCTTCACAGCAAAGAGAAACTGAAGGAAAGAAGAAAATTAGGGATGGAGGGGGAGTAGAAAGGGAGGGTGGTTTTGTGGCTAAGGCAGTGGATCAGGAGACCTGGGTGCAGTTCCCATCTCGACTACAGACTCCTTGTGTGACCTCGAGAAAGTCACTTAGTTGCTCCGTGCCTCAGTTTTCCCTCTGTAAAATGAAAATAACACTTCATTTCTTACCCTCCCCCCCCCCCCTCCACGTTGTCTGCCTGGACTGTTCATTCTTTAGGGCACGGACTATGTTGTACTAGCAGACTTGAGCCCAATCTTGGCTGGGGCCTCCAAGAGCTGCTGTGACAAACCATACCACTCCTGGCACATCCGCCCTCCACACGGAGGTGGTGGAAGGTGGAAGAATCTAACCAAAAGGGAGGGGGCAGGGAGAGATGAAAACAAGGAGGAAAGAGATGGGCAAAAATATAAAGTGTGAGGGAGAATCATAGAATCATAGAATATCAGGGTTGGAAGGGACCTCAAGAGGTCATTTATTCCAACCCCCTGCTCAAAGCAGGACCAATCCCCAACTAAATCATCCCAGCCAGGGCTTTGTCAAGCCTGACCTTAAAAGCTTCTAGGGAAGGAGATTCTACCACCTCCCTGGGTAACACATTCCAGTGTTTCACCACCCTCATAGTAAAAAAGTTTTTCCTAATATCCAACCTAAATCTCCCCCACTGCAACTTGAGACCATTACTCCTTGTTCTGTCATCTGCTACCATTGAGAACAGTCTAGATCCATCCTCTTTGGAACCCCCTTTCAGGTAGTTGAAAGCAGCTATCAAATCCCCCCTCATTCTTCTCTTCTGCAGACTAAACAATCCCAGTTCCCTCAGCCTCTCCTCATAAGTCATGTGTTCCAGTCCCCTAATCATTTTTGTTGCCCTCCGCTGGACTCTATCCAATTTTTCCACATCCTTCTTGTAGTGTGGGGCCCAAAACTGGACACAGTACTCCAGATGAGGCCTCACCAATGTCGAACAGAGGGGAACGATCATGTCCCTCGATCTGCTGGCAATGCCCCTACTTATACATCCCAAAATACCATTGGCCTTCCTGGCAACAAGGGCACACTGTTGACTCATATCCAGCTTCTCGTCCACTGTAACCCCTAGGTCCTTTTCTGCCGAACTGCTGCCTAGCCATTCGGTCCCTAGTCTGAAGCGGTGCATGGGATTCTTCCGTCCTAAGTGCAGGACTCTGCACTTGTCCTTGTGAGTGTGTCTTGGGGGAGAGGGAAATTTCACCTCCTACCAGACACAAATAAACCTATCCCCACTTTGTGGTCACTGTTGAGTGTTCCCACGGGAATAGCTCCATCGACGGCGGTTCAGGCTGATGGTCTGTCGTGGAGGCGAAGAAAGTCCTGGATAGTGTCACTTTTCTGTTTGTCCATTAATTAATTTTTTTTTTTTGGCATCCGTGACTCACTCCGCAGCGGCAGCTCCTGCAGCTCCTTTCCTGCGGGGCTGGGTCCAGCAGCCCTCTCCAGGTGTGGTGACCAGGTTTGGCCCAGTTGCCCCTCCGTCCTGACCACGCAGGAGGGAGGCCAGCCAAACCTGCCAACGCTGCAATCCAGTACACCAGGTTACAGGGCCTGGAGTGAGCTGCTGCCCAGGGGGAGTGAGGGATGGGCTCGCTTCAATGGCGTTGCTCCTCGTTTACACCTCGGCAAGTGTGAGGGGAAGGAGGCCCTAGGTGTGTGTAAGGAAAATGCCGCCACCGAACGGGTAACCGAACGTTGTAACAGCTCAGTATTCAAATACCCCGCGTGCCTTCCCACCTGCAGTATTTCTCCTAGAGCCTCAGCCTGAGGGTCCCAAACCACAGCGGGCGGCTCTTCAAGGTGGTGCCTGTAACCCTTGGCAACACATAATTGTAAAAAGCGGTGTGATTTCATTATTAACCAACCAGGAGGCTTTTCCTATGTTGTTAACCAACTGTAGTTGATCTAATAATAATCCTTGGTCAGTCCTTTTGCTGTGAGACTAATATATAAACTAAGTGTTTCCCCGTCATCCTCTTTAAATAGGAATATAGCGCGCTATAATGGAGTCACAAACCTGTGGCTCTTTTGGGTAATGTTGCTCGGTAATTTGGCTCCTGAGGTCTGAGTAGCTCTGCTCTAAGGGAACAGAGGAGAAGAGTGAGCTGTTCTGAATGGCACCTCTTGTGTTGTTGCATAACACTAAAATGTGTTTCCTTCCCTTTTTTTGGTAGCAAGGGAGATTGGCTGTAAAGGGGCAGGTCATGGGTGAGCCCCTGCAAGGAGAGGAGCAGAGAAACTGAAGCTCATCTTTACAAGGGGTGCGGTGCTCCCTGTTCGACACCGGCTGCCTTAAGCAGGGCCCTGCAGATGGTGAGGGAGGTCCTGTGTCTGTAACACGTTCGCTCCCAAATGCAGGCGTGCATCGCGGCGCTGCCCTGAATTAATGCTGGGGGGGGGGTAGTTATCTGTCTAGCCTCATCACTGTAACATCTGAGCGCATCACCATCATTAACAGCATGATCATCACAGCACCCCAGCAAGGCAGGGCAGTGTCCTCCTTGCTTTACAGGTGGGGAACTGAGGCAGGGCTAGATTAATTGACTTGCCGTGGAACCCTGGCTTCCCAAGGGCTAGGCCAGCACCTTGTCCACTGGACCACCCTCCAGTACAGCCCCTCCTTACTGCTCCTCTTCAGTGTGGCAGTCCCATGGACTTGTTACAGGCAGATGGACTGGGCTCATGGCAGCTTGCACGTGCTAAGAACGCCTCTCAATCGCAGCAAGGGCAAGAGGGTCAATAGAGGCAGTAGGATGCCTGGCTTCTTGTAATGATACATCTCAGCCTCTTGAATGTGCAGCTTTGGGGCCGGGTCTAACAGTCCCTCTCTGTAATTCACTTCCCTGCCAGCTGACTGCTTCACCAATGCCAGTGCCCATCCCTCTGCTCCGCTCCTGATACACCCATCCCTTTGTGTGCTCTGCTCCCAAGCCAGCTCTGTCGGCCACACATCCCGCTTGACAGCTGTTGTATTTGCAGAGGATGTATTTATAGGAGGGGACGGGTCACTGTGCACTCACGCTGTCTCTTTTCTTTCTCTTCCTGTTGAAGGGGGGAGCTGGGGACGGGGGTGGAGTTCTCTCATGCCCTGTGTTGCTGATGCAGAATGCAGCAGGGAGCTACTCCCCGTATGGTCATTTGGGGAGGGATTGCTAGGGGTATTATAAACCTGGCCGGCATTTGGTTGTTTAGGATGCAGATGACACCACGTATTGGGTGGGACCTGCGGGTGGGGCAAGCCCTGGCTGCCACATCTGGGTCACTCTCATCCTCCTGGACTGAATTAATAGCTGCGCATGCAGGTCACCCCTGGTCCCCTATCAGCCCTTGGTACTTGGCTTTGTTCAGTTGCTCTCCCAGTCTGGTGTTCTCCTAGTCGAAGTGCCAGGTGATAAACCTGTTATGTGCATTGAGTTTCTGAGCTGGAGTATTACCCTTAGAAAGGGTGGGGACTAGAGCATGACATCTCCTCACCGGGACCTTCCATTGGCTAATAGCACAGTCAGGTGACTCACGGGTCACGTTTCCCGGCCCCTTCACGTGACACAAAGGAGAGGCATGGAGGAGAGCTGGGATGTAAAGAGAACGCGAGTGACATACAACCCACTGAAAATGACCATTTATTGTATTGAGACTCGAAGGGACAGGATCGAGGCAGACGCACAGCTCAGACACAGTAGTTGCTGTGGGGATGTTTGTGCCTTTCTCCCTGTTCTGCCTTAGAATCTCATTCGTCCCCCAAGTGTGATGCGGGAGTGGCGGAGAACACGGCCGAGCTGCTTCCTCACTTTTTTGAAAAATCTTCCAAACCTGGACCGCCGAACACGAGTAGGCTAGAGAGAGAGAAGCACATTCGTAAGGGGTTCCAGGGAGACAGGGAGCCACTCTACCTGATGCTCAGAGAACTCCACTCCTCTGTCTGGCACTTATGATCTAGGGGGGAGGGAATGTCGTTAGGTGTCGCTGGGTTCTCCTTTAAGAACAGCACCGGCCCATCCCTACTTGCTTTGCACTGCCCTAAGAGGGAGCTCTTGAGTTTCAAGGGCGATTTTTCACCCCTGATCCTGGGGCCAGGAAGAGCTGGGGGCCCGGAGGAGATGATACTTGCACACCGGGATATGGGGGGAAAATCCTGCCATTGCACTCACACCTTTGGGGAACAGAGCAACCTTAGCGCGCAGGCCAGATCCTCAGCTGGTGTAAATCGTGGCAGCTCTGTTGAGTTCCGTAGAGTTTTGCCCCTTCATGCCAGCTGAGGTCTGACTCTGCGTGTGACTCCTGCCCTCTTGACTGGGAGAGGGCAATGTGTTATGTGCACTATAAGGGATGGGGAGTGTCAGGGCTGATGTTCTGGAGAAGAACTTTCATAGTGGCCCAAAGGTAAAGATCCAGACACTGCAGCTGCTCCCCACCTCTCTGTGAAGGGCCCTGCTAGGTGGCGAGGGAAGAACCTTGCTGGGGCTGTTGAGTGAGAATGGGGACATCCCCTGCTGTAATCGGGGTCTTCATCCCATAATGTTCCCAAAGTCACTAGCCCATCAGGCTCACCTAGAAGCAGGTGGCCTAGAGGGACCCAAGTCCCCCCCTTTCCTGCCCACCTCAGTCCCATGTGAACTCCATAGATCCTAGCATGGCACCTTTCTTTGGTGCATGTGGATCTGTTCGTCCGATGGGAGTATGCCCCGAGCTGATGCCGTGTGGAATCCCTGGCCAGGAACCCAGGTGGATAAGGCTGCCCTGACTCTGCCAGGCCCCTACGATGGCCATGCAGGTCCCTCAGCAGATCACCTGAGTGTAAACCTTCCTTACCTCCTCAGCCACTGCGTCACAGGTGATCAGGATGGTGGCCAGCTGCTGCTCAGGGAAGATGTAACCTGAACAGTCTCTCACCAGCTGCCAGGGAGTAAAGGTGATAAGAGCTCAGAAAAGGCAGGGAAGAGGTCAAGGGTCAGTTTATTAATCTCTGCAGCCCTGATGTTGGGAGCAGCCCTTGCGCGTCGGGGTGGGTCTGCTGAGGTATAGACTGATCTCCCTGGGGCAGGGACCACCCCACCTCCCTCTGAAATGTCTGGAAATCAGCCAGCACATGGTGGCCAGCCGTCTCCTGTAGGGGAGTGTGCCTTGACGATAGCACATGCCAGGAAGTGGAACTAGCTCCACAGAGTTCAGATAGTTTGGTCTCTGAGAAGCTGCAGCAAAGTTCTGTTTGTTGGTACCTCCTGGGCTGTGTCCCTGTTAGCTGTCTCCTGGTCTGGTGCTTAACTAGGGACGTTACAACATGGGCATGATAACTCTGCTGAAAGGTGCTCATGGCTCCTCATCCCAGGGGTCTTGCATGCAAAAGTGCTCAGGGAACCAACAGCAGGAGTAACCCAGGCTCTTGTGGTGCAAAACAGCTGGATTGACTGCAGAGAGTGGGTGGCTGATAACCAGAGCAACCCAGGCGGCCAAAGGAAGGGCGTGGAGCTACAACCAGGGGGGTTTGCTAACTTCCAAACGCAGGGCCTGGAACAGTGCTGGAACTGGAACAGGGCCTGGAACAGTGCTAAGCGGTTGTGGGGAGCCCGGGAGACTAGGCGAGAAGCCAGAGCAAACAGGCTTCCGCAGCCCGGGACGGGGCAGCTGCCCTATCTGATCTGGCATTTCTGCCGCAAGGAGTGGCCTCCATGCGGTTTTGTTCCTACTGCTGTTTAGGGGCCCAGGAACTTGGGTATGTTTTGTAAACAGAGTAGAAAATAGCCAGCCTCTGCAGCCCCGATTTCTCACCCAAACCACCCAGCAAGGCCCTGACTGCTTGGCTGAAGGAGCAACAAGAGCGATCATGCAGCTCCCACCAGCCTGCTCTGTGGCTGGATAAGGGGAGCTGCTCACACTCACGGGGCTAGGGGCCATCTGCAGGGGAAGTGTTCTATCACAGAGGAGCAGAAATAACTCTGTCACCCCTTTCCCTCTCCAGCATGTCCAGCACATTCTGGCCAGCTCCAGACCACTGCTTCATTAGGCTTTCCCCCTCTTTAACCCCTTTTTTTCCCTCTGAAAAGCACCATTCCCTTCTCTCTGATTTCGTCTCTCTTCAGTTCACTCCATGATCTTGCTTCTGCTGTCTCTGCCCCCTTCTGCTACCGTGTTCTCTGTCTCTTGGCCTCGTGTTTCCCACGTGGTCCATTGTCTCTGCCCCCATCTGGAATAAATCTTGGTATAGCTACAGCCCTCTACTTTTAGGAAGGAATGTGAATATTAGTATCCCCACGTCACAGATGGAGAAACTGAGGCACGGTGTTTTTGAGGGACTTGGCCAAGGCCGCGGAGTGGGTCAGTGGTCGATCAGAGGAGTTTCTTGCTCTCAGTTCTAACCTTAGCTCACTAGATCATATTGATTTTCCTGCTGCTGAGCTGTTGTCCCCACCTGTGGGCACAGAGAGACCGGGCAGCAGGCCGAGTATCACTGGTTGCAATCGAGTAACAGCTCCTTACAACTTTCTGCTCTGCAATTACGTCCCCTCTCTGTGCCTCAGTTTACCCACCTGCAAATGAGGATTATAATACCTGCCTCGCAGGGAAATTACTAGATTTTGAGGCCACAATGTGATCATCTAATCCGACCTCTTGCAGGCTAGAGAATTTCACCCAGTGATCGCTGCATCAGACCCAGTAACCCAGGGTTAAACTAAAGCAGACCTTTGAGAAAGAGACATCTAGTTTTGATATAAAGACACCAAGTGCTGGAGGGCCCACCGCTTGGGAAGTGGTTCCAATGGTTAATTGCCCTCATCATTAGGAATAATTCATTAATATTTGTGAACTGATTTGGCAGCTCTGGATGGGGAAAATGCAACATATTATATGTTGAATCTGTTAGACTTCAATATAGTATGTGTAACATAGTGCATTTAACAGTCTGTCATGTTATATTTGCTACTTATCAGAAACATTACTCTATAGATAGGTGCCATTTGGATAAGTTAATGTTACTCTGAAAATTGTCACTCTCCCCTCCAGCCCCACATAAAATGTCAACAGAAATTTTTTCATGCACTGCACTGACCAATCCATTGGAAAGTACCATTCTGTGTTATTTGTACCTGGAGTGAGTGCATGGGCTTTGGGTGGGGGACCTCGCTGAGATAATGTTCCTTATATAAGGTCTGAAGAACCTTGACTGAGCTGATCGGTGATCTGCAGAATTATTTAAATCAGATTGAAGCAATGAATTCATAGGGAAGCAGCTTGGCCGAGTGGACAGGGCACTGGGCTGGGAATCAGGAGACCAGGACTTTATTCCTGGCACTGCTGCATGAACTTGGACAAGTCAAGTCACTTCGTGTGTTTCACCTCCCGCTCTTTGCTTAGACCGTAAGTTCTTTGGAGCAGGGACAGATTCTCACTGTGTGTGTGTGTACAGTGCCTAGCACAACGCAGCCCTGCTGTTGGTTGGGGTTTCTAAATTCAAATGTAATGTAAATAGTAATAAACATGCACAATTTTCCATATAGCATGTGATCCCTTACCCCATCCTCTTTGAAGTCACACTGCTCCGTGACAGCTTTCTCCGACATTGGACACACAGTCTCTTTAATGAGGAAGTTCAGCTCTTGAGTGCTTTGAGAATTTTCGTCCTAAGATATTAAATGAAAAGACAGATATCTATGATATAAAAGAACAAAACAAAGTCTTTTGGGGGAGCAGCAATGTTCCAGACCCCACTGTTGTGCTTGTCCAGCAGCTGCAATTCACCAGCAGGATGGGCTTGATCCCAAGGCCCCTGAAGTCACTGGGAGTCTGTTGATTTCCTTGGGCTTTGGATCAGGCCTGATGTCCAGTAGCTCAGCACCAGCCTTCAGCCACTCAACAGAAACTACAACCTGGTGTCAGCACATTTTTTCTAGTGAGTTTGAAACAACAGGGCCTGATCTTGCATGTGTGGAAATCAGTAGTAGCCAAGGGCTTTTGTCTGCACCTTGCTGGAGGTGCTTAATGCCCAAGAAGATGATTGGACCCCTGTTTGAGTTGGCCTGAGTATGCAGAAGCCCAGAGTGGTCCATGATTTCAGTCAGCAGCTAATACACATCTGGGCTCCGAAGTAATTCATTAGAATTTAAGGCCAAAAGGGACCATTTGATCATCTAGTCTGACCTCCTGATTATTCCCTGAGTACTTACCCATCCAGGCTGAGGGTCTGCCTCTAGGAGCCGGAAGAGAGAGTCTCCAGGTGCCTTCTGGTTGTAGAGGTCAACAGCATGGGAAACTGCCACTTCGTAGCTCCGTGTCTGTGGAAGAGGTGATGTGGTGGTTGCTACGGCCAACCCGAGCATCATTAGGACTCCCCAGCCTCTCTCCATCCTTGGTCCCAGGCTTTTCAGCATGAGGTGGAAATGCAGCCCTGTGGCTCCAGGGCAACCCTTTTATGCCCTGCCTCCTCTGGTACCTCAGGTAAAGTGGATGGTGACTGATTGGCTACTTACTTGGGTTTTCCCAAAGGCTGCAACCTTCCCTTGCACTTACAGGAAATTGCAACTGGCCAGAGCGCTAGGGCATGCAAAACAGAGGAGCTCAGCTAGAACAATGAGTGCAGTGGATTTGCTTTATTGCTCAAATCCTGGCTGGATTAGCACACACACATGCTGGGAGGAGGAGGGGGAAGGGAGATGCTACTGGCAGAAGAAAAGATGAAGCAATCGTCTCTTATTTCCCAAATTACAGTTCAGGGCTTCACATTCAGCAGGGTTCTCAGTAACACACAGGCCCAGGTGACAGACTCAGGATATTTTTACTGCTGATGCCAGCCTGGTATAACCAAGCAGAATTTACGCTTTCCTATTTACATGTGCCGTTAGGTCCAGAAGTCTCCCGCTGCCTGTGAAAGGCAGCACGGCTTTTAACTGTCTGGCCTCAAACAGCACTTGAAGAGCCAGATGCTGAGCTGGTGTAAATTAGTGTAGTTCCATTGACATCAGCTGGGTGTCTGGCCCAGGACATTTGGTGCTTTTCCTGTTCAAAGCCCTTTACAAATATGAATTGGATTGAAACATAAGATGTTCTCACAAAGTGCTGGAGGAGTTCGTTTAGAGATGTGACAGGTGTAGGGTGGCCAGACAGCAAATGTGAAAAATCGGGACGGGGGTGGCGGTAATAGGAGCCTATATAAGAAAAAGACCCAAAAACTGGGACTGTCCCTATAAAATCGGGACATCATCTCACTCTAGATGGGTAGACTTCAAGGGCAGTGGTATGTGAACGTAACGCCTTGTGTGAAGCCCGTTGAACTGAAGGGGAGTCTTTCCATTGACCGTGGGTTTTGAATCAGGCCGCTAGATCCGAAGGTAGCTAACATGTGAGATAAACTTGTTTATTCTGCTCAGTCACATGCTTTCTCTGCACCCACCGACCGGGAATCTTGTCTGCTGCAGGGGATGCCAAAATTTTGTCTGCCAACTGTCTCTTCGGTATAAAAATCTCCTGCTTGGCATATGTTGCTTCTGATAATACCCTGTTACGTCTGACTACCAACACTGATGGCTTCGGCAGGCATTCTGTCACCTTGAGGACCCCCTTAGTGACCGGCATCCTGAGCAAAGGGCTGGTCTAGGTACCTGTGACGATAGTGCTAAAGCGGGACGTAAGTGGGGCCCAGTGCTGGTCCTCTGGACCGGGGTGAATTTCCCCCTATGAATATTTCGCTCGCCCCTCGGAGTTGCTGCCTCAGAGCAGGTTCAACGCTGCTGCTCATGCTGAGCCAGCTCCCCCTCTGCTTCTGCAGTCCCTGCTCCAGGTTTGAAAGATACCTTAAGAAGCCTTGTCAGTGTGCAAAGAACTGAAATTGTGATTTCTCCAGGCTGTTGCCAATACTAGGGTCCAATCCTGACTCCTAGATTCATACGGTTTTAAGGCCAGAACAAAAGGGTGGCAGAATCATTTTTGGTGTCAGACCGAACAGCCCCAGTATTTTTAGTGTGATGGAATTTGTACCTTTAATGACCCTGCTAAGGGATTTGGTTCCTTTTGGTGATCTGTGTGTCTGGGGAGATGGGAAGGGAGCTGTGGGGTTTGCTCAAAGCTGTGCTAGGTGCCTGATCTATAGTGGGTGTATCTGGTAGGGAGAAACCTTGGGGCAGCTCCAGCTTGTTCTTTAGGCTGAAATTCACCCCACACTAGAGAGTCTGCACAGGGCCTGGAGCGTCCTCAAGCCTTTAACATGGGATGCCATCAGTCCCTCCTTTCTGGAGTACGTTAAACCCAGAGCTAGTAATTTCTTCACGTGCTCATTATTATTATTATAATTTGTGTGGCCATAGCACCAAGGAGACCTAGTGGTGGACCAGGACCGCATTGTGCTAGGCACCTTACAAACACAGAACAGTCAGATGGTCCCTGCCCCAAGGAGCTTGCAGTCTAAGTACAAGACAAGGGACAACAGCTGGAGACAGACAGACGAGGAAACAATGGGACACTACTCGTCAGCATGGTAGGTAGAGGTTTCAGCACATTGGCAGCCTAGCTGTTTTTCGTAGGCATCACGGCAAAGGAGAGTTTTGAGGTGCGAGCTGCAGGTGGATTATGAAGTGGCCTGGCAGATGTTTATGCGGCCATCTCACGAGTGCCTGGGGCAGCCTGGGAGAGAGCAGGAAGGCAATACATGGGCAATGGAGGCTAGCAGCATAGGCTCACCAAAGGCGAGCAGTGACAGCTCAGTAACAAATGAGAAGAGGATAGGGAGGGTGGGGATCGACCATGAAGGGACTTGAAAATGAAAACAAGCAGTTTATGTTTGAAGCAATAGAGAAGGGAGCAGGGCCGGATTAAGGCAGGGGCTTTAGAGGCTGCAGCCCAGGGCCCTGGCTCAAGGGGGCCCCGCAAAAATAAATCAAGGCAGCAATCTCTGGGCTGCTAAAAGGGGTGCTCAGGCAGGCTGCCTGCATGCCGTGGCCCCACACCACTCCCGGAAGCGGCTGGCTGCTGGCATGTCTCTGTGGCTGCCCCCCTCCACTCAGGGGCCACAGGAACATGCCAGCAGCCAGCCGCTTCTGGGAGCAGCATGGGGCTATGACAGACAGGCAGCCTGAGCCCTGCTGCGCCGGTGGCTGGGAGACACTTGTGGTAAGCGCCTCCCGGGCAGAGCCTGCACCTCGCACCCCCTCCTCCACCCCAACCCCCTGCCCCAGGTCAGAATCCCCTCCTGCACCCAAACTCCGTCCCAGACCCCTCTATAACATGAGCGCACATTGTTTATGACATGGGTAAGAGCGTAAGAACAGCCACGCTGGATCAGACCCATGGTCCGTCTAGCCCAATATCCTGTCTTCCGACAGTGGCCAATGCCAAATGTTTCAAAGGGAATGAACAGAACAGGGTAATTATCGAGTGATCCAGGTCCAGCATGTGTGGTGTGGGTGTCAAGGTGTGGGTGTCAGGATCTGTAATCAGAGTACAGTAGGAAAGGCACTGTACCATACCATCCTTCTTTCCTTCCGTTCTCTGCTTGAGACTCAGTCGTAAGAAATGTTAGTTTAAATGATGACCAAACAGAGCTGGAACAAAAAATCACTCATCTCTTTCAAAATCTTGGCCCAAAGCTGACAGCTCTGACTCTGCATATGCAGACGGAGCTGCTCTGCTGAGCAAGGGGTTGGCATTTTGGGGCACTCCTACTCCTCAAAGGAGGAGCAGCGTTTTACTTGGACTGAAGATAAAACTTGAACTGAAGATAAAAAAATGATTCTGGAAACTTTTGCAATCAACATCGAGGCAAGCAAATAGGCCATTGATGAACAATTACATTAGTATAAGAACATTTGATATAGAATCATAGAATATCAGGGTTGGAAGAGACCTCAGAAGGTCATCGAGTCCAACCCCCTGCTCAAAGCAGGACCAATCCCCAACTAAATCATCCCAGCCAGGGCTTTGTCAAGCCTGACCTTAAAAACTTCTAGGGAAGGAGATTCCACCACCTCCCTAGGCAACGCATTCCAGTGCTTCACCACCCTCCTAGTGAAAAACTTTTTCCTAATATCCAACCTAAACCTCCCCCACTGCAACTTGAGACCATTACTCCTCGTTCTGTCATCTGCTACCACTGAGAACAGTCTAGATCCATCCTCTTTGGAATCCCCTTTCAGGCAGTTGAAAACAGCTATCAAATCCCCCCTCATTCTTCTCTTCTGCAGACTAAACAATCCCAGTTCCCTCAGCCTCTCCTCATAAGTCATGTGTTCCAGATCCCTAATCATTTTTGTTGCCCTCCGCTGGACTCTATCCAATTTTTCCACATCCTTCTTGTAGTGTGGGGCCCAAAACTGGACACAGTACTCCAGATGAGGCCTCACCAATGTCGAATCGAGGGGAACAATCACGTCCCTCGATCTGCTGGCAATGCCCCTATGTATACATCCCAAAATGCCATTGGCCTTCCTGGCAACAAGGGAACACTGTTGACTCATATCCAGCTTCTCGTCCACTGTAACCCCTAGGTCCTTTTCTGCAGAACTGCTGCCGAGCCATTCGGTCCCTAGTCTGTAGCGGTGCATGGGATTCTTCCATCCTAAGTGCAGGACTCTGCACTTGTCCTTGTTGAACCTCATCAGATTTCTTTTGGCCCAATCCTCTAATTTGTCTAGGGCCCTCTGTATCCTATCCCTACCCTCCAGTGTATCTACCTCTCCTCCCAGTTTAGTGTCCTCTGCAAACTTGCTGAGGGTGCAATCCACACCATCCTCCAGATCATTTATGAAGATATTGAACAAAACCGGCCCGAGGACCGACCTTTGGGGCACTCCACTTGATACTGGCTGCCAACTAGACATGGAGCCATTGATCGCTACCCATTGAGCCCGATAATCTAGCCAACTTTCTATCCACCTTATAGCCATTCATCCAGCCCATACTTCTTTAACTTGCTGGCAAGAATACTGTGGGAGACCGTGTCAAAAGCTTTGCTAAAGTCAAAGAACAACACATCCACTGCTTTCCCCTCATCCACAGAGCCTATATTATAAGCTCATTTTGGTTGCAAGGTATCCCTCTGGGCTTCGGTTTTCCCATCTACGAGGGGGTTAATAATTAGAGCTGGCTGGAATACTAGAATTGCATTTCACACAAAAATCAAAGTTTTGTGTGTTTTTTCATTCCATATTGAAACAAAACCAAGGCATTTCAATTATTTTTTTGCAAAAATCTCCAGCCTAATGAACTTCACTCTTCAGATTTTCCCCCCACATGTTCACCTAAATTACCCTGAGCTTTATTTTATTTATTTTCAGTTTTATTCCAGTTGGATGCACCTACTTTCCTCTGAGTCTCTCCCTAATCCACTATGCTAGTCCTGAACCCCAGCCACTGCATAATTTACCATCCTTTCTCACCCAAGTAACAGTCCCCTTGAAGAACTAGCCCTTCATGCTCAGTTCCTGTACTCTGTGGGCCAGACACAGACAGACCTGCACCGGGAGGGGCTCCACTCACAGATCTGACTGCGGACGCATCTCTAATTGCCCCGTATGGGCACTGCAGGAGATTTGAACCTTCAAGGTCTTGAGGCTTGATCTAAAGCTCATTGAAGTCGCTGGCCAGACTCCCACTGATTTCAACAGGCTTTGGATCAGGCCCTTGCTGGCTCATGCCCTTTTTGCTCACATGGTTTCCCTTGGGATAAAAACAAAACTTCATCTTAATTTAAGTGATGGACTGAACGTCAAATCAGGGAGAAGAGCTTAAAAGGTGAAAAAGACAAACCAAAAGGCTGTCTTCTCCCTCAGCTCAGCGTCTGCTGCTAAGCAGTGAAAGTGGTGGCTGCTGTAGCCACAGTGACCCACCCGCATGACCAGGAAGCCTTTCTCCATCCAGTGCTGGGAAGGGCCATCCTATCACCCTACTAGGATACGCCCTGTTTGTTACTCTGACCTTGGGAAATTTGTTCTTTGTGCACTTGGGTTTTTCCCATAAGCTGTTGCTTCCTTTTGCAGAAAATATCTGTTGGCAAATATGCTAGTGCAAGCAGAGGTGGGAACTCAGAACTGATGAAATCTTCTGTATAGGCTGCACATCTCATGTTCGCTTCCAGTTTCTTGAGGACAACAGCCCTTGTGGCTCTCTGGCAGGCAAACCCACTGCTAGGTAGATATCTCACTGCACCCCCTGTACTAGTGATGGTCCTGCTGCAAATTTACCAAAATAGGCTTCCTAATTGAAATCAGCTCATGATCCTCATCTCATGTGAATGAGAACAACTGTTAAAGTTAATGGATATACAGGCCTTTATACCAACAGGGAAATTAGCCCATAATGAGAATCACTGGTAAAGTGGAGGAACTAAGTGCATTTGGAAGCTGCATACAAAGTATCTGATTGATAGGGAGATGCAGGAAGGTTGGTCCAAATTACAGAAGCTGCAGAGAAGAAGGTTCTTGCGCTAACAGTGATGTGGCTGTGAGGAGAGGCACAGAAGAGGGAGGTTCTGTGGAGGGCTGGCTGGAAAACAACTGTTCAATTTTGTGAAAAATGTTGGGATTTGGACAGTTGTTTTCTTTCCCTTGTCAAATAAAAACAAAACCTTTAATTTTGTTTTGCAAAAAAGTGAGTAAGAGTGTCCCACCCCAGCATAGCTAAGAGCCCAGTGGTTAGAGCTGGGACATAGAAGACCAGGTTCATATCTGTGCTCTGTCTGAATTACTCCACATGTGGGCTACTCTTATTCTGCTGTAGCAGTGTCTTTTTCCAAATTAGCTTAATCCACTTTGGAAGTGGACTAAGCTAAACCAGAGTCCATACAGAGTTATTCCAGAATCACTATTCCACTTTAAATTGACACCCTAATTTATTCCAGACTATTTTACATGTGTGGACAAGCCATACAGCCTTCTTTAATATCCACATCAGCTCTGCTGCTTACAGTGAATTGAACTGATGGGTATATATTGCCTCTTGTTAATCCCTTTCCCTTAACCTCTGCCTACTTGGATTGTGAGTGTCTCACAGCAGGGACTGTTTTGTATGTGTGTTTAGAAACTACCTAGCCCACAGTGAGCACCTCCAGAAATCAGCCATGGATAATAACAACCAGGGTGCAGACTAGGTACAGGAGTTTAGCATCAGAGGGCAGCGATTCCCCGTTGACCTGCCCTATGAGTTCAAGCAGCATGGAATATACACAGGACAGAAAGGAATCCCCAGGTCACTCACTCTGTCTGGCTGATGCTCAGCTTCCAGGAGCCAACAGGCCAGTGTTGTACCTGGCTCTTGCTTGTAAATGCCAATGGAGGGGGAAAGAGACCCTCATGAGTTGTGTGAAAGTAGAATGAATTATAATGAAATTATAATTCATTAAAGAAATGCTACTTGAAGGGTTAGTTGAAATATAGTTGTCAGGAAGAGAAACATTAAGGAGTGTGAGACAATGGGTCCTCAAACTAATTAACTTAGAGCTCCTACTGAGCTAGGAGATTGGTAAACATTAGTATGCAAATAAGATATGTACGTATATTTGTCAGTTTCCGCTTCCTTTTGTCTCTGATGTTAAATTGGCTTTGGCTTAGCTGTATAAATAAGTTATCTTGAGCCTCAGAGAGGGGCTCACATATCTGGGTGCATTGGCAAAGCGCTTTGCTAATAAACAGAGTGGGCTGACAAATTATGTGAGTCCTGAATCTGACTTTGACAGTTGGCAGAGGGAGTGATGATGGCACAGGGGTGCTGTGACCACCTGTGACAAAGTGCGACTGTTCTCAATGTTTCCTCTGAATAGTGTGGGGGTGCCTCAGTTTCCCCTATGCAATTCTTAAGTATCTAGGTGGTGGGATAAGGGTGTATGATCGTTGCAGAGCCCTAGAGGGCAGGTGTGTGCAGGGGTCTGGACACAGAGAATGGAACTGTTTCCTGGCAACTGAAGGCCTGGGCCCTTCCCCCCTGCAAGGTGAGAGCTAAAGGGTTGGAGAACAAAGGGATCAGGTGACCTCCTGGCCTGGGAAAGGGACAAAGCCCAGAGGAGGAGGGACTGGAGGGAGTTTCAGTTAGGGGCTGGCTGGGGACATGGAGTGAAGTGCAGACGTGGTTGTCTGGCTCACTGCCCCCCAGAATGGACCCAGCTGAGGGGTCCTGTTCTCTGCACCTGCAAGCTCTGGTTTAGACCATGTTCCTGTCATCTAATAAACCTTCTGTGTTACTGGCTGGCTGAGAGTCGCGTCTGACTGCGAAGTTGGGGGGCAGGATCCTCTGGCTTCCCCAGGACCCCGCCTGGGCGGACTCGCTGGGGGAAGCGCACAGAGGGGTAGAGGATGCTGAATGCTCCGAGGTCAGACCCAGAAAGGTGGAAGTTGTGTGAGCTGTTTGCCCTGAAGAAAGTGCTCACAGACAGGAGACTTCCCCAGAGTCCTGACTGGCTTCGTAGGGAGCAGTTCCAGAGCATCACCTGGGGACTCCGTGACACCACCTCGATGATCAGCAGGACTTTCAGGCAGGTTTCCATCCTGTGCCCTGTGGGATTCAGTGCAAGCTGGGTGGGCAACCCTGTCCCTCCTCTGTATGGGCTAGTGCCTCATTGGCTGCCTGCTTCAGTCCTGCCTTAACCAGTGGCTTTTCTCCCTCCATTTGCAAGATATTTCCATTGGCCACCCTGCCAGGGCAGGCACAGAGGGGAGATCGGTCAGGGCAAAAGGAGGGATTTTAAATTTAAATTGCTGAAATTGTGTGCACTAATTGCTAAATAATGCACGATGGGGGGTGGGGGAGGAGCGTGGCCAGGGGCCTCTGTTGGGGAAGGCTGGGGTACATGTCTTAATTCTGTTGGGCCAGGTCCTCAGCTGCTATAAATTGCCATTGGCTTTCACAGATCTATGCTGATTTATGTCATCTGAAGACATACACCTATGAAGTCCAGATAGTCAGAGCTTTACCCATCCACTCTCAGTCCGAAATTCCTCTCGAGCCAATTGGCAGGCACTGGACACTGTTTCTGATGGTACCACTCATAAATCCAAGAGAATGTACAGTGCAGTGACAGTGGATAAGCACACGCTGGATTGCTCCCGACAGGCCATTTTCCAGGGTTTCATGCCCTTTGTGTCCCAAGTGATCCCTGTCATCAATAGTCTGAGACATCTCACTATCAGGCGGTCTCCCGGGCTGACTTTTCTCTTTCTTTATTTTATGCCATTGCTGCCATATCCCACCTTTACAAACATATCCCCCTCACTTTGTGTGAACCCTCTGCCATCGTGTCCTCCCTCAGCCATCCCTTATGCCAGCAATCTGTGTTTAGCTCTTTTAGTCTTTACTCATGGGTTGATCCCTCCACCTCCCTGGTCGGGTTGGCTGCTGTTCTCTGAATTCCTCCCCAGTTGGTCAGTCCCTTTCTGGAGGTAAGATGCCCAGAGCCAAAAGCAGAACCCTAAGGCCTGATCCTGCTGACCCTTATGCAACGGGTCAGTAAAGTTACTCATGTGCTAAGCTTCTGTAGAGCCCCTGAGGGAGGGACGGTTACCTCTCTACTCTCTGACAACATGGCTTCCCGTAGACATCCCCAAATTTGCACTGGCTCTTTTCTTCTCTTCCAGATCATTAATGAAGCTGTTTACAAGTCTGAGCCTCGCATCAAACCATAACGTGTCCCATTAGACAGACCCCACAACCTCCTTTCTTCCTTATTTACAATTGACCAATTTTCAGTGCACGTGGCTGTGTCCCTACCCAAGCCAATTTGAATTAGTTTTGAGAATCAGATTTCTTGAGACAGTTTCAAATGCTTTATCAAAAGCCACTTATATCCCACTGACCACTTCCTCTTCATCCACTGGTCCTGCAGTTCTGTCAAGCACAGCAAACAAACGATCAGATCTCGTCTTCTATGTGATTAGAGCACATTCTCTCTGTGTCCTCTGAGTGGGACTCTCACAATACTTTCCCTCTTACATAAAATACAGTAAACAGTGTGGACGGTATTCCTGGCTGTGAAGTCCCCTTCATCAGGATTCTGCTGCGGGATAAGACCAGGAAGTCTCAGGATTCTTTCTTCAGCTCATTTCTTGCACATTCTGGCTGATTGTTTAGCTACAGTTTTGTAATCCAGGCAGGACGGACGGGGTTTGTAATTGAGAATTCCATCCCTCCCTGCGCGGTTTGTGAATTAAAACTGGTGCCAAGCAGAGTTTGGCAGCAGTGCGTTCACACCACTTGCTTCTCTATCAGTGGGTTGCTGAAATGCTAGAAGTTTTGGACGTGTCTTATAATACTCCCCTGTTAGCCTGTCTGATCCTTGAGTCATGCTTTTCTTTAATCCACTTATTATTGTTGTTTGTTATGATTACTTCTTTGTATTATTGTGACACCTTAATCACAAAACCATCCTTTCTCTAGCCCAACTTTCACCCTCAGCCCCAGGAGTGTCTCTTGCATGTGCCCCTCTGGGCTTAGGTTAGATGCAGAGTAGCACTTGAATCACAGTTTGGATGCTGATAATTGAATTTGACCAATGGTTTGCAAAATCTGTCGACTCCTTCTCTGACTTCAGGCAAGTCACTTTACCTCTCTGTTCCACATCTATACATAATGATCCTTCTTTTCTCTCACTCTTCGTCTGAATTGCCTGTCTAGTCTGTAAGGCCATAAAGGTAAGTTCTCTTTCTATCTGTATGTACAGCGCCTAGCGCAATAGGGCCCTGATCTTGGCTGGAACCTGTAGGTGCTAGTGTCATGTAAAATAATCAGAAGAATGAGATGCATGGTGGTGGAGAATCTGGTCCAGTCTTTAGTTTCTGGCGCTCTACTGAATAGTGGTTGCTCTGAGGGTCCCATTGCAGCTTTGTTGCAGCCCTAAGGTTTGGCACTGCTCAGCCAAGGGGCCTGCAAACATTTGCAGTCTCCTTCTTGCATGTGAATCTGTCAGATATCTCCCTGCTTTCTCCTTGCAGATCTCCAGCACAAACCTGATCACTGACCGCTGCTTATCCTAGAACTCCAGCTTAACTGAAATTTGGGGGTGTCGTCCTCTAGGTTTGCCTTGTGTTGACAGGGTGTCTGCACTAAATTCTGAATTTCCAAGCATGCAGCACAGGCTCCTCCAGCTCCAGCCCTTGCTGGCCTTAGGAAACTGACCAGCATTTATCCTTCATTGAGTCCAAGTCCCTCAAGCAGCCTCTTTCTTCAGACTTCGCTGGTATAGCTTCACTGGTCCTCTGCATGTGGAGGGCAGCTGCCTCCTTCGCTGCCTTTGGGGAGGCTAGCCCCTGGCTCCGTCCCTTCTGCCCATGCCCTCCCCACAGCCAGAGCCCTGAGACCCCTTCCTCCCCCCTGTGGCTGGAGCCACAAGGCCCCGCCCCCCCCCCAGCCCCAGAGAAGCGTGCCCCCTCTCGGCCGCAGGAGTCCTGGGCCAGCCGCAGCCCCAAGGCCCCCCCGCTGCCGCCGCCTGACAGATCCCCGGACTGGTCTCCCCGCCCCAGTGAAAAACGTCTGTTAGAAGATGCTTTTGATATGCCCCATGCAGGTTCTGGGGTAGCCGAGGAGGCAGTATGGGGCATAATAAAGGAAAAACTTCACCACCAAACCCGCAATCAGGGGTCCCGTGGCTGCAGCAGCGCCGGGGGAGGTAGAGCCTCCCATGGCCTATTACACCCGCCGCCCATGCATGCCACCCGTACTTCTGCGCTGCTGCCTTCAGAACTGTGCGGCTGGAGCGTGGTGGCTGCTGGCCGAGGGCCCAGCTCTGCAGGCAGCAGCGCAGAAGTAAGGGTAGGGTGGCGATACTGTACCCGGCCACCCTTACTTCTGCGCTGTGGCTGTCGGTGGCACTATCTTCAGAGCTGGGCTCCTGGCCAGCAGCCGCAGCTCTCCAGCCACCCCGTTCTGAAGGCAGCACCGCCGCCAGCCGCAGAGCAGAAGAGTGGCAATACTGCGGTTCCCCTACAATAACCTTGTGACCCCCCACACTAGTCCCTTTTGGGTCAGGACTCCTACAGTTATAACACCATGAAGTTTCAGATTTAAATATCTGAAATCATGAAATGTATAAAGAAAAGGAGGACTTGTGGCACCTTAGAGACTAACCAATTTATTTGAGCATAAGCTTTCGTGAGCTACAGCTCACTTCATCGGATGCATACTGTGGAAAGTTTAGAAGATCTTATTATATACACACAAAGCATGAAAAAAATACCTCCTCCCGTCCCACTCTCCAACTGGTAATAGCTTATCTAAAGTGATCACTCTCCTTACAATGTGTATAATAATCAAGGTGGCCCATTTCCACCTTGATTATCATACACATTGTAAGGAGAGTGGTCACTTTAGATAAGCTATTACCATCAGGAGAGTGAGTTTGTGGGGAGGGGTGAGAAAACCTGGATTTGTGCTGGAAATGGCCCAACTTGATTATCATACACATTGTAAGGAGAGTGATCACTTTAGATAAGCTATTACCAGCTGGAGAGTGGGGTGGGAGGAGGTATTTTTTTCATGCTTTGTGTGTATATAATAAGATCTTCTAAACTTTCCACAGTATGCATCCGATGAAGTGAGCTGTAGCTCATGAAAGCTTTATGCTCAAATAAATTGGTTAGCCTCTAAGGTGCCACAAGTACTCCTTTTCTTTTTGCGATTACAGACTAACACGGCTGTTACTCTGAAACATGAAATGTATGATTTTTAAAATCCTATGACCATGAAATTGACCAAAATGGACTGTGAATTTGGTAGGGCCCTACTTATCAGGCTCTGGTTTGTTTAAAGGCAAAGTTAAGTGGCATTAATCACGGAATTGTAAGACTGGAAGGGACCTTGAGAGGTCATCTAGTCCAGTCCCCTGCACTCAGGACAGGACTAAATATTACCTAGACCATCCCTGACAGGTGTTTGTCTAACCTGCTCTTAAAAGTCTCCGATGATGGAGGTTCCACAACCTCCCTAGGCAATTTATTCCAGTGCTTAACAACCCTGTGACACTGTATCTCAAGGGAACACCCTGCACCCCCATGTTCATCCTTATGATATGATTGTGTGGTATCCAATGCAAAGTTTGTCATGTTGGGTGTCTTTGGAAGGCTCATGATGCACTGAGCATTGTTGTTATAGTAACGTTATAGGTTGTAATTTCATGTATATAGTTATGAGGCTGAAAATGTGTCCTCGTGGCTTAAAACAAGCCCAGGCAAAACTCACCAGGAACAGTTCACACCTCATCAGGGCATGTATGGGACAAACCCAGCCCAGCCTCACAGCAACAAAGGATCTGTTGGACTCTTGAGTGAGTCACCCCCCTCCTTTGGACAGTTTGGGTCTACAAGGAGATCATGCAAACCTGAAGTGGAGGGGCAAAGCCAAGAGGGAAGAAAGAACATGATAAAAGGGAGAGCCATTTGCCATGCTCTTCCTCTCTCTTCCACCTCCATCTACAGACATCACCACCAAGTGACTAAAGCGTTGCTCAAAGGGGAGTGCCTGGCTGAAGGGCAACAGCCAGCATGTGGTGAGAAGCATCTATGTTTGTAAGGGCACTGAAAGTGTTAAGATCAGCTTAGAATGCATTTTGCTTTTATTTCATTTGACCAAATCCGACTTGTTGTGCTTTGACTTACAATCACTTAAAATCTATCTTTTGTGGTGTTACAGGGTCGGGCCAGCTGGCTACAGGAGAGTGATAGAAGGCAGATATATCAGCCCCAGGTTAAGTAGGTCCCTTGCCCCTGGATAAGGTAACAGGGAAGGTTCCAGAACACCTGATCACTGGTTGTGTGATTTGTTCTCCACTCCCAGACAGGGTAGAAAGTCAAAAAGTGAAAGGAGGGCACTGATACAAGCCATGGCTGCCCAGCAGGAGGCTACCCGTGTCAGGGCAGCCGCCCAACAGGAGGCAGTGTGGCTGCAGCAAGAGACTAATCGCCTGCTGATGGACCAGGCTGCTCAAGACCGGGCTATGTTGCGGGAACTGGTAAATCATTTAAAGGCCCTTACAGAGATGAACCACGGCCATGATGGGACGCAGATCATACAGGCCAGCAATTGCCTGCAGAAAATGATGGGGGAGGATGACATAGAGGCATATCTCCTGGCCTTTGAGAGGACAGCCCTACCGGAGGCCTGGCCTCGAGATCAGTGGTCTGGCATCCTCACCCCATTCCTGTGTGGGGAGGCCCAGAAGGCCTACTATGATCTGCCTGAAGACTACCGCCAGCTGAAAGCAGAGATCCTGGCCAGATCTGGGGTAACGACCGCATTGCGGAGCCCAGCGGTATCACGAGTGACGTTACCAGGAAAACAAAACCCCGCTGTCCCAATTGCTTGATCTCATCCATCTCTCACGAAAGTGATTACGAACTGAGTCCCAGAGTCCAGAGGAGATTCTAGAGGTTCAGGTCATCGACCGGTACATGAGAGGACTACCGCCAGACCTTCGCGCCTGGGTAAGCCAGAACGAACCCTCCACCTACGACGAGGTTGTCGCGCTGGCAGAAAGGCGAAGGACGGCAAGGGAGCTGACCCGACCAGTTAAGAAGCACCCTGGGTTAAACTAACAGCACCAAGCCCTAGAGCTCGGGTGACTGGGCCGCCAGGAGAGCCCAGGTGGAAAAAGAGAGGGGCTGAAGGCTCACTAGAAGCCACAAAGAGTCGGAGCACTGAGGGGGAAGAGGATCGTGATGTTAGACTGCCCAAACCAAGAGACCGGGGAACACCTAGGGCTCCATACAGATGTTACGCCTGCGGGAAGTGGGGACACATAGCTGCACAGTGTCCCAATGCCCAGGAGCCTATGCAGTGTAATCTGGGGAACTGGGCAGACCCATGCTCCCGAATCCACCTTGTGGGGGCCTCACTAACCCCAGATATGTACACCAGACCAGTGAAGCTAAATGGGGTAGAGACCATGGCACTGGTTGATTCAGGGAGTGCTATCACACTTGTCTCGGGGAAGCTCGTGAAGCGTAGTCAGCTGCTGTGGGCTAAGCGTACGGGGATAACATGCGTCCATGGGACAGTTGGTTATTACCCCACCATCCCAGTAAAAATCAAGATTCAGGGGAACACTATTGAGGTAGCATCAGGTGTAGTCCCTAAACTCCCATACCGGTGCTCATAGGGAGGGACTTCCCAGGGTTTGGAGACTTACTCCCAGTAGGGGAATTGGAGAAAGGGGGAAACCCTGAAGTCAGTGAGGCATCCACAGTAGACTGTCAACCCCCAATCTTCTCTGAAATATCCCCAGATTTGTTCTCCACTCCCAGACATGGTAGGAAGTCGAAAAGTGAAAGGAGGGCAGCAAAGGCCTTGGGAACCCGAATACTGACCCAAAGCCAGAGGGTCGCTCTCGTAGGTAGGCGGACCCGAGCAGCTGAAAAGGAGGCCACCCAGGAGGGAGAAGCACTCAAGTCTGACCCACACCCTAATGCCTCTGAAGCAGTAGAGGCAACAGAGACTGGCCCCTTAGATCTCGGGCAGATTAGCCCTGGGAGAGGAAATTTTGGACGGGACCAGGCTGAAGACCCAAGGTACGACAACATTAGGAAGGAGGTGACTGAAATAGATGGGGTCCCCGTGGAAGGGAAAACCCAGGGACCAGGACCCTACCTCATAATGAAGAAGAATCTCTTATACCGGGTTACACCAGTACAGGGGCAGAAGGTACAGCAGATCCTAGTACCTCAAAAACACCAGAATGCTGTATTAAGTCTAGCCATCTTTTTGGGGGGCATTTGGGGGTAGAGAAGACCCTGGCACGGGTCCTGCGATGATTCTTCTGGCCCGGAGTACATGAAGAAGTGCGGAGGTACTGTGCGTCCAGCCCGGAGTGTCAGCTGCACAGTCCCCGTCCCCACTTGAGGGCACCGTTAGTATCCCTTCCCATCATAGAGGTCCCCTTCGAGCGAATAGCCATGGACCTAGTGGGACCCCTGGAGAAGACAGTCCAGGGCCACCAATATATACTTGTCATTCTGGATTATGCTACTCACTACCCAGAAGCCGTCCCCCTGTGGAACACGGCCTCTAAAACGACAGCTAAAGAGTTGGTGGGGATCTTTGCCCAAGTGGGGCTACCAAAGGAGATATTAACAGACCAAGGTACCCCATTTATGTCGAAGCTAATGAAGGACCTCTGTATGCTGCTCCATATACATACCCTGAGAACTTCAGTCTATCATCCGCAGACCGATGGGCTGGTAGAAAGGTTTAACCAAACCCTCAAGGCAATGATAAGGAAAGTGGTAAGTCGAAACGGGAAGGATTGGGACACGCTACTACCCTACTTTATGTTTGCAATCCAGGAGGTACCTCAGGCCTCAACTGGGTTTTCCCCCTTTGAACTATTATACGGACACCACCCCCATGGCATACTAGATATCACAAAAGAAATCTGGGAAGAGGAACCCAATGAGGAGAGAAATATAATTGACCATGTGTTGCAGATGCGAGAATGGATAGCCCAGGTCACCCCTATTGTATGGGATCATTTGGAAAAGGCGCAGGAGGCCCAGCGAACCCATTACAATTGCCAGGCAAAAGTCCGCCCGTTCCAACGAGGGGATCGGGTGATGGTGTTGGTACCCAAGGCAGAAAGCAAGCTTTTGGCCCCATGGCAGGAGCCCTATGAGGTGGTTGAACCCATGGGGGAAGTGACCTACAAGGTGCGGCAGCCAGGATGTCGGAAACAAGAACAAATTTATCACATGAACCTCTTAAAGCCTTGGCACCAACGAGAGGCATGTGTAGTGGCCCAAGAGACACCAATCCAGGCAAATAACATGCAGGAGCAGATCAGGATATCCACTGATCTGACACCAAACCAGAAGAAGGAGGTAACTGAGATGATCAACTGGTACCAGGACTTGTTTTCAACCAAGCCACGTCGGACCACCGAAGCATATCACCACATTATCACAGACCCTGGGGCAAAGGTAACTTTAAGGCCCTATTGGGTCCCAGCAGCAAAAAGGGGGAGGAGATCAAGGCCGAGGTAAAAAGGATGTTGAAGCTCGGAGTCATTGAAGAGTCCCACAGTATTAGGAAAGTATTTCCTAATATCTAACCTAACTCTCCCTAGCTGCGAATTAAGCCCATTGCTTCGTGTCCTACCTTCAGTCTCCATGGAGAACCATTGATCCCCACCCTCTTTATAACAGTCCATCACATATTTGAAGACTGTTATTGGGTCCCACTCAGTCTTCTTTTCTCAAGACTAAATATGCCCCGTTTTTCCCCCCTTTCCTCATAGATCAGATTTTCTAAACCTTGTATCATTTTGGTTGCTCTCCTCTGGTCTCTCTCCAATTTGTTATGTATTTTTTAAAGTGTGGCCCCCCACAACTAGACACAGCACTCCAGCTGGGGTCTCACCAGTGCCCAGTAGAATGGAACAATTCCCTCCTGGGTCTTACATATGACACTCCTGTTAACACACCCCAGAATGAGATTAACCTTTTTCAAAATAGCATCCTGCAATTTGGCTCATATTCAGTTTGTGATCTACCATAGCCCTCAGATTCATTTCTGCAGTATTGCCACCTATTCAGTCATTCCCCATTATGTATTTGTGCATTTGATTTTTCCTTCCTTGGTGTTGCACTTTGCACTTGTCTTTACTGAGTATTATTTTGTTGGTCTCGGAAAAGTTCTCCAATTGATCAAGGTGATTTTGAATGTTAATCCTGTCCTGAAAGGGCTCATAACCCTTCTCAGTTTGGTGTCCTCTGCAGATTTCATAAACATACTCTCCACTCCATTATCCACCTCATTAATGAAAATATTGAATAGTAACAGACCCAGGACATACCACTGGAGACCCCATTAAATACACCCACCCAGTTTGACTGTGAACATTCATAAATACTTTTTGAGTACGTTTTTTCAACCATTGTTGCAGCCACCTCTTAGTATTTCATCTTCACCACATTTCTCTCATTTACTTATGCAAATATCATGTGGGACTGTGTCAAAAGTTTACTAAAATCAAGATATAGCACATCTACTGCTTCACCCTATCCACTGGGCCAGTAACCTGACAAAGAAAGAAATTAAGTTGATTTGGCATGATTTATTCTTGACAAATCCATTTTGTCTATTACTCATCATGCTGTTCTACTCTAGGCTCTTACACATGGATTGTTTAATGGTCTGTTTGAGTAACTTTCCAGGTATCGAAGTTAGGCTGACTGTCTGTAATTCCTCAGGTCCTCTTTCTTCCCGTTTTTAAAGAGATGTACCATGTTTTCCCTTCTGTAGTCCTCTGGGACCCCACCCATCCTCCATGAATTCTGGAAGATAATCGCTACTGGTTCAAAGTTTACTTCAGCTAGTTCCTTAAGTATCCTAGGGTGAATGGCGTCCAACCTTGCCAACTTGAATACATCTAACTTATTTAAATACTTTATCTGTTTTTTCCTATTCTAGCTTGTGTTCCTTCCCCCTTCTTGTTAAGCACCTGATCACAATCAACTCTTTTAGTGAAGACTGAAGTAAAATAGGCATCAAACTCCTCAGCCTTCTTGATGTCATCTGTTGTTAACTCTCCTTAAATCTTACATAGCAGACCTGCACTTTCCTTCATCTTACCCTTGCTCCTAATGTATTTATAAAATCTCTTCTAATTGCCTTGTATATCCCTTGCTAGGTGTAACTTATTTTATATCTTAGTATTCCTGGGTTTTTCCCTACATTCTTGGCTTGTTCTTTTCTATTCATCTGTAGCAATCTGTCCATGTTTCCACTTTATAATGTTCAGGTCGCCAAAGAGTGCCTGATGCAGCCGTATTGGCCTCTCAGGAGACTTCATGTCATTCATGACTCCAAATTGATAGATTTTTAAGGCTAGAGCATAAGGGTGGCAGAATCAAGTTTGTTGTCAGGCCAAAGAGCTTGTGGGTTTTCAGTCTGATGGAATTTGTACCTTTAATGACCCGGTTTGGGGATTTTGTCCCTGTGGGTTTGTGCACAGGAAGGTGGGAAGGGAGCTGTGGGGTCCTCTTTCATGATCAACACCTCGCTGAAAGCTGTGCAAGGAGCCTGAACTCTATGGGTGTGCCTGGTTGGGAGAAACCTTGGGGCAGCCCCATCTTGTTCTTTTGGGGAAAATTCACCCCATGGCAGAGGGGCTGCAAAGGGACCTGAGCACCATCAACCCTTTAACACAGGACATTGTCAGGCCCTCCTTCTTGGAGTGTACTAAACCGTCAGGGAGTGATTTCTTTGGGTGTTATGGGCTACCTGTCTCATAGAACCAAAAGGGCAAAGGGCGTTACCCACTTTCTAGATGGAACCTGCAGTAAATTTGGGAGGTTAAAGCATTACATGGCCTGAGTGCTAAATTTTCCAAAGTGGCAATTGATTTTGGGTGTCTCAAACCTTAGAGAGACTTTGAAGGGGCCACATTTTTGGAGGGCAGCTGCTCAGCACTTTCTGAAAACCAGGCCCCTTTGAGGCCATCCCGTGTTGGGCACCCATAGGTGCTAGTCACTTTTAACAAGTTGGACCTTAGTGTCTGGATCTCTGTTGCAATAGGGCAGGGGCTGGGTCTCTTTAATGAGGATGGCGTGTGACTCCTCGTTGGGGGGTTTTCATTGGCCAGTAGCAAAGTCAGGTGACTCTCTCTGGTTCATATCCCTAATCTCCTCCCACAATATGGAAGTAGAGGACAACAGTTAGGTTTGCAGAATGGCAATTTATTACGCACAGGAGCCCTGGTGAGCAGCCCTGCAACAGCTGCTAAGCGGCGGATAGAAGCAGACACTCTGAAGCTGTTGAGATTGTTATGAGCCTGTTTTCCGATGGTGCTTCCAGTGGAGGAGAAATGGAGCCACATCTGGGTCTGGCAGCATCAGCTCGCTTATATCTCCTCTCTTTCTGGATCTTCTTAGCCAAGGGCGATACCTATACCGGCACGAATGATTTTCCCTTTATGTCTACGAAGAAACCTGCCAACTTTTCTCCTGAATCTACTCCAGCGGCCCCGTGTGACGATATTAGGCTAGAGAGAAAAGAAGTCAGGGTTAGCATCTCCACACAGATTGAAACTGGCTCCTGCAGCTCAGGGAATGTTACTTTGTTCTCTCTTGTGTTTCATTTGTTATTAGCAATGACTAGAGGCCCCAACTTTGAGGAGGGCTGCGGTAGTTGCTGTAACACACGCACAGTGGGCGACAGTCTCTGCCCCAAGGGGATTACAGTCCAGATAGACAGAGGGGTAAAGGGTGAGGGGTGAGAGTGTGACATGCCTGAGGTCACACAGCTGGTCAGTAGCAGAGCAGGAAGTAGAGCCCAGGTCTCCTGAGTCCCTAGCCAGTGCCCTCTCCCCTGGAGCACATGGCCACTCTAGAACAACAGAGAGCATCCGACCAGTGTCACTGTGGGCCTAGGTGGCTAGTGGGGGAGAGGAGTAGCCTTCAGGAGTGTTCCCGTTGGACTCTGGACAGGGGGTGACATCGCTCTGTGGCTCTGAGGGAGGGGCAGGAGCTTGCCTGCTGCGGGGACAGTGTGCTAGGGCCGTGCCATTGAAGGCACAGGATTATAGACTCAGCCCTTATCCCCTCACCCTTTACTGTCTGTAACCCTTACGCCCACTTTGGGTAGGTCCCTGCTGTAGAGCAAGAAGAAAGGGCCATGCCTGGGGCCTTTTGTCTGGTGTGTGGGACCAGGGGCCATTCAGTGTCTGCATCATACAACGTATGTAAATGTCACTGCCAGACAAAGGCAGGTGGTGAGGATCCTCCCCAGAGCCCCCTGCCCTTGCCCCGCTCCCAGGCACCGTCTGGAGCTTTAGGTTTCTTATGTATCCCAGTGAGATCAGAATTTGCTCCCTGCGGTTCTGCTGGCGGCTGTAGGGTTCCATCTCCAGGCCTGTGGGGCAGGAGGCCTTTGCCAGCTCACTGCCAGCAGGTGGAGCTGGACACTTTTGTTCTGGGGAAGCTTGTGCAGTGTGAAATACCTGGCCAGGATCTCAGCGAGGGAAACCCTTAACCCTGCCTCAGCCCAGCTGTGAGCAGAGAGCAGGTCCTCCAGGCCACTCACCTCCTCAGACGCCTCCTCGCATTTGATAATGACGGAAGCGGGGTCCTGTTCAGTGGAGAAGAATCCAGAGCAGTCTTTGACCAGCTGTAAGGGAGAGAAAAGAGATCTCAGCATCTTATTGTCAGGGAGCGCTAACGCTCAGGCCTCTTGCATGTGGAGACCTGCTTCCCAGGGTGGTTTCGTGACAAGTTAAGGAGGATGTTGGGAGGCTCAGTCTTCGGCCTAGTTTGGACATCACCCTGGATCAGGACCCCATTGCGAGAGGAACTGTACAAACACAGACCAGAAAGATGATCCCTGCCCTGAGGAGCTTTCAATCTAAGTAGCCTTTGCTCATGTTCAATAGTTCCTTACTTTGCGAGCAGTCACTTTGCGATTCCTTGTGTACTCCAGAAGAGTGAGAGGGGCCCACAGAGAACAGCATATGGGTAAATGTAGACATAGACAAGGAGAGAATGAGCCAAAATCTGTACTCAGTTGAGCCAAGTGAAGCAGGATTTCTGTTAGGGCAGAGCATACCTATAGAACTGGAAGAGTGGACGTGCAGTTAAAGCACTGGGCTGCCATTCAGGAGACCTGGGTGGAATTCCCCACTCTGCCACTGTCCTGGTGTGTCACCCTGAGTGAGTCACATCACCCACCAGTGAGACGGGCATAAGAGCACTCCCTCTCGGCCAGCCTGTCTCTGTCTGGTCTATTTAGATTGTGAACTCTTTGGGGCGGAACAGGGACTGTCTGAGTTTATGCAGCACGTGGCACCATGCAGCCCTGATCTCATTAGGAACATCAGTGTACCACCAATAATATTTTACACGAACTGCATCCCCTTCTCTGTTTGACTTCAGTGAGGGTTCCCTGGTAGAACGGTGCCCCAGCTGACAACAGCAAACTGGAGATTAAAAACCATCCAGTCCTATAATTAGGGGATGGATGAATGGATGGATGTTGTTTGTGACATTGATGTAAGGATTGGTAAGGAGGCTACTGTGGAAAAGGCACTGTCCCATGGCCCCATTCCTTCCTTTATGTCTCTGCTGGAAACACACATTTTCTGTGAGGCTTTGGGACCTGACAGATGCTATTGGTCAACTTAAGGTGCAGAGGGAGGTGTCTCCATGCAGCAAGTGATCCTTACCCCATCTTCTTTGAATTCACACTGGCTGATGTCGCGTTTCTCTTTTACTGGACACACTGTCTCTTGAACAGTGAATGTCAGCGGTTGGATAGTTTTTGAAGACACGTCCTAAGAAGAAATTCAATGAAAGAACAAAATAAACATTCACGGTGAGCAACAAGGCACCAGGCTCCACTTTGGCCTTGTAATTATTTTCTATTCTATTACAGTATCGCCCAGAGGCCTAGACTGGCATCAGATCCGCATTGTGCTAGGAGCTGTTCAAACACAAACACAGATGAGACCCTGCGAAAAGATTCCAGTCTAAACAGAATATAAGTATTGACATGTTTTAGTCCAGTGGTTCTCAGACTTATTTGATCACACCCCCCTTCTTTGTATCTATAGTCATTTATCCCTCCCCGCTCTCCTGCCACTCAAATACATAGACTGCTTCCCAGGGGATCAGAGAGCAGCGGCTGCGGGGTGGGCGTCCAGCTCTGTAGGCAGTGCCCCACCAGCAGCAGTGCAGAATAAGGGTGGGGTGGCAATGTGAAATATCACTTTTCACAGCACACTTAGTGTCCCGTTGCCACTCTTACTTCTGCACTGCTGCTGTAACCCCAGGGCTGACAGCCAGGTCCCCACTGCCCAGTGCTGACAACGGGAGCCCTGCCATTGCCTCCAGGTGAGTGATTGCGGGATGGGAAAAGAACCCAAGCCTGGGCTGTCTCCTGGTGAGGGATTGGAGGGATGGGAGGGAGAGCCTGGGTGGCAGGATTCTGGCAGTGACTGACACGGGGCAGCGGCATTCAGGCCGTGACTGTCCCGGGGGGGCGGGGCCTCTGGCTGTCAGCCCCAGAGTGGCAGGACTCCATCTGTTCCCTTTATCCCCTCCCACCACCGCCCGGGTGTGCACGGCCCTTTTGCATGAGCCTAATCCACCAGGGCTGACAGTATGTATTTGTACAGCACCTAGCACAATGGGGCCATGGTCTTGGCTGGAACCTGTAGATGCTGCTGGGATATAAATAATACATCAATTTGGTCCCTCCAGGAAGAATAGTGCCCAGTGCTTTGTTGCCACTTAATAAATAATGACAATAAGGGATTATCAAATGTCTTTACATTAAATCTGTCTTCTACATATTACTAAATTTGAATTCTCTGCATAAGGAGACCCAGGGAGGCATTTAATTCAAATAATTTTTCCTCTTAAACCTTTTTAAACCTTCCGAACTCCATGCCTTTAATCACCAATAATCAGTATTTATTTGTAAAGGCTCAGAACCCAGACAAACAGAACAAAACAAAACAAGTGTATTACTTTAAGAACACTGAAGAATTTAGTGAGCCCATTGCATGATTTTTTCAGGGCTGACTCATTCTCTTTGAACACTTATGGCTGGCCACCGCCTTTGTGCCAGGCGCTGTACAAACACAGAGTAAGACGGTCCCTGCCCCGAATTGCTCAGAGTATAATTCAAATGGAAAACAGGCTCTGCCTGCTGTATCTGAATGAACTGCTGCTCTCAGGCCCTTCCTCTGCAGTGGCATCAGGAAGCTGCTGTGTGGTAATACAGGGAAATAGCTGTCTGGCTGCTACCCGTCCCTGCACATATTTCACACCCTCTTTATAACCAATTTTGGCCATGCTGCTTTCAGTGACTCGAGTTGGCTGGTCTATAAATTCCCTGTCGTTCCCCTTCCCCTAACCACTGCCTACTTGGATTGTGAGCAGAAACTGTCTTTCATGAGTGCCTGGATGGTACCTAGCCCATAGCCAGCACCACCAGAAATCAGCCCTGGATAATAACAGTAAGGGTGCAAATACCAGACTGTAGGTACAGGAGTCTAGCATCAGAGGCCAGCGATTTCCCATTGACCTGCTCTATGAGCTCAAGCGGCATCGAATATACACAGGCCACAAAGCGATTCCCCAGGTCACTCACCCAGTCTGGCTGCGGCTCAGCTTCCAGGAGCCGGTAGGCCAGTGTTATATCTGGATCTTGGTTGTAGATCTGAACTGCAGCTAAAACCGCATCCTCGTGGGTTGGCAGAGGGGATGATGATGGCGTGGGGGCTGCTGTGACCACCCCGAGAATCAGCAGGACTTTCAGGCAGGTCTCCATCCTGTGCCCTGGGGGATTCAGTGAGAGCTGGGTGGACAACCCTGTCCCTCCCGGGGACAGCTATTTTATACGCTGCCTCCTCTGTATGGGCTAGTGCCTTATTGGCTGCCTGCTTTGGTCCTCCTTTTACCGGTGGCTTTTCCCCATCCATCTGCAGGGCTTTTCCATTGGCCACCCTGCTGGAGCAGGCACAGAGGGGAGGTCGGTAAGAGGAAAAGGAGGATTTTTTCAAATAAATTGCTGAAATCGTGTGCACCAATTGCAAAACAACCCATGGTAGTGGTTAGGGGGTGTCCAGGGCCTCCTGTATTGGGAAAGCCTGAGCTATGTGTCTTAATTCTGTTGGGCCAGATCCTCGTCTGGTATAGTTGCCATAGCTCCATTGGCTTTCATGGATCTACGCTGATTTACATGAATAGAAGACCTGTCCCCTAAAGTCCAGACAACCAGAGCTTTACCCAACAGCTCTGTCCAGAAATCACACAACAAGCATTCCCTTAGGCCCAGGTCATTGGTTTTGATGGTGCCACCACTAAATCCAAGGGGACTGTACAGTGCATTAACAATGGATAACCACACATCGGACTGCTCCTGAGAGGCCAACCTGCTCTTTTGTATCCCTAGCAATGGGGCTCCCCCGTATCCAATAGGAGGACCCTGTTGCAAAGCCTGAGAGATTTTTCTATCATGAAGTCTTCCTATGAGTCAGCCTAACCCATCCTTTCTTAATGTTATCCCATTGCTCCTAGTCATACCCCTAGTCCCCTTTCCAAATGTTTCCCCCTCTCACGGGGTTAAATCCTTTGTAGGCTGCTATTCTTTTTTCCTTATCCTATATTCACAGTTGGCCAATTTCCAGTGCACGTGGCTGTGTCCCTACCCAAGAAAAGTTGAATTAATTTTGAGAGTCTGATTTCATGAGGCACTGTCTCAAATGTGTTACTAAAAACCAGTTATATCCTATCGGCCACTTCCTCTTCATCCACTGGTCCTGCAGTTCTGTCAAACACAATCAAACTATCAGATCTCTTCTGTGTGATTCGAGCACGTTCTCTGTGTCCTCTGAGTGGGGTTTTCCCAATACTTTCCCTCCTACATGAAATACAGTAAATAGTGTGGACGGTATTCCTAGCTGTGAAGTCCCCTTCATCAGGATTCTGCTGCAGGATAAGACCAGGAAGTCTCAGGATTCTTTCTTCAGGTCATTTCCTGCACTTTCTGGCTGACCGTTTAGCTACGGTTTGGTAATCCAGGCAGGACGGTCGGGGTTTGTAACTGACAATTCCATCTCTCCCTGTGCAGTGTGTGAATTAAAGCTGGTGCTGCGTCACGTGGGGTTGGGTAGCAGTGCGCTCGTACCATTTACTTCTCCATAATCACAAAATCATATTTTGTCCACCTAAAATTTCCCTCTCAGCCTAGGCAGTGCCTCTTGCATGTGCCCCCCGGGGTACAGCTTGATGCAGAGTTGTACTTGGTCATAGTTTGGATTTTGATGACTTGGTCATTATTTTGCAAACTCTGTCAACTCCATGAGTGACTTCCAGCAAGTCACTTTATCCGTCTGAGGCTCAGTTCCCCATCTGTGAATAGCGATCCTTACTTTCTCCCACTCTTCCTCCATATTGCCTGTTTAGATTGAACACTCATAAACACACTGTTTAGATTGAACACTCTCCTGTCCTATGTGTATGTAACCCTTCTGCCTGACAGAGTTGGCAGCAACAAGGGCTGGGTTCAGTATCTAGGGGTTCCATTCCAATAACACAATGCAAAACCAGCTCGAGCCCCCACCCAGTGACCTGGGACAAATATATACCACCCCCGCTGGGTGCCTCCAAGAGGCAATACTTCCCCTCTCGCAAGCACATAGTCTGAGTGTAGCAAAAAGCCTTTTAATAACAGAGAGAAACAATGTGGCATTATGTTGGGGAAACACCACCAACAGGATTCATAACACAACCCATGAGCAAAAAAACCCACCCCAAGCAAATTGGGGCATGTCCTTTCCCTTTGGTTCTTGAGCCCAGCAACCCCAAATCACCCAAAGTCCCAAAAGTCCAATGACCCAAAAGTCTCCGTCCCTGGTCAGGGCAGCCCCAGAGTTCAAAAGTTTATCTACAGAGTTTTACCTCCCAACCTGGGTGGAGATGGGGCGGGGGGCGTCAAGGGGCATCTTACATGGTCTAAAGCTGATGGTCCCACCTCTCAAAGGGGCTCCGCTCTGCCAGCCGTCCCACAAACTGCTCTGCTCCACCAGCCGTCCTGCAAATTGCTCCACCATATATCTTCAGGCTCCCCAATACTTAACACAACACTCAGTGATTTCAGCTCTTAGTAAGTTTAGCTCTTTTGTGATTTTAGCTTGTAGTAGGGGAGCCTCAGTGCTGGTACACCATCAGCCCAAAGCAAATTCAGCTCAGTAGCCTGTAACTAGACTCCTAATAGAATCAAAATTAGCTCTGATATTCCACAGTAGCAAGAGAAGAAAGTGCAATTAGCATGTAAGACCCTCACCAGGGAACCCATGCACTCACACATTAATACCTATCGCCAGCCTGTCTCAATTCACAGAGTTTTGGAACCCATGTCCCTTGCCTAGCGAGTGCTACTTAGTTGATGGCGAGTCTCTCCATCATAACAAAAGGCCAAGTACAGTTCCACTGTCCTTGATTCCCATAATCAGGGTAATAACAATTTATTCTTCCTGCCCCAATAACAGAGACACTGGGGATCCCACAGCAGCCAAAGTGACCATTTGGGCAGCTATGGCCTCATTCTAGGCGGGGTGGGTGTGCCTATGCAAATGAGATCAGCCCCTGAAGTTCTTTTCCACAACTTGCTACACCTCATCACCAGATGTCAGGGTGGAGCTCATCCTGGCTGCTTACATGTGCGTACAGCGCTTAGCATAATAGACCTTGGTTGGTGTCTGTAGGTGCTAGTGTCCTATGAATAAGAAGACTGAGGTGCATGGCGGTGAAGAATTCAGCTCCTAGTCTTTATCTCCGGGCACTCTATTGAATAGTGGTTGCTCTGAGAGTCCCACTGCAGCGCTGTTGGAACCCCAAGGTTTAGCACTGCTCAGCCCAGGGGCCTGCAAACATTTGCAGTCTCCTTCTTGAGGGTGCATCTGTAACAAGATGTTGCTTTTGTATCTGTCAGATGTCTCCCTGCTTCCTCCTTGCAGCTCTCTGGCACAAACCTGATCACTGCACCCTGCTTATCCCAACACTCCTGCTTAACTGAAATGTGCGGGGTTCTTCTTGGTTTGCCCTGTGTTACCAGCGTGTCTGCACTGCAGTGAAATCCTCCGACCACGGAGCACAGGCTCCTCCATCTCCATAGCACAACCTGCCCTTGGGAAACTGACCAGCATTTATCCCTCCTGGCTGTCCAGGTCCCTCAAGCAGCTCTTTCTCCAGACCTCACTGGCATATCTTCCCTGTATGCCCAGTCCCCCAGATCTGGAGGGAAGCTGCCTCCTTCATAGCCAGCCAGCACCTCATTCCTGTGTCCCCACTCCCCAGATCCTGGAATCCAGCCCCTCCCTCCAGGGCCAGCCAGTACTGATTCCAACACAATCCTCACTGCTTGTACGGTCCCCACAACCATACCATGCAGCAGGTTCCTCCAGAACTCCCTAGCTCTCTTCCGTGGAAGAGCGAAGGAGCTGCTCCTGCAGGCCTTGAACTCTGTTTCCAGAGTTTGCGGGATCCGGAGCACAGAGATCGAAGCCTCAGATTTCAGGAATCCCCACTTGTTTTCATAGAGCTTTGTGTGTCCTCCTGAAGCTAATGAGAGACCCCTAGTTTGCATGAAATGCTTTTAAGACAGGTTGGTTTAAAGGGGACCATGGGGCCATCCCAGTGCAGGCTGGCCTTAAAGATTGCCCTCATCATTGGTGGCTACCAGCCAACTCCAGGCTTCATTCCTGGATACGGTGCTTGGCGCAATTTGACTCTGATACCGACACTGAATGGGGGCTGCTGTGATGCAAATCACTGATAATAAGTAATTTTGCCATGAATTTTTCCCTAGAAACAGCTCTTTCGAGTTTTCAAATACCCTGTGTCCGTCACACACACAATACAGATATCTCAGAACACTACACACCTGTTGTGACTCACACATGTGTGTTGTGTCCTCTTGTGTTGGACAGTCTGTGATTTACCTTACAGAGAACTAAAGTGCCTTTCTTTTCTCGGGTTATCCTTTCGTTAGAGGAGACAAAGATAAATGGCATATCTGTGCCTGGAACTCCCTGAAATGGAGATTATAATATTTCTCTAGACCTGGGTCTCTGAAGTGTTGGGAGGGTTTGTGACGGTGCCCCCCATAAGGCTTTATGGAAATATGCTTATGAATGTATATATGACATAACTAGAAATGTTTCATGCTACATGTGCCATGTAACACATCTCTGTAAAGGTTATGATCTACTGAATCTATTAATCCTATTTGTATGCATGTGTCATTTTTGTATTCGAAGTTATGGATATTGGCTGCTTACTGGCTTGATTTTTAAGTAGCCTTTGTAAAGCATTTGGTCAGCTTCTTGAGAAAGGAATGGGCAAATTAAGTGCCCAATCAAGAAGCACTTAAGAGACAATGGATCTTGGAAGGCTCCAATCCACATAAGAAGTCTACATGAAGACGTTCAAGGTAGCAGATAAGCAATGGCTTCTGCCTGTAAAAACTGAGTTATGCATGGATATGTGACTCCAAAATGAGTCATGCATGGATATGCGACTCCAAAACTCCATCTTGGAGCTGGACTTTGCATTGGAGAGAGGAGGGGGTCTCCACCCACAAGAAAAAGTCTATTTAAAGCCGTGGGAGACCCCTCCATTTTGTCTTCAGCTTGCTCAAGAGACAGCCTCTCCACCCCCAAGGACTCCTGAAAGAAACTGGAACAAAGGACAGAAACTACAAGAGCTGTGAGTGATTGCTGGACCCCGACTAGAAGGAGACTAGTCTGTAAAAGGAAGCTTACTGGAATTTCTCTCAGGGTGAGGTTTTTGTCTGTGTTCAGTTTCCTTACTGTATTAGACATAGACTTGCATGTTCTATTTAATTTTGTTTGGTAATTCACTTTGTTCTGCCAATTAGTACTTCAAACCACTTAAATCCTACTTTCTGTATTTAATAAAATCACTTTTTACTTATTAATTAACCCAGAGTATGTATTAATACCCGGGGCTGGGGGGGGGGGGGGCAAACAGCTGTGCATCTCTCTCTATCAGTGTTATAGAGGGCGAACAATTTAGGAGTTTATCCTGTGTAAGCTTTATACAGGGTAAAACAGATTTATTTGGGGTTTGGATCCCATTGGGAGTTGGGCAACTGAGTATTAAAGACAGGAACACTTCTTAAGCTGCTTTCAGTTTAAGCCTGCAGCTTTGGGGCACGTGGTTCAGACCCTGGGTCTGTGTTGGAGCAGGCTGGCATGTCTGGCTCAGCAAGACAGGGTGCTGGGGTCCCAGGCTGGCAGGGAAAGCAGGGGCAGAAGTAGTCTTGGCACTTCCCAAGTGGGTTTCTGTGATCGAACCCGTCACAGGGTTAATTAGACAATGTCTGAGTAAAATGTAATATACATTCTGTTATTAGAGCAAAGTACTTTGACCTGAAAGAGCTGAGGACAGAGGCTATTCAGAATGGGTCACCCGCTCCCAACGACACAGCACTGTAACGTTATGTCAGTTGCAGGTTTGCTTCCCAAATGCTATTGTATTTCTTTGTGAATGCAGGAAATAGAAGTTAGTTGGGTAACACCCCCAGCAGTTTGCCCACTGGAATAGGGTTTCTAGTCCATTTCTTTGCTGTGCTAAGTAAAACCCCAATTCCCCAGTATTGTGCAGACAGACAGACCCTGGCACCCGTGTGGCACCCCATTGCGTCTTCATTGGGGTCCATGGGGGCACAGGGTTCTGTCCTTTAGAATAACTGCGGATTTGGGGCTTAAAAGTGGGAGCACTTGTACTGTTCAGAGTAGAAATATGGTGCATTTTTTAATAGTGACGGTAATTGACCACAGGAACAATTTACCTCGGGATGTTCTGGATTCTGCATCACTTGCAGGCTTTCAGTCAGGACTGGATCTCTTTCTAAAAGAGATGCTCTCGCTCAAATGGAAGCTACAGGCTTGAGGCAGAAATGATTGGCTGAGGTTCTTTGGCCTGTCCTATTTTCTGCAGCAGGTCGGACTAGATGACCACAATTGTCCCTGGCAGCCTTAACAACTATGACTGTATGAAAACTATGAAGGTCGGCAGTAACGCTTCAGTTACATATTTAATGTGGTTCTGTCAAGGCTGATTCCCCACTCTGGCACTTCAAGTGCAGAAGGTGGGGGCCCGCAAGGATTTTTAAAAATAAATACTTACCACTCCAGGCTTGTATTAAACTCCCAGGTAAAAGTGGAATCTCCTTCCTTTGAAGTTTTTAAGGTCAGGCTTGACAAAGCCCAGGTTGGAATGATTTAGTTGGGGATTGGTCCTGCTTTGAGCAGGGGGAGGGTCTAGATACCTCCTGAGGTCCCTTCCAGCCCTGTTATTCTATGATTGTATGATTCCCAAGGTTACAGCTTTTCTCTGACGTTGGCTTGGGAAACACTGCCACCACCCAAATGGAAAACCCCTTTTTTGAAACCCAGGAAGGCGCACTTGGGAATTCCTTCCTCTGGGGTACCCTGAAGCCCTTTCACACATACCCCTCCAGGGAAGAGCTGAGAAAGAAAACAAAGGAAATTAGCTGTTGCCACCAGCTAATTAAACAGCATATGCATAAACCTCTTGGGACACCAAAAATCCAATCCTGTTCTTTAAAAAGGTAAATTTTATTAAAATCAAAAAGAAAGACATACATCTGGAACTTAGGCTTTTGCTAGATTTTAAAAGAGCAATTCCAAAAATTAAGCACCCAAAATAACTTTCTTGGAGTTCAGCTTAAAGGTTACAAGCATACAAAAGCATCTGGGGTTAGCACAGAGGAGTCCACAAGCCAATAAGAAATAAAAGAAATAACCCTAATCGCGTTTTCCCCCCTTTCCTCATAGGTCAGGTTTTCTAAACCTTTTATCATTTTGGTTGCTCTCCTCTGGTCTCTCTCCAATTTGTTATGTATTTTTTAAAGTGTGGCCCCCACAACTAGACACGGCACTCCAGCTGGGGTCTCACCCGTGCCCAGTAGAATGGAACAATGATCTCCTGGGTCTTACATATGACATATCTCTTAAGACACCCCAGAATGATGTTAAGCTTTTTCAAAATAGCATCCCGTCATTGGCTCATACTCAGTTTCTGATCTACCGTAGCCCTCAGATTCATTTCTGCAGTATTGCCAGCTAGTCAGTCATTCCCCATTACGTATTTGTGCAGTTGATTTATTCTTCCTTGGTGTTGCACTTGGACTTGTCTTTATTGAGTATTATTTTGTTGATCTCAAAAAAGTTCTCCAATTGATCAAGGTGATTTTGAATGTTAATCCTGTCCTGCAAAGTGCTCGTAACCCCGCTCAGCTTGATGTCCTCTGCAAATTTCATAAGCGTACTCTTCACTCAGTTATCCACCTCATTAATGAAAATATTGAATAGTAACGGCCGCAGGACAGACCACTGGAGGCCCCATTAAATACACCCTCCCAGTTTGACCGTGAACATTCATAACTACTGTTTGAGAATGTTTTTTCAACCGTTGTAGAACCCACCTCTTAGTATTTCATCTTCACCACTTTTCTCTCATTTGCTTGTGTGGGACTGTGTCAAAAGCTTTACTAAAATCAAGAGATAGGACATCTATTGCTTCACCCTTCATCTACTACTCATCATTCTGTTCTATTCTAGGCTCTTACACATGGATTGTTTAATGGTCTCTTTGAGTAACTTTCCAGGTATCGAAGTTAGGCTGACTATCTGTAATTCCTCAGGTCCTCTTTCTTCCCTTTCTTAAAGAGAAAGTTTAATGTTAAAAGTGTTTAAGTTTAAAGAGAAATGTTTTCCCTTCTGTAGTCCTCTGGGACCACACCCATCCTCCATGAGTTCCAGAAGATAATCACTACGGGTTCAAAGATTGCTTCAGCTACTTCCTTAAGTATTCTAGGGTGAATGGCGTACAGCCTTGCCAACTTGAATACATCTAACTTATTTAAATATTTTATCTGTTTTTCCCTATTCTGGCTTGTGTTCCTTCCCCCTTCTTGTGAAGCACCTGGTCACAATCAACTCTTTTAGTGAAGACTGAAGTAAAATAGGCATCAACCTCCTCAGCCTTCTTGATGTCATCTGTTATTAGCTCTCCTTCCCTCTTACGTAGCAGACCTACACTTTCCTTTGTCTTACCCTTGCTCCTAATGTATTTATAGAACCTCTTCTTAGTGCCTGGTATGTCCCTTGCTACGTGTAACTTATTATATATCTTAGCATTCCTGGTTTTTTCCCTACATTCTTGGCTTGTTCTTTTCTACTCATCCGTAGCAATTTGTCCCTGTTTCCACTTGATAATGTTCTGGTCACTAAAGAGTGCCTGATGCAGCCGTATTGGCCTCTCAGGAGGCTTCATGTCATTCTTGACTCCAAATTGATAGATTTTTAAGGCTGGAGCATAAGGGCAGCAGAATCAAGTTTGTTGTCAGGCCAAAGAGCTTGAGGGTTTTCAGTCTGATGGAATCTGTACCTTTAATGACCCGGCTTTGGGATTTTGTCCCTGTGGGTTTGTGCACAGGAAGGTGGGAAGGGAGCTGTGGGGTCCTCTTTCATGATCAACACCTCGCTGAAAGCTGTGCAAGGAGCCTGAACTCTATGGGTGTGCCTGGTTGGGAGAAACCTTGGGGCAGCCCCATTGTGTTCTTTCGGGGAAAATTCACCCCATGGCAGAGGGGCTGCAAAGGGACCTGAGCACCATCAACCCTTTAACACAGGACATTGTCAGTCCCTCCTTCTTGGAGTGTACTAAACCGTCAGGGAGTGATTTCTTTGGGTGTTATGGGCTACCTGTCTCATAGAACCAAGAGGGCAAAGGGCGTTACCCACTTTCTAGATGGAACCTGCAGTAAATCAAGGAGGCTAAAGCATTGCATGCCCTGAGTGCTAAATTTTCCAAAGTGACAATTGATTTTGGGTGTCTCAAACCTTAGAGAGACTTTGAAGGGGCCACATTTTTGGAGGGCAGCTGCTCAGCACTTTCTGAAAACCAGGCCCCTTTGAGGCCATCCCGTGTTGGGCACCCATAGTTGCTAGTCACTTTTAACAAGTTGGGCCTTAGTGTCTGGATCTCTGCTGCAATAGGGCAGGGGTTGGGTCTCTTTAATGAGGATGGTGTGTGACTCCTTGTTGGGGGGTTTTCATTGGCCAGTAGCAAAGTCAGGTGACTCACTCTGCTTCCATATTGTGGGAGGAGATAAGGGACATGAACCAGAGGACAACAGTTTAGGTTTGCAGAATGGCAATTTATTACGCACAGGAGCCCTGGTGAGCAGCCCTGCAACGGCTGCTAAGCGGCGGATAGAAGCAGATACTCTGAAGCTGTTGAGATTGTTATGAGCCTGGCTTCCGATGGTGCTTCCAGTGGAGGGGAAATGGAGCCACAGCTGGGTCTGGCAGCATCAGCTCGCTTATATCTCCTCTCTTTCTGGATCTTCTTAGCCAAGGGCGATACCTATACCGGCACGAATGATTTTCCCTTTATGTCTACGAAGAAACCTGCCAGCTCTTTTCCTGAATCTACTCCAGCGGCCCCGTGTGACGATATTAGGCTAGAGAGAAAAGAAGTCAGGGTTAGCATCTCCACACAAAATTGAAACTGGCTCCTGCAGCTCAGGGAATGTTACTTTGTTCCCTCTTGTGTTTCATTTGTTATTAGCAGTGACTAGAGGCCCCAACTTTGAGGAGGGCTGCGGTAGTTGCTGTAACACACGCACAGTGGGCGACAGTCTCTGCCCCAAGGGGATTACAGTCCAGATAGACAGAGGGGTAAAGGGTGAGGGGTGAGAGTGTGACATGCCTGAGGTCACACAGCTGGTCAGTAGCAGAGCAGGAAGTAGAGCCCAGGTCTCCTGAGTCCCAGTCCAGTGCCCTCTCCCCTGGAGCACATGGCCTCTCCAGAACAAAAGAGAGCATCCAACCAGTGTCACTGTGGGCCTAGGTGGCTAGTGGGGGAGAGGAGTAGCCTTCAGGAGTGTTCCCGTTGGACTCTGGACAGGGGGTGACATCGCTCTGTGGCTCTGAGGGAGGGGCAGGAGCTTGCCTGCTGCGGGGACAGTGTGCTAGGGCCGTGCCATTGAAGGCACAGGATTATAGACTCAGCCCTTATCCCCTCGCCCTTTACTGTCTGTAACCCTTACGCCCACTTTGGGTAGGTCCCTGCTGTAGAGCAAGAAGAAAGGGCCATGCCTGGGGCCTTTTGTCTGGTGTGTGGGACCAGGGGCCATTCAGTGTCTGCATCATACAACGTATGTAAATGTCACTGCCAGACAAAGGCAGGTGGTGAGGATCCTCCCCAGAGCCCCCTGCCCTTGCCCCGCTCCCAGGCACCGTCTGGAGCTTTAGGTTTCTTATGTATCCCAGTGAGATCAGAATTTGCTCCCTGCGGTTCTGCTGGCGGCTGTAGGGTTCCATCTCCAGGCCTGTGGGGCAGGAGGCCTTTGCCAGCTCACTGCCAGCAGGTGGAGCTGGACACTTGTTCTGGGAACACTTGTGCAGTGTGAAATACCTGGCCAGGATCTCAGTGAGGGAAACCCTTAACCCTGCCTCAGCCCAGCTGTGAGCAGAGAGGAGGCTGTCTCGGCCACTCACCTCCTCAGATGCCTCCTCGCATTTGATAATGACGGAAGCGGGGTCCTGTTCAGTGGAGAAGAATCCAGAGCAGTCTTTGACCAGCTGTAAGGGAGAGAAAAGAGACCTCAGCATCTTACTGTCAGGGAGCGCTAACGCTCAGGCCTCTTGCATGTGGAGACCTGCTTCTCAGGGTGGTTTGGTCACAAGTTAAAGAGGACGTTGGGAGGCTCAGTCTTCGGCCTGGTTTGGACATCACCCTGGATCAGGACCCCATTGCGAGAGGAACTGTACAAACACAGACCAGAAAGATGATCCCTGCCCTGAGGAGCTTTCAATCTAAGTAGCCTTTGCTCATGTTCAATAGTTCCTTACTTTGCGAGCAGTCACTTTGCGATTCCTTGTGTACTCCAGAAGAGTGAGAGGGGCCCACAGAGAACAGCATATGGGTAAATGTAGACATAGACAAGGAGAGAATGAGCCAAAATCTGTACTCAGTTGAGCCAAGTGAAGCAGGATTTCTGTTAGGGCAGAGCATACCTATAGAACTGGAAGAGTGGACGTGCAGTTAAAGCACTGGGCTGCCATTCAGGAGACCTGGGTGGAATTCCCCACTCTGCCACTGTCCTGGTGTGTCACCCTGAGTGAGTCACATCACCCACCAGTGAGACGGGCATAAGAGCACTCCCTCTCGGCCAGCCTGTCTCTGTCTGGTCTATTTAGATTGTGAACTCTTTGGGGCGGAGCAGGGACTGTCTGAGTTTATGCAGCACGTGGCACCATGCAGCCCTGATCTCATTAGGAACATCAGTGTACCACCAATAATATTTTACACGAACTGCATCCCCTTCTCTGTTTGACTTCAGTGAGGGTTCCCTGGTAGAACGGTGCCCCAGCTGACAACAGCAAACTGGAGATTAAAAACCATCCAGTCCTATAATTAGGGGATGGATGAATGGATGGATGTTGTTTGTGACATTGATGTAAGGATTGGTAAGGAGGCTACTGTGGAAAAGGCACTGTCCCATGGCCCCATTCCTTCATGTCTCTGCTGGAAACACACGTTTTCTGTGAAGCTTCGGGACCTGACAGATGCTATTGGTCAACTTAAGGTACACAGGGAGGTGTCTCCATGCAGCAAGTGATCCTTACCCCATCTTCTTTGAATTCACACTGGCTGATGTCGCGTTTCTCTTTTACTGGACACACTGTCTCTTGAACAGTGAATGTCAGCGGTTGGATAGTTTTTGAAGACACGTCCTAAGAAGAAATTCAATGAAAGAACAAAATAAACATTCACTGTGAGCAACAAGGCACCAGGCTCCACTTTGGCCTTGTAATTATTTTCTATTCTATTACAGTATCGCCCAGAGGCCTAGACTGACATCAGATCCGCATTGTGCTAGGAGCTGTTCAAACACATACACAGATGAGGCCCTTATGCAAAAAGATTCCAGTCTAAGCACAATGTAAGTATTGACTTGTTCTAGTCCAGTGGTTCTCAGATTTATTTGATCACACCCCCCTTCTTTGTATCTATAGTCATTTATCCCTCCCCACTCTCCCACCACTCAAATACATAGACTGCTTCCCAGGGGATCAGAGAGCAGCGGCTGCGGGGTGGGCGTCCAGCTCTGTAGGCAGCGCCCCACCAGCAGCAGTGCAGAATAAGGGTGGGGTGGCAATGTGAAATATCACTTTTCACAGCACACTTAGTGTCCCGTTGCCACTCTTACTTCTGCACTGCTGCTGTAACCCCAGGGCTGACAGCCAGGTCCCCACTGCCCAGTGCTGACAACGGGAGCCCTGCCATTGCCTCCGGGTGAGTGATTGCGGGATGGGGAAAAGAACCCAAGCCTGGGCTGTCTCCTGGTGAGGGATTGGGGGGATGGGAGGGAGAGCCTGGGTGGCAGGATTCTGGCAGTGACTGACTCGGGGCAGCGGCATTCAGGCCGTGACTGTCCCGGGGAGGCGGGGCCTCTGGCTGTCAGCCCCAGAGTGGCAGGACTCCATCTGTTCCCTTTATCCCCTCCCACCACCGCCCGGGTGTGCACGGCCCTTCTGCATGAGCCCAATCCGCCAGGGCTGACAGTATGTATTTGTACAGCACCTAGCACAATGGGGCCATGGTCTTGGCTGGAACCTGTAGATGCTGCTGGGATATAAATAATATATCAATTCGGTCCCTCCAGGAAGAATAGTGCCCAGCGCTTTGTTGCCACTTAATAAATAATGACAATAAGGGATTATCAAATGTCTTTACATTAAATCTGTCTTCTACATACTACTTAATATGAATTCTCTTCGCAAGGAGACCCAGGGAGGCATTTAATTCAAATAATTTTTCCTCTTAAACCTTTTTAAACCTTCCGAACTCCATGCCTTTAATCACCAATAATCAGTATTTATTTGTAAAGGCTCAGAACCCAGACAAACAGAACAAAACAAAACAAGTGTATTACTTTAAGAACACTCAAGAATTGTGAGCCAACTGCATGATTTTTTCAGGGCGGACTCATTCTCTTTGAACACTTATGCTGGCCACCGCCTTTGTGCCAGGTGCTGTACAAACACAGAGTAAGACGATCCCTGCACCGAGTTGCTCAGAGTATAATTCAAATGGAAAACAGGCTCTGCCTGCTGAATCTGAATGAACTGCTGCTCTCAGGCCCTTCCTCTGCAGCAGCACCAGGAAGCTGCTGTGTGGTAATACAGGGAAATAGCTGTCTGGCTGCTACCCGTCCCTGCACATATTTCACTCCCTCTTTATAACCAATTTTGGCCATGCTGCTTTCAGTGACTCAAGTTGGCTGGTTTATAAATTCCCTGTCCTTCCCCTTCCCCTAACCACTGCCTACTTGGATTGTGAGCAGAAACTGTTTTCATAAGTGCCTGGAGGGTACCTAGCCCATAGCCAGCACCACCAGAAATCAGCCCTGGATAATAACAGTAAGGGTGCAAATACCAGACTGTAGGTACAGGAGTCTAGCATCAGAGGCCAGCGATTTCCTATTGACCTGCTCTATGAGCTCAAGTGGCATCAAATTTACACAGGCCACAAAGCGATTCCCCAGGTCACTCACCCAGTCTGGCTGCGGCTCAGCTTCCAGGAGCCGGTAGGCCAGTGTTATATCTGGCTCTTCGTTGTAGAGCTGAACGGCAGCTAAAACCGCATCCTCGTGGGTTGGCAGAGGGGATGATGATGGCGCGGGGGCTGCTGTGACCACTCCGACAATCAGCAGGACTTTCAGGCAGGTCTCCATCCTGTGCCCTGTGGGATTCAGTGAGTGCTGGGTGGGCAGCCCAATCACCCCTGGGGGAAGCCCTTTTATACGCTGCCTCCTCTGTATGGGCTAGTGCCTTATTGGCTGCCTGCTTTGGTCCTCCCTTAACAGGTGACTTTTCCCCATCCATCTGCAGGACGTTTCTATTGGCCACCCTGCTGGAGCAGGCACAGAGGGGAGGTCGGTAAGAGGAAAAGGAGGATTTTTTCAAATAAATTGCTGAAATCGTGTGCACCAATTGCAAAACAACCCATGGTAGTGGGTAGAGGGTATCCAGGGCCCCCTGTATTGGGAAGGGCTGAGCTACGTGTCTTAATTCTGTTGGGCCAGATCCTCGTCTGGTATAGTTGCCATAGCTCCATCGGCTTTCATGGATCTACGCTGATTTACATGAATAGAAGACCTGTCCCCTAAAGTCCAGACAACCAGAGCTTTACCCAACAGCTCTCAGTCCAGAAATCACACAACAAGCATTCCCCTAGAGCCAGTCAGTAGGCCCAGGTCATTGGTTTTGATGGTGCCACCACTAAATCCAAGGGGACTGTACAGTGCATTAACAATGGATAACCACACATCGGACTGCTCCTGACAGGCCAACCTGCTCTTTTGTATCCCTAGCAATGGGGCTCCCCTGTGTCCAATAGGAGGACCCTGTTCCAAAGCCTGAGAGATTTTTCTATCATGAAAAGAAAAGGAGTACTTGTGGCACCTTAGAGACTAACCAATCAAATAAATTGGTTAGTCTCTAAGGTGCCACAAGTACTCCTTTTCTTTTTGCAAATACAGACTAACACGGCTGCTACTCTGAAACCTTCTATTATGAAGTCTTCCTGTGAGTCAGTCTAACTCGTCCCTTCTTAATGTTATCCCATTGCTCCTAGTCATAACCCTAACCCCCTTTCCAAATGTATCCCCCTCTCACGGGGTTAAGTCCTTTGTAGGCTGCTATCCTTTTTTCATTATCCTGTATTTACAGTTGGCCAATTTTCAGTGTACGTGGCTGTGTCCCTACCCAAGAAAAGTTGAATTAATTTTGAGAGTCTGATTTCATGAGAGACTGTCTCAAATGTGTTACTAAAAGCCAGTTATATCCTATCTGCCACTTCCTCTTCATCCACTGGTCCTGCAGTTCTGTCAAGCACCATCAAACTATCAGATCTCTTCTGTGTGATTCGAGCACATTCTCTGTGTCCTCTGAGTGGGGCTCTCACAATACTTTCCCTCCTACATAAAATACTGTCAACAGTGTGGATGGTATTCCTGGCTGAGAAGTCCCCTTTATCAGGATTCTGCTGCGGGATAAGAACAGGAAGTCTCAGGATTCTTTCTTCAGCTCATTTCCTGCACATTCTGGCTGACCGTTTAGCTACAGTTTGGTAATCCAGGCAGGACGGTCGGGGTTTGTAACTGACAATTCCATCCCTCCCTGTGCGGTGTGTGAATTAAAGCTGGTGCTGCGTCACGTGGGGTTGGGCGGCAGTGCGCTCGTACCACTTATTTCTCTATCAGTCAGTTGCTAGAAGTTCTTGAAGTGTCTTATAACACTCCCCTATTAGCTCATCTGATCCTTGTGTCATGATAACATTTAATTTACTTATTATAATTATTGTAAAACCATAATCACAAAATCATATTTTGTCCACCTAAAATTTCCCTCTCAGCCTAGGCAGTGCCTCTTGCATGTGCCCCCCGGGGTACAGCTTGATGCAGAGTTGTACTTGGTCACAGTTTGGATTCTGATGACTGAATTTGGCCATTATTTTGCAAACCCTGTCAACTCCATGTGTGACTTCCAGCAAGTCACTTTATCTGTCTGAGGCTCAGTTCCCCATCTGTGAATAGCGATCCTTACTTTCTCCCACTCTTCCTCCGTATTGCCTGTTTAGATTGAACACTCATAAAGGCAAGGACTCTCCTGTTGTGTCTGTGTACAGCGCTTAGCATAATAGACCTTGATTGGTGTCTGTAGGTGCTAGTGTCCTATGAATAAGAAGACTGAGGTGCATGGCGGTGAAGAATTCAGCTCCTAGTCTTTATCTCCGGGCACTCTATTGAATAGTGGTTGCTCTGAGAGTCCCACTGCAGCTCTGTTGGAAGGTTTAGCACTGCTCAGCCAGGGGCCTGCAAACATTTGCAGTCTCCTTCTTGAGGGTGCATCTGTAACAAGATGTTGCTTTTGTATCTGTCAGATGTCTCCCTGCTTTCTCCTTGCAGCTCTCCGGCACAAACCTGATCACTGCACCCTGCTTATCCCAACACTCCTGCTTAACTGAAATGTGCGGGGTTCTTCTTGGTTTGCCCTGTGTTACCAGCGTGTCTGCACTGCAGTGAAATCCTCCGACCACGGAGCACAGGCTCTTCTGTCTGCAGCACAACCTGCCCTTGGGAAACTGACCAGCATTTATCCCTCCTGGCTGTCCAGGTCCCTCAAGCAGCTCTTTCTCCAGACCTCACTGGCATATCTTCCCTGTATGCCCAGTCCCCCAGATCTGGAGGGAAGCTGCCTCCTTCATAGCCAGCCAGCACCTCATTCCTGTGTCCCCACTCCCCAGATCCTGGAATCCAGCCCCTCCCTCCAGGGCCAGCCAGTATTGATTCCAACACAATCCTCACTGCTCATACGGTCCCCACAACCATGCCATGCAGCAGGTTCCTCCAGAACTCCCTAGCTCTCTTCCGTGGAAGAGCGAAGGAGCTGCCCCTACAGGCCTTGAACTCTGTTTCCAGAGTTTGGGGGATCCGGAGCACAGAGATCGAAGCCTCAGATTTCAGGAAAATTGTTTCCATAGAGTTTTGTGTGTCCTCCTGAAGCCTTCAGCTAATGAGACACCCCTAGTTTGCATGAAGTGCTTTTAAGACAGATTGGTTTAAAGAGGACCGTGGGGCCATCCCAGTGCAGGCTGGCCTTAAAGACTGCCCTCATCAATGGTGGCTACCAGCCAACTCCAGGCTTCATTCCTGGGGACAGTGCTTGGCGCAATGGGACTCTGATACCGGCACTGAATGGGGGCTGCTGTGATGCAAATCACTGATAATAAGCAATTTTGCTATGAATTTTCCCCTAGAAATGGCTCTTCAGAGTTTTCATATACCCTTTGTCCATCACACACACAATACAGATATCTCAGCATAGTACACACCCATAGTGACTTTACACATGTGTGTTGTGTCCTCTTGTGTTGGACAGTCTGTGATTTACCTTACAGAGAACTAAAGCGCCTTTCCTTTCTCGGGGTATGCTTTCGTTAGAGGAGACAAAGATAAATGGCATTTCTGTGCCTGGAACTCCCTGAAATGGAGATTATAATATTTCTCTAGACCCGGGTCTCAGGAGTGTTGGGAGGGTTAATTAGACAATGTCCGAATACGTAAAATGTAATATACATTCTGCTATTAGAGCAAAGTACTACAACCTGAAAGAGCTGAGGACAGAGGCTATTCAGAGTGGGTCTCTCACCCTCACCTACACAGCACCGTAACGTTATGGCAGTTGCCGGTTTGCTTCCCAAATACTATGGTATTTCTTTTGCAAATGCAGGAAATAGAAGTTAGTTGGGTAACACCCCCAGCAGTTTGCCCACTGGAATAGGGTTTCTAGTCCATTTCTTGCTGTGCTAAGTAAAACCCCAATTCCCCAGTATTGTGCAGACAGACAGACCCTGGCACCCGTGTGGCACCCCATTGCGTCTTCATTGGGGTCCATGGGGGCACAGGGTTCTGTCCTTTAGAATAACTGCGGATTTGGGGCTTAAAAGTGGGAGCACTTGTACTGTTCAGAGTAGAAATATGGTGCATTTTATAATAGTGAAGATAATTGGCCACGGGAACAATTTACCTCGGGATGTTCTGGATTCTCCATCACTTGCCGGCTTTCAGTCAGGACGGGATCTCTTTCTAAAAGAGAGGCTCTCGCTCAAATGGAAGTTATGGGCTTGAGGCAGAAATGATTAGCTGAGGTTCTTTGGCCTGTCCTGTGTTCCACAGCAGGTCAGACTAGACGCCCACAATGGTCTCTGGTGGACTTAACAACTATGACTGTATGAAAACTATGAAGGTCGGCAGCAACGGTTCAGTTACATAGTTGATGTGGTTCCAAATTCCTTTCTCAGTGAAAGCTTGGAAGCTCCCTTATCTCTGCCTTTCCTTACAATGGCATCATTGTTAGCATGAGAACCTTCTTCTCTGCAGCTCCTGTCATTTGGACCAAGCATCAGTCTATCAGATGATATTGTATGAAAATTCCAAATCCACTCGGTCCCTGGGCTTTACCAGTGCCTCTCATATGTCAAACTCAATGAGGAGTTTAGTCATATAATGACAAGCGAGTGTTGCCCAGAAGTGTGTCTAGCAGTCTAAAATGTGTGCACAAAGTTGTCAGTCTGTCCTCCACCACACACCCACACTCTCTCTCTCTCTCTGTACGCAGTCTCCTAAGGCAGACATGCCATGACACACAATGGAGAAAATCATACCCTACCTATGGGATAAATTCCTTGCTGGTAACAGTGCCTCTTGATCTATAGAATTTAATGGAGTTATGCCTTTTACCATCTGGTGAAGTTCCCATTGATTATAACCTGGGTGCCCAGAGATGCAGGTACATTTGTACCAAAAGGATCCCTAGCACAGTGGGTACAGTGAGATATCTCCCTGATGGTGGGTTTCCCTGACAGAGAGCCACAAGGACTATTGCCCTCTGGACACTGAAAGCCGTACACTCTTGTGAATGTGGGGTGTGCAGCCTATCCCCATGATCTCAGCTGATTTGAGTTCCCATATCTGCTACTCCTGGCATATTTGCCAACAGGTATTTCCTGCAAAAGGAAGCAACAGCTTTTGGGAAAACCCAAGTGCACAAACAATAGATCCCCCAAGGTCAGAGTAACAATCGGGGGTGTCCTAGTGGGGTGACATGATGGCCCTTCCCAGCACTGGATGGGGAGAGGTGGCATGATCCTGTTGGTGGGTCACTTTGGCTACGGCAGCCATCACATTCACTCCTTGGCAGCAGACAAGCAGCTGAGGGAGAAGAACTGGGTGTGACAGCTACTGCAACCCCCTGCAGGATCTTTGGGGACCAATGCATTAAACCTAGGAATGGCTTCAGTGTTTGTGTCCTACTCCCTGGGGGAGGGGTACCAGACCTCCTCCCGGAACTACAAACATCAGGGGAGGGGGTGATTAAGGCGAGTCACTAAAACTGAACCATTCTAGAAAGGGATCTGCCTCTGGAGAGATTTCAATATATTGGTTCAAAACTGGGGTTTCCAGAGACAATCAGAGAACGGGCTTTTGGTATAAAAGGCTGCGTTTAAACTGACATGGATTCTGATCCAGCAATCTGACAGGATCTTCTAGTGACAGAGGATGTGGAAAAAGCTAATGTACTCAATGCTTTTTTTGCCTCTGTTTTCACTAACAAGGTCAGCTCCCAGACTGCTGCGCTGGGCATCACAAAATGGGGAAGAGATGGCCAGCCCTCTGTGGAGATAGAGGTGGTTAGGGACTATTTAGAAAAGCTGGACATGCACAAGTCCATGGGGCCGGACGAGTTGCATCCGAGAGTACTGAAGGAATTGGCGGCTGTGATTGCAGAGCCATTGGCCATTATCTTTGAAAACTCATGGCGAACCGGGGAAGTCCCGGATGACTGGAAAAAGGCTAATGTAGTGCCAATCTTTAAAAAAGGGAAGAAGGAGGATCCTAGGAACTACAGGCCAGTCAGCCTCACCTCAGTCCCTGGAAAAATCATGGAGCAGGTCCTCAAAGAATCAATCCTGAAGTACTTGCATGAGAGGAAAGTGATCAGGAACAGTCAGCATGGATTCACCAAGGGAAGGTCATGCCTGACTAATCTAATCGCCTTTTATCATGAGATTACTGGTTCTGTGGATGAAGGGAAAGCAGTGGATGTATTGTTTCTTGACTTTAGCAAAGCTTTTGACACGGTCTCCCACAGTATTCTTGTCAGCAAGTTAAGGAAGTATGGGCTGGATGAATGCACTATAAGGTGGGTAGAAAGCTGGCTAGATTGTCGGGCTCAACGGGTAGTGATCAATGGCTCCATGTCTAGTTGGCAGCCGGTGTCAAGTGGAGTGCCCCAGGGGTCGGTCCTGGGGCCGGTTTTGTTCAATATCTTCATAAATGATCTGGAGGATGGTGTGGATTGCACTCTCAGCAAATTTGCGGACGATACTAAACTGGGAGGTGTGGTAGATACGCTGGAGGGGAGGGATAGGATACAGAAGGACCTAGACAAATTGGAGGATTGGGCCAAAAGAAATCTGATGAGGTTCAATAAGGATAAGTGCAGGGTCCTGCACTTAGGACAGAAGAATCCAATGCACCGCTACAGACTAGGGACCGAATGGCTAGGCAGCAGTTCTGCGGAAAAGGACCTAGGGGTGACAGTGGACGAGAAGCTGGATATGAGTCAGCAGTGTGCCCTTGTTGCCAAGAAGGCCAATGGCATTTTGGGATGTATAAGTAGGGGCATAGCGAGCAGATCGAGGGACGTGATCGTCCCCCTCTATTCGACATTGGTGAGGCCTCATCTGGAGTACTGTGTCCAGTTTTGGGCCCCACACTACAAGAAGGATGTGGATAAATTGGAGAGAGTCCAGCGAAGGGCAACAAAAATGATTAGGGGTCTAGAACACATGACTTATGAGGAGAGGCTGAGGGAGCTGGGATTGTTTAGCCTGCATAAGAGAAGAATGAGGGGGGATTTGATAGCTGCTTTCAACTACCTGAAAGGGGGTTCCAAAGAGGATGGATCTAGACTGTTCTCAATGGTAGCAGATGACAGAACGAGGAGTAATGGTCTCAAGTTGCAGTGGGGGAGGTTTAGATTGGATATTAGGAAAAACTTTTTCACTAAGAGGGTGGTGAAACACTGGAATGCGTTGCCTAGGGAGGTGGTGGAATCTCCTTCCTTGGAAGTTTTTAAGGTCAGGCTTGACAAAGCCCTGGCTGGGATGATTTAACTGGGAATTGGTCCTGCTTCGAGCAGGGGGTTGGACTAGATGACCTTCAGGGGTCCCTTCCAACCCTGATATTCTATGATTCTATGATTCTATGATTCTGTCCAAGGGGGGCCCCAACCTTTGCGGAAGTGTTAGAAAGACTTTGGCCCAGTAGGGACCCCATAAGACTGGTGGGTGCTTCCTGGAATGTTTAGTGTGTGCTTAAATTGTGGGTGCCCAGGAATGAGGGTGGAGGTGGAAGGGTATCAAAAGAGCAGTTAATGCTGAAACTATTCCAGATCTTAACTATCCTTATAGTTAGAAAGTATTTCCTAATAATTAGTATTTCCTAATAATAATAACCTAACTCTCCCTAGCTGTGGATAAAGCCCATTGCTTCGTGTCCTACCTTCAGTCTCCATGGAGAACCATGGATCCCCACCCTCTTTATAACAGCCCGTCACATATTTGAAGACTGTTATCGGGTCCCCCTCAGTCTTCTTTTCTCAAGCCTAAACATGCCCCGTTTTTCCCCCCTTTCCTCATAGGTCAGGTTTTCTAAACCTTTTATCATTTTGGTTGCTCTCCTCTGGTCTCTCTCCAGTTTGTTATGTATTTTTTAAAGTGTGGCCCCCACAACTAGACACGGCACTCCAGCTGGGGTCTCACCCGTGCCCAGTAGAATGGAACAATGATCTCCTGGGTCTTACATATGGCACTCCTGTTAACACACCCCAGAATGAGATTAACCTTTTTCAAAAGAACATCCTGTCATTGGCTCTATTCAGTTTGTGATCTCCTGTAACCCCAGATCCATTTCTGCAGTATTACCACCTAGCCAGTCATTGTCCATTATGTATTTGGGCATTTGATTTTTCCTTCCTTGGTGTTGTACTTTGCACTTGTCTTTACTGAATATTATTTTGTTGATCTCAGAAAAGTTCTCCAATTGATCAAGGTGATTTTGAATGTTAATCCTGTCCTGCAAAGTGCTTGCAACCCCTCTCAGCTTGGTGTCCTCTGCAGATTTTATAAGCATACTCTCCACTCCATTATCCACCTCATTAATGAAAATATTGAATAGTAATGGACCCAGGACAGATCACTGGAGGATACCATTGAATACACCCTCCCAGTTTGACTATGAACATTCATAACTACTTTTTGAGTAGGTTTTTTTTAACCAGTGTTGCACCCACCCTTTAGTATTTCATCTAGACCACATTCCTCTCATTTGCTTATGCAAAACTCGTGGTGATCAGGGGAGGTCCTGGATAACTGGAAAAAGGCAAACATAGTGCCCATCTTTAAAAAAGGGAAGAAGGAGAATCCGGGGAACTACAGACCAGTCAGCCTCACCTCAGTCACTGGAAAAATCATGGAGCAGGTCCTCAAGGAAACCATTTTGAAGCACTTGGAGGAGAGGAAGGTGATCAGGAACATTCAACATGAATTCACCAAGGGCAAGTCATGCCTGACCAACCTGATTGCCTTCTATGCTGAGATAACTGGCTCTGTGGATATGGGGAAAGCAGTTGACGTGATATATCATGACTTTAGCAAAGCTTTTGATACGGCCTCCCACGGTATTCTTGCCAGCAAGTTAAAAAAGTATGGATTGGATGAATGGATTATAAGGTGGATAGAAAGCTGGCTAGATTGTCAGGCTCAACAGGTAGTGATCAACGGTTTGATGTCTAGTTGGCAGCCAGTATCAAGTGGAGTGTCCCAGGGGTCAGTCCTGGGGCCGGTTCAACATCTTTATTAATGATCTGGATGATGGGATGGATTGCACCCTCAGCGAGTTTGCAGATGACACTAAGCTGGGGGAAGAGGTAGATATGCCGGAGGGTAGGGATAGGGTCCAGAGTGACCTAGACAAATTGGAGGATTCGTCCAAAAGAAATCTGATGAGGTTCAACAAAGACAAGCGCAGAGTCCTGCACGTAGGATGGAAGAATCCCATGCACCTCTACAGGCTGGGGACCGACTGGCTAAGCAGCAGTTCTGCAGAAAAGGACCTGGGGATTACAGTGGATGAGAAGCTAGATATGAGTCAACAGTGTGCCCTTGTTGCCAAGAAGGCTAACAGCATAGTGGGCTGCATTAGTAGGAGCATTGCCAGCAGATCGAGGGACGTGATTATTCCCCTCTATTTGGGACTGGTGAGGCCACATCTGGAATATTGCGTCTACACTCCAGAAAGGATGTGGACAAATTGGAAAGAGTCCAGCAGAGGGCAACGAAAATGATTAGGGGGTTGGGGCACATGACTTATGAGGAGAGGCTGAGGGAACTGGGCTTGTTTAGTCTGCAGAAGAGTGAGGGGGGATTTGATAGCAGCTTTCAACTACCTGAAGGGGGGTTCCAAAGAGGATGGAGCTCGGCTGTTCTGAGTGGTGGCAGATGACAGAACAAGGAGCAATGGTCTCAAGTTGCAGTGGGTGAAGCACTGGAATGGGTTGCCCAGGGAGGTGGTGAAATCTCCATCCTTAGAGGTTTTTAAGGCCTGGCTTGACAAAGCCCTGGCTGGGATGATTTAGGTGGGGTCCTGCTTTGAGCAGGGGGTTGGACTCGACCTCCTGAGGTCTCTTTCAACCCTAATCTTCTATGATTCTATGAAATGTCATGTGGGACTGTGTCAAAAGCTTTACTAAAATCAAGATATAGCACATCTACTGCTTCACCTCACACGCTGGCCAATAGCCTGACAAAAAAAGAAATTAAGTTGATTTGGCATGATTAGTTCTTGACAAATCCATTTTGTCTACTACTCATCATGCTGTTCTACTCTAGGCGCTTACACATGGATTGTTTAATGGTCTGTTTGAGTAACTTTCCAGGTATTGAAGTTAGGCTGACTGTCTGTAATTCCCTTTGTTCCCTTTTTTTAAAGAGAGGTACCATGTTTTCCCTTCTGTAGTCCTCTGGGACCCCACATACCCTCCATGAGTTCTGGAAGATAATTGCTACTGGTACAAAGATTGCTTCAGATAGTTTATTAAGTACCCTAGGGTGAATGGCATCCGTCCTTGACAACTTGAATACATCTAACTTATTTAAATATTCTTTAATCTGTTTTCCCTATTCTGGCTTGTGTTCCTTCCCCCTTCTTGATAAGCATCTCGTCACAATCAACACTTTTAGTGAAGACCGAAGTAAAATAAGCATCAAAATCCTCAGTCTTTTTGGTGTTGTCTATTATTAGCTCTCCTTCCCTCTTAAATAGCAGACCTGCACTTTCCTTCATCTTACTTTGCTCCTAGTGGGTTTATAGAACCTCTTCTTATTGCCTTGTATGTCCCTTGCTAGGTGTGACTTATTTTGTGTCTTAGCCTTCCTGGTTCTCTCCCTACATACTTGGGTTGTTCTTTTCTACTCATCCTTAGCAATTTGTCCATGATTCCACTTTATGATTTTCAGGTCTCTAGAGAGCACCTGATACAGCCATATTGGCCTCTTGTCACAGACTCAAAGGACTCATGCTCTCTCTCGGCTCTGTACGGTCCCTGGGAGGAACCCCCTTCAGTGTGACAGCCCTTCTCAGGGGTCCACTCTCCCTCGGCGGTTAAGCCATAGGCCCCTCCGCCTCCTGGAACTGCACCTCTCTGAGCTCTCAGCTCGCCTGTCTCTTGCCGTGGGCCCCCTCAGGGAGTCCACTCGCTCTGGACCTCGGGGCCTCCACACCCAGAGGGAATAATGCAACCCTGATCTCTAGACCGGAGTGACTCTTAGCCAGCATAAAACAGAAGGGTTTATTGAACATCTGAACACAGCATAGGAAACTCTCAGGGCCTCAGGCCTAGCATCCTTCAGCACAGTACATCTAGGTCTCTCCGGTCTCCAGGTGGGCTCTGGCTGCTCTCTCCTCCGAGCCCAGAACCCCCTCCTTCCAGCTGGGCATCCGATATCACCGTCCCCCAAGTCCCACCTCTGTCCTTTGTCTTCTGTCCCAGGTAAACAGGCCGCCTGGGCCTCCTCTTCTCTCAACCTCTCCTCTCATCCATCCTTTGTTTCCCCTCTGGCTGGAACCGGCTGGTCAGGTCACTGGGGACCTCTCTCCACGGTCCATTGTCCTCCCACTGGCCAGAACCGGCTGTGACTCCCAAGCTGGGCCTCCCGGTAACCAGGTCACCAGTCGCTGGGGTACCCATTCTCCAGGCCATTTGCTGGCCCTCTGTAACAACAAACTCCCTCTCCCACCACCACCTTGTTAAACCAGAAACACCCAGGGAAACTGAGTCTCACTCCCCTCTGCATGCAAACCATTGAAAACAACAGGAACCCCCCTTGCTTCATCACATCTCTTCCCCACCCCTTTGAGTCTGAACTGAGTGGGGTCACTTAGCCAGTCACCTGGGGAAGTTCAGGGCCCCCGCCTCATGGTAAAGCATCGGCTATAACATTGGCACTCCCCTTCACATGGGCCATAACCCTGGAGGAGCAGGCTCCATCTCAGGAGCTTGGCATTAATCCCTTTTATTTGGTGAAGCCACGTCAGGGGCGAATGGTCAGTATGCACAGTAAAGCGCTGCCCAAAGAGATACGGCTGCAGCTTTTTAGCGGCCAGCACCGTGGCCAGGCATTCCTTCTCTATGGCCGTTAACCCAATTAAGACCCTTGGTGGCTGAAGCCGGGGCCTGTGTGTGCTATTTCAACCCATTCCCTTAGGGCCCCCTGAGGCCAATATTTTGCCATCTTGTGGTGGATGAATGAAAATCCCAGTTTCTAAAGCATTACATGCCCTGAGTCCTACATTTTCCAAAGTGACCATTGATTTTGGGTGTCTCCAAATTTAGAGAGATCTTGAAGGGGCCACATTTTCAGAGGGCAGCTGCTCAGCACTTTCTGAAAACCAGGCCCCTTTGAGGACATCCTGTGTTGGGCACCCAAAATTGCTAGTCACTTTTAACAAGTTGGGCCTTAGTGTCTGGATCTCTGTGGCAATTGGGCAGCGGATGGATCTCTTTAAGGAGGATGGCATGTGACTCTTACTCCGGGTCTTTCATTGGCCTGTTGCACAGTCTGGTGACTCACTCTGGTTCACGTCTCTAATCTCCTCCCACAATATGGAAGCAGAGGACTACAGTATAGGTTTGCAGAATGGCAATTTATTATGCAAAGGGGCCCTGGTGAGCAGCACTGAAAGAGTGGATAAGTGGTAGGTCGAAGCAGATGCTTTGAAGTTGTTCAGATTGTAATAAGCCTGGCTACCAGTGGGGCTTCCAGTGTAGGAGAAATGGAGGCACAGATGGATCTTCTCTATTTCTGGATCTTGTTAGCCAATCATTTTGAGAGTAGCAGTAAGGATGTTCAAACCATGCTGACGAAAAAATTTGCCAGCTCCTCTCCAGAATCTTTTCCAGCGGCCCCGTGTGACGATATTAGGCTAGAGAGAAAAGAAGTCAGGGTTAGCATCTCCACGCAGACTGAAACTGGCTCCTGCAGCTCAGGGAATGTTACTTTGTTCTCTCTTGTGTTTCATTTGTTATTAGCAGTGACTAGAGGCCCCAACTTTGAGGAGGGCTGCGGTAGTTGCTGTAACACACGCACAGTGGGCGACAGTCTCTGCCCCAAGGGGATTACAGTCCAGATAGACAGAGGGGTAAAGGGTGAGGGGTGAGAGTGTGACATGCCTGAGGTCACACAGCTGGTCAGTAGCAGAGCAGGAAGTAGAGCCCAGGTCTCCTGAGTCCCAGTCCAGTGCCCTCTCCCCTGGAGCACATGGCCTCTCCAGAACAAAAGAGAGCATCCAACCAGTGTCACTGTGGGCCTAGGTGGCTAGTGGGAGAGAGGAGTAGCCTTCAGGAGCGAGTGTTGCTGCTGGACTCTGGACAGAGGGTGACATTGCTCTGTGGCTCTGAGGGAGGGGAAGGAGCTTGCCTGCTGGAGGGACAGTGTGCTAGGGCCGTGCCATTTAAGGTGCAGGATTATAAGCAGCCCTTATCCCCTCCCGCTTTGCTGTCTGGAACCCTTACAGCCACCTTGGGCAGGTCCCTGCTCTAGGGTAAGAAGGAAGGGCCATGCTGGGGCCTTTGCCTGGTGTGTGGGACCAGGGGCCATTCAGTGTCTGCATCATTCAACGTTTGTAAATGCTGCTGCCAGACAAAGGCAGGTGGTGAGGAGCCTCCCCAGACCGCCCTGCCCTTGCCCCGCTCCCAGGCACCGTCTGGAGCTTTAGGTTTCTTATGTATTCCATTGAGATTAGAATTTGCTCCCAGCGGTTCTGCTGGCAACTGTAGGGATCCACCTCCAGGCTCATGGGGCAGGAGGCCTTTGCCAACTCAATGCCAGCAGATGAGCTGGACACTTGTGCAGTGCGAAATACCTGGCCAGGATCTCAGTGAGGGAAACCCGTAACCCTGCCTCAGTCCAGCCGTGAGCAGAGAGGAGGCCCTCTCGGTTACCCACCTCCTCAGACGCCTCCTCACATTTGATAATGACGGAAGGGGGGTCCTTTTCAGTGGAGAAGAATCCAGAGCAGTCTTTGACCAGCTGCAAGGGAGAGAAAAGAGACCTCAGCATCTGCCTGTCAGGGAGTGATAACGCTCAGACCACTCGCATGTGGAGACCTGCTTCCCAGGGTGGGTTGATCACAAGTTCAGCAGGAGGTTGGGAGGCTCGACCTTGGGCCTGGTTTGGGCATCACAGTGGATCAGGACCCCATTGTGCTAGGGAAAGTACAAAACACAGACCAGAAGGATGATCCCTGCCCCAAGGAGCTCACAATCTATGTAACCCTGGCTCATGTTCAATAGCGCCTTACTTTGCAAGCAGTCACTGTGCAATCTGTGGGATTCCTTGAGTGATGAGTGAGAGGGGCCCACAGAGAACGGCATATGGGTAAATGTAGATATAAACAAGGAGAGAATGAGTCAAAATCTATACTCAGTTGAGCCAAGTGAGGCTGGATTGCTGTTAAGGCAGAGCATGCTTATGGAACTAGAAGCAGGGTCTTGCAGTTACAGCGATGGGCACAGATTCAGGACACCTGGGTTGAATTCTCTACTGTGCCTCTGTCCTGGTGTGTGACCTTGGGTCGCATCACCCACCAGTGAGACGGGGATAAGAGCACTCCCCCTCGGCCAGCCTCTCTCTGTCTGGTCTATTTAGATTGTGAACTGTTTGGGGCAGGGACTGTCTGTGTCTGTGCAGCACCTGACACCATGGGGCCCTGATCTCATTAGGGATGTCAAAGTGCTAGTGTACCACGAATAATATTAGACACGAGCTGCATCCCCTTCACCTTTGGACTTCAGTGAGGGTTCCCCGGTAGAACGGTGCCCCAGCTGACAACAGCAAACCAGAGATTAAAAACCACGTAGTCCTATAATTAGGGGTTGGATGAATGAATGTATGTCATCTGTGACCTTGATGGAAGGATCAGTAATAGGATACAGCGGAAGAGGCACTGTACTGTAGCACCCTTCCTTCCTTTATGTCTCTGCTTGAAGCATATATTTTCTACGAGGCTTGGGGATCTGAGAGATGCTGTTGAGCATCTGTGTGGTCAGTGAGATAGAAGAGCAGAGGGAGGGGTCTCCATGCAGGGAGTGATCCTTACCCCGTCTTCTTTGAATTCACACTGGTTGATGTCACGTTTCTCTGATACCGGGCACACTGTCTCTTTCACAGTAAATCTCAGCGTTTGGATAGTTTTAGAAGACATGTCCTAAGAAGTTCAATGAATAAGGAAAATTAACATTCACAGTGAGCAACAAGGAACTTTGGCCTTGTAAATATTTTTCTTTTATGTTACAGTATTGCCCAGAAACCCAGATTGGCATTAGATCCACATTGTGCTGGGCGCTGTTCACACACACACACACACACACACACACAAGGCCCTTGCCCTAAAGAGAATGTAAATATTGACTTGTTCTATTCTACTGAACTAAACAGTTATTAATAATCGTTCTCAGCAGTAGTCTAGGGCCTTGAATTTTTCAAATGCTGTTCAAATATAAATCCAGGAATGCTTCTGGCACCTTAGAGACTAACCAATTTATTTGAGCATAAGCTTAAGCTGTAGCTCACGAAAGCTTATGCTCAAATAAATTGGTTAGTCTCTAAGGTGCCACAAGTACTCCTTTTCTTTTTGCGAATACAGGCTAACACGGCTGTTACTCTAAATCCAGGAATGTAACTTCATATGCTGCGGCCTAACTCTGATGTAAGCTCCTTTGTCTTAAATGGAGCTGATTTGCATCAGATGAGGGTCTGGCCCATGTTTCTACAGCATGAACAAATAATTAGTATCTTGCAATTCTCTTTATCCCTCCCCCTTTCCTCTCCTGTTCCCTGCCCTTCTCTTAGAAAATCCAGTCACTGAATGTTTCTGCATGTGTTTTAATTGCTGAAAGTGCGATTCTGGTCTGAAATGACATTGTTCAAGTGAACTCCTGGTATTCCAGGTCTTATTGCCTCACTGTAATTTCTATATGTAGATTCCTGTCTTGCAGGAGTTACTTGTGTGTGCAAGTGTTTGCAGAATCGGACCCCCAGTGTCCTCCTTTTGGGCTTGATCATGAAACACTCTGAGCACTCCTGTGTGGTGCTGAGCACCCTCAACTTCCACTGACCTCACTGCGAGCAGAGGGTGCTCAGTAGCTCACGGGATCAAGCCTTTCATTAAAAATATGGTTATTTCCCTAACTGTCAGTCTTGCCAATTGAATGTTTGCTCAAGCCTTGCTTTTGCTTTTCATGCCTCATCACGGGAGCCCAAGAAACAAGGTGCTGTTGATAATGTATGAGAAGGAACAAAATCCAGCTCCCGCTCTGCAGACCCAGCTGGAGTACAAAGGAGTGAGCATTTCTGTTAGCCATGGGCCACGATTTTAGAACATGGCTGGTGAGTTTGTGTGCCTCACAATTGGGTGCCTTATTTGAAGGGGTCTGACTCTCAGAGTGCGGGTGCTGAGAACGTTCTGGAAATCAGACCCTTCTGAGGTGTTTCAAGTTGGGCACCTGAAATCACTTGTTACTTACAAAACTCTTGGCCCATAGCCGACAGTTCTGACTGTGAAAACGCAGAGGGAGCCACTGTGCTGAACAAGGGGATGCCATTTTAGGCACTCCCACTTTTCAGAGCAAGGGCAGCATTTTAAAACGAATACAAACTTGTACTGAAGATAAATGGTAACTCTGACAACTTTTGCGGTCAACATAGGTGTCAGTGAACAGGGCATTAATGAAAAATTACATACATTAGAACATAGGATAGTGTATGCTTATTTTGATTGCAAGGTATTGCTCTGTGCCTCAGTTTCCCCCTCTAAAATGAGGATAATAATATGTCCTTTCTCCGACCCTTTGTCTTATCTGTTTGGATTGTAAAGTTCTTCTAGGCAGGAACTGTATCTTACTATGTATTTGTACAGCACCTAGCACAATGGAGCTGTGGTCTTCGCTTGAACCTCTAGATGCTGCTGGGATATAAATATATCAATTAGGTCCCTCTGGGAAGAATAGTGCCCAGTGCTTTGTTACCACTTAATAAATAATGACAATAAGGGATTAACAAATGTCTTTACATTAAATCTGTCTTCTCCATATTACTAAATTTGAATTCTCTTCGCAAGGAGACCCAGGGAGGGCACTGAATTCAAATGGTCTTTTCCTAAAGTTTTTTAAGCTTTCTAAGAGCCATATCTTTTAATGACCAATAATCAGTATTTATTTGTAAAGTTACAGAACCCAGACAGCAAAAAAAAAAAAAAAAACAACCCCACTAGAACTGCACTGGTATCTCTATTAAATCGTGATTTTTAAGCCAATTGCATGATTTTTTCAGGGCGGACGCATTCTCTTTGAACACTTATGGCTGGCCACCGCCTTTGTGCCAGGCGCTGTACAAACACAGAGTAAGACGGTCCCTGCCCCGAGTTTCTCAGAGTATAATTCAAATGGAAAACGTGCTCTGCCTGCTGAATCTGAACGAACTGCTGCTCTCAGGCCCTTCCTCTGCAGTGAGACCAGGAAGCTGCTGTGTGATAATACATGGAAATAGCTGTCTGGCTGCTACCCATCCCTGCACATATTTCACTCCCTCTTTATAACCAATTTTGGCCATGCTGCTTTCAGTGACTCGAGTTGGCTGGTCTATAAATTCCCTGTCGTTCCCCTTCCCCTAACCACTGCCTACTTGGATTGTGAGCAGAAACTGTCTTTCTTGGCACAGCCAGAAATCAGCCCTGGATAATAACAGTAAGGGTGCAAATACCAAAGTGTAGGTACAGGAGCCTAGCATTACAGGGCTGCGATTCCCATTGACTCGCCCTATGAGTTTAAGCATCATCTAATAGGCCAAAAAGTGATTCCCCAGATCACTCACCCAGTCTGGCTGCGGCTCAGCTTCCAGGAGCCGATAGGCCAGTGTTATATCTGGCTCTTGGTTGTAGAGCTGAACTGCAGCTAAAACCGCATCCTTGTGGGTTGGCAGAGGGGATGATGATGGCGCGGGGGCTGCTGTGACCACCCCGACAATCAGCAGGACTTTCAGGCAGGTCTCCATCCTGTGCGCTGTGGGATTCAGTGAGAGCTGGGTCGGCAACCCTGTCCCTCCCGGGGAAAGCCCTTTTATACGCTGCCTCCTCCGTGTGGGCTAGTGCCTCATTGGCTGACTGCTTCATCCTCCCTTAACAGGTGACTTTTTTCCCTCCATCTGCAGGATGTTTCCATTGGCCACCCTGCTGGGGCGGGCACAGAGGGAGGTTGGTCAGGAGAAAAGGAGGATTTTTTCAAATAAATTGCTGAAATCGTGTGCACCAATGGCTAAACAGCCGATAGCTGGGGGGTGGCCAGGGGCCTCTGTACTGGGAAAGGCCAAGGTACCTGTACCTGTCTTGGTGTGAGTCAGCATAGATCCATGAAAGCCAATGGAGCTAGGGCAACTTATACCAGCTGAGGATCTGTTGGGCCAGAACCTCAGCTGCTATAAGTTGCCATTGCTCTATCTATGCTGACTTATATCAAGAAAACACCTCTCCCCTAAAGTCCAGACAACCAGAGCTTTACCTGTCAGCTCTCAGTCCAGAAATCACACAACAAGCATTCCCCTAGAGCCAGTCAGTAGGCCCAGGTCATTGTTTTTGATGGTGCCACCACTAAATCCAAGGGGACTGTACAGTGTATCAACAATGGATAACCACACACCAGACTGCTCCTCACTGGCGAACTTGCTCTTTTGTATCCCTAGCAATGCGGCTCCCCCGTATCCAATAGGAGGCCCCTGTTCCAAAGCTGGAGACATCTCACCATCATGAAGTCTTCCTATGAGTCATCCGAACCCATTCCTTCTTAATGTTATCCCATTGCTCCTAGTCATACCCCTAGCCCCCTTTCCAAATGGATCCCCGTCTCTTTGGGTTAACTCTTTTGTAGGCTGCTACCGCTTTTTCCTTATTCTGTATATACATTGGCCAATTTTCAGTGCATGTGGCTGTGTCCCTACCGAAGCCAATTTCAATTAATTTTGAGAATCAGATTTCATGAGAGACTGTTTCAAACGTGTTGCCAAGAGCCAGTTATATCCCATCAATCACTTCCTCTTTATCCACTGGTCCTGCAGTTCTGTCAAGCACAGCAATCAAACTGTCAGATTCTTTTTATGTGATTAGAGCATGTTCTCTGTGTCCTCTGAGTGGGGCTCTCACAATACTTTCCCTCGTACACAAAATACAGTAAACAGTGTGGACGGTATTCCTGGCTGTGAAGTCCCCTTCATCAGGATTCTGCTGCAGGATAAGACCAGGAAGTCTCAGAATTCTTTCTTCAGCTCATTTCTTGCACATTCTGGCTTACCGTTTAGCTACAGTTTGGTAATCCAGGCAGGACGGACGGGGTTTGTAACTGACAATTCCATCCCTCCCTGTGCGGTATGTGAACTAAGTTATTGGGCAACAAAATGGCAAATTAAATTTAATGTGGATAAATGTAAAGTAATGCACATTGGAAAAGATAACCCCAACTATACATACAATATGATGGGGGCTAATTTAGCTACAACTAATCAGGAAACAGATCTTGGAGTCATCGTGGATAGTTCTCTGAAGACGTCCACGCATTGTGCAGCGGCAGTCAAAAAAGCAACCGGGATGTTAGGAATCATTAAAAAGTGATAGAGAATAAGATGGAGAATATCTTATTGCCCTTATATAAATCCATGGTACGCCCACATCTTGAATACTGCATGCAGATGTGGTCTCCTCATCTCAAAAAAGATATACTGGCATTAGAAAAGGTTCAGAGAAGGGCAACTAAAATGATTAGGGGGTTGGAACGGGTCCCATATGAGGAGAGATTAAAGAGGCTAGGACTTTTCATCTTGGAAAAGAGGAGACTAAGGGGGGCTATGATAGAGGTCTATAAAATCATGAGTGATGTGGAGAAAGTGAATAAGGAAAGTTATTTACTCGTTCCCATAATATAAGAACTAGGGGTCACCAAATGACATTAATGGGTAGCAGGTTTAAAACAAATAAAAGGAAGTTCTTCTTCACTCAACGCAGAGTCAACCTGTGGAACTCCTTGCCTGAGGAGGTTGTGAAGGCTAGGACTATAACAGGATGTGGCGGGTTTTGTACCTCGTCTGCCTCTTTGATTCTGGGGTGGGGCAAGGTTAACCCCACCTCCCAGCTTCTACGCCAGTTCTACAACCTCCCTGGTAGTCAGGGCTGTATGGCCCAATGGCCAGAGTCCCTCTAAATCTTCTTCCCCTGGTGAGATAGTGCGGCCTAGCGGCTAGAGTCCCTATAGTGTGCTCCCAAAGCAGTGTGGCCCAATGGCCAGAGTCTCCCAAAATTTCTCTTCCTTTGGTGGGATAGCATGGCCTAGCGGCCGGAGTCTCTATAGTGCGCTCCTAAAGCGGTGTGGCCTGAGGGCCAGAGTCCCTCTCAGTCCCCTTCCCCTCGTAGGATAGTGCAGCCCAGCAGCCGGAGTTCATCTATCTCCTTTGAGGTTAGAGAGGGGTTGGTGAATTATGTCATCACAAAAAAAGGCAGGGGGGCTTAGAGACCTCCGGTAGGGGAGCCTGGGCCCACCCACCTTCACTGGGCTCCAACCCAGGGCCCTGTCACTGACGGCGTGATCCTCCCCCGGTCAGCGGGGAATTCTACCGCAACACACTGCCCTCAGAGTGGTGGGAGATACCACTCCCTTCCCTTTCCTGGGTCACTTCCGACCAGTTCTCCTGATGTAGCAGTCCCTGTGGCATCAGGGTCTTCAGGTTCCTCAGCCCCTGGGACTCCCTGGGGTTCCCACAGCTGCCAGTCTCTGGTCACACTTCCTGGCCCCTCGGCTCCCTCCTGTACGAGTCGCCCCTGCTCCTGGGCTGGAGCCTCCACTGGGTGTCTTCCTACCTCAGCTGCCAGCCCTGACTGAGCAGCTCTGCAGGCTTTTATACTTGACTCTCTGTTGGAGCATGCCCAGCAGAGCCTCAGGTGCGTGGCTTCCTCTGCCAGCAGGGAAGCGTTGACCCTCTCATTCCCAGTGCGGGGCCAGTCCGCCCTGTCACACAGGTTTTAAAGGAGAACTGGATAAATTCATGGATAAATCCATTAATGGCTATCAGTCAGTATGTGTAAGGAATGGTGTCCCTAGCCTCTGACTGTCAGAGGGTGGAGATGGATGGCAGGAGAGAGATCACTAGATCATTAACTGTTAGGTTCACTCCCTCTGGGGCAGCTGGCATGGGCCTCTGTTGGTAGACAGGATACTGGGCTGGATACTAGGCCGGATGGACCTTTGGTCTGACCCAGTATGGCCGTTCTTATGTGAATTAAAGCTGGTGCTGCGTCACGTGGGGTTGGGCGGCAGTGCGCTCGTACCACTTACTTCTCTATCAGTCAGTTGCTGAAATGCTAGAAATTCTTGATGTGTCCTATAATACTCCCCTGTTAACTTGACTGATCCTTGAGTCTTATTACGTATTATTATTACTTATTATTGTAACACCTTAATCACAAAATCATGTTTTGCCCCGCCGAATTTTCCCCCTCAGCCTAAGGAGTGCTTCTTGCATGTGCTCTCCTGGGGTTTAGGTTCAATGCAGAATTGTATTTGATCCAAAGTTTAGATGTTGATGATTGAATCTGGCCAATAGTTTACAAAGTCTGTCAACTCCATGTGTGACTTTTGGCAAGTTACTTTATCTCGATGGGCCTCAGCTCCCCCTCTGTGAATAGCGATCCTTTCTTTCTCCCACTCTTCCTCCGTGTGGCCTGTTTAGATTGAATGCTCATAAGGGCAAGGACTCTCCTGTCCTATGTCTGCGTACAGCGCTTAGCATAACAGACCTTGGTTGGTATATGCAGGTGCTAGTGTCCTGTGAAATAAGACTGAGGTGCATGGCGGTGAAGAATTCAGTCACCAGTCTTCAGTTTCTGGCGCTCTGTTGAATAGTGGTTGCTCCGAGAGTCCCACTGCAGCTCTGTTGCAGCCCTAAGGTTTAGCAGTGCTCAGCCAAGGGGCCTGCAAATGTAACCCAGGCACCTCCTGGGTGCCACTAGATGGGACAGAACACCACACCCAGGAGGTGTGTTTGTTACACAAACATTTGCAGTCTCATTCTTGCAGGTGCATCTGTAACAAGATGTTGCTTTTGTATCTGTCAGATGTCTCCCTGCTTTCTCCTTGCTGCTCTCCAGCACAAACTGGATCACTGACCCCTGTTTATCACAAGACTCCTGCTTAATTGAAATCTTGGTTTGTCCTGTGGAGCACAGACCCCTCCCTTTGCAGCACAACCTGGCCTTGGGAAACTGACCAGCATTTATCCCTCATGGCTGTCCGGGTCCCTCAAGAAGCCTCTTTCTCCAGACCTCACTGGCATATCTTCCCTGTATCCTCAGTCCGACAGATCTGGAGGGCAGCTGCCTTTTACATTACCAGCCAGTGCATCTTCCCTGTGTCCCCACTCCGCAGATCCTGGAATCCAGCCTCTCCCTCCAGGGCTAACCAGTATTGATTCCAACACAATCCTCGCTGCTCATACGGTCCCCACAACGGTGCCAAGCAGCAGGCTCCTCCACAGCTCCCCAGCTCTCTTCCTTGGAAGAGCGAGGGAGCTGCCCCAACAGGCCTTGAACTCTGTTTCCAAAGTTTGGAGGATCTGGAGCACAGAGATGGAAGCCTCGGATTTCAAGAATCCCCACTTGTTTTCCACAGAGCTTTGTGTGTCCTCCTGAAGCCTTCAGCTAATGAGAGACCCCTCATGTTTGCATGAAGTGCTTTTAAGACAGGTTGGTTTAAAGGGGACCATGGGGCCATCCCAGTGCAGGCTGGTCTTAAAGGCTGCTCACATCGATGCTGGCTACCAGCCAAGTCCAGGCTTCGTTCCTGGGTACGGTGCTTGGCGCAATGAGACTCTGATACCAGCACTGAACAGGGGCTGCTGTGATGCAAATCACCGATAATAAATAATTTTGCTGTGAATTTTTCCCTAGAAATGGCTCTTTGGATTTTTCAGATACCCTGTGCCCGTCACATACACAGTACACATATATCAGAACACTACACACCCAAGGTGACTTACACGTGTGTGTTGTGTCCTGTTGTGTTGGACAGTCTCTGATTTACCTTACAGAGAACTAAAGCGCCTTTCCTTTCTCGGGTTATGCTTTCGTTAGAGGAGACAAAGATAAATGGCATTTCTGTGCCTGGAACTCCCTGAAATGGAGATTATAATATTTCTCTAGACCCGGGTCTCAGGAGTGTTGGGAGGGTTAATTAGACAATGTCCGAGTACGTAAAATGTAATATACATTCTGCTATTAGAGCAAAGTACTACGACCTGAAAGAGCTGAGGACAGAGGTTATTCAGAATGGGGGGAGGGGTAGCTCAGTGGTTTGAGCATTGGCCTGCTAAACCCAGCATTGTGAGTTCAATCCTTGAGGGGGCTGTTTAGGGATATGGGGCAAAAATCGGTTGGATGATTTAATTGGGGATTGGTCCTGCTTTAAGCAGGGGGTTGGACTAGATCAGTGGTCCCCCACATCTGCCAGCCACCCTGCTGCCAAAATGCCACCGAGAAGCGGCACGAAGCGTCGCCTCCGAAATGCCGCTGAGAAACAGCAATGCTTCTCGGCAGCATTTCAGCAGCGGGGTGCCCTACGGGTGCACAAAAATGCCCTGGCAGGCCCCATGGCACCCGCAGGGACTGCGTTGGGGACCACTGGACTAGATGATCTCCTGAGGTCCCTTCCAACCCTGATATTCTGTGAATCTGTATAGCACTGTGACATTATGTCAGTTGCAGGTTTGCTTCCCAAATGCTATGGTATTTCTTTTGCAAATGCAGGAAATAGAAGTTAGTTGGGTAACACTCCCAGCAGTTTGCTCACTGGAATAGGGTTTCCAGTCCATGTCTTTGCTGTGCTAAATAAAACCCCAATTCCCCAGTATTGTGCAGACAGACAGACCCTGGCACCCGTGTGGCACCCGATGGTTTCCATGGGGTCCATGTGGGCACAGAGGTCTGTCCTTTGGGATGACTGCAGATTTGGGGCCTAAAAGTTGGAGCTCTTGCAATGTTCAGACTAGAAATATGGTGCATTTTGAAATAGTGAAGATAATTGACCACGGGAACCACTTATCTGGGGATATGCTGGATTCTCCATCACTTGCAGGCTTTCCGTCAGGATTTGATTTCCTTTCAAAAAGATGCTTTCGCAGAAATGGAAGTTACAGGCTTGATGCAGAAATGACTGGCTGTGGTTCTTTGGCCTGTTCTGTGTTCTGCAGCAGGTCAGACTACAGGACCACAATGGCCTTGCTGGCCTTCACTATGACTGTATGAAAGCTATGAAAGTCGGCAGCAATGCTTCAGTTACACATGTGATGAGGTTCCAAATTCCTTTCTCAGTGGGAGCTTGGAAGCTCCCTCATCTCTGCCCCTCCTTACAATCGCATCATTGTTAGCACAAGAACCTTCTTCTCAGCAGCGTCTATCACTTGGACGAGACTTCTTGCTCCTCTCTGTCCATCAGATGACATTTTGCATGAAAATTCCAAATCCACTTGGTCCCAGTGCCTCTCACATGTCAAACTCAGTGAGGAGTTTAGTCATATAAAGACACGCAAGTTGCACCAAAGTGTGTCTAGCAGTCTCAAATGTATGCTCATAGTCGTCAGTCTTGTCCCCACCCCTCCCAACACACACACACACACACTGTACACACAGGTTTCAGAGTAGCAGCCATGTTAGTCTGAATCTGCAAAAGGAAAAGGAGTACTTGTGGCACCTTAGAGACTAACAAATTTATTTGAGCATAAACTTTCATGAGCTACAGCTCACTTCATCAGATGCATGCAGTGGAAAATAGAGGAGGGAGATTTTATATACACAGAGAACATGAAACAATGGATGTTACCAAACACACTATAATGAGAAAAAAGAAAAGGAGTACTTGTGGCACCTTAGAGACTAACAAATGTATTTGAGCATAAGCTTTCGTGAGCCTCAGCTCACTTCATCGGATGCATTCAGTGGAAAATACAATGGGGAGATTTATATACACAGAGAACATGAAACAATGGGTGTTACCATACAGACTGTAACAAGAGTGATTAGGAAAGGTGAGCTATTACCACCAGGAGAGAAAAAAAAACCTTTTGTAGTGATAATCAAGGGGGGCCATTTCCAGCAGTTGACAAGAACGTCTGAGGAACAGTAGGGGGGAAAAGTAAACACGGGGAAATAGTTTTACTTTGGGTAATGACCCATCCACTCCCAGTCTTTATTCAAGCCTAATTTAATGGTGTCCAGTTTGCAAATTAATTCAATTCAGCAGTCTCTCGTTAGAGTCTGTTTTTGAAGTTCTTTTCTTGAAGAATTGCCACTTTAGGTCTGTAATAGAGTGACCAAAGAGATTGAAGTGTTCTCTGACTGGTTTATGAATGTTATAATTATTGACATCTGATTTATGTCCATTTATTCTTTTATGTAGGGACTGTCCAGTTTGGCCAATGTACATGGCAGAGGGACATTGCTGGCACATGATGGCATATATCACATTGGTAGATGTGCAGGTGAACGAGCCTCTGATAGTGTGGCTGATGTGATTAGGCCCTATGATGGTGTCCCCTGAATAGATATGTGGACACAGTTGGCAACGGGCTTTGTTGCAAGGATAGGTTCCTGGGTTAGTGGTTCTGTTGTGTGGTGTGTGGTTGCTGGTGAGTATTTGCTTCAGGTTGGGGGGCTGTCTGTAAGCAAGGTAATAGCTCACCTTACCTGATCACTCTCGTTACAGTGTGTATGGTAACACCCATTGTTTCATGTTCTCTGTGTATATAAAATCTCCCTCCTGTATTTTCCACTGCATACATCCGATGAAGTGAGCTGTAGCTCACGAAAGCTTATGCTCAAATAAATTTGTTAGTCTCTAAGGTGCCACAAGTACTCCTGTTCTTTCTGTACACACAGTCTCACAAGGCAGACATTCCTTCACGAACAATGGGAAAAAATCATACCCTACCTAGGGGATAAATTCCCTGCTGGTAAAAGTGCCTCTTGATCTACTGAATTTAATGGAGTTGTGCTTATTTACATCAGGTGAGGTTTCCATTGATTATAACCTGGGTGCCTAGAGATGCAGGTACATTTGTCCCAGGAGGATCACTAGCTGAGTGGGTACGGTGAGATATCTACCTGATGGTGAGTATTCCTGACAGGGAGCCAGAAGGGCTGTTGACCTCAGGACACTGAAAGCCGTACACTCTTCTGAACGTGGGGTGTACAGCCTAACCCCACGATCCCAGCTGATTTGAGTTCCCATCTCTGCTTGCCCTGGCACGTTTGCCAACAGGTATTTCCTGCAAAAGGAAGCAACAGCTTTTGGGAAAACCCACATGTACAAACAACAAATCTCCCAAGGTCAGAGTAACAATTGGGGGTGTCCTAGTGGGGCGGCATGATGGCCCTTCCCAGCACTGGATGGGGAGAGGTGGCATGATCCTGTTGGTGGGTCACTGTGGCCACGGCAGCCACCACATTCATTCCTTGGCAGCAGACAAGCAGCTGAGGGAGAAGAACTGGGTGTGACAGCTACTGCAACCCCCTGCAGGATCTTTGGGGACCAATGCGTTAAACCTAGGAATGGCTTTGGTGTTTGTGTCCTACTCCCTGGGGGAGGGGTACCAGACCTCCTCCCAGAACTACAACCATCAGGGGAGGGGGTGATTCAGGCAAGTCACTAAACCTGAACCATTCTAGAAAGGGATCTGCCTCTGGAGAGGTTTCAATAGATTGGTTCAAAACTGGGATTTCCAGAGACAATCAGAGAACGGGCTTTTGGTATAAAAGGCTGAGTTTAAACGGACACGGATTCTGATCCAGCAAATGGACAGGGCCTTCTGTCCAAGGGGGACCCCAACCTTCGCGGAAGTGTTAGAAAGACTTTGGCCTGGTAGGGACCCCATAAGGCTGGTGGGTGCTTCCTGGAATGTTTAGTGTGTGCTTAAATTGTGGGTGCTCAGGAACCACGGCAGAGCAGAGGGTGTCAGAGAGCAGTTAATGCTGAAACTATTCCAGAGCTTAACTATCCTTATAGTTGGAAAGTATTTCCTCATATCTAATCTAAATAATACTTACTGCAAATTCTCCAATTGATCAAGGTGATTTTGAATTTTTGTCCTGTCCTCCAAAGTGCTTGCAACCCCTCTCAGCTTGGTGTCATCTGCAGATTTTATAAGAATACTCTCCACTCCATTATCCACATCATGAGTGAAAATATTGAATAGTACCAGACCCAGGACAGATCCCTGGACAACCTCACTAAATACACCCTCCCAGTTTGACAGTGAACATTCATGACTATATTTTCAACCAGTGTCAACCTCTGGGACCCAACCCATCCTCCATGAGTTCTGGAAGATCATTGCTACGGGTTCAAAGACTGTTTCAGCTAGTTCCTCAGGTACCCTAGGGTGAATGGCATCCGGCCTTGCCAACTTGAAAACATCTAACATTTAAATATTCTTTAATCTGTTTTTCCTATTCTGGCTTGTGTTCCTCCCCCCCCTCTTGTTTAGCATCTGGTCACAATCAACTCCTTTAGTGAAGACTGAAGTAAAATAGGCATCAAACTCTTCCGCCTTCTTGATGTCTTCAGTTATTAGCTCTCCTTCCCTCTTACGTAGCAGACCTGCACTTTCCTTCATTTTACCCTTGCTCCTCATGTATTTATAGAACCTCTTCTTATTGCCTGGTATATCCCTTGCTAGGTGTAACTTATTTTGTGTCTTAGCCTTCCTGGTTTTCTCCCTGCATACTTGGGTTGTTCTTTTCTACTCATCCGTAGCAATTTGTCCATGATTCCACTTTATGATTTTCAGGTCCCTAGAGAGCTCCTGATACAGCCATATTGGCCTCTCACTAGACTTCCTGTCCCTCATGACTCCAAATTCATAGCGTTTTAAGGCTGGAGCATAAGGGCGGCAGAATCAGGTTTGTTGTCAGGCCAAACAGCTCGAGGGTTTTTAGTCTGGTGGAATTGTACCCTTAATGACCCTGCTGTGGGATTTGGTCCCTTTTGGTTTCTGCACTGGGAGGTGGGAAGGGAGCTGTGGGGTCTACTCTCATTATCAGCACCTCACTGAAAGCTGTGCGAGGAGCCTGAACTCTACTGGTGTGTCTGGTTGGGAGAAACCTTGGGGCAGCCCCAGCTTGTTCTTTAGGGGAAATTTCACCCCAAGTCTGCAAAGGGACCTGTGACCATCAAGCCTTTAACATGGGATGCAGTCAGTCCCTCCTTGCTGGAGTGTACTAAACCCTCATGTAGTGATTTCTTTGAGGGTTATGGGGCTACCTGGACCATCGAACCAACAGGGCAGAGGGTGTTACCACTTTCTGGCTGGAACCTGCAGTAAATCAGGGAGACTGAGTGAGTCCATGATGGATGTGACTGTTAACCCAGTTAAGATCCTCAGTGACTGAAGCCAGGGCTTGTGTGTGCTAGTTACACCCATTCCCTTTACTGCACCTGAGGCCAATTGGTGCCATGTGGTGGATGAATGAAAGTCCCAGTCTACACTCAGGCTTGACAAAGCCCTGGCTGGGATGATTTAGTTGGGGATTGGTCCTGCTTTGATCAGGGGGTTGGACTAGATACCTCCTGAGATCCCTTCCAACCCTGATATTCTATGATTCTATAAAAGCATTACATGCCCTGGGCCCTAAGTTTTCCCAAGTGACTGCTGGTTTTGGGTGGCTCAAAATTTGGATGCCCAATGAGAGAGATATTGAAGGGGCCTCGTTTTCAGAGGGTGGGGGCTCAGCACTTTCTGAAAACCAGGCCTCTTTGAGGCCTTCTGTGTTGGGCACCCAAAATCTCTTGTCACTTTTAACAAGTTGGGCCTTAGTGTTTGGATCTCTGTTGCAATAGGGCAGGGGTTGGGTCTCTTTAATGAGGGTGGCGTGTGACTCTTAGTCGGGGTCTTTCATTGGCCTGCTGCACAGTCTGGTGACTCACTCTGGTTCATGTCCCTAATCTCCTCCTACAATAGGGGAGAAGAGGACAACAGTTTAGGTTTGCAGCATGGCAGTTTATTATGCAGAGGAGCCCCGTAGAGCAGCACTGAAACAAGTGCTAAGCGGCGGATAGAAGCAGATACTCTGAAGCTGTTGAGATTGTTATGAGCCTGGCTTCCGATGGTGCTTCCAGTGGAGGGGAAATGGAGCCACAGCTGGGTCTGGCAGCATCGGCTCGCTTTCATCTCCTCTCTTTCTGGATCTTCCTAGCTAGTAAGGGCAAGACCGACGTGAATAAGGTTCCAGGCATTTTGACGAATAAACCTACCACCATTTCCTCAGCAGCCCTGTGAGATGAGATTAGGCTAGAGGGGAAAGAAGTCAGGGTTAGCATCTCCACGCAGACTGACACTGGCTCCTGCAGCTCAGGGAATGTTAGTTTGTTCTCTTTTGTATATTGTTGGTTAGCAATGACTAGAGGCCCCACCTTTGATCAGGGCTACAGGTGTTACTGTACACACACACACACTGGGAGACCATCTCTGCCCCAAGGGGCTTACACTCAAGATACATGGGGGCAAAGGGTGGGACGGTAACAGCGTGACATGCCTGAGGTCCCACAGCTGTTCAGTGGCAGAGCAAAGAGTAGCGCCCTGGGCTCCTGAGTCCCAGTCCAGTGCCCGCTCCCCTGGAGCACATGGCCTCTCCAGAGCAACAGAGAGCACCCGGCCAGTGTCACTGCAGGACTAGGTGGCTAATGGGGCAGAAGGGTGGCCTTCAGGAGTGAGTGTTACCAGTGAGCTCTTGGACAGAGGGTGACATCGCTCTGTGGCTCAGGAAGGGGCAGGCGTTTGCCTCCTGGAGAGACAGAGCGCTAGGGCCGTGCCATTGAAGGTGCAGGATCTATGATTATAAACAACTCCTATCCCCTCCCCCTTTGCTGTCTCTGCTCCACACACCCACCTGGGCCCACGTGTTAGGGCAGGTCCCTGCTGTAGAGCAAGAAGAAAGGGCCATGCTGGGGCCTTTTGTCTTGTGTGTGGGACCAGGGGCCATTCAGTGTCTGCATCATACAGCATTTGTAAATGTCGCTGCCAGACAAAAGTAGGTGGTGAGGAGCCTCCACAGAGCCCCCCTGCCCTTGCCCCGCTCCCAGGCACCATCTGGAGCTTTAGGTTTCTTATGTATCCCAGTGACATTAAAATTTGCTCCCAGCGGTTCTGCTGGCAGCTGTAGGGCTCCACCTCCAGGCTCATAGGGCAGGCGGCCTTTGCCAGCTCACTGCCAGCAGGTGGAGCTGGACACTTGTCCTGGGAACACTTGTGCAGTGTGAAATACCTGGCCAGGATCTCAGTGAGGGAAACCCGTAACCCTGCCTCAGCCCAGCCGTGAGCAGAGAGGAGGCCCTCTCGGTTACCCACCTCCTCAGACGCCTCCTCACATTTGATAATGACGGAAGGGGGGTCCTTTTCAGTGGAGAAGAATCCAGAGCAGTCTTTGACCAGCTGCAAGGGAGAGAAAAGAGACCTCAGCATCTGCCTGTCAGGGAGTGATAACGCTCAGACCACTCGCATGTGGAGACCTGCTTCCCAGGGTGGGTTGGTCACAAGTTCAGCAGGAGGTTGGGAGGCTCGACCTTGGGCCTGGTTTGGGCATCACAGTGGACCAGGACCCCATTGTGCGAGGCACTGTACAGAGACCAGAAGGATGGGCCCTGCCCCGAGGAGTTCACAATCTAGGTAACCCTGGCTCATGTTCAATAGCACCTTTGTGAGCTGTCACTGTGCAATCTGTGGGATTCCTTGTGTACTCCAGATGAGTGAGAGGGGCACACAGAAAAAAGTGTATTGGTAAATGTAGACATAGACATGGAGAGAATGAGTCAAAATCTACACTCAGTTGAGCCAGGCGAGGCTGGATTGCTGTTAGGGCAGAGCATGCTTATGGAACTAGAAGCAGGGTCTTGCAGTTACAGCGAAGGGCACAGATTCAGGACACCTGGGTTGAATTCTCCACTGGGTCACATCACCGACCAGTGAGACGGGGATAAGAGCACTCCCTCTCGGCCAGCCTCTCTCTGTCTGGTCTATTTAGATTGTGAACACTTTGGGGCCGGGACTGTCTGTGTCTGTGCAGCACCTGGCACCATGGGGCCCTGATCTCATTAGGGATGTCAAAGTGCTAGTGTACCACGAATAATATTAGACACGAGCTGCATCCCCTTCACCTTTGGACTTCAGTGAGGGTTCCCCAGTAGAACGGTGCCCCAGCTGACAACAGCAAACCAGAGATTAAAAGCCATCCAGTCCTATAATTAGGGGTTGGATGAATGGATGTATGTTGTCTGTGACATTGATGTAAGGATCAGTAATCAGGCTACTGCAGAAAAGGCACTGTCCCATAGCCCCATTCCTTCCTTTATGTCTCTGCTGGAAACATACATTTTCTGTGAGACCTGGGGATCTGAGCAATACTATTATCAAGAAGCAGCTGTGTGATCAGTGAGACAGAAGAGCAGATGGCGATGTCTCAGTGAAGCAAGTGATCCTTACCCCATCTTCTTTGAATTCACACTGGTTGATGTCACATTTCTCTGATACCGGGCACACTGTCTCTTTAACAGTGAATTTCAGCTTTTGGATAGTTTTTGAAGACATGTCCTAAGAAGACATTCAATGAAAGAACAAAATAAACATTTATGGTGATCGACAAGGCACCAGGCTCCACTTTGAGCTTGTAAATATTTTTCTTTTATGTTACAGTATCGCCTAGAGGCTTAGATTGGTGTCAGAGCCGCATTGTGCTGGGCGCTTGTCACACACATATGCAGGCAAGGCCCTTGCCCCAAAGAGATTCCAGTCTATCAGAATGCAACATTGACTTGTTCTTGTCCACTGAAGTAAAAAGTTAATAATCATTCTCAGCTGTTGACTAGGGCCTTGCATATTTCAAATGCAGTTCAAATATTAATCCAGGAATGTAACTTCATATGCTGTGCGCTAGATCTGGTGTAGCTCCATTGTCTTAAATGGGGCTGATTTGCAGCAGTAGAGGTCTGGCCAATGTGTCTTCAGCACGATGTTTTGAACAAATAATGAGTATCTTGCAATTCCTCCCCCATCTCCTGCTGTTCTTTTAGAAAGACCAGTCGCTCAGTGTTTCTGCACTTGTTTTAATTACTGAAAGTGCAATTCTGGTTTGAAAAGTGAGATGGTCCAAGTGAGCTCTTGGGATTCCAGGTCTTATTGCCTCACGGTAATTTTCATATGTAGGTTCCTGTCTTGCAGAAGTGACTTGTGTGTAAAAGTGTTTGCAGGATTGGGCCCCAAGTGTCCTCCTTTTGGGCTTGACCATGCATGGCTCTGAGCACCCTTGTGTGGGGCTGAGCACCCTCAATTTCCATTGACCTCATTGCAAGCAGGGGGTGCTCAGCAGCTCACAGGATCCAGACTTTCATTAAAACAGGTTATTTCCCTAAGTGTCCTTGAATGTTTGGAAAGTACCAGGCCCATAGGGACACCACCAGAAATCAGCCCTCGATAATAACAATCAGGGTGCAAATACCAGACTGTAGATTCAGGAGCCTAGCATCAGAGGGCAGCGATTCCCATTGACTGGCCCTATGAGCTCAAGCAGCATGGAATATACACAGGCCACAAAGCAATTCCCCAGGTCACTCCCCCAGTCTGGCTGAGGCTATGGCTTGTCTTCACTACCATGCTAAATCCGCACTGCTGCGATTGATGCAGTGGCATCAAGTTAGCCGGAGGGTCTGGTGAACGGCCATACCTGGTCAGACCAAAGGTCCATCTAGCCCAATATCCTGTCTTCCAAGAGGATCCAATGGCAGGTGCCCCAGAGGGAATGAACAGAACAGGTCATCATCAAGTGATCCATCCCCTGTTGCCCATTCCCAGCTTCTGGCAAACAGCTCTCCCGTCGACATAATTAATCCACCTCAGTGAAAGGCGGAAGCTGTGTTGACGGGAGCATGTCGCCTGCTGACCTAGCGCAGTGTAGATACCGTGTTAAGTTGATGTAAGGAATGTTGCTCAGGGGGGTGGGTTTTTACACCCCTGAGTGATGTAATTTACATCAACTTAAACTATTTCCCAATGTTTATTCCCCCCCCACACACACTGTTCCTCCCACGTTCTTGTGAACTGCCGGAAATGGCCCACCTTGATTATCACTACAAAAGGTTCCACCACCCCACCCCCGCTCTCCTGCTAGTACTAGCTCATCTTAAGTGATCACTCTCTGGTTACGGTGTGTATGGTAACACCCATTGTTTCATGTTCTCTGTGTATATAAATCTCCCCGCTGTATTTTCCACTGAATGCATCCGATGGAGTGAGCTGTAGCTCACGAAAGCTCATGCTCAAATAAATTTGTTAGTCTCTAAGGTGCCACAAGTCCTCCTTTTCTTTAAACGGTAGGGTAGACAAGGACTCAGCTTCCAGGAGCCGATAGGCTGGTTGTAGATCTGAACTGCAGCTAAAACCGCATCCTCTTGGGTTGGCAGAGGGGATGATGATGGTGTGGGGGCTGCTGTGACCACCCTGACGATCAGCAGGACTTTCAGGCAGGTTTCCATCCTGTGCCCTGTGGGATTCAGTGAGAACTGGGTGGGCAGCCCTGTCCCTCTCAGGGGAAGCCCTTTTATACCCTGCCTCCTCTATACGGGCTAGTGCCTCATTGGCTGCCTGCTCCTGTCCTCCCTGAATCGATGGCTTTTCTCCCTCCATCTGCAGGATGTTTCCATTGGCCACCCTGCCGGGGCAGGTACATGGGGAGGTTGGTCAGGGGAAAAGGAAAAAATTTTCAAATACATTGCTGAAATCATGTGCACCAATTGCTAAACAACCCGTGGTGAGGCGGGGAGATGTCCAGGGGCCTCTGCGCTGGGAAAGGCTGAGCTACGTGTCTTAATTCTGTTGGACCAGATCTCCACACAATTTGAATTAATTTTGAGAGTCACATTTTGTAAGACACTATCTCATATGTGTTACCAAGGGTTGGTTATATCACACTGACCACTTACTGCTCATCCACTGGTCCTGCAGTTCTGTCAAGCACAGCAATCAAACTATCAGATCTCTTCTGTGTGATTACCGCATGTTCTCTGTGTCCTCTGAGAGGGGCTCTCACAATACTTTCCCTCTCACATAAAACGCAGTGAACACTGTGGACAGTATTGCTGGCTCTGGAGTCTCCTTGGATTCTGCTGCGGGATGAGAACAGGAAATCTCAGGATTCTTTCTTCAGCTCATTTCTTGCACATTCTGGCTGACTGTTTAGCTACGGTTTTGTAATCCAGGCAGGACGGTCGGGGTTTGTAACCGACAATTCCATCCCTCCCTGTGCGGTATGTGAATTAAAACTGTTGCTCTGTCCCATGGGGTTGGGTGGCAGTGCGCTCATATCACATGCTTCTCTATCAGTTAGTAGCTGAAATACTAGAAATTCTTAATGTGTCTAATAATACTCCCCTAGTTGCCTGTTTGATCATTGAGTTGTCACATGTTTTAATTCACTTATAATTATTATTAATTGTGTAGTTGTAACACCTTAATCACAAAACCATTCTTTCTCTAGCCCAAATTTCACCTCAGCCCCAGCGAGTGCCTCTTGCTTGTGTCCCCGTAAGGTTTAGTTTAGATGTGGAATTGTACTTGAGTCCCAGTTTGGATGCTGGTTCATTGAGTATGGCTCCAAAGTTTGCAGAGAGTGTCTACTGCTTGTATGAACGTGCCAAGTCACTTTATCCCCCTGGCCCTCAGCTACCCATGTTTAAATAATGATCCTTCCATTTCACCCACCCTTTTTCTGTATTGCCCATTTTGATTGTAAGCTCTTAAGGGCAGGGACTGTCTCTTACTATGTGTATGCAGAGTGGGGGCCTGATATTGGTTGGAGCCTGTAACTCCACTGAATTCTGGTTGCTCACAGAGTCTGATTAGAGCACTAGGGTTTGACACTGATCATCCAGGGCACCTAGATAAAGACGGTCCCTTCTGGCCTTAAAGTCTATGAGTTTAGGAGCCAGCAGAGTTTGGCGGTCTTGTTCCTGAAGCTGCTTCTGGAACATGTGGCTGCTTTTATGTCGTTCAAATGTCTCAGTGAGTTCTGCTTGTAACTGTGCAGCAGAACCCCACTTACCCTGGGACTCCTAGTTCACTGAACCCCACTTACCCTGGAACTCCTGCTTCACTGAGATTTGGGGATGTTCTCTAGTTTTGCTCCACACTCACTAAAAAAAGTGACTGGCAACTTTTGCAGTCAATACAGGTATCAGTGAAGAGGGCATTAATAGAAAAAAAGAGATGCATTAGTACTGGAAAATGTGATGTTCTCTCTCTCTGGCTCAGTTTCTCCCTCTAAAAAGGGGGGTTAATAATTAGGCCTGACCAGAAAACAAAAATTCAGTTTCACAAACAAAATTGAGATTTCAGAATTTGTTTTCCTTCCATATCGGAATGAAATTGAGAGCTTTGGAAAATTTTAACAACAACAGCCTAATAAACCTCATCTTCTGGTTTTTTTCCCTCCAGGTGTTCTACCTAGATTACCTTGTGTTCTTTGTTATCACATGGAGGCACCTGCTTTCCTCCAAATCACTCCCTAACCCCCTGTCCTAGTCCTAAGTCACCTTAATTTACCATCCTACTTCACCCAAGTAACAATCTGCTTGAAGAACTAACCCTTCTTGTTCAGTTCCTGGGCTCTGCTGGCCAGACTCAGAGAGACCTGCACTGGGAGCTGCACCACTCACAGATCTCACTGCGGACGCATCTCTCATTGCCCCATGTGGGCAGTCGTGGGCGTTTTAAGCTTCAGGATCTTGACAATTGAACCAAAGTCCATTGAAGTCACTGGACATTGATTTCAATGGGTTTCAGATCTGGCGCTTGCTGACTTGTGCCATTTTTGCCTACATGGTTTCCCTTGGGATACAGACACACAATTGGTCTTAATTTGGCTCAGGAGGGTCAGACCACAGAATAAATTGAAGCTAATCAGTGGTGATGTTTACCGCAGTGAGGGAGCTTCCAATCTCTCACTGAGAAAGGAATTTGGAACCCCAACACATGTGTTACTGAAGCATTGCTGCCGACCTTCACAGCTTTCATACAGTCACAGCTGTTAAGGCCAGCAGGGACCACTGTGATCATCTAGTCTGACCTGCTGTGGAACACAGGACAGGCCCAAGTACCTCAGCCAGTCATTTCTGCATTGAGCCCATAACCCCTGTATGAGTGAGAGCATCGTCTCTTTTAGAAAGAGTCCTGACTTAAAACCTGCAAGTGATGGAGAATCCAGGGGAGTGGTTCCCGTGGTCAGTTACACTCACTGTTAAAAATGTGCACCCTATTGCTAGTCTGAACATTGCAAGAGCTGCAGCTTTTAGCCCCCGATCCTGCAGCCAGATCTGCACAGACAGTCCCCTTTGCCCACATGGACCCTGTTGAAGACAGTGGGGTTCCACACAGGTGCCAGGGTCTGTCTGTCTGCCTGTGATTGTGGGATTTGGATCTCATTTACCACAGCAAAGAAATGGACTAGGAAACCCCATTCCAGCGAGCAAGCCACTGGGGATGTTACCTAACTAACCTCCACTTTCCACATTCGCAAAAGAAATGCCCTGGCATTTGGAAAGCAAACCTGCAACTGCCATAACATTGCAGTGCTGTGAAGCTGGAAGACCCATTCTCAATAACCTCCATCCTTAGCTCGTTCAGTTTGAAGTAGTGTACTCTCATAGCAGAATTTATATTACATTTTACATATTCATCCATTGCCTAATCAACCCTCCCAATGCTCCAGTGAGCAGGGTCTAGATAAGTGTTTCATCCCCATTTCGGGGAATTCCAGGCCCACCAACACCACCTAACGCTGCCTCATCTGTATAAACCAGAGCCTGACCAAAGAACAAAGCTTCAGTTCTGTGTAAGACAAAGCATGGGCTGGCCAGAACAGCAGGACGCCCCACACGTGTGTCTCTAGGATTTGGGGAGTGGGGACACAGGAAAGAAAGACCCTGGACTTCCTGGATCTGTGGCTCTGGGGTAGCCCCATCACATGGGCTGCTCCAGGGATGGGAACCCCAATGCTTCCAGTTCTGCAGCTCCTGGGGTGCATCTACCAGGCAGACAGCCACAGGGCCACAAACCCCAGATCTTCCAGGCTCTGCGGCAAAGGTGGAAGCTCAGAGCCCCAGCTCTAAACAGGACTCAGCTCCTGAGTCCACAGCATTCCTTGGTCTGGCCTGTTGATTTCACTAGGGTGACTGGGGCATGAAGGTAAATTTGTCCCAGTCTGATCACTGGCACAGGGGTGCTGTGAAATGTCTACCTAGTGGTGCGTGTGACTGTTGGCTTCCAAATCCTCTAGGTCCCTCTGCTTTGCCAGTGACTCTCACATGCCAAACTCAAGGAGGCATTCAGCCATCAAACAACAAGCGAGAGCCACCCAGGAGCGTGTCTGGCAGTCTGAAATGGATGCACACACTGGTCACTCCATCTTCCTCCCTGCCCACCACACCCTCCACCCCACTGTCTACCCAGGACAGAAATACTTTTACACACAATGCATCGGATCCTGCCCTGACTGGGCTGAATCCTCTGCTGGTATAAATGGCTATAGCTCCCTTGACCGTGGTGGAGCTATGCTCAGGTACATCAGCTGGGGGTCTGCCCCATTGGTTTCAACAGGGTTGCCCAGGGTTGCAAATACACTTGCCCCAGGAGGATCACTAGCCAAGTGGGAGCTGAGAGATATTCAGCTAGCAATGGGTTTGCCTGCTAGACAGCCATACGGGAGGCTGCCCGCAGGACACTGAAAGCTGTATGCTGCTGTAAACATGGGGTGTGCAGCCTAACCCCACGATCCCGGCTGGTCAGAGTTCCCATCTCTGCTTGCACCAGCACCTTCACCAACGGATATTTCGGCAGAAGGAAGTGTGATAGGCTGGGCCTTTGCCAGGCCCCGCTTGGGCTTTTTCAGAGTCTCTCCCTTCTAAAGTCCTTTCCCCTTTTGGGAACCTTCCTCCAGCCTTCCTGGATTCACAGGTATAGGGGCCTTGTGATTAAGGGGATGTTCACTCTCTGACTTTTCCTTTAAGGGAATCTCTAGAGGTCTGGCTAATTTATGGCCATGAGATATGGCTAAACCGCAGGTCAGGGGTTATCTTTGAGTTCTTCCTGGGGCAATCGGTTTGTATCTCGTCTGGCGAGTCCTTGTGGGTGGCAGAAGTTTACATCCTGACTTCCTCTCAGTGACCCCATTGTAAGAGACAGCTAACTCTGGGGTACAGCCGCTCTGCTCCTGGGAGCCACCTCTTCCCTTGATGAGCTCTCCCTTTTAAGCTTGTTTCCCCCAAGTGGCCCAAGCGCTGCAGGTGTGCTTAGTTAGTGCTGGCTGAGCCCAGAAGGGCTCGTTAGCCTTCTCTTGATTGGGACAGGAATGTGCCCCATCACAAGATGCAACAGCGTTCAGGAAAACCCAAGTGCACAAACGTGTCCCGCAAGGTCAGAGTAACAGTTGAGGTTGCCCTAGAGGGCTGATGGGACGGCCCTTCCCTGTACTGGATGCAGAGGGCCCGTGTGGGTCTCCTGGTGGCTCACTGTGACCACAGTAGCCCCCACTTGGGCTGCTCGGCACCACACCCTGAGCTGAGGGAAAAGACGGCTTTGGGGGTTCATTTTTCCGTACTTTTGGCTCTTCTCCCTGATTTTGCTGTTAGCCCATCATTCCCCCAGTCCCTCATGCAATATCCACCACCTTGAAAAATTGGGCAGAGGGAGGGGGGTCCCACAAGGCCGAGGCAGGACTGTGAGGTGGGAGCAGGGCTGGAGCAGCGGGAGCTGCTGGCAGCGTGGGGCGAGGTGGCCTGGCAGAGGTGGAGGACACCCAGGACTGAAACAGCTGGGAATGCCCTGGCGGAGCGGTGCGGGGGCAGGCCAAGGATGGAAGAGCAGGGGAGCTGCAGCTCAGCACTGAGGTGCATTGTGAAGCTACATGGGAGGTTCAGGACTGAATTAGCAGGGGGTGTCGCAGGCCCTTTGGCAGAGCAGCGTAGGAAACCAGACCAATACAGGGGCTGCTGCAGTGGTAGACCTGTGCTGAGAAAGACACTTGCAGATATAGGTGTTGGGGGTGCTGCTGCACCCCCCTGGCTTGAAATGGACTCCATTATATACAGGGTTTACAGGGTTTGGTTCAATGGCTCTCTGCACCCTCACTACACACAAATTAGTCCAGCACCCCTGCTGGCAGACAAGTTTCATAGGCCATGAGGAACAATAAGTCTCTGAGCAGACAGCAAACAGGTGTTCCTCGACATGTGTAACTAGACTGAAAGAGCATCCGAACCATCTGGGAAATACCCCCTGGGGCAGGAACCGAGACTGGTTAATGGAAGATTATATGATCATAGAAGTCAAGAGGTTGTAACTGAGTCGAGGGCCAGCCTTCCGGTATGATGGACAAAGCAAATCAGATTCACCAGACAGAGAACATTCATGGAGAGCCTTACATAGCACGGAGGTTGTCCGTGGGACTTCAGTGGTGCATAGCCCTGGGCTGGCCCTCCGCCCAGGGGTGACTTTCACCTGGCGAGGCCATGCAGGGGGTGCTGTTACTGTCAATAATCTCAGTGTGCAGGGTGAAGCTTGACACGTTTCTGTATGCTCTGTATGTGCCTGAGATCTGCTTGGGACAGTCAGATGTAATTGTGTTTAGATTCCCCATACTTAGCCACTGCACTCACGTTTGGGTTTGGGAATAGCTGTAAATATCACAGCTGATTATCTTAAATGTATTTACCGTCTGAGCCAAATTCAGACCCGATTGCGTGTCTGGAACCCAAGGGAAACCATGTGGGGCAAAAAGGGCACAGCAAGGGCCTGATCTGAAGCCTACTGAAATCAGTGGGAGCCTAGCCAGTGGCTTCAGACCCTGAAAGTTCAAATCCCCTGCAGTGCCCACATGGGGCAATTAGAGATGTGTCCTCAGTCAGATCTGTGAGTGGAGCCCCTCCCAGTGGAGGTCTCTCTGAGTTTGGCCCACCAAGCACAGGAACTGAGCAGGAAGGGCTAGTTCTCCAAGGGGACTTTACTTGGGTGAGACGAGGATGGTAAATTCAGGAGTGGCTTGGGGGCAGGACTAGGACCGGGTGTTAGGGAGAGACTCAGAGGAAAGCAGTTGCAGCCAACTGGGATAAAACTTAGCACAGGGTGATCTAGGTAGAACATCTGGGGGCCGTGAACGAGTCTGCCAAGGGAATCCCATTGCTGACACTAGGCTGGGAAAGGCACTGGGGTGTGCACTGCCTTGTAGGGAACAACCCTGCGCTGGCAGGGGGTGACAGATTCAATGCCCTAGAGCCTGGCTGAGAAAAGCATCTCTCTTCAGCAGAGAACTTCATGGACTTCAATGGGACCTAAGCATGTAATCGACTTTAGGCTCATGTTTTATTGCTTTCCGTAAGTGGGCCCTAATCCTTCCAAGTTACATGACAGCTGGGTAGCTGAGCACAGACACCTCACTGAATGTATTTCTCTTGGATAGCTGCAAGGAATAATACTCCTTCTTCAGCCAGGTCAAATAGATCAGATGGTTATTGGGATGTATTCATACCATGCTAACAGCGTGCAGATCGGGAGACAGTGTCTCTGCCCCAGAGAATTCACAGCCTAAACCAACAACATCCAGGTGAGGCAATGGGGTGAGGATCTACAGGAACCTTCGTATGCATTGAGACCTCAGTAGACTATAATAGCGTCTTTGGATGTAATTGTACTAAAGCACAAAGCCTTGGAAACAAGCAGGGAGAACTGGAGGTCCTGGTGATGTCAAGGAATTATGACATGATTGGAATAACAGAGACTTGGTGGGATAACTCACATGACTGGAGTACTGTCATGGATGGTTATAAACTGTTCAGGAAGGACAGGCAGGGCAGAAAAGGTGGGGGAGTAGCAGTGTATGTAAGGGAGTAGCATGACTGCTCAGAGCTCCGGTACAAAACTGCAGAAAAACCTGAGTGTCTCTGGATTAAGTTTAGAAGTGTGAGCGACAAGAGTGATGTAGTGGTGGGAGTCTGCTATAGACCACCGGACCAGGGGGATGAGGTGGATGAGGCTTTCTTCCAGCAGCTCGCGGAAGCTACTAGATCGCACACCCTGGTTCTCATGGGTGACTTTAATTTTCCTGATATGTGCTGGGAGAGCAATACAGCGGTGCATAGGCAATCCAGGAAGTTTTTGGAAAGCGTAGGGGACAATTTCCTGGTGCAAGTGCTGGAGGAGCCAACTGGGGGGAGCTTTTCTTGACCTGCTGCTCACAAACCGGGTAGAATTAGTAGGGGAAGCAAAAGTGGATGGAAATCTGGGAGGCAGTGACCATGAGTTGGTTGAGTTCAGGATCCTGACACAGGGAAGAAAGGTAAGCAGCAGGATACGGACCCTGGACTTCAAGAAAGCAGAATTCGACTCCCTCAGGGAACGGATGGGTAGGATCCCCTGGGGGAATAACATGAAGGGGAAAGGAGTCCAGGAGAGCTGGCTGTATTTCAAGGAATCCCTGTTGAGGTTACAGGGACAAACCATCCCGATGTGTCAAAAGAATAGTAAATATGGCAGGCGACCAGCTTGGCTTAACGGTGAAATCCTAGCGGATCTTAAACATAAAAAAGAAGCTTACAAGAAGTGGAAGGTTGGACATATGACTAGGGAAGAGTATAAAAATATTGCTCGGGCATGTAGGAATGAAATCAGGAGGGCCAAATCGCACCTGGAGCTGCAGCTAGCGAGAGATGTCAAGAGTAACAAGAAGGGTTTCTTCAGGTATGTTGGCAACAAGAAGAAAGCCAAGGAAAGTGTGGGGCCCTTAATGAATGAGGGAGGCAACCTAGTGACAGAGGATGTGGAAAAAGCTAATGTACTCAATGCTTTTTTTGCCTCTGTCTTCACTAACAAGGTCAGCTCCCAGACTGCTGCACTGGGCATAACAACATGGGGAATAGATGGCCAGCCCTCTGTGGAGAAAGAGGTGGTTAGGGACTATTTAGAAAAGCTGGACGTGCACAAGTCCATGGGGCCGGACGAGTTGCATCCGAGAGTGCTAAAGGAATTGGCAGCTGTTATTGCAGAGCCATTGGCCATTATCTTTGAAAACTCGTGGCGAACGAGGGAAGTCCCGGATGACTGGAAAAAGGCTAATGTAGTGCCAATCTTTAAAAAAGGGAAGAAGGAGGATCCTGGGAACTACAGGCCAGTCAGCCTCACTTCAGTCCCCGGAAAAATCATGGAGCAGGTCCTCAAAGAATCAATCCTGAAGCACTTGCATGAGAGGAAAGTGATCAGGAACAGTCAGCATGGATTCACCAAGGGAAGGTCATGCCTGGTTAATCTAATCGCCTTCTATGATGAGATTACTGGTTCTGTGGATGAAGGGAAAGCAGTGGATGTATTGTTTCTTGACTTTAGCAAAGCTTTTGACACGGTCTCCCACAGTATTCTTGTCAGCAAGTTAAAGAAGTATGGGCTGGATGAATGCATTATAAGGTGGGTAGAAAGTTGGCTAGATTGTCGGGCTCAACGGGTAGTGATCAATGGCTCCATGTCTAGTTGGCAGCCGGTGTCAAGTGGAGTGCCCCAGGGGTCGGTCCTGGGGCCAGTTTTGTTCAATATCTTCATAAATGATCTGGAGGATGGTATGGATTGCACTCTCAACAAATTTGTGGATGATACTAAACTGGGAGGAGTGGTAGATACGCTGGAGGGCAGGGATAGGATACAGAGGGACCTAGACAAATTGGGGGATTGGGCCAAAAGAAATCTGATGAGGTTCAATAAAGATAAGTGCAGGGTCCTGCACTTAGGACGGAAGAACCCAATGCACAGCTACAGACTAGGGACCGAATGGCTAGGCAGCAGTTCTGTGGAAAAAGACCTAGGGGTTACAGTGGACAAGAAGCTGGATATGAGTCAGCAGTGTGCCCTTGTTGCCAAGAAGGCCAATGGCATTTTGGGATGTATAAGTAGGGGCATAGCGAGCAGATCGAGGGACGTGATCGTCCCCCTCTATTCGACATTGGTGAGGCCTCATCTGGAGTACTGTGTCCAGTTTTGGGCCCCACGCTACAAGAAGGATGTGGATAAATTGGAGAGAGTCCAGCGAAGGGCAACAAAAATGATTAGGGGACTGGAGCACATGATTTATGAGGAGAGGCTGAGGGAACTGGGATTGTTTGGTCTGCAGAAGAGAAGAATGAGGGGGGATTTGATAGCTGCTTTCAACTACCTGAGAGGCGATTCCAAAGAGGATGGTTCTAGACTATTCTCAGTGGTAGAAGAGGACAGGACAAGGAGTAATGGTCTCAAGTTGCAGTGGGGGAGGTTTAGGTTGGATATTAGGAAAAACTTTTTCACTAGGAGGGTGGTGAAACACTGGAATGCGTTACCTAGGGAGGTGGTAGAATCTCCTTCCTTAGAAGTTTTTAAGGTCAGGCTTGACAAAGCCCTGGCTGGGATGATTTAGTTGGGGATTGGTCCTGCTCTGAGCAGGGGGTTGGACTAGATGACCTCCTGAGGTCCCTTCCAACCCTGATATTCTATGATTCTATGATTCTATGATTCTTAAACCACAACTTCAGAGGGGATGAACTCTCCCCACCCCCAAATGCAGCACTGAGGCCAGTGTGTATCTAGGGCCCCCTGCCAAAGGTTAAGGGGAGACTGGGAAGCCTGATGCAGTGTCAAATACTGTCTCTGTCTCCTCTGATCACAGGGGAAATTTCAGCATCTACTTCCTTTTTACATTGCCTTGGGGTTCTTGTCAGTGGTATAGGGCCTTCAGTGCTGCAAAGATTGCTCTGCCACTGGGACAGACCAGGTGAAGTCCGGAGCTTCTCACCCACAAAAGGCAAAGGGAAGTGGGAGCTGAAAGCCTCACCCAAACCCCACTGAAGTCAATGGAAAGACGCCTACTGGCTTCAATGGGCTTTGGATCAGGCCCATACACAGTGAGTGTTTTTACCATCTTCCTATCTAGATTAATGCATCGATCTGCAGTTCTGGAGCACCTGTCACTTGTACCGAGCCACCAGCTGTGATGCAGGAGCCCCATTCCCAGCTCTTTCCACCCCAGCTCCCCATGTGTCTCTACTGGCTTCAGAGCCTGGAGCACTTTTGCCTGTGCTGGGCATCCATAGATTCACGAAGTTGGGCAGGAGGCCCAGGGACGAATGTTACTCGAAGGCCCACCCCTGTGTCGCCCGGCTGTGTTAAATCACTTATTTAGGAAAGGACACAAGGAAAGGACACTTGTTTAGGAAAGGACACTTGTTTAGGAAAGGCCGTTTAAAACCAACCCAAGGAAGAGATGGAAAATGAGACAGTGTTTGAAACGTCTTTCCTCCTTGCGCCATCGTGAGAAGCTAGTCACTGTGTGAGGCAAGACACTGGCCTAGCTGGACTGTGGTTCTGATGTCATGTGGCCCACCCCTCGTATCTGAGTCACTTACAAGCCATTCAGAAGCTACAGGGAGGAGGCTGGAACTGTAATGGGATGCGAAATTGTATTATACAGTCAAGACACTGGGGGCAAGGGGGGGTGTCAAATACTTTATTTAATACCTTAGCCACACCTGTGTGTCAAATACCACCCAGCAGAGCATAAAAGGATCGTATGATGAACACATCCGGTGGGTTTAAGGAAGCCCTGTATCCAGTCCACATCTGGTGCAGAAGAACATGACATGGTGTCAGGAGTAAACTAAGAACAGAAACGGAAGGAACAGAGTAACAAAGCAAGAGTCGCAGAAGCTGCTGTGTGGATGCCCAGGCCTCTTCCCATCAGGCCATTTGTAATCTACTGCCTTTGCCTTTGCCTTTGCGTCCACCCTGGGCTATGAGTGTGTAGGAGCCAGGCCGGTGCCAGCGACGACGCCACCAACTACGTCTCGGGCTTCTGGACCTCCTGATGTGAGCACCCTGGAAGTAAAGGAGCACACGAGTGTGTCATAAATATAAAGGGAAGGGTAAACCCCTTTGAAACCCCTCCTGGCCAGGGGAAAGCTCCTCTCACCTGTAAAGGGTTAAGAAGCTAAAGGTAACCTCGCTGGCACCTGACCAAAATGACCAATGAGGAGACAAGATACTTTCAAAAGCTGGGAGGAGGGAGAAAAACAAAGGGTCTGTGTCTGTCTGTATGCTGTGCTTGGCCAGGGATAGACCAGGAATGGAGTCTTAGAACTTTTAGTAAGTAATCTAGCTAGGTATGTGTTAGATTATGATTGCTTTAAATGGCTGAGAAAAGAATTGTGCTGAATAGAATAACTATTTCTGTCTGTGTATCTTTTTTGTAACTTAAGGTTTTGCCTAGAGGGGTTCTCTATGTTTTTGAATCTAATTACCCTGTAAGATATCTACCATCCTGATTTTACAGGGGGGATTTCTTCATTTCTATTTACTTCTATTTTCTATTAAAAGTCTTCTTGTAAAAAACTGAATGTTTTTTCATTGTTCTCAGATCCAAGGGTTTGGGTCTGTGGTCACCTATGCAAATTGGTGAGGCTTTTTATCCAACATTTCCCAGGAAAGGGGGGGTGCAAGTGTTGGAAGGATTGTTCATTGTTCTTAAGATCCAAGGGTCTGGGTCTGTAGTCACCTAGGCAAATTGGTGAGGCTTTTTACCAAACCTTGTCCAGGAAGTGGGGTGCAGGGTTTTGGGAAGTATTTTGGGGGGAAAGACGCGTCCAAACAGCTCTTCCCCAGTAACCAGTATTAGTTTGGTGGTGGTAGCGGCCATTCCAAGGACCACGGGTGGAATACTTTGTACCTTGGGGAAGTTTTGACCTAAGCTGGTAAAGATAAGCTTAGGAGGTTTTTCATGCAGGTCCCCACATCTGTACCCTAGAGTTCAGAGTGGGGGAGGAACCTTGACAGAGTGTTTCCAGGGAGACTGATACCAGCTCTGCATCACTATCTGCCAATTGGGATTTGCTTGGGAAGTGGGACGAGGCGGTCTCCTTCAACAGCCCATTGCTATGTTCTCTGCACTGCCCTGTGTTGGGGAGGTCTGAGTCAGGAGACCCAGCTTGGTCGCCTGCTCCATGGCCAGAAGCTGGGTGTTTAGTGGAGGGGATGCTATAAGTGGGTGCCCTGGGAGGAGGGGGAAGCAGCGGCAGCCCTTGAGTCCCCCCCAGGACAGTTGCTTCTCTCTTCCTGGCTGGTGGCTGATGCTGCACAATGGGGCCTGTCTGGGAGGGCCAGAAACTCCCTTGCTGGAGAGCCAGAGCTCTGGGACAAAGCTTTCATGGAAGAAAAGAGTACCCACCTCCCATTTCTGTCCAAGCCTTGCTTCCATGATGGCTCTCTGGGCAGGGGGAAGGTCCTTGCTATATGGGGGGGGGGGTGCAATATCTGTTGTACGGGCTTAGGAAAGGCTCCTGCTGCATCAGTTACCCATGAACCACACAAATGGGACTAAATCGTAGCCGCAGAGAGGGCACCCCCTCTTCACCTGGCCATGTCTTGGTCCCAGGTGGAGACGACACCGAGGTTTGGATTCCTCCTATATCCCAGTGAGGTGTTTGCATGGCAGATGGGACCTGTGGGATTCAGCTGCCAGCCCAAGGGGGGTCTCTAATGGCTATGTCCCTACCGGATGCAGCTAGACACCCATCACTGTGCTGTCCTTGCAGTCTCAAATCCTCACCCAGGAAACCGATCCCTGCCCCATCACCGGCCCAGCCCCCGCTTGGAAGATGATGTCACCAGAGTGCAAGACCTACCTCCTGGGTCACAGTGTTGCAGCTGATGAGGACTATGGGTGACTTCTGCAGGGTGGAGAAGAATCCTGAACAGTCTCTGACCACCTGTGAGGAGGAAGATCTCAGCTCAGTTTCTGAGTGCCATGGGAGGAAAGGCAGTGCGTGAGCCGCCTCTGGAGGCGTGGGTACAAGTCTGGCTGTGGGGAAAATGGGCTGAAGTCCTCAGCCTAGGTCATGGTGACGAGTAGCACCACAAGTGATGTAGCTGGGTACAAGAGGGAGAGATTGGGATGGCCACTTTATCCACCAGCTGCATCCCTGCTAGTTAAAGCCCTTGGTGGTCTGTAAATATAGCCCTAAGAAGAGCAGATTACAAGAGTCTAGCCTGGAGGTGATTACAGCTGGATGACCCTGGTGAGGGCCACGGTAGAGAGGAAAAGTTGGAACTTCTGGGCTAGGCAGAAGGCTGGATAGGCCATTGCGGCTTCCTGAGCAGTGCTGGACCACAGGCTGCAAACCATTATGGGCAAAAGACAGACGTATACGGTGGGTCAGAGCCCACCCCCAACCATTTCTCTAAGAACACTTCCCCCCAGCAGCAGCCTTCCGTGCTGGGTGATACTGGCAAATCAGCCTGTGAACATCACTGTAAAATGAATTCACCCCCCTTCCGGATGTTCATTTCCAGCAAGAGGGCTTGGGTCTGGTGCTGCATTTCTTACTCCTCCTGAGTAGGGTTTACTCCCATGACTAGCCCGCTTTATTTCGGCACAGAGCCTGTCGCCACGCAAAGGGCCGTGGTGATGAACGTTCTGCTCCTGCTATCCCTGGGGGTTAGGGAGCGCTGATCGGGGACCACGGCAGCTGGGTGTTAAACTAAACAGGAGACAGAGCCTGTGACACTGTCTTCAGAGATGGTTATGGCTTACCCCATTGTCTCTGAAGTCACATTCAGTCCCGGGGAGGTTCTCTGACACCGGGCACACTGTCTCTTTAACCGTGAACTTCAGCGTCTGCCGAGGGTTAGACGTCATGTCCTGGGGAAACAAATGAAATAGAAGTTTGGGATAAACTCTGATGGGGAGTAAGCCCCCATAGCCACAACAGCACCCACACATCAGGCTCTGCCTCGCCATTTAGCTCACATCAGCCTTGTGCGATCCCAACTTCTCTCTCTGCATTTATCCAGCAAGGGCAGCCGTGCATCGGGCTGCGGCTCAGCCTTACTGCAGCAGCAGACAGTTCACTGGTCCAGCTGTAATGAGGCAGAAGATGAAGTTCCCACATGTCACCCAGCTCACACCACTGGAACTCCTCCAAGTTACACCAGAGTGACCAAGAGCAGAACTGAGCCCCATCATTGCAATTTACAAATAAAATGAGTCTTTTGCAAACGCCGTTTGTAGAGGACACATGGGGAGAAGGTGACACGGTTGCTAAATCTCCATAAATCTGCTTTCAACTCATTCTCCAGCTCTGTACTTTAGGCTTTTATATGACACCCTTAGAGTAGTGTCTCAGGGTTTATCTTGTTGAGATGTCAATTCACTGCACAGTGAGGCACACGGTGGACACTGGGGGGGCAGATTTACAAACATTGTGGATGGCAACTACTCACCTAATTTGCATGCATAATTATCGCAAGTGAGCATGAAAACTGGACAAATACACACACAAATGCCACTGCTGAGCCGCTGGTAATGCAATTACCAGTTTACACAAGCAATCCCAGCAATCACATGTGCAAATTAGTCTAGCTATCATATCTGTATTTTGTACAACCAAGTGCTTGAACACCTGGCCCTTAATTTAAAAACTTCTCTCTTATTGCACGGCTCTCCATTGGAAATAGAGAGAGAGAGAGCTCTGCAATATATGTAATATTAAGGTTTATCATGAATTTTTGCCTAGAGAGAAAACAATCCCTATCTTAACAAATCCTAGGGAAAGGCTGCGTTACGACCCTTCATGGTTGTCCGTATGTAACCCACACACCTCCCAGATGTGGTGTTCTGTCCCCTCTGGTGGCACTAAAACCACTTGGAGCTTCATGAGTCTGCTACCACCTTAGCTCAGAATCATGTGGCTTTTAGCTCATGCAGTAGAGGCTCAAGCAGTGAGGTCCCAGGTTCGACCCCACAAGACAACGACTGGGGTCTGTCGGTGTTACAAGTGGGGGCTCATCTGGGATTTCAACTGGGAAGTCTCTGAAGCTCAGGACGTGCTTCCTCAGCCAGGGAAGTATGTAACCCACACGCCTCCTGGGTGTGGTGCTCTGTCCCCTCTAGTGGCACCGAGACCACATAGAGATTAATGAGTCTGCTACAGCCTTCACTAATGGCCATTGTGGCTTTTGGCTCATGCATTAAGCTTCAGAGGTCCCAGGTTCGATCCCGCCCAACAACCGGGGTCCGTCAGTGTGACAATTACCAGGCAGGAAGCTGCTGTGTTATAACCTGGTGTGAATATCTCAAAGCTTCGAGGGTTGTGTTTTGAATAGATGGGAGCCTAGTGGGTGAGGGTCTGATTCTGGTGCCTGGTTTCAGCCGCAGCCAGAACATAGTGCCATAAAGGGAGTGAGCTGCTACTTACCCACTCAGGCTGTGGGTCCGCTTTAAGGAGCCGGAAGGCATGGTCGATGCCTGACCCTTTGTTGTAGAAATCGACGGCCAGGGCGATGGCCTCTTCATAGCTCAGCGTCTTGTGTTGGGAAGGCACTGCGGTGGCTGCTGCGGCCACAATGACCAGCAGCAGGACGGGCCGGCAGCAGGTTTCCATCCTCGGGCCCATTGCAGGCAGTACCGGCAGAGTGCCATCCTGGTGCCTGAGGAAGCCCTTTTATATCTTGCTCCGCGACGGGGGAGATTCATGATTCACTGTTTATGTCCTTGGGCTCCCCAGAAACTGAGGCTTTTCCTGTTGTTTACAGGAAATCTCCCTTGGCCAATCTGCTGGTATGTGCAAAACAAGAAGATCAGCCCAAACAAGGGACAATGATGGGGGTGTGTGTATTGCAAAACATTTGCCTTACTTGGCATGGGCAAGCAGCTGCGAAGAAAGAAGGAACAAGTGGGTGTGCAGCTCCCTGTGATGTTTCATTTATTATTAGCTCCTAACTCCCAGGGTCTGGGTCAGAGATGCCCAGCAATGTGGTGTAGCACCACTTCTCCCCAGCTGCCATCTTGTTCGATGCGATCTCATCTGTGCCCTCTGCAGCAGTGTCTGCCTGAGCCTGCGGAGAGCCTGAAATAACAGCTCCTGCCCCATACATTGCCATGCCGAACTAACTCAGGGGCCCAGTGATGATCATTTTAATGCCAGCTATGACACTGCAGTTTGGCATCACAAGTGGGTGTTGCTTAGGAGATACCACTTATCCCGCCACCCCAGCTCAAGGGAAAGAAACTGAAAGGGGCCTGCTTTAGATTGTAAGCTCCTCAGGGCAAGGACTATATCATACTGTGTGTGTGTATGCAAGGGGGGCCTGATCCTGACTGGCCCTGTGATGGGATACATATACCCCATCCTGGCTGTAAAAGGGTTAATGAGAGGCCAATTAACCCAGCTGGCTGCAGCTAGGGCGGTGGGCTAGCCCCATGAGTCCCAGCTGGGAGAGGGGTGGAGTGGTTGCTCTAAAGGCAAGAAGTCTGGAGCAGGGAGAAGCTTTGCAGTCACTTTCTGGGATAAGAGTAGAGAGATCAGGAGGGAGCCCAGGGGAAGAGTGGGTTCAGCAGGGGAGTCTGCTAAGAGGCCAGGAGAGAGCCGGAGCCAGAGCCGGAGCTGGTGATGAGCCCTGATAATGAAGCAGGATCTGGATTTGTAGGGAGAGACCCCTGGGAGGTGTTCCACTGTGGATTGGGGGGATGAAAGGTCAAGCCCAAGGAGGGCAGAAGTGGGTTTGTTTATACTTTTGTTTGGGGGGGGTTGATGGTGTATTCCGGGGGGAGCCCTGTGAGTCCTGGCCCTGGCAGGACACACCTAGGGAACCCTGCTGACAGGCTTGGTAGGGAGAAGTCTAGAGGGAAGCTAGCAGCAAGGAGTCTGGCGTGAGCCTGACTGCCTGTGCTATGGTCACTGGACTGGAAGCCAGCGTAGAGGATGGGCCTGGGTTTCCCTACCAGCCTTTGGTAGGGTGGCGTGAAGCCCTGGGAAAATCGTCTGCCAGAACCAAGTGCGGCAGAGGGGTCAGGCGTTTGTTTTTGTTGGACTGTCTGTTACCCCAGAAGGGGGGGCACGGCTGTGGCCTGGCCGGAGGGCCGAGTCACGAAATGAGGCAGACCGCCGGAGGGACTGGAGCACCCGTCCCATGGGGACATTAGAGGAGGAAAGCCTGGTATGCTATGCCCAGCCACAAGGGGGCCTGCCAGCAGCAGGACCCTTCCACGGTCCTCTAATCCCTCCGTGCCATGACCCCAATGATACCAAGCATCAGCTGCGTTCAGAAATCTGCACACGGTGATTTGTGACCATGTCACTGTGGCATCAGCCTGTGCCCTGGAAAGCATGGATTTGTGCCTGCCAACAGCCATTTAGACACCCAGCTGGCCACCTTGCACTGATTTAAGTGTGCAATTCCTGGACATGTGGGCAAATTAGATGTGCAGCCGCGCCAGCATTACTGCAGGCTGCCCTGGCCTACCCAGAAGAGCCGTATGCAACTGAACATAGACGGGGCCTGTTGCTGAGCTGGGGGCAGGTCCCGGGCTCTTACATAAACATGGAAGGTTTCAAAGTAACAGCCGTGTTAGTCTGTATTCGCAAAAAGAAAAGGAGGACTTGTGGCACCTTAGAGACTAACCAATTGATTACATGGAACATGGCTCACTCCTCCAGGAGTGAGCTACTGGTGGGCACCTGATCCTTAGAGCCCCCATGGGCTGTAGCAGTGTGTGACAGCAATCACAGAGCCCAAACCTGACCTGGAGCCATGGGATCCTGGGAACTGGGGCTGAGGGGGACGGTTAACAGCTGGGAAGGGAAGCGGGAAAAGACAAAGCCACACTGGAATGAGTCCCTGGGCTGAAGCTAATGGACACCTTAAAGCTAAATCACAGATATGCTGCCGCAGGGGTAGAACCTGCACCCTTGGCCTCTGAAAACAGGTTTCTGCCACGTGAGCTAAACTGTACGGGGAGACTTTGGCAAACCCGTAAAGTGCCTGAAACCACTATGGCTTATTGCTAAAAGCAGCCAAGTCAGCAGGCTGTAAATTGGCCAAGTCAGCAGGCTGTAAATTGACCAAGTCAGCAGCTTAGCTTAACCAAGGCAGGAGGGGAGGGGGAATCTTTGGGTGCCACAGAGAGGGCAGCTTGACTTTGCATCCTTCCTGATAAGAATTGTGTTGAAGTTGCTGATTCATTCATCTTAGAAGAGCAGGATGTGCCCCGGGAATGTCTATTGGGGCCTCAAGGCTGCAAACTCTGGAAAAACCCGCACCTGGTTAATCGATAACCAGAAGGAACCTTTTGCTGGACCACTGAAACTGCTTGTAACAAGTTTTCTTTAAGGGACATGTCTAATGTATAAATAAGGGGGGAAAGTTTGAGGTAGTGGGACAATTTTTGGACTCTCCCTCTGGATACATCTTGCGGTCCCCACTGGCAGACGGAAGATTTGGCCACCGGAAGCCTGCCGCTGTGCCACTTGAGAGCCACCCTCAGCTTTGGTAATTCTCAAGAGTTGGGGTGTTTTACTAACCTTTTGTGGACGTGTGTAAGTGCTTGAGACTAAGTAAAGTTTAGCTTTAAGTGAAAGCACCCTTGCGTTGTCCTGTTTGTGCCAGCCACCGATCAGTCGGACGGCCGTGTCTCCCCTGATTTCTTTCCTGACACCACCTCGCACAGAGTAAAAGTTACCAAGAGCTTTGGGTTGAAAGAACCCCGAGTAACAAAAGGAGAATGTCTACTAACGCTCACCACCAGGGCTTAGACCCCAGTGCCCTGCACACACACCCAGTCATGCCCCCGTTGCAGTCAGCTGCGGAGAGACCCACCCATTTCAGTGGAAGCAGACTTGGGCCTGAGGTATGAGAGCAATTCAGTGGGTCCCTTGTGAGTGGCCCTGCCATGGCCTGGGATGCTGTGTAGGATGTGAACACAGCGCGCCTGCAAAAGCGGCTTCTCTGGGAGCAATAATGTGTCACTCAACCAGTACAAACCCACTGGGGCAGCAACACCTCGTGCCTCTGGCAAGCCCGTGACCGGTCGTGTCTTGTTAACTGTGCTTACAGAATGGGTTACTGGAAGGGAAAGAATATTAACATAAGACATTTCCTAAATCTCAATCGCCTGAAACAGCTCCATGGTACCCAGTCACTTAGGACTGGAAGTGAGGAAAGCCCAGCTAGGCCTAGAGAATGATGCAATATGTTCTTACCAATTCAATCTATCCCTGCCTTCGATGGGCTAGAAATGCCTGGCTGGACCAGTGACAAATATTTCCAGAGTCAGTGAACTCTTCTAAGGGTGTGAAAGGGAAAAAAATAAGTGGATCCCTCTGAATAAACATCCAGATCAGTGCAAGCCCATCTAGACCCTCAGAAGCAAGCCCAGCACTTGTTTTTAACTTGCACTCTCAGCTGAAATCCCTGGAGAGTTCTGATTAAAAACAATCAATGGCACAGCATGCAGGATCATGCTCTGAGTGTTGGTTCTTTTAGCTCTATGAGACAGCCAGGGCCAGCTGCATCTGTGTGTGTAACATCTGCTGCGTGTGGAAACCCCTCTTTTGCACAGGCCAGCAGGTACTGAGTGACTAAGTAGCACAAAAGCAGTTAGTTGTCCGGACCCATGTGATTTTTATTAAGTGATTGTGCCCCAAAGCTTCAAGCAGGGTGTAGGCCTCTTGTGCCAGGCGCTGTACAGAGATGTAATAAATGACAGATCCTGCCCCAAAGTCCTGATAGTTTAAAAGACAAAGCATAACAGGAGGGTGGGTCTGGCAGACAGGCTGGGGGTGGTGGAGACAGTAATAAAAGTAATAAAAGGTGACTAATTCTTAGCCAGTCGAGGGCAGTGACCACGATTTGTCACCTGGCTGGCCGTAACCAGGGTACAGTGTTCTGGGCTGTGTGTGCAAACAGCTGGGCCAGGCTGCAGCTGAATTGCTGAAGTCTGACTGTGATGATGTGAATGATCAGATCAGGCAAGCTGCACGGACTGCGCAGCTCCCGGCCAGCTACAGTTACATGAAGGTCCTGAGCCCGATTCTCCCTTGAGTCGCACCCTTGTAAGTCCTTAACTTCAGTGGCATTGCTCCTGATTTACCCCAAGGTAGCAGAGAAGGAGAGCCAGGCCCTCTCGGCAGATTTTGGGCTCTAGGAATAAAGGCCCAGGTTTTGATGCCAGCTAACAGGCCGATCTGCAGAAGCTGCTAGCCCGGAGAAGAGTGCTTAGAATTGCTCAATTCTTCCTCTGCTTCTGCTTTGAAAATGCATTGCACACGTTTCCGTAGCCTTGTTTTTGCAATCCAGGGCTGGTCAGATGACAGCCCCCCCTCCTCCTACATGCCAAGTTCTAAGCAGTGCACACTGCCTCTTGTTTCCTAACATATCAGAGAACAGTTTTATGCAAGAGCTAAACTTGGGGACCAGTGTGGCAAGAACAGACTTTTGTAACCTCTTTACTTGGGTGTTAGCAAATCGCTCAGGGAAAGGTCCTTCTGAAGTGACCAGAGAGTTAAAATGAAGGAAGCAAAATGAAGAATTGAGGTAAATAGAAAAGAAAATATATAGAATTATTCTTTGTAGCAATCCCCAAAGCCAAGGTCAAGGCCTCATTGTGCTAGGTTGGGCACAAACCCAGAGTAAAGCTTTTCCCCAAGGAGCAGACAGTCTAAATAGACAGGACAAAGGGTGATGGGGGAAACAGAGGCAGAGAGAAGTGAAATGACTTAAGAAGTCACAAAGCAGATCAGTAGCTGAGCCAGGAACAGAAGCCGGCTCTCCCAAGTTCCCACCCCTAGTGAGGCAGTGTGGTTCCCCGCCGCCTTGGAGAGAAATGAATTCCTCCAGACACCAGAGTGGGTGAAGCCAGGTAGCTCTTAGCCCACTCCCCAGAGGGTCAGGCATTGCTCCGGAAGTATAAAGGCCGGACCTTATACAATCATGAGTGGTGTGGAGAAAGTGAATAAGGAAAAGTTATTTACTTGTTCCCATAATGTAAGAACTAGGGGCCACCAAATTAAATTAATGGGCAGCAGGTTGAAAACAAATAAAAGGAAGTTCTTCTTCACACAGCACACAGTCAACCTGTGGAACTCCTTGCCTGAGGAGGTTATGAAGGCTAGGACTATAACAGGAGAACTGGATAAATTCATGGAGGTTAAGTCCATTAATGGCTATTAGCCAGGATGGGTAAGGAAAGGTGTCCCTAGCCTCTGTTTGTCAGAGGGTGGAGATGGATGGCAGGAGAGAGATCACTTGATCATTACCTGTTAGGTTCACTCCCTCTGGGGCACCTGGTATTGGCCACTCTCAGTAGACAGGATACTAAGCTGGATGGACCTTTGGTCTGACCCAGTATGGCTGTTCTTATGTTCTTATGACCTCAGAGCTCATTGAGAGAGCAGCTGCCAGGGAGGCCAGATGCCTCTGGCCTAGCTCACAATTGGGAAACCCAAGCAGTGGGAGGGCCTCCGTCCCCCCTGCCACCCAACTCGCAGGTGGCCGTCTCCCCCTCTCCCAGGCCCTTTGGAACCTAGGGCCTGGGCTTGTTATTATATCCCATTACTGCTCAGCCCCGGCCTGAGGGCCTGACTCACCATTGCCCCGTCCTGCCCTAGGGCCTGGGCTCACTGTGTTTATTCGTAGCCTCACAAAGGCCGGAGAGGAAGTCTCCCATGGCCAGACTAATTCCCTACAAGGTATCATCCTGAGTTTAGTGAGGCAGTGTGGTTCCCCGCCGCCCCGGAGAGAGACGAGCCCCGGCTAGCCTCTCTACACCACCCAATGGCCTACCCAGCAGGCCAGGCTGCCTTTTGTTAGACAGATGTAAACTAACAGAGCTGCGTGTACAGGACAGCCACAGTCACAGGAGCATGTCTCCAAAGGTCAGTTAATTGAGGCCTGGGCTATACCTGGACTTTACATCGGTACAGATACCTCTCTGAGCGGTGTGAAAAATGCCATCCTACGCCCCCCGGCACCGATGTAAACAGCACTAGGTCAACATAAGAATTCCTCCCCTGACATAGCGAACACCTCTGAGGGAGATGGATTAACGACAGTGATGAGAGAACCCTTCCCATCAGCACAGGTAGTGTCTACACTAAGGACAGCTCTACTCTACAGATGTTCACGCTACACATGTGAAAAATCCACGCCCCTGAGCGACAGTTACACCGACCTAGCCTCCCGTGTAGACAGCGCTGTGTCGATGGGAGAGCTTCCCCCGCCCCTCGGAGAGGTGGATTAACCGTCGGTGTACAGTAGCAGTGTCTTCACTAGAGCTCTGCAGCTGCACGGGTGCGACTGTACGTGAAGCACTGTGCATGAAGACAAGCCCGGAAGCACGACGGCGGGGCAGCTGCCGCGTTTTAAGGGTAGACATTCCCCCAGTCATTCCAGGGGCTTGTCTGCACCTCAAACACGGCAGTGCTTCAGTGAAGATGCTCCCTATGCCGATGGGAGAGGTTTTCCCTTTGGTGTAGATACTCCATCTCCCCAGGAGGTGGTAGCTAGGTTGATGGGATTGCTGTCTACGCTGGGAGTTAGGTTGGTTTAACTGCCTTGCTCAGGGGTGTGGATTTTTCACACCCCTGAGCAATGTAGTTATACCGACCTAATTTCCTAGCATAGACCGGGCCTAGCAAAGCAAATCCAGTTGTGATGTGGAAGCTTTTGACACATCACTAGACCCTTTTGTCCCCAGCGAGGCACCTAAGGGCTTGGATACATTTGCACGTTAGAGCGCATTAAAGCAGACCCCGGTGCCCTAACTCACGACCCATCCACGCTGGCAAGGCACTTAGAGCTCCTGGACTCTGCAGCTGGAGCACTCCTGGTAATCCACCTCCAAAAGGAGCATAAAGCTTGCTGCACCTCAGATGAAACGCCCCAGCATCAGTGTGAACAAGGTGTTGCCTTACTGCGCTCTGATTGGCCTCCGGAAATGTCCCATAATCATAGAATATCAGGGTTGGAAGGGACCTCAGGAGGTCATCTAGTCTAACCCTCTAGCTCAAAGCAGGACCAATCCCCAATTTTTGCCCTAGATCCCTAAATGGCCCCCTCAAGGATTGAACTCACAACCCTGGGTTTAGCAGGCCAATGTTCAAACCACTGAGCTATCCCTCCTCCCCAAGTCCCCTTAAATCAAGTGGCCACTCTTGTCATTGTTTGGAATTGGCTGCAGGAATGCGGATATGCCCTCTCAAAGCTCCGTTTCTGACAGCCGGCTGCTTATCTGCTCCGGGACAAAGCAACCATCGGTGTGGGATGCTGCTTTCTGTGAGTATGAGAGAGAGGCGGGGAGGGGGGGTCTGCTGCTGTCTGAACTTACAAGACAGCATGCTGACATGCTCTCAGCCCCCCAAAAACCCACCTCTCTCCCCCCACATACACACAACACACTCCCTGTCACACTCCACCCCACCCCCCATTTGAAAAGCATGTTGCAGCCACTTGCATGCTGGGATAGCTGCCCACAATGCACTGCTCTCTGTGGCATTGCAAGAGCTGCTCATGTGGCCACACCTGCACTTGAATCTGGCGGTGTAAACACACTGCAGCGCTTTCCCTCCTGCGCTCTCCGAGGGCTGGTTTAACTCACTGCACTCTACATCTGCAAGTGTAGCCAGGCCCTAAGAGTAACACTAAATGCAGCAAGAAAGCTTTATCCAGTGTTTAGCTGAAGGAGACAGAAGGGAAATAAGTGGCAGGTTAAATAATTGACCCTTCGTATGCTGTTGGCAGTGTTGTAGTAGCCGTGTCAGGCTCAGGATACTAGAGAGACAAGGTAGGTGAAGTAATAGCTTTGATTGAACCAATCTTGGTGGGTGAGAGAGACGAGCTGTCGAGCTCCACAGAGCTCTTCCTCAGGGCTGGGCAACATCCTCAGAGCGTCACTGCTAAATCCAAGGTAGAACAGGCCGGCTGGTCCAATACAAGATACCAGCTCACCCAACTTTTCTCCTTCGTATGCTGACACCTTCCAGCCAAATGATTGCTTCAGAACACTCTCCACTGCTTAACACCTCCTTCTTCTTCTTCCAGTTTAACACAGATATTGTGGTAGCACCAAAAGCTGCAACAAAGTTGTGCCCCGTTGTGCTAAGTGGTCCACTAACATAAAATAAATTATGAGTATAAAATGCTCCCCTGTAGGTTTGGTCGCATTTTACTCGCCCTCTGGGGGGGCCTGACCCAAAGCCTATGGGAGTATGTCCGCTGGCTTTGGATCAGGCTCTGTATGTCTATGCAGGGTGCAAGCCAGTGGAAAATCAGCTTAGCGCTGTGTGCTTGGTATTTCCAAAGGGTCGGGTGCAGTTCTGCTTTATGCCGAGCAGTATAATGATTCTGCGGGTCATAACCACTATAGTTAAGTTGCAAACACTTTTTCCATGTCAGCTATTTTCACCCATTCATAACATTCAAGATTCTGTGAGGGACCAGATGTTTATACCAGAATATCCAGTGGTATAATGGGTAATGGGAACCAAAGCGCTTCGGAAGGGAGATTAAACCTCCTGCTTCAGGGTTTAAATAAATCTCTGTTGGGGTTAGGAGGAGATGTATCTAGAGAGGCAGATTAGCTCAGATCTGTAGGGCTTTCTACACCTTTGTAAGAGGCAGCTGGTACTGGCCACTATCCAAGTCAGGACATTAGGCTAGATGGACCTAGGGTCTTATCCTGTCCGGCAGTTCTTGTTTTACAAAATCTTTACTTTTGGGGCTTAAATGTTCCCTCCTCGGTCACTTCCTCTGTAGGGGGGTTGTTTTTTAAAGTTTACTTGCAAAGTTTTAAGAGGGTTAAAAAAAATCTTTTTTCCCATGAACACAAAGGTTCTCCCCATTGTCCTCCTCCTGGGGCTAAATCACAAACTGGTGATCTACGCAGCGTCGGCCATGGTGAGTGAGCAGGCCTGACTGCTGACGGTGCGCTGTGCTGAGTTTGAACCGATGGGCTTTCTACAGACACAACTTTTGCAAATGCGAACTGAGCACATGCAACAGGAGTTTCTGTTAAACCGTGGTTCTGCTCTGAAATGGGGCTAAGTAATAACTGCGTCATCTTCCTCAACTGGGCAGCTCCGAGGGTGTATTTGAAATCAGATGCACTGGCTTTTAGGGATGGATGCCCGTTTTTCCAGCCCCGTTAGCTCTGGGGAGACACCAGAGCTCTGGGAGGGGGAGCAGGGGGCTATTTCGCCATGTGCATCACCAGCAGAATTGTTTACAGAGTTCAAATCAATGTGGGGGGGTGCATGAGAAGGAAAGAACCCGGTTTGGCTCTCGGGGCACGATCCTCCCCTGCCGTGGCCCTCGAGTGAGTCATTTTCACCTGCACAAAATGCTCCCGAGTCAGAATCCTCACTTCCACCAGCGCTGCATCGTACACCCACTTGGCCCAGGTGTAGATGATTCTGCAGGAGACAAGGCCGGGGAAGTCGGCCGCTCCGATCCCAGAGAGGCTTGCAGGGCTGGTAGTCAGAGCCCTCCCTGCCCATGCCCTCAACCGTCTTACATGTAAACAGGGCCCGTTTGATCTGGAGTCAGAGAGAGGCGATAAACTTGGATCCCCATGGTGCCCTTTTCAGGGTCGTTACGCCCCTGAGGCTCAATCCTGCACTCACTGAAGCCAGCAGGAGTTTTGTCAGGGGGCGTGACAGAGCCGCTGAGACAGATGCATTTGGGACAGACCAGCCGTGCCGCTGTTTGGTTACCGGTCTTACCTCCTTCTTCAGGAGCTGGGTTCGTATGGAAGCTGAGTCACTACATGCATGTCTGCCCCACACACTGTGAGCAAGGGGGCTATGTGTCCCCTGCTTGCCCTTCTCATGAGCTAAAGTGACTCTGTTGAGGAGGGGGTGAGGGAACGGCCAGGAAGGAAGCGTCACTTTAAGAACCATGGCTAGGTTTGGAAAGAGGCTGGTTAATTTGATCTTTGTAGATAAGGGGCTAAAATAAGGGTAAATAAATCTCATGCTTCAGGGCATAACCAAGTCGCTGCAGAGGCCAGGAAGGAATCCCCATTCCACACTACACAGCTGGCTAGGGTGGATTCTGGGACGGGCTTCACCACTCTGAAGCATGGGGATAATAAACTCTTTGTTCCAAAGGGAGCAAGGGTATTTCTTGGCCACTCCGCTCTCAATCCGGACTGCAGCTGTATGTCGTAGGGAAGGCAGCCCTGCCTTTTTGTAGGGTGCCTGGGAACGTCATGGGATATTTAGTATTCAGCTTGCATTGTCTTCAGACTGCTGTAAGGGGTCATGTATAGGGCAGATCTCTGCTTTTTTTCTGGGGGAAGCAGCCAAACATGGATCTGTGATTGCTGTCAGGGAAAAGGGGGTGAACGAAGACCAAAAGATATGGCAGCTGCCGGAGGTGCTCCACATGATCTGGGAGCTGCTCCTATAGCAAGGCTAACAGGGAGCAGGTTGGATCTGCAAAGGGAGCCTTAAGAATGTGGGTAGCAGCTGTGCCCAGGGGTACAGGACTAGCTGCATCTCTGTCCTCTCCTTGATGTGCCAGGCCTCATGCCCTTACCTCTCCTGGGGTGGAATCATGTGATTCTCCCACTCTTAGACCAGGGCCTGGCCTATAGCATCATGAGATTCACCTGTGCCTACCCCAGCAGCTCTGTCTGGGCTCAGCACCTGCTGTTCTTCCCTTTGGGAGCCTATGATCGTGAGGGAATTCACAGTGACCAGATGGCCTTGTGCAACCAAAGTAACGTTTAACCTTAACTGGAGGAACATAACATAAGAGGAAAAGGATTTTAAATCAACAGGCTGTCTGACGTAAAGCCCTACCACCCTGTGATGGGGCCCCTGGCAGGCCTACCTACTCCAGACATCCCCAGCACTGTCTGTCCATCTGATCAACTTCTCAGCAACTGCTCCCCTGGCCTCTGGACCGAGAGCAACCTTTTAATTCTTTGCAGTCCTTGTGCTATGCTGGCGCCCAGCCTTGGCATATGATCTCTGCGCCTGGGGCTGAGCCAGGAGGTAGGATCTTCACAGCGAGGAGCTCAGGCATTTGCCTCTGTCACCCTGAAGCGTTTACCAGGAGGTAGCTTATCTGGAGCTACTGTTTCCCTTCCTGCTTGTTTTTTCCAAGAGACAGCTATTAAACTGAACCAACGTAGTCATACAGGACCCATCCTGTAACCAGATCACAATTATTACAGAGCAGCGCCCCGTCCGCCACAGCCCGGCTGGGCCACCACGGCAGGGGGACCAAATGCTTTTTAAATAATAAAACCGTGCTGCTGGGGGACGTAGTATATAACACGATGTAGCCTGCCAATGTATTCCAGCCCCAGGGCAGTGCTGGGAGCGCTTGTGCGCTTATGCTGCCACCTTAAGGCAGCTCCGTGGAGCTACACTTTTGTGTACATGCAAGTGCTAGTGAAATACTTGTTCAAAGGCTTCGTGCACAGGAGCTGAGCAGTAGCATTGAGCGGGTCCAGCTGAGCTCAGGGAACCCATGTGCTAGGCACAGTACATAACACCTTGTGAGAGAAAGGTCTTACCCCAAAGGACTTACAATCTAGGCAGGCAAAGGGTGGGAGCACGGGGGTATCATTGTCCCCATTTCACAGAGGACAACTGAGGCCCAGAGACGCTAAGTGACTTGCCCAAAATCACACAGGGGCTCGGTGGTAAAGGCAGAAATTAAACCCAGCTCTCCAGAGAGCTGGTCCTGTGCCATAGCCACAAGGCTATCTGCCCCCTTCAATCTCCTATCTCAATCCCCTGCTGCTGCATACCATCCCACCCTCGTGCCCCCCTCGGCTTCCCAGGAGGATGCAGTGAGAGTTCACAAGCCTACAACAGCATCATCTGGGGTGCCTGTGGGGTTCTTCCGACACGGCCCTGGGGCGACGGTGGAGTACAGCGCAAGGGAGGCAGCGCTGGGCTTGAGGGGATGCGACCTCCCTCTCCAGCGACCTTGGCTTCGCACCTGCACCAGAGGAGGGCTGCTGCTTGTGGAAAGCCAGCACAGGGCAAGTGTCTACCCATTCCCACTTTCCTGGGGGCTCTCAGGCAGCCAGGGCTGCCCTCAGAGGGGCTGGGGCTGGTCCAGGGCTACTCAGATTCAGCACCGCCCTGGGGAAGCTGCTGCTGGGGAAGAGGGGTGAGCATCTATGGGCCTCACATTAACGATGCCCTTCCTGGGCAGAGCTCCTACAGCATAGACCCCACAGGCCTTCCTCGGGGGGGGGGGGGTCACTCTTTCTCTCTCACACACAGAGATGGGAGTTTTCAGGCTGGTGGCCAGGAAAGGGTTAAGGCTACCTTGGGATCTGGGTTCTGGTGAATGAGTGAGCAGCAGGTGCCATGGGAGGGTAGAGGCTAGTGCTGCCCCTATCCACACACTGGCAAAGGACCCAGGGAGGAGCAAGGCCTGTGGTGTGGGGGGAAGGATAGCTCAGTGGTTTGAGCATTGGCCTGCTAAACCCAGGGTTGTAAATTCAATCCTTGAGGGGCCCATTTAGGGATCTGGGGAAAAAACTGGGGATTGGCCCTGCTTTGAGCAGAGGGTTGGACTAGATGACCTCCTGAGGTCCCTTCCAACCCTGATATTCTATGAAAGGCAGCTGGGGTTCCTGGTGCCTGCCACTCTGTGTCATTGGCCCTGGGAAAGGGGCCATCCAGTGTCTGCGAGCCAGCCGGCATGCCCGAGGGACATGGCCCAGGGCTGAGAAGCGAAGCCCTCGCAGGGAAGGGCAAAGCAGGGACGGATTCTGAGCCAGCCTGGCCATCGCTAGCCCTCCCCTTCTGAGCCAGGCAAAACACACTGCCCTTCTCCCGCTCTGCTGCTGCAATGGGCAGGGCTGCCCGGTGGTGCCCAGCACCTCAGTCATAGCACTGCCAGGGCGCTGCACAGAGACGGCGCCTTGCACCGGGGTGCCCTGCCCATGGCAAAGCGTGGTACTCCCCCCCCCCCCCCCCCGCCGTCCCCTGCTGGGAGCCAGCCATGAGGCCTGGAGGTCTCCCTCTGCTGCCCCCTGGTGGCTGCTGCCTGGCACTCCTTGAAAGCAGAACCATTTGTTTAAAACTTGCATTTCTGCTCTTTGTACGGTTCAGGGAGCCTGCCTTCCTCTTCCGCAGAGCCCACTGGGGACAGCGTGGGTCTCTCTTTGGACCCTGAAACCCACGAGACGTTCAGGGGAGTGAAGGGGTTGAAGTCTAATTACCTTTCTGTGAGCGATCGCTAATGACAAAGGACACCTAATAATCCCCAACCCCCACCTCCCCCATCCACAAAGGAGCCCTAAGCAATGTACAAGGGGGCCTTGCCCACCCCTGCTCTGTTGGTGGGAGAGGTCAAGTGGCAGCAGCTTCTGGAAGCCTCAATGGATTGTGTGTTTCATGTGGTGGGGGGGCAGCGGGTGCAGCCCACAGAACTCTGGCCTCCTGCAGGAGCTGCTCTGTGTCCAGGTATCTATTGTGGTTTATTGAAAACCGTGTCAAAATTGTAAGCTATCACTTTAAATGCTCAGCGGGGTTTCCTGGTCTTCCTTGCAGGTCAGGGGCTCTGTAGGGAAGCTAGCAGAGTCAGTCTGCAAAGAGCCAGCCTAGAGCAAGGTGGGATGAGGTGTGCCTCTCTGATTTAGGGAGCAGCCTGCTTTGTCTCTCTCTGTATTTGGTTCTTGTGTGTTAAGTTTCTGGATACTAAGAAATTAAAGTCGTGCTATGTTGCAACTTCCAACAAAAATGTTTCATATTTTTAGCTATTTTCTCTGTTTGTAAGTGGTGAACATAACACCTACGTGGCCCCCTCACTGTAAAATCTGCATGCCGTTCAAACGAAACTCACTATCTGTGTGTGTGTGTGTGTGTGTGTGATAGTGACAAAGCTATATTGTGTGTGTGTGTGTAGCTCATAGTGACAAAGCTACATTAAAGAGATGGGTTTTGCGTTTGGGCCTGATCACAGTGATTCTTGTGGCAGTCAGTTCCATAATTGTTATTTGTATCACCGCAACACCTAGAGGCTCCAGCCAAAATCAGGGCCCCAGTGGGAAAGGCACTGTACATACACATAGCGAGACAGTCCCTGCTCCAAGAAGCTTACAGTTTCACTAGGCCAGGCAGAGAAAGGGTGGGAGGGGGAACAGAAAGGGGAAGATACTTGCCCAATGTCAGATGTAGTGCCAGGAGTTGGAAGCTGGGTTCGCTGAGTCACAGTCCAATGCCTTATCCACTAGCATGCTGTCTGGTTCCTAGGGAAGTTCTGTCTCTTGCTTCCACGGGCCCTCTATGGCTGACTGTTTCACCGTTCCCGTGGAATAACAACGATTAATAATACTTTTCCCTCATGTAGCCCGTTCCATCACACAGCTGTTGCTTAAAGTTAGGGGTCATGGAGGCAGAGTCATAGCTCAGGATGATCCCAGGGAGGGCTTTGAGTACCCAAATGGAGACCCCGCACTGGTCTCTGTATCCAGTGGGGAGCCAGTGCGGCGAGCCACGCAGTCCCACCAGCTGTAGTGTTTGGTACCAGCCAAAGCTCACGCCTTCCGCTTGGCTCCATTCCCAGAGAGAACAATCAAGCCAGGAGCTCACTGCAGCCTGGGTAACCGTGCTCAGATCCGTGTGTGTTAGTACAGGGCGGATTCTTCTGGCCAACCTCAGATAGCAACGAGTGGTTTTAATTGTTGTCTGGCCATCCATCACATTGAGGAATCCAATAGGATTCTGGGGATTTCATGTTCCAATCAACTGGCAGGTGCGGTCATAGAATCATAGAATATCAGAGTTGGAAGGGACCTCAGGAGGTATCTAGTCCAACCCCCTGCTCAGAGCAGGACCAGTTCCCCACTAAATCATCCCAGCCAGGGCTTTGTCAAGCCAGGCCTTAAAAACCGCTAAGGATCCCCAAGAATCCTGCAAGGAGACACATCCCGAGAGGACGATGAGACGCCTGTGGCTGGTGCTACTGCTGATACAGGCATTGGCCGGGGATGCCCTGGCTGGGCCCGTCCTGCAGCAGCTGCTGGTGAGTCCTGCACCCGGGGCCCTGAGCACGTCCCTGCAGGGAGGCTCTTTGCCTCGTGCCCCTTCCTGGGGATTCCTGGGGGTGGGATGTGGTCAGATACAGGGTCGCTCTGACAGGATGCTCTGTGAGGCACCAGGCACCCTCCCTCCCCTATCGCTGCTGTGGGAATTACATCTCCCCACACAGGGGATCCACGGGCTCCCCAGAAATGGCCCTGCCCCATGGGAGATTCTCACTGACCCCCCTGACCTGATGAGCCAAACCTTCCATATGGCATGGGGACGGCCCCTGGACCCAGCCTTCCCACCCCGACCTCTTCCCTGGGCGAGCAGCTGTAAGTGGGGAGGGCTGAGCCGGTGGATCGGTCGCCAGCTCCTCATCAGCTCTGGGGAAAGAGGCTCCTTTCAGAGCAGGAAACGTGAGCCGGTTCCCGGCCAATGGGAGCTGTGGAGTCAGCACTCAGGGTGGGGACAATATGGGGAGCCCCCGTGGCCGCCCGAATGCCTAGGAGCTGGAGGGACATGCCAGCCGCTTCCCAGGAGTGGCACCGCAGAGCCAGGCAGGGATCCTGCCAGTCCCTCTGCGCCACCAACCAGACTTTTAACAGCCTGGTCAGTGGTGCTGACCGTGGCCGCCAGAGGCCAGCACACAGAATCACCTGGCCGCCCTTGAGCTGGAGCGACATGCCGGCCACTATTCCACGGGTAAGCACCGCCCGGGCCCCGCGCCCTGCACTCGTCCCACATCCCAACCCCCTACCCCAGCTCGGAGCCCCCTCCTGCACACAAACTCCCTCCCGGATGCCACAGCCCCTCCTGCATCCCAACCCCCTGCTCCAGCCCTGAACCCCCTTCCACACTGCGAACCCCTCGGCCCCACCTCCCAGCCGGGAGCCCCATCCTGCACCCCAACGCCTCATCCCTGTCCCCATCCCAGACCCCGCACACCCAGCTGGAGCCCTCACCCCCTCCCGCACCCCAATCCCCTACCCCAGCCCAGAGCCCCTTCCCACACTGAACCCCTCAGACCCAGTCCGGAACCCCCATCCTGCACCCCGAACCCCTAATCCCTGGTTCCACCCTACAGCCTGCACCCCCAGCTGGAGCCCTCAACCCCTCCTGCACCCCAACCCACAACACCAGCCCGATGGAAATGAGCGAGGGTGGGGAAGAGCAAGCAACAGACCGAGCGGGGATGGAATGAGCGGAGGCGGGGCCTCAGAGAAGGGGCGGGATCTCAGAGAAGGGGCGGGGCAGGGGCAGGGCGAGGGTGTTCAGTTTTCTGTGATTAGAAAGTTGGCAACCCTAATGCTGACAGGCCCTGTGGTTCTCCCAGGCTCGCTGCCTTGCAGCCTGGGCAGGCTGGGACCCACACCCGGGGTCTCTCTAGTGCCAGCCTGGAGGGGGCAGCCATGGAGTGGGCCGGTGCCTCCCGCTCCTCCGGCCCCCAGCGCTGTGTCTCGCCCGTGTGTGTTTCAGGGCGCGAGAGTGAGACAGGCCGCGTGGCCGCAGAAACACAGAACGATGCACGAGACATGGTTCCCGGGCTGCCCCATAATGCTGGGCTCCATCAACCCTTTGAGATGGAAAGGCTGAACAGATGCCTCAGCTGGGGAGGTGACGGCGCCTCCGGTCTCTTCGCTCTGGCTGGGCCCAGCCGGCCTCCACCCCTCACCTGTTCCCCGGCACTGCTGAGCTGTCGGCCAAGGTGACACGTCAGGAGTGAGCTTGCTGCTGGCTGCGGGGTACAGAAGCTCCCAGCCCCTGCTGAGCGCTGTGGGTGGAGGCCACGACTGGACCGTGTGGGTCGTGGGAGGCTCGTTCCCTCCGTGCCAGGCGATGAACCTGCTTTGCTGAGCCTGGAGCTTCCCGTGTGTTTTCCATTTATTCACTCGCATCAATAAAAGCAGGTACTTCTGAGCCTGGCTCTCTCATTCCCAACAGCCCCAGCTCGAAGAGGCGCAGAGCAGGGTCCCGTAGGCAGCCGCTGCAGTAACCCCATACCTGCCCCTCTCCAGTGGGGAGCAAGGCAGCGTCCGGAGCACACCTGGAGCGAGGCCCATGGAGCTGGGTCTCCTCCCGCCTGCCCATGGGTAGCACTAGGCCCTGCCCCGGCCTCCACTCTGACAGCTGGGACCTCACCCGTGTCCTGACACCAAAGGGAGTGGCCGGTTCCCAGGCTCCCAGCCAGGCCAAGAGGAGACAGGGTGCTGGGAAGGGCTTTTGCTCAAGGAGACATGGGGCTGGATGAAGTCTCTAGGGAGAAGCCAGGCTGCCCTGGCCTCCCAGTGCTGGGGACCCTCCTCCCCGGCCTGATTTGCCAATGGGACCCACCCAGAGGTGCTGACCTTTGGTTTTGCCAGTGGGTGCCCCACCCCTTAAGGGCAGAAAGGAGCGAGTGGTGGGGCAGCCTTGATCAACAGCTGATTGGCGGTGCAGACACTGAAGAGCTGCTGGGGGGGTGCAGGGCCAGCTGCTGAACAGCTGATTGGCAGCCACCCCCCAGAGCCTACAGACCTGTAGCCCCGGCCAGCCCCATGGGTGCTGAGCACCTCCTAATATTTCTCTGCAGGTGCTTGCGCCCCTGAGCACCCATGGAGTCGGCACCAATAGACCCAGCTCCTCAGGGTCTCTGCAATGGGCATCGGGTCATGGGGCAGGGAGGGTCTGCCACAGAGCTGGCAGGGCAGCCGCTGTTCGTTGGCCCATGGGCGGGGGAGCACTGACTGAAGCAGCAGGGCCTGGCTGGCACCACGGCAGGTCGGCCGCCAACATGGATGGGCCACTGGCCTGACCCTGTTTGGAGCCAACTGATGTCACTGCTTCCCCCGTGGGAGGGGCTGCTGTCTAATGACACGAGGTGTCCGTGGTCTCATCTCTCCCACCCTCCCCAGAGCCCAGTCGCACAGGGGGCGGAACAGACATTAATGGGGCCTTATTGGCCGTTTCTTTTTCAGTCTCATTAGGCCAACACTTTCCAATGTGCCCAGGAATATTGGCTCTCTTAGTTCATAGGGTCCCCTCCTGACACATGCAGGGCCTGGGTTTCCGAAGGGCTGAGTGGGAGGAGAGGGCTGCCCAGGTGTCTCAGACAATCAGGCTCTAGGTGTCGCAAATGAGGAACCCGGAAACTGAAACAGCCAAAATCCACGGCCACTTTGGAAATTTTTTACCCTAATTTCTCCATGGCTGTGGGGCCACGTGCCCTGTCCACTAGCTCTGAACTTTAACCCCATGACTGGAGACCACGATTTACAAAAGAGACTCATGAGTTTGGGTGCCCAACTCCAGACACCTTCAAGGTACATGACATTCAGACACGTCTCAGCCCCCACACTTGGAATGGCTGGGCCCTGTAGGGCAGATAAAGTTGGGCCGCAAAGTCACCAGTCTGTTTGGAAAATCTTGGCCTCTGACTTTAGCACACAGAACCATTCCCAGTGGCGCAGGTATCTCAACACATGCCATAGAATCATAGACTATCAGGGTTGGAAGGGACCTCAGGAGGTCATCTAGGCCAACCCCCTGCTCAAAGCAGGACCAACCCCAACTAAATCATCCCAGCCAGGGCTTTGTCAAGCCGGGCCTTAAAAACCTCTAAGGAAGGAGATTCCACCACCTCCCTAGGTAACCCATTCCAGTGCTTCACCACCCTCCTAGTGAAATAGTGTTTCCTAATATCCAACCTAGACCTCCCCCACTGCAACTTGAGACCATTGCTTCTTGTTCTGTCATCTGCCACCACTGAGAAGAGCTGAGCTCCATCCTCTTTGGAACTCTTCAGGTAGTTGAAGGCTGCTATAAAATCCCCCCTCACTCTTCTCTTCCGCAGACTAAATAACCTCAGTTCCCTCAGCCTCACCTTGTACGTCATGTGCCCCAGCCCCCTGATGATTTTCGTTGCCCTCCGGTGGACTCTCTCCAATTTGTCCACATCCTTTCTGTAGTGGGGGGACCAAAACTGGACAAAATACTCCAGATGAGGCCTCACCAGTACCGAATAGAGGGGAATGATCACGTCCCTCGATCTGCTGGCAATGCTCCAACTAATACAGCCCAATATGCCGTTGGCTTTCTTGGCAACAAGGGCACAATGATTCATATCCAGCTTCTCATCCACTGTAATCCCCAGGGTCTTTTCAGCACAGCCCTGACCTGCTCCCTGTCACCGGGCAGGAAATGGAAGCAGAGTCCCATTGAACACACACAGGCTGCAGCACCTGCTGCCTCAGCCAAAATAATTCATGTAATTAACCCTTTACTGGCGCTGCCCTTTCTTCCTCTTCCCCTCCCTTGTGCACACACAAACCTAGAAGTTGTACACACGGGTGTGTGGGGATTACCCAAGCCTCAGGGGGACTTGACCTTCCCTCAGACAGGTAAGAGGGGGGTCGACACTGAGATTTTCATTCAAATTCCCCACGTTCCCTTCCCCAGGTTCGGCTCCTCCCGGTAATGAGAATACAGGGAGTGCAGACAGGGGTGCAGGAGGGGGCCAGTGTATTGAGCACTGTGGTGTCTAACCCTGTTCAGAGCAGGCCTGCACACCATGGGGGGTAAAACACACTCACATACCTTCCTAGTCACCCTCAGTCCCCCTTTTCCTGACATCACCCTGGGACACCGGGTTCCAGCCCCGTGGCTCTGAGCAGCTCTGCCAGGCAAGTGGTGGGAGCCCCACGGCTTTGACTCCTTTAACACTGGGCTGATCAGACGCCCTGGAGATGCAGTGTAGTGACTATCCGGGCTGACGGCTCAGTGTGAGAGACTAAGTATCACCTACGAGGAACGGGACAGAACAGTCTGTCCTAACTCATCCTGCCCCTCACTCCCATCCCCAAACTCCCCAGGGGAGGGGTCTGCCTGGGCCCAGGGTCTATGGGCAACATTACAAAGTAGTTCTTGCTCCAGGTTTCCAGGCAGTGAGGAAATCTGCTGGAGAGATCCGTTAAGTGGCAGTTTCAGTGTATTGCACACGAGGCACTTGCCTGTTTCCCTGTGGGCGGGGGGGAGGTCCCTAAACCCCCAAGGTACTTCCCCATGTGGGAGAGAGGAAGGATGGTTAAAAACCTCTCACACCCGCCAGTTGCTCACACAACCCCCAGCCCCACACAAGGCCGAGGCCCCTCTCCTAGGGGAATTAGTGGCAGATCCTGACAGTCCCGTGAGGAGACGCAGCCCGAGGGGACGATGAGGCGTCTGTGGCTGGTGCTGCTGCTGGTTCTGGCGCTGGCCGGGGCTGCCCTGGCTGGGCCCGTCCTGCAGCAGCCGCTGGGCGTGGAGGGTCCCGGCGCGGTGGCAGCACGTGATGGGCCCTCAGCCCAGGTGGACGGAGCCCAACAGCAGCCGCTAGTGAGTCCTGCACCCGGGGCCCTGAGCACGTCCCTGCAGGGAGGCTCTTTGCCTCGTTCCCCTTCCTGGGGATCCCTGGGGGGTGGGATGGTATCGGATACCGGGTCGCTCTGGCAGGATGTGCCGTGTGGAGCCAGGGACCCTCCCTGCCCCCGTCCCCACTGTGGGAATTACATCTCCCCATCCAGGGGATCCACGGGCTCCCCAGATATGACCCTGCACTGTGGGAGATTCTCACTGACCCCTGCCCTGACCAGCTGAACCTTCTGTATGGGGCAGACCCGGCCCCTGCACCCAGCCTCCCCCCGCCCTCTCCCTGGGAGGGGGCAGCTGTAGCTGGGGAGGGCTGAGCTGGTTGATCGTCCACCAGCTCCTCCTCAGCTCTGGGCAAAGGGGCTCCCTTCAGAGCAGGAAATGCGAGCCGGGCCCCATGGCCTGGCTCCGATTCAGGGCTGAGCGTTAGGGGGCAGGGGGGCAAAGGGATGACAGAGGGAGAACATGGGGAGAAGCCTGCCCGGAAAAGCCAGGGGGAGTGTGAGATGTCCTGGCTGCAGAGCGCCCCCTGCTGGACGTGCGGTGAGCGTCACCCCACCACAGGGGTAATTCGCTCTCGGTCCCTGTGGAGCATCAGCACCCAGCTCGCCTCCCCGCCTGCTCGGCCAACGAGAGTTTGCCGTGGTGATGTAACGCCTCCGTCACACTCCCTGCAGGGAGCTGGGGTTTATCCTGTTGATGTAGTTGAATTTGTCTCCCTTGTCCAGCCCCAGCTGGGAGTTTCCTGATTTGCCCCCAGACTCCTAAATGCTGGGAGCCCAGATGCCGCCCAGTGCCCAGGGCCCCTCACGCCTGCAGGGGACAGAGGCTGAGCAGGGCCCATGGCTGAGCCAGGCAGGGCAGGGCCCACTTTGGACCCCCCACTGCAATACAGACAGGGCCTGGGCACAGCAGATCAGCGGCCGTGGCCCCCTGGGGGCTGACGCGTCTCGGGGGGAGGGGGGGCAGGCTCAGCTGGGACCAATGCAAAAGGGGCCCTGGCAGCTCTGGTCAGCACCACTGACCGGGCTGGTAAAAGTCCAGTTGGTGGAGCAGGGGGCTGGCAGCCTCCCTGCCTGGCTCTGCGGTGCAGCTCCCGGGAAGCAGCTGGCATGTACCTCCAGCTCCTAGATGTACGAGTGGCCGTGGGGCCTCCGCAGCTCTCATTCGCTGGGATTCAGGAACCATGGGCAGCGCCTGCCGGTGGGGACAGCACACAGAATCACCTGGCTGCCCCCGAGCTGGAGCACCACCTAGAGCCCGCGCCCTGCACCCTGTCCCGCACCCCAACCCCTACCTCAGCTCGGAACCCCTCCTGCACCCAAACTCCCTCCCGGACGCCACAGCCCCTCCCGCATCCCAACCCCCTGCTCCAGCTCGGACCCCCTCCTGCACCCAAACTCCCTCCCGGATGCCACAGCCCCTCCCGCATCCCAACCCCCTGCTCCAGCTCGGACCCCCTCCTGCACCCAAACTCCCTCCCGGACCCCACAGCCCCTCCCGCATCCCAACCCCCTGCTCCAGCTCGGAACCCTCTTCTGCACCCAAACTCCCTCCCGGACGCCACACCCCTCCCGCATCCCAACCCCCTGCTCCAGCTCGGAGCCCCCTCCTGCACCCAAACTCCCTCCCGGACGCCACAGCCCCTCCTGCATCCCAACCCCCTACCCCAGCTCGGAACCCCTCCTGCACCCAAACTCCCTCCCGGACGCCACAGCCCCTCCTGCACCCCAACCCCTACCTCAGCTCGGACCCCCTCCTGCACCCAAACTCCCTCCCGGACCCCACAGCCCCTCCTGCATCCCAACCCCCTGCTCCAGCTCGGAGCCCCCTCCTGCACCCAAACTCCCTCCCAGACCCCACAGCCCCTCCCGCATCCCAACCCCCTACCCCAGCTCAGAGCCCCCTCCTGCACCCAAACTCCCTCCCGGACCCCACAGCCCCTCCTGCATCCCAACCCCCTGCTCCAGCTCGGACCCCCTCCTGCACCCAAACTCCCTCCCGGACGCCACAGCCCCTCCTGCATCCCAACCCCCTGCCCCAGCTCGGACCCCCTCCTGCACCCAAACTCCCTCCCGGACCCCACAGCCCCTCCTGCATCCCAACCCCCTGCTCCAGCTCGGAGCCCCCTCCTGCACCCAAACTCCCTCCCAGACCCCACAGCCCCTCCCGCATCCCAACCCCCTACCCCAGCTCAGAGCCCCCTCCTGCACCCAAACTCCCTCCCGGACCCCACAGCCCCTCCTGCATCCCAACCCCCTGCTCCAGCTCGGACCCCCTCCTGCACCCAAACTCCCTCCCGGATGCCACAGCCCCTCCTGCATCCCAACCCCCTGCTCCAGCTCGGAGCCCCCTCCTGCACCCAAACTCCCTCCCGGACGCCACAGCCCCTCCTGCATCCCAACCCCCTGCCCCAGCTCGGACCCCCTCCTGCACCCAAACTCCCTCCCGGACCCCACAGCCCCTCCTGCATCCCAACCCCCTGCTCCAGCTCGGAGCCCCCTCCTGCACCCAAACTCCCTCCCGGACGCCACAGCCCCTCCCGCATCCCAACCCCCTGCTCCAGCTCGGACCCCCTCCTGCACCCAAACTCCCTCCCAGACCCCACAGCCCCTCCCGCATCCCAACCCCCTGCTCCAGCTCGGACCCCCTCCTGCACCCAAACTCCCTCCCGGATGCCACAGCCCCTCCCGCATCCCAACCCCCTACCCCAGCTCGGACCCCCTCCTGCACCCAAACTCCCTCCCGGATGCCACAGCCCCTCCTGCATCCCAACCCCCTACCCCAGCTCGGACCCCCTCCTGCACCCAAACTCCCTCCCGGATGCCACAGCCCCTCCTGCATCCCAACCCCCTGCTCCAGCTCGGAGCCCCCTCCTGCACCCAAACTCCCTCCCAGACCCCACAGCCCCTCCTGCATCCCAACCCCCTACCCCAGCTTGGAGCCCCCTCCTGCACCCAAACTCCCTCCCGGATGCCACAGCCCCTCTTGCATCCCAACCCCCTACCCCAGCTCGGAGCCCCTCCTGCACCCAAACTCCCTCCCGGATGCCACAGCCCCTCCTGCATCCCAACCCCCTACCCCAGCTCGGAGCCCCCTCCTGCACCCAAACTCCCTCCCGGATGCCACAGCCCCTCCTGCATCCCAACCCCCTGCTCCAGCTCGGAGCCCCCTCCTGCACCCAAACTCCCTCCCGGATGCCACAGCTCCTCCTGCATCCCAACCCCCTGCTCCAGCTCAGAGTCCCCTCCGGCACCCAAACTCCCTCCCGGACCCCACACTCCCTCCCGCATCCCAATCCCCTACCCCAGCTCAGAACCCTCTTCTGCAACAAACTCCCTCCCAGACCCCACAGCCCCTTCTGCATCCCAACCCCCTGCTCCAGCCTGGAGCCGCCTGCCACACTCTGAACCTCTCGGCCCACCCACAGCCTGAAGTCCATTCCGGCACCTCAATCTCCTGATCCCTGGCCTCACCATAGAGCCTGCACCCCCAGCCAGAGCCCTCACCCCCTCCCGCACCCCAACCCACAGCACCAGCCCTGTGAAAATGAGCGAGGGTGGGGGAGAGGGAGCAACGGAGGGAGGGGGGATGGAATGAGCAGGAGCAGGGGAAGGGGCAAGGCAGGAGCAGGACAAGGGTGTTCAGTTTCCTGCGATTAGAAAGTTGGCAACCCTAATGCTGACAGGCCCTGTGGTTCTCCCAGGCTCGCTGCCTTGCAGCCTGGGCAGGCTGGGACCCACACCCGGGGTCTCTCTAGTGCCAGCCTGGAGGGGGCAGCCATGGAGTGGGCCGGTGCCTCCCGCTCCTCCGGCCCCCAGCGCTGTGTCTCGCCCGTGTGTGTTTCAGGGCGCGAGAGTGAGACGGGCCGTGCGGCGAACGTGGCGACCAGGCAGTTTCTCAGTCGTAGGCATAGTCATCAGAGGTGGAATCTGGAAAGTGTGAACAGGCATCGGCACCTCCGGTCTCTTCGCTCTGGCTGGGCCCAGCCGGCCTCCACCCCTCACCTGTTCCCTGGCACTGCTGAGCTGTCAGCTAAGGTGACTCGTCAGGAGTGAGCTTGCTGCTGGCTGCGGGGTACAGAAGCTCCCAGCCCCTGGTGAGCGCTGCGGGCGGAGGCCACAACTGGGCCCTGTCGGTCGTGGGAGGCTCATTCCCTCCATGCCCGGCGATGAACCCGCTTTGAGCCTGGAGCTTCCTGTGTGTTTTGCATTTATTCACTTGCACCAATAAAAGCAGGAACCTCTGAGCCTGGCTCCCTCATTCCCAACAGCCCCGGCTCGAAGGGGCGCAGGGCAGGGTCCCATAGGCAGCCCAGAGCTCCCAGCCACTGCAGTACCCCCATCCCCGCTCCTCTCCAGTGGGGAGCAAGGCTTCGTCCGGAGCACACCTGGAGCGAGGCCCATGGAGTTGGGCTCCTCTCGCCTGCCCAGGGGTACCACTAGGCCCTGCCCTAGCCCCCACTATGACAGCTGGGACCTGACCCTGTGTCCTGACACCAAAGGGAGTGGCTGGTTCCCAGGCTCCCAGCCAGGCCATGAGGAGGCATGGTACGGGAAGGGTCTTTGTTCACAGGGACATGGGGCTGGATGAAGTCTCTAGGGAGAAACCAGGCTGCCCTGGCCTCCCAGTGCTGGGGACCCTCCTCCCCTGGCCTGTATTGCCAATGGGACCCAGCCACAGGTGCTGATTTTGGTTTTGTTGGTGGGTGCCTCACCTCGGCGTCATCCACTCTCCCGAGGCCCCACCACCACACTCCACCTCTTCCCACCCCCACTCAGCCCTCTCCCCCAAGACCCACTCCCCTGTGCGCCTCCCACCCACCCACTTGCTCCTTTCTGCCCTCTCCTGCCTTAAGGGCACAGAGGAGCGAGTAGCAGGGCAGTCCCTCTCTACAGCTGATCAGCAGCACAGACACTGAACAGTTGATTGGCAGCCACCCCCAGAGCTGTCAGAGAAGCAGCACTGGCCAGCTCCGTGGGTGCTGAGCACCCCCCAATATTTCTCTGCAGGTGCTTGAGCCCCTGAGCACCCATGGAGTCGGTGCTAATAGGCTCAGCTCCCCAGGCTTTGTGCGATGGGCATTGGGTCACGGGGCAGGGAGGGTCTGCCACAGAGCTGGCAGGGCAGCCGCTGTTCATTGGCCCATGGGCGGGGGGCACTGACTGAAGCAGCAGGGCCTGGCTGGCACCACAGCAGGTCGGCCGCCAATGTGGATGGGCTACTGGCCTAACCCTGTTTGAAACCAACTGATGTCACTGCTTCCCCCGTGGGAGGGGCTGCTGTCTAACGACACGAGGTGTCCGTGGTCTCATCTCTCTCACCCTCCCCAAAGCCCAGTCGCACAGGGGGCAAAACAGACATTAATGGGGCCTTATCGGCCGTTTCTTTTTCAGTCTCAGTCCTGCCATTAGGCCAACACTTTCCAATATGCCCAGGAATATTGGCTCTCTTAGTTCATAGGGTCCCCTCCTGACACATGCAGGGCCTGGGTTTCCGAAGGGCTGAGCGGGAGGAGGGGGCTGCCCAGGTGCCTCAGACAAGCAGGCTCTAGGTGTCGCAAATGAGGAACCCGGAAACTGAAACAGCCAAAATCCAAGGCCACTTTTGCCATTTTCAACCTAAATGTCTCCATGGCTGTGGGGCCACATGCCCCATCCACTAGCTCTGAACTTTAACCCCGCACTGGAGACCACGATTTACAAAAGTGTCTCATCAGTTTGGGTGCCACGCTCCAGTAACACCTTGATGTAAGTGATATTCAGACACGTCTCAGCCCCCACAGGTGGATTGGCTGGGCGCTGCAGGGCGGCTCAAGTTGGGCCCCCAAACTCACCAGTCACTTTGGAAAATCTTGGCCTCTGGTTTCTCCCAGCAGCGATGCACCTCAGCACAGCCCTGACCTGCTCCCTGTCACTGGGCAGGAAATGGAAGCAGAGTCGCATTGAACACACACAGGCTGCAGCACCTGCTGCCTCAGCCAAAATAATTCATGTAATTAACCCTTTACTGGCGCTGCCCATTCCTCCTCCTCCCCTTCCTTGTGCACACACAAGCCTAGAAGTTGTACACACGGGTGTGTGGGGATTACCCAAGCCTCAGGGGGACTTGACCTTCCCTCAGACAGGTAAGAGGGGGGTCGACACTGAGATTTTCATTCAAATTCCCCACGTTCCCTTCCTCAGGTTCGGCTCCTCCCGGTAATGAGAATACAGGGAGTGCAGGCAGGGGTGCAGGAGGGGGCCAGTGTTTTGAGCACTGTGGTGTCTAACCCTGTTCAGAGCAGGCCTGCACACCATTGGGGGTAAAACACACTCACATACCTTCCTAGTCACCCTCAGTCCCCTTTTTCCTGACATCACCCTGGGACACCGGGTTCCAGCCCCGTGGCTCTGAGCAGCTCTGCCAGGCAAGTGGTGGGAGCCCCACGGCTTTGACTCCTTTAACACTGGGCTGATCAGATGCCCTGGAGATGCAGGGTAGTGACTGTTGGGGCTGACGGCTCAGTGTGAGAGACTAAGTATCACCTACGAGGAACGGGACAGAACAGTTTGTCCTAACTCAGCCTGCCCCTCACTCCCATCCCCAAACTCCCCAGGAGAGGGGTCTGCCCGGGCCCAGGGTCTATGGGCAACATTACAAAGTAGTTCTTGCTCCAGGTTTCATGCGGTGAGGAAATCTGCTGGAGAGATCCGTTAAGTGGCAGTTTCAGTGTATTGCACACGAGGCACTTGCCTGTTTCCCTGTGGGCGGGGGGGAGGTCCCTAAACCCCCAAGGTACCTCCCCATGTGGGAGAGAGGAAGGATGGTTAAAAACCTCTCACACCCGCCAGTTGCTCACACAACCCCCAGCCCCACACGAGGCCGAGGCCCCTCTCCTAGGGGAATTAGTGGCAGATCCTGACAGTCCCGTGAGGAGACGCAGCCCGAGGGGACGATGAGGCGTCTGTGGCTGGTGCTGCTGCTGGTTCTGGCGCTGGCCGGGGCTGCCCTGGCTGGGCCCGTCCTGCAGCAGCCGCTGGGCGTGGAGGGTCCCGGCGCGGTGGCAGCACGTGATGGGCCCTCAGCCCAGGTGGACGGAGCCCAACAGCAGCCGCTAGTGAGTCCTGCACCCGGGGCCCTGAGCACGTCCCTGCAGGGAGGCTCTTTGCCTCGTTCCCCTTCCTGGGGATCCCTGGGGGGTGGGATGGTATCGGATACCGGGTCGCTCTGGCAGGATGTGCCGTGTGGAGCCAGGGACCCTCCCTGCCCCCGTCCCCACTGTGGGAATTACATCTCCCCATCCAGGGGATCCACGGGCTCCCCAGATATGACCCTGCACTGTGGGAGATTCTCACTGACCCCTGCCCTGACCAGCTGAACCTTCTGTATGGGGCAGACCCGGCCCCTGCACCCAGCCTCCCCCCGCCCTCTCCCTGGGAGGGGGCAGCTGTAGCTGGGGAGGGCTGAGCTGGTGGATCGTCCACCAGCTCCTCCTCAGCTCTGGGCAAAGGGGCTCCCTTCAGAGCAGGAAATGCGAGCCGGGCCCCATGGCCTGGCTCCGATTCAGGGCTGAGCGTTAGGGGGCAGGGGGCAAAGGGATGACAGAGGGAGAACATGGGGAGAAGCCTGCCCGGAAAAGCCAGGGGGAGTGTGAGATGTCCTGGCTGCAGAGCGCCCCCTGCTGGACGTGCGGTGAGCGTCACCCCACCACAGGGGTAATTCGCTCTCGGTCCCTGTGGAGCATCAGCACCCAGCTCGCCTCCCCGCCTGCTCGGCCAACGAGAGTTTGCCGTGGTGATGTAACGCCTCCGTCACACTCCCTGCAGGGAGCTGGGGTTTATCCTGTTGATGTAGTTGAATTTGTCTCCCTTGTCCAGCCCCAGCTGGGAGTTTCCTGATTTGCCCCCAGACTCCTAAATGCTGGGAGCCCAGATGCCGCCCAGTGCCCAGGGCCCCTCACGCCTGCAGGGGACAGAGGCTGAGCAGGGCCCATGGCTGAGCCAGGCAGGGCAGGGCCCACTTTGGACCCCCCACTGCAATACAGACAGGGCCTGGGCACAGCAGATCAGCGGCCGTGGCCCCCTGGGGGCTGACGCGTCTCGGGGGGGGGGGGGGGCAGGCTCAGCTGGGACCAATGCAAAAGGGGCCCTGGCAGCTCTGGTCAGCACCACTGACCGGGCTGGTAAAAGTCCAGTTGGTGGAGCAGGGGGCTGGCAGCCTCCCTGCCTGGCTCTGCGGTGCAGCTCCCGGGAAGCAGCTGGCATGTACCTCCAGCTCCTAGATGTACGAGTGGCCGTGGGGCCTCCGCAGCTCTCATTCGCTGGGATTCAGGAACCATGGGCAGCGCCTGCCGGTGGGGACAGCACACAGAATCACCTGGCTGCCCCCGAGCTGGAGCACCACCTAGAGCCCGCGCCCTGCACCCTGTCCCGCACCCCAACCCCTACCTCAGCTCGGAACCCCTCCTGCACCCAAACTCCCTCCCGGACGCCACAGCCCCTCCCGCATCCCAACCCCCTGCTCCAGCTCGGACCCCCTCCTGCACCCAAACTCCCTCCCGGACGCCACAGCCCCTCCTGCATCCCAACCCCCTGCCCCAGCTCGGACCCCCTCCTGCACCCAAACTCCCTCCCGGACCCCACAGCCCCTCCTGCATCCCAACCCCCTGCTCCAGCTCGGAGCCCCCTCCTGCACCCAAACTCCCTCCCAGACCCCACAGCCCCTCCCGCATCCCAACCCCCTACCCCAGCTCAGAGCCCCCTCCTGCACCCAAACTCCCTCCCGGACCCCACAGCCCCTCCTGCATCCCAACCCCCTGCTCCAGCTCGGACCCCCTCCTGCACCCAAACTCCCTCCCGGATGCCACAGCCCCTCCTGCATCCCAACCCCCTGCTCCAGCTCGGAGCCCCCTCCTGCACCCAAACTCCCTCCCGGACGCCACAGCCCCTCCTGCATCCCAACCCCCTGCCCCAGCTCGGACCCCCTCCTGCACCCAAACTCCCTCCCGGACCCCACAGCCCCTCCTGCATCCCAACCCCCTGCTCCAGCTCGGAGCCCCCTCCTGCACCCAAACTCCCTCCCGGACGCCACAGCCCCTCCCGCATCCCAACCCCCTGCTCCAGCTCGGACCCCCTCCTGCACCCAAACTCCCTCCCAGACCCCACAGCCCCTCCCGCATCCCAACCCCCTGCTCCAGCTCGGACCCCCTCCTGCACCCAAACTCCCTCCCGGATGCCACAGCCCCTCCCACATCCCAACCCCCTACCCCAGCTCGGACCCCCTCCTGCACCCAAACTCCCTCCCGGATGCCACAGCCCCTCCTGCATCCCAACCCCCTACCCCAGCTCAGACCCCCTCCTGCACCCAAACTCCCTCCCGGACCCCACAGCCCCTCCTGCATCCCAACCCCCTGCTCCAGCTCGGAGCCCCCTCCTGCACCCAAACTCCCTCCCAGACCCCACAGCCCCTCCTGCATCCCAACCCCCTACCCCAGCTTGGAGCCCCCTCCTGCACCCAAACTCCCTCCCGGATGCCACAGCCCCTCTTGCATCCCAACCCCCTACCCCAGCTCGGAGCCCCTCCTGCACCCAAACTCCCTCCCGGATGCCACAGCCCCTCCTGCATCCCAACCCCCTACCCCAGCTCGGAGCCCCCTCCTGCACCCAAACTCCCTCCCGGATGCCACAGCCCCTCCTGCATCCCAACCCCCTGCTCCAGCTCGGAGCCCCCTCCTGCACCCAAACTCCCTCCCGGATGCCACAGCTCCTCCTGCATCCCAACCCCCTGCTCCAGCTCAGAGTCCCCTCCGGCACCCAAACTCCCTCCCGGACCCCACACTCCCTCCCGCATCCCAATCCCCTACCCCAGCTCAGAACCCTCTTCTGCAACAAACTCCCTCCCAGACCCCACAGCCCCTTCTGCATCCCAACCCCCTGCTCCAGCCTGGAGCCGCCTGCCACACTCTGAACCTCTCGGCCCACCCACAGCCTGAAGTCCATTCCGGCACCTCAATCTCCTGATCCCTGGCCTCACCATAGAGCCTGCACCCCCAGCCAGAGCCCTCACCCCCTCCCGCACCCCAACCCACAGCACCAGCCCTGTGAAAATGAGCGAGGGTGGGGGAGAGGGAGCAACGGAGGGAGGGGGGATGGAATGAGCAGGAGCAGGGGAAGGGGCAAGGCAGGAGCAGGACAAGGGTGTTCAGTTTCCTGCGATTAGAAAGTTGGCAACCCTAATGCTGACAGGCCCTGTGGTTCTCCCAGGCTCGCTGCCTTGCAGCCTGGGCAGGCTGGGACCCACACCCGGGGTCTCTCTAGTGCCAGCCTGGAGGGGGCAGCCATGGAGTGGGCCGGTGCCTCCCGCTCCTCCGGCCCCCAGCGCTGTGTCTCGCCCGTGTGTGTTTCAGGGCGCGAGAGTGAGACGGGCCGTGCGGCGAACGTGGCGACCAGGCAGTTTCTCAGTCGTAGGCATAGTCATCAGAGGTGGAATCTGGAAAGTGTGAACAGGCATCGGCACCTCCGGTCTCTTCGCTCTGGCTGGGCCCAGCCGGCCTCCACCCCTCACCTGTTCCCTGGCACTGCTGAGCTGTCAGCTAAGGTGACTCGTCAGGAGTGAGCTTGCTGCTGGCTGCGGGGTACAGAAGCTCCCAGCCCCTGGTGAGCGCTGCGGGCGGAGGCCACAACTGGGCCCTGTCGGTCGTGGGAGGCTCGTTCCCTCCATGCCCGGCGATGAACCCGCTTTGAGCCTGGAGCTTCCTGTGTGTTTTGCATTTATTCACTTGCACCAATAAAAGCAGGAACCTCTGAGCCTGGCTCCCTCATTCCCAACAGCCCCGGCTCGAAGGGGCGCAGGGCAGGGTCCCATAGGCAGCCCAGAGCTCCCAGCCACTGCAGTACCCCCATCCCCGCTCCTCTCCAGTGGGGAGCAAGGCTTCGTCCGGAGCACACCTGGAGCGAGGCCCATGGAGTTGGGCTCCTCTCGCCTGCCCAGGGGTACCACTAGGCCCTGCCCTAGCCCCCACTATGACAGCTGGGACCTGACCCTGTGTCCTGACACCGAAGGGAGTGGCTGGTTCCCAGGCTCCCAGCCAGGCCATGAGGAGGCATGGTACGGGAAGGGTCTTTGTTCACAGGGACATGGGGCTGGATGAAGTCTCTAGGGAGAAACCAGGCTGCCCTGGCCTCCCAGTGCTGGGGACCCTCCTCCCCTGGCCTGTATTGCCAATGGGACCCAGCCACAGGTGCTGATTTTGGTTTTGTTGGTGGGTGCCTCACCTCGGCGTCATCCACTCTCCCGAGGCCCCACCACCACACTCCACCTCTTCCCACCCCCACTCAGCCCTCTCCCCCAAGACCCACTCCCCTGTGCGCCTCCCACCCACCCACTTGCTCCTTTCTGCCCTCTCCTGCCTTAGGGGCACAGAGGAGCGAGTAGCAGGGCAGTCCCTCTCTACAGCTGATCAGCAGCACAGACACTGAACAGTTGATTGGCAGCCACCCCCAGAGCTGTCAGAGAAGCAGCACTGGCCAGCTCCGTGGGTGCTGAGCACCCCCCAATATTTCTCTGCAGGTGCTTGAGCCCCTGAGCACCCATGGAGTCGGTGCTAATAGACTCAGCTCCCCAGGCTTTGTGCGATGGGCATTGGGTCACGGGGCAGGGAGGGTCTGCCACAGAGCTGGCAGGGCAGCCGCTGTTCATTGGCCCATGGGCGGGGGGCACTGACTGAAGCAGCAGGGCCTGGCTGGCACCACAGCAGGTCGGCCGCCAATGTGGATGGGCTACTGGCCTAACCCTGTTTGAAACCAACTGATGTCACTGCTTCCCCCGTGGGAGGGGCTGCTGTCTAACGACACGAGGTGTCCGTGGTCTCATCTCTCTCACCCTCCCCAAAGCCCAGTCGCACAGGGGGCAAAACAGACATTAATGGGGCCTTATCGGCCGTTTCTTTTTCAGTCTCAGTCCTGCCATTAGGCCAACACTTTCCAATATGCCCAGGAATATTGGCTCTCTTAGTTCATAGGGTCCCCTCCTGACACATGCAGGGCCTGGGTTTCCGAAGGGCTGAGCGGGAGGAGGGGGCTGCCCAGGTGCCTCAGACAAGCAGGCTCTAGGTGTCGCAAATGAGGAACCCGGAAACTGAAACAGCCAAAATCCAAGGCCACTTTTGCCATTTTCAACCTAAATGTCTCCATGGCTGTGGGGCCACATGCCCCATCCACTAGCTCTGAACTTTAACCCCGCACTGGAGACCACGATTTACAAAAGTGTCTCATCAGTTTGGGTGCCACGCTCCAGTAACACCTTGATGTAAGTGATATTCAGACACGTCTCAGCCCCCACAGGTGGATTGGCTGGGCGCTGCAGGGCGGCTCAAGTTGGGCCCCCAAACTCACCAGTCACTTTGGAAAATCTTGGCCTCTGGTTTCTCCCAGCAGCGATGCACCTCAGCACAGCCCTGACCTGCTCCCTGTCACTGGGCAGGAAATGGAAGCAGAGTCGCATTGAACACACACAGGCTGCAGCACCTGCTGCCTCAGCCAAAATAATTCATGTAATTAACCCTTTACTGGCGCTGCCCATTCCTCCTCCTCCCCTTCCTTGTGCACACACAAGCCTAGAAGTTGTACACACGGGTGTGTGGGGATTACCCAAGCCTCAGGGGGACTTGACCTTCCCTCAGACAGGTAAGAGGGGGGTCGACACTGAGATTTTCATTCAAATTCCCCACGTTCCCTTCCTCAGGTTCGGCTCCTCCCGGTAATGAGAATACAGGGAGTGCAGGCAGGGGTGCAGGAGGGGGCCAGTGTTTTGAGCACTGTGGTGTCTAACCCTGTTCAGAGCAGGCCTGCACACCATGGGGGGTAAAACACACTCACATACCTTCCTAGTCACCCTCAGTCCCCTTTTTCCTGACATCACCCTGGGACACCGGGTTCCAGCCCCGTGGCTCTGAGCAGCTCTGCCAGGCAAGTGGTGGGAGCCCCACGGCTTTGACTCCTTTAACACTGGGCTGATCAGATGCCCTGGAGATGCAGGGTAGTGACTGTTGGGGCTGACGGCTCAGTGTGAGAGACTAAGTATCACCTACGAGGAACGGGACAGAACAGTTTGTCCTAACTCAGCCTGCCCCTCACTCCCATCCCCAAACTCCCCAGGGGAGGGGTCTGCCTGGGCCCAGGGTCTATGGGCAACATTACAAAGTAGTTCTTGCTCCAGGTTTCCATGCGGTGAGGAAATCTGCTGGAGAGATCCGTTAAGTGGCAGTTTCAGTGTATTGCACACGAGGCACTTGCCTGTTTCCCTGTGGGCTGGGGGGAGGTCCCTAAACCCCCAAGGTACTTCCCCATGTGGGAGAGAGGAAGGATGGTTAAAAACCTCTCACAACTGCCAGTCACTCACACAAACCCCAGCCCCACACGAGGCCGAGGCCCGTCTCCCAGAGGAATTGGTAGCAGAGCTCGACAGTCCCGTGAGGAGACGCAGCCCGAGGGGACGATGAGGCGTCTGTGGCTGGTGCTGCTGCTGGTTCTGGCGCTGGCCGGGGCTGCCCTGGCTGGGCCCGTCCTGCAGCAGCCGCTGGGCGTGGAGGGTCCCAGCGCGGTGGCAGCACATGATGGGCCCTCAGCCCAGGTGGACGGAGCCCAACAGCAGCCGCTGGTGAGTCCTGCGCCTGGGGCCCTGAGCACGTCCCTGCAAGGAGGCTCTTTGTCTCATGCCCCTTCCTGGGGATCCCCGGGAGGTGGGATGGGATTGGATACAGGGTCACTCTGGCAGGGACCCTCCCTATACCCAACTCTGATGTGGGAATTACATCTCCCCACCCAGGAGATCCACGGGATCCCCAGAAATGACCCCGCCCCCTGGGAGATTCTCACTGATCCCTGCCCTGACCCGCCAAACCTTCTGTATGGGGCAGACCTGGCCCCTGGCCCCAGCCTCCCCCCGACCCTCTCGCTGGCGGGTCCGGGGGGGGGCAGCTGTAGCTGGGAGGTTCCTGCTTTGCCCCTAAGCTCCTACATGCTGGGAGCGCAGACAACGCCCAGCGCCCAGCCCCCCGTCACGTCTGCAGGGGACAGAGGCCGAGCAGGGCCCATGGCTGAGCCAGGCAGCGCAGGGCCCACTTTGGACGCCCCCACTGCAATACAGACAGGGCCTGGGCACAGCAGATCAGTGGGCGTGGCCGCCTGGGGGCTGATGAGTCTCGTGGGGAGGGGACGGAGCTCGGCTGGGACCAATTCAAAGGGGATTCTGGGCTGAGGCTGCTGGACACTGACAGTCCCTGGGCTTCTCTCAGACTCGCTGCCTCCCAGCCTGGGCGGGCAGGGACCCACACCCAGGGCCTCCCCAGCGTGAGCCTGGAGTGGGCAGCCATGGAGTGGGCTGGTGCCTCCAGCTCCTCCGGCCCCCAGCGCTGTGTCTCGCCCGTGTGTGTTTCAGGCAGTGGGAGTGAGACGGGCCGCACGGCCGCAGATCTACTTTTGGAGACATGGCATGTACTCACTCATACGCGGAGTTGTCAGAAGGGGAAGCCGCCAAGGCTGAACAGACGTCTCAGCTGGGGAGGTCGTGGGAGGCTCATTCCCTCCGTGCCAGGCGATGAACCTGCTTTGCTGAGCCTGCAGCTGCCCGTGTGTTTTGCATTTATTCACTCGCACCAATAAAAGCAGGAACCTCTGAGCCTGGCTCCCTGGAAGTGGGGAGACGACTCCTCTCCCAGTGCCCATCCCAGGGGAACCGGAATGGGGGAGCGGAAGGGGGCAGGAGGCCATGGCCCCATCACTTTTAAAAGTGGGGCAGGGAGGATCTTCTAGGGGGCTGGCACAGCATCAGATGTTCATTGGCCTCTGAGAGCTCGGCAAGGGATGCTGGGGGCGGGTCGCACAGTGGGTGGGTAAGTGGAGAGCCCTGGGGCCCTCGCCAGGGAGGGTAGAAGCAGACAGAGGCACGTGTCCCTTGTCATTTTCCCAGGGAGACCCAGGCCTGCTGCACTCCCTTCTCGCCCGGAGGGACCCTGCCCAGTTCAGCCAGTGTCAAGCTTGGGTTTGGTGGGGGGCATTTCTCAGCAGGGAATCCCCCCATGTTCAGCCCTGACTGCTCCTTTCCTTCCTCTGAAGTAGCAGGGCCTGGCTGGCACCATTGCAGGTCGGCCACCAGCATGGATGGGCCACCGACCTGACTCTGTTTAGAGCCAACTGATATCACTTCTTACCCCATGAGAGGGGCTGCTGTTTAATAACACGGGGTGTCCTGGTCTCATCTCTCCCACCCTCCCCAGTGCCCAATCACAAAGGGGGTGGAACAGACATTGAAGGGGCTTTATTGGCCGTTTGATTAAGTCTCTGAGTCATCTCTAGGCCAACATCTTCCGGTGTGCCCACTACTTTTCGCTCTCTTACTTTATAGGGTCCCCTCCTGACACATGCAGGGCCTGGGTTTCCGAAGTGCTGAGCAGGAGGAGGGGGCTGCTCAGGAGATTCAGACTGTCAGGCTCTAGGTGTGGTAATTGGGAAACCCAGAAACTGAAACAGCCAAAATCCATGGCCACTTGGGAAATATTTGCCCTTAAACTCTCCATGGCTGTGGGGCTACATGCCCCATCCACTAGCTCTGAACTTTAACCTAGTGACAGGAGAGCCACGATTTACAAAAGTGACTTATGAGTTTGGGTGCCCAACTCCAGACACCTTTGAGGTACGTGATATTCAGACACGTCTCAGCCCCCACAGGCGGATTGGCTGGCCCCCCCAAAGTCACCAGTCAGTTTGGAATATCTTGGCCTCTGGCTTTATCACACAGAACCATTCCCAGTGGCGCAGGTATCTCAACACACTTCAGCAAAGCCCTGAACTGCTCCCTGTCACCGGGCAGGAAATGGAAGCACAGTTGCATTGAACACAGCAAAAGAATTCACGTAATTTACCCTTTACTGGCGCTTCCCTCTCCTCACATCCCTTGTGCACACACAAGGCTAGACATTGTACACATGGGTGTATAGGGAACCCCAGGGCTCACAGAGACTTGACCTTCCCTTAGACAGGTAAGTGGGGGGAGGTCGACACTGAGATTTTTGTCTGAATTCCCCACCTTTCCTACCCCAAGTTTGTCTCTGCCCAGTGGTGAGAATACAGGGAGTGTAGATGGATGCGGGAGGGGGGCAGTGTTTTGAACACTGTGGTGTCTAACCCTGTTCAGAGCAGGCCTGCACACCATGATGGGGGGTAGAACACACTCACATACTAGTCACCCTGAGTTCCCCTTTTGCTGATAACACCCCGGGACACCGCGTTCCAGCCCCGGGGGCTCTGAGCAGCTCTGCCAGGCAAGTGATGGGAGCCCCACGGCTTTGACTCCTTTTATATTGGGCTGATCAGACGCCCTGGAGATGCCGTGTAGTGACTGTTGGGGCTGATGGCTCAGAGTGAGAGACAGAGTATCACGTAGGAGTAATGGTGTTAGAGGGCTTCCCCTTCACCCTCCTCCCGGTGCTTGTCACGCAGACAGCAAGCAGCAAAAGACCAGCAGTCCGAAGTGCAGACGATGTAATGTTGATTGGGGTTAGTTTCCAAGCCAGCATATTCCAAATCGCTTCACACCAGTCGGGGTTCTCTCTTTATACACCAATAGAGTCTGTCCCCCTGTGTACCATTCCCAGTTCCGAAGCCGCAGAGCGTTTACCCCGAGTCCCCCTTTCCGGCTCCGACGCCGCAGAGCCTTCACCCTGCGCCCCCCCTTCCCAGCTCCGACGCCACATAGCCTTTACCCCACGTTCCCCCTTCCCAGCTCTGACGCCACAGAGTCTTGCCTGTGTCCCTGTTCCATGCTCCCTATTCCAATTTTCCCCCCTTAGCAAACATGATTCCAATTCCCCTTCCACTTCCTGTTTGACCCCAGTTTATATAGTAATATTCTCAGCTATACCTTAACCATTTTACTAAAATTTAACTAATCAATCCTAACATACTGTAACATAATTCTCTAACCAATTATATCCCACTACCCTAATTAACTTACACCTAGCAAAATTAATTAAACAGCAGATGGAAGCAATTAGAGAACCAGACAGATTAACAATGGAAAAGTGGGGGCCATAAAGATAAAACAATACAGAAATGAGGGTTTCACAACCACAACCATTGATAAGTGATTTCTTGCCAGACAGGATGCTGTCAAACTAAGTTTTCTTTCACCATCTTAAAATCTGTTTCTTTATCTGGTGGTGATGGGCACTATCAGGACAGGATCGTCTTCCTAACAGCCCAATAGCACCTTATTTCAATGGGACTGGTTTGGGATGTGAGGATGTGACCCTACGCTTCCCAGCTTACGGCTGACCCGGCTGCTTCTGGTTTGGCTGAGCAAAGAACAAGGCCTCAGAAGGTCACAGTGAGAGAAGGCCCATACACAGCTGAACTGTGATTTTGATTCTTTGTTTTACACCTCTATAACTAGCTAAGTGATAAAAATACACCTAAATTCTTACACTATAGGCCTTTACAGAGAGGCCTGAATATCTGTACTCTAATAAACGGGACAGAACAGTCTGTCCTAACTCATCCTGCCCCTCACTCCCACCCCCAAACTCCCCAGGGGAGGGGTCTGCCTGGGCCCAGGGTCTATGGTCGGCATTACAAAGTAGTTCTTGCTCCAGGTTTCCAGGCAGTGAGGAAATCTGCTGGAGAGATCCGTTAAGTGGCAGTTTCAGTGTATTGCACACGAGGCACTTGCCTGTTTCCCTGTGGGCGGGGGGGAGGTTCCTAAACCCCCAAGGTACCTCCCCATGTGGGAGAGGGGAAGGATGGTTAAAAACCTCTCGCACCCGCCAGTCGCTCACACAAACTCCAGCCCCACACGAGGCCAAGGCCCCTCTCTCAGCGGAATTGGTAGCAGAGCTCGACAGTCCCGTGAGGAGACGCAGCCCGAGGTTGACGATGAGGCGTCTGTGGCTGGTTCTGGCGCTGGCTGGGGCTGCCCTGGCTGCGCCCGTCCTGCAGCAGCCACTGGGCGTGGAGGGTCCCGGCGCGGTGGCAGCACGTGATGGGGCCTCAGCCCAGGTGGATGGAGCCCAAGAGCAGCCGCTGGTGAGTCCTGCACCCGGGGCCCTGAGCACGTCCCTGCAGGGAGGCTCTTTGCCTCATTCCCCTTCCTGGGGATCCCTGGGGGGTGGGATGGTATCGGATACCGGGTCGCTCTGGCAGGATGTGCCGTGTGGAGCCAGGGACCCTCCCTCCCCACGTCCCCACTGTGGGAATTGCATCTCCCCACCCAGGGGATCCACGGGCTCCCCAGATATGACCCTGCACTGTGGGAGATTCTCACTGACCCCTGCCCTGACCAGCTGAACCTTCTGTATGGGGCAGACCCGGCCCCTGCACCAGCCTCCCCTCACCCTCTTGCCGGGGGGGGCAGCTGCAGTGTGGCCTATATAGCAGGGCTCTTCCCTCCTGCCTTTAGTTGAGCGGTAGCCTCTGTCCTCTAGTCTTGACTCTCAGACAGCTGGGACCCAGCCGATATCCGCCTATCTGGTGACTAACTGGTCCCCAGGATCCGAGCTAGGCCACAGAGAGGCATGGTGCTGGGAAGGGGCTGTGCTCACAGGGAAATGGGGCTGGATCAAGTCTCCAAGGAGACAGTGGGACACAACAGGCATTAAAGGGTCAATTGAATAAGTCTCTGAGTCATCTCTTTAGGCCAACATTTTCCAATGTGTCCCGGAATTTTGGCTTCCCATCCCCCAAACACCCCAGGGGAGGGGTCTGGCTGGGCCCAGGGTATATGGTCGATGTTACAAAATAGTTATTGCTCCAGTTTTCCATGCGGTGAGGAAATCTGCTGGAGAGATCCGTTAAGTGGCAGTTTCAGTGTGTTGCACATGAGGCCCTTCCCTGTTTCCCTGGAGGAGGGAGGAGGCTCCTAAACCCCCACGGTACCTCCCTGTGTGGGAGAGGAGAAGGCTGGTTAAAAACCTCTCACTCCCACCAGTCCCTTACACAGCTCCCAGCCCCACTAGTGGCTGACTCCCAGAAGCAGGTGAGTTTTCTGGCAGATGCTGAGTCCCATGAGGAGACGCAGCACAAGAAGACAACAAGGTGTCGGTGGCTGGTGGCTCAGCAAGGTCCAGCACAGAGCCTGAGGCAACCCAGACCCTTCACAATAGCCCAGTTATGTTTCATCCCCCCCACCGGCTGTTCCCTATTTTCCATTGCTTTGTCCTCACTAGTTTTTAATTTGCTCATGTTCTCCCATTTCTCTCAGGAGACTATTTCAGCTCAAAAGACTCCGTAAGGATTTTAACGCTCCGTCTGCAGCTAGGTCGTCACCGCTGAAAGAGGAAGTGTGCTTTACATCGTGTTCGCTGTCTGGAAGCCACTGGAGCTGTGCTCATTTTGATCAGCAGAGACCACAGAGTTCAGGCCTCAGGCCAACCTCTGGAAAGGAGGGGAGGGAGGAGAGGGCACATTGGAAACCAGTCTGGGCTGGTGCTTTTAAACACTTCCTTGCCCTGCCCCCACTTGTTCACTCTTCTCTCTAAATTCTCGCTCTCTCCAATTCATTTGTTGCAGGGAGTGAGAGTGGAAAGGGCCACATGGGGACTGAGAAACCGAACCACATTCAGCTGGTGTGACCCATCGAGACCTGGCTGCCTGTCATTATTTGGCTACCATATTGACTTTCACTAAGCTAGTTGCTGCTGGAACCAACCCCTCAAGCTGGGAGCATTTCAGGCCTGAACGCCCCTGCCTCGGATGCGCCAGCCACTCGGATCCAAACACCCCTTTCCAGGCGTCACATGCTGCTGATTCTCCCCTCACTGGTTTTACACCTGTGTATGCCCCATGACCTCACTGGAGTCACTCCTGATTTACACCAGTGTGAATCCGGCCCTAAAAAGCATGATCTTGCTGCTGGCTGTGGGGTACGGGAGCCCCCAGCCCCTCCTGAGTGCTGTGGGTAGAGGCCACGACTGGGCCATGTCGGTCATGGGAGGCTCATTCCCTCTGTGCTGAGCGATGAACCCGCTTTGCTGAGCCTGGCGCTTCCCATGTGTTTTGCATTTATTCACTTGCATCAATAAAAGCAGTAACCTCTGAGCCTGGCTCCCTCATTCCCAACGGCCCCAGCTCGAAGGGGCGCAGGGCACGGTCCCATAGGCAGCCCAGAGCTCCCAGCCGCTGCAGTAACCCCATCCCTGCCCCTCTCCAGTGGGGAATAAGACCCCGTCCCCAGCACAGCTGGAGCAAGGCCCATGGAGCCAGGTCTCCTCCTGCCTGCCCATGGGTAGCACTAGGCCCTGCCCCGGCCTCCACTCTGACAGCTGGGACCTAACCCATGTCCTGACACTGCAGGGAAGTGGCTGGTTCCCAGGCTCCCAGCCAGGCCACAAGGCAGCGCACTGCCAAGAAGGGGCTGTGCTCACAAGGACATGGGGCTGGATGAAGACTCCAGGGGCTGGCATAGCCTGTGGTGGGTGGGAACAGCCTGTGCCCTGCCCAACCCACCCACCCTGGGCAGAGAACCCCCCTCCTCCCAGGTGTGACACTCAGCATGACCCAGCCTCCCCCCACTTCCTTCCTCAGCCCCTGGGCCAGGGGAGAGGGGGAGGTAGTGAGTGGGAGGAAATGGCCTGGGCTGCGGAGGAACATGATGAAGCTGCCATGTGAGGCTCTCAGCCTGCTGAGCAGGGGCAAGGCACCCAGCCAAAGGGGCTGTGCCAGGGGCGCCTCTGGGAGGAGGAGAAGTGGGAGCTGCCCCAGCTCAGGGCCCTCTAGATGATGCTTGTTCCAAAGGGTCTGTGTCCCCTCTTGCTGCCTCCTCCCCAGAGAAGAGCGCAGCATCTGTGTCCATCCAGTCCCTTTCCCCGCACCCCATCCCGTGCTGCTGTCTGCAAAGCATTAGGGACTTCTGGGCCCAGGACACTCAGTGCCAGACCCCCCCACCAGATGTCCTCCTCCCGGCCGATGGGGCGGCTGGGTCCAGCCCTGAGGCAGGGGACAGTCTCTCCTGTGCTCTCAATGCCCCCAGCTGTCGCCCAGGCAGCCTGGGGTAGATGGAGGGAGCAGTCTGACAGCCCCAGTGACTGGCTGTGGGAGGTGCAGAGTGGGGGAGATGGAGCGATGTTGGGGGGGGAATGGGCAGCCTGAGGGAATGGGAACTGGCAGGGTGGTGAATGGGGGCTGAAGGGGCAGGATAAGTGGGCTGAGGCAAAAGGGCTGGGGCTGTGGGGGGAAGGGGCATATGGGGAGTAATGAGAAGTGGGAATCGAGTGGGGGGCTGCCCCAGGCTTCCTCTGACCCACCCACAACAGCACCTCAGAGCAGCACCCCCAGGCTCTACCCCTGCCCCAAATAAACCTCAGGCTCCCCCCTGCTCATCCAGCCCCTAACCCCCCCGAAATAAACAAACTGAATTTCCTTCACTTATTCCCTTTCAATTGGTTCATTCTGTCAGAGGAGGCAGACCCGTAGGGTACGCACCAAGGAAATGGGTGCCGCCTTGATCAAGGGCCCTCCGCCCGTCAGCCTGACAAGCAGGGATCTCTCAGGTGAGAGCCCCTAACCACTGAGCTATTGGATACGCTCAGGTAGAGCTTTCTCAAGCTCTCCTGCTGAAACTGTTCTACTTTGGCTGAACAATTAAATATTAGTTGGGCCAGAGACAGCGTGAAACTCACTTTGCAATCACTGGTTAGAACGCTCCCCAGAGGGTGGGAGACCTCTGTTCAGATCCTTTCTCCTCATCAAGCGGAGTGGGATTGAACCAGGGGTGATCACCCTGACCACAGGACTAAAGGTTATAAGGGAGGCCCTCCTCCTTTCCCTCCTCCCCCATTTTGTGTGGGTTAGGCAGCCTCTGACATGCTGAGCGGATCGTGCCCTGCACGCGAGCTAGGTGCTCCTCCGCCTATCTTCTCCTGGTGCACGGATTGCTCTGGGGCTTAGGCGGGAGAGCAGGGTCCAGACTAGGGAAGCCGTTCTTCCGGTTTAAAGCTGGACAGTCCTAGATGGGTGCAGCACTGTCCCTGTCCGGTCGGGACCTGGCACCAGACATGGCTTTGTTAAGTGAAAATGCGAGGAGAGAATAGGAGGAGACTGCAGATGCCAGGAGAGCAGGGGTGAAGGTGGTGCCTCTGTGCGGAGTGACACAGGCAGGGCAGGCCCATGTGGGCGGACTGACACAGGTGGGGGTGGGGCCACACAGGCAAGGTGGGCCCATGTGGACAGACTGACACAGGTGGGGATGGGGCCCCATAGGCAGGGGTGGGACCATGTGGATGGACTGACACAGGCAGGGGCGGGCACATGTGGGCAGGCTGACATAGGTGGGGGTGGGGCCACACAGGCAAGGATGGGCCCATGTGGGAGGGCTGACACAGGTGAGGGTGGGGCCATGCTGGTGGGGGTGCGGTTAGCCTATATTCTAGGGAGTGGCCACCCTAGTCTGGACAGGCAGCAGCACACATGCCCAGAGGCAGACACGTAGATGCTGAGGGAACTAATCCCCTGAAAATCAGGCATCTACCGAGTTTAGGGGCCTACAGGGTTTGACAGCAGCCGAGCAGGGGTTTTTCAAGTAGAGCAGCTGTGTATTCCATGTGGTGGGCATGCGCCAAACTTTGCCTAGCAGTTCCCATGGGGTGGTGCTTGCACCCTGTGACTCTAGCCCCATGGGCAGTGGGTGAAACCCCCTGTTGGGATAATTGAAATAAGAAATACAAAATGAAGTCTTTGACATGTGACTTCGGAACTCCATCCTTGTTTACCTCAGGGGCACTGACTCAAAGCTAGCCCCAACTGGTCAGGACTGGATTTTCCCGCCTCCGGGCTCAGAACATTCCATCCGTTTTCCCGCCCAAATCCCTGAAGGTTCTATCACCTCAGACGTGCTTGGCATTGCTAGCTGGAACAGTCCAATTTTTCCTGCCTTAACATCTATAAAAGACTGACCTCTGCGTGGATGTGGGGCTGTCCATCTGAGCGGCAGCCTGTGTGCGGTGCGCTACAGGTCACATTGCGGTTCCGACCATATTGACGAGAGTGACACCTATCCCGAAGACCCCGGAGGAGATCTTCAACACTTACCTTATCCTGCTGTTCCATCTCCGGAGGGCTTCTCTTCCACGGAGATCACCATCCATCCGCTGGACTCCTCAGAGTTCCTCCTTGACGGCTTTCCATTAGCCCGATAGTTGAGGTCCTGAGCACCACCACCACACACAGTTCAGCACCTAGATTAAGTAGGAAGAAATCAATCTCTGTTATAGGGTACTTGGCCCAGGGAGGAATTTATCTGGGCCTGGGCTTTATGCCTCATTGGAAGTCACTGTCACTATTGTTATTGGTTGTAATACTGGTTTGTGTTTGTGGTTTCCCCCCTTCCCTATCAATTGTATTCTTATCCCCAATACACACGTCTTTGCTTTCACCTTACTTACCTGTCTCCTCTTCATTATACACCACACATTACCTGCGGTATTGGTCCACTGGGTGATTAGATACCAGAGTGGGTCCAATCTGCACTTCTGAGAAAAAGGGGTATCCATTTTCTTTCCCTGTACCACACCTGATTTATTCTAAGCTACCTTTTCCCCGTTTGAGGCAACACCCCCTTCGGGGAGGCTAGCTCCCCAGCCCTGCCCCTTCCACTCCCCCTCGCCCACTGGAGCCCAGAGCCCCCCTCCACCATAGCCGGAGGGGCACCAGCCCGACCCCTGGGCTGGCCCGAGCAGCCGACTTCCAGGAAGAGGGGGGTGAAGACGGATGCAGCAGGTGGCCTCGCAGGGGAGGGGATGGAGGTGAGGAGGAGTGCGGGGGGAAGTCTCGCAAGGGCAAGGGTGTGAGGAGGGACAATGCGAGTGGCAGGGACCATGAGGTGGGGCAGACTGTGGAGTGGAGGAGAGGAGGGACAGATTCACCAGGCAGCAGTGGGGGCCTCGGGGATGGGGCAGAGCAGGGAAGTGAAGCCGTGGAGTGCAGGCACCCATGCTTAGCCCCTCCCCTGGCTATATAAGGGCAGTGCCACCTCAATCCCCTTCCATTGCTTCTCACCATCTGTGGGTAGAGGCCGAGCCTTGCGTGGTGTTTCACCTCATCTTTTCGGTCTCAGTTTTCGGAGAGTTTTTCTTCTAGGAAATGACAGTGTAAACACGGGTAAGAATAATTCAGTGAAGACACTGGCTCAAAGTAAGAGTGCGTGTGTGTATTTCATGGGATGCCCGTGCCTTATCAGCCACAATACTGCTGGTGCCGGTGCTTCACCGTTTTCTAAAGTGTCAGGATCTGATGTTGGAGATGTATGTATTGATTGCTACTAATACTTTGACAAAAGCATATAATGGAAATCATTTGTGGAGGAATTCTGTAGTTTCTGGGATGCTGAAGACAGGCGGATTCTGAAGCATGTTCATACGAGATGGCTTAGCTGGAAGTAGCTATTAACAGATTGCTGCAGTTTTCAAAAGCTACTTTTGTCTGTTGACGATAGCTGTGCAAGGTTCAAGAGACCAAGTTCTGCTTTCAGGGATCCTAGGACACGAATTTATGTGTTGTTCTACCAGGCTGCCCTCCCCGTGTTTAGCACCACTAACAAGAGGGAATATCCTTGTATTTACATAGTAGATGGTGTGTTTTCTACTTATGTGAGAAAACTGCTAGGAAAGTTTACTCAGGTGCAGGTGATCAAAAATGCTGCCTCACTTACAGATGTAGACTTTTGCTAATTCTGACAATCAGCTCCAGATTCATGTCTGGCCGTAGGTCTGGTCCCAAAACAGGGTGTACAGAAGTTGGAAGGGCAAGGGGATATTAGTCTTCTTGCAAAACAGAAGTTCTTTTGTGCAGCCAGAGCATTCTATACTAGTGTAGCCAAGTCTGCATGTGACACGCTACCTTTGAATGATGAAGTGCTAAAGACGGCAGCATTTGTGAACTTTGATAGTAGGGAAACTGCACTTTCAAACAGGTTGAGCACTTTGTTGGAAGATACCAGCACACGTTCAATCTCTCTCCACCTGAGACAGAGAAGCAGCAAGAGGAGTTTGTTGACTGACAGTTGATGCAGAAATCAGATATCCCTCAGTTTGTAGGGGATGAGGCAACACTACAGACTGACACAGATAACACTTCTGGGCAATATAGGAGGGACACTGCATGGCATGTCTCAAATAAATTCACGAAAGACAAAATTTTTCAGTAAAATCAAGCCTCACCCATCTCCTGATAGAACTCTCAAATATCAGGATTATTTTTTCAGCCGCGGCATTTGAATGTTCTATCCTGAGATCCTTAATTCTATTTAGAAATCGCTGTCAGCCATGGGCAGTCAGGGATCCCACTGTCAACCCTGGGTGACCAGGGGGTCCTGCTGGGTGGGAGACCGGCAGATGTGAGGGTGAGAGCTCCTGCAGCAGGGGCCAAAATCACCTTATCCAATACCTGTGGGAGAGTGAACACTAGTTATCTCATGCACACACCCTGGGGATGGGCAGGGGGAGTTCAAAAATCAAAAGAGTGACCTAAAAACACAATATCATCTTTTTATTTAAATGTCATGCTTTTCGGGGGTCCAACTCAAGATTTTTGATCTCTTGAAATTGGCAGTACTGATATCTGAGCAATGTCAAAAGCTCTAGGGGTTTTCTCAAGTTCCCATAACTATCCAGGGTGCCAGGCTTGGCTTAGTTTTACCCCACTTGAGTGCAGAAGAGAGAGTGTTCAGTCTTGACTGAAAGAATAAACTACCATTCGTACCAAACCTTGGACTAAACGGGACATTGTCCTCTGTTATCCAAGTGAAGCTGGCAAATTCTGAGCCATGTTTTGAGTTTGAGCCTCCAAAAGAAGTTATAAAAACAGCCAAGGGGGCCACTTGGCAATATAACAAAGCACATGAATAAAATGTGAAACCAAATTATATATTAAAAGAAATGTGGAATCTGAGTCCTTTATCTATGTTTTGTTAGCTTCAAAGTAATTCAATTCAATTTAATTACTTTATTTATATTTACAGTCATTTAATGTATTGTTTTTTATTTTAATTAATTTATTTTGCATGTATTTATTTTGGAATCTGAGTACTTTAGTTTGCTGTAAATGCAATATGAGCAATAACATATAAAACAAATAATATTTGTACTGTAAAGTGTTTTTCAAACAGATGATCACTATGACAAGGTGATATGCAAAATGAACAGATTGTTGTATTGATAAAATGGTTTTCTTTTTTGTTAGGTTTATATAAAAACAGTTTATTTTTGAATATTTCTCTTGTTCTGTCCCCCGACTGACTGTGTGCCTAAACCAGGGGTTATTGACTTGGTCTTCAGAGATCTCCAACCATCCAGGTTTTTGTTCCAACCAGCAGATAATTGTTTTTATTAAAATCCACTGATTTGCACTGCATATAGAATTCTCACATGCTCTAGACTTTAGACTTTAGAGGCAATAAGCAACACATTACTTGAAGAACTTGTGACACACAAACTAGACCTCAACAAAGTGTCTTCCTGCTGCGCTGATAATGCAAAAACGTGAAGTATGGAAAGCGACAATGAAAATATCTTGCCAGCAAACTGCCCTGCCCATGTTGTGCACAACGCCATGAAACATGCTCGTAATACCATACAAGTTGACATTGAGACTCTGGTGATTAAGATGTTCAATCATTTCAGCAGTTCTGCTAAGAGAGTAGCAGCATTGAAGGATATGTTTGACTTTGTGGATATGGAGTAAGCCACTTTACTGCGCCACGTTCCGACGCGCTGGTTGAGTCTTCTCCCAGCTATAAACAGGCTTGTAAATATGTTGCAGGCTGTTAAGTGCTACTTTGTTTCTCTGGGCAGTGAGAAGTGCCCAAAATTTCTATGGATGTTGTTCTTGGACAGGGAAAATGGTGAACAAGGTGAGGGGCCTAGCAAAGTTGAGGTTCATCTGTTTTTCCTCCAGAATGCCCTGAAAATCTTCAATGATACTGTGCTCTGTTTGGAAAATGAGAGTATGACAGCATGTGAAGAGTATGCCATAATGAATACTCTGAGAATTAAACTTCAGCAACAGAAAAATGACAAATTCTTTGGCTCCAAAGTTGAAAATGCATTAACTGAGATGCTGCCTGTCACTGCTGCATGTCTCCAGAAAGACTTCATGAAATTTTAAGATGTGTCAATCCTATATTTGGAGAAATGGTTTGATTTTTCAGCAACTGGCTACTCGTTCAATACCCAGTGCTTGAACATCAAAGTTAACAGGGTATTCGAATACAAGGATCTGCCTGCGGCCATGACAGCTGTAAACCTTCAGAAAACAGTGGATCTTGATCAGCTCTATGATGAATACTGTATCATCAAAGACATCAACTCCAAGTTGGAGCCTGGAAACTATTCAGTTGGGGAACTCTGGTCTCAAGTGCTGAGAAACAAGGACAGTAGCACTGAATTCCTGAACATGACAAAGCTGGTGTCATACGTGCTCAGTATACCAGTAAGCAATGCATACTCAGAGTGTGTATTTTCAATCATGAAAGGTGCATGGACTAATGTCCGGAATCGAAGCACCACAGACTTGGTGCGGAGTGAAACCCTTGTCAAAATAAAAAGAAATGGAGTACTTGTGGCACCTTAGAGACTAACCAATTTATTTGAGCATGAGCTTTCGTGAGCTACAGCTCACTTCATCAGATGCATACTGTGGAAACTGCAGCAGACTTTGTCAAAATGAATTTCCAGATGAGTTGCAAGGACTTCTATAGCTTTGTGATTGCCCAGAAGCAAGTCATGACTATGGCAAAGTCATCCAAGAAGTACTAGACTTCTGGCATATCTGAGAGGTATGCAAACTGGGAAATTGATTTATTGACTGAATAAAAAACCTGGCCCTTTACCCCGTTGTTTGTTTAGTGTACAAATAAATCTGTATGTTTAAATATGTATTACAACTAAGTCTATAATTTAGACTCACTGATTCCAGACCTCTGTGACGTAGTTTGCGTCAGCTGTCAGTGGCTGAAGCTGGGGCTGAAGGCAGGACTGGGGGCCTCCCCTCTGTGACTGCGGCTGGAGCCAGAGCTAGAACTGAGACCCTTTGCTCCCCTGCCCTGCAACTGGATCTGACTTTGCAATCAGGATCCTGCGCCCCTGTCCTGCAGCTTCAGCCAGGGGCTGGAGCCAGAGCCCTGTGCCCCTGGCTTCTACTGGGGACTGGAGCTGGGGCCATAAGTCCTTGCCCTGTGGCTTGTGGTGCGGGCTGCAGCAGGGACTGTACAATCCCTCTTGCGGCTTCCTAGGGCTGTGTCCCCCCTCTCATGGCTCTGGTCGAGACTGTGCTCCTGTGTCTGTTGTCCTCTCCTCCCCACCCTGCTCGCCCAATGTGTCCTGATATTTCAGTCTTGCCATCTGGTCACCCTAGTGTTAGGGTGACTCAGTAATTCAATACTAAGTCATTCTCTCTGGAGTGCTGTTTCGCTTCAGTGAGACGTAAGTGAATCTTCTCATTTTCCAGTTTGTTGGTTGTTAGCATTCTCACTGTGTTATTTTTATTAGAACTTTTGTACACAAGTTCAATGGAAAAAGGAAAGTGTAAAGATGCAAGAATCAGCTAGTGTTTCCTCAAGTTCACACTGTAGAAAATCTAAGTCTAATGATCATGATGGTCCTGGAAAGTCACTTACAAAGAAAAGAAAATATGATGATGATTTTGTAAAATATGGCTTTGCATGCATTGGTGATCAAGAACGTCTAAAAGCACTGTGTGTGACTTGTGGTGATGTTCTAGCAAAGAGCAGCCTCAAACTTTCTCTACTTCGGTGCCATTTAGAAACTAGGCATCCTGCACAACTCGCCAAGCCTGTTGATTTTTTCAAGCGAAAATTAGCTGAGAGGAAAAGTGACATTACCAGTTTTATATCCAAAGCAAGTACTGATAATGAAAATGCACTTGAAGCATGATACCGCGTGAGCTACCGAGTAGCTAAAGCATCAGAAGCCCATACCATAGCAGAGAGCTTGATTGGTCCATGTATAAAAGACGTTGTTCATTGTGTGCTCGGAGAAAAGACTGCAAAATGGATTGACATGGTACCTTTGTCCAATAATACGTTGTCACGAAGAATTAATGACATGTCAAATAATGTAGAGACTACAATTGTACATAGAGTGAAAAACAGTCCATATTATGCTATATAGTTGGATGAATCAACTGATGTAGCTAATCTAGCTATTTTGCTACTGTTTGTACGTTAATGAAGGTATGGTTGAAGACTTGTTGTTTTGCCGACCATTGGAAGAACATACAACTGGAGAAGATATCTTCAATCTGACTAACGCATTGTGACTTATTGACATGAACTGTGACTGTATATATAGATCATTGTTGCAACCAAGGTCCTATAGTTGCACCAAATCTAGTACAAAGGAAGTCAAGTAAGGTGTCTATGGGAAGGTTGTAATTTGCTGATTATGATTATGCTGTCTGTATGTGAGTATCATTTTTATATCTGAAGTAATGAGCGTTGGCTCTATGCTTATATTTAAAGTGTTTGCTATAGGGAACACATAAGGCAAATTTGGCCAACATAGTGTGAAGGGATTAGTCAAGTAATTGGGAGTACTTAACTAACAATGGACTTTGGGAGACACCAATCCACATCTGAGCTTTCCTGGGAACGTTCAAACTAACATGTAAACAATGGCGTCGGCCTGCAAAAAGCTGAATCATTCATGGACATGTGACTTGCTGTGACATTATTGACAAACTGTGACCATATAGATCATTGTTGCAACCACTGTTATATATTTTCAGCAACTATTGTACAAATGTTGTCGTGTGAGGTGTCTATGAAAAGGTTATGATTTGCTGGTTATGATTATGCTATCTGTATGCATGTATCATTTTTGTATTTAACGTTATAAGTATTGGCTCTATCCTGTCTGTATTTCAAACTTGTGCTATGTTTCTGGGTGACATCCCAGACAAAGTGGCATCAGCACTGCCTAGCCTGCTTGTTGGCCCATTAAGAACCATCAGCTATACAACTGACCCATTGAGAGAAGGCAGATGCACCTTGTGACTCAGCAAGGCATACAGGTGGTCAGCATTGCAGAGTGTTAGCCGACGGCCAAGGATGTTTGGTGAGGTGCCAGCTATGCCCGTTTATACCATCCGTGACTTTAACCGCTAGGACGCACTGTCCCTTCGCGGCGGGCAGCCCGGGCTAGGCTGACGGATGCCCCAAGGTCCTAACCACCCGTGACTTTAACTGCTAGAGCTCAGAGCTCCTTCGCAGCGGGCAGTCAATACTGACTGACTGGTGCCCCAATGGCAGCACTAAGAGCCTCTCCACACCCGTGACTTTAACTGCTAGAGCTCAGAGCTCCTTCGCAGCGGGCAGCCAGGATTGACTGACAGGTGCCCCAAGAGTTTGCCCCGTGGAGGCGGCACAACTCAACGCTAGGCTCTTAGTACTCTCACCTAATGGCCAGGCTTTAGAGCCAAAACGGCTGAGGTTCTTTAATTGTGTTGGCTGCTTTACAGTAAACCAGAGAAAACAAGTCAGGCTTATGCATAAATGGTTACCAAAATTTATTAAGCTAGATTCTAATCATGTGGTTACAAAATTGCTAGTGCCTACTTATTTAAATGTAGAGATGTTACACACACAAACAAGTTACAAAACTGAAGCCACAATCCCAAAGAAAGAAAACAAAGTATAGAGCTCTATTTCAAAATATGTGTACACTAAAGATAGGAGATCAGGTGTGGGTGCTTCTTACCCTCCTTGCATCTCTCGATTCCAGCGGTGCCAAGCCAGGATCGGTCACTCAATTCCGCGGAAAGACGAATAAGGGACAAGGCGTAGGGACCCTCTTAGCTGCAGAAGCCTTGGGAGGCTGTCACTTATCTGACCAGCAGATAGATAGTGAAAAGCACTCAAAAATCATGGTGCTGTAGGTCCCCTACTTATACCTCTGTACTCCTTTATTCTCTTTCTCCTTTCTTATGCCAAATTGAGGCTGGTCTGTCTGGGTGACGCCAGCTTTCGCAAGAGTAGTTTACACTTGCAAGGGAGAGAAACAGTAAGTGTTGACTACTGGACATTTCTTTTATCAGGGTAAATATTTTCCCAACTAGGATGTTGGTGTGTGTGCATCACGCTATTTAGTAGGGGCTAAAAGCCATGTCTGTCACAGGGCCTCTGCCTGCTGTGAGCTTAATCGTTGTATCTGCCCCCAGAGGCACACCTGTGCTTTCACAGCTTCAAAGGCTGTGCTGGAATATATGTTAAGTGCCCTGTTCCGGCTTCCTCCTGTGTTTCCAGCAATGCTGGTCTGGGGGGGGGGGGGCTGGCTGTCTGGCTACATTCCACCCCCTGATGCACCACACTATATCCCAGATTGCAAGGTGGCGGTGATGCCAGCACCTCTTGCCCTCCTTGGGGAAATCTAGAAATACCCAACAACCAAATTAGAGGATGACGGTTCGCGGAATTGGTTAGGATCCCTTTTTAGCTCTAGGTATCTGATTTGCGTGGAGGAAAGAGCAGTTTGAATCAAACGCTTCATAATACATAAAGTTACACAAAAAACAATTACAATAATTAAAATGGTTAAAACAGTATTCACAACCGAATGTAAAAACGGGGAGAGGGAAAATCCCAAATGTTGAGCTAACCATTGCATCCATGAGGTTTGTCCATTCTCAGCCACTGCATGTAGTGGTACAAATTCAATTCCCAGTCCATTGGTTGAATCTAGCAAGGTGCACATCCAGCAATTTGTAGCACCAGCAGCTGAGGCGATGGTTTGGATTGCTCCCCGGAGAGGATGTTCTGGTATTGCCAAGGTGACTGGAGCCAACAGAAGGATCATGAGAGCTTGCAGGAACATATCTCTGGTGGGTCGTGTTCTAGCTAAAAAACTTATTTTAAAACCAAAAGCAAAAATTACACCTGCTATTATAAGTAATGGCAAATATATCAACAGTCCATAGTAGTCTCTAGTGATCAAACAGGTCTGCTGCATGGTCCATTTTGCTGACAGGTTAGCTGGCAGGTTGCTCGGAACCATGGGACCATTCCTGCAATAAATCACATGGTCAGCCGGTCTTGGATGCGATCCAAGCCTCTGTAATGGTTATTAGCCTTTTATCAGCATTTAAAGCACTCCATACACCTTTCTCTTTATAGGCGTGCAAAACGCAGGTAAAGGTTCCCAGGGCTGGGTGTTTAATCACAACAGTGTCTCCGGGAGCATACTTGGAACTGTGCAGTGGTGTTCTGGCAGGGGAGATAGCTTTCCCTGTAGGGAAGAATCCCCTGCTGATTGGACTTCCTGTAGGAGTCTGTCTGTTGTTTAATCTCTGCACCACTTCGTCCAGTCTGTCTCCCCATGTGCCATCAGTAGGCTTCAAGTGATTCTTTAGCAACCCATTCCAGCGCTCGACCATGCCATTAGATTGAGGTCGATATGGAAGGTGGAAGGTCCATTGGACTCCATGGTTAAGGGTCCATTCCCTTACAAGTTTATTCTTAAAATGCGAACCATTATCTGATTGGATTTCTTGAGGCATTGGGACAATTGCTGTTAAGCGGTTTAGTCCCATAACTGTGGACAACCCTGTTGCCAATCGGGTTGGATATGCAAAACCAATCCCTGAAACAATTTCTACCCCAGTCAAGATGTATTTCCACCTCTGCCTTGTAGTGGGCAGTGGTCCAACATAGTCGACCTGCCAGGTTGCCCATAGTGTTTTTCCATCTCTTAGCCTGGCAAACTGTTGTCCTTCTGCTATATGTTTTCTAGTCTCAGCACAAATAGTGCAGGCTTGCACCAGGTCTCTAGCCTGTCTGTGGGTGATAGGCCACCCCCTGATATGTGCTTGCCGCACTAACTCATCACTTCCTGTGTGTCCTAAATTATCATGTAACCATGAATATAAGCGTTCCCATTCTACTTGTGTGGTAAAGAGCTGGGCAGCTGCATCGGCTAAATTGTTTAACTGTGCAGCTGGGGTATTATTCCTCTGATGAGCTGAGACATGTCCTATAGACAGGGGTTGTTGCAGGGCATGCTGATATAACCACTTCCAGTATTCCAGTCCCCAGACTGGTTTACCTCCTATTTCCCAGTGGTTATTTTTCCAGTTAGTGATCCACTGAGTGGCACCTGCCCAGACCGCATAGGAGTCCGTATATACTGCGGTGGCTCCTGCTTCACAGGCCAGTTTAATTGCAGCCAATTCTGCAAGTTGTGCTGACCCATCAATTTCAGCAGTTAGGGGTGCTGCAGAGGTGTCTGCAGGCACTGCTGCAGCTTTTCCCTTCCATTTTCCTTTAACCAGCCTGGCACTGCCATCAGTGAACCATACTCCCTCAGGCTTAGAAGGATCAAATGGGGCAGCATCCTTAATGGGAGACTGCTGTGGAGGTAGGCGGTATTCATCAGGCATTCCTACTTTCCATAGGGATTCCTGAATCATAGTGGGGTTTTGTGCAGTGTCTGCACTACCTACCGGTGGTGTATGTAAAGTGCCCATCTTTGGATAGTCATCTTTTGTGCTACACCAGGTGGTAACTCTTTCCCTTCCAATATAGGTTTAATGATTGGAAGAGGAGTGTGAATTGTGATGTCCTTATCCTGAGTTAATTCCTCAGTTTCTCTCAAGGCTGTGTAAGCTGCCAGAAGCACCTTCTCATAAGGCGCGTAGTTAGCCTGTGACCCTTGCCATGACTTGGAACCAAACTGAATTGGTCGTCTGGGAGCAGTGTCACTGTCTTGCCAGAGAGCATAAGACATTCCAGTGGCTCCCACAGTTAGGTACAAATGGAATGGGGCTTCAGGATGTATGGGACCCAGAGCCTGATAGGTGTGTATCTCCCCTATCAGTTGCCTGAGGGCTTCCTCATGGGCAGGAGCCCATTCCCAGGCAGCACTTTTCTTTAACAAATTGTACAATGGTCTGGCTATAATGGCAAAGCCAGGTACATGTTTTCTCCAAAACCCCAGGGTTCCCAAAATCTGTCTCAATTGATCTTTACTTTCAGGGGAGGGTGCCTGATTTAGCTCTTGCACAGTGTCATTAGGCACAGACCTCCTACCTCCCATCCATACAGTACCTAAGAATTTTATCTCTTGGGAGGGACCTTGGCATTTCTCAGCTGGTAACTCTAAATTAAGGGCTTCTAGTGCTCCTTTGATTTGATTCATAGCCTCCTGTACCTCTTCTGAGGTTTTCCCACCTATTAAGATGTCATCAATGTATTGCACAGTTTGTACATTGGGTGGCAGTATAAGGTCATCTAGGACCTTTGCCAGTGCCCCATGGCAAATAGTGGGTGAGTGTTTAAACCCTTGTGGCATTCGGGTAAAAGTGTATTGTACACCTTTCCAAGTAAAAGCAAATCTTTCCTGGTCAGCTGGTTGCAAAGGGACCATGAAGAACATGTCCTTTACATCTAATACTGCTAGCCAGGGTTTATCCCAGGTTTGTATGGTGTTTACAATATCTGTTATGCTAGGGACTGCTGCAGTTAATGGTCCAGTGTTACTGTTTAGCTTCCTATAGTCTATAGTGAGTCTCCATTTGCCATTTGGTTTCTTGATGGGCCACACAGGAGAATTAAAGCGAGAGTGGGTACGAATTAAAATTCCTCGCTGTTCCAAATCTTTGATCAGGTCAGTAACAGGGCTTATGGCCTCAGCTGGGACATTATACTGCTTTATGTTTGTTACTGTTGAGGGCGGGAGAGCAGGCGCGCTGCTAAGTAAGTTTACAGAATAGTGGGGAAGGCTTTCCTCTTCCAGGTGGGTGGCATGAGGAAAAGAACTGACTCCAAAAGCCCATCTTTCCCCATTAATCCTTCCCTTCTTTCCTCTTAAAACGTCCATGCCCAGTATGTTGGCATTGCCCAAAATCACCTCATATTTTCGGGGCTGATGGTGGGGTTGCAATGGGATATCCAGTTTTATCTTAACTAATGGGTAAGTTATGGTACTGCCATTTACTCCTGTAACAAGTACCTGCTGTCGGCCAGTAGGTGGCGAGCCCTGAAAACTTTCTCGCTTAATCATGGACCTTTGAGCCCCTGTGTCCATTAAGAAAGGAATAATGTGTTTGTCATTTACAGTTACATGTATCCGGGGGTCTTTTGCTGTTGTTTTCTCCTCTTTGGATTTAAGCTGGTTTATTAGGAGAGGAGATTGACCCCCGCAAGCTAGTTTCCCTGCTCTGGTAACTCTTGCAGTTGCCGCAGCAATGGAGTATACAGGGTGTCTGCAGGTGGGGAAAGAGGAGAGAGCTGCAGAGGTGCACTGGGAGTAGCATTAGTTGTCTCCCAGTCAGCTCTTTTAAAGGTGGTGAATAATTTTAGCCGCTCTGTGGGCAGTCCATTTATCACATCTCTGGGATAACCTAAAGCCAGACATTGTCTCCACAACTTGGCTCTAAGCTCCTTTTCCTCTTGGGTTGGCTCTCGCTTGTTTTTATGTCCTTTAGATGGTGCCCCCTTGTTTCCCTGAAGGGAACGTATCTTAGCTTTGCCTGTCAGTGCTCTGATGTCTCCGAATTCTCTAAAGTATGACACCAGAAGGTTTAGCAGTGCCCGAAAGGTACTGTTATGTGCTGCAGCTTCTGATCTAAGGGACAGTGCCATAGCCCTGTGGTTACTCGGAACTCCCTTAAGCAGGGGTCTGAGATCATCTACATCTACCTGACCCTCCCATGGACTTTCATAGGCTAACTCTTGAGGGTTTTGGCCAAGCATGCTAATAACAGCCACAGTTAATAGAGCTGTTTTTACCTCATCTATGTTGGTCCAGTGCATTACTGTGGGTTCATCTCGGTCTGCTGGGTAAATTCCTCTTGCCCATCGACAAGCCAGAGACCAAAGTGTTTTAGGGGTGTTCCCCTCTGAATGTTCCAGGAATATTCCTGCACCTAAGTTAAGGCGCTCAGTTTCTTGGGCTGTCAGGTGTATATATCCACCCCCAGTGTCCCAGAGGCGGACCAGCCACTCTATTATACCTTCCTCAGGCTTTTTAGCAAAATCTCCCTGGATTGTTTTTAACTCCAAGGGAGTATATTGGCGGGTGGTGATTTTGGTAAAGTGTGTTGGAGCTTTACTCCCTTTTCCCTTTTTACCTCCCTTCTTTGTTTTTGAAGAGGTGGATGGATAATTGTCATCCCCTTCTTCATCCAGCTCTGCCCCACTCAAATTTTCCTCATGTTCTTCTGATTTGTGATGTGTGATAGCTGGTCTTAATTTTACAGAGGGACCTTCCTCCTCAGAGGAGGGGGACTCATCTGCTGAATCCCAAATGTCTCCATCCCATTCCTCAGGGTCTAGCCAGAGAGCAGTCTCAACTTTAGCCCGGTTGATACTGCGTGTTTTAGTCTCCAGCTTTTCCCTTCGTTCTATCCCTTCTTTCTCAATTAAGGGAAGTAATCTTTTCTGAAGATGTTCCATATCCCTATTCAGTGTTCTTACTCTGGTATCTAAATTCTGGCATTCCTTGTGCAGTGTGTCCCTTTCCTGTTGTAGCCTATTAAATTCTATTGCCAGACTATGATAATCCTTACAGGCAGCTTGCCAAATGTTAGTAAGCAGCCATATACAAGCACCTTTTCCTTTCCCTTTCTTCATCGTGCAGGCAGTTCTCCAGTTACAGAAATGCTGCCAGATCTCTGCTGGTTTTCCCCAATATTTCTCCAGCAGTTCTTTGCTCCACAGAGGATTTCCCCATCCCTCTTGGGTCAAACTTTTCTCTAGCTCTGGGAATTCTGTGGTGTTTATCATGACTGGTTTCATTGTGTTACTGTAGTGCAGCCTATATCACAATCCTGTTCGTGACGCCAATTTCTGTTAGCCGACGGCCAAGGATGTTTGGTGAGGTGCCAGCTATGCCCGTTTATACCATCCGTGACTTTAACCGCTAGGACGCACTGTCCCTTCGCGGCGGGCAGCCCGGGCTAGGCTGACGGATGCCCCAAGGTCCTAACCACCCGTGACTTTAACTGCTAGAGCTCAGAGCTCCTTCGCAGCGGGCAGCCAGGATTGACTGACAGGTGCCCCAAGAGTTTGCCCCGTGGAGGCGGCACAACTCAACGCTAGGCTCTTAGTACTCTCACCTAATGGCCAGGCTTTAGAGCCAAAACGGCTGAGGTTCTTTAATTGTGTTGGCTGCTTTACAGTAAACCAGAGAAAACAAGTCAGGCTTATGCATAAATGGTTACCAAAATTTATTAAGCTAGATTCTAATCATGTGGTTACAAAATTGCTAGTGCCTACTTATTTAAATGTAGAGATGTTACACACACAAACAAGTTACAAAACTGAAGCCACAATCCCAAAGAAAGAAAACAAAGTATAGAGCTCTATTTCAAAATATGTGTACACTAAAGATAGGAGATCAGGTGTGGGTGCTTCTTACCCTCCTTGCATCTCTCGATTCCAGCGGTGCCAAGCCAGGATCGGTCACTCAATTCTGCGGAAAGACGAATAAGGGACAAGGCGTAGGGACCCTCTTAGCTGCAGAAGCCTTGGGAGGCTGTCACTTATCTGACCAGCAGATAGATAGTGAAAAGCACTCAAAAATCATGGTGCTGTAGGTCCCCTACTTATACCTCTGTACTCCTTTATTCTCTTTCTCCTTTCTTATGCCAAATTGAGGCTGGTCTGTCTGGGTGACGCCAGCTTTCGCAAGAGTAGTTTACACTTGCAAGGGAGAGAAACAATAAGTGTTGACTACTGGACATTTCTTTTATCAGGGTAAATATTTTCCCAACTAGGATGTTGGTGTGTGTGCATCACGCTATTTAGTAGGGGCTAAAAGCCATGTCTGTCACAGGGCCTCTGCCTGCTGTGAGCTTAATCGTTGTATCTGCCCCCAGAGGCACACCTGTGCTTTCACAGCTTCAAAGGCTGTGCTGGAATATATGTTAAGTGCCCTGTTCCGGCTTCCTCCTGTGTTTCCAGCAATGCTGGTCTGAGGGGGGGGGGGGGGGGCCTGGCTGTCTGGCTACACAGAGGCACAGGGCAGCATTCGCCTCAGTTGTTGATATATCAGAATTGGCCTCTGGAAAATTTTGAAGTGTTACACAGTACTAGAACTGATCTTTTTAAAACATTTTAGAATCTAAAGGGCAAAATAACTGTGTGTATATTGGAAATGGTAGCCCTGATCCCCAGGATAATCTGCCTTCTGAAAGAGGAACTTTAACTACCCCAGCTAACTCACATGTATGTGATTGATTGGCCCCATTAAAGATTTCAGTCTAATAATGGCTAAATCCCTTTAATTTAGCTAGATTTTACTTCTACTCCTGACAGGCGGTAGAAATAAATTTGAATATCAGGAGCCACATCTACCACTATTTTTATAGCACCTTGCACAACAAAGCCTCCATCCCATTATATAAGTATTAAATAATAAAGCCCGTAATCCAGCCCTTTATGCTCTGTGGACAAGATGATGAAGCGATTGGCTTCAATTCTACCTCTGGGATCCTGGCTTGTTCAGGTCCCACTAGACTAGCAAGCTAATATTCTAAGGTTAGGCTACAAGAGAGGATTGGCAGAATCCTCAGCACATTCCACAACATTATGGATTCCATAAAAGATTTAAAAATTAACAACCCCAGGCCCAGATGATACCTCAGTCAATTTCTATAACATTGTTGCATTCCTTGGTTGTCCCTCTCCTAACTAGAGTCTAATTAAGAAACTGGGAGAAGCAGACACACAGACAAAGACACTCACTCAGGGCTTAAATTCACCAAAGCTGTCCGGAGCAGATCTCCCATAAATGTTTTCAAGCATTGACTCATCTGATGCTGTTGCATGGTGTAAACCAGCAGTTCTCAACCAGGGGTCCATGGTCCTCTGCGGGGGGGGAGGGGTCCCAAGCCCCAGTGCCTCCCACCGTGGGGCTAAAGCCCCGAGACCCCTCCCCCACCCCACAGTTGAAGTCCAGAGCCCTGCAGTGGAGGCACAGCCACCACCCCGCCACAAGACAGAAGTCCCAAGCTCCCCCCATCCAGCCACTGAAGCCCCAAGCCCCCCCTGCTGCGCCCTGGAGTTTTTATGGAATGTTGAGGGATGGAGGGCTCAGAAAGAAAAAGGGTGAGAACTCCAAGTGTGAGCAATACAAAATGCAGCTTTAATAAAAATAATTATGCAACACTATATATCTGTGAGTACTGTGCAATTTATTTTCATGGTAACTATGACAAATTAACATATTTACATACTGTATATGGAGAGCAGCAGGAGCACTTTGTAGGCTGGCAAACCACAGATACGGGTAGGAGACACAGAATGTAAATAAGCGTGTCTTTCTGACATAATCAACCAGGGCGAAGATCACTGGATAATCACACCAGATTTGTATGTATGGTTAATTTCTGTGTACAGTACTCAATTTCTGAACATGAGTCAAAAAAATAAAATCACTAATTTTTTCCCACAAGAAAGAGGAAACTGTCTGATTCGGAGGACAATGGGGAAGTTAGGGCAACTGTTGATTGTCAAGATGAAGAAGCAGTACTCAATAGCCCTGACACGCAAGAACATGACGATGAACTGGAATGTGGCGGGAGTGACCTACCGCTGTGTTGGTCAGACCGCCAAAAAAAAAGGTTTTGCTAAAAAAAAACCATGGCTAAATGTTAGAAAAGGTAAACTGGGTTGCAGCATCTGTACAAAAGTACAGTTCTTTGGAGTTATGAGCAGAGGTCAAGGCTTGAAGATTGTTAAAGCTTGGGCTAATTCTGATATTTCAAACTATGGGGACAGCAAATTAAAACAAATGAAGTCTCTCTGAGGAAAAAAATATGTGAGCACAAAGTCTCAGAGTCACAAAAATGCAGAAATTATTCAGAGTGAGGCAGAGAAAGATAAATTAATAGTATGTCAAGTGCAAGGGCAGTCACAGCATGTTGAGGCTACGTGCAGTATACTGCGTATAAACTGACAAAACAAAATCGTCCCTCCTACGGTTTTGAAACAGAAATTGATGTGCAGAAGTTAAACAGACTAAATATGGGGTGAATTCTGCACTCAAATGTCACCTGCACTAGTATACAGCAGCACATGGCAGAGAAAATAATAATTTAAAAATATAATATCTCGTATGTGCAAAATCTCGTAATGACTGATGAGGCCATTACTTTGAGCTAGGCTTCCACTCTTATCATTTACATATGATTTGCAACAGAAGAGATGGAGCAGCCTACAAACACGTTTGTTGACCTAATCAAGTTTCCAGCCACTGATGCCTCTACTATTGCTCTTACTTGTGATGGAGCCGCAGTCATTCTAGGTCAGAATAGCGGAGTGGTTACTCGCATGCAGCTGCATTTTCCAAAGGTAATTGTCTGGCACTGCTCTGCCCACCGATTGGAACTTTCTCTTCACGACATCATGCAGGATGTTTAGGGAGTCAGCCTCTTTAAAGTGTTTATGGACAAACTGTAGTCTCTGTACCATGCCTCCCCAAAACGCACAAGGGAATGTCAAGAATATGCAGCAACTTTGCATGTAGAAATCTTGAAAATTGGGCGCAATCTGGGAACACGATGGGTTGCATCAAACAGCCAGGCACTGAAAGCAGGGGTCTGGAAGAATTACTGTGCTCTCTTTCTTCACTTCCAGCAGTCAGCAGAAGCACAAGGTAAAGAAAAAGACATGTTCAAAGGACTCCAGAAACACCTGACATCAACAGCTTTTATACTCAACCTGGGCATACTTTCTGATGCTCTACGAGAGTTAGCAGAACTCACTTGAGTTACAGTCCAGGGAAATCAACATCCAAAGTGCACAAGACAAAATTCTGAGGCAGCTTTGTGTTTTTGGGCACTGGGTGCAAGAATCAGGGAAGCAAAAGAGGCGGGAAGCCGAAGCTGTGATGGAATTTCAGGGCATCACACTGAACATAAACACAAGGGACATCACATTAATCAACTGATCCCTATTCTATAGAAGTTTGGCAAACCAGCAGCAGCATAAGCTCATAGACAAATAATGAGATAAATTGGAGAGAGTCCAGCGAAGGGCAACAAAAATGATTAGGGGTCTAGAACACATGACTTATGAGGAGAGGCTGAGGGAGCTGGGATTGTTTAGTCTGCAGAAGAGAAGAATGAGGGGGGATTTGATAGCTGCTTTCAACTACCTGAAAGAGGGTTCCAAAGAGGATGGCTCTAGACTGTTCTCAATGGTAGCAGATGACAGAACGAGGAGTAATGGTCTCAAGTTGCAGTGGGGGAGGTTTAGATTGGATATTAGGAAAAACTTTTTCACTAAGAGGGTGGTGAAACACTGGAATGCATTACCTAGGGAGGTGGTAGAATCTCCTTCCTTAGAGGTTTTTAAGGTCAGGCTTGACAAAGCCCTGGCTGGGATGATTTAACTGGGAATTGGTCCTGCTTCGAGCAGGGGGTTGGACTAGATGACCTTCAGGGGTCCCTTCCAACCCTGATATTCTATGATTCTATGATTCTATGACAAAATGGATAAGTAACTTGCCGCTGATGTCAAATTTCTATATCCTAGGAACTGGCCATAGAATGCCAACATACTCCATGAAGAACATGAAGACCAGGCTCTCTGCCATAGGTTGCAACTGGACGAGAGAGCGGTAGTGCATGGGTTCAGAGAATACAAGGACAGTCACCAGAAGGCAATGCCAGTTCCCGTAAAATCTCTTGTAAAGTGTGTCAATATCATACCCATAACATCAAGTGAATGTGAATGGAGTTTCTCACACATGAACGTAATCATGACCCCTTTGCAATCATCTCTGAAAGTGCACAGCACATCAACTCTACTTTTCATTAGCTTGGAAGGACCACCTCCCATGATGTTCAGTGTTGAGCTGTGTGCGAGGTCCTGGATCAAGAAAGGAAGACATGCTGCAACTGATCTCAGGAGCAAGGCTGGGGAAGAAAAAAGAGTATGAAAACAACATGATACTGCTGTGGAGTCTCCTTGAGTAGCTTTTCGTTTGTCTGGTAGGCGGAGACTGGGGGAAAGGCGGTGGGAGGAGTCCTCCGGGAAATACTCTATGAGAATTTAAGCCCTGCACTCACTCATGAACAAATTCCAGAGCAGGACAGTGGGGTGGGAGGGGGTATTGTTTCATGGTCTCTGTGTGTATATAATGTCTACTGCAGTTTCCACGGTATGCATCCGATGAAGTGAGCTGTAGCTCACGAAAGCTCATGCTCAAATAAATTGGTTAGTCTCTAAGCTGCCACAAGTACTCCTTTTCAGTTTGAAGATGGTTTGTTCAGGATACATCCACACATCTCACCTTTCACTTACATCTTACTACATTTTCTACACCCCCTCCAACCCTCAGACAGTGTCACAAAGGAGAAACATTCTCACCAAAGTGCCCATCCATGCAGCAATCTTACAGACACAACACTGATAGGCAGGATTTTTCAGCTGCTCTGTGTGCTGAAAATGCTGTTCAGCCCGAGGCGCTGTCCAGCATCAATGGTGCTGATCTGTCACCATTAGCTGAAGCAGGAAGAGATGGAGATTTGGGCTTACATAAATTAGTGAAATTGGAGTGGTGACAGTGAAACGCAGTGATAAGGTGCATATAAATATGTAATTTGTTTGGTAATTATAAAGATTTAAATAGTCAAAGTTAGTTTTAAGCAGTCACAATGAGAAAGAAAGCGGCGGCCACAAGGAATCAGAGTTGTGAAAACCAAAATGGTGGTGTTAGAATGTTCAGCCAATGGCGAGCAGGTAGACTGGGGCAAAATAAATGTCACTCTAAACACCTGAAGGGAGGAGCCAGTCAGGTCTTCAAACAGGTCCAGCTCTAAAGGTGTTTTTGAATTAGGTTCACATTTGCAGGCCCGCCGACAGGGGGAAATAAAGGGGGCAGTTGCCCAGGGGCCTGGAAGATCTAAAAGGGCCCAGGGGGGTCCCCCAAATATCAGGCGGACAGCGTCTGCTCTGGAATAGCTTGTGCATGTGCTCACCAGACACTACACGTGGTCCAGCTCCGCACCCATGTGATGATGTCACACCAGGCCAGCAGCAGCATTGGGACTGGCTCCAGCCTGCCCTGCATGATGTGCAACAGCAGCTCCCCGCCCCCTGCTGTGCACATGTCCACTACACACACAACCCCCTGCTGTAGTAATATTATTGGAAAGACGACAATCTAAATATTTTGCTGTGCTTGTTGATGCTACCCGATTCTTCTCACACAGAGCAAACTACAATCATCCTAAAATACATTTTACACAACAATACAGATTTTACTATCAAAGAACCATCTCTGGAGTTTGTTGACTGCAACAAAAAACTGGACAAGATATTTCTAACTTCATAACTGTACTAAAAAACCACAATATCCCATTGCAGGACTGCAGGGGTCAGGGATATGACAATGGTTTGAATATGGCTGGCAAATATAATGGTGCTCAAGCCATTATTACTGAAATTAATCCTCTCTCCAAATTTTCTAATTGTGGAGCTCATAGCTTAAATTTGTGTGGCTCAAAACAGCGAAGAGCTGTGATGATGTAATCACATTTTTTTGGGATCATACAAAAAAATCTACAATTTTTTTGCTCACAGGCCTAAACGGTGAGAGATATTGCAAATAAAGATTGGATGTTCATTGAATAATCTGTCTCAGACTCGATTGTCAGCTTGCGTGGGAAGTGTTAAACCAATTGCAAAACATTTGCCGCTAATAAAACATGTACTTATCAAGTGGAAGGAACTAAATCTGTCTTCTGAGTGTAAAACAGAGCTAAAGGAAATTCAGTGCTACATACAGTCATTTAAATGTACTTTGATGGCAACAATATGGCTCAAAATATTGGTTGCCATAGATCAATGCAATAAGGTTCTTCAGTCAAGAGAGGCAACTCCTGATGTGGAAGTACAAAACATTGACAACTTGACTGAGGAGCTTAAAGAGTTACATGGTAAGTGGAAAACTCTTCTATCAGAAGCCAAGCGTGCAGCCGAAGCCCTGTCAACAGACCTGCCAACCGAAACTAAAATCTCCAAGAAACGCACAAAAAGAGAAAGCTGTTTCACAATGAAACACCAGAAGCCTGTTAGAGAAGGAGCAGGAGGACCCAGAGGTGGATTGAGTAGACGGGATTCTTTATTGCGGTACTTGTTCCCCTTGACCCAATTGTTGAGTAAGCACTGAATTAGTTACAGCACATTCTTTTTATCAGCAGTGTGCAGGGGAGGGCAGAAGAGGCCATGACCCCGAGCTCATTTGTGTAGCTGGAAAGGAAAGGAGGGGGAGATAACACTGCTTTACACAAAAGGTATTCTTTTAGATCCCCACATTCCTTATGCAGCTGCAAGCTTATCGATTCTTAACAAGCAGAAGGGAACTTTATAGCAGGATAATACTTTATCTATCAAGGAAGGAATAGTGCATGCCTATGCCTACTCCCCAATACCATGCCAGCACACCAGTGTCTCCACTTAACCCTTACATATTCCAACAAAGTCCAACTGGGAGAAGAGAACGAAGAGAGAGATTTTAAAGTGAATGTTTTTTACAAAAAGAAAAGGAGTACTTGTGGCACCTTAGAGACTAACCAATTTATTTGAGCATAAGCTTTCGTGAGCTAGCTGTAGCTCACGAAAGCTTATGCTCAAATAAATTGGTTAGTCTCTAAGTTGCCACAAGTACTCCTTTTCTTTTTGCGAATACAGACTAACACGGCTGTTACTCTGAAACCTGTTTTTTACAAGCATGTTGACTGTGTAATCGAGGGGTTGACACTGCGGTTTGTCATGGCCAGAGATATCAATATTTATTTCAGCTTTCTGTGGTTATATTTGGAATTCACTGATACTCAAATTGAAAACTCGTGTTCTGCTTTTTGCAGAGAATGTGACAAGACATCATTGATGAGGTGAAACACATGAAAGCAATTTATAAGGCAAACTTTGGAAGTGCACCTCTCAAACCACAAGAGCTGTTAAATAAAATTCATGAACTTAAGTTGGAATGTCTTTTTCCTCATGTCACTGTAGCTCTGACAGAAATTCTGTCACTGTTTCTGAAGCTGTGATAAATGAATGGGGGATAGCTCCCTTTTATGGACACACAGCCAGCCAGTAGCTATAAAATCCCTCTTAGTAGCTGTTCTCTAATTGCTCTACCTGTAAAGAGTTAAAAAGTCTCACTGCTATGCATATGTAAAAGGAAGTGAGTGGGCACCTGGCCAAAAGAGCCAATGGGAAGGCTAGAACTTTTTAAACTCGAAAAAAGACTCCCCTTTTGTCTGTCTGTTGTTTTTCCCCAGGGGAGAGGCGAACAGGGCAGCAGCTATGCTGTAAGAAGCTTGAGCCAGGTATGAAAAAATTATCAGTATCATACCTAGAAACTACTCATTTAAAACCCCAGATACGTAAGTAGATCAGGAAATGTCTAGGGAGACGTGATAGATTTCTCCCTTTTATTTCATTTTGGCTTTTGGATTCCTCTGTGCTAACCCCAGGTGCTTTTGTTTTGCTTGTAACCTTTAAGATGGACCTCAAGACAGCTATTCTTGGTGCTTAATCCCTGTAGTTACTCTTTTAAAATCTAGCAATAGCCTGAGTTCCCAGATATATTTTCTTTCTTTTTTCTTAATAAAATTTACCTTTTTTTAAGAACAGAATTGGATTTTTGTTTCTTAAGAGTTTGTGCACATGTTGTTTAATTAGCTAGTGGGAACAGCTGATTTCCTTTTTTTTTCCCCTCAGCTTTTCCCCGGAGGGGGGTGAAATGGCTTGAAGGTACCCCACAGGAAGGAATTCCCAAGTGTGCCTTCCTGGGCTATCAAAGGGGTACTGCACTTGGGTGGTGGCAGCATCTACCAATCCAATGTCAGAGAAAAGATGTAACCTTGGGAGTTTAATACAAGCCTGAAGTGGCCAGTATTAATTTTTACAGTCCTTGCGGGCCCCCACCTTCTGCACTCGAAGTGCCAGAGTGGGGAATTAGCCTTGACAGAAGCTGAAAGATTTTTTAGCAAAATGAAACAAATAAAAGTGTACAAAGATCAACAATCGGACAAGAAAGACTTAATGGTCTTCCTCTTCTTGCTATTGAGCAAGATCTTGTCAGGTCATTGAAGTTTGAAGATACAATCGATGATTTTGCTGCAAAAAAAATCCCAAAGAGCTGCATTTTAGGACCCCTTCCGCATTCAGAATTTTTAAGAACAAAATTTAAATACTTGTTTTATTATTGTATATTTTAACTTTGTTGTTCATATTCAGTTACATCTTGTATATCGTTTTTTCCTTGTCTTTAAACACTTAATCATGATTCATGTGTAATTAGCCTACTTGATATTTTAGGTGTTTTCTTACTTTGTACTCTGTGCTTCTTTAAATGTTTTATATCTTATTTAATTTTGTAGAATCACAGAAGATTGGGGTTGGAAGAGACCTCAGGAGGTCATCTAGTCCAACCCCCTGCCCAAAGCAGGACCAATCCCAACTAAATCATCCCAGCCAGGGCTTTGTCAAGCCGGGCTTTAAAAACCTTTAAGGATGGAGATTCCACCACCTCCCTAGGTAACCCATTCCAGTGCTTCATCACCCTCCTAGTGAAATTGTTTTTCCTAATATCCAACCTAGAGCTGCCCCACTGCAACTTGAGACCATTGCTCCTTGTTTTGACATCTGCCACCACTGAGAACAGCCTCGCTCCATCCTCTTTGGAACCTCCCTTCAGGTAGTTGAAGGCTACTATCAAATCCCCCCTCATTCTTCTATTCTCCAGACTAAATAAGCCCAGTTCCCTCAGCCTCTCCTCATAAGTCATGTGCCCCAACCCCCTAATCTTTTTTGTTGTCCTCCGCTGGACTCTCTCCAATTTCATTCCATAATGTATTTATTTACTTTAAATATATAATTCAAAATAACACATTCTACATCTTATATTTAGGCTCACAATTTGTTTAATACTGGTGCTATAACTGGAAAAAAAGTTAACTACATCAAGCAACACCACAACTTACGTATAGTGGGTTCTAATGTGTTATCAATAGGATAAAAAGTAGTGTCACAAACCTCAGCCTTCCCTTTCGATGGGGCCCCATTATACTTGAGAAAGGCCCTGTGAGAATAGAAGGTCTTGAATATTCTAAAAACATTAGAGGTAGGGAATTCACAGAAAACAATTACTACAAAAGACTTTATAACGGTGAAATCATCAACAGATGGTGGCTTGTGTACTCTAAATGCAAGGATGTTGTATTTTGTTTCCCAGGCAAGATTTTCAACAGTTGCAATTTTAACAGAGCAACCATGGGTGTTAATGATTGCCAAAATCATAGTCACACATTACCGCAACATGAAAAGGCACAACACCACATTGAAAGTATGCACAAATGGTGTGAGCTGAGTGTAAGGTTAAAAAATCAGACAATTCTTGATGCCCAAAATCAAAGATTGCTGGAGCAGAGAAGCAGCACTGGCATCGTGTTCTTGAATGTCTTATCTATTGTTGAATACCTATCAACAAACAATCTTGTTTGTTGAGGAAGCGTTGAGAAATTACACCAGCCCAAAAATGGCAATTTTTTGGGCCTTGTACAACTGCTGGGAAAATCTGACACAGTGATGAATGAACATCTCCGGAGAGTAACTGAAAATGAAATACATTACCACTATTTGGGACCAAGAATTCAAAATGAACTGATCATGCTAATGAGTGGTAAAGTGAGACACAAAATTGTTTCATTGGTTTCTTTGGCAAAATATTTTGCTGTAATTCTAGACTGCACTCCAGACATAAGTCATAAAGAACAGATGTTGTTAGTAGTGAAATTTGTCAACATTAGTGATTCAGCACAGATTACAGTTAAGGAATCATTTATCACATTTTTAGAAGTAGAAGACACTACAGGTTTTGAACTTCTTCAAGCTCTCCTTGATGAACTAAAATGAATGGGATTGTCCATAATGAACATTAGAGGACAAGGCTACAATAATGGCACCAATATGAGAGGACACATTTCTGGCACACAAGCTAGATTGTGGGCAGAAAATCCACGAGCCTTTTTTGTTCCGTGTGCATGACACAGCCTTAATGTGTGATATAGCCAAGTGTTCAGCAGAAGATATTTCTGTTTTTTGGTTTGCTGCAACACATTTACGTGCTCTTTTCAGCTTCCACTCAACGATGGCAAATATTCAAAGCACATGTCAGTGGTATTACTGTTAAGCCTTTATCTGAGACATGCTGGGAAAGCAGAGTAGAAAGTGTAAAAACGTTGATATAGCAATCTGAGGAAATTTACAAAGCACTGGCTTCTTCTGAAATAGCAACCAGAGATCCAAAAACTAAAAGTGAAGCACAGTCATTGGCCTCTGAAATATCCAGCTTCAAGTTTCTAACATCTGTCAAAATCTGGTATGACATTCTTGTTAAAATCTCAAGTGTAAGCAAAATAATGCAGAGTCCAACGATGTAGCTTGATTCAACACTTACCTTACTAAACAACACACAACACTTTTTAGTGAAATACAAAGAAAATGGATTCAAAGAAGCACACGTTACAGCAAGAGAGTTTTCAGAGGCACTCAGTGTAGAACCAAAATTTCCATGTCCGAACGTGACAAGAGTTTTGAGGAAAAAACGACAAGCAGAATATGAAGGAGCATATGAGCCCATAGAAGATCCAGAAAAGAAATTTGAATTGATTTTTTTATGTTGTGATGGATAAAGCAATATCTGCCGTTGATGAAAAGTTTAATACCTTATGAGTACACCACAAACAGTTTGGATTTTTGTATGACAAAACTAAATTCAACAAAATAGGAAAACAAGAGCAGCTAATGACAAAATGCAAGAACCTAGAGAGCCTCCTGAAGCAAGGTGATAGTTTTGATTTAAAGGGACTTGAACTGTACAAAGAATTGAGTACATTGTCCTCAATGTTGCCACATGCAAAGTCGGTGATGGACATTGTACATTTTATTCATACCAGCAAACTTGTTGACATGTATCCTAATACGTACATTGGCACTCATATTCTACTGACAATTCCCATAACAGTAGCATCAGCAACAGAGTTTCTCAGAACTAAAGTTCATTAAAAACTATCTCCACTCTACAATGAGTCAGGAACGCTTGACTGGTCTTGCTATTCTTGCAATCGAACAAGACATCACTTTGTCTTTGTCATACGATGACATTATTATTGATTTTACAGCCAAAAGTGCCAGAAAGATTGCTTTTAATTAAAAACAAATCCTTGTTTCAATACCTGTTCATAGTAATTCCAATAAAATGTTGACAAATTTTAAGAGTTATATTATTTGCATCATTCTGTCAATAAATCAGAATTTTTTCTAGCGCACTACTTCTTTAGTGCAAGTATAGTCCATCAGCATTATAGTGTGCTTAATTTGTTTAAACTGGTTTTAATAAAGTGCATGTGGCAAGTTTTCCAATACTGTAAGCTTATGTTTGTGTTCCTAAGAGCAAGTCGGGCATAGGGGCACCAGTTTAATAATACTGCATAGGGCACCACAAATCCTAAGGACGGCCCTGGTTGTTAGGATAGAAAGGCCATTGTGGGGTGCCTTAGGTCTGAATTTTGGGGTAGCAAATCTGGCATCCCTCGATGGGCCCACAGCGCTATTTGAAGCTTCAAGGAAGGTATAGTGCCCCCTATCGATAGAAGGACAATTGGCACCAGGCAGTACATTTTTTTATTTTTACTTATTTTAATAAATTGTTTGGAAAACTGGTATGATGAGTTTTGTGTGCTGAGGGTAAGTAGTTCAAGGTAAGTCAGAGTTCTGTTATAAATTTTAAAGGTATTTAGTTAAAATTAGAATTATTTGTATTGATGCTGGAGCTGAAATCCTAAGAGAAATTAGGAAGCCCAGGTAAGTGTTTAGGCTAGTGGAAGGATCAGTAGTTCAATTGATGCTGGAGCTGACCACCCTGATAAGACCAGGGAGCCTAAAATAGGGCTGGTGGAAGGGTCAATGTGTTGGTAGATTAAAGAGAAATAAGGGCAACAAGACCCACAGGAAGCAGAATCTGGCACCAAAGGCAAAAGGAAGCCTGAGGAAGACAGATTCTAGGATTGGGCACTGAGGGCGAGGAAGCCCCAGGAGGCAGACTTTATTCCAAAAATTGAAAGTGTAGGAATCTTTAAAGAAAAAAGTTAGTTTGAGGATAATAGCACAATTTGAAGGGTAGAAATTAAGAGTTGCAACCTAAATCTCTGCCTAGTTGAGTGGTTTTGAGAAAATCTAAAAATGACAGCAACAGGAAAACTGAGTCACAATAGTACTTTAGAAACAATGTTGGGGCAGGGCGGATTTACCGCAAAACATACCATGCCCTGGCATGGGGCCCCCCAATAACAGGGGACACCGGTACACTTGAAGCTGGCAGCAGTGGCCATGGAGATCTTGGTGTCTCCTCTCCCATCTCCTTCTCTAGCTCCATGATGGCTCTGCTCACATGCTGGGCCCCCAGCCCTGCTCCTTCTGCCCCTTCTGTCATCTTATTTTAAAAAGCTTGAAGTATTGAATAGTGGACATTCATCTAAAAGTATGGGCGAGAAAACTTCTAAATTATCTGATCACTTGCCACATTGTGGGGATACCACAATGACTGCAAACGTTGAACAAGTGGACTCTGAAGTATCAATGAAACTACAAAATATTGGTAATTTTGTCAAAGTAAGGGAAGAAACCTACCCTGAAGACACTGCATTATGGCAAAAATCTCTTTAATTGGATATGATAGAATTTCTTAGTAAATAAACCGAAAAACATAGGTAATATGGAAAATTTGAGAAAGGAGTATGAGATTGGAGGACGAAAGCAATTTAGAGGTCTTCATGAGTCCCATTTTCTGAGGATGAAGAAAAATGGGATGTCAGAAATGAGAAATTGGTTGATTTTTTCAGAAACCACTAAGGCAGGCTACTGTTAGGTTTGCAAATTATTCCCTAACCATAGTAAAGGAAAACAAACATTTGTTGACGGGCACTCTAATAGGAGAAACATTGCAAGACATATTGCTGATCATGAAACTTCCAAAGCTCATATTAATGCTATGTGTAAGTTCATTCAAAGGTGTAAAGTATCTGGAAGAATTGATTCTGTGATATTGGCTCAGTTTGAAAAGGAGTGTTCTTATTGGAGGAAAGTGCTAAGACTTGTTGTTTCCACGGTCAAACTGCTGTCTTCTTTGGGACTACCTCTAAGACATCGGTTCCCAAACTGGGGGGCTTGCCCCCCTGGAGGGGCATAAAGGAATTCCAAGGGTGGGGGGCGCAAGGCTGTGAAATTTTCATAACCAACAAAAAATGTTATCAGCGTAAATTTTATTTATTTACTTATTTAATAGACCAACAGACGATAAATTATACATATTCTGTATACATAATAACTATTCATAAAAGTATCCAATTACAGGCCTATATTATTTAACTACAATAAAGTATTAATCTTCTCGGTTTTGATTATGAATATAAGTAGACAAGAATAAAGGTATAACAAAGTACAATAATAATAAAAATACAACTATAAATAAAAGTATATAACTGCAATGTTTTCAAATTTCATACCATGAAATGCGAATATTTTTTATATTTTTGCCTTTCGACGTGTAGGACTGCCGTTTCGGTCGATGGGGAGGCCAAAGAACAACGTAGAAAGTGATGGAACTTTTTAAAACTTCCTAGCTCGCTCATGAGAGTGTTCAAGACTGTTCTATCGTGGGAGTGGTTACCTCCACCACTCACTGCACAAGACCCGCTACTTGCCGGACTGGTGGTGGGATATATTTTGGGCAGCATGCGTCCATACCTAATATCGTGAAATAAATGTTCACAATAACTCAAATTAACTTGCGTCCGTTATTATTCATGAATCAAGAAAATTATATAGATTTTTTTATTAGTATATTATGGCCGCGATTAAGAAAAGGAATACGATGAAGACTACATTAAGTATGATTTCACCATCATGGAAAAAAACGGGATCGATCGTCCTCAATGTGTAATATGCCACGCAGTTCTCAGTCCTATACACTCCTATAACAAACCTCTAACCTATGTCTGAGCTACTGAAGTCCTCAAATCATGGTTTAAAGACTTCAAGGGGCAGAGAATCCTCCAGCAAGTGTCCCGGGCCCCACGCTGCAGAGGAAGGCGAAAAGCCCCAGGGCCTCTGCCAATCTGCCCTGGAGGAAAATTCCTTCCCGACCCCAAATATGGTGATCAGCTAAACCCTGAGCATGTGGGCAAGACTCACCAGCCAGCCACCCAGGAAAGAATTCTCTGTAGTAACTCAGATCCCACCCCATCTAATATCCCATCACAGGCCATTGGGCATATCTACCGCTAATAGTTGCAAATCAGTTAATTGCCAAAATTAGGCTATCCCATCATATCATCCCTTCCATAAACTTATCAAGCTTAGTCTTGAAGCCAGATATGTCTTTTGCCCCCACTGCTTCCCCTGGAAGGCTGTTCCAGAACTTCACTCCTCTAATGGTTTGAAACCTTTGTCTAATTTCAAGTCTAAACTTCCTGATGGCCAGTTTATATCCATTTGTTCTTGTGTCCACATTGGTACTGAGCTTAAATAATTCTTCTCCCTCTGTGGTATTTATTCCTTTGATAATAGTTATAGAGCAATCATATCACCGCTCAGCCTTCTTTTGGTTAGGCTAAACAAGCCAAGTTCTTTGAGTCTCCTTTCATAAGACAGGTTTCAGAGTAGCAGCCGTGTTAGTCTGTATTCACAAAAAGAAAAGGAGTACTAGTGGCACCTTAGAGACTAACCAATTTATCTGAGCATAAGCTTTCGTGAGCTACAGCTCATTTCATCGGATGCATTCAGTGGAAAATACAGTGAGGAAATTTATGTACACACAGAACATGAAAAAGTGGGTGTACTATCAACATCATACACACTGTAAGGAGAGTGATCACTTAAGATGAGCTATTACCAGCAGGAGAGCGGGGCGAGGGGGAGAAAACCTTTTGTAATGATAATCAAGGTGGGCCATTTCCAGCAGTTAACAGGAACATCCGAGGAGCAGTGGGGGGTGGGGGAAATAAACATGGGGAAATAGTTTTACTTTGTGTAATGACACATCCACTCCCAGTCTCTATTCAAGCCTAAGTTAATTGTATCCAGTTTGCAAATTAATTCCAATTCAGCAGTCTCTCGTTGGAGTCTGTTTCTGAAGTATTTTTGTTCTAATATTGCGACCTTTAGGTCTGTAATCGCATGACCGGAGAGATTGAAGTGTTCTCCGACTGGTTTATGAATGTTATAATTCTTGACATCTGATTTGTGTCCATTTATTCTTTTACGTAGAGACTGTCCAGTTTGACCGATGTACATGGCAGAGGGGCATTGCTGGCACATGATGGCATATATCACATTGGTAGATGTGCAGGTGAACGAGCCTCTGATAGTGTGGCTGATGTGATTAGTCCCTATGATGGTGTCCCCTGAATAGATATGTGGACACAGTTGGCAATGGGCTTTGTTGCAAGGATAGGTTCTTGGGTTAGTGGTTCTGTTGTGTGGTGTGTGGTTGCTGGTGAGTATTTGCTTCAAGTTGGGGGGCTGTCTGTGGGCAAGGACTGGCCTGTCTCCCAAGATTTGTGAGAGTGATGGGTCGTCCTTCAGGATAGGTTGTAGATCCTTGATGATGTGTTGGAGAGGTTTTAGTTAGGGGATGAAGGTGATGGCTAGTGGCGTTCTGTTATTATCTTTGTTGGGCCTGTCCTGTAGTAGGTGATTTCTGGGTACTCTTCTGGTTCTGTCAATTTGTTTCTTCACTTCAGCAGGTGGGTACTGTAGTTGTAAGAATGCTTGATAGAGATCTTGTAGGTGTTTGTCTCTGTCTGAGGGGTTGGAGCAAATGCGGTTGTATCGTAGAGCTTGGCTGTAGACGATGGATCGTGTGGTGTGGTCGGGGTGAAAGCTGGAGGCATGTAGGTAGGAATAGCGGTCAGTGGGTTTCCGGTATAGGGTGGTGTTTATGTGACCATCGCTTATTAGCACCTTAGTGTCCAGGAAGTGGATCTCTTGTGTGGACTGGTCCAGGCTGAGTTTTCCACTCCTCGGATCATCCTAGTAGCCCTTCTCTGTACCTGTTCCAGTTTGAATTCATCTTTCTTCAACATGGGAGACCAGAACTGCACACAAAATTCCAGATGAGGTCTCACCAGTGCCTTGTATAACGGTACTAACACCTCCTTATCTCTACTGGAAATACCTTGCCTGATGCATCCCAAGACCGTATTAGCTTTCTCATGGCCATATCACATTGGCAGCTCACAGTCATCCTGTGATCAACCAATACTCCGAGGTCCTTCTCCTCCTCTGTTACTTCCAAGTTATGTGTCCCCAGTTTATAACAAAAAGAAAAGGAGTACTTGTGGCACCTTAGAGACTAACCAATTTATTTGAGCATGAGCTTTCGTGAGCTACAGCTCACTTCATCAGATGCATACCGTGGAAACTGCAGCAGACTTTATATATACACAGAGAATATGAAACAAAAATATAACAAAAATTCTTGTTATTAATCCCTAAATGCATGACCTTGCACTTTTCACTATTAAATTTCATCCTATTACTATTACTCCAGTTTACAAGCTCATCCAGATCTTCCTGTATGATATCCCAGTCCTTCTCTGTATTGGCAATACCTCCCAGCTTCATGTCATCCGCAAACTTTATTAGCACATTCCCGCTTTTTGTGCCAAGGTCAGTAATAACAAGATTAAATAAGATTGGTCTCAGAACTGATCCCTGAGGAACTCCACTAGTAACCTCCTTCCAGCCTGACAGTTCACCTTTCAGTGTGACCCGTTGTAGTCTCCCCTTAAACCAGTTCCTTATCCACCTTTCAGTTTTCATACTGATCCCCATCTTTTCCAATTTAGCTCATAATTCCCCATGTGGAACTGTATCAAATGCCTTACTGAAATCGAGGTAAATTAGATCCACTGCATTTCCTTTGTCTAAAAAATCTTCTCAAAGAAGATCAGGTTGGTTTGACACAATCTATCTTTTGTAAAACCATGCTGTATTTTGTCCCAATTACCATTGGCCTCAATGTCCTTAACTACTTTCTCCTTCAAAATTTTTTCCAAGACCTTGCATACTACAGATGTCAAACTAACAGGCCTGTAGTTACCCGGATCACTTTTTTGCCTTTCTTAAAAAGAGGAACTATGTAAGCAATCCTCCAGTCATAAGGTACAACCCCTGAGTTTACAGATTCATTAAAAATGTTTGCTAATGGGCTTGCAATTTCATGTGCCAGTTCCTTTAATATTCTTGGATGAAGATTATCTGGGCCCCCCGATTTAGTCCCATTAAGCTGTTCAAGTTTGGCTTCTACCTTGGATGTGTTAATATCTACCTCCATATCCTCCTTCCCATTTGTTGTTCTACCATTATGCCTAAGCTCCTCATTAGCCTCATTAAAGACTGAGGCAAAGTATTTGTTTAGATATTGGGCCATGCCTAGATTATCCTTAACCTCCACTCCATCCTCAGTGTTTAGCGGTCCCACTTCTTTCTTTGTTTTCTTCTTATTTATATGGCTACAGAACCTTTTACTATTGGTTTTATTTCCCTTTGCAAGGTCCAACTCTACATGGCTTTTGGCCTTTCTCACTTTACTCCTACATGTTCTGACCTCTATAAGGTAGCTTTCCTTGCTAATCCCTCCCATCTTACACTCCTTGTATGCTTTCTGCTTTTTCTTAATCACCTCTCCAAGGTGCTTGCTCATCCAGCTTGGTCTACAACTCCTGCTTATGAATTTTTTCCCCTTTCTTGGGATGCAGGCTTCTGACAGTTTCTGCAACTTTGACTTGAAGTAATTCCAGGCCTCCTCCGCTTTTTGATCCACAAGTTCTTCAGTCCAATCCACTTCCCTAATTAATTTCCTTAATCTTTTAAAGTTATCTCTTTTGAAATAAAAAACCCTAGTCACCAATCTATTTTTGTTTATCCTTCCATTTAGTTTGAACTGAATTAGCTCATGATCACTCGAACCAAGGTTGTCCCCTACAACCATTTCTTCTATGAGGTCCTCACTACTCACCAAAACCAAATCTAAAATGGCATCCCCTCTTGTTGGTTCAGCAACTACTTGGTGAAGGAATCCATCAGCTATCGCATCCAGGAAAATCTGAGCCCTATTATTATTACTAGCACTTGTTCTCCAGTCTATATCTGGAAAGTTAAAGTCTCCCATGATCACACAATTCCCATTAGTATTTACTTCATTAAAAACATTAAAGAGGTCTCTATCCATATCCAGATCGGGTTCAAGCGGTCTATAGCTCACCCCAAGCACTGTCCCAGGGGAGGCTCTAGTAGCTTTCTTCCCCAATGTGATTTTTGCCCAGACAGACTCTGTCTTATCCATTCCATCGCTTCTTATTTCTTTACAGCCTACCTCATCACTGATATACAATGCTACTCCACCACCTTTGCCTTTATTTCTGTCTTTCCTAAACAGCACATACCCTTCAATTCCCGTACTCCAATCATGACTACTATTCCACCATGTTTCTCTTATCCCTATAATATCTGGTTTCACTTCCTGAACCAGTAGCTCTAGTTCCTCCATTGTGTTACCTAGGCTCCTCGCATTAGTGTACAAACATCTTAATTTTTGCTGTTTGGCCTTGCTCACATTCTTTACCCGATGAGGCACAGACATTCTACCACCAGTATTACCTATTAGACTGGTATGTACACTACCTTTCCACCTCATGTCCATTCTCCTACCCATGGCTGTATCCTTTCTTACTTCATTTTCTTCCCTCTCAATGTTAAAATCTGGCATGGAGATTACATGGACATCTCCCAACCATCTCCCCCAGATTCATAGTTTAAAGCTCTCTTGATCAGTTAAGCCATCCTCCATCCTAGAAGTCTATTTCCCTCCTTACTCAGGTGAAGTCCATCCCGAGAGAACAGTCCTCTGTCCATGAATGCTTCCCAGTGGCCATACATCCCAAAGCCCTCCTTATAGCTCCACTGCCCGTGTTAAACTAATAAAATAAGACCAACAGGATCTTGTAAAAGGGATAAGGCAAAATGCCGCATTTATTGTAAATATAATAAAAATATTTTAAAAACACACACTGTTATGTCACTACTTATTCCTTACTTATCCACATACCCATTCATACATTCATTCATACAAATTCTGCATAGTTGTTATAGTTACCACCCTGGAAGTTGCCCGTCACAGAGTACTGGCCATGTAGCCTGTACATGAGAGTGGAGCCGAGTCCATATCAGATGCGTATCTGATGCTCCTGGAGGGTGGTGGCAGAACAAGACTCGAAGTTCCCATTCTCAGAGTCTATTTTTATAGGAATGTATTCCTATGCCAGTCCATGGAAATTGCTTCGTCATACTGTTGATCATGATGGCTCCGTGATGGCTGTCAGGTGCTTATCAGCTTTCTTCATCCTTTGAAACGGTCAGGTGGATTCCAGATTGCCCTCTGGGGGTTCTCTGGTTGTTTCCACTTGGTGCCTTCTTCAGCTGATTGATACCGAATTCCTAGGCTGGCACTTCCCTGACTATTCATTTGTCATCTAAACCAATCATGCATTCACATACATTCTCTATCTTAATGAAAATACATTTATCATTTCACTGTCTCTCTAACTTTTGAGGTGTTATTTATTTGAGACTCCCTGTCTTTTAACATTCCTTTAACATTCCTGATACAAACTATAGAGGGTGGGAGTCTCTATGTGATATTTCTAAGAGCAGCTGTTATTACAAGATATCATTTACAAAGTATTGCCTTGAGCACCAAGCCAATTAACGGCTTACAGCGGTTGTTGTTACAAAAGTGTCAATCTCAATTACACAGTATCAATTTAGAGAGCAGAGTTAATTGAGCAGAGTCCACTGAGCGGTTTACGATAGCTTTACAGCGGTTGGTATTACAAGGTGTCAATCTCAATCACAAAGTATCAACTTAGAGAGCCGAGGCAATTGAGCAGAACCAATTGAGCGGTTGGTGTTACAAGGTGTCTATATCAATCAGAAAGCATCACTTAGAGTTAATTGTGGGAGCCTAAACAGTGAGAATCACAAATATGGAGAATTACAAATATTACAAATATGCCTACATAGGAGAATTACAAATATGCCTACACCTGAGCCATCTGTTGAGCATCATAATCTTGTCACACCTTTGTTGCCCTTCTCTAGGAACAGGCAGAATCCCACTGAAGATCACCTGAGCCTCGATTTCCTTAAGCGTCTTCCCCAGCCTGCCACAGTCTCCTTTGATACGTTCCAGCGAGAATCTACCCATATCATTTGTTCCCACATGAAGGACAATCAGTGGATTCTTTCCTGTGCCCGTTAAGATCCTCTTCGACATCAGGTCCACATCACATATCTTAGCATCTGGCAGACAGCACACCCTTCTGTTCTCCGGATCAGTTCTTGTTACAGGCCTGTCTATTCTTCTCAGTAAGGAGTCCCCAATCACGTAGACCTGCCTTTTCCTAGCGATGGTGCGATTCTCCAGTCTATCCCCTGTTTCTTCTGGTTGCAAGTCCTCTCAATTCCTATTGTCCCTTGCAATCTTCTGCAACCCATCCCATATCCTCCTGGGGCTCATACTTGGTGTTGTTATCTCCATTGACTCTTGCCCTCTTCCTATAGGACAAGCTGCTCTTCTCTTCTTCCTTCCTTCTCACCTTCAGTGACCACCTGCTGTGCCCCTTTTTCATTTTCCAACTCCGCAAACCTGTTCCTGAGCTCTGTTTCTCGTTCACTAGCCCGTCTTTTCCTCTGCCTGGTTCTCTTAGTTACGTGCTTCCACTGTCCACTTTCCTCACCCAGCAGTCTCCCCTCAGAGTTCTTTGGTCCTGCTTCCATCTGCAAGTCTGAGCTTTTCTCTTCAGCCTCCTCAGGTCTTTGCTCCATCATCCGCTCAAACCCACTTCTAAACTCGACCAGAGTTTCCACCTGCATCTCCAATCCTCAGATCTTTTCTTCCATCAGCTCTATCAGGCGGCACTTCATGCAGATGAAACTCTTTTCAGGTACCCCCTCCAGGATCATGTACATGCCGCAGCTACTACATCCAGTCAACTTCATTGTCTTCCACTACTTGGGTCACTACCACTGCTGCCTCTGTATCTGTCATCGCCTTCTCATCTAAGTCCTGTTAGTAAATACCTTCTCCTCCAACAGAACTCCCACTCAAACTCCCCTGTTTACAGCTCTGTTCGCTGGCTCCTGCGCTGCTGCAGCTGTCTGCAGTTTCATCTGGACTGCCTTGCTGACGAATTCATCTGCTATTTTCCAGACAACTTTTCTGGCAACCCCATTCATAAATTAGCATGTAATCCATTCAGTGTTGATGTTGATTCATTGCCGCAAGTGTTGGAAGAACAAGCACTCGAAATGAAATACAATTCAAATGCAAAAGATATTTTCGAAAACTTAAGCCTGGAGGAATTTTGGATAAAATATTTCCCAATTTACCCGAAAGTTGGAGAAGAAGTGCTACGTATTATTCTTCCGTTTTCGTTGACTTAACTCTGTGAAAAAAGCTTTTCAAGTTTAGTCATAATAAAAACGAAACAAAGAAATCAACTGGATGTCAAAAACGATTTGCGTTGTGCACTTTCATCTTTCAAACCTAGGATTTCCCAACCTGTGAAGAAAATGCAGCATCATCCTTCATATTAAATTCATTTTGTTTATGCTATTTCTTCTTCGAGTGCTTGCTCATGTGTATTCCACAGTAGGTGTGCGTGAGCACCATGTGCACCGGTGCCAGAAATTTTTCCCTTAGCAGTACCCGTAGGGGGAGACCCTTGGAGTGGTGCCTCTATATCATCCTATAAGGGGAGCCACGAGCTGCCCCCATCCTCAGTTTCTTCTTGCCGCCAGTGAAGGTGTGTCAGAACTTCTTGATCCAGCATTGCTGCAGCCTTTCCAGTTGAACTTAGTGGTACCTTTAGCTAGTTGTTAGTAACTCGTGGAAAGTAGATTCTCAGTTGTTAGAGTGGGCCCGGGGCATGCCCTGTGCCCCAGGCTTCAAGTCATGCGACTCCTGTCACCGTTCCATGCCAAGGAGTGATCCGCATGCTGAGTGTCTCCACTGCTTGGGCGAAACTCACGTGAGTGAATGCTGTAAGATCTACAGGTCTTTCAAGCCGCAAACTAAGGAGAGACATCAAGCTTCGCACTCTCCTCATGGAATCGGCGCTCGCTCCAACTCCGGTACACCATGCAGACTCGGCACCAGGCGCTGCATCATCAGTATGCAGCGAAGCCCCGTCCACCAGTCGGCACTGTTCCCCTTCCAAGAAACAAAGGAAGAGCTCGACTTCGCAGTGGCGCTAAGAGAAGGAAGGGGCAGAGGCTCGTCCCGCATTGGGCAGCCCAAACCTCCAAATTGTGCTGAGCGGAGTAGCCCGGCAGTGCCAACATGCGCCTCTCCCGCAGTCAGGATGCCATCGACACTGGAGGCGCTACAAGCCGCACGAGACATTGTGAGCTTGCCGGTGCCCGGGGCGCCGCCAGTAGCAGGCCCCTGGTCCTGAGGCAAACCGCCACTGGGCGCTCAACAGGCCTCCCCAGCACGGCGCAGCTCTCACTCTGAAGACCGCTCTCTGCCTCGTTCGGTACGCAACAGCCGGTCCACTGGCACTCGCATCCACCACCCTCAACGCCAACCAGGGTTCCATCCAGGCAGGAGTCCCCGGGTCCCAGCACGCCACGCAGCAGCGGACGCAGGCACCGAGATAGGAGTCGAAGGCGCTCCTCTTCATGACACAGCTATCGTAGCCGGTCTTGGCGTGACCAACGTCAACGCTCCCGCTCGAGCTCCCACTCTGTCAGGCATCGCACACGGGGCTCCTGCCATGCATCACTGACACCGCGGCACCACAGGTCCAGGCATCGAAGCGAGTCTCGGGACAATACTTCCAGCGGGTACCGGTCCTTGATGTCGAGGTCCCGGTCCCATGGAAGACAGCATCGTAGGCATCGCCGCTCCCACCGCTCCTATGGTACCATTAGGTAGGTGGTGACCTCAGCCTCAGCATCCAACTGCCCCTCGCTGGGCCATATCGCTCAGCCAGACCAGATAGCGCCACCAGGCCCACAGCGTGGACAGTGGCAAGGGGCCCCATGGCAGGGACAATGGTGTCAATGGGCACTGTGGCCACCAACCCACCCAGGCAGGAACCCGCTCGGTGGCCGGGGCGTCCGAGGCCCTGTCGTCCTCGATATCTAGGCAGAGGGACAAGTCAACAGGTCATAAGTCGTCGGCTCCGCGCCCGGACTCCGACCTGGGGGTTGATCGCCCGGCACCGACTGAGGCCCACAGCCCCGTGCTGGCCTCCTCTCCTGCACTGGATGACACCATCACGGCACTGCCACCCTCTGCTCCACAGGAAGACTTCAGGGCGCAACAAGACCTGCTAAAGCGGAAGGCCTCGAGCCTCCAGCTGCAGGCCGAGGAGATGGAGGTCCCGTCCGATTCCCTCTTTAATGTACTGTCCCCCTCGGTGCCGGGCCGTGTGGCTTTACCCCTTCAAGGAATAGCCAACATCTCCAATTCCTTGTGGCTAACTCCTGCCTCTCTGGCCCCGATTTCCAAGAAGGCTGAGAGGAAGTATTTTGTGCCAGCCAAGAACCACGAATACCTCTACTCTCACCTGGCACCTAACTCTCTGGTGGTAAAATCTGTGAACCATTGGGAGCGGCAGGGCCAGCCTGCACCCACCCCCAAGAATAAAGATGCCAGGAGACTAGATTCTTTTGGTAGAAAACTTTACTCCTCTTCGAGTTTCCAGCTCAGGGTGGCCAACCATCAGGCCTTACTGAGCCGATATGATTTTAATTTATGGGAGTCCCTGCAAAAGTTCAAGCCACTCCTCCCAGAGCGCGATAGGAAGGACTTTAAGGCATTGGTGGATGAGGAGGCGACGGCAGCCAAAGCTGCCCTGCAGGCAGCGTCGGATGCAGCGGATACGGCAGCTCGCTCGCTGGCCTCCGTGATCTCCATGCGCAGGGTGTTGTGGCTCCTCCTGTCCGGGCTTTCAGGATGTGCCATTCGACAGGAAAGCCCTGTTCGCCAAACAGACGGACGTCAGGCTGCACAGGATGAAAGACTCTCGCACCACCCTGCAGACCTTGGGCCTATACATCCCTCTGGCTAAGGACAAGGCCAAACCACAGACTTTGGCTCATCCTGCACAGAGCAGATATGAACCCCCTTACAAGAAGCCAAGAGACCAAAAGCGCCAGCCTCAATGACAGTCCAGCTCTGCCCCACAGCCTGGGCCCTCTAAGGGCAAGAGACAGGGAAAGAGGCAGTTTTGACTATTTGGAGGGGGGCACCAGGGTAGTTGCCATGGAAACCCTCCTACTAATAAAGTTTGTGTTCGGCAACTGATTGTCTGCCTTCCATGGGGAATGGTCACAAATAACCTCAGACTGCTGGTCCTCAACACCATTTCCAAGGGCTACATGTTGCAGTTCAGTTCACCCCAGCCCAACCACCCCCCATCCCCAGCGGGCTCGGGGGACCCAGAGCACGTTCCTAGGTCAGGAGGTGGAATGACTACTACTACTGGGGGCGGTGGAGAGAGTGCCAGTAGAATTACAGGGCAGGAGCTTCTACTCCTGATATTTTCTGATCCCAAAGGTGAAAGGGGGTCTCAAGCCCATCCTAGATCTGCGGAATCTCAATCGGTTTATGGTCCGCTCCAAGTTCTGCATGGTGTCCCTGGCTTCTATTATCCCCTCCCTGGACCCGGGGGACTGGTACGCAGCCCTGGACCTTCAGGACGCGTATTTCCACATCCATATTTTTGAAGAACACAGGCACTTCCTCTGTTTCCTGGTGGGGCCTGACCACTACCAGTTCACGGTTCTCCCATTTGGCCTATCCATGGCGCCTAGGGTATTCACGAAGTGTATGGCAGTTGTGGTGGTCTACCTCAGACGAGAAGGGGTCCAGATGTTCCCATATCTGGACGATTGGCTTCTCAAGGGCAACTCACGGTCCCAGGTGAGGGCCCATGTGGATCTGCTCCTGTCTACATGCACCAGTCTCGGCCTGTTGGTAAATGAGACCAAATCAACACTGGTCCTGGTGCAGTGCATAGAATTCATAGGGCACTACTGGACTCCTTAAGGGCCACAGCCTCTCTCCCCGTTGGCAGGTTCGAAACCCTCAAAGGTCTCATCGCCTTGGTCATGGCTTTTCCAGTGACAACAGCAAGGGCGTGCCTTCAGATCCTGGGACACATGGCGGCGTGCACGTATGTGGTCCGCCACGCCAGGCTCTGAATGAGGCCCCTCCAGCTATGGCTAGCCTCCCACTTCTCCCATGTACGGGATGTCCTGGACAAGGTCCTCAAGGTACCGACCCTAGCAATTGCCTCCCTACAATGGTGGTCCTCCCCAGGCAACATGCTCCAAGGGGTTCCTTTCCGGGAGACGGCCACGTCAATAGACCTGGTGTCCGATGCGTCGGACTTGGGCTGGGGAGCCCACATAGGGAACATACAAACCCAAGGGATGTGGTCAACCTCAGACGTGTCCCTCCATATATATGTCAGGGAGCTCAGGGCGATACGGTTGGCGTGTGTGGCTTTCATCACACAGCTTCACGGCAAGGTGGTCAGAGTCCTTACAGACAACACCGCGGCAATGTTCTACATCAACAGGCAAGGTGGGGCATGGTCCTCGGCCCTCTGCCAGGAAGCCCTGAGCCTATGGGAGTTCTGTATAGCCCACGACATCTCCCTGACATTTCCATATACATGCCAGACATCGGAAAACTCATCAGGAAAAGCAAGGGCAAGGATCACACTAAACTGATATGATCTGCATTTTAATTGTAAATTAAGCTTCTTAAACATTTTAAAAACCTTATTTACTTTACATACAACAATAGTTTAGTAATATATTATACAGAGAGACCTTCTAAAAACGTTAAAATGTATTACTGGTATGCAAAACCTCAAATTAGAGAGAATAGATGAAGACTTGGCACGCCACTTCTGAAAGGTTGCCAACCCCAGTGTACTGCAACCTTTACATGATGACAATGGGCATCTTGGGTTTGATAAGAACTATGGGCTTGTATGAGACCAATTCTACTGACCACGGATGAAGACTGATGTGCAGCAGTATTGTAAGACCTGTGCCTGGTGTATACAACGGAAGACACTACCCACGAGAGCTGCTCCACTGTTTCATCTTCACAGTGAAGGCTCTATGGATTTGGTCTGTATGGATTTTCTCACAATTGAACCTGATAGCAAAAATACTTGTAAAGTGCTAGTTGTAACTGATCATTTCACAAGGTATGCACAGCCCTTTCCCACTAAAAAGCAAAAAGATTCTACTGTTGCTAAAACTCTTTGGGAAAAGTACTTTGTGCATTATGGGCTGTCCAAGCAGATGCATTCCAATCAAGGAGGGGACTTTGAGTGTCGATTAATTCAGGAACTTTGGACTATGCTAGGTATAAAAAAACCTAGAACAACACCTTATCATCCACAGGGAGACCCTCAGTCTGGACAATTCAATCGGACCCTGCTTAATATGTTGGCAACCTTGAATACCAGACAGAAATTTAGATGAAGCCATCACGTTAGCCATCTTGTGCATGCTTACAACTGTACCAAAAATGAAGCTACTGGGTATTCTCCATATTTCCTAATGTTTGGACATGAAGCACAATTACCGGTAGACCTCTGTTTTGGGGTCTCAGTGGATGGGTCTTCCCACCAGTCTTACCTCCAATATGTGGCTAATTGAAAAAAAGACTTGTGTGCTGCTTATCAACTTGCTCAGACAGCATCTGATAAGATGAACTGGGACAATAAAGACCATTATGACCAGAAGGTGCAATACTGTGATCTGCAACCTGGTGATCACATTCTTATCAAAAATCTTGGGCTCCCTGGAAAACAAACTTGCAAACAGCTGGCATTCGCAGCCCTACATTGTGGAGAATCGAATGCTTGGGCTACCAGTATATCAACTAAAGCCTGAAAAGAATGGCAGCCCATTAAAGACTTCACATCGAAACCACTTACTTCCTCTGGGGCAACACGTCAGAATGGGTGCTCCATCCGATATTGAGCCTACCTCTCTACCCAAATCATTTAACCAGAGGAAAGCTCTGACGTCCGAGAGTTCCTCCCCCAGCTCCATAGGTGGTGCTAATCCTGTGCCAGGCCATGATGGACATAATTGGTCCCCCATCAGAGACTGATTCAGAGGAGGTTTACCCTGACTATATATCTATGCATCATGAACCCTCAGATATGTCTGTTGTACTGTCACTTACGCCAAATCAACCTGAAAGCACAGCTAGCACACCCCCTTTAAACCCTGAAGCTCTTCCATTCTTTCCTGTGGGAGAAGTCCTGAGGGAGGGTTTAGATGTATGCAACAATCCCCTTGCGTCTTCAAGTTACAGGGAATGAGGTTGCTACAGATGTTGCTCCTTCTACAATGGGTAACTCTGTGGTGGACACGGAATCTGACAGAGCTTTATTAACACCTCCCGCAGAGGAGGAAGAAGGGATGGCACAGTCCGTAAGGAGATCCCAGCGAGAAGTCAGGCCCCCTCAGCAGTTAACATATGATGTGGTTGGAGTCAGCAGTGAGATGTCCATCCCCACAGGACATCGTGGGGTGGTTGTGCTGAAAGATTTTAAAACACCTCTGGAGTCCAGACTAGAATATGTATCCTCTAAGGATGAGCTCAAGTGTTTTTCATGGTGGTGCTCACTTCACGCTAGGCCTAAATTGTGCCTATTCTAGTGGGCTTCTACTTTACCCTCCATTGACTGTTACCCCAGCTAGCAGTAGGAATTAAGAAGGTATGTATTATATTGTAAATTAATCTGTTTTTCTTCTTTGTTCTGGTTCCTTAATGGGGTTCTTAACTGAGTCAACAGTGTGCCCTTGTTGCCAAGAAGGCCAATGGCATTTGGGGATGTATAAGTAGGGGCACTGCCAGCATATCGAGACACATGATCGTTCCCCTCTATTCGACATTGGTGAAGCCTCATCTAGAGTACTGTTTCCAGTTTTGGGCCCCACACTACAAGAAGGATGTGAAAAAATTGGAAAGTGTCCAACAAAAATGATTAGGGGACTGGAACACATGACTTATGAGGAGAGGCTGAGGGAACTGGGATGTTTAGTCTGCAGAAGAGAAGAATGAGGCGGGATTTGATAGCTGCTTTCAACTACCTGAAAGGGGGTTCCAAAGAGGATGGATACAGACTGTTCTCAGTGGTAGTAGATGACAGAACGAGGAGTAATGGTTTCAAGTTGCAGTGGGGGAGGTTTAGGTTGGATATTAGGGAAAAAAATTTCACTAGGAGTGTGGTGAAGCACTGGAATGCGTTACCTAGGGAGATGGTGGAATCTCCTTCCTTTGAAGTTTTTAAGGTCAGGCTTGACAAAGCCCTGGCTGGTGTGGAAGTATAACATTGTATAAGTATAACGTTGTATAAGGGGACATGCTGGATAAATTGTATATGAGAGGGCATGCCAAAACATGTTACAAAGTATCTGAGGGAGCACACGTAGGGACAGTTAGCTTTTGAATGGAGAAGCAATTAAGATACAGCCAGCACGTCTAAGAAGCAGGCATCAGAATGGAAGGTGTGAAGGACAATTAGTTAACTGGAAGCTGTTAAAGGAGATTGATAAGGGTGGCAGGTAATTGAAGATACGTGACTGGTCTCAGGGATCTCGAAGGGTGGTGACTAAAATCTTTTTCTTCTTTTGTCTGTAACTTCTCTGTAACTTGTTCTCCAAAAAACTGTATAAATTAAAAGACACAAGCCCCACTCGGGGGGCTCACTTCTAAATGTATTAGCAGAGCAGCTTTGCTAATAAAACAGAGTGGTCTGATAAATTGTGAGTCTGAGTCAAACTGACACTGGGATGATTTAGTTGGGGATTGGTCCTGCTTTGAGCAGAGGGTTGGACTAGATGACCTCCTGAGGTCCCTTCCAACCCCGATATTCTAGGATTCTATGATTTTTCTGGTTGGGGGGGAAGGGAAAAATGTAGGCACCCTTTACTAGAGGGGCCCCTGAACTTTAGTGGGAGTGTTCCAGGGGAAAGGCCTGTGTGCTGCAATCTAGCCTTAAAGACTATAATTCCCATGATGCTTTGGGGAAAGAGGGGGAGAGACTTCCTCCTGCAGGGAGAGCAGGTGGTGGACTCCATTTTGGGAAAAGAAGTGAGATTGCTGCTAGGAGGCCAGAAGCGGCTTTGATCGAGGGAGCCTCAAAGGCTGTTGGAGCCAGGGCAGAGACTGTTGCTGTTCCGAGAGCTGACTGAGGTGGGGCTGCAGTGAAGGAACTGTGAGTAGCTCCCACTCTTGTTTGGGAAAGTACTTGCAAGGGAAGGGGCCCAGCAAAGAGACTGAGTCTGAGGAGAGGCAGAGTGATCTTCCTACCGAACCAGGACCCAGAACTGCTGACCTTTGCTGGAACCAGCTCCAATCGTCAGCGGGATTGTGCAGCTTGTTGCCTTGGCTGGACTGATACACAGAACCAACAGAGCACTCTCTCCAGCTGCAGATCTTCCAGCGCACCCACGCAAGCGTCTAGGACTCTGAAATCCAGAGGAGTGTGCACTGCGGGGTGGGGTAAATGGTGGCAGTGTAAATGCCAGTTAGAGAAGTTTCATTTATTCCTCTAAACTATATTTGTTAATTAATTTTATTCAATTGCCCCCTGTGGATTTAAATTAGTAGTGACATATAACCTTAGACTGCTATACCCTGATTTTTTAAGTTAAGGTGTGCTAACTCTAATGTAAGTATATTGGATGTATATTATTTATAATTAGTATTTTTGAGTTACACCCATGCCTTATACCCATGCCACAGATTATATTATTTATTATTAGAATAGCTTTATTCCTGGAGGTTCCCAGTGTGTACAGCGGCCAGCCAGGTGGAGGCACCGCCAATTTAAATTCCTTTAGGAGTAAGGGATTGCAGCAGAAGGGTGAATAGAAGATTCCCACCTGTTCAACATCACCACTGGGATACTCAGGATCTTCTTTAATAACAACAACATCAGGTGCCCAGGCACACAGGTGAATATTGCCTGTTCCCGAGTAACCCAGAGAGAAAAGGGGGGGTTACAAACATTTCTTCCAATTTGCACACCAAGATATGATAGTATTTTAACAAAATAACATGACTTCATAAAAACTGCAAGAGGACGTTGCCCAGTCCGCTTACAATAAGCAGATTCGGGTTACTTTTTTAAAAGTTGCTTTTAATGTGTTATAGTAGTGGGTTGCAGGGTTTGGGGGAGGAGGGGTGTTCTTCCGCTTTTTGTTTTTGCTTGAATTTCCCACCAGAGGGCGTGATTGGCTGCCACTCACTTGGGCATGCACTGTGAGGACGACACCAGCCGGTGCACACAACACCCACTCTCACTCAGTCTCTGCTGCACCTTTGCACAGTTCTGAGGGAGCTTTAAAAGCATTTAAAAGACCTTCCTTTTTTGAATTTTGCCTTTCAATTTTTTGGGCACTCTCGGAGCAGCTGTAGGAATGTGATGCTGCAGAGCAGACCTCTGACCAGGAGGACAGTGCCAGTTCCCGCGATGGTGGTTTGAGTTGACTTGAAATGACTCGTGACTACTTGTCTCTTCTTGAGACCTCACCACCAGCACTTTGCTTGTTCACTACACTGAGCTTGGAGAGCTCTCCCACGCGAATTCAGTACCACCACATGGTCCGTAACTGCGGCTCGGGTCGGCTAGCTCCCCGCTTTTTTTCTTTTTTTCTTAAAAGCGGACTGAAGTTGGGGCAACTCTGGTGGTGTGATGCACCTGTAGTGGAGGGATCTGTCGGGGGCTGATAGCATGGCTGTGGGGGTCGCACAGCTATGAAATGGAGGGCTCTGTCTGTGGTGTGGGCTGTGGGGGGCAGGGGATAGTGATGGGGCAGGGGATGGTGATGGGGCTGTGGAGGAGAGGGGGGTTGTTGGCAGAGGGCGGTGGTATGCATGGGGACTGAGAGGTGAGGCTACAGGGGACAATGGCATGGCTGCTGGGCTGGCAGGCTACAGGGGCAGTAGCATGGCCACCTAGGGGGACAGCATGGCTGTGGGGGTTTGTGTGGGGGAGAGGGTTGTGGGAGGCTGTGGGTTGGCACAGCTGGGTGGAGGGCTGATACCAGTCAGCTCTGTGTTTTTGGGGTACCAGGGCTCAGTATCCTGCCTGTCTGACTCATGAAGAACACTCCTCCCCACCCCCACCCTCTGCTTGAACCAAAACCAATCAGAAGAAAGACTTACAGAAAGCAATGAAAAGGCCGTGGGAGACACACCTAAACCCCTCCGGACAGGGTGACAGGATTAAGGCAATTCCCCTAGCCTCATCTGCATCAAAGATGGGACAGGGAGGCATCCCCATTAGCAGACAGAATGGAGAATAGAGATTCCAAGGCAAGAACCGCACTAAACTCTGGGACCAGAAAAGCAGGGAAGCACTGCATCCTGGGGGATCTCTGCTCCAGATGTTAATGAACCCACGCCTACACACATCCAGCTCAGCAGTTATCAGACCAATTCTAGTAATTAATCCTTGACTGATATCCAAAATACTGAAGCTGCTTAATTGCATTGTGAGCTCCCTTGAAGGAACACCACCCATACCCAGGAATGATCAGTTCCTACTGTCTAGCCCAGCGGTGGCCAACCTGGGGCTCCGGAGCCACACGCGGCTCTTCAGAAGTCAATCTGCGGCTCCTTGTCTAGGCACCAACTCCGGGGTTGGAGCTACAGGCTCCAACTTTCCCATGTGCCGGGGGGTGCTCCCTGCTCAACGCCTGGCTCTGCCACAGGCCCAGCCCCCACTCCACCCCTTCCCACCCCTCCCTGAGCCTGCCATGCCCACACTCCTCCCCCTCCCCCCGAGCCTCCTGCACGCCACGAAAGAGCTGATCAGGCGGTGCGGGGAGAGACGGGGAGGTGGTGATCGGCGGGGCTGCCGGTGGGCGGGAGGTGCTGGGAGTGGGGGGAGCCGATGAGGGGCTGCTGACATATTACTGTGGCTCTTTGGCAATATACATTGGTAAATTCTGGCTCCTTCTCAGGCTCAGGCTGGCCACCCCTGGTCTAGCCTAAAGCAAACCCTTGAGTCAGTTTACCCATAAACAAATCTAGTGTTCTCCCTTGAACCATTGTTGTTTCCCTATAAAAACCCCTACCCATGCTCAAGTAAGTATTCTGATGCCTGGATCCAAACTGTGCATCAGTTCCACTGGGACTTCATCTTCTCCTAACTGATGGTTCTGGGAGCTCTGCCTGTCTCCAGCACTCAAGACCCCATGCTACCACCATCACCCGGGAACCCCAACCAGTTCAAGCTTCATGGAGTGGTGAGACCCCAGCTCTCTCTTGCTCTCTCTCTCTGTTTTCTTTTCTACCTCAGGTATAACTTTTTAACCCTGACTTGTTTGATCAGGTATAGTTTTCTATATCTGACCTTTTGCAATCTTTAATAATGTACCTTATGTTTGTTTAGGCTCTCCTTGTGTGATTATCACTATTATTCAATAAATAACTTTTATGGTTAAGCTGGTTGCTTCCCTCTCTCTCACTCAGAACTTTACTCTTTTGTGTTTTTTGCTTCCCCATTTACTCTGCAACAATGCTCCTCTTACCTAAGCTACAGATCCCTGTAGCACCCAAAAACACCATGGGGTTTGCTTATCAAGTGGGTTACTACCAGTACAATTGTAATGTGAAAGTGGGGATAGGGACGTGCTGAACCTGTAACATACGAGGGTGGCAGCTTGGAAGTGCTGCTTGACCCAGCCCACTGAGTCCAGGGACATATAAGGGCGGCAGCTTGGAAATCCTGCTTAACCCAGTCCACTCAGTCTTGCTCTGTTAGTGTGTGTGTGTTCATCTGATTCTGGAGCTGGAGGAACCCAGCCCTGGGGAACCTAGGTCCTGCAGGATAGCTCCATTGGGAGGGGACTTGTATAAGGGAGAAAGTAGAGCTCCATAAGAAAACACAAGTGACACAAGCATTACATTGATAGAATTACAGAACGCCCCTCCTTGCCCCCCCCCCCCGGCAAAGAGTAATAAATGAGCATACTCCAAAGTAACGGGCAAATCTGGTAGCTTGTGACCCTAATCACGTGGTAATTGTTGTGTAGTTGCTGTGGAGAAGGAAAACTGAGGCACAGACCTGAGCAAGCTTGTTTTTCCATTTCAGACCAAGCTCCTTTAGCAAGGTCCCTTTCTCATAGAATATCTGGTAACCTTGTGTTAAGAATCGTGCTTAGAATAGCTGTAGAACTGTGCAATAAGGAGTTAAGAATAGTGCCTTAAAAATTAAAGGTTTGAGAGCAATACTGTGGCTAGTGAAAGAGATGTTGGTGGGGATCATTAGTGAAAGAAGGGAAGTAGAGATGTCTGAAAAAGACCTCTTGGCTCCTCGTTTGAGACAGAAGAAAACCAACAGATTAGGGAGACGGGTAATGAAGAAAAGGAAATGCCCCTGGGAAAGGGCGTGCTTTAAAGGCGAGAATCCCCTGACTGAAGGTAGTCTGAGCTTTGAACAACATTGCACAACCTTTAAGCCATGTGGTGGTGCAAAGGATGCAGCTGCTGCATGGGCATTATTTTATGCATGTCTGGACAGGGTGGAAATGGTAAAGGGAAGGCAGGAACTGGGGCTTGAGAAAAAGCAGTTACCACAGCATTTGAACGAATGTGAGACAGACAGATGTGAATTGCTAGCAGAAAAGCTCAGAATGGTGACTGTACTTAGAGAGGTTTCAGAGTAACAGCCGTGTTAGTCTGTATTCGCAAAAAGAAAAGGAGTCCTTGTGGCACCTTAGAGACTAACCAATTTATTTGAGCATGAGCTTTCGTGAGCTACAGCTCACTTCATCAGATGCATACCGTGGAAACTGCAGCAGACTTTATATATACACAGAGAATATGAAACAATACCTCCTCCCACCCCACTGTACTTAGAGATATACACGAGGAGAGAGACAAGGCAAGCAAGAATGCAGAACAGTATAGAAAAGAGTTAACACACACAAAAGTTCTGTTAGAAGAAGCAAGAGCAGCAACTCGCTTCTTGGCAGAAGAGAACAGGGCAGCCAAGACAGCAGCAGGCCATCAGGCGCGTGAGGCAGAGATTAGTAAATTGTGTACCCAACGTAGCGCACATACGGGGGGGGGGGGGGTAGCAGCTGTAAGGCTCAGAGAGGATTGTGATTTGGAGCCCCCTGGGAAAATAAAGATATCCCCTCCTGATGCTGTCCCCAACAACTCATTCAACCCCGACTGGCCACACATGCATAATGTTGCCCATTTCCACAGGGGAGGTTATACGCATAGTTGCAGGAGCTGATCTCCCCACAACAGAGCTGGTGACAGACGTAGTAAGATGGTCTCCTAGCCAGGCCAAGGCTATTGCTGAGAGACTGGGGCCACTGAACCGTGACACAGCCATTGCATGGCTGGCCCATGTTTGGCAAATGTACCCCTCTGCTGATGGCATGGACTTAACCCAATTGGCTCAGTTATGTGCCTCTCCTTGTGATGCAGATGCTCTAGACATAGGCATAGGCAGGGGCAGCTCTACCAATTTTGCCACCCCAAGCAATTGCCGCCGAATTGCCACTGCCGCAACAGCACCAGAGCAGGCGCCGAATTGCCGCCGGGCCCGGAAGAGCAGCAGAGCTGCCACCCAAAAGCCGCCGCGGCAGGAAGAACAGCAGAGCTGCCGCCGAAATGCCGCCGCGGGACACGGACTGCCGCCCCATTCTGAATGCAGCCCCAAGCACCTGCTTGGAAAGCCGGTGCCTGGAGCCGGCCCTGGGCATCGGTTCTTGGGAGCAGACTGCCACTGGACCCCGGGAATGGATAAGTGCTCTTAAAATACTACTGCCTGCATCTTCCCTTAGGAAACTGTATATAATGGAAGAGAAGAAACCAGGAGAGGTTTTGTTATGAAACTAAGTCCACCCCAGACTCTGTCCCATTCTTCTGTAAGCCGTTGTGGTCTCAAACGGGATGTACACCATCAAACATACCCCGTGACAGCCTCCAGGGTGGCGGAAGGTGCAGGGTAGCCCTGGCTTCCTCCTTTGTCTGGGGAACAACCATGCCCCTACATCTCATCATTTTCATTAGAACTCAGACACCTCCGTTACCCGGAGATGAACTGCAGCTGTCTCTGATCACGCCAGCAGGCAAGAATAGCAAACGATTCCTCATGAACTAGGAACCGCTGAACTGGACTTTAGCTGGACATGACCTGACTCAACAAGGTCCCCCAGACTGGGAAATTCCATTGAAGGGCACATCACATTGCACCTGCATGTGCTCCCTTGATTGGAACTAGCCATAAGGGTTGGGATGAATGGGTAAGAATGTGGCAAGGGGCCAACCATGTAAATAGAGTAAAAAGGGAATTAAGTGATTGGATTGCACCTGTAGGAACAGGAATCTCTTTAGTTGATGCCGCAAATATAGAAGTTCTGGCTAATAAACTGTCATATGCCACCGAAAGTATAGGAAAGATGGAAACCCCCTTAACAGCATCTTTGAAACAGTTAAGTGAGGAACAGCAGTTAACAAGTAAGGTATTTCCTGGATGGGAAAGACTCATACAAAAGAATGAAGAGTTAATGATGTCTGGTGTACAGTCCCTCCAGAATGTCTCATTGACCTCAGCATGTGAGCAAGATCAGGCTCTCACCCAAAACGTAGTGATGGGAATGATTCGGCAAGCCATAGCAGGACAAATTCCCATGGAGGCAATCAACTTAATTCAGCCCCATGTAACGGCAGAAGAATTAGTTCTCCAGCCCTGGTGGAGACTAATTAACGCTTTGTACAGTCACCACCAGCAAAGCTTGCACCTAATAACAGTCACCCTAATAACAGTGGCAAGCAAAGAAATTAAGAGTAATCCACCCAACAGTAGTCCCACTGAGATTACAGATTAATAATGACTCAGTAAAGTACTCCAGAGACCCTAACACTTGGGCCTGGCAGAAAGATAATGAGTGGAACACAGTAAATGTAAAAGGGTGTAAGAAAAAAGAAGGTTTGGGCTATATCTATGAAGACCAAGCATTGGAGGAACATGATGAATGCTTCTTCCCACAACCTGGGAATAAATCTCACTGTTCCTTCGACATTATCCAACAAGAGGGGTCTGTTATTGTTTATGTTGGTAAAGCGTGTGCGTGTTTGTGTGTAAGAGAGAGAGAGAGAGGACAAGATGTAATATTGTATTAAAGGACATTGGTTCAACCCGTGGTGCCTTACGTTAATCGCTGTTTCTGTAATGTAACCGCCATTGTTAGTTGTGATATTAAGTTTACTGTGCCTACATAGACTGTACAACATTTAAATGCCTATGCTGAGCTCTACAAGGAGATTTCCCCCATTTCACTGGGAATGGGTCTACTATGGGTCTATTAATAAGGGACTGTTAACTCATCCCTCTTTACAAGCTGAGCTGCAAAGGCTCAGAACTTTGGGGGAGAATAGCAAACTCAAGATTCAACACAACCAGGAGATCTCTAGGCTTGCAGCCACAGTTAAAAACACAGACCATCACTCCTGGTGGGAGATTTTGCTTGGACGGAGTCCCAGTACAACAAATCTTTTGAATATCATACTTCACCCCATTGTGGTGATCACTGATTTCCAAATTATACTAACAATTGGTCTGGTTCTGCTGGTTTGTTGGATACAACAACTGATGCAGCGGCTGCAAAGGATGGAAGATCAGACCCGGTACTATGGAGTAAGGATGTGATGGGGATAGTCACTCAGCGCAAGCATCCCATCAACGGGGGGGTCTTGATACCAGTCAGCTCTGTGTTCTTGGGGAACCAGGGCACAGTATCCAGCCTGTCTGACTCATGAAGGACATCCCCCGGCACCCAGCCTCTGCTTGAACCAAAACTGATCAGAGAAAAGCCTTGCAGAGAACAGTGAAGGGCGGTGGGAGACACACCTAGACCCCCTCTGACAAGGGTGACAGGATTAAGGCAACTCCCCTAGTCTCATCTGCATCAAAGATGGGACAGGAAGGCATCCCCATTAGCATACAGAATGGAGAACAGAGATTCCAAGGCAAGAACCGCACTGAACTCTGGGACCAGAAAAGCAGGGCTTGGCCTGTATCCTGGGGGATGATGAGTGTTGTGACAGGGTCAGGCCAGATGGCTACAGGAGAGTGTTTGAAGGATCCCCCACCCCGCCCAGCCTAAGGGGGGGATCCACAGGACCTAGAAGCCAAATTATTTTGGGGGACAACTAATAAAATAACAAGAACAGGAGTGCGGTCAAAGGGTCAAACAAAGGGAACCTGACGGGGATACCGAGCAGAGAACCCCGGACAGCGCCCACTGCTCCTCGAAGGCGTCAAGTGGACGCCGCCCAGAGGAACTCTGCCTGGATGTGTGAACGGACGGAAGATTGGAAATAGGCCCCACAGTCAGAGGAGTCTCCATCAGCCAACCTCCTCACCCTGGTTTTATAGATGGCCATTTTAGCCAGGACCAGGAGGAGGTTGACCAGAATGTCCCATGGCTTTGTGGGGCCACGGATAGGGAGTCCATAGATAAGAAGGTAAGGGGAAAAGTGCAGCCAGAAAAGTAACAAAATATTTGCGAGGAGCCGGAATAGGGGCTGTAGTCTGGCATACTCCAAGTAAACGTGCGTCAGGGTCTCCCTCACACCGCAGAAGGGGCAGGTGTCCAGGACAGGGGTAAACCGTACCAAGTACACGCCCATGCTCACAGCCCCATGAAGGAGCTGCCAACTGATATCCTCGGCAGGCTTAGGGACCAGGGTGGAGTATAGGCTGGCCCACTGGGGCTCCTCACCCTCTAGAGGTGGCAGGAGGTCCCGCCACTTTGTGTCGGGGTGGGACGAGAGGGTGAGGAAGTGAAGAGTGTGGAGCACGAGCGTGTATAGATGTTTCCTTGGTACAGTCTGGAAACGAACCGGCTGCAAGTCGTGCAGCCAGCTCATGGTGAAGGAGCAGGGGGGCCGGTTGGGTTCACGGGACAGGGGCCCGATGAAAAGATCTGGAGGGCCTGGGGTGGAGGGTGGGCAGGGCATGCCAGCTCGCAGGACCTGGTCGAGGTAGGCCAGAGCAGTGGGCGGTAAAGCGGCCCTCACCTCCTGACGTACACGCTGGAGAGTATGAGGTCTGGAGAGCCCCATGCGCCGAGCAAGTGTCAGGGGATCCAGCCAGTCTCCCCAGTCGTAGTCCAGGAGGTCTCCAACGCTGGTGACTTCTGCCAGGACCAATCTCTGGCGCACCGAGGGGGACTCCGCCGCCTGCACACGGAGCTGGGGGTTGTGTAGCAGGGGCTCCGCAAGGAGATCTGCCCCCTCAGTGGCCGCCACGAACCTGGTTGCTGAGAACAGTTTCCAGGTCCAGAGGAGGTCCTTGTAGAAGACCGGCAGCCCGGAGAGGTCTCACGGAAGACCTCTCGGATGGAGATAAAGGAGCTGCCGGTCATATCGGAGCCCTCAGAAATGGCGCAGGCAGGAGTGCGCCGGTAAGCTCCATGCAGGACTACCTGCCCTATAAAAGCGCCTCTGCAGGGCCTGGAGGCGGAAGACATGGACCTGAGTGTGTAGGCATTTCAGGCCCTGCCCTCCCTCCTCCAGGGCAGGTGGAGGTCCCCTGCAGAGACCCAGTGCAGTCCTGGCCAAAAGAACTCCAGAATCCCTGTCCGGAGGTTGGCCAGGAAGCCCGGAGCCGGGACCAGGGTGTTAAGCCAGTACCAGACCATGGACAGGACTAGCTGATTGAGCACCAGCGCTCTCCCTCGAAGGGAGAGGCACCGGAGTAGTCCTGTCCGTCTCCGGAGCCGCTCTATCACTCTGCCCTCTAAATCGTGCCAGTTCTCCGGCGGAGTGGGATGCGTGGCAGAAAGGTAGATGCCGAGATAGAGCAGCGGACTGGCGCTCCACCGGATGGCCTGAAGCGCGGGTGGGAAGGAGCTCGCCTGCCACTGGTCCCCTACCTCCAGGCCAGAGCTCTTGACCCAGTTGACCCGGGCAGAGGAGGCTGCTGAGTAAATGGCCTGGCAATCCTCCAACTGCGCCAAGTTACCTGGGTCCTGGACCACGAGGATCACGTCGTTGGCGTACACCAACAGGACCAGCCGCAGCTCCAGCTTCCGCAGCACCAACCCCGTCAACCTCCTGCAAAGGAGACAGAGGAAGAGCTCAACTGCCAGAGTGTACAGCTGGCCGGAGAGTGGGCACCCCTGCTGTACTCCCCATCCAAAGCTGACCGGTTCAGTCAGGGTCCAGTTGAGCCTGACCAAACACTCCGCGGAGGCGTACAGCACCTGGAGAAAACCCACAAACTGGGGTCAGAAGCCAAACGCTCGCAGAGTGCCCAGAAGATACCCATGATCTACCCTGTCGAACGCCTTCTCCTGATCCCAGCACAGCAGGGCGAACGACAGACCATCCCTACATGCAAGCTCCAGAAGATCCCAGACCAGATAGAGGTTATCAAAGATGGTACAGCCCAGGACAGTGTAGGTCTGGTCTGGGTGGACCACGTCCGCCAGCACGGACCCCAGCCGCAGTGAGATGTCCTTGGCTACGACTTTGTAGTCTGTGCTGAGGAGCGAGATGGGACGCCAATTCGGTAAGTCACGGAGGTCCCCCTTCTTCAGCAATAAGGCAAGCATGGCTCGCCTGCACGAAAGAGGGAGGACCCCACTCTGCAAGGACTCGGCCCAGACTATGACCAGGTCCGGGCCGAGGACGTACCAGAACACATGGTAGAACTCCATGGTCAGCCCATCCATGCCTGGAGATTTATTGGTGGGCATGCGGCAGAGGGCTTCCGAGAACTCAGCCAGAGTGAGAGGCAGCTCTAGCCGGTCTCGGTCGCCCATGCTGACCGTCAGGAGTCCGTCCCAGAGCACTTTGCAAGCATCAGAATCGGTCCGATCCAGAGAGAAAAGATTTGTGTAGAAGGCCCTGGCCCTCCCGCACATCTCCACTGGATCTGTGATGGAGGTGCCGTCCTCTGCTAGGAGGCAGGTGACATGCTTCTTGGCCCCGCTCTTTCTCTCCAGGGCGTAGAAGAAGCAGGAGCCGCGATCCATCTCCCGAAGGAGGCAGATGCGGGATCAAACAAAGGCACCCCGGACCTGATGGTTCTCGAGGGCCTGGAGCTCCTCCCGCTTCTCCCGACACGCTCCACAGAGGGATGGAGCCTCGGGGCTGGCAGCCAGACACCTCTCCAGCTCTAAGACCTTCTGTTCCAACTGCTCTATCGTCGCATCCCTCCGTCAACTGGCGCCCCTGGTGTAGTCACGGTAGAAGAGCCGGGCACGCACCTTCCCCACATCCCACCACCGCTGCACCAAGGGAAAGGCATGCGGCTGCCCCAGCCGGGCCAGCCAGAACTCCCGGAAGGACGCCATGAAGCCCACATCCTCCAGCAAGCTGTTGTTAAAATGTCAATAGGCCGGCCCCAACCTCTATACACAGAGAGAGGCCGTCATGGTGGCTAGATAGTGATCCGAAACGGGGCCGGCTGGATTCTGGAAGAGTGGGTCCATGAAAGGCGGAAGCATGACAAGTAGATGCGGTCCAACCTGGAGCGGCGCGACCGATGGGCCTCCACCCGGACAAAAGTGAACGTTGAGACATCGTCTGGGTGCTGGTCACGCCAGATGTCCACCAGGGAGTGATGTTCATCTATCTCCCAAAGGACGTTCGTGGCGGCCGGGCACTGTTCAGTCCCCGAGTGGTCCCGCTCCTCGAGGGTGGTGTTAAAGTCCCCACCCAGGACCAGGCACTCGTGAGGATCCAAGGAGCCGAGGAAGGCGGATGCCTGCTGATAGAAATGCAGCTGCTCCGGGCCTGATGTCGGGGCATAAATCTTAATGAGGTTGACCACGAGCCCCTCTATACGGACCCAGAGGTGCAGCAGGCAGCCTGGCACAGCCTCGGCAACCCCCAGCACCTCGGGCCGTAGGTTGGAACAGGATCGCCACTCCAGCCGTACGAACTATGAGATGGCTAAAGTAGACCCTGTCTCCCCACTCCAGCCAACAGCTATCTTCGGCGGCCAGATCCGTATGGGTCTCCTGCAGGAAAACTACAGAGTACCCCCCTTCCCGAAGGAAGGAGAGCACATGGCACCTGCGAAGACCCATCCTACAGCCCCGAGTGTTTAACATTGCAAAGATGATGGGTGTCATGAGGAGGGCTGGGGGGGATCCTCACCGGCAGGGATGCTCACAATTCCTATTGGGCCACGCAGCAAATCATGACCTACCCCGTAGGTTAGCAAAGAGTCACGGAAGAGGCAGACCCGCTGGTAGGCCGCAGCAGCCTGCTTCCCGGTCCTTTTACCCTCCCCCATAAGGGCCCTCGCGGCCTGGAGGATTTGATGAAAATCCCCCCAACGCTGGAGAGCGAGCTGTACCTTGTTGCGGGAGCCACGGACATCTTCAAGAAACTCCCACAGCTCTTCTCGCAGCCTATGGGGGGGCGGGGGCACTGGTCCCTGGCCGTCCTCTGGCGGGGCCCCTAGCACAGCCCCGTAGCCCACAGAGACAGGCAGCCAAGGAGCGGACCCCAACATGGTGCCCGATGTGCTGGCACCACATGGCCTGCCTCAGACCCCGGCTCAATGGTGGGGGGCAGTGGAGGAAAGATAGCGGCCCCTAGTGTGTCAGGACAGGGAAACACGAAGGCTGCTCCCTGGGGATCATCCTCTGGAAAAGGGAAGGAGACAGCCCCGGGGCGGCAATAACATTGCAAGAGGTGGAGGGGATAGGGATGGGGTCAGCATCAGGGGCAGGGACGGGGTCAGGAACAGGGTCGGAGAGAGGGGCAGAGACGGGATCCTGGGCCCCAGTAGCCAGGCCGCCGGGAGGTGGCCCCTCTCGGTCTGGCTCAGGGGTCTGGGGGGTGGGAAGGGGGCCCTCAGTGATGCCGGGCTCAGGCTCCATAGCGGGTGTGGGAGCCAAGACATCAGGAGGTGGACGACCTTCGCTGGGGCCCCCGCCCAGGAAGGAGGTCGGTTGCCCTGCACCAAAGAGGGATACCCGGCCGCGTGGCACTGGCCGTCGCCTCACTGGGCTCGGCGGCTGTCAGCAGGGTGCCATCTGCGGCTGGGCAGATGGAAGAGTCCAGGAGACCCTCGGAGGCGGGAGCGGAAGCAGCGGTTAGGGGGAGGGAGCATGGAGAAGGGGGGACCGGGGTGAGGTCGCCCAGATTGAGGCCTGCCGGCAGAGAGTTGTCCTCCCGCTGGGTGACCAGGGTCAGACCCAGGGCCTCGATCTCCTCGTAGATGGAAGGGAGATCGCCTTCCACCACCCCGGGGTTCTTCTGCCAGTGCCCAAAGCAACGCTCGCCTCGGGGCTCGCAGGGGCTTCAGATGTTAAGGGGGCAGGATGGACTCCATCGGGGGCCTCCGTGGGAAGGGACTCCAGTGAAGGGGTGGCACTTCTCTCCGGTGCTGCCACGTCTTCCCCAGACGGCACCGGTAGACGGAATACACCCGTGGGCAAGGCAGAAGACTTGGCATCGGTGCCCCCCTTCCTGGTCTTCCGGGGGGCCTCCGAATTGGATGGAAGGAGCAGAGTACTTTGAAATGAGGGAATACAAGCGAACAAATCGAGACTAAATAAATACTGAATGACAATGTACTCATTACTATAAAAATAAATTCATCCATGTTCTCTGTACAGCACATTCATGGACACGAAGCCAAATGTTACTCTTCCTACCAGCTAGAGAAGGACTGTGTATCTGCATGTTCGTAGTCTAGTAGTCCAGAGTGAGATCATGGCAGGCGTACTCAATTCATGATTTCATACACTGATAGTCGGCAAGAGCACCAACATGGAAGCGAAAAAAAGTGTAATCTTCTACATTGTTTCAATCTCAGAATGATTTCAGACACAATACAGGTGCTGGCATTATCCAGTTAACAGCATGCATTGTTTAGCATATTAAAGATGTCATCATGCAGTTCTACATGGATTGCAAACAGGATATACAGAGAATAGTGATGTTCACTAGAGTACTGCTGTGAGAGTGGGATCCCGCGGGTCCCACACGACCATGTGCCATACAGTGGGAGCAGGTAAAATGTACTTTGTTGCAGGCAGGATTGGGTGGGCAAAAAAACCAGACTGCGGTAATTTGCAGGAAAACACAATGCAAGTTTAGCTGCACCGGCTGTTTAAGTTGTCCTTATGATTGATCCCTTAGTTTGAGCCTCTTTTGAAAATGTACTCCTATCAAACACCTAGTCCTGTGAGCAGTTTTGCTGTTAAATATTTTTCAAAAAGAAGTAATAATCCTGACATATAAATAACTTGAATTATGTTTCCAAGTTCTAAAAACGGTGATGAAATGGTTTAAAAAAATTCCAATTTTTAAAACTTACTTTTTATAATCATCACAAAAAATCTGCACCTTTTAAGGCAAAATTGTGGTGCAATTTGTTTTGACATTCTGTGTGATAAACACACAACAGCAGTTTGTCATAAATAGAATTTCAGCAACAAAAGGCAATTTTTCTTAAAAAAAAATTATTACTTAAATTTAATGAGGAATTGAAAGAGATTTGATGTCTTACAACAGATAAAGTATTTTACATGGTTTGAGCAAGATGTATTCTTAGTGTAAAAATTATATTTGAATTCCGATATATATATTAACTGATTTTTACTTTTTAGTAGCATGGGGGAATATGAATGTCTTGCAGGATTTACGGGATCTAAGGTTTTTGTGAGTGGGAGAGGGATAAAAATGCAAGAGACGGTACACTATTACAAACAGTGGCAGTATTACAGAGCAATGTATCTATGGCAATAGCTTCTATACAAGCACAAAGACGAATAATGTGGTAAAAGACGTAAGGGATGGAATGAATGGGATCCTCCCTCTAGAAATAAGAAGTGTAATGTGAAAGCATGCCACTATTTTTGAGCAAAAGTTGTATTCTTGGTGGGAAAATGATAAATTTTACACATAATTTACAATTAAATCAAATTACCACCTATATAGTAGTAGTGTCTGATGCTCAGATAGAATGGCTATCCCCTATTGTAGCACTGGTTTTCATGAGGATTGTGTGTTATATTAAACAAATGACTAACTTCAAACAATTTACACCAACTTCTAATACATACACATTTGTTCCCTATATACACAACTACAGATCCATTAAATGGAAAAGGATCTAGTTGGTAGTGACACTCTTTTCTGAATTTAAACATATCATATGGTTGTACAGCATCATGACTGCAAACATATCCAATACTACGTTCTTCCATACAAGCTGCAAGTTCCAGTTTTTCATACACAGGTTTGTTTTATGGCCATAATCTGTGTTCCACTGGTTGCATCACACTTACTAGCATTTAATCCACTTTTGAAGGCACTCCGTTTGTTTTGAAATGAAGTGACATTGCCGTGGAGATCCACTACACTGCAATTTCACCCCTGTAGCTTTACATTGAAACCATTTAAGTGGCCTGTCAAATCAATATGGAAAGCCAGGATGCTCATGCATGCAGCATCGCTCATAAACATGTAGCTCTTCTGCCTTTTTCCCTGAAAGTTTATGTAGATATTCTTCCAAGTGAACTCAAATTTCCCACAGCCTTCTTAGTACTTGCTCTCTGCTCAGACAACAGATGTCATTATGAACCCACAGGTCATCATAATCGGCAGATACGTCTGAAAGAAAACTTTTGAACTTTGTGTTGCAGTGCTCACTTGGACCAAAGAAGTTGACAAGTTTAATCACCGTTGACATTATATTAGTCTCTTCAAAAGTGATTTGCAGAGCTTGTCAAGGAGCAAGCACTTAATTTGAACTATCATCAGTTTCCACCAATAAAAAATTGAGAGTATGTTCCTTTTTTTAAAAAATTACATTTTCCACTGTATGCTCATAGGCTCATTTACACAGTCCTGATACAGTCAAGGAATTATGATGTGATTGGAATAACAGAGACTTGGTGGGATAACTCACATGACTGAAGTAGTGTCATGGATGGTTATAAACTGTTCAGGAAGGACAGGCAGGGCAGAAAAGGTGGGGGAGTTGCAGTGTATGTAAGAGAGCAGTATGACTGCTCAGAGCTCCGGTATGAAACTGCACAAAAACCTGAGTGTCTCTGGATTAAGTTTGGAAGCGTGAGCAACAAGGGTGATGTCATGGTGGGAGTCTGCTACAGACCACCAGACCAGGGGGATGAGGTGGAAGAGGCTTTCTTCCAGCAACTAGCGGAAGTTACTAGATCGCAGGCCCTGGTTCTCATGGAAGACTTCAATCACCCTGATATCTGCTGGGAGAGCAATACAGTGATGTACAGACAATCCAAGAAGTTTTTGGAAGGTGTAGGGGACAATTTCCTGGTGCAAGTGCTAGAGGAACCAACTAGGGACAGAGCTCTTCTTGACCTGCTGCTCACAAACCGGGAAAAATTAGTAGGGGAAGCAAAAGTGGATGGGAACCTGGGAGACAGTGACCATGAGATGGTCGAGTTCAGGATCCTGACACAAGGAAGAAAGGAGAGCAGCAGAATACGGACCCTGTACTTCAGAAAAGCAGACTTTGACTCCCTCAGGGAACTGATGGGCAGGACCCCCTCGGAGAATAACATGAGGGGGAAAGGAGTCCAGGAGAGCTGGCTATATTTCAAAGAATCCTTATTCAGGTTACAGGGACAAACATTCTGATATGTAGAAAGAATAGTAAATATGGCAGGCAACCAGCTTGGCTTAACAGTGAAATCCTTGCTGATATTAAACACAAAAAAGAAGTATACAAGAAGTGGAAGTTTGGACAAATGACCAGGGAGGAGTATAAAAATATTGCTCAGGCATGCAGGAGTGAAATCAGGAAGGCCAAACCACACTTGGAGTAGCAGCTAGCAAGAGATGTTAAGAGTAACAAGAAGGGTTTCTTCAGGTACGTTAGCAACAAGAAGAAAGTCAAGGAAAGTGTGGGCCCCTTACGGAATGAGGGAGGCAACCTAGTGACAGAGGATGTGGAAAAAGCTAATGTACTCAATGCTTTTTTTTGCCTCTGTCTTCACAAACAAGGTCAGCTCCCAGACTACTGCACTGGGCAGCACAGCATGGGGAGGAGGTGACCAGCCCTCTGTGGAGAAAGAAGTGGTTTGGGACTATTTAGAAAAGCTGGACGAGCACAAGTCCATGGGGCCAGATGTGCTGCATCCGAGAGTGTTAAAGGAGTTGGCAGATGTGACTGTAGAGCCATTGGCCATTGTCTTTGAAAACTCATGGCAATCGGGGGATGTCATAAATATAAAGGGAAGGGTAAACACCTTTAAATCCCTCCTGGCCAGAGGAAAAACCCTTTCACCTGTAAAGAGTTAAGAAGCTAGGATAAGCTCACTGGCACCTGACCAAAATGACCAATGAGGAGACAAGATACTTTCAAAGCTGGAGCAGGGGGAGGGAAACAAAGAGTTCTCTCTGTGTGTTGCTTTTGCCGGGACCAGAGCAGGAATGCAGGTCAGAACTCCTGTAAAGGTCTAATAAGCAATCTAGTTAAACATGCGTTAGATTCTGTTTTGTTTAAATGGCTGATAAAATAAGCTGTGCTGAATGGAATGTATATTCCTGTTTTTGTGTCTTTTTGTAACTTAAGATTTTGCCTAGAGGGATTCTCTATGTTTTGAATCTGATTACCCTGTAAGGTATTTACCATCCTGATTTTACAGAGGTGATTCTTTTACTTTTTCTTCAATTAAAATTCTTCTTTTAAGAACCTGATTGCTTTCTCATTGTTCTTAAGATCCAAAGATTTGGGTCTGTGTTCACCTATGCAAATTGGTGAGGATTTTTATCAAGCCTTCCCCAGGAAAGGGGGTGTAGGGTTTTGGAGGATTTTGGGGGGAAAGATGTTTCCAAGCGGGCTCTTTCCCTGTTATATGTTTGTTAGACGCTTGGTGGTGGCAGCAATAAAGTTCAGGGGCAAAAGGTAAAATAGTTTGTACCTTGGGGAAGTTTTAACCTAAGCTGGTAAAAATAAGCTTAGGGGGTTTTTTATGCAGGTCCCCACATCTGTACCCTAGAGTTCAGAGTGGGGAAGGAACCTTGACATGGTGTCAGAGCGGTGGGATTAACCTGAAATCATTTTGAGATCAATTTGAGATTTTTTGAACCAGAAGCACAGATTTTAAAAAAGAACATTGTTTTTTTCCTTTGGGCTGCTGGAAAGCAGGTTTTCAGCTGAAAGCAGTTAGAAGTTTTTTTGTCTCTGCTTGGGGGGCCAGAGCAGAGAAAAAAGGGAATTGTCTTTTGTGAGCTGGAGTTTTCTCTACCTAAAGGCAGGGTAGTTAACCTCCTGAAGGGAAATTCACAAGTCTTCATAGACCTGAAGTTGTTTTTTAGCTAAGAGCAACTAGAGGGGTTTTCTGTCTATTTGCCTGGAGACAAAGGTGTTAGGGTTTTTTTGTTTTTTTGGGTTTTTTTTAGGGATTTTTCTGTAGGCTGAAATTCACTATCAGAGAACATAGGTATCCGGTTACAGCACAACCTATATATATATATATATTTTTTGACAGGCCAAGTTTTTTGTTTGATTTTTAACTCTTGGGTGTAAAATCAGTTAAAAACAGAGAGGCTAACGTGACAGAAACCAAGGCACAACACAAACTGGAGTTAACCAGACTGGAAGCAGCGAAAGAGGCAGAAAAAGCCCTAGAGGCTGCCTACAGGAGAGCTATGATGGCAAAGGACAAAGAAATGTAGGCAAAGGAAAAAGATATGAAGGCAGCAAAAGAGGCAGAAAAAGCCCTAGAGGCTGCCCACAGGAGAGCTATGGAGGCAAGGGAAAAAGAACTGGAGGAGAAGAAAAAAGAGAGGAAGCATGCACTGGAGATGGAGAAGGTAAGGGCTGAGCGAAATCTACCAGATCACCCTAACAATCCTTCCCCAACAATCCACAAATGGGAGCGATTATGTCTACAGTATGCTGAATCCAGTGATATTGCTGAATATTTTCTCACCTTTGAGAGACTGTGCACTCTCCATAAAATTCCTGAAGCTCACAAGATGACCACATTGGTCGCAAAATTAACTGAAAGAGCTCTGGACATATTCAATAAGATGACTATTGATGAGGCTTCTGACTATAATAAGTTCAAGGATTTGATTTTAAAGCAATTTCAAATTACATCTGAAACGTACAGAGTAAAATTTCGAACCCTTAAGAGAGCGCCTGGACTAAGTAATGTGGCTTATCTAAACCAGATGAAGGATCTGTTAGATAAATGGGTCCAAGAAAGCGGTGTCACTAGCTTTGACGGAATGTGTGATTTGATAGCTCAGGAGCAATTCCTGAATATGTCCAAGGAGGAAATAAAACAGTGTTTATGGGATAAGGAAATGGACTCAGCAGAAAGTCTTGCTTCTTATGCTGATCAATACGAGCAGTCCCAGACTGCCAGAGAGGCAGGGCAAGCCAGAACAAAACAGGTGGAGGGAGGAGAGAGGAACAACCCTGGTCGCAGTTGGAGCGGATACCAAAAGGGACACCCTCAGACCACACCCTACTACCGGGGGCAGCCCAAGGCCCCAACTACACACCAAGGAATACTCCAGACACCTTATCGTCCTGCCACACCGTTCTTCAGCAACCCACCTCACACCAGTGACCCGTCAGCTGGACGATGTTTTAAATGTAACGAGCCGGGGCATGTGAAGGCCAACTGCCCCAAGAACCCCAACAGATTACAGTTCATTGCACAGGAATCACACCAGTGATCCTCAGGCCCAGACACCTCCCAGATACCCTTGGAACGGAGGGAAACTGTGAGTGTGGGCGGGAAGAAGGTCACCGCGTGGAGGGACACCGGAGCACAAGTGTCGGCTATCCATGCTTCCTTAGTGGACCCCAATTTAATCGACCCAGAGATCCAAGTGATAATTCAACCCTTCAATTCCAACTCTTTCAATTTGCCTACAGCCAAGTTGCCTGTCCAGTACAAGAGCTGGTCAGGAACGTGGACTTTTGCAGTATATGATGATTATCCCATCCCCATGCTGTTGGGGGAAGACTTGGCCAATCATGTGAAGCTCGCCAAGAGGGTGGGAATGGTCACCCGCAGCCAGGCTAAGCAAGCCATCACGCCTAGCTCTGTTCCGGAAACTTCTACCAGAACCCAGTCAGAGGTGATGGAACCGCAGTAGTGAATCCAGTCCCAGAGACCCAGACAGAGCCAGTCCCAGAACCGGAACCAGCGGAACAACCAGCACCAGACCGATTGCCAACACTGAATCCAGTACTTGCAACCCCAACACCAGAGGGCCCCACCGAACCTGAACCGGCAGCAGCCGATAACCCTACACAAGAGGCTCAGCCGGAGCCTGAACCCCAACATAGAGCACCAGCGGAGAGCAGTTCACAGTCAACAGAAACAGCCACATCCCCTACATTGCTTACAGAGGGACAGAGCATAGGTCCACAATCCAATGAGGAACTGATGTTTCCAGCACCAAGGGAACAGTTCCAGACCGAACAGGAAGCAAATGTACGCCTCCAGAGAGCTTGGACGGCAGCACGGAGCAACCCACTGCCTCTCAGCTCTTCTAATCGATCCAGGTTTGTTGTAGAAAGAGGACTTTTATACAAGGAAACTCTTTCTGGTGGACACCAGGAAGACTAGCATCCTCAGAGACAGTTGGTAGTTCCAAATAAGTACCAGGTAAAGCTCTTGAGCTTAGCCCACGATCATCCTAGTGGCCATGCTGGGGTGAACAGGACCAAAGACCGTTGGGGAGGTTATTCCACTGGGAGGGAAGGGGCAAAGATGTTTCTACCTATGTCCGGTCTTATGAGGTATGCCAAAGAGTGGGAAAACCCCAAGACCAGGTCAAAGCCCCTCTCCAGACACTCCCCATCATTGAGGTTCCATTTCAGCGAGTAGCTGTGGATATTCTGGGTCCTTTTCCAAAAAAGACATCCAGAGGAAAGCAGTACATATTGACTTTCGTGGATTTTGCCACCCGATGGCCAGAAGCAGTAGCTCTAAGCAACACCAGGGCTAAAAGTGTGTGCCAGGCACTAGCAGACATTTTTGCCAGGGTAGGTTGGCCCTCCGACATCCTCACAGAAGCAAGAACTAATTTCCTGGCAGGAACTATGGAAAGCCTTTGGGAAGCTCATGGGGTGAATCACTTGGTTGCCACCCCTTACCATCATCAAACAAATGGCCTGGTGGAGAAATTTAATGGGACTTTGGGGGCCATGATACGTAAATTCGTACATGAGCACTCCAATGATTGGGACCTAGTGTTGCAGCAGTTGCTTTTTGCCTACAGAGCTGTATCACACCCCCGTTTAGGGTTTTCACCATTTGAACTTATATATAGCTGCGAGGTTAAGGGACCATTACAGTTGGTGAAGCAGCAATGGGAGGGGTTTACACCTTCTCCAGGAACTAACATTCTGGACTTTGTAACCAACCTACAAAACACCCTCCGAACCTCTTTAGCCATTGCTAAAGAAAACCTAAAGGATGCTCAAAAAAAGCAAAAAGCCTGGTATGATAAACGTGTCAGAGAGCGTTCCTTCAAAGTAGGGGACCATGTCATGGTCTTAAAGGCGCTCCAGCCCATAAAATGGAAGTGTCGTGGGAAGGGCCATTCACGGTCCAGGAGCGCCTGGGAGCTGTTAATTATCTCATAGCCTTCCCCACCTCCAACCAAAAGCCTAAGGTGTACCATATTAATTCTCTAAAACCCTTTTATTCCAGAGAATTAAAGGTTTGTCAGTTTACAGCCCAGGGAGGAGATGACACTGAGTGGCCTGAAGGTGTCTACTACGAAGGGTAAAGTGCTGGTGGTGTGGAAGAGGTCAACCTCTCCCTGACCCTTGGGCGTATGCAGCAACAGCAGATCAAGGAGCTGTGCACTAGCTACGCCCCAACGTTCTCAGCCAACCCAGGACTGACTGAACGAGCATACCACTCCATTGACACAGGTAATGCTCACCCAATTAAAGTCCAACCTTACCGGGTATCTCCACAAGCTAAAATTGCTATAGAACAGGAGATCCAGGATATGCTACAAATAAAAGTAATCCGCCCCTCTGGCAGTGCATGGGCATCTCCAGTGGTTCTAGTTCCCAAACAGATGGGGAGATACGTTTTTGCGTGGACTACCATAAACTAAAAGCTGTAACTCGCCCAGACAACTATCCAGTGCCACGCACAGATGAACTATTAGAGAAACTGGGACGGGCCCAGTTCACCTCTACCTTGGACTTAACCAAGGGATACTGGCAGGTACCACTAGATGAATCCGCCAAGGAAAGGTCAGCCTTCATCACACGTCGGGCTGTATGAATTTAATGTACTCCCTTTCGGGCTGCGGAATGCACCTGCTACCTTCCAAAGACTTGTAGATGGTCTCCTAGCGGGATTAGGAGAACATGCAGTCGCCTACCTTGACAATGTGGCCATATTTTCGGATTCCTGAGCAGAACACCTGGAACATCTAACATCTTCGAGCGCATAAGGGAGGCAGGACTAACTGTTAAGGCTAAGAAGTGTCAAATAGGCCTAAACAGAGTGACTTACCTTGGACACCAGGTGGGTCAAGGAACTATCAACCCCCTTCAGGCCAAAGTGGATGCTATCCAAAAGTGGCCTGTCCCAAGGTCAAAGAAACAGGTCCAATCCTTCTTAGGCTTCGCCCGTTATTACAGGCGATTTGTACCACATACAGCCAAATCGCCGCCCCACTGACAGACCTAACCAAAAAGAAACAGCCAAACGCCGTTCAGTGGACCGAAGAGTGTCAGAAGGCCTTTAACCAGCTTAAAGAGACACTCATGTCTGACCCTGTACTAAGGGCCCCAGACTTAGACAAACCGTTCCTAGTAACCACAGATGCGTCCAAGCGTGGTGTGGGAGCAGTTTTAATGCAGGAAGGACCAGATCAAGAACTCCACCCTATAGTGTTTCTCAGCAAGAAGCTGTCTGAGAGGGAAAGCAACTGGTCAGTCAGTGAAAAAGAACGTTACGCCATTGTCTACGCTCTGGAAAAGCTATGTCCATATGTTTGGGAATGGCGTTTCCACCTGCAAACCAACCATGCTGCGCTATTTGGCTTCATATCGCCGCGGGAAATAACAAAAAACTTATTCGGTGGAGTTTAGCTTTCCAAGATTTTGATTTCGACATCCAACACATCTCAGGAGCTTCTAACAAAGTGGCTGATGCACTCAACCGTGAAAGTTTCCCAGAATCAACTGGTTAAAATCGTCCTTGAGATGTGGAAAATATTATTACTCTTTATATACTTGGTAGTATATTTAGAGATGTGTCTTATTAACTCTGTTTTCTCCTAGAGCTCCAGGAAGAAATCACAGCCAGCATTTCACCCTATCTGTGATTTGGGGGGCGTGTCATAAATATAAAGGAAAGGGTAAACACCTTTAAATCCCTCCTGGCCAGAGGAAAAACCCTTTCACCTGTAAAGGGTTAAGAAGCTAGGATAAGCTCACTGGCACCTGACCAAAATGACCAATGAGGAGACAAGATACTTTCAAAGCTGGAGGGGGGGGGGAGGCAAACAAAGAGTTCTCTCTGTGTGTTGCTTTTGCCGGGACCAGAGCAGGAATGCAGGTCAGAACTCCTGTAAAGGTCTAATAAGCAATCTAGTTAGACATGCGTTAGATTCTGTTTTGTTTAAATGGCTGATAAAATAAACTGTGCTGAATGGAATGTATATTCCTGTTTTTGTGTCTTTTTGTAACTTAAGGTTTTGCCTAGAGGGATTCTCTATGTTTTGAATCTGATTACCCTGTAAGGTATTTACCATCCTGATTTTACAGAGGTGATTCTTTTACTTTTTCTTCAATTAAAATTCTTCTTTTAAGAACCTGATTGCTTTCTCATTGTTCTTAAGATCCAAGGGTTTGGGTCTGTGTTCACCTATGCAAATTGGTGAGGATTTTTATCAAGCCTTCCCCAGGAAAGGTGGTGTAGAGTTTGGGAGGATTTTGGGGGGAAAGACGTTTCCAAGCGGGCTCGTTCCCTGTTATATATCCGTTAGACGCTTGGTGGTGGCAGCAATAAAGTCCAAGGGCAAAAGGTAAAATAGTTTGTACCTTGGGGAAGTTTTAACCTAAGCTGGTAAAAATAAGCTTAGGGGGTTTTTCATGCAGGTCCCCACATCTGTACCCTAGAGTTCAGAGTGGGGAAGGAACCTTGACAGGTCCCAGACGACTGGAAAAAGGCTAATGTAGTGCCAATCTTTAAAAAAGGGAAGGAGGAGGATCCGGGGAACTACAGGCCAATCAGCCTCACCTCAGTCCCTGGAAAAATCATGGAGCAGGTCCTCAAGGAATCAATTCTGAAGCACATAGAGGAGAGGAAAGTGATCAGGAACAGTCAGCATGGATTCACCAAGGGCAAGTCATGCCTGACTAATCTAATTGCCTTCTATGACGACATTACTGGCTCTGTGGATGAGGGGAAAGAGTGGATGTGTTATTCCTTGACTTTAGCAAAGCTTTTAACACGGTCTCCCACAGTATTCTTGCCAGAAAGTTAAAGAAGTATGGCCTGGATGAATGGACTATAAGGTGGATAGAAAGCTGGCTAGATCGTCGGATTCAACAGATAGTGATCAATGGCTCCATGTCTAGTTGGCAGCCAGTATCAAGCGGAGTCCCCCAAGGGTCGGTCCTGGGGCTGGTTTTGTTCAATATCTTCATTAATGATCTGGAGGATGGCGTGGACTGCACTCTCAGCAAGTTTGCAGATGACACTAAACTGGGAGGAGTGGTAGATACACTGGAGGGTAGGGATAGGATACAGAGGGACCTAGACAACTTAGAAGATTGAGCCAAAAGAAATTTGATGAAGTTCAACAAGGACAAGTGCAAAGTCCTGCACTGAGGACGGAAGAATCCCATGCACTGCTGCAGACTAGGGACCGAATGGCTCTGCAGCAGTTCTGCAGAAAAGGACCTAGGGTTACAGTGGACGAGAAGCTGGATATGAGTCAACAGTGTGCCCTTGTTGCGAAGACGGCTAACAGCACTTTGGGCTGTATAAGTAGGGGCACTGCCAGCAGACCAAGGGACATGATCATTCCCCTCTATTCGACATTGGTGAGGCCTCATCTGGAGGGACTGGATACAGAGGGACCTAGACAAATTAGGAGATTGGGCCAAAAGAAATCTGTGTACTGTGTCCAGTTTTGGGCCCCACACTACAAGGAGGATGTGGAAAAATTGGAAAGCATCCAGCGGAGGGCAACAGAAATTATTAGGGGACTGGAACACATGACTTATGAGGAGAAGCTGAGGGAACTGGGTTTGTTTAGTCTGCAGAAGAGAAGAATGAGGGGGGATTTGATAGCTGCTTTCAACTATCTGAAAGGGGGTTCCAAAGAGGATGGATCTAGACTGTTCTCAGTGGTAGCAGATGACAGAACAAGGAGTAATGGTCTCAAGTTGCAGTGATGGAGGTTTAGGTTGGATATTAGGAAAAACTTTTTCACTAGGAGGGTGGTGAAGCACTGGAATGCGTTACCTAGGGAGGTGGTGGAATCTCCTTCCTTTGAGGTTTTTAAGGTCAGGCTTGACAAAGCCCTGCCTGGGATGATTTAGTTGGGGATTGGTCCTGCTTTGAGAAGGGGATTGGACTAGATGATCTCCTGAGGTCCCTTCCAACCCTGGTATTCTATGATTCTATGATACACTGTTGAAAGCTACAGTCCATCCATTTCCCGATGCGACTAAGCTGCCGGGACACTGCAGACGTGAATCAGATGGCATCATCTCTGAACAGGCTTCTTCAAAACTTCCAGCAGAGGTTCCAAAAATGTAAAAGTGTTAAAGACATCTTCCTGTTTGTAAGAAACCCATTCATGGTACAAGCAAATGGCACTTGGTGCGATCAAGCAAAAGCATCCTTTCCCGATGCTGAAAAAGCAAAACTACAGCTGGAGCTTACTGATTTACAAGTGGATGAAGTGCTTAAGATGCGGCACACTGAAGCCACATCTGAAACTTTCTTGACAACCCTTGTGCTGGACTCGAAGTATTCACACTTGAGGAAGGTGGCATTTAACATCTTGACTATGTTTGGCTCGACAAACGTGTGAGTCAGCATTCTCATAAATGAGCATTACATTGCATAATCACTCAGTTTTGACTGATAATCATCTATGCAATTGCCTCTGTCTTGCCTTGACTGAACTCTCCAAACTGCAAGGCCCTTGTTGATACAAGAGGTGTTTAGCTGCTCTATGCTCTGTAAGAAAAGCAGCACCAAGAATAGCACCCAGCCATGCAGCTGAAAGCACACAGAGAGGGACAGAAAACATAAAATTCACCTACCCCAGTTAGCATAACAAAAGTGGTGATAGTATCATAATGTCTAAACATGCAGTTTTAAGGCTTTTGATAAGTAATAAATAGTGATAGTTTAGAGCTGGTTTTCCAAAATGGTGGCCACAATTTTATATCAGAAAAATTAAAATGGAGGACTCAGGCTGAACTGATCAATAGCAGAAAGGTACCTGGAGTGAAATAAAGTTCAGCAAGGTGAGGCTAAGTTCACTCGCAAATACCTGAAGAGAGGGGTCAATCACGTGAGGAGGAGGTTCTCAGTCAGGTCCGGCTCAAATGACAGGTAAAGCTGCTTGGCTGAATAGGTACCACACAGGGAGGAACTAGCATTGAGAAAGCAACTGATCATAGGGTTACCATACGTCCGTATTTTCACCTCAGGCTTTTTCGTTCTTAAATCGCCGTCTGGGAGGAATTTTTAAATATCTAAAACCCATTATTGCCATTATTATTTTTCCCCAAAGAAGAGTTGATCATTCGAGAAAGAGAGTGAATGTTGATCACTCGAGAGAGTGCCCGCTTTTTCCCCCTAGCTCCCAGCGCTTGCGCCGCGAAGCAGCTGGGAGGGAGAGGGGAGGAGGGGAAACGCGGCACGCTCAGGGGAGGAGGCAGGGCCGGGATTTGGGGAAGGGGTCCAATGGGGCAGTGAGGAGGCGGAGTTGGAGCGCGGCCAGAGGCGGGGGGGCGCGAGCAGCCACCGGCGCCGGGGAAATTTGGCGCCTAGCCCTATGGTTCCAGACAGGTCTGATCATTTTTCCATAGTGGTAATAGTGCAACGTCAACAATTTCAGTGTCTTTTCTGAGTTCATACCGTGCGTGGTAGTGCTTCCTTAAGAGCTCTTTACTCGATATTTTATTTTACTACCCCCAAGCCCAATGCGAAAACGGTAGTGTAAATTCACTGCAGAACTAAAGACGAAATTCCCGTGTTTTCAAAGTGGTGGAGAAGAATGGGAAGCTGAGTTCTTGGTATGTAGACCTGGTACTTACGTCTCTGTGAAAAATAAAGGCACTAATGACTTACAAACTCAGGTGGACTCAGACAAGCACAAAAAAGCAGTTCGAGGAGAGAGCTCGTCAACAAAATTGACAGATTAGTTTGTAAAACCAGGCAGCGAACCAGAGGATGCTGTTACTGCAGCAGAGGGTGCTTTTGTATTTCACACCATTTAGCGTCATGATCGCTTTAAGTCAATGGATTGCACATCTGTCTTGTTGAAGAAGACATTTCCTGATTCTGAAGTAGCACGAACATTTTCAAATGCCAGAACCAAGACAGAAGCTCTGTGCTTGCATCGCATTCTGTTGATGGTGTTCTGAAAACGTTTGACGAAAATGACATAGCTTACTGTGGAGTTGCTACAGATGGAAGCAATCATGGTTCAGTGAAAATATTTCCAGTAATTATTCAGTATTTCGACGGAAAGAATGGCGGTTTGCAGTCAAAATTGATTGAGGTCCAGAACACATCTAATGAGACTGCCGACACAATTGCTCATTACGTAAAAGAAATGCTTGAAAAAAATTGTTTGTTTGAGAACTGTATTGCTTTTACAGGTGACAACTGCAATACAGTGTTTGGAGGACTCCGGCGTGATGAAGATGGAAAGAATGTGTTTGCAAACTTAAAGAAGTTGTTGCAGAAGAGAACATTAATTGGTGTTGGTTGCCCAGCACACATTTTGAACAACTGTGTTCACCATGCAGCAAAAAGAATGAACGTTGACATTGAGAACATTATTTTTAAAATGTACCAGTACTTTCATAGCTACACCGTCCGAACTGAGCGGCTGAAGGAGTACTGTGAGTTTGTTGATGCTGAATACAGAAAGCTGCTTTCTCATAGCAAGACACGATGGGTGTCATTATTTCCAGGCATTACAAGGCTAATACAGACGTTTCCGGCCTTGAAATAATTCTTTCTGTCACAGAACAAACCACCCACAGTGCTTAAGACATTTTCTGAGCATGAATTAAGTGAGATTTACCTCTGGCACATGCATTCACTCATGAGTGTATTCCAAACTTACATCCAAGAAATCAAAAGGGAAAGCAATTCTGTCATGGAAGTGCTGAAAAGTTTGAACTCGGTTCACAGTATCCTTCTTGAATGCAAGACTCACAACTTTATGTCCCTGAAAGTTAAAGGACTACTGGCACAAAAGTGCATGGAAGAAATTGATGAAGAGTGTGACAAATCTGTGCTGAAGTAGATAAGATATACAGCAGATGCTTAGAATATTTGGAGAAGTGGCTTAGACCCCTGGAAGACTTATCTTGTTTCAGGTGGATTACCCTGAGACACCGAATTGGAGTGATGTGGAACCTTGTATCAAGTACCTGATCGATAAGAGGGTGCAAATTGATGACGTGAAGTGTTTGGATCAGGTCAGCAACCTGAAGAAGTTTACGGAAAGTTGCAACAGTGATGAAGAGTTCAGTAATGTGCTAGCACACCAGAAGTGGACCAAATATTTTGAGAAATCCAAAAACATTGAGTGTCATTCAGAACTGTTAAAGATTGCACAGTTCTTCTTTGCTATTCCTTCTCACAATGCATGTAGAGTGAATTTTTTCACTGATGCAAAGCCAATCGACAAAGGAAAGGAACAACTTGGATGTTGAGTCGCTGAAAGGAATTCTACTTGTACAGTACAACTTCAGACAACTTCTTGTAAAGACTTTCATGCCTTCTTAAAGAGCAATCAACCACTGCTGAGAAAAATGCGATCTACAGAGAAGTATGTGTTGGCACACGAGGAGAAAGAAAACTGAAGAACTGGTGAAAGGAAAGGACTCACTACATATAAAGAAGTACAGTAAACTCTAAATAATTAAACTTCACTTTGTAGGCCATATCACTTTTTCTTATATATACTCAATATAGACGACATGTAGCGCACAGCATATATAGCAGTATAATAACACATTCATACAACGCAAGTTGGTAGATAATCACGCAAATACCCCCCCCCATCCCCGGACTGTCCTCTTTTTTGAATGTTCAAATATGGTAACCTTAACTGATCAGAAAGGATCAAAAATCTTATATAAGGCAGAGAACTAACAGGCTTGGGTGTGGGTGTGTGAGCGAAGCAGGAGAACAGCAAAGGACCAGCAGGAGCGTGGATGGGGAACGGACAGAGGAGCATTTGACAGAACAAAAGGACCCATAAGACAAATCAGAGAGATTTTAAGGAGAGTAAATATAACCATTTTAAAATCCAGAGGATGTCTGTGTAGGATTGTAAATAAAGTTGGATGTCTGCATCTGAATGGATTTTTACCCGACCCATTCTATGATTGCCTGATCACCACTCATAGAATGTTTAGTCATGTATTTTAATATGCAATATTTTAATGCTGTCTTATACATACATATATAAGGGTTCTGTATGTTATATTGTAACAGGTTTGGTACTATATTGTAACATTGTGTTAAGGCTTTATATATGTTTTTATTTCATTTGACCAAATCCAACTTGTTGTGCTTTGACTTATAATCACTTAAAATCTATCTTTTGTAGTTAATACATTTGTTTGTTTATTCTACCTGAAGCAGTGCATTTGGCTTGAAGCATGTCAGACTCTCCCCTTGGGATAACAACCCTGGTACATATCAATTTCTTTGTTAAATTGACAAACTCATATAAGCTTGCAGCGTCCAGCGGGCATAACTGGACACTGCAAGACGGAGGTTCCAAGGGTTGTGTTTGGGACCAGACATATTGGCTAGTGTCATTCAGTTGCACAATCCAAGCAGCGGCTGGCCAAAAGTGCTCACTCACGGAGTTGGGAGCAGCTTACATGCTAGAGGCTGTGCGTGAACAGCCCGGTACCTGGGGGTTCTCACAGCAGAGCAGGGTAAGGCTGGCTCCCAGAGTCGAGGACTGGAGTGACCTAGCAGATCACTGGTCCAGATAACACCAGAAGAACATCACACCCTTCTAAAGAGATTTTGCTTTACTTTCTTGTACAGATAGCGACCACCAACTTCTCTCCCTAATGAATGATAATCTCCCTTTTTGAGAGAGAATTTTATTTCTGATGGAACAACATGGTTGTAAGACTAAAATGGACCCCAGACATTCGTGACACATTATCTAGGAGATTGGAAGACTCTTAGATTTTTCAGAGATGTAATAATTATGTCCGAGAATTCCTCTCAAATTTGTGAATGATATAAGTTGCTGGTAAAGTCCTTACAATTGCTTGTCTCTAAACAAATTGATTTTGGTTTTAATTATCCCAAAAATGCTTTCAAAGATAAGCGTACTTGGTTTGATGAGGACTGTGTGAAGGAAAAGTTTACTCTAGCACATAAAGCTAATAGGGTAAGATGCAGTCCCTCTCCTAACTTACTTCCTAATTTAGTAGCCACCAGAAGAGGATATAAAAAATTATATCAAAAGATCAAGAATATTTCAGATCCTAGTGGAAGGATTTTGAAGCAGCAGCTAAAGTAAAACATTTTTCCACATTTTGGAAGATGGTGGCCTCGAGCTCTGGTAGATCCAGCTGAGGATCCCCATACTAATGACTGAGCACATTTTGGCCAGGTCTTTAATGATTCTCCCTGCCCAATTCTTTAAATCTAATTCTACTATACTTGATGTAATGATGAATCCTCTCTTTGATTTACCACTCTGTCTTCCAGTAATGTACAAAAAAATCAGTCAGTTATTTTAGCCCAACAACAGAAAAAAGCTCCAAGGGAGGATTTCTTCTTTCTGAAGTTTTTTGGAAGAATCTTGATTGGTGGTCCACATTCCTGGCTAAATTATTGACTGTCATGAATCACGCTGGATGGATTCTATCTGGCTGGAAGTCTAGTATCATAGTTCCTATTTTTAAAAGGAGGCACAGAAAGAATCCTGCTTCATAGAAACCTACGAGTCTGGTAGATGTGGCACAGAAAATTTATTCCAGATTTTTACTATCTAAACTTTAAATATGAATTTTGGACACTAATTTACCACATTAGAGCAGTCTGGCTTTAGGGCTGGTAGAGCCACAATTGACAAGAGTTTTATCTTACATGATTTATAAATATCATCTAGTGCTCTTAACCACAGTATACAGTGTATGCTGTTCTCATAGATCTAAAGATGGCATTTGATGCTATTAACCAAGAAACTTTGGGCAGAACTAAGAATGATGCGTATTGATCTAAGACTTTTGTATATTCTAGAGGCTCTACATCAGAGCAATATGACAAATGTAAGAACTAAAGTCAATGGAGACTGTAGTAACATTTTCCCCTACTTTTCTAGCATGTCTTTTTAATTTATGTATTAATGATTTGGTGGATATTTTAAAGATAGATAATTTCCTGATGGTCTGACATGAAAGTCCTTTACCACTGCATAGGTTGCCTCTCCACTGAACTGATCCAGACCTATCAAACTAAAACTAGTGAGGGAGATTTCAGTGAAGAATGAGATTAAGTTTCCCATAGAATCAATACCAAAAAAAAATCTTTTGTAATAGAGAATTACCTTAAAAGTCACATTCTAATTAATGTAAAGTGAGGGAATTGGCCTCCCACTAAGAATTTGCAGATCTAAGGATCATCAGGCCAAGTACAAAAATGGGGTGGCGGCACATGAGAAACTGCTTCACTTTTAAGTGCTACTACAAATTAATTATGTAAGTATCAATAAAAACAAATGTTACATGCTTTCCTAGAGGAAAGAATAATCGGACACAGTTCCAGAATGAGAGATGGGATGGGAACACATTCAGTTGAGGTGCACAGTGGGTAGTCAATGGAATTTGCTTAAAGCACAATTTTGCTAGTTGGTTGATTAAATGGGAGGTGTCTGTGCAGAACAGTAGTTATTCTGTTTATTAAGCCCAGTTGGCAGGATTTTCTAGCACCAGGAAAAGGTATAAAATTAACACCCCTAAATGGAAAACAAACAAGAACTTTAAAAACAAAATGGAAAAAGCAAGTGGTACTAATTGGTTTGCTTGAATGTTGTACCCTCTGACCACCCTTCATCTATTTTGAATCTTTAGATTGTAAACTCTTCTGAGTAAGAAAAATGTTATCCTAATTGTTTGTCAGCACAAAGAGGCCCCAATGTGGATTTGCACCATTGGTTGCTACTGCTACATAAATAATCAAATGTGCAAATGGTAGCAGACCAGCAGCATGCAAGCAGTGTGTAAAATACTTGTAACATAGCAGCTGGTACTTATATGCACTACTGCTGTCTATGGGTTGGAATCAGCCACACTCAACATTTATCAGACATGTTCCTTGACAGAAGCCTGAAAACAGGATATTAAATTCTATTACTCCTAACAGCTAGTAATGAACACAGGATAATAGAAGTTATAGATGAAAGGCTCTTACTGTTGCCCACTCTCATGATTTTGTCATGAGTCTCAAAAATTATTTTCCTTTAAGCCCCAGCTCCTACAGTCAAGTAGGATGTGATAATTTCAACCTTCCTTCTTAAATAAAATATATATATATATATATCTCTAACCCTCATGGCTGTTGAGAAAAACTTCAAAATATGATCCCAGTACATCCTAGAGGCTCAAAAAGCAGAAAGCAAATTAAAAGCACACCAAATCTATTTTTCAAATATAATCTCATGCCTTAAAAGCCAGTCTTATGACTGGTTTCAGAGAGGTAGCCATGTTAGTCTGTAGCAGCAAAAAGAATGAGGAGGAGGTCTCTAAGGTGCCACAAGTACTCCTTGCATTAATCTTATGATCGTGAGCCTGACATGATGACTGAACATTTGGGGTTGGCAACCCTGGGAACCGTTCCTTTCCGCACACGAGACAGCGCCCACTTAAGAAAAATGGGCCTCCACCTAGACAGTAAAATCACTAGCTTCCGATGAAGTGAGCTGTAGCTCACGAACGCTCATGCTCAAATAAATTGGTTAGTCTCTAAGGTGCCACAAGTCCTCCTTTTCTTTTAGCTTCCCCTAGTGTTCCACCCCAAATCCCCCCTATTTCAGCAGAAGGTGGAGGGGCCTATCCCCAGGCCTGGAACACCTATAACCGGAGCGGCCGTTCAGACACGACAGGGACAGGCGTGGGGCAGGCGGCCAGGCCTTCGATAACAGCCTTCACTGAAGCGCCTCCCCTCGACCAGGGGGGTTGCACGGGCCCTGCATCGGGCCTGCGTCGTGCCAGAGCTTTGGGGCAGGCCGAATTGGACACTCGCCCCCCTCCCTGCCCAAGAGAGGGGCGGGAGCGACCCCGCCCCCCCGGCCTGGGGCCACGTAGGCCCCCAGCAGCCCGGCCACGCGGAAGCGGCCCTGGCAACCCCCTCGGCAAAAGATGCCGGGCGCCGCTCCCGATGCCCGCGAGGGGGGCTGTCCCCCGCCTTCCCCAAGGCGCCCACAGCGCCATCTGAGGGGGCGGCTGCTGCTACTAGCCCGGCCGAGCCCCTCCCTGCCTCCACCCCGCCCAAAATGGCGCCGGCGCAGAGCGGCCCGCCCCCGAATCCCTCCGCGCCCAACTCCCGCCCGCGCCTAGGCGGCGCCCGGAAATACCCTCGCCCGCCGCCGCCCTCAGTGAAGATGGCGCCCGTGGCGTGTCTCTCCCCCCAGCGGCAGCCAATGGGCGCGGCGGAGGAGCGTCGCGGGGGTAGTGACGCGGCCGGCCCGCGCCCCTCACGCGCGCTCTGTCCCTCTCCCCGGGCGCGGGCGGGCGAGGTCAGCTCGGCGGGGCCGGCGGTTGCTGAGGCGGGGCGGTGAGTGGCTGGCGGCCAGGCCCCGGAGGCCTCCCTGGCTCTGGGGGAGGGGCGGCGGACCGGACCGGACCGGGCCGGGCCAGTCACGGCGCCGGGAAGAGGGGTGGTCCCCCGCCCCCTCCCCTCCCCCGCGTGCCGGCCCGGATCCGTGTCCCGCCGCGCCTGGGGCTGTTCCGGCTCCCGGCCGCGGGGGGGGGTGTATCCGGGCCGCGGGGGGGGCTGGCCTAGAAATCGGGGGGCCCCGGGCTGTGGCCGAGCCCGTTCCCCTCTCCGCCCGGCGGGGGCGGGCGGCCGTTCAACGCCCCGCGCCCGCCCTGCGTGCCGGGCCCTGGGCCTCGCCCTGGTGACATTGACCTACCCCCGGCTCCCTCCCTGTCTCGGCCTGAGCGGCGCCTCGCGGGCTGGGCCTCCCCGGCTGCCTCCCCGTCGCGCCGCTGGGCCGCTCGGGGGTGCGGTCTGCGCCCCCACACCGCTGCGCCGGGAGAAGCCCCGAGGGCGGGCACCTTCCCCCCTGGAGCTGGGGCTGATTTGTGGGTAAATAACGTCTAGGGCTCCCTACGCTGGCAAAGTGCCCCTCGTGCAGAGGTGGCCTCGGCGGGACGCTTGTCGGTAGGAGCCGGGAAGCGGGCGATCCAGTGCAGACAAGGGGCGTGGCGGGGGGGGGGTCCATCAGAGCTGGGCCTCGTGTCCCTCCATGTGCTGCTGCTGCCCCAGAGGAGCTGGCCTGTGGGTCAGGGGAGAAGAGGCCCGTTCTCGGTGATTTCCCAACTGGCTTCGGCAGGACTAGGAGAGGCTACCCAGAAGTACCATCCGCGTTTTGTGCCTGCAGGGTGCATGTGACGGAGCAGGGTACTTACATGAGCGGGCTCAGAGCCAAACCGTACAGCAGTGCTGTGGCAGTGTTCAGGTATTGCCGGGATTGGTAGGAAGTAGATACAATCCTATGATGGATGTCAGTGGTCGCAAATGGGAGTTAATACCAACCTTCAATTTTCACTGTAACTTCTAAGCGGGAGTTTTAAATTTTCATGGGTTCCGCCTCCCCACAATTGCTCTCGATTTCAACTAAGTTACTGATAATGTGCCTAAGACTTAGGCTGATTGTTGTGAATAAATGAGTGAAAGTGGAAGGAAGTGTTTCTTGCGGGCCCAGACCTTAGTGATGCTATATAAATATCATGAATGAATGTAAAACAAACAGGGCTGAAATTCATTGACAGTTCCCAACATGAGACTACACTTAATCTTCTAGAGAAGTTGAGTGTCCGTAAGGCCTTGTCTACGCTTGTGGCAGCACGTGGGGTAGACGTAGCTATGGGCCAGAGTGAAAAACGGGCTGCTTCCCCACTGTGGTGTGTAGCTACACGTGGCTGTGAAAGGCTTTGGCCAAGGGGAGGCAGCAGGGAAATGCTCTGGCAGCAAGGATGCTACACTGCTAAAAAGAGCCGAGTAGAGGTGGGAGGCACTGCTTGGGTGTGTAGAGAGCCATGTAGGTACAGACGCCAAGGTTCTGGCTTGTCTGTGCTCTACTTACCTAAGCAGTGCCTCGCTGTCTACATTGCTGTTTATACCCATGCTAGCTGGGTGTGTAGTGTGTCTACACTACACACCACTACAAATGTAGGCATAGCCTATGTGACACATGATTTTCAGTCACTACCAGCCTGGGCTAGATTCAAACCAGGCTATTGATGGAAAACTCTGTGCCCTAGAGTCATCCAGTTCCCTCTTCTTTTTTAACTTTCAAATATGCTTTTGTTAAAGTGTTTTGTTTTTTTTCCTTTTGTAGGGCCTCTGAAATGTGGAGTTGACCCCAGTTCAGTTTTGTCCCCCTCCTCTTCCCTCCCAATAGCTCTAGCTGTGTCATGGCAGCCAGACTGGTGCAACGCTGTTGTCGTCGGCTCTTTTGTGGCTCCATCTTCGCACCCCTGGCAACCCCAACTTCTCTGTTAGCACCAGCATCCAAGACAGTGGTAGCAAGAGCTCTACCTCAGGCAGCTCTTGCTTCATTACACACTTCAAGCCTCTCCAGGCAAACAGACAAACTCTCAGTCAAGGAGCAAGTGTACAGCCGACATCCAGAGCATAGAGAGATTGATGAACTCATTGAATCAGCTTCTAGCCCTGAAGATCTCTTGAATGTGGGTGAACATCACTCTCTAAATGGGAACCAGGCCTCCGCAGTAGTCATCCAACTCTCCCGACTCGTGGTGGACAAGAAACTAGAAACAGAGAGCATCTTGCAGGACAGTCGCTTCCAGCAAGTGCTCAACATTCTAAATAGCCAGGTATGTTCCCATGATGCCACGGATGGGCGCTCTTGGAGGGAGGAGTGTGACGGGAGAACAAGCAGATAAAGTCCCCTTTCCCAGCTGCTTTTAGCTGGTGGCCTGTGCAGAGTTGGCTGGTCACATGATGTTGGTTCTCCTAACTTCCAGCTGAGAGAGACAGAGCCCATGGAAGGGAGAGATAGAGTGACCGACTGCTTTCACAAAAGGCAGAATACTTGCTGCACTGGAAACAACTAAAAACGCAACATTACTTGGCTATTCCATTTCTGTGTGTTGAATGGCTGTAGTGGCTGTGGGTGCTATGCGTCCCAGTGGATGGGCACGGGCAGGGATTGAGGTGATAGCCTAGCACACACAACATAGCCTTCCCAATTTGCAGTCTCTTTTTTGAGATTATGCTGCTGCGCCTCCCCTATCGGTGACACGAGGCAATGGTGCTTCAGAGAGCCCTGCTAAGTTCTGTTGTCTTCACAGGGGCTGCGGTGAACAGCAGCACAAGGACTAATAAAGTTTGAATTGGACTGAGCGTTGGTGAATTCTGCCAGCAGCAGTGTTGTACCCATGTTAAGAACTTTAGTTTCCCCCTTTGGGCATATCAGTGAATCCACACCCAGCTCTCAACAGCCACATGGAACCCTGGATTAGCCCAATGAAATCTCAGTAAAATGATAAGAATGAGAGTGGGTTTCACATGTTACATTATGTTCTCCACTATCTATTCTTAAACTACAGCAGCCATGTCAAATTCAGTACTGTCCTTGTCTGTGGTTGGTACTGGCCCAGCTGGCTGCCACAGCAATATCTGTAGTTCATGGGCCCCATGTCTCTATTACTGGACCCTGGGGATAAAAGAATGCTACAGACACCTTGTATAGATCAGTAGAAATACTGAAGCATCTCACCCTAAGAGCATGCATACACGGGGATGTTAAATTGGATTCGTTTGTTTGCTCTGAGTGCACCAATTTGGTGCACTTAGATCTGGAAAAAGGGGTAAACAGTGAGATGGCAAAATTTGCAGACAATACAAAACTACTCAAGATAGTTAAGTCCCAGGCAGACTGCGAAGAACTACAAAAGGGTCTCTCAAAACTGGGTGGCTGGGCAACAAAATGGCAGAAGAAATTCAGTGTTGATAAATGCAAAGTAATGCACATTGGAAAAGATAATCCCAACTATATGTATAAAGTGGTGGGGTCTAAATTAGTTGTTACCACTCAAGAAAGAGATCATGGAGTCATTCTGGTTAGTTCTCTGAAAACATCCATTCAATGTGCAGCAACAATCAAAAAAGTTAACAGAATGTTGGGAATCATTAAGAAAGGGATAGATAATAAGACAGAAAATATCATATTGCCTCTGAATAAATCCATGATGCACCCATATTCTGAATACTGCGTGCAGATGTGGTCGTCCCATCTCAAAAAAGATATACTGGAATTGGGAAAGGTTGAGAAACGGGCAACAGAAATGATTAGGGGTATGGAACGGCTGCCATATGAGGAGAGATTAATAAGACTGGTACTTTTCAGCTTGGAAAAGAGACGACTAAGGAGGGATAGGATAGAGATCTATAAAATCATGACTGGTGTGGAGGAAGTAAATATGGAAGTGTTATTTACTCCTTCGCATAACACAAGAACTAGGGGTCACCAAATGACATTAATAGGCAGCAGGTTTAAAACAAAAGGAAGTATTTTTTCACACAACGCACAGTCAATCTGTGGAATTCCTTGCCAGAGATGTTGTGAAGGGCAAAACTATAACAGGGTTCAAAAAAGAACTAGATAAATTCATGGAGGATACGTCCATCAATGGCTATTAGCCAGGATGGGCAGGGATGGTGTCCCTAGCCTCTGTTTGCCAGAAGCTGGGAATGGGTGACGGGATGGATCACTTGATGATTACCTCTTCTGTTCGTTTCCTCTGGAGCACGTGGCATTGGCCACTGTTGGAAGACAGGATACTGGGCTAAATGGACCTTTGGTCTGACCCAGTATGGCTATTCTTATGTAAATTAACTGAGTGGCATTCACACTACTTTGTTATGCCACGCTGCTCTGTGCTACTCAATACTGCTATCAGAAAGTGCCACACCCAGCTGTGTGCTAGCATTTAAATGGGGATCTGGTTGAGATGACCATGGAGCAGTGAAGGTGCACAGACAGATCCATAGACAGGATGATCCAGGTGTGAAGCAGTGCACTGTGGGATGGCAGTGGGAGGATTGCCAGAAGCAGAATAGTTAAGGATTTGTCCACATGAACCTTAAAGCAAATAAACTCACTGCAATGAGGAGTTACTTCTCTTCCAAAGAGGATTAATTGCTGCCATCTAAGTTACTAAATAACTTGATTTTAAAAAGAAGTTGAGTGTGGGCACAAGACACTCTAATTCAAACAAACTAAAGTTAAGCTGATATAAGACCCCGTGTAGACAAGCCCTGAGATATCAAAAGACAGGTAGGGGTGGACCAGGCCAGCAATTGGACAGAAGTCTCTCAATGGAATTTGGTATCAAAGTGCTGCAGGAAATGGTGTTGGTGATTTGTATTGAAAGACTGAATGGGGCACAAGACTGAGAGTGGGAATACTGAGGTTCTGTTCCTGGCTTGCCAGTGACCTGTGTGATCTTTGGTAGGTCATGATATGTTTCTTCAGCTGCCTAATGGGTGATACTTGTTTACAGACCCTTTGCAATCCACTCTGAGATCTCTAAGAATTACTGTTCTACAGTGGTGATCATCAGCCTGAGTCAGTGTCCAAGCCTGGCTCTGAGAGGCGGCTGTGCTCCTTGAAGCGCCAAGTTTCTGACAAGTCTTAAGACCAAAGTCTTGGTTATTATGGTGCCTGTGGTACCATTTGCCAGAGCACTAGTAGAGCACCCTGGCCACATTCTATCTGAGCCGTTACAGTCTACTTCCCTTGATACCTTCTGCAGCTTCAAGCTGAGAAATGATTCTTCCGTTTCCTTAAACTGTTTTGTCATGTTGTTAGATAGCTGTCATGTTCCACCCCAGAGGTGGCTGCAATTTGGTGATATTTTCTTTGTTTTCTGCACAACCCGTGGGGATTCTTCAGCATGAAAGGTGCTTTAGAAGCTAGACTATCATCTGTGCAACTTTGGGCTTCTGTTTTTTTTTTTTTTTCCAGCTGCATATTAGCTTTTCTTACTGGAACTGCCAAGTTGACCCCATTGCCCAGCAGTGATAGCCCTACGCTGCCCTGTGGGTGACCTGGGTCATTGGATCTTGCACATATAGTCAAGATCTGGAAGCATAAGAATGATGGCCTTTCAGCTTCATCATCAGTTTCTCCTTGGAGAAGAGCCGCAAGTGCCCTGTGCCTTCATGAGGCAGTTGTGGAATGTACACGGGGGCGGGAGGGGAGTTTGGTCTGAACATAGAGGAAAAAGAGAGAGAAATGTTGACTGACACTAAAGGCAATGAAAGCTCAGCCCTGGGAAAACTAGAGCACCACTGCTCTGTCTCCAGACCAGGGCTGGACATAGCAGCTGCTCATGCTGCTGGGAAAGCTGCAGGCTGTGAGTGAAGTTAAAGGGGCAGTGAATGTGGAGTGTAGACACGGGAGCACTAAAACCACTCTTTCGGGGGTGCCTTCTGGAGCGTCTGGCATTTGCCAGTGCTGGATGACTGATCCCATCTGATAAATCCTCTAGTCTCTAACTCCACTTCTTGCTCTGTTACAGCCTCCTTTGTGCCTAACAACATTCCCATATTTCCTCTTTGCTGCCTAGCTTTCCCAGGTCTGGAATAGCTCTTTGTTGCCCCTCTTGAAGAGCCTCTACTGTCTGGGGCTGGAGAGGAATAAAAGGGAGCTGAGATCGGTGAAGCAGGAGGTACGCTGGCGGTTAAGACGCTTGAACTTCAGGCAGATTGCTTCCCTGGCAGAGTACATAGCAGCCAGCAAGCACACGGAGGATCAGAGTGAGCTGCTGAGCGACGTGGTGAAGCACCTGGAGCTGCGCTGGACGGAGATTGGGGACACCAGAGCTGTGGTGGCACTGATGATGAAGGTCGGGCACCTCTCGCAGACCCTGATGGACCGGCTGGAGGACAAGGTATAGGCAGCAGCTAGGACAAGCGTGAGTCTCCTGCAGGGTGGATTGATTTAAATAAATCCTTTTAAATCTCCCATTTGAATCATGATATAAATCAGCAAGCAGGTAGCCTTGATTTAAATCAGTAATTTTAATTGTGCTTTCCATTTGTACTTTCTAGTTATTTTCTTTGGCTAGTAATTATTGAAACATGTTGATTTGCAACTAAATACGGCCTCTACGTCAAATTTGGTGCTTCTTTTTGCTAACCAGGAGGATAAACTGTATCTATACACAGATATTGAACCAGTGATATAGCTTAACTTACATTTATTTAGATTCTTAATTTTTACATTTATTACAAGAGAATGATGAATGATGCATTTCTCACTTCCTAGATGATCAATTTTTTACTTGCAGTTTGTGTCAAGCTGTATTTGGATGGAAATTCACATTTAATTGCAAATGCACAAAAACAGAACTTTACATGTTTTATTTAAATAAAGTACCTTAAATGTGCTGGATGCATAAGGGAAAAAAGTTCAGCAAAATTAGGGCTGTCAAGTGATTAAAAAAATCTATTCACAAATAAGGGCTCGTAGGCATTTATACAGCACGTCAGGCATGCATGGCAGCATGTTCCCTCAAGGGCCTCCTGGGTCTTTTCTGATCTGGAATGTTTTCCCACCACCACCCCAAGAATGTTGTTGTTTTTTTTAAAGCAGTGATCCTGAATCTGACAAGCCAAACAACCCACATCTGGTCTGAGGTTAAGGAGAGAACTGTTGTGGTTTACTTTACACTTTACTGAAATGGCTCCATAGTGAGACTCTGTAAAGAGCCTGCCTCACCCCCAGGGCCAAGCTCCACTGAGATCTGAGCACAGAGTTGCAGAATCTGCTCATTGTGGGGGCACGCTGCCTTGAGACTCCCCATTTAAGTCATCACAGATGGGGAGAAAAGGAATGTTACCTTAGTTCTCTTTCCATTCCTTTCTCCTTCCAGTTCAGCCTGGTTCTGAATCAGATGGCTTGTGAATCACAGCTCTGCAGGCCTGTGCCCGTGGATTAGCTCATTGCTTACTAGATGTCCTTCAGGCATGTGATCTGAGCTGAGGAAACGCTCCCCAGATTGAAACCACCAGTGAGGTCTCTAAGTGGTTGTTTGACTGCAGCTATGTCAAATTCAGTACTCACCTTTTCCATGGTGAGTACTAGCCCAAAAAGCTGCCATAGAAACATCTGTAGTTCATGGGCCCCACGTCTCTCTCTTTCTGGATCCTGGGGATAAATATTTGCTGCAGACATTGGTACATGCTAATAAAAATACCACAGTTTAGACTGATTGGCTTGGGATTTTGCCAGGTAGCAAATTAAACACAGTGGGGTAAGGTTAGTAATAGGTGAGATGCCAAGGGAAACACCAGGAAATGGTGTTAATGATTCAGTAGGGGTTACTCTTTCCCCTCTGTCAGTACTCACCTTGCTGGTGCATTGGTTTAGAAGCTCAGATCCCATGGGGCTGAGCCCGACATAAACCCTTAATGTTAGAGCGCTGTAATCTTTTGGATGAAATGTAAACTGAGATGCTCAGAGTTTAAGGCCAAAAGGAACCGTTCGATCACCTAGTCTCCTCTCCTGCATAGGACAGGTCCTTTATTTTTTTAAAAAAGGCTCCAGAGGCAGTCCGAGTAACTACAGGCCCATAAGCCTAACCTCAGTACCAGGCAAATTGGTTGAAACTGTTCTAAAGAACAGAATTATCAGACACATAGATGAACACGATTTGTTGGAGAGGAGTCAAAATGGCTTTTGTAAAGGGCGAGGCATGATTTCCCATCTATTAGAATTGTTTGAGGGGGATCAACAAACATGGACAAGGGGATCCAATGGATATAGTTTACTTAGACTTTCAGAAAGCCTTTGACAAGGTCCCTCACAAAAGGCTCTTAAGCAAACTAAGTAGTCCTGGGGTAAGAGGGAAGGTCTTCTCATGGGTCACTAACTGGTTAAAAGACAGAAAACAAAGAGTAGGAATAAATGGTCAGTGTCTCCGAGGAATTAGCCAAGATGGTCAGGGATGCAACCCCATGCCGTGGGTGTCCCTAAGCCTGTGACTGCTAGATGCTGGGGCTGGGCAACGGGACAGATCATTAGATAATTGACTTGTTCTGTTCATTCCGTCTGAGGCATCTGGCATTGGCCACTGTCGGAAGAGAGGATACCAGGCTGAAGGGGCCATTCGTCTGATCCAGAATGGCCATTCTTATGTTCTTAAATTTCACCCAGTTACTCCTGTATTGAGCCCATACTGGCCACTTGTGGTTGTAATAGATCCCACAGTATTTTTTGCAATAGTATTCAATGTAGCACTGATATCCTGACCAAATTCAGTCAGAAGTAATTACGTCCTGCCTCCATTAATTCTCCCCTCTGGATACAATGGTTTTGACATCATTTCTTATACTGTTTATTACTGTGATCTGCTATGTTCTGCTCCAGCATTTCAGCGCTGGATGATCTTTGAGAGGGTATGTTTTGTAAGATACTTTGAAATGTGAGATATGTAAGCAGTTAATCGTGTAAATTGCTTTATCCCACCTTTACTCTCTGTGCTTAATGTCTGTTGGCAGGCTTTGGAATTAGCCGAGCAATTCACTGCTGAGGACATTCGGAAAGTGGCGTTGGTTTTAGCTCTCCAGAACCGGCGCTCTGTCCCCCTGCTCCGGGCCATTTCCTACCATCTGGTTCAGAAGCACTTTACCCTCAGCACTAGCGTTCTTGTGGACTTGGCCTTTGCATATGGTAAGTGAGTCCAGCCGTCCCCTGAACTACTCAGTCAAGTATCACACCAGCAGAGTCCAGTGCAGCACAGTCTTTGCATTGAACTAGGACTTCAGAGCATCAGTACCATGATGATGCAGTCCTGGCTGAGGAAGAGGAGGACCACCTTGAGTCCTAAGCTCATACATTCAAGTACAAATAACTTTACCCAGCGGGTTGAAATCTCTCTTGACCCTGCTTTGGAGAGTTAACTGTCGAGTTATTTGGTACCTCTAATACACACCCACAATGGAATTGATTTTCTCAGTTACAATGCAGACCTTACAGTGCCCTCAGCTTTTGCATTCTGTTCTATTTAGTTTCTTACCATGCTCATCAGCCTCATATCAAAGCACCTTCCAATAGTGCATTAAGTGTCACCATCCACATCTACCACGGACTTCTAGCAGCAAAGGCTTTCAAAGAAAACTACTTAAACCTGCACAGTTTGAAAGAGACCTTCTTTGAGCACACAGCAGAGTGGCAGAAATTCCCAAATTCTAATCCCAGCTCTGCAGCGGATTCCCTCTGTCACCAAAGGCAAGTCATTTAACCTATGTGCCTCAGTTTCCCCACCTGCAAAAGGTAGGTGTTACTACCTGCCTGTTTCAGCAAGCCAGAAGTGCTGTGGTTGTGGGATTGGCAATGAACTGGATTGCCCAGATGGAATTAGGCGTAAAGGGGTGATGTTACAAAATTATTTGATCTCTCTCCATCAGAGTATTAGTTGAGGAATATTTGTAAAGTGATACTATTTTATCTAGTGACTAATATACTACATAGTACAGTAGGTCTCTGCCTGTGCTCTTGGGTGTGGCGGGCCAATGTATTTCAGTCTTAACTCGGAGATATCTCTGTTTGCAAGCTACAGCATAGATCAGAGTTTTCTGATCCATCACAATAATGAACCTAGTCATAGCATGCTTAGGTATAAACAACATTAATTTGAGCAGAAAGTAACACACCCATTGGTATAATAATGGGTTTCTTAGTTCTCTGACCCCTCCTTGCTGGTTTCTGCAGACATTTTGCCTCTCATCCTCTGCAGGACATCACAAACACTGCTTTCTTGTTAGCAACAGTCCAGACAAATGGGCAGTGTATCCTCCTACCAGGTAGAACAGTGACATGAGCCCCTCTGTTAAACTGGCTGATTCCAGCTGAGCAGTCCACTTCACGTCTTGCACGTGACCAACTGGCTGAACTACGACTACCTAGATGGGGTGGTTATGCTCTAAAAAGCTACAGTAGAAATGGCATTCAGAGCATTCCCTGCTTCTCTCAGTGAGTCTAGACTAGATCATCTCTCCTGTAATTTGGGTGACGAACCACTGGAACAAACTACCAAGGGAAGTGGTGGAGCCGCTATCTCTTGATGTCTTCAGAGCTACATTGGATGCATTTCTGGAAGATGCTTTAGTCCAATACAAGTTACTGGGCTCAGTACAGGGGGAATGGGTTGAAATTCTCTGGCCTGTGTTATACTGGAGGTCAGACTGAGTGATTGATTAGCCCCTTCTGACCTTAACATCTATGAGGAATTGAACAATCTGTTGACTGCCAGCCCCAGGACTCCTATAGTCTTAGAGTCTTACTGAGCTCTTGCTGGTTCGTGCATCGCCACAGAAATTCTGCCATTAGAATGTATTGAGATAAAGGTTCTGTTGGCGTGAGCCAGAAGAGAGTCCTGCTCGCCCTCCCAGAGCTGCGGTGGTTCTGCAGCGATAACAAATGTAGCTTACGTACGACTCGAACTCCTGGAGCAGATCTGTTCAGTCATTAGGTACCAGTTGGCCACAGGTTTGTTACCCTGACCATAACTGAACTTAAGTTCTTTTCCAAACTTCTAAACTCGGCAGAATTCGGTAGTTCAGTATTACTCCCATGGACTTTCACAGGTTTTTCTTCTCCCCTCCCTGTCTTCTGGAGAGCTCTCCTGGCCCATCTGACACTGTTTCACTTCCCTTGGTATTGTCTGTTTCTGGGGATTTTTGCCCACAACACTCCTCACCTATGATGATGGTTCTTTAGTTCCCTGTTTTCTGTAGCATCCATCACCCTAAATCCTAATTTTGTTTTCGGATACAGCTTAGTATTAACTTCAAGCTTGTAGCGAATTTATTCCTCAGCCAAGACAAGCTCCTTTGTGTGTTGAAGAAAGTTATTCGGATTTAATGAAGATTTTAAAATAAGTACCATCCCTAGGTGTAGAGCTGCGGGGACATGCACCCAGTGGAATGGGAATATCTGGAGCTCTGCATTCTGAAATGGTGCACGTGGGTTTGTTTATACGATTAGGAAGGCAAATGAACATGCTAGCGCTTTGCTCTCAAATTATTTTCATTTTGCAGACACTTTAAGTACATTGACAACAGCCCTGGGGAAATAGAATATTATCTCCATTACGCAGTTGGTGCAACTGAGGCCCCAAAAGGTTAAGTGACATGCCAGAGAGGGAGTCAGAGAAAGCTGAGCTAGCAACTGCAAAGTTCCTGCCTCCTGGCCCTTGTCACTACACCTCTTCCCACTAGTACTTTGATTTGATTACGTCAACATCAGTGTAACGGTGCTGCTTGATCATTTCAAACACAAGGGCCCCATGCGCCTGTCTGGGGCTGTGTGTTTGACTTTCCCCTTGGAAGTTTCACCTGGTGGCTGGCTCAGCGTTAATGTGGATACCATGAGTACTCCTATGGGATTTAGGCTGCCCCTTGGTATTAGTTAATGAGCCTACAGTCAGGCTAGCATCAGGTGTGAAGCACTCTGCAGCCTTGTCAAATGCAGTGCTCTCTTCCTCAGTGATGGGTACTGACCCAAATAGCTGCCACAGAAGCACCTGTAGTTCATGCCATGTCTGTCTAGAGAGGGGATAAAAATCTTCCACAGGCACCCAGCACAGGCCAGCATCATTAGTCTGAATCCCTTCTCAGCACCGCCTGGTGATCGAGAGAGGCTGATGGGCTTGGGGCAGAGGCCTGGCCTGGTTCTCTGTAGTTGCAAGAGTATCGTTGTGGCTAAGATCTGATTTCGAGGTGGAGAGGGAACAGCATTCACCCAGAGCCTCTTCCTCTCCAGGAATACAGCTTGATGCTTTTGCTTGTCTCCCCCTGTGCCTTACCCCCCCCAGACGTCCCGCTCCCCCCTTGCACTGCTCCCACTGGTGCTTCGGAGCTCCCGGCTGACTCCTCTTAAGCAGGTGCTGATTTCTTCTGCCTCTTTAAGGAAAGCTGAATTTCCACCAGACCCAGGTCTTCCAGAAGATGGCATCAGACCTGCACGCCCGCGTGCCCGAGATGGCTCATGGTGACGTGGGGCGCTGCATCAAGTCCTTTGCTTACCTCAAGTGGCTCAACCTGCCCCTCTTTGAGGCCTTCGCTCAGGTGAGGAGACTTGAGTGGGGAAGGAAAGGGGGAAACAGCCATTGTTGGGCCCCTCTGCTTCAGTTTCCCAAGCTGTAAGATGGGGTAATGATGCTGAGATGTATTTGTAAAGTCTAAAAAGTCTAAACACTATGATACCAAGCTGATACCTTGCTCAGTGGTAGCACATACAGCTCTTTGACTTGGCTAAGTGCAAGACAGCATGTGTCAGTAAAAATGGCTTCAATGTCTCTTCTATGCTGGGGGTTACAGTATGGGGCACATCATAGCTGGCTTGCTGCAGATGGCTGCCTGGTGTGGTAGCAGCTTACGCTGAGAGGGGATCATTGAGGGGAGCCCCGGACTGCTTGGCAACTAATCCCAGCTCATCCCCGACTATCCTGTCTGTGCTTCCGTTTCTCATCGGGCAGCTGGGGTATTCTGCCTATCTCAGTTTATACTTACACACCCATATCTTTGTGCTCCTTGAATATAGTGCTGGATACTAATACAAAATCCTTAACAGGTCCATAGGGGCCATTTGGCTTATTTCCGCCCTGTGTCATCGGGGCAGCGCTGTCCGTGGGTTGGATTTTGTAAGCGTCAGTGTTTGCTTTGGAGCAGTTCGGGTCTACACTTATGCTTTCCCTCTCTGGTTTCCAGTACACCTTGGACAATGCTGACAGATTCACCATGCTGCAGCTGTGGAACGTCATCCTGTCTTTCGCCCGCCTGAACTTCCAGCCCAGCAGAAGCGAGAACTACTTTAACATGGTAACGTTCCTTGCCCATCCCGTCCCCCGTCATGCCCTCGGGCTACATCAGAACCAAAGCGAGGTCTGCCAAGGCTGCAGATCTCCTGAAGACATCTGAGCTTGCAGACTTAGGGGTGTCCAGAATATCTCCAGCTCTGACTTCTGTAGGAAAAGGACAGCCATGCCATAGCCCCGCAGTTACACACCCATCTCCCAGAACACATGCATGATCTACAGTCTGTTCAAACCTGGGGGGCACCGCAGCTCATCTCGAGTAAGTGCTCATGTTTGCTCAGTGAAGTCCTTGGATTTGAGCTCTTGAGAACAGGAAGCAGGGCATCCCAGCAGGGCCCCGGCACTCGCTCCATCCTGCTGCATGTGGCAAAGTGCCAGGCTCAGTGTTTTCAGTCAAGCATTGACTTGGAGGCCCTACACTATGGATGATGTGATAGGGTAAAACAATTATCAGGAAAGGGTTATGGGCAAACCTGCCTGTCAGGACTGGGCCGGGGATTTAAAGGAAGGGTGTGTCTGGGGACTGAGAGAGGCAAGGAAAAGCCCCCCCCAGAAAGACTCCCCCTTCCCTTAAATTGCCTGCTGAGACATGACAGGCAGGTAGGCCGTAACCCTCTCCTGGCTATGTCATCCTGACACAGGTGGCTGGGAAGGAGAATGGCTCTCCTTGCTGCCTGTACTGGTGACCAGTGTATGTAATGCACCCAGAGACAATAGGCATATAATCACTTAATGCAATGGGGCTATGACAGCCCTCCAGAGGGGCACATCTGGGTTGGGGGGACTGGAGCTTTTAGACCAGGCCTCAGTGCCTGTGCACTCACCTGCCGGTCTCTGGCATGCCGTGCTTTGCCTGTTATGCCTGCTTGTGCCCTTCAGAGCTGGGGCAGCCGCGCACCTCAAGCCAGGCAGCGAGGGCAGCACGGTGCTCGCAATTCATTTGCTAGGTAGGCATGGATGATCATAGTAGCATTCTGAGCAAGAGCTAATCTAGCCCAGCTCTCTGGCTAATCTAGCCCAGAGCTAATCTAACCCAGCTCTCTGGCTAATCTAGCCCATCTCCCAGGTGCACCATGAGAGCTGGTTAGATGCAGGCAGAAGTATAGATTTTAGGCAACGTGTTCTCTACCTGTTCACACAGAGCAGGCAGGAGCTCAGCTACCTCATAGTCCCATCACCTCTGCAGCAACCGGCCTGATGTGTAGTTCCTCATCCCAGAGGGTGCAGAGCTGAGTTGGCTCTGCTGGGGCTTGAGCCAGAGGCTTCAGTGCATCTTGGCCTTTCTGACCTGATGCTTAGTTCATTAAGCCACCCTGTAGCAAAGCTGCTGCCTCAACACAGCCCCTCCTGGCTGGATGTGGCATTGCAGCACCGTCACCTCAGTTTCCCCCACTGTCCTTTGGCCTGCTCTGTACCATCTGCTGAGCTGTCAGATACCAAAGTTTCAGAGTAGCAGCCGTGTTAGTCTGTATTCGCAAAAAGAAAAGGAGTACTTGTGGCACCTTAGAGACTAACCAATTTATTTGAGCATGAGCTTTCGTGAGCTACAGCTCACTTCATCGGATGCATACCAAAGTGACCAGCTCCCTGGAGCCAAAGTGCAGGGATGGTCTGAGGTCCGTAGTTCCAGGAGTCCTCCTCTGGTCTGTTCAACTCCCCACTTCCATATTCACTTACCAGCCTCTGGGGCCTCTGTCTGGTCTCCATGGGGCCACTCATCCTTATGGGGTCTCTCTCCAGGGCAAGGGGGAGGCACAGTGGCTGGGCAGTGCCTGGGGCACCTTGCCTTGCCGCCCCATGCCTGTTGTATGCATTCATCGAGGGCCCTGGTCTGCAGGGTTGTCACAGACACCAGAATTAGAAGCTCTCTCTAAAGGGGGGGTTTGTTAAGCCATAAACTACCAACTTTGGCTTATTAAAAATATGTTAAGGTCTGTTATAAAGAGGATGCTGACCACCAAAGGCAGGAAAAGAGGTAAATGGGCTTAATCTGCAGCAAGGCAGATACTTTCTAGCTCTAAAGGTACTTCAGCTCTGGACCAGGTTTCCAAGAGAGGTTGTGGAATCCCTGTCACTAGAGGTTTTGAGAACAGGCTGGACAAACGCTTGTCAAGGGTGGTCTAGGTTTATTTGGTCCTGCCTCAGTGCAGAGGGCTGGACTAGACAACCTCTCGAGGCCCCTTCCAGCCCCACATTTCTGTGAGTCCATGAAAGCCTCTGCCTACAAATCCTCTGTATAATGGTAAGAGGCCCTGCAGCGGTGAAGCTGCCCAGCTGCTTGCTGCGGACCCAGAGGGACATCCTGCCAGCACACACTGATCCAGGTGTTCTCAGGATGATAATGACGCTTGGCATCCCACTGCGGTCAGGGAGGGCATGCAAGGCTTCTCATCCCGTTCATTCCTGGGCAAAGGCCGTGTTCTTTACACGTGTGGCTTTGAAGCAATCCCACAGCCCTCGCTGCTCTCTGGCCCACGAAAAACGCAGTGATCCGGTTGTTAGTGAGTTCTTGGCCCTTCAGAGAGCAGCAAGCGTACAGTGAGCACGGTGTGTGCTGCCGCTGTAGTAGCAACCCTGCAATAACAAACCCTAGAGAGAACGTACCGTTCAGAGAGAGTCTTGCTGGGCAACCCACTTTCACATTTCCGAAGAACCAAAATGAGAAAAATCCCTTGACTGCAAATACCCCCTCTGCTGGGAGAAGCGTTTCTCTAGCTAAGATGTCTCACACTAGGTGTGCTCAGGCCAAGCCACCCAGGTATCGGTCCAGTGGCCTCTGAATTCCTAGCAGAGCTAGGAAGACCCAGCCCAGGAAACCCATCTGACAGCTTGTGACTTTCCTTCCCCAGGTCCATGAGAAGCTTGGTGACCAGCTGGACAGTCTGGACCCGCACCTGCTGACAGATCTGGTGTGGTCACTGTGCGTGCTGCAACAGGCAAAGACTCCCTACCTGCAAAGGGTGCTGGCCCCACAGTTGTATAGCCAGCTTCTGGGTAAATGTAGATGTAGCAAGGACTTGGGATGTGCCTGTATCTGCCAGTGGAGATGGAGAGAGCGGGAGCCTTTTAAGACCATGGGGAACCTGACAGCTCAAGGGATTGGGAATGGGAGTATTGCGCCTTTGTCCTCCAGGTTGTCAGTTCCTGTCTGGCCCAGGTGACGGTCGGTCGTTGCCTATCCCATGATGGGTGAGATGAATGTAGTCTCAGTTCCATTGCCGACAGATGTCATGTCACAAATCCACCACCAGGTGGCCCTGTTGTAACAGTTGCAGCAGAGAGGTGAAGGATTGAATGAGTGATGGTATCAGTCTGTCCAGGCCCCGGGTGAGGCACGCAGGCTGGGCCACGTATGGGGAGCTGGCCTCGCTGCTGTCTGTTATAACCCCCAGGACAGTCCTGAAGTGGCTGGAAGTGGGAAGCACAGCAATAATTCAGCAGCCAGGCCGTGGGGCATGGGGGCTGTGGCTAACCCAGCAGCACTAGCTCCCAGTCTCTGCTGGGCATTCGCGTTTGGGTTTGTGGGTGTGATGGAGAGGGCCCCGGATGGAAGTGAGTGTAATGCTCATGAAAATGAAGTGCCAATAGCATTGACTTGAGTGTGTCCTCCCCCACAGTGTTCTTCCAGAGGGCATCCCTGCTCATCTACCGCCCTGAGCTACTCCAGTCCTGGCCCCACATAGCCCTTCTGATGCACTTTAACTGCCCCCCTTTGCTCTCCCAGCCCTGGGCACGCTGGCGCTGTGTATTTCTTTATGTGGGTAACTCTTCACCAAGGAGTGGTTTGATGCCACCAGCCTTGGATTTTTGATTTGTCCTGGAAGCTGGAGTCTGAGCACAGCTCTGTAATGTGAAAAGGCTAGTTTGCTGCTCTGTTCCTCACTCACCCACCCATTCCTGCTGAATTCTAAAGTCTGGGAAGTGCGTATGTGAACAGCAGCTGTCAGGTCCACCCAAGAACTCTGCAGCTTCCCCTTCCCCCTCCCCCTGCAGCCATGTCAAATTCAGTACTTGTCTTCTCCCTGGTGGGTACTGGCCCATCCAGCTGCCACAGCAACACCTGTAGTTCATGGGCCCCACGTCCCACTCATGGACCCTGGGGATAAAACCGTGCTACAGACACCCAGCCTCTGTGAGGTTTGCAAAGCTGCTCTAGTGGGCAGGGAATGAGATTTGTTCTGCCAGCTCAGCAATCTGAAAGGCCGTGAGCCCTTCTCAGCATGAGTATACCACAGAGGGGGTTGGCAACGGCCTCTGGTTAGAACAGCCACTTCCGGAGTCTGCCACAGGGGGCATCTGTCTAGCCGAGTGACATCCTTTGGGTGGTGCTGCCCGTGGGGGTTCCCGTGTGGTGCTGGCTCTGCTGTTAGTGATGACGTGAAACACTGGGCACGCTGCTTCCTGGAGTGACTATGGCCGGGTACGCTTGGGTCTGTGTGCTCACGTCTCTGTAGCACAGAGCTTCTCCTGACGTGGAGACCCACGGGGTAGTGATAACGCTTGTTCCATGCCAGTGCCACTGAATCGTAGCTGGGCACAGGGATCTTACCCCACACACCTCAAGGACCCTGTGCTGGGCAGAGCGCATGTCCCTTCCCCGTGCACCTGGGCGTTCTCCCTCAAAGCCCGCCTCACAGGCTTGGTGCTGCCAAAGCTGCAACTGCCCAGTCCCTGGAGATCAGGCGCTAGATGCAGCAGGGGGTAGGTGCCCCCCTCAAGGTACTGAGCATGCATTGCAATCAGTGGGAGGTTGTTCAGCACCTAGGTCTAATGGGACATAGCGTTGGATGGGACCTGCTGGGTCACTGAGTGCAGTCCCTGCTGTCATGGGCAAGCCCCAGCGTATAATCCCACTCGTCACTGTGGACCCTGCAGGACCAGGTCCTGAGTGGCAGATGTGGGGCTAGAGCCCACAAGCCCCGAGTCCTGCTATGAAGTGGACTGAGTTGAACTTTTAGGAGATCTGAGTGGCTGAGCCCTCGGTCCAGGCCCCTCCCTTGGGCCAGGTCTTCATTGCTGCCCTTCTTACCCAACAGCCGACCAGACGCCCAGAGGACAGAACTACAGGCTCAAACTGATGCATATCAATGCTGCTGCCAGGCTGGAGTGCCCGGGCTACCAAGGGCCCTTCCTTCCACCAGAGGCCCTGAGTGCCACGGAGCCAACCAGGGACACGAAGGCCTCTCCGCTACAGAGCAGCCTGCAGGAGGTGCTGAACAGGGTGGCCAAAGACGAGGTTAACAGGCGGTTCAGCGTGCACACCATTTATGGCTGGCAGCTTGGTGAGTGTGTTCTTGGGGACCTGAGCCCAGGGCTGCAGTGACTTCAATGTGAATGAACTGGGGAGCTCCTGCGTTGTCCAGAGAGCACATGGCGTGTAAACTCCTCCCTCCTGACATTCACCCACTTGCGTGGCAGTCCTGATGCAGCCCTCCTGTTCACCCACTGATCCATCACCTGGCTCCCACCACAGCTGTGCCAGGGCACCTCCCTCCTGACGTGTGCATCAGTCTGAGGTGCCTCCTCGCCCTGCCAGTGCACCTCCCTCCTGACCCCTCTGCTATTCCAGTCCTGAGCAGAGACAGCTCATGGAGCCAGATGGTTTTGGCTTTGTGAACCCCGTGCACCTGACCTTTCTACCCCCTGGCTCCAGGGGTGACAGGCTCTGTCCTGCCGTGCTCCCCAGCTCCAGGGCTCTGGATCACTGGTGGTTAGTTAGCACAGGGTGGAACACACTGTTTCTCAGACATATGCCTGACTGTCTCAGGGAAGCGACAAGGCAGATGGAAAATTGTCTCCCCTCTGGGTTGGCTAGACCAGTCCCTATGTCCCAGCCTGCAGAGCTGCCAGGCAGACCTCGGGGAGGAAACGCCCTGTCCTCCCGTACCATTGTGTGAACAGCAGCTGTCAGGTCCACCCAAGAACTCTGCAGCTCCCCCTCCCCCTGCAGCCATGTCAAATTCAGTACTTGTCTTCTCCGTGGTGGGTACTGGCCCAGCTGGCTGCCACAGCAAGACCTGTAGTTCATGGGCCCCACGCCCCTCTAATTGGACCCTGGGGATAAAAACATGCTACAGACACCCGCCATGAGCTAGGAGAGGTGGCTGCTGTGTGTGACTGCAGCGCCCCACCATCCACACAGAGCATAAGACACAGGGGAATGGCCCTGCTGGACCCACTGCCATTGGCTAGCAAATCAGAGCCAAAATGCAGCTCTGTCCAGGGGGTAGGTTGGTAGCAGGGCAGGTGCTCGATGGCGGGCACTACCCCGACTGGCCAGTTAGTGTCACCCTCTCACGGGTGAGCCGGTGGGCCTAGGCAAGTCTTTGTGCATCATCAGATCTCCCTGGGGATGTGGCCCAGTAGAACAACTGATGTTAATCAGGAGCCAGCCAGGCCTCAGGAGTCCCTGTGGTTTTTCCCCTCTCTCCTGTGTAGATGCCGAGATGATGCTGAACAGCGACAACCAGCCTCTCCCCATAAAGGACTTTGCTGCCCCCTACCTGCTCCAGTCAGAAGGGACAAAACCCCCACCCCGCGGCACCAGGAGGTGAGTGCCTAGCCACACCAGAGATCAGGCCCTCCTGCGCTATGTAGGCCAGAATGAAGGGTCTAAGTCTGCCCCAGCCCTGTGGGAGTGAGGGGAGGAAGGCTGCCATGTGTGTAAGTGCTCAGGATGAGGTGAGATGTTTCTGCACTTGCAGTAGTGAAAGCAGAACAGGTGCATTAACTCCCTGGCAGCCAGGCCTGGCAGCTCATGGCACAGACCCGCTGCCAGCAATGCCACGGCTGCATCATGACCGCTGAAACTCGGGCAAAGGAAGATGGGCGCTGTGAGCAGACTCTGGGGAATGGTAACCTCAAGCTACCTAGCTCCTGAGAGTCCCCTCCCTACCTCTCCCACCTCCCTAGAAGTCCCCACAGACACACAGGATACAAGCTGATCGGGATAACCAGCATCTTCATCTAAAAGTTCCCTTAGCCAGCCACTGGGAAAGAAGTTCAGCTGGGGATCATGGGGGGACCCATACCCCTTTCCCCTGCTCAGGCTGGAATGAGTGAGCCCCCAGCTCATGTCCACACTCAGCCCAAGCAGCTGTGAGTAGAACCACTAGTTAGGGAAGGGGGAGGGGGTGTATGGGAAGATGCTGATGCTAATTGGGCAGTGCAGGCTCCCTAGCCAGCAAGGCCCCTTTCTTTCTCCTTATTAACCTGCTTGGGCCTTCAAGGTTTAGCGCCCCATTGCTCGGCAACGGCATGGATGCTGAGACTGAAACCTACGAAGCACTACTCCAGTCAGTAGTGTCTGGCTCGATCTCGGTCTAGTGCCGGGTGGAGCAGTGTCCACATCAATCTGCCACTGTAACTGGCCCCTCATCAGAGGCCGTGGGGACTAAACTGCCCTCTCACATTGTTGCTGGACTTATTCTGTGGTTAAATTGTTCTAGCATCTTTCCCCAGCATTCATATTCACACACACACACCAAACAAATCGCAGGGCTGAGTAATCTCCTGGGCATAGTACTTGTGCCTATAAATGCTCAGACAGGGGCCCTCTGATCTCTTGCCTCAGGACCTGAACTAATCTCCCGGCCCCTGGCCCCTGGCATTGCTGCTCCTGACCCCAAACGTGCAGCCCTGCACACCTGAACAGGCTGCGACGCTCCTGTTACTGTCCTCTGAAGCATTAGATATTGGTGACTGCTGCATGCAGGATAATGGACGCCAGTCAGTGGGCCTGGGGTCTGATCCAGCATGCCAGCGCTCGTGCCCTGTCCGATCCAGAGCAGGCAGCAGTCGCAGCTGGGTAGAGTGGCTCCTCGTAGCATTGCAAAGTGCTCAGAGCCAGCACTCTGCAGAGTGGCAGCTGCTCAGAGCCAGCAAAGCGTCCTGCCTGCAGAGCCCAGGGTACACAGCGCTCTCGATTGTGATAGGTTTGAGTGTGCGCCTTCTCCTGAGTCATTCTGCCCCTTCCCTCTGTGTGCGTCTCCCTCACAGGATCGCTTTCCTGAGGTGGGAGTTCCCAAACTTCAGCAGCAGAAGCAAGGACCTGCTGGGCCGCTTCGCCATGGCCCGACGACACTTGCAAGCCGCTGGGTTCTTGATCGTGGATGTGAGTAGCCAGTGAGGGCCACGGCCTTCTCCCCCTGCTCCCAATACTAGAATGAATTGGGGCTCGACCTCCGTTACCCGACAGCTGACGAACAGCACAGCATGCACCTTAGTGGTGTAAGGTAGCCCAATAAACATGGCCAGGAGCCCTTCCAGTCTCCCTCTCCCCTTGGGAGGAATGTGGCCTCGCTCAGTGATCCAAATTCATTGCATGAGTTACCTGAAAGGCAGCAGCCAAAACCATCACTGGGACTGAGGGACTGATCTGAAAGGGGACTATGAGCTGGATACAGAAGAGACCTGGCCTCAGAGCTGACTACGGGGACAAAGGTTTGCAGAATGAGCATGGCGGGGGCGGGATTATTTAGGTTGGTGCAGGAGAGGGGGTCGGTCTAATGCGATGAGATGAGATGAAGGAGAGAACTTCCTGCCAGGGAGAGCTGGGGACTACTTTTCCCAGACAAACAGGGAGGAGCCGCAAACTGGAGTTGCCAGAGCCCAGTGACTGGGCTGTAGGGAGTCGTCCCGCACATGGTGACTAAGGAAGGGGCCTAGTGGGTCTCTTCCTGTAACTGATATTAAAGTGGTCCCAGATCAGCAGTAGGGGCTGACATCCAAAGGAGAGCAGCCCTGTTGGTTGTCTCTTCTGCATCTCTAGGGATATGTGACCGTCCCTAGCTCAGTCTGACGCTTTGCCAAGGTGATTGGCCAGGTTTTTTTCAAATGTCCAATTTAAGGGGCCTTTTCCCAGGAAGTGCTGAGCACTCGCCCTTGAAGAATGAAGTCCCTGCAGGGAGTCTCCAGTTGGGCACCCAAAAATCACCGTCGCTTGAAAGTTACCCCCCACCCCCACTTCCAATGGTCGTGGATCTTGGGGACCCCCTGTTCTGAGCAGGTTCAAGGAGGTGCTTTGGCTCAGCTTGGGGGCCAGTTGTTAAAGGGTCTTGCATTGTGACGAGAAGACTCTGCTGTGCAGGTCCAGCGTGCGTCTTAGCTGCTGTGTGTTCTGCAGCTGCTGTTGGTTTGAAGACACTTTAATAGCCATAATCAAGGGCTGCCTCTGGCCCCAGCAGCTGGGACTCCCGTACATTTCAGTGTGGCGAGAGAGTACGGAGGAGGGGCAGAGCTCTGAGCATACAGCCTAAGCATAGCCTGTCAAGGCAACCAGAGGGATGGGTGGGGCACCCAGTGTTGTCTCCGTCCCTGCGTGTCCAGAGAGATGGTCTGTAGGTCACCTGGGCTCAAACCCCCTGGGATCAGCAAACAATCCTCTCCTGACCACCCACTGATCTAGACCCCAAAGATGGGGGAGTTGGGGGGATGACAGTGAAGTGAAATGTCAGCCCTGCCTCTTCCTGCCCATTGATCCATCCGGCAGGAGGCCTGCCTGCGGACCAGTCATTCATTATTTCACGTCCTGTGGGTAATAGCTCAGGCTTGTACTGAAGGAAGGTGGTTGGTAGCACCCCTCTCTGGAGAGGCAGGTGTAAATGTCCCAGCAAAGAGGTTGGAAGCAGAGGGGCGACACTGTATGCCATGTTCGAATGAGGCTGAATGCTGGGGCGTTGCCTTTTTAACTCTGGCCAGCAGAGGTTGCTGGGCATCACCTATGGGCCTGTGCGTGAGGAAGCTATTAGGGGATTTGTTTATTGATTGGGCACAGCAGAGGTGCCAGGTGCCGTAGAAATGGGGTCCTGGTCCTTGTCTAGAAAATCTAGTCTATAAACCGCACTTAATGAGAGCCCATCAAAGTATCTGGCCATTGATCAGCCTTGTCTGGGAGCCAGAAACGCCAAGGATCTAACCCTGGATCTGACCTTCTCTCCCTCGGTGCTGCTGGGCGAGTCGCTGGCTCTCTGCTTTGGACCTTGTTTCCACGGGCGTTTTCAGCCTCCCGTGCAACTGCACTACTAATGCAAAGCCCTAGTGCAGACACACCATGCGGCTGTCAGCCATGGCCTGATCCAGGACGCTGCATCTGCTCAAGGGGCCTGTGCCTCTTACCCACAATGGTGGCTGATAACCCCCGGGAATCAGTGGGACTGGTCCTGGCTCCCTGGGCTGTTGTGTGACTTAGCTAGCGCGGGGTTGACCATCCTCCAGTGCTATCTCAATACAAGGTGTTACTGTTTCTGTGGACCAGACATTAGCCTGTTCCCTCTTTCTCTGCAGATTCATTCCTGCCCAACACCTCCTCTCCTTTCCCCCTTCCTCGCATTTGTCAAAGCTCCCCAGTTTCTAGGCACTGCATCAGCACCTGCATTCGGTGCAACGCTTACGCTAAGTATCTGAGGAGCAAGACGACGCTCACAACGGAACTCCCCCTCTAGCTATTTCTCCACAGCCTGTCCTGTTCTCTTCGCCCTGCCCACTTGCTGTCACTGTGGGTCCTTGGAGGGCTTTCCAGCTCCTTGCAGCTTCTGGCTCCCCTGAGCTATATATAGAGGGGGAATCCTACCAAGCTGTAATGATTTCTCCTGGTGTAAATGACTAGATCTCTTTCCCAGGGACGGCTCTAGTCCCACACTTCCAGTGCAGCTGGAGGGAAAGCTGCTGATCCAAAGGCAGAGACGATAGGATTCTGTTTTTTCAGTACCTTTCTATCTAGGTGCCTGTCTGGCCCCTGTGTGCCGGTTCTCCTCAGTCATTCTTTATTCTCTCATCCCCCGGGGGGCAGCAAAGCATCATCCCGCATCTTAGAGAGACTGTGATTTAAGGCCAGAAGGAACCATACTGATCGGAGTCTGAGCTGCTGCAGGACCCAGGCCAGGGAGTCTCGCCCCAGTGGGCATCTGAGGCACATGGACTAAGGGACTTGCCCAGGGCTCTCAAAAAGTCTGTGGCAGAACCAGGAACTGGAGTCCCAGCCCAGTGCCTTTTCCCACCACTGCTCCATGGACCGCAATCCGCAGCCCACACTTGAGAAAGCAGTAGGCTCTGCGGAAGCCTGCGCTCTGAGGCTTGTTGGTAACTGCAGCGACGTTGGCTCAGGAAAGCAAGGCGCGGAGCTCCCCTCGTCCACCCTCCCTGGGCCCGCCAGCCACCTTCACCTGTTACTAAAGCCAGCTGAGTAGACCGTATCCCAGAGTAAGCAAGTGCACAGTCGGCTTCCTTCCAGTTTGTGGCCGATATCGACAGCCTGAGGCAGGACCTGATCTGAAACTAGTGCCAGAATTCCCACTGCCTCTTGCGGTGCTGCCTTGGGGCCCTGGCTTCCTTGTGGGATCTATAGACCAGTGACTTACATTCTGCCTAGTGTGGGTCTTCCCCGCCTGGCCCAGCTGCCTTCTCCATGGGCTACACATTGCACCCTCTCCACACGGCTGCAAGCTTAAGTATCCCTTGTTGCCAAGCATCTCCTTATTCCTCATTTCTAAATCAGTGCTTTGTCTGCCTTCCACGCCCTGGTAGTGGGAAGTGATAATAAAGTGGGTGGGTGAAGAGAAGGAACTAGACCATTAGCATTTGAAATGCTGTGTGTCCAATAAAAAATAATCAGAAGCTAAACCTGTGCTCATTAAAGCTCCTCTGATTCTTCCTGGAGAGTCAGCATCTTAGCTCCTCTGCTTTAGATAGTTGCCTCTCTGATGTTAATTTGGGTGGGGTGTTGTATTCATCGCTACTAGCTTTGTACTGTTGCTGTGCTCCATTGAATAGCGGCTGTGCTCCACCCCAGAAGTGGCTGCAGTGAGTTTGCCTATCCATTTAATAATAATAGTTGGTATTTGGTTGTAGCACTTCGTGCCTCTAAAGCACTGAAGATTTATAAAGGCCTCCTGCAAGTTACCGTTCATACAAACTACTTCAGAGCCTTGAATAGACACAACCTTCAAACATCCGTGTAAGACGCTGCCCCCACCTGGCTTGGAGAGGTATATGAAAGGCTCCAGTGTGTCTGATTTGGCGGAGGCTGGCAGCTTTTTAATGTGCATCAGAGCCACTGGCAACCCCAGAGGCCCTGCTACCCAAGTACTCCGTTAATAATAGCGGGCGGCCAGCTGCCAGCAACACTGGTGGAGCTGCCAGTGAACTGCCTGCTTGTTCTGCACGCTTCCCAAGCTGCTCTTCCACCTTTGTGGCGTGGACACTCCCCCCCTCCCCCCCCCAGCAGTAGGCGATGCGCCCATGCTACAATGAACAGTAGCATAGTACCTACACAGGGCTAGCCAGGAAATGTCACTTTCCTGCAGCCCTGTCAAATTCAGTACTCGCCTCTGTCCTGGTGGGTACCGACCCAGTCAGCTGCCACAGCAACATCTGTAGTTCTTGGGCCCCACATCTCTATCACTGTGTGCTGGGAATAAAAACACACTACAGCCACCCAGTGCGGGCTAGGAGACCGTACTGATCTTGCTTTGAAATAAGGAAATGTTCCTTCAGCTGCCAGAATGGCGGAGGACTGCGTCACATGGCAGCTGTGACGGCTGCGTGGTGGCCTGCATGAAAGGAGATTGGGTGTCTAAGCCCCTTTCCGAGCAAACCCACGGCTGCGTTGTAGAAACTCCCCGCGACAGCAGCTCCCTCGGTGGCGGTCTTGGCAGAAGGGCCAAGGACTGCCTGCAGGCTGCTCCCTGATGGCTGGCGCAGAGCGGAGCGGCTCCCGGCTCCCAGCGCAGTGCATTCTCCGCATATGCACCAGGGTTCCAGCGTCTCCGTCCACAACTACCCTTATTTATTTCTAAGCATTTTTAAAAGCATGTGCTGAGCTAACTGTGTTGCAGTCACGGGGCATGACTTTAGCTGGTGCGGCTGCCACCCATTGGAGGGGTGAGATGTGGGGTCACTAGTCCTCCGTGCACCGTCTAGTTGCATGACTGCTTTTGAGATAGGAGATCTTGCAGAGCTGCGGGGTGCTGAGCGCTCTAGATACTGTCCGCCGTTAGCCCAGGCCAGCCACACACAAGCTGGGTCCCATCGGGCATTTTGCAGTGAGGTGGCCAGAGAGCTCTCCCTCCCTGGAGTGGGCTGGAGACGCCGGCTGATTGTAACTGCCTCTCCAGGCAGGTTAGGTTCTGCTGGAGTCTCATGCTGAGACTCTCCAGGGCTGTATCTTTGCTCCACGTGGTTCTTGAGGCAGCTAGGGAGAGGGAATCTGTTTTCAAGCTGAGGCTGCCTCCTGTAGCACGCACGCACACACACTCCCCCTCCCGCCCCGCCCCCGTGGTCTGTGCTAATACCACGCTCCCGGAGGAGAGCCAGGCAGTCTCATGCCAGTGGGATTGGGCATGATGGAAGTGTTGTCCAAAGGGTCGCTCTGCGTCCCCGGCAGGCTTGGGGCTGTGATCCCTTAGACACCTCACCGCAGGGACCACCTCTCTTTTGGGGGCTGGTCAATATCACCTGGCTGATTGCTGATCACTCCTGCCTCTCTCCACCGGGGCCAAGCAAGCTGGCTCCACAGCACTGCCCAGCCCCAAGAGAGATCAGCACAGCCACCCCATTGTCAGTCCTGACCCCACTCCCTGCCCTCTTCTGCTGCAGGTTCCCTACTATGAGTTTCTGGAGCTGAAATCGGAGTGGCAGAAGGAAGCCTACCTCAAGGACAAAATGAACAAAGCCATGGGGGCAGAGATGGCTAAATGAACCCCGAACCTGACGACGGACGGACTCTAGTCTTTGCATCCAGCGTGAGACAGAGAGAGGATTGCCTCAATCGACTGGAGTGCAGCTGCTGTGAATGGGCCTTGTGCTCCCCGGGGGTGGGGAGGAGGAAGGCAGAGGTGTGGGTAGCGTTGTGTATATAAATATGTATTGGAATAAATTCCCTCTTGTACAGGCCAACTTGCATGGGGCACCGCTGCCCCACTGCACATTCACCAGTGAGGGGGGCCCGTGTAACAGCCTGCATGCCCGGCTAGCCCTCGGGTTGCTCCCCGTGCATGCAGTGTGCTCACCAAGGCTGGTGTGGGTGCTCGTCCCTGGCAGGACGAGGTGAACGGGGCTGGTGTCAGCAGAGGCCAGGGGGAGGGGCATGTGGACATTGAAGAGCTCCTCTCTTTACCTTCTGCCTGGAAGCTTGTTTGTTTGTTCCTGTTCGGCTGGCTGGAGGAGGCTGCCCGGAACTATCTGCCCTCTCAGCGCTGTCTGGCGACGGTGCAGAATGGAAGCAGAAGCTGCTTGTGGCCTGAGAGCAGTTCCACTGGTAGCTTCCTTCTACAGCTGGGCTTTCTCCCTTGCTTCTCTCCAGTGTGGGAGGGTTTGGGGGAAGGGGAGGGAACATGAGGTCCTACGCAGGCTCTCAGAAGAAGTGAATTTACCTCCTGGGCTGCTGTTAGTGGCTTATCCCAGACACTGAATATATTACAAGGAGACCTAGAAGCCCCTGGCTGGATTGGAGCCCTACAGCTCTATAGCACTTTTCATGTTACAATCTCACAGCTTTATGTACATTAACTGAGCCTCATCTCTCTGAGGTAAACTGCAGAGCAGTGAAGTGACTTGCCATGGGTCACAGCAAGTCATGGGCAGGAGCTAGGATTAGAACCCAGGATTCCTAGCCCATTAGCTGCTCTAGTTGCTAACCAGTGCTCTCCTCCTCCTGCTCACGAGCAGGGGAAGGCCCTGAAGATCATGAACTGAGCAGGGCAGGCTTCCAGGTGGTATTTTCTCTCCCTGGAATCTCTTTTCAGCCAAGACTGTGGAATCAGGCTGACTTGGGTCATCTTAACACAGCTGGGACAAGGTCTCTACCTACCGCAGCAGCAGCAGCCATGTGTTTGTGAGCATTGCGGCCGGGATAGAGCTATCTACGCTCGGCGTCCGCATGGCCTAACCCAGTCCACCAAAGGGGAGAGAGGTGTTCTTCTCATCAATCTGAGGGTCAGTAGCTTTCACTGAACCAGTGTGCCTCAGAAGAATCAGTGTGCCTTTGATAACGCCTGCAGGAATGTGTATCGTGGGCTGGCAGATCTCATGCACTGAGCAGGGTCTGGGCTCGTTATTAGTGGGAGATCAGACCTCTAAGGAGGATCCTTGCTTGTTTCCAGCAGTAGCCCGACACATGTGGCATTCATCCCTCTGAGCTGAATCCAGAGGCAGGTTCTATCTTGTGGATTAAGTGCAAAACCAAGCTCAGGTGCTCACTCAGATCCCCTGGCCCTTTCCACCAGATGAGAGCTGTGGCCCACAGTGACCTGGTCAAATCCTGTGCTCCCAGGAGCCTTGGGGGATATGTGTAACAATAAATCTGAGCTGGATCTGAAAATGAACCAGGGAGCCAGTGGAGTTGTGTGTGATTGTGAGGGGGGAAAAGGGGTTACACTTTAGTGTAGGAGGTATGGAGCAGCAGCCAGGGTGGTGGTTTCTCCCCAGTGTCACGCATTACAGTTGCTGTGGATTGTGTCCTGAGCTGCCGGCTCTTCTGAATCCTCATGCTCCCAAGAAATACCAAACCAGCTGCTCTCTTTGTAAGGGCTTATATAACCTAGCATGCTTCCTGTGGGCTGCTGAGCATCACTGCCCATTGCTGTCACTTTCCAGCTGACTGCCCAGCAGCACATCTCTATCCCCCTCCGCTGCGTTCAGATCCAGGATCCTTTCCTTGCTGCAGTGTTGGTTTTGGATTGGATCAGCACCGAGTGCAGGGTGCACGTTTGCTCCTGTGTGCCTGGAGCACAATAAACCCCCATGCTTTCACAAAGGGGCCTCGGTGCTGAATGCAGAGCTCCGCACCAATATCCCACTGCCAGCCTGCAGCAGGAACCGCCTCGTATTCCTGGGGAGATGTCGGTACCATGAGAGGAGCCCAGTTTAACAGGCCGCAGTGACAGGGGAGAGTTTGCAGGGACCCTGGGCTCCGTGGAGGCCTGGGTTGGAAACATTTCCAATGTGCTCAGATCAGCTGAGCCGACAGGGAGTTGTCCGTCTGGACTTGGACGAGCTAATAGGTTCAGTCTGAGCATTTCACCCTTTGAATCGCTATAGACATCTGACCCCACTACCGTGAGTTGGGAGCCAGTTAGTGGCATGGATGGCTCTAAACATCCTTCGTGTCCAGTCGCAGCATTGCTGATAGTAACCCCAGCTGCAGACCGTGCTCCATGCCTGCCGCTGTGCCGGGCTGCCCCATGGATGTCTCTCTGGGACCAGTCCAACACATTGTAATTCGCAGTGGACATGGGGCCTCCTGGCTTCCGGCTCTCTGCTGTGTGCATTGCTCTGTCTGTCTGTCAGTCACACACTACGTCCCCTGCTGAGGCACTCTGGGGCACCCAGGTTTTCCCAGCATTCACTGCCACAGATACGGCACAGGGTAGGTGCGGATGCACAAACGTGGTCCAAAAGCTGCTAATGTGGAGGCAGCGGGGCTGAGGAGTGATGCACAAACTGGTGTGGTGGTGGCAGCCTGGGCTTTGGAGGTGGGTGATGTCCCTCCCTCAGGGGTCAGTGCAGGGCTGTCCCCAGCAGTCTACCCCTCCAGGCTTCCTCCAAAATGCCTCAGGCAGCGAGGCTGTTGGGATGTGCCTGCCCTGGGGTTGGAAAGTGGATTCAACGAGGAGAGACCGTTAAAGGCCGGTGCCCCCCAGCGCTGCATTCCAGAAGGAAAGTGCTTAGCCTGCCATAGCACCCTGGTAGCTACTGGGGGAGTAGTGGGGCCTCTTGTTTGGGGGGTAGGGCAGCAAGCAGGGGGTGGGGGGTTGCTCTGAGGCAATAAGCGGAAAGATGGAGAAACCACAGGGAGGAGATGGGCACAGCAGGCCCCAAGGGGCTGGCGTGATTCAGGGACATGGGGAGCTGCAGCGCTGCTCCAGGCTGGCTGGCTCGCTAAGGGGTGACCTCATTTAAGAACGCTGAAGGGAAGAGACGAGAGACACTAGAATGAGGGAGTGTTTGAACACGGGGATCCAGGCACAATTGCAGCTAAGGAAGGGGTGAGCCCAGACAAGGAATCTACCTAGCAATTCAAACCAGACTGGCCACCCATTTCCCTATAGGCTTATATGGGTCTCTGTGGGTCTAGGCTTCAGGCCAGCCTGCTGAGCTCAGGGGGAATTGACACCCGCTGAGATCAATTAAAGGGACGTTGGTCCAGTTAGATTTGGCCCAGAACTTCCCACTTGTAAATGACCCCTCTGCTCAGTAGAAATCTCACCCTGGGTTTCTTTTGAAAGCCCACAGGAAATGGGGCTTTTTGAAATTAAAACAAGCAAACAAGTCACTGACCCTTTTGCCCCCCAAATACCACAGCATGGGAGGTGAACACCAGGCCAAGATACAGCAGAGGGTGCTAGCCTTCTTCCCCAATGCACAATCGCACCTACACAACACCAGCAAATGGGAACCACCGCCGATCTGGTCACCGCGTTCCACTGGAGTGCTAAAGATCATCATCCATGGCGCTCCCCACCATCCAATTCCACTCTGTGCCCACCACCCAGGCCTCGGCCCCATCCCTCTTCAGGGACCCTTCTCACAAGAGCCCGTTACAAACAGAAATACCCTCATTGCTCAGCTAGGAGTCACAGAGGCGGGTCCAACAGCCTGTGCTACTAAGTGGCACCAACCGCTGGCCTAGATGCTGCAGGTCTGGCATGGAAGCGACAACACCCTGGGGCTATTTGGCACCAATCCTGCGTTGCAGGGGCCCTGTTAAGAGGGGTGCTGTGAAAGGGCCTAAGAACGATGGCTGGAGCTTTGGGTCCCGCCAGCCTCACTCCAGGGAAGCAGGCGAGTGCTGGACAACAGAGCTCCGTTTCCTGCAGTTCCAGCATCGGTACAATTCACAGCACTTCAAAAATGACCGAGGCCGCTAGCCCCAGTGGGAGTCAGGAGCCTCGATCCTTCACTGGATACAACGGTGTAAAATAGACTCGCCATCTGTGCTCCATGCCAACGCTTACACAGAGGAGGCAGCCAGCCAAGTGCAGTGGGGCCACGTGCCTGGTAAAGTTGCCCCCTTTCCTTGCAACTGAGTCTCCCGCTTGCGTTCGTAGCAGCTGGCCCTGCTCTTTCTCAAATGAAAGCCCTGCTAGAAGGAGCAGGGAGCTGGTGGCTGCTCATTCCCAGCACAAATTGTCTTTGAAAGAGGGCAGGAGGCAGAAATTCAGTTAAAAACCAACCCTTTCGTGCCACCTGTCTGTATCCTAAAGACACTATCAAGGGCCCAGACCTGCGTCTCTTCCTCTCCAGCTCACCTTTCGCGAGAGAGTGGACAAGGGGAAACACGTAGCTCCTGTTTATTAAGGCTTTCGATGCAGCCCTTCCCCAGAGGCGGTTCACATGCTGTTCTTCTCTGACAACCCCTCCAAAAAGCCAGGCACTTCCAAAGGAAAAACTGGGCCAGTCCTGGAGGCTCGAGCTGGGCTCAGCCTGTCTTGTGACTGGCAGTAAAAATTCTGCAGCATCAATTCCACCCCCTGTCACACCTTTCAGCCCCATTGTCTTGGGATTCTGCCCCTTGCTTTCAGTATAAGGGGATGACTGAGGAAGCTACTCAGCCGTGCAGCTGGCCCTCCCTCCCACTGCCAGAAGCTGGGCTGGGACAACAGGGAATGGACCACTCAATAATTGCCCTGTTCAGTTCGTTCCCTCTGAAGCAGATGGCATTGGCCACTGTCGGAAGACAGGATGCTGGGCTAGGTGGACCGTAGGTCTGACCCACTCCGGCTGTCCTTATGTTCGCTCGAATGCCCTGTGGATGATGCCTGAGCCAGAACAGAGTCTGGCCCCCTGTCACCTAGCTGGGCGGCTCTGCAGGGGGAGGCGAATCTGCTGAGCAGGGAGGGGGCAGCAGGGTGACTATGGCTGCTCAGGGGGACGAGCCGTAGCCAGCAGGGAGCCACAAGGGCTGGGTGGCCGGGTTACCATGGGAGGAGATGCACAGCACTGAAACCAGTTGGGGAGTACATGCTGCCACTCACCAGCGCTAGTCCCGAGGGCCAGCTGTGTATGCCTCAGCCATGGTGCACCTGCAATGATCCCGAGGGCTACAGCAGATGAGGGGGCCAGAGACCCCGCACAGGAGACCCACCATATATCTCTGCCCAACACTCAGTAGATGGGACTGAGTGCGCCCACGGGGCCGCTCTGCGCATGGAAGACATTTTTCGGTGGCCACTTTCAGAATATCCCTGTAGTAATGATGGGGCAAAGATGCCCAGCCGTGGATTAAACCTGGCTATAGGATCTGGGACAGCGATGAATAAACAGCCACTCTCTGTATGCAAAGAGGCCAGCCATGCGGTGCCTGGGGGATCTGGACCAGGCCTAGCCTTCAGTGTAGTCAGATTGCAGATGGGGAAACCGAGGCACGGGATGGCATAATGAGAAAGGTTGGGGGGGGGGCCATGAGGCTCTTGGGGATGGGGACACAGACAATTCTACAAACCTAGTCAACTGGAAAATAAATGAGGGCGAGATGGGGCCCCAGCTCTGAGACAGCTGGGTTGCAATCCTGAGCTGGGGGCTTCTGTGGGATCTTAGACTCCTCACTTGCCTCAGTAACAGCTTGCTGCAGTGAGTTCCACAGAAGAACACAGAGAGACAAAGCCCTTTCCATGCCACGAGATGAATTTAGTCACATGCCCTCTTGGTCTTGTGCAACGGGATAATCCACAGGCCTTTGCTGCATCTTAATTTCTAATGCACCCGGCCAGATGCTCAGCGGGCGTAAATGAGCATAGCTCCAAACTCTGGCTCGAGCCACTCTCCTCCCCTCTATGTCCACACTGGACTGACTGAGCTGAGGTGAGTCAGGTTCCTCAGGGTCCTCATGTGTAGATAGGATGGCTGAGCTCTGTGGCATCCAACTTTTTCCGTGCAAATAGAGGCCAAGCTGTGGGGCTGCCTGGAGTTGGGGGGGGGCCAGGGGCCCAGCAGGGGGGGGGTGGCTGGAGTTGGGGTGTCAGGGGCCCGGCTGGGAGCAGGCTGGTTGGAGTTGGGGGGCCAGGGGCCCAACTTGGGAGGGGCTGGCTGGAGTTGGGGGGGCCAGGGACCCAGCTGGGGGGGGGGGGGCTGGCTGGAGCTGGGGGGTCAGGGGCCCTGCTGGGGAGGGAGCTGTCTGGAGTTGGGGGGCAAGTGGCCCATCTGAGAGGGTCTAGCTGGAGTGAGGAGGGCAAGGGGCCAGCTTGGTGGGGAATTGGCTGGGGGAGTGAGGGGCCCTGTTGGGATGTGGATGGCTCCCCAAAGAGTGCACCCTCTAACTTACCTAGTGCTTGCTATCTTCAGAGGGCTTGTCTGGGGGAAGGCTTACCTCCCCCCCCGTGAGCCCCAGCTGGGTCAGGATGCCCAGCACGCAGACAGGGAAACCGAGTCGCAGAGCAGTGAGGTGACTTGCCATAGCCACATGGGGCTCGCTCTCAGAGCTGGCATTCGACACCAGGACCTCCTGGCTCCCAGTCCCGTGCTCAGTCTGCCAGTCACCACGAGCCAGGTCATAGCCAGGGACCCCAAAAGCACAGTCCTCGGCAGGGAGCCACGCTGGGGAGGGACCGGAGCCCACGCGGCTGGAGCAGTCGTGACCTCACACGGCCCAGGGAAATTTCCCAGGCTGGACAGCGCCGGTGGCCTTTCCTTTCCAGGCTGCAGAGGAGAAATCCAGCCCATTTGCCTCCTCTCTGCTGAGCTTTGGGCCGGGCGAGGGACGGGACCCGAGACAGAGCGTAACTGTGCACAGGGGCTACCCCCAGCCTCGCCCTGGCCCTTTGCAGAGCGGGAGCGGTTGACAGGTGCTGGGACAGGCACCCCTGAGACAGACCAGCTGGTTTCCAAGTGGTGGGGAAACCCCCAGCTGGTGCAACAGCCTCCTGTGGGCTCCAGAGGACATGCCTGACCTATACGTGTGCGTGTCCCCTGGTGCCAGCCACGTGGTTCGGACCTCCGCCCCCCGCCCCCCCCCCAGAGCCCCTTTTGATGGGAGGAAGGGCGGGGGGGGGGAATCATAAAGATTTCCCATCTTCCCCTCGTTGCTATGTAATCGGCCTGTTGGAAGCCTGATTTCACTTGCTGTCGCCATGGAGACCAGGAAAGGAAGGTTTCTATGGTTACAGGCTGGGTTGACACTGGGAAGGGCCTGTTGTTTCTTTTCCCTGCTCGCGTTACACGCCCACTCCCGGCTGCGATGGACGCCTCGGACTGGGGTCAGCCTGTCAAAATTCACCACCCCACAGGCAAGGCCCCTAAGCAGTCCAGGGCCAGCGAGGGCTTCGTGGCAGCACCAGGGCTTGAACTCCTGTCCCTGTGCTCCCAAAGCTCCCAAAGCTCGGGGCCCAGCCCCTTGAGCTAAAGGGGGAGCTCCACTAGCCCGGCAGGGCCTCTCTGTGGAGGCGGCCAGCAAGGAAGGCGACTGGGGGCCGGGGGGAAGGGTTGTGATGTAGCCACCTGTCCAACAGGCACTGGACTGAGACCCACCAGACGCATGGTCCACAAGGGCCACCAAGCTGCTGTCAGACAGCAGCTCCCGCCATGCGCTGGGGGGGCCGGGGCTCGGAGGCTAAGGGGCCGGGCCTGGTACCAATAGCTAGAGCAGCGGTTCTCAACCTCGCCAGAGCCCCTCCCTACTGGGCAATATGGGACGGGCAGAGTGGCTGCCCCTGACACCCGTTTGCCATCCCCAGGACCGAGGGGGATGCAGGTAGGTTTGACCCAGCGGCCTAGCGCTGAAAGGCTGCGCGCTCCCTGCGTCCTCGGGGCCGGGTGCAGGGCTGGTGGGGGAGCTGGCAGCCAGTGCTCTGCGTTGCCCAGCACAACCCCGGGGTCCATCCCTGTCTACCAATCACTGGAGCACGTCCCCGTTCGTAGCCAGCAGGTGCTTTGGGAAGCACTCCAGGCGCTCAGCCCTGACGCCTCTACTGATCCCAGCCGCTCCCCCCGCTCGGAGCCGCTCCCACGACAGCAGGGGCTGATGGCACTTGGGCGAACTGATAAGGGCCTCCCCGGGAGGTGGAAAATGCCAAGCATCCAGCAGGCCCCAGGGGATCGGAGACTTGCCACGGCGGGGAGGTGGCAGTCTCCAGCCCTGGGCGAGGTGGTGAGTGCCCCAGCCGCCCAAGCACTCAAGCATGCTCAAGCGCGCAGCTGGAGGCTGATCTATAAATAAATGAGAAGGGCTTGTGCTGCCATATAGGGCAGAAAATGCCACGCTGGGCTTCTCTCGCCCCGATAACACAGCCCCCGGTGCCCCCAGCCCCGCCCGCCGAGGAAGGAATCCACTTCTAATCACACGTGGAGCCCACCTCAGCTTGTGGGTGCCAAACCGATCCTTACAAATCCTGCACGCCGGGCATGTAGCACAACCCACGAGACTCCAGGTTGGGCGGGAGGGGGGTGTTACGCCCTACATTGATTATCTGGGCATGGGCACTATCCAGACCCCAGTGATCAAAGGGTTTAGGAGTGGGGAGGGCGAGGGGAAGGTGCCTTTGGAAAGGATCATAGGGCCCGGGTGAACCCCAGGCTGGGTAGTTTCTCTTTCCTTTCCTGCGTACTTTAACTGATTTGCTTCCTTGTTATGAACATCATCCCCCACTGGCTGCAGCTGCTGACTCATCACCCTGGCCTCCATTGTTATGAACCAGCATTATTACCGTGAGGCTGCCCTGGAGATGGGTACACACAGCACCCCAGGGAACAACCCAAGCAAAGGGCAGGCTAGACCCAGGGTCTGATGCTGCACCCACCCACTGTCCATGGGATTTGGCCAATCACTTCAACAGAAGCCAGATTCGGATGGGAGAAAGAAATGGAAACGCCTCGTGGAACATAAACCAGAGAACAAGGAGTAATAGGCTCAAGTTGCAGTGGGGGAGGTCTAGGTTGGATATTAGGAAAAACTTTTTCACTGGGAGGATGGTGAAGCACTGGAATGGGTTCCCTAGGGAGGTGGTGGAATCTCCTTCCTTAGAGGTTTTTAAGGCCTGGCTTGACAAAGCCCTGGCTGGGATGATTTAATTGGGGTTGGTCCTGCTTTGAGCAGGGGGTTGGACTAGATGACCCCCTGAGGTCCCTTCCAGCCCTGATAGTCTATGATTCTAAGTGGCCCATGCGCAGGAACCGGGCTGTGTTAAGAGAATCGTTACATTTCCCACTCCTGTTCAGATCCTGGCCTGCTGCTGCTTAAACTGAGAACCAACCGCAGAGATCTCCCGGACGAGACCGAGCAGTACAGGAGCATCTCTGCCAGGGCCCAATGAAATCAGTGAGAGCTGAGCAAGGATACGCGTTGCTTCTCAGGGCACAGGCCACACCTTCCAGGAGGGGCCACAAAGGCAGGGCTGACATCAGGATCTGGCTCAGGGGGGTGATGCAGGCTTCTGGATCTGTGATGAGGGACAGGTTCAGTTTCAGCAGCTGATCTAGCAGGTTTTGGGCCGGGTGATTCAGTCTGCAAAATCAGCTGAGCTGGCAAGAAACTGAGCCCCCTCACCGGACCCAGAGCCAAAGCCAGTTTCAGATCTAGGATTCACTCCAAAAAGGGCCTCAGATCTGAGGCTTCTGCCTGAGTCCATCTGTCCAACAAACTGCACGTGTGTGTATGTATATATGTCACACCAGTGAAATGCGACTGTCTGCACAGCATAGCTCAAGAGCAGACCGGTCAGTGTCAGACACTTTAGTCAGCTACACCAGGGCCAATGGCTGGTCTTTCATCGGCTGTGATGGAGACTTTCATGGCTGTACAGAATACACAGAACCCAGAGGTTTCAGGTTTAATTTGAAGAATGCTTACACTCCCTAGGCCACGTGGATTTCAGGGCTTGAAGGACGCTCACCTCGCTCAGCCTCCCCAGGAGGAAGGGCTAAGAGGAGGAGCTGAACCTACGGCTCTGGAGGCAAACCTGATGCAGTGTGGGGAGGAGACACCCAACAGGCTAACGAGCTGTTGAAAGATGTTATGAAGGGGGATGGGACCAGGTATCCCCATGAGAGGAGGCGAAATGAGAAGTAACAGGCTTGGCTTGGGCCACAGGGTAGAGATTATGGGAAACCGTGTGGGCCGGAACGTCAAACAATGGGGCCATGTTTATGCACACAAAATACGGTTCATTAACTGTGCAACTGCACTGGTCTTGTTTTCCCAGCTGTAAAATGGAGCTGATGATATTGCCCTCCTTGGAGAACTCCTGTTGGCAAGTGCTAAAGAAGAGGCAGGTGATTATTGTGGGGATGGAAGAGCCGGGCTCTCTGGAGAACTAGGTTCAAATCTCAACTCTGGTGGGCCTCGGGCAAGTCCCTTAGAAGCCTGAATACCTGTGGGGATCTGGGCCTAAGGTCTGGTCCCTGTGGTACCTTAGTTCACATCAGAGGGACATGAATTCTAGGGTGCACTAGTGTGTTGCACTAACTGGGGCCCATGTGAATCCCACTGATGTGCATTAAAAGTTCCCTAGTGCATGTTAATGTGGAACTAGGGACTTTTAGTGCCCGCCAGCAGGGTCCACATGGGCCGGTTGGTGCGCACTAGAATTTACGCTGCCTCGATGCAGACTATGGCACTGTGTAGACAAGCCCTTACTCTCTCTGGGCCTCTGCTGCCCATCTGTAAATAGGGATGCTACTTCCTTTGTCTGGCTCATCTGTTCGGACTGTAAGCTCGTTGCAGCAGGAACGGTCTCTTACTACGAGAATGTGCAGTGCCTAGCACCATGGGGCCCCTCTCTCATTGGAGGGCTGTGGGTGCTACTCTAACACCACTGCACCCTAGTCAAGGCCCCATGGACTCCCACTACAGCAAGCTGCTCTTAACTGATGGGAGCCGGATACTTCAAATATGTTCTAATCTGATTTGCAGGCTCAGATGCACGTTTCACATTGGGTGCATACCATTAGATGGCAACCGTCCATCTTGATAGACCATGGGGTAAGCGCCAAAGTGGGTCAGTTACTGTGGGTCACGCGGCAGCACCACGAGTGGCTAAAACGTCCAATTCTTGAGCAGCCGTCCTTGCTTCCAATGATGCGGGAGGACGGCGCAGGGCCAGAAGATGAAACCAGCACAGCACCGGTGCTTGAGGGCCGCTGCGCTTTCCCCTTCACTTCCCTTTCTCAACCACCTCTCTTCAGCCTCTTGGATTCCCTCCATTGTGGCCCATTGCCAGATGCCTCTTCCCAGCTTGCTGTGCTGATGTTGACAGTTTTCAGATACCTCTTGCAAATAGCCTTGAACCTCACCCAGTGGCCTTGGAGCACCCATAAGGTCTCCATACAGGAGATGCTTTGGAATGTAGCCACCCTCCGTCCAATGCCGACAACTGAGCCAATGGTGACCTCAGTTTTGGAGAATAGTGAATAAGCAATACTGTTGTCTCAAGAACTTTGTCTTCCCACTTGATATTTAGAATAAGGTGAAGACAAGGGGTATAGAAGATATCCTCACAGAGCTGACTGAGGAGATATCTGAGCCATTAGCGATTATCTTTGAAAAGTCATGGAAGATGGAAGAGACTCCAGAGGACTGGAAAAGGGCAAATATAGTGCCCATTTATAACTAGGGAAATAAGGACAACCCAGGGAATTACAGACCAGTCAGCTTAACTTCTGTACCCAGAAAGATAATGGAGCAAATAATTAAGGAATCAATTTGCAAATACCTAGAAGGTAATGAGGTGATAAGTAAAGTCAGTATGGATTTGTCAAGAACAAATCGTGTCAAACCAACTTGATAGCTTTCTTTGAAGCCTTGTGGATGGGGGGAAGCAGTAGATGTGGTATATTTTGCCTTTAGTAAAGCTTTTGATACTCTCTCTCATGACCTTCTCATAAACAAACTAGGGAAATACAACCTAGATGGAGCTACTATAAGGTTGGTGCATAACTGGTTGGAAAACTATTCCCAGAGAGTAGTTATCAGTGGTTCACAGTCATGCTGGAAGGACATAATGAGTGGGGTCCCGCAGGGATCGGTTCTGGGTCCAATTTTGTTTAAAATCTTCATCAATGATTGAGATAATGGCACAGAGAGTACACTTATAAAGTTTGCGGACGATACCAAACTGGGAGGGATTGCAGTGCTTTGGAGAATAGGATTAAAATTCAAAAAGATCTGGACAAGCTGGAGAAATGGTCTGAAGTAAAAAGGATGAAATTCAATAAGGACAAATGCAAAGTACTCCATTTAGGAAGGAACAATCAGTTGCACACATACAAATTGGGAAATGACTGCCTAGGAAGGAGTACTGCCGAAAGAGATCTGGGGGTAATAGTGCATCACAAGCTAAATATGAGTCAACAGTGTAACACTGTTGCAAAAAAACCAAACATCATTCTGGGATGTATTAGCAGGAGTGTTGTAAACAAGACACAAGAAGGAATTCTTCCAGTCTACTCTGCGCTGATTAGGCCTCAACTGGAGTATTGTGTCCAGTTCTGGGAGCCACATTTCAGGAATGTTGTGGACAAATTGGAGAAACTCCAGTGAAGAGCAACTAAAATAATTAGAGGTCTAGAAAACATGACCTATGAGGGAAGATTGAAAAAATTGGATTTGTTTAGTCTGGAGAAGAGATGACTGAGGGGGACATGATAACAGTTTTCAAGTACATAAAAGTTGTTACAAGGAGGAGGGAGAAGAATTGTTCTCCTTAACCTCTGAGGAGAGGACAAGAAGCAATGGGCTTAAATTGCAGTAAGGGCGGTTTAGGTTGGACATCAGGAAAAACTTCCTGTCAGGGTGGTTAAGCACTGGAATAAATTGCCCAGGGAGGTGGTGGAATCTCCCTCATTGGAAATTTTTAAGAGCAGGTTGGACAAACATCTGTCAGGGATGGTCTAGATCAGGGGTGGGCAATAATTTTTGCAGGGGGGTCACTCCACGAATTTTGGTAAGTCGTCACAGGCCGCACATTTCTACTATGTTAATGGAGGGGGTGGGAGGGAGTTTGGGTGCAGGAGGGGGCTCCGGGCTGGTGCCAAGTGTTGGGGTGCAGGAGAGAGTGAGGGGTGTGCGCTCTGGGAGGGAGTTTGTGTGCAAGAGGGGGTTCTGACCTGGGGCAGGGGGTTGGGGTGCAAGGTACAGGCTCTGGCTGGGAGGTGCTTACCACAGGCGGCTCCAGGCTGGCAGTGCAGCAGGGCTCAGGCAGGCTGCCTGCATGCCGTGGCCCCACATCACTCCTGGAAGTGGCTGTGGCCGGCTGCTGCTGGCATGTCTCTGCGTGCCCCCTGGGGGGACAGGGGGCAGTGGGTCTCCGTGAGCTGCCCGTACCCGCAAGCACAGCCCCTGCAGCTCCCATGGGCTGGTTTCTGGCCAATGGGAGCTGTGAGGATGTGCTGGGGGCGGGGGCAGTGCACAGACCCACCTTCCCCCTGCCAGGGCCGGCCACTTCTGGGAGTGGCATGGGGCCACAGCGGGCAGGCAGCCTCCCTGAGCCCTGCTGCACCACGGGACTTTTAGTGACCTGGACTTGGAGATCGCAAGGTGGCAGAGGAGGCTGGACAGAAATGTTAGATGGGCCAGATCTGGCTCACGGGCCTGGTCTAGATAATACTTAGTCCTGCCAGGAGTGCAGGGGACTGGACTAGATGACCCCTTCCAGTCCTATGATTCTATGATTCGCCATCTGTCATGGTGCCATAGATGGATCAGCTGTCGCCACCATAGAGCCGTGAGCTCAAAATGCACGTCTGGTAGACCCGTATCGTGGCATTCATCCTGTTATCCCACTCACGCTTGGTCAGTTGGCCGAATGTGGTAGCTGCCCTTCCAATGCAAGAATTAAGCTCGTCAACCAGCGATAAGTTATCCGATGCAGTTGGGCCTCGATAGCAGAACTTGTGTAACCCTTCTAGTGGGGTGCAGCGTAGCCCTGTAACAACTCCCGGGCCAGTTTGGCCATGGCGCGTACTGCCGGGGGAGGTGGTGGGCTTGCCTTCGGTGGAACTAGAGATCTCAGGCTCCGTATACCAGGCCTTCTGTTGTCCCATTGATGTCACTGGAAGCAGGCTCTGGCCCTCCGTAAGGAATAACTTTCCCCTGCATTTTCTGCTTGCAGCCTCCTGCCAATGGGAGTGAACTGGCAGGAGAAACTGACTAGGAAGGAAAGGGAAGGTAACCCCTCAGAAAAGGGAAGCTGACCAGTCTCTTCACTGGATCCCAAACTTGCTGACACTCAGAGTTAAGCTACAGCAAAAAACAGTGACAATCAGATCAGATCCCTCCAACCCTTTACGCAGGGCTAGCCTGAGGGTGTTAGTGACACAGGCTAGGGAGTTGGGGTTTGTAAAAGACATTCATTTTTCACCTGACAATGTCCCTTTAAGGCTGCGTTTCTATCTATTTCACTTGCCCAAAGACTGTACCTTTCTGTATAAAGGAGAGAGACCAGCCTCAGGGAGCCGCTGGGCACCGAGCCTGCCCCTCCTCCACCCAAGGGAAATGTTTCCTCCACAGTCTTCCTAAAGCTATTTTCCCTCTCGGCTGTGGCAGGGGAGGCGCCCCATTGCCGAGCCAGCCAGGGTAAAAAACACTGCCGTGCAATAGGATGGCATCAGCCAGAGGCAAAGGGAAAAGACAGGCCCTACGCTCTGGGGAACAGAGTGCAGAGAAACCCAAGCTGAGCTAGAGAGCTGACATCAGCTGCAGGCCCTGGATGATGCAAAAGATGAGTGAGCTGGTGAACGCCGGGGGAGAGCAATCCCCCAGTCGCTGAGCTGGGGCGGCAGCGTGGGACCAGAGCGGGGGCAGATGCAGCGAGTCTTGGTGAACTCCACCAGGTTAACAGCCCTGGAGAATAAAGCCCTAGACACAGACACAGCCGCTGTGACGGAGGGACCCCTTTCTAGAGCAAAGCTCCGACCCCAAGCCAGACCCATCCCGAGGCTGCTGCAGTGCTGCGGTGAGCATGGGCTGGAGCTGTGAGTACCTGCTCAGGCCAGGACTGATCCGGTGGGCACCCGCCTTTGGATCAGGCCTTTGGGCCTGGATGGAGACCCACCCACTCGTTTAATAACGGCTCTGGCACAGCCGGTCACATGGGAACAACCTCGCCAGGGCTGGGCTGGACCCAATGCCCTAGAGCAGGGCTCGCACCCCGGGGGGCATGAACTCGGAGGAGGGCCGGGCTAGATGGAAGGGAGCAGCAGGGTGGGGGTCCCAGTAAGGAAAAGGAGGCCACAGTCTGGAAATGGTGAAGACTCACAGTCCTGGAGGTACCACGACCAGTCTCCAGAGCCCTGCACCCCCTTTCAGCCCTGACATTAAGATATGTACCACAGGCTGGGCAGATGGGGGGAGAGAAGGTTCCAGGCCCCATACGGAAACAGCCCCGGTGTGATTGTCTGGTGAGAATCTGCCCCGTCCAACTCTCCCCACCTGGGTTTCCTGACATCAGGGCAGGGCAGGCCCCCGGTGACCCCCATGGTGGCATCAGCCCCTCAACTGCAGCAGACTCCACTGGGGGGAGCGAAGAGGCAGAACCAATCCTCTCCCTGCTGGCAGAGCACTGGGGGTGGACCCCGCCCGCCGGAGTGCATCGTGAGATCTCTAGTGGGACGGCAGCGTCCTTTGTGCAGCTTAACGGTGCCGTCCTCACAGCACAGCCGCAGGGCAACATGCTCTTGCCCCACCTCCTGAGGCCCCCCTCAACCCGGGGACTGGCAGCACGGCCAGAAAAGAGCCCTCCCACGGGCTGAGAAACCACCTGCACAGGGGGCGTTATCGGGGGCCGTTTGAAGGCTCCTTCTGCACAGCCAGAGAACTATAAATGGGCCTTGGTGTAACTGCGAACCAGGCCCCCACCAACTCCCTCGGTCTATCAAGAATCAGCTGCCTCTCCTTGCCCACGGCTGGCGCAAGGTCCTGCTCCTCTGCAGCCCACGGCACCTAGCACGGCCTCCCTCGCTCTCTGCTCCGTCAGCTCCCCAGCTTTCTCCCAGCCCGAACGCTGCCCTTGCCTCTGCATCTCCTCCTCGCGCGGCATGTTTTTTAAAGGGACTCCATCAACATCGAATATCCCCCTCCTCTCTGGTTACTGCCCAGCGTGCCCGGCAGCGCCGGAGAGGCCCAGAGCTGAAAGAGACGGGGGATGGGGGGATGCATTTTTTTCAGTTGTTTCTTTACTCTGTACATGTAGCAGCAGTTGGTGGTTTTGTTTTCCCTGCCCAGTCCTGTGGGTTGGGTGGGTCTTTGACCGTCTTTCGCACAGCAAGAGGGGAGAGGGGAAAGTACTGCCAAAGGCGACTAGAAAGCCACAAAAATTGAGCAGCCAGGGGAGGCGCGGCACCTGGGCTAGAGCGGGGCAGGGGCGTGGCTAATGTTTATTCATTTTTAATGAAGAGGGGGAATGGTAAATGATCCAGGGCTCTGAAGTTGGGCCAGTAAGCACTACCCAGCAGGGCAGCAATGTAGCCTACTGGGAAGCACACTGGATTGGGACCCAGGAAAGCTGCAGTCCGTTCCTAGCTCCGCTTCTAGCCTTCTGAGTGATGGCAAAGCTCTGTGCCTCAGTTTCCCCACCTGAAAAATGGGGATAATGACACTTGGAGAGCTGCTGATGGAAAGCAGGGGGTAAAATCCACGTATGATTATGTAACTACACTCTTGTATTGCTCTTACCCTCAGCCTCCCTCCTCTACGACCCCCTGTTGTTGCCATATGCACTCCTTGCTTCTTGGCCTAGAATGAGATCTGTGAGCCCTTGCCTTGAATTGGCTTCCATCTGGGCTAAGCTCGTTCCAGGCTCAGGGCTGTAGTAGCCCTAAATTCCGTGGGGCAAGGACTGTGATTTCCTGGGTATGGGCAACGCCCCGTGTGCTGCAGGGCTCCATTTGTAAAGGGGCCGCTCAGCACAACAAAAATCACCCTTTGCTCACAGGACTGGGGAACCAGGGCCCAGATCCTCCGCTAGCTTCAAGGGGAGCCTGGGGCCTAACTCCCTTTGAGGAGCTCGGCCTTGCTGCTGTGGTCAATGGCATCCCAACAACTGACCCACAGGCAGTGGGGAGGGTTGGCACGTGGCTCCATCCTCTAATACTGTGGCAACCCAGCTAACCCCACAATGACCACGCTACCGCAGCCCCAGTCCTGATTGCAGGGTGCCCTTGTCAGAGAAACGCTAGCAATAAACTTGTGCTTGAAAGTGACTAGATTTTGAGTTCACAGATCCCAAGGTCTGACCCCCTGTGTCACACAGGCCACCACAATAATTCCTACAGCCGATCTCACAGAAAATCGTCCAGTCTTGATTTAAAAATGGCCAGAGATGGAGAATCCACCCCCACCCTTGTTAGTGGCGCAGGCCAGCTCCTTAACTGGTGTCAATCAGCACAGAAGTCAGTGAAGTCACATCAATTTAAGCCCGCTGGGAATTTGCCCCGACGCGCTATGAAAGGAGGCAAGCGCTGTTTAGCAGTCAGAGCATGGCACGGGGAGCCGGGAGGCTGGGGCGCCGGAACAAGGGGGGAACAGACCGCCTCTTTTACCAGATGTAAGGGCGAGCGACGGGGAGGGGGCAGAGAGGAGCAAGCATGGGGCAGGGTCTTGGGGGGAAGAGGCAGCAAAGGAGCAGGGCCTCAAGGGAAGAAGCGGTACAGGGGCAAGGTCTGGGGGGGGCGGGGGCAGCACAGAGGGTGGGGCCACAGTTCAGACACCTGTGGACCCCCCCCAACTTTGGGAGCACTTCTGCCACTCCTGCAGGAGGTCTGAGGTCTCTTTCCAGTTGTGCCACTGACCTGCTGTGTGACCGTGGCCACGTCTCTTCGACGCTGTGTGCCTCAGTTTCCCTCCCTCCCCCCCCAGTAAAATGAGAATACTGACCCACTTTTGGGAAGCATCTTGAACGGCGCCGTATGGTGTAAGTGCCAAGTTTCATTATTAATCATTCAGTCATGACCCTTAGGAACGCTGTGACGGCAGGTAGCAGTTTGGCGACCGAGCGGGTGCGGTTTGGTGAGGAGCGGCTCATAGTGCACATGACACGATCGCGGTGCGAAGGAGCCCAAACTGTCGCTGTGAAGTGGAGGCCGTGTCCTTGTTATTTCAGCCGCCAGCATCACTGTTCTGTAAGGGGGCGGCTGTTGCATTGCAACCTCTGGGTGAGCTGCCGAAGGAAAAAGCCGAACCAAGGTACAGCTGAGCCACCAGAACTGGGTCATAACTATCACACCGCCCCTTCGAATGTCTGGCTTCCAGCTCTGGATTGCAGGAGCGGCTGCTGCAGAGGCGGCTAGCTGGGCAGCAGAAGCCAGAGCAAGGCAGAGCCTAGCGGAGTGGGAATTACAGCGTTTACAGCTTTATTGAATGCATCCAGCCTACAGGCAGCGTGGGACCCTGTCCGCCTGGGTGGGCTGTCGGCAGAGGAGATTGAACCTGGGATCACTCACCATCCCTTGTCAGAAAGTCCAATGGAGTTGAACAGGGATGAACCCCAGCAGGGCCCCGTCAAAGCTAAAGAACGTGCTCTGCACAGTGGCGGATTAACACACGGGCCCACGGGCCCCGGCCAATCTGGCCACCCTCCCTGGGGTGTGGGAGGCCGAAATGTGCTTTGTGCCCAGGACCCCAATAAATCTTAATTCACCTCTGTACAAACCTAGCGGGTGAAGGTTCCTGTTGAAGTCAGTGGGACTTTTGCCATTGATTTCAAACAGGGCTAGGATTCCACCTGCGGTGTTTAGCAGCCAGCGATCTCCTCGCTCTCAAGTTCTGTTCGCTGGTTTTCCCTTCTCAGTTCAGTTCTATGGGGCTTTTCCACAACAGGTGGCTGGAAGTGGGTCCAGTGCCCGCCGAAGAAGCCAATGAGGATTTGCACTGTCGAAGATGAAGAGTTATTCAAATAACATGATGAGTTCACCGGGCTGGCAAAGCCTATGCCAGGGGTAAGCTTATGGGTAAGGAGCTGGACTGGAATGCACAAAATCTGGGTTCAGTTCCTGTCTTGGCCACCAGTTCTCCTGTGTGACCTTAGACAAGTCTCTCTGGGGATTATATGTCTCTGCCCACCAAGGGGAGTGGGAGACGCTCTCCTACAATGTAGAAAAGCCACTGCGAACACACAAAGTGAGAGAGGATTGTGGGAAAGACATCACTGATACGGTCTTGGAAAAGCTATGGAGTAATAAGGCATTTTCAGTGACAAGTGAGGTGTGAAACCAGGGAAATGGAGAATCATTCCCTTTAACAATAAGGGATTATTGCATGTAGTCCAGTAGCATCTAGAGGTGCATTATACTAGGAGAACATCATGCACATGGGACAGTGACAACACAGCGTACAGATATATAGCAAGGGCCTGCCTCCACCCTGATGCGTGGAATAGACAAAGACCTTCAAAGGAAGATTTATTAGCCCCATTTTACAGGTGGGAAAGTGAGGAAGGATCTAGGTGCCTAACTCTCATTGAAATAATTGGGAGTTAGGCACCTAAATACCTTTGGATCTGGGGCCGACTGACTTGGTGGAAACTCTGTGGTGGAATCAGGAATTGAACCCAGGCCCCCTGAGGTCTAGCCCAGTGCTTTACCCCAAGAGCACCCTTCCACATGCAGGCGACGCCTCCTTCAGGGGATGAAGTCACCCATTCTGTTCTAGTGTAGCTGTGCAGGGTCAATGAGAATTGGAAGAGGACTTCTTGAAGGGCTGGTGCGAGTGAGTGCACCAGTGAACGCGCCATCAGGATGGCTCTCTGCTCTTGTGAGCTGCCCAGCCTTCGGCAAACCAACAGGAATTGTCTTGTCCTGAACAACATAGCCAAGGCTAGATGCAAGATTCCCGTCTCTGATCAAAGTGTCACCAAAGAGCTGTATCAGTGAGTTTCCCACCTCACCAAGGTGGGTTCAAGAACTGAACAGTGCTTTGGTTCTTGTGGACCTACAATGGCCTGTGGCGTCACGTTCCCATCCAGTGGTCGTTGGCTCTTCTAGCCACTAACCAGTTTCTCTAGAAGTGGAAGGTTTCCACGTCCTCCAACAAAGAAGAAACATACCCAATGGTCTAGAAAATCATCCCTGTCCAGGAACACAGACATGCTGGTGACAAGTGTAGTGTACCGAAAACTATGTTAAAATTACAAGCTATTGTATTGTATTACTTTGTTTCCTGGTCCTGCTTGAAGGCTACAGGGCTCTGTAGGGAAGCTTGAGATCTGGGTCATCTGCAAGCAGCCTGCAGAACCAGCCTAGAGTAAGGAGGGGTGAGTTGTTCCTTGCTGCTTTAGGGAGCAGCCTGCTTTGTCTCTCTCTGGTTTGGGATCTTGTGTGTTAGAGTTCTGGATTCTAAGAAATAAAGTCATGCTATGTTTCAACCTTCCAGCAAGAGTGTTTTATGTTTTTACCTAATGTCTCTGAGTGTGAACATGCCGTGAACATAACAAGAAGGGTCTCACTCTACCATAGGTGTTTAAAGTTTTTCTGGCATAGCTACATGAAGCTTGTAACCATAGCGATTGACATATGAAAGGGAAGCCACACACCGTGGTGAGAAGTATTGCAGGGTGCTGAGGCTAAGAAAGACCAACTTCCTGCTTGGAGGACAAGGCTCTTGGTCATCAAGCTGGCCACCGTTTAGTGACACTATGGGCTTCTGACCAGAAAGGAACCTCTCTGAAGCAACTAAAATCTACTAGAGGAGCCTGGAGAAGTCTAAGAGCTCACCTCTTAAGTCCTGCTCAGCTCAGATGGCCCATCCCACTTGTACTGGGAGCTGCAAGCAGCCAAAGGACTCCTCAGTGGGCCCGAGTCAGTGGAAAATACCGTAAACCATGCTGGGGAGCAGATCTGGGGAGAGTTTTTTCTCATGAAGAGCCTTTGGGTGTATCAGAGCAGGAGGTAGCTGGGGATCAGAGCGCTGGGTTAAAGTCAGCCACCAAATACCGGGTTGTGACGTGTACAAGTTGGTACCAAAACAAAGTCTCCTGTAAGCAGTGTGAGGGCTCCACCATCGCGCCCTTTACAACGAAGGGGCGGCTTTGGGCGGGTTCTTGGCCATTCGCGTTTCCTGCTCAAGGAAGCTGGACGCAGCAGAGCCTGGAGCCCAAGTGAGCTTCCAGACGCATTTCCGACCACACCTGAACTGCACCTGTGAGATGGGTTCAGACTGGTGTAAACTGGGGTAGCACCATTGCAGTCAATAATACTACATTGATTGACACCAGCGGAGGATCTGGCCCCACTGGAGCCTTGCTGACTGACACCAGCGGAGGATCTGGCCCTGTTGACTGTTTCCTTGTGATTGCGATAATAACGTTGTCTGGACTGTTTGCTGTCAGCTCCAGTGCGTTTTGTCTGTGGCTTTTAGTTTTATATCCTATGTCTCCAAACTGTGGGGCGCGCCCTCCTAAGGGGGCATGGAGGAACATTCGCAGGGGCGCAATGGGGCCTGGGCCAGCCCCCACAGGGGCAGGAAGGGAGTGCCACCCAGCCCCACTCCGCTCTCAGCTCTGCTCTGGCCCCACCCCCAGCCCTGGCGCCGGCTCCTGGCCCTGCCCCCAGCTGCGGCCCCAGTTGCGGCCCCCTTTCCCCTGTCCGCGTAACCCCCTCCCCCCGGGAGCCATGGCCCCACTCCTGGCCCTGGCTCCAGGGAGGCAGGGGAGGCAAGAACAGGGGTAAGGGGTGGGGTGTGATCCTGAAAAGTTTGGGGACCACTGTTTGATATGAATGTCGCTGTGAGTGGATTGAAATGGGTCTATCAGAGAGTTTAGCCTCAGCACAGTGTGGGTCATAGGCTCATCGACTTTACGGGCAGAAGGGCCCATCTTGAGCATCGAGCCGAGTTACTCCAATGCGGAGACAGACTCCTCTGGTCATGAACAAACTACCGGGCAATACTGTGTAACCAAGGGCTTTGACTAGGTCCCCACTTCTTCTCTGTGGGCCAGATCTGAAATCTGTGGGTGGCTTCCCACTGCCTTCCCCTGGAGTTCACCTGCTCCTGGCCCTTACAGTGCCCCTCCTCTGCCAAGTTCACCCATGTGTACTTAGCACTCCCCAGGCATTGATTTGGCCTCACAGCCACTGTGTTAAATAAGCCGGTGTTATTATTCCCATCACACGGATGGGGAAACTGAGGCATGGTGGTCCCCAACTTCCCCAGTGTCGCATAGTGCAATACCCAGGGTCAGAACATGGGTGTTGGTGATGCCCAGGCCTGTACACAGCCAACGCCCCTCCCCACAACATTAGCTAACCCTGGAGCCAGGCAGGGATTCCCACTCCATTCCCCACAGTATATGGAGGGGTCAGCAATGGGAGGAGTTTCACAGAGGTTGGGACCCCGGCAGGATGATTGGCCCCAGGGAGGGCCTCTCTGCTGCTACCACCGGCCTGGCGTTTGTAATGGCCAGGCCCCCTCGGAGTGCCCCAGGGAATAGGGCTACTGCTCCAGGCCTTGCTGGAGGAACCTCCCGCACTTGGTCCGCCATTGCCCTTCTCCTGGAGTGGGCCTAGGCCCGTGGCCCTGTGACTGCGTGCGTGTGTCTGAGCGTGTCCCCAGCGGTGTGACGGGGAGGCCAGGGCGGGCCCACGCAGGTGTGAGCCTCGGGGCTGGCGCGTCACCTTTCCACAGCTCCTTGCCGCACAGCCCTCTCGCCTCCGCCAGGCCACGTGCCCAGACCTAGGGCAGCCACCGGGCCCCAGCCGGCCACCGAGCCCTCCTGCGCTCCGAGGAGGGGGCAGCGTCAGGGAGCTGCTGTGGCCCCGGCTGATGCAATTACCCTGGAGGGAGGCCGCGGCTCTGCACGGTGCAGCCAGCGCGCTCAGTCGCTTTCTCCTCCGTCTCTCCCTCCTTCCCCCCGCCCGGCTCTGCAGTGCCTGGCACACACCCTGCCTCTCTACAGAGAGGAGAGGGGAAGAGAGAGAAAAAATCCTGCTGACATCATCCAGCATGACAGGGCTCTTCGAGCAGCAGCAGCCCCGTCCCCCCCCCCTCGCGCTGCACTAATGCACTGGCTCTCGAGGACCGCTACAGCGCAGCCTCCAGCCACATCTTGGGGCTGTGGGGGGAGGAGGGGGGCAGGTCACAGAGCCCATTCTGGGCTGCCGAGCGACCGACGCACTGTCCTCGCTGATTAGCCGTGGGATTCCTGCCTGGCCCGGAGAGCGAGAGCGCTGGCTGCAGCCGGAGACGCGCACGGGGCCTTCCCTCTGGATGACAGATCATGCCTGGAGAATCCGCCAAGGCTGAAGGGGCTCTGCTGCAGACGGACCCCGGCGGCCTGTGCCCGGCAGAGGCAGGTGAGTGCGGAGGGAAGCCCGGGCATCTCTCCTGGTGCCGGGAGTTGGCAAAGTGAACGCGCGCCCCATTGGGGAACAGCCAAGAGGTCTGGGGGCCGGGGGGTCCCTGACCTGGGTGTGGAAGCAGCTCCCCACCCTTAATACCCGGAGCAGACAGAATCGCCAAGAGAAAAGGGGGGTGGGAGGGAGGGAGGACGGTTTGGGTGTAGAAAGGGCGGAGGAGAAGGGGCTGGGTGGAGGGGGGAAGATGATGTGGGGCTGTAACCCAGCGGTGAGGAGCTGGGAGAAGGCAGTGAGCAAACTGGAGAGTGGCAGAGGAGAGAACCTACCTAGCAGGATGATAACAGAGGGGCTTGTGTTTGTCTTGGGGGAGATCAGAGGAGCTTTAATGTGGCGGGGACCTGGGGCCTTAACACCGACATTAGCAGCCGACTTGGGGATGGGGGGCCAGCAGAGTTTGTGTTCTGGGGGTCTCTGCTGAGCCCAGTTATGAGGCAGGGGAGGTGGCTATCATACACGTCCTTTCTGGGGACACAGGTGACAATCGGGGCCCAGCCCCTTCCCCGTCTGCTGGGGGAGCTCACCAGGGACCCAAAGCACCCTGTGAACTTAGAGCAGAACACACTGCTCAGCTGTTTGACGTGATGCTCCCCCCTTCCGACCCAAGCACGGCCGAGCTGTCGGCTGCACTGACCTTCCTGCTGAGCTGAGAACATGGGGGCAGATGTCTCACAGGGCAGCCCTCCGCACCCATGCTCCCTCCTTAGATCTCCAGGCCCTCGGTATGCCTATCCTCATTGTGCAAAGAGGGAATCTGAGGCACAGGGAGATGGCAAAGTCTGGTCGGCGACAGGGCTGGGTCACGCCTGACTCCCAGGCCAGCACCTGCCCACTACACTCCCCTGCCTCCCCAGCACAGTGTAGGCCTGAGGTCAGTATTTGAAGGGAACATGGGGTGGGGCTGGAGGGCTTTTCCCTATCCTGCAGGGGAGGGGGGGGAATTCAGCCTCCGTCAGATGCTTCCCAGGAACCAGTGTCCGGCCCTTGGACTACACCAAAGGAATATGCCAGACCCCCGGGTTCCCTCTTGCCCTTCCCACCCATTCCCATCTTGTTCACTAGCGCCCAGGCCCAGCTTCCTGCTGCGTCCAAGCGTTCATGACAGCCGCTGAATGGGGTCAGTCAGTGGGTTTTCCTGTCTGAGCCCTTCTCAGTCCAGTGAGCCTGAAAGTCATTCCCAGCCCCGCTGACTCAGCTGGTATTTCCAGGGCACCTTCCACCCACTGATCTCAGAACCCTGTAGTGGACCCAGGCACCCAGCTCCATCCTGGGGGCTCAGTCAAGATCACTAGCCCCATTTTATAGATGGGAAAACTGAGGCACCAGGCAGTGCAGTGACATGCCCACAGTCAGTGAAAAGGGACAGGACAAGAACCCAGGAGCTCTGGCTTAGTCTGAGGCCAGGGCTTGAACCGCTAGACCACGCTCCCTCGTGACAGGGCAGTTGTGGCCCTGGGACAAGCTGTGCACTGTGATCCCTCCCTACGCCTTTCCCTGCCCCGATCCCGGTGCTAACAGTACCCGCCCCATCATGGACCTGCAGCCACTGAGCTCTCACTCACGCAAAGCACACAGGTCACCGCTGCCAGGCCTGGCCCACATCCTAGAGCAGCAAGGGGCCAGAAGCGGGTGGGGAGGGGAGGGTCCGGGGCTGCGTGACAGAGCTGAGGACAGGGGAGAGGTGCTACAAAACTGTGCCAGGGGCCTCCTGAAGCCACAGCCCCATGCAGAGCTGACACAAGGGGATTCCCTTCCCAGACGCGTCGCCTCTTGTCAGAGGCTCGGATAAGAGTCTCCAGCAGCGCCTACTCCTCAGCTCTCTCTGGTCTTCTTGGAAAGGCCAGCGGCACCGGATCTCTCTCCTGCCCTGTATGTGGGCCTGGGGGGGCGTTTCCTCACACCCCCCCGCCAACGTCCTCGCTGAGCAGGGCTGGGCAGGGGCAGCCCCGGATGCCTGAGCAGTGCAGTTGTACCTGGACCTGGCAGCTCCCTCCCCTTCCTCCGGGGACCCAACACCATGATGTGTTTGCTCTGGGCCTTGCCCTGAATGGCACACACACACACGCATGTCCCAGCCGTGTCTGGGCTGCCAGGACAACTCATCCAGTGACAGGGAGGTCGGGACCCACCAGATCGGCCTGTCCAGTACTGTAAGGGCTACATACCCGCTGTATGTGAGGGGGGATTTTTCCCCATTAGCAGGCAGGCAAAGGTCAAACCCCTGGGCATAGCTTTGTATGTTTCCGTGTGGAGCTGTGCTCACCGCTCCCTGATGGGATGGCTCAGGGGAGTGTCATCTACTGGGGAAAGCAGGGGCTCTGGCCTGAGGCTACGTATTGTGTGTTTGGTGTGTACAGCACTGTGTGAAACAAAAAGGGCCATATGATCCCTGCCCCGAGGAGCTCCGGGTCTAAACTGGACAGGCAGAGCCCAAAACCCAGCACAGACCTGGACTTTCTATCCCCAGCTCTGTCACCAAGGCTCTGTGGGACTATAGACACATCCCTCTCTGTGCCTCAGTTTCCCCATCTGTAAAAGGGACAGCACTGACCTGCGACATGGGGGAGTCGGGGGAGGAGTGAGAGTTAACTAATGTATGTTTGTAAACCCCTGGCAGAAAGGGACTAGAGACAGGCAGTGGGTTATTATTAGTAAAGTGTGTGTGTGTGTGTGTGTGTGTGTACACACCAGGATGTACGTCTCCTGCTGTGCAGTGAGTGTGTACAGATGTGCATGAATCTGTGTGTGCCTGTTTCTCTGCCCTTGTGGTGGGTGTGTACACAGATCTCTGTGTGTGTGTGTGTGTTTGTCTCTGGTTGTGTGGTCGGTGTGTATAGATCTGTGTGTGCATGTATTTCTTTGCCCTTGTGGTGGGTGTGTATAGAAGTGTGTGTGTGTGTATGGTGGGTGTGTACACCTCTGTGTGTGTGTGGTGTGTGTGTGTCTCTCTGCCTGTCTGATGGGTATGTACAGGTGTGTCTGTGTGTCTGTGTGTCTGTGCGCGTTTGTCTCTGCCTGTCTGATGCGTATGTGTGTGTTTGTCTGTGCCGGTGTGGTAGGTGTGCACAGATCTCTGTGTGTGTTCTTGCCGGGGAGGAGTGTGTGCGTGTGTGCATCAGCAGGGGATGGTTTGGAGGCACCTGTGTGTTTATTTCAGTTGTCTGGGTTATCTGGGTATCTGACACAGCATTTAAAATGTCTACAAACCCACCACTGAAAAAAGCCTGACAGCCCAATTATTGCCAGGGTGGGCACGGGGCGGGAGAGAGAGATGGAGGAAACCCGCTCCTGGCGAGAAAGGCAAGCAGCCGTCTTGCAACAAAAGCAGCTAAGAGAAGAGAACATTAAAAAGCCAGGGGCTCTGGACTGAGAAGCCCCATCTCCCATCCTCTGGGACAGCAGCTTCTACGTCCCCTCACACCTGCCATGGTGGAACATAAGGCAGAGAGGGCCCATCAGGTGGACCAGAGGACTTCAGGCTTTAAATCCCCACTAGGCCTTGAAGTAAGCTAGCTTAGAACTGAGGCAGTGTCCTTTTCCTCTCCTGGAAACCTTTCCCCAGTGTACTGTGGGGGCAGCCTGGCTCTGTGTATTGGTCACAGACAGGGCCTGCAAGGGTTTAAGCCCTGAGCCAAAACTCAATGAAATCAACAGAAAGGCTGGCTTAGACTTCAGTGGGCTTTGGATCAGGCCCTTAGTGAGTTCATCAGTAACGTGTGTCGATGAATGTGTGCAAGAGCGTTGTTCAGCACTGAAGGGGTTAATTTGAAATACATCCTGAAAAGGACTCTGGAGATTTTAGGCCCCACTTGTCCTGCTCTAAAATGATTCTAACTAGAGGTATGTGACGGGGGTTCGCTGGATTTGATACATCTAGTTGAAGGGGACGTTGTCAGGTTTGCCTAGGCTCACAGTGTAGATCTGGGGACAGTTTCCGAGCTGGAGAAAGATCCTGATTTGTAACAAAGTGATAAAGGGAAGAGCTATAATAACATAACAAACCTCCTCTTAACTGGGACAAGGCACCAGAGCCTGGATGTGAAACTGACAAGAAACAAACATGAAACTGACTAGCCTAGTTTCATTGTCCCAGCTGGGAGAAATTCCTTTTTGCTTCAACAATCTCATGTTATTTGCAACATAGATAAGGAAATGGGCTTTTAACTATGTGGAGCCCAATGCTGCAACCTTTTCTCACCAGATTAATACCCACGCAAATACCGCCCTGGCCTCAGCAGGGCCACGCACATAAGGATTACTTGCAAGAGAAAGGGTTTGCAGGGCCCGGAGTTTTAACCTGACAGTGCCTCTTTAAAAGAGAAAAAACAAACCTGCCACTTTTTCTGCTGAAAAACAATCATCATTTTAAACAACCAGCAACATAATAGCTTGTATTTTTTGTGGATCCTAAAAAAAAAAAAAAAAAAGTGTTTTCTTTGCTGGATTTGCAACAAAAGCAACTAACTAAAATCACAAGCCCCATCCCAGAGCAGTGCTGACTCCAACATCAGGCGATATGGCTGGTGCTGCATAGACAAAGAGGGGCCATTGCATAGAGTCACAGATTTTAAGGCCAGCGGGGCTGATTCTGATAATCTAGCCTGATTTTCTGTATCCCACAGGCCACAGACCTTCACCGTGTCACTCCTGCATCGAGCCCAATCCCTTGGGGTTGAATTAGAGCATGTCTTTTAAAGATATCCACTCTTGATTTAAAGACCCCATCCCCAAACCTTAATGCATGCCAAGATGCCATTGAAGGGGGAAATGTTGTTAAACCCCAACAGCTGTGTTCTATGTTAAATGATCTCAAACCAGGAGTGATCTTTGTCCCATCCCCTTTCCAGCCTCATAGGTAAAAAACCCCGAGTTTGCCCAAGAATAAAGCATAACCCACTGGCCTGAGTGTGCCAGAGCCACACAGAATGTGAGGCTGTTTTATCTCTCAGCCGGAGAGCTCAGTTCTTTAGCAAGCAACCCATGGTCCCTAGCTTTGCAGCAGGATCCCATTTCAACCCCCAGTGGTGGCCTGCCTCTAAAATCAGCATGGTTAAGGTTGTCGATAAGTTGGACAAAAATCCACGGAAGAATTTGCAAAACAAATGGCCTCTAAAATCTTCTGTGATATTGTTGGTTGTTTTCCCCTTTGCGGAGGATGCTCAAAGATCCTGGGGCACTCAAAATAGATACACGTATCGCTCTTCATTCCCACCTATTGCATATGCAATAGGCTGCAATCGTTTCACTCCCCACTGAGATGCAGCCACCTCCAAGGTGGAGGACACCATTCCAACAGGACGTGGGAGACTAGAGAGGGAGCTAACCGGCCAGGGAATTACTTCCTTTGCTCAGGCAGTAGCCGCTCACCTGTTCAGCCTTGACAAGCCCAGCTTTCAGGCCCTCTGATGGCTGAAGTAGGATCCACAATATTTATAGAAGGACGTCAAATCCCTGTTGTGTTGTGACAGGCCTTGAGGGCTTGGCAATGACCAAGCATAGCATGGGGATCGTGGTTGTAAGGTCTCAGCTGAAAGATCTAGTAACCATTCCATGGCTGGAGAAGAGTTTATGGCTGTGATCAGGAGCAGAACTCAGGACCTTCTGCTCCAGACCCACAGGCATAGGCACCGACTCCGTGGGTGCTCTGGGGCTCCAGAAAAAAAATAGTGGGTGCTCAGCACCCACCAGCCACAGCTGTTGGGTGGGGCTGCAGGTGAGCTCGCGGGAGGCGCTTGGGGAAGGGTGGAGAGCAGTGAACGGTGGGCAGGTGGAGGGGGGGCGGGCTTGGGGGAGGGGGCAGCATGGGGGCATGAAGAGGTGGCGTGGGGGCGGGGCCTCAGGGGTTGGGGGCGGGGCCTCAGGGGTGGAGCACCCACAGGGGAAAAATAAACATCAGTGCCCACGCCCGCAGGCCCCGAGCGATTAATCTGAGCTGAAAGAGAACCCCTGAGAGCTGCCACAGCATCATGATTTGTGGGGCCTGCAGAGGGCTGCCTGCTCACTGGCCCGCGAGTGAGCCTGCCTCTCCAGCTAGGAGAGAGGGCACTGGTACGCTGACACCCAGCGGGAACACCCACCTCTCTCTCGGCCAGAGGGGCGAAGGTGCGAGTGCGTCCTCCCAGGATTTGCACCTCCTGCGCGCTCTCCTGGGAAGGAGTCGCTTTCCGCCCGGCCTTGCGCTGGGCAAATCCTCATTTACGCCCCAGATGGTGCTAGGGATGGCACAAAGCAGGCCTCTGGATCGGAGCCCCCCTTGGGGGAATTCAGAGCTGGACCCCAATTTGCAGCGCAGGCCCATTGCTCCTGGCTGCCAGCGGCAGGGAGAGGATCCCGAGCAGGCCCGGCGGTGCCTATGCAGCAGGGGAACGGCTGGGCGGGAGCAAGGAGAGAGTGCTCCAGTTCTGCCCAGAGCTAGGCGCATTCATTAGTCAGGGGCTGCTTTTCACCGCAGACAGGAAGGGCAGGGGAAGTGCTGAGGGGAGGGGCAATTTTGGGGGGGGGCGAAATCTCCTCCGCCCTCCCCAAAAGCTTACTGTGGGATTCTTGTCCCCTAGCCCAGGAGCCAGGCATTGGAAATATCACCTCGGCGTCTTCCAGAGAGCTCAGATCAGTAACGAACCTACCTGGGCTTCCCACCCACTCGGCCAATGCAGCGGTGTCTGACTGGCAGCCCCCCGGCTAGTCCACAGCTGGGTTTCACCGCGTCTTCCCCGGCGAGCAGCCAGGAGATGGGAAAAGGCTGAAGGAGCAGCTCTTCTTCTGTTCCGCTCCAGACTTTTCGCTTTGCAACTGGGGGCAGCTTGAAGGGGGCCCGGGCTCCGCTGAGCCTTGGCCTCTTTTCGAGATACCCTCCCTTTTTCCCTAACATCCCCGGGGGGTGAATTCAGGGTGGGTGGAGGTGCCTGACTGCCTGGCCTGGAGCTGTCGTTAGCCCCAGAGCTGGGGCAGCAGGGACAGCAGCCGGGCTCGCTTCCCCCACACGCCGCCCCTGCTCAAGGGGTCTCAATCCAGGGGCCCGTCTCCAGGGAGAGTGGGGTTCAGTCTCCATGGCCCAGCCAGTCCGTGGCCTCTCTGCCAGCAAAGGGGCCGGTTTGGGGGTATCACAAGGGCTCAGTCAAATAGGGAGGTTTTTCTAAAGCAGCTCACAATGTAAAGCCAGGTTGAGGCCTTTCCCTGTCATGGTTTTGCCCTTATTAAAAATGGCCTCCATTTCCCACTGTTCTCAACAGGACTGAAGCCACATATTGCCCTCAGCCAAGATGGCCACCGTTCTTTCCTCTCCCCTCCCCCCATGAAAAGATGGCTGCCATCTCCTGTTGTCCTCAGTGGGCAGGAAGCCAAGCTGCCCTCAGAGGAGATGGCCACTGCCCATGGCCTTGTGTGGGAAGCAGGAGGCAGTGAGGGGCCACAGCAATGTGGAGGTGCAGGAACTGAGTGAGGGAAATGGGGGCACTGAAGAAAGACAACTGAGGGGCAGGGGAGTGCGGCGAGGAGACGGGAGACAGAGAGGGCACCGGGGAATGTGGGGTGCAGGATGGAGGCTGGGGAGAGGGGCCATGGAGTGTGGGAGGAGATCACCAGATCTATGCCCTGGCACAGGAAAGTGGCGAGCAGCCCAGAGGAGAGAGATGGGCAGTCCCTTTAACGAGGAGCCAGCCCAGAGCCCAGCTGGGTCTGCCATCGCTGCACTGATTCTGCAGGGCGGCGTCTGGGATGGGCCTGGTTGTTCCCCCCAGCAACTCGAGTGAAGGGAACCCAAACCCGGCAGGAGCTGGGTGGGGAGCACAGGCAGGAGCCGCACCTCCCGAGCATGTCGCCCTCGTTCCCTGGAAACCTCTCCCGGCACAGCAGAGGGGCTGAACCAGTTGTGGATGGGCCCAGAGTCTAGGACCAGGGCACGCTCCCCTCCTACCAGCCAGGCTTCGGCTATGCAAGCTGATAAGTGCAGTGGGTAGCCGTACGCCCCACTCACTCCGCGAGGAGCTCTGTCCTCCTCTGTGGGTGGCTGGTTCGCAGACAGAGGATAGGCCTTGGAGCTCAGGCACCAGCGGCTCACTCGTCAAGATCCAGAGGCCCCAGCTTCGAGCCCCAGTGACCCAGCTGGGGACACAGCCTTTGGTGAGGTCAGTAGAGTTCCAAGCAGCGTTAACTCCTGCATTGGGCTGGAGGACAGGGGTGGCAAGCCCCCCACAGCAGCCCCTCTGCCAGGTTACCCCAGTGTCTGCAGGGTTCATGCCCCCTCAAAAGCTGAGCGCATTGGTGAACCTGACGGGGCTCCCCACACCCTCCATCCCTGCTGCTGGCCCTTGGTTCCTAAAGTCAAGGCAACTGGTCCCACAGAGCCCTCGCACCCTAGGGGAAGGGAGCAAGAAGATGTCATGCTGGTACCCCAGATTATAGTTGCACAGGGGGCCTCAGGGATGGTGAATGGGAGTAAGGCCAGGCTCCTCCAGCTTTTACACCACTGAAGGCTGCAGAGTTACACCAGAGGGGGATTTGACCCGCAGACCGACTCATGAGATAAGCAGCTGCAGACAGGCTAGGGTGTGATCCCTCTAACAAAGCAGGCTGATGGGTCCAAAGGCAAGCTAGTTGTGTGGTTATGACACCAGGCTGGGACACAGGCAACTGGGGGTCACATCCAGGCTGCCCTTTCCAGGGGTGCTGGAACAGGGGGGCCATGGTCCCATTACTTTTAAAAGTGGGAGGGCTAGGCCCTCACGCTGTTTACTGGCTGTAAGGGCGAGCCACAGCAGGAGGGGGCGGAGAGGAGCAAGTGGAGGGGGGGGTCTTAGGGGAGAGAGGTGGCATGGGAATGGGGTCTTGGGGGAAGGGGCGGTGCGAGGGCTTGGGGGGAAGCGGCATGGGGGGCAGTGCCTCAGGGGGAGGGGCAGCGCAGGGGGGCGAGACCATGGTTTGGGCACCTGTGGCCCCCCACTTTTAGGGTTCTGCCACTGCTCCTGGCCCTGTCTCTCCCCATCTTCCCAGGGGCCATGTCAGCAGTGGAAAGGAATGGCCTTGCTGATGGGGTGAGCATAGGGAGACCCAGTGGCCGGCTAGCTTGGGGCAGGGAGTCCTGCTGGGTTAGCAGGGCTCAGAGCTAGCCGCCCACCGAGCTAGTTGGGTGCAAAGGAGCCTGGCTGCGCTGCTTGCTCACAGCAGCATAAGCTAGTTCTCCTCTCCATCTGCTTTTGCTTTAGAGGCCTGGAGCAGCATAAGAAGTTGGGTGGGAAAGTTTCTCCATATAACTCTGCTGATGCCCTTCAGTTCTGACCTGCAGCCCCCTCTGCTTTCCAGGCTTGGCCCCTTGCACCCCCACTCACCTCACTGCTGAGCCTCACCTTGCACCGGTGTGTCTCCACCCAGCCAGCTGCCCTGCACGGTGGCTGGGAGACATGCAGAGCTAATCAATTTGGGCTGTAGGCTTGGCGGGCCAGGGCATGTCTCTCGCTGTGTATTTGTGCTCAGCGCCATGGGGGCCTTGGCCTTGGGTGCATGCGGAGGTTGGCATGTAACAGACATAACAGTACAAGCTAACGCACCCCATCAGCCCTAACATCTCTCCTTCCCCTGGCCCTCATCCTGCAGCCCCAGCCAGGCTGCGTGTCCTCAGCCCCCCCATCCCCGTGGGCCAGCTGACATGGGGCCCCGGAGGCTAATCAGCTGCCTTGGCCCATCCAGCCTTTTCCCGACGCCCACCTCGAGACAGGAACGACAGAGGCAGTCAGGGGTGAACCTTCGCAGTCCATAGCCAGGCTCAGGTGTCCTCCGACCAGGCAGCTCCCCATGGCAACTGACCTAGCAGGGCCCATATGGCTTCGCAGCTTGTCTTGTGGGGAGAGGGCACTGTAACCTAATCCTTTTAGCAGCCTCTGTTCCTCTGGAGCAGAGCAGAAGAGGGTATTTTACTGGCCAGCGAAACACAAGGTCCAGGCAGAACAGAGGGGGTTTGCGCTCCCTGACTGAGGTGTGGGCAGAAAGGAACAACCCCCCAAGCCATGGGGAAGTGAACCCAGCAGCCTGCCCTCGATAATAATAATTAGCAGGTAACGTCTCCCAAGCGCTTTGGGAACATTAGCTAATTAATCCTCCCGCCCTGCCTGCTTTGGATTATCCACCTCCTCCCTGAATGGATGGGGGAGATTGCAGTCCTGAGAGCAGGTGAGCGTCTGGCTACGGAGGGGGCTAATTTACTGGCTCCTTCCTTGGGGAGAAAGCGAACTGCTGGCCTGGTGGATTCCCAAGGACACAGAGCCATGGTTATGAGTGCGAGGGGAGGGCACCACTGGGCATTGCTCTGCTGCAGCCATTGCTCTGAGCACACTCCTGCAATGTGCACAGCGCTGTACGCCTTACAAACGCATCCCAGCCTCTCCTTGCTCTGTGCTGGGCAGGCTGCTGGGCAGCTCTTCGAGTGGCTGCTCCATGCTAGATCACACTAATGCCACTACGGGGAAAACCCTGACAGCCAGGCCAGATTTAGCTGAGACCTAATTGCTTAAATTGACGGCAGCTGGTCCCCAGGGCAGGATGCTGCCTTGAGTGGCTCATAGAACGTGGGCCCAGCGGCAGAGCATGGGTTAGCTCAGCCCTAGAGATGGTCTTCTCTCAGGCGGGGTGGTGGATTAGCTGGCTCATTGCTTGTTTTAGACCTGGTGCAGTGAGTAATGCACTGGACTATGACATGAGCTCTAGCCTTAGTACTGCCAGTCACTTCCCCGTTCTCTGCCTCAGTTTCCCCATCTGTCGAATGGGGAGCATGACACCTTTGTAAAGCGCTTTGAGAACTGGCAGTACAAATAAACAGGGTGGCACAAGTTGGGATTACGGATATTCCTGGGCCGCTGCACCAGCTCCGTCTTTCTTTCGGCTGACCCGTTTGTTCCCGGTTCTCTAGCTAGTTGTGGGAAGAGAAAAGCAGGATCAACTTGGTTCTACATTCTGGGGCCCCATGGGATTGTGGCAAGCCCACCTGCCTAGCCCAGCCAGTTTGGGTTCTCCAGAGTGGCCCCCTCATGTCATAACCCTGCCCCCCTCAAGCCATCCATGGCTTTAGGGCCCGAAGACAACCCCCTGTTCTGTGCCTCTGACCCCAGGGTTTCCTAGATTCCAAGGCCAGAAAGGACCATTGTGATCATGTGGTCTGACCCCATGCACAGCCCAGGCCACAGAACTGGCCCCAAATAACTCCTAGAGCAGAGCTAGGATCTGCTGCCCTGATTGTCTCACCCGCAGCAGCGGGGAGAGCCCCCATCTCTGAACAGGCCCCCATTTTCCGGCACCATTTTCCCTGCTTCGCCCAGAAATAGGCTCGGGATCTTCAGGCCCCACTGCCCGGCTCCAGGCCGGCCATATGTGGCCTAGCTCTGCTCCTGCTTATTCCTCGGTTCCTGGGCAGCCATGGCTGGGCAGACAGGACCCCAGCAGCAGGTGCAGCAGCTCTGGCATAGACCTGCACAGCTGGGATCCTGTGACAGGCTCCAGGCTGCTTGGTTAACGGCAAAGTCAAGGTGACTGCCCTGCCCCAGGAGGCCAGAGGGAGGACAGGGAAGCCCTTGGCTCGGCCCTGTAGTACCAGGAGAGGAGGTGGGGTTTGGCTGGCCACTCCCCGGCCTTGGGAAATGAGCATGTGGCTGGGAGCTAGCAATCCCCAAGGACTAGTCCCACTGCTGTCACTTAATACCTTGAATTGCTAGAGCACAACAGCATTTAATTCTGACCCCCGACGAAGGGCAGCAGCGCAGTGACTGGGGCTGTGACAGGATTTAGCTACATTGGGGTCAGGTGTGATTCAGGGAGGTGACGTTACCATTCACTGATGGAGCCTGTGCACAGCCCCAGGCAGGAGATTGGCAGGGCCCCTCTTGTGTGTGAGAGGAAGCAGGGTTTTGTGGTTACAGAAAAGGATGAGGAATCCAGAGCTTTGGAATCTATTCCTGACTCTGCCACTGACTCACTAGGTGACCTTGAGCAACTCACTACCCCTCTCTGCCTCAGTTTCCCCATCTGCAAAATGGGGATAATGATACTGGCCGACCTCACCGGCGTTCGAGAGGCTGAGCTAACTAACGTGTCTCACCTGCTCCGGTTCTCTGGCGACAGTTGCTATGGTGAGACCTGTGAATGGAAGGTGTTCTAGAAATACAAAGCCAAGGCCTGGCCATCCCCGCTGCCACCTTCCTAGTATTTATTCCTGGGCTGGAAAGATTGCAGCCACTGTAACCCTTCCCCTTCCCCAGCAGCCAGGCTTGCTAGTGCTGAAAACCTCTTAAGCCCCCCCATACCCCATAGCTCAGGCTGCATACACGCTGCTGTGGAAACCAGAGGCCAGGTGGTTTGAAATGTTGCATCACCAGGCGCAATGCCATAGCAACAGATTCTGAGAAACCCTTAGCAGCCCAGGTACGTACCAGTGCTGCGGCTGTCAGCTAGCCGACATGCTTATCAAAGGCACATCTCTCCGTCTCGTGGAGGATGCCAGGGGTACGAGATCAGAGTTAAGTTGATTTGGGTACCTTACCCTGCATTCACAGATGTTCTTTTTTAAATTGTGAACCTCACTTTGAATGGGCCAGTTTTCAGCTTGTGTTTCTTTAAACTACATTCATATTTTCCCTGTAAGTCCCTGCACTATATTGACTGCCTTCACCCCAGCCCCTGTGTTTTGCCTAGCAACGTATATGACATAAAGTGCTGTATACACCTGATCCAAAGCAAACCCTGGGCTACAGCCCCAGCAGATATTTCAGCGATAGGAACAGTACAAAAAAATCTAGGTAGAACAGAACTGGAGTTTGCTTTTTGAAATGTGCCATGCTCCCAAGACCCATTACGGGGTGACCTTGGACAGGTCATGTCCCCTCCCTGTGCCTCGGTTTCCCCATCTGTATAATGGGGATAATGATACTGCCTTCCTTTGTAAAGCACTTTGAGATCTACAGATGAAAAGCGCTATAGAAGGGCTGGGTATTATTTTTTCTGCCAACATCTTTCAGCACAAGGGAACTCCATCGAAATTATGCTCAAGAGTCACTTCAGTCCCCACTGCAGGGCAGCCACCTCTGAGGAGAAAGGCAGTAGCTGAATGACAACACGCAGCCACGTCCTATGACAATTTCGGTCAGAATAATTGAGTCAATAAAAACCAAAGGGGAATTTTGGGAGGCAGAATGTAGTTACCCAAGTTGGAACAGAGAAAATAACTTGGCAGGATGCCCTTTAACTAGTTCCCTCTGTAAAATCTGTGGCATTGGTATGGGAAATCTGAACGGCAGATGAAAACCTGACCCTTGCGACTGTTAAGGTTGACATAAACACATCAGCCCAAATACTGGCTAGAAAGACATGACGGAGCTCTGAATGCACAAAGCTAACCAGGATAAAGGCAGGTGAGGGGTGTCTCCGTAGGTTTTCCAATAAGTACAGAGCCAGGTCATTGGCTAAGGTGGTACAGCTTCATTCTTCTCCCACCTGCATCAGATAACCCAGAGTTTAAGTAAAGCCTTGACTGGGGCCAATCTTGCCAGGACAAAGGGAGGTTAGGACTGGGCCCAGCTGTAGGTTAAAATCCTCAGCCAACCAGGTGGATGATGCTGGTTGGAAAGGGGCTGTTTCTCCTGTTTGCCTAGTTTGAGGCCAGGCGTATAGATTCACCGATCCCTTAGCTCAGCCTATTGCACTGACAAGCAGCTTGGGGAGGTGGGCAGAACTTAGCTGGAAGCTCATGCAGCAATGGGCCAAATTGCAGCCCAAGGTAAGCAGGGGCAGGCTCCGGGCTAAACCCGTCGGCATGAGCTGCGACTCTTTTGCAAACCCACCCCATCACAGATGGGTGCAAAGGGAGGTCCCTTTGCTGCTCACACCCATTTTCTGTCTCACCTCCACCACCGCTGACTTTGGCTCATAGACGGAGCTACAGCAGGGTTGAATCTGAGCCATAATCACAGCGCTGGCTGCATTTACTAGTGCATGGCTCCAAAAACCTGAGCAGGCTGTTTATAGCAGGCACCCCCGTGGACACCCCCTGGGCCTCAGGGAGCATTGCTGAGCGAACAAGACAGATTCACCACAGCAACCCAGGGAAACCTACCTGTCAGAGCCAGTTCCAGAGCTGTCCATTCTCTCTGGTTTGGAGGGGACACCCGTACCCCCTCTCCCAAGTGCTCTGGGCAACGCCCACCTCTTAAAGAGCCAGGCTTGGCAATGGGGCAGCCCAAAGTCTTCCTTGCCAGGTTAGGTCTCTGGCTGTTCCCATGGATCTGCACTCACCCCGCAGCTCCGCTTCCCAGGTGTGACAGGGGTTTGTGCTCAACACACCTCTTCCCAGGATGCAATGCAAGAGTCACCACATTCCAAGCCCCAAGCCACGGGGATGGGATGTTCAGCAGCATGCACTGTAATACTCTATGGAAGTGACCCATGTGACTTAGCTTTTCTATGGCGCCTTTCATCCAAGGATCTCAGAGCGCTTTATCAATTAAACAGGCCCCAGAAATAAGGCTTAATTCAGCCTCACAGGGATAGCTAGCTATGTAGGTAGAGCCTCACTGTTATTTGGTTTTATATAGGAAAAGATTAGTCCAGTCATCACTGAAATGCAGCCACCTCTGGGGTGGAACAGGGCAGCTGTCTAACAGCCCACATGATGCAATGGTGAAATGGGGAGCGGGGACTTCACAAGGGAGAATGGAATTACCTACATGAAGTTTAGGCAAGACACTGAAGCAATGCTTACAAGGAGTCTCATGGGATTTTCAATACCACAGGTGGTCAGAACCTTATTTCAAGACCCCTCCCCAAAAAACCCACCAGGTTAGCCATGGCACCACCCTGCGCTGGGCTGGTGGCTCAGTGCAGTGCAGCCTCAGAAAGAGAGAAGAGCAACAAAGCCATTCTCAGGTGTTGCTGCTGGTGGCCCATCCACCACCTCCCCCAGCCCAAGCTTGCTGACTGTTGGAACAGGGCCAGGGCTCCAGCAACCCACCCTCACACCGCTCAGACTGCCTGGGGAGGCCGAGCTAGAGGAGCCTCATTGCCCTCTGCAGGGGTCCGGAGCCTGACTCTCCTTCCTCAGAGCATGTCTCTGGAACCACCTCTGACCAGTGCTGGGGGAGCCATGCATGAAGGAAATACAGCAAGGATTCAACTCCTGGGGAAAAGGGCAATTGCCTGCTCCCACTTATCTGTTCCCCTCAGTAACTCAACATCCTCACTCCCTTCTACGCCTGTGCTGGTGCCCAGTTCCCCCAAGCAAGGCGACTCTCACCAAACCAGCTAGCCACCTCCCTCCATTGCACTGTGCCCCTGCAACCCCCCTCTTCTTCCCCTTACTGCTCTACAATAAGCTGTGGTTACATCCCACAACACTGGAACTAGCCTAGCAATAGAGAGAAAGGCAGCATAGCCAGGCCTGAAAGGACCTAAAAGCAGCAGGAAGGGATAAAAAAAAATTTCCCTCTTAAAGCTACCAACATGGTTTACATAAGGCAGGATTTTTAAACCATGCCCCCCGCCTCCCAGAAGTCATTGCAGCCCTCAGGCTCCACCCCTTCTCCTACCTGATAAAAGCTGGTGTCCTGGCTGGCCCTGTAGGTTTCTAGGGGATGATAGACTCCTCTTAGTGGCTATTGATTTAGAGAGATAAAGGGGATCCACAGCCCAATTCTGTGCTGAGGCTACTGTGGGGCCCTACCCTTCCTGTTAGAGGGAGGGGGACTTCACTGCTTTAGCCCAGCTCTGGCTAGAGGGGGCTCTTTTCTTCCAGACTGGTGAAGACAAAGGCTCTCTGAGTTTCCAAGGGTACTGGGCTTGGTTCCCCAATGTATTCAGGAGTGAATCAGCTGCAGCCAGTCACAGGTAATTCCAAAGCACTGGGGTGAGGTGGGTGCTGGGAGTTAACTGGTTTTAGTTAATGGGCTATGCTATGCAGTCTTGCCTTTCTCCCCTATGGGGCTGGGGGGGGTCAGCTGGGCAGATGCCACAATTTGTGGCTGTTGAATGGGCTCTGGAATGAGTGGCTGGTCCTAGTTCTTGCTCAGTGGAAGTGTGTTGCTCACTGTTTTTCTAGTAGTCTTGGGGGTTGGCCTTGCCCTATAGGAACTTGGCAGCGGGCCCTGCATTGGAGGGGTTGGGGTGGGGGATGCCTACCTAGTGGTCTCTGCTGCTGGCTGTTGAGCCCAGCCCTGAACTGGGGCCAGAGGCTTCCAATGCTCTTTTCCCAGCCCTGTCCTTGCTGCAGGTGCTAATGGGGTGATGCCCTGGTGCTGCTACCCCTGGGGCTGTGCTGGGAGCTGGAGAGTCTCTGCACCTGTGACAATCCAGCTGTACTCAGCTGGAGCTAGGGGTGTTGCTCAGACTGACTGGCAGCTCCTCAGCCAGTGGGGTGGGGAATTCAGGGTAAGGATCAGCTGTCGCTGCAAGAGCCCCTGAGCCTGTTGGAAGGGCCCTCCATCTGCCCTGTGGTGTCTGGGAACCAAGGTGTCTCCGCAGCCCCAATGGCCGCCAGTGCTCCAGTACGTAGGCTGCCTGCCTATCAGGAGTTCACACCTGCAGCTCCCACTGCCCCGTCCAAGGCATGATCCTTGTTGGTGACCTTCCTGTGGTGATGCCGCAAGCAGAGGATTAGACTCCCTTGCTTTCCGGAGGGCATCCCTGGTTCTCTAAGCTCCTTCTCTGAGCCATGTCCGTTTCCCGCTTTGCCTGTCCTAGGTGGCCCAGCTGCTTCGGAGCCCGGGGGGTGGGGGGGGGGGTCTGTATGGGGCGATGCTCGATGGCCGACTCCTGCATGTCCCGGCGCTGTGCACTGCATGTGTAACCCACACCTCCTGGGTGTGGTGCTCTGTCCCATCTACTGGCACCACTTAGCTAAGGCTGTAGCAGACTCATTAATCGCTAACAACCAGCTGGCTTCTAGCTCATGCAGTAGAGGCTCATGCACTCAGCTCCAGAGGTCCCAGGTTCGATCCCGACCACCAGAGTCTGACGCTGTTACACATCCTGCTCTGTTGTTGGTCAGGAGCTGGCTGGCCCGTGCTCGCTGCAGCCTGTCTGGGCAGGAAGCTGAGGTACTGGAGAGTGGCACAAACAGCCCAAGGAGACATCAGAAGTGGGGCTCCCTCAATAAACCTCCCAGGCTGGCTGTGACTTGGCCTGGCAGCCTTGAGGCTGGAGCTCTGAGCTGCTATGTGGGAGGAAACTCCTCCCCACAGCCCTTGTGATCCAGGGGGTGTGAAGCTAGGCCAGGGCTACTGGGAGCAGCATAGCACCATCTCAGCCCTGCCTGTCCCTGGCCTTCCTACCCCCCTATATACCTCAAAGCACTGTAGTATCCTGTAGGTGCACTGTAGTATCCTGGGGCCGTCCTGCTGCGAGGGTAGAGACTCTGGAGTGAAGCAGGGATTGGTCTGGCACTGGGGTGGGAACCCTCCATGCAGGCTCTACAGGGAGTGAGGCTAATGACTCGGTAGGTCGCCTTCTCTTTCTGGGTCAGGTCAGAGCCGCTGTGTGAGCCTGCAGTGATGACTGCCACGAGTCTCTGACAGCTCATGGTACTTAACACAATGGGGTTTGTCCCCGGTATCTTGGGCAGACTGTGCAATAATTGTCTAGCTAGATTTGTCTGGGGCTTCAGCTGAGTAAGGCACCTGTCACCACCTCTCCACAGGCTGAAGGGCTGCTAGTGCTGGGTGATTGCTGTGCTCCACCCCAGATGTGGCTGCATGGGGGGGGAGGTGGTTCTATCTGTGTAACTCTGAAGTGCTTTTGGGATTTTTCCTTCTAAAATTTTAAACTGGAAGGGACCTTGAGGGGTCTAATGCAGCCCCCAGTGCTGAGGCAGGACCAAGTAAACCTAGACCATGCCTGACAAGTTAGTCTGACCTGTTCTTAAAAACCTCCAGTGACAGGGATTTCACAACCTCCCTTGGAAGCCTGTTCCAGGGTTTACCCTGAGAGTTAAATTTTTCCTGATATCTGACCTAAATCTCCCTTGTCTGCATGTCCACTAGAAGTAAATCGTAGGACTGGAAGGGACCTTGAGAGGTCATCTAGTCCCCTGCACTCATGGCAGGACTAGGGATTATATAGACATGGAGAATAATAGATCACTGTCCTTTATGACAGTCCTTAATATATTTGAAGACTGTTATCTGGTCCCCCTGCTCCGTCATCTTTTCACAAGACCAAACATGCCCATTTGTTTTAACCTTTCCACATAGAAAGCTTAGAAAACCTGACCTTTCGTTTTGTTGCTCTCTTCTGGAGTCTCTCCAATTTGTGCCTCTCTCTCTGGTGTGGACACCCTACACCAGCTGAGGACTTGCCAGTGCAGAGTAGCATGGGACAACTACCTCCTGAGTCTTGCCTGTGACACTCCTGTTAATACATTGTGATGCAGTTGCAAAAAGATTAATATTGACTCATTCAATTTGTGATCCACTGTATCCCCAGATTCTTTTTAAGCAGTACTACTGCCTAGCCCAGTATTCCCCATTGGTTAGTTGGGCCGCTGATTGTTCCTTCAGCGGTGAAGTGTTCTCGGGGTGCACACCGCTCTCTAAACATGCAGCGATCTAATGCATCTTGGAGTTTTACAGACAGGCGAGATGCCATGGCCCCTGCCCTGGCAGGCTTACAACTGAAGTTAGTGTCAAAAGAGACTAGACATTTACACGGAGATGGACCACTCAGGGGAGAGGTTACGACCTTCTACTTTGGGGCATAAAACAGCTACTAATGGATGGGGATTAGGAAAACTACTGTGGAATACACAGTAGTCTCATATGCTGTTTCTTGTGCCTTTTGGAGCACCTGGTACTGACTCCTCTCAGAGATGAGATACTGGACTAGAGGGGCCATTAGTCCAATACAAAGTGGTGATTCCTGTGTCCTGCTATCTAAATATCTAAGACGGTGCTGAATGGGACAAGCATCAGCATTGCAAACTGTCCTAAAAGCTGTCTCTCTGAGTTAGTATCAGCTCATCCAGTCTGCTAGGATGCTGAAAAGACTAAGATCTTACTCATGACCCGTTAGTTGCCAGGGAAAGGATATATGTGAATATCCACTTGTTGCAGCAAGAACTTTGCAATGACGTGCAGGCGTTTAGCCCGGTGTCTCCCTGATTGCTTGGGCTGGATGCGGAGCTGCTCTACACTAACCTGCAGATGCTGTGTATTGACCTGGGGATGGTACTGCTGGAATATGCCCCTTTAGGAATAAGGGGTTGTTATGAGAACCAAACCAGAAGGAGAACAATGTCTCGGGATCCCCACACCTCAAACACTGGAGTTGTGAGGAGACGGTGCTGGATGGGCAAAGACCTGGCAACTCCCAATCAAAAAGACCACAGCAGCTTAACGCAGGCGGTCCAGGAACTCAAACTGACACCCCCTCCCCAGCCCCCCTGTTCCAGGTACCTGCATGTGGGGGAAAGTCAGAAGAGGCTAGACCTGCCTCTGCTACCATCAGGCCTAGGGTTACTCTAAACACAAGTTTCTCAAGCTGGCTTACAATCCACTTTCTCATATGCTTTGTTCTTCCTGTGGGAAGAGCCAGTCGGGTTTCAGAAGGCCAGCTGGTCGTTGTGGCTGGTCAGGCTCCCACAGGAGAACTGCTGGCACCAGAATGCAGGTGAGCCCCCTGGGCGACTGAGATCGATACAGAGGGGGCTGGAGGCCTGGTCCACGTGGTAGAATTGCAGACCCTCACCCCAGGAGAGGGACCGGTGCAAGGCCTAGCCCCCGTGGGCGTGCTCGAAGCCCAGGAAGGGATGTGTGCACAGACTGGGTTTCTCGCTCCTGCTGTACGCTCTTGGCTGCGTTGCTGTGGCCGAATCACAGCTGTGGGGCTCTGGGGAGATGCCAGCCAAGCAATAAACAACTGCATGACCTGCTGCCTTAGCTGCAGAAGTGACTCAAGTGAAAGAAACCAACCTGGCTTCTCAAAGGTACCCAAGTAAATCTGTTCTTCTCCCGCCCCCAGGAGGCTGAAGCCAGTGATCCAGCAATAGTCAGGGCCCTAGCCTAGGACTTAAAACAGGCTTCAAGTCCTTGCTGTGCCTGTGACCTTGGGCAAGTCCCTTAGTCTGTGCCTCAGTTTCCCATCTGTGCAATGGGGAGAACAGCCTTGCCCTGCTTCACAGTGGGTTGAGGATAAATACACTGGACTGTGAGGTGCTTGGATGTTACAGAAATGGAGGGGGGGAGCAGGCAGAGAAGTACCCTGGATTAAATTAATGACTAAAGGCCTGACAGCAGGAGCTGGCTCTAATTGGCCACTGACAGTTGGTGGCAAATAACTATCTTGCTGGAAGACTATTCCTTCCTGCCAGATCCACCAAACCAGTTCAAACTGGTCACTTCCCAGCAAAAGGCTCTGGAGAGCTACCTTCGAGTGACGTTTGGGGCAGGGGTGGGGGGGAGAGTGGTTCCCTGTTTCCTCTAATGGGGTCACTTGTCACTTTGGCTGCCTCCAGCCCTACCTTCCATGCAGCTCCTGATCCTGCCGAGTGTCTCTGCTCTGGTAATGGTAGCTGTCTCTGGTCTGTTGCACACCAGTCTTGTGAGCTGGGTGCTGCTCCTGGACTCACTCTCCCTCTCTGAAAAGACCTTGATATCTCAGCTGGGGAGCAGGAAAGCTCCTTATGGGCACTTTACTGCAGTGCTAGATGGGGAAAGACCTGGTGACTCCCCAGTGCAAGCTTTTTATAAGTAGCTAGATGGCCCCAGCGCTGCTCCTGGCTGTGGATCAGGCGAAGGGGCGCGGTACTCGTGGAAGCCCACTGGTTCTTAGCAGCATATCACTGTGCCTGCAGGGATTAAGCAAAAGAACATCTAGGTTTGACTATTGGCTGAATGACAGTCTGATATTTTGCTGGTGGGACTAGAATAAGAGATGCCAGCTAGACCAGAAGGCTTTGAGCAGACTCTATTGTGAGTAGCAATCCAGTCCGGGGCTCGTCGGGCTGAGCTCCCTTAATGGAAGCTAGAGGTGGATCAGGGTGTTTACTCCACCCCAGGGGTCGCTGCCTCTCCGTGAACTAAGATGTCTGATTAATATAGCAGACTCCTTCTGGATGAAAGGGGCTGTGTATAAATAGTGACCTCCCTGCCACCTCCCTCTCTTGTTCATCTAACTTTAATACCTTCCAAATACTGAGGCAGGGGCTTAAGTGGGCTTAGCTGCAGGTAGCTCCTGCAGTCTGCGTGCTTCATGGTCCTGCCAATTACCTTGTAATCCCTGGGTTTAGTTTGTGTCTCACCTTCTGACGCACTAATCCACCCAGCAACTCCATTGTTTTGGAGTTTGAAAAGGAGGTGGGCTTGTGGCAGTCCCCAACTAGGGGAATGTCCCATCTGAGCTGCCTGCCTCCCTCTCACTTAACTTCCAGGGCGTAGCTGGAATGGAGCCTGTGCCATTCCACGTCCTGTCCCCCCACCCCACCCCCCAGCTTTGTGTGCTTGGGACACATCAGTCCAGCTCAGACTGTCAGGGTGTATGAGCCCCCGCTCTAGACAGGTGATTGGAGGAACAGATCCAGTGAGTCTGCGGCAGTCCTGGCCACAGAACCCCAGGGCCCGTCTTTTAACCAGAATGCCCTGCGGTGGTAATGGAGCTCTTGGGATGGGCAGTACTATGTGTACGTCACAGCTACAGCCTCACGGCACCGCTGAGACATGGAAGCATTGCCCTCATTGTGGAGGGGGTGAACTGAGGCATAGAGTGGCCAATTTGCCCAAGGTCTCTCAGGCTACAGGTCTGCCGTGTCCCAGGCCTTAACCTCAAGCCTGAGTACGGAGGAATAAACCCCTTATTTTGCCTTCTTACAAATTGTCTTTTGCTCCCTTAAATGTGCTAGGTAATCAGAAGGGATGAATTAGGCCAGGACCCAGGCTGGAAACACTTGGATTCTTGGAACCACCAGTTCCAAGCCCCCAGGGTCATCTCCAGACCTTAATCCTTCTGATTTGGCTAAATGGAGCTGACAGGATGAGGATTAATCAAGTCCTGTCTGAGCTTCCTAATGCCCCTGGCACTTTATCAGGAGTAGCTTCTCCTGATGTCATTGGCTAACCCTGTCTCATCAGTTAGTTGTACTTCCCTCTTACCCCCACCCCAGAGATGGCTGCATGCAACTGGGGCTGCACACGTGTAGATGTGCAGTACTTGGAGAGGAAAAGAGCTCTGTAAAGGCCCGTGTGGGGTGCAGGTAAAGGGGGGAGGAGGATGGTGGCTTTGGGGAGAACCTTGGAAGAGGTAACTTGGCTTTCCAGGTCTGTGGCTTCTCCGCTCGCTCGCTCTGTGACTAAGTCAGGCCATGGGGAGCTGGTGGTTGAATGGGAAGCTGTTATCCGGAGTCTAGGGTGCAGCAGGCCTTGGAAGGCCATTCCCATTTTACTATCTATTCCACAGCAGCCTCTCTTGTGCACTGCAGGACCCTATGGACCCCAACAGACCAGGCATTGGACATACAGTCCCTGCCCCCAAAGAACTTAGTCTAAACAATGTGGGGGGAGGAAAATGGGAAATCACGTCACCTTTCTCTGGCTTAAAGTTCTCCAGCAGATTAGTAGCAGAGTTAGGAAGGGAGCCCCAGTCCAGAGCCCTCCCCATTAGGCCACACTACTTCCCAGCACCCTGGAAAGTTTCCTGGTCTCGTGCATTCAAGGGGAAGCTGCATTCCTTAGTGCTACTTGACTTGATGGCTATGCCTGAAGGTTCAGTTGGGTGGGGTCAACAGTCCATCCGGCCCCCTTCTCCCCCTGGAGAGGTAACTGCCTTATGGAGTTAAGGAAATGCCACTCTGCAGCCCCTTCAATGTGCACTGTGTGTGCTCTGGCTGCAGGCCTGGCCATCTCCAGCGGGATTCTTTTCCAGGCATCAGCTAAGCGGGCATGGGGGTGAGTCACCATTTTAATAGGAAACCTCTAGGACGCTGCAGGCCAGGCTCTGACTCCAGAAAGTGGCAGTGTTTTTTCTGCACTGGTACCGTCAGTGTCCTGGCACCATGCCACGAGCTGCTCCATGGGCTGTGCTCTTCGGGTGAGACTGAAACTAGAGTCTGCTGGCTTCGTCCAAGACTCCAGGCTATTCTGAGGTGTTAAAATTGAGCCAGGATACCGGTTTATAGCTGAATGACTGCTCACCGGGGGATGGCACTGCTTCGGGTGGGTCAGGAAGCCTTTGTGTCCTGGTCCAATCTGTCCTGCAGTGCATGGCATCCTGGCACAGCTGCTGCACGCCAGTGCTGGGGAAAGTGACTGACTATAAAGAGAAGGAATTGGTGAGTTTAATGTGAGGACACCAAGTGCTGTAGCACTGAGAAATCTCTCTTGTAGCTAGTTGCTGCAGCTCTCCAGTCAAACAAGGAAACTGCATTAGCCTCTCTGGACGCTTACGGGTAACTCTTTCTCTGCTCCTCTTCCTACCTTGCCCAGGGAGCTGCTGAGACCTGACACGCCATCTCTAACTGCAAAACTGGGTTGGGGGAGGGGGGGATGTAATGGAAGCCCATCTGAGGGGATGGGGAGTTGGGGGATGGGGGCCAGGGGAGGGACAGGAAATGGGATCTAGAGTCATTCACCCAACAGCTGCTTTGGCATCTGGGCTAGATGTAGTGACTACACACAGTCAACCTGTGGAACTCCTTGCCTGAGGAGGTTGTGAAGGCTAGCACTATAACAGGGTTTAAAAGAGAACTGGATAAATTCATGGATAAATCCATTAATGGCTATTAGCCAGGATGGGTAAGGAATGGTGTCCCTCGCCTCTGTTTGTCAGAGGGTGGAGGTGGATGGCAGGAGAGAGATCACTAGATCATTACCTGTTAGGTTCACTCCCTCTGGGGCACCTGGCATTGGCCACTGTTGGCAGACAGGATACTGGGCTGGCTGGACCTTTGGTCTGACCCAGTGTGGCCGTTCTTATGACTTAAAGCTATTCACCATCCGATGGCTGTTTGGTTGTCAGCGTGAGGCACACTGCTGATCTCCACTCTGTTCCTAGTCTGCCAATACAGGAGACAGCAGTGGTGGGGTTGGTTGACAGATTCCATAGACCTAAACTATGGGTGCCAGTCAGGGCAAAGACTACAGCTGCATAAAGAAGTGAACAGAAGCAGGGAATCCATCCTGCTACTTACAGGTCCTGATCTGTTCCCCTAGCCTGGCTGGGTGCTGGATGTGGGTGAAAACGTCCAAGCCTGGGGTTTCACAATGACTGTATTTGCCCAAAGGTGTCCAGGAAACGTGTTCATGATTTATCTCCCTGCCAATGACAGACACCATGAAGAGCCAGGTGCAAAGGTCTGAAGTGAACAGCTTTCTGAAATGTTTGTAGAGTATTTGCCAGTGGTTTATGCAAACTGGGATCAATCCATGAACAACATAAAGAGCTAAACTCCCAGTTAACACTGTAAACAACAAATAATTTGACCAACATGCTAATCAAATAGCTGGGAAAAGCTTGCTCCATAGAAAGAACATCTGGGTCTCCAAGGCTCTGTTGGTTCCTTTCAACAACACACAATTGACTTAGTTTCTTTAGCATGGGTCTGCCACTCATGGCTTGCCCAACAATCAAATTAAGCACTCCTTGCCCAGTACTTACATACTCCTGTATCTGACTGTCTTACACTTACATTATCACACGCTGCTGAGAGATGCTGTCTTGTGTTCACATAGAACTTCAGACGTTTTAAATGGTAGCCATGCTTTAACTTGGTTTGGTCACTAAGCGGGTGCTTATGTCGAAACTGTCCACAGTCAAGTCTAACTGATTTCTGATCAACAGAAACCTGGTTAAAATCAGACACTAGAACTAATCAAACTGAAACCATAGGCTAAACTTTTCTAAAGGAAACACTAAACTTCAGGCTCATGCACTATTTGTATAGTTTATACAGCAAGGAAATTAATGAAATGGTACTTCTAGCTAGTAGAAGATGCTATCTACCCTCTGCACATCTGAATGGGGTTGTACTTCAGCATTTGTGACTATCTCTACTTCAAAAAGTGACTCTGTAAATGGCATTGTTTACTCTAGAGTTCCAGATCATGGGTGACTGCACAAGAGGGAGATGGTGCTTTTTGAATTGCCAGTGTTGCAAACCCTTGTGGGATCTAACCATCCAGCTGGCATTTGCCTCTCATGCACAGTCACAAATGTTCTGGAGGTAAAGTCCTGCTCCTGGGGACACCTGTGCAAGCCTGCTGAAGGCAGAGGTTGCATGAGTGTAACTGATTGGAACTTGGTGAACAATGCTCATGCACAAGGGAGAATAGAATCAAGTTGGCTTGCTGTTCCTTAGCTGGGCAGGTTCTGCAGAGGGTTGTGAAACATTATCCATGTCTTATTGCTAAAGGGATTGGCTGTGACTGGATATGAATGGGGCTGGATCTCTTGAATGAGAAGGGGACAGCTTGGCATAGTCACTCTCCAGAGTAGAACAGCACTTGAGACAGGCTTTTGGGGTGGGAGGAGGTGTCCATTAGCTAGACTTCAGTCTCCCCACCTCCCTGGAGCTGGTGCATGGGAACCAGAAAACAAAACTGCCACTCAAAGGCTACAGTGACGTGCAGACTCCCATGACTAGTGAAAAGTAAATCTGTGTTGTAATGCTTTAATCCAAGGCTGTAGCTCCAAGTCCTTACCTCCCTGCCGGCTCCGCAGGCTTAGCCCTGCTGTGTCATTGGGTGGAGTAGGGGAGTCCTGGAGCAAGTGTGAGACTCAATGTCTCCTTCTGATCTCTCCCCAGATGGTTCTCGGAATGCCTCCAGCACTTCCACCCCTAGTGGTGCCTCTTCACCCCTCTCCGCCCTGACTCCACTGCAGGTCTCCCCGACAGCAGCCCCCGATTGTACAAGCCCTGCTGCCATGGACCCCACCCTCTGCAGCCCAGGAGCCCTGGCCTTCCTGCCGGCCAAGAAAGAGGACAGGCCCCAGCCAGAAGGAGCCAGCTGCGACACGGCTGTTGGAAGCTCCCCCACTGGCCTGGCTGCACTGAGCGAGTGTGGCCAGGTCCTGCTGGAAACTCCTCCCAAAGCTTGTGCAGCCCCCAAAGGCTTCCAGGAAGCGCTGAGCGTGGATATACTGGACACCAGGATCGTGATGGGGGAGGAGACCCAGTGCAGCCGTGACGAGACGGACGCAGGGGTGGAGCCGCACAGCTCTCTGCTGGACACCAAGGCTCCTGTGTCTGAGGCAGCCGGCGCTGAAAGCCTCGTGGCCGATGCTGGAGAGAAGTTGAGTGAGGAGGAAAATCAGATCCTAGAGAGCAGCTCCGAGGCTGCTGGGAAACTCTCTGCCCAGGCCTCACCAGGGGAATCTCCCTGCCCGAAACCCAGAGACAACAGGCAAGTGTCTCTCTATAGTCCTCCTTGTCCGCTACCTTGGGAGTCCGAAGAGCCGAGCGTGACGCTAAAGGAGAAGTTATTTTCTCAGGGTGAAACCATGGCTGATGTGCCTTCCCCATCTCCTGTACCTGCCAAAGACCCCCCTGATGAGCTGGCCGAGGCAGGGCACTTGCAACCCCCACAGGTCAAACCAGTCCTGGATCCAGACCTGTACATCACAGCCCCGTCAACACCCATCAAAACAGTCTACTCCCACCTCAAGCACCTCCCCTACACCAAGGACAGCCTGAGCGAGGAGCAGAGCGATATGGACAACGAAGGGCTGTGCTCCCCACCCACCTCTCCATCGGGATCCTACATCACTGCCGAGGGGGGCAGCTGGGCCTCCTCAGGCACCTCCAGCACATCCCCGTCTTGTTCTCCCAACCTGATCGCCGAGTCGGAGACCACAGACGCCCCAACTGTTTATGGGGAATCCCTGTCGGAGCTGGAGCTTTCTGAGGAGCCAGCTCGATATGCCAGGAGCTCCTGTCTGTCTCCTGAGCAGCTGGAGGAGGAGGAAGATGACCTGTCTTTGGACAGACTCTCCTCTGGAAACACAGCTCTGCCTTCAGTGCCGGCAGAGGAGGAAGGGGATGGTCAGACCACGCCAGAAGAGTGGGACTCTGAAATTGCTACCTCTGTTGCATGGGTCCCTCACACCACAGAACTGGAGGATCCAGGTGAGCTGCTGCCAGGTCAGGAGAAGGACCTGCCCCAGCCAGGAGGAGACTCTGGGGATGAAACCGAGCCACTGCAAAGCACTGTGGCCAGGCAGCTCCTTAAGGTGGATGTCTTCACCTCTGACCCAGCTGGTGCCAACCTGGGGCCCATGGATGCAGTGAAAGAGCCTCTGGAGTCCAGCCTGTTGTCCTGTTCCCCCATCCCCTTGCCAGGCCTCCAGTCAGAGTCCAGCAGCGTGTCTGGGGCGAGCTGCTCATCAGATGCAGAGACGCCCAGCAGCCTGCAGGCCGAGACCACCGGCTCCTCGGCAGAGCTCCCGTCAGACTTCACGGACAATGACCAGATGATCCCTGCCGCACTGCTGCCCTTTCACGGGAGCCTGATCTTTGAGGCCGAGTCGCTGGAGATAACACTGTTCCCCCAGGGGGAGTCCGTGGAGAACGATGTCGTCTATGGGGCAGAGGAAGACGACAGCACCTCCGCCTCCTTCCTGCACTCTCTGTCGGAGAACTCCATCAACGAGGGCATGGATGAGTCCTTCGCCTACCAAGACGACACTTCCCAGTCCTCCGACTCTGCCTCCTACAATGGCGAGGCAGATGAGCGGCTGTACAGCACCGAGCAATATGCCGTGGTGACCCCCTCGGCTCAGGAAGGGGAGAAGCCAGCTGTGGAGGACTCTGAGCCAGGGGCCTCCCGCTCAGGCAGTGAGAGCGAGATGGAGACGTCGTCAGATGCCTCTGACACCGATGAGGAATACGTGGCTTTCTCGGCTCTGGACGTGGAGCTGGGCGCAGTCCCCCACACAGAGGTGGAGGTCGGGTTTGAGCCAGAGGGCAACGTGGCTCACCAGGATGAGCTGGAGGGAACCATGGAGGAGGAAGAAGAGGAGGCAGAAGAGCAGCAGCCACCAGCCCAAAGCGAGGGGATGCCGAAGTCAGAGGCACTCGCCGAACCCAAGGCAGTGCCGGTGGATGAACACAGCGACTCTGAAGACAGTCCAGAAAGCAGCAGTGTCTCGGCCGCAGGCCACAGCTGGAGTCCCTCTCTGAAACCAGACAGCACAACATCATCCGGGGAATCTGCTCCACAAGCCGAATCTGACCAGGCAGATGACTCTCCGGGGAATACTGGCTCCTCCTCGGAGAGCTCCCTAGAGCACCAGTCCTCACTGTCAGACATGCAGGAGGCCCTGGAGAAAGGGCTCCCCAGTTCAGGAGAGTGCCTGATTGCCTGCTTTGATACAGACGAGGAGACTGAGGCCTTTCCAGGGCTGGAGGTAGTCTTGGAGAACACAGAGCCAATAAGCCAGTCGGCCACTGCTGAAGTGTGTGGGGCACCATGGAGAGGTGGGGATGGAAGGGGATCCGTGATACCCTTGCCATGGAAACAGAAGCCAGCTCCCACCGAGCTCGCTGAGCCTACTGCCAGGAAAGCCAGTGATGCCTCTATGTTTGAGATAGGCACCAAGCTGAAGGAGTCTGAAGCACATCTGGAGCTCCTAGACCAGGACAGCCCTCCTCTGGGAGGGAGGATGGAAGGTCACTTCGAGGCCCAACTGGGAGCCTCTGATGACACCAGCTTGGAACAGCCTGAAGTGGCCAGAGCTGACAGTGAGCCAGCAGGAGAGTGCTTGATTGCCTGCTTCTCCTCCTCTGAGGAGGATCTGGAGGAAGCCTCCTCTCTCGATCAAGTCAACAACAATGAGGAACAAGGGGAGCTGTTCTTGGAAGCCAACCTGGATTCCCTGCCACCTCTGGGACAAAATGACACGCAGCCAAACGTGCTCACGGAAACAGCCAGCCACAACGAGCCCATGCTGGCTGTGGTGGCGGATCAGCAACAGGAGCCCCCTCTCCTGCCTGGGGATGCTGAGTCCCAGAGCCTGGACCTCCACGCAATGCAGAAAGGCCTGCAGGAACTCCAGAGGAGGCTGGATGGGAGCAGCCAGCTCTTCAGGCAGCAGGAGTGTGGGGAGCTGGACATGAGCTCAGAGTCTGAGATAGAGACCTATGTGAAAAGGTACTTCAGCACAACAGAGTTCTCACTGCTCCCTCAGGCCATAGCAGCTCCAGAGAGCACTGAACCAACCTGGGGGCAAGAAGCCCTAGGCAAGGAGCTGGCCCTGGCAAACAGCAGCATCCCTGAGCCAGCCTGGCTATGCTCAGGGACAAGAGAGACCAAAGACTCAAACTCAAGAGAACCTCAACTGGACAAGAGCACCCCTGCCTCTCCTGGCAGCTGGATGCCAGCAGAAATGAACAGCAGAACAGACCAGAATCAAGAGGAGCTCGGGGCAAGCACAGAGAAGCAGCTCACCACTGAGGTTGCAGAATCTGACTTGGAATCCAAGTTTGGTGCCTCGCCTGTCACTGCGATGGAAGAGACCCAGCCAAAGGCGGCTGCTCAGGCACTGGAGAGCCTGGGAGAACCTGTGGAAATGGTAACTCCAGCTCCCCATTCAGGCACAGTCAACCATGACTTGCAGACCAGAGCTGCTGAGGAAGCCACCGATGCATCTGTATCAGGAAGTGAGGCATACAGCCAAACAGATTCTGTCTCGGCTCTGGTTTGCCCCTTAGGAGACCAACTTGAAATGGTATCTCCCACTGTAGCTGCTCCGGGCCAAACCCTGCCCAAACCAGGGGCTCAAGTGTTCCAGGCCCCACATGTCTGCAGTTTGGATCCAGATGTGCCTGAGTTGAGGGACAGCAACATGAATCTACTGAAAACAGCTGGCTCAGAGTCTCCCTGGGAGCCTGAGTGTGGTGCTGAAGAGGATCAAGACTGGTCTGTGTCAACAAGCTGCAGCGAGAATGTCGTGCTCGAGGGGGGAATGGAGAACACTGATGCAGAAGAAACAACCAAGAAAACTGGAGACCGGCCCAGCCACAACAAGCTGCCTGGTGGGAAGGGGACCTCTAACCAAGAGGAGTGGGTGGATAGCACCCAGCTTCCTCAGGAAGCAAAGGCTGCTGCAAAAGATGAGCCAGCCACTCCGCAGCAGAGCGAGAGACTCAGCAACATGCCAGAAGAGGAAGCACTTGGCTCTGAGGCTACATCCGAAGAAGGGGTCTGCCTCACCGATGAGGAGAGGGAGGCTGAGGCTCAGCCCGAAGAGAGTTGGCCAGAAACTCCCCTGCCCAAAGGAGAGAGGGAGGTGGAGCTGGCAAAGAGTGTGGAGGCAGCTTCCGAAGGCAGCTCTTCCGCAGTCAGCGATGACCTGCTCAGTGGAGACTCGCTGGAAGGCAGACGAACACCAAGCTGCGCAGCAATTGGTCTTGATGACCAGACAACCACTGCGGACTCTACATGGGAGGAACTCGACAAGGCCGCTTCCTCCAGAGGATCCTCCCCAGAGCTACCAGACACTGCACAGTCCTTCATGCACACGGATTCCAGCCTCTTCATGGCCTCTGAGGAGAGCACAGGAGAGATCACCAGGCTGGTTGAGCCAAAATCCTCCGGGGCACGGAGAGAACTGGACGCTCCCGACCAAGCGGCGAGCCAGTTGACAGAGCAGCAAGAGGGTGACATTCCAATGGAGCTGAAGGAAGCAGTCCTACAACCAGAATATCTCCACATGGGCATCCGCAGCAGAGACTCTCCATCGCTGCTTGTGCACAGCCCCTCAGGGGTCTCTTCAGCTGAGCACAGCCTGGCCCCAGAGTCCCCTGAGCACAGTCTGGCTCTGTGTTTGCACTATTCCTCCCTGCAAGAAGCTCCACATTCCACTCGCTCAGAGCGCACCAGACTAAGAGCCGACATGCTGGTGCCTAGCAATCAGCTGCTGCTCTTCATTGCTTCTGAGGAGGAGATCTACATAGGCGAGCCTGCTGTTCCTGGCCAGCCCCCTGCAGAGGCTGGGGACAGCTGTCCCAGCGCAAGCCTGGAAGCGGAGGGTCCTGCTGAATATTCAGGGCCAACAAAAACAGGCTCTGACTCGATGGAATCCAAAGCCATTGTTGCAGAGAGCCTGTCGGTCAGCCTTGAATTGCTTGAGCCATCTGGTGCCTTGGTGGAGAACCCTGCTGACCCATCAGCAGCATCTCTCGAACGGCAGCAAATCACCGCCATGTTACAAGGCTCCTTCGGGAACCTCCAGGCCTCCCAGCTCAAAGTGGGGCCTCTTTGTCCTGCAAGCAGCCAGATGGTGACAGAAGCACAAAGTGTCCTTGCCAGCCTCAAGGAGAGGGTCTTGGAGTGCTCCTCAGGAGAGGCCACCCCAGACTCCTTGGAGGCCAGCGAAGCACAAGAGGGGGTGGCCGAAGCTCAGCCTGAACCTGAAATGCCCACTCACGAACTCACCACTGGCACCACCTCTTCTCAGCCCAGTGAGGACCAGGGTGCTCAGCAGCCCTCTGAGGCAGAGAGCACTTCAGAACAAGCGCAACTGGAGAGCATCTGTGAGATGCTGCTTGCCGCGGAGGTGATGCCCAGCCCTGTACGACGCGCTTCCTCTGTGGGCAGCAGCGAGTCAGTGACCCCTGTGCTAGGGGGACAGGAGCTCTCGGCAGAGGAAGACTCCGGCCTGCATAGTGAAGGGCCCTTGGAGGAAGAGGCAGTCCAGGCTTCCTCTGGAACTCATGCCAAAGACCAGGACCAGAGGTCACTGAGCCTGGAGGAGCCTGCAGAGCTGGGGATCTTGCCCAGGGAGGAAGAGCCCTGGGAGAGTCCCAGGGAGGCAGGTGTAGATGTTGCCATGCCAGAGGCCAGCCAAGCAGGACACCTGCAGAGTCCACAGCATCCAGCAGACGAGGGTAATCGGCAAAGCCAAATCCCACTGGAAGATACCGAAAGCAGCAGAGAGAATGAGACACTTCCAACTACAGAAGCAACCAGTCCATTGATACTCAGTTCTTCTCCTTCTCCTGAGTCCTCAGCAGCTTCCCTGGCTAGTGATTCCCAGCCTCCCAAGTCTCCTCCACCGGAGCCTTGCCCCATCCCTCTGGCAGCTCCCCTCCAGCCAGGTCGGCCTGCCTCTCCTGAAGCAGCTGTGGAGGCTGCGCCTTCCCCTCCTCCTTGCTCTGACTTCATAGAAGTGCCTCCTGCTTTATCCTTCCCACCACCTTGCTCAGAGGATCCTATCCAAGGCCAAAAAGACACCTCAGGACTCCCCGCATCTGAAGCGCTCTCAGTTGCAGAGGACGCTCAGGCTGAAGACCAGCCATCTCTCCTGCTGGATTCCAGGAAATACTTAGAAGGTAATATCCCTTCTTCCCCCTCCTGCTCCCTGTATTAGGGGATGGAACATCTGCCAGGAATGACCTGGTCTGACCAGGTCAGGGAGGGTAGAAGGCAGGTGCTTCTCTAACCCTCTCCCTTATAGAACAGGCTAATATCAGCGTAGGCTTAGTGGACCTAGTGCCAGTGGTCTTGGTGGGCACTCCGAGGATAGGCTTCTCCAACATGAACATACACCAGCATATCTGGCCTAGTCCTATGGAGATTTCAGAATATGCTTAGTCTGTATTTGCAAAAAGGAAAAGAAGTACTCTTCCGATGAAGTGAGCTGTAGCTCACAAAAGCTTATGCTCAAATTTGTTAGTCTCTAAGGTGCCACAAGTACTCCTTTCCTATGGAGATGTTTCTCTAAAGCACATGGCATCAGACCTGCTCCCTTGGGAAAGCATCACTGAGTCAGAAGAGCAGGGAGAAGCTTGTAGTGCATTTGACCAAACGTACAGCTCCTGGGGGCTGAACAAGAGCTTTCCAGCTTCCCTTGTTGCCAGCCCTTAACCTTCACCCATTCCCCAACATGCCTAAACCCAAACCCTGGCCATGGGGCAAGTGTGAAGGCCCCCAGTTCTGCTTGGATGTGGCTCATGCAATGCCTCTCAGGTTCTTGCCCAAGTCCTGTGTTTTGGACTTGGGATTCCCATTCCTCTCTTGAGCAGGCTAGACTTGCATCCTGTAAACTTCATGTGAGCCAGGAACCACCTACCCCAAGGTAGGCATGATGCAGTGGTGGGAATGGTTAGCACCCTACTACCTCAAATGTCTCACACACAGACGGCTCAGCAGATAGCATCCTTCCCTCCAAGTTGGTACTGAATCAGCATCCATCCAAAGCACAGGGGAAGGGGCTTGCCCTGCTGTTGGTTGCCCCTAACTGATGCTCCTCAAGACCTCAATGTCCTGACTTCTTTGGGCCATGAAGGATCTCATGACGCTCCTTGCAAGAGTAGGTGATGGGTTAGCCAAGCTCCAATTGAATTAATCTGCAGCTTCAGCTGGGAGAGTGTCCTTGACACACACTCATGCTGGTGCTAGTAGACACCTCATTCCACCCCAGAGAGAACTGCATTTCTGGCTATAGTGAGGGAACAGTCTCAAGTATGCGTTGCAAAGGTCACTGGCTCTTAGACTGGGAGGAAGCTTCTCTCAAACAGAAACAGCTGCATTCCTCATCCAGGGAGTCCCAGACCCTGAGGCTCTTATCTCCTGCCCTGACCATGTCCCCTCTGCCATGTCGGTGACCTCTGCAAATCTCTGAACTCTGTTAAAGTGCTGGGTGATGCCGGCATCTCCCAAAGGTGGCAGCCCTTTCAGCTTAGCCTCTTGGCAGGCAGCCCTGCTCTGCTAAAAATTAACTAGGCCACTGCATGGTGGAACAGCTGGAATTATTAGCCAGTTAATCACTGCTCTTGAAGCCTTCCCAAGGGGGCAGATCTGGCTGTCCTCCCAGCTGGATGACCATGCCGTGCATTGCAGGAAAAGTTACGCTTAGTCTCTGGACAAAGGGCCAGATCTCCAGCTGCTGTTAACTGTCCCGTCTGATCTCCGTGGAGCTTTGCCACCTTGTCTACTCTTCAAACTGTCCGTGCAAGTCCCAGCTTGAGGGGCCATACCCTCGCTAGCCTGAGCAGTGCTAGTGGGCTTAACAAGTGTAGCTATGGCAGTGCGAGTCTTACCCACACTCTAGGGCAGTGGTTCTCAACTGTGGGTCTGGGGCCCCTTGGGGAGCTGCAAGCAGATTTCAGGAGGCCCATCAAGCAGGGCCAGCATTAGACTCACTGCAGCCCAGGGCAGAAAGCCGAAGCCTCGCTTCATGGGGCTGAAGTCAGGGGTCCTCAGCCCCGCCACCTGGGGCTGAAGCCAAAGCCTGAGCAATGTAGCTTTACAGGGGGCCCTGTGGCATGGGGGCCCAGGCAATTGTCCTGCTTGCTGCCCCCTAACGCTGGCCCTGGCTTTTATATGCAGAAAACCAGTTGTTACAGCACACACGGGCCGTGCAGTTTTTTATAGCATGTTAGCAGTGGGGGGGGCCTCAAGGAGCAGTTGAGAACCCCTGCTCTAGGACACCTCACCTTTACCTTTCCATGGGCTCAAGGTGGAACCGGTTAATTTAGGCCCGCCCCCCTGATGTAGTTCCTAGGGCTGGGAGTTTACAGGGCTTCTTAGCAGTGAAGTGGCCTTACACAGTAATCTCCTTTACCTCTATTAACAGCTACCAAACAGAATGCCCATGCTAAGCGCACGCTTCCCACTCCCAATAAAGCGGATGCGTTTTGGTGGCCAGTCAGGATTGAGCTCCTCCAGCTTCTTGCACAATATGGTTGGCAGGGTGTTGAGGTCTGGCAGCTCTGACCTTGGGTTGTGTCCTGGAGTTAGGTTCCAAAAAACTTCCTTTTGGACCCCAGTAGATATAGTTAACTTGAGTCCTGCTTAGCTCTACCTTAACCAAAGTCCTACCAAACAGTATCTTTCACCAATCACAGCCCATTACGAAGCAATTCTTTACCCAATCAGACCCCCACCACCTTAGCTGACTTAAATCCTGCAAAATTAGTTCTGCCATAGACCGAAACAATCCAAGAACCAGACAAACAATAGAGAAGTGGGGCCCAAAAAAGCAAAACAATGGAAGTAAATTTCCCACACACAGCTGTTAAGTGATTCCTTGCCTGACCGAATACTGTCAAACAAAGATCTTAAAATGTTTAAAGAAACTTTTCTTTAATTTGACGCTGGGGTCTATTAGGACAGGATCTGCTTAACGGCCCAATATTTCATTGTTTTGATGCAATTTAGATGGAATGTGAGGATGTGACTCTCTGCTTCTTAGCCCAGGGCTGCTGCTGTCCTAATGTGGCTGCCGCTGCCTTACTAAAAGGCTTTGGACCTTACATGAGGGGTTAGTCAGCCCAAGTACATACCTAGTGTCTTGGATGGATCATCCTTGAGCTGGCTAGCCCCCACGGCTACATACTAGCTCAATGAGAGCACCATGGGTAGATCTCCTTGAGCAGGAATTCACACCACCTGCTTGAAGAGTGGACACATCCAGAGGGCTCTGGCCTGGATTCTCTTTGTAATGAGCTGGAAGGCTGGGTGGAGCAGGAGACTGGGAATAGGACCCCTGGGTTCCGGTCCCAGTGCTGCCACTGATGGGAGAAACATGTCCCTATGCAGCTGGCCCAGCAATGGGTTCCACTGGGCCCTGCTCTGGAAACACTAATCTATGTTGGGGGTGGCAAGAACCCAGCCTAATGAAATTCCTCCTTCCACTGCAGCTCTGGAGAGCTCCACATCCCCAGTCCCATGCAGAGACCCCTTCCCCAGCGGCCAAGATTCCCGAGGGAGACCCCAGCTCCCGGGGAACAAAGATGCCAGAGGGAGGGGTTCCGCATCCGCAGAAGAGAGGCGAGCCCACCGCGGCTCCATCCAGTCGGAGTCAAGCTCTTCCAGTGAGAGTGAGCTGCCCTACCACTGCCCAGAGATTGAGAGCCTGCGGGAGGCAGCTGGCATGACACTGCTGGAGGACAAGCTGCCGGTGGGGCAGAGAAGCTGTGAAGTTAACCATAAAGGTACACGTGCTGTGGGTGGGAGGAAGGGGAAAGGCCTCCTCCCCAACCCTACTGAGCTCCAGGCAATCCTCACCTGGCCTGGCCTTCCCTCTGCTAGTTTGCCTGAGCCTGACAGCTCTTCTGCAGCAGGCCCGCTTCAGAGAGGCGGGTGTCTCAGCAGAACCTCTGGGGAAAGCACCCTACAAATCCTGGGGCAGAGCCTATGCTGGTCTCAGTGGAGCTCTCCTACCCTACTCCAGCCCCTGGCACTCGGGACTACTGTGTACCTGAGCCAGCCTCCAGGACTAACTGCCAGGCTACGGCCCAGGGATCGGGGCGGGGGAGGAAGGGGGCAGTGGACTATTGCTGGGAATGGCGCTTGCCCTAGGAGCTGGCTTGTGGATGCCCACAAAGCAGGAAGGCTGAGACAATCCTTGTCACCAGGCCAAGTGGCAGAGCTGCAGTGGGCTCCTGTAATAGCTGCTGGATAGCATCTGACAGAGCTCTCATGGGTCTGCCTGCCCAGCGCGGCCTCCTGCGTTGTACAGCTCAGTGTGCGCCGTGGGGCGGGGGAGGCAGTCTCCAGCTGGAGCTGTTGCAGAGCAAACCCTTTTGAGTGCAGCTAACAAAGGAGAGCAGCTTGGCTGGCTGCGCTGCCCTACGGACCAGCTGCACAGCAGGGCTTTCAGAGCTTTCCGTTTCCCCTCTTACGCAAACAGGCCCGTCCCATTTCCAGTGGGAACCAAAACACAACCGGGGGAGGGAACCATTGCTGGATTCAGAGCTCCTCGCCAGGCGATTCCTGGCACTGCCTCCGAGGCCCAGTGAAAACCCAGGTCTGCCTTAGCCTTGCATTGCTAGCCCGTGGTTTGGGACTAGGGAGGGCTTGCTGTGTCTGGTCACCAAGGGCTCCCTGGGCCTGGTGCCTGTGCCGAGGATCCAATCTCTCTGCTCAGACCATGGTGCTGTTAACCACTAAATACCTGGCGGTGGGTGGGGTTCTAGGCTGGCAGGCTCGATTTAGGATGGTGCAATATAAAGCAAACAAGGGTGGATGGGACTGCCTGTGTCCCTACCCAGCATGGGGCATGTGCCCATCCCACTCCATGCTGGGGGGTGGAAGCCTGCAGCCCCATGAAGGACACAACCAGGGCAGTAAGTGCCTGTAACCAAAAGCTGGGGCAGAGGCCCAGTGTGGGTGGGAGGCTGCAACTCTGAGCAGTGGCTCCCATCCTGTCCCCCTCAGTGAAGAGGCTGGCAGCTGTGGCATGAGCCTTCTGGGACAAGCAAGAATTGAGATGGTGCCTTGGGTGTCAAATGTGGTGAGCCCAAGTGTGGCAGGAGACCCTTGGGCCCTCCCTGGCCAGGACAGAGCCTCTAGAATCCTCCCAGGTTCTAGGCTTAGGTCTTGCCCGGAGCAGCTCTCGGCACTTGGGCACATCCAGGAATCCATCTGTCCCCCAACGTTGTCAGTGACTCATGGGGGCAGGGTGCTCTTACCTCTGGGTTGGTAAACCAAGGCCTTGAAGTGCTATTCTGCTGGCTGGGCCCCAGCTTAGCAACATGGCCATAGTATGTCTGGCCCAATGGCTTAGGGGCCCTAGTGCCAGGCATTACAGGTACCCTAGTGGAGATGCAGACCACAGTGACCGAAGGGTTTGCCATTGGGGTAGGAACCATCTTCCCAGAGTGATGGTAGCTGGGTCAAGAGGGACATTCCTTCCTCCGCCTACCCAGGTCCCGACCTGGGGTTAGGTTGGCACAACACTCGGAATTGGGATTTTCCACACTAGGAGTGCCAGATCTTGCATTGTAAGGGAAGGCTGGGTCTTACACCTGACCCCAAGGGACTGGGTCTAAACAGATGAGACAAAGGATGGGAGGGGAAGAGAGCAGCCCAAGGTCGCTGGTGGAGCCAGGAAGTCACATGGCCTCCCTCAATGAGGCTTACAACTGAGGTGCAAAGCACTCTGGGTAGCAAAGATCCCAGGGGCAGGGTTATTTCTCAGTCATCTTGGCCAAACTCCAATCTGAGATGTCCCAGGACTTGAGGGAAGTGGAATGTCTCAGTTGAAGACAGGTGACAATGAGCTAATGTTGCTGGTAAATAACTTTCCCCTTCCACCCCAGAGGTTGCTGCACTTCACTTCTAAAGTAGTCAGGATCCATCGGAGATGGAAAGGGCTGTGTAAATGCAAGACACAGCACAGCCCATGAACAGGGCACAGGTCTCCTGGCTCTGCCACTGACCCACTGAGTGACCTTGGGTGTCCCCCTTCCCCTCCACCACTTGTCTGGCTTGGCCATAAGCTCCAGGGCTACATATATCCAGCACCTAGGGATGAGTCCCTCCTGGAACAGAGCCAGGTGCGTCCCACCCACTGTCCTGCATTCCTGTCCCTCGGATGCCCGTGCCCCTCCTGCCGAGAGATGGTTTCAGGGCTGCTATCGAAAGGGAAGCCGTGCTGTGGCCTCAACCTGGGAAACAACTTGCATGTGCAAGTGGCCTTTCCACAGACATCAGGACTGTGCCTCAGTGCTGAGAGGGGAAGGGATTGAATGTCCTCACCCCAGTTGATAGGCCAGGTTAGACAGTTGAGGCGCCCAAGTCCTGGCACTGATGGTCATCTCCTCTCTTCCAGGCTCTTGTAACGACTCGGAGAGCAACGACGAGTCTATTCCGGAGCTGGAGGAGCCGGATGTCTCAGAACCCCGGACAGCTCAGACTCAGGTACAGGGCTGCCCAGGGAGGAGCCCACATGGCCTGCAGGTCCCAGTGCACGGGCTGGGCACAGTAAATGCCTGAATAATCAGCTCCCTGGGGGGCCCTTTGTTTTCCCAGCCCCCTGCTGGGAAAGGGGAGGCCTGTGGTACAGGGCTGGAGACAGGCCGAGCTCTAGAAACAACAGGCCCCGGGAGATGGTGGTGAAGCCCAAGTACCTGGCATCCAAGGAAGACCACCCCCAGTCCATGGCAAGGGGTTGTGAACAGATCTCCACATCAGGCCCACCCCAGCTATAGAACTAAATGGGAGGGAGAGTGTTGTATGGCTCCCTCTGCCTGGGTAAATCTGGCAGGTGGGGGGTGTGTGTGTGTGTGCCAGGGCTTACCAATGGGTGTTTTCACCACCCATTGGTATCTGAGCACCCTTCTGGAGCAAAGAGACCTTGGAAGATGGCCTCTGTAGCCCTGGAACTCCTCCTACAGCTCCTGGAGTTGCCAGGTGTCCCTGGACTGGGAGCTGTCCCTAGCTGTGCCCTGTGGTGACCTGGCTGCAGTATGCCCATCTCCCATCCTTGTCTCTGGCCTTTGGGGCAGGAGCAGTGTCTGACAGTGCTGCAGTGTCCCCACCCATGGCAATGCAGAAGGACAATAAGCCACAGCCAGCTTCCTCCCCTCTCCCTCCAATGCTGTCCTGTTCCAGGAGAGGAGTATGTCCAGCGGGCAGCGTCCTCCCTTGTGAATCACTCCTTGGGGGTCCGGCTTGGATCAGCTGGGCTGGGGAGATCCTGCTCTGCAGACTGTGCCCTGTCTCCATGGAGCGGGGCCAGGGGTGCAGGCAGAAACAGTGACGTGAGGCAGGATCTGCAAGTGGGGCAGGCTCAGCTGGAGCCCGGCAGGGTGGTCTCTCCATGAAGGAGACACAGGCTCACTCTGATTCAGCTAGAGAACGGGGCTGCAGCTTCTCTCCTAGCACTACATGCAGACCTAATGGCCATCCTGCAGCGGGAGCAGCATCTGCCCCGTCGTGTGTGACGCAGCTGAACGGTCTCTTCCCTGCCCCGGGCAGATGCCACCTCAGGGTGGGGCTCCAGACTAGTCTGGGTTCAGGGCTGGCTGCCAGGAGGAAAGCACCTGAGGAATGCTCTTCTCCTGGTGACATTCACAGCTGGAGGCTCAGACTGGGGACCAGCCAAGCAACCAGCCTAAGGCGCCAGGCACATGCTTAGTGCTCTAGAGTGATTTGCAGCGGCATCAGGCACTCTGCAAACCCGGCACCCAGCTCCCAGCTAACGGCAATGGGGGCAGGGCAGGGATAAGCTGCTGTAGCTTTCTTCCCATGGTGGCTTTAGACCTACCTCTCGGCAAGAGCCTGCACGAGACACACTGGGGTTACTGTCTCTGGGGAGGGGTGTAAGAAAGCAAATGACATTTGAGGCCATTCCTACCCACCCTGAGACGGGGGAGAACTTGGGATGCTGGCACAGGTGTCTGGCACGTTTGTATGGCACTCGGATCCCATGGGGACTGCAACACGCACCCAGACAATCCAGGTCTAGTCTGAGTCTCTGGCTGTGGGGTAAATACCTTAATTTGCGCCTGTTTCCCCTGCTGGACACACCATCCAGGGGGCAACCGTTCGGGCCTAACCAGCCTGGCGCTCTGCTGAAGGGGCCATATTCTGGCACCGCTCAGGCCTCCCCCATGCCAGTCAGGCTGTGGCTGGATGCACAGCTGCCCTGCCCCTGCATGTGGCTCCAGTCTTCCCTCCAGACACCAGGATGTCGGGGAGCCACATTACAGGGCACTTGTGTCTTGCAGGCGCAGCTAACGCACTCGCTGAGCACCGGGGAGGAAACCATCAGCAAAGCCAAGCAGAGCCGGAGTGAGAAGAAAGCCAGAAAGGTCAGTGTGGCATGAGGGGAACATGGGGGTGCCACCCCTTGCTCGAGGGAAGGGGCCAGGTGAGCCAGCCCCTCGCCCCCAGGACCACAGAGAGCTGGTCTGGCTCCCTGGGTGAGCTCCTGCTGCGGTGCTCAGAGCAGCCGTCTGGCGCTGGAGGGGGAGAGGGAGGCCTCGGACTGCAGGCTCCTGGCAATGCCACGTCAGGTCTCTGGGCAGGACTCACCCGCTCTGCGCCAGGGCGGGGTCTCTAGCGGCAGGGGCTGGGAGTCGGTGGCTTTACCAGCCTGCTAACAGGGACAGGGCCCTGCTGGGGGCTGGAAGAGAAGGTGGAAGGTCTGACCCAGGCCAGGCCTGCATCCAACACCTGTTTCCATCTGCCTGGGCAGTGACTCGGGCTTGGAGCAGCCAATGCTGCGTCCAGTGCAGCAGCTCCTGCAGGGGGCTGCTGAATGGGCCAAAGAATGATCAAAACACAAACTGTGACCCTGGCTTCGAGTGACGCCTTAACCCTCAAACCACCCAGCGCGCAAGAGCCCCTCGGGGCACAGCTAGTCCCGCCCCATCTGCGGGGCAACGCTGGAGGGACAGAAGGCGGCTCAGCGGGGACGCCAGCTGCCAAGGGGAAGACTGAGGCTGGGTGGAGAGCGATGGGGAGCACGCATGTGGGGAGCCTTTGAACACAAGGCCGGGCCCTGGAGCCGGATGGCGAGCAGGGGCCTCTTGGAGTGGGAACACTGTCCCACCCCTTCAGCTGTGTGATGGCACAAGGGGCTGCAGAAACAGGGAGCCCCTTGTGGCTGAGATGAGACCCAGGCTGGCTGACTCACCACAGGTGTAAGGGGGGATTAGGGGCTGGATAAGCCTATCTGTGTTCGTCACTGGCTCTGGAGATTAGCCTTGATTAAAGCACCTCTGACCTGGGGCAGGTCTCCAGGCAGCTCACAGGTCTCTGCGGCATGGGGCTTTGCTGGGTCTGCCCAGGGACTGTCTGGGTTGCCTCTGGCACCATTCCCCAGGGACAGGACAGCTCAGGCTGCCCCTGGAGCTACCCACAGCTGGAGAGCGCACAGGGGTCAGGGTGGAGGCAGTGAGGGGTGGGCTGTGCTCCCAAGGAGCCTGTGGACTCCCAGAGCTCTGGCTTGTGATGCAAGGCCAGGCCTGTCATCTCTGCAGCCCCCTGCCCCGTCCATGCAGAGGCTGGGCTCACAGCCAAACCCAGGTCCCCTCTGGCAGTGCCTACTCACATCAGACCCTGGGCCAATCCCAGGGAGGATCTGGGGGTGGCTCCAGTGTAACACCTGGTACAACCGCTTGTGTGTCTGGTCCGCACAGAGCCCCATCAGAGAAGCTGTCCAATTAGCCCTGTCCTGCTGTCCCCAGACTCCTTGGGGCTGGGTGGGAGTCAGGGCTAACCTACCACTGTGCACAGAAAGGCCCTTGACAGTCTGGATGGCTGGCCTTGCTGGACAGGGAGCTTCCCAATGCCACATCACAGCAACTAGGGATAGGGAACGCTCACCAGGCTGCCCAGCCCTTCTCCTGGCCAGGGCAGGGTCACACCTACTTCTCCCCAGCCTCTGCTTCCAAACACTGGCTTGTAAAATCCCTGGTGGTGCAAGGAAGTGGCACCAGGTGTAATGCAAGTCTCAGAGGGTGGGTTCTCTGGAAGGGCAGAGCTTGCATGGGAAATGGAGAAACGCCCTGTGACTGTTAGCAGTGGGTGTCTCCTGCCACCTATCAACAGTCCATTCCAGCACAACATCCCCTGCTCCTGGTCTGTGTGAGATTAGAGTCTGGCATCTCCAAGGAGCAGAACCAGGAATGGGCCAGCAGGCGCTGCCCATGGATGCCCCAGGCCTGTGCTGTTCCAGGCAACACAGCCCACACTCTGAGATGGAGGCCATCCAGCATCCCTGGAGACCCAGCTGATCAGAGACAAACTAATGGCCAGTCAGCCGTGGTGATTGTCCTGGCATCAGCACTTCCACTGCGCCAGCCAAAGACCTCCGACAGGTCACCGCACAAAGGCCAAGGGCCAATCCCGTGCCTTTGTCCGTGAGGCTTTGTTCCAGGGTCCCCGTTCCATCGCTCCAGCTGCAGTGGCTGGTGCTGCCTGAGGCCGCTGTAACATGTCCATCCGTCTTCCCTGTAGGCCATGTCCAAGCTGGGGCTGCGTCAGATTCACGGCGTCACCAGGATCACGATCCGGAAGTCCAAGAACATCCTGTTTGTGATCACCAAGCCGGATGTGTTCAAGAGCCCAGCTTCTGACATCTACATCGTGTTTGGAGAGGCCAAGGTGAGGCTCTGCAGAGCTGGGGGCACCCCGACCCCTCTACTGTATGTGTCCTAGATGCCCTGCTGTATTTCACCTGCTCCCCGCACACCATGGCCCAGAGCTAGTCACTTACCTAGGCGGGCAAATCCTGGATTCCAGCTGGTGAGTGACCCCCATGAGCTGCTGCTCAGGTCCTGCGGCAAGGCCTGGAATCTGACTAGCTCTTGCTGGCCAGAGTCTAGTGCCTGGCGTAAATGGGAGCCCCACTAGCCTCTGCTCAGGCTTGGCACTAGCCTGGCCATCAGTTGCTCACTCCCATGCCCCATCCCCGATGGGGCTGTTCCCCAGAGGGGACCGAGGCTGAACTCAGAGCTGTAAAGAAGGGAAACTGGGTCAGCAGGGTCGCTCACTAGAACAGTGCATTGCTCAGTCTAGGCTTAGACCACCCATGGGGCAGGGACTCCCCCTTCTCTAGGAGACAAGTCTGGACACAGGAGTGTCTTCCTGCTGTGACCCCCCCCCCCTTCCCCCCCATCCTGAACAACTCTTCTCTCCTTGCCTGATCTGCACCATGGGGTTCCTGCCCACCCTTGCTCCTGGGGGCACCGTTCCCTGTGACATACCCTCCTCCGTGTCCTTGGAGCTGGAGGCAGGAGGGCCGTCTCATCTATTTCAGACAGGTTCCCCTGCTCTCTCCACCCAGCCCCTGGTGTGGCTGGCAAATCACAAGCCTGCTCCCTGGAGTCACAGCAGGGACTCCCCAGTGGGCAGCATCTCCACCGGCCTCCCACGCTAACCACTGCCCCCCGTCTCGGGTCTGTCCCGGCAGATCGAAGACCTGTCGCAGCAGGTGCACAAGGCGGCTGCGGAGAAGTTCAAGGTGCCGATGGAGCACTCTCCTTTGATCACGGAAACAGCCCCGGCCCTCACTATCAAGGAGGAGAGTGAGGAAGAGGAGGAGGTAAGGCCTGGAGGAAGGAAGCTGGGGGCAGTAGCAGTCTGGTTCCACACGACCTGGGCACCGGCTTCAGTGCTGCGAGTCAGGTTGGGGGTGGAGGGCAGAAGAGATTTCGCTGATACCTCACCCCTCTCCAGGGTAGCCCGTACAGCGGAGCTCCTGGGCCTTTCCTTGGGAAGGAGACTGCTGCTCACTGTCAGTCCGCTCTCTGGTCCTGGACTCCACCCCCATCCCTAGTGGCCTGTGGTGAGCTGCTGAGCTGGCCCTGTGCTGGGAGGCTGAGGTTAGGAGGAGATGTGAACCAGCCCCAAGGCAGAGAACTCTGTCCGTCTCTTGGTTGTATTCAGGGGTGCCTAGCCCCCTGAACCCCTGGGTCTGAGCTCGGGTGGCTAGGCCAGGCCTGGAGACTCGTTCGGCCGGCCAGATGCTGTCTGTGCACTACGGTCTATCCTTTGCCCTGCCTGGGTGCTGGAAGCTACCCAAGTTTACTAGGTAGCCAGCTGGGGTGAGGACCACTTCTTTAGAGCAGCAGGGGGAGAAAATAGTCCAGTCTCTGCCTGGGGCGGGGAACAGACCTAACTGGTCAGCGCAGACAGATGCATTGTCAGGGGTCAATGGGAAGCAGGCAGGATGCCACACCAGCCACTAGAGAGCAGCACTGAGTGCCATAGTGGACCCCAGGGTATAAAGACCAGATTCTCTTCTCTTGAGAGAAGATCTCTGCCGTACTGAGCTACCGGAGAACTCGCATCCGTTAGCCCAAGTCTGCCTGCCGCCTCCAAGACAGCTGCGTAGCTGTGCCTCAGGACAGGACTGGAGGCAGAAAGGTGGCCGAGGAGTGGGCTCAGCTGGCTTGGTCCGGCTTGAGGATACAGACCTGGGCAATGGCCAACCCTTGTCCAGGGCAGATCTGTACAAGTGACCAGCAGGATGAAGTGGTAATAATCCTGCCTTCGGAGAAATTCCTCAACTCCCCTTCCAAATGCATTCCCGTGCTGGGGGTGTGTGAGCAGGGTCTGGGGGTGGCCCTGGGCAAGGGGGCACTGCTATAAGAGACTCCCAGCAGCGCCCCCTCCCTGTCTGGAGCGTGACTATTTCCTCCTCCCCTCCCCAGGTTGATGAGACCGGCCTGGAGGTGAGAGATATTGAGCTGGTGATGGCCCAGGCCAACGTGTCGCGTCCCAAAGCCGTGCGGGCACTCAGACACAACAACAATGATATCGTCAACGCCATCATGGTAAGAGCCCAGGGCCCAGGCTGTGCCTGGCCGCCCGCCATGAGATCCTGCCCTGCTGGTGGGGACACGGTCGCAGACTAGTCTCCATCAGGGGAAGTGATGCCCTAACTTCAGCGGGGGAAACTGAGGCAGAGAGCAGCACATGCTCCAAGGAGGGAGTAGCTGGCCAAGCCAGGATTAGAACTTGACACCTCTTGGCTGTCAGTGCTGTGCTTGAGCTACTAGACCTCCCCTGCCTAGAGAAGCTCTGCTCCTCAGCAGAAGGCTTGTAGGGGGAGGTACTTCCAAGGCAAGGCCAAGATCTGATGGATACAGCTGCACCAGGGGCCCTTTCACCTCCCAGCCAGGCTTTGTCCTGCGCAACAATGCTGAAAACAGGTGACTTAAAGCATAAAAGCACTAAGCAAGGGCCTTCCTGTAGCAATGCAAGGGAAAACCCCTTGCGCTCCCCTCCTTGTACTCTGCAGTCCCCATCCAACCCTCTGCTCTCTCCTACAGGAGCTGACCATGTAGCTGCTGGCCCGGATGTGCAAACAGACCCACCCCTCTGTATAGATGCACAGTTACTCCTATACAGTACAGCTGGTATTAAATACTCTCTAGAACTGCAAATATTCCTACTAGTCTGCATCTCTAATGCTGCTCAATAAAATGGCCTCATGTATTCACTTGAAACGCACACTGGTTTGGTCTCCTTCCTTCTCCTTCAATCTAGGTCACCCGTGAGCAGGCAGCTCCTGGTTCAGACAGGGTAGGGGCAGGGCTGCAGGGCCCCTGTGTCTGAAGCTCCAGTTCAGCTTGGTGGAAGCTGGAAAGGAGGGCAGGGCCTGTCTACACTGCAGCTGGGACCAGTCCTCCCAATCTGGCAAGAGGGGCAGGTGCTAGTTCTTCTCAAGCTAGAATAGCAGAGTGGATGCTGTGGCCTGGCCTAGCCCCCTGAGCTCAGACCCAGGGGCTTGGGGAGGCTTGTAGTCGGGGGGCTAAGCACCCCTTCTGCCATGGCCACACGAGTTTGAGGCACTGGCATGTCTCTCCCTGGGCTGCAGGGTGGATATCCCTGGCTAGCTCTGCTGAGTGCTGAGAGAACTGGGCTGAGCTTCTAGAATCCTAGAATATCCGGGTTGGAAGGGACCTCAGGAGGTCATCTAGTCCAACCCCCTGCTCAAAGTAGGGCCAATCCCCAACTAAATCATCCCAGCCAGGGCTTTGTCAAGCCTGACCTTAAAAATATCTAAGGAAGGAGATTCCACCACCTCCCTAGGGAACCCATTCCAGTGCTTCCCCACCCTCCTAGTGAAAGTGTTTCCTAATATCCAACCTAGACCTCTCCTCACTGCAACTTGAGACCATTACTCCTTGTTCTGTCTTCTGCTACCCCTGAGAAGAGCCAAGCTCCATCCTCATTGGGGAACCCCCCTTCAGGTAGTTAAGGCTGTTATCAAATCTCCCCCTCACTCTTCTCTTCTGCAGACTAAGTCCAGTTCCCTCAGCCTCTACTCAAAAGTCATGTGCCCCAGCCCCCTAATCATTTTTGTTGTCCTTCACTGGACTCTGATTTGTCCACATCCTTTCTGGAGTGGGGGGGGGCCAAAACTGGTTATCACATACTCCAGATGTGGCCTCACCAGTGCCTAATAGAGGGGAATAATCACTTTCCACGATCTGCTGGCAGTGCTCCAACTAATGCAGCCCAATATGCCGTTAGCCTTCTTGGCAACAAGGGCACACTGCTGACTCATATCCAGCTTCTCGTCCACTGTAATCCCCAGGTCCTTTTCTGCAGAACTGCTGCTTAGCCAGTCGGGCCCCAGTCTGTAGCAGTGCATGGGATTCTTCCATCTTAAGTGCAGGACTCTGCACTTATCCTTGTTGAACCCCATCAGATTTCTTTTGGCCCAATCCTCCAATTTGTCTAAGTCACGCTGGATCCTAGCCCTACCCTCCAGCATATCTACCTCCCCCACACACATCTTAGTGTCATCCACAAACTTGCTGAGGGTGCAGTCCATCCCATCATCCAGATCATAATGAAGATGTTGAACAAAACCGGTCCCAGGACCAACCCCTGGGGCACTCTGCTTGATGCCAGCTGCCAACTAGCCATCAAGCCATTGATCGCTACCTGTTGAGCCTGACAATCTAGCCAGCTTTCTATTCACCTTGTAGTCCATTCATCCAATCCATACTTCTTTTAACTTGCTGGCAAGAATACTGTGGGAGACTGTATGAAAATCTTTGCTTAAGTCAAGATATATCATGTCCACTGCTTTCCCCATACCTAGAGCCAGTTATCTCAATCAGGTTGGTCAGGCATGACTTGCGCTTAGTGAATCGATTGACTATTTCTGAGCACCTTCCTCTCCTCCAAGTGCTTCAAAATGGATTCCTTTAGGACCTGCTCCATGGCTTTTCCAGGGACTGAGGTGAGGCTGACAGGTCTGTAGCTTCCCAGATTTTCTTTCTTTCTTTTTTTTTTTTTTAAAAGATGGGCACTATATTTGCCTTTTTCCAATTGTCCAGGGCCTCCCCGATCACGAGTTTACAAAGATAATGGCCAATGGCTCTGCAATCACATCAGCCACCTTCCCTTCCCAGCTAAGGGAGAGGCTTCACCCCCTTGGCCTCAGCCAGTGCCCATGGGTGGGGTAGGGTTGCCAACTTTCTAATCACAAAACCAAATGCCCCTGCCCTGCCCCTTCTCCAAGGCCCTGCCCTCACTTGCTTTTAGCAAGCTGAGGCAGGGTGGGTGGGGTGCAGACTTTGGGGTGGGGCCAGGGATGAGGGGTTTGGGGTGCAGGAGAGGGCTCAGGGTTGGGGTGCAGGAAGAGATGAGAGCTCCAGTTTGGGATGAGGCTTTTGGGTGTGGGAGAGGACTCTGGGCTGGGGCAGGGAGTTGCGGGGGGGTTGGAGTGTGGGGTTGCAGCAGCACTTACTACAGCTCCTGCAAAGCAGCCACAAGGTCCCTGCAGCCCCATGGCACATGGGGGGCCAGGGAGGCTCTAGGTGCTGCCCCTGCAGCTCCCATTGCTCAAAGTTCCTGGCCAATGTGAGCAGCGGAGCTGGCCCCTGGGGCAGGGGCAGGGCATGGAGCCTCCCTGGCTGCCTAGGGGGCTGCAGGGACCTGGCAGCAGCTTCTGGGAGCCTGCCTTAGCCCCAGGCCCCTACTACATCGCCAACCACACTTTTAATGGCCCAGTTGGCAGTGCCGACTGGACCCGCCAGGGTCGCTTTTAGGCTAGGTGTTCCAGATGCCTGGCAACCCTAGGGTGGGTAGAGTGTGTGCAGGGGGGGCTTCAGCCATAGAGCACTTAAGACAACTCAGTGTCTGCAGATGACGGGGAGGGACTAACCCAGGGGCAGCGTGGGGAAATCGCAATACCCTAACTCCACGGGGCTAATCTAGGGATATCACTGCCCTACAGAGAAGGGGGTCTCTTCATGATGCTGGGCCCTCATCCCCAGTTCAGTAGGGTTGCCAATCCTCCTGGTTTTGCAAAGAGTCTCCCAGAATGGGGCTTTATCTCCCGCAGGCTACAGAAGCCAATCCAGGCGCAGCAGGGCTGAGGCAGGCTCCCTGCCTTCATGCCACTTGGGGAAGTGGCCTGCGGCCCCTGGGGAGAGGGGCAGAGGAGTCTTCACATGCTGTCCCTGCCAGCAAGCACCACCCTTGCAGTTCCCATTGGCCAGGAACTGCCAGGGATGTGCTGGCCACTTCTGCAAGCAGTGCAGGGCCAGGGCAGGCAGGGAGCCTGCCTTAGCCCCTCTGCACCACTGACTGGGAGCTGCCAGAGGTAAGCGCTGCCTGGCCAGAGCCTGCACCACTCACCCCCTGCCCCAGCTCTGAGCCCCCTCCTAAAGCCAGCACCCCAAACCCCTGCCCCAGCCCTGAGCCCCCTCCCACACCCAAACTCCCTCCCAGAGCTTGCACCCCACACCCTCTCCTGTACCCCCTGCCCCAAGGTCAGCCAAGAGCCGGGTGAAAGTGAGTGAGGGGAGGGGATGGCGTGAGGGGGATAGGGCCTTGGAGAAGGGGTGGGGGCAGGGCAAGGGTGTTTGGAGTTATGATATTAGACAGTTGGCAACCCCACAGGTCAGTAGCAAGGTGGAGCCAGCCCTCAGCAATGATGACAAGGCTGAGCACAGGGCCCCAGGCCAGGGTGGGATCCGGTTTAAAGGCCACAGCGACTAGGACAGCTTCCCCTCTCCACAGTCACAGGGACTTCTCCTCTCCCCCATGGCCCCTGCAGTGAGCTGGGTCCTCTACGCAGGGGCCTGCAGGCCTAGCTGGATACAGGCCCAGCAGAGCTGTACAGGGACGTCAATGAGCTGTAACCTGGTTGAAGCTCCCAGCTGCGGGGCCCTCACACCTAGAGTTGTGTCCTCCCCCCCGCCTCCTTGCCAGAGTTCTAGTATAAATCTTCCTCCAGGGAAGGGGGTGCAAGTGAGAACTGAACAGACATGGGGGCAGTAGCTGGGTTTGCTCTATCTCCACTGCCTGCTAGCTGGGGCTCATGGAACCCAGCAGCTGACTCCAGAATTCTTCCCCTCCCCTGGCTCAGGAGCTGCTCCATGGTGCAAGGAGGACTTCTTCACAAAAAGAGAGCTGGCAGGCTCACCCCCTGCCTCAGGCAACCACTAGGGAGGAGGCAGCCCTATGCGGTGTGGCAGATGCCACCCCCCACCTTCCCCTGCTGACACTGGGTCCCAAGAGCCCAGTAGGGCTACAGGGGTACATGAAGGACACTAGCCCATGGTGCTCGTGCTTTGGGGCAGCCCAGAGCTGCCCTCTGCAGTTGAGGCTTGTTTCTAATTTCACCCCACTCACACCCATGCTTAACTAGCTGAGTTCTTCTACCCCTCACCTGGCATTGCCCCCCTACCCTGTACCAGCCCCTAGGGGCTTGTACCTCCAGAGCACTGTAGGAAGTAGCTCTGCTGTAGCAGTTTTCTGCTCCCAGGGTCAGGATCATTATCCCCAGTTATAGGTGGGGAAACCGAGGCACAGGGGTGACTTACCCAAAGCTACCCCCCAGGCCAGTGCTAGAGCTGTGAGTGAACCCAGGTCTGAGTCCCAGTCTAGTGCTCTATCCCCCAGGCCACACTGCCTCATGTGCCAGTTCCCATCTCGAGCCCCAAGTAAGTAAACTGGCAATCTGCTCTCCCATGGGTTTGTGGCTGCGTTCAGCCCCCTGCCCCCCTGGATCAGGCTGGCTGTGGTTTTTTGAAGGCCTGAAAGTTTGTTTAGTTGCAAAAACAGCTTTTTCTGCAGCTCAGAGAGATGAAAGGCTTTTTGGGGTGGGTGGGTGCTGACTCCACACTCCTCAGAACTGCTGAGCCTGCCATTGCCAGTAGAGGCCACGCCAGGGGCAGGGGGAACGTGCCTGCTCTAGGTTCTTCCCCTGCCGCCGTCTTCTCCACCACATTGCAGACAAGAGTTGGGCATTTTTTAAAAACAAAAATAATTTTATAACCTGTTGAAACCAAAAGGGTTGGTTCTGAAGAATTTTGTGACAAAGTTTTGAGATGGTCAAAAATCCCCTTTCTATTTTTATACTTTCAAAACTAAATCTTGGGTTTTTTTTTCCTGACTTGAGAACTTTTTGCTTCAAAATTAAAGCTAATTATGGTAATTCCCCCCCCGCCCCTTTTTAAAAGTAATAGTTAAAATCAAAACCATTTTAACTTTTTTTGGATTTCAGCTCATGAAAATGTTCCTTGCAGTTCATCCCAATTTGGGATGGGAAAATGTGTCCCACGTTTGAATTTTTGCAGGCTGGGAAAGCAGTCTCCAGCAGTGCAGGTGATCAGTGATCATCCTGAGAGGAACTCAGGGCAGCCCCCAGTTGCTGGTGTGGGGATCAGTGAGGAGGGTGGTTGCTGGATGCTATATGAGCCAGGGGCCATGAAAGAGGCCCTGTCACTAAGTCCAGTCCACACAAGCAGCAAGTTACTGGCTGGACTCTGGCCCTATCCTTTAGATATTAGAATGATTTTCAAATGCATTTCACAGGGAACCAATGTCCCAGTCCATCCCCACAACTGGCCCTCATGCAGTAGGACCCAGGCCTGAAGGGGTTTGGACTCCACCTGCTTCTGTCATGCTCAAAGTGAAACATAGCAAGAGGCTGGGCCTTGCTGTTCAGCTGCACCTGTTGTAGGGCTAAGTCAGTCCCAAAGAAGAGAGCTAGGAACCTTGGAAATACGAGAGAGCCGGGCAGCACCTTTCACAGGCACTAGGGCGGGCTCTTGAGAAGCAAGTTGTGGCTCTGTGCACCTGACTGATCGCTAGCCAGTGTGACAATGGTGTGGCCCACAGGGGTGGGGGAAGGCAACTGTATTTATTGATAATCCACCCCCTCTGCCCGGACAGCAAGAAGAGCTGATCCTCACCTCCATCTGTCCAGTGCTAGTGCTGCCTTACGCTGTGACTTCCAGAGCCACACAAGAGACACAGGGGGGACTAGAACCCCCAACTGCCGCTGCCCAGGCCAGGGTCCTGTCTGCTGGACCCCCCTAACATTGTCTCCCTTACTGGGAAATATGGCACAGCCTCTCCTGGAAGTAGAAAAACAGGTTAATTTTGTTGCTACCCACAGGAGTTAACTATGTCCCACCCCTCCGTCTTGCCAAACATGCTAGCAAAGTTGCATACAAGTTAGGAAGAGAGATTAATAAGACTAGGACTTTTCAGGTTGGAAAAGAGACAAATAAAGGGGGCCATGATTGAAGTCTGAGGGGAAAGTACATAAGGAAGTGTTATTTACCCCCTTCACAAAACACAAGAACCAGGGGGCACCTGGTGAAATTAGTCGGCAGCAGGTTTAACACACACGGAAGGCAGCACTGGGCACTTCTTCACAGAATGTAGAGTCAGCCTATGGGAACGCGGTGCCAGGGGACGTTATGAAGGCCAAAAGTATAACAGGGATCAAAAAAGAACTAGATAAGTTCATGGAGGATAGGAGTATCAATGACTATTAGCCCAGACGGTGAGGGATGCGGCTACATGCTTTGGGCATCCCTGGACTCTGACTGCCAGAAGCTGGGAGTGGACAACAGCGGAGGGATCACCTGATGATTACCTGTTCTGTTCATTCCCTCTGAAGCACCTGGCTTTGGCTACTGGCAGAAGACAGGACACTGGGCTAGATGGACCTTTGGTCTGATCCATTCTTATGCTGCTAGTGAGAAGAGCAGCAATTTAACCGGCCACATCCATGCTCCGGTTTCTGCATTTAAAGTTGCAAGACTTAGGATTCTCCATATTCAGCAGCAGACCCAGCTTCTTCCAGATCATACCCCTCTCCCCGCTCACCTGTGACTTCTCCCTTTAAAAGAAATCACCCCTCTCATGCCTGCCTGTTTGGCAGATGCGTGGTGGCCCCTAGTGCTGCTTTTGGGTATAGGACACACATTAGCCTTAAAAGGTTAGTTCTAGCACGTGAACGGTGGTACCTAGAGGGGTTAAGTAGCTATGAGTGCACTGAAGAAAGGTTGGTGCTAGAATAGATCTAACTCAGTCTAGGCTGGAGAAACTTCTTTGACTATTAAAGATCTGGTTGAAGATTTGGGTCAGTTCATAGTGTATCCCCACTGCAGCCCTAGTGTTCAGGGGAAAGGACCAGAAAGGCAGAGCATCCTTACCCTTCCCTGTGCCCAGGCACTTCCTGACCAAGGGCACCCTGGTCACAGCCACCTTGAGCCCTAGGGTCCTGCAGTAAAGCAGTGAACATGACTCCCGGAGCGGGTACCCACTGCAGCAAGGCAAGGCCCCCACCCTGAGGAACTTGCAGTGCAAATGCTGAAGTCCAGAAGTGGGCGTTAGGATTGGGCCAGCGAGAGGGTGAGCACGGCTAGGAGCTCACTGAGCATTTACACTAGCCTTGCTACTAGCCGCCAGGACAGACCTATCCTGGAATCAGTGTATAATACGGACCAGTCACTAGCTCCTTTGCTCAAAGCTTGCACTTGGCTCTGTACTCTTCCCAGAAGCTGCAGCTCTGGGTCCTCAGCCTTGCACGATGCAGCTCAGGCTGAGAAATCGCCCATGTTTGAAGCAAGCCTCTTCTCTCCCCTTCCCGGAAAACAGCTGCCATGGTGAAGCTAGTGCCCTTTATCCATACACATGTCCCTGCAGTGATTGGACAGCGCCACAGGAAAGACAGGCTGAGGGATCTGGGGTTATTTAGTCTGCAGAAGAGTGGGGGGTGGGGATTTGATAGCAGCCTTCAATTACTTGAAGGGGGGGGGGGGTGTTCCAAAGAGGATGGAGCTCAGCTGTTCTCACTGGTGGCAGATGTCAGAACAAGGAGCAATGTTCTCAAGTTGCCATGGGGGAGGTCTAGGTTGGATATTAGGAAACACTTTCACAAAAGCCACTGAAAAGAGTAAATTTCACCGAGATCAGAAGTATGATCCTGGCACTAGAGGGCCTGGAAGGCTCAAGGCTGCTTTGACAATCCAGCCTAAGTGAATTAGGTTGCCAGCTTTCACTGACTATCACATAACTGCTCTAACATCAGAAGGAGCTGGGACTTAGGCTTCTTGGTGCTGGGCTTCTGACATTTCTATTGCTAGTAAAATAACGGAACACATGAATACTTTGGAAAGGCAGAGGAATAAACAACAACCCCTAGCTCTTATCAGCAGAGCTCAAAGCACTTCAAGAATACCTCCTCCTTTATCCCCATTTCACAGATGGGGAAACCAAGGCACAGGTCAGGACAGTGACTTGTCCCAGGTCAGCAGCAGAGCTAGGAACTGAAGCCAAGTCTCCTGAATCTCAGTGCATGGCTCTGTTCACTAGGTCACAATTCACTGGACGTCTGGAGGGCGAGCAGCAGGCAGAATGGGTGGATAACGGCTACATCTCGCTTGCTTGGACACAATTAGAGTTAGTGGACAAGGGGGACACTGGGCAGGTAATACGTAGGTTTACTCAAACTCTGCCACAGGTTCTGACAATCTTAATCCAGTGGCTTGGTAAAAACAGTTAGATGGACCAAAAAACTGGCTGACACTGAAAATTAATGGCTTGTGGCAAGTGGAAGCGAGACAGTGGCTAATGCTGGGTACCACAGCTGGGTGATGAGACCCTTCTTTTAGATCTGCACTACTGATTTAGAAAAGGAACAACACAGCCCATTAGACCCCAGAGTCAATACTACAGCGAGAAGAGGTGCAGCTGGTAGTGAGGACGGATTCATCAGGATTTCAAAGCAGGGGGCACAAAATAAAAATGGAATCCAGCGTGGAAGAAAATGCACAGCAGGGGAAATCAGCAGAACCCTGCCCAACAGGAGGGATAGAGCTAGACCCAATAGCAGGTGGACTGGAGTTTGCAAACAGCTCCAGGAGGAGCCAGTGCGGCGTGGAGGTAAAATCATTGTAGCACAGAGGTGACAGGGACTTGACCCTCTCTCTGCTGCGTTGCAGGAGCCCCTGGGGGGAATGTTGTATTCAGCTCTGGCCCTACATTAGCAGAAAGGCACTGACAAGCTGGACAGAGAACAGCATCAACGAGGCTCAGGGGACTGAGTTCTGAAGAAAGACGAAGAGCTAAGCCTGTAGAGAGCGGCAATCTGAGGGCAGTTTGCAACTACTTGAGAGGTGTGGACACCAAAAGGGGAAGAGAATTTCACTAATGGAACAAGTATGCATACTGGGATACATAGGAATGAAAATGTAGGCAGATTATCTTGGGGAAACTGCAACGCCACCACACACCAGTCTGGGCAATAGTCTATTACAGGCATCAGGAGAAGCTCAATGGCTTGAGTGTTAAGATTAGACCAAGCACTCGAAGAACTAGCTTTCTTTGGCAGCGACTGACTGGATGGGCTCATGTTTCTTTCTCAGATTTCCGTGACTTAAGGGCTTCCGCAGCTCACCAGAGAGAGCAGCAGCAGCAGCCCTGGGGGAAAGGAGGAGAATGTTGCCAGACTCAGAGAGGTTTCTGGAACCCACAGGGCAGGACAGGCAGCTGTCACCCAGGAGCACCTGGAATCTGTATTTTATTCGTTCCATTCTATACAAGTTCTTATCTATTATATTAGTAAAAGGCAGGCGGTAGGGAAGAGGCCAGTAGGTCACTGATACTGTGTGTGGTGATATCTGCATAGCATGAGGAGCTAGGTGCAGAGCGTTTAGCTTTGGGACTAGATTAGTAACAGCGAGCCGTTCTTCTCTTCCCCACGAGGACCAGTCATTTGCGCTTGTTTACTGTGGCCATCCAGGTAAAACAGCTCATTCTCTCGGGGTCTTTTCCAAAGCTCACTGCTGTCAATAGGACAGCAGCTTTCTAGGAGCTCTGGATCGGACCAGGGCTGTGACTCTTTGGGCAGAAGTTGGACAAAGGTGCTTTCTACTAAACCCAGGAAGCCAAAGAGAAACAACATTTCGCCGAAGTGTATCATCGTCCAGGACAAACACTGAATTCAGACAGAGGACAGTGCACACTGCATGAAAGACCAGAATAAACATCAGGTGCAGAATTATATTTACCTGTAACAAATACTCCATACATAAAGCATACATACAAAACTACCAGCATAAAAAGCAAGGCAAAGATCATCACAACGTAAAACAGACACTTCAAACATGCAAAGTCCCCGTTTTCATTTATGAAACAACTGGATCTTTGGTAGCTTGGTTGGCTTCATAGTCCAGCCAAAAGCTTTGAATGAAAAGGGAAAGAGACATGTCTTTTACTGGTAGACTGAGGGTCTGATGTGCTTAAGAATCACTCTGGGCCTGTCTGGGACGAAGCACCAATAGCTCACTCACTGGCTAAACTGAAAGCTACAATTAACACAGTTAATACCAGAATTAAGTCAAGCCTCCCAATGAATAAAGTATAAAAAAATACTGCAGCTGATCTGTCTTTTATAGATTTCATTATACAATTGTTTCAAAAATACGGTTTTATTTTCACAAATCTTCAATGACTGTTAAACTTCATTTCTTTCCAAACAGTGAATATATAAAAAGGCACTAAGAACTCAAACTACATAAAGACTCTGGATAAATGCTCTCATCCCCCCGTTTCTGAAGAACTGATGGATTTAGCATTGTACCGCTGTTTTGTGCTGTTAAAAAAAAATCTGGACTCCAATGCACAAATCCTGCAGGAATATTTAACAGGCATCCACAAGAGGCCTGCATCCAATGGAAAGGTTAAAAGCATGTTGTTAGCATGGGTTTCCTGCCCCACGCCTATCCATTGAGTAAGACCAACTGTGTCCCCTTTAACAGCAGTGCTCTCCAACACAACACTAAGAAGCTACAACCCCTCGCTCCCCCATGGCATAGGAAAGATTGGGTTACACATAGCTGAAACTCGCAATGATGCCAATTTAACCAGAAGAAAGGCAAAAGGTGAATTTGTTAATACTGAAAAGAAACTAGAACATTTAATTTCAACCTCCAAGTTCATGCACCTTCTGGCATCTTACTTCTTTAATTGCGAGGATATGAATTTTTGTTTTGCCCAGTTGATCATCTCAGACATTCGGAGAGTCATGCATAGAACTTGGTGGCTTTACATATGGGCTGCTGTATTGTTCCACCCGGCCATGGGCCTGCCGGCTAGTTACTAGCCAAACGGGGGAAACAAAGCTGCCTGATCAATTTAAGAACTCATTCAGAACATGCATATTTTTTTCAGTTAACACATCTTTGGCGTCAGCAGGTCTGGAGGCTCTGCCGTTAAGGTGCCAACACAGGAAGCATCAACAGGTGAGCACTGGGGAAATCCCAACTTACGGCATCATGGTATTGAACTAAAATAAATGCACTGTAGGCGGATTAATGGAGAAATGCAGTCAGTCATTCAGCTCAGGCAAACGGTCTCCCACCTGCTCCCTCCCTGGGGCACGTCACACTCGCTGTACCCCAAAATGAACCCCAGACAGACGTGCTCCATTTAGTGCAACTCTCCTCATGAGGCCCCACATCACAGAAAGCCTCTACAGGAAGCCAGTCAATGATGCAAGGCTCCCCCACCCCCCTCCACAAGGTAGCATGTCAGCGCCACAGCAGAGAGGACTAAGCCACTCCAAAGAGACCTTCAGTGAGAACTTACGTGGCATTATAGACACACCGGGGAAGAATTTAATCCCATGTAACTCCATCTGCTCCACAGGAGAGCTTCCACCAGGCCAGCGACAGCTGAAATTGGATAGAGCAGTGTCTCTCGATCAAGAACCAAAGTCAACAATGCCTGGAGGATGTCCTGCCTAGTCAGAAGATGGTGGCAAGCAAGACAGTATTGACGCAGGAGAATGTGCTAGGCACAGAGCAGCCTGCATGGGATATAAAAATCTCTCCCCCACACTTCATAGAGGTCACATTAGAAGCTTGTCATGGGGCCAGAGGCTCTTCAGGAAGTATCAGGACCTAACTTACCCATGATGACCCTGTGGGAAACACCTGGGAGCCTGAGGTGATCCAGGTGGGCCCCTTTAGCTAATTAGAAATGGAGCAGCTGTCTTAGGAGGAGACTACTAGAACAGGAAGTCACCCAGGGAGGGGAAATGCTCTCTCTAGAGAAGACCTGCAGCTGATGCAGCCTGGATGAACCCACAAGAGGCAGACTAGGCCTCCCTGGGAATAAGCCCTGAACAAGCACTTAGAGTTGACAGTGAGAGTCCCAAGAGACCTGTCAGAGTCCCAGGGACACCATGGGGAGCTCCTGTCAGGAAGCTCCCAGAAGAGAGCTGGTGTTTGCCTCAAGAGCAGAGAGGCCTGCAGTTTGAGCCTGGCTCCTGGGAAGGGAGTAGTAAGGGGAAGAGCATGTTGACCAGGAGACATACACCCCACAGAGGGAGCAAGCAGAGACTGAAGCCCAGCATGGACAGGGTGAAGCAGCTGAGTCAGGGAAGGCCAGGGGGGCTGCTGGCAGTTTGCTGATGAGCAGAGGCAAGAAGACAATGGCAATTCTGGTAAGGAGGAAATGGAGACCTGGGACTATTTCTTGACATAAGTTATTGGTTATTAATGAATAAAGCTACCCCTGAATAAGGGGTTATTGACGGCAAAGTGAGTCAGGACTGATTGATATAGCCAAAAGGGGAAACTGAGGCCTGGCTCTTGAGCCTGTGACAAAGCTGTACACATTTCTTGATATTTCAGTTAGCTTAGAATGTAAAAGCATCACATTTGAATGAAATAGCCTAAATCTTGGAAACTAGTACAAAAATTGAGGGGAATTATGAATCCATGGAGTAACTCCACTGGACAATAAAGTTACACCAGGGATAAGATTGGCCCAGTTAAAATGTTTCCCCAATAGAACAGTTTGGAAAATCCAACACCAAGACATAGGCTGCGCAGAGCAAGAGAAGCCTGCTTTCCAGTAGTTTGGGAGCATGCTGTGGGACTTGCCAGATGTCCAGGAATTCATCTAACAGGACACAGCAGCCTCCGGCTTCCATTCATCTGTCCTATGCATTTAAATTTGCAGGATGCTACTTTAACTGTCCCAAATTTGGGGCATCCCAACATGCTGTCCTGGCTTCACTTCAATACGCAAAGCTGCCGCGTCATGACCTGACGATGGTCATGGACTGATGTAACTACGCATCAAGCCACAAATGTCATGCGGCAATTTTATCGTGCCGGATAGATATCACTGCAGTCTCGGTCACCTGACCGTTTTACCGTCTGCAGAGGAAGCATCTCTCTGCTGCAAGATCTCATGTCAATTCCCCTTTAGGGCAGTACCTTTCCGATGATTTTCAACATTTTCAAAAATCAGAAGTTTGACTCCTGAAGAAGTGGCAAGATTTTCAAGAGAGCTGTGCACGCCGCAGTCCCAGAGGAGGTCAATGGGAAATTTTGGTGCCCAGTATTCCTGAAAGTGCAGCCCCCTTGTTAGGTGCCTACCGAATATATGGATTTAACTTTAGGCTCCTGGGTTTGAAAGCCTGACTCTTAAGTTGGTGGCAACTGTAAGAATGATCCATGTAGAAAGTAATCACGTCACGGTCATCTTAGGGCTTCTGTACAGAAAACTAGAATAGAAAGAATAGAAAGGTTCTCTTCTGTACAGAAAACTAGCCTGAGGTAAGCCAGCAATGGCTTCTACTTAGTCCCAATTGCATAAGAAGAGCTTTGGAAACGGAGAGAAGACAGAGGTGAGAGAGTGTTTTAGACTTAATACCGTTCTGTAAGATAAAACAAGCAGGGCTTTAAGGGTGTAGCAACAAGACAATTTCTTCCCCGCACCTAAACTCAAGGGTACAACCATACTAAGCAGCCTAGGTGTAGCATGTTTCTTGACATCGTCTGCCTCTCAAAGTTATACATGGCGTCAATACTGTATTTGAACTCAATTCTTGAACAGACAATTCAGCCAGAAATTGCAATTTCCTATCCATTTCTTTCCCAGAAAAACACAATCGTAAAAGGGGGGGGCGGAAGCACCAGAATAAAGGCTTTCAGCATAAAAGAGAAGGAGCGCGGCCTGAGGGGAAAGCGCACCAACACCGGGAAGACAGTGTGGTGCTATGCGAACAGCTCTTTCCAACACGCCTTTCTCCTCGGCATCCGTGTGTGTACGTGCGTGTGTGCTGGGGAGAGCGGGGCTGACAGACAAGCGGTGGTTGTATTCCAAGGACAGCCAAGCTTTGAGAGGCTGGCGGGCAGCACTGCTCATGAACCAGGAGCCCAAGAGCTGCAGCTGCCGCACACAAGATTTCCATCATTTTTGTAGCCAAATAAAAAAGTGCACACAATGGATCTGACATGTTCTTCGGTGACTGTAATGTTCCTGTTGGTTAGACACTCCCCAGCAATACAAACCGGCCGTTGAGGAGTTCAGTCCTCCCCTTGTCGGTCACAGGGCTCCAGGGCACCCATGCTGTAATGTATTCCGAGTGCCAAGGGCAGCAGAAACCAAGTAATTGAAGGCAGCCAGCTTAGGGAGCGGCAATGTGCTTCCTGCTCCAACTCCCCTATTTAAAACAGGCTGTGCTTTGTGAGGGGATGTCTACACTGCGCTTAAAAACCCGTAGCTGGCCCGTGCCAGCTGACTCAGGCTGCAGGGCTATTAACTGCAGCGTAGACATCTGGGCTTGGGCTGGAGCCTGGGCTCTAGGACCCTGTGAGGGGGAAGTGTCCCAGAGCTCTCTGAGCCTGACCATCTGCACTGCAACTAAACAGCCCCGCAGCCCGAGACCCACAAGCCCAAGTCAGGCAGCATGGGGCAGCCATGGGTGTCTAATTGCAGCATAGGCATAGTGGGAGTGTTTGCAGGAGGCAGGTGATTGAATCTGCTCAAATGCAAAGCTAACATGTGGGGAGCGGGGGAAACCCCACTGGAGATGCACTAGAAAGCAGTAATGCCCAGAGACATGGGGCTGCTAGTGGACAGCAACTTAGATAGGAACTTGCAGTGTGATATGGAGGCAAAAGTTAGGCAATGTGCAGAATGTCCCTGAGCAGGGAGATCTTAGTGCCCCTGCCAGCAGGCTCTGCGAAGGCTGTCCGTAAGAGACTGCAGGGCCACACGGGGGGGTGTAGATGGGGCAATTTGCCCCAGGCCCCACAGGGGCCCCCACGAGAGTTTTTGATGGCACTTCGGGGGCAGGGGGTTCTTCATTGCTGCTTAACACACCCGTAGTGAAGGACCCGCCGCTGCTTCTTCCGCTCCGGGTCTTCGGCGGCAATTCTGCGGCAGGGGTCCTTGCGCTCCATGTCTTCGGCGAAGTGCCCCGAAGACCCAGAGCGGAAGAACCCCCGCCGCTGAAGACCCCAGGCCCCCTGAATCCTCCGGGCGGCCTTGAGAGACTGCATCCAGTTCTGGGGCACTGCAGAGCCAGAAACATGGTCAACAAGTAGGACAGAAGTGAGAGAAGAGCAGAGAAATGATTCCAGTGCTGGACTGACTGGTATACAGGGGGAAAAATAAGAGTAACTAGCTTGGCTAGATGAATAGCGCTTGGGGAAGGCAGGTGTGATAACTGTCTATGGGTAATGGAGAGACAGAAACATGGAGTTGGAGGAATAGTTTAAAATGTTTTTGGAAGGAGTAATGGGAACCAAATGGGGAAGGGGGGGAAATTAGCTGAATCAGGGAACACTTTCTAATGGTGGGGAGAAGTGTCTTGGGAGTGCTGGAACAATAACTGATATCACTGGGGAGATCACTGAAAACTGGACTAGACAAAATCATCAAAATGTACTTTAGGGAACAACACTACATTGGATGGGCATGCTGATTGAGAAAGGTTTCGATCTAGTTTCTAGGGTCATGACCTTTTAGAGCCAAAGGCTTGTTTTGCAGGAAGAGCTGCATGTATTTATCACAGGGGCAGAAAGCAAAATAGCCTCGGTGGTGCTTGACTGTCTCTTTCCATGCTGAGGCCAGACATCTGGGGAACTTCAGTAGCAAAAAACTCTCACCAACGCATTCGTGGTTTATGCACTGCCGAAGGGGTTTTTTAAAAAAGAGTAAGCAAGCATAAGGTATGTAAGGAATCCCTACAAGATACCATCCTTGAGGATACTTTGGCATGGTCTCCTAGGAGAGGAAGCTGCTCATATTCTCCAAGCACAATTCTGTTCTTACCAAAAGTTCCCTTCATTCAGCCACTGCTTTTTGTCGATTCCCTATTAGTCACTTAGGTCTGGCTTCACTGGACAGTACTATTCTATCTCAGAAAAAATGAAATTTTGAACCATCCATATTTCAATGTGAACCATGGATGGCTTTTCCTTTGGGTTTTTGGTTTTAAAATGGTCATCCTAGGGTCCTATCTTTTGATTTCCCCAACACTGAGGTAAAAGGAATGACTAAGAATATTATCTAAGAATAAAAATGAACTATCATCTATGGGCATTTTTCCTTATACCAGGCAGTGGCTGTTACTGAAAATGTAAAGAATTCCAGTGATGTTTCAGGCCTACAGCACTGTAGGTAAGGAGGACTGCACACTGCAACCAGGTGAAATTAACTGATGTCTTGAAGAGGAGAAGATCCCTCAGCCAGGTCAATTTATGACTGTGCCACAGGGTCCTGTATTGAACACAGAAAAATAGACTTTGGATCTCTCTTGTTTCAGGGGAAGAACACTAGGGAACAGAATGCCAGCTCTGATTGATGTCCTATTCTTGACAAACGAACATGCCCAGCCACCAGTACAGAATTTTAATTTACTTTAAATTATATCAAAAGAGTGAAGAAAGAAACCCCTGGAGTCCATGAACAAATAGGGTTTTGCTACTGAAAGGGCTGAAGTATCAACCAATATGTTCCTTTGAAGGTCAGTTATAGCGGCCAGTATAGATATTATGGCATGGAATACAGATACAAAAAATAAGTGTATTTATAATTGCCTGTATAATATATACAACCTGTACATTATATATCTATACATCCATCCCACTGCTAATTTCATAGAAAGTTTACTGTATCAGTTTAACTTGTTACCATCTCACCCTTCAAGGGTGACCAAAATCCACTCCCCACGCAAATAGCTACGGATGTTAAACTCAGCCTGGCTGAGAATTTCCTGGTTATTGTAACCTTAAAGGGGAAATTCTAAGCAATAGAATAAATTTACTGTCACTTCCTGTCTGAATTCACCGCCATCTTTTGGGGTCAATCCTGCTAGATGCTCAGAGCCCTGAACTCCCTAAAGTGTCCGTCCTGCAGGAGGTGCCCACGCACCTTGCGGGGTCAGATGCTACGGGTGCTGGGGAGGTATATATGCACCATGGCGCCCTCTGGGGAGGAGCAGGAAACTTGTCACGTCTACTTGTGCTGGACTGGAATTGAGATCGGGTTTTACTGAGTGAACAGTTGTGCTTGTGAAGATTAAGGAGCTAGCAGCACTGGAAACATGAATCCACCTAGCCCCAGGCCAGAGAGCTCACAGAGCCACAACAGGAGCTCTCACCACACACACACACACACACAGACGCGCACACGCACAGTAGCCCAACCGATGACTTTGCTAGAGGTAAAAATGTGGTGCCATCTCCTATTTCCCTCAGGCCCTAGGCTTTTCCTGAGCAAAGACTGCCAGCCACGCTGAATGGCAGGGTTGGTTTTAGACCTAGACTGTCCACCAGGACAGCACTAAATGTGCCAACACTCATGCCCCACTCTGCACTATGGGCTGAATTTGAACCAGAGTGCTAGAGGCGAAAGGCCAAGGTTACCCAAGCCAACCAACTCCCCTCCTGCAAGGGGACAGCCCCGAGGTCACTTTGGCAGAGTTCCCTCTGTGACCAATGAAGAAGAGCCCACACTGGACTTCGCTACAAAACAATCATGTCAGTATCGCAGCAGACAGCCTTCAGGTTCGGATTAGAAATGTTTCGACAACACCAACAATAGGTTTAAATTATTCACATTGTGGTAAACTTCATTTTTTTTTTTAAAAAAAAGTCTGAGTTACAATAGGAATATCATGTGCAAAACTGTAAACCCGCCATCGGGTCCCAGTGAGCTGTTACTGCTCAATGCAAGTTTCTTGCCCCAGCTTCGTTGCATCGCTCCAGAGCGACGACAGCAAAGAAAACACAAAACCAAAGAGTTCTATGAAGTCAGAGGAAGGGACTCTGGTTCCATCACCCAACCCGGGATCCTCTTTCACAGCACGCTCACCTGCACGAAGACACACACATGCCTTCACAGTAAGAGGGCACCAGCCGACATCACAAAATGGGCACCAGTGAAGCCATTGACATTGGGGGAAAAATAATCAAATCCCGATTCATCCTTGGAGCCTCTTTCAGACTGGAAGGTCAGGGAGACAGCAGCAAATGTTGCTGCACTCGCTACATGGGGGTGAAAGAGAACAATAAAGCCCCTTTGAAAGGAGCTGTCTTCTCATCCTCCCTCCCGCAGCTGTGTCTCATGACGAATCCTGATCCATGCTGCATCCAAGAGCTTCAATGTCGTTGCTTATGTCAGAGATCATTCGGTCCCACTCATCTCCCTCGGAAGGGGCAGACTGGTCATCCGAACTCCCTGCAGCTCCATTCCCGTTGGTCGTTGAATTGGAGGTAGTGCTCAGAGTCCGTCTGTACCTCCCGAAACTGTCTGTGATAATTCCCCGGCCATCCTTCACCCCGATGGTTTCTAGGAAGTTCTCAAAGTGTTGGCTGTCCTTTTCAGGAATGAATGGTCTAAGGCCTTCCCCAGAAAATAAACAAGGAGGAAAAATTAGTCATTCAATACATTTAGAATGACAACGTTACACTGATCAAGACTATATTTGCGATGTTCTTATCAGTGAGCGCTTTGCCCATGTAAAGGCTTCAGGGTTTGGTTGTAGGACACCATGAAAGTCAAGATGCAGCAACTCAACTCATCCCGTCTCCTCTCCCCCAATATCTGAGGCTCAAGTAGCAGAGTTTTTTGTTTTAACTAAAACTCAAGTCACCCAAACTGCTAGTGACTGTGTGTGTGACGGTGTCACGTCACCTCCTGCGCTACAGCTTCCCCATCGCTGCCTTACTTCACAAAACAGGCGGCGACACTTAATTAGCTCATGTTCGTAAAGCACAAGGAGATCCTCAGACTCAAGGGACCAGAGGAATGTAGAGAACTACGGAGTGAAAAAAAAAAGTCAAGAGCAACTGCTCTATCTATGAGACAATGTGCCCCCAAGCTCACGCTCTTCCGTTCCCCAGGCACAGTCTGCAGGAGAAGGCTCCCCTTTCAGTGCTGCTATCTCCAGCAGGTTCAGAGAGAGGTACTCCAGCACCCATTACTTCCACCTTTGCCCCCAGGGAGCTGTTAACCATCTCTCCCAGCCTGACCTCCAGGATTTGGGGTATCCAGTCCAAAAGGGAGCAGCTCTGACCCCTTGCCAGCTGAAGAACGCTTAACAGCATACCCCTGTTTATTGTTGAGACTGTAGAGTGCCCTCCCCAAAGAGCTTACAATCTAGTTTGAAACCGGACACAAGCAAATAAATGCGAGACACAGGAGGGAGGAGGAGAACGCTAAGGAGAGTTGACAGACAAGGTGAGTGGGGTGGTATCTTTTACTGGACCGACTTCTGTTGGTGAAAGAGACAGAAGTTGGTCCGATAAAAAGATATTACCCCACCAACCAGGTCTCTCTAATATCCTGGGACCAACACTGTAAACTAATGAGATCATGAAGTTACATGCTGTAGGCTCATTCAGGGGCATCTTAATCGTTTTAAAGCAAAAATCAACGGTTTGTGACTGCCATGCAGCCTCTCCATCACAGCTGATTTTTTGGTGGGTCTTCCAACATGAGCTCATGGCAATATATTCCTTCTATATAAAAGAAGGTCCCACCCTTTGACAGGGTTCAGGATTGAGTCCAACCATGACTCCATCCTAAGAGCACTTCTACAACCACAGCTAGAGGTCCTGAGACAAACAGGAACCAAAAGGCTGTTTAAAAGAGGATACAGAAAGCCAAGATCCCCCAAATCACGAGTCCAACAGCCCAATTCAGCACTGATTCAGAGGCAGTCCCAGTGGCTCCAGCGGAGCTGCAATGGGGTAGAAGTCAGCACTGAACCAGGTCCATGCATTTTAAGACTATTTCCAAAGCAGTTTCCCCAGCCAGGACCAGAGTTTGGGGTTGTTTATTTTATGGACAAGAGTTAACAGCATCACCAACAGCCTGATCAGTGTGGGGAATGCTCTGCTGTAGGCACTGGTGAAAGCAAATCTTGCAAGGAGGAACATATTGATGAACTCCTGGGTCCTGGCAGGAGAAACCCCATTTTGTTCACCTCAGGGTCACGATCCTGCAGCAAACCTCCCAAGGGGCACACTCAGGGCCTTAAGGCATCTCTGTAATTTGCAAGACTACTTGTGGATCCTGTGGAATGATTACAGGTCTCTCTGAGTTTGGTCTCTCACTGTTGGAGGGGAATCTGGCAGGTTACACAGAAAACAGTGGGAGGAGGGAGACAGACCTACTCATCACATGCAGCCTCCCTAACCCCTCCAAAAAACTGCAATTTACAGTTAAAAGCAAACAGCTCTGGCAGCCTCAGTGGCTGTTCGTGCTTCTGAAGACTATTCACAGGGAAGAGATTTCACATTTTAGATGATTATGGTTAGGAGCAGAGATGTTATTCTACCTCTGTATTTGGCACTGGCGCGACTGCGGCTGGAACACAGTGTCCAGATCTGGTGTCCACAATTCAAGAAGGATGTTGATAAATTGGCGAGGGGTCAGAGAAGAGACACGGGAATGATTAAAGGATTGGAAAACTTGCCTTATAGTGTTAGACTCAAAGAGCTCAAGCTATTTAGCTTCACAAGGAGAAGGTTGAGCGGTGACTTGATCACAGTCTGTAAGTATCTACATGGGGAACAAATATTTAATAATAGGCTCTTCAATCTAGCAGAGAAAGTTATAACAGTCCAATGGCTGGAAACTGAAGCTAGTCAAATTCACACCAGAAATAAAGCATAAGTTTTTCACGGCAAGAGTAATTAACCATTGGAACATTTTACCAAAGGTCATGGTAGATTCACCATCACTGATCAGACTGGATGTATTTCTAAAAGCTCTGCTCTAGGAATTATTGTGGGGAAGTTCTCTGGCCTGTGTTCTACAGAACATCAGACTAGATGATGACAGTGATCCCTTCTGGCCTTGGAATCTATTAATGATCCTGCATTGATCCTTTTGGTAGAATCTGACTGTCAAGGCTAGGATCAAGAATCATACCCAAACTTCTCATGAAAAATTAAGAACATAAGAAGAGCCATACTGGGACACACCAATGGGCCACTTAGCCCGGTATCCTGTCTTCTGACAGTGGCCAGTATCAGAAGCTTCAGAGGGGATGAACAGAACAGGCAATTATCGAGTGATCCATCCCCTGTCATCCAGTCCCAACCTCTGGCAGTCAGAGATTTAGGGACATTCAGAGCATGGGGTTACATCCCTGGCCATGCTAATAGCCACCGATGGACCCATCTGCCATGAACTTATCTAATACTGTTTTCAACCCATTTGTACACAACATTCTCTGGCAACGAGTTCCACAGGTTGACTGTGCATTGTGTGACGTACTTCCTTTTGTTTGTTTTCAACCTGCTGCCCATTAATTTCATTGGGTGACCTTTCGTTCTTGTATTACCTGAAGGGATAAATAACACTTCCCTATTCGCTTTTCCACGCTAGTTGTGATGTCATATCCACCACCCCCCATGTCTCTTTTCTAAGCTGAACAGTCCCAGTCTTATTAATTTCTCCTCCGATGGAAGCTGTTCCATACCCCTAAATCATTTTTGTTGCCCTTCTTTGCACTTTGTCCAATTCTAATATATCTCATTTCTCACCATAGCAGCAGGTATATGGCACGACACGGTAGGGCTTCACCTAAAATATCTCCTCCTTAACACTTTGTTAGGCTTAGGGTTTAACTACCTTACTTCCATCTATTAACATAATCAATTATTATTCAACTATCTTTAATAAATATCTAATTTATGGAGCTAATTATATCCAAACCCTAGGAAGCTTTTTGTTCTTCTTCACTTTGGCAGAGCAGCAACACGCAGTAGAGCTGTCTGATTTCCGGATGGTTTTTGCATCAGCCTTGGCATGCACTGCCACAGAATACGTGCCCTTCTCCCAAACTATTAATGTTTTCCTTGTAGTTCTCAGTGAGGCAGTATTGCACACAGGAGACAACATGGGCTCCCTCTGGTGGCCAGGAGAACACATGTGCATTCCCATGGATGTGGAAGGAACACAAAGAGTGGAGATAAAGCCCAAAAGCCCAAAGGATTGCTCAGCACTGAGACACATTGTGCAGCTTTACAGATCTTAATACGTTAACAGCATCAACATGCAGATTAAAGCACATCGAGGAAAAGGTTCAGAGCTGCTTCTAGGAACATCTGTCACCATTCACTTCCCTATTCCATGAGTGGGGCTGTGGTCTTGCAGTGGGGCTACAATAAAGCGACAGGCTTCCCACCAGGAGCCAAAGCATCACTGCCTGTAAGACTGAGGCCACAGATGTCATTTTAAAGCAATGGAAATCAAGACTTTCAGAGGTGCTATGCTATATGTTAGGAATGTGGGTTGTTTCTCTTTTAATAGCTCGTTTAATCCAGGTAAAATTAAACTCGTTCTAAAAACAGAGCTTTCCTTACAATTCCCTTACAGTTCAGTGGGAGCAGAGTCCAATGTTGCATTGTTCAAATGGCAGGGTGGCAGCTTCCTGTCTGATTGTTAATTATTCTTTAAAGCACTTCTTTGTAAGTATTAGTATATAGGCTTGTTTGCCTGCCTGAGATAGAATTTTGGGTTTGACGTTTTGATACTCTTGTATCTTATACTAATAAGTGTGAAGAACAATGAACAAAGACGGTGTGTTGCATTTCCCACAACCAGATGGGGCTTTGAGTACAATGGGAAAAGATAAGGGATACAGCTAGAGTGTTACTGGGCATGGTGGGAATGTAATATATGAGCACACACTTGAAGACTGCCTCAACTCCTTATCTTTCTGTCTGTGTGAGGCGAACCAGGGGAGAGGGTGAAGGGAAAGCCCCCTCTAACAGTAATTAGATGTAGGGATTAGAACCTTCTGACGCTGAAGGGTTCATTTAAACTAAGTCTGTTTAACAGAGCAGATAAAGGTCCTGCCTCCTAGCTCTGAGCAAAAGGGCCCAGCCCTGATCCTTTTGAAGTCAATGGGTACAGCAGCAGGCCTGTTGAGTTCCAATCCTACTGGTGTTGTACCTTGTTGCAAGGCTCTTCCCCCCCAACCCTGCTGTCATACCATAGGAAGGATGATCCAGTGGGCGGGGCAGTAGCCTAGGGCTTTGGTGATGTAGGTTCCATTCCCTGCTCTGACACACACTTCTTCAGTGACTGTGGGCAAGCCACTTAGGCCCAGATCCTCAAAGGTATTTAGGTGCCAAACTCCCATTGATTTCAACATGAGTCAGGGGCCTAAATACCAGTGAGGATCTGGCCTTTAGCATCTCTGTTCTCAGTTCCCCGCCTGAACAACAGGGGGTAGTAGCACTGCCCTGCCTCACAGAGGGATGTGAGGGTAAGTATGTTAAACATTACAAGGCCCAGATACGATGGTCATGCGGGCCATACAAGTACCTCAGGTAGATTGATCATTACATTTTCAACACAGGGCTCAGTCCTGCAGTCCATTCTCATTTTAGTCCCACTGATATTCATTAACCCATAAGGGGATATTATACCCTCTTCAGCAGCTGGGCTATTTTGAACAAACCCACAGACCACCTCTGGCAATATGCTCCTAGACTGTCTGGAACTCCTCAGGAATCTTTATGCAACATTCAAGGAACTGAGTGGAATATATAGTGGCCTGCCAGTCCCCACCCAGTTCCATTTTCATTGGTGCTAGGTATTCATAACAGCTCTAGTCATTTGTAATCATGTGGATAGAGTAATTCTTGCCATTTTTTTGGTGCAAAGAAAAGACAGACTTTGAAAACAAAGACAGATCTCCAGTTGAATATCTGCCACGGGGGACTGGACTAGTAATGAGCTATAGAGCATTTCACCAATTTGACTATGACCTAGATCAGTGGCAGCTTACGTCATTACCATCCAGGGCTGTTCAGTGGGCTGCGTGAGGGGTGTCAGTCCAGAAAATGGGCATCCATATCATAAACACCACCAGTGGCCTCCCTTCATCCTCTTGCAGGACAGGTTTCAGAGAAGCCAAAGGTTAAAATGGCTTTTGGAGACTGAACTGCCCCGTCTCTAGAGATCAGAATGGAGGCACTTTGGTAGGCAGCATGAGGGAAGCTGCCACTTCCTGTGCTGTACCGGTTCTGTGGTTTGGTCTATCAGACACTTTTTATGACCTCTAAATTCACTCCTAAAACATACACAAAAACACAAAACTAAAGAGAGCTTAGCCACATAACGATGGGGTATCTAGTAAAGGCTATGGTGAAGGAACAGTCTTCAGTGATCTAAGTACGCAGCTGGTGGTAGCTGTGTGTCTTGCCAGCATATTTTTATGGGGCCAAACTGTTCTTTCCAACTCCTTGTTTGCACTAGAAAATGTTTTCTAACACTCACAGACCACAGGAGTACTCGGATAGTAACGGCAAGCAGGATCTGGCCTTCAATGATGCTGTCCAAACAATATCAAATCACTCCCAACGTTTTAAAGGACAAGGACTTTCTCCAGCCAATAGGTTTGCTAACATCCAACTTAAATGCAAATCAGTTGCAGACATTGATTAAACAGGCAAGAGGTGCTGGGGATTAGGAGTCAAACCATTAATTTTTCTAATTGACTTCACTTCTGGGCACAGTAAGAACAACAGGTAACAGAAGCCACTTGAAATTGAGGTTGGAACCCAGCAAAAGAGAACAAATGTCACACCGCTCTTTCTTGAGTATACTAAGCATTGCATTCCTGTAAATTTATCCTCCACATCTGACCCATTTTAAATGTATTTGTTTTTATTTATAATGCCCACAGGCCCAGATCCTCAAAAGGTCCTTGGGCTCTAAAGTTCCCTGGAGCCTAGGATAAAGGTCATTGCATAGGGTTAAAAACACAGTCACATAATACATTGAACCAACAGCTGCTCCTCATCTCAGACCCAGAACATAGCTACCCAGAGATGGACTAGAGACCCAAACACCCGTCCCTTTATGCCCCTCCAAACCCAAAAGCTGGGCAAAGAGATGGGCCTTGTAGAATCTACAAATTAAGGCTATGTCAGATGTTGGGGGAAGAGAAAGTTACTTACCTTATAGTAACTGGGGGTTCTTCAAAATGTGTGGTTCCGATCTGTATTCCATCGAGTACGCATGTGCCCAGACCTGGAGGATTTTGAAAGCAGCATCCATTGGTTCACATACGTGCCCTGGCTCACCTCAAGACTCTGACCAAGGAGATAAAGGGCAGAGTGGACTGACTGCCTCCCCAGTTCCTTCTTTACCATGAATCAGAGAAGATCCAAAACAGAGGGGAAGCAGGGCGGGTAGTGGAATACACACAGGGACCACACATCTCAAGAACTTCCAGTTACCATAAGGTAAGCTAAGGTCAACTGCAGGTTTCAACTAGTTTAAATGGTGAATTCTCTGTCACTTGAAGTCTTTAAACCATGATCTGAGGACTTCAGTCACTCAGCCAGAGGTTAGGGGGTCTATTACAGGTATGGGTGAGGTTCTGTGCCTGCAATGTGCAAGAGGTCAAACTAGATGATCACGATGATCCCTTCTGGCCTTAAAGTCTGTGAGTAAGTAACTTTCTCTTCTTCAAGTGCTGGTCCTTATGTGTATTCCATTGTGAGTGATGAAAAAGCAGCACTCAATTGGTGGAAGATGCGAAGTAGTAGATGGCAGACCTGAATGAAGGACTGCCACTCCAAAAGATGCAGAGGAGTTGTGTGCCAAGGCATAGTGTCTCACCAACGTCTGGACTGAGCACCACACAGCTGCCTTGCAGATATCAAGTAAAGGCAACTGTTGAAACAATGCCAAGATGTTGCTTGCGCTCTTGTGGAATGAACTCTTACCCCAAGAGGAGGGGGAAGATTAGACAACTGATAGCAGAGTAAGATGCAGCTGGAGATCCACTTTAAGGTTCTTTGAGAGGCTATAGCCTGACCCCTGAACCTTTCCACCACAGCAACAAATTGTCTAGGAGACTTCCTGATTGGTTTTGTTCTCTACAGGTAAAAGTCTAAGACTCCCTGAACGTCAGGGGAACGGAGCCTCCTCTGTTCAGAGGACGCGTGTGATTTTGGGAAGAACACAGGTAAGTGGATAGACTGGTTCAGGTGAAACTCTTGAGACTATATGTACACCCTAAATTCACCCCCACAGTGATGAAACTTTGTCCTTATGGAATATAGTGTAAGGAGGATCTGCCATCAGTGCTCCAAGCTCACCAACCCTCCTGGGTGAGGTGATGGCTACCAGCAATGCAACCTTCATGGATAGGGAGACATGGATCAAGAAGCTAATGATTCAAAGGGAGGCTTAGTGAGTACTGAGAGAACAAGGTTCAAGCCCCAGTGAGGAATAAACTTTTTTGTCTAGGCGGAAAGGTTCTGACTAGGCCTTTCCCGAATCTGCAGATGAGTGGGTTCGCGAAGCTCGAGTAGCCCTGTGAAGGTGGATGGTGTGCGCTTACTGCTGCCAAGTGGACCTGTAAGGAGCTGAGAGACAAACCAGCTGTATTTAGGGAAAGAATATTGTCTAGAATGAGAGAAATATCTGCAGCTTCAGGGGGTATACATGTTTGATGTGCCCAGATAGGCCAGAGCCGCAGTAGAGACAGTATGTGTCACTGCTGTTGAAGACAAAGACAGAACCATGGCTAACCGAAGCTCTCGGCGATCGGTCTTCGTTGGTGGATCCTGGGGTTTGAGGGAAGTGGTACCAGAAGCTTATGAGAACGCTCCCTGGTCTCCTGACAAGACCCTACCGAGGGATCTGTGGGGCAGACTCCCCAGGCGCGCTCCTTGCTGAGTTAGGCCAATGTATAGGGGGGTCCCCCAGTCTGAGTCAGACTGTGGCCTTATGGCCTTTTCCATTACGTGCTTCCTAAGGTAAACTTCCTGCCCTTCCCGTGTATGGCTGGGGAACGAATGGCAGATACCGCACCTCGCTGCGATGTGGCTTCCCCGAGGCAGTACAAGCAGCGGTGGTGGTCGTCATTGACCAGGCAGGAAGCACCAATTTTGAAGCCTGGGGTCCTGGGCATAGTTCAGTCCACACACAGGGTACCGGCTGGAGGAATTATCTATCTATAAACTCCTAACACTATCACATAAAAAACGTAAAGCTCTAGAATTATAAAAACTATTTACCAATATTAACTATATTCAGGTAAAGGAGAAAGCTGAAGCTTGGGACACTGGAGGTTACAACCTGGGCCAAGCAGCATTGAGAAGGAACTGGAGGAGAGGTGGTCAAGCCCACCCTGCCCTTTACCTCCTCGCTCAGAGGCATGAGGTGAGCCAGGGTGTAATGTGCAGACCAAAGGACACTGCTTTCAAAATTCTCCAGCCTCAGGTGCATGGAGCAAATGTGTACTCACCATGGAATATGTGTAGGGACCAGCACTTGAAAAAGAGAGCATTCAGCTACATAGAGTTTAAAGCCAGAAGGCACTGCTGGATCATCTAGCCTGACTTCCTGTATTGACTGCCCCTCACACAACTCTCTGCCAGCAGCTGTTGCCTGTATACTGAGGGGCTCCCACTCCTGCACCTCCACTGACTGCAGCTGGGACAGTATCACACGGGGAGAGGCGATGTCTCAGACAAGCAGGACCCAGCTTGCTCAAGGCTTTATGGGTCAAAAACTCTTTCCCCATCAACCTCCACCTGGAACTCGGCAGGCAGCCAGTGTGGGTCCCAGAGCACTGGTGTCATAGGCTCTCCAAGACACATGGGCTCTCCAAGATACATGGCTGCTGCTGAGCTCTGCACCAGCTTCAGTTTCCAGATTGACTTAAAGGCGTAGACCAACACAGAGGGAGGGCAAAGTCCTTGGATTCTAAATATCTAGCTTTAAAAAAATACCGACTTCACATTACCAAGACATTTTTAGATGCTATTTCTGTTGGACCAATGGAAGGGAAGTTATGCTCTTTTACTTCCTCTGTTTATTCATTAGCAGAACCAATGTTATTCCTAGAGCTACGCAGACATTAATGAAAACGACGCACACTAAGGTGACAAGGGCATGACATGGCCCAGACGGTCTCCAAGGGCTCCGTCAGGTTAAAACACACATTTTTTAAAAACAAGAAGTCAGATCTCCAGCTGATGTCGCTGGAGCCTTACTCCACCGATTTTAATGATGCTAAGGCAGTCTACAGCAGCTGAGGAAGGACTAAATGTCTGATTAACACCATGCTTGGATTATTAAAATTCAAATAATTTTGACAATGCAGTTTGCTACTCATTATTTATGTCTGCATTTCTTTTAGCTTGAATAATGAAAATTAAGTAGTCCGTTCACTGTCCGGTGAACAATGGTGCAGTGTTTCGGCTGAAGACAATGCAAGGGGACATCTGAATGTAAACCAGCTTTCTGATGGAATTTTAAAAATGTTTCACAGAAACATTGCTCTGGATCCATTCCCAAGGCATCATTTTAATAGGGACAGGCTGATCTGCATGTGGCCCCACTGCCCTCGACAGAATCACATCAGAACTGTTCAAATGTGTGTCATAGACCCTGTAATGCTACCAGCAAAACATCCCACCCATAGTTCACATGGTAGAAACCTGTACTTTGGAGCAGGAGGAACTAAGCTTGATCACAACTTTTTCACTGAACTGCTGGGGGCCAGCGTGTACAGCATAGGATCATCACCAGCTGGCTACAGACTTCTCCCATTGCACTTCTGATCAATGGGGAAAGCAAGAGAAAGTCAAGTTCACATTGAACTTTGAAGACTACTGATGTCAGTGAACATTACTAAACCAAAGTGAGCAAGAACCACTAAGCATTTGCAGCTTTACTGTAGTAGTCTAGCATATCAAACCCAAGTCTTGGGAGGGGAAGGAAGGTTGTATCTTCCAGAATCCTCCGCCGCCCCCAGGATCCTGCATCAGATCATACTTCTGAAAAGGCCTGCGCATGATTCCCTTGGACTTGACAGCAACCCCAGAAGCAACTTGCCCCAAGGGGCTCAGGATGAGAGTCTGATCCCCACAGGCCATCTTTCTTCTCCCTCCCAGGTCTGTAATCTTTATGTTACTCCATCTCAGCTGAAACTTACCTAGTAACAGGAATTTCCTACTGTCCCCATAGAGTTGTCTCAGGTTGATGCAGAATTCGTGTATTGAAGCCCCATTGCGATATTCGTGTAGGAGCATTGCAAACTGCTGGATCTCTTGGGAAGAGAGTTTGGTTCTTAGCTAAGGAGAAGAAGCACAAGGCATGATTCAACCTTATTTCTAATAGTGGAGAAGCCATGGCTTGTGAGGAACAAAACATTCAATGGGCTCTGTTAAATACAGCAAGTAAGGGTCACTTAGTGGTGGACAAAGCAGGGACTGACACTCCCCTAACATAAACTGACTGTTTAATCACATTAATGACATAGCCCATGTCCTCGTTGGCAAAGGGAGACAATATTGTAAGAAATCCACCCCCTAGTGGCACGGGTTAACCTAGAAATGCTGTTTCCTCATATTGAGCTCCCTAAAATGGGAGATTAATGAGACTGGGACTTTTCAGCTTGGAAAAGAGGCGACTAAGGGGGGATATGATAGAAGTCTATAAAATCACGAGTGGTATAGAGAAAGTAAATAAGGAAGTCTTATTTACTCCTTTTGATAATACAAGAACAAGGGGCCACCAAATGAAATTAATAGGAAGCAGGTTTAACACAAACACAGGAAAGTATTTTTTCATGCCATGCACTGTCAACCTCTCAAACTCCTTGCCAGAGGGTGTTGTGAAGGCCAATACTATAACGGGGTTCAAAAGGGAGCTAGATAGGTCCAACAATGGCTATTAGCCAGGATGGGCGGGAATGATGTCCCTAGCCTCTGTTTGCCAGAAGCTGGGATTGGGTGACAGGGCATGGATCACTTTATGATAACCTGTCTGTTCATTCCCTTTGGGGCACCTGCCATTGGCCACTGTCAGAGGACAGGTTACTGGGCTTGATAGACCTTTAGTTTGACCCAGTATGGCCGTTCTTATGAGCTCAAGCTAATGAGTGTTTAGGCTGACTATAAGTGGGTGTTTAAGAAACAGGAGCTGAGGCCCAAGTAGCAGGGTGGGGGTCTTGAGACTTTGCCCATCTGTCTTTGCAAAGCCACCAATATCCCTCTGACTTCACCAAAACCCAGCAGAAACAGCTCTCGTGCACCCACCTTCCCAAACAAACATCAAAGTCCTCTGGCTGGCAGCAGTGTTCTCCTACAGGCTCCACTCAGGACTGCTCAGTGTATCCCCCAGAAAGGAGGAGGCAGCGGCAGGCCATGGCGACAGCCAGATGCACTCCAGAGGACTCAGCCAGAGAGCAATACCACAGGCAACCGCAGCCAGGAGCTGCGCTCCGAGTGTCAGTCACCTGCTGTGTACAGGTCCTAACAGCGACAGCGATTCATATTTTGCAAACTGTACCTAGTTTGTAGGGGAAAAACCCCACTGCTCACACAGGGACTCTCAGAAAGGAGGCAACCGATTAATATGCTTTGTTTAAATCCTTCTTAGGTTATTCCTAACCCTACTAATTCAGGGACCAACTTCAGTGATTGCTCTTACAATTGTGTTCCAAATGTCAATTTAATAGCATGCTCTAAGGTCCTACCCATTCTGGCAGCATCACCACTTAAGCATTGTGCGTCACAGGAATCAGAGAGTTTTTATTTAAGACTGTTCCCATTCACGAGAGCCTTTGCTAGAAGGAGGGAGGGAGTAGCCCTGGGAAACTGTGCTCAAACCATTTACCTCCAGAGCCCGCTTATGTTCAAACCCCATTTAGGCTCCAAGTGGAAATTAGCTTGATGGCATCTGACCCGAATCCCTACAGTTCCTAAGTGACCATGAAGCAGTGTTGTATGAGAGAAAACAAACCAAGGTGATTTATAGGACTGGTGCTGTGTTTCTGACCCACGGTCAGAGCTTGCCATGGGGTTCTGACTTCACGCTAAGGGTATAGCTGCATTCCCAAGAATGCTGGCCTGGCTGACACTACCGTAAAGAGATCCCGTCACCTTGCACGCATGGCCACTCTTTGCTACGAACAGACAGCGCAGACATTCCTACCGTCATCATGTAGTCCTGCAGCAGCTCCGTTGCCGTGGTGCTCAGCTCGCTTTCACTGACCGTCTTAACATGTGGAGACTGAGGCGTGGAGAAGGAAGAAGGCGAGTTGCCACCTGTATCCAAGGATTCCGGAAAGGAGCTGAAATGCAAGTGGATCTGTGAGCCATCTTGAGAGCTCCATTAATGTCTAGCAGAGAGACACATTGGAAGGGTATCCTGGGGAAACTCATTTTATGCATCCAATGAAGTGAGATGTAGCTCACAAAAGCTTATGCTCAAATAAATTTGTTAGTCTCCAAAGTGCCACAAGTACGCCTTTTCATTTTAGCTGAGGCTGTCTTCTTGTATTGGAAGGATCCTGGAGACTTGGATAAGGTGTTAGGACGCCACGAAATTTAGCCAGCTTAGAGGGAAGAGTTGCCTCGTAACTCTTGTACTCAACCGCTACATGGGAGGGAAGCATATTCTATGGACTTCTCTGGAATACTGTACTAATGTAGCTACGAAGCAAGGGAATTTGAACAGGCAGGGACAGAGAGCTATATAGACAGCGATATCACTGTTCAGTATTCCAGCTGTAATTACCAAAAGACATTCAGCGTATGTATTGTAAAAGTTCCCCCTTTTAGACTGTGAACCCGATGTCATGGCTATCTAAATAAGGTATCATCCCATCTAAGCCAAACCACCCCCTTCCACAGTGCGTACTATCAACTTACAAAGTGCTTGCTTCTGTTTCGTAAGATTCTTTAATGTCCACTTTTGTTGAAGAGTCATCTGCAAGGAAGATAATCCAGTCAAGAGATTTACAGTCACGAATGCTGCCTATTTCCTAACCTGTTGGTCGTGGACACGTATAGTTCCAATCTAAGCGTCCAGGGCTAGAGTATGAAAAATAAGACATACAGGACAGGGGTCGCGAGGGGAGTCTTCTGTCGCTTAAGACAGTAGCAGGAGGTCAAGAGCTGTACAATGCAGAATTGCAAAGCACCACTTTAATAAACTGCCTTCACTGATTAAAAAGGAAACAAAATACAGAACATCTGTGGAAAGATGCAGGACAGCTACCGTGTTTCAATCTCCTAAAGCCTTCCTTGCCCCTTAGCTATGGGAAAGTGACAACTCCAAATTATGATGATGATCAGGGAGGAGACAGGTTTCAGAGTGGTAGCCGTGTTAGTCTGTATCAGCAAAAACAAACAAGGAGTCCTTGTGGCACCTTAGAGACTAACACATTTATTTGGGCATAAGCTTTTGTGGGCTAGAACCCACTTCATCAGATGCATGGAGTGGAAAATACAGGAGCAGGTATAAATACATGAAAAGATGGGAGTTGCCTTACCAAGTGTGAGGTCAGTCTAACGAGACAATTCAATTAACAGCAGGATACCAAGGGAGGAAAAATAACTTTTGTAATGTAGTTTTTTCTGTTGAAGAATTGCCACTTTTTGTGTTGCGTTGCATAAAAACTCCAACCCAGGAACCAAACCCTGCAACACTTGGCAAGGCAACTCCCATCTTTTCATGTATTTATACCTGCTCCTGTATTTTCCACTCCATGCATCTGATGAAGTGGGTTCTAGCCCACAAAAGCTTATGCCCAAATAAATGTTAGTCTCTAAGGTGCCACAAGGACGCCTCATTTTTTGTTTGTTTGTTTGTTTTTTTAGGGAGGAGGGTTCTTTGGGCCATTCAACTCCACACGAAGGTTAGATCAGGGCCGCAGCCATCACAAAGCTGGTGGCATTTGAGATGCATCGCCCACTCGCAGTTCACAATACATTTCGTGGTAAGTCAGGGCCTCAGGGAGGCCTACGATTATTAAGACCTGGGCCTCTGTTTGGATCCAGTTTCTCTGTCATAGAACCTGGAGCATGAACAGGTAAGGGAAGCAAAGGGTATTGCTACACCAAGTGCTGCGGTTAGGGTGAGAGCCTGAGGCAGAACAAGCCTGGGTTGTGAGAGAGAGAGAGAGAGAGAGAGAGCGCGTGTGGGGGGGGAGGAAAGTGGGGGGAAGATTCTTCCTAAGGGTGAAAGGAAATGGTGCTTGACATACCACTGTGTAGGGACATATGGCGCGTTGGTGTTGAGGCCCCATCAAATATTGCTCTATCTAAGAAGTCTATTGTGGACTCCGTGTAAACGATCTGGAAGACCTGGCTGAGAAGTGAGCAGAGTTCCTCTGCAGTTACCTGGGGAGGGAGAGAAAGAAGGGTCCGACAGGGAGGTTACGGTGCAAGATGCCTTCAAAAGAGACAGCACTTGCTCTTCTTCATCCCCCAAAGGAGCTGCACCACAGGGAGCACAGGTGTGTTTATCTGCATCACCTGTATTTATAAGGGCACTACATCACAGAGAGAGAACCCCATGGTTCCAGAACTGGGGGTGCCTCCTACCGCAGCCACTGGACTGACTACTCAAGACACTGCAGACCCAAGGAGGCTGTTCAGGGGATTTCAGTACCTATGCTAGTAAAAAGGCTTGGTAAAGAAGAAACCCCCGAATGTGAGCACAGCCATGTGTGCCCAGTTCTATTATTTTATACCCCATGGTTGTCTCCAATCCATAAAGACTGACAGATTTCCTGCAACCCAGATACACTCATCATCTTTGTTTCACAGATCTAACCTGAGGCCATTTGATGATAGGAATGTGGGGTGTATTGAAAACAAAATCTGAATATTCAGGTACCCCTGACTAAGTACCTTATGGTCTTATTTCTATTACCTTGTCCTACTCTCCCCCTCAGCCCACTGGGTTTGCAGCTACCTTGCCACATCTGTCATACGTCACCTTAGACCGTAAATGTTCGAGGGCAGCAACCTGTGCCCCTCTGCAAGGCACTAGCATCCCTTTGGCAACAGTACAAGTAACAGAGTTTAAGACAAAGGAGGCCCTTTAGGTAGTGGATTCATGTTGCGGCTGTTGCTCACCCTCTCTTTTTCCTGGGCAGGAGGAGACTAAGAGAGAACAACCTGACTGCTTATCATTACACCCCCTTAGCAGCAAGCTCAGCAGCACTGTAAGGATGCAGGAGCCAAGCAGCTGCTTTCCCAGATTCCTGACTGCAGAAGTGTGAGCTGGGCAGCAGACAGCATACGCAAGAAAGAGCTCTTCTCTAGTGCATTCGAGTTAGATTGTGATGCTTGAGATGGGGACCATATCTCCTTATTTGTACAGTGCCTAACACACTGATGAAGCCTTAATAATTCATTGAATAACTACGTTGTATGCTACTCTTCTTGCGTGCCAAGCTTACCCATCTCAAGCTATTACAGGAGCACCTTACGGTTCACGTCGGGATGGATTCTGATCTTATGTTATACTGCCCAGTCTGCAGCAACCCCTGTGACGTCCGTGGAGTAACTATAGCTTTATGTGTAAGTAACTGAGGGCGGGAGCAAGATACTTATTTACACAGAATAATCCCATGCAGCCCATCAGCTTCCTGCTACTCAATTTCACAGGTAGCAGCATCAAAGCAAACCAAAGAGCTATTGTTCCATAGGATCTTGACTGAAGTTACAATATCAGGACACAAAATTAAGACTATCTGGATCTACAACAGGGATCTCAAACTCAAATCACCACAAGGGCCACATGAGGACTAGTACATTGGCCCGAGGGCCGCATCACTGAAACCTTTACAAAGGATACAAAGTATAGTCAAAAATGAAAATGAACAGTAACACAGCAAGCTATTAAAAGTTAATGTATTAACTTTTTTAAAACTGTAAGGCGAAGAGGGGTTTTAATAAAATATTAACACTCAATAATGCACCTCACTCAAATGACAAAACACGCATTTACTTTTAGAATTACTTCAGTTAAAGCCCCCCCTCTACCCACAGCCCCGCCCCCACTCCACCCCTTCCATGAGGCCCCGCCCTGCCTCTTCCCACCCTCATTCCAACCCCTTCCCCAAATTCCCGCCCCAGCCCTGCCTCTTCTCCACCTCCTCCCCTGAGCATACCACATCCCCGCTCCTCCCCCATCCCTCCTGGAAAGTCCTAAGTGCTGCCAAACAGCTGTTTGGTGGCAGGAAGCGCTTGGAGGTAGGCAGAGGAGTGGAGACGCAGTGCACTCGGGGGAGGGAAGAGGGTGGGTTGGGAGGGAGGGGAGCTTGGCTGCCGTGGAGTCGGCGCCTATGGTGGGCCTCAGGAAATAACTCCACGGGCCGCGTGTTTGAAACCCCTGATCTACAAGGTAATTAAGTCTTACTTTGTTCTCTGTAGCCAGGACTACCAAACAACAAGCTTCGACAGGCACCACTCCACTCTCGGACAGCGATCCTGAAGTAAGTGCTTTGGAGCTTTCTGCACAAAGACTCTGGCTTGGGGAAATCCCAGGGTCCTGAGCTGAGAAGCAGAGAAGCGATTAATGAATAGTGAGAGGAAAGGAGAAGAGGGGATATGGAAGTAATTAGCTCACTGATGCAGACCTATGCATTGCATGTGGCCAGCTGCCATCCTGATTGGATTCCCATTGTTTGGGACAGAATGAGTTTACTTTTCAAATGCACTATCCCCTCATGCGTGCAGCCTTTGATTTGCCAGTATTTCCTCCATCTTCAGGAATAGGTCTGAGATGGCGACACAGATCAGTTCCCCATTCTCATTCTAGAGTCTGGCAACCAACTTGTCAGTTTGGCAATTCAGTCCATGCAGAGCAAATCAGATTTTGACTGTTGAAAAGTGTAAACTGTTCAAGTTTTGCCACTGTATTACCCATTCCTGTATTTCATAAGAAATTTCATTTCGGATCAGCCAAGTATGGTAGATGGGCTAAGCTGCTTCGACTATTTTTCATGTCAGCTGTAGCTGAGCTTAACTGAACCATTACACTGTGAGAACGAAGGAATAATTCCACAGCTTCCTAAGCCCCTTTATATCATGCGCTTACAGTAAAGTGTCTTGTAAGAGTGCAAGGAAGGTTGAGTGAATTAAACCTGGAGCCAGTCAGGCTATGGGGACTGCAAAGCGGCCAGAGAAGGAAGGCAACAGTCAATGGCAAGAAGAAGAAAGCTTCCTCTTGTGGAGCAGCAGTAGCCAGGGTTGAGCATGGATCCCAACCTCACATCCATGCACTATATAAAACAGAAAATGTTTGAATTATGAGGCTCTTATTCCAGTGAAGGGTTCTGACAACTTCATGTATGTGAAGTTGTGGTTTAGGCAGCTACTGTTGTGGTTTAGGCAGCTACAAGAACCACCAGTAGAGTTACAGCCTCATCGTGGAGTTATTCATTTATTCTCTACATTGTCTATCACTGTCAAACAACAAATCACTGCCATTAGATTCACCAGGAAGAAAAAGTAACAGCTCCCAGAAATAATTATACCAAAAGACAGGTTTAAATGTCTTAACCAGACCTGATGGAGAGATTCCTGAGCAGTTCCTGACTTTTACAGCAGTCTCGCATGCAGATCCAGAATGGACATGCATTGGCGCGCATTTCTCCTTAATGCTAAATGAAACCTGGGATATGGGTAGGTCGATTCTAACTGAAGTGCACTAAATAGAGCACATTTTCCACATCCGCAAAGTGAGCACTTCTAGGGAGTGACACCTGCAGTAAGTTCGGACACACTGCTATGGTTGATACAAACGGAAACCTTTCAAAACAGCCTTCTAACAGGAGTAGTGGGAGGCAAACAGTTTAACTAGTTTATGAATGGGATTATATGACAGGGTTGACTGTGACAGCAGGAAATCCCTTCCAGCCTTATGCTCCTACGTTAAAGAAAAAAACAAACAAAACACCAGTTCTATCCAAACTTACTGGTACTTCTAAACTGATGAAATATCTTGTTCACATGCACTGGGAAAATGAATGGCTGTTCCCACTTCACTAAGCCGATCTGAGACCTAAGAGCCTTAAATTGGGTGTAAGCATGACGTATGTTCACTTTAAGGTCCCTTTACGTTGCCAGAGTGGTGTAAAAAGAACTTAGTGTAAATGAGACTCAGGCCCTTAGACTCCAAAATCGGAGAACAAATGAAACCTGCATTACAATCCCTGTTCTGGCCACAACCTACCTGTTTTCAGCACTACCAGGTGTGAGGAGTCATCACGGATGTATGACACCGATGCGATGTCATGGATGGGGACCCTGAGTATGATATCCTCTCCATCCCGCCACACCAGCTTGACGTTGTAGGCAGACAGACTAATCACAGCATCATGTTCCTGGGTCAGCTGCCCTGGGAGCTGATGTGCCCTCTACAAACAAAAAAGCTTTCATAAAAAAAGGTAGAATAATTTCCTGTTTCATTATCCCCAGGTGATCACAATGGCAATACATCTCCCCGAGGAGGAGGGGAACACCCACAGACCACCCATCTCCAGTTCAGATTTTCTGGGCTCCTGATAATTGGTCACGTACAAATCACCTTCACTATTAAAATACAAGGACTGAGATCCTTTGAGAATAGGCACCAACATGATACATACTATGCATTTCAAACAATCCCACAATAACCCTCTTTGCTTAAGCTTCTCCCTCCACTCTTGTGACTTCAGTCATCTACATCTACCCCTGCATTACATCGCATCCTAGTTCTTGGGCTGCAAGGCTTCTCAGAACAAGGATCAAAACTTTAACCTCTCTGCCCAGCACCATCCATACCGACGGTCCTACATGCAAATATTGAATAAGAACAGTAGCAACTGTATAGTTCATTCAGCAAGGGTTTCATAGAATCATAGAATATCAGGGTTGGAAGGGACCCCTGAAGGTCATCTAGTCCAACCCCCTGCTCGAAGCAGGACCAATTCCCAGTTAAATCAATTCCCAGTTTGGGATACAGCACTGGAATGGACTGGTACCCACCTTTGCATTGTCTATTAAATGCAATATTTCAGTACGACTGGAGGGATTCAGGTACCCTGGGATGGATGTTAGTTGGCCTAAATACTGGGAAGGAAAAAAAAAGGTCCATTACCATGTGATATATAAACCTACACATTGAAATCCTTCCATCTGTACTCACAGAAATTGGGGTAAATTGAAAGAAAAATACATAGTTGGAAATAACTTCTTAAGCCCGGTCTGGAGAGAAATACTGGCTGGCTGTTGCCTCAATGCCACCTTTAGTAGTCACCTGAAACCCACTCAAGACAGAAGACAATTGATGAAGCTACACAGGGTGGTCGCTATTTACATGGCTGGCTTCTAGGAGCTGAAATTCTGCCTCTTTCACCTGGTCAAAGGGTGAGCATCTAAGTCTAGTGGAGCATAATCTAGCACAGAGGTTTTCAAACTTTTTAGGCTCCATACCCCTTCCCGAATAATGTAGTCTGCCACGTACCCCCACATGAGATAGGTATAGTATGACCCTATGATTAGATTGCCAAGTCTTACTAAATAAAATATGTTGTCTGCCATTATAGGATTTTTCTAACATACCCCTCAATGAGAACTCATGTACCCCCATTTGAAAACCACTGATCTAGCAAAACATTACCGACAGCTGTCATTCTCCAGCAAAGCATCAACTTCCTTCCAACTAGATTTTTGTATGATCAGATTATACAATATTCTATTTCGCATCTTTCATACAGGCTGTATCCCAAAGGCTTTACATGAGTTAAATATAATTAAAGAATTAACTAGTGACCAAAAATAGATCGTTTTCAGCTGAAATGTCAGAGCAGACAGCTGATGAGGAGGAAATACACAAGAGGGCTGTTCCAGATGGCAGGAGCTGCAGAGAAAAGTCTTGTATTAAGAGTGCTGAGATCACGTAAAGGGACACGCACACACAATCTATTAAGTCAGCCAGAGGAATCTCCCTAGGGATTTGAAATATCGAACTTCACCCTCAAATGAAGGGGGAGCCACTGGAACGAGGCTGCTGTGCTCCTTTGCGTTTCCTGCGGCCACTGCGCTCATCACTGAGGAGCTGCAGCACGCACTGAGGCAGACACAGACCACCACAATTTACAGACACGTGAGCATCCTTCCCCCTTGAAGAGACGCAGAGAGAAAGAGCGGAGAGCTGTGCGAGTGAATTCAGGTAGGGTGTCAAACGCAGTTTAACGCTGAGGATCCTATTCTGCAATGGGCATTGCAGCAACGTAATTGACCAAATCATTTACTGAACATGGCCACGAATTGGACAGGATGAGGAGACTAAAGGTGAATGAAAGAGACGGTTCCCCCTCCAGCCCAAAAAGAGTTACCTTGACTTCCTTTTCAATGTAGTCATTCAACAATATGTCCGGTTCAACTCGATCAGGCAAGGAGAGCAATACTGTATGAAGAGGTCGTCTTTCCGTAACCTTTTCCTGGGCCTTTTTATCCCGACCCTTTTCACCTTTCAGGAAGACACGTTTGAAAGGGGACACTATTCCAGGCTGCTGGCAAAAACAGAAAGAGTGGCGAGTTAGGGTTATGTTCGGCATGATGTAGCATCAATGCACACATGAAGGAGTCTTGTTAAAAGCAAGGCAGAGAGTTTGAGGTGAATCAACTACTGTGCAATTAAAGGAGTTAGAATTCAGGAGCAGTACAAGAGTGGAACGTGTGCGCTCTGTTTCAGTGTGTTGAGCAGTGATTATGAGCATTGCAGCTCTTAGTGCCACTGTCTCTCTCCTGAAAGGGCTCATTATTCACCTGATGGGCTGCATGGGATTACTCTGTGTAAATAAATAGCTTGCTCCGGCCCTCAGTTACTTATGCATAAAGCTATAGTTACTCCACTGACTTCACAGTGTTGCATGAAATCCATGATAATTCCACCATCAAACCGTGAACACTTCTCAAGGGGCCTGGTTCATGTCAAGGCTATGTTCCACTTTTGCAAAAAGCTGCTTCCAAGTGTGCAGAGTATGTTTCCATCCAACAAGAGGCACCTCTTTCTCCCTCAGACAGACATACACACACACCCCCACTCCCACCCCTTACTGACCACTACAGTTCTGTGCAGGGACACCTATCAACTCCACAACAGTCAAAACAAGGGATCAGGATAAATGTTTACTGAACTGCCCACAGTCCTCTTACAAGATGAGGACGTAACCATTGGCAGAATGAATATAAGACAGAAGGAATATAAGACATGAAGTGGGCTCTAGCCCACGAAAGCTTATGCCCAAATAAATTTGTTAGTCTCTATTGCCACAAGAACTCCTCGTTGCAAATTACAGTGTGGCTTTAAAGCTCTGGATCAAATCTAAGACTTTATTGCCAATCACAGAACCACAGGGTTAGAAGGGACTGCAAGGGTCACCTAGTCCAGGGGTTCTCAAACTTCATTGCACTGTGAACCCCCTCTGAATTTTAGCTCTATCCTCCAAAGTACTGGCAAACCCCCCACCACCACCCCAGCTTTGTGTCATCTGCAAACTTGATCAGTATGCTCTCTATACCTACATCCAGGTCATTAATAAAGATGTTAAACCACACCGAACCCAGAACAGATCCCTGTGGAACCCCATTTGAAACTTCCCTCCAATCTGACAACATTCCATTAATAGTTACTCTTTGTTTGTGGTTGTTTAACCAATTATGTATTCACTTAATGGTAGTTCTGTCAAGGCTGCATTTCTCCAGATTATTTATCAGAATGTCATGTGGGACTATGTCAAAAGCCTTCCTGAAGTGCAGGTATACATGTCCACTGCATTCCCCTCATCCACCAAATCAGTTACCCTGTCAGAGTCAAATATGGGAGAAATTATCTTCCCAATAACAGATAGCAACCTCAGTCAATCATTCATACCAACATTCTGAATGGAGCTACATACAATATGACAAATATAAACCTTATATTTTAGAAATGGTAACTTATAATGGTATATAACATTTATGGAACAACCAAAGAGGGGTTGTGTTCTCAAACACAACCAAAACCTCATTAGTGTCTGGCTTTCACAGCCAAACTGTTTCATTAATGCATTTTAAAGCAAGTCATAGACAGACTCAGAACATACTTTCCTCCTAACCCATTTCTTCCAGGAATCCTTCCTACTTTACACTTCTCAATCTTCACATCTTATATTGTTGTCCCATGTCCTTCCCATCCTAGCTTTTTTTTTTTTTTGGTCTTGCCCTTCATTTGTAAAGTACAATATAAATTTACAGTGCTAGATATCAGTCAGCATTTTTTTTTTTATCATGACTGACCACCTATCTTCAAAGTGATAAATTACTAATGCATTTCCCCTTCAAGTATCTAAATATATACACTAACATTATTATAGAAGTAATTATCCAATTGAAAAAAATATGTCCCTTCAAATTTGTATGAGGAAGTATGGAACTTTATGATTCACATTGACAGTAAGGAATTGGTCCTAATGAGATCAGAGAATTAACATTACGAGGTTCAATATTTATCTGCTCTCAGTGGTTTCCTTATGAAATTGGAGGTTTGAAAATATCAAAAGGTAGTTCTGCAAGTTCAATCTAGGGTCTGGAAAGAAAAAAACAAACAACCTAGCTGAGTTCTTTCTGCTTTTTGAAGTCACTAACGATAACAGAGGCTCTGTGATCAGAGCTTACCTAAATTATACTGAAGATGTGCAAGGCAGAACAGAAACCAGCTTGTTCTTTCAAGGCTGTAACACACTGCAGGGCTAACGAGTTGTTTGTGTCAATAAAGTAAACAGCTCTGCCTCAGAGATGCACTGAGAAGATATGCAAAGTAAGGAAGTGCTATTTTACAAAATAGCTTTGCAGACTCTGATGGCACTTTAACTTCCTACCATCTGTTAGCAACACGCTTTTATGATCAAATTTAGTTTTCTTCCTTCTTGTGTTCTCTGCTGAGTTGCCACTATTAAAATATGAATGTGCCAGCCAATAATTCAGATGAATAGTTTGAGAAGGAACCCAGTCGAAAAATAAACTGCACAAAAACTGTGAAAGTTACTGCTTTAGGAAAGAAAAAAAATCTAACACATCAGGACATGAATATAGTTAATATACTGCTAGGAACAGACAGTCTCACCCCCATGTTCCGTAATTTCTCCCATATTGTAATCTTCTCAGCAGCAAAATACACACACATACATGTCAATTTTAGTAATCTCAGTTACTACCGACAAAGGCTTTAATCTAGCAAAAAAAGGAAGGGAAGCAGAAGCGTCTTCAAAGTAAATACAGCCCCAATTTAAGGAGTCAAATAGAACCTTTAATTCATGTTTGAAAATTGGACTTGGGTTCCTATGTCACTGAGGTGCTTTTGAAAGTCTCCCTGAACACACAGTCCAATGGCTGAGTTTTCAATACTGACACCGCAACAGGCCAGATAGCAAGGCGCTGGGTGCACACAGATCCCATGCAGTGAGCTGTGGTTCACGAAAGCTTATGCTCAAATAAATTGGTTAGTCTCTAAGGTGCCACAAGTCCTCCTCTTCTTTATATACAAAACTTGTTAACTAAAATGTTTAGCAAACGGTCCTGGAGTTTATAAATGCAGCACTTAGCGTCTGCACCAGCACAAGTGTCCATTTCTGTAGTTTGTATTAGAAGGGAAGAACTTCTGATCTGCGACCTCTCTCAGGGTACGTCTACACTGGAAACGTTACAGCGGCACAGCTGCAGTTGCTCTGCTATGGCACTTTAGTGTAGACGCTACCTATGCCAATGGGAGGGCTTCTTCCACTGGTGTAGGCAATCCACTTCCTTGAGAGGCAGTAGCTAGGTCGAGGGAAGAATTCTTCTGTAGACCTAGCACTGTCTACACCAGGGGTTAGGTTGGCAAAGCTACGTTCTCAGAATGTGGATTTTCCAAATCCCTGAGGGATGTAGCTATGCTAAGGTAAGTTCCTAGTGTAGACCAAATAAGAAGTTATTTGGTTAGGTCTGCAGTTCAGGGCATGTCTACACTACAATCTTAAATCAACCTATGTTAGGTCAACTTACAGCCATCACAGTAATTACTGCGCTGGCTGATGTCCACACTACCCTCCTCTGTCAGTGACGTGCGTATTCACCAAGAGCACTTCCACTGACTGAAGAGGGGCAACATGGGGGCTGACAGCCATGGCTCTCAGCTCTGTGCAGCTCCCTGCCAGGACTGGAGGGACTGCTGGCCAGAGCTTCTTGCCTCCAGCGGGGAGATCTGCGCCTGCAGTCTGGCTGCCATGCTCCCAGCACAGAGCCAGAACCCCGGGGGGACTGCAGGGCTCCAAGTGGGGAGCCCAGGCGGCAGCCCAAGGCAGGAGCCTGGGTGGCAGCTTGGCTTGGAGGGGAGACTGGGCAGCTGGAAGCCAAGAGCCACAAGCTGGCTTTCTTATCTTGACAAGAGTGAGAGCCAACAGCCAAAGTAAGGAAGGCAGCGTCTACACCTAACTACACTGACAGAGGCCCTACGCCTCTCGTGGCGGTGGAGTTACGATGTCGGCGTAGTACAGCACTTGCATTACTGGGAGCAAGGCTGTAGTGTAGACACTGACGTAGTTAGCTCAACATAAGCCGTCTTGTGTCTGTAGTGTGGACCAAGCCTCAGAAACAGCACACGCTTTCCACTCTGGCTTCCCTCTGTCCTCTGCCTCAAAGTGCAGGTCAGATGAGTTCCAACTGGCTCAGCAAACTGAGGTTTCAGTTTTGTTGTATGGTAATCAGCAGTGAAGCTTTGTTTCCCAACAGTAGACCTCTGAGTGCTTGGCCTTCCTGGGATACCTAGGGCAAGTCACTTAATTTCTGATTCTCCACCTTTAAAATGGGAAGAACAAACAGGGGGAGGGCTTGGGTTTTCCCCTTATTTTTCTGCCAAGCACTACACACCCCTAGGTGGAAGTAGAAATTATTAGCTCAAATATCAATGCTTAGCTACATCACAGGAGTGCTCCAAAGCACTTCCAGCACCAGAGATAGAGAAAAATATTATACAGCGCTTTACATCTTGCTACAGCAACATTAGCTCGTTCATTCCTCCACTTGTCTGACACAAGCAGCGTCCAGCTTCATAGCCTCTTTTCTCAGAAGCCATGGTTGTTAGGATTGTATGCTGCAGATTTTGTCTCTTATTTCTTTGACCCTTGCGCTAATTTGTCATGTTTACCGTATATAGTCAGTCTGTCATGTTTTTCTGACGTGCAGAGTCTGTGGTTAAGATTACCAAACCGTGCTGGAAGTTAGCGTCTGTAGACTTCATTATATTTCTTTTTTTCATTTTAGACTGATAGACTAACTTGTTTTAGTACCTCTTTCCTAACACAATCACATAGAGATCCAAAATCATTTAAAAGAACATCCCCCAGATCAATTATAGAAAGTCCATGTTTTATATTATTTACCAGCCTCCAAATTGTGCTATCCAGACATAAGATATGATATAGTCCCTGACCTGAAGGGCTTGTATTCTCCATGGACATGCCACGGAAAGATAAATATAAAGGGAGGGGATAGGAAAAATAGGGACAAAGCTTACAAATACAAGACCGTGTCTGCTTCAATGGATTCACACAAACCTGTTCTTTCTTCCCAACAGTAGCAAACACGGGGGTGAATGTGTGTGACAGTTTGGACCTCTTAAGGTGCCACCTGATGTGTTGAGATATCACTGAGCCCACCTGTTCTGCCAGCCTGGGCACCCTTTTTACCTCTCTGGCTGAGCCAGGCTAATAAGCCTCCTCCAGCACACACAGAGTCAGGCTGCACTCAACTGCAGAACGACAAAGACACTGAGATCAGCTCTGAGGACTTCATAGAATCATAGAATATCAGGGTCGGAAGGGACCCCTGAAGGTCATCTAGTCCAACCCCCTGCTCGAAGCAGGACCAATTCCCAGTTAAATCATCCCAGCCAGGGCTTTGTCAAGCCTGACCTTAAAAACTTCCAAGGAAGGAGATTCCACCACCTCCCTAGGCAACGCATTCCAGTGTTTCACCACCCTCTTAGTGAAAAAGTTTTTCCTAATATCCAATCTAAACCTCCCCCACTGCAACTTGAAGCCATTACTCCTCGTTCTGTCATCTGCTACCATTGAGAACAGTCTAGAGCCATCCTCTTTGGAACCCCCTTTCAGGTAGTTGAAAGCAGCTATCAAATCCCCCCTCATTCTTCTCTTCTGCAGGCTAAACAATCCCAGCTCCCTCAGCCTCTCCTCATAAGTCATGTGTTCTAGACCCCTAATCATTTTTGTTGCCCTTCGCTGGACTCTCTCCAATTTATCCACATCCTTCTTGTAGTGTGGGGCCCAAAACTGGACACAGTACTCCAGATGAGGCCTCACCAATGTCGAATAGAGGGGGACGATCACGTCCCTCGATCTGCTCGCTATGCCCCTACGTATACATCCCAAAATGCCATTGGCCTTCTTGGCAACAAGGGCACACTGCTGACTCATATCCAGCTTCTCGTCCACTGTCACCCCTAGGTCCTTTTCCGCAGAACTGCTGCCTAGCCATTCGGTCCCTAGTCTGTAGCGGTGCATTGGATTCTTCCGTCCTAAGTGCAGGACCCTGCACTTATCCTTATTGACTTGCTCCAGCACTCAGGTGTCCATCTCCTGTACAGACTTAGAAGGCATATTATGAAATCCACCTGCTCCCTCAATGTGGAGGAAGGTATGCACAGCCTCTTACACCCCCTCCCCCCAATTATGAATTGCACAAACTGGGTTATATTATAAACAAGAAATAAGTTTAACAACTATAAAAGGCAGATTTTAAGTGGTTAAAGGGGTAGCAAACAAAACAAAACAGATTAAATTTGATTCACTAAAGAAACAGGTTACAAAATGTAACTTCTCACCCTAACTATTGTCACAGGTAGATTACAGAAAGTCTTGAAAGGCAGCTGCCCTGGCCTGCAGCTTGAGACTTCAGGTAATTCCACTCACAGACTGGATGCCCTCCCAGTCTGGGTTCAACCCTCTCCCCTCAGTTCAGTTCTTACTTCCAGGTGTTTTTCAGTGTCTCTTTGGGTGGGGAGGCAGAGGAGAACCACGAGAATGTCACTCCCCTGCCTTATATCGCTCTTGTGTATGGTGAGAACCCTTCATCTCCCAGTGGAAGAACACTAGCATTCCAAGGGGTAGGTTCAGCACCAGGTGACTCAGATCCATGTCTCTGCAGGGCTGTGGCAGCCATTACTCCTAGGCTGTCTGGAGCATCCATGGGAAGTCTAAGCTCTTTCACAGTCCATTGTCTTTGCTAATGGGCCATTAGCCCTGTCTGGTTTTTCCATTGTTGTATCTGAAGGGCTAGTTGGGGGTGACACCCAAAGTAACATATTTGAAATACAGATACATAGTCAATATTCCTAACTCCAGATACAGAAATGATACAGGCATACAAATTGGATAATCACATTCAGTAAATCATAACCTTTCCAATTATATCTTACATGAGCTATCTTGCATAAAGTACATCTTAGTTAGGTCATATCCATATCATAAGCATATTTCATAAAGAATATGGAGTTTAATGTCACAATGTGATCAAGCTAGTCATGACTTTTAAAAAAAAACTATTACCCCCCACCCTTTTCTATTGACTATACTCAGAGAGGGGAACAGCAACCCTCGCCAGCAAGAAGTAGAGCAGGGCCGATCAGAAGGAACCAGCTATGCTTTCTGAGTCTGAGAGGTTTAGAGGCCTGGAGTCAGCAGTTTTGCCTGAGTATGAACTGAAGGATTTAGCACTTCGATTCTATTAAATTACATAAGACACCAGAAATAGAGTAGCTGGTCTCCACAGCTGACTTTTGGTGCAATGAGAAAAAAATCCCCAAGATTACTCTACAGAGATCTAGCTACACCTGCATCTTTAGAAATAACAGTAGAAAGTAAACTTAAGGGAAGAGATACAAAAATCCGCAAGTCAGTTTCAATATGGCACCCAAAACGATCTCTCAGACTAACGTGGATTTCCCTGCCTCCCCCTGCCACATGCAGGGCTCTGGTGGCTTTGAAAATATGAGAGCTCCTACGTGACACGTATGGCCATTTGACCCAAACTACGTCTAACACCCCAGAAAAGATTTTTGGTTCTATCTTCACAACTTCATTCAGGCTTCAGAAAGGTATGAGGACATGCAGGAAACATGCTTGTTCCCAACGAACCTGCACATCCCAGTGCAGTGAACTGATCCCCCTCTCTTTTCAGTTCAGAGCTCTACAAAATTCATTACCAGCGGAGAGAGTCTGGATTTTACTTTCTGAAAGCCTTAGAGAAACGGAAGTAAGACAGCGACCTACAATGCAGAACCGAGAACTACTGAACTCTGAAGGCCATTTATGTTAAGAGTCAATACAAAACTTACACCTACCTCGTTCTCCATTTATGAACCCAGCCAGGAAGAGCAGAAGGAAAACGTGTTGTGGAGCTACTTTGGAAGCTCCAAAAAAGTCCCGTTTCACCTGCTGTGCAGCTAGTTATTGTACTCTTACAGGCTTTCAACTTGCTGTTGGAGCATGTGGAGGAGCAAGGCATAACTGTTAAGTTTTCACTCTTCAACAATAATATGAGCAGGAAGTGGAGTAACCACAGTTTCCTCCTGCTAAGCACACTTGTACTGAAAAACCGTGAAAAAAAATCTAGCTGATGTGAACAAAAAAGCTCCCAGTGAAAAAAAGGTCAGATGAACATTTAACAGTAGCATCTTCAGTGCTGCCACTGATCAAAAGGAATATTTCATTCAAAAGGAATTCTCTTGGGGAAATTCTATGGCCTATGTTCTAGAGGTCAGGCTGGATGATCACAATGGTCCCTTCTGGCCTTGGAATCTATGAATCTAGGAAATCTATGATTCAGCAAAGCAGTGCTTTCCACTTAGCACGTACTCATAGTTTAAGGGACTCCCAAGTCTAGCATGGAGTAAGGAAATACTAGAAACAGCAAAGAAATCACACTGCACTATCTGTTCAGGATCCATTTCCAGCACTAACTCTCCTTGACCATCAGTCACCTGTGGCTTTCCTCGATCTGTGCCACCAAGACAATGGAAATCAGCTGAGGAACTCTTGCTAGTAGTCCCTACATTTGTAGATAGGTACTTATGCAAGGAGTTGTAAATGGAGATACTCCCCAAAATGTGAGACGTTTAAACGCCAGCTCCCCTCCCCACTTTCAGCTGTGCTACAGCCGCTTAATACTTTTAGACCCTACACCAAGCTTTTTAAAATCAAGACCAGAAAAGTTCTGACAGGGACTAATTCATAATTTGTGGCAAGAGGACTTTAAATAAGGCCTGGGTCTATGTTACAAAAAATTGCCAGCCCTTGAAAACCAGGTCAGGAAGAGTGTGCCTGACAAGGCATTCCAGAAGACAGGCCGGCAAAGAAGACAATGAAAGGAGTGTTCAAATAAGCTTTGCAAGGCTTGGACATAAATTGCAGAATATGGTATCAGAAGAGTAATTAGAATTAGCTGCAAGCAATTTCACATGCAGCAATAAACAAATTAAAAAGCCCAACATGATTATTCCCTAATGTGATAGACTTGTTAAACAGGGACAACACAATTTATAATTTAAGGGAAAAGTATTTTACAATTTATTTAATCAGCCAAATTTGTTAGGCTTCAGAAAACTATACTCCCTTAAGTGTTTATGTGTAGTCATGTACCATTGACCATTCACACAAAACACCTTGTGCTGGCTTCCTAACTGGGTGTATCTTGGGGTGACGGATAACTGGCTGCCAGCAGCTGTGCTTCGATAGGTGTAGCCAGGTACACAGGGAAACTGATGAGGATTATGATCCCAGTGAGGTTACCTTTACATTTGGACTCAGCAGGTCAAGTTGCCTTTTGCAGCCAGTACAGAACATGAATGAAGCCAATTCTCCACTCCTGCAGGATACAATTTGCAATTTCTAAGTATTAGATGCAATACTTCTCCTCGTGTGTCAGACTAGATATAGCAGAAGCGCACACACTTTGGGGCAGCGGGACATAATTTTTCCTTGAGATTTGTAAAGCAGCCAATGTGGCTAGTCTTTATTACAAAATGAACACTCTTTCCGCATCTTCTGCCATTAGAATCTCCAGAGGTGTCATTTCCTAGTCCTCCTCCCTTTGTTCCTTCCTAATCATTGCTGTGGCATAGCCTGAGATGAGTCAGGGTGTAGCAACAGAAAGGAATTCAATTGTCAGTTACAAAAGGCATTGGACTGGGACCAAGAGATCTGCTGAGAACACCCAATCATTGAGATGACAACAGTTTTGAAAGGCTGTGTTTACTCTTGGAAAAATTAAAACTGGCAACGGCACTAATAAGAATCAAAGAAAAACACACACACACACACCCCAGGAGTCAGGTTCAGACAATGAGTAATACAAAATATGGAGCATTTTACTTCTAGGTAATTAGTTTTAATGTGGAACCAGGTTAGATGGCAACTTCCAAAGGCCAGCTGGTGGTTTGTGTGAAAGAGATGTTAGGAGTTGCACTAAGACAACCAACAGTCAGGTATTCCCACTGAAAACATCTCAGACCAGATCCTCAGAAGTATTTAAGCACCTAACTCCCAATATCTTTGAGAATCTGGGCCTTCACTTTACATCATTGTTGCCACTTTCAGTAGAGAAGCTTTGGGAGTTGCCACTTTCAGTGGAGAAGCTATGGGAGATTGAACAATATATGCTCTTGTCCTTGGACTGTCCTGCCAGCTCACACCTGGTGACCTGTGGCCCATTCGTGGGCTTGCATGTTTGGGGAAGTAGGCAGGAAGGAAGTTCTCCCTGCCAGCAGCCGATGCTTCATAGACTCTGGATAAAGTGAGTATTTGTCTCCAGAGAGTTCAAGCCATTCCATGGCTCCCGTTTTAAAACACATTCACTTTTTAAACCAAGAGCATGACAGAAAGGGAAGCAGTCAGACAAGTGGCACTGTGCGTTTCAGACTCGGCATGCTGCAGAGATCTGTAGCTACTGGTAATGAAAGGACGGGATGGATTGTATTTAGAGCTGCCCCCTAGCAATCTGATGATTGTGAAGAATTTGTCTGAAAACACTCAGCAACACTGACACCGTTAAAGGGGTGATGGAAGAGTTGCTAGTGGAAAAAGTAACTCACCCAACCACAATGAAATCAGTGATCACGGCAAAATTTTAAATAGATATTTGCATTCTACCCATCTAGAATTCCCCCTGCAGCTTGAAGTGGAAAAGCCTCTTTCACTTCCTGAACTGCTGTGTCTACCATTGTTGTGCTGTTAAACAGTGGCTGACGTCAACCAACATGGGGCTGCACTTTAGTGATGGTGAAGGGAGCCAAGGGCGGAAAGCTGGAGGGATTCTGGAATGAAAGGCACCACACAAACTTCTCCCTTTCCAAAGGTCTAGGCCGTTTAGCCAAGCCTCCTGGATTTGGCACACTCGGCCCCTTCTCCCTAGTTTTAGCATGTTCCAATTCAGTTTGTTATATCTGGTTGGTTTGCAACAGTAATTCCATCTACCAGATGGATCATTTAGACTCAAACCACAATCTGCTTTTAATTGATAGAGAAGAGAACATTTTATTTATGGAGTTAGCACACTAAGCCAGATTCATTCAGAAACAATTCATGGGGCACGCAGCCAATCAGAAGAACGATTCTGCTTTTAAAGTAGTTGTGGGGTTTTTTGTTTTGTTTTGTTTTTTAAATGCAAACAGTCAGCTCACTGGATAATATACATATGCAAACAAGTTTTGCCAAGGGAAACAGCGGAAGATTGGTGAGCAATCAGAGTATATCACAAATAGCTTGTATTAGTGAACATTGGGAATACATTAAAAACAGTCTACACTGATTTTGAGAGCACTGCTTGACATTACCTAACATCAGAAAGATATCCAGTCTGGCTGATTTAGCACAGACAGAACTCAAACTATCTAAGGAAAATTGCTCTTTTGTCAATGTCCTATACAGCTATAGATAAAACTCCTAACTGATGAACATTTCTATGAGCAGCCTCAAAGGCTGCTGAAGTAAAGCTTTCCTATTGTTTGTACTGCAGCTGTGCCAGGAAGCTCCCAGTAGAATTAAGACCCCCTTAGGCACTATAATATGAACACAAAAGAAGACAGACAGACAGTCTCCTGCGCTATGAGTTTACCATCCATTTTAAAAACACGAAGCACATTCTTCTGCCCTGTATATCCTCTCCCCTCCCTTAAGTGGAAGGCAGTCAGTTCAGAAACTAAGCAGACTACGTACTTCTGTAGCATCTCTCATTTAAAATCTCCAAGCACTTTACGAAAGGTAGTTATGTTTCATTCCCATTTTACGGTGGGGGCGGACTGAAGCACAGATATTAAGTTGCATTATGATGAACGCTCTCATTGAGGAATTCGTGACTTTGTACACAAGAAAAATAACACAGTTTGAGTTAGAGAAGGAAAATTATCCTTCAGCTGCCTACAGTAACATCACCGGTAATATACAGAAATACGTCTTGGATTTGCCCTCTAGAACCATTCAATATGAAATAACCCATAAAATATACTGAACCCAACATGATTTCAATTCCTTGAGTGCTGGAGATTTGGTACAGACAATGCAACATTCATATACTTGCTTCAAGTACAGTCTCCTAACTGTGCAGGGCTTTACCAAGTGGCAGCAGCATGGACATAATGGCAGTCACTTTCACACAGCTGCCCACAAGGGTCCAATTAGCAGCAGTGAAGTGAATCAAGTCTTGTCAAAATCGCTCTGTGGCTGGAGAAAAACAGGAAACACCAGCTGAGGCACTAAAGCCATCTGACTGCAGACTCAGGATGGCAGCAATGAAATGCTTCACATATAGTTGGTTCTCTTCACTCCCAATTAAATACAAGCTGACATTCTGCAAGAACTGCGGGTAGGATCCCCTCTCATGAAGGAAAGCTTCCCATGTACCATCGGTCAGGGATTTTTAAGCTGCGATATCTGTTATGAAAAGCACTCCTCGTACACTAATCAGCAATTTATCTTCAATTAAAGTCCCATGTAGACTACTAAGTAAACTAAGTGCAGCCATCAGTACAAGAGTTTACATTCACTAAATTAGATTCTCCAGTCGAGCACAGAAACTACGTACAAGCAAGTGTAACACTGCCATATTCATCTAAAAAACAGAAGACAGACACCGCACTTGGTGAGAGTTCAGTCTCCAGTCAAGCTGACCCCAAAGTACTTATCAAAAATATTAGCAGCATATAAACTCATCTATGAGCCTCTTATGAAAGGCTCATTAAAAATCATTACTGATTGATCAGAGGCCAAAACCATCAAGACAGACAAAAGTTAGACACTTCTAACAATAAACTCCTTAAGTGACTCAGTATAGAATCTAGATAACAAGGAAAGATGCTCCAGCCAAAATACTGGAATGGGTCTATTGGGGTGGGAGTGGGGGGCCCACAAACCCCAGGAACTCATTAAATGAACTATCCATGGCATATTTGCCCAGGAACTGGCAAACCATGAATGTGGGACTGAATGGAAACACTGGATCCTCATTTAGAAATGGTTGCCTGTGTAAGCAGAGTCAGGATGAGCTCTACCCTGACATCTGGTGGCGAGTTATGGTGGGTTGTGGAAAAGAACTTCAGGGGCTGGTCTCATTTGCATAGACACACCCACCCTGCCTAGATGGTCACTTTGGCTGCTGTAGGACCCAGTTTCTCTGTTATTGGGGAAGGAATAAACTGTTATTATCCTGATTATGTGAATCAAGGACAGTGGAACTGTACTTGGCCTTTTGTTATGATGGAGGGACTCACCATCAACTAAGCAGCACTCGCTAGGCAAGGGTCATGGGTTCCAAAACCCAGTGAATGGAGAGAGGCTGGGGACAGTTATTGATACCTGGTGGCATGGGTCTCCTGATGAGAGCCTTACATGTTAATTGCACTTCCTCCTCTCTCTACTGTGGAATATCAAAGCTAATTTTGATTCCATTAGCATTAGAGGCTCCTGAGCTGAATTCACTTTGGGCCAATGGTGCACCAGCACTGAGGCTCCCCTACTACAAGCTGAAATCACAAAAGAGCTAAACTTACTAAGAACTGAAATCACTGAGTGTTGTGTTAAGTAGTGGGGGAGCCTGAAGATATAGTGCGGAGCAGTTTGTGGGACGGCTGGCAGAGCAGAGTGGCTGGTGGAGTGGAGCAGTTTGTGGAATGCCTGGAGCAGCTCATGGGGGCGGCTGGCAGAGCGGAGAGATTTGTGGGACAGCTGGTGGAGCAGAGTGGAGCCCCATGGAGAGGTGGGGCGATTGACTTTGGACCATGTAAGGTGCCCCTTAACCCCCACCCCATCTCCACCCAGGTTGGGAGGTAAAACTCTGCAGATAAACTGACCGGGGCAGAGACTTTTGGGTTGTTGGACTTTTAGGACTTTGGGTTCCTGGACTCAAGAACCAAAGGGAAAGGACGCACCCCAGTTTGCTTGGGGGTGGGTTTTTTTGCTCGGGGGTGGGTTTTTTTGCTCATGGGTTGTGTTATGAATCCTGTTGGTGGTGTTTCCCCAACATAATGCCACATTTTTTCTGTTATTAAAAGGCTTTTGCTACACTCAGACTCTGTGCTTGCGAGAGGGGAAGTATTGCCTCTTAGAGGCGCCCAGCAGGTATATATTTGTCCCAGGTCACTGGGTGGGGGCTCGAGCTGGTTTTACATTGTGTTATTGGAATGGAACCCCTAGATACTGAACCCAGCCCTTGTTGTTGCCAACTCTGATGGGCAGAAGGGTTACACCTGTATAACCTCAACATGCCACAATCTACATAGGACAGAACTACAGTCACTGAAAACCAAAGTTGCATCCAACACTTCCAAAGTATTGTTCTCCCGGATTAGAGGAGGAATGCAACATAAAAACTACAAAAGAACGTTACTCTGTGACACCTCCCCAGAGCTGAAGGACAAGTATGCAACACCCAGCATCAAGACCACCACAGCAGTAACAGGGAGTGGCAGCTCCTCTACTCCATCCAACAAGCTCGACACCGATGTTAATTCTAATGCCTACTATGCACACAGATTTTTGTACCCATAAAACTAATCTGTCATGGGTGTGATTTTTTTTGTTTTTTGTTGTTGTTTTTTTACTGACAGTCATACTGATATAAAGGTGTCTTATGGCAGCACAGTTATACCCTCTCCATACAGAAATAAGCAATACTGGTATAAGACACCTTTAAATATCAGTGTAACTGCATCCAGACTAGGAGTGTTCTCTCACTTCAACTGTGCCACGTTCACTATACTGGTATAACTTTTGTGTTTAAACAAATCCTTAGTACAGGTTGGTTTTTTATGACAGCGACTGAGTTAAACCTTCCTCCCAGCTGTTTCCTTTTGATGAGAAATTGGGCGGTGACTTGTGTGATGACCTTCTACACTTTGCAGCAGAAATAAAATCTTACCAGAAAAACACTTTTCCCTTTAAGTGATTTAAGCAAACACTGCGCCCTCTGCTGGAAGAATCCGCTATGGACCATTAAAACAGCAAGAGCTGGGTAGAGAATCAGGACCTTGTTCTTGGATGCGTTACCTATAAGCTCCTTTGGCATACCCGATGCGTGAGGGTAAAGATACTAGGGCAGCACTGTAGAGCAGCTAGTGGTTTGCTTATACAGCCTCACTCCATCAGTGTGCATCACTTCTACAGGTCCCACTACAGGAAGATCAGAGATGTGCTAGCCCAACTTTACTACAGACCAGAGGTTCTCAAACTGGGGTGGGGGGGGGGGGGGGGAAGGGATAGGGGGACCTCTCTGCACACATTTTACCCACAGCAATGAACTAGCAAAGCTCATTCCTCCAGACACATGGGGCCCTCAGATGATGCTGTGCCTTTGACTCTAAAAGGGTGCTGAGCGTTTTGATGGATTTCTGCATAGTATTATACAAAGTCGCCGCCATCTGTACGTTAATCCATTTGCTATGACGGTGCGCACATTTAATTGTGAGCACCAACCACAATTGCAGTTTTGCTCTTAGAAGCCGAAACAGATTCAAGCGAAGCACCGCTGCCACATACATATCAGGCTAAGCACTTGTGGGGCGAGAAGGAAAGGAGGCTATAGACTATACAGTGCACGTGGCTTACCCAGACTTGTCAGACCTCCAAAAAAGCCACATTCACCCTAGTGAGGGAAACTGTGCTAGACACTTTTATGATGAACAACTCTTTGTACTAATTTCTTTCTATTAGTAATAGAACTGCATATCTGTCCGGCTCAGAGGAGAAATCTGATGCTCTTTCCATCTGAGAAATGGTGCAATAAAACAAACATCACTGATGTATATGAATATTCACTTCAGACCTTTACTACACTGGGGTATGTACCCTGGTTGCAGCCATTGGTGTCCAGCCACTCATGTAGCTGTACTGATGCAAATTCCAGGTGAAAACAAGGAAAACTGTACAAAATTATGGTTTGCATCAGTGCAGATAGGCTGGTTTCAAGCCAGGGTTAAGCTGCAATGGGGCCAAATTGTGGCTTTGTCTGTCTACACTAGGGGGCTTGCACCAGTGGCTGCCATCCCCACCCCACAGCGGCTGAAAATCCTCAGTATAGATAAGGCCCAAGAGGTGGAGAAGGAGATGGAGGGCGAGTTTAAGCAAATATGTGATCGTGCAGTAAACTGATCAAACTATTTTCCAAGTTAGAACAAAATTACATAGAATTCAACAGATAACCGAGCCAGAAGGTTCTGTGCTTTCTTCCCCTCCATGGGTTGCAGAGATACATGGTAACTGCAGGAGTTAAGCCAACATGGTTTGCAGCGTCATCAGAACTCAGAGAAGTATTTACAGCTTTTGCTGCTTTCCCAGCATTTCAGATCACAGATTTTTATTTCCAGTCCCATAGGAAGCGTCCCCCACCCTTGACCCTGTTTATTTTAGGGAGATTTGACTTAGAGTTACAGAAGAAAAAGCTTTACAGACCAGATTTGTGGGTTTTATGAAGAGCTTATTGTTTGGTGTTGTGATGAGCAGGCGACTGCCAATTACAGCCTGCACACCACAGACCTTAGCCCCAAGCCGGTAATCAGATCCGTGCGGTGGACTCTTGAACCTGGGGCCAAATCCCAATGACTTTCGTGGCCTCCTCATGGGTGTAAGGGTCTGTCTGTGTGTTCTGGTTGCGAGATCGAGGCCCTAATAGCATAAGAAAAGTGATCCAGTTTCCTTACACAAAAGAGTTACACTTATTTAGTTGTTAATTCCATACCAGGCAGACTCAGTTACTCTCTAGGTATAATCAGAAGACATATGCCTTCCTTTTGTCATCAAAGTGACAGCAAACAAGAGACCCCCGACCCTGTTCTATAATCCTGCCTCTGGATCTGTACACTGTCCCACTCCGACCTCCCTTACGCCTTCCCCTACTCCCAGCCTCCACCAGTCAAACTTCTGGCTAATGTCACCTATTAGCTTCATTGTTCCACTTCCCACCCCACCCTGTCTGTATGCCCTCTCTTCCACTGCCTTTTATCTGGAAATACTAGACAAAATAGCCATAGTAAGAGAGGGTATTAACCCTCCCTTTTCTAGTGATTATTACATTGGAACACTACGAAATTAGGTTGAATTTATAGAAGTCAATTTTTTAGGAAGCGATTTTATACAGTAGACCGTGTGTCCCCCCCACACTAATACATAAGCACATTAAGTTGGCGGAGTGCATCCCCAGTACCGAGGCTAGCATCGATTTTCGGAGCGTTGCGCTGTGGGTAGCTATCCCACAGTTCCCGCAGTCTCCGCCGCCCATTGGAATTCTGGGTTAAGCTCCCAATGCCTGATGGTGGTTTTGGGTACATGTTGTCAGTTGCCCCTCCCTCCACGAAAGCAACAGCAGACAATCGTTTCACGCCTTTTTTCCATGCGGGCGCCATACTGCTTTCAGCAGACGGTGCAGTAGGACTGCTAACCGTCATCTACCGCTTCTGCTGCAACTCTGCTCTCCTGATGCTATGAATCCACCTTGCAGGTCCTCTATAATATGATCGTTGTCATCCACCGCTTCTTCTGGCACTCTGCTCTCCTGCTGGTCTTGCAGGGCTGCTTCTGCTGCAATTCTGCTCAGCTGCTCTTGTCTCGCCATACCACGGCAAGTATGTAGCCCGCTCAGCTGTTGTGTCCTGGCAGCAGATGGTGCAGTAGGTCTGCAAAACTGATCATCCAACCACCGCTTCCCCTGCAACCCTGTCCCCCTGCCGATGCCATACCACGGCAAGCATGGAGCCCGCTCAGGTCACCGAGGCAGTTATAAGCATTGGAAACACCTCACGCAATATCATGCAGAATATGCAGAACTTGCAAAAGCAGGTGAGGAGGTGATGGCAGCGCAGTGACGAGAGTGATGAGGACATGGACACAGACTTCTCTCAAAGCACAGGCCCTGGCCATTTGGCCATCCTGGTGGCAATGGGGCAGATTCATGCCATGGAACGCCGATTCTGGGCCCGGGAAACAAGCAGACTGGTGGGACCGCACATTATTGCGGGTCTGGGATGATTCCCAGTGGCTGCAAAACATTCGCATGCGTAAGGGCACTTTCATGGATCTTGGGACTTGCTTTCCCCTGCCCTGAAGCGCAAGAATACCAAGATGAGAGCGGCCATCACAGTTCACAAGCAAGTGGCGATAGCCCTCTGGAAGCTTGCAACACCAGACAGCTACCAGTCAGTCGGGAATCAATTTGGAGTGCACAAATCTACTGTGGGGGCTGCTGTGATCCAAGTAGCCAACGCAATCACTGAGCTGCAGCTATCAAGCGTAGTGACTCTGGGAAATGTAAAGATCATAGCAGATGGATTTGCTGTAATGGGATTCCCTAACTGTGGTGGGGCAATAGACGGAATGCATATCCCTATCTTGGGATCGGAGCACCTTGGCAGCCAGTACATAAACCGAAAGGAGTACTTTTCAATGGTGCTGCAAGCACTGGTGGATCACAAAGGACGTTTCGCCAACATCAACGTGGGATGGCTGGGAACGGTACATGATGCTCACATCTTCAGGAACTCTGGTCTGTATGAACAGCTGTAGCAAGGGACTTACTTTCCAGACCAGAAAATAACTGTTGGGGATGTTGAAATGCCTATATAGTTATCCTTGGGGACCCAACCTATCCCTTCATGCCATGGCTCATGAAGCCATACACAGGCAGCCTGGACAGTAGTCAGGAGCTGTTCAACTACAGGCTGAGCAAGTGCAGAATGTGCATTTGGACATTTAAAAGCGCGCTGGTACAGTTCACTGACTCAGACCTCAGCAAAACCAATATTCCCATTGTTATTACTGCTTGCTGTGCGCTCCACAACATCTGAGAGAGTAAGGGGGAAGACGTTTATGGTGGGGCGGGAAGTTGAGGCAAATTGCCCGGCCACTGATTACACGCAGCAAGACACCAGGGCGGTTAGAAGACCACAGCAGGACACGCTGCGCATCAGAGAAGCTTTGAAAACCAGTTTCATGGCTGACCAGGCTATGGTGTGACAGTTCTGTTTGTTTCTCCTTGATGAAAACCCACCCTCTTGGTTCACTCTATTGCCTCTGCAAGCAGTGATCAAAGTGGGGAGGGGAGGGCAGTTGGCTTACAGGGAAGTAAAGTCATTGTTGTTTCAAATTCATGCATTCTTTATTAATTCGTCACACAAATAGGGGGATAACTGCCAAGTGCCTATACACAAATGCAAGAAGCCTAGGAAACAAGCAGGGAGAACTGGAAGTCCTGGCACAGTCAAGGAATTATGATGTGATTGGAATAACAGACTTCGTGGAATAACTCATATGACTGGAGTACTGTCATGGATGGATAGAAACTGTTCAGGAAGGACAGGCAGGGCAGAAAAGGTGGGGGAGTTGCACTGTATGTAAGAGAGCAGTATGACTGCTCAGAGCTCAAGTATGAAACTGCAGAAAAACCTGAGAGTCTCTGGATTAAGTTTAGAAGTGTGAGCCACAAGGGTGATGTCGTGGTGGGAGTCTGCCATAGACCACTGGACCGGGGGATGGAGGTGGATGAAGCTTTCTTCTGGCAACTCACGGAAGTTACTAGATTGCAGGCCCTGGTTCTCATGGGAGACTTCAAAATCACCCTGATATCTGCTGGGAGAGCAATACAGTGGTGCACAGACAATCCAGGAAGTTTTTGGAAAGGGTAGGGGACAATTTCCTGGTGCAAGTGCTGGAGGAACCAACTAGGGACAGAGCTCTTCTTGACCTGCTGCTCACAAACCTGGAAAGAATTAGTAGGGGAAGCAAAAGTGGATGGGAACCTGGGAGGCAGTGACCATGAGATGGTCGAGTTCAGGATCCTGATACAGGGAAGAAAGGAGAACAGCAGAATACAGACCCTGGACTTCAGAAAAGCAGACTGACTCTCTCAGGGAACTGATGGGCAGGATCCCCTCAGAGGATAACATGAGGGAGAAAGGAGTCCAGGAGAGTTGGCTGTATTTTAAAGAATCCTTATTGAGGTTACAGGGACAAACCATCCTGATATGTAGAAAGAATAGTAAATATGGCAGGCAACCAGCTTGGCTTAACAGTGAAATCCTTGCTGATCTTAAACACAAAAAAGAAGCTTACAAGAAGTGGAACATTGGACAAATGACCAGGGAAGAGTATAAAAATATTGCTCGGGCATGCAGGAGTGAAATCAGGAATGCCAAATCACACCTGGAGTTGCAAGAGATATTAAGAGTAACAAGAAGGGCTTCTTCAGGTATGTTAGCAACAAGAAGAAAGTCAAGGAAAGTATGGGCCCTTTACTGAATGAGGGAGGCAACCCTAGTGACAGAGGATGTGGAAAAAGCTAATGTACTCAATGCTTTTTTTGCCTCTGTCTTCACGAACAAGGTCAGCTCCCAGACTGCTGCACAGGGCAGCACAGGATAGGGCAGAGGTGACCAGCCCTCTGTGGAGAAAGAAGTGGTTAGGGACTACTCAGAAAAGCTGGACGAGCACAAGTCTGTGGGGCCAGATGCGCTGCATCCGAGAGTGCTAAAGGAGGTGGTGGATGCGACTGCAGCCATTGGCCATTATCTTTGAAAACTCATGGCAATCGGGGGAAGTCCCAGACGACTGGAAAAAGGCTAATGTAGTGCCCATCTTTAAAAAAAACGGAAGGAGGATCCTGGGAACTACAGGCCAGTCAGCCTCACTTCAGTCCCTGAAAAAATCATGGAGCAGGTCCTCAAGGAATCAATTCTGAAGCACTAAAGGAGAAAAAGTGATCAGGAACAGTCAGCATGGATTCACCAAGGGCAAGTCATGCCTCACTAATCTAACTGCCTTCTATGATAAGATAACTTGCTTTGTGGATGAGGAGAAAGCAGTGGACATGTTGTTCCTTGACTTTAGCAAAGCTTTTGACATGGTCTCCCACAATATTCTTGCCAGCAAGTTAAAGAAGTATGGGCTGGATGAATGGACTATAAGGTGGATAGAAAGCTGGCTAGATTGTCAGGCCCAACAGGTAGTGTTCAGTGGCTCCATGTCTAGTTGGCAGCCGGTATCAAGTGGAGTGCCCCAACGGTCGGTCCTGGGGCCGGTTTTGTTCAATATCTTCATAAATGATCTGGAGGATGGTGTGGATTGCACCCTCAGCAAGTTTGCAGAGGACACTAAACTGGGAGGAGAGGTAGATACTCTGGAAGGTAGGGATAGGATACAGAGGGCCCTAGACAAATTGGAGGACTGGGCCAAAAGAAATCTGATGAGGTTCAACAAGGACAAGTGCAGAGTCCTGCACTTAGGATGGAAGAATCCCATACACCGCTACAGACTAGGGACCGAATGGCTAGGCAGCAGTTCTGCAGAAAAGGACCTAGGGGTGACAGTGGACGAGAAGCTGGATATGAGTCAGCAGTGTGCCCTTGTTGCCAAGAAGGCCAATGGCATTTTGGGATGTATAAGTAGGGGCACTGCCAGCTGATCGAGGGACGTGATCGTTCCCCCTCTATTGGACACTGGTGAGGCCTCATCTGGAGTACTGTGTCCAGTTTTGGGCCCCACACTACAAGAAGGATGTGGAAAAATTGGAAAGAGTCCAGCGGAAGGCAACAAAAATGATTAGGGGACTGGAACACATGACTTATGAGGAGAGGCTGAGGGAACTGGGATTGTTTAGTCTGCGGAAGAGAAGAATGAGGGGGGATTTGATAGCTGCTTTCAACTACCTGAAAGGGGGTTCCAAAGAGGATGAATCTAGACTGTTCTCAGTGGTAACAGATGACAGAACGAGGAGTAATGGTCTCAAGTTGCAGTGGGGGAGGTTTAGGTTGGATATTAGGAAAAACTTTTTCACTAGGAGGGTGGTGAAACACTGGAATGCATTACCTAGGGAGATGGTGGAATCTCCTTCCTTAGAGATTTTTAAGGTCAGGCTTGACAAAGCCCTGGCTGGGATGATTTAGTTGGGGATTGGTCCTGCTTTGAGCAGGGGGTTGGACTAGATGACCTCCTGAGGTCCCTTCCAACCCTTTTGATATTCTGTGATTCTATAAGGTAGCCTGGGAGGGGTGGGGGAGGAGGGAAGCACTGGGTGGGGTGGTGGATGAGGGGAGGAGGGAAGGACAAGGCCACACTGCACTTCAAAATGTATTGAATGCTAGCCTTCTGTTGCTTGGGCAGTCCTCTGGGGTGGAGTGGTTGGATGCCTGGAGGCCCCCCCCCACCCACGTTCTTGGGCATCTGGGTGAGGAGGCTATGGAACTTGGGGAGGAGGGCGGTTGGTTACACAGGGGCTGCAGTGGCGGTCTGTGCCTTTCCTGCACCTCAACCATACGCCGGAGCATATCAGTTTGATCCTCCAGTAGCCTCAGCATCGCATCCTGCCTCCTTTCATCATGCTGCCACCACCTTTCCTCATGATCCCACCACCTCTCCTGTTGCTCCAGCCATCTGTCCTCACTTTCATTTTGTGCTTTCCTGGACTCTGCCATTGTCTGCCTCCACGCATTCTGCTGGGTTCCTTCAGTTTGGGTGGACTGCATGAACTCAGAACATTTCATTGCAAGTGCATTTTTGTCGCTTTCTTATCTGCGCTAACTTCTGGGACGAAGATGCTAGTGGCAGCGTTGAAACATTTGCAGCTGCGGGAGGAAAAAAAAGGGAGATTAAAATTGAAAAAGACACATTGGCCATTTAAAAGGAGAAGCTGATGTTTTTGGGTTAATGTGCAGCACAAACCCAACTAACCCCCCCCCCCCACACACACACACAACACCCAATTATCTGAGATGATTGCTTCACCCCTCCCCGCACCGCGTGGCTAACAGCAGGGATGATTTCTTTTCAGCCACAGGCAAACAGCCCAGCAGGAACGGCCACCTCTGATGTCCCCTTAATAAAATTCCCCTATTTCAACCAGGTGACCATGAATGATATCACTCTCCTGAGGATAACACAGAGAGATAAAGAACGGATGTTGCTTGAATGCCAGCAACCACCGGGACCACATGCTGCCATGCTTTCTTATGCAATGATTCCAGACTACGTGCTACTGGCCTGCTGTGCAAAGTGTCCTACCATGGAGGATGCAATAAGGCTGCCCTCCCCAGAAACCTTTTGCAAAGGCTTTGGGAGTACCTCCAGGACAGTTTCATTGAGATGTCCCTGGAAGATTTCTGCCCCATCCCCAGACATGTTAACAGACTTCTCCAGTAGCTGTACTGGCCACAAATGCATCCCAAGTCTTCAGGGCAAATCAATCATTCAACACACTTGCTTTTAAACCATGTATTATATTTACAAAGGTACACTCACCAGAGGTGCCTTCTCTCCCTTCAAGGTCTGGGAGCCCGGGTTGGGAAGGTATTGGCTCCAGGGTGATAAACAGTTCCTGGCTGTCGGGAAGAACGGTTTCTCTGCTTGCCTGGCGTGCGCGATCTTCCTCATCCCCAAAATCCTCATCCCTGTTGCGTGAGACTCCCTTGCGGGAGTCCACATACAGGTGTGGGGTAGTTGTAGGGGCACCCCCTAGAATTGCATGCAGCTCATCATAGAAGCGGCATGTCTGGGGCTCTGACCCTGAGCGGGCTTTTGCCTCTTGGGTTTTTTGGTAGGCTTGCCTGAGCTTCTTAAGTTTCACGTGGCACTGCTGCAGGTCCCTGTGATAGCCTCGATCCTTCATGCCCTTGGAGATTTTTACAAATATTTTGGCATTTTGTCTTTTGGAACAGAGTTCTGATAGCATGGATTTGTCTCCCCATACAGTGATCCGATCCAGTACCTCCCGTTCGGTCCATGCTGGGGCTCTTTTGCAATTCTGGGACTCCATGGTCATCTCTCTGATGAGTTGCGTGTGGTCACGCCACGGTGGCAGAACAGGAAATGAAATTCAAAAGTTTGCAGGGCTTTTCCTATGTACCTGGCCAGTGCATCCGAGTTGCGAGTGCTGTCCAGAGCAGTCACAATGGAGCACTGTGGGATTGCTCCCGGAGGCCAACACCATTGAATTGCGTCCACACAAACCCAAATTCGACCTGGCGATGTCAATTTCAGCACTAATCCCCACATCCGGGAGGAATACAGAAATTGATTTTCAGAGCCCATTAAGTCAACAAAAATGGCTCTGTTGTGTGGATGGGTGCTGGGTTAAATCAATCTAATGCTGCTAAATTCGACCTAAACTCCTAGTGTAGACCAGGGCTAAGTTATTATTTATTCAAACAAGTGTAATGCCAAGCTTTAAAAAGCATCGGCCGGAGTGACAGTCCCTCGCCTTCAATGTTTGCAGCAGGTTTAACAATATAAACAAAGCAGAAGGGGTAGCTTCGATTTTCGGTCAGAAAGTGATTTGTAAAGCACTGACAGGGTATTCAGAAAGGAGAAGTCTGGACATAGACTTTTCAGTGCTTTGCCCCACCTTTGGTCTAGCACCAGTGCAAATGCGAGGGGCAGGTCCACACACAGTTTTTGTGCCAGTATCACTATTTTGGTTATAAATGTCACACCTCTCACAAACTAGCCTGAGACTGCACCCCATCACACCCTGGACAGACAAAGTTATGGAGGCAGAAGCGTGTAGTGTAGACCTGGCAGGTGGTAGGACTGAGGTACAACATGTTTAGATGAACCCTTGACAAGGTGCAGGTGTTGTTACCACCATGTTGCTAATGCTGAGTGGGGTCAGGCACTGTGGTGAAGATGCCTGTGCCCTGTCTCCACTAGCACTTCCCCAGGTTACTGGTGCCAGTCCAACACCAGAAAGCGTGCTAGCAAAGTGCCAGTGTAAACAAGATTTAAGATGCAGACACAGATAAGACAAGATCCTCCAGGAAAGCCAGAGGAATGAACAAGGTCAGAGGGGTTGTTTGTTTTTCTGATCTTGCGCCTCTATTCCAGGATAAGGTAGTGCGGGGGGACTGTGGCCTCGGTGTATCTGTGGCAGAACCAAGAATTAAACCCAGATTTCCCAAACCCCATACTTAATCATCAGACCCATCCTTTCCTACATTGGAAAGAGCTACACAAAAGTCTTGATCATTTATTATTTGTATTACTGTAGAGTCTAAGAGCCTCAGTCCTGGATCTTGACCAATGTGCTCAGTATGTGTATTTTGGGGAGAGGATGCTATTGCTAGCATCTTGGCCCAACTACCCATTGCACAGCTACACTACACGACACTTACTACATAGCCATGGTGGACGATGCAATTTCTATTATGGTATTTGTGGGCTATGAACATGGTAGTTATGGTTGCTCACTGCCCCGCCTATTGTAAGCCTGTTCTCACACACTCCTTTGTGATTCCTGTCAGTCCAAGAGCGAATGCTGTTTTGGACAGCCTGATTAAAGGCCATTCAGCCCTTTGAGTGAAGTGCGGCAAAAAATGCAGCCCAGTTTAAAAGCAATGCAGGTTGGATTTGTATATGAACAAGAAGTAGATTAACTTTAATGCAGACTAATGGGACTAATTCTCATTTACGGCATGATGAAGCATGGGCCAGGCAGTGTTCTGCATGTGAATTATCTAGGCTATACAATGCCATGGATACCCAGCGTCCTGCTTTTTCCCCCTCTTGTCACAGCATACGTCTCACGTACAAGTATCCTGGTTCTTAGGGTAGGATGTGCAGGTACTACCAGTATATAAGGGCCTGTCTGCACTGGCAATTTACAGCACTGCAACTTTCTTGCTCGAGGGTGTGAAAAAAAAAATACACACCTGAGCGCAAGTTTCAGCGCCGTGGAGGTGGTTTTTGTAGAGCCACGTTAAAGCATTGCCAGCGTAGACTAGCCCTAAAACTAGCATGCTTACGTTAGCTATTTGGAGGTTGCCTCCACAGTTCTGGACTATACCGACAGGATTTTTGGGCAGATGCAGAGACTCATTCTTGACTACGTTGAAGTAACTTAATGGGTAATGCGTTAGCCCGGTGGATGCAAATATTTGCAGTAGCAAAGTTTTCGAATTAGTTACCAAGTACATGACAGCAGCAGTGCAACAGGTAAAAACTTGAGCAGCTAAAACAAATGCTAAAGTAGCTCCAAGCATCTTATGGTCAATGTGAGAAACGGGTAAATGAAGGTAAACGCTATCAAGAGAGGGTAGCCAGATTTATGCTGAAAAGTTAAGCCAACCCATCTACATTGCTCAGGGGATGAAAAATCCCTACTCCTGCATGATGTAGTTAATCTGGCCTAACCTCCAGTGTACACAGTGCTAGATCGATGGAAGAATTCTTCTGTAGACCCTGCAGTGGTTCTCAAACTTTTGTACTGGTGACCCCTTTCACATAGCAAGCCTCTAACTTAAACACACTTTTTTATATATTTAACACCATTATAAATGCTGGAGGCAAAGCAGGGTTTGGGGTGGAGGCTGACAGCTCATGACCCCCCCCCCATGTAATAACCTCACAACCCCCTGAGGGATCCTGACCCCCAGTTTGAGAACCCCTGTACTACAGTGACAAGAGAACCCTCCCATCGTTGTAGTGAATGGCTACACAGATTAGCACTACAGTTGTGCCACTGTAGCATTTCAAACAAACTAGTCCACTGTTACTCGGGGAGGTGGTGTCCCTCAGGTGATGGAAGAAACCTTCCGTCTATACTATGGGATAATACCAGTATAGACATACCCTATGACAACTAGTGCTAATTTAGAAACCTTAGAAAAAAAGTGGCTGTTAAACAGTAAGCTAGTCTCACTCTAGACATGCATGGCCAGTACATATAGGGACAATTTTGTATCTCAAAGGAGCTTAGTGTGAATGTATATCACTGGACAGATGCAGGAATTGACTGTTCTCTTCTGCTTGCTCCACAGACTCAGGAACAAACACTAAACTCTCGGACCACAGAGCAGCAGTTTCATTGCTCAGTTGCAGAGAAACGCACGTAGAAAAGGAGGTCAAAAGGATGTACTTGCTTTACACCAATCCTTGCACTGGATTCTGTCAGATTTATGCACATATCAAATTGTAAACATAGGAGGTAAACAACATCAGAATGTATTGTGGGACCTACATTTGGCATCAAATAGATACATTTCAGTTACTGCCTATACATGCTCTGCTGAAACAGTGAAATCAAAATGGTCTTGTTTTGCTGCCAGCAGTCACAACTTACACCATCTAGTAAAGTATTTTGCTGTTAGAGAAGATCAGTTTCTCCGGTTGTCTCTTCAGCAGTTTTCACTAGTCTCAAAATATTAAAAAAAAAACTGAAAGGAGAACTGATGCTTTAAGACATGTCCTCATTCAGATGGTGGCTGTTTAAAAAACACCTCTGCATCATCAGAGAGCCAGATGTACCCCACAAAAGCCTAGCTCAGCACAGAACATGCCGCAGTGCAATCCCCTTTACAACTTGCAGCTGCTGTATTTTCTAGCTCTCCAGCCTTTAGTGGTTATATTTGTGAAGCAGCAGTAAAAGTTAACAGGCAATGGAATGAGACACTCAATCATTAGCTCCTACCGCATGTTTCACATTACTGTTAGAATGTGCTGTTATCACAAGCAGATGGGTGGAGATGCTGCTCTGAAGGTAGGAATGTTTCCTTCCCCTTCCCCAGAAGTGTTGAACACTGCACTGTGCGACAGAGACAGTCACTCTCCCAGTGGAGGCCCATGTCTAATTCTGTTGAGCTCTATACAAAGGATCTTCAATCAATTTTAATAATATGATTATGCAAATCAGAACTGTAAGGAGGTTATTTGTGACTCAAGTGTACACTGGGTGACTAACAGTAATCAAATGAAATCAATACTACCTGGCAGAAGACATGGTAAAAAGTAGCTTTGGCAGTATGAAAGGTAATGCATCTGTAGTGAGCCAAGGCCAGCACTGGAAGCTAAAGGCACTCCCAAATTCTAACACTCTGACAGATTTAAAACCCCTTAAGAACTCCTTCACAGGGGGATTGTCTGTAAAATGAAGCTACTTGTCTAACTCCCAGGGGTGAGAGTGATCAGTCAGTGTTTGAAGTAGCATTGTGAGCAGGATGGACTGATTTAAACAAAGTGGAAAGCCTTGATTTACATCAACTTTTCCATTTGTACTTCTCTTTTTTTAGAAAATAATTGGTGTACTCTCACTGGTTGATATAACCTCTAAAATATTTTGATTTACAAACTAAATAAAACCTTTACAGTACGTTTGGTACATCTTTTTGCTACCTAGGAGGGTACACTATAATATACATTTATTTAAGCAATTATCCAGTTTCATATTTTCTGATTTTTATTAATTGTGCATATGTAGTATGTCAGAAAATGGTGACTGATGGGTGGAGTTATAACTATTCCTAAAATGAGAACTGAGCCAATCAGAGCTGAAGTAGGGAGAAGCGCTAAAATGGGAGTATGAGATCCTAACAGGAGACTCAGTGGATGACCCTGACGAGATGTGATGGTGTCTCCTGGAGCCAAAAGCCGGGCTCCAGCAAAATATAGCACTAAATTAACAGGCATTTTCAGTCTCCGTAGTTTGAACGGTTTCAGAGTAACAGCCGCGTTAGTCTGTATTCGCAAAAAGGAGGACTTGTGGCACCTTAGAGACTAACCAATTTATTTGAGCATAAGCTTTCGTGAGCTACAGCTCACTTCATCGGATGCATACTGTGGAAAGTGTAGAAGATCTTTTTATACACACAAAGCATGAAAAAAATACCTCCCCCCACCCCACTCTCCTTACAATGTGTATGATAATCAAGGTGGGCCATTTCCAGCACAAATCCAGGGTTTAACAAGAACATCTGGGGGGGGCGGGGTCTGTCTGTAGGCAAGGACTGGCCTGTCTCCCACGATTTGTGAAAGTGTTGGGTCATCCTTCAGGATAGGTTGTAGATCCTTAATAATACGTTGGAGGGGTTTTAGTTGGGGGCTGAAGGTGACGGCTAGTGGCGTTCTGTTGTTTTCTTTGTTAGGCCTGTCCTGTAGTAGGTGACTTCTGGGAACTCTTCTGGCTCTATCAATCTGTTTCTTCACTTCCGCAGGTGGGTATTGTAGTTGTAAGAATGCTTGATAGAGATCTTGTAGGTGTTTGTCTCTGTCTGAGGGGTTGGAACTAATGCGGTTGTATCGCAGAGCTTGGCTGTAGACAAAAACCTACAAGATCTCTATCAAGCATTCTTACAACTACAATACCCACCTGCGGAAGTGAAGAAACAGATTGATAGAGCCAGAAGAGTTCCCAGAAGTCACCTACTACAGGACAGGCCTAACAAAGAAAATAACAGAACGCCACTAGCCGTCACCTTCAGCCCCCAACTAAAACCCCTCCAACGCATTATTAAGGATCTACAACCTATCCTGAAGGATGACCCATCACTCTCACAAATCTTGGGAGACAGGCCAGTCCTTGCCTACAGACAGACCCCCCAACCTGAAGCAAATACTCACCAGCAATCACATACCACACAAGAGAACCACTAACCTAGGAACCTATCCTTGCAACAAAGCCCGTTGCCACCTGTGCCCACATATCTATTCAGGGGACACCATCACAGGGCCTAATAACATCAGCCACACTATCAGAGGCTTGTTCACCTGCACATCCACCAATGTGATATATGCCATCATGTGCCAGCAATGCCCCTCTGCCAAGTATATTGGTCAAACTGGACAGTCTCTACGTAAAAGAATAAATGGACACAAATCAGATGTCAAGAATTATAACCTTCATAAACCAGCCGGAGAACACTTCAATCTCTCTGGTCACGCGATTACAGACATGAAAGTTGTAATATCACAACAAAAAACTTCAAATCCAGACTCCAGCAAGAGACTGCTGAATTGGAATTCATTTGCAAATTGGATACAATTAACTTAGGCTTGAATAGAGACTGGGAGTGGCTAAGTCATTATGCAAGGTAACCTATTTCCCCTTGTTTTTTCCTACCCCTCTCCCCCAGACGTTCTTGTTAAACCCTGGATTTATGCTGGAAATGGCCCACCTTGATTATCATACACATTGTAAGGAGAGTGATCACTTTAGATAAGCTATTGCCAGCAGGAGAGTGGGGTGGGGGGAGGTATTTTTTTCATGCTTTGTGTGTATAAAAATTTCTACACTTTCCACAGTATGCATCCGATGAAGTGAGCTGTAGCTCACGAAAGCTTATGCTCAAATAAATTGATTAGTCTCTAAGGTGCCACAAGTCCTCCTTTTCTTTTTGCGTAGTTTGAACATATGTCCTTAAACAGACAAATACTGTAAACAGAGCATGGTACAGGCACCTGGGGTATACTGAGCTAAGGATGGCCAAAGTAGGGCGGCCTTACTATTTGCAGGATCCTAAGCTATCATGCCATTCACAATCCACTTCACCCACAGCTTCCTCCTTCAGGCCTACTGAGCAGCAGATCAAAGGTACAGTAAGGCCAGCCTGCAACCTGCAGAGCACATTCAGAACCTGAGCTGCGGCTTGTTTTGATTGTACCCTGACCACTAAAGCTGACTTCGCTCTGCTTATCACAACCACCGACTTGCACCAGCAAGACCAATCCTTCTCAAATCACAGCACATTGCAACTTCCACTGATTTCACTTGTCTTTCCCTAGGAGAACAGAGGCCTTTTCCATACTGAACTTGGTGCACAGAAAGGTTGCTCTTTACAGAGATTCCATCAATTTGTTTTGGAAACAAAATTAAAATCAGGTTTTTTGAAAGAGTGGTATTTAAATAGCATTGTACGTCCAGAAGTTTTTCAAAATCTTAGTATAAGGAGTTTTTCTTTTGGGCAATCAAGGCGCAACAGGAAACTCAGGTTCCCCCCTCCTACCTCTTTCATTCCTCCACGTATGTACCTCCCTGTTGCCTCTTCAATTTTGCTGCCGCAGTCACTAATAAACCCAGAGTACTCCATAAGTGCAGGAGACACTCGATGCAACTTACGAACAGTAAACTGACCCTACCCAAAATGCTGTTAGATGTACAAGAACAATTCCAACTTTAATGGTTACCTGTAACAGCAGGTTCAAAGTTTTCAGATGGAAGTGGGACTTCAAATTTACGGTTTATTTTGGTGAGCTGCAGATACAGAACCACCTTTGATTCTCCAGGTATTTAAACTCCCCAGGCTGGGTGAGAGGACCACAGATTAACAAAGTTTCAGATCAGAGGATTATGAGTATAATTTGGAGATGTAAGGTAAGGAACAGTCTTGTTTAGGTTAATTATAGGTGTTTCAGGTAGTGGACGCTTCACTGTAAAAGTGCGATTTGCTGCAGTACTGGGCACTGGAAGGCTTGTTAGTAGTGGGAGGAGAAGAGTAAAGCATATTCAGAAACAACCTTTAAGAACAGAACTTCGCAGTCCTTCCCATACCCTACTTGTACTCGGGAACATCATATCTTTCACACATCACAGCTATCTGGAAACCCTGGTGGAGAACCAGGCAGTTTTATAAAATCTCTAAAAAGATATTTAAACCTTATAACCCACAGCACATACTTTTAACTGAAAACTACATCCACTACAAGAATGCCATGTACCTTCATGCCTATTGGCTGCCTTGATTTTCACACCAAAGTTTGCCGGTGGCAGTGACGTCACAGCAAAACCAGAACACAAAATTTTGCATGAACTGAACTTTAAGACAGTTTATTCGGAAAGCCCCTTCTATTCTGGCTAGCGGGCAGCAATCAGCGAACAACCTGGATTGAAAGGTGTCTATTTCTACCTTCAGTTTGCTTTTTTCACTTATACCAGTGCATACAGCCAGCTCTAGATAAGGGTGTGTCAGCATTTGCTTCAAACTATGTGTTTGAGAAACTTATAACTAAGTTAGCTCCGGATGAAGGCTGAAATTTGGCACTTAACATCTCAGTCTGGGAGTTGTTTTTTTTGTGGTTAACTTGCTCTCCTTCCCCAAAATTTTCCCTTTTAAAAAAAATTGTATGTCAGTAAAAGCATAAATCCTGTATTTCTTTCCCTTTTTAAGCCAGAGGAGTGAAAAATGCTCAGCCATGTTTTATCAAGTTGATAAAAATGCTATAAAAGGTTTTAGGAGCATGGTTCCAAAGAATGATGTTGCCACGCAAAAGTTCTGAAGTAATTAAGAACAAAGCTCTAGGCACCGCACCAAAGATGTGCGACGTTTAAGTTCAGTGCTTTGAAGCTCTTGATAAACGCCAGGAAGAGAATATCCAGTGTTTGGCCCTTCTGCTAATCCATTAAAAACAAGCAGTAGTTAACCCCTCCTTGGCATTTGGGTGATGTATAGAGGCTCTTTTGGGGGGGTGGGGGGGTGTAATTAACACAGTAATGCAAACACAGGACACAACTGTCAATATTTAAGGCTGTTTTAGTCCTGGATATTTTTAGTAAAAGTCATGGACAGGTCATGGGCAGTAAACAAAAATTCACGGCCGTGACCTGTCCATGACTTTTACTATATATCCCTAACTAAAACTTAGGCCAGAGTGCATGTGTGCACGCACGCTCGGGTGGGGGCAGTCTGGGACCCCCGCTGGTGCTGGGGGGCAGTCTGGGGCACCACAGGTGCTGGCTCTCTACCCAGCTGGGACTGGCATGTCCCTGCAGCTCCTAGGGGGAGGGGCGGTTAGATGGGCTCCGCATGCTGTTCCCACCACAAGCGCTGGCTCCACAGCTCCCATTTGCCAGGAACCGCAGCCAATGGGAGCTGCGGGCGTGGTGCCTGTGGGCAGCCCACAAAGGCCCTGGCCCCTCCGCCTAGGAGCTGCAGGGACATGCCGATGAGAACCGGCGAGCCCCCCGAGGTAAGCGCCACCCTGCATCCCAACTGCCTGCTCCAGCCCTGAACCCCCTCCCACACACCCAAACTTCTGCTGCTGGCCAGGGGCTGCCCAGCTCAGGCAGCCCCTGAGCCAGCATCGGCTGCTGCAGAAGTCACAGAGGTCATGAAAAGTCACGGAATCCGCGACAGACACGCAGCCTTATCTATATGTGGTCTGTCTCTGGTGCCAAAGATGGTTCAGCTGAAATAGCTATTCTTTTGTAAGATTCCTTAGCGTAGAGGCTATCAAAGATGGCTCCAAACCAAGTGTGGTGAGTTTTTGTTTTGTTGGGAAGGTGGGGGTGGGGAGAATGGGAACTAGAGGCTAAAAATTACCATTCTGAATTTAATCTAATCTACAGATGAATTTGAGTAATCTCAGACCTGAAGTGGGATAGTCCCTCCTGAGTTGTTGGTGATAGGGGGGAGCATATAGCACCAATAAGAGCCTCCTTCCCAGATAAGCTTTAATACATCTATCGCTGCCATAGTAGGGAGAAGACTTCATGCCAATGCATATTTGCAGAAGGTTCTCCACAAGAACTTTATGGAACAGTATTCCTGGCAAGTTTTCCAAACTTTGCTTCAGACACATAATCTGACTTCATTTCAGCAGGGAAAAGGAATGGGGAAGGGAAAGTGGTGTCCATGAGAATCCTTGTGTGTATAATAATAAATGCTGTTTAGAACAGAGCTTCTCAAACGGTGGTCCATGGACCACCAGTGGTCCACGAGCTCCATTCAGGTGGTCCGCAGATAGTTTCCTCTAAGGTGTGTGCCTGGGTGGCCACCCACCTAATTAGTGGAGCCATGCAGGCAAATAAAGTGAGGTGGTGGCCTTGCGGGGAATAGGGGGTAGGTGGGAGAAATTTGGGATGTGCAAGGCTGCAGCACCAGAGAAAGAGGTGACTTTTCCCAGCTCCAGGGCTGTGGCTGTCATGGAGAGAATGCCCTCCTTCCCAGCCCAAGCTCTGAGGCTGAGGAGAGACCCCCCCCCCCCCGACTCCTTCCCAGCTCAGAGGCTGCTGCGGTGGGGGAGAGAGGGCACATCCATCTCATTAGAAAGGTAAGACTACTGATATTAAAATATGAGTTGTGTGCTTTTATTTGTAGAACAAAAAACATTAAGGTTTTTTTGTATAGCACTTCTATCCAAAGCGCTTTACAATAGTTAGCTAACAGTACAAACATTTGGAAAGAACATTAAGTGGTCTGCTGAGACCCTCAGCAATTTTCAAGTGGTCCGTGGAAAAAAAGAGAGAGCCACTGGTTTAGAAGATGAAACAAAAGAGGTTGCAGTAGAAACAGAGGATAGACTTCTGCCTCTGGATCATTGCCTCCTTCCAAATGAGCGCCTTTGTTTGCATCAGAGGGCTGTTGATGCTGGGCCTGGCATTAGAAGCTGAGGGAGTCCTACTAGAAGAAGGCTGGTAAAGCTCCTGTGATTTTAGGATTATGCTGGAACCTTTCAACGTCTGTCCTTTCACCTGAAGGCAGAGCAGAGAGTGGCAGCTGCTGGCTGGGTGCCCAGCTCTGAAGGCAGCACAGAAGTAAAGGTGGCATGGACTATATAGTGCTGAAGGTAAAATGTGCACACTACGTCTCTTCCCCCTAGCCCCCGCAAAAAGCTTCTCACACATACCCAAAATACATTCCGTGCCCCCCAGTTTGAGAAACTCTGTATATAAGCCACAAAGCCCACTAAAGGATTTGGTTGCAGGTGCTGGAAGAATTAAAATCAATCTAAGGGACCTTATCATCCTGTCCACCTCTTTGTACGTAGGAACGTCTCCTGCAAGTCTACTGCTGGTTGCATAAGACTTTCCTTGATGGGTACTGCAACCTAAGTACTTGTAATTGAGTCAGCTACTCATTATGCCTAGGTAAAAAGAAAAGGAGGACTTGTGGCACCTTAGAGGCTAACAAATTTATTAGAACATAAGCTTTCGTGAGCTCCAGTTCACTTCATCGGATGCATGCAGTGGAAAATACAGTGGGGAGATTTTATATACACAGAGAACATGAAACAATGGGTGTTACCATACATACTAACAAGAGTGATCAGGTAAGGTGAGCTATTACCAGCAGGCGAGAAGAAAAGAAAAAAAACCTTTTGTGGTGATAATCAAGGTGGGCCATTTCCAGCAGTTGACAAGAATGTGTGAGGAACAGTAGGGGGGGGAAATAAACATGGGGAAATAGTTTATGCCTAGGTAGTGGCCCATTAATTGCATCCTTCTCACTTTAACATGCTTCCAACAGACTGTCTGTAGAATCTACATTCATGTTGTCTATGGCGTTTAATATACATACCAACAGATTGAAAACCTGAGTTATTCACAGGTGACTGCCAGAAGCAGGCTACATTATATTTTAAAGCTATTTCTGTACACAATAGAGCTTCATTAATACGTAAATGATGCAGAAAGGCTTCATTTGCCAGCTCCCTAAAAGTGATCTTATGGTCAAAATCACAGGTCTCAAAAGAAACATTCCAAGATTAACAAAGCAAAAAAGCTACATGGAAGAGCCAAGCGCAGTGAAAGACAAAGCCCAGCCCTCCTGTATTTCCATGTCGAAGTCTGCTTTGCCAGCTCTAGCTGGGCTCCAGCAAAGCCAACAGGATTTTCCTTTAAGGCAAAAGGAAAAGAAATTTCCCTGACTACTACTTTTAGAACAGTCTCTTCTCCCCCCCATCCCCCCTGCCTTAAAGATTCATACAACCCTACTTAGCTCTCTCTACCCACAGCATTTTATTTTAGACTGTGGAATACTGAAGTGAGGCTGAACTCATACATAGAGAAACTATGAAACAAAAGTATTTGTGATGTCAGGTTTGCTCATGAATGAGGTTTGCTGAAATGGCTTTAGACAGGAACTGCAAAACAAGTTAAAATTGTCCGGTGCTGCATAATGGGCGTGGCAGGGAGAAGGGAGGAATAAAGATATTCTAACCAACCTTTAAAAAAGGCCTTCCCTTCTAAAATCCACCCAGTGAATTTGGGTTCCCTCTACTGAACTCTGGAGTACTATCACATACTTGCAATTGCAACACAAGCAGTCCAGGGTATTTGTGAGAACACGGAAATATTCATCTTGAGATGCTCTCCGTGACTCAGGAAGCACACAGCTGATCTCCCAAAAGGAAAAGTTTTTGGAAGATTAGTTCAGTCTTATCTGCTGAATGCTCTCCAGGTCCTGGTAAGTGGAAGCAATCAAACAGAATTATAGGCTGAAGTTTTCAGTTTACTTTTCTGTTCTTATAGGATACCTGGATCAGGGCACACAATGTCTCCAAGTTCATCGGTGTTGCAGAATGCATAGTACCAGCCCATCAGTGTTAACCCATTATTTGGGCTCGCCTGAATAACTGGGACCAAACAACATTCTAACAGGACTACAGAACTGCACTACAGCCTCTGGTTGGGTCTGGAAACGGCTAAATACCATAGGAGTTACACATCCTAGGAGTAAGAACTGGCATGTATCCTGAACTTTGTCCTGGCCCTCTGAACATCCATGCCTAATTATGCATCGTGGTTTTGAAATGAGAATTTCTATGGGGGACTAAATCAGGCCAACAAAGCAATTAACCTAAGGCCATGTCTACACTACAGGGTGCATAGCGGAACAGCTGTGGCATCATAGCTATGCCAGCACAACCCCATAGCAAACAGAGATAGAAGGGGTTTTTTCCCTGTCACTGTTGGGCCACCACCTCCCCGAGCAACCGTTGCTAGAAGAATGGTTCTGTCCACCTGTTCATCTAGTCTACACTGCAGGTTACGTCAGCATAGTGTGTCGCACCAGAGTATGGATTTTTCACACCCCTGAGCAACATTGACATAATTTTTAAGTGAACACAGGAATAGCCACACTGGGTCAGACTAATGGTCCATGCCACCCATGATTTTATAAACCTGTAACATCCCCTGCTTTGTCGTCTCTTTTCCAAGCTGAAAAGTTCATCCTTTTAATCTCTCCTCATATGCAAATTGTCCCATACACCTAATCATTTCTGTTACCCTTCTCTATACTTTTTCCAAGTCTAACATATCTGGGTGACCAGAACTGCATGCAGTACTGAAGGTTTCAGAGTAACAGCCGTGTTAGTCTGTATTCGCAAAAAGAAAAGGAGTACTTGTGGCACCTTAGAGACTAACCAATTTATTTGAGCATGAGCTTTCGTGAGCTACAGCTCACTTCATCAGATACATCTGAAGGTGTAAGCCAGGCCTAAGAAATCAGGTTGGATTTCAACATGAATCAGGCACTGACAGAAGGAAGTCTGTTAGCTAACAAGCTATAAGCCACATTTTAGACCGAGAAACTGCATAGATGTGTTTACCAAATTTACCTCCAAAGTGTCCTGTATTGCACGTCAAATTTAAAAAAGTGCCATCTGACAATGGCTAAGCAACTGGTAAACAGACTTCTCTTATTAGGCAAAAAACATGCTAATTTTCCTCTTACCACTCCTCCCCTGCTGCCTGTTTCATCCATCTGTTGTTATCTATCAACTCTAAATTGTAAGCTCTCTGGGGCCGGAACTGTCCTTCTACATGTATAGACAAGCACCAAGCATAAAGGGGCCTCAATCCCAGAAAGGGTTGTCTAGGTGTTACCGTAATATAACTAACAGCTGAAGGTCCTAATCTTTATCTTTTACAGCTATTCCTGAAAAGTTTCAGCGCTACTGAACTAGAGCCTTACTAACTCCAGAATGTGCTCAAATGCCAATTCCTGAAAGTTTAAGTGTACTGAGGTTTCTGCAGGAATGCCAGTGGGTGTTGCCAGCTATTAGAAATCAAGGGTCCCTGGTTAACAGTAGGAGTCCTTGAAACCAAGACTAGAAAGTGCTAAAATAGACTAAAAGAAAAGGAGTACTTGTGGCACCTTAGAGACTAAGTCTCTAAGGTGCCACAAGTACTCCTTTTCTTTTTGCGAATACAGACTAACACGGCTGTTACTCTGAAACCTAAAATAGACTAGTCACACAAAATATTAAATTGCATCTTCTAGAACTGTGTTTTCCATTTCGGTTTGGGGGGGGAAGGCAAGCAACACACATTTCTTTCCTTGAACTTCACTCTGACTGCAGATTCCAAACTCTAGAGAACTCTGTAGGATACCATGAGAATGCAGTCCCTACGCCAAGCTGTTTTGAGTCCTTGCAATCTCCATCACAGTCCTTGTCACAAATAACTGACAAGTGCAAGTGGAAAACAGTTTCCTCTTCCACCAGCACCACCACACGGGTTTTATTAGTAACTGTAGTGTGAGATCTAACATCCTATCACTGGAATAGCTAAATTTTAATTTTAAGAAATTCTTAAAATTAGCAATTCAAATGATACATATTAAGTCAGGGGTACTCAAACTGGGGGTCAGGAGCCCTCAGGGGATCACAAGGCTCTTACATGGGGGGGGGTCACGAGCTGTCAGCCTCCACCCAAAACCCCGCTTTGCCTCCAGGATTTATAATGGTGTTAAATATAAAAAAGTGGTTTTAATGGGGGGGGAGGAGGGGTTTGCACTCAGAGGCTTGCTATGTGAAAGCAGTCACCAGTACAAAAGCTTGAGAACCACTGCATTAAGTAAGTCACCAAGGAGTTGATGCTTGTCATGGGGATTTATAAGGAGCACTTTATTGTCTTATTTATAAAGTGCGTACACAAATACATTCTTTCCAACCTCAAGTGTTCAAAAAAATCATTGTCAGGCCCCCCCGAAATTCTGATTTTTAAGTTTGAGGGTTTGTCATTGAATTTGGAGGGGACACTTCACTTTTTTAAAGCTTGTCTCCACAACCAAAGACTATCAGTATTCTTCAAAAATGAAAGCGGAGATGTTTGTGCAATCTCTTGATTTCAGCCGCTGGAGCTTTGAGAAAAAACACCAAATATTGCAAGACGCTCATACATGAGAGTTGGCAAGAAAAACTGCTCCACTTCTCCCTTAAATTTACTAGGTGGAAGAATCTTGCCGTGCCCCGAAGGTCAGACTCAAGCTATTCATCTGTTTTGAAATTTAACAAATTAAAAACCTGAACAGACTTCAATCTAAGGAAAGCAGCTCAAACTTGAGTCCCAAAAAATCTTGTGAGCTTTACACACTACAGCTACATTTAACCGAGTGCCAATTTCTTTGCTTCTGCGAAAGAAAATGCAAGAACCAATAAAGCAATGTTACATCAAAAGTTTTCCAGCATAAAGTACGTTAAGCCACTCCACTGGCAGAACGCAGTGAAACAAACTTAAGTACAACTATACATACCATGGTAGAGATGACACACTCCTAAAGCATTCCCATGCCAAAGCAGCCTTCAGCCTTTGCAATGCTCCTAATCATCTGCAAATCAGTGAAACACCCAGGGCTTGGTTTGCTACAACCTATAGCAAGCATTTGAAATATCAGACCCTCCCAGTGCTTAACGGGAAAAGGCATTCCCAGGAACTGTCCATTCTATTCACTGTTTCAAATTCCCCATCTCAGACAGGATTTAGAGAAAGATTTTTTTTTAAAAAAAGGACTGACTCCACCCTGACAGGGTGTGGTTTTCCTTTCTTACAGGCAGGAAGTCTTAGCAATAAAGCAGAAGGTGACAGAACAGAGTGAGGCCAGATGTCTCTCGCACACCAATATTTGAAGTGGCTGGTGTTAGACTTGCCACTTGCTTTAGGTAAATCCTGCTTCAGCAGTGGTAGGATCTGTACTGCTCATAGTAATAAATACTGATGTAACTAGCTATTTATGGCATCCACTCAAAATCCAGTTCACAAAGCTCTACGGTTATGTCAACACTACAGAGCCCACGCCTCCACAGCCTGCTAGCGTAGCTGCAGCACACGATGACGGGATATACGCACGTCTGGAGAGGTCTGCCGTAGAAACGCTGCAGCACTGTTCGGACACTTACTGCAGCTGCGGAAGGGTAGTAAATCCTCCTTTCCGAGAGGTGGTAGCTAGGTCGATAGAAGGATTTGTCCATCAACCGAGTGCCGTCTACTCTGGGGCTTAGGTCAGCTTAACTTGGTCTCTCAGGCTGTGAATTTTTCACACTCCTGAGCATCGTAGTTAGACTGACCTAACTTTCTAGGGTCAGCCAGCCCGATGTTCTGCTGGTATAAGAACTCTGCATCCAGAACGTTAGCTACATCAGCAGAAGCCCTTTTCTGTCAGCATAGCTGTGTCTACACAGGGGGTTTTGTCAGCATAGCCATGTCACTAGAGGGCATGGTTTTTTTCACACCAACTGACAAAACTTAGATGGGCATAGCTATAAATATAGACCAGGTCTTAATGTTCAAATGGGGTTGAGTTTATAGTTAACGTTGATTGCATCCTCTTATCAAGCTATGTGACCGAAGACAGGGTTGTGCCTCCAACGAGGTCAGTCTAAGGGAGCGGAGAGAGGCCATGTTGGGACATCGCAGGAGTTGAGGTTCCTCCAAGGGAGTAGTTTAGGACAAACCCGGCAGCTAGCAGGCATCCTCCCACAGACAGACAAACTTCATTTTCGCCAGAGGTTCCCTGCATGCGGCTAGAAGGTAGGAGTGAAGCAGGTGAGGAAAACATGCTGCTGTGGGTAAGGAGGCAAGGCAATCAACTAGTTGACAACCAATCTCAGCCTTGACACACTTAGGGGTTAAAAGGCTCTTCCTGTCTCACCAAGCACATCTCCATAAGCAGTACCATCCTAATGACCTGTGTCTTCCCACTCCCATCACACATGTCCCCAAAGCAACGGTCATCACCTCCCTTTCCCAAGCTCCTTTAAAGGCATCTGTAAAAGGAGAAGTGTCATTTACCTGACACAGTCTCAAACCAGTGTCCCAATGTGACCACTATCTTCAACTTTCTGGGTCTGAACTGCTTGTGATGGCAAAACACTGCCTTTATTTCCTTGCTCTTACAAGACTGGCAATATTTGGGGATTTTTTTTTTTTTAAATAAACAAAACAACCAACTTTCCTTATTCCAGCCTCTTGTTGTCCTGAAGTTTTGCTTATGCAAAATGGCCACTATGTCCCATTGCTGTTACTGGTGCAAAAGCCAGCAAGATGGTCGTTTCATTGCCTAAGGCCAGAAGGGACTACCCAATCATCTAGTCCAGCGGTTCTCAAACTGTGGGTTGCAACCCCATTGTAATGGGCTTGCCATGGCTGGTGTTAAACTTGCTGGGGCCCAGGCCCAAGCCTGAGCCCCACCACCCGGGGCCAAAGCCTGAGGGTTTCAGTTGTAGGTGATGGGCCCCAGGCTTTGGCCCCGCCCCCTCCCGGGGCAGTGAGGCTCAGGAGGGCTCAGGCTTCAGTCCCCTCTCCTGGGGCTGTGTAGTAATTTGTCGTCAGAAGGGGGTTGTGGTGCAATGAAGTTTGAGAACCCCTGATCTACTCTGTCCTCCTGCATATCACAGACCACTAATCATCATCATCCAGCCATCCCGACACCAAGACCAACTATCAGAATTAAACCAAAGTATCACAGCCCTCCAGACTAAATTATTGTGTGCACCACAGGCAGAGAACAGGAGGTATCAAAGTGCACAAAGCCTGAGGCCCTTGCAACGGCAGGAAATTTAATTAGTGAGATACAAGATGATCATAGCAAGTGACCCACATGGCCATGCCCCATGCTGCAGAGGAAGGTGGAAAATCTCCCTACGCCTACCACAGATCCCTGCCAATCCCACCTGGGGGAAAATTCTTGCAACACAGAATATGGTTAGATCAGGTAGACCCCGACCAAGACAACAGCCAAGCACTTGAGAATTCTCAGTACCACCTCAGAGCACCAACCAATCAACCCCATTCAGTGTCCCATCTCTACTTCCAAGGAAAGAGGGGGGAAAAACCCAGAATCTACAATCCTTAAATTCAGCTGACCCTAGTATTTTGACAGCACTTCTCCACTTGTTTTGTGGAGATCACTTAGAGGATTAACCTTAATTAGTGACATTATGCAAACCATCTTAATTAGTGAACTTGTGTATTTATTGGATCTATTTTGTTAAGGGAAAATATGCTTGGTGGATTTTTAGTTAAGAACATCTGGAAGATTTTGCTGTTGTGCTAGTGGTTGGCTAAATAATGGTTAAGCTAAAAATACTCGGGCAGATAAAAAAACAAAAAGGCTTTGACTGTATGTCTGCACATACATATCAGACTAAGCAAAGAATCTGAAGTGTTTTCTTGTGCCAGTCTCTCTTTACTAGACAATCCCAGAGCCAACAAATAGGCTATGGGCAGAGCTACCAAAGGGATCTTTTAAACTAAAGGATCACCCAAGTTTGAGATCTGCACATTTCAGCTTTCCAAAAGACACTTCAAACCCACCTAACCTTTCCGAAGAAAGATAGCATATTGTTATGGCTGTCAAAGTTCTAACCTAGCCTTGGAGATCTCCGAGGAACACCTTGGTGATGCACAAACAATGTTAGTGATTCAGTAGATTGAACCCTTCTGTGTAAGTCAGCACTGGCCCATTGGAGCTGCTTTCAGATGAGTGGGAGGAAAGGGGTCCTGTTTGTGTGCTTATCACAAGAGGCTACATCTCAAGGGTATCATCACAATCATAGAAATTAGGTCTCCGTGTATAGTAGATCATTCAGTCCATTCTACAAATGCAGGGATGGGAGGGGGAGAGTGTTTTAATGTTTAATATTCCAAGGCACCTTCTGCCAAAGATGGGACATTAGGTCTGACGTGCTAGCCAAATTCCAACTCTGCTAGTTTTGTTCTGCATCCTAGAGTTAAACTTACCATTTCAAATGGATACAGCATTCTCCTCCTGTCCTTAACTGTGGTGCTAGTCTACACTAGAACATAAGATCGACCCAGCATGCCTCAGGGTGTGAAATAGCCACATCTCCGAGACACAGCTATGCTCCCTGCATAAACACTAGGTCAACAGAAGACTTCTTCCATCAACCTATCTACCAACTCTCACAGGATTACCTACAGTGATGGGAGAGCCCCTCCTGTTGCTGTAATGTCTATGCTGAAGTGCTACAGCGGCACAGGTGCGCCACTGTAGCAGTTCAAGAGTAGACACGGCCTGTTTAGTTCTACCCTGGAATCCCAGAGTTATCGGTTATTGCAGAGGTGGCTAATGTGATCTTTAAATGAAGTATTATACCTCAGATACTGTGAGGTTCAAGCCCCTTGACACTAATGATAAGAGGTACTATGCAGCACTTCTGGAGTAGCTTCTTCTGTCAGGTCGAGGTCCTATGACAGCCACCACTTGGAGGCAACATCAAGGTCAATCTGAGTTATAAACCAACCACTGGAGCTTATTTTTGTACTGAAAGCCTCTCCCTGAGTTAGAGAAACCAGTTATTTTGGTTTGTTTGGAAATCTTTCTATCAGTGTTCCTGTGCCAGTTCATTCAATTCTGAGGGGATTCAAAAGACAATCCATCTCCCTTATTACACACTGTCTAAGGATGGGTCGATTACACTTTGACCTTTGTGCTTCACATGTTTTAACTGCTGGAATATACTTGGCACTCTTACTAGTTTTCATGAATCCTTTCACTTCCTTTCGCTGTTTTACAGCCAAAGTACATTTATTTCAGAAGTTTTGCGGCTTTCTGCCTACAGTAAATACAGAGTCTGGCTCAGCAGAAATGCTGACTACCTCCAAAGGAGCAAATCCTGAGAGCTCACCAGCAATAGTCATGCAAATCTGTGGAATGCTCCAAGCGACAACTGATCACCATCCTACCAGCCACGTCCAAACTCAGAGGTACCCAAGTACATAAAGTCCAACAATGTTTTCTGTGACTGTCCCATAGCTGTCAGGGTGATGCTTTTTACTGCATGAACTCTCTTCTTGGGTCCACACTATAAGAAAATTTCAGCCATGTTTGAGGGCTTGGCTACACGGAAACTAACTTACATCTTCCATTAGGATTGTAAATCTCTGCAAGGACACATTTTTGAATGATTGTCCTATTTACCAAAATAGAATGCTTGTATTCAGAAATAAGTGTCTTCACATAGACTGGCCCTGAAATAACTGAAGGTATGAATTACAACTGATGTAGTTATTTTAGTTCCAGCTGCAATGTGGCTAAGACCATACACGTAACATAGGAATTACCATTTCTTCGTCAGACCCAAGGTCTATCTAACTGGGCCAGAACCAGAAGCTTCAGAAAAAGGTGCAAGAACACTGCAGTAGGCAGATGTGGGATTATCTGTACCCCCACCACACCTCTCATTCTAATTTAACAGGTTGGTTGAAGATTGGTTGGTTTGTGTTAAGCTGTGAAGAATGAGATTTAATATACCTTCCAAAAACATACATGAAAGCTTCAGTATAGAGCTGTGAATGTATCTCACATCCACAGGATCAGTATCGTGTCCCAGCTTTTCAGCAGTCTCTTGGAGGAGCCCCCTCAGTGTGCCAGACCCACAAAAGGTCCCACTCTTCTACAAGAGGAGACCACCCAGCCGCAACGTCTAAGACTTAGCATCTAGGCTCCACACCATGAACTCTGCCCAGCAAGGCCAACAGAGAAAGACTCCTGTTCAGAGAATTTTTGCCCTCTTCAGAGATCAAAGCACCTCAGCAAATAGATGCAGTGACACCAGGCAGCCTTTTCTAAACAGCATAGGATTTATTAGTCAACTGGAACGTAACACTGGGGATTCCTTAGGCTAGCACAAAGATATGGTCCATGCTGGCTAAAGCCCCCTTGAGCCACGTTTCTCTAGGAATCACTTGGTTTCCTTTCTCTCTGCCCCTCGGTCGTCAGTCAGACCCAGGTCAGAGCTACTGTATCTCTCCCAAGCTCTGCTCTTACCCTAGCCTCCTGTAACCTCTCAGCCCATTGTCTTCCTCCTGCAAGCCCATGCTGAGTTCACATGTTCCACCTGCCCAAGTTTCCTGTTGATAGGTGTCAACTGTTCAGACCTTGGGGTTCCAGTTGTCTTCCCAGAACCTCCATTGATACAGGTTGGTTTAAGCCAGTCCTAGAAAACCCATTTATACCACCCTAGACAGTTCCATGACATAAACCCTTCATTATCTCCAGTTGTGCTCCAGGACAGCATTTTAACCCTTCTATATTCAATAGGTAGCAATCCTAAATCAAAAAGAAAAGGAGTACTTGTGGCACCTTAGAGACTAACCAATTTATTTGAGCATGAGCTTTCGTGAGCTACAGCTCACTTCATCAGATGCATACCGTGGAAACTGCAGCAGACTTTATATATACACAGAGAATATGAAACAATACCTCCTCCCTTATTTTATTTTATTTAATTTATTTATTGTTTATTATGATTACTTTAGATAAGCTATTACCAGCAGGACAGTGGGGTGGGAGGAGGTATTGTTTCATATTCTCTGTGTATATATAAAGTCTGCTGCAGTTTCCACGGTATGCATCTGATGAAGTGAGCTGTAGCTCACGAAAGCTCATGCTCAAATAAATTGGTTAGTCTCTAAGGTGCCACAAGTACTCCTTTTCTTTTTGCGAATACAGACTAACATGGCTGTTACTCTGAAACCAATCCTAAATCAAGTAAGTCTGTGCCATGCTTGAGAAAAGGTGGGTGAGGTAGTATCACAAGACAGACAAGCTTTCAAGCTTACAGAGCTCTTCAGCCCTGCATTCTGCCATGCGTATCATTCATAAAAATATGACAGAAAAGTCCCACTTTCATCAGAGCAAATACCCTAGACACTTCTAGGCCCCACAACTAACATACGGTGATCTTTTGTTTGCAGTGTTGCTGTAGTCATGTTAGTCCTAGGATACTAGAGTCATGGTGGGGGAGGTAATATCTTTTATTGGACCAACTTCTGTTGGTGAAAGAGACACGCTTTTGAGCTACACAGAGCTCTTCTTCATCTTTTTGGGTGCCCAATTTGAGACACGCAAGACCTGATTTTTCAGAGTACTTAGCGTAATATAACACTTTGCAGGTTCAAAGCACAGCTCCCTGTGACTTCAGTTGCACCTGTGAGTGCTCACCACTTCTGCAAATCACACCCCCAGGTATCAACTCAGGCACCCAAAAAGTGAGAAATAATTAATTAGTGACCAGCTGTGAAAAGTTTCAGTGATATACCCAGCATCACATAGGAACTAAGTGGCAGAAGTAGGAATAGAATCGAGTTCCCCAGGGCAGCATTCAACAGCCTTAACCATGAGATCATCTTCTCTCTTCCTGCAGTCCCATCTCATTTGCTATACACCTTCTGACTGCTGCAACAAATGAGGCAGGAGTCCTACAGACAACACTCTCTCCATTACACAACCCTGATTCATCCCCAAAGCAGGTTCATCCTGTATCTCCCTGCAGTATTTTTCTTATAAGCCTATTAGTCTCACTTCCATCCCTGTTTTTTCATTATTCATTGACCCCATACATACTCTTGTTTTCTGGACTTAGTGGTTCCTCTCCTTGGTTAAGGAGGCAGGCCTTTGGGTTTGGGTGAGCCTAAATCCACATCTTCCCAGGATATAAATAGGCTTGTGCACCGAATGAACCCAGGATCCTGTGGGAAAAAGTCTGATCATGTAATTAAAGAGAGTATAATGCATTCACACAAAGGGGCCAAATTCAGGTTGTACAAGCAACCTTCTTCTAGATTTGTCTATGATTTCCTAGGTTTTTAAAAAAGCAAACTGGAAAAAACCCACATGCTTCACCATCAGCTTGGCTGAACATTTAGATTCACCCTTAAGTCCTCTGCCACTTGAACTAATGGAGTGACTGACAGCAGTAACAGATTGTCTTCCTGTATGTGGACAGGGGTTAGAGAAGGTTTCACAGCTATTTCCTGACAGCAGAGGAATGGTGAAACTCAGGACTCTTGGGTTCCAATCCAAGCTTTGGAGGGGAGTGTGCTTGCTTTAGTGGACACACATTCTTTTGCCCATTTCCCCGCAAATCTGTACCACCTCTCCCCTACCCATGGCTCCTCATCTCAATCCCTTCACCTAGCCAGTCCCAGTCTCCACTCCTCAGGCTTCTTGCCCCACTCTCTTTGTCCATCCAGTCCTAGACTCCCAGTCTCCCCATTCCTTGGTTCTCAGGCAGTCTTCTCACTCCCTGCCCAACTCCATCAAATAGCCTCTGCATTTCCCCTTCCCCCAGCTTCTTGTCCCAATCTCTTTGCCCAGCCAGTCCCAGTTCTCTCCTGCACTCAGGCTCCCCATCGGATTTCGGTCTCTCCACACCCACCATTTCCCCCTCTGGCTCCTAATCCCAGATTCTTTGCCCAACTAATCCTCTTCTCCCTTCCCCTCCCAACTCTGCCTCAAATTACTCCTGCCCCAATTCCCCAGGTCCTGTCCCTTCTGCACATGATTCAGGCAGTTTCCTCCTCCATGCCAACTGGGCCCAGTGGGGGTGGGGAATGAGAGGACAGGCTCCCAGATATTAGTTCTGGTGCACAGACCCAGCACAGTCCAGAACAGCAAGGAATTGCAATTGCAGGGAAAGTCCTGTTCAGCCCTGGGCTGGAACACAGAATCATAGAAATGTAGGATTGGAAGGGACCCCAACATGTCATCTAGTCCAGTCCCCTGCACTTAGACAAGGGGCTAAGTATTATCTCTAGACCAGCCCTGACAGGTGTGTGTAACCTGTTCTTAAAAGCCTCCAGTGATGGAGACTTCACAACCTCCCCAAGTAATTTTTTCTAGTGCTTAATTGCCCTTAGAGTTAGAAAAACTTCCTAACAAACCTCCCTTACTGCAATTTAAGCCGATTATTTCTTGTCCTGTCCTCAGTGAATACGGAGAACAATTCTCAAACAACCTTTTACATACTTGAAGACTGTTTTGTCCCCCCTCAGTCTTCTCCAGACTATACAAATCAGTTTTTTCCAATCTTCCTCATAGGTCATGTTTTCTAGACCTTTACTCCAGAAGAGAGCAACAAAAATTATTTTCTCCAATTTGTCTATGTCTTTCCTAAGATGTGGTGCCCAGAACAGGACACTGTACTCCAGTTGAGACCTTATCAGTGCTGAGCAGAGTGGAAGATTTCTTCTTCTGTCTCACAACGCTCCTGCTAATGTATCCCAGAATGATGATCACTTTTCTGCAACAGTATTACGTTGCTGACTCATATTTAGTTTGTGATCCACTACAATCCACAGATCTTTTTCTGAAATATTCCTTCCTCGGCAACCATTTCCCATTTTGTATTTGTGCAATTTTACTATTCCTTCTTAAGTCATCAACACCCCCACAATACACCTTTCCAAGATCCTCTTACACATGTCTATCACAACATGTAGTGTACACCTCATCCAGTGCACTAAGTGTCCCAACAACAACTATGCAGGTGAAACCAGACAACCACTATGCTGTCAAATGAACTCGCATAGAAAAATTATAAAAAAGACAAACCACCATATCACTAGTGGGTGAACACTTTTCTCAAAGCGATCACTCTATATCCGACCTCTCAGTCCTCATCCTCAAAGGAAACGTTCACAAACACCTTCTAAAGGTGAGCCTGGGAGATTAAATTCATAATTTTGCTAGATACTGAAAGTCATGGACTGAATGGAGACCCTGGATTTATGGTTTATTACAACAATCTATAACCCACTTAAACTCCCTCAGCTTTCCACCCATGACTGGAGAGGTAATAATGGGCTACTTCAACTTCATTGGTCCCTTGAAATGCACATTAACTACTTACGCTAAACAATCTGTTCTACCTTGTGTGACACAGAGTCCATTTCCCAGACCTGAAAAAGAGCTCTGTGTAAGCTCAAAAGCTTGTCTCTCACCAAAAGAAGTTGGTCCAATAGAAGATATTACCTCACCCACTTTGTCTTCCTAATATCCTAGGACAACATAGCTACAACACTTCATACAGAGATTGCACACAAGTTTCAGCTGCCTTAGATCTGGTCGACACTACAGACAAAATAATATAACTCCATTGCTCAGGGGTATGAAAAATCCACACCTCTGAGCAACTGAGGCATGGTCTACACTACTGAATTAGGTCAACAAAAGACAGCTTATGTTGACCTAACTCTGTAAGAGTACACTCAAATGTAGCTCCCACCAATGTAACTCATCCACTACACTGACTTAACTCCAGCTCTGCAAGATGCATAGCACTTAGGTCAATGCAGTGTTAGTGTAGACACTGCATTGCCTGCATCGACTGTTACCGCCTTTCAGAAGCCGTCCCACAAGGACAGTTAAATCAGTGCAAGCACTCCCGGTGAAGACGCGCACCACTGGCACAGAGCGTGATGTGGACATGCAAAAGCAATTTAATTATTGCACAGACATACAGACTGCAGCTTACATCAACTAAATTTTGTAGCGTAGATTTGCCTGCAGTTACATTGACCTAACTCCATGTAGACAGTGCTATGCTGACAAGAGAGCTTCTCCTGTCAGGATAGCTGCCAACTCTCAGGGAGGTGGATTAATTATGCTGATGGGAGATGCTCTGAAACCGATGGGGGAGAGCACTTCACTTAAGCTTTACAGCTGCATCGGTGCAGCTGAGCCAATGCAACATTTTAAGTGTAGACCTGCCCTTAGTGTCCACTTTGTAGTTGGAGTATTTTTTGTTCTCTAACCAAAGTGGCTCCTAAAAGCTTAATCTTTGCCAATCACAAAGAAATCTAATGTAGTCAAAATGGCAAATTTTAAAAAAGTCCTTAAACTCTTAGCTTCAGTGTCTTGTGGTAATGAGTTCCACATGTGGTTATGCATTGCATTTCTTGGTTTTAAAATTAATACCTCTCAATATCACATATTATGAAAATAAATACAAGTGCACGACATAACTTCCAAATACCATATATTATTCTGTACCACAATCATGTCATTTTCATCCCCCGTTCAGAAGGTTGCAACCAAGTTCTCTAGTGAAGAAATTTGTGGCGTTTAGATGCTGCTTGTAATTATTAGAATTGGGAGCACTGGCTGTTGGGAGTTTGAAAGGACAGGAAACAGGAAGGAGGGGGGAGGAGTTGAGAGGCTGGCAGAGAGCTACAGAGGGTGCAGCAGCAGCTTGGTAAAGGAGGTTTCCACTTTGAAAATAAAGCCCTGTTGAAGCTTGTTAGTACCTTGCCTGGTTGATACAACATTTTGGCGACAAGGATGGATCGTCTGCCTCTGAACCCACCTGCACCCTTTCTGCAAAGCCCAGGTAAGCCTCCAATTGCTTTTACTACCTGGATCCATATGTCAGACTTATCTGCTTGCAATCACTGCTACAGAGATTTCTGAAGTAAGAAAGCGTACTCTGCTAATCCACTGCCTTGGAGCAGAAGGGCAGCATATATTTTACACTTTTCCCCTTGCAGATAATATAAGACTGCAATCACTGCATTAAAGAATGTGTGCGCCAAAAGTGAATGTAGTAGGTAATCGCTACAGATTTCGCCAGCGTGAGCAGAAACCAGGGGAAACTATAATGCAGTATATTGCTTCCCTGAGGAGTCTGATTGTAAGTTGTGGCTTTGGGAATATGGCAGATGAGATGATTAGAGACCAGCTCATTGAGAAAACAACCATGCTTCATGTAAGAGAACACTTACTTCTAGAACCACAATTTACACTAGAAATAGCAATAACCATTGCTACTCAGATTGAGTCAGCTACAGCTGAAGCCAAAATAATGAGCATGGATACAGGAGGCACAGTCTGGACTGTGACTCCTTTGCAGAAAAGTTCACTACCACTGCAGACATACAACTGCAAGAGGAAAACTAATGAAAAACCACCAAATCAGCAAATTCAAAATCACAGCAAAAGCATGCTTTTGCTGTGGATCTCCATAACACCTTGCAAGCTACACAGATGTCCGTCAAAAACAGCTCAGTGCAATCATTGCAAAAAGATTAGACATTTTGCTAAAGTATGTCACAATAGCCAGTTCAATCAACAGATGCATGCAGTTACAATACCAGATGTTACTGTGCTGAGCGTGGACAAAAAAATCACTACTGCGCATATTCCAGAACAGATAAAGTGCACTGTAAATGTTTCCGCCATATCCTCAGGCGGACTACACTCTATTCAGCTAATGTCAGACACTGGCTCAGCAGTAGCTATACTACCTGACTCCATCTATTTGCATTACTTTAAAGATGTGCCTCTTACTGAATCCAAACTTCACTTGGTGTTTGCAAAACCATATTCCAGTACATGGCCGCCTGCCAGTAATAGTTACTTTTGGTGATTGCTGTGTAACTGTAGAGTTCTACATTGTCCACAAAGGCACTCCTATACTTGGCAGAGATTTATTGGCTGCTTTAAATCTCAGGATAGTTAATGGACGAATTGCTCTTCCTCAGCAAAGCACTCTTGTGGTACACACACCACTTTCAGCTGGGACCCAACACCAGGTTGAGGAGAAACTCAGCTGTGCTGTGCTTATGCGTTTCTGCATAAAGTTAAAATGCGGAATAATGTGATGCCTGTACAACAGAAGTTATGGTGCTTACCATTTTCAGTCAGGGAAGCTGTTTCAAAGGAACTTAGAAAACTTGTTCAAAAGGACATTATTGAAGAGATCGACTCCTCAGAATGGGTTTCACCTACATTAGTGATGCAGAAGAAGGGTGGAAGCATTCGCCTTTGTATGGACTTAAGGGAGCCAAATAAAGCTATTGTGATTGACAGCCATCCTCTTCCTCACATAGAAGTAGTATTTGCAGAACGCCGTGGAGCAAAGATGTTTTCTACTCTTGATTTGCAGAGCGCATACTACCAGGTTATGTTGCATGAAGATAGCAGAGACCTCACAGCATTTACTACACATGAGGGACTATTTCGTTTTAAACATGTTCCATACGGTCTCGCATCTGCCCCAAGTGCCTTTCAAAAAAGATGTAATTGATTCTGAAGAATCAACATGGAGTTCAGTGCTATCTGGATGATATTATCGTGTTTGGAAATACTTCTGAGGAGCATGACAATAACCTGCAGTCTGTACTAAACTGCATCAGCACAGCAGGCCTCCAGCTCAACAGGTGCAAATGCAATTTTAGACAAACTGACCTCTCCTTTCTGGGGAATACAATTTCAAATGCTCCTCCAACAGATTTGCAAACCTTACGTTCCTTCTTGGGTCTTACCTCCTGGTATGCAAAGTTCATTCCCAGTTATGCTTCTGTCATTGAACCATTACGGGAATTACTACGGAGAAGTTCAACCTTAGTGTGGACAACGGATGCACAAGCTAGTTTCAAAACGGTGAAAGACTTGAGTGTACATAGTCCAGTACTTACACTATTCACTCCTGCATTGCCCACAATTGTAGCTACTTATGCTTCTGATTATGGACTTGGGGCTGTTCTCACATAACTATATGAGGACAACACAGAGAGGACTGTTGCATTTGCTTCAAGGACACTAATGCTGAGTGAAAATATTATACAGTCGAAAAAGAAGCACCTGCTTGTGTCTGGGCTACTGAAAAAAAAACTTACCTGTGGGGCCGCACGTTCAAGTTGTGCACAGACCACAGCCCTTTGACGATGTTGCTCACCCCAAAAGGACTGGGAACAGCAGGATACCATGTTGCTCAATGGTCTGCAAGACTACTCCCTTTCAGTTATGAACTGGAATATAAGCCTAGAAACCAGAACGTGGTCGCTGATTGCCTCTCGCCTGCCTTTGCCTTCACCAGAGGATGAGCATGTAGTGGTTGCGCTTATTACAAGCGCTCTCACTGCAGTTACAAGAAACCAGATTTCAAGCTGCTTGTTCAGTATGTCCAATTCAACAAAAACTACAGGAATTTATGAAAAAGAGATGGCCCAGTCACCCTAAAAACCTTGACCCAGTTTTGCTGCCTTAATTTAGAGTTTGGGATGAACTTTGTTTGTTGGCTGTGTGCTACGAGGTACACACCGGCTCCTTGTGCCAGAAGAATTACAGTCAAAACTCATACACCTGGCACATGATATTCAAGGAATTGTCCAAACCAAAAGACTATGGGAGCTGTATTGGTGACCAGGGATGGACTCTCAAACCAAAGCACTCAAAATCCTGTGTCACTTGCCAAATGCATGGTAAGACAGCAGTGACATGAACCCCTCCATTACAGCCTGTTCCTCTTCCTGAATCTGCATGGGAAAAAGTGGCGACTGACATTGTAGGACCCTTTGATACTGCTCCAATTGACTGCCATTATGCCATCACTTTAATAGACTATTTCAGTAAATAGCCTGAGGTGGAGTTTACATCGCAAATCTCTTCTGCTACAGTAATTAAGTTCCTCTCTTCAGTTTTTAGCAGGGAAGATAACCCCAAAGAACTGGTTTCAGATAGTGGTAGTCAATTTACTTCCCTGGAGTTTGAAACTTTTCTAGCACAGAGAAACATTTTACACAGAAAGTCATCCCTATAATACCATCAAGCCAATGGGGAAATCGAACGGTTTAATAGAAGTTTGCAAACAGCTAAACTGGAAGGGCGATTGTGGATAGCCTTCTCTACCGATTTCTTGCAAGCATACCGGGCTACACGACGTGCCACAACACAAAGATCACCCACAGAGTTACTTCATGGGAAACAGATGAATACTAAACTGAACATTGCTGGATTGTCAAAGGCACAATCTGATGCCCCAAACAAGGATGATGTGAGAAAAAAAGTTGAACAGAACGAAGCAAAGTCTAAGGCTTTCACAGACAAGCGGTGGGTGCAAAGGAACCAAAGTTTGAGTGTGGTTCCTTTGTTAGGATACAAAAACCTGGAATTTTACACAAAGGGGACCATAAATTCACAGCTCCTCTTAAAATCATAGAGAAAAAGGGACCTTACACCTATCAACTTTCTGATAGGTGGGTATGGAATGCTTCTTATCTTGCACCTGCCTATGCACCAAGAGAAGATTATGCCAACACCCAGTCTGCACTGGATGACTTCACCATAGCACCAACACAACAAGACATTGCACTGGAACTGGGACTTGCGAGACAGCCTGTCAGACCCAGATGACCACCTGTCTGGACTAGAGATTGTTATGTAGTATCTACAGTGTTTTCAGTGTAATATTTCTGCCAACAGTATATAGTGTCTTGTTTCATATTTGTTCCTGTGGTTAGAACAATGTTTATTTTAATTTTGGGAGAGTTTAAGAGAGGAGGGAATGTGGTGTTTAGATGTTGCTTGTAATTATTAGAATTGGGAGCACTGGCTGTTGGGAGTCTGAAAGGACAGGAAACAGGAAGGAAGGGGGAGGGAGTTGAGAGGCTGGGAGAGAGCTACAGAGGGTGCAGCAGCAGCTTGGTAAAGAGGCTTCCACTTTGAAAATAAAGTCCTGGTGAAGCTTGTTAGTACCTTGCCTGGTTGATGCAACAAAATTGCATATCAGCAAGGAGATTTTTCCATGTGACTAAGTTAGATTGCCTGCTAGAATTGTTTTTGCATCTCCTTCCTTATCAATACATTTCATATTGCAGTCTAACTGATGCTTCTATACGTACTTAAGGGTGATCATGATGGTGGTTTGATTTCTTGAGCAGGGTTGCATTTTCAAGATGTGTTTTTTCTCCTAGCAAAAACAGAGTAACTTTCACCTTCATTGTAACTTTCATGTCACACAGACATTTATATTAAACAGTTCTACATAAAAATGATTAGCTTAGCTTATTTTTCAGTCCTTTGAGTGTAGAATCCATTAGTTTCTCCATCTAAAATGTAATATATGTGAAGGCTGCTGATCAATATCGGGAGTGAGTGATTAGACAGGATGAATGTCTGAATCAACACATCTCATGTCGTAGTCAGGGGAAAGCATTTCATTACTTCAGTTCATTTAAACTGTAAACATTGTCAAGACTTAGGTAGCAAGATAAAAAGGATTCCTGCTTCTCCAGCTCCAGAAAATGTGTGTAAATTCTACAGTGTCACGGTATGCTATTGAATGATACTGTCTATTGAAGTGGGAAATCAGAGCATGAATTTGATCCTGCAAGTGAGAGGTCTTTTCAATCACTGCAAGGGCAGTGTTGTTGCAAAAACAAACTCCTGTCCCAGGCCTTCCTGCAACTATACAGTAGTTTTAATCAAGAGCATTTTTGGGGAGTCAAAAAGATGTGCAAAGATCAATGACTGTGTCATAAGAACAACTGAAAGGCAAATAACTGAACTGAAAGTTTGGAATTTTTTAACCTAACCTCACCTTCAAATGGTGCACAAGATGGGTTATTTAATAAGGAAAGATTGAAGTACTTTCTCCGGAATATAATTTCTTCAGACACAACAACCTGCAGGTTTATTAAAACCAGATGCTGCAAGTGACTAAAGAGGAAATATTAAAAGTCAGAGCTAGAAGAATCAACACTGGCATTAATGCAAAATGGTTGGTCATAGATGAGAAACAGTTAATGTTACAAGCATATACATGGGGAGAGGAAACACTCCCATTTTGTACTATTGCTTCTCCAGCAGCAAACAAAACTACAAAGTGTCAGTTTCTGAAGATGTGAGCATATCACAAGGTCTTTAAATTTACTCAAACAAAACTTCTCAGGTGAAATCATCCTGAGCATGAGACAGGTTCTCAGCCATTTTTCCAAGAAGGGTTAAATAATACCACCGAACAGTTTTAATGCATGTTTTGGAAGTTCAGGAGCTTACCTGCTGAAGAGAACTGATGCCTGAACTTCCCAAGGACTATAGAATTCTCAGAGTATCTACATTTCCATCCTCGAAGCTTCCATAAGTTTCAATATTTGCACTGAGGACTGATCAAAATACAGCACACATTCAGCATGAGGGGCTCTGCAGAGAAGTTTGTAAAAGCAACTGAAGGCTTCAAACAGACTTAATGGAGTACAGGCTGGTAACACTTGCTGCGGTATTGGTAAAATCTAGATCGACCTAGTAAGAACTGGACCACCACAAGGACAGGAGAGGAGCAACAGAACCTTTCTTCCAGTTGCTCCTATGATCCTAAACACAAAGATAATCTGATGAGCCCAAAATAGGAAGAGGCCATTGAAACATAGCTGCTGGAATCCAAGCCTGAGGTCATCCCTTCTCCTAGCATTTAACTGGAGATCCAGATATCTACCCAAATCTGTTCGCCAAGGAGGTTGTCACATTTTGTTGCCATCCAAATGGTGGAAGATTGTGAAGTCACTCAAGACAAGATAGTTGCATTCAAGTGTCAGCTTTTTACAAGATTTGAACCCTTATGCAACCAACTCAACATCCATCATATTTGGATGGGTGTGGATGATATTCAGAATTAAATTAAGTGTTGAAAAAAGCAAATAAACAACAAAAGCTGTAGGTCTAGCCAGTCAAACTGGGGAGCGTTAGCTTTTCTACAGCATTTCAAGCTTTCCATTTTGAAAATGTACCATTTTTTCCATGAATATGAGTATGACGTTTCAACTGCATGCTGTGTGCTTACAAGACAGCCTGTTTTCACTCAGATGGGATTCTCCCCACCAAGAAATTTTAATGACCAATCTGAATTTCTGGGTTTAAACCATTTAAAGTCCAACCAGACTTTAAATGGTTTAAACCCAGAAATTCAGATTGCCACATAATGTGTTTGAGCAAAGGTCATTAAAATTTCTTGTCGGGGAGAATCCCATCTAGATGTGTAGTAGGTCATAAGATGCCTGTCTATGCTGGTCAAGGAAGCCATTCTAGCAACCAAATATGCATCTAGTACCATTTCAACTTTACAGGGGCCCTAGTTTATGGCATTTTAAAGCTGCTTCATATGCTGTAATGAGATTTTATAGTGCATCCTCTCTTGTCCTTAAGATCCTACTCAGTTCCTCGCTACTGTATCTAGGCTTGAGTGGCTACCTTGCAATAGTAAAGCTGATAAAAGGCAATGGAATGCACACAGAATGTAGCTTCAGAAGGGTACAATATGGTCATAGGACAACACCCTATAGACCAGAACACTAGTTTTGTTAACCAACACTATGATCTCTAAAGAAATAACCTTACCTTGGGGGGTTAAAATACTGAATACAGCTTAAGAGCATTTCCAGACACTACAAAGTACCCCCATTTAGAAGGACAGCATGTGACTTGTAACATTAAGAATCTTGCGCTAGCACTGATCATTTCCTGGATTATTTCTGCGAAGGTTTTCCTCACTCTCCCTCTTCACCAGAAGAGTTTTAACAAGTGCAGAAGTGACCAGATTGAGGTGTTTTCTCTGTGCTTTAAACAGTTTTTTTTTTTTTTTGGGGGGGGGGGGGAGAAAAGCTCAAAATAATTTATATTCAGCCTTTGAGTATTAATGTTACATATAGAATACTATGAAGGGAAAGCAATCAAGTGGCAGGAGCACAAAAATAGGAGACAGGGCTCAGATTCTGTTCCCAGCTCTGCCACTTACTTTCTGTAGGACCTTTGGCAAGTCACTTAACCTGTTTCTCAGTTTCCCCATCTGAAAGGAAGATCTCTCTATTTTACAGGGATGTCATGAGGTTTGTTTGTAAAATGCTTCTAGATCAGAATGAAATGACCTATTAGTGCAGAATGTAAAGTGAAATATTACTTGATTTGAGTTTGGAATGACTTTAGAATTCCAGATTGGCAGGAAACGTTAGTTTCTAGACATGTTAACACCCTGGTCACTAATGAGGAGCATCTGCATATTTCATTGGGAAACTCTGCTGCCACCTTCTGAAATAATGGTTACTGCAGGTATCTACACTCAATAACTTGTCATAACTGTGGAAAAACATCACAAGCCTGAGGCATAATTGTTTCCCTCTTCCTGGTCACTTAGATGCCATGGTCAACAGGGTCTTCACTATTGCTCTGAACAGCACATATGCTAGTATTAAAGAGACAAGATGGGTAAGGCAATACCTTTTATTGGACCAGTGTTCCAGCTTACACAGAGCTCTTCTTCAGGTCTGGGAAAGGTACTAAGAGTGTCATAGCTAAATACAAGTAAAGTTTGATCTCTTTCACCCTCCCACCCCAAAACACTGGGCTAATTTGACAGCATTAAAAGCCAAGACTTTCCATCCCAAGTCAGTGCTAAGTTAGGTTTGCTTAAGGTTTCACTTAAACAGCCACCCTACCTTTGTGGGAGTTACACCCTTAGTTTTTTTTCCCCGTTTTTTTTTTTAAAGGCATGGGGAGTTACAGTAACAGGTTACAACACAGATGAAGTACAGTGCTCTTGTAGGATTATACAGTTTTAAGACATCTTGGCATTAACTGACTGTCCTGTTGGCAGTTTCAGCAAAGAGGCACAAAGACTAAGCTATTCTCTGACCCTTAGAAGTGGTCTCTAGGTGTTTGGTGACATTGGTGAAGCAGTGTGGAGAGACTTGTACTGCTGCTGTACTTGGTCTAGAGGATTGCAGTCTCCAGGGCTGTCAAGTTGGCACCTTTCACGAGCACTATAGCCACACAAAGAAAGAAAACATGTCTTTTCTGAAACTGAACTGCAAGTCTGAGTCTAGAGTTTATCTAGAGAGACCATGAAAAATGGAAGTCATAGTACAAATCTAATGCTGTATTCTAAAGAAGACCCTTCTAAAACTACTACATAGACAAGGCACTCCCCTCTATGAGCAGTCATGGTTTTATGAAAATGCTGAATTGGGTATTTACAATAATTAGGTCAATCTACTTCATTAACTCAAACATACAGACTTGCAAGAATAGTGGCATAGTTTCCAGATCTTTCATTAAACCCAATTAGGAAAATTATTAATTGCAAGTGTTAGCTAGCACCATACTCTTGGGAAGTACCAGTCTCAAGAGCATAAGGCACTTCACAGGGAAAGAAAAAAAAACCACCACACCACACCCCCCCCATTAGAAAGGTGTAACATTCACATGGCATTTCAGCCACATATAAGGTATTGTAATCTAAACAGGTAAGGGTCCCATGCAGTCTCCTGTGCCATCACAGATTACTTCCATTGCAGGCATGTGACAGCTCTTAGTTGTGATTTTGCTATGCATCCACTTGTTGCTTTGTTCTGTCCAAGCCCCATTCACCTGGGAGACAGACTCCCACAAGCAAGGTTGATTTAAAGGAAGATTTTTAGCTCTTTCCATTTTGCAAGAACAGGTTTGGGGGGGCTTTAGCTCACTCATCCCCACCAGTGGGTCATTCATAGGGCCCCAGCTGGGAGTGCAGCCATGGAGCAAGCCTGGCCAGGGCCAGATCAGGCTTGAGAGCAGCCTGGGGCATATGAGGGCAGTGAGAAATAGGCTTCATGCACTGGAGGAAGGGGGGGACAGCCTGGAGAGACTAAGGGGGAGAAAGAGAGAGAGAGAAAGGAAGTGCACCCTCCACAAGAGGCACTAATCCCTGCTGCCTCAGGGGCAGTGATGGGGAGTGGAAAGGTACAGGAGCAGGGCGGGGGGGGGGGGGGAAGAGAAGGGTTTAGCAACACTGGGGCGGGGGGGGGGGCAGCCTCAGGCTAGGGAGAGGGAGGATACAGCAGCCTTGGGATAACGTTGGGCAGCGTCAGGGGAGGGTTAGCAGACCCGAGATACGGGAGGGCAGCGCCAGGGTTCAGCAGCGCCAGCCTGGGGAAGGCTGGGGAGAGGAGGGAATACAGCCGCCATGGGGCAGAGGGCGGCCGAGTCAGAGCCACCGGGGGGGGGGGCCGCCGTGGAGGAGATCACAGCTTAGGGGGAGGGGCAGCAGTGTCGGCCCCTCCATTCTGGGTTGCGCGGGGGCCGGCGACAGGGCCAGGGCGGGTCCAGCCACAGCCCAGGAGGAAGCGTCAGCGCAGCCTGGGGGCTCCGGACCTGGGCACAGCCCCCGGGGAGCAGGGGACGCGGCCCGGGACGGGTGGCTAGAGCGGCCTGGGGGAGGGTCGCGGCCTGGCCCCGCTCTCACCTTCTTGCCCTTCTTGCCCTCATCCTCCATGTCTCAGGCGGGGGGCGGGGGCGGCCCCGGGCTCCTGCTGCCTCCTGCGGCCCCGGCCCCCCGGGGGCATCCCCGCCCCGTCGGCGGCCGGCCGAGCACCCCCTCACCGGGCGGCCATGGACGACCCGCGCCCCGCCAGCCGCGCTCCCTCCCGCCAGCCCCGGCCGCCACCGCCGCCGACTCAGCAGCCGCGGCAACAACTTTTCAATCCTGCCGCCATCTTGGGCGTCGACTTCCCGGCGTGCTCAGCGCGGGGCCGGCGCTCCCCTCCCTGCGGCCGGAGGGCTGACGTCAGTCCTCCAAGAAAGGAAGGGGGGGGGACAGCGCATGTGCGGAGCGTCGAGAGGGAGGGAGTCAACAGAGATGCGCATGCGCTCTATCCTCACTCCTCCCCGCCCCCGCAGGGGCGGCAGTTGTGGCTAACAACCCCCCCCGACACACACACACCCCTGCCCTGCCTCCTCCATGCCCAGCGTAGCCCTTCACCCATCCCCCCACCTGGGGGCTGGGCCCTTCTCCCCTGACTCCCATCCAGACCCCCCAAGCTGCTGCTTCAGTGCCCCCCCGCCCCCCCTTGACTGCAGCCCCTTAGCCCGGCCCCACAGAATCCAGGGGGCTGGGTAAAGCCGCAGGGGCGCGAGGAGCAGGCTCAGCTCTGCGGGCTGGTGCGGTGGCCTGGAGCCAGAGAGCAGGGCGTGGGTCCCCGGCCTAGCCCAGCACAACGCCAACCCAGAGTCTGAGCCAGGCCCTTGGCTCAGCACATCAGCTTTATACCTGCCCCAGAAAACTAGGGCAGCCCATCAGTACCCCCCCTTGCATCCCTGCCCCAAGGATCTCTAAAAAAGAACAGGAAGATTTGTGGCACCTTAGAGACTAACCAATTTATTTGAGCATAGCTTTTGTGAGCTACAGCTCACTTCATCGGATGCATGCAGTGGGAAATATAGTGGGGAGATTTAAATACACAGAGAACATGAAACAATGGGTGTTACCATACACACTGTAACGAGAGTGATCACTTAAGGTGAGCTATTACCAGCAGGAGGGGACGGACCTTTCCTAGTGATAATCAAGGTGGGCCATTTCCAGCACTTTACCAGAACAGTAGGAGGGGAAAGAAACAAGGAGAAATAGTTTTACTTTGTGTAATGACACATCCATTCCCAGTCTTTATTCAAGCCTAAGTTAATTGTATCCAGTTTGCAAATTAATTCCCTACAGGCAGCTACTCTACTGGCTGCTCACCTGAATCACCCTGCTCCAGCTGTCCACATCCCCACATCCTCCCTGTCCATGGTCTCCTGCAGGGGCCTTCCCCCTCCTTGCATCTCTTTCTCCAACTGAGCCACTTGCTGGCTTTTAGAATCACCTGCTCTCTCACTGATCTCAGTCTCAGCTGAGAGGCAGTTTGTCTCTCAAGGTGAGGCTGGGCCCAGCTCCTGTTACAGAGCCAGCCAGCCACCCTGTGACCCCGGGTAGTTAGTTTACAGGAGTACTGCCCTTTGCCTTCAGTAAATGTGATGGGTTGCATGGCCCAGCAACTGTCCAAGCCAAAGCCACATAGGAACTGTTGCCAATTTGCACACTTTGATCACAAGTCTTACGATATTCGATGGCATGTGATTATGGGAGAATTTCAGCTTTTGTTTTTAAAAGTCTAGCAGATAAAAGCTTGCCACTATGAACCCTGAAAGCTCAAAAAACCAAAGACACCTGATTGTTAAAAAAATCATGATTTTAAGCCAATCTCACGATTTGCAAACCAGTGTCATGATTTTTGTTCACTTAAGTTTGGCAATATTGTATAAGGGGCAAAAAACAGAGCTTTGTAGCTGTTTGCTATCTTAGGTGGTTTGTAGACCTCTTGTAACCTGTACATTGAAATGCTGGATTAAGTTGATAAAGATAAGGGTGTAATAAAACCTAACAGTTTTCAGGTTTAAGCTTCTAGTTTGGTTACAGAACATTTATTTAATAGAGGACCACCAGGCGACACTTTGAATGATACAATCAAAGTTTATAAAAAAGAAAAATAATTAATTAAGCAAGCATGCAATTACTACTTACACAGTACTATGATTATACTCACACTCAAAGATGAAATGGTGTATCAATGAGTGATCCGTCCACTGACAACAGAATGATGTACAGCCATATCCAGGAACTTAACAATACCCTTTGCATGTTCATTGAAGCTCTCCTGAAATTTAGCAAAACTACTCCTTTTATACTTTATTATAATATTAATTAACATTAAACTGCCCTTTACCATCATTATATTTCTGCCACCTTCTTATTGGCTCTTTACATTACACATTATTTAAATTAACATCTGCACCAATGTCCTTCCCATACTATCAATATAGATATTTTAATGAAACATTCACAATTCTCAAAAATACTGATTAAATACCTTGTTTAACTCAGTTATAACCAAAACAAAATGGTAACATAACCCTGGATCATGGCTTTGCTAACTGTTACTTTCCCATAACACTCTGTCCCCAATTTATCTTTAACTTTTCTCACACTAGCAACTTCAGTTTCGCATACCCCTGCACGCTTGGGCTAACTTAGACCTCAAAACCTAACTTCTAGTTCTTTCTTAACCCAAGCCACGCTATAGGATTCAGCCACAAACCTGCAAAAAGTTGCACAGGTCAGGTGCCTAACTTCACCACTGTGCGTGGCGGGCGGGGGGGTGTCAGTGCTAACGAGGCCAATTCAGTTCGGGTGGATGTGGCCCATTCCCAGCAGTTGACAAGAAGGGGTGAGTATCAACAGAGGGAAAATTATTTTTTGTAGTGACCCAGCCAGTCCCAGTCTACTAGGTGCATCAATTATGTGCCTCGCTGCTCGCCCGAGCCCTACCTCCTCCCCGCCGCTAGGTGACACCATCGCCCCGCAAAGGAAGTCGGGGGGGCGGAGTTGGGGGAGGGACGCGCTGATGACCCGACACACGCGCCGGGGAGACTAGTGCGCAGACGCAGAAGACATGGCGGCCGAGGTCGGGCGTCGCGGCTGCGGCGGCGGCGCTGGTGAGTTTCTAATCCGCCTCCATCCGGGGCCTGCGCTGCCATGGGAGCCCCGGGCGGGCGCAGGCTGGGGCCGCCCGCTGTGCTGCGTTGGTGGTGGGGAAGTCGGGGGCTGTGCCCGGGGTTCAGCCCCACGTGGAGGTGAGAGAAGATTCGGTGCCACCCCCCGCTACCCCCGGGGCTATATGGGGACTACAAGTCCCAGGAGACAGCGTTCCGTACTGAGCCCTGCTGTCGCTGCAGCTAGGGGCGCGGTGCATGTCGGGAGCTGTAGTCTTGGAGAGGCGGCTGCACGTGTGCTGCTGCCGGTGAGGGCACCCCTGGCAGGGCAGCGCGCCCGTCTCCGAGGGGTCTGACCCTTCCTTCCGGGTGGGCACGCCCCGGGCTGTGCAGCATGGGCCTTGTTGCGCCGGGGGCCCCGGGCACGGGGCTGGCGAGGGACCCGCGGGGGGATCTGGGGCAGCGGGTGGCTGGGATCGGTGCCCCAGCCGCCGTGAGCAGCGTGGCCCGTGAGCTGTATGGGCCTCACGCCCTAGTCTCACTCAAAGGCATCGCCCAGCCTGGGGGGATCGTGGTCTAAGCATCAGGCTTCAGCGATCTTGATGCAAATCCCAGCAGAGCGGGTTCCGCTCCCTACTCTCCAGGCAGATCAGCTGATCTCTGTGCAGGTTAATGTGTGCCTCCTTCAGAGAGTGCCACAGAACTAACCCTCTCCTGGTAACAGGCTGGGGCTGCCCTGATTCCACTGTTGCCTGCTCCATAGTCTCACTCGCTTTAGGGTGGCTGCCTGCCTTAGAAGTGAGTGATGCATGAGTGGTTTGTAAAACACTTTGAGTCGACACGGGTATAAATATCTCAGAAGCATCCTATGACCGACCTGCCTGGTTAAAAGAAAAGGAGTACTTGTGGCATCTTAGAGACTAACAAATTTATTTCAGCATAAGCTTTTGTGAGCTACAGCTCGCTTCATCGAATTCATTCGGCTGCAGCTGAATCGGATGCTGTAGCTCACGAAAGCTTATGCTGAAATAAATTTGTTAGTCTCTATGGTGCCACAAGTACTCCTTTTCTTTTTGCGAATACAGACTAACACAGCTGCTACTCTGAAACCTGCCTGGTTAAGTAGATTCTCCATCATCTTCCGCTAAATAATCTGATTTTTTTTTTCTCTTCTCATTTTCCTGCCTGTAGAAATGATCTCCAGTCCATGGTTGGAGTGGCTGGGTCTGAGGAGTGCACAATGCTGCTGAGCTAGAAAGGTAAAAATTTCTGTGGGTTTGAACTGCATCAAAGAAATTAAACCTCCCAGATCAGTCTTCCCCAGTTCCTTTGACTGCCCCACGTGAGCAAGCCTTCCAGCATGGCTGGGTCTGTGGTGACCCTGTTCATTCCTGTAGTGCTTGCGAGAGCAGCCCTGAGATGGTTTGAGGCCTCGCTCTGCTCCTTTTCAGAGTGAGGTTATAGAAATTTCAGACAGGCCGAATCAGGAAGCCAAATCGCATGAAGGCAGAACCACACAGAGCCTAAAACATGCATGACCAGCCCTTAACCTGGCCTCCCAGTGTCTGCCTCACCCGGTGATCTGTGAGCATAAGTAGTGTGAAAAGCCGTGAAGCATGAACAACGTTTATTGCATAAGGATGGTCATACTTAGGTCAGAGAAGGGAGTTACCTTACAAACGGAGAACCAGTGTTGACAAGGCCAATTCAGTCTACCACATCCACCCTGACTGAATTGACCTTGTCAACTTAACTCCATTCTCTTCGTGTGCCAGTATATTTATGCCTGTATCTGTAATTTTTACTCCATGCATCTGAAGAAGTTGGGGGGGGTTTTACCCACAAAAGCTTATGCCCAAATAAATCTGTTAGTCTTTGAGGTGCCACCGGACTCCTCATTGTTTTTGTGGATACAGACTAACACAAGTACCCCTCTGATACTTTTCTGAACCCTCTCATAGTCTTAGCCTTCACTACGTCCTCTGGCAAAGAGTTCCATGGGTTGACTGTGCGTTGTATGAAGAAATACTTCCTTTTGTTTGTTCTAAACCTGCTGCCTATTAATTTCATTCAGTGGCCCCCAGTTCTTGTGGTATGGGAAGGAGTAAATAACACTTCCTTCTTTACTTTCTTCACACCAGTCATGATTTTATAGACCTCTATCATATCCCCCCTTAGTCGTCTCTTTTCCAAGCTGAAAAGTCCCAGTTTTATTAATCTCTCCTCATAAGGCAGCTGTTCCGGACCCCTAATAATTTTTGTTGCCCTTTTCTGGACCTTTTCCGAGTCCACTATAACTTGTTTGAGTTGGGGGAACCGCGTCAGCACGCAGTATTCCAGGTGTGGGCGTGCCATGGATTTATAAAGCAGCAGTATGATATTTTCTGTCTTATTATCTGTCCTTTTCTTAATGATTCCCAACATTCCATAGCAAAACCTGTTCTGTGCCCTCCTTTAGTCTCCTGCAGCCCCTTTCAATCTGGATTATTGTGTGAGGATTTGTAGGACAGATTCTTGCACTCGTAATTTTTTGCTGCACAATAACATATAATAAATTTCCATGTCTAAAGTTGCATTTATGGTGTTACCACATCTTGTCTTCCTGCCTGCAGCTTGTAGCTTCCCTGTCTCTGCGCTGGTCACATGGAACCGCTCATGCTTTGGAAAGTGGAATTGGTAGGTAAGCTAAAAACCAAAATAGTTCTGGGCTGAAATGTCTGATCTTCTCTCCTCACCCCCATTCCCAGACCTGTCTTGGAGAAACCAGAGTGTCGCAAACGCAACACCCACTTTAAAAGAACCTAAACAAACCCTTGGAGCTTGATGAGCAGAGATGGAGCTGTACTCCCCTGAACAAAACAGAGCCTTGCACGTTGATACCTGCCAGAAAAAAAGGGCAAGGCCGTGCAAGGAGTGGGCCTAAAATTCAGCTGTCGTTTGGTGCTGGTATTTCTGTTCAGCACGTTGTCTTTGGCCAGGCTGTCAAAGTCTGATCTCTGCATCTTACAAGTTAACATGGCTGGGTTGGACTGTGGCTGGATGGGAGATGTCCAAAAGAAACCCCAGAATGGTGTCAGCCCAGTCAGAACTCTTGAGTAGGTTTTAAACAGTGCTGCAGAATGATGCTTTGCAGCATATAAAATGTGGATCTGAGGCTTTGACCGCTTGGCATGTCCTCAAGGGGTGGGATCATGTTCTAAGCATCAGACTTCAGCTGTTACCGTGCAAATCCCAGCAGAGCGGGTTCCGCTCCCTACTCTCAGGCAGGTCAGCTGATCTCTGTGCAGGTTAATGTGTGCCTCCTTCAGACAGTGCCACAGAACTAACCCTCTCCTGGTAACAGGTCGGGGCTGCTCTGATTCTACTGTTGCCTGTTCCATAGTCTCACTCGCTTTAGGGTGGCTGCCTGCCTTAGGAGTGAGTGAGGCATGTGTGGCTTATAAAACACTTTGAGATGACATGGGTATAAATATCCCAGAAGCATCCTATGACTGACCTGCCTGATTAAGTAGATTCTCCATCGTCTTCCACCAAATAATCTGATTGGTTTTTTTCTCTTCTCATTTTCCTGCCTGTAGAAATGATCTCCAGTCCATGGTTGGAGTGGCTGGGCCTGAGGAGTGCACAATGCTGCTGAGCTAGAAAGGTAAAAATTTCTGTGGGTTTGAACTGCATCAAAGAAATTAAACCTCCCAGATCAGTCTTCCCCAGTTCCTTTGACTGCCCCACGTGAGCAAGCCTTCCAGCATGGCTGGGTCTGCGGTGACCCTGTTCATTCCTGTAGTGCTTGCGAGAGCAGCCCTGAGATGGTTTGAGGCCTCGCTCTGCTCCTTTTCAGAGTGAGGTTATAGAAATTTCAGACAGGCTGAATCAGGAGTCCAAATCGCATCAAGGCAGAACCACACAGAGCCTAAAACAGGGGTAGCTAATTATTTTTGTCAAAATTCTTGGTCAAGGTCTAGACTCCAGAGGAAAGTAATAAACAACAAAACAATCCCAGCAGCAACTACACACCACCACCAGTAAATAGAAATATTTTTGGGTCTGTTCAAAAGTGTCTGGCGGTCCAGATTTGACCTGTGGTCCACCTATTGACTACCTCTGCCTAAAATATGCAAAACAAGCCCTTAACCTGGCTTCCCGGTTTCTTCCCCACCCATTAAGGATCTGTGAGCATAAGTTGTATGAAAAGCCGTGAGGCATGAGCAATGTTTATTCCATAGTTCTAAGCCCTCCTTTAGTCTCACATAACCCTTTCATTCTGGGTTATTGTGTTAGGATTCACAGGATGGACCTTGCGCTGGTTATTTTTTGCTCCACATTCACACTTAATACATTTCCATTTCTAAAGCTACATTTCCGGTGTTACCATATCTTGTCTTCCTGCCTGCAGCTTGTGGCTTCCCTGTCTCTGTGCTGGTCACATGGAAGTGCTCATGCTATGGAAAGTGGAATTATTAGGTAAGCTAAAAACCAGAATAGTTCTGGGCTGAAATGTCTGTTCTTCTCCACACCCCAACCCTATTCCCAGACCTGCCTTGGAGAAACCAGAGTGTCCCAAACCCAACACCCACTTTAAAAAAACAAAAAGAAACCCTTGGAGCTCGATGAGCAGAGATGGGGCCATCTGGGGGAGCTGGATTCCCCTGAACAAAACAGAGCCTTGCATGTTGATACCTGCCAGAAAACAGGGCAAGGCCATGCAAGGAGTAGGCCTAAAATCCAGCCATTGTGTTTGGTGCTGGCATTTCTATTCAGCACATTGTCTTTGGCCAGACTGTCAAAGTCTGATCTCTGCATTTTACAAGTTAAGCATAGCTGGGTTGGACTGTAGCTGGATGGGAGATGTCCAAAAGAAACCCCAGAATGGCGTCAGCTCAGTCAGAACTCTTGAGTTGGTTTTGAACAGTGCCCCACAGACTGAGTGATACTTTGCTGCATATAAAATGTGGATCTGAAGCTTTGACCGGTTACAATACAGTAACGGGTTCCATTATGGCACTCCCCTCAGGAGTACGTGATAACCCCAGTGTGCTGGCCAAATTCCACCATGGGGAATTCTGGGAAGGCACAATGTAACTCTGCCTGTAATTTCAATGAAGTTATTCTTCCCCCAGAGTGTTGTATTGCTGATGGAAATTAGCTGCTGCATGTCAGTGCTGCAGGTAGTCCCTGTATAAAATTCACACCCATGTTTGAGTCTTTGGGGTTCAGATGATGCAGCATAAACGCTGTTGATCAATAGAAGTAGGAATCACGAGACTGCAGCCTTAGTTATGTATGCACTGATCTGTACCAATGTCCATATGAATAAATATATCCGCTTGTGAGAGTGTCTGGCTGGCTGATGCCACTTGCCACGGCATCTGTTTCTATTGTTAAATGGTGCTGTTTTCCTTGAATAAGAGGATCTATTGTGTGCCTGACAGGTTAAGTTCTTTCCCGCAAGCCTTCCAGCATGGCTGGGTCTGCATTGTGACCCTGCTCATTCCTGTAGAGCTTGCAAGAGCAGACCTGAGATGGTTTGAGGCCTTGTTCTGCTCCCACTTCGGAGTGAGGTTATAGAAATTTCAGACACTCCTAGGCCGGCGCACAGGAGCGTGGAGATCCTAAAGCAAAGAGAGGGTGATATTTTTTTAGAGTGCTTGTAAAGCTGCGGATTGAGTCTGTCTGATGGAGTTATAACCCTTAGATGATGGCTCCTTGTGAAAGGATCCTCTAAAACACCATTTCCCAAATTTGGCCACCAGGGATTTTTTTGCAGCCATGACAGCCTCCAAAGAGCCCCAACAATCACTGAGATGTTAAGTATTAAAGTTGCCTTGTGAATGCCATAAAGTACACTCATGCCCTTCTAAATATTACAGTACAGTGCAGGGAGCGCTGAACTACATGGGGTGGTTTTTTTTCAAGTAACAAAGCATATTCATTGGCTAATCACTATGTTTACATCTCGCACTACTGTAGCTCTATAAGCAGCTATTGGCCAGTGTCCTCATCGGCAAGATCACTGCGAGGTGTTTGGGTAGGTTGAGGTTGTTTGTGGCAAATGGCGAAAGAGTTAAAAATGCAAATGGATATCAGGAAGGTTTTCAAACAATCAGTGCCAGAAAAGGCCCCTGAATGTGATGCAGAGATGGTCCCAGAGGCGCAACCTGCTGCTAAGAAAAGCAGAACATGGAAGGAAGAAAATCGAAAATTTCAGGCGCAGTGGGAAACATGGTTTCTTGTGTTTCTGAAGCCATCCAGTTCCGTTTCTGAGCAAGTTGCAGTGTGTGCTGTTTGTAAGAAAGAAATTCATCAAATTAAAATGTACGCGATGCAACGTCACTATAACACTCATGCAGGGGAAGTTGAACAGAATTATCATGGTGAGTTTCAGAGGCGCAAGCTGTTAAATGATGCAAAAACCGAGCTCAAAAGACAACAGCGATGGCCCAGAGATTTTCTGAAGAAAGTGGATCAGATAGACGTGGCTACTTTTAAAGTGGCACTGCTTTTGGGGCAAGCAAGGAAATCTTTCGACAACGGAGAACTCGTGAAGAAAATTGTTCTGGCCTTTCAACCAGAAAATATGCTTTTCAGAGAGCTACCACTGAGCAACGACATGTTACAGAGAAGCACAAGAGATCTAGCGAGCTTTCTACAAAACGAAATAGCTGCGAAAGTCTCAGTGAGCCCTTTCTACAGCCTGTGCTTGGTTGAGACCCCTGACGTCGTGAAGAATCCCAAGAAAATTGTATGCGTTCACTTTTTTGACTGTGCTCGCTGTTGTTTTACCAAAGGCATTTTATGTCAGGTGAGCCTCACTGATAGGCCAACTGGCAAACTGGTTTTTCAGTGTGTTCAGGGGAGAATGCAGGAGTGCCGGGTTAGATTCGACAATCTGTGCGGCTTGGCAGCTGACATGGCAGCAGTTATGCAAGGTGCTCAAGCAGGGGTGTTGAACTACTTCCAAGAAAGCTGCCCTCAGAAACTTTTTCTGTTTCCCTGGTTTGCCCACCAAGAAGTACTTGCCAGCAAGGCTTCAGTGGAAAGTATGGATGAGGTTGAATCCGTAGTGGAAAAGTGTATCAGTGCTGTGAACGTCAGCCGTGTCCATAAAGAGAGATTCGCAACGCTGTGTGAAACGGGCTCTGAGACGCACAAGGTGCTGCTGAATTACAGCCTGGTCCATTGGCTTAGTTTGAATGGCAGTGTACAGTGGCTCTTTGAGCTCTGGGGAGAGCTCATTGAGGTTTTGAACACAGTTTCGCTGCAACTGTCCCAAAAGCTTCAAGATCCAGGAGTACATGGTTGTTTGCTCTTTTTGAAAGAGTTTTTACCAAAGCTTGCTTCCTTGAACCTGGAGCTTCAGGTACCTCAGCTAACAATATTTGACCGCATTGAAGTAATTCATACATTCCGAATGACCGTCACTGACATCGTCCAGCAGCTACAAGAGAAACGGGACTTTTCTGTTTTTCTGAGCTTAGTGAGTTTCTCAGCTGTCAGGATGAGAGCGTGCAGCGAAAGGTCGGCTAGCTGTAACCAAATACCTGCATATCATCTTGGAAGATCTTGAAAATTGTTTCAGCGAGGGAAACTTTTTCCATCAGTACACTTTTGTGGCAGACCCATTCAGCAGTTCCGGTTCGGGGTTTTTGGCTGCAGACAAACTAACGGCCTTGCAAGACAGATTAGCTTCCTTTGCCTCTTTGGATGTAAGGAATCTCCAGCATCTCATGGTGCACATGCGTAATAATGCAAGAATGAAAACCTACTTCAGTCAGCCCGGTGTTACAGTGCAGCAGTTCTGGATCAAAGTGTACCTGTCTGAGGATGCCTACAAGCCTCTAGCTAAAGTTGCTTTGCTTTTCTTGTCCCTGTTTTCAAGTACTGTGCTGTGTGAGAGGGCATTTAGTGCACTCCATTGTCTGAAGAGCAAGTACCAAAAAGGCCTCACTGATGCTAATCTGGAAGCTTCCCTTCTAGTTTAACAGGAGACCCGAGATCCTGCAGACTTTCCATTTCAAGAGCCCCTGAACTTTTGCAGGTAGTCTGATCCACACAATGGCTGTATTAATGAAATTAAAGTTCTGGGGTTTATCACCCTATATTGGTAAAGCATAATATAACAGGATCGTTTGTTACTATTATTAGTGCTAAACTGGGTTGCTTTTTTGGGGGGGGGGGGGCGCGGCAGTCCGTGAAAGAGAAATTTTGGACACACTTGCAGATTTTTTTTCATTATTATTTGGACATTTATTATGTAAAAGCATTTTTAAATGTGGTTCCAAATTGTTGTACCAACATCCACCTTTTACCAAAAAAGCAGTCCCAACAACAAAAAAGAAAAGAACGTGCCAAGCACCTTATCAGTGGTCTATTGTGTTCAGCTCCAGTAAAGGATAGAGGCAGCTCTGCATTATTTTTATTATTGAGTCTGAAGAAGGGGGGGGGAAAAACCCCTCTTAAATAAATGTACAATGTCTGGGACGTATGTATGTTCATGTTTTTCCTAAAGTTAATTAAATATTTTAGGAAAAATTGTCAGAGTGGCCACCAGCAAGAGCGATCGTAGCTGCACTCGGAGGCCCGCAGAGCATTTGTTGTGAGAACCCCTGCTCCAGAAAGAGATGGGGCAGGTTAGAGATGGCAAAGATCAGTTGGGCCCCAGGTCCTAGGTTAGTTGGGATCTAGTGGGAAATTGTTCCCTCCACTTGAAGTAATTAGGCTTGCCCCTTCCCTTGAGGAAGATATTCGACAGGCCACTTGCTGAGAAGCTTGAGCTGGTGCTAGGTCTCTGCACTGCAGTCCAGGAGATCTGCCTTTGATCACCTGTCTCTTGCTTCCTGAGGGGGGTGATGTTGTGGGGGCAGCACCTCCCTCACACTGGTATAGATCTGGGGTGAGGAGCCAGGAACCTCTGGATTTTAATCCCACCTACATGGCTAGCTGTGGGCAGGCCTCTTGGTGTGCCTCAGTTTCCCTTTCTGAACCACTGGGGATAACAGTGCCTTTCTGGGGAGTTGTGGGGATTACCTGATGTCATCTACAACCCCTGGAAGATGGAACACCCGCTGAGCACCAGCTGTTCCTGCTGTAGCAGCCCTTCTGACCTGTTGCCAGAGCAGCGTTGAGAGGCTGTGGCGTCCTGGCTTCAGTTCCGTCTCCGCTGCGCAGCTGCCAGTTAAACCCCGCGCAGGGGCTCAGGGCTGCGGCGGGGAGATGTCTCTTTCCCCGAGCGCAGACGTGCCACGGCAGGGAGAGGTGCCCCTCCCTGCAGGCCCCAGCGTGGACCTGCCCTGGACTTGCCTCCGCCAGGGGAGAGGAGCCCTGGCCCAGGCCCACTGGAGCTGCCAGGGAGAGGAGCCACCAGCCCCGACAGAGCTGCCACCGGGGAGAGCAGCCTGGCCCCTGGCCCCGAGCTGCTGCAGTGAGGGGAGTGGGGAATCCTCTTTCCCCGCCGCAGCCCTGGGACAGCCTGCACCCAAACCTCTCATCCTTGGCTCCAGCCCTGAGCCCCCTCCTGCACACCAAACCCCTCATTCCCGGCCCCAGCCCTGAGCCCCCTCCTGCACCCCTAGCCAGAGCCCTTGTGCCCCCAACCCTCTGCCCCAGCCCTGAGCCCCCTCCCACACTCCAGACCCCTCAGTCCCGGTCCCCCCACAGGAAGTGGTGCACAAAACAAAATGAATTCTGCACATGGACACAAAAAGTGAGAGGGAGCGCTGGTCCTGCCCTGCCTGGTGGTGGCCACCTGGAGCAACGGGGGAGAGTTGGTCTTTCCTGTTCAGTGAGTTAAGATCACCCTGATGCTGGTCAAAGCTGCAGATGTCTGATGACGGTTCCTGCTCTCTCCTTGGCAGTCAGGCTGGCCCTGGATCTGTCTAGTGAGTGAGATACCAGGAGGAGTGACCTCGGCCAGGGGATCCTCTGAGGTGTGGGAGGTCCCTGCTTAAAGCACCTGGCTTAGTCATAACCTTCTCCATAGTGTTGGATGAGAATTGGGGAAGGCCCCTGCTCTTTCTAGAGGGCATGGCCAGCATCTGTGGTTCTTAAAGCCCTTTGCACATGGTGAGTGGCCGCCTTTGAGCCTCTTCTCGGTGAGGGTGTACTGTGACGCTGCCCCTCTGGGGTTAGACCACCCCCCCTCCCATTCAGAGCCTTTCCAGGAGGGCCCCTAGCCTATGCCACCTGCTGCTGTCCTTAAAATAGGCAAGAGGGGCTGGTGGAGGGCAAAAAGAAAAGGAGGACTTGTGACACCTTAGAGACTAACCAATTTATTTGAGCATAAGCTTTAGTAGCTGCAGTGTTCCCTGGCCTGGCCTCCTGGTGAGTTGATCGGTGATAGTTAAGGGGTTGGGGTGACCAATGGAGCCCACAACAGTCTGGGCGCTTCCTGTAGGGGAGGGCACCTCATGCTGGGTTGCCAGTGGCCGCGGGGCCTGAGCTGGATTCTCCTCAGTTTGAGAGGGCCAGCAACAGCGTTTTCCGTGAGGGGGCTCTTCGCGCTGCGATAACTGTCCCCATCCAGGGTGGCCTGTGTGTGTGTCAGCCTTCAGGGCCCGCTGCAAGGTGGCTCCATGGGGAGTTTGTTCTGCCTGGGGGAGGGTATTGAAGGGGGCTGAGTCCTGTGGGGAGGGAGGTGGGCTGTAGCTTTGGTCTTGGCAGCGGCACCTACAGCCTTGCCTTACCCCCTTTCCCCCCACCCCCTGTACAAACCTCAATAAACAAAAGTGATCCTGGATTAGCAGCCGCCCTCTTGATTTCCTGAGTCAATATCCCCAGAACTGCGCCAAGGCGGGGAGGGTTTTCCTGCTGCTATCAGCGAATGCTCCCAGGTAGCTGGTCTGGAGAGAGGGGTCCAATAGCTGACCATCCACGACCCCAAGGGGAGCTGTGGGTGCTCAGCAGCACTGAAAACCAGCACCCCACAGTCTCTCTAGACGATGCTACTGTGCTGGGGTCCCACTCCCACTGTGCCCTGCTGCGTTGAGGCGGTGCCCGGCCCTGGGATTCAGCACTCAGATGAGGGGGATACACAAAGAGCTTGTTTGTCTTACAAGTATTTCCTCTGGTTCTGCTGTGCTGTGGAGGGCCGAGGGATGCTTCACTGTGGGGGCTCCACCCGCTGATCTGATACGCCTTGCCCACCTGCTGGGAAGTTACCTTCCTGCACTGACTCAGCAGGGAGTACTGGGATTCAGGTTTAGTGCTCCTGAGAGCAGAGCTCCAGCCCTGAAGGGCTCAGTCAGTGGATGTTCTCGGTTCCCTTTGTGGGGTGCTCTGCAAGGAATGGGCCGTGGCATCGTCCCCGGCTGCTTTAGTAACACGCCATAGGCTAATGCACTTCTTGTTCTCTACCTGCTCTCCCAAAGTCTTTCCCCATCACCACTCTGGACTACTATAACTGGCCCAGAAGGGTGGCTTTCTCCCTCCCAGCGTTGGCTGCATTTCAGACTTGTGTGTGGTTACAGTTCTCCCCCTGCTAATGTAGCCTGCAGAGTTTCCTTACATGGGCAAGTACTGATCCTGATGAGATGTGATTTGTTCTTTGGTGCAGCTGGCTGAAGGCCACTCGGTGAACAGGAGTGATCGCTCACCACGCTGGGGTCCGGGCTGCTGGGCCTCAAGCAAGCAGCATGGACTGAGTGCAGTCGCGGAAAGAGGGACTTGGTTCCAGGGGTGAAAGTAAAATTGAACTCTTACCGGTACGGGGGCTGGCTCGCCTCCACCCCCGGGAAGGGGTCTGGTATCAGGCGGAAGGGGGCAGGGTGGGGTCAGCATCGCCCGTCCGTGCTACCTGGCCCGCACCACCTGGGGCTCCAGCGGTGATTTAAAAGGACCCGGGGCTCCATGGTAGCAGCAGCGATGGCCAGAGATCCTGGCCCTTTAAAATCACTGGCCCTGGGGGCAGCTGCTCTTTTTTTTTGGCTCCCCCAGCGCAAAAGGGGCAACGACGTTAAAGCGCTGCCACAGGCGGCCACTTTTACCAGTCCGCCGTGCCACCTTGCTTTCACCCCTGCTTGGTTCTGAGCCCCAGTGCTGGGGCCTCCCTCCATGGGCAGTCCCTGGGGGCCTGTCCTTCCCATTGTGGCTGCCTCAGCACGTCTGGCAGGCAGCCCCTTGCTTCCCTGTCTTGGCTTCTCCCTCTATGGTGGGAATGGACGCGGAGCATGCCGGGAGAATGACACTGCTCAGACCCAAGGTGGGAAAGGGCCCCGAGTGCTGTTAGGTCATGTGTCTAATCGCTTCCCTGGCACTTTGAACGCGCGTTACACCCATGCTGCTCTCTGCAGTGGGATTCAAAGACCTGCCGGCAGAGGGAGCGCAGGCAGGGAATACACCAAAAGAGGAAGTTGCTCCAGATGTCTTAACCATAAGCTCTACTGTAAATAAAAATACTGTTTGCAGGGTAGCAGTGGTAGCTGCTGCAGGGTCTGTAGCTATGGGAACCTCTAATGGGGACCCTCAGTACTGGGGTACCCCCTCATGGCTCACTGCAGTGCCACCTTTGCATCTCTGCCTCAGTTTCCCCTATGGGCCTTAGTAAGTCCAATGAGGCTTATTTATATTGAACCGTGCCCCTTGGGGGCTCTGCTTTGTTTAACCCCCAGGTGGAGCATTGTACAAATAGGCATCCCCACAGCAGCTCCAGCTGGAAGGGGTGGGGGGCTGAGTTAACCTTAGTCCAGGTCCCTTACCAGCAGGCCCCTCTTGTCATCAGAGGGGGAGGGGTCTCCTCTTGGGTCAGAGTCCCTACGGAGGTTAAAGTGCAACGACCTTCCAGACAGCCCCTGATTCCTGTGCTCTGGGGCTTTTGCTGCTACCTGGTGAAGGCCTTCCAGGGGGGCCAGGCTCCGCTGAGTCTCGCTATTCATAGTGTCACCTGTTCGGAGCCCTCGTCTCCCCCAGCAGCATTCTTCCTTGGGGACTTTTCCTGGGGAGCCCCCTTGAGACACCCTCCCCTTGGGAGCTTTCTCTTTTTGTGGCCTGAGGACTGTTCCTTGCCCCAGGAGCCTCTGTCCTCTTAGATCCCTGCCCCCCAAGGCGTAGCTTCCTTTTGATCCTGACCAGGTGCATCCCTGTTTAATTAGGTGCCCCCCAGTAACTCAGTGAGTTAACGAGTCCCTGGTGAACCTGAGCTGCCTCCTTTCCCCTTGTGGAGCCTGTCTGAGGTAGGCTGGGCCCCTGCCCCTTTCCGAGGGTCAGCTACCCTCTGTCAGAGCCCTGCATGGCCTCAGGTTTGAACAAGCCCTTGTACGCCAGCGCTCTAGCAATGGGCCCACCTGCTGCATGGCCCCGTTGGGATATTCTGCTGTGCAAGGCGGAAGGGGGCAGATGCAGCTGTCCTGCGAGGGGAGAGGGGGAAAGGACAAAGCAGCGTGAACCCCTGCCACTGCGCTTCTCTTGGGCCCCTGCCATTAGGCTGCTTGCAGTCTCCACTAGTGTATGGTGCCCTCTGCCGCCACCCACTCAGCCGGTCTTTCTGGGGGAGCTAGCAGGCAGGAGGGAGGGGAAGGCGGAGAGGCAGGGCAGGACACTGCACTGCTTTGGGCTGGCTGGCAGTGCCCTTGTGCTGAGGGCCTGGGTAGGTGGCTTAGCCAGCCTGGCCATTGGCATGAAGAACCCAAAGTGATGGGGTTACTCGGTCCCTGAATGCAGTGCCAGGGCTGGGTGCCCACTGCTGCTGCTGGCAGTGAGGTATGGTGCAAACAGGACGTTCCCTTCCCAAATGCTGCTGGCTGAGTTCCAGCACTGACTTGGTCAGGGGTCCGTTTTCCGGGTTGGTGCAGGTCTCGGACGGCTGCATGCAGGGGGATGGCAAAGCAACTCCGGGTCAGCGGAACTGGGCGAACGATGGCTGTCCTGCTACGTGGGAGATTCCCTCAGTTGATGCTCAGAGCTCTGTCGTTCCCATGGACCTGCCAGGGCGGCGTCTCGCCTGGATGGGCTGGTGCCTCTGTCCCTGCACCCACGTGCTGCGCTAGCCCCCAAGGATCTCGCTCGCCAAGCCGACCCTTACCACAGAACCCATTGCTCCACCTGGCACTCAGAATGGCGTCTGGAATGAGGGTGCTGCCCACCTGTGTGACTCAGGAGTGCCCCCTAAAGGCCATAGTGTGTGCAGTAAGCGTGGCACCAAAGGGGTGAGAATGTAAGACGATGGTCGTGCATGTTAAGCCAGAGGTGGGCACAGGGCGATTTCTCATCACTGGTGTGACATCCCCAAGGGAAAAACCCATCTGGCAGTGAGCAAAGCCTCCATGACCACCGAGGAAACCCCCAGGGACCGTGCTCCCCTCCCCTTTCAGGAGGGTTTTGGCAGAGGCTGCAGCAGCTGGGCTGGTTGGCCCCAGGGCGTGCAGGCAGGATTCCCTGTGTCCCATCCCAGCGTGTGAGCGGCTTGGGCACTGGGGGGAAGTGATGTCACCTGGCCACAGGCTGGGCCCAGGAGTCGCATGATGACAAAGCAGGGAGAAGTGAGAGATGAGCAGCCAGCCCAGGACAGTTTCCACTGCAGCGATTTCAGTGTAGCCGCGTGAGTGCGAAAACCCGCGGCTCTGACTGCAGTGCGCAGGGCCTAGTCTGGGCATGCTGCCCCCAACACCCCGCAATGGTTGGGGGGCATCTCGTTCCTGACCCACAGCCCCCTGCTATCCCAGCCCTGACCCCCCACCCAGCTGTGCCCATGGCCCTGCCTCCTGACCCACAGCCCCCTGCTATCCCAGCCCTGACCCCCCACCCAGCTGTGCCCATGGCCCTGCCTCCTGACCCACAGCCCCCTGCTATCCCAGCCCTGACCCCCCACCCAGCTGTGCCCATGGCCCTGCCTCCTGACCCATGGCCCCCTGCTATCCCAGCCCTGACCCCCCCACCCAGCTGTGCCCAGGCCTCTGCCTCCTGACCCATGGCCCTCTGCTATCCCAGCACTGGGCCCACCCAGCTGTGCCCAGGCCTCTGCCTCTGCCTCCTGACCCATGGCTCCTTGCTATCCCAGCTCTGAACCCCCCCCACCCAGCTGTGCCCATGGCCCTGCCTCCTGACCCACGGCCCCCTGCTATCCCAGCCCTGAGCCCCCCACCCAGCTGTGCCCATAGCCCTGGCTTCCTGACCCACGGCCCCCTGCCATCCCAGCTCCTGGGGGCTGGGAAAGAACCTGGGAGCCATCCTGCAGGACTCTTGCACGCCCACCCTACAAGGAGAGCTGGCTGGTGGGCCTCCCCAAATTCCCCCACACTGGGGGGCACTGCCCTTGCAGAGCACAGCTCCATGGCACATGGTGCCCCTAGGCAGGGTCCTGGGATCCTGCCCCAACTTCCCGCACACTGGGCAGCCCTGCCCCTTGCAGAGCGCAGCTCCATGGCACACGGCGCCCCTGGGTGGGGTCCTGGGACCTGCCCCTTGTCTGCAGGGGAACTGCCCCCCCCGACATCACACTGAAAGGGGCAGGATTTAGCCCAGCGGGAGACGGGCAGAGGGGCTCCCAGCCACCCTTCCCAGGGCCACGGGGTGGGGGGGCGACGTGGGGTTCCCGCTCAGCAGGGCCGACCACGTGACCCCACCCCCCTGGCTGCCGCCACGCCCCGCCGCTCAGTCAGCCTCCGCACAGGAAGCTGAGCCCCGGCAGCTCGCGGCTGGGTTTTGAAAGTCATCTTTCCTCAGGCTGGTGCTCGCTCCCCCGCCGCCCAGCCTCTCGCCGTCCCCCAGCGGCATGGCCGAGCAGGAGAGCCTGGAGTTCGGCAAGGCCGACTTTGTCCTCCTGGACCAGGTGACCATGGAGCACTTCATGGAGAACCTGAAGCTGAGGTAAGCGGGCGCTGGGGTCCGAGGCCCCTGGCGGGAAGGGGGCGGGCGGGGCAGCGAGGGGAGCTGGGCTTCAGGTGCTGTTGGCTCGCCCGGGCCTGGACCTGTTTTAGGTCAGGGTACGGGGGGCAGGTTGCCCAGCTGCAGCAGCCAGCCGCGGGGGTGAGTCAGCGGGAGGCGCTCCGCAGCCCGGTGGCACCGAGCCTGGCGCTAGGGGGCGCTGTGGTGCCGGTGGGACCGTCTCCTCGGGGAGCTCGGATGCCTAGAACCTGCTGGCTGGGTGGCAGTAACATTCCCGTGGTGCTTTTCCTGCGGGCGAACCCTGGCGTCCGGGCTGACTTCCAGCGTGGGGTTTGGCGCTGTGCTGCCGGACTGTCCCCCGGCCGTGCCAGCAGGATGCGGGACCCCTTTGACTCGCCCCGTTTCAAGGTGGTTTTTTTAGCCAGGTCACGGTGTGGTGCTAATCCGGGACTGTGCGTCCCCCGTCCCCCCCAGAGAGGAGCAAAGCAGCCCCTCTGCAGGTGGGGCGCTTGAAGGGCTTGTGGGGTCCTGTCGATCTGTACACGTGGGGTGGAGAGGGCGGCCGGATTAGAGCCCTGCAGCTACAGCTTCACACCCATAGATCCCTGCCGTGGGGGCAAAAGGAGAGCTCCCTCAGCTGGTGCTTGGAGTAGTCCCTTATACTCCGGGCTGCCTGCGAGAACTGTACCGCTCCGAGCACCTGTTCAACACAGAAAAACAGCAAGAGGTGGGCCCAGACGTACCCCTGAAGGCTGGGGAAGCTCCGGTCTGGGTCTGGACTGGTCTTTCTCTCCTCGTAGGGGATGTTACACACTCCAGGAGGGGGAGGGGTGTCCTAAATGTTACTGCCTCTGATGTGCGAAAGCAGAAATCTTGTCGTCTCTAGGCAGCCGTTCAGAGCAGATGGGGGAAGGACTGGTAGCTGGGTGGGGGTGGGGGGCTTGTCCCAGGGCTGGGGAGGGGGTGACACCTAAGTTGGAGCCTGTGAAGATGAATTTGTCCAGCCGTGGTTGCCAGGGCGGCCCAGAGGAGCCAGCTGGGCCTCAGGAGATGCTGAGGGTCCAGAAGGGAGGAAGGTTGCTGGGATAGGCCAGGCGGTGCTGGAGCCGCATGCTGAAGGGTGCCGTGATTGCAAGGACAGAGAGAGCGAGGAGGAGAAACTGCCATGGGCTGGTCTCCAAAGGCACTGAGCACCCAAAGGTGGGGACAGTCCCTTTCCAGATCAGGCCATGTAATCCTGTGTGGTAACAGGGACTGTACCCAGTCCCAGGTGAACAAGGGGTTAACCTCCGCTCAGCTGCCCCATCCCCTTGCACAGGGACAGGGCTACAAAAACAGCACTCCAGGACACAGAGGATCCTCTGGGCAGGCAGGAGGTTGCAATCGCCCTGGGCTGAGCTGAGCCCCCAGCAGGACGGGTGGCCTGTTATGTGTAGTGTGGTCGTGTCTGCTGGCCCCACTGAGGACTGGGGTGTCATTGTGCTGGGAGCTGTACATGTGCCCTGAACCGACAGCCCCATCGCCGGCTGAACTGGCCGGGCCATGGGCCTGTTGGCTGTAAGTCTCTCAGCCATTGTTTCTGGTCCCTTTGGGACTTTAACCAACCCCCGGCACTGAGCTCCCTTGTCGGCAGCATGTTCCTTTATGTCCCCTCCCTTCGGTGTCCCCCTCGGGAGTGTTTCTGAGATGCAGCTCTGAGCTCTCCCAGCCCTGGCAACAAGGCAGCTGGCTGAGAAAGCATCGCAGCTGCAGTTAACAAATCCTCTAACCCCTCCCCTGGGGATGTATCTCAGTATCATGATCCCCATTTTATGGATGGGGAAACTGAGGCAGGGGGCAGGGCAGGGATTTGCCCACACTCCCACAGTGTGTCAGGAACACAGGTGGGCTCAGAACCCCCCCTCACGTGTCCTAGTCTGGTGCTTCCTGCTGAGCTCTCGGTAAACTCTGTCTTCCCAATCTCTGGTGAAGTGTCCTTTGAGTAGCTTCTGCAGCCCCAGCAATTGGATCGGAGCCAAGGTCCAGCTAGTCCAAAGGATCCTGTCTCTGGCGAGAGCCAGCAGCAGCTGCTTCAGAGGAAGGTGTAAGAACAGTGCAGCAGCTGAGATGGGATAATCTGCTCCCTCTCCCTCCTGCCAGGTCTCAGACCTGACCTCTGTTAGTTACAGGTTGGCTTCGACCCTGGAGCAGGAGGGGTTCAATCCCTTCCAGATCTCTTTTTAAGCATTAACGGCAAGGCTTCGAAACAGCCAGCGTACGCCCGCTGGCCCTGCTCTGAAATGGAAGGCTGGTTCTCCAGAATCAGTGCTTTCCTTTTTTTAAACAAAGGCCTTCTCAAGCTGATCTGGCTGCAAAGAAACCCTCCAGACGGTGACCCGAACACAAGCCGTGCAGAGCTGAGTCTGGCAGATGCTGTCTCGGAGAGGTGTGAACTTTCCCACTCATCTCCGGCAGCTGATAACTCAGATGTCCAGTGACGATAATTGATATGGCAACACTGTTAACTATTTAATCACCTGTGTAAGGATGGAGCCGGAGGGTTACAGGGCAGCATGATTCGCTGAGTGACAGTGTCTCATTTGGGTAGTGTTGGTTAATTACTGCAGCTTGGCTTTTCCCCGCTCAGGGAGCTAGGCCCATGGAGCCCAGTGGTGCTGTGAGTCCATGACCGGATTTTGAAAATGGGGTCTCATTTTGGTGATACTGATGGGCAGAGCTGATTTTGGGAGCTGAGCTTGGAAAAGCTCCAGTCTGATCCTAGGTGCACTGTGATAACATTGGATGTTCCTGTTCTCCATAAAACCCTCTCCTTGAACTGTGCTAAGCTCTTGGCCTCAACAACTTCCTGTGGCCATGAGTTCCACTAGCTTATTACACTTTGTGTGAACATGTGTTTCCTCGTGTCCGTTTTGGATTTGCCACATTTCAATCCTTTGCTCTTGTGTTGTGAGGCAGGGAGAACAGCAGTTTCCCCTCTACCTCCCCCATACCAGGGGGCCAGCCAGACATGACACGCTCAAAGGCACCACCACTGATACTGCCTTAAGCATCGTGCTTGTTGGTTTCGCTAGGGCGGCTCCTCGCCTGCCGGATGCTCCAGTTGAGTCGCTGGGCAGCTGATCGTCCCAACTACTTAAGATTCCAGTGTCACCATGGGACTGGAATGTTCCAACCATAGAATCCAGGTGTCAGTAACGTGTCATCATCCCATCCAGGCCGGCTTTAGGATTTTGGGGACAGATTATCTCCCTTCCTTCCCTCCAACTCCCCCCTCCCCACACACACATCTGCTCATCCTCTTCCTCTAAACTCAGCCAGATCCTTGTGCTTTCCTCCTTGGACCAGGGGCTTCCCTTGGGATGCCTTCATTTCTTCTCTGGGCTCCCGCACCAAACCGGCACTGCTGTCTGTGCCGATATCTCACCAGCTCCATCGGGGCTGGCTGCCAGCCACGACTCCTGTGTGGCCATCCTGAGTGAGAGGCACTCCAGGGGCTGGGAGCTCTGCAAAGGGCAGCCAGCCCTGGAAAAACAGCTCGGTGCTGGGCTGGACTTGGTGGGATGCAACGGCCACGCTGTTTTATGTCCTGGCTAGCATGTACACGTGCTGCTGGGTGGGACATAAGAACCACTCAACTGTGTGTCGGATCACAAGCCCCTCATACTGCTGCAGCTGAAGGAGATCCTCCCTGGCCTAGGGGGACTGAGCCCCTTTAAGTGCAGAAGAGGTGCACCCTGGCTAAATCTGGTTAGAGATGGAATTGCAGCTGGGGTCAGGAGATAATGAGGCTTGCAAGCCAGGAAGGGGCTACTCAGACCAACCAGACACACCGGGAGCAGGAGGTGGGCTTCCGGCAAGGAGCTTAAAGGAAGAGCCCTGTGGGCAATCAGGAGGAATTGCCCACAGCAGGGAGGCAAGGGGAGTGCTGGACCAGGCAACCCGGTGAGCTCCCTGGATAAAGGGACAGAAGGTGAAGGACCTGGGACAAGGAGATCTGTTACCCAGACTATGGGGCCCGTGTCTCTGGAGTTGGGCATAGGAGAGCTAGCCCTGCATGGTGGCAGCGTGTGGGTACAGTGATGGCTGTGGAGTGCCGGGGCCCTTCTCCAGATTGCTTGTGGCCTTGGTCAAGACATCCAGATCAGGGCCTGCTTCGCCCGGCTCTCACTTATCTCCCAGTGCATGTCCCCCTGCTGAAGCACAGAGCCAGCAGGTGGGGAGCAGCCAGGTTTGCTCTGAGTCACACCCTTCCGGGCTGGCCGAGTTCTCACGGGGAGGGAGTTCCTGGTTCTCTGCCTGTTTACAGGAAAGAGCTGGTTTCACCACTGCCGAGTAGGCTCCCCCTCCCGACACACACCTCTCCCGTCCCAGGGAGAGCCGGCTTTGCCGCTGCTGGGGCCCCCAAGCCATCCTTCTCCTGTGACCCCAGAATCCTCTGCCCCCCTCCGTGTCCCAGAAGCCTTTGCACTCTGTCAGCCCCTACGCATCCCAGAGATGCTGCAGTCCATCAGAATGTGCTGATTGTTGTCCGTGCTAGCCAAGGGCCAGGCCACAGGGACCTAGGCTGGATCAGACCCAAGGCGCATGTAGTCTGGTCTCGTGTCTCTGGCGCCAGCTGCTTCAGAGGAAGGAGTGAGAAGCCACAGTCGCAGGATGTGGGATAAGCCACCCCTGCATAGCTTTCCCCTGTCCCTGATAGGTCAGCACTGACTCTCAGTGTCTGCAAGTGGGACGGCCTCATCCTTGGGTGGATTCGGTGTCTCCTGGGACCTCACCCGCGGAGCCCACCCTTAGCGATAGCCCACTCCCTCCTTCCCACACAGACACACCCCAGGCAGATGGGGCCCAGCAGAACTCAGTTAGGTAGGGGCTCAGAGGCCATGGTGGCGGGGCCCCATAAGAACCGAGAGACAGCAGATGGCTCCAGGGGGCCAGGGAGAGCAGGAGCATGCCTGGTGCACCCTGGCTAGGTCCGGTTAGAGATGGGGTTGCAGCTGGGGCCAGGAGCATGCCGGTGGTGGCTGGAGGCTGGCTTCGTGTCTGAAGTGCGCCCGCGGCCACGCCATGCGGTTAGAAGTGCGAATGGGACACCCTGCCGATGCCTTGCTAATTTCAAATGCAAGAGGCCACGGCTGCAAAAAGGCCGCATGCGAGGCAGGCCGAGCGCCAAGGCAGCCGGGCCACCAGAGAATTGCAGTGTGAAGCACTTCCAGGCCCCTCATCAGCCGGTCCCCTCCTCCCAGGCCCTCGTGGTGGGTGTGAGTTGACTCAGTTGGAGGCCAGCGCACGATCCCTCTGTCCTTCTCTGTTCTCTCACCCCTTTCTTCTTGCCACCCATCTCACTAGCCCTGCAGGGACCCCCAACCAGCAGCTACGAGCACAGAGCTAACAGCGTGACACACCCACACCTTGCCTGGCGTGTGGCTGCCAGTCCTCCATGTGTACATGCCAACCTTTCCCCTGCCACTGTGATGGAGCGATCTCGTCTAGCTGTACCCAGCAATTGTCGATCGTTAACGTCCTGGATTAAAGCCCTCCCCACCTCCAGCATGTACCCCATCTGCCCAGTGACTGCAGCTCAGAAGGCCCCCCCCCTCCCAACTAGCAGGGCTAGAACCATTTTTAAAGACAAGCTCAGGTCCCATGGGAATGGGGTGCCCCTTCTGCATGCCCAGTGGAGCACTGCCCACTGCTGGGTTAGAAGCAGGGACACTGGGTGTTCAGTAACCCAGGAATGAGTGGTACCGAGGTGCCAAACAGGGAGCATGGTACCAATCCCCACAGAACCCCACCCATGGCAGCTGGGGCAGTCTCGACCCAGTGAGGTCGCTGGTGAACAAGCTGTTTCCAGGGCAGGGATGGAGGGGCCAGCCATGAGTGCAATGGCCCGGTGTGAGCCAGGTGCTGGTTCTGGAGTTCGGCCTAGGAACTCTGCTGATCAGGGGGTGGGGGAGTTGGTCAATGAAGGGGGCGGAGCTCCGGAGAGGGGAACAGGGAATTGCCAGGCTGGATCAGAGCGGGGTCCCGCCAGCCCAGAACCCTGTCTCGAGCAGAGCCGGAGCTGGAGCTGGAGCCAGCTGCTTCACAGGAAGGTACAAGAAGCCCTGTTGGCAGTATACTACCATCAGAGAGCCTAGCAGTGCCCTGCGGGGGGCTGTGCCATAGGGGTGGCTGCTCCGTGGATCAGACGGGCAGCGCCCTGCGGGGGGGCTGTGCCGTAGGGGTGGCTGCTCCGTGGATCAGACGGGCAGTGCCCTGCGGGGGGGCTGTGTCGTAGGGGTGGCTGCTCCGTGGATCAGACGGGCAGCGCCCTGCGGGGTGGCTGTGTCGTAGGGGTGGCTGCTCCGTGGATCAGACGGGCAGCGCCCTGCGGGGGGGCTGTGTCGTAGGGGCTCTGCTCCGCGGATCAGACGGGCAGAGCCCTGCGGGGTGGCTGTGTCGTAGAGGCTCTGCTCCGCGGATCAGACGGGCAGTGCCCTGCGGGGTGGCTGTGTCGTAGGGGCCCTGCTCCGCGGATCAGACGGGCAGCGCCCTGCGGGGTGGCTGTGTCGTAGGGGCCCTGCTCCGCGGATCAGACGGGCAGTGCCCTGCGGGGGGGCTGTGTCGTAGGGGCTCTGCTCCGCGGATCAGACGGGCAGTGCCCTGCGGGGTGGCTGTGTCGTAGAGGCTCTGCTCCGCGGATCAGATGGGCAGTGCCCTGCGGGGTGGCTGTGTCGTAGGGGCCCTGCTCCGCGGATCAGACGGGCAGTGCCCTGCGGGGTGTCAGACGGGCAGTGCCCTGCGGGGTGGCTGTGTCGTAGGGGTGGCTGCTCCGTGGATCAGACGGGCAGCGCCCTGCGGGGGGGCTGTGCCGTAGGGGTGGCTGCTCCGTGGATCAGACGGGCAGCGCCCTGTGGGGGGCTGTGCCGTAGGGGTGGCTGCTCCGTGGATCAGACGGGCAGCGCCCTGTGGGGGGCTGTGCCGTAGGGGTGGCTGCTCCGTGGATCAGACGGGCAGCGCCCTGCGGGGTGGCTGTGTCGTATGGGTGGCTGCTCCGTGGATCAGACGGGCAGCGCCCTGCGGGGTGGCTGTGTCGTAGGGGTGGCTGCTCCGTGGATCAGACGGGCAGCGCCCTGCGGGGGGGGCTGTGTCGTAGGGGTGGCTGCTCCGCGGATCAGACGGGCAGTGCCCTGCGGGGTGGCTGTGTCGTAGGGGTGGCTGCTCCGTGGATCAGACGGGCAGCGCCCTGCGGGGTGGCTGTGTCGTAGGGGTGGCTGCTCCGTGGATCAGACGGGCAGTGCCCTGCGGGGTGGCTGTGTCGTAGGGGTGGCTGCTCCGTGGATCAGACGGGCAGCGCCCTGCGGGGTGGCTGTGTCGTAGGGGTGGCTGCTCCGTGGATCAGACGGGCAGCGCCCTGCGGGGTGGCTGTGTCGTAGGGGCCCTGCTCCGCGGATCAGACGGGCAGTGCCCTGCGGGGTAGCTGTGTCGTAGGGGCCCTGCTCCGCGGATCAGATGGGCAGCGCCCTGCGGGGTGGCTGTGTCGTAGGGGTGGCTGCTCCATGGATCAGATGGGCAGCGCCCTGCGGGGTGGCTGTGTCGTAGGGGCCCTGCTCCGCGGATCAGACGGGCAGTGCCCTGCGGGGTAGCTGTGTCGTAGGGGTGGCTGCTCCATGGATCAGATGGGCAGCGCCCTGCGGGGTGGCTGTGTCGTAGGGGCCCTGCTCCGCAGATCAGACGGGCAGTGCCCTGCGGGGTAGCTGTGCCGTAGGGGTGGCTGCTCCGTGGATCAGACGGGCAGTGCCCTGCGGGGGGGCTGTGTCGTAGGGGTGGCTGCTCCGTGGATCAGACGGGCAGCGCCCTGCGGGGTGGCTGTGTCGTATGGGTGGCTGCTCCGTGGATCAGACGGGCAGCGCCCTGCGGGGTGGCTGTGTCGTAGGGGTGGCTGCTCCGTGGATCAGACGGGCAGTGCCCTGCGGGGGGGCTGTGTCGTAGGGGCTCTGCTCCGCGGATCAGACGGGCAGTGCCCTGCGGGGTGCCTGTGTCGTAGGGGCCCTGCTCCGCGGATCAGACGGGCAGTGCCCTGCGGGGTGGCTGTGTCGTAGGGGTGGCTGCTCCGTGGATCAGACGGGCAGAGCCCTGCGGGGTGGCTGTGTCGTAGGGGGCCCTGCTCCATGGATCAGATGGGCAGCGCCCTGCGGGGTAGCTGTGTCGTAGGGGTGGCTGCTCCGTGGATCAGACGGGCAGAGCCCTGCGGGGTGGCTGTGTCGTAGGGGTGGCTGCTCCGTGGATCAGACGGGCAGTGCCCTGCGGGGTGGCTGTGTCGTAGGGGCCCTGCTCCGCGGATCAGACGGGCAGTGCCCTGCGGGGTAGCTGTGTCGTAGGGGTGGCTGCTCCGTGGATCAGACGGGCAGTGCCCTGCGGGGTAGCTGTGCCGTAGGGGCCCTGCTCCGCGGATCAGATGGGCAGCGCCCTGCGGGGTGGCTGTGTCGTAGGGGTGGCTGCTCCGTGGATCAGACGGGCAGTGCCCTGCGGGGTAGCTGTGCCGTAGGGGCCCTGCTCCGCGGATCAGACGGGCAGCGCCCTGCGGGGTGGCTGTGTCGTAGGGGTGGCTGCTCCATGGATCAGATGGGCAGCGCCCTGCGGGGTGGCTGTGTCGTAGGGGCCCTGCTCCGCGGATCAGACGGGCAGTGCCCTGCGGGGTGGCTGTGTCGTAGGGGTGGCTGCTCCGTGGATCAGACGGGCAGCGCCCTGCGGGGTGGCTGTGTCGTAGGGGTGGCTGCTCCGTGGATCAGACGGGCAGCGCCCTGCGGGGGGGCTGTGCCGTAGGGGTGGCTGCTCCGTGGATCAGACGGGCAGCGCCCTGCGGGGGGGCTGTGCCGTAGGGGTGGCTGCTCCGTGGATCAGACGGGCAGCGCCCTGCGGGGTAGCTGTGTCGTAGGGGTGGCTGCTCCATGGATCAGATGGGCAGCGCCCTGCGGGGTGGCTGTGTCGTAGGGGCCCTGCTCCGCAGATCAGACGGGCAGTGCCCTGCGGGGTAGCTGTGCCGTAGGGGTGGCTGCTCCGTGGATCAGACGGGCAGTGCCCTGCGGGGGGGCTGTGTCGTAGGGGTGGCTGCTCCGTGGATCAGACGGGCAGCGCCCTGCGGGGTGGCTGTGTCGTATGGGTGGCTGCTCCGTGGATCAGACGGGCAGCGCCCTGCGGGGTGGCTGTGTCGTAGGGGTGGCTGCTCCGTGGATCAGACGGGCAGTGCCCTGCGGGGGGGCTGTGTCGTAGGGGCTCTGCTCCGCGGATCAGACGGGCAGTGCCCTGCGGGGTGCCTGTGTCGTAGGGGCCCTGCTCCGCGGATCAGACGGGCAGTGCCCTGCGGGGTGGCTGTGTCGTAGGGGTGGCTGCTCCGTGGATCAGACGGGCAGAGCCCTGCGGGGTGGCTGTGTCGTAGGGGGCCCTGCTCCATGGATCAGATGGGCAGCGCCCTGCGGGGTAGCTGTGTCGTAGGGGTGGCTGCTCCGTGGATCAGACGGGCAGAGCCCTGCGGGGTGGCTGTGTCGTAGGGGTGGCTGCTCCGTGGATCAGACGGGCAGTGCCCTGCGGGGTGGCTGTGTCGTAGGGGCCCTGCTCCGCGGATCAGACGGGCAGTGCCCTGCGGGGTAGCTGTGTCGTAGGGGTGGCTGCTCCGTGGATCAGACGGGCAGTGCCCTGCGGGGTAGCTGTGCCGTAGGGGCCCTGCTCCGCGGATCAGATGGGCAGCGCCCTGCGGGGTGGCTGTGTCGTAGGGGTGGCTGCTCCGTGGATCAGACGGGCAGTGCCCTGCGGGGTAGCTGTGCCGTAGGGGCCCTGCTCCGCGGATCAGACGGGCAGCGCCCTGCGGGGTGGCTGTGTCGTAGGGGTGGCTGCTCCATGGATCAGATGGGCAGCGCCCTGCGGGGTGGCTGTGTCGTAGGGGCCCTGCTCCGCGGATCAGACGGGCAGTGCCCTGCGGGGTGGCTGTGTCGTAGGGGTGGCTGCTCCGTGGATCAGACGGGCAGCGCCCTGCGGGGTGGCTGTGTCGTAGGGGTGGCTGCTCCGTGGATCAGACGGGCAGCGCCCTGCGGGGGGGCTGTGCCGTAGGGGTGGCTGCTCCGTGGATCAGACGGGCAGCGCCCTGCGGGGGGGCTGTGCCGTAGGGGTGGCTGCTCCGTGGATCAGACGGGCAGTGCCCTGCGGGGTGGCTGTGTCGTAGGGGGCCCTGCTCCATGGATCAGATGGGCAGCGCCCTGCGGGGTGGCTGTGTCGTAGGGGTGGCTGCTCCGTGGATCAGACGGGCAGTGCCCTGCGGGGGGGCTGTGCCGTAGGGGTGGCTGCTCCGTGGATCAGACGGGCAGTGCCCTGCGGGGTGGCTGTGTCGTATGGGTGGCTGCTCCGTGGATCAGACGGGCAGCGCCCTGCGGGGTGGCTGTGTCGTAGGGGTGGCTGCTCCGTGGATCAGACGGGCAGCGCCCTGCGGGGGGGGCTGTGTCGTAGGGGTGGCTGCTCCGCGGATCAGACGGGCAGCGCCCTGCGGGGTGGCTGTGTCGTAGGGGTGGCTGCTCCGTGGATCAGACGGGCAGCGCCCTGCGGGGTGGCTGTGTCGTAGGGGTGGCTGCTCCGTGGATCAGACGGGCAGCGCCCTGCGGGGTGGCTGTGTCGTAGGGGTGGCTGCTCCGTGGATCAGACGGGCAGAGCCCTGCGGGGTGGCTGTGTCGTAGGGGTGGCTGCTCCGTGGATCAGACGGGCAGTGCCCTGCGGGGTGGCTGTGTCGTAGGGGCCCTGCTCCGTGGATCAGACGGGCAGTGCCCTGCGGGGTAGCTGTGTCGTAGGGGTGGCTGCTCCGTGGATCAGACGGGCAGTGCCCTGCGGGGTAGCTGTGCCGTAGGGGCCCTGCTCCGCGGATCAGACGGGCAGTGCCCTGCGGGGTGGCTGTGCCGTAGGGGCCCTGCTCCGCGGATCAGACGGGCAGCGCCCTGTGGGGTGGCTGTGTCGTAGGGGTGGCTGCTCCGTGGATCAGACGGGCAGTGCCCTGCGGGGTAGCTGTGTCATAGGGGCCCTGCTCCGCGGATCAGACGGGCAGTGCCCTGCGGGGTAGCTGTGTCGTAGGGGTGGCTGCTCCATGGATCAGATGGGCAGCGCCCTGCGGGGTGGCTGTGTCGTAGGGGCCCTGCTCCGCAGATCAGACGGGCAGTGCCCTGCGGGGTAGCTGTGCCGTAGGGGTGGCTGCTCCGTGGATCAGACGGGCAGCGCCCTGCGGGGTGGCTGTGTCGTAGAGGCCCTGCTCCGTGGATCAGACGGGCAGTGCCCTGCGGGGTGGCTGTGTCGTAGGGGCCCTGCTCCGCAGATCAGACGGGCAGTGCCCTGCGGGGTAGCTGTGCCGTAGGGGTGGCTGCTCCGTGGATCAGACGGGCAGCGCCCTGCGGGGTGGCTGTGTCGTAGAGGCCCTGCTCCGTGGATCAGACGGGCAGTGCCCTGCGGGGTGGCTGTGTCGTAGGGGCCCTGCTCCGCAGATCAGACGGGCAGTGCCCTGCGGGGTAGCTGTGCCGTAGGGGTGGCTGCTCCGTGGATCAGACGGGCAGCGCCCTGCGGGGTGGCTGTGTCGTAGAGGCCCTGCTCCGTGGATCAGACGGGCAGTGCCCTGCGGGGTGGCTGTGTCGTAGGGGCCCTGCTCCGTGGATCAGACGGGCAGTGCCCTGCGGGGTGTTTGTGTCGTAGGGGTGGCTGCTCCATGGATCAGACGGGCAGTGCCCTGCGGGGTGACTGTGCCCTAGGGGTCCTGCTCCATAGTCTGGCAGGCAGTGCCGCTCCGTGGGGGTATGAACTGTTGGAAGGCAAAGCTCCAGGGACAGTCCTTGTTCGGGGGCGATGCGTGAGGCCGTGTTGCTGGGGCGTTTCCATTGTAGCCTGAGCGGGTTTGGTCCCTGCAGGTTCGAGATGGGGCGAATTTACACCTACATCGGTGAGGTGGTGGTCTCCATGAACCCCTACAAGCAGACGCAGCTCTACGGGAAGGACGTGATCGAGCAGTACCAGGGCCGGGAGCTGTACGAGCGGCCGCCGCACCTCTATGCCGTGGCCGACGCCGCCTACAAGGCCATGAAACGCCGAGCCAAAGACACCTGCATCGTCATCTCAGGTTGGAGTGGGCAGTGGCAGCCAGAACCCCTCTGTCTGTCTGTCTGTCTGTCAGTCCCACACACGCACTCACGTAGAAGGGGAAGAGGAGCATGTACCCCAGCTCCTCCTGTGATTTTTGTCAGCGCCACCCCATGGAGCATCACTCCGACATGCTGGGCTCCCACCCAGCTCTGCCGAGGCACCTCCGTCCCGGTCCACAGCCCCCTGCTGCCCCTGTCCTGGTGTGATTTGATGCCCATTCTGCAGCAGCCCCAGCTAGACCAGCCCTTGACCCCACGTGCTCCTGTAATTCTAGTCTTGGGTCCCTCCTGAGCTGGAACCCCCAAGTAGCTGGAGTCATCTGGGGCTTCAGGCTGTGAACAAACGTCCCCTTGGGATCGGGCTGGCAGCACTGCACCCGCTCCTCCTTGCCCACAGGGCACCTTAGAAGCCAGCAGTGCAGAGATGGCATTGCCCACCCTCCTCCCCCAGGCGTCACCTTGCTCCCACCCTGCCTGCTCAGCCGGGGGCCAGAGCCTTTCCCTGCGAGATCAGCGGTTCAATTATGGCCATGCCTGGCCATCCGAGAGCTGAGTTCAGCAGCCTCAGGGCAGTTCCTAATGTCCACAATATTGACAGCCCATCACCAGCAAATCTGCATGAGAACAAGGACTGAACCGGCCCGGTGGACAGGGCCCTGCCAGGCCAGGGCTGGCCACAAGGGACGGCTGGTAGAGGCTTGTCCTCCTGCAGGCTGTGCTGGTACCGAAGGCTCTGTGCTACAGCCCTGAGCTCACCAGCCGCCGGGGTCATAACCCCCCTACCACCACCACCAACATGGTGCCTGGGAGCTAACAAGTGGCCTCTGACCTCCTGGACGTGTGCCAGGGGAGGTGGGCAGTAACCTAGGGCAGCAAAGCCTCGCCCGTCCTGCTGTCCTCTTCCCATCCTGTCTGTTTGTCTTGCAGGGGAGAGTGGTGCTGGGAAGACGGAAGCCAGTAAATACATCATGCAGTACATTGCGGCCATCACTAACCCCAGCCAGAGGGAAGAGGTGGAGAGGTGAGAGGTCACAGCAGCATCCTGGCACAGTTGGGAGGCTGTGGCCAGTGCACTGGGCTGGGACTCAGGAGACCTGGGTTCTGTTCCCAGCTCTGCCCATGACCTATTGGGTGATCTTGGTCAAGTCCCTTCCTCCCTGTGAACAGCTGCCACCACCCTCAGGAGGTGGCAAGTGCTGCGGATTGTCCCTGGGTGCAAATAGGAGCGGGGGGGCTCATTCATTGCAAGCCAATCCCGATTCTGGGGGGTAACGCAGCCTGGCCCCCTGTGACGTTCCCTTCATTGCTTCCCGCCTGGCCCAGGGTGAAGAACGTGCTGCTCAAGTCCAACTGCGTCCTGGAGGCCTTCGGTAATGCCAAGACCAACCGCAACGACAACTCCAGCCGCTTCGGCAAATACATGGACATCAACTTCGACTTCAAGGGGGACCCCACCGGTGGCCATATCAACAACTACCTCCTGGAGAAGGTACGGCCCTGGGCCTGCCTCTGGGGCTGCGGTGGGGAAGGGAAGCAGGGGGACGGGTAATGTACACTCCCGGGTGAAGAGGATGGTGGTGGGCACCACGGGCCCAGTGCTCAGAGCAGTACCCCTGCGGCACGGCATCTGGCTGGTTCGCATGCGGGTCAGGTTGCGGGGTCTGGGTGGAAGAGGCTGAGAAGTCGTGGCTATGGAAAGCTCAGGCTTTGCCATAATTCACCCTGCCATGCCTCCAGATGGGGTATGAGCCTCGAGCCCCCTCCTCCCTCGCTAGAGAGGCACCGTCACCCTGGGCTGGAAGAGCCCCTCTCTGGCAGCCCCTTTCCTTTTAACCCGGGCTGTGGTAAGGGGAGGAAGGACTCCGTTCCTCCTTAAATGAAGCACCATTTGCTCAGTGTCCTTCATCGATCCCAGGGCCAGAAGGGACCATCATGATCATCTGGTCTGACTTCCTGTCTAGCCCAGGCCAGAGACTGCCCCACAATCATTCCTAGAGCAGATGGTTTAGAAAGACCTCCATTCTTGGTTGAAAGATTGTTGGTGATGGAGACTCCACCCCGGCCTTTGGTAGATTGTTCCAATAGCTAATTACTCTCACCGTCCAAAACTGATACCTTCTTCCCAATCTGACTGTGTCTAGCTTCAACTTCCAGCCATCCGATGGCGTGAGACCTTTGCCTGCTAGACTGCAGAGCCCATTGCTAAATACCTGTTCCCCATGCTGGGACTTAGTAGCTGGGATCAAATTACCCCTTCCCCCCCTGGTGGGGGACAGAAACATTGCAGGGTTGAGAGGCCCAGTGGGCTGTGCCCGGGGCAGGTCCATGCCTGGGGAGCAGGCGCAGAAAGTGGCCTTCCAGAAGTGCCTTCTGGGGAGATAATTGGATGTTTTCCAAGCAGATCAGCCCTCTTCTAGCTGCGCTGGAAAGTACCTAGCAGGCAGGGCCAGGCCTCAGGAACATGGGGACCCTCCCTAGATTCCTCAGCACATCTTCCTGAGCAAGCAACTCCTCTGTCATTTGTTTGTATTTGAAGGAGAGCAGGGACCTTGGTACTCCACAGCTCCACCCTGGGGGGCGTTAGCTGGGCTTTCCTCTGGACTGGCTGAGAGCTCCCGCCTGGCCTGAGTCGGCTCTGATAAACCCTAGAAATCGCGGTGTGCTAGCGTGGTCCCTGTGCCCTCCCGTCACAGGGCGGCCTGCCCCTTTCCGGGCAGGGCAGCCCTGTTCGGTTATCAGACCCGGCTGGAAAGGGCTCTGACGTTTCAGCCAAAGGGCTGAGAGATCTCAGATGGAGGAGGCTGCCGGAAGGGAGTCTAGCTCCTGTGACTGGCCCCGGAGCAAGGGAAGAGATGGCAGGGGAAAGGCATCTGGGGCCTGCAGCCTGCTGTGGTCAGGAGGAGTGGCCTTTGGGCCTTGCATCATCCAGGCGTGGTTCCAGTCCTTGCTGGGCTGGGAGACAGCCCAGTGGCCATCACCTCTAAGCATCCAATGGCCTGGAGGTCGTGCGGCCATCCTAGGGGATCTCACGCTAGAGATAGTGTCGTCTAGTGGTGTGGGCTGGGGGTCAGGAGACAGGCCCTGGCACTGGGGTGCTGTGGTACCCTATCATGTCCGGGCCTCACTCCCCCCTCTGGAGAGAAGGACACTGACCCGCCTTTGTCACGTGCTTTGAGATCCCCCCAGGAAATGCGCTCCCCGAGTGCGAAGTATCCTAGACCCCGTGCATTCCGAAGGGCAACAAGCCCTTCTAGTGAGCTCTCCTGGAGCTGGCTCACGAGTCTCCTGTTTGGTTCTTCTGCCCCTCTCAGTGACAGGCTCAGTTCTGGTCCACTGCCTCCCAGGCCTGCCCTTAGTCTCTGACATTCCCAGGATGCCTTTCATCCCAAAGCACTGCACACACAGAAATCGTCTCACCCCTCACTGGGATGCAGCCACCTCTGGGGGCAATGCAGCAGCTGTTTACTAGTGTACCCCCCAGCTTAGGGCAGGAAGGGAAGACGGCCATTGGATCCATGCTGCAGGGAGAGTTGAGGCGGACAGGCTGTAGCAACTTACCGGCATTTAGCCAGGACACTGGAGTTAACGCCTCTGCTCTCTTGAAAAAGAGGACCAGCTCTTGAACAGTCCCCGGTGGCCAGGACCTCAGCAGGGCCTCCCACCCAGAAGACCAGGATGGCTGCTACATTGCTGCATGAACCTCAAAGGGCTGGTTTCATCCTGCAGCAAAATAAGGGGGCTAGGTGGGAAGCTCAGGGCAGACAATGGCCGTCCTGCCGGAGAGGCTCCCTGAGGCATAGGGAGTGACCGACCCTGTTCCAGCTGCCAGTGCTCTGGGTGTGGAGTTTCCTTTACCAGGGACTGGTGTGTCCTTTGAGACAAGGGGATTTCTCTGGTCTCACCAGCCCATTGTCTCTGATTGGAGCAAATCTGGCAGCTGGCGGTGACTCTTTAGCAACCGGGGCTGAGCTGTGTGTGCCAGCATGGGATCCACAGTGATGGTGCGTGGCAAGGACCGGCCTGGGGCTGCGAGACACGGCCCCCGCAGGCACTGACTTCCTCTGGGCTTTCCCTTGCAGTCTCGCATCCTCCACCAGCAGCCAGGCGAGAGGAACTTCCACTCCTTCTACCAGGTGAACCGGGGGGGGAATCCTGGGGCAACGGTGCAGTCCGTGGTGCGGGGGGATCCCCGGGAGGCTGCAGGGTTTGGCTCCCTAGGGGAAGGGGAGGGGATAAGGAGGTGACTAAATAAAGATGACTGATGGATGGGAAGTGCGCTCATCAGTAGAACAGGGAAATGCCCCCCAGAACCCACCCAGGTCTCTCTAGTGGGGCCCGATGCCAGTCTGGTTTCAGCCAGGGCCTCTAGGCTTCCCGCCCCCAGCAGTAAGCTTGGGCGCAAGCTGCAGGAATGTCAGGATGCCCTGGCAGAGCTGGCCGGGTGTGCTGCAGGTGCCAAGGCAGAAGGGAGCGGCTGGAGGTGGTGCCCAGGCAGAGCCAGCCTGCGATGAGTTCATTGGCAGCAGCCCAGCCAGCCGCAGTAAAGAGAGGGAGGGAGAACAAGGGGGAAGTGGGGAAGATTCATGGGCTCCCACCCCACCAGCCACAGGGGCACATCCTGTGGGTTTCCTGCCGACTGTGCCCAGGCAGGAAGCTTTGCTCCCAGGTCAGCCCCAGTCCTATGCGCTCAGGCCCCCGGCTGCTGCCCGGCTGGGGGCAGAGGAGGATCCCGCTTGCCTGGGGAATTGGGTGCTGCAGAGGCCTCAGTGCAGAACGGGGCTGTGCTGGGTTAAGGGACTTGCCGGCGATGCCCCGGCGGCTTCCGCTGCCACTGCGTGTCCCTTATTTATAGCGCGCCGGGCCCCAGGCGGGTAACCGCAGGCCGGTGACTCAGAGGAGCTAGGGAAGTGAGTGCCGTCACCTTGCTGAGCCACACTCTCTGTGGCACGCTGCAGCCGCCCGCCTCCTTTGGCTCTCGCTCAGCCCCGGCCCAGTAGGGAGCACGTTAGTCGGCCGCCCTGAGGATGGGGCCCAGCCGTTCCTGGCTCCCCCGCACAGGTTGGGCTGGGAGGGCAGAGCTGAGGCTGCTAGGTAGGGTGACCAGACAGCAAGTGTGAAAAATCAGGACAGGGTGGGTGGTAACAGGCTCCTGTAAAAGAAAAAGCCCCAAATATCGGGACTGTCCCTATGAAATCGGGACATCTGGTCACCCGACAGCTAAGCCAGTTTCCTCCCACCTTCAGCACCACAGTCCTGCTCCTCCTCCTCGCCAGCCAACACCTCACTACCCTGACCCCCCGTCCTTTCGCTGGGTCTCAGCTCCCTGCCTCCTCTCCTGCTGCCCCTTCCCTGGGAACACCAACTTGCCCGGGCTCTGCTGGGCGAGCTCCCTTGCCTTCAGAGGCCAGCCAGAGCCCAGCTGCCAGGCAGCAAGTGCCAGGTCTTCGCTGTTCCCCAGAGCTTGGGGGCGCAATGTCACATGCCCCAGGTACAAGGGGGTCTCATCCCTGTCTCTCCCCCTCAGCTGCTTCTCGGGACCTCGGACGCTCAGCTGGCCTCCCTCCATCTCTGCAGAGACCCTGCAGCCTACCGCTTCACCAGCGAGGGCGCCAGCAACAACGTGAGTCCCGGTTCCACGCCCGGGGGGACCACGCCAGGCTCCTCAGGGTTCCCTGGGTGACTGGTGATTGGGGGCACCCACCCAGAGACCCGGGCCCGATTTGTGGAAAGTGCTGAGCCCCCACCCTGAGAATCAGGCCCTTCTACGGGTCTCAAGTTGGGGCCCCCCAAATCACTGGTCCCTTGGAAACCTGGACCCAGGGATCTTCCTGTGCCTGAGCATTGGGATGGGGAAGGCAGGGGCTGGGTGGGCGGCTCGCCATGGGGAACGGGAACGGGCGGAGCCGGCTGTCAGTGCAGCAAAGCCCTGGCTTCCCGACAGGCGCCTCACGGCTGGGCGATCGGATCAGTGGGCTTCCCTTGGCCCGGGCAGGGTGCAGCTTCGACACTCTGCAGGGAGGGAGCTGCTGGGGTGCTCCGGGACCAAACGTATCCCTGGGGTAACCAGGCACAAATCCCGTTGACTTCAGTGGGAGCTGCAGCCACCTGCTGTCTAATGCACCCACACGGTTTCCACCAGGGCTCCCATGAGGCTGAAGTCCCATTCCCCATGGGGGGCTAATCATGGTTCCTGTGAAGGGGCCTGTGAGCGTCCCCGGGTTCGTGTGCATCCAGCACTATGAAGGGAGAAAGCCCTGTCTTAAGTGCTAAGCACAGTTCTTGCAGCCCCTGCCTTGAATGTGGGCCATGCCCCTCGCTGGGCGCCTCTCTGCGTCCTGTTCCCCCATCGCACAGAGGAGCCACAGGGCAGGCGGGCAGGAAGGACTTGGAGAAATCCAGCTGGACATGGCTTCTGCTGCACACAGCTCAGAGGGGGCCCCGGGTGCCAGGCAGAGGGCCACCGAGCCTTTCACCTCCAGGCCAGACACTGCAGTGATGGGCGCTAGGTAGATCATCAGTTCCACTCTCACCTCCTGGCTGCCTGGTGGCCACTGTGAAATGAGTTTGCTGGCTCTCAGCCCAGTTCTCAGTGGATCCAGGGGCTCTGTACCCATGGGCACTAGCTGCTGGCAAGGACTGAGTGGGCCAAGACGCCTGAGCGATCCCCTTGCTGGTAGAGATGGTCTCTCTGGGGCAGGGGCAGACCCCGGGGAGGGGCTGTGGGTGCAGGATGCTCGCCCTGCAGCTCCCCAGGCCCAGTGTGAACTGTGGCCAGATGGAGGACTCCAGGGCCATGCGGCTGGCACCTTCCCCAGGGCTGGAAACCGTCGGCTCATCTCTCTCTGCTGCTCTTCCCCCCCCCCCCCCCCCGGCTTCTTCCAGCTGCTGGCCAGTGATCAGTCCAACTTCAAGGCAGTGGCAGACGCCATGAAGGTGATCGGCTTCAGCCCGGAGGAGATTGACTCGGTCTACAAGATCCTGGCTACTATTTTACACCTGGTAAGTGATGGCCTGGTCGGCGGATACATCCCTTCCCCTGTGCCGTGTCCGGCCCGGCCAGCACAGATAGTGGTGGGGTCAATTTGGGGTAGGGTGCTGGTGGGGCCCATAGCAGAGATGAGGGGTGGGGTCAGTTTGGGGCTGGTGCTGGCGGGGCCCATAGCAGAGATGGGGGTGGAGTTCTGGTTCAGCCTGTGACAGAGATAGGGGTGGGGTCTGTTTGGGGTGGGTGCTGGTGGGGCCCATGGCAGAGATGGGAGGGTGGAGTTCTGGTTTTGCCCGTGGCAGAGATGGGGGCGGGGTCAGTTTGGGGCAGGTGCTGGTTGGACCTGTGGCAGAGATGGGGGTGGAGTTCTGGTTCGGCCCGTGGCAGAGATGGGGGCGGGGTCAGTTTGGGGTACACACACCCATTTCTAGGGCTCAGTTCCCACAACCCTGCCCAGCGTTGGAGTGGGGAGGAATTTCTTCAAGTTGCTCCGAAGTTGTGGGCAGAAATCTGGAGGGGATCCTCCCAGAGCATTGCCCCTTGGAGCCCCCCCACCCTGGCTGCCCAGCCAAACACATGCCAGGCTGGTTGGCAGAGGGCTCAAGGAAAATGCACTTCATCAAGCTGAGCTGGGCTCCACCGACCTTTCCGGGCGCACTGCGGGAATGCCCTGGCCAGCCACCCTACCCCGGCAGCAGATCGGGGCTGAGCACCTGACAGCCCAGGAAGCCAGCGACTCTTCCCTGGGAGGCGGGTGGGTTGGGATTGAGTCTGGATCCGGGTCTTGCAGGACCCTGGGAGCAGAGCTTGTGGGTGGTTGGCAGGCCGTTAGCCTTCACGAGGGCACTTAGCAGCGCTCTGGAATGGGCCCCGCCCATGGCTCCAGCTGCCAACCTGACTGCACGCAGACACGGGCCCGCAGACGTATGATGCCACATGTCCCCCCGAGGAACTGCCCCTGCCCCGCCTCTTCCCCGAGGCCCCTCCCCCTTTCGTCCTCTCCCTGTCACTCGCTGCTCTCCCCCTCCTTCCCGCCCCGCACCTGGGTCAGGAAGGACCCTCCTGCAGAGTTGGGATTGGGAGCTGCAGCCCCTGACGCAGGTAGGAGGCAGCCCCAGCTGAGTAGGGGATGGCTGGTGATGACCTGGCACCTCCCCCACCCGCTGTAACCAGACATTGGGTGTCCGGTCCATAGATCTGACCGGATGCTGTCAGGTCTCCTTTTCGACCGGACTTTCTGGTCAAAAACCTGACACCTGGTCACCCTAGCCTCGGGCAGTGCAGTGACCTGACCCGCCTTAAAAGTGGCCACTCATAGGACCAAGTCCTGGCAATGGGGCCTTCACTCTCAGTCTGCAGAGCCAGGCCCCGTGCACCTCCATGTGGCCCCGTGCACCCTTCTAGCCTGTGACTGCGTCCGGGCAGGCTGGTGCCGGCTGACCCTGGGCAGGGAAATTGAGCTGACTTGCAGCAAGGGGTGAAGTTTGTGCCACTTCTGACATGACACAGGGCGAGCTCGTCACCTGCCTGCCCTACAACACGCTGGGTCCACTCCTGTGGCTGCCCCTCTGTTGGCCCTGAGCCTGGTACCCAGGCACCGGTCACACCTGTACTGGTCGGTGTGAACCACCCTCGTGGTTAACCCTCGGGATGGACAACACGAGGCATAAGGGAGCGGAGAATCGGGCCCTGCGTTTCTAGGATCAGGTCTGAGCATGTTTGTCTGACGTCTGTCCATTGTGTGTCCTCGTGCGGGGTGTGTGCATTAGCGTCTCTGCACACGGTGTGTTTTCTATGCCCACTCAGGACCGTTCGCAAGGCTTAGAGCAGATATGTACATAACAGGTTGTTACAAAGAGGAGGGAGAAGAATTGTTCTTCTTAACCTCTGAGGAGAGGACAAGCAACAATAGGCTTAAACTGCAGCAAGGGAAGTTTAGGTTGCACATTAGGAAAAACTTCCTACCTGTCAGGGTGGTTAAACACTGGAATAAATTGCCCAGGGAGGTTGTGGAATCTCCATCATGAGGGATTTTTAAGAGCAGGTTAGACAAACACCTGTCAGGAATGGTCTAGATAATACTTAGTCCTGCTACAAGCGCAAGGCACTGGACTAGATGACCTCTCAAGGTCCCTTCCAGTTCTATGATTCAATGATTCTATGTCCCAGTGTCCATGGGGCACCGGTGGCTTCCCCCAGCTCAGGCCCGTGCAGTGGGAAGCCAGTGCCCTCTCCCTGCTGATTGCGTCTCTCTCTCGCTGGATTTCCAGGGCAACGTGAGCTTCGTCGCCGAGGGAGATGCCGTGGAGATAGAGAACAGGGAGCTGGTCTCCCAGCTGGCGGAGCTGACCTCCACCCGGCCGGAGAGCCTGCTGAGAACCCTGCTGTACCGTGCAGTGGCCACGGGCGGCGGGGAGGTCATCGAGAAGGGTCACAGCGCCAAGGAAGCCAACTATGCCAGGGACGCCTGCGCCAAGGTAAAGGGGTAGAGGACCTGGGAGCTGGGCCCTGCCGAGCCCCCATGCTGAGCCGCTGCAGGAACCATCCTTTAGCAGGGCAGTGCCCCTTTGTGACCTCCAGCTCGCCCCCAGCTACATATTGGATTCTCTCTCTCTCCAGGCCAGGCAGCTGTGGGGCAGGCTTCACCCTGTGCTGTGACGGTCACCCTGCCCACAAGAGACTGGGCATCTCTGGCTGCTCTGCCCTGGGCCTGTGGCACCCCGGCTAGTTTGCCATCCCGTGCTGATGGGGACTATGGATGCGTTAAATTAGGTCACTAAACTGGCAGCAGCCAGCCCCGCAGCCTGGAGTGGGGCTGTTCTGACGTGCCCCACATCCGTCCCCATCCAAGGCACCCACGCTGCCGTGTCAGGGAGCCTGGGAGGAAGAGTATGGATAGAAACAGGCCAGGGTCACAGGCCAGGAGCTGCTCAAAGCCCTTCCTGGGGTCAGCCGCTCCAGACAGCTCCATGGCTGCAGCCATGTGGACGTGGCTGGTTATACCACACTGGGGCACCAGTGGGGATCAAACCCAGAGCCTTCAGCTGCAAAAACCCCGCAGCCCCTGTGCTAAAGGTGCACCCCATCCTGCAGTAGGGTTAAGGCTTAGATCCACAGCAGCCACTAGGTGGCAGTAGAGTTGCACAGCCATGACATTTCATCCAGCAGGGGGCAGTAGTGAAACCTGCACATCAGCCTGCCCCACATGTCCCAGTGCCAACCACTTGTCCCCGCCCCCGGAGGGCGTGGCTTAAGCACACCTGCTTCTGAAAGGTACAATGCCCCACACCTGGTGGAAAGAGTTTCACCCTTACCAGTCCCTGGGACTAGCTGCCAGGGGGAACCTTCCGCTTCATGGCGTCTCCCCCTGCCCCTCCCCCAGGCCATCTACGAGCGGCTTTTCTGCTGGATCGTGGGGCGCATCAACACCGTCATCGAGGTGAAGAACTACGACGCCCGGCTCCACGGCAAGAACACCGTCATCGCTGTGCTGGACATCTACGGCTTCGAGATCTTCAAAAGCAACAGGTAGAGCCCAGCCAGCCACCTCGGGCAATGCAGCCAGCCCAGCCGGAGGCCTGCCCAGCAGGACCCAGACCTACCCACCGCCTCCTCTCCCAGCATGCACCAGGGCTGGGGTCACGCCTGGGGCTGATTTGCTGTGGCTCAACCCTGGAACGGTGGGGAAGGGGGAGGAGGGCAGGTTGCCAGGGCCAGTGGCTCCAGGTAGCACGCAGCTGTTGATGTGCAGAGGGCCTTGGGGACACGCGTGGAGGAGAGGGAGAGCGAGGGCTGGTCGCTGGCCGCAGGGGTTCAGGCCAAGGGACCAATCCGCTGGGCTGGATGGTGGCTCCGTCTGCCTGCTGCTCCCAGGCCCGGTTCAGGGGAGAGCCGCGGACTGTGCACTCCACTGACAGCTTGATCACAGGCTTGGCCCCCTCTCCTTCCCCCCAATGCAAGGCCATATCGGGCTGGGTCACTAGATGGCAGGTGCCGGTGGGTCAGGGGCTGTGCTGATCTGAGTGGGTGGGGCTGGGGGCTGCTGTGCCTCCTGGGGGGGGGGCTAAAGCAGAGGTGCTGCCCACCCAGGGCCCGGGGCACTCCTGGTGAGAGCTGAGGTGTTCACACGGACCCAGTTTCAGCCGGGGTCACGATGTAGCCTCCAGACGTTTCCTGCGCGTTTTGATTTGCTGTGGCTGCTTCTTCACTGCTCCCCTAAACTCCTGCGATGCGTTTCTGTGTGCTGGGCAGCAGCTGCTGCATTCCAGCCCAGAGGCGGCTGCATTGCAGTGACTCTTCACATGTCACGGCATGCAACGTGCTTTGTTCGGAAGGTGCAGCACGGGGGGTTAGCGTGGAGTGGATCCTTCAGCCCAGCCCCCATGAACTGAATCCTTCCTTGGCTCTGGGCATGGGGTAGCCAACACATCCAGCCAGCCCTGGCCTGGGAGCCCAGTGTGTTCTCCAGAGTGCGAGGTGGGGTGCTGCGTACAGTAGGGTGGAGGGATGGGGAAGGGGGTATGGAGTGAGGGGTACAGACCGTGAGACTTGTGCACTTTGCTGGTTTGCAGCTTCGAGCAGTTTTGCATCAATTACTGTAATGAGAAGCTGCAGCAGCTGTTCATCGAGCTGATCCTGAGGCAGGAGCAGGAGGAGTATCAGCGGGAAGGCATTGAGTGGCAGCATGTGAGTGCAGAGCCCCATGGGGGGGTGGCACCTGCTCAGGGGGCAGCGTGGGGGTGCCAGTGTCCCATTGGGGTGGGAGTTCCCCACCCAGAGGGCAGCGTGGAGGCGGAAGCACCCCACGTGACGGGGAAGGGCGAGGGGTCCCTGCCCAGAGGGCAGCGTGGGGGCGGAAGCACCCCACGTGACGGGGAAGGGCGAGGGGTCCCGGTCCAGAGGGCAGCGTGGGGGCGGAAGCACCCCACGTGACGGGGAAGGGCGAGGGGTCCCGGTCCAGAGGGCAGCGTGGGGGCGGAAGCACCCCACGTGACGGGGAAGGGCGAGGGGTCCCGGTCCAGAGGGCAGCGTGGGGGCGGAAGCACCCCACGTGACGGGGAAGGGCGAGGGGTGTGGGGCCAGAAGCACCCCACGTGACGGGGAAGGGCGAGGGGTCCCGGTCCAGAGGGCAGCGTGGGGGCGGAAGCCCCCCACGTGACGGGGAAGGGCGAGGGGTCCCTGCCCAGAGGGCAGCGTGGGGGCAGAAGCACCCCACGTGACGGGGAAGGGCGAGGGGTCCCGGCCCAGAGGGCAGCGTGGGGGCGGAAGCACCCCACGTGACGGGGAAGGGCGAGGGGTCCCGGTCCAGAGGGCAGCGTGGGGGCGGAAGCACCCCACGTGACGGGGAAGGGCGAGGGGTCCCGGTCCAGAGGGCAGCGTGGGGGCGGAAGCACCCCACGTGACGGGGAAGGGCGAGGGGTCCCTGCCCAGAGGGCAGCGTGGAGGCGGAAGCACCCCACGTGACGGGGAAGGGCGAGGGGTCCCTGCCCAGAGGGCAGCGTGGGGGCGGAAGCACCTCACGTGACGGGGAAGGGCGAGGGGTCCCTGCCCAGAGGGCAGCGTGGGGGCGGAAGCACCCCACGTGACGGGGAAGGGCGAGGGGTCCCGGTCCAGAGGGCAGCGTGGGGGCGGAAGCACCCCACGTGACGGGGAAGGGCGAGGGGTCCCGGTCCAGAGGGCAGCGTGGGGGCGGAAGCACCCCACGTGACGGGGAAGGGCGAGGGGTCCCTGCCCAGAGGGCAGCGTGGGGGCGGAAGCACCCCACGTGACGGGGAAGGGCGAGGGGTCCCTGCCCAGAGGGCAGCGTGGGGGCGGAAGCACCCCACGTGATGGGGAAGGGCGAGGGGTCCCTGCCCAGAGGGAAGTGGGGGCGGAAGCACCCCACGTGATGGGGAAGGGCGAGGGGTCCCGGTCCAGAGGGCAGCGTGGGGGCGGAAGCACCCCACGTGATGGGGAAGGGCGAGGGGTCCCTGCCCAGAGGGCAGCGTGGGGGCGGAAGCACCCCACGTGACGGGGAAGGGCGAGGGGTCCCGGTCCAGAGGGCAGCGTGGGGGCGGAAGCACCCCACGTGACGGGGAAGGGCGAGGGGTCCCGGTCCAGAGGGCAGCGTGGGGGCGGAAGCACCCCACGTGATGGGGAAGGGCGAGGGGTCCCGGTCCAGAGGGCAGCGTGGGGGCGGAAGCACCCCACGTGACGGGGAAGGGCGAGGGGTCCCTGCCCAGAGGGCAGCGTGGGGGCGGAAGCACCCCACGTGACGGGGAAGGGCGAGGGGTCCCTGCCCAGAGGGCAGCGTGGGGGCGGCAGCACCCCACGTGACGGGGAAGGGCGAGGGGTCCCTGCCCAGAGGGCAGCGTGGGGCGGAAGCACCCCACGTGACGGGGAAGGGCGAGGGGTCCCGGTCCAGAGGGCAGCGTGGGGGCGGAAGCACCCCACGTGACGGGGAAGGGCGAGGGGTCCCTGCCCAGAGGGCAGCGTGGGGGCGGAAGCACCCCACGTGACAGGGAAGGGCGAGGGGTCCCGGTCCAGAGGGCAGCGTGGGGGCGGAAGCACCCCACGTGACGGGGAAGGGCGAGGGGTCCCTGTCCAGAGGGCAGCGTGGGGGCGGAAGCCCCCCACGTGACGGGGAAGGGCGAGGGGTCCCTGCCCAGAGGGCAGCGTGGGGGCGGAAGCACCCCACGTGACGGGGAAGGGCGAGGGGTCCCTGTCCAGAGGGCAGCGTGGGGGCGGCAGCACCCCACGTGACGGGGAAGGGCGAGGGGTCCCTGTCCAGAGGGCAGCGTGGGGGCGGCAGCACCCCACGTGACGGGGAAGGGCGAGGGGTCCCTGCCCAGAGGGCAGCGTGGGGGCGGAAGCACCCCACGTGACGGGGAAGGGCGAGGGGTCCCTGCCCAGAGGGCAGCGTGGAGGCGGAAGCACCCCACGTGACGGGGAAGGGCGAGGGGTCCCTGCCCAGAGGGCAGCGTGGGGGCGGAAGCACCTCACGTGACGGGGAAGGGCGAGGGGTCCCTGCCCAGAGGGCAGCGTGGGGGCGGAAGCACCCCACGTGACGGGGAAGGGCGAGGGGTCCCTGCCCAGAGGGCAGCGTGGGGGCGGCAGCACCCCACGTGACGGGGAAGGGCGAGGGGTCCCTGCCCAGAGGGCAGCGTGGGGCGGAAGCACCCCACGTGACGGGGAAGGGCGAGGGGTCCCGGTCCAGAGGGCAGCGTGGGGGCGGAAGCACCCCACGTGACGGGGAAGGGCGAGGGGTCCCTGCCCAGAGGGCAGCGTGGGGGCGGAAGCACCCCACGTGACAGGGAAGGGCGAGGGGTCCCGGTCCAGAGGGCAGCGTGGGGGCGGAAGCACCCCACGTGACGGGGAAGGGCGAGGGGTCCCTGTCCAGAGGGCAGCGTGGGGGCGGAAGCCCCCCACGTGACGGGGAAGGGCGAGGGGTCCCTGCCCAGAGGGCAGCGTGGGGGCGGAAGCACCCCACGTGACGGGGAAGGGCGAGGGGTCCCTGCCCAGAGGGCAGCGTGGGGGCGGAAGCACCCCACGTGACGGGGAAGGGCGAGGGGTCCCGGTCCAGAGGGCAGCGTGGGGGCGGAAGCACCCCACGTGACGGGGAAGGGCGAGGGGTCCCGGTCCAGAGGGCAGCGTGGGGGCGGAAGCACCCCACGTGACGGGGAAGGGCGAGGGGTGTGGGGCCAGAAGCACCCCACGTGACGGGGAAGGGCGAGGGGTCCCTGCCCAGAGGGCAGCATGGGGGCGGAAGCACCCCACGTGATGGGGAAGGGCGAGGGGTCCCTGCCCAGAGGGCAGCGTGGGGGCGGAAGCACCCCACGTGATGGGGAAGGGCGAGGGGTCCCGGTCCAGAGGGCAGCGTGGGGGCGGAAGCACCCCACGTGACGGGGAAGGGCGAGGGGTCCCTGTCCAGAGGGCAGCGTGGGGGCGGAAGCACTCCACGTGATGGGGAAGGGCGAGGGGTCCCTGCCCAGAGGGAAGTGGGGCCGGAAGCACTCCACGTGATGGGGAAGGGCGAGGGGTCCCTGCCGAGAGGGAAGTGGGGGCGGCAGCACCCCACGTGACGGGGAAGGGCGAGGGGTCCCTGCCCAGAGGGAAGTGGGGGCGGCAGCACCCCACGTGATGGGGAAGGGCGAGGGGTCCCTGCCCAGAGGGAAGTGGGGGCGGAAGCACCCCACGTGATGGGGAAGGGCGAGGGGTCCCTGCCCAGAGGGCAGCGTGGGGGCGGAAGCACCCCACGTGATGGGGAAGGGCGAGGGGTCCCGGTCCAGAGGGCAGAGTGGGGCCGGAAGCACCCCACGTGATGGGGAAGGGCGAGGGGTCCCGGTCCAGAGGGCAGCGTGGGGGCGGAAGCACCCCACGTGACGGGGAAGGGCGAGGGGTCCCGGTCCAGAGGGCAGCGTGGGGCCGGAAGCACCCCACGTGACGGGGAAGGGCGAGGGGTCCCGGTCCAGAGGGCAGCGTGGGGGCAGAAGCACCCCACGTGACGGGGAAGGGCGAGGGGTCCCGGTCCAGAGGGCAGCGTGGGGGCGGAAGCACCCCACGTGACGGGGAAGGGCGAGGGGTCCCTGTCCAGAGGGCAGCGTGGGGGCGGCAGCACCCCACGTGATGGGGAAGGGTGAGGGGTCCCTGCCCAGAGGGCAGCGTGGGGGTGGAAGCACCCCACGTGATGGGGAAGGGTGAGGGGTCCCTGCCCAGAGGGCAGCGTGGGGGCGGAAGCACCCCACGTGACGGGGAAGGGCGAGGGGTCCCTGTCCAGAGGGCAGCGTGGGGGCGGAAGCACCCCACGTGATGGGGAAGGGTGAGGGGTCCCTGCCCAGAGGGCAGCGTGGGGGCGGAAGCACCCCACGTGACGGGGAAGGGCGAGGGGTCCCTGCCCAGAGGGAAGTGGGGGCGGCAGCACCCCACGTGATGGGGAAGGGTGAGGGGTCCCTGCCCAGAGGGCCATGCGGAAGGGCTCCTCCCAGCGATCTGTGTGACCCTCACCCAGGGCTAGGGGTAGACAGCTCCCCCAGGAGCAGGACAGCGAGAGCCTCTCCTGCCTGGGCACTGGGCCAGGAGCTCTGCCCCAGGGAGCTCTCGCCTGCTGGGGAATCAACTCCCGCCTGCTGCGGCCCCTGCTCTGAGCCAGCGACGTTGTCTCCCAAGGGGCCCGACACAGGCTTCTCCCGCGCCCGGCGCAGGGGTTCCATTGTTCACTGAGGGACCCTAGGCCAGGCTGTGACCACCCCCAGCGTGGGGTTCAACCCCAGAGCTCCCCCAGGGCCGTGCCCGGTAACCTCTGCCCTGCCTCCCCCCAGATCGAGTACTTCAACAACCAGATCATCGTGGACCTGGTGGAGCAGCCGCACAAGGGCATCATCTCCATCCTGGATGAGGCCTGCCTGACCGGGGGCCAGGTCACCGACGCCATGTTCCTGGAGTCCATGAACACCAAGCTGGGCAAGCACCCGCACTACGCCAGCCGCAAGGTAACGCCCCACACACGGGCACCTCAGGGCCCGGGCTCAGATGGGGTCAGGGCTGAGCCCCACCGGCTAGGTGGGCAGGGGCTAGGCCGCCCACTGTGGGGAAGACAAAGGGCTCAGGAGTGGGAGGGAGACTGGGTCCTGCTAGGTGGGAAAGGCCCTTTGGGGGAGGAGGGCGCTGTCTCAGGGAGCTCCTTGGATTCTGCAGGAGCAGGACAAATTTACCCTCCCTGTAACCTTAACACACACACACCCCCCCCCACAATCCCCAGCGCTTCTGGCTGGAGGGGTGGGAGGTTCCTCTCCTCTGAGTGGGGGCCAGAGGGTCGCTCACTGGTGCATTCTGGGTATGCTGGCACCTCGTGGGGCTGCCCGGTTCGTTGGCCTGGCACTGGGTGGGAGTGAAGTTGGGAGGGGGGGATTGCTGGGGCAGGGGAGAAGGGGGGGGTGCAGGGCATGAGGATGGGGGCTGTTTCCCCATGCCAGGGCAGGCATACCAGAGTATGGGGTACTGGCCTGCACTGGGGACAGGGCCTGTGTCTGCAGTGGTGCCCAGGGGGGTGGTGGGTTACCCCCCTCCCGCCGATGTGTGGGCATCCGACGCTGGCTGCCTGTGCCCTCCCGGCTCAGCCCACCGTGTGTTCGCAGCTCTGCACCACCGACAAATCCATGGAGTTCGGCCGGGATTTCCGCATCAAGCACTACGCCGGGAACGTCACGTGAGTCCTGCCCCGACCCCCGGGGTCAGGGTGACGCCCAGCGGGGTCCCACCTGGCGGCCTGGCATCTCTGTCCAATAGGGGCCCTGTCTGGAGAGAGGCAGGGGACTCCCTGCTGACCCAGAGGGCTGGTGGCTTAGTACCTGTCTGCAGGGGGTGAGAGACTGAGCCGGGCAGGCCGAGGAGGGACCCCACTCGGGCAGGTGGGCAGGATTGTGCCCTGCACACTGGACAGGATTTCCACCTGCAGACGCCCCCAAGGAGTTGGTTTCTCGGCAGGTGACTGCTCAGCCCTCTTGGAAACCAGGCCAGATTTGGCCCCTCTGAGGCCTCTCCAGGCGAAGCTCAGATCCCCGGCCCCTTGGCAAGCTTTTGGCCTGTATCCTCTAGTCAAAGCCAGGGGCTCCCCCTGCCCCCTCAGGAGACTTCCCCCCAGTTTGGCTGGGCTCACGGGCAGCAAGCGCTGACATGTTCTGCTCTTTCTCTCCACGGCTCTCGGCAGCTACATGACCCTCTCGGCAGGTTCGTGGCTTTCCCTCGCTAGCAGACCCCGCCGCTAGCCCCTCGCCACGCTCTGCAGCTAGTTCTCAGCCCCTTTCCCCCAGGCCCGCCGTTCCCCAGCTCATGTGCGGCTCTTTTCCAGGCCCCAGTGAAATTGGTCTTGTCTCTGGCCCAGTGTGCTGCTTTGGGGGCAGGCTCCCCGGGCCTCTCCCTTCCCTGCGCCAGGATGTGCTGGGCTCTGGGCCCGGAGCTAGGCTGGCCGGGCGAGGGACTGTCCCGTGAAATTCTGGGCAGATCCCAAATGCCTCCCGCCGCTGATCCCAGGGGCCCTCACAGTCCAGCCTCCTCCTAGCCCGGACCAGGCGTCTCTCGGGGGGAGGGGTGCCCGGGTGGACTCCAACTCCGAGCCTAGAAGGGGAGATGAGTGTGCGAGGAGCCGGCTGGGGCACAGGAGCCTCCTGACGCAGGCACATGGGGGAGGCTGCCCCCACAGCCCCTTGCGGTGCTGCATTGCCGTTCACAAGGAGAGCCGCCTCCGCAGGGCTGCTTGCTCAGAGATTTCAAGGCTCATTGTTAGCTGGGCAGGGGGGAGGCCTGCGCCCTGTGTCAGGGGATCTTGAGTCAGGCAGAGGAGTCAAGCCCACAGCGTTGGTACGGGGAGCAAGCACAGGCCCCGGGCCATGTGCGCTTGGCTCCCTGGGGGTGGGAACGCAGGGCTGGGCAGGAGCGGGCATCGCTGGCTGTGCACCTGGGGGGAGTGCGTCTCCCTAGGGGCCGTGCTTGTGCACACGCATATGTGTGATATGTTGGGGGCGTGCGTGTGGGCACGAGCGTCTCCCTGAGGGGGTCATGCATGTGCACACGTGTGTGCGCGATTGCACATCGGGGGGGATCTGGAAGGAGTGTGTGTGTGTGTTTGCAGTGGGAGGGTAAAGGAGAGGAGGGTCTCAGGGGAATCCCTCGGCCATTGGGGGGTTCAGTCCCGTCACGTCACCCTCTCTCCAGCCCCGTCCAGCTCTTCCCCGGAGCTCTGACTCTGCGTGGGCAAAGGCAATCAGCAATCGTTCATGCATGGCCCCGGGTTGCTGGAACCTGCTCGGTCGGGGGGAGGGAACGGCTTCCAGGACGCCGGGGTCCTCTCTGACTCTTTGCAGACCTCCCACGGGGACTTTAGCGTCCGTTTGGGCAGCTCGAGTCAGCCACCTCTCTAGGGTGAGGGCAGCCTCCTCCCCATCCCCCAGGGTGTGTGTGTGGGGGGAGGCTGCAGTGTGGACCAAGGGGGTTATGGGTGCATGCTCAGGACACCAAGTGTGGCAGGATGCAAAACCGGACGCTCCCTGCATGACCAGGTGACCCAGGTGCCACCGTTTCAAAATGTGCCTGTGAGGACACTGCTCCTTTTAAGCCTTAAGGGTGCCACAATAATTTTTAGTGGCAAAACCCCCATGGTGCGATAACCACCAGCCCCTTCCTCCCCTCCCCGTGTCTGCCCTAGCAGGATCCCAGCTGCAGCCCATCCCGGACTGAGGGGTCCGAGTGGAGGGACAGCACCTGCCTCCCCATAGCACAGGGGAGCAGCTGGGGTTGGAGGTGACCGTGCCCCCGTTGCTCTGAATTGCAGGTACTCGGTGGAGGGGTTTATCGACAAGAACAAGGACACCCTCTTCCAAGATTTCAAGCGGCTGATGTACAACAGGTGAGGGCTCCGGAGGCCTGCTGCACGCCCAGGGGGCTGAGCCTCACCGGGCACATGGGGCTGGCCTCCGAGCCTCAGCAGCAGGAGAGATTCTGCGGGATCAGGGGGTCTGGTGCTGCAGAAGGGGCTCAGCCTGGCTGCCCTGAGACATGCCTCCCCTGTCGAGCCACAGAGCAGGTACGGTGCAGGCAGCTGCCCCCACCAGGGTGTCTCGGTCATGACCTAGCGGGGACCTCCGTCTCGAGGCCAGTTAGCCCTCAGGCTCCCTGCCGAGGCTCCCAACGAGGGGGCTAACTGTGAGGATGGGCACCGGAGCCAGGAACAGCCCTGACTCGTCTCCCGCAGGCCGCCCATTGGCAAGCAGTGGGCCGGCTTTGTCCAGCGGGAGGGGCTCTGAGTCCTGTTCCCTTGACTGAACCCAGGAGGCAGAGGGGAGCAATAATGGGCTGGGAGCTCCTGGAGCCGGAACAGCCTGGGGGCAGTTGGGACAGGATCCAAACCCTGGCTGGGTTCCCTCGCCGTTGATAGCCGTACATGGGAGGCCAATTTTGCACAGGGCAACAGCAGCCTTATGGAGCTTCCTAACTCCTGGGCAGCGCTGCACCTTCCTCTATGCCAGCGGGTGGCGCCCTTCCTTTAAACGAACCACCTCAGTGGCTCTACCTGGGGAGCCTTGGATCAGGATCTGGGCCCTGTGGCCCGTTTCCATCTCAGGATCCTGCTCCCCCTGTGTCTCTCCTGGCACCAGGGACCCCTGCTCTGGGTCCAGGCAAAGGCCCAGGAGGCTGGAGAGAATATAGGGGACGGGAGGGGAGCTCCCCACAGAAGTCTTCTGCCTGCAGTAACTCCCTGGACAGCAGAGACGAACGGGGCCCGTGCTCTCCCCTCACCCTGGTGTCCCCATCCTTGACCGTCGGCTTCCCGGCCCCTCATGCTCCTTGACGATCTCTCCCCAGCACGGACCCTGTCCTAAGGGACATGTGGCCAGAGGGCGAGGTCAGCATCACCGAGGTGACCAAGCGCCCCCTGACGGCTGCCACCCTCTTCAAGAACTCCATGGTGGCGCTGGTGGAGAACCTGGCCTCCAAGGTAACCCCCCACCCCACCCCGGCTCCTCCTTGGTCATCTGCTTCACCAGGACCCTCTGGCTGCTGCTGGCAGTGAGCAGGGCTGGCCAGAGGTCCCACAGTGTCCAATGTGACTGAACAATAGGATACCCCACCTGCAAGGGGGTTCCCCCCCCAACGCCCTCCCTGGGCTGCCTCCTCCCACCTCCTGCCGTACACCCACAGGAGATGCTCCTTGGCCTCTAGCCGCCTCCTGCGTCTGGACTGGGAGCCTGGAAGGACCTTCCCAGGGGAGTCGGGGCGCTCGGCTCCTGGGGCCAGTGTCATGCGGCAAGCAGGGCCCTACACAGCCACAGAGCTTGCCTAGGTCCATGGTGGCCACTGGCTCCATGTAGGGATGGGAGATTGGCAAAGGTGGGATACCCCGAGATAGGTCTGGGCCCGGGGCCTCCCCCCGGTTCCAGGCTGGATTCTGTGTCCCTTAGCAGGCAGAGCCAAGCCCAGGCAGGCTGAGGTTCGGGATCCAGCCTCTCCCAGATCTCAGGGAGTTCTGAACAGCCGTTCGGAGGGGAAGGCTCCGGCTCTCAGGCCAGAACCTGGATCCAGGCTTGGCATTTGGGGTTATGCTGTAACAGTGTCCCTGCACCTCCCTTCCCAAATATGTCTGCCACCTGGGCGCTTCCTGGAGTGCCCTGTCCCCGAAGGGCTCAAATCCCAGGAGAGGGGCAGGCCTCCTGGCATTTCCAGCCCCACACGCCTAGGCTGCCCCTAGTGCACCTCCGAGGCCCTGCTCCTCGCCCGTCCTGCACTGACCCCTCCAGTCACCCCGCGGCCCCCTCCCTGCCCAGCTTCTCCAAGCCACCCCCCACGGGTGGCAGCATGGCTGGCCGGCAGGACACCCAGCCATACATCTCCCACCCGCTCTGCTCCCCGGCAGCCTGTGAGCTTGCTTGGTGGCTGGGTGCTGTGGTGATTGGGCAGGGGCGAGACAGCTGGATGGTTCCCCCCATCCTTCTGCCCTCGTCCCCGTGTGACGGTGGGAGAGCCCCGGATGGATGAGGTCTGGGAGCATGCCATGCTTGCTCCTGCCAGAGGGGGAGCTGTTGAGTGCCACGAGGGCCTCCCTTCCCAGGAACCAGGTCCTCTACCTGCCTCTGCCCTCTGAGGCTGCTCCCTTCCCTCCCCGGATTGGCCCGCTGCTCCTGTGGGTCATTTGATTGGCTAACTGATGAGTAGCTCCACCCGGGCTTCTTAAAGGGCCAGCTCCTAAGGGGGCACTGTTAGCCCCTGGAGTGTAGCCACCTGTGGGTTTGATTCCTGCAGGTCAACCAGGTCTGAGTGTGAATCCTGGCTCACTCAGCAGCTGAGGGCCCCTGAGAGGGCCCCGACAGAAGCTGCCTGCTGGTTCTTAGCCAAAGCCAAGTGGCAGATTGGCCAGTGTAGCCAATTCTGAACAGCAGCATCCCCCAGCCCTGACCCGGTCCTGCCCTCCACCGACCCTCTGCCCCGGCCACAGCCTGCACACGCTCCATTCAATTAGCTGTTTCCTTTGGTTGTTTCACCGCAAGGATAAAGAACTGATTTAAAGGGGAGCGCGTGTGTCTGGCTGAGTGGAGACACGCGGAGACCCCAGCTGCCTTGGCAACGGGCAGCAGTGAATAATACCCATGAATCATTTGGCATTTGCTCCCATTTCTGTTCGGGAACCTGCTCCCAGAAGCTGCAGCAGCTAAAATTAGCCCTCGGTAGGAAGAGAAGTAGTGAGAGGCGGGGGAGGGAGCCAAGGAGAGAGTTGGGGGCGGGGAGCCCAGATGTGTGTCGCTGGACCAGACAGACGTGCACGTGGATCCAGGCTGGCGCAGAGCCACCCAGACAGACATGGGCAGAGGCATGCAGAGAGAGGCACATGCCTGGATGCATCCCCAGCCAGACATGGCCAGGCAGGCAGAGATGTATGCACAGACATGACATGTAGACACGTGGCCACCCAGCCATACCTGCATGGATCCACGCAGACTTAGAGCGAGAGACACACAGCCATGGAGGTGTATATGTGCGATGGATGCACACAGGGACGCACACTATCCATGTACGCACACTAAAGCAGACCCACACATGCATGGAGACACCCCCAGCTAGCCGGCACTTGTTTGGCTGCTGGGCTGGCCGTGGGGATGGGACTTGGCTCGGGCTTGTGGCACAGGTGTGGGAGGAGGGCTGGGCTGAGCCTGGCACTGGAGAACACAAGCCCTGGGCGGTGCTGGGTTGACTGTTCCTCACTCCCCACTTCTCTAGCTGCTCATTAGCTCTGCCTGGGCACCTGCTGCTGATGCTGTCACTGGCAAGCTGATGTCTCAACCAAATTTAGCTCCTGTGTGAGCTGCAGCGAGGCTCAGAGCCGTGATTATGTCTCCTGGATCGACCCAGCTGGAGCGGAGGAGCCGCCTGTCCCTGTCCCATGGCTGCAGCACTTCTCCCATCCATCGGGCCAGAAGGAAACACTGTCCCGGCTGATACTGTAACAGCATGTTGCACTGGGCTGCACACTGTGAGCCATGAGAGCACCATGGGGACAGCTGTGAAGTGGCCCCCCTGCTCCCACAACACAGCCCCTACCATCTGAGCTACAGGAGAATCCCTTCCAGCAGTGTGGGGCTTATGACACACAGCTGAGCAGTTCTGATCTGTCTAGCAGAGGGCAGTGGTGACACACACACTGGCCAGCCGCGTACAGCACAGCCTGCCCCAAGACGATGCCCCCACCGCCCTGCCCAGGGAGCTCCCATGGGGCATTCGGAGCAGGTTGGCACTGTGCATCCAAGGCAGGACCGGAGCGGTGGGGTGGGCAGGGCTCGCAGGAGCTCACAGTGCCCTCAGCTGGCCCCTCTTCTCCCTGCAGCAGCACCCCGAAAGGCTAGGGGAGACACTCTCCCCCGGCCCTGACTGCCCTAGGGACGGGGGTGTTGTCCCTCACGGGCACCCGTCCTCTCCAGATCTCTCTTGGCACCACCTGGCTGCTTTGAGAGTGGGGGGCTGCACTTCAGTTGGGGAACACAGGTGAGGCACTGCCTGCAGCTTCCCTGGGACTGCCCCTGGCTGCCCACGACCAGGTTCATGAGTTTCCTCTGGTTGCCCCCTCCCCCTCGGTGAGTTCTGAACCATGCTCGTGGGGAGCTGAGTGGGGCTGGGGCTGTGACAGTCCCTGGGGCCTGTATCCACGGGGTCGGGGCTACACCCCCAGCTTTGGAGCGGTATCTAGGAGGAACCCTTCAGTGTGCCGCACCCCGGGGCTCTCGCTCTTCCACCAGGGTTGGTCATGCACCCTCAGCCCCTTCGAGCCTGAACCTCTGGGCCTCCAGCACCCCCATGAACTCTGCTCAGTGAGTCCAGCCAAGCTGAACTGAGGGAGACCTGCCCACTCTGCAGGGGCTAACACGCCTGGCCAAGCGCGGGCAGTGCCGTTTACACGGCGCTGTCAGAACGGGCACTGGTTGCCTGGCATGCAGCCTAGCAACTCTTAGCTCAGCCCAGAGAGCTGCAGGTTAAAGCCTAGACCAGTTTGGTCAGCCCAGTGCTGAGCCCCGGCTCTGTCTCCATCTGCCCGCCATGGTCAGCTCCCAGCTGCGAGGCCTTCCAGCTCACACCTTCCCGGGCCTTGTTCTCCAGCTTCCCTGTGGAGAGGTGGGGAAATCCCCCTCCCTCTGGGTCCTTGGTCACCAGGCCTCAGTAGCCCGGTGATTGGCCTGTCGTCTTCTCAGATTTTCCATCGGTCAGCCTTGGCCAGTCGTTTTTAACGCCCCAGCCCGGCTCAGACAGCTGGGTGACAGTCATACCTCTATCTGCCGGCCTGTCCTGAGAGCACACAGTCCCTTCTGCCCACTAGGTAACTGCGCAAGCTATAGGGGAAACTGAGGCACACAGTGGCATCATAAAAATATCACAGAAAATTCCCATTTCATCCCTTTTCCCTGCTCACACGTGGCCCGGGCATGCCAAGGGGACAGGGATGGACCATGCTGAGGGGGCGGGGATGGGCCAGGCCTGGCTGGTTCTTTTATTGGAGCCAAACTGCAGCCTCAGCAGTGATAGTTGTTTCTCAGGCCCCAAAGCTCTGAAATTACCCGGCTGCCCAGACCCCAGATAGATGCTGCCTGCGCTGTGCCCCTGTGAAGAGACATGTGGGGGTTTGGGGGGGTGAGCGTCACCGCCCCCTGCTGGATAGTGTGTGTACTGCGGCACACGATTGGCCCTGGGCTTGGCGGTGTGGCCGGCAGAGCCCAGGCCAGGCACTCTCCGTGGAGCCACAGAGCCATTTGGGCTCACCCTGTCGCTCCCCTTGGAGGGGCACGTTTTCCCTCTGGGGCGGCAAGGCTCACACCCAGGCCCTAAGCGCACCCTGCCGCTGTCCCAGCCCTGCGGGGCTTCCGCCTGCAGCCAGCCCCGTCAGCGCCCCTCAGCTCACCCTGCAGCGGGGGGATCCCCTGGGGCCGCCCTGCCTTTCCCAGGCTTCTTGTGGGTGGGTCTCTGGAGACAGAGGCCTCGAGGGGCACCCACTCATTCCCAAAGCAGGTGACCCCTCCTCTCCCCTCCCGCCAGCCCTGGGGTCCTTCCCCACTCGTCCCCACATACGACCTGGCCTGGCACCGCTCCCCCCGCTCCCTGCCCAGCCATCCTGGGGGCTCCTCCCGACACCCCCTGCACTGGCATCCCCTCTCCAGAGCCTCAGTCCCTTGCCCCAGAGCGACGGTCCCAGCAGCCGCTCGAGGGCCCCTCCCACGGTTTCAGTGACACCCCCCTCTCCCCCCAGGAGCCGTACTACGTGCGCTGCATCAAGCCCAACGACCAGAAGTCGCCGCTGCTCTTCGACGCCGAGCGCTGCCGCCACCAGGTGGAGTATCTGGGCCTGCTGGAGAACGTGCGGGTCCGGCGGGCCGGCTTCGCCTACCGGCAGCCCTACGGCCGCTTCCTGCTCAGGTACCTCCGCCCGCCCCGGCCTGCCCCCGCTGGCCCGCCGGCCCCACCCCAACCCCGCTGGCCCTCCCGCCCCATCCTGCTTCCCCTGGCCCAGCCACCCTGGCCCAACACCATAGCTCTCTGCTGCCCTCTGCGGAGCCTCCCCTTCCCACTCCAGCTGGCCCAGCTGCACCTCCCCATCCTGCCACCATTGGCTCCTGGCTATCCCACCCCATCCTGATTTGGGGCTGCATAAGTAGGGGCATTGCCAGCAGATCGAGGGATGTGATCGTTCCCCTCGATTCGACGTTGGTGAGGCCCCATCTGGAGTACTGTGTCCAGTTTTGGGCCCCACACTACAAGAAGGATGTGGATAAATTGGAGAGAGTCCAGCGAAGGGCAACAAAAATGATTAGGGGACTGGAACACATGACTTATGAGGAGAGGCTGAGGGAACTGGGATTGTTTAGTCTGCAGAAGAGAAGAATGAGGGGGGATTTGATAGCTGCTTTCAACTACCTGAAAGGGGGTTCCAAAGAGGATGGCTCTAGACTGTTTTCAGTGGTAGCAGATGACAGAACAAGGAGTAATGGTCTCAAGTAATGGTCTTAGGTTGGATATTAGGAAAAACTTTTTCAGTAGGAGGGTGGTGAAACACTGGAATGCGTTTCCTAGGGAGGTGGTAGAATCTCCTTCCTTGGAGGTTTTTAAGGTCAGGCTTGACAAAGCCCTGGCTGGAATGATTTAGTTGGGGATTGGTCCTGCTTTGAGCAGGGGGTTGGACTAGATGACCTCCTGAGGTCCCTTCCAACCCCGATCTTCTATGATCCTGCTGCCCTGTGCTGCACCTCCCCTTCCCGTTCCGTCCTGACCCCGGTCCCCACCATGGGTCAGAGCTGCCCCTTCCCCGGAGGCCAGCCCGGCTGCTCTCCGTGCTCAGGACCTTGCTGTCTCAATGCTCAGGTATAAGATGACCTGCGAGTACACGTGGCCCAACCACCTCATGTCCACGGACCAGGAGGCCACACAGGCCCTCATCAACCAGCACGGCTTCCAGGATGACGTGGCCTATGGCCACACCAAGCTCTTCATCCGCATGCCCCAGACCCTCTTCTGCCTGGAGCAGGAGCGGGCCCAGCTCATCCCCATCATCGTGCTCCTGCTGCAGAAGGTGAGGGGGTGCTGGAGGGGTGTTGCTGAGCTGCTCTACCCGCCCCCCCAGGCAAAGAGAAGTGATCCCCTCTGTGTGTGTGAGGGAGTTAGAGCAGGGGGAGCTGGGAGCCAGGACTCCTGGGTTCTATTTCCGGCTCTGGGAGGGGAGTGGGGGCTAGGGGTTAGAGCAGGGGGCCTGGGAGCCAGGACTCCTGGGTTCTACCCCTTGCTCTGGGAGGGGAGTGGGGTCTAGGGATTCGATCTGTGGTGGGGGGACTGTGAGACAAGATTCCTGGGTTCTATTCCTGGCTATGCTGCTGACTCACTGTGTGACGGCGGGCCGGGCACTCCCCCACTCCCTGCCTCAGTTTCCCATCTATGAAATGAGGCCCTTCCTGACTCGACAGGGGCAGGGCGAGGATAAATGTCTCTGCGTGAGGCTCCCACGTGAGCGACTGTTCTTTCCTGTCTGTACAAGGCTTCGAGATCCTCACACGGACAGCGCTGGAGAAGGGCCAAGTATTACGGCCATTCCCAGCACCCACGCTGTAGGACGGGGTGTGGCGGCATCAGCCGGGGCACGGGTCCCAGGGTGGTGGTGCCCCCACCTGCCTGCTGGGTGGCCTCTGTGAGCCGAGTCTGTAGAGGCGTGTCCATGTCCTGAACCCCCCCGCACAGCTGGCACCAAGAGCAGCAAACTCAGCAGGGAGGCCAGTGGAGAAGAGGCCCCTCCAGGTTGGGCCACGTGTGCTCAGGACCCGGGGACATCCGTCCCCAGAGCTGCCCCCCAGGGGCTTTGCCGTGTGGGTGGGGTGAGCTGCGGTCTGATCCCTCCCATGTCCTGGTGCCGCAGACCCTGCTCTGGCAATGGCTTTGCCTGGCACCTGGGAATAGCCCCTCCCCACTCCCATGGGACTGTGCTGGGTCAGGAGGACGTCAGAGTCCATCAGCTGCTGTGGATTAGCCTGCCCGGCTGTCACCACGCTCAGCGCAGCCTGGCAGCAGCCTCTCAGCACATGTGAGAGCGAGCGGGGCACCGGGATCTTCTGATCCCAGCCACACATCGGGCGCTGAACCGCTGGGAAGGAGTCAGGACATGGGCACAGGGGGAGGGCAGGGAAGGGCGGGCACTGCCCGTGATCCGGCAGGTACCTAATGGAGCTGGGTTGCTGGCAGGCGAGGTCCGATGAAGGGGCGCAGTGCTGAGGTTGGGCCCCAGGTGCTCGCTGTGCCCTGCGGGTCCAGTCCCCTGACTGTGCTTGCCCCACTCCACGCCCCCTAACCTCCTTGGCTGCCCTGGAGCTGCTGCTCCACGGGAGCCAGCCCCCGACCCCGTTACTATCTACGGACGTGGTGCCATTAGCAGATTTCCCGCCAGCCGACGAAGTGTCTGGCTGGGGAGCTGCTTGGTCATATCAGGAGCATCCCAGTTACGGGCTGATGGTCAGCGCCCGCCCCAGAGTCCTCAGGGCCCGAGTACCAGCATCTGCATCACTACCCGGTCCCCCAGGGTGGAGGGGAGGGGGCTTGGCAGGGAATCCCCGGCACCCCAGCAAGTCTGCGTGTCTCTGGGTGGCCGCTGGAGAATCGGATGGGAAACTGGAATTTCTGCCCCGCCCCAAATCCCGATTCCTCAGCGTTTGTCCCCAAACTTTTGTGCAATGAAAAATCCCAGAACATTTCAATTGGGAAACATCAAAGTTGGGGTTTTTTTTATCAACACCAGCCTGTGTCCACCTGGGCCCCCGCAGCGCCCCCAGACCCCTGTCCTCCCTTACAGACCGTGCCTCTGCCCGGACTACATCTCCCATGATGCACCACAGCCTCTCCCCATGACCGAGCCACCTGTGGGTTCTGATAGTAGAAGGTTTGGTTCAAAACTCTTCAGCCAGCCCAGGCTGGGCTCCCAGGCCCTAGAGCCACTGTGCTATGGGCTGCCTTTTTCCTGCCGTCATTCCCTCTGCGTTTTCACATCAATGCCAACAGCTCCTTCACTTCCTGCCCTAAATGGTTGTGCGACATTGCCACGTGCGAAACAGCTGCTGCATCCCACCCCAGAGGTGGCTGCCCTTTGGTGGTGGGTGGAGGGATCCCCATGTGCCTGGTTTGTAAAGGGCTCTGGAATCCTCCTGTGGCAGAGAGAGGAGACATGGTGTGGGGCTGGAGATGGCCCCATGGTTTGTGTGGCTCTGAACGCAAGAGTCGCTGGCCGTGGGGTTTTCTCCTGATGGCCGCAGGGCACTGGGTGTGGGGTCCTGGGGGCTGGCATGTGGGGCCTTGCCAGCAGAGCTGTGACTGGGTCTGTGTGTCTGTCCCAGGCGTGGCGGGGGGCCCTGGCCCGGCGGCGCTGCCGGTACCTGCGTGCCATCTACACCATCATGGGTTACTACAAGCGGCTCAAGGTGAAGACATACCTGCTGGAGCTGGTGCACCGCTTCCAGGCGGTGCGCAGCATGGCCGACTATGGCAAGAGCGTGGAGTGGCCCGACCCACCGGCAGTGCTGATGCAGTTCCAGGAGAACAGCAAGCTGCTCTTCCGCAGGTAACGCCGGGGGGGTGGCACCCTGGACGCACGCCCTGCTCCCCCTGGGCCCCTCGCTGACGAGGCTAGAATCAGCCACAGTGCAGCCTGGCAACCGTCCCCCGCCACCCCAGCTCAGCCCATGCCCCTCGCTCCTGACCCACAGCCCCCTGGCTACCCCAGCCGCACACCCCCACGGCTCGGCCCGTGCCCAGCTGACTGGTAGGCAGTGATTGCTTCATCCCCACAGGATATGCCCAGTGGCAGCCAGGCATGATGCTTTACGATAAGCCGAGGAGAGCAAATGCAGGCCCCCGGCTCGCAGCCTGCCCGGGGGGGATGCTGTGCGCGAGGCTGCCCCCTAGAGGCTAGGGCGCTGCGCTCAGGGGTGGGCCAGGAGCCTAGCAGGGCAGCCAGGATCCCTGAGCCCCCTCCCCTCGCTGCAGGTGGCGAGCCAGGCAGATCGTGAAGAACATCCCTCCCTCGGACATGGCGCAGATCCAGGCCAAGGTGGCGGCCATGGAAGTGCTGCAGGGCTTGCGCAAAGACTGGGGTTGCCAGAGGAACTGGGGCCGGGATTACCTGTCGTCGGTGAGTCTTTGGCCCGGGGAGCTGCTGGGCCAGTGACGCTGGCAGAGTGGGCTCGGGATGGGAGGCAGGTGGGGAATTGGCGTGGCCTTGGTGATCCAGCAGGGGGCGCTGCTCTCTTGGAAGGGGGCAGGGCATCCTCCTGCTCCCATGCTGTGAAAGCAGCACTGGGGGAGGTGGGTGCTGTGCTCGGAGGGCTTCCCAGCTGGGCGAGGGGCGGGGGAGGCAGCTGCCCGCCCGAGCATCTGCTCTCGACGCCCACAGGTGCTTTCTGCTGCCAGGCTCCAGTTGCCATAGCGACAAGCTCTCGTTACAGCCCCGTTTCTCTCTTTGTTTCTCCCGGGCTGGTCCCCTGTGCCCCTCCTCCTCTGGGCTCTCCTGGCTCTGCCCCCTCGCCCCTCCCATGCCCAGGCTGAGAAGGAATGGCTGGGGGTCCCTCGGCTCGCGCAAGCCAAGCAGCGTGTGGCTGGGAGGAGACCCCAGGAGCGGTACCAGTGACAGCCTTCCTCTCTGTGAGTCCGTACCCCTGTACAGTGCAGGGGGCGCGGGGCCGCCCGCGCGGTGCCCATCTGACACTGAGGAGCCTGGGCGCTCCTGTAACTATCAGGGGTCCCGGCCAGGTTCCAGCTTTGAGGTACGTTCTGGTGCCCATTGTGGCTTCAGCTAGATGCAACGTTTTCTTTGATTTTTTTTTTTTGGCCCCGTTGCTGCGGGATGTTAAACGGCAGCTGCGTCCCACCCCAGAAGTGGCCGCATTTTTGTGCTACTCCATCTCCATTCCGCCTCAGCCCACTGTGTGGTGCGGCTCCCTTCTGCCTAGCGCCAGGCTGAGTGCCAATGTGCAAGTCCTTCTCTTTGCCTCCCCGGTTGGTACTGCCAGGGTGACTCTGAGCTCCAGTGTCTCTCAGTCACTGGGTTGTGGGCAGAGTGTGTGGGGGGGTTCACCCGCCCCCCACTTGTCTGGATCTGGAAACAAAACTCCCCATCCCTCCTTGGTAGGGTCATGTGCCAGGCTAGTTGGCAACTAGGCTGCAGTGGGGTGACAGGTCTCCCCTGGGGATCAGGGTCATCCCTTCAATTATGCCAACCTGGACCAAGAGCTGCCCACCACCACGCTGCCCACGCTGGGCATTGACTGGCCTCTTGTTCTCCTCTGGCTCAGCAGCCTGCCAGGAGCAGGTGCCTCCTTGCTACACTGAGCGGCCTTTTGCTGCCTACTTCCTGCTCTGGCAGCTGTTCCCTGGGCTGTGGCTCAGCTCCCCAGAGGGGCCCCAGTGTTCCTTTCCCCCGGGAGGATCCAAGCCAGCATGTTTCCAGGGAACTCAATGGGGGGAGGGGGGGGCACGGGTCTGGCTGTGTTTGTGTGTGGCCAGAGACCTACACTAGCTGGCTGTGTGTTCATCTGGGGGGGATGTCTGCACGGGTGTGCTTTGGGCAGGCATTGTGTGTGTCTGTGTGAGTGAGAGCAGGAGTTCTGTGTCTGCCTGTGTGCGTCTCCGTGCGTGTAGCGTGTGGCTCCGTGGGAGCGTGCGGGGCATGTTCTGGGTGTGTCTGGGCCCATGTGCGCCACTCGTGTCCGGGGGTGCATGGGGCGGGGAGTTGGGGCTGTGCCTGGCTCTCCAAGTCCCGCCCTCTGAGTGCTGCGTCTCCCTGAACAGCGGGCATCCACATCTCCAGATGCACCTGCCTTTCGCCAGGAATGGGAGGTTGTCTCCAGTAGCTCTCGCTCGGGCACTCGGAGGGGCTAGATTGTTCCTCTCCAGCCGACAAAGCCCCACGCTGCTGCCGGCTGAAAGCGTTGGCTGTACGGGACCCTGCCCATGGGGGCTGAATTAACCCCACAGCTGGCCCCGCCATGGCCACATGGCACTTGCTGGTCAAACAGGGCCTGTGTGGTGGAAATCTCCCGGCCCCGCCAGTGAATTCACCCCGGCAGGGCTCTGAACACTGGGATGGTCCCCACAAGGAGGCACAAGGCAGCGGAGCAGACACCCTGCAAGCCCCTTCCGGTCATTTCATGCCAGGAGAGGAGCGTGTGTGAGTTTGATTTGGGCCTGATTCTGATCTCACGCTGTCTGCTTCGCCGTCCCTCCTGATTTACACTGCTGTGGCTAGCAGCAGGATCAGGCCCTTGTGTCTGAGCCGAGAGTAAACGCCTCTGCGGGTGGCTGCTGCTGTTTATGGTTTCGTGCTAGTTTGCCATAGGACTGGATCATAACAGCTCTTCGATTGGGCCCGTCAATCCAGAGTGCTCCACAAATTCCGTGCACACCGCTGGAATGCAGCCACCGTAATAACACGCAGCTGCATAATTTAGGTCAGGCCGTGAAGGATCCTGTATCCACTGGGACCTTTAGGAATGAGTTGGAGGAGAGGAAGCCAAGGAAGCTGGCTGTTAAATGTGTCGGTGGGCTCTGAGGCAAAGGGAGTAGCCAGGCCCACAGACTGGATGCATAGCCTGGCTCTACATACAGAGCTGCACCTGCTGAGCTAACACTTTCACTTAAGGTGTAATCAGCCTGTGGAACTCACTGCCACAGGATGATACCGACATCAAGAACTGAGCAAGATTCCAAAAGGCTGTTTATCTGGCTAACAGGATTATCCAGAGTGACCATTGTTAATGCTAACACACTCCTGCTTTGGGGCTCGAACCAACCTCTTGTGTTTAGTGATCAGGGTGAGACCTACTGTGGGGAGCACATCTGCTCCTGTGGGTTCCGACACCTTCCCCTCCAGAGCACCTAGCACTGGCCCCTAGAAGAGCCAGCAGGCCGGACTAGACTGTCCTCGGCCTGACCCAGTTTCTAGGCTCCCAGGGTGGACACCGGCACTTGGATTTAAACCTGTTTGGCTTTAGTGAGCTCACAAGTGCCAGCTAACCCGACAAAACCGGCTCCAAACCGGTATGGGAGCAAGGCACGGGGGCCTTCTCATCCCAGCTGCCCATTGGGCATGGAGAGTGAACACATGGGGTGGGGGCACCAGTTTAACTCAAAGGGCTTGTGAAGCACGGCACGGAGCCAGGGCCATCCAGGGGCCTATCAGGCTGGGGGAGAGGAGTGAGCTCAGGGCTGGGGAGGCATCAAGGCCGTGGGAATGGGCCCGGAGGGTGCAACCACGGGGCAACAGATCCCAGCTGGGTGGGCAAAGGGCTGGAGACTGAGTGGGCCTGCTGTGGGATTTTCTCCTCCCCACGGGTATCACTTCAGTGCTGACCAACAGGGAAGAGCATCAGCAGCTGACTCCTCGGCCCCGCCTGCGCGGGTCTCCCAGTCGAGTGCCGAGCAGCTCCTGCCCTGCTTAGCTCCAGGGAGCCGCTGAGCGCACAGCACGCCGTGCTACCGGCAGAGTCGTGCTCAAGCTAGCGAAAGCCCCTTCCTGCTCCGTGCCGAATCAGCCCGCCTCCCGCACAGGTAGCTCTGCCTCCCCCTCGGCATGGGGAGATCCCCCTGCAGCCCCTCTCTGCCTGACGGAGCCTCTCCCCGCTTCTGTTCTGCTCTCCAGGTGGCTGAAAACCCTGTCATGGCCGCCCAGTTCGCCAGGAGGGTGCAGGCCCTGAAGGACAAAGTGCACTTTGGCTCGGTGCTGTTCTCCTGCCATGTCCGCAAGGTGAGGAGCCTGGTGCAGCAGGGCCCCTGGGGGGCTGGGCCCCCCTCCCTCCTGCCATGGCCCTGCACTGTGTGCTGGACACTGCCTGCCTCAGCCCCTCCAGCCTGGGGAGACCCCCTCTCCGCCGGCTCGGAGAATGGCAGGATCCAGCAGGAGTTCTGGGCCCACCTGCAGTCCATAGTGCTGATGGGCCGTTTCCCCCCCCCACACACACACACACACGGGGACCCCATTCTGCCTGGTCCTCAGCACCCTTGTTTCTCCAAGCAGCCAGGGGTGAGGAAGGTTTGGGATCGGGTGTCCGTGAGAGTGGAGCACTGAGTGGCTGCTCCTGGGAGGGTAGGAGGGAGCCCCCTCCCCAGCAGGGTTGGGGCACATGGGAGCGGGCAGGGAGCTGGGGACCCCTGGGCAAAGTCCTGCCTGCAGGCTGGCCTGGCTGCCTGCCTCTTACTCAGGGCCCTGGCTGTGTTTCTCCCCCAACTCCAGGTAACTTTGTCTCCCCTGCCATGCAGATCAACCGCTTTAACAAGAGCAGGGACCGGGCCATTCTCGTCACGGACCAGCACCTCTACAAGCTGGAGCCCAGGAAGGAGTACAAGGTGATGCGGACCCTGCCTCTGAGCATGGTGAGTGCCCCATGAGCTGGGCCAGGGGGTGCCGTAACCCTCAGGGACTGGCCCGGTGCAAGGGGCTGCTCTGACAGCAAGGCCCCTGTCTGCATAGCGGGGACAGCAGGGCAAGGGTCCCTGATACAGCCCACAGCTGTGCCCTGCCGGGACCCCTGCCGGGCCAAGAGGGGAGCTGAGCCTCCGTGACCCACTCAGTCCTGGGGTCTCTGCCAAGGCTGCCGGCCAGGGGCCAGGGAGTGTCTCACAGGCGTGGACACTTGAATGTGGAAACAAGAACAATGGGATCTTTATGTCAGTCATGCAAGGGAGAAGACAGCAGTAGCAGGGGGTGCCCATGGGATCTCCCCCCAAGGAAGGCATGGATGACGCTGGGAGAGCATAGGGTCTGTTATACCAGCACACAGCTCCTGGGGCAGCTTGAGCCCTCCCATCTCCTCTGGTGGATCATCAGCAGGCTGGGTACCACGGCCAGCAGCCCTGATCGAAGCCAAGTGGGCACAGCAGAGATGGAGAAGACCAGGCTCATTTGCTCTGTCCCCCTTCCAGTGCTGGCTGGGGGCAGTAGTGGGATTTCTTGAGACTCCTGAACCCCAGTGCAGACAAGCAGGGTGGTTAGGGGCAGCGTTGCTGGAAGTTGATCCCGAAGCAGCTGGAAAATGTCCTTTCATGGGGAAAACCAAGACCTGGGTAATGAGGCAGAATCCCAAATGCCCTTCCCAAGATATTCAGCACAGCATCTCTGAAGGTCCTTTTCTTCAGAGTCCATGTCCAGCCTGACTGCGATCCCATAACACCCTGGCGCTCTTCTAAGGAGCGCTGAACGGAGCAGCAAGCTGAGATGCAGTGACTTGCCCACAGAGCCAGGAACTAAACCCAGGACTCCCAATGCCTCATCCTCTGCTCTAACCATTAGCTGCTGCTCCTTCCTGCAGCCACCTCTGTGGTGTTACAGTGAATAGCACTGAAGGGCAGAGGGCACCATGCTACTACAGCATTAAACCTGGACAGGACGCAGCAGCAACAGCGTCACCACCCCAAACGGTCAAAAATCACGAGACAGGCCTCAAACACCTGCCTTGCTCTGCAGCTTGGGGCATGGGTCGCTTGGCAGGATCATCTAGGCATCGCTCACCAAATCAATTCCCTGCCATCGCAGGGACCTCAGCCCCTCCTCTTCTCTGCATAATCACATGACTCCGGGAGCTGGGGATTTATAGAAACATCAGGTACCGCAAAGTTAATGATAAAGGCACAAGAGCTGGCAATGCTGGGGCAGGGAATAGTCCTGAACTTGCAGGGAGACTGGTTAGATCGCCTGGGCCTTTTAACTCCTGTGCCCTGGAGGAAATTCCCCTCTCAGTGGCGCTCCGGGAAAGCAGCTGGTGCCGCGCAGGGGGCAGATCTGAGGGGAGATGCCTAGTCTCTGGGCATGATGGACCCCTTGGCGCATGGCAGTGAGGAACATGTGATCTGACGGGGATGACATCACCTGGACCCCGCCACATCTCCTCCCGTCAGCCAATCAGAATATAGAATCATCTCCGTGCTGAACAAACACTAGCCAGTTTGCCATCTCATTGGCTGATGTGGCGTCTGGTTGTGGGTGGGCTTAGAAAATGAAAGACCAATAGCAATAGACCGTAGACGCCCAGCTACCGCCCTGCCTTTTGCCCCCTGGTGGCCATGTGGGGAATCGCACCCTGCCTCAGCTAGGGGGCCTGGCGTGTCACTAACCCGGAGTGTGTTTGTGCTGTACAGGTGACGGGGGTGAGCGTGACCAGCTGCCAAGACCAGCTGGTGGTGTTTCACACCCAGACCCACGACGACCTGGTCATCTGCTTCCATAAGATGCAGCCGGAAGAGGACAACCGAGTTGGGGAGCTGGTGGGGGTGCTGGTGGACCACTTCAAAACGTGAGTGATGGCATTGGTGCAAGACACAAGAAGGGACGGGGCAAGGAGTCCGGGCACAGCTGGGTCAGGGTGTGGATGGGAAAACCATGGTGGTGCTGGTGTTCTTCCCTGGGAGTCAGAGATGAGCCCAAGGCTTTGGCATGGTGCTGAGGGAGGTGCTGTCCTGCAGATCGGCTGTAAAGTGCGACCTTGACTGTTTGCGACCATTACAGATCTTGTGGTGTTTTAGGGCTCTGTCCCCCACAGTCCAGCCAAATAATTACATTTCCCTTGAGGTATCATCTGAATGCTATAGTCCAGATTTTCTCTCCTAAACTCCAGTGTAGCTGTTACTGTGTGCTGTTGAGCAGCTGCTGTGTTCCACCCCAGAGGTGGCAGCATTTCAGCTCTGAGTGGAGTGGCATGACTCCAGTTTTGGGGCGTAGCCCTTGCAGAGGATAACGGCAGCTAGGGCAGGGGTTAGTACTTGGCTCAGCCCTGAAGAAGCCTGCAGTTGATAGCAGCTTCCCTTGGAAGAAGGAACTGATCAGCCTGAGCCTCTTCCCGAGCACTAAGGGCCTGCACGAGACAGTGGTGGGTCAGGGGGGCTGTTCCTGTGGCATCTTTCTTGATGGGCTGGGTGACAGAGCTCTGGCTCCACTGGCCCGTTCAGACTCTGGCTCCCCAGACAAAGGCCACCAGACAACTATCAACTGGTCACTGTCACTAGGCGGCTCGAGGTGACCGGCTGTGGCTAGTGGATTGAGCCACGCCTGCGAATTATCCGGCTATGGTGGCTCAGCGGTTAAGGTGTTGGGCTTGAAATCCACCAGGGCTCCCCGCCCCCCACGCATTCAAACCCTGCTCCCAGTGGGTTGAGCCTGTATTATAAAGGCTGTCAGAGGAGAGGATCCCAACAGTCCCTTCTGGCTTTGTAGTCTACGACCCGCTCTCAGACACCGGCGGCGCCTGGGATGGATTCAGCCCCACAAACAGGAGTCGAAAGGCTCCACGGCCCATTACCACCCGTACAAGAGGGAGTGTGTCTGCACTGGCAGGGAGAGGAGCCTGTGCCAATCTGGAGAAGCTGCATTGGCAGGGATGCTGGGTATTGATCCTGGGCAGTGGAGAGCTGAGGATGCTGCTGGCGCTGGTTCCTGGCTGGGGGCAGGCGGGGGGCGTGCAGGCCGAGAAAGAACCAGCCGTGCGGCCGGGAAGGCTCGTTCGCAGCCTAATCTCCTAATCAGGCATTGTGCAAAGGCACGCGGGCCCATTGCAGCCTCCAGCTGTCACGGCAGCAAGCCTCAAGGCCAGGGGCGCCTGCCCACAAGCTCCCATCTGGGGTGGGGGGTTGGGCCGGATTAGAGAGTTCTTCCCGACCCTGCTGCTCCCCCTGCCACTGTGATGCAAAGCAGGTGTGGGAGCTGGCTGGGAGGGGGCTGAGCCCAGATCCGGGGGCATGAAGCCAGCTCCAGAGCTCCCAGGCTCGGCAGGTTACAGCCAGGGGTGCTAGCGAGCCTTCGCCAAGGCTGCGGGCTGCTTCCCGCCCTGGCCTCCGGGGAACACAAGGGCCCGAGCATGGAGAGTGGGTCTCCACAAGCGGGTGTGTTCCTGTGGCCGTGCTGCAGAGCGGCTGGGTGAGGGTGTGCACCGGGGCGGGGACAGAACAGAGCCATGTGTGGGTGGGGGAGGGCAGGGGTGTGTAGGTGGGTACATGCCTGGGGGGGTCGTGAGAGGAAGCTCGCCCCCTTTGTGCGGCACACCCCCAGCTGAGCTGAGTGAGGAGCCCAGGGGCAGGCAGGGGCTTTGGATCTGGTTCGCACTTTGCCCAGTACTGGCAGGGCAACGTTCTGTGCCCGGTGCCACGGACAGGGGCTTTGTGTCGCTGCAAAAGAGGTCGGTAGCATGCGTGGGGGCCGGGCCGTGGGGCGGAGGCGGGAGAGGGCGCAGCGTGTGCAGGTGAGGGCAGCACGGTGCCCGCTGCAGGGCGAGCCTGGTGGACAGGGCACTGCTGACCCCCACAGGGCTGGCTCTGCGCCGGCGGTCCCTGCGGAGCAGCAGGTGCCAGATGGATGTCTGTCTGCCGGAGCCCCTGAAGGATTGACCGAGGGAGGAGAAAGGGATCTGGGGCGAGCCGGCGCCATCTGCTCTCGGCAGCTGCTGGCACAGATCTGCCCAGACGCAGGGAAGAAAAGAGCTGGGGATGGGGGGGAAGAGGGGCTGTACGCTGGCCCCCCCTCTCCCCGGAGCACTGTCACAAAGTGGATTGTAGGGCATTACCGCCCCACACACGTGCCCCCAGATGGTAACGCCCCTCCCAGGGTGGGGCCCTCTTAAAGGGCCAGCGACCGCCCTTTGCGGGGAGATAGACACAGACGGGTCAGAATGACGGATGCTGTCGGACTCGCACGGACGCAGACAGACTGACGTAGTGTGAGCAGGGCAGATCCCCAGCCCGCCCCTGCCCCACTCCCAGAGCACCCAGCCGCTCCCTCTCCCTCCCCGGCTCGGTTGGTGCGGGTTGGGACAGACGTGTGCCCAGGATTGGGCTGCCCCGCCCCGCCGGAACTCAGCTCTTGCCCATCGCACCCCCCTTACACGCCCTGTAACCCAGAGACCTTCCTGGAGCAGCTGGCCCAGGAGCCAGTGGCTTTTCTGGTCCCTGGGTGTGAGTTCCACTGCAGGCCCAGTTGGCCCCGTCCAGAGCGATGTGGCATGGCGGGGAGGGCACCACACACTGGAGAGCGGGCGTGAGTCTGCCCCCACGGCAGGGCTGGGAGAAGGGGAAAGTTCCCCACACGTGCATGTGTACACACATATACACGCACACGCGTACACGCACGCACACAGCTCACTGGCAGCTCCCAGTGGGCCGAGCTGTCATTGGGTGGGTCAAGAGCTCAGCCGGTAACATGCTGGCGGAGATCCAGGGGACCCCCAGCCTGGTTTCTGTGCTGGAACTGGTGGGGCCTTCACCCAGGAGCTGGCCTCCGGGCAGGGATCTGTCAGCTCCCTGGGGCGCTGGGGCCTTGGGGAAGGGCAGGCAGGGCTGGGCAGAGCTGGGGGTTCCTCCTGGGAAGCCTTGTGCTCTGGGATCAGCTGGTGGCTGAGGAGCTGGCCGTGGTGCTGAAGGGTGGCAGCAGGGAATTGTAGCTGCCTTGGCACAGACTTGTCCCGGGTGTGCCCCCTTAGAGCCAGCAGGTCGATGTGGTCCAGAGGGACCAGCAGCAGGGCATGGAAATGTCGCACTGGCCCCGGCTAGCCCATGTGCGTGGGGTCCACGGCTGGACTATTCCCTACAGCCCCGCTCTGTCGAAGGTGCTTCCACCCCTTTGGAGAGCCCATTCCCCAGGCTGAGGTCTCCCTCCCTGGCTTACCTCCTCTCCAGTCTGAAGTGCCTCTCTCACTCCCCCCTTGCCCCTCCCTGCATGATCCCCCTCCTGCCTGGGGCTTTACAGGATGGATGGACAGACGGAGGGATGGATGACAGGGCACCAGGCTTGGAGTTGGGACCATAGACTTGGCCAAGTCACTTAATTTACAGACCTCCATTCCCTCCCTCTTTGTGAACGGCTTTGAGATCCCCAGAAGAAAGGGACTGTGTACGTTCTTACCATGACTGTGCCTGGCTAGCAGTGGGAGGGTCGCCCCTGAATGAAGCATCCTTCCTCCTAATCCCAGTTTTGGGGGAGAATGGCTAAATATTTGCCTTGTCTCCCAAGAAAACGGGATGCTCTGAAGACTGCAGTGGCTAAACCACCCCCTGCCAGTGTGGGGTGAGTGTAGGACTGGGAGCCGGGGTTGTCTGGCTTCTGTCCCCAGCTCTGACACCGATTCTCCTCTGTAGCTTTGGACCAGCCATTTTAATTGCTTGGTGCCTCAGTTTCTCCATCTGTGAAATGGGAATGTAGCTAGTTGTTGTTTATAGCATCACCATAGGAGGGGCCTGTTAGACCCTCCAGGCCATGCCCAGGAGTCCAGTGCAGGACTGTGCCCTACAGGACACTCTAGGGTTATGGGTCCCAGGGTTATTCTTCCCTCCAGTCACTTCCACAGTCTGAGCAATCTCAGGCCATGTGCCGAGTGGGATTTTAGCCACTGGTGCCAGCCCCTAGGGAAGGCACTATGCACACTGGTGTAGCTAACCCCAGAGCGGCACTAGTGCAAATCAAACGGGGCATGTGTTCATCGTGTCAACACAAGGGGTTTTCACCAGAGCAGCTACACCACCAGCTTCGGTCCCAGCCCAGCCAAGGCCTCAAGGTTGGCGGAATGTGAAGCATTGTTGGTGATCTCTGCTCCCGGGCAGGGAACTCTCATTCTACCACAGCCCCTGCCTGGCTGCATGTGTGGTGCTGGGGGGGGTTAGGAAATAACTGTCCAACTGGACTGACATTGCACTAGGCTCCCCATAGACTGGGGGGGGGGGGTGTGCAGAGCCAGATCTTTCCCCAGGCCCCAGTATTCCCCTTCCCCCGCCCCGAGAAGGTGGCTGCCCCTTTAAGAGTCCCCACAGCTGCTCCGCTCCTGGCTCTCATTTGCATTTCAGTCCTGGCTCTCTTTTGTCCTGTCTTAATAGCTACCTAGCAGCCTTCCCTGCTCAATGCAATGGGCAGATCCTGCCCCACGCTCATGTCTTCTTAACCCAGCGACAGCTGCTGCTCCATTCACTGCCCCTCCCCCCACCCCCCGAATTGCCGTGTGTCCCATAATAATCCTCGCCGTCGGTATACGAGTGTCCCACTGCCTCCCGTCTCTTTGGATCCCCACTGCAGCTCCCGCTGGAGTTCGATCCCTCCGCAAGGGCTCCCTCCCTGATGGGCATAATTAGTAATGCCCTGCTCAGATCTCAAAGCGCTGCTCAAATGAGGGCAGTGTCATTAAACCCATTTTGCAGGTGGGGAAATTGAGGCACAGAGGGGCTGTGATTTGTCCAGGGTCATCCAGCAGGCCAGCGGCTGAACAAGGGTTTGACCACAGGTCTCCTAAATCCCAGCCCCATGCTCCAGCCACTACGCCACACTCCTTTAGGCCTTCAGGTCTGATGACAGAACAAGGCCCCTCCAAGCTGGGCATGACTATTGGGCTGGAAGTTAAAGCTCCCATGGCCCTTTTATTCTGAGTGTTGGAGACAGTGTCAGGACTTCTGGGTTCTCTTCCTGGCCCTGCCTCTGACTTGCTGTCTGAAATGAGCACCGTGCTACTAGCCACCCCACTGACTAGCCACAAGACAAACTCACATGCCTCTACCATGCAGGCAGAGGAAGGCCCTGGCCCTTTGCAGCTGAGTTGGGGTTTGCCCCAGCGCCCTTGGCTCAAAGTGCCCGCTCCCAGCTGTCGTGCAGCATGCTCTACTGCTTGCTTGTCATCCTCCACCCCAGAGGTGGCTGCATTTCAGCCTCGTATACCCGTCTGTAAAGCGCCCTGGGATTAAAGGGGCTATGGAGACACAAGCTACTACTCTTATTATCTTCTATTTGTAACTGGTTTCCCTCCCCCACTGCCCCTCGCCCAACCCACTGGCCCCTAGGTGCTCACAGGAGGACAGCCCCAGCAGCGTCCATCACCCGCTCTCCTCGCTGGATGTCTGGGAGACGGAGCACAGGGAATTCGCACCTCCCAGCTCCACCAGATTTATAGCTGGGGAGTGCTTGGGCCCTGAGCATCCTCAGCCGGTTTTATTCCAACCCCGAGCCGAGACATTTAGCCATAAACAACATGCTGGGCTTCCAGGCCTGCTGGCTCCCAGAGCACTGCAGGGCCCAAGCCAGCCAGTCCCAGAGGGAAGCAAACTCCGGTGTGACGGCAGGGCACTCGGCTGGGGTGGGGGAACTGCGGCCTTCTGTCACTGCGGGGAACCCTGCAAAGCTAGATGGGTCAGAGAAACAGCCCCTTCCAGAGTGCTCTCACCCGTCTCCATGCGTCTCCCCACACACTCTGTGATTAGCACTAGCCCGCTGTAGGTGTCTGCCCCAGGCCGGGCTCCCCTGATCCGCACCCCACAGCAGTGCTGACTCGGGCTGGTCCCAGGCCAGGTCGCCATTACAGACGCCAGCAACCCCGCCGTAAAGCCAAGGCAGGGTCCCCCAGGGAGCGGTGCCCAGCATGGCAGGATCCGTAAACTCTGCAGGGCGGGGGAGTGCAGGGGGCGGCAGTGGGGCGCTAGCATCCTTGCTGAGATGATTTTGGCCTGGTGGCTGGGAGTCCGTGTGGCTGCTGCCTGAAATGATGAGCCGCTTGCTCTGAGGAGCTCACTAACCCACCTGCAAACCCCGGCACGCTTTCCCTGGCGCTGCCAGTGTCACAAGCCTCCGTCCGGCCCTCAGGCGGCAGAGCGTGCTCGCTGCTGTCCTGGCTGGCTGGAGAACTCACGCGGCGCATTCCTCTAGCTCGGGGGTTCTCAAACTTCGCTGCACCGCAGCCCCCTTCTGACAACAAAGTTATCGCATGACCCTGGTGGGGGTGGGCAGAGCCCGAGCCCCGCTGCCCACAGTGAGGGGAGAGGGGGCCGCAGCCCGAGCCCCGCCACCTTGGGTAGGGGTGGAGTTGGGGCTTCACCCTCAGCCCTGGGTGCCCGCAAGTCTAATGCTGGGCCTAGCGACCCCATTCAAATGGGGTCATGACCCACTTCGGAGTCCGGACCCACAGTCTGAGAAACGCAGCTCCTTCCATCCGAAGATTGCAGAGCACTGTATGGCGCCCCAGCTAAGCCTCAGTGCACCTCTGTGAGGGCAGGTCTCAGGCTCCCCTTTGAACAGATGGGGAAACTGAGGCAGGGAGCAGCCAAGTGGCTTGCCCAAAGCTCCAGATCATGTTGATAGCAGAGTTGGGAACAGAACCCAGGGCCCTGTATCCCAGTCCACTGGCTCCCCGTATCTGGCCTGTACCAGCCATCACCTCCCGGCCACACACTCTCTGCTCTGCGTGGTGCAGCCCTCACATGCCGGAGATGTTCCACAGCAAGGCGGGTATTTCCCAGAGGCCAGAGGCCACGGGGATCGCTTGTTCACCCAGCACTGCACCCCAGCCCCATGTTGGCCTTGGGGTCTCCCGGGAGGCCCAAGCCCAGGATTCTCAACCTGGGGTCGTGAACAGGTTTCAGGTTTCCCACCGCGGTGAATGTGGGATCCTGGTACAGAAATGGCTGAGAAGCACTTTGGGTGCTCGGTGCATCGGGGCTCAGCGGCTTTGCACCCCGCAGGGCAGGGAAGAGGAACCTGTCAGAGCAGAATGTGGCTGCAGCGAGATCCAGCCGGGTGGGCCAGGCTGGCACCCTGCACACTCAGCAGAAGGAGCCTAGCTGGTGTCCCACTTTGCAGATGGCTCTGAGCCCAGAGATGGTTGCTAGGTAACTGCAGGAAAGCTCATTAACAGCTGAGACTAACTAATGAGCTGGGGAAGAGAAAAGCAGGGAGAGCGGGAGGGTGTCAAGGTGAGAGGAGAGGGGAGAACGCCGCCATGGGGGGCACTGCCAGCTTGGCCCAGTTTGCAGCCCAGCGCATGAGCCGCTCTCCCAGCTTGGCGCTGTCACTCGCGGGGTGCAGGGAAACGCCACTGGGGACGCAGGAGTAAAGAGGCTTCAGAGGCCATCGTGATGGGCACAGCCAGACTGCCCAGGCGAGCCAGAGGCTCAGGGCGGAGTCAGGCAGGTCCCAGCCCAGGTTGGCATCGCAGAGGGCAGTAGCTTTGCTGGCAACCTGGCAGCAAGGCCAAGGGCTCACCCAGGAAGCCTGTGCTCCCCTCCCACCTGGTCATGGCGTGCACCCCTCCAGGGGTTCACGTGTTGCTGGCTGCAGAGGTGGGGGCTGGTGCCATCAGCACTGGCTGGGAAGAGCCCTGAGAAGCCCCGAGCCTGTCTCCTGCTGGGATGCCGCTAGCTGGAAGGCAGGGGCGGGGGAGCAGGCAGACAAGGTGTGAGGCACAGGCTGGCTGTTGCAGGGACCGTGTTTGTGTGGCATCTTGGCAGAGCCGGGCATTGCGCCTGCTGCCGCTGCACCCCTCCTCTGCCATGGGCCCCGGCGTCGGTTCTGGGGCCCGCTCCAGGTCCCACCGCCGGGAGCTTTCAAGGGCAGCGGGATCAGACCTGGCTCTGACCTGTGATGATATCAGCGTGGAGCTCTGGGAACAGGGGGCCCCCAGGGCTGGGGGTGGCCAAGGTGTGGCGCTGGGGACCTGGCTCCTTGGCCCCCTTGCATCCAGCTCCAGCCAGCGCTGCACCAAGAGGCTGGAAGGGATTCAGAGAAATGCAACGAACCCGCTCAAGGGACCGAGCTAGATGGCCCAAACCCATGGCAGGCGTAATCCAGAGTTCACCAGGGCTGGCGGTGCAGCAGGAGGAGATGATGCTCATTCCTGAGGGGGGAGGGGAAGTGGCTTGATCCAGCGGGGTAGATCGGGGGAACCGGCGGGAGCCACATTCACGCTGAATCAGGCCAGGCCCTGGCGGTCCTGCATTGCCCTCAGGAGACGGTCTGGGTGGCCGTACCTGGGGTGTTTCGCTGTCTGGTGCAGACGTGTCCCAGACGGCTCCCGTCTGTGCCCATGGCGAGCCCTGCCACCCGGCCAGGCCTCCGTCCGTCGCGGCGGCGGTCTAGGAGTGCTGCCTGCAGTGCCGGGGCTCCTGGCTGAGCGGTTGCAGGGTGACAGCGGCACGGGCATTGATGCCAAGTGCAGCGATGCTGACGCAGCCTGTTCCTGTTCCTGGCCCCGTCCCCGGTCGCTGCCACTTTTGATTTCCACACTTGTCTGAGTGTCGATAGCCCTCTTGGCAGGAGATGCAGCACCTCCAGTGGAGGAGATTTCTATCCCCTCGTCCTGCCTCTGGCGGGGCCAGAACTTCATACCTCTGAGGGAGTTTCTACCTAACCCCAGCCAGTTAGTGCTTGGCTTGCCCTGAAGCAGGAGGGTCAATATCCCTTGTAATCAGTCTCATTGACTTGTGAATGCTCTTATTACCCATATAAACGGCCAGCCCTTGTATGGGTGCTGCTACATTCTTGGCCTGGAAGGTGTCTTGTGGCAGAGAGTTCCGTAGGACAATGGTGGGTACACAGGGCAGCGTCTGGACAGTACAAAGCGCTATGGAAACAGGATCAGTGACCCCCGGAGGGGTCCAGTGAGCCACCCTGTTAGCTGGACTGGGACCCTGCTTATAGCCGCCGAGTAACTTCTGTGGACTCATTGTGGAAGGCACAGCTCCCGAACTCAGCCAGGCGCGAGAGAGGTGGGCATGGCCTAGAGGGCTCTGCGGTAGAGAGTGGGGGGTCCTGCCGGGAACGGCCAGGCATGGGGGCAAAGCTCAGGAAGAGATGGTTCTGACCCCTACAAAGGGGCTATGTCTGACTCTGACTGGCTTCCTCGTGTCAGGGAAAGAAAGGCGAAGGGAGACCATACGATGCATAGGAGTCTGCCGGGGGCATTTTGCAGCTATGCCACCATGCGGCGCTGTTGCATGAGAACCCTAAGGGCAGTATGCTGTGATCCCATGGGGAGGATGCCCCCCACCCTAGTGATTCCTTCCCATAGGCCTTGGAGCTGTAAGGTGACCAGCCCATCATGGGCCCCCCATTGCTGAAGGGTGGTATACCTGCAGGCCAGATGCCTGGCCTGCTGCGGGGCTCGTTCCCCTGAGCCTGCGGATTGGTGCCATGGGTGGGGTTCAGGATCTCGGCTCTGATGCCAATCTCTCTGCTAGACATTGATACCTCGGTGGGGATTAGAGCTCAGAGCTTGTGCCCAGGGCGCACTTCCTCAGTGGGAGGTCAGCACCTGGGGCCTGTCCCACCAGTGGAGACCAGTTTCTCTTCTTTGCCTGGAGCCAGGTCCCCATCCCCTTTTCCAGACCATGTCCTCGGCCCCAGGCCCAGCCTGGTCCACTCTCTGTGGCAATTGCCCTGCGTCTCTCGGCTCCGGCGAGTGGGGTTCGGACATGGCAACAGGGGCCAGGCATCTGTGCAGAGCTGGCTGGCTGCTGCTCGGCATCCTCAGGGCTGCTGACGCCCGCACGCTGCACTCTTGGGCACGGATCAAGGACAGGCAGGGGTCAGGGACGGGCATGTCTGTGCCAGGGTGAAGGGCGAATCCCAGCCCCCTGGGCAGAGCGGGCAGAGGCGCGAGGCTCCCTCGTCGCAGATAATCACTTCCACAGGGCTGCTTTGCCCCAGATCTGTCTGGCTTTTATTAATATTTTACCGCAGTGCGAGTGGTGCTGACGCAGACCGAGCCAGAGTGATGATTTATTCCTGGCTGGGCTGTGAGCACGACCCTCCAGCATTTCCAGAGAGCGAGGGGGAAATCACACTGCCCCAGCACTAGGGCCGGCGCAGGGAGGGGACAGCCAGCCTGCATCTCCCCTATTCAGGGGCTGATGTGACCCCCCAGTGTACGTGCTGCCCTAGCCCTTCTAGGGCTTGCGGCAGGGGGAATTGGCGGGGCAGCCCTGGTCAGGCCCCCCCCCACCCTGCCCAGAACACCCCCTGCGCCATTGCACTTCCCCAGGGTCTGAAGCTGGCCCTGTGGGGATTGGAGGCAGAGGGCAACCGTGCCTCGGGTGCCAAGTGTTGGTAAGGAATCCGTGAGCGCAGCCCGTACAGAAACAGCCCCCGCACCTGTCCACTCGGCAGCACACACACAGACAGCCCCTGGGAGAGGACATGGGGCCGTCTGCTCCGACAGCACAGGTCTCTGCCGCAGGAGCTAGAGGAGAGAATCTCCCTCAGCTGCTGCGAGTGGTAAGGCTGTTTTCCCCTTTGCGGGATGGCCTCTAGGGGGCAACAAACACCTTCCCCCGTCTCTCGCACACACAGACACTTGAGCAGCCCGGCTGCTATCGCAGTCACGGATGCCTAGGGGCACGAGAGGGGGCAAACCCCTCCTTGGTCATCCCTCGGCCAGCAAGCTAGCAGAGGGCACCACTGCTCGCACCCCCCAGACGAGCCTTGGGACTCTGCTGACAGGAACAGCAGCCCCCAGAGCAAGGGGGTGAGGGTTGTGTTGGCAGACGGGTCAGGCTCAGAGAGGTGGGCGCTAGGACTAGTGCATGGAAGAGTGGGGAGACCAGGGTTCAGTTCCTGGCTTAGCCGCACATGCCATACAATGAAGTCACTTAACCTAGCCTGTGCCTCAGTTTCCCCTCTGTAAGATGGGGATCTGAATGCACTACCTTCTGGAGGGATTGTGGGAGGGGCTTAGTTACCATGGTGATGAGGACCTGGAGAGATAGAACAGGCAGCTGGGGAGAGGGTCATGCTCAGGGAGGGATCCATGGGGGGCGGAGGGGGGCTTTCAGGTGGGGGGGGTCTCAGAACTCAGGAAGGGTTCCTGGTAGGCAGTCTGGGGGAGGACAAAAATCCCAGCCTGCTTCACCTCTCAGCTGCTGGAAACCCCCTGCCAGTCCCCTTCCCCTGGACAAGCACCCCCAGAGCAGCCAAGCTCCAGGGGTCACCCCTGAGCCAGCAGGGCAGCCCGAGGGAGGAGGAGGTGCCAGCCCTGGGCTGGGGGAGGTGGGAACGGTGAAGGCTGGGAGCCAACAGCCTGCCACGCTGGCGGGCTGCCCTTGCCTCTGTTATTGCTCAGTCCCTTGCAAAGGCGCAGGAGTTGGAGAGGAGAAAAGGTCAGTGTCTGCTGGCTCCGGGTGCAGCCTGGTTCCCTTGTGTCTGCTGGCTGGGGCTTCTCTGGAGACAGCTCTGCAGCATCACAGACCCTGGCCTCAGCCGCCCACTGCTGCTGTCTGCAGCCTCCGTGGGCCACCCCCCCACCTGGGCATTCGCTCTGATCCCTGAGTCACCAGTTACCTCCCCCCGGAGTGAACCTGCAGGCTGAGGCTGGGCCTCTGTAAGAGATTGGGCCGAGGGGGTTTGACGCAGCAGGGAGGGGGGAGTGTTGACCTGGGAATGTGGCAGGGGAGTTTCACTGGGGATGGGAGACCTGAGGGCCTGTAACCTGAGCCAGGAGCGGGAGGGGGAGGTGACACCTCTGCCCGGGAATGTGGACAAAGGCTGCAGGAGAGAGCCTGCTGTGGGGGGTTTGGTTTCAGTTTTGTGCTGGGTGGTGGAACGCAGGGAACCCCAAGGCTGGGGCCTAAGCTCCCTGCCCCCGAGAAGGACTTGAGTGAGGGGTCCTGGTTGTACCCACAAGCTCTGTTTTAGGCTGTGTTCCTATTGTCCAATAAACCTTCTGTTTTACTGGCTGGCTGAGAGTCTCAGTGAATCCCAGGAAGAGGGGTTCAGGGCCCGGACTCCCCCACACTCCGTGACAACTGGTGGCAAAGGTGGGATCTACTGCACCCCAGGGACGGCGCTTCCTGCAGTAAGTGACAGGGGAGCAGTAAAACGAAGGGGGATTGACGGGGACCAGGCGTGCTGAAGATTCAGAGCGAGACGGTTTCAGGGGGCGGTTAACCCCTGGGAGTGTGTGACCAGAGAGAAGGACTTTTGCAGTAGCAGGGTTCCACAGGGGATTGCAGCGAGCTGTCCCAGGGCCAGAGGAGTCTGCAGCTCAACCCTGGCAAAGAGGTGTGACCTCAAGAAGGACTGGCACACTAGGGGTTCTTCCTGGAAACCGTGGAAAGCTGCCCAGGCCTGCGAGTGGCCAGCAGGGAGATGTACGCTAAACGCCTTAAGAGTGACCTGGTGGAGCTGTGCAGGCAGAGGGGGCTGCACATTGGGAGGTCCACCAAGGAACAGCTGATTGCCCAGTTGGAGGAGAGGGATCGCTTGGATGACCCGATCCCCGTCCCTGAGGGAAGCTGCCCGATGGATGCAGCGTGGGCCCTGGGGCCTGACCGGGCTGGGAGGGGTCAGACTGCTGCCGAGGACATCCCAAGACCCTTCCTACCTATGCCTAGGGAAGGGGTTAAGGGAAGCCCAGCGAATACTGAGGGCATCCTGACCCCGGCAGCCAGCAGGGGATCCTCCCGGCGGAGTTCCCCATCCCTGGAGTGGAGGCAGCTGGAATGGGAGAGGGAGATGAAAATGAGGGAGCTGGAGGATAATGAAAAGCGACGTCAGCATGAGCGGGAGGAGAAGGAGAGGCAACGTCAGCATGAGCGGGAGGAGAAGGAGAAACAGAGACAGCATGAGCGGGCGGAGAAGGAGAGGCAACGTCAGCATGAGCTGGAGCTGGCCAGGCTGAGGAGCAGTGGGGCCCCAGCTGTGGTGAGTGACGGGGGACCCAAGACTGCAAGGAGCTTTGATAAGTGCTTCCTGGCCCAGCGTAAGGAGGGGGAGGACATAGCTTCCTGATGGCCTTTGAGAATGCCTGCGAGGTGCACCGGGTTGACCCTGCAGACAGGCTCCAGTTTCTCACCCCCTTACTGGACCCCAAAGCCGTGGAGGTGTACAGCCGAATGACAGGGGCGGAGGCAGGGGACTACGAACTGTTCAAAAAGGCCCTGCTCCGTGAGTTTGGGCTGACTCCCGAGATGTACCAGAAAAGGTTCCGGAGTCAGGGTAAAACGCCTGAGGTCACATACCTACAACTGGTCAACCGAATGCAGGGATATGCTCGCAAGTGGACAGCTGGGGCCCAAGCTAAAGAGGACCTGCTTGACCTAATCGTACTGGAGCAACTGTATGAACAGTGCCCTTCCGACCTGAGGCTATGGTTAGTGGACAAAAAGCTAGAGAACCCCCAGCACGCAGGGCAGCTGGCCGACGAGTTTGTGAACAGTCGGTCAGGGGGGTAGCAGGGAGGAGTCCCAAAAGAACAGGCCCCCCACAATGCAGAGAGTCACCATGGGACCTCCCAGCGGGGAAATATGGAGAACCCCCTCCCAAGGGGAACGCATGGCGTCTGGACCATCCGATCCGCTCGAGGGGACCAACGTGATCTGAGCTGCTATCACTGTGGCCAGAGAGGCCACGTACGGACCCAGTGCCCCAGGCTCAGGGACAGACTGAGCAGACCCAACCTACCCAGGGTTAACTGGGTAGGGACCCAGCCGGACGAGGGGCAGACGGCCCAGGCAAGGGGGGCTGCCAGCTTACCACTTCCTCAGGAGGGAAGAGTACCCCAGGCCAGCTCCTCCAGAGGGCTGGATGCTCTGGACTCAGGGTTCTCGGTTTACAGGGTGGGCGCGGGGCTGTCCCTCCGGAGGGAGTGCCTTGTTCCCCTGGAGGTGGATGGGAGGAAGGTCAATGGATACTGGGATACGGGCGCGGAGGTGACGCTGGCCTGGCCTGAGGTGGTGGCCCCAGATCGGGTGGTGCCCAACACCTACCTGACCCTGACAGGGGTGGGCGGGACCCCATTCAAGGTACCCGTGGCAAGGGTACACCTGAAATGGGGGGCCAAGGAGGGGCCCAAGGATGTGGGGGTGCACCACCATTTGCCCACTGAGGTTTTGATGGGGGGGGACCTAGAGGACTGGCCAAGCAACCCCCAGACCACCCTGGTTGTGACCCATAGCCAGAGCTGGTGAGGGGCACTGCGCCCCGACCTTGGGGAGGGTACCACACCAGAGGCGCAGGACTCTACCCTGGTGGGGAGGGAGCGCCGAGGGGCACGGCTCAGAGAGGCTGTGGCATCAGACCCAGCCAGTGAGAGGGAACCGGGCCCCATCCCTTCCGCAGCCACTGAGTTCCAGGCCGAGTTGCAGAAAGATCCCTCCTTGCAGAAGCTCAGGGACCTGGCTGATCTCAGTGCGGTACAGACCATGAGGAGAGGTTGCCAGGAGAGGTTCCTGTGGGAGAAGGGGTTCCTGTACCGAGAATGGGCTCCCACAAGGGAAGTAGAGTCCTGTGGGATCAGGAGGCAGCTGGTGGTCCCCCAGAAGTATCGCCGCAAGCTACTGTACCTGGCCCATGACATCCCCCTCTCAGGGCACCAGGGAATCCGACGCACCCGGCAGAGGTTGCTACAGAACTTTTACTGGCCTGGGGTCTTTACCACGGTCCAGCAGTATTGCCGATCCTGTGACCCCTGTCAGAGGGTGGGGAAGGCCCGGGACAAGGGGAAAGCGGCTTTGAGACCTTTGCCCATCATAGAGGAGCCTTTCCAGAAGGTGGCCATGGACATAGTGGGGCCTCTCAGCAAGACGACCCAGTCAGGGAAGAAATACATTCTGGTGGTGGTAGATTTTGCCACCCGCTACCCCGAGGCAGTGCCCTTAGCTTCCATTGAAGCAGACACCGTGGCAGATGCGCTCCTGACTATTTTCAGCCGAATGGGGTTCCCCAAGGAAGTCTTGACAGACCAAGGATCCAACTTCATGTTGGCCCTGCTCCAGTGCTTGTGGGAGAAATGTGGGGTCCAGCACAACTGGGCCTCAGCTTATCACCCCCAGTCCAATGGGCTGGTGGAGAGGTTCAATGGGACACTAAAGATGATGCTGAAAACCTTTATGAACCAGCACCCACAGGATTGGGACAAGTACTTACCTCATCTGCTGTTTGCGTATAGGGAGGTGCCCCAGGAGTCTACCGGATTTTCACCTTTCGAACTGTTATATGGAAGGATAGTGAGGGGCCCCCTGGACCTAATGAGAGACGAATTGGAGGGGAAGGCCACTCCCGATGGAGAGTCAGTGGTGGAGTATGTCCTGATCTTCCAAGAGAGACTTGCTGAACTCATGGGGCAGGCCAGGGAGAATCTGGCCAGAGCCCAGAGGAAGCAGGAGGTCTGGTATGACCGCACGGTGCGGGCCCGCACCTACACCACCGGGGATCAGGTGATGGTTCTCATCCCTGTGAGAAAGAACAAACTACAGGCCGCCTGGGAGGGCCCTTTCAAGGTTGTCAAGCAGCTAAACGAGGTAAACTATGTGGTGGAGCTGTCGAACCGGGCGCACCACCGCCGGGTGTACCATGTGAATATGATGAAGCCATATTATGCCAGGGGGAATGTGGTGTTGGCCGTGTGTGGACATTGGGAGGAGCAGGGAGATGACCCTTTAGTCGATCTGTTCCCTGGGACCAGAGCTGGTTCCCCCCTGGAAACAATTCCCCTCTCGGATCAGCTAACCCCTGCCCAGCAAGCTGAGGTCAGGGGGGTGCTGCATCCGTACCGACAGCTGTTTTCCAACCGGCCTGGACTCACTAATTTGACTCTCCACCGGGTGCAGAGAGAGTCGCACCCGCCGCTAAGATGCTCCCCCTTCCGAGTCACAGGGAAAACTGCTCAGGACCTGGAAAGAGAGGTCCGGGACATGGTGGCTTTGGGGGTGATCCAGCCATCTGCCAGCCCTTGGGCCTCGCCGGTGGTGCTGGTCCCCAAAAAGGACGGGTTGATCCGGTTCTGTGAGGACTATCGGAAGCTCAATGCCATCACTGTATCTGATGCCTACCCCATGCCCAGGCCTGACGAACTCCTAGACAAATTTGGAGGAGCTCGATACCTTACCACCATGGATCTTACAAAGGGCTACTGGCAAGTGCCGCTGGATGCAGATGCCAGGCTGAAATCAGCCTTTATCATCCCTCTGGGGCTCTGTGAGTTCCTGACCCTGCCTTTCAGCCTCAAGGGAGCGCCAGCCACCTTCCAGCGCCTGGTGGATCAGCTACTGAGGGGGATGGAGAGTTTTGCTGTGGCGTATATTGATGACATCTGTGTCTTTAGCCAGACCTGGGAGGACCACGTGTCCCAGGTTAGAGAAGTGCTGGACCGACTCCAGGGGGCTGGGCTGACCATAAAAGCTGAGAAGTGCAAGGTGGGGATGGCTGAAGTATCTTACCTGGGCCATCGGGTGGGGAGCGGCCACCTAAAGCCGGAACCAGCCAAGGTGGAGGTGATCAGAGACTGGCCCGCTCCTCACACCAAAAAGCAGGTCCAAGCCTTTATTGGGATGGCAGGATACTACCGAAGATTTGTGCCCTGCTTTAGCGCCATAGCCGCCCCCATCACTGAGCTATGCAAGAAGGGGAAGCCAGACAAGGTGGTCTGGAATGAGCAGTGCCAGGAGGCTTTCCGGGCACTGAAGGAGGCTCTGGTCAGTGGCCCAGTTCTGGCAAACCCAGACTTTGACAAGCCCTTTATGGTGTTCACCGACGCCTCAGACATGGGACTGGGGGTGGTGTTAATGCAGGAGGATGAAAAGAGGGAGAGACACCCCATCGTGTACCTGAGCAAGAAGTTGCTACTCCAGGAGCAGACCTACGCGGCCATCGAGAAGGAATGCATGGCCATGGTGTGGGCCCTCAAGAAACTAGGGCCATATCTCTTTGGGCGACACTTCACCGTGTACACCGACCACTCTCCCCTGACCTGGCTACACCAGATGACAGGAGCCAACGCCAAACTCCTGAGGTGGAGCCTGCTGCTGTAGGATTATGACATGGACATGGTCCATGTGAAGGGAAGTGCCAACATGATAGCAGATGTGTTGTCCCCTCTGGCCCCGAACTTCCCCAGGTCACTGGTCAGAGTGACCCCACTCAGTTCAGTCTCGAAGGGGGGAGAGATGGTACGCAGCAGGGAGGGGGAAGTGTTGACCTGGGAATGTGGCAGGGGAGTTTCACTGGGGACGGGAGACCTGAGGGCCTGTAACCTGAGCCAGGAGCGGGAGGGGGAGGTGACACCTCTGCCCGGGAATGTGGACAAAGGCTGCAGGAGAGAGCCTGCTGTGGGGGGTTTGGTTTCAGTTTTGTGCTGGGTGGTGGAACGCAGGGAACCCCAGGGCTGGGGCCTAAGCTCCCTGCCCCCCAGAAGGACTTGACTGAGGGGTCCTGGTTGTACCCACAAGCTCTGTTTTAGGCTGTGTTCCTATTGTCCAATAAACCTTCTGTTTTACTGGCTGGCTGAGAGTCACAGTGAATCCCAGGAAGAGGGGTTCAGGGCCCGGACTCCCCCACACTCCGTGACAGGGGCCCCAGAGGCTAATCAGCTGCCGTGCGCGGGGAGCAGAGGGACGGCAGGTTTTTGAGAGGCCGAGCCAAGAGGGATGTGGCCGGGGGAGGACACTGGCCGTCTCCCCCGGTGTGGCTGAGTGCACTAAGGAGCGTAAGTTTATGTGACAGCAGGGTCTGTAAGGGCGGCCGGGCGACCGTCAGTACATTGCACGAGATGTTTGACCGGAAGGTCTCAGTGGTTTGTGGCTAGGAAAGAGCCAGAAGCGGGCCGATGCCCTCCTGGGTGGGAGCCCTGAGATCCAAGCCCGGCTCCGACGGGGCCCCCTTATGCCCTCTCTTGGGCAGGGAGTTTCAGTTTCCTGATCTGTGAGCTGGGGCTTCCCTGGGACTGGTCAGGCCCCCGCGGCCAGCTGCTGCTGGGGTTCAACGCTCTGTTGTGTCCTCTCCCCTTGGGCCAGCTAGGGCGTACCTGCTGCTCCTAGCATCTCCTCCCTGCCCCCAGGCCTCCTCGGGATCCCCCGTTTGCTGGGTGTCTATGTGCTGGAAGTCCCCACGCACGGCTTAGGTGGGGCCGCCTCAGAGCAGCCTGCGTGGGGAGGAGCTGAGGTGGAGCTGAGCCCTCCGGGACAAGCCAAGATCAAAGCCCCTGATCTCACTCTCTCCAGCGCACAGCTGTGTGAGTCTGCAGCTCAGGACGCTGTCCTGAGCCCTCCTGCCCCTTCAGGCACAGCGGGATCCACTCCCTGAGGTGCCAGCACCAGGATCTGCCCACTCCCAGCCCTTCTGAGTGCAGTGGGATCCACCCCCATGCACTAACGCCGGGATCTGCCCAGTGTGTGGGCGGCCGGGGGGGCCTGGCCCAGGCTGTTCTCCGTGGGTTCTTGTCCCGCTCCCCTCGCTGCGCGGTCTGGGTTCATGGCTGACGTTCCTCCACGTTCCTCCTCCTCCCCCTACGGCCCAGGAGCCAGATCCCCGGCCGAGCGCGCCGCTGGGTGCAGCCCGATCCCTGAAGCCGCAGCTCGCCCCGGGGAGACTGCTGCGAGCTGCCTTTCCTCCCTCCGCTGGCTGGGTTATAAATAGGGCTGCCTCGGCAGCCGCCCGACCAGCTGCCCTGTCCCCGCAGCGTCGAAGAAACGGCCCCTTTGTTTCCCGGCCAGCTCCCCCAGTGCCAGTGAGTAGCCATGTGAGCCGCCCGGGGCAATGGCCTCCATGGCACCAGCTCATGGCTTCCTGCCCTGCTCCCTGGAGGGGCTGCCAGGCCAGAGAGAGGGGGCAGGAAGCCATGGCACTTCCAAGACGGGGCGGGGAGGAATGTGGAGCTAAGAACCCAGGGAGATTTGGGGGGGGCCTGATATCCAGGCGACGCCTGTGATGAGGGGGCTGGCACTGCCCTAGGGGAACGCCGGGGGACATCCCGCAGGGGCCAGTGTCGATTAGCCCTTTCCTGCCCCCGCTGAGCTGATGCCGTCGTGAGCCATTGCCCCAGGGACAGTGCCCCGGCACTCTGGCTCTCGGGATCAAAGGCGTGGGGCAGGAGCCCTTCCCCCACCATTCCTAGCCCCTCGTCCGATCCCAGCCAGCCAGAAGGGGCCTTGGCACAGCTATTGGTGCCAGGGCTTGGTTCCCCGCTCTGAAAGGACACACGCGACCTGCGGGTCACAGCCGGGGTCCAGGGTTGTTCTCCAGGTGGCAGCATGTGGGCTCACAAAAGCGACAGCTGTCAGGCCGGCTTGCACGGCGGGGTGGGGGGGAGGCAAGGCCTGGCCCCGGGGAACGTGCTCAGAGATGGATGAGTGACTCAAAGCCCTGAGCCCAACCGCTCCTCTCCCCACCAGCCCCTCACTAGATGGTCAGAACAGTCCCGTCTCGGGCCCACGTGGAGAGTGGGGGCCCGTCGTCCGCATGGGGCACGGTGCTGTCGTGCTGCTTGGGACGCTTCCGGGCCCAGGCGGAGTAACTGGGGCCTTTCAGGTTTAGCTCACGGTGCCTTGGCTGCCCCATGTACACAAGGCCTAAGAGATCCTTCCAGGTGGTTTATCTGGCCCTGAGTGCGTCACCTGGTTTGGAAGGGCACGGCTAGACTGCAGTCCCGGGGCGTGATTGCAGCTTGTGTAGACACACCAGAGCTAGCTCGCGCGAGTAACGAGCACGGAGTCACTGCCCGGTGCTCCAGGCAGGCCACACGCTGCTCCGCTCCCCGCACGAGCTCGCCGGGGCCTGTCACCATGAGCGGCCCTCACGCCCTGCCAGGGTGGCGCAGATGGCCCCTCGAGGCTTGCAGTCCTGCACCGAGTCTGGCCAGAGCTCCCCGCAGCTGCTCCCCAGGCAAGGGGGAGTCAAAGCAGCCGCCTGGATGCGGTTGGGGGTTGCGAAACATGGTGACGTGAGGGTGCTGGAGGGTTTGTGTCAGGGGCCGTCAGTTAGCCTGTGTGTGCGGAGCTCTCTGGCAGCCGGACACGGACGCCCTCGCTCACACGGGGGGCTTGTGCTCTAGGACCGCTGGGCCTCCATCCACTCGAACTCAGGTGGGGCACCCTGGCCGTCAGTGGTGCTCCACCAGCTCAGCAAAGACACACTCAGGCCCTGTGTCTTTTCGGGGAGAGCTGGACTCCACGGACACCCTTCCTACGGACTCAGCTTCGTGTGGGTCACCCCTGGTTCTTGAAGGCGAGCCAGGGGCCTAGCTGGGCTTGGGGTGGAAGGGTTGCAGGAGGGAGCTCTGACTAGAGCCTGGGCTCTGAAACCCCCTGTGGGGGCGGGTCTCAGAGGCCAGGCTCCAGCCGTCTATATGGCTAGTCTTAGCTCCGCGAGCCTGAGTCAGTTGGGCTGTGCTCTGAGACCCGGTGCCGTGGGTTTTTCTTTGCAATGGAGACGTACCCCCCACCCATCTGTGCCTACCCTTCCCCAACCCCCTGTGCCTCCCTTGGTAGCCTGTACTGCACCATGCCCTCCCTTCCCCATTCTTGGCAGTCCACTGCCTCCCCTCCATGCTCCCTTGCCTGCTTCCCTCTGCCAGAGTCCGCTGGGAGCTGTATGCTGCTGGGACAGTAACATGCTCAATTGGCCAGGTCTTCCTTGTGCCAGAGTGGAGGGGCCAGGCTCACACACCTCCTCTCATACCCCTGCTCTGATGAGGGGTAGGAGACGTATTCGTCATGCTAGCCCCAGCAAACACACTAAAAGGCCATTGCTTTGCAGCAAGGCCAAAAAAACCAGCCAGCCCTGGAGGCCAGGCTGTTGTGGAGCTATGATCACTCTTTCTTAGACACACACACACACACCCCACCCCCTTTCAGATGTGTTTTTCTCAAAACATCCCAGAGAAATTCTACGGTTACATGAGCAGGAGCACATGAGAGGTCAGGGGGTTCTGATTCTTTCCCAGGAAAGGAAGGGTGGAGTTCCTAGTGCATCTCCTCATGCCAAGCTGGGTTTGTCCTTCATTACGGACTGGCTGCATAGCACTGGGGCGGCTCTACCCATTGTAGAGGCCTGACGATAGAGCTGTGAAAGGCTGTAAACAGCTTTATTTTTGCAGTAATTATTGGGACATAAGTACAGGAACAGATTGTCACGGTGTCCCCGGGCGATGCTCTGGAACTGCTCCCTACAAAGCCAGTCAGGACCCTGGGGAAGTCTCCTCTCTGGGAGCAGCCTGTCTCCAGGGCAAACAGCTCACACAGCTTCCACCTTCCTGGGTCTGACCTCGGAGCATTCAGCATCCTCTGCCCCTCTGTGCGCTTCCCACAGCGAGTCCGCCCAGGCGGGGTCCTGGGGAAGCCAGAGGGTCCTGCCCCGCAACTCCGCAGTCAGATGGGACTCTCAGCCAGCCAGTAACACAGAAGGTTTATTAGACAACAGGAACATGGTCTAAACCAGAGCTTGTAGGTACAGAGAACAGGACCCCTCAGCCGGGTCCATTTGGGGAGCCATGAGCCAGACAGCCACATCTGCCCTTCACTCCTCGTCCCCAGCCAGCCCAAACTGACTCACCCTCCAGCCCCTCCTCCTCTGGGCTTTGTCCCTTTCCCAGATCAGGAAGTCATCTGATTCCTTTGTTCTCCAATCCTTTAGCTCTCACCTTTGCAGAGGAGGGGCCCAGGCCATCAGTTGCCAGGAGGCAGGGTGTCGGCCATTTTCTCCCTAGACAGCCTCACACTTCCCTGTAAGGCTCTGCAACAATCACACAGCTTATCCCACCACCTAGAGACTTAAGAAATGCAGAGGGGAAACTGAGGCACCCATACAGTATTCAGAGAAAACATTAAGAACAGTCCCACTTTGTCACACAGATAAAGTTATAATCTGTTTCCCGTGGGGATTTTGGAATCATAAGATCTTTGTACATTATAACCAGGCTTGGGAGGGTTAGATTTTTATTGGTATGTGTCCATTTCACCCTAAAACACACAAGCCAACGTCCAAAATCTTTCCATTGGTAATAGTAGGCAAAGTAAGAAAAATCTGCTGGAGAACTGAGCAGGGTTTGATTTAAGGCTTTTTACTTGGTATATTTTGGCGTGTGATGTTGACAGGTTGTGTTTGAATGGTTATAGAACTTGAATGTTTTGAATCTCAGCACCTACAGTCATTAACCAATTATTGTCTAGACCCCCCCCCCTTTGCCTGATCTTCCCTCGCAATTTCCCACAGCTGTGAACATTTAAATCAATACAACAAAATGCTTAAAATCAAACACTGATATTATCCATCAAAATGATAAAAAACAACAATCAAATTCTGCCGAGCCTCATTCTAACCCTATCAGCCGGCTCATTGGCAGGATTTCAGCCAGGCTTGGAATAATATTGTCTGTTGAAGGTCTCTGCTCTCCCGAGGGGGTTTCCGTTGGGGGAAAGGTCTGTCCCCTTCCCTTCCCGTGTGTGGTTTCAGACACAGCATTACCTCTCGGCTCTCCTGCACCTCTGTCCCCCATCGTTTATCCTTTGCTGGATTGTAGCCACACAGCCACCTCCTTGCTTACTGCAGATTAAAAAGCACAGAGCCTCCTCCTGAGCTGGTATAAATCCACCACTGAAATTGATGGAGCCACACCCGTTTATACCAGCTGTGGACCAGGACCCCAAATTTCTGAGCTGGATTTTGAGCCCTGGGAAGTTTCAGGGCGCTTAGGGGCAGGATTTTGGTTAGAAGGGGCCATTTTCAATAGAACCTGAACTACCCCCATGTGTGCATCTGGCCCTTACACGCCGTTGGCGCAGATTCCAACTGTGTAGCAATGGGAGATAGTTCAAAGCACTGACGTGTGTCCTTGGAGTGACCTGCTGCGGATGGAGGAGGAGGCGTGTGTTCTGGGACCCCATCTAATGCCCTAGGCACAGCCCCAGGGACTGATGTTTGACAGGCGAGAACTCTGCAGACACCAGTTCCTCCCCACCGCGCTTTAAGAACAGGAGCAAGTGCTGGTACAACAAGGTCCCAACAGAGAGACCTGGGTTAATTTCCCAGCTCTGGGCCCATCAGCCTAGATCCTCCAGTGAAATCAGTGGAAGTTCGGAGCCAGGCCTGTGCTTCTCCGGGTCAGGTGGGAGCTGGTGGCACAAGATTAGGCATCAAGAGTCTTGAATTCTGTGTTCAGCTGGGCCCCGGACTTGCTGTGTGGCCTTGGGCAAGGCCTGAGGGACCTTCCCCAGTTCTCCCTGCTATTGTGAGAGAGGTCCGAGCATTGGACTGGGAGCCAGCAGAGCCCAAGTTCTAATCCTATCACTAGCAGTGGGTCTGGGGCCTTGGGCCCGTCACTGAACCCCTCCATGCCTCAGTTTCCCCAGCTGTACCTTCCCTTGCAAGCACATGCAAGGTGCGCAAAGGCAGGAAGCGCCTAATGGCCTGTCTCCACAGCGCAGCAAAGCTGACCCTGTCCATGCGACCGAGGTACCTTTCCGAGGGGCTACGCAGGGCAGTCAGCCCGCCCATCGGAGCACTTCAGAGCCCGCTGAGGTGCTTTGCCAGCACCATGCGGACAAGCCCTGAGAGTGACTCAGGATTCACTAGAGGTGCCCACCGGCGGGAACACGGTTAACCATGGCAGGCTAGAAATGGGAGCAGGACAATTAACACCCACCGTGTGAAGCTCACACATCCCGGTTGTGTCAGTCTGGCAGGTGCCACGTGCGGCAGGCTGGGCTGTCAAACAGGCTGCCGCCTTCATTCCCTGCTAAAAGAACAGCGGCAGAGGCCCGAGCCAGCCCTGCCCTGGCAAACGGAAGCACGGCAGCCATGGCCTTGCCGAAGGGGGATCTTAGGCCCGGCTCCTCAAAGGTATTTAGGCTCCTAGCTCCCACTGGAATCAACAGAGCTGGGCCGTAGCCACGGCTGTCGCTGCGCTCGTGCACAGGTTTCACATCAGTGCAGTGCGCTGGCACGGGTGTCCTCCACACACACGCGCCCTCGTGCTCCTGGGCACGAGAACCACCCCTGCCGACCTGTGATGCTCACTCGGCAAACCCTTGCTGCCGGGCGCTGAGCCCTGCTGACCCGCTCTCTCTCTTCCCCCCCAGGACGAAGCGCGAGCTGCAGGTGCGTGTGTCGGACTGCATCCAGCTGAGCCTGCGCGGGAGGAAGAGGCTGGTTGCCGTGCAGACGCGCCATGAACTGGCCTTCCCCGACTTCGGCAAGAGCCGGGACGGCTTTGTGCTTTACTGTCCCAGGAGATGAGTCAGGGCCCCCCGGCGGGTCCTGGCTGGACGGCGCGGGGGAGGGTCTGCTTGGCTCCGAACCCAGACCCGCCTTTCCCCGCCGGGAGGAGCTGGGACGCAGGGCCCTGCTCAGCATCGGGCCTCCCTTCCTTTGGTTTTTCGCTAGGATTTTGTAACCTTTTATTAAGTGAGTTCATTGCTGTGGACGGAGCCAGCCGGAGCCCGGAGCCCGCTAGCCCCAGAGGGCAGCAGCATCCCTGGGCCCCCCCCACCCTGCCTGCTGCCTATGGGCCCCGCTCCAGACACACCACCAGGGTGACGGCCTGCAGGGCCCATGTAGCTCAAAACCCACAGCCCAGATATGCATGAACCGCAGTGAGGCTCGTACCAGACACGCAGCTTGGAATGGGGGACACAGAGGCTCCGGGAGCAGCTTTGCAAGGAGCACCCCAGAGACATGCCCGAGTCACTGTCCAGGCTGCAGCGGAAGGGCGCACGGGCAGCCCCAAGGTGGGGAGAGAGAGTCACCCAGGCCGGCCCCCCAGGAAAGCCCCTCTCTGCATCACCCAGGCAGCCCTTGTCTCCCAGTTCAAGCCTGTAGCACTGCTGAGGTGGAATTGATCCATAGCCGCTGCCACCATGTAGGCCAATCAGCACCTACAGCCGTGATGTTTGCAGGGGGTGCTGTCTGGGGGGGATAGGGCTGAGCCCCCCACAACTGCTAGAGGCTCTGCCCTCGCATAGCATGAAGCCAGCATCCCCGGGCTCCTCTCCTCGGTGGCCCTCTGGGCTGCTGGCTCAGGGAATGATGCCCTCACCCTCTCTCCTCCATGGGTTCCCCTGACGCTGTGGCCCCTGGGTTCCCCGCTCACCAGCTGCTCCTTTAGCAGCTCTTCTGTCCCCTCTGTTGGCAGCTGCCCCGGCTCTCTCCTCTTCCCCCTCTTTGCTGACTCCCCACCCCCAATCTTTTGCCACCTGCCTGCTCCCACCTCCCCGAGGTTTCCTCAGCCAGCCCCTGTGCTGAGCTCGTGGTCTTCCCACCCAACCCTCCTCTCGCGGCTGCCCCAACCGGCCCTTCTCAGAACTCCTTGCCCCCTGGCCTGCTCTCCTCCGGCTCTTCCTAAGTCCTGTCCTTCGTCTCCGAATCCCTCCAATCCATCCTCCCCCCTCCCTCACAACCACTGCTCCCCGGTCACCTATCTCCACTGCCACAGGCTGCTCCTCTCCCCACATCCTCCCCACATCACCCCCACCCTGTCCATCCAACATGCAGGAGCCAAGATCTCCCCGTCCCCCACTCCCACTCCCATTCATTCTGCTTCTTTTTACCCTCTCCTTTCACTGCTCCCATGATCAGCCCCTTCTCCCATCCCTGGCTTCACACCTTCAGCCGCTTTCAGAGCAGCCCTCAGTCCTGCATTCACCAAGCACCTCCTCCTTCCACTCCCTCCATGTATAGGAGATAGGAAGGAATGTCCCTTCCCTGAGCAGAGGGAGGACTCTTATATCCCAATCCCCTTCCCAGCGTGCATTGCTGCCAGGCCTACAATTCCTATCAGTTCGGGGAACTACACCTCCCAGAATTCTCTTGTTCTGGGCTGAGTCCTTAAAGGGCCACCAACACATCTCAACCTCCACTTTTCCCATGAGGCTCCTCTGCTGATCTCCTGACTGTGCACCCCCCCCCCCCAACACACCCCTTCTCGTGTTTGAAGATTTGCCCCAAGGGTTGTCTTTGGGTAGGATTGTAAACTCTTCTGAGCACTGACCTTTCTTACAGCCCCAGGCATGCTTCGGCTGCTCTAGAAATGATAAGGCCAGTACAGATAACGGGCCCCACAGGCTTCAGGAGCTCTTCGCAGCAAGGAAATGCCAACAACGCTGTACAGTTTGTGAATAAAAGAGCTGTGTTTTCCTGGGTGCGGCTGGTGTGAGCTTTCCTGGATCAGGGCCATGCTCCAGAGGGTCCTAGTGGAAGCCAGGCAGGGCTGGTTATTGATTGATTCCCACAGAAATAGGCACCCATCCACAGGCACCCATCCGGTCCTGGTCAGACCCGGTGGCCCATGCCCTAGGATCGTAGGAAGGGTGTGGCAGAGCCAGAAAGACCCCTGGGGCTGTTGCAATGAGCAATGTCTAGTAACAGAGCAGCCTCTGGGGCTGGGGGCTGGGTGGTCCGTCATGTGAACTGATACCACACTTCCACCTCCTTCCGCAGAGCCCTGGGCTTCTCCCACCCATGCACCCTGCCGCAGCATCTGCCTGGAGACTCCCCATGCGGCTGCCCTCAAGCCTGATCACCAGTCAGATATCAACACCCACCCACATGCCAGCTTGGTGCTGCAGGCTCTGAGAAGGAAGGGAGCAAGCCGGCCAGATAGGCTAGTGCAGGTTCCATCACAGCACGTGATCTGCTACCATCGACACGAGCCCAGGGCCCGGACTCTGCTCTCAGTCACATGCGGGAAAATCCAGCATCTCTGCAGACTGTACTGTATCAGAATCCAGCCCGATGGCCCTGATTTGAAATGCCTGAATGGTCTGGGCTCCTGCAAGTGCTGCGGTAACGGAGAATCCTCTGCGTGCAAGGTCACCTGCGGGTCTCAGCGACCTGTGTGGAGCTCCGGTGCTCTGAGGTCCCTGTAAGCTGCGTGGCCACTCAGCAGCCTATAAAGCACCATGCAGGCGCTCAGAGAATCCGCATAGCCGGGGGAGGGGGGCCCCTCCCCCAGCCCCAACTCAGCCCCGGACCTGCCACAGCTGGGGGAGGGGTGGCCCGGACCTGCCGCAGCCAAGGCTCCCCTCCCCCGGCCTCAACTCAACCCCGGAGCTGCCACGGCACGGAGAGGTGACTCTCCCCCACAGCCAAGGTCCTGCTGCAGGGAGAAAGTTTGGGGTGTGGAGAGGGTTCAGGGTACGGGGTCCCGGCGATGCTTACCGCGGCTCCCGGAAGCAGTCGCCAGGTCTCTGCAGCCCCTAGGCACGTGGGCGATTAGGGAGGCTCCACACACTGCCCTTGCGCCCGCAGGCACCGCCCCCGCAGCTCCCACTGGTCGCAGTTCCCAGCCATTGGGAGCTGCTTACCTGGCACTCGAGGCAGGGGCAGCGCATGGAGCCTCCCTGGTCGCCCATGCATCTAGGGGCTACAGAGACCTGGCGACTGCTTCTGGGAGCCGTGCAGAGCCAAGGCAGGCAGGGAGCCTGCCTTAGCCCCGGGCCCCCGCTGCGCTGCTGACCGGACTTTTAATGGCCTGGTTGGTGGTGCCAACCGGAGCCATCAGGGTCCCTTTTTGACTGGGCATTCCAGTCTCTTTACTGACCTCCTTGAGTCTGTCATGCTAAGGCAGGTTTTCTAACCCTTTAATCATTCTCACAGCTCTTCTCTGAACCTCTCCCACTTATCAACATCCTTCTTGAATTGCGGGCATCAGAACTGGACCCAGGATTGCAGCAGCGGTCGCAGCAGTGCCAAATACAGCAGTAAAATTCCCTCTCCGCTCCTCCTGGCCCTCGAGACCACAAGAGTGAGACCTTTTGCTGCTGCTGTTGGACCGGCCGCCCCACTTCGAGGCTGATCCCAAGGGCCGCTGCAAGTTGGGGTGTGGCCCAGGCTGTGCTGCAGAGCCCCTGATATCTCCAGAATGCTCCGGGAGAGGGACCCCTCATTCCTGCATTACTGAGTCCCAGGGAGGATAGTTCTAACCACAGAGCTCGCCCGTCAGTTTCAGGTGGGCGGTGTCTGAGTTGGCTTGATTATTATTATTTCTTGCTCTGGTTCCAGGCCGGCCTGTGGGGTCCTGGGCTGAGATGGGAGCCAGCTGAGCAGCAGCACCCAGGGGAGCCCTGCAGCCTTCTCCCCTTGCACTGTGACCCCATCAGCTCTCAGCCCACCTGGGGTAGAGCTGGGTCAGTGTTTGGATGGGAGGCCTCCAAGAAATGCTTTGTTGCCTTGAGACGTGGTGTGGGCGGTGCCCTTTCCCCAGTCAGTAGTGAGCCAACAGCCCAGCACAACACTAGAGGGTGCTGTGGTGCTGGGGGGGCCTGTATGAGGGAGATGTTGACCGATCGTGGTTATTATTTGTATTATCGTAGGACCTCAGAGTCCCTGCCACGGACCAGGCCCCCAGCTATTTACTAAAAAGCCTGCAGTGCTTTTGAAGTGTTGGGTTCTCTGGGCCAATTCTGACTTGGGGGATCCCCTCTGCCTCCTGGCAATCCCCCTGCAGAGCTCCTTGGATATGGGATTTCTCTTCACTTCCCATCACGAACTGCTGCGCCATGTTGCCGTGCACCGTCGGACAGCTGCTGTGTTCTGCCCCAGAGGTGGCTGTATTTCAGTGGTGGGTGATAATCCCTGCTCATTCCTTCCTTCACGGGGGAGCTGTGGGGTTATCCTGTGCTGCTGACGTACTCGGAGAGCCCCTCAGATGTGGCACCGGAGCGGGCAAAGTGAGATCAATAACAATGAAGAGCAGGTGAAGGGGCTCCTGTCACCATGCAGTACAAGCCCCAGCCCCTTTCTGCCCGGGGCCACTTCATTGTCTCCCTGGGGCCCGGCTGGTGGAGCACAGGGCCACAAGGAGTCATTCTAGGGGTCCTTGCTGTGTCTTCTCACCTAGAATTGGGAACCCGGCAAAGAGTTAAGCAGAAGGAGTTTGAGATCTAGGCACCAGCTGGTACAAGTAACATCTCCCGATCAAACCCAGGCAAGAGGCTTTTAATAGCCCGCTGTTCCCAGCCGCCCCCCAGCCTGCAGCGAGTCTGCCATTGCCATTTTGCTGCCCCAAAGCACAGGCCCCTGCCACTTGAGCAAAAGGTGCCGTGCGAGGTATTCACACGGGAAAGAGCTCGGTCCTGAGGCACCAGCCGGAGCATCCTGGCTTTTTGCCCAGCTCTCCACTGGGCCAAGGGGAGCGACTCAGCAGGCTCCGGTCGTGCGACTGCCCAACTGCCAGCCCCTAGTCCGGGTGCCTCACAGACCAGCCACCTGCCGCCTCTGCCCCGGGAGGACATGGCCAGCTGCAGCCGAGCTCAGAGGCCTCCTGTCAGACCAGCTCAGATTGCTGGTCCACAAAGGCCACTATCCCCCAGTTGCCACAGCCCATCTCACCGCTGGGCCATACAGCTTGGGATCCGCTTTGGGTCTGTCTACACAGCAGTGAAACGCCCCCGGCTGGCCTGGCTCGGCTGATGGGCTTGCAGGGCTGTAAAACTGTTGTGTAGACATTTAGGCTGGGCCTGGAGCCTGGGCTCTGGGACCCAGCGAGGCAGGAGGATCCCAGAGCCCAGGCTCCAGCATCTATATGGCAGTTTTGAGCCCCACAGCCCGGGCCCCGCGAGTCCGAGGCAGCCTCAGGCATGCAGCAGGGCTTGTAGTCTGGTGGAGATGGACCCTCTGTCAGTCTCACACCAGTAAGACCATTAGTTCAGCTGCCCTGAGCCAGTTACACCGGAGCAGACTGCAGGGCCACCCATGGACAGCCCCTGGTGTCTCACACGAGCTAAGGTTGCTGCTCCGTCCAGATGGGTGTCCCCGATCCTCTCACACCGGAGCAAACACTGGCCCAGCTACGCCGGTATCCTCCCCTCGTGTCGTGCTGGCTCAGAGCTGAGGTCTGGCCAGGCCCCCGGTCGCTCTGACCCCGTGTCGCTGCCAATACCCAGGACTTGATGCGCCACAGGAAAGGGAGGCACTGATGACATTCAGAGCCATCAAAGACACACCCCCCAGTCCCGAGCCAGTCCCCGACTCCCTGGTGGCTGGGGGCGCGTTGCGTGGGGCAGGTGTTTGCTCTGAAGCGCTGGCGATTAGTTCTCCCGGTGCCCCTGGGTCTCACGTTTGCCGAGAGTGTGAGGCCTTCAGCCCCTCCCTGACTCACCTGCCCCAGCCTGGCTCTCAGAGTCCCTCCTTCTCAGAGCGTCTCCAGGACCTTTCCAAGGCTTTCTGCCGTGGGCGCTCATCACTGGGCCCAGCGCTCCGGGGACCTGTCACTGACATCCATGGGCTGCAATGGGCCGTGCCGTTGGCTCCAGCTCTGGTTATCGGCCTTTCTTTATTTCTTCCATGCCTCCCTCTCCCGGCACCTGTTGCTGCTCCATGCTGGGCAGGCACCTTCCCGCAGAGGCAGCCCCAGGCCCTGTGCCCCAGAGTCTCCGGGGAGTTCAGAGCCTTGGACTGGCCCAGGGGTGCAAAGGGCAGCTGGGGACTTGGGCCGAGATTCTGATTCCAGCTCCCTGGGATCCGAGCAGCTAAAGATGGAGAAACCGAGTGGATCCCAGCGAATGCGTCTCTGAAGGGCCGGTGCAGGGCTGCTCCCTACAGTACGTGTACCAGTGTCTTGTCTCGTCAATGGCTGGACAGTTTCAGTGCCCCAGGCTACAACCCGGCTATGTCTGCGCTGCAGGAAGGAGATGTGTGTGCGTGACAGCCGGCGTTGCCAATGGCCAGGGCCAGCTGAGATCAGCACAGACCCTACCGTCGGGAAGCCCAGTGGTCTGATGGTGACCTGTCATTGCTCCACAGCCTGGAGCACAACACCTGCTGAAGCAAGAGCAGCCCCCTAGGAATGCAGGGGGGGTCGCGGTGGTTTAAGCCAATGATGGGATGAAGGGAAAGCCGGGGCTCGCGCGGCTGAGTTGTGATAATGCGTTCTCAGAAAGGCGGAACTCGGAGAAGATCTACCACAGCGACAGTCAGATGATGGACTCCAGTCTCTCTTCACCTTCGCCCGTCCCCCTCGGTGTGGGGCAGAGCAGAGCAATTGGCCTCAGGACTCCTGGGTTCCATTCCCAGCTCCTTGTATTTATGTCCTTGGGCAACTCGCTGGTTCCCTCCCTTAGCAAAGGAGGGAATAATAATAGCTCCGCCCCCAGGTCGATGACCATTGGCGATGTGCTTTGAGATCCTTCTGTGGCGGGGTCTGTGTCCCTGCAAAGTGCTGCGGTTCCCCTCTGCTGGAGCATTCCCTGGCCAGGGATTTGGAGCAGCCATGCGGGTGCAGAGCCGGGTCCTGAAGAATCCAACCCAGGGGCTGAATTTTTCACCCCAGCTACGAGGGCTCCCAAGGTGAGATTCTGGACCCCAATGCTGCAGTCGGGGCTGGACTCCCTGGCACATTCTGCCGCTACAGAATAAGGGAAACGCCGAGCCTTGCTAAGGAGTCGGGCCCATATTTATAGGGTAATTCCCGGCCCAGCTGTGGACACAGAAATCCCCCTCGGCAGGGCCCCATCTCCTTGGCGCGGCACCACTCCCGAAGCAGGAGGCCAGTGGTTTGACTGTTCTGTGGTCAGCCAGCTTACGAGGAAAACCCTTCTCCAGCCACTGAGCACTGGCCGCTGCGTGAGGTCCAGCTCCAGCTCCCCGGCCAGGTGCGCCTGATGGGGTTGAAAGGCAGTGGAGAGCCCGACTGGAGAAGCCTGGCAGCTGCTGACGAGTGTCGACATGGCCGCAGCGGAAACGGATTGCTCTGTTTTAGCACCACTAGCCTCCCGCTCCCCAAAGCTGTGCAAATCCTGCTCCTACCAATGGGCTAAGAAACATCCCCTCCAGGCAGGCAGCTCAAAGCCGAGCCAGCCGGGTCCAAACAGGGCTGCCATGATGGGTCGAAGCCTGCATGAAAGGCGCTGGTCCTAGCCCGCTTCCAGAGGCCACTCCAGAGCCCCAGTTTGGCAGCATAGAATCATAGACTCACAGAAGATTAGGGGGAAGGGACCTCAGGAGGTCGTCTAGTCCAGTCCCCTGCTCAAAGCAGGACCAGCACCCACTAAATCATCTCAGCCAGGGCTTTGTCAAGCCGGGCCTTAAAAACCTCTAAGGAAGGAGATTCCACCACCTCCCTCGGTAACCCATTCCAGTGCTTCCCCACCCTCCAAGTGCCCACAAGACTGGAAGCCCAGTTTGAAAGTGGAGGTTCCCAAGCATCGCGCACTCGCCCAAGGCTAGCGATCAGACACGAGGCTCCCACATGTGGGTGCCGGGCATTAAGCGCTATGGGTCTAGCTCCCCCGCTGTCAGAGCTGTGACCACAGCACGGCTGGACGTACCCGCTGGAGCACGGTGAACGAGAGCCCATGCAGATAGCCCGGCTCCATGCTGCCGCGGCTTCACTGCGATCTTTAGCTGTGCCAGGTGGGCAAAGCAAGCACCGGTCTGCAAACCCATGTGGCAATCACACCTCGGGTAGCTGTGTAGCCCCCCCCCACCCCCCGCCACCCCCCAGCGTGACAGCTCTTATACGGATGCAGAGCTGGCCGCAGTTTAGAGGCCTTAGTCGGAAGCCACGAGAGATTTCATAGACGTATAGTTTAAAAGATCAGCCATTGGCTTTGCCTGAACCCCACTGTACCAAATATCTGGGGGCTGCCAGGGACTGTGCTGTGAAGGGCAGACAGGAGAGGCAGGTGCAGAACTTCAACCTCGAAGGCACAGAATCCTCTTTAAAAGATACCGCGGTATGTAAAACCCAGAACAACTCACCACAGCTGTGTCCGCGTCACGGAACCAGGCGTGGCCTTGATCCATTTCACTGTACAGTCGTGCGCTGGTCTGTTTCACTGCGCCTTGCTGTCTGGTGCCCCAGCGTGTGGTCTGGCTGACGCAGAAATTGCATCTGGCCACTTTACCTCAAAGCTCTTGGGCCCAAAATAGTGATTTTTTTCTTCCTTGAAGCAAGGTGTTGGTTTCCTTACAAAGAGCTATGGATTTGTGAGTGTTACTGGGTGAGGGGAGGGGAGAAGGTTGAAACCCTGCCCTGTAGTGCGGGAGACCCACATACAGACTGGGTGTCCCGGACCAGGGGATGGGCGGTCAGGCCCAGTGGTCAGAGCTGTGGCCAGGAACAGCGCTGAAGCTCAGAGCCAGAGTCGGGAAGCAGGAGTCAGAGCCATGGGGCAAAGCCAGAGTCAGGAACCAAGCAGGGGGTGAGGCTGAGAACGAGGCAGCGCAGGAACGGTCGCAGCAGTGGGCCTAAGCGTGGGGCAGCCGCTGGCCTAGTGCCGCATCCGGGCTCCAGAGCAGGGTTGGGGCCGCCTCTCAGCTGTCACCGAGGGTGTTCGGCTGCAGGCCCTGATGCCGGGCAAGGCAGTGGCGTCAGACTCGGGAAGGTCGTGCTCGAGTCACGCCGGAATGCCCTGGGGAGCCAGAACGGGGTTCCGCCACTTCTGTGGGTCCCAGGCTGGGCGTCTCCTTTCCCTCCCCAGCTGCACCGCATCCGCCAAGCAGGCAGGGCTGGGCCCAGGCAGGGGGCGCTTGGTGGTGGGTCAGCACAGTGGGAGCTGGGGACACTGCAGCTGGGAGCGGGCGGGGGGTCGGCGCACTGGGAGCCGGGGACACTGCAGCTGGGAGCGGGCGGGGGGTCGGCACACTGGGAGCTGGGGACACTGCAGCTGGGAGCGGGCGGGGGGTCGGCGCACTGGGAGCCGGGGACACTGCAGCTGGGAGCGGGCGGGGGGTCGGCGCACTGGGAGCCGGGGACACTGCAGCTGGGAGCGGGCGGGGGGTCGGCGCACTGGGAGCCGGGGACACTGCAGCTGGGAGCGGGCGGGGGGTCGGCGCACTGGGAGCCGGGGACACTGCAGCTGGGAGCGGGCGGGGGGTCGGCGCACTGGGAGCCGGGGACACTGCAGCTGGGAGCGGGCGGGGGGTCGGCGCACTGGGAGCCGGGGACACTGCAGCTGGGAGCGGGCGGGGGGTCGGCGCACTGGGAGCCGGGGACACTGCAGCTGGGAGCGGGCGGGGAGTCGGCGCACTGGGAGCCGGGGACACTGCAGCTGGGAGCGGGCGGGGGGTCGGCGCACTGGGAGCCGGGGACACTGCAGCTGGGAGCGGGCGGGGGGTCGGCGCACTGGGAGCCGGGGACACTGCAGTTAGAGCCAGGCAGTGTCGGGAGTGGGCAGCAGTTCTGCCCAGTCAGCAGAGCCCCCCATGGACAGCAGGAATTGGGCACAGTTAAGGGGGAGGTGGAGACGAGATGGGCTCTGCAGCGAATCACCCCCTGCTCCCTTGGGCCTTCCCCAGCACCCCCTCTGCCCCACCTTCCTCCCAGGTCCCCCTGCTCCCCTCTCATCTCTTCCGGGGCCTCCCTCTGCCCTGGGCTCCAGCCTGTCTCTTCCGAGGTCCCCCGCGCTGCGGCAGAGAGGCGGACGCCGGGGTTACCGTGGAGCTGTGGGCTGGGGGATGCATTGAGGCCCAATCCTCAAAGGCATTTAGGCGCCTGACTCCCTTGGCAGCTCTGGACATCCCAGAGTGTGTCCCGCCCGCCGAGCTCTGCAGAGCACCCGCCAGCGGGAGTTCTGCTCCGAGAGGGCTGGCAGGCCCTGGGCCGGGAGCCAAGCTCTTTGCAGTTGCTTGCGCAGCACCTTGTTGCCTCATCCGGCAGCACTCACCAGCTGTGTGGTCCCTGCTGACAAGGGCAGGGCTGTTACCCAGCAGGCCTAAGACCCGGATCCTAGCCCCAGGGAAAACACAGTGCAGACCAGTGAACTTGCTGTGGTCACCCCCAGGCAGGGGCAGGGCTTTCTCCTCACCCAGCTACCCCGCAGTGAATACATGGCCAGGGAGAGCTGTCGGGCCCGCTGCTGCCCTTGCCCTTCTGTTCCTCATCCGCCTCCCTCGGTTTCGCTCCCTCTTTCCTGTCTCTCAGTGTGGCTTCTGCTCTCCCCTCTACGTTCCCTCCCTGCCGCAGCTCCCGACTCCCATCTCTGCGTGGTCTGGGCCCAATCAGCCATTGACCAGTTAGCCTGGGCCCTGGATTGACCCTGCAGCGAGGTTACTGGAGTGCTGAGGAGCTCACATGCCCGAGTCCCTGTTCAGAGCTGGCTGTGGATTCAGGCAGACATCCCTGCCTCCGGATACACTGACCCCTGGGTTTCTTTACAGCCAGACGCTGGAAACGTCCTTTTTTAAAATGAACGCTTAGCCTGTGGGCAAGCTGGCTGTGCCTCTCAGGCCACATTGAGATATTAAATGAGTCAGCTCTGCCCGTGGGCCACATGTCTGAAACCCCTGAGCTAGGGCATAAGCCAACTGCACACTGATGGCCGATAGGAAGGAAATTTCCCCTATGGGCAGTTGTTCCCTCACTGGCCATGGCAGAGCTCCTTGCGTCTTCTTCTGGACTAGACGGATGGCTGGTCTGATCTGCTGTGGCAACCATAAGAACATAAGACTGGCCCTACTGGGTCAGACCAAGGGTCCATCTAGCCCAGTGTCCTGTCTGCCGACAGTGGCCAGTGCCAGGTGCCCCAGAGGGAATGAACAGAACAGGTAATCGTCAAGTGATCCATCCCCTGTCGCTCATTCCCAACTTCTGGCAAACAGAGGCTAGGGACACCATCCCTGCCCATCCTGGCTAGTAGCCATTGATGGACCTATCCTCCATTAACTTATCTAGTTCTTTTTTGAACACTGTTATGGTCTTGGCCTTCACAACATCCTCTGGCAAGGAGTTCCACAGGTTGACTGTGCATTGTGTGAAGAAATACTTCCTTTTATTTGTTTTAAACCAGACAATGAAACTGACCAGAAACTGAAATTGACCAACTTTGATTCACTAAGCTAAAGCCCAACTAGAGAACAAATGCCTTAAATGGTGAAATGTTCTAATGGATTTGATTTTAACTGCTGCCCTCTTAATAACCCGGGGTGATGCTAGCAACAGGGAGAAGGAGTTATTGGCACCCGTTTTTATCTTGACAATGCCCCAGTGAGGAGAACGACCTTCCTCGGCTTATTCTTCCAGAGAATGAACCGGTGCCTGGCTGTGATGATCGCTATTTTTACAGGGATGATTTCCTAGAATTCTCCCTTTAAAACCCTCACAGTGGCGTCACTCAGCAGTGACAGGTGGCAGTGGGAGGCGAACCTGACAAACACGTCAACAGATGATGGGAAGACGAGCGGGATCAGTTAACAGCCCCGAGTCAAACGAGGACAGTCTCAGAGACAAGCTGCAGCAGGAGAGATGGGTTCAAACCTCGGAAAAGCTTCATAGGATAAAATCTGCCTGGAGGCCGGGGAGCTCCCTGGAGATCAGTGGCGTGACCCCTACTAGCCTCAGGTCTATATGCTTTGTGGAAGGACGTGCAATGTGGCTTAGTGGCTAAGGCAGCACCCTGGCAGTCAGGAGTCCCCAATTCTGGTCTTAGCTCTGCCACCGACATGCTGTGCATCCTTGGGCTTGTCATTTCATTCTCCTGTGCCTTGGATTCCCTGTGTAGACAGCCAGCTCTCCAAGGCAGGCCCTGTCTCTTCCTTCCGGGCGTGGCCCCATTGGCGCTGGGAAGTCGTTTCCAGTTCGAGGAGACAGACCTGTGCTAGCTCCGATCACTGCAGCTGCAGGAGTGGGGAAGGGGCTGGGCACCCCAGGGACGTGCCTCGCATCTCGGATGGGAGGGTAGACGGGGCGACTAGCCCCTCCCCCAGCTGCAGCTACGCTTCTGTGCTTTGAGCGCGAGCTTGATCAGCGCTATCATGGGGACGTCTGCTCATGCTGACATGGCACCTCGGCCCCGCGTGGAGACGGGCCCCATGTGGCTGAGCAGCACCTAGCGCAGTGGGGCCCTGCTCTCAGTAGGTGATCACAGAGTGCTAGAGTACAAGGCCAGAAGGGCTCAGCAGATCATTCAGTCTGCCCCCTGTACATCACAGACCCCCAGCACCCCCACACTAAACCCCAATAATCCTGGGTGGTGATCGGCACCCCACGCTGCAGAGGAAGGTGAAACCCTCCCAGGTCACTGCTAGACTGACCTATGGGGAAATTCCTTCCCGCCCCCCACATATGGCAGTCGGTTTGACCCTGAGAGTGTGTCAGAAGCAGGGAATGGGCGACAGGGGATGGATCACTTGATGATTCCCTGTTCTGTTCATTCCCTCTGGGGCACCTCGCTTGGCCACTGTCGGAAGACAGGATACTGGGCTAGATGGACCTTTAGCCTGACCCAGTCTGGCCGTTCTTATGTTCTTATGACAGGAGTACAGCCCTGCAGCTGCGCCTTTACAGGGCTTTACAACGGCTTTACAAGCCAGCAGGCTGGTTCTTAAGCCCAGGAACAGCAGTAGCTTGCTGGCTGCTCAAACTGGCTGGGGACCAGGCCATGAGGCCTAGTGATCAGAGTCCGAGTGCCAGAGTCAAGGGGCGAGACAGAGTGGGACCCAGAAATCAGCCAGGAGTCAGGGCTGGTTCTGAGCCAGGAGCAAGGCTGGGGGCAGGGCAGGGGCTAGACTGGAGCTGGAGCAAAGCAGGAGCTGGGCTTGGAGAGAAACGAGCCCAGGGAAGCAGAGACCCTGCGGGGGTGCGTGGAGCAGCCAGCGAGCTGGCACTGGGGCTGGGCGTAAGAACCGGACTGGCTTCCTCAGCAGGTCAGGCAGGGCGGTGCCGTCAGGTCACCTCACTGGTTTGTTCGCCTGTTGCGGGGCCTGAGCACGTGCAGCTGCGGGACCTTCTTCCTGCCAACATGTGAGCAAGGACCAGCCAGCCGAGCCCCCGAGCGAGCGAATGAGGGAGGGACGCCATCGTGCAAATCATGAACTGTGATAAGCTGCCCCTGGCATCACGGAGCTGCTTTTGCAGAAGAGATTTAAGGCTTTGCCTAGATTCCCACCTGTCGGGATGGTTCCAGGATAATGACCTGGATTGTGCCACACGGGGAAAGATCTGAACCCAGCTAGACTAGAGGGTCCCCCCATCCCAAAGGATCTGGCCCTCTGCGTGCGTCCATACGTACCATGGGAGGATGCTGAGGTCACTTCCTTGGGCAGTGTTTAGACACTCCGATATCTTGCGCTCTCGCTGGACGCCATGACCCGATTGCTGTGCAACCCCCAAGTGATCCCAGCACTCAGGGGCAAGCAGACGTCAATGAATCCCAGACCATCCAGGGAGGCCGCTTTGTTCCATCACTCCGCCGCCCCCTCCTCCCCCCCAGCTCCCGTCGGTCGGAGGGTGGTGCTCGAACGAGGAAGGAGAGCCGGGAGCACGTTAGGAACGTCTGGGGATCGCTGGGCTTTAATCATCAAGACAGCAGGAACCCCAGGCTGGCGGCGTCTGCTCCTGAGAAGGGGCAGGCAGGACGCCCTTGTGGCTAAGGCATAGGGGTAGGAGGCTGAAGAGCTGGGTGTTCATCCCGGCCATGCCAGAGGCAAAACACTTAGGCCAAAAGTTTCAAGCCTTGGGGTCCATGCATAGGCACCTAAAGGAGTGGCCTGATTTCAGAAATGCGGCCCCCCCCGACCCCCCCATCTCAGCTCTCATTGACTCCACTGTAGTAGCCATCCTGAAATGGGGGAGCTCAGGCCCCCGCTTGAGACACCAAAAATCTGCCGTTTCCTAACTTTAGCGCCCCCCGCCCCACCGAAACATTTGAATGCTTTGGTCTGATCTCTTGCTGGCTCCGTTTTCCCATGGGTGGGATTACTCTCAGCACATAGAGGCTTCTGGGCATAACCGTGTGTGTGATGGAAGGTTTCACCCTAGGGCAGCTTGTGCCCCCAAACCCTCATGAGCTGACCCGTGCCATGTTTGTGCCAGCCTTCCCCTCCTCCCACAGGATGCGAGAGGTCTGGGGTCTGGGCTCTTTCCCAGCTGCTGTAGCCTATAGGGAGTTTGGCCCATGCGCTGGATGAGATCCGCTGACCCCCTACATGTCTTTGAAGATCTGGGAAGCAACCCAGAGCCTGGGTGTGCTGGGAGGGGCTGGGGGCTGTAGCTTTGGGTTTGGGGCTGGAGAGTGACCTGGTGGCATGAGGAATGATGGGGCAATCATTCTGTGCCTATCTGATGTGAGGATGACGTCCCTTGCTCCCAGGGGTCAATTTCTTCAGGATGTTCTCCCAGCTCAAATGGGATCACACCAAACATCGTCCGTCCTCTTGGATGCGGGCAGTACTACCCAGCGGCCTGTGCCTTCCGCAGCCTGCTTCAGGGACACAGCATCACAGCGCTATTCCTGGCCTTGAAAACCACCCGTTGCATGAGTCAGGGTTTAAAATTTACTTTGCTTTTGAGTCAGGGGAGGAATACTGCGGGGAGAGGAGGACATGGCACCAAAGAAGGGTGCATGTTTCAGTCTCAAAGCTCAACGCACTCAGTTTATTCAATGTTTTCTGAACAAATTCCCACCGAGACTTCTAGCTGTGGTACTTGTGTGGTCCCCATTACCGTGGGATCTGAGCCTCACACTGCTCCTGGGAGGCAGGGCAGTGCTGTTATCCCCATTGTACAGATGGGAAACTGAGCCACAGAGCATCTAAGGGACTTGCCCAAGGTCACACAAGAAGTCTGTGGCAGAGCAGAGACTCAAACCCAGGCCTTCCGTGTTCTAGGCTAGCGTCCTAATCACAGGATCACCCATCCTCTTTCTAGGGACATCACTTGCCTCTAAACATGTAAAAGGCAGATGAGATTTTTTTAATATATTTTCAAGGGGAAGATGCTGCAAAAATCAGCCTTCCAATGGGATCCTGTTTGTAACCTTAAATATGGAAGGGCTTCTCTGTCCACACCGCAGTGCTGCTTACACCTCGCTTGGAAAAACAAGCACGTTTATGTCCCTTTTGCAGGAAGAGCAAAAAGACACGGGCAAGATGGAATGGAAAGCAAACCGCTCAGTGTGTTCCTGTGTCAAACCCTTACAGGGCGGGATTTTCAAAGGCCAGAGCTGAGTGCTTTGGAAACTGCATCTCTAAGGGGCCTGTCACTGCAGCGGCTGTTCACGGGTTTGCATTGCACTGCACCAGGGCAGCAAACCTGGGCGAGTGAGTTTCCTGTTGTGTTTCTAGCTAGTTTCACTGTTAGTTTCATTGCTGCCTTTGGATTTGCAACCAGGCTGGGGAATGGCTACATATTGGACACCTCCACCCCCCCCACTTCATTTTTTTGCAGTGATATTTAGTTTCTACATGTCCTTAAAAAAACTCTTTTCCTATTAAGTCAACCCGCCCCCTTGTAGGCAAATCAACATTCTGGCCTCAACCAGCAGACAATTTCTCGTTCATGGAAATTACTCAGCGATGGGAAACAGACATTCAAGCCCCAGTGCCCACCTACCTCCAATCAACTCACCGGTCACTTTGACTTCAAGTTAGGCACATACTTAAGATTCACAGAGTCCATGGCTAGAAGGGACCACTGTGATCAGCTAGGCCGGTCTCCTGTATAGCACAAGCCATACGGCTTCCCTGACATAATTCCTGTTTCAACCAGAGCAGAGCTTCTAGAAAAACATCCGGGCTTGATTTTAAAATTGCCCGTGATGAGAATCTGCCACGTGCCCCTTGGTAAGTTGTCCCAATGGGTCATTCCCCTCACTGTTAAATCCACACCTTATTTCCAGTCTGAATTGGTCTAGCTCCAACTTCCGGCTGTTAGAACCTGTTAGACATTTGTCTGCTAGCCTGAAGAGCCCATTATCAAATATTAGTTCCCCATGAAGGTACTTATAGACTGAAGTCAAGTCACCCCTTAATCTTCTCTTTGTTAAACTAAATAGATTAAGTTCCTGTAATTACGAGGCATGGTCTGCAATGCGTTAATTGCAGCTCTTCCCTGAACCACCTCCAATTTATCAGCATCCTTCCTGAACTGTGAGCACCAGAACTGGGCACCGTATTCCAGCAGCAGTCGCTACTAGAATACGGCCCTTGCTAAATCAGTGTGTATAGTAGGTCACATAGTCTATCCTAGTGGTTTTCAACCTGTGGTCCGTGGACCTGGAGGTCTGCAGACTACATCTAAGACTTCCACAGGGATCTTCACTGCCATTTGACATTTTTAGGGGCCTGCCAATGAAGAACGGTTGAAAAGCGCGGGTCTGTCCCATTCAGTGGATTCTAGTCACAGTGATTGTATTTACTTCTATAGACTTGAGTGTATGGGGAGAGATTTCAAGCTCCTGAACTCCCCACTGTATGCGGGTAAATCCCAGTTCTGTAATTCCAATGCCTGGCATGAATGCATCCTGACCCCTGCATGCCACTGGCAGGCCTGGGGGGTGGGGGGGGCAGGTATAACGCGGCATGTGGGGCAGGGAAAGGAAGCCGTTCCATACACTGAATATGAGATGCTATGGCGGAAATGCGATAACCTCGGCAGAATGGAGTAGCCAAGCCTACATTGCTATAGGTGTATTTTTATAGTGCCTGTCCCTGTCTCATCGATCCCAAGGCCAGCAGGGACCATGGTGATCATCTGGTCTGATCTCCTGACTAGCACAGGCCAGAGACCTGCCCAGCACAGGCCAGAGACCTGCCCCACAATCATTCCTAGAGCAGAGCATTTAGAAAACATCCCATCTTGATTTTAAAATGGTCAGGGATGCAGAATCCACCCCGCCCCTTGGAAAATTGCTCCAATGATTAATTACTCTGTTAAAAATGTACATTTGTCTGGCTTCAACTTCTAGCCGTTGGATTGGGATCACCCTTCTCTGCTAGATTGAAGAGCATGATTAAATGTTTGTTCCCCATGTAGATACTTATAGACTGTGATCAAGTCACGCCGTAACCTTCTCTGTTAAACGAAATAGATTGAGCTCCTTGGGTCGCTCTCTCTCAGGCAGGTTTTCTAATCCTTTAGTCATTCTCATGGCTCTTCTCTGACCCCTCTTCAGTTTCTCAGCACCATTCTGGAGTTGTGGGCACCAGAACTGAATTCCAGCAGTGGTCACACCAGTGCCAAATACACCCATGCAATAATCTCTCTGCTCCTACTCGAGATTCCCCTGGTTAGGCATCTCAAGATCACATTAGCTGTTTTGGCCACAGCATCACATGGGGAGCTCATGTTCAGCTGATTATTCACCCCCACCCCCAAATCTTTTTCAGAGTCGCTGCTTCCCAGGATGGAGTCCCCGATTGTGAAAGTCCGGCCTGCGTTCTTCGTCCCCAGCTAGCCTGAGGCGCTCACTCTTGTTTCATTCAGTAGAAGACTTTGTATTTCAGATTGTTTTTCCCCAATTTTATTTTGCATAAAGTGCCATGGTCATCAGCAGAAAATACTTGACCCCCACTGCTCCCGGCACCCTGTGACAAGGCTCCATCCCTGGAGCACCTGGGGTGGGGAGGGGGGGTCAGCTCGCACCCAGCAATGACACATTTCGAAATCAGACATGTAGGCAAGTCTGAGATAGTACATATTACAAACAGATTTCAAACACCTCTGGGGGGTGAGGGGAAGGGAAGCGTTTTTGCTTTAAATATCAACTGTCATCTTCATTCCGCACTGGGAGGGGCGTGAAAGCGAAGGCCCCTACGTCTGTTGGGAGCATCGCCAGATTGCAAGGTGAAACCTCACACGGTTCCCACTGCAGTCTCATGGCTCTTTGGCCTCTGTAGCAACACTGGCCACGCCCTGGTACAGGGACCAAGGGACAAGTTTCTGTCCGGAATCACCCCCAAAGCCCCTCACCTCATGGGTGTCTTTGGGGGTGGAGGAGGGAAGGAGGAGGCTGGACAGCTCCACCCAAATAAATAGGGGTTCCAAAGAAGAAATGCAACAAATACTAAAAATAAACAGAGTCCGCTTCCAGTGAAAATGCATCAATCCTGACCCGAGGAATGCACTTTAATGTCCTCCCCTTATGGAAGAAAATCCAGAGCGGTGTGTTTGGTTGGGGGGGGAGTCCCCCCCTCCCAGTTTTAAATAAGAAACTCACTGCTGAAAAACAGCTCCACAAATGGAAAGAGAAAGATAGTGACAACTTAAATAAATCATCTTTACATGCACAATCGTCACGTACCCGCTCGCGACGCTTTATACAGGGCTATTTACACAACAGCATATCCACCGGGGGACAGGGGAGGGCGGAGAGGATGGCGGTGGATGCTGGTTTAGCAGCAACTGGCGTGGATTTCGCCAACAGTCCCGATTTTAGGGTCATGGGGAGTGGGGCTGGGGGACACGACCTAAGCTTCTATAGTCGTGGAGTTGATCTTTTAATTAAAAAAAAGCAACAAGGCATTTGGGCCCATCCCCATGTTAGTTACTGATACTCTCTCATATAAAAATATACATATAGCTTATGATACAGTAGGGCTGCGTGTGTCTATAAAGGGACTTCATATCCCTGCCTATAAATCATGTATCTGTGCACACAAGCGCCCCGGAGATGTGCAGGGCCCGGGAATGCCATGGGGACGCTCAGGAAGGTCTGAGCCTGCTCACTGCTGTGCAGGGGGTCTTTGACCTGACGGTGACTGGTCTGGGATTGTGCCCTTGCTCGTCGACGCACAAAGAAACCCCTGAGCTTGGTGGATATTCTGAATCTGAGTTTTGTCCCCGTACAAATTGCAGGGAGTCAGGGCTGGAGCCCCCTGGGGTTTGCCGGAGGAGTCCCCGGCTGCCAGCGCTGGCTCCCACCTTGAACAGGTGACTCGAACAAAGATGGCCTTTTCCCCAGGCGTGCATTAGGCATTGGCGTGAATAGCTGTCAACACAACCAAAAGCGTTGAAAACAGGCCCCTTCCCCACGCGCTGGAGCTTGTTTCGTCAGGGCTGAAGCTGCCTAGAGACACGCCCCGACTAGCTCAGGTAAAAACCAACCCCTTCTGATGGCCCAACGTCTCAGGCCTCATGTATCCATCAGAAAGGGAACAGCAAAAGGCACAAGCCCCATTTCTTTGCAGGGCCCCTTTAAGGGTGAGCAAGAAAGAGTCCCCGAATGGCTTCCTGTCTCCAGTAAGGGCCAGATCCTGGGAGCAGAACTCCCGGGAGTCGGGGCTTTTAGGAACTCTGCCTTGGGGACGTTGTTAAAGGCCTCAGAGCTAACCAGGCTGTGACCCAGCTGAGCCCTGGTCGGTCCTAGCGCAGGGCACCCAGGAAAGGTTTCCGATGAGCCATAGTAGAAGAACTAGGTGCAGTCTCCCCGCGGGCTTATCGCTGCACCGAGAACTCCCCAGCCAGGCTGGTTATAAAACCTGACCGTGGCTGCAGCTACCATGGTGCTGAGCCCGGTGCCTGGGCATCAATTAACCAATCGGCACCGCCCCAGGCACTGAGATACCACGGCAAAGCCACCTGTGCGCACCTGCAGGCCCCCGAGCTCCCGCGAGAGGGCACCATGGCCTCCCCACCCAACGCGAGGCTGAGTGGGATGAGCCACCGGACCTCTGGAGGCGCCTGACAGTTTTCACCAGCAGGGCAGCGCCTCCACGGGAAATCCTGATGCGCGGGGTCTGGTAGCAGCCCCGCGGTTTCCCTGCCCACTCTCTGCTCTGCGTGCGTTTGTCAGCTACCTCGTTCCGTGTCCTGAGCACGGCCTCCAGCCTGGCACCAGCTCTTGTGCCCTCCCAACCACCCGCTCGTGGAGGAGAGACGCGAACGCTCGTCCCTTGGGAATCTCTCGTGGCTTCAGGCGCCAATAGGAGCCAAGCCGAGGGCAGGTAAAGCTGCAACCTCAGGTGCTGGAGATGGAGGAGACTTATCAGACCTCCCAGCCTGTGCCCTGCCACGCAGGATTGTCCCCCGCACTCCAGTCCAGCTCCAAGTGACCCAAGCAACGGCTGCCTGGTCGCTGCAGTATCTGAGTGCCTAGCCTCAGGCCAGGCCTGGAGGTCAGTCCTCTGCCTGCAGGATGAAAAGCCTCCCAGTTCTGATAGTAATTCCCTCCGTGGCCTCAGGCAAGTGGCTTGCCTGCTCCCTGCCTCAGTTTCCCAATCTATAAAGTGGGGTGGTAATACTGCCCTACTTCCTGGGCGGGGAGGGGCTGGGAATAGTCATGGGTGCTGGTACAGCATGCGAAGTGCGAATTTTGTAATGGTGACCCACAATCCACCGTGCCTTGCAGGAAGAGTGTCCCCAATGGGAGGAGGGATAGCTCAGTGGTTTGAGCATTGGCCTGCTAAACCCAGGGTTGTGAGCTCAATCCTTGAGGGGGCCATTTAGGGATCCAGGGCAAAAATTGGGGATTGGTCCTGCTTTGAGCAGGGGGTTGGACTAGATGACCCCCTGAGGTCCCTTCCAACCCTGATAGACTATGATTCTATGAATATCCACACCCCTCCGCAGCCCATTCCAGTTACACCCCCCTGCTTATGGGGACACTCTCCTCTGGAACGGCCCAGAGCCATCAATCCTCCAGCCATTCTACTCCCCCAGCATCATCCCTGCGGCAGATCCTGCGCACCCCCTCCCTAGATCCTAGCTGCAAACCCTCTTCAGAGTGGGCACGCGGCAGGGGCGCTGCCAGGTAGGGCTGAATTAGCCAGGCTGGGGGCAAAGGAAGGGGCTGGACCCAAGGCTGGAGAAGCACCAGACAGCAAGAGAGTGGGTTAGCACATCCCCCAATCCTGCAGCCAGACTAGCAATGGGACAGGCAAGCAAAGAGAGACACCAGGTGCCGAACCCACCCCTCATGCTTGGTGGGGTACAGGAGACTTTTCAAATGAGATTTAGTCAACGTAACGCTGGGGAGCAACACTCACAGGGACCCAGCGGGGATCAGGGAGTAAAGGAGTCCAGGGGTCACTCTCACCCTGCCAGATGAAGGGGGCAGGGAACTCACAAACGAAACCAGTAGTGAGCAGGCTTGCAGCACCTCCGCTGGTCAGCCCTGCCCCTCTCCCCCCAGCCAGCCAGCCAGCCAGCCCTGCCCCTCCCGCCCTCTCTCAGCTCCTCCATCCTCTCCCTTCCCCTGCTTACACCACACAACACCTAGGGGACCTGGCTACTTTAAAAGACACCGGCCTGTTCGAACCCTTCTAGCCATGGCTCCTCGGTTCCCAAGGCCATGCCCAGGCCAATCAAAGCATGCAGAGGCCAGTCATGCTATTTCTACCCTCCATCTACAGCCTGGGCCCAATTCCTCCACCCCCCCCCACGCACCTGGAAAGTCCTTAGGAGGGGACATCAGCTACTTGTCCTCATCCTGGGACAGAGGCCCCAGCCAGCGCCAAGTCCAGGCTGCAGAGGTCAGACAGGTACAAAAAGGAAGGATCCGGCGGGACTGGTACCATCAGACAGTGCAACGCACCGGCTGGCCCAGTGTCTGGCAAGGAGGGGGCGGGAGGTTTTCTAAGCAAGACAGAGCTAGTTCGAAGGGAAGAACACACCTGTACAAATACATCACCGACCGAAGCTAAAGCGCGTGTCCGAGCGTCTGTGTATATTTGAGATCCTCCCCATCGCTTTGGAATGCATCCCAAGCAGACCCGAAAGAAGAAGACATTAACAAGCCACAAACATGGCACTGGGGGGGGGGAGAGCGGGGGGCAGGGAGGGGGAGGAGGGAACCTACAGGCACTTATTGGCCTATGAAAAGGGAATCAAACTATTGGCCTTTGGCTGCTCCTCTTCTGTCTCTGACACAGACACCGGAGCTGAAGGCTGCCTCCCCCACGCTGTACACAGACACCCCTTGTTGTTGGCTCATGGGGCGGGGGGACAGCCAAGCCAGATTCCTTGTAAGTGGTTGGAGGCGTCTGGCCTGGCCTGGGGGAGAGCTGGCCCAGGCGAGTCAGAGGAAAATCCCTGGCTCGCTGCAAGCTGGTTTTCAAAGGTCACAGCAGGGAGAGGGCTGCGCTGCACACGAGGTTGGCGGGGAGGGGGGCAGCTGGTCCTTGGGGCGCCGAGCCCGTCACCGGTCCAGGACGCGAGCGAAGTCCTCGCGGGCGCTGCCTTCGTTTTTGAGGTCGGCGAAGACCTGGGTGAAGTAGTGGGGGTCGGCGTTGATCCGGAGCATCTTGCCGCTCAGGGCGTCGATGATACGCAGGCACCGGTCCCAGAAGGCGTCCTTGGCCGCCTCCACCAGGAAGGGCTTGAGCGGGTAGGAGATCTCGTTGCCCATGTAGGAGTAGGACAGATAGAGGCAGGTGAGCAGCGCCGCCTGCAGGCCGTGCTCGCTGGCGACCGAGTCCCCGTCGATCACCTCCCGGCACAGCAGGTAGACGAAGACCACGTTGACCGGGGTGATGAAGGCCTGGTCCTGCCAGCCCTGCAGCAGCAGCGAGCGGTCCACGCTGCGCAGCCACAGGATGGGCTCCGTGGGCGACAGGTGCTTGAGGCGGTAGCACCGGCGGCAGAGGAATTCGCCCAGGCACTTGAGCAGCTCGCTGGTGGAGGCCTGGACGACCACGCGCCGCGGGGAGGCCGAGCTGCCCCCGCCCGGGCAGGCGCCCGGCTTGAGGGAGGAGACGGAGGTGGTGGAGATGCGCTGGGCGCTGAGCGGCGCCAGGGGCGCCCCGCCCCCCTCGTAGCTGGCGAGGTTGGCGCAGGACAGCGACTTCTTGACGTTCTCGTGGTTGAGCAGGGCCACGTCCTTGGCGTGGGGCGGGGGGTGGTTGTGATTGGGGGCGGGCCCCTTCCCCCCGCCCCGGGAGCCTTTCCTCTTGGTGGAGGCCACCAGCCGCTTCCAGGTCAAGGCCGGGATGAACATGGAGTGGCGCTTGAGGGCCTTGTCCCCCTTCTGCCCCCCGCCCTTGGCGCTCGGCAGGGCCGGGTAGTGCGCCGGCGAGCCGGGGGAGCCCTCTTCGTACAGGCTGGCCTTGCGGGAGCCCGGCGAGACGGACAGCACGGTGCCCATGCTGGGGGAGGCCGGCGGAGGGATGAGCCAACAGGGCGGGAGCCAGGCAGCGAAAGCAAGGGGGCTGCGAGTGCAAATCCCCGCATGCAGCTAATTAGCAAGCCGGCATGCCTGCAAGCGATGCACCGCCCGGCAGGGAGGCCATTCCCCAGCAGCCTGGCCGGGCAGCGGGCTGCCTGCGATGTGGCAGCGGCGGACGCAGCGTTAATTAGCAGCGTTGCATGGCGGTCCTGTCCTGTGCCTGCAATTAACGGCCTGGCACGCGTGCACGTAATTAGCAGTCTTGCGGAGCGCTTCCGTGCAGGCAATTAAGGCTCAGTCTTGCGTGGCCAGCCCGGGCAGGCGAGGCAGCAGCAGGCTCGAGCCCAGCCGGCAGGAGGATGCTGCCAGCCGCGCCGAGCTCCATCTAATCCAATCGCCGGCCAGGCCCGCTGGCGGGGGGCGGGCTCCTGCGCAGGTTCGCGTCCCGCCGCCGGGAGCCAGGCAGGGAGCCTGGCGAGCCCCTGGGCCGGGGGGCTCAGGGCTGCTCCCGGATCGCCGGCGGCTGCAGCCCCCGGGCCATGGGCTGGGGCGAGGACGGATCCGGACTGGCACCGGCCGCAGGGAGCCGGCGGCTGCTGCTGGCGATGGCGGTTCCTCGCCTGGCTACCTGGGCGGCAGCCGCCCCCCCCCCCCCGGGATCTAGAGGCTCCGGGCGGGGCCCCCCCCTCTCTGCACTCAGAGCCCCCCCGCGGCGGAGGTAGCTAGAGCGGGGGGGCGGGCGGCGGCCCCCCCTCCCGCCGCGATCTCGGGTCCCCCCTACGGGGAGATGCTCGGGAGCCGGCCCAGGGAAGATGCGCCAGCGGATCTCCTGCCGGGGGGGGGTCACGGGTCCGCCCGGAGCAGCGGCCCCCGGCCGGGCGCCGCAGCAAAGCCCGATCCCAGGGCGGGGTGAATCCGGCCCGCTCGGCTCTCCCGGGGGTCCAGCAGCAAACCTCTTCCTGCCCCCCCAGGCGCGGCTCTCTGCGGGGCCCGGCCCGGTGCGGCGCTGCCTGGGGAGACCTGCCGCATCTGAGCCGCCGGGATCGCAGGAGCAGGAGGAGGAGGGACCGAGGGATGGTCCTTAGCAGCCACGTCCCCCCGCAGGCATCCTCGCCCCGTGGGGCAGGCAGGGAGCCGGGCTGTGTGGGGCTCGTGCTCCCCCTATGGCTGGGCCGCTGGAATAGACTTCACCGGGCGGACAGACAGACAGACAGGGGCCCCTCTCCCCCCGGACACGCCAAGGCCCCCGCCCCAGGAGATGGGCTGGGCTGAATCCAGGCTGCGTAGAATGGCTTCTGGCAGGGGCAATTAGGGTACCCGCCAATATGCCCCCCCTTGCCAGCAGCCCTAGGCAATCTCCCCCTTTCCCAGGCTGCACCCCCAAGCGGGCTCTACCAGGCACGGGGGGGGGGTGCGAATACCTGCAGCCTGGGGGCGGGGGGCAAGTGGCAATGGAGTGAGGGGGCCATGGGGGTGGCGTTCCCCACAGGGTTTGACGTGCTGCCGAATCTGCGGGCACCTGCTCGATGGGGGATGCTGCTGGCAGCAAGGGGATATCAGACCTGCAGGGCATAAGGGGGTGAGGCCGGGACAAGCAGGCAGGGCCCGGTGTTGAGCCACTGCCCCTTGTGTGTCCTCTCAGCCCCCCACCCCCCCGGGCTTGGAGGGGACCAGCGCTGCCAGCGTCACAGGAGAGGGGGGGTCTTTTGCCTTCCCTGCTTGGCCAGATTGCCCCCCCCCCACAAAGTTTTGGAGGAATGCAGCTTTCCCTGGGCTGGGCTAACCCAGTCCCCTGTGCCCTGGGAAGTGGTTGGGGTGGGGAAGGAGCTTAAAGGCCAGAGGATTTGCCATCGCAGATTGGGCAAGCTAGGCCCGGGATCCTGTCTCTGTCCAAGGGTCGGAGGATTGGCCGCTGCGTGTGCTCCTTGGGGGAGGGACGCACCCCTGCAGCGAACGGACACCCTGAGTCATGAGCCCCAGTTGCTGCTTCCAAGGAGCCAAGAGGAGTTTTAGGGGAGGGAAAGAGGAAGCAGAAAGAGTCCAGAAGCTCACAGCAACTCTGCTCCCTCTGCCCGTCCTGTGAGAGATGGTCTGTCTGCTCCTCCCCACCTTCCTCCATCCCTGCAAGGCCAGGCCTGGGAAGGGAGAGGGGAGTGAAGAACCCTGAGAGATCCTGGAGGAGCAGGAGCACATGGAGGGGGAGGGCAGAGGGCAGATTGGGGGGCTGGGAATGCATAATTAGTTGCTGGGCTCTGGGGGCACAGATGTGGGGTAGAACTGGTGTGGGGCTTGCAGGTTGGGACAAAGTAGGAATGTTCTTAATGTTCTCTCTGAACACTGTGTGCACCTCAGTTTAGCTATGTATTACTCAAGTATCTAGGTGGTGTATCTAGGCAGTGCGATAAGGGTGGCTGATTCTTGCAGAGGAGGGGGCCCGGCCATCAGTTGCCAGGCTACAGAGTGTTGGCGGTTCTCTGCAGCCAGTCAGCAATCACACCTGCCCTCTAGGGGTCACTGCAACAATCACACACCTTTATCCCACCACCTAGATACTTGAGTACCACACAGGGGAAACTGAGGCATACACAGTATGCAGAGAAAACATTAACAACATTCCCACTTCGTCACATGGGTGCATAATGAATTGATTGGCTGTGGGGTGGGCAGATGGGGCACAAATAAATTAATTAGAAGGGGGGAGGACTCTGCAACATCAGGCATTCCCTGAGAGAGCGAATGCTGAGTGGGGCCAGAACTGCCCTGCTCTGTATGTGTGGGAGTGTTGGCAGCCCTGGTGGCTTCCTGCCCCCAGCAATGCACCATGGTATGTGGGTAGTTCCAAAATCAGGAGATCAAAAAACAGCACCATGATCTTTAAACAGCTCTCTTCATCGGGGGGCCAGGCTCCTGAGTTCTGGGTCTGACTCCTGATATTTGAATTGTGAAGTGGGCCTTACTGCACTCTATGGTTAATAGCATCGAAGGGAATCTCAGTTTCTCCCCCGCCCCCACCCCAAGCACTGATCCGTGTGTGAGCTTCCTTCTCAATCAGGCAGGAGGGCTTTGCATCTTCTTCACAGCAGAGGAGGTGAGGGAGATTCCCACACCTGAGCCGTTCTATTTAGGTGACAAATCTGATTATTGTCCCCGACTGAGGTGTCAACAGAGAAGGTTTTGGAACAAATTGAGAAATTAAACAATAATAAGTCCCCAGGACCAGCTGGTATTCACCCGAGTTCTGAAGGAATTCAAATGTGAAATTGCCAAACTACTAACTCTGTACCAGATGATTGGCGGGTAGCTAATGTGACGCCAATTTTTTTAAAAGGTTCTAGAGGCGATCCTGGCAATTACAGGCTAGTAAACCTAACTTCAGTGCCAGGCAAACAGGTTGAAACTACAGTAAAGAACAGAATTATCAGACACATAGATGAACGTGATTTGTTGGGGAAGAGTCAACACATCTTTTGTAAAGGGAACTCATGCCTCACCAATCTATTAGAATTCTTTTAGGGTGTCAACAAACATGTAGACAAGGGTGATCCAGATGATACAGTGTACCTGAACTTTCAAAAAGCCTTTGACAATTCCCTCACCAAAGGCTCTTAGGCAAAGTAAGCAGTCATCGAATAAGAGGGAAGGTCCTTTCCTGGATCAGTAACTGGTTAAAAGTCAGGGAACAAAGGGCAGGAGTAAATGGTCAGTTTTCACAGAAGAGAGCGATAAATAGCAGGGTCCCCCAGGGGTCTGTGCTGGGACCAGGGCTGTTCAACATAGTCATAAATGGTCCAGGAAAAGGGGTAAACAGTGAGGTGGCAAAGTTTGCAGATAACATAAAATTATTAAAGATAGTTAAGTCCAAAGCAGGCTGCAGAGAGTCAGAAAAGGTTCTCAAAAGACTGGGAGACTAGGCAAGAAAATGGCAGATGAAAATCAATGTTGATAAAGGCAAAGTAATGCACCCTGGAAAACATAATCCCAACTCTACATATAAAATGATGGGGCCTAAATTAGCTGTTACCACACAAGAAAGAGAACTTGGAGTCATTGTGCGTAGTTCTCTGAAAACATCTATTCAGTGTGCTGTGGTAGTCAAAACAGAGAACAGAATGTTAGGAACCATTAGGACAGGGATAGATAATAAGACAGTAAATATCATAATGCCTCTATATAAATCCATGGTACACCCACAGCTTGAATACAGCGTGCAGTTCTGGTCACCCCATCTCAGAAAAGATCTATTGGATTTGGAAAAAGTACAGAGAAAGGCAGCAAAAATGCTTAAAGGTATAGAACAGCTTCTGTATGAGGAGAGACTGAAAAGAGTGGGACTGTTCTGCTTAGAAAGGAGCTGACTAAGAGGGGATCTGACAGAGGTCTATGCAGTCATGACTGATGCAGAGACAGTGAATAAAGAAGTTTCAGAGTAGCAGCCGTGTTAGTCTGTATTTGCAAAAAGAAAAGGAGTACTTATGGCACCTTAGAGACTAACCAATTTATTTGAGCATAAGCTTTCGTGAGCTACAGCTCACTTCATTGGATCCAGTGAAGTGAGCTGTAGCTCACGAAAGCTTATGCTCAAATAAATTTGTTAGTCTCTAAGGTGCCACAAGTCCTCCTTTTCTTTTTGTGAATAAGGAAGTGTTATTTACCCGTTCACATAACACAAGAACCAGGAGTCACCCAATGAATTAATAGGGAGCAGGTTTAAAACAAACATAAGGAAGTATTTCTTCACACAATGCACAGTCACCCTGTGGATCTCATCACCAGGGCATGTTGTGAAGGCCAAGACTACAACAGGGTTAAAAAAAGAATTAGGTAAGTTCACACAGAGGACAGGTCCATCAATGGCTATTAGCTAAGATGGTCACGGACTGCTAGAAGCTGGAACTGGATGTCAGGGGATAGATCACTCAATAAATTGCCCTGTTCTGTTCATTCCCTCTGAAGCCCCTGACACTGGCCACTGTCAGAGATAGGGCATTGGGGCTAGAGGAACCACTGGTCTGACCCAGTCTGGCTGTTCTTATGTGGCTCACTGAGCAAACTGATCCAGTGTGGGACCTGCCAAGCTCACTGCTGGAGCCAGTATCCCCGCAGGGCTGCTTTCCCACTCTGCCCCCACCCCCAAAAGCAGGGAGCCGGGGAAACTGCCTAGCGGGGGCGCTGAGCAGGGGACCCATTGTGGAGTGCTGGGGTCCCTCAATGAAAGCTGCTGCTGGAAGATGATCGTCCTTAGGGCAGGAGCAGCCAGGTGGACTGTGGGCGGGGCTAGGGTGGAATGCTGGAAAAGGGGTGTGGCCTGAAACTGCCTGGTCCCTGCCCCCAGGTTTGGGGCCTCTGTTAAGATCCAGTGTGAAGATGAGTACAGGGCATTCTGCTCAGGTTACTCCCTGCAGCTCCCTCTCGGGTAGGGGCCCATCCACCGGTGTACAGCAGGGGTGCCCTGTCAAGGGCCACGTCCACACCGTGCCAGAAGCCTGCGCCCGGTTTGCATGAAATGGGGCAGGTCGTGGCCTCCAGCCCCAGGACACCCCTGTGCACGCCATGCTGCCGTGTGAGCCTCGCATCTGGTGAACTTCAGTGGGAGAGTCCCTTGCGTCAGGGCAGAGTCAGCTCTGAGTCAGATCTGCCAAAGCAGGAGCACTTCACCAAGGCAGCTCTAGGTGGGCACCGCTGATTCATCCACACAACGCCCTTTAACCTGCTGCTGTCTGTTGGTGCTGGACACACACTTCACTGGTCAGTTCCAGAGGTGGCCAGACTCGGGGCTGGAGGGACAAGCCACTGGGGAGGGGCTAAGGGGGGGGGGGTTGATGGGGAAAAAAGCAAGCAATTAACATTTTTGTCTCAACCTCAGTAAGAATAGGCTCCTGCCTGCTGCTGGCTTTCTATTCTGGGGCAGCCTTTGTGGAAACGAAGGAGAGGAGGGGAGGCTGCCAGCACAAACACCAGAATAAACTTCTTACAGAGCACAGAAATAGATCCCCGAGCCAACGGGGGGACGGAACCCGGGGCTTAGCGCTTGGAGTGAGCGGTACCTGGTATCTAGTGAGAGCCATGCAAGGAGGAGAAGTGGAGGGGGCTAATTCTTCATTCTCTGACCCCCAGGGTTGCAGCTGGGACTCCCCTGAAGTCAATGGTGGGATGCGGATGTATCAGAATGGAGAATCGGGCCCCGACGCAGCAGCCCATTCTGCACTGATCAGCAGGGCTACCATCCTCTTTTCAGACCTGCCACCAGGGGAGGACATACTCCCTGACACTTGAGCAGTGGGTCTGATCCTATCCAGCAGGGGGCAGCGGTAGACGCACACACGTATGTTGTACAGCTGGTACGCTACACGCAGCCCCACGCAGCTCCGGCTGGAACAAGAAACCCCAGGCTGGAGGGTGCAGTTCTAACTTGTGCTGACTTCAGGGGGTGACTCGCCGACTTACGGACAGACAGGTTCAGCCTCGTCAGAGCCAGCCAGCTGGTGGCACTGCACAATCAATTCCCAAGGGCTGGGGTGTGCACCAATAACCCTGCCTCGAGCAGTGAACACTCATTACCCAATGGGAGGCAAGCAGTGGTGACATACTAGGACCCAGCACCCAGGCTCACCATGTGTGCCAGTCACTAATCCATGAAATACCAGAGGGGATTTGGCCTAGTGGATAGAGCACTGACATGGGACTTGGGAGACCTGGGTTCTATGCCCTGCTCTGCCCTGGGCCTGCTGCAAGTGACAGTCCCGCTCTCTGCCTCAGTTTCCCTATCTGTAAAGAGAGGCTAACGATGCTTCTCTTCTCAGTCACCCAACCTGCCTCACGCTCTGCAGTGTCCAGGCCAAGCCCCCACAGTCCTGCCTGGCTGTGGGGTTTCTCTGTACATGTGCTCCATGGAAACAGGGTGGTTTCTTGCCCCCCATTTGCACGGTGGGGCAGGGTTCAGAATGGTCCAAGTTTGGCTGGGCTGGGGAATGGATCGGTCCTGAGCTGCAGAACCCTCCCAGCTCCCATCAGCACAGAGAAGCCTGGATCTGAGCCCTGGAGAACCATGGTCCAAACTGTGCAGTTTGGGGTCTGGTCCCTTCCCCCTCCCCGAGTTAGCTGGTCAGGGGTGGCTGGCCCAGGCTTGGCTTGGCTCACTGGAAGCTGATGGCTGGTAAGAGGAGAGAGCCGGCTTTGCCTCCCTGTGTGGAAACAAGCCCTGAGGACCTCCCTCTCCTCTGAAGGATGGCGGGCCATGTTCTGTTCCCTCCCATGCGGGTGCGTGGAGATCAAAGCGCAGAGGTGCCCACCCGCGGCGTGACTGGCCAAGGGCACGTGCTAGGCAGAGATGGCCCCGTGTGGATGGGTGCGCACTCGGGGCACCCTCGTGCAGCAAGGAAGTGGCACAGCTGGAGCCGCAGGCCGGCTGGCTGCAGCGATGAGCTGTGGGGGGAGAAGCCTCCCTGGGGAGGGGAGAAGGGGCAGCCACCGACTGGGGGAAATCTCAGGCCATAGCAGCACCTTCCAGAGGAATAAGGGAAATTCCAGTGCTGGGGGAGCAGCCCAGGAACAAAGAGAGAGAAGTGAGCTGTAGCTCACGAAAGCTCATGCTCAAATAAATTGGTTAGTCTCTAAGGTGCCACAAGTACTCCTTTTCTTTTTGCGAATACAGACTAACACGGCTGTTACTCTGAAACAGAGCAGGGATCGTGCAGAATCCCGGGAGAAAATCTCTGCTTCGGAGATGGGTTAACAACAACCACGGGACCGGCCCAGCTGGGACGGGCAAGTCTCTGGCCTGCTCTTTGCTTCACCCTCTGGCGCCTCTCACTGAGCACGTTGCCAGCTCCCCTCAGGGACGGGCAAATGCTTTGGCAAAGAGGGTGGGGCGTGAAGGTGACACGGTCACCCAGTGGGTGAGGCAATATCAGTAACAGATGTTGGGCCAATAAAAGCTAGGAGCTCACCCCGCGTATGTGTCTAATATCCTGGGACTGGCTACACCAACGCTGCCTGGTGACATCGGGGGTCAGGGTCCCAGAGTCCCTGCCTTGGGCTCTGCCATTCAGACCTGGCCCCTGGGCACGGGACAGCCAAGCAGAGCTGAAGGGCTGGGTCCCCGACAGAGTGGTGCTCCCCGAGGTTGCACGACCCTGACAGCAGAGCCAGGGGACAGAGGCGAACAGCTCCGAGATCCAGGGAGTTGGTCCGGCCGTGACTGGGGAGTCAGCGGTGGTTGCAGACTGCGAGCCCTGGTATAATGCGCTCTCGGCGGCTCATCCCAACCACGGAGTCTCGTCCCTCCTCTGCGCCCTTCCCAGTACCAGAGGCCAGCCAGCACAAGGGCCCAGCGTGGTCCCACGGGAGGTGAGTCCTTGCAAGCAGTGTCACTCCCAGCAGCTCTTCCTGCAGCCTCCTCAAGGCTGGGAGGCAGCTGGGAGACATGAGGCTGCAAGAAGGGGGTGGCCCTAGGAGGCCCTGAGGAAGGAGAAGCCTGCCTGGGCAACAATCGGAGCCTGGAGCCGAGAGGAAAAGGGGAATTTGGGGTGGTTGATTCTCCTCAGGCTGGGGACGACGCTAGTGTCTCCCAGGGAGAACGTGCCCCTTCCAAGGGCGGGAGATTGATAAACCCACCAGAACTAGGAGAGCAAGAGAATCCTGCCTGCTCCCATCAGGCCTGCCCAGGAGAGACACACACACACACACACCCCCGCACCGTCACTCCCTCCCGGGACACCTAGCAGGAGTGACCGGCCCCTCTAGTGCAAATTTGTCCGGAGGCTGGCTTGGTGTCCCCTCGATCGCAGCTTTTTGTCCCTCTCTTCCTTCTGCTCTGAGCTCCAGGCTGCTGCTCCCAGGCCTGGGGGGGCTGAGCACAAGGAGAGAGCGTCATGGCAGGAGCACCCAAGTTATAGAGCACCCCATAACGCCTGCTGCTGCCAAGAGAGATGCTCCTACCCCCCCACGGCCATCCCAGTGATGCTGCTGGCTGGGGCCCCATGGGACGGCATCCTGAACTTGGGGCCTCTGTGCTACACACTCACCCCCAGCCCCCAGGGCAAAGCACAGCTGGCGGGTGTTTGCTCATAGCCTAGGGTAAGGCTGTTTGTGGTGCTGGGTGCCATAAAAAACAGTCCTCCTCCCACCCCGCAAAAAAACACCCCTGCCCTGTGCAATGTGTCTGAGCAGGGCTAGAGCCAAAAATCTTGGCGCCACCTGCTGGTCACTTGAGTTTAGTGCATAGCAGACCGCCGAACTCATAAAAGCCATTTGCAAATGGGGCACGATAGGGGGCGCTGCGGCTACTTCTCGTGTAGGTTGTCGGGAGGGGGTGGGGGAGTCGGCTTGTGTTCACATGTAAAGTATCCGCTTCCCTGTGGTGACTGAGGAACGATCAGGATCTACAGGAAGCTGAAACCCCGAGGAAGGGATTGTGAGTCAAAGCTCTGGCGTTGGGTTGGTTTTTGGTGCCCATTTAATTCAAACACCCAACAACCGCTTGGGAGAGAAGTCCTCTTTGTGAAAGATGGCCTCTCGCTGAGCCGGACCCAGTTGAGGCTTGCAGTTCTCTAAGGAGTCCTCCAGCAGAAACAGATGCAAAGGCCTAAGAGCACTACTAGCTCTGGGGTTAAAAGAAAAAAATATGGTTTTTGAGAGGCCCCCAGAGGCACAAATCTTTGTGGTTTGGGTTTCCCTTTGCAGGTCACTTTAGAGATGAGCAGAGTTAGGAACCTTTATGCACCCAGATAAATCCCCTCCCTGCCCCCCATAAATCAGGGCATCGGGTCACACAGGGCTAGTGAGCATAAGCCACCAGACACACACACGCAAAGCACACACAGGCATGCACACATGTTGCATACAGGCTGCCACACCCCCATGTGTATACAGGGATACGGACAGGAATGCCCCACAAACTGAGATCTGCCTTTCCAGCTGTGCTTGTGGCCACATTCAAGCACATCTGCGAGGGGTGAAGGCACACAACTGCAAGCACACTTACACACACATACACAACTACAGCGTCACACACATGTACGTGCATGCACACCATGCTCCTAAGCACCAACAGGCCTCCTGCCACAGTGAGGTGAGTGCCGAAACCCACCCACCTGGGCAGATGGAGAAGTGAATCATGTCCAGGTGTTACCCTCCAAACACGGCTGAGCTGACACCCCCACCCCTCCTTGCCCCCCCCCACTCCCAGTCTCTATCTTCTATCCGGGGCTACCACTGCCATGCTTGGGTTCATCTCCAATGGGACAGGGCCCTTGGGCGTCCAGAAGAAATGGGATCCATAATGGAATCATGGTTGGGCTTGGAAAACCCAGATCCCAACCAATCCTACCTCTGGACGGTGCTATGTCCCTCACCACACCCCCCCACCTTCCTTCAGGCTCATGTCCATCTACTCAAGCACCTATCCCCAGCTCCCTAAGTCAGATGTGCCCAGCACCCTGGCCTCGGTCCCTGTAGAGATGAAAGGGTTAATCTCAGGAGGGACTTCCCAAGCTGCTCCTCTTCCTAGGCAGGGTACCCTCTCCTCCGCCTCCTCTTTGGTTGCCATGGAAACAGAGTGGGGAGCCAGGCGGCGGGGGGGCGGCACTGAGTTCTGTCCTCCCCCGGCATGTTCATGTTCCGCAGCGAGGAGATCAATAATTCACAAACGCCGCTGCGCCAGGGAAGCCTCAGATACCTCCGGCCTCCACATCTGGCCCCCAGCTCTGGGAGCCCATTGTCTGAGGGTAGAGAGCAAAGGAGAAAGGGAGCGGAGGGGAGGGGGCTGACAGATGCAGGGGGCATGGGATCAAGCCCGCAGGGGGTCGGATGGGCCAGGGGACAGGCATGGGTTGCAGATCTCCCCAGCACTGGCTCAGAACCGTGCTAGGTCCGAGGTGACTGGAAATTAGGACTGGTTGATGGCTTCTGTGAAATGGGTCTTAGCCCATCGCCAGGGGACATGCTCACCATGTGCAACGGATGAGCCCTCCTGTCTGCAGTCTTAGCAGAGAGGCCAAGGACTGAATGGGCTACCATGACTGACCTCTCCGACCACCCATCCAGATGGTCCCTGTGGGTCTGCAGTGGGGCAGGCACATTGTGGGAGCAGCCCTCTCCCCACCTGTATCTCCTCTGAGGTCTCACACCCTTCCTGGGGTGCTGTCACGGCATCCCCGAGCGTTGCTCTGGAACTACTCCATATGAAGCCAGTCAGGACTCTGGGGGAGCCTCCTCTCCAGGGCAAAAAGCTTACACAGCTTCCACCTTCCTGGGTCTGACCTCGGAGCATTCAGCATCCTCTTCTACCATGCGCTTCCCACAGCCAGTCCGCACAGGCGGGGCTCCTGGGGAAGCCAGAGGGTCCTGCACCCCAGTTCCACAGTCAGACATGACTCTCAGCCAGCCAGTAAAACAGAAGGTTTATTAGATGACAGCAACACAGTCTAAAACAGAGCTTGTAGGTACAGAGACCAGGACCCCTCAGTCAGGTCCATCTTCGGGGCGGGCAGGGAGGCCAGAGCCCCATCTGGCCCTCCCTCCATTTCCCCAGCCAGCTCCAAACTGAAACTCTCCAGCCCCTCCTCTCCCCTTTGTCTCTTTCCCAGGCCAGGAGGTCGCCTGATCTCTTTGTTCTCCAACACCTTCAGTCGGCACCTTTGCAGAGGAGGGGCCCAGGCCATCAGTTGCCAGGAGACAGAGTGTCGGCCATTCTCTGTGTAGACACCATCACACTGGCCCTCTTGGGCTCTGCAACAATTACACACCTTTATCCCCTGTGACGAAGTGGGACTGTTCTTAATGTTTCCTCTGAATCGTGTGGGGATGCCTCAGTTTTCCCTATGCAGTTCTTAAGTATCTAGGTGGTGGCGTAAGGGTGTATGATCATTGCAGAGCCCTAGAGGGCAGGTGTGTGCAGGGGTCTGGACACAGAGAATGGCCGACACCCTGTTTCCTGGCAACTGATGGCCTAGGCCCTTCCCCCCTGCAAGGTGAGAGATAAAGGGTTGGAGAACAAAGGAATCAGGTGCCTTCCTGGCCCGGGAAAAGGAACAAAGCCCAGGGGAGGAGGGGCTGGAGGGAGTTTCAGTTTGGGGCTGGCTGGGACATGGAGTGAAGTGCAGATGTGGTTGTCTGGCTCACTGCCCCCAAAATGGACCCAGCTGAGGGGTCCGGTTCTCTGCAACTACAAGCTCCGTTTTAGACCATGTTCCTGTCGTCTAATAAACCTTCTGTGTTACTGGCTGGCTGAGAGTCACGTCTGACTGCGAAGTTGGGGGGCAGGACCCTCTGGCTTCCCCAGGAGCCCTGCCTGAGCAGACTCGCTGTGGGAAGCGCACGGAGGGGCAGAGGATGCTGAATGCTCCGAGGTCAGACCCAGGAAGGTGGAAGCTGTGTGCGTTGTGTGTCCTGAAGACAGGCTGCTCCCAGAGAGGAGACTTCCCCAGAGTCCTGACTGGGTTCATGGGGAGCAGTTCCAGAGCATTGCCCAGGGACTCTGTGACATCCCCCCCACCTAGATACTTAAGAAATGCAGAGGGGAAACTGAGGCACCCACACAGTATTCGGAGAAAGCATAAAGAACATTCCCACTTCATTCACAGGTGGGCTGACTCCAACTAATAGAGGGGATGCACTAGAGAGGTATCAAACAAGGCAGGATGTGGAGAGAGTAGGCCAGAAGCTGAACCTCAGCTGGTCAGACAGGACAGCTTGATCCTCTCCTGCGAGAAGCTCAAGGGGACACAAAGCAATCAATAGGTGTCACAGCTAAAGCTGGGATTAGCCACTGGAACTCATGGCCACAAGATATCATGGAGGTTAAGAGCATAGAAGCATTCCCAAAAGGCCTTTCTCTATATCATGGGCCCCGTGCTTCAGGGCACAAGTCTGGGGATAGGAAGAGATCTCCCCCAGGGGTATTTTACTGTATGTCTGTCCAAGCTGGGAGTTCCCAGCTCTTGCCTCCAGAGCAGCTGGTATCATTCACGGCCAGAGACTGGCTACTGGACCAGCTGGATCAGCATGGTGATTTCTACATTCCCCCTCTTCCACTGCTGCTCACATGTCTCTCTTCCTTTGCAGGGGCAGCTGCCCCAGGGCCTGCACATTTGGGACCCCCAGGCTAGATGATCCCCCTTAACCCCTCACTATCCAAGGGCATCCTCCCACACGTATAGGGTCTCCCCTGCATTTGGGTTGGAGTCACACCTGCTCTGGTGTGGGAGGGAATTGAGGTGCGGAGACGGGATGCAGCCAGGAGTGGGGGGTTTCGGGAGAAGTTGTTTTTTTCACATGAGCCCCCCATGAAATCTAGGGTCAGCTCAGCCCTCTCTGGGTCTGGAGGATGTGGCCGCTACCAGTGTGTGCTGTCTGCAGGCTCCGGGCTGGGCCTGGCCTGGGAATGTTCACTAATGGATAAGACTCTCTGCTTGGAACAGAAGGGCAGAGCACACCGATTTACCGGCCAGCGGCTGAATGGAGCTGTCCCTCCAACCCTCTCCCACCTCCCCCGCTGCTCTCAGCCCCTGGCTTATTGGCAGCAGGCAAAGAAATGCTTTGGTTTAGCTAAGATCTTTTAGCTCAGTACAGGGGAGTCTGCGAGAAGCTCTCTGGTCTCATCAGGTCCCAGTCCCAGCCCCAATGTTATCCAGCCATCTTTACCCAGGTGCTTCCTATGCACCCTCTCCATTAGGTGCTGGTGTGAGCCATGGGCGTGCCATGTCCTGCACTCAGTGGGTCAAGGGATCAGATGGGCCAGACCTCACCACAGCCACGTTTGCCAGTTGCATTTATTGGAAAGCAACAGATCCAGTATTTGAGCAGCAGTGTGATGGGTTTTTTCCCCACTCTGTCCTTCTTTGTCGGTTGCTTTTTACTGGAGGATTAATGGGGGCCTGGATTCCAATGCAAAATGTGTCTGTGAAATTATCATAAAGGTGATTCTTGCTGAGTGAATTTCGACGCTGGTTAAAAGAGACAGCTGGACAGTCCTGGAGTCTGACATCTGCCATTATCCACTGAGCTGCTACAGCACGGGCAGTAGTCAGGCGATCTTCCCATACCCCCTGAGCCCTGCCAGTGTGTCTCAGCTGGGCCCTGCAGCGCCTGCCTGCCTGGCCAACAGAGCCCCCTGTCTCCAGACGCATTCAGTCCGGGGCCTCCCAGTTGCAGTGGGTTTTGTTACATGGAGACCTGCCCGCTCGGATTGGGTGTGAGACCCGCTGCCCTTGTGTCACACGGGGCACCTAATATGGCAGAGCTTCCGCTCACAGCTGATCTTGGCTGGGTCTGAGCCCAGGGTGGGAGGCTGCGGGCGTCTTTTCCGATCCCGGATCATTTCAGACCTCAGCGCTGAGAGGGGCTCCAGCCCATGCGCCACTGTGACGTGCTACAGTTTAACAGGGGAATGGCACTGGCTGAATGCCGGGCCCCAGAGCCTAGCTGGACCCACTGCAGGCGGCTCTTGGCCACAGCACTGAGGAATGCAGCAGTGCAAGGCGGGGAGCAAGGGTCGGAGAATGCGGGGGTGGGGGGGGTTCTGTAGTGACACCTTTAGGGATGGAAGGAGCCCATTTGTGTACCACCCACCCCACAGGAGCAGGGGAGGAGCCTGTGTCCTGAACCCCAGCAGGAAGGGAGGATCCCTAGGGGAGGAGCCTGTGCCCTGCCCCGCCCAGCAGTGAGGGAGGGTCCCTAGGGGAGGAGCCTGTGCCCTGTCCCACCCAGCAGTGAGGGCGGGTCTGTAGGGGAGGAGCCTGTGTCCTGCCCCACCCAGCAATGAGGGAGGGTCCCTAGGGGAGGAGCCTGTGCCCTGCCCCGCCCAGCAGTGAGGGCAGGGCCCTAGGGGGGAGCCTGTGTCCTGCCCTGCCCAGCAATGAGGGAGGGTCCCTAGGGGAGGACCCTGTGTCCTGCCCTGCCCAGCAGTGAGGGCGGGTCCCTAGGGGAGGAGTCTGTGTCCTGCCCTGCCCAGCAGTGAGGGCGGGTCCCTAGGGGAGGAGCCTGTGTCCTGCCCCGCCCAGCAGTGAGGGCAGGGCCCTAGAGGAGGCGCCTGTGCCCTGCCCCGCCCAGCAGTGAGGGTGGGGCCCTAGAGGAGGCGCCTGTGCCTTGTCCCGCCCAGCAGTGAGGGCGGGGCCCTAGGGGAGGAGCCTGTGCCCTGTCCCGCCCACCAGTGAGGGCGGGGCCCTAGGGGAGGAGCCTGTGCCCTGTCCCGCCCACCAGTGGGGTGGGGCCCTAGAGGAGGCGCCTGTGCCCTGCCCCGCCCAGCAGTGAGGGCGGGGCCCTAGGGGAGGAGCCTGTGCCCTGTCCCGCCCACCAGTGAGGGCGGGGCCCTAGGGGAGGAGCCTGTGCCCTGTCCCGCCCACCAGTGGGGTGGGGCCCTAGAGGAGGCGCCTGTGCCCTGCCCCGCCCAGCAGTGAGGGAGGGTCCCTAGGGGAGGAGCCTGTGCCCCGCCCGCCAGCAGCAGGGGAGAGGGGGAGTCCGCGTCAGGACTACATTTCCCATCAGGCGCCGCGGCGGCTTCCGGAGGGCGGTTTCCGGTGAGGCCGGTGAGGCTCCGCGGCGGGCCGGGGGCGGGGACTCGGGAGGCTCCGGGCCTGCTGCGTTCCGGGTGCGGAGCGGCGCCGGCGGAGCGGCCGGGATGGAGGCCGTGCCCCGCATGCCCATGATCTGGCTGGACCTCAAGGAGGCCGGGGAGTTCGGGTTCAACCCGGCCGTGAAGAAGGTGAGGGGGGGGGAGCCCCCAGGGGCCAGACTGGGGAGGAGGGGCACGTGTGGGGAGGGGAAGGTGTGGGGGGGGGGCCGTTGGGGCGGGAGGGGAAGGTGTGTGGGGGGGCCGTTGGGTGTAGGGGGGGCCGTTGGGGCGGGAGGGGGAGGGTGTGGGGGGGCCGTTGGGTGTGTGGGGTGTGTGTGTGGGGCCGTTGGGTGTGTGTGGGGGGTGTTGGGGCGGGAGGGTGTGGGGGGCCGTTGGGTGTGTGTGGGGGTGTTGGGGTGGGTGTGTGTGTGTGGGGTGTTGGGGCGGGGGAGGGCGAGACTTGTTGACGGGGAGGGCAGGGGGTTGTAGCTGGGGGGGCCTTGTTCCAGTGGATAATCCTGGGGGTGGTCACTGTGGGGTAAGTGTGGGGGGGCTGGGCCTGAGGCCCGAGTCTGCCCCTGCCATCCCCACAGTGACACATCGGTCCATATTCCCCACTCCTCCCCCCAGCCTGAAGATGCCCCCCATGCCCAGGGCGGCTGGCCTGGCCGTGTTAGCGAGTGCTCCGGGCCCACCGGCTCTCATTACCCCCTAGCCCTCCCGTGACTGGAAGCTGCACCCCTTGCGAGCCCTGATGCAGCTCAGATGCTCCTGAGGAGGTGGCAGGTGGGGCTGCATTTGCTGGTACCCCCACCCCTCCATGCTCCAAGGCTGAGAGCTGGGAGAGTTTTAAAGGAGTGAAGTGTCTCGTGTCTCATTGAGCCACCCTTTGTCATGAGAGGGAGAGATTTAAAAATCTCTTGTTCTGAGTGAGCAAGACTTGGCCATGGCAAGTAATGTCCTTACCGTGACTTTCCTCGGACCCCACCCATCCCATCACCACATCCTCCCTCTTCTCTCTCCCTCCTCTGACCTCTGCACCTCAGGATCCGTCAGGTGACACAGTGTACCCCATTGCTGCACATACTGGGAGAGACAACAGTTGTGAGAGGAGGCCTGGGAAGCTGCCGACTCCAGCTTGGAGTGGGCTCTGTTCTATGGCTTGTTATTTCTGGTGGGAGTAATTCTCACTGGCAGTGAGATAGCACCAGGGCCTTATGGGATGCTGGTAAATCTGGATCTAAAGCCCGGTTTGGTACCCCTGCTAGACTGAGTGTCTGTCTTGGGTATTTGCTTCCCCTGGGTTTTAAAATGAGGAAGAGACAGTTTCCATCATTCCCATGTGTCTGGACCCAGTGACTTTCTAAGAGAGCAGTATTAATTTAACCCATTTGTAAGTTGCTTTTCATTGGGATAGCTCCGCCCTGTTCAATAAAGCCAAAGTACCAGATATCAATGATCAAGAGCCCCAACCAGATCAAATGTACTGTCAGAGAGAGGCAAATGGGAGACATAATGACCTTCAAGGGGAACTGCTCCACCAGAAAATGGGATAAAGTCCCAGGTGATGCAAAGAGATGATTCTAAAGGAGGTAGGAGGGGCAGAAATCCCCTAGGAGGGAGCCCCAAATGGTTATGGAAAAGCCTGTCAAAACAGGGTCGCTCCTGCTGTGTGCCCTAAAGGGGCTCGAGCAGACCTCCTGTGGGAGGATTTCATAACACGGACCCTCGATTGCTAGAGTTCGATGCCCAGTTCGTCCAAACTATAGGTGTGTCTACATAGCCTGTGTCAGCATAGCCCTTTAGGGTGTAGACAGACTACACCAACGGGAGTTTTTCTGCCAGTGTAGGAACATCACCATTCCAAACGACATTAGCTACCTCGACAAAGCCCTCTTCTGTTGGCATAGTTGCATCTACACTGCAGGTTTTGTTGGCAGAGCTATGTCACGGGGGTGTGTGGTGTGTTTTCATATCCCTGACTGACACAGCTATGACAACATAACTTTGAAGTGTAGACAAGTGGGAGCCATCCTGCCCCATGTCACTGTAATCAATAATGTATTTAATCTAGGCATTTTGAGATTGTCTCAATAATGTTTATTTAATAAGGACACAATCCAGTGTCTGTTAAAGCCAGTGATAACCACAGTGGGAGGCTTCCACTGGCTTTAAGGGAGTTTGAATCAGGTCCTAAGAAAGTAGATAAAAGAGCAAAGGGGCAGCTGTACTCTCAGTCTCACATCTTGTATATATAAAGTCTGCTGCAGTTTCCACGGTATGCATCTGATGAAGTGAGCTGTAGCTCACGAAAGCTCATGCTCAAATAAATTGGTTAGTCTCTAAGGTGCCACAAGTACTCCTTTTCTTTTTGCGAATACAGACTAACACGGCTGTTACTCTGAAGCTTAACTGAGAACTCTCTTTGCTGCTGTAAAATACTGTGCTATGATAAAGGAGAGGCAGTGTTATAAAGCAGGGACTTGCAGATAGGAGACTTGATCACTGAATTCCTCTGTGTTAGGTCACAGAGAAAGAGACCAGCTTAAATATTGCTCTTCTGTCTGGGGATGTTTTACTTACCATTGTTACCAACAATGCCTAAAATTTCTAGAATTGAAAGATTGGTCTCTGTGACTTTGACAGCAGTTTGTTCAGGGTCAGTTTCATTGTTTCCCTGATAGTGCGGGTCAATTTCTCTGTTGACCTTTCACACAGCAAAAAGGGCGGGGGGGGGGGAAGTGATTGTAAAACAAAAATTGGCCCTGGGGAGTGGGGGCAAGGGTAGTGTCTGAAACTGTCTTAACTTGTTCTTAAATTAACTAGATTTCAAGTGGGCTGTGTCCCTGGGACCCCTCTGTATCTCTGTCAATGAGTATGATACTTGCCCATTTTGTATTAACTTTTGTAAAAGAAAATACTTGCCCATCTTTGAGATTTGTTTGAGAAATGTTCGGTTAGTATTAATTCATATTATTTTTGTACAATGTGCAAAAATTCTTGTTGCTTTTTGGAGAGGAAGGGCACCTGTCCTTCTATACAGCTTTCAGAATAGCAGCCGTGTTAGTCTGTATTCGCAAAAAGAAAAGGAGTACTTGTGGCACCTTAGAGACCAACCAATTTATTTGAGCATAAGCTTTCGTGAGCTACAGCTCACTTCATCGGATGCAACGATGTAGCTCACGAAAGCTTATGCTCAAATAAATTTGTTAGTCTCTAAGGTGCCACAAGTCCTCCTTTTCTTTTTATGGGATCTTCGATGACCATAAGTAGTTGGGCCTTCCTCAGCTTTTTCTAATGCAGTCCAGAGAGCTGAGTCATGCTTTGCAGGGTGCTGACATGGTAGTGATAGTAAGTTAGAAACAGTCCTTGCCATTCCAGTTTGTCTGCTAGTGCTGGAAAGGAGACTAGCCATCAGTATAACTTCTGCTGCAGTGGATGGAGTGATAGGTGCCTACCTAGAGGAGGGTGGCCTCCAAAACAAGGCATTTTAAAATCACATGGCTGTCTGGCAGGCGTGGCTGCATGTGAGGGGATGCTCTTACCCCTTGGTCAGAGCAAGTGCTGTCTCTTTCAGCATGTTTAAACCTCGAGTTTATTCTTTATTTAAAAAAGCAAATCCTAAAAACCTGATATTAATAGAAATACTTTTGTGCAACTCTTCTCTTTAGATGTAAAGATTTCCCTGCAGTGTTCACAACCCAGATTTCTCTGCATTTTGCTGGTTGGTACATTAAACAGGAAGTGAAACCAACTAGAAATCAGACAAACTGACTCATCCAATTTTATTACTGAGCGGAGAGATGCAGAAGTGGTGAAAAGTACATTTTTTTTAAGTGCCTTCAGTTTTAATAATCTAGGCAATAGTGAGGTATAGCATATTATTTTTAAACATCTGATATTTTTTAATCTGACAAACTTCAGAGTGTTTACCTTCAGCACTTCTCTTCTTCCCTGTATTTACCTAGAGTGGTGAAGCAGATTGGACTTGCAGTGTATCATCTGGGATCTCAGATTCCTCCCCCTTTTCTGGTTGTGAGGTTGGATAACAGGTCTCAGTTTAAACTCCTGGAGGTTTAGGAGACGCTGCTGGTGAGCGCAGTGGTAGCATCTGTCTGACATCAGTAAGTTCTAAGCCTGGCAAAAGCACTTTTTAAAATCCAACGGTCTCCAAGCCCTTGATGAACACGTGTTCATTTAATCCTGTTCCCCCCACATACACACGCATACGTGCACCCTGTGAGGTAGGGGAAACTAAGTAATGGACAGGCTCAGTGGCCTGCTGAGGGCCCCCCTGTGGCTGAGTAGCAGAGTCAGGACTCTTGAGTTCTAGTCCTTGCTCTGCTGCCAAATTGCTGTGCGACCTTGGGGAGTTCTTTGTCTCCCCTTCTGCACCTGGGAAATGGGGATAATACCCACTTACATGGGGCTGAGAGGCTTAGCTGAGTATTGTGACATGCTAGAGCAGAGATGAGCAAACTATGGCTTGTGGGACCATCCTGCCCGGCCCCTGACCTGCTGGAGCCCCCGGCCCCTCTCCCACTTCCTCCCCTCCCTCGCAGCGCAGCTTGGCCCTGCCCACCTCACAGGCTTTCCAATAAGCCTGTCCTGCTGCTCTGAAAGCCTGGTAAGGGCAGGGGGAGGGGAGGGTTGGATAAGGGGCAGGAGGTCCCTGGGGGCAGTCAGGGGACAGGGGGTGGTTGGATGGGGCGGAGGCAGTCAGGAGACAGGGAGCGGGGGGGGGGGGGGGGGGAGGGTTGGATGGGGGGGGTCTCGGGGAGGGGGTTGGAGGGGTCCTGAGGGGGATGACAGGGAGCGAGGGGGTTGGATAGGGGGTGGGGTCCCGGAAGGGGGGGCAGTTCAGGAGGAAACAGTCAGGGGACAAGGAGCAGGGGGTTTTGGATGGGTGGGGGGTTCTGAGGGGGGCAGTCAGGGGGTGGGAAGTGGGAAAGGTCGGATGGGGGTGGGGGCCAGGCTGTTTGGGGAGGCACAGTCTTCCCTACCTGGCCCTCCATACCGTTTTGCAACCCCGATGTGGCCCTCCTGCCAAAAAGTTTGCCCACCCTTGTGCTCGAGCCTCAGATGGGAAATGCTAGGGAAGTTGATTAATCAGTGAGTACCTGCTTTCCAGCCCCGGGTCCAGTTCTTCTCTACACTGGCTTGCTACTACTTAGAGCCCCACGTACGCTGGAGGAGCTGGGCTTGTGCAGTTAACAGAGGAGATCCCATTTAATTTTCCTTTTATATTAGTCCCTGGGATTATAAACCTCCTGGTTGGGTGGGTGCCAGCTACGTATTCAGTCTCTTTTAGTCAGCAATTTGTTTGGATTAAGGACAAGCTTGACACTCATTGGCAGAAGCCATCAGTTCAGAGAGTGACCTTTTTTGGCTTGTGCTCAAACCGGCTCTACCACATTAGCTTGTAACCCTTCAGGTCCTGGTGGCTCTCCAAGTTAAGGAGGCTGGGTGCTCTGGCTGCTGTGGGCGTTCTTGAGCATGGCTTTATTGGAAGATCATAGGGCAGGTCCTCACTGCAGAATTAACTCCACTTCTAACAAGAGTGTTGCCCCTAATTCCAATCCCATCCCCACACATGAATCCTGGCCTTGGATGTGGCGATGCTTTTAACTCCAGTTGGGTGGCCTCAGGGGGACATACACTAAAACGTGAGTGAGCGCAACTCGTCACTGCTAACACGAGTATGGATACAAGTGTAGCCCCACTTGAGTGCCATTAGTCCTCCAGTGCCTTCCCACAGTTCCACCCCTTGTGCCCAGAAAGGACAGACAAGTTCTCCCATAGTTCACTGGGAAAATGCAAAGCGAGGCTTGGCTTGCTGCAGTGCTAAGAATGCTGGGATGTGCTCCCAGAAGCCTTAGCGGCACACAAAGCGAGCACAACTCCCATGTGGCATGGCGATCTGAGTGTTGTATTGCCACATGGCCACTCTAGTGGCCTCCAGCACTGCCTGGCCACTCCTGCACTAGAACGTCAGTCTCCATGGCCTTCTGCTGCACCTGTTATGAGGGGCTGCTTGTGGTGGGGACAGCTCTTGAGGTGGATTGATTTATATCAAGGTGGTGATGGCACAGACTGGTGGGACCACATAGTGTTGCAGGTATGGGATGATTCACAGTGGCTGCAAAACTTTTGCATGCATAAGGCCACTTTCCTTGAACTTTGAGTTGCTTTCCCCCGCCCTGAAGTGCAGGAATACCAAGATGAGAGCTGCCCTGACAGTTGAAAAGTGAGTGGCGGTAGCCCTGTGGAAACTTGCAATGCCTGACTGCTACTGGTCAGATGGGAATCAGTTTGGAGCGGCAAGTCTACTGTGGGGGCTGCTGTGATCCAAGTAACCAATGCAATCACTAATGTTCTGCTATCAAGGGTAGTGACTCTGGGAAATGTGTAGGTCATATTGGATGGCTTTGTGGAATGGGGTTTCCTAACTGGTGGGGCGATAGACAGAACACACATCCTCATCTTGGCACCGGACCACCTTGCCAACCAGTACGTAAACCACAAGGAGGACTTCTCAACGGTGCTGCAAGCACTGGTGGATCACAAGGGATGTTTCACTGACATAAACGTGGGATGGCCGAGAAAGGTGCATGACGCTCGCATCTTTAGGGCTGTTTGAGCAGTTGCAAGAAGGGACTTACTTCCCAGACCAGAAAATTACCATTGGGGATGTTGAAATGCCAATAGTTATCCTTGGGGACCCAGCCTACTCCCATGGCTCAGGAAGCCGTACACAGGCAGCCTGGATAGTAATAAGGAGCAGTTCAGCTACAGGCTGAGCAAGTGCAGACTGGTGGTAGAATGTGCCTTTGGACGTTTAAAAGCACACTGGCACTGTTTGCTGACTAGGTCAGACCTCAGCGCAACCAACATTCCCATTGTTATTGCTGCTTGCTGTGTGCTCCATAATATCTGAGAGTAAGGGGGAGACGTTTATGGTGGGGTGGGAGGTTGAGGCAAATCACCTGGTGGCCGATTTTGAACAGCCAGACACCAAGGCGGTTAGAAGAGCACAGCAAGGTGTGCTGCACATCAGAGAGGCTTTGAAAACCAGTTTCATGACTGGCCAGGCTACGGTGTGACAGTTGTGTGTGTTTCTACTAGCTGCAAACCTGTCCCGTTTGTTGATTTTAATTCCGTGTAAGCCAACCACCCTCCCCCCTTTGATCACAGCTGGCAAAGGAAATAAAGTCACTATTGTTTTGAAACCATGCATTCCTTCTTTATTAATTTAAAAAAAAAGAGATAACTGACAAGGTAACCTGGGGGCGGGAGGAGGGAAGGACAAGGCCACATTGCTTATCGTAGCCACACTACAAATCAAACTGTTTGAATGACAGCCTTCTGTTGCTTGGGCCATCCTCTGGAGTGGAGTGGCTGGGTGCCCGGAGCCTCCCCCTGCCCACGTTCTTGGGCGTCTGGGTGAGGAGGATGTGGAACTTGGGGAGGAGGGCAGGCGATTATACAGTGGATGCAGTGGGGGTCTGTGCTCTTGTTGGCTTTCCTGCAGCTCCAACAGACGCTTCATCATGTCCGTTTGCTCCCCCATTAGCCTCAGCATTGCCTCCTGCCTCTGCTCTTCGCGCTCACTTAATGCTTTCCTGGCCTCTGCCACTGAATGGCTCCATGCATTAAGTTGTCCTATCAGTGCAGGAAGACGGCATGAGCTCGGAAAACATGTCATTGCGAGTGCGTTTTTTTCCGCCTTCTAATCTGCAATAACCTCAGGGACGGAGATGATGGGGGAGCATAGAAACATTTGCACCTGGGGGGAGATAAAAAGGGAGAGTAAAATTTAAGCTGCTATGTTTCTGAGAACAAAAGGGAGACTCTTTCACAGTGAATCAAGCAATTCACAGCAGACAGCACGTGTGCTTTAGGTACGAGGTCACATTTTGCCTTTTATATTGAGCGCCTGCCGGTATGGTGGCACATCACAAACCGCTGGGCAACAGAATTTGGTTTTTAGGCAGCCATGGTAAGCCTTTTGGTATGTGGGGTTGGCTTCTTCTGCCTTCATAACATGCGGGAATGGTTTCAAACTGCAGCGCCCTCCTTTCCCAGAGCAAGCAATGCTGGTTGGGCTTCACATTTAAAAGGAGGGGCTGCGGTTTTTGGGTGGATGTGCAGCACACACCTCCCCCCACCCCACCGCGTGGCTATTCTCTGGGATGATCCCTTCACCCCTTCCCCTGCGGTGTGGCTATTCTCTGGAATGATCCCTTTTAGCCAAGCGCAAACAACCCAGCATGAACGGGGTCCTTTTACTGTTCCCTTACAAAAATTCCCCTATTTCAACCAGGTGACCATGAATGATATCACTCTCCTGAGGCTAAGATATAAAGATACAGAAAGATACAGACCAAATGTTGCTTGAATGCGACCAAAACCCAGGACCATTCGCTGCCATGCTTTGTGCTGCAATGATTCCAGACTACTTGCTACTGGCTTGGCATGGTAAAGTGTCCTACCATGGAGGACGAAATAAGGCAGCCCTCCCCAGAAACCTTCTGCAAAGGCTTTCAGAGTACCTTCAGGAGAGCTTCATGGAGATGTCCCTGGAGGATTCCTGCTCCATCCACGGACACATTAACAGACTTTTCCATTAGCTGTACTGTCCGTGAATGCATCCCAATTCTACAGGGGAAATCAAACATTAAACACTGTTGTGTTTAAACCCTGTACCGTAGTTACAAATGTGTACTCACCAGAGCTGCCTTCTCCGGCTTCAGGGTCGGGGATCCCGACTTGGGAGGGTATTGGCTCCAGGGTGATGAAAAGGTCCTGGCTGCCGGGGAGAACGGATTCACCGCTTGCCTGCTGCGCATTCTGCTCCTCCTCCTCCTCTTCTTCCTCATCCACAAAATCCTCCTCCCTGTTGCGTGAGACTCCCCCCTTGCAGGTGTCCACAGACAGTGGTGGGGTAGTGGTAGGGTCCCTCCCTAGAATGCCATGCAGCTGATCATAGAAGTGGGATGTATGGGGCTCTGACCCGGAGCGACCATTTGCCTCCTTTGTCTTTTGGTAGGCTTGCCTGAGCTCCTTGACTTTCATGCGGCACAGCTGTGTGTCCCTGTTGTAGCCTCTCTCCACCATGGCCTGTGCGATTTTGGCATATATATTTACATTTCTTCTTTTTGATCGGAGTTCGGCCTGCTCAGATTCTTCTCCCCATACAGCAATCAGATCCAGCGTCTCCTGTTCACTCCATGCTGGAGCTCGTTTGCGATTCTGGGGGGACTGCATGGTCAGCTGTGCTGCTGAGCTCCCCATGCTGACCAAACAGGAAATGAAATTCAAAATTTCCTGGGGCTTTTCCTGCGTACCTGGCTAGTGCATCGGAGTTCAAAGTGGTGTCCAGAGCAGTCACATTGGAGCACTCTGGGATAGCTCCCGGAGGCCAATACCGTAGATTTGCGTCTGCGCTACCCCAAATTCGACCCAGCAAGGTTGATTTTAGCGCTACTCCCCTCACCGGGGAGGAGTACAGAAGTCGATTTTAAGAGCCCTTTAGGTCGACGGAACGGGGTTGGTTGGATAGACACATTCATTTTAAAATCGACCTAATGCGGCTAAATTCAACCTAACCCCAGGGCTTAAAACTGACCTAATGCAGCTTAAATTCGACCTAACCCCTGGTGTAGACCAGGGCTAAGTCTCTGGAAAATGAATCTCCTAAATTACTTAGGCTGACCTGTTCTGCCATATTTATAAAGTCTGACCTCAAAGTTTTTCCCCTGGTTCTTCTTCTAGAAAAGCAGCCTTTAACTCAGTTTTTGACAGAGGCTCATGGATTCAGCATAATTATTTTTTATTTAAATGTATTGAGATTATAATTTTAGGCCTTCACATGTTTTTTATTAGATTCAGATTCATTTTAAGCAGGTGTACTTTTAAAAAGAAAAATGAACGATAATTTAAATAACAAAATCAAAATATCCAATTTAAATCAAAATCCCATATTTAAAAATTGTTTTGTTTTCAAATAAATTGTTTTGTTTTTATCCACCCTTAAGAAAAGAACTGAAGCCACCAACTCATGACATCCCTGTCAGTGAGCAGTTGGGGATAATGATAGCTGTGAGTCATGGCTTGGCTGGGCTGGGCTAGATTTGAACCCAGTGACCTAGAGGACAGAGGTTTCTCTCACTCTGACTAGATCTACCCATAAACTCTGCTCTGCCCGTGGGTGGGGACGGCCTGCAGTCTGGGGTTAGTTGCTTTCCTCTTCATCCTGCTGACCTTGTGGCACATACTTAGGAGCCTTTGCTGTGACTCATCCCACCAGATGTCACAGGAAGCAGTGTAATATAATGGTTATAGTAGGGCCACTGGGCATTGGACTCCTGCTGTCTATTCCTGCCTCTGTTGTGTGGCTTTGGGGCAAGCTGCTCATCCTTTGGGTCTGTGCAATGTGATTGACTTGCCCACCCTGGGAGGGTGTGCAGCTTAGGTGTTTGTGAAAGCCCTCTGGGATCCTAGGGACTGGGTAAGTGTGCAGGGTATTGCCAGGTACATTGTGTTCCACGCTGGTTTTTCAGGCTGTTCTGTCTCTCTCAGAAATCCTTTCTCCCCTCCAGAGTCTGGGAAGGCTGCCGAATCTTCAGTTCCCCTCCAGAGAGCTATTGACCTCTCTCACTTAGTGCCCCTGTGTGTTATTCATTTGGACCCTAGGTTTGCCAAGACAGTTGGACCCCCACAGATCTCTAGCTGGTGTCAGTCCCTTCCCCCAAACCACAGCAGGCAGCTTGATTTCTTGCCAGTGTGGAGCTATGTCCCTTCAGTCAAGGGTAGTACGTGTCTGCAATCACCAGCCTCAGTCTCTCTAACACTGGACAAGGACAGTCTTTCTCCAGCTGGTTTGCTGCCAGCTGGGCATGGCTAGGTCCTCTTCCCTTGAGCATTACTCTCACAATCCTTTGCCCTCCTGTTGCACTGGCTGGGGATCTCTGAGAGCTCAGAGCCTTCATTAAGCACCACGACCCTGCTACCCCCTCTGCGTGCTGAGCCTCCCCATGTAACAGGGGACTGGCTTACCCAAAGCCCCATGACACGTCAGTGCCAGAGCCCCAAATAGACTCCTTGTGCCCTGGCTTCTAGTCCCCTATGCTGGGCACTAGACTGGACTCCAGTGGAGTCCTCGCTCTGCCCAGGCCAGGCAGCTGTATGCTCGTAGCTCCGAAGGGTCTAGCTCGCTGCTCTAGTCACAGTTTGCGTGACGCAGTCAGCATCGCTACGTTCTGAGGGGCCCGGACGGCCAGCCCCGTCCTGTGCGTGAGCCACGCTGGTCCTTAAGCAGCTGCTCCAGCTGCGGGAGTGCAATGCACGCCCCTAATGGGAGCATGCCGTGTCCAGCACCTGAGGGCACCCAAGAAATGGACGATCCCTCAGGCGCTCTGCACAGTGAACAGCGGATCAGTTACCCACTGCAGGCATCTCTCGTGGAGAAGTCACCTGCAGTGCCCAGGACCCACGTGGCGCTGCGCAGACGAGCTAAGTGAGGTTGGAGAGGGTCGGGGGGGAATCTCCAAGGTTCTACGGGTGATGCCTCGATGGCTCTCCTCACTCTCGAGTCAGGACCGCTTCCGCACCTCGGCGTGGTCGTGGGGGCACTGTGCTGCAGGAGGCACCATCTTTCCCGTCAGACGCAGAACCATCGTGCTGGCCTCGTGTGGTCCCTCGAGATCCCAGGGGCTGTATTACCTCCAGTGTTTTGGATGGATTTCAGTCCTGAGGACTACCTTTGTCATAAAAATAAAGGGAAGGGTAACCACCTGTCTGTATACAGTGCTATAAAATCCCTCCTGGCCAGAGGCAAAACCCTTTCACCTGTAAAGTGTTAAGAAGCTAAGATAACCTCACTGACATCTGACCAAAATGACCAATGAGGAGACAAGATACTTTCAAAGCTGGAAGGGGGGGGAAGCAAAGGGTCGGTCTGTCTGTCTGTGTGATGCTTTTGCCGGGAACAGATCAGGAATGCAGTCTCAGAACTTCAGTCAGTTAGTAAGTAATCTAGCTAGAAATGCGTTCGATTTCCATCTGTTTAATGGTTGGTAAAATAAGCTGTGTTGAATGGAATGTATATTTCTACTTTTGTGTCTTTTTGTAACATAAGGTTTTGCCTAGAGGGATTCTCTGTTTTGAATCTGTTTACCCTGTAAGATATTTACTATCCTGATTTTACAGAGGTGATTCTTTTACCTTTTCTTTAATTAAAATTCTCCTTATAAGACCCTGATTGATTTTTCATTGTTCTTAAGATCCAAGGGTTTGGGTCTGTGTTCATCTGTACAAATTGGTGAGGATTTTTCTCAAGCCTTCCCCAGGAAAGGAGGTGTAGGGCTTGGGGGGATATTTTGGGGGAAGACGTCTCCAAGTGGGCTCTTTCCCTGTTCTTTGTTAACACGCTTGGTGGTGGCAGCATGTGGTTCAAGGACAAGGCAAAGTTTGTACTTTGGGGAAGTTTTTAACCTAAGATGGTAAGAATAAGCTTAGAGAGTCTTTCATGCAAGTCGCCACATCTGTACCCCAGAGTTCAGAGTGGGGAAGGAACCTTGACAACCTTTGTCTCCCGAATCTTCCCTGCAGATTCTCTTTGAATCTGGATTCTCATGTTGCTGTGTGCTGGTAAACAGCTGCTGGGTTTCATCCCAGAGGTAGCTGCATTTCAGAGCTGAGCGGTGTTGGGGCTGAAAGCTGAGGAAAGGCATTCGTTATTTAAGCTTGGGCTGGGTAAAGCACTGGAGGCTGCACAGGAAGGAACAATCCAAGCCTGGCTGCTCGGGGGGAAATCAGAGAATGAGTGCCATCAGACATGGGCGGTGGGGATGCTTTACTGGGCCCCGTGGAGAAGAGAGCCAGGATCGGTTTTGATTTGCACAGTGCATGGTACTTTACAGGCACATCGGAGACAAGGTCCCAGCCCTGAGGATCTTGCCATCTGACCTAGACTGATGCCTCCAGAGGCTCTACCATGGTGGGGAGGGGAGAAGGGGAATGTGACGGGAAAGCTGAGTCGTAGAAGGGAGCTGGAGGAGCATGCAAAGGTTGATAGTTACATGTGGGCCTGTCTTACATACAGGACACTTAACAGGGTATCTGGGAGCCTGGCTCAAGCGTGCAGCTTCCAGTAGCCATGGCAAATCTGTGCGATGAAAGGTTGGCAGCCCACTGGACAAGAAGCTGTGCCGAAACCTTTCCCCTGTCCAACCCCTTGCTGGACAAGTGAAGATGCGGCATGTGTTGCTGCTTGAGCAGGCCTGTCACCTGGGCAGTGGTGGCCGATTGCTGCAGATTCACGTTGACAGCATGCTCTTCTTGGCCGCTCACGCTGAATATGGCTGCTTAAGTCAAAGATCAGCCATGGTCCCTGTTAAGCCTTTGCCACAGGAGGGAACAAGTCTGCAGGCTGGGTCCGAAATTCCATTGACTTCTGTGGGCTGAGGGGTGTCTGACTAGGGCTGGGGGTGGCCAGCTGAGCTCAGGCTGCGGAGCTCCTTCTGCAAAAGGCCTGGCTCTGGCTTGTAGACTGCGGGGAAATAGGGGCACCCGCTGTCTGAGGAAATACACGGGCTCCTTCAAAGTGGAGGTGGCTGCCATGTGCTGTTGGCTGACTGGCTGTGTGGGGGCAGCACAGGGAACTGGTGACACGTTCCTGGCCTTGCAGGGGGGCTTTCATTCTCCTGCTCTGAGCTCCTCTCCCTCAGCAAAGACAGAAAGAGCCTGGCCTGTGCAACACCCCGAAAGCCCAACCCCGAGTGTCCCTGCCACCCTTCGTGCAGAGCTCTTTCTTGGGGCTTCTGCTGCCCCTCTTGCTGCCTGGCTTCTCCAGCAATGCCCGGGCAGCTCTGCTCCGGGGAGTGGTGTTCGATTTCTCCTCTACGCACCAGTCCTAGACACAAACTCTGATTAGTTTTTTCTCCCTTCAGTTTGTTCTGAAGAACTATGGCGAGAATCCCGAGAGCTACAATGAAGAGCTGAAGAAACTTGAACTGCTCCGGCAGGTAAGTGTGCGCTGGTGCTGTGTAATGGCGCTGCGAGGCGGGGCAGTCACGTGGGGAGACAGTCCCTGCCCAGAGCACACCGTCAAGCTGGGGCTGACAAAGGTTGGCAGGGAAAGTGACTTGCCCAAGGGCAGGCCAGTGGCTGAGCCAGGAACTCCTGATCTCCTGGCCACAGTCCACGAGATAGAGCCCATGGTTCTATTGTGTGTGTACTGGTGTCTGCTCCCCCACCCGGGACCCTCCAGGGGAAGCTTTCTGTATGTGAAACCTCCACTGCCTTGCTGGGAGGGGACCCAGGCACAGTGTGAACTGAATACAGGTGAGGGAGCCCCAGCCCTGGAGCCTACAGCCCTCCAGCTGCATGGGCAGCAGCAGGGGTGCTCGCCTCCCGCGCCCCCTGCCGGAGTGCCCGCAGCGGGGTCGGGGGATTGGTTCTGTGTGTGCTCGGTGCTGGAGTCAGTGTGAACAAGGGGACCTGTCAGTGCCGTTTGTGGAGAGGGGGGTGTTCAGTGCTGTGGACACCGGTCCGTTGGGATCCTCACAACTCCTCACACACAGCAGCAGCCCCTTGGGATTTTAGACCCCTCCGGTGGGGAAGGCGTTTGAGGCCCCCCTAGAGCTACTTAGACCCCAGCTCCTTCGACAGCCCCTGCAGTTACTGTGGTTGGGCCCTGGCAGCACAAAGATCAGCGCTAGGGGTCTCACGAGATTGGGGGGAGAGGAGGTTCCTTAGTGGGGGCAAGGAGGCTGGTTCCTTCTGCAAGGGCAAGTGGCCTTATAGAGGAGATCTCGGGGGGAGGGGCAGTGGGGGGGGCTACCCCTGCAGTGGGGAATTGCAACAAGGCCCCTCCGTGCCCCCACCCTCATGATGCCCCTGTCAGGCACATCGTAGGCAGGGCTGAAGGAGAGGCAGGTAAATGATGGTGGGAACAGGAGGGCTGGGCAGGGCTCCTGGCTGGCAGAGTAGAGATGCTCCCACCCTCTGTGGCCCTGGGGTTTGCAGGGCCGCCCGGCACAGCCAACAGTGGTCACTGCTGGCCCCCTCTGGAGTCGAACCAGGGACCTAGGGGAAGGAGCTGCCTGCCGTGGTGGCTGTGATGTGAATCCCAGAGCTGAGCTGTTGTGGGTGGCTGACGCGAGTTCCCAGAGACGTTTGTGGGGCGCTGTGATAAGGTCAGCGCCACTCATAACAGCTGAGCTCATCAGCGGGAGAAGGACCCTGGGACGGGGGGAACGTTTCCAGCCAAGCCAGATACTGCTTCAGCTGAGCCCGAAACGCAGGCAGCCAAAGCCGGAGAGGGCTGTCTGGCCCAGGGAATTGGTAATAGGGCGTTCACATCTCGAGGGCCAGGTCAGCTCCCAGCCAGTCTTCTCCATCACGTGGTGAAGTGACATTCCCCCCAGCTGATAAGTGTCTGTGTGATCAGCGGCGCTTCCCGCAGACAGGCCCAGGACTGAATGGGCCATGGAAACCCAACTGCCCCGTAGGGAGGCAGCGCAGGGGAGGCGACCCACTCGTTGCTGTGGATAAACGGAGACTGTCGTTGCAAGGCACCTTTTAGCGTAACCACACAGGACTGCCGTCGTGCCCGCTTTCCGCAGCAGCAGTGTGGTGAACCCAGCCGGACTGACGGGAGTTACCTGAGCCATAATGACCAGCTTGAAAACCCAGAGGGAGAAACGTCAGGGTTGTGCCATTAGCTTTCTCCTGTTCTGTGTGTGCGGAGCCCTGAGGTGGGGCCTGCTTATGGGGGGGTATTAAGGAGCAGCTTGGCCTGGCGCAGAAATAAACTTCTGCATCCAGCCAGGCCAAGCCAAGCGTGTCACTAAGGTGCAGCACTGCTGGATCCTAGCACCTGGCTGCCCAGATGATGGAGCACTGCAGTTAGCACTCACTGGGAGAGGTTTGCTCTCTTCCGTTCTTGTGGCCATGCTGCGAAGGAGAGAGCGCCAGCCGTTTCCCACAAGGCTGTGGCTGAGCTCTGACGCTGTTGAGTGATTGCTTCGGCACTCCACCGGGGAGTGATGAGTGAGCACATTCCTCTCTGCTGGAAAAAGTTACGCTTTTCCTGCCCAGCTCCCAGGACAGGGTCTCTGCTTTCCCAAAGTCACTCCCTTACTAGGAGGGGAATCTCTCATTCATTTGTGCTCCAGTGGTGCTTTGAGGCTCAGCTGAGATCGGAGTCCCACTGTTCTGGGCACTGTTCAGAGAGAGATGGTCCCTGCCCTGAAGGGCTGGCAGCCGAAATGGATCAGACTGAGAGAGGGTGGAAGGGGTCACAGAGGCACAAAGGGGGAAAGTGACTTGCCTGTGGTCACCCAGCAGGTCAGTGGCAGAGCCAGGAAGAGCCCCCAGCTTTCCTGAGTCCCAGTCCAGTGCTCTGTCCACTACACCGCACTGTCTCTAAAATTCTATAGTAAAAGATCTGTGACAAAACCGCTCCTGAGGGAGTGTGGCCTAGTGGTTGGAGCTGGGACATGTGCAATCCAGAGCTCTGTGTGATCTTAGGAAAGTCCCTTCACATCTGTTTCTTCCTAATCTGTAAAACGCAGTTCATCACCTTACCTCCCGTGACACAGGAACATAGGAGCGGCCAGGCTGGATCAGACCCACAGTCCATCTAGTCCGCTAGCCCCTCTCTGGCAGGAGCCAGCACTAGCTGTGTTGGTGGAAGGATCCCACACCTGCTTACTGTGGGTTGTCTGGTCTCCTGATCTCTGACAGAGATCGGCTTAAGCCCTGAAGCCTGGTTTTTAAAACCCCTTCCAGAATTCTGCTGTTAATGCTGAGAGCACTAAGTGATCCAGCTGGCCATATGTAGCGAGTGACCCAGCTCCGTTAGCTCTCTCCGAAGCTCCTTGCAGCCCTCCCTGGTTCCCATTAACCTGACTGTCATTTGTCAGCTTTGTAACTCTCAACTCATGCGCCCCCCAACCCCCCCTTCCAGATCACAAATTAATCCATTAGACAACACGGGACTTGGTGCGGAACCTGCAGCACTTGCTGTTAACCGTTCGCTGTGCTGAAATTGACCATTGAATCCTACTTTTCCTGTCTCTGCCCATTTCTGGTCCATGATAACACTTTGCCTCTTCCCCATGATGACTTAGCGTCTTTGACAGCCTTTTGTGTGAGACCTCGTCAGAGGCCTTTTGGCTGTCTAAGCATATCATCGCTGGTTCTCCTGTCTCCCGCCCTTTCCTGACGTGCTCAGAAAATTCCAGGAGATCAGCAAGTCCGTTTTCCTTTGCAGAATCGGTGCTGGTTAGTCCTCCTCAGTCATGAGCGGCCAGGTGGTTTGTTTTTAGTGATCATTTCACCCAGTATGCCCAGGACGGATGTCAGCCTGACACCTGGCGTTTAATGGAGCAAAGTACTTTGAAAGCCTTGGGCTGAAGGCGTTGTGGGGCGGTGGGTGCCTCCTGAGTTTGTGACATACTTGGCTGCCTTCAGCTCCGGAACAGAGAGGCCCGAGGCCTCTCCCGAGCCTCGCGTAAGAAGCACTTTGTTGCAGTTGTACCACTGGATTGGCAAACTGCCTGCCCCATGTGTGTGAAAGGAGTGGGGAGTCTACAGCAGCTCCCCACTCCAGCCCAACCCAGAGGACTCTCTCTGAGAGTGGCTAATACCCTGGCTTCTGTGACTGGGCCCCGGAAAGTCCCTCTGAGGAGTTATTTCAGGGTGATCTCCTGCCCATGATCAGGTAAGTGGATTTCGCTGCCAGCCAAATACAGCCCAGGCCTCTGTCTGTAAGCGTGGCACTGCCTGTTGCCTTGAAGCGCTGCTCCTTCCTCTCTCCTCCTCCAGAACGCTGTGAGCGTGCCCAGGGACTTCGAGGGCTGCAGCATCCTGCGGAAGTACTTCGGCCAGCTTCACTACCTGCAGAGCCGCGTCCCCATGGGCCCGGAGCACGAGGCGGCTGTCCCCATCACGTGGTAAGCTCAGCGGTTTGGTGGGGTTTGTGTGGTGGCAGGGGAGGGAGCAGGTTTCTCCGCATCCAGCTATCTGCCCCTGCCAGGGCACCCTCGGCTGACGCTGGGGGCTTGGCTATGATCCATTGGGAGATTCTTTGAGCAACAGGAGGAGAGGAGCTGAAGCTGGGGCTCGCCTGTGGACTCACTGTACTACCTGGCTTCGTCTCTTGCCTCAATTTCCCCATCCAGGTGGGTAGCTTCCTTGGCCCTGGTAATCTGCTGCCTAGACTCCTGTGATGTCCTATTCTTGTAAGCCACCAGCTGTGCTATTCTGGATGGACTGAAGGCATATCCCCCTTCCTCTGCCCTGACCCAGTTCCCTCCACTGGCTCACATACTGCTGAGCTCTACCCCACCTACATCTCCCCTCCTGTCCCTGTGCTCCGCCAGTGCCCCTCCCTGCAGCCCCCTCTCTAGGAATCTCCTCCTTGATCCTGCATCCAGCCACCAATGACTGACTCCCTCCCTCTGCCAGCCTTCCCAATGATCTGTACAATGGAACAAACCCAGACCAAGCTCCGCCAGCCTCACTGTGTCCTTCCCCTGCACCCAGTGTGATCTCTCCCAGCAGCGTGCCTCTGTTCTGAGCCTGCCTGGAATGCCCTGCGGGCAGAGCCACGTCTCTAGTCTCTCCACCAAAGGCCATGCGCATCTGACTCTGGAGAGAGATCTAATACTGTAAGCTGGGGAGAAGAGTATTTCCCTCCCCGGGGACGTGAGGATTAGTGGAGGTTTGTGGAGTACTGGGAGAGCCTGGGATGGAAGAAGCTATTAGAAGTGCAGTGTAGTAACTGAGAGGTTTTTTATAGCACCTTTCAGCCAGCGATTGCACTTCCTGCCGCAGCTGGGATTTCAGTGCGTTAGGGTGCAGCGATGGCCCTAGGGGGCACAGGACTGACCAAGAGGGATGGTTTTATGCCGCCTGGTGGCAGTGGTGGAGGCTGGGCTTTGGGGCTTGTGGCTCGAGAGTGAATTTCAGCCCCTGGGGCTGCTTACTGGCTGCTCTCCGTTGATGTGTAGAAACACACCTTCCTGGACAGAGCAGCACGTGTTCTCTGTCCCTGCCTGGTGTTCAAAGGCATGGCCAAGCCAGGGGAGGGAGATCGGTCGCTCATCTCTGCCAAGGGACACCCCAGTTAGTAAAGCCCCTCAGGTTAAAATCCAGTCTGCGGCTTTGGCGTGTGAAACTGAAAACACGTTCAAACAGCACGAACTCGCTTTTGGTGCGTGTAAGATCAGGCTGTCCCCTCCCGGAGTGCCATGGCAAATCTAATGCCCACAGGTGGGCAGGACTGAAACATGACAGAGCCATCGGTCAAGTGCCCCCTCGCAGGGAGGAGTGCTGCTTACTGAACAAGTGACACCTTTCCCGGCTGTGCTCCTTGGAGGTCTCCCACCCATGTGCCTGACCCTGCTTTGGATGAGATCTGATGCCAGCCCCTCCTCCTAACCACTAGATAACACTTCCCTAGTAGGCTAAGAAGACTGGTCCTGGCACCACTCAAACATTATAGGGGCTTGCTGGTTTATGTACCTAGCAGCTTCCCATCTCCCACTCGGTTTGGAGTGGACTCTATGCCAGCTAGATAAGAAAGTGAGTCTAAATCATTTGGATCACCCCTGCCTGCTCTGAGCCATTAGTTGTGAGCCATCTGCCTTCCCTGGAAATGTGGCTGTGGGCTGTGCATCTGGCCATCTCGCTAGCTCACTAGTGTAGGGGCTAACCCTGGGCTTCTCGTTCACAGGACGGAGATCTTCTCTGGCAAGGCAGTTACCCATGAGGACATCAAGTATGAGCAGGCGTGTATCCTCTATAACCTCGGTAAGGCGCTGGAGCCCACCTGCTGGCTTGGCTTGGCAATGTGTGTTGCCCAGAGTGCCCTGGGGTTTGCTTAGCACCAGAGAATGCCCTCCTCCCTGGCTAGCCCTCATTCCCTTCTCCACAGGGTCCATCGTCCAGCCTGGTCCTGCTGTTCAATTGGGGGAGGGGTGTCAGCTGCAGGGGCATTCAGCCGATCTGCCCGCAGCCAGTGGTGACGGTCGGCATGAAGCTGCCCACAGCTGGAAGTGCTGGCCCTTGGGAGAGAAGACCCATGACATCTTGAAGTGTTACTGTGGTCACTGAGGACAATTGAGCCACTGTTTCCTTGGCTCTGGCGGATTCTGCTGGCCATGAGGACACCAGCCAGATCTGAACCCTGGCTGTGTTGTGTGTGCCAGGCACGAGACCCTCAAGTGAGGCTTCAGTCCGGGCATCTGCGGTGCGGGTGAGGCTGATATTCAGGGTCAGCTCCAAAGGGCTCTTCCCCGTCATTCTGATCGATGAACGACAAGCCAGAGCATTACTATGCATCACTCTCCCCCGCAGGCCAATCAGGCCTTGTCTAGGAGAAAAGTTGCACCCCTTTAATTAAATCAATTTGAAATTGATCCAATTCAGCTGGTGCAAACCCAGCTGTTGTACTTAAACCGGTTTATCCCTCATGTAAATAGGTGTAGTTTAGTTCAGTGAGCTGTCAACAATCAAAATGAGCAAGGATTAAAATGGTGTAGGTCAGCATTTCTCAAACTGGGCTCCGCAGACCCCCGGGGGTCCCCCTCCCTCCCAGTGCCTCCTGCACACTGGGGGAACAGCTGTTTAGCAGCATGTGGGAGGTAGAGGGAGGAGCAGGGACAGGGCATGCTTGGGGAGGGGGTGGAAAGAGGCAGGGAAGAGGAGGGGCAGGAGGTAGGGCCTGGGGGGATGGGGTGAAGTGGGGGCAGGGCCTGGGGCTGAGCAGGGGGCTTGGGTGTCTGCAAAAAAAGTAAATCAAAATGGGGGTTCTCGGATTGCTAAAGTTTGAGAACGGCTGGTGTAGATGCATCGATAAAGGGGTCTGTATTAGTGGATAGATCGGCCCTTTAAAGTTGCTAGACTTGCACTAGCTTAAACCAGGGTTGAGTCTGGCCCCTTAGGCTTTGAGCCAGAGCCTCAGCTTGGAGCTCAAACAGAGGCTGAGCCAGAGAAGATGGAGAATGGAGTCACGTGCTGGGCACTCTTTCCTCTGAGTCAGTGCGGATCCAATGCTCCAGGGTGGCGCTTGGGGTGCTGCTAATTTTACCATGAGACATGCAATAGAGATCCAGATCACTGGGTTTTAGAGCCCTGGTACAAGAGTAAGAAAGGTAGCCCCAAGTGTTTGTGACAAAGCCCAGCTCCAGGTGGATGTTCCTGCTTCCCCAAATTGCAATAGCCCTTGTAACTGCAGGGAGAAATCTTCATTTCTTGTTCTGAACTGTTTTACGGTGCTGTGCATGGTTGCAGCGCTCCACCCCAGAAGTGGCTGCCTCTCGGTAGCTGAACTGATTGGTATTATTTGTATGTTTTATGTGGCTCGGGAGCCTTTGGAACAAAATGTGCAGTGTAAATGTAGCTGTGTCAGTTGTAGACTGGCAGAGGGGCTTTAATGCTGCAGGAATGCGCCAATGGCCTGATCTGAGCTTCCTGTTCCCAACAGGGGCATTGCATTCCATGCTGGGCGCCATGGACAAGAGAGTCTCCGAGGAGGTAAAGATGCTAAACACCTCGTGGTTCCCCCCTTTATCATGGGTGGTCTCTTTCAAACCAATGAGAGCACAAAGGTCGGCGATAGCTAATCTCTGGTGGGGACTTGTCACATTTACTGAAGTCTGAAGATTTTTGTGTCCCTCATGCCAGGTGCTGGGATTCCCGGGACTGGGGGAGAGGAATGAATACAGTATTTTTTTTTACATTGTGTATAGTTATAGAAACCCTGTAGCAGTGTCTGTGGCAAGCTCTGGGCACCCTGACATAATTTAACACCCCAATGTAACCCCACATGCAGTCTTCCCTCCAGCCAATAACAGAACCTCCCCCACCCTCCAAGCAGATGCTCGGAAAAGACGGGCCTGACCACGTGCCCTGATGGCAAGGACCCCTCCTGGAGAGTCCTGCCAGCCACTCCCTCCTCTCCCAACCTGGGGAGCTCCCAGCTGACCTGGCTCATGGAAGCATCACCTGGGAAGAGAGTCCCTCTGCTGACCAGCTCCCAAGCCATGTAGAAATTCACAGCTGAAAATCAGCACCAGCCCCGTCTGGGAACCCGACGGCAGCTAGAGCAAGGGGGTAACTTGCTTCTGGCAGTAATAAGCAGTAGGTGCTTTTGGCAACCTCTCGGGTCTGAGTGGTCTCATGGGGTCACCCCGTGTAGAGCATCATGGTTATCCAGTCTCCAGGTGATGAAAGCCTGGATAACTGGGGCAGGAGAAGGTTTAACTCCCCTTAAGATGGTAACATTTGGGGTTTCGTGAAGGCAAAAGGTAATTAAAAGAAATCCTGCTGCGTCTCTCGGCTGTTGGTAAATTTCGGTAATCAAGGCAGGATGGCGTCTGTGCAGCGCCCTCTGCTTTGGCTTGGGTGCATTAGAGCCTTACGTGTTTCTTCTCCCTCTGCGGCGGCCCTGGCCAGGGCATGAAGGTTTCCTGCACCCATTTCCAGTGTGCGGCCGGGGCTTTCACCTACCTGCGGGATCACTTCCCTCACTCGTACAGCGTGGACATGAGTCACCAGATCCTTAACCTCAACATCAACCTCATGCTGGTAAGGGTGGGTGCTGGCTTTGCTGCTCACCGTTCGTGCTGGGATCCAGTGGCTGGGCTCGTTAGATGCAGTTCATTTAAAGGGATCTCACCAAAGCTGACGAGGCGAGGGGAGAAGGAGACGTGCTCAGTATTGGGCCTGGCATTGTCTCATTTTTCAAAGGCCAGATGGAGTGGGAGCCACCCTTGGACAGAGCTGGATAAAGATGGAGTTGTCCCAGTACTTTGGAACATACAGATTGTAAGCCTGCTGTCTGCTTAGAGGGAAATTGTCTGCAAAAAGTGGCCAAGAGAGGCTTCCGGTGTCTGTCCTTCTTCAGGAGAGATCTTAGAGTGCTGATGTAGGGGAGGAATTGCGAGTCCGGCTCCAGAACATAAGCTGATTCTCTTTCCCTGCCCCCCTTCCCCCCCCCCCCCCCAGGGACAAGAGGAATATTTTCCTCTCCATCTGTAGGGTTGCATGGGTGGCTGCATGCGTTGTGGGGTCTGCTCGCTTTCCTCAGAAAGTGGCCAGTCCCCAGTATGTCAGGCTGGGATACTGAGCTCTCGAGCCTAATGGCCTGAACAGCAAAGGGAGTTTTAAATGTCAAATCGGGGAGAATAAAAGTGGTAAGGAAACAAGTTGGTTCCCGTTTCCAAGGGGTCGGGGGTGGGGCTATTGACAGAGCAGGTGGAAATAACTTGACGTTGTCGTCCTCGCTGTAGAGGAGAAAGGTAGAGGTGGGTGCGAAGGAAGCTGACCTGGCTTACTGCGTCAGCGGATCCCATTATAACGGCACCTGCCTCTTGCATGCTCTTTGCTTTATTCATTCTCGTGTGCAGCTCTGGGAGGCGTCAGACTGATAGCCATTGTCTGGTCAGCACTTTGGCCTTGAAAGGGAGGAAGGGTTTGGATTTTGACTCTCCAAATGAGGTGGCTTTATTGGCTCAGCCGCACTGCCGCTGTACTGGAGCTAAGCTGAGCGTAGGTGAAGTCCAGCCTCCGTGGCCAGCTCACTTTAGCTAGGAGAAAGAAGTGGTGGAAGTGTTTGACTTGATTGACAGCCCTAGGGATTGAGCAGACAGAGCCCTGCGCTGGCAGGGGCTGACCTGTGTTTTTCAGCTCTGATCTCCAGAGCCAGTGCAGCCCTGTCCCCTAAATGGGCCCACCAATGTACCTCAGTCCTAGGGTCGCCCCTGGAAGTTAGAGGGGAGATCGGTCTCCAAGGCCATTCAGTCCGTGCTTGGCCTCACACCTGAGCCCTCCAAAGCGGCGGTGGGGTGAATCCGTACGCTCACTTCACAGTGATTTAGGGTTCCCATGGATGGGCTGGCTTTGAAGTGGCAATGGAGGGGAGAGGCTTTCTATTCGTGGCTAGTCCCATGAGCTGTTCTGGCTCCTTCGGCTTTGTTCTGCATTGTAGCTGGTCGGTGTCGGCATCTCTAGCATGGTAGACTGGAGCCACTGCTGAGTGACTCTTTTGGGGCAGGGGAGAGGGGGCTGGCTGAGTTTGGTTGGGGTGACTTTGAGGAGCCCTGGAATGCGGAGCCCTGGGGAGAGCTGAGTGTCTCCATTGCTTTTCCTGGAAGGGTCAAGCTCAGGAGTGTCTCTTGGAGAAGTCGATGCTGGACAACAGGAAGAGTTTCCTCGTGGCCAGGATCAGCGCCCAGGTGAGTTACCTGGGGAGCTCTGCTGCTCCAGCGCCTTTCCCTCTGCTGCACTATGCTCTGTGGGCACCTGAAGCGTGATTGAGACTGCTGCCCTCCTGCTGCCCTGCCATGTACAAGAACAACTCCACGGGAATCTCTGAAACCCGGGAACCAGCTGAGGTGGTTTGCAAGCAGAGAAGGAAATCCTATACACAGTCACTGCTGTGTGGGCAGCAGGGTGGGGGACATTCGCTCTCTGCTAGAGCGTGAGGGCAAGCGAGTAATGGTTTAAAGACCAAGCCTTTAAAAGTCAAATCATTTGAGTTAGTCAGTGTCTGAACTTGACACGATCTAGTCCGAATGAGGACGCTGGCTCAGGCCTTCCTGCGGCCGAGGGAGAGCCCTGTAAGCTGCAATACCTGGGCGCTGTGTGGCAGCCAGAACTCCAGCCTGCCGTTACTTCCCTGCAAAGGAATGCACATGGGAAAACATCCCAAACATACATATAAAGTGATGGGGTCTAAATGAGCTGTTACCACTCGAGAGAGAGACCTTGGAGTCATTGTGGATAGTTCTCTGAAAACATCCACTCAATGTGCAGCGGCAGTCAAAAAAGCAAACAGAATGTTGCAAATCATTAAGAAAGGGATAGATAATCAGACGGAAAAATATCCTATTGCCTCTATATAAATCCATGGTATGCCCTGATGGTGAATACTGCTTGCAGATGTGGTCGCCCCATATCAAAAAGGATATATTAGAATTGGAAAAGGTTCAGAAAAGGCAACAAAAATGATTAGAGGTATGGAACAGCTTCTGTATTAGGAGAGAGTAATAAGACTGGGACTTTTCATCTTGGAAAAAAGGGGAGATATGATAGAGATCTATAAAATCATGACTGATATGGAGAAAGTAAATAAGAAAGTGTAATTTACTCCTTCTCATAACAAGAACTAGGGGGTCACGAAATGAAGAGGCAGCAGGTTTAAAACAAACAAACAGGAAGTATTTTTTCACACAACGTACAGTCAACCTGTGGAACTCCTTGCCAGAGGATGTCATGAAGGCCAAGACCATAACAGGGTTCAAAAAAGAACTAGATAAGTTAATGGAGGATAGGTCCATCAATGGCTATTAGCCAGGCTGGGCAGGGATGGTGTCCCTAGCCTGTGTTTGCCAGAAGCTGGGAATGAGCGTCAGGGGATGGATCACTTGATGATTCCCTGTTCTGTTCACTCCCTCCGCGGCACCTGGCATTGGCCACTGTCGGCAGACAGGACACTGGGCTAGGTGGACCCTTGGCCTGACCCAGTCTGGCCTCTTTTATGTTCTTAACTGGCGCTAGGGCTTTCTTTTGGGATTCTGATGCTGTGAATCCACCCTGAGATGCCTCTTGACCGGCTCTCTCCATGTAGGTGGTGGACTACTACAAGGAGGCCTGCCGGGCTTTGGAGGACTCGGGCACAGCCTCGCTGCTGGGGAAGATTCAGAAGGGCTGGAAGAAGCTGGTGCAGATGAAGATCTACTACTTTGCTGCCGTCGCCCACGTGAGTGGGAAGAATGAGGCTGCGCCCCAGGGGAGACCCACCCTGGCCGCCCCAGAGCAGCAGCAGCCCCCCTTGCATCCCTCCGCTTGCGGGTGGCTGTGGCTGCGTAAACCCGCCGGGGGGAGGTGGTGGTGTGGTCCCCATGGGCATGGAGTTTCTGTGTGTACCTGGAGACTGGCGAAATGCAGTCTCCTGTAGAGCGTCCCCTGGCTGGCTTTGTAGGGCTTCAGTCAGTTCCTCTTGAGCCCGTCCCCGAGTGAGGACCCCTGCCATCAGCGGCTGTGTTTCCTTGCAGTTGCATATGGGGAAACAGGCTGAGGAGCAGCAGAAGTTTGGAGAACGAGTAAGTAAAACTTTTTCTGCTTTGGGTTGGTTAATCCTCCTGCAGTCCAGCTGTAAACCAAGTCCCATCTCGTGTGGGCTTGGCCTTTACCCTTTGAAGAGGTTGGGCTACACGGGGGGAACTCAACTGTCCATGATACGGAGGACACATTGAAAGCTTTGGTGTCTATTAAACTGTAACTTGGAAGCCCCTGCTGCTTCTGCACCAATCCATGAGGCAAATAGCGGATCGGCCTCCCGTACTCCACATGAACTCGGGCACCATCTTTCTTGTTACTGTGTAAATTTCCAGCTAGGCTTCTTCTTTTGTTCTAAAACTCCACGCAGGTGTGCTGCCCACGGAGGGAGCTGTCCCCCAGCAGGGGTAGAGTTAAGGCCGAAAGCTTGCGTATGCCGGTGGATGTGACTTTCCGACCCTGTTCTCAGAAGAGAATCCACACTTGCATGATTGCCATTTTCCATGTGATTCCCATTGGGTGCAGTGCAGGCACCTCCAGAGATCTCAAACGCAGGATGTGACAGTCGTCCACTCGTGGGAACACCCGCTCTGGAACCTGGCCTGGAGGAACAGCAGCGTGTGATGGCAATAGCTGGATTGCTGACGTGGCTGTGTGGGGCACTGCATTTCTCACGTACCGTCCTTCTCTAGAAAATGGCCCATGGGTGTCTCACGGGCAGAGTACCTTCATCTGGGTTGCTTGATTGTGCTATTAATTTGTTCCTCCTTCTTAGAAGTCCCCACTGTAGTTAATGGCGTTGGATTGTCCTCGGTCTCTTTACACAGGGTTCGCTGGCCTGTTTGGCTGCATGAGGCACAGCAAGTGTGTGTGCTCTTGTGACTCCTTCCCAGCTTGCAGAGGAGTTTGGCAGAACTTATCTCTGCTTTCTCTGCAGGTTGTCTACTTCCAGAGCGCTCTGGATAAACTCAATGAAGCCATCAAACTGGCAAAGGTAAGCAGCTTTCTTGTCCATGGTACCGATGGTCTTTAAAAATCCCTCTGGGATCAGTGCTCAAAATACAGGTTTTGAGAGTGCTGGTAGTGAGCAACCAGCTGTGCACTTTCTCCGAAGATCGTAGCAGCCTCGCGCACTTTCAGAAGGAGACATCTGCTCGGTGCCATCGGAGCAGGGCTGGCTAGCTTTCAGATGGTGCAAAACGTTGGTTTCCGGCTCCAGCAGCTCTCAAGGAAACTTTCCAAGCACCAGATCTCTGTGGAAGAACTTCCCAAGGGAGGTGGCGGAAGCCCCGTTGCTTGACGATAGGGAGCAGTTGTGCACTGTTAGGGAGAAAGGCTACGTGGAACCTGGTACCAAGAGGTCTATCTCTTGGCACCAAGAAGACTGGTCACTAGAATAGGTGAGAATTTGTGCGGGCGGTGGTAATCAGAATGATGTGACTTTTAAAGTCTGCCTTACAGTCATCCAGGGTTTGAAATGAATCCTCTGCCATTGGAAAGCTCAAGGTCCTGCTTTTCCAGTACAGCAGGGGGTCTGTCTCCTGCCTGGGGGATTTGTGAATGCTGAGACCTAAGACTGGTGCCTCCTGGTTTCTAGGTCTAATGGGGGTTTTGGCTCTTGCACTAAGACTGAGTAAAGCCCATTCTGGATCTTCAACAAGGTGTCCTCTCCTTCCCTGGCCCCTAGGAGCCTACGTGCCTCTCACATGTTGGACCATGGGGGGAGCGTGGGGCTTAACTGACATCCTCCATTGCAAAGAAGGAACTTGCTGGTTTAACACAGCCCTGGTCCATACGGTAAAGCCCTAAGTTTCTACTGGAGGCTGCGTCTGACCCCCACTCACTGTAGTACTGACTCCAGGTGTGTTCTACAGCTCGGGGGGGGCCGGACTCATTCATGATTTTACTACAGTGTCTTGAACCCGCTGCCCAGCTGGTGAATTTGGCCCATTTACATCACGTGATGCAGACAAGAAGTAGGTGGTGTTTCTGTTGCACAGAGGCCTGGAGAGGCTGTTGAAAAGCTCTTGGCATTGGCCTGTCTCTGCCCCCACCGAAGTCGGGGGTAAAACTCCCTTTGGGGCATGGGATGCAAGTTTGGCACAGGATTGACCCGCCTTGTGTTTGTGGTGCTCCGAATCCCAGCTGTCCGTTGTGAATAACAAGTCAGCCTGCAGAATGCAACCAGAATGCACCCAAGGGCTGGTGCCTGCCAGAGTCTGCAGGGAGCCTGCAACTGCAGCTCTGAGCTGTTCACTGCTCCTTTCATCTCCGCCGGCTGCTCATTCTGGAAGTAGGATGGGGGAAATGGGGGGGCAGTGAGGGGCTGCCAGGCTGCTTCTGCCTTCAGATCACGGCTTGGTGTGTGGAGGGCAGCAGGATGCAGCATTCAGAAGGGCGGCTCAGCGTGTTACATAGACTGCAGTGATGTGGCAGGACTGGCTGTGTTAACTCATGTTTTTTGCCTCTTCTAGGGTCAGCCTGAAACGGTGCAGGAAGCCCTGCGATTCACCCTGGATGTGATCGGGGGAAAGTGAGTCTGCAGCCAGAATTGCTTCTGGGACTGGAGTCTGTCTCTATGCTCTCTGGGGTCAAACCTCTTTGCTGAATCTCTCTCCCCGCCCCCGCCACTCACTGTGGGGAGCTTTGGCACATGCTTTTCTCTGTGTAGGGTCTCCGTATCTAGGGCCAAATTCACATGTGCTGCTGGTGAGTGTAGATCTGTACAGGGTCTTCTCACGCTGTCCGCACCGTAGCATCTCAGTGCTGTGAGCAGCTTATGTCTGTCACATGTGGTCCATCCTCTTCCCCAGAGGGAACTGGGTGGGGTTGTACCCACTGAATGGCAGGTGAGGATCAGCCTGTAGAATAGAGATGGCAGATAGTGTCTTCTGGGGGCATCGGGTGGGCAGCAAAACACCCCTTGTGAGGCTCCTGCCCACCTAACCCAGCAAGCTCACTCCTTGAGTCCCAGCCGGTCCACCTTTCCCCTCCATGGACTTACACTTCAACTGTTTGTAGGTACAATTCGGCCAAGAAGGACAATGACTTCATCTATCATGAAGCTGTCCCTGCGCTGGACACCCTGCAGTCAGTGAAAGGTAAGGCAGGCCAGACCCGGGCACGTCCATCCCTCTGCTGCTGCCCGCAGCTCTGCAAAACCACGCCATGGTTGGTGCATAAAGCTTCAGCCCCGCGCAATCCGGGCTGCGGGCTGGAGTGAGGGGGGGGTGGTCCGAGTGGGGAAGAAGCCTCTCCGAAAGGGAAGCACTTTGCGCTTTGCTCAGGTATCTTGGTAATGGGCAGCGATGAGAACACGCTGCCCCAGCAGCACAGGGGGGGTTGGTACCGGTCTCCAACCCCTTGGCACCACTGATGGCGCTCACGCCAGGGACTTCCTGCTCCCAGGGTCTCCACAGCACCTGCTGGAGGCGAACAGCTGTTGGCCGCTTTGATCTGCGTTTGGTGGCAGGCGCAGCCCGAAAAACAGTTTTGGGCACGAAGGGAAATCCTGTGTCCTTGAATAATTCGCAGGCATCGGTGTCAGGCTGTTCTCTTCTATACTCAGGTGCCACCCTGGTGAAGGCCCTTCCCGTCAATCCCACCGACCCAGCTGTCACGGGCCCGGATATCTTTGCCAAGCTGGTGCCAATGGCCGCCCATGAGGCATCTTCGCTGTACAGGTGAGTGGAGGGGATCTCCATAGCAAGTACTTCCCGAGGCAGCCCCGGGGCATCTGTGCGCTCAGTAACGGGAGGGTGTGGATCCTGCCTCGGGGGCCAGGAAGCTGGGTCCAGTGATTCCCTGCCAGAAACGTGGCGATCTCTCTCGAGCAGGGGCTTGTGGCTCTGGTGAGGATGCGTCCGGCACTCAGCACGCCGAGGTGAATGGGAACTGCAGGAGGCTGAACTCACCAGAGACCTCCCCAAACAAATCAGAACCCCCCAACCCCTCCCCACCAGGGGCTGGGTCCCCAGCACCTTGTAGGGGAGCAGCCGAAACTGGACACTCGGCTGTGCCTGCCTGAAAGGGCCCTTCCAGTGTCTCCAGTCCTGAGCGTTTCTCCCTCGGCTCTCACCTGCTCGCTTCTTCCAGCCTGGCTCTCCGGGAGCTGCTGGAACAGGGCAGTGCTAGCCCCTGGCTAGCCATAGGGCCGGCTCAGCCTGCTCCTGGAGTGCCTGAGGAAGGTTCGAGTCCTGAACAGGGTACCCAGCATAGGGCCCAGTGATTGTAAGTACCTTGGTTGGTCTGGGTGCTGAGGGGTTTTCTCTCATCTGTCCTAGTGAGGAGAAGGCCAAGCTGCTGAGAGAAGTGATGGCGAAGATCGAGGCCAAGAATGAAGTCCTGGAGTATGTGTGCTCTGAGACTGCGCTAGCGTGTGGGGTTTTCCTCGCTGGTGTGGATGGAGTTGGTCCCTGGCCAGTGCACACCCGACAGTGCGGGGGTCCCCCATTGCCTCGCTGTTCTGCGTTTCCCCATCCCAGCTGATGGGAAGTGAGCTCTGCTCCCTTCAGCCATGGCCCAGTGCGAGGTCACCTCTCAGCAATAGTGCCTCCCCCTGACCTGGCGTGGTCGGACGGCAGGTCTCCAAGGGTGACCCAAGGCACTGAAGGAAATGGGGCAGGCAATTCGGTACATGCTGCCCTTTCCTGAGTCAGTACTGAGCCAGTGCCCTAGAGGGCGCTGTGCTGCTGGAGCTCTCCTTTGGGAAGATCTGGAAACCAAGGCACTGGTGGACCCCACAGTTCCCATGGCCCATTCCCAATAGCTGGGGTATTAACCCGGGGTTCAGGCCCGGTTCCAATTTGGGTTATTACATTTTGTCTCTCTGGATTCACCCTGAAGTTTTGTTTGTCTGTGTGGTGCTCACCTTCCCTTCCTGTCCTGCACTGTGTCATGCGGTGTGTGCTGTCGTGCTCCTCCCCAGAGGTGGCTGTGTTTCCGTGCTGGCGGAGGTGACCATGGGTGTGCGTTCTGTAAAGCCCTTTGGGATCCTTCTAGTTTCTAAGAAACTGGCTCCAGCGTCTGCAAATGCTCCCATCCCCAGGGCTGTGTCTGGGAAGGGTTCTCCTGCTGCTCAGAGGGCTCTGCTTTCTGTCTACAGCCAGTTCATGGACTCCATGCAGCTGGACCCTGAGACGGTGGATAACCTGGAAATGTACAACCACATTCCCCCCATCCTGATGGAGAAATGCGCCGCGCTCAGCGTGCGGCCAGACACAGTGAAGAACCTGGTTCAGTCCATGCAGGGTAAGATCCGATGGCGTGTGTCTAGGGGAATCCCAACGGAGGAAAGGCCAGTGAGTCATGGCAAAGGGGTCTTCCTGGAGGCTGGGGATCTGACTCCTGGGCTCTATTCTCTGCCCTGATTGACAAGCCACCTCCTGTCTCTGCCTCTGCCTCCCCCGGTATGCTGGTGAAGCTCGCTAATTTCACTGGGACAAATGAGACCATTCGCTGCACCTGTCCTAGCACTGGGCCCTAGGTGGAGCCGGCTCAGTCTCCAGTTGTGCTCCGGGCCTTGCCCAGCCTCACTGGAAACACCTCCAGTGTCCTAATGCCTCTGGGTCTCTGCCCCTCCAGTGCTTTCGGGAGTCTTCACCGACGTGGAGGCCTCTCTGAAGGAGATCAGGGACCTCCTGGATGATGACGAGCTGCAGGACCAGAAGCTGCAGGAGTTGCTTGGCAAGCCAGGTTCTCCTCCTAGCCCTTCCCCGGGGCTGGCTGAGGTCAGCAAAGAGTGGGCCAAGTACATGGAGGTGCACGAGAAGGCCAGTTTCACCAACACGGAGCTGCACAAAGCCATGAACCTGCACATCAGCAACCTGCGACTGCTGAGCGGGCCCTTGGAGCAGGTGCGGACTGCCTTGCCTGCGCCGGCCTTGACGGAAGGTGAGCAACCAGCGCCATGGCACCCTGAGCCTCGCCCCTCCCTCGGAGAGCTCTGGCTGGGGCTGAGCTGTGCCGGCTCGCTGGCCTGGAGGCATTAATGCTGAGATCCAGGCTATTCTCCTTCCTTGGTCTTCCCTGTCTCTCGCTGCCCCAGAAGAATGAATCTGCTCCTGCTGTGGGCCCCAAGCCAGTGCCTTCCCTCTTGGCTTTGTCCCTCCCATGCTTTGGGCTCCAGCTGGGTCCCTCTGCAGTGCTCTGCTGGTTCCCAGCCTGTGGGGTCAGATAAAGAGCTAGTGATGGGGACGCAGGCTGGATCAGGAGGCAGGTTGGGTCTAGACTCCAGGTGAAATTTCTGACCTACCGAGGCTCCGAGCTCTGGAACACAGACAGACAGATGCACCCCAGCTCCCAGGTGGCTAGAGAGACAGCTGAGACTTGCAGTGCTGCGAGAACCTCCAGGCAACTCGGTTAAATGGTTGCAGGGGCCTAGTATTAACTGGCCAATCAGCACTGCTGAGCATGCTGCCTGCTGCATGGCTTAGATTAATAGTGACAGGGCAGAGGATCAGATCTGTGGGTGATGGGTGGAGTGTAAAGGGCAGAATGCCTCCAGCTAATGTCACACCCTTGCTCTGGCTGAGACCCCGGAGCTGCTCCCCGGGGCGGAGTCTGATCTGACGCCAGCAGCTTGCTCATCCTGTCTTGCTTCAGGGCTGGGTGAGCAGGCTGGGTTCGGTGGTGCCTCTCCATCGCCAGTCCTCTGAATGCCAGCTGGAGACTTCCTGGGGGGGGCTGTAGGAGGCAGGAGGCCCGCTTGGCTTCTGGACCCACAGCGTGTCTTGAGCAAGGGCCAAATTTAGCCCTGGAGCAGGGGGTCAGGTTCCACTGGCACCAACAGGAGCGGTACCTGCCTGTCCGAGGGATCGTTTTCCCGGGGGGTGGCTGTGGCTAGGTGAGCTGGGTGACCACAGTATGGAACCTGTACAGAGCAGGCTCCTCAGTGGCTTGGGGAGCGCCCCCAGGTGGTGATGGCTTTCTCCTTCCTCCCTCAGACGACAAGCAGGTGCTGCAGAACTTGAAGCGGATCCTGTCCAAAGTGCAGGAGATGAAGGACCAGCGGATGTCCTTGGAGCAGCAGCTCCGTGAGATGATCCAGAAGGACGACATCACCACCTCCTTAGTGACGACCGACCACTCGGAGATGAGGGTGAGGCCCGGGGCAGAGTGCCGAGCTGCTGCCTCGCCTGGGACTGAGCTGAGCCTGTTACGTTCCAAACAGACTCCCCCCCCCCCCCCACTCGCTGTTCCTCCCTGTCCCTGCCTGCCGGCCGTGGTCACATCCCCTTTGGAGAGGAGTGATCTCCTGGGCCATTTCCGCTGCTCTCCGCACTCCTAGTGCACTAGTATCTCTGGTCAGAGCTGATGGTGACGCCTGCGGTTCCCCCAGTCATACAAAGGGCCTTGCTCCGCCCTGCTAGGTATCATGCTCCTATCGCGGCCTCTTCCTGCCACTCTCAGTTGGCCCCAGCCCTCCCCACACTCAGCTTGTGGGGTTCCCCGCTGAGCTCCCCAGCCTCGCGCTCAGCCCGGCTCTCCCGCTGACCCTAGCGTGCTCCTCTCGCCCCTGACAGAAGCTCTTCGACGAGCAGCTGAAGAAGTACGACCAGATCAAGGTGTATCTGGAGCAGAACCTGGCGGCCCAGGAGAACGTCCTGAAGGCCTTGACGGACGCCAATGTCAAGTATGCGGCAGTGCGGAAGGTCCTGGCTGAGGTGGAGCACAAGTGAGTGGGCGGGAAGCATGGCGTCGCCCGCAGGGGGCAGTGGCGGTCGCTGCAGCAGAGTCCGCTCCTCGCATGCAGCGCTGGCCCTGTGCTGTGTAAAACGAGCCCAGGCCTCGGCCAGGGTCTGCCATCTCCCGTTCTCCGGTGGGGAACGCCCCCCCGCTAGCCCGAAGCCAGCCGCTCACTCTGTGTGCACCAGCACCTCTTGGCTGGCGCGGCCAGAGGGGTGGGGTCTGCGGGCCTCGCCAGCCCCTCCGCTCTTCTTGTGCAGAGATCCACATCCCAGCTGGGCCCGTGGTGGTTGCTGCTGACTTTGCCTGCCGTGCCCCATGGCGCTAACCCCAAGGCGCCCATAGGCTGCCCCCCTGCAGGCCCTAGTGTTTGACTGCTTTGAGACTGGTTCAGCTATAAACCAGAGGAGTGGTCCCCCGGGGCTGTCAGTGGAGGAGAGGAAACCTGGGCCCCCCACGGGCCGGGTCCCTGATTGGAATGTGCTGGTGCCATGGCTGGGGTGTAAACAAACCAACTCCAGGGGTGGGGCGCATAGAGGCCAGTGAGCCTTGCTCTCAACCCCCGCCCCCGCAATCACCTAGGTTTCCAGGACTGCTCTGTTAATATCGCCCCCCACTGCATACCCTGCATTGACTCTCCCAGGTGGAACACCACGCTGCAGACACTGGTGGCCTCCTATGAAGCTTATGAAGACCTGATGAAGAAGTCTCAGGAAGGGAAAGATTTCTATGCGGATCTGGAGAGCAAAGCAGCCAAGCTCCTGGAGAAGGCCCGAGTGGCCTGCCAAGCATCTGAAGCAAGCCGGCAGCAGGTCCTGGAAAGGTAGGTCACTGCCCCACATCCGGCCCACCTTGGGGGGTGGGTTCTGCTACTCCTTGCGTCTGCAGTGGTCAGCTCGTTCTCCATGTTCATGTTTCTCTGTGGGGGGGCTGGGCATGCCGTAGCGCTGAGAACCCGAACGTTGGGGTGTTCCAGGCTCCCCCAAGTCCCCTAGCGTGGGAGGGTGACTAGGAGCGGTGCAGAGACCGAGTGGCACAAGGGAGCCCCTAACAGCGACACGACGGCGCCTGGGGATGAAATCAGACGTGCAGGATGGAAGCCTCAGCCCATTCCTTAGGGCCGCAGCTGGGTGTCAAGGGCGCAGAATCCACCACTGCTGTTGGCTGACTCAGCAATAGAGCCCAAACCCCTCTCCCCTCCCCGCTCCCATGGGGGGTCCCTGCAGGAGAGGCTGGAGGTACCTTCTGCCAGCGCCCATGACGCCGGCCCTTAGAGCTGGGCTGGTGGGTCAGGGAGCGCAAAGCCTCTCCGTTCAAGGCACCGGCGCCAGGGGGCTGGGTTTTCCTCACGTGCCTGCTCTTGCTTTGGCAGAGAAATGAAGAAGAAGCCGCCTCCAAGGCCCACTGCTCCCAAACCGGCCCTGCAGAAGAAGGCCTCTGAGCGGGACCTGGACCTCGCAGCCGGTCTGGACGGGGCAGACCTGCAGCAGCTGGGCTCCCTCTCGCTGGCCGACCTGCCGGAAGAGCTCCGGAGCTTGCCCCCCGACGTTCTGGCAGCGCATCTCACCAGGCTGCCTGCGGACGCCATGGCTGCCTTCTCCATCAACCCGGCCTTCAGCAGCGGTGGCGTGAGGCCCCCAGGCCCAGAGGCTTTCCCAGCCGGCACCCGGACAGCCAACGCTCCGCTACAGCGGCCAATGGCAGCCCAGCCTGGCATTCCCTTTAACCCTGCTCAGTTCAGTGCTTCGGCGCCTCTGCCGGGACACTACTTCCCCGGCAGGCTGGCGACCCCCCCGCAAGGTGCCCCTGGGAGCCCTCTGCAAGGCCCCTTCCCCCCGCAGACCTACAGCGGGCCCCCTGTGCTGCCATCCCAGGCGATGCAGCCCCACAGACCTCCAAGTTCTGCCCCGTCGCCCAGCCCTCAGCTCTACCCGGCTGGCACCCTGAGGAGAGGCCCTGGGCACCCCAGCCCCGCCCCTGCCCCCATTCAGCCCGGCTACGCAGGCCCCCAGGTGCCTCCCCAGAGATCCTCCCCCCAGCATGTGCCCATGCCTGGCTCTGCTCCAGCTCCTATTGCCCCCAATGCCACCTACAGGATGGGGCAGCCTGTCTCCTCCTGTGGGGCTCTGCCAGGCGGCCTCCCCACAGCCATGGGCCCACCCCAGCCCCCCCGGTTCAGTGGCCAGGCCCCAGGAGGCAGCGACGGCCCTCCTCACCCCCTTGGGGTCCGCCCGGCCACCACAACTGTCGACAGCATCCAGGCACCCATTTCCAGCTACACTGCGCCCAGGGCCGTGGGCGGGCCCATGCCCCCGCGGCTCACCAGCCAGCCGCCAGGGCTCCCTCCTCAGGGCGGCTTCCTCGGCCTGCCCGCCCAGTTCCCCTACACCCAAGGTGGCGTCCAGCCATTCAGCCAGCAGCCCCAGCCCCCATTCCCAGCGGGGCCGCCCCCTCCGAGCTTCCAACAGCAGCAGTACCTGCCTCAGGCCCAGGTCCAGCCCCTGCCCATGTACCAGCCGCAGGGCCAGTTCCCGGCCCAGTTCCCTGGCCAGCATTCGGGGCTGGCGCACGTTTCTCCCCAGCCTCCCAGCCCTGCCCAGATCCATGGCCAGCTGAGAACACAGCTCTATCCGCTTCCTTCTCAGGACAACCCCCCTCACTCCTTCCCTGCAGCTATGCCCCGCGGGCCTCCCCCACGGGCTCAAAGCCTCCCAGCCGCTATGCTGGCCCCGGCTCAGCAGCTCCACCCTCACCCCTCGCTGGCAGGCATGCAGCCCATGCCAGCTGGCTCCTCAGCTCAAGTGGTCTCTGCAATGCCCTACTGTCCTGCCCCTTCTGCCTGCCATCCAGGGCCCCCTACAAACCAGATGCCGCCTGGCTCTGCCATGCCACTGGCTGGTCCCCAGCCCCCGTCTTCCAGTCAGTCCGGCCCTCACCATGTCCCATCTTCCCCCAGTCCCGCTCTGAGCCAGATGCAAGGCGGCGTTATTGTCCCGGGTCCTGCCATCCCTTCACCGGCGCCATCCCCCCAGCCATCCCTAGCTATCCAGCCTCCAGCCATCTTGCCTTCCTCTGTGCCCGGTGCCCCTTCCCTGCCACAGCGACCCCCCCCATCACTCACCCCCGGCACGGCCCCGCTGGCACAGGGCCCTGCTGAGGTCCAGTTCCACCGGCAGAGCTCTTCCACAGATGATCTCCTGTCTTCAAGCCCCGAGAGCCAGCACGGGGGCTCCAAGACGGCGGTGAACCAGCCGCTGCTGCAGCCCACCAAGGCAGATGCCAAGGAGGGGCAGAAACCCAAGGCCGTTCAGCTAATCGAGAACGACCCGTACGAGAAGCCCGAGCATATCATGAGGCTGCTTTCCGAGCTGGATCGGTTCCGGGGCGTGGTGGCCAGTCTGGAGAGGCCTGTCCCCGGGAGTGTCCCCGAGCTGGATGGCATCTGGAAGGAGCTCCAGGATGCCCAGGAGAGGGATGCCCGGCAGCTGTCCATCGCCATCGCCCGCTGCTACTCCATGAAAAACCGCCACCAGGACATCATGCCCTACGACAAGAACCGCATCGTTCTGCAGTCGGGCAAGGACGACTACATCAACGCCAGCAAGGTGGAAGACCTGTCCTCCTACTGCCCCACCATCATCGCCACCCAGGCCCCGTTGGTGGGGACGGCCTCCGACTTTTGGCTGATGATCTACGAACAGAAGGTCTCCCTCCTAGTCATGCTGGTCTCGGAGCAGGAACTAGAGAAGGTAGGATCTCCAGGAGCTCCTCAGGGCAGGACATTCTCACCTGGCAGCTTCCGTGAAGGGGGGTAGGGGGGTAAAGTGGACGGTGATCAATAGTTCTCTGTGCCCACTTGCTTGAGACAAGGGAGCTGTAGGCTGGGTCTTAAGGAAAGCTTTTGAATGAACAGGGTCGTTACACTCTGGATCAGGCTTCCCAGGGAGGTGGTGGGTCCCCGGCAGGGATGGTCCAGGTTTACTTGGTCCTGCCTCAGCATGGTGGGGTGGCTTGATGACTTCTGGAGGTCCTTCCGGCCAGCCAGGGTGCCAGCCAAGTTAGGGACGGTCTCACTTGAAAGCTGAGCTTCTGGCTGGGTGTTGGCATGGAGCCTGCTGGTGGGCCCTCTGCGTTGCCAGTTCCTCTGAGCAATTTGTTGGTCTGTGCCCCGGAGCCTGGGGCAGGAGTTGTGTTCTGGGCTGGGGCTGGGGAGGCGGGGCCAGTGGCTCAGGCCCTGGCGTTGTGTTCTGGGCTGGGGCCAGGAGGTGGGGTGGTGGCTCTGGGCTGGGGGACAGGGCTCCACTCCTTGTGTTGTGCTCCTGGGCTCTGTTCGCCGCGTGCTGAGCCCGGTCTCTCGCCCCGCAGCAGAAGGTGGTGCGGTACTTCCCGCTGGAGCGGGGCCAGCCCATGGTGCAGGGCCCCATCACCTTGATCCTCACCAGCCTGAAGGTCGCCCCGACGCACGTGGAGAGGATGATCACCCTCCAGTTCCGTGACCAGAGCCTGAAGCGCACTGTCATCCACCTGCAGTTCACGGCCTGGCCGGAGCTGTATGTGCCGCGGGGCGGGGGACCTGTCTGGGGGGCTGGAGAAGGGGGTCAGGGCCCTGGGGGCTCCTGGTACACTTGTGCTGGGGGAAGAACCCAGCCGACTGGATCAGAACTTCCCACCCTGGGGGGCTGGGCTGGGCTGCAGGTGCTCTCTTAGGGCAGAGCTTCTGTTCCCTCCCAGCCTGGCTGTGGAGCCCTGGGAGCCCAGCTGGTGCCCCCCAGGGCCCTGTGTGGTGGCACTGAGGGGAGATCTCCTCACTAGCGGCACCGTATGCCCTACCAGGCCCCTAGGGGGGAGGGAAATCAGGCCCTGTGCCACTGGGAGGAGCGTGGCACCTCCCAGGATGGGGGTAGAAGCCCTCCCCCGCATGGCTTGGGGGGCCAGGTTCTGGCACTGGGCACGGCAGGTCCTTGCCCACTCGCCAGCAGCTCCCTTCCTCCTGCAGGGGCCTGCCCGACAGCAAGGGGAACCTGCTGCGGTTCATCCAGGACGTACACGGGCACTACCTACACCAGCGCCCCCTGCACACCCCCATCGTGGTCCACTGCAGGTAAGGCAGCCCTCCCGGGGCCGGGTTCGCCGCTCAGCCCCAGCTAGCGAGCCAGTCGCTGCAGCTGCCTGGGCCCAGCGTAAGGCCCAAAGCAGCGACCCACGCGGGCACCAGGTCTCCCCCAACAGGCGGCTCCCCTCCTGCCGGGGCATGGGAGCAGGGCGGGCGCCCTGCCCATTTGGAGCAAGCCTCCCTCCCGAGCCAGAGGAGGAGCCCAGCGTAGAAAGCTAGCGCGTTGCTGGGAGACCGCAGGGCTGGCCCTTTCCCCAGGAGTTCCCAAGCCAGACTGCAGCCCTGCTATGCGGGGCAGAGGACTCCCAGAGCCCCTGGCCCCTGGGGAGAGGGACCCTCTACCCACGATGCAGTGCTGGGTAAGGGGCCAGGGACTTCCGGCTTGCCCGGGCTTCGGCAGGGTCCCCGGTCATGGCCCCTGGGCACTCTCTTCCCACCAGCTCTGGGGTGGGGCGCACCGGCGCCTTCTGCCTGATGTACGCGGCCGTGCAGGAGGTGGAGGCCGGGAACAGCATCCCCGACCTGGCCCGGCTGGTGAAGAGGATGCGCCAGCAGAGGAAGCATATGCTGCAGGAGAAGGTAACGAGCTGGGAGGGCGGGGGGGCCAGGCAGCGGGCACGGCAGTGCCCTGACGCACTTCGAAGGGCAGAGTCGGCTCTGGCCGTTCCTGGCGCCTGGGCCTTCGTCAGCTTTTGGCTCAAGGGCCCTCGCCGGCTGCTTCTCTTCCAGCTGCATCTCAAGTTCTGCTATGAAGCTGTCCTCAAGCACGCCGAGCAGGTGTTGCAGAGACACGGGGTCACCACGCCGGCCCCCAGCAAAGCCCCCAGCAGTGCCGCCCAGAAGGTGGGTACCCGCGCTCCCAGGCGGTGGCAGAGCGGGGCTCTGGAGACGCCCCCCGCAGGCTCCGCTTGTCTGACGCCAGGCTCAGCAGCCTCTGCTATGGCTCCGGGGCTGGCTCTGGCGGCTGATCCACGCTGAGAGGAGCGGGGCAGGGGCGGCGGGCGGCGGGCTGGGCCTGTCTGAAGGAAGTGCCTGGGCCCACCTTCTCACTTCTCTTCCAGCTGTACCTGCATCAGGACCCGCAGGACCTGGTGCTGGGCGGGGACATGCCCATCAGCTCCATCCAGGCCACTATCGCCAAGCTGAGCATCAAGCCCCCCGGTGGCAGCCCGGAGCCTCCCCCAAACTGGCAGCTGCCCGAGCCGGCAGCAGCGCCCGAAGCTGCGAGCCCAGGGGCGGTTCCTGCAGCACCCGACAGTGTCGCGCAGCCCAGCCTGACGGAGCCCGTACCCCCAACCAGTGCTGAGCTGCCCCCTGCCCACTCCGCCCCCACCATGCCTGTGCCACTCCCTGAAGCCGAAAGCAGCAACCATGTAGAGGAGACCCCCAGCAGGGAGCCTTCAGCGACAAGCCTGGCTCCTTCCTCTTCCTCGCTGGAGCTCCTGGCGTCGCTGACCCCTGAGGCCTTCTCCTTGGACAGCTCCCTGAAGGGCAAGCCACGGATGAGCAAGCAGAGCTTCCTGCAGCCCCAGAATGGGGAGGGGCTGCGGGGGCCCCGGCCTAGCGACGACCCCCTCAGCATGCTGGACCCACTGTGGACACTCAATAAAACCTGAGCCAGGGGGCCGGGCCTGGCCTGGCTCTGGGGACATGGCACGCACAGCCCCTCCCTGGCCATGCCAGCATGCCCCTTCTGTTGCCCCTAAGAGGACTGGGGGGAGTCTCCCAGTGTGATGGCTGGAATCTGGGGTGTTGGACCACAGCCCTTGTCCCCACTCAGTCCTGGGCTTCTGGGAGGGCTGCGAAATGCACACACAGCACTACAAGCCTGCGCCACACTCAGTGCCTGGGCCCCCCGGCAGCGAGCCCAGGGTGCCCCCCGCAGCATGGAGAGCCAGCCTTCCCTTCCGCTACAGCCCCTCCAGCCCAGCTGTTCTGCGGGCTAAGCCAGGGCTGCTGCTTGTCCCCAAGCACCTCCTGGCGGAGACCTGGCCTTGGTCCAGCAGAGAGAAGGCCCCCCTGCTGCTGCTCCTGCCTGGGGGCTTGGGGGGCCCTGCAATACCCCCGGCTCTTCCGTTCACAGCCCCCAGGGGAAGGAGCCTCCGCCCCTGCGGCATGGCCGCTCTCCAGGCAGGACCCCTTGGAAGCTCCTGCAGGAGACCCCATGGAGGGCTGCTGGCTGAGAGCCCCCCGGGAAGCCCCCCACCCCCGCGGGTCCTGGGGCAGCCTTTGGCAGGGAGGGCAGGTGCTGAGGGGTGGGCCTGGCGCTGCCGTCCCAGCAGGGGGAGGGAACGTGGTGAAGCCCTAAAGCTGTCCCAGGCGCCTGCCTGGAGACACACCCGGCTCGCTGGCTGCAGCGTGGCTCCCCGCCCCTCACGGGGCCCAATTGCCCCCCTCCCTTCTTGCTCCGGCGCTGGGGAAGAGCTGAGCAATTCCAGCCCCCCTTGGCCTCAGTCGTTCTCTCCCTCCCCCCCCGCCCCCCCCCCCGCATGTGGCAGCAGTTTACATGAGGGTTTTAGTGCCTGGGGGGCCTTGAAACCCCCTGGACCAGCCTAAAGCCTTAATGCCCCTGCCCAGCACCGCACGGCTGGGGGCAGCTGCTGGCGGCTGTGCTTATGGCACTGCGTGTGCCCAGCTGGCCCCGGGCACCGCTGCCAGCCCTGCCCGAACCATGCGGTGACCCCTCCCTCAGTGCTTCTCCTGGGACTGGGTGCCTGGGGTGCCCCCTCGGCCTGAGCCGAGCTGGGGCCTGTTGCCTGGCCTGGTCGGACAGCTGTGAGGGGCAGGGGATTGGTACAGCGAGAGCAGGGGCTGGGCCTTGCGCTCTCAGCCCGGGGTAACCTGCAGGCCGAGGGCACCTAGAGCCAGGTAACCCCAGCCAGGGGCGGCACAAGCCCTGGGCTTGGGGTGGGCGGCTGAGGCAGGTTTACTCAGCAGGTCCCTGTGTTCCAGGGGCCTTGATTTGCTGGCAGCAGGGCTGGGGAGGGTGAAAAGCCCCAAGGCCCCTGTCCCAGGGGGAGGAGAGAGTACACGGCACACGACAGTAGAGCGGTGATGGGTCGTTCCTTGTGTCTGCAGTCGCTTTGCTCTCTGCACCTTGCCCCGAGCTCTCCAGCCGCTGGGCGCGGAGGGGCACAGGCCGCGCATGGAAGTGGAGTCAGTGTCCACCCCCTGGGGCTGTCCTACAGAGCCAGCGACTGTCTCGGGGGGGCAGGCAACATCCCAGCCGCTGGGTTGGCCTCTCCTGGGCCTAGGAGCGGGTGGCCTGCTGCTGCCTGGGGAGAAGGGCTTGTTCTGTGTTAAGCTGTGGGGCTGACAGAAGCAGGAGACCTGCTCAGCCATGTCCTTAGCAAGCCCTGGGAGCACCCATTGCTGCGGGGGTTGGGGTGGGACCTCGATTGCTTCGGTAACTAGTTTCCCCCTGGGTCTGGCCTGCATCTCATACTGTACAGCCCCTCCAGGCTTCAGCGCTGGGCCCTGGCTGGGTGCTGCTGCGTCTGCCTCCGGCGGCCTGGGCAGAAATGGCCACGGTGCACGGCCCCTGCGGGCGCGCTCGGTTCCTCTGCTTTTGTACAAATGTAACATTGTCCGTCTCCATGTTCTGATCTGACTCTGTAATTAGAACTGACTTTTTCAGCTCTTTGCTACTCCAATAAATGGATGATTTGCTCTGGGCCGCAGGGGCGTTGTGGACCTGACTTAAACCCTGCTGGAGATGGGGGGTGGGGGAATCCTGTGCCATGGCCAAGCTGGGAAATGGCTGTGGCATGGAACCCCTCCGCCCTTTCCTGTTGGACTGCCTGCGTGGGCTTTTCTAGCCCAATGGGGCTGGAGTCTGAGCTCACCTTTCCCGGGCCTTCCCCCAGGGACCTGGCAGGGAAGCTGCTACAGCGTGTGCTGGGCTTGTTCTGGGAGCAGCCTGCTGGGGGGCTGGCAGGCTTTCGGAAGTGCTAAATCACCCGCTCCCCAGAGCCCAGCTGCAGACGGACTGAAGCAATGGGTCTAGTCCATGTGCAGTGCAGTCCTGCAGCTGGGTCTTGGGTCTCCCAGAGCTGCCGTGCTGAGGGGAGAGCCTCTGGGGATTGGAATCCCAGCGCCTTTATTTCCTGCTCATGGTTCACGCGAGGTACTTAGACCCCATCCAGCCCCACTTGCTTTACCTAGTTCCCACCACGTCTATCTGGGCATCTGGTTGGGGTGCACTAGAGCCGTCCTGCTCACACTGGCGTGACTGTTTTCTGCAGGGCTAGCAGGTGTGTGGTAAATAGCAGGGGCTCGTCAGCGTATTCAACAAGAACTGGAAAAGGGGGGCGCCCAGTGAGGTGGCAAAATTTGCAGTGGATACAAGATTATTCAAGCTAAAGTCCAAAACTGGTGGGAGCGTTACAAAGAGCTGGCATGGGCCTGGGTGACAAAATGGCAGCTGAAATTCCACGCTGATAGAGGCAAAGTAGTGCACATCGGCAAACAGTCCCAACGATGGCTGGAACAGATGGGCTCTAAATCAGCCGTTACCGCTCAAGAAAAGGCCGGTGGTGTCAGCAGGGATCGTTCTTGGAGAACAATGTGGAAAGAGCTAATAAAGCCAGACAATATACTACCCCACTATATCTCCGTGGTACGCCCACCCCTTGAATACTGGATGCCGCGCTGGTTGCCACAGCTCAGATCCCGTAGCATTGAAAAGGGGCCAGCGCAACAAAGCTGACTAGGGGCATGGACCAGCTCCCTTAGCAGGTGCGATTACAAAACCTGGGCTCGGTCAGCTTATAGACGTGCCCACTGAGGAGAGACATGACAGAGGTCTATAAAGTCATGATGGGTGTGGAGAAAGTGGTTAGGGATGTGTTATTTACCCCTTCACGTAACTCAAGCATCAGGGGGTCCCCCAATTAAATTAATAGGCAGCAGGTTTAAAACAAACAAAAGGAAGCACTTCATGCAACAGGCAGGGAACCTGTGGAACTCCTTGCCAGGGGATGGTGTGAAGGCCAAAACAACACTAATGCTTAAGAAAGAATGAGCAGGCCATGGAGGCTAGGTCCATTGACGGCTATGAACCACAATGATCAGGGATACAAGCCCAGGGTCTGGGTGTTCTAAGGCTCTGCCTGCCAGAAGTAGCTGGCCCCTTGGGCTGCCCCAGGATGACTGTTCTTATGAGTAAAAAGCCTATGTCAAAAGGGACTCTGTTAATCTGTAGTGGTGGGGCCGTTGTCTGGTCACCGGGGAGGTGCCATCACAGCAGGGGCGGTGGGGGGGGCCATGCAGCAGCACAGGGCACAAGGCCAGGCACTCATCCAGCACCCCCGGGTCCTACCCCAGTCCCTCTGCCGTGTTGGCAGGGTGGTGGCACTGAGCTAGTGCAATGCAGGAACTCATGGGACCCATTGCAGTGGCGATTCCCTGCGTGTTGGGCTGCCCATGGCGCGGGCTGGTGCCTCAGCCCTCAGAGCCAGCCTCTGGCCATGCTTTGCGCACGGGCAAAGCTGTAGCTACGTTTCACCAGCAGAGAGCGGCTCCCTACCAGGCCCCAGGCAGCATGGTGCTGCGTGTGCCCCGGCACAGTGCAGAAGCCGGCGCTGTCAGCTGGCCGCAGGGAGCAGGCAGAGCCACAGGGTTTTGGTTAGTTCGGTTTAATGTGTCTTTGTACAGGTTATAAAACACAATCTGGTACAAAAAAGCTTCCACTGTACAGTACAAAGCGTACAGCAGGGCTAAGGCCACCCGAGGCAGGACAGACACAGCCAGGGCATCAGCAAGTGAGCACACGCCCCAGGGGCAGGCCCCCCCCCCCGCCCCACAAGCTGCTTGCAGCAGTGGCTGGACTTTCAGGGGCCAGCCCACTCCCATACTGCAGGTCCCACCAGAGCCACAGCCTTGTCTGGGCCCTCAGCTCACCTGCCCCACTGCTGAGGCAGGCGAGAGATTAGTGCTCAGCAGGACTCGGCCTTGGGGCTCATAAGGTCTGGGCCATCCAGTGGGTTTCTACAGGCACAGAATTACATCACACATGAACAGGCACTGGAGCAGCACGTCCTGCTGTCAGTGAAACATACAGACTGAAATAAACCCTTTGGGCTCCTCACCTCTAGGGCTTCCCCCAGCTACTGGCCAATGGCCTCACAAGGACTGGCCACATGGCTTGCCAAGCCTGGTTTCCCCCCACACAGCTTCCCATTCCCTTCCTCCAGCGCAAGGTGTTCACACACTGTGGTCACCACAGGCCAGGCTTTCACCAGAGCAGACGCTAGGCTGGCAAGTCAGGCGACGGCCCTGGGGAACCCCTCTGCCACCCCCAACACTGGTATTGAGGATGGAAGTGGTGCCTGCTCCCCTGCACTTGGCTCCGTGGCCTGGGCAGGTGCCTTCTCCCATGCCCAGGGAAACCAGCTCGGGTGCTGGAGACTCCTATATGCATGCCTGAGGTAGGTTCAGGCTCCCTGGGGCTGGTGCTTTTCCCAGGGCTCGAGGTGCGCGCAGGGGGGGGCGGAATGGGAACACGGACGACGACAACACAGACCTCAGCTTGTGCCACAGGCTCATTTCCTCAATGACATGATCAGGCCAGAGCTGGGCTCCCAGCACCACGGGTCCCATGCGGGAAACTGCCCCAACAGCAGCGATGGAAAAGCCCTGCTTGGTCCCACTGCACATGCTGGCTGTTGGACCTGCAGCCATGCTCCCGGTGTCATCTCCCCTGGAGAGGGCTTCACAGCCCATCTGGTGTCTGCATAGAGGGGCCCTGCCTGCGGGGTCAGGAAATCTCAATGGCTGGCCCCCAAGCAGGTGGCAATGGTGCAGCCTCCCTCCTCCAACAAAGCCAACCACTTACTTGGGGGGTGAGTGGGGGCAGAGGGTTCCAAGAGCCAGTTCCCAGCCTGTGTGTGCATATCCTGCCCTACGTACACTCCTTTATTGTGCCAGCAGCCAGAGGGTTCAGCTGCCCCCCTGCTCATGCCGGGGCTCTGCTCTGGGCTGCCCTGGAGCAGCAGGGAGCTGCCGGCATTTGCTGCAGTTGAGGCAGCACTGGCCACGGGCTACAGGCTGCCCGCAGCTCATCCACCATAATAAATAAGTATATACAGCATAGCAATAAATAGGGCACGTGATGTGGGCGTACAGGGCTCTCCGGGGCAGGGCTGAGGGCAGACCCGAACACACCCTTCTCGTTCTGAGGCAGGGAGACGGAGCCCAGTGCTAACGCAGGGGGGCTGGTGGTCAGCTTCTGCTTTCGCCCGCTGCCCAATCAGCCACCAGCGCTGCCTCAGCCCCCCTTCTGTGACCAAGTGAGGGCAGGAGCTGGTTAATGGTGCCTGATTGAGCTACAGCAGCCAGTAAATTAACACACACAACCCTCCTGCCCACAGCCTGTTCTGCACGCTGTCACAGCCCAAGCCAGCTGAGCAGGGGATCCCCCCAGGGCCAGCGAGCCCCTGCCCACAGATGGCGGCTCTGGCCCAAGCCCCCCTCCCTGGGCAGGACCTGCACCTGCAAGCAGAGCTGGAGAAGCACAAGGGCGGTGGGCATTGAATGCCAGCTAGGACACAAGGGGTGGGCTGAGGCCCATCCCCTCTAGGATCTAGGCTGCCCTTATTCACTGCAGGGAAATGCCTGTTGGCCATGGACAGGATTTCATTTGAACGAGGGCCCGCCTTACGGGGACACGCTTAACAGACACGGCCCCTGCCCTGCCCTTCATGGCACAGGCCTTGCCGGTAGAGGGGAACCAGGGCCTGGCACCTGTGTCTGTACAGCACCTCGCACAGTGGGGCTATGGCCACCCTAATAGCAATGCCGGCACGGACTCCCTCTCCTCACACTGGAGGGCCCCGTGGCTGACCTGGGCAACGCCCCCCACCAAGCACTGGGCTACGCTCTCCAGGCTTTCCAGTCTCCAGGGGGCAGGGCAGGGTTAACCTGCTTCACAGCTACAGAAACATCCCAGAGAGAGCCCCAGGCCCCTGCTGGAGGCAGCAGCCAAGCCAGGTGTTGGACACAGCAGGGCCAGGCTCCCCGTCCTGCAATCAGACCACTAGGCTCCCCCCCCCCCCGCCCGCAGCCCCCTCCCCAGCTGTAGCAGGAGTTCCCCTCTCTACCGTCTCAGCCCCATGGGTACTGGGCCCCCATGCTCCCCAAGCCCATAGCACTGCACGTACCAGGCTCTGTTAAGCCCCATCCCACAGACTGCTCCTCGGTTTTCTGGCCACCTGCAGTGCAACGCAGCCAAGGATGTGCCGGGGCTGCTGGCACTCAGCACCGAGCCCCAGACACACATTCCCCATTGCGGCAGCTGGTAGCTCCCCCAGGGTAACCCTCCAGCTGGTGACAGCACCAGCTTCCTGCCCCACGGGGGACTGCAGATCCATGAGCTGGGTCCCATCCCCACTGAGCTCAGCCGCAGCCCCAAGGGAAGAACTGACCTGCTGAGCAAGAGCAGGGCAGGAGGATGCCTCGGGTGGGGGGACACAGGCAGAGCAGGGCTCTGCCCCACCCAGGCAGCTGCAGGGGGAGCGCCTGGGATCCAAGGAGCTGGGGAGGGGGAGGAAGGGATGGAGAAGCAGACTCTCTCCTGGGAACCCCCCTGGAGCTCCTGCCCTGTCCTCCCACCCTAGGCGCCAATCAATCAGAACTCAGATACGGTGGCCCGCAGGGCCCAGCTCCACCCCCTCAGTCCAGTTTCTCTAGCACCGAGGGCACGTAGACCAGGCTGAGTTCGCTGCCGAAGTTGCAGACGATGGCGGCGTTCTCCAGCACCAGGATCTGCCGGGCCGGCTGCGACTCGTTGCTCTTCCCCAAGTAGACGGTCTGCAGCAGGTCGCCGTAGCCGATGTCCCAGAAGGAGACGCAGCCCTGGCCTCCCGTCACCAGCAGGTTATCGGAGATCACCCCCAGGCTAGCCCCGCACCCCAGGTCCTGTGCCGGGAACAGAGGGGAGAGCCTCAGAGACAGCGCCTGGCAGCCAGGGACAGCTGGTCTCAGCGTGGGAAAGGTGCTGGATTGAGCCCTGGGGCCACGGGTCCAGGACAGGCCCAGCTATCCCCATCAGTGCATCCCCCTGCGCTTGAGGGGCCACCCCCAGGGATGAGTGTCCACGTGCCCATGGCCTCTCGGCTGCCACTGCCGGACACATCTTTGTCAGTCCCAGGGCTGGGCCCAGCTGTCCCGTCCTACAGGCTAAGTGCTGGAGCAGTAGGGGGCGCTGCAGGCAGGGCTGAAGGGCAGTGGGGGAGCTGGGGGAGCCTGGTCTGGAATTCAGCAACCGGCCTGAGACCCGACCTCAGTGTTCTGCCCTGCTGGCCTCCCCACGGGGCCTTGAGCAGGTCCCTTGGTCTAGCTCCACAAGGTTGATTTCCATCTGTTCATCCTAGTCTGGTCTTAGATCTCCTCTGCCCGATGGGCGGAACTGCCCTGCCTCGGGGAGGGAGGGGGGGAACGGGGGAGGGGATATGACTCATTTCAGCACCTGGGATTCTGCTGCCGACGGCAGGGTCCAGGCTCTCCACAGCCGACTCCATGCACCTCCACTCCCCGCCTTGGGGCAGGTCCTGCCCTGCCCTGCCCGCACGGCTCCTCAGCCCCTACCTCCCGCACCCTGCTGGCTGGCAAACGCTGTCGGAGCTGGGGCAGTGAGGGGCCTGAGCCAGGCTAGGCAGGCGCGGCTGGCCTGGATACTCCCAGCTCCTGTCAGAGCTTGCGCAGCCTCTGCCCTTGGAACAAGGCAGCCCCCGCAGCGATCTGACCACGGAACTAACCCCGCCCCCAGCAGACACACGCCCCACAAAGCTCCCCACGCATCGGGGCGTCTGCAGCTCCCGGCTGGGCCTGGGCCCTGCACCTGCCTGCTGAATGGAATAGAGTTTGATCCCGGAGCTTCGGTCCCAGATGCTGATCACGTCATCCAAGCCACTGCTGATCACGCAGGAGGTGGTGCAGGTCAGCGAGGTGACATCCCCGCGGTGGGCGTACATGTGACTGACCCTGCTTCCTGTCAGCACATCCCAAAGGCAGATAGCGCCATCCTGGCCCCCGCTCGCTAGCCCCATTGTCTGCAAGGACATGGGCCAAGAGACTGAGCAGTGATCCCTGCAGTGGCCCTCCCCTTCGTCCGTCCCCTGGTACTGCAGGGCGCACTGCAGCACGGCTCGCACACAGTCCTACCCGGGACAACGGGGTTCCCATCCAAGCGTCTCCCAGTGCTCAGAGCAACACCCTCCCCTAGGCTTTAAAGAGCCATGGTCTCTGTGGCTAGGCCCGTAACGCATACTGCTGGGGCAAGGCTGGCGTCTGGCACATTCCCCTTACTGCCTACAGGTCAGAGGAGGACCGGTCCAGCAGAGGGGGACAGAGGGGCTCCTGTTTGTTACTGTGGGGTTGCAAAGCACACCGTCTGTTGTTAAAGCCAGGTTTGCAGCAAGTCACCGTGCCAGGCCTCCAGCAGACAGCTCCGGCCCGGACGGGCTGCAGAGGGCCTGGCACGGTGTCCAGCCTGTGCCCATCCCCACACACGGCAGCCCTGGGGGTGCTCCCAGGGAGATGAGCCCAGCTGAACAGTCTGCCCCCTTTGGTGAAGGCCAACTCCCGTCGGGACAGAACTTCCCGCAGCGGGGTAGAAAAGGCACCACTGGGCCAAACTCATCTTGATGTGACTCTCTGATGTCAGAGCCGCTGCCTTCGTTAGCGTTACGCCAGGGATTTGGTCCCCCGCCCAGGACCCCCTCAGAGCTGCACCCCCATCACACCTGCCAGCCAGTCGGGGCCAAGCCAGCTCCCAACGGGAAGGGCAAACAACCCAGAAAGTGCCACCTGTAGGAACAGGGATCCCCTGCCTGAAGCAAGCAGTGCTCTGGCTGGGAGGGTGAGCCTGACCCTCATCTCCTAGCGCGCCAGCTGGCTGCTTGCCGTAACGTAGCCCACTGAGGGGAGGCCCTGAACCCTGCCCATGCCCCGAGCTAGGCGCACAGCACTGGTCTCCCCATTCAAGGCCTCAGGGTCGTACCTGGTCTATATACACAGCTGTGATTGCTCCTGAGTGACCCTGCAGTGTAAACAAGCAGCACGAATCTTCCAGCCGATACACCTGCAGGGGAGTGAGAACACAGCCTGAGCCCTATTGCTCTAGTGGGGTGGGTGGTTCAGAGACATGTATGGGGAGTGTACATGTGCGGGCAGTGCACCGATCAAGTTGGCTTGGCAGAATGAGTCCAATCCACTGCCCTCCAGATTCCGCAGGTGGACGCTGGCATTGCCCTTCTGCCCATGGCCCCGGTCCAGGGGGGTTTGCAGGCCAGAGCAACTCGCTGACCCCCTGGGTCATGGCTCCTGCTGCGTCTATCTAGAAATGTGGCCTGGGCCATGAGAGCTGCCAGCTGCGGCTCTGCCTCTGGCCTCCCCTGGCACCCAGGTGCTGCCTGGAGAACGCTCTGCCCTTGGGGGTCACTGAGGGCGAGGGGGACGCCAGGCTGACATCACCGCCAGACCCTGGAGCTCCCTCCGCTGGGCGATCTCCGTGAAGACACTAGTGCGTCAAGGGGGTAAGCCAAACCGGCGTGTTAATACCACGCTGCCGGTCAAACAGAGGGGGGAGATGGGGAAGGGACCTGGTGGTGAGGAAGGGGCTCCACACACGGACATGCCCTGTACACATGTACTCCCCTCCACACATGGACATGCCCCATAACACATGTACTCCATTCAGACACGCCCCCTACACGTGTACTCTGCTATGCAGACACGCCCCTAACATGTGTACTCCGCTCCGCACACAGACATGCCCCATACACATGTATGCCACTCTGCACATGGACACGCCTCATGGACCTGCACTCCACTCCGCACACAGACACACCCTGTATGTGTGTACTCTGCTAGTGACATGCCCCCATACACATGTACTCCCCTCCGCACATGAACACACCCTGTACACGTGTACTCCGCTCCACACAGAAACGTCCCCCTGCACGTGTACGCCGATCTGCACATGAATACGCCTCGTACACGTGTACTCCACTCCGCACAGACACGACCCATACATGTGTACTCTGCTCCACCAATGGACACGCCCCCCCCATGTGTACTCTGTGTCACACATGGACATGCCCCCTCGTGTACTGTGCTCCGCACATTGACACACCCTTATGTGTACTCCTCTCCACACAAGGACATGCCCCCACATGTGTACTCCTCTCCACACACGTGTGCCTACCAACCCATCACCCCCATGACAGACGCCCATGTGCTAACAGCCCCGCCCCATACTAACAGCCTACCCACACCTGCCCCACCAGCCCATGGCCTGCTGGGGAGAGCCACGGCAGTGGGGCACTTACTTTCAGAGTATGGTCCTGGCTGCCTGTCACCAGCCGCCCGGCCGCAGCCTTCAGTGCCGTGATTGGCTTCTGATGGGCGCAGGGCACTGTGTGGGTCAGCTGGCAGATGATGAGGTCATTGCTGCTGCACATGGGGGAGGATGGGATGCTGCTCCTGCTCGGGGTTCCTGGGGGAACACACACACAGCGGGGGTGGTGGGCACTGCGGCCTTGCACGCATGGGCCAGCACGCCCAAGAGTGGCCACGGAGGGTGGCTGCTCCCATTTTGGAGGCCCAACCTGAGACGCCTGGTGTCTGATTTTCAGCACAGCCGGGCACCCGTTGCTCCAGTGGAGGCCATTGGAAGCTGCAGTGCTCAGCACCTCAGAAAGGTAGGCCTGGAGAGCTCCAGGTGGGCCCCCAAATCAGTGGCCACTTCTGAGTAAATCTGCTGCTGGAGACCAGTGCCCTGGGATTACCCAGCAGGCAGGTCCAGCACAGGGACCTGCCTGCGGGAAGGAAGGGCTGTGCCCATGACCTGTTCAGATCTTCACCTCTCTGCACGGACTGTGCAGTATCCAGCCCCCAACGGCTACGGTTCAGAGGCCATCCACCCCACCACAGCTCCCCTCCCCACCAGCCCACTCCCAAGTGGAGGGAACTATCGTGCACTGGCAGGGGGCTGGGCTGGCTCGTCATCCCAGAGCAGTGACACCTCCAGGCTCCAGCTGAGATCAGGGCCCCTGAACAAACTCCCAGGGACAGACAGGCTCTAGTCCGAAAAGCTCACAGTCTAACTGGACAAGACAGACAAAGGGTAGGAAGGGCCACAGAGGCACATGGCAGAGCTGGGAACAGAACTCGTGTCTCTCGAGTCCCGCTCCAGTGCTCTGTCTGTTGGATCAGTGCCACAGACCCAGATCCTTGAAGGTACTGAGGTATCTCAGTGCCATTGAAATCAGTGGGAGTTCGGCACCTGAATTCTTTTACAGATCTGGGCCGTTTTCCCTCCCAGGCGCTCGCTCACCTCGGAATTGCAGGTGGTTGTAGGATGAATGGGTTTCTAAAGAGAAGAAATCCAAGGAGCCGTTCAGCCTGGCAGCTACAATCCTGGGAGAGAGAAATAGACAGAGGTGAGGAGAGGCCTCTTCTCTGTCCCCACAGGTGCTGGGGTGGCAGCCCTGGAGGCTGGACGACTCCAGCTGCAGATAAGGACAACACTCAGATTTCCCTGGCTCCCAGCACTCATGTGACCCAGCCACCACCTGAAGAGGGGCAGTGGGGGAGTCAGTCTCCAGGCCCCAGTCTGCCAGCATGGGGACATAGTCCTGGGTGGTGGCTTTTGTGATGAGGACACTTGTCCCCTGGAAACCAGACTGAGACCAGGCCACCGAACAGCTGACAGATGGGAACAGCTCGACTGGCACCTGGCTGGGCTGGATGGGAGCTGGGGACCTAGGGAAAGGCTCTTTATACCTGTCTCCTGAACCATTCAGCACCCGGTGGAGAGGTTAAATAAGTGGTGGAGAAGAGGCTACTGGGCACATGGGTACCAAGAGCTTTAGGATTGCCAACACTGCATTTCAAAAAGAAGGGAGTGTTTTCTTAGCACCCCACGCTACCCCATCTCCTGCTATAATTAACACCACTAAGCAGGACTCAGCTGCATTCGCCAGGGGTATTTCTTGCTGCTTTTTGCAGCACTCAGCTGCTCCCGATCTTGTTGTATGGAGGCATCCACACAATAAGACCCTGTTGGCAACCCACCGCTCTCAGCTAGAGCTTCAGGGGTACAGGCCAGAAAGGGGAGAGCTCACAGCTCTGTCCACCACGACCTGGAGCTGCGTGCATCACCTCTCCTGGACCCAGACAGCTGGGCTCCTGCCTTCCCAGCCTCCTCCCGGGTGAGATCCCTGGGGAGGGAGCGTCAGAGGCTCAGTCCGTTACCTGTTGTTCAGAAAGACAAGTGCTGTGATTCCGGACTGACCCTCCTCGTTACTGCACCGTAAGGTCCCCTCGATGGCATCCCACACCTGGAAGAGAGGCGGAGTTACAGGGAGCCGAGGCAGAGCAGCTGGCCAGGGAGAATTTAAGTGGTTTGGAATTTAAAATGATAGTAACAATAATGCTGGCTGTGGCCAGGCCCCCTGAGAGCTGGGCCCGTGAAATCACAATAGCTGGATCCCCCAACCCATCTCAGTCCTGCCCTGCAGCACTCCCTGCTAGTCCAGTCCTGGGGCCCGGCCCCACTGCTGTTCCTGTTCGCAGCAGAGACTGATTTGTACCAGATTTTGAAGCAATCTCGTGAGGCGGCCCGGAGACAAGGTTTAGAAGTGAGTTCAGGGCACGGCTGTGCTATGCAGACTACACCAGCCCAACTACGGAGTGCAGCTGAGCTGCCGTCACCCTGCAGCATAGTTGCAGGCATGCCGATGAGCGGGTTCTTCCGTCGCTGTGGGAACACTGCCTCCCGGAGCGATGGCAGCTGCACTGACGACCGACCCGCGGCTCCACGGGGGCCAGGGCGGCCCAGCTCAGCCCGTCTGTGGTGGGGATTTTTCACACCCTGAGCGATGTAGCTTTTTGACCTAACTTTAAGGGGAGGCCCGGCTGCAGTCAGTCCTTCCCAGCTCCAGTGTGGCAGAGTGGCCTGAGCTCAGAAGCATGGACGGGAAATGGAAACTCATGTAATGAGCTGTCTAGTGTGTCTGTCACCAGCCCCGCCCTGCAGCCCTCGGCTGCCAGTGTGTGTCCTAGGCCCTGTGCAGGTGACAGCAGTCCCTCCAGGAGCCCCGTAGCTGCGGCCCTGGTGCCGGCGCCAGAAGAGTTGGGCACGCAGGTGGCGTACCTGACTGCAGATCTGTTACCACCTGGCTCTGCAGGAGTTCTAGGGACACCCCAGTACAGCTGCCTTGTGCTCTCACTCGCAGGGGCGGCACGGCAGGACCAGCGCTCCGGGACCACCAACGGGTGAATGTGGAGTGCACCCTGCTATGGCTTTCTCAGTGCCCATTCCAGGGGCAGCGAGCTCCCCACTCTTACCTCCAGCTTCCCATTGCTCCGGCCAGCCACAATGAGGTTGCCCCGCAGGTCCAGGCTCCAGACAGAGCTTTCCAAGTCACCGGCCCAGGCAGAGACTGGGGAGGACTTTTCAAATCCGGCCAGAGGCTCGTCCCCTAGGCTCTTCCTGCGGGCGCTGTACCCTCCCTCCCCGGTCCCGCAGCTCAGGGCCCTGGCGCTGCCTGTCCTAGTGCAGGAAGCAGCCTGCCCATGGGGGGTTGGGAAGCCGGCGAAGTTCATGCAGTTCGAAGCGCTTTGCTCCTCGTAGACCTTCTCTACCAGTCTGTCGAAGTCGTAGCCAGTGTCCTGGTGCCGGCTGCAGACTGCGCGGTGCCTGGGCTCTGGCTCCACCACCTTGGCCTGCTCCGAGAAGTTGGTGTCGATGAGTGAGGTGAGGTCCGGCTGGTCGCAGAACAGAGGGGGCTGCGGGGGGCTCAGCATCCTCTTGAGCTGGTGGCTGTTGTCGAAGGGATCCTCCAGCCCGTTCTTGAGGTCTGGGCTCTGATCCCAGCTCTCCTGGTAATCAAAGATGCCGCTGCTGTCTCTACGCAACCTGAAATGCAACAGCTGCAGGTTAGTGCTCCCTTCCATACAGGCTGGAAACAACAGGCAACAGGTGAACTGTGACTGTGGAGGGGTGAAAATCACCCCTTTCCTAACAGCTGGGGCAGTGGGGTGTCCTACCAAAAACCATGAGAGTTAATTTCTTCCACCATGCGTTTACGTGGGTTAGTGAGCAGTGATCGTATAAGGACGGGGGAGTGTTTACATGAGGTAGTGAGCACTGATTGTGTAAATAAGGTGTGTGTTTCCACAGGTTAGTGAACACTGATTTGTAAGTACAGGGGTATGTTTGCAAGGTTTAGTGAGCAGTCATTGTGTAAGAACAGGGGTGTGCTTGCACGGGTTAGCAAGCAGAGATTATTTAAGGACAGGGCATGTTTGCACAGGTCAGTGAGGAGCGAGAGTGTAAAAACAGGGGTGTGCTTGCATGGGTTAGTGATCAGTGTCTGTGTAAGGACAGGGATGTGTTTGCACGAATCAGTGAGCAGTGGCCATGTAAGAAGAGGGGTGTGTTTGCACAGGTTAGTGATCAGTGTCTGTGTAAAGACAGGGCATGCTTGCACAGGTTAGTGATCAGTGTCTGTGTAAAGACAGGGCATGCTTGCACAGGTTAGTGAACAGTGATTGTTTAAGAACAAGGGTGTGTTTTCACGGGTTAGTGAGCAGTTACTGTACAAGGACAGGGGCGTTTGCACGAGTTAGCGAGCGGTGACTGTGTAAGGATAGGGGCGTTTGCAGGGTTAGCGAGCAGTGATTGTATAAGGTCAGGGGTATTTACACAGGTTAGCGAGCAGTGACTGTATAAGGACAGGGGTGTCTGCACGGGTTAGCGAGCGGTGACTGTGTAAGGACAGGGGTGTCTGCACGGGTTAGCGAGCGGTGACTGTGTAAGGACAGGGGTGTCTGCACGGGTTAGCGAGCGGTGACTGTGTAAGGACAGGGGTGTTTTCACGGGTTAGCGAGCGGTGACTGTGTAAGGACAGGGGTGTTTTCACGGTTAGCGGGCGGTGACTGTGTAAGGACAGGGGTGTTTTCACGGGTTAGCGAGCGGTGACTGTGTAAGGACAGGGGTGTTTTCACGGGTTAGCGAGCGGTGACTGTGTAAGGACAGGGGTGTTTTCATGGTTAGCGGGCGGTGACTGTGTAAGGACAGGGGTGTTTTCACAGGTTAGCGGGCGGTGACTGTGTAAGGACAGGGGTGTTTTCACGGGTTAGCGAGCGGTGACTGTGTAAGGACAGGGGTGTTTTCATGGTTAGCGGGCGGTGACTGTGTAAGGACAGGGGTGTTTTCACAGGTTAGCGGGCGGTGACTGTGTAAGGACAGGGGTGTTTTCACGGGTTAGCGAGCGGTGACTGTGTAAGGACAGGGGTGTTTTCACGGGTTAGCGAGTGGTGACTGTGTAAGGACAGGGACGTTTGCACGGGTTAGCGAGCGGCGACTGTGTAAGGACAGGGACGTTTGCACGGGTTAGCAAGCAGCGATTGTATAAAGACAGGGGTATTTGCACAGGTCAGTGAGCAGTGACTATGTAAGGACAGGGGTGTTTTCACGGGTTAGCGAGCAGTTACTGTGTAAGGACAGGGGTGTTAGCACGGGTTAGCGAGCCGTGAATGTATAAGAACAAGGGTGTGTTTGCATGGGTTTGCGAGCAGCGATTGTATAAGGACAGGGCGTGCCTGTGCTACTCACACAGTAGAGAACGTACCCTTGTTTGGGGATGACAGTGAGGCAGTCTCCAGTCTGAGCATCCCACACTCGGATCTGACCCACCAGGCAGCAGCTGACGAGCAGCATCCCGTCGCTGGCCAGGCACTCAATGTCCTGAGGGGGGAAGAGCAGCCTAGGCTGAGTCCATGGAACCAGCAAACCCCAGAATACCTGGGAGTGCCCTGCACCCTCCCCCTGCCCTGGCAGAAGCCCCTAGCCAATGAAGCTCAGGTAGAAACAATTCGCTGGCTCAGGATCCCGAGAGCAATAGGCTCGGAGCCCAAGGACTGCGGCAGACGCCAGCTGCCTTCACTTTCAATGCAGAGGTGTGGCCTGAGGAGACAACAAGCCCCAGCATGCAATGCGGGCTGGCTGCTTGGCTCAAGACAGAGCACTGCATGCTGGGACTTGTAGTCTCAGCTCCGTACTCAAGATGAAGGCAGCTGCAGGGTAAAACTCTGGAGTCTGTGTGTAGAGGGGGGGAGGCTGTAGTCTCCATGGGCCCCATCTGGCACCCAGGCCACATGCTGGCCTGCTGTGCTCTATGGGGCATGGCTTCCCGTGGGAAAGGTATGGAGGAAGGAGCCCTGCCGGGCCGTCCCAGCCTGGAAGTCAGCGTGCTGGGAATCTAGCACATTTCTATGAAGCCCATCTGGAACATACCCACCTCCTCATACCACTGAGAACAAACCAGGACGCGCTCTGCAAGCTACTGCCAGGGGAGGGGGGCTGAACAGCCCGGCTAGTGAAGGGTGCCAGCTGTGTCAGTAAGTAGTGGAGCAGCAGCAGCCGAGGGCCCAGAGCATATCACAGACCGTGGGGGCCAAAGACATGGGGGCACATCATGCTCCATCACCCCATGGGCGGCCTGCACAGTGCCCCTGGCCCCCGTTAGCCCCACTGAGCCACATGTCTCCGTGCTACATTACATGCCCACCAGTTCTGATGTCTGCGACTTCAAGGTGGCAAAGGGGGTAAGAGGTGGGTTGTGTGGGCCCCCTGCAGTGAGGTGCACTGGACACTGCATATGCCCCAGGCCAACCTACCATGAGGTGACCCCTGAGGACCAGGGGGACGATCTCGGTCTCAGGTGGGGAATAGCCGTAGTCGTCACAGGGCAGGTCCCCTCTCTTCCTCCGGCTGTGCGAGAGCCCGTTCTGCCCGTAGTTTTTGGGGCAGAACACTCTGTACAGGCAGAAGAGCAGAAGAACCAGAAGGATGCCAGAGGCCAGGCCCAGAGCAGCTACCCTGATGGGAGAGAGGGATGTTAGCTGTGCCACACCACCACCTTTGGCACACAATACTCCCAACACAGCGCTTCAGCGTGCCTCCGAGGAAGCAGCTAGTCTCACCTGGACTGTTGCTTACACAGGGAGCCGGTTTAGGGCTCCCAATTTAGCTTCTTAACAAAGAGGAGAACTTCAGTGAGTCCAGCCACCTGCGGGTAGTCAGCTGGGGCAGCCGAGGGCAAAAAGCACCTGCAGCTTTTAGGAGCCGCTGCACATGCGGTCTGGGAGGCCTTTTAAACACCTGTTTACAATGTTAAAAAGGCAGACGGAATGGGGGGGGGGGAGGGAGGTTTAAAAAAAAATCTTTCTCTATTGATCAAATTGTTTTAAATCCAATCAAGTGACATCCCCGAGCCTGAAAGCGTCAAGCAAATGGCTGGTATCAGTTGGTCGACTGAAATTTCTCCAAGACAAAATAGTAGGTTTGCCTGAAATTGACATTTTTCCTGGGGGGAAAGTCAGTGTTGGCAGCATTTTTCAATGGGAAAATTCAGAGTGAAAAGTTTCAATCGAAAACATTAAAAAACACGTCTTTTCAACAGTTCTGAATGGAAATCTTTCAGAAATTTTATACAAAATTGTTTGCTATTCTGACCTTTTGTCCATTTTGGAATGAAAACAAACGTCGAAGCGTAAGAATTCCCTGCAGGATGGAAATTCCGATTTCCAGACAGACACGTTCTGGCCCTCCTGCCCCGAGCTGCTGCACCATATTGGACCTTGTGGCTTCATCATTCTGACAGCTGCCCCGCCAGCCATAGCTCTGAACGAGCAAAGCTGGCTCTTCAAAGTGCCTGGCTAACTGCACGTGATTATCTCACGCACATGCAGTGAACGCTTACGCATGCATGGAGTTTTACCGTCAGCCCCTCAGTGTCTAGTACAGCATGACAAGCAGCCCCACTTTTCTTGGGGCTCAGCGCACTGGCTAACAGCTTAGGCTGCTCACTGAATCTCCCACTTGGAAGCCCTCAGCCTCTGAAGACCACAATATGGGGCATGATTAAAGTAACACTGCCCTAGCAGAATGGAAGCACCAGGGACTTTGCAGGGCTCTTTTTGGGCCCTGACCGTAGTATCTCGCCAAGGAGACTCTGAGCCCCCAGGCAACTAAGCTGGGTGACAGAGGCAGGGCCAAAGGGGTGGATCACAGGGGACTGTTGGCTCTCTTACTTGTAGAGCGTGACATCCCGGTGCCCCTGCAGTTTGGGCAAGGCCTCGCCAGGCTGATCCACCGCCTCCAATTTCCCAAGGCTCGAAGGGAAGAAAGAGTGGTAGCGATCAGCCTCCTGAGGGTGGCGCACTTCTAAGGCTTCTCGTGGATTCAGGTACAAGGTGACAGGGATGGCTGGGAGGATGCTGATGTACCTGGGGAGAGTGGGGAAAGACGAGGGACCGGCTTAGGAACGGCAGGATGCAGAGATGGCAAAATCCCATAAGATCATCTAAGTCATCCCTCCCATGGGGCCACGCCAGGGCAGGGCCACTCCGAGTATTCTCTAGGGCTTCATCCAGGCCAGATTTAGCTATCCCAACCCCCGGGGCTTTGCTATGTGCCTGGAAGAGCATTCCAAAGTCTAATGGGGCTCAGCTTCCTCCCTGAGCTCCCCGAAGAGGGGGACAAACAGCCAGCACTGGAGCTGCTCACTGGGGACTGCCTGGATTTCAGGGATTTTAAGGCCAGAAGGGACCAATGTGATGATCTAGTGACTGTCTGTATGGCTCAGGTCAGAGAACCTCGCCCCGGGAGCCTTGCACGGAGCCCAGTGAGCTGGCTGCACTGCAGCATGTCTGTCATTCACCCTTAGTTTGGCCTTTAATTCCAGATGGCCCCAAGCGGCTCTCCGAACGTGTGCATATGGCCCCACTGCAGAGCAGCCACCTCTGGGGTGGAGGGAAGTCACCAGGCACACAGCACGCCCAACACCAGTGGGAAGGAAAGGGCATGTTTTGGCCAAAGACAAAGCCCCATGCCACGTGCTCAGTGATGTCAGGATCCATGCAAGGCAGACTCAGCCTGTTTGAAAGGGCTGCCCAGAAGACCCACCCGAAGTGAGCTGCGTGGAGTTTGGTTTATCTGCTCCAAGGGCAAACGGCTGAGCCAAACCTGATGGGATTCTATTCTGTGTGGACTCCAAGGGCTCTGGGCACCTGGTCTGTGACCCACTTGCCTTTTGGCCAGGGTGATGTTGTAGTAGCTGAAGAGGGATGGCCAGTGTCGGAAGGAGAGCTTCCTCCAGATCTCCTCATCCTCCACTCCCCACGTCACCTCCGCCTTGGTGCCAGGCTCCGGCTGCCCATTGCCTTGGCTCTCCGGTCCCTGCGCCCACGGCTGCTGATTTGCCTCCAGCCCATTCCGGGACTCTAGCCCTTCCTTCTGCTCGCGCTGCTGCTGCGTCTGGTTCTCTGACAGCTGCACGGGCTCCGAGGGGAAGACCGAGAGGGCGAGCTTGGCATCCCCAGCCGGAAGGACCCCTCCAGGAACTGGCATGGGAGGCAGTCCCGCTTCTCCCAGCGGGCTCTGCTCTGCGACCTGCGACGTGAGGTAGGTGCGGAGGCCAGCTGGATCCGTGTACACCAGGATTCCAATCCAAATCACCGTTCCAGCCTGCACCGTACAAGCGAAGAGACAAGGCTGTTTAGTACACGGCACCCTCCCCCCACCACCATAACTGTGCAGACACCAGGGCATCGGTGTGGCCAAACTTCAGCCACATCCCGCAAAGGGTACACCCCACCCTGAGATACAGCCCTGCTTCCTGGGACTGATGCCCATAGGCCTGGGCAGAGACTCACCCTTCAAAGAGGGACTGCAAAGATCTGCAAACCACCCACAAAAACCAGACACTTGGGCTCCACCTGACACGCCCCCACCCATACATGCACAAGTGCACTCTGGGAAACCAGCTCTGTACTGATAACAGGGCCCCCATGACGTGCTGCAGAAAATACTTTAACTGCTAACGCAGTAAAATGCTGCTGTGCCAGCTTCCATGCTGCCCCCAGGACCTGAACTCTCCTTGGCTGGTCTGCCAGGGTTTCCGCCCTCCCCTCGCCCAACCATGCCTGAAGAGCCACCTCTGCAGAGCACCCCTCAGGTTGCAGGGTAAGTGGGAATTGCCGATCACTATCCATGTGCTATTTAGACAAACAAGAGACCACACGGCAGCTGGTCACTCCATTAAGCAGAGCCCTAGAGCAGACATGTCAGGTAGAACATTTTCCTGGAAAATCAATTCTCTGACAGCAGCCACCCCTCTCAGGGGAGTGCAAGGACTGCCGAGAAATGAGGAGGCATGAGCACCTTTTGGGTGTCTGCTCCGTGGTTGTACAGCCAGGGCAGGGCGTGCACAGCCAGAGGGGAGGTGAATCAGACAACAAACAGCACAGGGTGTACCATGATGAGCCGCTGGGCCAGCCGGGTCCTGGCAAAAAAGTAGATGACCCGCAGCCTCTTGGGCAGGCGCAGATTCCTGAAGGACGACGGCTGCAGGGTGATGGTGTGGGGGGTGGCTGGTTGCATGGCTGGCTGGCGCTCGTACCTCTGGGAGCGGCTCACTGGCTTTGCCGGGGGCATGCAGGCTTCTGCCGGCAGCCGTTTGTTCAGGTCAGCGAGCTGCCAACAGGAGAGCACATGGAGTAGAGCCGCAGAGACTAGGCCCTTCCTCGAGAGAAACTAACACAATTAGCTGCACACACATCCGAGCCCAGGCACCGGCTGTTCTCACACACAGCTGTGCGGTCCACAGGTGCATGCCTTCATCTGAGCGCACAGTCTCACAGATACATCCATGACCACGCCTGTCCTTGGTCTCGCTATACTCATGTGATTGGAGCTGCTTACTTTCACACCAAACCGCCCTTGCTGCTGTTCCCCTGCCCTACCCACTCACCCCCACATCCGGATGCCTGGCATGCACTCCTGTCCATCCAAACCAGCCTGCTCATGCTCAGTCACGCCATGAAAAACACAGGAATAAGCTGTCCTGGTCTCGCTGCCTGGCACAGCCGCAGAAAGGTCAAGCGTGAAAACCTACCTCCCGTGCCCGTCACCTACCTCCATCCGGCGAATGTCAATGGACAACACGGTGGTGAAGAAAAACATCTGTAGGAAGAAGTCAGACACTAGGCCAACCACAGCAAAGAGGCAAAACTCCTGCAGGACACAACATGTCCATGGGTCAGCAGAGGGCTCTCTGAGCTCACGGCAAGTCTTCTAACCCCAGAGTAAGCAGCACAGCAAAGGCCTGTCTATGGCACAGCCATGAGTGTATTCTACTGGCAATCCCTGTTATCAGTACTCTGGTTACCTTGGTGTGTGTGATGTTCGTTCTGGCGGAAGGTGCCCAGCTGATAACTCTGGAGACTGTGCAGTCATGGGACAGGCCTAACATTCTTTGCACTGATCATCCAAAAGTCTCAAAGTACTTTGGGTAAACTGAGGCAAAATTATTTGAGTCCACAGAGCAAGGCAGTGGCAGAGCTGGGACCTAAACTCATGATCCCCGATTCCCAGTCACGTGAACTAACCACTAGATCACACTGCCCCCCAGTCAGCAGCAGTGCCAGCTTTCTTGGCACCACTCCATCAATTAGCCTCACCCCTGACCTGAAGGTACCTCCTAGAGCAGTGATACTCAGACCTCAGTGCTTCAGGAGCCAAATTAGCAATCACCTTTCCCCAAAACAGCCACCTGAGTGTGACTCATTGTCTCATTTACTCTAGCACTCTGTATTCAGTCACACCATGATTTAATATCACATGCTGCAAAGAGCTGCAGGAGACACATTAAAGAGCTGCTTGCCGCTCCCGAGCCTCAGTCTGAGGATCGGTGTCCTACAGGGATGCAGGGAGTTCTGAGGCTAGTCAATTACTTCTACAACCAAGCCAGTTTATGCCAGCAGTGCTGGTGGTTTTGTGACGTGACCTGGCCTTAGACCTCCAACAATCATTTCACACTGTCCACCAAACAGACAATTTGCCGTCCCCAAACCCTTTCCATGGAGGTGGATGGATTCCATGAGCTAACAGGACTTTTCAATTTCTAACCACTATGAACCTGTCAGGATAGTGATGAAGCTGGTTTCTCAGACCCCATGCAATGCTCAGCTCTCACCAGCAGGTGTCACTGCAGGCACAAGGATTACACAAAAATTCCAACCTTTCTGATGAACGGGAAATGAACTGAGCCCTAAACCACAACAAAACAAATGTAATCAGTCACCCCAAACCCAGCACCAAGTGTCCCGCAAAGGGCTCCAAACCAAACTTTCTACCCATAGGAAGACATTTCGGAGGGTGACTCTTCTACCATCTGAGAACCAGACTCCTGTCAGCGTTTTCTACCACTGACAAGGGCCAGGGGACAAGGCAGGAGCGTGAGTTATAGATAAAAGCCCCTGGAGACGCAGCAGAAATCCCTTGTAGAGCCTGCTGGCCGCAGCCCCTGGGAACTGCAATTTCACCCATTGCGAAGCCAGTCAGGCTGCAGCCACTCAAATGGGGGTCACCAAGAGCCACTCGTTATGGGTCCTCGGCCTGATTGGCCTCCCCGCCTCACATGCAGTGCTGGTCACGCACTGCCTCAATCCAGGCACATTGGGACGGAAAGCGCCTAGTGGTAACAGGGAGAGACCGGCTCCTCTAGGCCTTCCAATCTAACCGAGAGGCTTCCCCAGCCTGCCAGGGCTGTTCTCAAATCCAAGCAACACAAACAACTGCTTGGAGCCACAGGTGGAATTGGCAATTTACAGGCCTAGTAGGCCATATGGGGGGGCGTAATTCATCACTGGATCAGCTGCCCCCTCGGACAACAAAGCCACAAGGAAAGGCATCTCCTGGCTAGATATTTCCTTCTGCTCCTTCCCCAGCAGCTGGGCTGGAGATTTTGGGAGGGGCAGGACACAGGAGCACAAGGCCAAATCCACCTTCTAGACAAGGGTCCAGAAGGGAACAAAAGCCCGCCACAACCAGGGACTCCACAAAGGCTGGGCCACCTCTGCTCTGAACAGAATTCCACATGGCACTTGGGAGCCAAGACACACCTGATCCTGGGAATGCCAGTAGTGAAAGGCTACGAACCAGGCAGACCCTGATCCTGTTCCGTCCGCAGCAAAGCTCTCATGGATTTCAGTGAGAGCAAGACTGGGCCCTCAGTCTGTGACTGTCAGATGTTTCACATGAGCAAGGTAGGCAGGGCATTGGAAGGAGCAGGAGGACACGGGACTACTCCCCAAAGCACCAAGGTGCATACAATGTCTCAGGGCCTGGGGTTTCTCCACAAGGCCTTCATTGGGCCGCCAGCCCCGGAGAATGGGCGTCCTGCACGTCTGCAATTCCTGGGAAGAGGCTCCCATCATTATAACTTGTACCAGAGTGCTTGCAAAATGGCTCCCTGCTTTAGGCATGGGGAGAGCAGCAGCTGGGGGGGGGCAAATTCTCCTCCCCCAACTCGGATGGGCTGCCTGGGTGTGATTGAGAGGAGGCGGCCTGTCCAAATGTTTGGAGCTGATCCCAGGCCTTGGACAGTGGGAATTCCTCTTCCCTCTGCTGCTCCTCTCTGTACCATGTGGTGCCTAGATGACTTCAGCACTGCACTGCTCCCTTGGGCAACCACGAGCAAAGGTCCCTGCCAGATTTATGCAGCCCAGCTCCCTATTGCCAGGGCTCCTTGGACTCTGTGACACAAGGGCAGCATGTTATCTCCGCTGTGTCCTTCGCTCCCAGAGACAAAGATAAGGGAGACACACACACCAGACTCCCGCAGAGCAGCAGCCACTCTTAGACAGCATCGCTGTGGGGCTCTGCCTAGGGAAGCCAGAGTATGCAAGTCTGCACCCCAAGAAAGACAAAACCATGTACAAAGCACAGAATGAGTGTGACCACATACCTCGTGCCCCAACCTGGCACAAGCAAAAGCCATGCTGGCAACCTGCTGGCCAAGGACACACATGGGTGTGGGGCATAGTGGTACCTTCTTCCACAACCCCACTGACATGCCCCATCTCCCACTCGTCCCATTCGTCTCTTCTCTCCTTCTGTAAGAGGAGAGAAGAATGAGACGAGTGGGAGTCTAAGTGAGTCACTGGATGCTGCTAGATGGGCATGATGGGAAGAGATGACTTGGAGTCTAGATGGCATTCGCTCAAGCCAGAAATGTTGGAATTCGATTCACTGTCTCGCTGCAGCTCAGCAACCACCAGCCCTAAGCGGACCACCTGTCACGTCAAACCAAGCAAACACCCACCTGCTGAATGCGTCAAAGGCCCCAGATGAGAAGCAGGTCCGACAACAAGTCCATGACTAATGGCATCAGTTCTATCGGAGGAATGCCACTCAACAACACAGAGAGCCGTTCACAGCCACAGCGTTAGACAGAATTCTGAGTGATACTAGGATTGGCATTGCTGCTGGCTATGACAACATATCGCTAGAGTTTCTGAAGCACCTTAGGACTTGTGCTCATCAGTGGCTAGTGCAGTTCTTCATGCGAGTAGTCAACATAGAGTGATTTCAGAAGACCTGGCCAATGTCAAACACCATTTGCTCTACTGCAACCAGGGAAAGAGCCACATAATGTTGCAAGCTATCCAACATCGGGGGAGGGATAGCTCAGTGAAACCCAGGGTTGTGAGTTCAATCCTTGAGGGGGCCATTTAGGGATCTGGGGCAAAAATTGAGGATTGGCCCTGCTTTGAGCAGGAGGTTGGACAAGATGACCTCCTGAGGTCCCTTCGAACCGATTCTCTATGATATCCCTGTTGGTCTGTGCCTTTCAAAGTGCGGGGGCATCTCGTTCTCCAGTGTATCTCCCCAGAAGTGGAGTCAATACTCAGCATCGAGCAAACAGGCTTTCAGAGAGGTAGAAGCACCTGTCATCAAGTGCTAGCTTTGACAACATTAATCAAAGACAGTTTTTAGAAGAACCTGAAGACAGGAGCCATATTTCTGGACGTGACAGCAGCATATATGATATGGTCTGGCACACAGGGCTCCTAGTCAAACTGTTGAGAGCACTCCCAGCATGGATAGTCAATGTCGTTGACCTCCTCCTCCACAACAAACATTTCTGAGTACACATGGGAGAGGGCGTTAGCACGTGAAAAAGACAAACCACTGGTCTACCCCAAGGCTCTGTGCTGCCATTGACACTTTTCAATCTGTACACAAATGACCTTCTTGACCAGTTCTGCAAGTTCACATACACAGACGACATTTGCTCAGGCATCCAAGCATAGTCATTCCCAGTACTCGAAAGCACCCAAAACACTGACTTGACTAAGATGGCTGAATACTGTAATCAGTGGCATTTACAACTATTTGTGACCATGACAGTTTCAAGTGTGTTCCAAATCTTCACAACGCCAGAGCCCTCAAGAACTGAATATCTTTCTCAATGGTCATTACTTGAACTATGAATCTCACCCACGCTACTTAGAGTAACCCTAGAGAGATCTCTCACTTTTTAACCAGCTGAGGAAAACTGCAGCTACAGTGAGGTCACATAATGTTCTAAGCAAATTGGCTGGGACTTCATGGAGAGCAAATGCTCAAACTCCACGCTCATCCAGTCTAGCCCTCTGTTACTCTGCAGCAGAATACTGTGCTCCGGTCTGGCTCCATCCGTCTCATGTCAAGTTAGTAGACACACAGCTACACTCAATCATGTGCATTGTCGCTAGGATGGTTCGACTGACACCAGCACCGTGCTCCCTGTGTTAAGCCACATCATTCCTCCACACGTCCGTTGGGAGGAAGCTACAGTCAGAATGGTTGAGAAGATCCAGGCAAACCTGAGCCTACCACGACACACAGACTTCTTCAACCACCCAAGAACGTGCTTGTTGTGGAGGTGCCTGTTGTGCGCCCATATTTCTCTGCAATGTCAACATGGAGTGAAGAATGGTCTGTAGCTGATGTCAGAAACCAGTCTCATAACTGACCCCACTATGCATGCACCCAACTTTGCTTTGCCATGCCACTCATAAGCCCTTCAAATTTCAAATGGGCCAGGGTCAATGTGCAACCAGCCTTCACAGCTGGGCCACTGAGAAGATCCCACGTGCAGCTGGGGCCAAAGACAGACAGCGCCTCACATCCCTGATGACTGCCCTCTGCCCAGACTGGATGGTGGTCAGAGGGCTCTGCATTTCACTGATGAAGCTGGCACAAACTGGTTTGACAAACTCCGCATTCAATAATAACAAGAACACCAGAGAAACAAAGGCAGGATAAATGGAACTCCAATCGTCCCTCTGGGTTCTGTTTCCATCACTTAATCATAGTCATGTGATGTTTTCATACCGTGATCATGAGGGACCAGGTTCTCACTGCATATGCTGTGCTGTGATCTGGTCAGCTCTCTTTGAGAAGACTTGGTCTGGGCTTGCATGACAGGGCTGGAGCATGGCCAGGACCCTGCAAGACCCTCTACCTCTTGAAAAAAGTGATTCGGGGACTTATATACCATGAATGCTCTACACCAGTGGTTCTCAAACTTATTTCATCAGGCCCCCCATTTTTGTATCTGCACTCATTTACGGCTCCCCACCCCCAAACAAGTACATATACCACTACCCAGCTCTGAAGGCAGAGCAGAGAGCAGCGGCTGCCGGCCAGGCACCCAGCTCTGACGGCAGAGCGGAGAGCAGCGGCTGCCGGCCAGGCACCCAGCTCTGACGGCAGAGCGGAGAGCAGCGGCTGCCGGCCAGGCACCCAGCTCTGACGGCAGAGCGGAGAGCAGCGGCTGCCGGCCAGGCACCCAGCTCTGACGGCAGAGCGGAGAGCAGCGGCTGCCGGCCAGGCACCCAGCTCTGACGGCAGAGCGGAGAGCAGCGGCTGCCGGCCAGGCACCCAGCTCTGACGGCAGAGCGGAGAGCAGCGGCTGCCGGCCAGGCACCCAGCTCTGACGGCAGAGCGGAGAGCAGCGGCTGCCGGCCAGGCACCCAGCTCTGACGGCAGAGCGGAGAGCAGCGGCTGCCGGCCAGGCACCCAGCTCTGACGGCAGAGCGGAGAGCAGCGGCTGCCGGCCAGGCACCCAGCTCTGACGGCAGAGCGGAGAGCAGCGGCTGCCGGCCAGGCACCCAGCTCTGACGGCAGAGCGGAGAGCAGCGGCTGCCGGCCAGGCACCCAGCTCTGACGGCAGAGCGGAGAGCAGCGGCTGCCGGCCAGGCACCCAGCTCTGACGGCAGAGCGGAGAGCAGCGGCTGCCGGCCAGGCACCCAGCTCTGACGGCAGAGCGGAGAGCAGCGGCTGCCGGCCAGGCACCCAGCTCTGACGGCAGAGCGGAGAGCAGCGGCTGCCGGCCAGGCACCCAGCTCTGACGGCAGAGCGGAGAGCAGCGGCTGCCGGCCAGGCACCCAGCTCTGACGGCAGAGCGGAGAGCAGCGGCTGCCGGCCAGGCACCCAGCTCTGACGGCAGAGCGGAGAGCAGCGGCTGCCGGCCAGGCACCCAGCTCTGACGGCAGAGCGGAGAGCAGCGGCTGCCAGCCAGGCACCCAGCTCTGACGGCAGAGCGGAGAGCAGCGGCTGCCGGCCAGGCACCCAGCTCTGACGGCAGAGCGGAGAGCAGCACTGCACCAGCAGCAGCACAGAAGTGAGGGTGGCAATGTGAAAAGTGGTATTTGTCTCTCTCTCTTCTCAGCAGACTTAGCGCCCCACTGCCACCCTTACTTCCACACTGCTGCCACCCCGGGGCTGACAGCTGCCTCCCGGGGAGGGATTGAGGGCAGGGGAAGGAGAGCCCATGCCCAGGCTGCCTCCTAGTGAGGGACTGGGGTGGGGAAGGACCGCCCGAGCCTGGGTTGCCTCCTGGTGAGAGATGGGGTGGGGAGAGAAGAGCCTGAGCCTGGGTGCCAGGACTCCGGCTGTCCCCTTTATCCCTGCCTCCTGGGTGGACACGGTCTTCTGCATGAGTCCCAGCCATCCAGGGCTGACAGCCAGAGCTCTTAAATAAAAAAACAGAACCACACAGCTCATGCCTCCCTTGACACATTCCTGTGCCTCCCTTGTGAGGCCCACCTCCTAGTTTGAGAACTGCTGCTCTAGATCTTTGTTTTACATCTCATCTGAAAGACAGCTCCATCCACCAGTGCAGAGCCCCCCAACAACACAATGCGGCACGGGTTCAATACGGATTTCAATAGCCAACGGAAGTCTTACTGCTTCACTCTGGTAATACAATTCTGCCACCTCAAAAGGGAGGCAGCATTACCTAGGGGTTAGAACAAACAACTGGGGACCTGCGTTCTATACCTAGTGCTGTCACTACATTGCTGTACAACATCAGGCATGTCACTTCACCACTCCCTGCCTCAGTTTCTCCAACAGTTAAATGAGGATGTTACATACCCCAAAGTGGCACTGTGAAATTTGATGTTTGTAAAGTGCTTTGAGAAGGCACTGGAGAAGGGCAAAACACTATACATTCTCCTGTAGTTGCAAACAGAGATAGGACTCTTCATTTCCTGTCCTAAAGTGTGGCGTGGTGCAGCTGTACACTGTAAAACTGCTGTTGGGTTTAACCCCAGAGGTGGCTGCATTTGAATGGAGAGTAACGTGATCCTTGTGTATTGAATGCATAAAGCCCCTTGAGATCCTCTGGGAGGTGCCAAGCTTGTTACTGAAAATCAGCTACTGCCATTGTGCTTGCAGCTGAGGTTACACACCTCTTCTCCACAAAATCCTTAACCGTTCATATTGATCAACCACACACACCTGGATGGCCGGGACGAGTGTGAAATAACCAATCAGGATGATCCCAAGCTCTGTGGCCATGTTCTTCATAATAGACCAGCTCTCATTGCTCAAGCCTAGAAAACAAAACATGCCAGTGATTAGAACAGGGGACTGGTGCTCAGGACTCCTGGGTTCTAGTCTGCCTCTGCGAGTGAACTTAGAAAAGGCTCTGTCCCTCAGATTCCCTACCTGTAAAAGGGGGATAATACTCTGAGATCGTGACAGAAGGCAGCAAAGCCTTATTATTATTACCGGAGACAGGAAGTTTCTGAGATTAGAAAAAATTAATTTCCTTTACTCAGCTACCCAGAGAGACCAACCCTTGTAGTCTAGGGAACACTGGGTCACAGCCAATCCACCAAAATATGGACGAGCCCCTTGTTTTTGTCCATCCCTCTATAAAGGGAGCACAACACTTTAAATAATGTGCAAGGGATCATGCTAAATTCTTCACATGGTTTTTGGCTGGTAACATGCTCAACCGTGAGTCATTCTGACTGCCTGCCAGGAGCCCAACAGCCAGCCTGAACATGTATGGAGCAGCCAGCACAGACTCTTGGACTATCTCAGCATGCAATGCTCCACCTTGAGCTAAGCAGCCTGCATGAGTGGACTGCATGATGAGCTATGCCACCCCCAGGGGGCGTAGCACCATAGTAAAGACATGAACCTGTCCCCCGTGGGGCTGCATGCAGCCTGTAGGCAGCACTTTGGCCATTCGTGCTCTGAGAAGACATGGCACCAAAGGTCCATACTAGGGGATGTTGCAGCCATCCCTGTGCCAGTGATTATTTCACAGCAGGTTATGTAGCATGGAGGAACCATGGCTGTGTTCCAGGCTCCCAGTGACTAGGGGACCCCTTGATGGGCTTACAGGAACTCCTGGGCTTGACAAGCAACAAGCTGAAATGGACATTAGACCCAGAGTGCAGAACACACAGCTCCCACATAACAGCATCTCGGTCCAAGGCTGTTTCACGCCCTCTCGCAGGCCAAGAATTACAATCACTCCCCTTTGGGGCTGGAGCGAATAGGAATTTCCCCCTTGCCAGAGCCAGACGGGTACCTTGTGCAATCCTCAGTTTTACTTCCAGGTCAACGGGTGTGGAGACGACCGATTTGGTGAGAACCAGCACATTCTCCAGGCCAATCACCACCACCAGGTACGGAAAAATCTCCCTAGGAAAACAAAGCCAAGCGTGAGAACCAAGGGAGCAGCCAGGCGCCCTTCAGCTTAGTCCGGGGCAGGGCTGATTACAAGCTCTCATTTGCTACTTCAGCAAGCTGCAGTAAGGGGCCCTCTCGCACCGTGCTATTCTGCGACCAGGCGAGAGGTTGTGCAGTGTCTGGTTCAGACAAGCGGTAACATTTCAGCAATGCTGACTGTGTTACTACAGACTGGCCATCACGTGCCATCCTTACGTTAGATTTAAGCTTGCCAGGGCAGGGACAGTGCCCTTCTGGGTGTCTGTACACGCTAGCACAGGGGGCCCTCGGCCAGGGTCCAAGCTTTGAGCACTGCAGCAAAAGCTAACCATAAACAGCCAGTAAACGAAAACTAGCAAGTTGGGGAGGAGTCAGAGCCAGGCGCCAACACAAACTTGGGGAGAGGATGGAGAAGGGGCAGCCGCCCATGGGTAGCGGGTTCCTCACCGTACAGCTGCTACTACAAAGACTCAGCTCTGCTACAATCGTAGACACTGCGGGGGAACTCCCCCAAAGGATGCCTGATGCCTGGAGCAAGCCTGTGCTGAGAGCGCAGGGGGAAGCCTTGTCTGTGCAGGACACTGCAATGCAGATGGAGGCCGACGGAAGAGGACAGCTGCCTGGCCTTTTGTACAGTAGGGAGGGTCAAAGGAGGGGCGTGCCAGCTGGACAGGCATTGAAGGCCCAGCAGTGGGGTTTCCTAACACTGACCTTCCTGCCGCTAAAACGAAATCCCTTCTGCCTGTCTGAGGTCAGGCTGCGGTGATCAGCAAGTGCTGCTGACTCCTGTGGCCCTGGAGACTGAAGCCCTCTGATCACAGACCAGCTGGAACCTGCGCTGCCCCAACTTGCTCTGCCCTGCCCCTGCACTGGAGGGGTCATGTCATACCTGGGCCTCCTGAGCCCGTCAGCTAGCCCGATGGGGGGATAAGTTTGCAGTGACATGGACACCCAGAGCTCCCCACTCCTTCCCCACAGCGAGTGCTGGCCTTTGGTCACCGGCCAGGTGTGGAACTAGTCACCTGGATTGAAAAGCTCCATGGCCCATGAGCCCATCAGTCCCTTGCAGCCTTTCTAAAGGCCAGTAACATCATGAAACTCCAGTGCCCTGACCCAGCTCCAGCGTGAGCCATTACAATCTGCCTGTCTAGTGAGGAGAGACATCAGCCTCTGGGAAGATTTCCCTCTTCCCCTCCGCGTCAGGGTACCTAAACAGCTACCACCGTGGGCTGGGATCAGATGGGGCAGCGCAAGGAACCAGTGAGACAAGACTGATCACCATGAGTGTTGCTACACAACTGCAGCCTATCCACTCTCAAGTCGCATCCCGGCAGAGGAGAGTTCTGAGGCCTGGCTTGAAGGAGGACAATGAGTTCGTTTTTCCAAAACAACAAGACTTTCCCTGGCCCCTGCTGGGGCTCCCATCACCCCTCCCTCCTACTGCCACTATTCTCTGGGCTGCTCACAGCAGCCGGGCTGGCTCTGTTCAGGGGAAGCAAACAGCTGCTCCAAGCATAGGGCCAGTACCCAGGATTTGCTGAGCATGGCAGGTTCCAGCTACCTCTCTGCCACCACCAGCCAGAGTCATTCACAGACATCGACCTCTCCCGTGGGGGCGCCGAAATCCGTGCCCCAAAGGTGACCACTGCACTACGAGCACTAGGCTTGTGTGGCACGGAAAGAGGTGGGCAGGAGAGGGAGCCAAGACGGAAACTCTTCTCCGTGGCGATGCAGCAGCAGGCAGGATGGCTAAGCGATGGGGCTGGAGGCAAAGCAATCCGGGTGGCTGCCTTTGCTGCTGCCTGTGTTGAGCCCTAAGGACCAAGCGCTGCCCTCGGTTACCCGCAAGCAGCTGCCACTGGCTTCAGCAGGAGCCACACACGTGTAACTGAGGGCAGAACAGCTTTCTCCTGTCGTCATCCTCTCCCCTGCAAGGTCAAACGCTGCGTTTAGGGAACCGACGAGTCTGGCACCGACGGCAGCTCTGCTTTCTCACCTGAACTGATCCATTAAACAAACATGGCAAGATGAAGCCTCACTGGCTCCTTTTCCAAACAAGAGCAAAGCCACAACCCTCTCCCCGGGCTGCCGGCAGCGCTAGCTGCTCTCGCTCAAGCTGCCAGCGAATGGGAGTGGGCAAGTGTGGCAACTGAGCTCCCAAGTAGCAGTGGAGTGATCCAAAGGGCCCCAGCCCACTGGCCAATGCGTTCTGCCAGGGGAGGGGGACGTTGCACTCACACCAGATCAGCTGAGAGAGCCGCAGGGGCATGTCTGTAGCATGAAGGTCACGCTGTGGGAATCACACAGGCACTGGCTAATGCCCTCTCAATGGTTGCATAAGAAAGTGATGCAAGTATTAAATGGGGGGGACGGGGAGGGAGAAGGGTGCAGGGTTCTCCATAACCCGCTATCTATTGTGACATAGCTACCTAGAGAGAGAGAGAGAGAGAGAGGGGCGGGGGGATTGTATAACACATTTCCTCTAGTGCGTTCTCCCCTCCCCCTTTGTCCACACCCTAAATGCAGAACCACAGCCCCCACTGCAAGCTGCACCTCCATTCTGCAGCCAGGCCCCCTTGATTCCTTGACTTTAGCAAAGCTTTTGACATGGTCTTCCACAGTATTCTTGTCAGCAAGTTAAAGAAGTATGGGCTGGATGAATGGACTACAAGGTGGACAGAAAGTTGGCTAGATTGTCGGGCTCAGTGGGTGGTGATCAATGGCTCCATGTCTAGTTGGCAGCCGGCATCAAGTGGAGTGCCCCAAGGGTCGGTCCTGGGGCCAATTTTGTTCAATATCTTCATAAATGATCTGGAGGATGGTGTGGATTGCACCCTCAGCAAGTTTGCAGAGGACACTAAACTGGGAGGAGAGGTAGATACGCTGGAGGGTAGGGATAGGATACAGAGGGCCCTAGACAAATTAGAGGATTGGGCCAAAAGAAATCTGATGAGGTTCAACAAGGACAAGTGCAGAGTCCTGCACTTAGGAAGGAAGAATCCAATGCACCGCTACAGACTAGGGACCGAATGGCTAGGCAGCAGTTCGGCAGAAAAGGACCTGGGGTTACAGTGGACGAGAAGCTGGATATGAGTCAACAGTGTGCCGTTGTTGCCAAGAAGGCCAATGGCATTTTGGGATGTATAAGTAGGGGCATTGCCAGCAGATCGAGGGACGTGATCGTTCCCCTCGATTCGACATTGGTGAGGCCTCATCTGGAGTACTGTGTCCAGTTTGGGCCCCACACTACAAGAAGGATGTGGAAAAATTGGAAAGTGTCCAGTGGAGGGCAACAAAAATGATTAGGGGACTGGAACACATGACTTATAAGGAGAGGCTGAGGGAACTGGGATTGTTTAGTCTGCAGAAGAGAAGAATGAGGGGGGATTTGATAGCTGCTTTCAACTACCTGAAAGGGGGTTCCAAAGAGGATGGCTCTAGACTGTTCTCAGTGGTCACTGATGACAGAACAAGGAGTAATGGTCTCAAGTTGCAGTGAGGGAGGTTTAGGTTGGATATTAAGAAAAACTTTTTCACTAGGAGGGTGGTGAAACACTGGAATGCGTTACCTAGGGAGGTGGTGGAATCTCCTTCCTTAGAAGTTTTTAAGGTCAGGCTTGACAAAGCCCTGCCTGGGATGATTTAATTGGGGATCGGTTCTGCTTTGAGCAGGGGGTTGGACTAGATGACCTCCTGAAGTCCCTTCCAACCCTGATCTCCTATGATTCTGTGGCACCCCAGGCTGGAAACTGCGGGGTAGCTCCCTTTGAAACAGGAAAGTGCAGGTTTTATTGCATTCTTTAGGAAAGCGGAGTAGGCACTCAACTCCTGCGTTATTGAGCTCCCAAGGAATCCCATTCACTCTATGCTGGCCCCACTTTTGCCATTTCTCAGTGTGCTGCCGCATTTTGCATCATCACCAAGTAACTCCGTCACAGAAGCTGCCAAGGGGAAGCAGAAGGTTGTAGCAGTTGAGTAGGGATAGCTGGGACTTCGCCCACCTGGAAAGCCTTGGGAAGCAGTATAGTATGATGGGAGAAACACATCAGCTGGGTGTTTCTGCTAAAAGGATCAGCAGTCAAACAGCAAACACTGGCAATATTTAACAGTTACCATCTTTCAGCATGTCAGAGTCAACAACGAATTGAAATGAACTGGGCACTTCACAGCTCTCAGAGCCTTGTTCCAGGCTGCCTGCAGATTTCCCTGCCTCAGTTCAATTCAGGTCATGCTTTTCTGGTTATCTTCACACCATGAGGGCTAGAACTATCTTTTGTTTAATTAAAGCTCTGATTCTAGAGCAGACACTGTGGCTGGAGGTGGATTCTGGGGCAAATTCCATGTCTGAAGAATCACAAACTATAAGGGAGAGGGAAAAGGGCAGGAAAACAGCTGTGTTATCACCTTCTCTGTTAATGTTTGTAACATGACCAGGGGAAAAGTTAATCTGAATTGTCACAGATCCCTAAAACATCTCCTCAAGCCTGCTATATAGCCTCCTCTGGATGCCCTGGGAGGCTAGAGACGGCTGTCTCTTTAGAAGTCTGCAGTCACACCACCTCGGGCTGTGGTCTTGACAGATCTCACAAGCTAAGCTGGGCCAGTACTGGGACAGGAGACTTCCCAGGAGGACACCGACTGGAAATGCTGCTGGGGATTCAGTAGGGGGCGCTCATTCCTCAGACGCTGGACTAGACAGTTACCCCAGCCTGTTGTTACTGATACTGGTTTCAGATAAGCCCCAGGCCCTCGCCATTCATGGTTTGTCTTAAAGATCTCAGAGCATTATTTTTCTTTCCAACAAACACGTTAGCCCTGGTACCCTGGCCTAATGCAAACTCAAGCGATTCTATTTCGCCTGCCTGCAGTCCCTTTGTCATTTCAGCTGGACATAGTACTCTCTTCACTTTCTGGCCACAACTGCCATGTAGAAACTGCATTTCACTGGGGAAACAAATACACATACCCAGAGATCACTTCTGGGCAACTTCCTGTTGAAAGAGACCACCTCAAGAATCCTCCTGTCCAGCAAGTACGGCTCGGCTCCATCTTTATTAAAAGACCCTGCCATTAACCAACCAAATTTTGTCAGTCTCTGGCACTGGCCACTGTCGGAAGACAGGATACTGGGCTAGATGGACCTTTGGTCTGACTCAGTATGGCCGTTCTTATGTAATCCTAGGATCTACGTACTGCCCTCCAAACAGCATGCTTAATGATGGTACCGTACAAAACCAAAGCGCGAGAGACCTGACATAAGAAAAGGCTCTACTAAAACCCTCCCCTCCAGTAACCTTGCTGCAGAAACAGGTCAAATGAAAGCTTGAGCAAACAGACAGGGCTGACATGGCATCCTAAAGCTGGCCAAACACAAGCTCCGGCACACTGCCAGAGGGTGCAGGTTCCATCGAGGACACCTCGCCACCAGGCCTGGAAAGCTACCCCTCATGATCGGCAGGAAGAGAACCCCAGCAGATGGTAAGGTTGCAAAGGGACACAGGGAGAGAGGTGATCTCTCAGGTAGCTGGCTCTCAACCCTCCCCTGGCCTATCAGCACCACTTCCATCTCACCCAGACCAAGCTACCTGGCTCCCACCACGTCCCCACCTCTGACAGGTGCTGGGAAAGGAGAGACCAGAGTGTCAGCGCTTGATGAAAGGAAGAGAGATCCTACTGCCTTTCAAATACTGAAGGGTCTAAATGCCTCACGATCTCCCCTTGCAGCCCTATGCACATGGGAGACAAGATGCATCCCCGTGGGACCCCTCCCTGTGAGAGCCTTTATAGAGAGAGGGAGCTGCCACCAGATTAACAAAATGGGTTACATGTGTCCCACACAGGAAGACCCCATCCTCCATCCCTCGCAGTCAGGTCTCTGTGGTAAGCCTACCTATGAAACCAGATTGTGGGGGCCAGGGGTAGGCAGGGAGTCAAGAGGTGCCGGCAGCTGCTCCAGCATGAAGAGAGGGTTCGAGAATGGACCACAACGTACCAGGTTGCTCTCATCACGAGCGAAGCAAAAGAAATGAGTTCTAAGTGCAGTGAGGCCTGTGAGCCTTCTTAGCGCTTGTGGGAGGGAATTCCCCAGACTAGAGCTGGCTCCTGAGATAGTTCTGGCTCCTGCGCTCACCAGCCTCCCCCGTTGGCTGGTAGCATCGCTGTCCCAGGGGAACGTAGATAGCAAGGGGGGTGGCTGTGCTGTAGGGAGAGGCAATCTCTCAAGTGGGCTTCGACAGAGATCTTGACCTGGGCGCTGTATTCAGTGGGAAGCCTACGGAGAGCAAGCACCAGGGTGATGCGCTCACAGGGCCCCGTGTTACTTAGCAGGAAGGCTGCTGAGCTTTGTGCCTGGTAGAGCCTTTCCAGAGCATGCAGTTTCCCACCTCGGTACAGCCAAGTGCAGTAACCCAACCTGGAGGTCACCCAATGCATGGATCGCAACACACATGGACACCGCCGCCCAAGGGATGAGTCAATAATCCCCACCAGTAACAGCCCCAAAGCCTCCCTGCTAGTCCCCATCAGCCCTGAGCACCAGGTTCGTCCAACCTCACTGAGCAAAACACAGAGAACCTCGGCCAGGAAAGGCAAAGACACACAATCTCCTGCCCTGGACATCGGTCTGGTTCAGAGCAGGCTTCCTGCCACTGGCATGCCAGCCATGGTGACTGGAACAGGAAGAGGCTGTCTACGTACCAAGCTGCTGATGTTTAGGGAGAAAAGATGGACACAATATTTCATTAATCTGTCAGCAGCCAAGTGTGACAGATGTGCAGCAAAATGTCCCCAGGAGGCCAGGAGCCGTCCAGTCCATCAGTATCCTGGGGAAGGAGGGCCAGGCAATGTGGAAAGTGATCAGGCAATGAAAGTGGGTATGGTTAGAAAATCCTCAATCCTGGACACAAAGGGGTAAGTAGCCGGCATCAGACAGGTTAGCACCCACCCTCCCTTTGTCCCTTCTTTTAGCAGGAGACTCTTATTTCTGGAAACCTACCCTCCGTTGAGAGTAGGCGTCAGGCCAAACAGCGTACACAGACCCACCGACATGAGCAGAGAACTGAGCACCGTCACAACTGCTGCCAGGGCCAAGCCCCATTTCGACTTCACCATGTCAATCTTCCCTGTGAGAGAGAACACGAGGCCCACATCACTGGGGGAAAGCCAGTGCCAACTCCCCCATCATGGGGAGCAGGATCCGCGTGCTCATTCACTTCGAGAGGCAGCGCGCTAGCCAGGGATGGTAGTGGTGGGTTCAAGGCCTCGGGCGCCAGCTGGTGTTGACATAGCAACACAGTACCAGAGAGGCACGCTCCAGCCAAAGGACACAGCAGAAGAGAGCAACGCAGGGGTGGGCCACAGACTCTCATTCCAGCTACAGGATGGTCCAGGGCATGTGTGAAAGGAGCATATGTAACCTCAGATCAGTGGCAGGTCCTGACGGCACAAACACAGACTATTTGTGGGATCTTTCTGGCCGTGGGCTGGTCCCCCAGGAGAAGCGGGGCATGTGCCATCATGTGGGGCATTTAGAACTGAATAGGTCAGAGCCCTGTAGGATATACCACAGGGAACAACCCTGCACTGGCTCAGGGAATGGAACAGCTGAAACTAACAGGGCCTCTTCCCCTCTAAATCCTAGTTCTATGTCCCAGTGGAAATTTAGCTTCACCTGGCTGCGGGAGTGATAGGAGACTCAAGCACTGAAGGTAGGTGCTTTACCCTCCCTACACGTGGGGCAGGGTGTACTGTGCCATCAGGCTCCTGTGCCCCCTCTGCTGTGAAGCCCATGGGTGGGGCACTCGCCCTCCCTGCTCCCCACAAACCTACGTGTGGAGAAGTAGATGTAAGCGAAGAGGATGATGTAGGTGGTGACGAGGGGGATCAGCTCAGCAACACCAATCTCTTCCTTGAAGTGGACGTGAATGATGTGCTCCTCCCGCAGGGTGCAGTTGGGGCTAGGGTGCAGCAGCTTCAGCCGGGAGCGGAGGCTGGTGAGGAACCTGACACGTGAGAAAGGCAGAAGGACGTGACCCTGGTGCTATGACGTACACCTAACACATCCCTCAGAGGAGGGCCCCAGGGCTGCAGCCAGCTGGGAACATGGCTCTATAGATTTATGCAATACTTGGCAACCAAGAGCAAGGTCAGCTCTGCCTGTCTAGGTTTTGCACCTCATTCGTCACCAGGTACCACCAAGTTCCCCTGAAATCTACAGCGTTCCTGCAGAGGATTCAAAGAGGGGAGCTGCAAGACCTCAATAAAGGTGTTTAGAGAAGGGTGTTGGGGTTTACCAAGAACTCTGACTCTGGGGGATGGCGTGTGCTGTCGGTTCAAACACGTTTACTGTTGCCGGTGTTTGGTAAGTAGTGCTGATGAATGATGCTAATAGACAGTCCTGGAGACGGGAGGCTTCTCTCCCCAATGCACAGCATGGTCAGCAGCAGGGCAAACTTCCACCGGCCAGCCTGCCAGGCTGCCTTGAAGGCACCATCCGGAGGAGGGAGAGGAGCATTCATTCTCCAGTCCCATTCAGTCTGTGCCCTCTCTGCTGAGACGGCCAACAAGAGAGCCAGTTAGTGCCAACCAGCATGGCGCTCACTGGGATGTAGAAGCCCATCCACCAGGAGCTGGACTGAAGCCAACTCCCCGGACCAACCAGCTGCCACCAGGAGGGCCACGACTCCACTCACTACAAATATGAGCTGAAAAGAGGACTGTGATTGTGGGCAGGGGCAGCCATCAGCAGAGGAATGCTGGGGTGGCTCCTGGGTGTGCTGGTTTCTTTTTAAAGCGACAGTGCTATGCATCCAGTGGCGGCAGACAGCTTTATATTGACGATGATAATACTCTGTGCTTCTATAGTGCCTTCCCTCTGAGGATCTGACCGTGGTCTGCACGGCTCTATCCAGAACAGCGAAAGGACAAATAAAGAGAACCAACAAGCTTCCCAGGAGACAAAGAAGGGAGCCCAACAGGCAGGTGATCTGACATGGGAGCAGCAGAGCCAAAGCACTTACCTGGAATCATATCGCTGGAGAGCTAGTGTGACAGTGTAGGACACCACCCGTTTCCTGTTGTACAGGTTCACGCCGCTGTACTTCCCCGGGACTCCGAACAAGAGATCTGCAAACACAATGGGAGCCTAACACCATGAGCCTGGACAGAGGTCACTGAGGGACAATGCATGAGTGTTCATCACCAGATGGGAAAGGATGCTGGAGAACCACGGCCCACCTTATTGCAAGGGTTGCCAAGTCCCCACAGAGCAGCAGGGCCTTTGCCTTCCAGGGCTCCCCCAACCCCATGTCCCCACCGCCACACACAGTAAAATGGAACTTCAGTCACCTGCCTTTGGAGAGAGCAACGACTGAGTGAGGTTTTCAGCTGTGGTTTCAAGAAGACATGGTGTTTTGAGGTTTTGCTCAGACTGTTAAGCCCGGCCTCCTCTACTTAATCTCACTAGTACAATGCTGACCCCATGCCATTTCTGTGCACACTTATACATCCACACGCTACATCAGCACATTCTCTGAGAGTGAGTGTTTGTGTGTGTATTCGTTTTCTGCTTGGGAGAAGGTAAGGTCCCCGGAGATGTAGCCCTGTCTTCCTTTGGGGTGGTATAGTGCTGAACACATTCTGGGTACTGAACTGGGAAACTTTGTAATCAATAAGTCTTAAGGCTCCAATGCACCTCTTTAGGCAGAAGGGATTACAGGGGTCCTGACCTCAACTGGATCCCCTTATACAGAAAGAAGTGAACAATCCTCTAACTCGGTGGAACCAGGGAACAGCATGACTTCAGACGTGGCCAGATTCCTTATTCTAATTAATGCAAGAGACTTTCAGTGGCACCAGTAGCCCACTTGAGGACAAACCCCGTGGGTCACTCCAGGCAACGATCAATAAAAGGACAAGAGGGAGCACTATGAACATTCACTCCTCACCTATGGCAATCTACCCCACCTTTGGGCAGCACAATCAGTGCTGTTCTCAGAGCAACCGGAAATAGACAGGGTGGGAGAAAGCAGCATGGTTAGAATAATTCAGATCAAAGGGCATGGGGCGGGTGGGGGGTTGTTGGCTATACACAGATGTTCTCTCTATACCCACAGGCAGCAGGCTGATGGGGTTAGAACACCCACTTTTCACCTCTGGAGGGCTGGGTCAAAATCCAACTTAAAACCCTAGGTGGAATGAGTCCAGTGGCCTCATCCCAGACACTGCGCAAGGTAAAAACCACTGCCCGATTTGGCACTGCTGGCAATCGGCTCACGAGAGACCTGGGACTGGAACAGCAGAGCAGGGATAAGGCACTTCTCCCAGCACCTGTAGCACTCAGCCTCCTACCTTTGAGGGTAGCTGATGTCTGCAGTGTCTTTGGTTCGTGCTGGTGGATGGTTTTGATGATATTAGGGTCGGAGTTAAAGCGCTCTCGGTCATTCTGCCAGAAGTTCCCTGGAGACAGCAGGAGGCAGCCATGTTCAGGTAGCAGGTCTCGCAGCTTCTTTAAGCTGGGCAGGAGGTCTGTCACCTGAAGGCAGACTTCCTCCAAACTTCTGATCCCAGAACTGAAAGACAGGTAGAGACCAGAAGCTTCAGCGTGTTAGGGTATTCACAGGCAGCTCATCTCAGAAAGGCAACACATCCATGCACTCCTGAGCTCTAATTCTCACTCACTACTTGGCTTGTGACCACACAATTTCAAAAGCCTCCACCAATTCTGGGGGCCTCAGTTCTCAGCACCCAATTTAAGACTCTCAGGGCCTCACTGTCAGAAGCGCTGGGCACCTGTAGCTAACTAGCTTTAGCTGGAGTTATGCATCTTCAGCGTTTCTAAAATCAGACCCAAGGACTGGGAACTTTTGAAAACTTGGGCCGTAACCTCTCTGCCTCCTTCTTTCCCCATTTGCTAATGTGGGATGATAATACAAACCTCCCTCAGTATTTCTGGCATGGATTAGTTAGGGGTCACACGGCTCTGAAGTGCGTGAAAGATACAGCAGGAGTAAAACTGCTCAGCACAAGCAACTCAGCAAAATCTTCTCCAAACTCCTCTGCGGTGCACAACGAAGGGAATGCCCCAAGCCAGGTGAACTCGTGGGGCTGCAGCACCACCCTGCAAGTCATATATGGCTTGGATGGGTTGGCATTTCCAAACGGTAGGCACAAGCCTGCAGCCCTTGCTCAGGGACTCTCCTCACATGAGTACAGACTGCAAGATCAGGCCTCCATTTCAGAGCACCTGTCACAGCACTGCAAAGTGATGCTTTCCCAGTGGGTAAAGCTGTGTGAACTCGTGTTAACATTGGGCTTACACTAACATTCACAATAAAGTGATCTTGTTATAAAAGTTCAAGCCTTGCTTTATATGCTTACACAATCCTTAGATACCCACTAACAAATCAGATACGCATCCGACTTGACCCAGCCTGGGCCTACACTAGCACTTGTCCGAGTGTGCAAGGCTCAGTGGCAGACTGGCTGCCAGGGCCAGGGTTGGCTAGCATTGCCCAAAAAGAGAGCAGTACTTCCTTGTGAGTGGGCACAGCCAAGGCAACTGGCAGGATCTACCCTAAAATCCATGTCCAGCCACAGAGCCACCCAGCAAAATCGAGGCTTTCACTTCAGAAAAAACGACATTTCTAGTCCTCCTGGAGGCAAAGACAACCTTCTGCATGGGAACTGACGTAGTGAGGCCTGCCTGAGTCTGCAGAGAGCTTGGAACAGCTCTGGAAGATGTCAGAACTCTGCTCTGTCCCCTCAGTCAGGCAGTGACTCTGAAACCTAATGGTGACAAAGTTCTTGTCAACAGTATTCACTATGACATCCCAGATCAGTTTAGCAGGTATATATGGCTCATGCGCTTCTCCCTAATGCCGGATGCAGTGACAGAGACTGGGACAGGATGCAATGGAATGGCTAGCTGCCCTCAAGGCTGCTGGGATCTGGAATTAGGTGTTCAAACCACTCCAAAAATTTCAGGTCATCCCTGTCCCTGCCAGAAGGGACAACTGCCCAAAGCCTTAACTGTCTCCAGGGCAAAAAATGCAAACTGCCTCCCATATCATTTGGCTGGAAAAAGCCCTGGCTGTCCCGTACCCAGACGCCCAACCCCCCACTGACAGCTTCAACATGCGGATATGCTTTTTCCTATACAGTTTTTTTGCAGCACTTTAACAATTGTGGAGCAGACTAAAATAAAAGGAATTTGACGTCAAAATGAGTCTCAAGCCCCAGGAATATGCCACTGACTGTGTTACTAATTTCAGATTTAATTCAAGAACATCCGGTTTGGAAATTATTTCTCTGCCACAGAAATGGGAGGCTTGTCCCAGAGCTGAGGTCTAGCTGGGCACGGAGCACATGGAGCCTTGTTTCATTTCCATGCAGAGTGGCTACCCATCAAGGACACTGTCACAGTGATCTGAGACACCGTGCACACCAGGAGGAGAGGGCTTATAACTTGCCACTGACGAATGTGCGGCATCACCAGATAGCGATCCACACATATGTGATAAAAGAGCAGCTGAACTGAAGACAAACACTGTGTAGCAAGGACTTAGCCCAAAGTTGTGACTAGAAGGGTATCGAAAGCTCTTTCTGAACACAGCACAGGCAGCTTCTCTGGCACATAAGAATATAAGAACATAAGAACGGCCATACTGGGTCAGATCCAAGATCCATCTAGTCCAGTATCCTGTCTTCTGATAGTGGCCAATGCCAGGTGCCCCAGAGAGAATGAAAGAACAGGTATCAAGATCATCAAGTGATCCACTTCCTGTCGCCCACTCCCAGCTTCCAGCAAACAGAGGCTAGGGACACCATCCCTGCCCATCCCAGCTAATAGCCATTGATGGACCTATCCTCCATGAATTTATCTAGTTCTTTTTCGAACCCTGTTATAGTCTTGGCCTTCACAACATCCTCTGGCAAGGAGTTCCACAGGTTGACTGTGCGTTGTGTGAAGAAATACTTCCTTTTCTTTGTTTTAAATCTGCTGCCTATTAATTTCATTTGGTGGTCCCTAGTTCGTATGTTATGAGAAGGAGTAAATAACACTCCTTATTTACTTTCTCCATATCAGTCATGATTTTATAGACCTCTATCATATCCCCCCTTAGTCGTCTCTTTTCCAAGCTGAAAAGTCCCTGTCTCATTAACCTTTCCTCATATGGAAGCTGTTCCAGATCCCTAATCATTTTTGTGGCCCTTTTCTGTACCTTTTCCAATTCCAATATATCTTTTTTGAGATGGGGTGATCACATCTGCACACAATATTCAAGATGTGGGTGTACCATGGATTTATATAGAAGCAATATGGTATTTTCTGTCTAATTATCTATCCCTTTCTTAATGATTCCCAACATTCTGTTTGCTTTTTTGCTTCACATTAAGTGGATGTTTTCAGAGAACTATCCACAATGACTCCAAGATCTCTTTCTTGAGTGGTAACTGCTAATTTAGACCTCATCATTTTATATGTAGAGTTGGGATTATGTTTTCCAATGTGCATTACTTTGCATTTATCAACATTGAATTTCATCTGCCATTTTGTTGCCCAGTTACTCAGTTTTGTGAGATTCCTTTGTAACTCTTCGCAATCTGCTTTGAAATTAACTATCTTGAGTAGTTTTGTATCATCTGCAAATTTTGCCACCTCGCTGTTTATCCCTTTTTCCAGATCACTTATGAATATGTTGAACAGCCCTGGTCCCAGCACAGACTTCTGGGGGACACCACTATTTGCCTCTCTGTATTCTGAAAACTGACCATTTATTCCTATCATTTGTTTTCTGTCAATTAACCAGTTACTGATCCTTGAGAGGACCTTCCCTCCTATCCCACAACTGCTTGCTTTGCCTAAAAGCCTTTGGTGAAGGATCTTGTCAAAGGCTTTCTGAACATCCAAGTACACTATATCCACTGGATCACTCATGTCCACGTGTTTGCTGACTCCCCTCAAAGAATTCCAATACATTGGTGAGGCGTGATTTCCCTTTACAAAAACCATGTTGACTCTTCCCCAACAAATCATGTTCATTTATGTGTCTGATAATTCTGTTCTTCACTATAGTTTCAACCAGTTTGCCTGGTACTGAAGTCAGGCTTACCGGCCTGTAATTGCCGGGATCACCTCTGGAGCCTTTTTAAAAAATTGGCATCATGTTAGCTACCCTCCAGTCATCTGGTACAGAGGCTGATGTAAATGATAGGTTACATACCACAGTTAGTAGTTCTGCAATTTCACATTTGAGTTCCTTCAGAACTCTTGGGTAAGTACCATCTGATTCTGCAATGGCCTTATCGTCCTTGAGAGCTCCTTTAGCATCTCGATCATCTAGTGGCCCCACTGGTTGTTCAGCAGGCTTCCTGCTTCTGATGTACTTAAAATTTTTTTTGCTATTACTTTTGGAGTAATATGAGCTTATCTACACCGGGGTGTGGAAAGGATGTGACACCATTTGCCACAAAGCCCACCTAGTTTCTTGCTTTCCTTATTTCCAGGAGTCTAAGGATTTCAATCTTGATGGCTAGACCTAGAGAACACTAGGTCAGAAGGGGGGTCAGTGTGACACTGGCAGGCCCAGTTCCGTATCCCTGCTCTCTAGAGTCTCTAATCCAGGGGTAGGCAACCTAGGGCACGCGTGCCAAAGGCGGCACGCGAGCTGAGTTTCAGTGGCACACACACTGCCCGGGTCCTGGCCACCGGTCTGGGGGGCTCTGCATTTTAATTTAACTTTAAATGAAGCTTCTTAAACGTTTTAAAAACCTTATTTACTTTACATGCAACAATAGTTTAGTTATATATTATAGACTTATAGAAAGAGACCTTCTAAAAACGTTAAAAATGTATTACTGGCACACAAAACCTTAAATTAGATTGAATAAATGAAGACTTGGCACACCGCTTCTGAAAGGTTGCCGACCCCTGCTCTAATCAATGGGAGTTTACCTGTCTCTCAGGGCGTGGTTTCTGATCTCCTCCACTAGCTGGAAGACGCGGGAGAGCGGTGAGCGGAACACGTCCACAGCGAGGAAGTTCTTGTGCCATGGCGAGACAGTAGCTTTCACCAAGATCTGCTGGACGTAGGCCACAGGAGCGCCCAGGTACTGGGGGAAAATGGGGGTAGAGAGAAAGGTGACCTTCTGGAGACAGTGAGTTGGCAAGCCTGCAGAGTGAGCATGGATCTCTCCTGCAAATCGTACAGCATCAACTCCTAACCCTTCCTTCTTGCAGTCCCCTCTCTTGTGATGGATGGGTGCCCCCTCCCCCCCACATGCCCCCTTGTGCCACACCCAACCATGGCCTGTTTTCCTCCTCTGATTTTCTGGTTTCTTTCTAGCTTCATAGTTTTTTTTCCCTCGTGTTTCCCCTCATTTGGTAGCTCTCCCATTCCTTCCCAGGTGGCTGCATGCTGCTTTGGAGTAGGTGTGGCCTCTGGTGGCCACACCCTTCATGCTCTAGCAGCTGACCTGAGTGCCATGGCTGAAGAGAAGCTTTCCTCAGCCAGCTGCAGCCTGAGCCTTCAGCCCTGCACACCCGAGCTGCTTCTGGGGCTGGCTGTACTGGAGCGACTGCAGGAGCCTGGAGGAAGGCAAGTGTCTTCAGCCACAGTCAGAAGAGCCCGGGGAGACCTTGATTTACCAAAAATGTTCATGCCTTGGAAGCCTCTGCTGAAGAGAGGCCTCAGAGTGTAAAAGCAGGGGGCTTGCAGGTCAGGCTTGAGGTGCCCTGACAGAGCTGTGATGCACCAAGAACTAGGATACCCGGGGATCCCGCAGATCAGGAAGGAAGGGCATTGACAGAACTATGCTGAGCAGGGGGGGAGGTTTTGAACTGTCCCCAGCCTACAGGAGAAGGGCTGCGGATACAGGCTGCTCATGCCAAAGAAAAGTCAAACTCTTATCCGGTACATTCGGACACAAGCAGCATTGATTTGCATGATCCTCCCCAATACAAGAAACCTTTGGCTTCTACCCACGTCAGTGTTAACCCTTTGTTCATGCCTCTACTGCCAGAGCACAATGGGCTCAATACGCTGGGACAGTCACCCAGCTCGGAGTGTGGCTGCTTAACCTCAAATGGAAAACACTTGGTTTTGCCCTTAAGAAGCAGGCATAAATGTTGGAGATGAGACCCGAACTGGCAGCAAATGGCTCCTAGTTACCGCGGACACTTCAGGCAGCTAGCCAAGCCAAAGGAGCGAACACACACGACGTACTGAAGAGCTCAAGGCACAGGGATCCACAGCCTTTCATCTCCAGGCCAGCAGTCTGATCCCAGCTCAGCTTGGCAGTGATGGACCAGTCATTCTGTTCTGATGGCTGGTCAGTGGAGTAGGAGTTGCAAGCTAGTTGGTAGGTCAGAGACCAAATCTCCACAGACAGGGGTACAGCAGTAAGTGACCCCCGGATTGGTAGCATCTCTATGGATGATAGCAGCAATATGGACTTGCTGAGCTCTATTCTCACCCTTATGGGGGGGGAGTGTCCCATGGCAGGGTTGAGCCATGCCAGCAGAGTGGTGACGGGGAGCTTGCCCTGTTGCTGCCCGTGTTGTCCCTGTTGGAGGGGAAGAACTGAGACCTTTTGTCTCCTGGGCTGTCAGTCCAGCCCAGGGGGCATGGATCAACGTTCATGTCATGCTCCCTGTCAGTCCCCGGCCCAGGCTGGGGAAGCGAAGGATGCAACCAGTGGACCAAATTCGGTGCTGAATCCTGGTCATGTGCCACCCATGGCACGTTGCACACAGGCTAAGAAGAATCCAGCATCTACCACTAGCACTAAATTGACTTAAAACAACTGAATAACAATTGTGAAAAAATGCAGCAAACAAAATGCAATACTTGACTCAGGATACAGTTCTCTGTCTCCCCTTGGACAGCAGGCTCCTGCTGAACAGCATTTGAAAGCTTTTACCCACCCACTCTGAAGGCCCAGAATTGGGTCTCCTGACAGCATTCAAGTCTGACGACAGGAGCACATTAGCTCGAATTTAACAGCCAGGCGAGGTGCAGAAATTACAAGGCACTTCTTCAGTTCACTACATTAAGGTGCAAATAACACCAGAGTGAACTCCCCCCTGCTCTCTCTCTTGGGTGCACACACACACACACACACACACACTAGTCAGCAGGGGGCAGCACACACACACACACGCAAAAGACCTACCCAATCAGGTCGCTCACTAGGATCTCCTTGCTGGTGGCCTGGCTCTGAAGAAGGTGGCGAGTAATCCTTCACGGGGGTGCTGTACTCCACAGGGCCTGTTCCAGGTAAGGGGAGTTTAAGCAGCGGGTAGCTAAGATTAAGACACAAGCAGGAAGAATTATACATTTAAACAACCCCATGTTTTACTGCATGTCACATGCTGAAATGCGCTGGGCCCATCAGCCAACCTTGCAAGGACTGGGAGCTGTATGGGGAACTTTTTCCAGGTTACCAGTCTGAATCTGACCCAGCACAGTAATATCCCAAAGCTGACACCCTCTGTTGGCTCTCTCTCTGTGTCTACATGGGGATAACAAATATGCAGCTGGCTCACAGGTCTTGAGCTCTGCGGCTGAAAATTACTGTGTAGACACTCGGGCAGGGTCCCAGAGGTTGGGCTCCAGCCCAAGCCTGAATAGCCATTTTTAGTCCTGCAAGCCTGACGCAGCTGACCTGGGCCGGCCATGCCGTGGGGCTTTTATCCCCATGTAGACATACCCTCCGAGTTGGTGGCTTCAGTAGAGTTCCTGTCAGACGGATTTATGCATCACAGCCAGCCCTTTAGTTGGCAGCCTTGGGGAGAACTCAAAGAATGAACGGGCCATGCAGTTCAACCACCCTCTGAGCCACCACGCCATCTCCCCCCGGGCGGGTGGGACAGCTAGAACATAGTGACAGGTTTCAGAGTAGCAGCCGTGTTAGTCTGTATTCGCAAAAAGAAAAGGAGTACTTGTGGCACCTTAGAGGCTAACAAATTTATTTCCGCATAAGATTTTGTGAGCTACAGCTCACTTCATCGGATGCATCTGATGAAGTGAGCTGTAGTTCACGAAAGCTTATGCTCAAATAAATTTGTTAGCCTCCAAGGTGCCACAAGTACTCCTTTTCTTTTTTCTAGAACATAGTGAGGATGTGGAGCTAGTGGAAGCAGATTTGTGTTTTTCCTTGAGGGAGCGGTTACAGTCACGTGTGCTGTAGTTTTGCAGTTTGGGAGAGGACCGTTGAGCAGCTCAGCATAGAGACAGCAGAAAAACTAAATTGCTTTTAAAGTCCTGAAAGTTAGCAGTGTCAGAGACAGATTAGGGTGCTCAGGCAGCCGGCTCTGGCTGGCTACTCCACAGTCTGTGAACTCTGAAAGCAGACACCTCTCACAGAGTTAGGCTCCACCAAACACACTCTGCATGGGCCACATTCCTGAATAACCAAGAGATGGTAACTACTTTTGATCACTCCTGATCCAAGCTGGATTCGAAAGGTCCCAGGTCTTTCCAAATCCTTGACATCCAGCACCACCCCTATAATTTTCCAGGACTGGCACTCAAAGGCCTGTCTCCAGTGTGGTTTGAACCATTTCTGACACTTGCCACAAATTTCACTGGCCTTGAAGGCACTGTTAATGGTGGGTTCTGAGACACCAGACCATAAAGTCATGTCATTCTTATTACCTTCTTGCCCCCTTGCAGCTGCAATTTCAGTGCGATTGTAGCAGCTGGTAACCTATTAACCGTTCATATTAGAGATTAATGCTTTATAACACTTGAAAGCTGAGAGGCCCAGCTTTCAGACAGTAGAGAGCATTTTCTTTTTTAGCTCTAGACATCCTTTTGGTTCTAAAATCATGTTAGACTTGAACTGGGGGGAAACAATTCAGCCAATGCCATTCAGCCAACCCACCAATGCTAGAACTATTAAAACAGGATTCCTGGTTTTCCAGCAGCATACAGCGTAGCTCTGTAGCCTTGTTGGTTCACAATATATCAGATCTGGAATTTGTCACTGGTCCTTCAACCTCGCAAAGCTTTTTATGGCCGTGATCCCAAGCAAACTATAAAGGTCCTGGACCAATGCCATTTTCAATACCTGAAACGATTAGTGACCCCGTAATAAATGCACTACTCACTTGGTTTATCCGTGGATCTGTTAAAGAGTCTGGCAACACAGGAGGTTTCTAAGGCTTAAAGTTTCAGAGGGCAGGGTGAAGACAAGCAACAGATAGAAGATGAGGTTTGAAAAAAGCCAGCAAATCAGGAGAGGACAAAGAGTGATGTGACTGGTTAAAGAGGGTCACTTTTCTGTTTTAATATTCCATACATTTTCAGTCACTTGACAAAACCCACTGGCCAGGCCATGAAAAGATTTGACCCAGACGATGGCAAGTGGATCGGGGAGGAAGATGACAGTGCATCGGGATGAGAACCCCCAGTACAGACCACAATCTTGGAGGCACAGTTGCAGCAACTATTTTTTTCTGGGCTGTGATTACCTGCTTTTGTCCTTTTTCTACATAATTCAGTGGTCCCCAAACTTTTTACCTCGTGCCTCCCTTACCCCTGTTCCCTCCCCTGCCGCCCCACAGAGCCGGGGTCGGGAGCAGGACTGTGACTCCAGGAGGCGGGGAAAAGCACGGGGTAAGGGGGCTGAGGCAGTGGCCACAGCTAGAGGTGGGGTGGAGCTGGAAGTGGAGCCCAGGGCATGGGCTGCCAGCCGGGACCCCGGGCACAGGGCTGGCAGCTGAGCTGGGTGGCACTCCCTCCCCACCCCCTATGGGGGCTGGCCTGGGCCCCAGCCATGCCCCCTCCCCAAATGTTCCTCCGCACCCCCGCGGCCCACAGTTTGGGGACCTCTGACATAACGTCTAATAACTTGAACATTAAACCACCTGCACAGCACACGAGATCTGGTGAGATGACAGCCCAAGGGGTATGGTTTCATTTCACAGAGTAAACTGGTTGGCTCTGAAATGGGTGTGACATTGCACCCCATAATGCTTTATGGAAATATGCTTATGAAAGTAAATATGACATAACTGGAATATGTTTTATGCTAGATATGCCATGTAACGTATCTCTGCAAAGGTTATGATCTACTGGATATATTCATCCTATTTGTATGCATGTATCATTTTTGTATTCGAAGTTATGAATATTGCCTAGGTACTTGTTTAATTTTAAGCAGCCTCAGTGAAGCAGTTGGTCAGCTTCCTGAGAAAGGACTATTCTCAGTAATCACAGGTTTCAAAGTAACAGCCGTGTTAGTCTGTATTTGCAAAAAGAAAAGGAGTACTTGTGGCACCTTAGAGACTAACCAATTTATTTGAGCATAAGCTTTCGTGAGCTACAGCTCACTTCAGCTGTAGCTCATGAAAGCTTATGCTCAAATAAATTGGTTAGTCTCTAAGGTGCCACAAGTACTCCTTTTCTATTCTCAGTAAGTGCCCAATCAAGAAACACTTAAATTAACAATTAACTTGGAGACGCCAATCCACATCTGAGCTTTCCCAGGAATGTGGCCTGGCTGGTAAGGAACTCAGTCATGCATGGACATGTGACTTGCCCATGTGACTCCAAAACTCCATCTTGGAGCTGAATTCTGGATAGGAGGGAGGAGGGGGTCTCCACCCACAAGAGAAAGTCTATACAAACCCCTGGGAAACCCCTCCATTTTGTCTTCAGCTGGCTCAAGAGATAGCCTCTCCACCCCCAAAGAATACCTGAAAGAAACTGGAACAAAGGACAGTAACCACAGGGGTGTCAGTGATTGCTGGACCAAGACTAGAAGGAGGTTAGTCTGTAAAAGAGGCTTATTGGAACATTTCTGAGGGTGAGATTTCATCTGTAATCACTTTCTTACTGTATTAGGTTTAGACTTGCATGTTTTATTTTATTTTGCTTGCTAATTCCCTTTGTTCTGTCTGTTACTACTTGGAACCACTTAAATCCTACTTTTTGTATTTAATAAAATCATTTTTTACTTATTAATTAACCCAGAGTATGTAACCTGGGGGTGGGGGGGACAGCTGTGCATATCTCTCTCTCAGTGTTACAGAGGGCGAACAATTTATGAATTTATCCTGTATATGCTTTATACAGGGTAAAACGGATTTATTTGGGGTTTGGACCCCACTGGGAGCTGGGCATCTGAGTGTTGGAGACAGGAACACTTCTTAAGCTGTTTTCAGTTAAGCCTGCAGCTTTTAGGGGATGCGGTTCAGACCTGCATCTGTGTTTGCAGCAGGCAAGCGTGTCTGGCTCAAACAAGGCAGTAGCCCACCTACAGGGGCACCTCCCCACGTAGCCACCTGGGAAGTTTAAAAGCCAGATATATGTTCATTCATATATCTTAGCTCATTTAAAATTAGGTGCACTGAACGCAGAAAGCGAGTGTGTTAATGAGAAGGACATTGCTTATGACTGATGAACAGCTGTTCAGCAGTGCACACTTTGAAGCCCATCTCATCCCTTCCCTGGTTAAAACTCTACTGCCCAGGACTGTGATCTTAACAGATAAAGCTACGCAAGGTCCAGGCCGGCCAGTGCTTGGATAGGAGATACAAGTGCCGCAGGAAATGATGATGGTGATTCACGGGGTGACTTTCCTAAAGAGTCCATAGCACTGTGCCCTGACTCAGGGTGTTTACCCCTGCTGTCTCGGACAAATGCCTGGTTAGGGCATTGATTCCATAGATAAATCATACCCCGCTGCTGCTTCCGCTGGTCAGAAGGTTCTTCCTCACTTCCTGTCCTACAGCACTGTGGGCAGTTCCCTAGACAGTGAGAGAAGTTCCTGCATTCCAAGTTGTGGGGTGAATCCTGTACAGTGTGTAAAACACTTTGGGAGCCTTGGCCATGAGAAGTAGCGCTATCATTATAAATATACAAATAAGGACATGTACAGTCCACACAGGCTGATTGGTTTTATCCTCTCCCCTTCAGTACCGCAAGATGCAGCTCCTCCTCCACCCCCTGCACGTGACCCCCATCTCCCAGAATCCTTTGAGCTACTGCTTTTAGTCCTTCAAGAGATTCCTAGTGGAGCTCTTGATTGTGGCATATGTGGAGAGGGTGCTTCACTCTCCCTGCTCCCTTAGGACCTGTTTGGAAGGAGACCTTCTCCTTCCCTCATTGCTGGGGAGGGGCAGGCTCCGCTCTCAGTGGCCAGAGGAGAGCACTAGTGTTGTTCAGTGCCTCCCCGCTACTGGATGTTTTGCTTCTTTGTATTCTGGGAGAGCACCGGTGTGACAGGTATTCCAGTCACTTTGCATATGGTGTGGGAACAGCATGGACAGTGCTGACCAGAAACACCCAGCAGTGGAATGACCGCCAACAGGGACCAGTTTATGACCTACGGAAACCCACTGGGGGCTATGCCACAGACTTTGAGATCTACCAACTGAGGCGATGAATGAAATTCTGCACTATAAGCCATATGGCAGCCAAGATAACAATGTTAAAGGAACATTATGGCTGCCAAGTAACTGCTCAGAAGTTAGGAAATGACCTAACAAATGTTGCCGTTGCAACCTAAGTCAACTCCCTGGTGCACATACATCATCATAAAAAGAAAAGGAGTACTTGTGGCACCTTAGAGACTAACCAATTTATTTGAGCATGAGCTTTTGTGAGCTACAGCTCACTTCACCGGACTGAATGCATCCGATGAAGTGAGCTGTAGCTCACAAAAGCTTATGCTCAAATAAATTTGTTAGTCTCTAAGGTGCCACAAGTCTTCCTTTTCTTTTTGCGAATACAGACTAACACGGCTGTTACTCTGAAACCATACATCATCATACTGGCTTCAAATGATCGAGGGAAGTAAGGCTGTATGCTCAACTTAATAGCATTCCTCTGCGCTCTCTGCTCCTTGGGAATGTAAGGTGATAACTTCTGAACATGTGACCAGTCTGTAGGTCTAAGAGCTGGCTGATGGCTGCCCTTAACACCTTCTGGCATAACTACCTCCTGCATCTCCGTTCTGCCCAGAATCCCAAGGGAGTTTAACATGCTGACATATGAAGGATTTCTCTCTCCTTGGCCTTACACTGTTCAGGGAGGTGGTGTGACTGCATCCATGTACCAGCGTGGCAGCGTCAGCGGGAGACAAATTTAGCTCTGGATGAATGCAAAACTACCCCAAAACAAGTTGACATCAGTCAACATAATTTTGCAGCGTAGCCCAAACCACAAAGAAAAGAACTCATTTAACAAATTGCCAATTATACAAACTGACCTATTTACATCTCTTCCTGAACTTGCGGGGGCCAGGAGGGTGGCACATAGGGAGCTTATGGGGATGGGGCGGGGGAAGGGTGCAATGAGCCCCTGATGTGTGCTGTGAGCTTGGCCCTCAAAAGCTACAAAGTGTGTGTCCTTCTAGACACAGGTAGGCCAAGACAGGAGTAGTCACAAGGGAAACAGGGGCACAGAGAGCCCCTGGCATAGGGCGGGGAAGGGGGGGCACAGAGCCCCTGGCATAGGGCAGAGAAGGGGAAGGGGGGGCACACAGAGCCCCTGGAATGGGGAGGAAAATAGGGGACCCCAGAATGTAGGACACAGAGTCCTTATCATGAGGGAGCGCATGTGGGGGATAGGGGTTGTGAGACCTTGAACTAGAGGGGGATGGGAGGGTGGCACACAGGGAGATTTTTGGGGGAATGGAGGGATGCAAAGAGCTGCATTGTGTGCAGTGAGCTCAGCCTACAGTAGCTATGAACTATGTGACCCTCTAGTTATTTTTTCCTATAGGACCCCTGCCTCATTCACTGAATGCACAGTTATTCAACTTCTTTTTATCCCCCTCATTCAGTGTGTAACCCTAGCCTTTATTTAACACTCAGCAGAGATCTCAACCACTTGAGCTAACAAAGTAACTGGCAGCAGTAGTGGGTTGTTACCCTCTAAGGGAACCAGCCCCTAGAAGGTGGTAATACACACAATGACACACTCATTATGTCACCTTGGTCAAGTCACTTAGTTTCTCTCGGTCTTATTTTCCCCAGCTGTAGAAAAGGGAGCCTGGTACACAAAATCGTGGGGAACATCTACTGCTGTCTCGAGGTACATTAGCACAATGATTGTAACCTGCCACAGTTGAGTATGCCCCTTTCAGGAGTTTGATTTGTCTTGTGTACTCCCAAGTTTCACCTCACTTAAAAACTACTTGCTTACAAAACCAGCACACTATTACTGAAAAATTGCTGACTTTCCCATTTTTACCATATAATTATAAAATCAATCAACTGGAATATAAATATTGTGCTTACATTTCAGTGTATAGTATACAGAGCAGTATAAACAAGTAATTGTCTGTATGAAATTTTAGTTTGTGCTGACTTTGCTAATGATTTTTATGTAGCCTGTTGTAAAACTAGGCAAATATCTAGATGAGTTGATGTACCCCCTGGAAGATCTCTGCATACCTCTGTACATGTTCCCCTGGTTGAGAACCACTGCACTAACACAAAGGGTGCACGGGGAGGGTGGAGTTAACTCAACAGAGCTCTGAAGAAGAGGGGCTAAGGATCAATATTATTACAAGACATACCAAAGAAAGAAAGGGGCTGGGCTTGCTGTAGACAGCTGAGACATTGCTTCCACCTGCAGAAGATGCCTAGAACAGGACAGGACACCTGAATTTAGTTTTAATTAAAAATTATACAGCCAATAGGGAAGTGTGAGGGTTTTTATGGCAGTGGTGCGGGAGCTCGTGATAGGATTTGAACACTCCTCCTAAGTCAACAGGACGCTAGAGAAGGGGAGCTAGGCTAAAAGTGTGTCACCCAAGGGAGAGGCAAGCGTGCACATGGCTTGCCACACCTATCATTTCAGCTTCATGCGCACCCTCTGGCAAAATTAACACAGCCCAAGGAAGTGTTGCTAAGGAACAGGTATCTCCCAGATCAGATCCACCTTAGCAGTGCAAGACGCAGGCTCCAGAGCCAATCCCCAGCTCTTGGTTGTTTTATAACACCGTTCTGAAGTGATAGCTGCATTTTGATCATACACGGAAAAAGGACTTTGTAGGCTAATAAATAAGGATACACTTTTACCAGGAAGGTGACCAATTCAGACGTGCTTCTAGGTGGTGGGAAAAGGCAGGTACTAATGCCAGCCCAACAGAGTAGGCGGATAGACCCTGCACTAGATTGCAAATCAGATGAATTGTATTTCAACTGCCTTCAGCCATGGCTAGTGCCTCTGTTACCCCAGAATCTGACATTCCTGCATACACCCAAGAATTTGACAATTCTGCAGCCAACAATTTTGTATGTTCAGCCACTGCTAGCTGAAAACCAAACATCACATAGCTAGGAAAATCTTAGGCCTTTGTGAAGCAAGGTCAGACGACTTCAGGCTTGCAGTTTCTTAATTGGAAGGGGAAGATAGGACAGAAAGTTAACAAGTATGAAAGAGAGTGAGTTGATAGGGGCATCTGAAACCAAGGTCACTAATACATTATTGGTATACCCTAGAAATGTTTTTATAAATAAGTAGTTTATAAATAAGTTTTTATAATAAGTAGTTTTATTGAAATTAGGAAAATGAGTGACCCATTAGGAGTCACAACAGGTTATGTTTTGTTTAAAGTTAGCTATATAAAATTAGGCGAAAGAATGTGCTTTGGAACAATGTGATTGGGCAAGGATCCGGCCTCTAAGCTCTCCAGCAGTCAGACAGGAGGCAGGGCCCCACTCAAACCTGGCTGCTGATTCCTTAAAACCATTTCTTGACCTTAGGTAAATGTAAGTGTTTTAAAATTCTGTAACCCTACTGTGACGGCATGTTTGTGTGTGTGCTTGAAATCTAATGAAAACATAATTTTAGGTGAAAGCCGTCTGCTTTGTATCAATTATTTATCAGACAGAAGCACTGTGTTCCCACTGATTAATTCTTGACACGGCCCAAAGAGAAACAATGAAGGCAGTGGTTCTCAACCAGGGGCACATATACATCTGGGGGGTATGCAGAGGTTTTCCAGGGGGTACATCAACTCATCGAGAGATTTGCCTAGTTTTTCAACAGGCTACATAATAAGCACTAGCAAAGTCAGCACAAATTAAGATTTCATACAATGACTTGTATATACTGCTCTACATAGAACACACTGAAAGTAAGTATATTTATATTGCAATTGATTTTTTTTATAATTATATGGTAAAAATGAGACAGTCAGCAACCTTTCAGTAATAGTGTGCTGGGACTCTTGTATCTTTATGTCTGATTTTGTAAGCAAATAGTTTAAGTGAGGTAAAACTTGGGGGTACGCAAGACAAATCAGACTCCTGAAAAGGGTACTGTAATCTGGAAAGGTTGAAAGCCACTGAGTTAAGTTACCATTGCTTTGAGTTCTGAGAAACCTCGCTAACACCCAAGCAGAAGTCACCAATAGCAACCGTGGAGAACGTAAAGGTCTTTAGCGTATAGGATTGTAAGAGTAGTTGTCATGTTGGAGCAGTTCAAAAAACAAGCCAAGAATTTCTTTGGGGATGGGGGGGGGAGAATTTTATTTTTCAGTCTTTTCTCGCTCCATGGTTGAGCTGATTTTACTCAAACTTACACACACACACAATCACCTTGACAGAGACCGAGCATGGAAAATTTCAGCATGAAAAAGTAAAGGTTTTAAACAACTATGAGCAACCGGGCAAAAAAAAAAAAAACAAAAGGGGGAGGGGGGGTTAGAAGTGAAATAGTTCTGGATTCTTAACAAGAGAAGGAGCTACGGTCTTTGCTCTCCTATAACACTTTGCCCTGTCACAGCATACAGGAGATGATCTCAAAGCACTTTACATATATCATGAATGAAGCTTCACGCTAGTCATATCAGGGTGCGTAAAAGTGAGGTACCGAGAAATTAAGGACAACATCTTTAAGATTAGCTACTACTTGTGTATCTCAATTGCTAGAGGCCTACTCTGACACAGTGTGCCTGATTTCCACAGGTAATACACACCTACCACTCAAACTGAAGTAAGACCATAGGAGCTGCCATACCAGGTCAGACCATGGTCCATCTTGCCCAGTAGCCTGTCTACAACAGTGGCCAGTACCAGAGCTTCAGGTGGAGGGTACAGAACAGAGCAATTATGGAGCGATCCACCCGCCTTCCACTCCCGGCTTCTGGTAGTCACAAGTTTAAGGTCACTTCAAGCATGGGGTGCTGTCCCTGACCATCATGAACTTATCCCATTCTTTTTTTAACCCAGTTATAGTTTTGGCCATCACAACATCCCATGACAATGAGTTCCAGAGGTTGTGCGTTGTGTGAAAAAGTACTTCCTCTTGTTTGAATTAAACCTGCTGCCTATTAATTTCATCGTGTGACTCCTGGTTTTTGTATTGTGGGAAAGTGTAAAATAACACTTTTCTATTCACTTTCTCCACACTAATGATTTAATAGATCTCTATCACATCCCCTCTTAGTTGTCTCTTTTCTAAGCTGAACTTCTCTGAATATTTTACTCTCTCCTGGATCAGAAACTGTTTGATACCCATATCCTAGAATCATAGGACTGGAAGGGACCTTGTGAGGTCATCTAGTCCAGTCCCATGCACTCAAGGCAGGACTAAGTATTATCTTCTAGACCATTCCTGAGAGGTGTTTGTCTAATATTGTTAAAATCTTCAATGACAGAGATCCCACAACCTCCCCAGGAAATTTATTCCAGTGCTTAACTACCCTGACAGTTAGGAAGTTTTTCCTAGTATCCAACCTAAACCACCCTTGCTGCAATTTAAGCCTATTTCTTCTTGTCCTATCCTCAGTTAACAAGGACAATTTTTCTTCCTCCACCTTGTAACAACACTTTATGTACTTGAAAACTATCATCATGTTCCCCCTTAGTCCTCTCTTCTCCAGACTTAACAAACCCAGTTTTTTCAATCATCCCTCACAGGTCATGTTTTCTAGACCTTTAATAATTTTTGTTGCTCTTCTCTGGACTTTCTCCAATTCGTCCACATCTTTCCTGAAACGTGGCGCCCAGAACTGGATACAATACTCCAGCTGAGGCCTTATCAGTCCGTGTCTTGCTTACAACACTCCCGTTAATACATCCCAGAATGTTTGCAAAAAAAAAAAAGACAATGGTGTTACACTGTTGAATCATATTTAGCTTCTGATCCATTACACCCCCAAATCCCTTTCTACAGTATTCTTTCCTAGGCAGTCATTTCCCCTTTTGTATGTGCACAGCTGACTCTTACTTCCTCAGTGGATCATCTTTGTTGTCCTTCTCTGAAGCTATGACATGGAGGAACTAGAACATGCACAGTATGCAAGGTGCAGTAGTAGCAGATTTTCTGTCTTATGTTCTGTCCCTTTCCTAATAGCTCCTAAAATACGGTTAGCCTTTTTGACCACTGCTGCACCTGAGGCAGAAATTTCGGAGAACTATCCACTGAGAGTTTAAGCTCTCTTACTTGGGTGATAACAGCTAATTTAGAACCTACCACTGTATATGTATAGTTGGGATTATTTTTTTCCCCAATATGCATTATTGTACTTATCAACACTGAATTTCATTTGCCATTTTGCTGCCCAGTCACCCAGTTTTGTGAGATCCCTTTGTAAATCCTCACAGTCTTCTTTGGACTTAACTATCTTGAATAATTTTGTATCATCTGCAATCTTCGCCTCGTCTCTGTTCACCACCTCTTTCAGCTTATTAATGATTATATTTGAACAGTACTAGTCCCAGTACAGATCCCTGAGGGACGCTGCTGTTCACTTCTCTTCACTGTTAAAACTAAACCATTTATTCCTACCCTTTGTTTCCATCTTTTAACCAGTTAGTGATCCATAAGAGGACCTGCCCTCCTATCCCATGGCTACTTTGTTTGCTTAAGAGCCTTTGGTGAGGAACCTTGTCAAAGGTTTTTTGAAAATCCAACTACACTATCAACTGGATCATCCTTACCCACCTCGTGTTGACTCCCTCAGAGAATTCTAGTAGATTGGTGATGCATGACTTCCCTTTACAAAAGCCCTGTTTACTCTTCCCTACCAAATAATGTTTATCTAGATATGAGTCTATTCTTTACTATAAAAAGAAAAGGAGTACTTGTGGCACCTTGGTTAGTCTCTAATTTATTTGAGCATAAGCTTTCGTGAGCTACAGCTCACTTCATCGGATGCATACTGTGGAAAGTGTAGAAGATCTTTTTATACACACAAAGCATGAAAAAATACCTTCCCCCACCCCACTCTCCTGCTGGTAATAGCTTATCTAAAGTGATCTCTCTCCTTACGATGTGTCAATGTGTCTGTGTATGACACATTGACACATCGTAAGGAGAGAGATCACTTTAGATAAGCTATTACCAGCAGGAGAGTGGGGTGGGGGAAGGTATTTTTTCATGCTTTGTGTGTATAAAAAGATCTTCTACACTTTCCACAGTATGCATCCAATGAAGTGAGCTGTAGCTCACGAAAGCTTATGCTCAAATAAATTAGAGACTAACCAAGGTGCCACAAGTACTCCTTTTCTTTTTGCGAATACAGACTAACACAGCTGTTACTCTGAAACCATTCTTCTTTACTATAGTTTCTTCAAATTTGCCAGGTATCAAAGTTAGGCACGCCAGTCTGTAATTACCAGGATCTTCTCCAGAACACTTTTAAAAACTGGCACTATATTACCTATCCTCCAGTCATCTGCTACAGAGTCTGATTTCTGAGATAGATTACATACTCCAGTTAGCAGTTCTGTAGTTTCATATCTGAATTCCTGAAGAACTCCTGTGTGGATGCCAACTGGTCCTAGTGACTTATTACTGCGATGAGAGTTAAAACCCTTTAATTAGGTGCTTAAATATGGATTTGGGGTGCTTCCTGTAAGCACTTTTGAAAGTGTTTGCTTCAGATTTTATTTTAAAAGCAGAGAGGAAGATAAACTATGCTTAAGTCTAGAAGAAAGAAATAGGACAGTAGATATAGCATTACAATGTGCAGTGATATTAAAACTAGCTTTCCTGGGCATTTTATCCATTTGACAGCATGTCATTAGAGAAGCAGTTACAGGCCCTACTCAGGGTCAGGGTTCATTGTGTTGTACAAACACAGTAAGAGACAGTACCCATCTCAAAGAGCTTACTCGCTAAGTAAACAAGCCAGGCAAGCGACAGTGCATGGATACAACATGCAAGCTGTAACCAGGCACAGGGAACCCTTCTCCAGACAGCAATGTGAAATGCAGCCAACCTCAGAACTAACCAATGTTAGCAATCCCTCAGGCAGCTGCTCAGGGTCACAGGTTGTGGTTCTGCAATTCCAGCTGAGGGCCTCCACGTGACCAAGCAGTTCGTTTCATAACAGTTGACTTCTGGGCTGATTTAGATGAGCACGTTTCTCCACCTCTCCCCACGATTAAATTCCACAAATTCCTCACTGCTGTAGAGTACCCTCCCACAGGTGGCATAGGGTTGAAACATGAAATGCAGGAACAGGGCAGCAAGGGGCTCCAGATAACCCAAGCAAGTCTCCATGCAGTACTATCCATCTCCAGCAACAGAGAGCTTCAGATAAAACAGGCCAGTACGTTTTACAGTAGCTTTTTGCCACAGATTTACAGTAGGTCCCAAGACTACACCAAAGGCTTTCTTCACGTGGTAGTGATCCACTCTCTCTGGACAGCACTGCCCTTCAAGTACATGGGAAGAGAAAACATGCAGGGTTGGGGGTTCCACGACCACCATTCCCAAGAGGAGGCGGCAGGTGGTGGTGCTGGTCAGGGACTCTCTCCTCAGGGGGACTGAGTCATCTATCTGCTGCCCCAACTGGGAAAACCAAGAAGTCTGCTGCTTGCCAGGAACTAGGATTCACAATGTGACGGAGAGACTGCCGAGACTCATCAAGCCCTCGGATCGCTACCCCTTCCTGTTTCTCCATGTGTGCACCAATGATACTGCCAAGAATGACCTTGAGTGGATCACTGCAGACTACGTGGCTCTGGGAAGAAGGATAAAGGAGTTTGAGGTGCAAGTGGTCTTCTCTTCCATCCTCCCCGTGGAAGGAAAAGGCCTGGATAGAGACCGTCGAATCGTGGAAGTCAACGAATGGCTATTCAGGTGGTGTCAGAGAGAAGGCTTTGGATTCTTTGACCATGGGATGGAGTTCCAAGAAGGAGGAGTGCTAGGCAGAGACGGGCTCCACCGAACGAAGAGAGGGAAGAGCATCTTCGCAAGCAGGCTGGCTAACCTAGTGAGGAGGGCTTTAAACTAGGTTCACGGGGGGAAGACCAAAGCCCTGAGGTAAGTGGGGAAGTGGGATACCAGGAGGAAGCACGAGCAGGAGCGCACAAGAGGGGTGGGCTCCTGCTTCATACTGAGAAAGAGGGACGATCAGCGAATTATCTCAAGTGCCTATACACAAATGCAAGAAGCCTGGGAAACAAGCAGGGAGAACTGGAAGTCCTGGCACAGTCAAGGAATTATGATGTGATTGGAACAGAGACTTGGTGGAATAACTCACATGACTGGAGTACTGTCATGGATGGATATAAACGGTTCAGGAAGGACAGGCAGGGCAGAAAAGGTGGGGGAGTTGCACTGTATGTAAGGGAGCAGTATGACTGCTCAGAGCTCAAGTTGAAACTGCAGAAAAACCTGAGAGAATCTCTGGATTAAGTTCAGAAGTGTGAGCAACAAGGGTGATGTCATGGTGGGAATCTGCTATAGACCACCGGACCAGGGGGATGAGGTGGACGAGGCTTTCTTCCGGCAACTTGCAGATCATCCCAGCCAGGGCTTTGTCAAGCCTGACCTTAAAAACTTCTAAGGAAGGAGATTCCACCACCTCCCTAGGTAACACATTCCAGTGTTTCACCACCCTCCTAGTGAAAAAGTTTTTCCTAATATCCAACCTAAACCTCCCTCACTGCAACTTGAGACCATTACTCCTTGTTCTGTCATCAGTGACCACTGAGAACAGTCTAGAGCCATCCTCTTTGGAACCCCCTTTCAGGTAGTTGAAAGCAGCTATCAAATCCCCCCTTATTCTTCTCTTCCGCAGACTAAACAATCCCAGTTCCCTCAGCCTCTCCTCATAAGTCATGTGTTCCAGTCCCCTAATCATTATTGTTGCCCTCCGCTGGACTCTTTCCAATTTTTCCACATCCTTCTTGTAGCGTGGGGCCCAAAACTGGACACAGTACTCCAGATGAGGCCTCACCAATGTCGAATCGAGGGGAACGATCACGTCCCTCGATCTGCTGGTGATGCCCCTACTTATACATCCCAAAATGCCATTGGCTTTCTTGGCAACAACGGCACACTGTTGACTCGTATCCAGCTTCTCGTCCACTGTAACCCCAGGTCCTTTTCTGCAGAACTGCTGCCTAGCCATTCGGTCCCTAGTCTGTAGCGGTGCATTGGGTTCTTCCGTCCTAAGTGCAGGACTCTGCACTTGTCCTTGTTGAACCTCATCAGATTTCTTTTGGCCCAATCCTCTCATTTGTCTAGGTCCCTCTCTATCCTATCCCTACCTTCTAGCGTATTTACCTCTCCTCCCAGTGTAGTGTCCTCTGCAAACTTGCTGAGGGTGCAATCCACACCATCCTCCAGATCATTTATGAAGATACTGAATAAAACCAGCCCGAGGACCGACCCTTGGGGCACTCCACTTGATACCGGCTGCCAACTAGGCATGGAGCCATTGATCACTACCCATTGAGCCCGACAATCTAGCCAACTTTCTATCCACCTTTAGTCCATTCATCCAGCCCATACTTCTTTAACTTGCTGGCAAGAATACTGTGGGAGACAGTGTCAAAAGCTTTGCTAAAGTCAAGGAACAACACGTGCGCTGCTTTCCCCTCATCCACAGAGCCAGTAATCTCATCATAGAAGGCAATTAGATTAGTCAGGCATGACTTGCCCTTGGTGAATCCATGCTGACTGTTCCTGATCACTTTCCTCTCCTCTAAGTGCTTCAGAATTGATTCCTTAAGGACCTGCTCCATGATTTTTCCAGGGACTGAAGTGAAGCTGATTGGCCTGTAGTTCCCAGGATCCTCCTCCTTCCCTTTTTTAAAGATGGGCACTACATTAGCCTGTTTCCAGTCGTCCGGGACTTCCCCCGATTGCCATGAGTTTTCAAAGATAATGGCCAATGGCTCTGCAATCACAGCCGCCAACTCCTTTAGCACTCTCGGATGCAGTGCATCTGGCCCCATGGACTTGTGCTTGTCCAGCTTTTCTAAATAGTCCCGAACCACTTTTTTCCTCCACAGAGGGCTGGTCACCTCCTCCCCATGCTGAGCTGCCCAGTGTAGTAGTCTGGGAGCTGACCTTGTTTGTGAAGACAGAGGCAAAAAAAGCATTGAGTACATTAGCTTTTTCCACATCCTCTGTCACTAGGTTGCCTCCCTCATTCAGTAAGGGGCCCACACTTTCCTTGACTTTCTTCTTGTTGCTAACATACCTGGAGAAACCCTTCTTGCTACTCTTAACATCTCTTGCTAGCTGCAACTCCAGGTGTGATTTGGCCTTCCTGATTTCACTCCTGCATGCCCGCGCAATATTTTTATACTCTTCCCTGGTCATTTGTCCAATCTTCCACTTCTTGTAAGTTTCTTTTTTGTGTTTAAGATCAGCAAGGATTTCACTGTTAAGCCAAGCTGGTCGCCTGCCATATTTACTATTCTCTCCACACATCAGGATGGTTTGCCCCTGTAACCTCAATAAGGATTCTTTAAAATACAGCCAGCTCTCCTGGACTCCTTTCCCCATCATGTTATTCTCCCAGGGGATCCTGCCCATCAATTCCCTGAGGGAGTCAAAGTCTACTTTTCTGAAGTCCAGGGTCCGTATTCTGCTGCTCTCCTTTCTTCCCTGTGTCAGGATCCTGAACTCGACCATCTCATGGTCACTGCCTCCCAGGTTCCCATCCACTTTTGCTTCCCCTACTAATTCTTCCCGGTTTGTGAGCAGCAGGTCAAGAGCTCTGTCCCTAGTTGGTTCTTCCACCACTTGCACCAGGAAATTGTCCCCTACACTTTCCAAAAACTTCCTGGATTGTCTGTGCACCGCTGTATTGCTCTCCCAGCAGATATCAGGGTGACTGAAGTCTCCCATGAGAACCAGGGCCTGTGAACACGGGGCTGGACTAGATGACCTCCTGAGGTCCCTTCCAACCCTGATATTCTATGATTCTATTCAGGGGACAGAGGACAAAATGTGATACAGCAAATGCAGACTGTCTGATCTGGCCCAAGAGAAATACCTACAGAAGTTAGAGGTCTGTGTTTGCACTACACGTTGAGTGCCTTCACACGGGGACACTACCTAGGAAAAGAAAGGTGCTGCTTTACTACGTATTAAAGCAGAGTGCTCCCCATTTCACAGGGCACCAAGAGCAAATTAGAAATGAGGCAATCCCAAGGAACATAGGCCCAGATTCTCAAAGGTATTTAGGCTCCTAAGTTGCACTGAAATCACTGGTCACTAGGAGCCTAAATCCATTTGAGGATCTGGGCCCTACATCTAACAATTTGAGCCCGCAAGTACTGCGGAATCTACAGTCTCTGCTGGATCTTTATGAGACTGTCTGCTCAACTGCTGCAGGTTTAGAGAAAGACACATTTTGGAGAAGTGACCTGAAAACAAAAGATCACCCCCATTAAATGAGGACACACATCAGTTGTCCCCACAACTTACACACACGCACCCCCACCCACTATGCAAACGCAGCTGGGTTTTCAGGATTAATTAGAGTGTGCTGGCACCCTTCTCAATCCTCTCCTAGAACATAAGTCACAGAAATACCTTCACCTGCAATTCCATGTGCTCCATATAGTATATGCCCATTGCCATGGATTCTGATGGCCAACAGCAGGAGAGAAAGGTAATGCAGTATTGAGAACAGGAAAATGGGAGTCAGGGACTCCTGGGGTCTATTCCCAGCTGTGACAGTAACTCACTCCACAGGCCATGTCCAGGGCCCAGCCTCTATTTGTTTCTTCTGTACAGTGAGCTAATGTTGACCTACCTCCGAGAGATGCTAAGAGAATCTGTGTCACAATTTCAAGCAGACTGAAGTGCGCTAACATTAATACACAGCAGCATGAATCTTAAAATGCACAAGGAAGGAGAGATGCTCTCTCCTGCTGTTCTGCATGTCATACCAGGCTATCACCATTAATCCTTTCAGTGCTTCAGAGCTTGGGGGAGAGGACTTCACAGGGCAGCTAACATACCAGAGATCTATGGGGGGGGGGGGGGGGGCGGGCACAAAAGAGAGAATTTTATGAAAAACAAATCAACTCTTGGTATCTCTCAGTGTCCCCACAACTGCCCAGCCAGTGGCAGATTTACATCTGAATAAGACTGTTCGCTCCTGCTGCCAGATCCAAGGGGTGGGTGTGTGTGTGTGTGGGGGGGAAACGACTGACACGACTTATTTCTGTTTAGTGACAAATTCCCTCTCCCGTTCATATCTGCATTTCAGGGCAGCACAGACTGTTGCTATGGAAGCAGCTGCAGTATCACACGCCCTGCAATATGCAGTGGTGGTGCAGCCAGTGTCAGTCCCAGGACAGGAGAGAGACAAGGTGGCTTTGATAATAGCTTTTATTGGACCAACGTCTATGATAATTACCTCACCCATCTTGTCTCTCTGAAGTCCTGCAATGTGACTTCGTTCCAGGACAAGCAAGGAGGCAGCTGCTAAAAAGCACAAATATGACATGGGAGAAGAGAGAGGAAGTGGATTTAAAATTTTAAGTGTAAAGAATGACAGAAGTGTTCCTTGCTGTGGGTGGATGCAGCAATAAGCTGCCGCCACTCACGATACCTACCTACTACACACGCCCATTAATGGTCATCAAGAACCTGTCTACATGGGAAGTTTAAACTGAATTAAATTGAGTTAGTCTGGTTTGAAAAATCTTGCATACACAACGTAATTCATTGTAGTACACTGACTCTTCATTCATCAGGAACTCTGCAGTCTCTTTCAGAGTGAACTAGCTTTGCTGAAAATCAAATTAGTCTGGTCTATTGTTTGCACGCATACAATGCTGCTGCAAACTACTTTAGCTGCTATCGCAACACCGCTTTGCAGGTGACTGTTACTGACTCGTCTGTTTACCTGTGTACTTCTGCTGCTCGGAGGCCAAGATGACCGGATATCCCCAGCCCTGTTTATAGGCTGCCGCAGTGCCAGATTTTGCTCATTTGCTCCTAGAGACGAGTATATCCACATTGCTGCGATAATACTCCAGAAACCCCAAGTGCCTCAAGCAACCACTTTGAGCCATGCGGACACCCTGGATCTCATAGTCATCTGGGGAAAGGGCAGGAAAGTGCTTTGGTGCAGGAAACTAGTCAGCCAGTCACCAAAATAAGGATCCGGTTGGGGACACTGCGAAGAGGATGCATGGGAGAGGCTACCACCAGAATAGAAACAGCGTCATACAAAGAGCAAGCAGCTTCCGAGGACCTATATTAAAATGAGGGATGACAGGGGAAAAAAATCTGGCAGGGGACATGTAACCTGTACATATTTGAGGAGCTGGACAGGATTTTCCAAGGTTACACAACCACCCAACTGAGGAAAGCAGTGGAGCCTGCTGCCTGTTTCCTTCTCCCCCGACCCCTTTATTAACAGCTGAGTGGCTGGTGAGCCTGAGGGGCAGAGAATGAACGCTGAAATGTTCAGACATTATTACAGAGTCATCCCCCTGCCCCCGTAACAACCACAAAAAAAAAAAAAAAAATGAAAGTCAAGTCACAGAGAGATGGAGGTAGTACTGGAGGACAGAGAGGGAAACAAAGAGCTGCAGTGGCCAGGGACAGCATTGCCATGGCCAAAAACAATATGGAAAGACAGGGAGATGCAAAGGCAATTCCTGGAGGCAATATAACACCAAAGAGCCCTGTTGCAGCATGTTACTTTTAGGACAGCAAGCAACGCAGTACTGCAAACCACCACCCAGACTCGGGAGGCAGACCCTGGACAATGATGTGATGGAGTGGGAATTTTCTATAAATGTTTTGTAGGAGTACCGAGGTGTGCCTCAGTTTCCCCATATACTGCATTGTCCCCCAGGAAGTGGAGGAGGGTTGCTGACTCTCTGCGGAGGCCTAGAGGTACAGGTGTGACTGACACCTAGCTGTCTCGGGTTTGGGGCACAGGTCAGTGGAGAGTCCCTGAAAACAATAGCAAATCCAGTCACAGAGACATTTTGTTTTAACCCCATCACATCTCTGGGGCTCCGATTTCCAAGGTGAGGCAGGGATGCAGGGTGCTCCTGCACACTGGCAGGCGCCCCCTGGAGTCGGGTCCCAACCAGAGAGCTGTGCACATGCCAGGAACCTATCTCCCCTCATGGGGTCAACCTATTGCCCTCACCCCCAGGACAGAGTCCTCTCTCAGCCCCTTCTCCTGGGGGCTGTGTTTTGCACCTCTTGGTGGGCCCACCATGCCCATGGCCACCTTCTGAGCAGGTGTCTCTGTAACCAGCAATCACTTTCCAGCTGCTTTCCCTTTCTCTCCCCCTTAAAAAAGGCAAGCATATTTTGGTAGTCGTCCTTCCTTGCTGGCCTTCCCACCCTGCTCAGCTCTGCCTTTGCTTTCCCAGTGATGGCAGGGCGAGAGCTTGCTGCCTTAGGCACAGCATCAGAGTCAGTGAGACTCACATCTCCCCTGTAGAGATAGGCGGGGACCATCCTTCTGCCCACTCAGCTACAGACAGAAAGATATCTTGAGCTTAGCAGCTCTTCCTTTGTGTTACCAAAGGGAAAAACCCCTCCTCCCTGCCAGACACGCTATGTGCTGTTCACTGACACCTTCACTCCCGCTTGGCGCGATTCAAATCTTTGGTTGTTACAAAAGCAGGGACTGGAACCTGAAGAAGAGCTCTGTGTGGCTGGAAAGCTTGCCTCTCTCACCAACAGAAGTTGGTCCAATAGAAGATATCACCTCCCTCACCTGGTCTCTCTAACATCCTGGGCCCAACATGGCTACACTACACCACATTAAAGCGATAGTCACTTCCCAAAAGGACATCAACACTGATATCCTGGAGAACCCCAACCACCCCAATCCTTCCTGTGGCTCCACAGGGATCTGAGCCATAGGTAGGGGAAATGGCTTCACATGTGAGACTTTCACCCAGGTTATGCAGCTTTTCAACATTTGATGGGGTTATACAGGCTACTGGGAACAACTCCTCCTCCTTCACTGTACCACTGCAGCCATTCCTTTCACAGACCCAAGCTCAGGGCTTTGAGCACAGCAGCCCCCTGGGAACCCAGTGCTTTTGAGCCCTCTGTCATGCCTGGGAACTTGAGTCTTGGCACTGCACGCCAACAGGCCCAGGAACAAAAGGCAGAGCCAAGACAAATGCTTGCCTGTGACTTTAAGCCCCCCCAGCCTGTGTTGTGCCCTGCACTGCACTCTTGCCAGATGCAGTTTTGTTTCACTCCTGTGTTAATGAAACGGCGCTTTGTAGATGGATTCTTCCGAAACAGTCTATTTTTTCATTTCATTAATTCATTCATTCCTAATTAATCATAGTTACATTAAGGTTCATTTCTGTTTGTAACAGACTGTTGAATAATCAAAACCTTGAAAGCGTCATTCACAGGACTTACCAGCTCATTTTACAGAGAAAATCATTACGTTTGCACTAATTCATAAGGTTGTAAAAACCATGTAGGCAAAGACAAGGTCAAACAGCGATTGCTACAATGGTGCACTTCCACCGCCCATCAGCAACACTAACCTCCTCAAAAAACCGCTCCGCCTCCCACGGGTTAACAGCTGGATGTATAGCTGCATGATTTCAGGACTGAGATTCTCACGAAAAGCAATAGGCATGCCCAGGGCTGGATTAAACTTTTGTGGGCCCCCATGGGGGCAATGGAGCATGGTGCGGGGAGGTCAGTCCCCAGAGTGAGGGGCCAGCCAAGGGCAATGGGGCATGGCATGGCAGGAGTGGCCCCGCTCCACCCAGCCCAATGCGAATGCACTATTTACAAACCAGCAGTTGCCAGACACACAGTGACCCACCTCAGGGGTAGGCCCATGCCGTACCACACAGCCCTCCCACCCAACCACCCACCCACCTCCCGGCTCCCTATGGCCAGAGCCCCTCTGGATCCAATATGCCCAGTGCCCACCCCCCTCCCCTCCACAAATGCACAGCACCAGGCACACCATCACCCCTACCCAGTACCCCCCTGCCCACAGCCCCACCGCAACTACCCAGCACCCCCACAGAACCCCTACTCCTTAGTGCCCCAACACACACATCTTCCCTGCCCCCCGCACAGTCCAGCACCCCAGGCCTCCCAGAGACCCACTCCCTGCCTCACACACCAACCCTTCTGGGAGGCAACTGCATTTGTCAGGCTGAGCCGGTAGTGCAGCCAGGGCTGGTCCCACAGCCGGGAATTGCTCCAGCCCCTCAGGAGTGGTGTGATCAGCCAGGCCAGGGTCTGCCCCAGCCAAGCTCCCTCAGGACCCACCTGCCTGGAGGGGCTCAGCCACTTCTCCTCACTTGCCCAACCCCCAACTGGCCGAGACTGGCCAGGCTTCTGCACCAGTCCCAGGAGGCTCAGCTCTGGGGAGACAAGTGGGGCCCCACAGATGGTGGGAAGCAGACACTGCCTGGAGCCAGAGGTGCACTGGGGTCCGGCCGGGGGGCAGAAAGGAGCAGGGGAGTGGAAGCAGGGAATAGAGAGGAGCAAGTGGTGGGCGGGGAGAGCCAACGGGGTCTCGGGGCGCAGTGCAAGCAGAGCAGGCCGGGGCCCTTTCTGAGCATGGGCCCGGCTCCATGGAGCCGCTGGCGCCATTGTAAACCCAGCACTGACAATATCGCCCTGGCTGTTTGCATTTTGCACTGAACATCTCACTGGCTTCTCAAACTGCCGAGCAAATCCCTGCACCTCAGCCTTGCACCCACGGCTAAGGCCTTCTCCTTTCCTCTCACAAATACTGTGCAAAATACATCTTTGGGACTTTTTTCCTGCTGCTTCCAACCTGTTCCACTACCAGCACTACCTTCTTTACAAAGGGCCAAATGCACCCTCCGCTGCCATTCTGCAATGACTGAGGCAACAGTCCCATAGTTCCTTCCTTCCGTCCAAGCGGCCTGGGAACGGCTTCCTTAGCCAGGAAAGCAGAGAATAAGCAACATCCGCACCACTAATGTCCATCACGTTCCTGGGGGCACAGTCCTTTCTCTACTAAGGTACATACAGCGGAGTTCCAAGACCTTACCACCATGGATGCTTTCAGCCTTTATGTCGGTAAATCTGCCACGGGGGTCAACGAGCCCTTGGAGCACCCTGAAGGAACACCCCTTCAGTTCATGAATTCTGAGCTTTGCTGCGGGGCACAAATAATCGGGACATGGATCCCATCAATTACCCCAATTATGTTTGGGAACCCCCGCACTAACCTCCTGAGCACAACCGAGCTTTAGAACCTGGTGCAACAGTACCTTTGCCATGGAATCACACACCTGCATGACAATGGCCCCAGTGGCTGATCACCCCACACCAAAAGAGGTCAATACAGATCGGCAACATTCAGGGGCAGCCAGCTTCCAGATGGCAATGGTGACCCTCTTCTCTACTGGTATAGGTTGTCTCATGTTGGCACACTGCAGCTCTGGAGTTAGTTCAGCACATATCTCCAGAAAGTTTGCATTCCCGTCCTGAAATTCTCTTACCATTGCTCATCACTCCATGTCTGCAGAATGATCCTTTCCCACCAATCCGAGCTGGTTTCCCAAGCTTAGAGCAGCATTGAATGCTGTGAAGCTGCTACAAGAATCAGTCCTGTAATATCACTTGCTCGGTGTCTTCCTCATCCCGGTTCCCCCACTGCTGAAGACCCTCCTGCTGTTGCCGCCACATTGTCTGCTCAGTGGGATGGCACTCAGATGGCCCTGCTCCAAAAGCACAAGCCCTTACAACTAGAGCTTTTAAGAGTTTAATTTTATCTTGCTCCTTCCCTGGAGGTGCATCCAAGCCCTACTAATATTGCCTCAAATTGGGTCAGTGCTGCATATTGCCTTGGAGAAACTATCAAGAATTAGTTAGGGAAGTGGACTGGACTGAAGAACTTACAGATCTAAAGGCAGAGGAGGCCTGGGATTACTTCAAGTTAAAGCTGCAGAAGCTATCGGAAGCCTGCATCCCAAGAAAGGGGAAAAAATTCATAGGCAGGAGTTGTAGACCAAGCTGGATGAGCAAGCATCTCAGAGAGGTGATTAAGAAAAAGCAGAAAGCATACAGGGAGTGAAAGATGGGAGGAATCAGCAAGGAAAGCTAGCTTATTGAGGTCAGAACATGTAGGGGTAAAGTGAGAAAGGCTAAAAGTCAAGTAGAGTTGGACCTTGCAAAGGGAATTAAAACCAACAGTAAAAGGTTCTATAGCCATATAAATAAGAAGAAAACATAGAAAGAAGAAGTGGGGCCGCTAAACACTGAGGATGGAGTGGAGGTTAAGGATAATCTAGGCATGGCCCAATATCTAAACAAATACTTTGCCTCAGTCTTTAATGAGGCTAACAAGGAGCTTAGGGATAATGGTTGCATGACAAATGGGAATGAGGATATGGAGGTAGATATTACCATATCTGAGGTAGAAACGAAACTCAAACAGCTTAATGGGACTAAATCAGGGGGGCCCAGATGGAATGGGACCAGGATGAATAATCTTCATCCAAGAATATTAAAGAAATTGGTACATGAAATTGCAAGCCCATTAGCAAGAATTTTTAATGAATCTGTAAACTCAGGGGTTGTACCGTATGACTGGAGAATTGCTAACATAGTTCCTATTTTTAAGAAAGGAAAAAAAAAGTGATTCGGGTAACTACAGGCCTGTTAGTTTGACATCTGTAGTATGCAAGGTCTTGGAAAAAATACTGAAGGAGAAAGTAGTTAAGGACATTGAGGTCAATGGTAAATGGGACAAAATACAACATGGTTTTACAAAAGGTAGATCGTGCCAAACTAACCTGATCTCCTCCTTTGAGAAAGTAACAAATTTTTTAGACAAAGGGAACGCAGTGGATCTAATTTACCTAGATTTTCAGTAAGGCATTTGATACGGTGTCACTTGGGGAATTATTAGTTAAATTGGAAAAGATAGGGATCAATATGAAAACTGAAAGGTGGATAAGGAATTGGTTAAAGGGGAGACTACAGCGGGTCACACTGAAAGGTGAACTGTCAGACTGGAGGGAGGTTACCAGTGGAGTTCCTCAGGGATCGATTTGGGGACCAATCTTTTTATTACTGACCTCAGCACAAAAAGTGGGAGTGTGCTAATAAAGTTTGCAGAGGATACAAAGCTAGGAGGTATTGTCAATTTAGAGAAGGACAGGGATATCATACAGGTGGATCTGGATGACCTTGTAAACTGGAATAATAGTAATAGGATGAAATTTAATTATGAGAAGTGTAAGGTCATGCATTTAGGGATTAACAACAAGAATTTTAGTTATAAGCTGGGGACGCATCAATTAGAAGTAACAGAGGAGGAGAAGGACCTTGGAGTATTGGTTGACCACAGGTTGACTATGAGCCAGTGATATGGCTGTGAAAAAAGCTAATGTGGTCTTGGGATGCATCAAGCGACGTATTTCCAGTAGAGATAAGGAGGTGTTAGTACCGTTATACAAGGCACTAGTGAGACCTCACCTGGAATACTGTGTGCAGTTCTGGTCTCCCATGTTTAAGAAGAACAAATTCAAACTCGAAGAGGTGCAGAGAAGGGCTACTAGGATGATCCGAGGAATGGAAAACCTGTCTTATGAAAGAAAAGGAGTACTTGTGGCACCTTAGAGACTAACCAATTTATTTGAGCATGAGCTTTCGTGAGCTACAGCTCACTTCATCGGATGCATGTGAGCTGTAGCTCACGAAAGCTCATGCTCAAATAAATTGGTTAGTCTCTAAGGTGCCACAAGTACTCCTTTTCTTTTTGCGAATACAGACTAACACGGCTGTTACTCTGAAACCTGTCTTATGAAAGGAGACTCAAGGAACTTAGCTTGTTTAGCCTAACCAAAAGAAGGTTGAGGGGAGATATGATTGGTATTTATCTCTCTGATATATTTATAGAGAGCAGAGAGGGAGAGGAATTATTTAAACTCAGTGCCAATGTGGACGCAAGAACAAATGGATATAAACTGACCATCGGGAAGTTTAGACTTGAAATTAGATGAAGAAGGTTTCTAACCATCAGAGTGAAGTTCTGGAATAGTCTTCCAAGGGAAGCAGTGGGGGCAAAAGACCTATCTGGCTTCAAGATTAAACTCTATATCCCATCATACCATCTCCTCCATAAACTTAAAGATCAATTAATTGCCAAAATCATGTTAACTATTCATGGTAAATAGGCCCAATGGCCAGTGGTGGGATGTTAGATGGGGTGGGATCTGAGTTACTACAGAGAATTCTTTCCTGGGTATCTGGCTGGTGAATCTTGCCCACATGCTCCGGGTTCAGCTGATTGCCATATTTGGAGTTGGGAAGGAATTTTCCTCCAGGGCAGACTGGAAGAGGCCCTGGGGCTTTTTCGCCTTCCTCTGTAGCATGGGGCATGGGTCACTTGCTGGAGGATTCTCTGCACCTTGAAGTCTTTAAACTATGATTTGAGGACTTCAGTAGCTCAGACATAGGTGAAAGGTTTATTGCAGGAGTCAGTGGGTGAGATTCTGTGGCCTGCATTGTGCAGGAGGTCAGACTAGATGGTCATACTGGTCCCTTCTGACCTTCATATCTACGAGTCTATAAGAAGAAAGAAGCCAAGGCATTCAGATGGCTCTCTCTCATTGATTTCAATGGGAGTTAGATACCTAAATACCTCGGAGGATCTGGCCCCAGGTTACTTCAGTGTGGGCACAGGTTAATTTGTCTGGAAACCGGTATTGTTTTCTACCTTACAGCAGGACCAGCCTGAGTTTGATTTTCTCTTGGGGGTGGGAGGAGGGAAGAGAAGGAACAGCCACCCTAAAAAGAGAGGACAAACATAAGTGAAACATTCACTCTCTCCCAAAACATTATTGAATATTCTAACACCCTGAAGTTTGGTTCCCTCATTTTACGGTCAATGGTTTTTGCCCAGTGTTTTAAATCCAAATGCAAGTTAAAAAACCATTTACAAAATATTTACAAAATGGCACCTTGGTGGAGCAATGGAAGATAAAAGGATTGGGGATCAGGGATGGGAGAGAAAAATCTAAGATTCCGTACACAGGTTTGCCAAAGGTGTTACGACAGCCACAGCAGGAACTTAACCAAGACAACAAGGAGTCCCCTACGCCCCACTATCCTCTTCACCTTCGCACTAACTCCCCACACATCAAAATCTACATCACAGTTTTAAATTCCTTTCCAATCCTATTGCTAGGTCATAAATACAGAAGAGGTAAGTGCAGCATGATAGATCCTATGTCCCCCAGCCACACACTGAAAGCTTTCACTGTGTTAGATGAGGAAGAAGAGAGGCGGCATCTACCGGCACTTGGTCATTAGATGACCTGCCTCTCTCTTTCTCAGGGTGGTGCAAATTCATTGATAGTTGTAGCCAGGAAAACCAAATCTTTCTGGAAGCTGTCCCTTCAATCTGCTCATGCTTCCAAGGCTGCTAATTCAGCACCTGCAATCATGCCAAGCACATCTGTGAGTTTCTCTGATTTTCCCCAGACACTTAAAAATAAAGAAAGATTTAAAACCGAAGACCCAGGTCATTTTTTCTGACAATGTCATCAGACAACGAACAGTGTTAGATTTCAATCTCCGAGGTTGTCAGTCTTGTTCATAAAGCCAGTACAGCAGTACAAATATCCCCCAAACTGCCCTACCCACTCAGTTCTTTGCTGACCTGAAGAGGCCCCTTCAGGAGTGAGAAGTCCAGGCTCTGGACCCGTTCACCTTTTGGCCTTTGCAAAGACTGCAAATACTTGTATTACCATAGATCCTAAAAGTCCTAGTGGTAAACCAGGACCTGAATGCCCTAGGCGCTGTACAAACAGAACGAAAAGAAGACCCTTACCCCCATAGAGCTTATAATCGAAGCATAAGACAGCAGATAGACACAAGTAGACGGAAGAAGTATAAGGAAACAATGACAGTATTGATCATCATGACAAGGACTGGTCTAAGCGCACCAGCAGCCCAATGACTGTCAGTTTTTTGTAGGCATCACAGCAAAGGAGAGCTTTGAGGAAGGTTTGGAAGGAGGATAATGTGGTAGTTTTGTGGATGTTCATGAAGAGTTCCTCCCAGGCATGAGGGGCAGCACAGGAGAAAGCATGAAGAAGGTGCATGTTAGAAAATCAGGGGAAAGGTAGGTAACTGGTGGGTGGATATTATGTTGATATTTTCCCACTGGGTACAGAGCCAAGACCCAGGTACTTCTCTGCCACAGGGCAGAGAACTTTAGATGGTAACCACTTTTGGTTACTACAAACCTGTTCAGATTTCACCAGCAGCCTGCAGGTGACAGGCTCCATATCCCACCACCACCCCACGCAGGACATCATCTTTTACAGACCATAGTGTGCAGCAGTTTGTGGGCAGACTTCCATTTTTAAAGCAAACTGCATGCGACCACCTCACTGAGGTGCAGCACTGCACCAACACAACAGGTGCTATCCTCCCTAACTCAGACTGGCTTTTTACTGTAGTCATTCACCTCATGGCTGTCTGTTCATTATCTGCTGAGACTGTAAGCCCTGCTAGGCAAGGACCTTTGGCTCCCTTACCTAGAGGGCGCCCTGCACATGTTTATATATATTTCGCAGTAATGGACAGCCCCAGTGACAGCGTTCCAAACACAGCTCAGCTGGAAAAGGAAGGTTTGTTTTCAGAGAGCAAGGGTACCCGCATACCCTGAGCGAGAGAAAGGGAGCGCACCAAGGCTACGTGCACGTTGCCGAGCCTATGCAAGTACAGCTGTGCCCATACAGCCCCCCATGGACGCAGCGTACGCCAACAGAAGGTTTTCTGCCACGGTCGGGACACCACCTCCTGAGATGATGTTAGCTATGCCAACACAAGCATTCTTGTCTCAGCGTAGCTGTCTCTACGCCAGGGGTTTTGTAAGCATAGCCTTGTCGCTAGGGGGTGTGGTGTTTCCACAGCCCGGACTGACATAGCTCTGCCAGTCTACATTTTAAATGCAGATTCGCTTGGTGCCTCCCCATACTGGGGGGCACAAGCTAAAGGGGAGGACACATGAAGGCTCCACGTGTCTCCCCTGCCCAGTGACCCCTCCTGCCCTGCACCCAGCCCGGGGCAGAGATCTCCCCACACCACTTACCTGCATGGGGGAGGGGGCTCCTTCTCTCTGTCCTTCCTTCTCTCCCTGCGCCTCCCCCTGCCCCACGTTTGGCTACTCTCCCTGGCAACTGGGTGGGGAGCAGGACGGAGCCGTTTCCACCTGAGAGAGTCTAACACGCCTGTGTCAGTGACATGCGCCTGAAAAGGGGTCAGTGGAGGGGTGTAGAGGAGGAGAGAGAGATTTCCCTGCATCATCCCCTAGCAACTTCCAGTTTAGAACCAGCTCTGCCTCCCAGCCAGGCTCTCTCATGCAGAAGCAGCTCCGTCCAGCTCTCTGCCCGGCTGCACCAAAATCATTGGTGGCAAAGCACAACAGATAGGCACCAAAGCCCAGACTCAGGTGACAAGGCAAAGTGCCTCATACTTCCAATATTGGTTTTAGTGGACCCAACAGCTTCAAAGTGATGCAGAAGAAGAGATGAAGCAGCAACTGATAGGGATGCAGCTACTACGGGGAGTTCTTCTGCTAACTGACTGGAAGGCTTCAAAGGCTGTAGTTAAGCTGTGCAGGTGGCCCACAACAGCCAGTGGTGATCCTGGCTCTTGCTCCACTTGTCCCTAAGGAGTTCTACCAGTCTCATGCTCGGGGGCTGACACCCAAAAGATGATGGTATCTTTAAGGAGAAAATGCACAGTATAATGCAACCAGATAATGGTTAGGCAGGTGGAGAGCTGCAATGGTTACAAATTTGCACATCCTATTATATATTTATTATCCTGTCTCTTCCATCCCACCCGGGACATCTCGTCTATCTCGCCCATCTGTTGTGTTATCTTTTCGTTGTAAAACTTTTGGGGAAAGTTTAATCCTTATTATGTATCTTCACAGCATCAAGCACAACATGAGGGATGACAGCAGCAGCAGCAACAAACCAAACCATTACAGTGAGTCAGATGCAGAGCAGGGATTAGAATGCAGGAATGGCTCCTCTTCTAGTGTTTAGTCCACTAGACCACACTACCCCCTGCCTAGCTAGATGACACATCTAAAACCATATGCTGATATGTATAGCTGGATAATTGCCTAGGCCAGGGTTCTCAAACACGTGGAGCTATTTCCTGCAGGCCGCCATAGACGCCGTCTCTCCCACTCCCGTCCCTCCCTCCTCCCAGCGTGCAGCGTCCCCACTCCTCCGCCTACCTCCCAGCGCTTCCTGCCACCAAACAGCTGTTTGGCAGTGCTTTGGACTTTCTAGGAGGGAGGAGCGGGGACACGGCGCACTCAGGGGAGGAGGCGGAGAAGAGGCAGGGCTGGGACAGGGATTTGGGGATGGGGTTGGAATAGGGGCAGGGAGGGGGAGCATGAGCTGTATGCTATTCTAGTTTAATGCATCAACAGAACTTTTGACTATGAGTCTAATCCTACCCCCATTGAAGTCAATGACATTCTTTCCATTGGATTTTAATGGGAGTTAGACAAGATCCTAAATTCCGGCTGCAGAATATAGTATTGGTGAAGAAGCATAAGTGAGAAAGAACATTGCTGGACTAAAATTACAAGGTACATTTGCAGACCTGTGTAAAGGGGTCCACTCACCGCAGGAGCATGTTCTTGTGGGTTCTCCACCATTTTAGGCCTCTTGTAAGAATCCCTAACCCAGGACAGAACCATGGGGTTTACTCTCCTCCTGACCTCCTTGTCTCTAGCCAACTCCCCTTCCCTCTAGCGAGTGGCTGCAGACCTCCACCCTGCAGCCTCCTTCCTGCTGTCACTTCCTGGCTTTATCATCCTAGCCCAGGTCTTCCCCCTGCTGGGCTTCATCTTCCATTAGTTCTTATCAATCCCTGGCTTCCCTCCAGGTGCAACATATAAGGTTAATTGGCCCTTTCTGGCCCACATTTACCCATTCAGAGCTTGTGTGGGATGGATACCCTATCACAGGCTGACAGAAAAATTTTTTAACTCATACAATTAACAAATTAACACTGCCACCTAAGTGTCCAAAAATGAAATGACTTGTCAAAATTAGCACTGACTTTTCGCATTACAGTTTAAAAAAGTTAATACATTGATTTTTAATAGCATACTATATTATTCTCATTTTTACTATACTTTTGTATCGTTGTACGGAAAAAGGTTTCAGTGATGCGGCCCTCAGGCCAATGTACTGGTCCTCATGTGGCCCTCGTGGTGATTTGAGTTTGAGACTCCCAGCCTAGGCAGATTATGGCCCTGCAGTTATCTGAACTGAATATTCATGCATTCAATTCAAACAACCACAGCTATTTAAATTTTAATGTGTAACCATAACAATCTCCACATTTGCTCAAGCCTTGCCCATAGGAACAAGCTGCTACCTTATTGGTACCTTGTGTGCATTCAGAAACCGCCTTGGAGAATGGACTGCTGCAAAAAACCGTTCAGGGTTACACTTGCCTTAGACTAACAAAGTGTAAAAGGAAAAGAGCATTCTCTAGCAGGCAAAGCTGGGGAATGGGAGTTAGGACTCCTGGATTCTATTCCCAGCCCTGCCTCAGACTCTCTGATCTTGGGGTGGTTGCAACTTGCATCAGTTTCCAGGGGAGATAATACTTACCTATATCACAGGGGTATTGTGAGGATTAAAGGCTCTGAGATCAGACAAAAGCCATAGAATCTGAGTGCTCTTTTATGGCCCTGTTCAAGGCTACCCCAATAACAGGCGTCAAAGAAGATGCTAACAAGACTAGGTGGGTTTCAGCATTAATATGGACAGGCCTAATACAGAAACAGCTCTGGTGACTGCAGATAGCAGAAGTAAGTTGGCCGCGGGAAGAGAAGAAAGGAATTGGGAGTCAGCAGGGCAGTGACACTGAGAAATTCACCAGAGCTACTACTTCAGAAGCAAACAGAGCGCCTATGGAAACAAAAGAGGTGTTTAAAATAAACCAAAACGCTGCAGCGGAGATGCCCAAGGGATTCCAGCTTTCCCCAAGTGGCCAGGCACGGTGAGAACTCGGAAACCTAACGAGATGAGCTCATTGTTAAGATGGTGTGCACCACACGACTCCAAACGGCTCTAAAAGGAGTGAGAAGAGATGGCAGGAAATGGATCTCCGGTGAGAAGGAAAGACTGAGGAAAACAAAGCTGAAACGTAGAGAGCAATAAGGTTCCAGTGAGCATTCCTGAACACTAGCTGCAAGGCAGGAATGGAAAGGATGGCGGTGGGGAGGAAGAGAGTAGGGTTCTGAATCAATGACAACTCTAGAAAACAGGAAGCTCTAAGAAGCAGCCATGGTTCTGAGAAAGGTCCTTTCTAGACACCGAGTGCCCAAAACACAGCTTGCGGGCTTTCTGTAACCACAGCACAGAGACAAGCCATCGTAAACTGCAGGCAGGGCCAGCTCTAGGCACCAGCAAAACAAGCAGGTGCTTGGGGTGGCACATTTCTTGGGGCGGCATTCCAGTGCCGGCCATGCCACCCCTAGAACAGTACCCCCGCCGCCCCAGCTCGCCTCCACCTGCTCCCCTGCTCCACTTCTCCCCCCTCCCTCCCAGGCTTGCCATGCGCGAAACACCTGTTTCACATGGCAAGCCTGGGAGGGAGGGAGAAGCTGAGTGGTGGCATGCTCGGGGGAGGTGGTGGAGCAGAGGCGAGCTGTGGCAGGGAGCGGTTCCTCTACCCCCCTTACTTCCTGTGCTCCCCCCCACCCTCGTTCCCCTCCGCTACACCTGCTCCCCTGAATGCGCTGCCTCTCCCTCACCTGAACGGGGGGGGAGAAGTAGAGCAGTGGCGTGGTCAGGGGAGCAGGCGGAGCAGAGGTGAGCTAGGGTGGGGGTTTGTGGGGGGCGGCGGGGGGAGCCGCAGAAAGCAATGTGGGGGTGGAAAATGCAGCACGCCCTGGGGAGGAGGCTGGGCTGGGGATTTGGGGAAGGGGTTGCGAAGGGGGGCACAAAAAAAAGCAGGGGCAGCCAAAATTTTTTTTGCTTGGGGCGTCAAAAATCCTAGAGCCGGCCCTGACTGCAGGTTTCTATTACTGTTGAACTTAAGTAATTAAGATACAGCATGATGCAGTCCAACCAAATATATTTATGCCCCATTTGCTTTTACATCTTTTCAACACAGCATAAAGAGGAAGGCTGGAGAACCGCCAGCTGAGCTAAGAGCAGCTGAGGAGCCAGCAGAACTGCCAACCCCACTGTTGCAAGCCTTCTTCAAAACACTGAATCAGAAGAGCCTCCACCATCTACTCCTGAGGTTTCCTCAACCCAGCAGCACCACCTCCACATTATCCCAGAGGGACCCTCTGCTAATGAACCAGCCAAACAGGGATGGAGAACTGCCAGCCCTTACAGGAGGGAACCTACCAATTACCACCACCCTGTGCACCACACAGGTACTAGGATAATATATGCTTTAGAAGAGCTCTCATCCAATCCTCAGTCTGGCTGAGACAGGGAAAATAGCGCAACCTCACCACCTGGGTCCAGTGAGATTCCACTGGCTGAACTGTTCTTGGTGCCTGTCACCCAAGAGGAACAAGGCTGAGGGACCCTCTACATTCAATTCATTCCCACTTGTGGTTCTAAAAGAGCTTGACAAGATTTAGGGAGCAGCACAAGATGTATGTGATCTATTTGGTTTTCGGTTAACCAGGTTTTCATTTTCTAGGCCAGTAATGATCCGTGGGCAGGGGTGGCAATGGCAAGGGATGGTCTGGTTCACAGCCAGCTGCTGGCAACAGTGGCTCACTGTTTAACTCTGGTAAATGCACAAACCTAAGCTAATAATGGTGAGATGCCAGTTTCTGAACGATGAATGAGTACTGTCTGCATTCCACTGAGGACTGCTCTCAGGACTCCCAAAAAACAAATGTGCATTGTGGGGCAAAGATTTTCATATTTTTATCTCCGTGCCACCAGTTTGGTTTATTTTGGAAACAGACTGGGGAAGTCCCATTCCGCAGCGTATTTGCTTCTGATTTTATCAGTCACTCCCCCAAGAGACTGCAGTCCCATTGGGTATTGGGAACATAAAGTAGCTTAGTTCCAAGGGTTAAAAACATCTGAAGTCAGATTAGCAATTGAGTAAAATACAAAAATTTTTCAATTCACCTGAAAACGTTCTCTTTTCTAGCGGGAAAGTCCACAGATCCATTACAATGGGTCTTAACCTTGCTTTGGAGTTCCGTGGAGGCAGAACCGGACCTACCAATCAATTCAGGCTAGAAACAGCTACAACCTATGAAGCCCCAGCCAGTTCAAGATACTTCCAAACTTTTTTCATAGAGCTAATTCCCTTAAACTTTAGTCCTTGTGCCAAATTGGGTTTGATTTGCAGACTTTCCCACTAGAAGAAAGGATATTTTCAGGCCAGTTAAGGAATTTTGCGATTCTTTGCAGGGAAAGTCTCCAGATCCACCAGACTGGCATGTCCAACAGCAAATGTCTCACCAGAGAGGGAAACAAAAGATTACAAACCCTCCAAAACTGCATCTATCTATATATCAGTTACTGGGTGAGAATAGTAGGCAGAGCCCTCCTCCACAGCAGGGACTGAGGAGGCGTGCACGTTTAATTTGTAACATTTGGTGAAGATGTGGAAACATGTTTCCATGATTAGATGGCCACCCTACATCTCTTTATATGTTTCATATGGTCCTTCAGGACAGGAGGCTTCCATGGCTCTGCACAAACGTTTGAGGAGAAAGATGGCTTCAACCTTGGAAAGCTTCTTGAAAGCAACAATTTAGCCATCTAATAACTGAAGCCTTGGTAGCTTTGTTTAGTTTATGATGGGTGTTCTAGACCAACAAAGCTAGAGACTGATTAAATTTAGTTCTGCATTCAATGTTTTGGTTTGGTTTTTTTTTGTTTTTGTTTTTTTGTTTGTTTGTTTTTTTAAGAGCTGACACAGAGCATGCCAGAGGGGTGCTCATTCTTGTTTGGTTGTTTAAATTTATTAAGTTTTTTGTGTGTAAGTCAAGAAGGCTGGAAGAAAACACTTTATTGTAACCAGGTTTATTTGGGGAATGAAGGCTGTGTTAACTCTTAGCAAAATTTGTCTTCATGAGATATGCAGGATTGCAGCTCCCCATAGACCTTAAGTTTAAAAAACAAAAACAAAAAACACCACACCTTGCCCAATAGATTGCAGTCAGGATGACCACCTTTGAAGCTAGAAAATCTAATGGCACTTCTTATAAGGGATCAAAGGGTTCCCTAGTCAGGATATTTGATACAAGATTTAGTTCCCAGAAGAGAATTTTCCTCACTGATGTAGAGCTGAGAAGTAAGGCAGCTCTAAAAAATTATGTCTGAGTGAGAGGACAATCCCATGCCCCTTTGCAGTCTCTAGTGAGCTGGCAATGCCTACCAAATGGCCTTGAGTATGAGGTCTTAGGACTATATTAAAAAACTTTACTGTAAGAATTCCAAAAAGATATGCTTTGCCCTTGCCTTGAGTAGATTGATCCATGCTAATGACTTCGCACTATGTCTTCCCCATAGACCAGGCCCTTAAAGATGCCCAGTTTATGGCATACTTTCTCAAGGCTAAAGGTATGATAAAATAGGTTATTTGGATGTGTTTGTAACTGGTACCTCTTAAATATCCTGTAGCTACATTACTCTGGGCTTGGCTGTGGAATTTGGATTTTGAGACTAGATCCTTCTTGAAGAGAAAGCATATCTGAGCAGTGTTTGCCATCCAAATTGGAGGCGAGAACCTAGACACTCCTAGACAATATGGGGCCAACTCAGCTCACTTTGGTTAAACTGTCCCAGAAAACATTATGAACAGAAATTTACTCATGATTTTGCCCACAGAAGAAAGTGCGTGATCATAGCTGCAGCCTATTGATCTCCATCTGGAATAAGTCTCCAGGATCTTTGCTGGATCCTGGATGCACATAGGTCCATTGATGGGGATGCAACACTCAAAGATCTTGGGATGTAGACTCCACTCTCCTGGATTTACCCTATTCCTGCTTAACCAGATGCTTTGATGTTTATATGTAGTGCTTGAAAACGCAGAAGACTTTTTTCTCCTTCCCTGCCCCCCACTACTTCTTCCCTTCACCCAGAACGGAGAATATTAGAGACACACCAGGGCTAAGGATGCATTACTCCTTTCTTGTTGATGAAAGCCACTGAAAAAGTGTTGTAAGACATCACCAGTACGTCTTGGCTGACTAGGACTGAGTTACAGCTCTTACAGCCTAAGTGCTCTGAGTCTGATGTAAGTGGTAGTGTGAGGGAGGCCCGTTTTTTCATTAACCTTGGATGAAACTGCTACCTAAATGAGCGTCCCTGCTACTGAAGCTGGTTGGTGGAGAAAATTAATCCCATCTCCAATTCTGACATACTGTGCCCTTCCGGGTACCTTTCGACAATGGGACAAGGGAAGGGGTGATGGCGGCTTCTGTAGGCTGAAGAAGTTAGGAAATTTCTGGAGAGGACCCAGAGGGAATCTCACTCTCAGTAGTACATTGGTGTAAGATATCATCGTTCTGATTTGAGACTTAAGAGCCCTGACAGATATGACTAGAAAACAAATATCTTTGTGCCTTGTGGCCACCAGTTTCTGAGTCCTATCCTCTGATAGAAATACATTTCTGTAGCAGTTGATATCTATGACTCCCATAAGTAATATTTACTGCACAGAGTCATTCAACTCTCAGTGTCGACAAATCTATGTTACTCTACAATATAATCTTGGCTCTGTGATGGCTGCTCCATGGGTCTTTCCCAGGTTGGGTGCTCAGGTGAGCAGGTAGTTTTAAAATGGACCCCTTTTTACCAGAGGAAATTAAGATGTTAAGGGTGCTGTTTTAAAGCACAAATCAGAGAGGAAAGTAGGCCAAAGGGTGAAGCATTGTACTGGTAATGCCTATTGCTCGTGAAGTGGAGATATCCAGTATGGGATACTCAGTTGGATGTTCAGCTCAACTGACAACAGAGAAACAAATCCCTTTTGGAAATTGCTACTATGGTGGAATTTACAGTCAACTCTATTCAGATCCACAAGATATGAGGCAACTTCCTCTTCTTCCAGAGCATGCCTCAGTGCTATTAAGAGTAATTCTGTGTTCTCAAATGGAGACCCAGACCTATAAGTAACGGATACATCAGTAACATCCATTAGGAGGTTTTTAATCCTAGGACCAACATTCCCATGCCTTGGGACACGGCAAAACACGGATAAAGGCCCCTTTTATTCCACACTCTTCAGCAGCTGTCCAATGCATTTTTGGAAATTTCTCTTTAAACAAGAAGGTATCAGGAACTACAGAAATAGTTAACAATCACTTCCTTGTAGTGTTATGCATATGGAAGAAGCTGCCCTACAGCAAGTAGAAAACGAGCGCTCAAGGGGAATTTCTTTATCATCTATTTTAACACAGATTGGAGGCCCCCTAAAAGAAGGGATTTGGAGAGGAGGAGAGACAGGTCAACAGATCAACTTCCACTCTTCAGTTAATGTTGATCATTTTAGGCAGATACTTCGAGTGCAAGCTCTTCAAAGCAGAAACTATTCATGTGTTTGCACAGTGATTAGCACAACTGGGTCCCCAGTCTCAACTGCCATAGTCCCCAAGAGCCCAGTCTAAATAATAATGGCCTCTTACGAACCAGCCCAACATCCCTGATTATCCAACAACAGTAAGTGCACCCTACACCCCATCTGAGTTCCTATTTTCAGAGAAGAACCAAGCAGTCAGGAGTTACAAGAACAAGAACTGGGCAGATGAGCTAGGGTTGAGCTGGATAAGGATAAGACGATGAAGTTCCAGGAACAGTAGTTTAGGCTGAATATTGTGTGGGTAGGTAGGTGGGGGAAGACCATCATTTCCCCTTCCCCACCTCCTATTTCTGGTTCCAGAGTTGACCATTAGTTGGTCTGCTTTTACACATCAAGGTATTTTGTCCCTGGCTTTCCATTTTGCTCCTCAGCATGACAATGACTGGAAGCTCCCAAACACTTCAGGGACAGCACGTACCAAAGTGCTCATGCTCAGAGAAAGAACCTCACAGACCAGTAGCAAGGAACCAAGCAATGACCTGTGCAGACAAGTATTTTGCAGCACTTACCAGCAGGCCAGGATGCAGAGGCCAGTGAAGAGGATGATAGGAATGGGGTATGAAGCACACAGCAGCCCGTGGTTGTAGAATGCCCGCGATATCTTCTCGCGCAGCTTTTCAGTCAGGGTCATCCTCAGCTGTCTTCACCTAGCTGCCATCCCGGAATGTGTCCTGCGGGTTTCTCAGGTTCACCATGTGCAGCACGTCAGCAAAGGCACCGTATGCAGGATAGGAAGCTGGAAAGGGGAAAGAGAGTGAATCAGAGGAGCAACAGGAGCATTGTCAGCTTGGCTTCACAGCCATCCAGCTGCACATCTCCTCGGGAGCAAGCTGGAAAAACAACTTGTCCTGGGCTTCTGAGCAATAAGTTGTGCCATCAGTCTCCCCGACCACCAGACGAAGACAAAAGAAGAGGAGGAGAGCAGGTTGCGTGTCATTAGGCACAGCAAGTGAGCAGCCAGTCCTAGGGGCAGAGCGGGAACAGAACCAAGAGAATGTAGGTGCCTCAGGGGCAGAGAGAGATGGGGATGAACAGAGAACAGAATAAAGTTGTCAGTCAGAAGAGGGGGAGCAGAAGGCGAGATGAGATACCAGCTAGAGGGGAAGATATACAGAAGGGCTGAGTGGGAATGGAACTGGGGTGCCTGATGGGTAGGGAGAAGAAGGGGCTGGGCAGAGCAACATAACTGAGCTACCACTCAAAAGAAGTGGCAGAATGCCCTATGCTGGCATGTCACTTAGAGGAAGGGTTTGGGCCTAGTTGTCAGCAATACAAATACTGTCTTAGGAGAAGGGGGGACCACAGAGAAGCACACTGCTGAGCGTACTTGAGGTTGAGCCTCAGTATGAGCATCCTGGCAGTTAGCGATCCAATTGTGGTGATGGGGGGAGGCAGAGGAAGAGACTGGGCCTAGACTTTACAGCTACAGACAGACAGTTTCAAGGCACTTACTTTTGCTGGGGAAAGCAAGCAATGGTTCAATTTGCCAATCAAGCCAGAGTAGACTGTGCAGTAAAATAAAACACAGTTTGAGTGCTTGCTATTGGCAAAAGATATTTTGCCTTGATTGTAGGACAGGACCTAATGCTTTGTTACTGCCTCACAAATGCAGACCTAGAAGCTGCTCCAGGATCAGGCAGTTCAAACTTTTCTATAAAAATCTACTAGTATACGCAGACATTCAAGAGAATTTAAAAAAATATTTGAAAGGGACACACAAACCAGCCTTTTGGAAAGAAATTGAGTTTTTAAAAAGACTTAGTTTGAATCAGCAAGGGATAATAAAGACGACGAGCCAACAAACAGAAGCAGGAAACAGTGGAGGTTAGAGAGGGAGTGTGAGAGGAAAAAACATCTAACAAACATTCTAAATTTAGTCCAATAATATCCCCATAACCTAACCAAACCAAACCACACCACCCATGCAAGAGAAAAAATAACACAGGCAGAGTCCAGCAGCAGAGAGGGCGGTATCCAGTTTATTGCACTGAATGCAGCATGACCGGTTACCTGTCTTGTGGGCAGGTGGTGCATGTGTGCATTCAGTGCAAGCAGCTCACGGTCCTCAGAGACATAGTATGGGCTCTTGAGACCAGAGTGGCTGAACTAGAAGAGCTAAGGGAGACAGAGAAGTACATAGAGGAAACTTTCAGGGATACAGAAGAGCAGTTCCACCCTAGTCTGACAGCCTCTGTGCTGTTAAGGAGAATTAGTGTTTTGGGGAAGAAGATAATCAAGCTAGAGTGGAGAGAAACAATCCCATAGTTGGGACCCTTCTTCCAGATGATGTCATGGTATCCTCTCACACTGAGGATACTCTCCAGGGGAGGGGAACCCAGTTATTAGCTTGAGAAAGGTAACAGTAATGGGAGATTCGATTATTAGAAACAGAGTTGGGTTTGTAATGACTGGGTTTGGAAGAACTGCACGGTGAACTGCCTGCCAGGTGCCAAGGTTGCAGATCTCACAAGACATCTAGACCTATTGTGGATAAATTGGAGAGAGTCCAGCGAAGGGCAACAAAAATGATTAGGGGTCTAGAACACATGACTTATGAGGAGAGGCTGAGGGAGCTGGGATTGTTTAGCCTGCAGAAGAGAAGAATGAGGGGGGATTTGATAGCTGCTTTCAACTACCTGAAAGGGGGTTCCAAAGAGGATGGCTCTAGACTGTTCTCAATGGTAGCAGATGACAGAACGAGGAGTAATGGCTTCAAGTTGCAGTGGGGGAGGTTTAGATTGGATATTAGGAAAAACTTTTTCACTAAGAGGGTGGTGAAACACTGGAATGCGTTGCCTAGGGAGGTGGTGGAATCTCCTTCCTTGGAAGTTTTTAAGGTCAGGCTTGACAAAGCCCTGGCTGGGATGATTTAACTGGGAATTGGTCCTGCTTCGAGCAGGGGGTTGGACTAGATGACCTTCAGGGGTCCCTTCCAACCCTGATATTCTATGATTCTATGATTCTATTTATGTGCAGTGCTGGGGAGAAGCCGGTGGTTGTGGTACATGTAGGCACCAATGACATAGGGAGGGATACGAGAGAGGTCCTGGAAGCCAAATTTAGGCTGCTAGGTAAGAGATCAAAGACTATGACCTCCATGGTAGCATTCTCTAAAATGCTTCCAGTTCCAGGTGTAGGGCCAGGAAGACAGGCAGAACTGCAGGGTCTCAATGCATACATGAGGCAATAGTGTAGGGAGGAGGGCTTTAGATTTATTAGGAACTGGGGCACCTTTAGAGAAAGGAGAAGCACATGCAGGAAGGATGGGCTCCACCTAAAATAAAACGGAACCAGGCTACTGGCATGTAAAATTAAAACGGCTGTAGAGGAGTTTTTTAAACTCCGGTCTGGAGGAAAGCCAATAGGAGCTCATGGTTCGGAGGAGACATCCCTTAGGGATGACTTTATTAAAGGGGGAACTCTATATCCTAATAAAGAGGATACCAAAGCAGTGGTAAATTACAGGTAGGAGATAGTGATGAACAGTCAGATGTAAAGGAGTACTTTTAAATATTACTAGAGCCCTACCAAATTCACAGCTGTGAAAAATATGTCAAAGATCATGAAATCTGGTCTCCACCGAGAATTTAAAAACACCAAAACACAGGCTCAAACTAAATGCTATTTTTGATTTGGAATTAGGGCTGTCAACTAATCACAGTTAACTCATGCAATTAACTCAAAAAAATTACTTACGATTAAAAAAATTAATCGCGATTAATCGCACTGTTAAACAATACGAATTGAAATTTATTAATTTTGGGATGTTTCTCTTCATTTTCAGATATATCGATTTCAATGACAGTGCAGAATACAAAATGTATAGTGCTCACTTTATATTATTTTTATTACAAATATTTGCACTGTAAAACTGATAAAAGAAATAGTATTTTCAATTCACCTCATACGAGTACTGCAATGCAATCTCTATCATGAAAATACAACTTTCAAATGTAGATTTTTTGTGTTACATAACTGCACTCAAAAACAAAACAGTGTAAAACTTTAGAGCCTACAAGTCCACTCAATCCTACTTCTTGTTCAGCCAATCATTAAGAGAAACAAGTTTGTTAACATTTATGGAAGATAATGCTGCCCATTTCTTAATTACAGTGTCACGTGAAAGTGAGAACAGGCATTTGCATGGCACTGTGGTAGCCAGCATCGCAAGATATTTACGTGCCAGATGCGCTAAAAATTCATATGCCTCTTCAAGCTTCAGTCACAGTTCCGGAGGATATGCTTCCATGCTGATAACGCTCATTAAAAAAAAAATGCATTAATTAAATTTGTGACTGGACTCCTTGGAAGAGAATGGTACATCTCCTGCTCTGTTTTTCCCGCATTCTCCCATATATCTCATGTTATAGCAGTCTCAGATGACGACCCAGCATATGTTGTTCGTTTTAAGAATACTTCCCCTGCAAATCTGACAAAATGCAAAGAAGATAGCAATGTGAAATTTCTAAAGATAGCTACAGCACTCGACCCAAGATCTAAGAATCTGAAGTGCCTTCCCAAATCTGAGAGGGATGAGGTGCGGAGCATGCTTTCAGAAGTCTTAAAAGAGCAACACTGATGCAGAAACTACAGAACCCAAATCACCAAAAAAGAAAAATCAACCTTCTGCTGGTGGCATCTGACTCAGATTATGAAAATGAACATGTGTCGGACCGCACTGCTTTGGATCATTATCGTGCAGAAACTGTCGTCAGCATGGATGCACGACCACTGGAATGATAGCTGAAGTATCAAGGGACATGAGGATCTTTAGCATAAGAATCTTTAGTGCATCTGGCATGTAAATATCTTGCAATGCCAGTTACAACAGTGCCACGCAAATGTCTGTTCTCACTTTCAGGTGACATTATAAACAAGAAGCAGGCAGCATCATCTTCTGCAAATGTAAACAAATTTGTTTGTCTGAGCGACCGGCTGAACAAGAAGTAGGACTGATTGGATTTGTAGGCTCTAAACGAAAGTTTTACATTGTTTTATTTTTGAATGCAGGGTATTTTTTTACATAATTCTATATCTGTAAATTCAACTTTCATGATAAAGAGATTGCACAACAGTACTTGTATTAGGTGAACTGAAAAACACTTTTACAGTGCAAATATTTGTAATAAAAAATAAAGTGAGCATTGAACACTGTATTCTGTGTTTCAGAGTAACAGCCGTGTTAGTCTGTATTCGCAAAAGGAAAAAGGAGTACTTGTGGCACCTTAGAGACTAACCAATTTATTTGAGCATGAGCTTTCGTGAGCTACAGCTCACTTCATCGGAGCTGTAGCTCACGAAAGCTCATGCTCAAATAAATTGGTTAGTCTCTAAGGTGCCACAAGTACTCCTTTTCCTTTTGTATTCTGTGTTGTAATTGAAATCAATATATCTGAAAATGTAGAAAACATCCACAAATATTTAAATAAATGGTATTCGATTATTTTTTAACAGTGCGGTTTATTTTTTTAAAAATCGCTTGACAACCCTATTTAGACTATACAAGACCAAAAAATGCCACCATGGCTAAAAACAGAGTAAACGAGGCAGTTAGAGGGAAAAGGGCATCCTTTAAAAATTGGAAGTCAAATCCTACTGAGGAAAATAGAAAGGAGCATAAACTCTGGCAAGACAAGTGTAAAAGTATAAGAAGGCAGACAAGAAAGTATTTGAAGAGCAGCTAGCTAAAGACAAAAACTAACAGCAAAACAATGTAGTACTTCAGAAGCAGGAAGCCTGTCAAACAATCAGTGGGGCCCCTGGACAATCGAGGTGCTAAAACAACGAGGAGTCCTCGAGGCACCTTAGAGACTAACAAATTTATTTGGGCACAAGCTTTCGTGGGCTAAAACCCACTTCATCAGATACATGGAGTGAAAAATAAGGGAGGATATGATAGAGATCTAGAAGATCATGAATGGTACAGAGAAAATGAATGAGGAAGTGTTATTTACCCCTTTGCATAACAAAGAATCAAAGAAATTCATAGGCAGCAGGTTTAAAACAAAAGGAAGTACTTCTTCATACAATGCACATTCAACCTTTGGAACCAGAAGATGTTACGAAGGCCAAAAGTACAACTGGGTTAAAAAAAAATTAAGAGAAATGCATGGAGGATAGGCCCATCAGTGGTTATTAGCCAAGATTGTCAGGGATGCAAACCCATGCTCCAGGTGTGCCTAAACCACTGACTACCAGAAGCTGGGACTGGAGGACACTCAATGTTGCCCTGTTCTGTTTATTCCTTCTGAATGAGCATCTCGCACAGGCCACTGGGCTAGATGGACCATTGCTCTGACCCAGTATGGCCATTCTTATATTCCAAGACCCTGAGCAAAACCAGCGTAAAGCACATGGTATAGAACAGAGGTGGGCAAACTATAGCCCGTGGGCTGCATCCGGCCCACCAGCCGTTTTAATCCGGTCCTCAAGCTCCCGCTGGGGAGCAAGATCTGGGGCTTGTCCCGCTCCAGCCAGGGAGCAGAGTCAGGGGCTGCTCCGTGCGGCTCCCAGTAGCAGCAGCATGTCCCCCCTCTGGCTCCTTCGCATGGGGCAGCCAGGGAGCTCCACTTCGCATGCTGCCCCCATCGCAAGCACCGCCCCGGTAGCTCCCATTGGCTGGGAACTACAGGGGTGGGAACTGCGGGACCTGGCCGTGCCTCTGCTTAGGAGCCGGAGAAGGGACATACCGCTGCTTCTGGGAGCCGCTTGAGGTAAGCGCAGCCCAAGCCTGCACCCGAGTCACACCCCTGATCCCACTACTGCCCTCCAAACCCCTCAGTCCCAGCCCAGAGCATCCTCCTACACCACAAACCCTACATCCACAGCTGGCCGCACCCGGGAGCCCGCACCCCCAGCCACAGCCCTCACCCCCTCCCGCACACCAACCCCAATTTCATGAGCATTCATGGCCAACCACACAATTTCCATATTCATATGTGGCCCTTGGGCCAAAAAGTTTGCCCACCCCAGTAGAGAACAATAAGCTACAAAATGAGACACTTAGATGTAAATACTTTCCACAGTTCACGGAAAGCAAAGGTTACCCACAAGTTGTGTGTTGGAAAGATGAAATGTGTAATTTGCAGAAAGCATGAGATGTTTCCTTGATAAGGGCAATCTTCTTGTAAACGGGCAAAAATTCCTTTATTCAGGACCATACTGCTGCTCATGTCAAATTCAGGGAAGCAGAAAGTGTGTCACTTTGTCCACAAGAAGTGCCCATTATTGGCTGCTCTATCAAGTCCACCTGGAGGTGACCCAGAGTTGACCACCCTGTTTTAAACCAGTTACAGAGCTGTTAAATTGGACTTCATCTTGAGATTTTGAAACACTCTGCAACCTGCACGACAAATACGGCCCTTAATCTCAGATCAAACTCTATTTAATACCCACAGAGGGAAACTTTACAGAGGTAATTGCAGAGTCAGGAAAAAGAAAAGGAGTACTTGTGGCACCTTAGAGACTAACCAGTTTATTTGAGCATGAGCTTTCGTGAGCTACAGCTCACTTCATCAGATACATACCGTGGAAACTGCAGCAGACTTTATATATACACAGAGAATATGAAACAATACCTCCTCCCACCCCACTGTCCTGCTGGTAATAGCTTATCTAAAGTAATCGTCAGGTTAGGCCATTTCCAGCACAAATCCAGGTTTTCTCACCCTCCACCCCCCCACACAAATTCACTCTCCTGCTGGTGATAGCCCATCCAAAGTGACAACTCTTTACACAATGTGCATGATAATGAAGTTAGGCCATTTCCTGCACAAATCCAGGTTCTCTCACTCCCTCACCCCCCTCCAAAAACCCACCCCCATACACACACAGACTCACTCTCCTGCTGGTAATAGCTCGTCCAAACTGACCACTCTCCAAGTTTAAATCCAAGTTAAACCAGAACATCTGGGGGGGGAGGGGGGGTAGGAAAAAACAAGAGGAAATAGGCTACCTTGCATAATGACTTAGCCACTCCCAGTCTCTATTTAAGCCTAAATTAATAGTATCCAATTTGCAAATGAATTCCAATTCAGCAGTTTCTCGCTGGAGTCTGGATTTGAAGTTTTTTTGTTTTAAGATAGCGACCTTCATGTCTGTGATTGCGTGACCAGAGAGATTGAAGTGTTCTCCGACTGGTTTATGAATGTTATAATTCTTGACATCTGATTTGTGTCCATTTATTCTTTTACGTAGAGACTGTCCAGTTTGACCAATGTACATGGCAGAGGGGCATTGCTGGCACATGATGGCATAAATCACATTGGTGGATGTGCAGGTGAACGAGCCTCTGATAGTGTGGCTGATGTTATTAGGCCCTGTGATGGTGTCCCCTGAATAGATATGTGGGCACAATTGGCAACGGGCTTTGTTGCAAGGATAAGTTCCTGGGTTAGTGGTTCTGTTGTGTGGTATGTGGTTGTTGGTGAGTATTTGCTTCAGGTTGCGGGGCTGTCTGTAGGCAAGGACTGGCCTGTCTCCCAAGATTTGTGAGAGTGTTGGGTCATCCTTTAGGATAGGTTGTAGATCCTTAATAATGCGTTGGAGGGGTTTTAGTTGGGGGCTGAAGGTGACGGCTAGTGGCGTTCTGTTATTTTCTTTGTTAGGCCTGTCCTGTAGTAGGTAACTTCTGGGAACTCTTCTGGCTCTATCAATCTGTTTCTTTACTTCCGCAGGTGGGTATTGTAGTTGTAAGAAAGCTTGACAGAGATCTTGTAGGTGTTTGTCTCTGTCTGAGGGGTTGGAGCAAATGCGGTTGTATCGCAGAGCTTGGCTGTAGACGATGGATCGTGTGGTTTCTCAAAAATGCATATGAAATCTTGGTTTGATGAGTCTTTGTTAACAGATCCACTTTTACTGGTCTATAGCTCAGCCGTGAGACTGTATGTCAGGTTTGTGCAAGATGGTTAACCTTTCATTCTCTTTGCTGACACAGTAGGCTGGAATCTGGAGGGAATAAGGGAAGAGCTAACAGTTGTGGGGGATTCTCTCAGCAGAGAGTTTTCAAAACTGATCTGCCTGAGTTTAGTGCAGCAGTAAATACAGGCTGCTCAAATATCGAGCAAGCCAAGTGTAAATCTCATGATACTGTGCACTGAAGCCAGCACAACCTTCAGCTTGCTATTTGAGATCTCAAAAAAACCTCTAAACGTTTGAATTGAGAATAGTGAATTTCAAGATCTCAAAAGGCAACAGCATCTTCAAGCCCTCATTAATACACTGGAGTGAACGGTGAGCTTATTTAGAAATAGCCAACATGTATGCTGGGTGTTTAGTCAGGCCAGATCACTGAAAACAATTATTAAAAACCATCAGTTGGAACATAGGCCAGAAACTGAATCAGAACTGATGCAGCCTGAGTTAGGGAAATTGTTTAGGACATTAAGACAGGCAAGTTTGTGGACACATTATATCCCACAATGGACTTAACCACAGTTGAGACTCACTTTTCAAGGAGAGGTTCTCTTGATGGCTGAGGATTTGCAAGAACTAGAAAGCACTATGTTGGAATTCACAAGAATGAAAGATATCCCTGACATAAAACTTACTTTTATGGATGACAAAATTGAAAAGATAAATATTTCTGGATCTTTAAAGGCAAAGCTGCAGAAAAAAGTGAAATCTATACCCTTGAGGCTGCCAGTGACCCTTCTGCAACAAACATTTACCCAGTGTCAACGGTGACTCCACAAAATGGTCTAATTATAAGAAGATTTGACTGCATGACCCAGGTCTCTCCTGGGTTCAGGAGAACCCGCTGTCTGAGTCCTTGGTTGGGCGTACAGAAACAAAAAGGTGATTTTATTGGGCTGGCAGCTGCTTGTTCCCAACCAAAGGCAAGTCACCAGCAGCAAATCAAGAGAATGACGGCCCCAGCCTACCTTCCCCTCAGGGAGGCTCTGACAGGCAGCTGACACTTAGAGTATGTTTACATTACAAAATTAGGTTGAATTTATAGAAGTCGATTTTTAGAAAGCGATTTTATACAATTCTAGGTGCAGGAACAGCTCTCAGGATGAGAGCTGGAAGTCTGGTCTCCTTCCCTTGATGAAAATGAGCTCTGCTCTTTCCTTTTAATCCCTCCCTCCAAGCCTGACACCTACTGCAGGTGTATAGGGGGGCCCTGACTGAGCCCACTGTAGGTCATTGACCCTTTCCTGGCCAGTATGGTATATGCATACCCTATCGAAGACTCAGATTCATTATGGCAAGGTATAAGTCACTCTGATAAGCCAGTTAAGCAGATACAGCGTGATGAGAAAGGAATATGCCCCATGACAGTGATTGCCTTAATCAGATATAAATCCCATCACATTCCTAACAAGAGACAGGGAACATGGATATTTAACAAAAGCTTTTAACCACCATAAATAAATTCCATATTGCTTGGCTAAAAGGCTACTCAGTTAATAACTGCCTACAAATTTTTGAAAGGCAAACAGCAAAGAGGGAAAGTAGTTGTTTAGGGTGTTCTAGGTGGTCTAACTAGGAGTAACGTGATAAAATCCAGCACTGGACAGTATAGTCTCAAGAAGAGGGAAAAGCTTCCTGACAGTAAGACCTAAGGTCACCTCTGCCTTTCTGCTCTTAGACGCACTCTGGCTAAACCTGCCATCTGTGATAGGAATATGCAATTTTAACTGCTTTGAGAACCCAACGCAGTACAACAACACAGCTGTGAGATGTGAGCCGAGCCCACATTACAGCAAACACGCATCAACTTACTCAGCATTGGAGCAGCCTGATTTTGGTAGCTTCTTTTTTCTGACAAGGTGACAATTGAGAATCCACTGTCATTACGGTATTGACCCTGAGAAACCAAGCACAGTCAAAGCAATATGCAAACCTATTTAAGTTACAGTTGTCAGTTTAAAACTGAGCTCCCAATACTAACCTTCCTACAAAAGAGACCAAACGTCATTGTCCCAAACAGGGAGTCCACTAGGTCATTTACCCACTATACCTGTACACCCACTATTGCCTGTTTGTTTTGGCAAATCTGTGCAAACAGAAGCCAAGTTTACTGAAGAACAGTTGCAATCTCACCCTTTGAGAAGAGCTGCCACTTAAAATTTCCCTTTGGCTTCTCAGCCTGCTGCTTTCTGGGGACAGCTGGCATTTTTGGCATGTTAATCAGACATCTAGAACTAGTCTCCTAGTACTTGATGCAGGAAAAGAAACCGTTTATTTCCCAAAGCTCAAGCATCTGCTGCTTTCCTTACATTCTATTAAGCCAGAGATGTAGAATCAGTCATTGTATCTGATGGGCACGGGATTTCTAACGGGCACTGGCTCGCTGTATCACTGACCTGTTGAATCCCACATGGCTTAGAACAAACACCTCAGTGTTTTTCAGCCAAGAGAGGAGCAACTTAGGAGCACTGAGTATATCCCACTTAAGTTATAGAACATCTTGCTCACAGAAGTTACTTTTTTTGGGACTAAAATTAACTTATATCAGTAACTTTTGTTACTAACATTAATAGTATTTTGTTGGGAGGGAGCATTTTCTAAACAGTAGAGCACCGGCTGGTGGTCAGAAGATCTGGGCTTTACTTTCACCTCCACCAGATTCACTTCATGACCTTGAGTAAGTCATGTAATTTCACTGTGCCTTTGCTTTCTCTGCTTGTTAAATTCAGGTAATACTGTCCTCACAGAAAGAAACTTACATTTGTTAATTCTTGAAAATTTGAAGTCTTCAGACAGTAGGGGCTAGAGAAGTTCTTTACAGTAAACACCAGCCCAGCAACCAGTAGTCTGTCTTGAAAAATTTACAGGACACTAGCTAAAGATAGAGGGGAGGGGGCTTTCTTTTTTGGTCAGTTTCACTCTGCTCCAATTCTTGAAAGTGTTAGGAGCACATACATTAGAACGGTCAGTGTGCAGACTCAAGATACTGTTGCATCAGTTCACATTCACAAACTATAATGGCTAGACTTCTTTAAAAGACCCCACAAGCTTTGAGTCTGAAATTATTGTTGACTTAGAACTCACTTATTCAGAGAACGTTTCCTACTCTCCACTAACAAAAGGATTTGTCAAGTCTTGCATAACCAACCCAACAAAAATGAAAGGTTACATGGAAATAGAAAGGCCATTAAAGAATTCTTTCATAAGCTCATAAAACAGTATTTTGCATTTCTGGAGCACTTTACATCCAAAGATCTCACTGCACTTTCCAGACATGTAATGAAACTACCACCACCCCCATGTGAGATACTCCTTCCATTTTACTAATGGTAAAAAATGGAGGTGCACTGAAGTTAGACAACGTGCCCTAGAATAGGGGATCCCACTCTGTGGTATGTGAACCACCATACATAAGCTTCATGCTCCATCCATTCACTTCACAGCAGTTTGGTGTGTTTTTGTTTTTTTGTTTTTTTTTTAAATCAATGACTGGGACCCACAGCCCTAGCACACACAAAGCATGTAACAGAGCCAGGAACAGAAGCCAGGTTTGGGCTTTTTAAGCACCTCGAGATCCTCAGATAAAAAGGTGCTTAAACAATAATTCTGTACATCTTTTATCCATTCCTGTCTTAAGTGCAGAGCATTATTACTGCTAGAGGATTACAAAAATTCCAGTACCTGCCTCAAAAGTGTGATTTAAATTAAGATGCTTTTCTCTCGGTAAAAAGGAGTACTTGTGGCATGTTAGAGACGAACAAATTTATTTGAGCATAAGCTTTCATGAGCTACAGCTCACTTCATCGGATGCATGCAGTGGAAAATACAGTAGAGGGATTTTATATACATAGAGAACATGAAACAATGGGTGTTACCATACACACTGTAGGAGAGTGATCAGGTAAGATGAGCTATTACCAGCAGGAGAGAAAAATACCTTTTGTAGTGATAATCAAGGTAGGCCAATTCTCGGTGCAATTACAATGCTTTATTAACTACCAATCCTTACACCCAGCAAACAATAGTTAATGTAACTACTTAAGTGCCCTGAGGGTGGGATGAAGCTTATCAATACCAGTAAGCTGCCTAAGGACAGCACCGCATTATATTTTCACCAGCTAACACGGCTGTTACTCTGAAACCTGTCATTAAGAAATGATGGCACAACACAACATTACTCCACTATTGCTTGAGAAACATTTCTCAAAGCAGTCTTGCTACACAGTCTATCAAAGACATTGTGCGGCATCCGCAGCCTCACCACAAAGTGCCAGTCCAATGCTGCAACAGCTTCACAGAAGAGGAGAATTCAGGTTATAACCAGTTCATGCTACAAATAGGATAGAAGAAGATTCAAACAAGCTGGAGCCAGAAACTACATTGTTACCTCAGCCTGGTCTCCCCTCTCCCAGGTACAGTAAGAGATGGCAATAGCACTTCTGAACCACTGTAGAGAAATACAGCACAGCAAGCCACATCACCTGAAGGGAAGCAAAGCTTGACTGCAAATATGTAAGTAAGTTTTACACTGGTGAACTGCGCTCTTTGGACAGCTGTGGAGATGAGTCTTCCATTCACCAACAGGCAGCAGCGGGGCTAGCTTCCCCACTAGTGTGCCTCACTCGTAAGGATGGACCTTCCCTCAGGAAGAGAGCTGAACCTCTGTGGGACATTCTGCTACTGGTTTCTCTAGGGAGAGCACCTTTCAATCAGCTCTGCCATCTAGACAGTCCAGGAGACTTCAGTAGGCGTACAAGGGAACACAGTTCACTAATGTAAGATTTACTTTACCACAAAGGTTTGAGATGGAAGGTGATGGTCCCTATCCCACAACTTTTCATCCCTTCCTTCTATATGCAGGAAGTGAAATATGGCCAGAGCCAATAGGATGGAGAGCTATTTGGATAGTTGGTCTTGTGCAGGTTGCTGGAGACCCGATGACATCACAATGCCTAAGCATGAAGTCATTACACATCATAAATGCTTACAAGATTATATTAAAAAAGAGTTTTCCCGCTGGCTGACAAGCAGTATCTAACACAACAGAGTACCTCAAGACAGACGAGGTCACAGAAGTCTCATGTGGATGCAGTGAAATCATTTCTTGCTGTTCTTCCATAATGCAATATGGGCAGAAAGAACAGCCAGCACTCACACTCCATTCACCCCAGGGCCCAACCTCTCTTCCAGCGGATCATGACCTGTTCTTACACTTCTGTGGTCGGGTAATCACCCCATTAAGTCACATTCTACTGTATTCTGCCACTAGTAACCAAAAGAACTTTGTCAGTATATACCAGCTGCCTAAGGACAGCCCTTTCATTACATGTCCCCCACTCCCTTCCCTGTGCCCTTTTCCATACTGGAGCAGTACACCAGACGCTATTTCCTCATTCATCTCTCTTCTAAAAACACCACGGCTTGCCCTGACTATCCAGCTGGCAGTAGCTCGTTCTCTTGCGTTATCCATCTATCAGGAACTCTCACTCAGACAAGAGTCACTTTCCTCTCTTTAAAGCCCTTTTACAGGAGTTTAATGTTATAAAGTATTTTGAGAAACAATGGACCAAATTCAGTATGCAATGGAATTGGAGCTGAACCTGGTCCATTTGATTGAAGACAACCTATCCAGATCAGTTGTATGCTACCATACTGTGTGTTAGGGGATCTGGTAATGTCACTGTGAAATAAATGCTACAACAGCATAATTGAGTTGTGCAAAAATATCTGTGGGAAACTGATGGCTTTCATCTCCAGCCAACTAATTCAAACTCAGACTAAGTCAGCAGTGGCCAAAATAGCTCCTATATGTGAAAGCATCTCTGTGTTGGTATGAACGGTCTATGGAGAGAACAGAGAGAGATCAGGGAATTGGTAATGGGACCTTGACCCCCTAGGTCACCAGTGACAAATATTTCACACGTCCATTGGCTGTTCAGGGACCAATATGAAATGAATCTTGGGATTTCAGATCAATTCCTCGTAGATGTGTCCACACCACAAAAATCTACCATCAGAGCTGACGCCTTCATTTTGGCAGTAGACTTATCACTCGAGGTTGGTCGTCTGTGGTGGGGATGAGACTTGGGATGGGAAAGCTTGCACTGCCACTGCATGCATTGTACATGTTCTGAAGGCACAGGCTAGAGGGATGCCACTTTGTCAAACTGATAAAAATCACCAGACATGGCAATACCCTGCAATATTCTTGGGAGACCTAACTGAATTCAGATTAAGAATCTTTGGGGTCAATTGTATTAAATGAATGGTTTATGTATTGTTGTGGGCTGGAATTGTATGTACTCTCTCAATGGGGGGAGATTTGACAAATACAAGGCTTGGAGTTACAAGGACTATACTGAACAATCTGCCAGAAAAGAATGGACTTTCGGAACAAAAAATGTTAAATGGTTTTTCTGGGGAATAACTTTGAGGAGGTGAATGCAAATTCCCCACCTCCATTTATGCAGAAACCCAGTCTTTGGAAACTACGCTCTGAGGATAGGGCCATTGTCAGCTGACATTATGAGGCTAAGACCAAACTCAAGCTGGATAAAGGAAAGACGGAACTATTCATGGTTGGTCTGGTTCTGCATCTGAGACAGTAAAGAATTTGTAACCCAGCTGTAGGTTGTGAAGGATCGACAACTACCAGAGCCTGAGGGGGAATTGGGGTGACCTCGAATAAGCTTTTTAGCATGCATATGGGTTCTTTTCTTGATTCTAATATGATATCTCTGAAATGCATTCACCTTAAGAAGAATTGTGCTTGCTTTGAAAGAGGGGTATAGTAACTTGTAACTGCTGGCAATACACTGTTCATAACTTCTGGAGAGAAAGCAAAGCGCAGATGCTGGCCTTTTGGGCAGTCTGACCTGCTGGACATATCATAACATAGGCAGGAGAACTGTGCAGTCTAGACAAACCCCAGTCAGGAACATAAGAGCGGCCATACTGGGTCAGACCAAAGGTCCATCTAGGCCAGTATCCTGTCCTCTGACAGTGGCCAATGCCAGGTGCCCCAGAGGGAATGAACAGAACAGGTAATCATCAAGTTATCCATTCCCTGTCGCCCATTCCCAGCTTTGGACAAACAGGCTAGGGACACCATTCCTGCCCATCCAGGCTAACAGTCATTTATGGACCTATCCTCCATGAACTTACCTAGTTCTTTTTTGAACCCCGTTATAGTATTGGCAACATCCTCTGGCAAACAGTTCCACAGAGTGAGGGAGAGAGTCAAGAGTCTCTGCTCGAGAGAGAGATGAGAGCTGGGAGCCAGAAACCTTCAATCGAGTGCCCCTGGTGGACCGGGGGGGTGGTGGAGGGAGGAATACTGGTGCAGTTGCCCTGAACTGTGACAATCAATAGTTAAAAATAAGCCTAACTGAAGCTAGCTGTAGCGTACAAAGTTTAATGAAGAGTATGTAACAGTGACAGACCCATCATACTGAATAAGGTTGTCTATACTTAGACCGCTTAGCAGCACAGCTGCAGTGCTTCAGTGTAGACACTTACTACACTCCCATCACTGCAGTTAATCCAACTCCCCGAGAGGTGGTAGCAAAGCTAATGGAGGAATTCTTCCGTTGATCTAGCATTGTCTACACTGGAGGGCTGGTCAACTTAACTATGTCGCTCAGGGGTGTGGACTTTTCACACCCCTGAGCAACGTAACTGAGCCAACCTAACTTTTTAGCGTAGACCTGGCCCAAGTCTTGCACTGTAAAATACCTTTCTCCCATTTCCACATACTTTATGTAAACCATCAGGCTTGCCACACTTCCCAAGCACAGAAGAGGAACAGGCTACTTCTTTTGGCCATAAACCCACCCAACTGAGAAAAGCCATGACTAGACAGACCAACACCGAAGCGTGGCTCAGCAGGCAAAGGAGTACACCCTGTTACCCTGCAGCATTTCAGATTTCTGATGTGGCTTGTACACTCTGGTTTGGCTAGCCTACTCTCAGGACTATCAAGACAGTGGCTGAAAGTTTCCAACTGCTTGTAATGTCAGATTGACCAGGGCGGGAAGTGAGTGATTCCAAGATTACCCAAAGGATTTCTCCTTGAGGGAGGTAACAGTTGCTGGATGACTTTTCTGCACACATATACCACTCCTCCTCACTCCGCAGCAGCATTATATATTCTGCACTTCTTCCTTTCACCCTGAAAATCATTTTACAGACTCCACATATAAAAGACATCCCTTCACTACTGAAATGCGGCCGCCCTGAGCATGGATGGGTGCAGTAAGGTACACTGGCGCACCACAAACTCAGTAGTAGAGGTGGAGGGTAGATTTTACTAAAGACATGGGGGGGAAAAAGCACCGTGATTTTTTTTTTTTAAACCAATACAGTTTTAAGGTCCCACATGAAAGAGCCACACGCAGCAAGCATCACAGAACTCTGATTATCTATGTCAGAAGGAAGACAAGGTGAATCAACCCTGCTGGGATTTGATCCCAAGGATTCCAGACAGCCTACGCATTTCAAACCTGATGCTTTGGTCACTAAACCTTCCCCTCTGAACAAATCCTTGAACACAAGGTTGAGCCAGTTTAGCAGGACACTAACAGATTAAAAAAAAAGTTTCAAAAAATTTCATTGTAACTAGCTTTTCCATAATGTCACAAAAAATTGAAGAATAGTTTAAGTATTCCTCTGCAGTCTTACCAACACATACCAGAACACTGGGCTAGTAGGACAGTGAAAATAAGTACTATATATTCATTGTTCAAGCTTCGAGAAAAGCAGTTAATAAGCAGCACTGATTTTTTTAAAGAAGTAATTTCACTTAATCTTACTTTTTTAGAAACATAGCTAAATGATTCTGCCTTAAATAGGATTTTTAACTTGCCAACATTTATTTAAAGCACCTAGTATGGAGATACGAGATTGGGGATGGAGTGCATCCAACAGTGGTGAATAGACACATTATGCTACACTGCTGACTATTAGAATCCCCACTGGAGTGTAAAATGTATCCTAAATATATTCACAGTCTGCACATACCGTAGAGCAAGTAGACAGAGACTGGACATCCCCTTCTACTTCGCATGATGGAAACACATGTTTTCATTAGGACCAGCCCTCAGCTTAGAAGCAGCATATGCTGGGACCTTTGTTGGCGTAGCTGCGTATGTAAGCTCTGGCTGCATACTATTTCAGAAGGAGGGACTCACCAAAAAAAATGCAGATCTGTACAGGTTGTTCCACTTCTCTCCCCCTTTGCCCAATATGAAGCAAAAAAAGCTGGCTAGCATTCCCTTACAACGCAGCTCTGAAGGTTAAACAGGGCACATGGACTGTCCGAGGGAATTCACTTTCCTAATGCTACATTCGCTTGCAGTGTATTTACCAGACCGATAACCTTCCCAGCAGCGTCCATCCCCAGAGATCAGCAGGGAATTGACTACAGAATAACTTCTACTTTCAAAGTCATTTCAAAACAAGAGACGATAACAGGACTGATCCTGTTTGGGGCTGGATGAAACATCCTATTCCAAAACTGTGCTGTCACATGGGAATCACAGGTTCAGTAACAGGTGCCGAAAGCTCAGTTTCCAGCCAAAGCAGGCTAGGTAAACAGACAGCCATTACAGGACAGAGGGCACTCCTTACTTGGCAGAATTTGACATGCATCTCTACATACTGTACAGACACAAACTTGCTGTCATGATGAGATTGCATAGGAGGACACCACAGTCCTGTGCTGTGCCCCCAGAGACACACAGCATCTGCAAGTGGCACCTCTAGCACCAGGGTCTATAATCTGACCTTTGTCTTCACTGAGCAGCCAAGGGTCTCTGAAGTCTCTTGCCAGCACTCTCTGCAGAGGTGGCTGCTGTACAAGTTACCTGAAACTCAGAATATCAAAGAGTTCACAATGAAGATACAGATGAAAATGAATTCCACCACAGTCTGCTACCAACTACAAGAGACACAGGAGGTCTCTGGGCCCTAGATCAGGTATACACCAGGGAGCAAGGCCAGCATTCTATACAAGCAGCCACTGCACAAGTTGCTCAGCTGATCCATAACCTGGAGCTGCTAGACATTATAGCTTCTCTTCCCCCCTTACCAAAGCAGATCCATGGAGGAGTATTGACAGCAGCTGCAGTAGGAGCTCTCCTCTCCCAGCCTGAAAGATGCTCCAATAGCAGCAACAATAAGAGAGGGGGAAATGAAAGAGGAACCCATAGAACCCAACCTTCCAATCACCCAATAAAAAAGGTCTCCTGACTGAACTGACATTTTGACATCTGCTCCAACGTGGGCTGGTGGGTGGGAATTGGAGCCATTTCTCTAAAGAGAGGTTCAGAGATGAAAAATCAAGTATGTGCTGAGGACATTAATCTCCCTTTATGAGCCTGCTAGACAGCCAGCTTCATAACACCACACTGCTGTTCTCTGCTTCTATTCCCACGGCGAGAACAGCGTGCTTTGTGCAGTGCAGACACACAAAGGCCAAGTGAAACAGAACATTTCCTGTGGGAAAATCACAACCCAACCACTGACCCTTTGGGGGCTGGTGTCTTGTGTGGGTGAATACTGACTCAGCTCTTTGGACATTTTGGAGCCTTGCTTCTGAATCTGTTCTGTGCAGAGAATCTAAAATTCATTTCAGGTTCCATTCCCACCTACCCCCAGAAAACAACATCAGCCAAGTGATCAACTCAGTAACTAGGTTTGAACTGGGCCCCTTCCCATGCTCTCATCACATGAGATGCACATCACAGCTACCGGAACCAGACCACATCTTTCCAATCCAAAACATATCACTATCTGTGACCACACTGTCAATCAAGCCAGGTCTCTGGCCCCCTATCGCACTGCACATCAAATTAAGGCTCTAACTGTTAGAGTCTTGAAGATAAGAACAGCAAGCTGCCCCTACCTATATATCTGACCTGATCTTCTTTCATGTGGTTCACCAACAAACAGCAACCATTTTCAACAAACATCAGCTACTTCTTGCTTATCCTTTTCCCCAACGTGTCTCTACAGCTTTTCCCACCATGCCTCTTGGGCTTCAAATTGCTCCCCAAGCCACTTCCCTCAGCTCATTCAAATCCCTCTAAAACAAAAAAAAAATATTCACACCTTCATGGCAGAAGTGAGTTTAACAAAAAATTAAGGGACCATACCATTAAGATGTATGCATGTCTCAGTGCGTAGTCACTCTTGGTGCCACCCTTTCCTATCCTCTCCCCTCAGCTATAACAGTCAGTCAAGTCTTGGGATGTATTAGACTGCAAGCTGTTTGAAGTATGGACCATGGCTTTGCTTGTTTTGCAAGGCACCTACCACATCTTGGGGTGCTGAGAAATAATGACCAGTATCAAAATAGCCAGCATTTGAGAACACAAGCAAGAAAAGTAAGCTGGCCTCACAAAGGCTTTAAAAAAAGAGAACGGAGCTGCTGAAACAAGCAACCCTTGATCTTACAAAGAGGCTGAATGATCTCAGTAACAACCTAAAGTGCTGTTTCCTTTAGTGGCACAAGACAAGCACCAGCCCTCACTTTTGGGACATCCCGTGGTCCTCTACTCCACAAGAGAAGAGCATTAAATTGAAATTTGTCCAGGACAAATGAGTTAAGTATAGTAATTACATTGGTTCTCATTTGCCAGAATGTCCCTCTGTACTTTCAGTTGGACTAGGTGTTCTTTGCTTCTTGTCATAAAATGGCATATAATGCTGCTTTGACTGGTATGGATGACATGAACACACATGCGGGCATGCCCTGAAATCCAGCTATTCTGGATGAAAGACAGTAAAGAAATGGAAGGATCAGTTGAAAGAGACATCTACGTTGTTTAGAAATTTACTTCCCATTTTTGATTTAGCCAAAGGAAGGTTAATAGAACCTCTATCCACATCATATGAAATAGAAGACTTATTTTTCCAACATAGTTCCCTTTTCTACAAAGCTACTACTTTAGACCACTTCTGAGCAAACGCTTGTCCAGGTTAGCAGCCCTCTGTTCTTCCTACAACCATATTTAACAGGAATAAAAAATGACGATGTAGCATGGAAACCTTTCTTACTGGAGATAATTTTTTCCAGCATGTCTTGCAGGAGTCATAGCCATTTACAACACTGTCAAATTTTTATTACTGAATGTCCTGTACAGCAAGTACAGATATGGGAGTGCAAGCTGGAATTTATCCTGCCTCATACATAAAATTATCAGCTAAATTCTAACTACAAAATCTTAGTTATGTAAAGCAAAACCCAGTATGATTTAGAGAAATCTTGACTTTTAAGCAGGATTAAGCCAGGTGTTGAAATCACAGCAAGAGAAGAAATGGGGAGCCCCAAAGCGTCGCGCTTCAGATGACGACAGCTGCCCAGAAAGCAAAGTGAACATGGAGAGAAGTTCAATGGCTTGGTATAGAGAAGAGATGCAGACCATCACATTTCCTGAAGGACTCAACAGAAAGAGCTATGTATCAGTTTAGTGTAGAACCTGCCCTCTGCACAGTCTCACAAGGACATGCCTCTCCAATAAGTGTGTTAAGCGGTTCTCAATGTCATCAAGCCTTTCAGAAAACAAACTCTGTTTGGTCAAGGGATTTTTTTCATCAAACAGGATTTCCACTGAGCCGTTCTGTAGTAGTTTGCCAACATTCATTCTATCAGTCCACACCAGGTTGACAGCCTCTTCCACCGTTCATGTCCTGAAGCTAGCCATGCTTGGTAGTATAGGCTACTAAGAGGCAGTTTTAGCCAAGTCCATTTCTCTCCACTACCACCACCGCAGAAGTAGAACTTGCCTGGGACTGCCATAGCTAATAGCAAAAAGAAAAGGAGGACTTGTGGCACCTTAGAGACTAACCAATTTATTTGAGCATGAGCTTTCGTGAGCTACAGCTCACTTCATCGGATGCATACCGTGGAAACTGCAGCAGACTTTATATATACACAGAGAATATGAAACAATACCTCCTCCCACCCCACTGTCCTGCTGGTAATAGCCTATCTAAAGTGATCATCAGGTTAGGCCTTCTCACCCTCCACCCCCCCACACAAATTCACTCTCCTGCTGGTGATAGCCCATCCAAAGTGACATTGTGTAAAGAGTTGTCACTTTGGATGGGCTATCACCAGCAGGAGAGTGAATTTGTGTGGGGGGGTGGAGGGTGAGAAAACCTGGATTTGTGCTGGAAATGGCCTAACCTGATGATCACTTTAGATAGGCTATTACCAGCAGGACAGTGGGGTGGGAGGAGGTATTGTTTCATATTCTCTGTGTATATATAAAGTCTGCTGCAGTTTCCACGGTATGCATCCGATGAAGTGAGCTGTAGCTCACGAAAGCTCATGCTCAAATAAATTGGTTAGTCTCTAAGGTGCCACAAGTCCTCCTTTTCTTTTTGCGAATACAGACTAACACGGCTGTTACTCTGAAACATAGCTAATAGCCTTACTCTGAAATTTAAGGTTTATTGACACAAATATCAGCTCTAGTTACCGATCCCGACTGGCCTATCGCCATTATCACATAACACTGGGTCTCATTTCCTTCATTAGGGGGCACCATCTGCATGGGCAGACCTGGACATTACTTGAAGGAACTCTGTACTTAGACGCCATGCAGAAGGTAAAACATGGGGAACTGGTTTTATTCACGGATTCTGCAGTTATGAAGTTATGGGGAGATCTTCACCAACCACCTAATGGAAGCTATATAATGTCTGATCATGTCACCACTCATGGAATATTCAGCCTCCTCTTGTTTATCAATGTGGCTGCTTCACAGCAAATGGCTAGGGAATGCACCTGCCCTATAAGAATCAAAAGGATGATGCAACAACCACATGCAATTACATCCTCTGCACTCTGAAATGCAGCATACTGAAAACCTACAAGCGATAAGGAGCAAGGTCTACCACTGCCCTCTGCAACTGATCATGGAGGGGAACAGACCCCCATGATACTCAGCAGATACCTGCTCGGTACTACAGAGGAAAGCATAAAAAAACACCAAGAATCCCATTAACATGCTCTTATGGGCATGGAGGAAAAGTTCTTTCCAAATTCCAGCTATGATAGTCAAGTCATGCAAAAACTGTCTCCTGGATACAAGGAAACACCACCATAGTTTAAGCATACAGCTCCAATTACACCCCAAAATGCCAGAGCAATACATACTATCTTGCAAATGTATTTTTTTCCAGTTTAAAAAATTTAAAATATATCTCCATGAAAAATAATCTGTAGGGATTAGAAGTGCCAAGTATTATTGTTGTTATTTATCCTGTTGTAGGCCTTAACTAAACTCCACCCCTCAATTTTCACCACCACTTTGTAGGTTTCTATCCCCCTCTTGGATATAGTTTCACCAAGTTATACCATTTTAGCTCTTTCCACAGTCAATCAATCCCTCCAGTCCCCGGATCATTGGTTGCTCCTCTCAGTTATTTAGAGTTTACAAATAATGTACACTTACCAAAGCTAAGTTTCATCATCTTGCTCATGTTCCCTCTCACCCCATGACTTCAAGTTAACACTTCAGTTGTAAGCTTCTGGGCAGATCTTTCTATTTGTACCGTGAAGCACCTAACATACTTTTGAGCATTATTAAATAAGACAGTAACTCTCTTCAGTTTGCCAAGACCTTTGATAAATGAGACCAATGAAGGAAGACCAACATGTATGTCTGACTGACAAGTACTTTTAGGCTAGGGATGCATCAGTCAGCTAACACTTCTACCATCACATCCTGGTGGGTTTTTTGGTTTCTTTGTTTTTAGAATATCTCTCTCTCTCTCTCACACACACACGATTCACTAAAGGCAGGAAGTACAATTTAGCACATCCATCACAACAGATGTGAGAGAATAACAGAACCACCCAAAACCAGTACACACTTTTGCACACCAATTATTATGCTGAAACAGAGCACAGCATCTTCTCCCTCTAGTTTTAAAAAGTGTCTTATGTCCCTTCCCCACACGGTCTTCAACAAACAGGAGAAATGATAGGCTGTAATAGAGTGGCATCCATATCATTTATTGTATGCATTGCACTAGTGCCTAGGGGCCCTGGTCCATGTTTGGGGCCCCTATCATGTTAGGTGCTATGCAAACACACACACACACACACACAAAAGACAGTCTTTGCCTTAAAGAGCTTACAATCTAAGTATAAGACAAGAGACAATAGGTGGATAGAGAGACAAGGGAGCATAAGGAAACAATGAGACATCTCTGTTCTTAGAGGACCTGCATATTATTGCCCCACTAGCCAGAGCAGCATTATAATCTAGTGGTTAAAGCACAAGATCTGAGCTTTTATTCCTTGCTCTGACACTGCCTCACTCTGACCTTCAGCAAGTCATTTCCCTACCTGTATGCACAGGGATAATATTTACCTCCCCACTCCTTTCTGAAATCTTTGGATAACACTGTCAGCGTAAAGGCGGTTTTTATTGTAAAAAATATAAATACACATCAGTTATGTCTTATATGCACAGTGTACCCAGAAAAAATTCACTTGTCTCTTAAGTAAGCAATTCCCCAACTGCACTGTCATCTGTTTACTCCTACATCCAGTTTCGGGTAAAAGTTTGGCACTGCCTCTGTATCTTTATCCTGAGCACATGGTTCCTTTCATTATGAAGGACGAATCCCTGATGCAGGAAGAGCAAGATAAAATTGAATAAACTGTGGTCTTTATTGCCCTCTACTTCAAAAAAAAAAAAAAAAAACAACCCACAACAAAACGAAAAACAGAGTGGAGAAAATCTGTGGGCCAAGAATCATTTCTGCATGTCATGCTCCTTCCTAGAAGTGGCCTTGGGTACACTTTTGAACAAAATATTTTCTATTGTTGCAGCCTTGTTAAGGGGGATTTCACCACGACAGAAGAGAACATCCATATTTCATTTTTTTTTTCCCCATTTTTCAAGGGCAATTTTTTTTTTTGGTGGAGAAAGGGAAAGAGGGTTTATGCAACACTCAAATGTATTCTACTGGAGGGGGAAGTGATGATGCAGGAAATTGCTATCCCACTTGTCTCTAGATCAGTAGCTCAATCTAGGGCTACATAGATACTGCAGTGAATTTTCAAAGCACTTCTCAGCTAAACTAGATCTCACAGCAAATTTCTTACCACACTTCTCAGTTTTCTCCCTCCCGTCATAATAGGAAGCTCCTCTTGATTTTGCTTAGAAGTGGGGGGTTGGAGAGGTTTTCTACATCCAGTAGTGGCTTTCTGAGGATCAGGTGGACTATTCTATTTTTCAAAGAAGTTGGCATATTAATTTTTCTGGAGGAAACTCTCATTTCTGTTAGTGGCAAGCACAATTCTCCATGGTCTTTTATCAGCCAGGAGTGACACCTATTTCACAAGTACCAGCTCAAATATTTACAACAGCTATTACAGTGAGACAGGATCTAACCCTTTTGGGGTGATCAAGTGATTAATTTGGGCTGATCCATTTCTGAATTTTATGCCTTGACCAATTCCTCTTGTATTCAGAAGGGATTTTCTTCAGAGTAGGATGAAAGCTAGTCACAGCAGCCAGTGCTTGGATCCAATGACTGATTTAGGCCATCTGGATTAATTAATTGGTTCGCCATGCAGAACAACTCTGCTGGCCATTATTTTATTGTTTTGATGGAGGAGGGATAGAAGAGCAGGAGAGCCCTACAGGAAGTCTTTGTGCTTCTGGCAAGTAGACTTGGATCAGGTTTTGTGCCACCAACAATTTTGTTTTCTGCCTCAGCACACCATTTCACTTAATTCACTAGTCAACTTTGGTGATGTTCCGAGTTGGTACTGAGTGGACTATCCTATGAGCTTATTCATACCTTAGCCTTTCAGTTGTGTGGTTTGTCTTGTAGAATATGCTGGAAACGTTAAATGATTCAATTTTTTTTTGTGAGTAAGCCAGCCGAAGTTGGTGGTTTTTAGAACAAGAACATGCACACACTCAGACACCAGGTATTACTACTAAACCCACTTTCAGTTCTTCAGATGAAAGGTGCTGTGGAAGTGAATGCTTTACCAACACTAACCAAGCCTCAGCTTCATAGATGGGAACCTGGAAAGAGATTGTGATTTGCTCAAGGTCCACATCAAGCCTAGCAGAGTTAAAACCAAGAGCCAGTCCTCTGGCTCTGGCTATTAGAGTATACGACCCCTTCAACCAAACGTTCTATACATTTTGCCTTATATTTTTCAGAGCTATGCAATATCATGGTTCTGAATCTGAAGAACCTTCTGAAATTCTAACAAGTTTATAGGAAAAGCACCTAGGGTTTCTAAAATCCCTGTATCATGCAATGCAGGAAAAAAAGCACCTTTTCCTGTCTTAAGTAACATATTTCCATTAGCTGGACCTAGTACAACTCATGTACTTCAGCCTGAGGTACATGTAAAAGTTTTGGTAGCATAGCTATTTTGGTTAGGAGTGTAGAAAAATAAAGTCATTCCCCTGACAGAGCCATACCAGCAATAGCCCTAGTGTACAGATGCAGTTCTATCAACAAGAAAGTCCTTTTGCCAGTATAGCTTACTCTTTGGAGAACTGGCATGTAATGAGTTCTTTTTGCTCATATAGCTTATTTGCCAGTATAAGTTGTGTCTCCACTAGGGGAGTTTACTGATAAAAGCTCTACTGACAAATCCTTTTAAGTGTACACAAGGCATTAGACTTGCAAAGTTATTTCAGTCACATACATTTCTTCACTCTTGTAAATTTCAGCTCTGACATAACTAACAGGTGCTCTCCCCAGAGAAAGAACTATGTGCTGTGCTAGAATGAAAAGAGAAGCTGAGCATACATCTGACCTTTTAGCCCACAAAGTAAAAAGTTAGCCTTCAGCATTGATTTCCCTGTAATATTACCTTAAGCCACCTGGCATTCAAACACTAAAACTTCTTTTAAAATGTATAACAATGAACTTTCATTTAAACAGCATTTTTCAACAAAATGGAATTTCAATGCACTCTACAAACTTACTAAGCAATTGTACAGACATATTAAGTTATTTCACACTCCACTGAAATGCAGGTATCTGTGAGGTGACTCACAATAGCAACAGATTACTTTCAAAAGGCTCTAGATTACAAAAATACCTTTTCACAGGCCTGAATACACAAGGTGCTAGAAGCTCAGAACTCCTGCTGAAGCCAGCACCTTGCAGGAGCAGATGATCCTCTATTTTAATTCTGAGCAATACAATAATCATATAAAAAGAATTACAGATTAGACATTTGATTTTTGAGAGCAGCAAGCGACTATTCAAGTCTCTCCATCCACTGGTGAAACACGACCTAAAGCGATTTGTTACATAACTAGTCTGACTTTGAGACTGTTGCTGTTGAGAACAAGGTATCTATTATTCCCCAGGCACCTTTGTCACAAAGATCCATGCAAGATTAATTTAACCACTGCCAAAGAAGAAATGCAACTCCTCTCCCCTTCCCACACTCGGAGGCTGTCTGCTCCCTCACAATGAAACCCCCGGTCCCAGAAACAGGACTCTTGTTGCTCCTTGTCAAGACACACTGATTATGCAACGACTAGCAAGAGTTATGTAAATGGAGCAGGTGCCCCAACCTCAGGGCTGGCATCAAAGAATCACTGAGCACTCAACACAGTACACAGTCCCATTCTGTTGCTTTTTCTTCTTTGATTTGGACTCTTCAGATGAGCAGGAATCATTGCAGATTCTGAGCTAGACGGATCATAAGCCACAGAGCTGCATTACTGAAGAATCCCCCACCGCTGCCCCCTCAGAGACCCTGCACCAGATCTAACAACTTATTTTCTTTGCTTTCCATGAGGAGATGAAAGGGTGGTTACTTGCATGGGCTGGGTAGAATGAAAAGAGAACATGATGGCAGATGGAGGACAAGTTGGGTAGGTAGTGGTTTAAAGACAAAGAAGGAGCTTGAATGTAAGACAGATGGGAGGAAGACAGTGATGGGGTTTGGAAAGGGGTTGGACACCATGAAAGCAGCAGGCAAGGAATAGGATTTTCACAGCCATGTGTTGGTCAGGATAGAAGAGTGAAAAGGCAGCCAAGGCCAGCGATTTCACTGTAAAAAGGTTTCTGAATATTCAACCTAAGTTTTCCTTTGGTCACCCTATTCACAATTTCTTTGAGCTGCACCCCCTTATGCTGTAATTAATTTGCATGTCTATAATATGCAGATATTTAATGCAACACACTAAATAGATTAAAAACTGGCTAACTGATAGGTCTCAACATGTAATTGTAAATGTGGAACCATCACTGAGTAGATGTGTTTTCCAGTGGGGTCCCTCAAGGATCAGCTCTTGGCCCTATGCTATTTACTATTTTTATCAATGACCCGAAAAAAAGGTCATCACTGATAACATTTGCAAGTAACACAAAAATTGGGGGAGTGGTACATAATGAAGAGGACAGGTCACTGGTTCTGAGTGATCTGGATCACTTGGTAAACTGGATGTAAGCAACCAATATATGTTTTTAATATGGCCAAATGTAAATGTATATATCTATGAACAAAGAATGCCAGCCATCCTTACAGGATGGGGGACACTATCCTGCAAAGCAGTGACTCTGGAGAAAGATTTGGCGGTTGTGGCGGATAATCAGCTGAAAATGAGCTCCCAGAGAGTCCATGCAATTCTGAGATGCTTAAACGGGGAGCAGTGAGCTTATTTTACCTCTATTTGGTGTTGGTGCCATTGCCGCAGGAATACTGAGTCCGGTTCTGGTGTCCACAATTCAAGAGGGGTTCTCTTGTCACTGAAGCCAGTCCATTTCCCTGACAGGCAGTAGCTGGCTCAACAGAATTCTTCCGTTGACCTAGCATGGTCAACACTGAGAGTCACATCGGCATACCCATATCTCTCAAGGGTGTGGATTTTTCACACTCTGAGACATACCCATGCCAATAGTTTTCAGTGTACCACACCCCTTAGACAAGCTACACATCTTTAGCTCATACCAAAAGCTGTCACTCTTCTCCAGCCCTTTGATCAAGTCATTTTTTTTCTCTCTGCAGGTTCATTAAAAGTTTGAAACTAGGCATGTCCAGCAACCCTTTTAGTTCAATAAAAGGAACATTTAAAAATTCTTCCAACAGTTGTCTACAGTAAAGATTTAATTTAACCAGATGCATTGATTATGAATATCAGGACACACTTTCACGTTTCTAAAGCCAAACTGATTGTATTTTGCCCTTCTATAATTTTAGTGCATCAGATTACTGAAGCCACTTATTTGAAAAGGTAAAAAATAAGCATCCTGCTAGACTAAAACTTTGTAGTTCAAGATACGAAGCAGAGTTAATATCAGCCATTCCAATTAACCACTGAAAGCTAAGTATTCTTGTGAGGGAAGTCAGAGACTAACAGCAAGACTTTCAGCATGGTTTATATCTAACAAGACAAATAAACTCAAACAATGTTCCCTTTTTAAAAGAATACACCAACTGACCCACCTGCTGCATCACACACTAGTTCCTGTAACCCTAATCTTATTGTATTCATGTGTTGCTATGGAAGTCATTGGTTTCTCAAAGGACTTATCATAATAAAGTGCAAAGAGGAAGTTCCTTTGTATTTTAAAACCCTCTAGAAATAAATGGAAGTTGCAGCCAGAGATTTTGGGAAAAGGCATCAAGTGGTGCAGCTTCTCCTCCCAAAGTCCAACACCCAGCAAAGGCCCAACTATTTTTACTCACCACGCACAGAGACACACAACCACATCACCTCAGAGCTTTTCTTCAAGTTCAGCACTGCAGCTGTGTCACTGTAGCACTTCAGTGAAGACACTACTACACCAACAGGAGAGCTTCTCCTGTTGGCATAGTTAATCCACCTCCCCAAGAGGCTGTGGGGACAGCAACAGGAAAAGCTCTCCTGTCGACATAGCACACAGGGGGTTAGGTCTGTATAACTATGTCGGTCAGGGGGTGTGGATTTTTCACAATCCTGGTGATGAAGTTATACCGCGATAGGCCTGTAGTGCAGACCTGGCCAGTCTTCAAACAGCTTCTCTGCCTCCCCATTCCTTCCAGAAGCCACCCTCCTTCTCTTTCGCAGAGCTTGAAACAGTTTCTCTAACCCAGTGGTTTTCAACCTTTTTTCATTTGGAGACCCCTAAAAAATTTCAAATGAAGGTGCGGCCCCTTTTGGAAATCTTAGGCATAGTCTGTGGACCCCCAGTGGTCCACAGACCACCTGTTGAAAATCACTAATCTAACACTTACAAGCTGAAAGGCTAGACCTACTAGAGCTGAAGGTGAGAGTGAAATAGCCCTGTGCCATCACACCCCCTCATCCATGGAGTGTACAGTTTTGCTCTCTTAAAGTGATAATCAAATACTTCTCACTTGTCAATCAAGTCTACTTAATAACTGAGTAACTTACTTCATGTCTGACTTTATTAGACCTTCTTTCCCTTCTTAACTGCCTGTTACTTTCTCCCTTTTCTTTCCTTTCATTGATCAGATTGCATTTTCTTCTTGGTTTTCAGCATCTGTAATTAACTTCTCTTCCCCTCCATCCTCCTATTTCCACTCCCAGACCACCATGTGGTCTCTTCCTACCTTCTCTGTGTTTTCTCTCTCTCACACGTCCTTGCTTAGAGAGTCTATTTATCCCCCATGCCTTCCCCACCCACGCCTCCTGCAAAAGGAGGAATAGCTCAGGGTCACCACTCCCTGCTCACCTCTAGAGGAAGGAACAGTGGGCTGCTCTGTTCCCCACGCTCCCTTCCCATCCCCTGTTCCTGCAGGCAGACACAGCAGTGGCTCCTCAGCATACCCCAAACGTCCATTTGACTCAGGTGAGGGAGTTCCCCCCACCCCAGCCTTACTTTGTAGAAACCTCTGTAAGCTAACCCAGGTGGCGGAACCGCTTCACTCTCCCCATACCTACTACTTGCCTCTTCTCTCTTCAGCATCCGGCTACCGTGGGCAAGTGAGCCTTTTCCTCGGCCATTCTTAAGGTCCAGAGAAGCCGTCTGATCGCTCTCCACCACAGGCCAGGTTAGCGGGAGGCTTCTCTGTTCTCTCTTCCCTGGGCTGCTTCATGCCCCCTCCCCGCTTTGCTGGTTATTTAACCCCTGCACAGGGCAGGCCTTTTGGCGACGCTCTGCACAACTCTCCAGGCAGTGTCTCCTCTCCTGTAGTGGGAGACCGAGGCCCCAGGACCAGAAACAACCTGAAGCAAGAGTCCGACTCAAAAATCTCTCCGGCACCAGCCCGCTCCGCCTGAGCCGAAGGACCCCGGGCCGAGGGAGAGAGGGAAGGGGGGAGCTCGGTCTCCTCCCACTGGTTGCAGGGCATCCCAAACACACACACACACACACCCTGCCGGGGCGGGGGGGGGGGGGGCATGGCCGGCCGGGCCCGCTGTGCAGCAGACAGCCCCGGCCGGCGGCGGTCTCGCTGCACGCCCCGTTGGCTTTACCCGGCGCGCGTCACAGGCCGGTGTGTCCCGCCCGCCGGCCGGCGGCTCCCCACGCGAGGCGGCTGCACGCGCGGGGACACGGGACGGCAGCGCCCCCCACCCAGGCAGGGAACGGGGGACTGGCGGGCGCGGCCCGACCTGCCCCTCCCCCGCTAGCGCTGGCCCCTTTTAACGGGCCCCCCTACGGCGCGGGGGCTCCCCCGGCTCCTCCGGGCCCCACGTGTCCGAGCCCCGGCGCAGGGGCAGAGCCCGGGGGTGGGCGGTCACCGCTCCCGCTGGGGGGGGGGGGGGGGACGACGCAGAGCGCTCGTGCCACGGCCTGAAAAGGGGGGTGGGGGGGAGAGAAGCGCGCGTGTCTCTCACCTCACGGGGGTGGGCGGGTCTCGCGCCGCTCGGCTCCCAGCCCGAGCCAGCGCCTCACCTCTGACCTTTCCCCTCTCACCCTTACGCCGAGCCGCGCCCACGCGCGCTGGGATGGGTGGCTGGGCCCCGCCTCCTGCCACGGCCGCGCCCCTCAGGCCATAACCACGCCCCTCCCTCCCTCTCTCTGCGCTGGGGGCTCCGCCCCTGCGTGGGGTGCCCGGAGCGGCGCCGCCCTGTGCCCGTTGAGGGGGAAAGGCGGGGCCTCGGCGCCCCAGTCAGTGCCCTGGGGGCAGGGTGGGGTCGTGGGCCAAGACAGGGTCAGGCCATGATGGGGGGGCGGCTGTGGGCCAAGACAGGGTCAGGCCATGGGGGCGGCTGTGGGCCAAGACAGGGTCAGGCCATGGGGGGCTGTGGGCCAAGACAGGGTCAGGCCATGGGGGCGGCTGTGGGCCAAGACAGGGTCAGGCCATGGGGGGGGGGGGGCTGTGGGCCAAGACAGAGCCCCGAGTCTGCCCCCCCCCCCCGCAACTGGCCAAGGCTAAGGCCAGGCCCGACTCCCCCCCGCCCCCAGGCTGGGCACTGCATAGCATGGGGTTGTGCCGAGGCAATAGGGCCAGGCTCGAACCCCGCCTGGGGCCTGGATGCTGCTGTAGCCAGGGTTAGGAACAGGCAAGGGGCAACCTCTGGCTGCTGACAGAGATGGGATGCCGCGCGGCACAGGGGCCAGATGCCCCTCCACACCAGACTCGGGGGTACCTTGCAGCCTGAAGGACAGGACACCACACAGTGCCCGGGATAGGACAGCCCGTGGCAGCAGGGGCAGGGGCCAGATGGCACTGGGGTCCGCTACACGTTGGGATGCGGGCTGGCACCGGGAACAGGGATGGGCTGAGATGGCACTGCAGTCAGGGATGGGATACCATGTGGCCCTGGGAGCTGGAAACTGTGCAGTGGCAGGATCAGGAAGGTAAGCCACGCAGCACCAGGGCTGAGTTACTTGCATTGCCACATGGTGCTGTACAAGTCTGATGTCACAAATCAGGTGAGGATGTGGTGCAGTACCACATCATGACAGGTACAGAGACCAGGTCAGGACAGCTCATCATGCCATGCTGCAGCAGCTGGTTGAAGTCTAAAGATCCATGCCAGGCCGGCTTAGGTCAACACATAGTAATACTCCATATACTGTCAGGGACTAGGTCAGTGCCTAACCTCAAGCTGTTCTAAGTGTCACAGGATGGCCTCCAGGCTCTCAGTCTTTGCAAGTAGTGCTGCAGCCATGGGTGTGGGCACAAAGGGGAGGCTAAATACAATCTAGGAGGAACAGAACCATTCCCACTAGCAGCAATGATAAATAATAAGGTCACATACTTAGGGGAATATTACTTTCCTAATTTTTATATATATGTATATATATGGGGCCCGGGTCAGCACCAAGAGAAATATGAGGGTTTTCAATTTGCCGTTATTGTCAGCTATGGGCAGGTAAGGTATAGTCTAGGCAAGGGTGGTACTTTGTGATGCTACAGTGTCCGTGTTAGTTTCTGCAGAATTTAAACTACCATTACAAAAAGTGAAAAAGTTTCCAGAGCCTCATGGGTGTAAAGACAGACTTCCCACTATGACTTGCTATGGGGCTGTAGGCCCAAGGATACCTCCAGGAAATGCCCCATCCAGCTTCAGGGGATGTCAGCCCTGACACCTACTGCTACTCCATGGAGGGAAGCTAGTTTCATGCAGGGAAGGCAGCAAGATGGAATGAAGGGACTCTCTCAGGGCATGGCTACACTTGCAGATGTAGAGTGCTGTGATTTAAACCCGCCTTTGGAGAGTGCAGTAGGGAAAGCGCTGCAGTCTGTCCACACTGACATCTGACAGCGCACTGGCATGGCCACATTTGCAGCAGGGTTGGGAACAGTGCATTATGGGCAGCTATCCCAGCATGCAAGTGACTGCAATGTGCTTTTCAAATGGGGGGGTGGGGTGGAATGTGACAGGGAGTGTGTTGTATGTATGTACGGAGGAGAGAGTGAGTGGGTTTTTGGGGTGCTGAGTGTGTCAGCATGCTGTCTTGTAAACTCAGACCCTCCCCCCCCCACCCCACCCCGGCCTCTCACTCAAAGCAAACAGTAAATGTTGGCTTTTTCTCGGAGCTGATAAGCAGCCGGCTTCTCCTAAACAGAGCTTTGAAAGGGCATTTCCACATTCCTGCAGAACGACAAGAGTGGCCACTTCACTTAAGGGGATTATGTTTCCGGAGGCTGATCAGAGTGCAGTAAAGCAACACCTTGTTCACACTGGCGCAGCAAACATTCCACTCATGGAGGTGGAGAACCAGCAGCGCTGTAGCCACAGAGTCAGAGCGCTCTACGTGCCTTGCCAGTGTGGATGGGAAGTGAGCTAGTGAGCCCAGGGCTCCTTTATTGCGCTGTACCTCACAAGTGTAGCCAAGCCCTCAGACCCCGATCTTGTGTTTTTAAATGTATGCAGGAGTAGGGCCTTAACTGGAACTCATCTAACGGAGGCAGGGTCTGACTTTTCCTCTCACACTGTGGAGGTCATTCTGGGAGATGAGGTTACAGTTGTGAGAGACAAGCTGAACTAATAAGGCATTATGAGAACATTGCAGGAGGTCACACTCGCACATGGTGCCTGCAAGGAACCAGCTCATAGCTCAGGTCTGCTGTAGCACAATGCAACTATGTCACTGTGACCTCCCAGGCCTCTGTGCAGGAGGTCATTGCAAAGTGCGGCTGCCCAATGATCTGTCAGGAAATAGTGCCAGCTTCTTGCAATTTAGCTGTCTTTGAACCTGTTATTAAAAGTAAGACATCTTTTCTGTACAAATTTGGTGCCACTGGAGTGAGAGTAGGGTTGGAGTTCAGCCAACATCAGATAACTTAGGTCATGCAGGTCCCATAAGAACATCTCGCAGAGGCAACAGCAGAAGCCCTATATAAGCCACACATGGAAAACAAAGGTTTCAGAGTAACAGCCGTGTTAGTCTGTATTCGCAAAAAGAAAAGGAGTACTTGTGGCACCTTAGAGACTAACCAATTTATTTGAGCATGAGCTTTCGTGAGCTACAGCTCACTTCATCGGATGCATACCGTGGAAACTGCAGCAGACTTTATATACACACAGAGAATATGAAACAATACCTCCTCCCACCCCACTGTCCTGCTGGTAATAGCAGGACAGTGGGGTGGGAGGAGGTATTGTTTCATATTCTCTGTGGACAGTGGGGTGGGAGGAGGTATTGTTTCATATTCTCTGTGTGTATATAAAGTCTGCTGTAATAATACTACTCCTATTGTTGCAAAAAGTTACATGGGATCTTTAACCACCACATGTGGTCAGGACTTGAAAGACAACACTTCCAGCAGCGCACACAGGACCCCAGTGCTGCGACTAGGCAGGCTATTTGTCCAGTTTTTAAATGATTTCCCTCTCTCCAGTAGTGAGGCAAAACTGCATGTGCTTTCGTCTGCTATCATGGGCAGGGGACACCATTGTGAAGAGCATGACACCCAATCCCCACCAGAGCAACCTCGTACGCACCATGCGTGTGAGGTCACACCGATGGAGCTGGGGTCACACAAGTGGGGGCAGGCTCATGCTGCTCCCAGAAGTTCTGGAGTGTCCAATGTTCTGGGGATGTGGGAGTGGCCACCCTCGCTGCAACACTGGTTTAGGGCTGATTCAGAAGAGTGCCACCTACTGAATCAACACTACCTGCATTTCCCTAGAGGTTTCCCATCCAAATACTGACCTAGCCCAGCCTTTCAAAATCAAGGCCTGAGGAGGCCTGGCTGCAAGCAATGTGGCTTCCAGTTAATGGGAACATTTCCAGTGAAAAACAAATTCTGAGATATGGCTCCTTTAAGGACATGGGAACTCATTGTTCTGTGGGTTCATAGTCCTATCCATTGAGATTTAGAACATTCCCTGACCATTTGGAATTGATTGGACACAGTGTTCAAAAGGTTATTGTGTTACATCCAAACAGAAAACCTAGAAATGCCATCAAGCTGAGTGCAGGGCCTCGCAAACTCAGCCAATTAAGGAGGCTGGAGATAAAGGTCAAACTGAACAGCAAAATACCATAATTTAGTATTCAATGGAGAACATTCCCAATATCTTGATGGGCCCACTTGGGCACGGAGCACAACATTTTTACCTGCCCTAAAGAAAACTCTGCACAGCTAAAATCTAACACCAAGACAAGAATTCCTACGCCCCTGCTCAGGTACAAGACATGCTTTGGGTTTTTTACATGCCTGCTTGACGGTTTTTAAACTCATATCCTAGCCCTATAATTTACGTATGTTGGGTGTGATATGATTTTGGCTATGAACTGCATTGGTGCATGGTTCACAGTGAGATGGTATACTGTGGCATGCTGTACCAGTACCTCTCTGGTGACCACATCAATCTTTGCAGGTTTCAAGATTTTATTTAAAAATAAAATTCCAATTCTGGCCCATCTGGCTGGAAAGAAAATCTTCCGACTGTGACCCATTGCAGTGATCTACCTAAGGCAGCAGAGGGCTTGGCCACTGGGCCCCACAATGCAGTCTACAGGGGCCTGAACTGCAGTACACGCTAAAGCATTGCACTGTAACTGCCCTGCGTAGATCCTGCCAGTGAGAACTAAAAGGTACCTAATTTGCACCTTAATTAACGTGAACTAGGCCACGTAGACAAGACTCAGACACAACAGCACTGAAAGCCTGAAGTTGAGAGATTTAGCCAGAAGTGTGACCCTTCTCTCCTCCCTCCTTTCATCTCAGTGCAATAGTAACTCTGAAGCCCAATGAAGAAGATTTAAACTACCACAAAGTTAACTCTTTCACTTCTGGTCATTTAGCAGAAACATCCAGGTAATCTAAAGAAATTTGGCCAGAGCCTGATGAGAGTGCCAACATTTCTCCCTCTCACCCTGAAGCTTCTTATTTAAGCTCCTTCCCATTGCCACAAAGATGGAAGTCTCCAGAAAAAGCTCAGCTGAGTAATGATACTGGTCACTTAATGCATGTAATTTTTTTTAAAATTAAACTCTGATTATGATCTCTCAGTAGGGTTTTCTCAGACACACAGATTAGAAGCTGCTAGTATATCACAATTGTCAGTAATGGATTGTATTCCATGCGTCAACTGGGACTGCACATCCATTGTGCTAGGCTCTGTACATAATACACAGCAAGAGAGATGCCCTCCAGAGGTTGCACTCTAAATAGACAAGACAAACAAAGAGTGGGATCTGTATTTCTAGAATAAAGAAGAAGAAAAAAACCATAATAAAGCCCTGTCAGGCCTTCTACAGACACACAGTCAGAAGAGGAGCACCGGGCTATTTTTTCCCTGTGCAGATCACCTGTAGCTGCTGTCTCATTTGGTATGTTTCAGTGATTAAACCAACTCTTAACCCCGTTTAAAATAAGTTCTAGAATTTTTAAACTTTGATTGCCAGGCCTTTCCAATGCTAGCACTGATTCCTTCACTCCAGCTTCTGTCTTGTCTAATTGGACTAATTAAGAAAAGGATAGATAATAAGACAGAAAATATCATATTGCCTCTATATAAATCCATGGTGTGCTCACATCTTGAATACTGCGTGCAGATGTGGTCTCCCCATCTCTAAAAAGATATAGAAATCTGAAAAGATTCAAAAAGGGCAACAAAAATGATTAGGGGTATGGAATGGCTTCTGTGTGAGGAGAGATTAATAAGATTGGGACTTTTCAGCCTGGAAAAGAGACAACTGAGGGGAGATATGACAGAGGTCTATAAACTCATGACTGATACGGAGAAAGTAAATAGGGAAATGTTATTTACCCCTCATGACACAAGAACTAGGGGTCACTAAATGAAATTAATAGGCAGCAGGCTTAAACCAAACAAAAGGAAGTATTTCTTCACACAATGCACAATTAATCTGTGGAACTCTTTGCCAGAGGATGTTGTGAAGGCTAAGACTATAACAGGGTTCAAGAAAGAACTAGATACATTCAAGGAGGATAGGTCCATTAATGGCTATTAGCCAGGCTGGGCAGGGATGATGTCCCTAGCCTCTGTTTGCCAGAAGCTGGGAATAGACAACAGGGGATGGATCACTTGATGATGACCTGTTCTGTTCATTCGCTCTGGGGCACCTGGCATTGGCCACTATCAGAAGACAGGATACTGGCCTAGATGGATCTTTGGTCTGACCCAGTATGGCCGCTCTTATGTTTTTAAGCATTTCAGGGCAGGTAGTGTCTCTCACTATTTATATAGTGCCTAGCACAACGGAACTGCAATCTTGATGGACTAGGCCTACTTTTTTTTTCAAATAAATGAACAATAATAAGCTGTATCAGACTATCGAGATGGCAGCTGCCTGTTTGTTAGTTATACTTAAAATTCATTACATTTTGCTCTTCTTTGCAATTCGAACCCTTTGTATACTACAGTGGAATGCTGCTGGACAGTAAAGGGAGGGGAACTGATTCAGGCCCCAAACCTGCAATAAGCTCAGCTCAGGCAGATCCCTCCACCTGCACAGAGTTCCCTGCAGGACTGGGTTTTAAATGCTACTTAGTGCCAATGCAAATCCTGCTCACACCACATTTACTGGATTGGCCCTGGAAACTGCTGAAAAAATACCCAGGCTGTATTGCTGGCATCTCCTGTTTTTTCCCAGGTATCAAGCGCCACTTTCCCCTTGGCCTCAAGTCCTGCACTGAATTGTGCCTTGGAATTCACAACACAGCTACTGACATTCCCCTGGCAAAAAATGTGACATTCTTGTCCTGAATTTTATACTGGTAGATTCGGAAGAGATTCCTCTCTGCTTTCAGCTCGGATGACCCCTTCTGAATGATCTTTAACTGCAAAGGAAAGGGAAAGAGTGAGAAGCTGCTTCCTTGTGGCTGCAATCACAGCATCCTCCCTCCAAGGGAAAGGCCTGAGCAGGTGATGTGGTATTTGTGTTAAAATACCTTTAACATCCAGAACTGACCTGGCTGGAGGATTCGACACTGCCATTTTGGAAAGCCCTGTGCAGCCATCTTAACAAGCACTAAACCTCCTTCTTGGTGGCAGGCTTGGCAGAGAGGCCAGGCAGCAAATGGGCCCTCAAGACCGAAGTGCTCTCTCCCCCGCAGCGGGGATCCAGCCAGGTCATGGATGAGACTGACTGAATGGGAGTCTGGAGAAGCTTCTCCATATTTATAGCACACCCATCACCTTAGTGTCAGGGCACAAGCTTGCACTAGCGCAGCCTGTGTTGCAGCTGTTCTATGTAAAGAACTTCAGTCTCCAGGGCTGTCTGTCCAGTCCCTTTCATCAGCACTAGATTCACAAAAACATGGACTTCACTTCATACTTCTGCCATTTGCAAAGTCCACAGGCCAGATCCTAACCCTGCTCTGGCTGCTTTACGCCACTCTGCAGTGCTTTGTACCACTACACTGATTCCCCCAACATAGGGAGAAGCCCCAGGTGACCGAGAGCAGGAGCAGTGTCTCTCTGTCATCCCCACTGGAAGCCCCAGGAGGTGCGGCTGAGAAAAGGGAATGTAATTACAATGCCACAGTGCTCTAGCATCCTTGGCTGCTGGGGGCAGCAGGGAATAAGTTAGCCCTAAGGTTGCTCTGAATTATGCTGGGGTCAGACTGGTGCTTGCATCAGGAGCTACAAAGGGGGCTTAAAATCCCATTTGCACCTCACCCCCTGAACTGCATGAAACATACCCTGGCTGCACCTGAGGCTCTAGCCAGGCATTATTGGTGAATATAATAAGTTACCATGTCTCAGGACAGCAACGGGAGCAGGGAAAATGCTTTCACAAGATTTACCTGTCCATGAACATCTTTACAGAAGCCAGTAGCCAGCCCCTCTGCCCAAAGGATCAAGTTGCTCTGGTGACAGAGGGAATTCACGACCAGTTCATTCTCCTCATCTTCTGAATCATCACTGCTGTGCACTAGCACCACTATGTTCCCCTGGAACAGAAAGTGTCACACGGGAATTAATGACTCATTGACAATCAATTCTGGATTATGAGAGGAGATCAGAGACGTGGATTCACACAAACACATTGCTAACTAAGCTACTTCGCCACTTAGCTTCATGGTATCTGCGTCAATCTGGGTTCTCAATCAGAGCCAAGTGGGAGAATAACCAAGCTTATATATAACTCTCCAGTCTAAAAATACATCAAACCTTTGTTGCAAAACAGCCAAAGTTAGTTAAACTGATCTGTCTGGCCAAGCAGACATCTACTCTGTGAGCTATACCTTAAAGAACCATCTAATAGAGAACTAGCTGAAGGGGGCATTGCCTGGGGGATTATGTCCAATGTTTGATTTGGTGAAAGAAAAGAAACAAGTTTTATAAAATCCAAAACTAGTTCCATTAAAAATATATCATGAGAGTCTTTGTCTCAGCCCACTGAATATTTAAAGTCAAGTCAAATTCTGGCCCAAATTTAAAGTTTTCCAAAAGAAAAAAAACTACCTTGTACAGAAATAAAAATATTTCTATTATTTATTTATTTTTAAATTACTTTGCAAACAGTATTCCAAACAAGCAGACATTCACTGGCACCATTTTCATCCCAAACATTGTAGCATTAGCAGCCAGCAAGAGAATAAAAAGGTGATGCTGACTAGTCTATTTTTGTGATCCAAGCTATAGGAAATTGGGGGAGAAGGGGAAAGCACTGCATAGACAGTAAAAGGTGGATTTGGTATTTTAAGATTCTTTCAGCAGCAATACTCTCAGGAGTTACTTGTACACAAATAAGGAGAACTTCTGAAGTTGATTATATTCACACACACTCAAAAAACAGTATGCATGACTTGGGGTAACATTTCAGAACTGTGCAAGTAGTTGTTCCATTCCCATCCCAATCAATGGGAGTTATCCTGGAATTGACAGTGACAATTGTCCGTCATCTGGCACTTGCTAGGTTCACTAATAATTAAAAAGCCCTGCTAAACTGAGGGAGCAGTGGTGGATCTGAAGTCCAACAGACCACTAATAACCAGAACTAAAAATTAAGTCTGTTCTGAAAAGTCACTCGATATCAGACCATTAAAATCACCTTGTTCTGATTAATATCTTGCTTTCTCCCCCCACCACTTGAATTTTGCAGTGAACTGAGGAGCTATTTGCTCAAGAAACACTAGCTCTGGGAATCAATCTTTATACCCTTGATACCCAGTTTGAAAGTAATGTAGATACAGAAAATTCCATGCTGGCTAACAGCATGTGAGAGACCAGTTGTTGAAATTATATCTGAAGGGATCAGCACAGACGCTTTCAGGACTAGCCAAAGAATGGCTCTGGAGCAGTGATCAAAGATCCTGAATGTTCTGGTCCCTGGGAATACACTGTTAAAACTCTGCATTTTCCTTTGATGATACACTGGGTGTGTATATAAAAGGAGAGAAATTTGGACTATGCTCCAACTGCCTTTGGTGTTATAACTTCATTCTTAAACTATTAAATTCCTGATTGCAAGCTGTACATATTTTTCCCCAATTAAAGTGAAACAGTTTACTCCAGGGAAGCTGAGCCAGCTGTAACAGAACCAGCCCTTCTCCTTAGTGGGCACAGGGGGCAACGGTGCCGTTCGGTGATTACAAAGTTGACTTGTTTAAAAAGCAGTGGGTGTGGGTTTTTCTTTCCCCCAACCTCCATCCTCAAGTTTTCCTCTTTCACATTCTGCTCTCAACTGGCCCTTTCGCCTAGTGAATCCATTCTTTCCATCAGAAGACTACTATCCCTTTAAAAATCAGATGTATAGGAGTTTTTCCCCCTCCTCCCACTGTCTGGTCAGTGACAAAGCAGGGCTTCGTTTACTTGAGGGTCCTGCTGTGTCAAAAAACACCAAGGAGCTTCAGCACAGGACACCTCACTCCTGTCATAAGAGACAGATTACCAAATGAAGAGAATAGAAACTTCTCCTCCTTCCATCCAAGTAACTCAAAGATCTTTACAGCTGTTAATTTGTTACGCCTCAATATCCCTAGGAGGAAGAAGGGTTACTCATCACTTTACTGACTGACTACTGAAATGCAAACACCTCTGGGGTGGGACATGGCAAATGTTTAACAGCACACAGCAACACTACACCGCACTTTAGGACAGGATATGAACACTGTATCACATAGCTGCATCCTGGCACTTAAATACTACGGAGATGGGCACTCTGAAATATCTTTGTCTAGACTGAATTGAAACGGCGGAGGGAATTTGGGTAGATAGCAAGTAACTACCTGAGTTAGAATCTGGTCAGGATCCTAAAGGGGAAAGCCCCACCCACACAGGGAGCACCACAGGATCTTTAATGGCCACAAGAAGTCAGGAACCCTGCCCATCCCCACAGAGCACGGTGCCTGGTCACCCCTGCTCAGCAGCACTGACTCAGAGGGAAGAGCACCACCTAGCGAGCCAGGCCGTAAAGGCACTGAACTTTGAGAACACTACAAGGAGAGACGCAGCAGTACCTGTAACTGGGAACACACTGCAACTCTGCAGTAATGGATGAAATCCAAAACATCAACCGGCCTCACACCCAGGCTGAGCAGGACGCTGAGATCATCCACCAGCAACACGGGGCATTTCCAGGAATCGCTACCAGAGGCCATCAGGGATGTCCGGACAAACTCATACATGGTTTTCAGGTTGGAGCCATCTTCGCTGGAAAGAGGAACAGGAGATTCTCACTTGGCCTGGTCTCAACATGGTTTTTGTACTGCATTAGCTATAGCACAGAATCGCCGCAATGTAGGGCTAGAAGGGACCCTCCAGAGGTCATCAAATCTAGGCCCCTGCACTGAGGCAGGACCAAGTAAAGCTAGACCATCCTGTTCTTAAAAACCTCTAAGGGTGGGGATATTGGTCTAGAAGCAGATATGGGATATGTCAACAGTGGAGCTGGAATTTCCATCTCAGGTAGACACACCCACAATAAAAACACCAGTGATGCTGCAGCTGAATGGGTGGTGAGAAGGGCTAGCCACCCTGAGTACATGCCCAGAATTTCAGATGGGATTGTACTTGGGGTGGATAGCCCATCCCGCTGCCAGTGCAACCTCCGCTCCACTACTTTTAGCGTGCTCGCTCAGTCACAGCTAGTGCGGGTCAGTCTACCTGTGCTGGAAGTTACATCTCCAGCTCCGCTGTAGACACGGCCACAGTTACAGCAGTTCAGCCTGTCTAATGTGGATGCAGTTATACCTGCATAAATGTGCTTTGCACTGATACATGCACCTTTATACAGCTATAACTAGGGCCCTACCAAATTCAAGGCCGTGAAAAATGCGTCATGGACCGTGAAATCTGGTCTCCCCCTGTGAAATCGGGTCTTTTGTGTACTTTTACCCTATACTATACAGATTTCACACGGGGAGACCAGCATTTCTCAAACTGGGGTCCCGACCCAAAAAGGGTTGGGGGGGGTTCACAGTATTGCCACCCGTACCTCTGCACTGCTTTCAGAGCTGGGTGGCCGGAGTGCAGTGCCTGCTGGCCCGGCGCCCAGCTCTGAAGGCAGCGCCCCACAGGTAGCAGGGCAGCAATAGCCTACCATGCCACCCTTACTTCTGCACTGCTGCCTTCAGAGTTGGGTCAGGACTCTACAGTGACAACACCATGACATTTCAGATTCCAATATCTGAAATCATGACATTTATGATTTTTAAAATCCTCTGACCCTGAAATTGGCCAAAATGGACTGTGAATTTGGTAGGGCCCTAGCTATAACTGTACCCACGCTAGTCGGGGGTCCCACTGCCGTAATTTTGTCTGCTTCTAAATTAATATAATGGGACAAATGCAGTGTGTCGTCAAGTGTCTACAGAAACCGACCTTTGGAGTTATACATCAGAAACTGTAATAGCAGATCCCTACTGCAAGGCTCTGCCCTTAGCTGCCCTGGTGGCTTATACAGCTGAGCTTCAGATAGGAGGAAGATTCCCCACTAATTAGCTCGTTAGTCTCAGTAATTCACTATGCACTTTTACAGCTCACTGACAGACTAGAGAGTGCAAGGAAGGCAGGAACAGAGGAGAGGATGCTCTCCCTTAGTCCTCAGTGGAGGGAGGGATGGAGCACAGTCCCTCTCTCAGCAGCCAGAAGAGAGGGGGGAAGGGATAATCTTAGCAGTGTGGGTATTTCAGGGTTTGGATTTATTTCCATTTGCAAGTGTGAATTTAATGCCAGTGAGAATTGCTGGACTGGCAGCCCATGAGACTAACTCATTCTATTTAGCCACACACCAGGTACGGCCTGGACAGCTGCAGGGCAAATTTAACACACCCACTGCCCAGCTACTGTTGTCTCTGCCCTGCGGGGGGGTTCAGTCCCAATCCTTCACCTCACTGCTGCAGGGTGAGGCCAGTTAGTGCTAGTTTGTGATGCAGACAGTGGCATACCAGGAACTAGATTGAGAGTTCAGCATCACAAGAGGTGGCAACATTTCTAATCCCAAGAGTTACTGGCTGTACCTCTTCCAAAGCACCAGAGCATTACCTTATAAACTGAAGGGGATTGGGCTGCCCCACACGCTGCTCCTCACCAAACAAGATGTCAAAGCAGGATTTCAGGCCTTCCAAGAACACAAGCTGTCCCCGCTCTTTTGCTGCGGTCAGACTGACTCCCTGGAGGAGGGGGAAATATCATCTTACACAAGTAAACAGCTGCAGAAGAATGATGCCAGCGGAGTCCCAAGTGGATCTGTGGCCTATTTTGATAAAGTCTCATCTAAACATGCTAATAAAGCCAATACCCAGCTGGATCTTGCACAGCCACTCAGTCAGACAATTCTGTTTCACACACCGCTGGACATTTAGCTTCCCATGTTTTCAGCAAACAGTCCCAAAGAACAGTCAGGAATAGTAACACCCAGACACTGAACCCTTCTGTGGCTTTTCAAGTTCACAGACCCTTAAAAACACACTAATTAAATGGGTCCTCACATCACCCCAGGGAACGAGGTGGTATCATTGTTATCTTACAGCTGGGGATGCCAGAGAAGTGAAATGACTTGCCCAAAGCTAGAGTGTGTGTGTAAAAGCCCAGATTAGAATCTAGGCATGTCTGGCTCCCCATCCTGTGGTGAGACAGGCTCTCCTTCTGGACTGTCTACTGCTTCACATATAAGAACACTTGCTCTTTGTACCTCTCCTTTGGCAACAGAAGGATCAGGGCATTTTAGCACTAGCTCTCTGTGAACCCAGCCTTACTAGATCTTGTATCAAGCAGTCTCTGAACTTCCCAAGGCAGAGTCTGGGATGGGAAGAAAGGAGGAATGACTGAGAAGGTCACAGAACTCTCCTCTACACCCAGCGCTCAGTAACTGTCCCCTCAGCCAGATGTGCACCACGCAAACCCTCCACTCAGTCAGGGCTCCAGAGACAAGCCAGTAAACCTTGAAGGGAGGCAGCCATTGTATGCAGTAACAAGGTTATGGAATGTCGATCTTTTGGGCTATCTCAGGGCTTCTACAGCACCCAGCAGCATGGTATCCAAGAGCTGATATTGTACTTTTCCACGTTTGAGCTAACCATTTCCCCCAGGTGCTCTGCTGTGAACAGTTCACTCATCTGGCCTCCAAGGACGGTGGAGGACTTATGATTGCCACTTTCTTAAAAAAAATTTTTAGCCATCACTGTGGCAACAACAGTCACTTGGCAACATTAATTCGTCCAATGTAGCTACCACCCACAAGCAAGGTGTGCCTGCAGTTACGGAGAGCACTGTAACCAGGCCAACCCAGTAGCTGGGCAATTTATAGGAAGTTAAAACACCTCAGAGATTACTCTGCTATTCCCTGCCCTGGCAGGGTTCCTACCCAGTCCTGTGCTTTACCACCCAACCCCTGCCTCAAACACTTTGGGATTCTTGGCAGCCGCTAAGAGGAATTATTATTACAATTAAGTCTCCATTACATGGGTTCCCAGGTACAACACTTTATGTTACTTCAGTTGTAATATTTCTTCTCCAGCACCTTCCAAGAATCTCAAAGTGCTTGGCAAACATTGATTATTTGGCATCACAACAACCTGTGTTAAATATATCCCCATTTTACCATGAGGAAACTGAGGCAGCAGAGACCAAACTGACCTCAGGTGTAACTCTATTGGTTTCATGGGACTTCTATATCAGAAGTGAATTTGGTCCAGACCCTGATTTTCAGGTGTGCAGAGCACCTGCGGTTCCCACGGACATCAACTGGGGTTACAAAAAGCCCCGCACTTTTCAAAGTCAGGCCTCAGGTGACTTGCCCACGAAGTCAAAGTCAACACCAGAGCCAGGACAAAGGTCCCAGTCTCCTGAGTCCCAGTCCATTGTTTAACCACTAGAACATCCCCCTTCCCTTTATCAATATGGCTCTCTTTTGTTGAGTACATTGTAGCTGCCTGGCATATTCATCTCTGGTTCACTCTGTTTTGGGGGGAAATCCAGCACTTGTTACATTCATAATCAACCAAAGCTACTGCAGTAACACATGTTCTTCTATCATCTTGTTTCAGGAGCACCTGTTCTAGCCATAAGATTTTTAAGCACTGATCTGACTATACTTTTGAAATGAAGGTTGCTCCACGAGGGAGTGAGAGGAAAATTAGTGCAGACAGTTTTTCAGTGTTTTGGCTCATTAGAAATTGGGTTGCTAATCAGTACAATAGGCAGCTAGAGGAGAGAGGATAAGATAGAAAGTTTACCGAAGGGTGCAGCAAGCCTTGTTTCAATATGGTATTGCTCAATACTCACAACTGGCAAGCCAGGCTAGGATTGGTTCATTCTTGAATGCTAGGAGAGAGATACACCAGTAGGTCTGGCATATGTTGACAGTAACAATGGTAACTGTAACGTAGTGAGAAAGATTGCTTCTTTTCTTAGATGAGTTGCTAAGTGTGTATATCTGCCTGAGAGAATTGCTGAAATCCTCTGAGGCAGGATTCCCAGGAGAGATGGGATCCAGAGACAGACATTAATTTGTGAAGTTTCTAGTGTGAACAGTAGGGAGAAGGGTAAAAATAGCTATGTTCCTACACCCTTAGTTAACTGCTTAATAAGCATTATACATCATCTGAACCTCACAACACTCCTAGGAAGCTATCCTCATTTAACACATGGGGAAACAGAGAGACGCAGTGATTTGCCCAAGGTTATGCAGCAAGGTCAGTGGCCGAGCCAGGGATAGTCTCCTGATTTCTAGCACCATGCTACATCTACACCCTCCCTTATTAGGTCATCAAAATTTAGGCAGCAACATGGTAGATTTCAGCTTTTTTCGCTTTCTTATTTGGAAAAGCTAATGTGAGTGTCTGGTCTGTAAGAGATGTTCACTACAAGTGACTAGTTCCAGCTGTTTTGGAAGCTTGGCATTTTCCCAAAAGACCTTATCACAGATGGCAGCGGTGGGAGAGAATAGACAAGGTTTCGCCAGATAAGGAGGAGGTCATTTCCAGGAAGGCTAACCTTGCATTCTCTTCTTTGTGGATGCACTCCTTCAGAGCTTATCAGCTGCCACATGTCCACTGCTAGTAATATGAGAGACAGATCTGCACAGCTTCCTTTCCCAGCTGAAATGCTGGGGAGAGAATGTCATTCATCAACGCTGATGCCAGACAAGGACTGTACAAGGCAATATAGAAAATGTGGCTTTGGTGCAACATTTTCCATCACTGCCAGTTGACAGGGTTGGAAATTTTGACAAATACCTTAATCTAGTGAAGGCTACTGGGGGTGTCTGATAAGTAGCAGATTCAGATTAATGTTTTTCCTTGCATTAAATCAACCCTGACTCTGCCATTCATTAAGACAAGCTAATCTTCCTGTGCAAATTTCTGGAAAGAAATCATTCAAACCCATGGCTAGAATCTAGGCTGTGATTTTGCAATCAGTCGAAGGGAAGGGGCTCTTTGTTTAAAGAACAGGATTGTTCTTTTCAGCGTGGCCCTTTCATTTTCAGCACAGCCACACTGTGCAGGGTTGACCAACAAAATGTTTCAGTTTGTATCATAAGAATGGCCATACTGGGTCAGACCAATGTTCCATCTAGACCAGTATCCTGTCTTCCAGTAGAGGCCATCTCACACATGCTTCATCTAAGCCTCACTGTCCTCTCACTTTTCACATTCTCCCAGGAGAGACAGATCACAGCAACCCTCATTAGTAGCACACACACACAGGCTGGCACACAGCTGCAGATTTCCTCATTTTGGCTGGAAATCACTCCTTGTCACACCCACCACGGGGCCTGCAGTTTCCACCAGAGGCTGATTTGGACTCAAAAAGTGTGGAAATCGAGCTTGCAGGTGATAGTTACCGACTAGAATCCTGCCAAGAAAACAGGGTGGGAATGGAAATCTTACTGAAGCCTATTATGCACCTACGAAGTCACATCAGGGAAAAACCAATTTCCAGGCGAAAAACCCCCCAAACATTCTATTACATGACAGATAGAAACAACCAAAAAACCTACGTTAAACGTAGTTAGTTGCCACCCACTTGATAAATTGCTGAGCTGTGTTAAAAAAACCCTGAATGATCATATGCTGATTAGTCCAATGTCAATCCTGGGTAAAAGAATGGAATGGTTAATTTGGGATGCTATCGACAAAGAATTGGAGGGCGGAGGCTAAAAATACAATTAATGCCAGTCAGCTTAGTTTCATGGAAGGTAGGTCTTATTAAACAAACATAGGGGAGTGACAGGTCTGGTTGATAGAAGCAACAGTGTGGATATAGTATGCTTGGATTTTGCCAAGGCTTGATTTAGTTACCACATGACACATTTTGATTTTAAAAAAAGTAGGGCCCATATTACGTATCAAATGGATTTAAGAACTGGGTCACTGACAGATCTCAAAATGTACTTGCTATCTGGAGATATCAATGACAAGAACTGTTTTTAGCAGGGTCTCCAGGGATCGGCTCGTGGGCCAATACTATTTAATATTTTTACCAATGATTAGACAGTGTTATCAAATCTTTACTGGTAAAGTTTGCAGATGACACAGATTGTTAGGGTAGCAAATAACGAGGAGGACAGGTTTACTGTTACAGAGTGATCCAAATTGCCTAGTTAAGAGGTCACAATCCAACAAAATGCATTTTAATACAGCCAAATACAAAGTAGTACACCTGAGAACAAAGACTGCAGGTTCTATCTACAGGAAGGGAGACTCTGTCCAGGTCTACACTACAAATTGTGGTCAATGCAAGTATTGTCAGGATACAGCCGCCACAGTTAGTATATTGCTCAAATATGTACATACTTGGCTCCTTGCATCAACACAGCACGTACTCACCAGGAGTGCCTGTGTCAATGTACATGCTGGTGCACCATGGGTAGGTATCCCATGTGCAATTCGTTATCATGTGCCGCACTGTCTTTTGGGATATTTTTGCAATGCACCATGCGGCAGAAACGAGTTGCACAGGGATGACTGGGAGCTCGGGGTCAAGCTCTCACCATGCAACTTTCTCCATCCCATATTACTATTCATATCCCATAATTTTAGTGCCTTTTTTCTCAAGTCCCACAGACCCACGTGGAACCTCTTGCTGTCTGTCATCTCTGACAGAAGCATGGTGCCTACACAGCTCTATCCTGTTGTCACGAGCATTGCAAACACAGTTGAATGATCTTCCGGTATTTGCAGAGCTGCAAGAACTGCAGCCACAGGGAAAGTGACAATTTTTTTGGAGGACAGATTGCTGTAAGACATAGCAAAAACCAATTCAAGATTGCTGGAGGCATTCACAGAGCAGCTGCACAGAGTGGAGTGCCACTTTTGGGCCCGAGAAACGAGTACTCACTGGTGGGATTGCATCATAATGCAGGCTTGGGATGTCAAGCAGTTGCTGCAGAACTTTCAGAGGCGCAAGGCCACATTTCTGGACCTGCATGCTGAGCTTGCCCCAGCCCTCCAGTGCAGGGAGACCAGAATGAGAACTGCGCTGACAGTGGAGAAGCAAGTGGCAATCACACTGTGGAAGGTAGCAAAGCCAGATTGCTACCAGTCAGTGGGAAATCATTTGGAAGTTGGAAAATCCACCATGGGGGCCATTGTCATAGAAGTGTGTGGGCCAGTCATCATCTCCTGCTATGCAGGACTGACTCCTGGCAACATGCAGGACATAGTGGATGGATCTGCAGCAATGGCATTCCCGAACTGCAGTGGCGTACTAGGTGGCATGTAGATGCCTATTTTGGCACCAGCACATCTTTCCCACAGAGTACACCAACTGAAAGGCCTGCTTTTCTCTGGTTATGCAACTGCTGCTGGATCACCAGGGAGCTTCACTGACATCAAAGTTGGCTGGTCAGGGGAGGTGCATGATGCTCTCATTTTTAAAAGTATATGACTGTTCAGAAAGATGCAAGCAGGGACATTCATTCCCAAGCAGCAGATTTCCATTAGCGATGTTGAAATGCCAGCAGTGATACCGGGGGACTCAGCCTACCCCTTGCTCCCCTGGCTCATGAAGCCATACACCGGCCACCTCGACAGCACCAAGGAAAGATTCAACTACCAGTTCAGCAGGTGCAGAATGATGGCTGAATGTGTTTTTCCTCGATAGAAGGGATGCTGGTGTTGTTTACTCACAAGATTGGATCTCAGTGAAAAAAAAAACATCCCATTGTTTACAGCTGTCTGCTGTGTCCTACATAATATCTGTGAGACAAAGGGGAAAAGCTGCCACCAGCGTGGAGGTGGAGTGGCTGTCTGCTGAGTTTGAACAGCCAGACACAAGGACTATTAGAAGTACTAATAGTTCCAAGGTGGAGCTATGCAGCTGAGGGAAGCCTTGAAATACCACTTCAACAGTCAGCCACAGTAATGTGGTGTGCTAGATAATGCTCAACCTGGCCCTGAAATTTTGGGGCCTGTTAGGGACTGTGTGCACTGAGCACCCCATCTATGAATATAACACTGTCACTGCACCTATTCATTGTGCACTGCTTGCTGTACATTTATCATTATTACACTGTGTATGTCACAGATCCTATGAGTTCTATCACACTGGACAACAACAAATGTGTGCTTTCACTTCTGCTCGGCATCCTACAGTTTATGTTATGAAGTAATAAAGATGAGTTATTTTTCAAAAAATAGAATTTTATTGAATAATGAAACCAGTGCAAAAAACATCTGTGTAATTAAAAGCAAATAAAAAATGTTTGAAACAAATTAACAGGACAGAATTTAACAAGAGGAAAGAACATTCGTGTCCATTTCAGACAATTTTGGCGACACATATAGCACCCATGGCTCTCACAGGTCAGTTTATGTGAAGCTGTCCTTATGGTCCCCCTGTGTGGCATGGAAGGGATGCCGCCCCTGATGTCATGAAGAAATTTCAGGGGGGGGCGGAAAAGGAAATGCTACAATTGAGTTTTCCATTGACTGCAAAGAGAAGTGAGCCCCTGCTTTCTGAACCACCTGCTGGTCAACAAGAGTCTGCAGCATCTGTGTTTACTGCTGAAGAAGCCCTATCATGTCCAGGTACATCTCCCTCTCCTTTTCCTTCTGGGGCTTTCTCCCGTCAACTTTCTTTCTTTCTCCATAGTGTCTATAACATTCATCCTCCGTGCCATGTGCTCACGGTCTGATGCAGCACTTGCTTGCAGGATCTTACTGAACATCTCCCAAGTCCTCTTCTTTCCCCTCCTTGTCATGGTCAGGCATTCCACGGCCGTGGAGGTGGCACCCCCTCAAGGCCACAACGTCAGCAGCTATAGATAAAGCAGGCAGAAGAATCATATTTATAGTCACAGCAGAAAGCGAAAGTTAAGTTTCTGAACTGCCTTGCCTTGCTCCCCTAAAGTTTTAAACGAGACATGCTTATTGACACTACAGCTTTGGAGCACCTAAGCACAGCACTGTGATTTTAGTCAATTTCTCCTTCCTGAGGGTAACAAAGGCTCAGAGAACACAGCTGCTGATGGTGTCCTGAAGCCCCCACAGGCCCACAGGCCACTAGCCTGCTTACTGCAACGGTGCTTGCTGAAGTCTTCACGGAGTGGCGTGGGAAAGTGTCCTACCACAGCGGAAGAAACAAGGCTGCCATCCCTTCGGGAGAGGAGCAGAATACCTCCATAAAAGTTTCATTGCGATCTCTCAGGAGGATTCAAGGGACATCCCTGTGCACATAAACAAACTGTTCCACATGTCCTTCCCCCGGCCTAACACTGCTGGGCAACCAAATGCAGAAAATTCTTCTTCTATTTGTTGTACTGCTACCTCTTTAACTAGGAACAAATTAAATAAAAGTTGAACCCTGTGTTCTGGTAAGTTGGGGTCAGGAGCCAACTGTACATTTAAACACTGTAATGGACAATGCATTCACACACTTACCCAAGGTTCCTTCCCTTGCATCGGGCTCGCCCGCTGGGACTGGCTAGACTGTGGTGGAGTCTCAAACAGATCCTGGCTCACAGCATAGTTGGATCTCCTGGTCACATGTTCCCCCATCCTCTTCCTCCTCCTCGCTGTTCACAGCAGGGCTCTGCCTGTCAGGCTCCTCAGAGGAATCCATGGCACTCTGCGGGGTGTTGATGGGGTCTGCACCAAGTATGGCATGCAACTCGTCAGAAAACCAGGTGGTCTGTGGCTCAGCACCAGATCGACTGTTGGCTTCCCTGACTTCCTGGTCAGCCGCGTAGCCAGCTGGAGGGAACGGGGAGCGATCCAAAAAAAGGCACCACCTGCTGCGACGCTTTTACTCACCCGGCGGCGCTCTGGCAGCCGGCCCTCACTCACTCTGGGTGTCTTCAGCCACCGAGGTGCCGCCGAAGACCGGGAGTGCCGCCTGGTGAGTAAAAGCGCCGCAGCGGCTGCCGCCTTTTCTTTTGATCGCTCCCCCTGTTCCCTCAACGGGGAAAATTTAAAAGGCGCCAAGACATTGACAAGGCGCCACTTGTGCTCAGTGGGGGAGCGGCCGCTGCCCCCCTAGCTACGCTACTGCTCCTGGTACGCCTGCTGCAGTTCCTTTGCTTTCACATGGCACTGCTGCTGAGCCCTGTCATACCCCTTCACCTGCCTCCCCCATGCAATCTGCGCATAGATGTCCATGTTTCTACAAAAAGAAAAGGAGGACTTGGGGCACCTTAGAGACTAACCAATTTATTTGAGCATAAGCTTTCGTGAGCTACAGTTCACTTCATCGGATGTAGCTCACGAAAGCTTATGCTCAAATAAATTGGTTAGTCTCTAAGGTGCCATAAGTCCTCCTGTTCTTTTTGCGAATACAGACTAACACAGCTGCTACTCTGAAACATGTTTCTACAACTGCTCCATACTCGCACCTGCACAGCCTCTTCTCCTCACACGCCTAGGAGATCCCACACCTCCTGTCTTCTCGAGACCGGAGCATGGCTACAGCCTGTAACCGGCATGGCTGGCCGGGCAATTGCACACAAACAAGGAAGAGCTGCTAGCTATGCTCACCAAGCTGGGCAATCAGAAAAAGGCATTTCAAAAATTCACAGAGTTTTTAAATGGGAAGAGAGAGGGCTCCTGGTGTCTGTGACCTCTGGGCCGTGGAGTTCACAATTGTGACCAGAGCAGTCACTGTCTGACATTGTGGAACAGCTGTGAGAGGACCGTTACGGTCAACATAGGTCATGAAGTGTCTACACTCCCACTGCGTCGACCATAGCTCTGTGCCATTCAGGGAGGTGGTTTTACTGGGCACTTACGCTGACAGGAGACAAATTTGAGTCGATGCAAGGCAACATGTCGACCTAACTTTGTAGTGTGGACTACGCCTCTCTCTTGGGAAGCAGTGACTTCAAGAAGGACTTAGGGATTATCATAGATAATCACCTCAACATGAACTCTCTGTGCAAGGCTGGGGCAAAAAGGGCTAATGCAATCCCTGGATGTGTAAGAAGGGAAATATCAAGTAGAGGAAGAGACATGATCTTGACTCTGTACACTACATTAGTAAAACTGCTACTAGGATACTGTGTCAAGTTCTGGTGTCCACGCTTCAAGAAGGAGGGCCACAAAAATTATCCGGGGACTGGAAAACAAGCCCTACAGTGTAAGGCTTAAGGAGCTCAACTTATTCAGCTTATCAAAGAGAAGGCTGAGAGGTGACATGATCACTGTGTACAGGTACTGACACATGGACAAGAGAGCTGACGGTGGGGGGCTTTCCAACCTTGCTAAAGAAGGCATAGCAAGGTCCAGTGTCTGAACGTTGAAGTTGGACAAATTCAACCTTGTAATAAGATGCAGTTTCCTAGCAGGGAGGGTGATTAGACACTGAAACAGCTTACCAGGGGAGGTGGTGGAGTCCCCATTGCTTGGAGCCTTTAAGATTAAAAAGCTTTCTAAAAGATACTCTTTACTCTAGCTTCTTGGAGAAATTCTAAGTGGGGAGGGAGGCCCTCAAGCTGAATGGTCATGAGGGTTCTTTCTGGCTTTGGAATCTATGAATCCTCCTGTTCACTGCCTTCCTTCATGGGCCACGGGGAGAACAGAATTGCCTGCATTGCCCTTAACATGCTCATAATGTTTGCAGCTCTGCTTAAAGACCATGGCTTCATCCTGCAGGGATCAGGAAAGAAGGTTTTTTCCTGAAGCACAATTAGCCAGCTGTATTCTGGGTTTGTTTCTCTTCACCTTCCTCAGAAGCATGAGAGATTGGCCAGAGCTGGAGATGGGAGACTGGACAGGGTGGACCAGAGCTCTGATTTGGTACAGAGAATCCTCTGTCTAGATGCCTAGCTGGCATGTCGTTATCACATGTTTAGGGGCAAACCAATGCCTTCCCGAATCCAAATCTGTCCATTTACCCCCAGGTCAGACTGGCAGATACCTTGGGGGGAGTGGGGGTCACCTTCCTCTATAGCATGGGCCAAAGATTGCCAGCTGGGATAACCAGGCAGATCACACCTAATCAATTCCCTCCCACTGCAGAGGCCTCAGGCATTTGGTGGTACCTTGATCTCTCCTGTTCTCTGCCCGTCTCCCAGGGTCTGAAACACTTTAGTAGAACTAAAATCTTTGGGCTCAACGTAGAGGTATCTGGGTAAAACGAATGGCATGCGATATTTAATGGTCTCTTGTGGTCTGAAAATCCAGGGTCCCATTGTGCGAGGTACTACGTCACATACAAAACCGCAATCCCTGCCCCCAAAGAGCTTACAAAACCGCACTGATTTCAATGACGCTGCTCCTCTGGATGTATTCAGAATCTCGTCTGCAACTTTAAATGACCAGAACAAGTTTCCATGACTTTTGTCTCTGGTAAAAAGCTGATGCTGGTCAAGGAGAGGGCGCAGGTCTCTACTGTTACTTGTGCAATGGCAGTGGAACTGTTAAGAGTTCTGACGGCAGGTCATCACCAGCAGAGCAGGCGCTAGGAACCCAGCTTTGACTTGGCAGTGCTGGCACTTAAAAGAAAACTAAACATCTTTTATCTTGTAAATTGAGCAAACTTTGTTCTAGAGCCAATGAGACAAGAAACAGGGAAACATGCCATGCTCTCTTTGGAGAGTCACTTCAGAGTAAAAAGAAAAGGAGTTCTTGTGGCACCTTAGAGACTAACGAATTTATTTGAGCATGAGCTTTCGTGAGCTACAGCTCACTTCATCAGATGCATACCGTGGAAACTGCAGCAGACTTTATATATACACAGAGAATATGAAACAATACCTCCTCCCACCCCACTGTCCTGCTGGTATTAGCTTATCTAAAAGCCATTTCCAGCACAAATCCAGGTTTTCTCACCCTCCACCCCCCCACACAAATTCACTCTCCTGCTGGTGATAGCCCATCCAAAGTGACAACTCTTTACACAATGTGCATGATAATGAAGTTAGGCCATTTCCTGCACAAATCCAGGTTCTCTCACTCCCTCACCCCCCTCCAAAAACCCACCCCCATACACACAAAAACTCACTCTCCTGCTGGTAATAACCAGTTTGGATGAGCTATTACCAGCAGGAGAGTGAGTTTTTGTGTGTATGGGGGTGGGTTTTTGGAGGGGGGTGAGGGAGTGAGAGAACCTGGATTTGTGCAGGAAATGGCCTAACTTCATTATCATGCACATTGTGTAAAGAGTTGTCACTTTGGATGGGCTATCACCAGCAGGAGAGTGAATTTGTGTGGGGGGGTGGAGGGTGAGAAAACCTGGATTTGTGCTGGAAATGGCTTTTAGATAAGCTAATACCAGCAGGACAGTGGGGTGGGAGGAGGTATTGTTTCATATTCTCTGTGTATATATAAAGTCTGCTGCAGTTTCCACGGTATGCATCTGATGAAGTGAGCTGTAGCTCACGAAAGCTCATGCTCAAATAAATTCGTTAGTCTCTAAGGTGCCACAAGAACTCCTTTTCTTTTTGCGAATACAGACTAACACGGCTGTTACTCTGAAACTTCAGAGTAAGCAGCAGTTCGGCAGAAAAGGACCTGGGGATTACAGTGGATGAGAAGCTGGATATGAGTCAGCAGTGTGCCCTCGTTGCCAAGAAGGCCAACGGCATATTGGGCTGCATTAGTTGGAGCATTGCCAGCAGATCGAGGGAAGTGATTATTCCCCTCTATTCGGCACTGGTGAAGCCACACCTGGAGTACTGCGTCCAGTTTTGGTCCCCCCACTACAGAAGAGATGTGGACAAATTGGAAAGAGTCCAGCAGAGGGCAATGAAAATGATTAGGGGGCTGGGGCACATGACTTACGAGGAGAGGCTGAGGGAACTAGGGTTATTTAGTCTGCAGAAGAGAAGAGTGAGGGGGGATTTGATAGCAGCCTTCAACTACTTGAAGAGTTCCGAAGAGGATGGAGCTCGGCTGTTCTCAGTGGTGGCAGATGACAGAACAAGAAACAATGGTCTCAAGTTCCAGTGGGGGAAGTCTAGGTTGGATATTAGGAAACACTATTTCACTAGGAGGGTGGTGAAGCACTGGAATGGGTTACCTAGGGAGGTGGTGAAATCTCCATCCTTAGAGGTTTTTAAGGCCCAGCTTGACAAAGCCCTGGCTGGGATGATTTAGTTGGGGTTGGTCCTGCTTTGAGCAGGGGGTTGGACTAGATGACCTCCTGAGCTCTCTTCCAACCCTAATATTCTATGATTCTGTGATCACCGCACTAAGGCTGTAATAAAAGAGATTGTGGGCCAAGTTTTCCACTGGTGTAACCTGATTCTTAAGTACAATTAATAATCCTGTGCTAAGCTACCAGATACTGCTTTTTATAATAGCCCCTCCCCAACCAAAGGGCCTTCCTTGCCTATACTGGAGATTTCAGCCAGAGGTGCAAAACCCTAATACAGACAAGCAAAAATACTATACATGCTATTATTTGAACTGGTGAGTGAAATCAGAGTAAGCTGCACCCATGCAGATTGCGGTTTCGCCTGCCTCCAGTAGGGGTTTGCGCTACTGCAGCTACACTGGTAGTTGTAATTGGGGAAAATCCCCATTGTAAACAAGGCCCACGTCTAATGGTGAAACTATCCATCCAAGGAACACCTGTATCAAGATTGACAGTGGGTTAATTTAGACAGAAGTTGATGTAACCTCTGCGTCAGATCCAAGATCTTATTGCAAATCCAGGAGGGTTAAATAATCTATGGCACAACCTTCAATGTCAAAGAGCCTCCGAGGAATTCAAGGACAACCATCCACACAGAGAATCCTGAAGTTATATTATAAGATTAACTCAGAGAACTGAGCCCAAAGTCAGGAGGTCAGCTGACAGCTATCAATAGATTTAACTCTCTCTTGGAATTCCCCATGGAAGAACTGGATTGTTCCTTTCAGCACATCCCTTTAAGGATAATAACATTGTTCAGAGCAGTGAGGAACAAAACATTTCAATTTGCATCACACACATGCTCCAACTAATCCTCATTGTTCTCTCACTTTTTCAGAGTTTCTCAGGAGAGAGAGATGACAGCAACACCTATTAATAACAAACACACAGGCCTTGTCTGCACTGGGAAATTGCATCAGGTTAGAAATCATATTAACCGACATGATTTTCCCGTTAATGTAAACAAGGACGCTCACCGCTGGACATGGTTATCCCTAGGGCACTGTCTCTGTCTACCATAGCTGCTAAGTGATGTTTAACATCATGTTAATTAACACAGTTTCTAACATGATGCATTTTCCCCAAGGTAAACAGAGTTGCCAGCTTGGCTGCAAATCTCCCCACTCCAGCTGCCTCAGCCGTGGTGAGAACTGCTCCCTGTCACAGCAGCCACAGAACCAGCAGAGTCCATCAGAGGCTGATTTGGGCTGAAGTGTGGAAATCTAATTTGTAGGTGCTATTTTCTTACTAAAATCGTCCTAAGAATGTGTGAATGGGAGGAGAAAATAAAACTTTACATGAAACCTCATCATCGTACCAAGGAAAACTCATTCCACTCACATTAGGTCTGAGCTCTCAGCCTGTTTATCTCCTATTACAAGGGAATAATTGGGCACTAACTTTTGTCTCTTGCCTTATACTTTGATTGTAGGCCTCTTGGGACAGGGGCCATCTTTTTGTTCTGTGTTCGTACAGGTCCCAGCACTGTGGGTCCTGGTCTGTGATTAAGGCCCCTGTGTGCACTGGGAATACAAAACAAATAAATAAATGAAATAAGCAAACTGCAATTGCTTTATAAAGCACCAAACCCAACCCACTGGCCACGGCACAGAACACATCAGCTTTACAAGCATCTTTCCCACCCTTGTGACAGAGTGCAGAGACCCAGCAGCTGAACCAGCACTCTGGTCACTGGAAATCCAATTAGTTCCCCTGGAGAGGGCCTGACTGAGGGAAGGAGTGACTAATTACTAGAGCAGCCTGGGCGGGGGAGATCTCAGGAGCTGATTATCCAGTTAACTACAAGAGTGGAAAAGGAGCACAGGAAGGAAGTGCAGGGGCTAGGCGGGGCCAAAGGAAGGTCTCTGGGTGGAGAGATCCCTTCCCTCTCTTATGACTATATGACACTGTAAAGAGAATTGCTGCATGGAACTGAAAGAGGGTAGTGGCTGATAAAACTAAAACAAACACAAATAAAGTACACAGTGGTGGTTACAGAGCAGAGGTGTCAGAGCCACTTACAGAAGACGGGAGCAGAGGGCCGTGCTCTGTCACAAGAGTGGGCTTGTCCAGGATCTGCCTTATTCATGCTGACAAAGAACCTGACAGGGCAGCTGGTGCAGAGGCTCACCCGTCGAGGCAATGGAAGACATTGCAATGGCTTTGAGAACAGCAGGAGGAGATGCAGAAGACCCTGCAAGCCTTCCAGCACACCCACCACCTGGACAGACAATCCCTGTTGCAGGGCAGGCTGAGCAACAGAAAAGCCCACAGGATATTATTCAAGAACAAACCCCAACACAGCAGCAGATACTCTAAGGTGTGATGAGTCCTGCTGCAGAGTACGACGACCAGACACAAGCGGTAGGCCTCTGTAAGACAAGCCCTGCGGATGACCCTGACAGATTCTTGGTCACTTTTGAAAGAGTAGCTATGGGTGCAGGTTTGGAAAAGGGAACCTGGGCCCTACAGCTAGCACCCTACTTGACAGGGGAAGCTCAGGAAGCCTGCATGGTAGTGACCAGGGGACTATGATATAGAATAGAAGATTCATAGAATATCAGAGTTGGAAGGGACCTCAGGAGGTCATCTAGTCCAACCCCCTGCTCAAAGGGGGACCAATCCCCAATTTTTGCTCCATTTCCCTAAATGGCCCCCTTAAGGATTGAACTCACAACCCTGGGTTTAGCAGGCCAAATGCTCAAACCACTGAGCTATTCCTCCCCCCATATGGTTCAGGCAGCCATGATAGAAGATCCTCTGAAAAGTACCAGCCAAAGTTTTGGGCCACTAGATGGACTGAGGTGTGTCTGCAAGAGACTGGTGTACTGGGAACCAAGAGGGATGTGGAAATTTCTCAAAAAGGGCCTTATTTTTGGAGTTTAATGTACTCACCATACACAAACCCACATCATATATCACTTGAAAGTGTATTTTATGTATGTTTACATGGGGTATGATGTGGAGCTATCAAGTAGTGCCATAAGCCTGTAGGAGAGGTGAAACAATAGTACCCAAAATGAGAGAGCCATTTTTTTCCATGTTTCAGAGTAACAGCCGTGTTAGTCTGTATTCGCAAAAAGAAAAGGAGTACTGGTGGCACCTTAGAGACTAACCAATTTATTTGAGCATGAGCTTTCGTGAGCTACAGCTCACTTCATCAGATGCATACCGTGGAAACTGCAGCAGACTTTATATATACACAGAGAATATGAAACAATACTTCCTCCCACCCCACTGTCCTGCTGGTAATAGCTTATCTAAAGTAATCGTCAGGTTAGGCCATTTCCAGCACAAATCCAGGTTTTCTCACCCTCCACCCCCCCACACAAATTCACTCTCCTGCTGGTGATAGCCCATCCAAAGTGACAACTCTTTACACAATGTGCATGATAATCAAGTTAGGCCATTTCCTGCACAAATCCAGGTTCTCTCACTCCCTCACCCCCCTCCAAAAAACCCACCCCCATACACACACAGACTCACTCTCCTGCTGGTAATAGCTCTGACCACTCTCCATAGTTCCAGAAATATTGCAACATGACTATAGCTCCAGTTTTTACTGTTTAAGTTAATATCAACACCTTAATGTGGTTTTTACTGGTCAGAGCTCCCAAACCACAACGTATTAACATATTTTGAATGGTTTTGCATGGGCAAGTATTTTTTTCTTCAGAAATGAAGAAGCTGTTTAGCATGTGGCAAAAAACAGCAAATATCAACGTTTTGAAATATACCAGCATGAAGTGTTTTCACATCAGATATTCTACTTAGGGGGTTGGACTAGATGACCTCCTGAGGTTCCTTCCAACCCTGATATTCTATGAGTCTATGATCCTTAATTGTCAAAGTATTCACAAGTGATTGTAATAGTTTTGTGTGTTTCCAGTTGAAATGTGCTGGCCAGATCAGTCTCACACTGAAGGTTGTGCCCCAGTAGCAGTAGCTTGCGTGTCCACAGTTTGTACTGTACAGGGGTAGATACAATGTGAATGAATTCCTAGTGTAACGCTTCCTCTCCATTTGCAAGCTTTTATACATACAACATAGCATCTAGTTTACATGGCAGAAGGTTTTAATTTGTAATTACCTATACATGCAGTAGTAACCATTTGAAATATTCTAGAAACTTGCCTTTTAATTCAGTGACACTTATGCACAGGTCAGTATTAGCGTTAGAGATGACAATACACAGCTTCATATTACAAATATGTAAAGGCTAGGAGAGAAAGAAATAGCCTAATAAGAAGTACTTAAGACAAAGTCTACAAACAAGTCCTTGCCGCTGCATTGAAAAGGGGTGAAGATCATGTTACAGCTCTTTCCAACCATGTCATCAACAATATAACAAACCCATTTCATCCTAAATCACATCCAGAGGTGCTTACCAGCATATCTACTGCATGTAACATGAGATGTGCAAGAGTCTCTACTGAAACAGGTGTTGGTGAAGAACAAATGGAGAGATTTATGAAAGGTGCACTTGATTCTGATGGGACACACAGCTTCTTCAGCCCAGTCAAGAAATCTGGTATCAGAACATTTAGTGACTTGGTCAAGATGACCAAATTAAAGCTTGGCAAAGGAGGAATAGTCACAAGAGCTCTCTGTCCAGAAATTATTTTCCATAGAGCCACATCCTTCGCAAGATGCAGAGATGATGTTTCAATGGCAACTGTTCTCAGTCACCCAACAGGACCTGTGCCTATGTCCCTTTTCCATGGTGAGGGAACAACTATAAGAACAGACAAAGCTGAATGAGGGCATCAGCTGGAAGCTCAAGAGGAAAGAATCCATGCAAACAAAAATCGGAGCATACACGGCTATCACACAAATGATGTCTGGAAACGAATTCCACACATTCCATGAACTGGCTGCTGAGTCGTTGAGGCAGATCCTAAAAGGATTTGACAAAGCTAATTCTGTAATCTAAGTCTTTGACAGATATGGCAACAGTAACTCTGTGAAAACTGCAGAAAGTCAGCACCGGACAGGATCTACGGTTGGGTGCAAGAAATATCAGGTGATTGGTGAACAACCTGTGCCTCCATGGAAAAAGTTTCTAAACATGGCATTCAACAAGCAGTCACTTGCAAAATTCGTGTGTAAATATATGGTGCAAACCCAATACATACCTTCCTTCTTGCAGGAAGCTTTTCTAATGATGAAGTAGCAAAGTCTGTCATGAGTAGAGGTGCTGAAGAAACCCAAGATTTGTCCAGTACTCAAGAGGAAGCAGATACAAGGATCCTCCTGCATGCAGTATGTGCCATCATGGCTTTTGGGTCTTAGTGCCCTGATACCGACATTTTGGTCTTTGCTGTTTAGTACTTTCCAAAAATAGCACACACATAACATGTGGTTTGAAATAGGCATCATTACCAGCACAGCTGACAAGCTGTTGCTTCATACCTGAGCATGCGATTTATGATGCACTTATTCCTGACTTCTGCTGTACATGCATTAACAGGATGCGACTCTGTGTCATCCCTATATGGTTCTGGGGGGAAAATATGTGTTTAATGTTGTCAAAACAAAGAGAGCTTACCACTTGCAGCGATCTTGCCAAATTGGTAGAAGGTGACAGACAAGCCGCAATTTCTGCAGCAAGTAAGTTGGTAGCAGGGCTGTATGACCAGAGCGGGAAAGAAAAGGAGACCCACAGAGCTCTGAATTACTTGTGCCTCACATCAAAAAGGACCAGTCACTGGCCAAATTCCCACCATATGAGGATAGTTTTGAAGAGCATGTCAAAAGAGCATCTTGGCAAACAAAGATTGTATGTTTCAGAGTAGCAGCCGTGTTAGTCTGTATTCGCAAAAAGAAAAGGAGGACTTGTGGCACCTTAGAGACTAACCAATTTATTTGAGCATAAGCTTTCGTGAGCTACAGCTACATGCATCTGATGAATACATTCGTTAGTCTCTAAGGTGCCACAAGTCCGCCTTTTCTTTTTAAAGACTGTATGTCTTCACACATAGGTAAACCAGAATTGGATCACCATTGCCACACGGATGGAAAAATGTGGATGATGAACTATTTCCTGGATTCGTCAAGGGCCCAGTGGCATCTGAGCTTCTACAAGGCCTTATCGGTGCCTGCAGCAGTAGAGGTTGGTGCACAATAAACTGTATCTGCAGTCAGAACAATCGTCACTTCACCCAACTGTGGACATGCCAAGAAATGAGGACTGTGGTCACCCCCACTCTCAGAGACCATAAACAAAATGATGATAATGATGTTGACCAGAAATGTCCCCAGCTCTATTACCTTTCAGCGATACCCGTACAAATTATTAGATTTTATTTCACCCTTCAGATTGTTGTGTTGCTCTGAAGTCACAAAGAAATCCAATTTTATTTCTTGAAATAATACATAACCATGAAGCTAACAAACAAATGCAACTATTTCAAAATGGTCATTTTAATGTGTTAATGTGTCACTGTTTATCCCCATTTCCATCGTAGCAGCATCACATCATACCTCATCTTAAAGTAGACATAATAAGTTTCCAATGATATGCTTTTATGTAGAGAGGGCACATTAAGTTGACCAAATTGGTCGTGTCTGCTACTTGCCTGTTCTATATCCAATTCTACGGCTGACCTTGGGGAAGTCACTTACCCTCTCCATGACTCACCTTCCCCATCTATAAAATGGGCACAATACTTGCCTATTTCACTGGGCTTTGAAAGACAATTCTGTAATGCTCGCAAAGTGCTTGGAGAGCCAAAGATGGAAGGTCCTAGAGAAGCGCCATCTTACTGTATATCACAGCTCCACACAATCAGTGCTATGCCCCAACTTTGGAACAGTCTGTGATAGCTTCATGGCCTCTTTAGACTGGACTCTGGGCCTTCAGCACCCCGGCTTCACCCATGAGCTCTGTTCAGTGAGTCCAACTGAGACAGACTCCTGGAGACTTGTACACTCTGCAGGGATTAATGCACCTCGCCCAGCATTTGCAGTGACACTCACACAGCATTGTCAAAACAGGCGGGTTTATTCATTAACTGGAACACAGCATAGGAAGTCCTGTGGGTACCATAGTGAACTGAAGGTTGAAGCACAGTCCATTCTGGTTAGCCCTGAGCCCAGCCAAACTGTAGTGAACCTCTTTGTTCAAGCTCTGTCTCTCCCTCTGACCTCCTTGGTCATACTCCAGGTGAGAGCCCTGACTCCTGCTAGCAGCCAGCTCTTATTCCCCGCCCCCACAACGTCACACCTTCCCAGTCCTTTGTTCTCCAGGTGGAGAATGTTGCTCAGTCTTCCTGCAGAGAGGTGGGAAAATCCAAATCCCGCTGGGTTGTTGGTTGGTTGATGTCAATGGGTGGGCAACTGCATTTGCCACCATCTTTTCAAATGCTCCTCTGATATGGGGGCCAAGGCCCAGACAGCTAGGCAACAATCACACCTCTCTCTCTTAGCCTGCCCTGAGAGCAAACAGATGTTTTCCACTCCCACTGCGTAATAGTTCAGCATATAGGAGAAACTGAGGCACAATCTCATAAAAATATTATAAAATATCGCCCCTTCATCCCATTATGTTATTCGGAAATTGTAAGGTGTTCTAACTCATTGTTAAAAAACAAGAATCACCTAGAACCAATTTGGTACATCACAACATAAGGTGTGTCTATACCACAATCAGACATGTGAGTGCAACACATGTAGACATGCCAGCTAGCTGGCAGTGAAACCATGACAGCATGGGCTAGCCTCTTAAGTACATACCCAGGGTTCTGGGGGAGCTTGAACAGCCCCTGCTGCCACAGCTTTATTGCTGTTGTTATTCAAGCAAGCTAGCTCGGGTGCGTCTACATGTGCTGCACTCATGCCGCTGACAGCAATGTAGACACAGATCCATAGACTTGGGACAGCAGACAGAAAACTAGATAGATATGGGCTTTCAATGTAATCAAAGGGGGCATGGATCAGCGTTCATCTCGGACTCCCAGTCAGTACCCAGCCCAAGCCAGGGAAGCTAATGATCCAACCAGCGGACTAAATTCGGTGATGAATCCTGGTCACCTGAAGCATGTTGCGCATACACTAAGAAGAATGCTATCAAATAAGCCCATGAAATCTTGAATTGCATACAAAGGCATCATGTTACACAGTGAGGCAGCAAGTGTTCCTCGCTATAGCACTAATGAAACTGCACCAACCAGGCTAGATTTAGTTTCATTTAATGCTGCCAGAGGTGAGGGAAGGAATTCAGGGAAGAGTAACAAAAATGATTAAGTTGATGGAGGGACTCAGATTTATGAAGGAAGACTGAGAGAGCTAAATATATGCAGTTTGGCTAAGCATTGACTAAGGGGGAAACGGTAACTGCACACAAGGTGTAAACACCAAAGAGGCAGAGGAATGTCTTTAGGTGGTACAAGGTTTACCTGCAAGTAACTGGATGAAGTTCAGCAAAGGATGATGTTTAGAATGAATGTTAAGGACTTCCTAATTTGAATCTCTCTGAGATTGTTCAGTTTCTCCAGACATTTATAGTGCTCCTCCCCCACCCTCCCAATCACCTGTGTAACCAAGCTTCCCCAAGAAGAAATCCCATACTTGAGTTACCTAGGCCTGAAGCACACACTGCAGAGAGTAACCCTGCACTGGCTGCTCAGGGATGGATGTGATGGTTGAACTGATCCTTTTCTACAATAACAATGGCTTTCCAGCCCACTCTGCAGGAGCATGTCAGTGACTTTGATTGCTCCATCTCAGGGATTCTGAACCTTTTTCATCACACGGACTACAGCTTAATAAAGATATTGTTTCATGGACCAATCTCCCCACCAATTTGCAATCGCATAACATCCCTGCAGCAACTACACCAATTGCTTGCCTGAACTGCATTTAATGTATTTTTAGCTTCTTTTAATATTATGTAGCAGACGCTAACGCTCCTCCTTGTTTCTACCGCATGACCAGCCAGCTCTCCCAAGGCCACAAGTAGATGCTCCACAGATTTCATATACACAGCCAGTGCTCTGCCTTATTTTGGGCCTAACACACAAACCACTGAGTAGGTAGAATGCTATGTTATCCATTCCGTTCCATTGCCATATTCACTCAGCACAGCCCTAAGCTTAGGTCTAACCCAGCTGCAGCACATTGCAGGGATATATATAAGAGGAGATTGGCCACATGTGGATTTGGTTACCTGTCCCCCTCTCCATATAACAAATATGGGGACCACTGAGCCCAGTATCAAAGTTCTCAAGGATTCCTAACCTTGGACAGCTGGTAGCAATCTGCCAGACCTGAAAAATGCTTTCAATCCCAGTATTTAGGGCCAAATTGAACCTGGGAGTAAGTATATTAAATGCCCATTGAGGTCAGTGGAGCTGCACCCACTTACACCTAAGCTTACTTTGGTTCTTAGATACAGTCTCTTACTATACTTAACAGAATTAATCAGTGTTTTAAGTCTGCCCCAGTTGAATCAAAAGCTTTCCTCTGAGAAATGTCTGCTAGTTCCCTGCACATTTAAAACATCCTTCTCACAAAAATGATCGTGCTTAGAAAAGATAACAATGTACATCAAAGAGTTAACCCCGTGACAGGAGCCACGTGCTAAATATCTGTTTTCAATGGAGGGAAAAGCAAGCCCTGAATTCAGGCTCAATCCTGAACATCCACAACTTCCATCGATTTCAAAATGAATTGAGTATGCTCAGTGCTTCATGGGATCAGACCCATGCATTGTAAAAGATTCAGATTTGGGGGGATGAACATGCAAGTTATGTATAGAAAATCCTGTTTGTGTCTACCACTGCTTTCTACTGGACAAAAACTGAGTTGTGTTACTGACCAGAATCAGACCTTCATGGAACAGAAATGGCATTGCCCTCAAGTGGCAGTAGCTTCCAAAAGCTACAAGCCGTAACCACACTACTCAAGCGTGAATGGTACTTATGATCATATTCCAAGAGACTTACCAGCTTCTGTGCTATGATGTTATAGTGACTGAAGGACTGGAGCAGGGCCACAAAACAGACTTTACAGCCAGCTGGGAAATAAGACAAGACACATTATCCCTTCAGTGTTGTAAGCTCCCACTCTCAAGGCATTTGAAATGAAGAAGAGTCAGACAATCAAAAGCCGATCAAAAAGAGCCCAAGGGGAGAAGACTCTCACCCCCCGATGGAGTTGCTGGCTCATATTTAATGTAAGTTTATTTTAAACCTTTAAACCGATGATCTCTCCCCCATTTAAAGAAAACTTTGTTCAGTAAAAAAAAAAAAAAAAAAAAAAAAATTAAAATATCGCTAAAAAAAGCCTATAAATTAGAAAGCCTCTTATGTCTCCCCTCCCTGCTGCCATGGGAGCCCCAAGCATTCTCTACCACTGGAGAGTCTTTAAAATAAGGACTATGGGCCACACCAAGACATGGTCTTGTCTGCTGAATTAACATCTCTTGGAGTGGCAAAAGACCCTTTCATTTGGCTATCATGGGGCACGCACATGGTTTAGTCCTTGTCTTGACAGATTCACAAGCTTGGACATAATGATAAATGAGAAGTTTCAACAAAGAAGTCTCTTTAAGAGACTTCTTAAACATACGGGTTTTGGAAAATAAAGGCCCTGGCCGTCTGAGGAACATAAAACCCAGTATCCATCAGAAACACGGTCTTTGAGATTTGGGGCACATGGAATTAATTCGATGCAATTGCTTCTCCCCATTGGAGACAGTGACTTGGTAAAATGAGTTGAGCTGGGTCATTTTAGCCAACAGTGAATGTTCAATGATGTCAGAAAGCCACCAACCAGTTGGGCAGTTTCTGCTAGACAGTGACATTATACTCAAACAATACGGATGTGCTACCAATCAGGATTGAGGATCACTGGCAGAGTTGCAGTGGGACCCAGCACTGAAACAGGGGGTGTTGCAAGGCTGGACTGAGGTTCATTAGCAAAGCTTCTCTAGCAGTGAGTGGTATAGGAACACCCAGATAAAGTAGAGGAGCAAGCATGGTAGCTTTGGGTGGGTCTCAGGACTAAGAGGACAGGATTGTGGCACATGGATGGAATACTGTGAGGGATTCCAGGACCGCAAAGAGTGTTTGCTGCTCAGAAATGCAGTGCACTGACAGAGCTGGGCCAGGACACAGAACTACATTATAAGGGAGTGCTGAGGATCAGAACTGAAGTCCATTAGAAACCCAGGATGGGAAGCCTGCACAGTGCATAGGTCAATATGCAGCTGTATACATCCTTCACTTTCAAAAGCGCTCAATATTTTACATTCAGTTCAAATGAAGGAAAAGTTTGGCAAAATTCTTCCCTCAGGGACACCCATGCAACCCCACTGAGTGCAACAGGATACGCAGGCATAACGGAGGACAGCATTCGATGTACCAGCACCTATGTGCTAAACATCAATGCAGGTTCAGAAGGCTGGTTCCTGAGAGCCACATTACGTCACAATCCAAACCGATTTATCCAGAACTGCAGCTTTGCCATGAGAGATTTGGAAAAGTCCAGGGCTCCTCACAATAGTATTTAAAACAATTCAACTAGACAGGCCTGCTCTGCTGTAGCAGGTGAATCATTAGCACGAGAGACACTATTACTCAACTTGCCATTTGGGCTGGGTTCTTGTTTGTTCTTTTTTAAACATAGTCATGTACCAGAAAGTTTGCTGATATTTGTTACATAATATTCCTTTTACATTTCAAAATGTGTGGGTAGTGAATAAGCTTATGTTATATAGCAACTTCCAGCCCTAACAAGCCAGAGCGTTTTACAACATTCATTTAATTTCACAACATCCCTACGTCCAAGTATGCTATGCATTTTGCAGATGGTAAAGCTGAACCACAGAGAGATTAAATGACTTGTCCAAGGTCACAGAGAAAGCCCAAAGACAAGTTAGGAATAGAGGTCCGACTCTCAGTGTCCTGCTCTAATCAAAAGAGGGCACAGTCTCCCTAAAACCAAGCTCTATCCCATCAGACATAGTTCATGTGTCGGCTGGATGATTCTACCAGGGCCAAGCAAGTCACATCTTCTTTGCAGAGCTCCACGTTCTCACATACCTTTGAGATAAAAGGAGAGGAAGTGATGCACCAGGAAGCTGCCATCTGTCTTGGTGTCACGCAGCAATGTGAGCTTCCCCTGGAAAACAATGAGCAGAGAACCTTAAAGAAAGGAGAGAGGTGAGGGGGGATTTGATAGCAGCCTTCAACTACCTGAAGGGGGGTTCCAAAGAGGATGGAGCTCGGCTGTTCTCAGTGGTAGCAGATGACAGAACAAGGAGCCTTGATCTCAAGTTGCCGTGGGGGAGGTCTAGGTTGGATATTAGGAAATACTATTTCACTAGGAGGGTGGTGAAGCACTGGAATGGGTTATCTAGGGAGGTGGTAGACTCTCCATCCTTACAGGTTAAGGCCTGGCTTGACAAAACCCAGGCTGGGATGATTTAGTTGCGGTTGGTCCTGTTTTGAGCAGGGGGTTTGACTAGATGACCTCCTGAGGTCTCTTCCAGCCCTAATCTTCTATGATTCTAGGTGGCAAAATTAAAATGCTGATCTCCCTCCCCCCACCACAGCTACAAAGCGGCAGAATCTATGTTGATTGAGGCACACAGCTATGAGGGGGTCTCCACTACTATTTGTGACTGGTTACAGGGAAGAGTCCTACACAGTACAGACTGGTCCTCAAGCTGCCTCTATAGATTCGTCCCTTACAATTAGCAACAAAACCCTTAGATTCAGGAAGAGACTCAGGTCCCATTTACTTCTATAAATTCTACCACATTAGGAGAGCTACGATTGGCTCCCAGCATGGATTGGTCTTGAAATATGAACAGGAACAAATGGTCGTAAGTGTGCCCAGATTGTGCTACTGCCCTGCCAAGTCCAAAGCTGTAGCCAGGTACAGAAATATTGTTCAAACACGGTGCAGCTCTGTCTGAAATTCATTTTAAGGTTTTCTTCTGGCCCAGCGCAGATGTAGCAGGCTGATTTCAGCTGGAAAACTAACACCCTGTTCCTGCTGGCATTGGGCTCAGGATAAACACGTTTGTCACCACGGAGTTCTAGTCAGCTACCTTCATCAGTATAGCCCCATCTACACTACAAAAGCATAGTGACTGGATGCTGTGGCTGTGTCTTCCCTAGCCTTTTGCCCTCCAGAATTTCCTACTGTTGTTACTGCTGGTGTAGCTCTACTGTTAGTAGCAATAGCAGGCACGTTAGTGTAAGTAAGAGGCAGGTGGCTGCTGAAGTTTTGACCACTGTGTGTAGTCTAACTATACTCAGAGCAGGTCTAGACAACATGATGGTAAAACACTAAATACCAGTCTGCCACTGGTGGCAGCAGTAGTGAGAAATTGGAGGCAGGGGAGGCGCGCGAATTGTAGCATAAATTGCCAATACTGGGACAAGAAGGAGTATCAACCGAGTGGGAGGAGCCATCGGACCCAGGCCACAACTCAATGCAGGGGACAACAAATGAAAACGCAGGAACAGGCATAAAGTCAAAGGTTGAAAATTAGGGCTCCAGAGGAGAACACCAAGCAGAGAACCCCAGATAGCGCCCACTGCTCCTCCAAGGTGTTAGTCAGTGGACACCGCCCAGAGGAACTCTGCCTAGAGGCGTGATCGGGTAAGTAGGGCCCTTCCAATTTCACAGCATGAAAAATGCGTCAGGGACCGTGAAATACGCCCTTCCCCGTGAAACCCGACCAAACCAACCTCCGGGTGCCTCCCCCTGCTGCAGGACGCTCTCTGGGACTGGGCAACAGCCTGAGGTTCCTGCAGCTGCAGGAGGCTTGTGGAGTTGTGTCCAATCTTCCTTGTGCTGCTGAGAGCATCCCAGCAGGGGGCTCCTAGCTGCTACTCCAGGCAGGGCTGGGGCATGACAGGACTTGCTCTTTCCCTGCAGCACTGCTCTTGGATCTCTCTCCTGGCTGCAGATAGCTCTACACCTCCTTCTCCTCACTCACTTCCTATCCCTCTCCCTTTGCAGCTGCCTGGGGAAGGGACATTGTACAGGGAACTGCCCCCCCTTTCAGGGGCAATTATTAGCTTATTTCAATAATAACAGAAAGAAAGGTGAGGCACTTGACAGAATTTTTTGATTGACACTTTACAGCAGCAAATCATACTCAGGGCTCAACTCACTGATTGGTAGATATGGACATTGGGGAGGTTTTGTAGCGTAGTGATGTCAATTGCCTGCCTACCAGAAGACACATGCAATTACTATAAAATGAGTGTCCAAAGTAAATCAAAAACCTCAAAAATGATTACTGCAGCGGATTTGGCTTCCAAATTCTACACGCCGATGAGGACAAACAATTTTATACAAGCTGCAATGTTTCATTGGATCACACACATCGGGAAATGGTTCAGTGCCACAGACTTGGAAACCCATCAAAGCAGAAAGAGGGCTGCAGAGAGTGCATTGCTGGTAAACGAAAAGTTCCAAAAACAATTTCTTCTCTTTCTAAGAAGATGACAGAGAGCTCTGAGACCCTCATTTAGCTAGAATGGAACTTGTGGATGCATTTGCAAGTGCTAATATACCATTGGACAAACTTGATCACCCAAAGCTGTATGAGTTCATTCAACGGAATGTAGAAAATGCCAGTTGCTTACCAAGTGCGAATCAGCTTCGACAGGACTACCTTCCAAAGGTTTTTGCTACACATTTTGAGGAGATAAAGGCTCAAATTAACTCATGTGTCTTTTGCAATCATGTTGGATGAGTCCACAGATGAACAAGACAACCATGTACTGCGTGTTCTGTTTGATTTTATTTCTGGCAAGGCTGAAGACATACGGACAGGAAAGCTAACAATAGTGCTCACCGACTGCATTTATTTGGATGCTGTTAACTACACTACAGTTTCTCAAGTGATAATTAAAACCATTTCAAAGTACAGTGCGAACTTTGACAAAAGTATCTGCTTTCATAAGTGACAATGCAACTTACTTGACGAAATCTTTCAAATCGGTTCTCCAAGGTCTAAGGCCAAATGCTGTCTGTATACATGTAATGGACATATAATTTCTCTTGTCGGTGATCTGTGATGCCCTGATAATATAACAACTGTAGAAACGAGCTAACCCGGGGGAAGACACAGAGCAACATGCGCTCAGTGTGGCTAGAATGGTTCCAGATAAATTCCCCGACTACAATGATGAAGGAAACAGGACTAGATCTCAGATTAAACAACTGGTTTTGTAGCCTGTCTTTCAGCACGCTGTGCAATATACCACAGGTCTGTTCCCACTAATAATAAACACTTAGGCTAGGTCTACCCTGGCAGAGTTTTTTTGCTGAGAGCTTAATCGCTGATGAAAAAGCGCTTAAAGAAAACCACTGTTGTGTTTCACATTGTCTTCCACTGGAGGCATAGCGTGTTCACACTTGCAGCACTTGCATCACCAATGAGAGCAGTGCACTGTGGGTAACTATCCCACAGTGCAGCTCTCCCCCTTCTGCCTCTAGATCTTGTGGGAAGGCGGAGGGGATTGCATCATGGGTCCGGGCTTAATGCCCTATGATGCACTGCTTTCCGTCCCAGCATTCCATGTGCTTCCATCTTCAGTTTGCAGCATTTTTCAATGTCCTTTGTTTTCTACTTTCCCTGACACATCTATCTGCAGGAATGGATCCCGCACTGCTCTCCACTGTTCTGATAACTCTCACTAGCACATCATGAGTGGCAGTGGAGTTGATCTTGAAGCTACAAAGGCAACGGCAGTCACAGTTGCTTAACATGGTGTCCTGACATGGAAAGCAGCAACATTAGATTGCTTTTGGCATTCATGGAGGAGCTGAACACAGTGGAATGTCGCTTTTGGACTCGGGAAACTAGCACAAAGTGGTGGGATCCCATCATTATGCAAGTCTGGGGCGACAAGCAGTGGCTGCAGAATGTTCGGATGTGGAAAGCCACCTTGCTGGAACGGTTTGCTAAGCTTGCTCCAGCCCTGCGGAGCAAGAACACCAGAATAAGAGCTGCCCTCTCGGTGGAGAAGCACGTGGCGATCACAGCGTGGAAGCTGGCAACTCCAGACTGCTACTGTTCAGTTGTGAACCAGTTGGGAGTGCGGAAGTCGACCATTGGGACTGTGTTAACGCATGTGTGCAAGGCCATTAATTGCATCTTGCTGCGAAAGACCATGACTCTTGGCAACATGTGTGGATGGCGTTCCCTAACTGCGATAGATGGTACGCATATTCCAATTCTGGCCACCGGACCACCTTGTGACCAAGTACATCAATCGGAAGGGGTACTTCTCCATGGTTTTGCAAGCACTTGTGGATCACTGTGGGCATTTCACTGACATTAACGTGGGGTGGTCTGGAAAGGTGCATGACGCACAGATCTTTAGGAACACTGGCCTGTATAGAAAGTTACAAGCAGGGACTTTCTTTCCAGACCAGAAGATCACCATAGGGAAAGTTGAAATGCTCATAGTGATCCTGGGAGACCCAGCGTACCCCTTAATGCCATGGCTCGTGAAGCCGTACACGGGAAACCTAGATAGCAGTAAGGAGCAGTTCAACAACAGGCTAAGTAGGTGCAGAATGACCCTTGAATGTGCGTTTGGTCGATTAAAGGCACACTAGCAATGCCTATATGGTAGGTTAGACCTGAATGAGGAAAATATTCCCATGGTTATAGCCACGTGTTGTATGTTGCATAATATTTGTGAAGGGAAGGGCGAATAGTTTACTCAGGGGTGGACTGCCAAGGCAGAACGCCTGGCTGCTGATTTTGAGCAGCCAGACACCAGGGCTATTAGAGGGGCGCAACGTGGAGCAATAAGAATCAGGATGCCTTGAGGCAACTCTTCGAAGATGAAAACCAGTAATATTTCTTGCTATGCTTGGGACTACAATGGTTAATTACATTTGGTATGCTAGGAAGCAGTTGTGATTGTTAAGGCCTAGGATTCAATGTAAGGAACTAATAAAAGTGCCTGTTGATTTGCAGGTGCTATGAGGTATCATACCTTGCGTGGAAACAAATAAAGAGTACTTATAATTCAAAAATCTTTGCTTTTATTGCCAAATAAACCACAAAAATTCAGCCTCAGGCGGACACCTGGCATGGACAATTTCAGCCTGAATGGTAGAAGTTTAGCAAAGTTATGAACAACTGAAAACAGAGTCTTATAATGGTAAGTGTCAGGCAACCTTAACTATAGGCAGCTACCAGCTCTACCTATAGTAGGACAAAATGAAGTCAACAGGAGCCCGCATGTACAAAGGGTTTGCGCACAAGAATCTGATTGCAGGATGGGGGCCTAAATCAAGACAAACCAAAGTCTCACTGGGGATTAAAGGGGTGGGGGAAGGGTGGGGAGTTAAAGTGACCTGAATGAAAGTAAGGAGAGGGTTCATTAGGGTGTATTATGGAAACCTGAAAGGTTTTTTGTCAAAAAAGCATTGCTCCACTCCCCACTTTTTTAAAAAAAAACCTTATTTATTATTTGTGTTACAGGAGCACCTGGAGGTTCCAATCTAGATCAAGTCCCCATTGTGCTAGACACTATGCAAACACATAGGAAGATACTACAGTCCCCCACTACCTCAAAGAGCTTACAACGTGCGGGCCTGATCCTAAAGACTTACACATATGGGTAACATAACGGGACTACTCACTTGAATAAAGATATACATACGCATAAGTCTTTGCAGGAGTGACAGGACATACAAAGGCAAATGACATGCAAAGCATTAGGAGAAGGGGAACAGACATTATACAGATACACATTTTTGTGAGTATTATTATAACTAAATAAAGCAAAAATCAGCTATCTACATTGCTACCCCAACCTGGCCATCATTAATTGGTTGGTTTTTTAGAAGGGTCCCAGCAGAAGTGGGTCTTGAGGGATTTGGAGGAGAATAGTGGCAGAAGGCATGGAGAGGTTTGCATAAGAAGCTGATAAATGAGCAAATGAAATTGAGATGGAGATACAGTGAGACACAAGAAGAGAGGGGCAAGTTGTTAAGGGCATTGCAAGTAAAGACAAAAAAATTAAACTTAGGGCTTGTGTATAGTAAGCAAATGTGCACAAGTATGGTTACATTAATGTAGTAAGTTACTGAATGAAGCTGCAAGGATGTAGTATGTCTACATTAGGGGTTTGGACCAATATAACTACATCAAAATAGTTACACCAGTGCAAATTTTCTGTCAAGCTCAGGGTCTGGTGAAAGAAAGGGAGCCACTGACATGATTTACTGGGAGTAGTGATGTCTCAGAACTAGCAAAGAAGATGATCTTGCAGCATTCTGTACTGATGGGAAGACGGCGATGTAGGGATTAGGGAGGCTGGAGGGGAAGTAGCCAAAGAAATATCAGAACCGTAATGCCTGGTCTTCCCTGAATGGCAGAAGGGGGAATCCAGAGAAGTGGAGGGGGAGATATCTCAACTCATAACCATAAGGACAGGGATGCTGGATGTTCAATTCTCCAAACTGGAGTGACACAGGGGCTAAGAGAATTGCACAGCAGAACATGATAAGAACATAGGACTGGAAGAGGCCTCCTGGGGCAATAAGTCAAGTGCCCACTATCGCAGGCAGCTCCATCATATATTCAAACAATTTGAACATAAGAACGGCCATGTTGGGTCAGACCAATGGTCCATCCAGCCTAGTATCCTGTCAGACAGCAAGTTTAAAACAAATAAAAGGAAGTAATTGATCACTTGATCATTACCCTCTGGGGCACTTGGCATTGGCCACTGTCGGTAGACAGGATACTGGGCTGGATGGACCTTTGGTCTGACCCAGTATGACAATTCTTATTTTCTTATGTTAAAAATTTCTTCACACAACACACAGTCAACCTGTGGAACTTCTTGCCAAAGGATGTTGTGAAGGCCAAGACCATAAAAGGGTTCAAAAAAGAACTAGATAAATTCATGGAGGATAGGTCCATCAATGGCTAATAGCCAGGACAGGCAGGAATGGTGTTCCTAGACTCTGTTTGCCAGAAGCTGTGAATGAGCGATAGGGGATGGATCACTTGATGATTACCTGTTCTGTTCATTCCCTCTGGGGCACCTGGCACTGGCCACTGTCAGAAGACAGGATACTGGGCTAGATGGACCCTTGGTCTGACCCAGTAGGGCAATTCTTATGTTCTTAAGTTCTTCCAACAGTGGTCAATGCCAAATCCTTCAGAGGGAATGAACAGAACAGGTAACAGGCAAGTGATCCATCTCCTGTTACCCATTCCTGCCTTCTGGCAAACAGAGGCTAGGGACACTTCAGAACATGGTTTGGACACAGGTCACAGCCCCTCTCAGAGAACCTCATGCCACAGGCTGGGGGAACTCTGGAGAAACAGGAAAGGACACTGGGCCCCGCTTATTGCCTTTCCAAGATGCAAGATTAGACCGGACCTGCAGTCACAGGGAAACACATGGGGGATGCAGCTCCAGGGGAAGCAAAGCAGGGGGGTCATCCAGCCAGCCAGGGATCCCACAGCCCCAGGGATGAGGCAGCACAACTAAGGGGGGCATCCAGCAGCCCAAAGGGGGTGTCAGAGTCATCTGGGGCGGGGGTTCCCAAACTGTGGGCCACAACACAGTCCCAGGTGGTCTGCCATGGGCGGAGTTGGGAGAGGCATGGGGTCCCTCCAACCCTCACCCCAACTGTGTACATTGGCAGAGTAGCAGCCAGTGATGGCCCCCAGCCAGGGCTGGTGGAGCCCAGCACCCGCAGTGGGCAGCAGAGGGAAAAGTGGAGCCGCCGAGTGGTGGGTGAGGAAAAGGGGCCAAACCTGACAGGCGGCAGCTCCCAGGGCAGCTGGAGGATTCGTGGCCATTCCCCACAAACCATGGCTGGCAGGCCCCCTGTAGCATCGGTCCAGTGGCCCCCCCCAGGGACCGGGGCTCAGCAGTGCTGCTCTGTTTCTGCCTGGACAAAGCCATGAGTTGGACCGTCAAGATAACCGGCAGGTCTGGCCCCAGCGCCTGCCTCTGCCTAGCTCTGGCTGCCCCGAGCCCTTACCTCGTTCCTGGGCAGCGGGTGCCTGTGAGGTGTGCTAGGGTGCTGGGTGGGCGACGGGGGCAGGGCTGCCAGGAGGCACTCGGGGGGCTGCTGAGGCAGAGGGTGTCGGCGGGGGCTGCCTGTGGCACCTGCCTGGCCCCTTCAGCCTCTCGCCGGCCCTGGTCCCAGCACGCCCCATTGCACGTTCCTAGTGGGCCACAGAGCCTATTGCAGCTGCACGGGTGGGCCTCAGGGGGGAAAGTCTGGGAACCCCTGGGACCTGCAGCCCCAAGGGGAGGCGGAGCTGGGGGTCGTCCGTCTGTCTGGCCAGGGGCCCTGGGGAAGGAGTAAGAGCCATCACCAAGCCCGCACAGGGACCCCTCGAGGCAGCTAGCGCCCCGCAGGCTCAACGCCCCCCTTTGGCCCGCGTGGGCAGAGCAGGTCTCGCGGGGACTACAGTTCCCAGCACCCAACGCTCCCCGAGCAGGCAGAGCGGCCCCACACAGACTACAGCTCCCGGCATGCAACGCTCCTTCCTGAGCCGAGGGGCAGGGATGGGACTACAGCTCCCAGCAGGCGCTGCTCGTCCGTGACCGAGCGGTGCATCCTGGGAGTCGTAGTCCCGATCGGGTCCCCCACATCCTATCAGGACGGTGGCGGGCGGCAGCCAGGACCGAGCCCCTCCTCACCTGCTCGGGCCTCTCCGGGGAGGCGTTCAGCAGCTCGTTCAGCTCAACGAACATCCTGCCCCAGGCGTTCTGCTCTGCCTCTCCCTTCGCCACAGCCCGTACGGTGCCCGCCGAGGGACCGCGAGAGCCGTTCGGAAGCCGCGCGGCGGCTCGTGGCCCTGACCCTGTGGAATGTAATACGCATGCGCCTCTCTCGCGCCCCGCCCTCTCGAACTCCGAGCTGTGCTGCCCCAGACTCTGTGACCGCCTCACGTGGGGTGACAATTCCCCTCACGGCCCCCAGCGACCCCCCGTGTGGGGTGACAATTCCCCTCACGGCCCCCAGCGACCCCCCGTGTGGGGTGACAATTCCCCTCACGGCCCGCAGCGATCACCCCACATGTGGGTGACGATTCCCCTCACGGCCCCCCACGAGAGCCCCGCGTGTGGGGTGATAATTCTCACGGCCCCCAGCAACCCCCCCATGTGGGTGACAATTCCCCTCACGACCCCCAGGGAGCCCCCCCGTGTGGGGTGACAATTCCCCTCACGGCCCCCAGCAACCCCCCTCGTGTGGGGTGACAATTCCCCTCACGGCCCCCAGCAACCCTCCCCCATGTGGGGTGACAATTCTCCTCACGGCTCCCAGCAACCCCCCCGTGTGGGTGACGATTCCCCTCACGGCCCCCCACGAGAGCCCCGCGTGGGTGACAATTCCCCTCACGGCCCCCAGCGACCGCCCCACGTGTGGGTGACAATTCCCCTCACAGCCCCCAGCGACCGCCCCACGTGTGGGTGACAATTCCCCTCACGGCCCTCCACGAGAGCCCCGCGTGTGGGGTGATAATTCTCACGGCCCCCAGCAACCCCCCATGTGGGTGACAATTCCCCTCACGACCCCCAGGGACCCCCCCCCGTGTGGGGTGACAATTCCCCTCACGGCCCCCAGCAACCCCACCCCCCCCCGTGTGGGGTGACAATTCCCCTCACGGCCCCCAGCAACCCCCCCCCCCGTGTGAGGTGACAATTCCCCTCACGGCCCCCAGTGACCCCCCCATGTGGGGTGACAATTCCGCTTACGGCCCCCACAACCACCCCACGTGTGGTGACAATTCCCTTCACTGCCCCGCGTGGTGTGACAATTCCCCTCACAGCCCCCAGCGACCACCCCACATGGGGTGACAATTCCCCTCACGACCCCCAGCAACTGCCTCATGTGGGGTGACAATTCCCCCTCATGACCCCCAGCAACTACCCCCCTGTGTGGGGCGACAATTCCTGTCACAGCCCCCAGTAACTGGGTGAGGTCTTTAGCTGCCTGGCAATAAGAATAACAACATGGGGTGTTCATAACTCAGCACAGAGCTGAAGAGGGACCAACACAGGTCACTCCAAATTGAGCTTTGCAAAGTCTGGGTGTGCGAGTAAATGTTTCCATTTCTGGCTCCCATCTCCGCTCCCTTCTTCCTCCTGCCAGGACCCTTCTTCAGGACTAATCTCAGCTATCATGAGGCATCCTTGTACCTACAGAGTCCCAGGTGCCACCCCGCTCTGGAGAGCACTATTGTACCTGGTTTCAGAGTAGCAGCTGTGTTAGTCTGTATTCGCAAAAAGAAAAGGAGGACTTGTGGCATCTTAGAGACTAACCAATTTATTTGAGCATAAGCTTTCGTGAGCTACAGCTCACTTCATCGGATGCATACTGTGGAAAATACAGAAGATGTTCTTATACATACAAACCATGAAAAAATGGGTATTTACCACTACAAAAGGTTTCTCTCTCCCCACCCCACTCTCCTGCTGGTAATAGCTTATCTAAAGTGATCACTCTCCTTACAAGCTTATGCTCAAATAAATTGGTTAGTCTCTAAGGTGCCACAAGTACTCCTTTTCTTTTTGCGAATACAGACTAACACGGCTGTTACTCTGAAACCTCTCCTTACAATGTGTATGATAATCAAGGTGGGCCATTTCCAGCACAAATCCAGGTTTTCTTCTCCCCCCTCCTTATTTTCCACACACACAAACCCACTCTCCTGTTGGTAATAGCTTATCTAAAGTGATCCCTCTCCTTACAATATGTATGATAATCAAGGTGGGCCATTTCCAGCACAAATCCAGGGTTTAACAAGAAGGTCTGAGGAACCGGGGGGGGGGCGGGGGGGAATAAGAAAAAACAAGGGGAAATAGGTTACCTTGCATAATGACTTAGCCACTCCCAGTCTCTATTCAAGCCTAAGTTAATTGTATCCAATTTGCAAATGAATTCCAATTCAACAGTCTCTCACTGGAGTCTGGTTTTGAAGTTTTTCTGTTGTAATATCGCAACTTTCATGTCTGTAATTGCATGACCGGAGAGATTGAAGTGTTCTCCGACTGGTTTATGAATGTTATAATTCTTGACATCTGATTTGTGTCCATTTATTCTTTTGCGTAGAGACTGTCCAGTTTGACCAATGTCCATGGCAGAGGGGCATTGCTGGCACATGATGGCATATATCACATTGGTAGATGTGCAGGTGAATGAGCCTCTGATAGTGTGGCTGATGTTATTAGGCCCTGTGATGGTGTCCCCTGAATAGATATGTGGGCACAGTTGGCAACGGGCTTTGTTGCAAGGATAGGTTCCTGGGTTAGTCGTTCTGTTGTGTGGTATGTGGTTGCTGGTGAGTATTTGCTTCAGGTTGGGGGGCTGTCTGTAGGCAAGGACTGGCCTGTCTCCCAAGATTTGTGAGAGTGTTGGGTCATCCTTCAGGATAGGTTGTAGATCCTTAATAATGCATTGGACCTATTGTACCTATTGCCTTTCTTAATAGATTCCCTCCTCACATTTTGGGGTTTGTCACTGTGCTAAACCAATGAAAATACGACTATTAAAACGGTTGCCCCAAGCCCTCCTTCCACTTCCAGCTTATTTGTTATACTTACAACCCATCAAACCTTATAAGTATCAAAAGTGGAGACATACGGAATCCATAGGGTCATGATGCGGCATATAATCAAGTTGCTATCTTGAAAACAAAGCAATGAATAAATGCAATGCATGACAGTACTAAGCAGTTTGATCTCACGGCTTTCAGTATAATTCCCAGGAGAGTGGCAGGGAATCTGAACTAAAAGCGTGGGTTTCCTTCAAGTCTTGTACATGTAGGAGGGCTAAGCAGACATATGTAGATTACCTAGATTACCTCCCTGGATTTCCCAGCTCAGGGAATTGAGATGCCTGACTGACATATTCCAGTCTCCTAGGATATTAACAAATCAAAAATATGTCATTGCAAACAGAGCAGACCCCTTCACATCCCAAATACAGGGGTTTTCTCGTACTAGATAACTCAAAAAGAACAGGAGTACTTGTGGCACCTTAGAGACTAACAAATTTATTAGAGCATAAGCTTTCATGGGCTACAGCCCACTTCATCGGTTGCATAGAATGGAACATATAGTAAGATATATATATATACATACAGATAATTTGGAAGTTACCGTACAAATTGTGAGAGGCTAATTAGTTAAGATGAGCTATTATCAGCAGGAAAAAAAAACTTTTGTAGTGATAATCAAGATGGCCCATTTAGATAGTTGACAAGAAGGTGTGAGGATACTTAACTTAAGGAAATAGATTCAATATGTGTAATGACCCAGTCACTCCCAGTCTCTATTCAAACCCAAGTTAATGGTATCTAGTTTGCAAATTAATTCAAGCTCAGCAGTTTCTCATTGGAGTCTGTTTTTGAAGCTTTTCTGTTGCAAAATTGCCATGCTTAAATCTTTTACTGACTGGCCAGAGAGGTTGAACTGTTCTCCTACCGGTTTTTGAATGTTATGATTCCTGATATCAGATTTGTGTCCATTTATTCTTTGGCATAGAGACTGTCCAGTTTGGCCAATGTACATGGCAGAGGGGCATTGCTGGCACATGATGGCATATATCACATTGGTAGATGTGCAGGTGAACGAGCCCCTGATGGCGTGGCTAATGTGATTAGGTCCTATGATGGTGTCACTTGAATAAATATGTGGACAGAGTTGGCACTGGGTTTTGTTGCAAAGATAGGTTCCTGGGTTATTGTTTTTGTTATGTGGTGTGTGGTTGCTGGTGAGTATTTGCTTCAGGTTGGGGGGGGCTGTCTGTAAGCGAGGACTGGTCTGTCTCCCAAGATCTGTGAGAGTGAGGGATCATTTTTCAGGATAGGTTGTAAATCTTTGATGATGCACTGGAGTGGTTTTAGTTGGGGGCTGAAGGTGACAGCTAGTGGTGTTCTGTTATTTTCTTTGTTGGGCCTGTCCTGTAGTAGGTGATTTCTGGGTACTTTTCTGGCTCTGTCAATCTGTTTTTTCACTTCAGCAGGTGGGTACTGTAGTTTTAAGAGTGCTTGATAGAGATCTTGTAGGTGTTTGTCTCTGTCTGAGGGGTTGGAGCAAATGTGGTTGTATCTTAGAGCTTGGCTGTAGACAAGGGATCATGTGGTGTGTCCTGGATGGAAGCTGGAGGCATGAAGGTAAGTATAGCAGTCAGTAGGTTTCCAGTATAAGGTGGTGTTTATGTGACCATCGCTTATTAGCACAGTAGTGTTATTACTCTGTCGTTGCTGATCAGTCCTCCAGGCTGCTATGTAAAGCCACATTAAAGCCATAGGAGGTTATGGGTGTTGTGAGGCTAAGAAATTTTAACAAGGGACCAGTTCAGAGCAGGTTGGATAGCAAGTGCTGAGGATAAGAAAAGAAACAGGCAAATTAACACTTTAACTCAGCTCATGTTGTGGGGATAAATTAAATAAATTTAATACTTGAGCAGCACTGTGACATGAAAAAGGAGCAGCTGGAGGGAATAATGGAAGGGAGCCTGCTTGCCAGGTGCTGAAGTTCACTGAAGCAATGTGGGAACAAGACACAACAGAATTTCCAACCACGTGGGTCTCTCTGTGTGACAGCAGATGGGGAAGAGGAAGCTGCACTACTTAGAGAGAAAATAGTACAATGCCATTGTCAGTGAGCCTGCTTCTGCCTGCTTCTGTCAGTGTCTCTATTACTCACACTGTTCTTTCCTCTTACCATGGCATAACCTCTGGCAATGTCCCTTTGGTGTCAACAGAACCAGCTCTTTTCTATAGGCAAAGCAAACAATTTCCTAGGGAAGCAGAACAGCTGGTTTCTTCTGTTTGTTGTCTGAATGTCAGCTGGGTGGGGTGGACATTTGCCCTATTGCCCTATTTGTCTCTAATTTGCCTATGGCAAATGAGCAAAAGTACCTGACCTGGTTACAGATACCAATGGTGCCGCTATTGATAAGAGCCACTCTCACAGATATCACTTGGGCCCACTGCTAGTCGTTTTGATAGTACCCACTGGGACCCTCACAGTCACTGTCACCTCCCTTTCTTTCCATCCTCCGTGGTTAATGGCACTGTTCCCTCCATCAGAGGTCACAAGACCCATGCTAACCTAAACACAGACACTCCTGCTCAGCCACCCAGCAGGCTCAGGAAGGATTGGGAACATCCCTTACAATCCTGACTGCTCTGTCTTAGCGAGGGTTGGGAATACCATGGCTGATGAAACCGAGTCTCTCAAGCACCTGCAGACCCCCAGTTCTCTCCTCAATAGCTCACAGTGAGTCCACCTATTTTGCTGCGTCAGGGAACAGAAAAGGAAAGCCCCTGCTGAAGTGTCTGAGAGAAACATGAAAATGCCCTAGAACCCAGCAGGAGGCTGAGTGGACTTCAGGACTCCTCGGCCAGGAGAGTCCTTTGTTGATGGAGCATTGTCTGTGTTATCTAACACCCTGCTAGTAATGGTAACTTAAGAGTCGTTCTTTAAAAGTGACATTCAAAGGGGAAAAAATGGAGTGTGCAGCCTTTTCCACTTCTTTATGATGGCTAAAGAAGGCCTGAAGTTATTTTAAAAGGGGTTTTCCTTTCTGGTTTTTTACATTTGAAATTTTGGTCCTGTCTACCCTGTTTTTCCTGGAAGATTCTATGAAGACCTAGTAGTACTGTGACATCGGAGATACAACATAAATACAGCTGATTAACTGAGAAGAACATTGGTTTGTATTCAGTCATTTTCAGACTCTTTGCTTTTTGTTTGTATAACTCCTATTTAATTCAAATATGAGATTAACAAAGATATATTTTACCTGTGTGTTTATGATTCAGCATCCCATCTGCCTCCAATGAAGGGCTGACAAAGCTCATAAACTTCATTTCTGAGACTTCCAATAAATCCTCCAGAAAAATCAGGAAAGGCAAAAACTTGACACTTTTGATAAAAAAAGGAGAAAACCTTTTGGACTTTCATCATAAAGTAGAAAAAAATACCACAAATCCAATGTTCCTGTCTCCTTCTTCTGGTCACCTTTAAAATTAGTTTTCGAGGTTGGAAGCTGAGATGCCTGCCAATGTGCCACCAGGGGGCACCATGCCATCTTCCAGGGTAGATTGAAAAATTCCTGTGGAAGTGAGAAAGTGTGCTAAAAAGAGCAGGAGACAGAAAGGAAGAGTCATCAGAGTGGGGGTTTCTGAGGATGGGAGAGACTCTGAGGACCATTGTAGATAAAAGGGACTCAACATACACAGAAAGAAACTGTCTCCTCCTTGTTCCCTGTCACAGAAGTTTCTCATCTGCTCTCCTCCTCTAACACGTCCACTTCCCGCAGTGAGTGACCCCATCATCACATATCCTGGTCTCCCTTGTGCCCACTCTCATCCCCTCCTTTATTCTCCCCTTAATCTCTCAGTCTTTTCTGGAGCTTTCTGCTCACAATACAAACATACTGTAGCTGCTCCCATCTTAAACCACCCTTTGACTCCATCAATTAAACCTCTCCAGCGCATCATCAAAGATTTACAATCTATCCTGAAGGACAACCCATCACTCTCACAGATCTTGGGAGACTGGCCAGTCCTTGCTTACAGACAGCCCCCCAACCTGAAGCAAATACTCACCAGCAACCACACACCACACAACCAAAACACTAACCCAGGAACCTATCCTTGCAACAAAGCCCATTGCCCACTCTGTCCACATATCTAATAGGGACAGAGTGGGCAACGGGACACCATCATAGGACCTAATCACATCAGCCACACTATCAGAGGCTCGTTCACCTGCACATCTACCAATGTGATATATGCCATCATGTGCCAGCAGTGCCCCTCTGCCATGTACATTGGCCAAACCGGACAGTCCTACACAAAAGAATAAATGGACACAAATCAGACGTCAAGAATTATAACATTCAAAAACCAGTCGGAGAACACTTCAACCTCCCTGGACACTCAATTACAGACCTAAAAGTTGCAATTATTCAACAAAAAAACTTCAAAAACAGACTCCAATTAGAAACAGCAGAACTGGAATTAATCTGCAAACTGGACACCATTAAATTAGGCTTCAATAAAGACTGGGAGTGGATGAGTCATTACACTAACTAAAAACTATTTCCCCATGCTAATTTTCCCCCTACTGTTACTCATACCTTCTTGTCAACTGTTTGAAATGGGCCATCCTGATTATCACTACAAAAGCTTTTTTTCTCCTGCTGATAATAGCCCACTTTAATCCACTGGTCTCGTTAAGAGTTGATAAGGCAACCCCCATTTTTTCATGTTCTCTGTATATATATATATATATATCTTCCTACTGTATTTTCCACTGCATGTATCTGATGAAGTGGGCTTTAGCCCACGAAAAGCTTATGCTCAAATAAATTTGTTTGTCTCTAAGGTGCCACAAGTACTCCTCGTTCTTTCTACCCCTCTTTTTGCAAACCCTCCACTAGCTCCCTCTTCTTTATTGCATCAAACATAAGCTACTTAGCTTCACTTTCAAGGCCCTTCAGCACCTATCCACCAGCACTCATTCACTACCAAATGTCAACTCCCGCCTCTGATCGGCCATGTCAGCCTCCATCAAATTTTCAAATAAGCACCTTTGTGCTTTCTCTCATGCTGCCCCTCACACTTGTGATGGCCTCCCTGTAAATATCCGCAAAGCTACCTCATTATCCTCCTGCAAATTCTGCCTTAAAACTCTCCTTTGCCATGATGCCTACAAAAAAATTGACAATGGTTAGGCTACAGGTGTGCTGAAAACACTGCCCTACCGTACTGACCAATATTGTCTCACTGTTTCTTTGTATTCTCCTGTCTCCATCTGTTGTCTCTTGTCTCATGCTTAGATTGTCAGCTCTTTGGGGCAGGGAACACCTTTTTGTTCTGTCTGTGGAGTGCCTAGCACAATGGGGTTCTGGCTCATGCATATAAGAAAGAAAGGAAGAAAGAAAGAATCTGAGCAATATGCCAGAGTCCAGGCATTTCAGGGGAAAGGCAGAAGTAAAGGAAAGAGCTTTATCATCAGGACAGGCCAGAGCCACCTACGCTCCAGCCTCACTTCTGTCAGGGCTTGTTCACACTTGGAAGATGCATCATGTTAGAAGATGTGTTAACTAACAATGATGTAAAATAGCATAGACAAGACCTGTCATGCTTAAAATCCTCTTGGCTGGTTCCAAGGCTTAACCACAACCATCAAGCACAGTATTAAAAGAGCATCGCTCACCCTGTCTACCTGGTGTGTTTTCCAGTTTGGGAGGGTTTGAATGAGGGATTTGCTCTAGGCCCATCTTTAGATTCAGGTGAGTATCACTTTACTATCTGAGACATCCCCTGCCAGGGGGAGGACAGAGCATCCTGATCTAATTGGTATTTCCCATCTGTAACTATTATGATCCTAACACGCTGTCTGACTGTTTGTGCACCAGAGGGCAAAGGTTATTATACTAATGAGAGGCAAATATTTCCCTTAGAGTCATACACGCCCAAAGGGCAACCCAGCAATGACAGAAAATGTCATGCTCACAACGGTTCCCTCTCATTGCACTACAGGGAGTGGACTCCTCCAGACAGAGGCTGATCTTTCAATGCTGCATCTCCTTTAAGTCACAATGCCAGGGCAGGAAAGTAACGCTGATGTACAGTGAAATGCACTATCCTCCTCTTGCTCTGCCAGCCCTGCAGTAGTGCTAGACAGAGCAGCTCCCAGTGGTGACCCAAATAGATCAGAAGAAATCAGAACTAGTCCCACAGCCCTGACCCTTCTTCATCCATCCCTGAGTCCTGGGAAGTAGTAATGCTGAAAGAGAGATGGGGGTGATAACGGAGAACAGTGAGGCCTGATTCTGTGAGGTGCTGAACATGGAACCTGAAGGCAGCAGGGCTAGATATGAGTTTTCGGTGCAATGTGGCAGTGAAAAAGGCTGACAGCTTGGTGCTGCATACATAGTGGCACCATGCCCCACGTCTGGACAGGAACGGTCCCTCTCTAAACAGCTCTGGGGTGTCTGCAGTAATGGGTTTATTTCTAGGAATCTCAATACCTGAAAGACAAACTGGATGAAGCTGAGAGCAAGACAGACAATCAGAGCTCAGGGATTGATGTGGAAGGAGAGATTACACTGAGACCTGGTCTACTCTATAAAATTAGGTCAAATCAGTTACGTTTGTCAGGGTTGTGTCAGTGACGTAATTAAGCCAACCTAACCCCCGCCTAGACAGCACTAAGTTGATGGAAGAATTCTTCTGTCAACCTAGCTACTACCTCTTGGGGAGGTGAATTACCTGCGCCTATGGGAGAATTCCTCCCGTCACGGAAGGGAATGTCTACACTGAAGCTATCCAGCAGTGCAGCTGTGCAACTGTAGCATTGCAAGGGTAGGCAAACCGAGAGTACTAAGGGGAGAGGGAGAGGAACATGATAACAGTAGAGGAAGGTAGAGCAGATCTAGCAGCCACCCTTAAAGAAGATGCTAGACGTCCTTGTGACCTCCCTCCTAATTAGCTACCATCACATAGACGGATACCTGAGCCTGTTGCCGGGAGGGTTGTGTAGACAGGAGGGTTGCGGAGCCTGTTGCACAGTCACAGCAAGAGGCCCTTGCGATTTTGCAGACTCAAAACGAAAGCTGTCACCACCCCACCCCAGCAAAGAAGCGAAGCTAGAAAGGTCACAGGATCCATTCTGTTCATACAGTGTAGAAAGATTACCCTTGTGTTGGTTGCCAGCTCTATCTATCAAATCATTGTCAGTTCTAAACAGTGGGGGAAAAAATCCTGCAGCAGATCTGGGAGAGACAGAGGTAAATTTGGGTCTGAAATGATTAACACTCCCTTGCAATGGAGGGGGCGGGCACCGTTAATGGGGGAAGGGGAATACCAAAACGCCAGCAGTGCCCACCATAGAGGGAAGAGACGCTGCTCCCTTGACCCCTTTTCCTCTCCTTTATTATTTCCCCCTGTCCCTTGCTCTGGGCCTTTAGTTGATGAATCAGAACTCAGTGCTATTTTGTTCTGAGCAAGCGGAGCTAGTCAAAGAGAAGAAAGGCTCCTTGTCTGGAGGTTCATGGCTCTAATCCACTCATGTGTTCAAGACAGAAAAGAGCGAGACAGAGTGAGAAGGACAGACCTGGTTTATATGCCAGTTCCCTCTCTTTTATACCCTTTCTCCTATGCCAACCATTGCTCTGTCACAAAAGACAGTCTCCCCTCCTGGCCAACTAACCAAGCAGCTAAATTGAATAGCTGACTGCAGCCTCTCAAATTAAAAGTGATTAAACATCTTATTAAAGCATATGTGTTATTCTGCTGAATGGGAGGCACATTCCTTTGCCGTGAATGTGAAATCAATTCAAGTGACCAATTTAACACAGGGTGGCACCTCTTACCCATTCCCTGCTTCAGTGTCCCACTGTATTGTAGTGAGGCCCTGGATGGGAACCAGACCCCTCAAATGTACCTGCTTACCCAGGGTGTCACTCCTGTCCTTTTGAGGACTAGCTTTACCTCCATTCCCTACAAGATCCGCTGTTATCTCACTTTTTCCCTCCATTATTGATAGCAGATACACTGGATCATTAAACCTGAGGCCATAGAAAACTTTGTAGGTAACAATCAGCAGAGCACTTTATAAACATTAGCTCTCGCATCAACTAGGAAAGTTTCATCAACCTCATTATACACGTGGGGAAACCAAGGCACAGAGCGTCAAGGTGACTTGCCCAAAGCCCCAGAGGGAATGTGTGCAAAAGATGGGATTGGAACTCCTGGCTCCCAGTCATGTATTACCACACCTTTGTGTCTAGGCAAATACAAGGAGTATGCTAGCAAAAGAAGATTGTCTCTCTTATGGGAAAACAATTGAACTCCATGTATCTGGATGGAATAGGAAACTTAGTGGCTCAGATACTACGGTGATGAGGGCAGCATAAGAACCGAGATAGAATAGAACTGAACAGCATAGACTAGAATTGTCCAGGGGAACCTGAGCTGAAGTAATTTACATCTTCTGGCTCTCTTAACACGTTGGTTACATGAACATGGACTCCCTTAGATTTACTCATATACTCCAGCCTGACTCCTGTCCTCAGTTACACCCACGTAACCCACTGAAGTCCATGGGCACGCATGGGTGTAACAATGGACAGAATTTGGCTCTTGGGTTCCCTACCATTTATACCCCCTTACTCGTATCCTCTGCATCGAATCTCTGGAGTGTACTGGAATCAGCGTGGGTTCGGAGGCGGTCACCAGTGCACTCAAACAGGTGGTGAGGCATGGGTTTGTTTGGTTTTTGCTATCTGCTCTATTTTCTGTGCTTGTTATAGCCTGAGCTGCTTTCTGAGCAGCCAGATAGCAGCTAGAGGACAAGGAATAAAAAATGGGTCATGCAGTCTCCAATGTGAAGGTCAATTACAGTTGAAAACATTTCATTTCCCACCAGAAGCCCTGGAAGTCTCACAAAGGTGCTGAGAGCAGCGGCTGTCTGGGAGGAGCGCAATGGCTCAGACCACGATTAATGAGGGCTGAGCCAGTGGGCTGCTGGAAGGCTGACCAACCACTAAACAAACAAATTCAAAAAGCGAAGGCAGAAATGCTAATTTCCCTTCTTTCTCAGAGCCAAACGATGATGGCAGCCCACCTACCAACTGGGAAATTTCCAGTGCTTAATTTGTCATGACAGAGGTGCCGGGGCTCATGCAAATTTTTTACTTTCATAACTGATGGGGCAAGCCCAGAGGTGCCAGGGTTATGAAATGCCAAGCCTAGAGGTGCCAGGGTTCAGCCTTTGCAAGCCCTGGCACAAATCAAGCACTGGAAATCTGCTTAGGGCTTCCCAGGGAAGCAGGGACAGAGTGGGTCCCTCTGGCTACTGAGGCTCTTTATACTCACTGGTTTTTCCCTGCAAAGGAAGGTTTTCCCTCTTCTGCAAAACTGAATCATATGGGTAGCCAAATCCACAGCACCTAGCTCTGATAACTCCTCTAAATGTGGGTGGCAGCAAAGTGGGTGGACTGTGTTTCTGAAAGACCCTCATTGCAGGTGCTCAAATACTATGGTGATGTGCCTGGCGTAAGAACTAGCATAGAAGAGATCGCAGAGAGATAAGGACAGGATAAGTCAGCTGTGAATAACACTGGACCTACCTGGTATATACTCTTACAAAAGCTTATGCCAAAATAAATTTGTTAGTCTCTAAGGTGCCACAAGGACTCCTCGTTGTTTTTACTCTTACAAATGCGCTCTAGAGGGACTTGCACACTTAACATATATATACAGCCAGATGGTGGATTCTTTCACACACACTCAGAGGACAGTTAGCATTGTACCTGCTGTACACCTTGTCAACCCCTTAAGTGCATGAAAGGCAAATGGGAGAGTTCTTTGGAAGTTCCTGCCTAGCCAGGTACTGGTTTGAGATCACAGGAAAGTGCAGTCAAGTTTAGCTGGAGAGGGAGCATGGTGAACTATATACTGTGCACAGGGCTAGGGGCCAGGAAATCCTGGTGGCCAAACCCAGCTCTTCCACTGACTTGATGTGCAGGCTCAGGTAAGTCATGCAACGTCTCTGTCAGCCGGTCTGTAACCTGGCTTAGCACTACACTAACCTCCTGGCGTGGTTTGCTGATGGATTAACTAGTGGCAGTTGTAAAGCCAGAAGGGGCCATTGTGATCATCTAATCTGACTTCCTGCATAACACAGGCCGGAGAACTTTCATGAACTCATTCCTGTTTGAATTAAAGCAGGTCTTTAAGAAAAATATCCCATTCTTATTTAAAAATTGCCAGTGATGGAGACTCCACCACAACCCTTGGTCAATTGTTCCAAGGGTTAATTACCCTCACCATGAAATCTTTCTAGCTTCTACTTCCAGCCATTGGATCTTGTTAGATCTTTGTTTGCTCAACTGAAGAGCCCACTAGCAACTATCTGTGCCCCATGTGGGTACTTACAGACTGTGATCAAGTCACCCCTTAATCTTCTCTGTTAAACTGAATAGATTGAGCTCCTTGAATCTATCACTATAAGGCAGGGGTTCTAATCCGTTACCCATTCTCATGGCTCTGCTCTGAACACTCTGCAATTTATCAACATACTTCTTGAATTGTGGACACCAAAACAGGACACACTATTCTGGCAGAAATAGCACCAGTGCCAAATACAGAGGTACGATAACCTCTCTGATTTGACTCAAGACTCCCCTGTTTATGTTCCCAGGGACGATTCTAAGTTTTATGGTGAAATATTGTTTTACTTCTTTTATGTGACTTGGAGGGATTGGCTTGCAGGCTTTCATCCTTAACAGATGACATTTTTCTAATGGTGTGCTAATTGCTTATTTTTCGCTCTCTGAATGATACATTAGGCTTAGCTTGAGGATGAATTCCTCCTCCAGGGGAAACCAAGACATCTGGGCACTCACTTGGAGAACGGTACTGAGTAATAGGCATAGTTTCGCTTTCCCTACAGCTCGGAGAAAGATCTTTGTAAATGTTGCGCTTGATCATGCCATCCCTGCTCACACAGAAAGCCAGATTCTGATGTAGATAACTCTAGCACAAATCTGGAATAATGCTATTGAAACCAATGGAGTTAGTCTTGATTTATACCCATGTAAGTGAGAACAGAATCTGGTGCAAAGTCACTGAAGTTAATAGGAGGTCTGCTTGAGCAAAATGGCAGGATTGGGACCATCTTTTATTCAGCTCCTACAAAAAAACCCACCTGTGTGAACTTTGATTTAGGGTTGTTACATTGCATATCGCCCCAATGCAAACCATACAAAGCAAGGAATAATGCCAATTGCAACTGTCCTCTGAAGAGTCATTATGCCCAGTTTGGAAGTCGAAGTTCAACCATTAAGGTGTGTCACCCTCTGATTTTAGTGCTGATTTAAGTGCAAATCTCAATGTGACCTGAACTACAGAGGTGTGACCAACGCAACCACAATACATCAGACAACAATGTCTGATTGAAAAAGTATTGGGTGAAATCCTGCTTTCGCTTACACTGTGTTAGTCCAGAGTAACGCCTGTGACTTCGCCCCTGTAACTGAGAGCAGAAGTTGGCTTGGAGGGTTTGTTTATAGGGGGGGTCACATACTGAAATGCTGAAGGGTATCCTCACTGTCTCGGTAAGCACCACCGACCAGGTCAATATATTGTTACTCCTTAATTGTATTACAGTAGCACTTAGGAGAATCAAAGAACAGAGCCCCTCAGCCCCATTGTGCTGGGTGCTATACAGTCAGCAGTAAAAAGGTATTCTCTGCCCCAGTGAGCTCAGCGACGAGGTTAGGACAATATATAACGGGTGCCGGAAACAAACGAAGGAGCAGGAGAGGATGAGGTGAACTAAGTCAGTCACTGTACGCTAAACAGTGGTCTCTGCTCACCGTGGGCCTGATCCAAAGCCCAATGGATTCAATGGAAAGTGAGCTGTAGCTCACGAAAGCTCATGCTCAAATAAATTGGTTAGTCTCTAAGGTGCCACAGGTACTCCTTTTCTTTTTGCGAATACAGACTAACACGGCTGTTACTCTGAAAAATGGAAAGACTGCCGCTGATTTCAGTGGATCCAGCCCCACCTGCCTGTCTATGATAAGCATTGCAGGTAACATGGCAGGACTGAGGCCACAGGTGGGATTGGAAGGAGAAGGCTTTAGAAGTGTGGCTGATTTTTGCAAGCGGTTTTCCCACTCATGCAAGAAATCCCTAGTCCGTTGGAGAGCGAAGTGACCCACAGACAGTGACAGCTGGGGATGTTGGCAGAGAGAAAGAGAGTGATTGATGTGGGGAGGCATTAACAGAGTAGCTAGGCAGGTCAAGGGAAGTCGGAAAGGGATTTACAGGCAAGAAGCTTGAGGCAGTGGAAATATTCTCTTTTTGTCCCCCATTGCTGAGTCTGGTTTCTACGTCCTCTTGTGATCACCAACAGCAGCTTTCTTCTCCCCTTCGTACTATGGCCTGTCAGTCTTCTGGTCACATCCTGTCTAATGTAGCCTGCACGCTCTTGTCTTCCTTATTTGTGCACCTAAGGGACATTATGTACATCACCATTTCTCAACACCAGGCAACATGGTTCCGGGTCATTATCCTGCTCAAGTGATTGAATTCCTTCAGCATCAACAGGGTGAAAAATCCAGGAGCAAACCTTTGCCTTATGCCCTGGACTTAATCTGGGGGAGGAAACTAGGACATTAATAATTGAAATGTAATGATGAGGCACTCAGCAGTACCAATTCCAGTTATTAAAAAAAATTTCTGTTTACGTAACAGTTTGGCAATGTTAGAAGATTGTGAGCTGCTGTCTGGAAACACTCCTGTCACTGGAATAGACAGTGACATTGACCAAACTAGTGGGCTTAGGGCAAATAGTTATGAACTTTTTCTCTCTCTCTCTCCCTCTCTCTGAAGATTAGTTTGAGAGAAAAGTATTTGGGAATAATAATAATTTATTATAATAGTTTGAAAAATTAAAAAAATCTAGTAACAGGGCATCTTCACTGTACATAGTACTTTACAAAAAACCAAAAGCTTACCTAGTGCTCATCTGAATTAGTAAGGGTGTCACATTCAGCATTCTAATTATGCTTGGCATTTACAGAAAGCAGCCTCTGATTTTAGATGACCACCTTGAGACATCTTCAAAGGTATTGAGGTGTCTCGTTACCTTGTTAGGCACCTAAGTCCCCCATTTAGGCATTCAGCAGTCTTCTAACCCCGTAGGCACCTAAGTCCTGTAGGTGTCTTAAGTTTCCGCTGGTCAGCAGCCATAAAAGAGCCTAAATCTTGACACCACCCCACAACTAACGAGCCGCTGAGCCTCCTAGCATATGCGAAGACCCCTCCACCAAATTCTCAAATTAGTCGGAGGAATATCTATCTTGCCAGAGAGTCTGATTCTTTAGGCATGCGCTGAGCACACCTAACAGCTACTGGACCCCCGCAGCATAGCTTCAGATTCCAAGGCCTGAAGGGATCATTGTGATCATCTAGTCTGACCACCTATACAACTCAGGCCAGAGAACTGCCTCAAAATAAGACAGAGGGCTGGCTGCAGGCCTCCAGTAGGTAAGGGGGCAGCACAGCATCCGCACAAAAGACAAATGGGGGCCCAGGAATATATGGGGTGAGCATGAGAGAGGTACTGAGTGTGGCAGGAGCAAGAGAGAAACCGTTTTGATGGCTACAGCATGGACTACCTAAGCGTCTACCTTCCATTGACTGCAGGGAGAGTTCTGGGCACTCAGCACTTCTGAAATCAATCCCTGCGGGTGTCTGAAGTTGGGCATCCAAAGGCTGAGACATCTAAAATGTGCCAGTTTGTCCTGACACTTCACCCCTCACTGTGCTTAAGAATGGCCTTGCGCCTGGGCATGAAGTTTCCTTGCATCTGATGAAGTGAGCTGTAGCTCACGAAAGCTCATGCTCAAACAAACTGGTTAGCCTCTAAGGTGCCACAAGTACTCCTTTTCTTTTTGCGAATACAGACTAACACGGCTGTTACTCTGAAACCTCTCCTACCTTGATAGCACTGGTGGGGCTTTTTTGGACCAGCCGGGTGTAGCCTCTACGCCCAATTACCTGCAACAGCAGGAGGAAGGAGACGGGGTTATTGCTGGAGCTAGGGCTTTGGAGTGATCGTCTGTGTGACTGACTCCACTGTGGAAGGGGCAAGAGAACTGACTAGGCTCAGGGCCCTCTGTGTCATTTGAATTTCCCTTCCCATTGCTTCTCTTCAGCTGCACCTGGCGTGCCCAAGACCATAGCGCGCAGTGAAGTGCAGCACTGATTGCCTTCCTGGCAGTGTTTCATCAGCACCGGACTGGTAACTTTCTTCATCCAGCCTTCTCTCCCCTCCCCACCCCAGCAGCTGACGACAGCGGCAAATATGGGAAATGGCTTGACATGGCAATGTTAGTATGAGAGCGTGCGCTTCTCCTCCGCATGGCTTATCCGGAAGGCTTTATGAAGGGCAAAGCTCGCAATGCCATCACAAACACACTCTCAACCTGAGCCAAGATGAAAGGTGTGAAGGTGCAGTAGGGCCCCCACCTTGCAATGGAGTGAATTGAGGTTCTGACTCAGTTTCACCCTGGCACTACTAGGCAAATCAAGCAAGCCCAACAGGCCAAATCCCATTGAAGCCAACAAGAGCTTTTCCTGAGTAAGGACCTCAGGAAATTACCCCTCTTCTAAAAACATTTCTCCAGGATCCTCGCCAGCTGTGGGGAGCCCCCCACAGGCGCCGTGAGGAAGTTGCGTTGGGAATTCTCCACTGGGGGCTGCTCCGTGTGAATCAGCAATCAGCACCCCAGCAGGGTGTCAGACAGTACCATTCGGCTGGACATTAGCTGCTATTTGTTATTCTGTTTAACATGCTTCAGTCTGCCAGTAAGGGGCAGAAACAATATAATGTGACTTGACTGGGTTAGCACAGCCCATGACTACTGGATAGCAACTAGATGCAGTGAACAGCTTGCTGCCAATCCATGCACTAACGTTTTTTCAAATCAGGTGCAATTCAAGATCAATGCACCACTATTTTGAGGACTTCAGTGCTGCCCAGACTTTCTGCTGGATCTATGGATGGGTGCGGGTTATCACCCATAATCCATTTGGCGAATACTTACAAATATATTCAGAGCTATCACGGTCGATATGCAAATAGCATCAAGGGCTACATTTACAATGGTTGCTTGTGATGAGCAATCGAAACGTGCTGAGCGCTGAAATGGGCAGCCCCTTGGAAACAGGAGCCGATCTTGGCCTATCAATGACCTATCTGACCTTTTCTATCTCTGCACCAGGGATTACAATCTGGCGCGCCCACACAACAGCAAGAGGCAACCACGTGGTTTAACTTTAAAAAAATGTTTTATTTCAAGATCTTTCTTTTTTTTGTTTTTAACTCGTATTTCAAAAAAAGTTGGGTAAAAGTACAAAAAATGTCAGTTGAGTAACAGCAAAGGTTTAGAAATCACAGCCGTGGAACTAACCCCAGCAATATACAGACAGGGCACATACCAGACAACCCAACGGACACAATTCATCAGAAGAGCATTTTGATTCTTCTTTTGTATTATTTTTAATCTGTACAAAATACACCAAAGCATGCCAGGGAGCCAGGGGAAAAAAATATGACAAACAGTTACTAGAAATGAGAGTTGTACAACAGGAAATGGAGTGTGCTCTCTCTCTCCTCCTTTCAGTTTCCTTCATGTCAAGTTGTTCTGCAGACAGTTCACACCGGACTCATCCTGTTCGCCCTTCCCATTATCATGCTTGGGTGACATGGAGTTCTGAATATTAAATGATTCCTCTTCTTTCATGCAGGATTTCAGAGAGTCCTGCGGTTTGTGGGGAGCATTGGGGTCATCCTAGAAAAGAAGGAGGGGAAAATAGAAGGGAGAAGGGAGGTTACAGAGGGGGCTCTGATGGAGGCCAGAGAAACCCTGCCCCTCTTTAGTAGCAGAGCACTGAGAAAGCAGGGGGTGATCACACAGGAGTAACACCGCCACAAGTTGGAGCAGAGGGGCTCCCTCGCTGTGAATTACTGCAGAAGGCTCTCAGCCGGCCTGTCACCCAAGCTCATCCCGCCTGCCATCCTCTCGGACGTGTAGTACCACGAGACCCCGTGACTCAGCTTTGAAACAAACCCACAACGACTTAAAGCTGCTCTCAGTGAATTACGACATGGCTTTGCTCTCAGCGCTGAAAGCCACGGAGCATATACAAAGGACCCTGCCTGCCTCAGGGGCCCGCTGCCGTCATGCATCCTGTCACAGCAACGGAGACTGCCCGAGCTGGGTTCAGTTTCGAGAAGGTGAGAGGCAGGGCTGGGGAATTGTGTCCCCCTCCACCCACACCCACACCCACACCCACACCCACACCCACACACACCCTACCCCCCTTCGGGGGGAGGTAAGACTTAGGATGCTGCAGCCCCGAATGAACAATCATACTGAGCCCTTTCCACCTGCAAATGTCAAAGCCCTTTACGAAGTGCGGAGAGGGACTAACAATGAACGTATCTGCCCCTGCACGAATTGGTACTGCTAGGTAAGCCACAGGAATTAAATCTCTGATGAGACAGGTCGCCAGTGTCATCACCTTAATCTTTTACAGATGAGGACACTGAGGCAGAGTCACTCGGCAGGTCAGCAGCAGAACCAGGAATAGAACCTGGAAGCCTTGATTCCCAGCCCCGGCATTGTACACCATCCTTCACCCCCTTCTTATACTGGAATTGGGAAAGGTTCAGAAAAGGGCAACATAAATGATTAGGGGTATGGAACAGCTTCTGTTTGAGGAGAGATTAATAATACTGGGACTTTTCATCTTGGAAAAGAGACGACTAAGGGGGGATATGATAGAGGTCTATGAAATCATGACTCGTGTGGAGAAAGTAAATAAGTATTATTTACTCCTTCTTGTAACACACGAACTAGGGGTCACCCAATGATATTCCTAGGCAGCAGATTTAAAAGAAACAAAAGGAAGTATTTTTTCACACAACGCAGTCAAGCTGTGGAACTCCTTGCCAGAGGATGTTGTGAAGGCCAAGACTATAACAGCGTTAAAAAAAACTAGATGAGTTCATGGAGGATAGGTCCATCAATGGCTAGTAGCCAGGATGGGCAGGGATGGTGTCCCTAGCCTCTGTTTGGCAGAAGCTGGGAACGAGCGGCAGGGGATGGATCACTTGATTGCCTGTTCTGTTCATTCCCTCTGGGGCACCTGGCCCTGGCCACTGTCAGAAGACAAGGTACTGGGCTACACGGACCTTTGGTCTGACCCAGTCTGGTCGTTCTTATGTTCTTCAAAAAAAAATAATCACTGCTGAGAAATACTCCAATGCCACACCCTCATTGGAGCCGGCCAGGGTTCTTCACCAGCCCCTTGGTCTTGGGGGAGCTTCTTCGGCTTGGCCCCAGCATTGTGGATGGTGCAGGCAAGGCTTCTGGCGGGCTGTGAGCCGGGTGTTCAGGAGGGAGCTGCTGTTTCGGAGGGAGCATGAAGAGCTCCTGGGGATCTTTCTGGGTGCCCCAAACAGCAGAGCCTAACCATCTTGCTCAAGCCCCTTCAGATGCCCTTTGCATATTGCTGCCACACCGGGAGTCCCTCTGGGCTGTAAAATCTACATTATCACATGAATGTTGTAGAGGGCTTCCCCTGGGGCCTGGCATAGCCTCCAGCAGCTCTGGGCTAGCTCGTACCTCTGCCCATGAGCCTCGCTCCTAACCGGCAGCCCTTCTGCTCTTCCACTTCTGGGTCCTTCCCCAGCTCTGCCGAGGCTCCTCACTCCTGACCCACAGCACCACCTGCTGTGCCAGTCCTGCCTCCCACAGCCTTTCAGCCCCGCTCTGCCCCGCTCCCTCCACTCCCATTTGCAACAGCCTCTGCTTTTCCACCCCCTGCCTCCCTTGGATACAGAGATTTTAACGGCTGACCCTGCCGCGCTGACATGTTACCATCCTGCCTCTCTGCTGTGCTGCCCAATCATTGCACCATCATTTCCCTCGGGGATTTGGGGGATTAGTCTACACTCCATATAATAATAATTCTACAGACAATGAATCAAGTCCATTGACGGGAAGGTTGCTACCTCTACATGAGCATGGTGCCCTGAATCACTCCAGAAATCAGGAGGAATCTGCCTCTAGTAAGGCATGAGCTGGTAGCTTTGGATCGAAAGGCATTCTGGACTGCTCACTTGAACTAAAGGGAGAAGGCCATTAGTAGCAACTAACATCGCTTCCAGACCTCCAGCCACTAGAGGCTGACATGAGTCCAGCCCTGTGAAAGGTCAATACCGTATCTGCAGCACTGCCCTTTACTGGATGGAATCAGTACTGCTTTGCTGTGTGTCATAGGTGCTATACTTCTAGCAGGTAAAGGAGATTCTCCTTGGAGCCTATGCTTTAGGAGGAGGAGGAGCTCTGTCCCCAGTGCTGCTGCGAAGTTCTGTGTGGCCATGATAGGCAGCTCAATGAAGGTGTAGGCAGTTGCAGGCTCCTTGCAGTATTTTAGTATCCAACATATTGCAGATGAAAAAAACAAATAATGAATTCGTATCTATTAGCGGGTGCTACGCTGAGAAACTGGCTGCGTGCCAAGACCCCAGAGAAGGGTTAGCTAATCACGTGACACACTCAAAGTAGCACGTTCAACCAGCAGGCTTAATTAAATTCCATCCCAATCATTGATGCTTTGCACATTGAGTAACTGTGTTTATGTAGCTGTGCGACGAGAGGCGAAGAGATACAAATTCTGAGACTCCAAGTGCTCCAACCTGATCAGATCTGTCCAGTGGTAGCTCCCATGTCACAAAATACTCATCTTTAGGCCAGTTTCTCCTTACCAATTTCTCCCCCATTTAACTGAGCGTGGTAATATCCCTGGAGACTGAACTCCCCTCTGTGTGCACAGGACAAGTACAGCCTGGACAGCTTCAGTGGAAGATTCATACATTTTAAGGTTGAGGGGACCACTGTGATAATCTGGTCTGTCCTCCTATATAACACAGGCCAGAGACTCTCACCCAGCAAGCCCCCTAACCTCTCACACACCTCACTTTGCCAGTCTGCCTGCCTCAGCCCCACTCTGGGCCAGTTCAAACCTATGGTGAGCTGTGGTGGTGATTCTGAGATGGGGAAACCCAGACACCCCCCAGCCTGCTTCCCACAGGCCATTAGACCGGATTCAAAGCCAGGCCCTAGAAGGGGAAGGTGCCATCATCTGGAACCAGTCCTTGAAGCCATCCAGTCTGCCGTTGCTGCAAGGCTTTGTTTGTGTTGGTGAGAAGGGAAAGAAAGCAAATGAACAGCTCAAAGCCAGAGCAGGGAGTTTGGAAAAGACACCTGGGAGGTGCTGGAACAGGTCTGATCCTTGCACTCCTTCCTCTCCGCTGAGCCAAACTCCCATCACGCAGGAGCAAGCCCATGGGATGTAACAGTGACCAGGAAGGATGCTGATTTGCAGAGCAGTCAGGAGAAGGGGGCCATCTCCCATTCACAGCTCCTTACCCAGCCAACTTAGGCAGCTGATGGAGCTGGGAAGCAATGGGTCCAGCCAGGGGAGGTGGGGAAGACAGAAGACTTGATTATACTGATGGTTGATAGTCCCCCAGCCTCACAAATCCAGATGCCAAATGGCCCATATATTAGTGCTGCTAAGTTTCTCTCATATTTCTCAAGATGTGGCCAATGTCTTCCACCCTGGAGTGGGGAAGTGAATGGCTCCTTCATTTCTCTAGGGGAGCCCTCAGGACCTCTCCTCCCTGCCCCCTGTGAACCACTCAGCTCAGCGGGTTAGTACATAGCCCTAATGACAGGGAGATTAATGGCTATGGACCCAGGAAGGCCAGTTGTGGTTGAGAGGGGTGAGAGATAAGGAGAGTTGGGTTCTTGTCCCAATCCTGATACTGGCCTCCCGTCATGACCTTGGGCAAGTCACTTGGCTTCTCTCTGTTTCTGATTTTCCCCCTCTGAAACATAAGGCAATATCATTCCAACTGTGGGGAAGTGCTTTTGAGCTCTGGAGGTTAAGTGCAAACCCCCATGGACTGAAATCTAGCAGTGCTGTTCCAATATCAGCCAGAGGGGTCACTGCACTTTCTAGTCTCAAATAGCTGCACTGCACAGTGTTACTGTGCACTGTCAATCAAGTGCCGGGATCCACCCCAGAAAGGGCTGCATTTCAGTGGTGGGTGAAGTGATCCATGTATATCCATCCCCTTCTTCTCAGGGGTGGTTTGGGAGTGTGTGCCAAGTGCTTTGAGATCCCCAGTGAAGGGAGCTATAGAAGAGTGAGCATCATTCTCTGTCCTACCCAAAGCTTCAGATCGTTAGAAGAGCTAGATTAATCGCAGTAAACGCTGCAGCTCACCCTTGTCCTCCTCTCCTATTGTCACCCGCTCTCTGCGGCGGTCTCTCACTGAGTCTTGTCTAAAGCACTGTGCACGCTCTGGCACTGTGGCTGCCCCTGCGATCCGTGCTGCCCAGGGCTCCAGAGACTTTGGCTTGTGTCTCAATGCTCACTTTCAGGTGTGAGTCAGGGGATGGGAAGAGGAGACCTACAGATAACAGGTTAGTTTTAGCCCCCAATGGCGGCATTCTCCGCACCCATGTCCTAACCTTACAACACCTTCCTACCGAGAGGCAAAGGGGAAGCTCTGGGTGAGCATCTGTCCTGTACTTGCCCTTAGCTGGGCATGCTCTGCAGCTTGCTTCTTTGGCTCCCTTTTCGATAGGGGGTAAGGAGCTCGGTGGTGCCCCTGGGCAGGCACAAAGAGGAAGCACAGCCTCTGGAGGATACAGCACGGTGCAAACCCATTGGGCCCAGGTGGACAGGCCAAGAGTGGCCTCCTGAAGTAAGACACCTTTGCTGGGAAATTGGAGGGGGGCATGCAGGAGCTCTCAGGCACCCTGCCCTTGGCTGTGTCCTGTCTGGCTGCCTCCTGCTCCCATGCTGCTGCGTCAGCACCACTCACTCCCCAAGGCATCCTGCTTGCTCTGAGCGGGGGGCACCGGGGAGAGAGGGAGGGAACCAGAGGGAGGGCAGAGAAAGGGCATGGGGGCAAAATGCTCCCTGGATTTCAGTGATCAGTGACCCACATCATCCCAGATATGGAGGGGCAGGACCCTGCAATGTCCCACCCATGGTGACACAGGGTCCCTCAATATCTCGCACTCAGAGGGTCCCACAAAGTCCTACGGTTGGGGGCACAGTGTCCCACACACAGAGGGTCCCACAATGCCTTGCAGTTCAGGGCATGGTTCCCACAATGCCCCACAGTTGGGGGTGCTGGGTCCCACAGCATCTCCCGTGTCATGAGTCAGCTCAGCCTCTCCCATTTCAGGGCTTTGTGTTGCCCATTTGAGGGCTTGAGACCCTGTTTCCATGTACAACACCCAAGGCTCAGAGTCCCCCCCGCCCATGCCTTGGGGACTTTGTCCCTTTCTCAGGGTCCACCCCCCATGACACAGCCAGCGAGGTCCCGAGACATGGGATAGGGTTTGCCCCAGACAGAGCCTCAGACCCTCACAGGCCCCACTGCACTTTGCTGGAGAGACTGACACACACAGACACACAGAGACACACACAGACGAGCCATGTCGTCCTGCCACCCAGGCCAGCACAGCCCTCCCACGTGAGCATGGACACGACAGAGGGAGGGCAGGGGAAGAAGCCAAAGTGAGCAACAGGGGGAGACGCTGACTGGACTGGCTGACTGGACAGGCTGCTTCAGAGTGCGAGGCGCAGGCCGAGCAGGGGGTCCCGCTCCAGCAGGGCGAGCTCCCAGAGCCTGTGCAGATCAGGGGCCTCGCTCAGTGTCAGGGAACAGGGGTGGGGAAATGGGGATTTCTCCCCACTCCCTCCATCGCTGTGCTGGGTTTTGCCCCAGGAGAGGGGCCAGTGAGAAGGCGGGAGGGAGAGCAGGACGTTCCACCTGGCGGCTTCACTCGGGCTTACGGCTGCCACCTCTGAGGTACGAAGTACCGAGAGAGCTGGGATGGTCCCAAGCCCACAACACTGGCTGGCTGGCTGGCAGTGGTTGCTGAGCACCCTTCCACACTGCCCAGGGCAGTCCTGGGAAAACCCCAGCAGGTGGCAGCCCCACTCAGACCCATGTCTGTGTCAGGGTCCCCAGAGTGAGTCCATGGCCCCGGCCTGCTGGACAGCCCCCCTGGAGCCAGTAACCACCCTTGGCAAACCCTTTCCCCCCCCGCAGGGCTCTGAACTCTGCATTCCCTCCCCATGGCCCCTCCACGTTGCTGGCTCCCTCCTTACTGCATGAACCTCGAACATCTTCAGCCCCTGCATGCCCTCTCCTCAAACCTGAAACTCCTCCTGGCTCCCACCCTCTGTCCTGCCTTGCAGGCTCCTGCCCGGGCTCCCAACACTCATGGGTGGGGTTACAGTCCGTGCCATGTTGCCATGTCCTGCTGGGCAGCCTATCACAGGGGCCTGGGAGTCACCTACACCTCTGCTCCCCTCTGCACTGCTCCCAGGGCCAGGCCTGTGCAGATGGGCAAGGGGGTTTCATCACAGCCCCATCCAGTGCCAGCCTATTGGCACCACTAGCCGCAGGGCCCCCGATCTCTGTGCCATGGCTCTGCATGTGTGCTCTGAAGCAGCCCCTGGCCAGTGCAGGCTGTGGGGAGGGGGAGGCATGCAGAAGACGGAGACATGAAGAAGACGAGTTACCTGACAGATAACGTTATCATAGTAAGCCAATGCACGGGCATGAGGGGAGAGGTTACATGGGGTGTTGCAAAGTTTCCTTACATTTGGATGGGAGCCCTCGGCAATCGTGGACAGGGAAAAGTTATCATTGTGGAGCTCAGACGGCGTTCGGTACCTGCCAGCGGGGAGAGGAGACACAAACGGAGAGAGGTCAGCAGCCTGGTGATCAGTTGTATAGTCAATTGCTTGGCCACACTTCGGTTAGGAAATATACTCAAGAGACCAAATATCACACTGATTAGTATGGTACAGGGAAAAGGTTCTACGCGATACGGGCCCCGGAAGAGCCGTCCCATGCAGCGACGTTCCATTCACCTTACGGCGAAGGCGGGCTGCCCAAAGCCACGCCCTGAAGCCAGCCTTTCAGACCCTACTTGTTTACTAGGAAAAGGTACCGCATCCGTCATTCAGTTAGTCAGCTTTCGCCATGTTTGTGCTGGTAGCCTGGTGTGCCCCATGTGTCCCAGGGGGGACGTACCCTTAGCTTTGTGTCGCATACGTACATTACAGGTGCTATGGGGGATGAAAGCACCACCGTGGTCTGTGTGGGCAGCTTCTTTCCTGTTGTTCTGAAGACATAATCAGCTGTCCTGATACCGACAGTTTGCCTATCCAGTCAAGCCAAGGCCTACCTCAGCCAATGCAAAGAATTATGGGATTCTTAGCATCAATGTTCAGGATTATGACACAGGGGCAGGCCAAATGGGCCTCCATAAGTACAATATGTCTATTTAAACGCTTGGGATATAGATACTGTGGGAAGAATTATGAGGATAATACATATGTACATGCTAGCCAGTGGCTATTAGTCAACAGGCCCCACGAGCACAGTCACGACACAGCGAGGAGCACATGCCGAGCCAATCAACCCTCCCCTCCGACGCCCAGCTCCCACATCCTCCTGCCCTGGCCCTCCACCCATCTCACCCCCAGCACCTTCCCAGAGGCCTTTGCTTCATGCACGCTAGCGAGGACAGAGTGACAGCACCGTCCAGCGAGGAGGCGCCTCACGCCAGGGACACGCCCCTCACAGCAGGGAGCGGGACAGGCAGCGCCGGAGATGGGGCCGTGCTAGTGACATCTCCTGGAGGCCCGTCCCCACACGCTGCCCACGCGGACCTTCGCCACCGTCACACTCACACATGCGGGCCTGGGCACGCAGCTACACTGGTAGACGAACAAATGCGTGCACACGCTCACACACTGGTGGACACACACACACACACACACACTCGTCTGCACCCTGACCTCTATTCCCATTTGCACACATTCATTCGCCTGGCACCCTCCCAAGCCAGCCTGCCCGTATGCTCACCCCCCATCCGACGTTAATTTGAACGCATCGCTGCGCTTGCATGCACACGCTAGTGTCCTCACACACGCTGTGCCGCATGCACAGCTCCACCGATTGGACCGGGCGTGCACCTATACCTGCTCATGGGCAGTGTAACGGGCACACGGGCCCTTTGAGCCTAGGAAGGCCCAGAAGAGCCCGTTCCAGGAACAATAGAACGAACAGTGGCTCAGGAAATGGCAGAAGCTGGAGGAGAGGAAGCAGCCCCGGGGAATTAGTAGTGGGATGGGGAAACCCAGGACACCCTCCTTTTCAGGGCCCAGGACAGGGTGGGGCAGGCCAGCTGGAAGGAGATCTCGGCAGAAGGGCAGTAGATCTGCTGCCTGCCTTCTCCCTCAGAACAGCGGGTGGTGGGCAGCAGGAGAAGGCCGGAAGGCCGAGCTCCGGCTAGAAAGCGCTGGGAGGGGGGTCGCTTTGTGCGGAGCAGACTGGGGCAGAAGAGCCAGAGCTGAGTGTGACCCTTCGTGTTGTGGCCTGCAAATTGTTTTGAATAGTTTCTGTGAGGGCGAGGGGAGGGGAGCTATGAGCCATGAGAAAGACTGTGGAGATCTTTAGGGGAAACAGAGGCAGGCTGCTGCAAAACTCCCTCTGGCCACAAGGCGGGGTACTCAACAGGCAGCTGCCCTGATGTAGACATATATCCCCCCACCCCCCCACTGCACACTCTTCCATGGACACTGGTGTGCACCCCTCCCCCCCCCAGGACACTAGCACACTCTTTCCACGCCTGCTGTGCCACCCCTCACAAGCGTGCACACACCCCTCTCTGGTGCATACCCCTCCATGCACGTCCACACAGGTAAGGCGAAGCAGTCAGGGTGAAGCTGCTGGACTGATGGCCAGCATCCTCCGCCCCCCCGCCCCGGGTGACCTGAGGCCCAGGGGATGGTGACTGGTGGAATCTGTCCCTTCGGGTTCCCCCCAGAGGCTCCTGGCCCTGGGAATGGACAAAACACCATCTGCTGCTGCCAGGCTAAGAAGCCCCATGCAGAGCAGCAGCTGCTGAGGGCTTTGCAAAGCTCTTTCCCTCGCCTCCCCGGAGGAGGGGCGGAAGGGATGCCCGCTTTGTGGCTGTGCATTCAGGCAGGGCCCGGGGCCTGACTCATTTGCATTCATGCTGGTGAATGAGAGAAACGTGCTGCAAGCATGTGCTGACCCGCAGGCTGGCCTCATGACCCCCCAGTCATTCAGCGGGAGAGTCCAAGGCGTTCCCAGGCTGCCCAGGCATGGATCAGAGGGGCAGCAGCTAGGCACCGATCCCGGCAGCTGGGCTCCCTTAGAGCTTGGATTTAGATCTGAAAGGAGCAACTCCAATTTACAGAGCCTCTTTCATCCCAATGAGAATCCCAAGCCCTGAATGGGCACCAGTCAGCCAGCCAGCTCCCTGCAGTGGGGAGAGGGGATACCATTCCCCAGGGTCACCCCCACTATGCCACCTCCACCCACCTCTGCATCAGGGCCTCATCCCAAAGGGCCGCAGAGGGTGGGTGCATATAAGCATGGAGTCGAGTGCAGGCTGGCAAGCACGTGTGAGCTCGTGCCTTTCGGCTACTTTGTGGACAGTGTCAGAAACCCAGGGGCCTGGCCATCTCTGCTCATTAATAACCCTGGGTCTCATTGTGCAGGGGCTGGGGTGAGAACCCCGAGTGTCCTGGCTAAATTCAAATGGAAGAAATGTATATCCCGCTCCTCTTAATCTCCTCTTGTGTTTCAAGCCAAGAGTCAGCATGGCTGAGGGGTTAGCTCACAAGACTACGGAGCTAGGAAATCGTGCGGATTAAACCTTGCTCTGAAAATGACCCTCTTCATAGCTTTAAGGTAAATCATGTCCCCTCAATGCCTCAGTTTCCCCATCTGTAAAATGGGAATAATCTTTAATGACCTCAGTGATGGGGGTTACAAAAATGGTTACTGCCTGTGAAGTGCTCTGAAGACGTGAAGAGTGCTAATGAAGCGCCAAGGATTGTGATTCACTCGCTGCTGAATTCTTCACTGCCTGCGCTACACTGTTGTGCCATGTTGCTCTGCGCTGTTAACAGCTACTCGGCATCACTCCAGAGCTGGCTGCATTTCTGGGAGGGCTGAAGCAATTAACATGTCCTGTGCACTGCGGAGTTTGCTGGGCTCTTTGGGACGAAGAGCTAACGAAGTCTAGCCCTGGCGGAATGCGCGAGAAGAGCCTGCATGATCCTGCAGGGTGCACCCACCACGGAGGGAGAGGGCCTAATGAACAGGCTGCAGGGGCTGTGGGGCACCAGCTGGAACAATGGGATGAAATTAAGAAAGGGAAAAAATGAGGCCGAGTGTTAGGAGAGAGGCGTGACTGGCGAGACTGGGCTGTGGAATAGGCTCCCGGGGGAAGTCAAGTGAGCCCCCCCATCACTTGGGACATTCAAACCAGGCAGTGCAAAGCACTTCCTAATAAAGACACTAGGCACTTTACAAATATTAATTAACCACTCCTTAGGGAGCCCTCCTGCCTGGCCCAGGGGGATGGGAATCTAGCTGAGCTCAGGTTTCAGAGTAGCAGCCTTGTAAGTCTGTATCCGCAAAAAGAAAAGGAGGACTTGTGGCACCTTAGAGACTAACAGATTTATTAGCGCATAAGCTTTCGGGAGCTACAGCTCACTTCACAAGTACTCCTGTTCTTTTTTCTAGCTGAGCTCGTCCATCGCGGGCAGTGGGGATTCTATGAGCCTTTGCACTCCAGCACCGTGCTGCTTGGGGGTATAATCAGAGGTCGACAAAGCCAACAAATGGATGCTCACAGGATCAGGGGGTGACTCCAGCAGCTGGCTCAGTTTGTTCCTCTCCAGTCTCTTCAGGGCAGAGAGTAACATGCATCTACAGTCTGGGCATGCAAAGGCAAAGCTCAGTTGGGTCTCTCTTGAGGAGCTGGGATCATTTTTGGGGAGGCTGTTTTCCTGCGCTCCAGAACTCACTGGGGCTGGGGAAGTGGTAAGGCTGCCCCATCCCTTTACCCTGCTAACACATGCTGAGAGTCACCCCTAACAGATGTATGGCTTGGCACACAGCCCTTTGCCCAAGAGACAAGTAGCAAGCGGCAGTGTGGGCTACAAGTCTGAGCCCAACAATGGGAGTCAGGAACTCCTGGGTTCTAAGCCCAGTGATGACACAAACTGCTGCAGAAGTGTCTTTGCTGCCTTGTGCCTCAGTTTCTCCATCTTTAACATTGGGAATCATAGATCTTAAGGTCGGACGGGCTCATCTTTATCTCATCTCCTGCATAATTTAGACCAGAGAAGTTTAATAACTTCCAACTCCCATGGGGGCCATGAAGATTAATTAGTTAATGTTTATAAAGAATGTTAAATTATTAAAAATGTTGCAGGGTAACAGTGATGAATGACATTTCTATAAAGCCTTGCAGCTCAAGACTCCAAAGTGCCCACTCACTGAAATGCAGCCACCTCTGGGGTGGGCGGCATCAGCTGATGAACAGCACACAGCAACACTATCCAACAGCCTGGCACGAGACGTGAAGAATACTTTCTCCAGTTAACACTGCCAGAGGATTTAGAGAGGCAGAATCTAATTATCTAGACTGGACTCCGACTAGGACACTGGGGGGGGTCACACCCCAACTCTTCCAAAAAATGCCAAGGGATCTTCAATAGTCACAAATTGTCAGCACCTGTTTCATGGCTGATTCAAAAGGCGGCACCTCCCGCAGCATAGCGCCCCCTAGCACCAGACAGGGCATTGCTTCAGTACTGACAGCGGTAAGTGCATCACCTTTTGACCCACCCCCACCACTGGGGTTTTTCTGGGAGGTTTCCCACCCAGACTCTGTTTATTAGCAGAGACCTCAGCCTGCTGAGATGGTCACAAGCCCAAGCCAGAGGGAGTCAGAGACACCCCACGACGCCTCCTGCCTGATCCCAATGCCCTCCCTGCTGAGGCTGTTCACAGTGAGGGGGAAGAGCCTGCTCCTGGGGCTCGCTTACTGCTACGCACGTCTGGGATTTCACCCGGGAAATTTACGAGCTGATGAGAATAACAGCGACGGACAAAACTGTTCCAGCTCACCGGCCACACAGCCTTCTGCCCAGCGTGCCGGCTCCCTGCATAAGTCACGGGCGCTGGCAGGGATTCCGCAGGGCTCTGGAGTGTGAAGCTGCGCTGGGCGGGAGCCCAATGCTGCATCTCATGGGGCTGTCCCATTACTCGGCACCACTACCAACCCAGCCACTGCCTCCTGCGCCCTGGGGAATGCCTTGGTGGGTGGATGAACGCATGTTGCATGGGGAAACAGTGCAAGGGCCTGCAGCTGGGACTGGGGTTCTGGGACGTTCCCTACACCCTGCTGTGTTTCCCGATAGACTCCTGATGGGATCGGGGCACTGGGGACCTCCCTACACCCTGCTGTGCGACACCATTCCCGATAGACTCCTGATGGGACTGGGGCACTGGGACGCTCCCTACACCCTGCTGTGTGACACCATTCCCGATAGACTCCTGATGGGACTGGGGCTCTGGGGACCTCCCGATACCCTGCTGTGCGACACCATTCCCGATAGACTCCTGATGGGATTGGGGCACTGGGGACCACCCTACACGCTGCTGTGTGACACCATTCCCGATAGACTCCTGATGGGACTGGGACTCTGGGACGCTCCCTACACCCTGCTGTGCGACACCATTCCCGATAGACTCCTGATGGGACTGGGGCTCTGGGGACCTCCCGACACCCTGCTGTGCAACACCATTCCCGATAGACTCCTGATGGGACTGGGGCTCTGGGGACCTCCCGATACCCTGCTGTGCGACACCATTCCCGATAGACTCCTGATCGGACTGGGGCTCTGGGACGTTCCCTACACCCTGCTGTGTGACACCATTCCCGATAGACTCCTGATGGGACTGGGGCTCTGGGGACCTCCCGATACCCTGCTGTGCGACACCATTCCCGATAGACTCCTGATGGGACTGGGGCTCTGGGGACCTCCCGATACCCTGCTGTGCGACACCATTCCCGATAGACTCCTGATCGGACTGGGGCTCTGGGACGTTCCCTACACCCTGCTGTGTGACACCATTCCCGATAGACTCCTGATGGGACTGGGGCTCTGGGGACCTCCCGATACCCTGCCATGCGACACCATTCCCGATAGACTCCTGATGGGACTGGGGCTCTGGGGACCTCCCGATACCCTGCTGTGCGACAGCATTCCTGATAGACTCCTGATCGGACTGGGGCACTGGGGACCACCCTACACCCTGCTGTGTGACACCATTCCCGATAGACTCCTGATGGGACTGGGACTCTGGGACGCTCCCTACACCCTGCTGTGTGACACCATTCCCGATAGACTCCTGATGGGACTGGGGCACTGGGGACCACCCTACACCCTGCTGTGTGACACCATTCCCGATAGACTCCTGATGGGACTGGGACTCTGGGACGCTCCCTACACCCTGCTGTGTGACACCATTCCCGATAGACTCCTGATGGGACTGGGGCTCTGGGGACGCTCCCTACACCCTGCTGTGCGACACCATTCCCGATAGACTCCTGATGGGACTGGGGCTCTGGGGACGCTCCCTACACCCTGCTGTGCGACACCATTCCCGATAGACTCCTGATGGGACTGGGGCTCTGGGGACCTCCCGATACCCTGCTGTGCGACACCATTCCCGATAGACTCCTGATGGGACTGGGGCACTGAGACGCTCCCCACACCCTGCTGTGCGACGACACTTTGACCACAAGATTTAGTGAAGTTTAATTTACAATGTATTCTGCTGAATATAAAATACTGCTGTCTTCTCTGTGAGAGATTGTTTGTGTGAATGAGGAATGCATGCATCAGGAAAAGATAAGGTATGAAAGCCATTACAAATGTCCAGATGGTCAAGAAAAGTGAGAGACTTGGAAACACCAGGAGACAATCAGAAAACATCCATTGTATTCGATGCTAAACATGTTAGCAGCATTGACAACCTCAGGGGTGAGGCAGGCACCCCCGAAGGCAGGACAACAAATAGGAGATAACGATGGGAAGCCCGACAATAACCATCAAATGATAACAGCAGAAAACCCCAAGATTAACACCACTTAAGGACTAATGATTACAGTATGACATTGCAAAATGTGTGGACTCAAATGGGAATTTACAACTATAAAGATGGGGTGTTTTGCCATGGAACTCTGGGTTCAGTCCTGCCAAAACCTCGGAGTATCGGATCGCGACCGACAGAGCCCAGCTCTTTACTCATGTTCAATCTAACTGGCCATTAGATTGACTCGAGCTACAACAGACTGGTAACTATAAAAACATCAACTGGCAGGACTGTGTGCACGTTGTGTATGTGTGTGTGACTGAAAAAGCATAGGCTAACTTTTGTATTTTTAATAATTATGGCGTATTTGCCTTCTCTCTTATACAAGACCCCGTGTGCTTCTTATAACACAGATTAGGCTTTCCCAGCTCAAGCACCCCCTGAGCTGGGCTTAGTCAGCACACGCTGTGAAAGCCAGACACAGGGCAGTGCCTTGCTCTCTGCTCACACTGATCCCTCGCTAGGAAAGGGGTTCCCAGGGGCACGGAAAGTACCAACACCCCAAGAGTTTCCAATGCAGCCCAAACACTGGCTGGCTGCAGGCTGTTCTAGGGAAGTCAGCCACAGGGCTCTGGCCACATTCAAACCTCACATTTTGCCCCGGCCATTTCAACAGGACAGTGTCATTCCTGTCCTAATCTGCAGCACAGTATTGCTGTGCCCTGTCCAACCTCGCCTCCGGCTTGCCAGTTGTCCCCCTGTGGCACACGCGGCGTGTCCTTAGGGCTGCCATACTTTGGTGGTTGGGTTTAGTGTGCTGGTGCAGGGCGGTGCTGGTGGCCTGTGACATACCAGGGGTCGGATGAGATGATTCGGTGGTCCCTTTTGGCCTCGGACTCTATAACTGTCCTATAACTGCTGTGTCCCACCCCAGAGGTGGCTGCACTTCAACAGCAGGTGCATGGCATGTGGGGACCTTGCTGGATGAAAGGCATGTATGCACACATGCCAGTCCTTTGCTCCACCGCTGTGGGTCAGGACGGACACTGGGGACAACTGGGCCAAAGGTGGGAGCAGAGACGGCCTAAAAACAGCCAGCTTTCTTGTTCCACAGTGTCACCCCCCAGCTGGCAGGGCCAGGGGACAGAAATGCCCCCTGGGGGTTGGCAGGCAGTCACTCCCCTTGGACAGCAGGTAGGTGCCCTTCCATTTTTCACTGGCATCCCATGGGCCGGTTGGCATGTGCTCAGGTACCCTCCCACTCCCCATGGGTTAGACAAGTGGATGCTCCTCTCCAGGTTAGCTGCATGTGCTCTCCCGACCAGCATACTCCCTGTAAGCTAGCAGACAGGTCATCTCCTGTGGGGCCCCAGGTGGGCATGGTACAAGCTGATTAGCACATGGACCCTCTCCTGTGAGCTGCCAGCTGGGCTCCTTCCCACTACCTCCCGCATCCTGCCAGCCCTCTCCCCATGCGGCTCTCTCCCTGCCCTCCCCGCCAGGCACCCTGCCCGCTCCCCAGGCCGCTCACTTGGTCTTGCGCAGCTTGTTGTTCTCAGTCTTGAGCAGGTAGAGCTTCTTGGCGAAGAAGACAGTCATCATGAAGAGCAGCAGGACCACGAGTGCCGCCGAGCCCACGGCCACGCACATCACCTGGAAGTCGGTGATGATGGACTCGCAGCGAATCCCCTTGTGCCAGATGTAATCCTGGGTGTTGCACCTGCAACGGGACCCATGCCACCAGTTAGGGGCCAGCTCAGCAAAAGCCAGCAGGACATGCCGAGAGCTGGGTAGGAAAGGGATTTGCAGGATAAGAGAGAGGCAGTCAAAGCAAAGAGGGGCAGTCAAAGCCAAAACCGCAGGGGGCTCCCTAGGCACCAGGTCACCAAGCAGGAGGGAAGAGTCCATCAGCCCACAGCACCCAGGGATACAGAGACAAGCAGCTGAAGGATTTACAGGCCAGACAACGTGGCTGGCTAGGCTAAGCACAGAGATTACAAGTGGCTGAAGGCTGTGAACACCAAGGAGGGCGAGGGATTCTTCGGGGTGCTCCGCGGGGGTCTCCCCAGGAGGAAATAGGATTACACCAAGAAAAGGGGGACAGCATCTGAGTATCAGGAAATGGTTCCTAACGGCGGGGCGGATGCCTGCAGAAGTGTTGCCTAGGGCAGGGGAGACGCCTTTTCATAGCCCCTAAGACCAGCTCAGAGGTGAGGCATGGTGGGAGGGAGTCATGTGCCCCCCCACCCCCCGGATTTAACTGTTTGGCTTGTATTGAGCATGCTCACACAGACTGAGCATGCTCAGTAACATCTGCTGAAGCCACTGCCCTCACTGTGCCCTTACTTATGCCCCCTATACACACACACACACACACTCTTCCCCCCCCCTCCCCCCCCCCGTAGGTGCAGGGCGTCTCTGGACCAGCTTGCTCCAACCCAGGTGTCTAAAGTCAGGCTTCTCCCTCCACAGTTCAGTCCCTGAACGAAAGCTGATCACTGGAGTTAATGGGGGCTCTGGTTGCCAAGCCCACGTGCCTGGGTCTGGATGAAAATGCCTCACATTACCAGTGTCTGAGAACTGTTGGCTGAAGTCTCCTGGAGTGGGAGCCTTTCCTTGTGAGTCACTGATGTGCCGCTCTTTTGTGGCACTCCAGACAACTAATAAACACAACGCTCAATGCAATAAACCTCAGCATGCAGCTCGACGGCCTAGCGGCTTTCATGCCCAATGGATCCCAGACAACATTGCAGGGTTAACCCATACACAGCCGGGGGGGCTACAAGCAAGGGATTTGGAAAATGAAGCCTAGGTACCGGGAGGCTGTTCTAGATGGCCTGAGCTGCAGAGGAGAAGGCTCAGGAGTGGTACACAGCTGGTACTAGATTGACAGAGGGAGCTGGGGTAGCAGAGAGGGGACGTCAATGAAATCAGCTGGAGCAAGTCCTTGGAAGGATGTAGAATCAAGGAGAGCAGGGTGGAGCCGGGTCCTGGAATAAACTGGAGGCCGACGCGGAAGAGTTTAGCAATAATAAATAAAACTGTACCCTCCCCTAGCACCCTGTGAGGACCTCACAGCACTGTACAAACCTGCAGGAACTGAGCTCACCGTCCCGAGAGAGGTTAGCACCCCAACCCCCAACAGAGGAAACGAGGCACACAGAATTTGCATGGCTTGCCCCGGGGCACACAGCGAGCCTGTGCCAGAGCCTGGCAGAGAACCCAGACAGTCCTGCCTCCCCCAGAGAGGGGCGGGGGACAGCGCTCTTCTGTACATGCTTGCTGCACACGTCGGGGCCCAACGAGCTGGGAAAGCTGTGAGCAGTGGGGGCAAAAGGGAGCTCTGGGGCAAGAGATCAAGGACAGCCCTGGAGAATGGACTGCAGGGGGTGCTCCTGCACCGGTCAAGGGAGATGGTCTAGGGCAGGGGTGGGCAAACATTTTTGACTGTGGGCCATATCAGGATACAGAAATTGTATGGTGGGCCATGAATGCTCACAAAATTGGGGGTTAAGATATGGGAGGGGATGAGGGCTCTGGCTGGGGGTGCGGGCTCTGGGGTGGGGCCAGAAATGAGGGGTTCAGAGTGCAGGAGGGGGCTCTGGACTAGGGGAGGAGATTGGGGTGCGGGGGAGGGGGCTTCAGGCTGGGGCTGCGGGGCTGAGAGTGCGGGTGGGGTCTCTGGGCTGGAGCAGGGGGTTGGGGTGCAGTGGGGGGTGAGGCTCCGGCTGGGAGTGCAGACTCAGGGTTGGGGCTGGGGATGAGGGGGTTGGGGTGCAGGAGGATGCTCCAGCCTGGGATTCAGTGGGCTGGAGGGGGATCTGGGCTGGGGCAGGAGGTTGGGGCACGGGAGGGGGTCGGGGTGCAGGCTCTAGGTGGCGCTTACCTCAAGCAACTCCCAGAAGCAGCAGCATGTCCATCCTTCAGCTCCTACGCAGAGGCGCGGCCAAGCGGTTCTGCGTGGAGCCACGGCACGTGTGGAATGAGGCAAGCCCCCGAGCCCGGTGGGAGCTTGAGGGCCAGATTACAAGGTCTGATGGGCCAGACGTGGCCTGTAGTTTGCCCATCCCTGCTCTAGGGGGCCCATCTCTAGCTTCTCTCCTAGGATCCAGTGGCCAGCAGAGGAGACGGATGTTCAGATAGGGGAGAACTGAGGTGTGAACCTTAACAAGGCAACAGCCGAGCAGGCAGGGGGACAGGGGCTGTCTGAGGACTTGTGGTGCTGTATCAGAAAGAGGATGTGCTGGGCTGGTCACAGAGCAGCCTGCTCCATGCTCGCCTGCTCTGTGCCCAGCTGTCTCCGGCAATCTCAAGCCCTGGCTGGCCCAAGCCCTCAGCTGCCTCATAGGTTCCCTTTGAGAAAACCAGTCAGTCACTAGAGCCGGTCACGTCTCCTTGGGGCGTGGGGAAGGCAACATCCAAGGGCGACACAAGCTCTCCCCATCTAAAGAGCACCCCCCAGAATCCCGGCATTGATGGGATTCCTTTGGGTACAGGGCCCCAAACCTATTCTGGACAAAGGGGAAAAGCAGCCCCACTGACTGGTGAAAGATAAATGTCTAACAGCACAGGAACATCATGCCAGCCAGGGGGCTGCAGTGAGGGGCTCAGCCAGGACACCAGAGTGCACCCAAGAGCAGCGTATCCCCACCCCACCGGAGGGCCCCCACGCTCCTGGACATGGGCTCTCACCTGTTCTGGAAACCATCTGTCTGTGCTGTGAGCATCTGGGCTACAGGGCCACGTGCAGGTTGCTAGGGCCACCCGTGGGGTCCGATCTACCAGAGACAGTGTGCCTCAGATGGGCCCTCCCCCCACCATCCCTGGACAGGTGAGATCTGAGCACGACAGGTGCCAGCCCCATAGAAACAGGCTCTGGCTTTCAGACCCCCAGGCTGGCCACCTCAACTCCTGTAACCCTCTCCTGTCTATCCCCGCCACATCCCACTCCCAGTCTGTCCAGCACGCCACTGCTCCAGCCATGTGAACCCCTCCGTGCCTCCCCCAGCAGCTAACCAAGCTCCTTGTCCGCCCCTTCAAGGTCCTGCCATAATCCTGACCTCTCCCACTGCTCACTTTTACCTCCCTACCCCTACGCGCTTCCTTGTCCTGTAGCCTTACCTTCCTCCCTTACCACTCCCTTGCTCTCCTTCTCCCACCCAGAGCTGCATGGCTTTCATCTCCCGGCCCCAAGCCCCCAGCCTCATCCTCCATGTGCCCACAGTGCTGCCCTGTGTCTCTGCCCTAGTTGGATGATCAGTGACTTGGGAGGGGGAATGTGTCTCTTTCTACGGCTTATGGGGACTGGTCTAGCTCCGGTAGAACACAGAATCATAGAATATCAGGGTTGGAAGGGACCTCAGGAGGTCATCTAGTCCAACCCCCTGCTCAAAGCAGAACTAACCCCAATTAAATCATCTCAGCCAGGGCTTTGTCAAGCCTGACCTTGAAAACCTCTAAGGAAGGAGATTCCACCATGGCCCTAGGTAACCCATTCCAGTGCTTCACCACCCTCCTAGTGAAAAAGTTTTTCCTAATATCCAACCTAAACCTCCCCCACTGCAACTTGAGACCATTGCTCCTTGTTCTGTCAGGGGTTTCAAAAGCCAGCTGGTAGGCGACCAGAGGAGCTAGCGAAAAGGGGAGGTTTGCAAGGGAGTTTAGACAGGGAGCGTGAGAGCCAGATACACCTAACAAATATTCTCTAAACTTGGACTAGTAATACCCCTCCACCCCCCGCCCCAAAAAGAAACAAATAAACCAAACAAACCCCTGCAAGAATAAAAATAACGCAGGCAGAGTCCAGCAGCAGAGGGGGCGGTATCCAGTTTAGTGCACTGAATGCAGCACATACATTTACCTGCCTTGTGGGCAGGTGGCGTATGTGGGCCTACAGTACTAGCAGCTCATGGCCCTCAGAGACCGAGGACGGGCTCTTGAGCCCAGAGCAGCTGAACCGGAGTAGCTAAGGGAGACAAAGAAGTACGCAGAGGAGACTTTCCAGGACACAGCAGAGTGGTTCCCCCCTGTCCGACAACCTCTGTGCTGCTGAGGAGGATGAAAGTCCTGGGGAAGGAGAGAAGGAGATCAACCACCTGGAGCGGAGGAAAATGAGCCCATAGTTGGAACTCTCCTTCCAGCTGACATCATGGTGTCCTCTCACACTTGGATACCCCCCTGGGGGAGGGGACCCCAGTTACTAGGGGGATTTGATTATTAGAAATGTAAAAAATTGGGTTTGTGATGACCGGGAGAACCGCATGGTGAATTGCCTGCGGGGTGCGAAGATTGCAGACCTCTTAAGACATCTAGATAGACTTATCTGCAGTGCAGGGGAGCAGCCGGTGGTTGTGGTACATTTAGGTACGAATGACATGGGGAAGGAGAGGAGAGAGGTCCTGGAGGCCAAATTTAGGCTGCTAGGTAAGAGATCAAAGACCAGGATCTCCATGGTAGCGTTCTCTGAAATGCTTCCAGTTTCACGTGCAGGGCCAGTTAGACAGGCAGAACTGCAGGGTCTCAATGCGTACATGAGGTGATGGTATTCGGCAGAGGGATTTAGGTTTATTAGGAACTGGGGAACCTTTTGGGAAGGGAGGAGTCTGTATAGGGAAAGTGGACTCCATCTAAATGGAACCAGACTGCTGGCATGTAAAATTAAAAAGGTCACAAAGGAATTTTTAAACTAAGGGCTGGGGAAAAGCCAACAGGTGTGGAGGAGCACGTGGTTCGGACAGAGACATCCCTTAGGGGAGGATCTATTAATGGGGATTCCCTATATCCTAGTAAAGAGGAGAGGAAGGAAGTTGATAACGTGCAAGTGGCAACTGAAGAGAAACAGTCAACGAAAGAGAGTCCTATTCAAATACATCACAGGAAGGCAGCCCACAAAATATTGATAGTCTTCTACAAGCACTTATGAAGTGTAAGTGCTAAAATGGGCAAACTAGAGTGCCTGGCATTAAATGAAGATATTGATATAACAGGCATCACAGAAACTTGGTGGAATGATGATAATCAATGGGACATGGTAATACCAGGATACACAATATGTAGGAACTATGGCACTATGTGTTAAAGAAAGAATAGAGTAAAATATAGTAAAAATCTTAACTGAATTGAACTGTACCATAGACTCTCTATGGACAGAAATTCTATGCTTGAATAATAAGAGTATAGCACTAGGAATATACTACCAACCATCTGACTAGGATGGTGATTAGGAAATGCTCAGGGAGGTCAGAGAGGCTGCAAAAACAGAAATCTCAATAATAATGGGGGATTTCAACTGCACCCATATTGACTGAATACATGTCACCTCAGGACGGGATGCAGAGATAAAATGTCTAGACACCATTAATGACTGCTTCTTGGAGCTAATTCTGGAACCCACAATGGGAGAGCCAATTCTTGATTTAGTCCTAAGTGGCGCACAGGATCTAATCCAAGGGGTGATGATAACTGAACCACTCAGTAACAGTGACCATAATATAATTAAAGTTAACATCCTTAAACATTAAATCATCCTTAATTAAATTTCCCCTTATTTGGGAAAAATACCAAAGAACCCCACCACAGTAGCATTTAACTTCAAAAAGGGGAACTGCACAAAAATGAAGAAGCTAGTTAAATGAAAATTAAAAGGAACAGTCAAAAGAGTGAAATGCCTGCAAGCTGCATGGAAACGTTTTAAAAACACCATAATAGAGGCTCAAATGAAATGTGTACCCAAATTTAAAAGAAAAGGAGGAGGACCAAAAAAATGCCACCATGGCTAAACAACACAGGAAAAGAGGTGCTCAGAGACAGAAACACACCCTTTAAAAATTGGATGCCAAATCCCAGTCAGGAAAATAGAAAAGAGCACAACTCTGGCAAGTCAAGTGTAAAAGTATAATTTGGCAGGGCAAAAAAAATTTTATTTGAAGAGCAACTAACAGAAAACACAAAAACTAGCTGCAAAAAAAAAAAAAAAAAAAAAAGGGATATCAGAAGCAGGAAGCCTGCCAGACGATCAGTGGGACCCCTGGACACTCAAGGAGCTGAAGGAGCACTCAAGGAAGACAAGGCAGTTGTAGAGAAGCAAAATTAATTCTTTGCAACAGTCTTCACTGCAGAGGAGGTGAGGGAGATTCCCTCACCTGAGCCATTCTATTTAGGTGACAAATCTGAGGACTGTCCCAGATTGAGATGTCAGTAGAGGAGATTTTGGAACAAATTGATAAATTAAACAGTAATAAGTCACCAGGACCAGATGGTATTCACCCAAGGGTTCTGAAGGAACTCAACTATGAAATTGCAGAACTACTAACCGTGGTATGTAACCTATTGCTTAAATCAGCTTCTGTATTGGAGACTGGAGGATAGCTAATGTGATGCTGAGTTTTAAAACAAGCTCCAGAGGCGATCCTGGCAATTACAGGCTAATAAGCCTAACTTCAATACCAGACAAATTGACTGAAACTAGTATCAGACACATAGATGAACACGATACGTTGAGGAAGAGTCAGCATGGTTTTCATAAAGGGAAATCATGCCTCACTCATAGGTATTGGAATTTTTGGAGAGGGTCAACAAACATGTGAACAAGGGGGATCCAGTGGATATAGTGTACTTGACCTTTAGAAAGCCTTTGGCAAAGCCCCTCATCAAAGGCTCTTAAGCAAAGTAAGGAGTCATGGGGTAAGAGGGAAGGTCCTCTCATTAATAAATGACTAGTTAAAAGGTAGGAAACAAAGAGCAGGAATAAATGGTCAGTTATAAATGGAGAGAGGTAAATAGTGGTGTCCCCCAGTAGCCTATAGTGGGGTCAGGGCTGTTCAACATATTCATAAATGATCTGGAAAAAGGGGTAAAGAGTGAGGTGGCAAAATTTGGAGATGATACAAAATTACTCAAGATAGTTAAGTCCAAATCTGACTGCAAAGAATTACAAAGGGATCTCACAAAACTGGGTGATTTGGCAAGAAAATGGCAGATGAAATTGAATGTTGATAAATACAAAGTAATGCACATTGGAAAATATATATAAAATGATGGGGTCTGAATTAGCTGTTACCATTCAACAAAGAGATCTTGGAGTCATTGTGGATAGTTCTCTGAAAACATCTGTTCAGTGTGCTGTGGTAGTCAAAAAAAGCTAACAGAATGTTAGGAACCATTAGGACAGGGATAGATAATAAAACAGAAAATATAATGCCCCTATATAAATCCATGGTACACCCACACTTTGAATACTGCATACAGTTCTGGTTGCCCCATCTCAAAAAAGACCATATTAGAACTGGACAAAGGACACACAGAGAAGGGCAACAGAAATTATTAGGGGTCTGTAACAGTTTACATATGAAGAGAGATTAAAAGGACGGGGACTGCTCACTGTAAGAAAAGAGACTAAGGGGGGATATGACAGAGATCTATAAAATCACGGCTGTTGTGAAGAAAGTGACTAAGGACTAAGTGACTAAGGAAGTATTATTTAACCCTTCACATAACACCAGAACCAGGGATCACCCAATGAAACTAACAGATAGCAGCTTTAAAGCAAACAAAAGGAAGTCCTTCTTCACACAACGCACGGTCACCCTGTGGAACTTGTTGCCAGGGCATGTTGTGAAGGCCAAAAGTATAATAGGGTTCAAATAAGAATTAGGTAAGTTCACAGAGGACAGCTCCACCAATGGCTGTTAGCCAAGATGGTCAGGGACACAACTCCATGTTCTGGGCATCCCTAAACCTCTGACTGCCAGAAGCTGAGATTGGACAGCAGGGGATGGATCACTCAAAATTGCCCTATTCTGTTCATTCCCTCTGAAGTACCTAGCACTGGCCACTGTCAGAAGACTAGATGGACCTTTGGTCTGACCCAGGATGGCTGTTCTTATGTTCTTAAGTCCCATTGACTTCAATGGGGCTACTCGTGGACTAAGTCCAAATCCAGTCATCTGCACGTGAACTGGTGGGGCTATTGAAATGGATACATTCATGAACAGGACCGTATGACTAGGTGTCCTGTGAAAGCAAATAACTGGACTCAGAGACCCAGGAGATCCCGTCCAGTCCTATGCTCCTAAACAAACTACCACCCCGGCATCCACATACACACCCACTCTTTGATCACAACAGGGAAGACCCCTGCTAATGACGACATACTATAGGATCCTACAGTAATAGTCCTAGGCTCTGTGTGACCCTCCTTGCAAGCTGCAGTGTCTGGGGCCAGACCTGTAGGATCCTAGACCATTGTTCTAGACGAGAGAAGCCGCTCTGGTACATGAGCCTCCAGGTCGGTTCTGCTATGGATCTGCAGCCGCTCTCCATCCCCTATGGAGTCTGGCCTTGGTCACGCGGTTTCTCCCCTTCGCTCTCACCTGGAACTGGAATCAGTTTGGCTCCTCTGCTTAAGCGAAACAAACCCCTCTGCACGGGCCCCTGAGCTCTTCCAGCTCATTTTCTGCTTAAGCCTGTGGGGCCCGCCATGTGCTCCAGCATGTACACGTACACCCCTGCAGAGGCCGCCAGTGAGCTCTCTGCTTGCGCTGTGCAGAAAAGGGATTTCTGCCCATTGCATTTATGGTGTGTCCCACCAATATGGAGAACACTGGGCGCAGAGTAGCTGGAGGGTTTTTTGCGTTAGTTCTGGAGTCAGTACATAGGACCCAGAGGCTGCTTCCCACGCTGGATTCTAACGAATCTACAGGGGACGAGGGAGCTTGACTGAGATTTGGTGCCTTGTGTCTTCAATAAACCGAACAGAGCGTGGCTGAGCCATGTGCTGGTGTCAGGATCAGTCTGGAGGTCTTTTCGTTCCTCTACTGTAATAACCCCTCGTGTGCTCTCACAGGCTACAAGATCAGAGGTGTTCTATTATCGGCCTCAGCACCGTGTTTCACATGGGGCAGCTTTTCTGTGAATTACTGCACTGATGCTAGGAAGGTTGACGGCAATTATATAGGTAAACAGCCAGGTTTGGGAACACAATGCAGTGGCTTTGGAGTTTGAGGTAGCAGGAGTTGTTTCTACCTGCAGTTATAACATGACACCAACCTGGGCTGAAAAAATGCATTGCCCAGCCAGGGTTGCCACAGATAGGGCTGGGCTATGCTGTGGGCACAGCCTGTGGCTGGAGCCTAGGCAACTTCCTCCTGCATTACATGTCTCCCCACACGCGTCAAACACCTCCCCATGGCTGTTGGGAGATCAGCTCTGCTGGGCTCCGTGCTTGTACGCCCCAGGTCACACTGCGGCAAACCTCTTCCCGCTCAGCCGCACGGGGACCAATCGGACTCGCCTCTGATCTGGTGCTGGGGGAAGCTTTCCCCGGCAGGGATGCCCCTGCCACGCCCCAGGTACATGGCGCTATCTGTCCAGGGCCTCGTCTGGCCCTCATTGGTAGCATCCGAGCCCCTCTTGCTCGTTAGTGAATTTTTTCCTCACAGCCCCTCAGGAAGGAGGGGAGCATCATCCCCACTTCACATGGAGCTGAGGCCCAGGAAGTGACTTGACCAAGGTCATGCAGGGAGTCTCTGGCTGAATCAGGAATTGAACCCTGGCTCCCCAGGCCCCGTCTGGGTCCCAATCCACTAGGCCGTCCTTCCGCCTCGGAGAGCGCTATGCTGGATGAGGGCATGCCCGGCCTCTCCCCGAGGCCCACCACTGATAAATCACAAACCCCTAAGGCAGAGGCTGCATGTGCTGTCAGGCAGTGACCCAGCACGCCAGCCCAGGCTGGGGTCCAACCATGTCCACCCAGGGCAGTGACAGACACGTGAGCCCAGGACAGGGTCCAATCACGACGGGACAGGGTCCAATCACGTCCACCCAGGGCAGTGACCCAGCACTTCTGCCCAGGACAGAGTCCACTCACATTCAGCAGATAAGGTTCCATTCTCTTTGTCTCTAAATTCATATACAATGGGGCCTCTCACGTCTGCACACAGGGCACATGTACATTGTGTGCATCATACAACACACGCTTGTCCTCCCCATGTGCACCAGGTACATGTACATTACACACATCTCCTCCTCCTAGTGCACATGAGGTACGTGCCATTTGTATATGTGGCCTTCCCTTGGGCACATGGGGTACATACTGAATGTTACACACATGGTCTCCCCCTTAGCACATGGGACATATGCCATATGTTACATATGTGGTTGTGCACATGGCATACATTACACGTGTGGCTGCCCCCTGTGCACACGGGGTACATGGCATACATTACACACGTGGCCTCCCCCTGTGCACATGGGGTACATGTCGTATATTACATGCATGGTCTCCTCCTGTGCACACAGGGAATATGGCAGTGGCCCATTAACAGCCAGCCCTGGCTTTCCTGCAGCACAATCTGCCAGTGCCGATTAGCGACACGGGAGCATCGCAGTGTGCGTCTCAACAGAGCAGCACTGACCTAATTCCTGCCCCGCTAAGCCCAGGCAGCGCTGTGGGGGCAGGGAGGAATGGGAAAACCCTTTCCCCTCGCCATCCTTGCCCTGCTGGCACTCAGGGACCTGGCCTGTCCTCTTGATTACTAATGGCACCCAGGCAACAACAGACCCGGCTGCCCCAGCCACAGGGGGTTGGGCCAGGATCCACGCTCCTGGAGGGCTGCTGTGGGAGCGGCAAAGGGAGCAGAGGAACTCTGGGGCTTGGTACTCGCCAGCTCCTCCCTGGTGTCACCCGGAGTTCAGCTCAGGCCCCAAGCGAGCGTCGTCCCTGGGGCCTGAGCGGGGAGCCTGAGGGGGCAGAAAAGGGCAGTCGCCAGCAGGCGTGTCTCCTTCCATTAAAAAGAAAAGGAGTACTTGTGGCACCTTAGAGACTAACCAATTTATTTGAGCATGAGCTTTCGTGAGCTACAGCTCACTTCATCGGATGCATGCCGTGGAAACTGCAGCAGACTTTATATATACACAGAGAATATGAAAAAATACCTCCTCCCACCCCATTGTCCAGCTGGTAATAGCTTATTACCTGGTAAAAGCTATTACCAGCTGGACAATGGGGTGGGAGGAGGTATTTTTTCATATTCTCTGTGTATATATAAAGTCTGCTGCAGTTTCCACGGCATGCATCCGATGAAGTGAGCTGTAGCTCACGAAAGCTCATGCTCAAATAAATTGGTTAGTCTCTAAGGTGCCACAAGTACTCCTTTTCTTTTTGCGAATACAGACTAACACGGCTGTTACTCTGAAACCTCTCCTTCCATTGTTGCTCCTTCCGGCTGATGCAGCCTGATGGGGGAGAGGGGCCTTCTTCTGCCCCATCCCCCGGCCATACACTCAGGCCCCCGGAGGAATGGGACTGCAGAGGCCACGGAGAAGCAAAGATAGGGTGGGGAACAGGGAGAAGGAACCCCCGGGAGCCGGCTGGCAGAGCTGGGTGGATATCAGCAGTCATGAGGTCGGGGAAAGAGGGAGTCGTGTGGTTATCGGATGTGAGGGGACCCGGAGCAGCCACACACCCTGCTCTGAGAGGTCAGGAGCTGTCTGCAGGTAGCATGTCACCCCGAACAGCCCTGCTGCCTCCGGCACCACCGCTCGCTGGCCAGCCCCACCAAGCCACAGGCTGGCGGACCTCCAGCGGCTCACCTGGAGAGACTCGGGGAGATTCCTGCCCACATGGGTGACTCCGGAAGGCCAGGAGCCAAGCAGGGAAGGGAAAGGAAATTCCTCCCAGCCAGGTGCTGCAGAACGTCTGCAACGGGTACGCCCGGAAAACACTAATTGTCGTTCTGCTGCTGACTGCAGATAATAGCTGATCCCCTTCAAACCAGACCTGAAAGGGAAGCTCTGAGACGAGGGAAGGGGGAGAAAGGAAAGGAAGAGGGCAAGAGACAGAAAGGGAGGGGAAAGTGAAAGAGACAGAGACAGAGGGAGCTAAATGAGTGCTGTTAAGGATTATTATTGACAGCTTCATTAGCTTTTGCCCTAGATCTGTGGTGCTCAGATAACACAGTGATTGGTGCTAATACAAAAAGGACAGACAGAGTGGGAGGGGCTGGGCAGACGGACAGACAGACCGATAGGGTTTACATAGCACAATACAAATTCCTCCTGGGGATTCCCGAAGCCCGGACAGAAACCCAATTTCCCCTGCACTCAGGCACATCCACTAAGCACCTGCTGCTGTTGCAGCCCCATGGTAGCTGCTGTAACTAACCCGCTTCTGAAGGCAGAGATTGGCCTGGCTGTGAGCAAAATGCCCAAAGAGGGGTAACTAGCAGGCAGGGCAGTGCAGCGGGCTGTGATACTGTTCATGAGGTCGGGATGTGGCTCTGCCCCTCAGGGGTCCTGGGTCACCCCAATCCTGTGGCTAGGAGGCTTTATCACCCCCCCCACACACACACCACTCAAAGACACCTCCATATTTCTTCCCAGGATTATGACAGATGATCTGCTACATCCAGAGACACCAGGGGGCCAGCGTGCTTCTACCCAGAGAGCCCAATGCAAACACCATTGTGGATTCAGGCTCCCCATGTCTGGGGGAGAGAGAGAGAGGGGCTCAAGGTGGTCCAATAGGGAATTTCTCTGGGGTGCCCACCACTGGATGTCTCACAAGGACTCCGAACTAAGCAATAAACACCCTAGCTGGGCAGAGGCAGCCAGGGAACCTCCATCTTGCCCACCGGCCAGAGCACATGCAGTCCCTGTCCTAGGGAGTTTAGACCCAGCAGGATCTGACAGAAAGAGCCCTGCCCAGCTCAGCCTCTCTGCAGGACAGTTGGGAAGAGAGAGTTTCTCAGATAAGCAGGTCCCACACAGTTCACTCGAAAATCAAGATGGGCACAAGGGTCAGTGCCAGGTCTGAAATCCCCCAGGGCTCGGGGGGGGGGTCTAGATCCAGAATTTGGGCCCAGCCCCATCTCCGAGTTTAGAGACAAAAGCCAGCCCTGCAGATGGAGCCATGACTGAGCTGGTGGTCGGCACGCAACCAGAGTCTGGGTGTTGTGTGCTGGCTGGGGGGCCACCCGATTGAGCAGGATGCCAGCTGAATTGTACTCTGGCTCCGCTGTCCAGGTGGCTCTCAAGGGCAGTCCTGGGATAGACATGTAACCCTATTCATATAACTAGGAGTCAATAAGGGGAGACGGGAATTAAAGGGAAATAAAAATCAGCTCACACCCAGCTGTGGAGGAGCCTCTGCAGGGGAGCAGGAGAAGCCCCATCACTCGAGTCCTTTCAGACAGGACAGGACATAACATGGGAAAGAGAGTGGTGGGAATGGTCCTGTATTGGCACCAGGGAGCGGGGCTGGATGGTCTATTAATTGGGATCTTCCAGCAGCTATAACTGTACCATGCACTCTGCAACCTGGGCACAGCGCGCTGCAGTGCATCTCCTCAGCAGCCTGCGCTCCTGCGAGCACATCACACCCAGGCTAGGCTAGGCAAGTGGGATAGGGTGGTGGGCTTGGGGGAACATTGGTCGACCTTCTATTGGGAAAGGGGGCTGCATAGTTTGGAGGCCTCCCCACAATAGAAGGGGAACCAATCTCCTGGGGGACAGGCTGGCTTGAGTAGTCAGGAGAGGGTTAAACTCATAACAAAAGGGAAGGGGAAGAAGAGGGAAGATCTGGGCACTCAGCACAAAACGGAGATGTTGAGAACAAAATTAATCAAGGAGCAAAGAAGACAAAATTCCTGAATTGCCTGTACACCAATGCTAGGAGCCTGCTAACGAACACTAGGAATTGGAATTGCTCATTTATGAGCATCAATTTGATCCAGTTGGTATCACTGAAACCTGGTGGGAAGATTCACATGACTGGAATGTTAAAATCAATGGTTATACCCTATTTTGGAAGGATCGAGTGGGCAGAAGGGTAGGGAGAGTGGCACTCTAAGTCACTGACAACTAGGAAGAAATGATCTTGAATGTTTATGGATCAACATCCTAACAAATCACGCTCAAGGTGGGGTATTAGTGTCGGCTACAGACCATCAAATCACAGCAGGGAACAGGATGACCAGATCTGTAAACACCGGTCTATGTTGTCTAAAAGCTGTGTGATCAAGGGTGACTTCAATTTGAGTGCAACAGGCTGTGTTGAGTGCAAAACATCCTTGGAATGTCTTAATATTATAGATGACAATTCCCTAACTCAAAAAGAGTTGCGTCCAACACAGGGAAATTCGATATTAGACCTCATCTTGACAGATAAAGAGGAACAGATCACAGAACTAAAAATTCATGGTGGCTTAGGTACAAGTGATCACAACTTGATCACATTTATAATGCGCAAACAGAATAAAGTCCAAACCAGTGACATATACACACGTGGGGCTTCAAAAGGGCCAATGTCACAACGCCGAAAACAATCATGAGCCATATCAGCTGGGAGGAAGAATGTAATCAGCAAAGTGTGAACGATAATTGGGAATGGTTTGAGAACACTTTACGAGATGCCCAAAAAGCCACAAGCCCACAACGGAGGACGAAAGCCATATTGGCTAAAAAGCCGACCTGACATAGAGGGGAAGTAAAAGCAGTTTTTAAATCAAGACCGGAGGGTTTTCTAAAGATCTTCTCTAGGAATTATTCTGGGGGAGTTCGCTGGCCTGTAGCATACAGGAGGTCAGACTCAATGATCACAGTAGTTCCTTTTGGCCTTGGAATGTATGAATCTATGAACCTGTCCCCCACACACCATACTGGCTCCCCACAGAACCTTGAGCCTAGATCAAAGTCTTGATCCTTATCTTCAAAGAGCTCCCTCGCCTGGGCCCAGCATATCTAAAAGAGCCTAAAGCACTGGGCTTTCGGGCCATGGTCAACAGCTCTGCTCCTCAGGCACCTAATGGGCTCAGATCATCTGTGTGAGAGACAGAGCTCATGCCAGGGCTGGGCCGAGCATGTGGAACCAACTAAGGGCCACCACAAACCTTCTCGCAGCAAGGTAAGCAGCCAGTCGCCGTGCTCTGACCAGTCCTTCTCTATATAAACCCAGAGCAGCGTGACACCACCCTGCCAAAACACTCCACGGCACACACAATTCTCTGCCGCAGGAGAGGATGAGAGAGAGCAAACCACACAGGACAGGTTTCAGAGTAGCAGCCATGTTAGTCTGTATTCGCAAAAACTTGTGGCACCTAGAGACTAACCAATTTATTTAAGCATAAGCTTTCGTGAGCTACAGCTCACTTCATCGGACAGAGGTTGGTCACGTCGCTTACTGCCCCACTGGAAAGAGCTCAGAGGCTATGGTGCTGAACGTGGAATAAGGAAGAGAAAAAAAAGACACCTGAGACTTCCCTCAGAGGAAGCCCCTATCTAACACTACCAGTGAGCTGGAACAGCAGCCCCGCTAACTCATGACTCTGCCCACCCATGGACCCCCCGGACAACCCACTCCACGCAGAGCCCAACAGAAATGTAACACAAGAGCACTTCCACTGGGCTGTTCTATCACCTAAGCTCCCCTCCTGCAGGGAGCAGAACCATGCTAGCTGCTGCCCTGAGAGGGGCCTGTAATGGCAGCTCCCAGTGCATTCATCACCACCCAACAGGGCAGTACACAGCGCTTCACTGCATTGCACACATGAGATGGGAGGCACGGTGCATTCAGCAAGAACAAATCAAATGTAAAAACTCACTGGAAATTAAATAAATCATCTGCAACTTTGTCCCTGCAGGTCCCCTGCAATGGCTGCACCTCAGAGGACATCCACACCCCTGCCCTCCCCTCCTCTCACCGCAGTGATTACATCTCCCTTCTCTTTGCCCCCCTCTACCCTAATCTCCACACTCCAGCCTCAAAGGGTCAGAACTTCCATCACAATGGGAACATATCAACATACGCAGGCGGTGGGGTTCAGATCTCACAAGTTGCACTTGTGTGGTCAAAGGCAATGGAGTTACTCCAGATTTACGCGAGAGTCCCTAAGGGGAAGGATGGCCCAGTGGTTAGGACCCTAGTCTAAGACTTGAGAAACTGGCATTCCATTCCCTGCTCTGAAACAGCTTTCCAGTGTCTCCTTGGACAAGGCACTTAACCACTCTGTGTCTCAGTTTCCCATCTGTACAATGGGGGTAACAGCACGTCCCTACCTCGCAGGGGGGGTTGTGAGACTGGGAGATGTTCAGGCACGCTGGTAATGGCTACCTTAGGTAGCGAGCAGAAGCAGGCTCAAGCATGCTCAGATAACGACAGGAATTAAAACCTTTCACATATTTTCTCCCATCAAATGCCACCTGCCTTTCTATGCCGTGGTCGCTACGTTCCTCGGAGAGAATATTAATTGGAGGGTGCCATGCTGGTCCCAATCAGGCCTCATTTTTGCTGGGGCCTCTTCCCTCTCTCAACTTTTGATCGACCTGTTTAAGCCAGGGCTGTGGGTTCAAGCCTCCCAACACGATCTACCTCTCTGAGGTCGCAGGAGGGTAACGGCAATCGACAGGAGCTTGCTTCTGGGGGAAACACTTGCTATAATTTCATAAGCCGGAGCTCTGCATACTTAAGATATAGTAGGGCAAAAACTGCCCATGCAGCTCCCAGTTTGGTCCAGCATGTCTTGAACTATGTCATGCATTTTGGTCCAAAATCTAGAGAATTGGAGACACCAATTTCTTCTCCTCTGCACACCTAGAACTGCCTCTTCCCATCTCTCCCCACCTCCCTTCAAATCTCAGCTGAAAACACTTCCATTCTCCCCGAGCTTGGTCTTTTAAACACACACCCTCCCCGATCATAACCTGACTGCACGATCTGCCGCTGCCCAAGCTGATTCTAGGAGGCATTCAGGGAACGCGGTTTGCATGGGAGAGCCTCCCCAGGGAATACAGTTGCATGGCAAGTTTCGGACCTCCCGCCACACTAGCCCCTTTCAGGCCTGGCCCAGGCACCTCCTCACAGCCCAGGCCTGGTGCTTACCTGCAGAAAGCGCCCAGGCCCTCCACGAGGTAGCACTGGCCCCCGTTGTGGCAGTAGCTGGGGAAGATGTCGCACACGGACTTGCAGGAGTTGTTATGCCTGACATAGCCACTCCTGCACTCGGTGCCGTTCTCGCCGCCGGGTCCCGCTGCCATGGCCGATTGGCTCAGGTTCCTGCTGGTCTCTGCCGGGCGAGGTCTGGAAGTGGCGCTACCCGCAGAGACAACGAAGGTCTGCAGTGGGGGGATGACATAGCGGCGGCTGGTGGACTCAGCCTCCTGCACCGTGGTCTGGATCTTGGGGGTGGCCGGGGTGGGCAGCTTGGAATTATTCTCATCCTCCAGGTCCCTGGCCAGCCCACCACCCCCATCCTCCTCCTCTTCCTCCTCGTCCAGCTCGTCATCTTCACCATCCTCATCCCCGTCCGTGTAGAAGGAGGTGGTGGGGTAGAAGTCCGACTCGTCGAAGGGCGTGAAGTCGTCATAGAGCTCGTGAATGGCCCAGGACGTCGTCTTGTCATCCGGTTTCCTCTTGGGGGAGTCTGCTCCCCCAGGGCCCCTGGCAGGGAAATCCTCCAGGCCCCCACCCCTGCCTTGGCTCTCCCCTTCAAAGAGGTCGTAGTAGTCGATGTCAATGATCTCGGAGACCGACTGATCCGAGGGAGGCTCAGAGGTCTTGAGAGCGTCGACAGGGGGTGTGACGGCCAACTGCAGCCCCGGGGATACCTCGGTAGTGAGCCAGGTTAGATCGGTGTGGCCCAGAGCCCCCTGGGCTGGGGAGCTGCTGGATGACACTAGCCACAGCTCCAGGGGCTCCTCCTTCTGGGCAGAGTCCTGTGCTAGCCCTGTGCTGCTCAGAGTCTGGGTGCCCAGCTCAGGGGCACGGCCATCCGGGGTGGGGGGCTGCAGCACCATTTCCCTGAAGGCCTCCAGCAGCAGCTCCTTCTCAGCTGAGTCAGAGCTGAGGCTTGGTCCTGCCGACGAGCTGGCTGCACCCGCCATCTCCATGGGGACCTGGTTGGCGGACGGGGTGACCGTGAGCTCCACGAAAGCTCCCGGGTTCCACATGCCACCTGGAGAGGCCCTGGCAGGCTGGTCTCCGCTCCCGGCCTCCTCCTGGCTCTCAGGGATAGGGGCGGAGCTCTCCGGCGCTCCCTTTGTGTCACTTAATGCCAAAACAATGGCCTCCCCGTTAACAGACCAAGCCACACTAGTCACGGCTGACGAGGCTTCCATGGCCCCCTCATTGTCCTTAGCCAACAAAGGCTTCGGGGGCCAGGCACTCTGGCTGTCAACCCCCCCGGGGCATCCCAAACAGAGCGATGGTTCATTGTTCTCCTCGCTAATCCCGCCGGGATAATACCGTACAGAGATCCCTGCTCCAGCAAGGCTGCTGACTTGGTCGGCGGAAGCTGCAGCAGCTGTGCCTACGTCTTCTGCTGCCAGCCCTGGGAGATCAGCAGGTGTCTGTCTCCAGGATTCCTTCACTCTGGCTGCCTCCGAGGGCTCCACTGTGTAGCTATTTTCCCCTGCCGCAGTGACATTTCTCAGGAGCTCTCCGCTCTTGGGGTCCTGTTCCCTTCCATGGTCTGGGAGTGACGGGGGGCCCTCCCAGCCAGCCCCCGGCGCCTCCGTGGCGTTCTGGCGCTCTGGGTGCCTTTTGGACACTAGAGGTTACACAGAAAAGAAAAAATGTCAGTGCTTTAAAGCCGGGTCTGCAAATCACACGGAGGAACACGCCGCTCTGCGTGTGTTTGTGCTCCGCACCTCTGGACCAGCACCTCTGCATGCCCAAAGGGCGCCCACCAGCCACCCAGATAAATGTTCATGGCGTCATTCTGAAACAAACCATTGTTTTCATAACAACAGACACCCCGGTAAAAATAGTGTTTGCATTTGCTAAATTAAGCCCTCGTCTGCGCTCAGTCTCTCTCCTACACTCCCCACTCACACACACACTCTCTCTCTCTTTGATTCATGGTTCCCCCCTCCCCCCCACATTTCAAGCGTAGTAAAGCAGCATCAGCTGCAGGGAATAAAACGGGAAAGTTTGTCCCCATTTCCATCCCCTCCTGGCTCTGGCTTCATTATTCCATTCTTGTCTGGGCGTTCCCCCCCGTCTAATCCAAATCCCTGCCCGTCTCCCTCTAACCTTGCTGAACGGGAGATCCTCTCTCTGCACATGCAGCTGATAGGAACTGGGGGAGTGGGTGTATGTTGGTGGGGTTACCCCAGCATGTGAACCTTTGCAGGATGGGTGAAAGCAGGCAGCAGTCTAATCTCTGCCAGCCTGGCTGTTATCTAGTCCGTGGTCATCATAGGGACCATTCATGCCTTTTATGCAGCCACTACTGAAAAATATACAATTATGATGGTTTTCCTCACTTCGTTTTCACTGGGGGGAGGGAACAGAAGGGGCTTTCTTATTATTTCCCAAGACTGAAGTGCCCCTGCAACTGAATGGCCCTGGTCACGGAGACATGAGCTGTCTCACAGATTCTAAAGCCAGAAGGGACCACCTTGATCATCCAGCCCACCCCCCTGACCGCAACATAGTGCCGGCCACAGAACTTCCCCCAGATCAGTCCTAGAGCCCCTCTTCGAGGAAAAAAACATCCCATCGTGGGTGATGGAGGCTCCACCATGACCCTGGGGAAATGGCTCCGCTGGGATGGGGCTCTGATTGAGTGTCTTGCTGCGCTTAAAAAGAAAAAAAATATCCCTCCGAAATAAACCACGGCCCTGATTCTTTTTTTTTTTTTTGGGGGGGGGGGCAGGGGGAGAAGGTAAGAGGGGCTTCAGGACATAAATGCGTCCCAGTACAGACCCAATTTCCCTCCACCGCATTGCATTCCCCCCCCACACACCACATCCTACAGGTCACACATACACCATGGCCGAGAGGGGGGAGCCCCCACATTCTTCCACACACAGGTATCATGCCAGAGAGGGGAGGGACCCCCCATCATGGCCAGGGGGGATGCCCCCCACATTCTTCCCCACACACACACACACATCATGGCTGAGGGGGGAGGGACCCCCCACATTCTTACAAACACACACACGCATCATGGACGAGTAGGGAGAGACCCCCCCATCATGGCCAGGGGGGAAAGGGGATGCCCCCCCACATTCTTTCACCCCCCCATTTTTACAATACAAAACATTGACGTTTGCAATCTCGTCTCCATGTCTGGGGGCTCCCCCCCGGCGGACCCCCCCCCTCTATTTTCAATCCCCCCCCCCCCCCCCCCCAGCTCGGCGTGGCTGTGTGGCATCCCTGCACGGAGCGAGGCTGAGGACGGGGAAGGGGGGGGGATCCCGGCGAAAGGAAACGCACCCCCCCAGCCCCCCCGCGGGGACCTACCGGGAGCGGCCCCCGGGCTGGCCGCGAGGAGCAGGGCGAGAGCCAGCAGCAGGGCAGGTCTCCGGCGGGGACCCCCGGCGGCACCGGCAGCGCTGCCCATTGTGGCATTGGCGAAATCGTCCCCCCCGCCGCCGCCGCCGCTGCCGCTGCCGCTGCTCCGCCCGCCCCGACGGCGCCTGGCTCAGCCCGCGACGCGCTGCAGCCGCATGGCCCGGCGCTGGCTGGGGGCGTGGGGGCGGCCGGCGGCTCCCCGCCTTGCCCTGCTCCGGCGCCCGGCTGCACTGGCGGAGCCCGGCCCGCTGCGCCGCCCCGGGCTCCCGGCGCCCGCACGTAAATGCTGACGCCCGATGGGCTGCTGGCGGGGCGGGGAGAGGGGGATGCGGCCGGCACGGCCCCTGCCTCCCCCTTCCCCGCCCTGATCCATGCGGGCTGCAGATCCCCCGCCCCCCGGGCCTCCGGCTGCCCCGGGCGCGCTCCCCGGGCACTGGGGGGTCTGTCTGCGTCAGTCTGTCTGTCTGCACCCGCCTCTGCTGTCCGCGGGTGAGGGGGGAGCTCTGCCCAGAGACCCCACCGGGGGCGGGGGGAGAACCGGACCCGAAAGCTCCGGGCAGAGGGCACTGCCCAGCCTCCGCCGGGGGGACAGGGCTCACCCTGCTTGGGGCGCATCGGACCCAGAGAGAACAAGGCCGGGGCACAAGCACCGGGAGACAGAGGTGGGGGGTGCTGGCTGGAAGGGGTTTCCATCATATACAGGGTTCCCGGTTTGGTTCAAGGGCTCTGCGCATCCCCACTATATACATTGTTCAAGCGCCCCTGCCCAGAGGTTGGATGGATGGATGGGGGGTGTACCGGGATGGATGCAGAGGGTGTGTGGTGACTGGATAGATAGATTAGATGATGGTGTATGGGGATGGGTGGGTGGATGGATGCAGGGGGTGGATGGAGACAGAGAGAGAGCTGGTGTATGTGGATGGATGCGTGGATGGATGCAGGGGGTGGATGGAGATAGAGAGAGAGCTGGTGTACGTGGATGGGTGGGTGGATGCAGGGGGTGGGTGGAGATAGATAGAGAGCTGGTGTATGTGGATGGGTGGGTGGATGGATGGATGCAGGGAGTGGATGGAGATAGAGAGAGAGCTGGTGTATGTGGATGGGTGGGTGGGTGGATGCAGGGGGTGGATGGAGATAGAGAGAGAGCTGGTGTATGTGGATGGATGGGTAGGTGGATGGATGCAGGGGGTGGATGGAGATAGAGAGAGAGCTGGTGTATGTGGATGGGTGGGTGGGTGGATGGAGATAGAGAGAGAGCTGGTGTATGTGGATGGGTGGGTGGGTGGGTGGAGATAGAGAGAGAGCTGGTGTATGTGGATGGGTGGGTGGGTGGATGGATGCAGGGAGTGGATGGAGATAGAGAGAGAGCTGGTGTATGTGGATGGGTGGGTGGGTGGATGCAGGGGGTGGGTGGAGATAGAGAGCTGGTGTATGTGGATGGGTGGGTGGGTGGATGCAGCGGGTGGATGGAGATAGAGAGCTGGTGTATGTGGATGGGTGGGTGGATGGATGCAGGGGGTGGATGGAGATAGAGAGAGAGCTGTTGTATGTGGATGGGTGGGTGGATGGATGGATGCAGGGAGTGGATGGAGATAGAGAGAGAGCTGGTGTATGTGGATGGGTGGGTGGATGGTTGCAGGGGGTGGATGGAGATAGAGAGAGAGCTGGTGTATGTGGATGGGTGGGTGGATGCAGAGGGTGGGTGGAGAGAGAGAGAGAGCTGGTGTATGTAGATGGGTGGGTGGGTGGATGCAGGGGGTGGATGGAGATAGAGAGCTGGTGTATGTAGATGGGTTGGTGGGTGGGTGGGTGGATACAGGGGGTGGATGGAGATAGAGATCTGGTGTATGTAGATGGGTGGGTGGATGGGTGGATGCAGGGGGTGGATGGAGATAGAGAGACAGCTGGTGTATGTGGATGGGTGGGTGGGTGGATGGATGCAGGGGGTGGATGGAGATAGCGAGAGAGCTGGTGTATGTGGATGGGTGGATGGATGCAGGGAGTGGATGGAGATAGAGAGAGAGCTGGTGTATGTGGATGGGTGGGTGAGTGGATGCAGGGGGTGGATGGAGATAGAGAGAGAGCTGGTGTATGTGGATGGGTGGGTGGATGATGCAGGGGGTGGATGGAGATAGAGAGGTGGTGTACGTGGATGGGTGGGTGGATGGATGCAGGGGGTGGGTGGAGATAGAGCGAGAGCTGGTGTATGTGGATGGGTGGGTGGATGGATGCAGGGGGTGGACGGAGATAGAGAGGTTGTCTGTCTGTCTGTCTGTCTCACAAAAATAGGCTGTAGCTCCACGGCAGGTTCATGGGCTTGGTGCAGGAATCACTGGTGAAATTCTGAGACCCGTGTGGTGCAGGCGATCAGACTAGATTATCGTAACGATCCCTTCGGACCTGAAAATCCCTGAGTGTGCACGCCTCTGACACAGATACAGAGACATCTACCGCATGTGCACGTATGGGGAGAGCAGACGGATGAGACCTGTAGAGACACAAAGCAGTAATATAAAGAGAAGGCTGCAGGATGGAGGTGTCTGTACAGTGAGTCTAATGAGACAGAGACACATGCAGCTTCATAGCGCGTCCCGTATGCAGAGCTAAACGCACAGAGGCATCATACATCAATGTATGAGTGCAGCTCATGCATTCAGAAGAGTGAAACATAAAGAGACACAAAGCATTAATGTGCAGCAGTGAGAACACTAGGTAAGCTATCATATGGGGTATAGTACACAGGAGCAACCTGCATGTCTAGAATGAGACAGAGCCATCCCATCTCACTGCACAAAGTCAGCTACGTGCACCAGAATGAGCTATCGAAGCAGCATTACGCATGAGTGGATAAAGGGCCAATCCATACAAAATGAGAGTCCATGATGGGATGATAGAAAGGTTTTATCGATTGGCATCTTAGCCCAAAGACTCGAGTGAGGGATGTGGATCGTGCCAAACGAGCGCTGATAAAACCTTCCAACCCCTCCCTGCCCTATGTAGTCTGCATATTAGATCTGGTCAGAAAATAGAATTCCCATCCGACGGGAAATTCTAACATTTGATTTTCCCCCATTCCAAATCGGAGGGGAAAAACAAGTCAAAATTTCCCACAGATTGGAAATTCCAGAAAATGTCTATTCAAAACTATTGAAAAGCTTCATTTCAATAAGATTAAAACATTTCCATTCAATAACACTGAAGCATTATAATAACATATGTTAAAATTAGTATTACAAAAGGCAACACAAAATAAAAACTATAAAGTTGAAACAAAACGTTTTTTAACTCATATCGAGACAAAGATCCTTGTGACATGATTGAAAGAAGAAAGGCAAAATGAATCATTTCAGCACACTACCCTCTGAAAATTTCATGAAAATTGACAGGGTCCCCGCACATGGTTCAGTTTCAATTAAACTGCATTTTCTGGTGGAAATCTGTTCAGCTGAACTTTTTCAACCAGCACTAGCCTGTATGCTGCGTGCGTCACAACCTGACTATGTTTAGGAGCAATTTGGAGAATTTAAAAACATTTTCTGGCACTATTTATTGTATCAATCTGCCTGCTATTTATTGTATCCAGTGCCTTAGTTATCCAGAGCAGGTACACAGGGCTCAGAAGGGGACAAGGAGTAACACACCCCTAAAAGTGACCCTAAATATCTTTTCTCTAAATCACGATTTAAGGTCCAACCCCTGGCAACGTAGCAGGGCTCAACACAAAGGGAAGATCTCAGTGCTACTCCATTCGGACTCTACAGCCTGCGTTATAACTTCCTAATCCGGGCCAGTTACAAAACATCAGGCTGCCAACATGTCATAGGTTCAGGCCTGAATGTTGCCTATCAGACAGATCATTTGAAGGAGGACATTCCACATGAAAGGGCAGTCTGTGCTGATCAGAAATGGTGCCTGTTTGAACCTGCTGAAACAGAAATAGTCCTGGTGGAGAGATTAGTGAGCAGCAGTCAGGTGACACCATGCAAGCCAGACTGGATTAATTCATAGATACAATAGGCCCATGCCTAGGGCACCAGGTCTTGGAGTCATTTGATGATGTGAGAATCTTGTCATTCTTTAAAAAAAAAAAATTTTCTAGTCCTCATGGTTGTGGAGAAAAGCTTGGAAACGTAACCTGGGGTCAACCAATGCCATGGTGTCTGCCTGAGCCTGCAGACAGTCTGAAACCATAGGGTGAACTGCCCTCTGCATCTCAGTGGAGTGTTAACACCCAGCCCCACTGCTCTGGAGGGCCCAGCCAACACCACCCCAGCTGAGGACTGTTTGTGTGGGGCAGGAGAAGAGTGTAGTGGTCCAAACCCACTCCCTCCCAAATAGACACACCCCATCCACTGAAGTAACTCCTAGGGGCCCCCTGCTGCCAACCCTGCCTCTCCAGAGTTGGGGGAACCCTTGCTGCTGTGCCTGCAGAAGGGGGCCATGCCATGCCCCCCCCCCTTTAGGAGGGAGAAACCCCGCCACGACAACACCAAGTAGCGGGCAGGGCCATGCACCACAGGCCCCACCGCAGTGTGCCCAGGAGCCTGGCTTGCCTTGGACTGGCTTTGAGTGCAAGTTACCTCACATGGGAGAAGGGCACAGGCCATAACTAGCCGGAAGCAGGCGCTGATAGACAGAGAGAGCGATGGGGACAGAGCCTCATTCAGTGCACATCAGGATAGTGCCACTCCGTTCAATGGAGCTGGGTTGATTTGATACCAACTGGAGGCCTGTCCTCTGGGAGGGATAGCTAGATGGGGGGGGGTAGTTAGATAGATAGAGGGGTGGTGGGGGGATTAGATAGATAGATGGGGGGGTGTGGGGATGGATAGATGGGGGGGTGGGGTTAGATAGAAGGTGTGTGTGGAGATAGATAGAGTGTGTGGGGATGGATAGATAGATAGATAGATAGATAGATAGAGTGTGTGGGGATAGGTAGGTAGACAGATAGATAGATAGATAGATTAGATAGATAGAGTGTGTGGGGATAGATAGATAGATAGATAGATAGAGTGTGTGGGGATAGGTAGGTAGACAGATAGATAGATAGATTGTGTGGGGATAGGTAGATAGACAGACAGATAGATAGATAGATAGAGAGTGTGTGTGGGGATGGATAGATGGGGGGGTGTGGGGATAGATAGAAGGTGTGTGTGGAGATAGATAGATAGATAGATAGAGTGTGTGGGGATAGGTAGACAGACAGATAGATAGATAGATAGAGTGTGTGGGGATAGGTAGACAGACAGATAGATAGATAGATAGAGTGTGTGGGGATAGGTAGGTAGACAGATAGGACAGGGAGGTGTACGACAGATACGGAGAGACACTGCAGATGGAGAGCCTGGCTCAGGCAGATGGTAGGTTTCCTGGAGAACTGATTTTCCCCTCAGTGAGCATGCAAGCTGACAGTGCGATCCAGGTGCACAGACCCCCTCCCCCCCCCGAACTGTCGCCCTGAGGAATGCAGCCAGCTCAGTGCTTTCCCTGCCGAGCTGCTCAGTGTCCTTTTGAGGAAGAATCACCCTGCCTTCAGCTTCAGGTGGGCAGGGCTCTCATACTGAGAGTGGGGGATCCTGCAGGGGGTCCTATGCAGAAGGGAGGGGGATCAAGGGGGTTTCCTGTTCTGGGGACCTGTCCAGAGAGAGAATTCCTCTGGCAGTGGAGTCCTGCAGAGAAGGGCTCAGCAGCTGTGCAGAGTGGGCCTGGAGCTTGCTTCGAAGCATCCTGCTTCTTCCTCAAACAGCTGGTGGTTTTTAGCTCAACCATGGCTCCCCACTCCAGCAGTGACTGCTGAGGAGGGGGCAGCACCTGGAAGGAGGAGGGCCTGAGACTCAGGAGGGTCTGCCCCTCACCCACACCCAACGCAGCCACACACTGCATGGTCCAGAGACACGCGCAGTGCAGAGCTGGGCCCAGAGCAAACCTGGCTCCTCCTTCCCCGCTGGGAGCGGCGAGGGGTTCAAACCCGAACCCAGCTGGGAATTCTGGCCAAGGCCCCTGGGCCAGGTTCTCAGCTGATGTAACTCAGCGCCGCGGATGGCAGCAGCACTGGGCCCATTTCATGTCAGCGCCTTAGCTTTGGAAGGGGGCTGAGCCAAAGCCCTGGCTTCAAGCCCACCCAGACTTCAACCGGGCATCCATGTACACAGGCTCGTGCACGTCTTACCCAGCAGCAGCGGGCGTTGTGGGAATGAGAGAGTGGGGCAGACCCAGGGGAGAGGCTGGGCATGGGGCAGAGAGGGGGGCGTTTTAACCGTTCTCTGCTAGGGTTCGCAAAAAGAAAAGGAGGACTTGTGGCACCTTAGAGACTAACCAACGAGCTGTAGCTCACGAAAGCTCATGCTCAGATAAATTGGTTAGTCTCTAAGGTGCCACAAGTCCTCCTTTTCTTTTTGCGAATACAGACTAACACGGCTGCTACTCTGAAACCTCTCCTAGTGTTGCAACACTCCCCCCAACCCCCCCACGGGAAGCAGGGAGGGGAAGCAAGGAAGCAATGTGCAGATGACACACCAAGGGGCCCGATTCTCCCTCTTCCCTCCCCTGAACCCCAGTGACTTCGCTCAGAGGCTGCGGTGGAAGAATCAGGCCCAGGGCTGGGAGAGAATGCTGGGGAGGGGGCTGGATGCCAGACTGCAACTTCGCTCCATTGAATGGGCCTGAGCAGGAAAAGAAAGGAGCTGGAGAGGGAGCGCGCTCAGGAGGAAGGGGTAGGGGGCTGCTGGGAGCCCATACAGAGGCTGGATTGAGAAGGAGAAGAGAGGGGAGAGGGAAGGAGCTGTGCAGTCGTGATCGGCTTAGCAAGCGGCAAGAGGGCAAGACACAGAGAAGGTCCGGGCAGCGGGACAAGGGAGTCTGGGGCCTGTCATCCCTGGGGCGACTCCCCCGGCTCCAAGGGAGGAGTGCTGGGAACAAACCTCGCCCAGCGGTGTTAGGAGCCATTAGGTCTAAACCAGCTGGGAGCTGAACCACCGACCATGTGTGCACGTGTGAACGCATGCACCAGTGTAAGAGTGAGGCTGTGGTGTGCATGCACGTGGGCGTGTATAAGACTGATCACGCTTGTGGTGGCACAGATGTGTGTGTGAGTCGTGATAACAAGTCGTGCTATTGTTTTTAGATGTGGCCACAAGTCAGGCTGATAAAGTGAACGGATACACAGGCGTCGAGGTACATGGCGGCGTTTGACTTCATCCCATGTGATACGCCAATAACAAGTTAGCGGTATACGAAATGAATGGAACCCGTATGAAATGGGTGAAAACCCGTCAAACGGATAGATCGCAAAGAGGCATGGTCAGTGGGGAATCAGCATCCACGGGGGTGTGGGTAATGGGATCCCAAAGGCCTGGTGCGATTCAATACCTTTATCAGTGATCTGGAAGAAAATATAAAGTCCCTGCTGGCAAAATTTGCAGATGATACAAAAAATGGTGGGGTGGTAAACACTGGTGGGGCGAGGTCAGTTATTCAGCGTCATGTCGCGCAGTGCGCAGCTGTGTCAGTGTGCGCTCCGCCCAGTGCAGTGCGCAGATGTGTCGGTGTGCACTCCGCCCAGTGCACTGCGCAGCTGTGTCGGTGTGCACTCCGCCCAGTGCAGTGCGCAGCTGTGTCAGTGTGCGCTCCGCCCAGTGCAGTGCGCAGCTGTGTCAGTGTGCGCTCCGCCCCGTGCAGTGCGCAGCTGTGTCGGTGTGCGCTGCGCCGGGTGCAGTGCGCAGCTGTGTCGGTGTACGCTCTGCCCCGGGTGCAGTGCGCAGCTGTGTCGGTGTGCGCTCCGCCCTGTGCAGTGCGCAGCTGTGTCTGTGTGCACTGTGCTGGGTGCAGTGCGCAGCTGTGTCGGTGTGCGCTCCGCCCCGTGCAGTGCGCAGCTGTGACGGTGTGCGCTCCGCCCCGTGCAGTGCGTAGCTGTGTCGGTGTGCGCTCTGCCCCGTGCAGTGTGCAGCTGTGTCGGTGTGCACTGCGCCGGGTGCAGTGCGCAGCTGTGTCGGTGTGCGCTGCGCCGGGTGCAGTGCGCAGCTGTGTCGGTGTGCGCTCCGCCCCGTGCAGTGTGCAGCTGTGTCGGTGTGCGCTCCGCCCCGTGCAGTGCACCGCTGTGTCGGTGTGCACTGCGCCGGGTGCAGTGCGCAGCTGTGTCGGTGCGCGCTCTGCCCCGTGCAGTGCGCAGCTGTGTCGGTGCGCGCTCTGCCCCGTGCAGTGCGCAGCTGTGTCGGTGCGCGCTCTGCCCCGTGCAGTGCGCAGCTGTGTCGGTGTGCGCTCCGCCCCATGCAGTGCGCAGCTGTGTCGGTGTGCGCTCCGCCCCGTGCAGTGTGCAGCTGTGTCGGTGTGCGCTCCGCCCCCGTGCAGTGTGCAGCTGTGTCGGTGTGCGCTCCGCCCCCGTGCAGTGTGCAGCTGTGTCAGTGTGCGCTCCGCCCCGTGCAGTGTGCAGCTGTGTCGGTGTGCGCTCTGCCCCGTGCAGTGCGCAGCTGTGTCAGTGCGCACTGCGCCGGGTGCAGTGCGCAGCTGTGTCGGTGTGCGCTCCGCCCCGTGCAGTGTGCAGCTGTGTCGGTGTGCGCTCCGCCCCGTGCAGTGTGCAGCTGTGTCGGTGTGCACTCTGCCCCGGGTGCAGTGCGCAGCTGTGTCGGTGTGCGCTCCGCCCCGTGCAGTGTGCAGCTGTGTCGGTGTGCGCTCTGCCCCGGGTGCAGTGCGCAGCTGTGTCGGTGTGCGCTCTGCCCCGTGCAGTGCGCAGCTGTGTCTGTGTGCACTGCGCCGGGTGCACTGCGCAGCTGTGTCGGTGTGCGCTCCGCCCCGTGCAGTGTGCAGCTGTGTCGGTGTGCACTCTGCCCCAGGTGCAGTGCGCAGCTGTGTCGGTGTGTGCTCTGCCCCGTGCAGTGCGCAGCTGTGTCGGTGTGCGCTCCGCCCCGTGCAGTGCGCAGCTGTGTCTGTGTGCACTGCGCCGGGTGCAGTGCGTAGCTGTGTCGGTGTGCGTGCAGGTGCACGCTCTGCCCCCTGCAGTGTGCAGGTGTGTCTGTGTGCGCACGGCGCGCACTCCGCCCCGTGCAGTGCATAGCTGTGTCGGTGTGTGCTCTGCCCCGTGCAGTGCGCAGCTGTGTCTGTGTGCATGGCGTCGGGTGCAGTGCGCAGCTGTGTCGGTGTGCGCTCCGCCCCGTGCAGTGCGCAGCTGTGTCGGTGTGCGCTGTGCTGGGTGCAGTGCGCAGCTGTGTCGGTGTGTGCTCTGCCCCATGCAGTGCGCAGCTGTGTCTGTGTACACTGCATCGGGTGCAGTGCGTAGCTGTGTCGGTGTGCGCTGTGCTGGGTGCAGTGTGCAGCTGTGTCTGTGTGCGCTGCGCCGGGTGCAGTGCGCAGCTGTGTCTGTGTGCGCTGCGCCGGGTGCAGTGTGCAGCTGTGTCAGTGTGCGCTCCGCCCCGTGCAGTGCGCAGCTGTGTCGGTGTGTGCTCTGCCCCGTGCAGTGTGTAGCTGTGTCGGTGTGCGCTCTGCCCCGTGCAGTGCGCAGCTGTGTCGGTGTGTGCTCTGCCCCGTGCAGTGTGGAGCTGTGTCGGTGTGCGCTCTGCCCCGTTCAGTGCGCAGCTGTGTCGGTGTGCACTCCGCCCCGTGCAGTGCGCAGCTGTGTCTGTGTGTGCTCCGCCCCGTGCAGTGCGTAGCTGTGTCGGTGTGCGCTGTGCTGGGTGCAGTGCGCAGCTGTGTCTGTGTGCACTGCGCCGGGTGCAGTGTGCAGCTGTGTCTGTGTGCGCTCCGCCCCGTGCAGTGCGTAGCTGTGTCGGTGTGCGCTGTGCTGGGTGCAGTGCGCAGCTGTGTCTGTGTGCACTGCGCCGGGTGCAGTGTGCAGCTGTGTCTGTGTGCGCTCCGCCCCGTGCAGTGCGTAGCTGTGTCGGTGTGCGCACAGGAGCATGCTCTGCCCCATGCAGTATCTGCATGTGTTGCACGAACCCTGAAAGCAGGCCAGGAAGAGCATTTTCCCTGGAAGTGGGGCAGTCTCTTGGCCTCCCGCGGCGGGGCCCGCCCCACCCTGCCGAGCATGCTCAGGTGAGGGCTGATGAGTACTGAGTCTGGTTTCACTGACCTGTTGTTGCAATTGCCTCCTTCCTCCTGGGGCGAATTGAGCGGTGCACAGCTGGGGATATGGCCCGGCGGATGGGATCTCTGCAGTCACCCACCCGTCGGCTGCGCGCGGGGTCACAGCTGGCTCCAGCTTGGGACACCCCTCCTCCCAGCAGAGCTTCGAGCCAGTCCTGCCCAGCCCTGCTCCCTGGCTGGTGTAGGTGCTAAGGGTAAGGGCTGTGTGTGCCCAAACGCCACACCCATGGGTGATTCTGCTCAGCTGGGGGCTAAGGGAGAGACCATCACACAGTGCCTAGCCCTCCCCCAAGGGGGCTGTGTGCTTGCAGGGGTTGGGGTGGATGCCCCATGACTCCACTGTGCTCACTCTTACAGGTTTGAACCCCATCTCTCCGGCTCCCCCTGGGGCCCGCTGGGCCGAGCACTTTGGGTCCCAGTCCAGAGGGGATGGAAGTAAACTCCAACATGCCTCCTTCCCCCGACTTGCCAACACAGGGCGTAGCCACACCCAGGAGCCATGGGACACTGACACAGGCTGGGAGGCACTTACATGGACACCCTGCTGTTAGCAGCTTTCCCTGCCATACATCTCTCTCCTGGCCCCTCATCTCTTAAGAATATAAGAACAGCCACACTGGCTCAGACCAATGGTCCATCTAGCCCAGTGTCCTGTCTTCCAACAGTGGCCAATGCCAGGTGCCCGAGAGGGAATGAACAGAACAGGGCAATCACTGAGTGATCCATCCCCTGTCGTCCACTCCCAGTTTCTGGCAGTCAGAGGTTTAGGGACACCCAGAGCATGGGGTTGCATCCCTTCCCATCCTAGCTAAGAGCCATTGATGGACCGATCCTCATTGCAACAGCTTGGGCTCCTAGGCCCACCTGGTTCCCTGGGCTGAGCTCAGGTGGCTGGCTGGAGTATCTGCCAGAGACATAGTGTTTACACTGCCATTTTTAGCATGCTATCTTGGGCCCTGCTAGCACACATCTGACTGCTGCAGTGTAGACAGGTGCTAAGTGACTCACCGAAAGTTAAGGGAGAAAGAGAACCCAGGAGTCCTGACTCATAGTCCCCTGCTGTAACCAGACAAGATGCGAGTTCAGGAGCCTGCAAGTCCCCTGCAAGAGTTCCCAGCACAGGGCATCTAGCACCCTCCTTGCTAGGCATCAGCTTGCTAGCAGCTGTATGCGTTTCCACAGCACCTAGCACAGTGCAGCCCTGACCCCCGACTGTGGCCTCTAGGCATTACTAGACTAGAAATACAAATCAATAGATAATCTAGTCCTGGAGCCAGTGCAGGATCAGCCTCTACAGTATCTGCTTCACTGTTCATTTTAAATATTCAAAGGGATGGAGCTTCTACCACTTCCCTTGGAGACCAAGAGATTTCCACAGATGGGTGTTTTTTTTCTTTGCTTAATTTCATCCCCTTAGAAGCAACTTATCACATAATGTAGAGAGCAGCCTTCATGTGGAAGGGCTTCTATAAAGCAACCACTTCACCTACCACTGAAATGCAACCACCTCTGGGCTGGAACAAGGCATCTGTTTCACAGGGCACAGGAAACAGTGCACAGCAATATCCTCAGTTGGCATTTGGACCGGGCACTGCACTGTCCCCATCATGTCCAGAAGAGGGTGCCTCCAGCCACCCAGGTTCCCTGGACACCGCTACTACCCAGATACTGACTCGGCCACCTAAACCACGGGTTCAAAAAGTTTGTCAGCTCCCCTATAAATGCCCCTTGCATGCGTCCACCTCTCCCCAGTTGGAGTGGCGGTGATGGATTGGAGAGGGAAGTTACCTGGCCACAGAACAAGCGTGGCATGGCCGGCTGCAGGGCAAGCTCCCCCCCCCCCCCGCCCCCCATGCCTTCACCTGGCCCAGGTGGGATCCTCTTGAGAGATGAGTTTGGTTTCTGCAGCCTTTCAATCTGTGACCTGTTGTCACGACCAAGGGGCCCAGTTAGCACCAGTTGTGATGGTGGTTTCCTGTGGGGGACACTGGGCACTGGCAGCCAGTCTGAGACCCATCACGCTCATTTCACGTGGGCCAGCACAGAGTCACAGAGGACACTAGCCCCTTTTGGTCTCCACCAAGCGGGGCTGGGTTTGAACCCAGCTCCTGGAGGTGGGAAGTGCCACGTTCCATTGCCAACCCCTCCTTTCTGCTCGGACAACGTTGTTTTCCTGACCTCAGCAAGGACTGAGATCCTATGTTGTTGATCCACGCCAGGCACGGTCAGCCTTGGTGCCCCATGTTGCCCTGGTACATTTCCCATGGGGAAGCGGAGAATTCGTGGGTGTTGGGGTTAATCTGACGGGAACGGAACCCTAGAGGTGAAGGACATTGGCCCCCAAAAGCCATCTCCTGGGGATACCTTCAGCCCTATGCTCAGCTAGATTCTAGCTCAACAGAGATGCTGAGCCAGCCCGGTTCCTCCGAGAGCCCCGTGGCCATGAACAAGCACACATCACCCCCACTGGGGGCTCCTGTCACACAGCACTCGCTGCAAACAAGCCCGGCTCTGTCTGCTTTGATGCTGGTTTTCACAAGGAGATTGAATGGGCTGCACCTGCTTAACATTCCCGGCACTTCCGCCTCGGCAGGATGAATGCGCTCCCAGACTCCCGGCTCGCGGGCACGTCTCGGAGCCGTTTCCAAGGGGACCAACCGAGAGGCAGCTTGGCCAGGCCTCAGGCTTGCTGCCGTGCCTGGGGGTGGGTGAGTAGAGAGGCAGGGCTGCCCGGAGGATTCAGGGGGCCTGGGGTCTTCGGCAGCACTTCGCCGAAGACATGGAGTGGAAGGACCCCTGCCGCCGAAAACTCTCGTGGGGGCCCCTGCAGGGCCTGGGGCAAATTTCCCCACTTGCTGGCTGCCTGGGAAAGGATCATGGCATGATTCAGTGCAGAGCCCACTTCCAGACCACCCTGTACTGCCCTCCTGGGGCACCTGCACCATCACCGTGAGATGCGTCTGGCCATACAATGGGGCGGGGGTGAGCCTTCCCTCCCCCCCTGCCCTTTGGGGCTGGGTCAGACTCGCAGACCAGCTAATCCAGTGTCTTCGTCCAAGAGTGGCCAGTGCCAGCTGCTCCAGAAGAAGGTGGGCGGAGGTGGGATTGTCCTCTTGCTACACGGCTGTGCAGCACCATGAGTCCTGGATCCCAGGGAATAAATACTGCCGTGGGGACGCCGCAGGACAGGCCATGGAGGAGCCATGCAGGGAACACTCACCCACAGGACAGCACTACGCACCCACCTCTCCCCCAAGGCCCACGAGCTAGGCTTGCCACCTTTCTAATTGCTGGTAACTGGACCCCCACGGCCCTGCCCCCTTCTCTGCCTCTTCCCCCCAAGATCCTGCCCCGGTCACTTGCTGGATCGTCTCAAGGAGCCTGCCTGGAGTAGGAGGTGGCCCCGGCTGAGCACGGGCTGGTGCGGGTTAATGGCCTGGCGCCTCCTCCTGCCCCGCAGTTAACTGGGCTTTTGGGTCAGGTGCCATTTAGGGTTGCAGGGTGCCTGGTTTTTGACCGGAAAGTCCGGCTGAAAAGGGGACGTGGCAAACTTAAATCACAACCGGACACAGAAGCCGAAACCCAGACAGGTGGCAACCCTACCCAAGGCAAGAATGCTTATTGGCGCCTCTTTCCCTCCCTTGTTTTTAGGGTCTGGATAAAAATCCCCTGAGAACTGAGGTAGCATGACAGGCAGTGTCTGGCACCTGGGTGGGCGGGCAGCTCTTTGGGGTACGGGCCGGGTGTCCCCTGCTGCGCTTTGAGTCATGTTGAAATGCAGCAGTGCTCAGCGGTTCCCACGTTCATCGTGAGTGCGATTAAGGCGGTGTATTACGGTAACCCCCGTTACTGTTGGGGCCCCGTGGGGCTAGGTGCTGTGCAGACAGACAGTGAGAGATGGTCCCAGCCCCAGAAGCGCAAGATCCAGAGGCAGGAACACAGGCTCTCGGGAACTTTCACAGGCGCTGCGTGAGGCCAGGCACCTCCTCCAGCGTTGGGCAGCCGCCCTGTGGGAGCTTTGTACCTCCCGGCGGTGCCTACACACAGGCAGCCTTGGGCTGCACTTAGCCCAGCTGCACTTCAAGACATGGGTCAGAGCAAGGAACCAGTGGGATGAGCCGTGGTCACCACTCCCCAGTGGCCTAGCCATGGTTCAAAGCCCTTTGCTGCCTGCCGTCATGACCACACGGGGGGGGGAGGGGAGCACTGCGGTCAGAGCTGGGGATCCTAAGGCTGAGTCAGTGCCAGGATCAGAACTCGGGGCTTCCCGAGTCCCTACCCGGTGATCCCACCGCTCCCTCCATCATCCAGCCTGCCCACGGGGGCTCCAGCATAACCTGGCTCGCTGCAGAGTGACAACACGGCACGCTCTCCAGACAGCCCCACTTCCAGGCGAGGTCCCGGAGGAACCAGGCGACGAGTCTCTTCTGGTATTAACGAGCACGTTTAACGATCACCACCTGTATGAAACATCATCCCAGGCGCCCTGCATCCCAGACCAGCAGCATCAGCCCCTAACCCACTCGGAGCTTTTCCCACAAAGCACCTCCCCTCACTCTGTGCCCCGCGGGCCTGTGGCGGAGTAGCGGGGGGGGGGGGGGGAGAAGCCCCATCTTTGCTAGCATCTGATGCCTTGACTCATCTCCATTCCTCTACCCCAGGGCTCTCAGACTCTCTCTCTTCCCTGCGCCCAGCTCCCTGGTTTCTCCTGGGGATCTCCCCACCCATCCTGTGTCTTCCCCTCCCGCACCGCCTCTTGCAGAACCACTGGGGAGCCTGTGGGGAAATCCCTGATCCCACACTCCTTCCTACCTATGGTTTTATATCAGTGCCCATCCCCACAGCATCTAGGACCTTGCCTCTTCTTAAAGGGACAGAGCACCAAAGAGTCCCCCCCTGCCTGCCCCCACCACGAGCCCTCAGTTAAAGGAGGGGAGGGGTTGGCCGTATCCTAGCTCCTTCCTCTAGCTGTGTGTCATCCCACCCCCCCCCCCATCCCTGGTGGCTGCCTTCTCTCTGAGCGCCCGCTGTCACCATAGGGACATGGGGCAGGTGGGCTCCATCCCCACCCGCATCCCCCCACGGATGACCTAGCACTTGAGGCTTCCTAGAGCTTTAGGGATGCGACGGCCCAGGGGCAGCAAATGGAAATGGGGGTGGGGGGGAGACCCTACTCAAGGGGAAGTCCGGGGCCTGGTGTGAGCCCAGCTCTAATGGCCGCTGCGACACCCCCAGAATGCACTGCGAGTACAGGGGACTTCAGCTGGGGGCGGGGCGGTGGGAGATGGGGCCCATCAGCTGGGAAGGGGCAGAGCAGCGATTCCTTAGAATAAATCTGGTAGCAGGACAAAAGGCCCATCACAAGCACCCCTGCCCGGCCCCCTCCCTATTCACCCCACAATACCTACTCACTCACATACCCTGCCCCTCCCTACTCAGCATGCACCCCCCTCCTTACTCACTCCCTGCCTCCACCATGCCCCCCTACTTATTCCCCACTCACCCCCTGCCATGCTCCCTCCCTACTCACCCCCCAATATGCCCCTGCCCCTCCCTACTCAGCACCCACCCCTGCCCCTCCCTACTCACCGCAATACTCACCCCCGCACCATGTCTCCTCTCTACTCTCTACTCACCCTCCAATCCCCACCCCCTCACTTGCCCCCCCTTACTCATCCCTTGCCCACCCCCTCCCCCACCATGTCCCTTCCCTATTAATCCCCACCCCCCCACCATATCCCCCTATTCACCCTCCAACTCCTCACATGCCCCGTCCTTACTCCCTGCCCACCCCCTACCCCACCAACCCTACCCCTCTCACATGCCTACATCCCTCACTCTCCCCTTCCCTACTCACCCCCCACCCCATTCACTCCCCACAGGCAGGGGCAGAGCTGGTCAGGTAAATAAGCCAAAAAGAGCCCCACTGAAGGCAGTGGTCCCTGCGAAGCTGCCCACGCCACAGGATCCTGCACGACTCCGCATGTCTGGCTCCTCTGAGCAGGTGCTTGAGCTAGATGAGAAGAAAGGAGGGAGGCAAGCGGGGAGAGATGAGGGGAGGAGAGCAGTAGGCCGGCTGGCCAGCAAGGTGATGCAGGTGAGATTTATGGCCTGGGAAAGCTCCCAAGAGAAGGATCCTTCCTGGCAGCCCTTTCTTGCGAGGATCCCTTCCCCACCAGGTGTGCAGACAAGAGAGCTCTCCCATCGAGCAGGAGGCCCAAGGATACCTACTGTCCCATCCTGCTGGGCCTGGGGTAGGACCTGCAGCCAGGAGCCACTGGCTCATCCCAAGAAGAAGGCAAGCCCAGCCCCTGGCCCTGGTAGGTGGCTTTCATGGGACAGTGCTCTACTGAGAAGGTGCTTTGCCAGCAACAACTGCCCACCAGAAATCAACCAATCATGGTCAGACAGGGGAGGAACTGATATTTATTTAAGAAGTCCGTGTCTGTCCTGGCCAGTGCAGGCTCCTGTGGACAGGGACTGGGTGCCCCTCTGTGCGAAGGGCGCCATCCCGATATCATTGCTATGGTCACTCGTGCACTGACCAGTGATCAGAAGCCACACACATGGCCCGTGAGCTCTGGGACTGTGAGCAGTGCAGCTTCGCTGAGAGAGGGTGAAACTCATTGTGCTGACCTGAAGTCACTGGGAGTTCTGGGTGCCAAAGGGATCCAGGGCTCAGCTCTCAGTGGTCGATGAGTTCACGGGCCACGGAGAGTGCTCATACGCTTGTAGCACTGAGCCTGCTCGTGAAGCAGGTGTTCCATCTGGTGATGGCTACGGAGGAGCACCCGAGCCACCTCTGAGAGAAGCTAGTGGCTCTCGCTGAGATGAGGCACTGAAGTGGTTTGCAGCAGGAATAAAAAAAGAAGGGAGTCTCCATAGCTCAAGGTTTAAAACTCACTCCCACCCCCTCGGGCCTGTTGTCGTTTTAGACACCCCCACCCCCTCGGGCCTGGAATCTGGACCCTGCTCTGTTCTCCCCATGACACTCCATCAGCATGTGGGGCTGCAGCAGGCCAAAGGACAATGGCCCCAGCCCAGGAGTGGCATAGGGACAATATAAGCAGCCCTATGCTGCACCCACATTGCTAGGTGTGTTTGTGGGAGGACATGCTCACAGCACGCAGGGCTACAATAATTTGGGAGCTGCAAGGCCCGTGTATTCTGGGATCCCAGACGCATGGAGTTCCCCAGGACTGGGTTCCAGCAGCTTCACTTCCATTTACCAACAGGTTCCGTTCCCTCAAGGTTGCAGAGAGAACATTGCGGCGATGTCTGCCCAAGTCCGAAGAGAAGTTGAGACGATAGCTCTGTGAAGGGGGAGCTGCCCCATTCATCTCAGGAAGGGCACCATAGATTCCAGAGCACAAGCCCTGTTACAGAACAGCACTGGGAAAGCCCACCTTTTGTGTTGCTACAACCCAAATAATAGAACTGGAAGGGACCTCGAGAGGTCATCTATTCCAGTCCCCTGCACTCAAGGCAGGACTAAATATTATCTAGATCATCCCTGACAGGTGTTTGTCCAACCTGCTCTTAAAAATCCCCAATGATGGAGATTCCACCACCTCCCTAGGCAATTTATTCCAGTGTTAACCACGCTGACAGTTAGGAAGTTTTTCCTCATGTCCAACCTAACCTGCCCTCGCTGCAATTTAAGCCCATTGCTTCTTGTCCTATCATCAGAGGTTAAGAACAATAATTTTTCTCCCTCCTCCTTGTAACAACCTTTTATGTACTTGAAAACTGTTATGTCCCCCCTCAGTCATCTCCTTTCCAGACTAAACAAACCCAATTTTTTCAATCTTCCCTCAGGGGTCATGTTTTCTAGACCTTTAATCATTTTTGTTGCTCTTCTCTGGACTTTCTCCAATTTGTCCACATCCTTCCTGAAATGTGGCGCCCAGAACTGACACAATACTCCAGCTGAGGCCTAATCAGCGGGGAGCAGAGTGGAAGAATTACTTCTCATGCCTTGCTTACAATACTCCTGCTAATACATCCCAGAAGGATGTTTGCTTTTTTTGCAACAGCGTTACACCGTTGACTCATATTTAGCTTGTGGTCCACTGTGACCCCCAGATCCCTCAAATCTCCAGCCCTTATTATTATGAGGAAACAGTCCAAATGCAAACCATGTCAAACTGCTACAGAGATTGCTTGCCTGAGTCTGTAGGCAGTCTGAAACAATAGCTGGGAGGCGCTAACTACCCCATTCCTCTCAGCGGGCTGTTAACCCAAACCAAATGAATGGAAATACAATTGGCAACATTAACTATTTCCACCAATCTTTTTAGCAGAATGGTCCAGCTAATGGGCTTATGCTGCAACCTCAATATTTCCCAGGCGCCCAGCCTCCAGCTTCCCCTTCAGACGTCTGTCAGGCAATTCTGCATTTTCAGTACAAGACTCCGCTGCACTCTGAAAGTCACAAGTGCTGGAACAGGGCCCAATTAATTATGTATCAAATTAAAAACCATCGGGTACCCTGTACTGACTGGTTTAGTCACTTGGGACCAGATTTTTAAAGGCAAAACCCCACTAGGTGTCTAAATCCCATGAAACATGCAGCCCTTTTCCCTTTAATTGTGTACACACCTCCATCTTTTAAATGACCAGCAGCCAAGCCAGGATCTCTCATCTGCCACTCCAGTATCCAGGCACTGGGCCACAGACATTAGCTCCAGCTGGCTGCAGAGCAGAGAGGATCCTGATTAGATCTCAGGACAGCACTGGAGAATTCAAAGGCAGCTTGGGATGAGGAAGTGTTCTTCTCACTGCCCCGTGTCCCTTCACTGGTGTGTGCGCATCTGGTGAAATGATGCTTATTGACAACACTCTAACCCTTCGAAGGCTAGGTATGTCCTTTCGGAAAGGCAGCGTGGCAAAGTGGATAAGCCTTTGCTCTGTTATGGAAGACCTGGGTTCTACTGATCTCTGCTGCAAGTGTCCATGTACAGTTAAATGGGTGAATGACAGGTACTTTCCCCTAAAGCACTAGTATGAGGCCTTGGTTAGTAATGAAGATTGTGAGGGGCACAGATACATTATCGGCAGAAGAGCCAGCACTCCAGCTTATGGTCTCCTGGCTTGCAGCTCAGTGTCCCTTCCCCTAAGCTACAGGGCCCCAGGCATATGCACTCCCAAACCCCCATCACATGAACTCCTGCAACAGGGGCCAAAATTACCTTGTTTATCACATTGTATGAACGTGGTGGATGAAACTTGATTCAGTTCTGTCTCCAGCTCTCTCTAGCCTATTTCCTATTAGATACCTGCAGGGCCCACAAGATGTCAGTATGCCACCCTGCTGGACTTGTCCCTACCTGCCTAGCTCAAATCCAACTCTTGACTGTCTGCCCCCCGGGGCTGTCCCCATGACTCATTTCCTGAGAAGTCTGCCATATACAGCTCGCCAGAAGCTTGGAGAATTCCTGGCAGCACTGAGATAGTAACTGTTCTTCCTCCGGTACCTTCCACTATAGCTGCACCCTCCCTAGAGTTCTCTGGTGGTAGAAGCAGCCCTGTATATTAGATTAAAAAGGGATAAGCCTGGCGTTTAGACCCAACACTTCAGGTTTGCTTGAACAGAATGCAAATAAAGCAATTTATCATACTTACACATTTCCCTACATTGCTGAAAATCAAACCACAATATCAGGCTAGTGCCTAACCACTGCACAGTGGAGCTGCTTAAACCAACATAAATTGGAGTGAACAGTCTGGTTTCTTTGGCCAAGATGAGCAAAACGCAGAGAAAAGCCACCAGCATCAGAGGGAATTTGATTAACATTTTCAGCTTTAATAAGATGAGGTGGTCATCAAATAATGTTTACATTTCATAAGCGCCTTTTATCTCCAAGGATACATTTAGAGATGCTATTGTGTGCACAAATCCTTTGCTGCTGAAATGCAGCCACGTCTAAGGTGGAACATGGCAGATGTTTACAGCTCAGGGCAAGGAGTGAATAGAATGCTGCATCCAATTGAAACTGCAGGGCAAGCTAAGGTAGGCAGAATGTAATGTAAAGCCTTGGTTGGGATGATTTAGTTGGGGTTGATCCTGCTTTGAGCGGGGGTGGGGGTGGGGGTTGAACTAGATGACCTCCTGAGGTCTCTTCCAAGCCTAATCTTCTATGATTCTATGTTGGTATCTGGCCCACAGACTGGTAAAAGCCCTTAACTCATACAAAAACGGTCACAGAACCTTTAGTGACTTCAAGTGGCTGGGACTTTGGCTTTATGTTTCATCCCAATGATGGCACCTCCAGCGGTGCAGTGCTATCTAGTACCATGCTGGGGTATTGCACAGTCAGACAGAAGAGTGCCCCCTCATAAGTCACTCGCTGCTCGCATAGGTTATACACAGACACCAGTGGACATGCAGTCCCATGGTACAGTACCAGGGCTGAACTATTCAGCCTGGATGCATTGGGACCATTACAGAAATATGTCCCCAAAGTGGTGGTGGCTGCTATGAGAAAAGATCAAAAGATTCACGGGAAGCGAAAACACAAAAGTGTCAAACACGCTTTAGATTTTTTACTCACACCTGTTGTCCTAAAAAAGCGTCTTTCATTTAAGGGTTTCCAAGCACTTAATGCCATTCTAGAGCCAGCACGGGCCCCTCACCTGCTTCCCAAGCTGTGATGAAGCAGGTTTTTTTTGTACTAGATTTATGATTCCTATGCATGCCTCAGTTTCCTTCTACACTGGGCCTAGCCACTGGGGGGCAGGGTGGTGAGAGGGATTAAATCTGCTCTCAGGGAAGAGCAAGAGGCATAGGTGGGCATGTGTCACCTCGCTGTCTGGGCCATTAATGAACAGCCTGAAAAAAAATGAGTCAAATCAACAGAGGCTCCTTTGTCAAGACAAAAATACCCCAACCCCTGAAAAATTCACACCGAGCAGCAGGGAACCCTGGCAGGCAGGACGTGTGAACTGAGCTGGAGAACAAGGAGGGAAAGATGTCACGTGATGAGAAGAGCTGGCTGTTTGTTTTTTTGGGGGGGGGGGGGAGAGGGGGGAGAATGGGACAGGACTCAGGAGCTCTCACCTGGGGGAGGGCAAAGGGACAAGAGAGGGAGCCAAAAATGAAGTCCAGCACCGCTTGGTTGGATGATCATGGCACTGGTTTGACTAGGATGGACTAGGGTTAACTTCTGCTGCTCTTTGCTATCCTAATGACTTTCAGATTCTGTAGCCAGGTGCCTAATAAATTGTTACCTTGTTTGGGAAGGCTGCCTGTGTTGCTGTGAGTATTCCCTGAGCACGTTGCGCCCTGCAGGAAGACAGTACCAAGCCTCACGCAGGACTCTGGCTGGGCTGGATTCACTGCAGTGAACCATGGAGTACTGGAGTACTGTGTCCAGTTTGGGCCCCACACTACAAGAAGGACGTGAAAAAATTGGAAAATGTCCAGCGGAGGGCAACAAAAATGATTAGGGGTCTGGAACACATGACTTATGAGGAGAGGCTGAGGGAACTGGGATTGTTTAGTCTGCGGAAGAGAAGAATGAGGGGGGATTTGATAGTTGCTTTCAATTACCTGAAAGGGGGTTCCAAAGAGGATGGGTCTAGACTGTTCTCAGTGGTCGCAGATGACAGAACAAGGAGTAACGGTCTCAAGTTGCAGTGGGGGAAGTTTAGGTTGGATATTAGGAAAAACTTTTTTACTAGGAGGGTGGTCAAGCGCTGGAATGGGTTGCCTAGGGAGGTGGTGGAATCTCCTTCCTTGGAGGTTTCAAAGCCCTGGCTGGGATGACTTTAGTTGGGGATTGGTCCTGCTTTGAGCAGGGGGTTGGCCTAGATACCTCCTGAGGTCCCTTCCAACCCTGATATTCTATGATTCTATGGAGATCAACAGGGAGGGGGATCACTGGGGCTGAAGGCGCAGTCTTGGAATCTTGTAAGCCATGTGCCTGCCCCTTAGAACTGTGAGAGTCTTTGGGGCCTGGCACATTAATGGGGTCACTCCCAATAGACTGGTTACAGGCTGGGGCATAGACCACATCCTGTGACTCCATGACACAAGCCACTAGTGCCATTCTACAAACTGGCAGGCTGAAAGAGTACCGAGGTCTCCTGACTCCTAGCCCTGGCCTGCAACTCCAAGATCATTCTTCCTCACTACATATGAGTTGGAGCATAATTCTTTATCATCGTTCTTACAAAGCTGGGCAAGGCCAACCTTATAATAGTAAGATATATTGTAGTTCTTATACAGCACTTTTCATCCCTGGATCTCAAAGTGCTGTACAAAGAGGGGTCGGTAGTATCATCCCCATTTTACAGATGGGAAACTGAGGCAAAGGAATGAAATGACTTGCCCAAGGTCACCCAGCAGACCAGTGGCAGGGAAGGGAATAGAACCCAGGTCCACTCCTGAATGATAGTGCCGTGCTCTCTCCACTAGGAAATTCCACTTTCCATGGCAATACAATAGTGTCCTGAGTGTTAGATCTGGTGCAATGCACGGCACAGGCATAGCCGCACACGGCTCGTCTATCCTGACCAGGGGAACAGGGCTAGAATCCTGCTAGGGACAACGGTGACACAGAAGTGCAGCAGTTAGCACAATTTTGTCACTAGCACAGATAAGGCCCTAGAGTCCAGTGCACGTGGCCTCCATTTTAAGAGGAGCCACAGGAGCTTTGCAAAAATCAGCAACTCAATTATCTAAACGTTTCCCGGGAGAGGTGCTGAAGTGACCTCTCAATGAATGGATTGCCCAGGCGACAGGGAGATCCCCTATTCAACATCCTGCTGGCAGTGAGGATTCACAGAGCCTTTGAAAAGGCTCCCTGAACTGTGACCCCCAGGGGTCTCCCTGAAAGGGAAATTTCTATGCATGCTGCACACACAGCTGGGAGGGAGACGGCACAGACAATGAGTGACACTGTTCCTAGAAAGCTGGGCAGGGATTGGATTTAGAATAGCCAAGCCATTCACAACTCACTCTGAATCCCAGATCAGACAGAATGCCCCCGGATCTCCATTTTGCTCAACAGTGCATTGTTTGTAGTGCAGTAATGTGATATTTAAATTCAAGGGTATTTATTAGTCCACTGCATGAGCTTTGATGTCCTGCATCTTAGGGTTGTTCCAACTTAGAAGGGAGAGGAGCCCACGTTACACTTGTCACAAAGCTAAATCAGCAGCAGGGAGTTTAAAGGAACTGAGTATCCAGCACTGCTAACGCCCCACCAACCTCTTTTGAAGCTGTTTTTTCAAATGGGCAGGGATTGAGGGAAGGAAGGACGAACCTCATTATTCCAGTAAAACAGCTTTATAAGCAAACGTCAGTCATCTATTGCTCAGCCCCTAAAACCAAGACAGCAGAGAAACCCGTGTGGCAAGTTAAGAACACAGGATTTGCCTCAGATGACCAGATGTCCTGATTTTTGGGGCTTTTTCTTATATAGGCACCTATTACCCCCCTACCTCCTGTCCCGATTTTTCACACTTGCCATCTGGTCATCCTAGACTTGCCAGACTAGATCAGAGCAATGGGCCCATCTAGTTTAGTATCCAGTCCCTGACCAGTACCAGATTCTTCAGTGGAAGGTGGAAAATACCCATGATGGTGTAACCAGCCAGTAGGGGAAGTTTCTTCCCAACTCTTTTAGGCAGTGAATTGGTTTCTATCCCAATTATGGAGATTCTCATTTAGCCTAATGAACTCTTGGTCTCAATGACTTCTTGTGGCAGAGAGTTCCATGGGCTAATTATGCTTTGTGTAAAAGGTTTTATAGCTATTTTAAATGAGGTGCCTTCAGTCTAATGGTTTTTGTTTTATGGGGTTGCAAATAGGAGTCAATTTATGGTCTCTGTACCAGCCATTACTGTGTACATCTCATGTCCTCCCTTATGTCTTCACTCTAAGCCGTCCCAGTAAATTCAATCTCGCTCCTGCATTTGAATCCCCTTCCATTATATAAGCTGTAACAGATTAGAGGTGGCAAGCTCCAAAGTATCACAAAAGTATATAAACATGGTGGTATCATCAGCATCAGAGGCCTGATCCTGGGATGGCTCCCACTGACTTCAGCAGAGTTTGGATGAGGCCCCACTTCTCTTTATCCAATCTTCCTACCTATTTTACTGCACTCCATCATTGTAGTAACTGAGCATCTTTACACTTCTATAGCACCTTCCATCACAGGATCTCAAAGCGCCAGGCACTCTGTGGATGCTATACAATAACAAAGTACATTAAGACTAAGGATATGTCTTCACTACCCGCCAGACAGCGATCGATCCAGTGGGGATCGATTTATCGTGTCTAGTCTAGACACGATAAATCAACCCCCGAGCGCTCTCCCATCGACTCCTGTACTCCAGCACCGAGAGAGGCACAGGTGGAGTCCACGGGGGAGCGGCAGCAGTCAACTCACTGCAGAGAAGACACCCCGGTAAGTCGATCTAAGTATGTCGACTTCAGGTATGTTATTCACGTAGCTGAAGTTGCATAACTTAGATCGATCCTCCCCAGTGTAGACCAGAGCTCAGGATAACAGTGAGGCAGGTATCAGCCTTATTTTCCAGAAAAAGAAACTGAGGCAGGTCAGTTAAGTGACTTGACTTAGGTCCCTGAGTTCTCTTCCTACCGTGGCAAAGTAAGGAGGAGAACCCATATATGATCCCCAGTCCTATAACTTAATCACAAGATGATCCTTCTTGGCAACCAACTGGAATTAGAAGAAGGGTGACTTGGCCAAGTTCACATAGTAGGTCAGTGAAAGAGCTGGGAACATAACTTGGAAATCCTGCCTATCCGACCCAGGCTTGCTCTGTCTAATCTATCATGGTGTGTGGTTTGATTTCACCACTTCCATTAAATGTTGATTATCTGACGCCTTGGTATATAAAATACTCATTAATACACAGAAATAAATCAGATGCATTGGAAAGGGCCCTCCCTCCCTTATTTGAACGACTTTGATGTTCCCTATCTCAACTGGGTAACAAGCTTAGACTTGTATATACTTAGCTGTAGCCAATGCATTATCTGAAAACAATTTGATACTCAATTAAAATAGGTTTCAGCAGATCCACATCTTAGAATATCACGCATGAGAATTTACTTCAACTCCCCACAGATTTGCAAAACAGTTTTGTATAAAAACCACGTTTTTTATTTCACAAAATTGGGTGGCTGTGTTGCAGGAATAAAACCGGCCCTATACAGAGGATCAGATGAAAAAGTCGCCACGTGTATTTATACAGAAACACAACAGCGTTAAGAATTCAGGTACTTTGTAGGATCATCACTAGTACAGTAAAAAATAGTCTCCATCTGGATCCTTTAAATTTGAAATTGATCACACTAAAAACAACCTGAGGTTATTCTAAACTGGACCATGGCCTGAACCAGAATTCCATGCTCACTCCAAAGACACTGGAGGGAAAGGTAACATGTGGAATGGATTTCTTTTATGAAAGGTGGGGGGAGGGGAGGCCCTAACCGTTCTTTGCTAGGCACTGTAGATTCTTAGAGCTTGACAATGGGAAAGTGTTATTCTTATACACTGGAAGTAACAAGGCCAAGTACAATTGTATGAGCATGGAGCTGATGTGCAGACAGCCCAAAAATGGTTACTTCACACATGTATGCAAATTCTCAGGGTCTGGAAAGTTCAACTATTAACATTTCGAGGCATCAAGCACTTGAGTGCTCTTCAAGGCAAATCTGTATTTGTTTTACTTGATGAAATAGCTCTGTGGGTTTCAGATCCTCTGGGCAATCTCTCCCCCCGCACTAGTGAACTAGCTGTGGTCAAGCTTTAAAACAAACAGCCCATCTTATACTCCTGATCACAGAGATTCACCCCTGAGTGATCCCTAAGAGCGTTGGTGAGGACGCTTGTCAGAAAGCTCTCTCTGGAAGGAGAGGAGGAGAGGGTCTGAACCGCACAGAGGATGTGAACCATGCAGTCACTAATGATGAGGGCAAGGAGCAGCATTTGGCAGTTCAAACTCAGTCCATATTAGTGGCATTGTGTTGGTCTTCTCCATCGCCCTTAATCATGGAGCATGCTCGGAGTCAACTGCCAAACCTGTCCCCCCACTGCCTTGCAAAGAATGGAATGATAAAGCTCAGCAAGTGGAGGGTGAAGTGTGAATAGAGGAGTGAGTGTTCTCCCACCTCCAATACCAGTCCAGAAAGAAAAAGTACCACGTTCACTGAATTCTGCCCCCCCCCGGCTGTCTGCAAGAGGTAGTTCTGGCGTTCACACCCCCAGCCATCCCAACCCAATCCCATACACTAGCACTTCATTGCTATCTACTATTTTTTTTTTTTTAAAGTTCAGTTTTAAAAGAAAAAAGTATATGCTCCAAAAAGAGAGGGACTAAAATTTGTTTTATTCCTCAGTTGGCTACTGTACCGAACTACCCAGAAGGAAGAGGATTCAACTACAAACTTCCCCTCCTTCCAATTAAACACAAAATAAAATATAAACTGGAGCAATAAAGCTCAGATAGAGTGGTTTGATTCTAACTGATTCACTCCTGGCTCTATTCACATCGGATCAATATTTTCTTTAATAAGTTAGCGAGGCAGCCTTGGGGCTCAGCTATTGCCCTTAATGATTATCTACCTGTAATGAATATGCTCAGAATTAACGAAGCTTCTGCTCCAAGGCAGTGGAAGGAGAATTCCTCCCTCACGCTCCCTTATGTGCTCAAGCCACTGGTTTGCTCTATTTGATCTTGATGCATCGCATGTTACACAGCAGATTACACCTCAGAGACTATGGATAGAAATGCAACCTACTGCATTCTAAGATACAGTTATGCCTCCAACCTAAAAGCCCCCCCGTCTCTAAAGAGAATCCAAAGGTCAAGCAGCAGAAGCAGCAAGATAAAGGAAAACCAGCGCAGAGAACTCATTCCATCGGGTAAACAGACAAATGCATGAAGGACATCCTGCCAGCAGTATGAAGGTACTGTGACTACTGCTCTCTGTGTTCAGCGTAAGAGCTCCCCAAAGGACTACAGCCAAATAATGCCAGACTATAAAGTCTGCGAGAGGGGAGGAGGTGCAGGCAGGTTGACAGGGGACCAAAAACCCCTGAAAGGAACAGAAGGAAACTGAGGAAATCCATTTTTGGTCGCCACTATCTTGGTTCTAGGGATCAGATCTAGAAGTTGCTTGTTGCTGGATGAGTTAGGGAGCTGCTGAGGCTGGCGTTGCACCTGCTGTAGGTGGAGTCACCCCATCAGCTGATGGTGGCGGCTGCTGCGATGGAGGGGGATCTGCAAATACAGTGGAGACAAGCACGTGAGCACCAGAACCAGAGGAGGTAGAAAAGTTAATCAAAAGGTTTAAATTATGCATAAGAAGTGGAGCTATTTTCTTATGAAATCCATCTCTGTATAGCAGTGATACGTGGCTTCCCAGGGAAATGGAGGAGGGTCTAGCACTGGAATTATTTCACACTAGTCTGGGCACTGCAGTGAACTGCACTGGCTCCTGGAGATGGCCATGACCCTCCAGGGCTTTTCCATCGCTACATTCTATGATTAACACTTTGCATCTGTGCTATGCTTTTCATCCTCAAAGCACAGTACACGCTCACATTCCTCCAGCGCGGTAGGGAAGTGCCATCCCTACTTTGTACAGTGGGTGACTGAGGCAGACAGGTTTAGCAGCTTGCTGAGATTATGTAGGGAGTTAATGTCAGACCTGGGTTTAGCACTTCACTGTTCCCATCTCCCAGTCCTGTGCTCAGAGCATTAGATTAAGCCTCGTCTGTTTAAAACAGATGTAACAACACACTTTACAAGCAGAGCTCCGCACATACAGATTCAAGAAGTATATCAAGTGCCACCTCAGGCAGAGATCTGAAAACGTGGCACAGTGGGGAGAGAAGCAAGAGGGTAGGTACAAAGGCTGGGTTTCAGGCACAGTGATCAGAGCACAAGGAAACAGGTGCTAATGGAATAAGACGGGGTTGTTCAGGAGAGGGAGAAAGTCAGGAATCAAGGTGAGGAAGAAGAGAATGGGGAAGTCAATTCAGTAGAGAGAGAGGACACTGTCAATGGTGGAGTTCCAGTAATATGGGAGAAGGAAAACAAAGGAAAGAAACAGCGTAAGGAGGAGAGAAGAAACAACTCCAGGCAAAAGTAGCACTAGAATGAGACACTTCTGTTTACAGCAGTTACCATTAAAGAGTCAGCATTTGATCCGTATCTTTGCTAACAGGTAACTGCAATAGTTTCAGGTACCACCGTATAGTGACTGCTCATAAAGGGTTGACATTTTAGGAGCACAGTACTGGTATTATCATACTAGGTCAGACCGGTGGTTCAGCCAGTGCCTTTTCCCGTCTGTTCAAGTGGACAGTACCCCATACTTCTAAAGAAAGTGCAAGGAGCCCCAGATCTATGGCTGCTGCAAGCCAGTGTACCGTCAATCAACCAAGCCATCTGGATTTACGGAGGATCTGGCCCATATGTCTTTAGTTTCTTTATAACTAGCTTCCTCTTATTTTAAATCTCCCCTTTTCCAAAGATGAAATTCACAGAGCTAGTTTTTGGTATGATTCTGCTGCACCTAATTATATTGTGGTCACTACTAATTAGTGTTCAGTCACAGTTATGTCTTGAACCCACTCCTGTGTGTTATTTTCGATTAAGTGGTGACTGGTTTTCATGGTGACCACAATGCCTCACAACCGTTATGAGTTAATCACGAAGGGGCAGTAACACATGCTACGGTGCTGAGGGGCGGGGGGGGGGGGGGGGGAGAGAAAGAGAGAGACTTTTAAATCTTCCAACACTCCTTTGACAGAGATTTTTGGCTGCTAAAAACATACAGATCTGATGGTTCCCACAGCACACAAAAAAAGCGTTTAAACTACAGTCACTTTTCCAGAAATAATGAGACAAGCAATGGAAAAAAACACAAGGTACATTCGGACAGAGATAATTATGAAAACCCACTTACACATGCCATTTGGCGCTGCTAGGGGAACACGAGGTCCAATTATGTTTCCTGACATTGGTGGCATGCCAGATGGGGGAGGGCCACCACTGGTTGGGTGGATGTTGGCGGGGACAGATGGCATCATCCGGCCTGGCATGGCCTGCCCAGGTATCATTGAACCTGGCCCTGGCATCTGTCCTGCAGTGACATTAAAGAGAGATTGCAATGAAATTCAGTTAAAATACACATGTGAACAGAAGAGGAAAAACATGGCCTAATTGTTCTCTGAGCAGAAAGAGAAAAATCTCGTGTGCTCAGATTCAACTCTGTGCTTCCACTCCAAATGCCATCTGCGGCCATCCCAAAGGACAAGCCTCCCACCACCGAACACCAACTCCTTTCAGGAGGAGCTGCCGTGAGATCTTAATGTTAATCTTAATGTTGCTAAAACCTTATAACACAACAGGCAACTGAAGGAGGAAATTATTCACAGTTGCCTCTAGAACAAGATGGAATCTGGGCAAAGAGGTGATTGTTAGTGACCTTCGTGAAGATGTACTACCAACTGCACAGGGAGAACAAGGCTTCAAAATAGCAAAGCCAGTAAAAAGGGCAGGAACAAGGACTAATGGATTAACTGAATAGCAGAGCTGTAGTCACGCAGCTATAAATGATACCGGAAATACCTGCACAGTGTAAAACACATTTTGATTTCAGTAGAACTCATCGACTGGATTTTAAAACCCCATTTGAAGAGAGAGGGGTCCATAATCCATTACATTTACTTCTGCAGGATTCAATGCACAAACATTTTGTATTTGCAGTACTTTAGTTAGGGAAGCAGCCACTAGCCATGGATTGTAGCTATTTACAAACCTAAGGAAGGATTATTTTAAAAGATCCCTTCCATCCCAGACACCAGATAATTATGTAAAATAAAATGTCTGATTATAGAATCTCTTAAACATAGCCCCAACCCACCTTCTTAAACAACCAAGCACATGTATAAACAGCATGAAGACCATGATGGAATTTAAAAACCTAGGAAATTCACAGGTCTGTATTTAGGACTGAAAGTCAGTAACTAGGCACAAAGATACATACGTCTGTAATGCCTGCTGAAGTCCGGTTACTGGATGAGATACTTAAATGAACTAACAGTTTTATTAGCATCTATTACTCATTTAGCATCCTTCAAACTTTATTCTTAAGAAATGTATAATGTAATATGGACTTATAAAGAAAGTCAGCACCATGGACAGCATCACTGTAGCTTTTCAGGCAACTGGACCCTTTTGCAAGTCTAACAGCCCAGAGGCCAACTCCCCATAAATTACACACATTCTCACCTACAATAGAGTTTGGGCTGTTCTGAACCTGGCCAACTGGGGGGAGCCCCTGTGCCCTGACACCGCTCCCTGGCAGGAGTGCCGGGCAGGTGGAGCTGGGCAAGCTCCTGTGCCCCGACCCTGCAGAAGTGCTGGTGGGGGGAGGGGGTGGATGGGGAGGGACTGCAGGTGGAAGGGGTAGGGAGGGGCTCCCACTTGCTCTGGCCCAGGGCCCCACAAAACTGTAATTTGCCACTGCTAATAGAGCGGCCTCAAGTCCTTCAGTCCATGATGTCTCATGTCCATCTGCTCCAAGAAAAGGGAGGAGCCTTCAAATGGGAGGTCTTCTTGGACCTTGTGGGTAAAGCCAGAGGACGGGAGTCAGGAACAGCACCTGATGGTGACTGTGGAGGTCATTGTCTGGGTTGGTGAACTGGCAGCATCAGAAGCTGCCTGTAGAGCAGTCCTGGCCACATTCTTACTCTCCTCTAAGAGGGCAGTGAACTCCTGTCTTGCATCTTGGGGCAGGAAGTCCTTAAATATAGCCAGCGAGTCCCATGGATTAAAATCGCATCTCCCCAGCAAAGCTTGCTGATTGGCGATACACAGCTGGAGGCTACCTATGGAATAAACCTTTCTTCCAAAAAGGTCCAGTTCTTTAGCATCTTTTTGTTTTTGGATAGCACTTGACTGGCCCTGCCTGTCACTTTCATTTGCTGCAGACACCATCAGAGGGAGTGTGGGTGTGAGAATATGAGAGAGAGAGAGAGAGAGAGAGAGAGAGAGTGTGTGTGTGTGTGTGTGTGTGTGTACAGGTAGTCGAATCCACTTGCTGGCATACGATACTTTTTCTCTGTCCTCTCTGAAGTGGGGACCGGAGGAGGAGTTTGCCATAGGGCCTTGTCTGGTCCCATCACTGCCTTGGATAGAGCTGCTGAGCTAGGATATCAATGACGATGTGTGATGTCTCTGAGCTCCTCTATCTCCAACCCCCAATTCGAAGTGACCCACTTCAGAAGGCCCTGATGGGCCCTGAAATCATCCTAGGGAAGTAGGCTGCTGGGACCTGCAACAGCCTCATCTCGGGAGGACGAGGAGGCGGCTTACACCAGAGAAGGGGCTCCACTGGAGGCATCTCCTGGACTTCAGTACGAGGGTCGGTGCTGGAGTCGGGATTCAGTGCCTAACGGGAAGGAGCAGTAGCCCGTGTCCTGGAGGCCACCGAGTAGGAGTGGTGGGAGGCTCCTGTATGGAGGAAACCAGCAGGGATTCCAGTAGGGCCACTGCATTGGCCAGTGACCTGTTGGTCAGGTGCCTGCCGGGAGACTGGTACTAAAGCCTGGTGGGGCGTAGGTTGGGTATTGATGGTGGGCTTTCGGTGGTACATACAGTTCCCCTTTGGATTCCGAAAAGGATTCCTCTCTCGGCAACCATGTTGGAGCAGTACCCGCTTCTGCCTCCATACTGTGCTGGGGTTCCAGGGATTGGGATGCTGGGATCAGGTGGCTTGCCCCTGGATAGTGCTGGGAAAGCACCCAACGCACCCTGTTCCCTCCAGCTTCTGGATGCCAGAGCTGGTTGAAAGAAAAGGAGTACTTATGGCACTTTAGAGACTAACAAATTTATTTGAGCATAAGCTTTCGTGAGCTACAGCTCACTTCATTGGATGCATGCAGTGGAAAATACAGTGGGGAGATTTATATACACAGAGAACACGAAACAATGGGTGTTATCATACCTGATCACTCTTGTTACAGTGTGTAAGGTGAGACAGAGACAAACACCTACAAGATCTCTATCAAGCATTCTTACAACTACAATACCCACCTGCTGAAGTGAAGAAACAGACTGAAAGAGCCAGAATAGTACCCAGAAGTTACCTACTACAGGACAGGCCCAACAAAGAAAATAACAGAATGCCACTAGCCAACACCTTCAGCCCCCAACTAAAACCTCTCCAACGCATCATCGAGGATCTACAACCTATCCTGAAGGATGACCCATCACTCTCACAGATCTTGGGAGACAGGCCAGATCTTGCTTACAGACAGCCCCCCAACCTGAAGCAAATACTCACCAGCAACCACACACCACACCACAGAACCACTAACCCAGGAACCTATCCTTGCAACAAAGCCCGTTGCCAACTCTGTCCACATATCTACTCAAGGAACACCATCATAGGGCTTAATCACATCAGCCACACTATCAGAGATAGAGCTGCTGAGCTAGGATATCAATGACGATGTGTGATGTCTCTGAGCTCCTCTATCTCCAACCCCCAATTCGAAGTGACCCACTTCAGAAGGCCCTGAAATCATCATCACCTGCACATCTCCCAGTGTGATATATGACATCATGTGCCAGCAATGCCCCTCTACCATGTACATTGGCCAAACTGGACAGTGTCTACGTAGAAGAATAAATGGACACAAATCAGACATCAAGAATTATAATATTCAAAAACCAGTTGGAGAACACTTTAATCTCTTTGGTCACTCGATTACAGACCTAAAAGTGGCAATTCTTCAACAAAAAAAACTTCAAAAACAGACTCCAACGAGAGACTGCTGAATTGGAATTAATTTGCAAACTGGATACAATTAACTTAGGCTTGAATAAAGACTGGGAGTGGATGGGTCATTACACAAAGTAAAACTATTTCCCCATGTTTATCCCCCCCGTTCCTGTCAACTGCTGGAAATGGCCCACCTTGATTATCACCACAAAAGGTTTCCTCCCCCTCCGCTCTCCTGCTGGTAATAGCTCACCTTACCTGATCACTCTTGTTGGTAACACCCATTGTTTCATGTTCTCTGTGTATAAAAATCTCCCCACTGTATTTTCCACTGCATGCATCCGATGAAGTGAGCTGTAGCTCACGAAAGCTTATGCTCAAATAAATTGGTTAGTCTCTAAGGTGCCACAAGTACTCCTTTTCTTTTTGCGGATACAGACTAACACGGCTGCTACTCTGAGAGCTGGTTGGTGACCCTTTGGGGTTGGAGGAAGCGGGAGAGAGAGAAGGCCCCTCGCTGCCTGAAAAGCCTCTGGGGTTGATGGTACTGTCAGTCCGCTGGGACCGCGGTGGCTTCCTGGTGTCAGTGGAGGCACAAGGCTTGAAGACTGGGGACTGGGACATGCCCGGCCCCTGGGGCAAAAAGTCCCTGCATGAAAGGAATTATATACGCTAATTATACACAGTATCGCTACTTGCAAAAACTACACACACTAAACTATTAACACTATGAATGAAGAAAGAGTTCAAAACCAGTTGGAAGAAGCCTTCTCAGAGCAAGAAAGGGTCGTCCCAGCATCTATCCTGGCTGGTAAGAAGGAACTGAGAGGGTGCGGGGCCAGTGGCACCCCTTATACCAGCACATAAGTGTGCAGCTCCAGAGGGTGCTCGAGCTGGCCCAACAAATACCACTAAGGGAAAAATCTCCAGCAACAGTGCATGCGGCATGTACACACCTAGCATGGAACGGATATGAGCAAGCACTCAAAGAACAATGACGACTGGGAGAGGACTAATGTCACAGGCAGATATCGCTGCCATCATAGAATATCTGCTGCGCTTGAACCCTCAAGGCTAGTGGTAACTTCCCTCAAGTCTCATTTAGCAGCTCTCTCTGCTTACAACACCTTGATCAGAAATTAAGTCTATATTTTCTCACCCTACATTTCATGTTTCCTTACGGGATTGACTAATGCCTACCCCGCTGAGAGAGAACCTCCACCTACCTGGGATCTATCTTCCCATGTTTATGGGCCTCTGAGCCCCTTACTCAGGCACTCATAGAACACCTGTCTATCAAAACAGCATTCTTAACAGTCATCCCTTCTGCTAGAAGGGCAAGTAACCTTAGTGCCTTGATGGCTGCTCCGCCTTGCATGGTATTACACAGAAAGGTGTTAGGGAGCTTCACCCTACTTTTACACGTAAGGTTGTCTCAGATCTTCACCTGTCACAGTGCATCTCCTTCCCCATTTTCATCCCCAGCCCCATGGTTACCCAGGGGAATGCTGTTTGCACTCACGGGATGTTGTTAAGAGCTGTATGTTATTCAGAAAGGTCCAAACCCTTTAGGAGTAAAGCTCTTTATGGCTTACAGGGAGAGAGATAGAGGACAACCTATTAGTAAGAAGACTTTCCCACTGGATTACGAGATGTACTGAACGTGGCTACTCCTTAGCCAGGGAGTCAGCACCTACAGGGTTAAAGACAAACACCACTTGCACCACATCTATCTTCGTAGTTTGTCTGACAGATTCCCCTGGTAGAGATCTGCAAAGCAGCAGCATGGAGTTGGGTTCATACTTTTCTCTACACGCTATTTGTTGGACTTGGCATCAAGTTTTGATGCTTGATTCGGTAAAGAAATGCTACAGTTCATTTTCACCTCAAACTCCTCTGCCACCGCTGTCCTCTCCTAGGGGCGCTACTTGCTAATCTCCTGTCAGTGGGAATGCACAGAGGCACTTGAAGAGGGGTTACATTGTTCAAGAGTTGCTCTGTGCACTCACACTATCAATCCACCTTCCTCTGACTTGGAGTCCTTTCTGTTGGAGGACTCTGCAGGGTGGGTGGTGTGGTGCATTCCCTTATCTAGCCAGAGCCAGTGATGTCAAACTAGCACGTGCTCTCCAGCACCCTCCAGCGGGCACAGCTCTTTTATACAGTTCCCACAATTCAGCACAAGATGCACTAAAGAGGTCAGAGCCCTCAAAGGGTAAATCTTTGATTAACTTCCAAAAAGCTGGAGCAAATCCAGATGTTTGCAACCATGAGTATCTCCTTATGGCTATCCCAGTGGCCACAGCATCTCAGGTGTCAAAAGTTGCCTGCAGAGCATGACTGGCTGCTGTCCTCCCCCCAGCAACCAAGCTCTTTGCATCTTCTCCTTGTTCCTCTGGTAACAAGCCCAGATGGGATTGACAAAATCCCATTAGGTGTAGCTGTATTGTGGCACAGCAGTCTGGCAGTCTGTGGAAACTCACAAGGTGAAGGAGTATCTTTCTTCCAACCACATCCAACCTACGTCCTTCCCTATCTGAGGGAGGAGATAGGGATGCTCTTTTTCCTTTAAACCTTTCCTGAACTGCAAAGATTGGCATGAAATTGGCAGATGGATGCTGAAACAAATATTGATGACTTTCTGAGGGTACACAAGGTACATTCTACTAGCTTTCTTAGTAACAGGCAGGGAGAATGCAGGGGGATAGCCAAGTGTTCTTCACTGGGTTAGTAACTCCTGGAAGGACTCTGTCTGCAATTCTGTAATGTCAAAGAGGATTAAATGAATCAGGTGCTGAAACCCATCGGTAGTTGGAGAGTGTTGGCCACTGTCTGTTAGCTCCCAAAATTGTTTTTGATCACCTGGAAGAGATACAGAGGAAGCCCCAAACTTGCCTTCAGGCAGTGAGGTACCTTCATTTTTTGTTCAAAATGGGCACGAATAGCATGCCATAGTTCATTTAATCTGAGGGAGCTTCTTGACAATCATATACTTGCCACTCTTCCTGAGAGGGTTGGGCCGATAGTATCTGCATGGACTGGAACACAGGCATTCTTGAAGACAACAGCACTGGGGGAGGTTTGGTGCCAGGACAACTTTCTACATGGTGCAGGTGCCTCCAGTACCAGGAGGGCATCAGTGTTAGTACCAGAGCAGCCGACAGTGACGTGCTGGGTCTGGCAGTATCTAAGAGTGCCTTCATGGCCTGAATGTAGGGCCACGTGAGTAACTGAAGAGGGCTCTGCAGAACGTCTTTCCGTGCCAACAGAGTCTTAGATGAAGGAAGCCAACTGGGCTTCTGGAACAGCAGAATTTGCAAAGGTGGTTCCAAGGAGAACCTGAGTTCCTCTAGAAGGTTCAGGATTGAAACTGGTGGTGAATACTGCTACACAGAGTCAAGCAGCAGAGGCACAGACAACAGATTTGACTGGAGTCCCCAAATGAGAGTGGTAACAGTCAACAGAGATGGTACATGGACGCCAGGGATGGATCTACAGAACTCAGCAACGAAGCCTCCAGCTAAGGAGAGGTGTGTGTGGAAGCTGATATCAGGAAACATGGGTCACTGGTGGAGAATGAGAATGATGCCTCTTTCTCCTTTGACTCCCGCCACCAGTTTGAATGCTTTCTCTTCTTGGGCCCTGGAGCAGGGTTCACGCAGAGATCTGGAAGCCTGCATTTCACTTACAGCATTGACTGGCATTGATTCTAATGGCACCAAAGGTGTCTCTGGTGCACACAGTGGAACCAGTATCACTGTGGTATCAGTGCAGATTGTATAGCTGGTGTCAGATTGTGGTGACAGATGAGAAGCTCAGACACTATAGGCATTGGGCTCAGGGAGGTGGACCTTCAGCCCAACATTAAAGGAGGCAAAAGTGCTTAGGTGTGTTTCAGGTCACATGACAGAAGACCTCAAAGCACAGAAGCAGACTGCAAACCTCTTGCAGGAGTATCAGGACAAGCTGGTTGGAGGCTTATTGATGCCAAATACATTTGCAGTCTGTCCTTCCTTGCCCAAGGAGTATAAGCATGGTGGATTGTTTACTGGGAAATTACATGCATTTCTCCCAGGCACATAAGGCACTGAACGTGTGCATTTGTTTCAGGAAAGACGGCTGAACAGGTCACGTATCCTGTGACTCCTTACATGGTTCAGGACCAGACATGGTCTCGGGGGAAATGGAGGCCAATGCTCACAAATAACCTAACTATTTGAAGAAAGAAGACTAACAAGCTTTGCATACAGGAGAGGTAGATCCATTAGCTTGTGGCAGTGGAACTAAAGTGTACGGGGAGTGTGCTTCCTTATATCAAGCCAATTACATCATTTTTGGGTGAGAGTGCTCCTACCACCACCCCAGTGCACCCAGCTTTCCTACACACTTTCTACAGCTCAGCACCAGAGGTGCTGAAGCCCATTAGTGGGAATGCACAGAAGTCCTTGAAGAAAAGAAGATTAAGTTAACATAATACCGTAATGACCAACTGCTCTAATAACCCTTCAACTCCATACAAGCCTGAAATTGTCCAATCATATGCCCATTTTGCTCATAACTGCAGCAAACAGATTTTAAAAAAAACATAAGGAAAAAACTAGGGTTTTTTTGGGGGGGGATATTTACACAAAAAGAGGAGAAAAACATCTAAATCTACCCATGCACACACTGAGAACAGCCTCTGGTCAGTGTCCTGTAATGTTAATCTATGACATTCCATCGGCACAAATGAAAGAGCAGCAGCAGCCGACCAGAAAAGCTGTAGGGATTTGAGAATCCTCTCTTCCCCCTTCAGCTCCTCATCAGCAAAATAGTTTCCACTCTGGTGATTGCAAACAGGTGTATATGGAAGACCATCGCAACGAATAATTGCTTCTCCAGTCAAGGATCTAAAGAGCAGACTGGAGGTGGCAGACTTCCTAAAGACACTTGCCACACGATTCACTGAAGCCTTCCAAACCCCTGAGCACACATGTGGTGCGGTCCTTCATAGATATGAACAGTGTGGGCAAGTACAGTGCACACTATTTACAGCTGCAGATATCTGGAATCAGATTCCCCTCAAACAAGTTCAGAAAGAAGTTACCTAGCTTGGCTCGTTCCCTTCCCCTTGTAGCAAGCAGACAGCAAGAGCAACAAAAAGAGTTACCCTAGTCAGATAACAGAGGATTTAAGCAGGCATACACATCTGTTTTGGTCCAGGTCGCTCTCAGAGGTGAAGAACAAGCAACAAGGGCACGATAGGCAGCGCGAGAGAAAGCTACAACCAGCCTGGGGCTGAGGTTTAAAGTCATGGTATATTAGCATCAGAAGTAAATCAAAATGTATAGGATCAGTACAGGTCCTATCTGGTGGCAGGGGGCTCCAAAACGAGACCACCACCCATTCTTTCACCATCAAGGACCTACCTGCTTTTCCAGATCCTCTCCAAACAAACACCAAAAACTGAAGAGAGCTGATTAACCCCGTAGGCAATTCCTGCTGCTAGGGGTCATTGTGTGTTAATGTTTAGCCTCTAGGAAATTTCAGCTTGTGGCTTCGAACAGGTGAATATGGCAGGAAGATGGGAAGCAATTCTCTTTTCTTCCTTTTGCAAGGCAGTCTATGTGCATCACAGCCAAATTTAACAGCATGTAAGATCACTGTTGTTCTTTCTTCTTATCACTCAGCCACTAACTGTCACATGAGAAAATGCAGATCAGCCTTTCACCAAAGCCCATTTGAAAACATGAGGGCACAAGATAAGCTGAGATCAGTTGGTCAGCACCATGAGTCAGGATTTTCCCCAGAGCTGCAGGAGATGTGAGAGCTTATCTGGCTGGTATCAAGCTATTAAAATTCTGAGGCGAGTCAGAGTAATACAGAATTTAGACAAGAAAAATCCTATTCTATTTAGCAATCTAGACAGGAGAACAGTCCATTAACCTGAACCACCCAAGGAAATTAACTTCTAACCACAATATTTCCTTCAAAGCATCCTGCAACCAAATTTACACTCCTCTATTCCATTTGGATAGGATTAGAATTCAAAATGATCTTGACAAACTAGAGCAATAGTCTGAAGTAAAGAGGATGAAATTCAATAAGGACAAATACAATGTACTACATTTAGGAAGGAACAATCAATTGCACAAATACAAAATGAGAAATGACTGCCTAGGAAGGAGTACTGCAGAAAAGAATCTGGGGGTTAGAGTGGATCACAAATTAAATATGAGTTAACAATGTAATACTCTTGCAAAAAAACTAATCAGCATTCCGGGATGCACTAGCAGGAATGTTGTAAGCCAGACATGAGAAGCAATTCATCTACTCTATTTAGCACTGATAAGGCCTCAGTTGGAGTATTCTCCAGTTCTGGGCACCACACTTCAAGAAATATGTGGACAAACTGGAGAAAATCCAGAGGAGAGCAACGAGAATGGACTAAAGGTCTAGAAAACATGACCTACGAGGAAAGATTGAAAACACTGGATTTGTTTAGTCTAGAGAAGAGAAGACTGGGGACACACACACACACACGATACCATTCTTCAAGTATGTAAAAGGTTGTTATAAAGAGCAAGTATGTAAAAGGTTGTTATAAAGAGCAAGTATGTAAAAGGTTGTTATAAAGAGCAAGTATGTAAAAGGTTGTTATAAAGAGGAAGGTGATAAATTATTCTCTTTAACCAGTGAAGACAGGCCAAGAAGTAATGAGCTTAAATTGAAGCAAGGGAGATTTAGGTTAGACATTAAGAAAAACTTCCTAACTGTAGTTAAGCACCGGAACAAATTATCATGAAAATGCAACGCACAAATGTAGATTTTTTTTGTTACATAACTGCACTCAAAAACAAAATAATGCAAAACTTTAGAGCCTACAAGTCCACTCAGTCCTACTTCTCATTCAGCCAATCGCTAAGACAAACAAGTTTGTTTATATTTACAGGAGATAATGCTGCCCACTTATTTACAATATCACCAGAAAGTGAGAACAGGTGCTTGCATGGGACTTTTGGAGCCAGCATTGAAATGTATTTACTTGCCAGATATGCTAAATATTCCTATGTCCCTTCGGCTACCATTCCAGAGGACATGCTTCCATGCTGATAACGCTCGTTAAAAAAATAATGCTTTAATTAAATTTGTGACTGAACTCCTTGGGGAGAATTGTACATCTCCAGCTCTGTTTTACCCGCATTCTGCCTATATTTCATGTTATGGAAGTCTTGGATGATGATTCAGCACATGTTGCTCATTTTAAGAGCACTTTCGCTGCAGATCTGACAAAACGCAAAGAATGTACCAATGTGAGATTTCTGAAAATAGGTACAGCACTCAACCCAAGGTTTAAGATTCTGAAGTGCCTTCCAAAACCTGAGAGGGACGAGGTGTGGAGCAGGCTTTCAGAAATCTTAAAAAAGCAACACTCTGACGCGGAAACTACAAAACCTGAACCACCAAAAAAGAAAATCAGCCTTCTGTTGGTGGCATCTGACTCAGATTATGAAAATGAACATGTGCTCGTCCGCACTGCTTTGGATTGTTATCAAGCAGAACCTGTCGTCAGCATGGACGCATGGAATGGTGGACGACGCATGAAGGGACATATGAATCTTTAGCACATCTGGCATATAAATATCTTGCAACATCAGCTGCAACAGTGCCATGCGAATGCCTGTTCTTATTTTCAGGTGTCACTGTGAACAAGAAGCAGGCAGCATTATCTCCTGCACATGTAAACAAGCTTGTTTGTCTAAGCGACCAGCTGAACAAGAAGTAGGACTGAGTGGCTCTAAAGTTTTACACTGTTTTATTTTTGAATACAGTTATTTTTTGTACATAAATCTATGATTGTAAGTTGAACTGTCATGATAAAGACATTGCACTAGAGTACTTGTATTAGGTGAATTGAAAATACAATTTATTTTGTTTTTTACAGTGCAAATATTTGTACTAAAAATATAAAGTGAGAACTGTACACTTTGTATTCTGTGGTGTAGGTGAAATCAATATATTTGAAAAAGTAGAAAACATCCAAAAATATGTAAACAAATGGTATTCTATTATTAACAGTGCAATGAATCGCACAATTCATTTTTCAAATCACGCGATTGTGATTAATTTTTTTAATCGCTTGACAGCCCTAATTTATTCACATCACATAAACAACACAACAGTCTGGGTTGATTTTTTTTTCTCTGGAGGGCCCCGAACAGCAGGGGTTTGGAAGGTCAGGAGTGAAGTACTTTGGCAGATCTGTGTGGAAACATGCTCACACTACGTCTGGCTCAAGCCAGTGCTTGGTTATTTTTATGACCACTAAAACCTATCAAAAAAATGTATCAAAGAGCTGGGTAACCACCACATCCAGGATTACATAGCCACTTTCTGATACAAGACCACACCTAAAAGGGGATAAAGGAGGACTTTCAGTAGCATAGCTGGGGGGGAGCAGGGCAGCAGCGGCGCCTTGTCAATGTCTTGGCACCTTTTAAATTTTCCCCTGTTGACGGAACGGAGGGAGCGATCCAAAAAAAAGGCGGCACCCGCTGCAGTGCTTTTACTCACCCAGCGGCGCTCCGGGTCTTCGGTGGCACCTCGGTGGCAGGACCGTCAGTGCCTCCGAAGACACCCAGAGTGAGTGAGGGCCGGCTGCTGGAGTGCCACTGGGTGAGTAAAAGCGTCGCAGTGGGTGGTGCCTTTTTTTTGGATCGCTCCTCCTGTTCCCTCCACCTGGCTACGCGGCTGAGGACTTCACCAGAGAAGTGGAGAATAAGGCCACTAAGGCTGGTGGAGCGAAGATAGGAACCAGCCTTGTGCTAAAGTAAGAAGTGCAGAGACAGAGAATGGGGGTAAACTGTGGAGGGCTTTGTAAGTATGGGCAAGCAGCTTATGTTTGATGGAAGAAAGAAGGGGACCAAGTGGAGGGATTGAAATAGGAAGTGAAAGCGATGAACAAGGAAGATTATTTTAACCGCAACATTTTGAATGGAGTTGAGGGGGGTGAGATTGCAGGCAGTGAGGCAAGCATGAAGGAGATTACATTATCCAAGGCACAAGCTGATCAGGGCTTGCATAAGAGTTTTGACAGAAAGGAACATTAGGATCTTGGACATACTATGCAAGAAGAAACAGCAAAATTCAGACACTGCCTGAGCGCCAAAAGAGAGAGCCTAGTAAAGATGAAGCCAAGATGGACTTGTGTATTGCATGGAAAAAGATGGGGATGGAAAGGAGAAAGATGACCAGTTGGGGACCACCATCTGACGTAGAACAGACCCCACCCACCAAGGATATGGTCCTGTAAGGGGCACCTGGGCTCTTCCATCTTCTCCTGTCAGATTTTCTCAAGTATTATCTTTCCCCCCACTTGAAGCATGAGAATCTCCAAGCATAGGCTGGCTCTCCTCTTCCTTCCCTGCCCTTGCTTTGCATAACAAGGCTTCTCTGTCCACATTATAGAATAACCAACATTACTTAAAACCATTGAGAATAATTCATGCTACAGACGGCCATTCTAGGTAATGTACAGTAAAGCATAATACATTTATAAAAACAGTATGTAAACTGTTTCAAATGAAGTTCTTCGCTTTAGTGTAGACAGGGGCTTCTTGGATGGATGGAAAAATCAGAGCCCTTCAGAGATGCAGTAAGGTTTGGGTTTTATTGTTATATTAACAGCTAGTTAAGCCACTATTAAAGAGAATATAACTCAAAATTTTATATAGGGAAGCAAAGGCTTATTTTGTATCATGAGTTTATTTCCTGAGTCCTACTCTACACTGCTGACGAGAAGACAACTGTGTATCTCGCTGTTAATGCTACAATTAGTTCAAGTGAATTTTGTCCTTGCAAATTTAGAATGTTATGTTGTATTGCAGTTTTCCTTAAAGCATCCATATGATGGGGCTTTAACACTGCCTGGAGAAGCTCTGTGTATGTGTGTTTAAGGGCAAGGCTAGCTTTTTATTTCTTACCTTATTGCAGCAGAATGCATGCAATTTTATTTTACAGGCAGCTAATGATGCTTGCAAGAGATGATCTTATCACATCTCCATTCTATCTCACACTAAGAGTTCATTCAACAAACAGTACCTAGCCAAACCTGGATTAAGCAATTGGGCTTCACAATTGTCAGCATGGCAAAATGAAATGTTATTTCTACAGAGATAATATTCCTTTTCACTTAATGAGAAAGATACAACTTCAAAAAGACAGGCTAAAACAGAAAATGTCAAAATGTGACCTACATAAAGGAGAGAGCTTAAAAACAGTAGACGCTTGAGATGATAAAACTGAAAGTCACTAAAATGAGATTCAGCTTGCTGAAAAATCCTTACTTGTTTATAGATTTTAGATATGTTTAGTACATAATGAAATGTTACTCTCACTAGTACTGCATGACACATGTATTCATGTTACATTGAAACTTATACATTAAGCCATCCTTAATGGACTACCCAAGGTCTTTATTAGATGTCCCACCTCCATTAAAGCAGTCATTTAAGGGGCTACGGCAGGGATCTCAACCTTTGGCATGTGGTCTGCCAGGGTAAGCCCCTTAGTGGGCGGGGCCAGTTTGTTTACCTGCCACGTCGGCAGGTTCGGCCAATCACTCCAGGCCAATGGGGGCTGTGGGAAGCGGCGCGGGCTGAGGGATGTGCTGGCCGCCGCCCCCATTGGCCTGGAGCAGCAAACCGTGGCCAGTGGAAGCTGTGATCAGCCAAACCTGTGGACGCAGCAGGTAAACAAACTGGCCTGGCCCACCAGGAGCTTAGCCTGGTGGGCCAAAAGTTGCCAATCCCTGGGCTATGGCGTTCGATCCTAAAACAGGCTTCACTGTTTTTATTTTAAGGTGGGGGGGGGAGAGAAGAGAAGAAGAAAGTTGTGTAGTCTTCTAAACATTCACTTGCAAATTCCTTCCCACTAGCACACCCCTTAAACAAATGGTTAACTGCTAATGCAATCAGTGCTAAGGGAGGGAGAATCCAACCCCTGGGACCACAAGTTCTGAAAGGGGATGAAACAACAGTGACTCTCCACTTAGAAGTTTCTCTAGTGCTCTTTTGCTGAGCAGAAGATTATGATTCTGCATGAAATCATGCTCTCACCTGAGCAAATAAATCACTTTTGAGATGCTCATGACATTTCTGTTAGACTGGTGAGAGCAGGAAAATTCTGTCAGGGTGCTGCAGGACAAATTTTGTGGTGTCACTAGACATGCCTCCTCCCCATCATGAATGATTTTCAGAAGCGGAGTCAGAAGCTCATATTGCTAACCAATCTTCAAGACACGTCCTTACTTTAGCGTGTCCTCCCCAACACACTGCAGCAGACAGAATTCTAGAGCCAAGAACTGTGAATAATTAACCACAATAACTGATTTAGCATCAAATCTCCAGGGAGGCAGTTTCCGCTTCACTTGCATACTGTATTTCTGTCACTTCCCTCTTGCACAATTCATTCACTGTAGAATATAGGCACCAACTTGCTGATTATACAAGCACCAACTTGAATACCGAAGTGCACTGTGGTGGGGCTTTCCTGGTTCTGTCAGACTGGACCCCTAGCAGCGGGAGGCTCACCATTGTTTTTCCTGTAACATTTCACATCCATGGTAAGATTCTTTTGCGAGAAGTGACAAGCTGCTTACCCATCTACATGAATGAGGACAATCACTACCCAGGGCTGTACTGGCTACCTTAAAATATTTACGCATCTTAAATAATATATATGTGTACGGGGTTAGGAAGTGCTTAAACTCAGGGGAGAGGCTTTGATGATATCCAAAGGCCAGGACAAGTGAAGCAGTTAAATCATCATATAACAGCCTCAATGGAATTGTTGCCCCTTGGCTGACTCCGTTATTTGCTATTCTACATAACGCTTTTTGCATGGTCAGGCTTTCACAGATGAGATGGCGCAGCTACCATCCTGTTAGTGGAAAGAACCCAAGCATTCTACTTGCAAGGGTTTCAATGGTTATTTACAGTGCAATAGAGATGCATATGCACAAAAATTTCCCTTTCCTACTGTGGTGTTAACAGTCTTTGTTCACGTCGCACTCCCCCTTAGTACCTAGCTGGGTTCGGGGAAGCTAATAGTCGAACCAGTGGACTACATTCGGTGCTGAATCATGGTCACGTGCCACTTGAGGCACATTGTACATATGCTAAGACCACCAGGCAGTATTAAAGCCACAGTAAAGGAACTTTAAAGCCAGGCTTTAAGTAGAATTAATGCTGGTCATTCTGTCAAAACAGGAATCATACCAAGCAATCAAGAATACACAGAATATAGTCCCCTGCCAGGCTTCACATGACTATAAAGAGTTATAGTTTTAACACAAATTAACAAGTCCATAATTACACAATTATCTATCAGGTTGTAACTGGGAGAATTCTGCAAAGCATTTCCCACCAATATCAGTTTACACTCCTTCTGTGACCCTAGACAATGAATTTAGTGGCAGGAGCATTCAACAGAACACAGTAACTTAAGTGAACACTGGGGAATATTAGCAAGAAGAAAATTATGAATCCAAAAGTCTGAATATTTGCAGAGGAAAAGTGACTCTGAGTTACAATAAGCCAGTCCGGAAAATGAAACATATGGTATGACTAATGTGGACACAGTTAAAAACAGCTCAAATTCTGAATTTTGGACACTCACTATGAAATGCTTGCAAACATGCTACAGACAACAACAAAATTATTCATGGAATAATTTCAACCTCCACATCACAGAAAACTGGTTCTGGATGATGTGTGAACATACAAGGCAAAATTTTAATAACTGATCATACAATTATTCACCTCGATGTTGCGGCATATTTTTAGGGAATTTAAAGTGAAAACCAGGGAGACCCTTTTATCCACAGCAGGGGGATTTGCATTTTCACTGTGGGGAACTCATCAAAACAGTCTGTGAATGGGCAGGAAGGTGATCTGTGACAATTGCACAGACCAGTTCCTCTCCCACTGGAAAATATTTTCCTTTGGACTTAGCTTGCTGGCACTCTTTTACTAATGGATCTCACTGGTGGCTGTCAGACGGCTCAAACATAGCGGGTAGAAAACATGTTCACTAGTTTGAGATCATAATGGAAAAGAGAGAGTTCCTGACATCTTCTGAGAAGCTAGAGCCAGTGGAGGAGAATCTGGAATGATTCTTAGACTTTTGTTGTGCTTTTCTTTTGCCTTTTGGAGGGAACATACTTGTTTCCATCAGCAGATTGTTCCCTCTTCCTAGATGGTGTCTCCCTTTTGGGATTTAGGGCTGGATTTTCACTAACAGCTAGGTGCCTAGCTCCCATTCATCTCAATGCAAGTTAGATACTTATCTGCATCTTCAGATATGTAGATACCTTTGAAAATCTGACCCTTAGCCCACAAGCAGGGCTTTGAGCCCCTCTGCCCCTTGTCTGTCCAATATGTGATTAGAGAAGAAACAAAGGGGATCACCCCTGAGAGAACCCAGATCCTGCTTTTGGAGAGAAAGGAGAGTCAGAAAAAAATATCAATCTTCTCAATCAAAGGACTCCAAGATCCCCTTGAAAAAGTAAGGAGGAGGATCAGAGCGCTTTTCCCCTTTAAGGAAGATTGGGCTGGGACTTCAAAAGGATTTTTGGACTTCCTGTCAAAGAATTCCCCAATTAATGAAGACTGACCTACCTACCAGTTCTCAAGCACTTGTGACAGTGTCTCCAAGTCTCTGAAGGGGGGGAAAGGGGAAGAAATGCCAAATTCCAACAAGCCATCCATATTCTAAGCCTTTTACTGCCTAGCAACAGAAGGATCTGCAGGCTGCGCCACTGGAACATTTGCAGCAGAGCTCCTCTTCTGAAGCTTCTTAGAGGTTCTCCTTAAAAATAGAGCACCACTTGGCCGTTTGTCTGCTTCAACAAACAGAGGGGAGAAACCTGGCAGGTGATCCCATTTCAGGAACGAAGCCTAGGAAAAAACTGTTCCCTAGAAAGAAGATGGGGAGGATTGATGGGAGAAGAATACTGCTCACTGCTGCACCAACATTTGTTTGCAAGAGACGGAATGATGATAGAGGTGGAAGAGCTGACCTACCTTGCTCTGCTTGCATGGCTAAGAGAGGCTTCATGGCCAAATATGTAGAGCCCTGAAAATCTGTGTCTATCTGCTTTATATTTGTGGACCATAGTTTCAGATAGCTGGCTCCGGTATTCGCAGGAAAAGAGTTGCAGATGAACTGTCTCAGACTGGGGGGAGAGGTCAGGATCTAGAACCTGCCATTCCTTGGATATTTTGATTTAAGGATTGTTGAAAGCGGAGCTCCTGAAGGAGGATGGAACACTACCTTTTCCTCTCCAAGCCTCTGGAAAAGAACCCATTTATGTGATAGGAAGCCCCTGTAAATGCATGTAAAAGAAAGATACAGGTTAAGTGCCAGCAGCGTGCCCAGTCCTTCGCTGACATAAACAGACATACCTCCTGCCCCATGCAGATTTCCATCCAGTACAGACACGCAGTACACCATGCTGATGGTAGAATCTGGTAGAAGTGTTTGTTGAGGCTTTATGGAAAAAGGTTTGAGACATTTAGTGGATGAGGATAGAGGAAATAGGAAATAGGAAAAAGGAAGAGGAGAGTTAAGCACCCTCTCAATCAATGTAACATTCTTTTTCTAACTGTTCTCCAGTGCAGAAGGAGAAACCAGGCTACTAAGTGGTGCATTGTGGTTACTGCTTTTTCAAGTTACGAAAGGGGACTAATGAAACTCTGAAATGGAAAAGCTTTAGTTTATGTCCCCTTTTCAGCCCCATGTCAATGCAACCTACCAGATGAGCCTGGATCAAAAACTGCAGCGGGTTCCTTTCCCCAGCTTGATCCAGACAGAATCCGGATCCATTATGCAATCAGCCACAATGACAAATGCTGTAATTAGGCTTTGGGAAATGTAAAGAGTCCTAGGAGCGGCAATATGCAGCCAAAAGGAACTGAGGTCTTGTGGGTAATTCTGCTATATAAGAGACTTAAAGCATTAGCCTGGGAGCTCCACCGAGGCAGGATAGTGAGAAAAGGATCCCCACTCTAGCCTCAGGGGCTACCATCCTCCTTTCTGACCGAATTCAGCATCTGAGGCGGTTGTAAGCCAGGGTTATTTTTTCCTTCTCTTAATAAATGTTTTACAGACTTCAATCATCTGGCTTGGAATCATCTCTTTATCACCCCACCCCAGTCACTTGAGGGTCACTCCAAGTATCATTTTGGTCATGGTCTAATGGATTGTAAGTTACTACTTTTTAATCTTTACTAAGAGAAAGAGGGCAGCCAAAAGTGAAGTCTGTTTAATAATGCATGTAGGGAAACAGACTGAAGTCCACACAGTTAAAGCATACAAACTTCTCAGGCAATCATATAGCCAACTAAGGAATTCCAAATGGATAGCTGCACTAGTATTTTTCCCATTCAGGCCCACTGCTTTTCTTCCATGTATAGATGTATTTTGATAGCGCAACTTCTGATGTTTCTGTCACTGTTAAACTGTTCCGTGACTCTTCCACCAATGCAAACAATAAGTCACAGTCCACCCAATGGACTCTCCAATGGAGTCTTTGTAGAATGAAGATTAGACTGCTGTACTTGTCACTGATTCAAAGACTCCTTTGGATAGATCACTGTGGTGGAGGCCAAGCAGCATTACTAGACAGCCCTACACAAGCAACAGGCAAGGAAGTGGTTTGCTCTTTTTAAAAAGTCATTTTAAAGGGGTGTGTTGGGTGAAAGGGCTGGACTTTCAGTCCTGGAGACCAAAATTCTTTTTCTACAACCCTGGCAGCAACAACACATGCTTCACCAAACTGCTCTCCTGTCAGTGCATCCTCAGCCCAGACCAGGAGGGACTGCCGCTAAGTATCAGGTGAAAACCATTTCCAGAGACAGTACAATCTTCAGCACCTTTGCTAAGATTGTTTACCTGGGTGCTAATCAGCATCTACTGTGGTGAAGTAGACATCTAGCCAATAATTATTTTAAAATCATTAACTTATTTCAGAGAGGCCACCAAAACAGCAATTATTTGGTAACAAATTTTGTTACTGATTGGGTTGAAATATGAATTGGTGACCCAGAGACAAAATATTCTGTATCTCACTACTGTCACAGGAGTGTCCAAGGAGGGAAATATATACATGAGAGGGGAAGGAGATGCAGGTGAAAACACATACATCACCCAGTTCCTCTTCCCAGTATGGGCTGTCTCAATCTACAGCTAAATGGTACATCAAAAAAGGCCAGGATATCAATTTATAATGTAAGGAAAGGTGAAACAACCCCAAGCGATGTCAAAATGAGCTCAAAGTTTTTACCTTCTTCATACCCAGGAAGCAGAAACTATTTTTAACTGGACCAAGAATCCTCCTATCATAAAAGTGTTACCTGGATCCATCCCAGAGACATGTGTTGTTAGATTGAGCACAGAATTGGATGTCAAGAATGCCCCATTTTTAATAATGGTTCTGCTATTGACTTGCTGCATGGGTTTTAGGTAAGTAATTTCTGTGTCTTGAGTTTCCTCAGCTATAAAATAGGGATATATGTATCTACATCACAAGGGTGTTGGGATGACTAGGTATTTGAACTTCATTTGGAAAAAGTAAAGCCCTTTTTAAGTGTTTAATTATGACTATGATCTACCTATGCTATGATAAAATGTAAGGTATTTTGAAGCTTCATATGCAACAGGGGACAGAAGATCTTTTCCTGGAATGATTCCTTGATCCCCAGAAAGTTCACTGTTGATCAGCTGATAACCCTCCTTTCTCTAATGAGAAATATCTATGAAGCTCATGAAGAAGCCATCATTTTCAATTACTCTAGTAAAGTCTAATACACCCATTTGCTTACAGTGATCCAAGATAAGGTCATGCCTCTTGGGAAAAATATTTTTAACTTCTACCAATCCCCAAACGGAAGGGCTCCCAGATCTGGGTTGATTTCTGTCTTATTTCACAAACAGACTGTGTCCCACCCACTCTTTTAGGATTGATGGTATTTAATGGAGGGATCTGTGCACTCTAAAATAGGGCCAAGAAGATCTAAGGGATATACAGGCTGGAGATTCCCAATTAAGGCAAATAATCTAACATGCAGTGGCTGTCTCTCTCAGACACCACATTAATGAACAAATCCCAAGGCTTTATATAAAAGTTTAGGCATCCTTTATGAGTACCACCATAATTAAATTTAGATGGGAAGTCCCTTGCCTCAGGCATAGAAAGAGGGTCCCTCCAGGCTGAAACTCAGCTACTCATCCTGATGGCAGCACATTTGAGACACAACTGAGCTATATCATTCAAGATATTAGATTAGTTTATCTAAATGTCTGCTAGCTGTTTTATACCAAGCTCCTGAAGAGTACTAGAAAAATCTTATTTATTTGGATTTTAGCCCTCCATTTAGTGGCTGCATTGGAAAAGGCAGGCGGAGCAAACAGAGGGTATGTATACACTGCTATTAAAACCCTGTGGCGGGCCTGTGCCAGCTGACTTGTGCTCACAGGGCTCAGGCTAACAGGGTGTTTAATTTCAGGGTAGACATTTGGGTTTGGGCTGGAGAACAGGCTCTATAACCCTGCCAGGTGAGAGGTCCCAGAGCTCGGGCTGCAGCCTGAGCCAGAAAATCTGCACTGCAATTAAATAGCCCCTCAGCTCAAGCCAGCTGGCCTGGGCAGCAACAGGCATCTAATTGCAGTGTAGGCTTAGTTCCAGAGAGGCTTAGTTCCAAAACAATGAGCATAAAGTCCCTTCCAGGGTACACTCTGTTTTCCTGTTCAGTGAAGTGCCGCTCATCTCAAAGGATTCTAAAGCACTTTATAAACTACTTGCAGATAGCACTCCACCCATCACAGAAATGCAATAATCTCATGGGCGGAAAGTAACACAGGAGTAAACCTAATTAGACTGCAAACTCCTCTGGACAGGGGCTGTATTTTCCTGTGTGCACAATGCCTAACACAAAGCACCGTCATCCTGACTACACTACCAGTACTAACAATGGAGTGAAGAATACTGTATCAACTGAAAACCACAAAGGGAGTTTGGGGAGGAAGGGAGGCAGAGTGCTATTACCCAACCTGGAATTTTTCCGGGACAGCAGGGTTAACAACCTTCCTCTTAGGGCATGGTTATACTTGCAGATGTGGAGCTCTGTGAGTTAAACCCGCCGTCGTAGAGTGCAGAAGGGAAAGCGCTGCAGTCTGTCCACACTGACAGCACACTGGTGTGGCCACATTTGCCACTTGCAGTGGCACTGGGAGCGGTGCATTATGGGCAGCTGTCCCACAGAGCACCTCTTCCCATTTTAGCGCTGTGGCTTGTGGGAAGGGGGTGGGCGCTGTGGGGCATTCTGGGTCCTGTCCCAATACCCCATGATGCATTGGTTCGCATCCCAGCATTCCCTTTGCTTCTGTCCACATTTGGCGCCATCTTTCAACATTTTTTGTACTGTGCGCTCTGTCTTCCCTTTCGGTCTGTGGGAATGGAGCCCGAACTGCTGAGAAGTATGCTGAGGAGTCTCGCCAGCATGTCACGTTTGGCAGTCAAGTTATCCTTATGATCCAAAGTGACAGCGAGGGCTCCGACGATATCGACTCGAGTAATGCATATGACACGAGTTTGCTTGTGGCATTCATGGACGTGCTCACCATCATGGAATGCCGCTTTTGGGCCCGGGAAACAAGCACTGAGTGGTGGGATCACATTGTCATGCAAGTCTGGGATGATGAGCAGTGGCTGCAGAACTTTCAGATGAGAAAAGCCACTTTCATGGGACTGTGTGAGGAGCTCGTCCCCACCCTGCAGCGCAAGGACATGAGATTGAGAGCTGCCCTGCCAGTGGAGAAGCGCGTGGCGATTGCAATCTGGAAGCTGGCAACTCCAGAGAGCTACCGATTGGTTGCTAACCAATTTGGAGTGGAGAAGTCGACTGTTGGAATCGTGTTGATGCAAATCTGCAGGGCCATTAATCGCATCCTGCTCAGAAAAAACATGACTCTGGGTAATGTGCATGACATTGTGGCTGGCTTTGCACAAATGGGTTTCCCTAACTGCAGAGGGGCAACAGATGGCACATATATTCCAATGCTGGCACCAGCCCACCTAGCCTCCGAGTATGTTAATCAGAAGGGGTGTTTCTTGATGGTTCTCCAGGCGCTTGTAGATCACCATGGGCATTTCACTGACATTAACGCAGGCTGGCCTGAAAAGGTGCATGACACAAGCATCTTTCGGAACACTGGCCTGTTCAGGAAGCTGCAAGCCAGGACTTTTTTCCCAGACCAGAAGATCACTGTAGGGGAAGTCGAAATGCCCACTGTGATCCTTGGAGACCCCGCTTACCCTTTAATGCCGTGGCTCATGAAACCCTACACAGGGAGCCTTGACAGCAGCAAGAAGCAGTTCAACAACAGGCTGAGCCAGTGCAGAATGACTGTGGAGTGTGCTTTTGGCCGCTGGAGCTCTCTGTATGGGAAGCTGGACCTGGCCGATGACAGCATCCCCACAGTTATATCCACATGCTGTATCTTCCATAACATTTGTGAAAGGAAGGGTGAAAGATTCACTCAGGCATGGAACTCGGAAGTTCAACACCTGGAGGGTGAATCTGAACAGCCAGAGAGCAGGTCTATTAGAGGGACCCAGAGTGGGGCTGCAAGGATTAGGGATGCCTTGAGGGAGCAATTTGAGGCTGAAAGCCACCAGTAATGTCTGGTGCCCTGCACAGGAGTGAATTGCAGTGGTTCCAATGTCAGCAGGAATCTGTGTTTGCTACGCTGACTTGTAGTGCCTGTTTCTTTCCTGGGCTAAGGTATCTTTTACTTTATGCAATAATAAAGAATTTTTTCAAAGCCAATAAAATCCATTTACTGAAAATTCATTTATTGAAAAGAAACACAACTGCTTGGGAAACAGAAAGGGCAAGCGGGTGGGGTGGGGAACGGTACAATCACAGATTTGCATATGTCCTGTTGTCATACTCAGCCTTCCTGTCTGGAGTGCTGTGCATGAGTGCTGCACTTCAGGATGGCTATACTGCATGGTGATGGGGGATAAGTGCAGAGGGTAAGGGTCATAGTCTTCAGGTATGGGTGGTGAAGCTACAGGTGTTGGAGGCAGCTGGTGGTGGTAACAACCTGGATGTTGGGGAAAGTGGGTTGGAGGTGACATGGGGGCACAAGGGAAAGAGTTTTGGGACAAGGGGGGGAGAGGGGTGGGCATGGTAGCGTTCCGCCTGCATGGCTACGAGCGCCGGGATCGAATACGCTTGGTGCTCCATTATGCTTATCAGCCGATCCGCGCTTTGCTGCCAGAGCACTGCGCTTTTGTGCTGGTGCTCCTCATTCTGCTGGCGGATCCTCCTTTCACTGTCCTGCCACTCCTTCACCTTTAGATTTTTATTACTTGAATACTGCATTACTTCATGCAACATGTGTTCCTTGCTTCTATGGGGTTTCTGATTCTTTGGAGTCTTTCAGCCGGTGATAACATGGACGGCTGAGGTCTCAAGGTTGCATCTGTAAAGGCAAAATGCAACACTCAACAGAGACAGCATTGTTCACACCAGTCAGAGCAACGATTCCCCCATACTTAAGGGCAAGCACCGTCTACACAATAGCATAATTTGCCCGTCCCAAACCGAGCGCACATAACCCACAGGAGCCCCAAAATGATGAGTAAGCACAGGGTCAAGCGTGACTGATTGTTTCATGGCTATACTGTCCTCTGGGTTTGTGCGCCTTGGGGAGAGCCAACAGTGGCAGGGGGCCCCTATACGGAACACTGTCCCCACATTTTCCACAGGAGTTCATCCTGGAAGATATCTCGCTGCTGATGGTGACCTGGGAAGCAAGGGAGGGTCTTCTATTGCAATGCGGATTCCACCCTGGCCCATATGCAGCTTGCCTGTGGGCAGCAATGGTCCCCCCGCCCCCCACGGCACAGTGGCGTGGACAAGTTAGCCTTACTGGGACAAGGAACACAGTGGCTCTCCCGAGAAACCTGCACAAGTGCATTGCCCAAGTTCTGGATGAGACCTCTGAAGAGGTCACTGAGGCCGATTACCGCGATGTGAGAGAGCAAATCAATGCCCTGTTCCACATCAAGGCATGCATACAGCCCTAACCCTCCTCGCCCCAAGAGCCCGCACTGAATAACTTCCTTCCCAAAATAAAAGCTGCTTACCGGAAACCACCTCTGGTGTTTGTCCTTCCCCAAGCACTGGCCGCCGCAACTGGCTACCTTTCCCCTGGCTTGAGAACAGCTCCTGGCTGCATGCATCTAGGGATTCCGTGGTGTCTTCCTCCGCCTCAGCACCCTCGCTTCCGCTTTGCTGCTCTTCCTCCTCCTGCCTGTTGACCTGAAGTGTCCATGGTGGTACTCGGAGTGGAGGTGGGGTCGCCCCCAAGTATCGAGTCCAGCTCTTTGTAGAAACAGCAGGTCATAGGGGCAGCACTGGAATGGCTGTTTGTCTCATGGGCTTTGTGGTAGGCACTCTGCAACTCCTTCACTTTAACCCTGCACTACAGTGTATCCCAGTCATGGCTCCTTTCCATCATGTCCCTTGATATTTGCCCGAAGGTATAGTAACTCCTACTGCTGAAGCGCAGCTTCCTCCCCCCAAACACTGATGAGGTCCAGCACCTTCCCATTGCTCCATACTGGGGACTGCCTGGAGGCACGGTCACCTGGAAAGATTCGCTGAGAGCATTCCAAGCCTGGCTGAGCAAACAGGAAGGGGATTTTCAAAACTCCCAGAGAATTTAAAGGGCGGGTCTGATGGTTGGTCACCTGAGGGCAGGGCAGCAGAGTTCAAAGTGATGACCAGAGTGGCTAGCACAGGCATTGTGGGACACTTCTGGAGGCCGATCAGAGCAGACTATAGGACCAGCGTGTCCACACTGGTGCTGCGCCACTCCAGCAGGGGTGCAGCAAACGTTACTCCACTTACCGAGGTGGAGTACCAGCAGCACTGTAGCCACGGAGTCAGAACCCTCTACATGCCTTGCCAGTGTGGACGGGTAGTGAGCTAGTGCGCCCGGGGCTCCTTTATTGTGCTGTAACTCAAGTGTAGCCAAGCCCTTAAATAATAAATTGGACGCTTAATGAGCAGAGATATTTGGGCAGTCAGTTTTAAACCTGGTCTGAAAGGGGTCATTATCAGATGGATGAATGCCAGCTGCTAATATATATTTAAGAGAAACTAAGAATCAGAGAAGGGAAGTGCTAGTGGCTCGTACTATCATGAGGTTCACCACAAATACTTACGTGCTATGATTATGGGTGTCGATGTAGATATCGGGACAGATATATTTATGGATTAGTTATGCTAGGTCTCAGATGGACATCTGTCAGATGTGTCTATATGCTGTGTTTGTTGAGTTAACTTTGTCACTGAGGGATCTTCCAATACAGACCCAAGGTGCCAGGATGTGGCGAGGGGAAGAGAAATCAAGAAACAAGCTGTCTTCTATGCCTGTTCCACTCAGGTCAACTTGTGAGTCACTGACTCAGAGGACTCACGGGTGCGGGGGGGGTGAGGGGGGAAGCGCAACTTGTTGGGTTTGCTTAAGACTGCCCCCAAGGATCATAAAGTTCTAGTTCTGATGCACTCTTGAAACCAGAGATTTATCCCATTTTCCCTTAACGAGGTAAAAAAAATTATCCAACGTTATATCTCTCAGTTTGTAGCTGGAGAGTTTTTGCTACTTAAAATGATGGAGACTCTCCTAGTCTTTCTAGGAGGACATCGTAGCAAACTCCTGGACTTCCACCTGAGATTTTGAAGGCGTTTAAAGCAATCCCCTTTCTACAAGGACACTACAGGGAGAAGGTGAAAGAGGGAGAGAAGTCAATTTTACCCATGAATTCTCAAGCAAACAAATCCCTTGAAAGGGCCAAGGATTCTTACCCTTAAGAAAACTGAAATATAGGAACTGCCATACTGAATCAGATGCAAGATCCAGCTAATTTGGTCTTACAGTGACCAATAACAGATGCTTCACAGGAAGGTGTAAGAACCTCACTCAGAAGGCAGATGTGGGATCATCGGATATTAGTTATCCTGATCTCTAATAGTTGCAGATTGGCTTAAACCCTGAAACTCTGGTTTTATACCCCTTCCAAAACTTGTTCTAACAACTCGGGATATTCTTGACATCCACATAGAATGTACAATACATTTTTGAATCTTGTGAAGTTTGTGGCCTCAATGACATTCTGTAGCAATGAATTCCACCATCTAATTACATGTTGTATGAAAATATTATTTCCTTTCATCTGTTTTGAATTTGCCATGTTTTAATTTTGTTGAATGTCCCTCTGTTTTTGTGTTATGAGACAGAGGAACAGAAGTTCCCAGTCTGCTATCTCTAGAACATTACTGTATATACTTCCTTCATGTCCCCTCTTACTCGTATGCTTTTCTACGGTAACAATCCTCATCTTTCCGATCTTGATTCAGCAAGGAGAGTTTTTTCAGGTCCTTGATCATTTTTGCTGCCCTATTCTGAACCCCCTCCAGTTGTGCAATATTCTTTAAACACTGAATGGCCAATACCGCACACAGAATTCCAGATGGGGCCCCACCACTGATTTATATAAATGTATTATAATATTCTTCACATTATTCACCATCTCATTCCTTATGCAACTTAATATCTTGGTAGCTATTTTGACCATGGCTGCAAGGTGAGAAGAGGTCCTCATTCAACTGTCTACTGGGACACCCAGGTCCTTTTTGTGCTTTGACACAGTTAGTTTAGAATTCTGTACGATGTATGTGTAGTTTAATGTTTTCCTCCAATGCATTTCTTTGCATTTGTCAACCTTGAATTTTTGATTGATCTAGCTGATTTAGGACTCTGTAGTTACCACAGTCCTCTCTGGTCCTGTCTGACCTAAATAAATTTTGTCTTCTGCAAAATTTGCCAAGTCACTGTCCACAACCCTCTTTCCATACCATTAACTCTATTAAAATATGGGATCTAGTACACAACTTTGCAACCCCTACTAACAACCTTTTATCACGATGAAAACTGACCGTTTAATCCTCTTTGCTTTCTGTCTCCTAGCCACTAGTTTTTGATTCAGGACAATACTTTACCTCTCACCCCATGACTCCTTAGGTTCCTTAGTAGCCTCTTGTAGGACCTTGTCAAAGGCCTTTAAGAAGTTCAAATACATTTTGTCAGCCAGTGGTTCTTCATCCACTACTCTACTGATATGATTAGTGAAATGCTATTTTCCTTTGCTGAAACTTTGCTGGTTAGATCTTTTCATATCATGAGCTTCCAAGTGGGTTTTTTTAATTGTTTTTTAATATCATTTGAACTGAATTGCCAGGTAAAGATGTGAGACTTAAAGGCTTTTAATTCCCCAGGATCACCCCTAGAACTTACTTTTAAAAATATAGTTACAACATTTGCTACCCTTCAATCCTCTGGAACAGCAGCTGCTTTCAATGAAACATTGCGTATTTTGTTAGCAGCTCAGTTACTTCATACTTAAAGCTCCGTAAGAATTCTTTGATGGACCATCTCGGCCCAGTGATTGATTGCATTTTTATTTATCAATTTGCTTCTGCACCTCCTCTTCTGACACCTCAATCTCAGAGTATCTCATCATTGTTACCAGAAAAAAGTTGGTCCAGGGTAAGAAATTGTATGACATTTTTAGCACTGAAGAAAATTCAAACAAATCATTTAGCTTCTCAGCAACATCCTTTATGACTTCCTTTAACCTAGTCATCCTGTAAACCCACTGATTCTTTTGCAGCCTTCCTGCTACTTTTATTTTTTTTTTTATATATATATATTTTTACACACACACACTCCCCATTTTGGTGCTGGCTCAGCACCTGTATGATGTGCAAACAGAAGAGGGGTAACCTCACAGTCTTTGAACAGTTCCAAAATTTGTCACCTTTGCTCATTTCACAGTGCCCAACAGGTAGGTGCCTGCCTCCTCCTCCTGGTGTGCTAAGAATAAAGCTACTTGGCAGTGCCACCAGTGAGACAAGGGGTTAACCGCACCAAGGCAGTGACCACCACACTTGGACTAACAAATAATTCAAACTCACATAAGCAAACAAATTAAAAATAACTATAAACTTTATGTAAGAATTTGAATAAAGAGAAATACTCAATCAGTAAAAATATTCAGTGATTAAAATGATTAGAGATATTTATAATGCTTTTTAATTACTATTGGCTATGCTGTCAAGCGCACTAGGTCACATGACCACACACTCTCTAATGTTCCTAACCATAAGTGATTCTCCCCTCAGTTTCGTCCACCTGTCACGTCTCAGGTACCCAGATGGTGCATATAGAGATATGTTGCTGGCCCATAAGGAAATGTTGTTAGAAACAAACTTTAGAATTATAGAAATGTAGGGCTGGAAGGGACCTCGAGAAGTCATCAACTCCAGAGCCCTGTGATGTGGCAGAACCAAGTAAACCTAGACCATCCTTGAGAGATATTTGTCCAACTTGTTTTTAAAAGCTTCCAATGATGGGACTCCATGAGCTCCCTTGGAAGCCAATTCTAGAGCTTAACGATCCTTATAGTTAGAAAGTTTTTCCAAATATTTACCCTAAAGCTCCCTTGCTACAGATTAAGCCCGTTACTTTTTGTCCTACCTTTAGAGGACATGCAGAACAACTCATCACAGTCCTCTTTAAAACAGCCCTTAACATATTAGACCTATCAGGTCCAGCCTCAATCTTTTGTCAAGACTAAACATACACAGTTTTGTTAACCATTACTCATAGGTCAGGTTTTCTAAACCTTTTATCATTTTTGTTGTTCTCCTCTGGACTCTTTCCGATTTGTCCACATCTTTCCTAATTTCCCTATTACTTATTGCCTGCTGTTTATTGGTTTCACAAGCATCACATTTCCAAATTTTGAAGGATTTCTGTTTGGCTAAAAAAACAAACAAAAAACTCTTGAACCTAATCCTGTCGTACTTGCTCCAAACATTACAGTATCACTACTATAAAATGCCATATTTTGGACTATTACTGAAGAATACAGTAACCCTTTTTATAAGGGTAACTCAGATGAATCTGATTATTTAACTAGCTGAAGTTTTCCCTTTACAAAACCACAGATCCACTCTGGTCTTTGACCTTCTCTTGTGCTCTTCTAAAGAGCCTCATTTTTTCAGGGGATTGGGAAGAGAAGAGAAGAGACTAATGCTGGGCTCCAGAGATTGACATGGTTTCAGTTCAATTTAATGAAAACCACGTGGGTCACTTTGAGCATCACTCGGCTCATCCGATGAAGCCATTTATTCTAATCATAACAGGGGAAGAGTAGCAGAAGAAGAGTAGCCATGATTTAGCATAGTACTACAATTTGTCTCCATTATCTTCCTGTTTCTGAAGCTCACAACTTTGGGTTATCATGGATTCTTATGTCCTTCTCTCCTCACATACAGGCTCCCTCCAAATCTTGTCATTTCACTCTTAAAACATTTCTAAAATCTGTTCTTTCCTTCATAGTCCCACATCATAACTCTCATATTTGATCTACTACAACCTTCCCTATCATCACTCCATCTGTTAATCCTTCCTGATATATACTTCTCCACTCTTCAGTTTAAAATTCAGAAGCTAAAATAATCTCTTTCTAGAATGCTCTGACCAAGTCACCACCTTCTGAACCCAAAGACCTTCAGTGTCTCCCTATCATTGAATCACAGGACTGGAAGGGACCTTGAGAGGTCATCTATCCAATCCCCTGAACTCATGGCAGGGCTATGTATTATCTAGACCATCCCTGACAGGTGTTTGTCTACCCTGCTCTTAAAAGTCTCCAATGGCGGAGATTCCACAACCTTCCTAGGCAATTTATTCCAACACTTCAACCACCCTGACAGGAAATTTTTCCTAATGTCCAACCTAAACCGCCCTTGCTGCTATTTAAGCTCACTGGTTCTTGCCCTAGCCTCAGAGGTTAAGAACAACAATTTTTCTCCCTCCTCCTTGTAACAACCTTTTATGTACTTGAAAACTTATGTCCTCTTTCAGTCTTCTCTTCTCCAGACTAAACAAACCCAGTTTTTTCAAACTTCCCTTATAGGTCATGTTTTCTAGATCTTTAATCATTTTTGTTGTTCTTATCTGGACTTTCTCCAATTTGTCCACATTTTTCCTGAAATGTGGTGCCAGAACTTAACACAATACTCCAGGCTGAGGCCTAATCAGCACAGAGTGGAGCAGAATTACTTCTTGTGTCTTGCTTACGACCCTCCTGCTAATACTTCCCACAATTATATTTGCTTTTTTTGCAACAGTGTGACACTGTTGACTCCTATCTAGCATGTTATCCACTATGACCCCCATATGAGCTCTATTAGCTCATACAGCCTGCAGTTGTGCCAAGTCACAGAAGTTACCAAACAAAACTGCATCATGCAGTAACATACAATAATGTTAGCCATTCTGGTCTCAAAGTGCATTTCTCTTTTATAAGAAGACGCACCCTTTATATGAAACACACACTACATTAAATAAGTACACAAGCAGATGTGTAGTTTCATCTGTCATCACTTCTTCCCCTGGCCTTAATCAATCATGATGATCTTCTCTTACAAACTCTTACCTGGCTGTGGTGGATGAGGGGGGGGCATCTGGTGGTGCATCATAGGATATGGAGGGGGCTGCTGATGGGGCAGCATGCCCGGATGACCCGGTGCCCCAAGTGGATTCATGCCAGGCCCACTGGAATGCTGGTGCGATTGTTGTGTGTTCTGACTGTGCTGCTGCTCCATTTGCTGGCGAGCCCTTAACTCTGCATATTTCAGCTGCTCCATGTGGAAGTTCTGTCGCTCCGTCAGCAGCTGTTGCCTCTGCTGCTCTAACTGCAGCCAAGAGAAAAACCATTCCAGTTAGAAATATGAAAAGATGTAAGAAGTTCTCCCCACAATGCTAGAAGTTCTTATCACCAATTGGGAACTCACCTGCTTAGCTCACCACTATTTTCCACTCAGGATGACAATATGTGCCATTAAAAAGGGATATTGTCTGTTACCACCCACAGCAGTTAGTTAACTCTACCATGGTGTTTTCATTCCAGGGAACCCCATGGCACTACAACTACAATTTAACCCAAGATAGACTGTAGACATTCACCTCCTCTCACTTCTGCAAGCAATCTCTCTCCCGCTGATCCAGTTTCCTCCCCATGTTGCACTGTGGGAAAGACAATCACTAAGAAGGAACTGGATACAACCAGAGGAGTTTTCTATGGAAAGACTTCACCACCTAATTCTGCCCCAACAACATGTGCTCACAAAGTTCATACAGGGTCCTAATTCTATGCCTAGATTTCCAGAGTGACAGCTATGCCTCAAGGCACCCCTTAACCATTGATTTGGATTGCTGAGGCTAATACTGTTTCATGTTTGGACCAGCTGCCTTTTCCTTAAACTTTTTAAAAACACGTTACTGTGGTTTCAATACAAAGCTTTGTAACAAGTAACCTAGATGATGAATAAATGAAGTCAGCCGCAGAAGATGCTTCTTACTATGGGGCTGTTACTATGCTGATCTTCTCATTATGGTCAGAAAAGCTCATATGTAAATCTTAGCTAACTCTAAGCTCAGCAAAGAGTAACAGATAAGTGTTTCCTTGTACCTCTAAATGTTTTAATCTAGTTGAGGTATACCACAACATAGCTTTCACCAGATCCATCCAAACCCCCTTCAATTCAGTTACTCATGAAAGAAAAGCAAAAAAGTGGGGAAATTGGATTTTGGAAAGTCACCTATAAAGTTTACCAGCTTGATACCCGTATTTTAAAAATGCATCAACCCTGTTAGCCAGGAAGGTGATCAGAGACCAAATGCCAGCCTCTGAGACATGCTGCTCATAAATTCTTTTCCCAGTTTCTTTGCAATCTCAACACAGGTGAGTTACGCTCTGTGAAGATGAACTGCATGTCTAGATACAAACTAAACCCTTCTTTCCCTTCCCCAAGAAGAACAAAACAAAAAAGAGAGATGATGTGATTTTTCAGTAAAAGCAAAAACATCCTCTCCATCCCAGAAGCTAAATGCCCGTTCAAATAGAAGCATTTAAAGCTACAATACAAACTATGAGGTCTAAAAAACAGTCTGTCTGCATTCAGAGTCCTTTGCTCATTGCCAACATACTTTAAGATTTCTAGAAGAACACCACTCTACAAAACATTATGCAGACTGTTCACTACCAAAGTGTGAGTGAAAAACCACTCTGCCACAAAGCATGCATTCACCAACAGAACCAGATGGGGACCAGAGCCAATGAATAATGCATAGCTCTTGTGGGGGGCTCTTTTTCAGCATGTAATGACCACAATGTGTTTATTCATGCTGCCATGATTTCTTTGTCCTTGACCAATTTGACACTTTACCAGGAGGAACCTGATACAATGAAAAGACAAATACACCAATGGTGTAATGGTGCATGTGTGAAAACAGAAACAATAGGTGGCAGGCAGTTCACAGCAGAATTGCTTTAAAGTCCCTGAGAGCAAGGCTTAATAAAAAGATACCACTGGAGCCTACTTTCATATTCTAACACATTCCTGCTTCTCCATCTGCAGACCACCTTCTCTTGGTGCAATACATGTAAAAAGGGCAATCCAGTAGAATGTCATTACAAACTTCCCCACAATGCAAACACGTGTCTAGCAATATGCACCAAATCTAAATGCTGATGAAAGCTTTTCCTCTACACAGTTCCCCCATTGGGATGGCAAAAAGGATAGGGGGACAAGAGATAGACAGAGTCACACAAAAGAGACTCATGAAAGTTGAAGGCTCATGTGAAACATACATGAGCTGTGATGCAAGTCAGGCCTAAAATTGATTCACAGCCCAACGCAGCAGGTTCCACATGCTAGCTCTGAAACTGCTGAGCCACACTCCTGGAGAAGCGCAAAAAGATGGATTTAAAAAGACATGTACCATATTGTTATGTCCACAGAATTAGGCTTCAGGAGGGTTTGTCATCAATGCACATACGTTTTCTATCAAGGCAGATCAGTACACATGCATTTACCTTTCAATTCTCAGAGCCAGGTGATAACCTGACAATGACAAATCATACAGGAGCTAAATTAGATTGTCTCAACCTGGGTCACAGTGCACATCTGTCCACATCACAAACAAATGCATGAACAACTTGACTCATGGAGGTGACAGGAAATGGAAAAAAGTGCTATGTCAGGAGTGACAGAAGGTTCTTCAGTACATTTGCTGTAAACATCTACAACAGGAAAAGATTTAGAATGGCATAATGTTTTCAAGCTGCCTCAAAAAGATGCGCAATTAGAAATGACTTATAAATATCTATCTAATATGTTCACACTACAGCAGCCATCACTGGTTCATCATTCTACCTCCCACACTGCCTTTCCACGACAGTAAAAAGAGTGCATTCATTCATGTGTTACCACAATTTCTGGGTCAACAATGCTGCTATCAACAGAATCTCCAGTTACACATAATCAGCACTGAAATAGCTTCAGATTACAAATAGAACAAAATGTGTTATGCATAAAACCTCCTCCCTCCTACCCCCCAGCCACACGTGCAGATTTCTTTTTAACAGTTACAAGCATGTGACCTTTACTATAATAGAGGGCTGAGACAGCTCAAGTGGAGCTGTATGGACATGTGGGTATGGAACCTGCCACAGTACTGAGGAACTTCTGTTTTGGTTAAATTTAATTACTCCACTAAACATCCAGAGTGTCAGCGGCATATAGCTGAATTTTGGCCACCAGGAGCCAGGGGGGAACTCATACATAGAATGTTAAGAAGGAAAATGTCAGGCTGCCTCAAAATGAAGAAAAAAGAAAGAAAGGCTGTCACTATAATGGAGTTTTCCCCCTAAAGATAAGAAAATCTACAGAGAACCTTTTCAACTTATTTATGGCCATTTTTTTAGTTGCCAATCAGTGTCAGAGGCAGACATGCAGAGTGAAACAGCTGAGGACACCAGGCAAAGAAGAATCTCTTGTTCACATTCTTTTTTGATAAAAGACCACACTTTGTCAAACTCTATCAGTCTGACTAATGCTAAGATGTGGATGTAAATTCCATTAAATTCACATGTAAGGACTGCCACAGTGCCACAGGAATTGCATCTGTATCTCTCCCACTGCACACCCCCACCCTGATGGTCCACTCCAAGAGTGTCTAGTAAGTCTCCAGCTGTCATATGTATCTGGGCAGGGACCCTTGTCCCACTGCTTTCTGACTGAAGATTTTGAGGCTGCACAGCTCCCTGCCTTACACTGCGATACCCTCAGCAAACCAGTCTGCCTAAAGGCCAGCCCCTGTGCGATGCTCTCCAAGGACTATGAACAGGGTGTTGCCAGCAGTTACAAGTTACCATGCCGATATGTCTACGCAAGCACATTTATTCTTTCTCCAAACTTTCTGCAAGGGTTGGGGCCCCCCCTTGGATAGAAAGTCCTGACCATTTGCTGGATCAGAAAGAAAGCCCTGAAAGCTTATTATATATTTTAACCAAAAGGCCTTTGTTTCCTAGTTTCTGGAAAATCCAGCTTGAATGAGGGAGTCTGTGCAAACCACTGCAGGGTATGGTACCTCTCTAGAGTTATTTAGTTTCAGTTATTCACCTTAATCACATTCCACTGTTTTTAGTTCCTGTAGGAGCTGTGGTAACCCTTCCCCATGGAGTAGAACACAATCATACAGAAACCATTTGTAGATTTAATACAATATAGTGCCCCAAAATATTGCCTACTATTGCAATATCTGTCACAAAGGCAAGTATAGAAAACCCAGGAATTACAGGTAAATAGCCCATAACCTCATCTACTGTCACCAGCACACTGCCCACAAAGAGAAAAAACCAACTACTCCACCAGGATATGCAAAAAAAGGGATGAAAAATTTAACTTTGAGCTCACCACTGAAGCAGTCAAAAGGATACCATGTCTCATTCAAAAAAAACACAGCTGAACAAAATGTCAGAGGCTGATTCAGTGAATGCTGCATATCCTGCAAAGACAATCTCTCTTTCCCTGGTATTTCTGATTCTAATTGTGCACAGCAAAGAAATTACTGAGTGTTAAAACAAAAGACTCAAGAAGCCGCCAAAAAAAAATCACTGATTTATTACTATTAATTTGTATTAGGACTGTCATGTTTCAAATGATCAGAAACTAAACTAAACCTGTGTCCTAGCCCCTACTAGTAAGCTAAGTCTCTTCCCAAAACAGAATGCTGATTCTTTGATCAGCAATCACCTTATCCTGCTGCTCAACTCCTCCGCTTTTTCCTCCATTGTCTCTACTCATTGTCTTCCATGCCAATCTGAGCTTGTTCCCAGAGCACTGTCTTACTGGCCCCTCGCCTCTGTCCCATGTTCTTAGCTTCCTTTTTCTGTCCCTTTTGACCTGCCATTTTCCTATTCTTTCTCATCTTTCCCATCCGTGCCTATGACTGCATCCTCCTCTTTCTCTCCCCTCTCTTGGAGCTCCCCATTCTTTCTCAAGCTCAGAGATCTGTTACCTACTCAGGGAGTTCCTCCACAGTGTAAAGTGCACTGTGAAGATCAGAGAGTTGAATGCTGCCACACAGGAGTGTACCCACTCTGCTACTCCGGTTGAGTAGAATACTGACTAAAAGCACAGAGGAAGTGAGAATCTCAGGGGAGCTGGAAGAGCAAATCCCACAAAAGAACTGGAGAAGCAGACTGAAAGATCAGACTAGGTGTTTGATCTAAAACCTGGGGAGGACAGAAAAGGCAGAGGATTGGTGTCCTAGAGACCATACCCTAGCGATGTATGAAAAGCATCTCCCCACCCCATTCCCTGTGGAGGAAAGAACAGCCATCCTTGAATTACAAATTGCTCCTCTCCCCCTACTCAGCAGATGTAATCTCTGCACAAGCTTGGCAAATTTTCATCCCAGAATGAATACAGGGTGGGGGCAAGAGGCAAATTAGGGGCCAATGCATAATAGATAGTCCTAACTCACTCTTTTACACCACAGAAGAGATCCTGGGTAGACACACCAGAGAGGTGAATTAAACAGCTTAATATGAGTAACTATGAATTCTAAGGGTATGTCTATACTTCAGTTAGACAGCAGTGGTTGGCCAGTGCCAGCTGATTCTGCTGGCACTAAGGGACTGTTTAATTGCAGTTTAGACATTCAGGCTCTGTCCAAGATCTGGGACCTTTCCACCTGACAGGGTCCTAGAGCCCGGGCTCCAGCCCAAGCATGAACATCCACACCAAAGTTAAACAGCCCCTTAGCCAGAGCCTGAGTCAGCTGTCATGGGCCAGCCGTGGGTTTTTAATTGCAGTGTAGATATACCCAAGGTGAGCTAACAAGAGTTGTATATTTAAATGGTCAGGAACAGATGAAATTGCTAATACACCAGCTGTTTTGACATGCAGAGACCTCTCTAGCCATTGGCTTGCTCTAGGACATCACAGAGAATTAGTCTCCTGCACTTACTGCCTCCTTCTCTCTATCCATGATTGTTTCCAGCTCTTCAAAATGACGAAGTTTGATCTCCAGTTTCTTCATTTGTGTTTCCACCAAGAGGGCTACCAAGGACTTGATCTTTCGCTCTTCCACTGCTGCTAGGTGCTAAGGATAAAAAACACAAAAGTTAGCACCCTCCTGCACACACAACCTTTACAAAATAGACAGTTCAGTGCTTTAAGGGATTGAATAATCAAGTATGAGTTGTGTCCTAGATTTTCCATTTGTTCACTTTAACCAAATATTTATTTTCTTTTCATTTGCAATCCTTTATCTTCACAATGATAATCCTCCTAGTATTTCTGAAGTCTTTAGTCAAAGTAGATAGATGTTAAGCTTATATATAAATTAATACTGTACAAGCTCACTCCCCCTAGACAATCTGATTTTGTCTTAAAACCATCTGAATTTGAGAACAACTGGAGTGGAGGTTTTAAAATGGAAGAGCGAGAGGGTAACGAGTTATCAAAGGGCAAAAGATTTATGGTGGCTCAGTTACATGTGATCTAAAAAGTCTTTACTATTGTGGTGTCTGTGAGGCTACTACACAGGAAGACACTCAAGAAGACTGAGGAAATGACAGATATACCTCTGCCATTCTAGAGACCTTTGCTCAAACAAGTAAAATTACAATTTTGCCCAATGTAGCAGTTCCATTTCAAACAGGGAGAGAGTCTACACAGCCTTAAGTAGCTACGCCTCACTGCCAGTGTATAAAGTTTGTTGAAAGGTTATATAAAAGAAACCCCAGTTTTTCTTTACAACCAGTTTACTGCATTGCTCTTTTATGAAATACTGAAGCTGCATTCAAAATTTAAGAGTGCAAAAACAGATTACAGACAAAACCAACGGGCCTCAAATATCTCCCTCAAGCTTTATCTTTACTATTGCAGATAATCAGATGTACATCTAAGGATGATTAATTATTTAAATACATGCCATCTAAATGAAACAGCTCTCAAGCACTGCTTGAGTATTTCAAGTTTAAAATGTAAAAAGACAGAAGGATGAGCACTTTAATTGACCACACATACTAGCTATTGTTACAACTCACTGCTCGAATACGTACACTCCCCCGCCCCCCAAAAAACAGTTACCTATCTTTTGTAACTGTTCTTTGAGATGTGTGGCTCATGTTCATTCTATTCTAGGTGTGCACACGCCCATGTGCATAGTCGTTGGAGATTTTTGCCTTAGTGGTATTTGTAGGGTTGGCTGTAGCACCCTCTTGAGTGCCGTGCATTGGTATATTAGGCGCTGCCGACCATATGCCCTTTTGGTTCCTTCTTGCTGGCAACTCCGACAGAGGGGCAGGAGGGCAGGTAAGGGGATGGACACGAGCAACACATCTCGAAGAACAACAGTTACGAAAGGTAGGTAACCGTTTTTCTTCTTCGAGCGTCTGCTCATGTCAATTCCATTCTAGGTGACTAACAAGCAATATCCCCGGAGGTGGTATCAGAGTTCAGTCTAGCGGCTTGCAGTATGGCTCTACTGAAGCCAACATCGTCCCAGACCTGCTGGGTAAGTGCGTAATAGGACGTGAAAATGTGGACAGACGACCAGGTGGCCGCTCTACAGATGTCCTGGGTAGGCGCTTGGGCTAGGAAAGCTGCTGAAGAGGCTTGTGCCCTGGTCGAGTGGAGGGTTACAGTCGCCGGGGGTGGCACCTTCGCCTGATCACAGCAGTAGCAAATGCAGGACTAATGAGTTCCCTGGAAGTACAAACACAGGACTACCGAGTAAAAGCAGAGAGGCTATTTTATCTCTGTATTGGGCACTGATGCGACTGCTACTGGAATCGTGTGTCCCGTTCTGGTGCCCACAATTCAAGGATGCTAAAAAACTGGAAAGGATTCAGAGAAGCGCCACAAGAATAATTAAAGAACTGAACTGGAAAATATGCCTCCGTGAGGGACTCAAGCAGCTAAATCTATTTAATTTATCAAAATGAAGACTAAAGGGTGACTTAATCACAGTTTATAAGTACCTATATGAGGAACAAATATCTGACTTCAATGGGGTCTTCAATCTAACAGACAAAGGTATAACATGATTCAATGAAAGCTCAAGCAAGAAATTCAGATTAGCAATAAGGCACAAATTTTTAACGGTGAGGGTAAATAACCACTAGAACAATTTAACATAAGAATGGCCATATTGGGTTAGATCAATGGTCCATTTAGCCAAAATCCTGTCTTCCAACCGTGGGCAATGCCAGGGGCTTCAAAGGGAATCAACACAATAGGCAATTCTCGAGTGATCCATCCTCTGTCATCCACTCCCCTCTTATGGCAATCAGAGGCTAGAGACACCCGGAGCATGGGGTTGCATCCCTGACTATCTGGGCTAATACTCATTGATGGGACCTATCCTCCATGAACTTATCGAATTATTTTTTGAACCCAGTTATAGTTTTGGACTGCACAACATCCTCTGGCAACGAATTCCACAGATTCACTCTGCATTGTGTGAAGAAGTACCTTCTGATGTTTGTTTTAAACCTGCTGCCTATTAATTTAAATCAGGTAACCCATGGTTCTTATTTAAGTGAAGGAATAAATAACACTTCCTTATTCCTCTTCTCCACACCATTCATGACCTCTACCATATCCTGCTCAGTCATCTTTTTCCAAGCCAAGAAGTCCCAGTCCTTTTAATCTCTCCTCATATGGAAGCTGTTCTATACCCCTAATCATTTTTGTTACCCTTCTCTGGACCTTTCCAATTCTAATATATCCTTTTTGAGATGGGGTGACCAGAACTGCACTTTGTATTCAAGAAGTGGTCATACCATGGATTCACATAGTAGCATTATGATATTTTCTCTGTTTTACCATCTATTCCTTTCCTAATGGTTCCTAACATGGTTAGCTTGTTTTGACTGCCACCACACATTGAGCACAATGACACCAAGATCTCTTTCTTGAGTAGTAACAGCTAATTTAGACCCCATCATTTTATATGTATAGCTGGGATTATGTTTGCCTATGTACACTACTTTGCATTTATCAACAATGAATTTCATCTGCCACTTTAATGCCCAGTCACCTAGTGTAGTGAGATTTCTTTGTAACTCTTTGCAGTCAGGTTTTGACTTAACTATCTTGAGTAATTGTGTGTTGTCTGCAAATTTTGCCACCTCGCTGTTTACCCCCTTTTCCAGCTCATTTATGATTATGTTGAACGAGACTAGTCCCAGTACAGTTTCCTCTCTCGACTGTGAAAACTAAGCATTTATTTCTACGCTTTGCTTCCTGTCTTTTAACCAGTTACTGATCCACGAGAGAACCTTATCATGATCTGTGGTGGATTCTCCAACACTGGAAAATTTTAAATCAAGACTGGATGTTTTTCTAAAAGATCTGCTCTAGTTCAAACAAGTTATTTCAGGGAAGTTCTATGGGCTGTGTTATGCAGGAGGTCAGACTACACCATCACAATGATCCCTTCTGTCTTGATTATTTATAAATCAGTATTCTTGTCATAGGCTGTTTTGATCAACCACATGACTAGATAAAGAGCACTATATCAATCTGCAGCAGAAAGGGTGTCCAGTGGTGGGAAAAAATGAAAGGACCCATAGGTCCTGAAATGCATTTTCATGGTCAGCGAAAATTAATTCAGCAATTTGGGGTTGGGAAGGGAAGAGATGCAATGGGTGTATCACCAAAACAATTAAAAAACAAAACAAAAAACCCCAAACAAAAATCTCATACAAAAAAACTTTTTATTTACCACTTTGAACCTTTCACCAAAAGTGTTAAAGCACTTTACAAACGGCGTGTGTATGGGGATTATTAGCTCCATTCTACATGTGGAAAACTATAGTGCAGAAGTGAAGTGCCTTGCCCAAATTCAAAGTTACTACCAGATCTGCAAACAGAAACCATGTCTCCTGATGACCAGCTCCCAACTCACCACTATATTGTGTTGCCTCTAAAACACACTGACACATTCTTTTAATAAATTGTCCCACAGCCACCAACCTCCCCCAGAAAAGCTAATTTCAAGATTTCTCCTGTGACACTTACAGTTCTATTTCTAATGCAAAGTTTGCAACACTATGCCCTGGTCTACACTAGGACTTTAGGTCGAATTTAGCAGCGTTAAATCGATGTAAACCTGCACCAGTCCACACAATGAAGCCCTTTATTTCGACTTAAAGGGCTCTTAAAATCTATTTCCTTACTCCACCCCTGACAAGTGGATTAGCGCTTAAATCGACGTTGCCGGCTCGAATTTGGGGTACTGTGGACACAATTCGATGGTATTGGCCTCCGGGAGCTATCCCAGAGTGCTCCATTATGACCGCTCTGGACAGCACTCTCAACTCAGATGCACTGACCAGGTAGACAGGAAAAGAACCGCAAACTTTTGAATCTCATTTCCTGTTTGGCCAGCGTGGCAAGCTGCAGGTGACCATGCAGAGCTCATCAGCACAGGTGACCATGATGGAGTCCCAGAATCGCAAAAGAGCTCCAGCATGGACCGAACGGGAGGTACGGGATCTGATCGCTGTTTGGGGAGAGGAATCCGTGCTATCAGAACTCCGTTCCAGTTTTCGAAATGCCAAAACCTTTGTCAAAATCTCCCAGGGCATGAAGGACAGAGGCCATAACAGGGACCCGAAGCAGTGCCGCGTGACACTGAAGGAGCTGAGGCAAGCCTACCAGAAAACCAGAGAGGCAAACAGCCGCTCTGGGTCAGAGCCCCAAACATGCCGCTTCTATGATGAGCTGCATGCCATTTTAGGGGGTTCAGCCACCACTACCCCAGCCGTGTTGTTTGACTCCTTCAATGGAGATGGAGGCAATACGGAAGCAGGTTTTGGGGACGAAGAAGATGATGATGAGGAGGAGGTTGTAGATAGCTCACAGCAAGCAAGCGGAGAAACCGGTTTTCCCGACAGCCAGGAACTGTTTCTCACCCTAGACCTGGAGCCAGTACCCCCCGAACCCACCCAAGGCTGCCTCCTGGACCCAGCAGGCGGAGAAGGGACCTCTGGTGAGTGTACCTTTTAAAATACTATACATGGTTTAAAAGCAAGCATGTGAAAGGATTACTTTGCCCTGGCATTTGCGGTTCTCCTAGATGTAGTCCTAAAGCCTTTGCAAAAGGTTTCTGGGGAGGGCAGCCTTATTGCGTCCTTCATGGTAGGACGCTTTACCACTCCAGGTCAGTAACACGTACTCGGGAATCATTGTAGAACAAAGCATTGCAGTGTATGTTTGCTGGCATTCAAACAACATCCGTTCTTTATCTCTCTGTGTTATCCTCAGGAGAGTGAGATATAATTCATGGTCACCTGGTTGAAATAGAGTGCTTTTCTTCAGGGGACACTCAGAGGAGCCCATTCCTGCTGGGCTGTTTGCCTGTGGCTAAACAGAAATGTTCCCCGCTGTTAGCCACAGGGAGGGGGGAAGGTTGAGGGGGTAGTCACGCGGTGGGAGGAGGCAAAATGCGACCTTGTAACGAAAGCACATGTGCTATCTATGTAATGTTAACAGCAAGGTTTACCCTGAAAGAGTGTAGCCACTGTTTTATAAAATGTGTCTTTTTAAATACTGCTGTCCCTTTTTTTTTCTCCACCAGCTGCATGTGTTTCAATGATCACAGGATCTTCTCCTTCCCAGAGGCTAGTGAAGCTTAGAAAGAAAAAAAACGCACTCGCGATGAAATGTTCTCCGAGCTCATGCTGTCCTCCCACACTGACAGAGCACAGACGAATGCGTGGAGGCAAATAATGTCAGAGTGCAGGAAAGCACAAAATGACCGGGAGGAGAGGTGGCGGGCTGAAGACAGGGCTGAAGCTCAAATGTGGCGGCAGCGTGATGAGAGGAGGCAGGATTCAATGCTGAGGCTGCTGCAGGACCAAACCAGTATGCTCCAGTGTATGGTTGAGCTGCAGCAAAGGCAGCTGGAGCACAGACTGCCACTGCAGCCCCTCTGTAACCAACCGCCCTCCTCCCCAAGTTCCATAGCCTCCACACGCAGACGCCCAAGAACGCGGTGGGGGGGCCTCCGGCCAACCAGCCACTCCACCACAGAGGATTGCCCAAAAAAAAGAAGGCTGTCATTCAATAAATTTTAAAGTTGTAAACTTTTAAAGTGCTGTGCTTAAAGTGCTGTGTGGCATTTTCCTTCCCTCCTCCACCACCCCTCCTGGGCTACCTTGGTAGTCATCCCCCTATTTGTGTGATGAATGAATAAAGAATGCATGAATGTGAAGCAACAATGACTTTATTGCCTCTGCAAGCGGTGATTGAAGGGAGGAGGGGCGGGTGGTTAGCTTACAGGGAAGTAGAGTGAACCAAGGGGCGGGGGGTTTCATCAAGGAGAAACAAACAGAACTTTCACACCGTAGCCTGGCTAGTCATGAAACTGGTTTTCAAAGCTTCTCTGATGCGTACTGCGCCCTCCTTGTGCTCTTCTAACCGCCCTGGTGTCTGGCTGCGCGTAACCAGCAGCCAGGCGATTTGCCTCAACCTCCCACCCCGCCATAAACGTCTCCCCCTTACTCTCACAGATATTGTGGAGCACACAGCAAGCAGTAATAACAGTGGGAATATTGGTTTTGCTGAGGTCTAAGCGAGTCAGTAAACTGCGCCAGCGTGCCTTTAAACGTCCAAATGCACATTCTACCACCATTCTGCACTTGCTCAGCCTGTAGTTGAACAGCTCCTGACTACTGTCCAGGCTGCCTTTGTACGGCTTCATGAGCCATGGCATTAAGGGGTAGGCTGGGTCCCCAAGGATACATATAGGCATTTCAACATCCCCAACAGTTATTTTCTGGTCTGGGAATAAAGTCCCTTCCTGCAGCTTTTGAAACAGACCAGAGTTCCTGAAGATGCGAGCATCATGCACCTTTCCCGGCCATCCCACGTTGATGTTGGTGAAACGTCCCTTGTGATCCACCAGAGCTTGCAGCACTATTGAAAAGTACCCCTTGCGGTTTATGTACTCGGCGGCTTGGTGCTCCGGTGCCAAGATAGGGATATGGGTTCCGTCTATAGCCCCACCACAGTTAGGGAATCCCATTGCAGCAAAGCCATCCACTATGACCTGCACATTTCCCAGGGTCACTACCCTTGATATCAGCAGATCTTTGATTGCGTGGGCTACTTGCATCACAGCAGCCCCCACAGTAGATTTGCCCACTCCAAATTGATTCCCAACTGACCGGTAGCTGTCTGGCGTTGCAAGCTTCCACAGGGCTATCGCCACTCGCTTCTCAACTGTGAGGGCTGCTCTCATCTTGGTATTCATGCGCCTCAGGGCAGGGGAAAGCAAGTCACAAAGTTCCATGAAAGTGCCCTTACGCATGCGAAAGTTTCGCAGCCACTGGGAATCGTCCCAGACCTGCAACACTATGCGGTCCCACCAGTCTGTGCTTGTTTCCCGAGCCCAGAATCGGCGTTCCACAGCATGAACCTGCCCCATTAGCACCATGATGCATGCATTGTCAGGGCCCATGCTTTCAGAGAAATCTGTGTCCATGTCCTGATCACTCACGTGACCGCGCTGACGTCGCCTCCTCGCCCGGTATCGCTTTGCCAGGTTCTGGTGCTGCATGTACTGCTGGATAATGCGTGTGGTGTTTAATGTGCTCCTAATTGCCAAAGTGAGCTGAGTGGCCTCCATTCTTGCCTTGGTATGGCGTCCGCACAGAAAAAAGGCGCGGAACGATTGTCTGCCGTTGCTCTGACGGAGGGAGGGGCGACTGACGACACAGCTTACAGGGTTGGCTTCAGGGAGCTAAAATCAACAAAGGGGGTGTCTTTACATCAAGGAGTATTTCAGGCAGGACTTCACGGAGGGTTCCAATAAGAAATGGTGCACCTAAGTTATCGTTCTTATTGGAACAAGGAGGTTAGCCTGGCCTCTGATTGATAGATGGCTAGATTTACCTCGCTGCACCTTCTCTGTGAGTGACTGCAGTGTGACCTAGAGGAATGAGTCCCCTAGACAGGGGAGGAGGCAAATGAGTACAAAACAAATCTGGTCTATTTCTTGTTTTGACCCACTCCATCTATCTTTTACATCTTTGGCTGGCAGCAGACGGTGCAGAAGGACTGCATGCCATCCACATCTCATGGCTGCTCGGCAGAAGATGGTACAGTACGACTGCTAGCAATCCTTATCTCTTGCCTGCCTGGCAGAAGATGGTACAGTACGACTGCTAGCAGTCCATATCGCCTGCCCGCTCACCATAAGACGGTTCAATAGGACTGACTGCAGGACTAAAGAGAATGACCTGGTCAAGTCACTCCAAATTTAGTCCCTGCGCCCATGTCTGCCCAGGCGCTCCTGATCGACCTCACAGAGGCGACCAGGAGCACCTCGGACATGACTATGACGGCTACCAGTCGTACTGTACCGTCTGCTACCACAAGGCAAGGGGTTGCTGCTACTGTGTAGCAATGCCGTACCGCGTCTGCCAGCACCCAGGAGACATAGGGTGATGGTTACCTGAGCGGGCTCCATGCTTGCTGTGGTATGGCGCCTGCACAGGTAACTCAGGAAAAAAGGCGCGAAATGATTGTCTGCCCTTGCTTTCACGGAGGGAGGGAGGGAACGGGGGCCTGATGATATGTACCCAGAACCACCCGCGACAATGTTTTAGCCCCATCAGGCATTGGGATCTCAACCCAGAATTCCAATGGGCAGCGGAGACTGAGGGAACTGTGGGATAGCTACCCACAGTGCAACGCTCCGGAAGTCGACTCTAGCCTCGGTACTGTGGAAGCGCTCCGCCGAGTTAATGCACTTAACGCACTTAGAGCATTTTCTGTGGGGACACACACACTCGAATATATAAAACCGATTTCTAAAAAACCGACTTCTATAAATTCGACCTTATTCCGTAGTGTAGACATACCCTTTTTAATAGCTTTCCATATAAGCTAGAATTAGGGTATGTCTTCACTACCCGCCGGATCGGTGGGCAGCGATCGATCTATTGACTGCGTCTAATCTAGACACAATAAATTGACCCCTCGAGCGCTCTCCTGTCAACTCCTGTACTCCAGCTCAGCAAGAGGCACAGGCAGAGTCGATGGGGGAGCGGCAGCAGTTGACTCACTGCAATGAAGACACCACGGTAAGTCAATCTAAGTACGTCGACTTCAGCTATGTTATTCACATAGCTGAAGTTGTGTAACTTAGGTTGACCCCCCCCCCCCCAAGTGTAGACCAGGCCTTAGTGGTCTGGGGTTAATATTAAAGTTTAAATTATTCCATCTCAGACACAGACATGGCTCACAAAAGGCCTTAATGTTGTTTGAAATTTTAGTGCAAATGGGAAGAGAAGGCCTTGTTGCACTCCAATTTTACTCTGGAGCGTGAAGGTCCTGATTACAGGACATTATTTCCTCTAATATAAATTTTCTTGGTGTGCCTTTGTCAAAATCAAAAGGACTGCATTATCCAAGCCTTTTCTTCCTCTTACATCCACCACCAACGGAAGAAAATGGGGACACGAGCTTGATTGGGAGCAGGAAGCCTCTCAAAATAAAAGATTAAATTTCACTCCTATTTACATTTTTATTGCTTGCCTGAAAACGCCCATCGATCCATGGTGCTCAGGCTATAAGGGGTTTTGCTATTTACGGAAGACCTCCATTTCTACTCTTCAGACCTAGATGCAGACATGCAAAATTACCTACAATGAAGCCAGATGGTCTGAAGCACCAGCGCCTCTTTGGGAAATAGTCTCATATTATAGCTCTAGAATTTGGCTTAAAATAAGGCATTGCATGCTCTGACTGCTTTGTAAAGTGCTTCAGGACATTCAGCCCCTCGTATTGCACTGACTGCATATATAAACTAGGTTGCTGTTTAGATCTTTTGATATTAAAATAAGTTTTGAAAGGAAACATTCACTAGAGTTATCACCAAATGTGATCATGAAGCAAGGACCCCAGTTTATCGGGAGAACCTCCACTAGTGTAACATTCTTCCATTTCCAGTCTGCACTACTTTTTTTGCACCCAAAGGAAATATACAGATAAGTATCTAACAGATCAAGAGTCCAGAAAGCTACACTCAGTCACACACACAGCACATGTGCAGCACTTATTATGCATCCCAAGCCATTTCACACTATAATATAACAAATCATATCCATGCCTCAGTTTTGCCATCTGTAAAATGGGTATAATACATATTTCCCAGGCATGATGTGTAGTTTAGTTAGTGTTTGTTATGACACTGAGATCCTCAGATAAAAGGTTCTACAGAAATTAGATCAGAATTAAAAAATACTTTGATCATCTTACCACCTCTTGATGAAAGAAAGGAATTCCAGACCTGAGAAGCACAACTAAGGGGTATTTGTCATTTTTTCACAATTGTGTGGGTTATCACAGCAGACAGAGGGTTATTAAAAAAAGAGAGATCTAGAAGGTGTGTCAGAACACAACTTTCAAATGGCTTCTTTAAATGGCTCAAAACATCTGCTCCTTGTGACCACTATCTGCTTACTTTACTGAAAGCATTTATTCCTTTTTAGCCTTGCAGTGCTAACATAGCCATGAAAGCCTGATCTGATTCTGCCATGGCTCGTGCATCAACATTTAAGTTCTGAATTAATCCTCGATAGTGATGATGGAAGGGACAGAAAGAACAGCTTGATCTTCAGATCTCAGGTTGAGTTTATAAGGCTGATAGAAAAAAAGTCACCTTGGTATTCACATCTCAAAATAATCCTAAAATTAATAAACGAACAATTGGGGAATCCTGTATGCCAGTTTAATATTACATTTTAAAGTGTGTGTCAAACTGTAAATGGAGCTTCAACCTCATCCCCTTTCTGAGATCAGTCTCAATAAAATGATGTATGACATTTCAAAGACTTTAAACCTAGCCATTGCCATAAGGGGACTACCTAAAAGATTGCTTTACCTGAATCCAACAGTCTCAAATTCAAGGGTTTTGAGCGTCTAAACGATCCCATTACAGTGACATCATCATACCCTAACTTGACAGAGTGCCCTTTTCGCAGATAAGAATTCACAACAACTCAAATCGAATCAGAAATGAGTACAAGTATGTTCAGGGGAAGGGGATAAGGCCTATATTAATAAACCTGACTAGACTGTAGGTCGACTACATTGCCCCCCCCCGAACAATTGTCAGAGAGTCACGACAGAAGCCAGAGTATGACTCATTATCTGGGAATATAACAAACCACAGGGACCAAACTCTGCTGGTATTTCTAACGACATGTCTACACTGACCTGCAGTTTGGACAAAAGGGGTGAGAATAGCAGTGCACACAAAAATGCTGTGCTGTAACTTCCTCACATGGATGCTACAAACTCAGGACCTTCAAATTTGCACCCACAGCATCCATATGCCCCAAGAGAGTAAGAACCAGAGGCTCCACTAAAAACTATGGGGGGAGCACACTATGTAACTTGTGTTGGACAAGCTTACCGCACATGCCAGGGCTCCCTCGATCCCTCTGCAAGCTCGTGTGCCACCCCTCCCTACAACTCCCCTCATTTTCATCCTGCGGGGGTTCTGTGTGCCCTCCAAAACCTCCTTTTCCCATACCAAGGTCCCCCATTTGCTCCCCCCACAGCAGGGGTTCTGTGCATTCCCCCATACTACTCTTCCCCCCCATACCAAGGTCCCCTAATCTTCCCCCCATGGCAGGAGTTCTATGTGCTCCATTCTCCCTCCATGCCAAGGGCTCTCTGTGGCCACCTCCCCCGCAGTCCCATAGTGAATATCTATTCCCAGCATGTCAGGTTCCTCCAACCACATGCTATCAGGGGTTCTGTTTGTCCCAATCCCCCAACTTATCCTAGCATCCTCCTTTCTCCCCACAAGGCTGGGGCTCTGTGTGAACCCTCATTTCTTCCTTCCCCCACCATGCCAGAGGCTGTCTGTCTCCCATTCCTCTTTTGAGGTCAGTTTGTTTCAAAGAAATATGCAGCAATCAACTGGAGTTCTTTTTCCAGAGGGACTAACAGCTTTTCCTTGCTCTACCAGATTATTATTTTTGCCTCTCCTAAGCTCATTAGCATGGCAATGACTACTCAGCCACTGTCAAAAAATTCAGGACAAAGAAATCCAGCACTGGAAAGTATGCATCCCAAGCAGTGTCAAGGGACCTGCCAAGAAAACACACACACACACACACTCTCTCTCCCTCTCTGAGGAGATGAAGCACAAGTTACAAAACATCATCATAAGCAAACCAGGCAAGTGATATGGCAGATAATCTAACTGACTTTCCACACACGATGGGGTCACAGTAATAAGGGTCTCTCACAGAGGCAGAAAAATGCCACAAATCCATCCTACAGCAATAATTAATTGGGGTATTTTACTATACGAGCAATTTCAGTGCTGAGGCCCACCCAACTGGACCTAGTTATACATTTTATTACTAAAACCTGACCTGGAGTTTGTGATGCATAGTATTCAGCAGAGCTAGTGAAAAGAACAAAAAGACAGAGAAAGGATTACAATGAAACAAATTATCTGGGAAGTAGAGGAGAGGTCTTAAATATGAAGAGGAAGAAGGGTGTAACATTCATTAAATTGAATGAAGCAGGATATTCAGAAGATATTTACAATAAAAACTGTAAGCCAGAGCTGCCATGTGGAACACTGATTCAAGCTATGGCTCATTAGGTAAAGTCTGCAGACAACTTAATAAGTGAGAATCAAAGGATTTAAAAATATACATAAAAAAGGCAGACTGAAAAAAATAATTCATTGATTTGTGGCTGGAAAGTTTAAGAGGCCATTTAACACAAATATGGAATGGAAAAAATACCACTCTCTCAATATCCAGCCCTGAAAAACAACAGACGACCTTTCACGTGAGGATCTCAGAGATCTTTATAATTATCACATTGTCTTGCGAAGTAAGTGTTACACTTATTTTACTGATGAAAAAACTTAGGTACAGAGAAGTTAAATGAATTGCCTCAGGTCACACAACTAGTCAGTGGCAGATCCAAGAAGAGAACCCACAAATCTTGCCTCCCAATCCTGTTCCTTGACCACTAACAGCACACCCAGCAGAGACAACTGCCCACGTTACACATTGAAAAGATGACCTTTTTTGGGGATGCTCACCCTGACGTTAGTAAGTTTACAATGGTAGCATTAAACTATTCACAGGGAAACAATTTCATTTAAGGATAGTGTGCAAACAGCGGAAGTGAAAGAGCACAAACAAACAAAAAAGCACTTAAAATCCCAGTGGTTTGGAACAATGGGCCATTTTTGAACACTTCCCAATTGAAACTGGAAATCAGCTGCAGTGGACATTTGTATAGGACAAACCTTTGCTTTGGTGGCAGCTGAGGCAAGAGCAGCAGCTGCAGCTGTAGCTACATTTCCTTCAGAGATTTCGTGTTCCACTTTCTTCTTTCCAGCTTCGCTTTCCTTGTCTTTGCACGCATCAACGTTTTCCTTGTTCTCTTCTGCCTCCTTCTCTTCTAAAGAGATGACCCAATAATTTCTTTACATTCATTCTTCACTGTTAATGATTATCACATCAGGGACAGGATTTACACAGCACGTACTTCTGTGCTCACACAGCATAAACCCATGCATGCACATTACAACTCTCCCACTTAGGTGCTTTACATTATTATAGCGCCTCAGCATTTCTCCACATACTGCTACAGAAGCAGTTTGAATACCTCCACAAAATGTATATTCCAGAGGATCCCCCCAAAACCCTTAAGGGTGATGCTCCTAAAGTGCTTTCATTTCCTACCCCTGTGCACTCTTCTCTTCCCATCTTTTTCTTAGACTTAGTATCAATATAATTTTAAGTTGTATTTCCAATAAACAAATTCCATGAACGTCTCCATTTTGAGAGGCAAATGGAGACCTTTTTATTGTTTTGCTCTGTCCTCCCTAAAATCCTGATGAAAAAAATCCTGTCAGAAAAGATGTGCCAGATCTATATGACAATCAGAACACAGATTCATATGAGAAATGACATGGTATTTTAAAATATAGGAAGATACTATGATTTTTCAGTACTTTATTCCCAACTAGCCGAATGAAATGATTTGTAAGGAAACGGAGAAAGCTTGTTAAGCTTTTAAGCACAAAGTTGTGTTCATAGTAGTCCCATTCATCTGCTTCTTTACATTAGGAATGGACCAATAGATTAGCATATAGAAATAAACTCATTTATATGGTTTGTGCTCACTTTAGTTTAGCAATCTGCTCACCCAGTCCCTACAGCCAAGATGAAAAAAGTCCCTTAACTGAAGTCTGAAATGATTGCAATATGAATTTAGCACTTGAGCTTTTCTGTGAAATGAACTGGAATATCTGCTGCTGAACCAAGCTGCAGACCTGTTGTGCGAGAGGAAATATTTCTGCCACAATTAACTTTATAGTCTATTCTTACAGTTTTGGAAAAAGGCTTTTAAAACTAAAATGCAGCTCAAGTAACAGCTGGTGTCTATTACCTGACTTGGTATCAGAAGTGACTTCACTGTCCTGCTCCTTTTCTGGATTTCTCTCATTTTCTCCTTCCTGCACCTTATCACCTTCCTCTATTTCACCTTCTCCTTTGCTTTCAACCTAGAGTGTTGGAGGGGTATGACGGAAGAGAGAAAGTGAAACATAAGAAAAAATTCCTTGTTAGCTTGGTCACAGATTCACTTTGAAATGCTCTATCATCCTTGAGAAGGTGGACTCAGTTTGGGACTGCCTGTTTGTTCTTTTCACAACCATGGTCAAGGTTCTTGGGCACAAAGCAATTGCCATATTGGATCCGATCCATGACCTATCTAGTCCAGGAAGCCATCTTCAACAGGGGGCAGCACCAGATTTTGTTTCAGCAGACAGTGCAAGAAACCTCACAGTAGAGAGAAGTGGAATCATCTTGTCCCTCCCCAAAGATTTCATTCTAATCCTTAATAGTTACAGATTGCTTTAAGACTGAAGCATGAGATTTTATATCCTTTCCAAAATTTTTGTTAGCATTCAGTATTATAAACCTGGATATTCTTGTTATCCCTATAAACATCCAATCCCTTTTTGAATCTTAGTAAGTTCTTGGCCTCAATAATATCATGTGGCAATGAGTGCCGCCGTGTAATTACACACAGTGGGAAAGAGTATTTTTGTCCAACAGAAAAAAGCAACAGGTATTTGCAAAAGTGTGGCATAAGGAAGGGAAATAAAATGAAGGAGAAGTTACTTACCTTGAACTGTACTTCAGTTCAAGATTTGTATCGCTATGGATGCTCCATGTCTAGATATGCAAGGGCGCCAGTGTGCTCTTGATCAGAAATTTTTGTCAGCTGTCTCCCCAGGTCTACACCTGTGCCCTAGAAACCTCGTGCCCTGATATAACAGTATATAGAGAGGAGGAGACCTGCCGCCACTCCAGGTCCTACTCAACCACAAAAGTCCCAAGAAAGAGACTCTGAGGCAGAGGGGAAGGAGGGCAGGTAATGGAGCACCCATCGGGACACACATCTCAAAGAACTCAAGTTACTGTACATGGTAAGTAACCTCTCCTGTTGCTTCAAGTAGTGTCCCTTTGGATGGTCCACATAAGGAGACTCCCAAGTAGTACCTCCACTAAGGAGGAGGGCATCAAGGAACTGAATCTAGTATTGTAGGAAAGTGTCATTATGTCAGTCCTGGAGGCAGGCATGAGAGTGCAATGCTGGTAAAATATATGCAGCAATGACCAGGTGGCTGCCCTGCAGATGTCTGAGTTGCATACATTTTTGACAAGGGCTGCTGAGGTGAATTGAGCCCTGGTGGAATGAACAATAACTCTCGGGGGAAAGGAGGAGGGAGATGAACCCCTAAGGCTTTGTAGCCTAACAGGACACAACCTGCAACCCATTTGGACAATCTCTGGATGGAGATCAGATGTCCATTCATTCTTTCTGCAACAGAGATGAAGAGTGTAGGGGAAACCCAAAAGGGCCAAGTCCTGTCAAGGTAAAAGGGAAGAGCTCTTAATAGTGCGTATGGAGGGTCACTTCTTCTCTACTAGAGTGAGGCATGGGGTAAAATACTGGTGGGTGAATATCCTGATTAACATGGAATTCTGAAGAGACTTTAGGAAGGAAGCGAGGATGTGGATGTAAAGTCACCTCATCTTGGAAGCACCCCGTGTATGATGGGTCCTCCATCAAGGATTCAAGATCCCCCACCCATCCTAGGCGAAGTAATGGCTAACATGAACAAGGTCTTAAGGGACAAATGAAGGAGGCAGTAACTCCCCACAGGTTTGCATGAGAGTTTCCTCAGAGCACTGGGAACTAAGGTGAAGTCCCATGGTGCAGTTGGTTCCTTGGTAGGAAGAGGTTAAATAGACCCTTGATAAATCTTGCAGTGCTGGGGTGGGTGAAGACTGAGACTCCTTGTACGGGAGGGTGAAAAATTGTGATGGCAGCTAGAACAACTTTGATGGAGCTCAGCGATAAGCCTGTAGTCTTTAATTTGACAGGTAACTGAGGATATGCGACAGAGGATTTGAGAGGAAGTACAGCTTGATGGTTGCAACAAGCCTGGAAGCGTTTCCACACTTTTTCTAGTTAGTGCTTTCTGATATTGAGCAGCACCCACTGAACTTCTGGAGAGCAGACCTATGCTATACCAGAGGGCCATCAGGCAGCCATGCTTTTGGAGGTAAAGTGCTGCAAGACTGGGGGAGGGGACCAATGCTGATACCTGGGTGAAGAGAATCAGGGTCAGAAAAAGGCAGAGAAGAGACTGTAGATATATGAATCAGCTCTGGGAACCACAGCCTGTCTCAGCCATGACAGTGCTATGAAGATGGTTACTAGTTCCTCTTGTCTCTGTTTCTTTATGAACTTAAACAGGAGCAGTATTGGGGGATAAGGGCATAGCAGGTCTTGTGGCCAAGTAATGACTAGGACATCTCCCACCGAGTTGTGGTCGGGCCCACACTTTGAGCAGACGTCTGCTCTTTGCATTGAATGGAGTAGTGAAGCGATCCACCTGTGGATGGCCCCAGGAAAGTCGTATTTCTCAGAACACTTTGTTGTTCACTTCCCATTTGTGGTTGATGCTAAATTGCCTCCTGAGGGAATTTATGATTGTGTTCTGTAGTCCCAGCAGATGACCCCCAAGATATGCATGCGATGTGATGTGCACCAGTTCCATAGTTTTATGGCTTTGGTGTAGGAGGACTGGTATCTTGCTCCTCCTTGCTGATTGATGTAAACTTTACTGCTCTGTTGTCCAGCATTATTCTGACTGGGTGGTCCTTGGTGTGTGGAGAAAGTGTTGGCAAGCATAATGGACTGCTCTGAGCTCCAATATGTTGATACGGAGGGGGTCTATTTGCCCTGAGCTTTAAGGCTTTGGAATTGTGCACCCCAGCCTATGAGGGAGACTTCTGCGGTGACAATCCTCATGGGAAGAGGCTGTACAAATGAAACACCCCCCAACACCTTCTGTGGATCCTTCCACCAGTTCAGATGACTGAGGACCCTATGAGGTATGGACACCTGCTTGGATCGAAAGCGTTGGGAGTGTAGATGGTTCTCAATTACAGGTGAAGACACCAAGAGTTAAGTCTTGCTAGGGAAGTCATGAACATACAGGCTGCCATATGGCCCAGAATTTGTAGGAAAGCTCTTGCAGTGGGGTTTGTAGACTCTACTGGATTGTTGAAACAAGGCTGGACATTGTGATAAATCTGCCCCGAGGAAGTATGCCCTGTCATGAAGCACCCATAGGGACACTACTCAAAGAAGTGGAATTCTTCACATATTCTAGCTTATTCCAACTTAAGGGCCTTAACTGTATTAATGACATGAGCAGTGATTTTATGCGTAAGGGTGGAGGTGGGAAACATTTTAACATTTGCAAGTAATTTGGATTTATCTGAATGTCTAATCTATTCTGTTCTACTAGACCAGGAATTAGTTTCCAATAAATTTGGAACAGTAATTTTCATGCCCATGATTACCTTGCACTGTATTTACATATATTATTTCATAAAAGCAATATAAACTTACTGGAGAGAATACAGCAAACAAGGAGTAACATTCAGAATTATGTTTTTTGAGTATTAGGCTTGGTCTCCACTACAGAGTTAGGTCCACATAAGGCAACTTATGTGGACCTACGTACGTCAGTGTCTACACTACAGACTTACTCCTGCCGACGTAAGTGCTGTACTACACCAACATAACTCCACCTCCATGAGAGGCGTAAGACTTATGTCAGTGTACCTAGGGCGACTCACTGTCTATGTAGACATGGTTCCTCACATTGGCTGTTGGCTGTCATTCTTGTTAATTTCACAGCTCTGCTTGAGCCATGAAATTGACAAGAAAGCTGCCTCCTGGCTCCCCAGCCTGGCTGCTGCAGATCTCCCACAGGGCCGGATTAAGGCAGGGGCTTTAGGGGCTGCAGCCCAGGGCCTTGGCTCAAGGGGGGCCCCGCAAAAATAAATCACAGCCAGCGATCTCCAGGCCGCTAAAAGGGGTGCTCAGGCAGGCTGCCTTCCATAGCCCCATGGAAGTTCCTGGAAGCGGCTGGTTGCTGGCATGTCTCTGTAGCCCCTGGCGGGGGTGGGGTGGAAGGTGGCTCTGCGCATTGCCCCTGCTCCCAGCACTGTTCCCGCAGCTCCCTGTAGCTACGGGGGGGCGGGGGGGGTGTTGCCACTGACTATCATAGGCTTAGGTTCAAGCTCTAAATCAGAGTTGAGTCACATTCACTAGACAAAGGAGGGTAGCTTGCATTGCCATTGTCTGTGATGCAACTATGAATAAATGACTTCACTCAGGTTGCCAATCCAACTCCACCTGGCACCCAGAAGGGAAATACAAGAACCCTTTTCTGTCTTTCATCCTCTCAGTCTCTCTCAGTTTATATTTGTGCTATAACAATAGGTTACTCTGAGCACTTGGCAGTCCAACACAACTGAGTTACACTAAATTCAAAAATTAGGAATGGTTCTTGGAGGACTATGATTTCTCTTTACTGATCTTGTGTCAGATTAGAGCAAAGGTACTTAATCTTGGACAGCCAATTTCTCACTGAATTAAACTGTGCAGAGCTGAAAACATCACAGCACAGCACGATCAGGAGTCAGACTCATCAATCCAACACTACAAGAAAAATGCTGCAACATGTCAGGATGGGCTGCTGCAGTTTTTCTATGGTTCTACAATTAAATCTGACCTCCACTTTGACACTTCTTCAGCCCCTTTCCTCATGGCTAGAAAGGGCAGGAAGAGATACTGACATCTCTTCCCACTTTGCTCAGCAATAAACTTGCAGGGGAGCACTCCTATGACAGCAGTGTTCAATTCACTCTGCACATGATAAGTCTGAGAACAAGGAGCTCTTTACTAAAATTTAAGTCACCTGGGGTAAGGCCCATCTTTTCATTATGCATTTGTACAGTGACTAGCACAATGGGCCCCGATCTTTGATTAAGGTCTCTAGGTGCTACTGTAACACAAATAACTCAGACTTGTGAACTTCATGAAAAGAATCACTGTATCAGAGACAAATCTCAGACTTTTACCTTTTCTGACTGTTGCCCATCTGTCTCAGTTTCCATTTTTTCTTCTTCAACTCCATCTGTGAGAAGAAATATAAGTACATAAAGCAGAGTGGTTAAAAGTGCCATAACCACCATTTATTATGCTTGAAAATTAATTACAGGCCTAACTGAAATGTTCTACTCTGTTCTGTTGTGGTAATTGGGCTTACAAATTTACCTTAATTGTGAGTTTAACTGTAAAAAGTGAGTGTAAGTTCATAAGATGTCACAACCTATAACAGGTGTTGATGGGAGTAGGTGCAAGAAAACCAGACAGAGAAACTGGATTAGTTTAAACTAAAAAGGCCATGTTCATATAATCCAAGGACTGCTGTAATTATACCTGTTAAAAACAAATGATGTGGAGCCAGAAATTAATGAACCAAAATTAGTGTGTCAGAATTAAGGTCTAATTGGTGGACAAAAATAATGAGGGGATGAGCTATTCCACCCATCACTCCCTTTCTGGGTCCTGAAAGGAAGACTTTTTTGGGAAATAAGGGGAGGAGGAGGAGCGGTAAGGAGGACAAAGAACAGAAAAAAGATTGAGTGACAGAACAGACAGAGGATACTGAAGCAAACTTCACCATCATGGCTGCCACCCCCACCATCTTCTGGGATCCCAGGCCTTCATTATCTAATCCTGAAAGATGTCCTGACCAGACCAGGCCAGAGAGAGGGACCCAGATAATACTCCCACTTCTACTGGCTCCAGCTGAATCCCAGACACCACCTGGGATGAAATGGGATCTGACTTTAACAGTAGTAGCTCCAGCTCATTTCAACTACCATTTTCTTTTTCCTAGAGGGACAGTTATTGCCCTCTTTAATAATATCTAAGAGACTGTCAAACAAGAGGTTTTTCTTTCTAAAACTCTCTCCAGCTAAAGGGAGCAAATCATGTTACAATAAAAGCTTTACTTAATTCTTCACATTTCAAATGCTTTAACTGTTTTTTTTCTTTTCTTTATCTTTAATAGAAGGTTAAAATAATTTTCAATTATGTTTGCGCCATGGTACTAAGCTGGCTGAGGTCTCTGAATGCCAAACCCTGGACCATGTTTAACACTGTTTAATGCCGGACAGTGACTGGGTTGTTAATAACTTTGGCCCATTTGTTCCACCTAAATAAATAAAACAGTTCTTTAGAAAGATTCAAGAAAGCTTCAGAACACTGGACACATGGGAGGTTTGGCAGCACAATACATTATGCTATAGCCGTAATTTAAAACTCAGGTTTAAACATTGCTTCACCTTTGCAGGTTTGGCCAGCTGGGGTACGTGAGGCCAACAATATTAAAATAGCTATGCATAAGGATAAGATTATGTCACAAAGGCACGGATTCTGTGACTTTCAGAGACGTCAGACATTTTCTGCTCCAGCCCCAGAGCAGTGGTGCCAGAGCTGTCAGCGGCTGCAGGGGGCCCCTGGAGCAGTGGGGGGACCCCCAGAGCTCTGAGCCCCTGAGGCTGCGGTGAGGGGTCCCTGGAACTGCCACAGAGGCAGGTGCTGGACACCCCAACCCCCAACAGCATGGCTCAGGCTCTCTTTCCCCACTTGGGCTTCAGTCAGACCTCCTGCCCCCATTATTTTTAGTTTAGTAGAAGTCACGGATAGGTCATGGGCTTCTGTTAATTTTTGTTTATTGCCCGTGACCTGTCCTTGACTTTTACTAAAAATAACCATGACAAAGTTTTAATTTAGCTATGAAGATACATAGTTTGCCCATGCATACAAAACTCGAACCACTGCACACCTGTAAAAGGCCAAGGATACACCGCAATTCTATTATGTTATATTATAGTCAACCAACAGAATTCTAACAACATGCTCTGCCAATGTAATCTATTTGTCTGTGTAGATGGGCCATAGCTCAGGCATGCAAGACCAGCCTCACCTAAGAACATCTTGTATTACAAGAGTGGTCATCACTGCTCAACATAAATTTCCTGAATTGCTTTATGAACTCTATGCACACAAATGTCAGCATGCATGGAAAGTCAGTAGGAGACTTTATTTCCAATTTGCAGGTGATCAAAACACTATCAGAGTCTGATTTTATCATGTTATTCAAATCTGACAGTAGAAGACTCATTTATGCGCTGTAAAAATATTCTCACACAAAGTTCTAGCAACTCTACAAACAGTGTTAAAGCATCAAACATTCACAAGAAAGCCTCTCATTATTTCCCTGCCCTAGCATTTGCAGGTCTTTTCACTCCCCATAACCACAGTTTCTTTGCCTAACATTCATGACCAGGGACCCTAGTTTTCAGTGATTAAAAAAAAGCGCAAAATTCTCTGATAAACCCCCCCACAAAAATCCATGTTTTCCCATGATTCAAATGAAATGCTGAACTTTAGTTTCCCTAGCCACAATATATAGGAGTATCAGCTGAACGCAATGATTTACCAATATATTTACAATTTTTAAGCTTACAGCCCAAGCCCCGCTGCCCAGGACTGACAGCTGGAGCCCCATCCAGTCTCCTGATTATCTGATCTGGCCCTGGTCCCAATTAGATTGGATAACTGGGGTTCCACTGTATATGTTTTTATTTTTTCACAAAATGTAAAAACTAAAGATTTTCTATAGAAACGCAAATTCACGTTTTTCTGTGGCAAATGGATTTCTAGGACCATTGTTCATGACTAACTGGCCCCTTCATGTCTCCCATCTCCAGATCTTGTTCCTCAAAGCATTTATTTCAAAAGGGCTACAAGACCTAGGCACACCCTCAAAGAAGCGCTAAAACAGACAATAGAATTTTGATGATTTCAGGAATTTATGTATGACTTATGAGTTCTGGCTGATCTTATGAAATTGCTCATTGAAATGCCTCAAGATTAGTGGAGTCAGCCACGTTGTCAAGGGTGTGTCACCCATTCCCCAGACCAAGGGCAATGGAGGGTGGTCAAACCTTGATGTCCCCCATTCAAGTGAGAGCACTTCAGTACCAATGAGATGGCTGAAGACAGGGGAAACTAGGCTGACCAAATGTTTCTGCAGGACAGATTTAAAGCAGTAGAATTTTCACAGAAGCACAACAAAGAACAAACAGGTGTTACCGTTGCGTTTTAAAAGCCACAGAACCTGACAGACTTAAGGAAAAATCATGGAGACATGAGGAAGCTTGGGTAGGGAAGATGAACAGAGGGGCATGTTTTTGTAGCAAAGGGGTCTTGTTTTATTGTGGAACCACCCCAGGAAGAAGGAAACAGACTGCACTAGAGAGAAACTCCATGATTTGGAGGAGAAGACACGTGCAGGAGGTAGGATTCTGCACTCCTTAGAGGACTCTGACCTAAACCCAAAGAATGCTCAAGAGTGGTGAGAAACTGAGGCAGGGAAATGCGGGTATGTGGTTTTTGTTTTGTCGAAGTCTATATATTTCTTGTGCTAACAAAAGTGAAGGGCGACTTTTTTTTTTTTAAACCCATACAGAGCTTGTGTGTCATTCGCTTTCACTCTCACATGCCCCTAAGAGATCTGTAAAACTTGAGTGCCCACAAGGCAGGAACTCTGGGAAAGGACTTAAGCAACTGGGGAATCTAGGAAATCAGCACTAGCCCTGGGGGCCTAGGACATTGGCCATAGGGTCCCACTTCTGTGAAGGGGTAACAGTCAGAGATCCTGTGCCCAGGAAATGTGCCAGAGAGGCCAAGGGAAGAGACAATGTTGCAGCCCGCTGAGACCAAGGGAAGCTTAAGCGCACACTGATCTAGGATGGGTCCCAAACATAGTAGCTTGGGGAGCCTCTAACTAGGGCTGCATGACAAGAACATTTAAAAAAAAAATGAAAAGATGTGTGAGCTTAATAAGAGTTCACTATTCAAATCACTTGGTTTTTGTTGTAGTTGACGACTTGCTGTCTGGTTAGACTGTAAGCTCTTCGGGCCAGAGACCTTCCCTCTCTATATGTATGCGAAGCACCTTTTACACTGTGGGTGCTATATATCAACAAAAATAGCTTAGCTGTCTCATCAAAAACTCAACCAGGTTCTGTTTAGTTAGAAACTTGCTGCTTAAATAATTATTGCCCAGTTACCTTACTATCCCATCCAACCATGAGATCTACAAAGAGTGTCATGTTGCACAATAATCTAATCAACAGTATGCAGGGGACAACAACATAGAGAAAAGTTGAAATGTTGAGGGAAAAAAAAGTCAGTAAAATTGTTACCAGTGTTAGATGCATGGATATCTCTAAAAAGTATAAGGAGTACTTGTGGCACCTTAGAGACTAACCAATTTATTTGAGCATGAGCTTTCGTGAGCTACAGCTTACTTCATCGGATGCTCATGCTCAAATAAATTGGTTAGTCTCTAAGGTGCCACAAGAACTCCTTTTCTTTTTGCGAATACAGACTAACACGGCTGTTACTCTGAAATCTAAAAAGTATGAATGTTTTAACAGCAATTAGTCTCATTTCAAGCTACTTAAACCTTCATACACTTGTCCTTAGGATAGGTTTCTTGATGCCACCCCCCAGTTCATTTAATTAAGCTATTCTTTTAATGAATGTTTATGCAAAGTTTCCGCTAATAAAGATTGGGCTCTTTGGGATAGGAAAAGTATACATACAGAGCCAGAATATTTTACAAAGCTTTATTTGGACTTCATCATGGACCTTAATTGTCACTGATGTTTTGCACATATTTATTTAGAAGGTTCAGAAATACCTAAAAATACTGCAAATACACAGAGAGGAGAGGGGAATGTCAGCATGTAACAAGAGGAACAGCATACCCCTCAAGACTGAATCCCATAAGGTATCTGAAAACCTCCACAGCGGAGTCTCCAGCACCATACATACGTACCCAAAGGCTCTATAAGGCATTAAAGAGAAATTCTTAGAGTTAGATCACAGGCTTTGACCCATGGTGCCACACCTTCACATAGAAAGGTGTTGGGCACTGCAGGCTGATCTCAAGCATGCAGGAATAATTAACATCACTCAACCCAGCTACATAAATCTCAATATAAGGTATTCGTTGATGCAAAATGTTTTGATTAAAAAAAAATTCCCACTCTAATGATAGTACAAGTCTGTTCTAAAACAGAGCTGGTGAAGACAGCTTGGTCTCTAACATGCAGCAATAATTTCAGTGATGTTGTGTCACAAATTAATTCTTCACATATTAGAAAAAAACTATGATGTAAGAAGAACTAGAAATAAGAGACAAAACATTTTATCATTTTTCAATTGATCTTATCTGGGACAGACAACTCTGCCCTTCTGAAGTACCTGCCTTTGTCCACCGAGAGGGGATTACAGACCGGTCAATATGCCCTCTTAAAAGGAGAGAATCTGTTCAGGAACGGTTATTATTTGGTAGCCTAGCAATGACATAAGGAAGAGACAGATTAGATAGTCTCAGAGACTCTTGTCCACAGCCTAAGAGCAGAATTCCAGACTGTGCTTAAAAGTGTGACTCTTTTTGGTAAAAGGAGTGGCAGTGATAGGAAGTTTCAGTCTCTCCGTTGAAACATAATAAGAGCCAAAGAATAGGGAATTGAGAGTGGTGTGTTTAATGGGAAGTAAAGCTAATAACCTCAAACCAGAAAATTCTACAGAAACAATATATAAAATTCTGTTTAAGTGCAGCTTAGCTAGAGCTTAAAACTCCCAAGTATCTTTCAGTACAGAGGAACTGAAGGAATTCATGTGCAAAAGCAGCAAAACAGGATGCTACATTATGTATAAAACAAAAAACGACTGATTAGAAAATGGGATGGCGGAGAACAGTGAAGCAATTCTGAAGTTTTGATTCCTGTAGATCTCCCAGTCAGAATGACCAATCTCGCTTTGCTCAGCCGTATGAAATTTCACAGGTTGACAAAAGTACTCCCTGCTATTTATACAGTCTGAATTGCATGTGATAATAAAAGGTTATAATTAAAATAATCATGTGGGCTCTTGCTGGTAGCCACCATAACATTGAAAAGTAATATACACCATGTACACAGGTTTTCTTTCTTTACACACAACAGTACTGCATGTTCCTCTCTTCCCTGTGTAAAATTAACTTTCCATCTTGCTTTAATGCTGACTTGGCAACCAACAAACATTAAATATGTAATTGTTTCAAAATAACAAAATTCTTAGGATGACGCTTTTCAGAAAAATGGTGGTCACCACTTGGGTAACAGATACATTGTAGTCCAATAAACCAAAGAAATTAGAGAGTGATGATGCTCATTAATCCCTATTCACCCTTAGGGGGCTACTTCAGCATTGCTTCCTACAGCATATTCTCCAGTCCTTTGCCCTTTCTAGTTTTACCCATCAAGCACACTATTATAAACATACTTTGCATTTCTATAGCACCTGCTATTAAAGGATCTATTAGGTCTTTACAAACATTAAACAAGCTTCCCCAGGTATTTGTGTAGTACGAATTACCTCCGATTTACAAATGGGAAAACTAAGTGCGGGTTTACACTACAGCCTAAGTCAATATAATTGCGCTGCTCTGGGGTCTGAAAAAGCCCCCTCCCCCCAAGTGACACAAGTTTCGCGTCTCCACACAGGGCTATGTCAGCAGGAGACGCTCTCCCACTAACATAGCTTCCGCTTCTCCGAGGTAGAGTAATTATGCCGACGGGAGGTATAGCTGTGCCGATGCAGCTTTGTAGTGGGGACTTGCCCGAAGACACACAAGTTAAGTTAGTTGCCCAATGTCTGTAAGCTAAAGAGTCCTGAGTTCCAATATCACACTCTTACTAATACACAGTACTCCACCCCATTCTGTTAAGCAGTTTCCTATCAAGTTACAGTGTAAGTGTAAGATGCAGTCAATGAACAGAAAATCTACCATACAAGCAACGTGACTGAACTTTACTTTGCTACTGAGCGTTTAGATTTGTTCCGGTTCTTCTCTAACTCCCCTGCACAAAAATCCAGAGCTCTTTGGTTTGATTTTGCAAACTCCTTGCAGTTACTCTATTGTGCTTGTGGAGTTCACATCCACAACCAATACTTCATTGTGCTCTTGCAGCAAGTACTATATACACCCTTTTGAGCTGGTGTAGCCCATCAGATCTGCAGGAGAAAGGCTCCCCCCAGCATAGCATGCCAACTGTGCAGTGGCATAAAAATTCACTCATAAAACACATTTATTCTTTTAAAAAGAATATTTCTGAGTTGCAAATAGCCTATGGAAAAGTTTTCTACATTTAAATCTATGCATTTATTAGTTATAATGTTGTATTGAGGCAACATCACAGTTCTCATGTTGTTTGCTTTTTAAATTGTAACTCATGTATTTGCTGCAAAGTAAAGGACTAGTTCTCAGTGTGACTAGACTGCCAGAAATACCTTACATTTTAAGATTCAGCAACAAAAAAAGTGCACAAATTCATCTTACACTTTCCCCACTATAAGTTTTGTTTTTCCCCACCCTCCCTTGCATTACAAAACTAAAAGAATTTTCCTGAAACTTCCAAAAATATATTCCCCTCTGTGATGAGACTAAACATGGATACGTTCGGTTACTAAGAAAATATCTTAAGTTTCATTATAAATTGCATTTTCACACGTTTATAATTCCTGATGTAACCTAGGTTGTCTGGTAGTGACTGCAATAATAAATTTTTGTTTTAATAAAAAATAAAGAAGTCAATATGACAAGTTTAGCCAGGTAGTAGTTGATGGTTTTTGAAAATTGTCTTATCGCATTCGCTGCAGAGCCATTATTTGCAGTGACAGTGTTGTGACTGCAGGCCTCCAGCTGGCATGAACCATTTACATTTTTTGCTTATACTGATGGGTGCATGCAGGAATACTAAATGAATGAAATGAAAAAGGAAACTGAAAAAGTCTCTGCTATGAGTGTCAGGGCAAACTGAATTTAATTTATCTGAGTTCATGCAGGTTTCTATCTCTACGTTTTAAGCCATTTTAACTAAGGTAGTAGTGGGAATTTTAAAATGAAGTTAATGCAATAAGGAGACTGGACTCCTGTAAAAAATATAAATATGACATCCAAACGTGAAAGGTATGTGTGACAAAGTGGGACTGTTCTTAATGTTTTCTCTGAATAGTGTGGGGGTGCCTCAGTTTCCCCTACGCAGTACTAAGTATCTAGGTGGTGGGATAAGGGTGTATGATCATTGCAGAGCCCTAGAGGGCAGGTGTGTGCAGGGGTCTGGACACAGAGAATGGCCGACACCCTATTTCTTGGCAACCGATGGCCTGGCCCTTCCCCCCTGTAAGATGAGAGCTAAAGGGTTGGAGAACAAAGGAATCAGGTGACCTCCTGGCCTGGGAAAGGGACAAAGCCCAGAGGAGGAGGGGCTGGAGAGAGTTTCAGTTTGGGCTGGCTGGGGAAGAGGAGTGAAGTACAGGTGTGGTTGTCTGGCTCTGTCCCCCAGAATGGACTCAGCTGAGGGGTCCTGTTCTCTGTACCTACAAGCTCTGTTTTAGACCATGTTCCTGTTATCTAATAATTTATAATAATAATTTATAATAATATCTAATGTTATCTGTTTTACTGGCTGACTAAGAATCACAGAATATCAGGGTTAGACGTCTGACTGCGGAATTGGGGTGCAGGACCCTTTGGCTTCTCCAGGACCCCGCGTGGGCGGATTCACTGTGGGAAGCGCACGGAGGGGCAGAGGATGCTGAATGCTCCGAGGTCAGACCCAGGAAGGTGCAAGCTGTGTGAGCTGTTTGCCCTGAAGACAGTCTGCTCAGAGAGAGGAAACTTCACCAGAGTCTTGACTGGCTTCGTACAGAGCAGTTCCAGAGCATTGCCCGGGGACTCCGTGACAGTATGTGGACCTGAAAACATCATATTTTGATACTCTGGATACAAATTATAAAATAAAAGATGCCTGTATTCCAGGAAGATACAGACATGGCTTTTATTGATTTTGCTGCAAACCAGAAGCAAAAATCTGACCAGGTTAATGAAGAATATACAAAACTGACAATTTAGATGGGAATTAGCCCTCTGGAGCATGGGTGTCCACAACACAAACTGATAGTGATAACCTTCCTTTCCTTCTACAGGGAGTGCTTGGTAGTCCCTCTTACAGGGCCATAAGGGTCTCCACTGTCACAATCCTCTTTAGCAGGTCCTGCATCACAGCAATCATCTTTTGTGAGGAGAAAAACTATATGGCTCTCCCTTCAGAATCAGTAAATTATGGTTCTTAAGCAGCAAAAGGTAGATGGCTACCAAGCAATGCAAGGCATCATCCCAAGGAGGAGCCCAGCACTTCCAGCCGAAAAGCACACCTCACCCACACCCCAGGAATCAGACGTTCCTAGTCTTAAAGGTAAAACACAACCCTCAAGAACAGGGAGCTCTGCCTAGTTAGGTATCAACACCTATCGGTTAGTGATGAGGAACCTATGACTGGCTTCTCAGGAAGCCCCATTTAACCCTACAACTAGAGAAGGGAAACAGACTTCAAGTCAACAGGGAAATTAAAAGTGTCTGACCTTTGTTTAATTTCTCTAATCAGATTGTCTACAAGCTACATGAGACAGCGGATAAATAAACTCCCCACTCTTATCAGTAGAACAATAAAGCAGAATGCATCAATACAAAGTTATCTTTAAAATGTGTTTAAACTTAGTAATCCACAGGTTGGCCCCCTTTGTTTTCACAGATAGGACCCATTTACACAGTTCATTATAACACACTCTAATATGAATACTAAATTGATTCTGGATAAACAAGGTATCAGCAATGAAAAGGCAGATGTGGTTGGACTGATTAGCGGGCTCAAATGTATGGCAATCCTGCTACTAACTAGCACCGTTTTTTCCTCCACGCTCGGTGAAAGGTAGGAATGCACAACAGTTAGCGCTTCCCATACTTGTACTCTGTGACACTTCTACATGCTCAACATGACAAACGGCACTCTTTCCCCAGAGGAGAGTGGGTAGTTCACTGAAAGCTTGTGCAGCAGTTGTGAACACTGCACGAGTCAGTTATAAGAAAGGATAGATAGTTATCACTAAGGCTGCAAGTGTCACGGAGGTCATGGATTCCGTGACTTTCCATGACCACTGCAGTCAGTGGCTGGTGAGGGCCAGCAGCAGTAGTTTGGGTGTGTGGGAGAGGGCTCAGGGCTAGGGGACAGGGGTTTGGAGGGTGCGGGGGGGGGCACACTTACCTGGGGTGGGGGACCCGCCTGAAGCTCCTAGGTGAGGGGTGTGGGGTCTCCGCGCCACATGCTGCCCACACCCGCAGCTCCCATTAGCTGCAGTTCCTGGCCAATGGGAGCTACGGCAGCCGGAGCTTGTGGCTGGAGCAGCGGACGAGCCCCTGCCCTGGCCCCCTCCTCCACTGGCTTCAGCTTTAGAGTTACAAAAGGCATGGCTGGCTTTCACTGTTCTGGCTTTAATGTTTTCACTGGTTCCATCTGTGGTACTTATAGTGTTGTCAAGACATGTGAAACATCAGACCTCTTCTACATCAGTCCCAGGGACCGTGTCTTGACATGGCTGAAAGGCTTGAGTCCGCCCATAATCCTGAGAGCTATCTTGATGGGAGCATAACTCCTGATAGGGCCACTCATGCCAGACAGGTCGATGAATAGGACCAGACTAAAGGGAGTCCATTGGCCTTCCTGGTAGAGGGTTAGGAGTGGGCTCACAACCTGCTCCTGTTTTTTTTTTTTTTTTTTTTTTTTAAGTCTTTACGGAAACCTACACTATTGTTCAATAAACTCAATCCAACTTGACTCAACAGACCCAGAAGAGAGATTATGAAAAGTGGCCAAACCCACAAGGAAGCTACTCCACTACCTAATAGGGTACAGAATGTGAGTGAGGCTAAACAGCAAAAATTAAGATGTTTGTACACTAATGCAAGGAGCCTAGGTAACAAAATGGAGGAACTAGAGTTACTGGTGCAGGAAGTGAAACCAGATATTATAGGTATAACAGAGACCTGGTGGAATAGTAGTCATGACAGGGCTACAGGTATTGAAGGGTATGTGCTGTTTAGGAAAGACCGAAATAAAGGTAAAGGTGGTGGAGTAGCACTGTATATCAATGATGAGATAGAATGTAAAGAAATAAGAAGCGATGAAATGAATATGACTGAGTCTGTCTGGGCAAAAATTAAATTGGGGAAGAAAACTATTAGAGCTTCCTCTGGGATAGTGCTTGGGGTGTGCTATAGACCGCCGGGATCTAATTTGGATATGGATAGAGCCCTTTTTAATGTTTTTAATAAAGTAAATACTAAAGGAAACTGTGTGATCATGGGAGACTTTAACTTCCCAGATATAGACTGGAGGACGAGTGCTAGTAATAATAATAGGGCTCAGATTTTCCTAGATGCGATAGCTGATGGATTCCTTCAGCAAGTAGTTGCTGAACCGACTAGAGGGGATGCTATTTTAGATTTGGTCTTGGTGAGTAATGAGGACCTCATAGAGGAAATGGTTGTAGGGGATAATCTTGGCTCAAGTGATCATGAGCTAATTCAGTTCAAACTGAATGGAAGGATTAACAAAAATAAATCTGCAACTAAGGTTTTTGATTTCAAAAGGGCTGACTTTCAAAAATTAAGGAAATTAGTTAGGGAAGTGGATTGGACTGAAGAATTTATGGGTTTAAAGGTAGAGGAGGCCTGGGATTATTTTAAATTAAAGCTGCAGAAGCTATCGGAAGCCTGCATCCCAAGAAAGGGGAAAAAATTCATAGGCAGGAGTTGTAGACCAAGCTGGATGAGCAAGCATCTTAGAGAGGTAATTAAGAAAAAGCAGAAAGCATATAGGGAGTGGAAGAAGGGAGGGATCAGTAAGGCAAGCTACCTTATTGAGGTCAGAATATGTAGGGATAAAGTGAGACAGGCTAAAAGTCAAGTAGAGTTGGACCTTGCAAAGGGAATTAAAACCAATAGTAAAAGGTTCTATAGTCATATAAATAGGAAGAAAACAAAGAAAGAAGAAGTGGGACCGCTAAAAACTGAGGATGGAGTGGAGGTCAAGGATAATCTAGGCATGGCCCAATATCTAAACAAATACTTTGCCTCAGTCTTTAATAAGACTAAAGAGGATCTTAGGGATAATGGTAGCATGATAAATGGGAATGAGGATATGGAGGTAGACATCACCATATCTGAGGTAGAAGCGAAACTCAAACAGCTTAATGGGACTAAATCGGGGGGCCCAGATAATCTTCATCCAAGAATATTAAAAGAATTGGCACAAGAAATTGCAAGCCCATTAGCAAGAATTTTTAATGAATCTGTAAACTCAGGGGTTGTACCGTATGATTGGAGGATTGCTAACATAGATCCTATTTTTAAGAAAGGGAAAAAAAGTGATCCAAGTAATTATAGGCCTGTTAGTTTGACATCTGTAGTATGCAAGGTCTTGGAAAAAATTTTGAAGGAGAAGGTAGTTAAGGACATTGAAGTCAATGGTAAATGGGACAAAATACAACATGGTTTTACAAAAGGTAGATCGTGCCAAACCAACCTGATCTCCTTCTTTGAGAAAGTAACAGATTTTTTAGATAAAGGAAACGCAGTGGATCTAATTTACTTAGATTTTAGTAAGGCGTTTGATACGGTGCCACATGGGGAATTATTAGTTAAATTGGATAAGATGGGCATCAATAGGAATATTGAAAGGTGGATAGGGAATTGGTTAAAGGGGAGACTACAACGGGTCCTACTGAAAGGTGAACTGTCAAGTTGGAGGGAGGTTACCAGTGGAGTTCCTCAGGGATCGGTTTTGGGACCAATCTTATTTAATCTTTTTATTACTGACCTGGGCACAAAAAGTGGGAGTGTGCTAATAAAGTTTGCAGATGATACAAAGCTGGGAGGTATTGCTAATTTAGAGAAGGACAGGGATACCCTACAGGAGGATCTGGATGACCTTGTAAACTGGAGTAATAGGAATAGGATGAAATTTAATAGTGAGAAGTGTAAGGTCATGTATTTAGGGATTAATAACAAGAATTTTAGTTATAAGCTAGGGACGCATCAACTAGAAGTAACGGAGGAGGAAAAGGACCTTGGAGTATTGGTTGATCATAGGATGACTATGAGCTGCCAATGTGATATGGCTGTGAAAAAAGCTAATGTCGTCTTGGGATGCATCAGGAGAGGTATTTCCAGTAGGGATAAGGAGGTTTTAGTACCGTTATATAAGGCACTGGTGAGACCTCACCTGGAGTACTGTGTGCAGTTCTGGTCTCCCATGTTTAAGAAGGATGAATTCAAACTGGAACAGGTACAGAGAAGGGCTACTAGGATGATCCAAGGAATGGAAAACTTGTCTTATGAAAGGAGACTCAGGGAGCTTGGCTTGTTTAGCCTAACTAAAAGAAGGCTGAGGGGAGATATGATTGCTCTCTATAAATATATCAGAGGGATAAATACCAGAGAGGGAGAGGAATTATTTAAACTCAGTACCAATGTGGACACAAGAACAAATGGATATAAACTGGCCACTAGGAAATTTAGATTAGAAATTAGACGAAGGTTTCTAACCATCAGAGGAGTGAAGTTTTGGAATAGCCTTCCGAGGGAAGTAGTGGGGGCAAAAGATCTATCTTGCTTTAAGATTAAACTCGATAAGTTTATGGAGGAGATGGTATGATGGGATAACACGGTTTTGGTAATTAAATATTCATGGTAAATAGGCCCAATGGCCTGTGATGGGTTTTAGATGGGGAAAGATCCAAGTTACCTGGGAAAGAATTTTCTGTAGTATCTGGCTGATGAATCTTGCCCATATGCTCAGGGTTTAGCTGATCGCCATATTTGGGGTCGGGAAGGAATTTTCCTCCAGGGCAGATTGGAAGAGGCCCTGGAGGTTTTTCGCCTTCCTCTGTAGCATGGGGCACGGGTCACTTGCTGGAGGATTCTCTGCTCCTTGAGGTCTTTAAACTACAATTTGAGGACTTCAATAGCACAGATATAGGTGTGAGGTTTTTTTTTTGTAGGAGTGGTGGGTGAAATTCTGTGGCCTGCGTTGTGCAGGAGGTCAGACTAGATGATCATAATGGTCCCTTCTGACCTAAATATCTATGAATCTATGAATCCACTGATGAAGTTCAATACCAATTCATTTGTAATTGTAACAACCACAGTAAGTCAGACTAGAATTTCCTGAATACTTTTTTTTGGGGGGTGGGGTTGGGGTGGGGGAGTTACAGACATGATAAAACTCAGAACTGTGCGCTTCTGTGGTCAGAGCAAAGGCTCCTGGGTCTTAGTCCTGACTGTGTTTAATCCTGGGGAGGTGAGTCTCTTACCTGCAAAACACGGATAATGCCATACACTTGGCTTGACATATGGCTAGGAGACTTCATCACATCCAAGGCAGACATCTACCTGGCCTCTGTTATACATACCTTTGTCACCTCCCTGTCTGGACAGTAGCAATGCAATATACTTGGGCAACAAACCTTCAGCTCTTAGTTAACTCCAACTAATACAAAATGCTGAAGTGCATCTCCTCAGCAACACAGGCTAACAAGAGCACATCAGACCTGTCCTCTGCTCTCTAAATTGGCTTCCCTTAGAATATCATATTAAGTTCAGGGACTTGGTTGTTATCCTCAAGGCACACAATGGCCTGGGCATAGCAGAAAGATCACCCAACCCTCTCAGAGGACAACAAGATAGACAATTCCACTCCACAGGCAAATGGAACTTTTTACAACAAGGGCAAAGATTGTGCAGAAGACAGAGCTTTCCCAGGGCTGGTCTGAAACCGCAGAACAAGGTCCAACAGGAAATAAGGGCCATCACAAATCTCAGCACCTACCACTCCAAGTGCAAGCTGAACTTTTTCGACCTGCCTTCTCTAACACACACAGCACTAAAAACACACAAAACCCCCCACCACAACCATACCAAAGCAACACACTGTAGTGCACACAAAATTTTCTTGTGTGAAGTGGAAAAGTGAAAGAACAAACCACTGCTGGAAGGGACTTAGATAGAACAGTAATGAGGGAAGGATCAGAATCTGTATAAAACAGAACAAAACAGAATGGAGATTTGCTTAATCTTTGGTGTAGTGCTTTGAGATCCTTAAATGGAAGCCATTACAGAAGGACAAAGTATTATAACTCCTCCCAGGAAACTCAACATTCACCATCATCATTCAAACGGAAATCTCCAATTAAAGTTACTGTGCACTTTATTAATTAAAACATTTGTGAAGTTTAATATAAATGGGCAAAGGCTGTACCCGGCTGCAAGGTATGTAAACATCACTGTGGAGTAATATATAGGGCTGTGCCCAGTCAACTGGTTAGTGATCAAATCTAGTAGTTCTTTACCTTCTTGGATTCATGACCTCAACTTTCTTGGATTCCACCACAATAAGTCTTTATAAAAAAATCTTTTGCAGACAAAAATGGATTGTGGTGTTTGGGTCATCTGAAGATACAGTAGGAGGTTTTGAGGGTTAGATGAGGTGCTCTCTGCTAGAAGTGGGGCACATGTTGAGCAGGAGGGCTTGACACAAGAATGCTGGGGGTTGCTGGTGCTGGGTGGTGCTCTTTTCTCCCTCCTCCCCACACTCAACTAACACTCAGATATGTCGTCTCACTGCTCCAAAAACCTGAAACTCAGAGGTGTGTGGGCAGGGACTGACAGGGAGGAGAAAGTATAGGGCTGTTACTGGATATGGGGACAGGAATGTTTGGAGCAGAGCAAGAGAGGCCCTGAGGAATATATGCAAAGGTTAACTTTTGTACTGCTTACAAGATAGCACAAACGTATGAGTGTTGGTTTGGGAAACTGTTTTTGTCTGGACATCTTGCATCTGTCCAGAGTGGAGCTGGCTGTACCTTTAAGATTCTAGCATTCAAGTGGCTCTTTGTACAAGCAATTAGAACTTAATCCTGCCCACGGTGCATCTGGGTAACATCAATGTGCATCTTGCAAAGTATGTGTGCAAACAAAACTGGTTTAAAAACCATGAAATTCAGGAAGACAAGGCTGATTATTAAGGGCTTGATTCTGCTCGTAAAGGTAACAGTGAACAAAAATCCCTAAGATGAGGGCTCCCAGTGCATTCGGAAGAGGAATTCTGGATGTCCTTGACTCACGGCATCTATCATGTTAACCATTTAATCTGATCCATGTAAACTCTATAATTGTCTACAATGGCTCTACATATCGATGTAAAGGAATCTGGTTGTCAGCTTTGAATACAGCAAACCACAAAGATTATTACAGGTCAGAATTCTAGACTAACAGCAGCTCTCACAGTCTATTCCAATCACATTTCCCACATGACACTGAAATATATCAATATGAAAAACACAATTTTCAAAAGACTAGTGGAGCTATAATTAGACTACATCAATTAATGAACCTAAATTACAGTGTATTCCTAAATAGATAATTTAGTTTTCAAGTGTGCCATATTTAGGTGTAATACTTCAGTTCTAGTCATGCAAGGACAGCTAGCTTTTTCAGTAGGCGTATGCCATGCAGATGTACTTTAGCTTATTAAAAACACCACTGCAAGTGCAACCTTGGTAGATTCTTCCTCTGTGTCCTCCATTGCAAAGCTGTTTTGAGGTGGAAGGCCATGCAGATTGTCGAGTGACCCAGTTAACTCTTGTTGTGAAGCTCCCCCAGGGAGAACCGTCTGCTGTTGTCCTAATTTATTCCATTAATCACAGCCCAATACAAATCGCATTAACTATAACAGGCCAGTATTAGTTATAGAACCCAGTCTACAAGAATCATATTATGGTTGTCTGTTTTCCACATCCCCTTATTAAATGGCAAAGGCCACAAAACCTGTATTTGCAACTAGTGGGTATCCTTTTGAAAAAAGGGCAACTGACAGGCCAGCGTCACATACTAATGATGTACGACTAAGGAATTGCATGGCTCAGGCCCCAGAGAAGTCCATTCCTGTAGTCTCATATCCTGCTGGGCAAGACTTACTAGCAAATTGTAACACTCCAGATAAAATAGGTTTAAGTCCAGTGATTATTTTAATATAACCACTAATTTAACCTCGATCCAAGCTAGAAAATACCTAGATTTGTTTTACCTGAGACTCAGATAAGAAAAATAAAACTATTCCCCCTTTAATGGATTTAGAGGGCTATAACTCCTCCTGTCAATTCCACATGACAAAACAATGCGACACAGAGAGGGAGAAGGAGATATTCCAGATGCCATGATGTTTATTTTTCAGCATGTATTTGTCACGTCATTTCAGAGTTCTATGCTCCTCCAAGTCAGCTCTGCCCTGCTCCACCATGTGGAACTGACAAGAGGTGACAGAGCACTATGGAATAGCTTGCTAATTTCAGTTTGATTATTATTTAAAAAAAAAAAAGTCTGACAAGTCTAATGTGAAATTTAGGGGGTATTCTGCAGTATTTTTAGCTTAAACTAAACACTGTCCAATTTAAATCTACATATTTTTTAAAAATAAGCAACATACATGGTACACATATACCTACTTCAGCTATGGAATGAGACTTAGAGAGGTAGGTATTGAGTGTGTTATTGTGCTCCCAGTTCCTATGAACCCACCTCAAAAAACTACCACACAATTCTGTACTCTCTTCTCAGGTCTGGAGTAACGGGGGATATGGCAGGTAAGGCCTGAGGTGTTCTGGCAGAGCTTGAGACAAAGCTTGCACACTACCCAGATTACACTATGCTTTATCTGGTACAAGACATGCTTCATTAGCACAAACCCTAAATTCACTCACAAATTATTTGTGGTAGGATGAACAAGACACTAGCCAACCAATGCTGAACAGAGATTTTGAGATATTAAAAATTTACTGACAAACATTAACAGTGCTGCCAGATCTTTACTGAGTGTTTAAAGATGAAAATCTTTTTGCATTTTAGTAGGTATATAGCAGAGTCCCTGTGGGCACACTGCAGTAAAGCAAATGGAAGAAATAAGAGCAGCTATGCTGCAGGGCTTAAGGAACTAAATCAAAAACTAAGTTATACAATTTACATTCTCTATTTAAGAATGGGATTTAAATAGAAGTTAGTTTTTAGTGGAAAGGGGATTCAAACAGGGATTTTCCATGTATTCTAGGACGTTGAAACAGCCCCATAGCTTCTACACATTTGGGCTATAGACGACAATTTGTGTTGCATGAATAATCATAGCCTAAAATATTAGCCTTATATGCCAGAGTATCTACTGAAGTAACTCAATAAGCAAGAGCATTCGCCGCACATTACAAACTCAGCTCGACTGTGACAGTTACAACTACATTAGAGTTTTCAAAAAACTAAGAATGGCCCAAACTATGCAACACGAAAGCACCACTAGCCAATACACATTGTCCATGTGCAGTTCAGGTCTAATGAAACAATGTTTTCTCATCATTACTGTTGTCCAACACCGTACCCAGAACACAATCAGGCAGGAAGTCATGAAAACAGAGTGGAGATGAAGAAAAAACATCATGTAATTATTCTTTTTTTTTTTTTTTTCCAGCAGGAGTATTCTGTACTTACATTTTGATAAAACCATACAATCCAGTTGGTTTTATCCTAACTTCCATAGAGATGGAAGGCATTATGTCTCATCTGGTCTGAACCAACCTTACTACCAGTGGGGTTAATGCAGAATTGTTCCCTCTGGAATGTTTAATTGTTTTGCTTAGTCAGCTTTTATCTCTCCCAAGTGATGGGGTTTTCACTTTGAGTTTTCTAAATAGGAACATAAGAAGTGCCATTCTGGATCTGAACCAAAGCCCATCTTGTCCAGTATCAAAGGCTTCAGAGGTAGGTGCGAGAACTCTGCAGTAGGCAGATGTGGGATAATCTGCCCCCCAGACTAGGTTTCATCCCAACTACTGATAGACATTGGCTTAAGCCCTGAAACGTGCAATTTAATATTCCTTCCTAAATGGTTATAATTTATTATGACAACTCTGGATAGTCTAATTACCTATATAATCCCTTCTGAACCTTGCTAAGCTCTTGGACTCAACAACTTCCTGTGGCAATGAGTTACAGTCTCACTATGTGTTGTGTGAAAAGGAATTTCTTTATTGGTTCTCGATTTCCCATCTTTTAATTTCACTCAGAGTCCTCTTGTTCTTGTGTTATGAGAATGGGAGAACAGAAGCTCCCAATCTATCTTTTGTAAACCATCCATTACTTTATACACTTATCCGGTCTCCTTTTATTTTTTACAATTGTGTATATCAGTTACTGTGTCAATAAGAGTATTGTTCGGTCTAACACACACCTAACAACAACTACCAAAGAGTCATGTCAACTACCTGTTACTTACACTTTTATATAAATGTTTAAGATTTTTCCATCAGGAAAAACTGAAAACTTTCTATATTGAAATGTTAGCAATAGAAATAAATGGGCAACATTTACAATGTAGTTCAAGTTCCCTGCAGGAAAGCTGTATATTATAAAAAGGTTTATATTCAAAAGACCCTAAATGCTATTAAACACTAACTTCTAATTTTGCTAAAGACAAATGTGTCCTACCTTTAGCTTCAACATTTCTGGAATTGTTAACACAAAACTGATTTATGATAAGCTATATGCAAGACTTATTGCTGACAATTTGTTCTATAATTGTCTAGGTCTCTTTCTGACCTAAAAGGGACAGAAGAAGTGAGGGTGGGGCCAAAGAAGAGAGAGATAGTATACTAAAGACCAAAAGATTCAGGTTTTTACTATATTCTATATAGAAAATATATATGCTTGTTTCTCTCTGATAAAAAGTACTAAAGATAAACCTGATTTGCAAAAATTTCTGCATTCAAGACTTATGACCTACCAAGCTTCTCTGGCTCATCTGGACCTGTTCCAGCAATGCAGCTGCTCTCTAGTCCATATGTTGGATCCACCTTCCCAGAGGTTCTTGCTGCCTCCTGCACTTTCTTGACATGGGCTTCAACTAGTTCCAGTGGTACCTCCTCTCGGACCCGAGAAAATTCCTCTGTTAAAGAATTAAAGAGAAAATATTATGGTGTCTGCACGTCACATGTCAAAAATAATCAGTTTTCACAGACCCACATATAAATAAATACAATGACAAAGTGAATTTTCAATATGTTCTGAAGTTCTGCCTCACTTATAACATAAGGAAGCTCATTTACTCCCTTAAATGTGGTAGTTAGCAGTAGTTAAGAGTTAACAGTTAAGGTACAGTTAATTGGGAATTGGTCCTGCTTTGAGCAGGGGTTTGGACTAGATGACCTCCTGAGGTCCCTTCCAACCCTGATATTCTATGATTCTGTGATTCTAACATTTCTTCCAAACTATACAAATACAAACTAGCACATTTATTCTATCTACAGAAAATAAGATAACCGGTTACTGAGCACGCAGGAACTATTCTATCCAATCACGATTGCGTAACAACCAGGAAAGCAACAAGTTGAAATTAATAGAACCAATATTGACATATTTTTTGTTCAAGATTCCAAATAAGAGATTTAAACACTGTAGCAGTATTTGTTAATGTAATGTACACTTAAACAAAATGATGATAAAAAGTAATAATGGGCACTTATACAGTGCTTTACAAACCAATTAATAGTTCAGAGTCATAGAAGTGTAGGACTGGAGAGGACCTCAATACGTCATCTAGTCTAACATTGGTAAAATGCAAAACAGACAATAACCATACTGGTAACTCCTCCCTGAGTAATTTTATAGATATTTGCTTCTGTTTTCAACTTATGTTAGCTGCATTCTGAAGGAACACCAAAGATAGCAGCTGATCTTTCTAAAGCTCAAGAGGAAGCCAGCAACCAAGCACAAAGTTACACCATGTTAGACAAAATCATAAGGAAAGAGAGCCATGGTGACCCCATACCTAAAGCAGCTTTAGCTGCAGCTGATGCCACCCGAGGATCCACCACAGATGCCAAAAAAGCAACAGTGCTCATCACTGGGTTTCCAGACTGGCTGAAAGGTACAGGTTGGTAAGCCAATGGGCCTAAGGATGCATCAGAGTTCTCCAGATAAGGGTCCTCTATGGGAAGTCTCAGAAAGTGGAGAATGCATTCATCCTGGGTGCGACTCCCAACATGCTCAGAGACTTTATTCCAGTCATCTTTGTACATCTCCAGAGCCTGCAACAGAGGAAGAGTAAGAATTGTTTTGCAAATAATGCTACGTATACACAAGTTTTTTTGTTCTCACCGCCATTCAGTCTGGTGACAAACAGAACAGTGAATAAAGAAAGGGGAACTATGTGAAAGGGAGTATATAAACATTGATTTTTCATAAACACTTGTTTAGACAGTGGAAGGCCTCTCACTTAAACACTAAGTTGAATTTGTGGGCTATGAGAACCGGTAAACAGTATAATACTCATCATTTATTCTGTGCTCCAAACACACAAGTATGATTCTCTGTTTGCTAATTACCACCCCAAAAACTTGGAAGACTTTAAAAAACAATTGTTTAATTTGTGAGTCAACATAACCTATTATGAGACTATTTACATACCAACATTTACAACAGACTACAGCGAAGGGGAGTGAAAGAAATGGAAGTTATTGTTAATATTTCTGAAGAAGAATCCTATCTCACATTAAAGGGACATCATAAACTTGAAACCTTGTTAATGAAAACAAAATTAAATAGTTTCATGTACTCCTACCAATTTTTGTTTTGACAAGTCTTATTTTCTTAACTTTAAAAGTGTTTCCCTTTCCTTGTTGCTGTGTGAAAGACTAACACAACAGGGGAAACTGATCGACTATATCGGGGAATAGAGAGTGTCGCTTACACCAAACATATTCGTTTCATGGTTCCCTTTTCCCTCCATGAGGTTTCTCCTCATGTTCTCTCTCATCATATACTAAAATTATAAGCCGTTTGGGGTAGGGTCTATCTTATTTCATGTGTGTGCAGTGCCAGCACAATGGGGCCTGGCTACTACTAATTGGTGCTACTACAATGTAAACAATTGACTGTACACAAAGTGCTGTCAGCTGCACAAAGCAAAACATGAAAATATGAGGAAATGTTTTTTTGCCCCATAATCTTAGTTCCAATCTACTAAAAAAGGTAGGTAAAAGTTTTCAAACAGGAGTTTGATTTTTAAATTGATAGCATCCTTGTAAGTTTTCAGAGTAACAAACCACTGTAAATGCAAATAATTTTGGCAGCATAGAGAAGGATACCAGTGATACAACCATGAAATGAGCGATACAGAGAAGTCTAATTTTTCTCAACAGCCTAGAAATAAGACTACAGAAGCATTCTTGATCACTGGCAACTAGACAGAATCCATGAGTTGTAAGGTGAGGATCTTGGTGTAGCAGAAGCAACAGACTGTCAATGTGGCTATATTTACAGGTTTCAGAGTAACAGCCGTGTTAGTCTATATTCGCAAAAAGAAAAGGAGTACTTGTGGCACCTTAGTCTCCAAGGTGCCACAAGTACTCCTTTTCTTTTTGCTATATTTACAGAGCACCATCTATTAGACTATAAATGGTAAGGAAAATCCCGTGGTCAGGAGGGAAGTATTAGACTGTAGTGCAGAGAGATTATTACATCCCTTAACTAACCTTTCATAAAAGCAGAGGTATTTGAACCACATTAAATAAGACTACTTTGTGGACAAGATCTCCTGCATCTGAAGTGATTTATCGGAATCCCAAGTGATGGGGACTAGACATTGGACCACTGACAAACCAACTTTCCCAGATCTTGGTCCAGTTATACAACAGCAAGTCCTTGAAGAAGTGGAGGAAATTCAAATGATGACATGCGATTCGGATTCCCGCCAGTTGGGAATAGCCAAAAAGGCAAAAAGTTCCTCGGGCAAAATGAAATTGCCTTCCTTTACAGAAAAGTCAGCTATCTACCTTAAAACATTCTGTGATCTGATCAGTACCTAAGATGTTGATCACTGTCACCAAATTTAGAGAAGCCGGGGAACAGTCCTCTCCCAACTACACTTGCCTTTGCCAATATCCAACACTCTTTCCAATTCGGTGTTTAACCCATAAGAATGGCCACACTGGGTCAGACCAAAGGTTCAACCCCAGGATATGGTATAAAAACAGTACTTGCTGCTCGGATGGAAAATTTCCTCCTGGCCACCACATGCACAAAAACAAAATCCATACTAAGATTCCTGTGTCATCTCTCATCAGCTTTCAACACAGCTGATTATGAGATGCTGCTGGACCACCTTAACTTTGCAGTGGTGAGCACTAATGTTATGAGTTTGTACAGATCCTTCCTCTGAGTGATCTCACTGATCCCTCACTTTCATATGTAGAACCCTTAACTGTGGAGTACTACAAGACTGTCCTCTATTCCATTACATTGAATGCATATTTAAAATCACTAAGGAAGGCCGTGAGAAAGTACAGCCTCACTTATCAACCGCATACAGATGTCACCCAGCTCTACCTATTCTCCTCCCAGAATGTCCCAGTCCCTAAATAGTGGGTCAGCATCTGAATGAAAATCACCGGGAGAAGATAAACGTAGACATGATGGAAACAATGCTAGTGGAAGACAGAAGTATTCTGAAGATCCAATCAAATTTGTCACCAATCTGAAATGAGGGATCTGTCTTTCATTCATCAAAATAGTTTGCAGCCTATGGATCCTCCTAATTCTTTCTTTCACTGCTACTAGATTCACAAATAGTGGTATCTACCATAGAATCATAGGATATTAGGGTTGGAAGAGACCTCAGGAGGTCATCTAGTCCAATCCCCTGCTCAAAGCAGGACCAACACCAAATAAATCATCCCAGCCAAGGCTTTGTCAAGCTTGGCCTTAAAAACCTCTAAGGATGGAGATTCCACTACCTCCCTAGGTAACCCATTCCAGTGCTTCACCACCCTCCTAGTGAAATAATGTTTCCTAATATCCAACCTAGACCTCCCTCACTGCAACCTGAGACCATTGCTTCTTGTTCTGTCATCTTCCACCACTGAGAACAGCAAAGCTCCATCCTCTTTGGAACCCCCCTTCAGGTAGTTAAAGGCTGCTATCAAATCCTGCCTCACTCTTCTCTTCTGCAGACTAAATAACCCCAGTTCCCTCAGCCTCTCCTTGTAAGTCATGTGCCCCAGCCCCCTGATCATTTTTGTTGCCCTCCACTGGACTCTCCAATTTGTCCACATCTTCTGTAGTGGGGGGACCAAAACTGGCACAATACTCCAGGTGTGGTCTCACCAGTGCCAAACAGAGGTGAATAATCACTTCCCTCAATCTGCTAGCAATGCTCCTACTAATACAGCCCAATATGCCATTGGCTTTCTTGGCAACGAGAGCAAACTGCTGACTCATATCCAGCTTCTCGTCTACTGTAATCCCCAGGTCCTTTTCTGCTGCTTAGCCAGTCAGTTCCCAGCCTGTAACGGTGCATGGGATTCTTCTTTCCCAAGTGCAGGACTCTGCACTTGTCCTTGTTGAACCTCATCAGATTTCTTTTGGCCCAATCCTCCAATTTGTCTAGGTCACTCTGGACCCTATCCCTACCCTCCAACGTATCTACCTCTCCCCACAGCTTAGTGTCATCTGTGAATTTGCTGAGGGTGCAATTCCCATCATACAGATCACTGATAAAGATGTTGAACAAAACCAGTCCCAGGACCAGACCATCTTCTTCCATCTATAACAGGCCACAAGTCAACAATTTACCCAAATGGGTATCAATTTAGGCACAAAGAAAAGAAGTACTTGTGGCACCTTAGAGACTAACCAACTAAATAAATAAATTGGTTAGTCTCTAAGGTGCCACAAGTACTCCTTTCCTTTTTGCGAATACAGACTAACACGGCTGCTACTCTGAAACCTGTCATTAATTTAGGCACAGTATTCCAATCCTTTTGTAACCTTCACGATGGACTACTGAAATATACTGTACCTGGAAACAACTAGTGCCTTGAAAAAGCTTCAACTAGTTCTAAATGCAGTAACCTGTTTTCCAAACAGGTAGATGTGAGCCCTTCACCTGATCCTGTGGATATTGCACTCAAGAACTTATCACAAGTTCTTATTTAAGGTTCTTGTTAGAGCCCTCAAACTGGGCTCAGACTACCTCAGCAGTGACCACTCTCTCTACATCCATGACTTCCCATAACAGCTGCATTACTCAAAAGACTGGATGTACCCATTACAAAGTTGAAAGTCTAGAGCAGGAGAAATCAGCAGCCTAGCGGCTTTTAAACTGCCTTCCACAAGACATTCAAACTACCAGAAATTTCCTCACCTTCATGACAGATCTTCTGGTTTACATTCCCCCCGGATACAAGATTTACACAACATTTCCGCACATGTAGGGAAAAGGAGAGACCCAAAAGGTAGATCAGCTTTAAATAGACTACTTGACTTACCGATTTCCACAAGGTACTTCGATAGCATGGGGATGGGTGCGTCAAATATTTAAATAGAATATTCTCTTGTGAGAGCTTCAAGACACCCAAGTGCAAAAAGTAAAGAGATACTGGAAGTGTTAACAGAGGTGTCAAGGACTAAATGGACCAGAGACTGAACTATCACTTTCACCCTCTGAGACAGTTACTCCAATTTAGGACTAAGGGGAGGGAAGCTTGTACAAGTGGTGAATATGCTGTAACTTGTCCTGTGAGTAAAGAGGACATCAGTCTCCAGGACTATAAATATAGCACATTTTACTAGCACTATACATATATGTTTTTAAATTCAAGAAGTCTAGAATGAATTGCTTTCCAGACTGGAGTCCTGCCCTCATAAGCCTGGACGGAAGTGTTTTTGCAGCTGCAACAGCCTCAGCTGTAATTGTTTTCATCAAAGCCATGGTCATCTTCTGTCACAAGACACTTTGGGATGTCAAGAATGCTGAGAGTCAGCAAGGGAAAATACAAGATGAGGAGCACTTTGGAAGATGTGAAAAGAGACTAGCCAGATGGATAGCTGAGCTGAAAATTGAAATGTTATATATTCGTTGTGCATTGACCAACTTGAAGAAATACACCCACACCAGGTGGCCTTAGGTCTTGCTTTGTATGATTATTTATAAGCGGTTTAGTTTTGCCTTGTTGAAACTTTTGAAACAGTTTCTCTTGCAGTTTAAAACTAGTGTAGTTCAGTGTAGTAAAGAGACCTCCAGAATGACCTCAGTCCACTGCTGAACCCTCCACCCAAAGTGTAGGAAGCAGGATTAGGTGGGCAAATGCCACACAAACAAAATTCCTATTTAATACTTCAGAGGAGAGCAAATGTTCTCTGTCACTATAACTTAAGAAGCCAGAAGGGGAAGGGCAATATGAATTATGGAAATGTCCAAGACCATAAACTAGGCAATCAGTACCGAAAGCTAAGGTTCTTTTTAAAGATACCATGGAAAGGAAAAATACATCCAGGAAATCAGAGATTCTGTTTGGTCATCTGGTCCATACTACAGGCACCAATGCAGGGTTGTTCTTTATGGTATTGTTCTCCTGTGCTTTGTCCTGTCCAATTTTAAATGTCTCAAGCAATGGGACTTCTATTACTTTCTTTGGAAAACATTTCCACAGTTTAGAAGATCTCAGCATCAAGCAGAATTGCCATATATTCAGGCTATAGATTTCTTTCCCTAATTTCATCTAATTACTGCTGGCCATACCCCCCCCTCTTTATCACATTAGAAAGCTAGACTGGCTGTATTTTTGCATAATACGATTCAGTAATTTCTACTTCATTGCTTATTATCTTTCTAAAAGGTTTCAGAGGAGCAGCCGTGCTAGTTTGTATCCGCAAAAAGAAAAGGAGTACTAGTGGCACCTTAGAGACTAACAGATTTATTTGAGCATAAGCTTTCGTGAGCGACAGCTCACTTCACCGGACTGAATACATCCGATGAAGTGAGCTGTAGCTCATGAAAGCTTATGCTCAAATACATTTGTTAGTCTCTAAGGTGCCACAAGTACTCCTTTTCTTATTATTTTTCTGCTAAACTAATGTTTAACTTCCCACAACACTTGCCCTTATTATGAACTGCTGAAAATGCTCCTGCAGCAATGTAAGGCATACAGTGCTACACTGAGGTACAAGTGAAAAAATGGCAAATGAGGATGCTAGAAGAGAAGCAGATTTTTCTCCCTCCAGTCATTCAGTCTATAGATAGTAGGGCAATAATTATCTTGGATAAGACTACTTCTTTGGAACTTTACTGAACATATTTGCCCAAAGCTACCCTGAGGATTTAATTGGATGGAGTTGGCTTGTTGTAGCAGGATCACTTAAGCTTGAAATGATATCCTCTCTTTAATGTTTTATTTATAGGCTAAAAACCAAAAAGACTGAACAAATAGCATGGGCTCAGGACTCATTCCTTGTTTCATAAGCATTTGCTGAATTTGGGAGTGATGTTTATTTGGATGATTCCACTGGGATATTTTCTTGCCATTTTTGGACACCATAAGAGTATTGCACCTTTTTACTATAAATCAGCGGATCACGGCTGGGTCACTATCCTTTCCAATCAGTTTTAACCAAGCAAACAACTTTATTTACTGCAGTGAGGTGTTGCAATGTTGGATTTGTAATCCAGATTTTGTTTTTGCTCACAAGTCATTCTATTATTTCTCTTCCATTCCAGTGGAGCTATAACATTCCGTACTTGTGAAGTTATTAACTAACACTAAGCAAATTGTCAATAGAATGTTGGTTGAAAGTTACTCCACCAGCATGTTTAATCCAAAGTAATAACTGTGCTGAATTATAATTAAACAAATTAACTATAGCATAAATTTTATATGTCAATGTTGATAAGGAAATATTTCTATTATTTATGATGAGGTATTAGAGTCTTATGTTTATACAGTATATGCCCAGTATCAACTGCTACTTAGCTATTCTTGCTCTGTAAACCCAGTTTATTATATTGTACTATATAAATAATTACCTGAGGCACAGGCCATGTTTATCTGTAACATGAGCTACACGTAACATGAGATGCTGAATACACTTCCAGTTCTATGAAGACTGTCTTAGTAAATTTTGCTTATTCATATAGGTGTGGTGGATATTAAATTAAGAGTCAGAGTATGAAGTGCTGGTGAAATTAAGAGTCCGTGGTTTTCCTTATGATCTCAGAACTTGGTAGTGGAGTTTCTGACAAGTGGTGACATGGCTAAAAAACCCAGACAAATCACCTAATAATACTCTGTTTGCATGGCAGAGTAGTAAAATTCTGGAAAATACAAAACTTCTATATTTGGCTAGTAGTACTAGTAAGGCAAGTTCAGAAAATGGTAGTCTTGGATTATTGTACTGATTAACTATCGTAAGATGGGAATAAATAAATAGGTTGAGCACCATTACACTAGACTGGGGTGGTCAACCAGTGGCTCCGGAGCCACCTGCGGCTCTTCAGAAGTCAATCTGCGGCTCCTTGTCTAGGCACCAACTCCGGGGCTGGAGCTACAGGCGCCAACTTTCCCATGTGCCGGGGGGTGCTCACTGCTCAACCCCTGGCCCTGCCACAGGCCCTACCTCCACTCCACCCCTTCCCGCCCCTCCCTGAGCCTGCTGTGCCCTCGCTCCTCCCCCTTCCTCTCAGAGCCTCCTGCACGCCACAAAACAGCTGATCGGGAGGCGTGGGGAGGGAGGGGGAGGCGCTGATCAGCAGGGCTGCTGGTGGGTGGGAGGCACTGGGAACGGGAGGACGCTGATGAGGGGGGCTGCTGACGTATCACTGTGGCTCTTTGACAATGTACACTGGTAAATTCTGGTTCCTTCTCAGGCTCAGGTTGGCCACCCCTGCACTAGAGACACACACAAGGATGATAACACCACAGAAATAGTTTCAAAACTGAAAGCTCCTCTATGCCAAGACCATTGTACTTCTTGTTCTTCTCTGTTCCCTATAAAGACTTTCTCTGTTTTGCTCACTTTCCATTTCCCCCCCCAAATGGCAATCACTTAGTTGCTCTTGTGTTGCATTAACAAATAGTACAGCTGACGTGTCCATCTTCCTCTATTGCCAAGCACTGTTGGTTCTTCATGCAAGTCAGTTTTAAGAAGTGTAGTGGTAGGTTGTTTTTTTTTTGTTTTTTTTTTTTTTAAACGAGGCCCCTAAATTACATAATTGTAGTACACAAGCCTACAACAAGGAATAATGGAATGGTATTAAGGAAAGGAGAACCTTCTCTGTAGGCAGTGGAAAAGATTCCTAGGGGAAACAGTGGGAGCTCTATTACTGAAGACTTAAACCTAGACTGGACAAACCACTAGTAAATAAGAAAAATCCTGCCCTGAGGCACAGAAGAAAACCTGGGACCCTCTTGTTTATTATATTTTTACATAGCACCTAGCACAGTGAGACTGTGGCTACGTGACTGGGGCTCATTAGCGCTATCACAATGGAAAGCATAACAGATGATCCAAGTGTTAACATGTGAGTCAACAGCTCCAGTTCCAGTCAGCTTTGGGACACAGACCTGATAGAGTTTGCAAAACAGAACATATTTTTGACTTTATTCATAAAGAGTCAACTTAACCCTGCCTTCCTGCAGTCATTTCCTTAAGCTTTTTCCAGAAGTCTAACAGAACACATTAAAGTACAGTTCTGTGGTCTAGAGCAGGGCTTCTCAGGACAAATTTTTTGGTGCCCTCAGAGTGCAGCCACCAACTCTCGCTGGCAGCTGCTCTCACACTTTTTCCTAAAATACTTAATTAACTTTAGGAAAAACAAATAAAGATGGACATGTACACATCCAAATCACTGTCATGTATTTATTGCTAGCTAGTAAGTCTGCTGTGAAAAGTGATATTAATAAACATACAAGTATCACTTTTCACAGTAGACTTACTCAGCCCTGGCAAGCCTGGGGATAAATTAAGCCTTGGATTGGGGGGTGGGGGTGGGTGGAAGAAGAGGGGGCGGGGCCAGGGAAGATGGGGGTAGGGCAGGGGACTGAAGCCTGAAGCCCCATGGCCAGGGCCTGGGGTTGGAGCCTGGAGCCATGCGCAGGCAAAGCCTGGGGCTGGAACCCAAAGCCCCACAGCCAGAGCCTGCTGCCCTGCCACCCCAGGATTGAAACCCAAAGCTTGAGCCCTACTGCCCCTGAGAAGGTGGGGAACTCACCAGCTACCTGATCCTCCAGGTGTCTCCAGAGCCCAACCCCTGGGCTGGTGGCCCCAGCAACCAACACCAAGACGGTGCATCCAGGAGCAACAGGGAGGGGGAGGGGCCACTACTTTATCCCCTTCCCCCACAAGTCAACATCCAGGAGGCTGTGGCCACAAGAAAAGCCCCTGGTGGCCGCATGTAGCCACAGTGACCGCATTTGAGGAATGCTGGTCTAGAGTCTCAATACACGTTAACTGCACTATGGTTTTCTTATATAATTACATGACTAGGTGGCTTCCTCTTAACTTCCCTATTAATAGTGATGAAGGTGAAAAGTTAGTCAATATGTAACAGAATCATCCATATTCCAGGAACAGATACGCTTCAAAAAGGAATGTTAGCAGTTTCCTCTAACACCTTGTGGCATAGCTGGGGAGCTGTGAACATTATCAGAATTTCACAGCATTCACCTTACTTGCAAATATATACACAACACTCCAAGGGCATTTCTTTCATAGTGTAAAACCACGTTTTCAACTATCTGTTTGCCTCAAGACCTCACTGCATTGTAAGATACACTCAAGCACATAATAGGATTCTGGGGCTGCAGATACAGGAATCACATATTACTGGAAGTTAAAGCAAATTTTATATAAAAATATTCTTATGAATTCACAAACGGCAGCACCACCATCCATAGTTCTAAATTGCATGGGATCTCTCAACTGTCTTATGCCATTTCACATAAGTGACTCTTTTTAAAAAGCTACACCCAATTTTAAACTCAATTATTTGAGGCAGTTAACAAGCATGTGGACAAGTGGGATCCAGTGAATATAGTGTACTTTCAGAAAGTGATTTTCAGAATGCCTTTGACAAGATGGAGCTAGGCTGTTCTCGGTGGTGGCAGATGACAGAACAAGGAGCAATGGTCTCAAGTGCCAGCAGGGGAGGCATAGGTTGGGTATTAGAAAAAACTGTTTCACAAGGAGGGTGGTGAAGCACTGGACTGGGTTACCTAGGGAGGTGGTGGAATCTCCATCCTTAGAGGTTTTTAAGGCCCGGCTTAACATAGCATTGGCTGGGATGTTTTAGTTGGGGTTGGTCCTGCTTTGAGCAGGTGGTTGGACTAGATGACCTCCTGAGGTCTCTTCCAACCCTAATCTTCTATGATTCTAAGATCCCTCACCAAAGGCTCTTACGCAAAGTAACCTGTCATGGGATAAGAGGGAAGGTCCTCTCATTGATCGGTAACTATTAACTGTTTAAAAGATAGGAAACAAACGGTAGGAATAAATGGTCAGTTTTCAGAATGGAGAGAGGTAAATAGTGGTGCCCCCCATCGGATCTATAGTGGGACCAGTCCTATTTAACATATACATAAATGATCTGGAAAAAGGGGTAATTAGTGAGGCGGCAAAATTTGCAGACGATACAAGACTACTCAAGATAATTAAGTCCAAAGCAGATTGCTAAGAGCTACAGAGGGATCTCATAAAATTGGGTGAGTGGGCAACAAAATGGCAGATGAAATTCAATGTTGATAAATACAAAGTAATGCACCCTGGAAAACATAATCCCAACTATACATATACAATGAGGGGGTCTAAATTAGCTGTTATCACTCAAGAAAGATCTTGGAGTCATTGTGGATAGTTCTCTGAAAACATCCACTCAATGTGCAGCGGCAGTCAAAAAAGCAAACAGCATGTTGGGAATCATTAAGAAAGGGACAGATAAGAAGACAGAAAATATATTGCCTCTATATAAATCTATGGTACACCCATGCTTTGAATACTGTGTGCAGTTCTGGTTGCCCCATCTCAAAAAAGACCATATTACAGCTAGACAAAGGACAGAGAAGGGCAAAAAAATGATTAGGGGTATAGAACAGCTTCCATATGAGGAGAGATTAATAAGACAGGGACTTTTCACCTTGGAAAAGAGTCAACTAAATGGGGATATGATGGAGGTCTGTAAAATCATGACCACGTGGAGAAAGTAAATGAGAGTTATTTACTCTCTCATATAACACAAGAACTAGGGGTCACTCAATAAAATTAATAGTCAGCAGGTTTAAAACAAATAAAAGGAAGTATTTCTTCACAGAATGCACAAACTGTGGCACACTTTGCCAGAGGATGTTGTGATGGCGAAGACTATAACAGGATTAAAAAAAAGAAAAAAACAGATAAATTCATGGAGGACAGTTCCAGAATGGGCAGGGATGATGTCCCTAGCCTCTGTTTGCCAGAAGCTGGGCATGGGCAACAGGGATGGATCACTTGATGATTACTTATTCTGTTCATTCCCTCTAGGGTACCTAGCATTGGCTACTGTCGGAAAACAGGATACTGGGCTAGATGGACCTTTAGGTCTGACTCAATATGGCCATTCTTATGTTCTTATCAACAAAGAGAAATTACTTACCTGTACAGTAACTGGAATTCTTCAAGATGTATTATCCAGTTGTGTATTCAACTCAAGGTGCACATGTGCTCATGTGCCAGGATCAGACATTTTTGCTAGCAATGTCTGGTCCATGCATGCACCCCAAACACCTTCATGCCAAGAGCACAAAGAGTGAAGCTGAACTAAATACCACTCCAATTCTCCCTCTATCGCAGAGCCCTGGCATGTAATAGGACTCCTAAACGGAGAGAAAGGAGGGCAGGTTGTCGAATACACATATGGACTAGACATTTCAAAAAACACTAGTAACTGTACAGGTAAGATACTTCAAATGACTGTTCCTATGCTGACTCTATTTGAAATGAGTCCTAAACAGTGACCTGAATAAGGAGATGGGAGCTTAGAGTCTTACCCAAATAGAGAGTGACGGATTGTTCTACTGAAAGAAGCATCCACTCTGGATGCCTCTGCCACAGCACAGTGTTTAGCAAGCTATGTATGGAACCCCAGGTGGCAGCTTGTCAAGTGTCAATAATGGGGACTTTCTTTTCTTTCTTTTTTTTTTTTTTTTTTTAAAAAAGGTAGAGTTCAAGCCTCCAGAGTTCTGGTGGAATGGGCCTAATATGATGGAACCTCATGGAATAAGTTCAAAGAGATCCACTTCTAAACATGCCTTCCCTGGACCTTTTTGTCCAACTATCCTAGAAAATGACTTGTACATTCCACACTCTGCTGGTGTATGCGATTCCTCCAGACCAAACAGACCCAGAGTGTCAGTCATTCTAAGGAAAGGCTCTCTCACAAGAGGTGGGGTACTTTAAACCAGGGAATTTTGTATGAGACCTCATCCCTAAATAAGAAAGTTTTTGATAAAGTAAAGGGGAGAAAACAGGGGAGATGCAAAGAACCAAACTCTCAAAAAAACCCAGATAATTATGACTAATACAACAAATTGCCAGACGGCAAAAAACACTAGCACTAATAACTATTAAAAACTACTCACAAAATTCTTAGAAAAGATTTGAGAGATGCAGATACTCTAGCACTCCATCTCAAGCCTAGGGAAGCAAAGAGGAACTGGAGTGGCAGTTGGTCTGGCTCTGCTGTTTATACCCTTAGTATGGGACACGAGGGAGTCAGGGCGGTTTTGTATACAGGTATTTGCTAGATAAGGCATGAGTATAAACTAAACCAATAATGTAATGAGCCTACAAGGCACATAAGACAATAACATTGTTAAACAATCCATAAGGCCCAAAAACCTTAGCATAAGCAGCTAACCAGGAAGAACCCTAGATCATAAGGTATCATAAAACAGAATGCTGTAATGACTAAACTGCTGACAGGTAATCACAACATGCTAGTTTATACCAGCTTGGATATTTTAAGTTAGGATTATCACAGATGTCTGATCACAAGAGTGCCATGGTAACTAATTAACATATATGCCAATAAGCTTGAGGTAAAAGGCCTAATAACCTATGGGAGAAGGTAACCCGACATTAGTAGGGTGAGGAAATGCAAATAAGGAAAAAGGGAGTAGGCACAATGTGTCAGCATAACACATTATAAAAGTTGTATCCCAGCCTGTGTGCACTGGGAGACGTAACTCTTGGGAGGTGCCAGGATTCCGACCACTGGTGATAGTGATGAGGAAGATAATGACTAATACTTCAGGTTCTTTTGCAAGGACTGGTGAGAGCATATGGATGCTCAGATGCACATTCTGTATTACCTTTATCTACCTTGCGGGGTTGAGGTGTTTGTAACTTTTCTAACTGTCTTAGATACAGAGCGTTTTCCCTACAGAGAGGGAATACAGAGAGTATTGCAACCGTGCACATCAGGGTTCCCAACTGACCAGTAATTTTAATACCACTGGACCTGATCTTGGGACAAGAACCTACCAAATCTCAGAGTGTCAACTGGGAATTTTTAAGTAATCAATGTAATTAATACACGATCAATAGATCCAACAACAGTGCAGGTGTGGTCTAAACAGACATTGCTAGTAATAATCGGAGATCGAGACCAGATGTGCACCTCAAGTGGTGCACGCACATGGACAATCACTGGAAGAACCACCAAATTACATCTCGTATTACTAAGGATATAATTTTGTACAGAGTTCATGCATTCTGTGACTTTAACGGATCTCCGTGACTTTGTTGACTTCAGCCCTGGCGGCCGGTGGTCAGCTCTCGATGGCAGGGCTCAGACTGTTAGTCCCTACCAGGTATTTTTCATAAAAATCAGGGATAGGTTGCAGGCTTCCGTGAATTTTTGTTTATTGCCTGCGACCTGTCCATGACTTTTACTAAAAATACCCATGACAAAATCCTCTCTTAACCTTAGATATTACATACAAAAGCCTCCTTTCTCTGGATTACCTACGGTATCCAACATTCTCCTTCATCAGCTCTTACCTCTAGTAGCAGCAGTGTCTCTTGCTCTGTCCATTCTCTTCCAGCACTGGCTCCCTTACTCTATAAAGGAAGAAAAGGCAAGATAGATTACTTATCTTTGCAGGAGCACTACTTTGAGCAAAAGAACTTCTTGTAAAAGCAGCAGCTGTAGTGGTTTAATCTACTACCATAGCCTATTAGTCACTATTTCCAGCAATTCTGCTGTAGTTGATCATATGGCTGCCTACCTTAGGCAGTTGTCCAGTCTGCAAGAATTACACACAGAATTTCAAGAGACACAGGAGGATAGGAAAGTATGTTTAATTAAGGCAACACTTGCATGGTAGATAGGTTGGATTGTATGAGGTATATGGTGGATACAGTAATGTGCAGTTTGAGAGACTGAAGTCGTAGATTCTTACTAGGAAAACGATCCTCAAAAAGAGAGAAAAATACCTGGAGTGAAAAAAGAATCTCCAAGGATAAGAGATAAGGAAATGCAAGCTCTTTGAAAAATATACATTCCCTCCCTGTAACTGCTGCCCTCAGTATGAGTATTTAGCATAGCATCACTCCTGAGTTTACTGTAGCTACACCAAACTGATTTGGGAATTACTTAAAAGTTTTCTTCGAACTACAGAACTCTTGGAGAGGATCCTACTACCAGTTTCAGCTGATAGAAACACCCCATCACAGATGTCAAAGCTTCCCTCATAAGGAGGGAAGGTTAATGGGGTTATGTTGTTCTGTGTAAGACACTGAATTCGTGCCAATAACTTATCCTTTCCCCAAATATCTGCACAGAGTACAGATCACTAACCCATGCAGCACAAATTAAAAGTGTCAGCCATCAGACACTCAAAATTCTTACATAGGCTGGTGTGAATGCTTGAAAAACAACTGTTACTCCTGAGGGCATTCTGCGCCCAAAAAAAAAAAAATTCTGTGCACAATATTATAAAATTCTGCAAATTTTATTTGTCAAATAAATGTGGAGGCTCCAGCATGGCACTGGGAAGTACAGGCCACTGGCTGCAGAGGTGGGAGATCACTGTGCAGCTCCCCACAGGACACAGACTCTGAGGTGAGGCTGCACCCAACCTTGACAGCGCAAGGACTGGGCCCTGCCCAAAAAACACCCCAGGCCCTGCCCCTCTGTGGCTGGTGCACCAGGTAGGCAGGCTTAGCCTGGCCAGGATCCAAGTGTGGAGGGGCTTAGTATGGGGGGATCCAGGTTTGGGCTGAGGAGCGATGGGTGTAGGAAGGGGGGGTCAGGGGGGAGAGCTTCCTTCAGCTGGGGGAGAAATCTGGGGTGGGTCTGACACAGTCCCAGATGCCATGCAAGGGAAGAGGAAGTCCCGTCCTGTACAGCCAGGACTAGCAGCTGAGCCCGGTGCAGGATAGGAGCCACCAGCTGGGTCTTCCCCACTCCCGCCCCCTGCCCCACAGGGATTTACCTCTCTACTGGCTGCCCTGGGCCCCTGAAACATACTGCTGGGGAGGGTCACATGACCGCTCTTGTGCCTTCCATTTGCTTCCCCATCAGAAAGTCATTTTTCTGCGGGGAAGCAAAGAAATCTGCAGGGGACATAAATTCTGCACATGCGCAGTGGCACAGAATTCCCCCAGGAGTAAACTGCATGTACACAAAAGGAAATCACTTTTTGGGGGAAAAAAAGCCTAAGTCCATTTTTATAATTGTGTTTAAGAAGTGTCGAGGAGCACCTGGGAAAAGTACTGGCACTCGCACTGAATGAATGAATCAATCAAAAATAAGCGAATAAATCACACAATGAAATCTGGTACGGGCTGAATATGTATGGGTTGAATACCAATTTCTAGTAGGTACCCTCCAAATGTCAGTCTTTAGAACAGTGTGACACTGTCAGTAGTAATCCTCAATCTGTGTGCTCTTTGGGATAACACATATTGCTCTTATGGAATCCACGTCCAAGCAGTTAGTCTGGTCTCAAGTAGAGCGAGTGAAACAATGATCTGAGGAAAACCCTGTATAGTTCCTGACATGAGGCAGCACTGAATAAATGGACCAGGGTTTCTAGGATACCTGAGTACTACCTTCTCTCTAAGCAGCCAGAAGGGCGGGGGAGCAGGCGGCCACAGAAGCACGGCATTTTGTCTTGACACAGCATTTCAATGGTGTGTCACAGCATTAAATCCGTTTGGGACATGCTACAATGATGGTGTGTCAGAACATCACTTCATGACTTGGCTCAGAGAGCCACCCTTTGCTGATGAAGTGACCTTCCAGTTCTGTAAGGCTGAGGAACACTGTCCCATTTGAACTGGGAAAACAGAACAATCTATTAAAAAAAACCTGACTAGCGGGATTTACCTCCCAAGCGCCTATGAAATCTATTTTGAAACATTCAGCAAGCTGCGTGCGATACGTATGATTAGAAGGGCCCTACCACTTTCACGGTTGTGAAAAATGTATCATGGTCAGTGAAATAAACCCTTCCCTGTGATAACCGATTTCTCCAATGCTGCTGGGAGCACCCCAGTTGGGTGTCCAGGTGGAAGACACATGGGACAAGGATGGAGGAGCAGCAACATCCCACCTAGTGATTATGTAATGACTAAGGTTTGTGGAAGGAAGCTCAATAGAAGCCAAAGGGAAAGAAAAACTCAACAACTTTACCTTTGCCAAGGTCTTCTTTGAGTAAATGTCTGTGCGAAGTCCAAAGTTCTGCAGGTCAGTAGGCTTTTCTTTGTTTTTCTCAGGAAAGCTCAACATCTGCTGGGCAGCAGGTACCTAAGAACAAAAAAACCAAACACATGATCATCAAGATGAATCTACACAGGTGTGCACTGAACTAGCATTCTCCCCAAATCACCCTTATTTACACACAAAACTAGCAAATTTGGGTTTGGAGTGCTGGAACTGTAGGTGCAACATTATTCTACAGAATGATGGAAAATCTACTACTAACAGAACGTTACTGAGACTGAGGGGCATGTGGAGAGAAGGATGCATTCCCCCTCCCCCCCAGAAAATGCATGAGCTACATACTCCATTCAGGTACACACAGCATTGACCATAGCTACAAATACAGACTGGCTAGGAGTATGTTAAGCCACTCCCAAAATACACGTACCACTATTTCTATCTGAATAAGCGTGTGCGCATGTACACGGTGCTGGAGCCTGTAGGATTTACCTGAGGAGCTCGGAGATGAAGAGGCATAAGTCCAGAGGGGGTATCAGCAAGCACATTGAAGTGAGGAGTAGGAGGAGGGCCCATTGCCATGGGACGGCTTTCTGGATCCACTTGGTAGTTAACTAGACCCCACTGCTCCAGAAAGGCATGCACTCTATGGAACAACATTACATGACTGAAGTCTGAGGAAACAAACCCTCAAGCACATCTGCTACTGCAGAAAGAAGATACCAGGGAGAAAGTTCAAGTGTGGAACTGTGATGAGTTTGCTGCTAATCAAACAAAGGCAGGTTGAGTACTGTCCTATTTACCTTTCACTGTTATATTCACTGTAAATAAGGGTATTATAAAATGTGGTGTTCACCACAAAAGGAAAAAAGATGATCTGCCAATAGAAACGATTGATGCGCCTAGGCCTCAAGTCTTCTACCTCACTATGCAGGAGGTATAACTTATAATTTGTAATAAAGCAGCTTTGCTGGGATAAAATGTATTGTTACAGCTAAGGGTAGTGGCTGCAAGATTTAAGATTTTACCTCATTACAGCACATACATCTCCAGTCAGGTTCCTTCTGCAGGCAGTGCTGGTCAAGTACTCCTGAGGGTTTAAGCGATACGTATCAATCATGAAGTTCCGGTAAGCCAAGTATCTGGAAAGAGAAGGCAGTTCAACACACATCTGAAAATCTATACAGGTTCGTAGTATGTGTCATTTCAAATTCTGACCATTACTAAAATATCTTCATGTTGGCCCCCATCCTTCAATATATACAGCATGCCAGGGGCGCCTGATATTCAGTTCAATGACCATGAAGTCCGAAAACGCACACTTATAACTGTAGGGTGACAGTGAAGCTGAAGACCTGCAGGGTTTATTTATTTATTTATTTTTTGTTACTCCTGGGGAACTTTGCAACTAAGCAATCAATATAAAGTACAAAAAGTTAGTGTGTATTTCTTTATCAAATTGGTTTATGCGCCATCATCTGACCCACCCCTCAGCATTTTATATTTGTGTCTATTTAGATTTTAATCATGGACCATATCTTTCTGTGTGTGTTGTCAAAGTATCAACTATTCTTTATGTGTTTAATAAATAATCTGCAAATTTAAAGTATCTCTCAGATTGCCAAAATAGTCCTCTCATTGTGAAATATAAGCAGGCCAAAAAAAAAGGTGAAAAAGTGAAAAATCTCATTCCAAACGAGGGGCTCAACCCTGGCATTTAAAGGTGGCCAGAATCATTAACAATTCATTGAAATTTTCGTTTTGGTTCCAGATGTGCTTTTGGGCCATTGACCCAAACACCTAAGATGCCTAAAGAATTCACACAGGTACCCCATACATTGTCCTCTCAATGACCTTCCCTATCAGTCTACCAGACTGGCTGTAGCTTGGGTACTACATAACTAGGCACCAACAGCTGAAACAGCATTCCAGTTTGGTGGCACTTTATAGGCAGTTGGCTGCAGAGGGAAACGGAGTAGAGTAACTCTTGGATGCAAAAACCAACTGATTAATCCTAATCATTTTCCCCTCTGCATCAAATCTGAAAGCATGTTACACTTGGAAGAGCAGCAGAGCAACAGTTACTAGGATGCTACCCTGTTTCCCTCTGCAGCACAGTTTCCATGTGCAACAGTAACGGAAGTGAAAAGAGCAAGACAAAGACATGGGGAATATGCACTAAAAATGAGAAAAAGAAAAGGTGCATGAGAACAGAGAAGAATGAGAGAACAAGAATGAAGATGTGGAGAAGAAGGCAAATACTGACGATGGACCTCACATTGGTGCCCCAGATCATCTTCCCCACTAAGAACTAACTAACTGTTGAACAGCTAAGTTTGGATATGAGTCTTCACCTATAATTCTCCTTCCCTGAAGCCACCACTGTGCAGGATTTTCAGGCTTTCTAACACAGGGTAGGGAAGAATTCCCTAGAGTATTCCCTAGAATTCTGATGCTGTGGCACTGCCAGCTGCCATACCTGTCCACCTACGAGTCAGCGAGCATCACCACGTCTCTCTATTCACAGCCCCTTTCAGTCAGTTCCTGAGCTGTATGAGAAGCAAGACCTCCCAATAAAAGACAGTTAGAAATTATAGAAGTAAATCATAAAACGAATACCAGCGCATATCCAAAGGATGCAACAAAAACCTAGGATATAACCTCAAAAACAGACTGCCAAACTAGTGGACGAGTGAATCTCCAGTGTGGGAATAAAGATTATAGGTAACTATCCCTTCATTAAAAATATTCATAAGGGCATGTGCGCACTCTGAGCGTGTGTGTACTGTAAATAAGTATGGGACCTCCCAAACTTAGTGTACAAAGAAAAGAGGTCAGCGCCTAATAAGCGACAAGAATACAAGTTGTTTAAATAGAAGGAGGAATAAGATGCCTTTGAATGACAAGAAATATAAACTGACAGATGCCTCAGTGATGCAGCCCTCAAAAAAGTCACTTTCCAAATTTGGCCAACTTAACTAAGGACATAATGAAAAAAAACTTTAAAGGACTGGGAGAGTTTGGGTCCATCCATTTTGGAAACTGGTTTTGTAGGCAACTGACCGAAGAGGGATTTACTCCCCAGAGGCCAGATACAAGAATACTATTTAAAATGTATGCAGAGAGGATCACGTGGCTGCTTTGTTTAAGCCTAAGACGGTAACATCCCCTGAGGTTCATACTGAAGCCAAGCTAGTCTGGATAGTGTAAACGGAGACACCACCTCCTAGCTGGAGTCCTGTCAGTCCATACAGTAAGAGGCGTAATCAGATAGCTATTTAGATATAGTCCTCTGTGACAGAATTGCCCAAGGAATTGGCATCCGAAGAAAAAAGTTGGTTGAACTTTCTACAGTCTTTTGTTTGGTCAGCATGATCAGCAGCGGCCAGACTTTAAGCCTGATACAATCCGAAGGCTCACCCCACCCCGCCTTGTAGCACCACTGATCAATGCTACCAATAGGTGAAGACTAGCTATTGTCCCAGTGCCTTTCACAAACATTGGGTTTTGGTGCTAACTGAAAGAGAGCTTGGGATCCTTTGGCTTTTGCTGCTGCTGCTGAGGTTGTTCACCCAAGGAAAAGGGTAATGGGCACCTTTGAATCCAACTGTCATACTGAAAGTTAGTTTCTGAGCAGATGTCCTTCCTAAGCTCTCACCAGTGGAGTGCAAGGGAATAAAATACTAACACAAGAGCACTGGGTGGCTATTGTCTTTTTCACTACCTGACATGGCCTCAACCTAGTACCCAAAACACTCTTTCTACACACAGCTGGTCTCTAAGCTTTTCATTCCTCCTGTTGGAATCCAGCTCCCTACAGCCAACAATACACAAAGCCATCCACGCCTGAAACATCACCTTTCTTCCATTTCACTAGTTTTACAAGGCCTCCACACCTGATGCCAGACTAGGTCTATGCCTTCAGACTCAATCTTCCACCGCTCATGGAGAGGACTGCCATACTGTGGAGCCTTTCTCCTCAGCTCAACCCGCTTTTAGCCTTGTAAACCAAACATGCCAAACAGCGAAAGATAGAGGTTGCTGAACAGTAAAGCCCACTTCCAAATGGTTCTCAGCCCTGGTCTACACTAGGAGTTGAGGTCGAACTTAGCGCATTAAATAGATTTAACCCTGCACCCATCCACATGACGAAGCCCTTTTTTTCAACTTAAAGGGCTCTTACAATCGATTTCCTTACTCTACCCCCGACAAGGGGATTAGCGCTGAAATCGGCCTTGCCAGGTCGAATTTGGGGTACCGAGGATGCAATTAGACGGTATTGGCCTCCGGGAGCTATCCCAGAGTGCTCCATTGTGACCGCTCTGGACAGCGCTCTCAACTCAGATGCACTGGCCAGGTAGACAGGAAAAGGCCCGCAAACTTTTGAATTTCATTTCCTGTTTGGCCAGCGTGGCAAGCTGCAGGGTGACCATGCAGAGCTCATCAGCACAGGTGACCATGATGGAGTCCCAGAATTGCAAAAGAGCTCCAGCATGGACTGAATAGGAGGTACGGGATTTGATCACTGTATGGGGACAGGAATCCGTGCTATCAGAACTCCGTTCCAGTTTTCAAAATGCCAAAACATTTGTCAAAATCTCCCAGGGCACGAAGGACAGAGGCCATAACAGGGACCCGAAGCAGTGCTGCATGAAACTTAAGGAGCTGAGGCAAGCCTACCAGAAAACCAGAGAGGCAAATGGCCGTTCCAGGTCAGATGAGCTTCTGTGATGAGCTGCATGCCATTTTAGGGGGTTCAGCCACCACTACCCCAACCGTGTTGTCTGACTCCTTCAATGGAGATGGAGGCAACACGAAAGCAGGTTTTGGGGACGAGGAAGATGATGGTGATGATGAAGTTGTAGATAGCTCACAGCAAGCAAGCGGAGAAATCGGTTTTCCCGACAGCCAGGAACTGTTTCTCACCCAGGACGTGGAGCCAGTACCCCCCGAACCCACCCAAGGCTGCCTCCTGGACCCACCAGGCAGAGAAGGGACCTCTGGTGAGTGTACCTTTTTAAATAGTATACATGGTTTAAAAGCAAGCATGTTTAACGATTAATTTGCCCTGGCATTCACAGCTCTCCTGGATGTTCTCCCAAAGCCTTTGCAAAAGGTTTCTGGGGAGGGCAGCCTTATTCCGTCCACCATGGTAGGACACTTTACCACTCCAGGCCAGTAGCACGTACTCGGGAATCTTTGTAGAACAAAGCATTGTAGTGTATGTTTGCTGGCGTTCAAACAACATCTGTTCTTTAGCTCTCTCTCTTATCCTCAGGAGAGTGATATCATTCATGGTCAGCTGGTTGAAATAGGGTGCTTTTCTTAAGGGGACATTCAGAGGTGCCCGTTCCTGCTGGGCTGTTTGCCTGTGGCTGAACAGAAATGTACCCCGCTATTAGCCACGGGGATGGGGGAGGGGCTAGCCATGCGGTGTGGGGAGGCAAAATGCGACCTTGGAATGAAAGCACATATGCTATGTATGTAATGTTAACATCAAGCTTTACCGTGAAAGAGTGTATCCATTGGTCTATAAAATGTGTCTTTTAAAATACCACTGTCCCTTTTTTTTTCTGCATCAGCTGCATGTGTTTCACGGATCACAGGATCTTCTCCTTCCCAGAGGCTAGTGAAGAGTAGAAGGCGAAAAAAACGCACTCACGTTGAAATGTTCTCTGACCTCATGATGTCCTCCCACACTGACAGAGCACAGATGAATGCATGGAGGCAGACAATGTCAGAGTGCAGGAAAGCACAAAATGACTGGGAGGAGAAGTGGTGGGCTGGAGAGAGTAAGTGGTGGGCTGAAAAGAGGGCTGAAGCTGAAGGCAGCGTGAGGAGAGGAGGCAGGATTCAATGCTGAGGCTGCTGCAGGATCAAACTAATATGCTCCAGCGTATGGTTGAGCTGCAGGAAAGGCAGCAGGAGCACAGACCGCTGCTACAGCCCCTGTGTAACCAACCACCCTCCTCCCCAAGTTCCATAGCCTCCTCACCCCGCCCAAGAACGCGGTGGGGGGGCCTCCAGCCATCCAGCCACTCCATCCCAGAGGATTGCCCAAGCAACAGAAGGCTGGCATTCAATAAGTTTTAAACTTTTAAAGTGCTGTGTGGCCTTGTCCTTCCCTCCTCCACCACCTCTCCCGGTGCTTCCCTCCTCCACCACTTCTCCCGGGCTACCTTGGCAGTTATTCCCCTATTTGTGTGATGAATGAATAAAGAATGCATGAATGTGAAGCAACAATGACTTTACTGCCTCTGCAAGCAGTGATCGAAGGGAGGAGGGGAGGGTGGTTAGCTAACAGGGAAGTAGAGTGAACCAAGGGGCGGGGGGTTTCATCAAGGAGAAACAGAACTTTCACACCGTAGCCTGGCCAGTCATGAAACTGGTTTTCAAAGCTTCTCTGATGCGCACCGCGCCCTCCTGTGCTCTTCTAACCGCCCTGGTGTCTGGCTGCACGTAACCAGCAGCCAGGCAATTTGCCTCAACCTCCCACCCCACCATAAACGTCTCCCCCTTATTCTCACAGATATTGTGGAGCGCACAGCAAGCAGTAATAACAGTGGGAAGATTGGTTTCACTGAGGTCTAACCGAGTCAGCAAACTGCGCCAGCGCGCTTTTAAATGTCCAAATGCACATTCTACCACCATTCTGCACTTGCTCAGCCTGTAGTTGAACAGCTCCTGACTACTGTCCAGGCTGCCTGTGTATGGCTTCATGAGCCATGGCATTAAGGGGTAGGCTGGGTCCCCAAGGATAACTATAGGCATTTCAACATCCGCAACGGTTATTTTCTGGTCTGGGAATAAAGTCCCTTCCTGCAGCTTTTGAAACAGACCAGAATTCCTGAAGATGCGAGCGTCATGTATCTTTCCCGGCCATCCCACGTTGATGTTGGTGAAACGTCCCTTGTGATCCACCAGTGTTTGCAGCACTATTGAAAAGTACCCCTTGCGGTTTATGTACTCGCCGGCTTGGTGCTCCGGTGCCAAGATAGGGATATGGGTTCCGTCTATGGCCCCACCACAGTTAGGGGATCCCATTGCAGCAAAGCCATCCACTATGACCTGCACATTTCTCAGGGTCACTACCCTTGATATCAGCAGATCTTTGATTGCGTTGGCTACTTGCATCACAGGCGCCCCCACAGTAGATTTGCCCACTCCAAATTGATTCCCAACTGACCGGTAGCTGTCTGGCGTTGCAAGCTTCCACTGGGCTATTGCCACTCGCTTCTCAACTGTGAAGGCTGCTCTCATCTTGGTATTCTTGCGCTTCATGGCAGGGGAAAGCAAGTCACAAAGTTCCATGAAAGTGCCCTTACGCATGCGAAAGTTTCGCAGCCACTGGGAATCGTCCCAGACCTGAAACACTATGTGAGCCCACCAGTCTGTGCTTGTTTCCCAGGCCCAGAGTCTGTGTTCCACCGCTTGAACCTGCCCCATTAGCACCATGATGCCCACATTGCCAGGGCCTGTGCTTTGAGAGAAGTCTGTGTCCATGTCCTCATCACTCTCGTCACCGCACAGACATTGTAGAACCGGGTAGAATTAGTGGGGGAAGCAAAAGTGGATGGGAATCTGGGAGGCAGTGACCATGAGTTGGTTGAGTTCAGGATCCTGACGCAGGGAAGAAAGGTAAGCAGCAGGATACGGACCCTGGACTTCAGGAAAGCAGACTTCGACTCCCTCAGGGAACGGATGGCCAGGATCCCCTGGGGGACTAACTTGAAGGGGAAAGGAGTCCAGGAGAGCTGGCTGTATTTCAAGGAATCCCTGTTGAGGTTACAGGGACAAACCATCCCAATGAGTCGAAAGAATAGTAAATATGGCAGGCGACCAGCTTGGCTTAACGGTGAAATCCTAGCGGATCTTAAACATAAAAAAGAAGCTTACAAGAAGTGGAAGGTTGGACATATGACCAGGGAAAAGTATAAAAATATTGCTCGGGCATGTAGGAATGAAATCAGGAGGGCCAAATCGCACCTGGAGCTGCAGCTAGCAAGAGATGTTAAGAGTAACAAGAAGGGTTTCTTCAGGTATGTTGGCAACAAGAAGAAAGCCAAGGAAAGTGTGGGCCCCTTACTGAATGAGGGAGGCAACCTAGTGACAGAGGATGTGGAAAAAGCTAATGTACTCAATGCTTTTTTTGCCTCTGTTTTCACTAACAAGGTCAGCTCCCAGACTGCTACGCTGGGCATCACAAAATGGGGAAGAGATGGCCAGCCCTCTGTGGAGATGTGGTTAGGGACTATTTAGAAAAGCTGGACGTGCACAAGTCCATGGGGCCGGACGAGTTGCATCCGAGAGTGCTGAAGGAATTGGCGGCTGTGATTGCAGAGCCATTGGCCATTATCTTTGAAAACTCGTGGCGAACCGGGGAAGTCCCGGATGACTGGAAAAAGGCTAATGTAGTGCCAATCTTTAAAAAAGGGAAGAAGGAGGATCCTGGGAACTACAGGCCACTCAGCCTCACCTCAGCCCCTGGAAAAATCATGGAGCAGGTCCTCAAAGAATCAATCTTGAAGTACTTGCATGAGAGGAAAGTGATCAGGAACAGCCAGCATGGATTCACCAAGGGAAGGTCATGCCTGACTAATCTAATCGCCTTTTATCATGAGATTACTGGTTCTGTGGATGAAGGGAAAGCAGTGGATGTATTGTTTCTTGACTTTAGCAAAGCTTTTGACACGGTCTCCCACAGTATTCTTGTCAGCAAGTTAAGGAAGTATGGGCTGGATGAATGCACTATAGGGTGGGTAGAAAGCTGGCTAGATTGTCGGGCTCAACGGGTAGTGATCAATGGCTCCATGTCTAGTTGGCAGCCGGTGTCAAGTGGAGTGCCCCAGGGGTCTGTCCTGGGGCCGGTTTTGTTCAATATCTTCATAAATGATCTGGAGGATGGTGTGGATTCCACTCTCAGCAAATTTGCGGACGATACTAAACTGGGAGGAGTGGTAGATACGCTGGAGGGGAGGGATAGGATACAGAAGGACCTAGACAAATTGGAGGATTGGGCCAAAAGAAATCTGATGAGGTTCAATAAGGATAAGTGCAGGGTCCTGCACTTAGGACGGAAGAATCCAATGCACCGCTACAGACTAGGGACCGAATGGCTAGGCAGCAGTTCTGCGGAAAAGGACCTAGGGGTGACAGTGGACGAGAAGCTGGATATGAGTCAGCAGTGTGCCCTTGTTGCCAAGAAGGCCAATGGCATTTTGGGATGTATAAGTAGGGGCATAGCGAGCAGATCGAGGGACGTGATCGTCCCCCTCTATTCGACATTGGTGAGGCCTCATCTGGAGTACTGTGTCCAGTTTTGGGCCCCACACTACAAGAAGGATGTGGATAAATTGGATACAGTCCAGCGAAGGGCAACAAAAATGATTAGCGGTCTAGAACACATGACTTATGAGGAGAGGCTGAGGGAGCTGGGATTGTTTAGCCTGCAGAAGAGAAGAATGAGGGGGGATTTGATAGCTGCTTTCAACTACCTGAAAGGGGGTTCCAAAGAGGATGGCTATAGACTGTTCTCAATGGTAGCAGATGACAGAACGAGGAGTAATGGCCTCAAGTTGCAGTGGGGGAGGTTTAGATTGGATATTAGGAAAAACTTTTTCACTAAGAGGGTGGTGAAACACTGGAATGCGTTGCCTAGGGAGGTGGTGGAATCTCCTTCCTTGGAAGTTTTTAAGGTCAGGCTTGACAAAGCCCTGGCTGGGATGATTTAACTGGGAATTGGTCCTGCTTCGAGCAGGGGGTTGGACTAGATGACCTTCAGGGGTCCCTTCCAACCCTGATATTCTATGATTCTATGATTGCCTACTCGCCCGGTTTCGCTTTGCCAGGTTCTGGTGCTGCATATACTGCTGGATAATGCGCGTGGTATTTAATTTGCTCCTAATTGCCAAAGTGATCTGAGCGGCTCCATTCTTGCCATGGTACGGCTTCTGCACAGAAAAAAGGCATGGAACAATTGTCTGCCGTTGCTCTGACGGAGGGAGTGGTGACTGACGACATGGCTTACAGGGTTGGCTTATAGGGAATTAAAATCAACAAAGGGGGTGGCTTTACATCAAGGAGAAACAAAAACAACTGTCACACAGAATGGCCCCCTCAACGATTGAACTCAAAACCCTGGGTTTAGCAGGCCAATGCTCAACCCACTGAGCTATCCCTCCCCCCGGTATTTCAGGCAGGACTGAATCTCCATTAAACTTTTCAAGGTGCCCCTGACAGACCTCACTGAAATGACTGTTGGCCGTTGATTTCACAGAGAGAGGGAGGGGGGAGCAAATGAATACAAACCAAATCTGGTCTATTTCTTGTTTTGATCCACTCCATCTATCTTTTACATCTTTGGCTGGCAGCAGACAGTGCAGTAGGACTGCTAGCCAACCACATCTCCTGGCTGCTCGGTAGAAGATGGTACACTAGGACTACTAGCCAGCCTCATCTCCTGCCTGCTTGCCATAAGATGGTACAACAGGACTGCTGGCTGGACTAAAGAGAATAACCTGGTCGAGTCACTCCTAATTTAGTCCCTGCACCCATGTCTGCCCAGGTGCTCCTGACCGACCTTACCGAGGCCGCCAGGAGCACCTCAGACACGATGACGATGGTTATCAGGCGTATTGCACCGTCTGCTGCCACAAGGCAATGGGTTGCTGCTGCTGTGTAGCAATGCAGTACCGCGTCTGCCAGCACCCAGGAGATGTACGGTGACAGTGAGCTGAGCGGGCTCCATGCTTGCCATGGTATGGTGTCTGCACAGGTAACTCAGAAAAAAAGGCGCGAAACGATTGTCTGCCGTTGCTTTCACGGAGGGAGGGAGGGAGGGCCTGACGACATGTACCCAGAACCACCCGCGACAATGTTTTTTGTCCCATCAGGCATTGGGATCTCAACCCAGAATTCCAATGGGCGGAGGAGACTGCGGGAACTGTGGGATAGCTACCCACAGTGCAACACTCCGGAAGTAGACGCTAGCCTCGGTACTGCGGAAGCACTTCGCCGAGTTAATGCACTTAATGCACTTAGAGCATTTTGTGTGGGGACACACCCAATTGACTATATAAAAACAATTTCTAGAAAACTGACTTCTATAAATTTGACCTAATTTCGTAGTGTAGACATACCCTCAGTGTCAAAGGTGAAGGTTCTAAGATCAGTATCAGTCTTCTCTCTAGCTATGAATATCTCTGCCTGCAAGCTCTTATGCGAGCGTTGGCCAACTCATGCTTCAACTGAAGGCCTACTTACAAGAGGCACTCTGAGAGCCTCTAAGAGTGATCGAAGGGGTTCATAAAACTTAATGGTTCTCAGGCATATTCAGGCAGCTCTGACACCCATGCATGTAACATTCAACACCAAAGCACAGGAATGTAGCAGTTGTGCTTATTCTTAACTGACATCTTTTTGCTACAAGTACATTACTTAAAGCTGCTGTCGCTTAAGGGAAGAAGATGACATGCTGAAAAGGAAAAATTTACTCCTGATGGAACTCTGCACCAAAAATTAAAAGTTCTGCACACAATATTTTATAATTGTGCAAATTTTATTTGTCAATAAATAAATGTGGCTCCAGCATGGCAGTGGGGAGTACAGGCCACTGGCTGCATAGGAGTGGGAGATCACCCTGAAGTCCCCACCTCCCCCAGTACACTGACTCGGCAGTGAGGCTGCACCTGACCCTGATACAATGCAAGGGGTGGGCCTGCCCCAGAAACACCCTGGGGCCCTGCCGGGTGTAGGGTGAGTGTCTCTCTGTGGGGCAGCCTGAGTGTGGGCAGCTCAGTGGGATATCTGGATGCACAAGGGCTCATTGGGGGTTTCTGGGCGCAGGGGCAATGAGACTCTGCAGGGGGTCCAGGTGAAGGTGGTTGGGGATCAGCAGGGGGCTCAGTGGAGGGTCTGGGTGCTGGGGGAGTGGGGCTTCTAGGTTGGGGGTCCAGGTGTAGCTGGTTGGGGATCAGGGTGTGGGGGGTTCGTCAGAGGGGTTTGGGGTAGGGGACAGAGCTTGTCAGGGTGAGGGTTCAATGGCCCACCTTAACGGGGGAGCCCCAGCTGGGCTCCCGATTGCCCCCGAGACTCCTCTATCCCCTTTTCTTCCCCATCTCATCCCCCTCACTCCCACATTCACCTCCCACTGCCCTATTCCACCCCTGCTTCCTTCCCCACACCTTTTCTTCTCTCATTTTCCCCAACCCTCTCCTTACCCAGCCCCACCACAGGCACTCTCTGTTGCACAGAAAACAGGAAGCCTCCCAGCACGCAGAAGGGGAACACGACTGGCACTAGGACCCAGGATGTGGCATTCAGTTGAAGAGTCAGCGACACTCTAGACACAGCCTCAAAAGGATCAAAAGCCTTAAAAGCTATGAGAGTTGTGTCTTGTCTTGCCCTGGGAAGGTGAGAACTCTATGTTTGCAATTTTTAAAAGGAGGTGTATTCTGTTAGCAGATATAATCAGTTGTGTGATTTTCTAGCATGCTAATTAAATGAAGTACTAGTGATGGATGACGAAAGCTATATTAAAGTAGTATTTAGGTGAAGACTTCACCCTCAGCAAAAATTCCCTTTAAGACACATCTTCGCACCAGCGGTACTCGGCCAATATTTCAACCGACAACACAAATGCTGTCTGTGTGTTTGGAATGGGGTGTGTCATAACTGAACAACCAAACTATTTTTTTTTAAAAAAAAGGTTTATTTCTTCTGTTTGGCATTCAGCTTGCGCTTTTAAATCCCAATGCCAAAAATATGCAGCATTCACTGAAATTGCAGCAAGTACACAAAAATGTGCTAAAATTCCCACTCAAGATCCATCTACCCAAATTGGTGCCATAATGTTTTGCGGTGTTACCATAGTTTTTAAAGATTTCGTGTGAGCAGACATATTTTCATGAATCCTTTTAACTTAAAACAGAGTTTTGTCAATTTAAATATCTTCCTGTATTGCCAAAAACCCAACAGCCTTCTGCTATTCCACAAAAATCTGACAGTGAAACACACTTTAAACAATTGTTCAATAGCATAGTTTTACTGTTTGTGCTGACAGACATGCAATACTTTACAAAAGCAAATAGTGAAGAGTAAATGTAATCTCTCAGTTTCAATAATCTAAAGAGTTATTAACAAAAAATAAGATTTATCTTGACAATTTCCTTTTAACCTTTCATGTTAAAGGCAATATTTCCAAGACTAGTCGCTAGTGTGTATGAATAAACATAATTACATTATTATTTTAATAGGAAGATCTTCTTAAACAGATGGTAAAGAGGAGATACACCAATTAAAGCATACAGTAGGATTGCAAGGAAAACAGCAAGTTATTGAGATAAGCCAGTGATCTTGCATCAAAATATTTATCATGTTACGTCTTGAACTGAACACAGAAATTAATCTGGTGTACAGAGCAACCTGGCATATTTTGAGACGGTATTACAGCCAAAGAGACTTTTACACTGAAATAAAAGACCCCAAAATTGCCATTCCCAGCTCTGAAAAGCAGCATTCGTAGTTAGGATCCTGTGGAAGTGGTTTTGTTATTTTTAAACAATTGTGTAAAGTTCTGCAGCGGATGATAGGCACTAGATACCACAATGATGGATGTAAACCTCTAGTTCAAATCAGAACAGCACAATTGCAGGTGCATGAAAGCAGGTACGTCATAAATGAAAAATGGTCACTAGATGGCTTGGGATATTCTGATTTTTTTATGCTTACAATGGAACTGCATAATCTCTGTGCTATATACTTGGAACTATGAACTTTTATGTTTAAACCAATGTGGTCACGTGTTGTATATCTGTAAACAAAGATCAGTGGCAGCTAGCTATTTTCATGTTTTGTTTTATTATGTATGCTTTAAAAAACCTTAAACTTCTTTCAGAAACCATTTTACTGTGTACATAACACACCGTACTAGCTTTGCAACCATTAATCAGGGGTATTTTTCCTAGATATCCAACCTGCTTAATATTGCTTAGATATATGTACAATTCTTACCTAAATCACAATAAAGCTAATTGTGTAAACAGATACTTCTTGACAATGGACAGACCAGGAATACCTCAGTGCTCTTTTACACTATTTTCTGATGCATCAGTTCACCCTTGTGTATGTGAAGGGGGGAAAAAAAAAAAAGACTACAGTATTTCTGGAACTGAAAGCATTGCTTAGGCTTCACTAGGGAACACAGCCACAGGCCTATATCTATGCATTTTACTTACATTTCTGGAGTCTTGGACTTGTTTTTCCCATTGAAGAACTCTGGAAGAGCACGGCGTTCAATTACATGAATACTGCAAGAAAGTGTGATAAGCAACATGCTTACTAAAGAGAATATACAAAATCCAGATGCCAAAAGCTTGAATTCACTTTCAAGAACTTTCACCCAGCCTTAACATGAGCACCTAAAGTGCTAACATTTAAAACGAACACTGTTGTTCAGATACCTAAATATCCCAACACAGCATATAGAAATATATTCTCTAATTACTTAGTTTTAATCACATAAGCAGAGCAATTCAGACATGAACTGCAAAGATTGTGCTTAATTCAAGTGATGAAAAGATACATGCCCAACGTTCCTTTAATCAGACTTGGGGGGAGTGAGAGGAAACAAGATTTTCAACCCATAAAAAGAGATTTTTACTCTAATGTTTTGAAAGTTTATAGGTTGATAAATGCCCTTGCCTGCACCCCAGTCTAATCAGTAGAGAGTATGCAGCACAGGTCTGATTGCCTCAAAAAACCCCAAACATTTGCAATTCATATGTAATGATAAGCTTACAAATATTTGCTTCAAAATCATGCAGCATTAGAATTGGGTGCTCATTACTTTGAAAGTCAGGCAAATGCCTAAATAGGTATTTAGGATTATTAAGTTTATGATCCTATATTTCAAAACCTTAGCACTAGTCAATTTTTTAAAAGTGAATTAAAACTCTAGCCGTTTTGGGGGGATTTTACAATCTCATTTTCTTACAAAAAATTCTCTTTCCTCTGTTGCCATGTGAACGATCCACACAATAAAAGAGGAAACTGACTATTGTACAGCAAAACTGAGAATACATGAAGTGCTATCAAACACACAACGTAAACTAGCTCAAAGGATAAAGTAAAAATTCAATTTATTTTAGTCAGATATTTAATGAATTACATATAAATACTATGGGGGAAATTTCAAATAAAAGTGGAGTTTTTTAGTTGACTGGGTCCATTTAAAAGGGGATGAAAGAAGACTTTACCATTCTACAGCTTTTACTAGATCAGCTACAAGTAACATATGCTGTAGAAGGTGAAGAGATTTCTGTTAGTTTCTCTCATCCTTCAAAGAAAGCATAAGGAGGAAATATGGTTTGCTGATCCGTTACTTTAAAAAAATACAAAGCAAACTGATCCCAAGACATTTCAGCTTTAGGAGAATTCTGGAGGTGGAATTACATCACCATAAAGCTAGTCAGTTCATTTTGTACAATCCACACAAGGTAAACAGAATATGAAAATCTTATACCAGGCTTTGAAATATAAAGTGCAAATAGAAATTCATTTTGCTTAAAAAACAAACTTGTCAGCCAAAATGTATATGATCCTTGATTATTCAACCCATTTCTCCATGCTTTAATGGATGAGCCCTTTCCTGGGTTATGTGTATTAAAGCAGCAAGGAATACACAGTATTCTGGATACAATTCTCTTGCCATCTATTGAACTATGACAAAAAAAAGTCAACCCTGCTTTGTAAAAGAAGCTTAAATGGCATGAAATTCCCTCCATAAAATTACTTTAATAAGCTCATACAATGACAACTATTTTGTATGAAGTTAAGAACTGGGGACAGTTATGATGGTCTTTAGATAGAACTTCTTTGGAGGGTGGGATAAGGGTGTGGGGGCAGTGGCGTAGCCAGGTGGAAAAAACAGGGGGAGTGGAGATAAAGGTGCCACCCCCTGGTACTCACCCAGCGGTGCTCTGGGTCTTCAGCAGCACTTCGGCGTCGGGTCCTTCACTCGCTCCGGTCTTCGGCACCGAAGGACCCCCCACCGCAATGCTGCCGAAGACCGGAGTGAGTGAAGGACCTGATGCCGAAGTGCTGCTGAAGATCTGGCGCACCGCCAGTTGAGTAGAAATTTTAAAGGCGCCAAGTAATTCAAAAGGTGCCACTTCTGCTCGGTGGGAGAGTGGCTGCAATGACACCAGTCAGGATCCGGTCATGCTAGTGCTATACAAAATACACAAAAATTCTCTTTTTTTGCTGGAGCCAAATGATACTAGCCTTAGAATGACTGTTTTTCCATAACAATTTATAAAATATTTTAGAAAATAGTGTATAGTCTAAGGTGCTTAAGCATGCTTCAGATTATAAAATTCTTTGCCAGAAAGATACTAGATTACTTATGACTGGGCATGTCAAAGAAGCACACTTTGAATTTGAAAGTGTAGCAGTGAATAGTTTGTTCACATCCTCAAATAACTCAAACAAGTATCTCAGTGGTAACTGCATCAGCAGTGCTACTGTCAGAAGTCTGTGGGTGGGACAGATTCAAGTATGTGCTATCCAATTCTCCAGAAAGTAACATCTATCCCAGAGAAGAATCACAGAGTTTCCAGAAACTGCAAAAACTCAGTGCCATTGCTTTACTAGAACAGCCTGTGAAACTATTCTGCTGTGATAGTTATTTTAGCCCTAAATCCAGCAGCCTGGTGAAGTAACAGCCATAGAAAGTATTAGAGTCCAAAACACAGTGGGCTTTCTTTCACATCAATTTGTTGCTGTCTGGATGTCAGACCTCCTTCACCACAGATCTGCTATATGTTGTCTATTAAGTGTCATAATGGACGTTAATGATCCAATGAGCAGTTTTGTATGGGTCTATAGAAATTCAGCACCAAGTTTCTGCCAGTCATGTTGCACAAACTGATTTAGCTGCCTGAGAGACCCCCTTAGGATTATTACTGCTGCTATAAACAGATTAATTTGGAATCCTCTTAGTAAACAACCTGCAACTGAAATGTCAGGATTTTGCCTGAAAGCCCCAGCATAATTGTACCTTGATTCTGAATGAGGCCTCTGGGTGGTACCGTAATACAAAATGTACTCTCTCTCCAGTACCAGAGTACCTATGCACCTAACAATCTTTTAATATATTTATCCTCACAACAACATTGCGAGGTAGGACAGTATTCTTAACGTAAGAACAACCATACTGGGTCAAACCAAAGGTCCATCTAGCCCAGTATCCTGTCTTCTGACAGTGGCCAATGCCAGGTGCCCCAGAGGGAACGCACAGAACAGGTAATCATCAAGTGATCCATCCCCTATTGCCCATTCCCAGCTTCTGGTAAACAGAGGGTAGGGACACTATCCCTGCCCATCCTGGCTAATAGCCATCTTTTATCCTCATTTGTAGGCACAGGACTTTGCCCAAGGGTCATAGTTTGGCAAAGCGGAAAACTGAACCCAAATCTCAGGCTAATGACCTAACCATTGCATCTCTTTCAAATAATAATAATGAAAGACGACATCTGACAAATACGGTCATTTTTTGAATATTTGGAAACACGCGTTAAGGATGCATTTGTATAGATTAGAATTTACAGTCACAGCTGCCTAGAACTTCAACAAAGGAAACATCAATGTTATAACCCTAAAATGGCACACAGGAAAAGAGGTCTTCCCCTCAAATGATGGCCTCTTCAGGTGAGTGACAATCTCTCTCACCTGAGTTTTGAAAACATGTATTTTTAAAAAGATCACTACAGTAAGGGCTGGGTTTCCAGACAACAGTGATTAGCAATTCTAGATATAGTCACTAATACTTCTCCTCTTCCACTCCCAACACACTCCCATTTCCTGGATGTGGAAGTCTACCAGCGTTGGTTAGTTCACCTAGATCTCTGAGCTACACAGTCATAAGGTGGACATTCCTTATATAAAATGATGAAGGGGAATTCAAAGACAAGCAGACATTTTCCCCCCACAGATAAAGTTCAATTAATAAGTAATCTTTTTAGAACCAATATTTGAAACCCATGATGGTTAAACATTTTCCATTTCTAGAAAAAATTAGCAGCCACGGTAGGTTATGGGTGAGCAGAAAGGTTATCAGCAAATCTGGAACTCACGAAAATAGGTCTAGGCAACAATAGGCAAGGCAAGGCATACTGAAGACAGGAACCACGCAAGCTTCTCCACCTTAATTCTAACCTACCACAAGCCCTACAAGACTAAGAGCAAAGAACTTCTAATCACATTAAGGTGCATTTTGCAATGGGGATAGCTGTCAAGAAGGCACTAGACCTAAACTAAATTCATTTCTGCTTGCAACTCAACAAAATTCCAGCCCAGATATTTAACTGGTGAAACAAAGTTCAGTAACTCTCTGAATCCTCTCCCCAGATTTTGTTCTTACCAGTTGTAGTCAAACCATGATGCATAGCTTGGAATAATTATGTGATTGGTCTGTTCCGTGACATTGTCTTCACCTGGGTCAATGGATCGACTCTGATCACCTTTGTTGGGATCTTCATCTTCCTACAGCAGGAGAAAGACAAAAAGCCTTAAAAATGGGGGTGTAGCATGAATAAGGACTTGTTTACACAGTGGTCTAGTGCACAGCAAGCTGCAGTGTGAATCTACAGTGTACTAGCTGGCTGTGTGCACTCTGCTGCATTTCAAAGCACACTATGAAACTTTCAGTGTACCGTAGCAAGGTTCACACGCCAAGTTAATGTGCGCTGGCAATAAGAACTGTAAATACAGCGTCCTAATCAGAAACATGCAAGTCCCTTGATAGGCTATGTCTAGTACTACTGATCCCGGGGAATACTTGCAGGTGGTTAGCATGACTCAGAGGCTGACAGTCCAATGTGGAGGACTGTTCAAGGAAAGGGAATAAAAAAAGAAATGTACTTCATCCTATCCTAACCCATGAACCACCACTCTCAGTCGGCCACGCAGATTGCAAAGGATCATCCAGCCATCTACTATCCCATGCTGCTCGTGCATGTGGGCCCTAATGATACTGCAAGGTATGACCCTGAGCAGATCAGAAGTGACTACAGGGTTCAGAGTGAGGGTGAAGGGGTGGGGGGCGCAGGTAGTGTTCCCAATGATCCTTTCAGTCAAGGGTAGGGGCCGAGGGAGATACGGCTACATCCTGGAGATAAGCACATGGCTGTGCAAATGGCATCACCAGGAGGGCTTTGGCTTCCTTGACTATGGGATCCTGTTCTGAGGAGGACTGCTGAGACAGACAAACAAAAAACAACCACCCCCGCCAAACCCGGCCTGATCCAGGATTCTGGAAGCTGTGCTGTGTTGAAAGAGGCTGTTGAGGCTCTTTAGGGGAGATTACTGGGCTGTAGCAGCAACATTTAAGAAGGAAATCTGAGCTGAATGCGTTGAAAAATGTAACTGTTGGAGGAAGCAGCTCTTGTTGAAAAGGCATGATGACAATGAATACTGTGTATGGGTTTTTGTGTACTCTGTGAGTGGGGGTGGAGGGAAAAGGGGACAGGGTGAGGTTGGGGGTTATATAACATTTCAAAAGTCGTAACTAATTACAATCTGGATGGATGGCATACACAACTATAGCCACGTCTACATTAGGGGTGGTATAGCAGCACAACTACGCTGCTGAAGCTATGGCGCAACGTGGACACAGACTAATGATGGAAAGAGGTTTTCTGCTGCTTTATGAACTCCACCTCCCCAAGCAACGGTAGCTAGGTCAATGGAATATTATTTCGTCGATGTAACTGCATCTGCATGGCGAGTTAGGTCAGCACAGCTACGGAGCTGAAGGGTGTAGATTTTTCACACCCATGAGCACTGCAGCCTAAGATTCTTTCTTCTCTCCCCTTTTCAAACAGGACAACCCACATACAAATCAGATATACACCCAAAGTTTAGCAAAACAAGAATAGCACAGACTAAGTAGAGTGAGTATGGGATAGGTTTTCAAAGTTGGACATGTGCAAGTGCAAAAAAAACCTAACTGGCGTGCACGGGTGTACGTGTTAGGCATACAAATTCCACACACGCAAATAGATGCATCAAATTTTGGAAATCTGTGTGTCTCATCTGCACAAGTGGCCTCTAGAGGTCATTGCTCTGCCACAGCAGTGAGGTTTACTTGGCAAATTGTTTATACATAAGACACATGTTCAACAATTCAGTTAATTTTTTCCCCAAAACAGAGGATCCAATCCTGCAGTCTGTTCACAGTCAATGCTCCAGTTGCATTTAGGTCTGCAGGACCAAGTCTAAAGAACAAAGGGCACATCTCAGGTTTTTAAAAGCCTAGCAAAGCATGTTGAAGTTAATTTAAGTCTCTTCAGATTCCATTTAACTTATAACGTATAAAAGGGTATAGTAACCTCACAATACTAAGTAAATTTTCTTTTACTACATAAAAGGAGAACTTCATCTAAGCAGAAGACTCTCTCCTACAAAGGATGTATTTATTCTTAAACACAATTTAGGAGCAAGATACAGTTTGAGTTCTTGAAGGTCAGATGAAGGTTATTCCCTACTAAACTTTTCTAACTGAACAGTTGTTACCTTTCCTCCTGTAGCAACTGTCTCCTCATCCTGCTCATCTGCAAGGTAAAGAGCAAAGAGAATTAAACTCTAATAAAATGCAGCTGGATTACCTGCAAACCTTTGTACACCACAGTCATTTAACTGGACAGGATTTTGTTTGCCTGGGGTGGGCAGAGGAGAGACAAGAAAAAGGAACATGGACAGTGCATCATTAAAGCATAATCTCTTCTTCATGTACACACTGAGCTGCCATAGAGAAAGAGGATAAGAGCAGAAATACACAGCAAGGATAATTAAGCCCTCTTGATACCAAAAGGTGGACTGTGGGCCAAATCCAGACCAGCAGATGCATTTGAATGGACAGCAAAATCTTTTTATTTTTTATCATCATCATTGTTATTGGGAAGTGAAAAATGTTTCTTGGGAGTCTGGACTTTGACCAAGAAATCTGGACTTTGACAAAAAAATAAATAAAATAAAATAAATTGACTACCCCTAGCCCAGGACCTTATATGCTGCCCTGCACACCAGAATGTAGGTTCCCAGTACATGGAAAGAAGGGATCTGGAAAAGGCAAGTATCTGCCCCTATACACCAAGCTCAGTAATAGTGTAAAGTATGTCTACAAGGGAGCAGCTTCAAGGGACAAAACTGATAACGTCGATCACATACATCTGCATTAGAAGGTAGAATGTAAGTACCAAATGGCAATTCCGCAGATGGAAGAACATGTAAAAAAATTTCAAGTATCTGGTTTCACCACATTTTTCTTTTTTAAATATAAAAAAATTACAAACATTTATTGCACAAACCGGGGTCCGTTATACAAGACGATGACTAAGAAGAATTAAAAATATATAATTTTTTTTTACCTAGGTCTGCTACTGTTCCTCCTTTCACTGGCGTGTTTTCACTGTCTTTCTTTGGGTTCACTGTGGAAGCAAGCAAGATTGCAAATATGACATTTGTGCCCCCTCTATCAAGATTCAATCCTTACAAGCACACTGTTCCCTAGCAAGCACACCTGTCTCACCGACCACACCAGCATACCTGTATTTTATTGGGGAGAAAAGGCCAACCCCATACATTACAACAGATATGCTGGGCTCTCCACATTGTGTACTCCTGGAGGAATTCTGCAGCACTGCGAACAGGCAGAATTCATGTCTGGTGCAGAATTTTTTTTCCTCTGCAGAAAATACATTCTGCCAGAGGAGTGCTGCAGTTCCACCTTTCATCCACCCGAGGCCACTGTGGCACGAGACCAGCCAGCAGCTGGCTGCATTCATCACAGCACCCTGCTTGCAGAGCCAGGTTTGGACAGACATAGCGGGGCCCATAGGGCTGCTGGGGGAGTCACAGACTGGGGTGCAGAAGGGCTAGTGGCGGGACAGACTGGGGCGCAGGCTCAGGAGTTAGTGGAGTGATAGCATTGAGCCAGGGGTTGAATGGGAGTGGAGATGCAGGGCCACACAGAGACAGGGGCAGATGTGCCTGACTGAATGTGAGAGGCTTGGGGTCAGCCAGGGTCTGCACGAGGGAGGCTCCCCAACTCCCTAACAATCCCCTCCCCCCCAAACAACTGTTCCGTATTTCTCCTACCCACATCCAACAACCCTGCAGGTTCCTTCCCAGGCTCCTTCCCTCTCTCTCAGCTCCTCCGTTACCCCTGACTGCCCCAAGCCTTTGCACTGCTTCTGAGGGATATGGGAAATACGTTTCTGTATTGTAGTTTAAATGAATTACTTAAAGTTCTGTATTAATATGCCTAACAAGGAATCTATTTGTCAAAAAAAATTATCTGTGTCTTTTTTTGTCTGTATTGCTACAGACATACTTGCTGACAGATATTTTGAAATAAATGACCAAAATAATTGAAACTGGCATGATTATAGTGTGTATTTGGACAAATAAAATATTGTGCACAGAATTTTTAATATTTTGGTGCAGAATTCCCTCAGGAGTAGTGGTGGCTGAAGTTTACTGCTGGTGCACTGTGCAGTCTCCTTAGATCTAAGCCACCAAAACTACCTCAAACTACCATGTTCCACATCACAGGAACTGAGCTATTGTATTTCAGATTCAAAAAATTAAAGAAATTAAAGTAAGTTAATTTACTGACGGCCATACGAACTACCAACGCATAAAAGAACAATGGTCTATGCAGTCCAGTATCCTGCCTCTGGCAGTGACCATACTTGTTTCAGGAAGAAGAAAACACAAAAAAACCCAAACAAACCAACACAGAGGTAGATTTTCAAAGCCAAACGGCACTTGGGAGCCTAACTCCTGAAATTAGGGACGTACCCATCTTCTCATTACTGTACTTAGGGATTTTACGATGTCCATAGGAGATAGTGTGGTCTAGTAAACAGGACAATGGTAAGACTCAGAGAGAGAGGAAGTTCCTCCATTACATAGCGGGAAGAGGTTTTTTTCTCTCTTATTCCGAATCCCAAAAGCAAAAGGAGATCTCAGGCATATACCACACCAAGAGCTCAACAAATACCTAAAGAAAATAAAGTTTTGTATCATCACCCTGACTTCCATTATCCCCCTCATGGTTTCTGGCAATTTGTATGCTATCCTCAACTTAAAGAGCTTGATTCCATGTGGCTGTACATCAACTATATACAACACTAAGAACAAGGGAAAACTTGCAATAGCAAGGAAAAACGTTAAAGGCAGTGGCAGTCAGAAGGAACTGTGGAGGTTCGGGGGAAGCTCTGACTTTTGTATCATCATGCAGCAGCACAAGGCAGAGGGCATATGCGCCACCCTGACGAGGACCGCCGAGGGGGGGGAAGAAAAAAATCTGACACCAGTGCACCAGCTGTGCATACAACTGAAATGGCAAGGACATGTGCAATCACTCGAAGCAGGGTCAATAAAACTTCTCTATTCACTTTTCCCATAACATTAATAATTTATAGACCTTTAGTCATCTCTTTTCTATGTTGAACAGCCCTGATCTTTTTAGCCTCTCCTCATATGGAAGTTGTTCCATACCCTTGATCATCTGTGTTAACCTTCTCTGTACCTTCACCAATTCTAAAACATCTTTTTTGAGATGGGGCAATGAGAACTGCATGCAGTATTCAAGGTGCAGGTATACCATGGATATATATAATGGCATTATATTTTTTGTTTCATCTATTTTAATGGTTCCCAACACTGTTAGCTTTTTTTGATTGCTGCTTCACACTGACCAGACATTTTCAGGAAACTATCCACAATGCCTCCAACATCTCTTCTTTGGGTGGTAACAGCTAACTTAGACCTTATCATTCTGTACGTATAGTTGGGATTCTTTTATCCTATGTGCATTACTTTGCACTTAACATTGAATTTCATCTGCTATTTCGTTGTTTAGTCAACCAGTTTGGTGGAACCCCTTTGTAACTCTTTGCTGTCAGTTTTGGACTTAACTATCTTGAGTAATTTTGTACTGTCTGCGATTTTTGCCACCCCATTGTTTACCCCCTTTTCCAGATCATTTATGAATATTGTGACAGGGTGAGGCCAGAGGGCTACAGAAGAGTGATAGAAGGTAGATATATTAGCCCCAGATTAAGCAGGTCCCTTTTCCCCAAGATAATGGGCTGTTCCAGATCAGGAAGTTGCTGGAACCAATTATGGCAGGCAGGCTAATTAGGACACCTGGAGCCAATTACGAAGCAACTTGAATCAATTAGGACAGGCAGGCTAATCAGGGCACCTGGTTTATAAAGGACCTCACTTCAGTTAGTGAGGCGCGTCTGAGGAGCTGAGAGTGAGAAGGCATACTGTTGGAGGACTGAGGAGTACAAGTGTCATCAGGCATCAGGAGGAAAGTCCCGTGGTAAGGACAAAGAAGGTGTTGGGATGAGGCTATGGGGAAGTAGCCCAGGGAGTTGTAGCTCTCATGCAGCTGTTACAGGAAACACTGTAGACAGCTGTGGTCCACAGAGCCCTGGGCTGGAACCCAGAGTAGAGGGCAGGCGTGGGTTGATTCCATCAAAGAATTCTGATAGAGTGGTGAGGCATGACTTCCTTTTACAAAAGCCATGTTGACTCTTCCCCAATAAATCGTGTTTAACTATGTGCCTGACAATTCTGTTCTTTACTATAGTTTCTACCAATTTGCCCAGTGCTGCATTTAGGCTCACCAGCCTACAAGTGCCAGGATCTCCTCAGAGACCTTTTTAAGAATCAGCATTACATTAGATACCTTCCAGTCATCTGGTACAGAGGCTGATTTCTATGCCTCTACTTCCCCTCCAAACCTTTGTCTTGTCTATTTACTTTGTAAGTTCTTTGGGTCAAGGACAGTCTTACTGTGTATGTACGTACATACATACATATGTACAATACCTAGCAAAATGGAGCCCTAATTTCAGCTGGCGCTTCCAAGTGTTACTGCAATACAAATTGAATAATAAGCAGTTTATGCTGGAGGGTTCTTCACCCCAACGTTCAATTTTAAACTATCTTCCTACTCTGAGTCACCCTATACTACTTTAATGTTTATATCCAACCCCATTTTAGAATCAACAACATTTATGACTGACCAATGCAGAGAGAAAAAAAGTAATCAAATCTGAAGTCCATCAGGTAGGGTACCACAATGACAACTTGTGATAGTCAAGTTAAGAGGATGGATGGCAGAAAATTAAAGGGCAGGCACAGAATGATGAAAAATCTTACATTTGTGGCTGACTTAACTAGCTTTATTCACACTTTTTGGTATCCCATCCTGAAATATTGAACATTCAAGATGCAGAATATGAAGATTAAGCAACAAAAGCATGAGCTTTCTCTTTCACACATTTCTCAAATATAGCTGTCCCTGGAGCTCCTCTATGATGGATAGCGAAAAGGAGTTTACAGCCATTAATGTAGAAGTGAGATTCATGTGTCTGGATTTTGTACATCTGTCATGTCAGACTGACCATTTGCTTTGCTGGTCACATGCATGCAGTCCAAAAGAGGTCAGCTGATCCAGTACAGGCTCAGAGGACAACAGAGCTCCTGTTTGTGTCTAATAAAAGCTGATTTGCCTTCTTTTCAGAGCTGAAGTACTGCCACAGCCTTTTATTCTTACACATTCTGGAAAATGTGCTTTGTTTTGTGCCATGAATACTATACTTCTACTGCCCACAAAACAATTATGAATATTAATTATTGACCAAATCTGTTGTACCTTGGCTCCAAACTAAGTTAAACTCAAACAACGATGAACACCCAGAATGCTTTTCTGTTAAGGATAGTGTTAGGAGGATGCAGTGTATTTCTGCTTTACTTTTCACCCAATATATACTGTAATGAGAAACATTGTTTTCAAAGGTTTGGAGCAGAAGGTTGGGAATCAGCACTGTTTGGTTTTATTCCTGGGTCTTCTACCTTGATGTGTTACCTTAGCCACATCAGCTATAATCTCTTTGCTCCTGATGTAGATTTTTAGATGCAAACCACCCAACTTGAATATGCAGGGCAAGAACATTCTTTAATATTTAGCTTGTTATTCACTTATCTTAACTGAATTTTCATAAACTTATTTCAAGAAAAAACAATTGCGATAAAAGAGGTAAACTCAGTTTCAGAAGAATGCCACATTCCAAAGCCTTGTCTAAATAAAACCACATGGCCAAAGAGTCCAAAAGGAAGGCTACTTGTAGAGACGGTATCTCCAAGATTTGGCTAACATATACAGTGAAAATATAGTGTCTGCTGTTCATTTAGTGGTCTATCATTCATAAAAACCAGTGCAGCTAACACCTTGTGTGTGAATACTTTACCATTTTTGGGAAGTACCACTTCTTCTATGTTCGGTACAGGTGTTGGGTCCTCCATGTCCTTGGTAAGATCTTCTTGCTCATCCTCTTCTTTCTGACCTCGCCTTTTCCCATACAGTCCTGCTTGTCTAAAACAGGTAAGACAAATTCTCTGCAAGTTATAACTTGAAGCTGTAGCATCTTTGTGATGATCCCACTAAATCTCTGAAGTTAAGAGGGTTGGGTCAGGATGATACTTCTATGGAAACACCTAGGTGCTGCAGGAAGTGGTCTTGGTGACTTAGGAGATGGTAGATTTCTCAAGTCAATATTAAAGTAACATTCTAGTAGGGGGCTATGGTGTAACTCCTGTGTCCTGACCAAATTCCAGCTCAGAAAATTGGACTCTGTCCATTTAAATTCCTCCCACAGTTTCAAATGGATAGTCTTCTTAATTCCTTTTCTTATGCAGTGTTGCCTTGCCATGTTGATATAACAGCTGCATTTCAGATAATTTGACATGCTAAAAATAGCAGGTTTGTGGCCCTCGTGTTAGTAAGATTAGAGAGGTTAGTGACCCATTTATACACATCTTTTTAAATTCTGTAACAGGCTCTGAAGTTTGCAGAAGATGTTACTATACAGTCATGTAATTAACAATTTGCTGTCCCAAACCAAAGGCATTAAATATGAAAATGCTTAAAAATGATCTGCAAATATTTTTTTTAAAATTGGACTTGGAATATAAGTCTCATTTCTTCTGGTCATGTCAGAGGACATTTTGGGGTTTTCAGAGCAGTGTGAGCTCTTATACCTCAGCTTGGGGAGTTTAAATGTATAACAAAAATATCTTTCTCCAAAATTTTCATTAGTCAAAGTTTAATAGGAGCAGCCAAAAACACACACACACACACACACACACACACACAAAAACCAAAAAAGTTTAACAAGTCAACTACAAATACCTTCCCCTCTCAGTTGCCAAACTTTAAATCTCTTGGTTCCTGCCATTTCACTAGTTTACTATTCAGAGTTTTAGGTTAAATGAGACCTGACCATCTAATGCAATTAACAGAAAAAAAAAACAAAATCCAAACCACACAACTGAAGACTTTTAGACAACTGAAGAGAGAAAGTTTCTTGACACCTTAAATGACTGCTTCTTGGAGCAGCTAGTCCTGGAACCCACAAGAAAAGAGGCAATTCTTGATTTAGTCCTAAGTGGAGCACCGGATGTGGTGAGGTTAGGTGAATATAGCTGGATCGTTTGGTAATAGTAACCAGAATATAATTAAATTAGGGCTGTCAATTAATTGCAGTTAACTCATGCAATTAACTCAAAAAAATTAAACATGATTAAAAAAGTAATTGCAATCGATCAGTTTTAATTGCACTGTTAAACAACAGAATACTAATTGAAATTAAATATTTTGGATGTTTTTCTACATTTAATATATATTGTATTCTGTGCTGTAATTGAAATCAAAGTGTATATTTTTTTTATTACAAATATTTGCACTGTAAAAATCACAAACAAAAGAAATAGTATTTTTCAATTCACCTCATAAAATATCAGGGTTGGAAGGGACCTCAGGAGGTCATCTAGTCCAAACCCCTGCTCAAAGCAGGGCCAATCCCCAACTAAATCATCCCAGCCAGGGTTTTGTCAAGCCTGACCTTAAAAATATCTAAGGAAGGAGATTCCACCACCTCCCTAGGTAACGCATTCCAGCATTTCACCACCCTCCTAGTGAAAAAGTTTTTCCTAATATCCAACCTAAACTTCCCCCACTGCAACTTGAGACCATTACTCCTTGTTCTGTCATCAGCTACCACTGAGAACAGTCTAGATCCATCCTCTTTGGAACCCCCTTTCAGGTAGTTGAAAGCAGCTATCAAATCCCCCCTCATTCTTCTCTTCCGCAGACTAAACAATCCCAGTTCCCTCAGCCTCTCCTCATAAGTCATGTGTTCCAGTCCCCTAATCATTTTTGTTGCCCTCCGCTGGACTCTTTCCAATTTTTCCACATCCTTCTTGTGTGGGGCCCAAAACTGGACACAGTACTCCAGATGAGCCCTCACCAATGTCGAATAGAGGGGAACGATCACATCCCTCGATCTGCTGGCAATGGCCCTACCTATACATCCCAAAATTCCATTGGCCTTCTTGGCAACAAGGGCATGCTGCTGACTCATATCCAGCTTCTCGTCCACTGTAACCCCTAGGTCCTTTTCTGCAGAACTGCTGCAGAGCCATTCGGTCCCTAGTCTGTAGCGGTGCATTGGATTCTAACGTCCTAAGTGCAGGACTCTGCACTTGTCCTTGTTGAATCTCATCAGATTTCTTTTGGCCCAATATGCTAATTTGTCTAGGTCCCTCTCTATCCTATCCCTACCCTCCAGCGTATCTACCTCTCCTCCCAGTTTAGTGTCATCTGCAAACTTGCTGAGGGTGCAATCCACACCATCCTCCAGATCATTAATGAAGATATTGAACAAAACCGGCCCCAGGACCGACCCTTGGGGCACTCCACTTGAAACCGGCTGCCAACTAGACATGGAGCCATTGATCACTATCCGTTGAGCCTGACAATCTAGCCAACTTTCTATCCATCTTATAGTCCATTCATCCAGCCCATATTTCTTTAACTTGCTGGCAAGAATACTGTGGGAGACAGTGTCAAAAGCTTTGCTAAAGTCAAGGAACAACACGTCCACTGCTTTCCCCTCATCCACAGAGCCAGTTATCTCGTCATAAGTACCTCATACAAGTACTGTAGTGCAACCTCTCATGAAAGTGCAACTTACAAATGTAGATTTTTGTTACATAACTGCACTCAAAAACAAAACATAAAACTTCAGAGCCTACAAGTTCACTCAGTCCTATTCCTTGTTCAGTCAATCGTTAAGACAAATGAGTTTGTTTACATTTACAGGAGATAATGCTGCCCTCTTCTCATTTACTATGTCACCAGAAAGTGAGAACAGGCATTTGCAGGCCACTTTTGAAGCCAGCATTGCAAGGTATTTATGGCCAGATACGCTAAACATTCGTATGCCCCATCATGCTTCAGCCATCATTCCAGAGAACATGCTTCTATGCTGATGACACTCATTAAAAAAAATAATGCGTTAATTAAATTTGTGACTGAACTCCTTGGGGAGAACTGTATGTCCCCTGCTCTGTTTTACCCAAATTCTGCCATAAATTTCATGTTATAGCTGTCTCAGATGACGACCCAGCAAGTTGTTCATTTTAAGAAAACTTTCCCTGCAGATTTCACAAAACGCAAAGAAGATACAAATGTGAGATATCTAAAGATAGCTACAGCACTTGACCCAAGATTTAAGAATCTGAAGTGCCTTCCAAACTGAGAGGGATGAGGTGTGGAGCAGGCTTTCAGAAGTCTTAAAAGAGCAACACTCCAATGCGGAAACTACAGAACTTGAACCACCAAAAAAGAAAACCAACCTTCTGCTGGTGGCATCTGACTCAGATTATGAAAATGAACATGCATCGTTCCGCACTGCTTTGGATTGTTCTCGAGCAGAACGTATCATCAGCATGGACGCGTGTCCTCTGGAATGGTGAATGAAGCATGAAGGGACATATGAATCTTTAGCACATCTGGCAAATAAATATCTTGCAACGCTGGATGCAACAGTGCCATGTGAATGCCTGTGCTCACTTTCAGGTGACACTGTGAACAAGAAGCAGGAAGCATTATCTCCTGCACTTGTAAACAAACTTGAATGTCTGAGCAACTGGCTGAACAAGAAGTAGGACTGAGTGGACATGTAGGCTCTAAACTCAAGTTTTACATTGTTTTATTTTTGAATGCAATTATTTTTTGTACATAAATCTACATTTGTAAGTTGAACTTTCATGAAAGAGAGACTGCACTACAGTATTTGTATTAGGTGAACTGAAAAATACTATTCCTTGTGTTTTTTACAGTGCAAATATTTGTAATAAGAATAAATATAAAGTGAGAACTGTACACTTTGTATACTGTGGTGCAAGTGAAATTATATTTGAAAATGTAGAAAACATCCCAAAAGATTTAAATAAATGGTATTCTATTATGGTTTAACAGTGTGATTAATCGCAATTTTTTTAACCGCTTGACAGCCCTAAATTAAATGTAACATCCCTGTGGTGGGGAAAACACCATAACAGCCCAACACTGTAGCATTTAATTTCAGCAAGGTGGACTACACAAAAATGAGGGAGTTAGTTATAGAGAAATTAAAAGGTACAGTGCCAAAAGTGAAATCCCTGAAAGCTGCATGGAAACTTTTTAAAGACGTCATAATAGAGGCTCATCTTAAATGTATACCCCAAATTAAAAAAACATAGTAAGAGAACCAAAAAAAGTGCCACTGTGGCTAAGCAACAAAGTAAAAGAGGCAGCGAGAGCCAAAAGGCATCCTTTAAAAAGCAGAAGTTAAATCCTAGTGAGGGAAATAGAAAGGAGCATAAACTCTGGCAAATGAAGATATAAGTAGGAAGGCCAAAAAAGAATCTGAAGAACAGCTAGCCAAAGACTCAAAAAGTAATCTTAAAAAAAAATTTTTTTTTAAAGAGTACATCAGAAGCAGGAAGCCTGCTAAACAACCAGTGGGGCCACTAGACGATCGAGATGCTAAAGGAGCACTCAAGGACGATAAGGTCATTACAGAGAAATTAAATCAATTCTTTGCATCGGTCTTCATGGTTGAGGATGTGAGGGAGATTCCCAAACCTGAGCCATTTGTTTTACATGACAAATCTGAGGAACTGTCCTAGACAGGTGTCATTAGACGAGATTTTGGAACAAACTGAAACTAAACAGTAGTAAGTCACCAGGACCAGATGGGATTCACCCGACAGTTCTGAAGGAACTCAAATGTGAAACTGCAGAACTACTAACTGTAGTCTGTAACCTATCATTTAAATCAGCTTCTGTACCAAATGATTGGGGGATAGCTAATGTGACGCCAATTTTTAAATAGGGCTCCAGAAGTGATCCTGGTAATTACAGGTTGGTAAGCCTGACTTCAGCATCGGGCAAACTGGTTGAAACTATAGTAAGAACAAAATTGTCAGACACATAGATGAACATAATTTGTTGGGGAAGAGTCACCATGGTTTTTGTAAAGGGAAATCATGCCTCACAAATCTACTAGAATTCTTTGAGGGGGGGTCCAATAAGCACGTGGACAATGGGGATCCAGTGGATATAGTGTACTTAGATTTTCAGAAAGCATTTGACAAGGTCCCTCACGAAAGGCTCTTAAGCGAAGTAAGGGCCTCTCATGGATTGGTAACTGGTTAAAAGATAGGAAATAAAGGGTAGGAATAAATGGTCAGTTTTCAGAATGGAGAGAGGTAAGTAGAGATGTACTCCAGTGATCTGTACTAAGACCAGTCCTATTCAATATATTCATAAATGATCTGGAAAACCAAGTAAACAGTGAGGTGGCAAAATTTGCAGATGATGCAAACTACTCAAGATAGTTAAGTCCCAGGCAGACTGCAAAGAGCTACAAAAGGATCTCTCAAAACTGGGGGCCTGGGCAACAAAATGGCAGATGAAATTCAATGCTGGTAAATGCAAAGTAATGCGTATTGGAAAACATCCCAACTATACATATAAGGTGATGGGATCTAAATTAGCTGTTACCACTCAAGAAAGATCTTGGAGTCATTGTGGATAGTTCTCTGAAATCATCCACTCAATGTGCAGTGGCAGTCAAAACAGCAAACAGAACGTTGGGAATCATTAAGAAAGGGATAGATAATAAGACAGAAAATATCATATTGCTTCTATATAAATCCATGGTACACCCACATCTTGAATACTGCGTGCAGATGTGGTCACTCCATCTCAGAAAAGATATATTGGAACTGGAAAAGGTTCAGGAAAGGGCAACAAAAATTATTGGGATATGGAACGGCTGCCGTATGAGGAGAGATTAATAAGACTGGGACTTTCCAGCTTGGAAAAGAGGCAACTAAGGGGGCGGATATGATAGGTCTATAAAATCATGACTGGTGTGGAGAAAGTAAATAAAGAAGTGTTATTTACTCCTCCTCATAATACAAGAACTAGGGGTCACCAAATGAAATTACTTGTCAGCAGGTTTAAAATAAACAAAAGGAAGTATTTTTTCACACAACACATAGTCAGCCTCTTTGCCAAAGGATGTTGTGAAGGCTAAGACTATTAACAGGATTCAAAAGAGAACTCGGTAAGTTCATGGAGGATAGGCTATTAGCCAAGACGGGCAGAGATGGTGTCCCTAGCTTCTGTTTGCCAGAAGCTGGGAATGTGTGACAGGGCACGGATCACTTGATGATTGCCTGTTCTGTTCATTCCCTCTGGGGCACCTGACATTGGCCACTGTTGGAAGACAGGATACTGAGATAGATGGACCTTTGGTCTGACACAGGATGACCGTTCTTACATTCTTTATCTTGTAAAAACCTTTTAGGCCTTCATAGATCAAAGAAACATAGAAGGGCAAAAACACAATAAAAATCATTTGCAGTCACTAATAATCAGCGAGGGCTGGTCTGCATTAGGAAAGTTGTACCAGTGTAGCTAACTGGATTAAAAATTTTCTCTAGTTATCCAGCTGCAAACTCCTCTTTGTAGACATTTAAAATTTTATGAACACTGAAGAACTTAAATTGGTTCAATTTAATTCAGTAATTTACAAGTGTAAACTAAAATGATGTAAACAAAATTTAAACCTTTATAAATGCATCTATCTACATAAGGGATTTGCACTAGTGTAATTCGATCAATCGGGAATACTATTCTAATATGGACAAATCCTAAGTCTCACTGTTAATGATATCTGCCTCTCAATGGTGGAGTTCTCATTAGGTTTAGAATAAATGACTGCACCAGACTTTGCTCCATCTGCAGGCAAAATTCATACATTCCAATTGCAAACACATGGTTATGTTGGGGGAAGAATGGAGGAAAATTACTTGTTTCAAGAGCTCTCTCTGCTCCAGTTTCAGCCTGAGCAAAGCTCATCTTTGGTTGTCTGATCCTGACACTCACCCTTTCTTTCCAGTCTTCTTCCTTGATTCCATGGGAGTGGGGGGAGGGGAAGGTGAATGCTTTCTTTTCCTGGTACTTGCTGCTGCTTTCCGATCTCTTCTCTCAGGGCTACGGACAGGCTGTTAGAGAAGCGAAGTTGTCAGTCAGTACCAATTACCACAGCTCATTGAAACTAAGACTGCAGATCTCTCCTAATATGCCCTGCATCCAGGGTGCTAAAACAAGAGCACTGCAGCAGCAACCAAGTTCAGCTCCAGAATACCCACACTGCAATATGAAAAGCGGCCTGTACCATTTCTACAATTAACCTTTAACTGCTGGCATGGCTGTCTGCCACAGAAATGGGCTTTTAAAACACCGCAGGGTCCAAATACAAACTTTTGACTTGTTTGAAGCACTGGGCCCACTCAGAATGGGGAACATTTGGCATTTAACCTTGAACTCTGAGTACCTTCTAGGAATAGCTACTGTATTCAGTGTTTTCCCCAATTATAGTGACAAGTGTGGGTTAGTGGTCTCAACATGTACTTCAGGCCAAAGAAATTTGGAAATTAAGATCTTAAATTGCTTCTGTATCAATTTACCCCAATTTAAGTTTGTGGAGGGAAAAGAAAAAGCAAAGTAGGCCCCAACATTTATATTTTTTGGGAAAAAAAGACACTTTGCTGTGTCAAAAGGAAACACCAAGTATGTCCATTTTCCAGAAGGGTGCAACATATATGCATTTACATGTGACCTCGGTACCATTAGCTCCTGAGAGACTGGCACCTAATTTAGCAGCTTTGATTCCCAAGACGTCTGACTTACATGGTAGTAAAGAATATAATTAACACTGCTAAAAATCAACAAGTCATCCACCAACAGAGAAATACCATACCTCTTCATTCTTCATAGAGATTCGCTGGCGAAAACTCACTGGCTTCTTGTTCTCATCCACCTCATAATCCTCTTCATTCATCCATTCATTGAATATATCTGTGTCCAGAATCCATTTGGCATGAACCTAACAGCAAATCCAACAAATCTCGATGTCAGTAAATAGACTCCCACTAATGCCAAGGTTTCTGCACTAGCTTTACACTTGAACACAAGCCTCCATCACCAATCCAGTAAGACTCTAAGAAAAGGGAGTACTATAATTTGGTTATCAAAGTTGGAGGTTTTGGAAAGCATTTATTGGTTTCCTATGTACCAAATTTAAGACACAATAACTGCACAAAGCAATGCAACAAAGTAATTATGCCAAGTCTATTGACTTCCTCCTTATTTCCGCTGCTTAGTTATTCTAAGTCTTTTGTGCTGGCAGGTGAGAGCTCTTGTTGGGACAATTCTGTATGAACGTGTCACTTTGAGACTAAAGATACAAAAACTGCACTCTGTACAAAAACCTTTAAGGTATAACAGGGAACATCTTGATGGTCACAATCCAATTCCCAGTGGATAGCTGTCCCCATCACACACAAAAAAAGTAATGCTCACAGCTGGTGTCTTTGTTGGCAGTCTCAACAGAAAGCTCAAGGACTGAACTTCCCTCTCATTCCTAGAAGTAGGGGAAGCTTGCATTGATGCCATGCCTGTTCTGGGAATGAAGCGAGAACTGTAGTCCCTTCGGCAATCATTCTCTTAGCCTGTACTGAAGTCACACATATGTACAAATATATAGTACATTCCAACATGGACACCAATCAATGAAATTGACACTTATGGAGTAGAGATTTGGGAAAGAAACATCTACCAATTGAGCAGCACTAAAAGCCTTGTAAGATTCTGAAAGGGACACATCAATGCCACTGCTTCCCACTATCAAGCCTTATTAGGCTTTTCCCATGCAGTTCTAAAGACTGATTTGTAGCTACAGGAGACTATGCAATCAGTTTTTGTCTTGGACAGTGATTCATATTTCTTAAAAAGCTAGCTGAAAAGAGAAAAATTGACTAAATATATGTAATGTCAACATTCCTGGACAATGCCATCTTTTGACAGGCAATTTCAGTAATACAGGCTCATCTATTCACCTTTTCCGAACTACACCTTAACAACAAATACCAGTGACGCTTTGACCTCTACAGACAAAAGCATGGGGATGGGGAAACAAACAATTAAACTCTTCACTTCACACTTGAAGTGCTCCAGTGAGCAACCATTTTTGTCAACTAAGGCTTTTCATGAAATTCAAATGGCTTCACGTGTCAAGCGATAGTCAGAACACATCATCCCTGCCTTCATCCTGCTTGAAAGCAACACTGGTCCAGGATTCCAGAAGCCTGGAAGATAACCAAGAGATACTCTGCCACAGCCAAAGGAGCAAAAGGGAGGGGAGGAAGCAGAATCACAAGTGAAAGAGTTTTCAGCTAGCTATGGAAGACTGTCTAGAAAACCAGACACTGATTTACTTGGATAACCTCTTTGAATGGGCTTCTAGTTTAAATATGTAAGTAATAAAAATGGGCTTGAGCTTGACTTTAATATTTAAAACAAGATTTAAAGCGCTATTTATAAAATCAACCCCACCCCTCTCCAATCATCCAACCAAAAATTAATTTTCTTCTCCTGATCTGACCACAAAGACCTCCTCCTGCATTGATGCTAAACAAATTAGTAACAAAACACAACAGCATGAAATGTTCTTCTCTATTTATAAATGAATAAGCAGTATGTGCAATCTTTATTACAATTGTTTCCTTATCTTGTTTTCTTTCAATGAACTAAATCAAGAGAGAAACCATTGTGCCACAAACAGACCTCTAATCATGTAAAGAATCTAAATACGGCTGCTATTGTTGTTTTGAGCCCTTACAAGTTCAATAGACCAGAAAGTGTTGATTTAGTTTTCATACCTAACAGCAGCAATGGTCAGAGTTCCAGTTAAATCATAACCCTTTTAACAAAAGCAAGATGTTAATGACTGTGCAAATGTCACTATAACAATCCATCACTGCTTTTCATACATATGTTGGAAGGTTATTTTCGTACAATTGGCACAATTTTGCCATCATCCAAATGCTTTTGGCAAGCTGGAATCAATCCAAGGGACATGAACTGTGCAATGTGCTCAGCAGAGCTTGCAGAAATTGGCATCTATTTCAGGACTGAGCCAAACCACAACCAGACTCAAGAGCTTAAATCACTAGCACGAACGCAGCAAATTTGCAATCTAGGCAAGCCCTTAACTGATTCTAGTGATATCACCCCCAAAACAGCTAAGAATTGATTTCAATAAAGTGAAAGACCACAGCAAGAGTTTATTTTCTTCATCGCCTTTAAAATGGAAGGACCTAACCGAAAATGGTTAACTTCTCTATGCAAGAAGAAATCAGAATTTTAATTTCCAGTGCTTTGGCCGCTGCTATAGTATGTTGGGGGTTTAAAGTAGTTCCTACAACAGCAATCCTTCATAATTCTGTACAAAAATTCAGTTATTACAGTGCTTTCTGCTTTTATTACACCCTTCATCGAAGGATGTCGAACCACTTTACAAAAAAACCATTGCCAATTATTTCCGTAACTGCTGTTTGAAATCTGTCACTCATGTTCATTCCACGTTAGGTGTGTGTGTGCCATGTGATCTGCTGGCAGAGATTTTTCCCTGTGTGGTATCCATCAGACTGGTCCTAGTGCCCTCTGGAGCTGTGTGCATATGTGCTGGCATAAGGGTCACTACTGGTCACATACCCTCTCAGTTCCTTCTTGCTGGTAACTCCAACAGAGGGGTACAAGGGTGGGTCATGGAATGGACATGAGCAACACAAAGAATCATTATAGGATCATAGGACTGGAAGGGACCTCGAGAGGTCATCTAGTCCAGTCCCCTGCACTCGTAGCAGGACTGATTATCTCGACCATTCCTGACAGGTGTTTGTCTAATCTGCTCTTAAAAATCCCCAATGATGGAGATTCCACAACCTCCCTATGCAATTTATTCCAGTGCTTAACCATCCTGACAGTTAGGAAGTTTTTCCTAATGTCCAACCTAAACCACCCTTGCTGCAATTTAAGCCCATTGCTTCTTGTCCTATCCTCAGAGGTTAAGAACAATTCTTCTCCCTCCTCTTTGTAACACCCTTTTACGTACTTGAAAATTGTTATGTTCTCTCTCAGTCTTCTCTTTTCCAAGCTAAACAAAACCAATTTTTTTAATCTTCCCTCACAGATCATGTTTTCTAGACTGAGTCATTTTTGTTGCTCTTCTCTGGACTTTCTCCAATTTGTCCACATCTTTCCTGAAACGTGGCACCCAAAACTGGACACAATACTCCATTTGAGGCCTAATCAGCATAGAGTAAAGTGGAAGAATTACTTCTCGTGTCTTGTTTACAACACTCCTGCTTATACATCCCAGAATGATGATTTTTTTTTTTTTTGCAACAGCGTTACGCTGTTGACTCATATTTAGCTTGTGGTTCACTATGACCCCCAGATCCCTTTCCGCAGTACTGCTTCCTAGGCAGTCATTTCCTATTTTATATGTGTGTAACTGACTGTTCCTTCCTAAATGGAGTACTTTGCATTTGTCCTTATTGAATTTCATCCTATTTACTTCAGACCATTTCTCCAGCTTGTCCAGGTCATTTTGAATTTTAATCTTATCCTCCAAAGCACTTGCAACCCCTCCCAACTTGGTATTCTCCACAAACTTTATAAGTGTACTCTCTATGCCATTATCTCAATCACTGATGAAGATATTGAACAGAACAGGACCCAGAACTGATCCCTGCGGGACCCTACTTGTTATAACCTTCCAGTATGAACAACTGATGACTACTCTCTGGGAACAGTTTTCCAACCAGTTTTACACTCACCTTATAATAGCTCCATCTAGGTTGCATTCCCCTAGTTTATTTATGAGAAGGTCATGCGGGACAGTATCAAAAGCTTTACTAAAATCGAGATATACCACATCTCAAAGAACAGTTATGGAAAGGTTAGTAACCGTTTCTTCCCTTCTGAATATGTTCTATGTTAGGTTACTCACAAGCAGTACCCCCAGCAGTGGGCTCGGAGTTCACGGACTTGCTTACAGCAATACCACTCTCCTGAAACTGGCATCAAACAGGACTTGTTGGGTGATGGCATAGCGAGATGCGAAGGTGTGTACTGATAACCAGACTGCAGCCCTGCAGACGTCCTGGATCTGGACCCATGTGAGGAACACTGGTAATGAAGCCTGGGCTCTTGTGGAGTGAGCGGTTAAGATGGCCAAAGGCCGGACATTCGCCTGCTTGTAGCACACCCAAACACAGATGGTTATCCGGGCTGACGCAGGTAGCCCTCTCACCCTTTTCAATACTGCTACGAAGAGTTGATGGATGTGTGGAAGGGTTCAGTCCTCTCCATAGAAAAGGCAAGGGTATTCCTAATGAGTCCAATGAGTGAAGCAGCCATTACTCAGAGTTCTTGAGAGGCTCCAGGAAGAAAACTGGCAGGAAAATGGTTATAGAATTGTGACGCCACTTTTGGCAGGAAGGCTGGGTGGGGCTGCAGTTGGACCTTGTCCTTGAAGAGCAGTGTGTAAGGCAGTTTTGATATAAGGGCCTTGGTTTCAGAGACCCTTCTGACCGATGTGTTTGCTATCAAGAAGGCGACTTTTCAAGAGAGAAGCAGCAGAGGGCACAATGCTAGCGGCTCAAATGCTGGGGGATCCGTGAGTCTCAACAGAATAAGGTTTAAGTCCCATGGGAGGGGGGTGCAGGGGGGAGAAAATCAGCTCATGAGGATAGAGCTTCTCCAGCTCCTTGAGAAACTGTACCATCATCTCGTGGGAGAACACTGACCTGCCGTTCACTGGAGGGTGGAAGGCTGAGACTGCTGCTGAGTGCATCTTCATAAATGCGAAGGCCGGTCCCTGCTGCTTTAAGTGGAGCAAGTAGTCCAAGATACATTGAAGGAATATCGAGACTGAGAGAGAGCTTGTTAAGATGCCCATGTCGAGGAGCATTTACACTTGGCAGCAGGTAGGTGGCCCTGGTAAACGGCTTTCTACTCCCTAACAAGACCTGTGGACCTGTTCTGAGCAAGCTTGTTCCTCTAGGTTCAGCCATGCAGCAACCACACAATTAGGTTCAGGGAGGCAAGGTTCAGGTGAAGCAACCGGCTGTGGTCTTGTGAGATTAGGTCCAGACAGAGTGGGATTGAGAGTGAAGATGCTACTGACAGATCAAGGAATGTGCCAAACCAGTGTTGGCGTGGACATGCCAGGGTTATCAGAATAACTCTCTCCTTGTCTCATTTGACTTTTAGGAGAACCTTGTGAACCAGAGGGATCCGGGGAAAGGCACAGAATCGGAGATCTGACCATGGGAGCAGAAAAGCATCGGAGAGGGAGTGCGGGCTGTGCACATGCAGCAAACAAAACTGATGGCATTTCCTGTTCTGTCTGGTAGTGAACAGGTCTGCCGGGGGGGGGGGGGAGAGGGGGGCGCGACACCTTTAGAAGATTAACCTGGTGACCTCTAAAAGTGAAGGGACCACTTATGGTATTAGGAAAAGGATCTGTTGAGGTGATCCACCAGTACATTCTGGGCTCCTGGGACATGTGACACCTCAAGAAGAATGGAGCGCTTCCTGGAGATGTCCTATAGACATAGGGGCTGAAGATCAGGCCCCTCCCTGTTTGTTGATATAGAACATGGCCATGCTATTATCTGTCAGGACTTGCACCACTTTGCCTGAGATCTGGGGAAGGAACACTTGGCAAGCTACACGTACTGCTCTGAGATCCGTGACATTTATGTGCAGGGAGAGTTCTTGGGGCCAGAGGCCCTGAGTCCTGAGGTTGTTGTGGTTGGCTCCCCACCCTAAGTCCAGTATGTCCGAGATTAAAGCTACAGACGGTCAAAGAGTAGCAAAGGTCACCCCCATCATTACTGATCTTGGGTCTTTCCACCATTGCAGGGAGGCAAGGTCATGGGGAGGAACTGTGAGTATATAGAGTCCAAATGGTGTCTGTTGAGGGACTATACCGACACTAGCCACATCTGGAGGGGGGAAGTCTTGCATGTTGAAACACAAGTGCATGCCACCATGTGCCCCAGTTGCTTGAGGCAAACCCAAGCTGTCGTAATTGGGTGGACCATGACATCGGATATCAGGTCCGACATGGTCCTGAATTGGGCTTCCGGCAGGAAGGCCCTACCTTGGATCAAGTCAAGCACTCCCCAATACATTCTATTCTCTGAACCGAGACAAGAATTGACTTTTATCAGCAGACCCAGTGCTCGGAAAGTGGTTTGGACTGTGCTGATGCTGTTCTGAACTTGAGCCTGCCAGCCTTTGATCAGCCAGTCATCAAGGTACAGGTAGACCTGGATGCCTCGCCATCTAAGGAAGGCTGCTACCTCCAAACACAGATTTTGTGAAAATCCGGGGGGGGGGGGGTGGGGGGGGGCGGGCGGCACTGATAGGCTGAAGGGAAGAGTGGTGAACTGGTAGTGGTGCTGACCCTGAGACAAACCTGAGAAATCCTCTGTGACCACAGAAAATAGAAATGTGAAAATATACATCCTTTAAGTCAAGGATGGTGTAACAGTCTCCTGGATCCAGAGAGATCATGCGGAACCTGTTCCTTAAGGTATCTGTTGAGGTGACGCAGGTCCAGGATGGTTCAGATTTCCCCTTTGGCCTTTGGGATTAGGAAATATCAGGAATAAAAACCTCTTTCCTCTCAAATCTTGTTGAACACCTCCCCCATCCCCATTCGTAGGAGGGGCTGCACCTCCTAGGCGAGGAGATGCTCGTGAGAAGGATCCCTGAAGAAGGATGGGGAAGGAGAACTGGAGGGAGAGGTGGATGAAAATTGAAGGGTATAGCCAATTGTCACTGTACTTAGAACACAACAGTCCGATGTTATGTATGACCATGCTGGGCTAAAGTGTGACAGATGGTCCAAAAGTAAAAAGGGGAATGGATCCGAAATGGTGATTGGTACAGCAGCCTTGTGTGCACCTTCAAAACACCTGCTTGGGCCCCCTGGAGTACCTCTGAGACCCTGGCTGGGAGGCTGAGGTGGATGAGTGTGGTTAGCACCATTTATAACCTTTCCCTTTGTAGAGCTCTTATCTTGGAGGCACCGAGAAACAAGGAGGATGTTGGGGTCTGAAGTGCTTCCTGAAAGCCAGCAGAGCATAAAGGCCGAAAAATGGTAGGGTGCTCCTACAGGAGGCTTCGGAGGGGAGGCCCTAGATGGACTGTTGGACCTTGTGAGAAAGCTCCAAGGACTGGAGCCAAGAACGCCACCTCACGGTGACAGTGGAGGCCATTGTCCTGGCTGTCACATTGACTGCATTCAGAGCCACCTGTAGAGAAGTTGTAGCCACATTTTTACCCTCTTCCAAGAGGGCAGCAAATTCTTGTCTTGCATCTTGGGGCAGGGAGTCTTTAAATTTAGCCAGTGAGTCCCACAGATTATAACTGTATCTCCCCAGCAAAGCTTGCTGGTTAGAGCTAGGTAGTTGAAGGCTACCTGTCTAATTAACCTTTCTTCCGAAAAGGTTGTGCTCAAGTGGCCTTGACTGTCCCTCATTTGCTGCAGCTGCCACCAGAGATCTTGGAGTACAAGTATTTGAACCCACTCAGTGGCACATAATAATTTTTCTCTGCCCTCTGTGAGGCGGGGGAAGAGAAGGAGTTTGCCATAGGGTCTTGACTGGTCCAATCGCCACCTCATTGATGTGTAAGGCCACCTTAGAGGAAGCTACTGCAGCCAGGATCTCAGTAAGGCTGTGGGATGTCTCTTTAAGGTCCTCAATTTCCAGACTCAGGTTCGCAGCTACCCATTTCAAAAGGTCCTGATGGGCCCTGAAATCGCCCTGCAGAATCAGGCTATTGGGTCCTGTGAAAGCCTTGTGTGGAGAGGATGAGGAGGAAGTTTGCACAAGAGGAGGGGTTCCCTCTTCTTCCTCAGCCTCAGCGATGTCCAACCAGGGTTGGTACTAGAGTTGGGGTCTGATGCTGAGCAAGGAGGAGTGGTAGCGTGCCTCCCGGAAACGACCAAGTAGGAGCGATGGGAGGGAGGACCCAGTGCCAGGGGAAATCCCCAGCGGTTCCAGCACAACCACTGCATTGGCCAGTGACCCATTGGGAGGACTGGTACTGAAGTCCGGTGGTGCATAGGTTGGATACTTGTGGTGAGCCTGAGGTTGCACATATGGTTCCCCTTTGGACTCAGAAGAGAGGTCTCTCTCAGAGACCATGGAGGAGTGGTAGCTGATTCTGCCACCATGTGATGCCCAGGTTCTGGGACCGGTGGCGGACCAGAGATGGTTGGGACACTGGGATCAGGGTTGGATTGCCTCTACAGGGTGCCAGGGGGCCCTGTGTTGGGAATGAGCCTGATGCCCTCTGTTCCTTCTTGATTCTGGACACTGGAGCTGGAGGGGACCGAGAGAGAAAGTAGGACCCTCGCTGCTTGAACAGCCTCTGAGATCGACGGAACAGCCAAGGTGGCTTCCGGTTATTGGCGGACGGTCCCACATCAGACTCATCACTCTAGGCACAGTTGACAGTGCCATCATGGGCCTGGGAATGAAAGAGTGGCCTGGCACGGGTCTCACTGTGCTGCCTTCCCTCCCCGCACTTGTCTTTCTTCTTCACCCGTGAGTGCCGTCTGTTGGTACGCTGCTTTTTGTGCTTTTTCCTTGGCACCTAGATAATAAATAGTGCCAGGAAGAGCTCGGTGCCAGAGCAGCACTTCGCCCCAATGCCGAAATGCTTGGTGTCAGATCAGAGCACCTCTGCTCTGAGTCTGGTCTGAGGACAGCTTCCATGAAGACAGCCTTCAGCCTAATGTCTCTGCCCTCTTTAATGCATGGTCTGAAGTCCCGACAGATCTGGCACTTGTCCTTCATGTGAGTCTTCCACCAAGCACTTCAAGTAGTTGGAGTACGGATCACTCACGGGCATAGGTTTGCCATAGAAGGCATAAGGTTTGAAGCCCGCGGATCATGGCATGCCTGGCCCCTGGGGCGACTGAGTCCCTTGACAACAGGATCTATTTACACTATGTACAATAATATTAATTACAAAAACTATACATACTAAACTATGATAACTAAGAACGAAGAGCGAGAGTCCAAAACCCCTGGGAAGAAAGCCTTGCCAAAGCAAAAAGGGTTGGTCCAGCAACTGTCATGGGCGGTAAGAAGGAACTGAAAGCGTTCATGGCTGTGGCAGCACTCCTTATACTGGTGCATGAGCGCACGGCTCCAGAGGGCGCTAGAGCCAGCCCAATGGATACCGCTACAGGAAAAATCTATGGCAATGGTGCATGCAGTGTGCACACACCTAACATGGAATGGACATGAGCAAGCACTCAAAGAAAAAACCGTCTCAACAAAGCTGTGAGGTAAGTGAAATAAGGATCACATCACCACCACTGAAATACAGGTTTCAGAGTAACAGCCGTGTTAGTCTGTATTCGCAAAAAGAAAAGGAGTACTTGTGGCACCTTAGAGACTAATCAATTTATTTGAGCATAAGCTTTCGTGAGCTACAGCTCACTTCATCGGATACATACTCTGGAAAGTGTAGAAGATCTTTTTATACACACAAAGCATGAAAAAAATACCTCCCCCCACCCCTCTCCTGCTGGTAATAGCTTATCTAAAGTGATCGCTCTCCTTACAATGTGTATGATAATCAAGGTGGGCCATTTCCAGCACAAACCCAGGGTTTAACAAGAACGTCTGGGGGGGGCAGAGGGGGGTAGGAAAAAACAAGGGGAAATAGGTTACCTTGCATAATGACTTAGCCACTCCCAGTCTCTATTCAAGCCTAAGTTAATTGTATCCAATTTGCAAATGAATTCCAATTCAGCAGTCTCTCACTAGAGTCTGGATTTGAAGTTTTTTTGTTGTAATATCGCGACTTTCATGTCTGTAATCGCGTGACCAGAGAGATTGAAGTGTTCTCCCACTGTTTTATGAATGTTATAATTCTTGACATCTGATTTGTGTCCATTTATTCTTTTACGTAGAGACTGTCCAGTTTGACCAATGTACATGGCAGAGGGGCATTGCTTGCACATGATGGCATATATCACATTGGTGGATGTGCAGGTGAATGAGCCTCTGATAGTGTGGCTGATGTTATTAGGCCCTGTGATGGTGTCCCCTGAATAGATATGTGGGCACAGTTGGCAACGGACTTTGTTGCAAGGATAGGTTCCTGGGTTAGTGGTTCTGTTGTGTGGTATGTGGTTGCTGGTGAGTATTTGCTTCAGGTTGGGGGGCTGTCTGTAGGCAACGACTGGCCTGTCTCCCAAGATCTGTGAGAGTGTTGGGTCATCCTTCAGGATAGGTTGTAGATCCTTAATAATGCGTTGGAGGGGTTTTAGTTGGGGGCTGAAGGTGACGGCTAGTGGCGTTCTGTTATTTTCTTTGTTAGGCCTGTCCTGTAGTAGGTGACTTCTGGGAACTCTTCTGGCTCTATCAGTTTCTTCACTTCCGCAGGTGGGTACTGTAGTTGTAAGAATGCTTGATAGAGATCTTGTAGGTGTTTGTCTCTGTCTGAGGGGTTGGAGAAAAAACCTGGATTTGTGCTGGAAATGGCCCAACTTGATTATCCTGACACATTGTAAGGAGAGTGATCACTTTAGATAAGCTATTACCAGCAGGAGAGTGGGGTGGGGGGAGGTATTTTTTCATGCTTTGTGTGTATAAAAAGATCTTCTACACTTTCCACAGTATGCATCCGATGAAGTGAGCTGTAGCTCACGAAAGCTTATGCTCAAATAAATTGGTTAGTCTCTAAGGTGCCAAAAGTACTCCTTTTCTTTTTACTGAAATACAGCTACCTCTTGGATGAGACAAATTAGTTCTCAGAGAACCTTGCAATGCTACATAACAATTGTGGGAAGTGAAAGTGCAAGGCAATTTTAGACGAGAAATAAAAATCAGCGGACCTGGAATTTGCCTGTATTACAATGCCCCAGGGGCATTGATTCAAGTACTACAGAAAGTGGTGTTGGGGATTCAAAAAGAACCAAATAAGTGTTTTTTCAGAAAGAGTCTGGATAGCCATCTGTCTTGGATTGTTTAGACACAACAAACCCTGCATCTTGGCAAGGGGTTAGACTAGATGACTTGATGGTTCTATGAATGCCCAATATGCTGTTAAAGGAGCTGTAATACTGGAATTGCCAACTTTCAGAGGAGACACTATGAAGGGATGAAACAGACAGGAAAGGGTTATGAGCTGCTTGCCTGTCACATAACTCAGCTGGGATTAAAGAAAGGGGTGTGTCATTCTTTCAGGACTAAGAGGCCAGGGGAAAGACCTCTGGGTCTGCAGCATGCTTTGATCAGGGGAATTTATTTGTTTTGTGTTACTTCATATTTTGTGTTTTTTTGTTTTTTTTTTTTAAAAAAACAAAGTTATGCCCTTAAGCAAGGGCCTGAAACAGACTCCGCGAGCACGGCACTGATGTTTCCTGGGCTGGAGAGATACTGATTACCTGTGGGGATTAAAAATACCATGGCACTTTTTCAGAGAGTCTAAACCAAAAGGGACCCACTGTGTTAATCTAGTCTGACCTCCTGTATAACGCAGGCCACAGAACTTCCCCGAAATAATTCCTAAAGCAGATCTTTCAGAAAAACGTCCAATCTTGATTTAAAAATTGTCAGTGACAGAAAATCCACCACAACCCCTGGTAAATTGTTCCAATGGTTAGTTTACTCTCACTGTTATAAATGTATACCTCACTTCCAGTCTGAATTTGTTTAGCTTCAATTTTCCAGCCACTGGATTGTGTTATAACCTTTCTTTTTGAGATTGAGGAGCCCATTATTAAATATTTGTCCCCCATGTAGGGACTTACAGACTAATCAAGTCACCCCTTAAATTTTCTTTGTTAAGCTAATTAGATGAGCTCCTTGAGTCTATCACTATAAGGTATGTTTTCTAATTCTTTAATCATTCTTGTGGCTCTTCTCTGAACCCTCTCTAATTTATCAGCTTCCTTCTTTAATTGCGGACACAAAATGGTACACAGCATTCCAACAGTGGTTGTACCAACGTCAAATACAAAGGTAAAGTAAGCGCTCTACTCCTACTTGAGATTCCTGTTTATGCAACCAAAGATTGCATTAGCCCTTTTGACCACAGCACTGGGAGCACACATTCAGGTAATTATCTACCACAACCCCCAAATCTCTCTCAAAGTCACTGCTTCCCAGGATGATAATCATACTCCTGGGGGATTCTATTTAACATTTACATTACAGTAATGCCCAGGGACCAACCAAATCAGGGTCCAATCATAAGGATGCTACCCTCATGTTCTAGGCAGATCTCAGTTTGTATATTACAGTCTATCCAAGTTTCCCCTGAAATTTGATCACAAATGGTATTTTTCCACTCTCAGTCCTAAACGGTTGTATGATGATGCTATGCCCAACTAAACAGTTGCTAGGTTCTACCTCAGCAGTGGCTGAAATTCAGTGGTGAGTAAAGAGATTCTGATAGTACAGAGCACTTTGAATGAGGCCTAATTAAATGTAAGAGATTATCCTTGGCATAACAGGGATGTGTTATTTCCTCTTTCCCGTTCTTTATAATCACCAGACGCAACATTTGGGTCATCTCCAAACCAAAGAAATGTGGGTGTTTTATATGTTAATTGTGATACTAAAAATATTGATTTTGACTTTTTCTATGTAAGTGGGAAAGACTGCATGCACATGCATCTGTCGTTAGATGTTTGGCTGCATGTGTCTGTTCTTTTTGTGTGCTGTACTGACTCTGGCCAAATAGCCCACACAACAGGCTCTGATCGAACTGCTCAATAAATCCACAGACTCAGTTTTTAGCCTCAGGTTCATACCAGGCCTTTAACACAAGGCCTTATATCTCAGGCCGTCTTTCTACTACATCTTCATCCTTTCAAAACACCCTCCAGAACAGCACCTCAGGATACAACATACTTAAATAGCACTTCAGAACAATTTTCTTAAAGGCTCTCACCTTCCATGGTTTTTCTGGAATTGGAGCATCTTCAATTTCAGCTTCAATGTCACTAGCATGAACCCAAGTATCATAGCTAAAAGGGAAATCAGAAGAGAAAAAATGAATTGGTCCTCTAGGTTGTTCATCCCAAAAACCACTGGCAAGAGCGTTTGTTGAGCCATCAAAGCATGTTCAAATCATACCACTAGGACAGAATGGTGTCAAGTTATTTTCTATCATAAGAACATTTGCTGGCTTCTCTCAGAGGAATATTAAAAAAAATGCAGTGGAAAAAGGAGTGATTCAATGCAACTGATGCAATACAGAAATTTAAATTTCTGAGTTAGAAATTTATAAAAGCTCACGAACAGTAAATTATATATTTTCTGATAATTTCAGGTTTCGGTGGTGTTTAAGGAATTCCTAAGTGAATTCTTATTTCTCTGCACCATTAATTTACTAAGTTGCTCCCATGTTTCTTAACCTTATCGATTTTAATTAAGATTCATTAGACTCCGAAAATAAAAGGCAGCAATACAATCTTTCCCACAAGCCTCTAGTTCTACAGAATCCATCTGACCATTATTTTCCTGTTCCACCAAATTACGTGCCATCCCAAAAAATGGTCACTTGCAACAGTTCAACCGAAAAAAAGTCAGATAACTTTGTAATCAACACTAGGCATGTGATAAAGACCCAAGCAGGCCACAGCATTTCTTTGCTCTCACTTTAATTGGCTGGATTGGTCTGATTTTTATATGGACACAGTTGGTACGCAGAACTGAATATAACTGATGTAAAAATAAAAGTGTACTAAAAATGCTTTATTGCAAAATGAAGAAGTAATTAGAAAGTGTGGTCCCATCCCTCCCACCTGTGAATTTGGTGTTCACTTCTACTGGACACATACACACAACCCGTTGAAATCAACGAGTCCTGCAAGCATACCACAACGGACATTTTGGCCCTAGGAAAGGATTTTTTTCAATAGAAATTTTTACATTTAGGTTTGCAGATTCCTAGTGCAAAGGCCATTTACACCAAGCTGTCATTGAAATCTACACAGTTCCATGGGAAAATTTAGATTTACTTTCATGCTGGTTATTGGATGGCTGTAATGGGCATGATTATAAACAAATTCTTATCTAATGTAAATTTTCATCTCATATTCACACTACATAGTATGGTGCAATTAAACTCTAAACAGTGCCTTTGAGAAATAAGTTGGTGGGGTTGTATATTTAATAACTTTCAATCCAATTAGGTCAATATATAAAAGTGTGGGTTGTTTTTTTTTTTTTTTAAATATTAAGCATACACACAACCAACACAGAAAGCTACCTGGGATCTGAAAATGTAGTTGTGTTCTGCCTCTTACATCACACTATCAGTAATAAAGATCCTCAGCTAACAGCTGTAGTTAATTGTGGTTTTAACAAAGAGGGCAATTAATCATTGGAACAAATTAACAGAGAAGTGGTGGATTTGCCATTTCTTGATATCTTCAAATCAATTTCAGGAAGATATGCTTTAGTCAAACACAAGTTATTGGGCTTGATATGGGGTAGCTGGGTGAAGTTTAATGGCCTGTGATATACAGGAGGTCAGACTAGATGATCTAAGGGGCTCTTCTGGTTTTATGATCTATGAAAATATAAAATGGGATTAGACAGTGACACACAAAATGGGAAATGACTGCCTAGGAAGGAGTCCTAGCTGGGATGATTTAATTGGGGATTGGTCCTGCTTTTGAGCAGGGGGCTGGACTAGATGACCTCCTGAGGTCCCTTCCAACCCTGATATTCTATGATTCTATGAGTACTGCAGAAAGAGATTTGGATATCATAGTGGATCACAAAATAAATATGAGTCACAGTGTCACATTGTGCCAAAAAAAGCAAACATCATCCCGGGATGCATTAGCAGGAATATTGTAAGCAAGACACAAGAAGTAATGCTTCTGCTCTACTCTGTGCTGATTGGGACTCAACTGGAGTATTGTGTCCAGTTCTGGGCACCATATTTCAGGAAAGATGTGGACAAACTGCAGAAGTCCAGAGAACAACAACAAAAATGACAAAAGGTCTAGCAAACATGACCTATGAGAGAAGATTGAAAAAAAATAAAAATAAAAATAGGCCTTTAATCTGGAGAAGAAAAGATGGAGCAGGGACATAACAGTTTTCAAGTTCATAAAGGGTTCTTACAAGGAGGAGGGAGAAAAATTGTTCTTTTTAACCTCTGAGGATAGGACAAGCAGCAATGGGCTTACATTGCAGCACGGGAGGTTTAGGTTGGACATTAGGAAAGACTTCCTATCTGCTAGGGTGGCTAAGCACTGGAATAAACTGCCTAGGGAGGTTGTGGAATCTCCATCATTGGAGATTTTTGAGAGGAGGTTAGACAAACACCTGTCAGGGACCGTCTAGACTCTAGATCAGTGGTTCTTAACCTTTACTGCAGCCTGCACCCCTTTGGTTCTCAAAATATGTTCTCGCGTCTCTTATCAAAAATCCAAATACGTTCTCGCAGCCCTTATCAAAAATCTTTGAAGTAGGTTAGTTCTTTAAACTTAGATATATTTTTTGCTTGTATATTACAGTAATAGTTTAAAAATGTATAATGTTAATAAATACATAGGTTTGATGAAACAAAGTAGTTGTACTTACGTGCCTGTGCTTAATTTGTGTTTTCGATGATTTACCTTCTAAAAAAAGCCTGGCATGTCTCGCACCCCCAGAAAGGGCATTTCGCACCCCCAGGGGGCGTGCACCCCAGGTTAAGAACCACTGCTCTAGATAATACTTAGCCCTGCCTTGACTGCAGGGGACTGGACTATCCTACGATTCTATGAAAAGGCACTGGACTGGGACTCAGGAGATTCAGGGTAAATTACGAGGTCTATCACAGACATTGAAGGAAAAGGTGCCATATCACCAGTCCATAACCACTGGCAGTATCACACTGAGCAGCTGTATTACAGTGTAGATTTTATTCTTACGCTACGTCTACATTATGGAGCTTATGCTGGCATAGCCCTCTACAGTAGACACAGCCTATATTGACAGAAGTTTTTCTGCTGGTGTAGGACCACCACCTCTCTGAACTGCATTAGCTACATTAACATAACTGTGCCTACACTGGAGATTTTGTCAGCATAGCTCTGTTGATCAGGGGTGTGTTTTAGTCACACCGACACACACAGCTATGCCAATATAACTTTCAAGTATTATTAGAATGAACAAACTCTCTTTTCTCTAGTTCTGGGTACTGCAAGAATTACTAAGTCACTAGGAGCCCATACAGCATGAGACTAATACTCTTTGTGTGTTGGGTGTTCTAGCCTGTGTTGTACAGTCATTAAAAAACACCTGAAACAATCCAATCAGATGGTGTGCAAAATGGTGAAAATAAGTGCGTGTGTGGGGGAGGAGGGATGTTTAAACTTTTCTTTTACATGAAACTAACGGGCCTGACCCTGTGGCATTATTCTGTAGGACTAGAAAAGAAGAGCACAAGTACAGATCATACAAAGCTGGGATGTCACCATTTTGTTCTGAAAAACAATGTGCAAGTTCACTAAACTTAATCACAGCTGCAGAGCAGAAGGTGGTTTGACATCAGGAGAAATAAGACCCACTAAAGTAAGAGGAACAGTTCATCTGTATGAGATGATGGATTAAATCATCTGCAATTTCAAACTTCTAAGATTTAACACTTCTCTTTTTTAACAAGCTTTTTCAGGATTTAGAGATGAAGGTTCTCTCCCCTCCTCCTTTCTTTACCTGTCTGGGTAAAAGCCCCAGTGCACCAACACCTGCTTATCTTTCTTCATCACAGGTCTCAACCATTCATCTGCAAAATGAGAAAAAAAAAAAAAAAAAAAAAGTCAGATTGAGATAGTGAGCTAACTCAAGCAGAGTGGCTTTGCCATAATAAGAGCAGGATTTATTTCAGGCACCTCTACCAAATGTCAAAGGAGGCAGGGAAGCTGCAGGTTGTTTTTTAAGATACATTTTGTTAATTGAGCTACAGTGTGCTCAGGGTAAGCAGCAAGATATCATTAGCTTTCGTTTGGACTCTCATCTGTCCTAAAAACCCTACTCCTGGCCTTTGGACAAGATCTGCTTGGGCCATTAGAAGGCCATAAGTGGGCCATTAGAAATGCAAGATCCACAGTCCTGAGTAGCAGAATGAGATAGGTAAAGAATAGAGCTGCTGCAAACATAGGGCATCTGAGCAGCCTTGTTGCCACACTACAACTTAGAGTCTTTTTTTTTTTTTTTTTAAACAAAGGCCTATTGTATTCCTTTTAGGCCCCTATAGATTCATAAATGGACCCACTGCCAATTTGTCCACAAGAATAAACCCACTTGAAGAGTTTAAGTCTCCATTGCTGACACTGCAGACTTTAACCCTGAGGTCACTGGCTAATCCCCAGAGTTTTAGCACCCTGGTGACTGATCAGTGTGTAAAGGCTTGAAAGTGGTCACTTGAAGGCATTGTACTAGAAGAGGGGGGGATTTCCGGCTGATGGGAAGTAGAGGTGGGTTAAGACTTGCCTGCCCTTGAAAACTCTCCCTCACCCAGCCTGCCCCTCCCCCCTCCCTGATTCTAGCTGGTCATCTCTCCCTGCCTGCTGCTAGTTTCTAACTCTAACTTACCAGGCTGAGAACCTGGTATGGAGCATAGAACATCTCCTGCAGTACAAGGTTCAGTAAGGGGCTGCTTAAGAGGCAGAAGTAAGGTGGAGAAAGCCAGGAAGTCTAGTTCCCCAGGACAAATATATCTGTTCTAACTACTGTAAGGTTTGAAGCCCAACCCTTTCCCTCCAGAGGTTTTTCTTGTCAATTGGAAAATATCTATCCTCCCACCCCTCCCCACTGTGTCGTTGTCAGAGCTCTGAATAGCCTGTCACTCATTCCCCTAGTTTGATTTACACCCATCAGCCTGTTTCACAGGAATTAAACTTCCAGATAAAGTGTTCCAGATACAATCCTTAAAAATGCTCCTTTTTCAGGAAGACGGTTTTGAAGGAGGAAATACTAGCCTTACACGAGGGAAAAGTCAGATTCTAAAGCAAGAGGGGACCATTGTGATCATCTATTTGACCTCCTATATAATACAGGCTATAGAACATCCCCAAAATAATTCCTAACACAACTTTTAGGAAAAGTGTGTGCTAACTTAGCAGAACTTCTAAGGCAATGCTGACCTAGTGAGACTAGTAATCCAGTTCTTGTTTCCTTCATGCAGAACGCTATTACTAAGACACCTGTAATGACAAATGGTGCGTGGATACTGGCCAAACCAGGGACAATGAAAATGAGTTTTTGCTTATCTTGCAGTAAGAGCGTGAGCATGGTTCCAATACAGTTAGATAGGTATCTGGCACTACAGAGTCAATAGTGGTTTTTCTGAATGATGCTAGCTGTTTCTAAAAGGTGTCTTAAAATATTCATTCCCCCCACCCCCCAATGGCATTGGAGAAGGGGGAGAGGCATTTAGAAATTTGGAGAACACTACCCAAACTGATTTTTTAAATGTAGGTTAGCTTGCGAGTCTGAACTATGCAACAGTATTTCTTGAGTTCATGGTTCCATTACAGTCATGCTGTCCCTGAAGCTCAATAAAGTCAGGACTTAAACAGAGCCATGTATCTCTATCTAAGAATATAGTTGCAAATTCGCCAAAGATGTCAAACTGCGCTCATCCCTATTCAGGAAGCAAATGGATTAAAGAGAGCTTCTGAACACAAATGAGGTAGTTATGTACCAGCATTATGTCCCTTGGAGTGCAAAACACATTCAATAAGGGATGCGAAAGGATAAAACACAACATGCTGCAGTCTACACAGGGCTAAACACTCCCATCTAGTGGAAATCCGGTGTCAGGACATAACACTATTGCAGCTTTCTTTGTGATATAGTTCATCAGGGAAATCCAGTCCCACAGAAAAAGTTAAATTGGAAAATGAAATTTGAAAAAGGCACTTTCTGTTGTCTCATCTTAATAAGTAAGGCTCTTTAATAGCTAGCTAGATGTTGTATGATATAAGCATGATAAAATGCTTCTAGATCAACTATGTAACATCAGATAATAATCTCAATTAGAACTGCAATATGATCTTGATTTATCTAATCCACTCATTTCATTAAAAAAAGGGAAGGAGGAGGATCCTGGGAACTACAGGCCAGTCAGCCTCACCTCAGTCCCTGGAAAAATCATGGAGCAGGTCCTCCAGGAATCAATTCTGAAGCACTTAGAGGAGAGGAAAGTGATCAGGAACAGTCAGCATGGATTCACCAAGGGCAAGTCATGCCTGACTAATCTAATTGCCTTCTATGACAAAATAACTGGCTCTGTGGATGAGGGGAAAGTGGTGGACGTGTTGTTCCTTGATTTTAGCAAAGCTTTTGACACGGTCTTCCACAGTATTCTTGCCAGCAAGTTAAAGAAGTATGGGCTGGATGAATGGACTATAAGGTGGACAGAAAGTTGTCTAGATTGTCGGGCTCAACGGGTAGTGATCAACGGCTCCATGTCTAGTTGGCAGCCGGTATCAAGTGGAGTGCCCCAAGGGTTGGTCCTGGGGCCGGTTTTGTTCAGTATCTTCATAAATGATCTGGAGGATGGTGTGGATTGCACCCTCAGCAAGTTTGCAGAGGACACTAAACTGGGAGGAGAGGTAGATACGCTGGAGGGTAGGGATAGGATAGAGAGGGACCTAGACAAATTAGAGGATTCGGCCAAAAGAAATCTGATGAGGTTCAATAAGGACAAGCGCAGAGTCCTGCACTTAGGACGGAAGAACCCCATGTACCGCTACAGACTAGGGACCGAATGGCTCGGCAGCAGTTCTGCAGAAAAGGACCTAGGGGTTACAGTGGACGAGAAGCTGGATATGAGTCAACAGTGTGCCCTTGTTGCCAAGAAGGCCAATGGCATTTTGGGATGTATAAGTAGGGGCATTGCCAGCAGATCGAGGGACGTGATCGTTCCCCTCTATGCGACATTGGTGAGGCCTCATCTGGAGTACTGTGTCCAATTTTGGGCCCCACACTACAAGGATGTGGAAAAATTGGAAAGAGTCCAGCGGAGGGCAACAAAAACGATTAGGGGACTGGAACACATGACTTATGAGGAGAGGCTGAGGGAACTGGGATTGTTCAGTCTGCGGAAGAGAAGAATGAGTGGGGATTTGATAGCTGCTTTCAACTACTTGAAAGGGGGTTCCAAAGAGCATGGATCTAGACTGTTCTCAGCGGTAGCTGATGACAGAACAAGGAGTAATGGTCTCAAGTTGGAGTGGGGGAGGTTTAAGTTGAATATTAGGAAAATCTTTTTCTCTATGAGGGTGGTGAAACACTGGAATGCGTTACCTAGGGAGGCAGTGGAATCTCCTTCCTTAGATATTTTTAAGGTCAGGCTTGACAAAGCCCTGGCTGGGATGATTTAGCTGGGGATTGGTCCTGCTTTGAGCAAAGGGTTGGACTAGATGACCTCCTGAGGTCCCTTCCAACCCTGATATTCTATGATTCTATGATTAATTTTCATTGATATTGCTTTCACTGCCACTTGTGGCTTAACCAATTCAGACATGCACCGGGAAGCAAGGATGCTAACTACACTTCTATCCCTATGAAACTATACAAAGTAGTTTTTAATTCTTACGTGTTTTATTTTGGCTCCAGTGTTCTCTACCACAGATCTAGCTCTGTTTCTTAAGAGGTACGATTAGGAAAGCAGAACATTTAATCTTTTTGCCTATTCGTATATACTATCAATCCTGTCTCAAGTTAGTTTTCAGTGTCATTTTTGTACTTAGTCCTGGTAGTGTTGATGTGGAGCTATTTTATCACAATCCCACTGAATATGAGTTGAAATACATAATTTTGTATGGATTAGCTCTACCACCCAGAGATCAGGGGCAAAAACAAATCACCAAGGTGAAGTCACTGGGAGAGGTGGTCCATGGTAGGTTCAGTCTCAAGGCCTGCTTACACCACCAATTCGTAAAAATTTTGTAATCTATGACCACTCCTTCCTTTGGCTTTTTCATAGTCTTGATTTTCCTTTGCATCTCCTCTAGATTATAAATTCTGAAGCATGGAATGTGATAATCTGTTGTACATAGCACCAAGTTTTACGCTGCCAGCGCTTAATGCTAACAGCACAGACTTTCACTCAATCAAGGCCTACATCATCATATGCTTTCCAGAAAATATAGTTCCAGATCTATAAAAAAAACACTCATTGTACCCCAACCCCCCCATATTGTGACGCAGGACATTTAGGACTACAAACCATTTAAAGTCAAATCTTGAAAGTTATTGCTTTCTGAACAACTCTCAGTATTAAGCTGAGTGCATCTTCGTACCTAGTGGTTTTGTATAGCAACCATCACTTTAGCAGTTAAGTGTTTTAGTTACAAGATTCATAGACAAACTCTGTATGATTTACCATCATCCAGTGAGGTAGGATTAGGATAAATATGGTGGGTGGCCTTTGCCTTCTCATCAGTGACGGTTCCCTATGGAAAAAAGTGAAACACTGCTTGAGAATCCATAGCTACACAGAAATAACTTCCTCCTACAAACAGAAAAAACTTTCTATTTCAGAAACATTAGTGGGTGATTTTAGTTATAATATAGTAAGATCCAGAACCTAGGTGGCTCAACCCTATTACTTCCAATAGTCTAAAGGTATCAGAATAGGAGGTTACTCTTCATCTTTTGGAGGCTACCTCTTTCCCCTAGCTGTGCTTTGCTATATTTTCAGAAGGGTTGCTTCTGGCACACCATCCTGCCTCCACCTGGTATCGCCTTGGCCCTTCTCACCTCCGTCTTTCCTTTCCTCTCACTGCTTTTCTCTTTCTTTCCTCATTCTTCTCTTTCCCAAATCTCAGTCTATGCAAGTCTATTGTGTACATTCCTATGAGAAGATACCCATAACTGTGTTTAAATATAAACACACTTTGCTTCAAACTGTAATTTTAAAGGGACACTGTCAACTTGATTTTTTTTTTAAAAATAGACTAAAAAAATTCCGGTTTCTGAGGGAGCCTCCTTTAAATAGTATGTCCTGAACTTTAAACAAACCTAAAAAAAGAGTTCCTTTAAAAAAAAAATTAGGGCTGTTCTGCTCCCCCTTCAATGTTTAAAAGGATCTGTTTAACAAGGGAAAAGACAAATATGAAAGAGAAAACAATGACACTGACAATACTCAAAGCTCTGTCAAATGCTCATAGTAAATTATAAAAGATACGCTATTTTCACTGACTTCTTTGTCAGAGTAATTTTAGGTGTTACTTGTAACTGTAAAAGATAAACGTCTGTCTGAAATTGTCTGTATTTTCAAGTCGATAGTGTCCATTTAAATATTATAATAGTCAACTGTTTATTATTTTTTTAAAATTAGATATTTGTTAACCGAGGATGCCATATTGCTTGCATGGTGTATCTATAAATACAAAATTGCCTTTCCTCTGCACTAAAAACATCAAGATTATCCAACATAATACACAGAGCCTTATAGTCACTACACAGCAGAAAGAATCACACCCAAGGGACAATCGGACTCTACAGATATATTTCTTCAAAATCTATTGAATTTTTCTTAGGTGGAGGGAGATGTATTTACAGAAATGGAAATGTATAGTATTTTTCACACAAACTATATTCCAAAACATATTTTACAGAATTAGATACTAGGGCAGTAGAGAGCATATGGTTAAGTTACAGGAAACAGAACGGTGAATAAATCAAAGCATTCAGTAGACAAGGCTACCATCTGCAAAGGGAAAAAAGTTAGGAGACCTATGCATGGGAGAAGAGAGATGCATTTAAGATGAGAGCAGAGTATGAGAGAGATACCACCAGATGGCTGTTCAGATGGCAAAGTAAATCCCATACTCCTAAAATTTACTGCTTTACACTTACATAGCCCATTTCACATCTCAAACTCCTTTTTATACACGAAGGAGTTAATCATCATCCTTCCAGTAAAGAAGGTAAGTATAATTGCCATTTTAAAGACGGGGAAACAGAGAGATGTTTAAGTGACTTGCCTAAAAACACACAAGTCTGTAATATAGCCAGGAATAGAACCTAGACCCCCCCCTAGACCCAGGTGTGCATGGCCACAAAAACACTCCCTTCTTTACACCAGGGATGAGCAACTTTAAGAAGAATACGGCCACAAAATCCATTAAAACCTTTTGGTGGGCCCAACATTCTTTTAAAGAGGTTATATACTGCGTAACTCAGAAACGTTTGCCACAATATAACATGTTAACATACATTTAACCCTGTATTAACACTGTAAAACCAAAGTATTATTCAAAATAAAAGTCACTGTTAGCACAAACTTGAATTTTTTTTTTTTTTTTTAAAAGATTCAACTTAACTCTTTCACTAACTTTTTTTCAGTGTCCAGAAGAGGATGGGGATTAATAAATGAAAACAAAAAATAAAAATATCTTAATGTTTTTCTCTGCTGTTTTTCATCGTTATAGTACCTTGCCTGTCAGAGTGAAACTCGGCTTGAGCCTGCCTGCGCACTAAGAAGGGCACATCTATATCATAAACTGGAAGAGTTTCATCAGTCAGTTGGTTCCTTCCTTAGACTTCAAATGATTCAATTTAGAAAAGTTACTTTCACAAGCCTAAGTAGCCCCAAACATAGAACACAAGTTCAGTGACCACTTTCTCAGACTCGGGAAATGGGATTTAGGAAGCAGTTTCCAAAACTGAATGCCCCTTTCATCCTTCTTTCAAAAAAAAAAAAAAAAAAGAAAGGATTAGCCTGCAGTCTGCTTAGTTCTAGTTGGTGTTCATTGACAACAGATGCAAACGAATCATTAAAAAGGATGAGGTGAGGTCAAAAACTTTCAAAATCCTTAAAACATTGATGGAAATTAAGCAGCAGCATTTCAACATCAGTAGTGTACCCGCTGAACACTGACTTGCACGCTTGCCGTTTCAATGCAAATGCAGCACATATTATAAAGCGGGCAAAATCCAGACCCAACAGGAGAGTCTTAAAAAATTCACTCAAACCACCCAAATGAGCAATGACATCCAAAATATCTGGTCCATGCCTTGCAATTGAAGATTCAAATGTCAGGTTTTAGCAGCCAAAAATGCCATACTACAGAAAAACAGAATCTTCCATTGTTTCCTGAAACTCCCTAGTATCAGAAATTGCAGTGTTTTTCAAAAAGGTGACAATCTCCCCTCAAAGTGCAAATAATCTGTCAAGAGAGACAAAATGGTGAGGTAATTTTTTTTTTATTGGACCAACCTCTGTGTAAGCTCGAAAGCTTGTCTCTCTCACCGACAAAAGATATTACCTCACCCACCTTGTGTCTCTAATATCCTGGGACCAACATAGCTACAACAACACTGCATACAATAATCTCTCAAGACATTTATCATGATTCATCCATCATACTTCAGCGTATGGCTCCAAGTCGCCATACTTTACATACACTTCACTGAGAAAAGCCACAAATTTGCTATTGTTGCCACCTCAAATTACGTTTGTAACTTTCATGACCACATTCATGACATGATCAAAGTTCAGTGATGTTTCATACAACGACTTCTGATGGATAATGCAGTGCAGTGTTGGGCAATTCACTTCACTGTGCTTCAACAAATGTGCAAACCTGACCTTTGATCTACACATAGTCGGTGGCCCGTCTGTAATAGAAGTAGGCAACTTTTCGAAAATCTGCAACAGCCTCCTGAACTGCACCAAAAATATCTGGGCCCTTTTTTGTTCTGTGTAATGAGGCTAACTTCATAAACTCTTCATGCATGTTAAAACTGGTGTCAATCGTCTGGATATATATCTGTAGCTGACTTGATTCTGACACATCTGTACTCTAGTGTCAAAAGAAATGAAGAACAATTGAGCATAATTATGGTTAACTTTTCTTCCACATGTTCATGCTTACCTAACTCTTTGCAAAATTACACATTAAGATATATGGTTTCGATTTTTTTTTAACCGTTTTCTCATCAAGTGGAAATGCCTTTTCCATTTGCATTGCACGTCGACGATTAGCAGTATATCTGTCATACTCGGCATTGCAATTGGTGCTGTAGAAATGGTTCAAGTTATATTCTTTTGTCACTGCCATGACTTGCAAACATATGAGCAACGGAGGCTTATGTCCATTTTCAGTAAAAAGATAGTTACGCTCCCACTGTTCATGAAAGACTTTTCTTTGTAATTTTATCACAAGCTAAAAAAAATTGAGACCGAAGTTATCAGTCATGGGTTTGTCAATGCACCACTTCTCACCACACTTGTGGTGCAGTGGATACAGACCTGATTTTTCAGGATATTGAATTTCCTTGTATTCAGCATACATGCAACCCAAGGAAGCACACAGCCAGTCCCCCTAGTGATCAGTCTTCCACATCGAAACATGCGCTTTATACTCTGAGTATGTTTATCACAGCAAAAAAGCTGAGAAATAAAAATAAATGTCACAGCAGAATAAACTGTTAACTGTTGGCAGGCCAAATAAAATGATCTGGAAAGATGGATGCAGTCCCAGGCCACCAGTTGCCCCTTGCTCCTCTATACTATTTAATTTTTAGAAGCCTCAATTCTAAAGTAATATCTCTACCATTGTCCTTTATAAACAGCTTCAAAAACTTAACCTGCAAAAATGCAAGGCTGCTACAAACTTCATATCTGTTACCTGGTGACGTTTGACAATGTCCTTTAATTTATTAGCCAACTTCAGTTCGATATCTGGAATGAGGTAGATCGTTGGTCTGCTCAGACAATTATTCTAGAGGAGAAAAGGCAAAACTTTAAATCAGAAACTAGTGGATGAAAGGCCTGAACCCATCAAGGATTAATTACTGCATTAAACATTACTGCTTGACAAACACTAATGCAAAGGTCCTGTGAAGAACCTAACTAGGCATTTTAGTGCCCATGATGAGAAAGCATATTTTCACCCCCTAGAGGCAATGTGTGGGTGGGTAGGGACATGGGGTCATGTGCGCCCCCCCCATTTCTGCCTTCCATTTAGCACAGAGGTTTTCAAACTGTGGGGGCATGCCTTACAGTTTGAGAACTGTTGCCTCCTGCCAGGAGCTGAATGATCAGAAGCTTGTGGGAGCTGGGGCACTGGCCAGCTGCTCAGCAGCCCTCTTTGCCCTGTTCCCCGAGCTGGGCCACCTCTGCACAGATGAGCACTCCCTGGGCAGGGTGGGCAGCACAGCTCAGAGATGTTCCCCAACATGCTCTCCCTCAAAGGGGCCTGGCACTGACCAGCTCCATCCCGGAGCTGGTCCCTGCCAATGGAGCCCAGCTGCCATGAGATGCTCCAGTAGTGCCAGGGCAGAAGCATGCGAGTGCCTTGAGAAACATCTCATGGCTGCTGGGCTCTGCGGGTAGGGGATGGCTTCAGACAATGTCACTGGCCAGTGCTGGGCTCCATTGAGGGACAGGCAATAGTGCGGTGGACGGAGCGCTGCCTGGGGAGCATCCACCTGTGCAGAGGACAGCATGGACAGCAAGGGGCCTGAGTAGGCTAGTGACCCCCATCAACCACAGTTTGAAAACCCCTGTGCTAAATGGAAGGCAGAAGCAGAAGATGTGACCCTGTGACACCAACACCGCCGCCCCATTTTTCCGCCCCTGTGGCTTCGCACCCTGGGTGGCTGCCCTGCTCACCCCGCCTGAGTTCTGTGCACCAGCATGTTCTTGGTCCATTGAAGAAAATGGAAAGATTCTCAACTTCACGATGCTTTGGATCAAGTCCTGAGCATGCTACTGTAAATGGAAAACTAAACACCATGTTCGATACATCCTGACTAGGATCTTACCCTACAGCACCAGTGTCTACAGATTTCTACATTATCTAGAACAGTGGTTTTAGCCACACTAAATGTTTATTTTAAAATAAAGTGACTATCCAGCTATCTTTAATCAAATCACAGCAAAACCATTTATTCCAAAATGTCAATGAAGAATGTCACTTTTTGGGTTCTTTCCCTCCCGTTTCTGATTTTGCTAAATACTTGAAAAGTACAGCTTGAAAGCAGTACAAGCAAAAGTACTGGCCTAGGCCCTACAGATTATCATAGGAAACAATCACTGACACAGTAATAAACTTAATTTTAAATTGACCTGCTCGGATGGGGAAGTAGTAGATCACTGTAATGGCACAAGGACAAGGGATGAGTAACAGGATACAGAGCTTTTCAACCTCTAGGTCAATTATTCAAATTTGACTCTGGACAGGAATGAGCTGCTACCGTATGGTAGCTGTTCAGTGGCTCAGACAAATTAGTCAGAGTTTACTAGTGGAGGGGTATTCTCATCAGAAACAAAACGGAACTTTCACCCTTGCTGGCAGTCTCAGAAAAGCCAAGGGTGGACTTTGATGAACAAAATTAATTATCTGCTCACTCCTAGATGTGGTCCCTCCAAGTCAGGATTGAGGCACATTGATGGAATGTTGAAGTTTGTATTGCTGCAGCTTGTAATGTGCTTCTACACCTGCCCTGATAATCCAGCACCTTTCAAGAGCAGTAAATTCACTTTTTGCCTTAACGTACGTGGCCAGGCTTTTGCAAGAATAGTTCTGTTTCACAATTTTTTATAACTTCTTCATTTCCTAAATTCTAAAGCACAATGTTTTAACTTGTTAAACATACTGATTTGTACAGATGCTCAATTTTATTTTAAGTTAAAAAATAGTTGTCTAACAATTTTAAAGCTCAAAATTATTCTCCCACCCTAACTACCAGGTTTCTCTGTACTAAGTATTCCCCCAGTCATCCACTCTAACTAGTTTCAGAGATTCTCAAGAGAAAAGTTATATTCAGATAGAAATTCAAGAAAGATACAAAGTTTGGAATTCTGATGCAGGTCACAGCGCTAAGGGACCTCAAAGCTAGAAGGTCATTTCCCCAAAGAAAGTGGCAAATACACTGAGACACAAAACAGAAAATGTTTATGGTTATAAAATGTCTTGCCTGCACTAGTGTTTTTTCAATGTTCATGAACATCTCCACATTTCGATCCATTCGTGATGGATTCTGCAGATCAAACCTCCGCCTGTAAACGAGGAAAATGATTGAAAGATATTAAAGACTTCAACTTGCCTATTTTCAACAGCAAAGAATCTTTAGACTTTTTTATATTTGGTTTTGACCAAGAAGTGATATTTAAAACTCTGCACATTCTAGTAAATTACATTGGTATACTTAATTTTAACAGAGAATGGATTCTTACAGTATCTGCATGTATGAACATAAGTTATTAATGGAGTTTTAGAGCACAATAGAAATGGTTCTACCATGTTACTCTTGCTCCACTTAGTAGAAAAGAAACAGTCAATCTCAATCAACAAAATGCAGTTGATTTTTAAACTCTTAGATGCACAATGAAATCCAAGGCTGAAGTTCTATTATCCAACATGACTAGCAACAAAACCTTGGAGTAAGACAGGTAGCCAATTAACTACATTTCTATGCTCTCTAGAGTGATCAGACAAGAGCAATTAATTAAAAGCAGCTGAAAATGTCATTTACTTTTATTGAGACAAAGCTCACAATGGCCGACAAGAGACAGCAGCACTGGGAGCATAGGCAAATCAATGTTCATGTCTTTAAACACTGCTTTCTATTTATATTTCCATCGCATTCGCTAGTCTATTGGTTATGCTGAGCAATCAGTTGTAGGCCTACATTCTAACCTCAGAAGCACGCAGCTTAATAAAGCACACATCTTAATAAATCCACTACTGTGCTTTTTTTTTTTTTAACTAGGCGCATCTGAAAAAACCACTATTCCACGCATGGAATACATATTGTAGATGTAACTGAAACAATACATTACATCCATCCTCACACTGGAAACTGATTCTTGGCCTATTGTTAAGTGGGAAATCTTTTACAATAACCCAAGTTATTAATCTAATGATGCAGAGACATAGTAATGTGACTTCTTTCTAAAGTCATGGGATGGATTCATTCAATTAAAATGACTTACTTTCCCACCTCAATACTAAGAATTTGGACAACCGCTGTAAAGAATTTTAAAGGTTAGGATATATATTTAGATACAAGTCTGCAATTTGACAGGCTCCAGGAGTTTCTGATCTCCAGCAATTCAGCCTGCACTATTAATTTGTTAAACGCTAGCAGTGGTTATCTGCAGTAACTGGTTGTGAGCTTCACTTTGGCAACTAGAAGGATCAGAAACAAAGCTGCTGATAAAGAATTCAGTATCAGATTCTTAGGTGGGGTGCATGACTTTCTGTCCAAGCATAGCACTGCACACAATAAAAGCGATTAAGTGCTTGTTAGTGTGCAAAGTGTAGTAAGTGGCAGTATACTTCAAATACACAGAGCACCACATATTTTCAGTAAAACACCTGAGAGATTGTTACAGCTTGTAAATATGTAATGATGTTAATTTCAGTTTTACACATCTTGATGTGCAAGTTTGAATTTTACAACTTCAAAAGCTCACATTAACCTACATATTTATAACCTCACAATCTCATGTAATTTTTATATTAATTTACTAATCTAAGCAATTTACTAATCTAAGCAGCTACCACTTTACCACTGAATGCATCCGATGAAGTGAGCTGTAGCTCATGAAAGCTTATGCTCAAATACATTTTAGTCTCTAAGGTGCCACAAGTACTCCTTTTCTTTTTGCGGATACAGACTAACACGGCTGCTACCCTGAAACCTGTCACATTAACTATCTGAGGCCATTAAGTACTGTATTGCGGCATACACGGTCCTCCACGTGGGGGGGGGGGGGGGGGAGAAGGGGCATCTTTATAATATACCAGAGAGGTGCACATCACTAGACGTTCACATTTGTGAAAGGTTTTTTCTTTCCCTAGTGGTTTCGATTTTCAGCCAGTGTGATGGGATTTTTTCCACAGAGGACTGACTTTGTTGTAATGTACAACATAACAGAAAGGAGTTACGGGCAATCACTTATTTTTGTATGCTTGTCTTTCAACCGTAAAGTTCTCTATATTTAAATGTCAATATTACATGTCAATATAAATGTCATCTCAAAGTCTTACAGTGACTGTCAGAACAAGAAATCTTAAAAAGTTGTGTACGGAACATTTCTGGACTGGTAGAGGGTGGGCTTGATGATCTATAACTTATTATTCTAACTGCCTTGATTAAAAAAATCTTGCCCCAATATACACATATTGACATAATTTCACAATCTTTTGGTCAGAATGTGATCTTCAATAGCTGCTCTGACTGAGATTAATGGGACAAAGTTAAGCATTAGGAAAGTGGACACAAAGAAAATTAAAATACTGATTACGTTCACAAGCAAGTTTTCAAACTCCGACTATTATTTCAACCATTTTCAAAACACAATGTGTTAAGGCTTAAACATCTCTATAAATCAGGTCACTTATTTAGTGCTTAGCTTTAACAGACTAAAATTTTCAAACATGGTTGAAGTCAACACTAAGGATTCATTTCACTTTGTTCATACATTCAAATTTCTACCATAATTTTATTTAACCTTCCACATAAAAGCACTCATGTTATTTCTTAACATATAAACAGCAGCATATACTGTATTGGGAATTTTTTTTTAAAAAAAATCACTTTAAAAAAATCATTAGGAGGTCCTCCTGTCTTCTTGTTTAACTAATTAATTCTAGAAACTAAGTCTGGAGCAACAGGTTTTAGAGAACATCTGTTTGAATTACAATGACAAGGTACGTCCAGCTGCACTGGATAAGTGCATTTTTCAGACATACCTATTATGACCAGGAAAGGTACTTCTCCTATAAGACAGATCATTCACAAACAGGTTAACCAAGAGCGACAATGCATACCATTGAAAAACAAAGAATCATGCATCAGGCACATCATATTATTTGGTCAAGTCAGTGAAGGAAACATTCCAGGCTCTAAATCTGATCCTCAATGTTAAATTCTCAAGTATCATTTCCTTCCCCACTCCACATGCACGCACACACACTCAAGACACTACCAGCTAGTTTTGAGGGATCAGCAAGAGAGGGAGGAGAGAGGATGCGGCCAAATGTCAGAGTTTTGCTCTCATTCAGATTTCTGTAAATGGGAAATAAGTTTGTCCAAAAAGAAAAGAATATTTACTTTGTGGGAGCTAGTTGAGGTGCTCTTCTATTGAGGCTCAGAGGAAGCACAAAGCACCTAAAAGGCACATTACTCAGATATCTCAGATAGCAGTTATCTGTGGCTGGGTATTAGCATTGTAGGAATGGAAGAAGGGACTTCAGATAGTTAACTTATGGCAGCTTCTTACTCTTTCATGTCCCGCAAATGCAGTTAGGGGGCAGAGCACCATCGACCCTACAAAAATAATACTAAAACATGGCTTATTCTTGCCTTTTGATTTGCTTGAGGGGGTAATCTTAACCCAGGTACACTCACAGGTCTTCACAGCATTTGAAAAAGAACTACATAAATGAAGGGAAAATTTCTGCCTTATTTTTAACTGAGTTATTGATCTTTTATATTGACTATTTTTAGTTCCCAATTGGAGATTTTGCAATTTTCTCAATGATAATTTACTTATTATGTAACTTCCCTTTTGGGAAAAGTCTTCTGAATTATAATGTACACACGATAACCACCGCTAGACTCCAAATGGACAGTTTTGTACACATCAATATTTATATAGGCAGTGGTTTTATGAAACTTGCATTCTCTACTTATGAGCACAGATGAACAGTTACAAAGCATTTTCTATTTATTAGTATCTATGTGGTGCTTTGTATTTGTAGACATTAATTATTCCTAACAATATCCTAGGAGACAAGTAAGAATAATCCACATTTTACAGATGGGGAAACTGAGGCACAGCAAGAGTCAGCAATTTGGCCAATATTACACAGCAAATAAATGGCAAAAATGGGATTATAAGATCAGGAGATTCTGACTCCCAGCCTGAAGCTCCATCCATCAGCTCACAATATTTCTCATCTTTAGATAACTTTAAATAGAGCATCAACTAGAAAACAAAAATTTATTCCTCTTCTCAACTCCCTTTCCCACTCAACTCTTCAAGAAAGTGTATTAAATTGCAAGTAGTTTGAATAGGCATTTCATTTGTTTAGTTTCATGCAGAAGGTGTATAAATTCAAGTAAAAACTTACCAGCCCTGTTCATTCTTATACTTGTAAGCAGCACCAAGAATATGACATAATGTACCTCCAGCTTTGAAATCCATGAAACACTTGGCCTAGAATCAGGAGACAGAAGTGTGAACACTGACCAAAAGTGACATCTTCAATGCTATGACAGCGAAGATACGCTTTGTATCATTAAATGTACACAACGCTGTACAGAACACAAAACCAGTGAACTCATAAATGTACCATTCCATTTTCATCTGGGGCTTACTTTATAAAGCTTTACTCTTCACTCACTTAAAAACATTCCAAGTAGTAAAAAAAAAAATACATATTCAAAATTAAGCAGTCTGATTGTAAACACACAGTGAGATCAGATGCATCCTAAATTTCATCTTAATCCATTCCACTCCTTTATGTTTCTACTTCCCACAGATTGGGGGCTCAAAGGCCAACTCCGATATGTATTTTCATAGGTACGTGAGAATCTATGTTCTACAGAATCACAGAAACGTAGGGCTAGAAGGGACCTTAAGCAAGTCATCAACTCCAGCCCGCTGTGCTATGGCAGAACCAAGTAAACCTAGACCATTCCTGACAGGTGTTTGCCAAACTTCTTTTTAAAACAAACAAAACAAAAACAAAAAAACCAGCCAACCCTCCAGTGATAGGAATTCCACAGGCTCCTTTGGAAGCCTGTTCCAGAGCTTAACTACCCTTATAGTTAGAAAGCTTTTCCTAATATCTAATCTAAACCTCCCTTGCTGCAGATTAAGACCATTACTTCTTGTCCTATCTTCAGCAGACATGGAGAACAACTGATCGACATCTTCTTTATAACAGACCTTAACCTATTTGAAGACTTATCAGGTCCCACTCAGTCTTCTTTTTTCAAGACTAAACATCCCCAGTTTTTTTAGTCTGTCCTCACAGGTCTGGCTTTCTAAATCTTTTATCATTTTTGTTGCTCTCCTCTGGACTCCTTCCAATTTATCCACATCTTTTCTAAAGCGTGGCACACAGAATTGGAAACAGTACTCCAGCTGAGGCCTCACGAGCGCCAAGCAGAGTGGGACAATTATTTTCTGCGTCTGACATATGACACTCCTGTTAAAACCCCCTCAATCATATTAGCCTTTTTCAAAACAGCATTACACTGTTGACTCATTCAATGTGTGATCCACTCTAACCACCAGATCCTCTGCATCAGTACTACCACCTAGCCAGTTATTCCCCATTTTGTAGTTGTGCACTTTATTTTTCTTTCCTAAATGAAGTACTTTGCACTTGTTTTTATTGAATTTCATCTTGTTGAATTCACACCAATTGTCCAATTTGACAAGGTTGTTTTTAAATCTAATCTTGTGCTCCATAGTACTTGCAACCACCTCCCAGCCTAGTGTCATCTGCAAATTTTATAAGCATATGCTCCACTTCATTACCCAAGCTATTAATGAAAAATATAGACTTGTACTGGACCCAGGGCATCAATGATCCCTGTGGAACCCCACTAGATACGCTCTCCCAGTTTGACAGCAAACTATAAATACTCTGAGAATGGTCTTTCAGCCAGTTGTGCACCCACCTTACAGTAATTTCATCTCAACCAAATTTCCCAAGTTTGCTTAAGAGAGCGTCATGTAGGACTGTCGAAAGTCTTACTAAAAGGTATAACATTTACTGCTTCCCCCGATCCAGTATGGCTATTAAGGCCCATAACCCTCACGTTTCACTCCCCATCAGTACTTGGCATGGGCTGGGGAAGCTAATGATCCAACCAATGGAACAAATTTAGTAATGAATCCTGGTCACATGCCACCTGAGGCACGTTGCACATATGTTAAGAAGAAAACCATATTGAAAAAGGAAATTAGGTCAGTCTGACATGATTTGTTTTTGACAAATTCATGCTGGTAAATCCTTAGAACCCTATTATCCTCCAGGTGCTTACAAATTGATAGTTTAATAATTTGTTCTAGTATCTTTCCCAGTATGTAAGTTAGTATCTTTCCCAGTATGTAAGTTAGGCTGACTGGTCTATAATACCACAGGTCCTCTTTGTTCCCCTTTTTAAAGATAGGTACTATGTCTGCCATTCTCCTGTTTTCTGGGACCTTCTCAGAGATAACTGCTAAAAGTTCCAAGATTGCTTAAGCCAGTTCCTCAAGTACCCCAGGATGAATTTCATCAGGGCCTGCTGACTTGAATACACTTAAATATTCTTTAGCCTTTCTTTCCCTATTTTGGCTTCTATTTCTTCCCCCTCGTTGTTAACACTGTGGTTTTGAGTATCTGGTCACCATTAACCTTTTTAGGGACACCTTGAAACAAAATAGTCATTAAACACCTCAATTTTCTTGATATCAGTTATTAGATCTTCTTCCCTGCAAAGCAGAGGTTCTATACTTTCCTTTATCTCTCTCTTGCACCTAATATATTTAAAGAACCACTTACTGTCTTTTATGTCCCTTACAAGGTGTAACTCATTTTGTGCCTTAACCTTCCTGATTTTGTTCCTACATTACTCATGGGGGGATTCTGTACCAAAAAAATTAAAAATTCTACAGATTTTATTTGTCAAAATAATGCAATACAATCATACCAGTTTCAATTGTTTTGGTAAGTTATTTAAACTACAATACAGAAAAAAGTCACAATAACTATTCAGCATTTCCTAAACACATGAAAGTTAAGTTGCAAATACTTGGTAACTAATACCCTGCATTCCACTTATAATCCTGGATTTTCATTTAAATTACATTACAGAACACCAAACAGGAACAAAACAAAACAAAACAAGTAGAATATCATTTTAAATTGCTCAGACTTTCACACATGCAAGTCATACAGTTTTGCTAATCATTGTCCTGGACCTAGATGGGTACTTTGGGAAGTGCTTGGTTCTAACATTGTCCTAATGTTTTATTGACTGCTTGGTAAATGTTTTATTTACCCTCAAAAGTCTTTTTTTTTTTTTTCCCCAATGGGTAAATAAAAATCTAATCCTATTGTACCTTTTTCTGGGGTGGGCTATGACATAGCCTCAGAGGTCTGGTACACCCCCATCACAGATTCCTTTTTGATGTTCAGGTCATTAAAGAGCTCCTTATGGAGCCATAGTGGCCCCTTTCCATTCTTCATCTCAGGATAGTTTGCAGTTGCGTGTATAATACTGTCTGCTTGAAAAACTACCAGATGTCCTGAACGACTTTTTCCTTTAGATTTTCTTCCCACCGGACCTTACTTACCAGTTCTCTGAGTTTGTTAAAATCTGGTTTGTTTTTTTTGTTTTTTGTTTTTTAAGTCAATTGTCCTTATTCTGTGCTCTCACTTCTTCTTTTCCTTAGGATCATGAAATCTATAATTTCATGACCACTTTCTCCCAAATTGCCTTCCACCTTCAGATTCGCTACCAATTCCTCCATGTTTGTCAGAATCAAGTCTAAAACAGCTATCCCTCTGATTACTTCCTCCACTTTTTGTAACAAAACATTGTCCTCAATACATTCCAAGAACTTACTGGAAATGTTATGTTTTGCAGTATTACTTTTTCAACAGCTGCCTGGGTAGTTAAACTCTTCCATTACTACCAGGTCTTGGGGTTTGGATACCTCCGTTATTTGTTCTAGAAATGCCTCATCCACTGCCTCTTCCTGATTTGATGGTGCATAGTAGACCTCTACCACGACATCACCCCTATTTTTTAACCCTTTTATCTTTACCCAGAGATTCTCAACTGGTCTGCCTCCCACTTCCTTCTGGATCTCAGAACAAGTGCATATATTCTTGATGTATAATGCAGCACTCTTCCCCAAGCCACCTGCAACAGGATTCATACATACTGTAGAACATAATGTATCAGAGGTGGCCACTGAGCCCCGATCTATAAAAAATAGAAACAAAGGGGTGGAATGGATTAAAGAGATAAAGGAGAATCTCAGTATTTGTTTTAAAAAAAAAGTTTCCAGCTGTTTTCCTAATGAAGATATCCTTGAAAAACAGAAATATAAACCAATCAGTTGGGCTCCACTTCTGCAGCAGGAAGATTGCATGGGGCTGGTCCTGAAGATCCCTTTCCGTGTAAAAGTTTTTGTAACAAAAACCAAAACATTTTTATTTTGTGAGGACCAGCAAAAAATTTTTTTACAGACTTATTGCTAAATGCATCTCATATTGATTTATTTATTACAGTACCTGAAGCGTGCAAGGCACCATTTCACTTCAACCAATCAAGGGGTATACCATACCACACATTCCAGAATTGAGAGCAGAACATCAGCTGGAGATTTAAAGGGTCCATTAGGTCTCATTTAGTCTCTCTCTAAGGGGGTCAATATAGGATTGCTTTCTAGAGTATGGATAAAATAGCAGAGAGGACTCTAATTTTAAATTGGAGAGCATGCTTCAGATTTTAACATTCTTTTCCAGTATCACTAGTCAGGATATTTGTAAGTTTAGAGCTGGCTGTAAAATTGCACAATATTTCCATTGAAAATGCATTTTCAACAAGATTTGGCAGGAAGAGTTCTCAGGTAAAGGATGCAGTTACTGGGGAAATCGGGGGAGGAAAAGAGAGAGAGAGCGTGCGCCCCAGATCCAGGATGTTCCCATAAGCCAAGGGAAATCTGTTGATTATATGAAGCAATAACCACAACTCCATATGTGGCAAGAACTAATTTTAACCATGCAATGTACTAATCCATTTTTTGCTCCTAGAAAGTAGAAATCTTTTGATCATCAATTTAAGATGTTATAGTAGGAACAAGTTTAAGAGACATCACATGATTCTACATTCCAAGCCACTGGAAACTCCATACATAGGAATGGTGAGGTAAATAAAAAGCTTAAATGTACAGTTCAATCACATATTGTTTAAATCAGAAAGGTGTGAGTCTTAGAAACCTGCACTAAAGCAAAGAAATACATGTATCAAAGTTATTTTCTACTTTCTTTTAAAAATACACTTCATTCGAATCCTTTTTTTTAAAAAAACCCTATAGAACTCTAGAGCAACAGTTCGTGACACCATCTAGCTTGAACACTACAACCTACATTATTCATAACCTTTGAGTTACGCAGCAGCTCTACTCCATGGTGGGTGGGTGTGTGAGACAGAGAGAGAAAGAAATCTAGACTTGAGTTATTCAGATCCTAAGAGTGTCTGCTTGCAAAGTGGGTTCTTTTCCAAGGTATGAAATGGTAAATCTGCTACAGAGTTTCTTGGATGAAACACACTACCTAAGTCCAAAGTAGATTTAGCTTCAGCCATTACAAGTGGGCCCTTTATATTCCCCCAGATGATTATGATTTTGCAATTTAGTTTTCCTATTTTTAAAAATTATTTTTCCTCTCCCATTTCAGTGTGTGAGGCCAGCATAGAGGAGAAACTAACTATATAAAAGCAACAGTGAAATTGTCCGAACAAGTGCACTTTGTAAACCAATTGGAAAAAATAAAGATTTTCCTTATAATCTTTCAGTGACAGTAATGGGGGGGCATGGATGAGTGTTCCTATCGCACTCCCCGTCAGTATCTGGCCCAAGCCGGGGAAGCTAATGATCCGACCAGCGGACCAAATTCGGTGATGAATCCTGGTCACATGCCAACTGAGACACACTGCGCATACGCTAAGAAAAAGTGACAGTAATATTAAAGTGCTATTTGCAATACTATCAGGGAAAACAATGGCAGATGAGTGATTTTTAAATTGATTGTATCCATTTAATAGTGTCTAATTAAAACATAGCCACAATTATGAGGAATAAACTGTGAAATCTGGTAAAAAATTTTTGACCAAAGTTGAAAGTTATAAAGCTATCAGTATTGCTGATAAAGATCAAATCCAAGTTATGGTAAAATATTTCCAGATTTGACCCTACAAAAATTACTATGCCATCTGAAAATTAAAATCACTCCTCACTTTCAAATGAGCTACTGAATATTGAAATGGCAGGATGTTTTAAACTTAAAGCTTGTTTCACAAGACAGGAGGACCAAGCTGTTCGCTCATCTGCATTAAGCATTGACAGTGACTGTAGAACAGCCACAGATCTACCTTCTCAGCTGGAACTGTGCCACTGTGTGATTTGGCAACAAAAATATTGGATGAACAAGAATGAAGTATACTGCTATAATGGCAGTCGCTCCTGGCATTCAAATACTCACAGGAAGTTTGGTGAAGGCAGGATTGGTGACATGTTTCCCAAAGGCATCTTCCTGGAACTGCAGCAGCTGCACCACCAGCCCAGCCAATGTTTTATTGGTCGGAGCATCTGCCTGAACGTACTGAAAGACACAAACACATACTTACTGGAGATGGGGCAGAAAGACAGTACAATTCCTCTGGCAATTCAAAGACCAATTCCAGCAAGCTTCAGGGCACCTTTTTTTTTTTTTTTTGCGCTAGCTTTTACACTCATATAATCTTTAAAATACATAAACAAAACTCAGTTTTATTTGTCAGGAACTATGCTTTCAATCCCAAATAAACCACACTGCCATAATCCACGAGAGGGGATAAGGTATGTATTTCTGTAATACAGCTCATCATCAGCAAACAGTGGACATTTGTCTATTTTTGGCTTTTTGTTATCGGTTAGTTTTTAGAGTCATGGATTTTACCTTCTTTAACAGTCATTTAATTGTATGAAATGCAGCTATGTTAGAATGGTCATTATAGTCAGCCACATTTACAAAATCTTTTTTTTCCTGCTTATTTAATGTATTGCTTTAGACTGATTCATGATAACCTGTACTTTAATATCTAGTCTAAGATTTGGCAAATATCTGTGGATCGTTATTAATTCAATGGATTCAATATTCTTCAGAAAAGGATTAAATACTTAGAGATAGAAATCAGATTGAGTTCTAATGCTAATTCCAGCCCTCAGATATATACAACCCACTAGGAAAACACTGTCTTCTCCTCTCGCAAAAGAATTACCCTGTGTATTCCACATTAATTCACTAACCTTTAGTGTATTCATGCACAATCAGGAAAAATATACCCAGAAGACCAAATTTCTGCAATTTTGCAACAATCTACAATCAGGTACTTTTTCTCCAGGATATATTTATTTCCCCAGGCACAGTACCTCAGTGTATGACCAGTTCATACATAATCTGAGAGGCTATTAGTTGGTCAGTAAACAGACTAATCATTGAGCCATTTACCTGGTGAACAACTAATATAATAGCCAAGCAGAATGTCTTATATCTTCCACTGTTTCTGTCTAGCCAGACTTCTATATATACACTTCTCGTGGAATTCTGTGCCAAAAAATTAAAAATTCTGCACACAGTATTTTAAAATTCTGCATATTTATTATGTCAAAAATAACACAATATAATCACATAAATTTCAATTATTTTTGGTCATTTATTTCAAAAGACCTGTTATCAAGAATGTCTTTAATGATACAGACAACAAAAAAGATTCAGGAAATGTTTTTTGACAAATAGATTCCTTACTAGGCATATTAATCCAGAACTCTGAGTACTAATTCATTTAAACTACAATATAGAACCATATTTCCCACACCCCTCAGAAGCAGTGCAAAGGCTTGGGGTGGTCACTGGTAACGAACCTGGGAGGGTTGTTGGGTATGGGTGGGAAAAGTATGGAAGAGGGTTATTTTGGGGGGGGGAGAGAGAGAGGACAGATTGTTAGAGAGCTTCCCCCATGCAGACCCTGGCTGACTCTTAGCCTCTCCCATTTAGTCAGGCACATCTGCCTGTCCCCATGTTCCTGCACCCCCATGTGTCTTTGCACCTCGTCCATGTGCCCCTCCACCCCCATTCAGACACCTACTCCCCACATCCCCATGTGGCTCTGCACCCCCTTCTCATGTTCCTATGAGGCTCTGTACCCCCTCCCCCTGTCCCCATGTGTCTGTACCCCCACCCAGCCATCCCTTGTCCCTATGTAGCTCTGCACCCCCTCCCACACCACCATGTGGCCCTGCATCTCCCTCCCTCTGTGGCTCTGTGCCTCTACTCCCATTCAGCCCCTGCCCCAGTCTGTCCTCCCTCACTAGCCCTTATGAGCCCTGTCTGACCCTCCACCCCCAGCACCCCACGCTGTCTGTCTCCCCATGGCCCCTGTCTCCTAACCTGGCCCACTGTTAAGAAGCCAGGCTCTCTCTCTCTTCCCTAGCTGGCGGGGAGCTGCTGCTTTGTTCTATCGCCACAGCGCCCTCTGGTGGGCAAAACGTGGATCTGCAGCAACATTTTGGCAGAAGCTTTTTTCTGCACAAAAAAATTAAAAATATGTGGGGCTCATTAATTATCCACATGCACAGTAGCACAGAATTCCCCCAGGAGTGTATATATACAGTACCTTGAGAAGTTCATGAAGCAAGAATAGTTACATAACCATCAGAACTCCCACAAATATTTCTATTTTTTGTTAAACAATTCTGTTACACACATCAGGCACTTGTCATTTCAATTTAGCCTGTTAAATAACCAAATAAAACCCTTTAAGCCAGTTACTAAAGCAGCATGTAAGAAGTGATGGATACTGTAAAGGGTATGCAAAAAGAAAAGTAGTACTTGTGGCACCTTAGAGACTAACAAATTTATTTTAGCATAAGCTTTCGTGAGCTACAGCTCACGATGAAGTGAGCTGTAGCTAACGAAAGCTTATGCTCAAATAAATGTGTTAGTTTCTAAGGTGCCACAAGTACTCCTTTTCTTTTTGCCAATACAGACTAACATGGCTGCTACTCTGAAACCTGTAAAGGGTATGGGTTTCTCACCATTAGACTTCAATAACTAAATACTTAAACTTGTAAGTGACTTAGTACAGTAACTCCTCGCTTAACGTTGTAGTTATGTTCCTGAAAAATGCAACTTTAAGTGAAATGATGTTAAGCGAATCCAATTCCCCCATAAGAATTAATGTAAATGGGGTGGTTAGGTTCCAGGGAAAAGTTTTTCACAAGACAAAAGACTATATTTCTGGTGAAAAAAGTGTGAAACACACAGAGTATAACAGTTTAATACTGTACACAGCAATGATGATTGTGAAGCTTGGTTGAGGTGGTGAAGTTAGAGGGTGGAATCCCAGGGAATGCCTTACTGCTAAATGATGAACTAGCACTCGGTTAACACATTGTTGTTAATGTGGCTCACACTCAACAAGCAGCACGAATGGAGGGAGGGGAGACAGCATGGCAGACAGAGACACACACCCTGTGTGTGGGAGAGAGAGATGTGCATTGTCCCTTTAAGTATGCTGACACCATTTTAAGTACATTGCCTTTAAAAAGCTCTCTCCATCCTGAGCCCTGTCCTGTCCCCACCCTGCTCTATATGGAGAAGGGGTAAGCGGGGGACAGGAGTAGGGGGGAGAGGGACACCCTGACATTACCCCATCTCTTCTCCCCTCCCCTGAACAGGGAGCAGGAGGCTCCTGGGAGCAGCTCCAAGGCAGGAGTAGCACATGACAGTGGGGGGGGGGGGGGAAGGACAGCTGAACTGCCAGTAATTGATAGCCTGCTGGGCAGCTGCTGCACAGGGAACTGAGGGGAGCAGGGAGCTGGTAAGGGAGCTGATGGAGGGGCTGCTGGCCCACCCTGGTTCCAAGCCCCCACCAGCTAGCTGTAACGGGCTGCTCTTCCTGCAAGCAGTGGACAAAGCAGGTGGCTGCCAAACGTTATAAGGGAGCATTGCACAACTTTAAACGAGCACGTTCCATAACTGATCAGCAATGTTAACAACGACACAACGTTAACCGGGACGACTTTAAGTGAGGAGTTACTGTACTAGCTGTAGAAGCAAGGCTGACAATATCTGGAGAATGAAGTTTTAATGATTCAAAGAATATGAACGACACATGGCAGCACAAGATTCCCCAAGTTGCCTCACTTGTGTGTGTGTCTCAACCACGACATAAAAAGGGCAGATGGTTTCCAACCTGTTCAATTATTCAATTCTCTGCCAAAGGGGAGACATTTGTGGTAATTTTGTAATGTGGATAGCTTCCCACTATAAACTAGAAAGGTCACCAAACCATTTCATACAGGCCACCATAGAGCACTCTCTCCTAATTTGGGCTGGATTCTATCAGGTGACCTAAAAGAAGGCAGCTTTGTCTGTTACCTACTAAGAACCATTATGCCTCCTGATAACTACTCTATCTTCTGGAAGTTTTAAGACTTATTTAACCAAGAAGGAAAGCACTTCATAACATTCATACAGTGCTGTAAGTGTATATGGCTGTAAAAGAGGTGACAAAGGTGACAAATTGCTGCTCCTACAGTTTAGGGCTTAAAAACAAAAACTCAATTAGTGTTGCTGAATCTCTTCATTTTACAACTGTTTAGATGAACAAACAGGGTTGTGCTGAATCATCAACAAAAGCCCTGCAATTCCCAGAAAACTGAGCCAACCATGCACAACAAAAGTCATCACTCTACCTTGTCCGATTTCACATAACATTTTGAACTTTCAGTTTAAGTAGTATTCTTCAACAAGTATCAACCAGATTGCATAGGAAAAAGTGTAGTTAAAATGCGCATTACTAAGCTACAAAGTTAACTTGTACAGTAGTTAGTGTATGGAACTGACAGCATGGAAGTCAAGTGTCAGACGTTATAATCTTGTTTCCATTCTATTTTAATAGAAGTTTATGAAGACCAAAATATTTATTCAACAAGAACAGCATGTGCACACATGTTCAAGAAACAAAGCTGCCAGGTCTAATTTTAGGCTTACCAGCCTCAATAGCACCTAAGTAGAGTAGCTTACCTGTGCTTATCATTACATCTGTTAGAACATATCCTCTCACCCTCAAAAGCAGTATGTAATCTGCGCATGCCAAGAAGAAAAATACTACCATTTCCAAAAAGGCTATTTTGTGGATGATCCTCATCCTGTCTAAAGGAACTTCCTTTATATAAAGTGTTATTCAATAACAGGACAACCTTAGTAACCATGAAAACCCATTTCACAAGGCAGATCCATTCTGTCATCTCTGGCTCTTGCGTCGTTGCAGTTTGACCGCATCTCAAACCAGTTTTATTACTGTTTAATTTCCCTGAAATAAGTAATTTAAAATGGTTTGAACACTTTTTTAAACTTTATATAGTGCATTAAGTTTAAAGCACCGTAAAAAGTGAGACAACCCTTAAAATTTCTAAAAATAGGTAAGTATGAAGTGTTCCTTGTACAGATAGACATTCTCTTCTGTGCTTCAGGCCACATTAAGAGTCAGTAACCAAAGTAGGATTAGAACTCTAAACATTTTGACTCCACAATCCACGCTCATTCCTTCAGATCATATTGCTTACCAGGACTCAAAACAAGTTGCATTTTTTTTTGTTTTGTTTCTGAAGCATTCTTCAGCCTACTGTAACAAAACTTAGAAACTTAAAGAGCACAAAATGTAACCTCACTCCAGAATACCAATATTTAGAAAAAATAAAATATTCTTAACCTGGATTATTATATATTTTTAGCTGCTACTTTAGTTAGAATTCCAATCCCCCCGCTCCCCCTCAGGAAAATGCACCTGGGGGTTTGGATATATTTTGAAGTGTACATTTTTTTCACTCTTATTTCTTAATGGAGATTTGTGAATCCCACTCCCACCTCACACAGAGTTAAATTAAACCTGAGGGCTGTCAAGTTGATGGAAAAGGAAATAATTAGAAATAGAATATAGGAGTCCTAATGCTGTCTCAGATTTGCTGTGTTACCTTGAACATGGACATGTTCATTTAACCTCTGTCATTTAACCTCTGTGCCTCCATTTCCCCCTCTACAATAAGAGGATAGAACACTTAGCTACATCAAAGGAAAAGCTTTGAAGGGTCCTCTCATTCACCGTCTGAAAAAGCTGTACAAGAGGGCCTTGCTATGGGCTTTTGCCAGCAATATTAATCCAACCAGATTCTTATTTGCCAGCTGATTCATAGTTGATTTTTTGGGGAAGGAGACAGCAGTGAAGCTTACAAGAATCATTCATTTTCATATTACTTTCACCCATAATGAGCAGAGGCAGCGTATGAGCCTGCAGAGAAGGAAACACAATAAAAAGTTTTAGAGTAAGCTGCCCTAGGGCAAGGTCTATGCCTTCTTGTGTGTTTGTAAACTCACCCAGCGGACTGTTGGCACTACAGGAAACAATATAAGACACATACAGAAACAACACTAAAATGTCAGACTTGGATACAAAAGCAAGGAAACCCAACTTTAAGGCCACCACTATCCTTAAATAACTCAACTGTATGTTGTAGCACTTTCACACAAAAGACCACCACTTTCCTGACAATTAACCATAGCTAGATTCAATGATTTGAGCTAAAAGCAGAACAGCAACAACAACACTAGATTTGTGTCTTTAGCTCCTTTTAAAAAAAAAAAATTGATTTTCAGATTAGCTCAAAGGAAATTAGCAGAGAAACACTTGCTAATTTAATGTTCCAATGGTACTGATAAGAGACTATGAAACAAATATGGAGATGACAAGTTTTTCCAGCCCAGATGCTAGTAGCTAATGTGAAACAAGTTGGCGGTCTCAGTCCACAGGTACATGTCACAAACCACAAAAATTAACACTTTAACAGCTGCCAAGGACTGAAACAACATGGGACATCCCTCCAGGTCAGGGTTGAGGCATGTTAACAGAACTGTGTGTGGGAAGCTGGCACTGCTGATGTCTGTGCTGTAACTTTTGTGGCTACATAGCAGACTTTCAGCACCACTGCCATCAAGCCACTGTTTCAACCAGCACAGAGGCCCCTTATTTAAAATGTAAAAGGAAAAACAGTAACCTTGTTTTAGTAAACCAAATTAGTCTATTGCAGTAGTAAAAATTAGACCAGTTTGAAAAACAAAATTTTGTGGCTCAGATCACTTCAGTATTCAGTAAGAATCCCAAATCATACCCACTAAACACACTCAAAAGACAGCCAATCCTCATGTTGCTTGCATTCTGAGGCAGCACACCAGCTGTTTACCCATTTGTTTTTATTGCAGATCTCCACCATACCATCTGTCAGTGCTTTTTGTAGCCACCAACCTGATTTTCAGAAGCACTGAGCACCCGCAGACTGCAGCTAGACTTGGAGGTGCTTAACATTCCTGAAAATCATGCCCAGGGACTACGTCTTTGGTCTGAAATCAACACGAAATTCGATTACGACAAGTACAAAGTACTTTACTCAGGGAAGAAAAAATCAAATGCACAACTACAAAATGGAGAATAATTGGCTAGGTAGTAGTACTGCTGACAAGGATCTGGGGATTATAGTGGATCACAAATTTAATATGAGCCAACCATGTGATGCAGCTATGAAAAAAGGCTAATATTGTGGGGTGTATTAGCAGGAGTCTTGTATGTAAGACACAAGAGGTAACTGTCTTGCTCTTACTGCCACTGGTGAGGCCTCAGCTGGAGTACTGTGTCCAGTTCTAGTTGCTACACTTTACGAAAGATGTGGACAAACTGGAGAGTCCACAGGAGAACTACAAAGATTAGGTCAGGTTTTATAAACCTTTTCTGTAAGGAAAGGTTAGGAAACTGGGCATGTTCAGTCTTGAGAAAAGACAACTGAGAGAGGGACCTGATAGTCTTCAAATTATTAACAGCTATCACAAAGGACGACAGTGATCAATTGTTCTTCATATCCACTGAAGGTAGGACAATAAGTAACAGGCTTTATCAGCAGCATGGGAGATTTAGGGTATGTCTTCACTACCAACATTAAAGCGCTAGCGTTTTAATGTGGCTGTGTAGTCGCAGCTCCAGTGCTGGGAGAGAGCTCTCCCAGAGGTGTAAAAAACCACCCCCATGAGGGGAGTGGCTTCCAGCGCTGTAGCACTGTCTACACTGCCACTTTACAGTGCTGAAACTTGCATCACGCAGGGATGTGTTTTTTTCACACCTCTAAGCGAGAAAGTTTCAGTGCTGTAAAGCAGCAGTGTAGACAAGGCCCTAGGTTACATATTAGGAAAAACTTTCTAAATATACGGGTACTTAAGCTCCAAAATAGGCTTCCAAGAGAAGTTGTGGAATATCTCATCATTGGAGGTTTTTAAGAACAGGCTAGACAAATACCAGTCAAGGATACTCTAGGTGTATTTGGCTCTGCCTCAGCACAGGGGGATGGACTAGATGACTTCTCTAGCTCTCTTCCAGCCCCACAGTTATTTGAGTCTATAATCTTTAATGCCAAAGCTATTTGTTGATCTCTTTAGCATAAAAAGTGTTGGATGTTAAATGAAGAGAATGTGTGCTGGAAATTAAAGACCACCCAAAATGTTAAAATATTTCCAGCAGAACTATAAATGGCACAGCATAAAGTAGAGAGAGGTATTTTAATAGAAAACAATTAGTTGTGTAAACATTAATATAACATGATGCTAGTTGCTGTACATGCACATCAGGGCCTGACAAGTGGAACCTCTGATCATTAGTGAATTATAAATAATAAACTATATTAAATAATTTACTCAACTTTTCATAGTTTGAATTAGATTTCTGTGTAAAATAGTATTTTATCCGGTATCTGTCCCACATTATGTGCATTAGGTCGAAGAATATCTCAGTCCTGACCAGAAAAGGATTTAACACTCCAAACACAATTGACTAGGCCTTCAAAGAACCCCACAACACAAAGCATGGGGATCAAACTCATTCAGAGGAGAGGTCTGAATTCCATTTTTTATTATGGTCAAAGGGTGGGAGTAGAAATGCAAGACTCCCTACTACTTTCAATCGACAGCATAACTCCCAGTTATGTCAATAGATTTGCACACAGATCGTGAATAAAATTGTTTTTGTAGTCACTGAACTTTTAGAGTACCTTGCTATCAATTCAATATCACTAACAGTATCACTGTTTTAACTAGCAATTTTACTTGACTTATGGCTCAATTGTTCACATTAATTCATCTACCAAACTTGGTCAATGGAAAAATAAGGTGACCACTATATCTGCTTTTTGTTTCTCTTCCTTCCCCATCCTTCTTTCTTGATTTCTCTTCCTCTTTCCTGTGTTTATGTGCATCTTCTATTCTTCCCTTTGGATTTCTTTCACTACAGCAACTCCCAATTCCCACCCTCCTTCCGTGGACTTCATTCCCACGCCCTTCCTCCATGTATCCCACTGAAATGATCAACAATGAAAGAGTTATTTTTGATGTTAGCGTCATCATTGGTCTTTAGCACTGATATCCTAATGAGATTAATAAAGGGTGAGGGAATTCACCCTTAGAGTTAGTTTCAGGTTTTCTGCAGACTCAGGAAGACAACACTGCACTGATTTACATTTGATTCACAGTTGGAAAATTACCTGCGTAATCGAAAGCTAGAAACCTAATTCTTCTTTAAAAAGCCTGGATTCTTCAGTTTCCACGTGTCATGCAGGCCACAAAATTTTTCAACCAGACACACACTGTTCAATTTATTAAGGACACTATCCTGCACCAGTTGAAGTCAATGGAAGTTTTCGCATTAATACAGTAAGACTAAAATAGTTCACTATAAAAACTGTAACCTGTGAAAACTGCTATTAGTCTTATTAATAGAAAGATGATAAACATTTACATCTGATGCTCTAGTTTTACTAATATTTAAAGACATTTGACTATATAAAATTCCTTTGTTTGCCAAAATGGAGAAGCAGTTCTTAATTCCCTCCCCCCCCAGTTTTTAAAAAGACTATTCACTTCTCTTTTACAGAGGTCCTAAAAAATTCATTTGCCAAGAATGATTAGATATCTTTTCCAGGCAAGTCCTATCAACTTTGCAGAATCTAAATTTTCATGTAAGAAAAATATTAAGTGTCCAGCCATTAAGGTTAAAATTACCTTCGCATTTAACCAATGAATTGCTGTCTTAAGCCTACACTATGATGGATCCAATGCCTCTCCTGACGCTAAGAGCTTTAACAAGCTACAACAGAGTGAAAAAGTTCTTGCCAGTTTTCACAGCTACAATCCAGAATCCTATATGCAGCAGTGAAATTAACAAGAACTGAATTAACATCACTCTGATGCTGTTCAGACCTTTCCTCAAGGAAGGGTCTGAACAGCAAGAGGGCAGGTACTGATTCTATTCCCCAGGAAGGAGGACTCAAACTGAGGCTAGAAGAGTGGTAAAGCAGTGGATAAACAATCTTCTCTCACATTAGCCAGGGACTCTGGGATGGAAATCTTGGGAAACGGAGTAAAAGAACACTGCTTTCTTCTAGGACCCAGAAATATTGGAGGAACCTCATGCTTATAGAAACCAATTAGGCTTCAGGTTGATATAAAGGATGGAGCCCCACCATAGTCCAGGAACTATATTTGAGGTCGGGAAGGAATTTTCCTCCAGGGCAGATTGGAAGAGGCCCTGGAGGTTTTTCGCCTTCCTCTGTAGCATGGGGCACGGGTCACTTGCTGAAGGATTCTCTGCTCCTTGAAGTCTTTAAACCACGATTTGAGGACTTCAATAGCTCAGACATAGGTGAGAGGTTTTTTGCAGGAGTGGGTGGGTGAGATTCTATGGCCTGAGTTGTGCAGGTGTTCAGACCAGATGATCAAAACGGTCCCTTCTGACCTTAATATCTATGAAACAGCAGGTTTTCTAACCCCCCCCTGTCCCAGCAGCTTAGGTGAAGGATGGGGAAATATCTAGCTTCCCATCTGGGTTTTGCTCCAGATAATGCTCCTCAACTTTCATCTAGGACTTTGGCTAGAAGGCTTAGCCTTCTGGAACTAAGTATTTGGTAAGACTTCAAAGGCCCACATGAATTGTGGAATGGGAAGACGGAGAAGTTGATGGGATAAACTAGAGAAATACAATATGGAGAGACTTAAAAAGAAAATAAGGTAGAGAAAACAATGAATGGAAATACATGGGCTGAAAGAAAAAAAGACACTGAATAAGATAATGCAGGACATGTGATAACTTTACATGCTATTATAGGAAAAGACATGGAGTGAACAAAGAAAGGGAAAGGTATAACAAAAGCAAGAGATATATAATTAAGTTTTTAAAGCTTTAATAAATAAGAATTTGATTAGCATGTTTTAAATTCAGTTTAGCAAGTACTTTTATTTAAATTGCAGGAGTCGTGGCTTTGAGAGAATACTGGCCACACAAGTATAAAATCAGAAAGCTGCACTGGAGTTACAAATCAGTTTAAAAACAATTTTGTTAAACCAGAGCAAAACCCTGTGCAGACAATCTTATTTTGATTTAAAAGTGGATTATTTTGGTTTTGCTTAAATCTATAAGGAAACTATTTCACCCAAATCAATATCAGCCATTCAAACTGAAATAAAACTGTACATAAAGGGTTTTGCTGGCTTAAATATACTGACTTAAAAAAATCATTAGCTAAACCAGTGCAAGTTTGCATGCAGATGAAGCCACAGTCCTCAGAAAAATGGTCATTGGGTAAATTTTTCAATTCTTGTTCTTTTATATTTAAACAATGGAGCCCTGAACTTAATAAGGTTATAGGAATGACGGCTGGTCCAGATAGGTTATTAGCCTGGGACTCAGGAGACCTGGGTTTAATTCCCTACTCTACCATAGACTTTCTACAAGGTCTTGGGCAAGTCATTCTCTGAAAGTCAATCGTCATCTGTAAAATGGGATAAGAGCACTTCACCACCTTCTAGCTCATAAGAGTGTTTGAAGATAAACAGATTGCACTCAGACACTGCAGTAAGCCACAAGCTGTACAAGTACTTAAGCTAAAGAGCATCAGCAACCCAGTTTTAAATAAAAGTTAACTTAAAACTCCACAGTTTCTCTCCATTATATTATAATCATGCTCAGCATGACTGGCGCCTCATTCTGCTGGTGCTATACATGTCACAGAGTTTACAGTCCAGTACACATTATATATTCCCACAGCTGCACACAAAGAAACTACAGTTAAGACCAAGACCAAGAGAGCTCCCTATAAGTTGTGTAACCGGTGAAAACTAGGTTCAACCTGATGTTTAAGACTTCTCTGCAGCGTGGATTTAGTCAGGCTGAAGCTGAGAGAAAGGCAGAGGGGAAGGACTGGCGAAGCCACCACAGCCTGGGGAGGGGAGCGGGATGCTCCGGGGCGAGCGACCGCTGCAGAGTAACATGACCAGCCCGCTGGCCGGTAAGCCGGGCCCGCCGAAGGCCGGGATCCCGCTCCCACCACCCAAAGGAGCGGCTAGCCCTTTGTTACCGCTCCCAGACTACCTGGGGCGCTTCGCCGCCAGCCCCGAGGGCCGGGCCGCCCCTTCCTGTAGCGCTTCCCCGGGCCCCCCCGCCTCCGCGCGGGCCAGGCCGCCCCCTCCTGTAGCGCTTCTCTAGACCCCCCGCCCCCGGCTCCCTCAGCTCCTCGGGGCCGGGCTGTCCCTTCCTGTAGCGCTTCCCCGGGCCCCCCCGCCTCCGCGCGGGCCAGGCCACCCCCTCCTGTAGCGCTTCTCTAGACCCCCCCCCGACCCCGGCTCCCTCAGCTCCTCGGGGCCGGGCTGTCCCTTCCTGTAGCGCTTCCCCGGGCCCCCCCGCCTCCGCGCGGGCCAGGCCGCCCCCTCCTGTAGCGCTTCTCTAGACCCCCCCCGACCCCGGCTCCCTCAGCTCCTCGGGGCCGGGCTGTCCCTTCCTGTAGCACTCCCGCGGGCCAGGCCGGCCCTTGCTATAGCGCTTCCCTCGCCCCCCCCCCCGCGGGCCGGGCCTTCCTATAGTGCTTCCCCTCCGCGGGCCAGGCCGCCCCCTCCTGGAGCGCTTCCCTAGACTCCCCCGCCCCACCACCCCTCAGCGCCCCAGTCCCCGCGGGCCGGGCCGCACCTTCTTGTAGTGCTTCCCCAGCCAGACCCGCACCGCGTCCAGCTGGGACACCGTCTCCGGGCTCTCCCAGAACTTGCCCGTGGGGCCGCCGTCCTTCCGCCGCGACACGGACAGGGCCGCCAGCCCCGCCGCCGCCCCGGGGCCGGGGCCACCACCTGCAGTCACTGCCGCTGCCATTGTTACTCTCGCCGAGCGCCGCCACCGCGGCCCTGCGCCTCCCACTCGCCTCCCTCCGCGCATGCGCCGAGCCCCGCACGCCCCGCCCCTTGGAGCATGCTCGGGAATACCGCTCCCTGCCCCCGCCACCGCCGTGCACGCGCCGGTTCCCCACCCCCCCGCGCCGCCACCGCCTCTGCGTCGGCACCCTGGGCCGCGCTCCACGCACACTCCAGACGCCTGCTATCTCTGCGCATGCGCTAGTTTCCCACTCTCCCCCCCTTTCCGTGTACTCTCGCTTGTGAGATCCAGTCTGACCTTCAACGCTTGCCCCTCCCCCAACCCTGCTGTGCACGCATGCGTCAAACCTCAACCGCCCCGCACGGGCCGCACTATGCCTGTACGCATGCGCCCACTAGTCCAAGCATCTTATGGGGCGCTTTGCGCATGTGCCATTTCGACGCTGATGGAGGGGGCTTGAGCTTCTAGTTTCTGGAATTCCCAGCCTCGTTCTCGCTTCCCGGCGCGGTGGTGCCTGCGGCCTTCGCAGCTGCTGCGGTGTCACGGTGCACGCGCTGTGGGCGGGAACTGGGGGATTGTATGAGGCAGCCTGAAACCGTCAGTTTCCCGCCTCGGGAGTGCGCGCGACGCCCGCTTGGCGCTTTGGGTGAGCGCTGTGTCCCGCTCTCCTCAGGTCGCCCGCGCGGGCGAGCCACGGCGTCGGCTCCGTCCGCAGGCCGCTGTCTCCTGTGCTGAGGAGACTGGTAGCAGTATAAAGTTTTTATCCCGGGGTGGGAGGGGAGACATGCCCTGGCTGGGGGTCGAGTCGTAGCTGGGTGCTGACACTCAGGAGCCGCAGTTCTGGCCCTAGAGAGGAGGGGGCCAATGGTTACAGGCTCATCTGCCCCTCACTATCCCTGTTCTGTCCCTTTCACCCCCTGGCTGCCTTCATCCCCTAATCCCAGCCCCTTTGCCCAGCCAGGCCTAATCATCCGTGCTCCAGGTCTGACATTCAGCCTATGTCATCAGTGCAAAAAAGGTGCGTTTTTACCTAGGTAGTTAACTCCTAGCTATCTCGCTGTAAAATCCCCGTGGATACAAGGCACTGTAGTTTTCATCTCAATGTAACTAGTTGAAGTCAACCCCTAGTGGGAGGTATAAGGTTGACCTCAACTGGCTACATCTAGGTAAAAACTATCAGTGCCTTATGCCACACAACCTAGGTAGCACTCCCCCTAGCTGGATACTCATCGGGGTTCTGTGTTTGAGTCCCAATACACAAGACCCATGTACTCTAAGTAGGCTATGGCCCTGTCTCTCTCTCCCCTTGGCCTGTCTGGCACAATTTCTAGGCATAGGCTCCCTGTCTGTTACTCTTTTGTGGAAATGGGACCCCAGGGCCAGTGCTGACACCCAGACTCCCCAGTAGCTTAATCACACCCTTTCCCAGAGCTCTAACCTTATCAAGTTTCAGAGTAACAGCTGTGTTAGTCTGTATTCGCAAAAAGAAAAGGAGTACTTGTGGCACCTTAGAAACTAACCAATTTATTTGAGCATAAGTTTTCGTGAGCTACAGCTCGCTGCATCTGATGAAGTGAGCTGTAGCTCACAAAAGCTTATGCTCAAATAAATTGGTTAGTCTCTAAGGTGCCACAAGTACTCCTAACCTTATCAAGTTTACCTCTTCAGGGAACTTGATAGTGGAAGCACATAACAGACACACAGGTTTTGTAAGGGTATAAACACACCTTTTTTGCACTGATGACGTAGCCTGAATGTCTAGAATTCTTCCCCTAACGTTACCTGCAGAGACATTTTAATCTCTGAATAAGCGACACAAAGTTTATCAGCACAATGCAGTATCTCTAATGGGTTATAAAGCTATCCAGCACACTGAACAAAGAGTACAGGATATTAGGATGCCATGCCTAACTGCAGATGTAATCAGAATACTGTAAAATAACATTTGTGTTGGTATAACTGTGCCGTTATAGGGACAAACTTCATGATGAACTGCTTTTATCAGAACCCAGAATGCATTCCATAAGGATAGCAATATCTCCAGAGTGTATGAGAGTCTCTGAAATAAACGAAAGTAGGTAATATCATTAATATATGTCATTACAACCTGTCTATTTCTAAATTCATTTCAGCTGCTGTTCCTCTTCTTTCTCTTATAAAAATCTCCACTTCTGTGGTTTTGATGATGCAAAATGTCAGTATGTCTGTCCTGCCAAGTTCAGCAATGGAAAAGGCATTTTGGGTCATTATAAAAACTAATTTTACCATACTAATTTCCCCCTACTGTTACTCACACCTTCTTGTCAACTGTTTGAAATGGACCACCCTCATTACCACTGCAAAAATGATTTTTCCTCCCTTGTTATTCTACTGTTAATTGAATTCTCATTAGACTGACCCCCCCGCACTTGCTAAGGCAACTCCCATCTTTTCATGTACTATGTGTATATATAGCTGCTACTGTGTTTTCCACTCCATGCATCTGATGAAGTGGGTTCTAGCCCAGGAAAGCTTATGCTCAAATAAATGTGTCAGTCTCTAAGGTGCCACAAGTACTCCTTTTCTTTTTAGTAATACTAATAATAGTCATCCAGTCTCAGTCTGCTTACCCACTGCTTCCCTGGCTCCTTGTCCAGCCAGTCCCAGTCTCCCTCTAGTTCCTTGTCCAATCTGTTTTAGTGTTCCCCCACGGCCAACTGGCTCCCTCTATTTCACCGACTGGCTTCAAGTCCTAGGCTCCCTCCCCCAGTGCTAGGCACAGTCTCATTGCCTATCCAGTCTCTCTCTTCCCGAATTCCAGTCCCATTCTGACCAGACTCCTTGTCCCAGTCTAGTCTTTTCTCTGTCCTGGCTTTTGTTCCCTCTGCATCCAATTCAGATGGCTGCTTGGGTGCCATGAAAGGATAATGTGGTCATAGAGCACAGAATAGACAGGCTCCCTGCTCTCAGTTCTCATGCCCAGCTCCATCGAGCAGCCACTGAGGAAAAGACTGGCTTCACCTCTGTAGCCCTGGGCTGGAGGGAACATGCTTGATCAGTCTGAAGGGATTGCTTATGTGAAGCCAGTCACATTAGGAGCACCGAGAGACTCAGGCATGCTCAGTGAGGATGGAATCTTTGGATATTTTAGCTGTTAAATATCAAAGATATTTCTACTGAGAATGTGTGAACTGTGAGTTATCAAAGGCTTAACTTGTCCAAGTATAGGTGGATTTTCACCCCAATGGCAAAAGGAACATCCATGCCCCAAAGGCAACTCCCCTACTAAATTTCAAGTACCTGCTCCAAACCACTGAGTGCTACATTTGTTAAAAAAGGGTTAATTTATTTTAAAAGTCCCACCCGCGTACTCGAGAATTCCCCAGTACAGTCCAAACCATACTTTCAATTGTTCAAGTCCCAACAGTCTATCAGCACACCAGGACAGCTCTGGCATTTCTCATCACAATCCAGTTCTCTGAGATAGGTCTGGCATCTCTCTGCACCTCACCCCAGCCCCTCTAGCTGGGCTGTTTCTCTGTCATGCTTAATTTTCAGGTTTGGTGACATCAGTGGGCTCCCTTCTCCATCAGCCTTCATCCTTCTCTGGCCCTCTAGCTTCAGCTCTCTACCTCAGAGAGCCTTCGGCTCTCTCCAGCCACCGGTCTGTGGTCAAGAGAAATTTGTAGGTGACTCTCTGGCTGCCTGATCTGGCTTCACTAGGAAACTCTCATCACTCCCTTCACAGCCACCCCGTCCCTGAAGCTCTGAGTATAATTGTTTTCTGTTCTTGGGAACTCCCTCTCTGGGCTCATTTCTAAACTCTCTTTCAGGGCATCTCCTCCGTGAGGAAACTAGACAGTGGCTTGTGGACTCTCTTGCCTTTAGGGTGTTTCTCATTTGTAACTCTGTGGGATAGCGCCCCCCCTCCTCATTACACCACACTAGAACACATCTGGATGGGAACAGGAGTGGTGAGCCTGATTTAATTTAAGGGCCAGCTATCCTGTTACACTTACATCACCTTAAGTAAAACTTGCTGTCCAACGACAAGTTCCAGCTAGTGCAGAAGATGTCCATTCACCTCTTGAGTGGTGCAAACAAGTATGAACATAATGTGGGTGGTCAATTCTGTACTTGATTCTCCATTTGTTTCTGATGTCAGTCAAGGTGTCCATCATGCTATAAAGCCATGAATGATCTGGGATCCAGTTCCCTGAAAGATGTTTCTCATCTATAGGCTGCTGAAGCTCTCGTTTCTGGATCCTCCCCATTTGAACACTCTGGGCCCAATTCTCTTGTGATATGGGCCTTTGCACTGCTCAATGGGGCTGTAATTTCACCTTAACCAGCTACCTGCTAATTTTCCTACCATAGAGAGGAATCCACTGGTGATATCGAGCCAGCACAGCAGTTCTATGCACCTCCCTACCCCCAACCACCATCAGCGGGGAAAAAAGGCCAGAGTTCATCTTCACTCCTGCTCTTCACAGCTGCAACAACAGATGCTGCTCTAATTTGCACAGAGGGCAGATCTGGCCCAGTATATGGGAACATAAAAACAGCAAAAACTCCATTAACCTCTCCCACTATTCCTGTGGCAGAGTTTGCCTCCCCATTGAGGGCAGGTCTTACTTAGTGACAGGCTCCTTGTATGTGGAACTAGTTCTCCATAACAGTCTGGGGGAATTCTGTGCCAAAAATTAAAAATTCTGCACACAATATTTTAAAATTCTGCAAATTTTATTTGTCAAAATAACACCATACAGTCATACTAGTTTCAATTATTTTGGTAATTTTATTTCAAAATACTTGTCAGCAACTATGTCTGTAACAGTATAGACACACAAACATTCCCCCAGGAGCAGAGAGGTAAAGAAATCCCTACGACAACCCAGTTCCTGTTTCTCTGCCCCTCCCTGTCAGAACCGAGTCGGGGGGCCAGACACTCATACCCCCTCTGCCCCAGAGCCCAGCCACAGGCCTCCCCCAGTTCAGACACTCTCACCACCTCCTCTCCAGAACCTAGCTGCAGCCCCCACATCCCAGACACTTACATCTTCCCCTCCCCCGAGATGCCAGCCATGGCCCCGACACTCACACCCTCTGCCCTCCAGAGCTCTGGGATTCAGAGGGAGGAACAGCCTGATGCTGCTGCCTCCTTCCTTCAGAGTGTGCTGGGAACTGCAGCTGTTGGGAACCCTCCAGTTCCCTCCCCTCTCCTAGGCCTTGTCTTCTATTTGTGAACTGGACTCTGCTGGGTCCAGCGGCCCCTAGTGGCAGCCAGCATCTCTGCAGCCCATTTCTGGGGGGCAGGGGTCGGGGGAAGGAAATTCTACGCGCACAACATTAATTTTTGCAAAATTCTGCATTGTGCAGTGGTGCAGAATTCCCCCAGGAGTAGTCAGAGCTCATAGCTGCTGAACTTCAGGACACAATATGAAACCCATATGATTTATTTAGCACTGAGTAACTTTGTTTTGTGTACTTATCTTTGTAATTAGTGTCTCTAGAATCAATGTCCTAGGTATCAATGCTATAGAAATTAGTATAATAATAAAACAACTAGAACAGTTCTGTGATGGGAGAAGTTCCCACCCCCTCCGGAAGGGGTTAATGAGATCCTCTGGGCACAATCAGCTGCAACCCAAAGCACCTAGGAGGCTTGCTGAACCTGGAGAAGGACTTTAAAAAAACCCAAAAAACACAGGGATTCAAGCTCAGTGGGAGGTGCACCTCAGAGGGAAGTATAACTGGGACACAGAGCTTTCCGAACCCACCATATGGCTGCTGATGGCCTTCTGGACAAGTAGAAGGATTCCCCTTACTTTCTTTAATTCAGAGCCCAGGAAGCTCAGCATGGGCCCATTAGCCTCATAAAAGCCTAGAGAACCCAGCCCTAGCTTAGGGGCTGTTGACCAGTTGCTTTGCAAGGAGAGTAGGATGAACCTAAACCGGGCTGTAAGACTCACTACCCCACCTTACCTTATTCACTTGGACTATTGTTAACCTGGGGGAGGAGAGAATTGTCTCCCTGATACTGGTAGCTAGAAATAGGCAATTCTTTTCATGCCCTGCTCCAGAGGAAGCTGGTGAGGGGAGAAGCAGTACCTGTACCTACCCAAAAGGGGGGTGCTCTAGCGCTAAAGTCTATGACAGGCTCCCAGTTGCCAGTGAAGCTTCTGGTTCGAACAGCCTGTCTCTTAATCCTTGCATGAAGTACAGTAGAACCTCAGAGTTATGAACACAAGAGTTACGAACTGACCGGTCGACCACACACCTCATTTGGAACTAGAATTACCCAATCAGGTAGCAGTACATACCAAAAAAAGCAAATACAGTACAGTGACTCCTCACTTAACATTGTAATTATGTTCCTGAAAAATGCTACTTTAAGCGAAACAATGTTAAGCGAATCCAATTTCCCCATAAGAATTAATGTAAATGAGGGGGTTAGGGTCCAGGGAAATTTTTTTCACTAGACAAAAGACATTATATACATATACAGTATAAGTTTTTAAACAATTTAATGCTGTACTCACCAGTGATGATTGTGAAGCTTGATTGAGGCAGGGGTGTAGCGGGGTTGGGGCAAGGGGACTTGCCCCACTCTACCCACCTGGTGCTCCTGCCGGGGGGCGGGGGCTTGCTTGCTTCCCAGCTGGAATGCCAGTTGGGCAGAGTGGGGTAAGCCCCTGTGTCCCAAACCCTGGCTGGAATGCTGGGTGGGTGGAGCAGGGCAAGCCAAACAACCTTAGAACATTGCCCAGCCTTAAACAAGTGTGTTCTCTAATAGAACAGCAACCTAATAACGAAACAATGTTAACTGGGACGACTTTAAGTGAGGAGTTACCGTGCGGTACTGTGTTAAATGTGAACCACTGAAAAAAATAAAGGGAAAGTTTAAAAGGAAAGATTTGACAATGTAAGGAAACTGTTCTTGTTTCATTTAAATTAAGATGGTTAAAAGCAGCATTTTTCTTCTGCATAGAAGTTTCAAAGCTGTATTAAGTCAATGTTCAGTTGTAAACTTTAGGAAGAACAACCATAAAGTTTTGCTCAGTTACGGACATTTCAGAGTTACGAACAACCTCCATTCCAGAGGTGTTTGTAAATCTGAGGTTCTGCTGTATCCTGCTGTTCGAATACTAACAGAGGGGAAGAGACTATTGTCTCCAGCACATGCTATTTCCTCTGCTGTGGCTGCCTAAGCACAGCTGTGGGAGTTCAGTAGGTGACATTCATAGGTGGCAGGTATAATAGGCCAGGGGAGGCTAAGCCTCCCCAGTGCAGCTGCTGCCGACTCACCACTGAGCCAAGGTGGCCATGCCTCTTCCCCACCCTGCTTCGCCCCTTCCCCAAGGCCCCCACTACCTGCTGCTGCCGCCTGGTGAATGTTCCTCCTCTCCATCCCCCCCCTCTGTGGAAGTCCTGGAGGGGGCTAGCAGGAGAATCTCACAGTGGGTGGGAGAATCTGGAGGGGTGTGAGGAGGTGGGCAGGGAGGGGGTCTCGTGGTAGGGTCTGGCAGGGAAGTGAGGAAGCGGGCGGGGGGGGATCTGGCGGAGGAGTGAGGAGGTGAGTGGTGGGCTGAAGAAGGAGGGAGGCCTGGTGGAGAAGTGAGGAGGTGAATGAGAAGGTCTGGTGGGGGTGAGGAGGCGGGATGGCAGGGGAGGGTTGCAGGGGGTCTGGAGGAGGCGGGCAGGTAGGGGTGGTTTGGCGAGGGTCTGAGGAGTTGGGTGGAGGGCCGAGGAGGCGGGGCAGGGAGCAATCCTCCCCATCCATGGTGACATTTATGGACAACGATGATACCTTGTGAAAGCTCCCAGGAGAAATAGAATTAACCAAGGAACTTTCATCAGAGGGTGATTTTCTTCACAACAAGCATTGAGCAGAGGGTCTGATATATTTCTATTCACTTAAAAGTATGAGACTCTTGGCCTTTTCAGATCATGAGAGAGTTCTTTGCTGCTAAGGTTAGTTTTCTAAGAGAGGTTGAAGTAGGGTTGCATAGTGCTTTGAAAAAGGAAAATGCTGTAAAAGTGCTAAGTATTTCATGTTTCTGTTGGTGGGTAATGAGAGAAGATGTTTGATGTGACATCTTAGAGCTTTGCAATCTTGATGAACTGAAAATGCTGTTCTGGTTTTGCTACAGGGCATTTTCCAAGATCGTCTGCAGTTTTTCTCATGACAACAAAGCTAGTCCCAGCCTGAACTAAATTTTGCTTTAGAGGATATAGGCAAATTGATCTCTTCTGGTCTATTTGGATTGGTCACAAGAGATGGTTAACTATGACATTGAAATCCCAGTTGGCAGGTGGGGAGTACCCCTTTGGGCTTCTGTAGCGAGGTGAAGACTCACTGGTGTGGTGTCTCCTGCTGGTTGTCTGGGAATTAGCTCTTTTCCAGCATATGGAGTGCCCTCTGCAGGCTGGTGTCTCGCCTGCTGCTGGCCCCGTGTCCCTCCCGGACCCAGGTGCCTCTTTACCTCAGGGTTCAGCCCCCAGCAGTACCCCCTTACTCTGGGTTTCCCCTCCCAAAGGAACCCCCAACCCTCTAAACCCACCTTACCTCAGTAGGTGCTGCCAGTCATCATCTAGCCCCCGCTCACTGGGGCAGACTGCAGTTTGTAATGGCCACTCATCATTGGTAAGGGGGTGGCACCTGATGCCTTTGTCTAGCTGTATCTCTGTAGCCCTAGTACCTTTGATAGGCCTTCAGCAAGGCCTGTAGCCTGGGGTTTTACCAGGCTGGAGCTCCCAAGCTCCCTTACCCTATTCCCCAGCACTGGTCCAGTTCAGGTACCTTCCTCTCAGGCAGCTATAGCCCTTCCCACTCCAGGGCTAGAGTGAGACTCCTTCAGCTCCTGGCCCCCAGCCCTCTGATCAGGGCCAGCTGGGCCCTAAGTGAGCTGGCCACAGCTGTGGCTGCTTCCCCAATCAGCCTAGCTTGGCTGCTTTCAATCCCTGTTCTCCAGGAGTGGGGCAACTGCCTCACTACAGCTTCCTTCATGATATTTGTATTAATGCTAACCTTAAGCATTTGAGAATTATAAATCAGGTCCCAAGAAATCATAAGATTAAAAAAAAATTCTTCCTTCTGGTTTCTGAGCCATTAGGATGCACTCAGCTCATGTCTTCTCCACAAACTTTTATTTTCTTTTTAAAATGAAATCTGAGATTCTCATGTAATTACTTGACTACAGAAGCTGGGGTTTTAAGGAAATCAAATATTGCCAAGCTTACAATAAAATCACAAGCACTGGCAACATGGGATTAGAGTATCAGTGCTGAACTAATTAAAGGGTGTTGCTTTATTTTCCCCAGTCCTAATACGTACGTCAAAAGAGCCCATTCTGCCCTTTCATTTGCAGATATGAAGGGGATTCTGGAATTATGTAGTTTTGCTGTGCAGGGGTAAGTTACGCCACGTCTTAAGAGGTCACCCTTACATTACTATTTGCAAGGGTAGTTGAGGAGGCAGAAAATCATCTACTACGTTATACTGCATTTGGTGGTTCTTCTCACTCCCATGGGTGGTGGGAACCGTAAACTCACATAAGGTCAGAGGCTACTCAGGCCACTAGGATAGCATACTGCTATGGAGTATCTCAGCTTCTACTCCTGCTTCACAGTCTGGATATGGATGAGGGAAGAATCCTTCTTCCGCCCCCCGCCACCCATAGCAATCCTTACCATCAAGCTCAGTTACTTTGGCTGAGCACTGGAGAGAACTTAGTGGTTAGAAAAGGGGACTCGGAGCTAGGAGACGTATATTCTGTTCACACCAGCAAGAGTCCTTGACAAAAGCATGTCTTTTATTTAAAAAAAAAGTTTACTACTTTTGGGTGCCCAGCATTAGACCCCACCAAGACCCAATTTTCAGAAAAGTTGTGTAACTGCTGTTCCAACTCAATACAAACTGTAGGGTTCAGCACCTCTGAAATTCAGGCCTCACTGTCCAGTTGGGCATCCAAAAATAGGGGACACTTGAAAATTTGGTTCTTAACTTCTGTTTCCTCTCTCTCATTATCCCCAGTGTGAGAAGTCAGAATGACAGCCACCACCTTTATAAAATGTTTCAAGACCTTTTATTCAGTGTGAAGACAGTCTGAAGCTCATTTGGAAACCTCCTCTTTGTACACATGAGAATAAACTGGCTGCACTGCTTTGGATGGTAAGTAGATATTCAGTTTTAATGGTTGCTGAATAACATAGCTTATAGACCGTAAACTGTGTGTGTGTGCGAAGTTACATTCACAAACACAATGGAAATTGAACCTAAAGCTTATTGCCACTGCCTTTCAGACAGACCACCTCACCATAGTCAGCTGGGTGCTGTCTACTAAGGGCTTGTCTACACCAATATATCAGTCTAAGGGCATGTCTGCACTGTTATGACTGCGGTGGCTGATGTCCACACTATCCTCCTCCTGTCGGTGGTGTGCATCTTCACCAGGAGTACTTCCACCAACTGAAGAGGGGGCTATGTGGGGGACTGGGTGCCAGGCCTCTCAGCTCTGCACAGCTCCCAGCCAGGGAAGGGGCAGCTGCCTGGGGTTTCTTGCCTCCGGCAGGGAGATCCACATCTGGAGTCCAGTTGGCTGTCATGCTCTGGGGGGGAAGCAGGGATCATGGGTGGCCACCCAAGCCAGAAGCCCAGCTTAGAGCAGAGACCCAGAAGCAGCCCAGCTGGGGATCTGACTTTCTTGTCAATTTCACAGTGCCAGAAGAGCCGTGAAATTGACAAGACAGCCCAAAGCCAATGTCTGGCTTCTAACTACACTGACATAAGCCCTGCACCTCTCATGGAGGTACAGTAGATCACATTGGTGGGAGCAAGGTTGTAGTGCAGACACTGACATAGTTAGGTCAACCTAAGGCAGCTTAGGTCAACCTAACTGTGTAGCATCGACCAAGCCTAACTAAGGGTACGTCTTCACTACCCGCTGGCTCGCGGGTAGTGATCAATCTATTGGGGATCGATTTATTGCGTCTTGTCTAGATGCGATAAATCGATCCCCGAATCGACGCCTGTACTCCACCTCGGCAGGAGGAGTAAGCGGAGTCAATGGGGGAGCCCATGTGAGGACAGCCAGTAACTCAAACTAAGATACTTCAACTTCAGCTACGCGAATCTTGGTTTGAACCCCCCCCCCCCCCAGGGTAGCCCAGGCCTAAAGATGTGAACTTAAACAGGGGCAATCCCTCTTATTTCAATTTACATCAGGATTATTTTGGTTTAGCGGAAATCAATTAGGAACAGGTTTAAACTAAACCAAGTAAGCCACTCAGAAATAGAGAGTGTCCACACAGGGAGTTGTACCACCTAAACTAAACTGTTTAATGAAATAGATGCAAATTTGCATGTAGACAAAGCGTAAGCCTGATAGGCATGGATACTTCTGACCACTAGATGTCACTAAAGCAGAGATTTTTTCAGATAACTTTGTTGGAACCATGCTCCTAAACTGAGTTAAGTGAATAGTGCAAGAGTATTCATAATCATTCTCTTGTGTTCAAGATAGCAGGTTGACGCTACCATATTAGTGTCCTTTTCCATAGATTGGGATTCGCACCAATGTCTGAGTAATGGCTGTTCATGCCGCTACCCACATCCTTATGTGAACTGTCAAATTTTTTGAATCAGTCTAGGCTCCCTGTCCAACCAGATATACCTGCCTTTTTAAAAAACAACAACAACAAAGTTTCTGTCATCCAGTCAGGAAGCAAAATGTGGTATTAATCATATTCTATGATTAGCAGATTCTTAGAGCATGTAGTGCACAACACACAGGCCAAACTACATTCACAGCAAGTGTTCAAATAGGAGTAAGGAAAAACAATAAAAAAACAAAACAAAACACTGTCAGCAATTACACTGCTGTCCTAAATACATTTAATTCTAGAGCTAGAGTCCCACAGGCTAGTTTTGTCCCATTTTATTCTTGCAACTACTTTCAGATTCTGTCTTTACAGTTATAGTAGCTATAGAAATATGGTTTGTTTAGGCCAAGGTGATCTCATAATTTAACCCATAGAATTAGGTCATTACTAGGTCAATTAGGTCATTTTCAGAAGTATTGAACACCTGCATCTTCCATTGACAAATTAGATTTGTGGGTGCTGTGCCCTTCTGAAAGTTAGACCACTGGTCTGTACTGCTTAGCAAATGGCAGATTTACAGAGTGAGATACTTGTGTGGGAGATGAGGGTTTCCTGAAGTGGTGGAAAGAGGGACCAAGTAGGGATCCTTGCCAGGAACAACCCCCAAATCCACCCTGCTTCCAGAAACCCTCACTGATTCTGCCCTGTACCTCCTGAGGCGACCTCTCATTACTAGTAACAGCAGGGATTTATGGAGGCGATGTAAGTGAATTCTGCAGGTTACCTAGGAGAAAACTGTCCTGGAACTAGCATAGGGAATAAAATGTTGTGGGGAGGTTGGGTGATTTTTGTGGAAAGGGCCTTAGCTTAGGGGAGATTAGAAGAAAAGAGGGAGTCTGCATGCTGAGTGGTGAGGAAAAGCTGTGAAATGGTTTACTCTCCACTTCTTTAGTGCACTGCATTGGAGGACATGTTAACTGTCACAGCTATAAGGTTTAAAAAGCGAAGTTGAGTCTCAACTCATCATCCCTTCAAGTTAATGAGTTTAGCTGTAGTACAAGGTCTGTTTTCACAGGGTAAGTACTGAGATAGTCTGAGTAGTGATTGTCTTTGGATGACCATGTTTCATCTTCAAACCACCATCATTACCCAGCTATTCCCATTAAGGGCAGTCTGGAGAAAAAAAGTTACTCACCTTCTTATAACTGTTGTTCTTTGAGATGTGTTGCTCATGTCGATTCCAATTAGGTGTGCGTGCGCTGCATGCAGTCTCATCGGAAAGTTTTTCCCCAGCAGCACCCATCGGGTCGGCTGTGGAGCCCCCTGGAGTGGTGCCACTGTGGCACTCAATATATGACCCTGCTGACCCGACACCTCCTCAGTTTCTTCTTGCCAGCTACTCCAACAGAGGGGAAGGCAGGTGGGTTTGGAATGGACATGAGCAACACATCTCAAAGAGCAACAGTTACGAGAAGGTGAGTAACCGTTTTTTCTTCTTCAAGTGCTTGCTCATGTCAATTCCAGTTAGGTGACTCCCAAGCCTTACCTCAGAAGTGGGGTCGGACTTATGGAATCTCAGACTGGATTGCTGCTCTGCCGAAAACTGCGTCATCTCTAGTGTGCTGGGTAATGGCACAGTGAGCGTCGAAAGTGTGCACCGAGGATGACGTTGCCGCCCTGCAGATCTCTTGAATTGGCACCTGGGCAGGAACACCATCGAGGAGGCCTGCGCCCTTGTGGAATGCGCTGAGAGTGCCAGGGCTGGAACGTTGGCCAGTTCGTAGGAGGTGCGGATGCAGGAGTTGATCCACAATGAGATCCTCTGCAACGAGACCGGAAGTCCTTCCATACGGTCTGCCACCGCCACGAACAGCTGGTTTGACTTTCGGAACAGCTCCGTGCGCTTGATGTAAAATGCAAGCGCCTGTTGAACGTCCAGTGAGTGGAGTCTTTGTTCCCAGCTGCTTGCATGAGGTTTAGGGTAAAAAACAGGCAGGAAAATGTCCTGGTTGTGAAATGGGAAATGGTATGAATGACATCTGTCCGGATGGACCACTTGTAGTTGTGGAAGGATCTGCTGAGGTAGTCCGCCAGCTTGTTCTGTGAACCTGAGAGGTACATCGCCTCCAGGTGAATGGAGTGGGCTATGCAGAGCTCCCACAGCTGGAGGGCTTCCCAACATAGGGGAGAGGAAGGGGCCCCGCCCTGCTTGTTTATATAAAGCATTGCAGTTGTGTTGTCCATCATGACTCCCACGGACTGACCCTACAGGTGAGCCTGGAAGGTTTGGCACGCTAGCCGTACAGCCCTCAACTCCTTGATGTTGATGTAGAGCAAGAGCTCGTCCTGGGACCAGAGACCCTACATCTGAAGGTCCCCCAGGTGCACGCCCCACCCCAGTGCTGACACGTCCGTTACCAGGGACAGGGAGGGCTGGGGCCTGTGGAAAGGGACTCCCTTGCACACGTCTTGCAGGTTGAGCCACCAGCCGAGGGACTGGAGGACCTGCACCGGAAGGCTGACCACTAAGTCCAGACTGTCACGATAAGCACTGGGCGATAAGCTTACGTGAGCCAAGCTTGGAGAGGTCTGAGACACATCCTGGCGTGCTGAACCATATATGTGCAAGACGCCATATGACCGAGAAGCCTCAGGCAGCCCCGTGCTGTGGTGGTGGGGTACCGTCTGAAGCCTTTTATGATCTCCAGCATTGCTCGGAAGAAGGCCTCCGGCAGGATCGCCCTGGCCTGACCCCAGTCCAGCACTGCTCCGATAAACTATCCTTTGAGTTTAAAACTTGCTCTTGTTAAGGAGAAGGCCCAGCCAGTCAAAGGTAGATCTCACAAAGTGGATCTGCTCATCTACCTGATCCCTGGAGCGCCCCCGAAGCAGCCAGTCGTAGAGGTACGGGTATACCTGCACCTGCCTTCGACAGAGGAAGACTGCTACAATCAACATGCACTTGGTGAATACTTGGGAGGGGGCTGTTGACAGGCTGAAGGGAAGGACTGTGAATTGATAATGGTTGTGGTTGACCACAAACCTGAGGAACCGTCCGTGAACAGGGCGTATGGCTATGTGGAAGTATGCATCCTTGAGGTCGAGGGCAGCGTACCAGGAGACCATGCAGAACTTCAAATTTCTCATTAATCCGTTGAGTCCTCACAGGTCTAGAATGGATCTGAGACTCACCCTCCCCCCTTGGCTTTGGGAATTAGGAAATAATGGGAGTAGAATCCCTTGCCCCTTAGCTCCTGAGGAACCTCCTCCACTGCCCCTGCGGCGAGGAGAGTCTGCACTGCTTGTGCAAGGAGATGCTTGTGAGAAGTGAGCCTGAAGAGGGACAGGGAAGGGGGGGAGGAGCAGAATTGGAGAGAATATCCCACTTCTACTGTGCAAAGAACCCAGTGGTCCGTTGTTATTTGGGACCAAGCATGGTAGAAGTGGGATAAATGATTCAGGAAGCAGGGGCGAGGATCCGGTCCAGTGGCTGGTATGTCGTCCCTGGGCACACCTTCAAAAAGCCTGCTTAGAGCCTGAGGAAGTGCACGCCTGGCCCCAGTTAGATGAGGGCTGGGACGTCTTGCGACTGCCGTTCCTACCATGCTTCATAGAGTAGTCCTGTCTAGGGCTTGGCTGGTGGGGGCACTGTGAGGGCTGAGGTTTAAAGTGTTTCCGCTGAGTGGCCGGGGTATGCACCCCTAGTGACTTCAGTGTAGCCCTAGAGTCTTTAAGGCTATGCAGCCTTGAGTCTGTTTGCTCTGCAAACAGGCCCACCCCATCAAATGGCAGGTCCTGGAGGGTCTGTTGCACCTCGGTTGGCAGCCCCGAGGCCTGGAGCCATGAGCTACGCCTCACGGTGATGTCAGAGGACAGGGTGTACACCACCACGTCTGCAGCATCCAGTGAAGCCTGTAACGAGATCCGTACCACTGCCTTGCCCGCCTCAACAATAGCCCAAACTCCTCCCTGGACTCTGCGGGTACCAGAACCCTGAATTTTAGCATGGAGTTCCAGGAGTTGAAGCTGTACCTGCTCGGGATTACCTGGTGGTTGGCAATCCTGAGTTTCAAACCCCTGGTAGAGTAGACCTTGCATCCCAAAAGGTCCAGCCGCGTGGACTCCTTTGATTTGGGGGTAGGACCCTGCTGCCCCTGCCTCTCTCATTTGTTCACCATAGCCACCACCAACGAGCAGGGCTGTGGGTGGGTGTAGAGGCATGCATACCCCTTAGATGGGACGAAGTATTTCTTCTCCACACCCTTTCCTGTGGGAGGGATGGAGGCCGGGGTCTGCCATAGGGTACTTGTGTTGGCCTGGATGGTTTTACAGAGTGGTCATCTTCTTCGGCTATCCCTCGATGTGAGGATGATGTCTTCCAAGGGGGTTCATTGGTGAGTTTTTAAGTGGCTGAGGAGCCCAATTCTTGCCCTGCAGATTTTCCCACAGAAGTGACAGATGTAATCTTTGGTTTCAGAGTAACAGCCGTGTTAGTCTGTATTCGCAAAAAGAAAAGGAGTACTTGTGGCACCTTAGAGACTAACCAATTTATCTGAGCATGAGCTTTCGTGAGCTACAGCTCACTTCAATCGGACCAAGATGTAATCTTGGAGGACACATAGTTTTTGGCTGGAGTGTTGTGCCCTTTCTTTCCTCCATTGTTGCTTCTCTGTCTCATGAGCACATCTGTTCTCCTCAAAGTGAGGTGTGGCTTGGTGTATGATGTGGTGCCACTGCGTTCTGTTCTGTGCTAAGTCCTCCCACTTTGTTGGGTTGATGCCTCCCTTTTTAAGATGTACTTTCAGTATGTCTTTAAAACGCTTCCGCTGCCTTCTGTGAGCCATTCTTCCCTGACTTAACTGGGAGAAGAGTACTTGCTTCTGGAGGCGAGTGTCAGGCATACGTACATAGTGGTCAGCCCAGCGGAGTTTGTATTTCATGACCTGCGCTTCTATACTGCTGATGTTGGCTGCAGAGAGAATACGGACGTTAGTGCGTCAGTCTTCCCAGCTGATCCTGAGAATCCTCCTGAGGTAGCGCTGCTGGAACCACTCCAGTCCCTTGAGATGTCTCACACCCATAGAGAAGGGGTGGGGATGACAACTGACTTGTAAACCGAGATCTTAGTATCTGTTTGTAGATTCCTATCATTGAGTACTTGTTTGAGTAGTCTTCCAAAAGATGTGCTGGCACAGCAGATCCTGTGTTCAATTTCTGTGTCAATGTTGGCTGTTAGGGAGAGGTGGCTGCCAAGGTACGGAAATGGTCCACATTTTCCAGGGGTTCTCCACTGATGGTGATTTGTGGAATACAAAGAGTAGTTTGTGCAAGTGAGGGCTGGTAGAGTACCTTGGTTTTCCCAGTGTTGAGGGAGACACCCAGGCTGTGATAGGCATCTGCAAAAAGATTTAGGGTGCTTTGCAGATCGGCCTCTGTGTGTGCAAGAATGACAGTTATCTGCATACTGAAGGTCAGTGATGCCAATTCTTGTGATCTTAGATTTTGTTTGGAGATGTCAAAGATTGAGGAGTTGGCCATCCATACAATACTCAATCCCGATTCCATCAGGAAGGCGGTTGTGAATGAGAATCAGGATCACAACAAGTCTCTGGATTAAGTTTAGAAGTGTGAGCAACAAAGGTGATGTCGTGGTGGGAGTCTACTATAGACAACCAGACCAGGGGGATGAGGTGGACGAGGCTTTCTTCCAGCAACTCGCAGAAGTTACTAGATCGCACGCCCTGGTTCTCATGGGAGACTTCAATCACCCGGATATCTGCTGGGAGAGCAATACAGCAGTGCACAGACAATCCAGGAATTTTTTGGAAAATGTAGGGGACAATTTCCTGGTGCAAGTGCTGGAGGAACCAACTAGGGGCAGAGCTCTTCTTGACCTGCTGCTCACAAACCGGGAAGAATTAGTAGGGGAAGCTAAAGTGGATGGGAACCTGGGAGGCAGTGACCATGAGATGGTAGAGTTCAGGATCCTGACACAAGGAAGAAAGGAAAGCAGCAGAATACGGACCCTGGACTTCAGAAAAGCAGACTTTGACTTCCTCAGGGAACTGTTGGGCAAGATCCCCTGGGAGAATAACATGAGGGGGAAAGGAGTCCAGGAGAGCTGGCTGTATTTTAAAGAATCCTTATTGAGGTTACAGGGACAAACCATCCCGATGTGTAGAAAGAATAGTAAATATGGCAGGCGACCAGCTTGGCTTACCAGTGAAATCCTTGCTGCTCTTAAACACAAAAAAGAAGCTTACAAGAAGTGGAAGATTGGACAAATGACCAGGGATGAGTATAAAAATATTGCTCGGGCATGCAGGAGTGTAATCAGGAAAGCCAAATCACACCTGGAGTTGCAGCTAGCAAGAGATGTTAAGAGTAACAAGAAGGGTTGCTCCAGGTATGTTAGCAACAAGAAGAAAGTCAAGGAAAGTGTGGGCCCCTTACTGAATGAGGGAGGCAACCTAGTGACAGAGGATGTGGAAAAAGCTAATGTACTCAATGCTTTTTTTGCCTCTGTCTTCACGAACAAGGTCAGCTCCCAGACTACTGCACTGGGCAGCACAGCATGGGGAGGAGGTGACCAGCCCTCTGTGGAGAAAGAAGTGGTTCAGGACTATTTAGAAAAGCTGGACGTGCACTAGTCCATGGGCTGGATGCATTGCATCCGAGAGTGCTAAAGAAGTTGGCGAATGTGATTGCAGAGCCATTGGCCATTATCTTTGAAAACTCATGGCGATCGGGGGAAGTCCCGGATGACTGGAAAAAGGCTAATGTAGTCCCCATCTTTAAAAAAGGGAAGGAGGAGGATCCTGGGAACTACAGGCCAGTCAGCCTCACGTCAGTCCCTGGAAAAATCATGGAGCAGTTCCTCAAGGAATCAATTCTGAAGCACTAGAGGAGAGGAAAGTCATCAGGAACAGTCAGCATGGATTCACCAAGGGCAAGTCATGCCTGACTAATCTAATTGCCTTCTATGACGAGATAACTGCTTCTGTGGATGAAGGGAAAGCACTGGACGTGTTGTTCCTTGATTTTAGCAAAGCTTTTGACACTGTCTCCCACAGTATTCTTGCCAGCAAGTTAAAGAAGTATGGGCTGGATGAATGGACTGTAAGGTGGATAGAAAGCTGGCTAGATTGTCGGGCTCAATGGGTAGTGATCAATGGCTCCATGTCTAATTGGCAGCCGGTATCAAGTGGAGTGCCCCAGGGGTTGGTCCTGGGGCCGGTTTTGTTCAATATCTTCATAAATGATCAGGAGGATGGTGTGGATTGCACCCTCAGCAAGTTTGCAGATGACACTAAACTGGGAGGAGAGGTAGATATGCTGGAGGGCAGGGATAGACTAGAGAGGGACCTAGACAAATTGGAGGATTGGGCCAAAAGAAATCTGATGAGGTTCAACAAGGACAAGTGCAGAGTCCTGCACTTAGGATGGAAGAATCCAATGCACCACTACAGACTAGGGACTGAATGGCTCGGCAGTAGTTCTGCAGAAAAGGACCTAGGGGTTACAGTGGACGAGAAGCTGGATATGAGTCAACAGTGTGCCCTTGTTGCCAAGAAGGCCAATGGCATTTTGGGATGTATAAGTAGGGGCATTGCCAGCAGATCGAGGGACGTGATCATTCCCCTCTATTTGACACTGGTGAGGCCTCATCTGGAGTACTGTGTCCAGTTTTGGGCCCCACACTACAAGAAGGATGTGAAAAAATTGGAAAATGTCCAGCGGAGGGCAACAAAAATGATTAGGGGATTGGAACAGCTTGGACACTGTGGGAGCCCCTGGATGGGGCACCCTGGGCCTGATGGTATGCCCAAGGGGTCCAGAATGGCCACTGTGCAGGCCATGGCCCTGCACCCACATCTGGCCGCCTCTGGCCTGACCTGTGCCGACTCCGTTTGAAGTGCCGGGACTCCTCTTTAGAGTCCGAAGACGAAGACTGGGACCATGAAGGCGAAGGCGGTGCAGAGCGGAGCTGGGCTGGAGAGCAGTGCTGCGATCTGGAGCGGTGCCATGAAATGGACTGGCGTTGAGACATCAAGTGGTGCTGTGATGAGCAGTGCCGGGAGCGGGACCTCTGCCATGTTGGGAACCAGTTCCTCAGTGGGGAGCAGTGCTGAGACTGGGAATGGCGCCACGAGTCCCGACTTGCACCGCGAGCTAGAGTGGCAGCGGGACTCACCGTGGCGCGGTCTTCTTCCCAGAGCCGGGGACCGGTGCTGTGGAGATGTGATTGGACGCATCAACTATGTGGGCTTGCCTCAAGACGGTGCTGCGCACTGCGGTGCTGGAGGCTTTTCTCAAGTGGTCAGGAACCATGGTGCCGTCATGGCGATTAAGTCCCTCGTGGCCTCGAAGGTGTCCAGCGTGGATGGCAGGTCCACATCCCCCACCACCTGGCTCGGAGAGTCTTAAGAGCACCGGACTCAATGGCCCCCCCTTGCGGGGCCAATGTAGATGGTGCCAGCTCCTAAACCTTTGGCGCTGAGTGCTCCTCTGTAGGACGCACCCCAGTGGTGACTTCCAGGGCGACAGACTTCAGTGTAGGGGGTTGGTCCCTGTCCTGTTTCCTTCTGGTGCCGCTGCTGTAGCACCAGGGAGTGAGACTGGTGCCGTGCAGTCTCCACCGGCTTCGGTGCCTGGGAGCAATGGTGCTGAGGATCTCTGTGCCCATAGTCCTTCCTCGGCATCGCTTTTCTTACGGAGGACAGAGCGCTCCGCACAGAAGAACTTGGCACCAGATCCTGCTATGCCAAGGTGGGCTGAGGTCTCAGAGCCACCTCCATGAGGAGCTGTTTTAAACGAAAGTCCTACTCCTTTTTAGTTCTGGGACGGAACCCATTGCAAATCTGGCACCGGTCTGTCTGGTGTATTTCCCCTAGACACTTGAAGCAAGAGTCATGGAGGTCACCCGTTGGCAGGGGCTTGTGGCAAGACTTGCAGGGTTTAAATCCTTGGGATCGAGGCATGCTCGAGTCCCAAGGGGGAACAGGAAAGTTGGGGTGGGGAAGGTGGGGAACCCCCCCCGACTGCTATACACCAAGACTTAAGTAACTATAAGCTATAAATTATTAAAACTATGAAACTATGAAAACTATATACACTGAGCTATAGAAGAACTAGCGGAGCACTTGCGAAAGCAAGCTACCGCAGTTCCAACAACTGTCACAGGTGGTAAGAAGGAACTGAGGAGGCGCCGGGTTGGCAGGGTCATATATTGAGCGCCATGGAACTCCAGGGGGCTCCACAGCCAACCCGATGGGTGCTGCTAGAGGAAAAACTTTCCGACTGTGAACTATGTGCGCGCATGCCTAACTGGAATCAACATAAGCAAGCACTCGAAGAAGGTTCTTTACCACGTGAACATTATTCTCCATCATATGAATTACTAAGGGGAGAATAGGATTCAGTCTCCTGCAACCCAATCAGCAGTCTCCCTGCTTATCACCCCTCCTTCTGGCATGGAGGGACTGAATTCCATGCTGATTTTTCACCAGTAGGAGCCTGATGTGATTAGACCTGCCACTGGTTCTTGACCAGTAACAATTATTAGGAATCAGCCATGGTGAAGTGAAAGCAGCTGTTAATACACACACACACACAAATATATAAATCAGAATTTAAGAAATGTAGAAAATTGATAAGGGAAGCAAAAGCAGAAATCTGTAGCCAGTGAGTTAAGATCAATAAGGAGGATGAGTATTTTAGGAACAAAAAGAATCTTAACGGTATTGGACCATTACTAGATGGGAATGGAGGAATTGTTAACGCAGAAAAGGCAGAGGTGTTAAATATATGTTCCATATTTGGGAAAATCCAGATTATGTAATCATATCACATGATGAAACACTTTCTATTCCATAACTCATATGAGGATGTTAAACAGCAGGTGCTAAAGTTAGACATTTTTAAAATCAGCAAGGTCCACTCAACTTGCATCTGAGAGTTTTTAAAGAGCTGGACCATAATATTGATTTTGAAAAAAGTCTTTGAACATGGGGGAAGTTCCAGAGACTGGAAGAAAGTAAAAAAATGAATGGCTGATATATAGGAACAAAGGACTAGACTGAACCTCCTGGGTCATGGAGTCCAGTCCCATGCTACCACAAGCAACCATGTCAAAGAACCCCATTCATAAAGTTCTATCTTAAAAATTTGGAGATGATACAGAAATTGAGGAATGGGGTAAACCTAATTAGTTTTATCAGTAATGATTTTGTTTTCTTCTAGGCCATTCATAAAAATGTTAAATAGCTTGGGGCCAATAATCCATCTAAAAACTAAAAAAATAAAAGGGTAATATAATTAATACCAGACAACATGGGTTTATAGAAAGTAGATCCTGTCAAACTAACTATCTTTTTGATGAGATTACAAGTTTGGGTGAAAAGGTAACAGTGTTAATGTAGTATATTTAGACTGTTGTAAAGTCATTTGACTCAGTACTACAGAACATTTTGACTGAGAAACTAGAACTATACAGAATCAACACGGCACACATTAAACGGATGCAATTGACTAATAGATCTCAAAATGTAATTGTAAATAGGGAGTCATGAAGCAGGTGTTTTTCTAATAGGATCCTGCAGGAATCAGGTTTTGGCTCTATGCTATTTAATATCTTTATCAATGACCTGGAAGACAACAATCATTACTGATAAAATTTACAGATGACACAAAGATTGAGAAAGTGATAATGAAGAGGACTGGTTATTCATACAGACTGATTTGGATCACTTGGTAAGATGGGGGAGCAAACAACATACATTTTAGTATGGTCAAATATAAACATATACATCTGGGAACAAAGAACGTAGGACAAACTTATAGCCCGGAAAGTCTACCCTGGGAAGCAGTGACTCTGAAAAGGACTTGGGGTAATCAGCTAAACATGAGGTCCTAGTGCAACCTTGTGGCCAAAAGGCCTAATGTGATCCTTGGAATTTCAGAGAAACATTGAGTAGGAGTAGGGAGTTTCTATTACCTGTTTTTGGCAAAAGTGTGACTGCTTCTGGAATACTATGTCTCGTTCTGGTGTGCACCGTTCAAGAAGGATGTTGATAAATTGGAGACAGTTCAGAGAAGAGCCATGAGTATGAGTAAAGGATTAGAACACATACCTTATAGTGTTAGGCTCAAGGAGCTTGAGTCTATTTATCTTATAAAAATGTTTAAGGGGTGACTTGATCTCAATCTATGAGTACCTACAGGGGAAAGAAAAATTTGATAATAAAGGGCTCTTCCATTTAGCAAAGATATAACAAGATCCAGTGGATGGAAATTGAATCCAGACAAGTTCAGATTAGAAATAAGGTGGAAATGTTTTAACTGTGAGAGTTAAATCAACCTTTGGAAAAGTTTATCAAGGGTGATGGCGGATTCTCCATCTCTGGAAATCGATAAAATCAAGGTTGGATGCTTTTCTAACAAAGATCTGCTCTAGTTCAAACAGGAATTAATTCAGAGAAGTCCTATGGTTTGTGTTATACAGGTGATCAGACTTGATAATTGCAATGGTCCCTTATGGCGTTATAATTATTAATAAAGATCACATAGGTACTATAGGCTAAGGAAGGGGAAATGGTCAGAACTCATTCCTCACAAAATCTCACTGTGGATCCATCTCTAAGTGGTGGGAATTCCTTCCTGCTCAGTGATACAGACCTTAACTGAAATCTAGTAACTTGGAATCGTGTGTATAACCTGTACGGAGATTATCACTTCATGACATTAGGTCACAGGCTAAATCTGAATCTTTTGCAATTTAGCAGAAGTGACATTTCCTATGACATATGGTCCAACCGTTTCTAATGGTCTAGACCAGTGGTTATTAAACTGGGGTCCTTCAGAGGGTCCATGAGTCAACGGGGCCATTGGCCCCACTGAACAACTCCTCCACCCTCCCTCCCAGTCCGTGGAACAGCTTATCAGCAGAGTGCAGGAGGCACTGGGAGGGAGGAGGAGGAGCGGGAACGGGGCACGCTCTGGGGAGGGGACGGAAAGGGGTGGAGCAGGGGTAGGATCTCGAGAGAAGGGGTGTAGTAGGGGCGGGGCTTGAGCACCCCCAGGGAAAATTAGAAGCCAGCTTGGGGATCTGTGAAAAATTTTAAATCAAAACGGGGGTCCTCGGGTTGCTAAAGTTTGAGAACTGCTGGTCTAGAGGAAGCTTGAGTCTAACCAGCTACACATATAAAATGGCCAAATGACAGTATACATAGGTGTGTGTAGAGTTTGATTTTAGCAATCACTAACAACGAACAAGAGCATTTCTCCTCTACCAAGGTCACCATAAAAAGGAAAAGTCTTTTCCCTCCTGTCCACTTTTTGAGTAGGAGTCCTTAAAAAAACCTCTCTCTCTTGATTGCACCAGCCATCCAAGTATGCTATTCTCATACTAAAAGAGTGTCCCTTATTTTGATCAATAGGGCAGGAACGTGACACAAAGTAGTTGTCTTCATTGCTACCACCTAGTTAATCTCAGACAGGGCAGAGCAACTACGGACCTTCCTCTATTTGACAAAGGAAGTCATTCTTAACTCAGATTGTGTGCTCATAATGGCTGTGTAGGATCAGGTAATCAGATACCATAATATTAAGAGAACAAAGGGGAATGCATACATTTGCAGGAAAAAAAGCAAGACTTGGCCAATAGATTGCTAGAAACCTCAAGTTTTATTTTACTTTCATAACCATAGCATTTAGTCAGATGTGCTTTGAAGTCATTATTGTGAAACATCTTTCCAAACAGATTTTGCCCCTTTAAACGGTCCCAGAGTTAGTTTGCTAATATGTTTCTTCATCCACAGAACATCCATCCACTCAAAATAACACAAAAATAAAAATGCCAAAGACAGGGAGAAAAGTACATATAGAGCAATTACACAAAAGATGACAGTCTGTGGGAGAACTCTTAAATGTTTCTGTGCTTGTTGCTTATAATCAACTTATGAAAAAAATATGAATCTGACAGGATGGATTGTAGGTTTCTTAGAATTTCACATTTCTCATTTTCAAATTATCCAAAAGAAGGGGACAAAAGGTGTGAAAGGGGAATTGGGTTTAAATGTGACAATGTTTCCCCAGAGGCTTCCTTAGCCATCCCTCTTCTCATTGCCTTTATATTTCACTCTGCTGCTTTTCTGGAACAAAGTGAGTTACTGCCACTTATAGCCCATTACAGCAGCTATGGAGACTCCATCAGATCTCAATGAACTGCACACTAGATGTGGGATAGGATACAACTGCATTGTTAAATGCAAAGCCAGTTATGCTTGGTGCAGCTGATAGGTGGTGACACTGCCTTTTAAACAGGTTACTGTTTACTCATCCAAGTTTACCCTCCAAAATTTCAGTATGGTAGCCCTTCTATTTGACTGCTATTTTATTTAATACTTTTATTACAGAACCATTCAGAGGCCCTAATCAGGATTTGGGTCCCATTGTACATACATACAGTCCCTATTTTGATCATTGCTTTCCTATATTCCTATTTCCTCCTGAATGTCCCAGCTCAGGAGAGGAGAGAATACCTGCAAGGACACCACTGGAAACTCAGAAGAGCAATGATGTCCAGCTATCCAGGAATAACTTAGAAATACTGTCCTTATAGACTATTTATAATGGCAGCACAACGAGTAAGCTATTTATCAAACTGGTTCATTAAAAAAAGTGGGCTAAATGTTTAGTTCCATTAGTCCTGGGATGTAAACATACCATCTGCAAAGGGCAGAGATTCGAAGTGGGAAAGTAAAAAGGAGGATGCATGTCAAACAAAGTTGAACATATTACCACTGTGTTACCGTAACACATTTCCAAGCCCCCTTTCTAAATGTTGGGTATTAAAAAGTACATGTTCTGGAAGGGCAGCTTTCTGACCCATCATTTTCCAGAAGGGCTCCCCAAAAATGGCTCAACACCCTTCCTACCCTCTGATAGTTGGGAGCTGTGCCCCCATTGTACAGTGAATCTATGGTATTTTCTTTCCCCAGTAGTTTTGCTTTACAGGGGCTTGCCAGCTAAGATCCATGATAGAGAACAATTGGGAAAAAGCTGTGAACAAGTCAGAGATTGATCTCCATCCATCCTGTCAGTTTCATTACAGTGAGAATATACACTAAATAAATGAAAACATCCACAGCATGAAAATGATTTGTAATTTATTTGAAGGCAATTGATACAAATGTCATTTGTGCAAGGCCAAGGGAACCTGCTTTTCACATACTCTCAAGAAAGGATTTGCTTTCATAGCTGCATTTAAAAATAAAAGCCATGCAGCACTGTTAGACTTCCCCATACCTTTTCAGATGTTTATCAGTTGATCTCTTGGAAAGCTGTTCCTATTCCTGCTCCACCATGATACACCAGACAAAAAGCCACTGAAGACTGGATGTGCAGCCAGGGGGCACCCTTTCAAGATACAGATGTTTGAATATCAAACAATTAAAGTTAAAACAGCCAATTTGGTTTCCTCTCTATTGTTTGATTTTCTTTCTTTCTTTCTTTTTTTTTTTTTAAACCCACCATCTCTCTCTGCATTATCCTGGGCTGCTGCAACTGTTGCAGCACCTAACCTTCTTGCCAGCAAGGCAATTGATCCCTTTTCTCCAGAGTAAACCAGAAGTTTTTTTTTCTGGACAGCACGGTCCTCTCAGAGATCCAGCACCTTATTTCTGCAGTGTGCCCAACCCTTCCCAATCTGGGGATGTGGGAGCACAAAATCTGCTGCTGAATCTAGGTCTCACGCATGGCAGCACCATTCACTGCCAGTGCTCCTCTGAACCAGCTCATCAGCCAAGCTTTTGATTCTGAAATAAAGTATGTGCCTAACATAACACATTACATAAATCAGGTGTTCATCTGTTGTTGAACAGCCTTCCTGGGAAGCATTGCTGGTCTGCGAACACCTCCAAGCTTCTGTTGCCCTCTGTTTGCAGGTCCATATCTGAAACACGTGGCTCCCTGGAGTTAGATATGCCAGAGTCTATACTGTTAGTCCTGATACCCTGCTTGTTGCTAGAGTCCCGCTGTTGAAAGTCTCCTGACTGCTTGCATCCATCTTCACTTGGCTGTTCCAGAAGAGCTTGGTATGCTGGGTCTGAAAGGGGAAATGTACGCGGTTCCCAAGGTTGTACACTCTGTGGGGGACGGGGACGGGGGGAAGGATTGGTACAGAAAACCCAGAGTTAGCCAGTAGTAGGACATGACAAAATTCATTCCACCCTAAATCCCCAAAGAGACCTCACGCTTCAATTTAAACCTCAAGCTCTTCTCTCTGGAACAGGGTGCTGAAGTAATGGAGACAGTTTTGATGAGCAATAGAAGTTATGCAGCATAGAACTGTGATACGTGAACTTGCATTTATATTCTTAGTCCCAGCTAATCATTCTTCTGTTGGGATCAAGACTACTACCCTCCTGGCTCCTTACCTCCCTGATCTTTGAGGAAGTTCTTCCACAACCCCAGTGACTTCAAAAGACATTTAAAAAGTGAAGTTAGTGCCTGTACTCAGAACAGGTCTGGCACAGAAAGCAGCTATGAGATTCTTCAATCTCAAATGCCTGATCTGGAAGGATCATCTCTACGGGTGAGAGGGGAGTTCAGTCCCTATGATACACTCAGTCAGAGACACCAACTCCATGGGTGCTCCAGCCCTGGAGAACCCCAGGGAAAAAAAAAATAGTGGGTGCTCAGCTCCTACCGGCTACAGCTGTTTCCCACCACTGCCAAACAGCTGATGAGGGCAGCGCAGCCACCAAACAGCTGTTTGGAGGCATGGGAAGGGATTTGGGGGAGGGTAGAGAGCAGGAGGGTGGGTGAGGGCCTCAGGGAAGGGGTGGAGTGAGGGTGAGCCCTGGGGGAGTGGGCAGAGCAAGGATAGGGCTTTGGAGCAAGTGGAGAAAGGGCAAGAAGAGACAGAGCAAATGCAGGGACTTGGGGGAAGGGGTGGAGTGGGGAAAAGTGGGGGCTAAGCACCCCCAGGGAAAAGGAAAAGTCAGCACCTGTGCACTCAGTCCTTGATCTTTCTACAGAAACTGCTAACAAGGGTGGAGAATTGATGAAGTGGCTTGTGGGGAGGATATTTGCCCAATGAGAATGGGCTGCAGGGCCAATCATTTCACAAAAGCCACTTAATTTTGTCAAACAGGACAAGTCACTTAGCTTTCAGTCACTATGATACAGAATGGATTTAAACTGGTGGCTTAGAGGTGGGATAGCTCTTTATTCCATTCCCAATCCCTTGACCAACATAACTCTGGAGACACTTAAACTGAGCCAACTCAGTGACAGTGGATCATAAACTCTGATCTTGTGTGTTAAAAAACATCTTAATTTAGCACTAAGTTTAGGTTTATTTTAGGTAGCAGAACATACAGACTGCTGTGTTACAAAGGGACATATGTACTGGAGTATGCTTCAACACTCACATTTATATGAGTATATATATATATAATGTTAGTGTGATGTCACAAATTTAGTGGGACTTCACTGTAGGATCAGGAAGTGATGCTCTGTTTCAAATACAAAGCTTTACAATCTCCAAAGAAATTCTGTGAAGTTCACACAAAACCAAATTCTAGTACCAGCAGTGTAAAGAAGTGGGCCAGATCTGTGGCTAACCATGCTCATCCCTGTGACTCCCAAAATCATGTCACTCTGATTGCTACCACTTTGGAGTAGTTTCTTCATAGAGGTCCTCCTGTTTGTTTTTTGGTCTACGTTCAAATATGTCTTTTAAACTGAAAATAACTTTAAAGTTTTCCAATATTGTTGTAGCCATGTTGGTCTCACCATATGAGAGAGAGAAGGTAGATGAGGTAATATCTTTTACTGGACAACTGTCTGTTGCTTGAAAGAGACAAGCTTTCAAACTCCAGAGGCCTGAAGAAGAGCTCACTGGAGCTCAAAAGTTTCTCTTTCAAGTTGGTCCAATAAAAGATATTACACCTCACCCACTTGTCTCTCTCAAGAACTTTTAAAGCAGTTGTGAAGAATTCTCATTCTCAGTGAGTTCAAGATGCCACAAAAGTTTCGTGCTCTCAGCCCTGAATATACGTAAGCACAGTGGAAAGGCAGGGAAGAGGGCTTTACAGGAATGTGTTATCTGGAAACTTGTGTGTTTTGAGCTGCTCCTCTCACTTAGTGTTTCAGTATTTTGCCAGTTTAAACAATAAAGATGCCTCTGGAGTAATAAATGTCCCTCACCTGTATTACTGCATTTAATATTTCTGGGGAGAATCTGGTGTCCTCAGTGCAGGACAGCGGCACTCTAGTCCTATTCTTTATAGAGAGGGGTTGCAGAATGTTATAAGGCTCAGGGCTGTGAGATCGCATAGAAGGGTGCATATAGAGAAGGTCATTAAGGCAATTAAATCCAGGATCTGGAGATGCTGGCTGAGGTGTCCATCGACCATCTGTTTTGTTGGAGGACCTAAACAAAAACAACAAAGTTATTTAAGGACCAATGTTGACACAACAACAAATGGATATAAACTGGCCATCAATAAGTTTTGGCTTGAAATCAGACAAAAGTTTCTAACCAGCAGAGGAACGAAGTTCTGAAATAGCCTACCTAAAGGAGTAGTGGGGGCAAAAAACCTAACTTTTGTTTTAAGAGTAAGTTTGCTTATTTTATGGAGGGGATGGAATGATTGGCTAAATGGCATATGGCCCATCAATGACTGCTATTAGCAAATATCTCCAATGGCTAGAGATGGGTCAGTAGAGTGGGAGGGCTCTGAGTTACTAAAGAGAATTCTTTCCTAGATGAGTCTTGCCCACATGCTCTGGGTCTAACTGATCACCATATCTGGGGTCATAGAATCATAGAATATCAGGGTTGGAAGGGACCTCAGGAGGTCATCTAGTCCAACCTGCTGCTCAAAGCAGGACCAATCCCCAACTAAATCATCCCAGCCAGGGCTTTGTCAAGCCTGACCTTAAAAAGTTCCAAGGAAGGAGATTCCACCACCTCCCTAGGTAACGCATTCCAGTGTTTCACCACCCTCTTAGTGAAAAAGTTTTTCCTAATATCCAACCTAAACCTTCTCCACTGCAACTTGAGACCATTACTCCTCGTTCTGTCATCTGCTACCACTGAAAACAGTCTAGATCCATCCTCTTTGGAATCCCCTTTCAGGTAGTTGAAAGCAGCTATCAAATCCTCCCTCATTCTTCTTCCGCAGACTAAAAAAATCCCAGTTCCCTCAGCCTCTCCTCATAAGTCATGTGTTCCAATCCCCTAATCATTTTTGTTGCCCTCCGCTGGACGTTTTCCAATTTTTTCACATCCTTCTTGTAGTGTGGGGCCCAAAACTGGACACAGTACTCCAGATGAGGACTCACCAATGTCAAATAAAGGGGAACGATCATGTCCCTCGATCTGCTGGCAATGCCCCTACTTATACACCCCAAAATGCCATTGGCCTTCTTCAGTGTCAAGGGCACACTGTTGACTCATATCCAGCTTCTCGTCCACTGTAACCCCTAGGTCCTTTTCCGCAGAACTGCTGCCGAGCCATTCGGTCCCTAGTCTGTAGTGGTGCATGGGATTCTTCCAGCCTAAGTGCAGGACTCTGCACTTGTCCTTGTTGAACCTCATCAGATTTCTTCTGGCTCAATCCTCTAATTTGTCTAGGTCCCTCTGTATCCTATCCCTACCCTCCAGCGTATCTACCTCTCCTCCCAGTTTAGTGTCCTCTGCAAACTTGCTGAGGGTGCAATCCATGCCGTCCTTCAGATCATTAATGAAGATACTGAACAAAACCGGCCCGAGGACCGACCCTTGGGGCACTCCACTTGATACCGGCTGCCAACTAGACATGGAGCCATTGATCACTATACGTTGAGCCCGACAATCTAGCCAGCTTTCTGTGACAAAGTTCTGTCCTTGCCTCCGTGGGTCCCACGTTTCCTGGCGGATTTCGCTAGCCTCAGGGGCTCACTGTGACCCTCCACGTAACCCTTCTTTCTCTAGAGACAAGCGTCACAGTCTACTGAGCCATTTTCATCATAAGCCAGCAAGGGAGGTGAGGACAAGTTATCCTTCCTTGCACAGTCTCTGATGTCTCCCAGTCTCAGTGATTAATCAGGGGGCAAAGCTGATGGTGGGGGGGAGCCCAGGCCCACCCTCTACCCTCAGCCCAGGGGCCCTAATAGTATCAGCTATGGTAGCTGACCTTTTAGAAACATGACATGTACAATTCCCTGGGCTACTTCCCCCCACAGCAGCCCTCACTTCCTCACGCTCCACTTCACCCTTACCTCAGGGCCCTCCTTCCTTGTGCCTGATATGGTGTGTACTACTCAGCCTCTCCAACAGCGCAACTTCCTCCCACAGCTCCTGACATGCCCACCCACCTGACTGACTGGGAGGCTTTTAACTAGTTTCAGCCAGCCCCTGATTGGCTTCAGGTGTCCCAATCAACCTAGCATTCTCCCTGCCCTCTGGAAAGTTCTTAATTGGCCCCAGGTGTCTTAATTGACCTGGAGCAGCTTCCATTTCACTTAACCTGGTACCAGGGATTTGTTTAGCCTGGAGCTAATATATCTATCTCCCACTACTTTTCTATAGCCATCTGGCCTTGCCCCATCACACCACCTTATAGTCCATTCATCCAGCCCATATTTCTTTAACTTGCTGGCAAGAATACTGTGAGAGACCGTGTCAAAAGCTTTGCTAAAATCAAGGAATAACACGTCCACTGCTTTCCCCTCATCCACAGAACCAGTTATCTCATCACAGAAGGAAATTAGATTAGTCAGGCATGACTTGCCTTTGGTGAATCCATGCTGACTGTTCCTGATCATTTCCCTCTCCTCTAAGTACTTCAGAACTGATTCCTTCAGGACCTGCTCCATGATTTTTCCAGGGACTGAAATGAGGCTGACTGGCCTGTAGTTCCCCGGATCCTCCTCCTTCCCTTTTTTTAAGGGTCAGGAAGGAATTTTCCCCCCAGGTCAGATTGAGGTTTTTTCACCTTCCTCTGCAGCATAGAATCATAGAAGATTAGGGTTGGAAGAGAGCTCAGGAGGTCATCTAGTCAATCCCCTGCTCAAAGCAGGACCAACACCAACTAAATCATCCCATCCAGGGCTTTGTCAAGCTGGGCCTTAAAAACCTCTATGGATGGAGATTCCACCACCTTTCTAGGTAACCCATTCCAGTGCTTCACCACCCTGGCATTAGAAAAGGTTCAGAAAAGGGCAACTAAAATTATTACGGGTTTGGAATAGGTCCCATATGAGGAGAGCGTAAAGAGGCTAGGACTTTTCAGCTTGGAAAAGAGGAGACATGATAGAGGTATATAAAATAATGAGTGGTTTGGAGAAAGTAAGTAAGGAAAAGTTATTTATTTGTTCCCAAAATATAAGAACTAGGGGCCACCAAATGAAATTAATGGGTAGCAGGTTTAAAACAAATAAAAGGAAGTAGTTCTTCATTCAGCACACAGTCAACCTGTGGAACTCCTTGCCTGAGAGGTTGTGAAGGCTAGAACTATATCAGGGTTTAAAAGAGAACTGGATAAATTCATGGATAAGTCCATTAATGGCTATTAGTCAGGATGGGTAAGGAATGGTGTCCCTAGCCTCTGTTTATCAGAGGGTGGAGATGAATGGCAGGAGAGAGATCACCCGATCATTACCTGTTAGGTTGACTCCCTCTGGGGCACCTGGCATTGGCCACTGTCGGTAGGCAGGATACTGGGCTGGATGGACCTTTGGTCTGACCCAGTATGGCCATTCTTATGTTCTTACCCTCCTTGTGAAATAAATAGTGTTTCCTAATATCTAACCTAGACCTTCCCCACTGCAACTTGAGACCATGGCTCCTTGTTCTATCATCTGCCATCACTGAGAACAGCCTAGCGCCATCCTCTTTGGAACCCCTCTTCAGGTAGTTGAAGGCTGCTATCAAATCCCCCCTCACTCCTCTTTTCTGCAGACTAAACAAGCCCAATTCCCTCAGCCTCTCCGCATAAGTCAAGTGCCCCAGACCCCTGAACATTTTCCTTGCCCTCTGCTGGACTCTTTCCAATTTGTCCACATCCTTTCTGCAGTGGGGGAGGGGGGGTGGAACTGGATGCAATACTCCAGATGTGGCTTCACCAGTGCCAAATAGAGGGGAATAATCACTTCCCGCAATCTGCTGGCAATGTTCTACTAAGGCAGTCCAATATGCTGTTAGCCTTCTTGGTAACAAGGGCACACTGTTACCTCATATCCAGCTTCTTGTCCACTGTAATCCCCAGGTCCTTTTCTGCAGAATTGCCGCTTAGCCAGTTGGGCCCCAACCTGTAGCAGTGCATGGGATTCTTCTGTCCTAAGTGCAGGACTCTGCACTTGTCCTTGTTCTGAACCTCATCAGTTATCTTTTGGCCCAATCCTCCAATTTGTCTAGGTCACTCTGGACCCTATCCCTACCCTTCAGCATATCTACCTCTCCCCTCAGTTTAGCGTCATCCGCGAACTTGCTGAGGGTGCAATTCATCCCATCATCGAGATCATTAATGAAGATGCTGAACAAAACCGGCCCCAGGACCGACCGCTGGGGCACTCTGCTTGATACTGGCTGCCAACTAGACATCGAGCTGTTGATCACTACCTGTTGAGCCCGTCAATCTAGCCAACTTTCTATTCACCTCATAGTCCATTCATCCAATCCATACTTTAACTTGCTGGCAAGAATTCTGTGGGAGACTGTATCAAAATCTTTGCTAAAGTCAAGGTATATCATGTCCACTGCTTTCCCCATATCCACAGAGCCAGTTATCTCACCATAGGAGGCAATCATGTTGGTCTGGCATGACTTGCCCTTGTTGAATCTACGTTGACTGTTCCTGATCACCTTCCTCTCCTCCAAGTTCTTCAAAATAGATTTCTTGAGGACCTGCTCCATGATTTTTCCGGGGACCGAGGTGAGGCTGATCGGTCTGTAGTTCCCTTGATTCTCCTTCTTCCCTTTTTTAAAGATGGGCACTACATTAGCCTTTTTCCAATCTCCGGAATCTCCCCCAATCACCACAAGTTTTCAAAGATAATGGCCAATGGCTCTGCAATCACATCAGCCAACTCCCTCGGATACATTGCATCCAGCCCCATGGACTTGTGCACGTCCAGCTTTTCTAAATAGTCCTTGACCTGTCCTTTCATCACTGAGGGATGCTCATCTCCTCCCCATACTGTGCTGCCCAGTAGAGCAGTCTGGGAGCTGACCCGGTCTGTGAATACTGAGGCGAAAGAAGCATCGAGTACTTCAGCTTTTTCCACATCACCTGTCACTAGGTTGCCTCCTTCATTCAGTAAGGGTCCCACACTTACCCTGACCTCCTTTTTGTTGCTAACATATCTATAGAAACCCTTCTTGTTACTCTTCACATCCCTTGCTAGCTGCAACTCCAATTGTGCTTTGGCCTCAACAAGACTTCTTTAAAATAAAGCCAGCTCTCCTGGACTCCTTTCCCACTCATATTAGCCTCCCAGGGGATCCTGCCCATCAGTTCCCTGAGTCTGCTTTTCTGAAGTCCAGGGTCTATAGTCTGCTGTTCTCCTTTCTTCCTTTTGTCAGGATCCTGAACTTGACCATCTCATGATCACTGCTGCCCAGGTTGCCACCACATCTACTTCCCTTACTTCTTCCCTGTTTGAGAGCAGCAGGTCAAGAGGAACACGGCCCCTAGTTGGTTCTGGTTGTCCTCAACATTCTCCAAAACCTTCCTGGATTGTCTGTGCACTGCTGTATTGCTCTCCCAGCAGATGTCAGGGTGATTGAAGTCCCCCATAAGAACCAGGGCTTGTGATCTGGAAACTTCTGTTCATTGTCTGAAGAAAGCCTTGTCTACCTCATCTTCCTGGTCTGGTGGTCTGTAGCAGATGCCCACCACGACATCACCCTTGTTGCTCTCACCTCTAAACTTAACCCAAAGACTCAACAGGCTTTTCTCCAGTTTCATACTGGAGCTCTGAGCAATCATACTGCTCTCTTACATACAGTGCAACTCCTCCACCAGGTCACTTCCTGATTCAAACTAGAGTAAGTGGCGGATTCTCTATAACTTGAAATCTTTAAATCAAGATTTAAGAACTTCAGTAACTCAGCCAGAGGTTATAAGCCTATTACAAGAGTGGGTGGGTGAGGTTCTGTGGCCTGCGATGTGCAGCAGGTCAGACTTAGATGATCATGATGGTCACTTCTGGTCTTAAAGTCTGTGAGACACAGGAACATAACTACATACTAACATGGAACTCAAATAAAAATAAGCCACCGCATACTGCACATGTGAGCCACAAAACTGAGAGAAGTTTGGAATTAATCATTGTATACCTCCTTTATTCAAGCAGCTGGTCATGGTCTCCAGCAATTAGTGCTTTGCCCCTGAATTGCAGCTTCTCCCCCCATTGTCTGCTACAAAAATAGCTCACAATTTTCTTGGGCAATTTCTGCCAATTTTGGTGGTGGTGAATTTTAAGATTAAGAAAGTATTTGCTAGCTGCTTTTTCTCATGATGAGACTTTGGGGAATCTGAGATAAAACAGTATAAACCATCTACTACTAAGTACAGAGGCAAACACATTGCTGTAATTGGAAGTTATACTGAAGAGTCCTGCCTCCTGTTTCTGACTGCACACACACATTTTTTTATTTGAAATCCTTTCACCTCCTCCTCAGGGCCTGACATATGTTCATTGTACCCCCCTCCCCCACCACTCCAGGTTTCCAAATTTCTCTTCTCCTTTCCAGCATGTTATGACCTGCTGTCTAACCAAGGAGAGCTGGAAGAAATTCCCATGTTTACAATCTGTCAACTCCACTCCTAGGTAAGCTAAAGGGATGTAATTTGAAAAAAGGACATGGAGTTTGCACTAACTTATTAGTTCCTAGCATGAGACATGAGGGCCCAAGCTTAGTATCAAACTAATTTCTCATGTGACATGATAACATGCTGTGTCACTACTCTGATGAGCTGGCCCTATCCTATATACATTTCATCAACACTTTGCTTGTCAGCACAGCAGACTGGTTACATGAACCACGTCATCAGCAGCCAAGGATTTCTTTGCTCACGACCATAGTTTCACAAAGTATAAGGCCAGAACGGACAGTGATATAAAGAAATCAGACTAGATGATATCTCTGGCCATTACATTTCATTCAAATACTTCTATAGAGTTCATTCACTCCTTAGAAGACTGAACTGTTGTGCCACTGGCAGAGACCAGGAGAGTTTTAGGTACCACCAATGCCTGAGGCCCCAACAATGGCAGGAAATTGATTAAATGAGATCTGCCCAGATCTTCCCAGCAATCGATGCATGCCCCATGCTGCAGAGGAATGTGAAAAATCCCAACGCCCCTGTCAATCTGACCCTGAGGGGAAATTCCTTCCTGACTCCAAATCTGGCAATTAGTTAGACCCCGAACGTGTGAGCAAAACACCAGCAGGCATTTAAAATGAATTCTCTGTATCACCTAAGAACTGGTTCACCCTGCCTGGTGTCCCAGCTCCAATTGTGGCCTATGTCCGATGCTTCTGAAGAAGGTAAAAAACCAAACAGAATATATATAATTATGCACTGGGGAAAAAATTCCTTCCTGATCCCTGCAGGTGATCAGCTGATGCACAGACGCACAAAATTTGATTATAGTCATTGTCTTAATGCAGAGCTGCAATGAGTATGTTCGGAGCAATGCAGACAATCCTGTTTTCCCCATGATGCATGAAGGAAGGGGATGAATGAGGGACTGATAAGAGTCTTAGATTCCAAGGCCAGAAGAGACCACCAATCTGACACAACAACTTCCTCTCCCTCTGCATCCCCATCCTCCCGGGCCATAGAATTTCTCCCAGACCTGCATTAAAGCACATATTTTAGAAAGGTATTTGATTTCCACCTTACAGACTCCAAGCGTTGGGAATTCCACCACATCACCTGGTAAGCTGTTCCAATGTTTAATCACCCTCATTGCTAGGAAATTATATCTTATTACAAGGTTGAATTTGTCCAACTTCAACTTCCAGCCATGGGCTCTTGTTATACCTTTGTCAGCAAGGTTGAAAAATGCCCCACTATAAGACCTCTTGTCCACATGTAAGTGCCTAAAGCCATAGAGACAGTGATCAAGTCATCTCTCCATCTTCTTTTCAATAAGCTGAGACTCCTTACTTTCCAGCTTCCTGATTATTTTTGTGGCCCTTCTTTGAACTCTCTGCTGCATTTCCACTTCCTTCTTGAAGTGTGGACACCAGAACTGGATTCTATATGGTAGTAGCAGTCTTACCAATGCAGTGTAGAGCGGCAAGGTCGCTTTTCTACTGTCCCCTTTTTATACATCCAAGGACTGCAGTCGGTCTTTTTGCCACAGCATTGGACTGAAAGGTCATGGTAAGGTGATAATCTACGACAGTGGCTCCCAACCTTTCCAGACTGCTGTATGCCTTTCAGGAGTCTGATTTGTCTTGCATACTCCCATGTTTCACCTCACTTAAAAACTACTTGCTTACAAAATCAGACACAAAAATACAAAAAAGTGTCACAGCACACTATTTCTGAAAAATTGCTATCATTTTTACCATTTAATTATAAAATCAATTGGAATATAAATATTGTAGTTACATTTCAACGTATAGTATATAGAGCACTATAAACAAGTCGTATGAAATTTTAGTTTATACTGACTTCACTAATGCTTTTTATGTAGTCTGTTGTAAAACTAGGCAAATATCTATATGAGCTGATGTTCCCCTGGAAGACTGCTGCGTACCCCCAGGAGTACAAGTACCCTTGGTTGAGAACCACTGATCTGTGATGACCCCATAGTCCTTCTCTGAGTCATGACAGAGTTTCCCATCCTGTAGATATAACCGGCATTCTTTGTTCTCAGATGCATTACCTTGTATTTGACTTATTAAAATGCATTTTGTATGAATGTTACTGGTGATCCTTATCACCCGGTAACAGTCACCTGTCCTCCTCATTAGCACTCTTAGTCATCTGATAACTTTATCAAAAATTTAAGTTTGTCTAGATAGTTGATAAAAATATTAAATAGCATTGGACCAAGAACCAATCCCTGGGGACCCCTTCTAGAAACAGTCTTGACCATTGATATCTCCAGTTAACAACTACATTTTGAGATCCATCAGTTGAGCCAGTTTTTAATCCATCTAATGTGTAAAGTGTGCCCTGTTAATTCCACATAATGCAAGTTTTTTTTAAAAATCAACATGTTGTGGTATTACGTCAAATACCTTGGAACCGTGACCAAAAGCACCTCTGTATTCACACCCTACATGCTGTTATATAATCTTTGTACAAAATATGACTTGTGACATACCATTTGAAAACTAATAACTCACTGGTCAATAATATCATGGTGAAATGTATGTGGCAATATTATACGTAAAATTATTAAATCCCACTGCATGATGTTCTTAGGTTATGTTCAAACTACACAGCCCAACCTAGACGGAAGTATCCTGAACCAAGAAATGTTCTGTTTACCTCAATTTACATAAAAGTAGTAAACAGGGTCCTTGAGACAGTAGGGAGAGAAGATGGCAGAAGACAAATAAAACTGCATTTCAGCAAACATAAGTGAGAACAAAGAACATGGAACCTCCCTCTTCACCAGACTCCATGTCACCTTCTTCACTCTTTGAATAAATATTGCTTTGAGGTGTAACCCTGAGAAGAATCCTCTTCCAAGGTTAACTGGACTACAAAAGAAAGGGGCAGAAAAAAAGACACAGTTACCTTTTCCGTAACTGGTGTTCTTCAAGATGTGTTGCTCATGTCCATTCCATATTAGGTGTGTGCTCGCCACATGCATTGGTGCCGGAAGTTTTTTGCTCAGTAGTATCCGTTGGGGACCTGCTCTGGCGCCCTCTGGAGTGGCGCCCGCATGGCACAGTATAAGGGGCACCACCAGCTCCCCTCACCCTCAGTTCCTTCTTGCTGGAAACTCCGACAGTGGGGGGAGGAGGGCGGGTCATGGAATGGACATAAGCAACACATCTCGAAGAACACCAGTTACGGAAAAGGTAACTGTCTTTTCTTCTTTGAATGCTTGCTCATGTCCATTCCATATTAGGTGACTCCAAAGCAATACCCCTGGAGGTGGGTAGGAGTTCACGGATGTGTAGATTGCAACACAGCTCTGCCGAACCCAGCGTCGTCCATGCCCTGCTGCGTGATGGCATAATGGGCCGTGAACGTGTGGACAGAGGACCACGTTGTGGCTCTAGAGATGTCCTGGATAGGGATGTGCGCCAGGAAGGCCGCCAAAGATGCCTGCACTCTAGTCGAGTGGATTCTGATAATGGGCGGCAGCAGAACCCCACCAGGTCACAACAGGTCCTTATGCATGAGATAATCCAATTGGAAATCCTCTGCGATGAAACCAGAAGGCCCTTCTCATCCTGTTCGTTGTAGTGATGAAAAGCTGAATTGATTAACAGAAAGGCTTGGTACATTCTAAGTAAAAAGCCAAGGACCTTTGGACATCCAGCCCATGAAGACGCCTCTCTTCACTAGTCTTCTGTGGTTTGGGACAGAACACTGGGAGGAAATAGTCCTGGTTCATATTGAAGGAGGACACCACCTTCGGCAGGAAGGCTGGGTCGGGCTGCAGCTGAACCTTGTCTTCGTAGAAGACTGTACTGCGGTTCTGAGGTCAAGGCTTTAATTTCAGAGACCCGTCTTACCAACGTCACCACCACCAGGAACGCGACCTTCCATGACAGATGGGACAAGGAACAGGAACCCAGCGGCTCAAAGGGCAGGCCTGTGAGCCTAGAGAGGACCAAGTTAAGATCCTATTGTGGGTCAGAAGTCTATACCTGTGGGAAGAGTCTCTCAAGCCCTCTCAAGAATCTGAGAGTCATGTCATGGGAAAACTCCGTCTCTCCTTGGATCAGCGGGTGAAAAGCAGAGATGGCCATGAGATGCACTCTAACAGAAGAGTGTGCCAGGCCCTGGTTTCTCAAATGAAGCAGGTAGTCTAGGACAGCCTGTATGGAAGATTGCAAAGGAGAGATGCCACACTTGGAGGCCCAGTGGAAAAACTTTGTCCACTTGGCCAGGTAAGTCAGTCTAGTTGAGGGCTTCCTACTTCCCAGGAAGACCTGTTGGACCTCCTCTGAACAGGTCTGCTCCTCTGGCTTCAGTCATGCAGAATCCACGCCGAGAGGTGGAGGGACCAGAGGCTGGGGGTGTAAGAGCCGACCGTGATCCTGTGACAGAAGATCCAGTGGGTTGGGCGGGGCCAGGGAGGGGCTGCTGACAGGTTCATGAGTGTGCCGAACCAGTGCTGGCGAGGCCACACTGGGGCACTCATGATAACCCGCACGCTGTCTCTCTTGATCTTTGCCAGGACCTTGGTGATGAGCAGGATCGGAGGGAATGCGTACATCAGGCCCCCTGACCATGACAGGAGGAAGGCATTGGAGAGGGAGTCCTTGCCCAGACCAAAACCGATGACATTTTCTGTTTTGCCTGGTGGTGAACAGGTCCACCAGGGAGTTCCCCACCTCTGAAAGACCAAGTAGGCTACCTCCTGGTGGAGAAACCACTCATGGTGAGAAGAGAATGCCCTGCTGAGGTGATCCGCTAGCGTGTTCTTGATGCCAGGGAGGTGACAAGCCTCCAGGTGGATCTCGTTGACACAGAAGTTCCAGAGCCAGAGGGCCTCTTGGCAGAGAGCTGATGAGCACGCTCCCCCTTTCCTGTTGATGTAGACCATCGAGGCTGTGTTATCTGTCAGGACTCTCACCACCTTGCCCGACAGGTGAAGTAGGAAGACACTGCATGCCAATCAGACTGCTCTGAGTTCTTTGATGTTTATGTGGAGCACCATCTCCTCCGAGGACCACATACCATGGGTCTGGAGATCTCTGAGGTGCGCACCTCAGCTGAGGTCCGAGGCATCTAACACCAACTTGATGGACTGGGAATAGGCAGTCGTCAGCCATTGCTGCAGGGGCCGCATCCAGAGCCTGGCATGGCGGACAGCGTTCGTGCAAGCTGCCATGTGGCCCAGCAGACGAAGGCAGACCCTGGCTGTAGTCGGGAAACGCAGACATCTCTGCGATAAGGTCTGTCAAGGCCCAAAAGCTTTCTAGTGGCAGGAACACTCTCGTGCAGGTTGAGTCAAGCGCCACCCCGATGAATTCTATCCCTTGCTCTGGAATGAACGTCGACTTTTTGTCATTCACCAGTAGGCCCAGGGAGTGGCAAGTGGTTTGCAAGCACCGCAACATACCTTTGCACCTGAGACGTGGAGCTGCCCTTGACGAGCCAGTCATCGAGGTACAGGTAGATCTGGATACCCCGGCGCCTGAGGTAAGCCGTCACCACCGACATGTACTTGGTAAACACTGTTGGTGCAGTCGCCAGGCCAAACGGGAGGACCATAAATTGGTAGTGGCCCGATCCCACCGTGAAATGGAGAAAACGTCTGTGTCCTTGGAAGATCACTATGTGAAAGTATGCGTCATTTAAGTCAAGGGCGGCATACCAGTCTCTCGGATCCAGGGAGGGGATGATAGAGGCCAGGGAGACCATGCGGAACTTCAGCTTCTTTAGGTACTTGTTGAGGTCTCGCAGGTCCAAAATGGGACGCAGACCGCCCTTGGCCTTTGGGATAAAAAAGTATCAGGAATAAACACCCCTGTTCCTATACTCTAGAGGAACTTCCTCCACCGCCCCCATCTGCAGAAAACCTTGGACCTCCTGCGCAGGATCCCTGAAGAGGGACAGGGAAGGGGTGTAGAAAGAAACTGAAGGGTATAGCCCTGCGCCACTGTGTTCAGGACTCAGCAGTCTGAGGTTATTGTGGTCCATGCAGGGAGGAAAAGTGAAAGGCGGTTAGAAAAGACCTGGGAAGATGGATCCAGGGAATAATCTGGTAGGTTGCCCTCTGGCGCACCCTCAAAGTGGTCGCTTGGCCCCTTGCTTATTCCGGGTGGAGCCCAACTGAGCAGAGGGTGGCGTTCATAGCTATTGGCCTTCTTGTGAGACGAGTCCTGCTGAGGCTGGCTCCCTTGTCCCTGAGGCTGTTGCGGTTTGAACTGCTTACGTGCTGGGCCTGGGACGTACCGTCCCAGCATTTTCAGGGTGGTACAGGAATCCTTTAAACCATGCAGCTTGGTATCAGTCTGCTCTGCAAATAGGGCCTGGCCGTCGAAGGGAAGTTCCTGCATCGACTGCTGAGCCTTGGTGGACAAGCCTGAGAGGAGCAGCCAGGAAGCTTGCAGCATGGAGATGGCAGAGGCCATGGTGTGGGCTGCAGAGTCTGCCGCATCAGAAGCCGCCTGGAGGGCTGTCTGGCTGCTGTCGTGCCCTCGAGGATTGTCCGGAATTCCTTCCTGGACCCTTCAGGGAGCGAATCCTGGAACTTGCCTGTGGCCTGCCACATGTTGTAATCATAGCAGCCAAGGAGGGCTTGGTGATTGGCCACTCTCAATTGCAGGCTAGAAGACGAACAAGTCTTATGCCCAAAAAGATCCAGCCTCCTTGAGTCTTTATTTTTGGGGGTAGCCCCTGGTTGGCCTTGCCTCTCTGTGGTTAACTACCTCAAATCACAAGGGAATTGGGGGCCGGGTGGGAGTATAGGTACTCATGCCCTTTTGTTGGCACAAAGTACTTGCATTCAACCCTGTTAGAGATAGGGGGCAAAGAGGAGGGAGTCTGCCACAGGGCGGTGGTAATCTTTGATACCCCCTCATGAAGGGGTAAGGGCCACCCTGGCAGGGGCCAAGAAGCAGAGGACATCAAACAAGGAGTCAGAAGGTTCTTCCAACTCCTCGGCCTGGAGCCCCAGGTTAGATGCAACCCGCTTTAATAATTCCTGGTGTGCTTTAGCGTCATCCTGAGGAACTGGGTGAGGCGCCTCTGTGATAGCCTTGTCTGGTGATGATGAGGACGATGCCAGTACCACAGGAACCTCCACGTTCATTGGTGGTCTAGTAGGCTGCTCCCCCAGGTCCTCCTGGACCTGTGGGATCCTTCCCCCTCAAAGTCTTGGGTACTGGAGGGGTTTGGGATGCCGAGGCTGCAGGCCAGGCTGAGGCTCCCGACACCAAGCGACCAGCCTGGGAAGCCTGGGTGAACCCCCAGGGGTTCCATGGCGCTGGCCATTGTGCCTGGGGCCATGGGACAGATTTTGGTGCTGCTGATGTAGGCAGCACCGCAGAAACTGGAGGCTGTCCCGCAGTTAGAAAGCCCTGCTCAGTGCCAGAGTGGTTGCTACCCAACGACCAGGATTGGGCGGAGCGGTGGCTCTTATCTGACCAATGCCGGTTGCTGCCCCTGGAGGCAGACCTGTCCGAGCAGGATGAATGTCTTGGCTGGGGCCTTGGGGACCGATGGCCTTCGGCGTATCGGCGTCGGAAACCCGGTGATCTACGCCTTACTCTACCCGACCGATACACGTGCCAGCTGCCAGGAGGAAATCCCCAAACATGGTGATCCCCATCTCGGAGATGGACAACTGCAGTCTCGTGACCTTGACCCCTGGATCTATACCGAGCTCTTGGCGATGCGAGGGGTTGGTCTTGGTGCTCCTGCCTGGGGGCGCATGCCTCGGTGTGTCTGTGCCAGACTACCAGAGAGGTGTGCCTCGAATCCCGCAGTCTGTGCCCAAGGTGCGGGGACCGAAGAGGGCTCCATTGACCCTGCCTATCTGAGGCGTGATGGCTTCATGCGGGCGAGCAGTAGCGGGACGTTCCACGTGAAGGGGAACTGTGCCACTGAGGTGGGGACACATGGAGATCCCAAGGTGGGTTTACCCCGAGACCTGGATACCGCTGGAGCCAGTGTGGGCGGCACTGGAAGCATCAGGATCTCTTGAACTGCCTGCAGGGCCTCGATGGCACTTGTAGCTGGCGGAGGCCTGTACTGCTATCTGGAGTTGCAGGCAAAGCATGGGATGGGCTGCACCGCTCGGCTTGAGCTGGGGCCTGACTTCCCAAAGGAGGCGTTGAGCTGCCTGGCGTGGGTCTTGGTTCACCCCCAGCCCTGTCTTTTCCCTTGTGGGAAGCAGGCGATCTTCCTCCTCCCAGTCTTCTTCGGCTTCTTGGCCAGAGCTGTGGAGGGGGACCGGTGCCGGCTCATGGAGGGCACTGACGCCATGGTGCTCGGTGCCGAGTCGGACTGGTGCTTCGGTGCCGGAGTGAGTGCTGACTCCATCAGGAGCACCTTTAAGCGATTGTCCCACTCCTTTTTCATCCTAGGTTTGAATGACTTACAAAGATGACACTTGTCGCTTATGTGCCCCTCACCCAAGCACCGTAAGCAGCTACTATGTGGATTATTGATGGGCAAAGGCTATTTGCAACCATCGCAGGGCTTAAAGCCTGGGGACCGGGACATGTCCTGTCCCCCGGCTGAGTCCCATTCGGGACTAACAGAGTTCAAGAACTATTACTAAGGGTAACTAATTCAACTATTAACTATATACAACTATATTATATATAATATTATATATTATATTAACTATATACAACTATATTACAGGTTTTCAAAGTTTGCAAGAACAGAGAATGAAACAATGCTAGCTGAAGCAGATGATGTTCCAGCACCATCACTGGCGGCAAGAAAGAACTGAGGGTGGGGGGAGCCAGCGGTGCCCCATATATCGCGCCATGCAGGCGCCACTCCAGAGGGCATAAGAGCCGGTCCCCTATGGATACTGCTGAGGGAAAAACTTCTGGCACCAGTGCATGTGGCGAGCACACACACGTAATATGGAATGGACATGAGCAAGCACTTGAAGAGGAACCCCAAGCTCTAGCTCTTTCTCTTTCACCTAAGATGACAAAGGAACCAGCCTTTTGATTTTTTGGGGAGGTCTGAATTGAGAATTTGGTCAGCCTTATTGCTGGGAACATGTTGTAAGGATTTTACCTTGAACCAATTCTAGCTGCTTAAATTTTAGCTACTAGAAAGCATTTTGTCTTTATTTCTCTTGTAACCATTTCTGACATTAATACCTGGTACCTGAATCCACTTAAAATCCTATCTTCTTTTGTTAATAATCTTGTTTTATTTTTTAATCTAAACCAATCCAGTGCTGTGTTTAAACTGAACTGTTTGCTAACAGTTCAAGAAGCAGATTGTTGAATGTTAACCCTTTACGGGGACAATGGACCTTTAATAGCTGAACTGCCCAGGAGAGGGCTGATCAGTGTAGAATACATGTTGTGAGTGGCCCACGTTGGGAGTTATGACAACACAACCCCTCACTGGTCTGGAGTGCAACCCAGAATGTGACAAACCCAAAGCAGGATCTCTGTATAGTTTAACATGAAGAAGAAATAAAGATTCTTGCTTCCGTGCCTTGCTACATAGTGCTAATGAGGAACTGATACCTGTTTCCTCGCTTGTGGGAAATAGCTGCTGCCCACGAATCCCATCGGGCTCGTTCAAGCTCCTCATACTTGGTGTGATGGTTCAAATAGGTCTCATCAGAAGTGTCTTCCAGCTAGGAAAAAGAACAAAGCTAGTTTTCCCTCTAATATTCAAAAGATGACATTCTGTCTTCAGGGTGACATTACTGTTTGGTCAAGTACAAAGTAGTAGAAACCCTGTGATTCTGTACCATGGAACTCAGCAAACAGCAATGTCTACTGGATGATATTGGAGAAACCAGAGTCTGTTTCGCCCCACTGAGTTCCTTTAAAAAAAGGGGGTTTCCAAATGGAAGTCAATTCACATAGGATCAAGTTAACAAGGATTTAATCTTTGCTTCAGGTTTGGCTGGTCAAAAATAACAAAATCCGCTGTATCTGACTTACCTATTAATTTATATAATTGGATTCTGAATGTTGGAAGATCAGACATCTGTTGATGCTGTCAATTGTGTGTGTGCGCGTGTGTTGTGGCAAGATGGCCAATTTTAGTCTGGTGGGTCCTGCACTTTTCTTGGCGGGGAGCTAAGATGCCACCCTTTGCCCCTGCTCTTGGGTGCCGAGGGCCCCGCTACTAGCCTGGGAAGGTGGTAGAGGAGGGAAGCGGGGGAGGGGTCTGGGTTTGCTCCTCGCTCTTAACCCCCCTGTGGGTTTCTTACCGTCGTCCCCCTTAGGTGGGGTTACCCTTGGTCCTTAGATGTTGGGGGGAAGGGAGTCTCCCTGTCCTGCTGGGCAGGGTCTCCCTTACTTCAGTTCTCAGGTCTTCCAAATCTCTCAACACACCTCCAAGCTCCAGTCCTTTCTCCTCCTCCCCTGTCTGCCTGACGCACGGGGTTTTATTAGGTTCCTAACAGGGCCTTAATTGACTGCAGGTGCTCCAATTAACCTGCAGCCACCTTCCCTAGTCTACAGGGAACCATGCCTTAATTAGCCTTGAGCTTATATATTTCCCTTCTAGCACTCTCCCACTGCTCCCTGGCCCTCCTGTATCACAGTGTGTATGTATAAATATATAAAGAAGTTTCTTTCATGTAAACTATAGAACATTTTTCTTCACAGTTTGTTCTCTGTAGAACACGGCAATCCACTAGAACAACTCAGCATGAATTCTCCTACTGAATAAGCCTTCTGTCATAGGAGTTGAGACTTTCCAACATCGAGCAACACCATTCAATCACGTCATCTATGGTTGCTCAGGTTGGCGAGATCTTCCCTTCACTGGGGAATTGGAACCACTGTTTTGAATCACTAACCCAGTCATACTTTTCATGAGCCGCTGAATTTAAAATTTATGTATCAGACTGTTGTCTGGATTCTCTGAGACAGACAAAGCCTCTATTATATAGATCACGTGAACGGATGCCAAGAACATTAAAGCACCACTCAAGGGTTTGCTACGGCTGCTGCTTGTAGAGTGGGATGACCCAAGAAATGCTTTTTTCATAACAGCTGATGCAGATGTCAGGGAGCCAATTGCAGCACAGTCAATCTCCTACCAATAGAATGAGCATAGCTGATCCTGGCCAGGGGCTGTCTGATTGCACTTCCTGACTGGTGGAGGGGCAGGGCTATGTTACTACTTGACCCAGCAGCAGCCAGAGCTCAATGGCTGCTCAATCCAGCCCACACCGCAGCTGTGTTTGATCATGTTTCCCCAGTGCCTGCTCCTGCACCCTTCCAGCCTGTGCCTGCTCTTGTGACAGCTCCAATTCCTGCTTTGTGTGCCTGTTCCTGCCCAGCCTGCCCTTCTCCATCCCTGGCTCTGCTTCCTGACCATGACTCCAGTTCACCTACTGGCTCTGGTATTTGGCTTCTGATCCCTGGCTCTGACCTCAGTTTTGCTCTTGACTATGCCCCTGGACATCCCATGGCTCGGATTCTCCACTCAGCTCTAACCTCCAGAGTTGGCCTCCCCCATGGCTCCAACCACTAAGACCAACTGCTAACCTCCCGGTCCTGTTCCTGACAAATTGAGCAGCCTGCAAGACAAAGACTGAAGATGAGGTTCTGCTGTGAGGTTGACCCCCATTAAGGTCTCTGTCTTCCTCACAGAGGTAATGGGCACCTTGCAGAAGCTACAGATCCAAATCATGGCCCTGCAGGCACAGGTCTCACTATCCAGGGCCCCGGTTCAGGAACTGAAAATTCTGCTGCTAGCCCAGTTTGACAGTGACTGTGGGAAATTATGCAACTTCCTGAATCAGTGCTGCCTCCGGTTCATGTGATGACCTCTGTCATTTCCCACTGACCAGGCCTGATGTGGACTCATCAGCCTGTTAACTGGGAAGGCCCTGGCCTGGAAGTCTCCTCTCCAGGAGACTTCCAGCCCCTTGTTAGGGCAGCTTGAGGAATTCCATGAAGAAATGGCAGTTGTTTCAATGACCTGAATTGTACCTGCTCTGCCAACGGTGCTTTGGCTCCTACTCTAGGGAACAGACCATTAGCCAAATTCGCCATGGAATTCTGGCACTTAGTGGCTGACACTAGATGGAATGAATCAGTGCAGCACAGCACTATCATTTCCGGCATAGGTTGAATGAAGAAATCAAAGACAAGCTGGTGCAGGTAGAGCCACTGTCTGACCTAAATGCTCTGGTCAGGCTGTTCATCAGCATTGATGATCACCTGGCCAAACATCAACTAGAAAGGAAGTTGTTTTCTACACCCACAGGCTGAAGAAATTCGACCTTGCCTTGCCAACACAGAAAGGAACCTGCAGTGAGCTCCAGATTTATGCTTATATTGCGGGAACCCGGGCACTATGTACAGTGGTGTCTCAGTAAGACTCATGTCCTGTCCCAGTTGGGAAAGCCCTTTATGTCAAACAGTAACCTGGCTGTAGTTGGCTAGTGAGCCACCACCCTCCAACTTCCTCTTTGGCTACAACACCCTGCCATGTTTGAAGTTTAGCTAAGGGCACTGGTGGACTCGGGCCTCTAACAACTTCATGGACCTAGATTTTACTTGGACCGATAACATTCCCACTCAGTGTAACAGCATCCCTGATTTGATGGAATCCATTGGATGGGTCCCCCACTCCTCTGGCCCTGTTATTCACCAGACGACACTGCTGACTCGGACCACACTCCAGGAGATTCTGCAATTTGGACGGATTTGTGCCGCTCATTCCCCCATCATTCCTTGGCTGGATGACCATGACCTGTGCATCCAGTAGGGGTCAGGCATGGTGTGCTTTATGTCAAGATTCTGCTGCCAGTTATGTCTCCCAAGGTTGGTGTCAGATCCAAACCCTCTCACAATGGAGCTGCTGAAAGGCGATGTTCAAAGATAGCTGCCGCCCTCTCCTTCACCCTCTCACCCACTTCAGGTATTGCGGGGAAATATTCAGACTTTGCTGACCTCTTTGATAAAAAGAGAGCGGATGTCTTACCGACACATCACAATTATGATTACTTCATACTCCCTCTAAGGACTGAACCTTCAAATGTTCCAGGAATACTTCCATAAGAATTTCCAGAAGAGGTTTATTTGTCCTTCTGCCTTTCCAGCAGAGGTTCCAATCTTTTTTGTTATGAAAAAAGACATCTCCCTGGCCCCTGCGTTGTTCACTGGTCTTTGAATAGAGTGACTGTTCAAAATTGCTACCCTTTGACACTTAATGAACTTTTTGAAACTTTGCTTGTCTGTTTTTTCCCTAAACTTCACAGACTCTGCAATCTGGTTCATACCAAGGAAGACAAAGAGTGGAAGATGGTATTCCAGGTTCCATTCAGGCATTTTGAGTATTTAGTTTGCCAGAAGCTGGGAATAACTGACAGGGAATGGATTACTTGAGGATTACCTGTTCTGTTCATTCCCTCTGGGGCAACTGGCATTGGCCACTGTCAGAAGACAGGATACTGGGCTAGATGGACCTTTGTTCTGACCCAGTATGGCTGTTCTCATGTTCTACCTATGCCATTTGGGCTAAGTAATGCCTCTGCATTGCAGCATTTCATAAATGACTATTTTCAGGACATGCTGGAACAATCTGTTGTTTATTTAGATGATATTCTTGTCTTCTCCAAAAACCAGAAACTACATCAGCCGATGTGCACGGGCTGAAATTGTGGAAAAGCATAATCACTTGCCCCATAAGCTCAGCCGTGCAGAACACAATGCCATCCACAGCCTCAGAAACAACTCTGACATCATAATCATGAATAGGTCGGAAAATGAACAAGAGGCTATTAGGCAGCTCTCCAACACCATTTTCTACAAGCCATTACCCTCTGATCCCACTGAGGGTTACCAAAAGAAACTACACCATTTGCTCAAGGAACTCCCTGAAAAAGCACAAGAACAAATCCGCCCAGACAGACCCCTGGAACCCCGACCTGGGGTATTCTATCTGCTACCCAAGATCCATAAACCTGAAAATCCTGGGCGCCCCATCATCTCAGGCATTGGTACCCTGACAGCAGAATTGTCTGGCTATGTAGATTCCCTCCTCAGGCCCTATGCTAGCAGCACTCCCAGCTATCTTCCAGCCACCACTGACTTCCTGAGGAAACTACAATCCATCGGTGATCTTCCTGAAAACACCATCCTGGCCACTATGGATGTAGAAGCCCTCTACACCAACATTCCACACAAAGATGGACTACAAGCCATCAGGAACACTATCCCCGATAATGTGACGGCAAACCTGTTGGCTGAACTTTGTGACTTTATCCTCACCCAGAACTATGTCACGTTTGGGGACAATGTATACCTTCAAATCAGCGGCACTGCTATGGGTACCCGCATGGCCCCACAGTATGCCAACATTTTTATGGCTGACTTAGAACAATGCTTCTTCAGCTCTCGTCCCCTAATGCCCCTACTCTACTTGTGCTACACTGATGACATCTGGACCCATGGAAAAGAAGCCCTTGAGGAATTCCACCTTGATTTCAACATTTCCATGCCACCATCAACCTCAGCCTGGAGCAGTCCACACAAGAGATACACTTCCTGGACACTATGGTGCTAATAAGCGATGGTCACATAAACACCACCCTATACTGGAAACCTACTGACAGCTATTCCTACCTACATGCCTCCAGCTTTCACCCAGACCACACTACATGATCCATTGTCTACAACCGAGCTCTACGATACAACCGCATTTGCTCCAACCCCTCAGACAGAGAAACACCTACAAGATCTCTATCAAGCATTCTTACAACTACAATACCCACCTGCTGAAGTGAAGAAACAGATTGACAGAGCTAGAAGAGTACCCAGAAATCACCTACTACAGGACACGCCCGACAAATAACAGAACACCACTCGCCATCACCTTCAGCCCCCAACTAAAACCTCTCCAACGCATCATCAAGGATCTACAACCTATCCTGAAGGATGACCCATCACTCTCACAGATCTTGGGAGACAAGACAGTCCTTGCTTACAGACAGCCCCCCAACCTGAAGCAAATACTCACCAGCAACCACACACCACACAACAGAACCACTAACCCATGAACCTATCCTTGCAACAAAGCCCATTGCCAACTGTGTCCCCATATCTATTCAGGGGACACCATCATAGGGCCTAATCACATCAGCCACACTATCAGAGGCTCATTCACCTGCACATCTACCGATGTGATATATTCCATCATGTGCCAACAATGCCCCTCTGCCATGTACATTGGTCAAACTGGACAGTCTCTACGTAAAAGAATAAATGGACATAAGTCAGATATCAAGAATTATAACATTGATAAACCAGTCGGAGAACACTTCAGTCTCTCTGGTCACTCGATCTCTGACCTAAAAGTCACTATATTACAACAAAAGGACTTCAAAAACAGACTCCAGCAAGAGACTGCTAAATTGGAATTAATTTGCAAACTTGGCTATATCATCTACCCCAAGTACAGTCTGCTTTCAGTAAGCTAAAGAAAGCCTTCCCTTCAGCTCCCATTCTTGTGTATCCAAACCTTTTACCATGGAAGCAGAAGCCTCAAACATTGCAATCAGGGCCGTACTTTCACAAAATGCAGGCCCGCATCACCAACTCCACCCATGTGTGTATTATTTACATAAACTAACCCCTGCTGAGAAGAACTATGATATCTGGGACTAGAATGGCAACACTTTTTGGAGGGGGCTCGGTTCCTGATCCAGGTCATCACCGATCACAAGAACTTAGAATATCCTTGAATGGCTTAATCATCGGATCCGTGGTCACTTTTCTTTGCCAGATTTGATTTCAGTATTACCTACTGCCCTGCATCACAGAAAGCGAAAGCAGATGGCCTTTCCCACAAGGACAAATATGCTGTGCTGAACACTACTCCCCAAAGCACTGTGCTATGACCATCTAATTCTGTTGGTGGAACCACAGCCCAGGATTTACCATCTGTGATTCGGACTCTACTCCCAAAAGACCTGCAAGCAGCCAAACTCTGAGAGACCCTTGATACCTTCAGTGCACCATTCAGCTCAGGCTTCCATTTGCACAATGATTCACTATATTTTAGCAAGCACTTTTACATTCTGAATGATCAACCCAGACTCAAAGCGTTAAGAATATGCCCTGACACAGTAGGTGCTGGCCATTTTGGACACCATAAGACTCAGGACTTGGAGGTACGAAGTTTCTGGCCAAGGGTGAGTACTGACGTGAAGAAATACATTGACTTCTCTGATCTAAGAAAAGGAGTACTTGTGGCACCTTAGAGACTAACCAATTTATTTGAGCATAAGCTTTCATGAGCTACAGCTCACTTCATCGGATGCAAAAAGAAAAGGAGTACTTGTGGCACCTTAGAGACTAACCAATTTATTTGAGCATGAGCTTTCGTGAGCTACAGCTCACTCATCGGATGCATACCGTGGAAACTGCAGCAGACTTTATATACACACAGAGCTGTATAAGTTCTAAACTGTGTAAGCTGTAGCTCACGAAAGCTCATGCTCAAATAAATTGGTTAGTCTCTAAGGTGCCACAAGTACTCCTTTTCTTTTTGCAAATACAGACTAACACGGCTGTTACTCTGAAACTTCTCTGATCTAACCTTCCAAAGCAAGTGCCCACATGTTAAAATGCTTGGATTATTCCAGCTTCTGCCACCCCACCTCAATGCTGGTCCATGGTGGCAAAGGACTTCTTGTAGAGCTCCCTCTCTCCCACGGTTGCACTGTCATCCTGGAAACCATTGATCTGTTCATGAAGATGGTGTGTGTTTATTTCTTTTCGCTCTCCCCCCAACACTCACAAAACACTCTGCATTTTCCTAAACCATGTTTTTTGGCTCCATGGACGGCCAGTTGGAATAGTGTCTGATTGGGGCCCACAGTTCACTTCCTGGTTCTGGCATGAACTCTATAAAATCCTAGGAATTGAACTCTTCATCTTCCCAGCCTACCACCCATAGATCAACGGGCAGATGGAGTAGGTACATCAAATCCTCAAGCAATATTTTTGATGCTTCCTTAACTATTGCCAAGATAACTGGTCACTTGCCTGCCATACACTGAATTTGCTTAAAATACCTCTGTCTATGCCTCCACCTACAACAGTCCATTTTTTGGCCAATTACGGCTTTCACTCATTTCCTCCCTCTAGCCGCCTCTGCAGACTCTCAAATTCTTGTTGAGACAGACCTTGTTACCCACCTTCACCAAGTTCACCAAAAACTTATGGAGCATCTGGAAGCCACCAAGGAAACTTATAAACACCATGCTGACCAAGATCACCAAGTTGCACATATACTAAGAGTGGGTAATAAGGTCTGGCTGTCTGCTAAACATCTCAAATCCTCCCACCCACCTGCCAAATAAAATCACCAATACTTGCGTCCGTTCAAGATCACTGAACAAGTCAACCCAACTCCAGCTGCCTAAAACCATGAAAGTCTATCCAGTTTTTCACGTATCCTTCCTGAAGGCCTACACAAAAATAATCTCGCTCTGCTTCATGGCCCACTCCCATGGAGGTCCAGGGTCAAGAAGAATATGAAAGGCAAGAAATCCTGGATTCTAAATGAATCCGAGGTCTATTTTACAACCTGGTGGACTAAGAGGGTTATGGTCCAGAAGAATGGTCTTGGGAATCAGAAGGGAATGTCTATGCTCTGGAGCTCACACACACTTTTCACCAGAAGAACCTAGAAAAACTGGGCCATAAGGCCCCTAGAAGGCACCCTTGAGGGTTGGGGGCATGTGCTGTCAAGGGAGCCAGCTGCAATAGGGTCAGTCTCCTAGTAACACACTGGGCATAGCTGATCCTGGCAGGGGCTACCTAATTTACTGTACTTCCTGATTGGTGAAGGGGTAGGGCTAAGCTACTACCTGACCCAGAAGAAGCCAGAACTCTTGGGTTGCTCAATGCATCCCACTCAACAGCTGCGCTTGATCCTGCTTCCTGTATAATGTACCTGCTGCTACTCCCAATCTGCTCTTGTGCCTGCTCCAGTTCTTGCTTCTGCTCCCATCCAGCCCGTACCTGCTCCTGCCCAGCCTGCTCTTGTACCTACTCCAGGTTCTTACCCTACTCTGTCCCTGACATCCCTGGCTCTCACCCCTGGCTTCAGTTCCCAACTGCATCTCTAGCTCACCCATTTGTTCTGGCCTCAACTATGTGCCTGGGTGTCCTGGGGTCCTGATTCATGGCTCAGCTCTAACCTCCAGGCCTGACCACCCCCATGGCTTGCGCCAGTAGGCATGACCGCCCACGTCCCGGTTGTGTTCTTGACAGAGGAACGCTTTGACCCTCACGCATATACTGGCAGCTCACTGATTAAGCTGTGCGCTGTGGCTGGACAACATTTGCCACAAACTTCGCTTAATAAAGCCTCCAGGTTTAGCAGTTTTACACTCAATCTTTATTTCTTCTAATAATACAAAATGCCAATCAGACATTTTCAGGATGGCTGTTACTTCTAACGACGTTTATCATTTGTCAGTAGTGCTTGAGGCCAGAAACAGTGTGACAGTAGATTTTGTCTCACCTCAGAGTCCATGTGATCCAATGGCTCCACATCTTTGGGCTCTACCACTCTCCAGCTGCAGGAAAGAACACTCATTGTCAGAACAATTCTGCACTTGCTGCCATGTCACCCTCTTGGCTAAGACCCAGAGCCAAGACCTGGCCTCACAGTTGTTTCCCCATAGGTGCTGGACACTAGATCAAAGGTGATTAGCTTTACTGACAAAGCTTCCTAGTACAGACATACACACCTAGAAGCCATAGATTTAGATGTCTCATGTATGCACCAGCCAGCAATGTGACAACAGAAGCCTGATAAATTCAATCTCATTGGACTCTGTTTTGACAGGCTTTGAGGGAAGGCAAAAATGGCAGGGCTCATGAAAGTGAACAATGAACAACTGTGGAACTAATGACCATCTCATCAACCATGACCAATCAATCACTTTCTCTCTCTCTCTTTTACATAAAAGCCTCATCTGTATTTTGTCTACTTAGATTGCAAGAGGCAGAGATCTCTCACTACAAGTTGGAGGTACACAGAAGACTGGATGCTGAATAAATAATAACAGTAATCAGAACCAGGAAATAGGATGTGCAGAAACTGCATGTAGTACTGCACAGCTCTTCCAGCGGTCCTCACTCCTACAGCAGTATCTCCGCTATTTCAATCTTTCTGAAACTAGTAATTATACCCTTGAAGCACTCATACAGTTCAAAGCTCTTTGCCCGGTCTAATAGCCCTACAACGACATGTGCCAACAACTGAACAAGAGACTAATTTCCCTTGCTAACCTTTTTCATGTCTGGGAATTTTTCAGCCATCAGCTGGGAAGCATTTACCCAGACCAAACACTGCTGTCATATGCTAGTTGGCCAGTGGGCGATGCTGCCATGAAATTCCCTTTGAGGTGACAAACTGCATCCTTTTTGATTAAGGTTGTGTTTTTTTTTTTTTTAAAGATATACTGTCTTAATTTAAGTTATTGTTGTTTCTTGACAAAAGACAGAGCTTTAGCACAAGAGAAATAGCTTTCTCTTTTCACAGCCAAAACACCACCACCCTTCACAGAACACAAAGGGAATTATTAATACTTTCCCATCTGCAGATACCTTGGTGTTAGAATCTCTTTGTACTGCAGCTTCTCCACTCGAGTGGCTGCTGCCATCGACACTGGGATCACAATGTTATTGATGTCGTAGGAACATTCCACTTTTCTTTTCTTTGAGGATAGCTGAAACCACACGCAGAGCGGAAAGGGAAAAACCCCAGAAAGAGCATTAGTGTCAACACAAAAGAACATTTAAATCATACCATGGAAAAAGAAACTTCCCCAGAACAAGAGGTACATGTTACCTAGTGTTTCGAGTAATGGTGTAAGCAGGATTCCTGAGTTTTTTCCCCAGTTCTTCCACCAACCTGCTGTGATATTCTGGCCACATCAAGCAAACCCTATGGCTCAATTTATTCTTCTCTAAAGTGGGGATATTTACCTATCTTATGTTGATGTTGCCAATCCTAATATTTGTAAAGTGTTTTAAGATCATATAGCAGAACAAAGTACTATTTATTACTCAATTATTCACAGCTAAGCAAGTATCCTCCCCACACTGGAATTTGAGCTTGAGCCCTGAGAAACTAAGTTTTCCCTCTACTTGTAAATCAGGTTTTTGGAAGTCTCCATACTCAGCGTAGAACAAAAGGCCTTTCAGTTCTAGGTGAAGAGCTCAAACCCAGACGGCGGGTATATCTATGGTGCAAAAAACCCCCAGCAGCCTCAAGTCTAAGAGCCCGGGTCAACTGAGTCAGACTTGGGCTCATGCTACAGGGCTAAATGTAGTAGTGTAGATGTTCCAAACTGGGCTGGTGCTCAGACTCTGAGGCTCTCCCTTCTCACTAGGTCTTGAAATCTGAGCTCCAGCCTGAGTGGGAACATCTACACTGCTATTTTTAGCCCTGAAGCGCAACCCCAAGTCAGTTGATCTGAACTCTAATATTTACTACTGCAGGGGTGTGTTTTTGTTATGTAGACACACTTTAAGTCAGTAGCAGCAAAAAGTTAGGTGCTCGGATGTCAACAGTGATGAGCACAGTGTAAAAAATTTGAAACACAGATGGGAAGACTTGTCCATAAAATCCTTTAGAATTTGGTTTAGGAAGCTTCTGAAAAGATTGTTCCACTCCAGAGCAGGCAAGGCTAACAGGTCCAACTTCCAACTCTACTCCTAGACAACTGCAGCTGGGCATTCCCAATGGAGTCACCTATAGAAGGTGGGGCCAGAAAGATGGACAGCTTCTGGTAATGAGGCTCCAAGCAAGTGAGCTGACAATGTCAGTAGACTCTGTGAAGGAGTCCTCAAAGAAGAATAGTTCACTGCTATATCCAAAATATTTGTAAAGCATGAGATGGATCTGGAGCAGACAACGCAGGATGGAGATGGGCCTGCCCTGCTGAAGCTATCTGGGCAACAGGAAAGCAGTTCAGCTTTGGGATTGCTCCATCTGCTTCTGTCAGTCAAGCCTGAAACAGCTGCCCATTAGTCAAAAATAGCATGTGGGGGGAGGGGGGTGGGGGGAGGAAGAGCAATAAATGTAATAATTGCTACTTCTAAGTCTCCTCCCTCCAACCCAGCAGTCTCCCCATATCCACAGAGGCCTGGACAGGAGCCAGTCAATACTTATCCTATATGGGCTTATACAAATGACTATCGTGAGATGTAGCATTTCCCCTCCCTGCCTCTCTAATTCTGTTCTCTCCCACTTAATTTGTGATCAAAACAAAGTTGAGTCACAGAGCTCACACAAGGATTTGTTTATGCACAGGACTGACAGAATCATAGAAAAGTAGGGCTGGAAGGGACCTCAAAAAGTAATTAAGTCCAGCCCGTTGCGCTGTGGCAGGACCAACTAAACCTAGACCATCTCTGACTGGTGTTCATTCAACCTTTTATTAAAAGCCTCAAATTGCGGGAATTCTGCAATGTCCCTTAGAAGCCTATTCCAGATCCTTATAGTTATTCCAGATCCTATCTAACCTAAATATCCCTTGTTGCAGATTACACCCATGATTTCTTGTCGTACCTTCAGCGGGTATGGAGAACAATTGATCAAAGTCCTCTTTATAGCAGCCTTTAACATATTTCAAGACTGTTACCAGGTCCCGCCTTAGTTTTCTTTTCTCAAGACTAAACATGCCAAGATTTTTTAACCTTTCCTCATAGGTCATGTTTTCTAAACCTTTTATCGTTTTTTGTTGCTCTCCTCTGGACTCTCTCCAATTTGTCCATATCTTTCCTAAAGTGTGGTGCCCAGAATTGGACACAGTACTCCAGCTGAGGCCTCACTAGTGCTGAATAAAGCAGGACAATTGCCTCCTGTATCTTACATACAAGACTCCTGTTAATACACCCCAGAATCATATTTGCTTTTTTTCACAGCTGCATCAGATTGTTGACTCACATTCAATTTGTGATCCACTATAATGCCCAGATACTTTTCAGCAGTACTACCACATAGCCAGTTATTCCCCATGTTGTAGTTGTGAATTCAATTTTTCCTTCCTAAGTGAAGTACTTTGCACTTGTTTTTACTGATGGTGTATGCTTAGTAACAAATTTATAGACCACATATGCTGGCCCTGGTGGTGCACAGCAGGCACCCTGGCCACTTTGGGTGCTGGCTAAGACCAGTGAAGCAAGTAGTTACTACTGTCTAATACCAAGATCATTTTAATAAAGGCATTTCCAGATTGTCCCTGCAGCCTACTGGCAGGCAAGGACTCCCCTCCCATAGCTTTGGCATAGGGTGTCCACGATGAGTCTAGCATCCGTTGGCCATGTCCAGCAATGCAGATGTTCACCAGCTGCATTAAAAAAACAGCTCCCTTTTTTTAGGTTTGTTTGACACAGATTATGTTCTGACTCACCATTGTTGAATTACCAGCGGAAGGGAACTGGCTGGAAGATGGCGCTGGAGGAGTTTCTAGATACAAAGATGGTAGGTGGTGCATCAAAGGACTATGTTTATGTGTCTGAGAACCGGAAACAAGCAAGCTGTGATTGTCTGTTCCTTTAAGCTGCCTCTCCCCTTTAAACAATGAACCTGTTAATAAAGCACATGAACAGAGAACCCAAGTAAATCCAGAGTAATTTGTTCATAAGTCATTGCTTCTCTTATCTGTCAGTCCACCAGAACCCAGCTGGGGAATGCAGTCTGTATTGTGGAAGAAATGTTAAAATAAAAGAAATGGGGAAAAATCTACAAGTCAGAAAACCCAAGTGAAACCATTAGCACTGCACAGAATTGAACATATCACCTGTGAAATTCATCTTTGCTGGGTGTTTGCAATGAATATAAGTATCAAAAACAGTAGACTCCCCTCCAGTATGTTCAAAAAGTGGCCACCAAAAATCTTCCTCATATGTTGAGCTGATCACATTAGCCCCATCTTTGAATCACTCCTTTTTGTGTATCACATTAATTTAAAAAACACGGTCAACCACTACAATTAAGCCCCATGACACTACTCTGAAGAGGAGAAGTGATATATAAAGATCTTTTCACTCACCACTAAAATGCAGCAGCTGATCAAATTATCTCAAACACAGTACACAGTTTTAGGACAGGAAGTGAAGAATACCACCATAGTCAACTGAAACTGCACAGAAAGGCTGATGTGTCCTCTCAAACATGAATCAAAGGAAGTGAATTATTATCCGAGAAAACACTGAATGTGCACTGCTGGCAGCAGTAGCATTTGCCACAGAAGAGAAAGGCTCTCTGACACCACTGGAGAGAAGCCAAGATTAATCCCTGAGCAGAAGGGACCTAAGACAGAATACTATAGCAGCTATTCTAAAGCACATAGTAAAGCCATCGAAACTGACACAGGATGCAAGACTGATGGAGTTTATATTTAAGTGTAATAGTTTGCCTTCTTTAGTAGGTTCCTTACACCTGGAAAGGAGAGTCACTTCAGTACTAACAAGCATGACCATTCTCTACTCAATGCCTCTTGTACCAACTATTGGATGGATGACATCTACAGTCTTTGCAAGTAACCTTCTCTCTCAAAGAGAAACAAACAGACTGAAAACAATGGGTAGGGTAATTAACTATTGTTAAGCCAATGTGTATAGTGCTTCCTTTTTCATACAGCTGAAGGCACAAAGCTGAATGCACATGGGATGTGCATCAAATGCCAACCACCACACTGCCTGGTGCCAATCTGTATTTTCAGCATAAAGTTCTTTTCTTTATACGTTCTCTGGTTTGTTCATCATAATTCGTATCAACAACGGCAAAACAAATAAGTACGTCAGAGTCAGCAGCTGTGGGCCCCATTATAAGAACTCCATGGGCATGTCTGGCTTGCAGGCTGCATACTATGCTTGCTATTTTCTGCAAGTACTGGGTATAAGAAAATATATTCTTTTAAAAAAACAAATGAAAACACCCACCATGGTACACTAAACAAGACCGGATGCTATAACTGGGGATTAATTCTTTCTAACATGGAATTGGTTTTTAGCCCTGGGTGCTTCTGTCAGCTTTCCTAAGAGCTTAACTTCTATGGATAGTTTTAATATCATGCACTTTAATGGGCTAAAAGAAACAGGAACCTAAAAAATCAGAAAAGAGTACAGGAGAAGACCGTGAAGAGCAACAATGGCAGCTCTGAACACAACTGAAACAGAAACATTTGGCAGGGATTTGCCAGGCACTCTTGGCAGGTGGATACACACATGCTTTGATTTAACACACACAAGGATCAAAAAGTTTCTCTTCGTTGACTTTCTTGTTAGTTCATTCCCTATCACGCTGTCTGGGTTTCTGTAGTAGCCATTTATTTGGTCATCTAACCAAAAGCAGGCTTTCCATTGTGGTGATGAGAACTTCTGCAATTTGCAAGATGCCAAAGCCAATCACCACCTGACGTTTATGTACTGAGTTTATTGCTACTTTCTACAGAAAGGACAGGAACTGTAGGCTACACTGTAGGGTTGCACTTTGGTCACCTGTTAAAACTTACATGTAAGTTGACACCCCATCTCAGCTGAACTTACTGGATGCAGAGAGAGGTGATAGGCCTAGCTTTGGGAAAACGTTGGTTAGATCTTGTGGCTTCTTTCCAAAATGGGACATCTTCAGAGCCTTGAGCTTATGGCTCAATCTATGCTGCCTGTCATCTCTTAGTAAGGTTTCCAAGTACAAGTGAAGAGGCTTGCCTGAAAATAAAAACAACAGGTTACTCTAATATACACAAATCCTCTCTCCCCACACACAAACACCAGTGTTGTACAGACATAATTTGTAATTAGCACCTGCCAGTACTGTTAAATTCTATACATAGGAAAGTCACACATGCAGCTAAGTAGTTACAAATCCTGTCCCTTTTTAATCTTACAGCTCGTTGTCACAGATGATGTGATACAGAAAGTTCAGCATGAGTGGCCCCAGAATAAAAGCCTTCCTGCAATAAAGCAGCTGGTCAGGACAATCTAGCTCATGGAATTTGGCATCTTGCCTCAATGGATTACCTCTCACACTGTGCTGGCCTAACCCATTTTCAACTACACTATCATTTCTTGACAGTGGCCTGTGTCATTGCCTGAAAAGCTTTAGCAAAGGCTTCTCATATTTCATTTCCTATTGTCTCTCTGTTCTTACTGTAAAAAGCAAGTATGACAAGGTAAAACAGAAATTAACATCAAACACGTCTGAAATAGATGCTTTCACCCTTGCACATTGGGGAAAAGTATACCCTTCCAGTTGCTTACCCTGCCTTTAAGCCCTGTGACAAATGTCTTGTCCTTGCAGTTGCCAAAACCTCTTGCAAAAAAAGAACAGTTACTTACTCTACAGTAACTAAGAGACTAACCAATTTATTTGAGCATAAGCTTTCATGAGCTACAGCTCATTTCATCGGATGCAATCAGTGGAAAATACAGTGAGGAGATGGAGAATGTATACTTTCAAATCAGCGGCACTGCTATGGGTACCCGCATGACCCCACAGTATGCCAACATTTTTATGGCTGACTTAGAACAACGCTTCCTCAGTTCTCATCCCCTAATGCCCCTTGTCACAAATATAAAGGGAAGGGTAAACCCTTTTAAAATCCCTCCTGGCCAGAGGAAAACTCCTCTCACCTGTAAAGGGTTAAGAAGCTAAAGGTAACCTCGCTGGCACCTGACCAAAATGACCAATGAGGAGATAAGATACTTTCAAAAGCTGAGAGGAGGGAGAGAAACAAAGGGTCTGTGTGTCTGTCTATATTCTGCTTTTGTCGGGGATAGACCAGGAATGGAGTCTTAGAACTTTTAGTAAGTAATCTAGCTAGGTATGTGTTAGATTATGATTTCTTTAAATGGCTGAGAAAAGAATTGTGCTGAATAGAATAACTATTTCTGTCTGTGTATCTTTTTTGTAACTTAAGGTTTTGCTTAGAGGGATTCTCTATGTTTTGAATCTAATTACCCTGTAAGGTATCTACCATCCTGATTTTACAGAGGGGATTTCTTTACTTCTATTTACTCCTATTTCTATTAAAAGTCTTCTTGTAAGAAAACTGAATGCTTTTTCATTGTTCTCAGATCCGAGGGTTTGGGTCTGTGGCCACCTATGCAAATTGGTGAGGCTGTTTATCCAACATTTCCCAGGAAAGGGGGGGGGGTGCAAGTGATGGATTATTCATTGTTCTTAAGATCCAAGGGTCTGGGTCTGTAGTCACCTAGGCAAACTGGTGAGGCTTTTTACCAAACCTTGTCCAGGAAGTGGGGTGCAAGGTTTTGGGAAGTATTTGGGCGGAAAGACGTTTCCAAACAGCTCTTCCCCAGTAACCAGTATTTGTTTGGTGGTAGTAGCGGCCAATCCAAGGACAAAGGGTGGAATATTTTGTATCTTGGGGAAGTTTTGACCTAAGCTGGTAAAGATAAGCTTAGGAGGTTTTCATGCAGGTCCCCACATCTGTACCCTAGCGTTCAGAGTGGGGGAGGAACCTTGACACCCCTACTCTATTTGCGCTATATTGATGACATCTTTATCATCTGGACCCATGGAAAAGAAGCCCTTGAGGAATTCCACCATGATTCCAACCATTTCCATCCCATCATCAACCTCAGCCTGGACCAGTCCACACAAGAGATCCACTTCTTGGACACTACAGTGCTAATAAGTGATGGTCACATAAACACCACCCTATACTGGAAACCTACTGACAGCTATTCCTACCTACATGCCTCCAGCTTTCACCCTGACCACACCACACGATCCATCGTCTAAACCAAGCTCTGCGATACAACCGCATTTGCTCCAACCCCTCAGACAGAGACAAACACCTACAAGATCTCTATCAAGCATTCTTACAACCACAATACCCACCTGCTGAAGTGAAGAAACAGATTGACAGAGCGAGAAGAGTACCCAGAAGTCACCTACTACAGGACAAGCCCAACAAAGAAAATAACAGAACGCCACTAGCCATCACCTTCAGCCCCCAACTAAAACCTCTCCAACGCATCATTAAGGATCTACAACCTATCCTGAAGGACGACCCATCACTCTCACAAATCAGGCCAGTCCTTGCCTACAGACAGCCCCCCCACCTGAAGCAAATACTCACCAGCAACCACACACCACAGAACCACTAACGTAGGAACCTATCCTTGCAACAAAGCCCTTTGCCAACTGTGTCCACATATCTATCCAGGGGATACCATCATAGGGCCTAATCACATCAGCCACACTATCAGAGGCTCATTCATCTGCACATCTACCAATGTGATATATGCCCATCATGTGCCAGCAATGCCCCTCTGCCATGTACATTGGTCAAACTGGACAGTCTCTACGTAAAAGAATAAATGGACACAAATCAGATGTCAAGAATTATAACATTCATAAACCAGTCGGAGAACACTTCAATTTCTCTGGTCACTTGATCTCTGACCTAAAAGTCGCAATATTACAACAAAGAGACTTAAAAAACAGACTCCAATGAGAGACTGCTGAATGGAATTAATTTGCAAACTGGATACAATTAACTTAGGCTTGAATAGAGACTGGGAGCGGATGAGTCATTACACAAAGTAAAACTATTTCCCCATGTTTATTCCCCCCCACCCACTGTTCCTCAGACATTCGTGTTAACTCCTGGAAGTAGCCCACCTTGATTATCACTACAAAAGGTTTTCTTCCCACACCCCCCTGCTCTCCTGCTGGTAATAGCTCATCTTAAGTGATCACTCTCCTTACAGTGTGTATGATAACACCAATTTTTTCATGTTCTGTGTGTATATAAATCTCCTCACTGTATTTTCCACTGAATGCATCCGATGAAGTGAGCTGTAGCTCACGAAAGCTTATGCCCAAATAAATTGGTTAGTCTCTAAGGTGCCACAAGTACTCCTTTTCTTTTTGCGAATACAGACTAACACGGCTGCTACTCTGAAACTCTGTAGTAACTGTGGTTCTTCGATATGCGTTCCCCACATGTATTCCAATTCTCGTGCACATGTGCCTCATATGAGATAGATTCTTTTGGAGTTTGCTGGGGCCACACCTGTGCCCTAGATACCCTCTCACTCTCCACAGCCAAGGGCATAAAGGAATGAGGGCGGTCACAATTACCCTTCAATTGCTTCCTAAATCAGAATCTAGGTGGTACAGGACTCCACAGTAGTGGGGAAGAAGGGCAGGGAAGGTTGTGGAATATGTGTGGACAATACATCTTGAAGAACCACAGTTACTAAGTTAACTATTCTTTTTGTGATTGTCCATGTGTATTCATCTGGTAACGCACAAGTCGTGATCTTCTGTCCAGGAGGTGGGTGCTCAGAGTCTGCTGAAACAATGAATAAGACAGCTCTGCCAAAGTGGGTGTCTGATCTGGATCTCTCCAACAAGCAGTGCTGGAGTTCAGTTCACACCTTCACCCAGCTGGGTGGTCCACAAATCTGAGATTGGAACGCCCCTGAGAAGAGAGACTGCAGAGGATGCTTGAGCTCTGGTAGAATGAGCCATGATCTGTGAAAGTAGGTTCAAGTGAGCTTTTGCAGATGACACTAAACTGGGAGGAGAGGTAGATACGCTGGAGGGTAGAGATAGGATACAGAAGGCCCTAGACAAATTAGAGGATTGGCCCAAAAGAAATCTGATGAGGTTCAACAAGGACAAGTGCAGAGTCCTGCACCTAGGATGGAAGAATCCCATGCACCGCTACAGACTAGGGACCGAATGGCTAGGCAGCAGTTCTGCAGAAAAGGACCTAGGGGTTACAGTGGACGAGAAGCTGGATATGAGTCAACAGTGTGCCCTTGTTGCCAAGAAGGCCAATGGCATTTTGGGATGTATAAGTAGGGGCATTGCCAGCTGATCGAGGGACGTGATCGTTCCCCTCTATTCGACTTTGGTGAGGCCTCATCTGGAGTACTGTGTCCAGTTTTGGGCCCCACACTACAAGAAGGATGTGGAAAAATCGGTCAGCGTCCAGTGGAGGGCAACAAAAATGATTAGGGGACTGGAACACATGACTTATGAGGAGAGGCTGAGGGAACTGGGATTGTTAGGCTGTGGAAGAGACGAATGAGGGGGGATTTGATAGCTGCTTTCAGCTACCTGAAAGAGGGTGGCTCTAGACTGTTCTCAGTGGTAGCAGATGACAGAACAATGAATAATGGTCTCAAGTTGCAGCGGGGGAGGTTTAGGTTGGATATTAGGAAAAACTTTTTCACTAGGAGGGTGGTGAAACACTGGAATGCGTTACCTAGGGAGGTGGTGGAATCTCCTTCCTTAGAAGTTTTTAAAGTCCTGGCTGGGATGATTTAGTTGGGGATTGGTCTTGCTTTGAGCAGGGGGTTGGACTAGATGACCTTCCAACCCTGATATTCTAGGATTCTATGATTGCGCAGCATGCCCTGATATAGTCAGAAAGCCACAAAAATAATCGTTCAGTGGGTATCGGCTGATGCTTCATCCGGTCAGAAAAGGCCAGGGACAATCTCTGAGAACTCCTGAATGGTCTTGTCCTAGTCACAGTAGAAAAGAATTTGGAGCACATATAAGTAAGGCTACGATTTTGTCACGGAGGTCGTGGAAGTCACAGAATCCATGACTTCCAAAGACCTCCGTGACTTCAGCCCTGGTGGCTGGGAGCTGCAGGGTCCCGCCTCCTCCTGCAGCAGCAGGGGGACCCCTGGACACTACAGGGAGGCAGGGGGGACCCCCTCCAGCTCCCCTCCATCGTGGGAGTCAAGGGGGCCCTGGAGCTCTGAGCCCTCACTGGTGGTGCAGGCCCCAGAGCTCCCAGCCACCCCGCAGCTGCCCAGTCCCTTCCCATTTTATCATGGATATTTTTAGTAGCAATCCAGGACAGGTCACAGGCTTCAGTCAGTTTTTCTTTATTGCCTGTGACTTGTCTGTAACTCTTACTAAAAATATCTATTACAAAACCTTAGCCTTATACATAAGGTGTGAAGTTTGGCTTCCCTTGACTACTCCAAGGCTTGAAAAAAATTGGCAGGTGGATCACTTGATTCAGGTGAAGCTTCAAGATGGCTTTGGGCAGAAACTTTGGATGAAGCCTTGATGTCACCCTGTCTTTATCACATAATGTATATGCCATTGCAGCCTAGATTTCCCTTATTCTCTAGGCTGCATTTCTAACCATCAAGGTGGTTTTCATAGACAAGCGGTATACGGAAAAGGTTGCTAGATGTTCAAAGGGGGGACCCCCATTAACCATGCTCCATGAAAAGGTAGTTGAGATCAGTGTAAATGTGGCTAACTGTCATGTAGGTCCATGAGGTCACATGTCCTAAGAGCATGAGATATGCTGACTGATGTTGCCAGGTAAGCCTGGCATTGATTGAAGTTCAGCATGGTGAGGAATCTGTCCTGTGGCAAGTAGTTTTTTACCACTGTGGAGTCAAATAATGCCCCTATGAACTCTGTGTTTTGAGTGAGGTAAGAATGGATTTCTCCCTTTTGACTCTGAGACCTAAGGGGGCAAAGAGTTGTAGTGTTACTTGAATGGAATTGCTCACTTGTTGAGGAGATCAACTTCTGGTAACCAGGTGTCAAGCTCTACATAGATTTGCACTCCCCTTGTATCCTTAGATAGGCTGCCATAACTGTGAGGCACTCAGTCAATACTCTGGGAGCTGCGGAGAGGCCAAAGGAAAGCACCCTGCATTGATAATGCAACTTTCCCAGAAGCAACGTGAGGTATTTCCTGAGGGTCCGGTTGAATAGCTGTATTGAAAGAGATATCCTGTAAGCTGAGAGCCAAAAGCCAGTCTTGAGGATGTAGGGTAGGAACTAAGGAAACTAGGGTTACCAACCTCCATTCTTCACTGGGATTATGAAACAAAGTGAATAAATCTCTCTGCCCTAGAATTCTACAGACTCTCCTTCCGTTGCTATAGAAAAGTTTATTTCGTTTAACAGTATCTCATGAGAGGGGTCCCTGAAGAGGGACAAGGAAGTGGGGCAGGGAGAGACTGAAACTGTATAGCATACAGCATGTCTACAATTTCTAGGACTTACTGGTTTCTAGGTTCCAGGCCTCCCAAAAGCAAAACAAATGGTTCCCAAAAGGGTGGGGGAGGGGTGGGACAAAGGGAATACAAATCCTGTGGTTCTATGTAGCTCTGTAATTGGGTTTACAAAGCCCATACTAAGCATAGACAGATGGGGGAGGAGAGTCTTCCCTGCTCACAGGCAACCAGGCTGACCACACCCCAGCACAGCTGTTGGACCTGCCAATCATGGAGGCATGTACCCACAGCTGAGACCAATAAGGAAAACAAGCCTAGGTATAAAGGAAGGAGAACAGTGAGAGATGGGGAGGCAGAAAGGCCTGGGACATTTGACAGGCTCCCAACAGTCCTGTCAGATTTGCTGACAGGAGGTTGATGCAGAGCGTATGGCAGGGGAGTAAGGAGCAGAGCATCTCCATCTCTGGAACTTCTGTCTTTTCCTCAGGGGTCTGTTGATCTCAGCTGGTGTGGGGAGCTTAGACATCTGTTCTTGGTGCTTTCGGTGCCAAAACATCGGTATAGTGAGTGGCATGACCGGGCTCCTCAAGCTGTGCCAAGTTTGTTCAGTGACCTGTCTGGGCCAAGCTGTCAGTAGGACCCGATCCAGACCTTGAACTGCCTCCTGGTTTGGACTACTCTGGATCAGCAAGGGAAATATGTCTCTCCAATCACTCAGAGCAGTGCTCCTTGCTCCCTCTTTCCTCAGAAAATTGCGTTGAGGAGGGTTTGGAGGCTCTCACAGACTCTGTAGTCAACAAGTAAGACTTTCTCGAAGCTCTGGGTGGACCCATGGATTACTGGTCTGGTCATTTTCTTCATCTCAGGTTTGGAGTACGCCTTCATGGACATCTTCAGGAGGAACACTTGTAGGTGGGATTCCCTTGCTTTTGGTGTCCTCTTTGAAAAAGAGCGACATGTGGTGCATTTTTCTGGAATATGCACTTCACTGAGGTAGAAGTCTTTTTGAGTGTCTGTCACCATATGGATAGCTTGCAGATGGACAGGAATTAAATCCTGGAATTTTGATTCTGCCATGTTCAGGGCACCCTGTGTTGGGAGCACCCCAAAGTTAAAGACCTTCTTTCTTTTACTTTTTGGCCAGTGGGCTTAAACTATGTTAACTTAACTATATTAAGGAACACTAAACTAAAAACTAGAGCAGCGGTTCTAAAACTGTGGGTCGGAACCCCAAAGTGGGTCATGACCCCATTTTAATGAGGTTGCCAGCACCGGCTTAGACTTGCTGGGACCCAAGGCTGAAACCCTTCAGCATGAGCGGTGGGGCTTCAGCTTCCGCTCCCCACCGCAGGGGAGTGGGGCTCGGGAAGGCTCAGGCTTCTGTCCTCCCTCCTGGGGTCGTGTAGTCATTTTTGTTGTCAGAAGGGGGTCGCAGTGCAAGGAAGTTTGAGAACCCCTGAACTAGAGCAAAAGAATCACACAGTGCTCAGAGATGCAGACACTGCTGGGATTCTGTCTCTGCCTCAGATGGAACTGAAGGATGGTTGTGGCTGCCCTACCCTTTATGCCCTCAGGTACCAGGAGCAACAGGGCATTCAGGACACAGGGGCAGCACGCAAACACACGGAATCCAGTCTCCAGCACAAGGGCACCAGAACAGAATATATGTGGACAATCACTTGAAGAATAATTCTACCTGAATTTCCTCCAAAACAGAGAGTCGTTTTTTCCCTTCCCAGGTGCAAGAGTCCCCTCTTCCCAGTTCTTTCCTTCACAGACATCAGTCCTCATATACCCACTTATGTAGTGAAACCTACTCAAGTCACCCTTCCAAGAGCCCAGTCCTGACTTAACTTTGAATACACCCAGTTTCCAGATGTCCACTGTCCCAAAAGTTAAATTTAAAAAAAAAAAAAAAAAAAAAGTAAATATACTAGAGAAAGTCTAATAGGGTACATGAAATCAAACAATTCCTGATCCCCCAACAGAATTTAGCTGACTCTCACTGGCTGGAACCAAACCAATCACAACCCTGGAAAAATAAATTTTCTCTTCAAATACACTTTGGGGAGAGCGCTGCCTAAAAACCAGCACTGAAATGAGTTTTAGGGCTAGTCTACACTGGCAACGCTTGTGTAGTCACAGCAGAGTGCTGGGAGAGAGCTCTCCCAGAGCTCTAAAAAACCCACCTCCATGAGAGGTGTAGCTACCAGCGGTGGAAGAGCAGCTCCCAGAGCCGGTGCACTGTTTACACTGGCACTTTACAGTGCTGAAACTTGCTGCACTCAAGGGGGTATTTTTTCACACCCCGAGCAAGAAAGTTGAAGCGCTGTAAATTGCCAGTGTAGACAAGCCCTTAGTCATTTTTGAGTAGATTTCTTGTTGTTGATAATCCCTCCTACCATTTGTTTCCTTCCACATTGTTCTTTTTGGGCATGTATGCTAATTAGTTTAGTGTTACTCAGAAGGGGGTGAGATGGTCTCTTCTGGTTTGTTGTTGCAGCCCATGGAGACAGGAGCTCTTTATGAGGGCTAGACTTTTAGAACTTACTTATTTTTTTAAATACAAAAATAGCAGCATACTTTTCTAAGAGACAAGAAAAAAAAAATTAGGTTAAGATTTGGTCTGGCTTTCCAAGTTCCCCTTTTAAAGATCCTATTCTTTCCTTGGAAAGAATCTGGGAATTTTTCCATGGAAAATTAAAAAATAACAAAAAGATTTTTCTTTCCAGAAGGGACACTCAAGAGAGGGCTGCAGTGGCACTGTCAAGAACTCATCTATTTAAACATTAAACAGAGTAAAAATAGCAGTACCCTTCTATTCAGAGCATGGTATGCTGGGACATGTAGTCTCCATGGGCTGTATCTCTGTATTAAAAATAAGGGAAATTAGAGTCACACTGCATAACTTCGTGGGAAGCCTCTGGCAATTCCTTGCATATATACTACCCTAAAATTCAGTTTAGTGTATTTTAAACATTCTTGCCTGTAAATGGAAGGAGGAGCAGGACACCTGTAGAATAAAGTCCTTTATTTTATACTAAGAACGTGTAATCTACTCACCATGAGAGAATGACAGTATGGGATGGAAGCCAGAATCCAGCAGTGCTATACGCTCTTCTAAGGACATAGTGTCTGGGTCTATGGCTTGAATAGAGGTTTTACAACCACACAAGATACAAGTGCTGGGCCATTCACAGCTACACTTCATGGTGAGAGGTTTCTGCGGCTAGTAGAAAGGAAAATAAAAAGATCAGCCATCTAAAAAGGGAAAAATCACAAGTGTTTTCTTTAATTTAAGAAGGGATGCTGATATTCAGATCCAATGTTTCCAGGGTCTGATTTCTACAGACAAACTACATTTCATGCCCTAACCAAAAAAACCCAAACCTTTCAAAAAGGAAATATTTAGATAAATTTTTAAAGATAGACATAACAATGGTCTTGTTGAATGGACCATCTCCAGTGAACCAACAAAAGAGTAAACCAAACACAGACACACAGGTCCCAGTGCCCACTCAGCAGCAACAATAGCATGTATGCAAGGCACAGCAAGGAATACAATCACCTATTTCTTTCAAGTACTCTCCTTGCTCCTGGATTCTAGCTCTTATCCTTTGAAAAAATCATTTTCACTAATACAAGACTGGAATTCTCCTTGTGGCTAAACATAAAATTGAATTACAATGGTTTCTGGTAATTATACTTAGGCCTATAATACTAACATATGGTGCTATTTTAAAGGGACAATTCACAGTTAAACTTTTTTGACATTTCCAAGTGAGTATAGCTTGTTTCTTGTATCATCTTCTACTGAGCAGGAAACATCAAAATAAAGAATAAGATGTTTGTAATGTAAACACTCTAAGCTAAAGGTAAGTGGTGGGAAATAGAAATTATGTCAGTGCAGAAACCAAAACCATAGTTAGGCTGTCACCGCTCGCAAAGGCATGGTCTGAGCACATGACTAGGATTCAGGTACTCTGGCTCTAATCCCAGCTCTTGACAGTTTCCCTGTGACCTTGGGCAATTCAATTTCTATGTCTTGGTTTCCCCAATTGTAAAATCATAGAATCATAGAAGATTGGGGTTGGAAGAAACCTCAGGAGGTCATCTAGTCCAACCCCCTGCTCAAAGCAGGACCAACACCAACTAAATCATCCAACTAAATCAGGGGTCTCAAATTCGAATCATCATGAGGTCCACATGAGGACTCGTATGTTGGCCCGAGGGCCGCATCACCCCCCCCAACTGCCCCCACCCTCCCCCGCCCGTGGGGTGCAGCAGGGGGCTCAGGGCAGGGGGTTGGGGTGCAGGACGGGTGCAGGGTGTGGCAGGGGGCTCAGGACAGGGGGTTGGGGTGCAGGAGGGGTTCGAGTTCCAGCCCGGCGCCGCTTACCTTGAGCGGCTCCGGGGTGGCAGGGGCACGCACTGGGGCCAGGGTAGGCTCCCTGCCTGCCCTGGCCCCGTGCCACTCTGCTCCGGGAAGGCAGGCACCTGCGGCCACGGGGGGAGGGGGAACAGAGAACTCTGTGAGCTGTTGTTGCCTGCGGGTACCTCCCCCGAAGCTCCCATTGGCCACGCATCCCCGTTCTCTCCTCCCCCTCCCCCTGCGGCCGCAGGGAAGCGGTGAGCTTGGCGGGCCGCATGTTTGAGACCCCTGAACTAAATCAACAAAATAGAGTATCTACTCTCAGAGGGATGTTTATAATGCACTTGGAGACCCTGGGAGTGAAGGGGGTACTCCTTTGTGTTTAGACTTAATAAAAAAAAACGCAGGCTAGATTGTATTTTAGCAGCCATGTGGCTAAACTCACTGAGAGTTTGTACCTACCTTCTTGCTAAGGAGAGAGACAGTGTTAGCTCGGACCAGCCTGCGTTTCTTGTATCTGCAAACGGGGCGTATTCTAGCTGCAACACAGCTTTTGTCTGGTACGGAGGGTACAGTAGCCAGGCTATCCAGTCGTTTCTGTTTGAGAATCTCTTCAGCTTCCAAACTGGCCAGAGAGATGTTGTTGGAGTGGCTTGTGTGCAAACTGCAACCAAATAAATAAATAAATAAGACAGTGAGCCTCACTCAGCATGAGAGAGGTAAAAGTTAATACTGCATTGTGATGGCTGTGCTGTCAGATCACCTTCAGGTATTTTTTTAGGCAGTTAATGATTTTTATCAGTTTGGGTTCTTACTACAGCTGTGCTCCTGTTAACTTAGCTTCTAATAATTCTTTAGGGGGAAACATGCTCAGCTACTTATGCATCTAGTTGGAAATGAATACTGAAGGTCATAAAATCGTAGAAATGCAGGGCTGGAAGGGACCTTGAGAAATCATCAAGTCCAGCTCCCTGTGCTGTGACAGGACCAAGTAAACCTAGATCATCCCTGACAACCATATGTCCAACTTGTTTTTAAATGGTTCCAGTGATCAGGACTCCATGACCTCCCATGGAAGCCTATTCCAGAGGTTAACTATCCTTCTAGCTAGAAAGATTTTCCTGATATCAAACCTAAATCTACCTTGCTGCAAATTAAGCCCATTATTTCTTGTCCTACCTGCAGTGAACATGGAGAACAACTGATCACCATCCTCTTTGTAAAAGTCCTTAATATATTGGAAGACTTATCAGGTTGCCCCCCAGTTGTCTTTTCTCAAGACTAAACATGCCCAGTTTTTCCAACCCTTCCTCACAGGTCGGGTCTTCTAAACCTATCATTTTTGTTGCTCTGCACTCATTCCTATTTGCCACACCCTTTATAACTGTGGTGCTCAAAATTGGACATAGTACTCCAGCTGGGGCCTCACCAGTGCCAAGTGTAGCAGAACAATTAGAATCATAGACTGGAAGTGACCTCAAGAGGTCATCTAGTTCAGTCCTCTGCACTCAAGGCAGGGCTAAGTATTATCTAGACCATCGCTGACAGGGGTTTGTCCAACCTGCTCTTAAAAATCCCCAATGATGGAGATTCCACAACTTCCCTAAGCAATTTATTCCAGTGCTTAACCACTCTGACAGTTAGGAAGTTTTTCCTAATGTCCAACCTAAACAGCCCTGTGACGGTGCCCCCCATAGGGCTTTATTGGAAATATGCTTATGAATGTATATATGACATATCTAGAATATGTTTTATGCTACATATGCCATGTAACATATCTCTGTAGAGGTTATGATCTACTGAATCTATTAATCCTATTTGTATTCATGTATCATTTTTGTATTCAAAAAGTTATGAATATTGGCTGTGTACTTGCTTGATTTTTAAATAGCCTTTGTAAAGCATTTGATCAGCTTCTTGAGAACAGAATGTGCAAGTTAAATGCCCAATCAAAAAGCATTTAACGAACAATGGATGTTGGAAGGTCCCAATCCACATAAGAAGTCTTCCTGGAGATATTCAAGATAGCATGTGGGCAATGGCTGCTGCCTGTAAAAACCTGAGTCATGCATGGACATGTGATTTGCCCATGTGACTCCAAAACTCCATCTTGTAGCTGGACTTCGCAAAGGAGAGAGGAGGGGGTCTCCACCCACAAGAGAGTCTATTTAAGCCTGTGGGAGAGCCCTCCATTTTGTCTCCAGCTGGCTAAAGAGAGTCTCTCTACCCCCAAGGATACCTGAAAGAAACTGGAACAAAGGACAGTAACTACAGGGGGTGTGAGTGATTGCTGTACCCAGACTAGAAGGAAACTAGTCTGTAAAAGGAAGCTTACTGGAATTCCTCTAAGGGTGAGGTTTTATCTGTATTCAGTTTTCTTAGACATAGACTTGCATGTTCTATTTTATTCTGCTTGGTAATTCATTTTGTTCTGTCTGTTACTACTTGGAACCACTTAAATCCTACTTTCTGTATTTAATAAAATCACATTTTACTTATTAATTAACCCACAGTACGTATTAATACCTGGGGGGGGCGGCAAACAGCTGTGCATCTCTCTCTATCAGTGTTATAGATGGTGAACAATTTAGGAGTTTATCCTGTATAAGCTTTATACAGGGTAAAACGGATATATTTGGGGTTTGGACCCCACTGGGAGTTGGGCAACTGAGTGTTAAAGACAGGAACACTTCTTAAGTTGCTTTCAGTTAAGTCTGCAGCTTTGGGGCATGTGGTTCAGACCCTGGGTCTGTGTTGGAGCAGACTGGCATGTCTGGCTCAGCAAGACAGGGTGCTGGAGTCCCCAGCTGCAGGGAAAGCAGGGGCAGAAGTAGTTTTGGCACATCAGTTGGCAACCCCAAGGACGTTTCTGTGATCCAACCCACCACATGCCCTTGCTGCAATTTAAGCCCATTGCTTCTTGTCCTAGCCTCAAAGGTTAAGAGCAACAATTTTTCTCCCTCCTTCTTGTAACAACCTTTTATGTACTTGAAAACTGTTATGTCCCCTCTCAGTCTTCTCTTCTCCAGATTAAACTTGCTGGAGGATTCTCTGCTCCTTGAGGTCTTTAAACTACAATTTGAGGACTTCAATAGCACAGATATAGGTGTGAGGTTTTTTTTGTAGGAGTGGTGGGTGAAATTCTGTGGCCTGCGTTGTGCAGGAGGTCAGACTAGATGATCATAATGGTCCCTTCTGACCTAAATATCTATGAATCTATGAATCTATAAACAAACCCAATTTTTTCAATCTTCCCTCAGGGGTCATGTTTTCTAGACCTTTAATCGTTTCTGTTGCTCTTCTCTGGATTTTCTCCAATTTGTCCACATCTTTCCTGAAATGTGGCGCCCACAACTGGACACAATACTCCAGTTGAGGCCTAATCAGTGCAGAGCAGAGTGGAAGAATTACTTCTTGTGTCTTGTTTACAATACTCCTGCTAAATACATCCCAGAATGAGGTTTGCTTTTTTTTGCAACAGTGTTACACTGTTGACTCATATTTAGCTTGTGATCCACAATTACCTCCCATGTCTTATATACACCATGCCTGTCCATGCCCCGGCACTTGTTCAAGTTTTCCATAGGAATCACCTTGAGAAGTGTGATCCCACATCACTGTGAGGACGCACTCTGAGGAGGGGATATCAGGGAGCATGTGTCTTGAACTCTGGGTCACAGGTTCTCTTAGGAGCCAGTAAATTCCAGCCTGCCAACCAGTGACCTTAATAGTTATATTTTTATCAACTGCTAAAATTTGCAATTTTCATGTCTAAGGCAGTTGAGATATCTATTATTAATGGCATGCATCTCCCCCTTTAACAGAGTGGGCTTTTACAGTCAGTGGTTCCATTTGTTCTCAGATAATAAATCTAAAGACAGGAGTTAGCGAGGGGCTGTTCTATCTCTATTTCTTTTGTAAACAGAAGACCAAAAAGAAATGGGAAGAATTTTCATTTTCTGTTCTCCCTAGGAACTGTACAGCTGTGTTTCAATATGTATCTAGCAACCTGGTGCTTTAAAGTGCCCTCTCCCCTGAAAAGTGACCCTATAAAAATGGCATCTTCTTACTTAAAAGACCTGCTCCCTCCTTGCTCACTTGGACAAACATAAGCTTTTTATCAGTACTTACTCCTATTAGCCCTGTAGGACCCATGTAGCTATGGAAGCTACACTCTTTCCTGGCTTGCATATTATCAGAAGAATTGTTAAAACTGCCATGTTTAGAAACTTTACTATTGATGTGTGAATCAGAAAGAATCCAGTTAAATTTTCAGACTTCATGTTGCAATCACAGGCGGTTAGAAACAACATTACTGAGACACAAACATGGATCCCCATTATGCTATTTTTACAGAGTAATTTTTTCAGAACTGCACTCTACATGTTTTCAACAAATAAAAGCTGCAGCTTTACAAATGAAAACTTGATCTTTCTAGGCCTACATCCAGTCATTTTAGGTTTCACAATTATCAGACACATACTAATTATATTTGCCAGTCAGCAGGATGCACTTAAAACCGGGCATCCTCCCTTTTACTCCAACGGTTAAATAGTAATTTGACTGTGAGAAAAGATTCAATGGAGTATTAGAAATCTAATACTAATGCTCCCTCAATAGTAAGACAGAACTGTGTTAACTACAAACAGACTATCATACGCTCATCTACTATTAATCATGACTATACAGCAGTCTTTTTTCTGACATAACCTTGTGTCAGCTGTTGCTAGCTTATGCACACCTACCATGCTACATAGCTGTGTGTGTACCCATACATTCTGGGAACATCTGAGCAGCCATCCCACGCTGACTGAGGGAGTGGATTATGGGTTTTTCCCCTTCATGCAATGCACTTTGGAATGTCTTCCCATATCCGGGAGGGAGGAGAATTGACTGGCTAGGTTATGTAAACAGTCCTATCTACACTGAAGAACACCATTCACCTCAGGATGTTACAGACTGACTCACTATCAAAGCCAGAACACAATACACCCATTAATTTAGGAACTACATGTTAACAATCTTATGTGAAGGAACTGTATTTAAATTAACTCTTATAGAAGCTGGTCACAAACTCAAACTCCATTGTGACAAAAGGATCCATCCAAGTCTTTCTGTGACCTGATGATTCTTTCACTTTATACCGCTTTGCAACTTTGTCCCCCCTCACAGCTCTGCTGTGCTTCAACAGACCTTTCTGTTTGTTGGACTGAACCCCCTCCAGAGCATGACAACTGTTGCTCAGCCAGCAAGAAAAATTGTTGAATGGGAGGTTCACCTTACTTTCTGAAGGTAAGCATGCTGCCTCACAATTCTTCCATGTTCCCACCAACCCAGGGAGAGGGGAAAAAGACTAGAACACCACAAAGTGAACCTAAGTCTGCACTGTAGCAATGCACAGCACTACTAAGCTAATCTTCCTTGTCAAAGAAATTGCTTACTCATGATTATCGTTTTACTTCTCTGCCCTGCTTTAAATATACACAACAAGAATGACCTTTATAAGTTAACTTATTAGCAGCATAGTATTCCACAATGAACTGTCTATTGCCATAAAAGCAATCTTACATTCTTGCTGGGAATGTTGAAGTTGGGAATCCAAACCGATTTTCTTAGGAAATGAGCCAGGGATAAACATATAAGAGAAATTCTGATTGATATATATTTAGCTGATCAGGTAATACTGCCAGCTATCCGTGGAACTTGTGAACCTCAATCCACATAACTCCTTTAAACTTATGTTCAACTGTTCCAACTCTTGTACTTTTATTAATGTCTCCGGCTCAGCAATAGCTGAGATTTTGGCCCTGAATGTCTATTTTATATGACATTTTATCATGGGATCTCAAAACACTCTTCAGCTAAAAAACACCTTAGAGGATTCATATTACTCATATTTTACAGAGGAAGCAAAAAGAGGTTAAATAACTGGATTAGAGTCAAAGCAAGGGAGACAAGGCTGTTTTGGAAAAGATAAATGAATTCTTTGCATTGGTCTTTACTGCAGAGAATGTGAGGGAGATTCCCACACCTGAGCCATTCTTTTTCGATGACAAATCTAACGAACTGTCCCAGATTGAGGTGTCAATAGAGCAGGTTTTGGAACAAACTGATACATTAAACAGGAATGAATCACCAGGACCAGATGGTATTCATTGAAGAGTTAACTGTGGTGTGTAACCTACTGCTTAAATCAGCCTCTGTACCAGGTGACTGGAGGATAGCTAATGTGACACTGATTTTTAATAAAAGGCTCTAGAGGTGATCCTGGCAGTTACAGGTGGATAAGCCTAACGTCAGTACCAAGCAAATTGGTGGCAACAACAGTAAAGAATAGAATTATCAGAGACATAGATGAACATGATATGTTGGGGAAGAGTCAACATGGTTTTTATAAAGGGAAATCATTCCTCACTAATCTATTAGAATTATTTGAGGGTATCTACAAACATGTGGCCAAAGGTGATCCAGTGGATACAGCGCATTCAAACTTTCAGAAACCCTTTGACAATGTCCCTCACCAAAGGTTCTTATGCATAATAAGGAGTCATGGGATAAGAGCGAATGTTCTCTCATGGATCAGTAACTAGTAACATGGATCAGTAACAGACAGATAACGAAGGGTAGGAATAAATGGTCAGTTTTCACAATGAAGAGAGGTAAATATCAGGGTCCCCAAGGATCTGTTGGGACCAGTTCTTTTCAACATGTTCATAAATTATCTGGAAAAAGGGGCAAACACTGGAGGTGACGAAGTTTACAGATGATGGAGAATTACTCAGGATAGTTAAGACCAAGGCAGACCAGTGGCAGGAAAATGACAGATGAAATTCAATGCTGATAAAAGCAAAGTAATTCATATCGGAAAACATAATCCCAAATATACATACAAAGTGATGGGGTCTAAATTAGCTATTACCACTTAAAAAAGAGATCTTGTGAACAGTTCTCTGAAAACATCTGCTCAATGTGCAGCGGCAGTCAAAAAAGCTAACAATGTTAAGAACCATTAGGAAAGGGACAGATAAGACGACAGAAAATACCATAATGCCACTATATAAATCCAAGGAATGCCCACACCTTGAATACTGCATGAAGTTTTGCTCACCGCATCTCAAAAAAGATATATTAGAATTGGAAAAAGTACAGAGAACGATAAACAAAAATGATTAGAAAAATGGAAGAGATTAAAAAAACTTGGATCATTCATCTTGGAAAAGAAGACTGAGGGGGGATATGATAGAGGTCTATAATATCATGAATGGTGTGGAAAAAGTATTAATTGCTTCACAAAACACAAAAATCAGGCGTCATCTGATGAAATTTACAGGCGGCTGGTTTAAAACTAACCTAAGGAAGTAGTACTTCACATGAGGCAGAGTCAACCTGTGGAACTCGTTGCCTGAGAATATTGTGAAGGCCAAAAGTATAAACTGGGTTAAAACAAGAATTAGGGCTAGTCTACACTGGCAACGTTAAAGCGCTGCCACGGCAGCACTTTAACGTGGCTTGTGTAGTCGCAGCAGAGAGCTCTCCCAGTGCTCTAAAAAAACCCACCTCCACGAGGGGCGCAGCTCCCAGCGCTGGTGCATGTCTACACTGGCACTTTACAGCGCTGAAACTTGCTGCACTCGGGGGTATTTTTTCACCCCCCTGAGCGAGAAAGTTGCAGTGCTGTAAAGTACCAGTGTCGACAAGCCCTTAGATAAGTTCATGGAGGATAGGTCCATCAATGGTTATTAGCCAAGATGGTCATGGATCCATCCCCATGCTCTGGGTGTTCTTAAAACCTCTGACTGCAAGAAGCTGGGACTGGATGACAGGGGATAGATCACCCAATAAATTGCCCTGTTCTGTTCACTCCCTCTGAAGCATCCGGCATAGGCCACTGTTGGAAGACAGGATACTGGGCTAGATGGCCCACTGGTCTGACCCAGTGTGGCCATTTTTATGTTCATATGTGAGGAATCCTGAGGCTCTCATTACCCTTCTGACCACTGTATCACACTTTCTTCCTCAGAACACTAACTGCATTTGAATACATAGGACAGCTTGGAAAATCCACACTTCTAAATCTTTACATATATAAAAACATTAGAAACAAAAAACAAACATTCCCTGAAAAAAAGCACAGGCATAGACGTCTAACAAAGTCATTACAATATTAACAGGTCTTTTATATGTAGTTGTTTGGGGGTGGTAAAAGATTAGCTAGCACTCAGATGAGTGATTACATGAAAAAACCCAGGCAACGCCCCTCACTTTTCCATACACACACAACTGCATTTTTCAGTGAATAAAATATTTATTAAAAAAAAAATAATCACCCATCTCTATATGTAGTGCATAAAGCATAGCCTTTTCACCTTCAACTCACTAGTTCGTTAGAGCTTACATTTCAAAGAGAAGGATTTAGATACTGTTAGCCCAGATTCTAGTTCATATTTTGTTGCCCTAGACAATGCAAGGTCAACTGTCTCGGAAAGTCTCTGACTGTGTAAATGTGGAAACTCAATTTCCTTTCAGTACTATGCATGTGCTTTCTTGCAAGACATAGGGAAGGTTATAAGCAGGTCACTGGGGAAAGTTCACAAAGGGGTTAGAATGTGCTTATTGACCCAAAACTATTTGTCAATTTGACGTGATTAGTTTTGGCTGTGAAAATGTTTTTCAGGGCCAGTTGTGTGAGTGGGAGTGAGAGAGACTGACTGTCCCTTATAACCATTAGCCCAGCAGTTAGGGTACTTACCTGGTATGTTTGAATCTCCACTCTGGAGCAGTGATCAGAACTCAAACTCTCCCCTCTCAAGTGAGCCTCCTAACCAATAGGCTATTTTGGTGTGGGTTGCTCTCAATCTCTCCTCCTGAAGTTGTTTCACTTTGTATAAATACTTAAATACTCACTGGGCAAGAAAGAGAAAATGACTACAGCCTGGTGATTAAAACACACAGCTGGGGGGTATGAGATGTGGATTCAAATCTTCTGTCTTTCTGATACAAAATGGAACAGCTTCAACAGGAGAGACTGAGAGCAGAATAGTCTATAACCTGGTGGTTCATGGTCTCATATGGCAGGGGTGACACCTGATTTCAAGTCTCTGCTTCAATATATATTTTTAGTATATACACAAAGTGGAACAGCTTCAACAGGAGAGACTGAGAGCAACCCACCCCAGAATAGCCTGTAGGTGATGGTGGTTACCTGGGAGGGGAGAGATTTGAGTTCAAGTCTCTGCTCCAGAATGGGGATTCAACCTGGTTCTTCCACATCCCAAGGAAGTGCCCTAACCACAGAGCTAAAGGTTACACAAGGGGGATGAATGCACATACAGAGTTTTCTGAAGCTGACCAGAATGTAATGTTCCTTATGATCTGTATCAGACTTTTCCAATTTGCTGCCAAATTATCAAGATTTTTTTTACCCTAACCAAATTTTTTTTCTGATTTTTTTGGTTTGCTGGCTGAATTGAAAAATAAATTTATCCAGCTCTAAGGATCTGTACCTCTGATGCTTAATTCCAGTGCATATGAAATGCTAGTAATGTTAAAATTCTATAGAAACAAAGCTGCAACGGAACACTTGAAAAATGTATAAGGAAAAATAGCTTTTATATATCCACATACATACAAACAATGTAAACATAGAAGAGATGGAAGGGGAAAAAAGAAAAGAGAAAAGAAAAGAAAAGGAGAAAAGAAAAGGAGAAAAGAAAAGGAGAAAATATGATCGGATATATCCAACCGCATCAGCAACACCTGCAAGCTTAAGGCACTTTTGAATAAAATTAGCAATCAACAGAATACTTCTATTTATTAAAACTAAGCATCAACGGAAAACTGGCAACCTGTTTTGTAAGCAGCTAAACCTGAAAATGGAATACATCCCACCTCACTCAGAGCAACAACTAAAATATAAATCCAAGAAATGTGCAATCCTCATAGTAACAGTAACAGGCATTCAAACTCTCCCCAAATGAGGATTTAATTAGCAACCTGCCAGAAACTGAATGGTGTAGCTGATTAGCATAAAATGGTGCTAACTGCAACCCCAAAAGAGGTTACAGTAAGAACTATTTTTTATTTTAGCAGAGGCTACTTGAATCAAGGTGGAGCACTGCATGCTGACACAAATAGATTTCACAGGATGCAACTCCATAGTCAGGCAACCAGCAAAGGAAAAATATTAGTCTTTTACCATTTTGGGCTTCTCTATAAAGGATGAAAGGCCTGAAAAATGGTTCAGTTTATTTAAAAACAAAAACAAAAATTTTCGCATTAGAAATTCAGGTCTTGTCCATACTGGAAGACTACTGAACAGGTGTCAAACACATGGCCTACACCCCAGATCCAGCCCCTAAACCCTTTCCTATTACCCATAGCTGCCTGCCTGCTGTGATCAAAGTGGGCTGGCAGAGAGCTGGGGAGGTAGCTTGCACCTGATTGGGACCAGGCAGCTGAGACCTTCCTCTCTCCACCAGCATTTGGTCAGAGCACCTTACAGGCCATGCCGAAAGGAGTCTCCTTTCCCGTCTTCCCTACCCTATCTCTGCCTCTGAACCCACAGGAGAAGGGGTCTTCTCTCCCTCTGCTGCCTACCTGGCCTAGTCTTTGCCAGTCCCTCCACCCTGAGCCAAAGGGGACTTCTTTCCAGGCTTCCCGCTCTTTGCAGCTGCCACCACTGACTTGTCCCCACAGGATCAAATGAATGAAAGCATCTGCTTCTAAACTGCCCACTCTCCAGAGAACTGGAGGCGGAAAATAGGTGAAGAAATCCCCAGAGGTGGGGGAAGGGGAGGGAAATTATCAAGTGGTATATGTAAGGGGGAAGGTGGATGGGAATGATTCTCAAAGTGGAGCAGCAGGTAGGAAATATTCATAAGAAAGTGTGTGTGCAGATGGCAGGTGCACAAGCAGGGAAGACAAGGGAGAAGAGACTGGTCACGGAGGAATACACTGAGTGATAAGTTAGTGGACAACAGACAGACGGTTTCATAAATGCATTTACATTTTTTTTTTAAATCTTTGTCTTTAAAATGGCATATTTAAAATTTTACTAATAAAGAGGCTCATTCTGAGTTGTACAGACCATAACATTTGCCTCTTACCTGTGAACTTTTCGCTCCCAGCCCATGGACTTTGGGGGACAGAGTAACTTGGCCCTCACCAAAGAATAAAGGTGACTGGAGAACTAGCAACATTAATGACATCACAAAAAGACACACTTGGGCAGCGGAGAGAAGAGTCCTATAGGCTACTTAAGTTTTATTTTTTTAACTCCCATATCTAACAAGCACTTGTTTGGAAGAGTGTGTTAAACATTCAATACCCTTTCCCCACTACTTTAATTACAGTATGAGAGCTCTCAACGGCCTGAGGTCCAAGATGTCATTCAGTATCACTAGGGAAGACATGATTGATTTCTGATATTTCAGCGGTTGAAATATAAGCAGAAAAAGTGTCTTTCATGCTCTCTTTATACATGATAAAAATGAGAAAAGGTCACAAATCCAATTTTAAGGTGGAAAAATAAACCTTTGTAGGTTACCTTTAAAGATTACATGCATTTGGATTTGTGGGCAACACTGGCCATTAAAAGAAGATAAAGCTATATGTAACACTTTGCAACAAATACTCCGCAAAATATGCAACATTAAATGCTATTTTTAGTTACAAAATGTAGATCGCAATATCTATCTTCAAAAATATTTCTCCCCCATCAGGCATGTACATTTATTTTGCTTCCTTACATCATGAATTGTATTCAAAGAGAGACGGTTCACCTATGATCACATTCTCAGCCACTATCACAAATGTCTTAATTATAAAAATTACTCAGAATAATCCCAAATATGAGATTGGTCAACCTATAAGAAAAGAAGAACTAACCAGTTAATTTTTCCGTTGACTTGGCGGGATGATGTGCAGGCTTTTGGGGGTCCTGGAGACCCACTGATGGGGGTACAGGAGGGACTTTGACACATAGGGTTTCCTAAAGACTGCGTAAGACGAGAACTCTGCAAGAGAAAAATAAAATCTCAAACTCAGGATAGCTTGATGAAAGAATGAATTTTGAAGAGGGATGGGGAGAAAAAAAGTAATCAATCTAAGCAGCATTTTGCAATTAAAAATAATGCTGAACATAGTCAGGCGGTCCCAATGCAATCAATTATTTACAGTTTCTTTCCATCCGCTTAGATTCAAGGATCAAAGACAGATTCTTCAAATCACTCCACATCAGTGATTTTAAATTGCATTCTTAGATGTTACAAAAAGTTGTCAAATACAATTTCTAGTCCTCTGATCTATAAACTGGAGACCACTTTCATTGCCTGCCAGCTTCACTTGGAATACGAGCAGCTTTGGTGTAGCAAAAATTTTGTTTCATACAAACTGTTCCAAAACTTTAACCAAATGCTAGCATCAATCCAGGATATCTGGTAGTCTAGGGGTATATTATATACTTACTGGACATGATTTTGAAACACTGTAAAAGGACCTTGGACTCTGACAGTAAGCTTTCAGTCCCAAAGCTTGATGTGTGCATGCATCTACATTTTATGTGAATTTAGTGCTAGCGAAAAATAAGGTAGTCACTCACCTTGCACAGCAACTGTAGTTCTTCAAAATGTGTGTCCCTGTGGATGCCCCACTTCAGGTGTGCATGTGCCTCTCTCCACTAGCACTGTCTGTTCGGCTTCTCTATCTGAATGTCCAACAAGAACAGTCCAAAGCAGGGGGGAAGAAGGGCAGGTCCACCCATAGAGGGAAACATCTCGAAAAACCACTGTTACTGCACAAGGTGGGTAACCTTTTCTTCTTCTTCGATTAGTGTCCCTATGGGTGCTCCATTTCAGGTGACACCGGAGCTGTATCCTCACAGGGAGGAGGGAGCTTAGGAATCAAGTCCAAGACTAAAGACAGTACAGCAGATCCAAGAAGACAATACAGCAGATCCAAGTACTGCATCAGATCTGAGTGTGTGGAGCAAGCATAATGTTTAGAAAAGATATGCACTGAAGTCCATGTAGCAGCTCTGCATATCTCAGACGCTGGAATGTTTTTGAGCAACACCGTGGAAGTTGCTTGTGATCTTGTATTATGAGCTATAATCCTTGGGGAAGCAAAGCACCAGCTGTATCATAACAAGCAGTAATACACCCAGAGATGCATCTCGAAGAGACTGTGGGCTCCTTTGATCTTTCTGCAGTGGAGACAGAACGTCTAGGTGATTTCTGAAATTACTTTGTCCTATTTAGATAAAAGTCCGTCATACATTTAATGTACGAAGGGAGGCCTACTGCTGAGATTTATGTGGTTTAGGAAATAATACTGGCAGATAAATAGACTGGTTAAGTTGGAAATCTGACAGAACATTAGGTAAGAACTTTGGGTGCAGTTATAGAAAAGACGTTGTCCTTGAAAAATATTGTAAATTGGGGGGAGAGGTGGTCCTGACATCAAGGCTCCAATTTCTCTAGCCCTGCAGGCTGACATGATAGCTACTAGAAAGGGTATCTTCATAGAAAAGTGAAGCAAGGAGCAGGTCATCATAGGTTCAAATGGAGACACAGGCACAAGGCAATGATCATGACACCAGTGGTTGAAACCTCTTCCATTTCTGGAGGTAAGTAATTGGAATTGACTTCTTTCTATTGTGTAGTTAGTATTACTTACTGTACTCCTGTCAAGCAGGTGGAGTCTAATCCTGTGAACCATCTAGGAGCTATGCTTGGAGAATGGATGACCCCCAGGTTGTGGTGAAGCACACAACCTGTATCCTGGGAGAGGAGATGAGGGAGGGTCAGAAGTTGGAGTGCCAGTTGGGGACACAAGTGAAGCAGGTAAGGTTACCAAGCTTACCTTGGCCAGGTCAGCATTATGAGGATAACCCTGGTCTTGTCCTGCCTTATCTTGTTCATCACACTTGGAATTGTTTGTGTTGGAGGGAATGCATAGAACAGACCCTTTCTCCAAGGAAGGAGAAAGGTGTCTCCCAAAGAAAGGTGACCAAGATCTCCTCTTGAGTAGGATAAAGGGCACTTTCTGTGCTGGATGTGGTGAACAGGTCCACTTGTGGAAGTCCCAACCTCTGGAATATCCCATGAAGGATCTGCGAGTTCAACTCCCATTCATAGTCCTGGGAGAAGCATCTGCTGAGCATAGTGGCTGTGACATACTGGCATCCAGGAAGGTAAACGGCCGAGATCTAAATCTGATGGGCTATACACCAGTTCCATAACTTTATAGCTTTTATGCACAGGGAAGGCGATCTTGCGCATCCCTGTTTGTTGATATAGAACATGCAAGCCACATTATCCATCATGATTCTGATTAATTTGCTCTTGATGTGGGGTAGGAACTGAAGACAGGCATTCCTGACTGCCCTCAGTTCCAACACATTGATATAGAGATTGGTTTTCTACAGCGACCATCTGCCCTGAGTTGTGAGTGTATTGAAGTATGCTCCCCACCCTAACAGTGATGCATTCATTGTTATAGTTATTGTTGGAGCTGGGAGGAGAAATGGACACCTGTGCAGACATTGCATTCATCTTTCCACCAATGCAGAGAGTTCTTCACCTGGAGAGAAACCGTAACCTGCTTGTTTGTCCAAGCTGCCTCTGGTTGAGGAACAGGCCCTCCTGAACCAGGCCTCAAAGCAATGGAGGCACTATCTTGCATGCCCCGTCACAAAGGTGCAAGCTGCCATATGACACAGGAGCTGCAAACAGTAGAAGGGAGTCAACTCGAATTACTTACCTTCAGAAATGGAAGAGGTTCCAAGAACATCACCACTTTGTGCCTGAAACTGCCCCATTGTCAGTCATCATAGATTATCTGCTGGACTTACAAAAATTGGATCAGTTATATCTATTAGGTTCACCTCGCCATGATATTAGCTTTTCATTCCCCACTAGAGGCGTTTTCTATTTTTGCATACCATATGTCCTCAATATTTATTACAGGTCTGGAGAATCTTTACCCCCTGGTTAAGCATCCTTCTCTGTCTTGGGATCTCAACGTGGTACTTAGATACCTGCTGGGACCTCTGTTTGAGCCTATGGTGACCTGCTCCTTGCTTCGCTTATCAGGAACTCTTGAGACTTCACAAATTTGTTCAGTTGTCTTAGATTTACAATTGGTCTCCACCCTCCATCCTTCTTTAGCACGAGAAAATACTCTGAGTAAAACCCTTTCCCTCTCTGAGGGGATGGGACTGGTTCTACTGCTCCTAAATAAAAGAGGGAGTGTCCTTCTTGACTAAGTATAGCCTTGTGAGAGGGGTCCCTGAAGAGGGATGGGGAAGGTGGTGGCGAGGGACATGAAGAGGATGATGTAGCCCAATATTATAATCTCCATGACCCACTTGTCTGTTGAAATAGGTCACCAGGCCAGTTGGAAATGGGAAAGGTGGTCTCCAAAAATGAAGAAGTGGGCATAAGGTTACAACTTGCAAACTACAGGCAAGGAGGATTTGAGCCTTCAATCAACCCATCAAAATTGCTGTTTTAATGATGACTGGGTACTAGCTGAAGGATGGTGGGAAGCTCTTTTCCTCTGGAATCCCTTCTCCCCCTCCCCCCCAGAAGATTCAGTGGTTCTGTGAAAACCAGAGAACTGAGCCAGGTGTAATCTCTGGACAGTCTAAGACTTGCTAAATCTCCTCTTGTTTGTAGGAGTGTATATACCCAGACACCTCAATGTGGCCCTGGAATCCTTCAGCATGTGCAAGAACTTGTCCATAGTTCCCGAGAAGAGCATCTGACTATCAAACTGGAGGTCCTCAACCTGAATCTCCCTTGGGAATCCCAAAAACTGCAGCCGTGACACCCTTTGCATGACAATTGCCCCGGAGATGAATCTAGCAGCAGCATCTGCAGCATCTAGGGATGCTTGGACAGAGGTTTTGGCTAATAACGGACCCTCCTTAATGATGGCCTGCATGTGTTCTCTATGCTCCTTGGGAAGATGTTCAATAAAGGATTTGAACTTGTTGCAATTTGTGTAGTCATACTTGGCCATGATTGCCTGATAGTCGGTGATCCAAAATTGGAGGGTTGCAGATGAATAGCCCTTCCATCCAAAAAGGTCTAACCTTTTCATAAGGAGCAGGCAAAGAGTAATACTATCTACCCCACATGTTTACAGCATCTACCATCAGAGAATTTGGTGAGGGGTGGGAAAACAAAAATTCTGAGTCCCTGGGGGGAGGGGCTACATAATATTTCTTATTTGCCCATTTACCAGTTGGTGGTATGGTGGCGGAAGTTTGCCACACAGTCTTTGCTGGATCCAGAAGTGCTTCATTAATGGGTAGCACAAACTGAGTGGGTGTCACTGACTGCAAAATGTCCAGGAGTTTGTGATGTGAGTCTTTAACCGTCTCAAGAGGTATCTAGGGAGTGCCCACCACCCTCTTCACAAGGTCCTGGAATTGACAAAAATTGCTGGTCTTCAATGGTGGTGGAGGAATGACTGCCTTGTCTGCAGATGAAGACAAAATAGGAGTTTAAGGGGTAGCCTCTTTGTCCTCCCTAGCCTTCTACTTCCTCAAAGGTCTCCTCATGTGGGAGGTTTGGTGGAGGCGACAGCGACCCTAGTTTCCTGGTGCAGTGGAATCAGTGGTCTGAAAAACTGCTGCCAATATGCCACCCAAGGATCCCAGTATGGCCACTGGAGAAGCCCATACAGGAGAGGAGGTGGTACCTAGGACAGATCCCTCCATCTGTGACGTGGGCAGGGATCTTCATCAAAGTATGGATTCCTATAATGGTAAGAAGGAGACTGATTAAGGGTGTAGACTCCTGCAGTACTGGGAAGCACTGGTAATCTGGAGACTGGGGTCTAAGTACCAAGAGTCATCTGGTACCCACAAACAGGGAGCACTCCAGCTTGTCTAACACTGACAAGTTCCTGGTGTAACGGAATTCCTGTGGTACCAAGTGGGTTGGTACCAACTCAGCAGTTGACTTGGGTGGTACCAACGGTTTGGAGCTTGAAGGCACTGCGGATGAAGGTGTGTGCTTCAAATCTGTCCGTACTGATGGAGCCAAGTGGGAAGGCGGCATTGGTAAGTCTGAAGTAAACTGTGCTGATCTGGAGGCAGATGGTACCAGGGCCCTGCTGATACCACATATCTCTGAAGTGCTCCAGGATATCCCTGCTCTGCTGATACCAGAGAAAGTTTCTTTCCCCTCCATGGTACCGAGTCCAGACATCAAGGTCTCAGAAATCGCAGACCTTGCAGCAGACTGGACTTCTTGGGAGTTCGCTCCTTGTGGTGGGATACTGTAGCTCCACTTTTTTGGAGCTTTCCCTGAGTCCTCAGAGATCTTTAACTTCTTAAGTGAGACCTTAGCCAAAGGGGCACTGAATCTATGTGGAAATCGATGTATGGGGAGGGGGTGAGTGTCTGTCTTCTGAGCTGAATCAGAAGTTGGTCGAAGGAAGTGCTCTATGAGTAGCAGCTTCAGTTTTGTCTTCCAGTTCTTCCAAGCTCTAGATTTTAGGTCCCGGCAAAAGTTACACTTTTGGGAGATATGGAACTCTCCCAAGCAATGGATACACTTAGAATGGCCATCGCTTATTGGGACAGCCTCCTGACAAGAGAGTCAGGATTTGAAACCTGGCAAGCCAGGAATGCCTTTCCATGTCAAATAAGCTCCCCAGAAAAAATGGGTGAGAAAGGGGGAGAGAGGAGGTTAGGAAAAACGGAAACCTCTCACAACTATATACCAACTAACTAACTAAACAACAACTACAAAACATGCTGACGCATGCACAAGGCAAACACACTAGAGCTCCACCTCAGGTCGAGGTGACAGAAAAGGAACTGACGGGTTCGCCTGAGCAACCCTATATGCCCTTGGAGCACAGCATGAGGTTGCACAGAGCACACGTGGGCCAGACAGACACTTAACAGAAAGTCTCTAATCAAGGGCTCGAGATGCACAGGCACACCTGAAGTAGAGCATCTATAGGGGCCCCTCTTGAAGAAGAAGCAGTAGTACACTGCAAGCAGCAGCCGCGCAAACTTCCCCTTACTACTCTGCCACCCGTGACTTGAAGGGAGCGCTTTTAAAGGCAAAAGGGAAATTCATCCTCCACAGCCCTCTGGCCTCTCTTTGGAGACTGCCGAAGAAGGGACTCAGTAGTATCAAGTGGGACGGTGTTTTGGCCCAAGATCACAAACTCATTTTACAAAGGCCATTGAACAGTCATCTGATGGAACTCTCTCTTGATCTGAAAGATGTTTTCATACTGGCTATGAAACAATCTGGTGGGGAGTTTTCTAGACTTTTTTTTAAATTTACATTCACTCAATTGCCAAGAAATATACAATACAAATATTGTGGTCAGATATTACAATGAGATGGCTGCACTTTAGTATGCAATTAATCTACATAGTTTTTGAGGAACTATAACAATTCCTATCAGTGCTGCTGATAAAGAGAGACTTAAAACAAAAAAAGGTGATGGGTTTTGATCTTTTTCAAAGCAGAGAAACCAATATTAAAGACATTCTCTATTAAAATCAACCATTGTCCTGAACAAACACTCATTAAGTGAGTTGTTGGCAGTAGTGGTGTGGTCATATGCGGTGAAGGATAGGTAGAGCTGTGTCTCCCTCACTGTTAGCACTTGAGTCCATGCTTTCTGACCAGTTCACCTAATGGCTCTATGTATATGTTGAAAAGGACTGGCACATGAATGTGCGGAGCAAAGCACAATTCAATTCCCACTACATTTCTGAGACAGGCAAGTACAACTATTCCCACTTTACAGATGGGAAAATGGAGAAAGAGGTTTAGTAATTTTTTCCACTGCTACAACGCTGGGGTTAAAGTGCAGCAGTTCCTGACTACCAGTCCGGTGATAAATCCATAATACACTTTGTTCCACTGGATAAACCCAGAGATTAAAAACAGGCTATCAGTATACCAGAGAAAACTGTAACAATGTAGAACTACAACTGAAGACAGATCCATTGACATTGTGTTTTACTCTCCAGTCAGTTAAGTGAAAAATCAAATTTATTTGCAAATTAGCAGATTTGCTGGCTCAATTACTGTCAACTTCTCATGGCAGAAAAATCAAATGTGAATAAAAATATCAAAGAAGTTTATTATGAGAGTATGCAGGGATATAAGATGGCATGTCTGTCTCTCTCTCACACACACACAAAGTTGTTTTCAGATAATTGGCTCTCTGGTCAAGATGTTCCCTGAAAAAAACAATGAGGAGTCCGGTGGCATCTTAAAGACTAACAGAATGTAATCTGTTAGTCTTTAATGTGCCACCGGACTCCTCGTTTTTGTGGATACAGACTAACATGGCTACCCCCCGATACTTGATGTTCCCTGATTATCCATGAGGGAGAAAGGATGGTTTTGTGACTAAGACAAAATATTTGTTCTATTCCTTAATCTACCAGAGATTTGCTGTTTGACATTAGGTAGGCTGCTTCACTTCTCTGCCTCATTTATCTATCTGTAAAATGAGAATAACACTATTTCACAGATTGAAGACACAAGGGACCATTATAATAGTTTAATCTGGCCTTCTGAATTACACACCCTATAGAATTTCACCCAGCGAGTCCTTGTGGTTCAACTTAAAAATGCTGCTCTTGGAAACAGCAGCCAGAGCCTGCATTCAGACAGCCTCTGTTGACCCCATCCTTGCCAGTTATATTCAGGAGGAAACTCCTTTCTATGAATGATTTTGAATTCTTATGAACTGATGTTCTAACAGATAAAGAACAAGATGGGGTATTAGCTGGTGTCTGCTACAGACCACCAAATCACACTAAGGAAGAGGGTGACTGGCTCCTTACGCACCTCTTTAATATGTATGAAAAACAGCTGTGCAATCACTGGAGACTTCACATCGAGCGACATATGCTGGAGGTCTCACGCTGCCAGTATTAAAACAACCTTGGTATTTCTAATTACAGATGACAATTTCTTAACTCAAAAAGTAGGAGAATTCTATTGGAGATTTTATCTTGACAGATAAAGAGAAACTGATCACAAAACTAAAATTAATGGTACCTTTGATACAAGTGATCATGACTTGATATTTATAATGTGAAAACAGAATAAAGATCAGACCAGTGACATATATACCTGGTGCTTTAAAACAGCCAATTTCATAAACAAGTATGAGCCAAGTCTGCTTGCAGGAAGAATTTAATCAGAAAAACACTTCACTAGTTGCTCAAAAAGCCACAATCCCACAACTGAGCAAGCAGGCCATACTGGTTAAAAAACTGACCTGGTTTAGAGGGGAAGTGAAGGTAGGTATAAATTTAAAAAAATAAATAAATAAACTGAAGAAAGAGGAAGCTGAATGTAATAAATACAAATGAGAAGCTAGGAATTGTAGAAAATGGGTAAGGGAAGCAAAGGGGTCAAGGAGAAATCTATGGCCAGGAGACTTAAGTACAATAAGGTGTTTAAATATACTAGGAACACATATTGGTCCATTACTAGACAGGAATGGTATTAGTCCACTGCTAAGTGGAAATGACAGAATTATCGATAATGCAGAAAAGGCGGAAATTTTCAGTAAATTTCTGTTCTGTATTTGGGGGAAAACCAGATGATATAGTCATATAATATGATAACACTCTCTCCATTCCATTAAATATTTCAGGAGGATGTTAAATAGTAGCTACTAAATTTAGACATTTTTAATCTACAGGTCCAGTAAATTTACATCCAAGAGTTCTAAAATAGCTGGCTGTGGAGTCGCTGGACCATTAATGTTCATTTTCAATAAGTCTTGGAACACAGGGGAAATTCTGGAAGATAGGAAGAAGTCAGTGTTGTGCCAATATTTAAGAAATTAATGAATTTATGAGAAACAGATCCTGTCAAACTAACCTCATTTTTTTTTAAAAAAAATAAGATTACAAGTTTGGCTGATTAAAGGTAAATTTTGATGCAACAGACTTAACTTCTGTAATGCATTTGACTAGGCACCACGGTGGATAAAAATCAATGATTTAAAAAAAATTTTTTTTTTTAAATCTGCTTTTTTTTATTTAATCAGTTTTTTGATAAAACACTTTGAGGAAAAAAACTATTTAAAGATAGTTTTAATTAAGATACATTATAGCTCAAAGATATCTCATCATGGAATAAGGATTATAAATTCTAATTCTATAGTATGAGACAATATATTCATGTAATGTTTAAGAAAAGTTTTGTAAATGAGTTCCAATAGTTCATGGATTAGGGACCCAATCTTATGGAGTTCCAGGGGCTTCTGTATAGATTATTTAGGTTAATCTTTCTATCTACCCAATGGGACTCAGTGCTCAGTCTAGAACAGGGATCTCAAACACATGGCCCATAGGGTTCTTTCATGCGGCCCACCAAGCTCCCCGTGGCCCCCACCCCGCGTGCCCCTCTGCCTACGCCATGGCGCTGCGAGCCCCGTGCTGCTCCCTGAAGCGGCAGGAACCATGCCCCAGCGTCCCCGGGAGTGGGGGGATGGGGGCCAAGGGCTCCGTGCGTTAATCTCGCTTCCAGGCACCACGCCCCGCAGCTCCCATTGACTGGGAAAGGGGAACCACGGCCAATGGGAGCTTCGGGGGAGGTACCTGGAGGGAGCCGTGTGCCCCCCTGCAGAGACGTGGTTCTGGCTGCTTCCTGGAGCGGAGCAGCCCGACGCAGCACCAGGGCAGGCAGGCAGCAAGCCTGCCCTGGCCCCTGTGCGCACCGCTGCCACCCCGGAGCCACTCTAGGTAAGTGGTGCCGGGTTGGAGTCTGGACCGCGAGCCCCTCCTGCACCCCAACCCCTGCCCGGACTCCCTGCCCTGAGCCCCCTGCACCCCTCCTGCACCCCACACCTAACTCCCCGCCCTGAGCCCCCGCCACACCCCGCACCCCTCCTGCAGCCCCTGGAGGCAGGGTTGGGGTGGGAACTTCGGGGAAAGGGTTGGAATGGGGGCAAGGAAGAGGTGGGGCCTCATGGAAGGGATGGAATGGAGGCGGGGCCGGGGGTAGCAAGTGGGGGCAGGAGGGTGTCAGTGATGCAGCCCTTGGGCCAATGCACTAGTCCTCATTGGCCCTCGTGGTCATTTGAGTTTGAGACCTCTGGTCTAGAAGATACCATCAGAGATGCTTAGTTCTCAAACTGCGGATTTGTCTCTCTAGAGATAAGATGCTTGTTAACAGCAAAAATGTTTTAAAATAAATAAATAGATAAATAAATAAATGTGAGAAATAACAGACCTCAACCCTATTGTCCCTCTGCAAATTTGTGTACACAGAGTCAATCCCTTACCTCTCTCTAAATGTGCACAGTTTCAAAACATTTAATGAATAGAAGATTGTTGGGGGCGGAATAGATCTGGACAAGGAGAAGTCTGGAGATAAATGTGAGAAGGGAGGGACAGGCAGTAGAAACAAAAGTGAAACTGTTTGAGCAGCATATTCCAGAAGTCTTGAGGTCTTTCTGAGTTTAGACTTCATTGATTTGAGATCTACCATACCATTCTCTCACTAAAAGGGAAAACCTATAATGGCAGCAGGCCGTAAAAGAGACCCAGTTTGGGAATATTTTAATGAAGTTCCTCTACCTGTGGGTAAGTCAGGCATGCATGCAAAACGCAAACAGTGCAGCAAAGAAATGCAAGGCCTGGTTGCCTGAATGAAACAACATCATGAGAAGTGTTCCTTCTCAGGAGGAAACTGCATTAAAAATTATGAAAGGAACATATCTGAACATGCACATCCATATCTTCAGGTTGGTAAACTTTTTTATTTCATACTTCCTTCTTAAGGACTGCCTGTCTTCCTTCAGGACTATTCCTGAATTCTCATGTTTGAGGAAAAAATATGGTTGTTACTCACTCTATGGTACTATCATTTTAGATGTGGTTGTGATAGCGTCAGCGAATGCAATGAGTAATACTAAATGAGCAGTATGGTAATAATAATTAAATCACGGCACTGACTTATTTTGTTTAGAAGAATCCATCCTCAACATACAGGATTCTGAAGACTATCCACATTCAAGATCACCATCATTTTCTATAGTTTCAGAGTTATCTGCCAATGATAGTGTTTCAGTCACATCATGTATGTCACATAGCCACAGTATACCACCTGTAGCAAAAAAATAAAAATAAATCTCCATCATCCAGAAACAACCATAGGTAAGTTTGTGATAAGAACCAGCCGATTACAAAAAGAGGTAACTGATAAAAAAAATTGCCCTGTTTGTTTATGCAACAAACTCTCCTTTCTGTATGATTGAGAACTCACACTTTATTAACATGGTTCAGTCATTAAGACCAGGATACAGTCCACCCAACAGAGCAGATGTCGCAGGCGAATTGCTGGATAAAGTGTTTAAAGAGAAAGAGAGCAGTGTGCAAAAGGTGTAGAGGGTAAAATTGTTAACCTGAGTCTTGATGTGTGGAGCAGTGTCCACAATATTCCTGTTGTATGTGCTTGTGTGACAACAGAAGAAGGGAATGTCTTCCTTACAGAAACAATTGATACATCGGGAAATGCACACACACTGCAGAATACTTATAAGTAGCAGCAGTAAAAGCTATAACAAACTGTGAAAAAAATTCAAATGTCTATTATGCAGCCTGGTCACAGAGAATGCTGCAAATGTGTCCAAGATGAGAAGAAATTTAGGAGAGAGTGAAGAGCGTCCCAAGCTAATAACATGCAGGTGCAGTGCTCATTTGATGCACCTCCTAGCCAAAGATTTCAGTATTCCAGAAATAAAGGCTAATAATGTTGAAATTGCAAAATACTTCTGTAACAACCACTTTGCAGCAGCAGCTCTGAAGAAGTGGGAGGAACCAAGCTAACTCTCCCACAAGAAGTGCGATGGAACTCCGTAGTGGACTGTTTTGAGCACTGTATCAAGAACTGGCCTAATCGGATGACAGTTTCTGAACAAATTTTTTTTGCTTTTTTAAATATTTCATTTAACTATTTTAGTTAACAATTTTAACAAAAACAAACCTGATTTTAAAAAATGTGAATCTTTAAATTAAAAAATTCATATGCTTGTTTTGTTAAAATATTGTATGTTTGCTGTTGAAAAAAAAATCCAGAATACATAACGTTGTTGTTTTAGTTAAATAAAACCATTTAAATATCTGTCTGATGATGCTCTCCTAATACGGCATGGCAGGAAAATCCTCCAAATATTAATGATTAACCTGTTGAATTGGAGATATTTATGAAGTCATTGGGAGCTAAACTATCTGTTTCAATTACCTTTGGTAAATGAAATAACTAAACAATCATTCATTTTCCGATATAGCTGTAAAACTAATCTGAAAAATTTTCAAAATAAATCACTTTAAAAATGTATAGTGTACACCTTCTAAAACTGAAACCTACGTATATCTGAGTTGTGAAGAATATGTATTAAGGTTATAACAACCAACAAGAATGCACTTTTATGTAGAAATCCATGATTAAACCAAGTCTTCCTGACTAGTGATTTAAATCATGACTTAATTTCAATTTGATTTAAATCAAATCTCCCCTGCCAAGCACTCAACTGTGAGTGTGTCAGTGGAGCACTTGGGAGCAATAAGCACTCATAACCCATTCTTACTGGAGCATTGCATGTCAAGCTTTATTGCTTCTGGCCTCTGTAACTTTGTCTAGACTAGGAATTAAGAGGTGCTTCAGAAAAAGAGTTGGCTAACACATCAACAGTCCAATTTACACAAGGCAGTGTACATTTTAATACATACTAACCTGGTCAAGATGAAGCATACCTTCAATTTGACCAGCCTGGCATATATTAAAATGTAAACTGCCTTGTCTACACTGCCCTTTTAGAACATGTCAGCCAACATCTAACACAACATACTTTTGAATCCTAATCTAGAAAAAGCCTGTGCAACAAGTCAATATGTAATCTTGTAATACACCCATATAAATATAATATAATTTATAATAATATAAATGTAATATAAAGTTGCTTTAGCTACCTTTTTTACTTGTAAATCTCAGTTAAAAACAATTTGATTCCACTCAAACTAACCAAGCTGCTTTTGAGCTACTCTAGGACTATGAGCTCAAGTTTCTTACACAGGTTATTTTCTTGATGGCAATAACAAGCAACAAGGCAAGTTTCAGGTCATAGTGACTGATTCATTTATCATTAGTTTCTTTAAAGATCAAGTCATAGAATCATAGAATCATAGAATATCAGGGTTGGAAGGGACCCCTGAAGGTCATCTAGTTCAACCCCCTGCTCGAAGCAGGACCAATTCCCAGTTAAATCATCCCAAGTGGTGCTGGACATCCATCTCAAATCAGACTAAGGCCTTTAGAAAGTCCATCCAGCTTTTTAATTTTATTGGACACCGAGTAGGTTCTATAGTCTCCAAGAGCAAGACATCTAACTGGCTGGCTGAATACAGCTTTCATTGATACAGCTTGGCAAGCCTAGGTATGGAGGATCATGTTAAGGGCCATTCTCTGAGAGGCAAGTATGCTGCCTCCTATGTATTTATCTATACAGAAGATTCACAAAGTAACCAAACTATCAAATGCAGATTTAAGGGTTTTCTAACTGCATATTTTTTCATCTTGCCTCAGCTGGCTATTATAGGAGTATTTTCATGTTTCAAAGAAAGTCCCCATGTGAGCAATGGAACAACCCTTGGAAACCTCCAAAGGCTGAGGTGAGATGCCTGCTAGATCCAATGGCTTAGAACTGTAAACCCAGGAGCAGGAACTGATTGAGATAGATATCTTCAGAACAACTATAATTATGAGATTCTAATTACCTCTCTGTTAGCTACCAACCGCGAAATAGGAAGGCTTCAAAATTCCATACAGTTTAGAAATGGTCATCCAACCTCTTTAGCAATGGTAATGACTTGTACAGAGTATGAAAGAAACATAACAGGTCTTTAGGAGAGCCAAAGAAAAAAAGCAAAACAAGTTATTCACAAGTTAAAAAAAAACAAAACAAAACTGATGACTACCTACACCACAGGACGTATCATTATTTAAGATCAGGAAAATGAAAGCTGAAATGAATTATAAAGAAAAGTTAAACCATTAATGAACAGAGAGTATGATAAGACTAAGTTATTCACTATCTTATGTGATTTGTGAACTTATTTCAGTAAGTCTTATTATTGATATAAGATGTGCTAAAAAGACAGTCTCCTTCTGCATTACTCTGTATTGCTGCATAAACACTGCATTCATGTTTTTCCTAAAGTCTAACCTGTTTCTCCACAGTGTTCATGAAGTAGGAAGGGGTGCAGGAGGACAAATCACACGGTCTCTCTCCAGAAGGGACCTTCTGGATGGAAGAGGAGGAATGTGGTAGTCCCTTATTCCTTCTGGAATTCACCACTGATGTGGAACTTAATCGGCCCTGCTGTTTCATCAAATCTTCAGGCTTCTGATCACCACCAAGGACAACTGGACCCTAGGGAGAGAAAATGACACTGGATTCATCATCTGCACAGAGTTTTGGAAACTGCCGTATAAAGAATTAAAGCATCCTCAAGAACTAACCACCAGGGGAGTGAGTAAGTAAAATAAATAAAAATAGATAATTAGGTTTTCATAAAAAACCCGATCAGTATGAGTCATTGTTTACTTCTGAACTAGAAGCAGCTTAACTCCTGTAGGAAACAGAAATGTTTCTAGTCCAATTCTAATGCTACTGTGCTTTGCCTTTTTCTAGAACACTAAAGAAGCAGTGAGAAAACTAACTATAGAATGTAAATAATACACAAACTCTGAAGCAGTTATGATTGTCTCTCCTTCCACAAACCCACAAAAACAAGGAAATGAAAAGTAAGCCACTCAACAGTACAAAGCCTCTACACCTCCACCCACAAGCAAACATCTTACCATTACCAGAACACATCAAAAACTGCAGGCCCCAGTCTTTACTCTGCCTTCCACTTCCACTATTCTGACACACCCTTTACTCCTGGGGAAACTGTGCACCAAAATATTAAAAATTCTGTGCACAATATTTTAAAATTATGCATATTTTATTTGTAAAAACAACTATATAATTACACCAGTTTCAATTATTTTGGTAATTTATTTCAAAATACCCGTCAGCAAGTATGTCTAACAATGCAGACACCAAAAAAGATTCAGGAAATGTTTTTTGTCAAACAGATTCCTTATTAGACATATTAATACTGAGTAATAATTAATTTAAAACAACAATACCAAAATGTATTTCCCACACCCCTCAGAAGCAGTGCAAAGGCTTGGGGGAGTTTTCAAAATCCCTCTTGCAAACTTCCTTGAACCTTAGCCCAGGTTGGCTCAGTGGCCTTGGAGCATCCTCAGGCTCTCCATACAGGAGAACATAAGAACAGCCATACTGGGTCAGACCAAAGGTCCATCTAGCCCAGTATCTTGTCTTCCGACAGTGGCCAATGACAGGTGCTTCAGAGAGAATAAACAGAGCAGGTAATCATCAACTGATACATCCCCTGTCACCCATTCCCAGCTTCTGGCAAACAGAGGCTATGGACACTATCCCTGCCCATCCTGGCTAATAGCCATAGATGGATCTATCTTCCATTAATTTATCTAGCTCTTTTTTGAACCCTATTATAGTCTTGGCCTTCACAACCTCCTCTGGCAAAGAGTTCCATAGGTTGACTGTGCGTTGTGTGAAGAAATACTTCCTTTTGTTTGTTTTAAACCAGCTGCCTACTAATTTCATTTGATGACCCCTAATTCTTGTATAATGAGAAGGAGTAAATAATACTACTTTATTTCGTTTCTCCACACCTATCATGATTTTATAGACCTCTATCATATCCCCACTTAGTTGTCTCTTTTCCAAGCTGAAAAGTCCCAGACTTATTAATCTTTCTTCACATGGAAGCTGTTCCATACCCCTAATCATTTTTGTTGCCGTTTTCTGTACCTTTTCCAATTCCAATATATCTCCTTTTGAGATGGGGTGACTACATCTACACGCAATATTCAAGATATGGGTGGTACCAGAGATTTATATAGAGGCAATATGATAGGTCCTTTGGAATGCACCTGGTACAGATGACCAAGGCAATGAAGATGCCTGTGGAGCAGTCTTCCTGGCTTAAGGACCTATTGCTTTCTTGATGCCATCATACGTATCTCTTAGACCTCCATTCTCAAGGACATTTCACAGAATCATAGAAGATTAGGGTTGGAAGAAATTTCAGGAGGTCATCTAGTCCATCCTCCTGCGCAAAGCAGATTTGTATCTTCTTGCACAAATAGAGCCATGTGTGATTAAGCACATTGCTTTGTACTGGTTGCAATGCGCCCTTGGCCAATCTGAGGTTAATACATGCATCAGGAGAGGGGTTCATGTTGTGCTGGAGGAATGCTGTGCATTTTGCCTCCATGACTAGGAGCATTTCTTCAGAATATGCCACAAACCAATCTTTATCTTGTACCATCTTTTTATCAAAGGCTAAAGTTGAAGCTGTATAGATATGTCTTCCAAGTGTATTCCATGCTGCATCAGCATTCACGGAGGTATAAACAGAGGACATATCTTCCCTGAGATATGTAATACATTGGCAACACTTTCACATCAGCAACACAAAAGACCAAGGAATGTGTAGGCAACAGCTTTCTTTAGTATGATGGAATTTCCATAGTGAAAATCTTGTTTTGCAGCATACAAATGCATAGTCTATGTAAGGCCTGGTCTACACTACGGGGTTAGGTCGACTTTAGCCGCGTTTGTCGATTTAAAAATGACTGTGTCTACACAACCAACCCCATTCCGTCAACCTAAAGGGCTCTTAAAATCGACTTCTGTACTCTTCCCCGACGAGGGGAGTAGCACTAAAATCTACCTTGCTGGGTCGAATTTGGGGTAGTGCAGACACAAATTGACAGTATTGGCCTCCAGGAGCTATCCCAGAGTGCTCCATTGTGACCGCTCTGGACAGCGCTTTCAACTCCGATGCACTAGACAGGTACACAGAAAAAGCCCCGGGAACTTTTGAATTTCATTTCCTGTTTGATCAGCATGGCAAACTCAGCAGCACAGGTGACTATGCAGTCCCCCCAGAATTGTAGAGCATAGAATGTTTCTACGCTCCCCCTATCATCTCCATCCCTGAGGTTATCGCAGATTAGAAGGCGAAAAAAAACTCACTCGCGATGACATGTTTTCCGAGCTCATGCCGTCCTCCCGCACTGATAGGGCACAGCTTAATGCATGGAGGCATTCAGTGGCAGAGGTCAGGGAAGAATTAAGTGAGTGAGAAGAGCGGAGGCAGGACGCGATGCTGAGGCTAATGGGGGAGCAAACGGACATGATGAAGCGTCTGTTGGGGGAGCAAATGACATGATGAAGCGTCTGCTGGAGCTGCAGGAAAGCCAACAAGAGCACAGATCCCAGCTGCATCCATTGTATAACCGCCTATACTCCTCCCCATGTTCCATAGTCTCCTCATCCAGACGCCCAAGAAAGCAGAGGGGGAGGCTCCAGGCACCCAGCCACTCCACTCCAGAGGATGGCCCAAGCAACAGAAGGCTGTCATTCAAACAGTTTGATTTTTAGTGTGGCTACAATAAGCAATGTGGCCTTGTCCTTCCCTCCTCCCCCATGCCACCTGGGCTACCTGGTCCAGTATCTTTTTTTTTTTTTTTTAATTAATAAAGAAAGAATGCATGGTTTCAAAACAATAGTTACTTTATTTCGAAGGGGGGAGGGTGGTTGTCTTACAGAGAATTAAAAATCAACAAAGTGGGTGGGTTTGCATCAAGGAGAAACACATACAACTGTCACACTGAAGCCTGGCCAGTCATGAAACTGGTTTTCAAAGCCTCTCTGATGCACAGCGTGCCTTGCTGTGCTCTTCTAATCGCTCTGGTGTCTGGCTGCTCAAAATCAGACACCAGGCGATTTGCCTCAACCTCCCACCCCACCATAAATGTCTTCCCCTTACTCTCACAGATATTATGGAGCACACAGCAAGCAGCAATAACAATGGGAATGTTGGTTGCACTGAGGTCTGACCTAGTCAGCAAACAGTGCCAGCGAGCTTTTAAATGTCCAAAGGCACATTCTACCACCATTCTGCACTTGCTCAGCCTATAGTTGAACTGCTCCTTACTACCGTCCAGGCTTCATGAGCCATGGGAGCAAGGGGTAGGTGCGACCGCGCGGTGCTGCCGGCTGGGAGAGCAGCCTGACACAGAAGCCTCCAGCTCACATGATATTCCAGTCAGGACTGAATCTCCATGAGACGAAACTTCAAGAAGAGAATGACTTGGAGTCTCTGGCTCCCATGTGGTGCTCTAAGAGGAGAAAAGCCACGTCTGTCCAGGCGCCCCGATCAACATCACCAAGGTCTGCCAGGAGCACCAGGAGACATATGGCAGCTATCAGTCCTACTGCACCATCTGCCGCAAAGGCAAGGAGCTGCTGCTGTGTAGCAATGCAGTACCACGTCTGTCAGCAACACCTAGGAGACGTACAGTGACGGTGAGCTGAGCAGGCTCCATGCTTGCCGTAGTATGGCATCTGCATGGGTAACCCAGGAAAAAAGGCGCAAAATGACAGTCTGCCATTGGTTTCCCGGGAGGGAGTGGGGGGGGCTGACGACGTACCCAAAACCACCCGCAACAATGTTTTTGCCCCATCATACATTGGGAGCTTAACCCAGAATTCCAATGAGCAGTGGAGACTGCAGAAACTGTGGAATAGCAGACAACAGACAATCGCTCACCTGATGGTAGCTTACTGATGACACTATGAAGCTGCTGATAGAATAAGTCCTTCTCTTCAGAAATGGAGGAAAGTGTTGGGACATATATGGATATTGGCAAAGCTATATATAGTAAGTATATTTAGTGATACATATGATGATGATATAATATAATATGTTCTGATATTACAACAGGACGTTCAACTTTGGGTGCTCATGAGTTTTGGACTGCAAAACCCACCATCCATGGTGGTCTTGTTTGCTTTTTCCATGCCAGAAAAAGATGTAATGCATCTCCCATAGAGATCCTGCATCAGCTAGTCTGGTTTCAGAGAAAGTGGTCATGTCAATGCAAATAAGGTGTCAGAGGTTTACCTTTGGACCAAAGTCCCCTTCTCAGCAATACAAAGGCTTGGAGACCAAAGACGTTTGGAAGCCAACAAATCTGCCGGAAACTCCAAAAGATAGAGCTGAGTTGCAGTACCAATCACATAATGTTTTCTCCACATAGAATTGGATCATTAAAGCAGTAGAATCCTCTCATATTCTATCTCCTTGTTGAAAATGCGCACTGTAATACAAGCCCTATGCGCGGATATCAACATAACCGACACAATTATGCACAGAAATGATGCATATAGTGCACCCTGAAGGAATACATGCACCTCTTCCCTTTTCTCACACGTAAGAGGGTGGAAAACATAGATTTCCTATCACAATCACAGCTCTGTCACACATCTCAAAGTAATCCACGCACTTACCAATAAGGCCCAACTATTGCCTCTCCATTTAGCATAGGTACATCTAACACACAACCTGCTCCTGAAATGTATGCAAGTAATTCCCGTTGGCAACTGCCAGCTCCAAGAGAAAAGAGAATGTGGCATGGGCAACAATTTCCCCCAACCCTGCTTTTGTCCTTTAATAGGGTTAGATGGAATCCTGTGAGCGAGAGTGAATGGACTGTAAGAGATGAAGAACTTGTATATCTCAACAACTGTGGGATTGGCAGACTGTGTGTGTTAATGGGGCACTGCTTAGAGTGGACACAGTTAAGGTTTCTTGGGCAACCTCAACGGTGGATTTCATGATTTTCAGAAGTTTGAAGTTTTGCTCAACTAGACATTCTGCAAGAGGATAACATACCACAAAGCAACCTTAACTCTGCATTAACAGTTTTTTGCTGCTGAACGTAGTCCAGCCCATTTAGATATCTTTCACTGCTAACAATTTCATTACCAACCATTATACTTTTCTCTCTCTTTCTTAGAAGAGACCCTTGAGAAGAATTGGTCTGCTATTACAATTAAGTAGTGCATGACCTCTGCTAAAAGTTTAGATTGCTTCAAAACAGGTTGCAATATTTATTTGACACACTGATCATTTAGCACTGATAGATAGCTGAGGTCAACAGACAAAAGCTCCACTTATACTGAAACTACTAGATCTCTGAGACCTCTTTGACGGTTGATCATGAGGTGCTGCTGACTCACTCTACCGAGATGTTTATACCATGCCCACCACCGTAGTATATAACACACATATTGTAGCAGTAAATTGGCTGTACATGTCCCTTTCCAATAGATCCCAGAAAATTATGATGGGCAGCTGTTTTTTTGGACAGCTCTTACCTGCAGAATCCTACAGGACCTGGGTCTTAACACCTCTGAAATGTTTAGACTATAAGCTTTTGGGGGCAGGGGTTATCACCTGCTATGAAAGTGTACAGTGTCTAGGCACAATGGGGTCACAATGACGACTAGGGCTTCTAATCTAGGAGCTATTATAATAAGTAATGTAAGCCACTGAGAGAGATCGTGAAATGCTATGGTACTTCGGTGTCATCGATATGTGAACGGCAACCAATTAGACAACTCTTCAGCAAAAGTAATATTGTTGCTAACAGCACCTGAACGAACTGGAGATCTGGAGTAAAAGCTGAAGATAAATCCTGGAATTGGAAGACCACTGATTGCCAGACAATCATTTGTGTCATAGCCATGGCATCTCTGATATACACTGTGGTTTCTTTGTTACATGCTCTTAGCTCAAGGATTCTTTCATCTTGAGTCTCTAGCTGATGCCCTAAGTCAGTTTTTGTCTGTTCTTCTCATTGTTCCATCAGCATGGATGAGGTGTGATGTAGAGTTGTTAAATGGCATTATAAGCCTGTAGGTAAGGGGAAACAATGGTACTCAAAATGAGCAAGTGTCATTTTTTGCTCAGTTCCAGAAATACTGCAACATGACTATGACTATTTATCAATGTTGATAAATGCATAGTAATACACACTGGAAAATACAATCCCAACTATACTACAGAACGATGGAATCTAAATGAGCTGTTACCACACAAAAAAAAGAGATCTTGGAATCATTGTGGATAGTTCTCTGAAAACATCCACTCAGTGTGCAGCAGCAGTCAAAAAAACATTAGGAACCATTAGGAAAGGAATAGATAATAGGACAGAAAATATCATAATGCCACTATATAAATACATAGTACGCCCACACTTTGAATATTGCGTGCAATTCTGGTTGCCCAATTTCAAAAAAAGATATATTAGAATTGGAAAAGGTACAGAGAAGGGCAACAAAAATGATTAAGGGCATGGAACAGCTTCTGTATGAGGAGAGACCAAAAAGACTGGCATTTTTCAACATGGAAAAAAGGCAACTAAGGGGATACAATGGAGATCTATAAAATCTTGACTAGTGTGGAGAAACTCTCTTATTCACTGTTATTTACTCCTTCACATACCACAAGAACCAGGGGTCAGTCACTCAAATTAATAGGCAGCAGGTTTAAAACAAATAAAACGCAGTACATCTTCAAACAACACACAGTCAACCTGCAGAACTCATTGCCAGGGAATGCGGTGAGCACCACCTGGATCCGGCACCCCAACCCGCTGCCCCGAGCCCTCTCCCACACCCAAACTCCCTCCCAGCCCCTGGACCCTGCACCCTCTCCCGCACCCCAGCCCCACACCTCCTCCTGCATCCAAACTCCCCCCCCTTAGTTAATCAGCATTTTTCACTTACCAGCACCCCTCCTTCCCCCAACATGCCAGATGAAACAGCTTTTACTGTACTAATATGAAATGTTTTCACATAAGATAGTCTTAATTGTTAAAGTGTCTCAAAAGTGATAATAGTTTCTATACTTTCAATTGAAACTTGCTGGTCAGATCAGTCTCATACTGAAGGTTGTGCCCCAGTAGCAGTAGACTGCATGCTCATAGTTTGCATTGCACAGTGGGTAGATATAAAAGTACATGAATTCCTAATGTAATGCTTCTCCATTTGTAAGCTTTTGTACATGCAAGTTAAACAGCTAGTCTGCCTGGTAGAGGATTTTAATTTGTAATTACTATGCATGCAGTATAAGCCTTTGAAATATTCTAAAAACTAGCCTTTTAATTCAGGTCAGTATTAGCATTAGAGATGACAATACACAGCTTCGTATTATGAATATGCAAAACCTATGGGAGAAAGAAATAGCTTAACAAGAAGTAGTGAAGACAAAGTCCACAAACAAGTCCTTGCCTCTGCACTGAACAGGGATGAAGAGCATGTTGCAGCTCTTAACCATGTCATCAACAATATGACAAATCCATTTCCAGAGGGGCTTACCAACATACCTCTTGCATGTAACATGAGATGTGCAAGAGATTCTACTGAAAAGAGCAGATTGTGATGAAGAACAAATGAAGAGATTTGTAAAAGGTGCAGTTGATTCTGATGGGACATGTAGCTTCTTCAGCCCAGTCAAGAAATCTGGCATCAAAGCATTTACTGACTTGGCCAAGACGGCCAAATTTAAGTCTGGCAACTTCCCCAGAGCCATATCTTTAGCAAGATGCAGAGATGATGTTTCAATGGCAACTATTTCTCAGTCACCCAATAGGACCTGTGCATATGTCCCTCTTTCATGCTGATGGAACAATGAGAAGAACAGAAAAAAACTGAATTAGAGCATCAGCTGGAGGCTCAAGATGAAAGAATCCTTGAGCTAAGAGATGTAACAAAGAAACCACAATGTATATCAGAGATGCCATGGCTATGACACAAATGATTGCTGGAAACAAATTCGACATTCAGTGAACTGGCTGCTGAGTACTTGAGGCAGGTCCTAAAAGGATTTGACAAAGCTAATTCTGTAATTGAAATCTTTGATAGATATGACAACAATAATGCTCTGAAAACTGAAGAAAGTCAGCACCGGACAGAATCGAAGGCTGCGTGCAAGAAATATCAGGTGACTGGTGGATGCCCTCTGCCTCCACAGAAAACATTTCTAAATGTGGTCCAACAAGCAGTCACTTGTAAAATTCCTCTATAAATATATGGTTCAAAATGTACCTCAGAGTGTAAGAGCAAACCCAACACAGACACTCCTTCTCGCTGGAGGCTTTTCCAAAGAGGTGCTGAAGATGCCCAGGAGTGCAGTACCCAAAAAGAAGTAGACAAAATGATGCTTCTGCAAGCTGTATATGCCAGCATGGTCTCTTGGCGTCAAAGAAAACTTAGGAATTAGGTCACTTGATACAGATGTTTTGGTCCCTGCTGTTCAATGCATTCCAAAAAAAGAATACACAAAACATGTGGATTGAAACAGGCACCTTTACCAGCACAACTAACAAGCAATGCTTCATACCTGTGCATGCCATTTGTGATGCTCTCCTGACTTCTGCTGTACACGAATTAACAGTATGTGTCTCTGTGTCATCCATATTTGGTATTGGGGGGGGGGGAGGGAGCAGTGGGGGAATCTGTGTTTAATGTTGTCAAAACAAAGAGAGCTTACCACTTCAGAGATCTTGACAAATCAGGAGACAGTGACAGAAAAAGTTGCAATTTTTGCAGCAACGAAGTTGGTAGCAGTGCTGTATGACCAGAGTGAGAAAGAAAAGACCACCCCCATAGAGACCTAGCTTGTGCCTCAATCTAGCCATCAAAAAGGACAAGTCACTGGCCAAACTCCTACCACACAACGACAGTTTTGAAGAGCATGTCAAAAGAGCACCCTGGCAAACAAAGACTTGGATGTCTTTGCACGTAGGAAAACTAGATATTGGATCACTATTGCAACATGGATGGAAAAATGTGACTGATGAATTACTTCCTGTATTCTTCAAGTGCCCAGTGGCATCTGAGCTTTTACAAGACCTTATTTGTGCCTTATTTGTGTAGAACAGTGGTCCCCAAATGGTGGGGAGCAGGCCCCTCCCCAAGAGGGAGTCCACTTCTAGAGCAAGGATACTGTTGTGAGAGCGGTCCCAGAAGCGGAATGGAGGATGTGGAGGAGGTAGTGTTGTGAACTTGATCATATAGCGCTAATGACATCTAGGACCCACTTGTCTATTATCACACTCCATGCTGGTAGAGTCTTCGGCAGCCTCTGAAGGGGGTGACTGGCAAGAGCGGTGGTGTGCATAGTGGTTGACTGCTCCCTAGATGTACTCAGAAATAGCGCTTACATGAAGAGTGGGTTTGCTGTACAGAGGACTGAACTTGATGGGCCAGGTGGACGGGACCTCTGGGTCTTCAGATGCTTTTACGGAGGCTCGTAGGGTCGCTGGTGGTAAAACTGGGGAGCTTTGTACCGCTGTGCAGGAGCTGGCCGATAAATCTTTCACTGGGGTGTTGACGTATAAATACCCAGCAATTGCAAGGTGGCTCTAGAGCCTTTATGCAAGTGTAGGGAATCATCTGTTTTCTGGCTTAAGATGTGGGATTCATCAAAGAGAATGTCTTCAATTGTATTCTGCACCTCCCTAGGGAAACCAGAGGAGTGTAACCAGGATTCCCTCCTCAATGATTCCAGTGGCCATAGAGCACAAAGACCTGTTCACAGAGCCTACTACAGCCTGAAGCTTGGTTCTGGTGACTCACGTGCCCTCCTCCAGAATAGCTTGGAAGCGAGCATGATCCTGTTGGGGTAACTTGTCCGCAAACTGGCCATAGTTCAAAAAGTCATATTTAGCCAGCAGTGCCAGGTAGTTAGAGATGTGGAACTGAAGACTGGCTAAAGAAAAGACCTTGCTACCTAGAAGGTCTAACCTCTTAACATCCACGTTCCACTCCAACCAACAGGGAGGGTATTGCCTGGCACGCTCCTTAGCGGCCTGCATAACCAAATAATTAGGTGGGGGGAGAGAAAACAGAAATTCAGACCCCCTTCGGGGGAGCATAGTACCTCTTTCCTGTCCCCTACATGGTGGGGGTACACGTGGCCATTGTATGCCACACGGTGCAAGTGAAGAATGGCACTGTTGATCGGTAGTACCACTCTGGCCAGTACTGATGCGTGGAGAATGTCCTGCAACTGATGCGGATGGTCTTGACCTCCACAACAGCTCCTGGAATTAGTGGTAGTCATCCAGGACTGAGAAAGGAATTGACGACTTGGCCACATTGGGAAATGAGGGGAACTGCTCTGGATCTGGCGACACTGTTGGAGCTGGGCTAACCAGTGTGTCCTCCAATCCCAAATGTCTACTCAAAAAAGGATGGAATGGTGAAATAGAAGACTCCTCTCGGGTGGGTTGGGACAGTTCTGAAGACAGATAGTGGAGCCAAGAACCCCAGTAAGGCCAACCCAGTGGATCCTGAGGCTGTTGCATTGGTGCCCCTAGTGGCTCGTGTGCTGGGGCAAGGGGGGGTAGTGTTGCTGGACTGGCGGAACCCTTGAGTAGTCATGCCATTGGAACAGGAGCAGTAGACCACACATACCAGCAGAGTCCTCTCACATGGAGGAACTGGATTTTTGTACAAATGGTGGCACCGCCAGAATGGAGTGAGCCATGGGGGAGCGCTCAGGAACATGGCTGGAAGGCAGCAAGTCTAAAGTAGGAGAACAGACCCTTCTGGGGCCGGGGGGCGCAATGTCCTGAAATACACAGAGACCTCAGCTCATCCAGGGCAAACAGTTCATGAGGACCGGGGCAGAATCCTGCCTCCCCGGAGTCAACGGCACAGTCCACTGACGGAACCAGAAGCTGCCTCAGAACTGACTATTCATGGGACTTCGGCAGAACCGGTGCAGAAGGGGTACTCATGAACCAGGACCGATGGATCCAGTGTGTGGCATGACTTTTTGTCACACTTGTGGGCCTTGGAATGCGCTACTTCTCCATGGCTGGAAGTTGCAGATGATGCAGCATCTTTCTTGGGCCCTAAGGAAGACTTAGTGCTATGCTTATGCACATGCTTCCTTGCCTCACGACTAGGGCCCGGCACAGGGTCCATAGCACTGGTACTGGCGGAACCAGTGTTTGGAGTTCTGTGGTAGAAGGAGCACTTCTGCATTGCTCAGGCCGATGTACCGGGGCATACCCCAGCCTAGATCAGACTGCAGCCTCATGGTAAACTGCTTCGTAAGGCGGAGAGCCCGACCTTCTCAGGTACGGGCAGGGAAGAGGTGGCACATACTGTACCTGGACGCCATGTAGACTTCCCCCAAGCAATACAGGCAGCACTGGTGCTTGTCACTGACCAAAAACAAGCAAGGGCAGGAAGCGCAGATCTTGAACCCTGGCATCTTCAGCATAATCCAGTACCCATGTGTGGGTGTGGGGGGGTTGGTAGGTCGGCAGGAAAACTGCTGAAGCAGCATCTCAAAGTCCTTAAATCCTAAGAAAAGTACTACTAACAATAAAAACTACTACAAAAACAATAAAATGCTAACTATACACAAAAATAAAAGTTTTTCACTATGTATGAAAAGTGCGCCACAAGGAACGAGAACAGCAGAAACTCTGATTTGGACTACTAGGTGGTGAGAAGGAACTGAGAGCGTGGTCAGTCTGCCCCACCCTTTATTGTCTCGGTTGAAACCATGAGGCAGTACAAGGGTGCATATACAGACCAGTGAACACTACTACTTTCAAAAGCTCAGGCTCCAGGCACATGGCATATTCACATAACCCTCAGTGGAATACAATAGGGACAATCACTTGAAGAACTAAAACTGCTCCAAACCAAAAGCCATTTTCATCCCACTGGTCCCCTTTCATACACAGAGACCCATCTCCCTGAAAAACCTTCACAGGAGAACCCATCAGCATATCCTGAACATCACTAATGCCCTACAATCCCAAGGCCCACTGAAGTTAACTTGAGTCATTCCATCGACCTCAGTGGGTTTTGGATTAGACCCTGAATGTGGGCTCTGCTAAATCAGGTGGGAAAGAGTGAACTTCAGAGCTTGGAGGTCCTCATAACACCTTTCCATTTAAACTAGTGGCAATTATATTAAATAAATTAGATCACGAGTGCTGCATTATCCACAGGGAAAGCCTGAAATATTCAGAACCCTAAAGTGATCAGTAAAATAATTAACTGTCCTAATTAATCATTCACACCTCTCAGAGCTATTGTTTCAGGCTGTATGAAGATTCAGGAAACATAACTGAATGTAAAACAATGCAGTAATCTTTTAAAGATTTTTTTTGCAAACTTTAGACATTCTCTCTGAAATGAATGCTTAGATTGTGTCTCAAAATTCTGGCAAGGATTTGATTCTGTTGCAAATTCCAAAGTTGTGTATCAAAAAATATAAAGGTTCTACTAATGAAAATAGGGGTGCCACGAAAGGGATACAATATTAAGTTTTAAAACAAGCAAGAAATGCAGACCCTCACCTTAATTACTATAGTTTATCCTGACAAGTTCTTCTGTCACACAAGGATACACAGTGTATTTTTGTTCTTTCCCATATGTCCCAGACGTCAGCAGAAACCAAGGCTCCGTCTCAGGCCAAGGCAATTGAGAAGGAACTGAGGGCGGTTTACCCATGCAGCTCGATACAGCATTCGTGCATGCCTTAAGGATGCATACAAACACATGTGCGGGCCAAACGGACACTGCTAAATAAAAATCTCCAAGAGGTGCATAATCACTTCAAGTGGAGCACCCATGGGAATGCTACTCGAAGAAGTAAACTTAGCAACAAATGCCAGCTACTAATTCTTACACCCCCCTTACGCCCGGGAAGGGGGAGAGACAAGATTCCTAGGAGAAAATTTACAGCAAGAAAACATTCTGCAAGACAATTCTTCACTGTCATCAACACTCTACGCTTCCTAACACCCTACTGGGATAAAGTTTAGCTTCGCCTTTGTATTATCGCAGCACCCAAAGGCCCTGATCAAACTCAGGGTCGCCTTGTGTTAGGCACAGTACAGACACAGTCCCTAATGTGAAGAAGATCTCTGTGTAAGCTTGAAAGCTTGTCTCTCTAACTAACAGAAGTTGGTCCAATAAAAGATTATCTCACCCACCTTGTCTCTCAAATGTTTTATTACTCACGTAGTTCAAGCACTAGAAACAGCAGCAATCACAGAGAAAAACAATGCTGAATGAAAGCAGGAGATCAGTACATCGATCAGTAACCTTAGTGGTTAGTATCAGTACCATGCAATCCTTCTGGGGAGAAAAACAAAAAAACAGAACACTCCTGCTTCAAAGGGTATGGATGGCTAAGGGAACTGGTAATTGGATACAGAGCTTTTCAGAAATAGGCTACCAGTCAGAATCCAGCCCACGCTGGAAGTAAGCAAAAACAATCAGCATCTAATGGCTGTTTAGCAACCTATGCAGTGGTTATGGATTACAGGAAATGGAATAGACACCACCTCTCTCTCCCTCACACACACGCACTATATTTGGCACACCTGGCCTTCCCATTGGCAGTCCCAGCAGAGATGCCAATAACTGAATAGATCATGGAGACTTCACTCCCGCTTTCATTTCTACAGGTAGTCCCAGAGAGCTTCAGTGAGGAAGATTACAATGCCAATGTTTATCACATACCTACCACCCTGTGGCCATCTGGCAAGTTTCACCAGTACTGAAGTGACCAATATACATATTTTTTAAATGGGGGGGGGGTGTGGGTGTGGGTGGGTGGGTGTGTGTGTGTGTGTGTGTGTGTGTGTGGGTGGGTGTGTGTGTGTGTGTGTGTGTGTGTGTGTGTGTGTGTGTGTGTGTGTGTGTGTGTGTGTGTGTGTGTGTGTGAAACTAGAGCCTGTCTCTACCCCTGGCTCATGTGCAAAGAAGAAATAAAGTTTCAGTACATTTAACAGAGAACAAAAACCCTTCAATGAAAGGGCTCTCGAGCTTGGCTGTTTCTTTGCATTCATCTGTCAGGTCCAAGTGCTCAAATCTGACCAGCGCTTCATGCAGGCTCCCCAACTTCGGAGGGAGAAATGAGTAAGCATTCTCTGCTTCCCCCGCGACTGCCTTCCTTCCTGAGCAAGCACCCAGGCCAAGGAGAAAACCCCTGCAAGGCTTGTGGGAAGCAGAACTTCGCATTTCCCCCCTCAGCGCCCCCTAGCATGTAGGACAGCTGCCCCGCGGGAGGCCCAGGGGAAAAGCCTGTGTGGGTGCGCGCGCCCTGGGGCTTGGTGGAGATTGTTTGCTTGACCACAAGCCCTGTAACAGGGGGTGGTCTGGGCTGTCGCCTAACTCTGTCTGTGCTCCTAGCCAAGGCAGCGCCTTCTCCTCAATACTCGCAGGCACCAGCCCCAACTCCCCTTGGCTGCTGTTAGCCGTTTGTTTTAATCCCCCACCAGGGAGCTCCCTGCTGAATGCGCACTGGCAATCTGTGCCAGCAGCCTCCCCTCCCCTCCTGAAGCTGGGGGGGCTGTACTCAGAGAAATACCTTCTTGAGAGTCACCACTTTCAACAGCAGCTGGACCAGCTCTTTCTCATGGGATCCCAGCTTATCCCCCTGAGCACCAGCAGTCTTCCCGAAAAAGATCACCAGGTAGTCAGGAGGGGAGGAGGCAATGGCCAGGGGTAGAAGCAGCAGGAGGCGGCGAATTGATGGCGGGGGCAGCAAAGAGTGGGAGGAAGCAATAGCAAAAGGATGAAAGGGTAGAAGTAGGGTGGATACAAGAGGCAGGAACACCAAACTGGGGTTTAGGCAGCAGACGGAAGGATGAAAAGTAGAGAGGTCCCAGGAGAAGGAGGGAGGCGAGAAGCAGTAGCAAAAACTGGGGGATAAGTGGGTGAGAGGCAGCAAGAGACAGAAGAGCCAATAGCACAGGGAAGGGGCAGCCGTAACTCGAAGGTAATGGGGCAGGAGAAGGCACTTCCTAGCAAATGACAAAGTTGCCTATGATCTCAACGTGTCTTCTAGGGCCCAAAGGAGCTCAGCTGAGACCTGGCTGTCCAGCCCCTCGCTCACTCTGCCTGGTCATTGCAACGGCCCTTCTCCCTGCTGATGACATGTAAAACCAAAAAAACGTGAACAGCTATGACACCACGTCGTGATCACTACAGTCCCAGTGCCATTCTCGCCTGGGGCTCCGTGAAAGGAGAAGGGAGGGTGTGCTGGGGTTTGTCGTGCAGGGGGAGGTTCAGGGGACAATGTGTCTGCTGCCTATCCACCCCACTGCAGGAAGAAGAAACTCCAACACGAGATGCATTTTAAAGAAGCCCAAATGAACACCATAGGGAAACCAGCTCTGCTGAAGCTTTGAACAGGGGAGTAGGGTCAGAGAAGGGAAGGTGGGTTGTAGGGGGGCAGGGGGATGGGGAGCCAGGGTCCTAGGGAAGAGAAAGGAGATGATGAAGAGCAGGTGAGGTGACTTCTCTGCTGGGAATGGAAGGAAAACGGTGATCATGTGGAGAAGAGGGATAGAAGTGGGGCTAGGAGAGGAAGGGAGGCAAATGTGGGGTTTGCCAGTACAGCTTATTTTGCTTGGAGGCCCTGGATAAGATACTGATAGAAGCACAGTTTGGCTGGGATAAGCTAGTTTGCTAAGGACACTCTGTCGTACAGTACAGCAGTGCTCCCATTGTAGGCCTGGCATCTGTTCCTTACACATCCATAGCACACCCACCTCTCCTGGCCAGTCATGCACCCTGCATGTATGCACAGCGTGCAAACCCCTGTCTATTAGCACCGATAGGCATCCCAGATACACTAGCACAGACACGCTGGTTGTGACGGTCCCACAGACAGCTCACCACAGTACAAACACACTCACACAGCTGTCCACATAATAATCATCCCGGTCACACGTTCTCCTTGCTGAACACCCCAGAAAATGACTGAATTCTCTTCAGGAAGACAGAGGCACTGTCCCTCTGCTGTCTGAGGTTAGAGCAGCCTCTTCCCTGCCAGATTCTTCCCCCTCTCCCTTTTCCTTACTTAGCATTAATGTCACCCCAAATTGCTCATTCATCATCCAAAATTAGCCAAATGAATTGTCTTGTTATTCCAGTTATGACAATGAATGACCTGACATCAAAAAATATTTTGAATTCGCAGCGAGAAGGCAATCAATTATTTCATTCCCCTGCCTGGCTGAGAGCACCAGGTTTTGCCCTGGAAACAGTCCGCGCTCCATTAAGAAAAGGAGTATTTGTGGCACCTTAGAGACTAACAAATTTATTCGAGCATAAGCTTTCGTTAGCTACAGCTCACTTCACTGGACTGAATGCATCCGATGAAGTGAGCTGTAGCTCGCAAAAGCTTATGCTCAAATACATTTGTTAGTCTCTAAGGTGCCACAAGTATTCCTTTTCTTTCTGCGAATACAGACTAACATGGCTGCTACTCTGAAACCTGCTCCATTAATGGTATTTCAAAGCCCCAGTCAGGAGACTGGAGTATTTCATTTCATGCCCTAGCAATTACCAAGGTAGTTGTTGCTGTTAATCCCCTGCAGCCTGTTAAGCTAAGGCTGCTCTTTTGTTTGGGATGGGGTTGGTATGCACCTTGCATGCGTGTTGATTAACCCGTCTGGGGCTGCTTGTTTAATCAGGGCTGCTCTCAAGCTGGGGCTTCCCATCCCCACTCCCTAGCAACTGTTGAGCCGCTGGGGATTCCCTCCCTGCTGGAGGCAGCTGAGGGGGATTCCCGCCCACCCACACCCTGTCTTCTGGTTGGGTGTGGCAAGGGAGCACCCATCGGCCATTGATGGAACTTGTTCTGTGCAGAACCAGCAATGCTGCGTTCCTGCCCAGATTAGGAAGTGGGTGATGGGCAGTTTTCTGCTGACTCCTTTTCAGGATCAGAGGAGGGAGCCTAACAGCAATTCAAGGCAGTGAGCCCAGCCCAGCCCAGCCCCTCTCAACATCTCCCTGTCCCTTTAAGCACATTTCAAGGAATCCATCAAATCAGCGCTGCAGCTACCCCGGGCAGCATTGCAGCCTGTGGTTTGGGCAGAGAGTCGCATCTCAGCTGTACTGTGAGTTCATCAGGCGCATCTGGGCTGTCCTGTCCCTGCAACGTGCACTTCGTTAAAGCATCGTCTGCTGCTGGAAAACAACCACCTCTTTGGCTAATAGCATGGCAGGGCGGGTGGGATGTACTCTCCCAGCTGGCTGAGATCCTGAAGGGGATGGCGGGATGAGATGGGAGACTGAGACCGGGATCGATGGTCAGAGGTTCCAGGATCAACCGGTTGGTGACCACTGCTCTAATCAAGGGATGCCTTTAAGCTTGTCTGTACACTGTTTTTTTTTTTTGCTGTATTTGTATCCATTGAGAAAACAATATTGTTACAGAGGAACCCCCTCTAGTGTGGATAAAGAGGTCTACTAATGAAAACCACTATATAAGAACAAGCTATTATTATTCCCCTCTACTTATAGGAATAAGCTACGTTGATAATGAGCACCTTTCTGGTGGTATAATTGCACACACAGTAGGGGATACTTCTTTAACTCTTCCAGATTCTAAACTGACAGTTACAGCGGTACAAAACCCGCATTTAAACCCGGTCTTAATGTTTTCAATGGCAGTTCCTCACCCATTGGCCCCAAAAGGTTAAAATGTCAGTAAACTCAAAGGAAGAATTGTAAGCAACCTTGTTGTAGACTTGTCAGTCCCAGGATAGTAGAGAGACAAGGTAGGTGAGGTAATATCTTTTATTGGACCAACTTTTGTTGGTGAAAGAGACAAGCTTTCTTGTCTCTCTCACCAGCAGAAGTTGGTCCAATAAAATATATTACCTTATCCACCTTGTTTCTATATAGGCAGAATTGTCATTCAAGAATAATCCTGATTTCCTCATTAGCATTTTTCCAACACAAAACCTAATTTGCACCAAAAGGTTTGACAATGACTACATAAAACAAAGGGAAATGTAAGTGATTTAAAAAAAATGTTTACATATCAATGCCAGTGTGACTTTAGCTCGCTGGATTTAGCGCACGACTCAACAGTATCCATGCTTAACAGCTTTAGTACTCCATTTTCTCAAACCAATTTCCTCTTATTTTACCTTATCCTCCTTGGGGCTTTCCCCGCCATTGTGAGTGTAAATAGTCTGCATCAAGCCTTTGACCCCTCCCTGATCCTCTAAGAGTAGACCTCTCTGCTTCATGTGAGAGCCAAGCAGCAAAGTGAAAGTAACAAGGGTTACAGTGCAAAACACATTGATTAGTCTCCTTATTGAATATGGTCTTTATTTGCATTTTCAGTCAAGTCACTAGGTTTCAAACCGAGTTTATCTGCTATCATATTTAAACACATATTTAAGAACAAAGCCAACACAAATGAACAGAGAGGAGCTAAAAGTATCCGTTTCACGTTGCAACTGAATAGTATAGCAAATTCACACATCAGAATGTGGACATTATTTAAAATCAAGGATCAGCAAAAATGTATGTGAACCAGGCCAGAAGGTATGAAGTAGTGTGTATAGAAACAATTTACAGAATTATGAACTATATTATAGTAGTAACAAGAGGCCCCAAGCAGGATGATTGTTCTAAATGAGAAACATTCCTATGTGTAAAAAGAAAAGGAGTACTTGTGGTACCTTAGAGACTAACAAATTTGAGCATAAGCTTTCGTGAGCTACAGCTCACTTCATCGGATGTCATTGTAGCATAAAATATTGTGCCAGAGGGCTACTGATAATATTTTGATTTACATAGCAAAATCACCCCTACCATCCTGTAACATGGTGCCCAAGCAAGCGGTAGCAAATGTAGTGTGACAAAGTTCCTGCTCTACCTTGGTGGGTCTTGCGCTAATTGGTGGATTTGCTCGCCTTGGAGCTTCACTGCAGCCCTCAGCTTGGCCGTTTTTCTGAACCCACAGTCCAGGTCGACTCCTCCTGTGTCTGATCAGAAGTTGGGAGGGGTTTGGGGGGAACCCGGGCCCGCCCTCTACTCCGGGGTCCAGCCCAGGGCCCTGTGGAATGCAGCTGTCTAGAGTGCCTCCTGGAACAGCTGTGCAACAGCTACAACTCCCTGGGCTACTTCCCCATGGCCTCCTCCCAACACCTTCTTTATCTTCACCATAGGACCTTTCTCCTGGTGTCTGATAATGCTTGTACACCTCAGTCCTCCAATAGTCCACGTTCTCACTCTCAGCTCATAGTGCCTGTCTCTTGCTCCCAGTTCCTCACACGCACACCACAAACTGAAGTGAGCTCCTTTTTAAACCCAGGTGCCCTGATTAGCCTGCCTTAATTGATTCTAGCAGCTTCTTGATTGGCTGCAGGTGTTCTAATCAGCCTGTCAGTCTTAATTGTCTTGATTGTTCTGGAACCTTCCCTGTTACCTTACCCAGGGAAAAGGGACCTACTTAACCTGGGGCTAATATATCTGCCTTCTATCACTCCTGTAGCCATCTGGCCTGACCCTGTCACAGTAGGTATAGCCAAATGAGCCTTAATTTTGTGTTAGGAATGAAGGGTCTCAAAACAGCAAAGCATGAAAGATTAAAGTACCCAAAAGCATAAGGCAAATACTGACAATGTCTGTCAATTAATTACAAGGGGAAATGTTCACAAAATACACACACTTAGCAGGTTTCAGAGTAGCAGCCGTGTTTGTCTGTATTTGCAAAAAGAAAAGGAGGACTTGTGGTACCTTAGAGACTAACAAATACTAATTCAGATGCCAGCTGGCACATGAATCAATTAACTGCATCAAACTACATCACCATCGGGTGTCAAAGACAAATACATCAATGTAACAAAAATTTATATCACTGTTCCAAAAACTCAGTTTGAGGCTTCCTGGTGCACAATTTCAACTAATCTGACCATATGCAGATCACATGCTAAGGAGACGCCACTGTAGTTTGCAAAGTACTTTGAATTCCTATGGGACGAAAGAGTCTCTACATAAGCAAACATTTGCTTTTTTTAAGCTTTAACTCTATTTTGAAATTCGTTAGACACTTGAAACAACTGACTCCCACTTCAAGGCTTTTCCAGTAGACTCTCAGAAGGAAGTGATAAAGAATTACTGGTGTTTGGGAAAACTTATTTCTGGAGTCAAGCCAACACAGGCACCATCTTCTTCCTAGAGAGAAACTAGTTGGTGTGTGTTTGTCCCTGTACACACACGCATACACATATAAAAAAGAATAAGCAAGTGACAGTATGCTTAATCAATTGCATATTGTTATGTGGGTATGTATGAGTAGCTGTACAATGGTGGCAGGGGGCCCTCAAAGTGACTGACGAGCACATCTTGCTTTTCCATCAGGACATTCCTTGTCCATTACAAAAAACTTTGCCTCTGACTTTTCCCCATCACCCAAACTACTAACCAAACCAAATCCACTGAAGTGGCCATGGCACTCAACCACAGACAGAAGATTAGTTTAGATTATTTTAAATTCCCCAGCTTCTTCAATAGAATGACATGCTGAAAGCAAGTACCTTGCTGAACTGAGGCCGTAAACTTTTAACTATCCCCAAAAAGGAATGTTTAAAAGACAGCACTCAAAACAATCATCATTTAAATAGCTCCTTCAAATTATTCACCTAAGGCCAATCTTTATGTTGCAATAATCAATAGTGGAACACTACTAAATGCAAAAATGGTGAGGTGGAAGATTAACACCCTTTTATGTGGAAACTTATAGCAGGCAGATAACAGATGTTTGCAGTCTCATGTGGTCCTGCAAGTATACCAGATTAATGTCACCTAAGATAAAACACTGATATTTTCTTCCAGCACCTCAGAGGGCTTTTTTAAGATGAACTTGTATTGTTCCTGCAGGAGCATTGCCACTGGGTAATTCACCTCCCTTTGTTGGCCCTGTCTTAAAGGCAAGTTGGGGGCTTTAAACTATGAAATGTAATTTATACAGATAATAGATGTGGTGATCAGAATCCATTCACTCCACCTATTATGTTTTTAAAATTACATTGCAAGTTTCAAAGCCTCCAACTTACCTAAATATACACAATTGGTCCAATAAAGGGATAGAAGCAATCCTGCCAGACCCTCCCTGAAGGAATGTTTAGCAACATGTTCTCCCCTGAAGGGCCTATGAGAAGGAAATGTGAGGTCTTAATTTTTATCTTCTCCTGGATTTTGAAATAAAACATGGAGACAAGACAGAAAAGTCTGAGCTCCTAAGTTTATTAGACTAGGCAAAACATTAGAACATATATTGCAGGAAATAGCCCCGCACTGGCAAAGGTTATTACTTAAATAACCTAGCAGATTTTTTCCACCTTTAATTTATGCGATTAAAAAGAATACCAATTAATACTCATCGCTTCCCTGGAGAGGTTGCTGCTGGAAGTCCTTCATTAATGTGCTGCCTACAAAATTCTAGTCACAGTATAAAGGGTTAAAATCTCCAAGGTACAGAATGGCCTTACCTTGTTGGCACGTAGTTGCTTGTAGAGATCTGTCTGCTGCCTTATGCGATACTCCAAGTCAGAGATCTGAGCCTGCAGCCACGTCCACTGACAGATAATGGTTGCTCTCTCCATTGCCCATTGGCACTCTGCGTGATGATGCCTGGAAAGCAAAAGTTTGCATACTTTAATCACTTCCATTTATTTAAACTAATTTACTCTACATACAAAATCAACTAGGATAGGCAAATATTCACAAGTAAAATTAATCACAAATTCACTTTAAAAGAGACCTATAAATAGCTTCTAAAGTCTATATCAAAACATTTCCTAAAAGGCAGGATCAAATAAGTTTTGCACTTCTCAAGCAATACCAACAATCCATTTCCAGCCACATACCAGCAATCATCCCGGCAATTATAAGGCAGTGAGAATGAATGGCTTAATTCTTCCTCAACTGCAGCAACACAAACTGTTATTCTCTTTGGTGACTTGTTAATCACAAAAAGTGGTCCGTCAAGGAAAGAGTTCTGCCTAGCCACCTGCACACAGAGAACGTAAGAAATCTTTTACGGTTCAGTGGGATTGAATTATTGTAAAATGATAAAAAGGCATCTTTTGCTCCATTGTACTCTAAAAAGATATGACAACTTATCTTCACTGCCAGAGTTAGTTTACTTGAGTTCCTCCAATTGAGCTAGTCTAGCTAGAGTGAGGGCTCTTCTACACTGGACATTAGCATGCAGCAAGCTAGGGTCTGAATCTAAAGAACACTAGCTTGCCGTACAGTAATGTCCCCTTTGGACACTGTTTCTGTGCACTGGCTTAGACTATGTCTATGCTACGTGCCTTTTAGCGACACAGCTGTGCCACTAAAAGGCGCGCAGTGTAACCACGGTTTGTCAGCAGGAGAGAGCTCTCTCGCAGACAAAAAAACTTCCACCCCCAATGAGTGGTAGTAGCTTTGTCGGCGGGAGAGCTCTCCTGTCAACAAAGCACTGTTCACACAGATGCTTTTCGTCGGCAAAACTTTTGTCGTTCGGGGTGTGTGCATTTTTTTCACATCTCTGAATGAGAAAAGTTTTGTCATTCAGTTTCCAGTATAGACAAAGCCTTAGTGTAAGTCTTCTGGATTCACACCCTGGATTGCTGTACACTAAATTCAGTGTAGACAGGTCCTGAGAAGAAAGAGAAAGCAACCTTTCAGTGACCTCATTAGCAGATAGAATAACTAGATGAGTAGTTTGAGTTGTAACCTGAGCTGCTGCATGCCCACTGCACTACTAGCTGAAGCATCAGCAGCCCTGAAGTTTCAAAACACTCCATGAGTAAAGCACTTCTTAAACTCAAACCAGAGATTTGTGCGTGCAGACAAGAGACTGGTTAGAGGCAAAACTCGAGATATACCTCAAGCTAACAATGCAGTGAAGACAAGCCCTAAGCTGCAGCTAGAATTTGAGTGGGATCCTGGCAAAACTAACTAGAGCACTTGGCACAGACATCACAGAAATAGGAGAAACCTAATATCTAGATTTCAGAGTAGCAGCCGTGTTAAGTCTGTATTCGCAAAAAGAAAAGGAGTACTTGTGGCACCTTAGAGACTAACCAATTTATTTGAGCATAAGCTTCGTGAGCTACAGCTCACTGAATGCATCCAATGAAGTGAGCTGTAGCTCACGAAAGCTTATGCTCAAATAAATTGATTAGTCTCTAAGGTGCCACAAGTACTCCTTTTCTAATATCTAGAGTCCTGTGAAATTTTTATTCTTTACAATTGTGTGTTTTATTTTTTAAGAATTTTTGTTATTTCATTTTATCCATGTGGGAGGGGGCTGGGAGTTGCAAAATGAGCCACCCTGCACTCATGTTGAGGTGGCAGCTCCAGTCCCACAGGACTGGGTCCGGCTCCCTGCTCTGGGTGTTGTGATCTGGCATATGGGTTTGCTGTGCCAGCTGCTCAGGTTTGGCTTAGCCACCCTCATGAGCCAAGTAGCAAAAACCAGAGCTGAAAGCAGGGCCCAGCCACACAGGACAGGAGCCACCACTCCAGGGTGAGTTTTTTGTTTTATTTTGTATTTGCAAAAACACATAAGGGCTACTACTATCTACCTTTTCCCATAAGAGAGTGTTCGCGATAAAACAGTTTGTTGCTTTCTGTTTGCTGCCATTAACTGTGGCAGAGAAGCATTTTATGCAATATAAACTTTATTCACAGTTGTGAGATTATGGACAACAAGAATTCAAATGCAAAAAGGATATGGCTATTTATGGTCCTCAAAAGAAGTACAAGGGAGACAGAACTCAAGGATGAAAAGGAAGGGCACTCACAGGACTTTTCAGCTCAAGAGCAAGAAAGACAAATCACCACAGAGGAAACGCTATGGCCAAATGGGCTAATGCAATCCTTGGAAATCTCGAGTAAGAGTAGAGAGGTAATATTATCTATGAAGCTGGCACTGGTGCAACAGCTGCTGGAAGAGTGTGTCCAGTTCTGGTATCCACAATTCAAGGATACTGATAAATTGGAGAGAATTCAGGGAAGAGCCTCAAGAATGATTAAAGGATTAGAAAACCTGCCTTACAGTGGCAGACTCAGGGAGTTCAATCTAATAAACTTAACAAAAAGAAGGTTAAGGAATGACTTGATTACAATCTATAAATCCCTATATAGAGAGCAAATATTTAATAACGGGCTCTTCAATCTAACAGAGACAGGCATAATGTGATCCAATGGATGGAAGTTCATGGCCACTGTACAGCACTGTTACAGTGCACTCACTTAGTGCACAGCAAGCTAGTGTGTGAATCAGGAAAGCTCTGGCTTGGGTCGAGTTGAGCACTGCCCCAATAAATTCTATTCTCTGAACTGGAACAAGAGTTGACTTTTGTTCGTTTATAACAGCCCCACCACTCAGAAAGTGGCTTGGACCATGTGGACGCTGTCCTGTACGTGAGCCTCTGAGCAATCCTTGATCAGCCAGTTGTCCAGGTACGGGTAGATCTGAACACCTCAGTGTCTGAGGCAGGCCATTACTACCCCCATGCACTTCGTGAAAACCTGGGGAGCTGTAGACTGACTGAAGTGGAGAGTGGTGAAGAGAAGATTACTCACCTTGTGCAGTAACTGAGGTTTTTCAAGGTGCACGTCCCTATGGGTGCTCTACGACAAATGTTGGTGCGTTCTGGCACCACTGATCCAAGATTTTTGGTAGTAGAGTCTGTCAGGGTCGTGTGTGCACAGTAGTCATCTTGTAGCGCTGTTGGCACCTTGACCAGTGTGCGCAGGGCATGGCGCAACCCAATCGCCTCAGTTCCTTCTCTACTATAGAGTCCTTACTGCAAACTCCGAAGTAGAGGAGGAGGAGGATGGGTAGTGAAGCACCCACCAAGGGACACATCTCGAAAAACCTCAGTTACTGCACAAGCTGAGTAACCTTCTCCTCTTCGAGTGTTGTCCCTGTGAGTGCTCCAATTCAGGTGACTGTAGAGCAGTGCCCTTGTGCGGATGGAAGGGACTTTGGAGTTGCATTCACAGTGGAGGCTAGCACTGTTAGACCTACCACTGTATCTGAGCTTGAGCTTTGAGATTGCATAATGGTTCGTAAATGTGTGTTCAGAGGCCCAGGTGGCCACTCTGCATGACTACTATTGGTACATTATTTTTAAAAGCTATTGAGGTAGAATACTGATCTTGTCAAATGGGCCTTTATCCTTGATGGGGGTTCTGTTTTGTGCGGTTGGTTACACATATGGATGCAACTGGAGATCCATTTATATAATAATTTCTGTGTGGATACTGCAGAATGCTTGAAACGCTTTGTCACTGTAACAAAAAGCCTTGGGAATTTTTGGAAAGGCTTTGTTTCGTCCAGGTAGAATGCTAATGCATACGTAGAACAGTCTCTTGTGCATTTGCATGGCGCTTGAGATAAAATGTAAGCAGATGAATCCATTGATTGAGGTGGAAAGAAGATGATATTCTGTGTATAAATTTTGGATGTCGTCTCAGTGTGACTTTGTCCTTGAGAAATATGGTGTACGGAGGATGAGCCATGAAAGCCCCTATTTTGCTTACTTGCCGTGCAAACGTAATTGCAACCAAGAACGCTACCTTCATTGATAAATGAAGTAGAGAGCTGGTAGCTAGTGTTTCGGATGTGGTTCTGGTAAGGCTTCCGAGGCACCAGCGTTAAGTCCCATGCTGGTCTAGGGTCACTTATTTTCCAGTACATATTCTGTATGCGCTTGAGGAAGTGTTTCATCATCAGGAGCATGAATATCGATACGCCATCAAGCTTATGGTGAAAGGTGAGAATGCTGTAGTACACTTATCAGCCAAAGCTTGCAGAAAATCCTAAATTCTTTAGTTCTAATATGTATTCCAAGACCAACAGAAGTGGTGCTGTAAGTGCAGATACATGTTTGTTCTGGCACCATAAGGAGAACCTTATCCATTTTTGGAGATAAGTGGTATGTGTGGTTGGTTTTCTGCTGTTTACTAACACCTGTTTCACTTGTTCCAAGCAGGTTAACTAGTAATGGTGGAGCCACACCTTTAGGTGAAGTTTCTCCAAGTTCAGGTGGAGGACTTGACCTCCTCCTTGTGAGAGATGGCCCTGTTGGAGAGGGAGAGTACATGGTGCACAGATATGGGTATCAAGTCTGCCTGGGCTATGTCGGAACTATAAGTATGACCTTGTTTTGACGGTCCGTATCTTGTGTATTACTCTGGAGATTAGTGGTACAGGTGGGAATAAGTACAGGAGAGGTGCATCCCACCTGATTAGAAAGGTGTCTCCTAGGGATTGTGTTCCCAGTCCTGCTCGTAAGCAAAATTGCGGATATTTGTTGTTTCATTGTGTGGCAAATAGGTCAATGCAGGGGAACCACCACGGTTGGAATATGTGTTGTAAGACACTGGTGTTCAGTGCCCACTAGAGATCTTGGGAAAAGTGTCTGCTTAGAGTGTCTGACATCGTGTTCTGGCGGCCCAGGAGTAGGAAGCAGTAATGGTGATGTTGTGAGTTATGCACCAGTTCCATAATTTTATGACTTCTGTGCACAGGGTATGAGAACGGGCTCCTCCCTGTTGATTTATGTAAAACATACATGCAATGTTGTCTGTAAGGACTCTTACTGTTTTATTCTTTATCACTGGGAGGAAGTGAACATACATGTTGCAAACCATGTGCAATTTGAGAAGGCTGATGTGTAGTTATATTGCACACATTCACTGGTCTTGTCCACCAATATAATGAATTCTGGACTTTTGGTGTCAATGTTAGGCTTTTGTTTAGACTGCACTTGTCTGATATGTATACTGAGCTTAGCCATCCCTGTAGTCCAGATGCGCCCCAATGAAATCCAACTGTTGTACTGGAATTAGAGTTGATTTTTGTTCGTTTATTTGTAGCGCTAGGGTCTGAAAGAGGGTGACAGTCCTCTGGGTAATGTGTCTCGTTTCTGATTGGGTAGGACCTTTCAGTAGGCATTTGTCTAGATATGGGAATATCATTATTCCTGGTCTGTGCAACTTTCTGCTACTACCGCTAGGGTTTGGAGAAGACTCTCTGAGCAGTCAAAAATCCAAATGGCAACACACTGTATTGGAAGTGATCTTTTCCTACTGTGAACCATAGGAACCTTCTGTATACAGGATTTACGGTAATATGAAAGCATGCATCCTGTAGGTTCAGGGGTGAAAACCAGTCTCCCTTTTCCATTGCTGGGATTATTTAAGTCAGTGTGACTATCTTGAATATATGGATTTGTACAAACTTGTTGAGTTTTCTGAGATCTAATATGGGTTTCCATCCACCGTTTTTCTTTTGGGTCAAGAAGTAGTGGGTGTTGTCGGTGCTGTGTAGGAGGAGTTTGGCTTGTGTTGGCCTCGACTCCTTAACCTTGCCAGCAGCAGCCTCATTGCAGGCGGTGCCGGAAGTTCCCGGTGCATCAAAAGTGCTCACTTCTTGGCATACTCTGCAACGACAATAGCAATGTTGCAGAACACGGCTTTTTTTCCAAAAGGTTCTCTCTGTGGGGACAATGTGGCTCTTTTCCTCACTTTCTTGAAGGAATGATACTGGTTTCCAGAAATGACATGCTGGGAGAGTCCCTGGTTGAGGGGTTCTGCTGTCCAGGGTCAGAAGCTAGCTGAAGGGATTTCTCCATAAGAATAAGTTTCAGGCAGAGATCTCTATTCCATGTGACTCAAGCTTTGAGGTTGCTGAAGTGAGTACACGTGAGCTCACGAAAGCTCATGCTCAAATAAACTGGTTAGTCTCTAAGGTGCCACAAGTACTCCTTTTCTTTTTACACTTTTGTCGTGTGCACAACTGACCTAAGCTGTGGATGCAGGGTGAGTGGCCATCAGAAATCAGCACAGAGTCCTTGCACGAGGACATCTTTTGAAGCCTGGTGAACCAGGCATGTTTTTAATGTCCCTCGCTGATGTCGTTTTAAAAACAGAATAAATGAAAGGAGGGGGTTTTTTTTGAAGGGAGAACAAAAAAGATGTGCAAATGTCTAAACTAGTAACCAAGACCTAACTATCACTAATTAATTCTAACTATTTCTAATTATTTTTCCTAGGTTGTCATTCAACACCAATATGGAGCCCCGTCTCAGGCAGAGGACAGCTGAAAAGCAACTGAGGGGTCGGGTCACACACACGATGGTCAAAGTGCCAACGGCACCATGAGATGACTACTGTACATGTGCATCTCTGATGGACACTGCTACTGAAAATCTCTGATCAACAGTGCCAGGACGCACCAACACCTGAAATGGAGCACCCACAGGGACAGCACTCGAAGAAGAATTGGTAGCGGCATCGGTTCACAATAAATCTGAGACATCTTCTGTGGCCACAGAAGATACAAATGTGAAAGTAGGAGTCCTTTAAGTCAAGGGTGGCATACCAATTCCCTGGATCCAGGGAGGCAATGATGGAGGCCAGGGAGACCGTGCAGAACTTCAGTTTCTTGAGATATCTGTTGAGTTAACGCAAGTCCAGAAGGGGCTGAAGGCCCTCCTTGGTCTTCGGGATTAGGAAATATCAGGAGTAAAACCCCTTCCCTCTCAAGTCTTGAGGAACCTCGTCCACAGTCCCTATCTGTAGGAGGGAGTGCATCTCCTAGGTGGGAAGTTGCTCATGAGAAGGGTCCCTGAACAGGGACCAGGATGGGAAGAAGGGGTAGATGAAAACTGTAGGGCACAGTCGATTATCACAGTACTTAGCACGCAGTGGTCCAATGTTATGCAGAACTCCAGAGCTGAAGTGGGACAGTCCGAAAATAAAAGTGGAGACAGGAACTGGTATAGTATTCCCAGGCACACCTTAAAAAGGTCTGCTTGGGCCCACTAAAGTACCTACGTGACCTTGTTGGGAAGAGGCTGACGCTACTTGTAACCTCTCCCTTTCCTTTTAGAACTCCTGTCATAGAAGGGGAGACCGGTACCCTCTCTACTTCCATTTGGTGCCAGAGAGTCTGGGGACTGGTGGCAGACCAGAGATAGTTGCAGTGATGGTATCAGGGTTGGCTTGCCCCTAGAACAGTGGTTTTCAATCTTTTTTCCTGGCAAACCAGTTGAAGAAAATTGTTGATGCCCACAACCCAACGGAGCTGGGGCAGAGGGGTTTGCGGTGTGGGAGGGGCTCAGAGCTGGAGCAGAGGGTTGGGATATGGGGGTGAGGGCTGCAGGGTGGGGCCGGGAATGAGGGGTTCAGGATGTGGGAGAGGGCCAAGCCTCTGGGGTGGGGCAAGGAATGAGGCATAGTTTGTCCTTTAGAACTTTAAGTATTTAAGGATTAAAGATATTTCTGGAATACTGAATTTGTGAACTATATTACAGCAATATTTATAAGGAGTGTTGATGACTATATGATCTGTAGAGTTGTTTGTTTGCTAGACAAGGGAGAGGAACAGGTGTAGGTCTTGAATGACATTATAGAGGCAGGGTTTAAGGTGCCTGGGAGTCCTCTTGGTGAGTGTGGTTGATTACTGCTGATGTGCTTCATATAGGAACAATTTATTTCTGAGAATGGGTGTGTTTGCACGTATGAAGCTGCATAGTTTCACCCTATTTTCTGTGGCTTCAAATTATACATTGTTTGCCCCTCAGCAATTTAACTATTTTGAACAGCTTGTATATCTGAATTTCCTTTTCTAAAATTTAAAACTGAAGGCACTGTAAAAACAGAGACCACTTCATTCAGTGTTTGTAGGTAACTTCTCAAACTGAAATATTTCCAGACCTTTTAAAAAAATATAGAGAGTGAGGATACACAAGAGTGTTAAGATTTCCCAGCTCCCACAAAAAGGTCCTAAGACTTCCATTGCCAATGGATGGAGAATTACAAAGCAAATCTATTTGGAGCTGTGATTACATCAATTACAGTGGAGCAGTGAATTTGCTAAGCACAAAGCGTCAGTTTGAGAGATCTATTAGGGACTCATGTTTTTCTTGGGAACAAAGCCTAATGGATGTTTCATGCAACCCTTTTTATGGCACCCAAAAGTTTGCTAGGTACCTCACAAGACAAGTTCAGCAACATGAGTCCTACCACAAACTAACATCTAACATGATGACATAAGACAGTGAACAAGGTAGTAAGGAGGGTACATGGGGTAGTAGTACACAGCAGGATGTGTGGGCTGTCAATAGAGTAAAGCAAACATTGGCTACTTTCTCGTAGGCTTAGAGAAAGAAGAAATTTTTAGGTGGGAAGAAGGCTGGGACAAGGTCAGAAAAGGTATTCTGAGCATCCAGGCACTCTGGAGATGGTGGTGGGAGGAGGAGTGGAGAATGGCTGCTGTCAGAGCAGAGGCAATGGCAGGCAATAAAAAAAAAAAAAAGAATATTTCATACCAGAGGCAGAGTTGTGCAAGGCCTTGAAAGCAAATACAGGTAGCTTGAATTGATGTTGGCAGAAGGGTGAGACATAGGATGGATGCAAAGAATGGGGGATGACAGATCAATGGGCAAGTAATAGGATCTTAGCGGCTACATTGGTGTCAAAGGCCAAAGAAGAGGTTGTAGTGATGAAAAGAGGGGATGAGGTAGACCTATATGAAAGTTTTAGCAGTGTAGGCAGAAAAAAAAATGTTGGATCTTATAGACACTGTGAAGAAAGCAGCAGCAAGAGCTGGACATAGATTCAATTGTTGGAGGAGAAAAATCATAGATGGCCTCCAGTTTACAGGCTTGCGTGACAGGCATTATCTGTTGTGTGTTCAACAATAAGAATGGGAGAGTGGAAAGTGTTTTGGTGGAAAGAAAGGGATCCAGTTTTCGCTATTTAAAGCTTGAAGGAATAGCAAGGCATCAGATAGGTTTAGATATGCGATTGGATAGCAAATAAGTAAGAAGGTGGATTGGAGAAGTGTAAGAGTCATCAGCATAGAGAGTACAACTGAAGCTGTTTGAGTGAGTTAGATCACCCAGAAAAGAGTGGACTGACAGAGGAACTGACATATTAAATATACCAAAAGAAATTCCTCTCACCCTTCTTTCTTTTTGTAGCATAAAGCAAGTGAATCAATACAGCTCCTACTGTGATTAGATACAAAGCGTGTAGCTCCATTTTTATTACAGTTGCTACAAAGGAGCTGTTAGTGAGCGAATAATTAAAATTGATCTACTGTGATTGGAGACCTTTCTATAATAATATAGCTGAAAAACTTTTTAAAAACATTTAATCCTATTTTTCAGCCTTAAAAATATTTTTTTAAAATGAACTGCTAATGTCACACAGACTTGCCCAGACATGTATATTAACCCGTCAGACCATCTTCTCAATATTTCACCTAAGGGCACTGCGTATGGTCTCTGCCAAAAGCTAAGAACTGCTGATTGTCATGGTTACTGTGAGATGTTTGCACAGGAAACATTTAAATAAATATATAAAATGTAGATTATCACCTGAGATGAGTGGACTCTCAGGGATATCTCAATCAACACTGAGAACAATGGACATCTGTGGAGATAGACTATGTTCACTTTCTAGATCAGATGCAGGCTTAAGGATTTACAAAAAACAAGAGAACTCCCGCCCCACCCCCACCCCCCAAAAGCTTCTAAGGGACCACTGTGGTAAGATACAGTAGTCTGCAACTATAAAAGAAAATAGAAAAGAGCACAAGATTTTATCCATTACAGGAGGAGAAACCCTGCAAGCAAGGTGTCTCATGAAAGGCAGATCCCAGCTGTTTGAACTGGACAGCACTGCAAGTACTGTATTGACCTTTGGGTGAGACATACTTTACTAGAGAGGAAAGTTAATAAGTACAGGCTATAGTTTGTGTCTTATGTTTTGCTTTTACCTGTAACCTTATGTTTACAAATCCTTATATTTGCGTTTATTTGAATATTTACCTCAAGCTCTGAAAAAGTAAACTTCAGTTTGGTTTTACTATAAATCTGTTTAAGTGCCTTATGCTAAGGTGAGTGTTGAACTGAGGGGAGACCCGTGAACTAGGATGCATTGTTTCTATGGATGCAGCAGATCAGTGTACATTGAAGGTGTCCAGAAAATAAGGGACTGGGCATCCAAGTGTAACATAGTGGGGTGTGTAAATTGCTAGCCTTTGAGCCCCGCATTCTCTCCCTACAGAGCCCCAAGTGGAGTGTTTATGTTGCCAACAACCAGTAGTTGGAGAAGGTTTCTCCTGGTGGGCACAGACAAGGCACAGTCATGCTGTAACGGTAGTGATTAATCCCAGGCACCTCAGGTACCCCCCAAAGTGTCAATTACTGATCGTTAAATAGTTAATAATGCTACTCAACATTTATTTTTAAATAATTTGCTAGTATGTTTATCTTCAAAAATATTATTCTATGCCTGCAGAATACATATGCCAGTTATGTGCAACTACCAAAGTTCATTTAAGTTATATACAGGTTGCATAGTGGATTTTTACTTTAAACAAAGTTGGTATTTTCCTTAATTTATTAATGCAGATTCTATTTTATAAGAACTTCTAAAACCACACACCACTGTACCAAGATGCTGACATATTTGAATTCTTGAATCAGCTGCAGCAACACTAAGTCTTTTATGGGATCTTCTTCCATAGCGTTAGAGGTCCAACTCACTTTCTACATTAAACTCTGTTTAAATCTTGCAGTAAAATTCAGTTAATGAATGGTCAGTTACAGGACTTTCAACTTAAGTACTTCTGTGGCCCTCATCACCATATTCCTTACAGTTTTAAGGGAGCTAGTATGTTTCTTTCCTTTATTTAGTCTAAGTAAGTCAGATAAACACAAGAGCAAGTAAACTCAGACCTGCTCTACACTTAAAATTTAGATCAACCCAGAGCTAACTGGGAGCTTCATCATCACTGGTTAAGGGGTAAGCACCTTCTAGTGGACAGGTGTGGTTCTGCCTCCCAAAAGTTCATGGAGATTAAATACCTATTTGAGTACTGTCCTGTGTTATGCAGGACATCAGACTAGCTGATCGTAAGTGTCTGTCTTCTGGCCTTAAAATCTATTCATCTACGAATGACTAAAGAAATTAAAAAGTCTTGCACCACCACACATTTTTCCATTAGTTCAGACAGATTATCTCCAAAGAATTTTCTAAGTGCAGAAATCCATGTCTAGCTTCTCTATAATAGTGGGCAATGTTAACTGCCATCATCAAAACAAGAAAGGGTGCATACATGCTTACTGAGTATGCCTAGTTTAAACTGCAAATGTTAAACATACTTTCTGATTCTGTGTCAGATTGCCTGAGGTGGAAAGAAACAAAGCATAACTAGACATTCAATTTTAATGAAAGAGCATATTCAAAACATCAGCAAGGGTAGTCGAACACATTAAACCCTTTCCTTTCTTTCTCCAAGTCCTGTTCCTGAATTGTCATTGTGATTGCTTGATCTTTCATTTGCTCAGTGTCTTAAATACAGTACTTCTGTTATTTAATAAGTGGCCCACATAAGAGAGCAGACAACTATATCGAGTGGTTACTACAGAGAGGAACTTCTGAGAAATGTAGATGCTTTACAAGAAGGTAGAAATAAGGCCAGATGTCCCTTTCTCACATCACGGAATTTCCCTTCTTAGATGGGAAAGTGGGGTGGGGAGGAGACAGACCGACTATGCAAGTTTCTGGGAAATGGTTTTCCTTTTTTGTATGGGAGTCAGTGATGTAGCCACAGGAATGTTAATTTTATTTGACAACAATGAATTTTATTAAGGAGGGGCTTTTATTCATTTTAAAGTTCTAGACAGATCATTCAGAGAACTAGAGTCAAGGTCTCAAATTGGTTGTGCCTTCTGAGCCTCTTTAATATGATCTGAACGATAAAGCACCTCTCCCTCTTAAAAACTGCACTGCAGCCAAGAGATGGAAACTTGTAAAGAAGAGGACCTTTGTGAAACAGATAACGGACGTTTTCCTGAAAGATATGCTCTAGGAGGAATTATTTTTGGGAAGCTCTACGGCCTGTGTTATACAGGTCAGACTAGGTGATCCCAATGGTCCCTTCTGGCCTTGGAATCTGTGAATGATGAGCAGAGTAAGGCCTGCAGTATGGACAGACAGAAACATGGCTTGTTACTAAAAAGGTGGTTGTCCTAAAGGTGATATGTAAAGGACTTTTAAAAAAATTAGATTAGTTTCTTTATGGTTTGTGAAGAAAGCATGAGACGTCGTCCTATCCCTTTGTTTACTTTAGAAATATCAGAAGTGTCAAGTCTGGTGGTTTTTTTTGTTTTATTTTTTTTAAATAAAGACTTCTTGAAATAAGATCTTAAATATTTATGAGCAGCTCCCATTAATTGTTAATTAACACCTCTATACTTTCAGAGAGACATAGCTTCTCCCAAGTCTTCATTAGATATCAAGTTTTAGTTTTTTCTTAAAACTGCAGAGCTTGGATGCCAAAGTAAAAATCATAGGACTGGAAGGGACCTCAAGAGGTCTTCTAGTCCAGTCCCCTGCACTCAAAAATTATCCTTGATGCTAAGACTGAATGGCTTTACTCAGAGTGACATTCCATAACATATTGCACAACAAAAATGATCTCCAGGTACTGAACAACCAATCCTCCGCTTCTGGTTTCACACCATCAGGGACTTCCTGCTAATCTGACATTTCTAACTATACTCAAGGTCACCAATTCAATTATTCAAGGTTCTACAGGGCTTAATGTTCTCCAAAAAAGCATGAGTGTGTAGTTTCAGTTGAAGTCTCGATCTCTTCAACTTTGTCACAACCACCTGTAGCTTTTAATCTGAAATTCTCACATTATGCACTGGATATAATCTAGTTTCAGCTACATTTTTTAACATTAATCTTTGTATACAACTGTAACAAGCATAGGCTGCCACATATGCACCCCTCATTGAGGAGCAAGTTTGAATTTAATCTGGAGTCTGACACCAGTAGTAAATAAAAGTCACCAGCAATAGAATATTGATGTTACACATCCACCAAGCTGGATGTATTTTTAGATTAAAGATTGTGCCATAATATGGTAGTGTTATAAGAATCAGAACGAAGGTTCAAGGCTGTGCTTTATAATCTGCTGGATCTCATGAAAACTTTTGCTAAGACATTCATACACTCACTTTAAAGACCCCCTGGGAGGAATTTATAGTTATGTTTCACATGTTTAATGATCATTAAAAACAACAGACTTTGCTTCAGCCAGTTGAACAAGTTTTATTGTTTACTTCCTTCTAGGGTCATGTTCCTGACCATGGAGCTCAGCTGCCTCCCTCCTCTTCGTGTGCAGACTGAGGGATCTGAACATAGCATGAACAATGCCAATGCTGGAGTGTGGGGCAAGGAGCCTTTAGGCCCAGCTTCCCTCCCCGCTGCTGCCACCCTATAGCAGGCCTCTCAAGGGATTTCTGCTGATATCCCAGGCTAGGGCCTTCAGGGGAACACACACCCATCTGGCTCATATTGGTCCAATACATTAGAAAGGGACAGCTTTTCTGAAGAGCCAGTCCTTGAATCCAAGTGCCTCTCCTGAGACAAAGAACCCCTGTAGTAGAGGGAAGACAATAATAGATTGATAATCATTCCACTCAAGTATCCCTTTCAGATCTGTCTGACACTGGATGATCACCTCTGTGAGGCAGAGGCAGAGTCCAGTGTTAGGTTAAAGTCAGGCCTGAGAAGTATAACCTCTGCAGACAGAAAAAACAGTATCACTGATGCTCACTTTCATCTAGAGTTAAGGTTTCCCAGTGACTGCTTGTGCCCTTCCATAATATCAAGTTCTGCAAAACTCAAACTTCAGAAAAACAGGACACAGTTACGTTACATACCCTGCATAGCCTTAATATTGCCCCCTGGAGCTGGCAGCCATTGGGGAGTTATCTGCAATGGTCTGAAGCTGCATCCAGTAACAGAGCTGTACCTGTACTAAATGGCTTAAGTGGTGGAGGGAGTAGGTGGGGCAGATTGGTGGAGGTGTGTTTGTGGGTTGAAGAGATAGAGATTAGTTTAAGCAGCATCACAGAATTGTGGCTGTGATGTGAGAGGGTTTGAGCCCACCCTGTGGGTGCGTGTAAAGAAAAAGGGAGCATGTGAACCTAGGGGAGTTGCCTGAATCATTTTATTGCAAAATTAGCAAAGCACAGTGGAGGGAAGGGGAGTGTCTTGCCATGCAACAGGAATGGTCAGTAATGAGGTGGGATATGAAAGCAGTCTGTGGGTTTAATGATGGGTAAGGGAACATATAGGTTTAGATGGTACCCTGTAAGTGCAAAGTGGTATTCTGAATAGGCTAAGAGTGTAGGGCAGGTGCAGGTAGGTCCTTTCCTTTACAGTAAAAGTTGCAGGTGTTGGTAGGAGTTCGTGGTCATTATGGCAACTGTAGACAACACGTAGAATAGTGGACTATGCACTCCTGGTCCTGCACTCTTCTCCCTGCCCCTCGCCACCCAGCCAGTCCTGTGCCTTCCAGTCCATCCACCCTCCCTCCTGGCCCCCACCATGCTATTTTATCCAGGCTTCCCCTCATCCTAGGCATTCCCTAATGTGTCTATGTGGCATTGTATCCCATTTTCCAACTGTACCTGACCTTCGAATCAGAATTTTCCCTATGGATGATGAGAGAACCCTAAGGCTGTTTTAAAGTGTTAACACAATTTTCTGAAAAAGAGCTGTATCCTGTGCATTCCTTGGCCACTCTGCATTTTTCCTCACATGCCCAACCCCTTCATTCTTGCTATGTGCAGCACACAACACTACACATCCTTCTGCAGCATAGAAGGCTCAGAAAGGGGTGAAGTGGCCCATTTATCTCAATACGATGGCATACCTGAATAAGAACACCTTAAGATGAATGTAGCATGAAACAATAGTTCTGAGATGTATGAATGACTCCATTCATATCAGTCTCATTCCCCCTATCCAGCCAACTTCAGGAGAGCCACAATAAGAATTCATATTCTCAAGACCTGCATGCTCCCAGTATGCCTGTTCTCAGCTGCATACCCGAGGGACAGGGTTTTCCCAGTTCCCCCACACATAGTGGGGAATAGGGAGACAGGCTCAGACCCCCTAGAAGGACAAGGTCCCCCACACCCTAGCTCACAGAAGGGGCAGGCAGGGGTATTAAACCCCCATGCATGGTCTGGGGCCCCCCCAGATCATGGTGCACACATGGGAGGGGAATATCAGGGTGATACATATGCTCCTATTTCCCCACAGTCTGTCACTCATCTCCGCCCCCGCCATGTTCCCTTTTCCTGATGTCCCTACCCCCGCCATTCTCCATCACCTAATCCCTCTACTCACCATCCCCATTTATCCCTCTCCTCACACCCCCAAGCCCTGTCCTCACCTATTTCCACCCATTCTTCTACCCCAATCACCTTCTTCTTCCAGCATACATTTGCACGTACAATTCATTTTTTCAAAAATCGTTTCAGAGCCTTTTGAATATTTACTATACGCATATTACATTTCCCCAAAATAAAAATTCTTCTTTGACACAGGCAGATTCAAGCAGTATGCCTCCCTTTTTAATTTCCACCCTGCGTTGGGGATTTGAATTCACAGTGCCTCTGTGGGGCTCAGATTCAATGGCCAGAACATTTCCCTTGAAGCCATGCAGGTCCTGCCAATCTTCGGTGGCTTTCAACACCATTGGGCTCTCTCTCTGTACATGCAGAGGGTGATCCATCAGGTAATCCTTATGCTTACCAGAACACCCAACTGGAGAAAAAAAAAAATCTTTTACTAAGAATGCTGTAATTTGATTTCTCCCAAAGGGTTGGTGGGTGCCATGCATTTTGTAGGGGTAACCCTTGAGCACCAGAGATCCTAGTGCAAGGATCTCAGCCATGGTTTGATCTCTAATTGTATATGAAAATGTTGCCAGCATGTCAACTTTAAGAGCTTTTTTTCCAAGGGGCTATATCTTGGGAACCGCTTATTCAAATTGTCCCAAATTTGGTTCACTGACCAAACCCCACTTCCCCATGAAGTGCACAAAATTTCAAGGCAATCCGAGTAACCATATGGACTTTAGAACACTTGAAGTTGAGCTTTAAATAGGAAGCCTGTCTTGATCAAATACAACAGAGCTGGTGGCACTCTGCTATAATTAGAGTGAAAATGGAGGGGCGGGGCACTACATACCCATCATAGCATAGCAGGCTCAGCGAAATGCTGAAGTGGCTCATCCATCTCAATGAAATATTTTCTGATGAAAGAAGACCCAGTGGAGATGAATACAGCCTGAAACAATAGTTCTGAGATGTATGAACGACTTCATTTACGTCACTGAGTGTCCCATCTCTCCATCCCAGTGCTGAAGTGTTTCTGATGCAAACATGCCCATTCTCAGATCCTCACCCAATATCCGCAGTGTGTTCTTCATGCATGCTCCAAGTATGTCTGTTCTAAACTCTCCATCCAGAGGGGCAGGGCTTCCCCAAACCTGGTTCGGGGGGGGGGGGGGGGGGGGGAGGAGAGAAGGAGAAGAGAAAACTGAGATGGGCTCAGATACCCTTTGAGCGACAAGGCAATCCAGACCCCGGCTTACATGAGGGAGGCAAGGAGAGGGTCTTAGACTCTCCCCCTTCAGAAGGGGAGGGGGCCCAGACCCTGGTGCATGCACACACACAGAGGCCCAGAAAGTAGGGCTGGATCCCAGATTACATTTCAGAAGTAGGCAGAGAAGACAGGGTCAGATGCACCAGATCCTGCCCCACACACAGAAGGGTAGATTGTGGGGTTGACAGGCACCCTATCCCTATTCTCCCACGGGTCCCCAGCATCCCGTCCCTGAGCTCCCCAATCCCGCTCACCTCCCCCTCTCACTCATCCCTTTATCTCCCTCCCCCGATGCAATCCCAAGCCCCCTCACCCTCATTCCCCATAGTGAGCATGCAAACTGATGTGCATATAAAATTAATTTAAAAAAAAATAGATAATTCCTGCATTCTCCACACTAGATAACAGAGCAAACAGCCTTGTAGTGTAACAGAGCAGTGGTTCTCAACCAGGAGCACACACTCGCCTGGGGGTACACAGAGGTCTTCCAGGGGGTACATCAACTCATCTAGATATCTGCCTAGGTTTACACCAAGCTCCATAAAAAGCACTAGTGAAATCAGTACAAACTAAAATTTCCTACAGACGACTTGTTTTTCTGCTCTATATACTATACACTGAAAAGTAAGTACAATATTTATATTCCAATTGATTTATTTTATAATTATAAAAGGTAAAAATAAGCAATTTTTCACTAATAGCATGCTGTGATATTCTTGTCTTTTTATGTCTAATTTTGTAAGCAAGTAGTTTTTAAGTGAGGTAAACCTGGGGGGTAAGCAAGACAAATCATACTCCTGAAAGGGGTACAGTAGTCTGGAAAGGCTGAGTAATCACTGTAATCACATGCTAGTGATGGGTGATCTACAAATACCCGAGAGGAAAAATAGCTTCTCTCCTCTGAAAACTCCTGGTGCACTCCACTAGCTATTAGCACTGCAATACGTACGAGCATGAGAAAGTTCAGAGGAATTTTCTTACACACACTCCAATCACCATCTTTAGCAATAAAAGTTGTCTACATTAGGTGAATATTGACATTTTATACTATATGGTTTAAACCTCAGATATTGAGCTACCAGTTGAAGACAATGAGAATTCCCCATATAACATCAGTAAAGGAGGTCCCTTCATCCAGCAAGACCAAATCCTCTCACCTGTATGATCCCATTTATGATGGATACCTAGATATCTATTAAGCAATTTCAGATGCATGAAAATCTAAAAGTCAAACAAAGTATCAGTCATCATGGCAGTCATCTCAGTGCTTCAATGTTACGTAGGATGTTTAATAGGAAGCAAATTTATAACAGGAAGAGTCAGCATATTTCTTTCCTCACATTCTTCTGAGCAGATGCCTTGCAGCAAGATAACAATTTAAAGCCCAACTGTAGATCTTGCTCTATTGTTTACACATAGGCAGTCCTAAGGATGTACAAAAGGACACACTAATTTTCCTGTTCCAGAACTCTGAAGGATACCATTACAGTACTGGCATTAGCACAGGATTTGATATTATGCTAATTATATTCCCCCTTTCTAATCAAGTTGTTTCCTTAGCTAAATGACTAAGAGAACCAGAAATGTTGACATACTCTGATCCTCAAACCCTAACGAATCTAAGTTAAATATATAATATTTCAGATTTAGATAGAAATAAGCCTTTTCACTTTCCATTATAATTCACTCCCAGAGGGTAAAACAGCCTAACGTCATTAATTTGCACTAGCAGTTATGGCTTTTGCAAGTTGGAGATTGAACAATTAAAAAAAAATCACAATGAAATTTAGTTATAACTGTGATAATACTTTGCATCCCTCTCAAAAAATGTTCTGTACCGTGTTTTGTAGAAAGTCAAATCAGTAACACAAAATCTTACTACTGCACCCTGATACTGTAACTCCTCACTTAAAGTCCTCCCGGTTAACGTTTCGCTGTTCCCTAATTGATCAGCAATGTAACATGCTTGTTTAAAGTTGCGCAATGCTCCTTTCTAAGGCCCTCTGGCAGCGGCCCGCTTTGTCCACTGCTTGCAGAAAGGGTAGCCCTTTGCAGCTAGCTGGTGGGGGCTTGGAACCAGGGTGGACTGTCAGCCCCCCCTCACCCCCCATCAGCTCCCCACTCCCAAGTTCCCGTGGGGCAGCCGCCCAGAAGGCTATTAATTGCCTGTAGTTCAGCTGTTCTTCCCCCACTGCTATGTGCTGCTCCCGCCCTCTGCCTTGGAGCTGCTCCCGGGAGCCTCCTGCTAGCTGTGTGTGTGTGGGGGGGGGGAAGGTGTGCTAATATCAGGGTGTCCCCCTACCCCTTGCTCCTGCCACCTGCTTACCCTAGCTCCACAGAGCGGGGGTGGGGGGGGAAGACAGGACATGACAGGGCTCATGACGGAGGGAGCTTGCAGGCAGCAGCTACTGTGCTGCCTTGTAGAGTATGAGGCTACATTAACAACAATGTGTTAACCCTTGACGGTTCAGCGGAGTTCTAGTTCATCATTTAGCAGTAAGGTATTCCCTTGGACACATACCACCCTCTGACTCCATCACCTCAACCAAGCTTCACAATCATCGCTGTGTACAGTATTAAATGGTTTGCTTAAAATGTATGTTGTGCGTACATATATAACATATATATTATATGCCATCCACAGCCTCAGAAACAACTCTGACATCATAATCAAAAAGGCTGACAAAGGAGGTGCTGTTGTCATCATGAATAGGTCGGAATATGAACAAGAGGCTGCTAGACAGCTCTCCAACACCACTTTCTACAAGCCATTACCCTCTGATCCCACTGAGGGTTACCAAAAGAAACTACACCATTTGCTCAAGAAACTCCCTGAAAAAAGCACAAGAACAAATCCGCACATACACACCCCTGGAACCCCGACCTGGGGTATTCTATATGCTACCCAAGATCCATAAACCTGGAAATCCTGGGCGCCCCATCATCTCAGGCATTGGTACTCTGACAGCAGGATTGTCTGGCTATGTAGACTCCCTCTTCAGGCCTTACGCTACCAGCACTTCCAGCTATCTTCGAGACACCACTGACTTCCTGAGGAAACTACAATCCATCGGTGATTTTCCTGAAAACACCATCCTGGCCACTATGGATGTAGAAGCCCTCTACACCAACATTCCGCACAAAGATGGACTACAAGCCATCACGAACACTATCCCCGATAATGTCACGGCAAACCTGGTGGCTGAACTTTGCGACTTTGTCCTCACCCATAACTATTTCACATTGGGGGACAATGTATACATTCAAATCAGCGGCACTGCTATGGGTAACCGCATGGCCCCCACAGTATGCCAACATTTTCATGGCTGACTTAGAACAACGCTTCCTCAGCTCTTGTCCCCTAATGCCCCTACTCTACTTGCACTACATTGATGACACCATCATCTGGACCCATGGAAAAGAAGCCCTGGAGGAATTCCACCATGATTTCAACAATTTCCATCCCACCATCAACCTCAGCCTGGACCAGTCCACACAAGAGATCCACTTCCTGGACGCTACAGTGCTAATAAGCGGTGGTCACATAAACACCACCCTATACCGGAAACCTACTGACAGCTATTCCTACCTACATGCCTCCAGCTTTCACCCAGACCACACCACATGATCCATTGTCTACAGCCAAGCTCTACGATACAACCGCATTTGCTCCAACTCCTCAGACAGAGACAAACACCTATAAGATCTCTATCAAGCATTCTTAGAACTACAATACCCACCTGAAGAAGTGAAGAAACAGATTGATAGAGCCAGAAGAGTACCCAGAAGTCACCTACTACAGGACAGGCCCAACAAAGAAAATAACAGAACTCCACTAGCCGTCACCTTCAGCCCCCAACTAAAACCTCTCCAATGCATTATCAAGGATCTACAACTTATCCTGAAGGATGACCCATCACTCTCACAAATCTTGGGAGACAGGCCAGTCCTTGCTTACAGACAGCCCCCCAACCTGAAGCAAATACTCAACAGCAACCACACACCACACCACAGAACCACTAACCCACGAACCTATCCTTGCAACAAAGCCCATTGCCAACTGTGTCCACATATCTATGCAGGGGACACCATCATAGGGCCTAATCACATCAGCCACACTATCAGAGGCTCGTTCACCTGCACATCTACCAATGTGATATATGCCATCATCTGCCAGCAATGCCCCTCTGCCATGCACATTGGTCAAACTGGACAGTCTCTACGTAAAAGAATAAATGGACACAAATCAGATGTCAAGAACTATAACATTCATAAACCAGGTTTCAGAGTAACAGCCGTGTTAGTCTGTATTCACAAAAAGAAAAGGAGTACTTGTGGCACCTGAGAGACTAACCAATTTATTTGAGCATGAGCTTTCGTGAGCTACAGCTGCAGATACAGATGCATCTGATGAAGTGAGCTGTAGCTCACAAAAGCTCATGCTCAAATAAATTGGTTAGTCTCTAAGGTGCCACAAGTACTCTTTTTCTTTTTTCATAAACCAGTCGGAGAACACTTCAATCTCTCTGGTCACTCGATTTCTGACCTCAAAGTGACTATCCTTCAACAAAAAAACTTCGAAAACAGACTCCAAGGAGAAACTGCTGAATTGGAATTAATTTGCAAATTGGATACAATTAACTGAGGCTTGAATAGAGACTGGGAGTGGTTGAGTCATTATACTAAGTGAAACTATTTCCCCTTGTTTATTTCCCACTCCCCTCTCCAGATGTTCTTGTTAACTCCTGGAAATGTGCTGGAAATGGCCCACCTTGATTATCACTTCAAAAGGTTTTCTCTCCCCCCACCCCACTCTGCTGCTGGTAACAGCTCATCTTAAGTGATCACTCTCCATACAATGTATATTTTTTCATGGTCTGTGTGTATATAAAATCTCCTCACTGTACTTTCCACTTTATGCATCTGATGAAGTGAGCTGTAGCTCACGAAAGCTTATGCTCAAATAAATTGGTTAGTCTCTAAGGTGCCACAAGTACTCCTTTTCTTTTTATATATATTATATAGTCTTTTGTCTGGTGAAAAAAATTTCCCTGGAACCTAAACCCCCCCCCCATTTGCATTCATTCTTACGTGGAAATTGGATTCGCTTAACATCGCTTTGATTAAAGTCGTATTTTTCAGAAATCGAGGAGCTACTGTATTAGATCTTTCATAGAATGATAATCATAGAATATAAGGGTTGGAAGGGACCTCAGGAGGTCATCTAGCCCAACCCCCTGCTCAAAGCAGGCCCAATCCCCAATTTTTGCCCCAGATCCCTAAATGGCCCCCTCAAGGATTGAACTCACAACCCTGGGTTTAGTAGGCCAATACTCAAACCACTGAGCTACCTCTCAGTGAAAGACGACCACTTGGTAACATATGCAAGTAAATATGTGCATCAGCAAGATCCTGCTGTGACTGAAAGGCATTTATAGTTAAGCATTTGTACATAGGGAGAATATTCAAACTTCTTCACTAACATTCAATAAAATCTTGTTGCTTCCCCTGTCAGCCTCACCTGTGGTATTGTGCGGGGTTCTCAAAATTATAATCAAGTTCTCAACTCCAACTGTAGTTCTCTAGTAATGTTTGTCCTCCTGTCTAATGCTGAAACAGATTAAACAAATTAGGTTTTGACTTTTAGTTTAAATTTACATGATAGCCAAAACAGATGTCAGCTTAAATTTATTGTGAAGTGTCTAACCAATATGTGATGCTTAAGTAAATGCTGTACTGTTTTTGCAGATCTAGCCTCTCCTGCTACCCTAAAAACTCTGAACATCCAGAACGCAAGCTTGGGTTACATCTAAATGCAATTCCAGTTAGATTCTAATACAGTTCCCATCACCATAGCATGAGCAACTCACAACATTCTCAAGTGTTAAAGATATAGTTCTCTCTTCCTTGCAGTGTGCAGACTGGCCTTTTTAAAAAAAGCTGCAGTGATACTGTGAAAAGCCTAATCAAAAGTAGGTTTCAGAGTAACAGCCGTGTTAGTCTGTATTCGCAAAAAGAAAAGGAGTACTTGTGGCACCTTAGAGACTAACCAATTTATTTGAGCATAAGCTTTCGTGAGCTACAGCTCACAGCTTATGCTCAAATAAATTGGTTAGTCTCTCAGGTGCCACAAGTACTCCTTTTCTTTAATCAAAAGTAGGATTTATATATTTTTTCCTGAGACAGAGTTTCATGGGCATCCTGATCTCTTTGGGGAGTGAGTTCCCGACTCAGGACCAGTTATTAAGAAAGTTCTCTGCTGCACACGCAAGTCTAACTCTTCAGGGTGACAACCCCATTCTTCCAATGCCAATTTAGAGGCTCTGATCCTATCGAAGTCTTACAACACATGGATTAATTCCCTTCAGAGACTACTTCTGCAGGGGGGGAGGGGGGGGAGGAAGAGGTGTAGATACCATGGTGCCTGGGAATTCCTTGTTCAGTGTTTATCAGGATCTCAGTGACAACATCCAACCCCCAAGACACACTCAAATTTTAAATATAGTTAGGTGGCCTCTTCAAGAACAAGTATGTGGCTTTTAAAGAGATATCCTGTGTCATATTTCAGCCTCACTGAATTAAATTCTTCCAACACTTAAGGGACTTTACTAAGGAGGGTTGTCTCTAAGTTCCCTGTAAGCTGCGCGGCTGCGCAGCAGCCTATTTAGCACCACTCAGACGCTCAAGGAACCGTCCAGGGACTTGCTGCGGCTGGGGGAGAGGCACCTCTCCCCCAGTCTAGCCCACAACTTGCCGCAGCCAGGACACTCCTCCCCCAGCCCCAACTCTGCTGTGGCATGGCCACAGCAGCCGGAGGCGGACCCAGGCATAGCCAGGGGATGGCTGCCTATCCTGAAGGCCCAACCCCAGAGCTGCCGCAGCAAGGGGAAGCGGCCCGGACCCAGGCACAGCTGGAGGATGGCCGCCTATCCTGAAGGCCCAACCCCAGAGCTGCCACAGCGAGGGGAGGTGCCTCTCCAGCCCAGGTGCTGCTGCGAGGAGAGAGCCTCTCCCCTGCCATAGCCCCGAGCACCCTCCTGCACCCCAAACACCTCACCCCCTGCTCCCCAACCCTGAGCTCCCTCCCACCCTCCGAACCCCTCGGCCCCACCCCCAGCACATGAATTTTGTTAAGTGCACAGATATGAAGGTGATGTGTGTCACAGCCCCCATATTGGTGCATATCATAAAATTCATTCCACACATGGGTGGGAAAATTAGAAGGAACACTGCCAGTGATATGCTCATTAGTAATTTCATACAATTTTAGATAAGAGATTTTAATTGGCAATCCTACAAGTCTAATATATGGTAAATTTTTGCTAGCTCACCAAATCTGATGCTCATTATTAAGGGAAGTAAAGTCAACTCTGAAGTGATACCACCTCCTCCTAGATATCAAATACTATATATGACTCAATCACATTTCAACTGCTGAGAAGACTTCCTGGAGCCTCTGATCAAGTCCTAGTTACACTACTACATATCATGCATCAATCACGTTAAAGCTAGGAACCTCAAATTCTTTAAATTCTCTACATAAGAGGCACACCCAATTGCATTTGATTGTCATTGTCCTGCTGCAAGAGGATGTGTCTCTAAAGCAGGATTCGAACTCAGCTTGCTGGTTCCCACTTCCATATTTCATCCATTAAGCCGGCATCATTTCCACCTGGAGCTCAGAAGATTACACTGCAGTGACAAAACCAACATCTACAGTATAATTAGCTTCTAGAGAGTGTTCTTATTTTAAGTAGAGCAATATGAAAATGATTGCTAGGCAGAGCTAGAAAATCAGTTTCCCTGCAGGCATAGCTAGCTGGCAATAAGGCTTCAAAGTATGAACAAACAGAGAAGCATACAAATTCCTATCAGCTAATTAGTTTTGCTCACTGTACTTAGAGTAGTAACTCAGAGTGACACAGTCCTGATATGGAAGAGATTTTGTCCCTAAAAAACAATGAATTAATATCAAATATATGCAGACAATAGCAACCATTACTTAGTACATAGACTCATTCAGATTTGTCATATCCCTATGTAAATTCCCAGTCAAGAAAAGAGTGAATTGTATTTTAAAATTTCAATTTAATTATCAATTTAAAAGGTCCTCCATTAAAATAAATCTCTACAATGCTATATTAATATTTCAAAATTCATAAGTTTATTACATAGCAGCAACTAAGTTGACTTTCATTGTTTTCAGAGCTCATCTACATGTTTACAGCCTCTCAAGAGTGTAAGAAAGTAACACTGTAAATCTGACGATACAGAAATCAAAACTGACTTCATGCACCCTCTCTCATAAATACAAAGCACACGCCAAGAAGAGAGATTGTTAGCATCTGTTTTAGTAACAAATTCTCATGTGAAATTGGATAAAAGATTTGCAATATTTTTTAAGTTGTGTCCATTTAAAGGCACCAGCTAAGGACTGCTGAATATCGCACCCCCAGCTTTTTCCCCCATCAGTACCCTCAGAGGAATTTCTGAAAATTACCTTTGAGATTGCTTCACTGGTATCTGCAGACAGACACATTGCGCTTAAGGCACTTTACATCACTAGTAATCATACGACTGACTGAGAATGTGCCATTTTCAGTCACATTATAGGTGGCATTACCAGCTCCTCCTAGAGTTCAGGTTGCTTGATACTTCCCATTATAAGATGCTTTTTATCAGGGATGTGCCTTTTCCTGTTCCTGTGAAAAAAGTCCAAATTTGGCAGTTATCAGCCTTTGAAAAAGTCTCAGTTTGCACGTGTTCAGCAGACTTAAGAGTTTGGCAGCTAAATTATCCAGAGATTATCTGTACTGGGAATGCTCCATCCTGCGGCTGAGAAGGAATTACTTTACAATCACTGTTTCGGACTGCTGGGGGTCATTGCACCAGGTACAAAACTTTCTTAATTATCTTTCTGCTGACACCCGGACAGGGTGGAGGAGGACACAACATGACTAATACGGAGGGAACAAGAGCTGTACTGGAGGAGGGGTGGCACATGCGAAGACAAGCAATCAGAGTGGAGAAGAGAGAAGACTATGCCTGGCAGGGGCTGTGCATAGAGAGAGACTGGGAGGAGACAAGGTGCTGCAAGGGTGGAGGGGGGAAGGATTGGGACTGACTTGGCAAAAAGATGGTACTGGAAACCAGTGGAAAGGGGCCGGGGGAGAGATGTTAGATGAGAAGCCCAGGACAGGATAGCCATGAAGACTTGAGAGCAGAGCGGTGTTGACAGACAGATTCATACATTCCATGGCCAGAAGGGACCATTGTGATCATCTAGTATGGAACAAGGGCAGAAGGGTATCAGGATTAGGGAGGGAGATAATGCACAAGAAACTATGACCACTAGAGACACCCCTCTCCAGAACAGAATTCAAGATTCCAGTCTCAACATTCCTCTGTCAGCAAATATCTGTGAAACTAACTGCTATATGTGAGTCTCATCCTCATCTAGCGGCTGGTCATCTGCCTTTATGTGAAACTACTACAGCCATCAGTTACTCTGTTACCCAAGTGGTTGTGCTATGGATTTAAAAGTTTCATCACATCCGATGGAAAAAAAAAAAATGCGTGTCAATGATTCCACACAAAACATTCCATTAAGTTTAGTTTAAAAAACAAAAGCCCACACACGCACACACCACACCAGAGAATTACATACAAAAGCATACATTAATAGAATGTTAAGATGGTAAATTCAAGTACTCAAGTTATGAAATGCCAGAATTAACACTGCATGTGCAAACCTAATTCGACTCCCCTGTGCGTATGCATTATTATGCAGTCCTAATTACGTGACTGTTTTTGCCATAAGATCTTTGCCTCATTCAGTGCACAGAAAGTACCATGCTCTAGGAATGAATCAGGATTATGTACTGAAAGAGGCTGTTGGTACAACCCCTGTCTCATTTGTGGCTGAAGCTGAAATGTGTTTAGTGCAGGAGGCAAAGGACTGCATGAAGAGAAAGGTTGTTTTCATGGTTAAAGCAATCTCATTTTCTGGGTGCCCAACTCTAGACCATGGGGTTGAATCTGCAGAAATGTTAAGCACTGTATAGCTGCATCTGAAGTCAAATGGAGACGTGCTCCGAACATAGAAAGTGTTATATAATGCTACATACTCTGAAAAATATGAAGCCCTCAGCCTCTCAAATTGCGCACCCAAACTTAAGATCAAAGGTGTCCACTAATTTCTCAGTGCATCAGTTCTCCAGCTGCAGAATGCAGCTACTTCATCTCATGTTTACAGGCATGTTTTGAAAGTAAGTTAGTATTTATGAAACACACAGCTACTAACAAACATCAAAAAACCAACATGGAAATAGTCGTATAGTGTGCACTAAATAAGGCATGGGGCCAAACTCTGGAAGACTATGATAAAACAAAACGTTGAATAGTTGCTCCTCAAATAAACACTATCCTTCCTATGTACTGAATGAGAGAGGTCCTGTGGGGGGAAAAAAAATGTGTGATCATATAGTTCAGAGTATCATAACACATACACACAAGAAGGGCAAAATAAATTTTCCTAGGCAGCCTTAACTTTGGCATGGCCTAACTTGATCTCACAACCTTAAGTAATATCGAAAATACTGTTTTTGGCAAAAGCAGAATTAAAAATGTAAGAATGGCCATACTGGGTCAGAGCAATGGTCCATGTAGCCCAGTATCCGGTCTTCTCATAGTGACTGGTGCCAGATGTTTCAGAGGGAGTGAAAAGAACAGGGCAATTTATCGAGTGAGCCATATGATCATCCAGTCCCAGCTTCTAGCAGTCAGAAGTTTAGGAACACACAGGGACACAACCACATCATGGCTAATAGCCATTGATGGACCTATCCTCCTTCAACATATCTAAGGTCTTGTCTACGTTACAGAGTTTTGTTGACAGAAGTCATGCCGACACTCAAAAAGAACTATAATAAATATTGGTACTGCAGTTCACACTCTGTTAGCAAAGCGCGTCCACACTTGGGGTACTAGCATCGACAGTATGAGCAGTACACTGTGACTACCTATCCCACAGTCCAGCTCGACACCTTCTGCCGTTATATCTTGTGGGATAACGGAGCGGATTGCAGCACATCTTGGGACCGGGCTCAGTGTCCCGTGATGCATTGCTTTCTGTCCCAGCATTCCACAGGCTTCCAGCTTTCTTTCATGGCATTTTTCAAATGGCCCTACTTTGCTGTGCACCCCGGCATTTTTGTGAGAAGGAATGGATTCCGCACTGCTCTCCTATGCTCTGATAACTGTCATGAAGACACTGCAGATGGCAGTGCAGTTAATCACGAAGTTCCTAACTGAAGACGACTCCCAGATGCCTGACATGCTGTGTAATATGGATAAGAGCAACTTCAGATTGCTTTTGGCATTCTCAGAACAGCTGCAGAGGGTCGCTTTTGGGCTCGGGAAACAAGCACTAAACGATGGGATCACATCATCAGACAGGTGTGGGATGACGAGCAGCAGCTATAGACCTTTCCGATGTGGAAAGCCACCCTCCTGGAACTATGGGCAGAGCTCGCCCCAACACTGCGGTGCAAGGACACCAGAACGAGAGCTGCCCTATTGTTAGAGAAGCGTGTGGCACTGTGTGGAAGCTGGCGACTCCAGACTGCAACAGGTTTGGAGTTGAGAAGTCAGCCACTGAGGATGTATTAACATAAGTGTGCAGGGCAATAAATCACATCCTGCTACGAAGGACTGTGACTCTGGGAAATGCGTGTGAAATAGTGGAAGGCTTTGCAAAGATGGGTTTCCTTAAATGTGGAGGGGCTATAGATGGCACACACATTACAATTTTGGCACCAGAACATCTTGTGACTGAGTACATCAATAGGAAGGGGTACTTCTCCATGGTGTTGCAGGCGCTTGTGGATCACCCTGGGCGTTTCACTGATAACAATGCAGAGTAGTCCTGAAAGGTGGGTGACGCATGCATCTTCAGGAACACCAGCCTGTATAGAAAGCTACAAGCGGGGACTTTCTTTCCAGACCAGAAGATTACAGTGGGGGATATTGATATGCCCATAGTGATCCTAGACACCTGGCGTACCCCTTACAGCCATGGATCATGAAATCTTACACAGGAAACCTGGATAGCAGTAAGGAGCAGTTCAACAACAGGCCGAGTAGGTGCTGGATGACTGTGGAATGTGCCTCTGGCAGATTAAAGGTGCGCTGGCAATGCTTTTATGGCAAGTTAGACCTCAATGAGGATAATATTCAGAGACCCGCTGAAGTATCCATGGGGCTCTTGGCGGTGGGGTCGCCACTGAGGATAGTGTCCACCTCCTTATAGAGCTAACGGGTCTTAGGTACAGCACCAGAGTGAGGGTTCACCTCCCTCACCTAATGGTATGCTTGCCTCAGCTCTATTATCTTCACTCTGCACTACAGAGTGTCCCGATAATAGCTCTTTTCACAAAAGTCTTGAGAAATGTGCCTGTAGGCATCCCAATTCATATAGCTCAAGCACAGCTGGGATTGCACAGCCTCCCCTCCCCACATACTGATCAGATCCAACAGCTCCACAGTGGTGCAAGCTGGAGAGCGTTTGCTGCAATAACCTGCCATGATCATCTGGGAAGATGTGATCAGACCTCTCCACCCCAAGCAAACAGAAAATGGAATTTCAAAAATTCCCAGGGCTTCTAAGGTGGAGGGCCAGATGGTTGTTTACCTGGCTGTAGGGCAGTGGAATTCAAACTGTTGACCAGGGCAGACACAATGGGCATTGTGGGACACCTCCTGGAGGCCAATTAAAGCAATAAAACCAGCGTGGTGTCTACTCTGGCACTTTGTCAACAAAAATTTTGCACAAAAAGCCTTATGTCTATCATCAGGGTGGTTTTATTTATTTGTCGACAAAACTTTGTAGCGTAGACAAGGCCTAATTCTTTGTTGAACCCAGGTATACTTTTAGCTTTCACAATATCCCAAAGGCAATGAGTTCTACAATTTACATTGTGTGAAGTACTTCCTTATGTTTGTTTTAAACCTGCTGCCTATTAATTTCATTGGGTGACCCCTGGTTCTTGTGTTACGTGGCGGAGTAAACAACACTCCTGTATTCACTTTCTTCATACAACTCATGATTTTATAGACCTCTACTGTATCCCCCGCTCAGCCTCATCTTTTCTCCAACCTGAACAATCCCAGTCTTTCATCTCTTTCAAATGGAAGCTATTTCATTTTTGTTACCTTTCTCTGTACGTTTTCCAGTTCTAATATATCTTTTTTGAGATGGGGCAAACCAACTGCATGCAGTATTCAAGGTATGGGAGGACCATGAATTTCTATAGTGGCATTTTATTTTCTGTGCTATCTATTCCTTTCCTAGTGGCTCCTAACATTGTTCGCTTTTTTGATGGTCACTGCACACTGAGCAGATGTTTTCAGAGAACAATCCTTGATGAATCCAAGATCTTTTCCTTGAGTGATAACAGCTAATTTAGTCCTGATCATTTTGTATGTATAGGTTGGATTATTTTCCCAGTGTGCATTACTTTGCATTTATCAACAATGAATTTCATCTGCCATTTTGTTACCTGGTCCCCCAGTTTTGTGAGAGCCCTTTGTAACTCTTCAGTTAGTTTGGACTTAACTACCTTGAGTAATTTTGTATCATCTGCAAACTTTACCACTGCACTGTTTACCCCCTTTTCCAGATCATTTATGAGTTTGTTGAACAGCACTGGTCCCAGCACCTCTTTCCACTGTGACAAATGACCATTTATTCCAACCCTTTGTTTCCTGTCTTTTAACCAGTTACTAATCCATGAGAGGACCTTCCCTTTTATCTCATGACTTCTTACTTTGCTAAAGAGCCTTTGATAAGTGACCTTTCTGAATGTTCCAGTACACTATATCCACTGGATCACCCTTGTCCATATTTGTTGACAGCTTCAAGGATTAGTTAAGTGTTTGTTTCTTTCAACAAAAAGAAAATATTTTAAAATAATTTTACTACAAAGGCAACGTTAGAGCATGTACTACCTCCACACCATAGTCTCCTAAAGTTTTTCAGAACACAAAAAAACGCAATACAAAATTAGGTTCAAAAGGAGATTCCCTCTTGATGCATGTAGTGTAACAAAACTAACATGGAATACCACTTCAAATACAGCAAATCCCCAGAGATTAGAAGTTTTGCAGACACCGACTACGCAGAGGCCGATATGAAACATAAGCCCCACCTCTCCAGGGAGGGTAAGCAGCGCAGCACCACCTCTGCCAACCAAAAAGCTGGTGGGAAGAATCCTGGAATTTCCAACAAGGTTCTGATCCTGGGCCTTTGCTCAGGAGTTCTTTTATATCTACTTCTGGTTATTAAGTCATCAGTTTTGAAGATCCCCTACCCACTAGGAGGGAAAAGCCTCCCGGCCCCCAGAAGGCCTGACTTCTTCGGCAAGAGTGCTCTATTCAGCCCCTTCCTTAACCTCCTAGCAGATGAATCTCTCCATCTATTGCTCTGCCTCTTCCAGCCTTCTTTATTTGGGTCCTCTTAACTCACATGAATAGCTTTCTAGTGCTTGCCATTATAACTTATTTATCACTGCTGCTAGGCAGTTCTGAGGAGTGCAGGGAAACTGACAAACAATCAGGTCAATTTCACTTTGCTGATACTTGTGAAACCTCAGAGGATCAACTGAGACAATTGGAGATGTTCACTGGAAGAGTCATGGACATAGGATAGAAAGGACGGAATATCAAAGATTCCCCCCTCCTCACAACAGCCAAGGAGTTCTGCTAGGTCAGGGATGGGCAAACTTTTTGGACCGAGGGCCACATCTGGGAATAGAAATTGTATGGCGGGCCATGAATGCTCACAAAATTGGGGTTGGGCTCTGGTTGGGGGTGCTGGCTCTGGGGTGCGACCAGAAATGAGGAGTTCAGTGTGCAGGAGGGGGCTCCGGGCTGGGATGGGGAAGTGTGAGGGGTCCGGGTTGCGGTGGGGTGGGCTCTGTGGTGGGGCTGGGGATGAGGAGTTTAGGGTGTAGGAGGGTGCTCTGGGCTGGGACCGAGGGGTTTGGAGGGCAGGGGGGGATCAGGGCAGGCTCTGGCTGGGAGTGCGGGCTCTGGGGTGGGGCTGGGGATGAAAGGTTTGGGGAGCAGGAGGGTGCTGCGGGCTGGGATCGAGGGGTTCAGAGGGTGGGAGGGGGATCAGGGCTGGGGCAGGGGGTGGGGAGAGGCTCAGGGGTGCAGGCTCCCAATGGCACTTACCTCAAGCGGCTCCTGGAAGCAGCAGCATGTCCCTTCTCCGGCTCCTATGTGGAAGTGCAGCCAGGTGGCTCTACATACTGCACCATCCATTGGAGCATGTACAGGCCGGAGCGGGGGTGTACAGAAGTGGAGATGCGGGACAGATTCCAGGAGCTGCGTGGAGCAGCCCCCGACCCTGCGCTCTTGGCTGGAGTGCCAGAATGGGGCTATGCCGAGGCTTCTGGAGGCCAAATAGTGCTTCCCCCAACCCTGTGCTCCAGCTGGAGCGGGGCCACACCATGGATTCTAGGAGCTGTGTGGTGAGTCCCCTGACCCTGCTCCCCAGCTGGAGCACTGGAGCAGGGCAAGCCCCAGCTCCCGCTCCCCAGCGGGAGCTTGAGGGCTGGATCCAGCCAGCGAGCCGTAGTTTGCCCACCCCTGTGCTAGGCAGAACCAGGACAGTGATGTTATCAGACACCTACTAATCAGAGGCTTATAAAGAAGATTAAACTGCTGAGCAGGACAGAGGTGCAGCACCCTAGTAAGAATTTTAGCATCCTCTATGTGGTGGATGGAGGGTGGAGACCGCTTTCTAGAAGGATGCTGCCTCTCGACAATGATTCCCTTCCATCCACTTCTAGCTAATAAATTACCACAGGGGGAAATAGAATACTCACCTCACTAGATAACTGGAAAATAAACATAAGGAAGAGGATCATTCAAGAAACTGATGATGCAGCCTAATCTGTAGGATTATGTGCATCATAAAAATCTGCAGTTAAAAAGAGCCCTCTTTTCCAACCATCTCAAAGTACTTAAAGGTTAATTACAGCCCTAAAACACACTTGAACATCAGTAAGCCCTAATTGACAGGGGAAACTGACACATATATTTAAGTTACTCTGCTATAGTCCAACTGTGTCAGTGATAGGAACAGAACCAAGATTACCTGTCTCCAAGTTTTGTGCTCTGATCAGTAAATGATCAATATCATTATCATAGATTCACAGATTCCAAAATCAGAAGGGACCACTGTGATCATCTAGTTCAGGGGTGGGCAAACTTTTTCGCCCCACGGCCACATCTGGGTCCTGAAATTGTATGGGAGGCCATAAATGCTCACGAAATTCGTGGTTGGGGTGCAGGATCTGGATGGGGGTGCAGCCAGAAATGAGGAATTCAGGGTATGGGAAGGGGTGGTTGGGTGTGGGCTCTGGGGTGGGGATGGGGATAAAGGCTTGAGGGTGCAGAAGGGTGCTGTGGGCTAGGATTGAGGAATTTGGAGGGGGATCAGGGTCGTGGCACGGGGTCGGGGTGCAGGCTCTGGGCAGCGCCTACCTCACGCGACTCCCAGAAGCAGCAGCATGTCCCCCCGCTCTGGCTCCTACATGGAGGCACGGCCAGGTGGCTCTGCGTGCTGCCCTGTCTGCAGGTGCCGCCCCTGCAGCTCCCATTGGTCACGGTTCCCAGCCAATGGGAGCTGCAGGGGCAGTGTGCGGGGGACAGTGTGCGGAACCCTGTGGCTGCCCCTCTGGGTAGGAGCCGGAGGGGGGACATGCCACTGCTTCTGGGAGCTGTGCAGAGTGGGGCAAGCCCCCAACTGTGCTACCCGGCGGGAGCTCAACAGCCGGATTAAAACATCTGGAGGGCTGAATGGGGCTCCCAGGCCATAGTTTGCCTACCCCGATCTACTCTGACCTCCTATATAACACAGGCCACACAATGCTCCCAAAATAATTCCTAGAATATTCCTAAAATAACTTCCAGGAAAATATCCAGTTATAGAATCTACCACACACCTTGGTAAACTGAAACAATGGTTACTTACTCTCTCAAAAATTTCTGCCTTATTTCCAATCTGAATTTGTCTGGCTTCAAGTTCCAGCCGCAGATTGGGGATTATACCTTTCTCTGGTAGATTGAAGAGACCGTTATTAAATATTCGTTCCCCATGGAGGTACTTACAGAATGTAATCAAGTCACCCCTACACCTTCTTTTTGTTAAGCTAAAAAAACTGAGCTCCTTGAGTCTGTCACTGTAAGGCAGATTTTCTAATCCTTTAATCATTCTCACGGCTCTGCTCTGAACCCTCTCCCATTTATCACCACCCTTTCTGAATTGTGGACACCGAAGAAAGATAACCCTTCTATTCCTACTCGAAATTCCTGTTTATGCACTCAAGGACTGTATTAGCCCTTTTGGCTACAGCAGTGAGCTGGGAACTCATGTTTAGTTGATTATCCACCATGACACTTTTTTCAGTCACTTCTTCACAGGATAGATTACATAATATTGAAACTTTGCTGAGTTCTCTAAATACATCCTACAACTGTTGTTTGTATCTTTGGTTCTACATGCCAAACTAAGCAACTGTCCAGCCTGTTAGTCACTTCCTCCCTAGAAAGCAAAAATAATAGCTTGTAATAAATATGCAATACTTTCAAAGCACACATATGACCTCTATTAAAGCCAATTAATTACTAAATTAACAGTATGAAAAACTTGGTGGTTTTAATTTGTAACATAAGTCCAAAAAATCCCAATTTCACTATGCTGAAAGTTGTTTGTTGACAAGGACAGTGGTCTTTCAAGATCTCTATGCTCAAAAGGAACAGTGAGTTTCAGAAAGGGGCAATTTTATTTATTTTAAACAGGAAGGTTCTCTTTGTTTCTCTCCCTTTTGTACTTTTCACCCCACAAATCATGGCCTGTTTTTGATCTTTTCCAACTATTACGCTTCTTTAGGCAGGGAACTCCTCGCCCTGAATGTCTGTGAAGAGACAAAAAGAAAAAGGGAGTACTTGTGGCACGTTAGAGACTAACAAATTTATTAGAGCATAAGCTTTCGTGAGCTACAGCTCACTTCATCGGATGCATACCATGTGATCATCATGAAGTGAGCTGTAGCTCATGATAGCTTATGCTCTAATAAATTTGTTAGTCTCTAAAGTGCCACAAGTCCTCCTTTTCTTTTTCCGGATACAGACAAACACGGCTGCTACTTTGAAACCTGTGAAGAGACACACATTCTACCAGCACTATGGAAAATAATTCAATGATATTTTAAACAAATCTATACATTACAATATAAACACCACAAACCAGAATCCTAATTCTCAGATTACTGATAACACATAAATTGACAATCTGAAGAGACCGTTTTGGCCTAAAAAAATTATTCAAAAGCCCTATGTGATGGTCTTAAGATGTTGGTTACTGTACTGTTCCTTGCTTCAAGAAAGCATCTTTATGATTCTATCTAGGTTTTGATAGAACACTTATCAGGATAGTATTCAAGAATGTCACAACAACCTTATGAGATAGGAAAGTATCTGCATTTAAATTAGGTAAAATGAGGCAAATAGTGACACCAAAGCTCTCACAAGAAATCTATGGCAGAACCAGTAATTGAACCAAGATCTCCCTCTAGCTCAGTGCATTTATTACAAAGCCATACTCTTCTATTACTGAAAATTCATACTTTGTGTTCTTTTTGCCCAATGTTTTATTTTACCTGAAAATGGAAAATTAAATAAATTGGATGACTAAATTATATATGCTAGTTACTCAGAAAACCCAGCCAAAACCATTATAATACTGAAGCAATTCTACAAAAATAAGCATGAAGTGGGTTGGTTTGTTTGAAAACTTAAATCTGAAACTATGGATAAGGTACTTAAGGGAAACGTTGGTTATGACAAAGCATTTATTTATTCACTCATGTGAGAGAACGTGGCCAGAATCAGCGTTCTGAGAGCAGGATCAGTAAGGAAGCGGTGAGTTGTATGAATGCGCACATCTGGTGATAGAGTCTAAAGGAGGAGCCGGTAACCTCAAGGTTATAAGTCTGACTGATAGCGGGTGGGGCGGGAAGCCGTGGAGAAGTTGGCGACGCAGATTCCCGTCTCGCAGGAGGAGATGCGGAGTTAGGCTTTGCTGTGAGCAGTTCAGGCGGCGGCGGCTTTCACGTCGCTGTGGTTGTCACAGCATCTCCTTCCCACCAGGAAGGCTTTTGCAGCGCGCACGGCAGAGAAGCGCCAAGTGACTCACAGCACTTTAAATCCACCTCAGGAAAACTCTCGCCACAGCTACGGGAGAGAAGCCCACGCGCCGGGATGACCCCGCCACTTCCCTCAGGCCCCAAGTTGCGAGAAGGGCGGGTAACTTCGTAGCTCTCAGCCCCGATCCGGTAACTGCCCCCACCCGCCACAAAGCAGCCCCCGTTACTCACGTTGCAGGGGCCGGTACGGGTCGCTCCTCCTCCGGGCTTTCGCTATCAGTCTCCCCCCCGGAACCGCAGCTAGAGCCGCCACTGCTGCTACTGTCGGTGGCGTCCGAGTCACAAGCCCCCTGGGCGGCCCGGAGCCTGGCGGTGGCGCTGGCCGCCAGCTGCCGCAGGTCAGGCCCCAGGACGCGAGGGAGGCCGGCGGGAGCCGCCCGCCCCATGTACCGCATCAGCCCGGCCAGCTGCTGCCGAACGTGCCGCTCCACCTGCTGAGCCTGCAGCGCCCGCAGCCTCCGGCACAGGCTGCGCGCCCGTCCCCACAGCGCTGCCTGGCGGCCCCGCGCCGCTGCCTCCTTGCCCGGGGGCACCTCGGAGGGCGGCTCGGGGAGCGCTGGGGCCATGGCCGCCGCCATGCGGGGACCGAACGGGACCGAGAGCGACGCCTCACGGGGGGCCCGGGCTCTCCATAGGAGCAGCAGGTTCTGGCGGGCTCCTCTTTCCCTCCACAGCCGCCTCCCCACGGCCGAGCCCGGACAATACAGCGCCCAGGGCGCCGCCTCTGTCAGGGCGCCCAGTCAGGCCCACCACCGCGCGCACGCGCATATCCACCGCCCTCCGCCCCACGCAGGCAGACCGCTCCCCTCCCCCGCCGGCCCAGCACATGCGCACACCAACCCCATCGTCTCCACTCATGGCGCCGTCCCCACGCTTCCCACTCTACGCAAGCGCACTCGGAGACCCCGTCTTCCTCTTTTCATTGTATCTGCGCCTGCACCGGGCTGTCGCCGTCAACAACTCCAGTCTCACTGGGGGGGGGGGGCACCTCCACTCTGTTCTGATTGGTTCTTCTGCTACTATCTCCGCCACCCCATATACTCTCCTTCACTGGGGGAATTCTATCCAATCAGAGTAGACATCTCCTTCAACCACATAATGAAGGAGAAATGGACAGCTCGCTGTACCAATCGCAAGTATTATTTCCCCCCATCCCGCCAAGTAGGTACAGCCGAGGAGATATAAAGCTGGACGGGGAAAAGGGGTCGCTGACTGCCCTCACTTGCTGGTTTCCCCAGTGGAGGGGCTACACAGCCAACCTAATTCCTCACCTCTGCAAGGAAGTCAACCAGGCCCTGGGGCTTCACCTTTGTTCCGTGCCCTGAATGCAAGCAGAGCAGCAAAAAGGGATTAGCATGATTCCAGTGCTTTAAGGTAGAGATGGCAAGGGGTCCCAAGAAAGCTTATGCTCAAAAAGAAAAGGAGTACTTCTGGCACCTTAGAGACTAACCAATTTATCTGAGCATAAGCTTTCGTGAGCTACAGCTATGCTCAAAGAAATTGGTTAGTCTCTAAGGTGCCCCAAGTACTCCTGTTCTTTTTGCGGATACAGACTAACACGGCTGCTACTCTAAAAAAGAGACAGTTCTGAAGGGAATGTACTTTAAGCATTGTCTTACCCAAGCTGTTGTTGCTCCCACATCTTTATAGCCCCCCCATACACACTTTAAGCACTTCATGATTGTATACAAGCAAAGCAGCTAGCTTTGTGCTACAGAGACCCTGACAGTTTTTCTTCCTTCTCTATTTACAAGCAGACATAAGAGCAGGATATTGGTGTTAGAGTACCACACATTTCTCTCTGTGCTTCAAACACAAGCCCAACCTCAATCATCAACTGACTTTTTATCCAGCCAACAAACCAAACATCCAGGTTCAGCAACTACCTAGGAATACTCTCTGGGACTTGCCACCTGGGCAACTCAGAGTCGTGCACTATTTTCAGTTTCATTGTTGCCAACTCTCCCAATTTCTTTGCAACACTGGTGACTTTGGCTGGAGTCTCAATCATTCTAAAAAGCTCCAGCCCTCTCACATATTTCACTTCTATCTTGAGGAAACCCCCTTATATGGCTGCTTTCCCCACTGCCCCCGCCTCTGGAGGAAGAGAAGCCATAGGGAGCCACTGCAAGAAGCTAGTAGAGCTCCCCACCCTCCAGGAGCTGACAAGTCTCACAGGAGGGAAACTGAGAACAGTTAGAGCCCAACAGCTCAGGCTGCACCCTCCTTCCCTCCAATAGATAACAGGGCAGCTCTTCTGTTCCTCCCCTCTCCCTTCCTGCAACACTGGAGCTGGGAATGGTGAGTGAGAGAGGCGAGGAGTCCCTGGAGCTGCTCCCACCTCCAGCTTGGAAGGGGAAAAAGAAGGGGATCCTGCTGCAGGCCTCTGTACTGCCATCTCCCCCTCAAAAAAACAACACCCCAACAACCCTGGGACAGGGATGAAGAGCTCCAGGAACTGCAAGAGGAGCAGAGGGTGAGGCTGGGAGGGAAGGCAGAACTGATGCTGGAGGTTGGGAGAGGGGGGCAGAACTAATAGACAACTGAGGAAGACAGGCAAATGTGGGGGTGAGAGCTCCTCCAATGGAGATCAAAAGTTACCTTAATACGTTTGGGAGCAATGGCAACACTAATTGTCACAAATACACTTGGGGTGGGCAGTGTGAGTTCAAAAATCAAGACAAACCAAAATCAATGTTTTTAATGTATTAATTTTGCTGCCAATCTCATGATTATTTTTTTTAAACTGGGGTTGCCAATATTCAGTTTATATAAAGGCAACAGACTGGGATCACAGTAGAAAAATCAACATCCTGGAAGGCAGGTGTATGTGTGAAAGGGTTGTAGGAGATTGATTTACTCACAGAAACAGTGCCTTTAAAAGGTCTTTTCATTGTATACATTTGATCAGGAACAGTGAGGACTTGGAGATTTGACAAACCCTAGAGCAAACATGAAAATTAAAGCCATAAACACTGAGCATAACAAAAGCTTTCCATTCATAGATCTCAAAGGCATATTACCAAGCTAGTCAAATATCCTCATTTTACCATGGGGAAGCAGCTTGTCCAAGGCGACTCAGTAAGTCAACATAGCAGCAGAACTGCGAGTAAAATTCAATTTTGTCTCACAGACATGTATCCTTTGCATGGGACCACACACTTAGTTAACAGATAAACAGTGTTACTCTGAACAGTTAGGTGACTAAGTTAGTTCAATAAGAGTATTAATTAGGTGCAATACAAGTAAATTAAGAAGAAAAAAATTAGTCTACCAAGAAAATCGGAACAGCCATCATTTAGAAACTGACAGTCTAAAAGTCTTTTTAAAAAAAAAAAAAAAAAGTCATGAGACAGCCAAAGAACACCTGCTTTTTGAAGTGGACTCTGTGACAAAAAAGAAGCAAGTTTTCCACATGCGGTCATCAGAAGCTTTTAAATTTATTTTGGGAAGGGACCACAACAATTTTATTTGACTGAAATTCTACTGGTACAAAAGTAAACTATATTACATTTTATTGGTTTAAAAGAGGCTCATGACAAACTTCCTCTACTAGCATAATGGGTTATAAAGATTATTATAACATGAGTCATATCTGATTAAATTCCTAACTGTTGTTCTTAGCCTTTCATTCTGGGAAAATATTTAGTGTTTATAATTATCTATTAACTTAAATGGATAAAAACTATTTCAATATTCGTTTTTACTGTATTTTCTAGCAAAGCTGAGGAAAGACTTCCATTACTAGCTTCTATTTTCAGGCATTTATAATTCTGAAAAGTTTCCTCTCTGGGATGATATTTGTCGTGCTTGTTTATAAAAAGAAAAAGGGGCAGAAGAAGAGAGATTTAAGAAGGTCAAAAGCTTTGTTTTCCAGAGAAACCTTAAGAGAAGCATATTTGCTTCTAGGCAAAGTTAAGTACAAAATTAATGTAAAATCTTAAATCATTTTTAATTGGGAACTAGTCTTCTTGATACAATAATCAGAAAAAAACACTTAGAGTGATTCTTTTTTTTTTAATCACTAATAGTATTGGCATAAGGCTATTTTATAATGAAAATACAACTGATATATTGCTATTTCTTGGAAGGCTGCAGCATTCTGCTTAAATCAGGAAATGTACAGTAATACCCTAGCACAATACACATCTTGTCATGTTTTGTTGCTTAAAGTGAAGTTCTCTCTAAAACGTGAGACTAGAAATAGTGGAGTTCCAAGTTTATACTTAGTAACTTCGATGCTTTAAAGATAAGTTAAACATTACCTGCCATAATAATCCAGTACAGTAGCCGTTTTTAGTGTTTTTTGTTAGCAACTCAGTAACTAAGTTCCTTCAGAACACTTGGATGTGCGAACTGTGCCTGGTGATTTTTACAGCTTTTAATTTAACAATTTGTTCCAGCATCAACTCTTCTGGCAGCAATCTATATTACCGAAAGAGAGTAGATATCTCCTTCATCTTCTCTGCCATCAAGAATGATTCTGAGAAGCTAAATAAATGATTTCTGTGAAATTTGTTTATCTTCATTATTTGCTCCCTTTAATTCCTGGTGATCCCGCACACTTAATTTTTTTCCAGGCTTTCTGGTGATCAATTTTAAAAATTTCTTGTTTTTATACCTTAGCTATTTGCTCTTCAAATTTCACCTTAGACCTCCTAATTTCTGTCTTCAACATTGCCTGCTAATTTATGCTCCTTTTTATTAGTTTCACTACAATTAGATTTCCAAATTCTGAAAGATTTTGGCTGAGTTTGAATAACCTCTTGAACATTGTAATTTACCCATACTGGTTTACTTTTTTGCTTCCTTTTTGTTCAGAGGCATGCATGTATTCTCAGAGTATTGTTTCCTTATATAGCAAACATCCGTGCCAAATCTAAGGCATTTGTTTTCTTTACTTTTGACTCCATAGCCTTTTTGACTAGATTCCTTATTTTATTGAAGTCTCCCTTTTTAAACTTATCTTTCTTCTCCCTAGTCAGTGACATGTAAATTTCACTACTTTATGGTCACTATTATTTAGCGGCTCAGCTATTAATTCAAGCACCTCAAAAACTACAATAAGATTTTCAAATTAATCCTCAAACTCAAAATATACAGTTTATAGAGAACTTTATTAACCCTGTTAGAATGGAAACTCTGGAGGAACCTGGATTATGGTGGAGAAACTGTGCCAGCATAACAAATTTTATTTTAACTCTGTGTGACCTCAGTTGCCACTCCATCCAGGACATCTCTCGTGGCTGTAAGAGTTTCTATTGAAATTATTTCATTGTTAAGTTTAAATATCTAGTCTAGAATTATAAAGAAAGTCACCTGAATGACCAGATATAGGACCACATGGCAGTCTGCTGAAAGACAGCCTGACATAATAGTGTTGAAACCCTAATTATATAAATTGTTCTACACGTGAAGACTCCGATGCTGCACCTAAAGCAGTTTGCAGGGTCAGGGCCTAATAGCGTCAATTGCTCTCATTTGTCTCAATGGTTGAAAAATCTGAAGCCTAATGATGATCGGTAAGGCTACGATTTAGTCACGGAGGTCACAGCAGTCACGGATTCTGTGACTTTACTGGACCTCTGTGACTTCTTCAGCTTCAGCTGAAGCAAGGGCTGGAGCCAGGGATATGCTCTGCACATAGCCCCGTGGCTTGCGGTGGGGGCCACCTCTAGGGCCATGCGCCCCCACCCCATGGCCACATACTCCTACCTTGTGGCTGTGCATTTCTGCCAGGAGACTTGTACAGTTAATTTCAGTAAAAGTCACAGACAGGTCATGGGCTCCGTGAATTTTTGTTTGTTGTCCGTGACCTGTCCATGATTTTTACTAAAAATGACAAAATCTTAGCCTTAATGATCGAAGGTGAAAGAGGAGAACCACCAAAAGGGGCAAGGAAAGTGAGATATAGGCACTGTTCTACCATTCTTCCCCCCGCACACACACCCCCACACCCAAAACACACTTCACTGCCTATAGCCACTGAAGACCTAAAATTGAAGATTTTTTTAGACAAATCTAATTTATTTTCACTACTTATGTTGTGTTTGGAACTTGATTCATTATGGATAGATTCAGTTTCATGTTTATGACTTTGGGGGTTATTGTTTTTTTCCTTAGGTAAGTGTGTTGAAGATACATAGACATAAGTGTTTCTTACTCGAGCCCAGTACTGAAATTTTGGGAATAGAAGTTGATTGTTGGTGATCGTTAGCACCAGTTAAAAAAAAAATAATCAAAAAGATGATCCGCTTTGTGCTCATTTTGCAGTTACAAGGAAAAAGAAGCAGTGAGCTGCATTTAGACTTCAGGTCATACTTTGGTACCTCTGAATTACTCCTTAGAAATTAACAATGCTTGGAAACGGAATATTGAAAACCTGCAAGATATTTTAAAGGAAGCTTGGGCAAATATTGTACTCTGTAGCCAGCATGTTTCAAGGAAACAGAGAAGCACTGGTCACTGAACATGCCTAATGTTTAGAATAATGGCACCTTCTGGCAATTCCCTATTATACCCTCTTTGTTAATAAGCAGTAAAACTCCCCTTCCTACACCACTCCAAACCAGTAACTTTTCTTAAGTTTACTTCAAACAGTCTATTTTACCCTCAAAATCCTGAGCATTCAGACATCAAACCCAAAGGATAGGTGCTCACTCTTCATTAACCTTATTACTTCATATAAAGCCCATCTGTAGAGGTCTCAGAGGGATAAATGTTGCCTAATTCAATATTTTTGGCTGCCGTCCCCCAGTCTCCAGACCTAACCAAACCTGGTTCAAATAATTTTTCTCATAATTATTCAAGAGCTGGAATAAGTGTAAAGTGGGCTATATTTGAAGCTCCCTACTAATCAGATAGAGGAACAAATGAAAGTGCAATACCAAAAAGCCACAAAGTCTCTCTTCCCACCCCATACATTGTACTCCTGCCATCTCTGTTCATTCTGGATGCATTCTAAAGTCAGAATTGCCTGATTTTACCACGGTTGTGAGTGAAGTTGGATGAAAGTTATGGGAGATAAGAATCATAGAATATTAGGGTTTGAAGAGACCTCAGGAGGTCATCTAGTCCAATCCCCTGCTCAAAGCAGGACCAACACCAACTAAATCATCCCAGCCAGGGCTTTGTCACGCCGGGCCTTAAAAACCTCTAAGGATGGAGATTCCACCACCTCCCTAGAGTAACCCATTCCAGTGCTTCACCACCCTCCTAGTGAAATGGTGTTTCCTAATATCCACCCTAGACCTCCTCCACTGCAAGTTGAGACCATTGTTTCTTGTTCTGTCATCTGCCACCACTGAGAACAGCCTAGCTCCATCCTCTTTGAAACCCCCCTTCAGGTAGTTGAAGGCTGCTATCAAATCCCCCCTCACTCTTCTCTTCTGCAGACTAAATAACCCCAGTTCCCTCAGCCTCTCCTCGTAAGGTATGTGCCCCAGCCTCCTAATCCTTTTCGTTGCCCTCCACTGGACTCTCTCCAATTTGTCCACATCCCTTCTGAAGAGGGGGGACTAAAACTGGACACAATACTCCAGGTGTGGCCTCACCAGTGCCAACTAAAGGGGAATAATCACTTCCCTCGATCTGCTGGCAATGTTCCTACTAATACAGCCCAATATGCCGTTGGCCTTCTTGGCAACAAGGACACAGTGCTGACTCATATCCAGCTTCTCATCCACTGTAATCCCCAGATCCTTTTCAGCAGAACTGCTGCTTAGCCAGTAGTCAGCCAGATGCCAGTAGTCAGACATTTCTTACCTTCATGTGACTCCCTTGCCTGTCCCATCGCATTTTGTTCCACTCATTTTCAGACAGAGCAAAGCCGCAGCAAAAAGTTTGGAACTGGAATACGTTTTTCAAGTTTAGCATTTAACCTGGAAGGGAAAAATTAAAAAAATAAGAAAACAAGCATTTGTTTTCTGATGCAGTTTTAATTATGTGGACAAAAAAGGAATTTTACAAATGTAATGGAGAAACAAATTACTTTTTAAAAAAGTATATATACGTATGGATAGAGAGAAGGAGCTCTCCCTAATAACCTTTAGTCTAGTAGTTAGGCTACTCATCCAGGATGTAGAAGACCCCAGTTCAATTAGCCCCTCTGCCTGATGAGAAGGAATTTGAACAGAAGTTTCCCATGAGTGTCCTAACCACCAAATTATTGTGTGATCCTCACTCTCACTCAATATTTGTTAAATCTATTCCACTTTAATTAAATTATTAGAGACCCACATCAGAATATCCTATAGTCCAATAGTTAAAGATCACCTGAGATGGAGAACCCCTGTTCTGATCCCTTCTCATCATGCAGAGAAGGGAATTTAACCAGGATCTGCCACTTCCCATGTGAGCACCCTAACGCCTCAGCTGAAAATTATGAGGGAGCAGCCCTGCTCCTCCTATGCCAGCTGTTTTGTTTGGAGTTAAGCAGCCTCTGAGTATGCCCATTTGAACATGCCCCACAGGCAAGATAGATGGGGGGAAACACCTATCTTCCCCTGGTTTGAGGATCCCACCAGGACTTAGGTGTGAGATAGGCATCAGGACGCCAAGAGTGAGACAGCAGTGGGTATGCCCAAAAGCAGAAACTTAGTTGCCTAAGGACTGCCTCTGCTCACAGGAGTAGCAGGTTGGTAGTCATAATGGGCCTAGCTTCTGAGGTGTGCAGAGCACTTATTTGATAGGTACTTCATAAGAATGCATCCAGTGTTAAACATTGACAAGAGATTGTCTGAGATCAGCTTTGCAGTTTGTTACATACAAAGACAGAAGGTTAAATAATGACCTACTTGCCAGGGGCAGTACTTAGCTTAAATCTTAATATATCTGTTCCACATAAATTGAACAATACAGTAGTATAAAACATAAAATTTCTGAGACTGGTATGGTGACATTTGGTGCTTTCACAGAATATGAAATCGTACTATGCCTTTCATAATGACCATAACCCAAGACAGATGTGAACTTCAGATTAAAAGAGTTTATCACATATGTGACCATAGGTGTCACATGAGCATATCGATTTCACCCTTGCCTCTCTCTACTGCCAACACTTTCCTGTGATATCATTGCCTCCTGCTGTATGGACTTTATTTTCTAAGACACCATGCCCATGTACGGCACTATATAACTAACCTAAATATACTGCTTAACGTGGCCAGCCATTTCATTATTGAAAAAAATAGAACTATTGATCTCCAGTGTTTAAAGTGAGAACTACACACACACACGAAGTCTTGCTGTATTTCACTTCCTCCCACAAAATCCAAGTCTTGTTTTCTAGAACTAATCTCTGCTCTAAGAAAATAAAATAAAAGCCATAAGTCACTTACACCTATGCATTTCATTCTGAATTATCTTCAATGCCTACAGCTTAGTGTCAGGACTTCACTGATGGAGCTCCTTAGGATCTAAGCAACTCCCAGTCAGACCCCCTGTTTAGGCAATTCCCATTCATCTTAGCTGAGGCTCTTTGCTGGAAGGCAAACAGGAGGAAGCTCCTTTTGTGCCTCTTAGGGCCCCAGGAGCCCAGTCTCCAGCACTGTCAGGACAGTGTATTTCACTGGCACTAAACTCATTCAAAAAAATAAAAAAATCAAATAGCAGCTACCTCTCGTGCAATGAAAAGGAAAGGAGAGACAGATTCGTGCACAAACTTCCCAAGGGCAGGAGACAAATTCAATCCCCTGTAAAAGGCTGCTGAAGAGCGGAGACCAAAAGCTGCCCCAAGGATATGCAGTGGTGGCCTATGCGTGTGAGACGCTGCCATACCCTCTTCACTCCCACCTCCCCCCAGGCCCCAGCAGCTAACACAGGGAAGAGCTGAACTAAGGATGGGAAGGTGAAGAGGAGAAGGGCCAAGGCCAGCGCGGTGGCGGGAAGCGGGGCGTCCGCGGAGAAGACGGGGTCGGCTGCGGAGGACCTGAGGCGAGGCCGGGGGCGGGAGACGGGGGGGCGGCGGCGGCGGGGGACCTGAGGCGAGGCCGGGGGCGGGAGACGGGGGGGCGGCGGCGGCGGGGGACCTGAGGCGAGGCCGGGGGCGGGAGATGGGGGGGCGGCGGCGGCGGGGGACCTGAGGCGAGGCCGGGGGCGGGAGACGGGGGGGCGGCGGCGGCGGGGGACCTGAGGCGAGGCCGGGGGCGGGAGACGGGGGGGCGGCGGCGGCGGGGGACCTGAGGCGAGGCCGGGGGCGGGAGACGGGGGGGCGGCGGCGGCGGGGGACCTGAGGCGAGGCCGGGGGCGGGAGACGGGGGGGCGGCGGCGGGGCGGCCGGTTGGGAGTGACGCAGGACTGGGCGTGAGGCGAAGGAACAGTCTCAGGCAGGGTACGGGACTTAGCGCGCCCAACAGCAGGGCCAGAACCTCTCCGCCTCGCTTACCTGAGCACCGACGAACCTCCTTGTACGGCCACCGTCCACTGCCAACCCGGCCTCTAGCCCTGCCCTACTTCTCTCCCATTGGCCCGAACTGTTGCCATGGGGATAGCTCCCACCCGCCCCTCCTGGGTCGTAGCGGCTAAGGTGGCAGGTTTCATTTCCGGTGCGCACACCGGAAGCGGATTGCAGAGGCTCTTGGGAGTTGTAGTTTCGGCTGTCGCGGACCGGCGCTAGAGAGTTGTGAGGAGGTCGGTGTCGGGGACCTGGGACCTGCATCTCTCCATCCATAGGAGGCTCCGAGCCGCCGTGTGCGTCGCGGGCGGCTGGCGGCATCTGCGTGTGTGCGCGGCGCGGGCAGGAGGGGCTCCGCGCCGGGGAGCCGGTGCGGGGGGTGGGGGGCGGAGCGGGGAGCCGGTGCGTTGTGCCGAAGGGGAGGCTCGGCGCCTCTGGGCGCGGCGGGGATGGGGCGGCCCCGTGTGCGGCGGGGAGGCGCTGAGCCTGCAGGCGGGGGCGAGGTGTGTGTGTTGTGGGGATGGGGGGGGCCAAGGGGAGTCGGTGGGAGGCGTTGGGGTGTCTGCGCATGGGGATGGGGGGCAAGGGGAGCCGGGGGGGGGAAGGTGTCTGAGCCTCGGGATGGGGGGGCAAGGGGAGCTGGGAGTGGGGGAGATGGGGTAAGGGGAGCCAGTGTGAGGTGTGGGGGTGTCTGAGCCTCCGTATGGGGGGCAAGGGGAGCTGGGGTGACGTGGGGGGTGTCTGAGCCTCTGTATGGGGGGGCAAGGGGAGCCGCGGTGATATGGGGGGGAGTGCGTCTGAGCCTCCGTATAGTGGGGGAAGGGGAGCAAGGGGGACAAGGGGGTGTGTGTCTGAGCCTCCATATAGGGGGGATAAGGGGAGCCGGGGTGATGTGAGGGTGCCTGAGCTTCTGTATCCGGGGGGCAAGGGGAGCTGGAGTGGGATTGGGTGGGGGAAGGGGAGCCTGTGTGAGATTGGGAAGCTTTCAGAGATGTGGATTTTAACAGCTGAGTTCCAGAGGCAGCTGTTCACTTCTGGGAATCTCCAGAGGAGAGCCCTGGTTTGATAGAGCTGGGGAAGTTTCTCAAGCCTGGTGTCTCCTTCTTAGTGCTAACAGCTGCAGGGGGAATAATGTTGTGGGGAATGGATGAGGTGAGAAGGTTCCAAGATGGGTATCTGGAATTGGAAGCAAAACTGGCAAACAAAGCTGCCAGCTGATTCCTTTTTCCTGCAACCCCACTGGTCCTCAGCCCTGCTGTAGAGCCTAGTTCCTTGACTCCACATGCAGCCCATCTGCCTAGTGCTATGTCTCTGGGCTCCCCATTGGGCCCACAGACATGGATTTTGCAGTGGGACTGGGCTGGGTGTGCAGCAGGTGCCAGTGACCTTTGGAACTCCTTCTGCCAATGCTATCCCAAGCTGCCTACCAGCATCAGTGACCCTCCACAGCCTCACTAAACTTAGCAGCAGAAATCCCAAGAAGGCAGTGATGGAGAACAGAAATCTTCTCTAAAGAACCAGTGATCCATCAGCCTCTGTGGTAGAAATTAAAAACAGTTCTTCGAGCATTGCCTGCATGGATCCCTGTTTTAGGTGAGGAGCAAGCCTTGGGAATTTTGGAATAGCAATGTCGGAGAGGCGGGGGGGGGGGCCTGCATGAACCTCCTGCCAGTGTCCTTTTGACCTCCCCTACATTCAACGATATACAAAGGGATGTGAATGTGGCTTAGTTTTTTCTGACTGCTATAGGCAGTGAGCAAGAGCTCTGTGGTGTAGGTTGCTTCCTTGTGTGGCCTGTTTTGGGGAAACAGCTTTTTCTATATATATAAATATAGATTTATTTATAGCTAGGAATAGTTACTGGAGATGGCCAAAAATCCTAATGCTCTGTTGAGCATTATGTTTCTGGGCTGCTCTCATGTTGTTGAGGGCCTATCTAAAAATTACTAAAGTCAAGTTTGCTGGCTTCTATCTGTGTCCCTGTTGTAATTGTATTAAGTCTGTCATCAGCTAACATATTTGGTTCCTGTTCTTCTTCAGTGTGAGCATGTCTCATTCTGCTTAGTCAGGTTCTAATGCTGGGCCTGGAAATGCTTCAGCACCCAGAAACTTGGCTTGGTCATCTTATGTTGTTGATTCTAAATGTCCCATTGAACTGCCTGTTAGAAGTCCCATAGCTTCATGGTTCCATTCTCCCTAAACCCAGTGTCATGTCAAAAAGAGAGATAAACTCCCACCTCTAGCTCAGCATCAAATCTTAACAGCAAACTTCTTGAGTCTTTGAAACACTCCATCTCTCATTATCATTCTTTTCCTTCAGTAGCAAAGATGAAAAGAAGCCATGAGGCCACCATAATTGCGGGTCTTCCTTGGTGTCAGTGTCTTCAGCAATGTCTGGTGGCAACATTGAGTGTCTTGGGATCTTCCATCTTGGTTATGGGTGCTGTGGTATCATTGATGGTTTCTGGTTCGAGATCCTCTGTGTTAGGGATCTTGGCATTGGACCCTCCAGTTCTGGTGCTGAATCTAGCTGATGAATGTTGGTTCCAGGTGCCTCAATGCTGAGTACATCTATCCAGGCTGTTGCCTCTGTGCTGCTCTTGGATACCCAGCTGCTGGGTGATTAGATCCAGGCTGTGACTGCTCCCAAAGCTTTCTATGTCATTCAGAGGAAACTTAGCCCAATGGAGGGAACACTGGACTATGAGCTCTGGCTCTGACACACTATGTAACCTTGAGAAAATCACTTAACCTCTCCGTCTGTGTCCTTGTTCGCCTCCCACCCTTAATCTTTCTTATCTGTTTAGACAGTCCCTGCCCCAAAGGGCTTACAATCTATTACTATGTGTTTGACCAGTGTCTGGGATAATGGGGGGGGGTTGCAGGCATCTCATTTGGGGATCTCTAAGTGCTACTGTAATACAAATAATGAATAATTACTTGACATTGGTGGTGTTCGTGAACTGAGCTAATCTGTTGCTGAATCTCTTTAGATCTCTGTGTTCGCTGGCTCTGATATCTCCTTCCTTGGTGCTGAATAGTGACGCATCCCCTCTTTCTCCTTTCCATGTTTCCTCTGTGCACTGTCCTGGTGGACTTGGTCTTCAGAGCCAGGAACTATCAGAGTCAACCTTACTGTCATCATTGATGAGGTCATAGATCCACTCTTGAATCTCCTGATTTCAGGATTCTTCTGACCGTCCTAGTTAAGATGAGGCCTCTCTGGTTCTCTCTGAATTCATGGTCCTCCTGGAATGAATCTCACCTATTCTATACACCAAAGGCACATTAGCCCTATTGGGCTACGTAGGTTCAATTTCTTATATTACTTACATGAGACGTCATCATGCAAAATCTTTCACTGAAGATTTAGTCTACATGCAAGTAACTGATGTCTCAATCTTTGTCATATTTAAAGGAATGGAAGGAAGGAAGATGCCACGGATATGCCTGTTCCAAGATGTCCTCATCAAAGCCATATGCTTCTGTGACACCATTAGCGGTCACTCCCCAATAACTTTAAAGTTTTCAAGAGCTGGCTATTTTGTATCATATTGGGATAAAATGAGAGGTCAGTCCATTCCCACTCATAGATTGTCAAAGTAGATTAGACTCAACATCCACACTTGCCATGAATTAATAGAGATACCAATATCAGCAGACATGAAGGCATTTTGTACCAAGTCTACGATGACCATTACTCCAAGTCTCAGGAATGTTCATCCCCAGAGAGGTATACTAAACTGCTACCTAGAGTTCCATCCATGAATGATGTTATGATATTCATGCTGAATTACTACCAGGACTTCGCTTGTAGGTTGGATCATCCAATTTGGAGCATCCTGGAATCCTTAGTTGAGCAAGATTCTCCAGCTTTATCTCTTTGGGTCTGGGGACTGCTTGTTAATCACCTACAGTGGGTTTTCATGCAGGCAATGCTGAAAGAAATATGTAAATATTTTTCTATAGCAATTGTTACTGTTGTTCTTTGAGGATGACAGTGTGGATCCATCCAAGCAATCTGCCGTTATGTATCATTGGGCTAGGAGGGAGTCCAACCTCAACAAGTACAGCTATTGAAAATACCACGTTCATGCCCACTGTATACTCATCAGTCACCTACAGTATGGATCCATGCAGGCAATTCTCTTGAGGGATCATGTTTGTCTATTTCACTATTTTTGAAAAAAGAAAAGGAGTACTTGTGGCACCTTAGAGACTAACCAATTTATTTGAGCATGAGCTTTCGTGAGCTACAGCTCACTTCATCAGATGCATCCACGGTATGCATCTGATGAAGTGAGCTGTAGCTCACGAAAGCTCATGCTCAAATAAATTGGTTAGTCTCTAAGGTGCCACAAGTACTCCTTTTCTTTTTGCGAGGTCTGCTGCAGTTTCCACGGTATGCATCTGATGAAGTGAGCTGTAGCTCACGAAAGCTCATGCTCAAATAAATTGGTTAGTCTCTAAGGTGCCACAAGTACTCCTTTTCTTTTTGCGAATACAGACTAACACGGCTGTTACTCTGAAACCTGTCATTATGCAAGGCACTATTTTTGAAATAGACAATTAAAAATACAAAGTTATTTGGCTTCTTCACTACAAAAAATGGTTAATTACTATAGCAAAGTGTCAACTTCTTATCACCAAAATCAGTAGGTTTGGCTCTGCATGCACAAAGGGAACAGATCTGTTGAGTATAAGAAAGGTGCCATTTTCACACAGTCACTTTTCAGAATAGAAAAGTGTTCTTGCACTTAGGCTGTTCTTGCACCACTGGAATCAATAGGATTTTTGCTATTGATTTCAGTGGGAGCCCTTTGAAAGCCTAGTAATAATAGTATCATCTGAATGGGAACACCCACAAATCTGCTTCAAATCTGTTATGAAATCTTTGTTACTCTAATTCCAAGAATGCTCTAAAACCGAACTAGTGGGCATGAGTAATAGATTATTTCAAAAATTATGTTTTGTTGCCCTTGCGTTTCTCTTTCCCCATCAGATGTCATTAGTCCCACATTGAGGACAGTGCATTTTAAAATAAATAGCTAGCTTAACTTCTTAACTTGAGTTGGGCAAAAAACAACTGAAACATCAAACAAATGCAGGACTTTTCAGTGTGCCTTATAACTGGGAAAATACATTAACCGATATATGTCAGTCTTAAGAAAAAAAAATGTGTGTTGAGGGCGTGGGAGAAATCTCAAGAGCAGCCTATCAGTATATTGTATTTCATCTCAGTGGGACTTGCTATGGCTAGATTGTGAATGCCTAGAAATCAGTAGCACCTTTCATCCTGCAAATTTCCAAAGTCTTTACAAACTTGAACTGATATTTAGAGGGATCACTTCTCCCACCTCTAGATATAACATAGCAGCTATTTAACAGAGTGCAACAACTTTATTCAGCAATTTAAGACCTCAAATAATAGATACTATAGCCAAGCAGAATGCAGTCATTCAAACTGGAATCTGATCAGAATTCAGCTGTATTCCTCACCTAAAAGATAGTTAATATCAGAAAAGCTAGTGGAGGCTTAGACATTTCAGAGAGGAATATAAATTCTAACTTCCTGCCTCTTCACCCTCTTGCTTTCCTAGGAATCAGATCTTTTCACTTTGACAGAGATGTTCTCGCTGAATTCATGTAGAAAAGGTAAGGACTTGGTTGGTTTGGGGAACTCTCTCATCTCTCACCATTATTTTTTCTTGACTGATCAGCTATAGCACTAGATCTCTGGACAAAGACATCCCGTTCATAAATAATTTTTCCATCCTTTTCTATACTGGATGATATGACAGGTGTGCCATACTGCCTGGCAATGTGACTTGATATCTCATTCATTTAAGTGTTTGTGCCACCAATACATGTTTAAATGTGCTGAAAAGGAAGGATGTGTGAGAAAATTAGTGGCCACATTGACAGTTGTTATGTGTCACTCTTTTTATAGATTCATAGATATTAAGGTCAGAAGGGACCATTATCATCATCTAGTCTGACCTCCTGCACAATGCAGGCCACAGAATCTCACCCACCCAGTCCTGCGATAAACCTCCCACCTACGTCTGAGCCATTGAAGTCCTCAAAGCATGGTTTAAAGACTTCAAGGTGCAGAGAATCCTCCAGCAAGTGACCTGTGCCCCATGCTACAGAGGAAGGTGAAAAACCTCCAGGGCCTCTTCCAATCTGCCCTGGAGGAAAATTCCTTCCTTTTTAACTGCAAGGATAGCCTCACATCCAAGGGTAGAATTTGTCCCCACTCGTAAAAGTGTAAATGTTTCCCAACCATAATTGTTTGATATCTAGTACTTATGCAGCAGTGTAAATCACTTTTCAGCTAGGGAAGCTGTCTGAACAAGTGTTAATGTCACAAGTATCTGTACTTACATTAAGTAGTACAGTAAGAGAGTCATTCCATGCAGAAGCTGGAGATGGAAAAGAACTACTGTGTCATCCAATCCATCTCCCTGACAATACAGGTTTGTTCCCTATAGTGCATTACTTAGCTCTTCATCCAGTTTAGTTCTAATTAGTTTGAATTTTCCTTTTTAATTTCATCCTCCTACTTAGTTGTATCCCTTTGTACTAGTTCAATAAGTCTCTCTCCTTCGTGTTTACATAATTCAAATATGTCAACTGTTATCATGTCCCTTTTTGTCATTGCTCAGCCAAGCTCTTGATTTAGCTCTTTTTAGTCTTCCATCATAAGTCAAGTCCCTCCAGCCACTGGTCATTGTTGTTGCTTTTTCTGAATGTCCTTCAGTAACTCTATCTTAAAATGAGCTGCTCAGAACTGAATCCAGTATGCCTGGTATGGTTGCACCAGAAATGTACAGCGAGGGTTTATTATCTCCCTGCTCTGGGAAGTAATGCCTCTGATTCACTGCTTGGGTGACATAACGTTTCATTAGCCATTCTCAATGTCAAGCTAAAAATTTAGGTCATCAATAGTCATGGATCCTATCATTTAAAAAATTAATGATATTTGACATTTGTATTTCAGTGGAAAAACTTAAGATGCCAAGTAAAAATCTGGGCAGGATGGGAGGCTGAAGGAGAGCAGCAACTCATGAGGGCTAGTGGTTTGTCATGGCTGGACTGGGGGTAGGGACTTCATGGATTCTGTGACACGACTAGTTTTTTGAGGAAAGTCTTGAAGCTAGCATATCTGGATAAGAAGCTTCTGTACAATGCTGCTGCTGCCATCCCCTTTGCAAAGGCTCATGTAGGGGAGAAGAAGGGTCAGCCGCGGCTCACTGCTGTGAGTCTGAACTGGCATGCAGCGGGCGAGTGGTATTAAACTATTAGTTAAATGCTGTTAAATACTTTTCATTGCAAAATAAAGGATATTTTGGTTGAAATCATGTAACCTGTGACTTCTGGCATTTTTTCCATAAATTGATTCTTGCCTTTTTTCTGTGACCAGACTTCAACTTATTGTCTAATTTACCGTGACAAACCACTAGCCCTACTACTTATATCTAATTTGCTGAATACTCTCACCCTTTTCTTTTTTTGCATCACTGTTTCTTCCTCCCATTGAATGTGTGTTTTCCATAGTCTTCCCGAGATGTACAGCTATATTTTTCCATTGTTGTATTCTCCACCAATGGTTCTCATCTCTTTAGGGCTCTCTCTGTTATTTCTGCATTCACTGGTATGCATAACTCAAAACAACTTAATATAATCTGTGATTTTCCTTAATGCAATGGTTCTCAACCAGAGGTCCGAGGCCCCCTGGGGGGCTGCAAGCAGATTTCAGGGAGGCCGCCACGCAGGGCCAGCATTAGACTCGCTGGGGCCCAGGGCAGAAGGCTGAAGCCCTGCCGTATGGGGTTGAAGCCCGGGCCCTGAACCCTGCCATCCGGGGTTGAAGCCTAAACATTGTAGCTGCATGGGGGCCCCTGTGACATGAGGCCTCAGGCAACTGCCCTGCTTGCTACCCCCTAATGCCGGCCCTGGCTTTTATATGCAGAAAATCCATTATTGTGGCACAGGTGGGTGGTGGCGTTTTTATAGCATGTTGAGGGGGCTTCAGAAAGAAAAAGGTTGAGAACCTCTGCTTTAATGGACATCTTACTCCTTCAAGATCACAATGAAGATGTTAAATAAACTGGATACATTGGCATTTAACATTAATCCCTTCTACACACACACTTTTTATTTCCCCCAGAAGTTTTACTTCTGCTTAACTATTTCTATCCAAACCAATTTGAAATAATTTTTCAAAATAGAGTTCATGGGGTTTAGTATCAAATCATTTGCATCTACTGAATTTCCTTAATTTGGGCAACTTGTCCGGCAAGATTTGTTCTATAGGAACCAATGCCATGTATTGCTTATGGTTGTCATCCTCCAGTCATACTTTTCTCAATATTTGTTTAATTATTATATTGGGGATAGAAGTTAGACTTATGGGGCAATAAACTGCTAGGATCATTTCAATTTTCTTTTTTGAAAATCTGTACTGCATTTTTTCCAGTGCCTCTCTGGTTGCCTGATTTTTTCAGAAATATTTGTCATTGGTACAGTAAGTTAGTTAATTTGCTTAATACCCTAAGATGCACATCCTCTGAGACAAGTGATTTAGTGTGTGTTCAGATCTTTTAAGTACACCTTTATCTGTTCTTTGTTAAAAGTCTTTTATACGGGGTTTTCCTAATTTAACTGTTCAGACATCTTTTAAAAATCTGCCCTCTGCATGAAAAATGTAAAAGTTTAAATTTCTTATTTTATCTCTCTCCTGACATTAGTTGTTTTCTCTCCTGATATTTGTCGAAAGCCTTATTCCTCTTAATGATTTTTTACACATTCTAAACAATGTAAAATCTTGTTTTACAAGCAAAGTATTTACTGATTAATAAATGACATTTAAACTAACATATAAATAGAACTCACTACTGTAAAGAGGCACTCTCAATTTAATTGTAGCCCAAAGTGCATACATTATAAATAGACTTCATAAAATTTAAGGTGTATGTGAATATTTTGACCACTTAAAAAAAGAATTCTGATGGGGGGGTGGGGGAATTAAAGCATCCCTGCGGTGGTAGGGTAGTTGACATCCACATGTTACAGTATTAAGAACTTTATGCTCAAAACATTTAATTGTTAAAACTGACCAAATCTAATTTTTTCAAGGTGAGAAAAATGCAAACAGTGAACAATATAAATAAGTATTTTTTTAATTCTCAAATGTTAGTATCTAAAGTGTTAGTAAAATAATGAAGTTTGATTGCAACTGAGACACTGGAAACTTGAAGTATAGTCAGTATGTATCTTTTTTTTAAATTACTTTCAGGTACTAAACCTGCTCCTGAACTTTCCCTGCTGATTGGTATAGTTCTTGAAGTCAGATCTTCCTGTTTGCTTGCTTGTTTTTTGTTTGGTTGGTTGTTTTTTAAATGTGGTCTCATTACTATGTGAAAAAAATGGGGAGAATATAACTCAGCTATGTTGGCGAAATGGTGAAAATATACACAAGGTGCTGGCAAATGCATTTTTGTCTTCTACTCTCCAAATTGTAATAGTTAAAAAAAAACCCATAAGTTATATTTTTTAAGTGCCCTTTAACATTGTATTTAAAAGAGCAGGGCAGTAGAAGTCAGAATATCTGGGGACCATTCGCAGCACGGCACTAACTTCTTCTGGTTTATGAGCAAGTGAATCATAAACATCTCTGTGGGTCAGTTTCCTCATTTGTAAAAATTGTGTAATGCTAACCTACCGTAAGGGGCTGTTGCGAGGCTCAGATAGTATTCAGAAAGTGCCTCACCTCAAAGCTATATCTTACATGTATTTATAGGCTTAATTTCTCTTATGTTGCTTCTGGTTGATATACATGTGATCTAGAGATAAAACAAAGAGTAGATTTGCTACCTAGGGCCACTCAAGGGGGAGCAGCAGGCTAAATGATATTTATACAATGTCAGATGTAAATATGACTATACTTTAAAAATAAAAAGGGGTGGGGGGAAGGGTCCTACTATTTAAATGACTGGCATACTTGGCCTGGAGCTTGAAGTTCTTTGTTTAACTTCAGAACAGCTAGGGGCAGGACTAGTACAGGCTTCCCCTATTCTGCCCTTTCCCTCAACTTTGACGTGGCGAGAACCCCTGTACCAGGGAGAGGGATCCCTTGCTTTCTAGCCCTGTTTACTTTCTTGGCCTTTTCAATGCAGCTCGTTAGCGGGGGTGGGTAGGGGAGGAGTGGACACTATCCATTGCAAGAAGGCCACAGACCTACCCTTGAATGAGAATGGGTAAGTTACTATAAAACAGGGGGGGGGGGCCTGCAGGAGCGAAAGGGGGTGTCCGGTAAGGGGGAGGCGGTCGGAGCATTGGGGGAGGCTGATAGCTATAGGGGAAGGGTGTAGAGGTAGGACAGCTCACCGCAGCGCCTGTGCTCAAGCTCCTCCTTGTCTGCAATGCTCCGATCTTCTCGCTAGGGGCCGCTGCGTTCAGGTGGTTCCTCCTCGTGCAGGCGGCGCCCCCGTCGTTGTCCCTGCCCGGCCTGAAGCCGGTAGTAGGTGGTCTTGCAAGATGGCGGCGCCCAGGCGGCTCCTGCTGGCGCTGGTGAGTGGCGTTTCCGGGCCGCGGCGCTGCCGCCGCTACCGCCGGGCGGGGCTGGTGGAAGCGGGCGGCGCCACGCGGAGCCTGTGCGCGGGCGGCCCCCTGAGAGAGCCGGCGCCCGGAACGGAGCCGGAGCCGGGAGCGGACGGAGCGGGAGAAGCCGGCGCAATGGTGAAGGGTGAGCTGAAGCCTCTTCCCTCCGCATGGGCCGGCGGATCTTCCTCCAGGCGGGGGTGGCAGGGCGACAAAGGCAAAGGCCCCGCTTCCGCCATAGAGGGGCCGGGGGGGGGCAGATTCCGTCCCCCAGGGAATTGGGGTGGGGGGAGAGCGAGGCCCCCTTTCCCCAGCGCTGGGGGCCGTGTGCGCGCGAGCGCCGCCCACCCCCCTGCTCCCTGCGCTCGCCGGCCGGCCGCCCGGCTTCTGCCCGCCTTGAGGGCGGGTAGGCCCCGGCGACGGGCCCCGCGCCGCGCGGCCCCGGCGCGGGAGCCCAGACCTCTCCCGGGAAGGGATGGGGTGGACGGGACAGGGCGCCCGCCGCCATCTGAGGGGCTCGGGGGCCCGGCGGCTGGCGAACAAGCGCCGGGGGGAGCTGGTGCTCCGTGTGCTCAGTGCAGAGAGACTCGTGGGGCCTCGGGTGACCCTGCCGGGCAGGGATTCCTGGCTGGAGTCTGGAGCACGGGAGACGAGCGGGTGAGTGGGCCGTCCCGTCCCGTCCCTCTCCTACTGCTGCTTGCCCAGGTGAAGTGGCTGACGGCGGTGCTTTTTCCTAGGGCCCCTTCTCTTCTCCCAGTTTGGCCCCTACAGGGGTGTGAAACTGCTGGTGCTGATCAGCAAGGAGTCCTGGGCCTGGCTACTTGGATAACTGTGGAGCAGCTGCATGTTGGGGGGAGGGAGCGGCGTGGTTTCTGAAGCCTACCTTTAATAACGAATAGGATGGGTCTGGGCTTCCTGAATGTGAATCTCTCAGTATTATGAACTTTCATTCTGTTCTCAGCCTCTGATTTACAAATAGGGTGGATTGGATGCTCAGGAGAGTGGTGAAGGGTTCCATATCCTTTTACCTCAAGGTCACTTGTTTTGTGGGCAGATGACTTCAGTCTGTAGAGTTGGCAGGCTGGCACCTTTGACCAGCTAATGTCTCTGTCCTAACCAAATGAAATGTAAAAAGTAAGCTGGATGTTAAAAGTTCCCGTTTACCATAAATTCCTTTGTGTAACAACTTCCATAAATTACATATGGGAAGCTGTTTGTTAGAGCCTGCTGGGCATTCCTCTCTGCATATCATCCTTCAGCGTGTAGCAGACATTCACTTGAGTTACAGTTTGTTTCCCTCTTAATGTCCTTATCCTATTCAGGGCTGACTTAATTGTGCACTTAGAACCTCACACATTTTTAAAAAAGCTTTTACACCTTTCAATTATCTAGTTCAAATCTCGCATACGCTTTTTAAAAAGGTTGTGTCTTTTTCAAGGATGTTTACAAACATAGTAATAAGCCATGACCGGCTTACTACGGGCATGATATTAAGCTACTAGTGCATAGATGCTTTGTGAGGTATAATGCTAAAGGCTGAGAGCCTTCATCTACCCAAGAAGTGTCCTGGAAGGCTTATTGCTGTCATATGATGGTTTACCTGTACATTCAATTTTTTAAAAAATTTCCTGTGTGTTTTGGGCAGGGCCGGCTCCAGGCACCGGCGTTTCAAGCAGGTGCTTGGGGCCGCCGTCAGAAAGGGGCGGCAGAGTTTCCACGACGGCAGCAATTCGGCAGCAGCTTTTCTCTCTCTCCTGCCGTCCGTGGCAGCAATTCGGCAGTGACAGTTTTTTTCATTGCTTGGGACAGCAAAACTGCTAGAGCCGGCCCTGGTTTTGGGTGGACTTCTTTCTGTGAGCTTCCGCTATGGAAATTAGTTCCTACTAAAAGGTTAAGAAAAAATAGTAGGAAAAAATTATATAAATACCTCTATCTCAAATATTTTAATTTTTTTAACTCTTCTTTGTCTCTAATTGGTCACTTACTTCCCTTTCCCCTCAAAAAGCTCCACTATCCTTTTGGTAGCATTTTATGACCTAACAGCTTTCAACTCTTGCATATAAATTGGCCTGTTGAACAGCTACCAATTTGACCTGTTTTCCAGTGAAAATGTTAGAACTCAAATGATCCCCTCCCTTCCCCCACTCCAAACTGCTTCTGAAAGGGTAGTTTGACACACTGGGAAAGGAGACATTTTAAACTCATTTTTTCTCCTTTACCACCTCATTTCCCTATAGACAACTACTGCCTATTTCATCCATCCCCAGATGCCCTGTCTTTCTGCTTCCCTTAATTTTTCCCAAGTGTCCATTAAACATAATAGGTATAGCAGTCTTTTTGTGTTTTAGTGAGATCTTGGCTGTACACAGTTAGGAGCTGGCATACTCTGTGACATCAAAAAGCCCAACTAGCCAACCAGAAAGCTGCTTGGGTGTTACAGGCAGACTTTGACAGTGATAACAGTGACTCAGATAAAGCTGAAGCAGATTGCTGGAGTCTTTTCATCCTCATTGCCTTGTATTGAGTTCTCCAGTGATAGACTCAGAGCACGTGAGGTTGTTTCAGGATGCTCACTGAAAGCATAAAAGGTATGCCTCATTCAACACGTAAGGTGTCTTTAAGGGCTCCCTGAAAGCCTGAGCTCCATCTCAGTGACTATTACTTGAGCCCATAGGGAGCATGAAAGTCACTTTGAGGTATTTCTTATGGAGGCAGGTCTCAAGCCTTCCACTGTCAGATTGATATCTTCAGGCTCAATTTATTCTGATACCTTGGCACTGACACCTGGTGAAACCACTACAGATACACCAGACCCTCGCTAGAACGTGGGATTTGGGATCTTTGCATGGTACCGCATTATAGCGGGGACCACGTTAAAATGAAGTGCAATTCAAATAATTAAATTTGGGATCCATGGCCACATTACATGCGAATTCATGCTATATAGACATGTGTTCTAGCGAGGGTCCGGTGTATTGAAAATGCATCTCTGATCTGAGATGTTTTCTGGGTCTGTTACTGAAATCCACATGAATTTTGTTTTGCACCAATAAGGAATCTTTTTCTTCCTCTCTGTAGCTACACAGATTTGCCTCACTAGTTGTCGTTTGTGGTTCTCCAGTTTGAGATGATCTACCCTAGTTCTGAGGGTTATTGCTGTCATTCTTAGATTGTAAGCACTTTTGGGGCAGGGTCTGCATGGTCTTTTATTTGTATTGTGCCTACCCTACTGGGTGATGCTGTATTATAAATATTTGTAATGGAGTCCAACCTGAGAACTCTGGTGTGTAGTCCTCTAGCAAGAAAAGTCCTACTGTAATTATCTACATGAGCGGGTGTTGGAGGGCCACAAGCTTTTCATCCTTGCACATGTCTGATGTTTTGGGGGCATTCTCCATCAGGTTTCCTTAATTTTTACGGACCCTATGCATCTTGGTCTTCCTGCATATCTGTTGCTCATTTGCAGCTTCTTTCTGAGGAAGAGGATATGGAGGAAGGTATGAACAGTCAAGATCAACCGAACAGTCAAGATCAACCTAACAGTCTTTTGTTATTCCCCACATGAGAATGTAGGCCATTCAGTCTCTCCACTTAACAATTTTTGGCGTTTCCTGGATTTGCTGGGGCTGATAGCACCTTAGGTGCTATGAATGGGATTTTCAAAAGCACTTGATGTTGGCCTTACTCTGCACCCATTGAAGTCAGTGGTAAAACTCCCACTGTCTTCTAGAATTAGGCCAGTGCTGAGTGCTTTTTATAACCCACCTTGACTTGTCTGCTGTCCAAGAAGGGAAGAGTTTTTCTCTCTTTCTACAGATGTGGCCTGATAGGGACTAAAGACTAAAACCAGCCTCCATTTTATCCATCTTGGGGATGTCAAGTACCAACTCTCTCAACTGGGTTTTGACTGCCTTTTAGCCCATCTGCAATCAGGGCCTCTAGTCTTGACAGTCACAGAGACTGGAGTGATATGTGACATCCGCTACATGGTCCCACTAGAGCAGTTAGCCAGCTGCAATCACAGAAAAGCTTCCTAACTGCTACATAACTGCTTTAAAATCACTGATGGGTACATGGCTGGAAATGTGGTGCACATGGCTTGAAATATTTGATGAGGATGTCACAATGCTCAGTGATGATGCTGAACGCCTTCCTGGAGGCACAGAGAAAGATTGGTTGGCCTGGAAATGTTTAAATCACCCCTGAACAAGAGTTGGCAGGTCAAAAGTCAATATGCAGAAGTGGGGCTGTTCCAACAACCGAGACACATGACTGCAGCAAAACACAAATTGTGGGACATTTGTTGGTCTGCTGGCTCCTGGAGGAACCATGCACCATGAAAGATCTCACCAAGGCTACAGACTGGGCCCAACACTGGAAAAGTCTATGATAGTGGTGGAAAGACAAGATAAGAAGTCACAGAGAGATACGTCATTCTGCTTTTGGATGAAGGTGCCAAGAAATTCAGTCTGCCAGGGAAGAAACCACACTCGCTGCAACTTGGGAATTCAGGTTTGCATCTTCAAATACTTCTGGTGATGCATGTCTTCTCCACATGAGATTAGACCATTTCAGTTCTGGGGTTGAAGATGTAGGATGATTATTTGGGTGACTGCTTGGGCACGGCACATTCTATGGCAATGTCAGTAGCTATGAGGCATACGTTGTTGCTCAGCTGGCAGTTCAGATCTTGATCTACAAGCCAAAATGGAGGATTTTGCCATTTGGAGGAACCATTCTCCTTTGCTCCCAGGTGGATTAAACACTGAAGTTGACTACAAATCCATCTCAAAATCCTTGGTGTCGTTATATAAACACGTCTATTCTTCGTAGATACCTGTGACAAGGTCCTCCTCATCCTTTGCTCCTTATCACAGATTTCCTCAAAGGAGTCCTGTTTCTCAAAGCAGAGGCAATCATAGACCTAAAATACATGTTCTTGCTGATGGCAGTCCATGTAACTCCTCCTCATCATCTACAAAGTGGGTTTAGTGGGGGTGATTGTGAATTGTTTCTCTCCTTTTTCCCCTAAGAATGGGATTACTGTAGACAGACTATTAGTTTGAGGATCCTTAGAAAAGGTTACCCCATGCCACCTATCAACCCTCCCCTCTCTTCATGGACCCCTGTCATGGGACTCTATTGAGGTGAAGTAGCCTTATTCCTGTTCAAAGTGAGAGAAGAGGTTCTTTTAGAAATATCAGGGATAGGGGTTTATTCATATTATTTTTTCCTAAGAAAAGGCACCATTGAAAATTGTAGCTAACAAAATTGAGCAAGTACATCAGACAGTGATGTTAGCTTTCATTATCCCTTTCCTAATTATACATGATTGGTTTGAGGCATCCTTTTAGCTTGAAAGACCATTTTCTATCCTTCTCTTCCCCTTCCTGCTCCCCCCCCCACTCAGTCCCCCCAAAATAAGAGCTTAACAGTACAGAGTACTCTGTATGTAGTTCTCTATGGTTCCAGGGGTCTTGACCAGGTAAGTACAGAAGTGGTAACCCATGTAAAACATAGAGGAATCCAGGTCTCTCCTTGCCTGGATTCTGAAAGCACAGCTCTACAAGAACTCAGTTGACCCTACGGACAGCGAGGGCACATTTCCTGTCTCTGGGCTGCAGGATAAACCTAGAAAATTAGATGGAGTCATGGGGATTGTTCTGGACTCTAGATCAGCATCTTTCTATATGCCAGAGGACAGAATCCACGATATGGGAGGTCAGTGGTCTCCAAAAGCCTTTCCATATAACATAGTTTTTGTAGCTTCTTATACCTGTATGATACTATTTGCCAGGCTCTAGGCGAAAGCCCTGCAGAGTTGGTTAAGGATAGTATATCTGCCACAGTACAACATACAGTCTGTCAGTGATCTCCCAGAAGATCCAGGAGAGAGTCTCTTCTGTGGTGAACAATGTTCAGATATGCCTGCAAATGATACTGTCTGGTCACTTCAGAGGCAACTCATTCAATAAATATTTCTGCCTGTAGAGAAAATGCCTTTATCTATACGCCAGAGGTAGCAGCGAATCAGTTTCTTGACAGATGTTGTCCTCTTGGCTTGGAGTCAGGAGTTCCCATGTGTCTTCCCTCAATATTTCTGCTACCAAGAGCTCTCAGCAAAACTAAACAGCACAGAGTGTGAGTGAGATGAATAGCTCTGATTAGAACAGATCACTTCTTGTTCACAGATCTCCTAGGCTTTGTGTTGGTAGCTGAAAAGCTGGTTCTTTCTCTTGTTATCTGAAATCCCTGACTTTTAGCAACCAGGATTGGAACTTATTGACGAAATGTGACTGACCAGGGGAAATTCAGCAAATCTTTCTGGAGCGTTGTAAACCTTCCATGAAAGAGGCCTGTGCCTTAAAGGTGACCTGTAAAGGTTCATTAAGGGGCCTCTAGAATGACTGGGGATGTTTCTGTTACTGAAATCTGCTAAACTGCTACGTGTGCTGCATGAAAATATGACATTACTCATCTTAGCAGCTGGGCTATATGCTCAGCTTGGGTAAGCAGCTCTGCAACCTTTAACCAGTTCTCCTCAGACCCACCTCCTTGGTTGCTGTTAGTGCAAGTTAATCTTGCAAAAGTAGAGGTCTGTGCTGACACACTCCAAGGAGAGGTCCCATTCCAGTAACTGGTTCTCTGAGCAGATTCAGTACAGATCCCCACTTCCCTTTCCCTCTTCTTTGAGTCCTGCTGCTAAACTTAAATTAAGTGGACAGCAGCTGTGGTGGAGTTAGGGAGCCACAGCTCCTTAAATAACCTCCCATCATGTATCTAGATCCCACAGGGGAGCCTATGCATTACTTGAAGGCACTACTTTCTAGAGCCATTGACTTGGCAGTGAGGGGGTTTGTGCATCCCAAGTATTTGGATTTGTACTGACAATTTGTGCAAAATGCAGTTATTGCTCAGTAACCTTTCTGCCATTTTACAGTTGGTGTTTGGTTGGAGTTTTGATTTTTCGGGGGGGGGGGGTGGTTTGTATTTGTCTCAAGTCAATTAAAACAATTAGTTTCACTTACTTTGTTTCATTTTCTAGCTTCAGGGGCTAGTCCAGTGCCACAGTATTTAGGGTCTGAACACTTCAAGGGAATGTTTGCATCCAAAGAAATGGATTTCAAATAGATTTTTTTTTTTTAATCGTGGAAATGTTTTCATTCATCTCAAAGCTTATAAACCTTGTTTGTACAACATAAAGTGTTTCTAGATTGGCTTTCATGGTGTGTCCTTGAGTCACTAAACCAAAAGTTCTAACCATGAGGCAATCTGAATAGAATATTTTCAGGCTTTTTGAAAGTGGAATGAGTAAACATAGCTGCCTGACTTCTCCTGAAATCCAGACCAGAATAGCTGTTGGTGTGTTGGTAATGGAGTGTCCTCCAGTGAGAGCCCAGGGGACTTCAGGGTTTCTGAATTCTGTTCCACTGACACCTTGCAACACCATGGGCAAAGCACTTTCTGCTTCCAGTTCCACATCTGTAAAACAGGCATAATTTTAGACCTTACAGCACTTCAGTAAGATAAGAGTTTATAACATGCTCCAGCTCCTTTGAACAGGACTATACGAGTATTAAAATGGCATGCTTTTTCCATTGTTCTTTCAGATTCCAGAGACTTGTTGAAGGAATTTCCACAGCCAAAAAACTTGCTCAACAGTGTGATTGGAAGAGCCCTGGGGATCTCCCATGCAAGAGACAAACTGGTGTATATCCACACTAACGGGCCAAGAAAAAAGGTAATTCCATTATTAACCTCTGACTGTGGGAGGAGCGCTTGTATGTGTAGGTGGCAAAGGGCCAGGAATACTCAGAGTTGTAAGTGATTTTTAATACACACGTCTGAAGCGCTATTGCATTTCTTAATGGCTTATTGCATAGTAGTATGTGTTTCAAATGTACTCCCCCTTCCGACTGTTCTTCATCTCGGCACATTTAATATGCATATAAAAACCCAGTCTCCATCTCTAACCCTCCCTCTTTGTGGAAGGATGGTTATTTGACATAACTAGTTAACTGTAGTTTTGTCACTGTCCTATTATGTGATTGTGGGCAAGTCACTTCACTTCACTGTCACATCTGTAAAAAGCAGCTAAATGAAAAGCCCTTTGAGATCCTCTACTGAAAAGTACTAGCTGAAAATAAGAGCCTCTTAGTGATATTTATTAAACCTTTCTCTTGCCTGGCATTCAGAGAGAGCACCCAAGTACTAGGAGGAGAGAGGGCTTGGATTCTGCACACTCTCATATTTCACTGCTTTTCTCTCCTTTTCAGAAAGTCACTCTGCACATAAAATGGCCTAAGAATGTGGAAGTGGAAGGCTATGGGACCAAAAAGATCGATGCTGAGAGGCAGGCTGCAGCTGCTGCATGCCAGCTCTTCAAGGTGAGCTGTTGTTCCTCTCCTCTCCCCGCCCCCACGACATCTCTGCCAAGAGTCAGGAAGAGGCCTCTGAACTTGCTGGCCTACCTTAATGGCTGTTAATGACCTCTGACTTATTTAAAGCTCTTTCCTCCTCCGTTTTCTCAGTTGTTTTGTCTTCTAGTCAGGAATGGGGGCAGCCCCACTGGGCTTAGGGCAAGTGGCTGGATGCGACTGAGCTTGCACACCCACTTACTCCCATGGCCAAGCAAGTAGGCTGTCTGAACACATTAACAGCCTTGAGTTACTTCTGGTCTTTGTTCTCCATTATGTCCTTTGTTGTCCTCAATCTCCAAACAAAGCTCATCACTCTTGGGAGAGATGGGTGCACCTAATGCTGTTCCTGTGTACCTGCCTCACTGTCGGACAATATAAAGTTATACTGGGAGCTGTTTGGGAGGGAGCACGGTCTAGTGGCTAGAGAACCACCCTGGAAGGCAGGGTTTTAAATGCTAGTCCCAGCCCTGCAATTGATTTTGCTGTGACCATGAGCAAGTTGCATCACCTCTCTGTTCTTCCGTTTCCTTGTCTGTAAAACGGAGACAATACTGACCTATGTGCTATTAAGCAACCTAAATACAGGGGTCGCTGCAGCTCCCCCCTAGAATTTAAATCTAGTTGCATCCAAAAATTAAAAGAACAATATGGTTGCAAAGCCAGGCACTCAAAGGTTAGGAAATGACAGAATTAAGGTTGCCTGTGCAACCCTTAATTTGGCCCCTTTATGCATATGCATTATGATGCGGTCTTTAATTACATCATCACAGACTTTTTCCACAGGATCCCTGCCTCATTCAGTGCACAGGGTGGACGGTGCTCATTGGATGAGTAGCTATGGAATATTTTGTTTTATCATTATTGTTCAGTGTGTGGCCCTAGACCTTACTTACTGTGCATTCTGAAAGCATAGAAACTATGAAAAGCTAAATCTTCTCAATGAAATTGTTGTAAGAATTTTTTTTATCATGTGGGGGAGAGGGGAGAGATATTTTACCTCAGCTGTGTTCTCAGAAGCAGCGGAACCATTTTTGCTGAAATTTTTCAAAACAGTTCAGCTCAGCCCAATGCACGCATTTGGCACAGAAAATTTCAGCCTGAATGGTTAGTTTAGCAGAGCTTTATGCAACTGAAAACAAGGGTTTTATAATAGGAAGCTTTGGGCAACTTTATCTAAAGGTGGTCATTCCGGTGCTATCCATAATAAATAGCTTGCCATCCAAATAAACAGATGGTACTATCTGCTTAGGGCCAGGGACTGTCTGTTATATGTGTATGTAGTGTGAGGGGCCCCAAATCAGGGATTTGGATCTCAAGGCTCCACCATAGTACAAAATAACACTGTCCTGTCTAATAGGGGTGTTGTGAGGCTAAATGAATGAATGTTGCCAAAGCTCTTTGAAATGTCACAGTATAGAAAAGCAAGGTGTGTTGTCATGGGTGTCCCTGCACCTGTGTATGGGCACATAGGCCTAGAATGCAGGTGAGGGATTCTTGCAAATAATAATTACCCAAACAGCAGTTGGGAGCTCTTTGTAGTTCCAGGCTCAGACAAGTTTTGAAGTCTTGTACGTTACAAAACTCAGAAACACAAGCATCTGTCACTCGAATGTAAACATCTTACTTTCATGAAAGAGGAGGAAGTGAAAAATTACCATCTTCCCTAACAAGAACCCCAGTGGTGTGTTTGGTGGGATGTCCCAAATATTTTTGTTCTTTGAAGTCAAATGTGAAGTTTTTACTATGTGAATCAACATTGTCTGTTCTGGGAGAGAAAAGAGGAGTCTAGAAAAGTTAGTATAGTCTGTGTTGTGTTGTGTTTGGGGGCGGGGGGGGGTTTCAGTTCTTTAAAACACCAAACAGATACTGTCTGCTGTATAACAAACCGGCATGCACTGGCCCAGCCTTTGTAAGCAACAGCATGATACCAAACCACTGTGTGTGATCGGAAGAGAAGTCAGCAAGAAACAGATTTCCCTTTTAAGGAGTGACTATAAATAGGGACAGGTGGAATTTTTTTTTTTAAGGTATGCAAGTGCCTTTTCAGCTTCCTTTCACTCTCCTGGAAACAAGGGATTCATCTCTGCACGTCTCCCTTTGGACCAAGCGTGGTCTCAGTCTGCTTTAGAAGTTGCCAGGTCCTGCTAGCTCCCTACAGCTGTCTAACAGTGTGTGACTCTTTTATTCAGGGCTGGGGGTTGTTAGGGCCCAGGAACGAGCTGTTTGATGCTGCAAAGTACCGAATCCTTGCTGACCAGCTTGGCTGCCCGGAGGACAGGTGGTGCCCCGAAGGCAGATGGCGTTCCAAGTCTGGACCATCTCTGGCTGACTTGTCGACTTGTTGGAGACGGGTGGAACCAGATGACTCCATACAGTCCATGGAGCAAGGCAGGATGCCTAAAGCGATGCGAAGAGAGGAGTTGGAGGAAGGGGAGCTAGAGGAAGGGGAGTTGGAGGAAGGGGAGCTGGAAGAAGACACAATTGATGTTACTGATTACCTATCTATGGCACAGAATGAAGCTCGGACCCCAGCTAGAGACATGAGGTAAAATCATGTTCTGACAAGCTCACTAAAGCAGGGGAGTAGTGAGAAAATGGTCTGTGCACGAGCTGATGTATCCCCAAAGACCTCAAAGTTGACCTCTCGCTGCCCACACCATAGTGAGCACATAGAGCACTTCAGCAGAGTCTGAACATAAAGCTCCTGTGCCAGGCTCCATAAGGGTGCTGCGCCATTCCATGGTAGGTCTGCCTGCTTTCATACCTAGGTCAGCACGAGCGGGCGTGGGGTTCTTTTCTGGACTCCTGCTCTTCTGACAGGCGATTTCCCCAGCTTGCTCACTGTCGGCCTCATAGACATGGTGGGGAGCAGTTCTCCTGGCCTGCAGTTTGTCATCTCCAAAAGCCACACTTAAATTTGGCAGTCTTTTTAAACCTACTTTAGGTGGCCCTTGTACATGGTAATGAGATTATTCCCACCCTTACCCCACAGTACCTTGCTTTGTACTTTTTCATTGTAAGCTCTTCAGATTGCCAGTGCCCTCCAGGAGAAAGACAAGTCAGGACCTCTATTTCAATTTTTTTTAAAGGGAAACAATTTGGGACAAAGGGGGAAATATTTTGAAATGGACTGTCTCTCCTAAAGGAGTAGTAAAAGCCATTCCTGTATTCCAGTTTGCATTGCAACTGTAAATATTTGGGATGACAGTTACTTTCAGTAGAAGCTAGAATTCTGACTTGGAGCTTCCATTGGCTAGAAGGATCGTCTTCATTCTGAGTTCTGTAACGCAATGTAATGGTACTCTCTACCCAGTTGGCTGCAAACCCTCCATTGCTAATTAACTCCATAATCTCTTTACTCACATTGTATTCTTTAATTACTCAATTTTAGACCATGACAAAGGAGCTGGAGGGCGAAGGGTCTAAGCAAAAATAGAATTAGGGAGAAGAGAGATTAGTTTGTTTTTTACCTACCTGAACTGTTTTACTTTTCGTCTTGCAGGGGAGGGGCCTCTGTTGAAATGACAGATGATAACAATGCCATCAGGGCTCTGACCCAGTTCCCTCTACCCAAAAACCTTCTGGCCCAGGTGATTCAGATTGCAACCTCTTCCTCCACAGTCAAGGTGAGTTGCTGTTAGAATGGCGTCTCCCATCTCCTCTTGTTGGGAATCTGCCTTTCAGCGGCTGGGAAGGATGCGCTGCAGTGATTGAAAGGGTGTAGATTTCAAGGAAGGAGAAGAATTCTTTGGGGTTCTCCAAAGGCTGGCTAGATAGTGGTGGGCTGAAATTAGGCTGAAGAAGAGGAAAACCTTATTGACAGTGAGACTTGGGGAAGAGTCCCTCAGGAGAAGCAGTGGGAGCGTTGTTACTCAAACGAGAAACTGTTGTTATATGTGGGGTTTGTGTTTTTGCTGGGGTGAATTGTGCTGCAAGCCCCCTTGATTTGTGCAGCCAGCCAGAGCCATATCCTTTATTCTGAGAATTTTGTAATGTTCGTTGATGGTCAAATTTGTCCAGAACTCCACTCCTCCCTACATCTCTGCTCTCCTTCTCCTTCCTCTGTGCACTTCACCTATCTCCTTTCCAGACTTTGTTGTGCCCTGCACATGCTGTAAAAAAGTTTGACAAGCTCTCCCCCTTGTATCTTTCACCTTCTAACTCCCTTCTTCTATGAAGTGCTCCACAGAGCAGCCTGTTTGTTATGTCTTATCTTTATACCCACTGAGCCTTTAGCAGGTGAGCTCTCAGGGGAGGGGTTTAGCACAGGTCACCTCTGACTACATGGATGCTGCTATATAAGCTGCTGGCTTAGTGTAAGGGGGAAAGCAATGCATGTGAAATACCTTGATTTTGGTAAGGTTTTTCACACAGTGTCACATGACGTTCTCATAAGCAATCTAGGGAAACGTGGTCTATATGAAATTACTGTAAGGTGGGTGGATAACTGATTGAATGACTGTACTCAGTGGTTTGCTCTCAGACTCAGAGGACATATGTGGTGGGGACCCACATGGTTCTGTCCTGGGTCCAGTACCACTCAATATTTTAATTTAATAACTTGGATAATAGAGTAGAGAATGTGCTTATAAGATTTGCAGATGACATGAAGCTGGGATGGGTTGCAAGCACTTTGGAGGACAGGATTAGTATTCAAAATGACTTCGACAAATTGGAGAATTGGTCTGAAATCAATAAGATGAAGTTCAATAAAGACAAGCGCAAAGTACGTATGCAGTATACTTGTAGCTGAGTTGGTCCCAGGATATTAGAAAGCTTGTCTCTCTCACCAACAGAAGTCGGTCCAGTGAAAGATATCACCTCACCCACCTTGTCTCTCTGAGTGCAAAGTACTTCATTTAGGAAGGAAAAATCAAATGCACAACCACAAACTGGGGAATAACTGGCTTGGTGATAGTACTGCTGAAAAGGATCTGTGGATTATTGTGGATCACAAACTGAATATGAGCCATCAATGTGATGTAGTTGTGAAAAAGGCTAATATAATTCTGGGGTGTATTAAAGGTGTGTTGTACGTAAGACATGGGAAGTAATTTGCCCACTCTACTTGGTACTGGTGAGGCCTCAGCTGGAGAAATGTGTCCAGTTCTGGGTGCCACACTTCGGGAAAGATGTGGACAAATTGGAGAGAGTCCAGTTAAGAGCAACAAAAATGATGAGCCATAGAAAACCTGACCCAGGAGGAAAGGTTAAACGGGGCATGTGTAGTCTTGAAAAAAGATGGCTGAGGGAGGACCTGATAAGTTTTCAAACATGATAAGGGCTGACATAAAGAGGGTGGTGATCAACTGTTCTCCATGTCCACTGATGGTAGGACAAGAAGTAATGGGCTTAATCTGCAGTAAGGAAGGTTTAGGTTGGATATTAGGAAAAATTTCTCACTATAAGGATAGTTACGCTCTACAATAGGCTTTTAAGGCAGGTTGTGGAATCCCCGTCACTGGAGGTTTTTAAGAACAGGTTGGACAAACGCATGTCAAGGATGGTTTAGGTTTACTTGCTCCCTGTGCTGATGCAGGACCTGGGCTAGACAATGTTTTGAGCTTCCTTCGAGCCCTACTTTTCTATGATCCTATTCCAGAAGGTACTGAGTTAAAATCTTACATGTAAAAATGCCCTGCTGTTTAGGTAATATAGCCTAGTAAACCTTTCAGAGGCTCCCTCTGAATAAACCAGCCTTTCAGTTGCCTTCCTCTTCCCTCAAAAGCTGCCTGTCTCTATTTCAGGAATTCATGCAGTTCCGTACCGTGGGCACCAAGACTAAGATCTGCAAGCTCACTCTGCGCTGGCCTTGCCCGATGACCTTCGCTGCCAAGGGCCGCCGCAAGGTTGAGGCCGAGAACAAAGCAGCAGCACTGGCCTGCCAGAAATTGAAGGTGAGTAGCATGTGTCTATAGCAAATCTTGATGTGGCTCCTACCACAGCATCCCTTCCATGCAGGCACTATCCAGCCTGCTGCGAAGGAACACTGCTCATACTAGAACTGTCCTATTCTGGGGCGAGGCTGAGCCTCCGAGACTGAAGGCTGCTGATGTTTCTGTGACTCAGTCTGGGTTCCCTGCTGCCACCTAGAGTGGACTCCATGATAAGCCTTGGGTCAGATAATTGTCCTTGTCTCTAGGCTGATACCTTAGGACTCTGTGCAGGGGTACAGCAAAGGAGTTGGGAAACAGATTGTGAACCTCCATGGCGCTGATGGGGGTTTTCGCCCATCAGCAAAGTGATGTATAAGGATCAACCTGCGAATGGTGGTTCTGTCTTTTCAGCCACCTAGCTGCCTCCAAACAGGGTAGGCTGGCTCCCTGCTCCTTCAGGCGGGTCAGTCTGACCACTCTGTTCTCTTAGCTCTCTGTCATGTGTAATTACCTGGCTCCAAAATCAATGGGGAAAGGGCAGGCTGGAAAGACTATTCTGGGTCGGCTACCTACTGAAGTTTGTGGAAATGCCAGTAAGAGGATTAACAGCTCTTGTAAGTGGGTCCCACTGGAAATTACTGCCTATGCCATTCCTCTGATCTGAATCTTCCTTGGCGAATTTCCCCATTGGCAGAGTTGGTGTCAGGGACAGCCCTGGGCTCCAATGTGTGTATTTCACAACAGGGAAGATCCTGGAGGATTCCCCTGGGTCTCAGCCTCCTGCCCTGGTGAAGGCAGGAATTGTTGGGATTGGGACCTTCCTGGGTAGGGAGACTTGCCCTTCCTTGCACTCCACCTTCTTTTGGGAAAGGGGCTCTCAGTGGCTGGGCATGGAGGAGCTAAGCTAGATGAAGAGCATGGTCCTTGCAGTCAAAGCTAGTCTCGCTCTGAAAATGCTGACTTAATTCTCATCTGTGCTGTGTTCCCTTCCCACCCCCTAGACACTGTTTCATGTGGGGAGATTCCTTGCCTTTTTTACTGTCCCTATTTGTCTCCCTCCTTTCCAGAGCCTTGGCTTAGTGGACAAGAACAACAACCCACTGAGCCACGCCATGTACAACATGACGTCCCTCAGGGAGCTGGGTGAGAATCAGAGGAGACCCTGCCACATCAAGGTCCCTGAGGCCACCCTGCGTAAGATCGAGAACTACCTGAACCACGTAAGACTTATTCACATACCGTAGGGCCACCTCGGGGCAAAGGTGGCAGCTAGGTTCCCTGTCCCTGAACCAGCCAAGCCACAGGTATCATATGATAGCGTATGAACTCAGTGAGCTAGCTTTTGTCAGCTCTGTACTGGGAGAGCTGCTTTGGTAATCCCCAAGCCAGGGATCTCGGGTGTGGGACTGGCTTGTACACAAATCACTCAGGGTAGCAACCGCTGTCTTAGCGCAGGCTGGCTTAACAAACTATACAGTGATCTCTGCTTCATTTACTTGGTTTACGATGAGCAGCTGCAAGTGTTTGTAGATGGCCCTTGGGGATTTTTCTCTCATGGCACTGAATGCATTAAATGTTGGGTGCAATGGTCCTAGAGCAGTAGGTGCTGGTTACACAAGGCACTTCACCAAGAAGTCTCAATTCTCAACCCAGAATCAGGCTGGGAGGCTGAAGTCAGTGGGAGTTGTGCCCACTTCCACTAGGACAGAGGCTGGTCTCTGGTGTGTGAAGAGGTGGGCGGGTGGTTGTGCAGTATCCAGTAGATCATGGTACTCTGCAGTCAGGACAGTGTCAGTATCTAAGCCTGTTTCTGGGAAGCACTGTGCTGCTGGAAGTGCCATTGTTTGGGTAAGACGGAGTCCTGAGGTCCTGACTTGTGAGCTCAAAAATGTCCCTAGTCCTTTAAACCTGAATAGGCATGTTCTGGCCAAATCCTGACCTGAGGAACTGCGTTCTGCTCCCTAAAATCCCCCCTGTGCTTTCCCTGGGATCTGAGATTCATTTCTTGCCACAAGCTGTCGTGTTGCTGTGTATAACTGAACAGCAACTGTGTTCCCATGGCCTCTAGGGGTCTAAAGTCAGCTGGCCTGACTTCCTTAGGGGATAGGGTTATTTCACAGCACCTAAAACACTGCTCACGTAAGGCCTGGCCCCTGCCCTGAAGCACTTATCCTATTTCTAACATTGGCTTGCATGGGGGTGGAATGCAGGCTGGGTCACCACTACATGATGCTGCGGTTTTTCCCGTTCTGTCTTGGGCACCGCATGGAGGGTCAGTTATCAGCGCTCTAAAATCTTTGTTGAAAGGATTGGGTGTCCCAAAAGAGGTTTGAAATGAGGCAAGCGTAGAGGGCTAGCTTAGGGTGGTGTGCCAAGCAGAGGGGGTGGTTTGCGGTTATGTTCTGAGCTGAGTCTTTACAGAATGAGAATTCAGGGGCTGAATTGCCCAAAGCGACATGGCTTGTGCCTTGCTCCAGGCCATGCAGTCAGTGCCAAAACCAGCATCCTGCCTGATGGTCCCCACCTCTGACCCTGCAACATACCCTCCTGGCATTCTATGTTTTAAGGTGCAGCTTCAGAGTTAAGTGTCTGTCTGTGCCAATTTTCTCCTCCTCCCTCAGTACCCGGTGGACTCGAGGGAATCCAGGCCTCGGATTGCTGACGACATGATGAACCTGAGTAAGGAGTCAGGTGCTATCAGTGATGCCATCACAGGGAAGACGTACACTCCCATGTCAGAAGGGGAGGAAGTGCGCCTTAGCCAGAACCTCCTGGCCCTTTGGAAGAGGAGGGGTTCATCGTGGCCAGAAAGCCATCAGCTGCCTGTGGATCCTCACAAGGACACTATTTTGTCGGCCATTGAGCAGAATCCTGTGGTGGTAATAGCAGGAGACACTGGCTGTGGGAAAACCACCCGGATCCCTCAGCTGCTGCTGGAGCGTTACATCCTGGAGGGGCGCGGTGCCCGCTGCAATGTGGTGATCACCCAGCCAAGAAGGATCAGCGCCATCTCGGTCGCCCAGCGGGTTGCGCAGGAGCTGGGTCCCAACATGAGGAAGAACGTGGGCTACCAGGTGCGGCTGGAGAGCAAACCACCAGCCCGGGGAGGAGCCCTGCTCTTCTGCACGGTGGGCATCCTCCTACGAAAGCTGCAGGGGAACCCCAGCCTGGAGGGCGTCAGCCATGTGATTGTGGACGAGGTCCATGAGCGGGACGTCAACACCGACTTCCTGCTTATCCTGCTGAAGGGCATTCAGAAGCTCAACCCCGACCTGCGCCTGGTCCTGATGAGTGCCACAGGGGACAACCAGCGCTTCTCGCAGTACTTTGGGGACTGCCCTGTAGTCAAGGTGCCAGGTTTCATGTACCCGGTGAAGGAATATTACCTGGAAGAGATCCTGGCCAAGCTGGGCCGTCACAGACACCGGCACTACGAGGTGAAGGTGAGTATACAGCACATTCTGATTTGTTTCCCTGTCTATGGTACCAACCCCCGGGATGGTTAGCAATGAAAAGAGATTTGGGCTGGGGCTAGTTCCTTCCTGCTGCAATTCTTCTGCACTAGTCCAGTGCTGCTGGGTTTGGGTTGCAAGCTATTGGCAGAGTTTTAATTCCAGCCCAGACCTCCTGAGGTTCCCATTAGGTTTGGTTAGATCCCATTTATAATCTTCATCTAAAATCTGAATCAGATCTCAGACTTTGCTCTAAACAACTTGGCACTGGCTCCTTCGTAATGAAATGTTAGCTCCCTATGGGTTTGCCTGCACTTGAGTGCTTTGAGATTGAGGAAACTGACCGCCAGCCAATTCGAGTTAGCTAACATAAGTATACAACCTATCCTGAAGGATGATCCCTCACTCTCACAGATCTTGGGAGACAGGCCAGTCTGTGCTTACAGACAGCCCCCTAACCTGAAGCAAATACTCACCAGCAATCACACAGCCAAAACACTAACCCAGGAACCTATCCTTGCAACAAAGTCCGTTGCCAACTGTGCCCACATATCTATTCAGGGGACACCATCATAGGACCTAATCACATCAGCCACACTATCAGAGGCTCGTTCACCTGCACATCTACCAATGTGATATATGCCATCATGTGCCAGCAATGCCCCTCTGCCATGTACATTGGCCAAACTGGACAGTCTCTATGTAAAAGAATAAATGGACACAAATCAGATGTCAAGAATTATAACATTCAAAAACCAGTTGGAGAACACTTCAGTCTCTCTGGTCACTCAATTACAGACCTAAAAGTTGCAATATTATAACAAAAAAAACTTCAGAACCAGACTCCAACGAGAGACTGCTGAATTGGAATTAATTTGCAAACTGGACACCGTTACATTAGGCTTGAATAAAGACTGGGAGTGGATGGGTCATTACACAAAGTAAAACTATTTGCGCACGTTTATTTTTCCCCCCTACTGTTCCTCACATGTTGTTGTCAACTGCTGGAAATGGCCCACCTTGATTATCACTACAAAAGGTTGTTTTTTTTTCCTCTCCTGCTGGTAATAGCTCACCTTACCTGATCACTCTCCTTACAGTGTGTATGGTAACACCCATTGTTTCATGTTCTCTGTGTATATAAATCTCCCCACTGTATCTTCCACTGAATGCATCCGATGAAGTGAGCTGTAGCTCACGAAAGCTTGTGCTCAAATAAATTGGTTAGTCTCGAAGGTGCCACAAGTACTCCTTTTTTTTTTTTTTTGTAAGTATACCTGTAAGTCTGGACACTCCAGAGAAGTTTGAAGCAGGGCACACCAGGTTATGGTTTACTCTGGCCTCTAGTAATAAACACACATGTCTGTGGAGTGTCCAGACTGCAAACTAGTTAGCTAACAGCTCCAGTTAAACAACTGTAGATTACCTACGTGCGTGAATTCTCCTTTTCCTAGTTCTGTCCTTGCACATGCTGCAGCTGGGGCCTATTTTTATGAACTCTGTCCACCTGGAACGCTTCCCTATGTATAGATTCTTCGTAATATTTGATGGCTTCTGGGGTGTATCCAATCACAGCAGGGTCCAGTGCCCGGCCATCTTCCACCACTCACACACTCTCTCTCTCTCTCTGTGCATTACTCTTTCTGGTTCTGTTATCCTCTTAAAAGACCTTTATCATCCAGTTGCCTGCCCCACTCCTTGGGGGCGCTCTCTTTCTCACTTGCAAAGAGATGCAAAGAAAAGCCTTGGCCTCCTGCTGCCCAGTTGTTTCACTGATGTCCCATTCTCCTGTAGCACCCGCCTGCCCCAACCAAAAGCCATGATTTAAATGAGCTGGTGGTGACAATATAATCCATAATGCTGATATTTACAAATCCTTGCAAACCTCACAGATGGGGGAAGGGAGGTGGTATCCTCACTGTACAGCAGAGGTGGTGACCAGAATGAGTCTGAGCCTAACTTAAGGCTCCTGGAGTTCATGGCTCGTAGTGCTGTGATCAGACCACTAGCCCACGGCTCTTATTAAAGGTGTTTGCCATCTTAGGGGGATGCTGCAGGGTGTGTAGTACCCCTCTCCCTGCCCATTGGGTCACTGCTGCTACCTCAGTATTTACATATCCTCCTGTGTTCCTTAGCAATCAGACGATGAATGTGTCCTCGATCTTGAGCTGATCACTGACCTTGTGCTCCAGATCGACGCCCATGGAGAGCCAGGTAGGTGCTGCATTACTTTCTCCCTTGCCTGGGGTTTTGGAAGATGGGAAAAGAGCAGGTAGAGCCTGGTCCCTTTGCCAAAGCAGATCAGACTCATAAAATAGGGCTGGCTCCTGCAAGGGGCTGGGCATCCTGTCTTTCTCTGTGGGCACTGAAGGTACTTGGCAAGACCAGCCCTTGATCCTTGTATTGCCAGGGTCTTGCTGGCTGAAAGCACTGTCTTCTGGGCCCTGGCAGTGGAACAGCCACAAAATTGAGGTCAGCGGTGCCTGAAAGCACCCGTGTGAATGTGTCATCAACCCCTTTGTACTGGATCTGCTCTCTGAGCCCTTTTACCCTCAGGCAGCCCAGGGTAAACCCTATTACCATTAGTGTGCGGCTGCCATGTGCCTGGGGCTGCTGTGAGCTACAGAGAGACCCCATGTCTGGGATTCACTGAGGCTGCAGGAAGATCTGAAGAGTTTGTCAGCAAAGGATGCAGGCACTGGTAACCTCCGAGTCTGCATACCGTAACAAGAGTGAGCCAAGCAAGTGGATTTGTGTGTAAAGCGTTGCCATATAATAAAAATGGGGTGACATCCCCAAGTCTCTTGAGGTCGCACCAATAGCTATAAATCAGTTGGCATGTCTGTCTCTTGGGGATAAAGTAACCCGCTATACAAATGCACTGTGCAACTTTGCATCCTGTACGGGAGAGTAGTGACCGTACTTTCTTGAGTCTCCTGGAGCGTGCAGCGTGGTGTCTGGACACTGGGTAGAGTGGTGGTCACTGTGTTGGCAAATAATATTTGACTTGCATGGCATTTTTCAACATGGAGTATAGGGCTTCAGAGATGGAGACGCACTGTACCACAGAAATGAAGCCACCCCAGGACGGAGTGCAGCAACTGCATCTGTACCAATGCCCAGGGATCTCATGTTCCCACAGAGCAAACAGGGTCTCTGGTTATTTTTTTAAGGTTGAGCTCCCCCCCCCGCAGTAAACGGCATAGAATGCTGCATCTCCCCTGGAAAGATGAAGGCTGGTTTCAAAACCATGCTTTTAGGAAGTCTGGCTGTTTCAAAGCCAATAAGCTCCATTTCCTCTCATGACACTGAGCTGGGATCCCAGGACACCTGGTGCTGATGTCTGTCTCAATGGCAGAATACCCCACGAGTCAGCCAGTGTGAGGGAGTTGATTATACTGTGTCTAAGTGCATGGACAGGCTGTGGCATGTATTAAATCACCCACTACATTCTCCCTCTTGTTTTGATTTTGTAACTCCCCAGGGTCCCCAGCTGGAGGGGTGGCTTACATGTTGCTGTTTGTCTGTGATCTATATGGGCATGTGTCTGACGGGTTTCAGTGATGATCAGTCCTGATACAGACGTGGTAACCTGTTAGTCTCCTGTTCATGTTTCTGGGTCTAGACAGGGAAATACCTCTGTGCCAGGTCTCCCATACTCCAAGGAGTCCTGGGGAATCTCAGTAAGAGTCATGGTGTCTGTCTGCAGCTTGGAAAAGAGCCCCATGCATCTCTGTGTTGCCTGTTCTGCTCTTGATCCTTTGTAGGTGGGGTCCTCTGCTTCCTTCCTGGCTGGCAGGAGATCAAAGGAGTGCAGCAGCGCCTGCTGGAAACACTCGGCTCTCAGAACAGCCGGTACCTTGTCTTACCAGGTGAGATGGCATTGCCAGGCCTCTGCTCTCTAGTGCTTGGGGGAGAGGGAGAGATGGTTGGGGCTGAAACATGGTATTCTAAGTAACACTTCCAGCTGTTGCTGTCTGATGCAGAATCAATTTGGATGCATCAGACACACTGGTAAGCCTGTCATGTAACTCTGCATTTGGGGCAGATTGCCCGGGCCATGCTGACCTGGCTGCTGCTGAGGCCTGTGGGGATTTGAGGGGGACAAACTCACTCCCTGTCTGCCATCATGGAGCCCACCGAATACCATGTTCGCTGTAGCTATGTGCTGAGCTCCTAAATAGTGTAGCAAGGGGAATCTCCACCTATGAATTCCAGGGCTCTTGAATCATCTGCTGTAAGTTGGAGCCAGCACAGAGCTCCGCTGGGGCCAGGGAATTGGGCAGAGTGAGGGCTGGGCATGTGTGATTCCTAATTCTAGGTGCAGCTTCACACTGCGCATGTAACTTAGTTCTTATCCCAACAGGATATTTTAAAACATTTTTGCAAAATAGTGCTTCATATCTGGTGCCTTCCTACCACATGCCGAATGGCTGAGCTCCATAACCAGGCTGCGGCATGCTGAGATGTGTGAGCAGGAGATGCTCTCTTCTGAAACATACTTGCTTATATCCGGGCCAATTGCTCCACTTACCTGTTGTTCTTTGGGGCCCTCAGCATGCAAGCCCATCTGCTGTCAGGAATTTCCCCAGGTCCCTGAGCCATAAGAGGAAATGTGTGGGTTGGAGTTACAGGCCTTTGGCTGCAACCCTGCTGGTCAGGTGGCATTATGTCATAGCTGAGACAGACCCCATCCCCTAATCAGGCCCAGGAGGAAGAGCAGGACGGGAAAAGTGGAGTCCTCGGGAAAGTCCATGTGTGCTCTGTTCAATCGAGGGCAGTGGTTTTTAACTTCTTTTTTTTTTTTTTTTTTTTGCCGACCTCTAAAATTTCAAAAGGAGGTACCAACCCTTTTGGAAATCTTAGACATAGTCTGCAGACCCCCTGGGGTCCACAGACCATAGGTCAAAAGCCATTGTTCTATGGTAACGACAGCGGATCCCTTGGACATAGTCTGCAGAGCCCCAGTGGTCCGTGGGCCACAGGTTGAAAACCACTGATATTTTTTAGGTCACAGAGTTTGAAATGCATCCTTCCTATCTGCAGCACCTGGAGTATTTTGCCATCTGCTGTTTCATTTTACTGTGCTTGACTCTTCCAAAGTTTGGTTTTGGGATTATTGGCGGATGCAGTGGTGGGTCTGATGAGTAAGCCTGGGAGAACCATTGGTTGGCTAAAAGAAAAGGAGTACTTGTGGCACCTTAGAGACTAACCAATTTATTTGAGCATGAGCTTTCGTGAGCTACAGCTCACTTCATCGGATGCATACCGTGGAAACTGCAGCAGACATTATATACACACAGAGATCATGAAACAATACCTCCTCCCACCCCACTGTCCTGCTGGTAATAGCTTATCTAAAGTGATCATCAAGTTGGGCCATTTCCAGCACAAATCCTCCACCACCACCACCACCACCCCCACAAACTCACTCTCCAGCTGGTAATAGCCCATCCAAAGTGACAACTCTCTTCAGAGTCTCTTTGGATGGGCTGTTACCAGCAGGAGAGTGAGTTTGTGTGGGGGGGGGTGGATGTGATGGCAGTGACTAGCCCCAGCCTCTCACAGGGGGCTGAGAGAAGGTGCCTACGTGAAGGAAGAGCATGAGCAGTACAGAGAGAGCTCTGGAGGGCTGAGTAGACCTGACCTCCTCCCTAACTGGTGCTGGTGGGCAGAGCAGGGCCAGGCTAACTCTGCACTTTCTCATGCCAGTGCACTCCAACATCCCCATGATGGACCAGCAGAACATCTTCCAGCGGCCCCCACCTGGAGTGAGAAAGATCGTCCTGGCTACCAACATTGCTGAGACCTCCATCACCATCAATGACATTGTGCATGTGGTAGACAGCGGCACTCACAAGGAGGAGCGCTATGACCTCAAGACAAAGGTGCTGGCTCTTGTGTGTCCCGTGTGCATTCATGGAACAAGCTGCAGCTGATGCATGATTCTTAAAGCAGCATTTGAGATGTCCCCCGCCTGCTGTTAGCTCATGGCTTGAATTGCTGGTGCTCATGGCTTGAATTGCTGATTCACTTTGCATGTGATCTCCACAGAGCAGGGATAATGCCCCCTCCTCTCCTCCCCCCTCATCTCAGAGGCAGGTCAAAAACAAAAAAATTCTTCTCAGGCACAGGTGATGGTGATTGATTGCGCAGGGAGCGTTGGCTGTCTGAGCCACCTCCCTCCCAGTGCACCGCCCACCCCAGTGTGCACCAGGAAACTTAGCCCTGAACAAATCCTGTTGTCTATGTGCCACCCTCAGTAGATCTCCCTGCCTTACAGCCCTCCCTAACAGACTCTCATCAGTCACTTCCTAGTAGCCAGACCAAGCTGGCTGCTGCTCCACCAGCTGGAGCGAGCGCTGTTGAGTAGTGGCATGAGGCAGGCATGCTTCTGCCGCACACGTGGCTCCCAGTTGCCCAGACATCAAGAGAGACTGAATAGGATTTAGAGCAGGTTCTTAATCAGCATAGCACTATGCCCAGGTCCACGGGAGCCCCTCTCCCTGGAGTCAGCAGCATTCAGCAAGGCTGAATCAGTGTGCTGGTTCTCAAATGAATTTTTGCTGTGGCCACAACAAATTCACGGTGGCCTCAGTTATAACAGTTAAAATATACGATTGACAGCCTGGTCCACAAGTCGTGGTGGCCGCACTTGAGAATCACTGAGCTAAAGGATGCTGTTGCATACTGGGGGGTAGCGGGGAGTGTGCAGACTTTGTCCAGCAGATGGCGCCAAGCTTGGCGTTTCCCTTCTGCTCTGCCAGGGATATGAGAGAGAAGGCTGTGAAGAAGGAAGGCAGGTGCTAAGCTTTGCACAGCTGGATCACGTGCAGATCTGGCTTGTTGGCTGCTGTCATTGGAGCAGGGCAGTACAACAGGGACATGGGTTCCACTGAGACCCGTTTTAAACTGGTGGGAGAGCTTGTGTGTTTATGGCTGCCGTTTGGCAGAGATGTGAAATCAAGGTCCCTTCAGCCCAACTCTGGAGTTTGCCTTAGTGGAAGGTAAAGGTCCCAGGGTTCTTTCCAATGCCCCGTCATAATGCTGGGGGGTGGTGTGTGTCAGAGATGCCAGGGTTTGTATGAAATGTACAAGCAAGGTCCTTGCCCACGCTGTGATCAATTAAGGTTGTTTTATCCAGCTCTCCCCTCCTCCAAATCCCCATGTAAGTCTCTACACTTTACATACCTAGCTTCCCCTGTTGCTTGCTGCAACATTCTTCATTGCTGCTCCTGATTAGGTGTTCAACCCTAGAGGCAGTTGCATCTCGGCGGTGGGTACAGTTACTGTGTCTAGTCCCTATAGCAGGTTGCTTGCAAAGCACTTTGCCCCAAAAGCGGGGGGTGTGTGGGTGTGTGTCACTAACTGGCCCAGGACTGAGGAGAATGGGGAGAGCTTCCCAGCTCCCGCAGTGGGACTCTGCACACTAGAGAAGCAGCTTGCCAGCTAGGTCTGAGCTAGGTGACGCGGAAAGCTCTTGGGGCAGGGGTTCCTCAGGTCTCTGGGCTAGAGGGGGAGCTTGGTGAAACAGACTAAATCGCAGCAGGAGCACTTGCCTCTAACGTTCCTCTTCCCCCAGGTCTCCTGCCTGGAAACTGTGTGGGTGTCAAAGTCAAACGTTGTGCAGAGGCGAGGGCGTGCTGGCCGCTGTCAGTCGGGCTTTGCCTATCACCTCTTCCCTCGCAGCCGCCTGGACAAAATGCCCACTTTCCAGGTCCCTGAAATCCTGCGCACTCCCCTGGAGAACCTGGTGGTGCAGGCCAAGATCCACATGCCAGAGAAGACGGTAGGTGTAGCACATGGCTAGGAGACCACAGTGCTGGCGGAACTCCCTCTGCCAGCGTGACTCTGCCTGCTCTGTGCCCCTTCCAGTCAGTGGTTTTGAGCTCAGGTCTGCAGGCAGTAAACGGGAAATCCAGGGTTCTGCAGCTGATAAGTAGGTCGGGTGTTCTCTGAGAGTTGGTACTGAACCCGTGTGCCGACGCCATGCTTAGGGGGCCCTATGGTCTTGTCCATGGATACTCATTAAAGATCCTGTTTGCCTGAGCACTGATAATTTTACTTTGCCTCCCTATACTCCCTTATAATTTCAGTGAGCTATAGTTTTTGCTGTCTCTTCCTGCCCTAAACAGTAGTGCTAATGAAGGGAGCCCCCAGGAAGGAAATGTGCAGATTAGCCAGGGTTAGCGCCCGGCATACGTAGCGCCATGCGGAAATGCAGAGCACTGAACTCGGTGTCCCTGCGGGTAAAGAGGAAATGACATTCCAGTGTTTCGATGTAGAGCAGCCATTTCTGGGCAGTGTGGAGAATTCTTCTGCCTCTAACCCTGCGTGGGTCAGAGTTGATCCTGCGCTGGGGGAGTCTCACGTTGTCTCTGCATGTGCGTTGCAGGCAGTCGAATTCCTCTCCAAGGCTCTGGATAGCCCTGACATCAAAGCTGTGGATGAAGCAGTGATCCTCCTGCAGGAAATTGGTGAGTTAACACTGAATGTGGAAAGGGACAGGAGCCACAGCTCCAGTCCAGATGTAAGATGCTGGGCTTGGGACGGGATCCTCTTGCTCTGGGTTGGGGTGGGATCTCAACAATGCGTCTGAGCCCTCGATCAGAGCGGGGAGTAGCTGGGACCATTCCAGCCATATTCACTTAGCTTGTGCTGATCTAACTCTTGATTTTGCACACTGCTTTGCTTATAATGGTAGAGGAGACTCCAGGTGAGATCAAAAGAGAGGGAGGAGAGTGATGGTTCCAGGAGTTACAGCTGGGTGCTCAGCTGACCACGTGGTCATCTTGCAGCCCTTTCACTCTTTCCTAAGAGGTTGGAAGCTTCTGGGGGCTCAGTGACTCCCCCAGGGTAATGTGGTCCTGAAGGTTTGTGTCTGGAACCCAGGGGGCCATGCCCATCCTGGAGGTGACTCATTGGCTGGCACCCCAGTCTCCTGCGTCAGGTTGCTGCACTCAGCAGGATGTCTCTACAGGGTCCTTGCCCTACCTGCTGAGCGGCACTGTGTCTGAAACCAGTGGCCTCCCCTTCCCTGTCCTGTCGGTACTGCGGAGAGGCTGATGGATGTGCCCCTGTGCATGGTTCTGTTGCAGGAGTGCTGGATCAGAGGGAAGCCCTCACCACGCTGGGCAAACGCCTGGCCCAAATCTCCACAGACCCTCGACTGGCCAAAGCCATTGTCTTGGCATCCATCTATCGCTGCCTTCATCCGCTGCTCGTCATCGTCTCCTGCCTCACTCGGGACCCCTTCAGCAGCAGCCTGCAGAACCGAGCGGAGGTGGACAAGGTGAGGGCCGCCTGCTGGGACTGTGGCAGGGAGGGGGTGAGGAGGGTTTATTGCTCATCTAACTCAGCTTCCTGGCTCTAGGCGAAGGCCGTTTTGAGCAGAGAGAGTGGGAGCGATCACCTGGCCTTTGTCAGGGCTGTGGCAGGCTGGGAGGAGGTGCTGAGGCGCAGAGATAGCCGTGCCAGAGATAACTACCTGCAGGAGTACTTCCTCTACGCCCCCAGCCTGCGTTTCATCAATGGTGAGTCCCACAGGCCCCTCCCACCGTCAGAGCCCAAGAGTTTGGCTCAATTGGCAGGAACAAGTACCATGCAGTAGAGGCCCTTCATCCTAGGCCCAAGGGGCGAGAGCTTGGCTGTCATGGGGGTGGGAAGGGGGGGTGAATGCATGGGGGTGGGGCTCTGGGCAAATCCCTCCTTAAACTAGACTCCTGCTTGTGGGCGAGCCCTGACTTTGGGCCTTTGAGTGACTGCACAGCTGGGCCTCCTGCCCTTCTGCACAGGAACTGCCAGAGAGCCTTGGGCCAGGTATTTGCCTGCGACAGCGAGTGAATCAGCCTCACATGACCCAGACAGGTGTGGGTGCTTCCATGCAGACCCTCAGGAGTCTGTCTGTCTCTGACCAAGGGAGCCCATCCCGCTGAGGGAAGGGAGCAAAGCTGGGGCTTACAAAGGGGTGGGAGCAGCTCCTGTGCTGAGAGCTGGGCGCTTATGCCTGGCCTGACTCCTCCCCACAGGCCTTGTCAAGCAGTTCTCTGAGAACATCTACGAAACCTTCCTGGTGTCAGCACCCGCAGACTGCACCATGCCCTCTGCGGCCTGCAACCAGTACAGCGAGGAGGAGGAGCTGGTGAAAGGCGTCCTCATGGCCGGCCTGTACCCCAACCTCATCCAGGTAGGAGCCCTCTGGTGACTGGGAGCTCCCTCCTTTCCTTTGTGGCTGCCCCAGTCCCAGGACTCAGCAGGCTGCCTGCACTCCTGGGCATTGTGGCCCCACCCCACAATCTTCTGGCTCCCTGGACATTGTCCATTTGCATAGTGTGTGTGAGAGGGTGGGGCTATGGTCTGGGATCGCTCTCCTTCCACTGGGGCTCTGTGCTCATGTCTCTGTTGGTAGGGCACGGCCGAGGGCAAATTGCCTGCTCCCCGTCCTGTGTGACACAATCAATCCCTCTCCCCCGCAAATCTCTCCCACTGCCAAATCAGCCAGGCTCCAACACAGGCCTGTGCTCGTCCAGCCATGGCTCACTGAGGTGATGGACAATTCCTCCCCAGTTGGGCTCCCCAATCCTCTGCCTCCTGTGATATGCTTTGCAGCAGCCAGGGCTGGCTATCGCAACTTCTTCCTGCCCCTAGCCATCCTCTGCCACCAGCAGGGAGAGAGCAAGGCTGCCACAGCAGCTCAGGGTGTCCAGGAGGGAAACCCCTGCTCAGGTCTTGCTGGTTGCCCTGGATTCCAGCAGCACCTGGCAGGCCTGTGTATAAACTGACTCTCCTGCTTGCTGAGATGCCTTTCCTGTTCTCAGGTGAGACAAGGCAAAGTGACCCGGCAGGGAAAATTCAAGCCCAACAGTTACTCTTATCGGACAAAGGCTGGCACCGTTCTGCTTCACAAGTCGACCATCAACAGGCAAGTGGCGGGTGTGAACGCGGGGGCAGATGGTTCTGGTGCATGCTGAGGCCAGCACCGCGGGGAAGGGAGTGAGCTCCCCTGGACACTGGGGCGGGAACCTCCTCGTAGGTGGGTTTGCTGGGGCCGCTCTCTTGCTGTTGTTCCGAAGAGGAGCTCTGCTGTTCCAGGGCTGCCTGGTCTCACCCTTTGGACAGGGCCGTCCCCTCCAGGCCCTTCGCTCTGGGCTGAGCCTGGCGTGGTGTAAGCGGGAGGGGTTGGGTGGGTGGGGAGCAGGGACCTGCATGTGGTTGGCAGTAACGCCCTGCTTTTCCTGACCAGGGAGGCCTCTAAGCTCTACAGCCGCTGGCTGACGTACTTCATGGCGGTGAAGTCCAACGGTGGGGTGTTTGTGCGGGATTCCTCCCAGGTCCATCCGCTGGCTGTTCTGCTCATGACTGACACGGACATCCACGTCCGAGGTGGGTGCTACGGCTGGTTCCCCCTGCTCCGCCCGTCATGCTACGCTGCCGTTCTGCCTCCCCGCCTCTGCTCAGTCCCTGCCCCCTGTCGGTACCGGGGGGTAAACTGAGGCATTTGTCAGTGCAGGAGCCCTTGCGCCTGTGTGAGCTCTCCCCATTAGCTCCTGGCAGAGTTAACCCTTTGAGCACCATGGAGGCAGTGGTTACTTACCTATAAACTGGTCTACCCACACCATCCAGCTGCTGGAGCCCACCCACCTGGCCCATGCTCCCAGCCTTCCCCTGCATGCATAGAATCATAGAATCATAGAATATCAGGGTTGGAAGGGACCCCTGAAGGTCATCTAGTCCAACCCCCTGCTCGAAGCAGGACCAATTCCCAGTTAAATCATCCCAGCCAGGGCTTTGTCAAGCCTGACCTTAAAAACTTCCAAGGAAGGAGATTCCACCACCTCCCTAGGCAACGCACCTAGGCACCTCCCTAGGCAATGCTCCCAGTTCTGTGTCCTCTTCCGCCTGCATGTTGGACTCTTGCTTTGGGCTGGAAGCTGGTAAGATAGATACACCGTGGCTTTCGGACCATTCACCTCTAGCTGGCTTAGAGCCTGAGGCAGGAAGGGCTGCTGGACCCAGATGGTGTCTGAATAAGCAGGTGTTTGTGAAATGTCGTGCTCGGCAGCTAACATTTCACAAGCTGGGCCCAGTTCCCGACAGCTCGAGGGCCTGATGTGTGTGGAATACACCTGCAGGAGGTGGACAATCGCTTCTGGCCTAAACTCGGTCACTTGCTGCTGGAGGTGGGGGCTGGAGCTGAGGAACAATTTCTCCTCCCCAGGGAGATACGGCTTTATCAGTTCAGATGGAAGCAGTACCTCAGCAGGCCCCAGGGTCTGTACATCCTTGGGAACGTAACCTCCTGTTCATGGCTACTGCTGCCTTTCCCAGTCCCTCTTCCAAGGCAGCAGCCTGGAGTGAGTGAGGGTAAAGCCATCAGTGAGGTGCCAGGCCCTAGTGAGTTGCTTCTCCCTGTCTTCCTTTCGTGTGTGCACAGACCTCGAGCTGCTCCTGTGGGAAATGTGTGGAGGAGCCTGAGCGCTCTGGCAGGTGAGCACGGCTTGCAGAGGGGATCTCAGACTTTGGCAAACTGAGGGCGGGGGGTGGGTCTGCACCAATCCCTCCTGCTGCAGCGGCAGGGGAAAGGCTGAAGTGCATTTTGACATGCTGGGCCCAGTCAACTCCATCCTGCTGCTTAACTCCACTCAACTGCTCCTTTCTTTTCCCCCAAGATGATGGCTGGCGGGCAACAGTCTCTCTGACTGACAGTGACCTTCTGGTGCTGGAAGGAGACTCGTACACAATCCGCCTCTTGCGTGATTTCCGTGTGTCACTCTCCAAGATGGTGGAAACCTGCCTGTGTTATGAAATGTCTGCTATCCCGGGGGACCTGCACCATCAACACAGCCAGCTGCTTGACATCTTGGTGGATCTGCTCAAGGGACCTCCTGGCAGCTTTGGTGCCTAGATAGAGGTGGAGGATTGAGCGTGGGGACTTGTAATTTGTATAAAGATGTTCACAAATGTTTATTTAAATAAAGTTCTATTTATCCCTTGTGAAGTCATCTCTCTCCATCCTAGAAGATCAGTGTTGTCAGAATCTCCTGCTGTTGGCTCCGGGCATGGTCATCGTGTAGGAGGAACCAGCACCGCCCTGGCGTCGGCCGCTGCTGAGGCACAGAGAATGGACTGGAAGTGCTGACGCCCCAGAGTTCAATGGAAAGCCACTTCCTCTGTTCCAAAGGTCGTCGTAGCCCCTGAACTGGAAAGGAATCGACATGGCTGACTCCTGCAACCCTTCCGTTGCCTTCACCCTGCGGGTCATGCCCAGAGCAGCTCTCAGCATAGGCAGAAGATGGACTTTCAGCTCATGGCTGTGCCTGCACTGAGGGTCGGGGCCAGCCAGAGCAGAGCAGAGCTGGCAGCTTTGCTGCAGGGTGGTGGTTTGTCGTCTTAACTTTCCACTTGCTGAGCCCAGTCTGAAGAGGCAGGAGGGAGAGCGAGCCCTGGAAGGGGCTGGACCCAACATTCCATGCAGAGGGCATCTCTGAGCCTGTAGCGGCTAGAAGCGGTTTCCTGCTGCACAAATCAAGCTGTGTTGGCATTAGGAGTGTGAGATGTCGTGTAGTTTCTATCTGCCTGTATTTTTGTCCTTTTTTGCTTTTTATTTTTTTAAATTTCTTGTTCTCCATCTGTCAAGGAGGCCAGCTCCCTGTAACCTGTACAACCCATAAAGCGATTGCAGATGCCACTCATTTTGGTAGCCCGTCTCCTTGAGTAATGCTAATCCCTGTTTTTCTATGATCTGGGACCAGGGTAGCACAGAAGCAGGGTTCTGTGACTAACGCACAACGTTCTGAGGCACGAGCTCTCATCCCAGCTCTGTCTCAGTCCCCTGTCTGTCGATGAAGATAGCAACCTACCTCACAGGGCTGTTGTGAGGATAAATTCACTCATGTCTGTAAAGTGTGAGAGACGGGTAGCTGGAGAGTGCTGCAGCGGAGCTGGTATCTGACAGTGGCTTTGCAGGTGATGTCTGTTATGCTAGTGAAAGTCCTGTATCCTAACATTGCAGGAGCCTGCTTTCTAGTACTGCTGCTGATTTACCCACCAGGGAAATGAAAGGTGGTCACTGGACTTGCAATTTATTTTTATTTCTACTGCTCTTTGTAACTAAAAAGAGATTAACGTTACCCTAATTGCAGCTGGCAGAGGCATGTGTGTAATGGCCCAGAGTCTAGTTTATGTACAGGGCACAGTACTGTAACTGGATTCTGTTACACTTCTAATTGGGCTGGTAATAAGCCACTAGGAGCTCCATCCTCCCACCCAGGAGCCAGCAACTTTCCTGGTGGGAAATAACTACAGGAGCAAAAACTAGCCTGTCATTGCTTCAGTTATAGCCCAGTGCAAGCACTGAAGGCAAAGACATGAAGCAGCCCCTTGCCAGTGTAATTGAAGCACTCCCTTGGGTGCCGTGGAGATGGAATCACTCTGCTCTAGCTGTGGGCTGAAGCCCAGGGGTGGGAAAGCTCACTGGAGACCTGGATCAGATGTCCTTGTTGGCAGTGAGCTCCAGAGAGAAGTTACTATAGCTTCAGCCTCTCTTCCAGTAACTTTGTTCAGAACTGCACCTGAGGGAGGGGCTGTCCAAGGCAGCCTGGTGGTCCTGGAGACATACAAAACTTTTCATCTACATTTCACTTGCTTGAGAGGTTGTCACAATAATTTGACCAGTGTTTTACTTTTTCAGCCTGTACAATAAACAGTATGGTTTTTCCCCTTCCAGCAGGTTAAAAAAAAAACAAGCTATTGTCTAAATGGTTCAGAACTAGTGTGATATTGGGATACTTCAGTGGCTGTTATGTGATACTGGATCTTTTTACAACATTAGATTAAAGACAATAAAAAGGGATAGAGTAGTAACCGGTTCTGTCCTTTATTAACCCCTGTATTCAAAGCAGATTGTTCTCTTGCTACAGACTGCAGCCAAACAGGCTAGGATATGGTGCCCAGCTCCATAATGTTTTTATTGTGCTATATCAGTGACAATGGGAGGAAAGAGGCAAAGCTACCATTAAATCATATTGCTGAGCCCGTGTGTGTGAATGGAGCCTGTACCATACTGCCAGAAGGTTACATAGCTCAGGGGTGGCTTGTAGTCTCAGCCTGATTTCAAGCACAGCAGGTAGAGGTACTAACAAACACTTGCAGTGTGGAAAGTTCCTGCTGCCCCATAGGGTGAGTCACTTGCTAGGCTCATCAGTGTATATCCTAGCTGATTTCCTGCCAGTGCAGGGGCCTGTGATACATAGGGCATCAGACTAGATGATCTGGTGCGTCCCTTCTGGGCTTAAGTTCTATGAGTGACAGCATTCATTCATTTCTAGTTTTCACACAGACCATGCAGCCTCAGCCCATTGTTTTACCATTTTCAGTTGAGCCACACCTCATTGGGTCCAGGTGCAGAGGAGGAATAAAAGCAACTGTAATTAATTCAAACATTTAGAAGCTGCACCTGCAAAATAGGAGGCTTAAGAACAAGGTGGAGGAAAACTGCTGTAGGCCTTCATTTTTCAAAGTGGTAGGTACCTGACTGAGCACGCAACCTGAGCCCTGACTTAATGGCCCAATTGGCTGCTCCTTGGGGGCACACAAATGTTGACAACAGTGTTCCTGCTCTGTAAACAAGCTGGACAGAGGAGGGACTTAAGGAAGCAATTTCTATCACAGCCTTGCTGCAGCCAGGAAGGGACCTGAGGAGTTTGCACCTATGCTGTTTACTGATCCCTTCGAGCAATATCAGCCTGTTAACCTGATTGTCTCCTGCAATCCTTGACCATGCACAATGCAAGAGCTGCAGGAGGGACCCTAGTCAGAATGTTTGCACAGTACAGAAACCTGACAGGGATGGCTAGAAGGGCTAGGCTAAGGACAGACACCTAGCAGCCCTACTTGGCCTTCTGAAAACCTACACACTATAGTGAGGTGATAGTGCCTAGGATGGAGAGGGAAGTTGGAGACACAACACTTGAGTCAGTCTTCTTCAGTGGGCAACCCATTTTATCTATCTATTGAGCCTCCCCAGGCTACAGCTGCACCCACCTTGAAGAGCAGCTGGAGCTTGTCCCCTGTCCAGAAAATCCTAGACCTCAGAGGCTGCTTGTCTTGTGGAAGAGAAGAGGGTGAGCTTACTGCAGTCAGGTTCTTTCACCATACCTGTGTTACCCCAGCCTGGACTATTAGGGCTTGCTGTGGGAGTTGGTGACACTGAGGGAGTGTTACTCAGCAAGTGAAGCTGACTAACACTCCCTGGTGGCTCCATATTCCTCACAAAAAACAAAACAAAAAAGGAGACCAAATGAGGTCAGGCAAAGGTAGGAAGGACCAAGCCCCAGCTAGCTGTGCTTACAGTGGTGGGGCACTACCTCCTGCTAGTTGACAGAAGGTGGTTTTGAAACCAAGAGGCAGGCAGCAGCTTGCATAGGACTCACAAAAGGAAGAGGAGAGAAGCTGTTAAGGGCAGGATGAAGAGAGCAGCTGTTTCCCCACCACACAGAACACTAGGCCTTGACTTGATAAAGGAACAAAAATAAGAGGAACTCCATGCGGGGACCTGGCGAGGTTTCATTTGGGCACCACTCCAGGGCTTTAGGATCCAGATGCAGAAGGTGCATAATTGAGTTTCTAAAAACAGCCCAGCCCAATTTCTGCCCCTCCCCTTTCTTCTAATTCTGCCTCTCAGCCTGATTTGCAGCAGTGCTCAACACCCACAGCTCCCAGTTGGAAGAGTTGCAGATGCTCATGATGGCTGGAAATCCGGTCACTGAGCTTTAGATCTCCAAAGCAACTTTGCCAACATTACAGTATCCACAGGAAGTAAGATTTACCCCATCTTCCATATCAGGAAACTGAGGCCAAGATACAGTAAGTGACTTGCCAAAAGTCACACAATCAGGTTCACAGCTGGGAGTCAAGACTCAACTTAGGTTCCAGTTTGCTGTTCTGCTCACATAGTTCCTCTCTGCTCCCTGTAGCACAGGGGAAGCAACTCCTGGTGAGAAGCAGCACCAGTGACGCTGAAGGAAACATGACAGTCCATTCTGCTACCACCCAGCCAAGCACACCACAGGGCAGAGGATTGTTACACTGTCAAACGAGCTACCCAGATTAAGCCATTTATACAGCACCATCAGTGCACAGGGTGCGTTAGGATCCAAGCGAGATCCCCATGTCACAACTGCATTGTATTCACTGTGGAGGTCGGTCCAGAGAAGAGGGGAATATGGAGGCTGAGTGACTGACTACACGTAGAGCTGGAGATGCAAATACGGCAGGAGAATGCATGTACCCTGCTCCTGCCTCTGCCCCTGCCTTATTTACTCAGCAGCAGCCTAGGATTTAACCCACCATCCAAAGAACCGGTTTGTTTCCCAGAAAAATATCAGCCCCCAAAGAAATGCAAATTCACACTGGTGCCAAGGTTGAACATCTAGAAGCTTTATTTCAATCCTTTACAATAGTAAGAATCACAACGTCAAATCAGGAAATGTTGCTAATGGAGACACCAGTCTTGTACAGTCAACAAGGAGGGTGAAACAAAGGCAGAAGTAAACCAGTACGAATTCACTCCCTGGCGTCAGTACAAGGGGTTTGCACTCCCCCTCTAGTATTCTACCACCTCTCCCAAGTAGCTGGAGTCTCAGCCTTTACATCCATGCAATAATCTCCCCCCTCCCATTAGCACCCTCTAGATTATAGGAACATCTGCATCACTCAACATTACAGCAACAGTTGGCTGCACAGTCGCTGCCAAAACTAGACAGCTCTGTGCTCTCCTCAGTCATTATGGTGCATCTCATGTGACGCGGAAGGAGCCTCTGCATAATATTCCTACAACACAAAAATGTTAATACTTAACCCTTAGAGAGCATCTTATACATACTAATCCTACCTCACACCTCCACTGGGAAGTTACTATTATTATCCCCGTTTTGCAGATGAGGAAACTGAGCCCAAGAGGTTAAGTGATTTCCCAAGACTACAGAGGGAGACAATATCGAAGCCAGGATTAGAACGCCAGTGTTCCTTGCTCCTAGCCCTGTGCTCAGAGCATACCTGGCTCTCAGTCCACCCCGCTCTCCTACTTTCCTTCTATGCCTTTTCCACCATGTACCTATGTTAAGGGATTACTGAGCCTTCAGGCAATACCAAATGCCGGAAAGGGAAGTCAGCAGAGGGCTGGAATAAAGGAGTCTTGACTGATCTTACACTAGATGCCATCCTGTATTAAGTGAGACTTTTGTGAGAAGGAAAATATATATATATTGTAGCTAGATTGTCAGTGGCAAAGGGCAACAAAAGGTGGAGGATGCTTTCCACAGCTTTCTTCCATAGTTCTACATTTATCTTGGCTTCTACTGCTTGTCAAACTCCTCTGGGAAGCGAAGAATCTTCTTGTGAATTCCCCCCCCACCCCATACACAGAAACTGCCCTTGGGCGGAGTGACAAGATGGGAGAGGTCACATCTTTTATTGAACCAACTTCTGTGGGTGAGAGCAAAGCTTTTGTGCTCTGTGTAGCTCAAAAGCTTGTCTCTCTCACCAACAGAAGTCGGTCCAATAAAAGATGTGACTTCACCCACCTTGTCTCTCTAATATCCTGGGACCAACACGGCTACAACACTGCATATACTTGGGCAGAATGACATTTCTTCCACCCCAAAAAGATGACACTTCTCCAGCCAACTAACCAGTTACTCTTCCTACTGAGCCTTTGCACAGTGGTCCAACAAAAGCTAAAGAGGTCTTGGCATTTTCTTTCCGTCACCTGTGGTGGAACATGGGGCATCCTGGCAGTTCGAGAATCTGGAAGACACCGAGTTCTCGTGTCGGAGAACAAAATTCTGCTCAGAGGGCACCAAACACACAATGGTTCTAGTCTAGAGCCTCATTCACACTGACGCACTATTCTGTGTACAGGGGACGACAGCAAGGATCAGCACAGAGAACTACATTCACTTAGCAGTAAGGGACCAAGAATGACAACAGGAGGCACATTCAGGCTGTAGCCCAGCCTCTGGGGCCAGGTGCTGCACAGCAGAACACACACAGCCCTGGAACAGCAACGGCCAATGCAGCCAGACCATGCAGCCTCCTGCTGTTGTGGCCCTGAGTTGATCCACCTGTTCGTTTGAATATCCTTTGTTTTACAGTATTAAAGCCCCACTAAACTGTGTATCTCACTGTCAACTAAACAGTCCCCAGGCACTGAGCAGCCAGCCATTCCCACCGAGGCCCTGCCTGCACCCCCATGCCACATGCTGGTGTGTGAGAGAGATCAAGTATGGAAGGTGGAACCAAGAGTCATCACAGAAAAGGAACCTCCAAGCTCCTGCAGGAGTCACTTTCCAAAGAGCCTATTAACCTCATCTCTTAGCCTTTCACCGCATCAGCCATTACAGACATCTCAAAGCCAATCCCAGCTTTAACCACAAGCCCAGAAAAAGATTCCTTTTCCCCCAAAGGTAAGAGTTGTCATGGCCCTAGGACACACATTCCCCTCTAGCCTTGCCATGGCTACAGCGGAGCTGCTCTTGCTAGCAGGGTGGATCCCCATTTCCAGCCCATCACACTCTGCCACGGGGCTGCTCTGCTCTGAGACCACAACAGCAGGTTGCTTTTATGCCCCATCCATCGTGAGTCAAGTCCACTGTAGCCTAAAGCTTCCTGTCAGATGTGCTTACGAAACCCAACCTGACAGCCACCAGGGAAAAGAACGCCAACCCCAGCCCACCTGTCCCCTGGCTGTACCAAGCCATGCCAGCTTCTTGCAGATACCTGAAACCCAGGGAATTCCTTTGGTTTCTACAAGGGCATCTCAGGCCAGGAACATTTACATTCAAGCCACATTTAATTCAGACTCAACTCACCACTTTTCAAAAGGGAATTTACTACATAGTCCTAGGATCAACCCTAACAAGAATACACACAGATCGCTGGCATTATTCTACATCCTGCCAGTTGAACCCTGCCCAACTGGTATCCCTAATGTCTGGGAAGAGGAGCCTGGCTCACGAGAAGCCTTCCGTTTTACATGGGTCATCTGGAGAAGATGCAGCTGAAAAGAGAGCCTCTGGCTCCTTCAAGCAGTGCAAGTCAACACGGCTCAGAAGCCTTTCCCCACACGGGGGCCAATCCTGCTCCCACTGGAGTCAGTGGTTGACTGCAATGGAAGCAGCATTGAGCCGTGAGGGGCAACAGCTCATGAGTTTTCAATTAGTGGGTCAATGTCCCAAATATTTAAAGGCAGACCAGGACTAATGGGATTTTCAGCTTCTCGGCGAGATTTTCCAACCTGCTGCAGAATAGACAGAAACGCTTCCCGCAGCTTTCATTTTCAGGTCTCAGCATAACTCAGCGCTTGCTCCCATCCCTCTACATAGGAAACCAGAACCATACCAACCACACACACACACACACACCTATTCCCAGGCTAGCAATACTTACAGCTATTTCTTTAAAATAAAATCAAAAATTCTTCGTAAAACTGAAGCTGTCCTAACAAAACCAAACTGGTGTATCTGGATCTAGTCTAAGTCACCTAAAGACAGGCACAATAAATGTGAGAGAGAAGTGGCACAGAAGCACAGAGAGCTCTTAGCGTTCAGCTGAAACCTGTGAGAGTTTGGGATGGTTTGTGCACATTTAGAGATAGGCCTTCGCTCTGCTGCAGACCAATTCATTGGAGAAAAGCAATCAAGAGGGATGAGGAGGAGGTAAAACTTAACTCTTGGCAAAACAAGTTTTTTTCTTTCTTTTTTTGCAATCTCAGAACATAAAGTGCAATGTTGCTACCTGTCTTCCTATCATGGCCCCCGAACTAAACACTCGCCACCCTGTGAAATCGGTAAAAAGGACCATCAGACACATCCTGCCTCAATGGCTTTACTCTTCCCTGTGGTCTCTAGCAGCATGAAGTGAAAAGAACGTGGTATTTCAGCTTCCACCTCTCTGAGTAATTCAGAAGAAAACAAATGAACGTTGGCCATATGTATCTGGAGCACATGGCTGGATTTTACAGCAGTGGCTGGAGTCTGTTATCAGCTACTCCCGCACAGGTACCTCGCTCATTAGTGCGCATTTCTCAACTCCTGGGTCTGGAGGGGAGCCCCAAGCCTGACTTCAGATTACCACCAATCCCAGCATCTGGTGTTAAACAGGAATTTAGCTGGGGCACCACACACCTGCAGAGACAGGACTGAAAGATTCTCTTTGGGTGATGTGCACCTACCCTACTGCAGAAATGCGCCAGCCAGTGCAGCCCTGTCAGGTCTCCTATTTCAGAGCAAACTTCCATTATTGCTTTGGGAAGCAAAGTCTGTGCCTTTTCCTGTTAAGGGGATTGACTCTTAAAACCATTTCTCTGGTTCAAATACCCCCTTCCCACTCAATCCCAATTCACAGATTTAAAGAGATCTTGTTAGAATTTAGTAACAAAACGTAGGAAGCATCAGAGAAGGGGCAGTGATATATACCGGGAGGGGTACATGCAGGTGGATGGGACTTTCTTGATGTTCATAGAGATCTGAGCCAGCACCTGCAGAGCCAGAGCGGCTGTCACAGTGCTTCAGGGCATCACAACACAATTCAACCATTTTACCCTGGGAGGGTGCTTGACATTGAATAGGTTTCTCCTCCCTTACTGAGGTAGCAGGACAGCAAGTGCAACTGTCTATGGGGCCACCTCCTAATCCACCCCACAGGGAGCAATCTTTCAATGGATGGTTTGGCTATTACTGGCTTACTGGATATGGTGCTGCCCCGGCTGCCTCTGGTTGTGCAGCCTCAGCCTTATGTCTCCAGCGTCCATCTCTCCAGAGCAAGGTAAACATTGCAGGAAAGAAAAAAGGTTACGAGAATCTGAACCCCCTCGGGATGGACCCTCAAAACAAGCATTGAAAGATGTAAACAACTATTTGGAACTTCCAAGCAAAGAGAGCAGGAGAATTTGATGAGCCCAGCAGCTTCTCCCTGGTCCTAGGGTAGCATGCGTGTGGCATGAATTGGAGAGGAAAGGTGGTAGTGATGGGGAAGAGGGGAACAGAGGGAGTTTTATGGAGAGAACAGGGTATATATAACAGCCCCTTTCAGGTGCAAATCTGCATTGTTTATTCAATTTCGTATTTAGTGGAAAAAGCACTTACAAGACTAGCAGACCACTTGGATGCAAACTATTACATTTTAATGCCATTTTATTAGAAATCATGCAAACTTTAATATAAAAAAATACAAGTGCAATAAGAATCTTTGTGTGTAAATACAGATTCCGGGTTATCGTGTCACTGTCAGCTTCCCAAAGAGAAACATTCCCACAAGCAGAGGAAGCTGTGGGCTCCTCTCCGCCCCCCATACTTCAAATTGGCCAGCCCCCTTAGCAGACGTCTGTCGTCAGTTAACTTTGATCCCTGTGTTTTGTTATTCTGCTTTTTGCTTTAAGTTAGTTTGATGACTCAAGAACACCAGATTTTTTTATATACATTTTGTTTCTTTAGTGTCATTCGCAACATAAAACAAGGAGCTCAAACCACAATGGTGTGTGATCTCTTGACAAGCCAGGGCTGTACCGCCTTCATATTGTAAGCCTGCCTACTCTGCCCCTCCCAACCCTTCACGGACATTCAGCTCTCCCTCTCTGGCTCCCTGAATGGGAGGCGGCTGTTCACTTCTTCCCCATCCTAGCCTCCCACCAGATTGCATCTAGCCAGGTAATCTGTTGACCCCTACATTTAACATTTGTTAAAAATAATACATATCACACTGGATCCCTTGCATCAGAACACACACCCTGCATTAACCTGCAACATATTGTTTGAAGCAGCTTCCTGACCTGATACCCTGACCCTGGCCTGATACCATGGCAAAGGAAAAAAACGATCAACAAACTGTCTGTGGCTATTCAAGTTAATAAATATACTTTGCGCCTTTTGTTAATCCAACAGAAGCAACTACAAAGGTGCCAGGGCATCCTCTAGGGCTTGGTTATTTACCCCGATAGGAGGTTCTCTAAGCATCCCTTTAGCATCGCTTGTTGCAGTCAATACAAGGCTTGGTTGAACTGTTACAGTAAGAGATTTTTTTTTTTAGCACATTCTTATGCCTTTCCTTTCAGACATGGCTTAATTACATGAATTTGCTCCATCATTTAAAAATATTTTAAAAAACAACACAAAGAAAAACAACAGTTACAATTGCTGGATATGTCGATAAGAAGCCAGCACTGCAGCAGCGGTTAATGTCTTTATTCCTATGGTTAGGGAAAGAAGGAAAGAGAAAAGGAAACTTAGCATGGTCATAGCACAATAAATCATCAACACTTCGTCACAAAAAAAAATGAAACGGTTAAAGTCAACAGTTAAAACAGCCTAATGTGTGTGTATAATATAGATAATCATTAAATAGGAACAGCAGAAACTGAAGCAGCAGGAGGAAAAGTTAACAAAGAGAAAGATCACAGCTTATCCCCATTAACTCCGGCCTGGCTTGGGCCACTCGCAGCACAGCCCCACCACTTCCGCCCAAACGCAGCAACAGAATGAGGCTTGGCACCCTCCCAGAACGAGAAGTGGCTTTAAGCATATGTTTAGTCTAGAGCTCTCCAGCTGCCTGTCCCTAAGAAACACGTCATTCAGACTCACACTGATGTCCTCCTAAGAGCAAGAGGATCGGAGGTGAGGAGAGGATCACCAGAGCCTGAGACACACTGGGGAAGATGGAGCCACTGTCACAATGAAATGAACCTCAGATTCCTGGGCTGTATGGGCGAACAACTACATTGCCCTGTTGACAGACAGCACCACTGAAAGGGAAGCTAGCCCTGCTAAAATGCTGTCCCCTTCCCACCTAAAGCCAAGTGCCGGGTTAAGGGATCCAAGCTGAGTTACTCTGGGAAGCACATGGGAGGCGGGGTGGGTGGGGACAAGTCACAAGCCTTGCTGAGAAAGCACCGCAGAAAGGTCTTCTGCATGGGGAGCCGGCTGTTGCAGCGGTGACGAGGAGGCGATGGAGCCCAGGCTCTCGCTGACGGACGTGCTACACCAGGGGGAAGTGCTGCTGGAAAGGTTGGGGGATTTGGAGACGACGATGTCCGCTCCGTGGTCCGTGCGAGCCTTAGCCTTCTCACGGAACATCAGTTTGTGGGATTCAATCTGCAGCGACACAAGGGGGTAGGTGAGATGGGGAGAAGGGGAGGAGAGAGGGGGCAGGGGAGCGGAGGATGATACCATAATGTCATCATTAGATGCCTGGAAAATAAAAGGCAATTTTCTTCATTAAAAATAAGGCAAAATATTGACAGAAAAATGTAACTTTAAGCTTAAATCCGTTAGATCAACGTCCACAGGCTGCTCCGCCCCTGCTGCGAGTGCTCGCCCCTCCCCGCCCTGCTGAGCTGAGAAGAGAGGAAGGCACGAGCACTTACTTGTTTCTTGTATCTGAGTGCCGAAGCTCTGAATTTCCCTTTGGTCACCACCACCCACAGCGGGCGCAGTCGGCCCTACTCCATTCTCCCGCATGTCACTGCCTGCCTGGGACGCTGTCACGTCTCCATTCTGAGGGGCCTGAGCCAGCAGCGCTGCCTCTTCACTCCCCTCAGGCTATAATAAACAAGGGGGTTGGGGAGGACAATGCCGTGTCAGTAGAAGGATGGGAATGAAATGGAGTGAAATGAAGAAACTACAGTCAGGGTGCCACCGAGAGCCCTCCACACGCACCAAGATGGGGGGTGGTTAGAAATGCAGCAGAGAAGTACTACAATCAACTCCCGGGTTTCCTGAAAACCCACCTGAATTGAGCAGCTCTTCAATCAGAGCAACATCTGGCAGCGACGTGCTTCAATAACCCACAACCCCAGCCAGCCTCACAAAACCTCACTGGCCTCCTGCCACATCTCAGCTAGCTAGTCATAGCCGACACTGAATGAGCGCTCATATTATTAAACATCTAGTCATTTCCATGGAACACGCAGTACATTCACATGGAGTACCAGGCTAGCAGCAAGAAGACTGGAACAAAGTGACACCATCACCCATGAGAAGACTACCAAGCATTACCCTGTAGGATTAAAAGTGAAGGGACTTGTGAAAATAAGTAATCTGAGTATATTGCAATGAGACAGTCTCCTTGATTTGATTGTTTCTGTTGCTTATTTGCTTACTTGCCAGATTAATAATCCACAGTGGATCCCACACCCACAAAGGCAAGTTAGCACAAAAGACCACATCCTTGCCATACTGGCTGAAGCTGGTCTGTGGTCATTTGGTGCAGCTCTTCAAGGGATAGGATTCTGTTTTGTGGCATGTTCTCCTTAACAAGGGTGATCCTATTTGGAATTGCTGATTTCCAGTACACTGCTCTTGGGAAAATGAGTTTACACTGCTAAAATAGAGCTGTGGCTTCTTCAGGGGAATGCAGAATTATCTGGAAAGCCCCTCAGCAGATGTGACTAGCAGCAAGGGAGGGGGCTGAGAAAAGACGAGACACCATCTGGAAGCAGGCTGTGCTCACAGGAGCAAAGTGAGCACTGCAGACAGAACTCATCTGTACTGTGTATTCTCTTTATTGAGGGGTGCTGTGGATGGTCCTGACTAACAATGAATGCACTCCATGATACTTCGGCCACCATCCTGCTCCTGCTCACCATGTTCCTTTGGAGAAAGCCCTTACAAAATGGGTTCCTCAAGCGGCCAAGGGAATGCATTTGGAACAACGATTTTGCCGTTTCCTTTCAGAGGATCTGAGTGGGGGCTGAGAAATCTTATTGACTATAGGTATGGCCATTTCCTACACTGCCTAGTGGGGCTGCAAATCTAGCAATAGCTGGCAATTCCCCACCACTCTCGTGCAGCCTCGACAGACAGTGCACCCGTCTGACCCCCCTTTCTGGGGTTTAAACCCACATGAACACAACCATAATTTTGGTACCTAGATAATTCTGAAGGAAAACACACAGAAACTTGCAAGGTTCCCACCTCTACACCACTCTTCTGCAAGCAGAGCAAGACCAGCTGTCTTGCACCTAACACCTTGACAGACCACTAGAGGGCGGTTACAGTCAGAAAAGTACCTTTCTCACTCAGTTCTGTGCATCTGTGATTTACTGGTTTAAACAAGGTCTGACTCCCGAGAGCCCTGTACAGCCCACAGAGCTATAGATGAACAAGCTGGACAGTCTAGTCTGCCTCACACACTGGCAACAGAGTTAGATCAGATCTGACAGCAGGATCAGTGTTGAGGGAAGAGGTACTAGGCACACTAGTTGGGCTCTTGCACACCCAGGCGAATGTCCAGCTCTGACAGGGAAATCACAATGCAAGCTGGATGTGGAGGTGACAGAGACACGATCTATGGAACCCAGCACCACTGGACAACACTGGCCATCAGCAAACAGCCCGAGTAGAATTAGTGTCGAGTATAAACAGCTGGAGCAGCCTGGCATAAAGTAGGACAGGGATCAGATTCTAACCCCTACCCTCACATAGCAGCTACGTTTATACCTGCTTAAAACCATCTGCCTGCTAAAGTCGGATTGTCTGGGAGCTAAAATTAAGTTTAAAGGATTCAAAAATGGAGGAAACATCCTACTTGTCCCTCAATTAATATGGTCGGCAGTGTCTCAATTTTAATGGGGTCTATTTGTATCCTTGTGTGTGTGTGAATCCTGCCATATCTGCTGTTATCCCAGCCCCTCCACAACCTCCCTGACTGCACGCCCTTTGGAACGGGGACTGTTTATGATCTTGTTGGATACAGCACCTACCACAGTGGGCCCCAACCTACATGGCCTCTCGGTGCTCCCACAACATAAATGTCAATCACGAACAAATAGGATTGAAACAATGGAAAGCGAAAGCATTTGGAAGGGGATGCTTTTCTCCAGTGCTCTCCCCAGGGGCTGAGGTGCTGCTGCCCTTCGTGCTGGAACACCGGATTCCTTCCTTCCCATGCCATAGTGCTTAGAACTAAACCTCTGGTGCCAACGAATCTACCCGAATGTGTGAACTCCAGCTCCATTCTCGTGTGTATATGGCTTGGTACATTAGCCTGCACAGTCATAATGAAGAGGTCATCTAAATGGGGGTGATTTCCCACCCCTAAAAGCAGACGCCTCATGGCTGTAGTAAAGCTGAGAGATGCACCAGTGCAGTTTACAGAGCTGTGGCTGAGGGTAGTTTGATTTATTTCATGTCCTTGTGGTGGAGAAGTGCTGTACCAAGACAGCATCCCAACTCTAAAGCAAGAATTCATTCTTACAGTTATCCAGAGAAAGGGTTCAGAGCTAGGTTTAGTATGAGGTTAACCCCACCCATGGAGGATTCTACCAGACAGATAGATTCCTTGATGTAGTAAAATGCGTATTTACAGCCCAGAGCACACTGATCTCAGCAGCTCTGTTTGGGAGAGAGCTTCCAACTAGCCATTCCAGTTGCTCTGATTGGTGCAATAACGAAGTTACACAAACACTTAGCCAGGACGAGTGAGCTGGTATTCTAATATCACAATGGAGGGAGCAAAAGTCGGACACAAGTCTTTCCTCTCACCCATGCAACAATGGATCTGATTATAGATCTAGCCTAAAAGGTTAAGCCTCTTCTCAGACCCTCTAGAGGGAGGGAGACAAAATTAACCAGGCTACTGTCTCAGAGCAGTAGTTCTCACGCTCTGGATCGTGACCCGTTTTATTGAGGTCGCTAGGGCTTGCGTTAGACTCACTAGGACCCGGGGCTGAAGCCCGAGCCCCATTGCCTGGGGCGGAAACCGAAGCCCGAGGGCTTGAGGCAAGGGTACGGCTCCAGCCCTACATGGGATCGTGTCATAATTTTTGCTGTCAGAAAGGGGTTCCGGTGCAATGAAGTTTGGAACTGCTGCTCTAGAGACATGTGGTGGGACCCATCTAGAATGGATACTGACATGGTTCAGAGCTCTCTCCCATTTAGCCCTTCCTTGTTTTCTGGATTTAATGACAGAGTGGTTATGGAAGTGATGCTGGGAATGAGTAAATGGCCACAGGCTGACTGAAGGGGGCAACTGGGATGCATTAGCAACAAGACAGGGAGCTGAACTGAGCTCAAGAAAAAGAGCAGAATGACACATACCTTCATTGTGCCTCCTGCTGGCACGTGTCCCACATTGTCCAGAGAGCCCACTTTTGCCTGCGCCTTCTCCTTGAAGTTCAGCTTCTGGTTCTCGATTTTGACATCTCCTCCCCCTGGAACAAGAGAGGTGGATGGAATTCATTATTGGTTTCAGAACAGGGGAGCACTTGGAGCAGAGTCTGACCCAGGACCTCCCTCCTCCTCCTGCTCCAAACCCACCCCCAGAGTTCTGCGTTAAGCCAATTACTTTGTAGCGGGTAGGGTGGAACAGTGCATTAAGTGTCTCAGCTTTTCACCAACTGAGGCCTGGGCTCAAATCTGATCATTGTCAAGATGAAAGCTGGTGAACTCCACCTCTGCATACAAAACCACAATACAAGCAAGCATGAGTTCCAGAGTCCAACCCTGGAGATGCCCCTGTGCAGAGAATGCTGCATGTTAGGACGGGTATGTAGGAGGAACTGCACATTACCACCTTCATTATACCAGAGGTGCTTCCAACTTCTCTCCTCCAAAGGAGGACAGTCAATCCACGTTTAAAATGTCAAGGTCATTTCTGATCGCATCCTCTAATTTCCCACTCACATACATGTGCAGACACCTCTCCTTCCATGTCCTTTGACAACTTCATCTCATTATTTAAGTGGATGTTTGCAAGAGATCCACGACCCGATCTTGGTGTATGATTTTTTGACTCCCTTTCATTCGCTGCATTCCTCCACTAGTTTATCTAGTTCAAAAAAGACCTAGATAAGTTCATGGATGATAGGTCCATCAATGGCTATTAGCCAGGATGGGCAGGGATGGTCATGTCCCTAGCGTCTGTCTGCCAGAAGCTGGAAATGGGCGACAGGGAATGGATCACTTGATTACCTGTTCTGTTCATTCCCCCTGGGGTATCTGGCACTGGCCACTGTCGGAAGACAGGATACAGAGCTAGATGGACCCTTGGTCTGACCCAGTCTGGCTGTTGTTATGTTCACTTATTTTCCATTCCCTCTTCATCTCCATCAGTTGCAACTGTAAAACTGCATCCACTAATCACTGTTTTCTAGGGCAGGAAGACCTGCGGTCTAGTGGTTAGCATTTGGCACTCTCACTGCCACAGCTTGGGTTTGATTCCCAGTCAGAGAAAAGTGACTTTACATTAAAAAACCTTCAATTATTCTTCACTTGCAATTTAAACAAATCCAGACAGGCTCCCATGACGCTGCATGAACAGCTCAGGAGGCCTCCGTCTGTCAGCAGTGCAGCCAACAGCACGACCCATAGAAGAAGGAAATCCTCGCTTTACCCTCTTATGTTTGATAGTGCTGCACTCTGCTGGAGGGATGGAAAGAGGCCCAAAGACCTACTTGAGATTTGTGGCAAGTTCTCAATGAACGTGGGAGGGCTGCAACCCCCATCAAGTAACAGGGGACGTGCAGTGTATTGTTCTGCTTCCTCTAACAATTTTATTAGAAAACTGTTCATATAGTGAAACACTGGCGACAATTTCAGCCCTCCAGGGACATCATTAAATACATAAGCTCCTCAGCATTTTAAAAGAATTTCTGAGCTTTGCATGGGTGAACGGAATCCTTTCTGGCCAATGGATTTTATCCCATCATTTTGGCCACACAGAATTGCTTTAAAATGTGACATAACAGATAATTCTTGCAGGACTATTGTGTTTTAATCAGCCCTGGACAAGAGCAGTTATTGTAGTGTAGCGTACAGCTTGTTACTGCAAAGCACTGAATAGACAGAGGCCAAGTTTGTGACACTATGTTCTCCAAGTGGGAGAGAGTTTTTGATGCACTGAACCATGATGTTTTGTGCACAAGGTTGAACTGCTTTCAACCCAAGAGACTTTCAGGCTGGGTTTGGGGATGTCTTTGGAAACAAAGACTAGCTTGTAGTGTTCATTTTCAGGTTTGGTCTGTGAACTCTGTTTTCTTCACACAGGCATGTTTCATTACCAGGGGACTCTTCTGTGCGGATGATTGTCCCTTGCTACTGAAAAAACCAGCAAGACAAAGGCCTGGACCATACTCTTTGGGCTTACTCAAGGGTCGGCTTGATCTGACATGAAGCAAAGTTTAGACAACTGGCCTGCAGCCATAACACCTGAACTGTGATCCTGTCAGCATTTCAGCTAAAGAGCGGGTCTGCTCAATGAGGAGTCCAATGGAAATCTCAGACACTGGAAGAATTGGTGCCTCTGCTGTGTTGTCAGTGGGGAACAAAGGATTCTTGCACATGCATTCTGTAAAGTGATTTAGGATCATTTCAGGATAGGTGTTCTATAAAGTATGGATTGTTACTGTGCAAAACACTAAAAGGTCTCCGGCATCTGTTCCGGAGAACTGGAGAGAGACTACTTCACCCTTCTCTAATGCCCTCCCTCTGAGGATCTCATTAAGCCTCAAAACCCTTGAAAGGCAGGTATCTCACCATTTTAGAGTTGGGGAAACTGAGGCAGATGGGTTAAGTGACTTACCTTGTTCTAAGCTTGGCTGTAACAATGACTTGCTATTTGGGGCAAGTCACTGCCACAGCCAAGCTTAGAACAAGGCAAGTCATTGTCACAGCCAGGATTAGAATCAGGTCTCCTGATTCCCAGTCCCCTTCTCTAATCAGGAGATCATGCTGCATCCATAAGAAACTAGATACTTCCCTTCAGAATGCCATCCATCCACCTCACTTGCTCCAACTGGGATCACAGGTTCTGCCTGAATGACATGCAATATTCACTAACTGACAAAGTGTGAGGGTGCACACTAAGAGTTTTACCTGGCTTGTGTTTAATATTTGTTTTAGAGCCACACTTTGAGGACACTTTGGAAATGTCAACTTTCTTGCTCTGGATCTGCACCTACAGAGACAGGAAGGAACAACTCAGAACAAAGAAACATTTCTTATGAAACTGGAAACCACTGTCCCACCGCAAAGGGCAGTTTATATTTAATGAGGTCTTAATCTCCCCTTGCCACACTTTTCCCATTAATCCCCTGGCTGGTAGGTGTCAAATAGTATTGCTGATGTAGGTTTCAAGAATTCTTTAGAAAAAGGCAAACGTTCATTAGGATTATCAAAAGCCCTGTCCCAGCCAACAAAGGGTGAATATGTGCAAGTAGAAATGTGTACTGAATAAAACAAAACCAGTAGAGATGGATAGTGACCAGAAATGAGTGTCTCATATGCCATATGCATAGGAATATTAAAGTTTGACCAAAGAGGCCGATTCCACCCCCAAGTTCCCCAGACTGTTTCTACCCAACACCAGCCTTGACTTTTAAACCTGTCCCACGTTGCCTTCAGCCACGTGCCAGGAGAGAAGTTATCTGGATTGGTCTATTTGGAGCAAGGCTATCCTACTGTGGTGCCAAGCATATACTAGAGGCTTCAACTTTCTCTCTACCATCTTCAGCCAACACACCAAGATGTGGATCCACCTGATACTAAGTCTGTTTCTTTAGGGCATGTTGACAGGCATGCACTGCTACGTATGGGGATAGACTGCATCACCACACCTAGGACTGTGTCTTACTGCTAAGAAAAAAACAGGCTGGATGTGGGGGTTCTCTGAGATAAGCTATGGAAATATATATCTTTTATTTACTGGGTTTTATTTGCTGCAGCAACATCATCACAAGGTTGTTTTCTTGACAAATCTCAAACTACACACATATGGGCCTGAACAATACCTGACTGGGAAACCAGCAACAGCAGTAGTGTAAGTGATTCAATAGATAGCCCTCTTCTGGGTCAGTAATGAGTCAACGTCCCAGCATGAAGTTACCATAGGGCTGCTGGTGGAGATGCCCTCTTTTGGAATAGGTGTAAAGCCAAGGCTGTTGCTACTTTAAGTTATTAAAGATTTCACAGCCTTTTCCCCCAGAATAGGATTTTAGCCCCGATACCTGGGCTGAATTCTAGCTTCAGTAACTACACTGTGCCTCGTGGAGTTTCAATACCATGTGACTGTCTTCTCTTCCTACCCATAACCTGCTGTGTAGCATTGCTGTGTGCCACTAAACAGTTGACCTATTCCATCCCAGAGGAAGCTGCATTTCAGTGGCAAATGAAGTTATTCTTGCCTGGTTAATTTGTAAAATGCTGCACGGAAGATGTTATATCACCAAGATTTCCCCAGCAAGGAATTCATAACTTCTAGTTACTTTAATAGGACTAACTTGTGTGGGGGGGGACTTGGGGAGATCCTCTTCTCTAGTACCTCGCTGGCTTGGAATATTTATTATCAGATTATCCATATAAACAAAATAAAAGTATTTCCTTAGTAGTGAGTTCACCTCTTTATAAACTAGAGAGAGAAAGTGAATGAGGTAATATCTTCTATGGGACCAACTTCTGTTAGTAAGACAGACAAGCTTTCACAGAGCTCTTCTTCAGGGCTGGGAGTTTATAAACCATTGCAATTGCCATGCTGAAGCCCATTAAGAGCCTACTGAGAAGCTTCATTGTGTGCACATGTATTTGTAACTTGGCGTGTGTGTGTGTGTGTGTGTAATTGTGCGGATTCGTTTAGTGCTTGCATAAGGTGCTGGATTCGATGCTCTTTTTGTTCACAGAATAGGTACAGTCCACACAGAAGTAATATAAGCTCCCTTTATATTGTCCCATGCCAATGTCTCTCAAACCTGACCTGGAGGAGCCAGTTAGCCCTCTAGGGGTTAGAAGAGAGTTCAGTGGCCATGGTCCATTCAGTCTTTGGTCTTCACAGAGTCTGCCAATAAAGTTGCCGATTAGTGATGATGGCTTTTATGATATGATGTTTGGTGAGAACTGGACTAAGATTCTGTCACTTGGCTATTTGAATGGTAACATCTGGACACATGAACGAGGACCTTGAAGAAGTCATTGTGATTTCTCACAATCTTTAGGGTTGTGGACAGCTGTTTCTTTTAAGAGTCTCAATTTCCCACTTCCTACTAAGGCTATGTCTACACTACGCAGCTTTTAGCCACTACAGCCGTGTTGCTAGAAGGCGCGCAGTGTAGCTGCACCATCGGGAGAGAGCTCTCCTGCCAACAAAAAACTTCCATCCCCAACAAGCGGCGGTAGCATTGTTGGCAGGAGAGTGCTCCTGCCAACAACATGCTGTTCACACTGGCACTTTTCCTCTACAAAACTTGTGTCTTTCGAGGGCAGGGATGTGCGTTATTTTTAACACCTCTGAACGACAAAAATTTTGTCATTCAGTTGTCAGTGTAGACAAAGCCTAACTTGAATTATTGAACCTGTCCCTCTAAAGGCCATGTTCTCAGACTCAGGGGCCAAAGTTAAGTGCTGATTTAGTTGCCTGACTTTAGGCACTCTGGGTAGGAAGTATGACTAATACTTTCCTTTAGTTTTTCACCTCTCTAACCCTCTCTCCTTCCACTCTCCATTAGCTTTCAAACAGGGTGGTAGCCTCGAGACACCAAAGAACCCACATGCTCTTAGAAGAATTCCGAATGATCGCACCCAGACCCTTTGACAACAGGGATAAAATGAATATACAGGTAGTCCTCGGACTTATGACACAATTGGTTCCTGAAAATCGTGTCTTAAGTTGAAAACATCGAATTTCCCATAGGAACACTGTTGGACCAAGCGTCAAAGTCTAAACCAATGTCATTAAGCCAAAACAGGATGTCAATTTATAAACGGCGTACGTGCCATTCGTTGCAACTATAACGCTGTAAAGTCGAGGACTGCCTGTACGATGGATTATCCAAATGTCTTACTCCTCGCTAGATTTAAACTTACTGTAGACATTTCATTTCTATTGCTTTGCTTTTGTATTTTTCTCCTTATTTATAAAAGTATAACAAACACTATTTCCAGGTAAAATCTAATGCTGCGAGCTTTGGGGTCTTTCTGCTAGACCTAATGAAAGCAGTAAAATAGTCTACAGCCTTCAACCTCAACTTCTCAGTATCCTGACAGTCAGTCACCACCCTTGCACATAGGAGGCAGGGCAAGCAGGTTCCCCCTACCCACCCCCAATTTTTTCCCCAGAAGGTAATTGAATGAATTGGCTAGCAAGTTCCAGTCACTTCTACCACAGCAGACCTTTTTGTAAAATGACAACACTAACCCTGAATCGCTAGCTTTTGCTAACCACTCTGCTTGCCCCAAGAATGCCCAACAGCCATTACTGAGGAAAGAGTAGCACTGGAACCATGGACTTTTCAATCATTCCCATCAGCGGCATGGTTAAAAACTTTAGAAACAGGGAGCTTCTATGAGCAGATGCAATGAGAGGACTATCTCATGCTGTCTGACTGGACAGAAAATGCCTTAGAAGCGGACACCTGGTACAGTGCCCAGGAATAGCGGAGGGAATGCAAAACGGACAAAAGGAAATCCAATCATAAGAAGCCAGGTGTGCCAGTCTGGCTCTTCTACTCACATTGGTACTGCCTGGGCTGGGTTTGGGGGCGATGGACGGCTGGGAGCGGCTGCCTGAAGCTGGCTTTTGGGCATTTGGAACCTGAAAATGATAAGCACTTTATTCTCTGTTCTTAAAGTGAACAGCTTAACTAGTGGACTGAGGAGAAGAGATGTAGTGGTGACAGGAAGAGAGACACTGGGAGAACAAAGAGCTGAAAGAGGATACCTCTTTTCCCTAGAGCCGGAAACATCCCCTAGAGGGGATAGAAGAATAGTAAAATGGAGAGAAGAGGACAGTTTTGGTGGTTTATTACATGGGATTTTTAATATAAAGTGAAAAACATTCCCCGCAACCCAAGGTTTTATTCTGTAACATGTCTGTTGATAAGAGGAGGAAAAAGTACATGAGGCCCAGCCAGAAATATACTATACAAAACACCACTCAACAGAAAAGGAGTGGTTTATAAAATAAAGCCCCTTTGGGTGCATAACAGCTGCTCTTTAGCAGTACAGCTGAAAGAACCCTATGGATGCCAAGCACTGGCAAAGTGAAATGTGAGACAACCCCAGCACAAATATAAAATGTCTCGGCAGTTATAAATCTTGAAGAGAACAAAAGCCCGATTAAATGAAAATTACACCTGTAGCTGTGCTCTTCCTACACCCGGAGAAAAGGTTGTTCTCCACCTGTGAAAAGGATGACTAGCCCTTGATTTAACAAGCTTTTTTTAATAAAACCCACAATGAAGGTCTTCAGGATCCTCTTGCAGTAACTTATGAAAGAATTTGAATGCAAGAGTTGATGCATAACCATGCACAGGCATATTTCTCAAGAAGGTGCTAACAGAGCATGACCTGCCCCACAAGCAATATTCGAGGCAGCATTTCCAGCCTCCAAGTCCAGCGAGTGGCAAGTCTCAAACAGGTGACAATGCACTGAGTCCATGGCCAAGCACTACGTTTGCCTCTAACGGTTGACTATTTGCAGGCCAAGAATGCAGGTTTCCTCCCCACTCCATCCTGGAAGAGAAGCTGAAGGGATTTAACTTTAGCTTTTTTAATCAGCATTGCATTAATAAGTTTTTAATCCCACAACTGCATAGAGCAGGGGTGGCCAACCTGGGGCTCCGGAGCCACATGCAGCTCTTCAGAAGTTAATATGTGGCTCCTTGTATAGGCACCGACTCCGGGGCTGGAGCTACAAGTGCCAACTTTCCAGTGTGCCGCGGGGTGCTCACTGCTCAACTCCTGGCTCTGCCACGGGCCCTGCACCCACTCCACCCTTTCCTGCCCCCTCCCCTGAGCCTGCTGTGCCCTCGCTCCTCCCCCCCTTCCCCTCAGAGCTTCCTGCAAGCCACAAAACAGCTGATCGGGAAGGAGGGGGATGCGCTGATCGGCGGGGCTGCCCGTGGGTGGGAGGCACTGCTAGTGGGGTGGGGAGATGATGGGGGGCTGCTGACGTATTACTGTGGCTCTTTGGCAATGTACATTGGTAAAGTCTGGCTCCTTCTCAGACTCAGGTTGGCCACCCCTGGCATAGAGTCAGTGGAATGGAGAAGGGAAAGCCAGGACATCACTATAGGTGACACCCCACTCAGTACAGGGATTCTGAACTTCAACAGCGATAGCTGTCAGTGTGTTGGGCACAGGGACAATGGAAAATTAGCAGCAGCAAGAAACAGACTCTTCCACCTAGTCACCCTCCTTATTTAAAACAGTGGCAAAGTTGCTATTGCTACGAGCATCCACACTCTGCATTCCCAGAAACTATCACTACTTAGAAAGTAAACAAACTCTGGCACAGATAGATAGATATTTTTAAAGGTAATGCAGGCTGTGTCCACTGGGAAACAGGTGACCTGTCAGGTCAACACAGGACGTCTTTAAAGCGCATGTTTTTTTCAGCATCCAGATGGGTATTTGGCATTGCTCCGATCACTCGGCTCTAGGTACCTAGCAATACTATCTCCATCTGAAATCCACAGTGTGTACTCAAAGTGCATATACAATCATCACAGTATTAGCTCGCAACACCTCAGCAAGCTCACCTCCCTATTTCCAGTGAAACCAGTAGCCTTGAATGTTAGAAGTCGCTCTTAAGTTAGTAACTAAACAAAGATTGGAATCTTACATCCCCAGAAGTGTTTCAAAGTCCTTCTCCTGATACAAAATCCTCCTTGCTTTAGGTCACTGGGAAATGGATTGAATGCACGGCTGTGAAATGTAACATACGCTCACACATTTAACCTACTACAGCTCAGGAAAAAGTCTACCTACACATCTCCCAGAAATCTTAATTCTGCCGTGCTCATCCGCCTGAAACAGAATATTCTCAAAAGACTACATAAAAAAGCAGAACAAGAAGTTAGTAGAAAGACAGCTTGTCCAGAGTCCATACTTACATTCCCACCTCCAGGGACATGCTTAATATTGTCCTTGGAACCACACTTGGACTGAACATGGCTGTAGTTCGCTTTTTTGGAGACTATCTGGACCTAGAGTGTTACAGAATGGAAAAACAACACAAGGGAAGAGGACTGGTTAGAACGGTCATACGGCAGGCTGGAGTGATGCTGTAACATGGTGGATAAACAAAGAGCTGTGTTAAACTTCAACCCAACTTCAGCATTACATGTGAAAGAACTTGAAAGACAGAGAGAAAAAGAGTGAACAAACAAGGAGAGGCAGAGTACAGCTAAGCAGACAGTGGCAGTGGTGACAGCTTAAGTGCTATTGTGGAGGACAACACTTTCTTAGCATATTGTAGACAAGCAGTACAAGAGCGCCTGGCTGCCAAGAAGACTCTGTATGCTAGCTTCCTTAGCGCATGTTCAGCCATGCATTCCAGCAGTGAGAACAAACATGGCTATCTCCATCCCTTCATTCTCACACTTTCACCTCGTTGATCCAAGTCACTGCCTCCGACGACCCACTCACTGGTTAGTCTCTGCAGTTTTAAACTGTTCCAGTTTGCCTGGGAACGACTCAAATCCTAGGCAATGCATCTGAAAACCTCTCAGCAGTATAGCCTAATCCTGAAAGCAGTAACTACATGGAAGTTCGTCAAACCACCAATTTAACTTAATTGGCAGCAGGTCTGATGCCAGCCAGATACAGGAGAAACAATGTAGCTAACAAACAGTTCCAGACCCATTAAACACACAAAAAAGCCTAAGGCTATGAACCCTCAAAAGTTAAGTGAAAGCTACAACTCTACTCTTTAAAAAATAAATAAATAAATAAAATCAGTTATGACAAGCCCCTGAGTTCAGTCCTAGAGGTTACTTACGGTATAGCATGTTCAGAAACACGCATGGTACAAGAAGATAAATTAAATACGGGGTGGAAGTTTTACCTCTTACAGTAGTTTGGTTTTGTACATTGAAGTTATCACCTGTAGCTAGAACCACCAACATGGATTTTTCAAAGGATACTTGCCAATTTAGGTAGATTGGATTAAGTGCAACAAGGACCCTCACATTTACCCTGCCATGGAAATTTACCAGCTTGCTGGCTCTAATTCAGAGGAGCAAAACATTTAAGAGCAAGACCAATGCCATCCTATACATATATAAGGTCTACCTGATGGTATCTCAGGAGATAGCACCAGCTCACAAGTTAAACTTTCACTGCCAGCCCTCCTCTTCTCTACTCCTTTCCCCCACATAGCTCAGATCTGGGATAAGACTTCATGACAGAACTTCAGGGTAGGAAGCCAACAACTGGTAACCACCAGCTGTGAGGGGTTAGAGAACAGTATTCTTGAAACTAGGTCCAGAAAGTTACAGGGAGAGCATTAAGACACCAGTTCTCCATACTTTTTTGTTTGAAAGTGCCAGGACCATTGATCCCGCTTCCTAATTCCAGCATCCATAGATGCATCCATAGAGAAGGGAGGTTTTCCTCACAGAAGAGCAGCCCATCTTAGAGTTACAGCCCACCTAAAAGTGAAGGCAGAGCACACCACTGAAGCAATGTGTAAGTCAGGCCTTGAAAAAAACTATATGTGAAGTCAGCAGGAATACTTCTGACTGTATTTTACTGGCAGTGTCACAGGACATACAGGAAAGATGTGGAAAAGGTGCACGTGGGGAAGGGAGGGGAACAGTGACACTGACAAGAGAAAGCATAAAAGCTAAATAGAAGGGAAAGTGACTCAAATGGAAAAAAGTTTCCCTTTCATCTTTCAGGAATAAAAGACTGAAACAAAACTCACTTTCCCATTGGGCTGCTTTTGTGCACCCTCTTTTGTTACAGTTGTTTTAGTAGTAGCCATTTTAGAGACTGCATTGGGTTCAGACTTTCGCGCAGCACCGGCTGATTCTGGTTTTTTCTCTACTTTAGCCTAGATGGAGACAAATGGAGGATGATTTTAACCATGAGAATCAAAGTAAATGATGGGAGGAAATGATGGAATTCAAATCAACAACCAAGATAGATTCAGTGGACTGGACAAGCCAGGGAGAACTTTTTATAAATCAACATGTTAAAATGGTGAGACAAGGTGGAATCTCAAATCTAGAACTGGTAAAGCAGAAGGCACGGTCTCACTCAGACAAGCAAATCTCTTGAAAGATCCCTTCATGCATCAGAATTTTAGCGCTTCCTAGTGGGGTAGGTGGCCAAGGCTCTGTGGAAGAATTATGCCCGGCTTCATAATAACTGAACAGTTGTGCCAGGTTCTGTCCTACAGTTTTTTTGCTCCACAGGTCTACCTGGAGACTTCCTCCCACCTCTGAAACCCTACTAAGCGTTCCGCTGGATGGGTCTGCACTGTATTCCCATTACTCATCTCCCTCACCACCCTACCGTGGCTCATGCTATACATTATGCTGCGTACAGCGATGAAGAAACGTTACCTGATCCTGTGTATTAAGATTTAATCAATCAAGATTGGTGCAAAGGCAAAAAGTTGCAGTTAGTTCAACATGAGAATGTGCAGGTTTGGAAAAATTCAGTGTCAGCCTGAGAGAGCCCATTTTCCTGCTGATTTCTTACTTGTTAACCAATGCTCACCGCAACAGGCAAGTGCACTCAAAGCTGAATTTTTTAAGACCAGGGCTTCTGCAGCAGCTCTGTACCCTGCTGAACCAATTAATAATACAGCAGTAAAACAGGCAACACTTCTCTGTTTATTAGGACACTCCCAAAAGAAGAATAACTTTGAAGACTTTAAAAGCCCTGCAAGAAATACAATGATTCTCTTTGACAGACAGTCTATGTTAACATACACTCTAACCTACTGCTATTATGAAATGGAAATGATCCAACAAAATAAGGGAGTACAAACAAGGGAATACATTGTACAAACAATGTCCCTTTAACAGACAGCCCTGAAGTCTAGCCAGAAAGCTTTCCACGCTTCTGGAATTCTTTTGACCAGATTTCTGAAGGACCTTAATGGTGTTAGTGAACCTCCAATCTAGTCTCAACTTGCATTCAATTTGTGAGCACTCCTCCCTTGGTTCTCACTTCCAGGTCCTCCAGCCAGGTTTGGTTTACCCTGTTTGGAAGCTTCTCCCTTTGTGAACGCTGGCACAGCTTTCCCTAAATGGGCAGACATTCTCGGTCATTACTTAGATATCTGCTTTTTGTGCACCCCAACACATACTCACGGAAGCACTCTTTGGGCTTCTTGGCCCTGAGGGGTCATGACCATCTACAGTTATAACATGCCGGACTTTTAACAGTTCGGTGGTACCTTCGGTGATGTGGTTTATGGTATACTACAATGCAGCTCATGACTGCCCTTATGATTAGTGTGCCTTTCAGAGACTAGGGTTCCCATCAAAAAGTGCTTCACCTTGGTTACAGAGATCAGAATGGAAAATCAGTTTCAGGAGACCACTCCTCTGTATTAAAAGCAAGGGTGCTGCAATTTGCTCCATTTTACACAAAGTAAAGCCCTCGGACTAAAGGCAAGTTGCTAATTCAATACTTGGTCACACAAAGTTTGGGAGTATCTGTTATATGATGTCTGATAATAGTTTCATGTTTCTGCATTTACAAGATGTATAGGATGGAAATGTTAATGATTGCCCTCTGATTAAAAATCAATACACATTAATCAGTCTAATGTCTGACCCTTATAAGGAACTCCATAGAAATATTCCAAGGCTTTTCTCATTCAGAGAATCACAGGGAGAAAATTAATTAGCACCTCTGTATTAAATGAGGGCCTCAAGGTATGCCCTACCCCCTCCTTCAACCTCGGCATCTACTTTTTCCCATAGCAGTTCTCTCAATCCATCTCCCTCTTCCTTAGTTATCTGTCTGTGGCCACCAGTGGGTGTCCTGAGAACAGCACATGCTGCCCTATCCACCTCTGCTTCAAGCCTAACCCGTATAGCACATTGCTCATGTCAACAGAGACAGTGTGTCCTAAGACTTGCTCCTGAATCCAGATCTCCCACGTAGTGGCACATTACTCTACCTGGTGTACAATTTTAGCAGTCCCAAATCCTCTTCTCAAACAGATACTCTGAAAATAAATGAGTTCTGAGCTTTCACACAAGCTAGTCTTCAGATCAGGAGTGTGGCTCTGTTTCTCCGTATCAAAGAGTTGTGAAATTTCGTTCATATTCCAAATACTTCCATGAAACCTTTCAAAGTGTATTTCCTCTATATGCTAATGGTGCTGCCTTGTGCACATGGGGAACCTAAAAGGAGTTCTGCAGAGTCTGAATATAGGAAAGCCAGTGAGCATAGAGTGACTGAAAGCAGTGAGAACTACCAATAGCTCTTAAATGCATGTGAGTAGTCCTAAAAGCTGACTGAGGAGACTTACCCTTCCTCCACCAGGTTGGTGTTTAATGTTATCTGTTGATCCGATTTTGGATCGTATGTTCTTCAGGTCAGAGGCAGAAACACTGCTGGTTGGGCGAGGTGGCTTGGGAACAGTGCTGGTTTTAAGTGGAGCTTTAACTGTTGATGGTTTTTTAGCTTCTGGAGTTGTACTCGATGCTGTGGTGGGTCTGGCTGCAGCTGGCTTGGGTTTGGGGCGGCTGGTGGCAACTCCAGGTGAGACAGGAGTACCTGGGGTTGTTGCAGTGGGGGTAGTGGCGCTGTTCTTCGCAGAGTTTGCAGGAGCACTCTTTGGGCGGCTCAGGTCTGCTGCAATAATCATAACAGAAAGGGAAGTTTGAGTAAATATCAATAAAATCAAGCAGACAAATACCCAACTGTAAAGATACACAGTAACATGTTGATTGAACACATTTCTGTAGTGAAGTAGAGAAGGATTTAGATGCAGGAACTGAGGGAGATTACCTGATGGTGACTTCACAGTGGTCTTCCTCGCATCTGCAAGCTTTGTTTCAGTCTTGATAGCTAAAGAGTACAAAAACAGTCAACCTTTTCTTCATGCTTTCATTGTGAACAGATTCATTGGTGTTACTGGGAGTGAAAGCCAACACACAGACTGACCCTTTGTGGATGCTGGCATAGCTTCCATGAGTGGCCAGACATTCTCCGTTGCTTCTTAGAAATCAGCTTCTTCTGCATCCCCAATGCATACTTGTGAGATGCAAAAAAGGATGACTGCCACTCATTTTAGGGCTAGCCTCTTTCCTGCTATTTAGAGGGAAACATCAAAGTTTCTCATAAAATCAGCTGCTCCCCATGCCTGGGTGAACTCCCTCTCATTACAAAAGCAGCATCTTATTTCACAAGATATGGTACAACTCATGTCCTTCAGAGAGAGACTCAAGCTCATAGAGTAAAGTCTCAGGGAGGCTAGAGAATGTCATAACATGGTTAGGCCTCAGGATGGTGGGTAAGGGTCGCTTTGTTTTTACTTTTATTCATTTTTATATAATGGTTTTCCCACATCTCTCACCAATTGCTTGCTAGTGACATTCAATTGACACCTTTAATGACTCCCCCTCTCTGCTTCTCTTAAATCAATTTGGGGCCTTCTCTCAACTGTCTTCATTTAATATCAAAAGCAAAAATGCATCCCTTGGCAAACCTGTTTATCTCTAAACTTTGCCATCATCTCTAACCTGACGATAGTTTTGCTAGATTATTTTCTGACATGTGAAGGTACTGTACCCAATACAAGGTACTATTTTGAACCTTACTATGATGGACAAAAATTAATTATTCAAGAGATTGGAAGTTGGTGGTCACCAAGGGACCAGTGATCATGACCCGATTACATTCAATGTAGGCAAACAAAAGACAGTCCCAAGCAGTAATATATACACTTGGTGCTTCAAAAAGGCTAATTTCCAAAAGCTGAGGAAATTTATGAGCCAAACTGATTAGGAAGAAAAATTTAGACAGAAAAAAGGTAAATGAAAATTGGGAGTTCTTTAAGAAAAGGTAATTAGATGGCCAAAAAGCCACAATTCCCCAACCAAGATAGAGGACAACTTTGGCTGACAGCCCATCCTGATTGTGGCAAATTGAAGTGAGCAATTAGAAGCCCAAAAAAACAAAAGAAATATATATCAATCAATATAAATTAGAAGTTATGAAGTGCAAAAAATTGATAAGGGACACTAAAGACATCAGGAAAATTCCATGACTGGCAGGACTAAGCACAATAAGAAGGAAGTGGGTTGGTTTGTTTGTTTTTGTTAATAGATCAGCAACAAAATAAATACTAGCAATGGTGTAGGCCCATTACTAGATGTAGATGGTAACATTGTTAATAACGATGCAGAACAGGCAGAAGTGTTCAATAAATATTTCTGTTCTATATTTGGAAAGAAGCAAGATAATGTACTCACATCACAGAAAAATGAAGTACTTTCCAGCCTATTAGTAACTAAGGAGGATGTTAAATAACATCTCCTAAGGATAAATATTTTTAAATCAACTGGCCTGGATAACTTAAACCAAGAGTCCCAAAGAGTTGCCTAAGAAGATCACTGGCCATTTTTAAATAATCTTGGAGTACCATGGAAACTTTTGAAGAGGGCCAGCAGGATGGCAGGGTAACTGTAGGGTGGGTTAGTCCTGTCATCAATCCCAAGCAAAATAGTGGAAAAGGTCATACAGGACTCCATAGGTAAAGAATTAAAAAACTGGAATATGATTAAATTCCAGTCAATATGTTTTAATGGAAAATGGATCTTGTCAAACAAACCTGATTTCATTCTTTGATGAGATTACAAATTTGGTTGATAAAAGTAACTGCATCGATGCAACAGACTTAGACCCTCATAAGGCTTTTGACTTAGTATCCCATGATATTCTGATCAAAAATGAGCACAATACAAAATCAATAAAACACAAATTCAATGAATTAAGAAGTGGCTAACTGAGGTCTCAGAAATTAGCTGTCAATGAGGAATCATCATCACTGAATGGGAGAGTTTCTGTTAGGGTTCCATGGAGGTCTGGCACAAGGCCTAGTGCTATTCCTACAAGACCACACCTACAGACTGATGGACTGTGGGTTCTGAGAAGGATTTAGAGGTCACAGTGGACAAGTAACCCAATATATTCCCAGTGTGATGCTATGGCAAAAAAGGCCAATGTGATCCTTGGATGTATAAGCAGGGGAGTGGTGAGTAGGGGTAGGAAGGTGATTTTACCACTCTATATGGCACTGGTGAGACTGACGCTGGAATGCTGCATTCAGTTCTGAATGGTAAAAAGTTGGAGGAGTGGGTGCAGAAAACAGCCACAAAAATCATTTGAGGGCTGGAGAAAATGCCTTATAGTGAGAGACTTAAAGAGCTCAACCTGTTTAACGTATTAAGAAGACTGAGATTTGACTTGATTACAGTCCCTTCTCAGGGAGAAAATACCAGATACTAAACGGCTCTTTAATCTAGCAAAGAAAGGCAGAAGAAGCAGCAATGGCTGGAAGCTGAAGCCAGACAAATTCAATTAGAAATAAAGCACAATTTTTTAACAGTGAGGGTGATTAACCATTGGAACAAATTACAAAGAGGAGTGAGGGGTTTCCCATTCTTTGATGTCTTCAGATCAACACTGGGTGGGTGTCCTTCTGGAAGATATGGTTTTAGCCAAGTACAAGTTACCCCTTCATTGAGCAAAGTGTAAACAGGGTGAAATTTAGATGGCCTGTGATATACACAGGCTTGGAAGTATTAGATTCTTATCAGTAAATATTGATACATGTCAATTTCATCATACACATACAAACCAACAAAAAAAATATTTCCATTGATAACAGAAATTTACAGATAGGCAAAATAAAAGAAATGCTGCTGGCGAACTTAGAGTTTGATTTAAGGGTATTTACTTGATCATTTTGACATGTGATGTTGACAAAAGCTTTAACTTTTTGAACTTCAACATCTAGACAAAGCCCTGGCTGGGATGATTTAGTTGGGGATTGGTCCTGCTTTGAGCAGGGGGTTGGACTAGATGACCTCCTGAGGTCCCTTCCAACCCTGATATTCTATGATCTACTGTCATTAAATAATTTCATGACTCCTCTTATTGTCTGACCACCCCATAATTTCCTGCAACTGTGAAAATTTTAACTAGACAAAAATAAAAAATGCTTTAAAAGAAAAAGTTAATATCTGTTGAAGTTACAAAAAAATAAAAATCTAATTCTGCCAAGCCTACATATACAGGAGGTCAGAATGGATCATCTAATGGTCTCTTCCGGTCTCAGACTCTGAATTTATAAAACTTAAATTTTCTGTCCCCTATGTCTCTACATCTGCCTATCACCATCTCTACACACCTATCACACTTCAAGTTCACACTTATCACAGCTCAAGCAGTCCTCACCATTTGTGGCCAAAAATGTGATAGTTTTATTTGCAACTGAAGAACTAGCCATTTTATTTAATGGAAACCTAAATGTGACAAACTGATGGGGCCAGAGAAGTGCAAGCATGGAATGTGCTGATTATTGCCTCAGTTCAAACTGTCAGGGGCACTATGAGCTGCAAGAGAGGGCTAAATTTCTGTCAGTTAATCCAAATACTAACATTTTTCAACAGAAGCTAGCAACAGTTTAGAAAGCAAGGGTGCTCGTCCTGAGCTCAAAAGGGCAATGCTTACATGTTGGCCTTTTGGGTGGGGAAGTAGCAGTGTTTCTCAGACCGGAGGCTGTTGTAACTGGAGATGCTGCAGTTGTCCTGGGCGTGGCAGGGCTGCCCTTTACAGCAGCTCGAGGTGTCGTAGCAGACAGTGGCTTTGAAAGTGAGGTCCGTTTGTCTGGGCTCTTTGCATCTGTTACCTGGTAACAAAAGGCTACACTGAAACCAATGGCCCAATTACAAACAGTACTCTCAAGATGTAGCTGCAAGAGAACTTGGAATGCACTGAAATTCCTTTTAAAAATGGCTGAAGCACAACTGTTTGGATTCTTAAATACATAAGCTAGACACTGCTAAGAAAAGTTCTGTAACAGAAAATTCTAAAACAAATGTCCTATAGTACATGAAAACCTGTGGCTGGCTATACTTAGTGAAGGACACATGAGACAGGGAGGTTGGTGCACCCTAAAATTCATTATTCACTATCTGGGAAGCTCCATTAGATTCCTCAGCTGACAGGAGTAGTCCATTTGTAGACTTACACAAAGTATTTATTTTGAGCTCCACTGTTCTTTTTTAAGTCATTAGTTCCCTAGCATCATGGCACTCACTAACCTCTGGAATAGGAAGCTATTTAATTACAGGCCAAAATGCTTTCCAGGCTAAAAAGGCATTTGGCAGATCATCTGGAACACAATAGAAGGATCAATTTATGAACAATTGACCCATCAGGAAAATGGAGAGTGGTTCATTCCTTCCTGGAAAACTAAGCAGATGGGACGATTTGACTGCAACATCAACAGAAATTGGAAATAATTTATAAGTGGTTATTTGGGGGGGAGAGGGGGAAGCAGGGGAGTTATACAATATTTGGTCACAACTCAGAATTTCTGCGATATTATGGTTTACCTAAAATCAATTTTAAAAAGCGTTAAACATTTGTGATTAGTGATAAATTTAGAAAAGTAACGATGGAAGGAGGAAGTGAAAGTGGGATTACCTACCCAAAAAAATCAGTATTTCCATCAAAATATACATTGGCTTTGTTCAGACAGAGACACAGACACATATATTTGCCCTTTTGTAACCACCTGTATAGGGGACACTAAACACAATCCTTTAGATCTGCATTTGACAGTTAAGCCCTTAACAAACACACTGATGAATGTGAAGATTTACAGCTGAAGTTTATTTCAACATTCCTCTGCAGTTTCTGTACTACTGCATGAGAATATACACATGAAGTTGTTATACACAAAAATGCCTTGCTTCAAACTGGATGTAAATGTAAGCACCTAGATGTAATAGGTGAGTAAATTTAAACATCTAGAGATGATGCAGTGAGAGGTAAAGTAAACGGTTTTATTTTCCAAGCTGAGTGAGGAGCAGAAAGTCCATTAGATTTTCAAATTGCTCCAGTTTAATAATCTCTGATGCAATTACAAACAAGAACTTTAAAAAAAATATTTGTATTTTGTCAGTGTCCCCTTAAAAGTCTGGTGTTCTACAAATACCAAATACACATGCACAACCTACTTACAGGTCACAATCAGCATGGGGCACATTGAAGACAGGCTTTCAGTTCTCTAAATTGAGTGCTTATATCCTTCTTTTGCTCTAGGATATGATGCTTTAGAGTTTACAGGCGCTTGAACGACCATTTACTGTGAGCATTTACTGAGCAGATCAATGAATAAGTCATATCTAATGGCATCCATCACCACGGTATCTGGGCACTATTGAAGTTACATAAAGTGACACTGAATTGGAAGGATTGCACTCAATCTGCAAACACCATTAGCGTATGTATGTGTGGGGTGGGGAGGTTATTCCTGCTGCTTATCTCAAGGGGAGTGTTGGTAGGCCATTCTTCAGGGTGTTTATTTGGGAAGACATTGGAGAAGATTTCACAGAGCTATTTAGGAGTAGAAGCATCTCTATTCGGTCACCTAGTCTATACCCCTGCTTTGTGTCACAATTACCTAAAATGGGTGATTAATCTGTATCTTGAAGACATCCAGCGATGGTAGATTTCTACAACCTGTTTCGGCAGCTTCTTCCAGTCCCTTATTCATATTTAAGATGACTTTTCCCGACCATAGCTTAACCACAGTTGTTATTGTAATAGTCTCTGCTTTGCCTTGTTAGACTGTAGCTATCCAGTACTCTTAACCTTTCCCCCTCCCACATCCCAGTGGTCTTATTTACCTACTGGTTTCCCAGTTTTCTTGTTGACTTATTTGGTCTAGCTCTTTTTATAGAATGTGGAGTTGAACATTAAGTTCCCAATTCAATCACATTAATTCAGCAGTTCTCTGAAGTGTATAATGCAGACCAAAGAAGGTTACAGGCTTTTGTTTTAAATGTAAAAAAGTAAAGAATTTTCTTGAGCACCTTTTAGTAGTTCATAAAAATTTCAACGCTCTCCTGCTCTTCCTACCCCTCAGTGCCAAAATACATATCCTCCTCAGATCCATGGAGGCAGAATCTTGTAACCATGCAGATCTGATAGCAAGCTCAGGCTTTAATCTTATTATTCCATTGTTGTCTCTAGAACTATACTACCATTGATTTCTATCGACTGTTGCTAGTTAGATAAAACAGTTACCTGGATTTTGGTCTACAAGCCTTGGAGCTTCAATGTGCAAGTGAAATATTCTCTCTTACCTTTGGTTTAGTGTCTTTAGGAGTTAAAGTGGAGGGACGTGTAGTGCTGGTGGCTGGGCGTTTGGGAGTAGTGGCCGAAGTAGGACCTGCAGTAGGGCTGGTGGGTTTTTTGTTTTGGCCAGGTGTGGCAGAAGCTGGCCGCCTGGGGCTTGTAGTGGACAGTGGCTTGGTTTTCGTTGCTGCAGGTTTTGCTGATGGTGTGGATGCTGAAGGCTTTACATTTTTCAAAAAGCAACATCCAATGTAAACACAAACAGACAAAAAGAAAAAAACAGCGCATTGTAAACAAAAATGTTAAGCAGCAAGGAACATAAAATGCTATTTAGAGGAAACAAAAACATTAAACATCCTGTCTTCTGAGCGTAACAAAAGAAAGGCTGAGAGCTGGCATATAACATTGACCGGAAGTAATGTATTACCGGTTTTACAGATGGGGAACAGCAACACTGGGACCAGGATTTTGCCCTCTGAAGTCAATAAGAGTTTTGCTATTAAATTTGATGGGACCAGAATTTGGCCCAGAGACAATCAAGGCCCCAAAGGGAGTCAGTGGTGGAGCTACAATTAATGTTTGGAGTTCCTGACATTTAGTCCTATGCTCAATGAACGGGACATTTCTGTCTAATTATACATATATAATGCAGTGCAAGATCTAAATCCTAATCTAATCTAAACCAATGACCAAATTCCCAGTCCCTTCAATGTGACCTGGATTCAGCCTTAGGTATCAACTCTTAATAAAAACTGGAGCTTAGTTGTTTGAAGCCTATTCCTTTGGATTTGTCAGGTGACAATGTGAATGAGAGTAAAACCATGGCAGTCATGGATATAGAGATTACTGTTTGGGTTCAAAACTTCAGTAAGAGTTCTGGTTCAGACTCTGCTGAGTGCTACCATCTCTTTGAGGTAGAGACCAACTGTCTGTACAATGCCAAGCAGACTAGGGCCCCAGGTCCTGATGGGGACCCCTGTAGCTACTGAAATACAAATACATTAATAATAATGAAACTATCAAGTGGATCAAAATATTAATATTCTTGAAATGTCATTATGAAAATTTATTGTTCTCCCCACCATGGACATTGCCCAATGAATTATTTTACATTTAAGTTGAGCATAAATTTGTTGGGTTAAATCCAGTTTCAATTAGATTTACTGAAAGCCAATTTGTTTGTAACTTTACAATTGAATTACATTGTTTGGTGTTCAAATGAAATACTTCCCAGAAGCCACTAGCTCAGAAAACAGAAGTGTATCATCACAGCTTAAGAAGCAGGGAGTAAAGCAGGCAGGGGAAACCAAACCCACAGAGCTGGGTATAAAGAAGCCATGACATAACGGCACACCTACCTTGGTCTTCTTCTCAGGGCTTGGAGGAAGCTCTTTGTTTGGAGGTGCCGTGATGTCATTTCCCGTCACAAGCTCCACCGGTTTTATCTCTTCTGGTTTTGCTGACCAAAAAAAGAAGACACCTATATATATATTTAAACTTCCTATAAATTCATTTATTTTAAAAATGGCACTATAACTGCATTGAAAGACAAATACTGCACAAAGAGCAGCTAAGGTTATATGACGGCTGCTTCTAGAAAGGCTCTTGGGAGATGGAATGCCTTTCATGAGCCTTTCCAGAGATCATGAACTTCCCAAATGGTTTAACTAGAGAAACTAACAGCTGACCCAATGAGCCATTATTAACACCTGTAGAAAAACTCTTTAAGGTCTATAGGAAAACTCATTGTTTAATAAGTTGTACCTAAAAATTGTTAGGTATATAGGTTGCTTATTTACTTGGACCAATTTCAGCCCAGAGTATAAAGCCCCAAAATATAAAACTCCTTTTATGCTGTCCCTGTTTTATATCCACACTGGTGATACTTTTCTCTGACTTTAGTTCCTCTTATGTCACACTATATGGCAGTTCCTCACATCCAAATTTTACACTCTGAATCAGGGAGATTCCCAGCAGCCAAAGTTATTTGACTGTTATAGCAGTAGAAGTTAAAAAGGTAGAGATGTGGCAATTATGTTTAGACATAAAATAAATAGTACAGAAATGTATTAGTACAGAAGTTGTTAGATGTATCATGCTTCGGCATTGAATGTTTCAAAGCACAAAAAGCTTTAATTTATGGGTTACATAGTCACGGGATGCCAGGATTTTGACCACAATTTCTAATTTTCTTCACGGTTCTTCTTCCAAGAAAAGATGTCATTAAATTCCCAGGCATCAAAATTATATTTACTGACTCTCACAAAGAAGTAGGGCTATAGCTATATTAAATGTGTCCCTGTCCACTTCCAAAAAATGTATCTGAAAACACTGTCCAAACACCAGTGAAAGACAAATCCCCTCCCGCCCCCCCCAGCAAAACCCTTTAAATAGCAACCTAATGATATTTTTCTTCCCAAATCTTTTAATTTGGCACAAAATAGAAAAGCACTTGAAGATCTAAAGTGGAGCAACCAAAACAGAAAATTGCAATTTGCACCCTGCGATACATTAAAAAAAGTAACGTCTGCTTCACCGTCACCAGTTTTACAATATCAGAACTGTAAGCAGAGTCTGCTACACTATGAAGTGATTTACTGTTGCACTTTCTGTGGTATCTGAACTCTGAACCATGTGGCCCACAAAACCCTTCACAAGTTTACTCAGTTTCCCTTGTCATCTGGAGAGTAAGATGCAGAGACACATTTGTATTTCTAAACATAAGAACATAAGGTATTTCTAAAAAAGAATATCAATTATGCAACAGATTGTCATGTTTTACTACCATGGTAAGAGTCTACTGGAACAGATGTGTGATGAGTTGAACAACTAAAAGATCCCTTCCCAAGGTCTTCCAAGAATTGCGGTGTACATTTCATATTTTCTGGCTTGTCCATTTCACAGAGGCAAAGCCTTAAACACACACTCGCAGAGCTGGTTTTGCTCATCCAAAGCATGTTTAGTTTCTTACCTGCTTTTGTCTAGTTGGTGTTGCTCTATAATACTTAATGTTTTCTTCCCCCTATACTAATTACAGGGGGCTTTTTTCTTGCATTATATTCAGCTTTTCTCCTTTTCCCAAGCCCCAAACTACATTAAAAGTTACAGAGCTGCAGTTTCTTTTCTAAACACAAAAATCTTTCCATAGAAAAACTAGCACTGAAACTGATGGGGGTATTTCTTATTGTACATCTGAGGCCAGAATCACTGACCAGCTCACGTTCTAATAGTCTGAGCGCCCAATTATTTTTGGTAACTAATCTAAATTGGCCCATACACACAAGTAACTTCTACTGAAGTTCAATAAACCATTATATTTTTCCCCTTAGTTTGTCAACCTTAACTGTAGCAGCAAAATAGGAAATAATCATTGTCAGCAATTCTGGGATTTGAACAGCAAATTTCCTGAAGATTACTTTAGATAAGCTATTACCAGCAGGACAGTGGGGTGGGAGGAGGTATTGTTTCATATTCTCTGTGTATATATAAAGTCTGCTGCAGTTTCCACGGTATGCATCTGATGAAGTGAGCTGTAGCTCACGAAAGCTCATGCTCAAATAAATTGGTTAGTCTCTAAGGTGCCACAAGTACTCCTTTTCTTTTTGTCCATTAGTTGTTTGAGGCTAAGTCTCTACAGGTATTTATTCTGCCTTGAAACTTGGATCTGGAGAGAGTTTTATTTATGAGTTCAAATTTGTACAAAATTATAATGGTCTTACATAAAAACACGCATCTTTATCTTGCCTATTGGCTTCTGTGGTACCGCAGATGCCAAGATGACCCTCCACCCATTAGCAATTGCCTTCAGGTAATATCAGCTGCTTTTTTCAGCTAATTCAGCAGCAACATCAAACCTTTTGTTTGATGATAATGTTTGAACATTCCATGTATATAACGTGAAGCTGTTTACTGAGGCACAGGCTGCGTCACCCAGTTGAATCTTATTCAGATGTATTCCTGATTAGCTTCTTTCTGCCTTTGGAGTACAAAAGTAATGCAATGAAATCCCCTTTCTTTTGCAGACAGCAGCATAATCCATACCTATGGAAGTAAGCATTGGACACTGTAAATGAATCTCACTCCAACCAAGGCATAATCAGAATGAAAATTCTGAGACAATGGTGTTAAGGTTCTAAAAGCTTAACAATAACTTAAGGGAAAGAAAATCCTAACAGAACACTGAAGTTTAAAAAAATCATGCCACCTACGAAAGCCTGGATATTTTAAGATGATGGAGCTACATTGGGAGATGTCACTATTACTTTATGAATTAGAAGATGATTTGTGTAGATCATCATTAGTTACCTTCTTATATATGCCAGGCTGGTGAGGTACAGCAGCAATTTCGACCACAAAGGGCCAACCAAGAAAACACCATTTGTGCAGGTGTCTCCTTTCCCATTATAAACTTGATGGGGAAGGGGGAGTTTGGCAGGGCCTCAAGGGACATTAGACGGGCATTTTTGTTGTACATTCTTTTTCTTTCATTTAATTAACCACCAAACACGCTCATCAGTACATTTGCCTTCGTTCATCATTTAATTACTAGGCTGCTCTCTTTTCAAACATGGAGGACAGCACTGCCTGGAAAGAACTGCTAGTTACAGGGAACATTAGGAAAAGCTGCCAAATCTTAATCAAATTTGTTCATTAGTCTGTAAGAATCATTGAGGAGACCTTTCAGTTTGCTAGCTCCTCCAGTCATAGCAGTTAACCTACCAAAAGGTATTTCAAGGACATTTTTGTTCAAAGCTACAATGAAGTCTATTGCTACACTCTTCTGAGTAGAATTCTTTCTTTGTCTACTCCAGCTCTTGCTTCTCACTGAGTTTGCTGATGGTGAAACTACTCAGCTCAGCTGATCCAGCAAAAAGAAGCCAATTAATCCCTTTGGGGAAAAGTGAGAAGGGGATTTGAAGGAGAAAGAAAAAGGACATTCCACATAATGACCTGGCACTGAGAAAATGACTTGTATAATGCTGGGATCAATTGTACTGGCCATATTGTTACTCCATGTAATCACAGCAATGGGAATAGCTAGTAGGATACTGGTTTCAGAGTGGTAGCCGTGTTAGTCTGTATCAGCAAAAAGAATGAGGAGTATTTGTGGCACCTTAGAGACTAACAAATTTATTTGGGCATATGCTTTCATGGGCTAGAACCCAATTCATCAGATGCATGGAGTGGAAAATACAGTAGGAAGATATATACAGACACAGAGAACATGAAAAAATGGGTGTTGCCATACCAATTGTAACAAGACCAATTCATTAAGGTGGGCTATTATCAGCAGGAGAAAAAAACCTTTTGTAGTGAATCAGGATAGCCCATTTCAAACAGTTGACAAGAAGGTGTCAGTAACGGGGGGGGGGGGTGAATTAGCATGGGGAAATAGTTTTACTTTGTGTAATGACCCATCCACTCCCAGTCTTTATTCAAGCCTAATTTAACGGTGTCCAGTTTGCAAATTAATTCAAATTCTGCAGTTTCTCGTTGGAGTCTGTTTTTGAAGTTTTTTTGTTGGAGAATTGCCACTTTTAGGTCTGAAATTGAGTGACCAAGGAGGTTGAAGTGTTCTCTGACTGGTTTTTGAATGTTATAATTCTTGACATCTGATTTGTGTCCATTTATATTCTTTTGTGTAGAGATTGTCCAGTTTGGCCAATGTACATTGCAGAACAATGCCCCTCTGCATCTCTAACACCGCATCTCTAACTCAAATGCTGTCTTTACACAAGCCTCAAACATAAATCAAACCCAAAGGAAAGTGGCAGAAGTCTGTGGGTAGATCTACAGGTTCCAACCCTGCTGGCAAACAAGGTGGGTGCGTGGCAGGGTTCTGCTGCAAACACACCTAATCAACCCCTGCCACGCCAGCCCCAATCAAGGGGGATAGATTGGGGCTGGCTGAAAAGCCTTACGTCTGCCTGGCGATTGGCAATACCTGCCAGCCTGAGAGGCCAGGAGCTACAAAGGCTGGGAAGGAGCCAGAAGGAGCTGGGGCAGGCAGAGAGAGGGGTCCGTCACAGAGCGAGGTGGAAGGCCTCTATCTGGTTACTGACCCAGCCTGCAGTAGGCAAGAAACCTGTAAGGATTGTATATAGTTGGACACTAGTGGTGGGAAAATGCTTAAAGAATAAAAGACATGGGTGTTGCACAGAGCTGAAGTCTCCCTGGACTTATTCGGGAGGGCAATGAGTCCCAGAAAAAAAGGGGCTGGCCATGCACCCCGTGACATGTGGAGGCTTGTCCAAGATCCTTTTGTGCCAGAGCTACAGTTTGGTGACCCAGAGATGGAGGGAACCCTGCAGTGGCAGACTCAGCAGCAGGAGGAGATGCAGAAGACGCTGCAGGCCTTCCAGCAATCCCACCAGATGGAGAGACAGGCTCTACTCGCCTGGCAGGCTGAGCAGCAGAAGACTGTGCAGGACTTTATTAAGGAGCAGGCGGGGGTGCGGCAACAACTCCTGCAGAAACTGATGAGTTCCTCGTGGGGAGATGGCACCCCCACTACGGGGTTGGGCCTTTGTAAAATGGACCCCGCCGACAACCCCGAAGCCGCCATCTGCAACTTTGAGCAAGTGGCCGTGGGCACTGGATGGGACAGGGCAACCTGGGCCCTACGGCTATCCCCATATCTCGCTGGGGAGGCACAGGCTGCATATATGGCCCTGACTGATTCACAAACCAGGTAGTATGACACCATGAAGGCGACCGTCCTAGACCAGGTGGGGCTTTTGTCCGAGAAGTATCAACAGAAATTTCGGTCGGCCAGGTGGACTGGAGGCATGGGGCCCCGGGCCTTCACCCAGAAATTGACAGACTGGACCACACCGTGGTTGCGGCCCAACACCCAAACGGTGGAGCAGATCACGGACCAGGTGATACTGGAACAGTTTGCGCAGAGCCTCCCAGAGAGCATGCAAGCCTGGGTCCGGCTACACCAGCCGGACACTGTAGAGGCCGCAGTCAAGCTGACAGAGGAGTATGCAGAAGCGGACTTCTCTCCAAGGGCGAATCAGATACCTTGGGACGCAGGGGGAGGGAAGAAACCCACAGAACCCTCCCCTTGGGAAGAGCATGGAGAGACGGAGAGAAGAGACAAAGGGTGCCCGCCCCTAGTCGCCCAGGACAGCTTGTATGCTGGTGTTGTGGGCAGCTGGGACATAAAAAACGTGATTGCCCGGTGATGGAATGTGGCATAGCCGAGTTCTGTGGCTGGACTGAGGTTGGGGGGTGGAAGAAGAGGCATAATTTGCCCACCATTCCCATGCAGGTGGGGAGAAAGCCCAGAGGGGACTGGAAGACACGATCTCCGCCCACTTGCTCGTTCAGCCGAGGAGATAAAGCCACATTAGCTTATTCCCAGAGAGAGGATGACACTCAAATTCATCCATGTGAATAATGAGTATTGTCCCATGGCCCAGGTGCCCCTAGAGGTTTGGGGCAAGTTCTCCTGGAAACGGGTGAGGGTATTAGAGGGGTTATCTTACCTCATAGTCCTGGCGACGGACTGGGAACCCGTCCCTAAAGGGAAGGAAGACATGGGGAGGAGACCCACTGGGAGAAAGAGGGGAAGTAACCCAAAGCAAGGGGGGGACCCCAGGAAGGGGGAGGGCCCACGGCCCCAGGGAGAAGGGGATCTAGACCCTAGACAAAATAGTCAGAAAAGAGACCGCACAAGAGTAGAAGGGGGACCAAAAGGAGCACCCTGAATTAGAATCCTCAGGGGAGAGGACCCCAGGGGCAGAGGGGGAGGGGCCTAAGGAAGGCCTGAAGGTGGGACCCCCACCCGGGGAGGTCCGAACTTCGCTGGGTCGGGAACCAGAACTTGAGGCACTCGGCAGCCTGGGCGAGGTCTGCCCCAGCCCTGGCTAGGTCTGTCCCAGCCCTGGTCCCCCGTCAGAAAGGAAAAGGGAACAGCCAGGACGACGCACCTGAGGCTGTGACTGGTGTTAGGACCTCTGGGTCACCGCAGACTTGTGGGACAGCCCATCCTCTTCCCAGTGTGCCTTTTGTGGGTGAGGGATTGGTGAACCCCTCAAGGATGGGCCCGGGGACCCCCCAGGTGGACATGAGGGGCTCCCCCGGAATAACCTCCCAGGCAGAGGGAGGCGGGGCCGACCAAAGCCAAGCCTGGAAGCGGCTTAAGTGGGGAGGTGTGTGGCAGGATGCTGGTGCAGACACACCTAATCAGCCACTGTCACGCCAGCCCCAGTCAAGGGGGATAGATTCATAGAATTATATAATATCAGGGTTGGAAGGGACCTCAGGAGGTCATCTAGTCCAACCCCCTGCTCAAAGCAGGACCAATCCCAACTAGATCATCCCAGCCAGGGCTTTGTCAAGCCTGACCTTAAAAACTTCCAAGGAAGAAGATTCCACCACCGCCCTAGGTAACACATTCCAGAGTTTCACCACCCTCCTAGTGAAAAACTTTTTCACAATATCCAACCTAAACCTCCCCCACTGCAACTTGAGACCATTACTCCTTGTTCTGTCATCTGCTACAACTGAGAACCATCTAAATCCATCCTCTTTGGAACCCCCTTTCAGGTAGTTGAAAGCAGCTATCAAATACCCCTTCATTCTTCTCTTCCACAGACTAAACAATCCCAGTTCCCTCAGCCTCTCCTCATAAGTCATGTGCTCCAGCCCCCTAATCATTTTTGTTGCCCTCCGCTGGACGCTTTCCAATTTTTTCACATCCTTCTCGTAGTGTGGGGCCCAAAACTGGACACAGTGCTCCAGATAAGGCCAGATTGGAGCTGGCTGAAAAGCCTGGCGATTGGCAACACCTGCCAGCCTGAGAGGCCAGGAGCTACAAAGGCTGGGAAAGAGCCACAAGGAGCTGGGGCAGCCAGAGAGAGGGGTCAGTCACAGAGGGAGGTGGAAGGCCTCTAGCTGGTTACTGACCCAGCCTGCACTAGGCGAGACACCTGTAAGGATTGTATGTAGTTGGATACTGGTGGTAGATAAACACGTAAAGAATAAAGGACACGGGTGTTGCACAGAGCTGAAGTCTCCCTGGACTTATTTGGGAGGACAACTGCGCCCAGAAGAAGAGGTGCCAGCCATGCACCCCGTGACAGGGTGTCAATACAATGCCACATGATGGAATTTGTTTTTTCAGTTTGCTACTTTGAAAACCCATGAATTGGTTTATGCGTACACGTGCACACACATTCACAAACTATGTTAAAAGAACATTAAAGTTGCAAAAATCACGCACTCAGAAGTTAAGAAATTCCCTAAGCTCAACACCCTGCAAATTTTTAGGGCCGAGTTTTAGGATAAAGGGCAATTAGAGCACCAGCCAATAGGACCATGGAACCATAGGCTATGACCAGTTAAAGAGATATTGAGATTTCAGTTAATGACTAGAAAGAAGTCTCCTGGTGAAAAGGGGCACTTTCTTTCCATTGATATAAAACTGGCCTCCTCTCAAGATCAGATTTCTCTAATCCATCTACACTACCAGTACCAAATCACGTCTGACCTCCATATCAGGTAAGAATGAACATTTAAGGTAGAACTAGAAACATACAGCAATTAATCTCGCTGCTCTCTACATGTCTCTCTTCATTCTGAGCCTAGCAATCCAAGGCACATAACTTCCCATTCCACAATAGTAGCAAGAACCTAGCTGCTGATTCCATACAAGGTTGACAATCTCAGCTATGGCTGATGCCTAAATAAGAGCTTTCAGTATACAGGAGGGTAACTGAATTGCTCAGCAGGGCAACATGAGGATGTCAACATGGATGATGGGGTGGACTGCTTGATAAACTGCCCTGTTCTGTTCATTCCCTCTGAAGCATCTGGCACCGGCTGCTGTCGGAAAACAGGATAGTGGGCTAGGTGGACCATTGGTCTGATCCAGTGTGGCCATTCTTATGCTCAATCAGGGAAGACGTGAGACTTATCAGTCGTGCCGATCTTTTGAGTTGGCACCACCACCATTTCCCTGAATAACCTAGTAGCAATACTGCTTTCCACTACCAAAGGTGCCATTGCAGACACATGTGCTGAACACAGAGACAAAGCGCCATTGTTTTAAAACTTAAAATTGTTCAGTCTAAATGGGATAATACATACTTCACAGAACTACTGTGGGCATTAAGTAGTCAGTGTTTGTATAGCATATTGGAAACACAAGGCAGTGAGTAAGTGCTAACTATGATGGTCACTCCACAGGATGGGGTAGTTAAATAGCTACAAATGCTTTCAAAACTAGTTTTATCCAAAAAGGAACTGGTTTAAAACAATGAATAACCTCGGCCTTTTGGCTAAGATCAAGTGTGGCTTCAACCTCCACGGCGAGAGGGTGAGCGTCCTGGCTTACGCGGATGACCTGGTCCTGACCGCAGACGACCCAGAGAACCTCCAGCGTATGCTAGATGCCACCAGTCGAGTTGCCGATTGGATGGGGCTCCGCTTCAACGCAAAGAAATGCGCATCCCTCCACATAGATGGCAGCAAAAGGGACTCCGTGCAGGGGACGGAATTCCAGATTCAGGGCGAGCCCGTCATCCCCCTGGCAGAGGGGCAGGCCTACCGACACCTTGGCACACCGACGGGTTTCCGTGTCCGCCAGACGCCCGAGGACACCATCCAAGAGATCCTACAGGATACCGCCAAGATCGACACCTCACTGCTAGCACCGTGGCAAAAGATAAACGCCCTGAACACCTTCCTGATCCCCCGCATCTCGTTCGTCCTGAGGGGTTCCGCCGTGGCAAAGGTACCCCTCAACAAGGCGGACAAGGTCATCCGGCAGCTGGTGAAGAAGTGGCTGTTCCTTCCCCAGAGAGCCAGCAACGAGCTGGTCTATATCACCCACAGGCATGGCGGTGCCAATGTCCCCCGCATGGGTGACCTGTGTGACATCGCAGTGATCACCCACGCCTTCCGCCTGCTGACGTGCCCCGACGCCACGGTAAGGAGCATCGCAGCGAAAGCCCTCCACGACGCAACGCAAAAGCGGATCGGTAGAGCCCCCTCCAGCCAAGACATCGCCAGCTTCCTGAGCGGTTCCCTGGACGGCGAATTCGGCCGAGATGGGGGCGACATCGCTTCGCTGTGGTCCCGCGCCCGCAACGCCACGCGCCGCCTGGGGAAGCGCATCGGCTGCTGCTGGGAGTGGTGTGAGGAGCGTCAGGAGCTGGGTGTCCTGGTGCCACAGATCAGGTCCGAGGGCAACACCATCGTCACCCCGAGCGCCAGGGGCCTGCTGGAAAGGACCCTGAAGGCAGCCACCCACTCGCTGTACGTAGAAGCCCTGAAACGCAAGCCGGACCAGGGAAAAGCCTTCGAACTGACCAGCAAGTGGGACGCCAGCAACCACTTCCTCGCCGGGGGCGGCTTCACCCGCTTCGCCGACTGGCGGTTCATCCACCGCGCCCGGCTCAACTGTGTCCCGCTCAACGGAGCCGTCCGCCACGGGAACCGAGACAAGCGTTGCAGGAAGTGCGGCTACTCCAACGAGACCTTGCCCCACGTCCTGTGCAGCTGCAAGCCCCACTCCAGAGCCTGGCAACTGCGCCACAACGCCATCCAGAACCGCCTGGTGAAAGCCATCTCACCCAGCCTGGGGGAGGTCGCTGTGAACTGCGCCATCCCCGGTACCGACAGCCCGCTACGACCCGACGTGGTTGTCACCAACGAAACCCAGAAAAAGATCATCCTAGTTGACATTACGGTCCCTTTCGAGAACAGGACCCCGGCCTTCCGAGAAGCTCGAGCTCGGAAACTGGAAAAATACGCCCCTCTGGCCGACACCCTGAGAACAAAGGGCTACGAGGTGCAGCTGGACGCCCTGGTGGTCGGAGCCCTGGGCGCCTGGGACCCCTGCAACGAGCGTGTGCTGCGGACCTGCGGGATCGGTAGACGCTACGCACGGCTCATGCGACGCCTCATGGTCTCGGACACCATCCGATGGTCCAGGGACATCTACATCGAGCACATCTCCGGCCACCGACAGTACCAGGAGGAGTGAGCCGGTACGACACTGTGCACACACTGTGGGAAAGAGACTGAGAGGCCTTCCCCATCGGACCGTATGAACTGGAACCGTAAGCCCGCTGAACATTAAACCCCACCAAATGAGGGTAGACCCATCCCCACCCCCATATTCCCTCGCTATACCCAGCATACTGAACGTAGCTATTGTGTGAATAACTTACCCCATATCTCGATGCCTGTACTCTGACCGGTTAAACTTTCCCCCGGTCGGGGAATTTGCAGATTATTATGTGATCCTTGCTCCACCAGCTCCTAAATCGAATTTTGCACCCCTTGATAATCTGTACCTTATCCCCCGACAACCAGAATCTCCTATGCTTGAACTCTGTACCGTTCCTTATTTCAACATTATCTCAAATAAAATTATTAAATCTGGCACATAACTAAGATTGAATGGGCCATTTACTGTTCATGTAAGTGTTACTCTGTTTAAAGTCTCAAATATTTATTAGTATCTCAAAGCTACATTGGGAACTGAATGGAGAAAGATGTCTGCACTGTAAGTGATTAATTACATATCTTCTTGAAGTCTGGTAATGTGACAGAGGACATGAACTGAATGATTAAATCAAGTTTATCCTGACTCGAAGTGACACTAAGGAAACTTTCTCACACACAAATGTATTTCTAAAATCAAAAGGGAATGGAGCATCTTGCATCAGGGAAACAAGAGAGAGAAAAGGGAAATTTCCATTTCCAGCATGACCTGAAGGAAGAATGACATGGAAATATTCTTAAATCACATCTATAGATCTCAATACAGTTACTACAACTGGGTAAGCATTATCCCCCCATTTTGTTTTATAGATGCGGAAATGGAGGCACAGAGAGGTGGTGACTTGGCCTAGGACACCCGTGAGTCAGAAGCGTAGAATACAGATCTCCAAACTTCCAAGTCCCTGCTACAATCTATTTGACAAGAACCATCCTCTCACAGAAGATACAGTCTTGAGTGAAAAAGCTACGATGGACACGCACTGTGCTTGAATAGCTTTACAGTTTATGTTCTCTTCTTTTTCCTAATCATAGTTTTAAAGATAGGCATGTTATAGAAGTACACTCTCAGATGTATGTAGATGGTGTCACTGCTTTGCTGTTGTACATTTTATAGATCTAAAAAGTATTTTAGAAGATAAAGTAGTTTAAATATTGTACACCAGCTGGTACACCTAGGAAAAAACACTATCAAAGTTCATTCTAAGGCCAAGAGGGACGACACATTGAAAAATACATCTGCATCTTAAAAGTCTCAAAGCAGGAAATTGTATTTACAGCTACAATTCTTAAGCATCTGGGGATGTCTGGCTGAATTAAAATAGTGAGCACAAGCTAGGAAAGTGGAGTGGAGATGGAAGGTAGGAATGATTATACATACGCAGCATGTTTGAAAAAAAGGTCTCTGGTAAGATGAGGTCTTATTTCCCAAATAGTTTTCTTTAAAGCTTCATGAATTCTTAGTGTCTTAAAAAATATTTGGGAGTAGCAGTTCATTAATACTTAAATCCCTGTCCTCCTACCCATCTCCTGGGAGACACTCACTTCAGTTTTACACAAAGGATTTATTTCACCTGTCTGGCACCTATTGCCCGATTATGTTTGGGTCATTAACGTGCCTCAAAATGGAGGCATAGCCATATTCAAATGCGCTTGTCAATGAGGTTATGCACTCAACTCCGTATGCTTCCCAGCAAGGGACATTCAGCAGGCTAAACTGAACTGAAACATCTTTCACTGAAATAGCTCCATAATTCTCAAAATGGATTTTCTGTTGATTGCTCTAATCCTTAAAAGCAGTAGATTAAGCAATAAGGGAATGATCATCCTTACTCTTCTTCTTAAACTAAAATACAACCAAACAGCCTTTGAAACAAAATGCAGATGCTTTAAACAATGTTTTTAACCAGAAATGTTGCATCAAGACACACTAGATTAAATTTGTCCCTCTCTCCCCCACAAAAAGCTGCTGCACCAGCACAGCAAAAAACAACACTACTTAAACCTTTTCTTTGTCTAAGACTCTTAAGACAAGTTTATCTACAAATATAACAGCTCAATTTAAGCAGAGGTACAAACCTCAACCCTCCCCTTTCCAAAAAAAGGCTAAAGAAAGTTTAAGTCTCTCTGACCCAAATACAGAATCACTAAGCATTTTATCTGGCAGAGAATGTAACTCAATCAGCCTGTATGCGTTCACTTAACATCAAGTATTGAGAATATCCGATTTATACCTCTCTGCCTGAATTCTGTGCATTTAGGCTCATTTATTGAAGCTCTATACTTCACTCAAGCAAGAAAAAACAAGAAGAACTGGAGGGGCGGGGGGAAACTTTGCTTAGTGTCCATTAGCAACTATGAAATCCAACTATCATGAGCACTGGAGAAAAATACATATTATTCTCCAAACTCAGCCTTATGCTCGCATGCCCAATAAGATAAACTTTTATATTTAGAGATAAATAACAAATGTACTCTACTGAATCACACCATTTTGCACTTGAAATTTGACACTGGGGTATGAACAGGACTGGCTAAACCACTGATGTATCTTGCTTATCAATTCTTCCTTCCTTCTAATGATAATGAAACTCAAAGTTACACAACTTTATGAACTGTTAAATGGCCAGCAATTAGATGAGAGGGTCATATGACTGACTATATCTAGTGACTCCCCCTTCCCAAGACAACATCTAAGCACCTCCCAATTACATAAAAAACAAACCACCACCACGAGAAAACTTGACAGAGGGTCTCAACTCATAGGGCACTAGGAGATAGGATAAGTGATCTAAGTGAATATAAATGTATGGACCAATATGAGAGACAGACTAAAAGTTGAAGAAAAGTCTCAATTATTCAAAATGGCAGTGATACTAGTGTCAGTTATGCCATTGGCTAAAGTGAGTCATATACTTACTACTTCAGGAATTATAGTCCACTATGTTATTTTCAGTATGTGAGGGAAGAGAGTATAATCACAGTTCCTCTGAGGTTGAAAGAGTAATCAATCTTATCTCTATATCTGTTTACATAGTGCCTAGTATACCGTTGGCTCTCTTGTTGTGGTGAAGGGGCTTGCGTGTTCCAATGAACCTCAGAGCTAAGTTGTCGGGAGCGTCAAGTTCCTGGTAGGGGTCTCCCAAAGCAAACAGGTCTGAGGGGAGGTCCCAGACAAAGCATAGTCCCCCAAGTCCTCAATGGTGAATCAGGTGGAAGAGGGTCCTTGGATCTCAATGGCTGTGAAAGCAGATGAAGGCTGCACCAAGTGGAGATCTCCAGTTATCCCAGAGACTTTCCCTGCCACTGGGCCCCAGACCTCCAACTTGTCATGATCGTGTTGTCACTGTAGACGCACCAGCTTCCTCACATTAAAAGAAATCACATGCAGGCTTCTACCATGGGAAATAACATCTTTCCAACCTTCTAAGCCCTGCGGCGACCAACTAGTGGTGACAGGGACAGGACTGGTGAATTTGGCAGTCCATAGCCACAAATCTGCACGTAGGCAGTGGTAGTTAGATGGTCTTCTGGTACCTAGACTTAGATAGGGGTGCAATTCAGCAGCTACTATCGCGACTAAGCAGTCCTCTTTAGGATCCCCTCTACTCACCTCGCATGAGGAGACGGCAAAAAAGGTGCCCTAAACCTAGGCTGTCTCATACACTCCTTACTGGATTACTGCATCCAGTGGGATCACTCTGCCTGTGGCTGAAGCTACAAAAAGACAGTGACTTTTGCTACATGGAATGTTCGCTCCCTTATGGATAACAAAGATAATGTACGGCCAGAAAGATAATGTACGTCACCAGGAAACTTGTGAGACAGAACATCGACATCGCTGCCCACAGTGAGACAAAGTGCCCAGATGAAGGTCAACTGAGAGAAGAAGGTGAAGGCTACACCTTTTTCTGGAAAGGAAAATCTGCAGAGGACAGGCGCATTCATGGTATTGGTTTTGCAATTAGGAATAAATTTGTCAATCAGCTTACAGAATTTCCTGTAGGAATCAATAAATGTCTTATGACTCTTCGTCTTGAGCTGTGCTGTCATCAGTGCGTATGCCCCAACGCTTGATTCTATTGAGGGTATCAAGGAACAATTCTATACAGATCGTGATAGAGTCTTGACCAACATTCCCAAGGAGGACAAGATCATTCTCCTTGGAAATTTTAACACTAGAGTCAGGTGGGAGTCAGATCTCTGGAATGGCACTATTGGAAAAGAAGGAGCAGGAAAGCCTAACTTCAACGGCATCCTCCTCCTAAGCAAATGCATACAACATGGCCTGGCCATCACAAACACCCTCTTTAGACAAAGTGAGAAGTATAAGACCACCTGGAGACACCACCACCGATACCTCCAGAAGATCCTTCGTGTCAAGTGGCAAGATCGCCGCACTATGCCAGCATCCTCGCTGAAGCCAGTGTCACCATCATTGAACCAATGATCCTCATGCAACAGCTTCGCTGGGCTGGACATTGCGTGCGGATGCCAAACTCTCGCCTCCCAAAACAAGTCCTCTACTCTCAGATCACCCATGATCAGAGATCCCATGGTGGTCAGAGGAAACACTATAAAGACACACTGAAAGCATATCTTAAGAAAACCGATGTGGACATCACAAGCTGGGAAGAGCAAGCCACCAACTGACCCCAATGGCGTCATATCCTCCATCAGCCAGTGGCCCGCTTCGAGGAGAAGCGCCTTGCCCTCTAAGCTGAAAAGAGGGAGAGGAGGAAGGAAAAAGAAATAACTTTCTCCCAGCAGCCACTGGCCTTCCACAAAATGTCTGTACCTACTGCAGGCTGATTTGTGGTTCCAGGATTGGACTCCTGAGTCATCTCAGGACCCATATGTAAATCCATGGTAGAGATCATCCTCGAACTCAAGGGATCACCAATCAATCAATCAATCACTGTTGGCACCATACAAATGATCATTCAAACATTAGGAATTACCATGCCAGATCAGGTCCATCTAGTCCAGCAGCCAGTACCAGATTCTTGCACTTCCTCTGAACTAACACCAGAGGACAATGAACAGAGATGGAATAACCTGCCCATAGCAGAAGTTTCTTCCTAAATCCCAAATCAGTTAATGGCTGGTTTATATCCTGAAGTATGAATGTTTATATGCATTACCTTTATTCTATTTAATGCAATTGTAGGTGGTTGTCATTGTCATAGTTCAGGGCAATTGCACCTGTATTCCTCCTCAGTGATCTCCCATGGGCACCCACTTTTAGCCTTCTGGCTCCCAGCCATCAGATTTCTGGGGCAGAGATCAGTGTCTCATTCCCTCCTCACTGGGGAATCTTTAAAGCTGCACAGTTCCCCGCCTACACTGTGATATCCCCTGCAATCCAGACTGCTTAAGAAGCCAGCATCTGCGCTTTGCTTTCTCTCCACAGATTCCAAAGCCAGAAAGGACCACTGTGATCATTCAGTCTGACCTCCTATATAACACAGGCCAGAGAACCTCCCCAAAATAATTCCTAGAACATACCAATTAGAAAAATATCCAACCTAGATTTCAAAATTAGCAGTCATGGAGAATCCACCACGATCTTTGGTAAACTGTTCCAATGGCTAATTACTCTCACTGTCAGAAATTTACCCTTCTTTCTGGTCTGCATTTGTCTAGCTTCAACTTCCAGTCACTGGATTGTGTTATACCTTTCTCAGCTAGACTGAAGAGCCTATTATTAACTATCTGCTCCCCATGAAGGTATTTACAGGCTTTAATCAGTCTCCCTTAATCTTCTCTTTGTTAAGCTAAACACATTGAACTCTCAGTCTATTACTATTTTCTAAGCCTTTAATCATTTTCATGGCTCTGAATCCTCTCCAATCTACCCATACCCTTCTTGAATTGTGGACACCAAAACCGGACATAGTATTCCAGCAGCAATCATACCCGTGTCAAATACAGTGGTAAAATAACCTCTCTACTCCCACTCAGGATTATCCTGATTATGCACCCCAGGATCCCATTAGCTCTTTCAGCCACAGCATCACATTGGGAACTCATGTTCAGCTCATTATCCACCATGACCCCAAAGTCTTTTTTAGCATCACAGCTCCTCAGGCTAGAGCTCCACACCGCTTAAGTATGGCCTAGCTACATTCTTTGTTCCTAGATGTATACATTTATGTTCAGTCATATTAAAATGCATATTATTTGCTTGAGACCAGTTTACTGAATGATCCAAATTGCTCTGAATCAATGACTGCCCTTTTCATTATTTACCACTCTCCCAATTTGTGTATAATTTGCAAATTTTATCAGTGATGATTTTATGTTTTCTTCAAAGTTATTGATAAAAATGTTAAACAGGATAGGACCAAGAACTGATCCCTTCAGGTCCCACCAGAAACAGACCACTCGATGATTCCTTGTTTAATTACAGTTTCACAGAATCACAGAAATGTAGGGCTTGAAGGGACCTCGAAAGATCATCCAGTCCGGCCCCTTACACTGTGGTGGACAAAGTAAACCTAGACCATCCCTTATGAGTGTTTGTCCATCCTATTCTTAAATGCTTCCAATGATGGGGCATTCACAACTTTCCACAAAAGCCTATTCCAGAGCTTAACTACCCTTACAGCAAGATGGATAAAAATTATTTTTTTATGTTTTTATTTAAATGATCATTTTTTCTTCTTAAAAATCAACCTGTTTAGTGAATGAAATAAATGAAATCTGAAAATGACAATGCCCCTTTCCTCAGAAAATAACTGAAATACAAATGGAAAAATTGATTAAAATCAATTATTTAAATCAAGGCTTTCCACTTGATTTAAATAGCTGATTTAAAATCACCTTTATTTAAATCAGCATACCCAGCCTCATAGTTAGAAAGTTTTTCCTATTATCTAATTTAAATCTCCCTTGCTGCAGATTATGCCGATTGCTTTTTGTCCTACCTTAAGTGGACATGGAAAACAACTGATCCCCATCCTCTTCTCACCTGATCTGGCTCATTTTTTTTCAACTCTGTGAAACTGGCCCTATTAAAGCAACAAGTATATAAAATATTGGTCTGGTCTTTATTCTGCTTGCACATTATGAATGTGATCAAGTCATGATCACTTGTAAGCTATTAATTTCTAGTTCTGCAATAAGCTTCTCTTTATCTGTTAGGACAAGGTCTAATATAGAATTCCCCCATGTTTACTTTAAGACTTTTTGAGTTTGGAAATGATCTATAATATTTAGAAATTCCAAAGGATGTTTTAGTACTGGCAGCTTGAGACCTTCCCCCCTCCCCTCCCCCAGCATATGTTACTCAAATTGAAGTCCCCCATTACCATGTAATTTTTTTCCTGCACATTATAGAAAGGTACATACGAAGGTGGTTATCCTGCTCCTAGTGTGATTTGGTGGTTTGTAGCATACACCAAATAATATCCCGCCTTGTGCTTTATCTATTAGAACACTGATCCATAAGCATTCAAAATCATTTTCTTCCAAGTTATCAGTGACTCAGAAACAGGCAATACCATTTTTGACAGAGTGCCACTTCCCCTCACCTTTTGCCCACTCTATCCTTCCGAAGTAGACTATAACCATTGATTTTAACATTCCAATGGTGCAAATCATCCCACCAGGTTTCAGTAATACCAACTAGACTGAATTTATGCTCATAAATGAGCAATTCAAATTCCTCTTGTTTGTTACCCAGGCTCTTAGCATTAGTGTATAGTCAATTCAAGAATTTCTTCTAATCATGTCCTTTGTTTCCTTGATTAATTTTGTTTTCAGCATCTCAATTTTGTGCTCAACCATTCCTCTTTTTCACTCCCCTTTTATTAGTTTAACCTTCTCCGGATTACTCGAGCCAGCCTGTCCCTAAGGAGATTGGTCCCCCTTCTATTGAGGTGGAGGCCATCCAATCTATATAGCCCCTCTGTCCACAGAAGGGGACCAATGTTCCACAAAACCAAAACCCTACACCCTACACCACTTACTTCGCCAGTGGTTCACATCCAGAATCTTGTGCCTTGTGTCTTCCTTTGCTCGGGGAGCAGGAAGGATCTCAGAGAAGACTGCTTGGACATTCTTCTTCAACACACTTCCGAGTTCCCTGAAGTCATCTACTATTTGCAAGATATCCCACTGATATGAACTACCACCTCCTTTCCTATCAACTTCAGAAGCCTATCCTGTCTTAGAGTGACATCTCATGTCTTGGCTCCAGGAAGGTGGCACATTGTCCTGTTGTCAGTCTGCCCCTTTCAGAATGTTCTTTCTATTCTTCTGAGTATTGAGTCTCCAACAAGGATAGTTTGTATTCTTTGGACAGTTGGAGAACTCTTTGCAGGGAAGCTTGATTTTCTTACAGGTTGGGCTGAGCTGCCATCCACATGTCCCATACACCTCTCTGTTCCCTAGGACCTGCTGGAGATACCTTGAGAGATATCTTCCAAAATTTCGATGTTGAAAGGATCTGTATCAATTTGAAACTTTGAGCTCTATGGAATTCCTTCTGGTCCTCTTCTCTCTGGTGGCCACAGCCTGTCATCCCTCATCTATCTCCAGCCACATAGAATACTGCTATGACCTCTTGTTTCTGGTGGTTATGAATCACCAGGCCTCCTCTCTGACTTCTCACTCCAGTTCCTTGGTGGCCAGCTACATTCTTTCTTGAACCTAGGATACTGGTGTTTCCAGAACCTGGCTATTTAGGAACTTCTCTGATTCTCAGTAGCTTCTCAACTTGCCCCTCCAATCCAAGAATTTTTTCCTCCAGCATAGCCACCAACTTGCACTTCATGCGCATGAAATCCCATCCGTCTTCAGGCAGGAAAGAACACAGCATGTCCGTTGCAAGCCACCACCATTGTTCTATCGCCGGCCATCTTGACATCATATGTAGTGCTACACCTGGAAGGAAAGCCTCTCACACTCCGTCTCTAAGCTTCCTCCAAAGTTCTCCTGTTCGCTGCCTCTGTTCACCCAGCAAGTGACTATTATACCAAGTCTTCCCTGCTTAGCTCAGTTCTGCCCCCACCACCCGTGACAAACTAACCACTCAGGGACTTCAAACAGCTGGGCCGGTGAAAGCTCCAGGGGCTAGAGCTGCACGGCCTTTAGTAAGGCACCCTACTTACTCAGGGATCCGCAGCCCATACACAGAGGCTATGACAAGTGTATTGGATGCAGTTATAATTTACCACACAGCTCTTTATAAGCAAGCACATTTATTCTTAAGGTGCAAGCAGTACAGAGAAAACACTAAAACTAAAAGAACCTACATGCATGCTAACAGTCACCCCAATTCCAGCTTCGGGCTCTGGTAGGTGTCAGTCCTTCAAAACCCACAATTGGATTTTCCCCAAGGTTACAAGTTCATAACTGTCTCAGATTCAGAACCAGAACAGAAACTGTCCAGAGCAGACTGTTTCTTTATATGCTCAGACCTTAACCTCCAGGAACTGGGAACACATAATCAGCAGTCAATCACCTCTCCTCAGCACCTAGCTTCAAAAGGCTGGGTTTTTGCATAACCAGAGGTGGGGAATTTGCATTCACCTCTCCCTAGGTATTCGCATCAGGAAATCCACCTAACATTTATTGTCCCCAAAGTCCCTTCCTGTCTGGCACATTTTTAATATAGGCCTTTGAACTCCATCTCACATTTCCCCAACAGAGGTTACATACAATCCCAGCCCACAAAAATACATAAACCATTCATTTAATACAATGGCCACCAAACATACTTAAATTTAATTCTGCAAGGTCTCCCAAGGATGTGGCAGGACATTGCCATATCTGACACAGTCATTATCCATATAAATATCTAATCTTTATTTCATTTTGAGTCCTGCTAAACTCTTGGCCTCAATGAATTGTGATACACATTCTGCAGGTTAATTATGCATTGTGGAAAGCAATATTTCCATTTCTCAAATTTTATATGTGTTGCCTTTCAATATCACTGAATTCTCCTTGTTCCTGTATAATTAGAGAGGGTAAATAGGAATTTCTGATTTACCTTCTCTAGACCTCCCATTATTTTGAAGACATCTATTATGGTTTAGGTCTATTGGTGGTATAGGTATACTTGGCCCTACCTGAGCATAGGGGGGATGGACTACTAGATAACCTCTTGAGGTCCCTTCCAGTCCTACATTATGTGATTTTGATTATATCCCCTGGTTTGTCTGTTTCTAAACTAAACTTTCCCAATCTTCTCTCTTTTCCCATCTTTCCTCAGCTAATTTATGAGAAAGGATGACCAAAACTGAAATGAATATTGCAGAAGAGGGTATTAACATTGATTTATAGAACTGTATTACAATATTTTTTTCATTATTTTCTATTCTATTCCTTACCACATACTACCATTTTGTTTGCTTTTTAAGATTGCCAGATGCACATTGAGCAGAGGTTTTCACTGAGCTGTTCACAATGACAACCAGGCATTTCTAATATATCTATCACTGGTAGCTAGTCACTTGCATTTCCCCCTTCCTCCCATAGTCTATCATCTTTTCTTGTTATCCATCTAATATAGGATGTAAGCCTTTTGGGCAGAAACCTTGTTACATGTCTGTAAAGCAGTACCTACACTAATGACTTTATAGAAATAAATAAATTGCAGCATCTCATTACTGGGTAGTGGGAGTGTGACATTTTCTATTACCTTCTAGTCATGCATTAACATTTAATGCATTTAATCTCACTTCACATACTACCACAGTTTAACACTCTTTACAAATGTTTGAAGCCTTTCTTTGAAGAACTTTTGAAGTCTGACATTCCCACCTACACAAAATAATTCAAATGGTGCCTCATTTATCAAGACTGCATAAATTATCTGTATGTAAAGGCATGTGGGAAACGGAACACTGTAAACTGTAGGATATATGCACACAGGCGTGCACACAAAATGTGCCCGCTGGGGAGGAAAATACTTGGAAAACAAGATGGCAGCAGGAGACCTGGAAGTGTTATTAACACCACACATTGTTTATAGACTTGTAACAAAATAAGTTGGTCAAAAGTCCAGTTGGATTTTGTGCTGCACGCCCAAAGATATCAGGAATCAGAAAGGTGATAGTCCCTTTCTTTACAGCTCTAGCACAATGAAACCTAGAATTTGGGGACCTCAGAACCCAAAGGATAGCAAATAATTGGAGGAAATTCATAGCAGAGGATCCCACACTCAGAGTGGAAAGGTGTCAATAAATGAGGAAATAAATATATATAGGTTAGGTAACAACAATGCGGAGGGAGAGGGTGTGAGAAATAAATTCCATCCTTCGTAACCTACTATGCAAACAGTCAAGTTAGATTTCTGTTTGATGGGAAAGCATGGTAGGGATTTTAAGCTCTACAACTGATGATTAAATGATATGGAACAACTAAGAAATGCTGCTGTTCTGCACAGTTTTATGTAACTCTGAAGTAATTACTTTTTAAATCTACATCACAGGCACCCAAGAGCTTTGGATGGGGTAGAGTGTTTTAGAGTGAAGTCTAAATAAATTTGCACCACCATTAAAATCTAAATTTATAGGTAGAAAATTTCTTTAATGTGACTCAAGAATACATAAACAGGAGTAAAGCGAAGAAATTTAGCAAAGAAAAGATCAGTGCAAAAGTCTGACTGTGGAATCTTCTTTCCAACAGAAGTCAGCAGAAGCACCATTATTTGAATAATTCAAAATTAGACTAGACAAATCATTCACGAGTATTTGGAAGGGAAATGTAGGCAGCTGATGAGAGTTGCAGAACCTTGAAACAAGGACCAGAATTTTTAACTTAATTCACAGAGTGGCAGGAAACCAACAGAACAAGAGATTTAAGGATGAGGAAGCTTAAGGCTGTATCAGCAGACAGCAAAAAGTTGATTTTGGCAATGATGTTTTGAACAGATTGTGTGTATGGAGGGGAGCTGCAAGATGAGTATAAATAAGACCAAAGAAAAGGAATTTGCATCCTTGACACCAGAAATTATTAGGATATGAGCGAGCAATTTAGCTATTAGAACAGAGAGGAAAAGAGAGATTTCTGACTGATATCATATCTTAGCCAAAAAGCTGCTTCCTTGGGCAAGTTATTTCTTATGTCACAATTTCACCATTCAGTAATGAAGAAAACTCTTTGTAGATGCTGTGAAACCACTCTAGTAACATCCAAGTCATTCTTTCCTGTTTTCTTGCATTGCAGAAAGTCGTACTAAGACATGCAGATATGAAGCAATGAAAGGAGCATTTTACCATTTCCACTGCAATCTAGTCTACTTAGACTAGATCCAGTGTCTGAAACCACTGTCAACAGAGTGAAGTAAACATGACCTGACATTTTCACCATTGTCCACCATTTTTCTGGACAGCAACACAGACCAGAATGGTTAATTTCACTGTGCACTTTTTGTGAAAATATGAGCAGTACCAAAGACACTGAAGTGGTCTGCAAACTCAGACTGTATCAAGTCATGTTTCAAAGGCTGCCTCTGCAACGATAAGAACTATAAATTATTTTTCAAAATAAAGATTGCAGCCTAACGTTTTCAAACCCAGATGCCTACGAAGTTAGGCATCTAAATTAATATTTGCACACCCGCATAAAAGTGGGCTGATTTTCAGAGGTGCTGCACACTCCCATAGCCAATAACTTTGACTTGAATTGTGGATGTTCAGCCTTCTGAAAATCAGCTCACTTAAAATTAGGCATCTATATATGGGTTTAGATGCCTAAATTTACACATCTGTGTTTGGAAAATGTTGCCCCTTAAGTTCTGCAGAGGTTGTTGCCTTAGCTACACCATGATTTCCTAACTGCCATTGACAAATGGATTTTTTTTTTATGTCCTGGATACGACCATCAGTAGCTGCTGAATTACCACAAAGAACCAGACTTGAATTTCATAACAGACTCTTTAGAAGCTCACTGACACCAGACATTTCATAACCAGAAAGGTGCACACAGACAAGATTCTGATTGCTTGGCCACTGATATGTTCCAGATTCATCCCTTGAGAATATAAATGTTTGTGACATCACAACTGATTAGATCAGGGTGGGCAAACTCTCTGGCCCGAGGGCCACATTGGGGTTGCGAAACTGTATGGAGGGCTGGGTAGGGAAGTCTGTGCCTCCCCAAACAGCCTGGCCCCTGCCCCCTATCCGCCCCCTCCCACTTTCAACCCCGACTGCCCCCCTCAGAACCTCCGACCCATCCAACCCCTGCGCTCCTTGTTCCCTGACCACCCCCTCCTGGGACCCTTGTGCCAATCGCCCCCCAGGACGCCACCCCCTATCCAACCCCTCCTGCTCCCCGTCCCTTGACCCCCACCCCCAGAACCTTCGCCTCATCCAACCACCCCCGCTCCCTGTCCCCTGACTGCTCCCCGGAACATCCTGCCCCTTATCCAACCCCCCTGCTCCCTGCCCCCTTACCATGCCGCTCAGAGCAGCAGAAGCTCGCAGCCACACTGCCCTGCAGGCATGGTGGGCCAGAGCGCTGGCGGCACGGTGAACTGAGGCTGCAGGGGAGGGGCCAGCCTCCCCAGCTGGGAGCTCAAGGGCTGGTCAGGATGGTCCCGCAGGCCAGATGTTTGCCCAACTCTGGATCAGTTAACGTTTAAGTTGTCACAAAAATGTGGTTTCCCTAACTTTCATTTCAAAACCACTATCCAGAGCAAATCAACTCAGCAGCACAGATCATATTTTCATGCAAATGGGCGATGTCTAGGTATCTAGTTCAAATCCAGCAAAGAAGAAATTGGGATCTACCTATGCTGCCATCTGATGTCTGTTTGGTGAACTTTGTGAAATAAGCTGATGGTCTCATTTTTAGACCCAGTGAACCGATATCAGCAATAAAAAAATCCCACCCACCCTCCATCACTACAATTGACATGACTTGATGTCCCTTTGCTGGCAAGCTCAGCTGAGAAGATACAGACTGAACAAATGATAATGAATGATTTATACCCTCTCCCCCGCTTCAGCTACATCAGGGTTAAGATACTTTGGCATAACAGACTTGGGAAATTTTCACTGCCACTGCACCCACTTTAAAGTCACTTTTTCAGAGCAAGTAAGCTGCAGAACTGTCAATCAAGCACCTTTCACCAGTGCTAAATCTACATGAAAAGATTTAAAATAAAGAAAAATCCTGAAGAAAACTACTAGAAGAAAAAGCAAAACACAGACTGTTTCATCAGCAGAACTGTCTGTAATTAGAATGGTTTTCAGAATTTTCTAGTCTAGGTAGGTTCAGTAGCTCACTAAAATGGATAACCGGGATGGAACGTAGAGCAGCTGAACACTGTGGATTCATCTAATTGGCCATTGGGTGTCACTAACACTCCACAAAAATAGAGATAAGAGATATTTAACCTGGTGGTTGAAATACCACCAAATCTTGTTCAGAGACCATAATTCAGTTATGACTGCTGGGGGGGCTTTCAGTGTGTTGACCTACAGTATTAGGTTGGGGTTTTAAAATCAGGTATCCTTTTTATTGGCTATGCTCCCTGTCTGTACTATTTCCTCTCTCACAGGACAGTTTGTTTATAATTCAGCTTTAAATTCAAAATCTCAATATCTGATCCCTCTCAATTGCTTTGATATTCCATTGAAGGATGAGTAAACAAGCTAACTACAAAGCAGCCGTTGGATTAGGAAATTCATGTACACTTCTTTAGCCTTTATTTCGGGCCTGTGTTTTTCTCCTCTGTGAGAAGTTCCTCATTCACAGAGAGGGGACAAAATAAAACAAAAAGGTAACACACCCACAGTCCAGGGGAATAAAAACAGCTACATAAATAATAACAGAGCAACTAACTGGCTTAAGAGGGACAGGGACTGACATGGACACAGACACACACAGATTAACTGCACTTGTCACAATTTTTAAATCCCAGCAGACTGACCTCATATATCATGCCACTGTCTAAACAAGAGACTAAAGAACAAAACAAGCTTCTATTGACAGTTAGCAATGGGAGAAGGCACTACCATGATCTGGGTTTTTATCATTTATAACCACTTTCAGAGAGGGAAATTCTATTTTGGATACAGTATAAAGCTACCAGGAAGAGACCAACAGTGTAAGACATTTTACCCTCTTATTCAAAGAAGAACACAGCTAGTCTCACTGCTCTCTCCAAGCAGAAACGTCAAAGGATGCCAAAAACTAAACTGAAAGCACAATCTTCTGACCTTTTGGCAAAAGCTGGAAGATTCTGACTTTGATAACATGCTCATTTCTAAACGGTAGGACAGATTTGCAAATTGAGAAAACAATTCCCAACAACTCTTGATACTTGAAAATTCCCTTTAATATTTTTGTTTACATTCATTAGTATTAACACCCCTAAGGACAGACTTAATGACTAAAATCTTTTCTTTGGAGCAAAAAACTAACGATCAATTCTTGATTCTATTATTGTGATTTAAGACACCGGCAAGCAACTTCTTGACCCACAGCATCTGCTATAGCACCAGCCATCCAATCTATACACTACAGTTATTTCATTCTCTTCCTCGCTTAAATCAAAGCTTATCCTTTGTTATACCTATTAGAACCTAAGCTGTGTCAGTCTCTGGATTCTTCCTGAGCCACCCACCCTCCTGCAATCTGTCAAGTCAGTTCCTTCCTAGCTGCTGTCTGCACGCTCCCCAAGGAGGTAAAATTTAGCAACATACCATCACGTGGTAGAACTCCTAGCTGGGAAGATGGAGTGCTCTGCACATTGCTGACCTCAATTTCTTTTCTTTCCAGTGGAACAGTTTTGCTGGATTCCATCTCACTGCCTCTGCTTCTTGGAGAGTCAAGGCTAGCAGCTTCATCAATGACATTTCTCTTGTCCCTGTTTGCTGCTGCTGCCTCCTCCTCCCTCCCTTTGTCGTGGCTGCTGATTTCAGGGATTTGCTCCAGTTTGCTGTGATACAACCCGGGGCTGCCCAGCTCTTTCTTGACAGAGGTGCTGCTCCCGCCGTTCCACTCCTCTCTCTTCTTGGCAGCTGGCTCCTCCGTAAGAAGGGACTGATGCTCCTTCACAGTCAGGCTGGGCAACTCCGCATTGTTTTGTTCAGCACCCAGGCTGTAGACAGATGTTTGCTCTTCTGACACAGTCATTGACCTTTTCATTGGAGCGCCTGGCTTTCTGATAACGGGGCTTGAGCTCTGGGTCAGACTGCTAGTAGGAGAGAGAAGGCCAGTAGCAAGGTCTTCTCTAACCAGTGGCTCAGGGTATTTGTCTGCCAAATTAAGGGTCTGGGGCACAGACAAGTGGGAGCATTCTGACATTGCACGCCTCATTGCCTTCCTTTGGTGAGCAGCTCTGTTCAGGAAATTGTCTTCATCTGCACAGCTCAGCTTTTCCTCCATCTCAACCATAAATCTTTCTTCCTCCATTTCACTGATATTATTGAAGTAGCTACTTTTGGAGTCATCCTGTGCAAACTCTATAGTTGTAGTTGGAGGTTTTGGATTAGATGCAGTCAGGGAGGAACAAAATCCACTCTGTAGATAGTTATCATTAACTACTCCTATTACACAATAGCTAGGGGCTCCATCTTTTTTCACAGTCGCCTCTTTAGACCCTGAATTGTCAGGCAGGATAGGGTTGAAATTTGGATTCCACACACTAATCTCCTGCTCCTTCATGTATTTGTCAGGATCACTCTCTGACACAGACAGGTTGGGCAGATTTTGTTCTTGCTGACACTTGGTTTCCATCGCACTCTTACCTGCTGCTTTCTCCTGATCGGTGATGGCTTCATTTTTTCCCAGCCCAGTGCAAGGTCTCTCGGCTCCTGCCTGCCCCAAATGGAAATCTGTAGTTTTGGGGTTTGCCAAGTTTCCTTCTGCAGAAGGAAATGCTTCAGAAATCAAAGACCAGCTTTCAAGGTGACCTGGAGCTGCCTGGTATTTTTTGCTCTGCACCTCAATTTCTCTTTTGTCTTTCTGAGCTATTTTCAGCTCTTTGTCCAGCTTTCCTTCAAAGAAGCAGAGCTTATCCTCGTCTGTGAAGCCAGCATTTTTAACAATCCCATCTTTAATCTGTCCCCCTGAGTTTACATTTAGCCCAATTTCATTAAGCTTTCCCTCAGTCCTCTGCCATTCAAATTTAGTTTTGCTGAAGTCTTTCTGGGATTCCATACAGTGGTAGGCTTCTGAAAAGCTATCTGTGTTCTTGGCTTTGCACAGCTGGCTGTATTCTGAGAGAGATGCAGTCTGCTTGTTTGAGAGAGACATCTCTGACTGCTTCTCTCCCTCTCGTAGCTGTAATACCACCTACAAGCAAGCCGAGCTTGCTGGCTGCCTGAGTCTGTGACGACATACCATTCCCCTGTATTCATGACAAAACTCATTCTTCCCCATCCCCCTCTTACCCAAAGCACTCATTTACTGAAATCAACCACTAGTCCAAATAAAGCACTTTAGTTCAACCCTAAAAAATGTCAGGTTTTGTCCCTTCCTAAAAACAAAATGGAAATTTAATTTGCAAATTTCTTTCTTTGGTCTCAGTAAACACTGATGTGGTTTTAACAATTCCAGCTAAATAGATTCTCCAGCGACAGATGTTGAGGGTAATTAAACACATATACTTTGTTACCCCTGCATCCATTTATAAGGAAGCTTACAATCAGTTTTTCTGCTCCAAACAATATTATATAAATAAGTATTCCTTGTTCATGAACAGTCAATCATGAACAGAGAAGAACCACTCCTAAAAATTGATAAAAATTATACTCAAGAGTATGGTTTCCCCTCTAAAAACCAATACTGTGCAGAGATTTGCCTCCCAGAGACAGAGGAGCTTTGCTGCCAGAGCAATGTATTTAATATATTCTTTCTGTATCAGAGATCACAAATACTGCCACAAATGGGGATTTCATTCACTCTAACTAGAAATAATGCAACTCACAAGAGTTTAGCCCTGGACAATGCTTAAGAGAGAGTATGGGACAGGTTCAGAGTGGTTTTGTGATTCTCAATACTACATCCTGGAATTTGGGCATTTTAAAAAATCATCAACTTATACAGTACTTTCATTGCACTAAATTCTTCCATCACAAATATTTTAACTTTCAGCATTACATGCTCTGTGCTGATTTAAGACAAGTGCCCTGAAGTGAAATAAGTGAACAACATGACCTATCAAAATTTCTCATTCGAGCATCAGTGAGAAGACTTTTCTAACTCTAATTTCAGCATAGATAACATCTTGCTCTGACAAAATAATTTCCTCTGTCTTTCTTCAGACTACCAAGATCACTCAAGTCATGCACTTTGGAAAAGGTTGATGGAGGTGGGGAGATGTTATCCATTATAGTCCTTGAATTGTAATGGTTAAGCTATCCCCTTCACTACAAACTGAATATAGGCTCCTGGTAACAGGAATTTCCAGCAGTGGGAGATAAAGTGCAAGGACGGCTTCACTTTTTGGTGTATGATTACATATAAGGGCAGCTGAGATGCCGTATGGAAAGGCCATTTAACCGCTGGGTGAGAAAGGGAGCTGGCTAAGAGAGGCTGGCCTGGTAACACACTGTCCCAAATTCCTCTACCTAACGGCCATGGAGCCCTGAGTTCCTTCTACGTCAGTGTAGGACCAGACAGATACTCAAATTAGGGAAGGGTACTGCTAAGGTCACCAGCTTGTTTGAAGTAACACAGGCTCTCCGACTCCAATTTGGTCAGGCCAGTAAGTGAGGAACAGTTTCCAAGTGCTCAATTTTGAAGTGTAACTGTTAAGCATATTCGACCTGTTACTAGCCTGTGATCCTGCAGCGTTTTGTTCCTTAGAAATTCCCACATCCAGTGAATCTCTCCCAGTGAACCACATGGGAAGCAGGACAGGCAGCAGGCTCAGCCTGTAGAGAGATGTGGGACAGGCTCAGACTTCAGTGACTTCAGAATGCCCTAACAGCAGATAAACAGGCCTTAGAACATGTGCTACTTTAGGAAGCAAAGTCATCTAGACTTTTGTTGTTGTTAATTTTGGAATAAATAGCTTTTAAAGGCAGGTCAATTAAACAGACCACATCTTCTAAAGACTTTGATTACATCTATGAAGGAAGGCCCAGTTTAAACCAATTACATTTAATTACATGTAATGACGTTCCCAGTAGAATCTGAGAACTTCCTGAAAGCACTAAAGATTGCCTCTATCATTTACCATTGACACTTGGAGCGATGCATTCCCCTACCAGCACCAAGGGGTGCTGCCCTTGTCTTTAGAGGCCCAGTGCGAAGTAATCCTGGACTAGATAAACCCTCCTCTTTGAGTCAAGATTACAGAACTTTAGGAAGAATGATCATTGCACATACAGCCAGAAAAACTCCTGCCTAGGAGGAATTTTGCCCTTGGTGTGAGGAAACAGTAACAATGATTCCTGTTTCAGTTTAATTTTGATAAATTTAGTTTTAGACTCAATGTAGAAATGCTTGAGCTGCAGTACGCCCCCTGAATTTAACCTGCTGCAGAGATAACACGCTCTGATCCACACATTCATCTACTTGTATTCGAATTCTGGGTTTGAGACGTTGCTATATTTAAAAACAATGAGTAATGTACTGTAAATTATACCCACAGTTTCTACACCCTCCATTTAACCAAAATACTTCCACCCACCAGCCCTACCATTCTCAAAAGACCTCATTTTTTAAAGTGATTTAAATATTCTTAGACATCTTGCTGTGTGAAATGTGACCTACAGATCAATATTTTTATTCCCTGTCTACTAATTGGTGCAAGGCTAGCACTTGGAAACATTTGCTAGTCCTAAAAGTATACATACTGGTCTCACCAACGTACCTGACAGGTCACAAAATCCCAAACCTTTAAGTCATTTAATCTCAGTTACTTTATGTTGCTTCCCCATCACTTCAATCAGTTCTAAACAGGATTTTAGCAGCAGATCTCAACTTACTAGAGTTCTATTAATGCTCTACACTGATGAAAGCAGGTTTTCCATGTTTTCTAATGTTCAAAGCACTGGTTTCTAGTTCTAGCAGTTCTTGAAAGAGTGGCAGCTATAATTATGTAGAAAATAAAGTAAGAAAAATGAAGCAAAGTGGCATGCTATGATTTTAGGGTTTAATATTTCACAACCGATCAGGGCAAGAGAGGAATGCTTTATGTCACCGGAAAGCAGAGACCAGTTCTCAGAATTCCAATGGGATACAAGATGCTTGTGTAGTCCTAGTGGTTTGCAAAGAAAGAGATGCGAGAATTTTCGCTACTTCAATTAGCACTACTTTTCTGGTACAGGTCCTGAACTGGCTAGTACAAGTCTGGGACATTGGAGCACTGTAATTGTTAAGCTCTGAGGTGCTGTTTTCCTCCCTCACACCTCTCCCTTCAGCATCTTGTGAACATCCACATCACACTCTGCTGAAGATATACCACATCCTAAGAGAGATGCTTAAAAGAACCAAGCTTTGCAATATGGTTGTATTGGTCCAATCCAAGGGGTGAGCTATATGGACTTAAGGTAGCAGAAGCTAGTGTAGCAGCACACATAGAATGGCAGGTGACTGCTCAAGAATTAATGTTTTTTGTTCCTTTCCAAGCCAGGTGGATGCCATGCAAGATATTTGACAGTGCTAGAGAAATTAGATTCAAGCAGCTAAACAGAAAAATTGAGTTGCATAGTGTACTACCACACACAATTAGTAGCCCAATGACACAATTTTTGTTTTGATCTTTTCTTTTAAGTTTTAGTTTAATGTTTGCAAAACACTGTCTATATTTTTATCATCCTAATTTTTTTCCTGCATGCCAAAATATGTTAGCTGTCAATCAGGATCTAACTGTACAGAATAACTATTATTTTGAAAGGAAAAATAAAGTGAAGAGTCCAACTCCAACACCACACAATGCAGCTCTTACCAAAAGCTATGACTGCAGTTAACCTACAGCTAGCTGTCCCAGGACATTGTCAAGCTGACCCACTCTGCTTGTCATTCTTAGCCTCTTCGCAACTTCACCATATCTACATCTATCCTTGCTTCAACCTACATACCTTCTTGCTCACACACTTTTATTTATACTGTCCCCTACCCTTAGAACAGCCCCCCAGTTTTCATGCACCAACCACCCTCATTCTTCTTCAAATGCTTTTTTCATGAAAACTTCTTAACACTGGTCTCCTCATAGACTACACATCTGGATCTCCTCATTTCTGGATCTCCTCAGGAGTCTAGTGGATAAAGCACAGGACTGGGAGTCCCGAGATCTGAGTTTTGTTCCCAGCTCCGCTACAGGCTTCTTATGTGGCTTTTACCTCCTAGATACTAAAAAAAGAGGTGCTGCACTTGGAGGAAAAGACATATCATATGGGACCCTTACTGAATAAGGGAGGCAACCTAGTGACAGAGGATGTGGAAAAAGCTAATGTACTCAATGCTTTTTTTGCCTCTGTTTTCACTAACAAGGTCAGCTCCCAGACTGCTACGCTGGGCATCACAAAATGGGGAAGAGATGGCCAGCCCTCTGTGGAGATAGAGGTGGTTAGGGACTATTTAGAAAAGCTGGACGTGCACAAGTCCATGGGGCCGGACGAGTTGCATCCGAGAGTGCTGAAGGAATTGGCGGCTGTGATTGCAGAGCCATTGGCCATTATCTTTGAAAACTCGTGGCGAACCGGGGAAGTCCCGGATGACTGGAAAAAGGCTAATGTAGTGCCAATCTTTAAAAAAGGAAAGAAGGAGGATCCTGGGAACTACAGGCCAGTCAGCCTCACCTCAGTCCCTGGAAAAATCATGGAGCAGGTCCTCAAAGAATCAATCTTGAAGTACTTGCATGAGAGGAAAGTGATCAGGAAGAGCCAGCATGGATTCACCAAGGGAAGGTCATGCCTGACTAATCTAATCGCCTTTTATCATGAGATTACTGGTTCTGTGGATGAAGGGAAAGCAGTGGATGTATTGTTTCTTGACTTTAGCAAAGCTTTTGACACGGTCTCCCACAGTATTCTTGTCAGCAAGTTAAGGAAGTATGGGCTGGATGAATGCACTATAGGGTGGGTAGAAAGCTGGCTAGATTGTCGGGCTCAACGGGTAGTGATCAATGGCTCCATGTCTAGTTGGCAGCCGGTGTCAAGTGGAGTGCCCCAGGGGTTGGTCCTGGGGCCGGTTTTGTTCAATATCTTCATAAATGATCTGGAGGATGGTGTGGATTGCACTCTCAGCAAATTTGCGGACGATACTAAACTGGGAGGAGTGGTAGATACGCTGGAGGGGAGGGATACGATACAGAAGGACCTAGACAAATTGGAGGATTGGGCCAAAAGAAATCTGATGAGGTTCAATAAGGATAAGTGCAGGGTCCTGCACTTAGGACGGAAGAATCCAATGCACCGCTACAGACTAGGGACCGAATGGCTAGGCAGCAGTTCTGCGGAAAAGGACCTAGGGGTGACAGTGGACAAGAAGCTGGATATGAGTCAGCAGTGTGCCCTTGTTGCCAAGAAGGCCAATGGCATTTTGGGATGTATACGTAGGGGCATAGCGAGCAGATCGAGGGACGTGATCGTCCCCCTCTATTCGACATTGGTGAGGCCTCATCTGGAGTACTGTGTCCAGTTTTGGGCCCCACACTACAAGAAGGATGTGGATAAATTGGAGAGAGTCCAGCGAAGGGCAACAAAAATGATTAGGGGTCTGGAACACATGACTTATGAGGAGAGGCTGGGGGAGCTGGGATTGTTTAGCCTGCAGAAGAGAAGAATGAGGGGGGATTTGATAGCTGCTTTCAACTACCTGAAAGGGGGTTCCAAAGAAGATGGATCTAGACTGTTCTCAGTGGTAGCAGATGACAGAACGAGGAGTAATGGCCTCAAGTTGCAGTGGGGGAGGTTTAGATTAGATATTAGGAAAAACTTTTTCACTAAGAGGGTGGTGAAACACTGGAATGCGTTGCCTAGGGAGGTGGTGGAATCTCCTTCCTTGGAAGTTTTTAAGGTCAGGCTTGACAAAGCCCTGGCTGGGATGATTTAACTGGGAATTGGTCCTGCTTCGAGCAGGGGGTTGGACTAGATGACCTTCAGGGGTCCCTTCCAACCCTGATATTCTATGATTCTATGATTCTATGATCAGTCAGTGAAGGATAAGCAGGAAAGGATGGGGAGCTCTCCAGAGAACTATTCGTGATTGAGTGATTCCGTGCAAAAAGCAAAAGAGTAAATTTGAGGAAAGTTGCATCCTAAAGAGCAAGATGATGGCTAGGGACAGCAAAAGACTGCGTCTTCAGAGGGTATAAATTCAAGACTCCACACCCCTCTACTGGTTCGTCAGTTGTCTTGAGGAAGACAGATTTCTTGGATGTCAGAATTCTGAGTTTCACAATCCTTATCACTCCCCACTGGCTTTTCTTTTAGGAAAGTGTCAGATAAAGGCAGTGAAACAGTAACGAGCCATAGCCAATCAGATCCCAGTGCTGCTTCCAGATGAATAGATGCCTCTATTATCTAAAGCCTCTCTCAACCTTTCAATGGTGAAACTGCAGCATATTTATTCAGAAGGAAGTTTGGGACCTACTTGTATTCAATCTACACTTTTCCTCCTGCCATGATTAAATCCTGAATCCTCTTAAAGGTACATTGCGCACACAAAAGACTAAAATGACCTAGCCAATAAAGCTGAAAAGCCCCTTATATACTAAAATATATTTAAGTACAATATTAAAAACCCACCAAACACACCTATAGCCATCAGTATCTCTAGCTGCTTAAAATATTTTGATGCTTATGTTGTCTCACTGAATTTAACCATCACTTTCTAAGGGAAGAGACACCTTTCAATTCAAGAGATTGCAAGGAACTGCTGCCCATTTTAGTAGTTTTGCAGATACAAGTACAACACATGACTACGTAGGCTCTTACAATGCCAATACCAAAGCAGACCAGATCACTATATCAACACGTCATGATTTAAAATCCAATCTGCAAGCTTCCATCCCCAGCAGATGAATAAGCCTAGTGTTTCTATTTTTGCTTCAATCCTGAAGCTATTACTTATCCCATTTAATGCCTCTTTTTTTATCTAACGCAATTGTTTCTGTGCAGTCCTTTGCACTAGTTTCCAAGGCAACGCCACCTTCCAGAATGATGAACTACTCCTTGCCAGCTTCTCCGAGAGACGTTCTCTCTCTCTTTGTCACTACCAATAACAGTCAATAATCTTACTGATCAGATTGATTGAGGATATACTTTGGCATTAAAAGCCAAGATCATAAAATTATAATTTGGATATTCACTTGAGTGTAGGTTGACACAGATGCACACACTTCCTGCTGATCAGCCAAACATTCACTGCAAATAAAACAAACCTATTAAAGCTTTGACACAAGGCCTGAAGCCTGAGACTGTACACTGAACTCACATGCCTCATTACTTCCCACACTTTACAGTCATTGACACAAAGTTTAGTTGTATTTAACAAAGGATTATTGTGATGGGGGTGTTGACCCCATATTTGCCCTGAAAGGGTTCATCTAGGCTAAGGGGGCCAATTAACTAGACATGCCATAGCGAGGGGAATCAGGTGGTTTAAATAATCCCCTGACTGAACAACAAGGGAGCTGAGGAGGGCTGCATTTATAGACAGGAAGTTGGCCGCAGGGAGGGAGCTGCAGGGAAGTACCCTACAGTTACTTCCTGGGAAGAGGGAATTTTGAAGCTAGCAAACCCAGAGAAGCGGGGGGAGCCAGAAGGTTAGGAAAGGCTCAGGAAAAAGGCAGTAAGGTCTAAAATGAAACAGACCTTGGCTGCTGATTAGAGGGTGCCTGAGCTGGAACCTGTGGTGGGCCCTGGTTCCCCCACCAGCCACTGGGGAAGTGACACTGGCTGGGCAGTGAATGAGAAGACTGCCTCAGCCCGTTTGTAAAAAGAGACTTTGATACCCTGACAGGGGAGGACACACTGACTTGGACAGAGGGCAAAGCCATGAACACGGAATACCTTGCCTCACTGAGAGCCAGAAAGAGAAGGCAGTGCGTGTGGTGAGATGTGGAAAGGTGGAATCGGACATGGAATCAGCGACCAGGAGGCGGCACACTAGTGGTGAGCAGACCCTGTGACAATTATATACATTCATATGAACAAGATTATCTGCAGTTCTGCTATATAGGATAAAAAAATCGTAAGGAATAGAAACCTTTATGCTTCAGGATGTAAACTCATCACTAACTGCTTAAGACTATGAAGAAAATACTGTCCATTATAGGGCCTCTAATGTCTTCCTCAAACATCTAATATTGCCAACTTTGAGACCAGATACTGATCTGAATGGAACATTAGTCTGATACAATATGGCAGATATTGTGTTACTAATAAAACCAAACATATTTGATTAAAAGGCATTTGTGCACAGAATTGTGTGCTTGAGGTCATGATTTGGCAATAATTTCCATTAGACAGCCATGTGTAACTATCTACGTACTCAGTTATAGCAGAGACTAAGTCACAGCAGAATTATAAACCATTGAAACTGTGTGAATGAGGAGGGTTATAATGGAAATGCTAACAGATTAACAGCATGAATGACACCAGTATAATTCAGAACAGCCAGGAAAAGACAACATTCAGAGAAAGGGCATCACTGTGGTTGTAGAACAGAAGAAAACATTGTAATTAATTAGAGATGGCTCTACTGGATGTTGAACATATTTTATTTACATATGAGGGATGTAAAGCTGTCAGATTAAAAATGTGAACTACGATATGTTACACACTGAAAAGGATTATGCCAATGATGGGTATTGGTGACTACTCTGGAGACAGCTGGCTGTTGTTAGCTAAAGGAAAGGGTGCTGGAAGAATGCCAGCAGAGGGCAACAAAGGAGAGTAGGATAAAAAGCTAAGTTGGAGACCACCGCTCAAAGTGGCCCTTCAAATCCCTGTCCGACAGGGTAATTTTCAGAACCTTTTAACAGCCAATACTCCCAACACTGGTATTCCATACGCTGCTCCTTTACATTTTGTCTACAAGACACAGTCAAGGTTCAAGGACCACTATAATAGGCACTGTACATACAAAGATAGTTCTTGTCCTTAAGAGCTTAGAAAATATAAATGTGAGGAAGACAACAGGTGGATAAAAACAAAAACATGGAGAGCTAGGTAAGCAAGACTATTCGTAGTATGCTGTTCCTTAAGATATACGCTAGAGAGGGACTTTTTCCCAGGAAGCCTTTAGTGTTGACACAGATACCAGCTGAGGGGGGGGCGGGAATAGAAGGGGTGGGCATGGGGAATACTATTTTATACTCTTCCCTGGTCATATGTCCAAGCTTCCACTTCTTGTAAGCTTCTTTTTTATGTTTAAGATCCGCTAGGATTTCACCGTTAAGCCAAGCTGGTCGCCTGCCATATTTACTATTCTTTCGACTCATTGGGATGGTTTGTCCCTGTAACCTCAACAGGGATTCCTTGAAATACAGCCAGCTCTCCTGGACTCCTTTCCCCTTCAAGTTAGTCCCCCAGGGGATCCTGGCCATCCGTTCCCTGAGGGAGTCGAAGTCTGCTTTCCTGAAGTCCAGGGTCCGTATCCTGCTGCTTACCTTTCTTCCCTGCGTCAGGATCCTGAACTCAACCAACTCATGGTCACTGCCTCCCAGATTCCCATCCACTTTTGCTTCCCCCACTAATTCTACCCGGTTTGTGAGCAGCAGGTCAAGAAAAGCGCCCCCCCTAGTTGGCTCCTCTAGCACTTGCACCAGGAAATTGTCCCCTACGCTTTCCAAAAACTTCCTGGATTGTCTATGCACCGCAGTATTGCTCTCCCAGCAGATATCAGGAAAATTAAAGTCACCCATGAGAATCAGGGCATGCGATCTAGTAGCTTCCGTGAGCTGCCGGAAGAAAGCCTCATCTACCTCATCCCCCTGGTCCGGTGGTCTATAGCAGACTCCCACCACTACATCACTCTTGTTGCACACACTTCTAAACTTAATCCAGAGACACTCAGGTTTTTCTACAGTTTCGTACCGGAGCTCTGAGCAGTCATACTGCTCCCTTACATACAGTGCTACTCCCCCACCTTTTCTGCCCTGCCTGTCCTTCCTGAACAGTTTATAACCATCCATGACAGTACTCCAGTCATGTGAGTTATCCCACCAAGTCTCCAAGAAGCTTACAAGAAGTGGAAGCTTGGACATATGACCAGGGAAGAGTATAAAAATATTGCTCGGGCATGTAGGAATGAAATCAGGAGGGCCAAATCGCACCTGGAGCTGCAGCTAGCGAGAGATGTCAAGAGTAACAAGAAGGGTTTCTTCAGGTATGTTGGCAACAAGAAGAAAGCCAAGGAAAGTGTGGGCCCCTTACTGAATGAGGGAGGCAACCTAGTGACAGAGGATGTGGAAAAAGCTAATGTACTCAATGCTTTTTTTGCCTCTGTTTTCACTAACAAGGTCAGCTCCCAGACTGCTACGCTGGGCATCACAAAATGGGGAAGAGATGGCCAGCCCTCTGTGGAGATAGAGGTGGTTAGGGACTATTTAGAAAAGCTGGACGTGCACAAGTCCATGGGGCCGGACGAGTTGCATCCGAGAGTGCTGAAGGAATTGGCGGCTGTGATTGCAGAGCCATTGGCCATTATCTTTGAAAACTCGTGGCGAACCGGGGAAGTCCCGGATGACTGGAAAAAGGCTAATGTAGTGCCAATCTTTAAAAAAGGGAAGAAGGAGGATCCTGGGAACTACAGGCCAGTCAGCCTCACCTCAGTCCCTGGAAAAATCATGGAGCAGGTCCTCAAAGAATCAATCTTGAAGTACTTGCATGAGAGGAAAGTGATCAGGAAGAGCCAGCATGGATTCACCAAGGGAAGGTCATGCCTGACTAATCTAATCGCCTTTTATCATGAGATTACTGGTTCTGTGGATGAAGGGAAAGCAGTGGATGTATTGTTTCTTGACTTTAGCAAAGCTTTTGACACGGTCTCCCACAGTATTCTTGTCAGCAAGTTAAGGAAGTATGGGCTGGATGAATGCACTATAGGGTGGGTAGAAAGCTGGCTAGATTGTCGGGCTCAACGGGTAGTGATCAATGGCTCCATGTCTAGTTGGCAGCCGGTGTCAAGTGGAGTGCCCCAGGGGTCGGTCCTGGGGCCGGTTTTGTTCAATATCTTCATAAATGATCTGGAGGATGGTGTGGATTGCACTCTCAGCAAATTTGCGGACGATACTAAACTGGGAGGAGTGGTAGATACGCTGGAGGGCAGGGATAGGATACAGAAGGACCTAGACAAATTGGAGGATTGGGCCAAAAGAAATCTGATGAGGTTCAATAAGGATAAGTGCAGGGTCCTGCACTTAGGACGGAAGAATCCAATGCACCGCTACAGACTAGGGACCGAATGGCTAGGCAGCAGTTCTGCGGAAAAGGACCTAGGGGTGACAGTGGACGAGAAGCTGGATATGAGTCAGCAGTGTGCCCTTGTTGCCAAGAAGGCCAATGGCATTTTGGGATGTATAAGTAGGGGCATAGCGAGCAGATCGAGGGACGTGATCGTCCCCCTCTATTCGACATTGGTGAGGCCTCATCTGGAGTACTGTGTCCAGTTTTGGGCCCCACACTACAAGAAGGATGTGGATAAATTGGAGAGAGTCCAGCGAAGGGCAACAAAAATGATTAGGGGTCTAGAACACATGACTTATGAGGAGAGGCTGAGGGAGCTGGGATTGTTTAGCCTGCAGAAGAGAAGAATGAGGGGGGATTTGATAGCTGCTTTCAACTACCTGAAAGGGGGTTCCAAAGAGGATGGCTCTAGACTGTTCTCAATGGTAGCAGATGACAGAACGAGGAGTAATGGTCTCAAGTTGCAGTGGGGGAGGTTTAGATTGGATATTAGGAAAAACTTTTTCACTAAGAGGGTGGTGAAACACTGGAATGCGTTGCCTAGGGAGGTGGTGGAATCTCCTTCCTTGGAAGTTTTTAAGGTCAGGCTTGACAAAGCCCTGGCTGGGATGATTTAACTGGGAATTGGTCCTGCTTCGAGCAGGGGGTTGGACTAGATGACCTTCAGGGGTCCCTTCCAACCCCGATATTCTATGATTCTATGATTCTATTTGGAAGTCTGAGTGGGATAGTTCAACACTGGGAGAATGAAACCCTAGTATCATTTACCCCGTCTCCATTCCTCAGCATGAGGTCAGCTGCATTGTTACTGGTAGGGATGTCTATGTCCATACTGAGATTCCTACACTACTGCATTCTTTACACATCTAATCCTACTTATAACTCAAGCCAAAATGAAGCATAACGGCTGCTAAAAAAAACTTGCCTGATAAATGTTGACCCTACCACCATGGCAGAGGAATAGGATTTGCTGGTCCCTGAAATGAAATCAGGCCCAGTTGTCCTGTTCCAGTTCAGATATGCCCTAGTTTGGTGTAATAGGGAGGGCAGAGCTGCCCTGCGAGTTACAGATGAGAGACAGCCCAAAGGCAAGGGAGAGTCAAAAACCCAGAGAGGTAGAGTCCATAATCCAGAGTCTCGAGAGAGCCCAGAAGAACACAACAAGGTTGAGAGCTTTAGGGAGAGGATCACCTTAAAGGAGGGAATAGAGAGAGCTCCTTGGTTGAGCAACGGAGCCAGATGAGGCTGCTGAAAGTGGAAGGCAGTCGGGGAGGGGTGGTTGTTATTTACAAAATTTCCCCAGACCAGAGGGGGCTGAAGGTTGAGAGCAGAAGGGGGAGATACTTGCTGGCTCTTTGAGCTGGAGAACTGAACCCGGAGGGCCAGAGAGGGCTGAAGTCTCGGGAATTATGGACAAGTGAACCAGCTGGAACCATATCTGAGAAGGAAACACGACAGAAAAGCTAGAAGGGCAGGAGCGAAGCATGGTGAGACACACCAAACATGTACCCAAGAGATGAGGTGTAGTAAAATATGCTGGAGCCAAACCTAAGAGTCTAAAATGGGGTGCATGCCACTAGAGCTGTACCAGAGAGCCTGAACATGTTGAGAGATGTCAGAGCTGTACTGTACATGGTGTGTTGATAGACTGTTGGGACCTGAAGACTGAACATACAGTTTGACTATGTTGGGAAATTCTGGACTATGGTTGTGGGACTTCTGTAATAAATTAACCTTGCAAAGAACTATTTATATTTGGAAAGCTTGTGTGGCGTTACTGCGGACCCTAGAAGAGGGAAACTGAGGGGGTGGCCACATGCACAGCCACTATGAGGTCATGAGGGAGGCAGTCACCCTACAACAGGGGGATTTTGGTTATAATCCTTACTGCCCAGTGGTGTTAAAAATGTGAAATAGGTTTCCAGAATACCTGTATGTTTCTAGTAATGGCTGTAACAGGGAACAGAAGGGACAAGGTTGAATATGGTAAACAATCATACAAGAGGCAGAAAGCTGCATGGGCAATCACAAATCTGCCATTTTCTGACTCTGAATGCTTCACTTTGCAATCTACACAACAGCATTTTAACAGGTTTTTTTTGTAGCTAATCCACATATAAAATGTAGGGAACCGTCCTATCAAATAAAGATATCTACAGCATTGTAATTACCATGTCTTCCAAGAAGCGACAAAAGCTCTTTGGGGCAGAAATCAAATCATGTTCTACATTATATAAAACACTGGTGTATAGCAACACTAACATTACATAAATGCCTCCATATAAATTTAGAGAAGCCATCCTGTTGTACTGGAGCACACGCACACAGTAGTTACAGATCTCACAAGCAGCCCTCTAGTTTTGCTAAACAAATTTCTGTAGCTAATCTTTAGCAGAACATTCTCCAAAATACTCAGATGTGGTATTCAGATGAACAAATTTACATAAGTTTGAAGAGCAAGAGATGTAAATATGTAACAGATCTCATGGACGATTATAAATCCACAGCCACAATACACAGTGATATTGTAATCTGCGTTCTGGTGACAAGTATGCAGACATTTACCGGTAAGTTTCACGCTCATGATTTATGTAGACCCCAGAAACACCTTAAAATAGTTTGTTTGCTTTTTAAAATAAAAATTACAGTTTTATAAAGCTATTCTATTTATAGATATTATAGCAATATTTAAGCAATTCTATAACATCTTTCATCCAAGGATTTCAAAGCACTTTACACAGTTAAGTATTATTCCTACAGAAACTAGGGTAAACTGGAGTACAGAAGGTAAGTAATTTGCCCCGGCAAAGCAAATCAGTGAGAGAGTTTGGAATAGAATGAAGGTCTTCTCCTGGCTCCCACTAACTCCTGCCCTAACCAGTAAACAAGACTACTCTTCATACACTACTTAAACCTCATAAAATCTTTGTCACGCTGATCAATGTTTTTAACCTGTATTTATCTGACACAAGTTTACTGTTCACTTGATAAAGTACGAGCCATCCTAAATAAATTTTACACAAACTTTTTTTGCATTTAGGAATTAAGCTAGGATATTCATAGTCCTTGGGAATTCACTAAATGGTTGCTTCATTACTAGTTAGAAGGTGTAGGGATGGAAAGAAAATAAGACACAAATATATGGACAAGAGCCAGTCAAAGGTGTCTTTTTGTCCCCACAGTGTTCTGTGCTTTATTGAAAGTAACATTTTGTCACTCAGCCCAAATGTTGTGCAGTCAACAATAGTTTGCCTAAGAACCATGCCGGAGGCCAGAGCCATCCCTTCAAGCCCTCATCATCAATCCTGCACCTGACAGAACGTGCATTCAAATTGGGGTCGGAAATGTGTCAACCAACATCTCCAAAATAAACTCAATCATTCACAGCTTCTCTAAAAAACAACTGTCAATCTACAAAGTGTTACTTAGCGTAGTCAAGGATTGAGGCAATTGTGCTTAATTAGAAAGCTTCTATGTGGCCTTACATAGTACTAACTTGCAAATGCAAGCCACATATCAATCTACTTACATGTAGCCATTCTGCACTGCAGTTGGGAGTCCTTTGATGTATTGTACAGTTTTCAGTAAAATTTACCTGTGCAACAGTCAGGAAGTGCTTTTCTTTTTTTGCAGGAATCTCCCAGCTTTACAACTATCCCTTTAAAGGTAGCAGTTTACAAAGAGAAACAAAAAGGCTTCTAGCAGATTATAAAGGTTTTTTTATTTTTAAAGACACTGCCTTTTGCGTTCGCTCCACTTTGTACCATCATGCAGCATACTTCTATGGGCACAAGTTCATGCAGAGCAACCACTTCCAAAATAGAACTACTCTGGGTTATGCAACACTCATTAAAATTACAAAACCTCTCAAAAACCTGACCAGAATGTTAAGGCTGACTTGGGCTCCATGTTTATTAAATTTAGCGGCTGTATCATTCATGCTGACAATGTGGAAATCTGCTAAAAGAGAAACAGGGAAGTTTCATGCCTTAACGACAGTGCAAAAACAACAGCTCGTAGATAGGGATGAGGTACCCTTGCCAGGCCACTTCATTACATCAAAATTCATTGATAAGATGAAAGAGCACACTTTTAAAGGAGGTTTGTAGCATCGTAAGTCCCAGGTTGGTTGTTTTTAAATCATATATACATACTCGTCAAAACACAGCCAAGACACAGGCTCCATTTCACAGGCAGACAGCTTGGGTCAAAAGAGATCCAAATTCTTTGTGAATCCTGACCAGGACTGGCACTTGGAAAAGTTTTACTGGTCCCACCAAAATGTTTCTAGCCCTAACAGGTAACAGGTAGCCCTAACAGGTAGAGGGGGATCAAATCTTAAAATTACATCAATCCAATTACTTGCTATTTCTCAAGCTGCTAGAGTCAGAGATTAATGTTTCCTAAAGCTAATCAGTTGGGATGAAGCACAGATTTTTATACCTTTGATGGTTTTGAGATAGTTGAAGGTAAAAATGGTCAGAATTCAAGTGCAGGAGAAAAAAGCAATAGATGTAATTAGACTAATGTGATTTTAAAGTCAGATCACACAACCTGCCAGGGATAGGAAGGAACATTTCATACTACAGAAATCTGCAATTCCCTGCTCTCCAGTTGTATAGGCCATTAATTTCTAATCAATTTCAAAAAGAAAAGGAGGACTTGTGGCACCTTAGAGACTAACAAATTTATTTGAGCATAAGCTTTCGTGAGCTACAGTCTCTAAGGTGCCACAAGTCCTCCTTTTCTTTTTGCGAATACAGACTAACACGGCTGCTACTCTGAAACCTAACAAATTTCAGTTAGTTTCCTTGATCAAGCACTACTTCTCTGTCACTGGTCCAAGACTGAATATAGGAAGTCCTGCATCTCTGACAAATAGCACACTCAGTTTCTGGTGCTGAGATATTAATTTCACCATAATGCTCAAAGTACAGTTTAGTTTAATTTGTAAAGGCAGGACATATATAAATGGACTTTAAATGCAACCCAAAGAAACAGCTTTAGAATTCAAACCAAACGATCAATCCTTCTAAAACTTGGGAATTAGCACCGTGAGACAGGCAAGCAGAATTAAGAGCCTTTTAAGATCAGCCAAAACAGTCATGCCACATTTGTTTGTGACACACAGAATTAACAGTTATGTATTCATGCCAACGCACTGACAAGTAGCAAGGTCTCACACGCAAGCTGTCTGCGTTACTGCTGCTAGCTCAAATCACAAGCACACACCTTTTTCTTGCCTTTGCCGACTCATACCATTGGCTTTCAGCTGCCTTGGTTTCTCTCGATCTTGGACAGCAAGCCTTGGTGGTGGAGTAGGAAGCCCTCTTGACTTTGTGGGTCTCATGTAGCCTTTTATCTGTTCCGTAGCTTTGACTCTCTCCTCTTTCTTTGTCTCTTTCAACACTTTTTGTCCAGAACCATGTATCTTTTTCTGAGGTAAGTCTGCACATTTATCCTCTTCAGACTTCAAAGCTTGGAAGACCTTCAAGCCAGCCTCTATCTTGTCAGCAGCATCACCTTCTGAGTGTTCAGAATGGCCTTTAATTTTATCAATCGGACTGATTTCCTCTGTTTGGGCATCTCTCAGAATCACACCAGCAGCCTCAGCTGCATCTGTCTTTTTTTCTAAACTAACTGGGCACTCAGGGAAGCTTTGTTCACTCTTCTTTCTTTCACCCAGCTCAGTCTCTTTAGTCTTGTTCACCACCACTGCTGCAGCCAGAACCTGCAGAACAACTGCTTCTGCTTTATTCTCCCATTGCACTGTAAGTTCCGGAGAGATGCATCCAACATCCTTCTCACCAGCACAGCTACTTCCTTCCATTTTGTCCATTACTTTGGCATCTGTGGGAATTGTTCCCTTTATGACATCTGTCTCCTTCACCAGATGCTCCAAGGAAGCACACTCAGTGCTTTGCTTTTTATCAGTGAAACTTATTTCTTTGTCATCAATCTCTGCTAAAATGGAAGTGTGCACTTCATCCCCTCCTGCCTTGGCATCCTGTTTAACTGGAGAATCCAAGGAAGGCCATTTACCTTTCTTCTTCTTCTCCCCAGCGCTAGTCACTTTGATTTTATCACCCTCCTTCACTGAAGTGAAAGCCGGTACACCAGCCTCTTCACCTTCCAGGTTGACTGAATGCTCAGAATGGCTGTGTTTATTTTTCTCCCTTTTGTCACCCATGCTGGACTCTTTGTTGGTGCCCTCCAAAACCACTCCAGGAGGCAGTGGCACCTTACTTCCATCATCCTTTATGGGATACTCTGGAAAGATACTGGCAAGCCCTTGATTTTTGTCTATAGAATAAGCTTTGCCAACTCTGTCAACACCAGCTGCTCTAGACTGAGTGTAGGGTGTGAACAAGTCCACCTTATTATCCCAAAGCATTTGATGCTCAGAGGAGAAATTTTTAATATTTTGATTTTCATCTACAAGACCCATTTCTTCCATTTGGTACTCCAGATCGGTTACTATGGGAGGCTGTATTTTGCTTTTGTCGGTCTTAGTCTCCAGAAGAACTGGCTGTTCAGAGGCATTTTTAGCCTTTTTGTTTTTTCCATCATTACCCCTCTTTTTACACTTATTAGGCACCAGTGCTGAACCGGGCTCTATCGTCGTTCGATGTTCTAAAATAGTAAATCCAGCCTCTCTGTTTTTATCAGAAGAAGTTACAGCTTCAGTTTTGTCGACTCTCTCATCAGCACCACCAGGAAGTGTGGCTGTATCTACTTTAGTCTCCAAAAGAAATGGCTTCTCCAGACCAACATCAGCCTTTGTGCTGTTCTCATTATTCTCTTTTGGTTTCCCTGTCACCAGTGGCGTAATGGGTGTTTGTATTTTAGCTGTATCTGTTATATCCTCTAACAGATGCTCTGAAGTAGTAAATTGAGTCTCCTTGCCTTTATCAGTGGAGTGAATTTCTTTAATTTTATCAGCCTCCTCGACTACTGCAGGAAGTTTAACGGAGTCTGTCTTTGCCTCCAAGACAGCAAGGTGCTCAGCACTATTTTCAATCTTTTTGCTTTTCCCATCACTACACCTCTTCTTAGGTTTGTCCGCCACCAGTTCTGTAATGGGAATGTGTGCCTTAGCTGTATCTGTTATATCCTCCAAGAGGTGATCTAAAGTAGTAAAATCAGTCTCCTTGCCTTTATCAGAGGAATGAGTTTCTTTAGTTTTGAAGAGTGTTTTGGACTTTGCTGTGTCCATTTCATAATCTGACGGAACAAGTTGCTCAAAGAAACTTTTTTCATTACTTTCCTTTATTTTAGGTTTTTCTGTTATCAGTTTCATAGTGGGAACTTGTACCGTGGTTGTATCTGTCAAATTCTCCAGTTGAAGCCCTGCTGTAGTAAAAATAGGCTCCTTGCCTATATCACCAAAACCCATTTCTTTAATTTTTTCAGCCTTTTTCACTACAGTAGGAAGCTTGCGTGTGTCTGTCTTAGTTTCCAGAAGAAAAGGCTGCTCAAAAGAACCTTTTTCAGCTTTTTTGCCTTTCCTGTCACTGTCCTCCTTTTCAGGTTTGTCAGTCATCAGTGCTCTACTGGAATCTGTAGTAAATTCAGTCTCTATGCTTTTATCCATCAAACTATCTTCTTTTGTTTTGCTGATTGTCTCAGCACTAGCAGAAAGTTTGGCCGCATCTGTTTTAGTCTCCAAAAGAAGTGGCTGTTCTGAAATACTGAATTCAGCCTTTTCACTTTTCCCACTCATACCATTTTTAGGTTCTTCTGTTACCAGTATTGTAGTGGGACCTTGTACCTTCACTGTAGCTGTTGCACCCTCCAACAGATGTTCTGCAATAGTAAAATCAGTCTCTTTACCTTTATCAGTGAAAAATATTTTTTTAGTTTGGTCATCCTTCTCCATTACAGCAGGAAGACTGCTTGTGTCTTCCTTAACCTCCAGAAAAAATGGCTGCTGGAAATAACTTTTTTCAGCCTTTTTGTTTTTTCCAACACTAGTCCTTTTCTTAGGCTTGTCTGCCACCTTTGCAGTACTGGGACCTGTCATATTCTCCAATGAATGCTCTGCAATAGCAAAGCCAGTCTCTTTGTCTTTATCAGTAAAGATTATTTCTTTAGTTTTGTCAGCTGTCTCAGCTACAGCAGGAAGTTTGTTCGGGTCTCTCTCAGCCTCCAGAAGAACTGGCTGCTCAGAGAAATTTTTAACCTTTTTGTTCTTCCCATCACTATCCCTCTTTTTAGGTTTGTCTGTAACCAGTGCCATGTTGGGATCTGTCTCAGTTGGATGATCCAATGCAGTGAATCCAGTCTGTTTGCTTTTATCAGTAAAATCTATGTTAGCTATGTCGACTGTCTCAGCAGGAGCAGGAAGTTTGGCTCTATCTGTCTTAGTTTCCAAAAGAAATGGCTGCTCTGAAAAACTGAAGTCAGCCTTTTTGTTTTTCCCAGCAATGCCCTCTTTAGGTTTGTCTGAGACCAATGATATAAGGGGTACTTTGGTAATATCTGTTGCAGTTTCCAATGGAGGCTCTGAAGTAACAGAGCCAGTCTCTTGGCTTTTATCAAAGGAATCTGTTTCTTTAGTTTTGTCGACTCTCTTTGCTACAGCAGGAAGATTGGTTGCATCTGTCTTAATCTCTAAAACAGCAGGCTGCTTGAAGATACCATTTTCAGTCTTTCTGCTTTTTTTATCACTACCTCTTTTCTTTGGTTTCTCTCCCACCAGTGCCCCAAAGGGAGTTTGAACTTCACTTGGAACGGTCTCATCTGCTGCCACACGTTTGGGAGATACGCACTTAATCTCTTTATTTTCATCAATAAGGCTAATTTCTACAGGTTTGGCCTCCAAAGGAGTGTCCACTTTGTTTAGGTTGATGCCTTTTGAAAGAGATGCTTTAAGGTCTGAATGCTCTGAATGTTTACACTCAATCTTTTTGTTTTTTTCAACAAAACTTATTTCCATAGGTTTGGTTTGTGTCAGTGCTGATGCAGGATCCCCCATCTTAGTGTGTTCTGCCTTGCATTCTAGCTTCTCCAAGGGTACCTGTTTGTTTTTGCTTTTAGACTGCAACAAACTGTCATCTTTCATTTCTTCTGGTTTCATGACTTCTCCAGCTTTTGCATCCAACAAAAATTTAAATGGTCCTTCAGTTTTCAGGCTCTGCTGGCCTGCTGCGGGACTTGAGATAATATTTTGATCGTCTAAGAGGTGGCTTTCAGTTCCTACCTTAGCATCCCTTGGTACATCTGAAGTTCCCTTCCTCTTGCCCTCTCTTGAGGAAGTAGAGTGCTCTTTGACACCTTCAGCAGGCAAGACAAAGGGAATGACTGGCTTTTGCAGTTCAGCAGCAAAGAGGGGAACTTTGGGAGCTTTAGAAACTCCTACATTTTCATCCCCCAACTCCATTGTTCTTGGATGGTGGTTTCTCTTTTGTTTCGGTTTCTTCTTCTTCTTCTTCACAATCACTGGAGAACCTTCTGAATCCCAGGTCTCTCTAGGTACATCTCTCTGGCTCTCCACAAACTCAGACGGCATGCTGAGTAGCTGCCCGGCTGCCTTTTTATGTGGTGCCCTAGTCCGTGAGAATGTTCCAGAGACCCATCCAAGTTCTGGCATAGAAAAGGGGTCTGCTTTTGGGTCACTACTCTTCTGTTGTAGGAGATCTACTAGAAGTTCCTCTGGGACATCTGCACCAGGCACTGCTGCAGGTTTTGCTCTGCCAAACCTGCGGTCACTTGATTTGTTAGCTTGCCTTACTTGTGCAGTAGGTACACCTGGAATACAGGAAGTTTGCTCAAGTATCAGAGCAACTATTTGCTAAAAAGTCTGATGTTAGCCAATTTTTTATTTTATTGACCGCCTCAGTCACATATGCAGAACTTTTAAACACACTGATACCATACTAACCCCAAACCCAGTTTTAGTGGTGCTGTTTAAGAAAGCTAACTTTAAAATAGGTTTTATGTTTAATTTCTGTGTTACTGGTAAGTAAGTAAAATAGATCAATGACAGAGATTAACAGTCATTTTTTGTACAGTGGGTGATCTTTACTCCCATAAAACAACTGCTCTTGTAGTGAGAAATTACCAATATTTAGAAAAGGCATTAGGGATCCATTTTTCCTGTTATCTTAGCAAAACAAGACAGCAGCTACACCAGTTACAACCCTCTAGTTTAGAAACTTTCCTTAATAGGAAATAGAAGCATAGCGGAAAGGTAAGGCTCAAGAGGAAAGCGTGTGGATGTAATGGGAAGAAAAAGCTAGAAGTAAGTTTCCCACAGCACCCGTAAAGCAGTGGAAGGCAAAACTTCATCAAAAGAAAAATAATTTTCTGTACTCAGATGTAGATAGCACTACTTTCCTCAGTTATAAGCCATTAACTTTAGAGAGTGTCAGTCATTTCTTACATAGCCCTGGTCCCACAAATCAGCCTCCAGTCAGAAACATAAACAATCTAGGCTCAATGGAGAGGTGAGTTAGTGGAGCAGGGACAAAACTATGTTTTCCTCCTTCAGCTACACACCTTAATTTGGAAAAGGAATTTGCCTTGATTATTTTACTAGAATCAAGGAACACTGGGTTTGTCTTAATACCAAAATAAGAGCCATGTTGGAAATGGCATTAGAAGAGAGGGAAGGTGAGTGTTTAAATGCTTTAGCAGTGAAGACATAAGCCATCCCCCATAATAGCATAATAGAAAATAGCAGCAGCATCCAAATTTGGACTTGTAGTCCTGAAACCAAGGAGATTAAATCATTTATAGAGGGGACAGGGCAGAGACTGGAGGCAAAGTGCAAGCAGAATCATTGTGATGAATTCACAAAACAGCACAGTGCTGGCTGTAGAAAATCGTGTGCTTGCCCATGTGGCTGAAGGGTAAGACAAATGCAGCTAGTAGGAGAAGGAAGAATGGTATTCAGAGAGAAAACATACTTTAATTCTAAATTCCAACTACTGTCAAATCTCTACCTGTCGGTTCCAACGGAGATTTCTCTTGTGGAGGTTCTATATGGTGGGCATGACTAAGCTCAGCCTCTTCCTTCAGCTTCTCTACTATGGCCAGGTCAGCAGCCGGAGCTGTTTTTTCCGGAAGGGTTTCTTTAGTTTCTATTAATGTAAATGGTTCTTTTGCTTCCACTGGAATTGAAACACAAAAAACACAATAAGATGGGATGTTTCACATCTGATGAATGAGTGTAACCAATATTTTACACACAGGCATACAGAAAAGGGTACATTCTGGTTTAGAATACAGATGCAATTTACAAGATTCTGTAACCTGTCTACCTATATTCCTCCGTCAAATTCCCTTTGAGAAATACCCTACCAAATGGTTGCGGTGTCAAAGGTGAAATATACAAGATTGTCTTTGCTATCTGAAGACAGGTCAAGCCTCTTTTCTTGAAAGAAAAAATGGTTACCCACCTTTTTCGGAACAGTTCTTCGAGATGTGTTGCTCATGTCCATTCCATTCTAGGTGTGCGCGCGCATGTGCGCGGACGGAGATTTTTGCCTTAGCGGTATCCATAGAGCCAGCTGTGCTGCCCCCATGAGTGCAGCGCTCACGTGTTGGTATATCAGGCGCCGCCGGCCCTATGCCCTCTCAGTTCCTTCCCGCTGACAACTCCAGCAGAGGGGCAGGAGGGGGGGTAATGGAATGGACACGAGCAACACGTCTTGAAGATCAAGAGTTACGAAACCAGTGGTACTTGTGGCATCTTAGAGACTAACATTTATTTGAGCATAAGCTTTTGTGAGCTACAGCTATTTTCTTCAAATACTTGCTCATGTCAATTCCATTCTAGGTGACTCACAAGCAATATCAATGAAGATGGGCTCAGAGTTCACGGTCTTGCAACACTACTCTGCCAAAGTCAGCATTGTCTCAAGCTTGCTGGGTAAGTGCATAAGGAGACACAAACATGTGGACAGATGACCAGGTAGCAGCCCTACACATCTCTTGGATTGATACCTGTGTCAGGAAAGCCGCTGACGATGCTTGTGCCCTAGTCAAGGGCTGCGTACCAGTCTCCTAGATCCAGGGAGGGGATGATGGAGGACAAGGAGATCATGCAAAACTTCAACTTTATGAGAGACTTGTTGAGGCGACGCAGGTCCAGGATGGGTCTGAAGCCCCCTTTTGCCTTTGGGATTAGGAAGTAGCGGGAATAGAACACTCATGTGCTGAGCGATCTCCTCCACTTCCCCCTGGAGCAGGAGGCCCTCAACCTCTTGAACAAGGAGGTGCTTGTGAGAAGGATCCATGAAGAGGGGTGGGTGGGAGGGAGGTGTGGTAGAAAATTGCAGGGTACAGCCCCGAGATACTATGTTCAGCACCCAGTGGTCTGAGGTGACCCGCAACCAGGCCAAACAGTAGGAACAAAGACAGTAGAGGAAAGAACAATGTGGATCTGGGAAATTGACTCGGGCGTCACTCTGAAGCACACCATCAGAATGAGTGCTTCTAGCCCCCAGGATGCTTCGCCAGGCCGGGCTGCGTGGGAGGAGGAATGGCGGCAACGACTAAAACTCATCTCTCTATCCCTTCTCCTTGCAGACCCCTGATGAGGCTGCCAAGGCCTTGGCAGTGGGAGCAGCCAGAACTGCTTCCATGCAGACTGCTGCGTATGCATCCCCAGTGAGCAAAGGGTGGCCCGAGTGTCCTTCAACCCATGCAGCCTCATATTTGTCTGTTTGGAGAAGAGACCGTTCTCATTGAATGGGAGGTCCTAGATCAAGGTCTGCATCTCATGGGAAAGGCCAGCAGTGTGAAGCCAGCAGCTGCGACTCATAACCACCACCAATGCGACCACCCTGTCCGCCGAGTCCACCACATCCCACCCCATTTGCGGGGAGCTACTAGCTGCTGCAGTGCCTTCATCTACCAGGGTGCCAAATTCTTAAGCCAAACCCTGCAGGAGGGACTCCTTGAACTTATGAAGGGAGCCCAATAAGTTAAAATTGTGTCTGCCCAAGAGGGCCTGATGGTTCGCCACTGGAACTGTGTGCTGGCAATGGAATACATTTTTGTCCCAAAATGGTCCAGTCTTTTGGCCTCTATTCATGGGAGTTGAGCTGGTGTGCCCCTGCTTGTCTTTTCTGTTGGCTGCAGAGATAATCAATGAGCACGGAGGTGGGTGGGTATAAAAGTACTTGAACCCTTTGGCTGGGACAAAGTACTTTTCGGCCCCTTTGGAGGTGAGAGGGATGGAAGACGGGGTTTGCCAGAGGGCCTTGTCAATTTTGAGAACCCCATCATGCACTAGTAGTGCAACAAGAGCTGGGGTAGAGGCTGAGAGGAAGTTGAACAAAGTGTCCACCTGCTCGGCCATCTGCTCCATCTCTAGGTCCAAGTTCTTGGCCACCCGTCGAAGAAGGGCCTGGTGTTCTTTAAAATCGTACAGAGGGCCAGTCCTTGAGGGTCCCGCAACTGCGTCGTCCAGAGCTGAAGACGACGGCTGTACCCCCGAGGGAGGCCCTGGGGCATTATCCCCAATGGGGGAGGGAGGGGTTTAGGGGTGGGTGCAGTGTCCTCTACCCCGACCTCCGAGTGCGACTCGTGCACTGAGCCCGGTGCCGTCAGTGCTGCCAACTGTTGCTTCGAGGCACCAGCAGATGAGAGGCGTGAAGGGGACATTGTCATGACCGGCACGCCCCATGTGATCCAACAAAGCCACTGTGCTGGCCACTGGCCACACTGCCAAGACGGCGCCATCAATGTTGACGCAGCCCCAGGAGCCCAATCACGCTGCTGGAGTCTGGGCAAGGGGCTGAACTGCCCTTCCATGCCAGAGGAATCCCCTTCCGGTGACAAACCGTGGGGCCATCGACATCTGCATCTGCCTGCTGACCGTCGCTGCTAGAGACAGATGCCTGGAACGAGAGGATCAGTGCCGGTACCAAGGCGACTGGTGCTGGGGGGACCGGAGTTGTGACGGGGAGTGCACTCATGGGGAAAGCATAAAATCATAGAATATCAGGGTTGGAAGGGAACTCAGGAGGTCATCTAGTCCAACCCCCTGCTCCAAGCAGGACCAATCCCTAATTAAATCATCCCAGCCAGGGCTTTGTCAAGCCTGACCTTAAAAACTTCTAAGGAAGGAGATTCCACCACCTCCCTAGGTAACGCGTTCTAGTGCTTCACCACCCTCATCGTGAAAAAGTTTTTCCTAATATCCAACCTAAACCTCCCCCACTGCAACTTGAGACCATTACTCCTCGTTCTGTCATCTGCTACCACTGAGAAAAGTCTAGATCCATCCTCTTTGAAACCCCCTTTCAGGTAGTTGAAAGCAGCTATCAAATCCCCCCCTCATTCTTCTCTTCTGCAGACTAAACAATCCCAGTTCCCTCAGCCTCTCCTCATAAGTCACGTGTTCCAGTCCCCTAATAATTTTTGTTGCCCTCTGCTGGATGTTTTCCAATTTTTCCACATCCTTCTTGTAGTGTGGGGCCCAAAACTGGATACAGTACTCCAGGTGAGGCCTCACCAATGTCGAATAGAGGGGGACGATCACGTCCCTCGATCTGCTGGCAATGCCCCTACTTATACAGCCCAAAATGCCATTGGCCTTCTTGGCAACAAGGGCACACTGTTGACTCGTATCCAGCTTCTCGTCCACTGTCACCCCTAGGTCCTTTTCTGCAGAACTGCTGCCTAGCCATTCAGTCCCTAGTCTGTAGCGATGCATGGGATTCTTCCATGCTAAGTGCAGGACTCTGCACTTGTCCTTGTTCAACCTCATCAGATTTCTTTTGGCCCAATCCTCTAATTTGTCTAGGGCCCTCTGTATCCTATCCCTACCCTCCAGTGTATCTACCTCTCCTCCCAGCTTAGTGTCATCTGCAAACTTGCTGAGGGTGCAATCCACACCATCCTCCAGATCATTAATGAAGATATTGAACAAAACCGGCCCCAGGACCAACCCTTGGGGCACTCCACTTGATACCGGCTGCCAACTAGACATGGAGCCACTGATCACTACCGGTTGAGCCTGACAATCTAGCCAACTTTCTATCCACCTTGTAGTCCATTCATCCAGCCCATACTTCTTTAACTTGCTGGCAAGAATACTGTGGGAGACTGTGTCAAAAGCCTCGTCCAGAGATGAAGACGACGACTGTATATCTGCGCCAAGAGGATGACCAAGATCTGCGCCAAGAGGATGACTGGCAGGAGGGCAAACGGTGCCAGTAGTATGGAAACTAGAGCCTCCGCTCTTAGGCAATTCGCTTTGAGATGGCGGGGACTGCGATTGAAGTGCCTGTGACCAAGGGCAAGCCCCAGAGGATCTGGGCTGCAACTCTGGAGATCTGTGGCGAGGAGGAGAGCACTGCCTTGTCTTGGGGCATCGGTAGCACTTCACTGCCCCGAGAGCTCTTAGCTGCTGGCTTGATCTCGTAGGGAGCCTTTGATGTTTCCTGCAGCATTGGTAGTGCTGGCAGCATGGGCGGAGACCTCTGCTCTCTCGTCATCGGGGGAGCTTGGGAAGGCGTCAAAGCCATCAGGAGTTTGGGTCCCCTACTGCTCCCGGGAGCCAGTGGTAGATCCTTTAAGGGGCTAAGGGCCCTGACCAGGGAGGCACGTACACATGGCTTCGGAGTGGCTGGGCGGCCTGAACTGGGTCCTTTGCCCAATGTCCCATGGCCCTTCTTGCCTGGTGCCGGGGAGCCATGCTAGTTTTCTTTTTGGGCACCAGCGATGGAGAGCAGTGCCGGGCAGAGCCAGGGGTGCACTGCGTACTGAGACCAAGGTATTAGGTGAGTCTTGGAGGGATGGCTCAGAAGCTGGACGAAGGGCCGGAAATGAGAAGAGCCCGGAAATAAATATCCTGCTCTTTCTGAGTCCTGGGTCAAAAATTTGTACAAATATGACACTTGTCCTTCATATGTGATTCCTTAGGCACTTGAGGCAGCTGGTGTGTGGGTCACTTACAGGCATAGGCCTGTTCCAGTCCACTCAGGGCTTAAACCCCGGAGATCAGGCCATGCCCCACCTGGGGCAAAGTCCCCGCTGGGACTCTAACTTCGAACTACACTTAACACTAACTATTATAAAGAAACTATTTACAAGACCCTAAAGCTCGAAGTCAGAAGAGACAAAACCGTTAGCCCTTGCTATGCAAGGAAAGGCACTCCGACTAACCACTACAGGTGGTAAGAAGAAACTGAGAGGGCATAAGGCCAGTGGAGCCTGATATACCAAAGCATGAGCACGGCACTCAAAGGGTGGCCTTACTGATACTGCTAAGGCAAAAATCTCTGACAACTGCACACAGGGGCACGCACACACCTAGAATGGAATCGACATGAGCAAGCACTCGAAGAAGGAGCAAGAGTTCAGACAACACTGGCTTTCACACAATTCTTAAACTGAACTTGTAACGCTTTACCATTGTACAGTTGCTTTTCCCAATATTTGTTAACTGTATCAACTAGCAAGGAAGCTTACTTGTAAAACTACCAAAATACAGGAGAAAGTTAACCTTTAACTTCACCTAAAAAAAGGCCAGAAACATCCTGTAACATGCTAGCTAAAACAAATACTCGGTTCACAACGCTGATTAAAAATTAAAGTTTGGACAGAGCTTCCAAAATCTGGATTGATGTACTACATTTAAGTGCTTATTATTATTATTATTATATACATACAAAATTAACAGGGACATAAAATTCAGACAATTTAGTTCTTTTAAAGTCATCACATTAGAGACCTATTAGATTTTTCATTAACTTGAATTTTTTAAGTTATATACAATTAATTACTTTATACAAAGATATAAAAAATAAAAACTGTAATAAACCAACCACCACATTCAATGGATACAACAAATATGCATGGGGAAAAAAAGGAAGAGAAATACAAATTCACTCCCAAGTCCTTAATGGAAACCGTATCTACATTACAGCAATCTGCAATGGTTACCCTGCCAGGTTGAGGCTGAGAAACAGTTTCTAATATAACCCCACATTTTCACATGCTCATAACTTTCCAAAACATTCACCTTGGGGCTGAAGTCTTCTTTGCATGGTCTCTGCCAAAGGCAGAGGAATAGTGTGAGAGAGAAATTGGGAGGAAGAAGTTATTAAGCTCAATCAAAAATGCTGACTTCACAACAAAGAAGCCCTCTTGATTTTGTACCTGCCAGCTCTGGGAGTTCATTTGGCTTCGGAAGATGCTCTGTATGTTTGCTGGGAGATGGTTTATTCTCTTCCACAAGAGTACTATCTGCACCAGGAGTAGAGGCTTCTGGGACCGTCACTTTTTGTTCCATTACCTCAGCTGGAGCAGACGATACTGTTTACAACAAATTTTAAAAGTTAGTGGTTTTTCTACTTGTAAACAGTTGAGACCCCACTTACCTCTCCAACTACTCTCCTCCCTCCCCCAATTTGCCTGCAAGTTCCTTGAGAAAGCAGTCTATTTACAGTGCCTTGAATTCTTGTCCTCTGGCTCCGTCCTAATCCCAGGCAATCCAGTTACCATCTGTTCCTTTGAAACTACTCTTCCCAAACTCTCCAGTAAGTATGAGCCTACTCTGACCTCCTCCTGCGTAAGTCTAAGGGATTTCCTGATCCTCTTTTTCTGCTGCCTGCACACAGTCACTCTTTCACTCCAGCATTCTCTCTAACTTGGGCTTTTACATCTCTGCTGTCCTGCCTCACCAGCAGCTCTTGTGGCAGATCCTCCTCCCTCACTTCTCCTGAGATATCTCCAGGTTCTTTCCTCAGTCCTCTTCTTTTTACTTTACACTTTATCTACAAATGAACTCTTTACTCTCATGGCTCCAACTATCATAATTCCCTACTTGTTCAATCTCACCTCTTCAACTGTCCCTCCAATTTCATTCTAGCTGTCTCGTCAGCAGCTCAGACTAAGCATGGTGAAATACCACTTTTTTTGCCCACCTATACCATGACCTTACTTCTCCTCCCATCAGCCATTGTCACTGTATTGTCTTGAATTCCCTCTCATTCTTCCTCTCCATCCTGATCACCAAAATCCTTGTTCAGGCTTTGGTCACCACTGGTGTCAGTTACTGTCACCCCTTCCTCACTAGCTAACCTGATTCTCAACCCATTCCCTTTCAGATCACACAAAATGATGTCCCCACTCCTACTATTCTGACTATTCCATTCCCCTAATCTTATCCTTTCATTGGTTACTCTGGCCTCCCACAGAAAATCTCAACTTCTCTTCAACTTCTCTACGCCCCTGTATCCTGTGTCTCAGCCTTCATTTCCTCCTCCTCACTTCTCCTGGAAGCCTATCCACTTCTTAAAACTGCCTGTGTAAATACATCTGCCCACACTGTCTGGCTCTTTTATTCACACCTTCTTCCACACCACCCCTTATGGCTCATTCCCTACCCTGCTGCTTTTAGTTAAAACCTCTCCCCTTAAAAACTCACTTCTACCAAAAAGCCTATCAATGTTAAGACACTAAAGAATTAAGTGGATAACATTTAAAAAGTGACTGCTATCTTTACCAGAGTGTACTTTAGAGCTTACCTTTCCGGTATTGAGAGTCTGAACTATACTGTAGGTCAAACTTAGATCATAACTTCGACTCAGCAGGGACCATAGTTTCCTCTGATTGTACCTTCTTGTACAATGATCATGGCCCATACACAATAAAATCCCCTTCCCACTGCCAGAAAATAAACATTTCTCATTTGATATCCCTGTCCTCAATCCCTGAATTCTTTAGCTAAAACAACCTGGCAAAACTGCTAAAAAATGTATCTACCCAGCAATAAAATCTAACAGGCCCTATTCAGATTAGAAGCCCTTTGGAGAAGGCACTATGTCTTCTTTTTGCCTGTACATCACTTGGCATGTCTTGTGCACTATAGTACGTATTTTAGATACCATAACATGTACATAAAATAATTGCCACTAGGGTGGGCAAATATGCCTTCTGACAGCTTGCACTAAATCTCTCTCTGAAACCTTGATTTCCCCAAAGATTTCATAGTGTTTTAGAGCAATGCAAAGTCCTAAATGGACAATAAAATATCAGTTCCATATTGTATACATGAAAAACCCTTGAGAGCCATTTGCTTTTGTGTATACCTTGGCAGCAGAGTTGAGCTGCACCCAGGAGACTGAATTTAAGACAGACCAGAGCAATATTTACTTTGGATGAATTCACTCTTTCGTGTTCAACAATCTTACTGGAACTTGTATATCTGGATTTACACCAGTTACTGCACAGCAGGGTTTTAGTAAGACTTTCCTTTGTAGACTCAGATCTCATAGTGGCATTCATACAGGATTTGCCAAAATATTTAAGTCCCCAGTGAACAGTTTATGCAGACTTTCTGGTGTCTGCTTACCTGTTGGAGGTTCATTAAGAGCGGACTTGTGTTGCTCAACAGAAGGTTCAAACACCATCAGCTCTTCCACTACAGGAATAGACACTTGTCCCATCACTTGAACAGATACTTCTCCCACAGCTGGAGCAGATGCTGCAGAGATTAACAAGTATACTAAATACTGTTAGTTCTGAAGTTTGTAAATGAGGGATGACAAGAAGAGGAAAAGCACCCAGAAACTAGATATTTTTTCCTTATGTGACTGTGTATAAGTCCTATTAGTGGTAATGACAGATACACCTTCTTGTACAAATGGCAGCAAAAGGTACAAAATACTCCAAAGTCTGCATCCTTGTCTACTTGCCTTGTTTGACACTCACGTATTACCAAAGTGTCTCAAACTACTGTAAAGTAAAACTATTTCCCCATGCTTATTCCCCCCCACACTGTTAATCACATCTTCTTGTCAACTGTTGAAAATGGGCCATCCTGATTATCACTACAAAGGGTTTTTTTCTCCTGCTGATAATAGCTCACCCTAATTGATCACTCTTGTTATAGTGTGTATGGCAACACCCATTTTTCATGGTGTGTGTGTATATACATATATATATACATATATATCTTCCTACTGTATTTTCCACTACATGCATCCGATGAAATAAGCTGTAGCTCACAAAAGCTTATGTTCAAATAAATTTGTTAGTCTCTAAGGTGCTACAAGTACTCCTCATTCTTTTTGTATTCCACTATACACCCTATTTTTAATAGACCTAATTCCTAGTCAGGTATGCAGTCTTATAGCCTGAAAATCCACTAGGAGCATATGAGGAGGCACAGTTGGTGATCTTCTGGCATGTGGCAACGTGCAGCATGCATTAAACAGGAATGAGAATGACTTATTTAAATAGCACGATATAGAAGAATTCCTGTGTGGACACAAATACATTCAGCTGAATACACCTCTACACTTGAAAAAAGTACCATGGGATCTTCAGTGACCACATGTGCTCAGAACCTTGTTTTCCATCATATTTAAAAAAAACCAGCATCTCTGGTTGCACAGTTCCCATGGCTATCTCAAGAAGGAGCAATGATTTATTCCTGACTTAGAAGGCACTACCATCAACTAAATCACTAACAGGACCTTCTTCTCTGATCCAAGCACTGGCAACGCCTGACTCTGCACTTAACAACAGAACTCAACTTGGTATGTATACAGGCTTTAGAATGTGGCTCATGGGCTCTTATTTTATTCAACAGACATCAACTGTCTCCCAGTTCCCAATGATTTCAGAAGCGCTGAAATTCTTCAAGGACACTGTTCAGTCAGTTTCAGCCCAAAATTTCAGCTTTTAAAAACAAGGGGTTTTTTGTTTTGTTTTGTTTTTTTTCTTCTTCTTTTTTTTTTTTAAACAAAACCTTAATAAAACCAAAAGTAGTATTTTCATACAGTTTATTTGGATTTAAATATTCTCCTGAAGTATTTGCTCCATATGCTACACAGCATAGTCCGAAGGCACTCAAGTCAGAACACAATAGTGACCAAAACCAAAAAAGTCTATTTTCGTTGTCCAAACTTAGTGAAATACAAAAAAAGTGAGCACCAGTATAAATGGTGGGAGGTAAATTAAGTTTTAAAACTAGATTCTTAATAATCTAAAGCAATGATACTCAGAACTCAGTGGTTCAAGAGCCAAATTAGCGATCAACATTACCCAAAAGAGCCACAGTAGCATGACTTCATTGTTTCATTTACTATTTTATATATATTATTCTCATAGCAAAATGACTGACCAAGTATTATTTTATCAGCTACACTTGGTTAATAACATAGTAAAAGTATTCTGATCGGTTAATAACTTAGATTGGGTAATAATTAAATCATACCATGTTTTAATATCATGTGTTGCAAAGAGCCGCAGAAGACACATTAAAGAGCCGCTTGCAGCTCGAGAGCCTCAGTCTGAGGATCGCTGATCTAAAGTGTTGACAAAGGTCAAGAAATTCATTTTATAAAACTGATTTTTTAATCTGACCACCTCCTTTAATCAACGCTACAGGATTCACTTTTTCCAGCCATAGCTGATACTCTCACAACTGTGCTCGGTGATCTAGACAGCCCTATTCCTAGGTTATACCAATTATGCAGTACACTTGAGTTTCCAAAGCCAAGACGTTGGCTGATATTTATTGTTCACCATTTCAGCTAGGGTATGACCCTCTCCATAATAAATTAAATGATTGGTACAGAATATATATTACTGGGAAAGGTATACAGGTGCAAGTAGTATCGTTGCAATCCAACAAATCCTGAGGCGTGGTCTACGCTACAGAGTTAGCGTGACGCAAGGCAGCTTATGTTGACCTAACTACAGAAGCGTCAACACTAAAATTTGGCTCCTGGAGATGTAATTGTCCTACTACACTGACTTAACTCCACCTCCACGAGAGGCGTAGAGTCAATGTTGATGTAGTCAGGGTGACGCAGTGTCAGTGTAGACACTGCGTTGCTTACATCTACTGTTACTGGCTTTCAGAAGCCGTCCCACAATGCCCCACGTTGACAGTACAATTGATGCAAGTGCTCCCAGTGAGGATGAGCACTGCTGACACAAGAAGCAAAGCGTACACATACACAAGCAATGTAATTACTGTGGTGACTGTCTGTGGACATACATTAAGTAAACTTAATTTTGTAGTGTAGACATGGCCTCAGACCCACAGGAGGCCGTGAACAATATGAACAACAGGAGAAGGAATCATCAATAAATTGAACTTGTGAGCGCATTGGTATGTGATGTAGTGGTGGGAGTCTGCTATAGACCACCGGACCAGGGGGATGAGGTAGATGAGGCTTTCTTCCGGCAGCTCACGGAAGCTACTAGATCGCATGCCCTGACTCTCATGGGTGACTTTAATTTTCCTGATATCTGCTGGGAGAGCAATACTGCGGTGCATAGACAATCCAGGAAGTTTTTGGAAAGCATAGGGGACAATTTCCTGGCGCAAGTGCTAGAGGAGCCAACTAGGGGGGGCGCTTTTCTTGACCTGCTGCTCACAAATCGGGTAGAATTAGTGGGGGAAGCAAAAGTGGATGGGAACCTGGGAGGCAGTGACCATGAGTTGGTTGAGTTCAGGATCCTGACGCAGGGAAGAAAGGTAAGCAGCAGGATACGGACCCTGGACTTCAGGAAAGCAGACTTCGACTCCCTCAGGGAACGGATGGCCAGGATCCCCTGGGGGACTAACTTGAAGGGGAAAGGAGTCCAGGAGAGCTGGCTGTATTTCAAGGAATCCCTGTTGAGGTTACAGAGACAAACCATCCCAATGAGTCGAAAGAATAGTAAATATGGCAGGCGACCAGCTTGGCTTAACGGTGAAATCCTAGCGGATCTTAAACATAAAAAAGAAGCTTACAAGAAGTGGAAGGTTGGACATATGACCAGGGAAGAGTATAAAAATATTGCTCGGGCATGTAGGAATGAAATCAGGAGGGCCAAATCGCACCTGGAGCTGCAGCTAGCGAGAGATGTCAAGAGTAACAAGAAGGGTTTTTTCAGGTATGTTGGCAACAAGAAGAAAGCCAAGGAAAGTGTGGGCCCCTTACTGAATGAGGGAGGCAACCTAGTGACAGAGGATGTGGAAAAAGCTAATGTACTCAATGCTTTTTTTGCCTCTGTTTTCACGAACAAGGTCAGCTCCCAGACTGCTGCGCTGGGCATCACAAAATGGGGAAGAGATGGCCAGCCCTCTGTGGAGATAGAGGTGGTTAGGGACTATTTAGAAAAGCTGGACGTGCACAAGTCCATGGGGCCGGATGAGTTGCATCCGAGAGTGCTGAAGGAATTGGCGGCTGTGATTGCAGAGCCATTGGCCATTATCTTTGAAAACTTGTGGCGAACCGGGGAAGTCCCGGATGACTGGAAAAAGGCTAATGTAGTGCCAATCTTTAAAAAAGGGAAGAAGGAGGATCCTGGGAAATACAGGCCAGTCAGCCTCACCTCAGTCCCTGGAAAAATCATGGAGCAGGTCCTCAAAGAATCAATCTTGAAGTACTTGCATGAGAGGAAAGTGATCAGGAACAGCCAGCATGGATTCACCAAGGGAAGGTCATGCCTGACTAATCTAATCGCCTTTTATCATGAGATTACTGGTTCTGTGGATGAAGGGAAAGCAGTGGATGTATTGTTTCTTGACTTTAGCAAAGCTTTTGACACGGTCTCCCACAGTATACTTGTCAGCAAGTTAAGGAAGTATGGGCTGGATGAATGCACTATAAGGTGGGTAGAAAGCTGGCTAGATTGTCGGGCTCAACGGGTAGTGATCAATGGCTCCATGTCTAGTTGGCAGCCGGTGTCAAGTGGAGTGCCCCAGGGGTCGGTCCTGGGGCCGGTTTTGTTCAATATCTTCATAAATGATCTGGAGGATGGTGTGGATTGCACTCTCAGCAAATTTGCGGACGATACTAAACTGGGAGGAGTGGTAGATACGCTGGAGGGGAGGGATAGGATACAGAAGGACCTAGACAAATTGGAGGATTGGGCCAAAAGAAATCTGATGAGGTTCAATAAGGATAAGTGCAGGGTCCTGCACTTAGGACGGAAGAATCCAATGCACCGCTACAGACTAGGGACCGAATGGCTAGGCAGCAGTTCTGCGGAAAAGGACCTAGGGGTGACAGTGGACGAGAAGCTGGATATGAGTCAGCAGTGTGCCCTTGTTGCCAAGAAGGCCAATGGCATTTTGGGATGTATAAGTAGGGGCATAGCGAGCAGATCGAGGGACGTGATCGTCCCCCTCTATTCGACATTGGTGAGGCCTCATCTGGAGTACTGTGTCCAGTTTTGGGCCCCACACTACAAGAAGGATGTGGATAAATTGGAGAGAGTCCAGCGAAGGGCAACAAAAATGATTAGGGGTCTAGAACACATGACTTATGAGGAGAGGCTGAGGAAGCTGGGATTGTTTAGCCTGCAGAAGAGAAGAATGAGGGGGGATTTGATAGCTGCTTTCAACTACCTGAAAGGGGGTTCCAAAGAGGATGGCTCTAGACTGTTCTCAATGGTAGCAGATGACAGAACGAGGAGTAATGGTCTCAAGTTGCAGTGGGGGAGGTTTAGATTGGATATTAGGAAAAACTTTTTCACTAAGAGGGTGGTGAAACACTGGAATGCGTTGCCTAGGGAGGTGGTGGAATCTCCTTCCTTGGAAGTTTTTAAGGTCAGGCTTGACAAAGCCCTGGCTGGGATGATTTAACTGGGAATTGGTCCTGCTTCGAGCAGGGGGTTGGACTAGATGACCTTCAGGGGTCCCTTCCAACCCTGATATTCTATGATTCTATGATTCTATGACTAAAGCAAAGCTGGATCACAAGTCAGTTTTTTTTTATATTTGACTACTAACCACAAATAAGGATAACTCAGTTTTTGGAACTTCACGTTCTGCGAGAGCTGTGGGTTATGACGTAGTAAAGAATCATTTAATCAGCTTCTGGGCATATTTAATGCAACAGCTGTAGGTGTACTACAGGGGTTCTCACACTGAGGGTCGGGACCACTCAGGGGGTCATGACGTTGTTACATGGGGGAGAGGGTCACAAGCTGTCAGCCTCCACCCCAAACCCCACTTTACCTCCAGCATTTATAATGGTGTTAAATATATAAAAAGTGTTTTTAATTTATGGGGGGGTGTCACACTTAGAGGCTTGTGAAAGGGGTCAGCAGTACAAAAGTTTGAGAACCACTGGTGTACTAGATTTATCATTCCCTAGCCATACAATTCAGCCAAACCCTCCCACCTCTGAATTTTCACTCATGGTAGGTTTTTGTTGGAAGCTGTGATAATATGCTATCTTCAGTAAAACGAGTTCAACCCCAGATCCCAACCCCTTCAAACTTTAGTTATGGATCTGAGCCCTTAAAGTAATCTTTAATCATCATCTTCTTTGCCTTATCCCATCAATCCTTATGCCATCAATCAGGATCAGAAGCTCTTGTTCTTTGTCTTCCAAGCTGACATCAACTTTCTTCACATCCTCCTGCGGCATCTTGAACCATCTTTTCCTAGGTCTTCCTCATGGTCTTTGTCCCATGAGTCTGACTACTAGATCTGATACTTTCTGGCCAAAATATCTCACACATCATCGTCTCACATGACCCAGCCATCTCAGTCAATATTCCCTCAGATTTTCTATGACGGGGACTACCTGCAGAATGGCTTGTACTGTTTCAGTGCACAGCCTATCAGCTCTCATCTTACCCAACATCCAGCTGAGCATTCTTATTACAGCAGTGTGAGGTAGTAGCAGTATTTCTTTCTTCCACATTGGCTAACATTCCAACCCGCACATCATGGCTGGCCTAATCATGATCGTATATACTTTGCTCTTTAGTTTACCTGGCGTATTCTTATGGCAGAAATTCCTGTCAACTCCCTCAATTTACACCAGGTACTCTCCATGCACCTCCATGACATCTGTATCCACATTCCCAACATGGCTCAGGACTGAATCCAGATATTTGAATTGTCACACCGACTCACACTATACCATCTAATTTCACTAGCATCTTGTAGTCCCTCTCAACAAAGCACCACATGGATTCCAGCTGATTCATATGCCATTTTTTTTAAATTCAGTTCTAGGTCCCTCTCCAGTTTGTATTTATTTTTACAGCACAACATAATGTCAGCAGCAAAAAGCATGCTCCATGGAGCCTTTGCTGTAAATGGAGATTACTTACCTTCAAGATGTGTGGTCCCTATCTTATTCCACATATGGGTGCCCTTACACTCCATGCACCTGAGACAGGAGATTTTTAGCAAGTAGTCTCTGTTGGTCCATGCATATGCAGTTGCTCTCCTTGTGCTCTGAACTGAGGGCATAAAGGGCGATACCTTTCTAGTTTCCTCTCCTACAATGAATCAGATAAGATCCAAAGCAGAGGGGAAGGAGGGTGGGTATTAGAATACAGATAGGAACCACACATCTTAAAGAACCTCAGGTTTCAGGTAAGTAACCGTCTCCATTTTTTGGTCTGGATGCCTAACACTACTGACCTCACAACTGCATCTGCTGAAGAACCCTGGACTAGGGCGTAATGTTTTGTAAAGGAGTGGATGGAGCTCTAAGTAGCCACCTTACAAATGTTCGTTACTGGTACATCTCAGATGCCACTGAGGTTGCTTGGGCTCTCAGAGTGGGCCCGCACCCCATCTGGAGGAATAATACTTGTCAGCTGACAACACTGACTGATGCATCTAGAGATCCACTTAGAAAGTCTCCGAGTTGATCATTCTTGTCCTTGTAATCACTCTGCTATAGCAACAGTCTTGTGTTTTCCTAACAGATTTCATTCTTTGCGGATACAAGGCCAAGGCCGGTCTGATGTCCCAGAAGCACAGTGTCTTTTCTTTGATGGAAGCATGAGGCTTTGGGAAGAATACCAATAAGTGAATAGGTTGATTTACGTGAAAGTCTGAAATTACTTTGTGGATAAATTTTGGGTTGAGGCAAAAGGAGGAGCTCTCTCTATGAAATATGATGGGTCAGCCACACATGCTACCAGTTCACTCACTAGTCTGCCTGATGTGATAGCAACTGAGAAAGCAACCTTAGTGGAAAGGTATGACATGGAACATGTAGCCATCGGTTTGAAGGGTAGTCTGGTAGGAGCTGAGAGTACTAGGCTGAGATTCCATTGTGGTGTGGGTTTAGTCCCAAGCAGGAAGGGCCTAATGAGGCCTTTCGGGAATCATATTGTGGTAGGGTGAGTAAAGAGATTGGCCATCTACAAGAGAATGGAAGGCATTGATTGCTGCCAAGTGAACCTTTCCATTACTTCATTAAAGTCCTGACATTTTGAGGGACAGAAGATAGCCTAAAACTACAGAGATATCTGCTGATTCTAGTGATAACTACTTCCATTGTGACAAGGTAGAGAATGCCTCCATTTAGCTAGACCGCATTTTATAGTGGAGATTTTTCTGCTGTGATTGAGGAGTTTGGACAGCCTTTGAACATGATCATTCCTGGTCTGACACCCATTCAAATACCAGGCTAAGAGATGAACAGGGTCTGAGTTGGGATGTCTCATCCTGCCCTTCTCTTGAGTCAACAAATCCAGATGAGAGTATGCAGGGGATGACATTTGTAGAAGCTCTGGAAATCAAAATTGTCTGGGACAATTGGGTATGAGGAGGATAAACCTGGCCTTGTTATGGAGAATTTTCCAGAGAATCTATGGTTGCAGTGGGATGAGAGGAAACAGGTACCTTAGATGATCCGTCCAGGATAACAGAAGGGTATCCCTGGAGTCTTGGCCTACTGCTGCTCTGGATCAGTAGAGACTGAATTTCTTGTTTGCTTGGAAGGTGAACAGATCCTAAGATGGTGTTCCCCACTGCGTGAAGATTTCAGTCAAGACAGAATTGTGACTTTCCCACTCATGGTCTGCGGAGAAGTGGCTGCCAAGATCATCTGCCAAAGTATTCTGCACACATGGTTGGCATGTTGCTGAATGCGATGTGGTTCTTGATACACCAGTTCCATAACTTCACTGTCTCTAAACATAGAGGAGAAGATCTCGTCCACCCTGTTTGTTTATATAAAAGACCGTCATGTTGTCCAACACTATCTGGATGCAACAGAATCCTATGAGGTGGAGGAATTCTTTGCAGGCTAGGCGAACTGCCCTCATGTCCAGCAGATTGATATTCATTCTAGCCTCCCTAGTGCATTGTGCAGTGAGATTGTCCATATGGGCTCCCCATCCTATGAGGGATGTATCCGTGATTATGGTTGTGTCAGTTGTGGATGGAAGCCAGGGAACTCCCGTTTGTACCTGGTCTGGTTTTGTCCATCATATAAGAGAGGCTCTGACCTTTTGTGGGATTGTTACCAGATAAGGATAACCTGAACACCACTATGAGTAAACAGACGGAAGCCAGGCCTGCAGGCAATTGGAGTCTGGCAAACGGCATTATATATGTACATGCAGCCATGTGGCCTAGTAAGGAAAGACAGACCCTGATTGTGGTGTGAGGTCTCAGGGTGACTTGATTTATCAAGTATCAGAGGGGTAGCCATGTTAGTCTGTATCCACAAAAACAACAAGGACTCCGGTGGCACCTTAAAGACTAACAGATTTATATGGGCATAAGCTTTCGTGGGTAAAAAATTTTGTGCATCTGAAGTAGCGGGTTTTTTACCCACAAAAGCTTATGCCCAAATAAAACTGTTAGCCTTTAAGGTGCCACCGGACTCCTCATTGTTTTTGATTTATCGAGATGGCCATAGACTGAAATCTGTCTACAAGGAAGCAGGTCTTTCCTGAGGACAAGTCGAGGATTGCTCCTTTGAAATCTACAGTCTTCATGAGAATCAAAGTGGACTTTTCTTTGTTTACACGGATCCCCAATGACTTCAGAAGGTGCAGTCAGAATATGGTCACCAACTGGACCTCCTGGCTTGATCTGCCCATTAGTAGCCAGTTATCCGATACAGGAAGATGGTATAGTTGTCATCTCATCATATGGAAGCTGGTCCATACCCTTGATCATCTTTGTTGCCCTTCTCTAAACATTTTCCAGTTCCACCAGATCCTTTCTGAGATGGGCAACCAGAACTGGACACAATATTCAAGGTGTGGGCACAACATGGATTTATATAGTGGCATTATGATATTTTCTATCCCTTTCCTAATAGTTCCTAACATGCTGTTAGCTTTTTTGACCACTGCTGTGCATTGAGAGAACTAGCCACAGTGACTCCAAGCTCTCTCTCTTGAATGGTAACAGTTAATTTAGAACCCATCATTATATATGTGTAGTTAGGATTATTTTTTCCAATGTGCATTACTTTGCACTTATCAACATTGAATTTCATCTGCTATTTTGTTGCCCAATCATCCAGTTTTGTGAGATCCCACTGTAACTCTTCACAGTCTACTTTGTATTTAACTATCTTGAATAATTGTATAACCATCTGCAAACATTGCCACATCACTGTCCACTCCATTTTCCAGATTATTAATGAATATGTTCAACAGCACAGGTCCCACAAATAGCAACAGGCAGACGCCTGTTCTACGAGCAGGGCCATTAGTTCTTGCGGAAGAATGCTCTAAGTTGTGGGTGCAGTACGGGAGGATCTTCTCCTCAAAGTGGTTTCTGACATTGAAATCACTCTAAGAAGGACCAGGCCCAATAGAAGAGGGGATTGTGAATAGGGAAGAGCAAAAATATCCTTCAGCAAGATAAGGGTTTCATTCCTTCCTGTAGTTCAAGAAGTCCAAGGTGGGGATTGATGGATCCAAGTATCCAATGGTCTGTACTTAGAGGATCCCAGTCAGAGGTGTGGAAACCATCAAATGGGGGTCCAATGTGGAATTCTGAGACAGGACTGGCTGGTGCCAATCTTGAGGCTTGTGGAACAGAGCTGGACCCAGTACCATCAGATCCTCCTTCCTTTGTGCCTTTCATTCTTGGATGGAAAGTTTATGTAGACCTAATTCCTCAGGACCTGTGCATGAGGACTCAACCAACTTGGACCAAAATAGGGAGGAATACTTTTTTTTTTTTCCTCCTTTTTCTTTCTTTTTAAAGAGACAGATCTAGGACAGGCATCTGTTCTTTTGCCTATAGTACTATCCCCTACTCTTTTGAGAGGGGTTCTTAGGCTTAACTATTTTGTCCTCCACTCCAGAACTCATGCTCGGAAGGGCACTGCTTGCAATCTAAAGCTCCTGTACAGGGGGTTCTCCCTGGCCTGGGTCCAACTGGAGTCTGTCTCATGGCCTTCTCCATGAAGTGTTTCTGCAGATGGAATTCTTGTGCCTCATGGTTTGAGGAGGGAAGGAGCAGCAGAAGCTGCACTTGGCAGTGATGTGAGCCTCTCCAAGGCAGTGCTGGTGTTCATCATTGATGGAGAAGAAATGGGATCTGAAAATACAGTTATTAAGCCCCTGGATACTTGACATATTCCTTCTCCACGGGGAGAAGCTTCCCGAGATGGGGAGCTATACTAACTATACTAGCTATAAAAACATGAACACAGTCTAAATTTACTAAAACTATTTACAATATATATTTACAAGTATTGACAGTAGAGGAAGACCATAACGGACACAGAATTCCGACAATCTATGTGGCGGTAAGAAGGAATTGGAGATGTGTCAGTCCACGCTGCCCTTTATGCCCTCAGTTCAGAGTACACGGAGAGCAACTGAGCGTGCAGAGACCAACAGACACTACTTGCTACAAATCTCCAGTCTCAGGTGCAAGGAGTGGAATCCACATAAGGACCACCACTCAAAGAATATGACACAGTGTTCATTACAATCACAAATAGGAATGGGCCTAAAGCTGATCCTTTATATAGACCTACTCTCACAGTGAAGGACTCATTATAGCCACAGCTGGTTATCACTATTGTGCTACCCTCGTACATATCCAGTGTGCTCTTCCTCCACTCATCAGGCATTTTTCCAGTACAGAGAATTACACTGAAAAAATTCATCACCACCACTCCCTCATGACCAAATACTTTAAATGACTCAATTGGTAGACCATCCAGTCCCACTGCCTTCCTATGTTTCATCATCTTTCGTATTGTCAATCTCCACCATCATGATAGGTTTTGTGAAGTTGTTGCTTGTGCATACTTCCCTACATGGTTTCTTCAAAATCTTAAATCCATCACCAAATAATCCATCACCAAGACAGACCCACAGATCTTACCTGTTGGTTCAACCTGCGGTGTGTCAGTAGCTTTGGTCTCTCCTGTAGGCTCTGTTAGTGCAGAAGGAACAGCAGCAGGTGCAGCAGCCACTGGACTTGGCAAATATTGTTCTGATACATCAGCTAACCTGGTGGGTTCTAGGTACACAAAAGAAATTTTTGTTCATTACACGTGAGTGAATTTGGAAACACTACCTGTATATATTGTGAGCTCTTTTGATAAGGGTCTGCGACTTTGCATGCATTTGTACCATGCCTAGTAACATAACAAGAGGGGCCACTGGACACTACTGTAACACAAATTAAATATACTACTACTACTCAAAAAGAAAAGGAGGACTTGTGGCACCTTAGAGACTAACCAATTTATTTGAGCATAAGCTTTCGTGAGCTACAACTCACTGCATCCGATGCTGTAGCTCACGAAAGCTTATGCTCAAATAAATTGGTTAGTCTCTAAGGTGCCACAAGTACTCCTTTTCTTTTTGCGAACACAGACTAACACGGCTGCTACTCTGAGAACTACTACTACTCAAATACTGAAATAAGGAAGTTTGGTTCTACTCTGAAAAGTGACTCTAAAAATACCATTACGGTGTTCCACACTTATGACATCTCAGGATATGTCTACACAGTGAGCAGCAGCATGTGGCGACAAGTCCCAGAGCCAGAGTTGACCAATCTGGACTTTGAGAGGCTTGGGCTACTGCACTAAAAATAGCTATTATAGATTTTGCAGTTTGGGCTGGAGCTTGGGCTCTCAAACCCGCCCCTGACCACAGGCTTCTGAATCTGAGCTCCAGCTGGAGCCACTTCACCTACAACAGCTATTTTTTGTGCAGTAGCCCAAGCCCTACAAACTCAAGTCTGTTGACCCAGGTTCTGAGACTTGCTGCCACAGGCAGCTGCTTGCTGCATAGATGTACCTTTAATGACTCAAACAAGTTTACTCCATTTATAAGACTGTTTTTCTAGCTGCAACCACAACACTCAACTTGGAATCTGGAGTAAAGCTAGATTCTTTCTGGCTTACTCACCACAACCAATAATGACGATTCTGCAGGTCACATTCCATTACACCTGTGCAAATTAGTGCAATTCTCCTCTCAGTTATACCTGTGCAGTCCCACTGTCTCCTGAGTGTCACAACAATGTGGTACAGCACATGGCTGTGAAAATGGAACTTAGTTAAAAATTGATGAACATGCATGCACCAGAATCATATTTGTTGGTTCTTCCTGCTGCACTGACCCTGCAGGGTTAAGAGGAATAAAATCTAATAAACGAACACATGTCACTGAAGTCAGCAGACCTGACCGTCAACAGGCACAAGAGGTAGCTACATTGAGTGAGAAGGTGCAATTTTTACAGGGATCCTTTTCAGGAGTAAGTTATGTCCACCCAATGAATTATTTTAGCATTCTGGAAAAGGCACAGTAACCTTGAACACCTATTCCTTATATTAGTAATGCATTTACTGCACCTTCACAGATACAGAAGTAAGTGTAGGAGGTAGATACAAACTGCTCTACAAGAAAGGTGATCACTGAACCTATTTTGTCTCACACAGACCCCTGCCCAGATCTGCCTTGCATATCTTATGTGAATGAACTAGGAGCACCCAAGATCTATTGGTTAATTAGATCTCCCTATGGACCCAATTATGGTTAAATACAGACACTCTAGTACCGCAAGACACCTATTAACTAGGCTGTTCTAATTCTTCAAGTCAAGAGAGGAATGTTCATGACAAACTATAGGGATATGTGTACCTGTCTTTCCATGTTATATTATGCTGTCAAAGGAAAGACTGGATATAGAATTGGAGGCAGTGATTACTAAGGCTTCATAATACAACTACAAGAAAACGTTACATCTGCAACAGCCACTTAAAATATCAAGGTAGAAGTTACTAGCATAAAATAAATTAATCAGAAAGCCTTCAAAAGAGATTTTCTGTTCATTAAGGGGTTCATTTTCCACTTCATATCTGACCCTTGACTATTGAGCCACCAGGGTGAGAACTGGGGGGAGGTGCTGCTAACAGAAAGGAAAGTATTGGTAAGAAATGTTTTGTTTTACAGCCCAGCTTTTCCCACAATACTTGACATCTGGGAAGGAGTGAACAGTTGTAGGGAGGGTTATAGAAAAGATCAGAAAAAGAAAAATCTTATCCCCTCCCCCACCTATATTTGGTCAAAGGGCAAAATCGTTTCCGGGCCTCTGCCCGCAGTACCTTCCTGCTGAAGGATATCTGTGCAGAGGACAGGAAGTCCACCTTGTAGTGCATGACAAAGGTTCTAGCATTTGACCAGGTTGCTGTCCTACACATTTCTGCTGCAAATGCATTAGCTCTTTCTGCCCATGAGGTTGCCAGGGATCACATGGTATGTGCCCAGACCCCTTCTGGAACCAGAATCTCTGATGTCTTGTACACTTCCACAACGCACAGTTTAATCCACAGGATTTACAAACTTTGAGTCCTTAGAATTTCAGATGAAAGGATACATACAGGGCACCTGATCTGCTCATCTGACTGTACATCTGAGGTAAATTTTCAGAGGTTTTCTGAAATCTAAGGTGTGCCACGTCCTCCTTGGTGGGATGCTCTGGTCTTGGACAGAACAATGGTAGAACCACCTCTTTAGAAGCATGGAAAGAAAAGTTCACCTTCGAGATAACCAATTCCTGAGTTCCATGCACCACCCTGTCCTCTGAAACAAGCAATAAGGCTTCTGCATAGGGTGCTGCCAGCTCTGACACTTACCTGGCGGACCTGATGGCTATCAGAAAACAAGTTTTGATGGAAAAATACAACACTGACATCAGTGGTTCGAAGGGATGGTTTGTGAAGGAGCTCGGTACAAGTGACAAGTCCCCCTGGGAAAATGAGGTCTAATCACCAGCTTGGCTAACCAGACTGCTTGGGAATGGTCATCCAGAGAATCCACAGATCCTGTGAACATCACGCTACTATGTGCGGACACCTGAAGCAAAATGGTGCAGGGTTGGAGACCTTTGTCAAAGCTTTCTTGGAGAAAATCCAGGATAGCTAGGGTTTGCTTCATGTTCCTGGCACCAGCCACAAAACTCAGTCCAGACTGAGGAGTTTGCTTTCAAATGCTGATACTCTTCTAGAAGAAAGAAGTGTTCGTTCTTTGGAGGACAGACCCAACGATACTAGTGCTTTCCTCTCAATAGCCAGGATGTTAGATGCAGCCAGTTCAGGTCCAGATGAAGCAGACGATCTTGTGAGAGGATGTCTTATCTGTTTGGGAGCTGTAGGAGAGGTCCCAGTTTCAACTCTATCAGGTCTGAAAGTTAGTGTCTCCCTGGCCATAATGAATATTCAGAGGACAAGGCTAAGATAATGGCACCAATAGGAGAGGACGCATCTCTGGTGTGCAAGTTGGATTGCTGGAGGAAAATCCACAAGCCTTTTTTGTTCCGTGTGCATGCCACAGCCTTAAGTTGATTTTATGTGATATGACCAAGTCTTCTGTAGAAGCTATTTCTTTTTTAGGTTTGCTGCAACGCATTTCCATGCTCTTTTCAGCTTCCACTCAACAATGGCAAATATTCAAAGCACAGGTCAGTGGTATTACTGTTAAGCCTCTATCTGAGACACGCTGGGAAAGCACAGTAGAAAGTGTAAAAACGTTGAGACATCAATCTGAGGAAGTTTACAAAGCACTGGTTGCTATTTCGGAAGAAGACAGAGATCCAAAAGCTAAAAGTGAAAAACAGTCATTGGCCTCTGAAATATCCAGCTTCAAGTTTCTAACATCTGTCATAATCTGGTATGACATTCTTGTTAAAATCTCAAGTGTAAGCAAAATAGTGCATCTTGATTCAACACTTACCTTGCTAAACTACACACAAGACTTTTTAGTGAAATACAGAGAAACTGGATTCAAAGCAGCACAGGTTACAGCAAGAGAGTTTGCAGAGGCACGTGGTGTAGAACCAAAATTTCCATGTCCGAAAAATGACAAGAGTTTCGAGGAAAAAATGGCAACCAGAATATGAAGGAGCAAATTAGCCCACAGAAGATCCAGAAAAGAAATTTGAGGTTGAATTTTTTAATGTTGTGATGGATAAAGCAATATCTGCTGTTGATGAAAGGTTTAATACCTTACGAGCACACCATGAACAGTTTGGATTTTTGTATGACATAACTAAACTCAACGAAATAGGAAAACAAGAGCAGCTAATGACAAAGTGCAAGAACCTAGAGAGCCTCCTGAAGCACGGTGACAGTTTTGATTTAAATGGACTTGAACTGTACGAAGAATTGAGTACATTGTCATCAGTGTTGCCACATGCAAAGTCGGTGATGGACATTGTACAGTTTTATTATACCAGCAAACTTGTTGACATAAATCCTAATGTGTACATTGCCACTCATATTCTACTGACAATTCCTGTAACAGTAGCATCAGGAGACCGGAGTTTGTGAAAACTAAAGATCATTAAAAACTATCTCCGCTCTACAATGAGTCAGGAACGCTTGACTGGTCTTGCTATTCTTGCAACTGAACAAGACATCACTTCATCTTTGTCATACAATGACATTATTACTGATTTTGCAGCCAAAAAAGCCAGAAAGATTGCTTTTAATGAAAAGCAAATCCTTGTTTCAATACCTCTTCATAGTAATTTTCAATAAAATGTTGACAAATTAAAAAAATTATATTATTTGCATCATTCTGTCAATAGATCAGAATGTTTTTAATATAGCGCTACGTCTTTAGTGCAAGTATAGTCCATCAGCATTATAGTGTGCTTAATTTATTAAATTGTTTTTAATAAAGTGCATGTGGAAAGTTTTCCAATACTGTAAACTTATGTTTGTGTTGCTAAGAACAAGTCAGGCATAAGGGCATCAGTTTAATAATACTATATAGGGCCCCATAAATCCTAAGGGCTGCCCTGCTGCCCCCATGTGTGACCGTGGTTGTATTGTTTGACTGAAGCAGGACGTGGTTCCCCTCTAGGCTGGTCTGGAACCTTTCCTAGAGTCAGCTTGACCACCCTTAGTTCTAGGAGGTTTATGCTGTGGGTCCTTTCCTCCAGGTGCCAGTTGCCTTGAACTGTTTTGGACTCCTCCATGTGCGCTTCCCAGCCATTCAGGCTGGCATCGATTGAGAGGATAAGGGGACCTGGAAGTCATTGCCCTTGTGAACTTTGCCCTGGGCTGACAACCATTTTAAGGAATTGATCACTTGTGCCAGAACCCTCTCTTGATCTTCCCTGCATTCTAGGGAAAAGTCCCATACCTTTAAGATGAAGCAAACTGATGTGTGATTGTGGTAGTGGAGTGATCCCTATGCTTGGAAATGATCTTAGCTTGTATAGGATCCAGGAACCAAAAGTCCTAATTACTGAGCTACTAAAGGCTGACGCTATCCTAAAGTCCTGGACTAAAGGTATGGTTTTCCCCTCAGAAGGTGAGTTCTATCCTGAGGAGCCCATGTATAGAAAAACAGAGGTCACTCTCAAAAAAGATTTTGAGGTTTTATCAGTCTCCCTCAGGCTGTCCCTAGTGCTACTTGCTTTGTGAAGGGATCTCTCTCCTCGGTAGAATATCGCCGAGTTCTCAATCATAGAATCATAGAATATCAGGGTTGGAAGGGACCTCAGGAGGTCATCTAGTCCAACCCCCTGCTCAAAGCAGGACCAATCCCCAATTAAATCATCCCAGCCAGGGCTTTGTCAAGCCTGACCTTAAAAACTTCTAAGGAAGGAGATTCCACCACCTCCCTAGGTAACGCATTCCAGCGTTTCACCACCCTCCTAGTAAAAAGTTTTTCCTAATATCCAACCTAAACCTCCCCCACTGCAACTTGAGACCATTACTCCTTGTCCTGTCCTCTTCCACCACTGACAATAGTCTAGAACCATCCTCTCTGGAACCACCTCTCAGGTAGTTGAAAGCAGCTATCAAATCCCCCCTCATTCTTCTCTTCTGCAGACTAAACAATCCCAGTTCCCTCAGCCTCTCCTCATAAGTCATGTGTTCCAGACCCCTAATCATTTTTGTTGCCCTTCGCTGGACTCTCTCCAATTTATCCACATCCTTCTTGTAGTGTGGGGCCCAAAACTGGACACAGTACTCCAGATGAGGCCTCACCAATGTCGAATAGAGGGGAACGATCACGTCCCTCGATCTGCTGGCTATGCCCCTACTTACACATCTCAAAATGCCATTGGCCTTCTTGGCAACAAGGGCACACTGCTGACTCATATCCAGCTTCTCGTCCACTGTCACCCCTAGGTCCTTTTCCGCAGAACTGCTGCCTAGCCATTCGGTCCCTAGTCTGCAGCCGTGCATTGGGTTCTTCCGTCCTAAGTGCAGGACCCTGCACTTAGAATCATAGAATCATAGAATATCAGGGTTGGAAGGGACCCCTGAAGGTCATCTAGTCCAACCCCCTGCTCGAAGCAGGACCAATCCCCAATTAAATCATCCCAGCCAGGGCTTTGTCAAGCCTGACCTTAAAAACTTCCAAGGAAGGAGATTCCACCACCTCCCTAGGCAACGCATTCCAGTGTTTCACCACCCTCTTAGTGAAAAAGTTTTTCCTAATATCTAATCTAAACCTCCCCCACTGCAACTTGAGGCCATTACTCCTCGTTCTGTCATCTGCTACCATTGAGAACAGTCTAGAGCCATCCTCTTTGGAACCCCCTTTCAGGTAGTTGAAAGCAGCTATCAAATCCCCCCTCATTCTTCTCTTCTGCAGGCTAAACAATCCCAGCTCCCTCAGCCTCTCCTCATAAGTCATGTGTTCTAGACCCCTAATCATTTTTGTTGCCCTTCGCTGGACTCTCTCCAATTTATCCACATCCTTCTTGTAGTGTGGGGCCCAAAACTGGACACAGTACTCCAGATGAGGCCTCACCAATGTCGAATAGAGGGGGACGATCACGTCCCTCGATCTGCTCGCTATGCCCCTACGTATACATCCCAAAATGCCATTGACCTTCTTGGCAACAAGGGCACACTGCTGACTCATATCCAGCTTCTCGTCCACTGTCACCCCTAGGTCCTTTTCCGCAGAACTGCTGCCTAGCCATTCGGTCCCTAGTCTGTAGCGGTGCATTGGATTCTTCCGTCCTAAGTGCAGGACCCTGCACTTATCCTTATTGAACCTCATCAGATTTCTTTTGGCCCAATCCTCCAATTTGTCTAGGTCCCTCTGTATCCTATCCCTGCCCTTCAGCGTATCTACCACTCCTCCTAGTTTAGTATCATCCGCAAATTTGCTGAGAGTCCAATCCACACCATCCTCCAGATCATTTATGAAGATATTGAACAAAACCAGCCCCAGGACCGACCCTTGGGGCACTCCACTTGATACCGGCTGCCAACTAGACATGGAGCCATTGATCACTACCCGTTGAGCCCGACAATCTAGCCAACTTTCTACCCACCTTATAGTGCATTCATCCAGCCCATACTTCTTTAACTTGCTGACAACAATACTGTGGGAGACCATGTCAAAAGCTTTGCCGAAGTCAAGAAACAATACATCCACTGCTTTCCCTTCATCCACAGAACCAGTAATCTCATCATAGAAGGCGATTAGATTAGTCAGGCATGACCTTCCCTTGGTGAATCCATGCTGACTGTTCCTGATCACTTTCCTCTCATGTAAGTGCTTCAGGATTGATTCTTTGAGGACATGCTCCATGATTTTTCCGGGGACTGAGGTGAGGCTGACTGGCCTGTAGTTCCCAGGATCCTCCTTCTTCCCTTTTTTAAAGATTGGCACTACATTAACCTTTTTCCAGTCATCTGGGACTTCCCCCGTTCGCCACGAGTTTTCAAAGATAATGGCCAATGGCTCTGCAATCACAACCGCCAATTCCTTTAGCACTCTCGGATGCAACTTGTCCGGCCCCATGGACTTGTGCACGTCCAGCTTTTCTAAATAGTCCCTAACCACCTCTTTCTCCACAGGGGGCTGGCCATCTACTCCCCATGCTGTGATGCCCAGCGCAGCAGTCTGTGAGCTGATATGATAGAGATCACCCTGACTCTGGCTCTAATTAAAGGAAGTTTCCCTGACAACAGCATTCATTGTTGAACCTTCTGCAGAGGCAATGAGATTCTCAGCCAAAGCCTTGGCCTCCAGCAGTGACCAGGTGCCAACTGTAGCTCCATCCCTGGAAGGAGGATAGCCACTTAAAGCAGGTCCTGTGCTCCACCAAATTCATGGAATCCCTGATTTTCAGAGAGAAGCTAGATCAAGTAGTGGCGGACAGTGCCCCAAAATCTAAACAGTCCTTCCCAATGCCATACCATACCTTTTGCAAGAGTACAGAATGGCCTTCAGGCAAAGGCATTCCTTTTGGCTTTCATCCTCACAGAAACACCAGTGAAGAGACAACTTGTTCTCCAGAGGAAAGCCCCGAGGGAACCCTGCCATTCCCAAAGCCTCATTATGACAAAGACTGCATAGGTCTCTACCTAGGGCTGAGTTACAGGCTCCACCCCATTCATTTTTCGTCTAGTCCCACATCTCAAACAACCCCATAAAGCATGGTTTAATCCAGAACAAGATTTCTCATTTCCTGGATGTGGGAGTAATAGAGAGCATTCCCTCAGAAGATGGAGTAGAACCCTTAAAACTCTATCATCTTTATCATTCAGAAATTTACAGGCAGAATGAGAGCCATTTTGTATCTCAAAAGGCTCAACAGGTAGATGAAGAAAACCAAGTTCCAGGTGGAGACCCTAACCTCTATGGTGTATCCCTGTCCCAGAGAGATTTTATGACTTCAGTAGATCTGGCGGATGAATACACCTCCAACATCTCAATCAGACCGTGCAACCACAGGTTCCCAAGGTTTGCCTACAACAGGAAGCATTATCAATATCTGATGCTCCCATTTGGCTTGTCCTCTGCCTTGTAGGTCTTTATAAAGATATTGGTGGTAATCACAGACAGAGTAAGGTCACGCAGATCCACCTGTACTCCCTCCTGGACATCATCTTAATCAGAGCTCTATCTCTAGCAGTGGCATACAAAGCTATGTCTCTGACTTTGAGTATCCTGAAAGGCTTTATTATCAACATCAAGAAAAGCTCCTTGATTCTGTCCACCCAAATAACTCTCTTGGGAGTGAACATAGACCCCCAGATAGCAAGGATATATCCATCTTCAGAGAGATACCTAAAGTTCACAATTGATTTTATTTCTTTTCCCAATTCTGAGCACTTTGCCATAAGAAATGTACCTCCAATGAAGATTTTTTTCTATTCCAAGGATGTTACAGAACCAACACAGCAGTGTTTTAGTCATGCTATAGTACCCACAATACAGCCCTTAGCCTCCATTTTTAAGAGGGAAGGAAAGACCATTATTTCTGGCATTCAAATCCTGCTGAAAGACTCCAGAAATAATTTTCTGGGGACAACCCAATACTTTAATTTTTACCTGGTGGCTCTCCAAAGGAAGATTCATCTCGTCCCTCCACAGCATGCTGAACTCCCAGCCAATGTTCTTCAGGCACTGTCACTCTTGCAGGTGCTAAGGGAAACAATTAGCACATATAGCCCTGTCAATGTCAACAGCACTGGTTCTGGACTTCAAAACAGATGCTCAACTACACATTGCAACCACATATTTACCCATGTGGTACAGGCTTTGCTGTTTTTGCAACTTCATTCTTAGAAAGAACTTATTAGTTCATCTTGGGAAACCTTACAGGACCTGAACATGTGGTCTCCTCTGATATTATTATGGATCTAAGGGATTATATAAGAAAGGGATATTAACTAGTACTAATTTTAAGATCCACCAGCACAAGACACACACTCTCAATGAGACATTCTGCTCCCAAATACCTTAAGAAATCTCTCAGACTGAAAATTGAGTTGAAGCATTTTATGTTCTTTCCAATGGGATATTTTCTTAATCTTGACTCATTTTATGTAACTGGAAAAGCCAAATATGATCATCTTTTTAAGATTAATACACCTAACAGTTTCTGACCCGCAGATCCCTCTGGTCCCAGTTATAAAGTAGCATGGCAGCAGCAGAAGTGTGTTGCACCTGATATATTCAGCAGAGACTCTGTTGTTGAATCCAGGGTCATGAAGGCAGATGGATCTATAACTTCTGCAGGAGAATATGAGGATCCCAGAGAAGGCAGTTCAGGTACCATCATAGCTGCATGGGGTGCTGTAAGAAATAAAGTACATTTGTCACTGCTATCATCTTTTTAAATTCTGATTTGTTTCCAACACAAACTTATTTCATTAGGTCCATTAACTTACAGAGCAATGTACTTTATTTTCATCACAAAATAATGTATACATGAGTCTACATACTGTACATAAACCTACCTGTTAATTCACTCAGAGGCACTAGATCTGCTATACAGACCAAGAAAAAGTTAATCAAATGTTATTGGGCAGGGGAAGGGAAGTTGTGTGCCTTTCAGATACTACTCCCAAATAAGCTATTCTTATAGAAGCTCTCAAGCGACCATGGTCCAAATGTTGAAAACTGGAAAGTGAAAAAACCCACAAATGGGGACAAAACATTTGAAGACGAAGTTAAAGTTTGGACTTTAGTTTAATTCAGCTTTTTTTTTTTAATTAAAATAAAATAGGACGAAAAGGGGATAAAAGACCAGGTCTGTTGAGAGAGCTCAAGCCCAAAACACTGTTTACAAAAGACGACTCAGGAGAAGAAAGGAGGTAAAATTTTACATTATTGCCAGTTTAACGGATTTCTGTAGACAGCCCACAATTCCATATATAGAAACTGAAAACTGAACCCCTGGTTAACAGCAGCCCGCGAACATATTCAATAGAGGATTATACCATGAACTTCTTCTGAAGCTTCAAAATGCTCTGTGAATGGTAGGCGAGTCTCCCCAGAAGGACGTAGCAGCATATCAGACAGGACATCCTCTCTGTGCATCTTGAAGGGCTCTGAGGAACATGAGAATAAATCAAACATGTTACCAGAAAAGGATGACAACATGAGAGTAAAATTATGTAAGAATGTTGAGGATGAGCAACACTACCAACATTGTCCTGCAAGAGGTTATACAAAGCTAGGAAATTTGGGTGTTCTCCCCCCGCCCCCCGACAAAAAAAGGACGACTTGTCCTCTTTCAAGCAAGATTTATACTCAACATGAAAATGTGGCTGTCCGTGTTATTTTGTAGCCAAGATGGGTTTAAGAGTAGAATAAATATTGTATGGTGTACCTGTATGTCCCTCTCTCAAAGACAAGCAGTATTTAAGTCTTGGGTGATTTGATGGACCGGTATATCTGATCTGAAGAAGAAATGAAAACTGATCCAGCTCAGATAACTCAAATGTCATTATGTCATGTCCCATACTGCACTTTGGGGAAAAGCATATAATGAGCCATACATACACTTCCCTCAGAGCAGCATGGAGGTGTAATTGGCTGTTGAGCCAGAGCAGGAATTTAGCAAAATAATGGGCCAGGCAGAGAAATCACCCATTTTTTATTATTCAGAGACATTACAAGATGATTGAGGAAGGGTATGGGTCTATTACAGGCCTGGGTGGGTGAGGTTCCGTGGCCTGCAACGTGCAGGAGGGAAGATTACATGATTATGATGGTCCCTTCTAACCTTAAAAGTCTGTGAGGAGAACAATCTTTGTTATATGTTCCAGATCAGATACACTGGTTAGTCAGCCTCACGAAGGATTTTTAATGCAAGTCAGCACCTTGCCCAACAGGCAAGAAGCTGAAATTTCATTTATCTGGAGTCACCTTTTGACTGGCCTCTGGACAAAAAATATATAGCCCAAGACAGAAAAAGTATTTATGCCACTCCTTGGTGGTATATACTCAGAGGTCAAGTCAGACACTCAACAAAAAAGGAAAGGAACTTCCATTTCAGCAATGCTGCCTGCTCTGTGTGTGTGTGTACACACACACACACACAAGTACTCTCAAATAATGAGTGCAACCACCTAAGCAGGACACTGCAAGAAGAGTTGCACTATATTTTTAGGCTTGATTATTTAACTGAAATGGCCAAGCCATTTAACAGAAATGAAATGAGCAAGAGTAGTAGAGGGTTGATCTCGCAGACAGAGGGAAGAACAGAGCTGTAAAAACCAAACATGGGCTGATTGCTATGCCCGAATATAACCAAAAAGAAAGAATGTGCAACTGGGTGAAGGTAAAGAAGCACACTGCATGATGTGTCTCTCTCACATGTGACCCTGGGTTTCGAGGCCTCTAGATAGTTTTCAGGATCAAGGACTATCTTGTTAGCTTGCGCCAGGTATGCTTTACTTCACTGACTAGATAGATGCAGCTGAGCAACTAAAGGTCCTTTGCTCAGGACCCACAACAGACAAGTGACATTTCTGACAGTATATCCCTCAACCCTTGGAATAGGCTAGTATGTGCACTATACATTGCTGAAAAGAAGGAATAATCACACTTTCCACAGTTGATCTGCATGCGTTCTGTATAGAGATCTCATATTATGCAGCACAATTAAAATGATGCCATCTCAGGCCCAGTGGATTACACAGTTAGGTTGACGCACAGCAGCTTATGTCGACCTAGTTGTGCATGTATCTACATTTAAATTGGTCTCCCACCACTATAAGTGCCCCACTGCACCAACATAGTAACCCAACCTATGCTGAGTAGAGTCTCAGTTGACACACTTAGGTTGATGCACGGCGTGTGTAGACAATGCGCTATATATGTCAGTCCTAACTGTACTTCAGCAGCTATTCCACAATGCAAAAGAAAAGGAGGACTTGTGGCACCTTAGAGACTAACCAATTTATTTGAGCATAAGCTTTCGTGAGCTACAGCTCACTTCAACTCACTGTAGCTCAAATAAATTGGTTAATCTCTAAGGTGCCACAAGTACTCCTTTTCTTTTTGCAAATACAGACTAACACGGCTGCTACTCTGAAACCTGTTCCACAATGATCACTCTGGTCATCACTGTGAACTCCACTGCCCAGGCATCACCAAGACCAGAAGTCTTCCCTCCCTTACCTTTAGAGCCCGGCAAATTTTTGAAATAGTTTTTCCTGATTGCCAGGCTTGGTGAGCACACTTAGGAGCTCTCAGTTGTTGCGTGTAACTGGCCTACTGACCGTGCCAGCTACATGCTCCAGTCACACTCCTGTTTGGAATAGACGCTCCTGCTTAGAATGGGCCTGTGGAGAGAAGCAGCTGTGCAGGAACAGCTCCAAACCATCTGCAGAAATTTTGATATCTATGAGCAGATTCCTCAGGGGACGCATGAGAAGGGGTACAACAGGAATCAGTAGCAGTGCCACGTGAAAGCCACGGAAGGCATACCAGAAAGTCAGGGAGGCCAACAAGCAATCCAGTGCCAAGCTGCAAACCTGCCAAGTCACAAGCTCCTGCCGTGAACAGCGAGGAGGTGGCTGTGGATGAGGAATAGGAGTAGTATGGAGGACAGGCAAGCAGGGGATCCAGCCGCACAGGAAGTCAGGCCCTCGTTTTAACTCCACCAGAGTCCAGCCTGTCCTGCCAATCAAGCCCGATGCAAGGGAAGGAAACTCAGGTAAGTATGCAGATGAATTTTCAATTACAGGGATAGCAACCCAAAGCAGCAAGATACAACTTTTGTCTTTTCATTAATATACTCATGCTAGAATAGGTAGTGGTACAACCAAGAGAGGTAGAGTTGCTTTCTGCTTTTCATTCTCCTCTACTTAGGCAGGGTGGCCATTCAGAGCTGTTTGTTTAAATCCACAGGGATATCCCTTGAATCCTCCTGAGAGATCTCAATGAAACTTTTATGGAGGTACTCTGCAATCCTCTGCTGAAGGTTTCTGAGGAGGGCTGCCTTATTTCTTCCTCTGAGGTAGAACACTGTCCCTCACCATTCAGCGATAACTTCAGCAGGCACCATTATAGGACACAGTCTAGCAGCATTTGGGCCCCAATGACTCTGGTATGTCAGCAGCAGCTGTACTCTCTCCACTTCTGTTATCCTCAGGAGTGAAATATCAGCTAAAATCACCACTGTTTGTGGAAACCTATGACAATATTCCATGTCATTGCCCTAGTCTACTAGAATCATGCAGCTGAGCAATTCCCTCGTCATTTTCCTGGCCCCCCGACAGGCCACACTCATCATGGCTGGTGCCATGCACAAGCAATCCCAAGCAGACGTGAAAATGTAGTGCTTAAAACTTTAGGTGAGCAAGGGGAGTGAATTCAGCTTCCTAAATTTTGCTTTCTGTAGTGAATATACTGATAATGGTACCTCTGTGTATTTTATCTTCAACTGCTGCCATTGTGGCCTTCAGGGTCTCCCCCTCCATACCTGCAGAATGCCTGAGCCAGGTAAAGAGGAGAAAGACGAGGACTCAGTATGACATGTTCAATGAGATCCTGCAAGCCAGTGATGCACTGGATTGTGAGCACAGGGCCTGGAGGATGACATTGTGGACAGCCTCGAAGGAAAGAGTGGAAAGGAGAAAGGCTCAGGAGTCCCATCACGAAAAGGGGAGAGAGATGCACTAGGATATAATGGGGCTTCTCAGGCAGCAAACACAGATGCTCCAGACTCCGATGGAACTGTAGTTAGCCTCCCTCTGCAGCACACAGAACTCAATATCAGGACCTCTCTCTACCCCCCATCCCCCCAACATTCCACATGGCATCAGTGGTCACTGCACTACCCCCACCACTCCACCCCAGAGGACATTAAAGACAATCAGAGCTTCACATACACTGACCTATGAAAGCTACGGTTGGTATATATGTACCTGAAATAGACGTGAATATTCTTTCCCCTTCATAAGTTCTGTTCACTTAATTTATTAAACTTTATTACGTTTTTAATGTATTTGTTTAAAATTGCCCTTTGTTGCACTGATTTTATTACAGAATAAATCCTATTATTTGGAACATAAATTATCTTTATTAGATCACAACACATGCTGCCGAGTGCCGAGCTGTTCTGAAAGAAACCAATTACCTGTTACTGCACAGTCGCACACAATTCATAGGATCAGTCACAAAATTAATAGGTACATTGACATTGTTAGAGTCCTACATGTACAGCAATCACCACACAATTCCTACCACACCACAAAAGAGCAGGTCCAAGTAGAGCACACTACACCACCACACACTATTCTGGCTCACTGTTATCTGGCTGTTCAAATTCAGCAGACAGGTGCTGCACCTCTGCTCTCCATCCCAGCGGAAACCTTTCCCCCTTTGCTTCACATATATTATGCAGGACATAGCAGGCAGCTATAACCATTGGGATACTTTTTTCATTTGAGATCCAATCTTGTGAGTAAACAATGCCACCAACCCTTCAAATGACCAAAAGCACATTCAACTGTCATTCTGTACCTGCTTCAGCCGTTAGTTGAATCATTCCTTGGTGCTGTCAGGTAGCCAGTATGACTTTCCAGACTAGTGGGGGGCTGTATCACCACCTACCCTGCAACTGTGGGTGCCTCATTATGCTTTGCTGCTGTAACTCCCACCTGAGCCACTCACAAACCGCCTGCCAGCATGCATGTCTGTGTATAGCTGCACCTTGCCAGCCACATATCAGTCATACCGTGGCTTCCACTAGCCTTGGTTACACTTTCAGGGTGACCCCACCATGCTCCCACGCCTGGATTTTCCCCAAAAAACGTGTTCTGCACCATCCAGCCCTCTCCTGGACAGTCCAGATACATTAGGCCCGTTGCCCCTCTAAGGGGATCAACATACAACAGTCTGCTACGTTAAATGAAGTTACCCAAACAATTAACACTGGATTGAACTTTAATTAAAAAATAAAACAAGTTTATTACCTGCAAGGAGACAGGTTTTAAGTGAGTACAAATATAATGCATTACAGTCAGAAATCGTTACAAGAGAAATAAAGATGAAACGCTTACTAAACTTAAACTGGTTCAAGATGCCCTTATCACATGTTTCCAGTAACACTGCAGACCAAACCCTCAGGCCAGGATCTGCTCCCCAAGTCCAACAGCTGTTTCTTTTGTCTTCTAGGTGAAAAAGGAGATGGACAGAGTGATAACTTTGGGTGTTTTTGCCCCTCACTTTTTAGTCCAGTCCCCGCTTTGAGATGCATGTTTCCAAAGGTTAACCCCCAAAGCAAAGTTTATTCAAAACAGTAAAGGCGGCAACATGGTGTCTGACAGCGAAATAGGAAGCATGCTGTTTCTTCTCATCTCGGTTTGCTGAAATGCAGATTTTCCTGGTCTCCTGTCTTTCTGGTCTGACTGTCTGAGGACCCTGTTTATAACTTATATGTAAATTGAGGTAAACACACACTTCTTTGTTTCAGAACTGCTTGACTGATTATGTCTAATCAGGGCTATGTGGGTTTGAACATGTGCCACCATCATTCAGGGGGAATTCATAACTTTACATATAATGTTGCTACACACACTTCACCATGATATTATTGACCAGAAAGTTATTAGTTTTCAAATGATACCTCACAAGGCATATTTTGCACAAAGAGTATTATAACAGTGTGTAGGGTGTGCATACACGGGTGCTCTCAGTCACAGGTGGTGTATGGCTTCATGAGCAAGGGGTAGGCTGGAGTCCCCCAGGATCTCTATTGGCATTTCAATATTCCCAACGGTAATCCGCCAATTGGGAAAGAAAGTCCCTACTTGTAGCTTTCTGAACAGTCCTGTTTTCTTAGAGATGTCAGTGTCATGCACTTTCTCTGACCAACCCACACTGATATCGGTAAATCATCCTCAGTGATCCATCAATGCTTGCATAATCATAGAAAAGTAGCCCTTTCTGTTGACATACTCTGTGGAAGGTGGTCTGGTGCCAAAACAGGGATGTGTGTGCCATTTATCGCTCTACCACAGTTTTGGAGTCCTACTGTTGCAAATCCATCCATTATGTCCCGCACTTTGCCCAGAGTCACAGTCCTGGGTAGCAGGAAATGGTTAACGGCCCTGCACACTTGCATGACAACGACCCCTGCGGTGGATTTCCTGACTCCAAATTGATTCCCAACTAACTGGTAGCAAACTTGGGTACCAGGTTTCCACAGTGCAATCACCACTCAATTCTCCACTGTCAGTGCAGCTCTCATTTTGGTATCCCTGCGCCGCACGGCTGTGGCAAGCTCAGCACACAGATGCAGGAACGTGAGCTCTGGCATCCAAAAGTTCTGCAGCCACTGGTCATCATCCCAAACCTTCATTACGATGAGATCCCACCAGTCAGTGCTTGTTTCTTGGGCTCAGAAGTGGCATTCCATCATCTGCAGTTGCACCATGAATGCCACCAACAACCTTGAATTGGTTCTCGTTGTGTCCCACAGCCATCTGTCTTCCAAGAAATTTTCATGTTCCCCACTCATATGGTTTTTGTGGCTCTGCAAATATTCCAAGATCAAGTGACCTGTGCTTGAAACGCTCATGAAAATAGTGCAGAGCTGTGCAGACTCCATGCTCCCATCAGAGATGGCAGACAGAGGGCTGTGCAGGTTGGTGGGATTTTGAAAAAAGGACATGAAAATTGTGGGATACAGATAACATTATGGATTGAGACAGTTGCACATTGGGATGTTGACCCCATGCTCCCAATAACCCCTGAGCAACCTGTTTTGGCCCCATCATGCATTTCCAAAACTTCCCAAAAGGCAATGCGCCTGACAGTGGCAAGTTGCACAGTGGGATACCTACCCATAGTGCACGGCACTCTGGATCTATACAAGCAAGCCTGGTATACCCTGCCATGGTGCGTACGATCAACACAAGGAGCCAAGCATGCACACACACAAGTGACATACTAACTGTGGCAGCTGTAAGCCGACGTAACTTGAGTTTGCCATAAGCTTCAGTGTACACATGGCCTCAGTCTACTATTCATGACATGCCTATTCTTTGAGACAGACGATGGGGAAGCTTTTAAAAACATTTCTATGCTCAGTGTGCTCAGAAGTTTCATGATTGGCTGAGCTTCATATATTGTCCAGCTGTCTTCATCAGGGTGGCTGAGATGCAGAAACAATATCTTCCACCTAATCTTAGCTAAATTTCAACACAGCTGGGATTCACCATCACAAATACCACAACTAGAATTTCGCACAGAACTTCTGCCCTGGCTGCCAGGACAGCTATCAAAATATCTTCTTTAATTTCTCTATTAATGAGCAACACCTCCTTCAGCATGGGACAGCCAAAAATTTCCATAGCAGAGCTCTGAATGCTAGTCACAAAGTGCCCCTTGGCTGGGGGTTCACTGTGCAGCCCAAGACATTTATGACTTGGACTTCCAACACTTCTACTGCTTCCTGAATTCAATCATGTTCAGCTGTCAGACTCAATAGCTCTTCTTTGGAAACTGAACAATCCTTGTGTAACTTGCATGGACACCCATAAAGAGACATCCTTCAATCTGACTGAACAAGTTTCCTTTTTGGCAAAAGGACTATGCATACAAGACTTACAGAAAACACAGCTTCTGTAGCTCTAAACACCAGGAAAAGGATATGCGCCCAGTATTAGAATAGCATGAGACCTGGGAAAAAGGTCAATTAGGTGAAAAGAGGAAAAACCGGACTTTTGCCCCAACAGTCTAGAACTAGTGACTTGCTCAGTAATTGGATTACTCATAGTTATAAGATATCCATATTGTACCTTCACACAGGGATGAAAAGAAACACAACACCTGTACAAGAATTTTAACTGCAAGAATATTTATTCCAGAAACGCATCTTTTTCCACTGGTTTCCTGTTATATATAAAATGGGATACTTGATCTAGTTATGATCATAGCCAGTGATAAACAAGTTTATTGGATGCAATTTGTACACCTCTACATATTAATTATTCATTGTCAGTCTTGTAGACAAGTATTAAAGTGCAGTTCTGGGTTTAACTATTTGGTGACATTGCATTTTTCAGAATTTCAAGTCCTTGTTTGGACTTGATGGAGCATCTCATCATGCATCTATATATACAAAAGAAATATAATCCAGTACATTTTGGTGTGCTGAGGGAGAGAACATAACTCAATATTGTACTTATTGGTGCTGTATAAACAATAGATGAGGTTTACATAATAGTAAATTTAGAAAGGGAGGCAGGCAAGCAGTGAGGTTGGTTGGAAGGCATGAGATGCACTGTCCTAAGGTTGGGGGTTCCACGACCACCACTCCCAAGAGAAGGAGGCGGGTGGTGGTGGTCAGGGACTCTCTCCTCAGGGGGACTGAGTCATCTATCTGCCACCCTGACCAGGAAAACAGAGAAGTCTGCTACTTGCCAGGAGCTAAGATTCACAATGTGACGGCGAGACTGCAGAGACTCATCAAGCTCTCGGATCGCTACCCCTTCCTGCTTCTCCACGTGGGCACCAATGATACTGCCAAGAATGACCTTGAGCGGATCACTGCGGACTACGTGGCTCTGGGAAGAAGGACAAAGGAGTTTGAGGCGCAAGTGGTGTTCCCGTCCATCCTCCCCGTGGAAGGAAAAGGCCGGGGTAGGGACCATCGAATCGTGGAAGTCAACGAATGGCTACGCAGGTGGTTTCGTAGAGAAGGCTTTGGATTCTTTGACCATGGGATGGTGTTCCATGAAGGAGGAGTGCTGGGCAGAGACGGGCTCCACCTAACGAAGAGAGGGAAGAGCATCTTTGCGAGCAGCCTGGCTAACCTAGTGAGGAGGGCTTTAAACTAGGTTCACCGGGGGAAGGAGACCAAAGCCCTGAGGTAAGTGGGCAAGCAGGATACCGGGAGGAAGCACAGGCAGGAGCGTCTGTGAGGGGAGGGCTCATACTGAGAATGAGGGGCGATCAGCAGGTTATCTCAAGTGCCTACATACAAATGCAAGAAGCCTGGGAAACAAGCAGGGAGAACTGGAGGTCCTGGTGAAGGCAAGGAATTATGACGTGATTGGAATAACAGAGACTTGGTGGGATAACTCACATGACTGGAGTACTGTCATGGATGGTTATAAACTGTTCAGGAAGGACAGGCAGGGCAGAAAAGGTGGGGGAGTAGCACTGAATGTAAGGGAGCAGCATGACTGCTCAGAGCTCCGGTATGAAAATGCAGAAAAACCTGAGTGTCTCTGGATTAAGTTTAGAAGTGTGAGCAACAAGAGTAATGTAGTGGTGGGAGTCTGCTATAGACCACCGGACCAGGGGGATGAGGTGGATAAGCCTTTCTTCCGGCAACTTGCAGAAGCTACTAGATCGCACGCCCTGGTTCTCATGGGCGACTTCAATCACCCTGATACCTGCTGGGAGAGCACTACAGCGGTGCACAGACAATCCAGGAAGTTTTTGGAAAATGTAGGGGACAATTTCCTGGTGCAAGTGCTGGAGGAGCCAACTAGGGGGAGAGCTTTTCTTGACCTGCTGCTCACAAACCGGGAAGAATTAGTAGGGGAAGCAAAAGTGGATGGGAATCTGGGAGGCAGTGACCATGAGTTGGTCGAGTTCAGGATCCTGACACAGTGAAGAAAGGTAAGCAGCAAAATACGGACCCTGGACTTCAGGAAAGCAGACTTCGACTCCCTCAGGGAACTGATGGGTAGGATCCCCTGGGGGAATAACATGAGGGGGAAAGGAGTCCAGGAGAGCTGGCTGTATTTCAAAGAATCCCTATTGAGGTTACAGGGACAAACCATCCCGATGTGTCGAAAGAATAGTAAATATGGCAGGCGACCAGCTTGGCTTAAAAGTGAAATCCTTGCGGATCTTAAACATAAAAAAGAAGCTTACAAGATGTGGAAGATTGGACAAATGACAGGGAAGAGTATAAAAATATTGCTCGGGCATGTAGGAATGAAATCAGGAGGGCCAAATCACACCTGGAGCTGCAGCTAGCAAGAGATGTTAAGAGTAACAAGAAGGGTTTCTTCGGGTATGTTGGCAACAAGAAGAAAGCCAAGGAAAGTGTGGGCCCCTTACTGAATGAGGGAGGCAACCTAGTGACAGAGGATGTACTCAATGCTTTTTTTGCCTCTGTCTTCACGAACAAGGTCAGCTCCCAGACTGCTGCGCTGGGCATCACAAAATGGGGAAGAGATGGCCAGCCCTCTGTGGAGATAGAGGTGGTTAGGGACTATTTAGAAAAGCTGGATGTGCACAAGTCCATGTGGCCGGATGCGTTGCATCCGAGAGTGCTAAAGGAGTTGGGGCTGTGATTGCAGAGCCACTGGCCATTATCTTTGAAAACTCATGGCGATCGGGGGAAGTCCCGGACGACTGGAAAAAGGCTAATGTAGTGCCCATCTTTAAAAAAGGGAAGAAGGAGGATCCTGGGAAATACAGGCCAGTCAGCCTCACCTCAGTCCCTGGAAAAATCATGGAGCAGGTCCTCAAGGAATCAATCCTGAAGCACTTACATGAGAGGAAAGTGATCAGGAACAGTCAGCATGGATTCACCAAGGGAAGGTCATGCCTGACTAATCTAATCGCCTTCTATGATGAGATTACTGGTTCTGTGGATGAAGGGAAAGCCATGGATGTATTGTTTCTTGACTTTAGCAAAACTTTTGACATGGTCTCCCACAGTATTCTTGTCAGCAAGTTAAAGTAGTATGGGCTGGATGAATGCACTATAAGGTGGGTAGAAAGTTGGCTAAATTGTCGGGCTCAAAGGGTAGTGATCAATGGCTCCATGTCTAGATGGCAACTGGTATCAAGTGGAGTGCCTCAAGGGTCGGTCCTGGGGCCGGTTTTGTTCAATATCTTTATAAATGATCTGGAGGATGGTGTGGATTGGACTCTAAGCAAGTTTGCAGAAGACACTAAACTGGGAGGAGAGGTAGATACGCTGGAGGGTAGGGATAGGATACAGAGGGACCTAGACAAATTAGAGGATTGGGCCAAAAGAAATCTGATGAGGTTCAACAAGGATAAGTGCAGGGTCCTGCACTTAGGACGGAAGAATCCAATGCACCGCTACAGACTAGGGACCGAATGGCTAGGCAGCAGTTCTGCGGAGAAGGACCTAGGGGCGACAGTGGACGAGAAGCTGAATAGGAGTCAACAGTGTGCCGTTGTTGCCAAGAAGGGCCATGGCATTTTGGGATATATAAGTAGGGGCATTGCCAGCAGATCGAGGGACGTGATCGTTCCCCTCTATTCGACATCTGGAGTACTGTGTCCAGTTTTGGGCCCCACACTACAAGAAGGATGTGGAAATATTGGAAAATGTCCAGCGAAGGGCAACAAAAATGATGAGGGGACTGGAACACGTGACTTATGAGGAGAAGCTGAGGGAACTGGGATTGTTTAGTCTGCAGAAGAGAAGAATGAGGGGGGATTTGATAGCTGCTTTCAACTACCTGAGAGGTGGTTCCAAAGAGGATGGTTCTAGACTATTGTCAGTGGTAGAAGAGGACAGGACAAGGAGTAATGGTCTCAAGTTGCAGTGGGGGAGATTTAGGTTGGATATTAGGAAAAACTTTTTCACTAGGAGGGTGGTGAAACACTGGAATGCGTTACCTAGGGAGGTGGTAGAATCTCCTTCCTTAGAAGTTTTTAAGGTCAGGCTTGACAAAGCCCTGGCTGGGATGATTTAATTGGGGATTGATCCTGCTTTAAGCAGGGGGTTGGACTAGATGACCTCCTGAGGTCCCTTCCAACCCTGATATTCTATGATTCTATGAGGAAGGAAAGACAGACAAGCTTTATGAACTTCAACAAGTGAAGAAAATTATAAAAGGTAGAAATTGGATCCCAAGAACAAGCCTTCGGTTTTATGGTCCATTTTTGTCCCAACTGCTAGGAAAGTAACAAATAAGATATTGCCCTTCCAAGAGTTCCCAGTTAAACATTTACCAAAAATATGGAACAGCAATAGCATCTGTTGGCACCCCTTGATGAGTAGCATACAGTAAATGTCACTTCAGCTTCGTTCATGAAATGCTCTCTAGTCTCCATGAGCAGAGGCAGAACACAGTGCATCCAATTCTAATCTGTTTACCTGTTGTTTAAATAGTAAAAACCCCTCTGAACTAAAATCTGGCAATGGGATCCAATGCTGAAAGAAATTTGACAGTTTTGAACAAAAGATTTAGATGCTTTTCTTTTTTAAAAAACATATAGACAGTGTCTACAATAAGGACAGATGTGTTTTGACGACAAACATCACTGTTAATATGGGGTGAATATAATGCAGACACTAACTAATTAGTTGGAAAAGATACCATGAGACTATTAGTTAAAAAAAAGATACCAAGACTGTCATCATTATGAATACAGACATGAGTTTAGAGCACTTTGTTTGAGGAAAGGAGTAGGTTTATGTCAGTCCGAGATCGCTGGCAGATGTGAGCTATATGCCCCAATCTCTGTCACTGCGCTTCAAAAATATATATATATGGAGGTGAGTTGAAGTACAGCTCATTTTCACAGATCATGGGTAGCATCTGACAGGGACACTACAATCTTAACAAAAGACCAAAAATGACTCCATTTAAATTGGCTCACACAGCAGCATCCCATTTCCACAGAGCTTATTAGGGCACAAGGATACAATTACCAGATGACCTATTCTGCTGTTTCATTTTTTGAGATTATGTCCTGTGCCAGATTAAAACACCAGCTTGACAGTCTATATAACTCACTGGGGTATTAAGGTCTTTGGAATTATGGGCCATGCATTTAGGAAAAAATGGGAGTGCAGGATAGAAAAAACAACCTTAAGTGAGATGGTGAGATTCCAGGATTTTGTTGGCTATGGTGCAGCCCTAAGATTATTTTAACAACAGCGTAGGTTAATATAGCCATACCTGTCTCCTCCATGGGTCTGAATATCGACTGTGATTCAAAGCAAAGGTCTCTATCATCCATCGCCCAGGTCTCGCTGTGATCCAGAAACTCTTTGTAGGACATTTTTTCACCCGTGATCTCTCTTGGGGATACTGAAATGTGAAGAAAAAGCAGCGACACTTACCAGTAAGTCACTAGGCTGAATTACTTCAGTGTATATGGTTTATGTTACGCAGAGTGGCAGAACTTTTGCTAAGACTGACAGCACACATGATTTTCCAGTGAAATCAGACCCATCAGTGTGCCCAGTTCTACAATTTTAATGAGGTTTTTAAAGAGGAATGGAAGAAGGAATGGGATTTGAAGAAGCTTGATAAAATCAAGAATGGAGTATTTATAAACCACAAAGTGTTCAGATGCCTTTAAATGCTGAGAAATTACTGCCAGCAGCACACCCTACCCTTTAGGGTGTACTTTCACCAGAAAATTACATCCAGTCAGAAAATAACTTAGAGGAGCCAGGTTAACAAAGACATCCCTTATTTGTGATTCTTTTTTTTCCTGGGAAAGAGTAGTTCATAGGAGCCTGGCAATGCTGCTGACCTCCCAGGCACAGCTGCACACTCCTAAATATTTATCTAGCAAAACATAAAAGAAAGCGTTTGAGTGTCGTTTTCATGGTCACTTGTCCCTCCTGAGGGTGTGTGCGCATCTCCGGTTACTACTGCTGTATAAACTGAACTGAAATGTTTAATCACTTCAGAAAGAAAAACAAAAGCAGCAGAGACCCATCAGTAAGAGCTGGGACAGAGGAAAGCACTGGGGCCTGAATGAACTCAAATTCTGAGTCAAATAGAGCCTACTGGGCTCCTGCAAGGTTTAACTTACACCAAAAGTTACAATTACCATAGGCCCAAAGTCAGAATCCCAGTGTTGCCATCATGTGATTTTACTGCAAGTCTTTCAGTATTTGGTTGTTTTGTGAAAGTCCAACCACCTGCAGTTATTTGAATGATCTGGTCCAGTCTGGCAATTCCATGTTCCTATGAGATCTCAGAAAACTCAGTGTTTCACAATTGTCCATAAAGACTCCCTCTATTCTGCTCCAACCCACAATTTACCTGAAACCTTATAAACAGTCTGGGGTTTGCCAGGCGTGTATGGGAATCAACAGAGAATGTGTAGGATGAGGGACAAAGCAGTGCATGGGAGGAAGCGTCATTGAGCAGGAAGGGAGTTCTGACTGATAGGGCTTAACAAGCCAGATTGGCAGTCTTGAAGAGCTCAGCGGAAGACAGGAGAGATTCAAGGGGAACAGAATAAGGCTTTATTAAAGGCTCACAGTTACCTAAAGATGCCTATTGGCATATCTGGGCCAGTAAATTACATGCAGTTAATAATACAAGTATATTGCCAAATCCTAGATGTACCTTTGAGGGGCAGAAAATGGGAATTTAAAATGTATACACCTATTAAAGTGTTTTGATAACAATGCACAATACATATACAAGTGCATACACCACCTCTGTATGTTAATACACATGCAACAAGACAAAAAAAATGTGTTTAGAAAATGTGTCCAATTTCTGGCTATCATTGATGGAGGACTCCTAGCTATCACAATGGGATCCTACAGATGATACTAGCATCCTAAACCAGTTCCTGGTTTGGCAAGAGTATGCTGGGTTTTCTGTCGGTGCCTCTTAGCTATTATACTTCTAAATGACTGAATTTGATATGGTTCACTTCAGCAAGGAGGTTGTACAAGCTTCCCAGGCCAGGCTTTAAGATAGCACTGCTTCCTGAATGCAAAGGATAAAGGTGTGGGTGTGTGCACTGGGGCGGAATGTGGAGGGAACAAAACTGCTCTGTGCATGGAGGGGGTGCGGGGATCAGTGCAGACAATGTCTGACGATAAACTGGTGTCAGACTAGATGACACGCAGGCAAAATGACAATTTAACAGCAATATTTTACCAAAACAGAGAATGATAATTAAGGTTTGCAAAGTGCTATTATAAATGTGAAGAGACACCATTATTCACAATTATTTGCAGGGTAGAGTAGTGAGAGATTTAATTAACATCTACTATAAGCTCCTATTTAAGCTGTAAGCTCCTCCGGACAGGAACATGACTGTCTTTTGTCTGCCTATAGAGCATCGTATGAAATAATAGGAAGATGTAAATGTTTACGCCAATGTGAGGAAACAGACTGAGAAAAACTAGGGAAATTTGACAGGAATCCAAAAGTCTCATTGACCCCAATGGGCTCTGAGTGGGCTCTAAATGCATTAGAAAAAACTTCTAGTGCTAGAGCTAGAATAAAAACACACATTTATAAGTTGTTGGTACCTATTGTACCAGAAGAGAAACCTGAACTTTATGGCATTGGCAGGTAAGCACGAGGAAAAACTTTTAAATTATTATTTTAAGATGTATTTGTAAGTGGCAGAGTGATTACGTCTGTGCCTTTAAATAGAGGGAGGGGGAATTTCCCTGGAATGTAAGGCATGCTGGGAATGGAGAGAAAGCAGGAAAACAAGACAGTGGCTAGAAAGCAAGACAAGAGGAATTATGCTTAGAGCTGCTAAATATAACAAAACTTCTATAACGCTGTGGATAGATTTTGATTTATATCTGCATTTATAAAACATTTGTTGCAGCAAAAACATTGGAGACTGGGCAGTGGAGATCCAGACACTGCTGCTGTGGGCTAGGACAGTCAAACCAACAGAAAACAAAGCTTTGTTTGCTTTACATAACGTAGGTACCTACCTCTTATATAGTGCTTTGCATCAATACAGCTCAAATCAGTTTAGAAAAGAAGTATCATTACCCCCATTTTACAAATGGAGAAGCTGAGGCAGAATGGTGAAGTGCTGTGTCCAAGGTCACCCAGCAAGGTCAGTGGTAGAGCCAGGAATGGAACCCAGGTCTTCTAAGTCTCCATCCAGTGCTCTATCCACTAGGAAACGTTGCCTCCCCTACACAGAGCTGTTTTATTTAAGCTGTGCTAAACTAGGATTGCCACTGGCACTTAACTTATAATGTGAGTGGACCAAGAGTAAAGACAAAATTTTATATTACATATATTCTGTTACTTACCAATATTGACAACTTTTTAAAAAGACTTCCAGTTCACCCTTTTAAAAACATTGCTATTCTAGGCAAATATTTTGTTTATTAAAATGGACCGAGTTATAACTGAGGGCTAAAAAGTTTAGATTCCTCAAGCTCATTTGATTCATTTCAATGCACAATCCTTGGTCATCCAGACAAATTTAACAGGTGATGGTATTGTTCCATCGGGCATGGAATAAAAATGGCCTTAGAAAGGAATCTGGAGACTGAGGAAAAAAGTGAGGCAGCTCTTCATTTTGAGTCACAGTCCTCTCCTGTCCCACTTCCACTGCCCCAAAAAATAAATCCTACATACAGCCAGCATTTCAGAGTCAACAAAACCACCCAAGTGTTCATAGATATTCAATATTTTTAGGTCAGAAGGGACCATTACGATCATCTAGTCTGACCACCTGCACAAAGCGGGCTACAGAATTTCACCCACCACTCCTCTCACCTATGTCTGAGCTACTGAAGTCCTCAAATCATGGTTTAAAGACTTCAAGGAGCAGAGAATCCTCCAGCAACTGACCCGTGCCCCATGCTACAGAGGAAGGCGAAAAACCTCCAGGGCCTCTTCCAATCTGCCCTGGAGGAAAATTCCTTCCTGACCCCAAATATAGTGATCAGCTAAACCCTGAGCATATGCAGGATTCATCAGCCAGATACTACAGAAAATTCTTTCCTGGGTAACTCAGATCCCACCTCATCTAATATCCCATCACAGGCCATTGGGCCTATTTACCATGAATATTTAATTACCAAAATCATGTTATCCCATCATACCATCTCCTCCATAAACTTATCGAGTTAATCTTAAAGCCAGATAGATCTTTTGCCCCCACTGCTTCCCTTGGAAGGCTATTCCAAAACTTCACTCCTCTGACGGTTAGAAACCTTCATCTAATGGAACCCATTAGATAAAGTGTCTGATAAAATCACAGGAGGCCACACTCAAGGAAAGTGCCTGCTTTTCAATTTGACAAAAGTTATTCTTCACCAGAATCTACCAGCAAGGGACAACATGCCTAACTTCAAAAGAGGTGCGGGTCAATATCAAATCTATAGCAAACCTATGAACTAATGAAGTGTGCTAACAAGAGTTAAAAACCCACATGTACCTTCATCACTGATATTACTACACTGTCTGAAATTACAACTGAAAGTACCAGACTGGTAGGAAAATGCCACCTATAACATATTCACGAACAAGCTGCTTCTGAAGTCAGAAACATGGATCCTACACAAGCAGCATTTTCCCTGAGCTGAGCCTGCAGTATGTCCCAATGATTGCAAATGTTTACTAAGGCTACAGACAGCACTGATTTGTTTGTTTTATCAGTTCTGCAGAGATCAGCATGGCCACGTAAACCAAGTGAAAAATTAATCCACATAAAACAGCACTTCTGGCAACGTAAAGCATGGAGGCGTCCAATGTACAGAGCCCGCTGTGCTCAAAGGTTCACATAAAGAATTGTACCCACTATGCTATACGGTACCATACAGCAAACTTTCAGTAAGTAGTGCTTTTTGAGTAGAGGATTACCATAATAAAGTCCACTCCCTGCAGGAGAGCCTAATCTTGCTAGGTCACTGATCAGACATTTAACTCTAGGTTAAATATCTTCACTATCAATGAGTGTTAGGATATAGATATTCAGGCCTGTCTGTAAAGGCCTATACTCTAAGAATTTAGGTGTATTCTTATCACTTGGCTAGTGATAGAGGTATAAAAGAAAGAATCAAAATCACTGTCTGCTGGTGTAAGGGCCTTCTCTTACTGTGACAGTCTGAGGCCCTGTTCTTAGGCTAAGGCCTTTGGCTAAGCAGCAGAGGCAGCCATAAGCTGGGAAGCAAACAGTCACATCCTCACATTCCAAACTAGTCACACTGAAATAAGGTGCTATTTGGCTGTTAGGAATACAATCCTGTCCTGATAGTTCCTATCACCTCCAGAGAAAGGGAAGTGCCTAGAAAATGTAAAAGGAAACTCAGTTTGATAGCATCCTGTCTGGCAAGAACTCACTTATCAATAGCTGGGATGTGAAATCCTCACTTCTGTATTGTCTTGTCATTATAGTTCCCACTTTGCTGTTGTTTGTCTGTATCATCTCTGTCTGGTTCTGTGATTGTTCCTGTCTGCTGTATAATTAATTTTGCTGGGTGTAAACTAATTAAGGTGGTGGGATATAATTGGTTACATAATCATGTTACAATATGTTAGGATTGGTTTGTTAAATTTCAGGAAAATGATTGGTTAAGGTATAGCTAAGCAGAACTCAAGTTTTACTATATAATCTGTAGTCAATGAGGAAGTGACTGGGTGTGGGTGGGGGTGGGCATGTGAGTGTGTGAGATGGGAACAGGGAATGGGGGTAAGAAAATTGGAATCATGTTTTGCTAAAGGGGGAGATGGGAATGGGAGTAAGGAAGTTGGAATCATGTTTGGCTAAGGGTAGGAATGGGAACAGGGACACAGGTGTAAGGCTCTGTGGTGTCAGAGCTGGGAAGGAGGATACTAAGGAAACGAAACTGGAATCATGCTTGCTGGAAGTTCACCCCAATAAACATTGAATTGTTTGCACCTTTGGACTTTGGGTATTGTTGCTCTCTGTTCATGTGAGAAGGACCAGGGAAGTAAGTGGGTGTAGGAATGAGCTGCACCTGCCAGCACCAAATCAAGCCTGAGGGTAAAAGAGGGGCTTAAAAGCTTTGTTTTCTAGAGTTGCCAACTAATTTATCAAAATCATTTCAGTGGTTCTGTCCTTTCAACAGATACAAAGTTTGTCTGGCTCAAGTTATTTGCTAGAGCAATACCTTTACTCTCCTGTCAGACTAATCCACTCCTTGGATTAAGTTCTTGCCAGTGTTAAAGGAAACAAAGGAATTCCCTCCATCTCTCTGGGGTGTAGCATGTTTTTAACTTTGGGTGAAAATGTAATTTAAAAGTGCTGTTAGATGGAAGGTGATCTGAAAACACACAGTTTAAAAGATCCTATACCAGTTTTTTTTTTTTTTTTTTTAAGGTCTTAGAGCAGTCAACATTTTGGTTTTATGTCCAGAAGAGCGGCTGAGTGGTTCCCCACTGCATAACTATACTTCAGAATGCTGCTTTGTGGATTTGCTAAACCCTGGGACCTTAAGAACTTTGAATTTATCAATACAGGAAAGAAAGCCCTTAAAAGCTCATATCTATAGTTGCTTGTATATAGAATCATAGAAGATTAGGGTTGGAAGAGACCTCAGGAGGTCATCTAGTCCAAACCCCTGCTCAAAGCAGGACCAACACCAACTAGATCATCCCAGCCAGGGCTTTGTCAAGCCTGACCTTAAAAACTCTAAGGATGGAGATTCCACCACCTCCGTAGGCAACCCATTCCAGTGCTTCACCACGCTCCTGGTGAAATAGTTTTTCCTAATATCCAACCTAGACCTTCCCCACTGCAACTTGAGACCATTGCTTCTTGTTCTGTCATCTGCCACTACTGAGAACAGCCTAGCTCCATCCTCTTTAGAACCCCCATTCAGGTAGTTGAAGGCTGCTATCAAATCCCCCCTCACTCTTCTTTTCTGCAGACTAAATAAGCCCAATTCCCACAGCATCTCCTTGTAAGACATGTGCCCCAGCCCCCTAATCATTTTAGTTGCCCTCCGCTGGACTCTCTCCAATTTGTCCACAGCCTTTCTGTAGTGGAGGAATCAAAACTGGACGCAGTAACTCCAGTTGTGGCCTCACCAGTGCCAAATAGAGGGGAATAATCACTTCCCTCGATCTGCTGGCAATGCTCCTACTAATGCAGCCAAATATGCTGTTAGCCTTCTTGGCAACAAGGGCACACTGTTGACTCATATCCAGCTCCTCCACCACTGTAATCCGCAGGTCCTTTTTTGCAGAACTGCCGCTTAGTCAGTTGGTCCCCAGTCTGCAGCGGTGCATGGAATTCTTCCATCCTAAGTGCAGGACTCTACACTTGTCTTTCCTGAACCTCATCAGCTTTCTTTTGGCCCAATCCTCCAATTTGTCTAGGTCACTCTGGATCCTATCCCTATCCTAGAGTGCATCTACCTCTCCCCCCAGCTTAGGGTCATCGGCGAACTTGAGGAGGGTGCAATCAATCCCATCATCCAGATCATTAATGAAGATGTTGAACAAAACTGGCCCCAGGACTGACCCCTGGGGCACTCTGCTTGATACAGGCTGCCAACTATTTTTACTATTCTTAAAATTATTATTCTTAGTAATTTTCCTCGTTTTCCAGTCTACTGCATATTTCTGTAACGGGTCACATATGGCAAGCAGTGTCATCTAATAGTCTCTAAAGAGAGTCAAACTCTGGGTTATCCCTTGATCTGACAATGACTCATGTGACCTTTCGCAAGTAATATAAGGCCTGATCCTGTAAAATGTTAGGTGCTGAACATCCTCAACTCTCTCTGACTTCGAAGTGAACTGAGGGCACTCAGCTTCTTGCTGGATTATGTCCTCAACCTTTCAAGTGCTTTGGTTTCCATATCTGTAAAATGGGATAATACTGACCTACCTCTCTGGGATGTCATGAAGTTAAAAAATGTCAAGTGCTTTGAGATCCTTGTCTGAAAGCACAGCATGTTACAAGCCTCAGATACCTGTTTATGATTTGCTTAATTCCCAAAACTGGGAGGGAAAAGAAGGGATTAAGGACTGGACGGCGAAAGATTAAACATATTCCACCTGACTTCATGCTCTTATACAAACTCCTACGTCTTCAGTAATAAAGCTCAAAACTAAATGGTCCTAGGTGAGTCAAGTTTACAGTCTTCTGTCAATACTTAATAGCCTTGAGGGATAAGTGTTTATAGAGCAAAATCAGAGTTGTCAGTCTCTGCTCCAGAAGCAGCCCAGGACCAACTGAACTGCCATGGAGACTGTGCCACCTTCCACCTACAGAGAATGTGGGTCCCTTCAGGTCTAGATTGAAGTCATTAGTGGGGCAGCACGAGGAAATCTGCACTGAGGCTGCCAGGCTGCAATCCTACATGGCTTAAGGATATACAGCCAGCTCCTGAAAGGGATGTCAAACAGGAAGGAGTATTTATTATAATAGAAAGAAATTATTCCATGAGCAATTTGAAAGCACAATTGGCTTCTGTCACTTTTAATCTTGAAGATTTTTATGTCTAAGACTAAGCCTGCCAATCGCACTGAAATAGCAGTTCGAAATTACATTTTCACTCACCTGACACAAATTCACAGTTTACTATTACTATCCAGTGCCTATAGAAAGGAGGGGGTGTATGAGTACGCGGCAGCACTCCCTACACAATCACCACATTGTGTTATATCCCCTTCCCCTACCCTTTGGCAGTCTTATCTATTTAGCTTGTAAGATCTTCGAGACAGGCATTATCTACTACTCTGTTTGTATGGTGGCTAGCTGGCACTTAGGAACCAACCAAAAACAGGGCCCCAATACACTACTATGATCTATATAGTAAGATTCCAGGAACATCATTGTGTTTCACCTGAAGCCTAGAATGTCTGTTGAGTAAGTGTGAAGTTATGGAAGCAGCTACCAGTATGGCTGAGCGCTCTTTCTGTTCAAAATATCACCAGATGCAATTATCACTGGGATTCACAAGCTGTTACCATCCAATTTTTAAGTTCTCAGTCATTTTCAGATTTCTTTTTTTAAATACAAATTATTTTATGAATTATACCCACAAGACAGCACAGGCTTTCAGCTCCTCATTATAATGAGCTGTCTGGAAACAGAGCAGCTGAAATTTCAAGCCTAAGAGAAGAAAAGATTTAAACTGAAGTGAAAGAAGGGATGGATCCTTACAATTGGAAAATTCCATGACAGTTGATAAGTTGACAGGAGGGGGGAAAAGAGGAGGTACCGATGAGAAATGGCCAAGAGGGCAAGACCTCTCCAATGTTTGGGAAAGAAAAGCAATAACTAGGTAAAAAGCGGGGATTCCCCCAGGCATGAGGAAATGAAAACAGTATTCGAACCTTCTATTTCTGTCACTAGTCTCGTTATGGTAACACCCATTGTTTCATGTTCTCTGTGTATATAAATCTCCCCACTGTATTTTCCACTGAATGCATCCGATGAAGTGAGCTGTAGCTCACGAAAGCTTATGCTCAAATAAATTGGTTAGTCTCTAAGGTGCCACAAGTCCTCCTTTTCTTTTTGCGGATACAGACTAACACAGCTGCTACTCTGAAACTAGTCTAATACCTGTAAATTAAGTTAAGATAAAGTGCTGAAATTTACAGGAAAACCAATGTAAAGAGTCTGCATACTTGGGGTTGGGACATAAGGTGCATGAAAGATAGTTAGGTACAATAGATAAAGTATCAGAAAAAACCTAGGTGAAGTTCCCAGTAACTTGAGGTCTCAGAGTAGATTTCTTCCTTAAATCCAGACTCTTGGAACTCTGTGCTCAGACAAAACCCTCAAAACATTAAAAGCAGTTATGCTGCAGTGAGGTTACCCACCTCTTAACGTGAGCTGCTCTGCTCCTGCAGGAGCCAAAGAGAGGCACCACTGCTGCTTCCTCATACTCTTCAGTTCCCCTTTGCCTGTCCAGAACAGACTCCAGAGGAATGCTACCACAGAAGCACTGATCTATGGAAAACCAGTATTTTGGGAACCGCAGTTACTGCTAAGTAATCAGGCTTACTACACTAAATTGCCTCCAGAGTTGTGCCCTCTTCAGGAACCACACGCTTGCACTAGTGACTAGGTGAACAGCTGAGTAAGATGGTTTATATAGGGACTGCAATGCTGCCCTAATAAAGCAGGCACCTGACCTAACCTGTGCATCTAGATAGTATGGATCGCTGGAAGTACACACTGGACTCTCTCATGGGTGCTCTACAGATTTTAGCAACATGAATTCTATGAAGGGGAGTTTCAGAAGATGCAGATGATGATGAAAGACCACACTATCAGTGACAGTGTTCAATCAAATCTGGCTGCAGGCTCTGCAACCAAAAAACAAGCTTTACCAGTAAGAAGCTAATACAATCCCCTGAGGGCAATAAAATGGGTGAGAACATTAAGGACCAAAAAAAGCTTCCTTGAGAAGCTGCAAGGAATTTCTGATAAAGCTCACAGTTCAGCAGCCTTTTCAGCAAAGGTTTAATAAAAAGAACATGCTCTCCACTATGTCCTACATTGCTGCAAAAGCTGCTAGATGTCACTAAATTAAGATCCAACCAGTGATAAACGATAGTCTCCCATGACCACGCAAAATACTAAAGGGAACCCAAATCAAGAAACACTTCCACTGAAATGCAACATTAAAGAGTCAAAGACCTGGGATTTCAGAATGAATTATCCGATATTGCCAGGATATCTGAATATTAAAAGTTCTAAAACCTTGAAAGACATGTTGACCAGAAACAATCACTTCAATTCACTAACTACTACTGCTATTTCCTTTGTTTAATACATCAGTTTTATATGCAAAACGTGTTTTAATAAATTTTTTCTTATGTATCCAGAACTTTTAAAGTAGTTTTATTTAATAAACAAATGTAAATGCAGTTTTTGTGCACTTTTAATTGAATTTGAATTTCCTTCTCAATAGAGCTTGACAAATTGCAATCAAAAACTAGATCTACTAAGAAAAAGGTTTTATTCCCATTTTCTAATATACTAAAAATGGAAAGATTAAGAAGCTCAAATATAAGATAAGCTTCATAATTGCTTAAATAAATGTTTATAGATATAACATATCCTCCTGGTTAGCAAAAAGCAGCACCAAGTTTAACGTAAAGGCTATATATATTTAGTTGCAAATCAACACATTTTAATGGTTACCAACCAATGAGAATCAAGCTCTCTTAAGGAAAATAAAGTACAAATGCAAAACTATTAAAATCAATTATTTAAATCAAGGCTTCCTGCTTGCTGATTTAAATCATTATTAAATAAATCTACCCTGCACTGTTCTCTCCAAGCATCAAATGAGAAGCAGGTTCTGGATGCAGAATGTCTGAGCCTTAGATCAGGCCTTACTGAAAGAAATAATAGGTCTCCCGGGATAGGTACTTATGCTTTGAGTAATCAAGTCAGAATCCCATGCCAGAGCCTTGAATAGCACCTTAGAAACTTAGGGAAAATGTGGGGAAGGAGGGAGGAAGGACAGGAAAAAAAGGAGTGATTCAGTTTAGCAGGAAGAAATACCTTCATGCCTGCAGATTCTTATCTGCTGTGGGGCAGAAGCCCTTCCAACCAGGGGGGGTGGGGGGAGAACAGGTTATGACCTGTTTTTACTGGGTTTTTTAAATGGGGATGGGGGATTTAATTCTCCAGTAATTGTGTGAACTTAAATTAGGTTTAGGATTCTTAGACCATCTAAATGTTTAAATAAAGCTGAATGACTGTTGCTTCCTCTGCCTAGAGAGCAGTATTCATAGATTCAAAGGCCAGAAGGAACCACTAAGATCATCTAGTTTGACCTCCTGTATCACACAGGCCATAGAACTTCCCCAAAACAATTCCTAGAACAGATCTTTTAGAAAAACATCCACTCTTGATTTGAAAAATTGTCAGTGACGGAGTTTTCACACCCCTGAGTGAGGTACTTATACCAATGTAAGTTTGTAATGTATATCTGGCTTTAGTCATTTCTGAAAATGAGAGTAGGAAAAAAAACATCATTGCCTTCCTCATGTTAAGTTCATTCCAAGAACTTTTCTTTAAGGAACTCCACAGTCTCCATGCTTTGGAGCAGGTTCTTGAAATTTGGCAAAGGAGAACCTATGTGTCTGAGATGTGCTTTTTACTGTGAAAGAACACCCAAATTTGGCCAACCTCTGAGCCTCTGAAAAATCTCAATTTGTATATGCTAAGTAGAAACTTGTTAGAGTTTGGCTGCTAAATTCTCTAAAGATTCTGTGTGCACTGACCATGCTCCAGCCCCACATAGCTCCTACATATGACTGGACTGCACATGTGCCATTGCACAGAGTGACTGAGCATGCTCCATCCTGGGGCCGCAAGGGCAGGCGGAGCAGGACTTTCTCTGCAATTGCTATTCTGGGCCACTATGGTAGTGGGCAACAGACCAGACAACAGGGAAATCATCTCTTCTGTGTTCTCAATGCTCCCCTTGCTGATGCCCGGGAAGTAAGGAGAAAAAGGAAGCAGTTTGACTTAGAACAGAGGGGTGAGGAAGGTACACACTGGGAGATGGTGTTGCAGGAGCCGGGAGGGGTGGAGGGAGCAAAGGGGAAAGACAAGAGCAGGGAGGGTCTAGGGGGTATATAGGCGCAAATGGAGGGAAGGATTGGAGCAGAGAGGGAAATCAGAGGCAGAAGGGACTATAAATACTAGAGCACACTCTCCTCCATAACCTGAAATTGAACCCAATGTCCTACATTCCTCTACTGTCAGCAAACAGTGTTGAAATCCACTGGCAAAGTATGTGCCAGATCTCCCTCAAGGGCCTGACCCACATATTCAGCCCCCAGCTGCTACCATTTACTCAGCTCATGTAGTAGAGGTCTATGCTGCAGATGTAATGTCCAAACCCTGCTGATGACCCAAATTGGGGGTCAATATGGTCCCACAGATAGAATTTGGTTTTGCATTTGCTTTTTTAAAAAATTAGGAAATATTAAAACTACATTAAATATTAAGGTTGCAAAGTCAAGCACCCAAAAGTTAGGAAATGCCAGAATTAAGGTTGCCCATGTAACCTTAATTTGTACCCCATAATGTATATGTATTATGAGACAACCTTTAATTACAAAAAAAAAAAAAAAAAAAAAACAACCACAGGAGTACTTGTGGCACCTTAGAGACTAACACATGTATTAGAGCATAAGCTTTCATGGGCTACATGAAGTGGGCTGTAGCCCACGAAAGCTTATGCCCAAATATATTTGTTAGTCTCTAAGGTGCCACAAGTACTCCCGGTTTTTTTGCTGATACAGACTAACACGGCTGCTACTCTGAAACCTGTCTTTAATTACATGGTCACATACTATTTTTTCCACATTATTTTCTTTAATTGTGTGTTCCTCATTTTCCTCACCCAGTGAGAGACACAAGGCCACTTTGCAGAAGTGCTGAAAGCTCACACATGCAACTAAAGTCAACTGGAGTTGTGCTTTGAACATGTGTTCTACAAAAATTCTAAGTACTCAAACAAATTAGGCCCTTGGATGTTTCAAACTGGCACCCAGTGCTAGTGGACACATCAACAATTTTGGTTTTAATCTCTCTGTGCCTCAATTCCTCATCTCCACATAATCTCAGAGGGATTTTGTGAAGATGAATTCATTAATGTCCGTGAAGCTCTTGGATACTGTGATGAGAGCACCATAGAAAATAGGGGAAAAAAAGTTTTGTATTCAGTGTGGGGTTTGTACGGTCTGTGTTAAATGAGGTCTGCGGGACCTCATATTAAATAAGAAATATTGTACAACTATACATCCACTTAACGAAGCAGGGGGCCTGTGAAAAAATATAGTATGATCATGGAATTAAAAACGGTCTCACAATGCATTCGCACAAGCGGACTGAATTAAGGTTGAACAAGCAATCTGGCACTTAACTTCTGAGTGCTTGACTTTGCATTCAATGTTCTTTCAGCACAAGTTTTTAATGTAATCTATAAAGAGACGAATGTTGCCACTTTTTGTGCTAAATACATACCCTTCTTTTTCCTCATTCCTCAGAAGCAGCATCTTCCTTAAGCGATGTTTTCCCTACAATCAACAAGCTTGAACAAAAGCCTGGGAAAGATGTATTACACTGCCTTGCTGTTCAATGAGCAAAATTATCTCCCAAGCTCGCATTTCCTGCTGGGGAAAATTAGACGCTCAGAAAGCAAGTCATGTGGTATCTGCATTTCAAATTTGAACACAGAAGATGTATTGTCAGTAGGCTCTGGGCTGCAAAATAAAGCTGTAATTCAGCTTCCACATTTTCTAACTTTTCCAGGCGCTTGTATGTAAAGCCCCATGCATCTAACGGATTGAGACATTGCCCATCAGACACATCACTAGCAATTACGTACTGAACCACACATGCATGCAGTGCTCTGCAAAGATCACATACTCTACCATAAGCCCAACCTAGATTTTTAAATATGCTTTTATGATTGTTATGCCTTGGTTTTCTCACACACCCCATTCTAAAACTATCTGTCTCTCTGGAAAATGGAGAAAAAGAGAAAGTGTCACTGTGCAGGACAGCTGCAAGAGGGCAAAAAACTAGCAACAAAAAGGTGGTGCAGGCCCAGATCAGTTTCTGAGTCACTGAACAACCAAACAGCCATTTCTGAGCTGAGTCACTGAACAACCAAACAGCCATTCCTGAGCCATAACTGTTCATATGTGAACAAGGTGCCTGACCCGTAAGAGCCCATGTGCTTATGGATAGATTTTACTATTTTTTTTTTTAAATAACAAAGGCACTTCAAGTCCTATTTTTACACTAAAGACTCTTGAGAGGTTTATTTCCACAATTGTTGTCATATGCACAAGTGAGAGCTCAGAGAGTGAAATAGCTCTACTTAAGAACCATCCTGCAACCCCAACAAACGCACTGTATCAGAGCAACATTATCTGACTTTTAGAGGGACACAGGCAAATTAGTCATTAAAAAGGTTCCTTACCAGTGTTACTATACATCAACTTAGTGTATTAAATCTGAAATTTAAAAATCTGGTTTTACACTACACTCTGGTTTTTGCGGGGTTTGTTTTGTTGTGCATTTCACAGAGTTTGAACAATATAACTAGAGTAGTCTATAATTGTTTTACTTTAGGGTCCCTTCACAATGCTGCTGAGTTCTTTGCAGCCATTGAAAAGTGCTTCGACACAAAGAAGAAAATTAAAAAATTGTATTGATTGTGTGTGTGTGTGTGTATATATATATATATATATAAAACTAACAATCTAACAGTAAATGAGATCAACATGACATGCCTAAATACATATAGTTATGAGTATGGAGAAATAAGAGGACAAGTGAGTGCCTAGATACTATGACAGGCTCCCTAAAAATGCACAATACCTATTTAAGTCAATTGAAATACTCCAGCTGGCTTCAATGGGCATTGGATCAGGCTTTACATGAAGAGTCCTTATGAAACACTGAATTTACAAAAGAGTGCTTCTACTGCAAACAGTTCATCGTGCAAGGCTACTGTGAGTTGTGTGTATTTAAGTTTATATTAAATCTTGGGTATAAGGCTGTAAAAATACACAGGGGTATGAGAGCATCACCACCACTTAGGGGACCAGAGGAGATTACCAGAGGAAGGTGGATAGAAAGCTGGCTAGATCATCAGGCTCAATGGGTAGTGATCAACAGCTCCATGTCTAGTTGGCAGCCGGTATCAAGTGAAGTGCCCCAAGGGTCGGTCCTGGGGCCAGTTTTGTTCAATATCTTCATTAATGATCTGGAGGTTGGTGTAGATTGCACCCTCAGCAAGTTTGCAGATGACACTAAACTGGGAGGAGTGGTAGATATGCTGGAGGGTAAGGATAGGATACAGAGGGACCTAGACAAATTAGAGGATTGGGCCAAAAGAAATCTGATGAGGTTCAACAAGAACAAGTGCAGAGTCCTGCACTTAGCACGGAAGAATCCCATGCACCGCTACAGACTAGGGACCAAGTGGCTAGGCAGCAGTTCTGCAGAAAAAGATTTAGGGGTTACAGTGGTGGAGAAGCTGGATATGAGTCAACAGTGTGCCCTTGTTGCCAAGAGGGCTAACGGCATATTGGGCTGCATTAGTAGGAGCATTGCAGGCAGATCGAGGGAAGTAATTATTCCCCTCTATTGGGCATTGGTGAGGCCTCATCTGGAGTACTGTGTCCAGTTTTGGGCCCCATACTACAAGAAGGATGTGGAAAAATTGGAAACAGTCCAGCAGAGGGCAACAACGATTAGGGGGCTGGAGCACATGATTTATGAGGAGAGGCTGAGGGAACTGGGATTATTTAGCCTGCAGAAGAGAAGAATGAGGGGGGATTTGATAGATGCTTTTAACTATCTAAAAGGGGTTCCCAAGAGGATGGATCTGGACCAGGGGTCTCAAACTCTAATCACCAGGAGGACCACATGAGGACTTGTACGTTGGCCCGAGGGCCACATCAACCCCCCCGCTCCTCTGCCCCCCACTCCACCCCCACCTCTGCCCACAGGGTGCAGGAGGGAGTGTGGGGTGTGGCAGGGGGTTGGGGTGCAGCAGGGGGCTCAGAGCAGAGAGTTGGGTTTGGGGTGCAGGAGAGGTTCAGTTTCCGGTGTGGCACCGCTTACCTTGAGCGGCTCCGGGGTGGCAGGGGCAAGCACCGGGGCCAGGGTAGGCTCCCTGGCCTGCCCTGGCCCTGGCCCCCATGCCACTCTGCTCTGGGAAGCAGTGGGCACCCTGTCCCTGTGGCCCCAGGGGGAGGGGGAGCAGAAAACTCTGTGAGCTGTTCTTGCCTGTGTGTATCTCCCCTGAAGCTCCCATTGACCGCGCTTCCCCGTTCCCAGCCAATGGGAGCTTCAGGGAAGGTACCCACAGGCAAAAACAGCTCATGGAGTTCTCTGCTCCCCTGCTCCCTAGGGCCGCAGGAAAGCGGTGCCCACTGCTTCCCGGAGCGGCGCGAGGCCCCCAGCACCACAGGGTTGGCAAATCTGCGGGCCGCATCCGGCCCAGGGCCATAGTTTGCCCACCCCTGGCCTGGAGGTAGGCTGGGGATGCGGCGCGCTGGAGGGTGGGGGGAAGGGTGCGACGCAGAGAGCTTGCCAGGCCGCAGGGAAGAACACGCAGGCAACCCACGTGTTTGACACCCCTGATCTAGACTGTTCTCAGTGGTACCAGATAACAGAACAAGGAGTGATGTCTCAAGTTGCAGTGGAGGATGTTTAGGTTGGATATTAGGAAAAACTTTTTCACTAGGAGGGTGGTGAAGCATTGGAATGGGTTACCTCGGGAGGTGGTGGAATCTCTTTCCTTGGAGGTTTTTAAGGTCAGGCTTGACAAAGCCCTGGCTAAGATGATTTAGTTGCGCATTGGTCCTGCTTTGAGCAGGGGGTTGGACTAGATGACCTCCTGAGGTCCCTTCCAACCCAGATATTCTATGATTCTATTACAGGAATTCAAGAGTCACACACTTTCAAAATACCTGACAGATAAATTTTAGAGACACTGTTTACTCACAACTGATCCCTTTCCTAATTGACAGTGTGGGGAGAGGGTGTAATGTTGAGCATTATTTGTATTACAATAGCATATAGAGGCCACAGCCAAGGTCAAGGCCCCACTGTGCTAGTCATTACACAGTGAGAGTTCGTCCCTTACACTATCATCTTATCAGAGCCAATGACAACTGTAGTTTACAGAAATGGGCTGTTACCTAGCGCACTGTCATTCCTCAGTCTAGTCATGAAAAAGGTTATTTCTTATGAAATGGCTTCTGGCAAATTCCAATAGATTAATGATCCAGGAGATAAAATACCCAATTCATGTATCTATTATAAATAAATTCCATGTGGGAAGAGGATGGGATAGCTGCTCTCAGTCTGTAAGAAACAGGCAGAGAGTTAGCACTGGAGGAGGAGGTCTTATCATATCTCTAAAAATAAACAAGGGTCAAAGCTAATCAGTAGCTGGTCAAGAGACTTCCAAGGAAAGCCAGGTAATTCCTGAAGTGGTTTTAGTGATCCAGTAGATGTTAGTCAGTCAGTCAGTCCTGAACTAACACTCCAATATGATATTGGAGACACCAGCTCCAACAATGGGGCCCTGTCCCTGAATGGGACCCCTTGGAGCATGTTGTTTGGGGCAGACCACCACCGTAGGGAGGTGATCACAGAGTCCGGCATGGTGAGGACCTTGTCCATCCTGTCCATAGCCTGGGAGAACTCTGAGGCCAACCACAGCTGGAGGGGCCTCATCCGGAGTCTGGTGTGATGGACCATGTATGTGCACGCCGACATGTGACCCAAGAGTTGCAGGCAAACCCTGGCTGTTGTCACCAGGAACCTTGTGACCGAGTCGATGAGACCTTTCAGGGTCTCGAATCTGTCTGGCGGGAGAGAGGCCCTGGCCGACGCTGCATCCAGGAACGCTCTGATAAACTCTATGTGTTGGACCGGGACTAACATGGACTTGGTGTTGTTTACCAACAGGCCCAAGGCGGTGCACGTGGACAGGAGGAGCGCCACGTGATCCCTCACCTGTGACAGGGAGATGCCCTTGACAAGCAATTGTCCAGATAAGGAAATATCTGGACCCTCCACCATCTGAGGTAGGCCGCTACCACCGACATGCCTTTTGTAAACACCCTGGGGGCAGTGGACAGACCTAATGGGAGGACCGTGAATTGGTAATGATTCTGTCCCACTACAAAACAGAGGAAGTGCCTGTGTCCCTCGAATATGTGATAGTGGAATTACGCATCCTGTAGATTGAGGGCACAGTATCAGTCCCCGGGATCCAGGGAGGGGATGATGGAGGCCAGGGAGACCATGCAGAACTTGAGTTTCACTATGTACTGGTTCAGACCTCGCAGGTCCAGAATAGGCCTGAACCCCCCCCTTTGGCCTTCAGGATAAGAAAACAACAGGAGTAATACCCCTTGTCCATGAACTCCTTGGGCACCACCTCTATCACTCCTAGTTCTAGGAGCCGCCCCATCTCCTGCTCGAGCAGAGCTTCATGTGAGGGGGCCCCCAAGAGGGATGGGGGTGGTTGGGCGGGGAGGAAGTAAACTGGAGGGTGTAACCCAGGGAGAAGGTGTTGAGGACCCATCAGTCCAAGGTTAGCCGCAACCATTCCAGGAGTAAAGCACACAACCAGTTGAAGAAGGGTAGCTTTATTGGGGATGGATCCTTGGTGAGGACTGGCAGGGTGCCCCTGAGCATCCCATCAAAAACACCTTTTCCCCACCTGCTTGCCCTTGGAGGACCCAGGCCGGGGGGCAGGCCAAGACTGCCTCTGAGGGCATCTCTTATAGTCCCACTGCTTCTTATGGGAGGCCTCATACTTCGGGAGGGCGGCCTGGGCAGGAGTCTGCTGCGGCTTGAACTTAGGTTTTGCCGGAGCCGGGACATAGGCCCAGAGTCTGGAGGGTTGTGCGGGTGTCTTTCACGCTATGCAGCCTTGTATCTGTTTCCTCTGCAAACGGAGCCTTCTTGAATGGGAGATCCTGCATGGAAGACTGCGCCTCGCTGGACAGCCCAGAGAGCAGGAGCCATGACGCCCATCTCATGGACACCACGGAGGATATTGATCATGTGGCCATGTCCACAGCACCTGAGGCTGCCTGCAGGGATGCCCTAGTAGCCGCTGTCCCTTCTTCCATTAGTGCCCTGAACTCATTCCTATCACGCTCCTGGAGGGAGTCCTCAAACTTGGGCAGGGAGCCCCACAGATTGAATTCGTACTGGCCCAGAAGAGCCTGACGGTTTGCCACTTGTAACTGAAAACTCGAAGACGAATAAATTTTTCTTCAGAAAGAGTCCAGTCTCTGAGAGTCTTTGTTCTTTGGGGTCGGGGCTGGCTGACCTTGCCGTTCCCTGTGGTTGACCGACTCGACCACCAGGGAGTTGGGCGCCAGGTGGGTATACACATACTCATGCCTTTTAGTGGGTACAAAGTACTTCTGTTCCGCCTTTTTAGAGATGGGGGCCAACGAGACCGATGTTTGCCACAGGGCATTTGAAATCTTAGCCACCCCTTCTTGGGGAGGCAAGGCTACCCTACCAGGTGCCGATGAGGACAACATGTTAAACAGGGAGTCTGAGGGCTCTTCCACCTCCTCTGCTGCCACCCTCTTTAAGACTTCTTGGTGGGCCCTGAAGTCCTCCTGTGGGGTGGAGGGGGGCAGGGCCACAATTGCCTCCTCCGGGCGGGGCGAGGAGGCCGGTGCAGTGCTCTGGGTGTTGGCTAGCGGTGCCTTGGCAGATACTTCGAGCGGGAGTCTGAGCTTGAACGGTGTCGACGACCGTGCTGTGACCAACTGCGGTACCCTCTCCGAGACGAGGACCGTTGGCAACACCTGCCGCGGTCCCGTCAATATTCATTCCTTGAGGATGAGCGGTGCCGAGAGTCCCAGCTGGACGGAACCCACCCACACAGTCTGGTCTGGGTCAAGGGCGATCCATATGGACTCTACCTGGAGCGGTCGCAGGGTGGTGAACGGCATTGGGAACGTTCCCTCAAGCAAGCCTGGTACTGATCCAGAGGCAACTGCGGAGATCAGGGCACTGGCATGAACATAACGTCCCAGGCTGCCTGGAGGGCTTCAGGTGTAGATGGCATCCAGACAGGCCTGTTCCGAAGGAGCCGGGCTACTCCGCTCAATGTGAGTCAGAGGCCTGGGGCCCGGTGGGGGATTGAAGACTGCCCGACGTGGTCCTAGCCTCTGTCTTAGACTTCCCTCAGTGCTGCTGCGAAGAGGGAGTCTTCCTGGCCCTCTTGGCGTGCCCCGTGGACGGGGAGCAGTGCCAACTGGTCGATAGCACTGGAGGGTCGCCACATACTGACTCCGCAGTGCCGGATACCGGTTCGTAACGGCGTGCCGGAGTTGGGGTCAGTGCCAACTCCATCAAAATGGCCCAGAGGCTAATGTCCCTTTCTCTTTTGGTCTGAGGCTTTAACAACTTGCAAATCTTGCACCTTTTGCTGATACGGGTTTCTCCCAAAAAGCACAAACAGTCTGCATGCGGATCACTTCTTGGCATAGAATGCCTACAAGAGTCGCATGACTTAAACTTCGGAGCACGAGGCATGCCCTGGCCTGGGCTCACTGTTTGACTAAACTAACTAAAGGTACTAACACTGAATGAACAGTTCTGGGGACGAGCTACAGCAAAGCTGAAGCAGCACAGTTCCGACGCACCTTCACTGGTGGCAAGAAGGAACTGAGGGTGGGGGGAGCACGCAGCTCCCCTTATACCGCACCAGGCTGGGGGCGCTCCCTTCTATGGGTACTGCTAGGGCAAAACCTTCCGGCACCAGTACACGTGGTGAGCACGCACACCTATTGTGGAATACACACGAGCAATCACTCAAAGAAGAAAAAATGGTTTCATGTGGCATATCTGGCATTCATACTAGAGAGCGCAAACTGAACCACTTCTAAGTGGGCCAAATACATGAATTCACCAAGAAACTGATTTTTCAAAGCTGAGTGTAGAAACACTCCAGTTACCCCTTTTAACTTTCACAAGCAGTCTTGAAGGGTCCAGATGCAAACATCAACATGAGCACTACTGCAGAAAATTCAAATGCAAAGAACTGTCAGACTTCTAGCAAGCAACCTCAGTTCTTTCTCCAGACAGTGAGCTAAGAAAGGATGTCAAGTGAAACATGAATTCGCTGGTTGTCATATTCTAGATTCCAAATATGCATTTTCTTTACTGGTGATAGGCTTGCTATTGAACACCAAGATTGAAATCCTGGCCCCACTGAAGTCAATGAGAGTTTGCACTAAACTTCAGTGGGGCCAGAATTCACCCCAAATATCCAGCATACTAGAGGACAACGAGTGACTAGCATATGGTGCATAGACAATGCTGTTAGTATAAGACAAAGTAACCATTCACTGGTCTCTGACCAAACAGTACTTGTCAATCCACTGTTGCAAGAGACAACACAGTGGAGAGGAATGAGCAGAAGCCAAGAGTCAGGAGTGCCTGATTTGATCTCAACTCTTTCACTGACTTGTGAGAAAAGGGGGCAAAGAATGTTCTGTCAGTGGTGATAAAACCAGGTACGCTAGTAAATGTGCTGGATTCCTCATACTCCCCAATGGCACCTTCATCAGACGTTTTTATTATCTACATTTGGGAACAAGAGATGCTTGCAATCTAGAAAATACATATTTGAAGTAAAATATGGTTTTGGGGGTGAGATGGAAAGGATATACCCATACTGTACCTCAAAAAAACAGTCACAATGTATGAATATTTCCATTCCTAGCCACAGTGGGGCTATTAATGCTCGCACAGCAGATGGATCACTTGATGATTACCTGTTCTTTTCATTCCCTCTGGGGCACCTGGTATTGGCTGCTGTCGGAATAAAGGATACTGGGCTAGATGGACCTTTGGTCTGACCCAGTATGGCTGTTCTTATGTTCACAGATTTAAAATACTGCTTTTTCTTTTTGTTCCATAAACTCCTCTTGCATTTTCACACATTCCCTGGAACCTGCACAACTTTGCACTAGAAGCATGAAATTGTATCTACAAACCAGTGCCATTCAGGATTAATTGACATGAAGACTGCATTCATAGAATATCAGGGTTGGAAGGGACCTCAGGAGGTCATCTAGTCCAACCCCCTGCTCAAAGCAGGACCAATCCCCAATTTTTGCCCCAAGGATTGGACTCACAACCCTGGGTTTAGCAGGCCAATGCTCAAACCACTGAGCTATCCCTCCCCCCATTCAAGAAACAATTTATTAAAAACTATTGTTGGTGTAAATATACAGGATCTCCCATACGTATGTTCTGCAGAGTGAGCTAGAGATCATGGAAATAATGCTTAAAATAGCAAACTTCCCTTCAGCATTATAGTCAAGTTTAATGCTGAGATTATAGTCTGTTTCTCAGCCTATATTCACACACACATTGCTGCTGACCTAGTTTCAGTTCTTAAAATCCTGTGGCAAAGGGAGTAAATTCACATGAGGGATCAGAAGCAGTCAAGAGAAATATCTACCACATTCAGAATGTCATTAATTCCAGATAGTGTTAAACTAATGAACTGAGGGACATCAAAGCAAGAAGCCATTTACATAATACCAGAGGAAACTATGATTCCATTGCTATTTATCCGGGAAGCTTCTGTTCAGGAGATGATGGGAGAATGACAGGCTGCTTCTGCTCATTGAAATCATTATCACTTACAATTTTATGAAAAAAAGGGTTATCACTCAATGTTCAGGGAATATTGAAATCCCTCAACAAGGGGAAAACATTTTTGCTAAGTAAAGATTTGGCAACATTTCCTTCTTCCTACAGATATAGGTCTAACCAAGGAAGGATTATTATTCTAGCAGACAAGCCACTCAAAGTGATGCACAGGAGTCTTTTAAAGGGTCAGCTATTGGTGCTCTTCACCTGCAGTGGGGGACTATTAGAGGTGGCATATGCGTCCAACTATCTTAGCTTCAGATGAGCAAATACAAGGAGAGCACAGAGGAGACCAAAGAGTAGGAAGATTATCTGTTATGCAGATCTTTTCCTTCCTGCAGCCTGTACAGTCTCACCTTCATGTTTTTGACAGAGACAGGTTCCAGGCACTCAGCACAAAACAGAATTGATGATGCCCCCCGCCTTTCCCTATTTGACAGTAACTAGATTGGACATTTCCAGGGTTGTCAGAAGAACTTTCATGGACTATGAAGGTCCATCTACATTAAGAACTGCAGTGATTGCACTGCAGGGCATTTTTGTAGCCAGGGCAGACGAGTCTGTTCTGTTTTTGTTTTAGGAAAAAATATAGCACTGAAAAGCAACTTTGACCTTGAAACACAGCTAAGTGACTGAAGTGCACTTGCATTCTATAATCATTTATCCCAAACTTTCTGAGATTACAACAGAGGTGCAACAAAAGAATTAGCTTTTACCACATCAACTCAACATCATATAGAGTTATATGTTAATCACATCAAGGTGGAACCACACACTAAAGTTATCAAAGAGAACACAAGTTTGGGATTTTTAAAAGAGGCTTGAACCCATTCAAGCACAACAAATATTTCATACCATAATTTGTCCCAACTGCATACAACAGCTGAATTACAAGCAACACAATTTTGTAGGCAACTAATCTCGTATTTGGATGCATGCTGGTATTTTAAGAGAATAATATTTTGAACAGGTAAAATTGAACAAAGTAACTATCGAGCTTAAAGAGAAAGCTACATGCTATAAACTTCCCATCCACACAGGCCCCAATTATGTCATCTCATTTGATTGGGATTTAGTGCTGGAAGCCTTTTTATGAAGTATCTGCAATCCTAAGAGACTGCTACAAAGAGAAATCAAATCAACAACAGTTCATGGCAGCAATCACATCAATGGAACCAATTTCATTTTCTACCACAATTTAAAAAAAAAAAAAGAGGAACATCAGAGGTTGGAAAGCCTCACAAATAAAAGGAAACAGAATGAAAAGCAGCCTCTGAAAACTTGATTGTCCTTGGCCATTAGGGAAAGGGCCTCAAGTACCTCAATGTTGAATGCTGTTCTACACCATGTTTGCAGTGAAGAACAGAAGATTAGTTACAGACTACAGAAATGGGAGAAAAATAAGAAGCAGGTATATCAAGGGAATAACCTAAATAGATCACTCATTTTCTGGTGAATTATTTATGTGCTGCACTGCAGTTTCACAGATTTCATAACTTTAGCACTACTTAAAGTGAAATACCTGAAGTATAATTTCTATAATACTCCTAGTTATTGAGCTTTACTGAAGAGAGCTTCACTTGAAGGTTACCTTTGGAGCCCTACAGTCCTGTCACTAGGACAACCACAAAATTTCACGTTGACCATTATTTTTCCATACTAAATAGCACTTGTAGGGATTCCAGGCAAATGATCATGAGGCAAAGTGGAGCAACAATATGTTCATGTAACATCAACCCCAACACAAAGAGTACCTTGATCTGGCAATTTTAATAATCTCCAAAATTGCAGCACCTTGGTTTATCATTCAACAAGCAGGGCTAGTGCTCAAAAGTGAGTCATGGTAACTGGACCACTTTAATTTAAAATGGAACCAGAGAATAATCTCTAGGTACCGGTAAAAGGTACAAATACAAAACGGAACCTAGCCAATGCTAAACGACCCTAAGGCTATTCTGGCCTATTAGCAGGCATGGTCAGTGTTACTGGCAGTTGAAGTCACTAATCAGCATGCATACATATTTCTGAACGTAGATGTTAAACTCCTCCTGACTAAGCCATGCAACAGTTGGCCAGCTAAGGACCTAATCTTGCCCTCAGAGTCTTAATTCCTAGATCTGCACTCAGAGGTAAAATTGGATTTTTTCAGGACATGGGTTCTCACATCTTAAAACAGACTCTGCATTTTGCTGAATGTGTTTGTGTTATGTTTCCTAACACTTCAGTGGGTGAAAGTGTAAATGCAGATTTTCCCATTTAACCCAGAATCATAAACCACAACCTATTTTGGGGCTCTGGGTTGAAGACACCCATATAATTCTTTATGTTCCTTCCCTTCATTTTCAACTTTGTAGTACAATAGCTCATCTGCCTATATGCATAAATAGTGCAAGGTTAGCTAAACAGATTGAGGAGGATTTTCCATAATAATTTCACTTAACATTGATATGCAAAACAAAATAAAATATTTAACACAGTATAGATTTCTAGGTTTATGTCCCAATGAAGCAGAAGGGCTTTTTCAGCACATAAGTGTTAACTTTAAGAATCCTACCTACACCTCCTCTTGGTACTGCCTGGTTCTTTGAAGATATCCACGAATATCTATCCAAAATCCCATTGCAATCAACATGATTTATGATGCCACAAGTTCATGCCATTGAGACAGACATAGGTGCTAGAGTTGGTGGGGAGGGCCAAAGGGCCATTGTCCCCCACTTTTTAAAACCTGAAGTTAAGGTCCTGAACAAAGGCCCAGGGTCTGGCTGGAATCCCAAGTCCTGCTCTGCATTGCAGCAGCATTCTAGCAAGGTCCCACCACTCTGTGTGGCAGCAGCCAGGCCATCACCTACCATCAGCTGCCAAAACCTGTGGTGGCAGCTCCTCCCAGGCTCGCCAACACAGAGGGTAAGATAAGGCAACACAAGGGCGATATAGAGCGAAGGCAGGGGCTTCAGGATAGTCAGGCTGCCAGGGCGATAGAGAGCTAGGGACTTGGGGGTCATGGGGGGAGGCAGGGGCTGCAGGAGGGTCAGGCTCCTAGGAAAGAGAGAATAAGGGCTCTGGGACTGTTGAGCTGCTGGCGGGCAGAGGGCAGGGAAAAGGAGCTCCAGGACAGTACGGCTGGTGTGTGTGGTGGTATGGGGGAAGCAGGGGCACAAAGGACATAGGGAAAGTTAGGACAGAGGCCTGGAGGCCACATTTAGGCTGAAAAGTAAGAGATTAAAGTCCGGGATTTCCATGGCAGCAGTCTCTGAAATGCTTCCAGTTCCACGCGCTGGGTCAGTTGGACAGGCAGAACTGCAGGGTCTCAATGCATGGATAAGACTATGGTGTTTCAGAGGAGGGACATCGGTTCATTAGAAACTGGGGACACAGACAGTTTTGGAAGAGGAGGAGAATGGGCTCCACCTAAACCAAAACAGAACCAGATTGCTGGGATATAAAATTTAAAAGATGGTAGAGCAGTTTTTAAACTGAGGGGTAGGGAAAAGATGACAGGTACGGAGAAGCCCATGGTTCGAACAGAGACATCATATAGGGAGGATTTATTAAAGGGGATACTCTATATCCTGGTAAAGAGGAGACAACAGAAGTTGATGAAGTGCAGGTAAGAATTGAAGAGAAACAGTCAAATGAAAAAAAGAGTCCCATTCAGTTTACTCCTGAGAACATTCTGTGCCAAAAAATTAAAAATTCTGCAAATTGTATTTGTCAAAATAACACTACATAATCACGCCAGTTTCAATTATTTTGGTAATTTATTTCAAAATACCTGTCAGCAAGTATGTCTGTAACAATACAGACACACAATAATTCCCCTAGGAGTAGAGAGTTAAAGAAACCCTTATGACAACTTTGTGCACTCTTCCCCCCGCACAGCCCAGCCGGGGGTCAGACACCTTCAACCCCTCCCCCCAGAGCCCACCCGCAGATACCCCCCCTTGCTCAGATACCCGCATGCCTTCTCCCGCAGAGCCCAGGGATCCAGAGGGAGAAACAGCCTGATGCTTGGCCCCAGGTTTGCATGGAGTTTCTTGTGCATTGCCCTCTCCTTCCCTCAGGGCATGCTGGGAACCGCAGCTGCAGGGAACCCTCTAGCTCCCTCCTCCTCCCCCTGCCCATGGCAGTGTCTTCTATGGACAAGCTGTGATCTGCCAGGTCCAGCAGTGGCTAGCAACACTGCTGTCCATTTCGGGGGGCCGAGGGTTGTGGGAAGGGGAGAAATTTTGCTCACACAATGTTAATTTTGGCAAAATTCTGCATTGCGCAGTGGTGCAGAATTCCACAGAAGTATCAACTGCATCACATGAAGACAAATAAATATTGACAATTTTTTATAGTATAAGTGCTTGTATAGAAATGCTAGACGTCTAAATACTAAAATGGATGAACTGGAGTGCCTGGTATTAAATTAGGATATTGATATAATAGGCATCACAGAAACCTAGTGGAACCATGATAATCAATGGGACACAGTAACACCAGGGTACAAAATACATAAGAATGAGATAGTAGGCCATGCAGGTGGGGGAGTGACATATGTTAAAAAAAGGCAGTCTCAAATACAGTAAAAATCTTAAATGAATCAAACTATACCATAGAATGTCTATCGACAGAAAGTCCATGCTTAAATAATAAGAGTATAGCAGTAGGAATATACTACTGACCACCTGACCAGGATGGTGATGATGAAGAAGAAATGCTCAGAGAGATTAGAGAGCCTACGAATCCAGAAATATTCAATAATAACAGGGGATTTCAACTATCCCCATTTTGACTGGGAAAATGTCACCTCAGTTGTTGCCTGATTTTAGGGGATTAATATTAGATGGGATGCAGAGATACAGTTTCTAGACATCGTTAACGGCTGCTTCTTGGAGTAGCTAGTCCTGGACTCACAATTAGGACTATATCAAGAATTGCTTCTCTAAGTGGAGCACAGCATCTGGTCCAAGAGGTGAACATAGCTGAACCGCTCAGCAATAGCAACCATCATGTAATTAAATTTAAAATCCCTGTAGGGGGGAAAACACCAAAGAAACCCACTTCAGTAGCATTTAACTTCAAAAAGGGGAACTACACAAAAATGAGGAAGCTAGTTAAAAAGAAATTAAAAGGAACAGTCACAAGAGTGAAATGCCTGCAAGCTTCATGGAAACTTTTAAAAAACATCATAATAGAGGCTCAAACTAAACGTATACCCCAAATAATAATTAAAAAAAAACAGTAAAAGGACCAAAGAAATGCCTCCATGGCTAAACAGAATAAAAGAGGTGGTTAAAGACAAAAAAACCTTCCTCTAAAACTTGGAAGTCAGATCCTACTGAGTAAAATAGAAGAATCAAACTCTAGCAAGTTAAGTGTAAAAGTATAATTAAGCAGGCCAAAAAACAATTTGAAGAGCACTTAGCGAAAGATGAAAAACTAAACTGCAAAAAAAAAAAAAAAAAGAATTTCAAGTACACCAGAAGCAGAATAAAGATACTAAAGATAAAGATAAAGATAATAAGATACTAAAAGGGAGTTTTATCCCGCTCACTCCCCTTTGCAAGCACATTGGGCAAGTCCCAACCTTATCCTTAAATTAAATGGCGAGGAGGAGAAATTGTTTCTACTGTCCACCCCGTGTGTCACAGGACAAAATAAGAAAGTGATACCTTCCAGTAGGGTTTGTAAAGAGCACTGAATTCATCCAGAAAAAACCTACAACTCCAAATGACTCTCCCCCACGTCTAGCCATCCACATTTGATTATTTATATTTGACGGGACTGTTCATGGTGGTGGTAGCAAAAAAACCAAATAAATAAAATAAAGCACCGCATATTTCAATAGGGTTTCAAGATGTTTTGGTTGCATGCCACTCTTTCTCCCCCCCACCACCCTGCCCAAACTCCCCCTCCACACACACACACACACACACACTCTCTCTCTCTCACACACACTTTTGCAGTCCTTCTGGCACCCAGGCTGAGTGAGACATTGTCAGTAAATCAGGAAGTAAAGACAAAAGGGAGGACAAATTCTTTGAAAAAGATGGATACATAATTTTTGGACTATCTATAATTGGAGCTTATCACAAATTTAAGAACCCACAGTCAAAACCTCTACAAATATAACATTTGTATAGTGCCTAAAGGTCCCAGTGTGTTTCAGTTTTTTCATGTATGGCTGAAATGTGTATTTACAATTTTTAAAAGGGCAACACAAATAGTTACATCTTTTCATTCTTTAGTTTACAGGGCTTTAATATTCCTTTGATCTCAACATTTAAACTGGTTCCTAAAGGATCTGCCACCATGAAGCTTTAGGTTTAAAAAACAACCACCACCTAAGTCCAGGAGATCCTTTATAACAGAAGTCAGACATAGAATCATAGAAGTGTAGGACTGGAAGCTACCTCAGCAGGTCAATCTATTGCATTCAAGGCAGGATTAAGTATAACTAGACCATTCCTGACAAGTGTTTGTCTGACCTGTTCTTAAAAACCTCCAATGACGGAGATTCCACAACGTCCCTAGGCAATATGTTCCAGTGGTTAACTACCCCAGAGACTACGGAAGAGACTTATTAGGTCACATACTCCATCCCAAAGGGCTACGAGACTATTTACTATAGCCTTATCTAGCACTTCAGTCAGGCTAGTTTGAAATGTACATAATCAAAATATCACACTTCTAAAACATCGTACCTACTATTGTTACTAATATCATCTAAGACTACTAGAACTAAGATTAGAGCTTTAAAAAAATATATTTGCCCTCTCTACTTTGTGCACTATGTCTCATCAGTTTTAACATTTTTATAGTAGTCATTTGCACTTGGAATGCTTTGGGGCAGCTCACCTACATGCTGTTGCCCAGGGGTGAACCCCAGAAGAGGTAAGAGCTGCCTTTATTCAGATCAGTTGAGTAACTCTGCAGCCTTCTCCACACATTTTTAGCACACGTTTTCCAATGTTCTCACCACCTGCGAAGCTCACTTGGTAGTAGCAACAGTACAAGCACTAGTATAGTCAAGATACCTGCAGCCACTGTTTTAAAATCATTTAGAAGCTCTTTCTATGCTAGCACTCCCACCAGTGGGAATTTTGTGCCAAAAAATAGTTTTATGAAGCTAATACAGAAACAAGTAGTAGCTCCCCACCCCCCAGAAACTGCTATCACACATCCATCCCAAACCCTGCATGCATTTAGAGCAATGGTGACAAATAAGGATCTACCGAATTGTCAAGGGCTGATAAGCAATGTTATAATGCAGTATTCACTTAGAATCATACTTTACCTTTTTCATTCACTTCATCAAGGTAACAGAGTCCAGTCCACTGACAGTTTAAAAAAAAATCCATATTCTCAGACTTGGAAGCGAACATTGTGATTTGGTACCTATCATATAAATTGTGACTGACTTATCACAGAGTTACTATCATCTCCATACCTTAGCAGATTAAATACTTATTGCTGATCAGAGACAAACCAGGACTTTCTCCCTCTTTGACAAATTTAATCCAACAGCCACGTTTTAAATTAGCACCAAGAAAAGATTTGAAACACAAAAAAGCTGCGTACCAATTAAGGAAGAATCCATGGCATTGTATCAAGAACCCAGACACCTCTCATCTCCCTGTGGCCAACTCTTCTTAAAACAGGAATGGTTTATACAGCCAGCACAGATGATGATCTGGCACCCAAGGCTGCTTTCTGCTGGCAAACATTGTGATGTCATAAGCCACGACAATGCCATGCCTGCCAGTTTTCAGATTGGAGGAAACATTTTTTAGTGTTTGGCTCAGGGGACATGGGTTCTATTCCCAGTTCTGCCACTAACCCACCCTGTGACAGACAATGAACCACTTTTCCACACATCTGTCCCCGTATGGCCAAATCTGAAAGATAGTTGAAATCCCAATTTTGTGCTGAGCTTTGAGATTGTCAGATGCAAGTCACTGAACGAGCAAAGTATTAGATTTCCTCCCTCATATCCTGTGGGTGTTAAACAGAACATTATTTCTTGCTCTTTGCAACAGGAGCACATCTAAGTGGGCAATGGCACACTCACCTGGCAGGCCCAAATGTAGCAGTTAGGCAGCAATGGATTTTAGTGTTAAGTATTGTGCAGCAATGACAGCTTCTGAATAAATTAACCACTTCCACTAAGAGAAAGGAAGCTGCACAGAAAGAACAGGAAAAGAGTACAGAAAAAGGGTAAATGTAGCCATAGACTCTGCCCTTCATTAGAAAGTTAAACTAGCCTTCAGGGTGCGGGCGAGGGCACAAATAACCTAGAAGATTCTAACTGTGGCTTTTTAGGAAAGTAGAAAAATGTTATTGCAATGAAGAAATAAAGACTAGCTTGAAGAATTTTCCAGTACTAAAGCATAATATAATTTTGCTATATTTAAAGAGACTTCAACAATCAATGACATGACCAGTCAAATCTACATAGTCTTCCAGACAGTTTCTCCTTTTGAATAAACCACGTTGCATTCTGCTTCCTGGATTTTTACGTCGATTCTGTGCCTGCTCACTAACTCGTATCAAATTGTATAGCCGCCTACAGCATCAACTGTCCACAGAAGAGTCTGCAGCCCAAAGCTGTATGATAGCTCCCAAGGGAACTGTTAGCCTTACATAGTGTAACAATCACAGATTGAATGCAAACAGTCAGATGCATGTTGAGGAATTTTCGTTTCTACCCATCTACCTCTAGAAAGCTGTTTTGGGTTTTTTTGCTGTTTGTAACAGCCAGAAGTACTGAAGCAATCTCCGACCCCAGAGTCAGAGCATCAACTCATTTCTGAAGCTATGGCCCTGTGTTGCTCATTAAAGCCAAGTCCAAATGCTTCTAGTGAAAAGAGCTCCCACTCTGAAGATGAGCTTTTATTACACTGCATGGAAAAAGAGAGGGGTACTACTCCGCAGTATCCCATCGAATGGGAAGGAGATAGAGTGCACATTCGTGCAGAATACAGATGAGAGATTGTTTCCTCAACAGGCTCCCAAGAAAAGGGATAGCAGCACCATTCCAGTAGATATCTGTACCTAAGAAGGGACAAGAGCACTTAAAAAACAGATGACAGACAGCAATCCTCCTAGGGATGGTTTCAGTTACCCAACAGACCTTTTCCATCACTACTTTTAAGGATTCTATTAAGCAACTTCTATGCATTTTCTTCTCAAATTCTGGTCAAGCCATAGTATTCGTGAAATGTATTCCTGAGCTGCATGGTACAAGTGTTTCAGCATGACATTTTCAAAGCATTAGACCATTAACTGAATAGTCACCTGATACTTCATTGGTGGAATTGGACATTAGCGCCACAAACTGCTCTGAAAAGTATGAGGACAGGTTACTTCAGAGATTCCAAAATGGCAGCACATGGATTACTTTTAACGCTACAATTTCTGCACCTTCCCTGAATTACTGACAAAAGATCATTTGTTCAAAGACATTTGCATGTTCATAAAGGAGCTAGTTAAAAAATAATGGTCAGCAACCCAGGAGACTGAGTTTTATCATTTAAACCAGGGGTGGGCAAACTATGGCGCATGGGTCAGATCCGGCCAGCTAACTATTTTAAGCCAGCCCTCAAACTCCCGCTGGGGAGTGGAGTCTGGGGCTTGCCTGCTCCGGCGCTCCAGCCGGGGAGCAGAGTCGGGGGCCGCCCCACATGGCTCCTGGAAGCAGCTGCATGGCCCTCCTCCGGCCCAGGGCTGTCCCACGTGGCTCCTGGAAGTAGCCACATGGCCCCACCCCGGCGCTGCAGCCCCGGCGCAGTGTGGGGCGCCGTGCCACACGGCTGCTGGAAACTGAGGCATGGCCCCCCTCTGATGCTCCAGCTGGGGAGCTGGATCAGGGGCCACGCCATGTGGCTCCCGGAAGCTGAGGCATGGCCCCCTCCGGTGATCCAATGGGAGCTGCAGCTTGCAGCAGACCCGCCTGGCAGCACCTCTGTGTAGGAGCTGGAGAAGGGACATGCCGCTGCTTCCAGGAGCCTCTTGAGGTAAGGGCTGCCCGGAGCCTGCACCCCAGAGCCTCTCCCCATACCCCAACCCCCTGCCCCAGCCTTGATCCTCCTCCTGCCCTCCGAACCCCTCGGTCCCAGCCCAGAGCACCCTCCTACATCCCTTCCTCCTCATCCCTAGCCCCACCCCAGAGCCCACATCCCCAGCTGGAGCCCTCACCCCCCCCTCCTGCACCCCACTCCCCCACCCCAGCCTGGAGGCCCCTGCCGCACCCTGAACTCCTCATTTCTGGCCCCACCCTGGAGCCCGCACTCCCAACCAGAGCCCTCACCCCCTCCACACCTTAACCCCAATTTTCTGAGCGTTCATGGCCTGCCATACAATTTCTATTCCCAGATGTGGCCCTCAGGCCAAAAAGTTTGGGTGAGTCTTCAGTTATTGATTAAGCCCTGATGGTCCATCCCTACTTGCTCAACTCCCCATAACCCAGGCACGTATCATCACCACAAAACAGCGATTAGCTCAGCAAAAGTCAGAAAGGTCAAGATTATCCTTGGGACTAATCAACACTACTCCGTAATTACAGAGTGCTGGGATAAAACAAGACCCATAGTATTAGGAAAATACAAAGTTATATAAACAGCCCTCTATCCCAATTTTACAAATGGAGAAACTGAGATGGAAAGGTTCAGTGACTTTCCAAAGGCCTTGGAGTGTGCCAGTAATCAGAGCCAGCATTAGAACTCAATTTCCAGGCTCCTGGTTTCATGCTCAGTCTACAGAACCATACAGCCTTTGCATCCACCCCTTCTCACACACAAAAAAAAAAAAGTCAGTCGGGGGAGGGCAGGAACTCATGAAGGTAGGACTATGAAATATTAAGAAAGCTCTCTCTTCAGAACCTGGCTTAGCCAACATGAAACAGGGATGCCAATTTAGAACACTACATCCTGTTATAAAAAACAAGAGCTGTCTTACCATCCACCCCCAGGTGGCTCTCTGAGGATATTGATGTGGCAGCTGTTGGCCCCTTTCCTCATTTACACTCTCAGGTGTGCTCTCACTACACTGTTCCAGAAATGCTTCTCCAAAAAACAAGCTTCAGCTTTAAATTCACAACATGGGTTACCTAACAGCCTAATTCGTGAGAAAATTTCCTTCCTGATTGGTTTTTGTTCAGCAGCTTGTCCCCGAAGCGTGGTCATGTTAATAGTAAAAACAAAACCAAGTAATTAGTTAATTACTTTTTTTTTTTTTTTTTTTTTTTAAGTATGGAAAGGATTAATCTAACCTATCTGCTTAAGTATGTCTAACAAAAAAGTTACTTTAAGAAAGAATATAAAATAAGCTTAAAATTTTATGTATAACTTGTGACATCCTAAAAAGAAAAGGAGTACTTGTGGCACCTTAGAGACCAACAAATTTATTTGAGCATAAGCTTTCATGAGCTACAGCTCACTTCATCATGAAGTGAGCTGTAGCTCACGAAAGCTTATGCTTAAATAAATGTTAGTCTCTAAGGTAACACAAATACTCCTTTTCTTTTTGCGAATACAGACTAACACAGCTGCTACTCTGAAACTTGTGACATCCTAGTTTGTTTCAGGCCAAAATCTATTACCCAGGGTTTTCAGAACCCACAACAGGGGCAATTTAATTATTTCAATCCAGATGGTGTTAGGAATAAATCAACAGGAACTCAGCAATGCTGTCTGATCAAGGATTAGATGCAAGTCAGCGTGCTCTTGTCTAACACTGCAGTTTATTAGATTTAAGCACACACAGACATAAGCAATAGGTTTACAACATCCCAGATATTTTACCTATATTCTGAGACGGTATTAAGTAATCAACAACAGGTCAGTGCTGGCTAAACACCTCCAGCCGAGGAATAAAGATGTCAGGAAAAAGGTCTCTCCCAGGATAGCGCCCGAGGACTGCTTTTATCCCTATTATCTTCCAAGTGCTTACAAACTGATCTTTTAATAAATTGTTCCACTATCTTTCCAGGTATTGAAGTTAGGCTGACTGGTCTGTAATGCCCTGAGTCCTGTTAGTACCTATCTTTAAAAAGGGGAACAATGTTTGCTCTTCTCCAGTCTTCTGGGACCTCGCTCATCCTCCAGGAGTTCTCAAAGGTAACTGCTAATAGTTCCGAGATTGCTTCAGCTAGTTCCCTAATTACCCTAGGATGAAATTCATCAGGTCCCACCAGCTCAAATACATCTACCTTATCTAAATATTCTTTAACCTGTTCTTTCCCTATTTTGGCCTGCATTCCTTCCCCCTTGTTGATATGAATGGTGTTGACTATTTGGTCACCATTAACCTTTTGGCAATGGTAAACAAGTAGATATAGTGTCCAAGCTCACAATTTTGCAAGCCTGACCAACAGGAAAGGGGCTCATATTTCTCGTTAGGAAATATAGAAGAATATAAGGACTTACTACTAATCACTGCTTCGTCACATCAGTTCCATTTTAAATGCAGAAATTTTAAGCTAAATTCATGGGAGCTTTGGAAACCTTGCATCCTGAATATTTTGAGCAACATCCACTTGCTCAGAAAATTCCAAGTATTGTAACAGATATGTCAACTCATCCTGCTATCAGTTGATGATTAAGAAACTTAAAAATACTGGTATGTACATGTGATGGGATGTCCACACCACACAAGGCCTGAAGGGGTAAATTAGGCCACTTAACCTATAGGCAGCACCTGGAGGAAAGTCAATGAGCACTACAGCCTAAATGGGTGATGGAGTCCAGCTGGGGGAGGAGCTGGGCCAGGTTTATAAATCCAGGAAGCTGGCAACAGCCGGGCTACAGGGAACTAGTCTGCAGTCACTCCCAAGAAGAAGGGAGGTGTGGTTGGGATTACAAAGGCAGATAGCCTATGGTTACTCCCTGGGAGAAGGAGGGAGTTCACACTGGCAAACCCAGAGGACTGGGCACAGCCAAAAGGTAAGGAAGAGGGAGCAAGGTTCAGGAAGGAATAGACCTTTGCTCCTGACAAGAGGGTCCCTGAGCTTCCCGGGTTCCTCTACCAGCCACTGAGGGAATGGAACCTGGGGCAATGAATGGGAAGACTGCCTGAGGCTGCTGGCAATAAGAGACTTTGACTTAACCCCCTGGAAAGGGAACCCACGTAGTGATCTGGCCAGAGGGCCAAGTGACAAAGAGAAGGCTGCAGTACCTGGAACAAGGGAGGGGCTACGGAGAGAGAGATGGAGAGACCGCCAGAGGAAGGCGCAGCACCTGGAAGGTGCTAATCCCCCAAGCGGCCAAGAAGCAGCTCTAATAGTGGTGAATAGAGCCCCCCCATCACAGTACACTTTCCCTTGGATCACCATCCCTTCTTTCCAAGTCTTGCTAAGCCTTGCCAGAAAAGAGAACTTTTAGTTATCTTCCTGACATATTTCTGTTGAACAATCCAAATCAGGATGCACTGCATCTTTGAATCATCCCTTAAAGCAGCAAAAAGTCAAAGCAGCATGGTTGCTAGGAAGGTGCCATTTAAAAAGGCATGGCCATGACAACAGTTTTTTTTATTGAAACAAAAGAGTTCCTCCTTTCACTTGTAGTCATCACAGTCGCTTTCAATACATTCCCCGTAGCTGTACGAGTTCCAATACTTACTGTCCTTCATGAGTCTTTTAGGAGACAAGAGTAGCATTCACTACAAAAGAGTGCTGTTTTTCTGAAAACCCTACATCCTTTTTAGTTCCAACTTCTCCCATCCTTCCCAGTTTCACAACTTTGTTTCTGCCAATCTGCAATAACACTGAAACATTAGCATTTTCAATTATGTCCTTATGTCTTCAGATATGTTGGGGATTGGGGAGGCAGGGGGGGAATTTTTGTTCATTTCATAAAAAGCTACTATAGACTGACACGCTCTAGTTTTTCACACACACTACTTGTTACACAACGGCCAAGGCCAATCTGATCTAGACAAATGAGACTGCAGTACAGAAACAAAATAATCCAAAATATGGACTTTCAATGTATGCATGCAGCATGCCTGAACTGTAGTGTCCAGAATTGTAAGCCCCACAGGGATTACCACCTCTGTTCCACGCGGACCACACCATCGGTGCTTAAAACATTCCCGAGCAATAGTGTGGCAGGGAGCATGTAATTACAAAGATTGCTCTTGCAAGAGTTTAGGTAATTTGTTTAATCTACGCCCAACGTCTCATATACATTTGAAGAAAGCAATATACCCCCACTGGCAAGTGCCATGGTAAAACATAGGCAACAGAATCCAAGCCATTTGGTTTTGATATCAGTTGACCGACTTAACATCATGCTAGAAAGGCAGACAGTTCTCTTTACCTTGTAGAAGGGTAGTGCCATTAAACTGGAAAACCAAATAATAAAGTCCCACATCACATAAGTATTTAATATCCTGCTATACAGGATACATATAGGTATGCTATTTTACAAACATAAGGTGAGCTTCCCCAAGGCATGGATCTTACAATTTAAGACATATGATAACTGATATTTCAAATCATCCTTGCATTGCGTTCACTTGAAAAATAAAGTAGAATAGGTGACCTCTTGTTCCCTTTACTCAGTAACTTAAGTCTCAGCTTTTGAGAGTTCTGATTTTCCAGACTAATGAAAAAGAATCCAACACAAACGTATCCATTTCCACAAGTGCTACTTTATTTGTGAGAGATTTAGAATGTTTAGGCTTGTGAAACAAAAATTAAAGCACTGTTGAAAAAAGGTACTCATGTGGAGATGCCAGAGCCAGACAGGCAGGCAAAAATAGGCAAGAAAACAATTATACCCTCTGTCCTTGTTCAGGACAGAAGTGGTGCAAACATATTATAAGGATATTAATTGCTGTTTCTTTACATCTGTAGCATGGAGCTCTATAGTGAAGCAGACAGAGAAGCTTTAGAGGATATTGTTTGCAATTTTCTGATAAAGTTATTCCTTTAATGTTAAAATAAAGGCTCTGATTTTTTACCATCGTGACATGACAGTTTTGATACAAGCACTATCTAGGTTACCACAAGGAACTCTTAAGAGGGGACATGTAATATTTATAATATATATCTATGCACACATTTTTCTTGCATCTGTAAGATTTGCCTTCAATGGTATTTGTATCAGAGACCGTAAAGGAACATGCCTATTTGTTAATGTCATTTCCATATAGCAGAATGCTCAAAGCTGCACACACATTTCTAGAAAGAGATAATGAAGATAGAAAGATAATACTCAAGTTTACCCAAACCACTTAATACCATGTGAAGCAGATTCTTTAAGTTCTCACAAAAGTGTTATTTTGATTTAAAAACCAGATCTCAAATATCTGCTTAATTTCATAACTTTACTGTCTATAAATTACTCTAGAAGCATTCAACCCTTTATAAATGAGCCTCCCTTATTTAAAAAACAAGAATACAGACATGAGAAAGTTACTGGTGGGAGGTTCAGCTGCAGTTGTATATGAAAGGTATCTAGAGTAGGAAGGGGAAGTCTGTCATTTTTAAAAAATAAGTCTTCAGAGCATTTGTCACTTACCATAGGTCACTTGGCGTTGCGAAAGGGGAGTTAGTTTAGGCACAATATGTCATAACTTGGGAAAGTTATAGCTCTGATTTCACTGATCCAAATAAGCATTTTTAAATTGGACTCGTTTCAGGTATTACTACTGTGCTTATCATGTTACCTAGGCACCAGACCCAAAACTAGGAATTTGTTCACAGAACCTTACTGCCATTCCTTGCTTCAGCTGCTGGGATGGTTTTCTAATCACATACCCCAGAGCACTGATACCAGGTGAATAGCAGCATTTCTCAAATAGCACTACTTGGCTCCCTGTAGACCATCTCATTAAAAAGCTCAAAGCTGTACAAGGCATGGAGATTACACTACCCTCTCACTCCAAGACAGGATACTTCCAGGTAAAGAGGCATATTGGAAAGGCACTAGTCCCAATGGGGAAGGTGGGGGGGAGGGACGGGGACACACATGCCAAGGCTTGACATGCTGTACTTTTCTGTGGTATAATGGGGCACTTTGGTCTCCACAGCTGTCAATCCTGTACTTTTCTTAAAAATTACATTCAAATTACATTAAAATGTAAAAATATTAATTTATAAGAATTTTTGCTTAGAAGGAGATTTTATTAAAACATTAATGTTCTGGACATTTAACATCTAAGCAAATTGTACATTCTGCAATTTCAGGAATGGTTGCTTGTCTGCTTTCAAAAGAGAGACTAAATTCCTGTGACCAATACGCAGTGCATATTGCGGCATGTCAAAAATCACTTGTGTATGCTAATTTTCTAAAATACAGAAGGTAAGTAAAGTATGATTTGCAGAGGAAAGAATTTTGCAGAGGAAGAAATGGAGGCAGAGATTAAATGACTTGCCCAAAGTTACACTTTTCAGGTAGCACAGCTAGGAGTAGAACCCAGGTCTCGAGTCCAAGGCATCAAAATTCTTTCAGAATTAAGATTCTTCAGCCTAATCATTTCTACTGTGATGGCACAAAGAACAGATTCATTTATAGCTGCTCAGTGTCACTAGTGAAAATTTAAATGTCAGCCTTGAAATGCTATTTTAGTTTATCCAAGAGAAGGTTAAGAGGTGATTTGATCATGGTCTACAAGTACCTAGGTGGGGGGAGGGGGGAATTCTGATAGTAGAGGGCTCTTTAGTGCTGCAGGAAATGGTTGGAAGCTGGACCTGGACACATTCAGACTAGAAATAAGGCTCAATTTTCTAACAATGAGGGTAATTAACCATTGGAACAACTTACCTAAAGATATGATGGATTCTCCATCACTTGAACTCTTGAAAACAAGACTGAATATTTTTCTTAAAGCTATGCTACAGCTCAAACAGAAGTTATTGGCTTGATGCAAAAATTATTGGGTGAGGTTCTCTGGCCTGTGTTATACAGGTCAGACTATCTGATCCCTTTCAGCTTTAAAAATCTGTGAATCTATGAACACAAGGAACTAATATGAATTTTAGTGTCCATTATGCTAGTCCCTCCTGCAATTTTCTAAATATCATCGAGTTTTGTACGTAAACAAGCATATTCCTCCCCTACTCAATCCTGCAGAGACAACATTAGGGCTTCATAGCAGTTATTTCCATTATAACAAACCAATATCAAACTAAGGCTGATATGGTCACTGCAGGATCAAGCTAAAACTGGGATTTTAAGAGAACATTTGTATTCAAAATACAAATACCTTAATAAAAATGATAATTCAGAAAATAGGTGCCAAAGTCAATTGCTTTCGGATGAGTGCTTTACTTATACTGTACTTTTACTCTAAATGTGAGTCTCTCTTTAAAATTTGTATTTATTCATGTGTAAGTTTCACTGGATTTCAGCAAACAGTACATAAGGGATGAAAGCTTCTTCTTGAGGGACTCTTCAATAGATGAAAAGTTCCTGAGAACACTAGCTTCTAAAAATCTTAATATTTTGCAGCAGATGACCAGGAAAGGATCTCTCTCATTGCAATGTTGTCTGAAGTCACTAGAGAGTTTATACTGAAATGGCAAAGAGTCCTGTGGCACCTTATAGACTAACAGACGTACTGGAGCATGAGCTTCCGTGGGTGAATGCCCACAAAATGCATGTATCCGACACCCACGGAAGCTCATGCTCCAGTACGTCTGTTAGTCTATAAGGTGCCACAGGACTCTCTGCTGCTTTTACAGATCCAAACTAACATGGCTACCCCTCTGATACTATACTGAAAAGGTAATTTACTTGATTAATACAAAATCAGTTTATGTACACCCAGTTTGTTTTAAAAGAGCATACCATAATGGCTGTATTGGTATAATGCACTCTCTTTTAAGTGAGGTGGGCAGCTTTACATCTAGCTTCTTAAGAGTCATCCGTGCAGTATGAAAGTGCCAACATAACCAGTTAGCCCCTTCGCAGCACTCAGTGGGCAATGAGAACAAAGAATTACAATATCCTATTCATAGCATACCAGTAAATGTGGAAGACAGGAAGAGGAGTTTAAGCAGCATTTACAGATGTAAATTTTTTAAAACCTAATCTTACACAAAATTACCCTGAAACTTCCTGAGTTTCTAGTGCTCTTCAGTTGCATGATGTACCTAAATTCTCTCCTGTCTCTAGTCCAAATTATCAGTCTCCATGCTTCCTGGTTTTCTTACCTCTTCCTCCTTTCAGCTTTCATCCCATTCTGGATGATTCTTAGAGTCCTCCAAAATCACGGAAAGCAGTTTCAAACTGGCATGACAATTCCCAGAATAATACAACAGGTTTATTTAGCCAGATTCCTTCTTGCTCACTCTGACTTCACTCCATGAGAATTAAGATCCAAATAATTCTTCTCTGGAAAATATGCCATGATGTAAGCCTACTTTTAAGGGCCGAAAGAGCCAACTCTGAGTGTGAAGTCTGGATAGTTCTGAAAACACACCACTATTGAGAACATAGGGGCCAAATAAGCACAAGATGCAGGGGGTGAAGGGGAGGTGTTTGTTTTTTTGAAGTAGGAAACAAGCGTCTTTAATCTCGCATCTTTGAATTTCTCAGGAAAAAAAATCTTCTCATGTCCTACTTTAAGCATTCTTATGTGTAAACAAATTGGATTACCCAATACAAAGTTTGAGGGAGGGCAGAAAATAGGATATCTAGATTCAATCTTGGCTATGAGTTTGCAACCAATGCCTCCATTACACTCATTATGGTAGCTGGAAGAAATGTGGTTTGATTTATTTTCTCCTCCACTGGAATGGTATGGAATATACTTTGCATAAATAATATTTTTCTTCCCTGCTGATCCCTCAAAAATTAAGTGTTTTTCTTTCAGGACATGTGCTTTAGTTGTTACGTGTCACTTCCATGCACTGCCTAACTTTCATATGCAGGTGCTTATGAGCAGTATTTGGGTGTCTTAATACTAATTTGAGTGCCCCAACATGGAATTGGACACCTAGTGCAGTTCTCTGGATTTGAAAGTTTGATCCGTGTGTGTTGTGGAAGACACGTGATTTTATTCTTTGTATTAATTTTTAAGTAGTACCTGAATCATGTAGTTCACCCAAGTTATTAAGGCTCCTTTTACTGAACAAACTACACTTAAAATGGTTCTCTGATGAGGAGAGAAGTCTCTTCCAGTAGCTATTTAGACAGCAAGTTATCCCAACCTTCAGACCATTTTCCTCCTACAGGAACTTCTCCTTTGGCATTTACAGACACACAATTAGAAAATATTGTAATTTTATAACAAACCCTAAGCAATACTTAGGAATAAGAATCAAGGTCAGTCTGGATGACTTTAGATATTGACTTTAAACAAAAGTTTGTCTCTCATAGAACACCAAGAAGATTCCCACCAAGGTGCAGTTATTGAGCTGTTAGTGCAAGGTGTTTATTAGGTGGTTTATTCAGCAAAGTGATATACAGCATCACAATATACAAACTATTGGAATCCAACAAAATATACAAATTTAGAGGCATAAATTAAGTTATAAAATATTCTGAAAAAGGTTTTACATTATCTCGTGCAACTGGGCAATAAAGCCTGGAGTGCATATGCAGTTTAAATAAAGCAATTCTCAAGCCTGGTAGCTTCCTGAAAATTTGAGAAGAGTACTTTGACATACACAGTTACTGCACTAAGTCTTTAACAAGATGCAGTGTACATTTTTCTTTCTTATGACATACAAAAAGGCATAACTGGAAACCACAAGGAAAAATCGATTCTCCCTTCCCCACCCCCTGAGAAACGTGTGTTACATTTCACTCCAGAAAGTCACAGCATTAGACATGCATGACAACCTTGATCTGTCTGTTAGACGGAAATTTACTAAAGGACACTTCAACAGTGAAATAAACTCAAAATAAGTCTTTGGAAATTTGCAATACACATCTCAAACAAAAAACATGATTAAAAGAAAATACAAAAAATGGCGAAAAAAATAATTGAATAAGTTTTGGTCCTGTGATAAAGTGTGATGAATTATGCAAATCAGTAGTTGATAGTAACTAGATTCACAGGGGAGCCTCAGTTTTCATTATCGACTTTTGCTTTGTTCTGTCTGACACTGTTATGGCTGGGTAGTGGTGACAAATGTTAAGGCTGATTTTGCTAAAAATGGAACTGCTAGTTTTCTGAACTTCTTTGGCACAGTTTTTCTGTAAGGCAACTTTACCAGACTAACTGCCACAACGCTAAATATTTCCACCCAAACAATTTATTAAAAAGAGATGTATATCCAGCATAATAAAACCACTTGGGGAGTTTAATTTTCAGTTGCAGGTACCTAGAGCTTGGGACACAGATAGCATTGCCCACCTCCTCTGGAGGGGAAGAATGACTTGCGTCACTAAGCAAAAATTCCTCCAGGCTTCATAATGACAGGTTCCACTAAAAATATTTCCCTGGGATGCCCCCTCTTTACTCAGTCACTGGTCTTTGTCCAGAAGTCCCAAATCCCTGGTAGTGAGTCCCATAACATCCTTTTAAGAGAATGATATATCGAGGATGGAGAAAGATCATCAAAGCATCATTGGTTTTTCAGCCAACCAAGCAGAAATATTGTGGCTATTACAAAAACATTTCCCAATGGCCCTATAACACCATGTGACAGACCACCACTAAAGATAGTTTGCTACATAAAAATGCATAAAGCTAGAATGGGATCTTGGTATGGCCTGATTGCCAATGTACCTTGAATCCCAAGTGCCACTCTTATTCTAGTACAGAGGACCAAAAGAGTTTTATTAATGCACTTCAGTCATGACCTGGTATTCCAGTCCTGGCCTCTAAAAGGATCACCAGTCTTTGCAAATCATGTGGTAGCTCAGCAATGCATAAAAACAGAGACCAGATAGGAATACCAAAATTTTTCACTTCCGCATTTTAAATTTTTTTCATAGGCCACAGTCTCTTATCAGGAAATAAAGAGATGTAAATTTCCTATAGTAATCCTAACACTGTAACTGTTACTGTTCAGAGCTCTCAGTAAATTGGGATTGTGAATTGTCAGCTTCAAATTAATGAGGCTTTGAATAAGTAAAGGCAGTAAGTTCACATTAATTGGAGAGTGAAAAGCTTCTCAAATTCTGATATATGTCATTAAACAGACTGATTACATAGAAGCATAGAACCATAGGGTTAGACGGGACCACAAGGGTCATCTTGTCTAACCCCCTGCCAAGATGCAGGTATAGGGGGAAAAGAAGGTATAAAGGAGACACATACCAGCGTCGGTGGAGACTGAGAGAGTTCTAAAGCTAAACCAAGATGGGTCACTACTTTCATTAGAGACCTTCAAGAAAAAACCCAGAGTACTGCAATGAGCAGCACTGGCAACTCAACAGGTAACGCGAGGCTTGCCATCCCTCCAGGATTGTCCTGGAGTCTCCAGGATTGTCCTGGAGTCTCCAGGATTGTCCTGGAGTCTCCAGGAATTAAAGATTAATCTTTAATTAAAGACTGTCATGTAACAAAACTCCAGGAATACCTCCAGCCAAAACTGGCAATCCTAGGTAATGCCCTTCCAGTGACTCATTGTACAAATGCCCCAATATGGTTACGGTGTCACTGCAAGCCACCTGACCATTAAAGGTTCTGTGATGCTTTTCACCGACATCAGAATATTGGCGCCATTGTCGTGGCCTCGTGAAGATCTGGATAATCATATTTAGACTCCTGATACTGCTTCACGTGTCCAGAATTGTTACACACAGCACTGTGCTTGGCTAAAATACTGTGTTCAACCCCAGCACTGGCTGCATTTTGAAAGGAATTCTGTTTGTACAGTTTGTACAGTGCTACATGTTAGGCTATTAATTTTTCCATGAGCAAATTGAGTGTGAAACTGCTTTCCTGAACTTAGTGACAGTCTCTCTAGTGGACTGATGTCTCAAACTGAAAATATTAAATGTGTGAGATGTCCTTATGAACATTGCATAAAACTAGGGCCAAGACTAAGATTTACTTTATAGCAGAGCCCATTCAAAAAGCATTCCCTGGTCTAGAAAAATTCAGTCTCAGTACTGCATCAAAATCCACCTATGTGTTATAGCAGTTAATGTGCTCTAGAAGTGTATGCCTTTGGTACACTATTTTTATATTTTGTCTATACATATATTTGTTAGCAGCAGATCAAGCATGTGCATATAAGGACTGCACGTGAGGGCAGTATTTATTATGAAGTCTCTATTATTAAGGAAAAATCTACACCTCAATGCCAATTCTACTGTAGTAGCAAAACTTTTCACATGAAAGACTTGAATTATATCTATGCTGGAATAGCAGCAGGAATTGCAAATGACATGCTGAACATAGAGACAGATCTGCGGGAGTTCAAAGAGGCACTGTTTCTTTCAGTATGGTTGGAGCCTTGTCAGATAATTATTTTGTTAGACATTTGACAAGTTAAATGTAGTTCTTGACATCTGTTTTATTGCTCAGATTCATTCTTTATACTTCTTGAGGGCAGATAAAAATAATTTGCATCTGAGCCCCATGCCTTTCCCACAAAAGTACTCACCACACATAAAAGTTGTAATTAAAACGGAACTCTTCTTTTGCTTCCAATTTTGAAGTAGTCAGTGCAGTATCAATGTGATTTGCTTTACTGAGACTCAGGGTGCGAAAACAATTGCTTTTTTTTTTGGTGGGGGGGGTTAACCAATGATTAGTGGATGCCAGTTGGATAAAAGAATTTTCTTTAAATAAATAAAAAAGAAAGCTCCTTAGGTCTAAGTAGATGCAAATTTGGGAATTATATTTAAAGTCTCTATAGTAGATCCCATAAAGAGCCACCTCTTTCTAGCAAAGAAAATGGCATCATTAAATTTAAATCCTTATTCACAAAGGTTTCTAAGCAGCAAGGACAAAGGCAGGTGGAACTCAGGATTACCCTAAGGATGTGTTCAGTGATGGTGAAAAGAGGAGGAGAGCTGCAGTCATGGTGGACCCATCCCCTATGAAAGCACAGCTTGGATTTACTGTCAAACCCTTCATTAAGAATTAAAACCCCAGTGAATTTTTAATATTTTTAAAAGATGGATTAAATAAAAATGGAATTGTAAAGGTAAGTTAAAAAGTAATCTTGACAAATTGCTAAAATTGTGCAGTTAAAAAAATCTGTCATGCATGTTTGTGCTTACACAAAGAAAGGAAGGTTTCAACAAGCACTGCAGAGAGAGGGAGGAGGAGGAGGAAGAGGAGGGCTGATCAGCTGACAGCAGAAGTGGGACGGTAGAGCTACACGTTTCTTCTACACGTAAAGTCCAGGGATGTAAAGCAAGAGCTCTGTAAAATGCCGAAGGTTTTAGAACTGTAATGGCAGGTAGAAAAGGACACTGGTCTTGTGTCAGTAGCAGCCCCAGTGTTAGAAGACAGTCTAGGCTTCTAGGAGGAGAAAATAGAAAAGGAGGGAAAGAAATAGGAGAAGGGAAAGGGAAGGGGAAGGGCAAAAAAGCGTAAATCATTAGTAAACATGAACATTAATGCAGCAAACTGCACATCAAGCAATATTTCATTTAGTGCTGATAGCAGACCTTTCCAGAGACCAATTCAGAAAAAGGAAACTTCATTTTTACAAAAAAGTCTGAAAAAGTCTCACTTCATGCAAGAGCAGACAACTGTGCTACATGCAGAAATTAGCTGTGGTAAATCTAGATTAGTGGCAAAGTGCTGTTGAGAGAATGGCAGTTCACAATGTCTCTAAAAAGGAGGATTTGCATTAAAAACTGTACCCAGCAAGATATATTTCTGTGAATTGGTTTTAAGGAGAGGAAAAACCACTAGACATGCAAGATCCAATACTGCCAGGTACTAAACATTATGCGAGGTGCTGAGTACCCTTAGCTCCTACTTAAATCAGCAAGTGTTGAAAATGCTCAGCACTTGCAGAATTGGGCCCTTAATTAGAAAGTAAATATAGGAAAATTAACCACACAAATCTTTCACTTACATTCTGACATCCTGCACTCAATGTTTCCTCCAAGGATACCCCACAACTCTACTATAGTCTGGATATTCCAGCCAGGGAAAACAACAACAGAAACCAGCCTTGCGGGGTTTGGCATCACACTGTAAAATTCCCTTTTGTGTTGGGGTATCCAGACTTTTGGGGCTTCTCTGTATGGGGACACTCAGGAAGGTTCAGGCAAATCAACGAAAGCCATGAACTGAATGTGCATAAATTAAAGTGTGGTAATCCCCATATGGATGCTTTCTCGTTCAGAGTAAATTGGCTTTAGTTCACTGTAATTTAATCCTTTGTGGAGGTATATCTACACTGCAATTAGGAGGCGTGAATGCAGCTTGTGTAAGACTACCAGAGCTAGTTTTGATTGAGTTAGCTCACTAAAAATAGCAGAGAAGCTGAAGCCATAGCAGCATGGGCTAGATGCCCAAGCACAAGCCCACCCAGGATACTGGGTAAATACTTGAGCAGCTAGCTTGTGCCATAGCAGCTTCACTGCTATTTCTAGTGAGCTAGCTCAGGTATGCCTACATGTGCTGCAAGCACACCTCCCGATCGTAGTTAAGACGTACCCTAAGGCCACTTTACCAGTGAGCGAGCGCACCCACAGAGAGGAGTTAAAGCATTTTGAGTTACGAACATTCACTTCACACTTTTAGTTGATTCACCTCAACTTTCCTAGAGTCCCCATGTAGACATGCCCTTAATATAATAAAGGGAGTGCTAAACTGGGAAAAGCCGGGGGGGGGAAGGGGGGGAGGCCTTTTTTCAGACCTGATTAATCCTAACCACTGTATACTCCAGATAACTGCAGAGAATGTTATATGTAATGAAAGTCATCAAGTCAATGTCCCATTGAATCAGGCTCCAAATACATTCCACTGCAGAAGGAGAAAAAAAGCATAACTATGTGGCTCTGTTTTGCAAAGCTCTCCATGATCTCACTCTACTTCTGTATCACCTGTTTGTCACCACAATTCTGAAGTTATGGAACCTTCTCTGCAGCTCCTGCTCTCTGGAACAGTCTTTCTGGATTTTCCCAGCTCATCAACTGTTCATCTCCCTTCAAATCTCATTTGAAAAAGTCTCTCCCTTGTCTGTGCCTCTTAATATCATTCTCCCTCTATTATTTAACTAACTATTGGAGATCAGTGTCGTGAGACATTTTGAAAAGACTACAGTTGTATTATACACATTTCCCATTACTCTGAAAACCCTATGTTAGTTGATGTTTAAATGACTACTTAAGCTTCCATATTGCTATTCCTATCACTCTGAAGTTGCCTTTAGACAACCTCTAACAAGAAAAAATTCTGAACTCCAAACCTCACAAACTTAGACCTCAAAACAGAACCTATTGATAACAAACAGGCTGCTGTCCCCTACAAAGGTCTTTGCTTGTGTTGTTAGCATTTAGCATCTGAGAGGTTAAAATTAATTTGTTATGGTTTACTGAAGACTACCCTTTAAAGACGACTATTACTAAACTCCAGAATCATTCATTCAAAAGAGGACCATGGTGCACCAGTACAGTCAGTTACACATACTTACAATGTCATAATGGGATAAGTCTGGATTCCACTTCTTCCAGCATATATATAATACTGAAAAGAGCAACTGAAGTGGATTGAGAGAGGCTCAGGGGTCACCTTAATTTTATTCTTTCCTGTAAAAATCTACAGCTTTATTCTGACAAGCATTTACAAAAGCAGGTTAAGCACAGAGACTAATGCTGTATTTGTAAATCCTCATCCTCCCAATAAATGCATCCAATTTAACCACATATGCACTAAAAATTAAATAATTCTCTAAAAGCACAAGTACTGACCACAACAAGAGTTTTCTGCCCCTTCATAGCCTCAGGAAGCTTGTTTTTCTTGAGCCTGGACCTGAAGACCAACATAAGTGTAACATGCTACCCCAGGAGGTTCCAATTTGGCTGGGATCACTGTCAAAATAACGTTTTTAGCCTCTATTTGGAGCTAGTGATTCAGGAGACCAGCAAATACCTCCAGTCAACGCCAACAATGACAATCACCTCTGAACAACTGTATACTTGGTAGAGCAAAAATTACTACAATGTAAGAGCTTTGGCTGATCAACCATTTCTCCCCCCTTCACTACAAAAGAAAAGTTACCTATTACTGGAATACTTGTTTACAGCTGGGTATTTTCCCCAAAGGACCTACCTTAATATTTTTGGTGATAGTGATATCCAAGATACAACAACAAGCTAAATGCAATGAGCAAAAATAGGACAAATAATGCATGTCCCTGACAGACGTGAAGTTTAATCACTCATTCAGATCCTGTCACAGGATATTTATGTAGAGATTTGCCCATTTAGTCATGGCATGTGTCTTAAAATACCAAGTTATTATGTTCTGCTGTTAAGAGATGGATTTAGGAGGACTTCAAAACTTCAACTTTGATAGCACGCTGCCAAAGTGAGAATCTAAGAATGTCGGGGGAAAAACTGAGAAGAGAAGATGAACAACCAGACCACAGTGAACTTCTCCTAGCAGCTGATGATCACACTGCACTTTGAAACTGGGGAGAACAACATGGGAAGTTCATACTCAAAATAGAGTAGACTTAGTCCAGGTAATGTTAGGGCTTCATTGGAAAGTCTTTTTAATATATCAGTATCTCAGATACATCTTCCTTAGGTTAACTGTGGCTACAGTACATGAAGCCTTCTAAAAGGGGCTTTCCTACATATGAGCAATTCTGGTATAGAAGATGCGTTTAAACTAAGCTAAAACTTTTTAGAAAAATCAAGGTTCACTGGGCAGTGAGCAGCTCTTCAGCAAGTACCAAATAAATACTGAAAAGCTCATAGAAAAGAATACTTTGCCAGAACAAAGTTCATCTAGTAGGTTCTGACTGCACCAGAGGAAATAGGTAAGTCTTCCAAAGCTTTGTGTTTAACTCAGACATTACTCTCTTACCTGTACTGTCATCATCTATTCCATGGTCACCATTTTCTAGCACTGCTGGTCCAACAGCTGAAGTACCTGCAATAACCACAGAGAATATCAACCGGTGGGGAGATGTTACTCCTAACCTATATAAGGTTCATCTCAAAACTTTTCGCCAAGATGTTTTTTTTCCCCTCAATACTGCTCAATCCACACCCCAGATCTTCTCTCTGACTGCCACTCCCACCTCCCTTGTATCAGGGTAGGGGGAACAAGCCACACACCTCATTGAGTCAGAAAAGCCAAATTAACCACTCACCAGTACCATCAATACTTCCTAAGAGAGTGCCGTATTCCAGGCACACAGTCTGTTGCTTAGTCCCATGAAAGTGACCCACAGAATTATAACCTGGGTCTTCTGCAACAACTCACACCACAATTGCGATTATCCAAATCATCTTGGGGATGAACCTTGGACTAAACTGGCTTCCAAAAGGCAACCCCAGAGCAGAATTCCCTTAAAGGATATTCAATAAAGTGTCAGAGTAGCAGCCGTGTTAGTCTGTATCCGCTTATGCTCAAATAAATTTGTTAGTCTCTAAGGTGCCACAAGTACTCTTTTTCTTTTTTCAATAAAGTGTGCCTTTGAAATTTTATTCATCTAACAAAGATAGGCCCTCCTTACTGTACTACTCATTGCTATATTGCATATGGATACTGTCATTACAGCAAAGGCTGTATTACACAAAAACCCTGAGCATAATCTGTTCCAGAAAGAGAAGCTTGCATCTGACTTTCTGAAGCAAGCTCTGGAGTAAGAGACCATTATACAAGAGGTCTCAATACAAATGTAACATATAACCGAGATAAGAAGTGCTTTTGCTCATCCTGAGTGCCCTTTTGAGGGTGACATCCATTTTCCTCCCAGAGAATATTTGAGCCCTGAGGAGACTGACATAGGAGTCCTAGTACTTGAAATTGTTGCCTTTACCCTTTTGGACAAACCACTGTTATCTTAGCCTTATAATTTGTGGAGCTTCCAAAATGCTTTTGGGATACAATCTAAGTGACTCCATTCCTTAACCATGTCCAACTCAGCTTCATTAAAAGAAAGAGTTGGGAGGTTTAGTGTGAGTCCAGAACTGTTACCCTGCATGACAAAGACAAGACTAGGGAGAGACACTCTTGTCTCCCCGGCTGACATGAAACTAACATTTTACAGTTATGGACTAATCCTAGAATAATGATGGAAACTGACATTCTTATTTCAGCTAGTCAAAGCTGAAATCAATAAATATGGTTCAGGATATTTACCTAAGAAAATTTCAATTGAGACACATTATAAAGCATATGCATTCAAGTTTATTTATTTTTGTCTATTACATGAGCACTTAGCTGGATAATGCCTACAAAAGTCAACACGAGACATTGCTAAAACCCAGCTCTCATCTCCTAAAATATGTCACGCATCATCAGTATTTAACAAAACTAATAACTAAAGTGAACAATAAAAAGCTGTTTTCATTACAAATAAAATCAGTCCTATAAATAGGGGAGCTTAAAGGCAGTATAATGAAAGGTGTTCAGCCTTCAACTTGTTTAATGATATTCACGGTTTCAAGATCAGAGTCCTTCCTCCTCCAAGATTACTTAAAAGAATTTCCTTGGGAATATTAGGATTTATACCCTGCCTAAACTCAGAAGGCAGTTGAGTACTGCGAGATCCAGTGGCTAGGTCAGAGGACTGGGAATCAGGAGATCTGGGGTTAACCCCAGATTGGCCACTCACTCTGTGTGACTTTGGGAAAGTTATACAATTCCCATGTGGCTCAGTTTCCCCAACTGTAACATGGGAAAAGTGAGGCTTAGTTATCTTTGAAAAAGAATTTGAGATCTATGGATGAGAAGCATTATGAAAGCATTAGTACCCTTTGTACTCTAATTACTAGAAAATGCATATATTGCTCTATTACCCACGGAGTTCTCTAACCATCCAAATATGTTTATACAATTCAATATTGATCCCACAATCCCATGAACACAGAACTGCTTAGGGTCAGTAACTATATCCACTTCATGCTTTCTGGAGCAGTATGCAGAAGAAAGGCTACAATTTAATATAAAAGCCTGTCATTCTCCAAAATACACAGTGATCTTTAACAGCTGGATTCTGTTGGAATTAATGTTGTGAGCCAGGTTGCCAGCATTATTGGACATCTTCAGACTACCACTTCAAGCAGACATAAGGCCATTTAGTAAAATGGCAATACTGTATCCTGCTGGCAACAAGCCCTGTGCAATAAAGGAACTATTGGAATACCCTATCTTTTCTTCCAAAAGCTGCTGCTCAGCTTCTAGGAACTGATCCCTGTTTACAGTTGTAAAAAGCATAGTAAAGACAAGCAACTGCAGGAATCATACAGAGCAGCAAGAATTATTTTATTCTAGTTAATGGTAAAGAACATGCTTCTTTTAACAGAACCTCAGCATCTCTGGTTGTTAGCTTTATGTTATGCACTGGGGCACCAATTTTTATCTGTAACCAGGAGGAATAACATTTTTATTTTAAATGAAAAACGAGACTTTCCGGGGAGAAAAAGTTAAGACACCATTCATTAATGAGTGCTTTGTAAATTAAGGGTTAAAAACTAGAGTCTGACTTTCTATCTAATCCTGCAAAGGGTAGGGACTAGAACAGCTGCATTGTACCTCAATGCTCATTCTGACTCAGCTGTGCTTGCTGACAAATTAGTATAGCTAACACAGCTATCTTTAAGTGATGTCCATGTTAAGTGACAATAGGTTGCATAGCATGCAGCACTCAACAGGATCAATACAGGCATATTCCTACATTCCTTTGCAACAGCTTCAAGTTATCCAAGCAGAGTCCCTCCTTTTCACCCACTCAAACTTTAGGCAAAATCCTCCTCCTCAATCCCTAACCTTGTGTCAGCAATTCAGAAAATAGTAGGCCAGTTAAGTGAGTGGGACTAGAAAGCCATGATCATTTCACTCCCCTAGTGTTCTGAAAGTAAGCATCACTGACCATCACTGAGATCACCTGCTGAAACTGTGTCAGTTTTCTACACTGCAATAGCAAAAATATTCTAAAAATAGAAAAATGAAATTGTAAAACTACAAGTGGCCGCAGAGGGACTAAAGAACAACTGTAGTACACAAAAAAGCTTTTAACTAACATTTTAAAATGACTAGATTTCATGTTAGGCATATCCCTTTAAAAAGAACAGCTTTACACAAAGATTCTGTATCCAGTTAATTCAGATGGGGAAGAAACCTCTGCATGTGGAGCCCAGATGCAAGTGAAGAGATAGATCTATGAATCAAACAGCTAGCCAAATGTGACCAGAGCTGGGAGGGTATCAAAAGATTACTACATAAAAGCTTTTACAGTGTGATAAAGCACTATTTGCTGGGCTGACAGCAGGGGAACCGCTCCCTGCCCCAGCTCATCTCCGCCACCCTCGGCCTGAGCAGGAAGCCACCGCCTGCTTCTCAGCCTTCCCAGGCTTCCCGCCAAACAGCTGATTCGCGGGAAGCTGGGGGAGGGGGCGGAGAAGCAGAGCAGGGCAGCGCGTTCACCAGAGGAGGCGGAGCAGAGGTGAGGTGATCTGGGGCCAGGCGCAGGGTGGGGAGCTGCCGGTGGGTGCTCTACATCCACCAAATTTTCCCTGTGGGTACTCCAGCCCTGGAGCCAGAGGGACCTGCTGGATGCTTCCTGGGAGCTGCCCCAGGTAAGCACCTCCGGGACTCCCCACCTCGCCCCCCAGCAGGTGCCTCTGACTCTTAGGGGCAGGGTAGGCACCCACTACGGTGGCCCATGAGACCCTCCTGCCCGGTTCTGGGGGCAGTTGGGGGGGGAGGGGCGGGGGGTTGGATGGGGCAGGAGTCGCGGGGGTGGGCAAAGACCCCCTCGTGGGGTGAGGAGGGAATCCATTGTTAAGATTTTGGCAGCTCATCACTGGGTATAAATGTACTGTTATTACCAGGTGTGTTTTGGTAAAAAGGCCTTGGAGCTGAATATATACTTCTATTTCAGCTATATGAAATGCGGTATACAAATTCCCAATAATCTTTTTTAAGACCAACCCCACTATCATTATAATCTGAACTATTTAAGAGTCAAACACATCAAGACATCCGAACTCCATAATCCTTGTCAGAATCACAAGATACTACTTGCATCTGGCCAGTGCAAAGGATTGCCTTTATGTAAACAAATTTAAGAAAGCGTCCACTAAACCAGATAATCTCAAGCAAAATGGACAGGGCCAATATATTAAACAATCTCCACATTAATGGCTTGGCATGGTACACCACACGGTCTCCCACAGTATTCTTGTCAGCAAGTTAAAGAAGTATGGGCTGGATGAATGCACTATAAGGTGGGTAGAAAGTTGGCAAGATTGTCGGGCTCAACTGGTAGTGATCAATGGCTCCATGTCTAGTTGGCAGCCTGTGTCAAGTGGAGTGCACCAGGGGTCAGTCCTGGGGCCGGTTTTGTTCAATATCTTCATAAATGATCTGGAGGATGGTGTGGATTGCACTCTCAGCAAATTTGCGGATGATACTAAACTGGGAGGAGTGGTAGATACACTGGAGGGCAGGGATAGGATACAGAGGGACCTAGACAAATTGGAGGATTGGGCCAAAAGAAATCTGATGAGGTTCAATAAGGATAAGTGCAGGGTCCTGCACTTAGGACGGAAGAACCCAATGTACAGCTACAGGCTAGGGACCGAATGGCTAGGCAGCAGTTCTGCGGAAAAGGACCTGGGGTGACAGTGGACGAGAAGCTGGATATGAGTCAGCAGTGTGCCCTTGTTGCCAAGAAGGCCAATGGCATTTTGGGATGTATAAGTAGGGGCATAGCGAGCAGATCGAGGGACGTGATCGTCCCCCTCTATTCGACATTGGTGAGGCCTCATCTGGAGTACTGTGTCCAGTTTTGGGCCCCACACTACAAGAAGGATATGGATAAATTGGAGAGAGTCCAGCGAAGGGCAACAAAAATTATTAGGGGTCTGGAACACATGACTTATGAGGAGAGGCTGAGGGACCTGGGATTGTTTAGTCTGCAGAAGAAAAGAATGAGGGGGGGATTTGATAGCTGCTTTCAACTACCTGAGAGGTAGTTCCAGAGAGGATGGTTCTAGACTATTGTCAGTGGTAGAAGAGGACAGGACAAGGAGTAATGGTCTCAAGTTGCAGTGGGGGAGGTTTAGGTTGGATATTAAGAAAAACTTTTTCACTAGGAGGGTGGTGAAACACTGGAATGCGTTGCCTAGGGAGGTGGTGGAATCTCCTTCCTTAGAAGTTTTTAAGGTCAGGCTTGACAAAGCCTTGGCTGGGATGATTTAATTGGGGATGGGTCCTGCTTTTGAGCAGGGGGTTGGACTAGATGACCTCCTGAGGTCCCTTCCAATCCTGATATTCTATGATTCTATATGTAAGCACAGCAACACTGTTTTGAACACATTTTAATTCACCATCACACAAGCAGTTTACTTGGGTGAGAAGGCAAGAGGGTCGAAAGAAAGACTTTCAGATAAGCCCATTAATATATTTTATTACTCTTAGAACAATTAGATGTGCAGATTGGTTGGTTATGCCAGATAATGAATAGAAACCGTGACACAAAGCACAATTGAGAATAATACAACCCAAACATGTACATAAACAGAGTTGTGCATAGTCACTTAGCTAGAATCCACATCAGAACAGCGGACTTAAAACTACATAGAGGCTACCTTTACTTGTGCATCTCCAGTACTGACCACTTCAATTTAAAAAAAAAAATAGGCCCCCCCAAATTATTATATTGGTTTAAAAGATTATGAGATTTAAGAAAATTATTAATTTGAGGATTTTTATTTGCCTTCTGGTGTGACTCTTTTGGATATACTTGGGTCACATTTTCATATGCAACCAGGAGGACTAACTTTTTTTTATTTTAAATGAAAACCAAGACACTCATTTAATCACATGCCTCCAGGATCAAGGGCTTAAAATCGTTAACTATCACTTGACTTTAATAAAAACACAAGTATAGGCGCAGTGTTGCTAGCATCAGGTACATGCAAATATGCATGTGAGTTTTTGCCCTTGGTCATATGACAATAGCAATGAAAGTGCCAAACATTTAGATTATACATGATATGCCTTGTACCTGTGAATTTTCACAGCAAAATGGATGTAGTCAAGTTTTAATAATAGAATACTCCCACTTAGATCCCACTGAATTGTTATAGTTTATCAAAAACTGAACCACAAAAAAGTATAATTTTTAAAAATGCATTTTCTGCAATACATTTAATTGGATCCTAAACCTCAGAGAACTAGTGTCCCCTATAATTGGCTTTAACCTACACTGTCAACTCTCAACACCATGAAAACTCTCATCTCAGGTCTTAACTGCTACAACCTTGCCCCCTCAAGTTCATTCAAAATGTTGCTGCTAAGGCGGTTTCTAGATAATACTTAGTCCTGCCATGAGTGCAGGGGACTGAACTAGATACCTCTCAAGGGTCACTTCCAGTCCTACGATTCTATGACTCTTGGATAGCTGCTCTGACCACATCAGGTGGGTAATATCAGAAGTTGGTCCAGTAAAAGTATTATTTCACCCACTTTGTCTCTCTACCTACTAAGAAAACAATCACAACAGGATTAAATACAGAAAACTATTTGGGGTCTCCCACATTGTGCTCTTCTAAATGACGTTTAAAACAACTGCGTGATGCTAGCCAATGTAACAATTGTGCTAGAACTTCCTCGTTTTGCTTTGTGCACTGTAGCAGCATTAATATTAACGTCTCCAAGTCGGAAATAAGCCCTCTACCGCCTTCATTTTATAACATGCTAGAGAAACTGGAGTATCATGTCTAGATTTCTAAGACAATATTTAAGGCACTTTTTCTTCTCTCTCCTAAGAAAAAGCACATTTATTAGCTGTCGATCTAATACAGGACCTGTGGAGTTCTACAGCATAGTTTGCAACAATCTTCATCTTTAATACGCATCACAGAGATCACCAGCAGCAGGCCGTATGCCTGTATCAAGACTGAGCACTCTGTGCTACACCTACAGTTTCTGCAGCTTTGCCGATGTAGGGGGGCAGCTAAAATCAGCTGTCCTTCATGCAAATTAAGTGCTGCCCTCAACCTCCTGTCAAGTTGCCAATACAGCCCTTCAGTCAAAGTTTTGGATGCTTCTTTATTACCCAAAATATATACTATGAAAAGTACAAAGGAAAAAGGCAGTGTAGGAACATTTAAAGAATCAAGGTATTACCTGCAGTACTTTCAGCTGTATTTAATTTCATTGCCAAGATCCTGACAGCAACATAAGAATTGCTGCCTGGAATACTGAAACAGATGAAAAGCTTTTCATTTTAATCCTGTGGGATACATTTCATTATTACAGACAATGAAGTAACAATTCTTACTAATGCTAGAGGTTTTACCAGCCCTCTAGAAAAAAATCAATTATGTATATATGGAGAATATTAGCAGTATAGATACAATCCAGATGTCTACATCATTGACTGACTGATTTTTTTCTGATTCCCATTTTGAGACTCAGGAAATTCCCAGTTCAATTAAATATACAGCTTTTAGGATGCACTTATGAAACATTTGCTGTCCTTAAACTCAAATGTCAGGGTTTTGATTTTTCTTTGCAAAAGCAATGTAAAAACTTACAGGAAGCCTGCAGCCTTCTGCAATGAAGGCACCTACAGCTACTGTGGAGAAAGAGAGAAGGAAAGGAAAGGGAAATTTTGTGGTTTGATCTCAAGCTTGCAGGCCCCAGATATGTGCTTTGTTTTCTTATTAGGGAGGGGACGTCTGCTCAGATATGCAGCAATTTGTGTCCACTCTACCATAGTCTAGTACTATCAATGCCCTCTGGTGGCCATTTGGGGGCTTGAACATAGAATCGAGGATGACAGACAAGCTTGCGACTGGGATGGAGAAAGGGATGATTTTTGCAATGTATACACACCCAAAAGAGTAAAACAGAGCATAGCTTTCTTGCCCCACTCCTGAAAGTAGCAATAGTATCAAGTTTTGAAGCACCATGGTGTACTTGGAAGCAAGTAGCAGACAGCATACCAGTCTGCAGTGGGGTTTTAAAGCCTGACATTTACTTCTCAGCTGACACCCACTCCCACCCAAAGGCTATCATTTGAAAAAACAGGATTTAAATATTTTCCAAACAGGATAATCTCTCTCTCACTTTAGGTGAATCAGAACAATGCAGGGCTTAAAAAACTGTCTTCACAGGCTATCTAGACTTCAATTCAATGTCATTTTCACTCCTACAGCCTTCAGGGTTACATCACAACTGAAAGCCCTGAAGGTTTGAGAGTTCTGCCAAAAGATGGAGATTAAACAGGTACACACAGCAGCCAGCTGCAAAAACATACAGAAGGCTTTGTACACACCCAAAGCAATCCTCCAGCATTATGTAAAGACCACAATGTAGTAAGAGAATTACCTAGAATTTGCCAAATTATATCCAGCAACTTGCTAGGTATACTCTAAAACTTCCTAGGAATTGATATCCCAAAGCGGAAAGCACCACTTGAGGGTTTTCTAAAATTAACATTTAGTCTCACTTTGAGACAAATTCCCATCTGACTATACTGCTATTCTCATTACCCCTTCTCTTCCCTTACCCATCTCTCAGTATTCAGATGGTTCACACAAGTCCATGCTGGGGCCCATCTGACTGTTTGTTAAGCTCATCTAATCTGGCTCATGGATTTAAAAACAAAAGAAAAAAAAAAAAACACTTTAGCAGAGATGGAATAGCTGAATCCTGACAGGACATATGACTAAACTCGTTTCTGACTGAAGAAAGTCAATCTCAGTAGCAAAGATCCTGCTGTCGAAACACATCCTGGCATTTTAACATGAATAAATTAACAAGTGAGAGCTGAAAAGTCTGATCCATGAAAGTTCATTTCCTCCTTTAGGAAAGGATAAAGCAGTTTTGGAGTCACAATCTGGAGTTTTGAATGTGAAACTCTTGCTAAATGTTATGCAGCAATTTCTGTGCTCAAAAGCTTCATATTACAATCAAACATTAAAACAGAGCCTTATGTTTCACTCCCAGCTAGGCCATTTCATAGAGCACAGAGTTTAAATCTGATTTATTCTACAGGATTTACTCAGTGGCAGGTAGCACATATTCAACCCTACCTTATATATTGTCAGAAGCATTTTTTAAATCAAGATTTGTTTAACAGTCATAACATGTGGCTTTGATGAGAAACCATGGTCTTTTTCACAAGGAAATTGATCTCCCATCACCTCTTCAAGAAAAAAAAATAGACAACCATCTGAAAGTAGCACATAATGAGATCAAGAGCCAAGAATGGCTTCTAGTAAACTGACACCATTTGAGATTGCAGAGGTTGGACAAACCTTAACAGCCAAGCATGTACAAAGAGACAAAAAGATAAAAAAAGCTTTAGTTTATGCACCCACGGTAATCAGGCTCTCCAATTACTTTGGAGAGATCAAAACAACATCAAAGATAGGGATTCTACAGTGCTTATGATTTCCATTGCCAGTTACTCCAAGGCAATTTGAACATCCAATTCTTCATGTTTAGAAGCTAACATTAGTATTAACCCTCTGGAATATACCGAATATTAACTGGCTTGTTAGTTTTAGAATAAGATAAAAACAGATTCAATTCAGTCACTAAAAGGATTGATTGCACATCCTGGGCCAAAATTTAAAATGTCATCTCCTTCTAGAAAGCCAAAAGTTCATAGTACAAAATCCTCATATAAAGGGACAGACCTACCGGCAGCTCACGTTAGCATACAGGGGTTCAGAGAGACTCGAGCTCAATTCCCACTTACAGGTCCATAAGTCTTCTTACTGGGTGGCTTATGTAGGTTTTAACTGCCAATTAAACCAGTAAGATGACTGCCAATTGCCTCAGTGGCTAAAGTTGTATATAGAGCACTAAGAGCTCTCATGCTGAACCTTCAAGGGATGGACACCTAAGAGATCACATCCTCAAAGAGAGGCTTGCATTTTAAAGCAACACACATTTCTGTTGTGATATTATAATTTTCAATTTTTTATTTTAACATTAATGGAGAATCTTTCTGGCAGAGGATGCTGTAGCTGTACACCAACTTCAAGAGATTCCAGCAGAAAAACCTCTTTAAAACTAAATCTTTGAAGCTAAATGTGAAAAAGTTCTTTCCCACCCCCACTTTTTTCCCCACAATGCACAAGTCAATATCTACTATTACAAAAATCTGTTAAGTAAACCAAAAGGAGTACATGACTAATTGGAGTAATCACATGATGTTTTGCCACAGCCTTCATCCTTCCTCATCCCACCCTCCCCGTTTATCCCCACTCATCACATCATATCTAATATTAGACTAAGCTTTTCAGAGCAGGCACTTTTTTTGGTTCTTTATTGTGAAGTACCTAACTTTCAGATAATGTAAAATAAAATGTATGATGTGGACCAAATTCCTACATGCAGTCCAATGCCACACCAGAGGGGGACTTTAGGACCATCCCTCGTTCTGACTGATGACCATTTTAGTCCTTTTATATTCACCCCCTTTGCCCACCTATATAAAGTACCAAGATTAGTGTAAATCTTCTTCCACAATGATGACGTTACCTCGTTAGAGGCAGAGAGTATTTTGCTTTTATTTACACATCATATTTCATGAGAGGATGACAAAGTGCTTCACATAGGTGGGTTTTAGCACCATTTTAGAATTGCAGAATCAGGTACAGGGAAGTTAAGGAACTAGCCCAAAATTATGTGCTGAGTCAGTGGCCAAGTAAAGGAGCAGAATTCAAGGCTCCTGAATCCCAGTCCCTTCCTCTAACTCAGCCAGAAAAACAAAGTCTATTCACTCATTAATCTGGAACAAGCAGATATTTTCCCCCCCATAATCACCAGATGATGTCTGCTTTTCATTTGGGCTGGTAAATTTTCAAAGTCATTAGTGAATGATGCCAAGCCTGTTTGTAAACACAGTCAGTGAAGAGTGCTCCTGCAGCAACAGACTAAACTTCTCCTCCCCTCACCCAAAGGTCTGCAAAGCACAATTTGAAGTGCTAGAAAGGCAGTATGGCCTAGTGGTTAGAGCACAAGACCGTCGGACAACGTGGATTCTATTCCTCATTTAACCACTGACATTATGGGCAGGACTGCCGAGTGACTTACCCTCTGTGACTCAGTTTCTCCATACAGAAAATGAGAATAATATTGCGGCCCCCCCGCCCCCGCCTTTGTACAGTTATGGGATTTGGGGTAAAATATTTAGCATATGTAGTAACATTTAGTACTTGTGTAGCACCTTCCATCTGAGGAGGCCAAAGCACTTTACAAGCATTAAACCCCACAATACCAGGTCCTGGGAGTTAGGATTGTTAAGTACCCCCATTTTACAGGCTGAGAAATTAAGGCAGAGGGAAAGTGATTTTTTCCAAGATCAAACACCAAGACAGAGGCAGAGTAAGGATTAGAATCCAGACCTTTTCACTCCCAATCCCAACGTGTAATCATTAGATATTGCCTAGTTTAAAATGGTGTACAAAAAGTTTTAAAAGGCCTAAAACCGTGGAGCCCACTGTTTGCTTACTGTAATATTTATATACGGTGCAACCATTTGGTCTGGTGCTTATAGACACTTACTTTCTACCTGACCACCGTCTGTGTGGGGCTTGCTTTTTGGTTCCTGGCTCTCAGCCTTTGCATCATCATCATCATCATCCAGTAGGGGGATATAGTCGGTTTTACCCACTGTTTCTCCAACCACGTCATCAAATTTCTCTGCTTCCAGGGTGGCAATGAAGTCTCGTTTCACTTCCTCCTCAATTTCTGCTGGTGGTTCTGTCAGAGCATCTGCAAGACTGAGATTGTGATCCAAGTCAGCCATGCTTTAGCACCTCTGTAACCTGAAGAATGAGAAAGATCATATTTTTAGTAAGAGATCTAATGCTACTAGGAGATTGATGCTGGCAACTGTGTTTACCTGCCTTCACAGTGTTGTAATTCCCAGATGCCTGGAAAACAAAATTAAAGACCACACAGTTCTCCTGAGTCAAGTGTTTTAACTGTATGATCCACATTAAATTTCATATAGTGTTTGCAATCAGAGCATAAAACAAAAGCTACTAGATGGCTAGCAACTAAGAATTAGCCTAACCTTACATTCTGTTCTCGTGTCTCCTCCAGAGCCAAGAGTTAATTCAGTATCCTCAGCTGCACAAAACCAACTGACACAAGGCAATCTAGTTCTTGGGCAGACGCCACCCAGCCTCCCCTATGGAGATTACGTTTTACATAATCTCTGGTGTGTACCTTAAATCTCAGTGTTGCTTTTCATCCCTTCCACAGAGGTTCTGCAGCATGTTTCTGTCCTCAGCAGACCTGGCTAGTGACAGTAAACTTTCGCCTTCCCAGCATTTATGTTGGAAGGTAAAGCTCTAATAAATTAAGTGCTAAACATCTCAATGCTCCTAGTTTAATGACTCAATAAGATAATTGATTGTCCAATCCTTTCCTCTTATGTAGATCAGTGTTCAATGTTGTTCTCTGTGAGAGTCAGCAGACAATTTATATTAATCAACCCACCCGGATTACTGCAGAAGCTCTTTAGGTACACAGCAAACAAACACCTCTTTGTGGGGTGGATTCCTGGATTTTAAAAGAGTTTAAAGAGCAATGCACCAATGAGAGGCAAGGGGGAAAAAGTTGAGCTTTATCGTTCAACAGTCTATCTTCAAATGCTGGTTTTTTTCAGACTAATTTTTAGACTGTTCTGTTCTACAGAAGTATTGAAAGTTCCATTCATATGCCCTGTCCATCCAAAGAACGTGTTCAAGCCTGGACAGAAATAAAAACATATACCACAGGGGTATCTAAATGGGGACATTTCAAACCCCCTAATACACTCAATTCAGTTTACTTCAACTTTTTAAACAATTTACTGTTAAGTATTGAATCCAGATTAGCTTCAGTTAGATTTGCTCCACATTTAGAAGCACGGATAATCTGTGCAAAAAGTTAATGCTCCTTTAAAGATTTAGTTATCCCCTTTTTAAAAATCCAGTAAGCTATTGTTTTTTTTTTAAAAAAAGCATATATAAGACAAATGTGGAAGGAAGGAAAAATGAGTACACGTGTAACAACAAAGGTAGAGTTCAACCACCACATTCACTCAACATATAAAATTTATCATAAAGTTCATATGTCTAAACAATATGAGGTCATTATGCATTATGACAGACAAGACCCATTATGGCTGACTAAAATGGTACTTATATCAGTCAGTATTGTAAACACTCTGTGGCCACATAGGACTTAAGAATTGTCACTATGCTGCTCACCATAGTTTTATGGCAACAGCATAACCCAGATCCTTCTGCACCAAAACAGAGGCCCCCCCCTACTACTTCAGCTGTGGAAAGTCTGTTAACTGTTAGCAGTATATGGCTTCTGACACACAGAAATCCTGACTCCAGCCAGTGGAGTGCAGTGTTACAGATACTTCAGTATATTCCCATGTTTTCAAGAGACTGCTATTTACCCACTTACGTTCAAGCAGGAACTGGAAAGTTTGAAGAGTTTAGCCAAAATATACACCTTTATATAATAGTACCCCTTTTCCAGCACTGGGCTGTTAAAAGATCACAACTGCTCCTTGAAGCGTACAAAGCTTTAACAGCTATTTTTTTTTATAAAGCTTAAAGCCTTTCAACTTCAGATTTTTGTTTTCTTTTAGCTCCCAGTCCCTTGCCTATCATCACAAGACAGTGAAAAAAATTGAGGAACAAGATTTGGTCCAGGTCCCATGTTTAAAGGCTTATGGCATTTAAGTATTTGTGGTCAAGTTTTCAGAAACACCTAATGGAACTTAAGATCCTAAGCATATTATGTCACTTATTAAAAGTTTACCCTGGTATTGGTCCGAGCCCTGATAGGTAACAAGATAGCAGACCTTAAAGTGATGTAATTTCAGCCACCACCTTGCCTTATTTCTACTTCAGCAGACTCTTGAGGTTAGTTCCACTATCTCAGGAAAAGTTAGAGCTATAAACAAACACTTTAATCCTTTCATTTGAAAGCTGATGTGATGCATTGGTTTTCTGACATTATAATCTTTAAGTAGCAATTTATGGGATAGTCATTACAAAAATCATGTCACAAAACTGAGTAGTCAGAAAGCAGTTATAAAGTCCAATACCTTGCAGCAGAGTTAAGGACCATAAGGAGTGTTTAAAAGTATATTACGAACAAAACAAAACAAAAATCAAAACAATGATATTCGTCCACTCCTAGATGGAAATGGAAAAACGGTCAATAATGCAGAAAAGCCAAGTGTTTAATAAATATTTCTGTACTGCGTTTGGGAAAAATCTGATGCAGACATATCATGCTGATGAAACACTTTCCTTTCTAAGAGGAGGATATCAAAGAGCACCTGCTAAAGTTGGACATTGTTAAATCAACAGGTCCAGATAACCTGCATCCTAGAGTTTTAAGAGAGCTGGCCAAAGAGCTTGCTGGACCATTAAATGTTGGTTCTTAACTCTTGGAGCACTGGGAGAATTCCAGAAGATGGGAAGAAATCTAATATTGTGGCAATATTTAAAAAGAATAAAGAGGATGACTGAGGTAACTAAAGACCTGTCAGCCAGATATGGATCACTGGCAAGATAATGGACTGGCTGACATGGGACTCGATAAAGAATTAAAGGGGGAGTACTGTAATTAATGCAAATTAACGTGGGTTTATAGAAATCCTGTCAAATTAACTTGATAACTTCTTTTCAATGAGATTACAAGTTTGGTTGATAAAAGTAATACTACTGAAGTAATATATTTAGACTTGTGTGGTACCAAGTCAAATGACTACAGAATATTTTGATTAAGAAACTAGAATGATACAAAATCAACATGGAACTCTCATTAAATGGATTAAAAACTGACTAAATGACAGGTCTCAAAATGTAACTGTCAACAGGGAATTATTTTCCAGCAGGTATGTTTCCAGTTGGGCCCTGCAGAGATTGGTTCTTGGCCCTATTTCACATTTTTATCAATGATCTGGAAGAAAACAAAATCACTGAAAGTTTGCAGATGACAAAAACTGTTGGAGTGGTAAATAATAAAGAGGCCAGGTTACCATCAGTGATCTGGATCATTTGATAAGCTAGTCGCAAGGGAACAATCTGTGTTTTAATATGGCCAAATGTAAATGTATACATCTAGGAACAAAGAACACAGGCCAGATTCACAGGATGGGGGACTCTATCCTGGGTAGCAGTGACTCTAAAAAAAAATTTAAGGGTCATGATGGATAGTAAGTTGAACATGGGCTCCCAGTACAATGGTGTCACCCAAAAAGGCTAATGAGACCCTTGGATGCATATACACGGTAATCTCAAGGAGCAGTAGAGAGGTTATATTATCTCTATATTTGGCACTGGGGTGACCATTATTGGAATATTGCATCCACTTCTAGTAACCACAGTTCAAGAAGGATGCTAATTAATTGGAGAGAGTTCAGAGAAGAGCCACAAGAATGATTAAAGGATTAGAAAGCCTGCTTTGTGGTGGTAGAATCATAGAAACACAGGATTAGAAGGGACCGCAAGGCTCATCTAATCTAATGCCCTGCCACGATACAGAATTTGTTGTCTCTAACCATCCAAGAGAGATGGCTATCCAGCCTCTTTTTGAAAACCTCCAGTGAAGGAGTTTCCAGTCTGTTCCATTGTCCTACTGTACTCACAGTTAGGAAGTTCTTCCCAAAATTTCATCTAAATCGCTATGCTGTAGTTTGAACCCACTGCCTCTTGTCCTGCCCTCTGCGGCAAGACAGAACAGCTTTTCTCCACCTTTTTTATGGCAGCCTTTCAAATATTTGAAGACTACTATCATGTCCTCCCTTAATCTCTTCTTTTCCAAACTAAACATACCCAGTCCCTTCAGCCTTTGTTCGTTTCATCTCTTTGATCATCTTTGTCGCTCCCCTCTGGATCCTTTCTAGTTTCTCTACATCCTTTCTATAAATTGGTGACCAAAATTGGACACAGTACTCCAGCTGAGGCCTAACCAGCACCGAGTAGAGCAGTCCGATCACCTCCCATGACCTGCATGCTATGCCACTTATTGCAATCTAAAATTGCATTTCCTTTTTTTGCAACAGCATCAAATTGTTGACTCATGTTGAGGTTTTGATCCACCAGAATTCCCAGATCCTTCTCAGCAGTGCTGCTGCCAAGCAAGTTAGCCCCCATTCTGTATTTGTGCATTTGATTTTTCTTCCCCAAATGTAGCACCTTACATTTGTTTTTGTTGAATTTCATTTTGTCTGTAGTCCAATTCTCCAATTTATCAAGATCACTTTGAATTGTAGCTCTATCCTCCAAAAAGTTGGCAAACACCCATCCCTCCCCTCAAGGCTGGGTCTTATCTGCAAATGTGATCAGTATGCTCTATATTCCTACATTCAGGTCATTAATAAAGATGTTAAACCACACCAGACACAGAACAGATCCCTGTGGAACCCCACTTGGGTCCTCCTTCCAGTCTGACATCATTCCATTAATGCCTATTCTTTGTTTCAGAGTAGCAGCCGTGTTAGTCTGTATTCGCAAAAAGAAAAGGAGTACTTGTGTGGCACCTTAGAGACTAACCAATTTATTTGAGCATAAGCTTTCGTGAGCTACAGCTCACTTCATCGGATGCATAAAAGTGGAAAATGCAGTGAGGATGTTTTTATACACGTATCCACTTAATAGTAGTTCCGTCAAGCCCACATTTCTCCAGCTTACTTATCAGAATGTCATGTGGGGCTGTGGCAAAAGCCTTGCTGAAGTCCACGTATGTTATGTTCACCGCACTCCCCCTCTCCACCAAACCAGTTACCCTGTCAAAGAAGGAAATCAAGCTGGTTTGGCATGATTTGTTCTTGGTAAATCCATGCTGGCTGCTGGTGATCACCCCTCATCCTCCAGGTACTTGCAAACTGAATGTTTTAGACATTGCTCTAGTAGCTTCCCAGGTATCGAAGTCCGGCTGACTGGTCTCTAGTTCCCCAGCTCCTCCTTTTCCCCCTTTTTAAAGATGGACACTATGTTAACCCTTCTCCAGTCTTGCAGCATCTCTCCTGTCCTCCATGAATGGCTCCAAGATTTCTTCAGCTAATTCCTTCAGCACCCTGGGGTGAATAGCATCAGGCCCTGCTGACTTGAACTCAAATTAGTCAGAGTATCTCGGATACGTTCTTATCCGGATCTGCAACCCTTCCCCTTTATTGTCTATGATAACTTTACCAGTCATTCAGTCACATACCTTTTGTGATAAGACAAAGTAGGCATTGAGCAACTCTGCCTTCCTATCTTCCATTACCAGCTCACCTCCTTAATTGAGCAGCGGACCCTCACCACCCCAATATTTCTTTTTTGGTAGACAGAAAGGAGCTCAATCTATTTAAAGAGAAGATTAAGGGTTCAGAGTCTATAGGTATCTATATGGGGAACAAAAATTTGACAACGGGCTCTTTAATCTAGCAGACAATAGATATAAAATACAATGGTTGGAAGCTGAAGCTAGACAAATTCAGACTAGAAATAAGGCGCAGCTAAACAGAGTAATTAAGCAGTGGAACAATATACCAAGGGCTGTGGAGGATTCTTCATCACTGGCAATTTTTAAATCATGATTGGATGTTTTTCTAACACATAGGCTCTAGTTCAAACAGCAATTATTTCATGGAAGCTCTGACTTATGTTATGCAAGTGCTCAGATTAGATCAGTTGTTTTCAACCTATGGCCTGCGGACCCATGGGGGGGTCCACAGACTATGCCTAAGTTTTCCAAAAGGGTCCATACTTCCGTTTGAAACTTTTTAGGATCCACAAATGAAAAAAAAAAAAATGTGTGAAACCCACTGGACTAGATGATCACAATGGCCCCTTCTGGCCTTACAATCTGTGAATGACAGAACTGGGGCTAGAAATGCACACTATTTACAGATGGAAACCTGATTCCTGGCATTTGTTTGTAACCATGACCGTTCACAAAGTATACCTCATAGGCGTCACAGACTTTTCATTCCAGTAATACTATATTCCATTCCAGGTCAATGCCAATACCATAAGTCCCAAGACTTGTAATTTCATTTTGTGAACAATCAATTTGAACAATTATTTTTAGACAAGTCCCAAAAAGGTCTCAGCCCCCTGTTTTTACACACTTCCATGTGTTCGTGACCACAGAGTCCTCTGAGCACACATTGCAATCAACTGTTTATCACAGTATTAAAATATTTCCATCAGCTTGCAGTTTTCATGCAGCCAGTTAAGACATCGGCATCCTTTTTATTTATTTGTATTAGTCTCAAAGTCTTGAATTATTTGTTAGCAGAGCTTCCTCTCAGCAGCAGAGTTTAGAACTGCCCAGAATAGTAAATCATGGCCATCCTCCTACTCAGATGGAAACTATTACTGACTTGAAATATAGGCCCTACTAACATTCATCTGCCCTTGTATAATAAAGGCTGAGTAAGCATCTAAAGCCAATGCCAGATGGCCTGCAAACCAATGTGCCTCCTTATCTCTTGGATTGTAAGGAGAGCCTCAGTTTATGTCCAATCCAAACATTTCAGAAACAGTTAAACAACCATTGTTCCATGGAAGTATTTTCTTTTGCTTTCCTTCAAAGCCAGCCTAATCACACACTCACTAGGACAATAAACTATTTACACTACTGAGCCACCACAATAGAACAGCATTTAATCAGAGGCAGAAGCTGCAGCATAGGTGGTGCTTAGAGAAGAAACTGTTTATAAGGCTTAGGGCACCATCTGGGATGGTCCCAACTAGCCCAAGTTCTAGAGATATTACATCCAAAAAGATTGCATGATCCTCATTTGCAAAACAATGGATGGATTGGGTCAACCTCATCTCCATAAAATAGGATGGAGGATTTAGCACCTTCAAACCTAAACAGTAAGTGAGACATTACAGAAACTGACTTTCTTGAACACTTATGGGAAATAAATATCCTGATGTTTAATTTAATAAGGTATGTGGTAGTTATGCAACATCAGAACAACTAACTGGAAGACTTGTCATGTTATTGGAACTTAATATAAAATTTATCTCTAATGGAGTCTCTGAAGGCCTAGCAAACTGGCAGACTGATGTGCGAGCACAAAACTATACCGTGGCAATGTGCAAACTTCAAGTGGTTCTGAGGATCTAAGCCTACTTTCCAGCCAAGAAAGAATCTTAAAATTTGCTTCCTCAGTTAACTCAGGAGATGGCTTCAGAGTGACAGGTGACACCATCGCCCTCACCCTAGGAGCACAGCAGTAGCACAAACAGCACTCATTCATGCTCAGCTTTTCTCCAACCCTTACCATTACGTGCTCCTTTCTCCCATTTAAGGCAGGATTCCTTAAAGGTACAAAGCAGGTTAGAGCAACAACTAAAAACAACAGAACACTTACATGTATAGGTGTTCCTTACACATTTGTAAGCGCCCCTCAAACCAGCTAACTCTGTCTCAGGCAGGAAGAAATGGACTGCAGCATCTGTGAGTAATACTTTCTATCATTTTCAGTTTGCTAGGAGACTTCATTCCATCCTGACAGATGATGACCTAGCCTCAGTTATTCACGCTTTTGTCACTTCTGGGAAGGACTACAGCAATGTGATATACCCGGGCATGAAGCCTTCAAACACTGTGGAAACTCCAACTAGTACAGAACACTGCAGCGCATCTCCTCGGCAACCCAGGCTACCATGACCACATCAAATCTGTCTTCCACTCTGTCGGTTGTTTCCCATACAATTTCTAATCAAGGTCTCAGTCTTTATCTTCAAGGCACTTCATGGCCTGGGCCCAGGATATCTAAAAGATTGCCTAAAGCTCCAGGATGAAGATACTAGTCGACAGTTATACTCCGGCACAGCGAACTCTTTATAATAAGGGTATGTCTCATTTGTAGTACAGGAGACAGCGCTTTCTCAAGCCTGACTGAGACTGTGGAATGAACTCCCCCAGGAACTAAAGACCATCACAAATCTCAACACCTCCTGCTCCAAGTGCATGGCACATTTCTTTGACTTTGTGAGAGGGCAAAGACATAGCAACACACATATTTTTTAAAAAAAACCATAAAACCCTACCAAAACATGACACTCCACTGCACACACTTCTCCCCCTGGGGAGAGGATGAGAGTAAAAACATGTGACTGATGTGTAGTCACACTGCTTATCACATGGAAGGCGCCCAGATACTACAGTGATGAGTGTGGTATAAGAATCTATGTAGAATAGAAAATATACTGTCCTGTATGCTGCACATTCCTTCTGTCTGCGTAACCCCTTGCCAACCTGTCAGCTTTTCACTGAGTCACCCTTGGTAGCCTCTCCCAGCTCAACCCCTTAGGGTCTTTGGGGTTTTACATCTCCTTTGATCCCAGACTAAGCCTTGGGAAAAGTAAACCATTCTAGCCTAGATGGCTGAGATAGTTTATCCCCCACTGATGACACAGCCATTATCTTAGCTGCTTTGAAGGTGTGTACCTGAGGCTCTTATCTTTGCCATAGTTTCATTTCCCATGGGTTTTCCCCATTTACAGCTTCCTTTAACATAACTTCATAGCAAGTAACCCCTCATAATCAAACAGAGGCCTGCACCATGTTTCATTTAAAAAAAAAAAAACATCTTTCAGTTCATCACACCCCAGCTCGTTTTATTCTGCAAGTCACCGAGCTAGGGGAGCAGAGATTCTTGTGTACCATTCCTCTCCAAACTCTCTGTATGCATCCGATGAAGTGAGCTGTACGAAAGCTTATGCTCAAATAAATTTGTTAGTCTCTAAGGTGCCACAAGTACTCCTTTTCTTTTTTGAGAATACAGACTAACACGGCTGCTACTCTGAAACCTTTATTTAAATTATAACATCGCAGTCAGATCAAGACTCAATCCCCTTCCCCATTCACAAACAAGAAGATGAAAAGACATGTGGAGACAAAGCAAGGGTTTTCAGAAGGCATTTTATGGGCACTATATAGTAGGCAGACTATTTACATCTTATGTTGAATATATACATTTTCTCTGCACAGAAACTTGCCTCCTACAGATTTTGGCAAAGGAGATATTCTTCTTAGGGAAACAGACTATATATTACAAACACCACCCTCTGTCAGCCATGTAATGCAGACAGCAGACTGCTTGCTGAAGTCTGATCCTTGAAGGGATCCACACTGTCTCCAGCTATGACAGACACTGGAAATGAGCTTTTCACAACCATTCAGATCACTGCTTTGAAATACAGCAGCTTTAGAAAGGATTCGCTGTTCTTATGATTTGTAGCAAATGAACTTTACCCCTAGACTAGAGAAGAATGGGAGAAGGTATGACTTGGGAAGCTAGTGATGGTACTTGGATTTGCTAGTATTTACACCCTACAGACCTCCCCAAGCATGAACTCTATTTTATTCTCTCCTGTCCATCAAGGGATTCAATTGACTAGTTCTTCCCAAGGTCAAACATTTCTTTTGTTAATCTTCTTTGGGCATGTCTATATTACAGATTTTCCCCAATGTGTATTATTTAGGCATAAAGCCGCTGCAGTTAGTATATCGCTTGTCTGTATGCACACTTGGCTCCTTGCATAGCCACTGCATATACTCACCAGGAGGGCTTGTTTTGATGCCCAGTGCGGTGCACTATGGGTAGGTAATTCCAGTGTGCAACTTGCCACCATTCAGTACACTGTCTTTTGGGAAGTTTGCATAATGGGACAGAAACGAGTTATGCAGGGATGACTGGGACTGCAGAGTTAAGTTCCCATCATGCTACTTTCTCAACCCCATAATGCCATCCCTACCCTATCATTTTTGCTCCTATTTTGAAAATCCCACACCCCCATGAGGGGCTTGTCACTGTCCATGATTTCTGACAGAAGCACAGAGCCTGCACACCTCTGCACTATTGTCACGAGCTGCAAGCACAGGACACATGATCCTCCAGTATTTGCAGAGCCACAGGGAATGTGATGGTTTCCTGGAGGGCAGATTGCTGTGGGACACAGTGAGAACCAATTCAAGGTTGTTGGTGGCATTCACAGAGCAGCTGCAAAACGGTGGAGCACCACTGCTGGGCCCGAGAAACAAGCACTGACTGCTGGTTTCACAGCATAATGCAGGATTGGGAAGACTAGCAGTGGCTGCAGAACTTTCAGGTGTGCAAGGCCACATTCCTGGATCTGTGTGCTGAGCTCACCCCAGTCCTCCAGCGCAGGGACACCAGAATAAGAGCTGCACTGATAGCGGAGAGCTGAGGGGCGATCACACCGTGGAAACTTGCAATGCTGGATTGCTACCAGCATTGCTCACTGAACGTATGTCGAGACCTCTTCTTTCTTCTTTCCTTGACTCTTCTTTCCTTACCTGGCTCAAGGTTTCTGTGGCACGGAGGGGGAACTTCTCAAGGCCCCAGTGGCAGCTGCTACAGATAAAACACACAGAGGTACCATTGTCAGTATACTCACAACAGAAAGCCAAGATTAAGAACTCTGCCCTTCCCTTACTTCCCCTAAAGTGTTAAAAAAGACATGTTTACTAACTCTTCTGCTTTGGAGTGTGGCCCACCATGGGTGAGGGAAATGAGGAGGAAATTACTCGGCTGCATGAAGCTATGAGTACAGAGCAACAGCACTAAATCCTGGCACCATTTTCCACAGACAGTGGTGATTGCAGCAGATCTCTCACTCCTGAGTAACCAAGGCACAGAGCACAGCTGCTGCTGGCATCCCTAAGCCACCTGGGCCCATATGCTGTTAGCCATAATGCCTGCCGAAGTTATCGCCAACTGACATGAGATAGTGTCCTACCACGGGAGGAAGAAATAAGGCTGCCATCCCTAGAAACCTTCAGGAGAGGATTGCAGAGTACCTCCATGGCGTTTTCATCAAGATCTCTCAGGAGGATTCAAGGGACATCCCTATGTACGAACTTCTCCACGTGTCCCCACTCCCCCTCCTAACTCTAGAGGAGCATGAAAAGCAGATACTCTACCTCTCTTTGTTACATCACTACCTCTTCTAGTACAAGTAAATTAATGAAAAGTCAATAGCTGTATCATGCTAAGTTGAGGACATCATCACTGTAAGAGCAAATAAATTGACACTTACCCAAGATTCCTTCACCTCCATCAGGCTCGCCTCTGGTCGACTGCAAGGACTGACTGGACTGTGATGGAGTCTCAAACAGGTCCTGGCTGATGGCATCGTTGGATCCCCCAGTTACAGGTCTCACCCTCCTCTTCCACATCCTCGCTGTTCACACCAGGCACCTGTGACTCAAGCTCCTTGGAGATATCCACGATGGTGTGCAGGGTGGTGGTCTCTGCCATATATGGCATGCAGCTCTTCGCAAAGGTGGCAGGTCTGCAGCTTGGCACCAGATCAACTGTTGGCCTCCCTGGCCTTCTGATATGCCTGCCTCAGTGCCTATGCTTTCACGCAGCATTGTTGCTTATCCGTCTTACCCCTTCTCCTGCATCCTCATGCAATCTGCTCATAGATGTCCACGTTTCTACAGCTGGTCCATAGCTGTGCTTGCAGAAGCCTCTACTCCCCATAGGCCCAGAAGTTCCAATAACCTCTGAGTATGCAAGACCAGAGTGTGTTTCGAGCATTTAACTAACATGCTCAGCCAGCCAGTTGCACAGAACAATGGAGGGATGCCACAAAGATGGACAATCTGGAAAAGGAATGGAGGTGGAGGAGTGTGGCTTCTGGTCTCTCTGACCCCTAGGCAGAAGAGTTCACAACTGTGACCAGAGGAATCGCTCTCAGGCATTCTGGGACAGCTGCTGGAGGACTGGTAGGGTCAATGTAGGTAACCGTCTGCATTTGCGCTTCATCAACCTCAGTACTTTGACAAGGGCTAAACAGCACTCAGGAAGATGGTGTTACTATGTTGGCAAAATGGAGAGCTTGCAACAATGGGAGGCAAAATTTAAGTGTAGACATGTGCACAATCAGATCGACACAAGATGGTCTATGTCAGCCTAACTTTGTAGCACAGACCAGGCCTTTTAAGTTACTGCAATTCCTGTCCTTTACTCTAGGCTCAGTTTTGAGACACTGATGTGGTACAACCATTTGTTTTCTTTCAGCGCCCCACTCTCCTCTAAAATTAGCACTTAACTACTCACAGAGAGTGAAACTTGTGGTTGTAAGAACAGAACCAGTTCTGCCATAGTTCCCATTTCTCCTGTCGTAAGTCAGCTTTTCTTAGAATGGGCCACAGCAGGAGAAGTTATTGTTGCCTGCTCAAGTATAAGGAAACAGTAAGTCATCCCTATTTCTCTGCAGCACTCTAAAACCATATCAATTTTTCCTGAAAAGTGCCTCCAGTTTCCTTGGGGGGGGAGGGGGGGGAAGAGTTAAGATATTGAGTACCTTTTACACTCCATGCACAGGTAATCCCTATTTATTTATTTCTAGAAGGTATATTAAATATACTACTTACAGCCTATAGTGGTTGCCTTGTCCTATACTACAGACTTATGTAAAGAATACAGGAATGTGTTTCCCAAAATGCAGGACTCCCTGTGGTTAAGACCCTTAACAAGACAGTTTCAGGTTAGCAGCTGTTAGAGTGCACATATAATTTTGTATGAACACTCATGGTTACAGACAAGCCCTTCAAAAGGGGTCAACTGAAGTATATTACTCTAGTCCTACTAACTTTGACAACATCCTTAAAAACACGAGGCCATTTCATCTGAACACATGTTTTGGCATCTAACAACATAAAAGATTTTGTTCACATCAGTGATGATAATACTGAATTACTAGATAATTAGATACTGCACAAAGCACTCTGAATGGGTTTAAAGCAAGAAAATCTGACATACGAGGCATAATACCTCACCGCTGACTTCAAATGGGCGTTTAGGGCATTCTGCACTGAGCCGGACCCAGATCTAAGTCAGAAGTCATGTCACACAGGATCAAGCCTTCCATGATCACAGCTAAGGACTTGAATCACCTTCAGCCAATATAGGAACATCCTTGTCACTTAGGTTGTATAAATATCAATATAGAGAAGTTGCATAAAGCCTCCTTTCTCACATCCAGCATCCTTCAGGAAGAAATCTCTTTCTGAAGAAGTTTGAGCTCTTTACCTAAACTCCCACAACGAAACCAAAGGTCTGCCCACAAGGTCTTGTGCAGTGAGAGTTTGTGCTGTTTCAGAGTAGCAGCCGTGTTAGTCTGTATTCGCAAAAAGAAAAGGAGTACTTGTAGCACCTTAGAGACTAACCAATTTATTTGAGCATAAGCTTTCGTGAGCTACAGCTCATGAGGTGAGCTGTAGCTCACGAAAGCTTATGCTCAAATAAATTGGTTAGTCTCCAAGGTGCCACAAGTACTCCTTTTCAGTTTGTGCTGTGTGTCTCTGAGATCCTTAGAAAAACTAAACAAATATTCAAATTGCCAATAAAAATATTTAATTTTAATCATGATAAATCAAGGTGATTTTAAATCTGTTCAGTTTATCCAGGAAGTGAGAAACAACCTCAGCATGTTTCTTTCGCATCAGCTACTAGTGCAATCCTACGAGTTTTAAGAAAGTCAGCACTGACAGAACAACCATTGCTATAAGAAAGAAGCTAAAACTTGCATGATTTGGATGAAAGATCCACCCACTTCCAGCTATGAGTTGTCATGTGGAGGATACTTTACATTCTTGAAAGAAGCAAGGGTGCAGCATGCAAAGGAATCCTAATGCTCCCTCAGTGAAGGAAACTGGAGAACCTGCCGAAGCATGTGGCAATGCAGATATGCTTAGTCCAACTCCTCAATATCCTCATTTTACAAAACCACAGGAAGTAAAATGCACTCTCCACACTATACGTGCTGTATGCATTATACCACTTGGCAGCACTTCATACGGCACATACAGAGAGCTGTATGTACAGTGGCCCATCTGATCTGATGAATGAGCATCCATAAGCAGAGAACAGTAATTCAAAAAGTGAGAAAGCCAGGAATCCCCTAGATTTTTTTTTTTAAAGGAGCTACATAGGATAGAACACTACATTCCACACTAGTAGCATGCAGTAGTCTGACTGCCTTAGTGCAAATCTCAGTTCACTTCTACCTCTAATTAGTGCCACACATCAGATTTTAAATCTAATCCTCTAGCTTCTCATTTTATAAACGCGTTTTCAATTTAATGAAGTTGTAATTAATCTTGTCAAGGGACTTTCAAAGCAAACAGAATACAGCTGGAAACTCTATTGTTTCCTCATAGCATTATTGCTCAGAACCATTTCCTCCTTACAGATGTCTGAATGGTAGAGCCCTGCACAGATACAAAATTTGGTTCCGCATCCAATCTGCAAACATTGTCCATGGACATCCACAGATTTGCAGGGCTCTGCTGGTAAGTCACCACTTCCATTTCCTATTAGGGCTTTATTGAAGACCTTCATCTTTTCAGTTTGGTCATTTACCCTTATCTGAATTTCTTTCCTCTATCAAGGAGCCGAAGCAATGAAGCAGATTAAATGAATCTGAATGAAAGTTACTAAGGATGCACTGATGTTACCACCTCTTCTGAGAAGTGACTTTGCAGGGTTCCATGTTTGTATCTCAATGGCTTTCAGATCAAATGTGCTCCATTTGCAGTTGAAAAAAAATTTTTGCTTGTAAACTAAAAATTCTGTGGGCCAAATTAAACCCTATTGTATTCAGACTCTGCTTTCAGGGACACCGGTGTAATCCCATTGCTGTCAAAGCATTTGCACAAGTGTAAATGATTAAATTTACTAAATTTTTACAAACTCAAACTGTTGATTCATAATAGAATCTAGGTCCTCCATTATCTGTGTTGGTTAAGCAGGGCAAAAAAAAGTGTAAATTTTTTTTTGCCATTGAAGTCAGCCAATCTGACTTGACAGAAAAAGTAGATCTGATGAGTAAGAAGAACAGGAGAACCACCGCACTCTAAAGGCCACAAACTAAGCTTGAAAGTCTTACTCAGCCACAGATGAGTGGGAGTATGGATCAGGTGAGAAGGCAGACTGGATAGAAAGTGGCTAGAGAGCAGAGCAGCACAGGAACCCACTGCATCTTAAAGAAAAGGGGGTCAGCCAGTCAAGCAGTCCAAGTGTTGCTACAGCTTTTTCAGAAGGAGGCAGGAGAAACTGAGGAATCCAGGTGCTGCTCCTCGTGTCTTAGAATGCTACAGGGAGAAAAGTGGCAGGAGCCACTGTTTTTGTCAGGATAGAAGGAGAAGCAGAATGCTCTCGGTACCTCGGCCCAACACTGTAGCATTTAATTTCAGAAAGGGGGACCACAGAAAAATGAGGAAGTTAAACAGAAATTAAAAGGTGCAGTGCCAAAAGTGAAATCCCTGCAAGCTGCATGGAAACTTTTTAAAGACACCATAATAGAGGCTCAACTTAAATGTATACCCCAAATTTAAAAACATAGTAAGAGAACCAAAAAAGTGCCACTCTGGCTAAACAACAAAGCAAAAGAATTAGTGGAAGTTAAATCCTAGTAAGGAAAATAGAAAGGAGCATAAACTCTGGCAAATGAACTGTAAAAATATCATTAGAAAGGCCAAAAAAGAATTTGAAGAATAGCTAACCAAAGATTCAAAAATTAATAGCAACATATTTTTAAGTACATCAGAGGCAGGAAGCCTATTGAACAACTGGTGGCCACTGGACGATTGAGATGCTAACTGAGCACTCAAGGACAATAAAGCCACTGTGAAGAAATTGAATGAATTCTTTGCATTGGTCTTCACGGTTGAAGATGTGAGGGAGATTCCTAAATCTGAGCCATTCTTTTTAGGTAACAAATCTGAGGAACTGATCCAGATTAAAGTGTCATTAGAAGTGGCTTTGGAACAAATTGATAAACTAAACAGCAATAAGTCACCACAACCAGATGGTAGTCACCCAAGAGTTCTGAAGGAACTCAAATGTGAAATTGCAGGACTACTAACTGTAGTCTGTAACCTATCATTTAAATCATCTTATGTACCAAGTGACTGGATGATAGCTAACGTGACACCAGTTTTTAAAAAGAGTTCCAGGGGTGATTCCAGCAATTACTGGCCGGTAAGCCTCACTTCAGTACCGGACAAATTGGTTGAAAGTATAGTAAAGAACAAAATTGTCAGACACATAGATGAACATAATTTGCTGGGAAAGAGTCAACATGTTTTTTGTAAAGGGAAATCATTCCTCACCAATCTACTAGAATTCTCGGGGGGGGGGGGGGTCTACAAGCATGTGGACAAGGGGGATCTAGTGGATATAGCATACTTAGATTTTCAGAAAGCCTTCGACAAGGTCCCTCACCAAAGACTCTTAAGCAAAGTAAGTAGCCATGGGATAAGAAGGAAGGTCTTCTCATGGATTAGTTAAAAGATAAGAAACAAAGGGTAGGAATAAATGGTGAGTTTTCATAATGCAGGGAGGTCAATAGTGGTGTCCCCAGGGGTGTGTACTGGGACCAGTCCTATTCAACATATTCATAAATGATCTCGCAAAAGGGTAAAACAGTGAAGTGGCAAAATTTGTAGATGATACAAAACTACTCAAGATTGTAGTCTGCTTTGGACTTAACTAAGAGCTACAAAAGGATTTCACAAAACTGGGGGATTGGGCAACAAAATGGTAGATGAAATTCAATGCTGATAAATGCAAAGTAATGCATATTGGAAAACATATTCCCAACTATACATATAAAATGATGGGGTTTAAATTAGCTGTTACCACTCAATAAAAAGATCTTGGAGTCATTGTGGATAGTTCTCTGAAAACATCCACTCAGTGTGCAGTGGCAGACAAAAAAGCTAACACTGTTGGGAATCATCAGGAAAGGGATAGATAATGACACAGAAAATATCGTATTGCCTCTATATAAATCCATAGTACGCCCACATCTTGAATACTGCATGCAGATGTGGTCGCCCCATATCAAATAAAGATATATTAGAATTGGAAAAGGTTCAGAAAAGGGCAACAAAAATAATTAGAGGTATGGAATGGCTTCTGTATGAGGAGAGATTAAGAAGACTGGGACTTTTCAGCTTGGAAAAGAGATGACTAAGGGGGGATATGATAGAGGTCTATAAAATCATGACTGGTGTGGAGAATAAATAAGTGTTATTTACTCTTTCTCATGACACAAGAACTAGGGGTCATCAAATGAAATTAATACGCAGCAGGTTTAAAATAAACAAAAGGAAGTATTTTTTCACACAACACATAGTCAACCTGTGGAACTCCTTGCAAGAGGATGATGTGACTGTCAAGACTGTAACAGGGTTCAAAAAAGAACTAAATAAATTCATGGAGGATAGGTCCACCAAGGGCTATTAGCCAGAATGGGCAGGGATAGTGTCTTTTGCCTCTGTTTGCCAGAAGCTGGGAGTGGGTGACAGGGAATGGATCACTTGATGATTACGTGTTCTGTTCATTATCACTGGGACACCTGGCATTGGCCACTGTTGAAAGACAGGATACTGGGCTAGATGGACCTTTGGTCTGACCCAGTATGGCCGTTCTTATATTGTGACCCAGTATGGCCATTCTGATATTCTTATGCATTCAAGAAAAACTGTCCGTGTAATATGGAAACCACCACTCCAAGGCCAATTGGTCTAGATAGGAAAAACCATCTGAGAAAAGAGAGATCTGGCTGAACAAAGCTCAATACTTTTGTAATTATATTAAATACACCATTTGCCTTCAAATTTAATTTGAAGCAATAGAAGTGAATTCCAGTCATTTCAATTTAACAGATCCTTTGCAGAAGGTGGGAGGCAGGATCCATCTTTTAAGTGTGGACACCTAAAACAAAGTAGACTATATATCTCCTCCACCTAACCCTGGACGTGGGAGAAGACTTCTGTCAAAAGAAAGGAAATAGCATTGGCTAAGACTGGATAATCAACATGCAGAATTCGGCGATGGCCATCTAGCAGATCTCAGTACTGGAGACTTGACACACTGCCCTGATACAGTCAGTGCTCCTAAGAACTGGACTTTGATGCTTAAACAGGAGAGGATAATTTCTTGAATTTATTCATGGAATGAATGCTATGACAGTTGTGAATACTACCTACTGACTCTTATTAGAGAAAGCTTCCATCTTCAGATAAAATAACTAAATCGGAGACATCACACATCTGTGGGAGGATTACTGTCATTGATAGTACGTATAACCATACCTTCTGAAGAGCTCCAATCAGGATAGTATTCTAAGGAGCAGAATGAGGTTACAGGGTCTTACTCTATGACCTGTGGAGCTGGAATAAGATTGATGCCCTAAGGAAACAATGTTGGAATTTATATAAAACTTCCTTTTCTTGAACAAGCTGAAAAACATACTACAGGGACCTCACTTTTCTACTTAGACACACTTATATCTCCAAAATAAAGCCCTCACGGAGGAACTAAAGGCTATGTTTCACTGATTTAACATGCTAGTTGAACTATGGACTTTGCACCAGCCAGTAGAATAAGCTCTATTTGTTGAGTTTTTTTGTCAGGGTTCACGAAAGCAATGATTACTTCATACAAGTATTCATTTTAAACCTATCTGGTCCTGGATGGAAGACTGGTCTTGCAACAGACCTTCTCTGTAAAAGAGAGACATCTGAAGATCTGATGCTTGGTTAATCAGGCCTCAGAGCCATAGCCTCTTCAGCCAGAATAGCCTAAACAGTATTGCTGCCATTCACATCCTTATCTTTAGTATTGTCCTGGGGAACAATGAAAAAGGTGGGAATACAAAGCAGGGACTTTGCCCAGTCTTGAAAAATGTCAGTCACCACCTCACAGCTCAGGTCCTGACAAGGAGGCTGCTTTTGTCACAGCCACATTTAAAGTCTCACTGCCAACTTGGTGCATCCTTCGAGAGTTCAGGACTCGCTTCTGCTTGTTGGGCCCAAGGCTTCAATACACGAATCCACCTTCTCTCTGTAGGATTTATTCTGATAATCTGATGGGTCGTCATCTATTAAATCATCTGACAACAACAGCTGCAGAGGTTGTAGGGCATTTTCTCTACTGTTTGCAGCTACAAAGAGGTCGATAATTAGATAGGAAATTTTGCTCCACCCAGCACATGAGACTCACTCTCTCTCTCGGTGTCTCAGGTAGGGCTGATCATGTTCTTCCCAGTTATTACAAAAACCCTACTGACAGTCATGACCAGAACAGGTCTGTTATCAATTGAAGGAGCAGTTTTCAGAGACCTCAATGTATCATTGTACTCTAGCTGGCAGATGCTGTACTCTCTTTCTGGTACCCTTTCCCTGAACTTAATCTGGAAGACCCCTTTAAAAAAAAAAAATCTAATTGCCTGCATTCACCAGGCATAGGACCTGAGAATATACAAGTGGAATTAGATCTCTGCCAAAGGATGAGATGGGCGAGATGGAGAGGGAATAACCAAAACTGCTGCTGGATATGTATTCATATGAATTCCAGGTCACTGCAGCATGCCTGAGAGGGAGCAGAAATCTCAACAGGCTCCAACGAGAACTGGATGTATGTTTGTTACACCATTTGGTTTCCATTATGGCTATCATGGATAAAGAGGGAATATTTTGTAATATTTTTATGAATCCTATGTGTGCCGCAGTTTCCCCAATACTTTGCATTGCTATCCAACAGGGGCATTAAGTTTGCTCTCAGAGCAAACTAAGACAAAGGTACTCATGTCACCTCCCTGTCTGGTGGGAATGAATGGAGCCAATAAGGAACTGTCCTGGGAAAAAAAAAAACAGATGAACAAGGAGTTTAGAGACGCAATGCAAGTACCAATGATTCATGGACTGGTGCACTCAGAAGGGAAGCTGAGCAGGGATCTCAGCTCAACAACAAAGGACAGAGGGTTGAGAATAAGAGCTGGCATATGGAAGAGGTTGGGAGCTCGCTCACCTGAAAAAAGACTAAGGAAGAAGTCAGGGGAGAGAGCCTGAAAATGGAGTTCACTACAGCTTGGCTGGTGAACTGCTCTGGACAGACCAGAATGGACTATGTTTTAACCTTTATTTCTCTATGCTAACCTCAGAACTTCCAACATTATCTTCCAGTTGGCTAATAAACCCCACTGTTTTGAAAACGGTGCTTGAGTATCACTGCAAATACTGGGTGAGGTGCGTTAGCCCCTGAAGAGTATATATGTCTCTAATCAGGAGTCTCTCCCCTGTGGACTCGCTGAGGAGAACTCACGGTATGAAGCTGGAGTGCTGAAGCCACAAAGGTTCAGTCTTAGGAGACCGTGAGGCTTTGTGGTCTACCCTGAAGGAAGAGTGGGACCCTTTGGGGGCTCGGCACAGCAAAGGGGTTTTTCCAAGAGACCGTTCCAAAGCTAGGGGATTGCACAGATCCTGTAAATCAATGACACCCATCTTCAGTTAACATTCTTCTGAGATGAGATCTTGTACCTCATAATATTCATCCTCAGACCAGGCTTCTCTGGCACCATTTGTCTGTATTTGTCCTGAATCCAAGACACTCCACTAACTGTAGAATTGTGTGTTTGCTTCATCTTTCTCTTTGTACAGAACTTTGATCAGAAAAACTGACTAGGAAGAAAAGGAGTACTTGTGGCACCCTAGAGAGAGTGAGCTGTAGCTCACGAAAGCTTATGTTCAAATAAATTGGTTAGTCTCTAAGGTGCCACAAGTACTCCTTTTCTTTTTGCAAATACAGACTAACACAGCTGTTACTCTGAAACCTGAATGGGAAGAGAGACATGAATTTCCTTCTTTCCTAAAGCTAATATTATTGCTCCCATGGTTCTAAGAGACTCTCTCCTGGAAGCACACAAGATCAAACAGCAATGAGTGAAGCTGGAAAAAGAAAAATAATGCCATCCATCTGCAAAACATAAGAACTGTCTAAAGAGGGTAAAATGGGAACGCTTTTAAGGCAAGCCTCCTCTAGGAGCTTTTTAGATATTTCAGACAGGGCCCTGCTTTGCTTGTCCCCAATCCTTCCAGGTTAACAATAGGAAGGGAAGCAGATTGTACTGTTCTGATCTGAAGTAGATGATGGATGATTTCGTTCTGAGACTGGGAGTAGGACAAAGCTGTTCCTGAAATTCTTTTACAACTCCATAGCATACCCCCTCTGGACAATATTTAGTGACCTCATTTGATCAAAGCTATAAGTCAGCTATAGGGTGAAACAATACTTGCCTGTGAAGGGCCTCTGGAGTGGCCTTCTCATTATTTCAGGTAAAAATCTCCCCCAGTTAGAAATGCTGAATCCCTGACCAGCAAAAATAGACAGATTATTCTTTGATAGTGATACAAGAGTAAGTTTTGACTTGTAGATGCTGAAGAACCTTCTGGTGTTATTAGAAAAAAATGAAGGCTAGGGGGACAGTGTGGTAGAAAGACAGAACTGGTGGACCGCCATTGCTGCCTGCCAGTTCTTCCACACCTGGGCTGCTGTCCCTCATCACTCCACTGCCATCTGCTGAGGGGAGGAGGTGGAGGGGAGGCCTGGGAACCAGCAACTGAACCCGGAAACAACCTGGACATTAGGGCATGGTGACCCTCAGCATTAGTTGGGGACACCAGTCTTGATACTTTCCCAATCTTTTATATGTGGCAAGAAAACCCCCTCTCTCTCTCACACACCCACCCCACCCTAGGGTTATATAGCTAAAGCTTGTTTAGGGCAGCTACAGATCTAAGCACAGTTTCACAGTATTCAGTGTACACTTCAGAGAGAAAATTTTATTTTACTATTTGATTCTCTAACCTAGACTACTAGCCTTCCTCCCTTAAGAGAGGAAGAATACCCTTCATGGGGGTTTAATGTATGCACACCTAGAGGAATCAGCCTATATCTATAGCCCTGTACACATACAAAATTTGTATCCACATCTGATACGCAAAAATGATCCGCAGCTATAAAGTGGATATCCATGGATTTGCAGGGCTCTACATGTCTCCTGGCTTGGTGTTTTCTGCATTGATCTGCCCTTCTGCACTCTGAAGATGAGCAGACTGCTGATTTTATGTATTCATATATTTCCCTTTTAGGAATCTACTTCCATAATCCTCTTCAAAGGGAGGAGAAAAATTGAGCTCAGACTGCTCTGAAAATATTTCCTATGATTAGGGATCTCTCTGTCCTCAAAGAGACTGCACTTGTTAGTCTTCCGTACCCCATATAGGTCTCTCAAGAAAGGTACTGGCCTGGGGCTCATGGATGCTTTTCCCAGAAGCTCTTCTCCTTTCTATTATTGCATGAGATCCACATGGATCAAATAAGTCTCAGCCTGGGATATAAGTAAGGATCCTAGAGGGCAGGGACTGTTATTGGAAAACTACTTTAGAGCTAAGGTAAAAAGCGAGAAGGGAAACTGGGATTGGTGGGTAGTAGGTACCTCAGTGAAACTATTCATCCTAAAGGTCTAAATTCCCTCGCCCATCTGCCTCTGCAAAAGAGGGAGAAGACCACAAAACACTAACATCCTAAATTTTAAAGGTCTGAGCATCTGCAGTTCCCATTGATTTCAACAGGAGATGAGGTTACTGTGCTCTTTTGAGTCTGTGCTATTTGCTTATGGCCTGACTGATACAACCAAGTGCAAGGAAACTTCCCTGGCACTCTGGACAGCCAACATGAACTGGGAGCGTGTGGGCGAAAAAATCAGTCCACAGAAGAGCCATACTTCACTCATGACCTGTGTGGACAAATGAGAAGCAGTGAGATTTTTGTATTGTCAGCCTGATATAGGCTATGAGTGAAAGAGTTAGAGAAGAAAAGACAGGGATGGGAAAGAGAGCCATAGCTGATTTTCCCTGCTGACACTCCGCCCTTCACTCCTAGGAAATACTATGGGAATATTATATCAGTGCACCCAATGCTCAACAAGCAGCATGTATATTTGAATTTTTTGTGCTTTCTAAGCTCTTTACAGATGCTAATTGCCCCAAGATACATTGTGACAACATTTGAAAATACCAGCCTTCAGAATGAATTTCCTTCCTTTGGGCAACTGTGTTACTCTTACTAACAATTTAGTGAGAAGTGAATAAAACTGCCCAAGTAAGAAACTGCTATGTTATGCAGATGTAGTCTGTCAGCTGATAAAAGTTTACATTAGTAAACTTTCCTTGAGTTGCAGCACGATGGACCCTGCCAAAGCAGCTTCATCAGAAGTACAAGAATAAACCCTTGCCGGGATTAGGGAATGTAAAGGTGGGGATTAATGGTCTTGGCTGGCCCTCAGAAAAAAGAAAAAAGAAGTCACACGAAAAATGAGTTCATAGATAAAGAAAGCCCCTTACAGAGTAAGTATCTAGCTGCACATATGCCTAAGAGCTTTGAAATGTGGTGCCTGGGGGGAAAAAATGACTGGTATGTAATCGCCAAAGTAATAAATGTCTCTCTTTTCTTTAGGTAAAAGGCCCATCTCTGCAAAGCCCTTTATGTTTTAGCTGTTGAACACCTGATTCACAAACTCTTCTATTCCAGCTCTTCTAAAAAGGTCAGCAAAGAAGTCAGAACTGAAGACTGGCTTTCAAATTCTCATTTCACGGGAAGTTGTCTGGATATTACACACTGCAAAAAGGCAGCATTAATATGGAATTTATTTCAGAGTAACAGCCGTGTTAGTCTGTATTCGCAAAAAGAGAAGGAGTACTTGTGGCACCTTAGAGACTAACCAATTTATTTGAGCATAAGCTTTCGTGAGCTCGAAAGCTTATGCTCAAATAAATTGGTTAGTCTCTAAGGTGCCTCAAGTACTCCTTTTCTTTAAGGAATTTATATCATTAATGACCTTTTTATGATGGGGGGTGGGGGAGTCTCGGGTTTTAACCTGGCAAGGGCAGGAGACAGAGGGGAGGAGGGCAAGGAAAAGGGGGTGCTTGTTTCTAAAGCCTCTAGCTGAAAATAAAGCACTCTTTCTATGCTACATATCAACTGCTAAGTCACACAGACCAAACAGGCAAGGCAAGCAGCTGTTCCTGTCAGCTGCTTTCCTTTAATAGTACATGTATCAAAAAGGAAAGCAGCTTCCATTGAACTAAAAACAAAGCCAGAGAATAATGCATTAGTCAAAAGCCATGTCTGTAAAGGAGCCACATCTTAATATATTACTGCACTTCCAGTTAAAGTTTCTGCTTTCATCAGCAACCCTAAACCCCCATGCTTATCTTTATGCCTCAACCCAGAGAAGACTACTACAGGGTGCATGGGTACTTTGGAAAGGGGAAAGTTTAGTTACAAAACTTACCTTAGTCTTTTTCTGGAAACATTTTTGCTCAGCTGATATTATGCTAATGTTCTCAACTCCTCCCACTTTATCACAAGTCTTGCAATATTTGGTGCTTCTCCTAAAGCCCCAGCTCCTTGAGTCAATAGATTACTTCAGAAACTCAGCTTTCATTTTTATAAATATAGTAAGTTTCTAGCTTCCTTGGTTGTGGAGAAAACTTGGATATATAAACACTACAGTCTCAAATTAAAAAACAAATAGAAAGAAACACGTCTCATGGATTTTTAAGCAAATCATGATTGGGGGGCAGGGGAGAGAGACCCAACAACTCTTTTTGAACAGGGGCTGGTAATACAGCTTCTTATAAATTAAGGAATTTATGACATTTAAACTTGTTTTTTTAAAGTTAAAACCTTTTTCAGGGTGCAGAAAAAATTCAAATCTGTCTGCAGTGATCTAGCAGGATTGTTATTCTGTGGCTCTGATCTTTCATTTTAAAGAGGTATAATAAGGAAGTGGTGGATATTACCCCAAAGACTCTGCTGCCAACCCCCAGATGGTCTGTTTTGTAGCCTCTCCTGTTCAGTATGTAGACTGAGATGGCTGTAGTTAAGGATCTATGGGATCTACTGGAACCTGGACTGTCTCTCTTCAGACAGGCCCCCTGAATTTTGCAGCAATACAGTATTCCAGACAAGAAATTCTGCAGCATCTTCATTTAATATTTTTAAATGACAATTTTCATAGACTTAAGTAAAAAAATAAAATCAGCATGGTTGCCCATGTTTTGAAAAATTTCATTTTATGTTGCACCCACATTGTCAGATTTCATTGTGCTGCAGATATTTGTAATGATAAACCACAGAAATGGTCAGTGGGAAAGGCTGGATGTTTGGCAACTGGGTAGAGGCAGTCAAGGCTTTGTCTATACACAAAAGTTGTATTGTTTTAAATGTATCAGCATAAAGCACCATGCAGGTTGGGGGACCCGATCACCAGCCAGTGACAAACAATTGGCCACGCCAAGTTCAGTTTGTAGTCCTTACCTCAGGGTTCTGTTTACTTAATACAGATTATGGGGGCCTCTCTGGCCTCCACTAACTTAATGGTCTGGACCTTTCTCAGCTGGTGTGGGTGGGAGAGACGTGATGGTCCACAGGGCTTGCCCTTACACTAGCAACCTTCTGTTACAGCCATAGGAGAGTATACTTCCAGCCCTCCCCTGGTCTCAGTCTCCATTATGGAGCTGGGCCTTCCTTTATATCCCCTAGTAGGGAATCGGATCCAATCCCTAGATCTTGTGCAGATGAGTCAGATGATGCCCAGAACCTGCCTTTTGGTCTCCTCTCCAGAACAGGGCTGCCTGCTCTTCTGCCCTCCTGTTCCTTAAAGGGGCAGATTGCCTTGTTATACACCTTTATACAATATAACCGCATCAATATAACTTTGGGGGATTGCATCAATATAACTTAGTAAAAAGCACACCACTAGCCAAAACAGACAGACATTACAAAAAACCTGTAGATTAGGGCATGAAGGATAGTTTGAGACGGACACACAGCTAGAGGCACAAGTAGCAGCAGCCATCACATTCAACAAGTCCTGCCTTGACTGTGGCCTACATCAAGGTTCTTGACCTTGGTGTCGACTAGATGCCAGGGGTTTATGACCACCCTGTCCCTCTCATATGGTTAAATGTGGGGCCAAGGGGAAGGTTGAGAATCACCAGTCTACATGTATCACGTGAAGACAATTTTAAAGCATCAGCTAGTGCAGAATGTAGTGACCTTTCTGCTAAGCAAAGTGATTTAGAGCAAGCATATTACACAACTGCTTGGCAAAATGCAATAACTTCATCTGCTTCCAAGTGCTTATTCAATATGCTGGCTCCAATGTAAGGAGCCCTATGTGATTTCCGGCCTGGCTAGCATAAAGACCACTTCTCTTCCTATGCAGTTTTGAGACAGCGAAGACATAGCTGCCAAGTGCATATCAGGTACTTTTGGACTGGAGGCAGGATATTTCCAGAGGATTTGCATCTGTAAAACTTGTTCCTTCTAGAGCTTGGGTCAGGACAGTTTTCTGATCTTCAGAGCATGGCCCAAGTAACATTTCTACAGAAGCTTCTCTGATTTTGGACTATCAACGTGTAATCACAGGTGAGTTGGACGGCACAAAAAGGCAGCCTGTTTGCACCATATATTGCAAATAAATTAATGTTTAATTTATGTCTTTCAACTTGATGCCAGATGAATAATTAAATAAAAATTAACTACTAGAAACACCCCATGCTGATGGCCACTGCTGCTTGCATTGTTCGTCAGAGAAAACTATTTACATTTAGGCACAAATATCCTAATTTAAAAATGCAAAGAGACAGCTGGACCCGTCTATTTGTTCTTGTAAGAAGTGCTTAAAACCATGCAGCTTGAAACATTTCAGGAGCTGTTAGGCACCTCTGGAGGCTGTGAGTAGAACAAGTCTCTCTCCAGTCACAACTGCTCTGAACAATGTCTTCCCAAGAAAGCTGGGAATAAAACATTCTCTTTGTGACCAAAAAAAGGGGGCACCACCCTTCCACAACATTACTGCTTCAGCACAGACAGGAAGTGTGAGCAATGGTTTAGCTTCAGAGTCAGATGAAGTAGAAATAAGAGTCCATTGGGGCATCCTGAAACTATCAAGGATTATAAAGCTATCACCTAAAACTCCCACAGTATGAAAATCCTCTTCTCACATCAGCACCTAAAGGTTGGAAAGAAAACTTACCCATGTGTTCCCTTTCCAATATCAACATGTAAAATTAGGACTGCAAAACAAAGCAGACCAAATTTCTCCCCCAGCAAGGGGCTCGCTCACACATTAAGATTTACCTCAGCCTCCACTGCTGTGTATTCCAGAGTCTGTGTCATATCCAGACCCACACCTGAGGTCACACAAGCAAGCATCTGTGCCATACTCACTGACACAGTGCATCCGATGAAGTGAGCTGTAGCTCACGAAAGCTTATGCTCAAATAAATTGGTTAGTCTCTAAGGTGCCACAAGTACTCCTTTTCTTTTTGCGAATACAGACTAACACGGCTGTTACTCTGAAACCTGTCACTGACACAGGCAACTCTGTTAGAGATTGAGGTAATGCCTCCTTTCATAACCCGGCTCTTCTGTTCCTTGCATCAGAAAAGGGCATTCTGAACGCACTTTCAGCTTGAGAAAGCACTAAACTGAACACTAAGTAAACTGAAAGAAAACATGCCAGCTGTAAAATAGTCAAGGTCTTCTGTTCTAGCCTGGGACTTCTAGTTTAATCTCTCAGACCAGTAAGTAAAGACATCTAAATATAACAACCTACTGCATCTACTCGCCAGCAGTGTGCTGATTTAATTCTGTCTCTAGCAGGAGAATACACTTGAAGTGGTCACATGACATTTATTCTTAAAGAGGATCCTGAGGATTTTTGCTTGAGCTAAATCCTGCCATGTGGCTGGCCAAATGCCACAAAGCCTTGGCAGACCTCATCAGTTCTGAAAAGGGAGCAGCAATGTTAGGTGCAGAACCACTAGCCAGTTATGACAGAAAGTGGTGGGTCATGCAAGAAGTAAAGAAATAGCCTCCAGAAAACACTACTGCTCCCTCAAAGCGCTAGTGCCGCACTAAGCTCACGGCAGCCTCTTGAGCTACCTCGGCAGCCACTTGCTGCTACCCCACCCATTTGGTCAGTCAAAGGTAGGGCTAGTTGAAAGGCATATCAGAGGTGGGGGAGAGAAAACACTGAATACTTTAAAGTAACAGAATCTTCCAGAACAGTTCCCATGCTGCACCTAGAAATCTGGAATCAGAACAGAGCTCTGGCAGCACAGGCCTGCATTAAATTTTGCACTGTCTTGCCTTGTCAGGAGGGGTTAACTCATTCCAGTCTAGTATAGGCGTAACCCACACACCTCCTGGGCGTGGTGCTCTGTCCCATCTAAGGGCATGGAGACCACTTGGAAAGAAAGCAATGAGTCTGCTCTAAACCCTTAGCTAAGGGCCATTTGGATTTTAGCTCATGCATTTAGCTCCAGAGGCCCAAATTTAATCCCACCTGCCAACGACCTATTTTTGGTTGCTTTAGAGGTAAAATCTTTTACAGGTAAATTCCTGCCTGCTTGGAACAAGCCCAATATTAGACACTGTTACTATCCAATAGGAATAATATTAGATACACCCAACTACTCATCTAATTCTGTATAAAAATTTGTTGTAAGCTTGTCTCTCAGGGAAATATACTAAAAATCAGCAGACACACTCATGAGAAGAATGAATAACTAACATGAAAAGAATTTGCATAGAGCACCACATCAAGAGGCTGCATGCAAGTTTCAAGGGAGTGCAAGTGGAAAAAGACAGTGATCTTTTCCGTAACTGGTGTTCTTCGAGATGTGTTGCTCATGTCCATTCCATATGAGGAGTGGGCACTTACCACATGCACTGGTGCCAGAAGTTTTTCCCTCAGCAGTATCCGTTGGGGACCGGCTCTGGCACCCCCTGAAGTGGTGCCCACATGGTGCGGTATAAGGGGCACGGCCGGCTCCCCCAACCCTCAGTTCCTTCCTGTCGGAAACTCCAACAGTGGGGAAGGTGAGCAGGTCATGGTATGGACATGAGCAACACATCTTGAAGAACACCAGTTACGGAAAATGTAACTGTCTTTTCTTCTTGCTCATGTCCATTCCATATTAGGTGACTCCAAAGCAATACCCCTGGAGGTGGGTACGAGTTCATGGACGTATAGATTGCAACACAGCTCTGCCGAACCCAGCGTCATCCCTGGCCTGCTGAGGGATGGCATAATAAGCGGTAAACATGTGGACAGAGGATCACATTGTGGCTCTACAGATGTCCTGGATAGAGATGTGCACCAGGAAGGCCGCCGAAGATGCCTGAGCTCTTGTCGAGTGGGCTCAGACAACCACCAGCGGCGGAACCCCACCTGGTCATAACAGGTCCTTATGCATGAGGTGATCCAAATGGAAATCCTCTGCGAGGACACTGGATGACCCTTCATCCTATCTGCTGTAGAGATGAAGAGTTGAGTCACTTTACGGAAAGGCTCGGTACATTCTAAGTAAAAGCCAAGGCCCTCCGGATGTCCAGGGTATGAAGACGCCTCTCTTCACTAGTCTTGTGTGGTTTGGGACAGAACACTGGGAGGAAATAGTCCTGGTTCATATTGAAGGAGGACACCACCTTCGGCAGGAAGGCTGGGTCGGGCAGCAGCTGAACCTTGTCGTTGTCGAAGACTGTACGGTGGTTCTGAGGTCAAGGCTTTAATTTCAGAGACCCGTCTCGCTGACGTCACCACCACCAGGAACGCAACCTTCCATGACAGATGAGAAAGGGAGCAGGAACCCAGCAGTTCAAAGGGCAGGCCAGTGAGCCTAGAGAGGACCAAGTTAAGATCCCATTGTGGGATGGGAGCCCACGCCTGTGGGAAGAGTCTCTCCAGCCCTGTGATAAATGAAGGGGGGAGGGGAGCTCCCTTTTATAGGCACCCAGCCAGCCAGCTAGCTATAAAACCCCTGTTAGTAGCTGCTCTCTACTCGCTTTACTTGTAAAGCGTCCATAGGTACAAGGAAGGGAGTGGGCACTTGACCACAAAAGAGCCAATGAGAAGGGTAGAACTTTTTAATATTGGGAAAGAACTTCCCCCTTTGTCTGTCTGTGTTGTTCTCCCGGAGAGCAGACAGGGCTGGAACTATGCTGTAAAAAGCTTTGGGCCAGGTATGAAAAAATCACCAAATAATACCTAGAAACTACTCATTTGAAACCCCAGATATGTAATTAGATCAGGAAATGTCTAGGAAGACGCAATTAGGTTTCTCTCTCTTATTTCTTTATGGCTTGTGGACTCCTCTGCGCTAACCCCAGGTGCTTTTGCTTTGCTTCTAACCTTTAAACTGAACCTCAAGAGAACTATCTTGATGCTTAATCCTTGTAATTTTTTAAAAATCTAGCAAAAACCCTACATTCCAAATGTCTTCTCTTTTTGTTTTTAATAAAATTTACCTTTTTTTTAAGAACAAGATTGGATTTTTGTGTCGTGAGAGGTTTGTGCGTATGTTGCTTAATTAGCTGGTGGCAACAGCTGATTTCCTTTGTTTTCTTCCTCAGCTCTTCCCCGGGAGTGGGCAAGCGGGGGGAGAAAGGGATTGAGGGTACCCCATGGGAAGAAATTCCCAAGTGCGCCTTCCTGGGTTCTCAAAGGGGTTTTTGCACTTGGGTGGAGGCAGCATCTACCCATCCAAGGTCAGAAATAAGCTGTAACCTTGGGAGTTTAATACAAGCCTGGAGTGGCCAGTATTAATTTTTAGAATCCTTGCGGGCCCCCGCCTTCTGCACTCAAAGTGCCAGAGTGAGGAATCAGCCTTGACAGCCCTTTCAAGAATCCAACTGTCATGTCATGGGAGTCCTTGGATCAGCGGGTGAAAAGCAGAGATGGCCACAAGATGCACTCTAATGGAAGCGTGTGCCAGGCCCTGGTTCCTCAAATGGAGCATGTAGTCCAGGACAGCCTGTATGGAGGGACATCCTGTTCGGGCGCCTAGTGGGAAAACCTCGTCCACTTGGCCAGGTAAGTCAGTCTAGTTGAGGGCTTCCTACTTTCCAGGAGGACCTGTTGGACTCCTTCTGAACAGGTCCGCTCCTCCAGGTTCAGCCACACAGCATCCATGCCGAGAAGTGGAGGGACCCGAGGTTGGGGTGTAAGAGCTAACCGTGGTCCTGCAACAGTAGGTCTGATCAGTTGGGGAGGGGCCGCTGACAGGTTCATGAGTGTGCCAAACCAATGCTGGCGAGGCCACTTCAGGGCGATCATGATAACCTGCGCCTGGTGTCTCAATCTTTGCCAGGGCCCTGCTGATGAATGGAATCAGAGGGAACGTGTACATCAGGCTCCCTGACCATGACAGGAAGGCAGGCATCAGAGAGGGAGCTCTTGCTCAGAGCCTGTCGAGAACAAAGCCAGTGGCATTTCCTGTTCTGTCTGGTAGCAAACAGGTCCATTTGGGGAGTTCCCCACCTTAGGAAGGTCATGCAGACTACCTCTGACTGGAGTGACCACTCATGGTAAGAGGAGAAAACCCTGCTGAGCTGATCTTCCAGCATATTCCGGACACCGCGAAGGTGACAAGCTTCCAGGTAGATTTCGTGGCTGATTCAGAAGTCCCACAGACGGAACGCCTTCTGACAGAGAGCCAACGAGCGCGCTCCCCCTTGCCTGTTGATGTAGAACATCGAGGCTATGTTGTCCATCAGGACTCGTACCACCTTGCCCGACAGGTGGGACAAGACAACTCCACACACCAGCCAGATTACTCGGAGCTCTTTGATGTTTATGTGCAATTGCGCCTCGCCTGGGGACTACATCCCCTGTGTCTGGAGGTTGCCGAAATGTGCTCCCCAGCTGAGCTCCGAGGTGTCCGACACCAACTCAATGGAGTGAAGAGGGTTGTCGAACAGAACCCCTTCTAGGACTGTCCTGCGGTTGGTCCGCTATCTCAGCAAGAAGAAAAGGAATACTTGTGGCACCTCAGACTAAAATTTATTTGAGCATAAGCTTTCGTGAGCTACAGCCAATGAAGTGAGCTGTAGCTCACGAAAGCTTATACTCAAATAAATTTTAGTCTGAGGTGCCACAAGTATTCCTTTTCTTTTTGCGGATACAGACTAACACAGCTGCTATTCTGAAACCTGTCATTATCTCAGCAAGGTAAGTATCACCTGGGGAATGGTAACAATATTCTCTAGGGGGTCTCGGGACTAGGAATAGACTGTTGCTAGCCATTACTGCAGAGGTCACATCTGAAGCCTGGCATGGCAGACCACGTAAGTGCATGCTGCCATGTGGCCCAGAAGGCAGACAGACAGACCCTGGCTGTAGTCAGAGGGAACGCAAGACTTCCGTGATGAAGTTCACCATCGTGTGGAACCTTTCCAGTGGCAGAAATGCTCTGGCACAGGTAGAGTCGAGGACCACTCCGATGAACTCTAATCTCTCCACTGGCACCAACACTGACTTTTTGTCATTCACCAGTAGGTCCAGAAAGCGGCACATAGCTTGAAGCACCATGACATCCCTTCAGACTTGTGACCTAGAGCCACCCTTGATAAGCCAGTCATCAAGGTACGAGTAGATTTGGATACCCCGGCACCTGAGGTAAGCCACTATCACTGACATGCACTTGGTAAATATTTTCCGTGCTGTCGCCAGGCCGAACGAGAGGACTGTAAACTGGCAGTGGTGGGGCTGCACCATAAACCGGAGAAAGCGTCTGTGTCCTTGAAAGATCTCTGTGTGGAAGTATGAGTCCTTCAAGTCCTTCCAGTCTCCCGGATCCAGGGAGTGGATAATAGAAGCCAGAGAGACCATGCGGACCTTTAGTTTCTGTAGGTACTTGAAGTCTCGGAGGTCCGTAGACCGCCCTTGGCCTTTGAGATTAAAAGGTACCAGGAATAGAACCCTTTGTTCCTGTTCTCGAGAGGAACTTCTTCCACTGCACCCGGCTCTAGTAACACCTTTACCTCCTGCACGAGTAGACTCTCATGAGAGGGGTCCCTGAAGAGGGATGGGAAAGGTGGGTAGGAAAGGGAAGTAGAAAGGAACTGGAGGGGTATAACCACATTCCACTGTGCTGAGGACCTAGTGGTCCGAAGTTATAGCGGTCCATGCCGGGAGGAAAAGGGAAAGGCGGTCAGAGAACACTGGGAAAGATATATGCGGGGAACAGTCTGGTAGTTTGCCCTCGGGCGCACCCTCAAAAAGATTGTTTGGCACCCTGCTTATTACGGGTCGAGCCCAACTGAGCAGAGGGTGGAGGCGGGTGGCTCGGGAGCACTTGTTACCCTTGGCTAGTTTATAGGGCTGGTCCTACCAAGGCTGGCTTCCCTGGCCCTGAGGCTACTGCGGTTTGAACCGCTTACGTGCCAGGGCTGGGACGTAAAGACCCAGGGTTTTCAGGGTGGTGCGGGAGTCCTTGAGGCCATGCAACTTGCTGTCTGTTTGCTCCGCAAATACAGCCCCGCCATCGAAGGGCAGGTCCTGCAATTACTGCTGGGTCTCAGTGGACAACCCAGATAGGAGCAGCCAAGAGGCTTGTCCCATGGAGATAGCAGAAGCCATGGTGCGGTCAGCAGCATCTGATGCTGCCTGGAGGGCCACCCTGGCTGCAGTCGTGCCCTGATAAAGGATGACTCGGAACTCCTTCTTGGAAGCCTCGGGGAGCAACCCTTCGAACTTGGCCATGGCTTGCGACATATTAAAGACAAATCAGCCAAGGAGGGCTTGGTGGTTGGCCACTCTCAGCTGAAGGATGAAAGACAAATAAAGCTTACGTCCAAAGAGATCCAGCCTCCTTGAGTCTATTTTTTGGGGGTGGCACCGGGTTGTCCCTGCCTCTCCTTGTGGTAACCACCTCTACCACAAGGGAATTAGGAGCTGGGTGGGAGTATAAGTACTCATGTTCTTTGGTTGGCACAAAGTACTTGTGTTCAGCCCTTTAACAGATAGGGGGCAGAGAAGAGGGGGTGTGTCACAAGGCATTAGTGATTTTAGAAACCCATTCATGAAAGGGTAGAGCCACCGTGGCAGGAGCCAAGGAGCAAAGGACAAACAGAGGCCAAGGGCTCTTCCAATTCCTCTGCCTGAAGCCCCAGGTTAGAAGCGACCCTCTTCAAAAGTTCCTGGTGCACTTTGGCGTCATCTTGAGAAACTGGGCATGATATCGTCCTTGTCAGACGAGGCTGCCAGTGCCGCAGGAACCTGCACATCCATTGGCAGTCCAGCAGCTCGCTCTCTTGAGTCCTCCTGGACCTGCGGGGTCTTACCCCGCAAAGCCTTGGGCACCGGAGGGGGATGGGATAACTGAGGCCACTGGCCTCTCTGAGGCTCCCAATAATGATCGAGCAGCCTGGGAAGGGTGAACCCGGAAGGGTTCCACGGATACCATGGTGCCGGCCACTGAGCCTGGGGCCATGGGACGGGTTTCAGTGCCGATAATGTAGTCGGCACTGCCAGTGCTTGTCCCGCAGTCAGGGAACCTCGCTCCGAGCTGGAACTACCAGCCAAGTGGCCGATACCAGGCAACCAGGATCAGGCTGAGCGGTGGCTCTTATCCAACCAGAGCCGGTCGCTGAGTCCCAAAGCCGACCTGTTCGAGCAAGATGAGTGTCTTGGTTGGGATCTCGGGGACTGATGGTATTCGGTGGATCTGCATTGGATACCCGGCGATCCACGCCTCACGCTACTCAACCAGTACTGGGACATCGAATGGGACCAAGAGCTACTACAGGCCAGTTGCTGGGATGATCATCCTGAGTAGGGCGACCTCCTTCTTGGAGACAGGCAACAACGTCCCAGCCATCGGCAATCTCTGGAGCCCGATCAGTCCTGGGATCAGTACCAGGCCCTTGGAGATGGTCTGCGCCAATCTACCGGTGAGGTACACCTCAAGTACCTCGACCCGTGCCCCCGCTGCGGGGACCAAAGAGGGCTCCGCTGAGCCTGCCTCTCCAGTCCTGAGGTGTGACTGCTTCGGGCGGGCAAATGATGGCAGGACATCCCTCTCGATGGGGATCGGTACTGCTGAGGCGGGGACACATGCATAGGTCCCAAAGCAAGTTTTCCCCAAGACCGGGGTACCGGTACAGCCAGTGTGGGAGGCATCAGGAGCATCAGGAGCGCCTTGAGCCGCTTGAAGGGCTTCGGGCGTCAACAGCATCTGAAGCTGGCTATAGCCTGCACCGCTATCTGGGGACGCAGGTGAAGCATGGGATGGGCTACACTGCTCAACGTGAACTGGGGCCCGACTTCCCGAAGAGGGTGTTGAGCTGCCCGGCACGGGTAGCGGCTGACCCCTAGCCCTCTCCTTTCTCTTACAGAAGGTAGGAGAGCTTCCCCTCCCAGCCCTTTTTGGCTTCTTCCCTGGAGCCGTGGAGGAGGACCGGTGCCGACTCATGGATAGCGCTGGCGGAGCACTGTGCATGGAGACTGCAGTACTCGGGCCACTGCCCTGGTGCCAGAGTGAGTGCTGACTCCATTAGGAGTGCTTTCAGACGGATATCGCGCTCCTTCTTCATCCTAGGTTTGAAGGACTTACAGATACGGCACTTGTCACTTATGTGCCCTTTGCCTAAGCACCTTAGGCAGCTGGTATGTGGCTCACTGATGGGCATAGGCCATTTGCAGTGATCACAGGGCTTAAAGCCTGGGGACCGGGGCATGCCCCATCCCTTGGCTGAGTCCCATTTGGGACTAACGAAAAGTTGAGAACTACTACTCAGCATAACTAAGAAACTACTAACTATATACCACTATATTGCAGGTTTTCAGAATTCATAAGAATAGAAAATGAAACAACGCTAGCCGAAGCAGCAGATGTTCCAGCACCATCACTGGTGGCAAAAAGGAACTGAGGGTGGGGGGAGCTGGCAGCGCCCCTTATACTCTACCATGTAGGGGGCACCAGAGCCAGTCCCCTAAGAATACTGGTGAGAGAAAAACTTCCGGCATGTGGCGAGCATACACACCTAACATGGAATGGATATGAGCAAGCACTCGAAGTAGTACAGATATTTGTCTGCAGCATTTTGTCAAAGGCCTGGGAATCAATCCCAGGTGTTGCCAGTCACTGGATGTGGTCAGGTTGGAGCATGAGACTAGCCTGAAGGTCAAGAGATGACACAGTTTTAGTTCAGAAAAATAGTTCTTCAGACTAGTAGTTCCCTTGTGCTTGTAACCTGTATGGCTTCTTAATTTAGCTAGTCTGATTTTTTTCTTCCAAAGCCAGCTAATGCTAAAGGGGGGAGGGATAGCTCAGTGGTTTGAGCATTGGCCTGCTAAATCCAGGGTTGAGAGTTCAATCCTTGAGGGGGCCATTTCGGGATCTGGGGCAAAAATTGGGGATTGGCCCCGCTTTGAGCAGGGGGTTGGACTAGATGACCTCCTGAGGTCCCTTCCAACCCTGATATTCTATGATTCTATGATCAGTTTCCACCTTCCTAAATGCAGGCAGGAAGTCAGTGGAGAGGAGGAAGGGAGTAACTGCTGCACTTCAACCACCATTGTATTTACATTTCCGTTCTCTCAACAACAAATAAATTTAATTAGGACCAAACATGAGGCACCACTTGGAAAACAAAGGTTGAGGTTTCTGAAGAGAAAGGGGTGCAAAAGTAGGTTTGGATCCCTTTGCAGTGTTATCAGGTGGGCATTTTGAGAGAATGATTCACTTCCTTGTGGAACTTAAAACTGCAATAGCTAGGGAATTACTGAATCTCAATGGGCAGCCAAGGTATTGTGTGCTCATAGACACAAGCAGTTTCCAGCTGAAAGGAAAAGGATAAGGGACTGGACATACTATTTTATCCAGTACAATGCTAATTGCTTAAGTCATTTTTCTTAAAATAAAGGACTTCCACCCTACTTTAGGAAGGGAGATGAACCATTCCTTCCCATATTCTATCACTGGGGTCGGCAACCTTTCAGAAGTTGTGTGCCCAGTCTTCATTTATTCACTCTAATTTAAGGTTTTGCGTACCGGTAATACATTTTAACGTTTTTAGAAGGTCTCTCTCTCTAAGTCTATATTATATAACTAAACTATTGTATGTAAAGTAAACAAGGTTTTTAAAACGTTTAAGAAGCTCCAATTAAATTAAAATGCAGATCTTATCAGTTTAGTGCAGTGGTTCTTAACCTGGGGTGCACACACCCCCTGGGGGTGCGAGACATGCGAGTTTTTTTTAGAAGGTAAATCATCAAAAACACAAATTAAGCACAGTCACATAAATACAACTACTTTGTTTCATCAAACCTATGTATTTATTAACATTATGCATTTTTTAACGATTACTGTAATATACAAAGCTTTTAAGTTTTCAAGTTTTTAAGCTAATTGTAGTGTAATTTTTGAAAAGGGCTGCAGAGCGCTGGGCCCAGGCAAGGAGCAGAGCCCTGGGCTGGCTGCCGGTACCCCAGGAGGGCTGAGCAGGGCTAGAGGCCCGGACCCCGGCTGGCAGGGGGCCGGGCGGCTGGAACCCCAGACCAGCAGTGAGGTGAGCAGCGCCAGCGGCTGGTATCCCAGGCCGGCAGCAGGCTGAGCAGGGCAGATAGCCGGGACTCCAGCTGGCAAAGGGCCGGTGGCCAGAACCCCAGACCGTCAGCGGGCTGAGCCAGGTGCCGGACAGAACCCTAGACCAGCTCACCCACTGCCAGTCTGGGGTTCCGCCGGCTCCTGCCAGCTGGGGTTCCAGCTGCCGGCCCCGCTCAGCCCGCTGCCGGCCGTGGGTTCCATTCTCTCAGGCAGGCAGCAGGCTGAGCAGGGCAGGCGGCCAGGACCCTGGCTGGCAGCAGTGTGCCATTAAAAATCGGCTTGCGTGCTGCCTTTGGCACGCGTGCCGCAGGTTGCCGACCCCTCTTCTATCAGATTATTTGGCACAGTATTTTGAATAAATATGTACTGTATCATGTACCAGATAAGCAAGCAATCTTAGTCCACTGTTAACTTTTTAATCATTTCCAAAAAAGCATAAATTTCCACGTTACTTCCACCAAGTTAGACTATTAGACGAAGGTTTTAGAAATCCAGGTTACTTTTCACCATTAGTGCCAATTGTTTACTTCTTGCATTTCCTCCCAGGTTGGGCAATGAAAATAAACTAGTCCATTTCTAATCAAAAGTGTTCTTTATTACTTAAGATGTCTGCCATACCACCATATCACTGAGAAACATCAATATTTCACACCCCTAGAGGAAGCACAGAAGATGGCCAAAAGATCAGTGTGCTTTATATGTTTGCAAAGCCATAAAAGGAGCAAGTAGGGAGAATGTGTTTGAACTTGTCATCCTCTCAAATTTTATTAGCTCTCTAAATAATGTCTTGGACTCTTACTTTAAAGCCTGTTTTTACTGGGAATGACAATGTGAAATGATGTACTAAGACAAAACTGACCAGCCTCCAATACTAAAATTGCATAATAAGGCACTTCCTCCCCAAACCCCTCAACCCTACCTGCTGCCCCAAGCTCAGCTGCTCTTCTGAAGGAAAAAGAAAAGGAGTACTTGTGGCACCTTCGAGACTAACCAATTTATTTGAGCATAAGCTTTCATGAGCTACAGCTCACTTCATGGGATGCATACTGTGGAAAGTGTAGAAGATCTTTTTATATACACACAAAGCATGAAAAAATACCTCCTCCCACCCCACTCTCCTGCTGGTAATAGCTTATCTAAAGTGACCACTCTCCTTACAATGTGTATGATAATCAAGGTGGGCCATTTCCAGCACAAATCCAGGGTTTAACAAGAACGTCTTGGGTGGGTGGGGGGGGGTAGGAAAAAACAAGGGGAAATAGGTTACCTTGCATAATGACTTAGCCACTCCCAGTCTCTATTCAAGCCTAAGTTAATTGTATCCAGTTTGCAAATTAATTCCAATTCAGCAGTCTCTCACTGGAGTCTGTTGTTGAAGTCTTTTTGTTGTAATATTACGACTTTTAGCTCAGAGATCGAGTGACCAGAGAGACTGAAGTGTTCTCCGACTGGTTTATGAATGTTATAATTCTTGACATCTGATTTGTGTCCATTTATTCTTTTACGTAGAGACTGTCCAGTTTGACCAATGTACATGGCAGAGGGGCATTGCCGGCACATGATGGCATATACCACATTGGTAGATGTGCAGGTGAACGAGCCTCTGATAGTGTGGCTGATGTGATTAGGCCCTATGATGGTGTCCCCTGAATAGATATGTGGACACAGTTGGCAATGGGCTTTGTTGCAAGGATAGGTTCCTGGGTTAGTGGTTCTGTGGTGTGGTGTATGGTTGCTGGTCAGTATTTGCTTCAGGTTGCGGGGCTGTCTGTAAGCAAGGACTGGCCTGTCTCTCAAGATTTGAGAGAATGATGGGTCGTCCTTCAGGATAGGTTGTAGATCCTTGATGATGCGTTGGGAAGGTTTTAGTTGGGGGCTGAAGGTGATGGTTTTAGTTGGGGGCTAACACGGCTGCTACTCTGCAACCTATCACTAAAGCTGGCTTTTATAAATCAGGTTATGAGTGGATGCTGGAAAGCTTTACTTAGGGTATGTCTACACTACCCGCCAGATCTGCAGGTAGTGATCAATTTATTGTGTCTAGTGTAGACGCAATAAATCGATACCCAATTGCTCTGCCGTTGACTCCTGTACTCCACCGAGGCGAGAGGCGGAAGCGGAGTCGAAGGGAGAACGACAGCAGTTGACCCCATGCCATGAGGATGCGAGGTAAGTTGACCTAAGATATGTCGACTTCAGCTACGCTAGTCTCGTAGCTGAAGTTGGGTATCTTAGGTCGACCCCTCCTACGCCCCCCTGGGGCAGACCAGGCCTAAGTTTGACTGTGAATTAAATCAGACAAACATTTCCAACCTCTACACTAGTAGCTGGTTAAGATCCTCCAAGAAAGAGGTATTCAAGATAAAGCTTATTCCACACTGACAGAAGTGGGGACAATTTAAAGATGCAGTTGAGATAACTGAATTTCCAGGGGGTGGGCAGTTTTAACTAGTCATTCCAAGTACAGTGGTTTGCCATTAAAAATCCAACATCTACCACTTAGTACCTAACAGAATTATTTCCTGTTCTAATTCTATATACTGAAGTATCTCAGGTATCATTGGGTGTTAACAGTAGGTAAGTATGGACTTTGATGGCAACGTCTCATACTAATTTTGTACGTTTCCTGGATTTGTTTGGTGTATCTGTATCACAATTTGGGTGGAGACAGGAAGAAACATACTGCGTTAGCCAAACACCTCTAAGTCTGAGGAACAGCAGAGGCTTGAAAAAAAAAAATGGGTAACATTTTACAATATGAAGGTACTTAGCAATTTAATTAGCCATTGTCACATGTATACTCCTAGGCTCTTCTCAACGCAAATAGTCAATGGTTACAGAATTCTATTTATTCTTAATTATTTGCTAGTATATGCAAGCACACAGGGTCTTATGGAACAGATATGCTTACCTCCTTAATCATCCCTTGGCTACGCGAGCCAGTGCACCACAATGAAGCAGTTTGGCTACACAGCACCTTCTGTTATTCAAGAACAAGTGTGGCATTTGAGCCTAGGGTAGTGACAAATTCAAGGTTTGTTAATTACTTCATCCAAACATGCTGTCAAGCTAAGTCAGACTCACCTCTTCCCCACAAAAGAATCGTGTACAATTGGGTCACTCAAACTCTGCATCAGCAGAACAAACAGATGACACAACACGAGACCAGACAGGCTGCGGTAAAGGAGGAAAAAACTGATAGAAGAAACAAGAAAAGGGAAGAGATCCAGCCTGCCAGAAATTACATCCTTTGGACCACATTTAGACTCTGCTACCTAAAACTGAGCAGATGCAAGTGCCAGAAACAATAAAGAAGCCTCAAGTCTGAGAACCTGAGCAAAACAAGGAAAACTGAAGATCTTCCAAGGAAGAGGGAAGGATTTCATGTTGTTAAAATGCTTTCAGCGCATATTCATTCTGCAGAGACTTCCATGGGAGGGTCCCACACACAATGCCTAGCATTAGGACTTACAGATTCTACCAGACTACACTCCCCATTTCATCCCCAGTCAGCTGAAGCAGCTGGACCTGCCTGCCCAGCTTTGCGGCTAAACTCCAGCGGGAGCCTAAGCAGTCTCCACCACCATATTATGGCTACGATTTTCCAACTGATGTTTCAGTATGTATGCACCAATGATTCTGCTTCAAAATTTTGTGGATTTCAAATATGGAATATATCTTTAATGAGAGATGATTCCATACCTTAAAAGCAGATGTTCCCTTTGTGTGTCCTTAATCTCCACAAACTGCTGATCTGTAAAATAAATGAATACACAATTAAAAAGGAAGCCAAGGTTATAATCAACTACTTGGGTGTCACAGAGACTGATCTTTATCAGGGCTGGCCAGCCCAAATTTTAGTCCATGGCTTTGTACAAACTAGTCCACTGGAAATTTTACTTTGCTGTTTTCCCGTTTCTGTGGCCTGGGACCCTCTCGCTTGGCTTATGCCTCAATGACAACACAAACTAAAGCAGACGTTAGGTTACTAACCCAGCCCTGAACCCTAACTGTAACAGTCTAGGAAGCAAGTTGTACAGCAGCCTCTAATAAAAGGCTAGATAGCACTGTTCAAGTCATTCTTGAAAAAAGCCAGAAGGAACCATTGAGGTCATCTAGTCTGACCTCCTGCATAACACACACCACAGGATTTCACTGAATGAATTCCTGTTTGAACTAGAGCATCTTTGTTAGAAAAACATGCAACGTTGATTTAAAATTATGCAGTGATGGAGAATCCACCACAATCCTTGGTAAAAAGAAAAGGAGTCCTTGTGGCACCTTAGAGACTAACCAATTTATTTGAGCATGAGCTTTCGTGAGCTACAGCTCACTTCATCTGATGAAGTGAGCTGTAGCTCACGAAAGCTCATGCTCAAATAAATTGGTTAGTCTCTAAGGTGCCACAAGGACTCCTTTTCTTTTTGCGAATACAGACTAACACGGCTGTTACTCTGAAACCAATCCTTGGTAAATTATTCCAGTGGTTAATTATCCTCACTGTTAAAAATCTGCACCTCATTTCTAGTCTGAATTTGTCTGACTTCACCTACTGGAATCTTGGTATGCCTTTGTCTGGTAGACTGAAGAGTCCCCTATCATCAAATCCCTGTTCCCCATGTAAATACTTACAGACTGATCAAATCAGCCCTTAAACTTCTTTGTTAACCTAAATAGATCGAACTCCCCAAGTATCACTATAAAGCAGGTTTTCCAGTTCTTTAATCATTCTCGTGGCTTCCCTCTGAACCCTTGCCAATTTATCAACATCCTTCTAGGAAGGATATTTCAGTAGCATCTGAACCAGTGCCAAATTCAGAGGCCATATAACCTTCTTACACCTACTCAATATTCCCATGTTTATACATCCAACGATCACGTTACCCTTTTCCGTGCAACTTTGCACAATCATCTTATGTTCAGCTGATTATCCCCATAACCCCAAGTACTTTCAGAGAGTCACTGCTTCGCAAGGTAGAGTCCCTCTCAGCCAATATGCATGTCCTGCATTCTTAGTTCCTACATGTATGACTTCACATTTGGCTGCCCTGAAACATATTGTTTGCTTGTGCCTGAATGATCTAGATAACTCTGTGCCAGTGACCTGTCTTCTTCATTAACCACTTTCCTCTATCTTTGTGTCATCTACAAACTTGGTCACTAATGATTATGTTTTCTAGCAGGTCACTGATTAAAATGATTAACAGCAGAGTGCCAAGAACCAATCTTTGCAGGACCCCTCTAGAAACACAGCCGCTCAGTGAAAATTCCCTGTTTACAGTTACATTTGGAGACTTGTCAGTTAGCCCGTTTTTAATCATTTAACATGTGCCATGTTGATTTTGTATCATTCTAGTTTCTTAATCAAAACGCCATACAGAACCAAGTCAAATGCCTCACAGAAGTCTATTATCTCAACACTATTACCTTTATCAACCAAGCTAGATCTCTGAAGAGATTACGTTAGTTTGACAAAATCTATTTTCCATAAACCCATGTTGATTGGCATTAATTATATTACCTTCCTTTAATTCTTGACCAAGTCCTGTATCAGCTGTTTCGTTATTTTGTCAATACATACATATACACAAAATGTAAATTAAATTGAAACTGAACAAATGAAATACAATATAGCTGCAAGAGACATCACTAAAGGTAAACTGATACTGGAATTTTGTGTCTTCTGGGTTATGCTTCATGGCATGAGAACACAGCATCAGAGTCAAACAACAAATGTTGCTAACACGGCACTCCTGGTGCTTATGACCTATACCAGCCATTCACCAACAACGGCTACCTCGTGACTAAGTGCAGAATAAAACTGAACCAGAGCAATGAAAGATCAGAACGTAAGCTATCAGAAATCAAGTTAGTACAAAGGCACACAAGCAGCAGCACTGGTGCAACCATAAGAGAACTGAGTGGTGACGTACTCTGGGAGGAGAAGCATCAAGAAAAATATCACCCTCATGGCTTGTACACTCTACTAGCCAGTACATGCAGAGTATTAACATTCATTCTTCAGAGGGAAGGAGTCCTGCAAGACAGGCACCTGGAACTTGAGGAAAGAACAGAGGATTCACAGCAATGTAGCAGCTGACAGGAACCCTGACACATAAATCACACACAAAATAGTGTTGCAACTCACAATTTTATCACGATTCTCAGAAAAAAATTTCTTAGAATCGTAGGTCCTGGAATTGTGCAAGTAAGTTAGTCTCTCCACTTTCATTTGAAAAAACAGTATGTTTCTAGCCCTCATGATTGCAGAGAAGAGCTTGAATATGTGATCCAAGTGTACTCTAAAATTCAAAAGTAGGCATGTAAATAAAAAGCACAAAATGATGTTTTGAAGTTCCATGATTTGGGGATCCTGATTATTTTTGAGCACTTGGGACTGGCAATATTACAGTTATGATTTGATAAATTAGATTGACTAAAATCACTGGATTATATCTTGGCCCCATTAAGGTCAATGGGAGCTTTCCCACTGACTTCAATGAAACCAGAATTTCATCCATTTTCTTTGACAAAGATACATTTGCCGTAACTTCTTGCTATGAAAACTGCACTGAATGATAGTCTTCAATATAACTCAAATCATCCATCATATTATGTTCCTTTGATCTCAACTGCCCCAAAAGCCCAAATCCCTCCACGGGAAAAAAAATATAAAACATTAAAGCTATTTTGTTCTAGGCCAGAGGCTCTCAAACTGTGGCTGATAACTAGGGGTCCAGAGAGAGCTGTCTGGCCAAATGGTGCTGAAGCAAACAAACAAATGTAAAGAAAGAAGATATAGAACAAAAGTAAACAGAGTGTGATCAACACTTAGAAAAGAATGCCTCCCTTAACACATTAAAGAGAGCTAAAAACACACTAAATAAGAACATAAGAACGGCCAGCCTGGGTCAGACCAAGGGTCCCTCTAGCCCAGTATCCGGTCTTCCAACAGTGGCCAATGCCAAGGGCCCCAGAGGGAATGAACACAATAGGTTATCATCAAGTGATCCATCCCCTGTCGCACATTCCCAGCTTCTGGCAAACAGTCGCTAAGACGACCATCCCTGCCCATCTTGGCTAATAGCCATTGATGGACCTATCCTCCATGAATTTATCTAGTTCTTTTTTGAATCCTGTTATAGTTTTGGCCTTCACAACATCCTCTGGCAAGGAGTTCCACAGTTTGACTGCGCATTGTGTGAAAAAATACTTCCTTTTGTTTGTTTTAAACTTGCTGCCTATTAATTTGGTGGCCCCTACTTCTTGTGTTATGGGAAGGAGTAAATAACACTTCCTTATTTACTTTCTCCACACTAGTCATGATTTTATAGATCTCTATCATATCCCTCCCCCTCACTCCTCTTTTCCAAGCTGAAAAGTCCCAGTCTTATTAATCTCTTCTCATATGGCATTCGCTCCTGTGACAGAGCGGGGAGGACTGACCTGGGGATGTCGCAGGGGAGTTTTACTGGGACTGTCTGCATTGGGGATGGGATAGCAGGGGGTGACTTCACTTGAGGGATGATACCTGAGCCAGGAAGGGGGTTGGGGCCAGGTGACACCTTTGCCCAGGAAACTGGACTAAGGCTGGAGGAGGAGCCAGGGGGAGGCTAGGTGAGACTGCTGGAGGGGGTCTCAGTTTGGAGCGGTCTGGGAAAACAGAGGGAGCCCCAAGTCTGGGGTCTAAGCTCCCTGCCCCGCAGAGGGACCTGACTGAGGGGTCCTGTTTGTACCTACAAGCTCTGTTTGGAACTGTGTTCCTGTCATCTAATAAACCTTCCGTTCTACTGGCTGGCTGAGAGTCATGGGGAATCACAGGAAGAGGAGGGTGCAGGGCCCTGACTCCCCCACACTCCATGACAGCTCTACACCCCTAATTATTTTTGTTGCCCTTTTCTGGCCTTTTCCAAGTCCAATAGATCTTTTTGAGATGGGGCGACCACATCTGCATGCAGTATTCAAGATGTGGGCGTACCGTGGATTTATAGAGAGACATTATGTGATATTTTCTGTCTTACTAAGTCTTTTCCCAGCATTATTTTTCTATGTAAACAATTTTTCAAGTTGCCACAGATATGTAGGATCGTTAATGAGGAGGGAGGTGTCCACGTGACAATCTACACTATGAACATTTTGGGGAAGTTTTAAGCAGTTTGAGCACCACTCTGCATTATTTCATACCTCTGTATAGCATCTTTTCCACATGCTCACATGCAGGGCTCAAAGTCCTGTACATCCGCATTGTCCCAAAGGGTTGTGCAACCAGGTATATGAGACGCTTTGGATCTCTTTCAGAATTGCATTTTTGGCATAACTAAGGAATACCCGCACTCCATCTCCCATCACAAAGGGCAGGAATGGGATCAGATGATCAATTGATGAAACGCCAGCGAGCGCTAAAGGGCACTGAAATATTGGTGGCATGGTTTATCTCAGTCACTAATTAGTAAAGCTATTACCCAAAGGATTTTAAGATCTTTCACATGGCAGTTCTCTTATTTTTATGTTAGTAATCCCTCAATTGAGACAACTAAACATGAACAATTGTTTATTTCTGTTCAGACAAGAGGTAGGAATAAAAAGGCATCACAACTTATGTCATTCCACCCCAAAGCTGAAGGACATTTTCCATAATTCCAACTTCATGGACAGTAGAATTTGTTGTGGTGCTTTAGATAGCTGTTTCGCTTTTATCAGACTTGCCCATGTCTAAGGGAAACCAATCTGAACCCGTTTAGGAAAATATATGGAATGTTCTTTCAAAAGCTACAATTATTTCACATCAAAGTTAAGACATTAACTGAACCAATAAATTCCAACTTGTGGTTCTCACAGCACCCCTGCACATAGTGGGCCAGATCTTCAGCACAACTTCACGGATTTTAATAAAGCTGCACCATTTTACAACAATTGAAGACATGTCCTAGTATCACTTTATATATAGGGTCTGTGAAGGAGTGTACTAGCCCTTTAAAAGTCAGCCAGGAGCTCACAGCCTGGGATAATCAAGGAGATTGCCTGCTCCACCTTGGACTTCCTTATTTAAACCGAAAGAGGAAGTTGAACAGGGGAGAGAGATTAGAGACATCTAGCTGACAAATGGGGGTGATCTCTCTCCAGCAGATTAGCCTGACTAGGCACAAAAACTTATTTTTTTTTTAAATTTGGGAAACACAACCCTTCTTAGCCTGAAGTATATAAGTCCCTGGTAACCCCACATGTTGAATACAGCATGCAATTTTGGTATCCTCATCTCAAAAAATATAAATTAGAATTGGAAAAGATGCAAAAAAGAGCAACGAAAATGATTGGGGTATGGAACAGTTTCATATGAGAATTTTTCAGCTTAGACAAGAGATGACTAAGTGAGGGGGGATATGACTATAAAATCATGAATGGGGTGGAGAAAGTGAATAGGGAAGAGTTATTTACCTCTTCACATAACACAAGGACTAGGGGTTACCCAATTAAATTAACAGGCAGCAGGTTTAAAACATACATTAGGAAGTAAGTCTTCACACAACACACAGTCAACCTGTGGAACTCTCTGCCAGGAGATGTTGTGAAGGCCAAAATTGTAACAGATTCAAAAAAGAACTAGATAAATTCATGTATAATACATCCCTCAATGGCTATAGGCCAAGATGGCCAGGGATGAAATCCTACACTCTGGGTGTCCCTAAACCTCCAACTGCCTGAAGCTGGATGACAGGGAATGGACCGCTCAAAATTTCCCTGTTCTATTAATTCCCTCTGAAACATCTGGCATTGGCCACTATCAGAGACAGGATACTGGGCTAGATGGATCTTTGGTCTGACACAGTATGGCCATTCTTATGAGGGAAAAGGAAGACTGAATTAACACTCCAGCTTGGAGGAGAACCGTGAGCTAGAGCAGACAGAAGACTCCCAGGGAATAAAAAGACAACTCCTCCAGTCAGGTAGAGGTGCAATTTGGACTCTGAAGCCTTTATTTTTATTCAGACAGTATAGCATAATAAAACAGCATAATATTGAGGAAGAAAGCCTCTGTGAAGGGAAACTGAGGATGACCAAGACAGAGCCACACTAGCCCAGAAGAGGTTTCTCCAGGGCAGGCACACCATTTACAGCATCCGAAACTTGCTAGGTGCTTTCCAGTCAAACAGTATGATCTTATGACACACTTTTGACCTTGACTTCCCTAGTATAAACACATAGCAACATGTACATATAAGAAGAATTTTAAAACACTACAGTAGACGCTCATTAGTAGCAACAAAGCGGTGCCCTTTTGCTATGTTGCTCCAAAGCAGCTGTTGCTGTTATGGGGAGCGTCAATAATTAGAACAGAATAGAATCATAGAATTTCAGGGCTGGAAGGGACCTCAGGAGGTCATCTAGTCCAACCCCCTGCTTAAAGCAGGACCAACCCCCAATTTTTGCCCCAGATCCCTAAATGACCCCCTCAAGGATTGAACTCTCAACCCTGGGTTTAGCAGGCCAATGCTCAATCCACTGAGCTATAGCTCTCCCCCCTTCTCCTACACAATTCACAGTAGAGAAAGTGTTCCCAGGGGAAATGTTGCTCGTAAGCAGTGGTTGGTCTTACAAGGTGTTGCTGCAAACAATATCTACTGTATAACAAATAAGATGATACTACACTGCACACACAATTCTCCCTTTGGGGAGAGTGAGAAAAACAAATCAAACGACACACTAGTCATGTCATTTAAAGCACTACCAGAAGGCTCTCAGATACTGTGCCGATGAGGGTAGGAAAGGAACTTAGCCAGAATTTAGTGGATCCCTACCGGAGGGAATTTACAGTCTTAGTCTTGCTAGATGGGGGTTTACGGTAATGGAAATGTGCTATATCTGTGGTAACAGTAATTAGTGGTGTAATTCAAACAATGTTAAAATAAAACACTAAAAACTGCATTAATGTAAAACAGACCAAATGAGAATGAACACCATCTCCACTAATGCAAAGCTATAATACTGTACCTGGTGACACATACAGGGTAGATTTGGTAAACCAAGATATATTTATTCTTAATGTATTACAGTCACAAAACTATATCCATATTTCAAACAATTATGTGTTAACAATTCATCTCTATATTAAAGGGTGTTGCAAGATATTTTTCAGATCCTTAGCGCTCAGGATGACAATTGCTTCCCTCACTTCTCACACCAGGGTTCGTTCTTCCTTGACAGCAGCTGCCTTTGTAGTCTGGTTAGGAAAAAACTATGGTATGCTCAGGTAGTAGTGCTACCGTTGTTCATGCCACCTACTAAAGAAATATCCCACCACCGCAGAAAACCAGGTGAGGCAGGGTGAAAATAAGGATTCCCTACACCCCACCCCACGAAAGATCATAACTAGTCATTTAAATTAGATGACACCTATCCCCATGAGTTTAGTGTCTTTTAATGTTTGTAAACCATCTAGTCCAATGGGTAGTGCCTTACCAAATTTACAGTTCATTTTCATTAATTTCACAGTCATACGATTTTAAAAATCATAAATTTCATTATTTCAGCTATTTAAATCTGAAATTTCACGGTGCTATAGCAGCAGGGGTCTTGACACAAACAGTTGGGGGGGGGGTCACAAGGTTATTGTAGGGAGAGTTGTGGTACTGCCATCCTTACTTCTGCGCAGCTGCTGGCGGTGGCGCTGCCTTCAGAGCTGGGCTGCTGGCCAGGAGCCCAGCTCTGAAGGAAGGCAGCGCCGTCGCCAGCAGCCGCGCAGAAGTAAGGATGGCAGGGTATGGTATTGCCACCCTTACTTCTGCGCTGCTGTCTGCAGAGCTGGACCCTCAGTCAGCAGTCGCCACTCTCCAGCCGCCCAGCTACGCAGGCAGCAGCGCAGAAGGAAGAGTGATATTGTAAGGGTGGCAACACCATCCTTCTGCACTGCTGCTGGCAGGGCGCTGCCTTCAGAGCTGAGCACCCAGCCAACAGCTGCTGCTCTCCAGCCGCTCAGCTCTGAAAGCAGCACAGAAGTATGGGTGGCAATACTGTGACACACACACCCCCAAAATAGCCTTATGACCTCCCTGCAACTCCCTTTTGGGTCAGGACCCCCAGTTTGAGAAACACTGGTCTCCCCCCATGAAATCTGTAAAAGCAGACCAGATTTCATGGGGGGAGACCAGATTTCACAGTCCATGACGCATTTTTCATGGCTTGGAAATTTGGTAGGGTTCTAATTATGGTGTTAGTCCAGACTTTTGTAAACCCTGACCCATCAAGCCATACAGAATGGTCATGAAACCCACTGCCTTCACCTTAATGCTACCCACCATATTTCTTCACCATAGGTGAAAGGCCTTCACCGAAAGTAGTAGTAGCTACATGTCGTCTGCAACAGCAACTTGGCAGACAAGAGAAACTGCTTCCACTTCAAAAGCCACTATTCCTTACCAGGGCCCCTTCCTCATTCTTGAACTCAACAAGCGCTTAAATCAAGTGTTTATGCTAGAAATACAGTGATTATGTTTTCTGCACAGGGACTACCTCCAAATGTATGATGCATTCTTGTGCAAATTCAATTTACTGTTTCCACTCCTGCATGAGAAGACCTGGATGAAGCTGACAGTACATTAGAAGATCTCAAATCTAGAAGATGTCACTTCTAGAGTGTTTGGCTATAGCTTTTCTTTCCTCTCCATTGGAAGAAGTAACTCAGTCAAGTTTAGACTTTAAGTTTAAATGTGTTGTAGAGTGGGATGAAGGCGGTCAGACCTATTGGTCAGAGAAAATGGTCAGAGCAAGAATCAGGTACTGGAACCAGAGGTCAGAGCGGATGACTGAGTCAGGAGTCAAACCAAGGGTTAGAGCCAGAGTCAGTAGCCAGGAGTGTAAAGCAGGGATCAGGAACAAGACAGGAGGGCAAGAACCAAGAACAGGACAGGAAGGCAGGAATCAGGAACAATGCAGGACTCAGGAGTCAGGCGAGAAGGCAGGGTCCAAGATAGCAGCCAGCCTAGTTGCTTAGACAATGTCCTATGTCCCAACCCCCACCCCCCTTTCTGGCTTAAGTAGTGAGTCTGAGCCAGAGAGGCCAGAGAACTCTGCCAATCAGAAGCTTTGTGGGAGGTGTCTATGGCCACCAGCCCATACTCCCTGATGGTACCAGTGAGTTGATAGGAGGTGGCAGAGGTCTGAGGACTACCTGGGGATCTGTAGACCTGGGTTTGAGATTCACAATCTCTCACAAAAATGTTACAGAAATATAAAAAGTTTTCAAAAGCTAAAAGAAGTCTTGCATTAAATTCCAAACCTGAGCAACCTTCTAGAGAAGTGTTCAGGGACAAAAGTCAGCCTTACCTGGCAATTATCGTAAAGAAAGCCTAGTCCTTCTCTTTCGCCATGCAGAACATTTTTTTGCTCAGAAGTCAAAATCTTCTGGGGTACAGTGGGAATCTGTACTAGCAGCAGTCATCAACTGAAGTCACACTATTCCAACTCAGTCCAGAAGTCAGACCATGGAATTAAGAACCTCTTAAGTGGACCGATTTTCAACGTGTGGAAAAACTAGACAATATTCTTTGGAAATGTCCATGCTTCCTGCTTATGCACGATAATGGCCTTTTTGCTGAGGTGCTCTAACCAAGCTGTTTGACACACACCAATGGACAGAGAGAGGTGAACTTGGTTCACAAAACCAGGCAGCATCAAATAGCCAAGCAGCTGCCCAAGCACAATATTTTCATAGTGCCAAATGTTTTCCGACATGAAGCCCACCCCGTCCATAGAAGGGATTAGTGGAAGAAAGAAACACTTTGGTAGTGACCTTTTGAAACAGGTATTCTTCTTTTCTTTACCCAGCCTCTGCTTTCCTGATCTGTTGCAGGCGGTCAGCTCTATTTTGACAGATGCTCCTTACTTTTTTATTTGCGCAGATTTTCCAGAAGCTGCAGAAATATTTTGGTAAAGATGGTTCAGGACAGCCACCCAAAAATCCACTCTTCTGGAAGAACTAAATGAAATTTTCTGCAAAGTCTCCTAAACCAGCTTGTTTTTAAACCATGTATTCAAGCCAAGGAGGGATGGGGGAAAATATGGATTAGACTCTGAAGAGAACACCAGTTCTATCTGTAGCTTTTGCATTAGCAATATGCAGGGATGGGAGGACTGCTTGGTAACAGGTTTAGGGGTCAAGCCAGAAATTCTGGGTTCCACATCTATTGAGAAACTGGAATGCTACCCTCAAGCATTTTCATTACATGGAGATTTGTGCAGCAGTGGAAGGTCTCCAGGACAGGATTTCCTTTCCTTATTTGCCTCACATAACTTATGACCTTTAAATAAGCCTCATCTACACTTAACTCTCCCTCTTTCACTATTTCCCACCGTAGGTGAAACGTAGAGAAAGGCACCAATAGCCAAGGGCCTTTTAACCAGCAGGGCTCAAGAGTGCCACCTTCTCAAGGTAATCAGGTGTACCAGAGAGATGTTTGAAGCAACCAAGTTTCAGTAAGGAAGGATCTGAATAGAAAAGCTGTCCCTCAAACGTGCTGGTAAAGAAGCAGCATCCAATACCAATGCCCTTTTGCAGCCATGGATTGCAGAGAATTTGATCCCATCTAGGGAAAATGAAGTCCAAAAAATTGCAAGGAGACTCATGACTACATAAATCAAGTTTTTATATAATGGAGGAAGAAAAGTTCTCCCAAGAAAAGCTTCCTGCATCCTGAAGAAGATTCCTGCTCAAAATGTAAGTTAGTTCTGGATGTAGGCGTTTGGTACCAGTATCTGAGGAGCTTACCACTAATATTAGCTGCATGTGCCAAGTAACAGCAACCTGTTAAGCAACACTTGGTTCAGTGGTTACCTGAAAGAGGATCAAGGAGGCCTTTGGAAGGAGATAAGGTTAGTTATCCTGAGTAATAAAAGTAACTTTTTTTGGAAGAAAGAGAACAGATGCCATCTTCAACTAACAGTGAGAAAGTAGAGTCACAAGGTAGGTGAGGTAATATCTTTTACTGGACCAACTTCCATTGGTGAGAGAGACAAGCTTTCGAGCCACACAGAGCTCTTCTTCAGGATAGAAGTTGGTCCAATAAAAGATACTACCTCACCCACCTTGTCGGTCCTAGGATATATGAGAGACACGGCTACAACTACACTGCATATAATAGTAAGACAGTAGGTCCAACATAACTAACCAACACTGAACAGACACCAACATAGAATACAGAAGTAATACTGAGATTTCAGAAGTAGTGCTAACAGATCAGATGCATCCGATGAAGTGAGCTGTAGCTCACAAAAAGCTTATGCTCAGATAAATTTGTTAGTCTCTAAGGTGCCACAAGTACTCCTTTTCTTTTTGCTAACAGAAAGCCTTCTTACCCCTGTAATCAAATATTAGTATAGAGGCAGGTCAGCCAGCCTGTTGGTGTCCCAGATACCATACTACTTACTGGACACCAAGAACTCAGAGATAAACACAAATTATTTTACTGACCAGACTGCCTTCCCTGTGGCTAGCCAACAGCAAAAATACCAGAGGAAGAGAATTCAGTGGATACAGCGCTGATTAAGAAATTAATGCCCAACCACACAGCCCAGGTTACTGTAATCTCAGCTGTATTTGATCCGATTGTTTCGCAATACAGCACACACTGCACAGTCTGAGCCAAATCCAGGATTGTAATTTTTAATAGCTAGCTGCTTCAGTTTATTCGTTTATAGCTAAACTGAACAAATGACCATTTTGGTTACCATTAAGTAATCATTAGTAACTGGACCCAAACGAGAAAGCTCTCATCATTCAGTCATGTTATGAACATCAAGAAGCTTTTCTTCACTATAGTCACTAGACAGGTATCAAGGAACATTTAGAAATATTAAAAGATTTCACACCAAAGAGGAAATTAAATCTTACGATATAAATAGTGTCAAAATATATATACCAATTTCCTGGGAACGGTACTACTTTCTCGGGGATCCATTTTTGACACACTATTCTTCCTCTATACCCTCTCTCTGAATGATCCTATCCACAAACAAGACATTAACTACCATATTTAGGTCACCAATGCACAAAATCAGTATCTTGGTGGAATGATAATAATCAATGCATCTGATGAAGTGGGTTCTAGCCCACGAAAGCTTATGCCCAAATAAATGTGTTAGTTTCTAAGGTGCCACAAGGACTCCTCGTTTTTTCAATGGGACACAATAATACCTACAAAATATCGGAATGACAGAATAGGTCATGCTTGTGGGGGAGTAGCACTATATGAGAAAGAAAGCATAGGGTCAAATATAGTACAAATCTTAAATGAACCAAACTGTACCACAGAAAAATCTATGGCTAGAAAGTCCATGCTTGAATAATAAGTATATAGCAATAGAGATATACTACCAGCCACCTGACAAGGATGGTGATGGTGATCATGAAATGCTCAGAAAGATTAGAGAGGCTATAAAAATAGAAAACTCAATAAAAATGGGGGATTTCAACTATCCCCCCCCAATTAAAGGTTTCTGGCTTCCAGCTCTCATCTCTCTTGAGCAGAGACTCACGTCTCTCTCCCTCAGTCTACGGAACTCTTTGCCAGAGGATGTTGTGAAGGCCAATACTATAACGGGGTGCAAAAAAGAACTAGATAAGTTCATGGAGGATAGGTCCATCAATGACTGTTAGCCAGGATGGGCAGGATGGTGTCCCTAGCCTGTTTGCCCGAAGCTGGGAATGGGCGACAGGGCATGGATCACTTGATGATTACCTGTTCTGTTCATTCCCTCCGGAGCACACCTGGCATTGGACACTGTCAGAGACAGGATACTGGGCTAGATGGACCTTTGATCTGACCCAGTATGGCTGTTCTTATGTTCCTTATGTTCTCTACCTTATGACTGGGTTCATGTCACCTCAGGATGGGATGCAGAGATGAAGCCTCTTGACACCATAAATGACAGCTTCTTGGAGTAGCTAGTCCTGGAACCCACAAGAGGAGAGGTAATTCTTGATTTAGTCCTAAATGGAGCACAGGATCTGGTCCAAGAGGTGAATACAGCTGAACCGGTTGGTAACAGCAACCATAATATAATTAAATTTAACATCCCTGTGGTGGGGAACCAAAGAACCCCACCACAAGTAACATTTAACTTCAGAAAGGAGAACTACTCAAAAATGAGGCTAAAAAAACCTCATTAAACGAAAATTAGAAGGTACAGTCCCAAAGGAAAATGCCTGCAAGCTGCATGGAAACGTTTAAAAAAAACACCAGAAGAGGCTCAAATTAAATGTATACCCAAAATTTAAAAACACTGTAAGAGGACCAAAGGAGTGCCACCATGGCTAAAAGACAAAGTAAAAAGAAGTAGTTAGAGGCAAAAAGGCATCCTTTAAAAATTGGAAGTTAAATCCTACTGAGGAAAATAGAAAGGAGCATAAACTCTGGCAAATCAAGTGTAAAAGCATAATTAGGCAGGCCAAAAAAGAATTTGAAGAGTAACTAGCAAACGCCTGGAGGATTACTAATGTGAAGCCAAATTTTTTTTTTATTTTTTTTTTTTTAAAGGCTCCAGAGGCCATCCCAGCAATTACAGGCCAGTAAGCCTAACTTCAATACCAGGTAAACCAGTTAAAACTATAGTCAACAACAGAATTATCAGACACATAGATGAACATGATGTGTTGGAGAAGAATCAACATGGCTTTTGTAAAGGGAAATCTTGCCTCACCAATCTATTAGAATTCTTTGAGAGGGTCAACAAACATGTGGACAAAGGTGATACAGGGGATATAGTATACTTGGACATCCAGAAAGCCTTTGACAAGGTAACTCACCAAAGGCTCTTAAACAAACTAAGCAGGGCCTCTTCCAATCTGCCCTGGAGGAAAATTCCTTCCCGACCCCAAATATGGCGATCAGCTAAACCCTGAGCATATGGGCAAATTCACCAGCAAGATACTACAGAAAATTCTTTCCTGGGTAACTCAGATCCCACCCCATCTAATATCCCATCAAAGGCCATTGGGCCTATTTACCATGAATATTTAATTACCAAAACCATGTTATCCCATCACACCATCTCCTCCATAAACTTATCAAGTTTAATCTTAAAGCCAGATAGATCTTTTGCCCCCACTGCTTCCCTTGGAAGGCTATTCCAAACTTCACTTTTCAAGACAGAAAATATCATAATGCCTCTATATAAACCCACAATATGCCCACATCTTGAATACTGTGTACAGATCTGGTTGCCCCATCTCAAAAAAAATATATTTTTAAGGCCCCACTTAATTTGCAATATTGCTGATCCCACAATATCAGGCTTCCACCTCAATTTTGATTTTAATTAGCTTACTTTGCAGAGTCCACAATTTTGCATACATTTTGAGGTTTGCAACACACTTTTTTCCCTATTAGTACAGTAGAACGCCATTTATCTGAGCTGACAGTGGCGAGCTCCCACTGTCAGCCCAGCAGGCAGCCAGGGATCCCGCTGTCTACCCCATGCATTAATGATTGTAATATAGTTGCAGCAGAATGTCTGGTTACCAAAAAAATTAGCAGGCATAACATAATAACTGAGTGTTTATATTCTTCCAACAAATTTTTCTTAAACAGGTCTTCTCTGATTTTTCCAAATTACCACAATTAATAAAATGTCCACTATTACTTTTCCACAATTTTCCATGTCTTGTCCGCAACTCAGCAGCAATTATTTGACAATCATCCCACGATTCATGTAGGGCCCTAGATATATTAGAATTGGAAAAGGTACAGAGAAGGGCAACAAAAATGAGAAGGAGTATGGAACAGCTTCCCTATGATGAGAGATTAAAAAGTCTGGAAATTTTCAACTTGGAAAAGAGACGACTAAGAGGGGATATGATAGAGGTCTAATAAAATCTTGACTGGTGTGGAAAAAGTGAATAAGGAGATGTTATTTACTCCTTCACATAACACAAGAACTAGGGGTCACCATCTGAAATTAACTGGCAGGAAGTTTAAAATGAACAAAAGGAAATACTTCTTCACACATCGCAGTAAACCTGTGGAACTCACTGCTAGGGGATGTTGTGAAGGTCAAAACTATTACAGGGTTCAAAAAAGAATTGGATAAATTTCTGGAGGATATGTCCATCAATGACTATAGCCAAGATGGTTAGGGATGCAAACCCATGCTCTGAGTGTCCCTAGCCTGTTTGCCAGAAGCTGAGAGTGGACAACTACCCATTCTGTTCATTCCGTCTGAAGCACCTGCCATTGACCACTGTCAGAGACAGGATACTGGGATAGATGGACCATTGGTCTGACTACAAGCCAGTCAGCCTCACCTCAGTCCCTGGAAAAATCATGGACCAGGTCCTCAAAGAATCAATCCTGAAGCACTTACATGAGAGGAAAGTGATCAGGAACAGTCAGCATGGATTCACCAAGGGAAGGTCATGCCTGACTAATCTAATCGCCTTCTATGATGAGATTACTGGTTCTGTGGATGAAGGGAAAGCAGTGGATGTATTGTTTCTTGACTTTAGCAAAGCTTTTGACACGGTCTCCCACAGTATTCTTGCCAGCAGTTAAAGAAGTATGGGCTGGATGAATGCACTATAAGGTGGGTAGAAAGTTGGCTAGATTGTCGGGCTCAACGGGTAGTGATCAATGGCTCCATGTCTAGTTGGCAGCCGGTGTCAAGTGGAGTGCACCAGGGGTCGGTCCTGGGGCCGGTTTTGTTCAATATCTTCATAAATGATCTGGAGGATGGTGTGGATTGCACTCTCAGCAAATTTGCGGATGATACTAAACTGGGAGGAGTGGTAGATACGCTGGAGGGCAGGGATAGGATACAGAGGGACCTAGACAAATTGGAGGATTGGGCCAAAAGAAATCTGACGAGGTTCAATAAGGATAAGTGCAGGGTCCTGCACTTCGGACGGAAGAACCCAATGCACCGCTACAGACTAGGGACCGAATGGCTAGACAGCAGTTCTGCAGAAAAGGACGTAGGGGTGACAGTGGACGAGAAGCTGGATATGAGTCAGCAGCATGCCCTTGTTGCCAAGAAGGCCAATGGCATTTTGGGATGTATAAGTAGGGGCATAGCCAGCAGATCGAGGGACGTGATCATTCCCCTCGATTCGACATTGGTGAGGCCTCATCTGGAGTACTGTGTCCAGTTTTGGGCCCCACACTACAAGAAGGATGTGGATAAATTGGAGAGAGTCCAGCAAAGGGCAACAAAAATGATTAGGGGTCTGGAACACATGACTTATGAGGAGAGGCTGAGGGAACTGGGATTGTTTAGTCTGCGGAAGAGAAGAATGAGGGGGGATTTGATAGCTGCTTTCAACTACCTGAGAGGTGGTTCCAGAGAGGATGGTTCTAGACTATTGTCAGTGGTAGAAGAGAACAGGACAAGGAGTAATGGTCTCAAGTTGCAGTGGGGGAGGTTTAGGGTTGGATATTAGGAAAAACTTTTTCACTAGGAGGGTGGTGAAACACTGGAATGCGTTACCTAGGGAGGTGGTAGAATCTCCTTCCTTAGAAGTTTTTAAGGTCAGGCTTGACAAAGCCCTAGCTGGGATGATTTAATTGGGGATTGGTCCTGCTTTGAGCAGGGAGTTGGACTAGATGACCTCCTGAGGTCCCTTCCAACCCTGATATTCTATGATTCTATGACCCAGTATGGCTGTTCTTATGTCCTTAATCTACGTCTATTTTGTATCTCTTCCTTTCAGCCAAATTAAAATCTCTGCATGCCTTTCTAACATGTCCTCAGAGCCACTGATCAACTAAAACTTAATAGCCAAATTGGAGCTCCTGAAACCTTCCTCCCCACTTCACAATGAAGAACACCGCTATCATCACTGTTACTCAAGCCCTTAATCTTTGCTTCCTCTCTTCGACTTGGTCCTCTCTTGACTCATACATCCATTCTTCTTCCAGCACAGAATCTCCAAATCCAAACTTTCCTCTGCCCAAATGGACTAATCTATGGTGCAAGCCTGGATCATCCCACGCCTTAACTAATATAATCACCTCTCCAACTTCTATGAGTCCAACCTCACCCCCCTGAAATGCATTCAACATTATGCTAAGTTAATCTTCCTGACTTAGAACTGTGTTGTTCCTGTATCACTCCATCTACCGACTCCTCTTCTCCCACCACAAACACAAACTTCTCATCCTTACTTTCAAAGGAAACTTAGTTTAGCTCCACACTGTCTGACACTTAGTCTTATTGCAAGGTCAGCTCCTTCTTCACTCCACTAGTAAGGCCAGCCTCAATTGCCAGATTCTCCTCTTCTCCTACAAGCATATTCATTGTCTCCTAATGTTGCCCCTTGCAAGTGAGAAAAGCTTCTAGTAAAAATCCATGTAGGAGGATATGGAAGTGGCTTTAAGTCCCACACCCCAAAGCTCACCTCTCTAATACACAGTAAACTGATAATGGCTAGGCCGTTGGCAAATTGCACATGCTGCTCTTGATTGGCTAAGAAATGCACACATCCTATTTGTTAACCTGTCTCCCACACCTGAACTTGCTTGTTTGTCTCAGGTAACTGTTACGTCTTCTCTTTTAGACTGTCAGTGCTTTGAGACAGGGAATATAGTTTTCTATATGTTTGTACAGCACCTAGCACAATGGGTCCCTGACATGGTGAGCCTCTTCCAGATGCTATCATAACATAGGGTTTAATGCTACTTTCTGTTTCCAAGTTACAAACTGTGGCTATACAGAATCCTAATGGTCCATGGAACTTTGCAAATTACCCTCAACAAGAAATAATCTGAGGAAGGTGGATATGGACCCTACTCTCCTAGAGATAGACCTGTTTTAAAAAATAATAATAATTTAAGATTTATACAGAAAGGACTATGAGCTCATTCTGAAGTACTTTTGCCCTTCCCTGGTGTCAAGAAGTATGGTATTCACTTTTGCTACAAACACCAAGTTACAACATACATAAAACTTTCATTCAGCAGCTCCATTACAAAATTAAACCAGATTAGTTTTAACAAAGGATGCAATATTCTGATCTACTTACACTGGTATGTTAAAGAAAGCGGTCAGGATTTCCAGTTCAGCTGGAACTTGGAGAAGACTGCCTTTGCGGTGACATGTTGCCATGGTGAGAGTTTTAAAGCAAAACTACTGAGTAAAAAGAACTCTGAACTGCTAGAGATTCATTTCACTATATTTCTAAGTCAGCATGAAAATTCATGAGATTTAAACAAAATCTACTTATGTTTTCGAAGTTGATGCTTGCCAACTTTCATAATTTCTAGTGCCTGAATTGCTAGTTAATATCTATTCATTTATGTGCAAGTCTCTTGCAGGGGTCATAATCCTCTTCTAATATCATCATTCCCAGGCTGCCTAAAGACAAGGAGGATTAGGTCCTGTTAGTATAAATGAGGGGGGATGACAGTGGGAAGGGTTGCATATCTACAGCCCAATTTTCAAATTTGCTGCTGATGTCAGCAGGAGTTGCAGGTGCCAGCACTTCTGAAATCAGGCTACCAGACTATATGCCAAGAGTTTCAGAATAAAAAGGCAACCGAACATCAGGGTCTCTCTAAGTTTGAGTATATTTAGTTCTTGTGAAAGATCCTAGTTAAACACCAAACTGGCAAAGCACCAGTGGCATTAAAGCACGCTTCCTCACACCGACATGGAAAACTGCATCAACCCTGGCCTGAAGGAACCATCCCTCAGAGTAAGGACAGTCACCAGTTGCTATCCAGCAGATAGCAGCACCCAACCATCACAAACCTGGTTTAGATTCAAGCCAGCAACCTAGAGGTTAAAGGCTCCAATTGATCGGTTTTACTTGCATTTTTACTTCTACCCACAAAATCACTAATTCAGACTGAATTCTGATGTCATTTTGACAGACTGAATAACCTGAACATTAGGCAGCCCTTAAAATTATCCCACAAAGCAGTACATTCTTTAGTCAACCAGACACTGAAGGCAGACCTGCACTAAACTGTTAAGGACTCCAGCTACAACATGGATGCCCCATGACTTGTCTAAGTGAACCCTGTTTCATCTTGCCATATAAGTGGGATTGATTGGATTTTAGCCATGTCCCTCCAACACGCAGTCATCTCAGCCAAGGCTATCACTCTAGAAGGGAACACAGGTAAGTTTAGTTTACACTAAAGACTACCATTTTAGGGACAGTCTATTGTAACCATTTCCCTTAGTTATTTTTGAAGGGTACACAAGTCCTAAATAAGGGGCATTACAAACCAGAACCATCTGTAGAAAAAGAGCAGCAGGGCTGGACTATGGAAGTGGAAAGCCCTACATTCACCACAATACAGAGCCTCCACTGTGGCTCTATACTCATGCTGTTGCCCTATCTCCACTTGGAATGGCTGTGGACATGCTTTCAGAGAGAATGGAGCAACAGCATGGGACCTCTTTTCCCCCTCCAAGAGGGCCAGCAGAGGTCCCCATCCGTCAGAAGCAACAAGATCAGCAACAAGGATTTCTGTTTCCCCTTAAGAACGAAGATTGGTAACAGAAATCAGAAGAAGAAAAAAGTACTGACCACATTGATCCAAAGGCCCACAATGAGCCCTTAACTAACCACATGAAGTTTCCTTGGAAATCACCAATACTTTCTATTATTCGGAAATTGTGTGCTTATCAGATTGGATTCAATGATCTCTTTAAAATTACAACACTATCCATGAAGTAAGTCTGCAGCTTTCTGGAAAACCACTACCTGCTTTTATGTTTAGCCTGAGATATGCCGAAAGTGTAATTCAGCATTTGTATCTGGATGTGTGTGTTAATGTAGTGACTACAAAGTGCAGCGAAAATGAATCAAAGCTACATAGATACTAGGGATTACTATGGGCACTTGCTTCCTTCTTTTGGAATCTGCAGATAAAACCATAGCTGCAGCTTTTCATGAAATTCTATCCTCCCTCAAAGAGGAGCCTGAACTAGTGGAGGATGGCTCTGCATTACCCTTGCACATTAAGTTTCATGGGCAGGAGTTTCCAGTGCTTTTGTTTCTCTATTACAGTAATTAGACAGAGTTACTGTTCAGCTCTTAAAAGTGCTAGTGTAAGATAATATCACTATCCAAAAAGCCAGATAAAAATCTTCTAGAAACACCTAATGCTTCTCACTTGTCACAGGTCAATGAAAGTCCACAAAGGGGGCCAGGAGCCTCATGCAAGTTACTTCCCAAGATAAATGAAAGAGGGAAAGCAGTAGCTCATCTTCTATCAAGAACAGTAGTTTAACAGGAGCAAATTCCCTGTCTTAGTCCAAATAAAAACAGTGCTCAATGTCAAAAGCAATGGTGACAGAAATCACAGAGGTGCTCTCTCATGTGAAAAGAAAAGGAGTATTTGTGGCACCTTAGAGACTAACCAATTTATCTGAGCATAAGCTTTCGTGAGCTACAGCTCACTTCATCGGATGTAGCTCATGAAAGCTTATGCTCAAATAAATTGGTTAGTCTCTAAGGTGCCACAAGTACTCCTTTTCTTTTTGCGAATACAGACTAACACGGCTGTTACTCTGAAATCTCTCATGTGAGTGTCACTAGTGATAAATGGCCATGGAACATTAATTCAGCTACTTAGCTTATGATCCTTATGAACTTATTCCTTGTATGTAGCCTTTTCCTCTCTTAAGCAAAGTACGGAGTCATGGGATAAGAGGGAAGGTTCTCTCATGAACTGGTAACTGGTTAAAAAATAGGAAACAAAGGGTAGGAATAAATTGTCAGTTTTCAGAATAGAGAGGTAAATAGTGGTGTCCCCCAGTGGTCTGTACTGGGACTAGTCCTATTCAACATATTCATAAATTATCTGGAAAAAGGGTTAAACAGTGAGGTGGCCAAATTTGCAGATGATACAAAACTACTCAAAATAGTTAAATCCCAGGCAGACTGTGAAGAACTACAAAAGGATCTCTCAAAACCAGGTGACTGGTCAACAAAATGGCAGATGAAATTCAATGTTGATAAATGCAAAGTAATGCACATTGGAAAACATAATCCCAACTATACATATAAAATGATGGGCTCTAAATTAGCTGTTACCACTCAAGAAAGAGATCTTGGAGTCATTGTGGATAGTTCTCTGAAAACATCCACTCAATATGCAGTGGCAGTCAAAAAAGCAAACAGAATGCTGGGAATCATTAAGAAAGAGATAGGTAAGATGACAGAAAATATCCTATTGCCTCTATATAAATCCATGCGTACACCCATATCTTGAATACTGTGTGCAAATGTGGTTGTCCCATATCAAAAAAGATATATTAGAATTGGAAAAGGTTCAGAAAAGGGCAACAAAAATTATTAGGGGTTTGGAATGGCTTCTGTATGGGGAGAGAGTAATAAGACTGGGACTTTTCACCTTGGAAAAGAGACAACTAAGGGGGGATATGACAGAGGTCTATAAAATCATGACTGGTGTGGAGAACAAATAAGGAAGTGTTATTTACTCCTTCTCATAACACAAGAACTAGGGGTCATCAAATGAAATTAATAGGTAGCAGGTTTAAAACAAACAAAAGGAAGTTGTTGTTTTTTTTACACAACGCACCATCAACCTGTGGAACTCCTTGCCAGACGATGCTGTGAAGCCAAGACTATAACAGGGTTCAAAAAAAGAACTAGATAAATTCATGCAGGGTAAATCCATCAATGGCTATTAGCCAGGCTGGGCAGGGATGGTGTCCCTAACCTGTGTTTGCCAGAAGCTGGGAATGGGCAACAGGGGATGGATCACTTGATGATTACCTGTTCTGTTCATTCCCTCTGGGGCACCTGGCATTAGCCACTGTCGGAAGACAGGATACTGGACTAGATGGACCTTTGGTCTGACCCAGTATGGCCGTTCTCATGTTCTTATAACATAGGAGACAGGCTGCAAATTCTAATCTTCCTATTCCGGACTGCAGATTACATGCTGCCAACCACCAATGCCATTACCACAGGAAAAGAAAAGAAATCAGGAAGTTTATAATTTCCTGTGCATGAAGATAAAATTATAACACGTTCAACATCTCCATTTCCTAGCATGACTGTTACCAACATCCCCACCTCCATAAGGAAGGACAAGAAAAAGGCTGGCATGAGGACTTACACTTAACCAATGGATAAAAAGCTCAGAGTCAGCACTAAACTAGAGAAGTAAATGCCATTTTAGAGACTTACTTAGCAGAATGAATCACAGATACCTACTGCATTTTTAAGGCATAAGTGAAATCATGCTCCTCTGTTTAGCTAAAATCAACATTGCAAGATGCAGAATGTTTTGTCTTTGTCATCTATTTCATTTCTGAAAAAACTATTTCAACAGCCACAACTTAAGTCAGCAGTGTAGACTTAGAAGTCAGCTCACATAATGCAGAACAATATCAGTACCTAGTCTGGAAACCATGTATCAAAGCAGAGTTTATTAAAGTTCACAGCAATCACAATAACAAAAAAAAAAAACGCATTACTGAAATTGTAATGAACAATTCTTTGAGATTATTAGAACATGGCTGCCTTTTTGCAAGTATACTGAGGGGCTGCTGTTCAAATACTTTACCTCAATGCAATGTACATTTGTAATTGCTACACACAGTAATGTTAGAAGTCTACATCTTCTGAAGATCATCCAACTCAGTTGCAATATGCATAGCAAGGTATATGGGAAGACTACAGAAAGACTTAGAGAACTTAAAAGCATCAGGCAAATAAAATTCAAAGGCTTGGGAAGACAAACACCTGAATGTTCAATTATACACAATATTTGAGAACATTAGTGAAGAGTGGAATAAAAAAAAATTAGTCTGCTGTGAAGGACTACAGCATGAGAAAAATTCCATATTGGGGAAGTGGGAAGAAGGGGAGATTTAAAAAGGTCAGAATACTATAGCTAGATAGCTTTATGATCAATAACATTTGTAGTTATGGAAGCTGAAGGCAAGTATGTTTTCAAGGCATAAATAAGCCCTTCTTGTCTGCTTTTCTATGCTAAAAGAAAAGGAGTACTTGTGGCACCTTAGAGACTAACCAATTTATTTGAGCATAAGCTTTCATGAGCTACAGCTCACTTCATCGGATGCATTTTTCTATGCTGTGCCCTAACCCTGAACACTCTCCCTTATCCTGGTCCACAAAGCTACTACACTCTGCTCATTCAAACCTCTCCTTAAAAAAATGTAATTCTGTGATACCTATTGACTCACTTGTGGGTATTTAAAAAGATAGAATTTGAGTCATGATCAGTACATGCCTAGTTGCATGCTCTTGCTGCTGTTTTACTCCTTCCCCACCCCATTTCCTCCCTATTGTTCATTACTATCACCAGTAGAGTCTCATCTAAAAAACAGACTGTTAACTGTCTGGGGCAGGGACCATATCTATTCTAAAAATAAAATGCTTCGCACTTTGAGGTGCTGTAAAGATTGACCCTTGCAGGTTGCTGCTGATAAAGCAATTCCTGCCTCTCTCTACACATTCCCAGCCTTACATATGCTTTAACAACAATCAAGACAATCCCTGAAAGAGGCAAATAAGTATTTTCCCCTACTTCAAGAGATTGAGAAACTGAGGCAGAGATTAAGTGTTTCATTGCCAGGGTACTGAGCAATCAGAACTCAGGTGTTCCTGCTCAAACCACATCTCATTTGATTAGCACCACAGTTGACCAAGGTCATTATGGAAGCCTTTACCATCTCTGAAGAATCAAAATTTGGCCATTTCTAGAGACAGCATTACTGATTTAAGGTGGGGTGGGGAACCTCCGGCCTGTGGACCAGATCCAGGCCGCTGCTTAATTTAATCCAGCCTGCAGCAAGTCTCCACGCTGCAGGCCAGAAGCCCCAAACCCCCACCTCCAGCAGCTCTCGGAAGTGGCTGCCATGTCCCTGTAGCCCCTAGGCAGAGGGGCGATCAGGAAACCTCTGCGTGCTCCCCCCGCCCCAAAACACCAGCTTCGCAACTTCTACTGGCCAGAAACCGTGACCAATGGGAACTGCGGGGGCGGCACCTGCGGGCATGGGCAGCACACAGTGCACAGATGGCCCCTTCGCCTAGGGGCCAGACATGGTGGCTGCTTCAGGGAACAGTGCGGAGCTAGGACAGGCAGGAAGCCTGACTTAGCCGCACTGCACCACCAACCGGGAGCCGCCTCAGGTAAGCGCCGCCTGGCTGGAGCCTGCGCCCTGAACCCCCTGCCTCAGGTTGGAACCCCCTCCCACACCCTACTCCCTCTCAGACCCTGTACCGCCATCCCCTGCCCCCCTCCCGCATTCCAAACCCCTTGACCCCAGCCTGGAGCTCCCCCGCACCCTAAACTCCTCATCCCCAGCCCCACCCGAGCTTCGGTGCCCCCATGTGGGACTGGAGCCACAAGCACTAGCTCACCCCATTGCAGGGGGAAGCCCTGAGCCTCTGCACCCCCTCTTCCCCCGCACGGGGCTGTGTGTGACCTTCAACTGATTTTTGTTGTGGGTCAATGGCCCCCTGATAGAAAAAAGTTTCCCCACCCGACTTAAGAAATGGTCTGATAGAAACTAGTCCAGAAAAAAATAAGAGGAGAGGCTTGCAGCAAGAGCTAACATTAAAAAAAAGCTAGTTACAGTAGGATGTTAAAAGATTGAAGTATAGAGGGAAAAGAGCAAGAATTTCTCATTGCACGATTGGTTCATTTCAGCACAGGATGTTATAACCCACCAAATGATGACTGGACCACATTACTAACAGGCACAACGTAGTAAATTGGACCAAGATAGCTGGATGCAAGCAGACTCTTTACACCATGATACAGTTAACTATATTGTATTTGTAACAGATAGATTGAGCAGTAACACTGCCTATGAGTTTAGAATGAGATACCATGTTAGAAGGCCTCTGTCCCCCATACACTCACCCTATGGCAAACAGCAAAACAAAAACAACCTTTATTTTCCATTTGGCAGCATGGATGTCAATTTTGTCAGAATAGCTTTGAAAATAACTGATTTTAGCTGTAGTTCTTTTGTTGCATCTTTGCAAATAGCCATCTAACAGAGCCCAATCTTGTCACTGGAGAAGACACAGATTGTGATTTTCCCTAATTTCTCTGATGAATCAGTGTCCTGAAAGATAATCCTTTCAAGAATAACCTACTTAATTTTGCTGGATAAAAAGATGGCAACTTCAGTTTATCAGTGCCTTCCATTTGGTCCACAGGTAGGCACGCTCCAGTCAGAGAAGACAGGATGCCTGCCCTTCATGTCCTTGAGTGTGAGCTGCAGTCAGTACTCTCCGCAATTTAAATACAATTGTTCTCCCAAACACTTGCTCTGTGCTTATCAAGGAGATTCTCCGAGTAATAGAATCTGCTCTCTCACTGTGAAGATAGGAAAAAGAAAAGGAGGACTTGTGGCACCTTAGAGACTAACAAATTTATTTGAGCCTCAGCTTTCGTGAGCTATAGCTCACTTCAAGCTTATGCTCAAATAAATTTGTTAGTCTCTAAGGTGCCACAAGTCCTCCTTTTCTTTTTGTGGATACAGACTAACACAGCTGCTCCTCTGAAACCTGTGAAGATAGGGGCATTAGCAGTTGCAAGTTAAAAATAGCACTAAATGTAACCATTTTATGCCTTAAAAAATACTGTTTTGGTCATCCCTTCCTCCCCAGATTCAACCTTTTTAGCTTCCTTTTAAAGCATCTAACTTTAAAGCTACTTGTATATCTTGTTCATGATGCACAGCCAGACCATATGTCAGGCTCTGAAGAAATTAAAATAGCATCAGTGTCCCATATTTATTGTCTGAATTATTTCATGTCATATTTGCCAAATTTACAAGTTGACCATTTCAATAATCACAAATTGATCTTGGGGTCAGGAAGTCAAGCTGGTTTCTTTCTGAGTTGTGCATCATTACCAATAACATTCCATAGCTAGAACTGAGTAAAAAAAAAATTATTTTTGGGGGGGCCTGTAAAGCAGACAAATGCATCTATCACCACACACAAGGACAAGAGCTGAGTAAGAGGGAGTTACATTTAATTGGGTAATTTTTCTAACCACAGACACTTTGAAAGTTGTGTACTTATTTTTAAAAAGCATTTCAATTCACCTTAATGTTTTAAGGAAACCTGGGTGGAAAGCACACAGCATTTTATTGCCACCCAGGAAACCCTAGTTAAGTAGTAAATTGTACCACTGAACAAAATTCCATCTATTCAGAACTACTAGGAGACTAGGCAATAGAATTTCAATCAGGAGTAGTTGCAGCTGTTACTGTCCAACAAGCAGTGGGAAAGTCATTTATCAAAGGTTTCATTTCAACAGGATGGAGGTCCTGACTGAAAACTCACAGAAGTGCAAATATTGATATTTAACATTTTGTTAGCTCTTTTCCTGCATGTTGAACTCACTGTACATTGAAGATGATCATGATGTGGTAGTTACTGTAATCATGTTTCAGACTAGGATATTAGAGTACTTTATAAACATTAATTTTCATAAATGTTAAGGCCAGAAGGAATCAGCTAGTCTGACCTCCCTGTATAAAAGACGCCTCACAATACAACATCCTTATGAGATAAATGCTCTCTCTATGTTACATATAGGGAAACTGAGGCTGAGTGACTTGCCATTCCATGCTTTTTAGCTAAATGTAATAGCCCAGTTTGAAAAACATGGGAAATTGTCTCCACTAATGGAGGTAAGTTAACTTATGATGTTAGGGAGCCCTATTCTGTTTATTCTACCTCTTTTCTACAATCCATATACACCAGTCAGTGACATTCTAACAAAACCATTAGAAAGGTATAACGCAAGCCCTAAATTCATAGAAAAACTATTACCCTACTTGTTTCCGAAAGCTCCAACTGGAGTGAGCAGGTACTTTCTGTACCATTTACCTGCTGCCTTACAATGGGGGCATTTCAATCTACATATATATCTCAACTCTGAAACATTACATTGATCAAATAGACTACTCTGTGGTCAGCCAGCTCAACATACTTTTGTTTCAGCAAATAGTTGGAGCATTGCACATTACTCCAATTGGTCACTGGGATGAGATCATTCCGAACAGTCAACCTTATCAAAAAAGCTTTTTGTCATGAGCTGCTATACCTCAGAAAGCAAGCTCCATTTTACACGCTAAGCACTAAAAAGAATTCTCAGAAGAATTAGCTTTACCACCCAAAAAGTACTCAATCTCCACATTTCTGCCTCTTTTATAACTCCACTAAACACAACAAACACCTACTGAAAATCATGTCAAGTGAACAGATTTCTTATTCCAGCACCATGTTTTTTGACCACACAAGAACTCCCAGACTCCACAATATTGCTTCAGTTTGCAGTAGTAAGAGCAGCAGCTCCTAAACCTCCTGATCCTAACCTCATGCAGAGTGCAAGAGGCAATGAATAAGAGGATACCTATATTGCAAGAAGAGCTTCCCATAGTGTGGGTGAAAGATCTATGTCAGAGTATAGCGGTATAAGAGGGGAGAAATTGGGTAAGATGAAGCAGGGAGAAGGGACGGAGAAGGTGAGACAGCAAAGGGGAAGTGAGTAGAAATGAAGAACAGTAAACAAAGGATGGTTAGGATGGACACTTGGCTACTCTGATGAACACCATAATTCTTAGCTCCATCTAATGAAGCATGTGGGTTGCATAAAGATATGATTTTACAAAAAAGACAGACAAGAGTAGATCTTAATTCAAGTTCCACTAAGCAGAAAGGTGGTGGACTCAGATTCTGCATGCATTCAAAACACAAATCACAGTTAAAGTGGTGTTTTACTGCTGACTATCTGAGTTAAGAACTAGATTTAGCCAACCAAAGAATCACAGAAATGTAACAATGAAAAGAACTTTAATTATCCAGGGTAAAATTTTCAAAAGCACTCAAGTCCCACTGACTGTCAATGAGACTTAGGTTTTAAGTGCCTAAGTCACTTTTAAAAATGGGATTAAGGCACATTTCCTCACACTCACATGAATACTGCCTGTAATTTCCCCTCCCCGCCCCCGCATTCTGTTTTAAATAGATTGATGCATTTTATCAATCTAGAGCTTAACACTAGGTTAGCTTTTGCTTTTACGCTTCTACTTTGATTTGGCAGCCTTCTGCTTGGTCCAACTGATGACCATCTCTATGGCACAATGAGCTAGCAAGTTCTACTTTAACAAGACTTTTACCCTTGAGGAACTACCGCTCATTAAAACTCTTGAAAAGTACACCAGCATAAACTTGTTTAAAGAATTTGCATTAGAAGGAACAAGGAGAGAACACTTCATAGCCAAGGTCTTCAGTCTGACAAGTCATGAATTAAGTTAGCATTTCCTAAAGTGTGGGGCACACTTCCTGGGGACGGGGTCCAGAAGATGTGTAATTGAAGATTGGTAAAAAGAAAAGACGTACTTGTGGCACCTTAGAGACTAAAATTTATTTGAGCATAAGCTTTCATGAGAGAGCGGGGTGAGGGGGAAAAACCTTTTGTAGTGATAATCAAGGTGGGCCATTTCCAGCAGTTGACAAGAACATCTGAGGAACAGCTCTCCTGCTGGTAATAACTCACCTTACCTGATCACTCTTGTTACAGTGTGTATGGTAACACCCATTGTTTCATGTTCTCTGTGTATATAAAATCTCCCCACTGTATTTTCCACTAGATGCATCTGATGAAGTGAGCTGTAGCTCACGAAAGCTTATGCTCAAATAAATTTGTTAGTCTCTAAGGTGCCACAAGTCCTCCTTTTCTTTTTCCGGATACAGACTAACACGGCTGCTACTCTGAAACCTGTTAAGATGGGTAAGCAACTAGCAACACATAGCAGGGCTGAAGAGGGCATGATTGGTTTCATTTTCTTGAAATGGGGGGGGGGGGCCCTCAGCTTTCAAATGTTTGAGAAACTCTAACATTTTGACTATTTTTTAAAAGTAAAAAATATTAGTAATGGAGCAAAGTTTATAGTCTCTGCATGCAATTAGATCCCAGCTTAAATGTACGTTTGAAACACTTGGTTTTTAAACTTTGGGTATGTCTTCACTGTACAGTTAACTTAGGTGATCAGCACCCGAGTCTGAGCACCTGGCTTAGACTAGTCCTAGGAAGCCGCTGCAAAACCATACCTGAGTTACTGTGTCCTGACTGATGCTGATAACTATGTTTTTCTAGACTTCTGGGGACACATCTCATGGTTCTCTGTGCTGCAGTAAATTGACCTACTCTAATTCTCTCCCAGTGAATTGCAGGAGAATGTCTCTCTCTTAGGCACACTGGAAGAACTGTGGGAAGGCACTGTACAACTAAAGCACTTGAGTGCTTTAGCCGGCACCCTCGCTACAAGTTGGAAAATTACCAGCCTGAATAAAAGCCTCACTCACGCTTTAGCCTACAGCCCCAAATGGGCCCACTAGCTCAGACTGAAACTGCTACTAAACTGTGGTCAGAGGTTTTTTTGTGTGGATGGGAAGGGTGCTAAAAGCAACAAATAAGAACCCAGGTTAACTCTGCAGTGAAGGTATACAGTTTGTGTCAACGAAACCCATCTCATCATTTCGTTAGCCACATAAAGGTAGTCCTTTGACTCATTTCCTTGACAATATCAGAAAACGAGATCAGACACTAAAAATTAGTGCTCCCTTGTATACTGGCTGTTTGCCTTCTGTGAATGAAAGGGATTTTTTGTTACAGTAAGTCATGCCACTTGCATCATGGCTGAAAAGACTATTGAAAACAAGCCATATTGTGCATCTAAGTGACACATGGAATAACCCACAAGATAGTCTAAGACATAACCAGACTGTAGCACAAAAGCAACTGCTAACAGTTTACCATTGACCCCTATATACTTGAAAAATCAGTGCACAGAGGCTTTCTACAAGTATACCACCCTGCACAAGACTCTGCTTCTGTTTAAAAGCTGGTAAGACAATCCAGTCTCCTTGTTTCATATTCAGTTAGGCCAGTTATACAGAGCACCAGCTGATACCTGACACTGACTTTTACTCCTCCCCTCAGCTCCTTTATTTTGCTATCATTACTGTTAATCCCAAATTCAGTTTGTACTCTTCTTTTCCAGACCTAAATTCTAGATGCTAGATAGTATATTTAACTTCTTGTCCTTAATTTAAAAAAGCAAGGGCAACTCTTTCTTGGTTACTCTTAAGGTTTTGGAACTTAAGGAAAAAATGACAAAATCCCAAACAGGACTGGGAGGATAGCTGGATATATGGCTTCCCTTTGTAAATTATGCAAAGGAGTCAAGTAATTCATTTGCATCTGGGAAGATTTCACATATTATAGTATCTAAAATCCTTCCACAGACTTACACTCTACCCTAAAGCTTATTGTTTCAACAATTAGAATCTTCTTTAAATTTAAAATTAAGATCTTTTACCTTGTCCTTAGGTTATTTCTAGTTTATAAAACTATACTGAATTTTAATCTGTATGTACACATTAAATATACTGGCTTCGGGAAAGATAGAGAAGAAAAGGATGCATAACCATGATAATATTATGTAGCATGCTTATGGATCTGAAGAGATTTTATGATCAGAAGAATTCTTATTTTATAGTTTGTAGGCCAGCAGAATTTAACATTATATGGTGTTTGTATTTTTGGTTGAGTCATCAATTTTAAAAAGATTAAGGAAAGGTATCAGCTAATCAGGAATAAGACTTTCGTTTTAGGGAAGCACAGTTGATTTGTTCAGTTCATGAAGTCAAGATAAATTGACAAATTTCGTCTGAAATGGCAGAGCTAGTCCAAAAATCTGCCCAAGGGAAATTTCTACACGAAATAGAAAAAAATATTTTTGCAATTTGTTTCCATTTTCCAAATAGTTTGTTCTACTGCATTTCAATTCAACTTGGATAATGAAAAGTTGATCATTTTTACAATTGTTTAATCTTACTCATAGACCCACAGACTAAGCCATTATGAGACCATTATGATCATCTAGTCTCACCATCTGCACATCACAAGCCACAGAACCTCTCCCAGCACTCCTGTAAGAGGACCATAACTTCTGGATGAGTTCGTGAAAGTCCTCAAATCTTAACTGAAAGATTTCAAATTAATTTAATTGAAATAACTTCCCTCCGTCCGTCCCTCCCTCCTCTGTGTTTACTATCCATAAACACATCAAAGGGATAATCATATATCACTTCAACCCTTGTTTTGTTAGGCTAAACAAGCCAAGCTCCTTAAATCTTGTCTGGTAAGGTAGGTTCCCCATTACTCTGGTCATTAGAATCATAGAATATCAGGGTTGGAAAGGACCTCAGGAGGTCATCTAGTCCAACCCCCTGCTCAAAGCAGGGCCAATCCCCAATTAAATCATCCCAGCTAGGGCTTTGTCAAGCCTGACCTTAAAAACTTCTAAGGAAGGAGATTCTACCACCTCCCTAGGTAACGCATTCCAGTGTTTCACCACCCTCCGAGTTAAAAAGTTTTTCCTAATATCCAGCCTAAATCTCCCCCACTGCAACTTGAGACCATTACTCCTCGTTCTGTCATCTGCTACCACTGAGAACAGTCTAGAGCCATCCTCTTTGGAACCCCCTTTCAGGTAGTTGAAAGCAGCTATCAAATCCCCCCTCATTCTTCTCTTCTGCAGACTAAACAATCCCAGTTCCCTCAGCCTCTCCTCATAAGTCATGTGTTCCAGACCCCTAATCATTTTTGTTGCCCTTCGCTGGACTCTCTCCAATTTATCCACATCCTTCTTGTAGTGTGGGGCCCAAAACTGGACACAGTACTCCAGATGAGGCCTCACCAATGTCGAATAGAGGGGAACGATCACGTCCCTCGATCTGCTGGCTATGCCCCTACTTATATATCCCAAAATGCCATTGGCCTTCTTGGCAACAATGGCACACTGTTGACCCATATGCAGCTTCTCATCCACTGTAACCCCTCTCTCTAGTACCATTCTAATAACCCTTCTCTCCATCTCTTCCCATTTGAATTCATCTTTCTTAAACATGGGAGACCAGGACTGCACACAATATTCAGATGAAGTCTCACCAGTGCCTTATAGAACGGTAACAATACTTCCATATCTCTACCAGAAATACCTCACCTGATGCAAACTAGGACCACATTAGCCTTTTTCACGGCCGCATCACATTGGCAGTTCATAGCCACCCTGTGATCAACCAATACACCCAGGTCTTTCTCCTCTTCTGTCGCTTCCAACTGATATGTCCCCAATTTACAGCAAAAATTCTTGTTAATCCTTAAATGCATGAACTTGCACTTTGAATAATTACATTTCATCCCATTTCTATTACTCCAGTTTTTAAGGTTGTCCAAATCCGTGTGTGAGATATTCCTGTCCTCTTCCATATTGGTCAATACCTCCCAACTTTGTGTCATCTGCAAATTTTATTAGCAAACTCCCACTTTTTGTGCTAAAGTCATGAATGAAAACAAGTAAAACTGGTCCCAAAACCGATCCTTGAGTAACCTCCTCCGGTCTGACAGTTCACCTTTCAGCACGACCCATTGTAGGCTCCTCTTTAACCAGTTCCTTACCCTTCTTTTGATTCTTGTATTAACCCCCATCTTCTCCAATTTAACTAACAATATCCCATGTGGAACTGTATCAAATGCTTTACTGAAATTCAGGCAGTTCAAATCTACTACATTTCCTTTGTCTAGAAAATTGGTTATCTTCTCAAAGAAAGATCAGATTGTGCAAGACCAATCTATCTTTTGTAAAACCATGTTGTATTTTATCCCAATTACCATTTACCTCTATGTCCCTAACTATTCTCTCTTTCAAAATTTTGTTCTAAAACCTTGCATACAACTGAGGTCCAACTAAAGGGTCTGTAGTTTCCTGGATAACTCTCTCTTACTACCCACCGCTTTCTTAAATATAGATACTATATTTGCAATTCTCCAGTCATGAGGTGTAACCCGTGAGTTTAGAGAGTCATTAAAAATTCTTGCTATTTGGCTTGTGATTTCATTTGATAGTTCCTTTAATATTTTGGATGGAGATTATCTGGGACCCGCGATTTGGTCCCATTAAACTGTTTGTGTTTGACTTCCACCTCAGACTGCCACATCCTTGTTCCCATTAGTCACTCTGCCACTGTTCCCAACCTCCTCATTACTCTTATTAAAATCTGAGGCAAAGTATTTGTTTAGGCGTTGGGCCATACCTAGATTATCTTTAATCTCCACGCCCCTTTCTCAGTGCTTAGCAGTCCTGCTTCTTTTCTCCTTTTCTTTTTTTATATATGGCTAAAGAACCTTTTACTATTGGTTTTAAATTCCTTTGCAAGGTCAAACTCTGCTTGGCTTTTGACAGTTCTCATTTTTTTCTTAAAAATTATATATTTTGAAACTTTTAAATGTTAATTTTCTATTCAGTCCATTCTCAACCATTTAATTCGATTACATCAGTACCTCAGAATGCGATTAGATAGAATGAAGTTGCCATTAAAGTCTAATTCAAGATATTAAAAAACTGGCGCAGTCAGTATATTTGTCTACAAAAATAAGGCAAATTATACACAAATTATATATTAGCAATAGCAAATAGGTCTCAGACTTCAGAAACAAAAAGAGGCAGAGTATAAGATCCATCAAAATTAAACAGCTAGTTTCTCAAATGAAAGAGCCTTTGGGACACAGGGGAGGGAAAGTAGTTAAAAGTTCTCATAAAACTCAAGTCGTATTAAAGCCAAGTACTATTTACATAATAAGTGTCTCCCAGTTCCACATGACAGCATCTTGTCTGTGGGCTACAGTATAAACAGAACTAATCTGATCTAAGTAAACCATGCCATCTGTGAAATGGTGTTACAGAAAGCTAATCAGTGCGCATCCTCTCAGCACAGAGGAGCGCAAGATGGTGAGCAGTGCTTTCATTAAGATAGATGGGAGAGCAAATCAGCTACAGCAAGAACATTTCCCTCAAAAGCTACAAACTTATTCCTCCCACTCCCCAAATGCAGCTTCTTTAATCATAGAAAACTGACAAAGAAAAGGATTAAAGAACCCTGGAAGACAAAGAGATGGACTTAACGGTCTCACAGCAGGAACATTTTGGGGGGCGGAGGGAAGGCGGCTATAAATTCAGTTACGCAACTCCAGACTTTAAAATCTAGATCTTGGAGCAGCACCCTTATTTCACCTACAAATAACTAAGACAATAAAGTCAATTTTTATACTACAGCTGATTACAATTAGGGATAAACTAGAGCCGAATTTATGCTTTAGTTCAGGGTTGTCAAACATCCAGACTGATGTATTTGTGAGACTTGGACTTGCATAGCACATTCAGATTCTACAGGATCTAACCCTTAATTTAAAATGAGATTATATTTTGCCCTCACTGTTGCAAAGATTATACTTGGTTCACATTTTCAAAGTTACCAGTGCAACATTATCTTCCTGAGTCTGCACATAGCCTGAAATGATGACGACTGAGATGTGAATTCCCCCATTCACCTCACTAGGTTGTTAAAGCTAAAGCCTAAATATGATACCAAGACATCAGCATTATTTCACAGCTCACCATTTTAGCAGAAAAATGGAGACAAGGTTGGAAGCACAGGGAAGAAAGGAGGAGAGATATGAACACTATAAAAAGGGGAGAAAAGGGGGAAGAAAGAGAAACTAAGGGCAAAAATAGCAGGTGCACCAGCAGGATAATATTTTCTCTGACTGACACGGAATGTGAAAGTTAGGCAACGTCATTTGTTCAGTACCTTAAAATTAATTGCAAGACAAAATAAAAGCCATATTTCACCCTAAAATTTTGTGCAAACACCACAGTGACATGAGTAGATCAGCTGTAGATTAAGGGTTTGATTATACTGCACTTTCTTCATCAAAACTTTTGTCGCTCAAGGGTGTGGGGAAAAAACCACACCCCTGAACAACAAAAGATTTCACTCCCGTCAACAAAGTTACCGCCCCTCATCGGGGGTGCTTTTATTTTGTCGCCAGGAGAGCTCTCTCCTGGTGACAAAGAGCAGCTACACTGTTTACCTTATAACAGCACGGCCACAGAGGCACAACCACGCCATTGTAAAGTGCTCAGTGTAGACATAACCTAAGGGCAGTATACAGTCCTAAATTTATACTCCAGTGCAATGGACCGTAATTAAGAATGAAATACGGGTCTCTCCACAAAAGGAGTTTGACACTTGTGCTGTAGTTGCTACCAAATGGCTTTCCAGTGCTAGTTGACAGTGGCTACTGGAATAGAACTATGAGAGACGCTTACAGTTTTGCTTTTGGAATGCCAGGTTCTTCAAAATCTCTACTGTGACATGATAGGGGAAGCCTCTACTTTTGTCCAGAGTCCAGGACTTTTCAGACTACTACGAGCACAAGTAGACCTTTTAAAAATAAAGTATGAGAGGAGTGGAGACTTTGTGCTGGCATTATCTATTGAAAAATGCTTTAAAATTAAAATAAACTAGCTGGTCAAATATTCCACCTCCCCAAACAAAAAAAGTGACAGCCAACCATAGAGGTAAGACCCACAGATTTATTAGTTACCAGAACCTTTAGAGCTTCAAACTTGACAGATACATTATCCTGAAGGAGTAATGCAGTCATTTTCTCTTATTTAAAGAAACAGTTTTAGAGAAATAAAAAGTTAATGTTTAAAACAGAGTACCAAATGTGAACAGAACATCATCCTTAATGACTTAACTACTTCTCGTCCATTGCTCAAAGCCACTCCCTTATTTGAATCCCTGCTGTGTAGTCCTCACACCTTTCATGTCAAGTTCAAGTTCAAACAGATGATTTAAACCAGTCTTTGTTTAACTTGTGAAGTGCCCTGCATGGACTCCAATACAATGTTCATGTGAGTCTGTAACCCTGCATTCACCCTTTTTATAAGGCTATGATGGATTTTGTACAAAATATCATTTGAAAACTCATAATTTGCTGATCGTTATTGTCCTGGTAAAATGTGAGGCAACATTGTATATAAAGTTATAAGGTTTTACTGTATGATATGACTGAGACATATTTCAAGTCTGCAAAAGCAGACACAAACCAGTTCCTCTGAGACAAAAGGCAAACCGATGCCTCAACCAGGCGTCACCAAAACCAAATCACCTGGTCAACAAAACTATCACCTGGGTAAACGGCCATTCTTTGGCAGGAAAAAGGGTGCGAGTGAGAAATTTACATTTTGGTGAAGAAACACCTTAAGATTCTCATCCCCACAGATTTCCTGTCTCCTGAACCCTAGCTGGAGATGATCTTCAAAGGAAAAGGAGAACTATAAGAAAAGAGCAACAGATGCCCCAAAATACTCCTCCCTTTCTCTCTGCTCACAGCATCAACAATCTTTGTCTTTCAGGTAAGTAATACTGAACTGGGGTGGGGTCCTGACTGAAAGGAATCCAGCCAGACTGCTGTAAGCACATGGTGAGAGAAACCTTTGCTTTGAATTCATTTAGCTTGTTAAGTTAGATGTTCGTTTGTGTTTTACTTTTCATTTCTTTGTAACCAATTCTGACTTTTATGCCTCATTACTCAAAATCTATCTTTCTGTTGTTAATAAACTTGTTTTATGGTTTTATCTAAATCAGTGTGTTTGGACTGACATGTTTGGGAAACTCCATTTGAGACAATAAGATTTGTATGTATGATTTTCTATCAATGAAATGACGGCCGTCGTATGAGCTTGTATTGTCCATGAGGGTGCTAGGCAGTATAAGATGCACATTCCTGAGGGAAAGCCTGGGACTGGGAGTTTGGGGGTGTCACACTGCAATGTAGCACATAAGTGGCTGACTATAGCACTCAGACACTATAATTGGGAGTGATTTACATGCTGACAGCCATGTGTGAGCAGACTAGGAGTGGTTGCTCTCACAGCGAAGCAGTGTAAGAGGCACCCCAGACTGGGGAATTGAGGGGACACAGCTGTCTGTCCATCAGATTGGGCCCAGGGTAATATCACAGTTAACAAGTATGGTTATACCTGTAATAAGCAATAATTGTTTTCATGTTCAATGCAATTTATAATCAATTGTTAAATGTACCTTCACAGCAAGTGATCCTAGTAAACTTCATAATTCAGAAGAGAGAGCAAATTAGTAGACAGGGAATATAAGAATTGCCAGACCGGACCAGAGCAGCAGTTTATCTTTTACATTATCCAGTCTCCAGCAGTATACAAGATAAGATGCAATGGCAGACTCAAGAATCCCTGTAACAGACAGCCACAGAATAATGTGCCTATTGGGGAAATTCCTATGTAATCTCTTCAATTAGTAATAAATAACCAAATGAATTCAGAGTATGAGAAAATTACCAAACTTGAAAATGCAAATAAAGTTAAGTTATGGTACCCCTCTCCCACCTCAAGGGAGACCATAATCATTTTGCTTTACTATTTGGACATAGTAGCAGCAGGAACCATACAGAAGTACTCACCATAAAAGAGATCACACATGAATAGTTAACTCATAACATTCTACAGTATTTGCAAAATCTATACACATTTTTCCTATTGCCAAATTCAATTTTGTGTCTGATAAGTGATGACATAATGCAAGACTACAATATATTTTAATTGCCACACCAACACAGCTAATGTCTGCTGAAACAACACCTAAACCCAGAAGCTGATCTGCAGGTTACTGGACACATGTATTTGGTTTCTCAGCATCCTGCAGGTTCCACACATATTTTTCACATCAGAAAATTTGTTCAGAACCAATCACCAAACCTAAGAATACGTGCTAAGCACACAAGCATTCTGATCTTCAGATGAGCTGTAGATTCAAACCTGAACAGTGAATTCACAAATCTGAAATTAGGTTGGAGGGAAAGCAAATAAGCCAGAGTTAAATCAAACACTGCTAACGCAGATATACAAGTTTACAAATCCAGCCATTCACCAATGCAAGCTACTAAGAGGGTTACCACAGGACAAACATGTAATCTCCAGTGTGACACTTGATCCTACTGTCCTGTGTACTGTGATGAATCCTCATGGCTAAAAAAAATGCACTTTACCCAAAGGATGAGTAAAACTCCAGCAATTCATCCCTCAAAGCACAAGCAGAATCAAAGTATTACAATCTATCAGGCAGGACATTTCCAAAATGCTGGTATCCTAAGAAAGACTATTGGACAAAATGAATACAGGAATAAAAAGATATAGGTTTAATGCAAAAATTATAGGTTTTGTTTTAATTCTCAGCACAGAGAAGATCATATTCTGAACAAATAATCGTATCAGATGAAATATCTGAAGGTATCCAAAAGTCAGAGTACACTTTCACAAAAAGAAAAGGAGTAATTGTGGCACCTCAGAGACTAACCAATTTATTTGAGTATAAGCTTTCGTGAGCTACAGCTCACTTCATCGGATGCATACTGTGGAAAGTACAGAAGATCTTTTTATACACACAAAGCATGAAAAAATGGGTGTTTACCACTACAAAAGGTTTTCTCTCCCCCCACCCCACTCTCCTGCTGGTAATAGCTTATCTAAAGTGATCACTCTCCTTACACTTTCATTAATTATTCATTTTTCAAGTTTAGAAAGCAGCTTAGGTTACCTGCATCATACTGCAATGTCATACATTGTTTCATCTGGTGAATGAATATATCAGCAACAAACATTGTGCTGTAATGATGCATGGAATTTTATTATAATGCCTTTAAATTAAAAATTCTGCATGTGTTTTTAGCCAATGATACAGAAATCTCTATTTCCTGATCATGTTGAATGGCTGGAAACATCTTAGAGTAATGCTGTGAGTACTATGAAACTGATTTAAGTTTCTCAAGCTGCTTTCTGCCCACCTCAGTAGGAACATGAATGCTCAGCTCAAAAGCACCAATTGCTGCTGTTATCAAATGTTTCCTAAGAAGCATAAAACCCATCCTTTTTGCTTACTGCTTCTTTTTACATCCCAAATTCCCAGAGATTTATCAGAGAAGGTTTTTTAAAGCAATATCAAGGAAAACATTATGAAGAGTAAGTTACAATCAAAGTAATAATTTTAGAGCCATGCATCAATAGTTACCAGATACCATCCTTAAAATTGTACCCACTTTTACAGGACGTGTTCCCATGAAGATCATCAAACAACCTATTTGATCTGCTGCTGGATATATAATTTCAACTTGAAAAAATCCACTTGTGCCCCTGGTGAGTAAGAGAGCCTAAGTCCATTTCTAACCAAATTAAACTTTCCTTTTAAAAATTGAAATTTCTAGATGGTTTGACTGAAGAGATAACTTTCAAAATGTGATCGTCTTCTTGTCCGTCTTCCCAAGTCTGCAGAGACAGAGCTTCAGGGCCTCTGCTGCTACTGGCAGCTTTCCTAAACTACAGCAAAGTGAAGACAAGACTATGGTTGCTTTCACCATTGCTAATCAGAAAGCTCTAGGCAGAAGTGAAACAGACAAGAAACAACTGTTTGCAGTGTTGTTATAGTCATGTTGGTCCCAGGATATTAGAGACACAAGATAGGAGAGGTAATATATTTTACTGGACCAACTTCTGTTGGTAAGAGAAACAAGCTTTCGAGCTACAAAGAGAACCTGAAGAAGAGCTCTGTATAGCTCGAAAGATGGTCTCTTTCACCAACAGAAGTTGGTCCAAAAGGTGTGCCTCATCCACTTTGATTATAATTTATAACAGTTTTACTTTAATTTCCCTAATACCAACAAATACTGAAGCAATTATCTGAGAAGGATCACCCAAAAAAGACTGGGGGGAGGTGGGAAGGGGGACAAGAGAATATTGGAGTTCACCGTCTACAAAGCAGACAGAAGGTTATGGGGTGGGTAGTGTATTCGCGATTCCTACATACACACAAGATGTTCTGGGAAGGGATCAGAGAGGCAGACATAAAAGCCCTGACTGCACTAGGGAACTTTTGCTAAGTTTTACCAGTTCATAGAACAATTTCAGTTCCACCAGTGTTCATCACATTAGGAGACCTAGTATAGACAGACTACTAGCTACAGGAGTTTTAAATACCATAATAAACATACCTGCTAAGAGCAGGGTTCGTTACCAGCATTTTAAATGCCATAAACTGACAGCTGTCCAGCTACTGTAGTGCTCCCAACAGTGCTAACACCAGTGGAGCAGAGATGGTGTTAACAATGGTAACATTTCACAAGATTTTTCTGCTACAAACATGGCTAAAAAAATTCTTCCTTCCAGAAGCCAGGAGTGTGTGTGTGGAGCAGGGATTCAAAGTAGACTCCTAATAGCAAGAGGTTGAAGAAAGATAGCACTATGTAGGGCACAGGTGGGCAAACTATGGCCCACAGGCAGATAGCCACCCACTGGCGCCTCAGGCCCCACATTCCTGGAAGCAGCCAGCACCACATCCCTGTGGCCTGGGGGGCAGGGGGGCGGCGCACAGCAGAGGGCTCGCATGCTACCCTTGCCTACAGGTACAGCCCCCCGCAGCTCCCATTTCCGGGAACGGGAAACCACGGCCAATGGGAGCTTCAGGGGAGGTACCCACAGGGGAGGGCAGCGTGCTGAGCCCTCTCCCTACCCCCACTCCAGGGGCCGCAGGGACGTGGTACCAGCCGCTTCTGGAAGTGGTGCAGGGCCAAGACAGGCAGGGAGCCTGCCTTAGCCCTGCTGCACACTGCTGCCACCCCAGAGCCACTCAAGGTAAGTAGTGCCAGGCCGGAGCTGGCACCCTGAACCCCTCCTGCATCCCAACCCCCTGGCCTGATCCCCCTGCCACACCCTGCACCCCAACCCCCTGCCCTGAGCCCCCTCATGCTCCCCATACCCCTCCTGCACCCCAACTCCCTGCCCTAAGCCCCCTGCCACACCCCAACCTCCTGCTGCACCCCAACCCCCTGCCCTAAGCCCCCAGACTCCTCCCACACTCCTCCCTGTACCCCTGCCCTGAGCCCCCCCACACTCCGCACTCCCTCCTGCACCCCAACCCCCTGCCCTGAGCCCCCTCGTACACCTCACGCCCTAACCCTTTGCCCTGAGCTCCTTCCTGCACACTGCACCCCCGCCCACACCCCAACCCCCTGCCCCAGTCCTACATTCATGGCCCTGCATGCAATTTCCCCACCCAGATGTGGCCCCTGGGCCAAAAAGTTTGCCCACCCCTGATCTAGGGACTTCAGGGACACCATCTCCTGGGGGATTGGTCTTTTCACTGAGGCACTGCCTTTCAATCTCACTGGAATTCTGCCACTTCATCCTTGGTTAGTAACATTAGTCCTTCAGCTAGAACTTCTGGTAATTTTTTCAAGTGTTAATGCTTTGCACTTCTATTATTTATTTATAGCATTTAAATGTGCTATTCTCCTTGAAGAAGATGCACAGAGCCATGTTACCTATACTGAAGGGCTTACAATCTCATAGCAGACATGGCACAACAAGTGAAAAGTACAAATAGATGGGGAAATGGAGGATACATGCACATGATGTCTTCTTCCAGAGGATTTAAAGTATTTCATAAACATCAATTAAGCTACATACAGATGCTCTAACCCCCTCAATTTAAAGGAGGGACAGGCAGGGCAGAAAAGGTGGGGGAGTAGCACTGTATGTAAGGGAGCAGTATGACTGCTCAGAGCTCCGGTACGAAACTGTAGAAAAACCTGAGTGTCTCTGGATTAAGTTTAGAAGTGTGTGCAACAAGAGTGATGTAGTGGTGAGAGTCTGCTATAGACCACCGGACCAGGGGGATGAGGTAGATGAGGCTTTCTTCCGGCAGCTCACGGAAGCTACTAGATCGCATGCCCTGATTCTCATGGGTGACTTTAATTTTCCTGATATCTGCTGGGAGAGCAATACTGCGGTGCATAGACAATCCAGGAAGTTTTTGGAAAGCATAGGGGACAATTTCCTGGCGCAAGTGCTAGAGGAGCCAACTAGGGGGGGCGCTTTTCTTGACCTGCTGCTCACAAACCGGGTAGAATTAGTGGGGGAAGCAAAAGTGGATGGGAATCTGGGAGGCAGTGACCATGAGTTGGTTGAGTTCAGGATCCTGACGCAGGGAAGAAAGGTAAGCAGCAGGATACGGACCCTGGACTTCAGGAAAGCAGACTTCGACTCCCTCAGGGAACGGATGGCCAGGATCCCCTGGGGGACTAACTTCAAGGGGAAAGGAGTCCAGGAGAGCTGGCTGTATTTCAAGGAATCCCTGTTGAGGTTACAGGGACAAACCATCCCAATGAGTCAAAAGAATAGTAAATATGGCAGGCGACCAGCTTGGCTTAATGGTGAAATCCTAGCGGATCTTAAACATAAAAAAGAAGCTTACAAGAAGTGGAAGGTTGGACATATGACCAGGGAAGAGTATAAAAATATTGCTCGGGCACGTAGGAATGAAATCAGGAGGGCCAAATCGCACCTGGAACTGCAGCTAGCGAGAGATGTCAAGAGTAACAAGAAGGGTTTTTTCAGGTATGTTGGCAACAAGAAGAAAGCCAAGGAAAGTGTGGGCCCCTTACTGAATGAGGGAGGCAACCTAGTGACAGAGGATGTGGAAAAAGCTAATGTACTCAATGCTTTTTTTGCCTCTGTTTTCACTAACAAGGTCAGCTCCCAGACTGCTGCGCTGGGCATCACAACATGGGGAATAGATGGCCAGCCCTCTGTGGAGATAGAGGTGGTTAGGGACTATTTAGAAAAGCTGGACATGCACAAGTCCATGGGGCCGGACGAGTTGCATCCGAGAGTGCTGAAGGAATTGGCGGCTGCGATTGCAGAGCCATTGGCCATTATCTTTGAAAACTTGTGGCGAACGGGGGAAGTCCCGGATGACTGGAAAAAGGCTAATGTAGTGCCAATCTTTAAAAAAGGGAAGAAGGAGGATGCTGGGAACTACAGGCCAGTCAGCCTCACCTCAGTCCCTGGAAAAATCATGGAGCAGGTCCTCAAAGAATCAATCCTGATGCACTTGCATGAGAGGAAAGTGATCAGGAACAGCCAGCATGGATTCACCAAGAGAAGGTCATGCCTGACTAATCTAATCGCCTTTTATCATGAGATTACTGGTTCTGTGGATGAAGGGAAAGCAGTGAATGTATTGTTTCTTGACTTTAGCAAAGCTTTTGACACGGTCTCCCACAGTATTCTTGTCAGCAAGTTAAGGAAGTATGGGCTGGATGAATGCACTATAAGGTGGGTAGAAAGCTGGCTAGATTGTCGGGCTCAACGGGTAGTGATCAATGGCTCCATGTCTAGTTGGCAGCCGGTATCAAGTGGAGTGCCCCAAGGGTCGGTCCTGGGGCCGGTTTTGTTCAATATCTTCATAAATGATCTGGAGGATGGTGTGGATTGCACTCTCAGCAAATTTGCAGATGATACTAAACTAGGAGGAGTGGTAGATACGCTGGAGGGGAGGGATAGGATACAGAAGGACCTAGACAAATTGGAGGATTGGGCCAAAAGAAATCTGATGAGGTTCAATAAGGATAAGTGCAGGGTCCTGCACTTAGGATGGAAGAATCCAATGCACCACTACAGACTAGGGACCGAATGGCTAGGCAGCAGTTCTGCGGAAAAGGACCTAGGGGTGACAGTGGACGAGAAGCTGGATATGAGTCAGCAGTGTGCCCTTGTTGCCAAGAAGGCCAATGGCATTTTGGGATGTATAAGTAGGGGCATAGCCAGCAGATCGAGGGACGTGATCGTTCCCCTCTATTCGACATTGGGGAGGCCTCATCTGGAGTACTGTGTCCAGTTTTGAGCCCCACACTACAAGAAGGATGTGGATAAATTGGAGAGAGTCCAGCAAAGGGCAACAAAAATGATTAGGGGTCTAGAACACATGACTTATGAGGAGAGGCTGAGGGAACTGGGATTGTTTAGTCTGCAGAAGAGAAGAATGAGGGGGGATTTGATAGCTGCTTTCAACTACCTGAAAGGGGGTTCCAAAGAGGATGGCTCTAGACTGTTCTCAATGGTAGCAGATGACAGAACGAGGAGTAATGGTCTCAAGTTGCAGTGGGGGAGGTTTAGATTGGATATTAGGAAAAACTTTTTCACTAAGAGGGTGGTGAAACACTGGAATGCGTTACCTAGGGAGGTGGTAGAATCTCCTTCCTTAGAGGTTTTTAAGGTCAGCCTTGACAAAGCCCTGGCTGGGATGATTTAACTGGGAATTGGTCCTGCTTCGAGCAGGGGTTTGGACTAGATGACCTTCAGGGGTCCCTTCCAACCCTGATATTCTATGATTCTAAAGTTCAAAATTCAGCAGAGAAAAAAGCAAAAGCTAAACATGCTCAGAAAGTACATCCCCAGCACTGGAGGATTTCCACCAATAGGAATGGACTGATATCTGGTATTTTAGCACTTCAGGAGTCATAATTCAAGTGTTTGTAAACATGCTTTGAAATTCATCTGATAAAAGATTCCAGTTTAAAGTAAGTGTCAACACCCTAACTTCAGATGAAAGCTACTTTCCAGGATAAGGTAGCGCTAATGCAATTTCACAAAAGAAACAGTGACTCACTCCCAGACAAAAATGTTGGAAATATATGACCTAATCATATTCAGAAATAAATCTGCTTTTCAAAAAAAAAGGCAACTTAGACAATAACATACATCATGTATCTTAATCAATTCATGAAAAGGGGTAGCTTTTGGACTAAGAAAGCTGCAAAATAACAGCTATGAGCTTAAATTTCAGTTCCAATTAGTCCTTGCCAAAACATAATTAGCCTGTCTGGCTGCATGTAGTTCAGTCAGCCTCAGTTTCAGTTGAAAGCTAGGCATCTTCCTGTAGGACTACAGCTACATGTGATCCAGCCCCCTCAGGCCATTTTAGCCCTGCCCGTTGAGTCAGTGCCAGCAGTGATCTGACAGAGGGAAACAGATGCCATTTCACCACGTGCAGTCTGAAGGATGCATGGGGGCATTCAAATTAAAATGTCAGTATTTGCTAGTGATGAAATATTCAAAGTATTGGCACTTGGCTGACTAGCAAGATCAGCCTACTGCATGCTCAAGTGGATTCCTGACAGCTTTGCTAAGGATGCTCTAGCCACACAAAGAAAAGGAGTACTTGTGGCACCTTAGAGACTAACAAATCTATTTGAGCATAAGCTTCCATGAGCTTATGCTCAAATAAATTTGTTAGTCTCTAAGGTGCCACAAGTACTCCTTTTCTTTTATCCACACAAAGCTAGTTTTAAAAACTGACGTTAACACTGGCTGCAAGCAACCTGCCATAGAAGTTGTCTACTGTGATCATTCTATTTTTTTTTTTTTTTTTAAATAATGACTGAAATAAGTGCCTGTCTATATGGAACACCAACCTAATGAACTAGGACTACCAGTTGTATGTGGAGATAACCATGACAAGATATAGGGGATACAGACACTTGATCCTGGTCTTGATCCTGCACAGTACAGGCACTGCATGTTCCACACATGATATAGTCACAAGGTGAAAAGGGATGAACAGTTCAAGAATGGCAGGTAAGCCAGATTCCACACTGCTGCCTGGCCAGCAAGCACTCTTGCACAGCAGCAGAAAGCTTAAAGGGGGTGGGGGAGGAGGGGATATGTACTTAATCTCCTCATTAGCATGATCAGAATTATACTTAAGATCATACTAGGACATTCCCGTTTTCTAAGCAAGCTCTACTCCTTTTGTACCCCGTGTACTTGCAAGTATAAGAATAAGCATACATGAGGCTTGACACATGCCACCCAGTGCAGAGAACTACACCTAGTACTTAACCTTATTTGTGCCCACACAGAACCCTGCATGCACAGCAGTACAAACACAGTGGGCTTGAAAAAAAAAAATCACTTATTTGCCCAGGTCAGAGAAGGTGGCAGATACTAGGACTATTCAATGACACCAGCCATTTCTGCAGAATTTATATTTCCATTTTAAAAAAAAAAAAACCAAAATATTTAGTCCACATGGTTGCAAACAACCTTCCAAATGTTACTCCTAGGGAAACTGAGAGTCAAAAAATTAAAATTTCTGCACACAGTATTTTAAAATTCAGCAAAATTCTGCTCTGGCTGTCAGCCCCACTGCACGCAGGGCTGAAATTTGTGATTTCCACCAAAATGCTTCCTTTTGGTGGAAATCACAAATTCTGCATGAAAAAATAAAATTCTGCATGGAACATTAATTCTGCATTGTGCAGAGGTGCAGAATTTCCCCACCAGTAAAACGTGAGCTAATGAAGCATGTGCCATCTTTCAAACTATGCAGATAGCTTCAATGCCTCTGCTGATGCTCATACTAGTCATTCTTCCAATCAGCAGCTAAGTGGTACTAACAAGGCTAGTCAAGTTTTACTACTACTAGTAAGAACCCTATGGACAGCAATAAAATTGATAAAGAATGTCAGTTTTACTCTGCTGCTCCTTAGGAAAGCTCCGTTAACATCAGTGCCAGATACTAGTAGTCCTTCAATGGGAATGAGACTCAAAGAAGAAACTTAGGGGTTTAGAATAGGCTTAGGACTCAGGGAGAGGGAAAAGGAAAGCCTTCTCCTTTCCAGTCATGTAGCACAATAGGGAATTGAACTTTTCAGTAACCCAACTAGAGGGAGCATGATACAAAAGATGGACCTGACCTTTTGATCAGAATATAGCATGGGGAGAGGAGGTTGTAGAACAAAAGAAGGAGTTACTGAGCTTTACTTGTGGAACCCTCATTCGTCTTTAGTCTAGCTAGTGGATTCACCCAATGGATATCATGTAAAAAGAAAAGGCACCTTAGAGACTAATCAATTTATTTGAGCATAAGCTTTCGTGAGCTACAGCTCACTTCATCGGATGCATACTGTGGAAACTGCAGAAGACATTATATACACAGAGACCATGAAACAATACCTCCTCCAACCCCGCTCTCCTGCTGGTAATAGCTTATCCAAAGTGATCACTCTCCTTACAATGAGTATGATAATCAAGGTGGGCCATTTCCAGCACAAATCCAGGTTTTCTCACACCCCCCCCAAAACACACACACACAAACTCACTCTCCTGCTGGTAATAGCTTATCCAAAGTGACCACTCTCCCTACAATGTGTATGATAATCAAGGTGGGCCATTTCCAGCATAAATCCAAGTTTAACCAGAACATCGGGGGGGGGGGGGTACTCCTCGTTGTTTCTCCATAAGCAGTTTACTGTGCTATTGTTGGCCAAAATACATTATTCACACTGCTGCAGAATTAATATTTGCAGAACATCCAGGAATTGATTTCACTGACCTTTTCTTCCCACTGAGGAATTCTTTTGTACATGGACACCACTATGTATCAGGGCATGGCACAGGCTTCTAAACTGTGGAAGACTGAAGATATTTTGAACAATGGGAACACAGCCTTCAGGCTTTGTCTATTACAATAAACTACCTATAAAAACTACTCAAACTGACTGTCCTCCATTCAACATAGCTATTGGTGAGCACATGCACCCTTTAAAATCCTGTTGTCAATGCCCACAGCCACCAGGTGGCAAGACATTACTCTTCTCTTCCTCTGAGGCCTTCCTATTTCAAATGCAATTTTTGCTGGGTCTTGAGCTAACATCACCACCATGATGCTGTGCTGCCATCTCACCCACACAGTCCAAGTACCCTGCACTTTCATCATCTCTTGCTGAAGGTTAATTAAGTTATACTTCAAACAAGAATGTCAGCTCAAGACCACTAGCACAGGCACCCAGGAGGGAGTAAACCCCAGAACATTAATACACATGATCTTTTGATAAGTAAAACAAATTAAAATATTCCCATCTACACATGCGATTCTCAAGAGTAGGATGTGTGACAATCCCAGTTGTCAAAGGAAAAAAATTAGACTTTGTTCCACTCTAAGCTTGAAGTAGCACAATAAATTTTAATGGTCTTTCCAATAAGACCATAAAAGCCAAACTAATGCACAAACATACCATAAGTAACCACTACTTTCATTTTAATTATACATGATTAAATGTATCCTGACAGATTTACAAAGCCCTGGCTGGGATGATTTAATTGGGGATTGGTCCTGCTTTGAGCAGGGGGTTGGACTAGATGACCTCCTGAGGTCCCTTCCAACCCGGATATTCTATGATTCTATTCACTGTCTGACCATTGGTTTCCCTTAGTCATAAGTCTGGCATATTCCATCAGAATATGGAAACCTGTACAACAACATGTATGTAAATACGGAGGGTTCAGTGCTAGAACTGCATTTACCAGCCAAGGTTACTGGTAAAGGATTTATTGCATGTGAAACGAGCTCAAGAATAGCACAACAGAGTGACAGTCAACAGTCACTTTTTCTTACTAGTACTAATGAGCCTAAATTAAAACTCTGGACTTAAATCTCACAGAAATCCAGATCTGATTTTGTGGCTCAGGTCCATCTACTTCTGGAGATGGAGGTAACCACTAGGATATCACAGGGGTTGGAACCTCAAATATAATTATAACTTTGTTCAATAAAATTAAGGCTGTGTCAGCACTTTTCTTACAAACCCCAGAAAGAATATATAACTCATCTGTTTAAACTGAGAATTTGCCAGCCTGAAACCATTTTAAGAAAGGATACAGATTAAGATTCATATTTTTAAAGAATGCGTCTATATTTGAGTTACTGGCAGTCTCTCAGATTATCAACTGACATTTTTAAAATGTACGCTGTTAACTTTTTGCGGCTGCATTCAGCTTGCTCAATTAAAATAACATTGTTCTTTTAAAAATAAAGGATTTCCACTGAAGTGTGCTTGGTTTTAATTTCATAAAATTTTTCAGCTGATCAGTCTGGCTTTTTTTTTTTTTTTTTTTTTTAATAAAACCTTCATTAACAAAACCAACGCTTAAATTGACCTAATGATGTCCCTAAAACCAGAGGGCAAATGGTTGTTTTCTTCAAAACAATGTTAAAACTGAACTATTTGGCTCTCTTATAAAATGGTTACATATATGGAATGCATTTAACATGCATATAAACCAAAACTAATTGCAAAATTTCATTTGACAGTTTAGAACTATAGGAAAGTAAGCCATGATAGTCCCACCTACTGGCCTCTCTCCTTTACCAATCGTATGTCCACAATGAACATTTGCACCGGCAGAGATGAAATAGCCACAAAGATGCATTTATCGACAACAAAACACACACACTGAAGTCATACAGGTTTCAGAGTAACAGCCATGTTAGTCTGTATTCGCAAAAAGAAAAGGAGTACTTGTGGCACCTTAGAGACTAACCAATTTAAATGAGCATAAGCTTTCGTGAGCTACAGCTCACTTCATCGGATGCAGTGAGCTGTAGCTCACGAAAGCTTATGCTCAAATAAATTGGTTAGTCTCTATGAAGTCATACAGTTTCCTGTTTCCAACAACCAAATAATATAGTCCATTAAAATAGGTCTTCAGGTAGCACACTGGACTTCCATGCAATAAGGGGCACATCCTGAGATGGTGAGCATCTGCAAATCCCAAGGAGGAGTTGTGGTGTTTGGCACTCCTTGGAATCAAACTCTGCACCAGTCTGCATGCTGCAGGTCAATGATCTGAACCAATTACTATTAGCATTAAGACAGGTTTCAGAGTGGTAGCCGTGTTAGTCTGTGTCAGCAAAAACAACGAGGAGTCCTTGTGGCACCTTAGAGACTAACACATTTATTTGGGCATCAGCTTTCGTGGGCTAGAACCCATGCAAATGATGAAGTGGGTTCTAGCCCATGAAAGCTAATGCCCAATAAATTTGTTAGTCTCTAAGGTCCCAGAAGGACTCCTTGTTGTATTAGTGTTAAGGAATTAATCAGGTAAAGTCAGATTTTAAAGCTTCAAAGAGTAGCTTAATCGGCATCATATAAATATGTAAACTTAAAAATTCTTTCTATTTTTCCTTGAAGACCAAAGTGACTGAATCCTTCTCTAATGCTGTTAGAGGGGAGGAAAGCCACACCAATGGGAAGACTGTTGTCAGGGTGAGCATTGACTATCCTGACCTTCATCTGTCTGGGTCATTATAGCTTCCGGTCACTGAAACTTCTTTGAATTTGATATTTCCACTGAAGTCACTTTAGTAGATACATATTAAACAAGAGATTTAAGTGATAATATCAAATTTCCTTCTGCTTTTGAGGTAATAAGTCAGATTCAAAACTATCCTGCCTTTGGGCTCATCATTTATCACAAGGATTATTTCCAAGGAAAACAAAGGCGCAATGTATTATAATAGCAATAATATCAAGTTTAATGAAGCTGATTTAAACTGAAAAACCCATCTGCCCTGATCTGAGTGGACCACAGAGCCAGGGATCCTTCATTGTGTCTCTAGACATGTGGGTAATTGAGACCCTCCAGAATGGTCAGAAAGTTCTCATTTATATTTTCTAAAACGATTCAAGTAATTTTACCACAAAAAAGTGATTGGAACCCTACATTCTGATTGACCAAGTAGCCACTGGTATTATGACTGGCAGCATTACTAAAATTTGAGACTTTGCAACGAGCAATAATAAATTATAATTGAAAGGGATCTGGATTTTGCAAGCAAGAGAAAACTACTCTGCAAAGTAAATCAGAATAAGATGGTAATATACCAAAATGTTACCCCAGCATACAGTAAGTGGAACATTCAAGCCATAATCAACAGGAAAGGAATTTAACAGTTGTAAAATCCTTCAAGCCATCAGCACAGTACTCAGCTGCAGTTTGAAAACAAAAAGGGACACTAAGAATGTGTCTACACAGCAATTAAAAACCCACAGCTGGTCCATGTTGAGCTCAAGCTGTAAAATGGCGGTGGAGACATTCAGGCTGGAGCCCAAGCTCTGGTACTCCATGGGCGGGGGGGGGAGGAAGGTCCTAGAGCCAGGGCTCCAGCCTAAACCCGAACACCTACATCTCGATTTTACAGCCCTCCAGCCTGAATCAGCTGGCACAGACCAGCCATAGGTCTTTAACTGCAGTGTAGACATACCCTAAGGCTGCATCAGACAAGGTTACCTGCTGGTCACTGCAAGAACAAGGTGTGAGGGAGGGAGGGAGAGAGAGGTCACTAATCCCCCCCAAAGTTAAGTCTTAAAGGAAAAACAAGTGGTTTTCAACACTGAATATTTAAACAGTATCTCACTGAAAACACACTGCTTAGATCTTTAGACACCGTGTTCAGTATTAGCCTCCTTTTCACAGGAAGAATATAATTGTCCAGAATGTGCAATACAGGTATCCAGGAGGATTCCACGTTTAAAAATTTCTCTCACGAAGAAAAGTACAACAAAGTGAACTTGCTCTTCCTGGAAAAGATGACCAAGGTGTTCTCCTAATAGGACAGGGGTGTGCAAACTTCGGCCCTCGGGTCAGATCCAACCCCTCAGGGCTTTGAATCTGGCCCGCAGGATTGCCACCCCCATGGCACCACAGGCCCCGCACCGCTCCCGGAAGTGGCCAGCACCATGTCCCTGTGGCCCAGGGGGTGAGGCAGAGGACTCCGCATGTTGTCCCCACCTGTGGGTTCCACACCCGAAGCTCCCATTGGCCGCGGTTCCCCATTCCCTGCCAATGGGAACTGCGGGGGGCAGTGCCTGCAGGCAAGGGCAGCACACAGAGCCCTCTGCTTCCTCCCCTAACCCCGGGACATGGTGCTGGCCATTTCCAGGAGTGGCGCTGCTGCCACCCCAGAGCCGCTCCAGGTAAGTGGCGCCAGGCCAGAGCCGGCACCGTGAACCTCTCCTGCACCCCAACCCCCTGCCCTGAGCCCCCTGCCACACTCCATACCCCCTCCTGCACCCCAACCCAGGCTGGCTAACCTAGTGAGAAGGGCTTCCACCAGGGGAAGGAGACCAAAGCCCTGAGGTAAGTGGGCAAGCGGGATACCGGGAGGAAGCACAGGCAGGAACGTCTGTGAGGGGAGGGCTCCTACCTCATACTGAGAATGAGGGCGATCAGCAGGTTATCTCAAGTGCCTATATACAAATGCACAAAGCCTTGGAAACAAGCAGGGAGAACTGGAGGTCCTGGTGATGTCAAGGAATTATGACGTGATTGGAATAACAGAGACTTGGCGGGATAACTCACATGACTGGAGTACTGTCATGGATGGTTATAAACTGTTCAGGAAGGACAGGCAGGGCAGAAAAGGTGGGGGAGCAGCACTGAATGTAAGGGAGCAGCATGACTGCTCAGAGCTCCGGTATGAAACTGCAGAAAAACCTGAGTGTCTCTGGATTAAGTTTAGAAGTGTGAGCAACAAGAGTGATGTAGTGGTGGGAGTCTGCTATAGATCACCGGACCAGGGGGATGAGGTGGATGAGGCTTTCTTCTGACAACTCGCAAAAGCTACTAGATCGCAGGCCTTGGTTCTCATGGGCAACTTCAATCACCCTGATACCTGCTGGGAGAGCACTACAGCGGTGCACAGACAATCCAGGAAGTTTTTGGAAAATGTAGGGGACAATTTCCTGGTGCAAGTGCTGGAGAAGCCAACTAGGGGGAGAGCTTTTCTTGACCTGCTGCTTACAAACTGTGAAGAATTAGTAAGGGAAGCAAAAGTGGATGGGAATCTGGGAGGCAGTGACCATGAGTTGGTCGAGTTCAGGATCCTGACACAGGGAAGAAAGGTAAGCAGCAGAATACGGACCCTGGACTTCAGGAAAGCAGACTTCGACTCCCTCAGGGAACTGATGGGTAGGATCCCCTGGGGGAATAACATGAATGGGAAAGGAGTCCAGGAGAGCTGGCTGTATTTCAAGGAATCCCTATTGAAGTTACAGGGACAAACCATCCCGATATGTCGAAAGAATAGTAAATATGGCAGGCGACCAGCTTGGCTTAATGGTGAAATCCTTGCGGATCTTAAACATAAAAAAGAAGCTTACAAGAAGTGGAAGATTGGACAAATGACCAGGGAAGAGTATAAAAATATTGCTCGGGCATGTAGGAATGAAATCAGGAGGGCCAAATCACACCTGGAGCTGCAGCTAGCAAGAGATGTTAAGAGTAACAAGAAGGGTTTCTTCAGGTATGTTGGCAACAAGAAGAAAGCCAAGGAAAGTGTGGGCCCCTTACTGAATGAGGGAGGCAACCTAGTGACAGAGGATGTGGAAAAAGCTAATGTACTCAATGCTTTTTTTGCCTCTGTCTTCACGAACAAGGTCAGCTCCCAGACTGCTACGCTGGGCAACACAGCATGGGGAGTAAGTGGCCAGCCCTCTGTGGAGAAAGAGGTAGTTAGGGACTATTTAGAAAAGCTGGACGTGCACAAGTCCATGGGGCCGCATGCGTTGCATCCGAGAGTGCTAAAGGAACTGGCGGCTGTGATTGCAGAGCCATTGGCCATATCTTTGAAAACTCATGGCGAACGGGGGAAGTCCCAGATGACTGGAAAAAGACTAATGTAGTGCCAATCTTTAAAAAAGGGAAGAAGGAGGATCCTGGGAACTACAGGCCAGTCAGCCTCACCTCAGTCCCCGGAAAAATCATGGAGCAGGTCCTCAAAGAATCAATCCTGAAGCACTTACATGAGAGGAAAGTGATCAGGAACAGTCAGCATGGATTCACCAAGAGAAGGTCATGCCTGACTAATCTAATCGCCTTCTATGATGAGATTACTGGTTCTGTGGATGAAGGAAAAGCAGTGGATGTATTGTTTCTTGACACGGTCTCCCACAGTATTCTTGTCAGCAAGTTAAAGAAGTATGGGCTGGATGAATGCACTATAAGGTGGGTAGAAAGTTGGCTAGATTGTCGGGCTCAACGGGTAGTGATCAATGGCTCCATGTCTAGTTGGCAGCCGGTATCAAGTGGAGTGCACCAGGGGTCGGTCCTGGGGCCGGTTTTGTTCAATATCTTCATAAATGATCTGGAGGATGGTGTGGATTGCACTCTCAGCAAATTTGCAGATGATACTAAACTAGGAGGAGTGGTAGATATGCTGGAGGGCAGGGATAGGATACAGAGGGACCTAGACAAATTGGAGGATTGGGCCAAAAGAAATCTGATGAGGTTCAATAAGGATAAGTGCAGGGTCCTGCACTTAGGATGGAAGAATCCAATGCACCACTACAGATTAGGGACCGAATGGCTAGGCAGCAGTTCTGCGGAAAAGGACCTAGGGGTGACAGTGGACAAGAAGCTGGATATGAGTCAGCAGTGTGCCCTTATTGCCAAGAAGGCCAATGGCATATTGGGATGTATAAGTAGGGGCATAGCCAGCAGATCGAGGGACGTGATCGTTCCCCTCTATTCGACATTGGGGAGGCCTCATCTGGAGTACTGTGTCCAGTTTTGGGCCCCACACTACAAGAAGGATGTGGATAAATTGGAGAGAGTCCAGCGAAGGGCAACAAAAATTATTAGGGGTCTGGAACACATGACTTATGAGGAGAGGCTGAGGGAACTGGGATTGTTTAGTCTGCAGAAGAGAAGAATGAGGGGGGATTTGATAGCTGCTTTCAACTACCTGAGAGGTGGTTCCAAAGAGGATGGTCTAGACTATTCTCAGTCGTAGAAGATGACAGGACAAGGAGTAATGGTCTCAAGTTGCAGTGGGGGAGGTTTAGGGTTGGATATTAGGAAAAACTTTTTCACTCGTTGGGTGGTGAAACACTGGAATGCGTTACCTAGGGAGATGGTAGAATCTACTTCCTTAGAAGTTTTTAAGGTCAGGCTTGACAAAGCCCTGGCTGGGATGATTTAATTGGGGATTGGTCCTGCTTTGAGCAGGGGGTTGGACTAGATGACCTCCTGAGGTCCCTTCCAACCCTGATATTCTATGAGTCTAACCCACTGCCACACCTCTACTGCACCCCAACCCTGATGGGCTGCAATAATTGGAGTTTATTATTATTTATTACTGAGTGCCCTCCCACACCCAACCCCCTGCCCTGAGTCCCATCGCACCCCACTCCCCTCCTGCACTGTAACCCCACCTTGGGCCCCGTTGCACCCCTCCTTCACCGCAACCCCCTGCCCTGAGCTCCCTCCCTCATGCCACACTGCCTCCTGCACCCCAACCCTCTGCCCCGAGCCCTTTCCTGCACACCGCACCTCCTTCCACACCCCGCACTCCCTTCCACACCCCACACTCCCTGCCCCAGCCCTACATTCATGGCCCTGCATGCAGTTTCCACACCCAAATGTGGCCCTTGGGCCAAAAAGTTTACCCACCCTGTAATAGGAGCTTAGACACCCATAAACAGAAATGGGGGGGGAACCACTTCACCCCTTCCATAGACTCAGCTGGGAACGTCTCCCTTCCTGCACCCGGAGGATCATGGAAGAAATAATCAACCCTCTCAGGCACCCCAATTCTCCAACCAACTTCCGCTGGGCACCCCACCAAAGATAAAGTGAAATGAAGACTATTACAATGGTGATAGGGTTTAAAAGCTAAAGAAGGTTTATCAGGAAAGTTGGGCTAAAATATTAATTCAGCTTTAATAGGCTTAATCAGGGCATGAATTTGACAGAAAGAGACTGAACATTACAACAACAAAGCATACTGTCAGGATCAAGATACACCTAACAAGGAATACGTTTATTCAGAGTGGACTTTTCATATCCAACACCTCCATGGCACTTGTTTCTAAACTTACCAGTGACAGTACTATATAGTGTCATAGCAAACACTCATTTAATACTGAAAATATGACAACTGTTCCTTCTAAATCAATGTGCTCAGCTTGAAACTAGGCCTAATTTATATAAATAGCTTGGCGCTTGAATCTCTATGCTGATGACTGGGCAGTGTTACCGTATAGGCCTAGCGTCTGCTGTATCCACTCAGCTTACCACACCCATCTCATCAAGCTGCAAGCAAGCAGCAGCTCTGCAAATGCTTATCCTTGCTGTGTTACTGAATTACAGCACAAATATCCCCTGATGCAATGCCACAACCATCCTTGTAAAGTAGGGAAGGAGACCAGCCAGCCAGAATTGTAGCAAGGAAGCAGAGGGGAACCACATTACAAAAAGCTTCAAGAGGACCAGATAAGAAGCCCTGACATGCAATACTGGCTAACAAATTTGTTAGTCTCTAAGGTGCAACAAGTACTCCTTTTCTTTTTGCGAATACAGAATAACATGGCTGCTACTCTGAAACATGCAATACTGTATTTGACCAAACACATATGTGTTTCTGTGAGTTTGAGCGGGGGGGCGGGGGGGAAGAGGGAGGAAGAGGAGTTCACGAAAATGCTGTTTCAAATAAAACTGCAGGAACAGCAAAGCTATCACTAGGAACATAGCCTCTTCCCTCCAATGCAACAAAACCTTTGCCAGAAGCTCCCACTTCCTCTGGGATGACCCAGACACAAATCCCCCACCTCTCTTGCTCAAGACAGATGCTGCAGGATGCTCCTCCTCCCACCCCCGCTTTGAATTTCCTGTCACTTTTATACGTGCCAATTATTGCAGCCCATCACACCCTTACTACAAAATATTGTTAATTACCACAAATTAAATTAACCCCCATAATGTTCCAGTTTGTTGCACTGAACAGGATTCTGCCACCTCACCAGCTTGTGATTTATAATTCAACTCCCATTCCCATAAAAGGCATAAAATGCCCCATATCCCTTAATTTGAAGAAAAATGAATTATTGGGGGTTGGGAGGGAGGGAGATTAAGGGGAAGTTTGGGTGTTCTGGTTGAGGGAGGGAAGGGATGAGATTCAGAGCTCTGAAGTGAGATTTTGGGAAGTTCTGGCTGGGGAAATTTTGAGTGTACTTATTCAAGTGTGCCCTTCCCCCAGTAGAAAACCCACTAATCCTATAGCAAGCAAAGGTTTGTGGTCCCAACTCTGTCCCTCTCTCTACCAGACCATCCCAGGGCTGACCGGAGGCCAGAGCCCCATATCACTAGGGGTCAGCTCATGCTGGGAAGTGGGGCAAAGGGTCTGATTAGGTCAGTGTAGCCCCCCAAGAAACCCCTAACAGACATTGATACGACAGCCACTGCCAGCAAAGAGAAAGCTGCCTAAGGGATGGAGCTAGGAAATGACTCAGGCTCCCGAGCAGGGAAAGAAAGAGGGGTGTCATACCCCATCCCGAGACGGTGGGGGGTAACCACTTCACCCCTTCCATAGACTCAGCTGGGAACGTCTCCCTTCCTACACCCCAGAGGATCATGGAAGAAATAATCAACCCTCACAGCCACGCCAATTCTGCAACCAACTCCCGCTGGGCACCCCACCTCAGGGTCCCTCTGCCAGAGTCACAGCTGCCCCCCCACACACAGAGCCCTGCCCCGCCCCGCCCCACCCACACCGCTGCCCCCCGGCAGGAACCCCCCCCCCGCCCTCACCGCTGCCCCCCTCACTCCCAGGGCCCCACCCGCACCGCTGCCCTCCCCCAGGAACCCGCCCCACCCTCACCGCTGCCCCCCTCACTCCCAGGGCCCCACCCGCACCGCTGCCCTCCCCCAGGAACCCGCCCCGCCCCCACCGCTGCCCCCCTCGCTCCCAAGACCCCACCCCCAGGGCCCTGCCCCAAGAGCTCCCCCCCTCCCGGCGCCCCAGCAGCTCCTCTAGGGCCCTGCTCTCCCCTCCCCCTCGCACCCCCACCGGACCCCCACAAGAGCCCTTCCCCTCCCCGGCGAGCCGCCGGCCCCCTCCTCCCCGCCGGGCCCACGCCTCCGTTCCGCCCCTGGGGTCCCCCCCACACACACCCTGCCCCGGGGACCCTCCCCGCTCGCGCCGTCGGAGCCCCACGGAGGCTCTTACCGACAGGGATGGCGGTTGCGAGCTGCTGGAGCCGCCTGATGAGTGTCACTCTCCCTGCGGGCCCGGCCGGGAGGGGGAGGGAGCGAGTAGTACTAAAGCACCCGCAAGTAGGCTGCCGCCGACCTCACGCTGAGTAACCTAGCCCGCTGACACAAAGGGCGGGCCTCTGCGCTCAGCCAATCCCTGCGCAGCGAGCTCGCGCTCAGCCAATCCTGGCGAGCGCGGGAGGCGGAGGGTGGGGCCGGCCGCGGGAGGAGCTGAGGCGGCGCTGGGACAACAGGGCAGCAAGCTGGGCTGAAGTGTAGCATGTGGGCGGTGGGGAGCGGACCCTGTCAGGAAGGCCATAGAGCTAGGCCCTGGAGAGAGGTTTCAAGGGGGAGGAGTCTCAGGGGTCTAAGGGGCTAAGGGGAGAGGTCTGGGGAGAATGGGGTGATCTGGCTGGAGAGGCTGGGCTGCGATTAGGGTGACCAGATGTCCCGATTTTAGGGTCTTTTTCTTACAAAGGCTCCTATTACCCCCCACCCCCGTCCTGATTTTTCACATTTGCTGTCTGGTCACCCTAGCTGCAATACAGAAGTGAGGCTGGTATAGCTAGGGCAGGGAGGGGGTGGTTTTTTTACTGATAAGAGTTACACGGGTATAAGCCCGAGCGTGGATGCAGTTGTACTGGTGTAAAGGTGCCTTATAGCGGTATAGCTTATTCCCCTTTCCAAACAAACTATACCAGTATAGGCTCTTTTATGCCGGTACAACAGCATCCACACAAGGTGCATCATCATGCTAGGCTAGTTAAAATGATAAAACCTTCTGGTATAGACAAGCTCTTAGGGTCCCATGGCATGAGGAGCAAAACCAGGAGCCATGGGGATATACGGGCAGGGTAGGGCTACCCCTTGCCTAGGTTTTCCCAGCATTGTCTCTTCTTGAGGTAGCTGTGCCAGGAAATCTGTAAGGGTGCTCAGTACACACTCCAGTTGTCCAGTTTTATAGGCTCAGGCTCATCCTTAATCTCCTGGGGTTTTTTGTACATCAGAGGTGGCAACATGAGGGCAGGGAGAGATCTGGGGGGCTTAGATATATGGGGGTGGAAGGGGAGAGAAGAAGTGGGCTAGGGTGCTTGGTGACATTGTGGGCAGGGGTTTCATCAGTAGAAAGTGGGAATGGGTAATCTCTCAGGAAGTATAAATGACTGACAAAAGGTCTGTAAGGGAAGAGGATTGTGGTGGGCGGGCCTCATCATCAGGCTGGTACTAAAGGACAGGGAAGAGGACATGTCTCACTAAAATGGCTGGCCCCAATTTTGAGGAGGGGAGGAGGTCATCTGTTACCATCAGGATGGCTTAATGACAGCCTGTCATCATGAGTCATTGCCTGGCCTTTCAGTGCTAGAACCATGAGCCTCCATCCACTTGAGCTAAGTAAGACAAGAACAAGAGGGCAGTCAATTAAATTAAAAGATGGCAAATCCAAAACTGAGAAAAGGAAATACTTTTTTCACCCTACATATAGTTAGACTGTGGAACTCATTGCCACAGAAAGTTGTTGAGGCCAAAAACATAGCAAGATTCAAAAAGGGATTGGACCTATATATGGATACAGAGAATAGCCAGAGTTACCATTGTGACGTTGCACTCCATATGATTTTATGAAAATATGCTAATGAGTGTGAATATAATTTAACGAATATGCTTCATGTAAAAATCTCTTGTAAGGTATCATTCCAAATCTTATATCTACTGAGTGTGGTCATCCTATTTGTATAAATGTATCATTATTGTATGTGAAACTAGAAATATGAAATATAACTCTGAGGTCCTATTGTAATTATGCAAAGTGTGGGCCATTAATGGTGGTTTGGAATCTTGATGGCTCCCATCAACTAGGACAACTGGTTGTAAATGGCTCTGTTTACCTGCAAGCCGTCCTGTGAGTCAGGTCAGGAAGAATGAAGACTTAGGGTCTCACAGGACATGTGATCATGTCAACTGGTACTGGAATCCATCTTAAACTTGATGCTTTTCCATTTAGAAGGAGGGGTGGGGACCCAGAGAGCCAAAACAGTCCTGCCTTGTGCCAAAGCTATAGAAGGGGGTGGAACAGAACAAAGGAGGTTCCAATCATGAGAAATTGCCTAATTATCACCTGAGCTGGAACTAACAAAAACTGTACTGGGGAAAGGATTGGGCCCAGACTAAGAAGGAGTCTAGTCTGTGAAAGAAGCTTATTGGAACATCTCTCAGGATGAGATTTACCTGTATTCAGTTTCTTAGACTTGTGTGTTTTTGCTTGGTAACTTACTTTGTTCCGTCTGTTATTACTTGGAACCACTTAAATCCTACTTTTTATATTTAATAAAATCACTTCTGCTTATTAATTAACCCAGAGTAAGTAATTAATACCTGGGGGAGAAAGCAGCTGTGCATATCTCTCTATCAATCAGTGTTATAGAGGGCAGACAATTTATGAGTTTACTCTGTATAAGCTTTATACAGAGTAAAATGGATTCATTGGGGGTTTGGATCCCATTGGGAGCTGGGTGTCTGGGTGCAAGAGACAGGAGCACTTGCTAAGCCATTTTCAGTTAAGTCTGCAGCTTTGGGGGTGTGGGTCAGACTATGTTGCAGCAGATTAGCATATCTGGCTCAACAAGACAGGGTTCTGAAGGTCCAAACTGGCAGAGAAAACGGGCTCAGAAGTAGTCTCAGCCCATCAGGTGACAGTCCCAAGGGGGTCTCTGTGACTGAACCCATCACAACCAGAATTAATTATAACAAAATTTTGGAAGGGATATTAAACTTCATGTTTCAAGGTTTAAGCCAGGGGTGGGGAACCTCCAGCCCGCAGGCCGGATCCGGTGCCCTGTTTCATTTCATCTGGCCCGTGGCAAGTCTCCCCGCCTCAGGCCGGAAGTCTCGAGCCTTGACGCCCCCCCTACGGGGCTGAAGCAGTGAGCGCCAGCTTGCCCCACTGCAGGGGGAGAGTTGCCAAAACATTAAAAATCTGGTTGGCATGTCCCTGTGGCCCCTAGGTGCAGGGGTGATTAGGGAAGCTCTGCGTGCTGCCCCAGCCCCCTGCTCCGCACCTCCCATTGGCTGGGAACCAAGGCATCACACAGAGTCCCCCGGCCCTTTCACCTAGTGGCCGGATATGGTGGGCACTTCTGGGAGCAGCGCAGAGCCAGGACAGGCAGGGAGCCTGCCTTAGCCCTGGTGCACCACTGACCAGGAGCTGCCTGAGGTAAGCGCTGCCAAGCCAGAGCCCACACCCCGAACCCCCTGCCCCAGGTTGGAACCCCCTTCCGTACCCTAATTCCCTCCCGGACTCCACACCCCCACCTGCCCCCCAACCTGCTGCCCCAGCCCTGAGCCTCCTCCCACACCCAAACTTCCTCCTGGAGCCTGCACCCCCACCCCCACCCCAACCCACTGCCCCAGACCTGAGCTCCCTTTCATACTCAAACTCCCTCCCAGACTCTGCACCCCACACCTCCTCCTGCACCCCAACCCCCTACCCCAGCCCTGAGTCCATTCCTGCACTCCAACCCCCCTGGCCCCAGCCCAGAGCCCCTCCTGCACCCCAAACCCCTCATCTCCAGCCCCACCCCAGAGCCTGCTCCCCCAGCCAGAGCCTTCACCCCCTCCCACACGCCAGCCCCCTGCCCCAGCTTGGAGCCCCTCCTGCACCCTGAACCCCACATTTCTGGTCCCACCTCAGAGCCTAGGGGAAGCCCCGAGCCTCTGCACCCCCACCCCCCTGCAGGGCTGGAGCTGCAAGCGCCAGCTCGCCCTGTGAGGAGGAAAGCCCCCAGCCTCCATGCTCCCCCATGGGCCTGTGTGTGGCCTGCAACTTATTTTTTCTGTGGGTCAGTGGCCCCTGATAGAAAAAGGGTTCCCCACTCCTGGTTTAAGCCAATCACTAACTATTAAACGACCGGATGAGCTCTAATGTGTGGGGGAAGGTATCTCACAGCTCACTATTGTGGGGACCTTACACCTTCCCCTCTAAAGCATCTGGCATTGGCCACTGTCTGATGATCTGCTGGATCAGAAGGACCTTCATCTAATCCATTGTGGCAATTCCTATGTTCCTGTGTAGACTCTGACCCACTGTGGACTAGCCACTAAAGGGTGACATGTAACAGAGACTGAACAGTGGGTTACAGTGGCATTGGTTTGGGGAATGAGTGTCTCTGACCATCAGGCCAGCCCTGGATTTGGCTCCAGGGGCAGTTCATTTTGTTTTGCCAAGTTCCAAACTGGAGTTTAAAAAAGGGGAAAGTAAGAGTCCTTCAAGGCCAACCTTTTAACCCATTGCTTGCCAAACAAGAATAAGGCCATTTGTGCTGCACTGAGCCCAAACTTTGCCCAACCAAGTGGTGGCATTGGCAACTCACCATAATCCTGGAGAGAAAAGGCTGGCAGTTACTACGCATCTTTAATATTTTCAGTGTGACCAATAGAGACAACGTGTCCCAGCATCCAATAGTCCACCATAATGTAAACATCCATACTGAACTGCATGCTGGAACTTCTAATTTCCAAGATCCACCTTTCTACATTAAAGGTGAAGACAGCTGAAGGCCGTCTTTGTAGAATGTGGTAGGCTGCCTTTAGCTCCAGGGCTGTACTTTGGCTCCCCCTAATATGAATTACACCTGTTTCTTTGATACATAGCCCCACTGTCCAAACCCAGGATATAGAGTTCCAATCACTTTCTTTTCATGAAAATTGAGTGTGAGGTAATGACAGGCACCTTCAGACTGGTCCTCTCTTTATTCCCTCTTTAGGACTTCCTATTCTAGCTGTGTGCCATGTCTACATGTACACTCTGACCTGGGCTTCCTAACCCCATTGTGCACAATGCTCCTCTGTAAACTCAGAGCTGGGCTTCCTAATTCCATTGGGTCCTATCTTGCTCCCATTGAAGCCTACTGGAGTTTTATTATTGACTGTAAAAGGAGCAGGATTGAGCAGAGGGTTCCATACCTCAGCATACATCTAGAGAACATAATAGGGTTATCCCTGGTTAGAGGGCACTGAGATTCAGCAGGAAAATATATAACTATGCGCTGTATTCTTCTCATCTGCACAGCATGAATCCCATTGTGCATGCAGCACTCTCGAAACTCACAAATGCCTGACCCAGCATGAGCTGGTAAAACCTTGCATGGATGGTCTTTGGTGGCTGTTCAAGGTTATACATTGGGAGGAGTTATACTCAGGACATTGCAGCGACAACCCTAGTCTGGCACATCCATCCTCCCCAGAAACATTAGTGGCCCTTTTTCCTTTTCTCTCTGTCTATGTTTAGTGTCACTTCTGGAGGGCCCTACTTTAAATCAAAGCTCCCTGATGCTTTAGCTTAAGGAGAGGGCTCTGCTCCTTGCTTTATAGGGGAAAATGCTAAAAACAGACCCTCTCTTTCGTTTCTTATGTGACTCCCCTGTGCAAGAACCCAGAACTATTTCTTCACTTTCCTTTGTTTATTCTCTTTAGATGGTTCCCTTACTTTTCTTCCCACTTTGATAGTCGCATGGTGCTATTTTTCCAGGGCCCAGCAGATTCAACAATCCCTCTTTGAGCCAGGAAGTATGCGGTCTTGGGTCACTCACCATCACCTGGGTCATCTGATGGGCCAAAGATTCCTGGAAAGCACCACAAGAGCAGCTGTTCGCATAGCACATCTCTCTAACAGGCCACCCCTAGCAGAACCATTCTACAGCAGGAAGCCATCGATTCAGTGAGTGGGTACGGAACTGCCTCCAACAGGTCAACTGTCTTCTACTTCAAAGTGTGGATCCAACTAGTAACATACAAGGCACTTGTGAGCTCTGAAGTAGTTAAAACCTAAGAGTCCAATCCTGCCCAGTTTTCAACACCCTCAACTTTAATTTGGGAATCAAGGATCAGGCCCACAGGGTCCCTCTACAGTCAAGTCCCATGAGCCCTGCCTTTAAACTAGGTCTGTTTGTTATGATGCGGTCTGTGCTGGGGAGTTTGTGTAGCCTTGAGTTACCTTTTCATAAATACAGTAACAGCTGGAGGGCCCATGTTTGATTAAATAAGGAAAGAGACATACAGTACATGCCTATATGATATTCTCTGTCCTTAGCAATTCTGCCATTCTATTGATTTATATCTGGAGATTAAGGGATTTGACTTTCAATAAAATTATTCTCCTCAAACTACTAAATGGGGCAGAAAGGGGATTTCCCATCACATTTTCAGCTCTACATAACCGTCCCTTGAAAACACCATTATCTGCCTCTCCTTGACAGTGTTAAATGTACATCTCACAAATGATTGCTAATCACTTTTGTTATGATTTGCTATTTCTGTAGCATGACTGGTGCGCAGCTGAGGTCACACTGGAAGACAAATGACAGAGTGATGTCTCTGTGCCCCAAGGAGCTTCCAGTCTAAATTAGACAGAGAACATAACTGGAAATGACAACTGGCTGTGTGCTGAGAGAGGAGGAAGAAAAGTACTCTTGTGGGAGCTCCCTTAGGCCCTCCTTCTGCAAGGAGCTTTGTGCAAGCTGAGCCCTGCACCAGCAGAATCAGGGATTGAGTTTGTTTCAACTTTGTATTTCTCTTCCTTCCCCAGTATGACCAAGGACAGGACAAGGACCATCAGAGCAGAGACTGGTGATGGACAGGAATCTGGAAGAAGTGCATGTGAAGATAGCAATGCACAGTGCTTGTCCCTCCCGTGTAACTGATTCTGATCTCACTTAAAACAGGTTTTACACTGGAACATAGGAATTTCCATAAGTAGTCAGACCCCAGGTCAATTTAGTCCAGCATCCTGTCTCTGATAGTGGCCAGTACCAGATGCTTCAGTGGAAGCGGCAAGAACCCTGCCATCGGCAGATACAGGATAATCGGCTACCCCACATTAGACCGCCTCGTGATCTCTGATATTTTGATTGGCTTAAGCCCTGAAATGTGAGGTTTATTTTTTAACATTATTAATTATTTGTATTACCATGGCACATAGGAACCCTAGTCATAGACCAAGACCACATTGTGTTTGGCGATGTACAAATATGGAACAAAAATGTAGAAGGAAATGGGAGAAGAGAAACGCAGCATCCCCATTACAGCGTGATACAGGGCAGTGGGTGTGAGAGCAGGAGAGGCCTCCATAAGAGAGGGAAGCTGCAGAGGCAGCGTCAGACAAAGGAACCCACCTGTCAGAGAGCCAGGAGCTGTAGGGAATGAGATATGAAGACGTCATAGATGGCTGAGATCTTTGTAGAGATGCAGTGGGTATTCCAGAGACAGGAAGAGAAGGGGAGGAGTGATGGAGGGAGAAAAGATGGTAACAGGTGTCAGGTTAGGGATGACAGCATGAGAGGGGTGGAGGTGGTGGCGGGGTTACGTGTGGAAAGGGGATAGGGCGGGGATGCTTGGAGGGCCAGTGTTGGGGCAAATGTCATCAGTCAGAGGAAGATGTGATTGTGGGATCTGGATTTATGCTGATGGTAGGAGGCGGGAGATTGGGATGCAGAGGGTGAGGTAGAGCTGGTGGGAACCATAGATAAGTGAGGTTAATAAGGATTTGGAAATGGAGCAAATGAAGCCGGCGGGCTGGGGAAAAGAGGAGGAGGACAGATACTATGATGCAGAAGAGGGATGTGTTGACAGACATGGATAAGAGGCAGATGGATAAGGGCAAACACACACACACAAAGTTTGAAAAATTCTGTGAGGGTACCCTTGTAGAAGCTCCCTCTCAGGTAGTTGGTATGTTCCTTCCAAAATGTTAATTCTGGATATTCCGGAGCCATATAAATGTCCAATTGAATATTTTTGACCTCAATTACTTCCCATGGCAATGAGTTCCACAGTCTAAAAATATACATGTGATAATATATTTCCTTTTAATTTCACTGAATGTCCCCTTCCTTATGTGCTATGAGATGGGGTGAACAGAAGCTCCTGATCTACCTTCTCTAAACTAATTTGTTATTTTACATACTTTTATCATGTCACTTCTTATTCACCCCTTTTCTAAAGTAAATGATCCCAATCTTTCCAATCTCTCTTCACGTAAGAGTTTGTCCAGGCTGTTGGTCATTTTCACCATAATTCTCTGAACCCCCTTTAATCCTGCAGTATCCTTTGTGAGATGTAGGGGTAGACCCCCAAAGGGTCTTAGGCATATAACTGCTACTTTAGGCACCTAAGTCCAACATTTAGGAACGACTGAGATCCTGAAAGGTGGCAACTGAGTTGGGGTTAACCCATAGGAACTTAAATTCCTCCTGGTGGGTATGATACTGGCAGACCAGGTGCCAGCTCATGCCAAGGTCCCTAGGCCCCAACTAATGAATGCTGACCAATACGTACCTGGAAACCAGCCCGGCTTGCCTGTGTGTTAGTATTGTTAAAAGACATGTTAAGTTTATGAAAATGTGTTTAGACTTTATGAAATGCTTGTAGGATGCTGCATGTATTAATCTCACTTATAACATCTGTACCCCATGTAATAAGGTTATATGGCATGTTTGCATTGTAAACTTTGGTAACTGTGTAACTCACCAAACAGGAAAGAACATTGACTAATGTAAAATGCTGACTTCCTACAGAAGGTGGTAGGTCCTGCCCACCAGGAAGGCCCATTGAAACCAAATGAGCCATTGTGAAATATCAAAGAACAAAGACTGTTAACTGCTTTCCTCTCTCTGTCTCCAAAGGGGAGACCTGCTCGTGAACTCATCCCATCAGCTTCAGCTCTGGGAAAAAGGGAGTAAAAATCTCTGAGAAGAAACTGGATCTCTGTGCTGCTTGGACTGTGGGAGGGCAAGATTTCTAAGCCTAAGCAAGAGATCCCCAGCTGCTTAGCTTGGGTTAGCCCTAAAGGACAGGCAGAGATTGTTTATTATAGAAGCTTCTACCACCTTTTAGAACTTATATTCTTTATGAAAATATGCTTGTGATAGGAATATGACATAACTAAGATATGCTTTATGTATGATAACCTTTCCTCCAATGATACTTTACAAGAGTTATAATTTACTGAATATGATTATCCTATTTGTATCAATGTATCACTTCTGTATCTGAAATTAGGAATATTGACTATATATCTATATTTCAACTATGCTACTTTGGGTGATGCCCACTGCTAACACTTAAGGTACAACTATGAAAAAGCCTGACAGTGCTGATGGCCCCTGAGCAAGAGACAATGGACTGTAAAAGAGCTTAGTCTTCCTGTGAACCTGTGGGTCAGCCTGTGAAGAATTCCTACAGGTCACCTGCCTCTGTAGGGCCCCATGTCACCTGATACTGGAACCCATCTTGAATTCTGTACTTTTCCACAAGAAGTGGCAGGGCGGGGCAGGGGGAGTGTCAAACTAGGAAACAAAGGACTCCCACTTTATGCAAATCCTATTTAAGGGTGGGGAGTGAGGTAATCCAGGTCATCAGTTCTCCCCTGTTACCCCACCCAAGAGGGCTGCTGGAAACAATTAAGACTGAACTGGTGGAAAAAACTGGGTGTCAGGCCTGTGATGATGATTAGAACCACATTTACGGTGAGAATTTACATGTAACCAGTTTCTTTAGTGTATTAAGCTTAGTTTGCATGCTCTGTTTTGTCTTCTTAGTAATCTGCCTTGTTCTGTCTACTACCTCCTTAACTACTTAAAATACACCTGTTATAGTTAATACATTTATTTGTGGTTTATAGTATAACCCAGTTTATGTGATTTCTAACTGAGGGGGTGAGAAGTTGTGTACACCCTCCTCCACACTGAGGGAAGAGGCGAATTTCATATAGTTTTGGGTTTGTACTCCAAGTGGAGAGGGTTGGACATCTGGGTGCTGTGGCAAGCAGATCTCTGTCTCTTTGTGCAGCTGGGTGTGGCCCTGCCTGTGTGCTTGGCTGGGAAGCCTATCCCAGCAATACCAGGTAAAAGGGGGCCCAGGCTAGCAGAATAGTCTGACTCAGTGGCATCCTAGCACACCAGGTGACACCCCTGAGGGTCCAGCCCATCACAAATACATCTTTAATTTATTATAGGACTGGCTGATAGCATTGTCTTTAGTGTGCAATCTGAGGTGCAACTGACTGGTCCTTTGGGATTGGGAAGAACCTGAATATTGTTGTGATTTTTGGTGTAAGGGACCATCTATCACAAAGGTAAGCTTGTCTAGGTGGCAAGATAGACTGGAGTACCCAAGAGGACTGTCGGTGACTCCATGTTAAGGCTGTTGTAGTGTTTGAGTTCACACTTGATGCTTGATTGGTGAAACGTAAGTATAACTCATAACCAGTTTGAGGTTTGTGCCCTGATTTGTAGCAGTCTGCCTTGAGGTTGGTACTCACATGCTTGAGACACTCCAGACAGCTTGACAGTGGACCTGCAGAAAGCCACTAAATCCTAGCTCCCAACTAAACCCTGGCAGGAACCTCAGCTGAGGTATTCCTCTGCCTATCTAACTTGCAGAACCTGATCCAGTAAGCATTCTCAGAGCACCCTTACCACAAAAGACAACTGGAGGAGCCAGAACAGGAACTTGGCTGGCTGGCATCTGTCTGTGTCCTGGTCTACGAACTAGTTTTGAATCCCTGATATGGGCTAGGGTTGAACCCAGGTCTTCTACCTCCAAGGAGGTTGCGCTAAGCACCAGGCTACTCAATAGTCTAAGGTTAGCTTTCTTGACTGCAGGTACACATTGAACAAAAGTCTCTACTGAGCTGTCTACAACAGTGGCCAAGTCCCTTTTACTTATGCTTAACACAGGGATGCTTAACAGACAGATTCAGTGCATACTTGTAGGCTGGATGGGAGCATCCAGACAGGGAACCACCACAGCAGCGTGTTTTAAAGGCACCTGAGGTTACAGGAAGCGTGGTGACACCACTTCTCACTGGTCTGAAACCCCAAAATGTGACAATTTGGCATTGGGGTGACTACTTCTGGAACACCATGTCCCAGACTGGTATCCACAATTGAAGGACGTTGATAAATTGGAGGGGGTTCAAAGAAGAGCCACGAGAATGGTTAAAGGATTCAAAGGCCTGCCTTATAGCTATTGAGCTCCTTGAATCTAGCTAACCAAAAAGATTGAGGGGTGGTATGGTTGCAGTCTAAGTACCTACGCAGGGAACAAATATTGGATAATGGACTCATCAGTCTAGCAGACAAAGGTCTAACAAGGTCCCTGGTGCAGAGAGAAGCCACAGGGGTTTTGGCCAGTTGAGAGCCCAGCCTTCTGAGCAGGACCCAAGTGCTCGCTGTGCTCCCAGGACATGTGGTAGTTACAAGACAGCTGTGCAGCTGCATATATGTGCAGGCTACAAGGAATGTTAGCCCCAAGTGAAAAAACCTGGCATATTAAGTCTTTTCACTGGCCACCAACAAGACAGTACAAAAACCAACCAGGTGGCAACTCGGGCAGGAGGAGACCATGGGAATGGGGTAATGTGAAGGGCAGGAGAGCGACTGAAGCAGCACAAAAGGAAGCCTGAGGGGGTGAAGGGGAAAGAGACAGGAGTGGGAAATGGCGTGGGGTAGAATGGCAGCTGTACCATGCTGGGGTGGTCAAGGGTCACGGAAATCCCCTCTGAGCAGCTGGCAAAAGGACATTTTCTCATGTATATTTAAAGCTGGATTTTCCACCCTGAACTCTCTCATTTTGGGGCAGACAGATTTCCCCCCAAAGCATCAAAACCAGAAGCAATTAAACGCCACAAGTTTATTTTAGAAGATCTTGTGATTTTTATGGAAATCATGATGGAGGGCGGACGGACTCGTTTTTGATCACATGAGTTGGCAAAACTGCAGCTGGCCACCAGGGTGGACCTAAGGGAGCTGGCCTCTGAGTTTAAGACACAGAGAAACGATCTCATGTCCAAAACTCCAGCAGAAGGGGAGAAAGTCAATAACCTGGAAGTCTGAGTCAATATTCTAGAAACCGGCCATAGAGAAACACGTAAGAGAGAGGCCGAGCTGCATGGCACTGCTGGAGCAGAGAGATGCAAGTTAAATTAGATAATATAGAAAAGGGAGTGAGCAGAAACATTACAATAAATGGGTTGCTTAAAAAAAATGCTGAAGGAGCAAATCCAATCTGGGATGTACAAACTTCAACTGCAGAGCTCTCTGGAAGAGGTGAAAGTGGACAGAGTCCATAGGGTGCTATTCCCTCCACCTAATCCTTGTAACAGGCCGAGAAATCGGCCTGTGAATGCCATCAGCAGCAGACTAGATGATCATGATGGTCCCTTCAGGCCTTAAAGTCTAACATAACTATGTTAGGTTATAAAGAAAATAGTCTGAAGTTTGGTTTAATTGGAGTGGGCATAATTCTGACAGCTGTGTTCTGTATTTTTTTTTTTAAGATAAAGAATAATGAGGGAAAGAATGGGAGAGTTCCAATGATGGAGGTTGGAGAAAATAGATAAGGGAAGAAGGGGGAGGGGCCTGTAGTTCTTGTAACTCCTCTCCATGTAACTCAAGTAATCAGATGGCAATATATCCCTAAGGGCCAGGGCTGAGGTCCCATCAGTGAAGGACATCTCTTGCAATGCAACTGAAGTAAGTAGTCAAAGTGTTTATGGGGAGAGTACAGGGGTTTAGGGCTAAGTAATGCCCAGTCATTTGGGGACTGATTTATGCACTATTTTGGTTTTGGATTTAAATTAAGGGGATACAGGAGAAGGGAGGGAACTAATACAGGAAATAGCTGTAGATGTTGATAAAAAGAAAATCAAGCCATATTCAAGCATGCAATTGTGAAAGACACTGGCCACATAAGGGTCCATGCCAAACAGCCAAAGAACCACACAACTTTCAAGCTTTTCAGTAAGCCAAGTAGTTATTCTCAATGGCTCTTCCCTTTAAAGTAATGTCTTTGAATGGTCAAAGGAAAAAAGCCCTGGCCAAAAAACTCAACTCCTTCCCCTCCCCCCCTCCAGACTATTTTCCTTCCTGAAACTCTTTCAGGAGGGACAAAGGCAATTGGTTTCAGCAGACATCTTTTGCTTCAGCCAAATTAAAAAAAAAAAAAAAAAAGAGGAGAGGGCATATCATTGTACCTTTTAAGACTAACAATCAATTTAAGGATAAGGAAGGACAGTTTCTCTTGTTAAAGGGCACAACTGCTTGGTTAATAACAGCAGTGATCTCAGTGTATGCTCCCAGTCAAGTAGGGGTGGGGGAGGAAAAAAAAAATCAAGGAAAATAAAATATGGCAAACACTTTGGAGAGGGGGAATTATTCTAGGAGGAAATTTCTATTGTACACTGTATCAGAGGGTAGCCGTGTTAGTCTGTAGCCATAAAAACAAGGAATCTGGTGGCACCTTAAAGACTAAGATTTATTTGGGCATAAGCTTTTGCGGGGGGAAAAAACCCACTTCTTCAGATGCATGGAGTTGCATCTGAAGAAGTGGGTTTTTTACCCACAAAAGCTTATGCCCAAATAAATCTTAGTCTTTAACAACAAGGAGTCCAGTGGCACCTTATTGTACACTGGTTCCTTACTGGGACCGATCTGATGGAAAAAAAAAAAAGACAAAAAGAATAGTTAAGGACACAGGTGACACATTCACCTTTCTATACACCAACAATTCAACCCTCAGATTGATGGAAAGAACTGCACCCAGAGGAAAGAGACTGTACATTTATATACTATGAGAGATTTCATGCTAATCTCTAAATCCTTATTGAAGCAGGAAGATCTGCAGAAATTGGCATTTTTATATGATCAAATCATGCATTGGAAGCACACTGTTTGATAGCTGGATCCCAAATATCACCTTTTTGGAAAATTAATTCTTTGCTTCTCCCAGATAAAAGATTAGGTTGCAGCAATGCAGGAAGACACTGTTCAATTGTAATAGAGACCTTGGTGGTCTGAGTGGCCTAGTACAGTGGTTCTCAACCTTTCCAGACTGCTGTACCTGTTTCCGGAGTCAGATTAGTCTTGCATATTCCCCCAAAGTTCACCTCGCTTAAAAACTACTTGCTTACAAAATCAGAGATAAAAATACAAAAGTACACAGCACACTATTACTGAAAAATTACTGGCTCTCTCATTTAGTCTATATGAAGTTTTAGTTTGTACTGACTTTGCTAGTGCTTTTTATATAGCTGGTTGTAAAACTAAGGAAATATCTAGACGAGTGAAGTACTCCCTAAAAGACCTCTGTGTACCCGCAAGGGTACATATACCCCTGGTTGAGAACCGCTGGCCTAATGGTTAGGAACCGCCCGCCCCCCCCCCCTTTTAGTAGTTGGAGCTATGGTAGGGGAGCCTGGGCCCATCCATTCTACCAGGCCGTAACCCAGGGCCCTAGCAGGGTCAACAGCATTTGGCTTCCCTTGGGGTCCTCTAAGTTACCCTCCCTGAGTCACTTCCTACTGTTATCGTATGTGGGACCAGAAGCTGAGGGAGAAAAGTATATAAAAGACAAAAATAGCCGCCCAAACCATCAGCCCCAGCGGGGCTCAGTGTATAGTCCTGTCCCCCAAGGAGACTTCTCCAGCACTTTGGTCAGGAGCCTTCCCTCCCACCTCACCTCCTCTTCTGAGCAGGATTGCTCCCTTTTCAACCCTGTCTCCAGTTGAAGCATTCTCTGCATGGCCCCAGTAGTACTGTCCTTGAACCCCTCCAGCCTAGTTTGGGGTTTGTATATCCCATCACAGAAATATTTTCAAATTAATGCTAAAAACAATATAAAGAGAGCTCTTCTATGGGAGGCAGGAAAGACAGTATTTAGGGGTCAGTTGATAAGCAGAGCCTCTCATTTGAAAAAAGAAAGCTCAGAAAAAATAAAAAGTAGAATAGGAGAGAAGTACAAGAGATTCATAAAAACCACAGGTAAAAAAGTATAACTAGTCTAAGGGGAAAATTGACTATGTTGATGACAGACCCCACTGAAATAGCCCTTTGGTAGATAAAACAGATGTTTTATGAAAATGGAAATAAAAGTGATAAGCTATTGAGCCAATAGCTTAAAGGGACACAAGTGCAACACATTCCACCAATTAAAAAACACCTGAGAGAAGTGTGCTACTTTTGCCGCTTATCATAAGCCCCTCTGTACTACACATACTCTGAGCTTTGAACTGATTCAAACTCTCTGGAGGTAGCAGGCTTCCCAAAGATACATGAAATTGATAAAGAAACATTAGCTAAAGAAATAATAGACAAAGAAATCTTATAGCCAATAGCGAGTATGAAAAGTGGTAAAGTGCCAGGACCTAATGGCTTTCCAGTAGAATTTTTCAAGGTATTTAAAGTGCAGTTAGTCGATCCCTTAAGGGGTACATTTAATGTCATTCAGTTAGGAAAGGAACTTCCACAGTCTATGAAATAAGCTACTGTTTCCCCCAAAGTTGGAAATGACCTTCTCTCATGCAGCTCTTGTAGGCATAGGCAGCTGGTAGCTAGCGCTAGATGGGGCTTAGCCCCCTCTCCCGTCTATCTTGGCCTTGTCATTTTATGAGCAATCCTACTGCATGCCAAGCTCGGCAGGCAAAGCCCCATGGCCAGTGGTACCAGAGCCTGGAATGGAGGAGGGCATCATGGGGGCAGGGCCCTTTCAGCACACAGACACAGGCATCAAGTCAACTTGAATCTGTAAGCAGCAAGAGCCTGCAGGCTGCTGCAGAGTGAGTGCAGGGTTGGCTCAGCACACCCTGCTCCAAGAAGATTTTCACCAGCCAGCTATGCTTACAAGTGAAATCATGATATAAAAATTTTAGTAAAAGTACTAGCTAATCCATTGCAGTCCATGCTTTCAGTCCATATAAACCCAGAATAAACTGGATTCATTACAAATATTAGCTGACACTTGTTTAGTCTTAGAGTGCTGCAATTGGAATCATTCATAGTACCAGCTCAAAAAAAAAAAGAGATCCATGTCTTTGCTATCACTTGACACAAAGAAAGCTTTGGAAAAAAGCATTTTGTCCGATATGGACATGGGCCCCCAGTTCCTTAAATGAACAATGCTCTTTCCACCAGCCCAAAAGCAGCTGGTCAAGTTAAAGGGGTTAAATCTCCCCCATCTGAATTACACAGAGGGACTAGGCAGGGGTGCCCACTGTCTCCTTTACTTTTTGCATTGGCCATGGAGCCTTTGGCACAGAGGATAAGGAACCATGAATTTATTGCAGGAATTAAATGTGCAGGAACACATCAGAAAATAGCTTGTAAACAGCTTGGCAGCTGGTGTGCTGTGATCACTGCCTATGCTGCTGACCAATATTGTTCCCTTGTACTCCCATGTCTGTCTGTATCCATCTCTTGTCTCTTTTCCTATACTTGGACTGCAACTCTTTGGGGCAGGGTGTTTCTTTAGGTTTGTATAGCATCTAGCACAATGGGGTCTTGCTCCATAACTGGGGTCATAGGCACCAGCTTCCTCCGGGCCCGTGAAGTGCTCAACCCCCTGCTCTGCCCCAGGTCCCGCCAACACCCCACCCCTTCTCCCAAGTCCCCACCCTGCCTCTTCCTGCCCAGTTCCACCCTCTCCCCTGAGCGTTGCCCGTTCCTGCTCCTCCCCCTCCCAGCATCTCCTGCATGCCATGAAATGTCTGACTGCAATGGGCAGGGGGCGCTGGGAGGGAGCAGGGGAAGCTGGCTGCCAGTGGGTGCTAAGCACCCACTAATTTTTTTCCCCATGGGTGCTCCAGCCCTGGAGCACCCACTGAGTCAGCACCTATGACTAGGGCTGCTAGGTGCTACAGTAATACAAATAAACAGTCACATATGCTGATAGTATAATGTTAGTTTTAGGGAAATGTTCAGGTTAGATACAAGTACTATCTAAAGAAATCCATGACTTTGTGAAAACATCTGACTTCTAAGTAAATTATGACAAATCTGTAAGGCGAGCTATAAATTTGCTAGACTAGGAGAAGTAATCCTTCCAGAAAATATCTGGGTACAAAAGGACCATAAAAAGTCTGTAAGATACCTGGAAATTCAAATCTGAAAAACCTAGAAGAGCTATATGATTTAAATGTGAAACCACTTACTACTTCAAAGTTTAAAAAGATGTGGAGTGCTGGAGGAAGTATGGAATTTCTTAGTTGTGAAGAAAGGCCATAGTCAAAATGAAAGTTTTGCCAAGAATCTTTCTTGTTTCAAAAATCTTCCTAAAATCCTCCCAGATAACACTGTAGCAGGAATACAAAGAATGTCAGAATTTTTACAGAATACAAGGAGACCAAGAGTGAAATCAGATACTTTGTATCAATCCAAGGAAGAGGGTGGACTAGCTGTTCCAAATATCATATGGCACTATCAAGCCAGACAGTGGTGGACTGGGGGCACTCTAACCCAACCATACACGGTCTATATTGACCAAGACAATTGTGGCAGCATCAGCTTGGCTAGGTTACCATGGATCAATAAAACTTATTGATCTCCAGCAACTTACATATGTCCTTTAATAAAGGCTACTCTCCAGGTCCAGCATGGAACTAGAAACAAAGAGTTATTTTCCCTCACTAATGGTACCTCTTACAAATAATCCGAATTTCAACCCACATCATGAACCAGAGAGTTTTAAAGATTGGGGGAGTCGTGGAATACATATGGTTGGCCACCTGTTCACCAAAGACATTTTTCTAATGTTTTTAGAGATCAAAGCTAACTTGAACTGGTCCTGTCTCCCAAGGTACCAGTATCTTCAAGTTAGGCATTATGTTTCTCAACTTTCTAGAAAAGTAGTTTTCTTACAGAAAACTAGCTTTTATAGAAAACATGGCTTCTAGTCAATCATGAAGCAAAACAATTATAAGCAGTTTATATCCATTTTTGCAAACAATTTTCCTAAAAAATATATGTCCATATGCAGAGGTGAAAATAGGCCAGTACAGGGTATCAGCCAGGCCCTTTAAATTCCTGCTGGAGCCCCGGCTGGGCAACGCTGAAGGGCTGGCTGGGGGAGTCTGGCCACAGCCCCTCCCCTTCAGGGGGCCCAGAGCCATCTCCCCCCCACCACCTTGCCTAAGACCCCAGCCGCCCTGCATACCGGTAAGTCCTTTGAGTTACTTTCACCCCTGTCCATATGCGACACAATGGGAAAAGGATTTGGATAGACAAATTACTCCAGAGAAATGGGCTTTGATCTGCAAAAGAGAATCAGCAACCTCAGTCTGTAGCACAATACAAGAAAATTTCTTTAAGATACTGTTTCAGTGGTATCCCACACCAGTCAAGGTAAAAACATAGAGAGATAGAATGGGGATAAACACTGGCAAAATAGGAGATTTGAAGAGAATACAAATTGTTGGATATTGATCCTTTGGTGATCCTCCTAGCAGGAAGAGTCACACTCAATGAAGAGCTGATCTCTCATCTACTGGTAGTGGCTAGGCTATTACAGATTGCCTCTAGTTTGGGACAAATTTTATTTTTCAAGTGAGAGGCTATGTGACAGGGTGTGGGTAGCCCATCTAGTGCAGGGTGAGTGCACCTCATTAATAAGTCCACCAAACTGGCCTCGGCCTCAAGGCTGTAATGCCTACTGGTCAGAGTCAAAGCAGCCCTCACTCTCAGAGCTATAAAGCCTAATGGCCAGAGTCAATATGGCTACCCCTTCTCTCAGGGCTGAGTGGCCCAGCAGCCAGTCAGGCAAGTGAGCCACCACCTAGGGATGGGTGACAGCCAGGGTATGGGGACCCAGGCCCTCCCTACTCCACCATGTCCCAGCCCAGGGCCCTATCAGTGGCAAGGGTCTCTGTCACTGCGTCAGCAGAGATCCAGACCAAAAACACACTGACTGTTCCCAGGCATACAGCTGCCACCTCTCCCTGTGCTACTTCCTATCTCATCCCTTGTAGTCAAGCACTGGGCACCTCCAGGGTTTCCAGAGTCTTCAGCACAGACGGCTCCCAACAACCCTGAGTTCTCACAGACCTTCCAGTGGTGTCCGGGTCTCCACCTGGGCTTCAACATCTCTGGTTCCCTCCAGCACTTTCCAGGCAGCCCCTGCAGCAAACATCCTTCCACCTCAGCTGTCCCCACAAACTGAGCTGCTCTGCTCCCTTTTATACTGCATCTACACTTGGAGCACGCCCAGTAGGTCTGAGGACGTTAACCCTTTCCCATCCAGAGCAGGGTGAGTGCACCACCTCACACATGGCTCCAAAACTATTGGGGTGTTGTTGTTATGGAACAACTGATGGATCAATTACCTACCCAGCAAACCAGACAGAGGACAAATAGATACTTAGGTATCTGGTTACCACTTATGCAATACTCAGACAAAGTACATTAATCTTCAAAAAACCCAGCACACCTGTCCCATTTTTTAATTAATATTCAGGTTGATAGACATGCCTGGCTTGATAAATCTGAGTGGAGTCAGTAGTTTCTCTCAGTTTAATAAAATCATCAGCAACAACATGGCCTGGGTGATGTAAAGAGGCTCATTCTATATACTCTGGGAGCCCCCTGGTTAAACAGAGAGATCTGATTATTGTATTCCTGCAGATTCTCTCAACAAAGAAATGAGCTCCCTCTTGTAATGACACATCTTCCCTCTGCTTACCTGGCAAAGATTTGTAAACTTGTTAAAACTTCCTAAATAAATCAATAGATATGTAAGCGGGGGGAACAGTCCTGCTATTGTGGGGAACTTTCCTGGCTTCTGCACTACCCCGGTGAAGTGGGCTTGCGAAAGAATCTGAGTCCTCGCTCCCACTTCCTTTACCCAGTGGCCTCCCTGCCCTTGAGGACTCCCCTTCCACTCTCCTATCTGGCAGAGTCCTTGTAACCCAAACAAGGCTGGGCCCAGGATTCCTGGAGGGCTCGACCCCCAACCCTGCTGCGGTCACCTAGGACAGGGGCTAGGGTGTCCCCACTCCGGGGTACTCTCTCTGCACTGGGCACTTCTCTGACCCACTGACCATTACATACAAGTTAAAGCAAATGCAAGTTATTTAATCAACAATTAATTTAAAAAAAAATAAGGAAAAATGGGAAAGGTTAAAAGAAACACATCACCCCGCTCTGTGGCAGGGAACATCACAAACAGGGTCTCTGGAACGTCAGGGCAGTTCACAGTCTGTTCCTTGCAAGTCCCAGGCCTTCTTCTCCGGCCCTGGCTTTGCTGCAGGGATGCTGTGGGTTGGACACTAGCTCTGGTTGTGGCCACACACTCTCAGGCTCTAAGTGGTAGGACCCTTCTTCCCAGTGTCGCCCCACCCCCCCCCCGCCCTGTTGGGGTTACGATCCAAGCCTGGCCTGCAGAGCCTCTTGGCTGAGGCATCTCCCTGTGCTGGGCCCGCTGCCCAGGGTCCCCCTCGCTCTCCCCAGCTCCACCACTCTGTCTCTGCATGGCTGCTGCTCTGCCTCCAGCTCCCTGTGCTGCTTCTTTGGCCCCTCTGGCTCTGGTTGCTGCAGCTCTGCTCCCAGGACAGGTCTGCTCTGCAGGCTGCTTCTGTGACTCTGCTCCCAGCACTGACCTGCTTCCTGGGCTGCTTCTCTGGCCCCTGTGGCTCTGGCTGCTGCAGCTCTGCTCCCAGGGCAAGTCTGCTCCCTCTGGGCTGTCTCTGGCTTTGGGGCTGCAGCTCTGTTCCCAGGACAGGGTCTGCTCTCTCTGGACTGTGCCTCTGGCCCCTCTGGACCTGGCACAGTTCTGCTCCCCAGCTCAGCTTGGGCCCCTGCTTTCTCCTTAGCTCAGCCCTACTCTGTCTGACCCAGGCAAATCCAGCTCACACGGAGGACAGGACCTCCCTGATTAGCCTGCTCGCCCTGTCATTCAGGCTGACCTGAAGCATTGGCCTCTCCCCTTTGTTCCTGGGGGCTGTCAGTCTCAGGGTCCTGGTTTCCCATAGCCCCCTCTCCTTTTAGTACTGGGAGCTAGCCAACCAAAACACCCCCACTGAATGTTAGTAAGGGGGCAACAGTCCCCTTACAGATAGATATAACAGATCTTCAGCTAATGCTTTTTATAGCACTACCATAGATATTTTACAAGAGGGTACAGTATAGTATTTTTACTATTGTTTTAATTGTATAAAGTATTATTGCAAACCCGTATGTAGGGGTATGATGGGAAGGTTAAAGTTGGTGTGGCACTCCAGCAGAAAAGGGCGTAGTCTCCACTCTGTTTCTAGGTGGGTGGGGATATGGTAAATGGGGCAGGCTTAAGGCTAGGGCTGAATCTCACATGGAGTATTTCCTGACCAAGATTTTCTAAAAGGGACTAGTTGTTGTGGGTGCCTCCATTTTGGGGTGCCGTTCATGAGATGCCTTGAAGGGGCCTGATTTTCAGAGGGCAGGAGCTCTGCGTTTTGTGAAAATGAGGGTCTTATAAGGTTCTTTCAGTGGAGCACCCAAAATCACTAATAATAAATTAACAGTAACAATCACTTCTGAAAGTCCTGGCCTCTGTAGTGTGTAGCATTTAAATTCTCATCTCTAAGAATGCAGGAAATCCAGCTGGTTTGCAAGAGGAATATACTTCTGTGCACTGATCTGGCTTTTGTGTGCATATGCTATAGGGCTTTGCAAGCTCTACACCAGAGTCCCGTTCATGCTGCTGAGCCCTGAAGAGGTTCCATATTTTGTTCTTTTTAATTTAACAGCTTCTCCTTCCAGACTCATTGTGATGTTTTGCTACAGATGCTTTCAGCAACCTGATACTATGACTCAGCCTAATTCCCTGCTTGATGAGCTGTGTATTCAGAGAGCTGGTTCAGAGATGCAATTCCAGTTAGGCCCAGCCTGCACTGGGAGCAGAACAGGGCTAGCTACTGTACAGAGATGGCGTGATTACACAGGGGACCGCAGCACATGATGCCAACAACCAGCCCCATTTGGAAATAACAACTGAGTTATTTATGAGTGGGTGGGTGTCTAGAAAGCCACATACTTTTGTCAACAACATAAGAAAGAAAGAAAGAAAGAAAGAAAGAAAGAGCCTCCCACAGTGAAGGAGAATAGTCTTTCTAACTGCACTGGTATCTTCTGGATCTCAAGGATGAGTAACTCTAGGGAAAAAAGACATCTAGGCCTGGATTCAGAAACAAAACAAAAGAAAAACCCTATTCAGCAAAACTCATAGGCTTGTACTCAGCCTTAGGCATGTGTTACATACTTTGCTGAACTGGGCTGGGTTTAAACACATTCTTCAATACCTGGCTGAACTGAGGCCTTAGTAACAGGGCCGCAAGAGCGAAGACTTATCATGTCTACACAGGGATAAAAGCCCCATGGCATGGCCGGGGCTGGCCCAGATCAGCTGACTCAGGCTTGCGGAGCTTGGACTGTGGGGCTAAAAATTGCTGTGTAGATCTTTGGGCTTGGGCTGGAGCCTGAGCCAAAACCAAAACCCAAAGTTGATTTTTTCTGTGGTGTCTTTAAGGAGGCTCTGACAGTGATTTATACTTCTACTGAAGATTTTATGGTTTGAATTCTGCCATCTATGCTCAGCCAAAATTCCTACTGAAGGCAAGCAATAGTTACAAGATATATATAATTGGGTCCAATCCACCCAGGCTAGCCTCACCATCCAATCTCATTCCATTTTCAAGATCAGATTTCATGACACAGTGAATGTCCTTGTGCAGACAGGGCCTATGGGAATTGTTTTCAATTAATTCTAGTTGCCTTTAGGGTGCAAAGCAACTGCTAATTCACAGCACAGAACAATACTACTACAGAGCACCAGACTCAGGAAATCTGGGTTCAAATCCCTGACTCCTAGCGTCACCGTGGCCAAATCACTCCATCTGTCTGTGTCCCAGTTGCCCATCTGTAAAATGAGGATAATAACCTTGCCTTGCTCTCCCTATTTTGTTTGTCTTGTTTATTTAGACCAGTGTTTCTCAAACTTTTGTACTGGTGACCCCTTTCACACAGCAAGCCTCTGAGTGTGACCCCCCCCCCCTTATAAATTAAAACCACTTTTTTATATTTAACACTATTATAAATGCTGGAGGTGAAGGGGGATTTGGGGTGGAGGCTGACGGTTTGTGACCCCCCATGTAATAACCTCACGACCTCCTGAGGGGTCCCAACCCCCAGTTTGAGAACTCCTGATTTAGACTATAAGTGTAACCTATGTACCTAATAGGGATATATCTCTTTAAGAGATTTCACCAAGAAGGTTGGTGGTGATTGGACGTTTAACATAGTGAATGCCAGTGAAAATGAGGTAGGATCAGAGTCTAAAATAGGGAAAGAACAAGTCAAAAATGACTTAGACAAGTTAGATGTCTTCAAATCACCAGGGCCTGATGAAATGCATCCTAGACTACTCAAGGTGCTGACTGAGGAGATATCTGAGCCATTAGCAATTATCTTTGAAAAGTCATGGAAGATGGGAGATATTCCAGAAGACTGGAAAAGGGCAAGTATAGTGCCTATCTATAAAAAGGGAAATAAAGACAACCCAGGGAATTACAGACCAGTCAGCTTAACTTGTGTACCCAGAAAGATAATGGAGCAAATAATTAAGGAATCAATTTGCAAACACCTAGAAGATTATAAGGTGATAAACAACAGTCAGCATGGATTTGTCAAGAACAAAACATGTCAAACCAACCTGATAGCTTTTTTTGACAGGGTAACAAGCTTTATAGATAGGGGAGAAGTGGTAGATGTGGTATATCTTGACTTTGGTAAGGCTTTTGTATGTATCCAATGAAGTGAACTGTAGCTCACGAAAGCTTATGCTCAAATAAATTGGTTAGTCTCTAAGATGCCACAAGTCCTCCTTTTCTTTTTATGGATACAGACTAACACAGCTGCTACTCTGAAACCAGCTTTTGATACTGTCTCCCATGACCGTCTCATAAACAAACTAGGGAAATGCAACCTAGATGGAGCTATTATAAGGTGTGCATAACTGGTTGGAAAATCATTCCCAGAAAGTAATTATCAGTGGTTCATAGTCATGCTGTAAGGGCATAACGAGTGGGGTCCCCCAGGGATCGGTTCTGGGTCCGGTTCTATTCAATATCTTCATCAATGATTTAGATAATGGCATAGAGAGTACTCTTATAAAGTTTGCAGACGATATCAAGCTGGGAGGGGTTGCAAGTGCTTCGGAGGATAGGATTAAAATTCAAAATGATCTGGATAAACTGGAGAAATAGTCTGAAGTAAACAGGATGAAATTCAATAAGGACAAATGCAAAGTACTCCACTTAGGGAGGAACAATCAGGTGCATGCATACAAAATGGGAAATGACTGCCTAGGAAGGAGTACTGCAGAAAGAGATCGGGTGGAGGGGGGTGTCATAGTGGATCACAAGCTAAATATGAGTCAAAAGTGTAACACTGCTGCAAAAAAAGCAAACATCATTCTGGGATGTATTAGCAGGAGTATTGTAAGCAAGACCCAAGAAGTAATTCTTCCTCTCTACTCCACGCTGATTAGGCCTAAACTGGAGTATTTTGTCCAGTTCTGGGTGCCACATTTCTGGAAAGATCTGGACAAATTGGAGAAAGTCCAGAGAAGAGCAACAAAAATGATTAAAGGTCTAGAAAACATGACCTATGAGGGAAGATTGAAAAAAATTGGGTTTGTTAAATCTGGAGAAGAAGACTGAGAAGGGACATGATAACAGTTTTTAAGTACATAAAAGGGATCGTCCTTCAGGATAGGTTGTAGATCCTTGATGATGTGCTAGAGAGGTTTTAATTGGGGGCTGTAGGTGACGGAGGACGATCCCTCACTCTCACAGACCTTGGGGGACAGCCAATCCTCACTTACAGACAGCCCCCCAACCTGAAGCAAATACTCACCAGCAACCACACACCACACAACAAAAGCACCAACCCAGGAACCAAACCCCGCTACAAACCCCGGTGCCAACTCTGTCCACATATCTATTCAAGGGACACCATCATAGGACCTAACCACATCAGCCACACCATTAAGGGCTCATTCACCTGCACATCTACCAATGTGATATATGCCATCATGTGCCAGCAATGTCCCTCTGCCATGTACACTGGCCAAACCAGACAGTCTCTACGCAAAAGAATAAATGGACACAAATTTGACATCAGGAATCATAACATTCAAAAACCAGTAGGAGAACACTTCAATCTCTCTGGTCACTCAATAACAGACCTAAAAGTAGCAATTCTTCAACAACAAAAACTTCAAAAACAGACTCCAACATGAAGCTGCAGAACTGGAATTAATTTGCAAACTGGATACCATCAGATTAGGCCTGAATAGAGACTGGGAGTGGTTGGGTCATTACAAAACCTAAACTTAATTTCCCCAATACTAATTTCTCCCTACTGTTACTCACACTTTCTTGTCAACTGTCTGTAATGGGCCACTCTCTTACCACTTCAAAAGTTATTTTTCCTCCCTTGGTATCCTGCTGTTAATTGATTTATCGACTGACCACACACTTGGTAAAGCAACCCCCCATCCTTTCACGTATTTATACCTACTCCTGTATTTTCACTCCATGCATCTGATGAAGTGGGTTCTAGCCCACAAAAGCTTATGCCTAAATAAATTTGTTAGTCTCTAAGGTGCCAGAAGGACTCCTCGTTATTTTTGTTGATACAGACTAACATGACTACCACTCTGAAACCTGTCACTTAGCAGAATATGCATCAGTCATGAATTATATTATAATACATGAATATTTCGGACAATATAATGTAGGTTATGTAATTATAATACCTTCCGCTCTAGCTTGCCTTCATTTTTGTAACTATGTTTATATTATGGACATATGCTAGTAATTTATTTGCAATGTACTCTTTATTGCATACACTGTGTCAAGTACAACATAGTAAACATGACTGATCATTGCATTAGATACACTGTCACATATAGACATAATGTGTAGTTGCCTAGGATGTGATGCTGTATTTATTGCATACAGCATTAGCATAGCTTCTAGTAAATACAACTCTTGTTAGTGAATTGAAGGATCCTTCACTAATTTCTTGGAGAAAACCCAGTTCACCCATGTGCAAAGCACAGCACAAGGCCTATGCACCACATAAGCCCTCAAAAGATTGACCAAAGCCCCACTCCACCAATGAGTTCTGAATGGTGTAGACCCTGGGGGTCATGTTTGCTTATGCTAATTAAAAATGTGTTGAAATGCAAGCCAGGAGCAGATCTTTTAGGCCTGAAGTTTGGGTTTCAAATTAGCTAGAGTTCAGTTGTTAGCATGAATGAATAAGAGGTGTTAATAGAAGTGACTTAAGGCTTAACCTTGTGTCATGTAGTAAACATGTTTTTGTTTTAGCCGGTGTTGCGTAGGGGCAATTTTGGATGTTTTGGAAAACTGTTAACCACAGAATTTACATTAATGCAAGTGATCATTAGAATGATGTTTGATTAGAAGATATTTGTGTTTGGGGGTATGGAAGATTAAATATGGTAGCAGAAGAATAGCTATGGTAAAAGATAGACTTAATGCTAATTAATTAAGGGTGCTATTATAGTTGATTATAAAAGTGTAGTACACTCATTTTAGGTCTGTGTGCTCATCCACCATCGGGGTACTGTTACAGAAAGGATTATATACCCATTCTTCTCATCCAGGAACTGATAAACCCTGAATGCACCATTTCATCTTTGGGTGCGAGTATAAATGCAGTGTATGGTTATGCTGTAATGCCTGTTTGCTTTAACTAATGATTTTAAGTTAAATAAAGTCTTTTAATTCTATCACTCATTGCGTCATTCAGTCCTCCACTAAATTAAATGATCTGTAACTGCCCCAGCAGCTTGAACCTTAAAGAGTTCAATTTGATTTGATTTCTTAGCTTTCAACTATTAATTAGGAACCCCTAAATCAAGGTTACCAGGGGCAGACCCCTGCACTTGCGCAGAGCCCCAGGGAAATTAGTAAGGGCAGGTCAACACGTAAAATGTTGCATCGGCGGAGCCGCACAAATGCAGCTGTGTTGCTGTAGTGCTTTAATGAAGACGCTATAAGCCGGCAGGCGAGAGCTCTCCTGTCGGCTTAGTTACTCCACCTCCATGAGAGGTAGCCGCTATGTCAGCGGGAGGAGCTCTCCCACCACCATAGTGCTGTCTACACCTGCAGTTAGGTCAGTATAATTACGTCATTCAGGCGCGTGGATTACTCACACCCTTGAGCGATGACATTCTACTGAAATAATTCAGTACTGGAGACCAGGGCTAAGGCTCCATATAGGCACAGGTGGTACCGTGCTCAGAGCTCATTTCTTGATCAGGGCCTAAGGCTATAGCTACCCTGCAGCCTATGTGGGCAAAATGTATGTCGCTTAGGGGTGTGAATACTCCATCCCCCTGAGTTACACTGACCGAAGCGGTCCCGCCGACATAGCTTCTGCCACTCGTGGGGGTGGGATTTTGATGCCAAGGGGATTGCTCTGTCCCGTCAGCATAGAGTGTCTTCCCCAGATGTGCTGCAGCGGTGCCCCTGTGTGGGTACAGCTGAGCTGCCACACCACTGTATGTGCAGACATGGCCCAAGTGCTACTCACGTGGCACTCACGTGGCACAGAGCCCTTGGACCTGTCCTGTGAATAGCGTAAGTCATTTTATTATCCACTGGTGTTAGAGCAGCGCCTAATGACCCCAATTAAAGATCAGGGCCCTACTTGCTAGTGCTGTACAAACAAATACAAGGAAGACAGTCCCCGGCCCAGAGAGCTCCCAGTTTAGATGTCAGATAGGACAACACAGACAAATGGGGTGCCTGGTGACAAAATGAATTGAGTTTAGCAGTGAAAAGTGGAAGTCTGAGATGCACCTTCCTCTGTCTCTGGCTATTGTTTATACAGGATTATGCAACCGTTTGTGTGTTGTTTATATGCACTCATCTTGTAACTACAAAATAGCCCTATGTACATCTCTGCTCCCTTCCTAGTTCATTCTGTGGGCAAGTTTGGAATTAGGCCACTTCATTGCACTACCGCTGACAGTTTACATACCAATTATAATCTATCTTCTGTGTCAACCCAAAATCTAAATACAAAAGTAATCTTATATGGCAAGAGAGGTTTCAAAGAGAAGTTAAAGAAACAATATTATTTCATTCTGACTCCTGGGTGGAACTCATTCCCCAAACGTCTCCTGAATTAACCTTTTCCCCTAACCGAGCCCTTCTCGGATTTCCCCTCTGTCTCGCTTTCCCTATCACAGCAGCACTGATCCAGCAATCTGATCTGTATGGGCAGACCCTTACACCTGGACAGAGTTCTGCTGAGGTCAAGGGATTGTACCTGGGCACAGCCCACGTAGCTCAGGTTGCAGGACTGGGGCTATTATTTCTCCAGTGCTCACGAGCCTCTACTTTCATAGCCTAAGATATTACCTACAGAATAGTAATACATAAATAAAATACATTAAAAACCCCTCAGCGCACACAGAAGGGAACATGGAAAAGAAGAAAAGAGAATTCTGCTTTGTTCCTCCTCAGTGCTTTTCCACTTCCTTCCATTTATATTATTTTCCCATTTTAAAGCTCCCCCCTTCTTAACTATAACATAAACACAGCTGACTAGTTTGTCCACTAAAAACAAAAGCCATGTTTTCTGCAGGTGTAAACTGGCACTGCTCCATCAAAGGTAATGCACCGGTTTACATCAGCAGAGGATTTGGCCCAAATATTTTCACCAAAAAAGATCAGCTTTTAAATCAAGTAGCCAGACTGTTGCTGTTTTTGCAAACATCCCATCTATGCTATCCAAAGAGCTTGCCAAGCCTCTCTGGGGACCTGGGGGTACACTTACACTGCAAGAGAAAACAAACAAAAAACACGCAGCAGGTCTCGGAGCCTGGGCCAGCTGATTCAGGCTCACGCTACAGGGATAAAAATAGCAGCGTAGATGTTTTGGCTCAGGCTGTAGCCCAGTACTCAAACCCAGTGAGGGGGGCAGTTTCCGAGCCCGAGCTCCACCCCAAGCAGGAATGTCTACACTGCTATTTTTAGCCCTGTTGCATGAACCCCACAAGCCAGAGTCAGTTGACCCAGGCTGAGACTCGCTGTTGTGGTTTTGGTTTTTGCAGTGTAGACATATCCTTAAAGTGCTTAGTAGAACCACCCAGGATTGGTGTGAAAATAGCAGGAGGCCTAAGATCATACCTGATATCAGCTCTGAGTATTTGCTTCAAACCACTGCATCCTGCCCTCTTTTTGCTAAGCTCTCCCAAGAAGAGTCTGCATACCTGGCAGTGTGCTGGACAGGTCTCCTGACTTCCCAGCTGTATTCTTTAGCACTTTGGGCCATTGAGCTGCAGTAGTTTACACATCATGGGCTTGAATCGCCACTTGCATGTACCTTGTGTTGTCATTTTACACCTGTGCAGAATGGGGACAGAAAGCTACCGCGTCAGAACAGCAGGTTCTCAGTTCCAGCACCACGGCTGAGTTTCAGCAATGTATATGTCACGGCAAGAGCCCCCTGTGGGCTGTTGCACCCACTCAGAATAGCCAGAGCGCAAACCGTTCTCACCATACCTGTTTTCTCCCCCAATATATGCCCTATGTGTAGGGGGAAAATAGAATAGAGCCATTCTGCTGACCCTTCACCACCAAGAATCTCCTTAATGATGAGTGTTTTCCTCGGTGGGGATAATCTGCTAGTCACTTGGTCCCTTTACACTGGCAGAGCTGCTGTAAAGGAGCCACAGTGGAACGAATCATCAAGGCTGGAGTGATTTACAGTCACTGTGCACAGGCATATGTTACCATATGAGGTGAAAGGCCGTGGCAAATAAGGTCCCAGTGATATCCCTGAGACCAGGGGGATGAGGTGGATGAGGCTTTCTTCCAGCAACTCACAGAAGTTACTAGATCACAGGCCCTGGTTCTCATGGGAGACTTCAATCACCCTGATATCTGCTGGGAGAGCAATACAGCAGTGCACAGACAATCCAGGAAGTTTTTGGAAAATGTAGGGGACAATTTCCTGGTGCAAGTGCTGGAGGAGCCAACTAGGGGCAGAGCTCTTCTTGACCTGCTGCTCACAAACCGGGAAGAATTAGTAGGGGAAGCAAAAGTGGATGGGAACCTGGGAGGCAACGACCATGAAATGGTGGAGTTCAGGATCCTGACACAAGGAAGAAAGGAGAGCAGCAGAATACAGACCCTGGACTTCAGAAAAGAAGACTTCGACTCTCTCAGGGAACTGGTGGGGAAGATCCCCTGGGGAAATAACATGAGGGGGAAAGGAGTCCAGGAGAGCTGGCTGTATTTTAAAGAATCCTTATTGAGGTTACAGGGACAAACCATCCCGATGTGTCGAAAGAATAGTAAATATGGCAGGCGACCAGCTTAGCTTAACAGTGAAATCCTTGCTGCTCTTAAACACAAAAAAGAAGCTTACAAGAAGTGGAAGATTGGACAAATGACCAGGGATGAGTATAAAAATATTGCTCGGGCTTGCAGGAGTGAAATCAGGAAGGCCAAATCACACCTGGAGTTGCAGCTAGCAAGAGATGTTAAGAGTAACAAGAAGGGTTTATTCAGGTATGTTAGCAACAAGAAGAAAGTCAAGGAAAGTGTGGGCCCCTTACTGAATGAGGGAGGCAACCTAGTGACAGAGGATGTGGAAAAAGCTAATGTACTCAATGCTTTTTTTGCCTCTGTCTTCACGAACAAGGTCAGCTCCCAGACTACTGCACTGGGCAACACAGCATGGGGAGGAGGTGACCAGCCCTCTGTGGAGAAAGAAGTGGTTCGGGACTATTTAGAAAACCTGGACGAGCACAAGTCCATGGGGCCGGATGCGTTGCATCCGAGAGTGCTATAGGAGTTGGGGGATGTGATTGCAGAGCCATTGGCCATTATCTTTGAAAACTCATGGCGATCGGGGGAGGTCCCAGATGACTGGAAAAAGGCTAATGTAGTGCCCATCTTTAAAAAAGGGAAGGAGGAGGATCCTGGGAACTACAGGCCAGTCAGCCTCACCTCAGTCCCTGGAAAAATCATGGAGCAGGTCCTCAAGGAATCAATTCTGAAGCACTTAGAGGAGAGGAAAGTGATCAGGAACAGTCAGCATGGATTCACCAAGGGCAAGTCATGCCTGACTAATCTAATTGCCTTCTATGACGAGATAACTGGCTCTGTGGATGAAGGGAAAGCAGTGGACGTGTTGTTCCTTGACTTTAGCAAAGCTTTTTGACACTGTCTCCCTCAGTATTCTTGTCAGCAAGTTAAAGAAGTATGGGCTGGATGAATGGACTATAAGGTGGATAGAAAGCTGGCTAGATTGTTGGGCTCAACGGGTAGTGATCAATGGCTCCATGTCTAGTTGGCAGCCGGTATCAAGTGGAGTGCCCCAGGGGTCGGTCCTGGGGCCGGTTTTGTTCAATATTTTCATAAATGATCTGGAGGATGGTGTGGATTGCACCCTCAGCAAGTTTGCAGATGACACTAAACTGGGAGGAGTGGTAGATACGCTGGAGGGTAGGGATAGGATACAGAGGGACCTAGACAAATTGGAGGATTGGGCCAAAAGAAATCTGATGAGGTTCAACAAGGACAAGTGCAGAGTCCTGCACTTAGGACGGACGAATCCCATGCACCGCTACAGACTAGGGACCGAATGGCTCGGCAGCAGTTCTGCAGAAAAGGACCTAGGGGTTACAGTGGACGAGAAGTTGGATATGAGTCAACAGTGTGCCCTTGTTGCCAAGAAGACCAATGGCATTTTGGGATGTATAAGTAGGGGAATTGCCAGCAGATCGAGGGACGTGATCGTTCCCCTCTATGCGACATTGGTGAGGCCTCATCTGGAGTACTGTGTCCAGTTTTGGGCCCCACACTACAAGAAGGATGTGGAAAAATTGGAAAGAGTCCAGCGGGGGGCAACAAAAATGATTAGGGAACTGGAACACATGACTTATGAGGAGAGGCTGAGGGAACTGGGGATGCTTAATCTACGGAAGAGAAGAATGAGGGGGGATTTGATAGCTGCTTTCAACTACCTGAAAGGGGGTTCCAAAGAGGATGGCTCTAGACTGTTCTCAATGGTAGCAGATGACAGAACAAGGAGTAATGGTCTCAAGTTGCAGTGGGGGAGATTTAGGTTGGATATTAGGAAAAACTTTTTCACTAGGAGGGTGGTGAAACACTGGAATGCGTTACCTAGGGAGGTGGTAGAATCTCCTTCCCTAGAAGTTTTTAAGGTCAGGCTTGACAAAGCCCTGGCTGGGATGATTTAATTGGGGATTGGTCCTGCTTTGAGCAGGGGGTTGGACTAGATGACCTCCTGAGGTTCCTTCCAACCCTGATATTCTATGAGAGTCACTGGAAGATGTTAATGTCTGGCATCAAGCAGGTCTTTTATCTACAGACAGTCACAAATCTCATTGCAGCTAATCGATGTGCCTTCATTCAAGCTAAATGGAAGGAGCAATTAAGTCTCATTGTAAAGGCAGAGAGCTGGAGAAAAATAGGCTACTGCCCAAGGCACTAGGCTGCATGACAAAGCTTGCAGAGAGTTACACCACATGGGCTGAGGGGTTTTCCTGGGGCTGCTTGGAAATGCAGGGGCTAGAGAATTGACTGATGTGTGAGAAGCAGGAAAGGCAGCAGAAAGCCAGCAGACAGCATGAGAAAGAGCTCTTTGGGAGACAGGACACACTGGAAAGTCAGGCATGGGAACTGTGATCATGGAAACAGCCTTTTGCTGTTTGTTAGTACTGCATTCAGGGAAACATGACTCTGTGTGCATTATTTGTATATAAACCAAATTGCACCAAAGAACAGCCAGACTGGGTCAGACCAAGGGTCCATCTAGCCCAGTATCGTGTCTTCCAACAGTGGCCAGTGCCAGGTGCCCCAGAGGGAATGAACAGAACAGGGAATCATCGAGTGATCCATCCCCTGTCGCCCATTCCCAGCTTCTGGCAAACAGAGGCTAGGGACACCATCCCCGTCCATCCTGGCTAATAGCCATTGATGGACCTATCCTCCATGAATTTATCTAGTTCTTTTTTGAACCCTGTTATAGTCTTGACCTTTACATCATCTTCTGGCAAGGAGTTCCACAGGTTGACTGTGCGTTGTGTGAAAAAATACTTCCTATTGTTTGTTTTAAACCTGCTGCCTATTAATTTCATTTGGTGGCCCCTAGTTTTTCTATTATGAGAAGGAGTAAATAACACTTCCTTATTTACTTTCTCCACACCAATCATGATTTCATAGACCTCTATCATATCCCCCCTTAGTCGTCTCTTTTCCAAGCTGAAAAGTCCCAGTCTTATTAATCTCTCCTCATACGGAAGCTGTTCCAGACCCCTATTCATTTTTGTTGTCCTTTTCTGAACCTTTTCCAAGTCCAATATATCTTTTTTGAGATGGGGCGACCACATCTGCACACAGTATTCAAGGTGTGGGCGTACCATGGATTTATACAGAGGCAATATGATATTTTCAGTCTTATTATCTATCCCTTTCTTAATGATTCCCAACTTTCTGTTCACTTTTTGGGACTGCCGCTGCACACTGAGTGGATGTTTTTAGAGAACTATCCACAACGACTCCAAGGTCTCTTTCTTGAAAGGTAATTGCTAATTTAGACCCCAGCATTTTATATGTAGAGTTGAGAATGTTTTCCAATGTGCATTACTTTGCATTTATCAAATACACAACACATAGCATCAATTTCTCCTCTTAACGGAAACAACCCATCAAAGCCCCAAATATGGGCTCGCTTGGGCTAAAGGGGCAGCAATAATTTCTGCTGGGGGTGTGGCGGGAATGAGGGGATGGGATATGCCTCATTGTCGTGCCATGAATGCTGCTACAAGACCTGCTCATTCACATTCCCAGTCCCCCCACATCCTCTCCATGTGGCTGTATCTTTAGCACACACATCATAGAATATCAGGGTTGGAAGGGACCGCAGGAGGTCATCTAGTCCAACCTCCTGCTCAAAGCAGGACCAACACCAACTAAATCATCCCAGCCAGGGCTTTGTCAAGCCGGGCCTTAAAAACCTCTAAGGATGGAGATTCCACCACCTCCCTTGGTAACCCATTCCAGTGCTTCACCACCCTCCTACTGAAATAGTGTTTCCTAATATCCAACCTAGACCTCCCCCACTGCAACTTGAGACCATTGGTCCTTGTTCTGTCTTCTGCCACCACTGAGAACAGCCGAGCTCCATCCTCTTTGGAACCCCCTTTCAGGTAGTTGAAAGCTGCTGTCAAATCCTGCCTCACTCTTCTCTTCTGCAGACTAAATAACCCCAGTTCCCTCAGCCTCTCCTCATAAGTCCTGGGCCCCAGCCCCCTTATAATTTTTGTTGCCCTCCGCTGGAGTCTCTCCAATTTGTCCACAGCCTTTCTGTAGTGGGGGGATCAAAACTGGATGCAGTACTCCAGTTGTGGCCTCACCAGTGCCGAATGGAGGGGAATAATCACTTCCCTCGATCTGCTGGCAACGCTCCTGCTAATGCACTTATTCCCCTGATACAAGGAAACTGCTCTCTGCTACAATGAGACACAGCAATTGCTGCCTTCACTCTTTTTAAGGGAGACAAGGTGAGTGAGGTAATGTCTTTCACTGGACCAACTTCTGCTGGTGAAAGAGAGAAGCTTTCGAGCTCCACAGAGCTCTTCTTCAGGTCACTCTTTTTCACTTTCTCCCCTTCTTCATATGGTTTGCATGAAAAGTGTGTCAATCAGAAAAGAACCAGACCCTGCATATTTCTCCCCATTCCCTTCTGCTTCTGTCACAGTGATCAAGCAGCAACCTGATGGCAAGTCATGCTTGGGGATACACACTATTAAAGGAGGATTACTGGGACTGACAGATCAGAAAGCATACATGGTTTACAGGAATATTACAGGCGTCTGTTGCAATGTAGCAAAAATAAATTTCCCATATACACAAGACAGTTGCTCAAAGGAAATGAAAATAGGCTGGAGGGAAGCATAATATCAACATTTCAGAAGTTAAATTTCATCTGGTACCATCAAGCATCACGTTTTAATTTAAGCCAGTAATACTGTCATTTGCATTTTATGGTTAAGCCTCTAAGACTTACAATGAGCAGTCATTACTACCTTAGTGATGGGAGGAATTTGATTCTCAGCTTCCCCCGTCTGAAGTGTATTAAAAATTCGAATGATTTTGACAATGGATTTCCTACTGCGGGGGGCTGTCACTCTGTGAACAAGGTAGTTTTGTTTTGGAGACAGAGGAACGCCTGGCAAATGCTGAGGGACACAGATGTGCTTGTGCGTGGTGAAGGACAGCCAGGGGCGAATACATGCTAAGGGACATGGTCTGTGGCATATGCCACAAATATAGTTATGCTGGGAAACATACTAATTGGCAAATCCTGCCGCCTCAGAGTCACAGGGGGGCTCTGAGAGCAGCAGAAACGAATGTGGCTTTAGAGAGGATGGGGCACAAGATGAGAGGAGCCTGTGTAAGCGGCTGCACTCCAGCAGAGTTTTGGGGGCAGGGCGAAGGTGGAGCGGGATCAGAGGGACAGAAATATGTGTCATCGGTGCACTGAGCACAGTGTGTCTGGGTATTGCCATACACAGTGGGCAGGTGCAGGGAAGCTGAGAATCACTCACCTTGCTACTGAATCTCAGAGTTTTGATTCAAGGAGTTCCCAGGAAGCTGATGTTACCCAAGCTCAGGTGGCAAACCGCATTGGGGCTGAAAAGTGGCAAACCCCAGAACAATGCTGTGACACTCTGTACCTCAAAATAACACCCTGGAGCCCCCATGTTCACCACAGTGACATCATATGTTTTGTACAATGCATGCCTTGTGAGGTATCATCTAAGACGTTGGATTTGTTGAACATTAATATCCTGTTGGGTTGTCTGTGCTGTCGTTGTATGGGGAACTATGAAGCATGGCAAGAGGTTTGTTTCTGAAATATGTGGTAAGTGGGAAACACCCACAGCAAGTCTCTCAGTGGCAACAAAGGAGTCACTAACATTGACAAGGCAGATTTACATCAGGACTGGCCAGACATGTGTTGATGGCCCACCAAGAAGAATCCACTGTCCCAGAGACTCCTCAGAGAGCACATACGCAATGGGGGACGGCCTAACCCCCATATCACAGCAAGGATCTTTCTAGCCCCTGGAGAGAAAGTGTAAATGAGGGTTGACAACATCACCACACGGCCTCTCTCCTCCCCCGTCTCGCCACCTGGAAGATCATTTGGGAGACAAAGACTTTGAACTGGGGAGATTGGTCCCAGGCTGAGAAGGGAATTCAGCCTGTGTATGAAGAACCGTAAACCACCTGGAACATCCAGTGGGGGTGAGAAAAGCTGTTTGATTCAAATCTTGCTTAGTCTGTTCAAGTTTAGAATTCAGACTGCAACTCTATTTTCTATGTCTTATGTCACCAATCTTGACCTCTGCGCCTAACATTATAATCACTTACAAATCTACCTTGCTGTAGTTAATAAACTCATCTGAATGTTTTATCCTTACTAGTGAATTTGTCTATGGTGCTAGGGGAATCTGGTCAGATTTCAAAGGCTAGTGCATGTCCACTTTCTTTTGATGAAGTGGCAAACTAACTAATGAGCTTGCACTGTTGAAGAGAAGGTCTTGAGTAGTGTAAAATGGTGCATTTCTGGCACAGATGCTCTGGCAGGGTGAAGTGGCACAGCATAATTCCTGGAGAACAGGTTGGGGGCAGGGTCCTCCAGCTCCCCAGGCCCCTGGCACAGGGATTATGAGAGCACTGTTTGGGAAACAAAGGTGTGTGTGTGCGGGGGAGAGAATTACCTTTGGGAAGGTCAGACTCTACATCCAGAGTTATAGGACTGGGTTGAACCCAGGGCTGGACTGAGACAATCCAAGGGCCCTAGAGACACACCTCCACTGTGTGGTCATGCCCTCCCCACTATGGCCACCCTCCTTCTCTGGGAGTTTGCCTCAAACTGTTTCCAAACTCAAGCAGACAACACCACATTGATTATCATTGTTTAATGTTTTCAAGGATTTTTTTTTTTTTTGGGCAACCAGAAGGGCTCAAGACTTTGAAAACAAAACAAACCCCTGCAATCTTATAGATTCACAGAAATGTAGGGCTGGAAGGGACCCTAATAATTCATCAAGTCCAGCCCCCTGTGCTGGGGCCACACCAAGTAAACTTAGACCATCCCTGTCAGGTGTTTGTCCAACCTGTTCTTAAAAACCTCTAATGATAGGGATTCCACAACCTCCCTTGGATGCTTATTCCAGAGTTTCACTAGCCTCATAGTTAGAAAGATTTTCCCAATATCTAACCTAATTCTCCCTTGATGCAGATAAAGCCCATTACTTCTTGTTCTACCTTCAGCGGACAGGGGGAGCAATCGCTCACTGTCCTCTTTATAACAGCCTGTCAAGGTTCCTCCCCCACTCTGAACGCTAGGGTACAGATGTGGGGACCTGCATGAAAACCTCATAAGCTTATCTTTACCAGCTTAGGTCAAAACTTCCCCAAGGTACAAAATATTCCACCCTTTGTCCTTGGATTGGCCGCTACCACCACCAAACAAATACTGGTTACTGGGGAAGAGCTGTTTGGAAACGTCTTTCCCCCCAAATACTTCCCAAAAACCTTGCACCCCACTTCCTGGACAAGGTTTGGTAAAAAGCCTCACCAATTTGCCTACGTGACTACAGACCCAGACTCTTGGATCTTAAGAACAATGAACAATCCTCCCAACACTTGCAACCCCCCTTTCCTGGGAAATGTTGGATAAAAAGCCTCACCAATTTTGCATAGGTGACCACAGACCCAAACCCTTGGATCTGAGAACAATGAAAAAGCATTCAGTTTTCTTACAAGAAGACTTTTAATAGAAATAGGAGTAAATAGAAGTAAAGAAATCCCCTCTGTAAAATCAGGATGGTAGATACCTTACAGGGTAATTAGATTCAAAACATAGAGAATCCCTCTAGGCAAAACCTTAAGTTACAAAAAAGATACACAGACAGAAATAGTTATTCTATTCCGCACAATTCTTTTCTCAGCCATTTAAAGAAATCATAATCTAACACATACCTAGCTAGATTACTTACTAAAAGTTCTAAGACTCCATTCCTGGTCTATCCCCGACAAAAGCAGCATATAGACAGACACACAGACCCTTTGTTTCTCTCCCTCCTCCCAGCTTTTGAAAGTATCTTGTCTCCTCATTGGTCATTTTGGTCAGGTGCCAGCGAGGTTACCTTTAGCTTCTTAACCCTTTACAGGTGAGAGGAGTTTTCCTCTGGCCAGGAGGGATTTTAAAGGGGGTTTACCCTTCCCTTTATCTTTATAACACAGCCCTTAACCTATTTGAAGACTACTTAAGACAGTCTTCTTTTCTCAAGACTAAGCATGTCCAGTTGTTTTTTTTTAACCTTTCCTTACAGGTCAGATTTTCTAAACCCTTTTTCATTTTTGCTGCTCTCCTCAGGACTCATTTTCCGATTTATCCACATCTTTCTTAAAGTGTGGTGCCCAGAACTGGACACCGTACTCCAGCTGAAGCCTTGTCAGCACTGAATAGAGTGGGACAATCACCTCCCATGTCTGACATATGAAACTCTTGGATTCTTGAGGATAAAATCACAGCCAGAACTGAGGGGTGGGTCCCAGGCCTCATGGTTAAACTTACCTTGGTTGAGCCCCATTGGGTTTTCTTCTCTGGTTTTGTGTAGCTATTTTGCCTTCTTGTTTAAATGACCTACTTTGAGAAGAAAGTCTAGGGGAAGAAACCTTGCTGTCTAAGACTGGGTGGGTGTTTTGGGGCTGAACAATTCATTAGCATACATATTCACTGACATCCCATCAAGCAGTTCCTTTTCATGCCATAAAACAGCCCCATAACAAACCTTTCATCAAAAGCATAACAACAACAACTAGCATTTGTAAACATTAACGAATTCATCCTCACGGCAGCCTGTAAGGGGAGCTAGATGCTATTATCCCTATTGTACAAATGAGCAAAGTGAGGCTGAGAGCTCAAGTGACTGAACTGGCCAGAACACAGGAGGAGCCAGAGCTCTGGTTAGAACCCAGGGCGGAAGTTACAAGGATGCAATTTGTGGCATAAATGGTGGAGAACCTGTTGATGCATATAGCAGCCGTGAAATCATGCCTTACTGTACATTTTAATGCTGTGTTGTGTCTTGCAGATATGCTCTTCCCGTGCCTTGCAAATACAGTGTTCAGTGTATCATGGGGGGGGGGGAATTACCACTAAAGAAAGAAATCTAACCGAGCCTTCTTTAGCCAAACCAGCCTCTCTTTCTTCAGGCAGTTCTGTCATGAAGATATTAGCGCTGTGGGAGCTCAGCGAGTCACAGGAAATAATTACTGCCATCCAGCTAAGCACCAAAGAGATTAAAAGACAGTGAACAGCATAAAGGCAGGCTGTCATTTAAAGGGACAGGAGCCACGATTCTATGACTGCACATCTCAGATGATGTGTATTGCTGATTTGTTCCATACAACATATGTCTTCTTGTTCAGCAAAGACTGTGTCCTTTGAGCAAGGTAACATCTTATTGGACCAACTTCTGTTGGTGAGAGAGACAACCTTTCGAGCCACACAGAGCTCTTCTTCCGGTCTGGGAACTGTGCTCCCAGTGCCACGTGGAACATGCAACGTGGAACATATTGTTTAGCACAAGTAGTAAGCACATACTGTAAGGGACCATTCAAGGTAGAGTGGCCCGTTAACACCTCTGCAGTCATAGGACAAAAAGCAGGGGTTAGCGGGTTACAGGTTGTTGTAATAAACCATAAAGCCAGTGTCTCTGTTCAGCCCATCATTTTTAGTGTCTAGCAGAGTAATGCATTTAAGCTCCCAGGGTCGTTTTTTTAAAGCGTTGTGCAGGTTTATTTTGAGGAGGAGGACAAGGCAACGTTTGGGCAAGGCAGTCCTAGATACTATTCAGAGGAGATGGGCTAGGAATAATCTATGAACATGGGAAATACCTGTTTTAAATACCCGGTGACTCTGAAATATTCTGGTATGGAGGATGCAGTACAAGAGACTCCTAGGAAAAGATTTTCATGAAATGAGGGAATACAGTTAGGCTCCTAAATCCATATTGAGGTGCCCGAAGAAGTGGTCTGATTTGAAGAACCCAGCTGCTCTGACTGACACAACTGAAGCAAAGAAGACAGAGGAGCATCTTCATCATTCCCTGCACTCAGAGCCTGATCCTGAACTTTCAAATCAATGGGAGTTTTATCATCAACTGCAATGGAAGCAAGATGAAGCCCTAAAACCAGAGAGAGCTTTCTTTTGCCATATGCCTAATGATCTCAGTTCTGATGAACCATTAATTGCTGCTTGAAAGCTGCGGCTTCTGTTATATGTGAGTACACATGCCTCTGTGGCTTTAAATCAAAGGTGGATTCAAAAAGAGGATGGCTGCTTTCCGTTAAATGCAAGTTCCTCAACCTGCCACATGCATAGTAAAGGTGCAGCTCCTGTGTTGGCACCGAGCCAGGTTGGAAATGTTTGCGTTTCACTCCTGTGGTAAGCTGTGTGTGTGTGTGTGTATGCTCACTAAAAAGACTTGAGATTAGTGCCCATAGAAATATAAATACATACATGAAACCAAGGCAACTTAGCAACGAAGAGACTCGGAGCTATGCCATTCCTGCGCTTGGGGTGGGAATGGAAAAGATTGATCCACCTCTGCACTCCCTGTATTCTGGGGCCATGTAGGCCCCTGCCCAACCCCTAGTGTAAGTTAGAGCAGCTTCAGGGCTGTTCTAACTTATGCTCTGCTTCCCAAGGGCTACTCCAATCATATCCCTGACAAGTTCCCTGTATAAAGGGCTGGAGCAGGATCGGTGTAGAATGCTTACATTAGCTCTACAGCAGCCATGGGAACCTCTGCATCAGGATATCTCAGCGGGTCATTTCCTCCCACTTGAAGGCCCCTTTATTCTACCAGAGTTTTCTAACTAGGTCTTAGCATAACAGAGTCAAGCCCACACTTAGTTCAGAGCCTTTTGACTTATACTTTGTTATGACTACTCCTCTAAGTACAGATGAGATGCTGCTAATACGTAGTGTTAATAGATCTCAGAGTGCTTTGCTAAGGTAGGTAAGTTTCATTAACTCCCTTTCACAGCTGGGGAAATGGAGACACCGAGAAGTTTAGTGACAGATCGCACAGCAAAGTCTGTGGCACAGCCAGGTGTAGAACCAAGCACTCTTGCCTCTCAGTTCCAGGCCGTATCCAGCAGGCCATGCTGCCTTTGTCATTCCTACTCTGAGTGGCCCAGAAGATCAAACAACATACCCGCCATCACCTACCACAAGAAAGAGACTTGGAGCAAATGTTGTATTTGCATAGCTATCCATCTAATTGCAGCAGTTGGCTTTCCAGGTTATGTCACTTGAACATTGGTATAATCAATGCTCCAAACAACTCCCTCTTCTCTGACCAGTGCCCTCTTCTCTCAGTGCCTATTTCTCTCCTACTTCTGGCCATTGCCCCTTTGCTGCCAAGCAGGGTGAGGGAAGTCTAACAGCTGCCTCTGTATGTCAGAATTCAGAAGGTCACCCAATGTTTAGAACTTGAAATCCTGTTACTCTGCTATGTGACACTGAGGAGTCAGCTTCTAAATACGAGCCAGAGCCAGATTTCCTACCAAGTCCTGTGACCAAACCCCTCTTTGTCAGCAGCTGGGGAATTTCCCAGCCAATTCACCACCTAAGTCAGAGTGAGTCTGCTAGGTTGGGCCCTCATTCTCCAGCTTCTTGAGTGGGACAGGGCATGCACTGAAAATATCCACATCAGAAAGCAAAGGCGTGTTCTCCTACAATGTCTCTGTACTCCCAGCGTTGTCTGAACGAGCACCAATGCCCCCTGTTGGGCCTGGAGTAACGTCTCTGTTTGCATTCCATTGTCAGAGACCTGTGTGTCTGCCGTGTTGCTATCCTGCCGTGGCATGCCCCCAGACGCTTCTCGTGCTAACAGACACTTGCTTTATGTCTCTTAACACTGACGCTCAACTATGATCAATTGCTTCACAGTTTTGGATTGTCTTTTCTATGTGAAAATAACTACTTAACATTACCATAGCTGCTTAGTGCTGTCTCCGGAAGGAAAGAGACACACTCCAGGTAACACGTAACAACAGGTACATGCTTCTGAAGGTATAACTTTCCCAGAAGAGGGGACCCAGCCAGGGAGCTCACGCCCCCTCCACTTGCCTGTGGTGAAGGGTGTCGAGAGCAGCCCCCAACCCATGTCCCTGCCCCCCGTCCTCCCGCCCAGGGCAGATGGAGGGTCCATGGCTCCCCACAGCTGCCCGCATGGCTCTTACCCTGACCCAGCTCCAGCCAGGGGGGTGGAGGGCATCGGAGCCACAGCCTAGCCATGGTAAGAGCTGCCCAGGCAGCTAAGGGGAGCCACGGACCCTCCATTTCCTCTGGGGGGCGCGGATGTGGTCCGGGGGCTGCTCTCGAGCTCCCTCCACCCCAGGGAAGGTGGAGGGTCCACAGCTCCCCACAGCTGCCTGGGTGGGCTCCCTGGCCAGGCTCCAGCTGCCGGCCTGGCCAGGACCTTGTGGGGGAGAGAAGGGGCAGAGCCCATGGCAAAAAGTGGATGGTCCAGGCCCACCCACTTTCAAAAAGTGGAAGGGCCATGGTCCCCTTGTTCCCCCTATTCTGGAGCCCCTGACTGGAGAGTTTAGGTTTTAGGGCAGGGGTAGTCAATTATTTTTTGTCAAGGTCCAAATTTCTTGGCCAACGTCCAGATTCCAGAGAAAATAATAAACAAATAATAAGTAAATAAAAAGATTTCAGGGTCCATTCAAAAGTGTTGAGTGGTCCGGATTTGGCCCACAGTTTGCCTATTGACTCCTCCGGTGCAGGGGTCTGAGAAGAGAGACCACCACTTTCCTTACATTTTCCAAAGGGCTGGAATCTCTGTGCTGGTTTCATTGCAGAGCCGGGTCAGTGCTAGCTGCTCCCAATGTGGATGCTGTCTCTGCAGGAGCACTGAGTCAATTCCTGGGGCTTTCCCGGTCCCCAGCGTGGCTGTTCTGAGGACAGAACCATTTCCTGGCTTTGGTGGCAGGCCTGTCACAATGCAGGCTCCAGCCGCGAGAAGGGCACCGGTGTCCAGTTACCAAGCCGGGCAGAGCTGTGGCAGAAGCCCCCTTTGGTTGTCATTTGTTTGACCTCTGGGAAAGTTTGAGATGCTCTTTCCATGTTACACTTCGTTCTGGCTTTCAGCTTACAGGCCTTTCCTTCACATCTCACTTGTGTTTCTCTGGGATGTGCAGCGGTGACGGCCCTTCGTACCGGTCCCATTCGGTTCATAAATCCGTTCTCCTGGTGTATTTATGATCCACGTGAATGCTTCCGATTTAATCTAAATGCATGTTTCTAGTTCAGCCGTAATAAGTAATCTTGTTTCAGCCAGTCTAATCTGCTTCTGCACTACATGCAGGCCTGGCCATCTTCGGAGGACGAGAGAGGGAGAGGCTGGGAGCAAGAATGAAAGGCAGGGCTCCTGCAGGCAATATAGCTCACGGAGCATGGCGCCGGCCCAAACAGAAACTCTACCCGTGGTGGCCTGAGCACATGGCTGAGAAGAAGGAGCTTCTGCATTCTCATCCCAGCGTCACTCTCAACACTCGGCACCTCCGGCAAAACGCGAATGCCTCCATTTTCCAAAGAAGCTACGGATTTTGTGTGGCCCAGTTGGAGATAACTCGGGTCTTATTTTACAGCTGGAATCGATGGAAGCTGCAGGTACTCCGCACCCCTGAAAATCCGGCCCGGGGGGCCTCCAGCTGAGCAAGTCTGGAGAACGCAGGCCCAGCGCGCCCTACCTCAAGTTTTCCCATCTGTAAAGAGGTGATAAACCCTCCCTGCCATGGGGCTGTGGGGACTCAGTTAATGTTTGCACAACACTACGTAAGATACTAAGGGTTATGTTTACAGCCAGTGTTATAATTAACTCCCATAAGAGGAAAGGCTAAAAAGATTAGGGCCGTTTAAGAGGGGATATTACTGAGGTCTATACAGTCATGAATGGTGTGGGGAAAAAGTGAATAGAGACATTTTATTTATATATAAGACAGAGAATACCTTATTGCCCTTATATAAATCCATTGTACGCCCACATCTTGAATACTGCGTACAGATGTGGTCCCCTCATGTCAAAAAAGATATACTGGCATTGGAAAAGGTTCAGAAAAGGGCAACTAAACTGATTAGGGGTTTGGAATGAGGAGAGATTAAAGAGGCTAGGACTTTTCAGCTGGGAAAAGAGGAGACTAAGGGGGGATATGATAGAGATCTATACAATCATGAGTGGTGTGGAGAAAGGGAATAAGGAAAAGTTATTGACTTGTTCCCATAATATAAGAACTAGGAGCCACCAAATGAAATTAATGGGCAGCGGGTTTAAAACAAATAAAAGGAAGTTCTTCACACAGCGCACAGTCAACCTGTGGAACTCCTTGCCTGAGGAGGTTGTGAAGGCTAGGACTATTACAGGGCTTATGCCCTTCAGGATGGAAAGGTGCCACCTCCACTGAAATACAATGCGGCTGCTGTGTCTGACGGATTCAAACTCCCAGGGAAGACACACGAGCGGTTTGAAAGTTCCTTTTCCTCTTAGTGGATCCCACGTAATTTTCCCTGGAATAAAGCCACATACCCCAAGCCCTGGTGTCCAGCAGGGTTCCGACCTCCCACTGGTTACACATGGCGGCATGGCCAACCGAGCGCCACAAAGCAATCAAAGGCTGGACTTCTACCTCTCGCTCCCAAGCAGGCAGTGGCCAGCACCAAGCCCCACTTTACCGTTCATGTCAGGGGGGAGACTGGTCAGTGAGATGCCTTCTCCTTCTGCTCCGACATCCAGACTTCAGGCCAGTCTGTGAGTTACTGAGTTATTTCGCACCATGGGATCTCCCCAAAACTGGGACCCAAATGGGTGCTTGGGCTGCTTGACCCCTGGCTAGTGAAGGGGCCTAAGAATCAGGACTCTGATGCTCCATTCCAAGCTCTGCTACTGACTCCCCTTGGCCTTTGTCAGATCACAGCCACCCATTGCCTCTGCTTATCCAGCTCAATGTGGGGAGAAATAACCAGGATGTGAAGGTATTTCTTTGGTGCCTGCAATATTTTCCTGCTTTTCCGGGGTATTTGGGGGCTTAGAAGCTTTGCCGGCACAAGGAGAGCAGGATCAGGCCTTTATTTAGTTAGGCTCTTATCTGCTAACGATGCCTTGTGCTGTGTGGATAGAGCACTGGATGGGACTCAGGAGACCTGAAGTTTAGTCCCAGCTTGGCCACTGGCCTGCTGGGTGATCTTGGGCAAATCACTTCATCTCTCTGTGCCTCAGTTTCACCAGCTGTAAAATGGGGGTGATGATACTGGCCTCCCACGTAAAGCACGGTGAGAGCTGCTGATGAAAAGCACTAGAGCAAAGTTAGGCATTATTATTAAAAGTGGCCTGAAAGCAGCTGGTGGCAGCCAGTGGAAAATTGTTCTTGTGCTGGGGAACTCTAAGCAGGTGTAAAGCCGGCTGGTGTGGCTCTATCTCTCCCTATGCTGGCCGCTCCTTACCCCAGCATGAGGGGGAGATGGGGGCTGTTCCAGGGGAGGGACATGGGGAAGGGAGAGTGGACACAGCCTGGCAGAGCTCCATCATGCCTGATTCTCGATTGCCTCTGCCTTATCTTGCACCAGGCCACAGGAGGCAAGTTTACACCTGAATGCCTCTACCCTGCCAGGCTTTCCCTTTGGCCAGGATTCAAGCTGGCTTGATGTAGCCCCTCATTTAATTGAGATGTTCAGAAGAGATAAACTAACAGCCCAGCACAGAACCCCCGAAGGCCGGGAGGGAAAACATTGAAGTGCTTTGGGTAACACCCTGAGACTTACATAGAATCCCCACAGCCTTTCCCTGTGGATGAGGCAGCAAATTCAGAAAGCTTCAGTACTAATAAAAAAAACATTCCCCACGATGGTAACCGAGGCATGAGCACCAGGTCTTTCGGTGCTGAAAGCTCCTCGCTGGCGGACGGGCTGCCACGGAACACACCAGGCCATGAATTATTGACTGTACCTCGGTAATGCAGCGGAGGGGCCAGATCCCACTCTCTGCTCTGTAGGTGCAAATCCCAGTGCAGGCATCAGGAAGGATGAGAGAGCAGAATGGGGCCCAGCGTCTCCAGCTGTGCCAGTGGGGTGACCGATCGACAGGGGCTGCTGGTCCCTAAATGTACACAGAACGGAGGCTGCTCCCAGGATGGCAGGAGCAAGGTTTCTGCTGCCGTCTTAGGGTAGTTTCTTTGCTTCAGGACCAGACCTGGGCTGGGAAGCAGACCGGCCCATGCTGCTGCTCTGTCATTCTCCACGCAGGACCAGCATGCAGGGCCCTCCGCAGGCCAGAGGAGGCTGAGTCCTTGACCTCCAAATTCACAGTCTAAGTCAGACAGACATCGTTCAGACAGAATACATTGGATGAGCAGATGGTCAAATTGCAAAGGACCCCTTTAAAAATCAGGTAAGGCCTCAAAAGTAAGGGGACAGAGTCACTCATAAGGAACCTCCCCTCTCCCCTGCACTCATCTGCTGCCCAAAACAACTTGCAAAACGGAGGGTTGTGCACGGTCCCCTGAATTTCACCTGGCTCTGGGATTTTCAAGTAACAGCTAGAGATGGCTGCCTCCTCCTTCTCTTGCTGGTGGTCTGGAACCCTTGCCCTGGCTGTCTGTGGAGCCTCATCTTTAAGTTAAAAAGGAGTGGGAGGGAGAATGCAAACACAAGACATGCCCCACAGGCCACAGAGAAAGGTGCACAAATGGAAAGGCTGGCGCTGCTTCTTGGCATCTGGCGTTATTTTGTAGGTGGACACGCACAATGAAATGCAGGGTGAAAGCTGGAATGGATGCACTATTTGAGTTTTTCAGATTCAGAATTAAAAAAACCAACGGATCTGTTTGCAACGTAAGTACCTCCCTGGAGGGCTGTGCGAAGCTGCGGATATCTGCAGACCATCTTTTTGGATCGCAGATACAAATGTTGTATCCTTGCAGGGCTCTACGAATAGCAGCCTTCCTTGGATTCTGGGTTTGGGATTCGGCACAGCTATTTACAGAATATCCCTTCCTGATATTTTACAGTGGTTCTCAAACTTTTGTACTGGTGACCCCTTTCATACAGCAAGCCTCTGAGTGCGACCCCCCCTTATAAATTAAAAACACATTTTTATATATTTAACACTATTATATATGCTGGAGGCAAAGCTGGTTTTGGTGTGGAGGTTGCCAGCTTGCGACCCCCCTCGTAATAACCTCGTGACCCTCTGAGGGGTCACGACCCCCCATTTGAGAACGCCTTAGAGCACTGTCGGTCAATTAGCTCCGTCTGTACTTGGCCCTTCTGCTTCTTCACATCCAGCTGAATACCAGTGGAACTTGGAGACATGGATCAACCAAATCTTGAAGCTTCTTGATCCTGCAGCTTAGGGACAAACTGTCACAGGAAGAGGGGAAGGTGATTCCACTGAAGCTGTCCTTGAAGCCGTTTGCCACTGCAAACGAAGGCCACCATTTCCCCCAGCTGCGGAAAGGAAACCTGCAACTCCCCCCTTCTCTCCTAGCACCTGCAGACAAAGCAAGAGCCCTGGAGCACAGGTTTCTGCTCCCTGCTTCCATGAACAGCCACTGGGGGCCAAGAAGCGGCTTTGCACTTGCAGATAGTGGAGTCCACACTGAGGGAACAAAATCAGCTGCACAACGAGCCTTCCACGAACCCACCAAATCTGTTCATCCTGCTTAAGGAGAAACACCCCGCACTGTCTCCTCTTCAGCCCCCAGTGAGATTCCCTTCACAGCCTGCGCCCTGACTGTGTTCTGTTCCTCCAGAAAGCCAGGGAGATGCTGAATGAAGCAGGGGGCAATCTGGGGAGATGGGGTGGGATCATGATGGTGGATTGTAACTCACAGACCCACTTGGTCTTTTCCATCTCTAATATCCTGGATGCCCCAGCTGCACTGGACAGGCACATTAGTTGACCTTGCCATTAAAATAATGAGCAGTTAACAATGCTGATATTTTAATGGTCATCACTACACTCCAGAGCAAACACCCTTGTGAGAGAAATGGAGCAGGTCCCCTTTCTCCTGGAGAAATCATTCTAGGCTATCTATAGACTGACAGGCCTGCACCAGGATATGTTTACAAGGTTTTCTTCGTGTCTCAAATTACTAGAAAAAATATATATTAAAAAACTGAAAGGGGTTATATTTTTCCCTGCTAAGAGGGAATCAGGCATAGGAGAGGCCTGAATGTGAGCGAAGGTCCAGATCTAGTTGACAAATCTGAGTAACTGTCCCAGATTGAGGTGTCATTAGAGGAGGTTTTGGAACAAATTGATAAGCTAAACAGTAATAAGTCACCACGACCAGATGGTATTCACCCAAGAGTTCTGAAGGAACTCAAATGTGAAATTGCAGGACTACTAACTGTTGTCTGTAACCTATCATTTAAATCAGTTTATGTACCAAATGACTGGAGGATAGCTAATGTGATGCCAATTTTTAAAAAGGCTCCAGAGGTGATCCTGGCAATGACAGACCAGTAAGCCTCACTTCAGTACTGGGCAACTGGCTGAAACTATAGTAAAGAACAAAATTGTCAGACACATAGGTTATCATAATTTGTTGGGGAAGAGTCAACATGGTTTTTGTAAAGGGAAATCATGCCTCACCAATCTACTATAATTTTTCAACAAGCATGTGGATAAGGGGGATCCAGTGGATATAGTGTACTTAGATTTTCAGAAAGCCTTTGACAAGGTCCCTCACCAAAGGCTTTTATGCAAAGTAAGCGGCCATGGGATAAGAGGGAAGGTGCTCTCATGGATTGGTAACTGGTTAAAAGATAGGAATCAAAGGGTAGGAATGAATGGTAAGTTTTCAGAAAGGAGAGAGGTAAATAGTGGTGTCCCCCAAAGGTCTGTACTGGGACAAGTACTATTCAACATATCCATAATTGACCTGGCAAAAGGGGTAAATGCTGAAGTGGCAAAATTTGCAGAGGATACAAAGATACAATGTTGATAAATGTAAAGTAAAGTAATGCACATTGGAAAGTATAATCCCAACTTTACACATAAAACAATGGGGTCTAAATTAGCTGTTACCACTCAAGAAAGAGATCTTGGAGTCATTGTGGATAGTTCTCTGCAAACATCCACCCAGTGTGCAGCAACAGTCAAAAAAGCAAACAGAATGTTGGGAATCATTAAGAAAGGGATAGATAATAAGACAGAAAATATCATATTGCCTCTATATACCATATATCTAAATATCATATTGCCACCACATCTGGAATATGGCGTGCAGATGTGGTCGCTCCATCTCAAAAAAAAAAAAATTGGACTTGGAAAAGGTTCAGAAAAGGGCAACAGAAATGATGAGGGGTCTGGAATGGCTGCCGTGTGAGGAGAGATGAATAAGACTGGGACTTTCCAGCTTGGAAAAGAGACAACGAAGCGGGGATATGACAGAGGTCTATAAAATCATGACTGGGGTGGAGAAAGTAAAGAAGGAAATGTTATTTACTCTTCATAACACAAGAACTAGGGGTCACCAAATGACATTAATAGGCAACAAGTTTAAAACAAACAAAAGGAAGTTCTTCTTCACACAAGGCACAGCCAGTCTGTGGAACTCTTTGCCAGAGGATGTTATGACGGTCAAGACTATAACAGGGTTCAAAAAAAGAACTAGATAAGTTCATGGAGGATAGGTCCATCAATGGCTATTAGCCAGGCTGGGTGGGGATGTTGTACCTAGCCTCTATTTGCCAGAAGCTGGGAATGAGCAACAAGGGATGGATCACTTGATGATTACCTGTTCTGTTCATTCCCTCTGGGGCACCTGGCATTGGCCACTGTCAGAAGAGAGGATACTGAGCTAGATGGACCTTTGGTCTGACCAGTGGTGGATTAATGATTTTGCCGCCCCTTGACCCTGAAATAATTGCCACCCCCCCCCCCAGCAGCTCCCTGCCCCAGCTCACCTCCACTCCGACTCTGCCTCCTCCCATGAGCGCAGTGCCGGTTCCTGCTTCTCCCCGCTCCCTGCCCGTGCTTGTGTGCGAAACAGCTTCGTGAAGGAGGAGGGAAGAGGGGGGAACACGGCACGCTCAGGAGAAGAGGCAGGGCTGGGGCGGGGATTTGGGGAAGGGGACCAATAGGGGCAGGGAGGGGGGTGGGGAATGGGGGCAGGGAGGGGGTGGAGTTGGGGCGGGGCCTGGGGCAGAGGGCGCGAACTGGCGCCGGGGGAAGCAGCCTCTGGCTGCTATTATAAATTTGCCGCCCCTGCAAATTTGCTGCCCTAGGCCTAGGCCTTGCCAGGCGTTAATACGCCACTGGACCTGACCCAGTATGGCCGTTCTTATGTTAACTATACAGCTTTGGTTCCAAATGCAGGATTCCCACTTGAAGGTTCCTACGACCCCAAAATGCAACAGATGCTCTGGGCGCCTGTTTAAGATTCTAGATCGAAGGTTACGGCTTCAGCCTCCAGGAAGGGTCTCTCTCTTTTGTCCTGAGGCGCTCGAAGCACTCCTTCTCGGCGAGCCCTTCATTTTAAATTGTACAGTCATTTCACAATCCAGGCTTCCTCAGGACATGACCCTTTAACTATTCCCAGTTAGTGGCACTGCATTCTCTCAGGCTCTCCCGCACCATCGGCCTGTCCTGCACACCCGCCTTCCAGCATTACCGAGCACTCCCAGATGCACTGGGGCCGTGCCATTTCCTCTCCTACGTTCCTATCTGTCTCTCCCAAGCTATCCCACAGGCCTTCATAACAATCTTGATTTTCCCAGCCAAGCTTGTGTTATATGCATAATGGGGGATGCTTCCAGCTTCGCTTAGCGACAGTCTCTCGCCTCGGGCACTGTTAGATGGCACAAAAGGGGCTTGGCGGTGGTCGGGGAAGGCGGGTTCTAGCCCTGCCCCATCCCCTGGAGCAGCTGCTGGTAGGACCACGGTGATCCTGAGCATCGCATGTACTCTCCTTCGCAGCTCCCCAGACCGCTCCTCCCATGGGTGCCTGAGCTCGCCTCTTGCTCCCCACAAATAGTGCCCCTACAACTGTAGCCACAGCCGGAGCTCACCCGCCAATCCAGTTCTCCCCCCTTGCCACAAATTCATCCATTCTGCACCTCTCCTCCCCTCTGTCAATTCAACTCTGGCCCCCCGTCTACACTGTCCCTCCTTGCCAGCTGCAAATTCCAGCTCCTCCTCAGCGTCCCCCAAATTCCCGCTCTGTGGCCTATTCCCACACCAAATCCCTCTACCTTCCCGTGGGGGCTCCCATCATGGTCCCCTCTGTGTGGGCCCCAGCGGGAAGACCCTTCCCCTTAGTGGCAAGTGGTCTCTGCCTGGCCCATATGTGCCAGCCTGGGGTGAGCCACACAGGTCCTCCACCCCACTCGTGTGAGTGCTGCAAGGGGGAGGGGAAAAAAGTCCTCTCCTGGCTCAGCTCTTCTCTCTCGCCAGCAGCAGTTCATGGCTCCACAGGGCGACCATGGGGCACAGTGGCTGCAGTTGCTGCCCACACAGCACCTCTGAGCGGAGCAGCCGCCCAGGCAGCCCAGGGGAGAATGGGGTGACTTGGTGTGGGGGTGTCAGTGCCTGGCCTAGGGAGCCAGCGGAGCTGTCTTTCAAGCAGGGAGCAGCACTGGGGCTGTGCTGCCATGGAAGGAGGGAGCAAGGGGCTAGAGAGAGGAGTAGGTGGCAGGCCTGGGGGCTCTGGGGCTGGCAGGTGTGTGTGGGGCACTCTCGGGCTCTCACAGGGCCTTGGGCACCACTGCAGTAGGGGCTGGGCTTAGCTAGATTTTTGTTGGTAATAACCAGATATTATAGCTAAGAAAACACAGTGGGACCCCTACACTGAGCACAGAACAGCACCCCCCCCGACTCCCGTCACGCCCCCAGACCAAGCACCGAACAGCCCCCCCCCCCCACTTCCCCAGACTGAGCACAGAACAGCCCCCTCGACTCCCGTCACGCCCCCAGACCAAGCACCGAACAGCCCCCCCCACTCCCCCAGACTGAGCACAGAACAGCCCCCGACTCCCGTCACGACCCCACACAGAGCACAGAACAGCCCCCCCGACTCCAGTCACGCCCCCGCACAGAGCACAGAACAGACCCCCCCACTCCCCCAGACTGAGCACAGAACAGCCCCCCCCACTCCCGTCACGTCCCCAGACCAAGCACCGAACAGCCCCCCCCACTCCCCCAGACTGAGCACAGAACACCCCCCCCCGACTCCCGTCACGCCCCCAGACCAAGCACCGAACAGCCCCCCCACTCCCCCAGACTGAGCACAGAACAGCCCCCCCGACTCCCGTCACGACCCCACACAGAGCACAGAACAGCCCCCCCGACTCCAGTCACGCCCCCGCACAGAGCACAGAACAGACCCCCCCACTCCCCCAGACTGAGCACAGAACAGCCCCCCCGACTCCAGTCACGCCCCCGCACAGAGCACAGAACAGACCCCCCCCACTCCCCCAGACTGAGCACAGAACACCCCCCCCGACTCCCGTCACGCCCCCAGACCAAGCACCGAACAGCCCCCCCACTCCCCCAGACTGAGCACAGAACAGCCCCCCCCGACTCCCGTCACGACCCCGCACAGAGCACAGAACAGACCCCCGACTCCCGTCACGCCCCCAGACCAAGCACCGAACAGCCCCCCCCACTCCCCCAGACTGAGCACAGAACAGCCCCCCCCGACTCCCGTCACGACCCCGCACAGAGCACAGAACAGACCCCCCGACTCCAGTCACGCCCCCGCACAGAGCACAGAACAGACCCCCCTCCACTCCCCCAGACTGAGCACAGACCAGCCCCCCCCGACTCCCATCACGTCCCCAGACCAAGCACCGAACAGCCCCCCCCCACTCCCCCAGACTGAGCACAGAACAGCCCCCCTGACTCCCGTCACGACCCCACACAGAGCACAGAACAGCCCCCCCGACTCCAGTCACGCCCCCACACAGAGCACAGAACAGACCCCCCCCCACTCCCCCAGACTGAGCACAGACCAGCCCCCCCCGACTCCCATCACGTCCCCAGACCAAGCACCGAACAGCCCCCCCCACTCCCCCAGACTGAGCACAGAACAGCCCCCCCGACTCCCATCACGACCCCACACAGAGCACAGAACAGCCCCCCCGACTCCAGTCACGCCCCCACACAGAGCACAGAACAGCCCCCGCGACTCCAGTCACGACCCCGCACAGAGCACAGAACAGACCCCCCCTGACTCCTGTCGCACCCCAGCACAGAGCAGCCCCCCCCATCAGGCCCTAGGTTAGGCCAGTCACACATTCACATCTACCCACATTCAACTTCTGGAACATTTAGGCTGGAGCATCCCCAGCCTGGCCCATACTGCGCTGTGGACAGAAACTGGCCCTGCATGCTGAGGGGGAAAGCCATGGATATGGGGGGGACGTGGGAAACAACCAGGGCAAACAGCTCATATTCAGCCTTTGTTTGAAAATCCTGGTTCCCCCTGCCCCCTCCCATAGCCTGACCAGGCATGAAGGGGAGCGTGTGCAGAAAAAGCTGGGAGCAGGGCAGGAGAGAAACTCTCTATGGGCGAATGTTTCCAAACAAGAAGAGCCAAGGTCCCTACCTGCCCTCAGAGCCCCCCCCCCCCATCATTTACTCCATCCATTACCCCCTTGGCCTCTTCTTCCCTCCTTTCATCGCATCGTTCCCTCAGCCGTTGGCAGTCATGCTTGTCCCCCCACATTGACTCTCATCCTCTTAAGAGCACACTTCCCTCTGCCCACCAGCCAGCTCTGCTCCAGCTACACGAAATAGCCTATAAATATGTAGAGTGCCAGGAACAGCGTCATTCCCAGTGCGCGAGTGATGCCTAATGAGGCAGGGGGCTGCTTCTCTCGTCACCTAGAGAGAAGGGGGGCGGGCACATGGCTCTCATGCATCTAGGCAACAAAGAGGAAACAGAGGCATAATCAATGCACCTCGCCCACCTTCATGGCCGGGGGGTAGGCCTATGGCACGATGCCATTCATGCAGCTATTCGCTTCCCGGGGCAGCTCTCCCCCCGGGCAGGTTTTGTTTGCTCCTCAGGCCTGCTAACAGCTAGTGCTCTCTCTGCACCTGCTCTGTTAGCAACCAATGTGCGCAGAAGCAGGCCTAGCCAGGGAGACCGGAGCCGCCCCTCCTCCCTGGAAGATGCAAGAAATCATGAAGTGCCCCAGACCGCTCTGAGGACTTAGAAGAGGCAGTAATGGGTGGGCCGCTCGGGAGACAGCGTTGCCCCTTCCTCTACTGTGCACTAGAGATCTGGCGCTTTGCTTTCTGCAGCGAACATTAATCTCCCCCCTCCCCCAGCACAATCAGGAAGTCGGTAACCGTATTTCAGATGAGGACAGATAGGGCTTGTCTAAACGAAGCAGCAAGCAGTGTTTTCAAAGACCTTAACTAACATTTCTTAGCACCGAACATAGTCAGCATGGTTTAGAGACTTAACTTACCACGGTTAACGCTAGAGAGGGCTATATTTTGAAACACCGCCTTTTCTCTGTCTGCCATTGACCCAATCGAGAGAGGCCCACAGAGGGTAAGGCCAGGTCTACACTACAGACTTCTGCCAGCATCGCTATCAGGCAGGTGTGCGAAAAGGTCTGACCCCTGACCAATAGAGCTGTGCTGGGAGAAGTGCCTAGGGTAGAAGCAGCTATGCCAGCTGCCAGTATAGTTATGCACACCCAGAACACTTTGCCAGCATAGCACACTGGTAATCCTATACCAGTAAAGTGCTCCCCATACAGATGTGGCTTAAGTGAGCTGGGCAAGTTTCCCCCGCAAGCCAGTGGCAGAGGGGATATGGTCGCCCCCAGGCCTGTTTACCCACACAGCTGGGCTGTGTTTGGACATTGCCACGCATGCACGGTGATCAGCTCAGCACTCCTGGGAGGCACAGCTAAGCAGGACAGGGTGCATGGGAGCCTGGGCAGGGCTACACTAAGCACAAGGGATTTTTGTTTCCTCTCTCCAAAATGGGCTTCTCTGAAATTTTAAGCTCGTACGTGATATTCTCTCCCTCCCACCTTCCCTGGTCCTCAGGGGAAATTCAGTTTAAGATTTTTTTTTTAAGCTACATAGAATCCTTTCCAAACAAAGGTTCTACCTCCAGAGTAATTAAGGTCCACCATGGGTTTGGGATTGGCCTACTTGAGACTCCATCTCTCACAAGCATGGCCTGCGTCATGGTGAGCTCAACGGAGGCACTCAAAAGAGATACCCCTCTGGTCTGATCGGTCAGGCTTCATGCTTTGGGGATTTCCACACAGGCGAGGGTAGAAGAGGACAGCAGAGGGGGTCGGGCATTTGCTGGTTGTGCTTGAGACTTAGCAAGGTGGGCAGACCCCTTAGAAGGGACTTTTTATTATGTCTATAAATCTAAATAAAATCTAGGGCAGAGATGGAAATTTTAAAAACACAGCCCAAAGTCAAGAATTCATGTTTTATATGAGCCAAATGAAACTAAACCGCCAGCGTTTGGAGCCCAAGGCTAAGTCAAAATCCTGTGATCTGGAGCGAGTTCCAATTTTGGGGAAACAAGTTCTGAGAAGGCCCCAGGGAGCTGCAGTGACGGTGAGTGACGTGGTAGCTGGCACTTTCAGTGTGCAACTGCAGCCTCAGCACGGGGTTGGCCACAGAACTGAAGGGGGGCTCCGCTCAGCAACAGCTAATGCCCTCCGTTTCCAGAACACTCCAGCAATCTCCAGCAGCTTTTAGGAGTAGAGGGCCTCTCCCATTTGTACACAGGGAATCTTGGGACTGAAAAATCCAATGGCTATTAAGATTAACTATGCACACTCATGCCAAACTGCTGCTTTGCATGTTGAGATCCTGCAGTGATTCATCAGGGTAGTGCCAGACCTAACAGGATCAGAGCTGTATTCAGCCCCCGCAAGCAGGCAGCAGAAAAAGGGAGTTAATTGTAAACCTAGCTATGTAACCTCAGCACATCACACAGCCCCAGAGGAGCCAGAAACTTTATTTTTAGAAATAAAATACAAAATGACAGCGCCCACTTGGCCCTGTGTTTGAGTCAGGCTGCATAAATCACTGGGATGCTTGGCCCTTCTACAGCACCTTCCATCTGAGGATCTCAAAGCCCTTTACACCCCCTCATCTATTAAGACTGGGACATCTAGGAGATAGACATGCAATATTCTGTTCTACAGCTGGGCAACTGAGGCAGAGGAAAATGTCTGACTTGCCTAAAATCACAGACAGAACCAGAAACTGAACCCTGTTTTACCAGCACCTACTACTGTGTTTAAACCACCCGACCATCTTTTTCTCCTCCATCTCTCCCAAAAGCCAGCAAGCCTTTTAACTGGAGCAGTGGTGCAGGCTGACAGAGAGGCATGGGCTATCAGTGGTTAATGTGGTATTTCCCCCCCCCCCCCATTTTATATCTGGAGCTTCTGCTACAGACTGAAGTTACAGTACCATCTAGCGGACTTTCGAGTTGTGTACCGGCAGGAAAGCTCTCAGGGAGCAGTCAAGCCTGATGACAAACTTCAGCAATTCCCTGCTTGCTGCTCAATTTTTACATGTAAAAGACACTGCCCTTTTCCCCAGCACCTTCGATCCAAGGATTTCAATGCACTTCAAAGGCAGTAATGAATTAGGCCTCACACAACCCCCATGTGGGGCAGGGCAGTATTCGCCCCATGGTACAGTGCAGGAAAAAGACAGGAAGGTTTAAAGTGAGGCTGCAAGGCAACTCTGATCTCCTGACTCCTTGACTAGCACTTTAACCAGCTCATCCCCTCCACTTTGCCTGCTCACCCTTCCAACCAGCTCTAAAAATGCAGAGATTTTGATAACCCTGACATTTTCCTGTAGCTAGGATGAAGACAGGATGGGCCCCTTTCCCTAAAGGGCAAAAAGTGTTGGGATAGAATTTAAGACCTGGACTCTCAGCATTTGACCACATTAAGCTTGTTAATGGTACTCAGCCAGATTAAAATTAAAGCATGGCTGCAATGGGCCTGGGGAACCTATGGTTCTTAGGGGTGGTTGAAAGACACCCTCCAGACCTGGGCTGGGCTGAAGGACTGGGTTATTTATTTCATTGGAGGATGTGGGAATCTTCTCCAGTGGATGAGGCCATTGCCTTGAAGGCAGGGGTTGTTTTCTGTTCCCAGCACTGCTGGAGTCACATTGACATTGGCCAAGCCCCCTCAGTTTCCCTCTTCTATTAAAACGAGGATAATGATACTCACACCCACCCTCCAAACACTTGAAGATTTATGGCCAAGAAGTGCTATGGAAACAGTGAAGTATTTTCATTATTGTTAGTAAAAAGGGAGGAATTAATACACAGAAATGGGAGCCAATTCTATTTGTTCAATTCCCTCACTGTTCAAGGGTTGGAGGAAGAATGCATTGATTATAGTATTTAAATATGTACTAAATATGACTGAACACAGCATGGCATTTAAGTACAGTTTAAGGCTGGTTGCTTCCCAGCAGGTGCTGAAGCCTGACTTGTTAAGATGTTGCTCGCATTTGGATCCAGATTTGTAAAGAGGAAGAAAGAAAAAGTTTTCGCACGTGTCATACTAGTGACATTGATGCCCCTGGAGGCCAAAGCCCTTGACCCACACATAGAACAGGCAGAGCACAGGCCATGGTAAGTGCAATTTCTCTAAACTGGCCCTTGCCAATTACTTCTAGCCTGTTCTGGAGGGACCTCCTGTAGAGCTAAGAGGATTTCAATCTCTAGGGACTAGCCAATCCCAGCCCTCTCTGCTGAGGCTGCCAAATAGTGCTCCTTGTTGTGGGAGGGGTGGGAGTATGACTGATGTAGACTCCTGTCTGCTGGAACTGGACTATCATCATCATGATGGGGACAGGGATAGGGATAGGGATAGGGCCTTGGAGGGCCCCCCCATGTACAGCATCCAGGCCTGGTAAAAAAGTCTAGTTTACTGTTCTTTGATAAAGATATGACGACAGATAAGCTATTCTTCAATCCTGTTTTATATAGGTTGTTACACTGTGCTCATCACCATGGCATCTGAGCACCTCCTAGTAGTGCATTAAGCAACATGACTAACATCTGTCACATTTTTCCTCTCATCTCCCCCGGGGGAAGCACGTGCAGGGGAATATCTGCTTTTGGTGGGTTTTTTGGGTTGCGGTTGAAGAACAAAGAAAAATGCTGACACTAGCATGCAAGAAAATGCAACACACCGTTCTCCAGCTCTAGGGGAAATCCCGATCAGTTATGACTGAAAATAGCCCTCCCAAGATGAGAGCACGTACAATATGGAAGGAGGCAGGTAGCCCTCAGGACCTGTTTAAACAGATAGATTCTGTTGAGGGCACTGAGGTAGGTAGTTGGGGTGGGGTCTAACAGCTGGGAGCAGCTGGTAGTAAATGAGTCCCAAGGAAGCTGGAAAAGGAATGACAGCTAGAAATCCCTTTTACATCCCCGGTCTCCTGCTCTAAAGATTTGCCATGCAAAACCTCCCAACACACCTTCTCTGTCAGGAGTCTCTGGGTGAAACCGTCACATTCCCACCAGTAACAATAATTTTCTTAACATAGTGTGACATTTCAATTGTCCACTAATAGAGTTTATGCCAGGTGAGATTCCAAGACTCTGGTAAAATATAACCACCTACCTGGTTGCAAAAACCTGCTTTATGGGTATGTTGCATCAAACATTCCCATATATAGTATAAACTGTACCTGCCTACTATACCATGTATACACTTATGCACTTGTTTGTATCGCCTTAGTCACAGGCCAGAAACCCATAGCACTAGGCTATGTAGAAACACAGAACAAAGGTCTCGGCCCTAAAGAGTATAAAATCCAAGTATAGCTTACTGTTAAAAGCTGTAATAAACTTCATAACTGACATACCCAATGCAGGATTATTTATCCATTTTCACCTTCAGCTAACCAGACACACCATTTTAAATAAGCAACAACTCCACTGTGTGGCTGCACTTAGATCTAGTGTAACAACCTCCTGCTTACTGGATACACAATACAAAGTCTTGTTTAGGGGAGACCTACCTTTAATTGAATTGCATAATATTGATAAGAAAATCATTGTGATGAATGAGGTGCAATGAAGTGTGTAATTTGGTGCCATCTTTCTGTGCCTTTGGGAGCTTAGAATTAATCCATGAGGCGGGGGGAGGGGGGGGAGGAAGAAGGGTTGATCATTAGCTATCATTGCTCCTCTCAACACCACACACTACTTAACTTCATAATTGTGCCCCATTAGAGCATCATGTGAAGATGGCAGCGATCTGTCACCTAAAAAGGAAGATATAGCAGAAGCAAATTTGGCTTCTGAAAAATGGTGTTGAACAGACAAAATTATGTCTGGACTAGCTGATTAGAACAGGGCAAGAATATTTGCTCTTCAGGGTATGGATGAGGCTAGCATATTGACAGCTGCTATTGATCACCTTCACTACCAAACAATGAGTTCACTGGCAGATGTTTCGTTTTCCCTAGATGTGCTCATTTTTGGGCCCCCGGCTGTCCAGTTTAGTACTAAGTAGATCATCTCAAGGTATCACATTCTGCTCTTACAGGGAAAGGGTTAATTTTAGTTAGCCTTTTATCTTCCACGGAATTCTCTTCTCCTCCAGCTGATGGAGCTATTTATTTAGGAATATGCTCCAACACCACAAAGCCAGGAAGCTTCAAATGCCCTCAGACAAAGCATCTAGCTTAAGCCAGGGTTCAGTCCCTCCCTTCACTTTCCTAGCCAGGAAAGTTTAAAAAACTGCAGGGTATGATCCTTGCCAGTTGTCAATTACAATAAAGACACCTAGAATCAGGGTAAAGGTCAATGAGTGAAACACATTTTGCAATTTTACATGAAGTTTCTTCCTGCCTCCTGATTCTATCAAGGCTTGTTTTAGGGTGCCTCCCTTCATACATGCCTTTCTGTTGGCCTTTAAACTCACCAAAATTCTCTTGCAACACTTCAGATTTCAATACAGTAAGAAACAGGGCATTTTTCCTCCTTTGGGTCACGGATGGAAAGTGATGTGAAAGAAAATGTTCACTTTGTATTCAAGGGCTTGCATTATAGCTTCATCAGACTCAAAGCAGCTTTCCACATCAGTTTTGAGAGGATGACAGATGGAAGTAGAACGAACAATTCTTTGCTTTAGTCTACAGTGGATTTGAAGTCACATTACTGTATTTAAGTTAAGCTTTTGATTCTGACCCCGCTTCTGAGCACTTGTTCGCCATCTCAGTGCTATCTGCTGAAACTATTAACATACCTGAATACAGCATGCAAGTGTTCCACTGGGAAAGCATCCAGAGCAAATACATACGCATCTTTGCCCCATAGTGAGTTGTACAATTCTCCTCTCATAGGGTATGGAGACGAACATTAATATCAATCTCTCTGAAGTTCAGACCACTGCTCCTCTAGTCACTTACTTATACAGAGTACCTATAGTATATTAAAAGAAAAGGAGTACTTGTGGCACCTTAGAGACTAAAATTTATTTGAGCATAAGCTTTCGTGAGCTACAGCTCATTTCATCGGATGCTGCTACTCTGAAACCTTATTATATTATATATTAGTTTATTAGTTAGCATATTAGTTTAGTAGTTCTGCTCTGAGAAGCCTCTAGCCTGACAGCCTTGCAAACACAACTTGCGACTGGAATTAAACTGGGTTCTTTTCTTCCTGTGCATCACTGCCAGTAACCATAGCTCTTGAGGCCAGGTTAGGCCCTTATAGGTACTTGTGCAACCCTACACTGCTAGCACTGAAACTGAGTGGAAGTAGGGATGACAGCTCTTCTGGAGCACCAACACAAATAAGATCCAGGCCTCCTTCAGCTGGAATGACTTTGCTGACATAACAGGAATTAGGGGCAAATAAGATCATTGCCTTTCAAGTTAGTAGACAGGATCGAATACATCCAGGGAGCAGATCTAGTGAGTAAGATGGAGACATTTTTAGTCATTTTGCCACTGAACCGTTCGAAGTTACACTGGAAGCAGTCTTTGAAGTGAAAGGGATTTTAGAAAATTAGTAGAAAGCAATTCCACAATACAATGAGTGTAGTCTGTTTTCAGTGCGGTATGAGAATGCTGTTCCACATCTTATTTCATAGTATATATTAGTATTTCTGCACCAGTCATGGACCAGGACCCCATTGTATAGGTGTGGTACAAACCCAGAACAAAGAGACAACACAAAGAGCTTACAATACCAATATATCTGAGGAGACAGATGGATACACACAGTCCAGCAGAGGAGTACAAGAAACAATGACAGCCTAACCATTAAGTCTTTGGTAGGCTTCATGGCAGAGGAGTTTTAAGGAGAGATTTGGAGGAGGATAATGAGTTGGTTTTGCAGATGTTTATAGGGAGCTTCTTCCAAGTGAGAGAGGCAGCATGGGAATTGTCCACACTACACCACACTGCTCAAGGCTCATAATGATGGAACTACATTAGAAACAAACAGCTTGGATTTTAGGTAGTTTATTCCCTCAGCCTACAAGAGTCTATTACAGATGCAGGCTGTATTAGTACAGATCCTATTTAGGACCATGTACACCTTACAACTTCCCTCCCACCCAAACAAAATACTCAAACCAGGGTACATACAAAAGAACAAAGTAAGGTATAAAACAAGGTTTTGTATTTCCACACCCTGCCCCCCCCCCACAAGGTTACATGGATCTCTAACACAAACCGAACACTGCAACTAATTAACAATGTGGTACAGCAGTGTTAAACAGCGATACTCAGCATACATTTAATATCCTGAATACCAGGAAGTTGGGGGTATTCTCAGGAAATACAATGGTAAAGCCACAGATTGCTATAATGGTTATTGTTACACAAGAAACCAAAGGTGAATGACCCTTTTCAAATGGGGGGGAAAAAAACATTACTCAAACAGTCTCCCACCTGCTTTTTTTGGATGTGACTTGGATCTTCACAATTGTTACCGACATGACATTTGTTTGCCATGTTGCACTGGGGGAATGTGTATGGCAGATATGTTGCTAAATTGCCAGCTTTGAGTACATACTGATCACCTGCATACAGTGATCATGTATCAGAAGGTAGCTTTAGTCAAATGGATTACTGATTGGATTTCAGAACAACTTTCCCCTTCCCAGATTTAATACTGACACATAATTCAGAAAGTTTAGACTTAAGTCATTTCACTGGGCTTCTTACAGAAATTCCTAATACAAAATACCATGCAAGGATGTGGAATACAACTTCCCTCCTGTTTTTTGATTATAAGTTTGGTAAATCACCAGCACTGATTTAACACTTATTAATTCACCCATAAGAGACTTAACTTTAAAAAAGAATAAAAGCATTACGTAATGTTTTTGAAACTTAAAGGAATAAAACTTGAACAGTAGACGTTAGGAAATGGAAAACTTAAAAACAAAATAAAACGCCACAAAACCTTTCCAACCCTATACTTTGATGTAAATGCCTTTTTTGATGTTGACCTGAAGGGCACAAGTCAAGCCATCTGAAGCACTTCAGGATTTCTGCTAAGCTAAAAATAAGGGTCTTTGAGAATCTCTGGAAAGTAAGGCTGCTTTCTTACACATAGAGCTGGTTTCACTGATATGTTGGCACATGGGGAAGCAGAGCATACTAGTCTCGCTGTGCTCAAAGTGAGAGGCAGATCACATGCTAAGTCATTAGACCACAGGTGGGCAAACTACGTCCGGCAGGCCACATCCAGCCCGCAGGACCCTTCTGCCCGGCCCCTGAGCTCCTGGCTCCTCCCCTGCAGCCTCAGCGCTCCACCAGCACAATGCTCTGGGTGGCCAGGCAGCACAGTTGCAGAGCCGCGGCCTGACCTGGTGCTCTGTAGCGCCACCAGCGCTCCAGGCAGCGTGGTAAGGGGGCAGGGAGGGTTGGGTAGGGGTCAGGGTAGTCAAAGGGTGGGGAACAGGGGGTTGGATGGGGCAGGGGACAGGGAGTGGTGGATGGGGCAGGGGACCCGGGAGGGGCCATCAGGGGGCAAGAAGTGGGGGGTTGGATAGGAGCTGGGCCACGCCTGGCTGTCTGGGGGGAGACAGCCTCCCCTAACCGGCCCTCCATACAATTTTGGAAACCCGCTGTGGCCCTCATGCCAAACAGTTTGCCTGCCCCTGCATTAGACTGCTTTAGCATTTGCTAGACATGCTTTACATGTTGCCAAAGAAGCAACTAGAACAGGTTTAACACTGGCACAATCTCTTGCCATGGGATCCTCTGCTTTGGGTAGCTAATTTCTAGGATTTAGCTCTTTATTTAACTGGAGAACACAAAGCCGGCCTTTGAAAGTTTTTCCTTTTACCAGCATCAACTATCTACTGATGGAGAAAGCTCATTGGCTGTAGGCTCCTCTCTTGCTTTGTCCTTCCAACAAACCAGTTGTAAACACCTGAAGTTAAAAATCCACAGCTGCTGAAGCAGTTTTAGAACAGCTGCACAGCGGGAGGTGGCTGAAGTTTCACTGAGAAGCAAATCAACTTGCAAATGACAGGATAAGCATGATTCCACATAGCCAGGTTCTCTTCCAGATGTAAACCATGATAATACCTAGAACTGAAAGAAGCAGCAATATGCTGCTCCATCACTGCTCAATTTGGCAACGCTAAATACATAATCAGGTTTGCCGCCTGGCATTTCAGAGTTCATCAGAAGCAACCTGTTCTCTGGTTTATGGGAACTGGCAGTAATTCTGCCCACTTTGAAATGATGGTTCCTTCAGATTTAATGAAGCAGCTAAGGAGAAGTTCCTGAAGTTAAAATATAAAACAAAGCAACCTAGATCACAGAATAAATTAAAAGAACATGATATCTGTACAACGAGCAGTTTCCCGTTATACTGTCAGTAGGCTTCCTGTAGGTGTTGCATTTTAGTTGTGTGAAAAGCCTCATATAGAAGCACCACTCCCCATCCCACTTCACTACAGTGTGTTACACTGCCAACAAAAACCAATCAGAGCTGCAGTTGAAAGGAAAGACTTGAGAACGCCACGGTAGGGGTTGCCTGTTAGCAGAAATTAGGTCTCAGTGCAATCCAGATGACTCGCCTGCAGTGGTATTAGCTTCATTCGACTGTACTTAAATAAAATAAGGCATAGTTTTAAAACAGGCACTAAAATAATCTCACCATTAACACTTACACAGCACATGCCAGCTCAAGCCACCCCACCTACAGTAGGCTGTTGGGTAGCTGTTTCTATGTATGCCATAGAAGAGAATCCATTTCCATGAACCATGTTGTGGAAGGCATACAGAAAAGTCATCTTTGCAGTCAGCATGCAGATCACTAGGTCAACAGGAGCAGCATGGTGAATACAAGTGTTCCATATTGTTTCTCTTATCACTTCCAGCAAGACTGACAAGAATGCAAAGTTGTCCATGGAGTGAGTTGGTGCATGATAATCATGACCAAGGAACAGATACACTCTTCTCCCCTCCCACTTCAGTTTTCCTACATGGTGAGCAGTCTTCCGCTGCCCATCAATACAGCTCTTAGAGTTTCTTCAGGCGACTGTACAGTTCCCTTTTGCTCTTCTCACCTGCCCATGTTCTACTTTTCGTGCGGAACCTTTTCAAGTCTTCCTTAAAGTCCTCATGGTGCATGGGGCGGTAGCTTTGGGGTTCACAGTAGTTCTAGGAAAGAAAAGCTGGTTTCACATCAATTTGTCATTGCTTCATGTACAAATGACATTCCTATCTGAACCCTGTCAGACCCCAGGTCCCAAGCAAACAAGCTCATGCTTACAACCTTCCATACAACTACCCAACCATCCTATCACCGTGGCATCTAGATCCAGGCCCCAAATTGCAATTTAACAAATGGTTAAGGTGGTTTAAGTCAACATTCACAAACTGAACTCATCATTCAGCTCTACTTGACATCTTTCTCCTGAAGAAGGCCCGGCTTTGAGAGAGCTGACAACCTTATATTCACATTGTTCCCATCCGAAAGCCTCTTCCCAAGAAAGACTCTTCCCACCAATGAAACCAACAGAGCACAGCAACACTACACAGCCATTTAGGAAAAAGAAACAGTGTCCAGCCTGTGAGTGTAGGGGAAATTTGGCTAGGACACCAGTCTTAAGTGGAACTTACAAAATACAAAGAAATGGATTTATTTGCAATAGAAAGGCTAGGAAGGGGGGAAGGGAGCACAGTTGGTTTACTTTATTTTTAAAAGAACACTCTCCTTGTCTATGCTGGAATGGTATGGAGAGCTAGCTGGAGAACTGGTAGAATGAGGGCATGGCAGCAAAGAAATGGAACCTGATTGAGATGGAAAGCAATTTTTACTCAAACTTTTAAATGCACTAAGGCAGAAAAAGCAGTAAGAGATTTAATATCACCCTTCAAAATAAGGGCTGAGCATACCCTGAAGAGCCCCAGCAAAGACCAGATTTGACATTTCTGATATTTCTAATGTAAAAACGAGCTGAGAATCTATGGGAAAAAACTCAAGCTTTTGATCATCATACAGCGTCAGACAATGACAAACCCATGTTTCTCCTTTGTTCTTGCTTTCATGAAGAATATCATGGATTTTAAAACTACAAAAGGTCAATTTTATACCTCATCCAAGAGACATTGGTGAGTGCCAGAGTGACTATAATAGGTAGCTTTGAGGTGTTGAGAGGGTTTAGGCAAGAGCCTTTGTGACGCATGGCTAGAAAGGGTTGAACATCCTGCATAATAAATAACCCTCAAAAGACATGTGGGGAGATAATGTTTGTGTTTTTGTATATTTATATATGTATGACTAGGGTCCACAATGTAATCAACAGTCCCTGTTTATGCTGTATTCTGATATCATTTAAACAATCTGTAAACATGGGATATCTCGGTATTCATCTCTCTTTGAAATATACTGTGAATGGGGGAGGAACAAGCAAATGGCCTTATGTTAATTTGTATAGTTAAGTACTGGTGATGGACCTCCTTCAAAGTCATCCTAATTACCTTTTGTTCCCTGAAGAACTCCAGCTTGTCAAAAGACATGGAATTGTACAAAAGATCTTTGGATCCTATTCTGTCATCCCAGATCTGCTTAAGCTTCATCAGGGGAAGTTTAAGTCGCAAGACTGAGGTCCCAGTAATGCTGGTATGCCCTGAATGAGAGATTTGGACATTGGACTATGACCTATGAACTGAATTCTATAGGAACTCTTTGCAACTACAAAGCTCACCAACTCTGCTATGAATCTAAACCTCAATGGATTGAACTCATGTCTGTATGTATGCTGATTTTTTAACCATACTCTCTCTCTCCTTTTTTTAATAAATTTTAGTTTAGTTAATAAGAACTGGCTGTAGCATGTATTTGGGTAAGATCTGAAACATTCATTAACCTGGGAGGTGATGTGTCCGATCCTTTGGGATTGGTAGAACCTTTTCTTTTATATGATGAAATAAGATTTTCAGAAAACATATTTGACCTGGAAGGAGGCCTGGGGCTGGATCACTTTAAGGGAACTGTGTTGTTTGGACTTCTGAGTAACCAGTAAGGTAATAAAGAAGCTGTTTTATGCTGGCTTGGTGAATCTAAGTATTGGAATATCCACCAGCTTTTGGGGGTTTGGCTGCCTCATTCTTTGCAGTTCACCCTAATTGAGTGACCACAGCTGGCCCCCACTAGGACCCCGGTCACAACCTTTATTGCAAAAACTCCTCAAATGGCAAGTTAATCATAGCAATCAATCTAGTCTTGTAGCACAGCAAGACCACTATGTACAAAAGAGCAAGAATCAAGTATAGTGCAGTGAAATACTCTTCATCTGTTCAGAAGCACAGTTTAAGCCCTATAGCTGAATTTAGCTGGAGAGAGAGGCATTTCTTCAATGTTATCCCTGTTGTGAAGAGTGAAAACAAAAGGGCAATGAGAAGTTAATAAATGAGCGATCCTTACTTGGCATCTTAAGAAGAAGTCCTTATAGCCCCCCTTTAGCACATAGAGCTCTGGATAATGCAGGTTGGGGTACTCGTTCCCCAGTCTGTCTCTCTCTCTCACAAACCGGCACCTGTAATAGGGACAGAAGTTAAAACCTACAAACCTGAGTTTAGAAAGGAAGTTATATTTGCACAAACCACATTCCTAACCTGTGCCTCCCGATACTCCAAGAACAGAGTACAGCAGCCAGCCACCACCTGTGAGAAACAATTGCTGTACTGTCTGACAAATTCTGAAAACCAGTTGTCTATCAGGAACGACAGAGCCAGCGCCTACTACAGTAAATTGCGTAAGCGGTTGACACGCTGCTATCTAAAGTCTTAAGCCACCTTCAAAAGCTTACTAGTAACAACTGCATCACTAGCACAGCTGTGGGGTTCCAATCCCAGTATAGGTAGGACCATGCTCAGATACTCACATTCGGGGACCCCGCTCTGAGGAGAACTCACAGTGGAATACTATTATTACTCGTTTGTTCTCTGATGGCATGATAGGCTTCTTCAGCAGGAAATCCTCCACATCCTCTTCCATGTGGAGGTTTACAGCACCCTGGGAAGGCAGAGTCGCAACTGAGCATACAGCACAAGGTAGGAGGGGAGATGTAACAAAGCCACTTCTATCTTCTTGTTGAGCGCAGTTGCTTTGCTGTTTACACTCCTTGGAGAGCAGTACTCTCTGCTGGAAGAGCTCCTGTTCTTGTGGTCACTTGGGTGACTGCACAACGTCAGTAGGATTTAGGATTTAGCTTTCCACCTCAAAGCACAGGGCTCTGTTGAACTGCTTTTTCAAACTAGCCAGCTTACTCAAGCAGCACCCTTCAGAATAACTGCTCACATGTCAAAGCTTGTGTAAGAGAATAACGTCATTTCTTCTACAGCTAGAATATTAACATTTAGTTCAAGTAAACTGAATGTCCGATTAAGCTACAGAAGTTTTTAATATCCGTTTCCCGAGAGACAATAGGTACCCTAACACTCTGATTCTTCTACAGAGAAACAAGTGTACGGCCAGTCCTCTACAATTGCCCTACACTTCCCATTAAGGCACTCCCTGCTTCCAGCCAAGGAGAGCTGAGTGTTCCTCCCTTCAGAGGGAAAGCTAATCCAGAAATCACGAAGAGTGAGCTTAGTCCTAAACAATTTGTACAGCACACAGCACAACATGGTCCCAATTGTGTTTGGGGACTTTGGGCAGGACTGTAATATAATTTTAAATACAAGATCAGACACCATCTCCTTAACCTGAAGGGGCAACAAAAGAAAAGAAAAAAAAACCCTCAGCAGCCAGCCTTCCCTTGGATTTTCTCATGAATAGTTAAGAATGAGCATCTTTAAAGATACTTCCCAGTGCTCCCTGATTTGCCCAAAGGGTAGCCATACATCAGACACCTATACATTTCTCCTGCAGGGTCACTGTACCTTGATATGGCCTCCCTCATATTCATATGGATATCTGCAGTCAATTATCACACACTCCTTAATGAAGCTTGCAAACTTCCCAGTCAGCACAGATACAATCTGCACAGAAAAAGAAGATTTCAGGAGTTTATCTTATGTGCTACATGAGTTTGCTTCCTTGTAAAAAGAAATTTCTTATTGCCGCTGGGATACATACCATTTCTGGGTCAATATATTTTAAATCTTGATGCTTCCCATCTACAGTGTGGAAAAGGTAATCCTAAAAAAGAAAACAAAGGCTAACTCAGACTGAGGAAATCCCATTTATGACAGTGTAAACCATACATCTCAGTTACAGAATGTCTAGTTATTGATTTTATAGCACCCACTAATATAACTAGACACTCAGATCAGCAGAGGCACCTGCCCATTATTTATTTTATTATTAATTTGGCATAGGCAATCTGGTCAAGCCAAGCCACAGCGTTCTTAATAATAGTCAAGGCACGAAGACTTCCAGGAAGTTGAGTCATTTTGCAGTCCTCCATGTGTGTCATGGTTTGTGGCTGCCCACACTGACATAGTAGCCAGTCTAAAACTCCACGCACCCACAAGACCTTACAATCTAAAGAGGCAGAGGGAAAACGGATGCAATTTTAACAGTTTGTAGGGAGTTAGAGAATTATGAATATTGTGGGAAAGGATTGAGAATACCTCACAAGGGTGAGGAGTTAATTAGTAAATGATTGTTAAAGTACTTTAGTGCTTAGCATTTATAGAGCACTCAGACATGCACTGTTGGAGCAAGAGAGAACCTGACTTGGGTTAGTTTGACACACAAAGATGCTATTAAAAAAAATCAATGTTACCTTTGAGAAATCGCCAATAAGATTTCTTTGGTCACTGTCCAAAATGCTCTCAATCTCTGAGGATGACTGAGTTCTAATTAGTTTCAGACTCTACAGGAACAACAGTTAGAGAAGATTGCTGAGTAACAATGGCCTATTATCCTTTCCCACAGAGAATCAATGCACTTCACTAAGAGTGGACACTAACATCAATTGGTATATATCATAGAACACCTAAATCCTGGCCTGTCACACCCTCAAGTTTATTTTCACTTGGGATCACAATGGAAGACCTGAGCTTAAGCCCACCTAACCCATCCTCTAACATCATGCATTAAGAGACTACAGCTTGTCAGACGAACAGTTATCTACCTGGAAGATCATTGTTCTCTTGAACATCCTTATTATAATTTATAGAAGAATTGGATACCTAGCCTCACAAAATAAAACTGATTAGACAAGGGTTAATGTTAGATTATTAAGCCACCAACCATTGCTTCTTCAGAAGTTGTTCCAGGCACATTTCTCCTCCTTTTGCTGTTTCCTGGAGAGGTCTCTTCTTGGGACCTTTCCATTCTTTTCAGGGCAGTCCTAGCCACACCACTGGGCAGAGATGGTGATCCAAACAATCTGCACCGTTTAATCTGGAAAAGAAGCAGAGAAAAATTAGACACTCCCCCCAGCCAAGGATGAGGTTAAAGTCTAGATCAGTCTCAAACTTAAAGTTTCCTGCAAACATGTTTATAGAAGATTTCATTAGAGCATGAGTGAGTGTTGGACTGTCACCGCAAAGTAGCTGAGACATAATTTGGTGCCACAGCCAGCTGACCTCTTTTAACTTCAATACTGGGCCATATATTTAGTTGCCATGCAAGAAACCTGGGTCCTAATCACTGTTCTCCCTAATTTTTTTTAATTTTTCATGTGCAGAATGAATTTTATGTGCACCAATATGGAGGTGATGTGTGACACAAGGGCAGTTTTCGAAAGCCATATTAGCAAATGTATGGCTTGAGTGTACGAGGGATGCCAACTAAGAGTAATGATTTAATCTGTATTTAATAAGGAATTTCAATGGTCTAGATGGCCTTTTGAAAGAGATGCAAGTTTCATTATGTTGGGATGGGACACTTACGTAGTTGTCTGCTTTTCTCATGACCAGTGGAGCCGTCCAAAGGCTTGCCACACCAGATGGCATCTCTTCATTGTTCTGAGGAAGCAGAAAGTTCTATCACATTTCAGGAGAACCACATTTTATCATGGACAGTGATTACACAACATGTCTAAGGCTTTTGCCCAGCTCAAGCAGCCATTTAAATTTAATGCAGGTGGCAGAACAGTTCTTTGGGATTACTTATTCATTCACAACTGGGGGAACTACCGTTTATCTGGTAATTCTTAGATTAGCAGGAACTCCAATCTAATGAAGACTAGGATACTGGAAAGGCAGAGTCTTAAAGCTGTTGTAAGGGAAGTTATAGCAATTGATTCATTTAGCAAAAACTCCATTTATGGTTTTTAAAAATGTTACTTTACAACTTTAAGAGTCTCCTGCTCTCACGCATTCAAATAGGAACAGCATCCTGTTTAAGCAAAGGATTGCAAAGAAGGTACATCCAATTCTGGGCTTACCAATCATGACTCCATCCCCAGAAATATGGCTTCTCCATTAAATACCCCACTGTAGACAGATTTTTTTCCTTCCCACTATTTCCTGGGCATTCCCCAGTAAATTGCAATGTAAGTATTTTATCATCAACATAGGAACAGCAGCAAATTGTCTCCATTTAACTGCTACTGTCTGCTGGTGAGGAACTGAAGTGACAAGGTCTACAGTCTACTGTTAGAAGCAGAAGCATAACATTTCTGTATATCTATGAAAGGCAATAAGAGGTGGAAAAGACTACAGCTATGTCTATGCTAGCACTTTTGTTAGTAAAACACTTGTCAGTCAGGAGTATGAAAAAACCCACCCCCACGACGGACACAAGTTTCACTGACAAAAGCACCCGCGTGGACAGTGCTGTCAGCAGGAGACGCTCTCCCACCGACATAGCTACCACCACTTTGGGGTGGTTTAATTATGCCGGTGGGAGAACTCTCCCCCACCAGCACAGAGTGGCTACATGGGAAACCGTACAGCTGTGCTGCTGTAAGGTCTGTAGTGTAGACACAGTCTACAGCATTAAGTCCTCTTGGAGGATCATCTGCAATTACCAACTTTTTGCCACTTGTGATGAAAAAATTCTATTGTTCTATCTATCTTAGTTATTGTAGTTACTCAACATAGATGTTCACCCTGGACAAATACCATTAACAGATTGTTGATGGCCCTACAAGGCTTAACTAGAATTTACATTACTATGGTCACTTAAAAACCTGCATCAAGACTCTGCACTCAGGACATTATGTATACACATTACTTCTAAATAAGTGTTCAGTACAGACACAGGAATGCTGTCCCCTGCAAGCATAAATCAACCACTCCCCTTTCACGTACCTTCAAGTCCTCCCCATCCAATATATCTAGGAATCCATCATCTTCTTCCTCAGTGTCAGGGGAAGTTAGAGATGATTGCTGTATGAAAGCAGGCCTATAGTTTCCCAAGTCACCTTCAGGGGCTTCACCAGTGGGAAACTGGAAAGAAGACATTTTGGTTGAATGGCAGCCTCCATCCAGCCCTTTATTCTGGGGATTGTGTGTGACACTGACAGGCCAGCAGGTCAGAGCCATAGGCCAATTCACTTGTGTGTGAATATCAAAGAAATGTTAAGTGTACTAGTATGCACAGACCAATTCACTGATGTGTTAATAGGTATTGTTTTCACCTATCCATACCCTGTTGATTGCTGTCACGTTACATTTGTATATTCCTGTAGGTTTCAGAGTAACAGCCGTGTTAGTCTGTATTCGCAAAAAGAAAAGGAGTACTTGTGGCACCTTAGAGACTAACCAATTTATTTGAGCATGAGCTTTCGTGAGCTACAGCTAAGTGAGCTGTAGCTCACGAAAGCTCATGCTCAAATAAATTGGTTAGTCTCTAAGGTGCCACAAGTACTCCTTTTCTTTTTGCATATTCCTGTACTTACTTAATCATAGATCAAAACTGAGTGTTAGTATTCAGATGAGAATTTACTTGATGTGTAAACTTCATGAAAACTAATTACATTATAATTTACATAGCGTATATCCTGGTAATTAAGTTTACCCATCAAATGCAATTGGACCTTTGGAAATACAAATGAAGAAGGTTGCTAACTTCAAAGCATGGGTCATTATGTTCCACAATGGAAATTCAGACTCAGTATGCATTTAGTCAACAAAGCAGAAGTCCATGCTGTGAATGAAAACACTTGCCAGATGGCTTTCAGTGGAAAGGAGCTATAAGAATGGATCCAGGGAATGAGACTGTCTTTGAACTATTTGGACAATCACAGAGAAGCATTCCAGATGCAAGACAGAGATCCCCAAAGTTATTCTGGGTAACCTTGAGAGATTTATGGAAGACTAGCAGATTATTACATCTTTGCTATCATTTTGGACTTACAAACTTAGACTCACCTGTTAATGTATTTTACCTGCTTTAACCTCTCAATAACTTCATTTATTTTTCTTAGCTAATGAATCTTTAGTTAGTTTACTAGAGAAACTGGCTGCCAGCCTTGTCTTTGGTGTGACATAGAGAGTATCCATTGACTTGGGGTAAGTGACTGATCCTTTGGGGTTGCAAACGTGGTGTGATTTTTGGTTTTAATAACCTTTTATCACTAAGATCAGTTTGTCTGTGTGGCAAACAGGCTGAAAGGTCTAAAGGGACGGTCTGTGGCTCCATGGTAACACTGGTATAGTGATCCAGGAGTGCACTTTTGTTACTGTCTTTGTGAAATCTAATTATAGAATATATCACCAGTTTGGGGTGTCTGCCCTATTTTCTGACCTGAGATTGGCACTCACAATTGTGAACCACTCCAGACAGCATGACACTATGGTCTCCCTTCTAGATGACTAGGAATACTGGTTCTAGCAGCTAAGGCAGTGCCATTCCTTGAAATGGATTTACAGGAGTTGTTCACATGGTCACCCCACCTATTCATCAACTGGCTTAGGCAGCTCCAAACCTGGCTCTGGCACTGTTATTTGGCCAGCAGAATAGTGAAAAACTTCATTGCTAGTTTTCCATTAAGGGATAATCCTGCATTCTGGAAAATTATACAATCCAGCACGTTTGCAAAGAGGAGCTCACTTCCAGGATGGTGCAGAGAGAGGAGGTCTCAGTAACAGGAGGTTACCCAAGTCTCCAGGTTTTGTGCATGCAGCCAGGAGACTTTCAGAAAGAAGAGGGATCACCATAGTTAAGTAGTAGATGAAAACCAAAGTCCCCAATTCCCTGCTTCTATATAGTGGTCTTGGCCCCTTTCCTGGCCAAGCAACAGAACTTGCCATAGAATAGTACTTCATCCCTATATTATAAATGCAATTTTATTCTTTTAAACGCATCTAAATTTCAACACAGCTGTCTGCTTCACTGCAGAACCAGCAACACAACAAAAAGATTAATCCAATCCATGCTTTGTTAGACATCCACGCTCACTTGACTTATTGCCGTTTAGCTCAAGTTTCATGAAGGATTATAGTCAGTAACTACTTGTGGTGTTTTGGTAACACCCCTAGCTGATCTCCCATATTCAGGGTACAATGAGATTTTTCCCAGCATTAAAGCCTGAAAGCTGGGTGGACTTTTTTTTCCAGCTCAGTGTGTTATCAATAAAGATGCAGAAAGTAGTCGGTGCTTCTTCCCTCCCCCACTCCCAGAGCATCATGTCTCCGGACCACCGCTTCAGTGTGCTTTTTCTCCTAGAACCAAGCAAGCCTACGGCTAGGCAGAGGGTTCGTTGCCAAGGACAGCCTGATACATACCATCCGAGCTGGGGCAGAGTTCTGTCTTTGCCCAAAAACATCTTTTCCATCTTCAAGGGAACGGACACGCAGACAACTACGAGAAGCGGGCCTGGTTGGCTTCTTAAACTCAAAGGACTCCTTAATGAAAGGGAGCAAGGCAAGCATTTTATCAAACCAACGAAGCTTAGAGGTTGAAGGGCCCATTGCACAGAAATTTTACAGCCCCCTCTTGGACTCAGCTCCCTGCAGTCCAAGGGAGTAAGTAAATCTTTCAGCATATGTGCATTTCCAAAGGAAAGTTGTTATAATAGTGATTAATATAGGAGAATTAGACTCACTTTCTCAGAGTATCCTTTACAGTCAACTATCAGCCCTGCACCTATCAAACTTTCCAGCAAGAGTCTTGTCTAATCATTTCAAAGGCAGCCAGATCTGTGCCTAAATCACTAGAATGAACTTGCTGTTGTGCGACAAGCTGCGCCCTCCTCCCATTACTCCTGAGAATGACAGATAGATTTCTGCAGAAATCTGAGTCCTTGTAAGATTTCTTCATTTATCAAATTCACAGCTAGTTGGTCTGTAATGGAGTTGGACTCAATAGCCCCAGACAAGTTCCTTAATCAAGTTCCTTAAAGATTTACTCACTCAGTTTAATGAAATCACAGATGTTTACAGTTTGATAATTACAACCTGACAGGTCAATTGTCTGGTGAGGTAAGGGAAAGCCTTGAAAGTAAGAGGGATGACAAGGTAGTAGGTTTGGACTCTAGATCCTCAGCGAAGGTAGGATGCCCTAATTAGGTTAGGGCCCATCCCACACAGACTAGTTTCGAGATAGGAACATCCCTAGCAAAGAGCTGAAGTGGTCCTAGAAAAATGCTCCATTTTAATAGGGCACAAGAATTAGGGAGCATCCATCTTCCCTTTCCAGTTACCCTCACCTCTCTATAGTTCCCACCCACCCAATCTCCCCCTTTCTTTCATCAGAATATAGGTCTCATATCCACCTCCTCCCCCTCACTTCTGGTGACATTTGCCCCAGCGGGGGCCCTCCTCCTATCCCCACCCCCACACCTGTCCCGTCGCATGCTACCATTCTTACCCTGACACCCATCTCCTTCCTTTCGCTGTCTGTTGAATACTCCTTCCAGCTCTAAAAAGATCTGTGAAGCAAAGCTTGTCCCTTCCACCAACAGAAGTTAATCCCAACAACATACTGTTGTGCCAGCTGTGTCTCCCTAACAAGATCCGTCATTCACAACCGCTTCATATCTCTCCCTCCAGCTTCTGGCTCTCCCAGAACCCTTCATCTGATGCTGCCTCTGTAGCTGCGCTCTTAGGGCTTGTCTACATTACCGGCTGGATAGAGGGGCAGCGATCGATCCAGGGGGGGTCGATTTATCGCATCTAGCTGAGCACTCTCCCCTCGACTCCGGTACTCCACCAGGGTAACAGGCGCAGGCGGAGTTGACAGGGGAGGGTCAGCCATCGACTTACCGCAGTGAAGACACCACGGTAAGTAGATCTAAGTACATAGACTTCAGTTTTGTTATTCACGTAGCTGAAGTTACATACCTTAGATCGATCCCCTCACCCAGTGTAGACTAGGCCTTACAGAGGGCTCTTCCCTTACCCAACCATAACAGATCAGACCCTGGTGGGGGTGGGGCTTCTCTCCAGTTACTGCCACTTTAGATCCCCTCCCCCCCCCATTTCAGCATCACTGTATCTGGTTCTTCTACCCTTCTATGTTGCTATTATTTACCATCCACCCAACTCCTCCCCATCAGCCTTCCTCTCCAATTTCAACTTTGGCTCTCTCTCCTTTATTTCCCCCACTCATCCTTGGTGACTTCAGCTTCCATGCTGATGACCCATCTGACCCTCTAGCTGCACAATCCTTCACCTAGAGCTCTTTATTCAACCTGGAGTCCTGGTTCAACTCTCCCACTCACCAAAAGGGCCATTCACTTGACTTGGTCTTCAAGAGGCACTACCCTCGATGATTTCTGTTGTGGAGTTCCCTCTCTTCAATCACCACCTGATCTCTTACAGCACACCCATCAGCCTGTGCCCTCTCACACGGCCTTACTGTGACTTCCAGTCTATCTGCTCTCAGTCTCCTTCTCTTTATAGTATTGTTGTCCTTCTCCCCCATCACAAGGTCTATCCTGCCAACCTCCAGCTCTGGCTCACCTCCAACATCCATTTCCTACACTCCTGCTCTCATGTTGTGAAAATCTTCAGCAGAAATTCTGGGACCAGGCTGACTTCCTCTCTTACAAGTTTGTTCTCTCCTTCAGTTCTGCCATCTTCCTAGCGAGACAAATCTAATTCTTTAACTTAACTGAATCTCACACCCACAATCCCAGCTGCTTTTTCTACCACCTTTGACTCATGCCTCAAACCCTCCCATCCTCCCTCCACTTCTCAGCACAGGTTCTTACTGACTTCTTCCAAGAGAAAACTGACAAGATGTGACATGGCCTTCCTCCTCCCCTCACCTTGCCTTCCTGTCCCTGCCTATAATTCTCCTTCTCCCCAGTGAGAGGCAAATGTTTCTCTCTGTTCTCCTCCTCTAACCCCTCCACTTGCCCTAGTGACCCCAATCCATTTTCTGATCTCCCTCACGCCCACTCTCAATCCTTACCTACATTCCTCCTCAACCTCTCACTCTCCTCTGGCTCTTTCCCCTCACAAAAAAAACATACTTTAATCTCCTCCCATTTAAAAAACACCTCATCCTTGACCTAACTTAACTCTTCAGTTATTGTCTCAGTTCTCATCTCTTTCATTCCTAAGCTCATTGAATGTGCTGTTTACAGTCGACATCCAGAGTTCATCTCCTCCAAATCCATCCTAGATCCTCTCCAATCTGGCTTCCGCCACTTGCACTCAACTGAAACTGCTCTCATCAATATCTTCCTGGCCAAGACTCAGAACCTGCACCCAGTTCTCCTTGACCAGACAGCTGCCTTTGACACAGTCAACCATGCTCCCCCTCTTGGCTTCCGTGACTATCCACTCCTAGTTTTACCTCCTACCTCTCTAATCATGTCTTCAGCACATCCTTTAGAGGATCCTCCTCATCCACCTTCCAATTTCTGTGGCTCTAGAGGGCTCTCTTTTTGGTTCCCTTTTCTTCTCCCTCTACATCTTATCACTGGGTAATATCATCCACAAATTCAAATACCATCTCTATTCTGATGGCTCAGATCTACCTCTCTGCTCCGGACCAGTCTTCTTTTGTCCAAAGTTAAAATCTCAGCCTGATGTTTTCCAGATGGACATTTCACCATCAACTCAAGCTCAACATGGCTAAACCAGAGCTCTTCCCACAACTGCCTTCTCAATCACCATGCATGACTACACCATCCTGCCTGTCACTCATGCCTGTAACATGGGCATCATCTTTGACTTGGACTTCTCTAGGGCCTCACATCAAGGCTATGTCTAAGTCTTGCCAATTCTTTCTGCATAACTTCTCTAAGATATGGCCTTTCCTGTCCATCCAAATAGATAAAACTCTTATCCAGGCTTGCATCTTCATTACTGAAATGTCCTTTTTTCTGGCTTTGACAAATAGTGTTTCCTGGCTCGTATCCATTCACAATGCTTCTGCAAAGATGATTTTCCAACTTACAGCTTTGATCGTGTCACCCCTCTCTCAATCCCTCTACTGGCTCCCTCTTCTCTATCATATGAAACATGAGCTACTTGTCACCATGTTCAAGAACCTTCACAACCTAGCCCTCACCCTATCATCCGTCATTCAGTATTAACAGGTCAACTCCTGCCTCCAAGCAGCCTTCACTGCCCATTTTTTAAATTTCCAAACAAGCATCTTTGTGCTTTCTCCCTTGCAACGCCTCACGCTTGGGTGCCCCCCCCCCACCCCTCTTAAACATCTACAAAGCCACTGCGGTGTTTTCCTTCAAATCCCATTTAAGACCTCTTTACCACAATGCCTAAAAACTTAACAGCTAGACTAGACCAGTACCTATCAGGCTGACCGACACTGTCTACTGCCTCTTGTACTCCCATGTCTTTCTGTCTGTATCAGTCTGTTGTCTTTTGTCTTAGACTGTAAGTGCTTTGTTCTGCATTTGTACAGTACCTAGCACAATGGGGCTCCTAGGCATTATGGTAATACAGAAAGTGGAAAGTCAGCTTTTGCACCAGATTAGTGCGAATTCTGCAAGGCAAACCATGGAGAAGTTTAAGACTGCCACAGTTCACCAAAAATAATAAGAAAGGCTTTACCCACCACATCAACCACTCATTACAAACCTCCTCCCCAAATAAGGAGTTATCCCTATGTATCAAGCCCCATACAACAAGTCACATCTTCCTGGGTATAGCTTCCCATACTACACTACTTTGGAGATGCGTAGAGTGAATTAAACTTACATTCTCTTTGTTGTCATCTGTTTCAGTCAGGTGAAAAACATCACAATCCAATGAATCTGAGTTGCTCCTCTTCAGAGCAGGACTAGACCCCAGAAGCTTCTGCTGCAAAAGTGAGAGGGTATATCCTGCTCAATATCAACCAGTTCCCCAAATTTTGGGCAACTGAGAGGCCATGATGACAGCTTGCCAAGAACGTAAGGGCTATGGTACCCAAACTGGCACAAACTATGTTAAAGACAAGGGCTGGCCATGGACATGCAGCCCCTGGAGACAACAGGTCCCAGCATGCAATACTTCCACATAAAGCTAGTGACAGGCTGCCTTGTAGAACATAACAGATTACACTTTGATCCATTTCAAGATTATAGCCTATGACTTTGTTATCTTAATTTTAAGCAACAAGCAACACCAGATTCTTGGGACTGGAAGATTAATGAGTTTTGCTGGATATCTGCGAATAAAAAAGTGGGTGCATAAGTAGCGTAACGCTTAATACTGAAAACCTCTTTGCCACTCCTGAAAGACCAAAATCCCTCTCACTTACCGGGAGGGAACGTATTCTTCTGATGGGTAATTGAATACTGCAATGAGAACACAGACAAAAATAAAATCAAATTTTACTCTAACACTTAAACTGAAAAGCTCTTAACAGTAACTGACAACACAACTCAGATTTTCCACTGCAAAACTGAATTAGTTAGTGGCATAATTTAATAGATCAACAGATAACTAATTAAGAAGGGAAGTTAAAATTCAAATTGTACTCACTTAGTAAATCTGCCAGATTCTATAACTGTTTTCTCAAAGCTGAAAAAAGGCAGACAAAGGACATTAGTTACTTTTATTGCTAATTCATTATCCAATACTTTGGACTACTTAGTGTTGTTTAAACTCAAAGTCATGGAATGTTTGTTGCTGCTACTTGTCCCCAGCTTTTAAACTTGTGCACCTTAGGCTATGTCTACACTACAGCTTATGCTGACATAAATTATGTGTGAATAAAGCACTTCCCTGAATGACAAATTATGCTGGAATAAGCGCTGGTGTGGACAGAGCTATGTCGATGGGAGAGCTTCTTCCACCAACAAAGTTTCTACTGCTTGTGAGGGTGTTTTTTGCATAGAGCACCTTCACCACACCCACTACAGCACTGTATGTATAGACATGGCCTTAAGAACAGCAGACCATCTTGTTCTTTGTTTCCTAGAGACTTATTGTCTCAGCTGGGCTGGAGGACTAAACCCAGTTTCCCTACCCCAGTTTCCCCAAGGAGACTAGAACTAGTGTTTCCTAATTCAGGATAGTATTAACAGCAGATTAGCCTAAATGGAAACAAGAGTTTCTCAGTGAGAAATGGGACAGGGTGGCCCAAGGACCAAGTGCGTCCAAAACACCATCATCTTCTTTACCTGCAAGGTAAGGACATAACTGATTGACCATAGGTGGAAAACTCAAAACAAGCAATTGCTGTTAGCTATCAGTTAAGGTACATGTACAAGCAAATAGTATTGCTGAGTATTTAATGAAAACTATAAGTTACATGCAAGATAGGTGTAGCCCTCAGACTCCTAAGCAAGGTGCCAATGTGATGCTCAGAGTCTAGGGTGCTCAGAAGTACATACTTTGGTCTGGGCAACACATTAACTTAGACATAAGACTGTTAAGCAGTCTGGGCCACATTCTGTTGAAATAGAAAACCTAGAATTTCAAGCTGCAATGTGCCAAGACATACACTTCAAGAAGGTTAAGTGAGAAGAGCCCATTTTACATGTACTAGCTGTGGAATTTTCAGATCAAGCCTCCCATTAGCCCACATTTAGCAGTTAATAGTATAGTCTAAAATGCCAAAAGGTTAGCACATTTTTACATACGTTTCCTCAATGTCTGAGTTCAGGGGATCAGGAAAATCTAGACAGTAGCCTGTGAAAGATAAAAAAATTTTATTAATATTGAAAATATAAAGTACAGGGCACTGTTAGCGAGGAGTCTTAGATCTTCTCCCCCCAAAAGGAGACAGTGACTTGCTCAGCAGGGCAACTTTTTGCCATGCAGAGAGAGTCATAGACCAGATAAATCATCCCCTACTGGAATCCCTGGAGTGGAGGGGGGGAGGGGAAGAGGCAGGAGAGACAGCCTTGAGTATCACCCAGCTACTACTTCTGACCACAGGTAATGGTTTGATACTGGGCTTTTGGGGTGAGTGAGAAAAGGAGGAATAAAAATATCCCACCATGGTGCCCTGTATGAGAAACTGTCACATAAGAAAGGAACATACCACTTTAGAACCACAACTTAACTAATATTTTGGCCTTTTTCCACACAGACTAATAAATTGCCATTCCTTTGCAGGTTAGCCCTGCCAATTGATTGTCTCCTATATGCAAGCTTTTAGCCATGCTCTTTTATTACCCCCCTCCCCTGCACAAAGTAGGTAATATTAGCAAATCTCACGCAGTCATCTATCGAAAAATGCCTTCATGGCACTACACAAGACGAGACATACATAGAGAGAAGGCCGTTTCCCTATACTGGGTTGTGTCAATAGAGTACCATGAAACTCCCACGATTTTAGTGGTATTAGTTAATCATATCACTCTAAACAATATTTACATTGATGTAGCGCCTCCCATACAAAAATACTTCCAGTTTTAGACATAGCTGTATTTAAGTGGCTCTACATATCTCTGGGGTGCAAGGACAATAGTTGGACAACCAACAGCACATAATATGCCACCATGGTTTAAGGTATTAATCAAGAAGATCAACATGAAATTACATTGTATTCACGCAGTTTATCTACCTCAGAAGGATGAAAAGCACAGTCAATTCTGCTAAAAACTCAATTTGTGATTCCAAGGAGTGTAGGTATTTCAAACCCACTGCTTAGACCATTAAGCCGTTACCTCTTGATTGTCAGCAACCACAAACTAACATGGGAGAGCTATGTTTACCAGCCAATGGTTTACAGAGAGGCAGAACAGACTAGTGAATTGGAGCCAGAACTGATTTTTCACACTGGCTCTGCCACTGACTTACTGTATGATGCTGGACAGGCCACTTAACATCTGTACTTACATTTCGACATTTTCTTTTTTTTATAAAATGGGGCCATCTCCCTCCTGCTTCAGGAGGGTTGCTAAGATTAATTATTGTTGCAGTGAATTATGCAAGTACACAGTATTAGCTTCCTGTTAAACCTGAAAATTGCTCTTTATAATACAAGGCAAGAGGATGTCAAGCTTTTTCATTCCTTAGTACTTATGTGTGGATTAAAAAGTAACCTGAATCAGTAGATTCTGACGAGTCTGTTCTTTGTAGATTGTTACTGTTCCTCATTCCCAGCATTTGCACAGAATTCTCATACTGACTGTAAAGATTAAGAAAATGAGTTATTTTACTGAATGTTTCAGACAGGAACCACCACAATAGGTTTAAAACGTAGAAATAAACTGTAAATGAGCTCAAATTGGAATGGTTACTCTTGATCAGCTTATGTAGTGGACAACGCAAAAGGTGCCAGTTTAACAATCCTGCAGATTGAAGTTTTGCGTAACCATAGCAGAGACAGTACTGGTAAGAGCAATACAATACTCCTAGGGAATTCTGCGTCACTGCGCATGCACAGAATTCATGCCCCCCGCAGATTTCTTTGATTCCCCACAGAAAAATGACTTCTGACAGGGAAGCCAAAAGAGCGGTCACACACCTCTCCCCGGCATTGCAGGCAGGTTGGTTCAGGCATCCGCAGCAGCCAGTAGAGACATAAATCACTGTCTGAGGGGAAGAGGTTACACAATTGTGTGTGAGACACACACACTTTGTCCCTCTCACTCGCTATTGCAGCTTGCTTGGCGTGGAAGGGCAGGGCTTTAGAGCGTTTCTGAGGAGTTAGGCATGGGATAGGCACTGTCCCCTGAGGGAGGGCAGAATGTAGCTACCTGCTTGCTTACTGAATTGTTCCCATTCTTTTTGTGAATTCTCCCAGGAGTATAAAACAGGTGTAAATGATTTAAGGCTCCTTTACATTGCCAGAGTGGTGTAAGGGACAGTATGGCCTGATAAAAGCTTATGGTGCTTTAGTGATTAAAACTGGTCTAATTTTTGGACTGAATTTTTTCTAACAGAATGTGGTCCATGAACTGTTTGCTACGAACCTTTCTGGAGATGGACAGTAGCCAATATAAATTGTGAGTTTGATTCCCCAGCCCTCACTTGTTCTTCAGTTGCCTTTGATGTAACACTAAGAATATGGATGCATATATTTGTTGACTAATAACTAGAAATAAAGGGTCAAACCTAGTTACATTACTGTTAGGCTAGGGGGTTTGGGGATTTCCTCCAATACTCCCCACTCCCATTCTCCATCCATTGTACTGTAGTTTAAGTAAATTACTGAAATAATTGAAACCAGAGTGATTATATTAAGTTATTTTGACACATAAAATATGCAGAATTTTGTAATATTGTGCACAGAATTTAATTTTTTTGCTGCAGAATTCCCCGGGGGAGTAATACAAGTTTCAGCACATTCCTGCCAACATGACTCAACCGAATGATGTGGACTGGATTTACACCAATGTCCTTAAAGCAATTAAACCCCATTTCTTTTAGTGACTGGTGTATTGTAGGTGCACAAATGCAGAATTGCTAACCTCAAGAGTTAAAAAATCGGGCCTAAAATCATGATAAATATATTTGGGGTTCTTTGCCTTCTGGTTTCCATGTCATTCAGAAACACTTGCATCAAGATTAAGCTTTTCTCTACATGTATCATAGCTAGAAACTACCTTTTTTACAATTAAAGTTGAAATCCTCTTCTAATCTCATGCCTCCAGGAGCTGGGGCTTTGAAATAAACCCCAAATATCATAAAACTTGGAATAACGTTGTGAGCATTGGCAACATTGCATGTGTGATAGAGTACTATTGTATGGAATGAATTTATAGGTATTATGTGGTCTATCAAAGAGCCATGAAGAGGTAGAATAGTGGCAAACAGCCCAACCCAAATAACCCCACGTTTAATTCCTTTGTTGCCTGGAAGAGAATGGTGGGAGAAAATAATTCATCCCTGTGCAGAGGGCTATCTAAAAACAACTTTATACCATTTATTTCCTCCTCCCCCCCGCCGCCGCCAGCCCAAATCAGGTTTTAAATGCTGTGTTGGTCTTGTGCTGCCCTATGCATAGGGATGAATTTTGCTCATAATGTGTAGTTATTGACTAGTGATTAAATCATTATTTTTGCAATATTATTGCCAACACCAGAGAGAAGAGGAAATCAGCAGATTTTGTGCCTATACAACCTTGATGCTCGTTTTACAAAACTGCGTTAAAGAGTGGTACTAATGAGCTCCAAGGGACTCTAACCTAGTCCCATTTGAGTGGTGGCTGTAAAATCTTCAAATCTGAAGATCCTGCCCGACGCAACATACACCCATGAGCAACAACTTATTATCCACCCTCAAACACACATGGTAAGCACCTGTACAAACCTAACTCTGGGAATAGGGCAGAATGGGCCAGACTAACATATTGGGCAGATTCATCCCTGGTAAACTATCAGCAACAAACTTACACCAGGGATATACTTGGCCCTTTATGATTAATTCACAGTCTCAGTCATTTCAGTGCAGAGAAAGAACAGAAATATTGAGACAGTAATGGAGGAGGACTTTGCATGGCATGGGTAAGAGGCTACATGGTGTGGGGTGGAGGAAGGGCTACAACAGGGGGTTCTCAAACTGGGGGTCGGGGGGCGAGCTGTCAGCCTCCACCCCAAACCTTGCTTTGCCTCCAGCATTTATAATAGTGTTATATATATTTTAAAAGTGTTTTTAATTTATAAGGGAGGTCCCACTCAGAGGCTTGCTCTGTGAAAGGGGGTCACCAGTAAAAAAGTTTGAGGACGACTGGCTACAGGGCATGTTCAGAAGGCTTTGGGAAGTGAGAGGATGTGGTATAATAGACTGCAGGGTTTGAGCGAAGAAGATTGAAAGTGGAATGCAGGGATTTACCAGTGCACAGGACTGCTGGTACTGTTTGGGGAGTCGGGGGTGGGGAGAGAAGGCAGCAGGGGTCAGAGTGTCTGGAGAATGGAAATAGGAGCCAGGGAGAACTGAGGGTCTACTAAGATGTGATCATGTGGGCTGTGTGAGGAGGAAGAGAAGGCTGTAGGGACCAGGCAGAGTTGCCAGGACAAGATAGGGGTTGATTAGAGAGGCAGGAGTGGCATATGGAGAAGGATTACAGGGATCTTGGAGCCCAGGTACCAGGAGCAGTAGGTGGGGAGCTGCAAGGCTTGGGAGTTGTGTGCGGGACAGGTCATAGGGGCCACATGTGTGGGGGTGGTGGCAGCCACTATGGATAATATAGAGATCATGTGGCACCATGTGTGCACTCTGTGTTAAAAGAGCACACCAAGGAGGCCAGTGCCAGGAAGCTATGGGGTTGCAGGGATGAGTTTAGAGGGAATACACATTGGGGAAGTGGGCAGACACCAGTGGGATGTGAGGGTGGCATAGGTGGGGTATCAGGGGCCATATGTTGGGGAGATGGGCAGACACCAGGAGTCATAGGGGCTGTATATGGATAGCCACCAGGATTCACAGGGATTGCAGGGATTGGGGATGCAGAGGGAGGGTCATGACGGCCATGTGTCAGGGAGGAGGGAGGCACAAGATGACTCTGGGAGGCCGCAAGGGTGGAGTCCGGGGAGCCATGTATGGGAGAGTGCACAGGCAACAGGGGACTAGGGAGGCTGCAGGAGCAGGGTCATGGGGCAGGCACCAGGAAGGGCTATAGGGGTGGGGTTAGAGAGACCAAATGGAAGCAGTCACAGAGGGACTCTGGAGGCTGCAGGGGTGGGGTCCTGGGAGCAATATGCGAGGGAGGGCAACAAGATCCAGGGGGCTATGGAGGTTGCAGGGATGGGGTCCCGGGGCAGGCACCAAGGGGACTATGTAGGCTGAAGGGATGAGGTCCCGGGGCAGGCACAAGAGGGCTCTGAGGGGAGCCACATGTGCACCAAGGGACTATGGAGGCTGCAGGGGTGGAGTCCTGGAAGCCATGTACGGAGGAGGGGGCCAGAAGGGGTGAGGTTATGGGGGCTGAAGGGGTGGGAATCCTGGGGGGGGGGCAGGCATGAGGCAGCTCTGGGGTGGGGTCCTGGGAGCCATGTCGGGGGGAGGAGAAGGAGGACAGGCACCAGAGGGGCTATGGGGGCTGAAGGGGTGGGAATCCTCGGGGGAGTGGGGGGGGACAGGCATGAGGCAGCTCTGGGGTGGGGTCCTGGGAGCCATGTGGGGGGAGGAGGACAGACACCAGAGGGGCTATGGGGGCTGCAGGGGTGAGGTTATGGGGGCTGAAGGGGTGGGAATCCTGGGGGGGGCAGGCATGAGGCAGCTCTGGGGTGGGGTCCTGGGAGCCATGTGGGGGGGAGGAGAAGGAGGACAGGCACCAGAGGGGCTATGGGGGCTGAAGGGGTGGGAATCCTCGGGGGAGTGGGGGGGACAGGCATGAGGCAGCTCTGGGGTGGGGTCCTGGGAGCCATGTGGGGGGAGGAGGACAGGCACCAGAGGGGCTATGGGGGCCGCAGAGGTGAGGTTATGGGGGCTGAAGGGGTGGGGTCCTGGGAGCCATGTGGGGGGAGGAGGAGGAGGACAGGCACCAGAGGGGCTATGGGGGCCGCAGAGGTGAGGTTATGGGGGCTGAAGGGGTGGGGTCCTGGGAGCCATGTGGGGAGGAGGAGGACAGGCACCAGAGGGGCTATGGGGGCCGCAGGGGTGAGGTTATGGGGGCTGCAGGGGTGAGGTCCTGGGAGCCATGTGGGGGGAGGAGGAGGAGGACAGGCACCAGAGGGGCTATGGGGGCTGCAGGGGTGAGGTTATGGGGGCTGAAGGGGTGGGGTCCTGGGAGCCATGTGGGGGGAGGAGGACGACGACAGGCACCAGAGGGGCTATGGGGGCTGCAGGGGTGAGGTTATGGGGGCTGAAGGGGTGGGGTCCTGGGAGCCATGTGGGGAGGAGGAGGACAGGCACCAGAGGGGCTATGGGGCTGCAGGGGTGAGGTTATGGGGGCTGAAGGGATGAGGTCCTGGGAGCCATGTGGGGGGAGGAGGAGGACAACAAGCACCAGAGGGGCTATGGGGGCTGCAGGGGTGAGGTTATGGGGGCTGAAGGGGTGGGGTCCTGGGAGCCATGTGGGGGGAGGAGGACGACGACAGGCACCAGAGGGGCTATGGGGGCTGCAGGGGTGAGGTTATGGGGGCTGAAGGGGTGGGGTCCTGGGAGCCATGTGGGGGGAGGAGGAGGAGGAGGACAGGCACCAGAGGGGCTATGGGGGCTGCAGGGGTGAGGTTATGGGGGCTGAAGGGGTGGGGTCCTGGGAGCCATGTGGGGGGAGGAGGAGGAGGACAGGCACCGGAGGGGCTATGGGGGCTGCAGGGGTGAGGTTATGGGGGCTGCAGGGGTGAGGTCCTGGGGGCTGCAGGGGTGAGGTCCCGGGGGCTGCAGGGGTGAGGTCCCGGGGGCCATGTGGGGGGAGGAGGAGGAGCACAGGCACCAGAGGGGCTATGGGGGCTGCAGGGGTGGGGTCCTGGGGGCTGCAGGGGTGGGGTCCTGGGGGCCATGTGGGGGGAGGAGGAGGAGCACAGGCACCAGAGGGGCTATGGGGGCTGCAGGGGTGAGGTTATGGGGGCTGCAGGGGTGGGGTCCTGGGAGCCATGTGGGGGGAGGAGGAGGAGCACAGGCACCAGAGGGGTTATGGGGGCTGCAGGGGTGAGGTTATGGGGGCTGCAGGGGTGGGGTCCTGGGGGCTGCAGGGGTGGGGTCCTGGGGGCTGCAGGGGTGGGGTCCTGGGGGCTGCAGGGGTGGGGTCCTGGGGGCCATGTGGGGGGAGGAGGAGGAGGACAGGCACCAGAGGGGCTATGGGGGCTGCAGGGGTGAGGTTATGGGGGCTGCAGGGATGAGGTTATGGGGGCTGCAGGGGTGGGGTCCTGGGAGCCATGTGGGGGAAGGAGGAGGACGACAGGCACCAGAGGGGCTATGGGGGCTGCAGGGGTGAGGTTATGGGGGCTGAAGGGGTGGGGTCCTGGGAGCCATGTGGGGGGAGGAGGAGGAGGACAGGCACCAGAGGGGCTATGGGGGCTGCAGGGGTGAGGTTATGGGGGCTGAAGGGGTGGGGTCCTGGGAGCCATGTGGGGGGAGGAGGAGCAGCACAGGCACCAGAGGGGCTATGGGGGCTGCAGGGGTGAGGTTATGGGTTCATGGGGGGAAAGGCACCGGGGAACTACGGGGGCTGCCGGGGTGGAGTCTTAGGGGGGCGGCACGGGGGGAAGAGGAAGGGACCACCAGGGGGGCTCTGGGGGCTGCAGGGGCGGGGGGGGTGGGGCCGTGTGAGAGGCACCAGGGGGCTCGGAGGGTGGCAGGGGATGGGGCATGAGGGGAGGGGCACCAGGGGGCTATGGGGCGGGGGCACCAGGGGGCTGGCACGGCCGGTCTCACCTGTAGCCAAGTCCCTGCAGCTGCTTCATGGTGAGGCTGAGGCCGGAGACCGGGGAGAGCTCGGCGGGGAACAGGGACTTCACCACGCCGGGCCCGGCGGCCGGGAGCTGCGGCAGGAGGAGGCGGCGGCGGCGGGAGCTCGGCGGGGCGGGGCTGGGGGGCCCGGGATCCATGAGGCCGGCGTGGGGTGGGGTGGGGTGGGAGCGGACCCGAGCGGCTCCTGCTGTCAGCGCGACCCCCCCCCCGTCCTGACCCTCCCCGTCACCCGTACGGAACAAACGCTGCGCAACCCGCGCGCGCTCTCTCGCCCTCTGCCTACACCCGAAGCTGGCGCCAAACTTGGGCCCACCAATCAGAAGCGGCCTCCCCGCGCCTCGGACCGCCCACTTCTCTGAGCGACAGCAAATCCGGTGGGTGAAAGAGAGCTCTAGCTTGATACGACCAATCACAACCAGACTCTTTTCCTTTCCTCCCACCCACCAAATTGAACGACACAGACACTAACCAGTAGAATGCGACCCTTCCCTTCAGCCGGCCAATCACCAAGTCTCATCACTTTGCCCTGCCCAATTCTCTAAGTGAAAGGCCAATAGAATGCCCAGATGCTTTTTTGGCCAGCAATCAAAACAAGCTTCGTCTTTTCTCCGCCCACTCAGCAGTTCCGACCAATAGAATAGAAGAGCCGGCGAGGGGGACCAGTCAAATCTTCTTTCCTCCCGCCCCCTGGATTGTTTGACAGGAGATCCGACCACTAGAATTGCAGATAGGCCCATTGGACGCCGGCGGGTTTTTCGTTGACACTCGCGTGTAAGTGGTGCCATAGCACCGAACTCTGCTCGCCTGGCTTTAGACGCTCCAGTGGCACTACAAGTCCCAGCATGCAACGCTCCAGCTTGAGCCGCTCGGCTCAAGCGGGAGCGTTGCATGTTGGGTCTTGTAGTTTCCAGTAGCCTCACAGCAGAACCTCAGTAGAAGCCATAACCAAGGGCATCATTGGGAGGGGAATGGGGGCTGCAAGAGGGGTCAGGGGGTATAACCAGCAGAAGACCATGGGGCTGCACAGGCATCAGTGAGGCCATAACCTGGCCCCCAGAACCTTGCTGTCTGGCGATGCTGCCCAAGGTGGGAAAGAACCAGCTTGATCCTCAGATCCCAGGTGGAGGTCACAGGCCCGGCAACGGGCAAAGCAGATCTTTCGCCCTGTAATCTGAGACCCTGTGACGCCAAAATCAACGAGGAACAAACATGGAAACCCCCCACCGCCCTGATGATGTTTTCACAGGCAACTTTTCTGACCGCTTTTGAGAGCAACATTCCCAAATCTCGTGATTTTAGCACAAGTTCAGTGGCGTTGGCATAATTTTTATAGTGGGGGTGCTGAAGGCGGAAACCATGTATTTGGGTTGTTGTTGTTACTACTTAAGACAGGAAGTGCGGCAGCGCCCCTAGTTCTAACACCTATGCACAAATCTCACAACATTTGGTGTTTTTCTGTGAAGCCCCTGCTCCTGGAGGCATGTGATAAAGTGATACTAATGTAATCATACCTAGCTTTTATCTCTGCTTTCATTAAAAAAAAGAAAGTATATTGTTAGCCCTCCTGATTACAGAGAAAAGCCTCAAAATGTGACTCTACTACATAACTAAAGGCTAAAACACGGGAATGAAAAGAGCCCACGTTTTATTTTTTATTTTTAATCTCCTGGGTTTTGGACGCCCAACTCCCAATTTTTAAACATTTGGGGTTGGCAATACTGTAAGGGAGGGCTGAAGCTGACACCCATGAATCTGAGAAGCTCATTGGGGGCTTGTGATACTTCTGCCACAGCATCACACTTCAGTGTGGTGATGTACAATGCAAATACCGTTCACTAATAAGAGTGTGCGCTTAGGCATTTGGAACTGGGAGTCCACATCCACAGCTGTTAAGTTTTCTATGTAATTTTTGATCAAAGTCAGACCTTTGCCAGAACAATAAACGAGTGCAGCGTGGCACCTTTGGGAAACATTTGCTAAAGGGAAATGATCAGCTCCTAAAAAAAAAAAAAAAAAAGTCATTGCACATAAGGAGTAGAAAATTTTGGTCTGGATTCTGAGCTGCACCAAACCCAGTGCAGATTGCAGGGAATAGGAGGGGAGAGGGAGCCAAAGGTGGCTATCAGCAATCTATGTACCCTCACCCCCTGGATTCTAGTGCACTTACAAAAGATAAGCTGTATGCCTCTTATGCCTCTTCCCCCCACCACCCACCCCATTTTATATGGTAATTCCTGGAATGACAGCCAGAGATCTAGTGTGTGTAGGGAACATGTGGACAGGCCGAACCCAAATGGGAGCAATATGTCTGGAATCTCCCCTACTGTTCTGACTGCAGGGAAAACTGCCAGGACTGGTGCTTCCCAACCCTGCCCAGCCAGAGATGAGTTACAGGTACACACAGTGTAAGGAGAGCTTCTGATAGCAGTAGAATCTCACTATGCACATGTGCATTCACATGAGTGAGAGGCTGCTCTGTGCAAGGTGTGCAAGAGCAGCTTCAACATATTGTCTGACCTCAGGACTCATCAACGAATTAACAGTGGCCAGAGGCCATATCAGTGCAATGAGGGCATGAAGGGCAACCAAAGTACCCAAAACTCAACCTGCGCATGTGGATCCACATGGGGGAGAGGCTCTGACAGTGTGCCCAGCTGGCAGTCCTACCTCACTGTGCACCAGTGTACACATACGCACAAAGGTGAGAGCGTGCCATGAGCCAGCGGCATGATGGCAAGCTCTCCAACCTGACCATGCACCAGGGAATGCACAGCAGGGAGCAGGTCTACAAGTGCATCAATGGAAGAGGAACTTCACCATCCTGTCCATCCTCACCATGCACCAGAGGGATCACATGAGAGAGAGGCCCTTCCAGTGCACCCAGTGCCGGAGGCGCTTCAACTGCCAGTCCAACCTGGCTGTGCACCTGAAGGCTCACCAAAGAGCTGGCCATGACATGTGCAGGCCCAGGAAAACGCCCTTGGGAAGGGGGTTGACGGTGGCGACCAGATCTCTTGATGGGGTCAGCCCTAAGCACCTGCAGACCCTGTGACCAGCTGCAGTGCTCAGGGGTCCCTCCACGAAAGTTTATGTACACCTTTTACAATGTCAAGGAGCTCACGTAGGATGCTGTATTAATGATGACAGGGTAGAAAATATTGTTTCTATAGCCCAATCCCTAACTCAAGATAGGCTTCCTCCCGACCACACCCAGCCTGCTCCCAGGAGCTGTGGACAATAAAGCAGATACTGGACACAAGCATCTCTGTGCATGTCCAGTCATTCCTGGGCTATAAACACTGCATAGGGGATGTCCCATACATCCTTGGGACAAAGGGCATCAGACTGCAACCATGTCTCCTTGTAAATTGGATAACATACCCTTGGATAGAACTCCTTTGGTGTTTGAGAGGATTTTTTTAACCCTTAGGTTGCTGCTATGTTCTAAACTCCTGGATAAATTTGTTTTTAAGACATCTCTCCTGTTTGGCCACCTGCTTAAATGAGTTAATAGACAGTCACTGTTTCCATTCATAACTTCAGTGACCAGAACATTCATTTTCTTTCTTTCTTGACTATATGTATAAGAACATAAGAACAGCCATACTGGGTCAGATCAATGGTCCATGTAGCTCAGTATCCTGTCTCTGACAGTGGCCAGATGCTTCAGAGGGAATGAACAGAACAGGGCAATTTTGAGTGATCCATCCCCTGTTGTCCAGTCCCAGATTCTGGCAGCTGGAGGTTTAGGGACACCCAGAGAATGGGGTTGCATCCCTGACCATCTTGGCTACTAGCCATTGATGGACCTATCCTCCATGAACTTATCTATGCCTTTTAACTCGGTTATACTTTTGGCCTTCACAACATCCCCTGGCAACAAGTTCTATAGGCTGACTGTGCGTTGCATGAAGAAGTACTTCCTTTTGTTAATTTTAAACCTGGTGCTTGATTAATTTAATCAGGTAAGCCCTAGTTCTTCTGTTATGTGAAACTGAGTTTCTGGAATTGTGGCTTTAGTGTATGGGTGTCTGTCCCTGTGTGTGTCTGTCCAGTTGGTTCTCTTTTGCATCCATGACTGAGAAATCCAAGAGCCGAACCACCGTCTTTCAATACCTGGACAAACAGGACTTATTTTTCACCTAATAGGCTAAATGACTGGGGTCATGAAGAGCCAGGTGCCTTACACTGCATAGTCCATCATGGCCCAGGTCCAAACTGGGCTGGGGAAGCCCATGCCTTTCTTGGACATCTATGTACCTCAACAGGGGGAAAACAAATGCCCAAAATCTCCCTATCAATGATCATCAGTGTGGCTGTCTGATTCCTATCATGCTCTCATTCCAGTCTTGCTATGGTGACCACAATCACTCTGTTCAATAAGTGGTGTACAGTACAGTAAGTGGTGTAATTTTTAAAAATTTCCCATGATAAATTCTCACTGTTCTCAGAATTTCTAGAGCAGTGGTTCTCAACCAGGGGTACATATACCCCTGGGGGTATGCAGAGGTCTTCCGGGAGTACATCAAATCATAGATATTTGCCTAGTTTTACAACCGGCTACCTAAAAAGCACTAGCAAAGTCAGTACAAACTAAAATGTCATACAGACAATGGCTTGTTTCTACTGCTCTATATTCTATACACTGAAATGTAAGTACAATATTTATGTTCCAATTGATTTATTTTATAATTATATGGTAAAAATGAGAACATCAGCAATTTTTCAGAAATAATGTCCTGTGACAGTTTTGTATTTTTATGTTTTATTTTGTAAGCAAGTAGTTTTTAAGTGAGGTGAAACTTGAGCGTAGGCAGGACAAATCAGACTCCTGACAGGGGTACGATAGTCTGGAAAGGTTGAGAGCCACTGTTCTAGACTAGAGCATAAAGCCTGAGCCTGCAAGATGCTGAACACCCTCAATGACCTCCTTGTGATCCTAGAGCTACAATTACCCACATAAACCAATAGATGGCACTTTCAAACAAAATATGCAAAGTAAACACAAAGTATGCATCCGATGAAGTGAGCTGTAGCTCACGAAAGCTTATGCTCAAATAAATTGGTTAGTCTCTAAGGTGCCACAAATACTCCTTTTCTTTTTGCGAATACAGACTAACACAGCTGTTACTCTGAAATCTGAAAAAAGTAAACACAGTTGCCAACTTTCACGTGGTAAATAAGCACCCCGACTTTCACAATAAGCCAAAAATCAAGCTAATCCCACTTCAAAACAAGGCCAAAACAAGCCAATCCCAAAGAACCCCAACATGCTATGTGACTAGATCCCCACACCATGCAGTCTGGGACTGTGGTGGGCCCGCTGCGCACCCCTGACTCTCTCCCACCCTTGCCCCTGCTTGCTGGGAGCCGATCAAAAAAAAGAAGCAACAAGTCAAAAACTAGCCAACAAGCAACTCACAAGCCAATTAACCCCAAATCAAGCCCCATTTCTGTGGTTTTTTTGGTGGGTTTGGCCTGTCTGTAAAATGAAATACAGAAAAGCTTCTCCAGTCGGGGTAGTTAACCCACCTCCCTGAGAGGCGGTAGCTGTGTTGATAGGAGAATTCTCTGGTGGACTTAGCGCTGTCTACACTGGGGTTAGGGGGGTATAATTATGTTGCTCAGGGGAGTGGATTTTTCACACGCTGGAGTGATGTAGTTCTACTGGTGTAAGTTTCTAGTATAGACCTTTTGGTAAATCGCCTCACCCCTTTGCAGATGGCAACAGGCCCATGTCACTGATGACCAAGATGATGGGGAACTGAATGAAAGTAGCTTGATTTGTTCAAAGCATTTTCAATCCCAAAGGGCTGACAGACGAGCTCCAGATGCACAGTTTGGTGGTGTTTTTTTTTGTTTTCTTTTACTGTAGCTACAAACCAGCTGAAAAGCATAAGCAGAGAAGGAGAGAGGGAGGTCCAAAATACTATGGGGAATGCATTGGGGCCTGTGAAAGGAACCCCATTAGCGACCCGAGAGACTGACAGTCTGTGTGTATAGCACAGGCAGGAGCATTGCCAACCATCCCTGCCCTGCTGACATGCTTCAGTCCTGCTCCTGAGGGGACCACACCTTGGGCTGAAAGGGTAATTAAATCTCTGTGCCCCATGGAGTCTTTCTATCCATTGCAGGTATTGATCTGGCCTCCCATCACTGTTATTTTAGCACTTCATAATCTTGAACATATCTTTCCTGGGTGTCTGGCTGGTGAGTCTTGCCCACATGCTCAGGGTTTAGCTGATCGCCATATTTGGGGTCGGGAGGGAATTTTCCCCCAGGGCAGATGGGAAGAGGCCCTGGGGGGGTTTTCGCCTTCCTCTGCAGTGTGGGGCACGGGTCACTTGCTGGAGGATTCTCTGCACCTTGAAGTCTTTAAACCACGATTTGAGGACTTCAATAGCTCAGACATAAGTTAGGGGTTTGTTACAGGAGTGGGTGGGTGAGATTCCGTGGCCTGTGTTGTGCAGGAGGTCAGACTAAACGATCATAATGGTCCCTTCTGACCTTAAAGTCTATGAGTCTATATTTATCCTCTTAACTCCCCTGGGGAAGCAGGGAAGTACCATTAGGCCTGTTTTACAGATGGGGCACTGAGTGACTTGCCCAAAGTCACACAGGAAATCTGTAGCAGAGCAGAGTATTGAACTCAGGTCTTCAGTTTGCATCTTAACCACTAGACTCTCCTTCCTGTAGTCCTCCGCCTTCAGAGCCAACTCTGATGGAAATTGGTCCACGGATATTTGGCCCATCAATTCATAAGTCACCAAACAGCCATCAACAGGTAACAACTTCTGGACATTATTGATGCAGTAGTGATCCAAGCCAGTGCCATGGAGGCTGAAGAGTTCCATGTCCATTATCAGTTCCCTGAGACACCCAGGCTCCCAACAGAATTAGCTTTACATACAATATTGGTGTCATCTTTACAGTAGCCAAAAATTTCCCCCCATAATTAATTTACTAAACCACCTTAGTTTCATGTGACTCTTCTTCCTTCTCCTCCTGATGGATGTAGAGCAGGGGTGGGCAAACTATGTCCCGCAGCTGTTTTAAGCTGGCCCTCAAGCTCCCTCTGGGGAGTGGGATCTGGGGCTTGCCCTGCTCTGGTACTCCAGCTGGGGAGCAGGGTTGGGGGCCGTTCCATGTGGCTCCCAGCAGCAGCGGCATGGCCCTCCTCCAGCTGGGGAGCAGGGTCAGAGGCTGCGCCACATGACTCCCGGAAGCTACGGCATGGTCCCCCTCCGGCACGCCAATGGGAGTTGCAGGGGCAGTGCCTGCAGATGGGGCAGCGTGCAGCAGAGCCGCCTGGCTGTGCCGCTGCCTAGGAGCCGGAGAAGGGACATGCTGCTGCTTCCAGGAGCTGCTTGAGGTAAGCGCCTCCCAGAGCCTGCACCCCTGAGCCTCTCCACATGCCCCAACTCCCTGCCCCAGCCCTGATCCCCCTCCAGACCTCCAAACCCCTCGATCCCAGCCCAGAGCACCCTCCTGCACCCCAAACCTTTCATCCCCAGCCCTATCCCAGAGCCTGCACCCCCAGCCAGAACCTGCACCCCGCACCACAACCCCCTGCCCCAGCCCTGATCCCCCTCCCACCCTCCAAACCCCTCGGTCCCAGCCCAGAGCACCCTCCTACACCCCAAACTCCTCATCCCCAGAGCCCACACCCCAGCTGGAGCCCTCAGCTGCCACGGGGGGCCCCTGGAGCTCCCAGCCACCACAGGGGGCAGGGGGCCATTGCAGCTTTCAGCTACTGGGGGGACCCCGGAGCTGTCAGCCGCAGTGGTGGTGGATGCTGGACCTCCCTCCCTCCCCTCCCACAGCAGGGCTCAGGCTCAGTCCCACTGTGTCACAGTTATTTTTAATGAAAGTCAGGGACAGGTCACAGGCTTCCGTAACTGTTTGTTTATTGCCCGAGACCTGTTCCTGTCTTTTACTAAAAATAACCGTGACAAAACCTTAGCCTTACCTCTAGTGGTAAAAGTGCAGATTTGAAAGTACAGCTGCATTTACACTCGGGGCTTTTGCCGGCACAGCTGTGTCGGTCACAAATTACACCTCATCACACCCCTGCCTGACATAAGCGTGCCAGCAGAGTGAAGCGACGACGCTTGTGGTGACAACCTGGCATGGACACTTAAAGGGGCAGTAGATAACATCCAGTAGACCCTACAGGTTGATGGCAATTCACACAGGAGATGACGCAGCCCGAGGCTATGGGTAATGAGTACAGATGAACTTACTGCAATGAGAAATACAAGCAGGTCATGTCTGAGCGTTCGCTTAGTTAGGGCTATTTTAATGAATCCTCTCTTTTTCCAGCTGCAGGCAACTGTGCAGGAGTTCTCCTGTGAGAGTCACTGTAAGAAGCTTGATACCCATCAGGGACACATCTGGATACATGATTCTGGGGACCAGAGCCAAAAGTAAGGGAAGATTTTCTCGTTGAAAGAGGCAGAGAAATTGAAGATTTGGGCCATGTTCTCTGCATTGTAAAAAGTCACTTGCCCCTCTTCATAGTCCAAGTGAACTCGAATCTTCCTGGGCTTCTCGTCAAGTGAGAGAGGGGTCGGGGGGAAAGTGAGAGCTGCATATTGACAATCCCAGCCCAGCCGTACAGCCCAGATCCCTTCCGTCTGAAGCCTTGACGGCCCGTTTCTCTCCACAGACTCTCTGGCAGCCCCCACAGCCCAGCCATCCCCATCTCCTACCTCCATCTCCCAATAGTGTCTCCCTGTTGTGAATCCCTCAGAGCCCAGGACACAGGGGCTCACCATGAATCTCTTGGGATTGTCAGGCACATCCAGCCGCCCCGCTCCAAGTCTCACGCTTTTCCCATCCTCTGACAGGACGAGGTGGGGATTTGCTGTTTCCGGATCCAGAGTCACGTTGACTAGAGAATGATGCAGATAGAGAGAGGCAGACAATCAGAGAGAGGCAGAACCCCTTTCCAGGTCAGCTCTGGAGCAAATCGGTGAATCTCCTTCCTCCAGACTTAAATGAAGTGGGGAAGGCAGGAGGAATGTTCCTGGTCTGAGCCAAGAACAGGAAAAACTCCTTCCACTGGAGCTAAATCAGGAATAAAAACATGGGTGACGTGTGACTCATGCATTTGGGGAGGCTAGGTGCGAGCGCCGGAAGTGGGAGGGGCCACCGACACCTGGACCATGGTCCCGCCCCCTGCTCCCCCCCAAGGCCTGCCCCTGCTCAACCTCCTCCCCCTGAGGCCCCACTAACACTCCACCCCCCTGCTTTGCCCCAGACCCTACTCTCACTCAGCCCCCTCCCCTGAGATCCCTGCCTGCTCGCGCCTCTTCGCCCCCTCCCCCGAAGCCTCCCCCGCCCACTGCTCACACCTCTTCACCCCCTCCCCTGAGGCCTCCTCGCTAAGGAGTGGCAGGGGGGCCTCAGGGATGGGAGCGGCGGGGTCCTTGCAGGAAGAGGTGGAGCGAGGGCGGGACCTCGGGGGGGGAGAGGTGGGGCAGGGGCGGGAAGAGGAGCAGCGTGGGTGGGGCAACAGGGGAAGAGGACAAGCAGGAGTGGAGCCCCGGGGCGGAGCATGAGCGGGGCAATGGCCCAGGTGTCCTTTCGGCAGAGGCGGTGCTTCAAAGACGGCAGGCCGGTGCACCTCCAGAGGGAGGGGCACCGAATCCCGTTTGGGGAGGCTTAGCCTCCCCTAGCCTCTTATATCCGCTGCCCATAAATAAAATTGCACATGGATGCAATCCTGGACCCACTGAAACTAATGGGAGTTTTGCCATTGACTTCAGCAGAGCTAGGATTTAACCCCATGAATGCAATTGGCTTTAGCTTCACCGGATTGTATGTTGGACCATTTCCAGTCCACTTTGGATTCTACTTGTCACCCCATAGCCCGGATGCACACGGGACTTGTCTCAATTTCTGTTTCAACCCTGGCATGGCAGTGAAAGAGACACAGGTGCAGCGAGTTCCCCGGTGACTTTCTGTGCTATGCTTTTCTGGAGAGAAGCGTGCTTTTATGCCACAATGGTGGAAGCTGTGCTGGTGAGAGCTCAGTGGAAGCACCATTTCCTTGACCAGTGTGGACAGGGATTTATAAGCAGGGATGTGCCTGTATCCCTGGCTTTTTGGGGGTGGTAATGGAGGGAGATGTTCAAAATCCCAACCTAGATCTAAATTCTGGGGCTGTCTCCTCTTGCTGTTATGGCCTTAACCAAACCTCTGGTTCCAAATATTTTTGAATGTAAGGCGGTTGCATATCCAGATCAGGCCTATTTCTACTTGTAACTGTGTAGTATAGGCCCCTATGTAGACTCTATAGGGTACATAGATCTTTAGCACAGTTCTTATCTACTCTGCTTTAGGAGAAGGGGGTAGAACATCATGTTTAAAAGACACTGTTGCTGCTACAACGGTTTCAGTTTTACTGTGGACAGGGCCTAAATACTAGGGAGTTAGTGACGGTAACAGTTCTTAGGGTTACAAAAAAGGGTCTGTTCTTAACTGGGGTTAGCCAGCCTGCGTGAGCTCATGGGTTAGAATAGCGGTGAAGACGCGGCAACTCAGCTTGGACCTCAGGCTAAAGCCCACAGGTATGGAGGAGCCAGGGCTTACAGTCAGTCTTAAAACTCAGCTGCCGCCAACCCCAAGGTAGTTTCTATAAAGTAGTGATCACCTTCTCATTGGCCTGCCGTCACCTGGCCACTCAGTAAAACCATCTTATGTTTGTCTAGCCCCAGCCCTTTCACCTCATTCCTATTTTGTATTTTTCATTACACTGACAGTTCCTCAGCCCCTCCTTTAAACCACCATTCCAGCAACAACGAACTGCGTCACAGGATGGCACCTGCCTGTCTCCAGGGGTTCATACAGCTGGTGGAGACAATCTCTTCTAATAGCGAAAACCTCTCTTTGGTTTCAGTTGCCTCTTCTCCCAGAAAATCCAGAGGGAGCAGAGATGGTCTGAACCAAAATTGTGGATCAGAGCATCCCTGAACTTTATTGACATTATGAATCTGGATCCCAATCCAAAAGTGCCTGTGAGGATATGTGCGCTGTTTCTTTAAGAGCCTAGTTCAACCAAGTGTTTAAGCAAGTGCGTAATTTCAACCATGAACGTAGTCCTCTTAAAGTTACACGTGTTTAATACCTTGCTGAATCTGAGCCAGAAGGGAGAAGCAGAGAGAGACAGAGTAGCTTTAGAGCTAATAAAGTTCTGAGTAACGTTCCCTGTTCAGTGTTAGAAGACAGCAACTTTCTAGGATTCTTTACCATTGTCACAGGACGATGCTGGGCATGTATTTCTATAACAGACCTAATCACAACCCAGATCTGAGCCCTCGCCAGTTCGCTGTGTTCTAAATCCACATCCAGACATTGTGGCCTATGCCCATCTCTGCAATGGAGAAGTAAGTACCTCATTTTAGAAAATCTTTGCCTCTTATTTGTTCCCGGCAGTCACAGAAACGTACCTTTTTCTTTATCCAGCTGAGCTCGCAGATTCTCTAGATGAAGAAAAAGGAGACAGGGATGAGATGTCATGCACACCAGTTCTCATGGCACTATTCCAGATGTGCTGTCAGTGCCAAATCCTGAGTATAAAGTGGTTGGAATCTGTGCAAAATGTCACAATCTCACACCGATCTGGCCTCCCATCAGTCGTTCATCATATCCAAAACCGGCATTGCACACCCTTCAGCCATGTCACCAGGAGGGACAAAATCACCCCAGCACACCGGGTTCTCTAACTTTCCATAGATATGCAAAGAGGCACATGCCATGACCCTAGCTGGGGCCGCCTGTGGGGCCACCCAGAGATTCATGGATTTGCAAGACTGAGTCAGATTTTGGAACTTCCCTACATGGCGCCTGGTGTGATGCCATCACCCATGGTCACTCTGGCTGGTGCGACAATCCCTAGTAGGCTATATGTGTGTGTCTTTTCCTGCCAGTCTTTGTAGCACTGTGGTGGTAGCATGATTATCTCTAGTTAGAGGGGACAGAAGCCAAAATTTGGAACAACCCGCCACCCACCCCAAGTACACCCCATTGCTCCCCTCCTCCCAGCTCCCACTGAGTGCTCTGTTATATCACCTCCCAAAATTGTGGATCACCCTCTCTGCCCCTTCATGTACAGCAAACACATTCAGTTCCCAGAACCCTTTGCACTGGCTGCATTGAGGCTTCACAGGACTCAGGAGCGGATGGAGACTCATAGGTGCCAACAAGACATGACAGAGTAGAACCAAGGGCAGACACACTTCTGCATGAGGAATCAGCTGGCAGAGATTTTGTAGCTGAAGATGGTTCAGGAGTGGTGAGGAAAAAAGCTAAGGTCCAGTGAGAGACGTGGTGGAGACCCATAATGACAAAAAACAGACGAGAAAGAGTGAGTGGGGGAGGAGGACAGAGGCAAAGGAGCAACAGCATATGGGGCACCACGAACCAGAGAATGGGATGGAAGAGAAACACAATGGGCCCCTGGGGAGACAGGACTGGAAATATCACCCACAAGGTCACTTTGTTTTACCTTTGAACATAGCCAGCACCCCCATTACAAGGCTATTATTTTCAGAGAAGTCGCTGACTCTCTTCTTCAGCACAGGAGAAACGGGTGCTGGAGTTGGGACTTTCACACACTCGCACCTAGGAAAACACACATATCCTGACGTCTGGTCTACACCTAAAACTTAGGTTGACCTACCTTCATCACTCAGGGCTGTGAAAAATTTTATGCCCTGTACAATGCAGTTAGGTTGACCTAACTCCCACTGTGGATGCAGCTAGATCGATGGAAGAATTCTTCCGTCAACCTCGCTACCACCTCATGAGAGGCTAAATTTATTACAGTGATGGAAACCTTCTTCCGTTGTTTTAGTCAGTGTCTATGCTCCAGCTTTGCTGCAGCAGCGCGAGTAGTGTCGATGCACCCTGAGAACATTCACCCAGCTGTCGAATCCCAAACTCTCCACCCGCGCAGAGAGAATAAAGACCTCAGCCTATGAGCTGCTGAGCCCATCAACACCCTAACAGGGACAAGTGCATCTAATCCGCATGGCAATTATCGAAATAGGAAGGGCAGCAGTTATACTGCTTAGCAAGTACAAATGTGTACCTTACAACCCCGCTATGAACTATTATTGTTATGCAGATTACAGAAGTGTCCAGATAAAATCAGGGCCCCGTTGGGTTGGAAGCAGCACAAACTCACAACAAGAGAGAATCCCTTTCCTGAAGGGTTTATAGTCTAACTAGACAAAGGCACAGGGAGGGGACGTGACTGCCCAAAGTCACCCAGCAGGTCAGTGGCAGAGCTAGGACTAGAACCCAGCTCTCCCAATACCTGGTTTAGTCCCCTGTCCACTGGGGAGTTAACACCTCATTTTACATGAGGAGAAAGAGAGGTACATAGAGGCTAAAAACATGATTTTTCAGTGCTGCTGAGCAGACATAACTCACTGACTTCAACTGGCTGTAGGGGACTTGCCTGACCCCTCGCTCTCACCAAATGCCAAGTCATTTAGTATTATTTTAAAAATGTAAAACAACAAAGAAAGTTAGTTTTTATCAAAGTACCATTCCCGTGGCAACCAAAACTCAGCTTCTTTGTACAAATGACAGATATATTAAATACAAAACATTCCCACAGTTGCTGCATGCTGGGAAGCTGGGTCTTCAGGACTGTTTCCAAGACTTTTCTGAGCACACCATGGGGGGAGGGAGAGCGGGAACGAGCCCAGTAAGTACCTGTTCAAGGTGCTGCCAATGTCCTAGAAGGGAAAGAAAACAGATGATCAGTTCATGTGCCACAAGAAAGGAGGGTCGAATGTGGCTCTCCGCTACACCAGGGCAAGTCAGTGGGGCCTTGCTGGTGAATCCAGCCCGGCAGGTTTCTGCTGGGGGGCCTGAATCACTTTGTGTTTGCAGTTTGAGTCCCATCTGCAGATCTCCACACTGGAGAACATTAGATTTCTGGTAACTTAGGCCCCCATCCTACAATTGACTCCACATGGGCAGGTGCCTGCCCATCTGTGGGGCTCCATGAAGGCGAAGGGGTCTGCCTGCATGACTTTCACTGCAGAATCGGCACCAGAGTCAGAAGTAAAAGGAGGCTTTATTTGATTCCCAAGGATGGCTCCCTCGTCTTCTCATCTCCATAGCCCCTCTTTCTCTGCCTTTTCTCACCTCATGAAGATAAGATGCCTCCAGCCATTCTAGCCTCTTGCAGCAAGTGCTGTAGGACCACCCACCTCTTCCCCCGCCTCATACACCAAAAGGCACAGAAGCCTTGCGCTCACCCTCTCTTCCAGTCCTGACACCTCCCTGCATGCAGCCCCTCTGGGCTCCTCCCCATTCTTCTCCACAGTCAGCCTCAGATCCTGACGTGCTCTGTGTCCCTGGTCTGGTTGGAAGTGAAGGCCACAGGACTTCCTTAAAGGGTGGGGTTTGTTCCTCCTACAAGTCCTGACCTGACCCATCTCCCAGCAGCCAGAAATCTTCCCTTCATGCCTGCCTACATAGCAACCTACTGGCTTTCTCTGAACCCAGGAAATGAGCCAGTTCCCAGGTGACATCCCAGGTGGGAATTAAATAGATAAACATTAACCTTTTGGACACCAGGTACTTTCTGAAGCCCCAGAGACTGTTTGGAGTTTCTCCTCATGGGTAATTTTTCTCCATTTCTATTCAAGATCATTCAGAGGAAGAAACACTGCCTCTGTTTACATATAATCCAGAGACCCACTGACACCATATAGTTCAGTGTTTCAATCTTACAGTCAGTATTTCAGTTATACCGTGAGCTCTGAGTCCTGGACTCCAGTATCCCATAGCTGGGCTTCACTAGCTCAGGAGTCTTTCCTCTTTTTGCACAGGGTCACAGAGTATGTACAATGCAGCCTCACCTTCAGGAATTCTGTCGCTGGCTGGGAACATTTCCTTTCTATCTCGCTGATGAGTTCGTTGAGTAGTAACGTTTTCTCTGAAACTTTGGTTACATATTCATTCCGCCTCTTTAAAATCTCCTCGTCTAGCACTTCCAGCTGTGCCAGAAGAAGGCACTGTTGTTCACTCAGAAAGTCATGCAATTGCTCAAATTCCAACAAAATCTTCCGTCTCTCCGATTCTGTCTGTCTCTGCAGGGAACAGATATAACGAGGGGAGGGGCACGTCAGTATTACAGGTGGAGTCTTTTCACTCTCCATAGATCCTTGTGTGTGTGGATGTGGCAGATGAGACAGAGTTGGGGGCTGGAAGAATAAACCTTACAGTGAGAAAGAAGGACAAAAGAGTCTAAGGGGTAGGAGATCGAGAAGTGGAGTAAATCATAACTGAGCCAGTGGAGAAGACAGCAGGAGGAGTTGTAGAGAAGCCACTGGAGATGACAAGAGGACCTGGTGCGTGTTGTTGAAGGAGATGAGGTGGTGGCAGGACAGAAGAAATGGAGCTGAGAGGTTAGGGAGGAAGCAGTGTTTAGAGAAGACAAGGTCAAGTGAGTAGCCGTTTTGTCAAGAAGGAGATTCAAAATAGGGATGAAGGTCAAAGGAGAAGAGGAGGGGGAGGCTAAGAGGTTGGGCTGGACACCAGTATGGAAACTGAAGTCCCCAAGGGTGAGGGTGGGGATTGTGAAGAGAGGAAGAGCCAGGACTCAAAGTCAAAGAAGGTGGCCAGGGAGGCATCGGGGGTGTGGAGGCAGTGGTTGAGGGTAGAGGAGGCCACCATCGGGGAAAGTGTCTATTGAAACAGTGTTAGACGGGACACCTGATTTTATGTGGGTGCCAGGAGATGAAGAAGTCTTGGCAGACTAGCCCTTTTGGAGACGGAGTGAGCCTGCCAGGGAGAGCAAGAGAACAAAAAGTGGGAGGTTGTGAACGGGGGCTGAGATTGAAAAAGAGGATCCAGAGGGACAGAGGTGGTGACAGGGATGGGGGTGGGAGGCAGGGAGTATGGAGATGGAGGGAGGACCAGGGTTAGGGTAGATGTCACCAGAGGCGAGGCAGAAGCAGCAGAGATGAGATGTGGATTTGCCGGGGGCAGGGTTGAAGGAGGGCAGTGAGGGTAAGGGAGAACTAGTAGTAGCAGTAGAAAGTGGGGGTTAAAAGGGATATGGAGACAGTGGGAGAGGAGGGAGGGAATAACAGTTACATTAGTAGAAGATCAAGATCAGTTGGGAAGTGATCTGCTAACCAGAACGAGAATACATCTGTAACCAATACTGTTTGCAATGAATAGCTCTGCCAGCTCTATGGACCCCAGACAGAGTAACATGTTGCTCATGAGGGGGTGTAGTCCGCACTGTCCGCTCATGGAACAGCCAAGTGCAAAGCATGCCCGTATTACTGCCACATTACTAAGGCCGTGTCTATATGGCGGGTCAGTGCACGGCAAGCTCAGATGTAAATCTACCAGCCTCCTGTGCAGTAACTGGCCCTGTGACCCTGCCCAAAAGTTCCCTAGTGCGCTGTGTGAAACTGCAGGGTCATGGCGGTGTTGTCAATGTCATGGTGTGAGCCCACTTGTCATGCGAGCAGCCAATATGAGCCCTAGTACTGCTGTGATGAGGCCCATGTAAACAAGTAGAGAGATAGGTAGGTAGATACCAGCAGTTCATCGCTTTTCTCTTCTCCATACGGCTCAAATTCTTCTCTCTCTTGTTGTAAGAAACACAAATTGCTCTGAAGCTTTTCCTGCAAAGAAATATGGATTTGGTGATTTCCGTGTTTTATTTTACACAATATACAGCAGTATTATGTTTGGTTATGTCAGCTCTACACATCTGCAAAGCTCTCTTATGGAGTGACAGTAGCAGCTTGATAGTTAAGGCCAGCTCCCCGTTATAAGTCCAGTTTTCAAGCCCTCCTCTAACGTCCCCCTAAAGAAGCCAACAAACTCAGGCAAAGAGTTTTAAAGTTATCATGACTAAAGCTTTAGTTTACTTGTTGAAAAAAATCCTAACTTTTTGGCCAATAATTCTAAAATGTTTTGATATGGGGCCCCCAAAGATGTTTTGTTGATCTTACTGAGAAGTGCCTTCTGGTATTGGGGGCTGAGTTAGCTGGAAAGGGTTTGAAAAGATATAAACACTTGTTTTTACATTAATAAAATGGATCAATGAAGATATTGGCATGTAAAAATTCATCATACTCTCAGTCATACTTTTAGTCTGGTGGAAGTTTGCAAGAGTTAGTAGGAGTTGTTGGGTTTGTTTTTTTTAAATGTAATGAGCAGTTACCAAAGTTTGAATTCTCCAGATAATAAACACTTACAATGTTATCTATTGTTATCCTTTTTGTTGTGAATGTTTGAAGACTAGCTACAGTGTAACTTGCATGGGGTGACTGCAAGTGAAGGATGAATATATGGCATGAATTAAGCGTCTTCATGCTTTAACTAGTTACTTCTGAGTTTTTGAGGTAGAAGAACTCTATTGAGATTATAATAAATAAAATTACAACAAATGAATAATAATACCTAGCTCTTGTATGCATTTTCTGAGTGGTAGGTAAATTCCACTGAAATATACTGTCACCATTACAAACCCTAACAAAGGTTTTGTTTGTGAATTTCCCTAGCTTACACACAGATGTGTCGATAGCACTTTTCACCCTAAAGCACTCCACCAGAACAACCAGCATTTACAGTTTACAAACCAGTCCAAGACGAGCCACAACGAGTAGAAGACTCAAGCCAGCACCTGAGCGAGAAGGGATTAGAACAAGACCAGCAGCCGGATCAGTGAGCCAGACCCAAATTGGTCTGCTCATCATACATCGTCCATTTCTCTTCTCATCCCTCCTCTGACTTCTCAGCAGGACAGGCTCTTGGGGGCAGGGGGTAGCGGGGAGTGGGGAGCCGGGGGGTATAGGGCATGATGAGCAGTGAGTTCCCTGCAGGGGAAGTTGGGGGGGGATAGGGCACGCTGGGCAGTGTGTCCCTGGAGGGGAGGGGAGAGCTGGGGAGGTACAGTGCACGATGGGCAGTGTGTCGCTGGGGGGGGGAGCTGGGGGTATAGGGCACGATGGGCAGTGAGTTCTAGGTGGGGAGGAGCTGGGGGGGTATAGGGCACAATGGGCAGTGTGTCCCTTGGGAGCGCTGGGGGGCTATAGGGCATGATGGGCAGTGAGTTCCTTGTGGGGGTAGCTGGGGGGTATAGGGCACGATGGGCAGTGTGTCCCTGTGCGGGAGGGGAGAGCTGGGGGGTTATAGGGCACAATGGGCAGTGTGTCCATGTGGGGGAGGGGAGAGCTGGGGGGGTATAGGGCACAATGGGCAGTGTGTCCCTGTGGGAGAGGGGAGAGCTGGGGGGGGGAATAGGGCATGCTGGGCAGTGTGTCCCTGGTGGGGAGGGGGAAGCCGGGGGGGTATAGGGCAGAATGGGCAGTGTGTTCTGGGGCGGGGAGCCAGGGGGTCTGACCTTCCCCTGACCTGGTTTGTTTACTAGAACCAGCTTCTGCCCCCCCCTACAATTCAATGGGAAAACTTCCATTGACTTGGACTGAGCCCCTAGACAGCGTCTCTTCAGAGACATTACTTAGTGCCGGATTTCCTACCTTGTAGGCCTGCGCCACCTCCTCTATGGGAGCCAGGGTGTGATCCCTGTGCCCCCGGGACTCCCTGCACACCAGGCAGATCGGTCTCTGGTCCTGTTCGCAGAAGAGTTTCAAAGACTCCTTGTGCTCCTCGCACACAATCTCTTGCGCTTTCTTTGCTGCTTCAACACCAAGCCGCACAGCGATTTCTACCATGTTTGCCAGCTGCCTGTTAGGCCTGAAGTTTCTTGGCTGGATTGTCTTTCTGCACTGAGGACAGGAGAGGTTCCCGGATGATTCCTTGCAGTACTCACCGATACATGCCCCACAGAAATTGTGGCTGCACTCGGTGATCACTGGATCTTTGAAAGAGTCCAGGCAGATGGGACAAGTGGCTTCATTTTGGAGATTTTCAGTCAGAGTTACAGCAGCCTGAGCCATGATTCTTTCTCCAGGAAACAGAAGCAAAGTGAGTTTCACTTTCGTCTGCTCAGCAATGGGTTTGCCAGCAGTGGGTGTGGACGCCCTCCTCCCCTGGCTTTGTGCCCAGAAAGTCCTTTGCCCTGCAAGCTCCTAAGTCACACCCTAGAGCAGTGATACTCAGATCTCAGTAGTTCAGGAGCCAATTTAGCAATCAGTATTACCCAGAAGAGTCACAGTCGTGTGACTTCATTGTTTCATTTATTATAGTGCTCTATATTCATATTTAAACAGTCTGAGAGGGGAAATATTTAGTTAATATATATCATTCTGACAGCAAATAAGTTACTAACTTAGTGCAAGTTAATAATGTAATTGGTTAATGAAATAGTAAAAGCTTCCTGATTGGTTAATAATTAAATCACAGTGTTTTAATATCACGTGCTGCAGAGAGCCACATGAGACACATTAAAGAGCTGCTTGCAGCTTTCGAGCCTTGGTCTGAGTATCATTGTCCTGGAGAGTCAATACGGGGGCATGGAGGAAAGACACACACTCCTATACCCTTCCCCAGGAGCAAGGGAAATGTTCTTGTGCAGAAAACGTGAGCGTTGCAGGCCTGTCAGTTTAGATGAAGGATTCTCTTGGGATTAAGGACTCAAAATCAGCAGCTCTATGGTAACATTTTCCAAAGTGCCTAAGCGACTTAGGTGCCTAAGGGTACATCTCCACTGCAAAAACCCCTCCCATGGCAGCGAATCCCAGAACCTGCAGGCCTAGGATACAGCATGCTCAGTTGCTCTGTCAGGATGGCACAGATAACCTTGCCAGCACATAGGAGCTCTGTAGCGGTGGAGCACATTTTGTACAGACTGAATCTTCAGAAAATAATGCTGCTAACCTTTAACAAAACTCTACTAATCATGTCCAAACTGTGATTTTCCAGGGACTTATAAACTTGGCCAAATTTGAGAAGATTTTCACTGTGACAAAAGACATCTCTGACACTAGAGTGACCCCTTTGCAAATTTCAAACGGGCTCTGAAATTGTCCTCCTCAAAGCCCAGGGTTCAGCCTGAGCGGGAACATCTACACTGTTATTTTGGGCCCCATGACGTGAGCCCCATGAGCCTGAGCCAGTTGACATGGGCTCTAAGATTTGCTCCCATGGGTTCTTTTAGATGTACCCAAGGTACCATTTTCAGAAATATAATGGGATTTATTCACTTAAGCCACTTAGGAGTTTTTGAAAATGTTTCTCCTATGCTTTACACTAGCCTTGGACCTCACTCTATGTCTTGGGAAAGTCACCTCACTGCTTTTTGCCTCAGTTTCCCCTTTTTGTAAAAAAACAACAGGGAAAATACTGACTAACCTCACAGAGGTTTGAGGGGTGTAGCACGTCAGTGTTGGCAAAGCAGCTTGAGATCCTGAGAAGCCAGGTGCTGTATAAGAGCAAAGCAGTCTTAAACAAGATCTCTTCTCGGTGCTGAGGTAGCGAACTGCATCTGGTTCAGTGATGAAGTGAAGGCAGCAATTAGAAATAAAAAACAATATATGACAAATGGAAAAAGGGGAAATAGATAGCAATCAATATACATTAGAATTCAGGACGTGTAGAAAATTGATAAAGGAAGCTGAAGACATCAGGGAAAAATCCACGGCTGGCAGAGCTAAGGGTAATAAGCGGGAGGTTTTCTAAATGTGTTAGGAATGAAAGAAATCCTAGAACTGGTATAGGCGCATTAAATGATGGAGATGGAGGACTTGTGGCAACTTAGAGACTAACCAATTTATTTGAGCATAAGCTTTCAGGAGCTACAGCTCACTTCATCGAAAGCATAAAGTGGAAAATACAGTGGGGAGATTTATATACATAGAGAACATGAAACAATGAGTGTTACCATACACACTGTAACCAGAGTGATCACTTCAGGTGAGCTATTACCAGCGGGGGAGGGGGGGGGGAGGGCGTAAAGAACCTTCTGTCGTGATAATCAAGGTGGGCCATTTCCAGCAGTTGACAAGAACATCTGAGGAACAGTGGGGGTGGGGGAATAAACATGGGGAAATACTTTTACTTTGTGTAATGACCCATCCACTCCCAGTCTTTATTCAAGCCTAAGCTAATTGTATCCAGTTTGCAAATTAATTTCAATTCAGCAGTCTCTCGTTGGAGTCTGTTTTTGAAGTTTTTTTGTTGAAGAATTGCAACTTTTAGGTCTGTAATCGAGTGACCAAAGAGACAGATTTCAGAGTAGCAGCCTTGTTAGTCTGTATTCGCAAAAAGAAAAGGAGTACTTGTGGCACCTTAGAGACTAACCAATGAAAGCTTATGCTCAAATAAATTGGTTAGTCTCTAAGGTGCCACAAGTCCTCCTTTTCTTTTTGCAAAGAGATTGAAGTGTTCTCTGACTGGTTTTTGAATGTTATAATTCTTGACATCTGATTTGTGTCCATTTATTCTTTTACGTAGAGACTGTCCAGTTTGACCAACATACATGACCATCTCTTTGGTCACTCGATTACAGACCTAAAAGTTGCAATTCTTCAACAAAAAAACTTCAAAAACAGACTCCAACGAGAGACTGCTGAATTGGAATTAATTTGCAAACTAGATACAATTAACTTAGGCTTAAATAAAGACTGGGAGTGGATGGGTCATTACACAAAGTAAAAGTATTTCCCCATGTTTATTCCCCACCCTGAGCGTTCCTCAGACGTTCTTGTCAACTGCTGGAAATGGCCCACCTTGATTATCACCACAAAAGGTTTTTTTCCTCTCCTGCTGGTAATAGCTCACCTTACCTGATCACTCTCGTTACAGTGCGTATGGTAACACCCATTGTTTCATGTTCTCTGTGTATATAAATCTCCCCACTGTATTTTCCACTGCATGCATCCGATGAAGTGAGCTGTAGCTCACGAAAGCTTGTGCTCAAATAAATTGGTTAGTCTCTAAGGTGCCACTAGGCCTCCTTTTCTTTTTGTGAATACAGACTAACACGGCTGCTACTCTGAAACCTGTCGTGATGGAGATGGTAACACTGTTAACAGTGATACAGAAAAGGATCAATATTTGTGTTCCATATTTGGAAAGGAGCAGGGTGATGTACTCGATCACATGAAGATGATGAAGTACCTTCCAGTCTGTTAGTAACCAAAGAGGATGTTAAACAACATCTCCTAGGGATAAGCATTTTTAAATCAGCAGGCCTGGACCCAAGAACCCTGAAAGAGCTGGTGGAGGAGATCTCTGAGATTAGCACGTCCTGTTTTGCCCTGGCACGGGCAGTGGTGGCACAAGTCTCCGCCGCCTTGGCCCTGGCTGGAGGAACTCCTCCGCAGTGGGAGGGCCTTGCCAGCTTGCAGACCCTGTCAGGGTGGCCACTCCGGCTGCTTGTGCTGGTTTTGATGACAGGTCTAGGCCCAGCTCCCAGCTCAGCCCAGTGGATAAACAGGGGTTCAAGTAACAGGGGGACAGCAGCTCCCCCGCTAAGCATGGAAGGAAATCTCCTTGGAGCTGGGTTAGGGGAACTCAGCTCTTCCCATCACTGGGAACCTGCAGCAGGAGGAGCTGGAGTGTTTCTGGGGCACTCGGCCTTCCCGCCAACAGATGGAGCAGCAGCAGCACCTGTCAGAGGGAAAAAGAGTCCACCTGTGTCTGACTCCTCCAGCAGAAGATCTGTCCCCTGCCACCCAAGCCAACCTGCCAGCTCCCACTTCTCTGGAGAAGAGGGGAAAAGGAGCCATTCCTCCTACCGCCTCCATCCATCCTCCAGGCCCCCAAGGAAGGACAGCCACATTCAGAAGCTTGCATAAAAGGCAGGAAACATTTCTGGGTGGAAAAAGTCCCTTTATTCCCTCCGCTTCAATTGGGTTTGTGCATCAGTGCGAAATACTCGCTGGGGCCCTGTCTGAGTGACAGCCTTTGTAGGAGTGGGGGCACGGAGCACTGCAGATGTGCCCGGGGACCCCCACATGGCTCGCCTTCAGCTCAGGCCTCCTTTGGACAGGAACTCCTTCCTCAGGCATGTTGCCTCTTGTCCCCATTCTCTTCTTCTTGCTGTGTCCTATCACTAGATGACCTCCTGAGGTCCCTTCCAACCCTGAGATTCTATGATCCTTTGATCACCACAAGATACCACAATGACGGATAACACTGAGACCCACCATGGCAGGTCCTGAAAGAGGTGATCACACTCCTAGTTTAATCTACTTAGTCAGTGTGGCTACATACCTAATGGATCTAGGCTGGGACCATCAAACAGTGTGGGCAATCCCAAGCATTCAGAAATCATGAGTCAGGTGCCAAAAAATCATGATAGTTATTATATTATTATATTTTAAATCAGTCTCTTCTATGGCACTTTTCATCAGGAGAGCTCAAAGTGCTTCACAATCTTTTATGTATTTATCTTTGTGACACATCGGTGAGGCAGGGCAGTGCTATTATCCGCATTTTACAGATGGGAAACTGAGGCACAGAGAGGCTAAGTAACTTTCCTAAGGTCACACAGGAAGTTTGTGGCAGAGTCTAAAAATTAAGTCCTTTTTATTTGTCTTCTGTTTTGTGAGCCTTTAAGTTACACCTACTTCATGTTTTCAAGCTTTTCCCTGCAACCATGAGGGTGAGAAACTTCATTTTTTTTTTTAATGAACAATGCAATTTGCACCTATTCTCTTGATTCCAGCAGCTGGAGCTCTAGAAAAACCACCAAATATTGCAAGATTTATAGCAGAATCACACAAGTTAGCAACACTGATTCACACAGCAACTATCGGGGCACGGGAACAATTTTTATAGTGGGGGTGCGGAGAGCCATTGAATCAAACTGTAAACCCCTTCAAACCAGGGGGTGCTGCAACACCCGCCCCTAGTTCCAGCACCCGTGGCAACTGTCACATAGTAATAATGCCCTTCCATACTGGCCTAAGCTGGATCTGAACTGCTGACCAAGGGCTGAGAGACTTTAGCTCATTCTGGATCTACTGAGCCCCCCTTCACCTGTTGCTTTGTATTTTAATTTCTTTGTTTCTTATTTTGATGCAGAACACTTAAGACAACATGGAAAAATGAACTAAATTATTGAAATTCCATGGTCTGTACTATGCAGGAGATCGGGCTTAATGCTCATAATGAGTTTTTCTGATGTTAAAATCTATGGGTGCGTGTATACTGCAGCTGGGACACACTTCCCAGCAGGGGGAAGCTTTCGCAGCCAGGGATAGCTCAGGGGGCAGCTTGGACTAACCACTTGAGTACATACCCAGGGGGTCTGCATGGATTTATCCTGTGCTACCCTGACTATTGTTAGCCCACTAGCTCGAACCGAGCTAGTGTGGGTCTGTCTACGCTAAGCTGCAGTGTACATATGACCTATGTATATATGAAACACCTATTAGTCTATGCCTACAATTTCCTTGTCTCCTGAAGTACCAGGAATAGTTCAGTCCATAAATTTCTCCCAGGCAGCCTGAATCATATCATTTGTATATAAATAATTGTAAAATCAAGTTAAACAAATACACACAGTCGATTGTCTTCTGCAGTAATGAAGGGAACTAACCAAAGGTGGAATTAACTGAACTTGATAAACACCCAGCTGATGATCAACTTGTGTTACACAGAGACACGGATAAAAGAGAGCTGCAAATATTGGAGAGATATAAAGGTGGGTGAGGTAGTACCTTCTATTGGACCAACTTCTACTGCTGGGAGAAATCTCACCTCACCCACCTTTCAGAGTAACAGCCGTGTTAGTCTGTATTCGCAAAAAGAAAAGGAGTACTTGTGGCACCTTAGAGACTAACCAATTTATTTGAGCATGAGCTTTCGTGAGCACCTTGTCCCTCTCCTATCTTGGGACCGACATGGCTAGAATCCCACTGCAAACATAGATACAAATATTCTCACTTGTGGAATGGCCCTTCAGTTGGGCCTATATGAACTATTCTTTATTATAGGCTGTGCAGCTAAAATGTATGCCTCAAGGCTGCAGTCCGGGAGGGCGCTGTTCCTGTTATAAACGAGACACACAGGACTGCGCTAAGAGCCCGATTTTTATTTCCTAGCCCCCCCCGAGTACAAAAGAGAATACATGGCATGACACATGACAAGCATCAGGCTCTGCTGATTTCAGGGGCACTGTTGATCTTCCTATTTTTTTCCTTTTGAAGATCAAACACAAATAAAACAGATCACCCCAAAACCCCCCACCGCCCACGAATACAGCCAGCTCTTAAATTTACGATCTAGATGGAGGTCAGACCAGACAAGCTACATCAGGCTCTACTCACTGCCCACTACTCACTGCCCAGAGGACACCATCCATCTGCTTAGCATGGTGTCCTCTGTACAGAATCCAGTCACATGCAACAACTTCATCTCTTTGATTCCAACTACATTAAATGCTTGGAACTTCCTGACCTTTCACTAGCTGGCCACCCATCTAGAATCACTCTCTCAAGCTGCTGTCGTCACTTGTCTTATTCTCCAGAAGTAGCTGAGGCATATTTACTTCATACTCCTGCAGCTCCAGGATTTCACAATTTATAGGCACTCCCAAAAGCCTGTCCACTATGAAAAGCTCCTTGCAAGGCCTGTATTTTAATATTTGAGGAGTACTCTGGCAATTTCGTGATCATTTCCAGAAGCGAAGACAGTGCTTTCCTCCATGGCTTCCCGGCCCAGAGCAGCTGCATTTTGGATGAAATGGAAAGGGCCAATAAGGCGTTGTGGAAACGACGACTGGGGTAATCAGGATTGGAGAATATTGGAGCACAGATGAGAGTTTCAGATGGTGGGATAGAACAGAAAGGTTTTAAAACATTTTTTAAATTTTATGAAAGAAAAAGCAATATTTAGGCATGATCTGGATGAGTGGAAAAGTGAAATATAAGAGGCCCAAGATCACACAAAAATGTTTCTGCAAGATTTCACAGAGACATTTCTCACCAGTTTTGCACAGCTCTGCCAGACTGACGCTTTCTGTCAAATGAGCGTTGACCTCCAGATTACATTGGAGAAATCATCTTTTCATTATTATTATTTGTAAGGTGGTAGCACCCAGAGGCTGGAGTCCGGATCAAGGCCACGCTGTGCATAGGGCTATGCAAACAGAGAGAGTCCATGCCCCAAAGAGCTTGCAATCTAATTGGAAACAAAACAAAGTATAAAAAACAATAGGAGGGAAGACGGAGATGTGGGGATGAGGGGAACAATAAGATCACCTGGTCATGCACATTACAGTCCCAACTAGTAATATATATGCTTGGTGCTTCAAAGGGGCTAATTTTCCCTAGACTAAAGGAAATTGATTGTGATGAAAAATTTAGATAGAAAAGCATGAAGGAAAATTGGGAGTTCTTTAAGAAGAGTTTATTAGTTAGCCAAAAAGCCACAATTCTACAATCAAAAAAGACGACGACTTTGGCTAAAAGGCCATCCTGGTTCAGGGGTGAATAGAAGGCAGCCAATATAATACAGTATAACAAATGGAAAAAAGGGGACTAGATAGCAATCAATGCAAATTAGAAGTTATGAAGTGTAGAAAATTGATAAGGGAAGCTAGAAACATTTGGGAAACATCCATAGCTGGCACGAATCAGGACAATAAGGAGTTTAAGTGTATTAAGAACAAAAGAAATTCTAGCAATAGTATAGGCTCATTACTAGATGGAGATGGTAAAATGGCTAATAACGATGCAGAAAAGGCAGAAGTGTTAATAAATATTTCTGTTCTGTATTTGGAAAGGATGATGGAGTACTTTGCAATCCATTAGTAACCAAAAGAGGATGTTAAACAATATCTCCTAGGGATAAACATTTAGGCCTGCTTATTTTAAAATAACTTGCACCCAAGAGGCCTAAGTCTGGTCCGCTGATGTTAATTTTTAATAAATCTTGAAATACCAGGAAAATTCCAGAAAACTGGAGGAGTGGTAACGTTGTGCCAATATTCAAAAGAGGCAAGTAGGATGACCTGGGGCACTACAGGCCAGGTGGTCTAATGTGAATCCTGGACAAAATACTGGGAAAGCTGATACAGGAGTCAGTTGATAAAAAAATTAAATAGTAGGAATATAATTAATTCCAGTCAAGATGGTTTTATGGAAAATAGGTCTTGTTAAAAAACCATGTCATTTTCAGATGAGATTACATGTTTGGTTGACAAAGTTAATTCTACATACAATAGACTTGTAAGGGGGTTGACTTAGTACCACATGACATTTTGATTAAAAAATTAGTACTGTACGATAGCCATAAAACACCAATTAAAAGGATTAAGAACTGACACGCTCACAGAGCTCAAAAAGTAGTTATCAATGGTGAATCATCCTCACTGAAGGGGAGTGTTTCTAGTGGGGTTCTGTAGGGATTGGCACTAGGCCCAGTGCTATTTAACATGTTCGTCAGGGATCTGGACATAAATATAAAATCACCGCTGATCAAATTTGTGGGCGACACAATAATTAGCAGAGTGTGGAATAATGATTAGGATAGGGCAGTCATACAGAGCAATCTGGATTGCTTGGTAAAATGGGTCCATTCAACACAATGCATTTTAATACAGCCACACCCAAAGTTATGACAGGTTTTAGAGTAACAGCCGTGTTAGTCTGTATTCGCAAAAAGAAAAGGAGTACTTGTGGCACCTTAGAGACTAACCAATTTATTTGAGCATAAGCTTTTGTGAGTGAGCTGTAGCTCATGAAAGTTTATGTTCAAATAAATTGGTTAGTCTCTAAGGTGCCACAAGTTATACATCTAGAAACAAGGAATGCAGACCACCCCTACAGAATAGGAGACTTGTCCCAGAAAGCAATGAATCTGGAAAGTTTTAGAGTCCTAGTGGACAAATAACTCAATGCGAGCTCCCAGTCCAATGCTGTGGCAAAAAAGGGCTGACGTGATCCTGGGTGTGCAAACAGGGAAGTGATTTTACCTCTGTATTCAGCACTGAGGAGACTGCTAGTACTGGGATACTGCATCCGGTTCTGGTGTCCACATTTTAAAAAGGATGTTGAAAAATTAGAGAGGGTGCAGAAAACAGACAGAAAAAGGATTCAAGGGCTGGGGAAAATGCCTTACAATGGGAGACTTTGAGCTCAATCTGTTTAGTTTATCAAAAAGAAGATTGAGAAGTGACATGACTGACTCCCTCGGGGAACTGATGGGCAGGAGATCCCCTGGGAGAATAACATGAGGGGGAAAAGGAGTCCAGGAGAGCTGGCTGTATTTTAAAGAATCCTTATTGAGGTTACAGGGACAAACCATCCCAATGTGTCGAAAGAATAGTAAATATGGCAGGCGACCAGCTTGGCTTAACAGTGAAATCCTTGCTGATCTTAAACACAAAAAAGAAGCTTACAAGAAGTGGAAGATTGGACAAATGACCAGGGAAGAGTATAAAAATATTGCTCGGGCATGTAGGAATGAAATCAGGAGGGCCAAGTCACACCTGGAGGTGCAGCTAGCAAGAGATGTTAAGAGTAACAAGAAGGGTTTCTTCAGGTATGTTAGCAACAAGAAGAAAGTCAAGGAAAGGGTGGGCCCCTTACTGAATGAGGGAGTACTTGTGGCACCTTAGAGACTAACCAATTTATTTGAGCATGAGCTTTCGTGAGCTACAGCTCACTTCATCGGATGCATACCATGGAAACTGCAGAAGACATTATATACATAGAGACCATGAAACAATACCTCCTCCCACCCCACTGTCCTGCTGGTAATAGCTTATCTAAAGTGATAGATAAGCTACTACCAGCAGGACAGTGGGGTGGGAGGAGGTATTGTTTCATGGTCTCTGTATGTATATAATGTCTTCTGCAGTTTCCACGGTATGCATCCGATGAAGTGAGCTGTAGCTCACGAAAGCTCATGCTCAAATAAATTGGTTAGTCTCTAAGGTGCCACAAGTACTCCTTTTCTTTTAGTGAATGAGGGAGGCAACCTAAAGACAGAGGATGTGGAAAAAGCTAATGTACTCAATGCTTTTTTTGCCTCTGTCTTCACGAACAAGGTCAGCTCCCAGACTACTGCACTGGGCAGCACAGCATGAGGAGGAGGTGACCAGCCCGCTGTGGAGAAAGAAGTGGTTCGGGACTATTTAGAAAAGCTAGACGAGCACAAGTCCGTGGGGCCGGACACACTGCATCCGAGAGTGCTAAAGGAGTTGGCGGATGTGATTGCAGAGCTATTGGCCATTATCTTTGAAAACTCATGGCAATCGGGGGAAGTCCCAGATGACTGGAAAAAGGCTAATGTAGTGCCCATCTTTAAAAAAGGGAAGGAGGAGGATCCTGGGAACTACAGGCCAGTCAACCTCATCTCAGTCCCAGGAAAAATCATGGAGCAGGTCCTCAAGGAATCAATCCTGAAGCACTTAGAGGAGAGGAAAGTGATCAGGAACAGTCAGCATGGATTCACCAAGGGAAGGTCATGCCTGACTAATCTAATTGCCTTCTATGACGAGATAACTGGCTCTGTGGATGTGTTGTTTCTTGACTTTAGCAAAGCTTTTGACACAGTCTCCCACAGTATTCTTGCCTGCAAATTAAAGAAGTATGGGCTGGATGAATGGACTATAAGGTGGATAGAAAGTGGGCTAGATTGTCGGGCTCAACGGGTAGTGATCAATGGCTCCATGTCTAGTTGGCAGCCTGTTTCAAGTGGAGTGCCCCAAGAGTTGGTCCTGGGGCCGGTTTTGTTCAATATCTTCATAAATGATCTGGAGGATGGTGTGGATTGCACTCTCAGCAAGTTTGCAGATGACACTAAACTGGGAGGAGAGGTAGATACACTGGAGGGTAGGGATAGGATACAGAGGGACCTAGACAAATTAGAGGATTGGGCCAAAAGAAATCTGATGAGGTTCAACAAGGACAAGTGCAGAGTCCTGCACTTAGGATGGAAGAATCCCATGCACCGCTACAGGCTAGGGACCGAATGGCTAGGCAGCAGCTCTGCAGAAAAGAACCTAGGGGTTACAGTGGACGAGAAGCTGGATATGAGTCAACAGTGTGCCCTTGTTGCCAAGAAGGCCAATGGCATTTTGGGATGTATAAGTAGGGGCATTGCCAGCAGATCGAGGGACGTGATCGTTCCCCTCTAGTCGACATTGGTGAGGCCTCACCTGGAGTACTGTGTCCAGTTTTGGGCCCCACACTACAAGAAGGATGTGGAAAAATTGGAAAATGTCCAGCGGAGGAGAACAAAAATGATTAGGGGACTGGAACACATGAGTTATGAGGAGAGGCTGAGGGAACTGGGATTGTTTATTCTGCGGAAGAGAAGAATGAGGGGGGATTTGATAGCTCCTTTCAACTACCTGAAAGGGGGTTCCAAAGAGGATGGCTCTAGACTGTTCTCAGTGGTAGCTGATGACAGAACAAGGAGTAATGGTGGGGAGATTTAGGTTGGATATTAGGAAAAACTTTCACTAGGAGGGTGGTGAAACACTGGAATGCGTTACCTAGGGAGGTGGTGGAATCTCCTTCCTTAGAGGTTTTTAAGGTCAGGCTGGACAAAGCTCTGGCTGGGATGATTTAGTTGGGGATTGGTCCTGCTTTGAGCAGGGCGTTGGACTAGATGACCTCCTGAGGTCCCTTCCAACCCTGATATTCTATGATCACAATATAGAAGTACCTTCACTGGGAGAAAATGCCAGGCACTACAGAGCTCTTTCATCTCGCGGAGAAAGGCACAACAAGAACCAAGACCTGGAAGCTGAAGTCAGACAAAGGCAAGTTAGAAATAAGGCACATGTTTCTAACAGTGAGGGTGAATAACCATCGGAACAAACTACCAGCAAAAAGAGCGGATTCTCCATCTCTTGATCAAGACTGGTTGTGTAACCCACACACCTCCTGGGTGTGGTGTTGTGTCCCATCTAGTGGCACCTAGACCACTTAGAAAGAGAGAAATTAATGAGTCTGCTCTACAGCCTTAGCTAGCAGCCAGCTGGCTTTTAGCTCATGTGGTAGAGGCTCATGCACTAAGCTCCAGAGGTCCCTGGTTCAGTCCCGCCCGCCAATGACCGGGGTCTGTCGGCATCACAGTTGCCTTTCTGGAAGATGCTTTAGTCAAACACAAGAGACTGGGTTCAATACAGGGGTAACAGGGTGAAACTGAACAGCCTGTGCTAGACAGATGGTGAGACTAGATGATCCAATGGTCCCTTCTGGCCTTCAGCACTATGAATCCATTAAACTACTGCACCATGTCATGGTTTTCACCTGCATATGCCTCTCCCACCACACAGACACCCAACCGTCCTGCCCTTTACGGGGCCGGTGAAATATAGAGAGGTTGGAAATCCTGCCTGTCCTAGGATAACTACACAGAGGAGAGAACAGAAGGGCTTTATGGGGGTTCACAGGAAGGACAAGGCCCTCTATAATGATTCAAATACATCAAAGAAACAATAAGTGCTGTGAGACTGTGGCTGCTTTGAGGCAATGGAGGTGAAGCTCCTTCACCTTCTCCGGGGTGGAGTGCGTATCTGTAGTGTTTCTTCCCCTCCATTCTCTGCCAGGAGCTATGAAGGGCTGATGGCTCCGGGGGTGGTTTCTCCGAGTCCCTGTGGAAGCAGTTTCCCCTCCACGGGGGAAGTGAGGAGGGAGTTTGGGGCAGGACGACTGCATTGACTACGGTCTAGTCTACACTACCATGCGCCGCTGTAGTGCGTACGGCGAAGATGCACTGTGCCATAGGAGAGCGCTCGCCCATCGGCATAATCACTCCACCTCACACCGTGCTAAGTCCATGTAACTTGCGTCGCTTGTGTGTGTGGGGGGGGGGGGGGGCTTTTTCACATCCCCGAGCAACTCAGTTACATTGACCTAAGTGGTAGTGTAGACAAGGCCTATGTCTGCACCCTTTGGTGGGTTCTCTGGTGTTTGGCGAGGGAGTCTTTCCGCCGGAAGTGTTTCCCGCACTCCGAGCAGGCGTAGGGCCGCTCGTCCGTGTGGATCCGGAGGTGGGACACCATCTGCTGCTTCTGCCGGAAGCGTTTCTCGCACTCCGAGCAGGCATAGGGCCTCTCGCCCGTGTGGATTCTCTGGTGTCTCCTCAGCTTCTGCTTCTCCCTGAAGCTGAGCGGGCACTCAGGGCAGCGGAAGGGCCTCTCATCCGTGTGGATTCTCTGGTGCGTGGTCAGCTCCTGCCTGCGCCGGAAGCTCTTCCCGCAGAGCGGGCAGTTGTAGGGCCGCTCCCCGGTGTGGATCCGGCGGTGCGGAATCAGCTGCTGCCGCTGTCTGAAGCGCCTCCCGCAGTCGGCACACTGGTAGGTCCGCTCGCTGGCGTGCGCTCGCCGGTGCGTTAGGAAGTCGTGCCTGTGAGCGAAGACGGCCTTGCACTTGGGGCAGGTGAAGGCCCGCCCTGTGGCCTGGCTCCCCTCAGAGCCACCTTCTCCCACGTGGGTTTTCTGGTGGACCCTGAGCGCCTGCTTCCAGCGGAAGCTCTTGGCACACTGCGTGCAGGGGTAGGGCCGCTCCCCCGTGTGGATCCGGCTGTGCGACACCAGCTGCTGCTTCTGCCGGAAGCTCTTGCCACAGATGGCGCAGGGGTACGGCCGCTCCCCCCTGTGCATCTTCTTGTGGGTGCAGAGATTGGCGGTCTGGCTGAACCTCTTCCCACAGTGAGTGCAAAGGTAGGGCTTCTCCCCCGTGTGGGTCCTCTGGTGCCTCCTGAGGTCCTGCCGTAGCCGGAAGCACTTCCCACACACTTGGCACTGGTGTGGATCCTTTATCTTGTGGACGCTGCGTTTGTGTCTGCTAAGGACTCTCTCTCCCTTGAAGCCAAGTCCACACATGTGACACGTAGCTGGGCTCTGGCTCGTCTTTGGTCTTCCCTGCGCAGGGAGCCTCGGAGGTTCCTGGCCACCCCTTTCGCAGTCCCTTGGGGTAGCTGGCTCATTCCCCGCCAAGATCAGCTGCAGCCTCAGCGACCTGCGCTGTGTCTGGCAAGTTTCTTCCAGCTCGGGGCTCTGGAAAACTCTCTCTTCCGACCTACTCGGTAAAGTCCCATGTGGCTCCAAGTTCTCAGGACCTTCCTCCTGCTGCTGCTGCTCAGTTCTGCTCAGGCCTGCACCCTCTGGAGAGGAGAATCCAGACATTACTTCATGTTTTGCTGACAACACCACTGCTCCTAGGCAGTCGGGGAGGGGTTTCTATGGCAGAATCATCTCATCCGCAATGACAGGGGACACCCCTAAAAATGGGACATTCCTACACGGGTCAATTGTGAGCAGATGCTTAACACAATTAATGTTTATGATAAAGGGGAAAGATCTTGGGCTAAAATAGGGAGAGAAGAGGTTAAAGAATATTTGGATGTTAGATGCATTTAAGTCAGCAGGGCCTGATGAAGTTCACCCTTGGGCAGAGGTGCCCAAACTGTGACATGAAGGAAAATTCAGGGGAGCAGCGGGGCCCAGGCCAACTCCCAGGGTGGGCAGGGAGGGAGCACCACCCAGCCCCGTGCTGCTTCCAGCTCTGCTTGAGCCCCGCCTCCAGCGGCAGCCCCGCACCTGGCCGTGGCTCTGCACCCGGCCCAGGCCCTGTTCCTGGTCCCGGAGCCACGCTCAGCTGTGGCCCCAATCTCAGCCCCTTTACCCTGTCCACATACCCTATCCTAGGAGCCACGGTCCCGCTCCCGGCCCTGGCTCCAGGGGGGTGGACAGGGGCAAAGGGGGCTGCGACCCTGAAAAGTTTGGGGACCACTGCACTATGGTACTTAAGGAACCAGTTGAAGCACTCTCTGAAACATTAGGGATTATCTTTGAGAACTCATGGAGGACGGGTGAGGACGCAGAGGACTGGAGAAAGGTGAACATAGTACCTATTTTTAAAAAGTGGGCAAAGGAGGCCTGGGGAACTATGGACCAGTCAGCCTAACTTGGATATCCAGAAAGGTAGCAGAACAAATTATTAAACAATCAATTTGTTCAAACCTAGAGGATAATAATGTAAGTAACAGCCAATATGGATTTGTCAAGAACAAATCATGTCAAACCAATCTAATTTCCTTCTTTGGCAGGGTAGTTGGGCTAGTGGATGGGGGGAAGCGGTAGATGTGATATGCCTTGACATTAGTGAGGCTTCTGACACAGTCCCACATGACACTCTCATACGCAAACTAGGGAAACGTTGTACAGATGAAATTACCATAAGATGGGTGCACAACTGGTTGCTAAACTGAACTCAAAGAGTAGTTATCAATGATTCGCTGTCATAAGAATGTAAGAACGGCCACACTGGGTCAGACCAAAGTCCATCCAGTCCAGTATCCTGTCTACCGACAGTGGCCAATGCCAGGTGCCCCAGAGGGAGCGAACCTAACAGGTAATGATCTAGTGATCTGTCTCCTGCCATCCATCTCCACCCTCTGACAATCAGAGGCTAGGGACACCGTTCCTTACCCATCCTGGCTAATAGCCACCAATGGACTTAACCTCCATGAATTTATCCAGTTCTCTTTTAAACCCTGTTATAGTCCTAGCCTACACAACCTCCTCAGGCAAGGAGTTCCACAGGTTGACTGTGCGTTGACCGAAGAAGAACTTCCTTTTATTTGTTTTAAACCTGCTGCCCATTAATTTCATTTGCTGGCCCCCAGTTCTTATATTATGGGAACAAATAAATAACTTTTCCTTATTCCCTTTCTCCACACCACTCATGATTGTATAGACCTCTATCATAAGTGGGAGGATCCAAAAGGGGCTGTTCTGGGTCTGTACTATTCAATAATTGTATTAAATGACTTGGATAATGGAGTAGTGAATATGCTTCTAAAATTTACAGATGAAATCCAGCTGGGAGGGGTTGTAAGCACTTTGGGGGACAGGATTAGAATTCAAAATGATCTTGATAAATTGAAGAACTGGTCTGAAAGCAGTGAGATGGCATTCAGTGAAGAAAAGTGCAAAGGACTACACTGAGGAAGGAAAAATCAAATTCACAAATACAAAATGGCAAATAATTGGCTAAGTAGCTCTACTGCAGAACAGGGTCTTGCAGTTATAGTGGATCACAAATTGAATAGGATTCAACAATATGACACAGTTGCAAAAAAGGCTAATATCATTATGGGGTGTATTAACAAGAGTGTCATATGTAAGACATGGGAGGTCATTGTTCCACTCTACTCAGGACGCTTGAGGTCTCAGCTGGAGCACTGTGTCCAGTTCTGGGTGCCACACTTAAGGACAAATTGGAGAGAGTCCAGAGCAGAGCAACAAAAATGATCAAAGATTTAGAAAACCTGCCCTCTGAGGAAAGGTTGAAAGAACTGGGCATGTTTAATCTAGAGAAGAGAAGTCTGGGAGGCAGGGAGGTGTGGGAAACTAATAACAGTCTTCAAATATGTTAAGAGTTGTCAGAAGGAGGATGGGGACCAATTGTTCTCCATATACCCAGAGGGTAGGACAAGAAATTATTAGCTTAGTTTGCAGCAAGGGAGATTTAGGTTGACTGTGAGGGAAATGTTTCTAATTCTTAGGACAGTTAAGCACAAGAACACCTTACTCAGGGAGGCTGTGGAATCGCTCTCACTGGAGGTTTTTAAAAACAGGTTGGACAAACACCTATCAGGGATGGTCTAGGTTTACTTGGTCCCGCCTTAGCACAGGGGGATGGACTAGATAACCCCCCAAGATCCCTTCCAGCCCTACATTGCTATGATCCTCAGGCACTTACTGCTTTGGCTGGAGCCTGGCCCCAGGGTAATGTTTTGAGAGAGGTATGGGAAAGGCTGGAGGGTTCTGGAGAGCCTGGGAGTTAAGACAATCGGTGAAATTCAGTGGAGTTGCACCAGCAGTGACTTGGTTTAATCCTTGGGACAGAACATAAAAGGCTGCCATTTTAGGGCCTCTGAAAGGCATGCAGGAGGTGATAATGCCAGTGATCAGGGAGGCCTGTGTGTGGAGTCGGGGGTGGGGTGGGGGGGGAGGGAAGGTCCGACACTGCACTGGGAAGTAGGATTGGTTGGGATTCTGACCCGGAGCAAGATTTCTGCCAAAACCCCCTATTAATCCTGGGAGTGTACTGCCTGCTGCCAGCTCCCCAGCTTGATCCTGGGCCCAAGAGCCAGCTGGTGGAGGGGGTGAGCTGGGCATGCATGTTTGTGGGTTTGACACTTGCCAGAACAGCCCTGCTTATAAAAACAATGCAGGAGAGAGACTGGGGCAGCAGCCTGTGACAGGGGCACTTGTCCCCAGCTCTGGGGTCTATAGTCAGAGCAGGTCTGACACAGTTTAGGTTATAACTGCTCACCATGCAAGGTGCATTCCAGCCTCTCTCTTTCCTCCTGCTGATCCATGACCCACGGCTCTTCCCCTCGTTCGATCCGCGATAACACATCAGGCGTGGTGCCTGCATGGCCTATTTGTGGGGACATAGATCAGAGGATGTTATGGTTTGCATTGCCACCATGGAATGCGTGTTACAAAGCCGTGTGAATGGTTTGACACCAGTTCCCTCCCTTTGCTACAAGCACCATTTATTATGAATGGATTTAAAGCACAGATATCAAGGTACTCCCCCTTCCACCATCTAGCTGCTCCTTAGAAATGGATGCACCCTTTACAGTAAGATCCCAATTACGTCCCTCCCCTGCCCTTAAATCACTTTTAAAAAAAAAAATCAAACACTTTCTGTTTACAGTCCAGGCCCCCATTGCACGTTTGAGGCCAGTCCTCTGAATGACAGGCTTGCAAGAAGCTCTGGCTGCAGCTGGCTTGGTGTATGTAGCTTGAAACCATTACAGCTTTGTTTTCCTTTGTACGGCACCTTTCAGTTTCTAAGACTTCTGCCTCTCTGCAGGGGAGGCAGCCATTTTGCTATCAGAGTTGCTGCAGCTGTTTATAGAAGAGACTATATGCACACACTTTGCTCTTTCATGGAGACTTTCCTTTTGTTCTTTCTTGTTGCTATTTTCCTTTAATCTAAAATACACATCATTTTGGATTAAAACAATACGGTTGCTTTTTGTGTGGACACATGACAGCTGGAAATAGAAAACAGGAACAAAGCTGTTTGGTTTTTTTTAAACCCTCCTTAGGGGTTTACTCTAACAGGCCCAGCGATTTAGGAAATGCATGACTGGAGGTGAGCTCCACCCTTAAAACACATGGATGAATTTTGCAAAGCTCAGAGAGTATAAGAAGAAAATGGACTTTTACCCAGGGAAATCAGATTGTCATAATGTGCCTTCATCACATCCCGATACAGCTCCTTCTGCCACTCTGCCAGCATCTCCCACTCCTCCCGGGTGAAATAGATGGCAATGTCCTCAAATGTCACCAGGACCTGGAATTGCAAGAGTTACTCAGCACCTTCTCTGCAGCTACCTCCTGACACCTGCACCCACAATCAGTGGCCACTTTATATCATTTTTGACTAAATTATTTGATCAAAGTAATACACTAAGTCAGTACCAGAGCGGAAACAGCAGGTAGGTGTCCTGGCTCCCAGTCCACTGCTCTAACCACTACACTACAGTAGGTTGTTATTTTGAGAGCTTCCTTCAGAGCAATCTTGAATTTGTTTTGCGTTGTGTAATGCAGGTTACTCTGCTAGATGTAATAAATAACCACTATGATGTTTTGCATTGTGGCAGGCTTGTCACGTTTCTTTATTAGGCGTGGGCTTTGAACTATATTGATTTTACAATATGCTCACTGCTCCGCTTCTTCCAAGTGGGACAGGAGCCCTGTTACGCAAGGCACTATCCAGACCCAGAGACAGTCCCTGCACCAAGACAGGTAAAGGGCAATGTTCCAGTATTTGTCACAGAGAGCAGGGTAGAAGGGAGAGCACTGGGTAGATTAAGGCCAGTGTTGAGATTTCTCAAAGGAAAAGGGGCTGCACAAGCTGGTGTTAACTGAAATGGTTTCATGACATTAGTTGGTTAGACATTACTGGTTTGAATTGATACCTAACCTTTGCAGCAGTGTGATGCAGCCTGAGAACCGCCCCATGAAACACGCCCGCTGGAGCATGGTGTGTAGGGTGACCAGATGGCAACTGTGAAAAAACGGGGCAGGGGTAATAGGCGCCTATATAAGAAAAAGTCCCCAAAAATGGGACTATCCCTATAAAAACGGGACATCTGGTCACCCTAGTGGTGTGGGACCATTCTGGTGAGTCTCCCCCTCTCCTGATGTCGGAGTGGAGAGCAGCCTCAGGTCCTGACACCCAAACAAACAAAAAGTTGGAAGGTAACTTGTTATGTGCAAGCGGAAGGCCCCGTTTTACTCCCACTGTTGTCAATGGAGAGTTTTGCTGTTCAGCAGGAGCCCAGATTTGGATGAAACAAACAAAGCAACATGTATTTAACCCCCCCCCAGGCCTCCACCAACACCATCAGAGCCAGGCGCTTTGCGGGGTGAGCATTCAGCACTTCAGTCCTTCTCCTTAGCACGCTAGCCCCGTGGAAAGCGGCTGGTGGGGGCCTGTCAGGTCCCGGCTGCCCCTCCCAGAGGGGTCCACTGCCACTTTCCAGCAGGATGCTCCGCCACAGACAGCGCCTTGCCAGGAGATCAGCCAGGCGGCTGCGCTGGGGAAAACGGGATCTGCCCCTTGATAAGCGGGGCCAGGGCTCGATGGGCCACAGCCAGACCTGCTCGCTGCAGGGCCACCGACAGCCGAAGGAGCAGCCGCTCCCACCGGCCCGGAATCCGGCCTGGTGCCTCCCCGCTGCCGCGCATTTGACTGCCTGGCTCCTACCTGCAGAGCGGCCCCGGCTGGCGTCGCCTCTTCGGCGTCTCCCCCCTGCATGCCGAGCCGCTCCTCGCCGCTGCAAGAGCCGGAAAACTCCCCCTGCAGCCTGCGGCCCTGGCGTGGGCTCGCTGCCGGAGACGGGAAGTCGAGCGAGCCAGAGCGGGAGCTCACACCCAGAAGTCCCCGGGCCAGAGCTGGGCTGTTTCAGGGACCGGAAAAGGCCCTTTATAGAACCGTGCCTGCAGCCAGGGCAGGGGGCTTGGCCCACAGGACAGTGGTTCTCAGCCAGGGGGACGCAGAGATCTACCGGGGGGACATCAGCTCCTCTAGAGATTTGCCTAGTTTTACAGCAGGTTACATGAAAAGCGCCAGCGAAGTCAGTCCAAACTAAAATTTCATACAGACAATGGCTTGTTTATACTGCTCTGTATGCTAGACACTGACATGTAAGTACAGTATTTATACTGCAAGGGATTTATTTTGTAATTATATGGTAAGGATGAGAAAGCCAGCAATGTTTCAGTAAGAGTGGGGCTGTGACACTTGTATTTTTAGGTCTGATTTTGTAAGCAAGTGGTTTTTAAGTGAGGTGGAACTTGGGGGTACGCAAGACAAATGAGACTCTGAAAGGGGTTCAGTCGTCTGGAAAGGTTGGGAGCCACTGGTCTAGGAAACAGGTCTTGCCGGCTGCAGAGCGATGGGGGCGAGGAGTCTGAGAGCTGTGGAGGGGAGCAGGGTCAGAGAGTTACACCTGGCTGCGCATGCAGGGGGTGCCCAGGTTACGGAGAACTCAGAGCGAGGGGCGAGCTGGGAATTACTGGCTTATTGCATTAGAGAGATAAGGTGGGGGAGGCAATATCTTTACTGGGCCAACTTCTGTTGGGGAGAGAGACTGAGCTCTGGCCACACAGAGCTATTCACACGTGTGTGTAAGCCCCTCATGCAGAGGCTTGCAGAAGGAGAGGGGGGAGAGGGCGCGTAGGTGGCAATCATAAACCGTCTCTGCATTCGTCCCTGCAACGTAGCCTTGGACAGGGCCCTGTGGCATACCACCGCTGCATGGAGCAATGGGCATGGTCCCTGGAGCTTTGGGAGAGACTGTGCCCCAACCTCTCCCCCATCCCCTTAAAGAGGTGTGACTCCTGCTCCTCCTGCCCCAAGGCCAGCCTGGAGCCCTGGGCACAGCCGGGCCCTTAATGTTGCATTGAATTATGAACTATCCCACCTGCTTCAGTAATGCAAAAGCCCTGCATTATCTTGTTGGCTGAGCTTGTGAAGGCTCATCTCAACACCATTTCTCCATCTGTCTGTCTGTAAGGCACACGACACGATAACTTTGGAACACTGCATCCTGTCATTTCCAAAATCGCAGGCACTGTTCTAGGCATCAGAAGCCAGGACCCTATTGATTTTGGGAAGAAATCAGAAAACCAAAAAGGGGAAAGTGAGGAACACATGAAGCCCCTGCCAGCTCTTTAGCAGGGCCACAGCACCTAGAGCTCAAACAACTGGTTGATGGCCCCATTAACACCTGTCAGCATAACAAAACCTGCTTATCTCTGCTCATCGGGTGAAGTGAGCTGTATCTCATGAAAGCTTATGCTCAAATAAATTTGTTAGTCTCTAAGGTGCCACAAGTCCTCCTTTTCTTTTTGCGAATACAGACTAACACAGCTGCTACTCTGGAACCCCCTAATAGAGTTTAACAGGTTGGTACCTTGACAGACTTAACTCACGGATAGAAAGAAGAATAGTGTGTGGAAGAGGACTAGCAGGGCATAGGGGAAGGGGAAAATGCAGATGGCCCCTGGCATGGAGGTGGGGGAGGTGGGAAAGGGGCACACAGATGCCCTGGTGGCAGAGGAGGTTGAAGGACCATGGTTCTGAGGCAGTGGGGAAGGGGGCACAAAGGGAGACAGAGCTCCTGGCACAGGGAGTGAATGGGGGATGCTGCTATGGAGGAGAGGGGAATACACTGAACCCCTGGAAAGAGGGAGGCTGTAATTATTGGGCCTGCAAATTTCCCCTAATTCTGAGTTCAATCGTGGGAAAGTGGAGAACATTTTATGGAATGTTTCAATCCCCTAGAACAAAAAATGTTGACGGGAAAAGGTGCAGAAAGGACAGGGCTGAATTAGCCCAAATGAAAAGGCCTCCTGCCGTAACTCAAAGGCTGTGTTAAGATCATGCCTGGTAAACAAGAGACTGGAAATCAGGGAACCAAAATTGGTGTGTCGGAAAGTAGGTCTGATTGGTGGACAAACTAATGAGGAGATGGGCTATTCCACCCATCACTGCCCTGTGAGGTTCTTCACAAGAAAAGACTCTGTGGGGAACATTAATGGAGGCGAAGTGAAGGGACAACGACTGGCTGAAAGAAGGAGTGAGCGTCACCGTCATGGCTGCCATCCCTGCTGTCCTCTAGGGCTCCGGGATTTACTGTATCATCGTTGGGCCTTTGTCATCCTGCTGCTGAGAGATGTCCTGACCAGACCGGGCAGAGAGGGGGACCCAGATGTCACCAGCAGCTCCAGCTCCATCCCCGCCACCATCTGGGATGTGAGACTTTGTCACCCACCTATGCCTCCTTGAGTGCTCTTTTCCTTCCCCAACTTATTTCTTCTCTTTCCTGGCCCGCTCCTTTTTAACTCCTGTCTAATACGAGTCTGGCTTAGCTGCTCAGTAATGTATATTTTGAAACACTGAGGTGAGTCTGTGACCAGAGAGACGGATAAAAATAGTGCCCTAAACCTAAAAAGCCTGATGCTGGTATGAGTTTCATTCATGCAAAGGCCCTGCATTATCTTGTTGGCTGGTGAAAAGGCTTTTCAATGGGGTGTTTGCCCTGGTGCTAAGCAGGTGGAGGTCTCTGTGTACCAAACCCCGAACCTTGCTGAACAAAGCGTGTCATGTTGGGCAGTGAGTGACAGGGTTATATTAATCTCTTCCACTGAAATTAGTACAGTAGGGGACACTGGGGGGACCTGGTACAGGGAAAGGGGGACAGAGCCCCTGGCGGGGGGGAGAAAGGGGGACCCTAGAAGAAGCAGCGAGGGGACCCACAGAACTCCAGGCAGAGGGGAGATTGGAGGAAAGTGCAGGGAGTTCCTGAAACTGGGGGATATGGGGCAGGCAGGGAGCTTGTGGGGCAAATGGAGGGATGCAGGGAGCCTGCAATGAGTTCACCCTACTGCAGCGACAAACCCTGTGCGACCCACTGTAAGAAGTGTATTCACAGGAGACATGAATGGAAATCCCTGATGCAGAAACACATTTTGGCTTCAACTTCCACAAGTGCCCGTCAGTTTTGGGGCGCTCAGGTTTTGGGTGCCCAGCCTGGGACATGCAAACCTGAGAGTCGGAGGCGCTGCACACTCACGACTCCCACTTAAACCAGCTGGAGCTGGGGCTGCTCCGCACGTCTGCCAGTCCGGCCCTGCATTACCCCCCGTGCAGCTGGTGGGTTCCCATTGCCTGTGCAATGGGTTCTCCACCTGCATCCAGCCCCGTGCGCCGGGTAGGTGGGTGGCTTAACTTGCACAGTAATAGATCCACGGAGTTTACAGCTAGAAGGGCCCATTAAGCTCGTCTAGGCTGAACCTGCTGCATGACACACCTAACAGACTTTCACCTGCAATGAGTTCTGGGCGGGCGCTGGAAGCTCCATGTTCAGGGTTCTTTGCAGGAGCTGAACTGGAATCACGCCCTTGCTGTGGCAGGAGCAGCAGGACCAGGCTGACTGTGTGAAGGGCCTCCCAGCACTGTAGCCTCACCGCAGAGCTGCCTATATGGGTCGCTCACCCTGCTGGGTGCTCAGCGTCCGCTGGGCTGGCTAGCGGAACCCCGCCAAAAACTTCCAGTCGGTCAAAACCGTCAAACCCCAAAACATTCAGGTCTCACAAACTGGCAAATTCAGCCCCAAAATCTTCCTGTCACTGGACACGGAGCAAGGGAGGGACACTGAGCTCCAGCCTGGATTATGGGATGGGAACAGGGGAAAGCCAGGCTGTAACAGCAAAGGAGAGGGCAGGATGTGGTGGGAAGGGGGCCGCTGGGGGAATGCAGGCCCCTGTTGCTCAAGAGGCAAGCGAGGGGGAGCAGGCCACGTGCTGGGAGAAGCTGCAGATGTAACCAGTTGCAGTCCCCTCTGCACGCTGATACCACAGGAAGGGTTGAGGCGCAGGACTGGTACTTGTGAGAGCTGGGTTCAGTTCCCAGTTCTGCCACCGACTCCCAGGGACCTTGGGCAAGTCACTTGGTCTCTGTGTCTCAGGTACCCATCTGTAAAATAAGAATCCTTCCTTTGTCTACCTTGTCTGTTTACATTGTGAGTAATTGGAGCAAGGACTGTCTCTCATTCTGTGCGTGCAGCATTTAGCATGGTGGGGCTCCGATCTCAGCAGGGGCCTCTAGGCAATACTCTAATCCAGGGGTGGCCAAACCACATGTGGCTCTTTTACTGTTCAAGTGTGGCTCATGGAGCATCCCATGCCCCCCACACACACCATTTTCCACCTACCAGACAGCTCATGGGTTCTGCCCTGCGGCACGGTGGTGGAGCTAGGGGCTTCAGCCCCTAGCCCCACCACCCTGCCATAGGGCAGATGCTCCAAGCCCTGGCAGGTGTGCCCAGCTCTCAAACATTTGAAGATTATAGTCTGCAGCTCAGAGGGTCAGTAAGTTTGGCCACCCCTGCTCTAATCTAAATAGTAATAACATCAGCAGTGATTGAACTCAGAGCTTCCAGCACCAAAAACTCAGGCATCTCCCACTTGACAGCTACTGCAGGGTGTTTTTAGCTCATGGGGGTTGTGCAACTACTGGGACCAGAAGCAGGGCTGGCTCTCCAGTTTTTGCTGCCCCAAACAGTGAAAAAAACTTGGAAACACTGGTGCCTGGAGCTGGCCCTGACCAGAAGCTAGAGAGAGACAAGAATTCACAGACCACAGGCTAGTATGTTACATAGACATGTTGATAGCTCCTTCTAACAGAGGTGTTTAGATACCACCATGGTAATATGCTGTTAGGTAGCTGGTCAGCCAGGAATACAGGTGAGTGATGGGTGGATCTTTTCAAGATTTTAAGAGTGGTGTAACTCCATTGACCTTTATGGAGGTGTTCCGGCTTGGCATCTCTTTAAAGAGTGTGGCGAATCAGATGTTGGTCAGTTAACATGCAATTCAGCCTGCTTTAATGATAGACTGAAAACACAAAGAGTCACGAGGCATCTGACACTGCGTTATACCAAGGATTTATTTTATCTGCTGTTACTATAAATATAATCTAGGTCTGATGTTCCCATGAGGTTCTATACACATGCTTGCTGAACCTCTATTGAAAGTTTCATTATGTTTTGAAAATAAGGAACATTCCATGTTGAGCAGCCACCTCTGTCATTTCAGAAAGGACGATGGGCTCTAGGTGTGAGCTGTCCAAGGAATTGTCCCTATATCTTCTGCATTATACAAAGTTCCCTTTGTACTGCCTGGCACTGGGCTATTGTAATAAACATTGTGACCAGGTGGCTGGGATAAACTACATGGAGAATGCCACACTCAGGGCAGACTGCAAGAAACAAGGCAGACAATCCCCCCCAAACTGGTGGTTTTCTCTATAATTAGATTCACCAAACCAGTAACTAAAGAGCTTCAGCACCACACTGATTAACCAGAAGCCAGTCCCCTTTAGGCATTCCAGCCCTTGAATCCCATCTTGACAAACAGGTCGAATCTAGTGAGGGATTACACCAGCTGTGTAACCCAAAGGATCACTTACACCCAGGTCAATGTGTCTGTCAGCCAATCCTTCATAAACTAACAAAAGATTTATTACTAAAAGAGCTATTGACTGGTAAAGAATCACATACGTACATCTGCAGTGTTCATAGATCAGGATCACAGCAGAGGTGGAACAGACCCCTGGCTTGCAAAAGTCTCTCTCTGGTAACTGCCAAAAGATGGGAAGGTCCTCAGTCCACAGCTTAAAATGCTCCTTTTAGAGAACAGGAGCAGGAAAGAGGCAAAATGGAGATGTCTCCAGTGTCTTTTATATCCTCTGCCATGTGCATGGAAATTTACTGTCCTAAACAAAGCCCACAGCCTAGGTGCATGGAAAGTTACTGGCCCAAGATGGATCCCAGGTTCACATGTCCACACCACATGTACTTACATGGTTTGCTGAATGACAGGGGCGGCCACTGGCCCCTCGCTGTCTGAGGCATCCACAGGAAAGGCCTACTGGGCGGGATGAGTTTCTTCAATGGCCCATGGTGAGAGTGGAGTGTCCTTAATGGGCCATGGACACCTCGCTGTCTAGCCCTGATGTCAGTCTGGGGGATGTCACCCAGGAACACAACACAGGGTTTGAGATACAGGTAGACAGCCAATATTCCTAACATCAGATACACAGATGATACATGGATCTAACCAGGATCATCATACTTGATAGACTGTAACTTTTCCATTGACAGCTTACATGAGACACTTTGTATAAAATTTGTTACATTTGTAACACTGGCAGCAACAACAATACAAATGGTCATTTTCAATTATACAGCATCACAAACCTAATCAAGGAAATTGCTGATCCGGGGTACATTAGCCTCAATCCTATGGGATTAACAAAAAATTGTTCAAAGCAAAGCAAAACCAGTTGTAATTCTATATCAAACAATATAAATAAGAGCTACAAGAGACCTGTTTCTCTTTGATACTTATCCGGCTCCCTTCACCCCATTATCTGAGCACCTCACAATCTTTGATGCATTTATCCTCACACACCCCTGGGAGGTAGGGTGGTGCTATTATCCCCCTTATACAGAGGGGAAATAGAGGAACAAAGAGGCTAAGTGACTCGTCAAAGGTCACACCACAGGAAGTCTCTGGCAGACCCGGGACTTGAACCCAGCTCTTTCAACACCTAAGCAAGGGGCCTAACCATTGGATCATCTTGCCCTTCTCCAGGTCACCTCTCAGCTTTGCTGGTGCAACTCCCATTGAAGCCAACTGCCAATTTAGCCCACTAGGTTCTAAGGCTGCGCAGCAAGTGTCAGGAGTGATCAATAGCGACCCTCTTCGCAGCCAAAATGAACCTGTCTGTAGCTCCCCCGCCTCCATCAGCTTGCTGTAGACAGAAGAATTCCCCCCCCCAACCTGAAGGGTTTCCCAAAGTATCTCCAGAGTTCTGAGGGCGAGAAGCAGCTGCTAGGACCCTTCACCATGCTGCCGCTGGCTGCCGTTTTCCTGAGAGAACAAAGGGAACCCTGGTCCCAAATGGAGAGACATCAATCCACCTCAGGAGGAGCACCTTCCTCCCCCCGGAAAGAGAGATTCCTGGGTTAAGTCAAAGCCTGAAACTCAAGGGATCCAGACAGCCCCAAAGGGACTTACCAGGCTGTGCACACATGTCCCCCCCCCACCCAAGGAAGTTAGCCCCAGAGAACAGCAGTACCCTGATCTTCACCTTGGGCACCTGTCCCACTCACCTCGCTAATTGTAAAGAACACATGCAGGATAACCCATAACCAGGGATAACAGGAGAACACACACACCCCAATTCTGCCTCGCAGGTGAATTCCCTGGACACTGCTCATTGTCCAGACTCCAAAGCAAGGACTCTGGGAACTCCTCTAGCAAAAAAACCCAACCCTCTTCACCAGCTGCATCAGCAAGGGCCTTTTCCAGCTCCTGCCTCACCCACTCACACCTTTCCCATTCAATCAGGGAGTGCCCCAAGGGGATGCATCCCTTTCAAAAGGTGAAGCACAGAGCCCCTAACAGTGCAAGAAACAGAGGTCTTGACATTTAGGTACTAAGGTGATGGGTGCCTTAGAAATACCTTACCAGCCAGACTAGAGGAGATGCACAGGGGACTAGAATGAGTTTATGGGGTGCCCAGGAGAGACAAAAAAACCCCATTCTGTGCAGGAGGAAACTGCCAGGGCAATGAGCCAGACCCTTGAGCCAAATGAGGCACAGCCCCTCCTGCCAGGATCTCCGGAGGTCTCATGAGCATTTCTCCTGCTCTGATGGAGACCGCATGGGACAAGGAATCAATTCTGCTGCACTTAAAGGAGAGGAAAGTGATCAGGAACCATCAGCATGGATTCACAAGGGCAAGTCATGCCTGACTAATCTAATTGCCTTCTATGACAAGATAACTGGCTCTGTGGATGAGGGGAAAGCAGTGGATGTGTTGTTCCTTGACTTTGCAGAGCTTTTGACACGGTCTCCCACAGTATTCTTGCCAGCAAGTTAAAGAAGTATGGGCTGGATAAATGGACTATAAGGTGGATAGAAAGTGGGCTAGATTGTCGGGCTCAATGGGTAGTGATCAATGGCTCCATGTCTAGTTGGCAGCCGGTGTCAAGTGGAGTGCCCCAAGGGTCGGTCCTGGGGCCGGTTTTGTTCAATATCTTCATAAATGATCTGGAGGATGGTGTGGATTGCACTCTCAGCAAGTCTGCAGATGACACTAAACTGGGAGGAGAGGTAAATACACTGGAGGGTAGGGATAGGATACAGAGGGACCTAGACAAATTGGAGGATTGGGCCAAAAGAAATCTGATGAGGTTCAACAAGGACAAGTGCAGAGTCCTGCACTTAGGACGGAAGAATCCCATGCACTGCTACAGGCTAGGGACCGAATGGCTAGGCAGCAGCTCTGCAGAAAAGAACCTAAGGGTTACAGTGGAGGAGAAGCTAGATATGAGTCAACAGTGTGCCCCTGTTGCCAAGAAGGCCAATGGCATTTTGGGATGTATAAGTAGGGGCATTGCCAGCAGATCGAGGGACGTGATCGTTCCCCTCTATTCGACACTGGTGAGGCCTCATCTGGAGTACTGTGTCCAGTTTTGGGCCCCACACTACAGGAAGGATGTGGAAAAATTGGAAAGAGTCGAGCAGAGGGCAACAAAAATGATTAGGGGTCTGGAACACATGACTTATGAGGAGAAGGTGAGGGAACCGGGATTGTTTAGTCTGCGGAAGAGAAGAATGAGGGGGGATTTGATAGCTGCTTTCAACTACCTGAAAGGGGGTTCCAAAGAGGATGGCTCTAGACTGTTCTCAATGGTAGCAGATGACAGAACAAGGAGTAATGGTCTCAAGTTGCAGTGGGCAAGGTTTAGGTTGGATATTAGGAAAAACTTTTTCACTAGGAGGGTGGTGAAACACTGGAATGTGTTACCTAGGGAGGTGGTGGAATCTCCTTCCTTAGAAGTTTTTAAAGTCAGGCTTGACAAAGTCCTGGCTGGGATGATTTAATTGGGGATCGGTCCTGCTTTGAGCAGGGGGTTGGACTAGATGACCTCCTGAGGTTCCTTCCAACCCTGATATTCTATGATTCTATGAATGGCTTTGGGAAAGGGCTGGTTTCCCTCTGTCTCAGCTATAGTGGCTTCCCTTCCTCCACTTCCTATTATTGTGCACGCTCAGTTAGAGGGGGGCCATACATGGGATGGCCAGAGGGGGACCTGTGGATGGGGTGCCTAGAGAGGGGACCCATGGATGGGGCGGCTCCCCAGCCTTCCCCTCTGGATTTTCGCATGGGTGTGCTGAGAACTCTGGGGTGTCTCTGCCGGGAGGCCCCTGGCGATTGGGGAGGTGGGAGAGCTGACTGAAGCTCCTCTTGCAGGCCAGGCAGGGGCAGGGGCACCCCAGCGTGGGTTCTTGTTATACCAAGGGGGAGGGATAGCTCAGTGCTTTGAGCATTGGCCTGCTAAACCCAGGGTTGTGACTTCAATCCTTGAGGGGGCCATTTAGGGATCTGGGGCAAAAATTGGGGGATTGGTCCTGCTTTGAGCAGAGGGTTGGACTAGATGACCTCCTGAGGTCCCTTCCAACCCTGATAATCTATGATTCAATAAAATAAAAACCAGTAGGATCTTATTAAAGGGACAAGGCAAAATGCCACATTTATTGTAAATATAATAATAAAAAATATAAAAAACTCACACTGTTGTATTGTTGCTTATTCCTTACTTATCTATCCATCTATCTATTCATTCATTCATTCCAGTTCTGCATAGGGGTTATAGTTACCAGCCTAGAAGTTGCCCGTCACAGAGTACTGGCCAGGTAACCTGTACACGAGAGTGGAGCCAAGTCTGTGTCAGATACACATCCGATGCTCCTGGAGGGTGGTGGCAGAACCAGAGACTCAAAGTTCTCAGTCCTTAGAGAGTCCACTTTTATAGGAATTTATTCCTATGCCAGTCCATGGAAATTGCTTTGTCATATTGTAGTCATGAGGGCTCCAGGACAGCTGTCAGCTTTCTTCATCCTTTGAATTGGTCGGGTGGATTCCAGTTTGCCCTCCGGGGGTTCTCTGGTTGTTTCCACCTGGCACCTTCTTCAGCTGATTGATACCGAATTCCTTGGCTGGCACTTCGCCGATGATTCAAAACCCACCACTCATTCACATACATTCTTTACTTTAATAAGAACACACTTATCATTTCACTGAGTATTGTTATTTATTTGAGACTCCCTGTCTCTTAACACTCCTGATACAAACTATAGAGGGTGGGAGTCTGGAGGTGATGTTTCTATGAGCGCCCCGCTCCAACGAAGGGCCTTTCCGGGTTGTTGTTACAAAGAAACATGTCAATCTCCATTACAAAATATCAGTTTACAGAGCAGAGTCAATTGAGCAGAACCATTCAAGAAAGTAAAGTTAATTGAGTGGTTTACCTTCATAAACCTCAATCTCAATTACACTCAAGAGAAAGTGTCAACTCAGAGAGAGTAGAGTGGATTGAGGGGTTTAGGTTTACAAGTGTCAATCTCAAGAACACCAAGTTTCAGAGTAGCAGGTAACAAGTTTGGAGAGAGAGCAGGGTTAATTAACGGCTTCCAAGGCACTTAGAGTTAATTGCCGGTTTGCAAGCTTTAACAGGGACACCCTCAACAGTTATGGGGAGCTGCAAATCAACAGTGCAGAAGTACAATGGTTTCAAACAGGAGAATTACAAATGTTAAGACTATGCCCACTTTCTCCGGTGAATGACCAGGCGGGAGCGCTGGCCGAAGCCCCGCTGGCCCTGGGCGCAGGTGTTGGGCCGCTCCCGGTGCGGGTTCTCCGGCACGCCTGCAGCTCCGGCTTGAGCCAGGAGCCTGTGCGAGCCGCGGCGCCGGGGGAGGGCGGAGAGCCGGCTGAGGCGTTTCCCGCACTCGGGCAGGCGTGGGGCCGCTCCCCCGTGTGCGCGCGCTGGTGACTGCCCAGCTCCTGCCTTCTCTTGAGGCTTCTTCTGGGCTGCCGGCAAGGGGAGACTCAGGCCACGGGCGGCGTGAGGCTGAGTTCCAAGAAACGGGGTTCGTGCGGGTCTGCCGAGCCCTGACCTCCCAGCTTGGGCCAAGGTCTGCTCCGGCCCAGTCCCCAGGGTCCCTCACTGCACGTAGCGCCGCTCGCCATGTCGGGGTGAGGCGGGTCCCCAGGAAAAGATCTCAGTGTTGGGGGGTCTGTATTACGCTCGGGGTCCAGTGCCAGGTATTAAAGCTCGGATACCTTCAGTCTAACTCTGCCTGAGCCCAGCAACATGGAGGGGGGGGGGGGGGGGACAAGGGAAGCTACCCCCAGAGGTTTCTAGCGATTTCCTGCTATGGCCCAGCGCCATCATAGGAAGAGGGGCCCCAGGAGGTGAACGGATCCCACCAGTGCAGGCCTCTTCCTGGGCTTTCAAGCCCACGTTTCCACCAGCTGCCCGGAGGCGCTGAGTTTCTGCCTCTGGTCAGGCTTTGGAGGGAGGCTAGCGGGTGCAGCAGAGCAGCGAGGCCTGGTGGGCTCCCGCTGGCCACTGCTGACCACGTTAGTGGTGCGGGACCCACAAGGCAGGCTGGCTCTCGGTTTAGATCCCTTCTCGGTGCTCAGACCCTGCTTCCCTCAGGGGAAGGGGCTGGAAGGCTGCTCTGCTGGGACCTGCTGCATGGCGCCCAGCCCTTCTACAGTGGAAAGGGGGCATTTCCCGCCCCTGCCTCCCACACAGCATTGGGGAACAGAGGCCTCTGGCCTCCGGGTGGGGCATGACCTAAAATCCCTGGGCTGTGCAGTGGGAGGGGCAGAGATGGAAGGAGGGGCCTGGGGTTGCCAGGGTGGCTGTTGGCTGCCTCTCAGCCTGTGCTTTGTCTCTCCTGAGCTGCCCTAGGCTGGGACCATTGGCAGGAGTCGGCTCCTTCCCCCAGCCCTCCCAGGAGCAGGAGGTCCCTCATCTGCTCCTCGCCTGCCTCTGGCACTTTTCTCTTGGTGGCAGCAGGGGGATGGCCAATGGGAGCAGGCCGCTGCTGCCGCTGGAAGAAAGGAGCTGGGGAAAAGGAGGCGATCCAGCAGGAGATAAAAGGTTCTTCTCCCCACTACTCTGCACTAAGAAGAGGGGCCTCGCACCCTCCTCCCAGCACCCCATTCCTTCCTCTGCCTCTTCAGGGTGAGACCGCAGGGAGAAAGACCTTATCACAGACCCGGGCCTTGCTGAGCCCCAGTCTGTCAGCTGCCCGGATGTTTCTCTAGACCGCTCACAAGTCTTCCAAGCAGCACCCTTCCGGCCCGTCCCCACTCTAAGCTTGCAGGCCAGGTCTGGAAACAAAACCGCCACCTACAAATAAAGCATGAAGTGAAGGCGGCAGGGGGTGAAGGACCCGATTGAGGTTGCGCTTTGAATGTTTACAAAATGGAGTTAATAGATCCTCACTTGGCAGGAGGAGGTCGCCCACGCCTCGGGTGTGCAAGTGGCGACAAGAGACTGCAAGTTTCTCCCCAACTTGCTACCTGAGCGCTTTGCAGAGAGCTAGGCATGATAGCCACCCCCCTGGGGATGGTATTGTAGGGTCCTTCCTACTTGATTTGGAAGTGTTGGACTATAGGATCCAGCAAACCCCTCCAAGCCAGACAGTCAGAGAATCGCCAAAGTCGCAGAGCAGGAGAGCTGGGAGAATTCCCAGCGTGTGCACCCCATTTCCAAAGGCTGCAGACCGGCGGGCTGCTCACCCACTCCTCCTGAGCATCACTCATCGGGGTGGGGGCTCTGCTTTTCACCCAGTCCTGCTGGTTCCCCACCCCTGGCTCTTCCCCTCGTTCCATCTGGGGTAGGGTGTCAGGTGTGGCCCTGTCATAGCCTGGGGTTAGGGGGCAGATGAAGGGGGTGTATTTGGGGATGTATGCTCCCACTCTTGTGTTCACGCCACCCCTTGCACAAGGAACTCTCATCCTCCCCTTGTGCCACAGCTGGCTTCCCTTGCTCCCATCAGATCCCAGCTCCCACAAACCCTGGCACCAGGGACTGGCCGAGGACAGAGGGTGTAAAGATAGCACAAGGAAAACCAGTATCTCCTGATGCTCGGATCGTCTATTCTGTTATCCACTGGACAGCGCTGCCTGACTTCGACTGTAAGTTCCTTGGGGCAGGAACTGTGCCTTGCTCTGCACTGGTACTGTGCCGAGTATGCTGTCATCCCACGGTTAAGTCAGACTGCATTGCCAGGAAGGGGCCAGACCCTAAGTGGCTGTAAATCAGCATAGCCCCAATGACATCAATGGGGGGTTTGGGCCAGTAATTTTACAATAGCCCCTGCTCTGTGCTGGAGGGTGCACAGATTGCTAAAGCATCCAACCACACTAACAGCAACCCTGAGAGAAAAGGCCTCTGGATATTTCGCAGCTCCCCCTGCTCGAAGAGAAGGACACCCAAGGCTCACCCAGCAAGACCAGACTTCTGTAGTTCTCCTTCATCACCTCCCAGTGCAGCTCCTTCTGCCACTCCGCCAGCATCTTCCACTCCCCCGGGGAGAAGTGCACTGAGACATCACCAAAGGTCACCGAGACCTGTAATCACAAACCCGACCCACTCAGTCCCAGCCCTGCATGCCAAGCAGGAGAAGAGTTCTCAGGAAATGGTGTCTATTGACATCTCTGGGTGTCATATGGCTGTGTCTGAGGGCAGAACTGGGCATTGTCGGACTAATTTGTAATACTGTAGTAGCAGGTGATATTCCAGGAGATTTATCTCCCAGCCCTGGTCCCTGGCCAGATCACCTGGGTAACCTCAGCAGGATAAATGTGCTGATTTCTGTGAGTAGAACAGAAATCAGAGGTGGAAAAGCTCTCTTCGGTTATCTAATGCATCCCATGCCAGGGGAGGACTTTCCCTTCCAATATGTTCTCCAGGACTTCATCCACTTCATTTTTACACTCCTGACTTGATGGGCCTTTGCACTTCTGGAACACTGTCCACTCTGACACACAGCCCATCAGCTTTCTCCAAGGAGGTTTACCTGCATCCCACCGGGGACCTCTCCCCTGTGCTGATCTGCTGGTCAGACTGGAAGGTAATGAGAGTTACCCTTCTCTTCCCATAGAATCATAGAATATCAGGGTTGGAAGGGCCCTCAGGAGGTCATCTAGTCCAACCCCCTGCTCAAAGCAGGACCGATCCCCAATTAAATCATCCCAGCCAGGGCTTTGTCAAGCCTGACCTTAAAAACTTCTAAGGAAGGAGATTCCACCACCTCCCTAGGTAACGCATTCCAGTGTTTCACCACCCTCTTAGTGAAAAAGTTTTCCTAATATCCAGCCTAAACCTCCCCCACTGCAACTTGAGACCATTACTCCTTGTTCTGTCATCTGCTACTACTGAGAACAGTCTAGAGCCATCCTCTTTGGAACCCCCTTTCAGGTAGTTGAAAGCAGCTATCAAATCTCCCCTCATTCTTCTCTTCCGTAGACTAACCATCCCCAGTTCCCTCAGCCTCTCCTCATATCTCATGTGTTCCAGTCCCCTAATCATTTTTGTTGCCCTCTGCTCGACTCTTTCCAATTTTTCCACATCCTTCTTGTAGTGTGGGGCCCAAAACTGGACACAGTACTCCAGATGAGGCCTCACCAGTGTCGAATAGAGGGGAACGATCACGTCCCTCGATCTGCTGGCAATGCCCCTACTTATACATCCCAAAATGCCATTGACCTTCTTGGCAACAATGGCACACTGTTGACTCATATCCAGCTTCTCGTCCACTGTAACCCCTAGGTCCTTTTCTGCAGAACTGCTGCCTAGCCATTCGGTCCCTAGTCTGTAGCGGTGCATGGGATTCGTCCGTCCTAAGTGCAGGACTCTGCACTTGTCCTTGTTGAACCTCATCAGATTTCTTTTGGCCCAATCCTCTAATTTGTCTAGGTCCCTCTGTATCCTATCCCTACCCTCCAGTGTATTTACCTCTCCTCCCAGTTTAGTGTCCTCTGCAAACTTGCTGAGGGTGCAATCCATGCTGTCCTCCAGATCATTAATGAAGATATTGAACAAAACCGGCCCCAGGACCGACCCTTGGGGCACTCCACTTGATACCGGCTGCCAACTAGACATGGAGCCATTGATCACTACCCGTTGAGCCCAACAATCTAGCCAGCTTTCTACCCACCTTATAGTGCATTCATCCAGCCCATACTTCTTTAACTTGCTGGCAAGAATACTGTGGGAGACAGTGTAAAAAGCTCTGCTAAAGTCAAGTAACAACACGTCCACTGCTTTCCCTTCATCCACAGAACAAGTTATCTCGTCATAGAAGGCAATTAGATTAGTCAGGCATGACTTGCCGTTGGTGAATCCATGCTGACTGTTCCTGATCACTTTCCTCTCCTCCAAGTGCTTCAGAATTGATTCCTTGAGGACCTGCTCCATGATTTTTCCATGTGGCTCTGGGAGAGGCAGCTCTGAGGTGCTGCAGAATTTAGGACATCATCAGTAAGGACCTGGAGGGGAAACTGGGGAAAGTTCCCCCCATTCTCCCTGGCCCAACTCTGTGTGATTGCCAGAAGCCCAGTTCATTTGGTTTGTTCCCAGGACAAAGACCCCAGCCTGTCAGGGAACAGCCCAGAGCAGAGTGCATGCTGGTTATTTGTACCCAGCACCCACTGTGCTGCAGGATCCCCAGCAGGCTTGTGAGTGGCAAATCCCAGCAGGACTCTGTCTCTGTCTCCACTGCATTGTACACTCAGGGTGTGGGGCATGGGCTTGTGGACTGGGGGTATCCAAGCCCACACTTGAGCATCCATGCTGCATCATAAACCTGGGGTTACAATAGCAGGACTGTGTCCATACTGTGCTACGCCGACCTTCTGACTTGGGTGTGCGGCTTGAGCTGGGTCCACACTGCACAATAACAGGGTTTGGACCTCAGTTAAAGCAGGACTCGGGCTCTGACCCATCCCCCAGCAGGCTCCTAGGACCCAAGTCAGACTGATCTGTGTGTGGCTGGCGAGGGGTGGGGCTCAAACCTGAGTCTGAGCTCTGGTTCACACTTCAGTGCAGATGTACCCTGTGCCACTCACTCCCTGGGTCTCCATTCAGTAGGTCCAGCCTAGCCTGGCAGCAGAATGGACAGTGGCCAACCAGAGCTGATATGGTGGCGACTGACTGCCCCTCGCACAAACAGAGTCACTTTGGGACAGCTATTCACACTATCTCCCCAGAGAGAGAGAGACACCGGGGCAGATTCCCTCTCTGGAGAGCGGCTGGAGAGGGGCCTCCCGTGACACCTCACTAAGTTACGGCACGAGCCCCCAGGATTTTTCCTGTCTGTCTCCTACCTGCCAAGGGGCCCCCACGGCCATTTCCCCGAGGCCTTCTCCTCCGCACATGCTGATCATTGCAGCCAGCTGCTAAGTCCCCTCCTGGAGTCCTCAGCTGTGCTACCATGGCTGCTCTACCCCCTGCCCCTGCCTGTGATGGGCGGCCGAGAGAGGAGCACTCTGCCAGCCAGGCTAGTATCCAACACTGCTACAGCAACACTGCAAACAGGAAATGATCACACGCTCCCAGGAGTCCCCATTGGCTACCAGGGAGCAGAGGCCCCAAACCACAGAGAGTGCAGAGCTGACAACCCAGCCATGGCAGAGGGGTTAGTAGCACATGGGAAGGGGAGGGGCCAGCACTGGTCCCCACGCCAGACGGATGGGGCGGGAGATGTACAGAAGGAATCACAGACAATGAGGGCCTGGCTCACACATGGCACAGGTGAGATTCCCCCCCCCAGAAGGAGGGGAATGGGGAATGAAGTAAATCTCCCTGCATAAAAGCTAAATGCGGGACAGACTCAGAATCCCAGCACAGTGGAAACTTGAGAGAGACAACACCGCAGCCCTGTGAGAGAGGAGACTGAGCCTGCAGGACGCCCAGAAAGGAAGAATCTCCCTTGACTAATCCAAAATGACAAAGACCTTGGCTGAGGGAGGAAAATCTCCACTGGAAAGCCATGAGATCCGTAACAGTCTGCTTCTCAATCAGAGCTGGGCTGGAACATTCACCAGGGCTAACGCCCCTGAGACAAGGGCTGATGCTCAATGCTCTGCAAATACGCAGAGTGAGAGATGTATGCTCCCCTCCCTGCTCCCAGCTTTTAAACTTGTACCGCTCGTCACCTGAGCGTAGGACCCCATTAATGAGCATAAACGCTATAAGTGAGCTCGCCCTCATTGAGATAAATCGTGCAAAAAACCGCACCGCCAAATGCACATTCACACCCCGTGCAGTCCAGCCACTGAGCCACGTTAGTGCGCAGCATTACTGGCTCTTCACAGGCATTTGCATCAAAGGGCTTCTGTTTGCACAGATGTTCAGGGATTGTCCGTTCTCTGTGGGTGAAATTCACTCCACACATGTAAAGCCCAGCTACCCAGGCTCTAAGTAGGTAGGATGGGGGTGGTTAATACTGCTATCGGTCACCTCTATGCTGTTTCCTACCATCCAGCTAGGCTTTTCTTACCTTATCTTGGCATGTCAGACACCCATCCCTTGATGTGTAATTGATAATGCATATTCAGATTCTGCAAAGCCTCTGTAGTCATTTAAAAGAAGAAAATATCTAGCCCTCGTGGGTGCAAACTGGAAAGCTTCCAGATGTGAAGGGAGTGTAACCAATGCAACCCGGTCTTTCTGAGTCTGCAGGCAGCTTGAAACAAGGGCGCAGTGGTGTGATCTCTGCCAGTCCTCCATCAATCTCAGTGGTGTGTCAGCTCTAAAGCCTAATGCTGACACTTCAATGTCAATATTAACTATTTCATTGTTGATCATTTTAGCAGATGAAATGGGGCAGGGGATGGGAATGAAGCCCATGAGGATGGAATTAGAAGTCACTGTGAGGAAGGAAATGCAGCAGGAAGAACAGAGGAGACCCACAAAGACACAGAAGAAGAAGAGAAACAGAGAAAGGGGAAGGAATGGGAAGAATGGGGAAGGAAGAGAAATAAAGGCAGAATAGTGGTGGCCTAAAGAAGATTGTATTTTTCCACAGGGCGATGCTGGAAAGACCAGTAAGGTACTAAGCGGATAAATAATTACATTAACTAAAAGTTTGGCCACTACATAACGTCCCTATTCAACTTCTGGTCTTTGTGAAAATCTCCCATCGAGCTCAGCGGGGGAGCCAGGGACAGTGATGGGCGTGCAGTGCTAAACTCATACTCTGGCAAGTCAGCCATAATTAAATAGGGAATTCATCCATCTCCACTGAATCAGTCTGACCCCCCTGCACTAACAGATCAACCAACGCAACCTTCTAGGTTCTCTATATTTTTTTGGTATGGTTGCTTCTATGCATCTGATGAAGTGAGCTGTAGCTCACGAAAGCTCATGCTCAAATAAATTGGTTAGTCTCTAAGGTGCCACAAGTACTCCTTTTCTTTATGCTCCTAAAGAAACTTGTTCATGCAGAATTTGTGGGGCCTTTGAGATGAAAACCAAACTGGTTGATATGAAAATCATGAAATCCAAATCTGCGGCAATCGTGTTGTTTTTATCGGAAAGAAACAAATACACCCAGAATTGCAGGCGTTCTGCGTGTGCTGCAAGGCACCAGCTTGTGCACATCTGCATGGTGAAAAAACAGGGCTTGTGATTTTCAGGCCTTTGCTGTGAGGCCATGGCAGGCCCTGATTTTACATGCCCTGCCTCCCTGTGGGCTTAAATACCCACGACAGGTGCAGCACAAGAGCCCAGAGAGACAGAGACAAGCTACTGAACTTCCCTGTGCCTCAGTTTCCCCCCCCGGTAAGGGGTGGGAGGCGGGGTAAGAAGACTCCGCTCAAAGGGCTGCTGTGAGCTTTACCTAATGCCCTTCCAGTGCCTCAGACGCTGCAGAAGAGCAAAACAGGTTTCAGAGTAACAGCCGTGTTAGTCTGTATTCGCAAAAAGAAAAGGAGTACTTGTGGCACCTTAGAGACTAACCAATTTATTTGAGCATGAGCTTTCGTGAGCTACAGCTCACTTCATCGGATGCATACCGTGGAAACTGCAGCAGACTTTATATATACACAGAGAATATGAAACAATACCTCCTCCCACCCCACTGTCCTGCTGGTAATAGCTTATCTAAAGTGATCATCAGGTTGGGCCATTTCCAGCACAAATCCAGGTTTTCTCACCCTCCACCCCCCCACACAAATTCACTCTCCTGATGGTGATAGCCCATCCAAAGTGACAACTCTTTACACAATGTGCATGATAATCAAGCAGGAAATGGCTCAACTTGATTATCATGCACATTGTGTAAAGAGTTGTCACTTTGGATGGGCTATCACCAGCAGGAGAGTGAATTTGTGTGGGGGGGTGGAGGGTGAGAAAACCTGGATTTGTGCTGGAAATGGCCCAACCTGATGATCACTTTAGATAAGCTATTACCAGCAGGACAGTGGGGTGGGAGGAGGTATTGTTTCATATTCTCTGTGTATATATAAAGTCTGCTGCAGTTTCCACGGTATGCATCCGATGAAGTGAGCTGTAGCTCACGAAAGCTCATGCTCAAATAAATTGGTTAGTCTCTAAGGTGCCACAAGTCCTCCTTTTCTTTCTAAGAGCAAAACAGTCGCTGGGTTTTTTTGTCTGCCAGGATTGTTCCAGGTTCGCACTCCCAATGGCCACCAGGGGGCGGCCTATCCTCGCCCGGGGAGCGGGACGTCCTCGCCCTTTGCAAGGCGTGGAGGGCGCAAGCGGCGGGCACGGGTCCCTCCCTCCCGCATCTCCCCGGCTAACCAGCGGGAGCGGGCTCCCTCCTGCCTGCATGCCCCGCAGCCCGAGCGGCGGCCGCGGCCTGTGGGTGACGGGAAACCGGGGACCCCCTGAACGCAGCTGGAGGCGCCCAGGGATGTGAGCAGGCGGTGTCTGCTGTGGCAGAGCCTGGGGCTGCCGAGGAGGCGGAAGGAAAATGTCTGAAAGGGAGTCTGGCTCGCAGGTAGGGAATGGATCTGCCGCCTCTCGGCTTGGCCCCTTTCCCTTGGGCTTGGCAGGTGATGCTGCAGGATGGAAACAGCCCGCAGGGAGCTGGGACTTCCCTCCTTCAGCCTCTGCCCTGGGCCTGACCCAAACCAAACCAAACCAAACCCATGGGCTGCCCTCCAGGTGCAGCTTTGTTAGCTGCACCCATGTTCCTGGGTTAAAAAGCAGCCGGGGGGAAGGGACCCTGTGCGACTGGTTTCAGAAGTAAAGAGAGACCAGCCCTGGCTCTAACATAAGCCCATTTTTAAACTCTGCAATCGCAGAATGAGATCCTGTCATGTTAAAACCAGCCATGAGAAATGTCATGATCAGAACGGGGGGGTGGGGGTGGAGATAAGCAAAGTTCTCATTTGACATATTTAGCAATGCTTCTGTGTGGGTAAAAATAATTTACACTTTATGTCATGCGGCCCAATTCTGCAGTCCTCACTCAGGCAGAACTCCCAGTGACCTCAGTGGGTTTTACCTGGGCAAAGAGTGCAAGATCAGCCCCCGAACTGACCAGGTGAACCCCTGGATGCTAAATGGGGATACTCTGTCCCCATCAGGGGATGCTTTGTTTGGTTCTGCAGCCCTTCCCTCCCCACCAAATTCTCACGGTCCTCCTGGGGGCAGCCATTTTACAAGAGGCAGAAGCAGGAAGCTGAAATTTTTAGTTGTTCTGCTTGAATACACAAATGGTGCTCAGAGATTTTATTAAATTGTGAAAACTTGTACAAAAGTGCTACCTGGGATGTTGACAGGTGCTGATTGGTCGGGACTTGCAACAAGCTTGAATGAGATAGGCTGAGTGATTTTGATGCAATGTCTGATTGGTCAAATGCTAAACATTGCCTTGGTGAGGAACTGGCTTCAGGAATCATTAGGTGATTTGATAAATTTTCCACCTGTCTTGTCGCTGGTGCATGCATGGTAAATTGAAAATGGTGCTCACATTTGCTGTGAGATTGCCATACTTTGTATAACAACGTGTAATGTTTATGCCGTGTGTAAAATGTCTGTGATCATCCATGATTTACAATGTCATTCTATAGCAAACCATTGAATGTCATTTAAAAAAATTCATGCAATTACTGTGCACATTTATATGGAGGGTCCTGGGTGTTTGTTTTTTGCATGTGACTTAAATAATAATATAACACTTGTGACAGCTATCGTGGGTACCCTGATGATGACCCCTGCACATACCTAGATAAATAGAATGCATTAGTTAAGTTTGAGAAGGCATTTCTTTGTTCTCTCTCTAAAACATGCATCATTCTACAGCACTAGTCCAAACCACTCCATTTGACAGTCGCGATACTGCAGTGTTATCGGAAATGACTGTTGAATGTGGTGTTTTTTGATAGGTAAATTCTTTAAAACGCTTATAACAATTTCTTAGGGTGTTTTTCCCCCTAAAACTTCAGGCCTGATCTCATTCAAAGCTGGGTGAGTAATGACAATCATGTGTTAATTTTATTCAGTTAACATATTCATGGCAGGCTCATTTTTGTACATGTTAATTATTTGCCCAGCTTCACAAATAGGAAGAATGCTGGTGAGAACTGTCAAATAATGTTTAAAAAATTCACCAAATAAAATCAAATGTTGGAGAGAGCTCGAATCTCAACCAAAAGGCAAATGAAAAAAAGAGAACAAATGATTTCTGCTGACGTTTGAGTGAGAGACCATGGAGGGGAAAAGGATACTTTTCCTGCAGTTAGAAAACCCAAAACCATATTTCTTCCTCCTCCTCCCAATCATGCAAAAAGGCGAAACATGAAGGTCCATATTTTCTTCTTGGTTCTGCTGTTGAAATTCATGTTGACCTGCTACTGCAGTACATATGAATAATAATTTCCTGTGATTTCAGGTCCCAGTGTCATTTGCCGATGTCTCAGTCAGTTTCACCCGGGAGGAGTGGGAGATCTTGGCAGAATGGCAGAAGGAGCTGTACTGGGACGTGATGAGAGAGAACTATGAGATACTGATATCGCTGGGTAAGTGACTGTACGTTAATGAGGAGCTGTCATGTCTGAATGGCTTTGAGAGTTTGTTCCCCTCCTTTTAATCTGCTAGAGAAGGGTACGGGCTTGGCAGCCCTGGAAACTGAAGGCAGTGTGTCCTAGTGGATAGAGCCGTGGGTTAGGGCTCAGGAGATCTGTGTCCTAGTCCTGGCTCTGCCACTGGCCTGCTGTTTGACTTGGGCTACTCACTTCATCCCTCTGTGCCTCAGTTTCCCTGTTTGTAAAACACAAAGCGCTTCCCAAAGGAGGTCAATATCATTATCCCAATGATACCGATCTTTTTTGTTGAAGCGCTTTGAGATCTACTGGTGAAAAGCAACCTACGAGCTAGGTCTTGTCTATCCGCAACGCAGGGGCGTAGCAGCAGTGTCTGCTTCTCACATTCTGTTCCAGCGCTGTCCACCCTTCCAGCGTGAAAACACTCTGGACGAGGCGGGAGTCGCTCTCCATGGTCTAGTCGGTCTGCTGAGACCACCAGTCAGAGCCACTTGGTGCCAGTTGGGCCAACAGCTTCTTGTGATTGCTGTGCTGGGAACTGGGATTCTCAACTTGTTTCACACTGGTGTCCTGAAGATCTTTGGTTTTGCATTAATGAGGGGCCACCTCTGTAAATAACCCTCAGTGTTCATCTATTTTGCCTTTAATCATTACCCTCTTACAGAATTGAGTTCTCTCTTGTTAACAAGAACGATTTTGTTGTCAGTTTTCATAGAAGTGTCTAAAATTGATACTTCGGCATTGGCCGCTTATTCCCAGAAATAGCTTCTTGTTGAATGGACTCAGCTAACCCCACCTGCCTCATTGCCAGCCATGCAGGCTCAATCTAGCTTCTGAAAAATCAGGATGTGTTTTTTCTGCAAGCAGTAAAGATCCTGGAATAGGGATTTAACTGGTAATTTTGTTGGGAATCCATGAGGCAGAATGAGGTGCAGCTTTGCTTGCCTGTATGTACAATCTATTAGATCTTCAGGGCTGACCATGGTAAAACAGCCAGTGGAACTCATTGCCACAAGATATCATTAAGGCCAAACACTTGACCGTTTTCTAAAAAAGGACTGGGTGTTCATATGGATAATGAGACTGTCCAGCGTTGCAGCGATAAAGGTTTAAAAAGTAGTTTGGAAGGAACAGAACCCTTCATGCTTCAAGGCAGTAGACAGCCTTTAATTGAGGAAGGGATGTTAGGAAAATTTTTTCCCCGGTGGGCCGGTTATTCCAGAAGTGCCTACTGCAGGGGGTGTCTCGCCTTGTATTGCGTCAGGTGTTGGCTGCTGTTTGGAAACAGGATACTGGACTAGGCGGTCTGATCCCGTCCAGCAATTGCTATGCTCCTTGTAAAGGGCTCTGCTCACTGCAGATATATCTCCTTGTGGCTAGGTCTGGGAATTAGCTTTCACCCTGTCCGGTGCCCCTGTGGTTGGCTGCTCGCACGTGGTCCCTCTGGCTCTTGGCGACGGGAAGCACTCCCCCCACGTAACTCGGCCCTGCAGACCCGCCACTACACAGTCTCCCCTTTGCGGGGTACCAAGGGCCCACTGGACAAGCTGTTCAGATGCTGCCTCAGATGGTCTGTGTTCCCCCTCTCGGTCCTGTGCTGCTGCCCAGTGGCTGGTAGGGGAACCTGGGCCCTCCCGCAACTCAGGTTCCGGCCCAAGGGCCCTCTGACTAGCAATCCAGGGCTGCTCAGTCTCCGTCCCTGTCGGCGTTTCCCTGGGCTCCTTCCTAACCCCACTTCTCTATCTCCTGGTCTGTCTCTGGATTTACCACCAGAGCTTCCTCTGCTGCACGTGGCTACTTCTCCCCTCTCAGCTGCTTGCCAGACTCCCAAGTCCAGGACAGGAAAGCAGACACGGAGGCCAAGTGAAGCCTCTCAAAGCCACAGAGGGAGTCTAGGTCAGAGCCGGGATTAGCGCTCGGGAGGGCCTGCATCTCAACCCACTAGTAGGCAATTCTCTCCTGGGAAGTGATGGAAAGCCCACATCCGTGTGATGGGTTCAGGCAGGTTTGCCGTACAGCCCTTAGCAGAAGGATATGACTGCCATGGTCTGGCTCTGATTAGTTCCGATTGTTTGTTTGTGACATGCAGGTGGTGATATGCCAAAACCTGCCCTCCTGCTGCTGACAGAGGAAGGGGGAAAGCCCAGTGCGGAGGATGCCTCTGCCAGGGTGGCCCTGGCCCCCGTGTCTATAGGTGAGTATGGGAAATGATGGCAAGAGAAAAGAAATGTCCCTGAGCAAAGGAGAGCTGGCTGAAATATTTCACCCCCAAAGCTTCTGTTGTGGAAATGGGGCCTTGTTTTGAGAGTGAAAAATCTTCTTGAAAAAATCTTCTTAAAAAACAATTACTTGACATTTTTATTGTGCTCCAGGCTTCTGGTGTATGAAAAAATTAGAAACTGATGCGTTGCTAAAATTTCAATTAATTTTGAATAAACAAAACATGAGGCACTTTTGAACCCTACGAAAAGGAAACAAACAGTCTAGAAATTTGTAGCAAAACTTTTTTCCCCCACTTATTAACCAGCTCTAGTTTTAAGTAGGAAACCTGCTTAAAAGCTTCGTCATCACAGACAGCTTAGTGTGGTTCTGTCAGCGAAACAGCCAGGACCTGCAATCGGCCTGGCTTTTTATGGTACAGAAATTGGGATTAGTGACCCCATGCACAATACATGGTTGTGTCTCCACTGAATAAGTATCGCCTTGCTCTTCGATTCATAGATTCTGAGGCCAGAAGGGACCACTGTGATCATCCAGACTGCTCTCCTGTATGACACAGGCCAGAGAACTGCCCCGAAATAATTCCTTTTAGATCTTTTAGAAAAAAAATCCCACCTTGATTTAAAAATTGTTAGTGAAGGAGAAATCCACTTGGTAAATTGTTCCAGTAGTTAATTACTCTTGCTAACTCCCTGTTTCACATATGGGCCCTTTTGGAGTTCAGGGTCATGTCTTAGTTTCAGATTAATATGACTAGGAATTCCTAAGAGAATTAAATCTAGTCAAGAAATGCAGGGGGAGCTTCACTCTTCCGTGTGTCTAATGAGATGAGTGTTGTTTCCTTCCAGTTGCTGAATGCCTGAATGCAAGTGGAAAGGTGAAACTGGAGGACAATGAAGTTGAAATCCAAATCCCTGAGCATCTCCCTTTGTCTGTGGAGGGGAGGCCCATTTCTTGGGGCTCAGAGAGCAACGCTTCACCTTTGGGTGGTCAACTGCACACGGCCCCCCAGGTTGCTCTCGGCGACGTCGATGGCAAAGCTCCCAATGTCCTGACTAAGTGCAAGACGGAGCCCTCCAGGGAGGTGGAAGTTCCACCCGAGTGTCCTTCGCGGTGCGACGGCAGTTTGCGATGGCAGCGTCAGGTCGACGGCACAGCCCCGCAGAAGGCTCGCTGCCTCGTGAAGGAAGAGGTTGAAGAAGAGGGCGGCTACGGAACGGGTTTCAGTGCTCAGCAGTCCCAGCGCTCCCCCGGAGAAGAGGCGGAGGCTCCTCCATGCACCGAGTACAATGAAAGCTACAGCCCATGGCTGGGCGCCGCCGGCAGCCAGAGGACTGGTGTCGGCGCGGATCCGTCCGGCGGCGGCCAAGACCAGCGTGTTGTCATCTGCAAGACTGAGATAAGGGATGACCTCCAGGTTCACGTCATGGAGGAGCCTTACCCGGGCGCGTCCCCGGCCGGCGACCAGCCGCGAGATCAGTTCCTGCAGTGCTCCAGGTGCGCCAGAGACTTCCTGCGCCGCTCGGACCTGGTGAGGCACTGCCGAGCGCACAGCGGCGAGCGGCCGTACCGCTGCAACCGCTGCGGCAAGGGCTTCCGCCGGCGCTCGCACCTCAGCGACCACGTCCGCACGCACACCGGCGAGAAGCCCTTCCCTTGCCACCTCTGCCCCAAGAGCTTCAGCCGGCGCTCCACCCTCAAGAAGCACCAGGAGACCCACGCCAAGGAGCGCCCCGAGGAGCCAGCCTGGCAGAATCACCCGCCGAAGCCGTGCCGGGCCCGCAAGGCGGACAAGGCCTACCCGAGCGGGAGGGGTCACGCAACCCAGCAGGAGAGGACGCACGCCGGGGGGAAGCCCTTCTCTTGCGGTGTCTGCGGCAAGAGCTTCAGCACGCGTTCCTACGCTGCCAAGCATGAGCGTGCCCACCTGGAGGAGCGGCCCTACCCCTGCGCCCTGGGCCCTGAGAGCTTCGCCGGGCAGCGGGCCCCGGCCAGGCGCCAGCGGGCGCCCGGCGGCGAGAAGCCCTTCCCCTGCGGCTTGTGCGGCCAGTGGTTCCGCCGGCGCTCGCACCTCAGCGACCACGTCCGCACGCACACCGGCGAGAAGCCCTTCCCTTGCCACCTCTGCCCCAAGAGCTTCAGCCGGCGCTCCACCCTCAACAAGCACCAGGAGACCCACGCGCGGCCAGGCCTGCACACCAGCCGGGACAGGGAGCCCGTCCACAAGCTGCCCCGCCGCAGCCACCCAGCCGCCAAGCCCTACCCCTGCTGCAGATGCCACAAGAGCTTCAGCACCCGGGCCTATGCCCAGCGGCACGAGAGGGCTCACAGCGGGGAGAGGCCGGGTCTGCCTGGCATGGGCGACCGGAGCTTTCGCAGGCAGACTCGCACCGTCAAGCATGAGTCCGGCCCCCGGGGAGAGGAGCCGTGTTGGCCCCACGGCCAAGGGAACGGGGTCGGGTCACAACCGCACGCCTTCAAGGAGGAGAGGCCATTCCCGGGGGCCAGCGTCCTCGGGGGGGCGCCGGAGCATCTGCCTGCTCCTGCCAAGGACAAGCTCTACCCCTGCAGCCTGTGCGGGAAAAGCTTCAGGTGGCCGTCGACCCTCAGCAAGCACCAGAGCAGCCACGCGGCCAAGAAGCTGCACCCCTGCCCGCTGTGCCCCCAGAGCTTCAGGAGCCCGCTGGCCTTGAAGAGGCACCAGCCGAGCCACACGGAGGAGAAGCCCTTCTCCTGCAGCCTGTGCCACAAGCAATTCCGCCGGCGCTCCTACCTCAGCGTCCACCGGCGACTGCACCTGGAGAACGGCCCCTACCAGTGCGCCCTGTGCGAGAAACACTTCATCTTCAAGTGCGACTTCGTCAAGCATTACGGCTTCCACACGGGCGAGCGGCCCTACCCCTGCAGCCGCTGCGCCCGCAGCTTCCGCAAGCAGTCGCACCTCACCGAGCACCTCCGCATCCACACCGGCGAGAAGCCTTTCTCCTGCAAACTGTGCGACAAGCGCTTCGGCCGCCGCTCCACGCTGACCAAGCACCAGCAGATCCACGGCCGGCGCGCGCCCCTCCGCTGCGCCGACTGCCGCAAAACCTTCGCCGTGGAGTCGGTGTTTCTCATGCACCAGAAAATGCATGGCAGGACGGCCGCGCCCAGCGTGTGACTCTGTTTCCAGAAGCACGGCACACCTGCATGGGCCACAACATCTGGGCAGCCGATGATCTGTAGCCAGCTGCTGCATGGGCCAGCGAGTCACTCCAAAGGTCAGCTTTGCTGACTGGAGAAGGGGTCTAGTCAATTGCCAGGTGCCTCCCCCTTAAAAACGGCACTCGGGTTATTTTCATGACTGCAGTGGACAAAGGATCCGCATGGAAAACTTTGCTTGGATCATACAGCGGGCTGGAGGATACGCAAGACATAAGAGAAATCATTGAAATATGAGCTATTCGTTATGCCTCTGGGCGAGTCCCCAGCAGTGGGGATTGAACCTGGGATATCTGGATATCAACACATGAGCCTCTCTCCTGCTTGGGCTAAAAGACTCAGCTGTTTAAAGCTAAGAACATAAGAACAGCCCTGCTGGGTCAGACCAATGGTCCATCTAGCCCAGTGTACCGTCTTCCGACAGTGGCCAATGCCAGGTGCCCCAGAGGGAATGAACAGAACAGGGAATCACCAAGTGAACCATCCCCTGTCGCCCATTCCCAGCTTCTGGCAAACAGAGGCTAGGGACACTCGGAGCCTGGAGCTGCATCCCTGAGTATCTGGGCTAATAGCCATTAATGGACTTATCCTCCATCAACTTACCTAGTTCTTTTTTTTAATCCTGTTACAAGTTTGGGCTTCACAACAGCCTTGGGAAAAGAGCTCCCCAGGTTGGCTGTGCGTTGTCCTGATGTTTGTTTTAAACCTGCTGCCTATTAATTTCATTGGGTGACCCCTGGTTCTTGTGTTACGGAAAGGAGTAAATAACACTTCCTTATTCACTTTCTCCCCACCTGTCAGGATTTTATAGATATCTATCATATGCCCTCTTAGTCATCTCCTTTCCAAACTGAAAAGTCCCTGTCTTTTTAATCTCTCCTTATATGGAAGCTGTTCCAGACCCCTAATCAGTTTTGTTGCCCTTCTCTGTATCTTTTCCAATTCTAATCCATCGTTTTTGAGATGAGGTGACCAGATCTGCACACAATATTCAAGGTGTGAGCGTACCATGGATTTACATAGAGGCTGTTTGATATTTTCTCTTGTTATCTCTTCCTTTCCTATTGCCACTCTGTTCATTTTTCTGAGTGCCGCTGCTCATTGAGCAGAGGTTTTCAGAGAACTATCCATGATGACTCCAAGATCTTTCTTCATACATCATTTTTTATGTCAGTTGGGATTATGTTTTCCCATGTGTATTACTTTGCATTTTATCAGCATTAAATTTCATCTGCCATTTTGTTGCTCAGTCACCCAGTTTTGAGATCCCTCTGTAACTCTTCGCAAACTGCTTTGGACTTAACTATCTCGAGTAATTTTGTATTGTTTGCAAATTTTGCCACCTCACTGTTTACCTCTTTTTCCAGATCACTTATGAATATGTCAGACAGCCCTGGTCCCACTACAGACCCCTGCGGGTCACCACTATTTTCCTCTCGCCATTGTGAAAACCAACCATTTATACCTACCCTTTGGTTTCTGTCTTTTAACCAGTTACTGATCCATGAGAGGCCCTTCCCTCTTATTCCATGACTGCTTACGAGTCTTTGGTAAGGGCCTTGTCAAAAGCTTTCTGAAAATCTAAGTACGCAATATCCAATGGATTACCCTTGTCCACATGTTTGGTGACCCCGCTCAAAGAATTCCAGTAGATTGGTGAGGCGTGAGCTCCCTTTACAAAAGCAATTTTGACTCTCCCCCAACAAACTGTGTTCACCTATGTGTCTGATAGTTTCAACCAATTTGCCTGGTACTGAAGTCAGGCTTGCTGGCCTGTAATTTCCGGGATCACCTCGGGAGCTTTTTAGAAAAATTGTTGAAACGTCCACACGTACAGCCGCGTGAAGAATACAGGTACTTTGCCTGTCGCTGCACGCCGCAGTGAAAGGCTCTGGTAGGGGGCGGCGACGGGACACCACACTGTTAAAAGTAGCAGTGTAGACGTGGGGGGCACGGCTTGGGCATGCAGGGAGCTGTGTCGGGTGAATATGCCCTAGAGTTCAGGTACACACGGCATGCTACTTGCCTAAACCGTGTCTTACCGTCTACACTGCTGGTTATGCCTGTGCTAGGGGGTTGCAGCATTTGGACTCTACCTGCTGTCAAAAGCGTGGAAGAAGCCTTAGCCAACGCTGTGGCAGGCTCATCAACCACTATCTGTGGCCTAGCCACCACTAGAGGGGGACAGAGCACCGCCGTGAGTGGTCGCCGCTTACATATTAAAGAGTGTTTTCTCACCTGGGGCCGAGACTCCATCAGCTCTCATGTGCTAAGCTTGGTCACGCCAGGTCAGTACTTGGACGGGGGACCGGCTGCTGAAGGCAGGATGGGAATTCGAAAGGTGACTCTTCCACGTGAGTTGGTGCTGAACCCAGGGCCCAGCATGGTGCGAAGGGACACAGTGCTTCTGGAGGTGCTGACGTTTGGACGAGACGTAAGACTGGGGTCCACCACTTGTCCTCATTAAAGATCTCCTGAAGTGCGTCCAGAGTGCTATCCTGGCCCCATCCCATCTCTGGTATCAGCAGTCAGCCAACTTGGAAATCTGTCCCCACACTTTCAGTCGGACGGGATATTCTTCCTGCTGTGCCGTGTTACTGCGTGTAGTTAAACCGTTGCCATGTTCAACCCCAGAGGCAGCTGCATATCAGTGATAGAGTCAAGGGGTAATTTCCAGTGTATATAGTTGAAGACTGCAAAGAACGAGATGTGCAAGATATTACCACTAGTATCTAGCTCAGGCCTCCCATAAGAGACACGTGCCCACAGGGCGGGGGAAAGAGTTCTTGTAAATGTAGCCTGGTGTCGGAGCACAGTCGACTGGGTAGTCCTGGTGGTGCACAGGTGTGTGGAATGCAGCATCCAGCCTCCGCAATACAGACCTCCTCTTGCTTCCGGCTCGGCCTCCTACTTAAAAGACTGATGGTTCTCACCCTTGTTACCTACAGTAAAAACCAATTGCACTGATTAGTCAGTAACGATTCCAGTTCTATCACCGTAACCCGATGCTCAATTTCTTGCACTCAATGGCTTAGCTGTAAATGGACAATAAAAAGGTTTATTACAAGTGCTGTGGCTGGTTATTATCTTGGAATAGGACCTGAGTTCAGGTCAACTGTTGGTCTTCTATTTAAATGTTCTGATGGTGGAATATGTCTGGGCCAAATCCCAATGGACCTTGGCAGGAAGCTCCGGGAAAGAATCCTTCCCATGCGCGGCTTCCTCCATTCTCCTGGGAGGCAGGGGAGGACTTCAGCCACCCTAGTCAATAAGAGGGTGCCTGGAGCATTAGGCCAAAAGCACACAACTTGTTTGTCATGTCTCGTCCAGTGTTAGCGAGATGCCAGGAGTTCTCCTGGAGCAGGAGAGGCAGGGAGCTGTACAGGGTTGGGTGCCAGCCTGGGAGCTCGGGCCAGTTCTGCCATTGACTTACTGGGTCAGCTGCTCAAACTTTGCAGGCATCTAAAAAGTTTGGCACCGTTCCTTGCTATTGTCCTGTTGGATGGGTGGCAACATCCAGAGCGCGCAATGCCCTTGCCTGCCAGGCAAACGCAGGCTCTGCCTCGGGCCTGAGAAAGGGTGACCTGGCTTGCAGAAGGGATGGGCTCTCAGAGCTCCTACCTACATTGGTGGCGAACTGGGAGTGTCCAGCCCTGCTGAAAACTCCACGCGTTCCTAGGGGACTCACTTCAAGCACCTGCATGTGGCCAGTGCTTCTTGGCTCTTATGAGCTGTAGCTTACACACATCACCTCGCCTTAGTGTTTGGGCATGTCCGCCACCTGCCTGCCCCCTGCCCTCTGTGTCTTGCTGGTGCCGACGTACGTGGATGAGGATTCCAGTTCTGCTCTCTCCAGAGCCGTACAGAGGGAGTGACATCCTCACTCCATGCCATGATGCTGCAGTGACTGCATCCCTTCGTCCTCCGTTGCCCACACCAGGCGTGTGCTGGATAGGCACAGTGATGCACTCAGTGCTGAGATGCTGTAACGCACAATGTGGTTTGTTACCAGCTAGCTTTTCCTGCAACAGCATACGTCTGGAACATAGTATCTTAGCACCAGTAACCTGATGGTGCTCTGAGCCCTTTAGAAATAGGAATCCTCACCCCCTGGCCCCTTTTCCGGAGGAGTACAGAGAGGCGCAGTGACTTGTGTGAGGGAATCCATGGCAGAGCTGGGTCTAGAGCCCCCATCGGATTTATCTATTGAGCACGATTCACAGGGATCTCTAGGTATTGCATCTCCTGCCTTCCCAGCCTGTACATTAGCTACGCTGGGGTCCCTCCTATAGGTTGAGCCATGTAGCCCCCACCAGTACACCTGGAGTCAGACTGCTGGGAGAAGGAGCCCTTGGTAAGTTCTTCAAGGGGCTCTCCAAATCTGGGCCTCAGAGCCAGGTTGCGCCTGCAATGTGCCCTGGACTGGCCTCTGGCTGTGGTCCTGTCTCAAGAGTACTCTTGAGTGTGTGCTGGCGGTCAGGCACCCCAGCCTTTCCCAGCTAGGATACAGCTCCAGCCCCAGCCTGGGCCCTGATCTGCTTGTACAGCCAGCTTCCCACAGCCCTCCCCTGGCTGCTTGGGCCAGTGCTGGACTGGGACCGGTGGCCATTGCTGCTGCCCATGCAGGGCTCTCACTGTGGGGGTGTCAGGCTGCCTGTAGCTGAAGAGCCAGGCCTGCCCTGAGTCCTCTCCTCTTGGCTCCTGTCATATGCCCAGCTCAGGGCCTTCACTTACCCTCCCTGCCTGGCTGGCCCCTGCAGCCCTCCTCCCAGCTTGTGCAAGGACCCTATTGCTTGCCCTGCAGGGGAGGAGCCCGGAGTGGTTGTTATAGCATTACTGCAAGCCATGGGTCCCTGGTGGTTGATAGGAGAATTCAGGGGCACTCTGAACCCTAGCAATCTTCTTAAGTCAGCCCCTTCTCCCCTTTGTATTTATTTGCTATTGCCACCCCCAAGGGTGCTACCCCTGCCTTGCCAGCTGGGATTGTTTAGCAAGTATCAGTAGGGGCCTGAACTGGTCGTTCTGGCAGCCGCCACCCACAGAGCTGCTCTGAGCACGGCTCAAGGATTGTGACCAGAGCGTGATTGAACCAGCCACTGGCCGAGACAGTGGTGGAGCAGGCCTCGCTGGCTGGGACCATCTACTCACACTCCATCCATAGTCCCAGTGGAGGTGGACGGTTCTCATCAAGTGACCAACAGTGAAATATTTAATGCTAATGTTTAAATTGTCATCATTTGGGTTCAGACTCAACACCTCCTTGAGATGAATGGGGCACTTTACACCTTGCTTTTGGGCCTAGTCCTAAATAACAGAGGCCATGAATTGCAACCCAGAAAGAGGCTCCACTCCAAGAAATATTAAAATCGCACTGTAATAGGGATGCACCTGGCTTTTACAGCTCCCTACAAGAAACCCTGTGGTTCTACTATACCCTGCCCCAGGAGAAGAGCAGCGAAGGTGGGTCATCCAGGCCTGCCTAGGCAGGCCTCAGGGAAGCAGCCAATCAGAGCCCAGCTGGGTCAGATAAAAGGATCTGCAGGGGCTCAGCAGTCAGTTCCTGGTGGGGACCAGATGGGCGAGGCAGGGTGCCCTCTCCAGCTGCAGAAGCTTGAGGGACTACCAGAGTTAGGTTCTGGCAGCATTTGCTGAAGCTGGAGAGAGAGGCCCCGAGAACTTTTAACCCTGAGGTAAAGGGTGCTGATAAGAGGGCCGCAGGAAAGGCCCACGGAAAGAGCAGCAAAGACTTGCAATTGGGCAGCATGTGGCCTGAGGTGGAACCTGGAGCAGGGGGCATCTCAGCTTCCCCCACCGACAAAGTGGTGTAAATCTGGAAGCCTGAATGAAGGGCTGAATTTAAAGGGCCCAGAGCTGGGGCTGAAAACTCTGGGGAGGGCAGACAGTTCCACTGGACTTTGGAAGGGGTTTATTGTGACTGTGTGAGCTAGCCAGAGGGCTGAGTTCCTGAAGACCCGCCAAGCCTGGTCAACAACCTACGGGGGAGTGCCAGAAGTGGGAAAAGGACTGCAGTACCACACCCAGCCACCAGGAGGCACTCAAGAGGTGAATGTCCACCATTACAAGCACATTCAGTGTGGGGATGGTGGAAGTTGATCCCAGTGATAAGAGGGCTGCTCTGACTCAACACACTCAGCTTATAACTAACTAGCCGCCTGTAGCTAGAGGGGCTCTCTGCTGCCCTTCAGACTCTGCTTCAGGGAAGTGAGGCAGAGTGCAATTTAACCACTTAGCATGGAAAGGAAGTTAAGACCTGATTCTACATCCATTGGACATCACTGGGCAGCTTTCCATGGGATCAGGCTGTCTCTGGGCAGAATTTAAGTACATTTTCAATACAGCTAGAGTAGGGATGGCCAGCTACTTTGGAAGGGGGGAAACACTGGTACAAATGGGTTAAACAAACGCATTCTACCTTGGGTCCGCATTGGGAGTTCATGGGAATTCTGCCAGAACATCACATTATGGGTTGAGGCTGCAGTTAATTTTGTAGTAAGTCCTCTGCTTTGCTGACTACAGATTCACGCCTATGGGAATGCTGCTGTGGTGAACACTTATTTCCCTGCCTCCAATGAAATGGTGGGAAGAAAACGGGTCACTGCTGTTTCACTTCTTCCTATGGAGTTGGGTTCAAAAACACGGCCTCTACATTTGGCTTTTTAAAGAGTTTATTTAAACTCACTCCTTCAAGTGGGCTTAGAATCCAGCTGCGTACATTTAAACACTCCTATGTAACCTTCAGGCTAGGGTCTGTACGCTCACACAGTCACATAACCTTCCTTGTCTTTGTTCCCCCCTCCTGTGACGACTCCTGCTGTCAGATTAGCCAGTTGGGGTCAGGACTCAGTATCCACAATGTCTTGCACCTGCTCCTTTATTATTTAGTGTCATACATTGGTTCAAAATGCATCAACACTTCTCCTTTGTAAGAGAGTAAAAAGCACTCGAGACGGGACTGGGGGCAGAGTGCAGCTTGCATTTGCCTGTCCATCTTCAGTGTCCTGCCCTTCATGACTTCAGTAGGTTTGGGAGCACCAAGAGGGTGGTTCCCACTAAGAGCCCTGGGGTTGTAAGCCCTGCTTTCCTCCCAGCATCTGTCTGAGCAGCCTGGGCTCATACGTAGGAATCGCCACCTCTTGGACTCTCGTTACTCAAAACTCAGTTTAAACCAATTATTTAGGAAATCAAACACGTTTAGTTTATTACCAATGAATGTAACAAAGTCACACATTATCCAAAGTCATGTACAAGCATGGCCACGGAGGCACAGTCCAAGGCCAGACAGGCAGAGCCAGGATTAGAATGCAGGACTTCCAATCCTATGCTCACCCAAAGAACCTATTTTTAGTGGCCAGGATAGGGCTGGCTCCAGCCCCCAGGGCCATGCATGAGCAGTCCTGTCCGGTCTCTAGAAAACGACATGCAAGTGAGCAATAGGCCACTTGCCCTCCATTCTTTCCGTAGAGTCTTTACACAGGGGAACAGTGGTAAACCACAAAGTAGTCTACAGCTCCTAGCTAGAAGAGAATGGACATGTGCAAACCTGAAACCATGGGGGCCATACACAAACTGTACATATAAAACAAATCTGTGATGAGAATTCTAACAAGACACCAGCTGCAGGATATGAGACACCCCCCTGCTGTACACAAGGGGGGGGGGGGCACGTGGAGGAATCTAGCTATCAAAAGTTTCTAGTCAGTTTCCAGTTTAGCCGAGTCTGCCACATAGGCTCAGGTCTCCCTCCCAGCTCCAAGGGTGAGCGATCTCTGGCAGTGAATGTTCCTCCAGCGCTCAGGTGGTTCCGTAGCTTTGGCTGCTATATGATAAATACAGACATGGAGACCGAACCTGCAAAAACTAAGGATGTGACTGGTCCCATGGAAGTCACATGCTTAAAGTTAATCACGCCTGTAAGTGCTTGCCAGATCAGGGCACGGTGAGTGTGTTAACTCGCTGTATTGTCTTTGCTTCGCTTGTTGGAAGATATGTGGCAGGCTGGAACCTATGTCTGCATTAAGGAACCCAGGCTTCAGTCTTTGGGGAAGCCTCCAGGTGATCTGGCTCTGCTCCATGCGCCCTCTGATGGTCTTTCAGCAACTGCTTATATCGGAAGCGTCTCCCGCATTCGCTGCACTGGTGAGGCCTCCCTCCAGCGTGGATCCGCTGGTGTTTCCGGAGATGTTCTTTCTGGATGAAGCTCCCTGCTGTGGTTTCTTTGGTGCTTTAAGCCGCTCTCCACGAGCCAGACGCTTTGTCCACACGAGGCGCACGGATGGCGTCCGCCGGCACGGCTCTGCTGGTGGCTTAGGAGGTCCTGCTTCCCCGAGACGCTCTTCCCGCAGGGGATGCGCCGCTCCGATCCTTCGTCCAGGTGGACACGCTGGCGATTCCGCAGGCGGTATTTCTCGGCCTAGCTTTTGCCGCACTTGTTGCACTGATGTGGCCGCTGCCCCGGGGGAATCAGCTGGCGACGGAGGAGGCTGGAGAGGTAACTGTAGTTCTTGCCGCACCGTGCGCACGGGTGGGGCTTCTCATGGCCATGGCTCGTCTGGTGCCTTACGGAGCTCACCTTGGGGCGGAAGCTCTTCCCGCACTGGGCGCGGCTGTAGGGCTTTTCACCGGTGTGGTTCCTGTCGTGGCTGGCCAGCTTGGATTTCTCACCGCCGCCTTTCCCACGCTCCGTGCGTTTATAAGGCCACTCCCCCGTGTGGATCCGCTGATACGAGACAAGCACGAACTTTTGACTGAAGCTCCTCCCGCAGGCGGCGCACTGGAAGGGCCTCTCCCCGCTGGGCAGCCGCTGGTGGTTCTGGAGGTGCTCCTTGCGGCCGTAGCTTTTGTTGCACTGGTCGCATTTATACGGCCGCTCTCCCCTGTGGATCGTCTGGTGCCGCATGAGCGCCGCGTGGCGCTTGAAGCTCTTCTGGCGTCCGCTGCATGGATTGGGCCGCTCCTCGGTGTGGCGTCTCTGGTGCTTCACAAAGCTGATCTTGAGCCTAAAGCTCTTCCCACAGTCAGCACAGGTGTAGGGCCTCTCACCCGTGTGGAGTCTCTCCTGCGACAGGAGAATGTCCTTTCGAGTGAAGTTCCTCCCACACTGGGCACACGCATCGGGGGCTATTCCTGCATCGCCCCTGAGCTGGGCAGCAACAGGTTTGAGTTCTCTTTCATGCTGAGTAAGTTCCCCCAGGGTGTTGCCTGGAGAGCTGACCGAAGTGCAAGGACTCTCAACGGCTGCTTCCTGTTCAGCATCCTGGAAAGCTCCCTCCTCTGCTCGTCCTGGCAATGGCCCAGGTAGCTCCAGGTCGCTAGGGCCTTCTTCGGGGCGTTGCTCCTCTGTTTTGATCGTGAGCTCAGCATCTGCTGGCACAAAAGAGAGAATCAGGACATTGATGTCACCTGGCTCGGATGAAGGACGTCTCCAATACATAACGCAGAAAGGGCTGGCAGCAGCGTTAGTCTAGAAGGGAAAAGGTAGAGGAAAGGACAACTTTTATTAGAGCAAAAACCACAGTGTATAACACACAAGCTTGGTGGCCAAACCGTTTCCTCTCTGGGGCTTGTCATCTGGTACCTGCGCAGGCTTCACCTACAGCACCTCTGCTCCTTCCTGTCTGACAGACACTCCTGCTGCTTACTCACCTTTGCCCTCCCACACACATGCCACAGGATGTCGGAGCACCCAGAATGCTTTGCAGCAGACTGGCCTTCCTGCTGGGGCGTAGTGTGAGACACACAGGAAAGGCAGGTCAGCACGGCAGTGGGAAATCAGAGGTTTCAAAGTTGGAGTGAGGAATGGGATTTATCTACAATATTCTTGTCCATTGCCAGGGGAACACACTTCAGGGTTTGGAAATCTGTACACAATCAATGGTTTTAATCGGCTTGAGTTTGGGATGGCTACACAACTCAGGAGTCACCCCAAACAAGGGCCAGGTAAGCCTTTCAACAGGACTGCACCAACATGCATTCTGCATATGCCACAGGTTACAGAACTAACTAACCAATGCCTTTTGCTGGGATTCTTTTTGTATCCCTCTGCCTTTGATGCTAGTCTCCCTTCGCTACCATGATTCTAAATCTTTCAGATGAAGACGGAGTCATCAATATTGCTAACAGGGGCCTAGAAACAAATATAGAAAAGTTATTTTATGTTTATTCTCAGGACTTTGCAGGGCCAGAAGCAAGTGCTGTGCATCCTGTTGGGAAGCTGGGGATTTCCCCCTTCAGGTGAAACAAGCTTCCCCTTTCTAGTCCTGCAGAGTTGTAATACATTGGGCCTGAAGCCAGTCAGTTCTGAATCAGTGATTATCTGAGCCTTGAGCAGATGAGCAGGCTTTGATTTGAAGCTGCTCAGAGGTTGAACACTGCACGTTCCAGGTGAGATAGATAAATGGGCAGAGGGCAGGCGTGGTGCAAGATAAATGAAGTTTGTCACAAGGTTCTAGAATTCATCACATGCACACAATGAATTTGTGTGAATTTGTATAAGAGGACAAGAATGACTGAGAGCAGATTACAGGACCAAAACCAGAACCACTATCTAAATTGCATCAAAGCAGTGTAACATCAGACTGTTAAGAAGGCACCCCTGTCCTAACAAGACATGTCATCACCAGATAAAGAAACAGATCTTAAAATCTTTAAAGAAAACTTTGTTTGACATTTTGTCTGGCAAGGAATCACTTAACAGTTGTGATTGTGAAATCTGTACTTCCATTGTTTTGTCTTTATGGTCCCCACTTCTCTACTGTTTATCTGTATAGTCTTTGTCTGTTTTTTTGATTGTTTCTGTCTGTGGCATAACTAATTGTGCAAGATTTAAATCAACTAAAGTGGTGGGATCTGACTGGGTAAAGAATTGTTTTGTAATGGGCTGTGATTGGTGAAAAACACTGTTTGGTAGTTGCAGCCGATGAAGTGAGTTGTAGCTCACGAAAGCTCATGCTCAAATAAATTGGTTAGTCTCTAAGGTGCCACAAGTACTCCTTTTCTTTTTGCGAATACAGACTAACACGGCTGCTACTCTGAAAACTGTTTGGTAGACTTTCGTTTAAAACGATTGATTGGTTAAGGGAGAGCTAAGCAGGACTCAAGTTTAACTATATAAACTGGGGTCCAAAAGGAAGTTTTTTGGAACCTAACTTCAGGACACTACCCCAGATCAGAGTTGCCAGACCTCAACACCCTGCCAATCACACTACACGGGAAGCTGGAGCCCCTGCCGATCTAATCTTGAGTGGCCACCAGGAAAAGTTTGTCTGCCTTATTGGGAGTAGTGAGCAATGTATGCTTAGTGTGTGTATTCTGTTTGGTAACTGTTAATAACAAGAAGTTAAGGATAATACTGTGTACAGCTCTTTCATTGGTAAAAGGCCCCGCAAACCTGAGCCCTAGGAACTGGGTAAGGGTAGGTGCCTAAATTAACCGGGTTAGGGCTGAGTCCACGGAAAGGTAAAGGTGGGTGCCCTAGAGTGTGTGGGTAACAGGAGGGTAGCTAACGTGACACCAATTTTTTAAAAAGGCTCCAGAGGCAATCCTGGCAATTACAGGTCGTTAAGCCTAACTTCAGTGCCAGGCAAACTGGTTGAAACTATAGTAAAGAACAGAATGATCAGACACTACGATGCACACAATGTGTGGCAGAAGAGTCAACACAGCCTTTGTGAAGGGAATTCATGCCTCACCAATTTTCTAGAGTTCTTTGAGAGGGTCAACAAACATGTGGACAAGGGGGATCCAGTGTACTTGGACTTTCAGAGAGCTTTTGACAAGGTCCCTCACTAAACGCTCTTAAACAAACTAAACAGTCATGGGATAAGAGGGAAGGCCCTCTCATGGCTCAGTAACTGGTTAAAAGACAGGAAATAAAGGGTACAAATAAACAGTCGATTTTCACAGTGAAGAGCGGTAACGAGCAGAGTCCCCCAAGGATCTGTACTGGGACCAGGGCTGTTCAACATATTCATAAATGGTCTGGAAAAAGGATAAACAGTGAGGTGGCAAAGATTGCAGATGACACAAAACTACTCAAGATAGTTAAGTCCAAAGCAGAATGTGAAGAGTGTAAGGGACCTCACAATACTGGGTGACTGGGCAACAAAATGGCAGATGAAATTCAATGTCGATAAATGCAAAGTAATGCATATTGGAAAACATAATCTGACCCAATTACACATACAAAATGATGAGATCTAAATAAGCTGTTACCCCTCAAGAAAGAGATCTGGGAGTCATCATGGATAGTTCTCTGCTCTGCTCAACGTGCAGCAGCAGTCAAAAAAGCGAACAGACTGTTAGGAATTCATTAGGAAAGGGATAGAAAGTATGACAGAAAATATCCGATTGCCTCTATATAAATCCATGGTACGCCCACATCTTGAATACGGAATGCAGTTCTGGTCACCCCATCTCAAACAAGGTATCAGAGTTGGGAAAAGTACAGGGAAGAGCAACAAAAATTATTCGGGGTGTGGAACAACTTCCATATGAGAAGAGATTAAAAAGATCAGACTGTTGATCTTAGAAAAGAGCTGGCTAAAGGGGGATATGACAGAGGTCTATAAAATCCTGACTGGGGTAGAGAAAGTGAATAAGGAAGCGCTGTTTACCCCTTCACATAACACAAGAATTAGGTCACCTGATGAAATTAATCGGCAGTAGGTTTAACACAAACATAAGGAAGTACTTCCTCGCACAATGCACGCTCAATCTCTGGAACTTGTTTCCAGGTGATGTTGTGAAGGCCAAAAGTATAATTGGGTTAAAAAAATAAATTAGAGAAATTGATGAAGGATAGGTCTGTCAATGACTGTTAGCTGAGATGGTCAGGGACACAACGTCGTGCTCTGGGTGTCCCTAAACCTCCAACTGTTAGATGTTGGGACTGGACGACAGGATAGATCACTCAAACTGCCCTGTTTTGTTCACTCCCTCTGAAGCATCTGGCAGTGGCCACTCTCAGAAGACAGGACACTGGGCTAGATGGAACCAGCATGCCCATTCTTATGCACCGACAAAGGCTAGTTACAAAGTTATGACAGATGTACAAAACAATGGAATTAGGCTTTGAGGTTTGATTGGAATTAGGCTCAGGAAGGTTTGATCGGATTTCCACCGCTCTCTATTGTCATTCTTCAGTCGTTTAAATCTATTGCTCACCCATTCTAAGATCTGCAGGGATCTCTCTCTCCTCCGAGTCCTGCTGATCCTGGATACGCAGCTCCTCCTCCTGTTTAATCCAGGATGAAATCTCATGTGTAGGAACTGGAGAGTCTGTTCAGGGGAAAGAAGGAGACTGTGTTTTCCCAACATCCACAAAATGCTTAGAGATTGCTTTTCAAACACTTCGCTACCAAAAACCATTTCTTTCCTGAATAAATGTAAACAGGGTAATAATGAGGATTCAGAGAAAACTACCAGAGGACAATGGGCAGAAAGTCAGGAGTTATTACATTTAGAACCTATTGGGGTGGGTGGAGAAATCTAGGGTCAAAATTGTCTTGAGGATAAGGAACCCTGGGATATGAGAAATCCAAAGAGCCTGCCAGGATTTTGGAGTTTTAACCATGTCCTTACCCATGCTGGGCTCCGTGGGGATTTCTGTATCTTCTGGCTCATCCCCAACACATGGCTCCTGTCCTCGTTCAATCTGGGACAGGATGCTGGGTTTGGAAATCGCAGAGTCTGTTCATGGAGAAGAAGAATAGAGCTCTTTGGTATTTAATTACATAAAACTTGATGTGATTTTAAACGCCTTTTTGCCACTGAAGGTGCCTGCTCCTATGAACCAAGTTGCAGAAGTGTTAACGAAGAGCATGCAGAAAATGGAGATAGCTGGTGACAGGTGAGCTGGACTCCTGGCAGCAGATTCAGGGCTCATCAGATGGAGAGGAACACAACGCATTGTGCATCCTGCATAAAGATCTGGAGGCAGGTACTCACCTAGTGTAAATTGTCACAGCTCCATTCATTTCAATAAACAATTTACATCAGTGAGGATCTGACCCTTGGTCAATAACTCTGAGCCAGAGCCAACCCAGCTCTTGCCACATCACAAAGTCTGTAATAAGTGAGTGAGAACTTATCCTTACCCAGGGAGACCAGAGTCTCATAGTTCCCCTTCATCACGTTCTCGCAAAGCTCCTTCTGCCATTTGGCTGCACTCTCCCATCCCCGCTCAGAGAAATACAGAGATGCATCAGACGACACTGGGACCGAAATCACAAGCGCTGCATACTTTCCCCCGGGGTGGGGTAATACACTGATAAAATCAGCAGTGTAGACGGAGATGGAACTGCTTGGGTGTGCAGAGAGCCATGTAGGGTACATACCCTAATGTTCTGGTGTGGTTTTACTCACCTAAACTGTGCCTCACTGTCTACACTGCTATTTATACCCAAGCTAGTGTATGAACTCTGCACACCGCCATGAGGCGCGTGCAGTGTAGACACACTCTACATGTCCACAAAGAAGCGATCAAGTTGCTTCAGTTAACTCCCTTGCTGGTGGGTACACCCTAACAGGTCAAAATTCGAATGTGCACGGAGGCAGAACTATCCTCAGCCATAAAGGCTAAAGGCCAATTTCTCTGCTGGTGGAATTCCACTGATTTTAGTATAGCTACATCAGCAGAGAGTTTGGTCCTAAAATAACATTGAGAGACCATGAGAAAAGACAACACAGACGGAAGAAAACCTCACCAGCAGGAGGTCAGCAATGTGAATGCATTTAGACACATAGGGACCCCTCCTACCGTAGGTCTCTGGAAGATGAGCCAACACCCCAGTAATTTGCATGAGAAGAGGCAGAAGATGATGTCAGAGTCTTTTTGAGAGTTACATCAGTGCTGACTGGGGGATTGGAACCAGAATTAAAGGGACAGGCAATCTCTCCCCCCTCCCCCCCCTAGATTTTATTCCTGGGTACAAAAGTATCTATCAGTGAGATCCACATCGGCAGTGCCTTAAAAAACCTACCAGCCACAAGACACAAACACCCCTTAGATATCTGACAATCAGCTTTACCTCTGCACCAGCTGGGATATTGGGATATTGACTTCTCCCTTAGCGCCTGGCGGGAGCCTCAGGATCCAAAAGTTCCTGTTCTTCAGCAGGTTCTCCATGTTCTCCAGCCTCCTCTGCAGCAGCCCATACTCCTGGATCAGAGTTCCCAGCACAGCCCACTTACTCTCCAGCTGGTTTCCAAACTCCACCATGGTTTCCTCACAGCTGACTAGTTTCTTCTCAGCTGTCCCCATTCTCCCATTCAGATTCAGCAACTGTGCGGCCTGAGAATCCACCTTCTTCTCTATGGCTTGAACTTCAGCCTCCATGGTCATGTTTGCAGCTGGGTTTCTCTAAGGGGAATTTCTTCAGGGCCAGCAGGTGGCTGCAAAGGCACCATGACTCTGCATCCCATTCTGGAGCCTATGTGAAAGGACAGAAATGGAAAGACATCTAGCAAGGTAAACAGTACACAAGCTGTCACTCCCAGGATCTTTGTTCTAAGAGAGTCACTCTCCAGATGTGTCAAAGTCTGTCGATATTTTCATCATCAGCTGTGTTTTTACGCTCTAACAATTTAACCTGCATCAGTCTGAAATTCAACACATGAAAACTTGAACTCCACCTGCAATATACTTTCAAACTGTTCTGATGTTTTCTGAAAAGGCCCCAAATTGGTCTCATCAACAGATTCACATATTTTGGAACCTTTTTTTGGGTCAGTAACTTCATGTTACAAAACAGACTTTGTAGATAGTCAGTACTCTGCCTGCATTGTGCACTTTTCCCTATTTCAAAGCACTAAAGCTTTTGGTTTGAAAACTATGACCGTTAGCTTTTACTCCTAAGTTTCTGCTTAGAGCATGACAGGAAAACATCTCCACCAACATGGTTTTCTGCCTGACTGACTCTGGGCCCAAAACGGAAGAAGAACAAGGATGGGTTTATGGTTAAAGTACTGGACAGGGACTCAGGAGATGTGTGGTCTATTTCCATCTCTGCCACAGTCTCCTTGGGTGAAACTGAACAAGTCGCATTCCTCCCTAGATCAGACCCCACTGTAAATGGGGATGAGAAGAGTCCATTTCACCTGTCCTTGTTCAGCCTTAGCTGTTTAGACTGCAAGCTCTTTAAGGCAGGGCCTGTTTCTCATGATGTGTAGATACAGTGTTCATCACAATGTGGCCCTAATCTCAGTTGGAGACCCTAGCAGAGGTTGTAATGCATATCCTAATGCCATATGAATGAATGGCAGAATTATTTTTTTACTATTATTTAACAATCACCTTAAGCGGCCAAAATCAGCATCATCAGACAGCTCAGGGCATCTCCCCTGATTAGAAGGGAGGGAGGGAGGCAGGCCTAGTATTACATGGGTGAAATGCAGGTTTCTCTACACTTTCAAACCAACATGCGTTGTGCTGGCCCAGGGACAGCAGCCTATGCTCCCCCAATGCGGTTAAGAGTCTGGGCCTAATATCTGGTCCCCCAGGCTAGCAGAGTGCGCTGTGCTGCAGGGAGAGGCCTTCACAAGCCTCAAGCGGCCCACTTTGTGCCAGCAGGCATTGCTCTGAAAGGAGCTGCACCCAGATCTTGACTGAAGGGAGAGTCCCGATGATCTGGGACTTGAGAAAGGCAGGTCAATCAGGGAGGATGACTGGGATGGAGAGGAGAAAGAAGACTAGAGAACCCAGCCAGACTCCTTGTATGAAACATTTCCTCCCTCCGCCACCAGCAATCTGCACTCAGTTCAGGATCAGAGCTGGAATTTAGATCTCACTCTTTCCCAGCGCTAACAGCCAGGATGGTACACACAAACGCTCCCCGCACCACATCCCCGGGCAGTTTTAGGACACCAGAGCCAAAGGACTCTGCCAGGTCTAGAAGTTGCAAGACAGAGAACAGAGAAGACGGGGCTATTGTCCTTGACCCAGAGGGGACAAGTGAGACAAAAGCCAATGTCTGCCCGGGGCGTGGCGGGGAGGAGTGCGAAAGGGGTCAGAGACAAGGTAACTTTGGAACCTCCCCCCTCTTCTTCCCCACATCAGGGCCGAGCCCGCCCCTGGCAGGGCTCTGAAACCCTGGGAAACCGCCGCGGGCGAAGCAAGCCCCCAGGGGTGCTGCCTGGCTGGGAGAGCGCGCAGAGGGCGGCCGGAGCCGGCCTTGCCCCAGGCCGGAGCCGCGGCCACTCGCCTTCCCAGCAGACTTTAGCCCCGGGGCCACGGCAAAGCAGCCGCGGCCCCGGACGCCAGCCAGCCCCGAGAGGGGGCGCAGAGAACGCGCCGCCCCGCGCTCCCGGGGCCGGGCCGGGCGGGGAGAAGCTCCCGGGGCCCGAGGCCCCCCCGCCCGCCGGGCCCTTACCTGGGCAGCGGCCCGCTCGGCCATGGCGCCCCCGGGCGGGGCTGCTCCCGCGGGCCCGGCCCGGCCGAGCCCCGCTCCCGCTGCGGGCTGGGCAGAGTCCCGGCGCCGCCTCGCCACGGGCCGGCCCCGCTGCCGGGCGGAGCAGAGCGAGCGCGGCCCGGAGGGAGCCGCGGCCTGGCTGCCGGGGCCGGGAGCGGTGGGGAAGGGCCGCGCACCCCGCCGTTCCCGCAGGATTTGAACCCGGGGCCGCCCTGCGGAGCGGGCCGCTGTTCGCACGAGCCCTTGTGGGCACTGAGCAGCGCCGGGGCGGGTCTCCGGGGGTCTCTCTGGGGAACGTGCATCCTCCTCTGGGGCGGGCGATTAACCCAGCCCTGGGCTGACAGCCCTGGAGGTCCGTCCCCGCCCTGCCTTCCACATCCACAGCCCGTTTTGCATCTGCCCAGTTCCACACCCACGGTGCCCGCTCCTGGGGGGCCAGGCCCACCCCCCTCCTGTCTGGGGCAGCCCGTCTGACGCCAGCCCTGGGCCCTTGCCATGCAGGGTCCCTCCCTCTGCAGGAAGCGCAGGCCTGTCTTTATGCTTAGCTGCTGCGGGAATTAAAGGGCGAACTGCACATCCCGTGCACCAGGCTCCCAGTGATAGATGCCGCCCCCCCCACAGCTGTTACTGCCTCTAAGGCATAAAAATACAACAGCAATTACCCCCTCCCTGCAGCATTGCTGTTGGGACCTGCAGGGGTTGAAGCCCTGGCTCCAAAATACTGTGGAATTGTTTCGTACAAGTGAAACTTCACAAGGCCCCTGCATGGGGCAGGCAGGATGTACCGGGTGAGAATGGGAATGAGTATTTTTGGGTGAGCTCTTATCCTTGTCCACACCTGTGGCACCACCACACCTCCCCCTACGCACACCACACCAGCCACACAACCTGTTCAGACAGGAGCCCAGTGCGGAGCCACCTTACAGCCCTTTCCTCCCCTATAATGATGGCCAGCATTTGGGCCTACCTCACTACTGGTTCCATAATTCATTTGGGCTGTACGGTCCAGGAGAAAAAAACCCTAGCTGTACTTTGTGAATAGATTAATTTTGTCCCTTTAATTTCCCATGCTGCTCTAATAGTCTCTGGCAGCAGCCCCCACTGCCAAAGGCAGTAGTACATGCTTTGTAGGTGAGCCTGACGCAAATAGTCATACAGTTAAAAGCTAGAAGGGACTAGCAGATCTAGTCCGACCTTCTGTATATTACAGGCCACCCGTCTACTGGTGAAGAGCATTAATTCCTGTTGACACAGGGCAGTGGAAATGTAAAGCACTAAAGAAGGGGCATTAGGGCACCACCCTCTGTTATAGAGCTTTCAGACTCTTTTGTAAAGGATCTATATGCTCTTTAAAAAGTGTATTTCTGTTCTGAAAAGCAACTCTCAAATTGGCATTGTAGGGGCTTGTTTACTGTCATTCAATTATTTCTCTGTAACATAAGCACATTTAATAAGTAAAATTTGTTTTTCCCAGCCCTGGAATCTCAGACTGGATTTATCTGAATCAGGCTAGGTTCTGTCTTATATAGCCCCAAATTAAGCCGTGAACGGCCATGCAACATCATTGCTTTTAATGGGTTTACATAGGTGTAACTGCATAGGATGTAGTAACAATGATGCACATGAAGGAATAGACTCCAGCTCCTTCTCTTAATTGTGTTGGCTCTGCAGACTTAAACAGGCTAAGCAGAAGAAAAACTTAGTTTTGTTAATGAAGTCAGGAGCTAAGGCTCTCAAGACACATAGGAGCAGAGCTTTTGATTAAGAAGTTGCTATTTTCAATTTCACTTTTCAGGGTAGAATAACACCTTCCACTGTTCTTGCTGCACCAGTTTAACCACACATCCTGATAAACAGTACAAGAAGTTCTGTTCAAAAATAATTTCTAATTCACTTAAAAGCCCTCTTTCTACACTGGTGAGCTAAAGTATATTTACACTTTTTCAACTAGAACCATGTTTTAAACTGTGCCAAAGCGGTTTAAACATTGTTTAAAGCTACAGGCCTTATGCAAGATTGAAACATTATTTATTTGTATGGCAGTAGCACCTAGGAGTTGCAGTTATGGAGCAGGACTCCATTGTACTAGATGGGGTACAAACAGAGTAAAAGGAATCCCTGCCCCAAAGAGCTTCCAATGTAAGTATGCATGTTTTTTTCTCTTCCATTTTGCTGCTTGCCATTTACTGACCCAAAGGAAGTCCTTTGACTAACTGCAGCACACTTAAAATGGGAAGGAAGGAGAGGTGATGACAAGAAAGAAGCTGCTAGGAAGAGGATTTTAGCTGCAGGAGAATCTATCCATCTTGGGAAAATGCTCATGCTTCAGATGACCTCCTGTGTTACGTCAGACTGACAAAACCTCTAATACAACGTGTTAAAACACAGCAGACAGGATAAATCAGGTAATAACATTTATTGGTCCATAAAAGTTAACACACAAGCTTTCTCATGCCAAAGATGTTAAAATTATTCAAATGCTGGCAGTTTATACAAAAGCAGAGACTTTATACAAAAGCAGAGACTAAAAGGTTGTATGGATGTGTTCACAGTGATTTAAATGAACACAATGGTATCGACTATATATCAGAGTCGCTGGATGATTACACCCAGGCTGCTGAAAGGTATTCTCTGCACCCCCATCTATTTTCTAGAGCAGACTGACAATAGCAGTAAACAGGAATGGACATACTTACTTGTTCATGTGCGTTGAGGTTTAGAAAAAGGGGGAAAACTGTTGCCATAGTGACTACTAATGGAACAGAAGGCCTGAAACTGCAGAGTGAATGGCCAGTTACCCATTACAAGTAATTCCTTTTCACTCAACGTAACTATAATAGGCCAAATCCTGAGAGGCCTGGACAGTGCTCAGAAACTCTTAAGCCTCAGGTCAATATTCTCCTGAAACTAAGACCTGAGTCCAGTATATACTATAATCTTTACAAAGATGTTTTTGACCTGAATGCACTGCAGTAGCTTCATGTTAAGTCCACAGGGGCATGCACTTCTCTGATGCGAACACTTATTAGCAGCCAGCTGCAATTAATGTAAATGAAAAACAAAATTGAGTTTTCAGTGTTACCCCCTCACAAATTTTTGTTCTGATTCAGAGATTGAAGACCTGGCTCCTAAGCATGGTGGAAGATATTTATCAGACTTATTTTTGCAGCGATTTTTTCCCCCGGACTTTGGTTCTTTACAGGATAACTAGGAAGCCTAAAAACAGCAGCCAAGCAAAAATTAGAACACCCACCCCCCCACAAGCCCCAACTCTATACTAAATGTCACAATTGCAGGGTCTTTTTGGTCCTTGTGCTGAGTTTTCTATATTTTAGCACACTGGCAGCCTGCCCCTGCCCTGGAAAAAACTCATTGGCTTCAGGGGAGACTGGATCAGGGCCTTGGTGCATATACAATCAAATTTAGGCCCCAATCCTGCAACTTCCTCCATGTGGGCAGTTGTGTCCGCACAGAGCCACACTGTCTTCAGCAGGGCTTGATGCAGGTGCAGCAGTCTGCTCAGTCTCACAAAGTTAAATGATCAGAACCTTAATTTGGTGCTAGGCTAGCAATAGAGCAAAATTAGTTTACACTTTGCACACGTGACTAAGCCATGTAATAAAGAGCTATGCAGAAGCATACACCCATATTATCCCGTCCATCAATGTTTAAACAAAGGAGAACAAAGTGCCTCAGAAGAATTACATTCCCTACCCACCAAAGAATTCTTTCCCCCCTGGAATCTGTGTACAAACAGCACCATTTACAGGCTGTAGGGCCACTAATATCCCAGCATGGAGATGTGTTAGCTTATGGAGTGATCACAGTACTACAACATTATTTCAGTTGCATGGCTGGAGAAAAAAAAAATCTTTAAAACAAAAGTTCTTGGATAATTTTTTATGTAGTTTTCCCATTTCCCATATGTACAGAAAACCCACTTTGTTTCCAGTCATTAGACTTTTAAATACTGAGGAATTGCAAAAATCTTGTCTTTTTTGAGAGAAAGAAAACCCAACACTTAATAAAATCACATAGTAATAAATGTTTGGTTTATAAATAGTGATCTTACACTTAATATCGGCAGTGTTATGCACACAAGCAACACTTGACTATCTTATAAAACTACATTAACTCTGTAGCATTTTTTTTAAAATCAGCGAATTCTCAGAAGGGACCACTCAAGTTTTCCAAGACATGGTTCATGTTGATGAGGCTCTTTTGGAAAGTGTTTAATCTGTAAAACGTTGCAGGATCCTAACGGTATTGTTTTTTAAAAACAAGTGGATTATTATTATTTTTAAAAAAGTTCTCACCTGGGTCACATCTAACCTCATGTTCCTGTTTTCCCTAAAATAAAGTCCAAGAACTAAAGAAAAGCATTGACTGCTCAAAATAAAGATTCAATACATTTTTATACAGTGTGTGTGTGTTTGTGTGTATAACAGATTGACATACACAGCAAGGTAAGCTTTAACTGGAAAGGTCTTCAAACAGGAGTTGGACCAACACTAAAGTAAAAATCATCTCAATAATGAGTTTGACAGATATAAAGCCAAGGTTCAGGCCCTCCCTTCCCCTTTGTAGAGTTCACGTGAGCACACTGAGCATCCTTTCTTCTCAAGGGCTCATGGATTTAGAAGCTCATGAGTGTGCTCCTCTAAGAGAGGGAAGTTTGAATGTCTGCTTTTACTTACCTTTATAACGCGATAACATCCTCTTCCAATTTGCTGGAGCTGATGTACTTTTATTAGGCAACTATTTACAATCATGCTACCATGTATTTTCTATTTTAACATCAAGGAGCCCAGTTTCTATTTCCTGCAAAAGGCCCTGGGAAATTTCCGGCTGCCTCTGCTCTGCGCTATGAATTCTCAGATGATCTTTGAGCGACTGTTTATACCTAAAGCTTTTGCCACACTCGGCACACTGGTAGGGCCGCTCCCCCGTGTGGATCCGCTGATGTTTCAGAAGATGATGCTTCCGAATGAAGCTCTTCCCGCACACCGTACATTGGTAGGGTCTCTCTCCCGTGTGCAGTCGCTGGTGGTTCAGAAGATGCTCCTTCCGCATGAAGCCTTTCCCACAGTCTGCGCATTTATAGGGCCGCTCCCCCGTGTGAATCATCTGATGCCTGATGAGTCCTGAGTGACAATTGAAGTTTAAGCCACATTCAGTGCATTCATAAGGTCTTTCCTTGGCATGGTTTCTCTGGTGAATTATAAGGCTTATCTTCAGACTGAAGCTCTTCCCGCACTCGGCACAGGTGTGTGGCCTCTCACCTGTGTGGATTCGACAGTGGTTTGTTAATTTGGATTGCTCGGTGAAGCCCTTCCCACACTCTGTGCACATGTAGGGCCGCTCTCCCGTGTGGACTCTGTAGTGGTAGGTGAGCCTGGACTGGTGGATGAAGCTCTTCCCGCACTGTGAACACACATAAAGCCTCTCACCTGTGTGGAGCCGGAAGTGGTTGTTCAGATTGGATTGCTGGGCAAACTTTTTCCCGCACTCGGAGCAGGAATAGGGTTTCTCAGCGGTGTGGGTTCTCTGATGTGATATGAAGATGTCTTTCTGGCTGAAGCACCTCCCACACTCACTGCACAAATATGGTCTTTCTCCCAGTTGGCTTCCCTGTTGGGCGGCGACGTTTGGAAACTGACCAAACTCTGTTTCACCTTGAGTGGATTCCCCCAGACTGTGTGCTGTAGAGGCTGTGTTTGAGATGAGCTGCATGTTTGAATTGGGCTGATTTTCGCAGCTGGCTACTTGGAAAACACATGCTTCTGATCTTCCTGATAAGGTCACAGGCAGTTCCTGGTTCACAGGACCTCTCTCCTGAGGACGCTCCTCATGTTTGACCAAGAACCTATCATCTGCTAGAGGGGGAGCGGGGGGAGAGCGGGGGGGGGGGAAGGAGGAGATAATCCTTATGTTACTTATGCATCAATTTGAAATAAAAAAAACCCTTAAGATTTGGAGGTTTCTGATTCATAATGGAATCCCATGAAGTTGGATTTCTCTTCTACATGTGCTACAAAAATGCTCGGAATGGTCTGTTGAAACAGTGCCAGGTAAGAAAGACTTCACTCTCAATCTGTAGGTACTAGAACAGGGGAGGGCAAACTATAGCCCGTCAAGGCTTTCAATCTGGCCCGCAAGAATGCCAGCCCGTGGTGCAGCAGGGCTAAGACAGGCTCCCTGCCTTCCCTGGCCCCACACCACTCCTGGAAGCAGCTGGCACCATGTCCCTGCGGCCCCTGGGGGAGCAGAGGGCTCCGTGCGCTTTCCTTGTTTTCAGGCACCGCCCCTCGCAGCTCCCACTGGGCGGGAACGGGGAACCGTGGCCAATGGGAGTTTCAAGGGTGGTACCCACAGGCGAGGGCAGCGCGCGACAGAGCCGCCTGCCCCACTCCACCCCCAGGAGTCACTGTCGGACATGCTAGCTGCTTCTGGGAGTGGCACGGGGCCAGGGCAGGGAGGGAGCCTGCCTTAGCCCCACTGCAAACCGCTGCCACCCCAGAACTGCTCAAGGTAAGTGGCACTGGGCCAGAGCCCGCACCCTAAACCCCTCCTGCACCCCAACCTCCTGCCCTACCCCGCACTCCTCCTGCACCCCAACCCCCTGCCCTGAGTCCCCTCCTGCACCCCAACCCCTTGCCCTGAGCCCCTTCCTGCACACTGCACCGCCTCCCACACTCTACATTCCCTCCTGCACCGCAACCCCCTGCCCTGAGCCCCCAACCCCCTACCTTGAGCCCCCTGCTGCACCCCAACCCCCTTCCCTGAGCCCTCTCCTGCACCCCAACCCCTTGCCCTAAGCCCCTTCCTGCACACCGCACCCCGTCCCATATCCAACCCCCCTTCCCTACATTCACGGCCCTGCATATAATTTCCCCACCCAGATGTGGCCCTCAGGCCAAAAAGTTTGCCCACCCTGTACTAGGAAGTTACCCATATCCAGCTATTTACAGAGAGTTCTCCATTGGGCTAGCTCCTCACCCCAAACTGGCCTCTAGATTGATGAGTCAAAAATGAAGCTCTAAGAATCATTCTTGCCATGTCCCATCATTTTTCACCAAAATTACAACACAGCTGGCTCTAAACCTTATTTATTGCCTGATCATACAACTGGTGTGGGACAGAAGCCGAGTGAAAATCTTCCCCTTTTTTTCTAGTGCGTTACACCAAGACGACATTTTGAGCTGAGTTATTTTGTGATGAGTTTCACTTCTAAGAAAAGTCTAAATCCAAAGCTTTGGAACTAAGAAGGGGCAATACATGCGTCTAGATCTGTATTCAGTCACACCAAGATAAAAGGGGACACACTCTCTCTGATTTCCTAGTGCTTTTCAAAATACAAGATCATTCCCTGTGATGTTTCCAAAGATAAATTGAGGACTTCTATCTAGAAATCAGAGTCACAGAAGAACCTTGTGCTGTATGGAACCAGCCTTCTATGTACACGTGATTAGTGTTTTAAGCCCCCATCTTGCAAGATGTTCTGCACAGGTGGAGGACTGTACAGAGCTCAGGACAGGATCAGGGTTTATCTGTTTACAGAAAGTTTTATATATAGGAATAAAAACTGGTATGGGGTGGAGTGAAGCGTTCACTGTTATGGAGAGAGGAAAAACAACATTCCCAACTGTATAAGAATTAAGGGACTTACAAGTGCTGTCAAAAAATCGTTTAAGTATTAATATTCATTTTACCTGGCCAAGTGGTATAAGGTGATATTTACTGTGTGGGGCATGGATGAATACTTAATGAGCAACTACTGGTTCTTTTATTAATAAAGCACCTTTAAAATTAAAAAAAATTAAAAACTGAATGTTACAAGGCCCTCAATCCCAACACTGGAGGAAATCGGTCATATTGCAGTCTGCCTCCTTCTGGTTCTCTACACCATACTCTGCCTTCTGGGCCATTTTTAATAACAAAGAAACTGAAGACCAAGTCCAGTTCTGTGGAGATCAGTCACAAGAGATGGGCACTCTTTCCAGGAGGAGAGGAAAAATTAGTCATATCCCCACTCTTTTTACGCTTGGGCAACTAGGGTTCCTAGCCCACACAGCTGCTGAAAACTTTCCCCTCAAGTAGATTCTCCACCTGTACCCCACTGGAAATCTAACAGCTGCCCCTTCACCTCCGACTCATTAGCAAAGCCCTGCCTCTGTCTTTCCATTGGAGCTGCATCCATGGGGAATGTCCTCCCTCCAGGATGACACTCTAAACCGAAAATGTACAGAGAGATGGCTCTGCCTGGGCCTCCCAACAAATCCAGGGGACCAGCCACCTCAGGAAAGTAACTCTCAGGCAATTTACTCACTGTTCCTCAGTTATTTCACTCCTGTACTCACTGGTGCAGGTACTTCTATGCGTTTCTTGTTCCTTAGCATTCTCTTGAGCTCGTATGCTCTGCTCCTCTTCTTGTTTAATCCATGAGATAATGTCCGTGGTAGAAATGGGAGATTCTGTTCAGAGGAAAGAGGGTGACATCACAGCTTATGTATAATCCACTGAACATCTTATTCAGTATTTGACAGCTGATCTGAAACCAACACAATGGACCAAGTATCCGGTTGGAGCAAACTGGCACAACTCCACCGAGAGTTGCATTAACATATACCAGTGGTGAATTTGACTATTTCTTTGCTGGAAGAGATGCACGTTCTGACGGTTTGCACACGTTAAAATGGAAATTAAAAAATATGGGGTGAATATATCAGATGATCAGAATACTCTGAAGAGCCAGAACAAGGAGAGATTGGTGCAAGAGCAGGATAATAAAAACCTGCTCACAGGAATTTAAGCTGTGACTACATGAGCAGGATTCTCAACATTAACTGCAATCAGTGTTCCAAATGGATTTTATGTATTACCTGTGCTGGGACCGGCAGAGACAGAAGTAACTGGGGCAGGTGGAAAGTCATGAATGACGTCTGCAATGAAGATAAGAAAACGGTCAGTTAAAACGTATCAAGCTCATGTGTTTTTTCCTCATATATTTCTATTCTTTGGTGGAATTCCCTACTTTTAACTGCACTCACTTTTCCATTTCAGTCCATTACTCACCTGTGCTAGATTCTGTAGGGATCTCTCTCACTTCCAAGTCCTGCAGCTCCCCAGCACAGAGCTCTTCCCCTTGTTCAATCCGCGATAAAATATCAGGCTTGGAAATTGCATGGTCTGTTCAGGGGAAAGAGGTATTGAGGATATAGTAAGTACTGATTTTAGTAAGTACTGATTTTATAGTAAAACTGATTTTAGTTTTAAAGGGGTTCTCCTGGTTTTAAGCCAACCTCCTTGCCTCTCTGGGAGAGACAGATAATCTGCACAGATGTAAGAAATGGTGAACGAAGATCATGCAGAAGAGCAAATGTCTGCTGGAAAATGGGAGCTCCTTACAGGATGGGGGGGTTCCCTCACACAACCCCAAAGTGCAGACTGGGCTTTACTGGGCTGCTGGAGAATAAAGGCAACCTATAGGATATCAAGGAACTGGAAGGTCTCTAAGTGTGTTGGACACTTCTCCAAAGCTCATCATCATCGTATCTTGAGAGAAAAACCTGCCACCATTCATGAGCAGCTGTCAATACACCCACAGCAAGATATGCAGACATGTCAAGAATACCGTGAGGCTGGCAGTATCAAAGGTATCTGGCAGATCTAAAAGAATCAGACTAGACACTTGGATCTTCATTTCTTTCCAGGAAGAGATCACTGACTAAGGAGCCAGTCTAAAACAAAGGTGCCTGTGCTCAGATTTCCTTGGCTCCTCCAGATACTCCCAGAGTTGCCTTGCTATAATCCTCATCATAGAAAGGGGGATTCAAGACAAGTCAATAATCAGAAAGACAGTCTGTACCAAGGGACAGTTTCCAGAGCAAGGACCTAGTAATCACTTCCTCAAAACTTGCTGGCACTCTCAGGTTTGCATAAATTAACAGCACCTTAGTCCCCCCCAATATCAGGTGGGCCTGGGTTCTTGTGTGAACCTTTTGCAAAGCCCTAATTTTAAAAATGTGTGTTTCTAGTATAACATGGGCAGAAACCTTGAGACAGCCATTAATGCAGAAGATCTTGCAACACCTTCACACAATGAATAGGTCAGGTTTCTGGACATGGCCGGAGCTTACACCAAAACAATTAACTCAGTACCAGAAAACTCAGAAGGTGGGGGGGATCAGGAACCCCGTTAGCTTTTTGAAATCTCTCTAAATTGGGAAGATTTGTGGAGCTGGTCTATCACACAGGGTCTGAGATAGGTGCTGATCCACCAGAAATCAGAAGAAGTTGAGAACAGCCTTGGGATAGAAGAAATTCATCAAGTCAGATTGCAAAGCCTCCAATAAGTGTAAAATGCTCTTTACCTAGTGAGATCAAAGACTCATAGTTGCCCTTCATCACATTCTTGTAAAGCTCTTTCTGCCACTCTTCCAAATTCTCCCACTTCTCCCGGGGAATTTGGATTGAGACATCATCAAACGCCACTGGGACCTGAAATCACAAGTGTCACACACTCAGCACCTTCTGCTGCTATCGCCTCCTGACACCAGCTATCCTTTCACCTTGTAGAACAGACAAATGGGTTGGAAATTGCAGAAATTTAGCTTTGGGATGACTGCCCATTGGTCTGTATATAAGCAGGTGGGTCTCCCTCCCATGTCCAGTCAACAGGTGTCCACTCCAGAATAACCATCATGAAAACTGGCACCAAATGATGGCCTTGCTAGAAGTCTCTGCATTGAGACTGGAATGGGCTTGGAGAGTGAACTACTTGCTTACCCTTAGAGGTGGTCTCTCCAGATCAGGTACAGTAGGAGCGACAATGGCACTGTGAGTTGGGAGGCAGTGGGAGTGGATTAGTCATGTTTATATGGAAAACATTTTAAATAGTATTCCCACAGAAACTTTAAAATTTTAAAAAAATTAGACAAAGCATTTTAGAAGTCAGGAGCATGTAGTTATGGCCTTTGATTTCAAGAGGATCTATATACATCTAGTGACTGTTAAAGGTATTATTTAAAAATGCCTTTCACTTCTGCTTGCTAACCAGCCCCCTAGTGCTGACATCACTACACGTCAAAAATCTACTTTGCTTTATCCAGTACTGAAGAACACTGCATGCACTATACAAACATTTGTCTTTTGAGTATTTATACCACACATCACCCTGGAATCCAAGCCCCTCTCAGTAAGATTACTTCACTATGCATCTAATCTAATGGCCCAAAAACCTTTTACAGAACACACATTACTCGTAACTTGGCTATTTAACATGGATCACTCAGTTTCCGAAGTGCTGGAGAGGCTATGGACCAAGAGGTGACTAACTGCACATGGTAATTTTGCCCTATTTTTAATCATATATTCTAGAATCAAGTATTATTCCATTGTTCTCAGATACTGTACTGGAACAAGGTACAGCTCAAACACCATTCTTGTTCGGAGTTTGTGGAAAGACAACAGGTAAAAACTGTAGACTGGAAGCCATCCCAAACACGGTGGTTTTTCACAGTATGGGACTTTGGGCCAGATCCTGCTTTCACTTGCAGCAGAATCTGGAATAGTCAGTGAAGTTAATGGAGTCATTCCAGTTTTACAATAGGAACTGGCCCATCAGCTCTCCCTGTAGAAAGTGACATGCCTCTGAAGAGAGCATTAAGACCATTACCTTTTATGAACAATGTAGAAAACTATAAAATATATAATTTATATAAAAACAGATTGAATAGATTTGCTCCCCATTTAAATATATATATTTTTAAAAACAGATGAATACCTGGCTGTGGATTATAATGACTAACAGTAGATTGTATTCATTGTCATCTGTCCTTTGCTTGGTTAATATACCTATGTCCGCAAAATATATATATTTTTTCAACTTAATAGAAATTGTTTAGATGGTCCTTACCCAGAAAGTCAGATCTATAGCTTACATTTCTTAAAGTTTGGGAGACTTTCAGTAGGAGGTTATGGTTTACTTCTCTCTTAGATTTTTAATTTAAAAAAAAAAAATGTTAATAGTTTTAAGCCATGTACTTATCCTGGAAAGCAGCATTACTCAGCTGGTTGAAGATACGTTGAAAAATGCATCTAAAATTTGAAAGCATCCAATATCCCACCCAAAGAGCTTTGTTAAAAGAAGGTTATGTTTGCAAGCGTAGCCTATGAAATGAAAGAGAGCTTTGAAGCAACCAGCTCTTTGGGCAGCTAGGCAGCACCATCTGCTACCAGAGCCATAAAATGCTCTCATACAGTAGGGGCAGCATGCCTTTAATGGCTGGCAGCTGGTCACAAGCCCCACATGGAGGGCACAGGAGCAACTGGTGAGATGAGGAAGGCGGAGGGGGCAGAGCCTTCCCCTTTCTGCGCACACGGTGGCGGGCCAAATAAAAAGATCTGGCAGGTTTCATGTGCCCCCCGCCCGGGCTGCCAGTTGCCTATCCCTTATTATGGTCCAGTGGTCAGGGCCCCCCAAAACAGAGGCCTTGTGCGAGTATGCATTGGTTAATTTGGGCCTGGCTATCCACCAACAGTTTTCAAACAGGCTGTTAAGATGGAATTTTATTTTGTCCATCCTGTATGCTAATTACTGGGGGCAGGGGCATGTCGCATTAACAGAGGTGAACCCAAAGGGGGTCACGGCATGATAAAGTCTGGGATAAACACCGCACTAGATTGTGCCCACCTTTATTGTGTGAGGCAGGGGTCCAGGGTCCCAGGGAAAACAGCATGTAATCATGCCCACCTAGGGACTGTACTGTAATGCATATGGATAAAGAAGAAGACTTAAGTTTAGGGGAGCAACGGATTTTGGCATTTCCAGACTTAAGTGTTTCACTTTGGAAGCATAAAATTATTTTAACATAGGGATTTTTATATGAAATTTCTTGTTTTGTTTTTTAAAAAAAAGATTTTTCTTTTTTTTATATTGAACTGTTCGCTAGACTTCAGCAGAATGCTCATTCTGCATGATACACTGGAGTAGGGCAGTGCAACATGGGTATACATTTCATAATTGCTTTCACATATCTTGTGGATTAAGTACTTGCTTAATAAGCAATACAGCTAGCAGCCAGACAGACTGCTCCTTCCAGCCAAGCTATTTTACAATGGTGATTTATAGGGACATAAAAACTTCTCCGATACAGTATACATTAGTTTTACACGAAAGTACTAGATGGGTTACTGTTACCTTTGGGTCTTCTCCTTTACTAGCAGGGGGAATTCTTAGGATCCAGAAGTTCCTATTCTTCAGCAGGTTCTCCATGTTCTCCAGTCTTCTCTGCAGCAGTCCATACTCCTGGATCAGAGTTCCCAGCACAGCCCACTTACTTTCCAATTGGTTACCAAACTCTACCACTGTTTTCTCACAGTCCACAAATTTCTTCTCAGCTGTCCCTGATCTCCGCTCCAAATTCAGCAATCGCATAGCATGAGACTCCACTTTCCTCTCCACCGCTTGAACAGCAGCTACCACAGTCCACAAGGAAATAGCCGCAGTCTGCAGTTGGGTTTCTTTCACAAAACTTACATCTGGGATAAGGGGAGCTTGTACCTCTGTGTCCCATTCTGATGCCTGTTTGCAAGGACAAAAATTAAAGAGAGCTGGGTTTATGTTCCCAACTAGCAAAATAAGCTACAAAGAGAAACAACATAGAAGTAGATCACGTGCTACAGGCTGTTCAAACCTTGCAATTAGATCTTTGTTTTTAATAGGGTCAAATTTAGAGTTGTGCAAAACAGTCCCAACAAAACCAATATATGATCTAGTGGACTGATGGTCAGGAGACCTGGGTTCTATTCCCACCTCTGCCACTGATCTGTGTTGTAACACGTGTTGTGTAATTTCACCTCTCTGTGACTGCTTCTTGTCTACACAGTTAGCTCTTCGGAGCAACGACTGTCTTTTACTATGGGTTTGTATAGGCTGAGCACATTGAAGCTCTGATCTTGGTTGGGGCCTTCGGGCATTATTGTAATACAAAGCAAACACCACCACACCAACCCATCTGTGCTGGGATTATTACGAAGTGAAAACTCAGATGATGTGCACCACTAAGGTTCATAAGCCTTGCTAACACACCTGGGACAGTTTGCAACAGAGCCAAGCAAAACTCTGGTTACTACTGAGATTTGATTTGAGGCTTTGGGTCTGTTTGACACTCAAAACGAGATTTAGAGGGGTAGCCAAATTAGTCTGTATCCACAAAAACAAAAAGGTGTCTGGTGGCACCTTAAACACTAACAGATTTATTTGAGCATACATTTTCGTGAGTAAAAAATCCACTTCTTCAGATGAATAGAGTGAAAATTACAGATACAGGCATAAATAATATATATTGGCACATGAAGAGAAGGGAGTTACCTTACCAGTGGAGAACCAGTGATGAAAAGGCCAATTCAGTCAGGGGGGATGTGGTCCACTACCAATAATTGATGAGGAGGTGTCAATACCAAGAGAGGGAAAATTGCTTTTGTAGGGAGCCAGCTACTCCCAGTCCTTCTTCAAGCCCAAATTGATAGTGTTAAGTTTGCAAATGGATTGTAGTTCTGCAGTTTCTCTTTGAAGTCTGTTTTTGAAGGTTTTTTGTTGAAGCATGGCTACTTTTAAATCTGTTATTGAGTGTCCAGGGAGATTGAACTGTTCTCCTACTGGCTTTTGTATGTTACCATTCCTGATGTCTGATTTGTGTCCATTTATCCTTTCACAAAGAGACTGTCCGGTTTGGCCAATGTACATGGCAGAGGGGCATTGCTGGCACATAATGGCATATATATCACATTAGCAGATGTGCAGGTGAATGAGCCTCTGATGGTGTGGTTGGGTCCTATCATGGTGTTGCTAGAGTAGATATGGGGATAGAGAAGGCAACTGGGTTTGTTACAGGGATTGGCTCCTGGGTTAGTGTTTCTGTGGTGTGTTGTATAGTTGCTGGTGAGTATTTGCTTCAGGTTGGGGGCTGTCTGTAAGCAAGGATTAGCCTGCCTCCCAAGGCCTGTGAGATCGTTTTCCAGGATAGGTTGTAGATCGTTGATGATGCGCTGGAGAGGTTTTAGCTAGGGGCTGTATGTGATGGCCAGTGGTGTTCTGTTATTTTCCTTGTTGGGCCTGTCCTGTAATAGGTGACTTCTGGGGACCCATCTCGCTCTGGCGATCTGTTTTCTCACTTCCCCAGGTGGGTATTGTAGTTTTAAGAATGCTTGATAGAGATCTTGTAGGTGTTTGTCTCTGTCTGAGAGACTGGAGCAAATGCGGTTGAATCTTAGGGCTTGGCTATAGACAATGAATTGCGTGGTGTGGTCTGGATGAAAGCTGGAGGCATGTAGGTAAGCATAGCGGTCAGTAGGTTTCCGGTATAGGGTGGTGTTTATGAGACCATCACTTATTTGCACTGTAGTGTCCAGGAAATGGATCTCTTGTGTGGACTGGTCCAGTCTGAGGTTGATGACAGGGTGGAAATTGTTGAAATCCAGGTGGAATTCTTCCAGGGCCTCCTTCCCATGGGTCCATATGATGAAGATGTCATCAGTGTAGCATAAGTAGAGGAGGGGTGCTAGGGGACGAGAGCTGAGGAACTGTTGTTCTAAGTCAGCCATAAAAATGTTGGCATACTGTGGGGCCATGCGGGTGCCACTGACTTGAAGGTATAAGTTGTCCCCAATTTTCCGTCTCTTGGTATTGACACCTCCTCATCAGTTATTGGGAGTGGACCACATCCATCCTGTCTAAATTGGCCTTCAACATTGGTTCTCCACTTGTAAGGTAACTCCCTTCTCTTCATGTGCCAACATATATTTTTGCCTGCATCTGTAATTTTCACTGAAGAAAATTTTCACATGCATCTAAAGAAGTGGGTTTTTTACCCATGAAAGCTTATGCCCAAATAAATCTGTTAGTCTTTAATAAAACAATATTTGGGATGGGAATTTCATAAGGAGTCATATGAAAGAAAATCTTCACATAAACCCTATTAAGGCAAACTTATGAGCACTCTGCAGTTCTAATCCGGATAGAATAGTCAAAAGATCTGTTAACATTTTCACTATAAAAAGAAATGGAGTACTTGTGGCACCTTAGAGACTAACCAATTTATTTGAGCATGAGCTTTCGTGAGCTACAGCTCACTTCATCAGATGCTGTAGCTCACGAAAGCTCATGCTCAAATAAATTGGTTAGTCTCTAAGGTGCCACAAGTACTCCAGTTCTTTTTGCGAATACAGACTAACACGGCTGTTACTCTGAAACCTGTCATTTTCACTATAGGTAATGTTTAGAGGTTTATAATACATTGGTCTGGGACTTGACCCACAGGTTACATCAGCAGAGCTGCCGCTGATTTGCTAAATTCATTACAGCAATTCTGCTATTTTCTTTCTTTAGAATATTCTGGCCTGACCAATTCTTGTCTGCCAAGCTGAAACACACACTTCACTCAAACCCCTCCTTAAGACTCACTTCTTCCACAATGCCCACAAAAAGCAACTCAACAATAGTAATGTTTTATGAAAAAACAAACAAACCACACTTAACTGAACCACCAGAATATGCATATATCCAATACCTAAATCCTGCAGGCTGCTCTGTGTGGGCAGAACCCTGTGCATTGCCCCACTGAAATCAACAGGACTAGGGATGAGCACAGAAGCGCCATAACCAAGGAACACTGTGCAGGACCAGGGCCTAACTGGCTGACTGACAGATAATCCCATAGCTGTGAGAGCCCCATATCCATTCCCTTCTCCTTGTTACACTCACTAGTCGTGTCTAAAAATCAGGTCCCAAGCCTACAACTGAACCCGCAGAGGACGACCCTGGCACCCCATGGAGATGGCGCACAGCCTTCCCCAGGGCGCTGGGGGCCGAAGAGCGGCAGCAGTCCCTTAGGCTGGAAGGCTCCTGACCGGCCCGCGGTTTACTGTGCGTCCAGGGGAGCAGGGCGCAGCCCGGGACACTCCCCGGCCAGACAGGTTCCGCTCCTGCACCTGCGCCACCGAGCGCGCAGCCCACAGCAGCCTCCGGGGCTACTCCGGACAGACGCTCCAGCAGCCTCTGCGCCCCCGGCAAGAGCAAACCCCGGGCGGTACCTGGCACGGACCCGACACCTGGCTCAGGGTATTTGGGCCCAGCGGGGGCGCCGGTCCCTGCAGCGGGGGAAGCACCAAAGCCCCGGGCCCTGCTCCCAGCCGGAGTCACCCGCGCTGCTGCCCGGGACCGGCCGCCCCCGCCCCGGGGCTCAGCCCCAGCCCGGCCGGGCAGCGCCGCGCTCCCCGCGGGCCGCTCCCGGGGCCCGGGCCGGGCGGGGAGAAGCTCCCGGGCCCCGAGGCCCCCCCCGCCCGCCGGGCCCTTACCTGGGCAGCGGCCCGCTCGGCCATGGCCCCCCCGGGCGGGGCTGCTCCCGCGGGCCCGGCCCGGCCGAGCCCCGCTCCCGCTGCGGGCTGGGCAGAGTCCCGGCGCCGCCTCGTTAGGGGCTGGGGCTGGGCAGCGCGGCCACGCCGGGGAGGCAGAGTGCATGCCGGGAGTTCGCGCCCCCTGCTCCTGCAAAGAGAAGGGGTCCCAGGAGCCTGCCCGCGTAGGAACAGCGCCACCTACCGTGGGCGGAGCGCAGGGCGCGTGTCGCGCGTTCCGTCTGGGCCGGCTCTTGGGGTCTGCGTCTGCCCCCTGCCCGTGCTGGGGGCGCATCTACCCCCACCCCTTTGCACAGGGCTCGGGTCTTTGTGCCTGAGCAGCGCTGCTATGAACTCCCAGCCAGCTGCCCCCATCAGACACGAGGAGCCCTGGCTACCCCTGGGGCGAGCTGTGCCTGTGGCCTGGTCTGGGGACTAGCCTAATAGTTTCTTGTTGAAAATCGGTGAAATCGCCTATTTGAGAAGATCAAGCTAGTGCCCGGTTAGGAGCTGACCTAGGGCGACCAGATGTCCTCATTTCATAGGGACAGGCCTGATCATAGAATCATAGAATATCAGGGTTGGAAGGGACCTCAGGAGGTCATCTAGTCTAACCCCCTGTTCAAAGCAGGACCGATCCCCGACTAAATCATCCCAGCCAGGGCTTTGTCAAGCCTGACCTTAAAAACTTCTAGGGAAGGAGATTCCACCACCTCCCTAGGTAACACATTCCAGTGTTTCACCACCCTCACAGTGAAAAAGTTTTTCCTAATATCCAACCTAAATCTCCCCCACTGCAACTTGAGACCATTACTCCTTGTTCTGTCATCTGCTCCCACTGAGAACAGTCTAGAGCCATCCTCTTTAGAACCCCTTTCAGGTAGTTGAAAGCAGCTATCAAATCTCCCCTCATTCTTCTTTTCCATAGACTAAACATCCCCAGTTCCCTCAGCCACTCCTCATAACTCATGTGTTCCAGTCCCCTAATCATTTTTGTTGCCCTCTGCTGGACTCTTTCCAATTTTTCCACATCCTTCTTGTAGTGTGGGGCCCATAACTGGACACAGTACTCCAGATGAGGCCTCACCAGTGTCGAATAGAGGGGAACGATCATGTCCCTCGATCTGCTGGCAATGCCCCTACTTATACATCCCAAAATGCCATTGACCTTCTTGGCAACAATGGCACACTGTTGACTCATATCCAGCTTCTCGTCCACTGTAATCCCTAGGTCCTTTTCTGCAGAACTGCTGCCGAGCCATTCGGTCCCTAGTCTGTAGCGGTGCATGGGATTCGTCTGTCCTAAGTGCAGGACTCTGCACTTGTCCTTGTTGAACCTCATCAGATTTCTTTTGGCCCAATCCTCTAATTTGTCTAGGTCCCTCTGTATCCTATCCCTCCCCTCCAGCGTATCTACCTCTCCTCCCAGTTTAGTGTCCTCTGCAAACTTGCTGAAGGTGCAATCCATGCCGTCCTCCAGATCATTAATGAAGATAGTGAACAAAACCTGCCCCAGGACCGACCCTTGGGGCACTCCACTTGATACCGGCTGCCAACTAGACATGGAGCCATTGATCACTACCCATTGAGCCTGACAATCTAGCCAACTTTCTATCCACCTTATATATTCGGGGCTTGGTCTTATATAAGCACCTATTACCCCCCACACACACACACACACTCCCTGTCCCCATTTTTCACACTTGCTGCCTGCTCACCCTAATCTGACACCCCCCCTCCAGGGGACTCTCCTGCAGAGTGAGGGGCGGCCCCAGGATCACATGCACCGAGCCCACCTTCCAGGGGGGCGTCGTGCAGGCGGGCAGGAAACAGCCCAATGTGTGCGGGCACCGCTGCCCTCTAGCGGACGGCAGCAGAGTTACACACAGGGGGCGCGCTCGGAGGAGACGGGCGGGCGGGGCTTGGGGCGGAGCGTGGGCGGGGCCGCGGGGAGGGAGGCCGGGAGGGGGCGGAGCCAGGCGCCGCTCCTGGTTGGCAGCCCAGACCGGCCCCCGGCAGCCAGGCCGCGGCTCCCTCCCTCCCTCCCTGCGGGTCGCGCTCGCTCTGCTCCGCCCGGCAGCGGGGCCGGTCCGTGGCGAGGCGGCGCCGGGACTCTGCCCAGCCCGCAGCGGGAGCGGGGCTCGGCCGGGCCGGGCCCGCGGGAGCAGCCCCGCCCGGGGGGGCCATGGCCGAGCGGGCCGCTGCCCAGGTAAGGGCCCGGCGGGCGGGGGGGGCCTCGGGCCCCGGGAGCTTCTCCCCGGCCGGCCCGGGCTGCCCCGGTTGGAGTTTCCCAGGCACTGGGGGCGTCTCCGGCCTGTGCGGGGCCCCTTGTGGCCGGTCCGGGGAGCAGGGCCCGGGGCTTTGCTGCTCCCCCGGCTGCAGACACCGCCCCGCCCCAGTCTCCCCGGCTCCCGCTGCGGAGCCCGTCATGGCCTCGCGGCGCGGCCCCCCCGGTGCCCAGCGAGCCCAGTCCCCCCCGCGGTGAGTGCGCAGCGCTGCCCCGGCGAGCAGCCCTGGGCCCTCCCGTCTCCGTGCCCCGCGCGCCTCGCCCGGGCCCCCGCACCGGTAGCTGGGTCTTTCTGCCGTGCCCCCGCAGACTCCGGGGGTCCGCTCAAAACCAGAGCTGGGCGCTCCACGGGCAAACACCCGCGGCTCCTGCTTTCTGCTCCTGTCAGCCAGCGCCGCTCGCTGGAGTCTGTTTCCTGTGGGTCAACAACGGACTTGTGTAGGTCTCGTGCAGAGTCACCCCTGTGAAAACCTGCTGAAGGCAGTGGGGTTATAGGTGTGCCCAAGAGGGTATAATTGATGTATCATATACATAATTTAATATGGCCAAAATAGCCATAAGGGTAGAAGTTGCTTTGCTGAACCCTGACTACTGGCAGTAGTACATGACTGGGAAAGAAGGTAGCCTGGCTCTCATTTCCATATTATATTTATTTGGATCACAGTAAAACCCTCTTCCCCTCATTACAGTTGGAGCTGCATTGTGCTGGATGCTAGACAAACACCTGACATGGGGAAAGGAGACTGCCAGATGTATCAGTGTCACATTCCCCACTTTCAATTTCTGTCCTTGCTAACAGGCTCCAAAACGGGACCTAGAATCTCAGCACCTGACACTTTTGCATCCCGCCTCCGGCCTCAAACAAACCTCGCAGAGAGAGATGCAACTGCAGACTGCAGAGATTTCCCTGACTCTTGTGGCTGCTGTTCAAGACATGGAGAGGAGGGTTGATTCTCATGCTGCATGTTTGCTGAATCTGGAAGGGAGAACAGGGATGACTGAGAAGAAACTAGTCAGCTGTGAGAAGACAGTGGTGGAGTTTGGGAACCAGCTGGAGAGTAAGTGGGCTGTGCTGGGAACTCTGATCCAGGAGTATGGGCTGCTGCAGAGGAGGCTGGAGAACATGGAGAACCTGCTGAAGAACAGGAACTTCTGGATCCTGAGGCTCCCCCCAGGCACTAAGGGGGAAGTTCCCAAGGTAACAGTGTCAGAGCTAATGATGAAGAGTAGATACAAAGCCTAACCATGAACTCCTGAAGTGGTTTTTTTTCCAGAACTTGGTTTATTGGCCCTTTAATTCACCATTAATAAAATAGCTTAGAACAAGGGAACTGATCTGGCTGCTTGTGTTGTGCTAGTTCACAATTAAATATGTTTAGTATTTTATTTCAAAGGAAAGAAAAGAGGGAAGTCTTTTTAATGGAAGATAAAAGGAAGCAAGGCTCAGAATGTGATCACAACACAAGGCGCTGAATTTGTGATATTTGTGATTCCAGGTGCCAGTAACATTTGATGACATCTCAGTCTATTTCAATGAGCAACAGTGGGGGAATTTAGACGAATGGCAGAAGGAGCTTTACAAGAATGTGATGAAAAGCAACTATGAGATGTTGATGTCACTGGGTAAAGATCAGTTTTTGCTCTTTTGTTAGAAAAGTTCTGATCTTTGAAATATTACATTCTCTTCCAGTTTTATTCTGGTCCTTTGATTTCTGGTGATTGGCCATTCTAGTTATTGGAAACTTGGTGATATGGGCTCAGCTCCCTTTGCTGTCTGCATGACAAGTGGCATTCCATTCCATTCAGCTTTTAAGACTGTAGAGTTTAAAGCGCCAGCTCTCTGCAGTGTGGAATGTGCACATGCTGCATTTATCTCCATGTTTATGCATTCAAATGATGGTATATTTGGAAATCATAACTTTGTAAGTATACAAGTCAGGAACAATCCATCTCAACTTTAGATAACACCGTTGTTTAATAAGCATTGGGCTGTTCCTGGCTTGACTGTGGCCTCTTATGGGACTGAACTCTGTGCAGGTTTACAAGGTGCATAGATACTGAAGTGGTGGGAACAATGTGAGTCCCTACATAGGTAGCAAGTGGATTAATACTTGTGTATGCATAAATCCACCTGTGTGTGGAGATCTCTGGCACCCTTCCGGAAAGCACACACACATCTCCCTCTGTAACAACTTAATGTGCGACTGACAACTGACACAATTGCTTTATAAATCTCTCGTATCCCCAAGTTGCTGGGACTGGGACCCTGCTACTTCAGCTGTAGAGATCCAGCCCTCTACCACTTGGAGCACACCTATATAGCAGTAATCCCTTAGCCTCTGTGTGAGGCCAGGCTAGAGGGCAGCATCAGACAGCGTACTGTCTCTGACTCATTACTTCATAGCACCTGGCATTTCCCCCTACAATGCCTTCAGTAACACTTTTGCTTCTGTTCTAATCTCTAGCAGTGGGATGAACTAAAATAACTCAAAATCTTTAATGAAAGTTAATAGAGTACTAGCTGCTACTCCTGAAGGATACATGGATTGGTAGGGTTGTGATATACTGCTGTGCTGGTAAGAGGCTTGTCTTTCATTCCTGTCCCTAGTTGCCTGGCATGGGTCAGGCTTACAGATGGTTAAATATCTTTGTTATATGGCACTGGGCCCAGTATTCTCGGGCTCTTGTGGCTAATACATGTATTACAAGCCTCTGTTGGATGGGATGTAGGTGTGGCTGCTGCCGTGGAGGAGATAAGAGGTAACTGGAGGGGAGGAAGCAGTAGCAGAAGTTGTTTTCTTCCCCTCCTTCCTAAATCATTCTGTGGTGGCTGCAGCCCTCAAAGGATACACCCATCCAGTAGAATGCAGTGATATACATACATACATACTGTGGGAGGACAGACTCATGCAAATCTAGCCTATTACTATACACTGTCTCTTAATATCTTTCTCCATGAACAGACTATGCCATTTCCAAACCTGACATCCTATCCCGGATTGAACGGGGGGAGGAGCTGAGTGTCGGGGACCGAGGAGACGCAGAGGAGAGAGAAATTCCTACAGACCCCAGCACAGGTAACTGATATGTCAGAAGCACTCGCACAGTTAATACAGTAAAATGCTGGAAATCCAGCAAGACTTTTGAACTCTTCTTGTGGCGAGAGATTGATCTCTTCATAGTTGTGGCTGTGACCAGCTTTGCATGATCAGCCTGACTCTTGGCATGTGCCTCCTTCCCCAACTCTAATTGTACGAGAAGGCTTGAAATCATAAACTCTTTACTATCCATGGTAGTTCTTGCAACTGTGCACGTACAGCCCTCAAGACCCTTGCAATTAAGCTATATCTGCTTTGCCAGATAAAAGGGGAGGTGATCAAAGATGTTCTAGCTGTGGACACTGAGCACCAAAATACTATATTTGAGGACTAATGTCTTCGGCTCCCTTGGTGCCTGATTTAACATGTAACTTAGCTGTGATCTTATAATACTCTTCATAGACTTGTAGCTCCAGTTTACGTGGAGGGTAGACAGAGTGGCAAGCATATGAGGGCAGAGTTAAGGCTGTTTGAGGTACCTTAACTCTCTATTTCTGTATGTTCCAAAATCAATATGGTTTTTAAGTGTAGCTTTATCTTTGAATTTCTGGTGTTCATACTAGTTTGTAAAACTGAAATGCCGTATCAATGTTTATTTCCTTATTTGTGCCAATGTAACATTTTGTGTGTGCAAACCATTGGTCTGAATCATTAATGGAGTTGCCCGGGTGTAAAACTGAAGTAACACAATGGTGAGTCAGGTCCTGGGTCTCTTGTTATGTTTTATCCGTGTTTTCCTACTCTCTTGACATAACACCACTGAGACCTTTTCTAACTCGAGCTAATCCCTCATGAACTCTTTTCTAAAGAATATGGTGTATGTTGGAAAAACAATGTGAATTTTTGTTCCTGTGAACAGAATCTCCAGTTTGTACACAAGAGGGTTTATTACTTACTAAACAAGAGGAAGAGTTGTATGTTGGGGATCAGCAGGATTTGGAGGGCAGAAAAGTCTCTAAAGAGCTCTACACAGGTGAGTTAAAGTTGCTCAAATGGGGCGTGAAATTGAAAGGTTAATAAACTTTGAGCTCTTATCTTTTTCTACATATTCCAAATCTACAACCAACACTTGTTCATATCTCCATGGCAGACGTCAGTCAGGCTTTCTATCAGTCCTGACTGATTTTGGGCATTTTCTCTTTCTCATCTTCCATCCATTTTCTGAGAGTTCAGAATTGGTGACTGCTTCTTTCCTGTGCAGAAGGTAGTAGATGTAGGAAATAGTTTTCCTCCCTTAACCCTCCTTGCTTGGCGTCTTAAGCCCAGGTGGCCATGAATTTCTGATTTATGGTGGTTACTGTGATTTCAGTCTTTCTAAATAAGGCTTTTGGAGCAGGGCCTTATGTGATTAGTCTTTTCAGGCAGATGGTGCCAGGGAGCATAGAACTGATACCTTAACCTGGGGAAGGAAAGCCAATTTTGTGCATGTATTTGGATATGTGCATATATATAAAATTTAACACACACAAACTATGTTAAAAGAACATTTAAGATTGCAAAGTCAAGCACTCAAAAGTTAAGAAATGCCAGAATTAAGCCTTCCTGTGCAAGCTACTTGGCCCCCCTGTGCAGATGCATTATGATACAATCTTTAATTAAATGATCATACTATTTTTTTCCACAGGAGCCCTGCCTCATTTACTGAACAGGATGGACTGTGCTGTGGGGATGAATCAGGGTTGTGGCTGATCAGAGGCTTATAATTTGGTCAAATGTGGGTGAATTTTCATGGGGGAGGCATTAAGCACATCCCTGACACCCGTGGGACCCTGTACCACAAGTCAAGTCCTTGCTCCAAATCAAGGAGGTGCAGGAAAACGAAAAGGTTGTAAGAATTATTTTTATCTGGGTAAAATGGTTTCCCCCCTTAATCTTGTTCTTGGAAATGGCTGAACTCTTTTAGCTGAAACTTTCTATTAAAATTCAGCCTGAAGTAGACACCTGGCGTGGAAAACATCAACCCTAGCAGTTAAATTTTGGCAAAATTTATAAGCAACTGAAAAGAGGGTCTTATAATAGGAAGTATTGGGTAACTTTAACAATAAGTGGCACTACAAGCTCCTCCTATAATATACAGTGCATGAGTAAATACACACATACTGTATAAATGCAATGATAGTGGGTCCGTCTAGCACATCAGTTTTGAGCTCCAGCACCCATCTTTCTTTTTCTGTTTCTTATAACTTTCTGAAACAGAGTCCTTTGTCTTAGCTGCTTCTGCCCAGAGCCTAACTGCTTTGTTTTTAGAAATTTTGAGGAAATATTATCTATTTTTGGGGGGGTAGTGGAAGAGATGGGAAGTGTATTTTAATAAAACACAACCAGATTCCCTTATGTTCTAATGCTAATTGTTTTTACATTCAATGCCCAGACTAAACTCCCATCTAAACTAAAGAGCTAAACTCTGACTTGGAGTTCAGGGAAGCTGTGGGGAGTATCAAGCCAAACTAATACAGATCAAGAAATATATAAGCTCCACTGGCAACTTCTCTTTTTTGAAAAAAGAAATTTCTTACGAAAATTTCATAAATGGGGCGTGTGGAATTAAGGCTGAAAAGCTCAATCTTAACATTCACTCCTTTTGGTTATGCCTTTAATATGATCCTCATATCTGCTAAATAATACATGATACAATACAAACTGGAATTTTATACCCCCTTATGTTGAGAAAGTTGTATAAGACCTTGGGTATGCGTGTGTGTTTATTTTAAGGTCTAACTGAGATTTACAAAGCACGCCAGGTTTGGGGAGGGGGAAAAACAGATTTTGCAGCCACTTTTACATTCACAATACTTGTATCTCCATCTTTCTCCTTGACTAGACCATGCTGTTTCCACGTCTGACACTGTATCCCAGACTGAGGAAGGCAACGAGTTATGCGTCAGGGCCCTGCTAGAGTCAGAGAATACAGAAATGCCTGTAGACCCTTGCACTGGTGAGTAAGAGATCAGAACAACTCAGATGGTGTTGGCCAAAGCTGGGCACCCAGCAATACCTTTGGTAGCTCTTATAACCATGTCTTTCCTGATGCTTTATCAGCACTTTTGCATGACAAATGTGACTTGCCAAGAACCTCAACCAGATGTAATCTGGGGTTCCTAACTATTCCAAAATCCTTCGTTTTCCTAACTTCTACAGTGAATGCTTTGTAATATAACTCTTTCCCATGAACAGGATTTCAAATTTGTGCTACTGACATTTTATCACTGATTAAACAAGAGGGAGAGCCGAGTGTCTGTGAGCAGCATGATTCAGAGGAAAACAAAATCCATACAGATCCCAGCACAGGTCAGTAAGGGAATAATACTCCCAATGGAAAAGCTAAATTAATGCCAAGTTAAATTAATGTAAATGCAGAAAATTCAGGACCTTTTTAGTTGTGTCCACACAAATCCAATAATTCAGTGCCATCCTCTTGATATAGGATGAAGCATCCTCCTAATGTGGGTCATGGATTAGCTATAGTTTCTACAAAATAGACACAAGTTTGGTTAAAAACTCAGAGGAAATGGTTATGTCAAATAGGAAAGAGGTATCAAGTAGAATCCCATATGGTTTAGACCTAACACTTTTCAGCTTTCAACCTGCCAGGACCCAAATATAGGAAAAAATATTTTGAAAAAGACCCAAAATGAAGGACACCCAAGAATTATTCACACAGGAAATTGCTAATAGTGTGGTGTTAATTCCCTTAGTGTAAATGACTTTCTGTAAGCTGAGCTTCGTGTGTGCCTTTATTACTGATGTAAATAATTGTCAACAATAGAAGTGAGGGGACACCAAATTTGTGTGGAACATAAGTAACTGAGACTAAAACGAGTGGTATCCCAATATGGTAGTGTGAAACAGATGCCATTCAATCTTCTCATTAACAACCTAGCAGGTGTAGTGGAGCCTTAATGTATTTAATGCATGGATGAGACAAAGGTGGGATGGATTAGATACACCGAGGAGGAAACTATTAAAATATAGTGATCATGATCTACTGGACGCCTCTACTGAAATCCATTGAAAAACTAATCTTTAAAGCTAAATGTCAAATGATCAATGTGGGGCGGAATAATTCCTTAGAGAATGTGGGAACTTGCCCGCAGGGTAACAGTACACTAGTGCAGTAGCAAGAATGTCACATACTCTGTTGGGCTCCATTAACAGGAGTATCAAGTGTATAACCCCTAGCCCTGCAATGAACTCTCAGCATGGTTACGCTATAGACAAGAGCCCAGAGCTCTGGGTGTGCGCAGGGGGTTGCCCTATACAAAGTTTGTTGTGGGATCAGAGCTCTCAGTGAGGTTAATGTTCTGCTATGCTCAGCACTGGGTAGGCCTCAATTGGGTAAGTTTTTGGTTAATGGTGTTCCTTATTCGGGCCTGTAATGTAAACTGATTGTGTACTGACTGTAAATTCCTGATTTTCAGAGGTGCTGAGCATCCACAGATCCTTGCCTGACTTTATTTGGAGGTGTGGGTTCTCAATGTCTCTGAAAATCAGGTCCCAAAACTTTTGTGTATTTACTGATCCAGTGCTAAGACTAAACTCTTCCAAGCAGGGCACAGGTCTTGCTGTAGGTTTGTAAAGTGCTGACCAAATCTCTGACTCTGCAATAAGTGATTTTTAATAGACCTGGTTGCAGAGACTAAATGTTTTCTATTTTTCATCAACATTTTAATTTCAGTGAAAACTTTCCAAGCTGTTCTACTCAGTAATAAAGGCTATATTTTTATTTAACTTGATTATCTGTGCTTCAGAAACAATATAGCCACAAACATTTTTCTGGTTAAGGGCTTTGGTTGGTTGCAATCGGAAGAGGTTTCCTCAGTCGTTTTACCTTCTTGTGATTGTATGTTTATTTCAGCGAAAGATGGAAGCACAAACAAGGATAAGCTCCCTGAAAATCCTCTTGAAAGCATCGTGTATGAGTCTAGTTTATACGGAAAACTTGGAGAAGAGTGTTTGCCAAATCCCAAACAGAGAGTGACATGGAAGTGTCTGTACAATTCAAAAATGCAGCAGGCAACTGCTACTGGGAACAGTCTGGGGGTTTCATCTCACTGTGACAAAAATTTATTAATCCATCAGGAAGAAGCCTACCCAGAAGAGAGACTGTATACAAGTACTGAATGTGAGAGAAACTATACTCAAAAGGTGTATCTTCAGAATCACCAACAAGCCCACACAGGAGAGAGATTGTTTGCATGTGCTGAGTGTGGGAAAAACTTCCAGCTGAAGATAAGTTTGACAAAACACCAAAGGAGCCATGGAATAGAGAAACCCTATGAATGCAGCCAATGTGAGAAGAGCTTCATTTGCCACTCATGGCTCATTAGACACCAAATGATTCACAGTGGAGAGAGGCCATATAAATGTACCGAATGTGACAAAAGCTACAGCAGAAAGGATTATCTTCTAAATCACCAACGCCGGCATTTAGGGGAGAAACTATTCCAGTGTAATGTGTGTGGGAAAAGCTTTGTACTGAAAAGAAGTTTAGTTAAGCATCAAAAAAGTCACATGAAAGAGACCCAATCCACTTAGCCAGTTGAGTTGTCTTAGACACCAGGTGATTCACACGGAGAAGCTAGAACAATCATTTTTTGAGGGAAAAACTGAGTAGGAAATCTATGATCCTCAAAAATAGTCCTGTCACAAGTAACTTCATCTGAAGGCTTCACAGGGACCTGGATACACAACAGAGAGACCAGCCTGATGTAAAAAGAGAGGATGCATTAGTATCTGTTCACAATCTACTATGTGAGACAGAGCTAACTGAAAATAGGTCAGAAAATGCATGTTCGTGTGACACACAACAGGAAAAAGGGATAGCTGGCTCTTTACTGAGAGGAGGGACTCCTACCATTTGAAATTTAGAACCCATTTCTGAACCCCTTCAGAGAAGCAGCAGATACTTAGGAATGGAGTTTGGGAGGTCAAATGCACCCCTAGCTCCCATTTAAGTCAAAGGTAGCTCTCGGTATTCAGTACCTCTGTAAATCAAACATTTAACCCATTGAAGCCAGGCAAATGGAGCTATCTGAAGATTACCTGGCTGACTCTCCTTATGACTAGAGAAAGCTTACAGTATAGATCTCTTTTTGGACAGCCTGAGTTTTCCACCTTCCAAATGTAATGTTCCATATTACAGACAGTTGTATATATGATTTGATGTGTGCATTACTGAAGATTTTTATATGATGATTGTCCTGGTTTTGAGAACACTTTTTTCTTAATTTTCACTACATTTGGGTTTTGTAGGAAACGTTATGGGGAATCAAGTGGATAAGCGTTTGGCTCACTGCAGCAGCTTTAGGTTATTGGTGTCGCTACTTTTCACGGGAAGGACAAAAATGTACCTGAGACAGGAGCCAGCCCTCTTCAGTAACACCAGGTTCTTGATAAAAGAAAATTTCTCTAATCTTGCTTTTGATGGCACTATGGCCCTCTGGGGGGAAAAACCTTTAGGGGCAGCAGGGCTGGGTAGTTAAGTTGAGCAAAATGCCATGAAAGCCACTGTTATCCATAAATAATACAAGTCAGCTCCTCAGCTGGTATAACTTGTCATAGCTCCTTTGCTGTCAGTGAAGATTTTAAAAGTTACAGCAACTAAGGATCTGGCTCTGTATTTATAAACTCTTACTGAAGTTCATGTGAGACCGTCTTTAGTTTTTTGTTTTTGTTTTTTTGTTTTAAATAAAATTGTCAAGAAAAATCCTCTTGCTCAAACTTGCCAGGATTGTTTCTAGCACCCCCTGATGCCTCTTCTGGGGGACTGAGCTATCTTATAGAAAAGATGAGGGGAGGGAAAAATAAACCAACAGGGCAAAACCTAATTCTGGCAGCAACCATCTTGTAAGCTCCATCCAAATGGCACCCCTTCACAATTTGTTTTGGTAAAATCCACTGATGAGTTACTGTTGGGGAAAATGCAAACAAACAAAAAAAATTAAAAAAGCAGATTCTTCACAATCACGTCTTCAGCCTATCTAGACCACCCCAAATCTCATGTTACAGTCTCACAGGGTGGAATTCAGTTTGTGAAGTCAGTGGAGGTTGTGAGGGGCATTTTGCCCTTCATGGGATGTAAACTGAGAATTTTCTGCCGCTTGAGGTGCAGCGGTATGTCAAATAAGTATGGCTTAGGATAAGAGTTCAGCCCAACAACTGTGCTTAACAAAACGAAGGTAGTCTCAGCTGGAGAATTCGGAAGACAGCCATGGAACAAAATGACTGTGTGCTAAGCCCAAAATAGAGGCGTGAGGTATTCTTTATAGTGTATTCTTTGTGAAGGAAATGGATTCTGCTTAGTTACAGAAGATGGAAAATTGGTATAGGCACGTGTATTCAGCAAAAGAATCAACATTTTATGGTCTTGGTAAAATCTTTATGGGTAATTTTGTTACTTTTCTGTTAATATGGACCTTTCACTCAGTCTGAGTAGAATCTATTTTTCTCTTTCTCACCCCCATTAATTAGCTGATGAGCTGTTGTGATTGTTTACTAGAGGTGTAATTCTACCATTCTTATCTTTGTGGCACCTTAGAGACTAACAAATTTATTTGGGCATAAGCTTTCATGGATCTGAAGTGGATTTTAGCCCATGAAAGCTTATGCCCAAATAAATTTGTTAGTCTCTAAGGTGCCACAAGGACTCCTTGTTTTTGCTGATATAAACAAACAGTTACCACTCTGAAACCTGATTCTTATCCTTGTGAATGGATTATCTTGTGTGATATATTGCCATGGATAACATTTTGTTCCTAAATTAATACTGTTGGGGGTAGTTACTTGCCACAGAACATGTAGTATTTCCTACCCTCAATTAAAGGAATAGGTAGTGTAACCGATCACTGGAGCTGTCCAGATACATTTGGGCCTTACCTCCAGCCCTAGCTTGCACGAGGAGTTCTGTAGACCTTAGTAGGGCTACTCCTACGAGTAAGAGCTGCAGGACGGGGCTTTCAATGTGTGTTCTCAAATAGTGTTTTATGAAATACAAATACTGGTAAATACAGTACATCAATCTTACGAACAAGCAGCTATACCAATCATTTTTCACAATTGGGGGTGGGGGAATCACATAATGGAAGTGATGTTGAAGAACAAATCAACATCACTTCAAATTCTGATGCCTCCAATGGAAATTACCTTGCAGTGGTTTGAAGGACAGGAAGAAAACAATGCAGTACACCATACTGCAAAGGCTAATTTTGAGATAATTAATTTTATGAATGATTCAGTCCACAGTTAATTTAAAGATAAAGATTCTATGGTGTAGTTTAAATATAATGCAGTGGTTTCATTGCCTTTTAGAAAGGGAGATTTAACATTTAAAGAAGCAGTGTACAAAAGGTCTATGTGCCACTTAAGCCTATCAGTCTCCTAAACAGTGCATAGTAGTCCTTGTAGCAGATCTTTGCACATGAGTTATCTTCAACCTTAATGAAATACCCTTGGTGGGAAGGTTATCTGCATGAATGATGTGTGTCTCTCTCTGGCCATTGGTATACTGGATCCTACTCATAACGATGTTTTATACTCATGTTCTATTTTGGATACTATGATGTAATTATTACAAAAAAAAGTTTAAGAACAGTAGAAGCTGTTCATTTACTAAATAAATAGAACTCAAATAGTACTCCATTAGTAGGAGGGTTGTGTTTATCAAAATAAACTGACCCCTCTTTTTAAAAAAAAACAACAAAACACAAAAATATACATGTTTCAGAGTAGCAGCTGTTAGTCTGTATCCGCAAAAAGAAAAGGAGGACTTGTGTCACCTTAGAGACTAACAAATTTATCTGAGCATAAGCTTTCGTGAGCTACAGCTCACTTCATCGGATGCATTCAGTGGAAAATACAGTGGGGAGATTTATATACACAGAGAACATGAAACAATGGGTGTTACCATACACACTGTAAGGAGAGTGATCAGGTAAGGTGAGCTATTACCAGCAGGAGAGCTGGGGAGGGGTTGGGGGGGAGCCTTTTGTAGTGATAATCAAGGTGGGCCATTTCCAGCAGTTGACAAGAATATCTGAGGAACAGCAGGGGTGGAGGGGGGAAGGGAATAAACATGGGGAAATAGTTTTACTTTGTGTAATGACCCATCCACTCCCAGTCTTATTTAAGCCTAAATTAATTGTATCCAGTTTGCAAATTAATTCCAATTCAGCAGTCTCTTGCTGGAGTCTGTTTTTTTTGAAGTTTTTTTGTTGAAGAATTGCCACTTTTAGATCTGTAATTGAGTGACCAAAGAGATTGAAGTGTTCTCCGACTGGTTTTTGAATGTTATAATTCTTGATGTCTGATTTGTGTCCATTTATTCTTTAACGTAGAGACTGTCCAGTTTGGCCAATGTACTTGGCAGAGGAGCATTGCTGGCACATGATGGCACATAGCACATTGGTAGATGTGCAGGTGAACAAGCCTCTGATAGTGTGGCTGATGTGATTAGGCCCTATGATGGTGTCCCCTGAATAGATATGTGGATACAGTTGGCAACAGGCTTTGTTGCAAGGATAGGTTCCTGGATTAGTGGTTCTGTTGTATTTGGTTCAGGCTGGGGGTCTGTCTGTAAACAAGGACTGGTCTGTTTCCCAAGATCTGTGAGAGTGATGGGTCGTCCTTCAGGATAGGTTGTAGATCCTTGATGATGCGTTGGAGAGGTTTTAGTTGGGGGCTGAAGGTGATGACTAGTGACATTCTGTTATTTTCTTTGTTGGGCCTGTCCTGTAGTAAGTAACTTCCGGGTACTCTTCTGGCTCTGTCAATCTGTTTCTTCACTTCAGCAGGTGGGTATTGTAGTTGTAAGAATGCTTGATAGAGATCTTGTAGGTGTTTGTCTCTGTTTGAGGGGTTGGAACAAATGCGGTTGTATCGTAGAACTTGGCTATAGACAATAAATTGCGTGGTGTGGTCTGGATGAAAGTTGGAGGCATGTAGGTAAGCCTAGCAGTCAGTAGGTTTCCGGTATAGGGTGATGGTCATGTGACCATCGCTTATTAGCACCGTAGTGTCCAGGAAGTGGATCTCTTGTGTGGACTGGTCCAGGCTGAGGTTGATGGTGGGATGGAAATTGTTGAAATCATGGTGGAATTCCTCAAGGGCTTCTTTGCCATGGGTCCAGATGATGAAGATGTCATCAGTGTAGCACAAGTAGAGCGGGGGCATTAGGGGATGAGAGCTGAGGAAGCGTTGTTCTAAGTCAGCCATAAAAATGTTGGCATACTGTGGGGGCCATGCGGTTACCCATAGCAGTGCCGCTGATTTGAATGTATACATTGTCCCCAAATGTGAAATAGTTATGGGTGAGGACAAAGTCACAAAGTTCAGCCACCAGGTTTGCCGTGACATTATCGGGGATACTGTTCCTGACGGTTTGTAGTCCATCTTTGTGTGGAATGTTGGTGTAGAGGGCTTCTGCATCCATAGTGGCCAGGATGGTGTTTTCAGGAAGATCACCGATAGATTGTAGTTTCCTCAGGAAGTCAGTGGTGTCACGAAGATAGCTGGGGGTGCTGGTAGCATAGGGCCTGAGGAGGGAGTCCAGATAGCCAGAGAATCCTGCTGTCAGGGTGCCAATGTCTGAGATGATGGGGCGTCCAGGATTTCCAGGTTTATGGATTTTGGGTAGCAGATAGAATACCCCTGGTCGGGGTTAGCAATGATAGGCTAAGGAGAGGAGACACATCTTTGAGGCTAAGATTCAAGTGCTGCCACTCAAACCATCTGTAGTTTGCTGGTTGAGAAGTCTAGGTCTGAGGAGCCAGAGGATGCTTTATCTGTTCAGCATTGCTGTTAGAGGGAAACAAGTTATTTGAGCCCATAGTGGCATTCATTTGGGATCAGGACTGGGGGAGGATAGATGCTTCTGATCCTTATGTTGGGGGATAGTGAGAAAGAGAGAGTGGTAATATGGTGGGAGAGATGTGGCCAGACAGCCAGAGTTGAGGGAGACAGTGGGTTAGGTTTACCTGCCAGCCATCTAGGCATACCTTGTACCTCATATTCATACCTCCTTAGGGTTGGGAGTGTATCCTCTCACAGGGCCAATGTTAGGGAAAATGGCGCCATAGGCAGACTTGAATTTTTGCACCTTTTAAGCTTAAGTATGTAGTGATATTAATGAAAGTTTCAGAAATTAAGCTGTAATCTCAAAAGTTTTTATCATTTACTAAAAAATACAAATGACAATTCAGTGTTATTCAAATAAATGTCAAAAAATAATAGCTAAATGACAAACAGTAAACTAAATAAAAAAACAAACGTTGTTCACCAAGACTCAGAAGGCAAGTCTGTGTGCCTTTGCTGCCGCAAATTCTGATATTGCTTGTGACAGGCCTATATTTTGAGCCACAGCATTCTCAATACACAGGATGGCCAGCGAAGATTGTCTGTCATCTCCCATGGTCGATAGCAGATATGTTTTTATGAGCTTCAACTTTTAAGAAGCTCCAGTCGTTGCTCGCCGCTGTTACAGGTACGGTTAACAGGATCCTGAGTCCTATCCATGTGTTTGGGAAGTTGTCATTAAGTTCATTGTTGTAAATAAATGGTAGAATTTCTTGAGGAGCACTACAGTCCATTGGAAGCAGACTTTGGAGATAGCAAAGTTCTTTGCAGAGGTCACTGCCATTAATGTCCGAGCTCTCTCCATATGTCAGTGCACTATGAAGGTTCTTACAGTGCTTCATCAAAATTTCTTTGTCAGAGTTGTGTTATGTTATATAGAAAGCCCCAAAGATTCACATGTTGATTCATTTGCTCAAACCGTTCTTCCAGAGACATCAGTGTCTAAAAGCTCGTTGAAAAATTCAATTTTAAACTTGACTTCTGGATTAACTGTTTCATCTTCACATTCATGGCTGAATTGATGCTTTTTACGATGAACATGGTTTAAACTCTACATCAACACCAAGATTTTCAGCTATTTCCTTAGCTGTTGTCAGAGCTCCTTCGTACCTGACTTCCCTGTAGTTTATCAAGTTTGTGGCTGCAACAATGTTGACGTTTTTCTTGCTTTGAATGCTTTTGTTCACCACATTGACTTGAAAAAGGATATCGTACCACACCACAATGGAGACAAGAAACTTGAATTCAACTAGTTCACATGCCAGGGTGAGTGCTTCATGACAGACACCTGCATCTGCTTGCTCTGATTCAGCCAATGCGATGAGGGCATCGTGGACTTCAGCTGTTTGGTATCGAACAGCTTTAACACTGTCAATTCTGCAGTCCTACTGTGTTTCACATATTGGCTTCACAGTGATATTGACATGATCTGTGAGAATCTCCCAATGATGAACAGAGGTAGAGAACACAAGGTAGATCCTTTTGCAGAATGCCACAGGGGAGATGGACTCTGGTGAAGATGTTGCAGCATCCCCCACCACAAGATTGAGCAAGTGACATTCACATGGAACAAAAAATGCTCTTGGGTTTTGGTTAAGGATTCTTGCCTGTACACCCTTGTTTTTCCCCTTCATGTTTGCACCGTTGTCATAACCCTGGCCCTGGCAGTCTTGGATATTTATGTCATGTTCCTTCAGAGTAGTAAGTATAGTATCAGTTAGTCCTTCCCCTGTGGACTCGTCCACTGTTTTAAAACCAATAAAGTGCTCCTGAATGGTCACTTTACCATCTGAAGTATCAAGGAACCTAATAGTGAAAGACATCTTTTCATAATAAGAAAAGGAGTACTTGTGGCACCTTAGAGACTATCAAATTTATTTGAGCATAAGCTTTCATGAGCTACAGCTCACTTCATTGGATGCATTCAGTGGAAAATACAGAAGTGAGCTGTAGCTCATGAAAGCTTATGCTCAAATAAATTTGTTAGTCTCTAAGGTGCCACAAGTACTCCTTTTCTTTTTGTGAATACAGACTAACACAGCTGCTACTCTGAAATCTATCTTTTCATAATGGCGCTCATCTGGAGTGCAATCCAATATAATGGAGTAGAACTTAGCACTCCTTAACCTTTTAAGAATATCTTGCAGCACTTTCTTCACCAATAATTCAATTATCTCATTCTGGATTGTTTTTCCAGAGTAGTGATCTGTCACCTCCCTGGAAAGTATGCGTCGCAAATGTTCCTTCATTACTTTATTGTACTTTCCTAGTAATTCCACCAAACCTAGGAAATTCTTGTTCATCGTGAAGAGCCTGTCAGATAAACCTTGGAAAGCCATGTTATTTTTAGAAAGATAAAGTGTTATTGTCATGAGCCTCTTTACAATGTTCTCCCAGTGTTTTGTCTCTTGTTTAATTACACATTGAAGATCCATGTTCATGCAATTATCCTGTTTTAGCCTTTTCTCTGCTTTGATCCACATTTGGTAGGAACTGAACTGACTAGGCAACTTTTCATGATGCATGAGAAGCTGAGACATGTTCTTCAATCATTCAACCCCTTGAATGCTAGGGATGATTTTGGATTCAAGTCAAAGAGCTTGCAGCAGAAACAGAAAACCTTGTCAGTGGAATCTGAGTAAAGCAGCCAGCGCCGCTTCAAAACTTTGCCATTTTCAAGCTTTCTGTATAAAAACATCATAGAAAAATGGCAATTCTGCTCATCCAGAGGAAAATCCATGTCCTTTACTTTTGGTGGACCATTGGTCACTAGCAGAGCTTGAATTTTGGGTGTTAGACTGGACCATAAAGCAGGATCAGAAATGGTATTGCTAAAAAATTGGGGATTGGTCCTGCTTTGTTGGGGGAGGGATAACTCAGTGGTTTGAACATTGGCCTGCTAAACCCAGGGTTGTGAGTTCAATCCTTGAGGGGGCCATTTAGGGATCTGGGGCAAAAATTGGGGATTCATCCTGCTTTGAGCAGGGGGTTGGACTAGATGACCTCCTGAGGTTCCTTTCAACCCTGATATTCTATGATTCTGTGAATGCTTATAATGGGAATCATTTAATCTCTGTCACTAGTGGCATCGTCATTATTCTGGTTCGGATAAAGAATTTGTTTTGTTTGGATCTCTTTGTTTTTCTTTTGCTGATCCTTGAATGTTCAGTTGTGGATTCTCTATGCATTTTTCATCTGATGTCTCTGCTGTGACAGTCTTGCGGCTACTACTGCAAGGGTTGTTAACCTATATTAAGTATTGTTTCATTGTATCTACATCTTTCTTCATTGCAGTCATTAAATGAGCTTTTTGTTTCCTTTTCTGTGTTCCTGACATCATCTTCTTAGGTACTTGCGAAATTGTCCTTCCAAGTTTCATGAAATAAAAAAACAATATATCTTTCACTACTTTTAAAGATGTCCACCCTCTCTGTGGTACAGTCAAATGAATAGTGCCTTCAGCTAAACAACTTGACGACTGAAGAACTCTGAGACTTATAGGTATATTTTCAAACAGGGAGAGGAGGTACTACCAGGAAGAAAAAATGTGGGGTGGACAGAAGGGAAAGTTGCTAAGATCTGGATACGATGCTGTGACATTGCACTCCATAATGCTTTATAAAAATATTTATAAATGTGAATATGATGTAACTGGAATATGCATTATGCAAAAGGTCTCTTGTAAGGTATCATTACAAATCTTATCTGAGTGTGTTCATCCTATTTGTATATATGTATCATTCTTTTATCTAAAACTAAAAATATGAAGTATTACTCTGAAGTCCTACTGTAATTATGCAAAGTGTGGGCCATTAATGGTTGCTTGGAATTTTGATGGATCCCATTAACTAGAACAGTGGTCTGTAGATGGCTGTTTACCTGCAAGCCTCCACTGTCTATGTACAGGCCAGTCCTGAAAGAATGGAGGGTGGCTCAGAGGACTTGTGAACATGTCACATGACACTGAAATCCATCTTTAACCTGGTGCTTTTCCATTTAGAAGGAGGGGTGGGAAGCCAGAGAGACCCAAAGGATACTTGCCTTGTGTCAAAGGTATAAAAAGGGATGAAAGAGAACAAAGCGGGGATTCCAGTCATGTGGAATCCCCTGCCTTTCACCTAAGATGCCTGCTGGAACTAACAAGGTCTGTATCAGGGGAAAGGATTGGGCCCAGACTAGGAAGGAGTCTAGTCTGTAAAAGAAGCTTATTGGAACATCTGAGGGTGAGATTTCATCTGTAATCAGTTTCTTAATGTATTAGGCTTAGACTTGCATGTTTTGTTTTATTTTGCTTGGTAATTTACTTTGTTCTGTCATTACCTGAAACCACTTAAATTCTGCTTTTTTTTTTACTTAATATCACTTTTGTTTATTAATTAACCAAGAGTAAGTGATTAATACCTGGGGGAGCAAACAGCTATGCATATCTCTGTGTTATAGAGGGTGCACAATTTATGAGCTTATCCTGTATAAGCTTTATACAGAGTAAAACAGATTTATTTGGGGTTTGGATCCTATTGGAAGTTGGGTGTCTGGGTGCTGGAGACAGGAGCACTTGCTAAGTCATTTTCAGTTAAGGCTGCAGCTTTGGGGGCATGGACCAGACCTGGGTCTGTGTTGCAGCAGGCTTGTATGTCTGGCTCAACAAGGCAGGGTTCTGGAGTCCCAAACTGGCAGAGAAAACAGGCTCAGAGGTAATCTCAGCACATCAGGTGACAGTCCCAATGGGGTCTCTGTGATGGAACCTGTCATAAATGCTCCCTCTACATTTCCACACCACCATGCACTTTGATCTCCCCTAGTCCCTTGCTGAGAATAGTGGTCCTACGTTTACTCTAATGCTGCTGCACTGGGGTCACCACGCTCCATGTTGGTTGAGCAGGGGGGGCCCTCTGGGTTGCAGGGTAATGAGCTGAAAGTGGGGAGGGGTCTCAGGGAGGCAGAAAGGGGCTGTGGGCCTGCTGGAGGAAGGAGCTGGCTATGTTTGAGGGGAGCTTGGGAGAGGGGATAGGCAGTAGTGTCTGTGGGAGACTGATGGGTGGGGCTGGGCGAGAGCTGAAGAGAGCTCCAGGGGCAGTTGGCGGGGTGTGACTGAGGGGAGCTCTGGTGGGGTGTGGGGGTGACTGAGGGGAGCTCCAGGGGGAGCAGGGGCACGGGCTGGGTGCAATGGAGGGGAGCTCTGGGGGGTGGGCTGGGAGCAACTGAGGGGAGCTCCAGGGAAAGTGGGGTGGGGTGGGTGTGAATGAGGGGACCTCTGGGGGGTCCTGGGAGTGACTAAGGGGAGCTCCGGGGAGAGTGAGGGGAAGGGGCTGGGGGTGACTGAGGGGAGCTCTGGGGGGCGGGTGGCTGCCATTGAGGGAGCTCCAGGGGGAGCGGGTGAGGGCCTGGGCTGGGTGCGACTGAGGGGAGCTCTGGAGGGTCCTGGGAGTGACTGTGGGGAGCTCCAGGGGGAGCGGGAGCGGAGCAGGCTGGGGGCGACTGAGAGGAGCTCTGGGGGGCGGGCTGGCTGCGACTAAAGGGAGCTTTGGGGCGAGCGAGGGGGCCGGGTGTGGGTGAGGGGAACTGCGGTGGGGAGGGAAGATTGAGGGGCCGTGTCTGGGGGGCGGCGGGCGGCAGAGTCTCTGGGGGGTGGGGAAATACCAACCACCAGGCAGCGTGGGGGCGAGGCGGGAGGCCGGATTACAAGAAACCTCAGTTTTTCCCACTGCGGCTTTTTCCCAGCCTGCACCATCGCCCCACTCGCGATCTGTAAGGGCTCTTCCGCAAGGTCGACAGCCGTCTCCACCAATCACAACTCGGTCCTGCCAGGGGCGGGCCAATAGGAATGCCCAGGTCGGAGCAGCCCACCACTGTCGCTAGTAGAGGAGACTCCTGGGGGAAAGTGGAAGAGTCAAGAGGCTGATTGGTTCCTCAGGCCCGTCGATCACCAGTCAGAGGACAACAGCCGGAAGAGGTTGGCCAATCAGAGGAGAGGACGGAAGAATGGTGTCGTCCTGGTAAGACTGAAGCTTAGAGCCGTTACCCATCCTAGCTGGTGTCGATTCTGATTGGTCGTTGTCCTCGCTCCCTACCGTAACCTTCCCTGCTCACGGGGGTGGGTGGTCGTCTCCCATTGGTGGGCACTGGGCGGCGACCAGAAGCGCGCGCAAGGCGGGGCCGTTACAGGCTGCTGCGCGCGCTGAGGGTGGGGAACGGGGAGGAGGGAGTGGGACGGTGATGAAGGGAGGGACTGAGAGGGGGAAGATGGCTGCCCGGCAGTGGAGGTGAGAGACTCTCAGGGAGCCCCTCTGGAAGGGGGGGGAAGAGGCTCCGCTTCCCATGATGCCCCGGGGCGAGGTGGGGGGATGCTCCCCAATAAGTCTGTGTGGGCTGCTGGACGGGGTGTTGCCCATCCCCCCCGGATAGAGTGGGGCTGTCTGCTCCCCGACCCGTAACGCACCGGGGCAATGGACTGCGTGTGGTGGGTTGTACTTTCCCCACAATGCACTGGGGTGCGGAGTGGGGCTGCTTTCCTCCACCCCCCCCCCGCAGTGCGTCAGGACAGTGACCTGGGGCTGCCGTCACCCCCGCAGCCAACTGGGTTGATAGATCAGGGCTGCCTAGGCGTAACCCCACAATGAAACAGAGAGGAGGGTTCACTGTTCCCCTTCTCCCCCCATTGACGTGCTGAGGTGGTGGAGCAGGGCTCTCTGCATTTCCCCAGCGTGATGGAATGGTGCTTCTCCTTGACAGAATAGCTGGTGTAGTGCTGCCCGTGTGACCAGAGTGTCGGGAACTTCAGACGCTTTCAGGCATGTAGGAATGGTGGAAACGGTCAAGAGATTTATTCCAGGGAAAGGAGATATCCCGGAACCAGTTCTGGGGTGTTTGGGATTAAATTTGCTTGTACTATGCATTCCCAACATTCTCCCTTCTAGAGTCCCTTCTCTTGACATTTCCTTTTCCTTCACACATGCCTTCGTCCCAATTTAAAACGTAGGTACATATCTGATTTGTTGACTACAGTCCCCTGTGCATCAGCATATACTTGAGTTCTTGCAGTCCAACGTGCTTCTTCCATATGTCGATCCTCTGATACTTGCTTCTTCTCCAATGTGCAGCCAAAGTCTCCTTCTTTTCCCGACAAGTATAAAGCTGACATTTCCTCATATGAATTGCTCCTTTTTGGACATTGTACATCATCCTTCTGTTGCTGCCTTCTGTGTAACCCATATGTTATAAATATTTTTTTGCTGCTGAATATGGCAAAATTTTTAGCAAATATCCTGATTGATAGGGTGTACTTGTGTGTATGCATAATACAGGGGTGTTTAATATATGGGAGATGTACATGGTAGTGTTAAATGTTAAAGAAACATTTTAGTTTGGGGGTGTAAATAGGTACTTGGACTTGCGGAAACTGTATGCCAGTATATGGTTTAAGGAAGAGCAGTATATAATTTAAGAAAGCAGGAGCCTGACTTTTCTCTGTATTTTACAGATATAAACTATGCTGAGGTCCACGTGTCCTGTATTGAAGTCTGGCTCCACAACTACATTTTGCTTCACTGTGAACTTAATCTTTTCCTGTATTATACAACGCTGTATGTTGTTGAGGTGCATATATCTACTGCTCTTAATATTAAAGCAATAGTTGATTATAAACCCTGCAAACTGACCTCTTGGCATCTTATTACTGTTTTAGATTTGTTTCTACTGCTCATTTTACAATGGTTTATTGCTCAGCTTTGAACTGTCAAAATGCTACAAGTGGGGTATATAAGAACAGTACAGTTACTTTCTATGGTTTTCCTTTACATAACAAACCTCTCTTGAAGCAGTGGATTCACAACATGGGTCGGGAAATGGGAACTCCATCAAAACATCAGCGACTATGTTCTAAACATTTTGAGGACAGTTCTTTTGAAATTGATCCTCTAAAAATTAGGAAAAACCGGCGCCTACTGAAAGAAGCAGTTCCCAAAAAATTCATTTTGGGTGAAGACGGAAACTGGCTTGTTGGAACACCTCAAAGTTTCTGTGGTGGAATAAGTAATAAAACTCGAAAACGAATCCGGAATCCTGAACATTTGAAGGTAATTTAAATATTTGATATTCTATTTGTTTCTCTTAAATTAAGAGAGCATAATAAGAGAATACTTGGATGGGAATTCTCCAAGGGAACACCTAGGTGCTGCAGGAAATAAAAATATAAATGATTCAGTAGGTTGCACTTTTCCCTTTGAGTTGCTACTTAATCATTGTGCACCGTGGAGTTAGGAGGCACATTGTTGCTGAGCTCTTGTGAATACAGACAATATTATGGTGCTTCTCTCTTGATCCTGTTTCAGCTTGTGCAATTACATTCTGCCCAAGTAAAAATTTCTGTTTGGCATTTCAGTTGGATACTATACTCTTCTTTACTTCCTGCTCCAAAATGAATCCCAATCCTGCAAACCTGTACTCGTATGAGTGAGTAGTCCTTACTCATGTGAATAATCTCATTTGATTTGGGATGACTTGATTGTAGTATAGAGCTTATACTGTGTATGTTTGTTGGATGTAGTATTGTTGTAGCTCTGTTGGTCCCAGGATGTTAGAGAGATAAGAATGGGAGATTATATCTTTTATTGGACCATTTATGAGGGTGAAAGAAGCAAGCTTTTGAGCTACACAGACCTCTTCTTCAGATCTGGGCAGACCTTGTTAGGGACTGTTAAATAGTGTCTAAGTTTCAGTTCAATTCAGTATCTTGTACATCAGTTTTGGGTGGTGATCCTGTTTAGAACCAGATATTACAAACCATCATCTGAGTAGTGCTTACTCATGGAATAGTTTTCTAATGTAAAAGTGAATACTCATATGACTACAGATTTGTAGAACTGGATCCATAGGTTGTACAATTGATAAAATTTGTGAAACACTTAGATACCCATTTGAATGAAAGGCAATACATAAAGGCAGAGTGTTCACTCCTAATATTACCAAATGGATACAAGCCACGTGGGAACAATAATACTGATCAGGCAAGTATTGATACAACTTTACATGTAGTTCGTGTCCTTTAATATTAAAATTAATTGGGTGGGGAGCTACAGGCTAGCTGTGAAATTGGCAGTCTTGGATGTATTTGCACTAGCTTTTCATTGAAGTTTTGTTTTATTTTCAAAATTTTATGTTTATAACTGTAGGAGCAAAAATACTGGCAAACATCATCAGAGATTGTTTAATCTTTGCGGAGGTTGTGGGCATTACACAAGATTCAAGGCCAAAAGAAGGACTTCCTATCTGGGAAATGAAAGAGGAAGTGGATTTAAGAAACTGCAGCTATAATACTGCACTCAACTCTGGTCACCTCAAATCAGAAAGATCTAGATGAGTTGGAAGGAACTGAAAAAAGGAGCAACAAATTAGATTAAAGTGTTGGAGGGTTTAATTTATAAGGAAAGATCTTTTTAAAAATTTATTTTTAAAATATGTATTGGTGAAGGAGTGATACAACAGTCTGCCAGTATTTGGAAGGTATAAATGCTAAAGAGAGAGCAATAACTCAGTTTGGTGCAAGACAGTATGCTTGTTTACAATCCCTTTCTTCTAGCTAAAGGAAAATTTAAGTTGATCACCAGGAAAAAGAAATCCTGGTAGTGAGATCTATTGAACTGTGGAGTTGCCTCATAGCTTGAGTCATTTAAAGTACATTGGACAAAGAAAGCACTGAAGAATGTGCTGAAGAGAACTACTGCACTGAGTTTCAGAGATTGGCCAAGATGACTTTGATAGTCTTTACTTCTACCTTTTTGATTCTGTTGCTTGGGAAGTCATGATTCAGTGAAGAGCTAAGGAATACCACCTTGAAACGATTATACTGACTTTGAGAGCAGGATAGCAGTATAAATATCTAATTCCTCTTTGTAAAGGTGATATACAGTAGCTGTCAGATATAGAGTGCCATCAGAAACACCCGGCAAATGACTGCATATGTAATATTCTAAGTAAGGCCCTTGTCAGGATGTAATCAAAGATACTAAGTATGCAATACTTTTTATTTCAGGTCCCAGGGACATTTGATAATGTTGCAGCTCCTGACGGGAAGAATTTAGAAGAGTGGCAAAAGGAGCTTTACAAAAAAGTGATAAAGGACAATTATGAATCTTTAATCTCACTGGGTAAAGGTCAGTTTTCACTCATTCTCTGGAAGTTGTGAAATGTGTACAGTTCTTGGGCTGGCTCCGGTCTGTTTTCTCAAATCCTTTGATTGCTGGTGGATCAGTTCTTAGATGCTCCAAAACCTTTGTGATAGAAGATCAACTCCATACGTCCTTTTCTGTAAAAGAAGATTGATAGACACAGTCATGTTTCTAATACCTCTATATCCACCACTTTCCTGCTGTGAATAATGCTTATACACTGTTCAGTTGTGTATGTTGAAGCCACATGCACAGATGCTACTTTCCATGTGTGATGTGGATGAAGCACTCCTTCAGTAAAGGATATTTCAAGAATAAAGTATTTAAGTAATTTGTGATTATATCATTTCTTAATCTATATGCCAACTCTAAAACAAGAAAAAATGGCAATGGGAAAGATTAGATGTCTGTTCTCTTCCTCTTGAAGGGGATCTGGACTTTCAGCTGACTTATAAACTGCCAAGTGGTTTAGTACATATGGTGTGATTGGGATTCTCCCTGAATTTCCTGAAGGGAGCAAAACTGATTTCTGAGCAAACATTCTGCCTTTCTGCAGGATCTTTATTCAAGTAATCTGCAAATCCTTTCTGATGTTTTCTAGGATTACTTACATTTAAGCTTTTTTTTTTTTTTTTTTTACTTCTAAGATTTTTTTTTTAACTCCCTCCACCCTCACCCCAATTAAAGTGTGCCTTTTGGGCACACGCTTTCATCCTTGGCAGTTTTTGCTTAATTTTAGGTGAAAGAATTACATCACAAACCCCATGGATCTTTTAATCATGAAGTTTTAGTGTGAGCTGCTCCTACTCTGATTCCCTTCCCACCCCACCTCCCAGTACCTGGTCTGTATACAGTTTTTGTACTGACTTAACTGCTGCTGTGGTGGTGATGGTGGTGGTGGGGGGTTATCTAAGTAGTTAAATTGGTACAACCCTGTGTGTGGTGCTGTTTCAGAAAATTAGGAACACCTGCGGGGAAAAAAATAGCCACTTGTGAAAATTTTGGTTTAAGTGACTTGCTAAGCATCACATAGGAACTCTGTAGCAGAGGCAGGGACAGAATCCAGTTCTCCAGGGCAATATTCAGTGGCATTAACCGTGAGGCTACTCTTTCTTTTCCTGCAATTCTCTGCCTCATTCGCTGCACACCATCCAACTTCTGCAACAAATGAAGCAGGGGTCCTACAGACAACAACCTCTTTCGCAACACAACCCTGATCTATTGTCAAAGCACAATCAGTCTTTTACAAGGAATGGGGCAGGAGTTGTGTGAAAACAGTATATCGTCACATAATTAAAGACTATCATAATGCATATGCACAAGGGGGCTGAATTAAGGTTATAGGTGTCCTTCATGCTAGACTTTGTAACCTTCATGTTCTTTTAATGTAATTTTTTGGATGTAATTTCTTAAGTATTCTTTTAAAAAAAAAAAAAAATCATCCTGAGGAATAATATTGTCCCTCCCACATGGGTCATCAGCAGAATTAGGATCTTTGGATTCATGCAAACCTCTACCACTTGAGGTAACAGAGTAAGTGGAAGGAGTAGAAGGCTTTTATCATTTGTGAGGGTGTGGCACTAGAAGGGGATGGTGATACACACTTAGCCAGTGGGTTTCACAGGTATTTGCTAGATGGCAAAGGAATATTAAATGGACTGAATTACATGTTCTTTGGTGAGTGTTTTCTAGTGACTACAGAGCCTTCCACCCCTGTGCTCCCTTCTGCTCTTATTCCTTGGCAGACTCCTGCCCCTTCTCCTAGCCTCCTGTGTCTTCTGTCCCATTCCCCCCACCCCAGCTCTGCATCTCTTTTCTCCTCACCTGTCTGCCTTTGAATCAGGCGCTTTCATTCTTCTCCACACTGCCTAGGTGTCAGCAGTAGGAGCATTGAAAGCATAGAAGAGAGAGTCTCCTTGCTCTAGTTTTAGTGTCTGGTGTTATAGTGACCCCCAGCAGGTAGGAGGAGCAATTGCAGGGAAAGTCCTGCTCAGCCCATGCTTCCCTGGGATAGAGCATGCTCAGTTGCTCCGTAGGGATGGTGCATGTGCCATCTGTCAGTACATAGGAGTTGTGTGGGGATGGAGAGGAAAATGCTATTTGCAGCTGCAAGGTGTGCAAATAGCAGTGATGTCAGCAAGGGGCAGAATTTAAATTCCAGTCCCTTGGGTTTTCCTGGGGAGGTCAAAGCCACTGTTTTTAAACAGATATTAATGAAAACCGGGATTTTGACAAAAATAAATAAGTCGATCAAAAGTCTCATAATCTGAACAGACTCAAAAATGGTCACCTTTAACACTGTTACCTCTGCACAATTTACCTACTACCACAGCAATGTAAGCATTAATTTCAGATAATGTGACATTCTTTGAAGTTTAAAAAATCAGTGAATATTAAGAAGATATTATGGGACTTTTTTTATTCTTTGTCCAAACTATTCAGTCTCCAAACATGATATGCAGTCAAGAGAAGAGCTACGTGTCAAGGCTCAGCAGGGCTTGGAGGAAAGAGAAATGTCTATGAATCCTAGCATAGGTGAGTAATGGATTCAGACCTCTCAGAAGAGTAAATGACTTAAAGCTGGCAAGAGAAACCATCATGATGAACACTTCTGTAGTTTTTGTCTTTTCTCATGTATTGCTATTTTATAACAAGACCTTGTCATAAGTTCATTGTAGATATGGGAACCAGTGAACTTTCTGGTCTAAGGCAGATTCTCTCCTTTCATCCATCCAATTTCTAAGTGTTTGGATAACATGTGTTAATACTAAAAATCACATACTGATATACATATACATAACCCTTTTTAAACAAATGGTATGACACATGCCCTACCTTGCAGAACATGTGGTCTAAGATGAAGCATCTCTTGGTACTTATATGGCCACCATTACTAACATAGTGGTTGAGTGACATGGAAAAATAATTTAGGAAGGGTGATCGTGGTGAAGAATTATTAGTAAGGAGCATGAGGTAGGAAGAATTCCATGAGGTGTTTTAACAAAAGGTTTGAAAGAGGCAAGACAGGGTGCTTGGCGAAGAAGAGGGATGATGCCCCAAATGTAGGGGTACTGTAAGGAGCAATGCTAAGAGTCAGAGAAGGGAGCAGTAAGGTGAGAGAACAGGGAGGAGCATGGGAAATATAGAGGGAGTAGGGGGAAAATGAGAGCAGAAATGTTGGAGACAGGATGATCTATGCCTTGAAGGAAAGGGCATATTTCTATTTAATGCAGTAAAAAAGAGGGGCAGGGAGTTAGGTGATTCAGTTTGAGTGAGAGGGAGAAAGATGACGGAGCAGCTTTTTGTATGGAGTAGAGTGGAAGAGATTAGAATCAAGGCAGCCACAGAGAAGGTTACAGAAATCAACAAGTAAGATGGCAAAGGTACGGACAAGGGTTTTGTCAGTAGCAATAGAGAGGCACAGGTAGATTTTGAGGGTATTAAAGTTGTAGAATCATCATTACTGGTGATATTCATGGCTTCTACTAGGGATGGTTTACGAAGTCAAATCTATCTTGTTAAAATGCAGGGAGATAGATTAGATGACATAGCGTGGAGTTCTTTCAATCTAAATTACTTAAACTTCTGGAATTGGCAGTTTATGAGAGGCATTTTATATGCAAAAGTTTGAGTGACATACATTATTTACTGGTCCAATAAGTTATCACTTTTCTGTTTTTTGTTTCCCTCCAAGGAGCAATATGACCTACAAGCATTTTGTGCATTATGGATCAGGAATGTTTTATTCTTAGGAGATTTCCTTTTCCCAAACAGATGAAATGAATGTTTGGATTCTTTTTATTCCAGTGGATGATGGGATTGTGATCAAAACTGAAGTGCAGGATAATGAGGAAGCTCCAGAAAATATGGAACTGCATGGATCGTTTTCAGGAAGATCAGAAGACCTGGTTTTCCAAACTCCTGACAATGGAATAACTTGTGAGAGTAATTGGAGCACAGAAACAGAGCTGAGGAATCTTACTGGAAGCAGAATGGGTAACTCTACTCTTGGGAAAGGAGATTCCAATAAATTCAAAGGTATCCTTTTCTACCAGGAGACACCCACAGGAGAGAGACTATATCTATGTACAGAATGTAAGAAAACCTTTAAATTGAAGATAGGTCTTTTAAAACACAAGCGAATTCATGCAAAAAAGAGTCCGGTATCATCATACATATGTACAGACTGTGGAAAAAGCTTTGGTCGCCATGCAGATCTTATTCGACACCAGAGAACTCACACGGGAGAGAGACCCTATAAATGTACAGAATGCGAGAAAAGCTTTACTGAGAAACCAAGACTTACTAATCACTTACGAACTCACAACATATGCCTGTAACCACTGTGGCAAAAGCTTTATGGGAACTGATTTTCCACTCAGTCATCAACAAATCCATCTGAGAATATGAACCATACATATGTACCGACTGTAGGAAAAGCTTTTGTGTAGAAGACCTTTTATAACACTGAATTGAACTCAAGCATGGGACGGACCAGTCATTTTAGCTCATCTGTTTAAACCGTGAGAAGCAACTGAGTTTATTAGCTATCAAAATGATTCATGAAAGGGGGGAGAACGGACACATAAAAGCGTATTGACTATACCAAAAATTTAATTCAAAAAAGCATATTCTAGAACACCAACTAACCTATACTAGAGAGAGACTGTATCATTGCAGAAAGCGTGGGAGAAGTTTGACGTGAGGAACCTTTGACACATCAGAGAATTTACGGAACAGAGCAAGATCATTCACAGAATTTTAGATAGAAATTAGAGCTTCAAAGAGCCTTAGATCAGTTTAAGAGATTGGCCTTCTTGATGTAAAAATAGGAAATAAATGGGAAAGTCCATTAAGCACATGAAAATGATAGTGGTGCCAGCAGTGCATGTTAGTATGGCCAAAGACAAAATGTAGTTCAAACTTCCACAATTTAGAGTAATTTATAGCACCCGAGATGCAGGCTTCATTTTTGAGCTCTTGGAAGAGAAAACAGAAATGGATAATGTTCTCCTTTCTGTCGCTTCTGTGCAACATGAAAGATGAGAGGCAAAACTGATGTGGGATTATTCTTCTCTCTAAACCAAAAGCAGCACTGGCTCCAATTTAAGAGGAAGTGTCAGCAGATGGAGATAGGGGGAAAAAATAGTGGCGTCTTCTGCTTAAAAACATAATCAAACACAGGTCAGAAAATCTTACCAAACCTGTGCATCTTGTTAAATGCCTTGCTTAAAGGTGGCCTGCAAAGGATTAAAAAACACCTGTTTTTTGTGCCGTTTTTTTAAACCTTATGATGTGGACTTTCTTGCTGGGGGGCGGCGAAGTGGGGTGTTAAAATAAATCCTCCAAATTCTGTGGGATGTTGATTTTAACATTGCCCAATTGTGCCTACATATGAGCAGTTAGGGAGAACTAAAGAGGGGGAAAAAGAGTAAAATTTTATATTGTATGATCATCTGTTACGATGAAGAGTGCTATGTTGTAGTATACATAACATTTGTTTTCAATGAATGATGCCTGATGTTCGACTGGAAAATCCAGTCAAAAAGGGGACCTGACAGTGTCCAGTCAGATCTACTGATGGACAACCAAAGTCCCATCACAGAGGTCAGGGAGGTGCCTGGTCACTAATCTGTGCTGGCTCCTACTCAGCTGGGACCTTCTCCTACCTGTGTTGGGCAGCTGCAGCTCCCAGCCCTGCCTTTGCAGACGTGTACCTCCCGACCAAGGCAGAGAGGGGAAAAGCAGTGAGCGACTGAGGTGGGGCCTTGGGGGAAGAGGTGGGCCAGGGGTGGGGTCTTGAGGGCAGGGGCAGGGTTGTTCCAGCTGGAGTGTCCAGTTTTTAAATACAAAGTTGGCAACCCTACTGGTAACTGAACTGATGGGGAGGTTCGCCAAGATTATTATTATTCTAATTGCTCTAACTTAACCTTATTTTTCCTCTATTAAATGTTTGTATTATTAACTAGCAGGTAAGCAGTTAAAAGAATTAATTTTGCAAGATGCACATTGAATAGAGCAAAAGGTGGTCCACGGACTGCTTGGTGGTGGGTATGCAGAGAGTTGTCTGGTCTCATGTTGCTGACTTCTCCTTCCAACTGCTAAATCGCATGAGAGACAACTAAACCTACATTAAATGCTTTCCAATTATTACTTTCCCAAATAAGCAGTTCCTGGAGAATGATATGCGCTCCTAAATAGGGATTCTCTGCAATCACGAATGAGTGGGCATTTGATCCCCTAAATGATCTCTGCATTAAAATGTGATTCAAACCATGAAATGGTTCAAGAACCCCCTGAAATAGAGGGCTGAATCTGGCACTCTAGTTACACTCCTGCAATTGGTGGCTCAGGTGCAACCCAGAGCAGAATCTGGTCAAACAACTCTGTAGAATGTTTCCCCCTCTTGATCAACAAGTACAACAGCAAAGTAGTTTCCTCCCTTGGGAAGGATCCATGTGGTAGCAATAGCTCAGTTCCAGAGGTCTTATTGAGCAAATATTGATGATAGGTAGAAGATAAATGCAGAACATCCAACATCACAAGTAAACAATAGCTACTGAGGATGCAAAACTTTATCAACTTGTGGAGCATGACCCTCATGCTCCACAAGTGCTATGCAGAATAATAGTAGGACCTAGCATTTATATATAGGCTTGGCAGAATTTGATTTTTTAAATATACTTTTAGCAGATGAGTGTATTTTAAGCATTTGAAATTTTTTTAATTGATTTACATTGTCACTCTTGAAAATATAGGTTTTAAGCATTTTTTGTTTATCAGTTTGAATTTTCACAGTTGTAGGAAACTGGGGGATCAGACAATTATTTAAAGATGGTAGACATTGAGATGCAAAAAGTTAAAGCTTTATAAACCATTAAACACAAATTTTCAACATCACATGTCAAAATATCCTTAAATCAACAAATCCTACCTGTTTTTATTATTCATTCTCTAGTCCATTTGTAACAAGCCTTATTCAGAAATCTGTCACTGGATTTAACTTTAAGTTCTCAATCCACATTTGTCTTACTTTGCCTATCTGTAAACAGCAGTTATTATTGATGGAAATATTTTTTGTTGATTTGTGCTTACATGTGGTGAAATTGACATTTTCTGACATTTATTGATAAAAGTCCAATCTTTCCAAGCCTTGTCATATAGCACTTTATATGTTCAAATGGTAATCAAATAAAACATTAAGCAGAAAACATTGAATACTGAAGAGGCTTTGCAATAAAATTAGATTCTCCCACAGAATATAGTGAAAGCTGGTAGGCAATAGGGGTGAGCTACTGTTGAATGCAATGGGAATTAATAGCTAGAGGAGTCATGAATTTTGGAGGGGTATAGAAATGTGGCATTCTGTTTTATTTTTTGACCAACAGCTCAAAAACTGGAAAGGAGACCAAGAACCAGATCCCTTTTTTGTTGAAATGGATTGTTTTTCCTTAGTTGGAAATGAGACCCGTAAAAGAATCTGGAATCATGAGCCTTTGTATCTGTCACGTTGTGAAAATTGCACTTGCACATAGGCAGAAGCACGTTGATAGGGTGTGTAAATGACACAATATGTGCTTTCCCCAATCTGGGACTGAGCACGTTTGCAAAAAGAGAAGTACTCCCCTTCTTAATAGTCTTCTGCTCAGTGTTTAACTGAATTGGTATTATATCCTGCTAAAAAACAGTCTGCTGTGCTAGTCAAGTGCAGTATCTTTATTTGTGATAAAGAAAGTGCAAAGACTTCATTGAACCCAAAATAAAGTGAAAAAGAAAACGTGGCTCTTCAGCAGGCCATTTGGAGCTAACGAGATAAGTTTTATGTTTTGTTTCCAAAGATATAGGGTCTGTTCCTGATTCCATTGAAGTCAATAGGAGTCTTAGACCCATAGTGGATAAATGAATTGTTTGTTTGTGAATTTAACCTCCCCCGCCCAAAGCAATTAATGTTATACTGTGTAAAATGAACAGGTATTTTTCATGCGAGGCTAGTCGACTTTACTACTACCGCTATTTCTGAAGGTATCTTTTCTGAGTTCAGTTAACCTCTTATTTAAATGTTTGTTCCTTGAATCTCTGCTAAAAGCAACCCTAGTCTATCAACACAGATCCTGAAAACATACTTCAGCTTTATGCCGACCACTAATAAAATATGAAAAATACCTGTTCATTTTACACAGTATAACATTAATTGCTTTGGGGGGAGGAGGTTAAATTCACATACAAACTATTCACTTATCCACTGTGGGTCCAGTCTTGCTCCCATTTAAGCCATATTTGCAGCTCACAAAAGCTTATGCTCAAATAAATTTGTTAGTCTCTAAGGTGCCACAAGTACTCCTTTTCTTTTTGCGGATACAGACTAACACGGCTGCTATTCTGAAACCTATATTTGAAGCTAGTTTGCTATTACGATTCAATAAAGATTTTTTAAAAAAGTGATTGCCTTCAAATGACAAGTTACAGCATGAGCAAAACATCTGTGAGCACAACACAATAAGCAATTGTCCTAGTCCAAGGGGACGTTTTAGAATATATTATAGTAGATCTGAACTCTATCAGAGAAGTACAGGGAAGATGCCAAATATAGTAACTGTCTTATCCCGCATTTGTTAGATTGCCCCTGTCAAGGTTCGTTCCCCACTCTGAACTCTAGGGTACAGATTTGGGGACCTGCATGAAAGACCCCCTAAAGGTTATTCTTACCAGCTTAGGTTAAAAACTTCCTCAAGGTACAAACTTTGCCTTGTCCTTGAACCCTATGCTGCCACCACCAAGCATGTTAAACAAAGAACAGGGAAAGAGCCCACTTGGAGATGTCTTCCCCTCAAAATATCCCCCCAAGCCCTACACCCCCTTTTCCTGGGGAAGGCTTGATAAAAATCCTCACCAATTTGTACAGGTGACCACAGACCCAAAGCCTTGGATCTTAAGAACAATGAAAAAGCAATCAGGTTCTTAAAGGAAGACTTTTAATTAAAGAAAAAGTAAAAGAATCACCTCTGTAAAATCAGGATGGTAAATACCTTACAGGGTAATCAGATTCAAAACATAGAGAATCCCTCTAGGCAAGCTTAAGTTACAAAAAGACACAAAAACAGGAATATACATTCCATTCAGCACAGCTATTTTACCAGAGCTAGATTACTTATTAACTTTTTACAGGAGTTCTGAGCTGCATTCCTGATCTATTCCTGGCAAAAGCATCACACAGACAGACAGACCCTTTGTTCCACCCCCCTGCAGCTTTGAAAGTATCTTGTCTCCTCATTGGTCATTTTGGTCAGGTGCCAGCGAGGTTATCTTAGCTTCTTAACCCTTTACAGGTGAAAAGGTTTTGCCTCTGGCCAGGAGGCATTTTATAGTTCTGTATACAGAAAGGTGGTTACCCTTCCCTTTATATTTATGACATCCCCCCCCCGCCCCCAAATCACAGATAGGGTGAAACACTGGCTGTGATTTCTTCCTGGAGCTCTAGGAGAAAACAGAGTCAATAAGACACATGCACCTCTACATATACTACCAAGTGTATAAAGACTAACAATATTTTCCACATCTCAAGGACAATTTTAACCAGTTGATTCTGGGAAACTTTCACGGGAGAGTGCATCAGCCACTTTGTTAGAAGCTCCTGAGATGTGTTGGATGTCGAAATCAAAATCTTGGAGAGCTAAACTCCACCGAATAAGTTTTTTGTTATTTCCCGTAGCGGTATGAAGCCACTGTAGCGCAGCATGGTCGGTTTGCAGGTGGAAACGCCGTCCCCAAACATATGGACGTAGCTTTTCCAGAGCGTAGACAATGGCGTAACATTCTTTTTCACTGACTGACCAGTTGCTTTCCCTCTCAGACAGCTTCTTGTTGAGAAACCCTACAGGGTGGAATTCTGGATCCGGTCCTTCCTGCATTAAAACTGCTCCCACACCACGCTCAGACGCATCTGTGGTTACTAGGAACAGTTTGTCAAAATCTGGGGCCCTTAGCACAGGGTCAGACCTGAATGTCGCTTTAAGCTGGTTAAAGGCCTTCTGACACTCTTCGGTCCACTGAATGGCATTTGGCTGTTTCTTTTTGGTTAGGTCTGTCAGCGGGGCAGCGATTTGGCTGTATTGCAGTACAAATCGCCTGTAATATCCGGCCAAGCCTAAGAAGGATTGGACCTGTTTCTTTGACTTTGGGACAGGCCACTTTTGGATAGCATCTGGTGTCCAAGGTAAGTCACTCTGTTTCGGCCTATTTGACACTTCTTAGATTTAACAGTTAGTCCTGCCTCTCTTATGCGCTCAAGGACTTTTTGTAGATGTTCCAGGTAGTCTGCCCAGGAATCCGAAAATATGGCCACATCGTCAAGGTAGGCGACTGCATAGTCTCCCAATCCCGCTAGGAGACCATCTACAAGTCTTTGGAAGGTGGCGGGTGCATTCCGCAGCCCGAAAGGGAGTACATTAAATTCATACAGCCCGACGTGTGGTGAAGGTTGACCTTCCCTTGGCGGATTCATCTAGCGGTACCTGCCAGTACCCCTTGGTTAAGTCCAAGGTAGAGATGAACTGGGCCCATCCCAGTTTCTCCAATAGTTCATCTGTGCGTGGCATTGGATAGTTGTCTGGGCGAGTTACAGCATTTAGCTGATGGTAGTCGACACAGAAACATATCTCCCCATCTGGTTTGGGAAATAGAACCACTGGAGATGCCCATGCACTGCCAGAGGTGCAGATTACCCCCATCTGTAGCATATCCTGGATCTCCCGGTCTATAGCCATTTTAGCTTGAGGAGACATCCGGTAAGGTTGGACTTTAATTGAGTGAGCATTACCTGTGTCAATGGAGTGGTATGCCCGTTCGGTCAGTCCTGGGGTGGCTGAGAATGTCGGTGCGTAGCTAGTGCACAGCTCCTTGATCTGCTGTCACTGCATACGCCCAAGGGTCATAGAGATGTTTAGCGCTTCTACGCCACCATCACTTTTCCCTTCGTAGTAGACACCTTCAGGACACTCAACGTCATCTCCTCCCTGGGCTGTAAACTGGCAAACCTTTAATTCTCTGGAATAAAAGGGCTTTAGAGAATTAATATGGTATACCTTAGGCTTTCGGTTGGAGTTGGAGAATGCTATGAGATAATTAACAGCTCCCAGGTGCTCTTGGACCATGAATGGCCCTTCCCACGACGCTTCCATTTTATGGGCCTGGAGCGCCTTTAAGACCATGACCTGGGCCCCTACTTTGAAGAAACGCTCTTTGGCATGTTTATCATACCAGGCTTTTTGCTCTTTTTGAGCATCCTGTAGGTTTTCTTTAGCAAGGGCTAAAGAGGTTCAGAGGGTGTTTTGTAGGTTGGTTACAAAGTCCAGATTGTTAGTTCCTGGAGAAGGTGTAAACCCCTTACATTGCTGATTCACCAACTGTAATGGCCCCTTAACCTCGCGGCCATATACAAGTTCAAATGGTGAAAACCCTAAATTGGGATATGGTACAGCTCTGCACGCGAAGAGCAACTGCTGCAACACAAGGCCCCAGTCATTGGAGTGCTCATTTACGAATTTACGTATCATGGCCCCCAAAGTTCCATTAAACTTCTCCACCAGGCCATTTTTTTGATGATGGTTAGAGGTGGCAACCAAGTGATTTACCCCATGAGCTTCCCAAAGGCTTTCCATAGTTCCTGCCAGGAAATTAGTTCCTGCATCTGTGAGGATGTCGGAGGGCCAACCTACCCTGACAAAAATGTCTGTTAGTGCCCGGCACACACTTTTAGCCCTGATGTTGCTTAGAGCTACTGCTTCCGACCATCGGGTGGCAAAATCCATGAAAGTCAGTATGTACTGCTTTCCTCTGGGTGTCTTTTTGGAAAAGGACCCAGAATATCCACAGCTACTCGCTGAAATGGAACCTCAATGATGGGGAGTGGCTGGAGAGGGGCTTTGACCTGGTCTTGGGGTTTTCCCACTCTTTGGCATACCTCACAAAACCAGACATAGGTAGAGACATCCTTGCCCATTCCCTTCCAGTGGACCGACTTTCCCAAATGGTCTTCGGTTCTGTTCATCACGGCATGGCCACTAGGATGATCGTGGGCTAAGCTTAATAGCTTTACCCGGTACATAGTTGGAACTACCAACTGTCTCTGAGGATGCCAGTCTTCCTGGTGTCCACCAGAAAGAGTTTCCTTGTATAAAAGTCCTCTTTCTACAACAAACCTGGATCGATTAGAAGAGCTGAGAGGTGGTGGGTTGCTCTGTGCCACCGTCCAAGCTCTTTGGAGGCTTTCATCTGCTTCCTGTTTGGTCTGGAACTGTTCCCTTGATGCTGGAGACATCAGTTCCTCATTGGATTGTGGATCTGGGCTTGGTCCCTCTGGAAGCGATGTAGGGGATGGGGCTGTTTCCGTTGTCTGTGAACCACTTTCCACTTGTGCACTACATTGGGGTTCAGGCTCCGGCTGAGCCTCTTGTGTAGGGTTATCGGCTGCTGCCGGTTCAGGTTCGGTGGGGCCCTCTGGTGGTGAGGTTGCAAGTACTGGATTCAGTGCTGGCAATGGGTGTGGTGCTCGTTGTTCCGCCAGTTCCGGTTCTGGGACTGGCTCTGTCTGGGTTTCTGGGACTGGATCCACTACTGCCATTGCAGATGTTGGCATGAGGTCCAGTTCCATTACCTCTGACCGGGTCCTGGTAGAAGTTTCCGGAACAGAGCTAGGGGTGACAGCTTGCTTAGCCTGGCTGCGGGTGACCATTCCCACCCTCTTGGCTAGCTTCACATGATTGGCCAAGTCTTCCCCCAACAGCATGGGGATGGGATAATCATCATAGACTGCAAAAGTCCATGTTCCTGACCAGCCCTGGTACTGAACAGGCAACTTGGCTGTAGGCAAATTGAAAGAGTTGGACTTGAAGGGTTGAATTGTCACTTGGATCTCTGGGTTGATTAAATTGGGGTCCACTAAGGAAGCATGGATAGCTGACACTTGTGCTCCGGTGTCCCTCCATGCGGTGACCTTCTTCCCACCCACACTCACAGTTTCCCTCCGCTCCAAGGGTATCTGGGAGGTATCTGGGCCTGAGGACCTCTGGTGTGATTCTGGTGCAATGAACTGTAATCTGTTGGGGTTCTTGGGGCAGTTGGCTTTTACATGCACCAGCTCGTTACATTTAAAACATCGTCCAGCTGACAGGTCACTGGGGCAAGGTGGGTTGCTGGAGAACGGTGTGGCAGGACGATAAGGTGTCTGGAGTGTTCCTTGGTGTGTAGTTGGGGCCTTGAGCTCTCCCCGGAAGTAGGGTGAGGTCGGAGGTTGTCCCTTCTGGTCTCTGCTCCAACTGTGACCAGGATTGTTCCTCTCTCCTCCCTCCACCTGTTTTGTTCCGGTTTGCCCCTTCTGATATTCGCCCCAACTGCTACTAATTTTTTTCTTTTCTGCCACCTCCACCCATTTGGCTCCAATCTCCCCTGCCTCAATTACAGTTGTGGGCTTCCCATCTAGGATGTACCTTTCTATTTCCTCAGGAACACCCTCTAAGAACTGCTCCATTTGCATTAGGAAGGGCAAAACTTCTGGAGATTTAACACTTGCTCCTGATATTCAGGCATCCCAATGTGGTAGGCATGTTGGGTAAATAACACATCTGGTTTCCACCTTAGGATTCTGAACCGCCGACGGGAATGCTCGGGTGTTAGCCCCATTCTGATTCTCGCCTTGGTTTTAAACCGTTCATACTTGTTCATGTGTTTCTTAGGCATTTCAGCCGCCACCTCTGCTAAGGGTCCACTGAGCTGAGGCCTCAGCTGTACCATGTATTGGTCGGTAGAGATGCTGTACCCAAGGCAGGCCCTTTCGAAGTTTTCTAAGAAGGCCTCGGTATCATTGCCTGCCTTGTAGGTGGGGAACTTCCAGGGATGTGAGGCGGTACCTGGAGAAGGATTGCTAGGGTTTGTTGGTATATTCTGCTGAGCCTTTGCCTTCTCCATCTCCAGTACATGCTTCCTCTCTTTTTCCTTTTCCTCCTCAGCATGCTTCCTCTCTTTTTCCTTTTCCTCCATAGCTCTCCTGTGGGCAGCCTCCATTTCATTTTCCTTTGTCTCTGCCTCCATTTCTCTCCTGTGGGCAGTCTCTTTGGCTTTTTCTGCCTTGGGTTCTGTCATCTTAGCCTGTCTGTTTTTAACTAACTTTACACCCAAGAGTTAAAAAACAAAACAAAATTGGCTTGTAAAATTTAGTTGTGCTGATACTTGTGTTCTGTGATAGCTATTCTCAGCCTACAGAAAAATCCTCTAGCTGCTCTTAGCTAAAAAACAAACAAACAACCTCTTCAGGTCTGTGAAAAACTTGTGAATTTCCCTGCAGGAGGTTAACTACCCTGCCTTTAGGTAGAGAAAACTCCAGCTCACAAAAGGAAGATCCCTTTGTTATGCCTGCTGCTGTCCCTTTTTTCAAAACCCTTTTAAAATCCTGCTGTGCTTCTGGTTCAAAATGATCTAAAAAAAAATCTCAAAATGATCCCACCGCTCTGCCACCATGTCAAGGTTCCTTCCCCACTCTGAACTCTAGGGTACAGATGTGGGAGCCTGCATGAAAGACCCCCTAAGCTTATTCTTACCAGCTTAGGTTAAAACTTCCTCAAGGCACAAACTTTGCCTTGTCCTTGAACCCTATGCTGCCACCATCAAGCATGTTAAACAAAGAACATGGAAAGAGCCCACTTGGAGACATCTTCCCCCAAAATATCCCCCCAAGCCCTACACCTCCTTTCCTGGGGAAGGTTTGATAAAAATCCTCACCAATTTGTACAGGTGACCACAGACCCAAAGCCTTGGATCTTAAGAACAATGAAAAAGCAATCAGGTTCTTAAAGGAAGACTTTTAATTAAAGAAAAAGTAAAAGAATCACCTCTGTAAAATCAGGATGGTAAATACCTTACAGGGTAATCAGATTCAAAACATAGAGAATCCCTCTAGGCAAAAGCTTAAGTTACAAAAAGACACAAAAACAGGAATATACATTCCATTCAGCACAGCTATTTTACCAGAGCTAGATTACTTACTAACTTTTTACAGGAGTTCTGAGCTGCATTCCTGATCTGTTCCTGGCAAAAGCATCACACAGACAGACAGACCCTTTGTTCTACCCCCCTGCAGCTTTGAAAGTATCTTGTCTCCTCATTGGTCATTTTGGTCAGGTGCCAGCGAGGTTATCTTAGCTTCTTAACCCTTTACAGGTGAAAAGGTTTTGCCTCTGGCCAGGAGGCATTTTATAGTTCTGTATACAGAAAGGTGGTTACCCTTCCCTTTATATTTATGAGAGCCCCTGAAGTGTGTAAATGGGGATGGGAGAGAAGTGATGTTACAGGCACACAGTAAACATTGTTATTTACTATTTGTATTACTGTAGTGCCTAGGAGCTCTAGTCATGGACTAGGACCCCAGTGTGCTATGGCCATATTACGTCTTTACCTGTATAGGGGCCATATAATTCTGTGAATTTCCTCAATGGCCATGGTTACCCTGAAAATGGAAAATAAGCCTTGGGCCATAGCATATTATTTTGCCAAGAATCGTAGTGAAGCAGACAGTAGAATAAAACATATATAGCCTTCAGAGTCTTTACTTCTGCTGAGTAGCCAGATTAAGGTCTGGAAATACCGTGTAAAGATTTTCTGCCCTTCATATTTTAATGGGTTTGAATTGTCTTGCTGACATAAATAAACTTCCTCTGTCACACTGATCTGTCCAGTTTGTGATTACAGTATAGTCTGACAGTTCATTAATGCTGTCCATCGGTGATGTTTATTTTTAAAAAATCTGTAATGTGCCTAATATGTTGTGGGTGCTAAATAATAATAAATAACAATACTGACTCCTCAGGTTGTAAACTTGTAGCCGCATTTTCAGGAAGAGGATCCCTATGCACAATAACAAATAAGCTCCTGGTCCCTCCCTGCCTCACTCTAAGGGGGAATGAAAAGCAGATAACAACTCGACCTCTATTTGTTGTTCCTCTGTTGTGTGACTAAAACAATGAGAAGTAGATAACTATATCTTGCTAAATTGGGGTTGGGCTGGTGCCATCTTCACATTTCAACATTGTAAGGGAGAATGCATGCTGCATACACGTATCTGAGGATTCTGCCCCTGGATTTGGTTCATCCATGTTTGGCTGGGGGTGGGACTGGCCAAATGCCCAAATAAACTTGTTAGTCTCTAAGGTGCCACAAGGACTCCTCTAAGGTTGTTTTTGCTCCGACAGACTAACACGGCTACCACTCCGAAACCTGGCTAGATTGAGACTCCACCGCAAACGGATCCTGACTCTTGCTGTAGCTGGACCCCCTGGCCGCATGGGGCACTGCTGCTGATCCCTGTGGTACTCCTTCGTTTGCTTCCACCGTGCAATCTTTGTACATACCCACATTTCTATGACCTAGGGTGACCAGATGTCCTGTTTCTATAGGGACAGTCCTGTGTTTTTGGACGTTTTCTTATATAGGTGCCTATTACCCCCCCCCGCCCCACCGCTGTCCTGTTTTTTCACAGTTGCTGTCTGGTCACCTTACTGTGACCAGTCTATAGTTGTGCATCCACAGCCTCTTTTCCCCACAGGAGTTCACAATGATGACGGGAGCAGTCACTGTTGTGCATTGTGGGATAGCTGCTGGAGGTCGGTGAGGTGTCTGCACTCACACTTCATTGACCAGAGCCGGTACATTGACCATGGCTCCACTTCCTTCCGGTCCATGCCTGGTGTTATTGTGCCTTCATAATGTAGACACAGTGTAGACACAGGTGCAAATGCAGTGCAGAGCATGTGCAAGGGGGACTTACAGGCTGTATAGTAGAGGGCAGGGCTAAGAGTCGCATTTTAATTTCAGGTGTAGCTGAGGGGAGGCTGGAGGCCAAGGGCAGTTTAAACTTGATGCTAAGGGGAGCAGCTGCTGCAGCAAGTTAGAGGGAGAAGCGACGTCTCAAGGCCTCGCTCAGGGGGCTGGTTTGATTCCATGGCCGGGCAGGAGTCGGCACACGAGCGCCTGTGGAATGAGCCCGACCCTCAGCACCTGAGACACGGGGTCCGACTTGCAGTGCTGGGACTCTGCCCAGCCTGGAGTGGGAGCGGAGCAGAGCTCGGCTGGGCTGGTTGCTCCGTGTAGGAATGTGCTACCGGTAGCAGTTACTGATACACAATGGATTGTAAGAAACTGCTATTATAGTAAACTGCTACCTGATGCAGCAGATGCCTACAGGTAGCCGTTTCTGGCTGTATTGTATACGTAAAATTGCTCTGCGTAGAAATGTGCTGCCTGCAGCAGTTATTTATACGTGTAGAGTGTAAGAAACCGATTCTGTAAAAAGATGCTACTTCCCTCCTAGGTCACGTTTTCCAGACCTTACTTTTTCTTTTTTTCTCTTCTCTGGACTCTCTCCTATTTGTCCACATCTTTCCTGCAATGTGGTGCCCAGAACTAGACATAATACTCCAGTTGAGGCCTAATCGGCACAGAGTAGAGCGGACATCCCAGAGTGATGTTCTAGTTTTTTGCAGCAGCGTTACGCTGTTCACTCATATTCAGCTTTTGGTCTGCTAGGACCCCTAGGTTACAGTACAGTCTTTCCAGATCCCTTTCCACAGGACTCGTATTCAGCTTGTGGTCCACTATGACCCCCAGATCCCTTTCCGCAGTACTCCTTCCTAGGAAGTCCTTTCCTATTTTCTGTGTGTGCAGCTTATCATTCACACACTCTATAATTGTACTCTCTATGCCATTATCTCAAACATTGATCAAGATTTTGAATAGAAACTTATCCAGAACTGATCCCTGGAGAACCCCACTCGTTATGCCCTTTCAGCCTGTGAATCACTGATAACTACTGTCTGAACTGTTTTCCGACTAGTTTTGCACCCATCTTATTTTAGCTCCATCTAGGTTGCATTTCCACAGTTTGTTTATGAGAAGGTCGTGGGAGACCGTATCAAAAGCCTTACTAAAGGCAAGATAGACCATGTCAGCCACTTCCACCCATCCACAAGGCTTGTTACACCATTAAAGAAAGCTATCAGTTTGGTTTTACATGTGAGACTGCTTGAATTAGCTACATCAGATGTCCTTTTTTAGCAAAGTAGGACCTGTCGCTGCTGCAGGTAGCCTGGTCCTACAGACAGCATTTACACCCACACACCCACACCCCTGCAATCTGTAGGGATGTGCTACCCAGCATACACTGCCAAACCAAAGCTTCCCAAAATACAGTGGGATATCTTTCAGAGTAGCAGCCATGTTAGTCTGTATTCGTAAAAAGAAAAGGAGGACTTGTGGCACCTTAGAGACTAACCAATTTATTTGAGCATAAGCTTTCGTGAGCTACAGCTCACTTCATTGGATGCATGTAGTGGAAAATACAGTAGGAAGATATATATAGATATATATACAGAGAACATGAAAAAATGGGTGTTACCATACACACTGTAAGGAGAGTGATCACTTAAGATGAGCTATTACCAGCAAGAGAGCGGGGGGGGGGGGGGGGAGAGGAGAGAATAAACATGGGGAAATAGTTTTACTTTGTGTAATGACCCATCCACTCCCAGTCTCTATTCAAGCCTAAGTTAATTGTATCCAGTTTGCAAATTAATTCCAATTCATCAGTCTCTCGTTGGAGTCTGTTTTTTAAGTCTTTTTGTTGTAATATTGCAACCTTTAGGTCTGTAATCGAGTGACCAAAGACATTGAAGTGTTCTCCAACTGGTTTTTGAATGTTATAATTCTTGACGTCTGATTTGTGTCCATTTATTCTTTTATGTAGAGACTGTCCAGTTTGACCAATGTACATGGCAGAGGGGCATTGCCGGCACATGATGGCATATATCACATTGGTAGATGTGCAGGTGAACGAGCCTCTGATAGTGTGGCTGATGTGATTAGGCCCTATGATGGTGTCCCCTGAATAGATATGTGGACACAGTTGGCAACAGGCTTTGTTGCAAGGATAGGTTCCTGAGTTAGTGGTTCTGTTGTGTGGTGTGTGGTTGCTGGTGAGTATTTGCTTCAGGTTGGGGGGCTGTCTGTAGGCAAGGACTGGCCTGTATGCCAACATTTTTATGGCTGACTTAGAACAGTGCTTCCTCAGCTCTCGTCCCCTAATGCCCCTACTCTACTTGCGTTATATTGATGACATCTTCATCATCTGGACCCATGGAAAGGAAGCCCTTGAGGAATTCCACCATGATTTCAACAATTTCCATCCCACCATCAACTTCAGCCTGGACCAGTCCACACAAGAGATCCACTTCCTGGACACTACGGTGCTAATGAGTCACATAAACACCACCCTACACCGGAAACCTACTGACTGCTAGGCTTACCTACATGCCTCCAGCTTTCATCCAGACCACACCACACGATCCATTGTCTACAGCCAAGTTCTACGATACAACCGCATTTGCTCCAACCCCTCAGACAGAGACAAACACCTACAAGATCTCTATCAAGCATTCTTACAACTACAATATCCACCTGCTGAAGTGAAGAAACAAATTGACAGAGCCAGAAGAGTACCCAGAAGTCACCTACTACAGGACAGGCCCAACAAAGAAAATAACAGAACACCACTAGCCGTCACTTTCAGCCCCCAACTAAAACCTCTCCAACGCATCATCAAGGATCTACAACCTATCCTGAAGGACGACCCATCACTCTCACAGATCTTGGGAGACAGGCTAGTCCTTGCCTATAGACAGCCCCCCAACCTGAAGCAAATACTCACCAGCAACCACACACCACACAACAGAACCACTAACCCAGGAACCTATCCTTGCAACAAAGCCCGTTGCCAACTGTGCCCACATATCTATTCAGGGGACACCATCATAGGGCCTAATCACATCAGCCACACTATCAGAGGCTCGTTCACCTGCACATCCACCAATGTGATATATGCCATCATGTGCCAGCAATGCCCCTCTGCTATGTACATTGGTCAAACTGGACAGTCTCTACGTAAAAGAATAAATGGACACAAATCAGATGTCAAGAATTATAACATTCATAAACCAGTTGGAGAACACTTCAGTCTCTCTGGTCACTCGATTACAGACCTAAAAGTCGCAATATTACAACAAAAAGACTTCAAAAACAGACTCCAGCGAGATACTACTGAATTGGACTTAATTTGCAAACTGGATACAATTAACTTAGGCTTGAATAGAGACTAGGAGTGGATGGGTCATTACACAAAGTAAAACTATTTCCCCATGTTTATTCTCCCCCCCCCCCCAGTTCCTCAGACATTCCTGTTAACTGCTGGAAATGGCCCACCTTGATTATCACTACAAAAGGTTTTCTCCCCCCCTCCCCCGCTCTCCTGCTGGTAATCGCTCATCTTAAGTGATCACTGTCCTTACAGTGTGTATGGTAACACCCATTTTTTCATATTCTGTGTGTATATAAATCTCCTCACTGTATTTTCCACTACATGCATCCGATGAAGTGAGCTGTAGCTCATGAAAGCTTATGCTCAAATGAATTGGTTAGTCTCTAAGGTGCCACAAGTCCTCCTTTTCTTTTAGTGGGATATCTATTCATGGTGCACCTCACTCTGAATCTACACAAGTGCTTCTGGTGAGTATCCTGACCTGCTGAGACAAGGAGTCCACGAGGCATGCACACGAGTGACATAGTAACCGTAGTGACTCTATGCTGACATAACTTGAGTTAACACACACTTAAAGTGTAGATATGGCCTTAGGTATATTAAATGTTTGGGAGAGGTAACAGGAACAGTATGAGGGTAGACGAAGATTCATTCAGGTGTTTAGGCTCAAGGCATTGGAACTGGCCTTGCTGCACCCTACAGGCTCAGGAACAAAAAGGCACATAAAAATAGATATAATTTATTTATTAAAATTTCTTGACTCAAGGGTGTATAACTCATGATTTTAGAATTCTTGTGGTTGTAAAGGTATCTTGGAGTTGTAGATGTGTGTTCATTATATTTTGAAAGGCAAAATTATGAATGGGTTGAACAAAGAATTAGATCAGTCCCTAAGGATAAGTACATTGGCTATTAGCCAAGATAATCAGGGATGCAGGCCCATGCTCTGCCTGTCCCTAAACCATCCTTTGAGTGCCAGATGCTGGGAGTGGACAATGGGATGGTTCACTGAGTCATTGCCTGGTCTGATCATTCCCTTAGAAGCACCTGGCATTGGCCACTGTCACAAGACAGGATACTAGATTAGGCAGACTATTAGTCTGACCCACAATGGCAGTTGTAATTTTTGCAGAAAATTACAATAGATTTTTTTCCAGGGAGAAGGATGTTATAGGAGATAGTATATGGCCTTTATTGAATATTTGAGAATCAAGTATACAATGGCATGCGGAAAAACACTAGACTGAAAGGCAAAATAACAGTTGCAAAAATGCAATCCCCATTGGTGGACTGACTCAAAACAAAGTTTTGACACTAGGCCAGAAATTCAGTCAGCTCTAAAATGAGAAGAAAAAAATTAAATTTAAAAATTCAGGGAACCCCAGCAGCAGATAAGACAACTTGGGAAACTGCTAGGAGACTCTATGCAATCAGATACCGTGATAAGGGATTCTTTGTTTCTGAGGGGATATATGTAAAATGTTTCACTGAATTAAGTCTCAGGGATTATCTACACTGGCAAGTTAAAGCGCTCTAACTTGCTGGCTCAGGGGTGTGAAAAATCACCCCCCCCGAGCGCTGCAAGTTTGAGCGCTTTAAAGCACTAGTGTGGACAGGTTCAGCTCCCAGTGCTGGGAGCTAATCCCCTCATCGAGGTGGATGACCAGGAGCACCGGCACCCGCGGGAGCGGTTTGAACTTTGTAGTGTAGACATAGCCGCAGTAGGTTAGATTAAAGAGGAGCTGCATTGGCTAGGCATTGGGATGCCTGTGCCGTTAAGAACCCAGTCCTGGGAAGCCGATGCTGAGAGGTGCTGTCTGTGAGAGGGGAAATAAAAAAGCCTCTTTGCCCCCCCCACGATTTTTGCAAACACAGGGGTCTCAATCCCACTGGGGTAACTGCCCCCCCCCCGCCCTGGCCTGTGCCGGGTTTTGCCCTCTATCATCCTCTGCCAGCGCCTCACTCCTGGGATTAACTCCTGCTCCTCCCCTCCCAGCCCTGATTTTGCCCTTTAGCCCCCTTCTCATCCTGCCTCCAGCTGCTGGACCCCCCTGACCAGTCAATTTCCGCCCCCAGCTCAGACCCTGGCCACCCCCCTGCTCTGATTCGCCCTCTTTGCCCCTTTTTAACCCTTGTCCAAAGCAGTCAGGAGAATCCTACAGCTACTAAGGGCAGGGGGAAGGGCAGTGGCTTTGGAGGATGAATTGAGCATGCTCAGTGCACTGTAAGTAGCACATTCCTACAGAGACTAACAAATTTATTTGAGCATAAGCTTTCGTGAGCCACAGCTCACACTTTACTACACTACACCCGGCCCGCGGGAGCAGCCCCACCCGGGGGGGCCATGCCCGAGCAGGCCGCTGCCCAGGTAAGGGCCCGGCGGGGGCGCCCTGGGCCCCGGGAGCTTCTCCCCACCCTGCCTCGGTCCCAGGAGCCAGCCCGCGGGGAGCGCAGTGCTGCCCGCCCAGGCTGGAGCTGAGCCCCGGGGCGGGAGCGGCCGGGTCCGGCTAGGATGGGGCCATTTGCAGCTGAGCAAGGACCGGGACTTTGCTGCTCCCCGGCCGCAGAGATTGGCCCACCCGGCCAGTGGCGACCGTGCCCGGCTTGGGCTGCGCATGGAGAAATCTGCAGTTTGCACCCCCCACCCCACCCCAGGGTTTTGGGGTGCGCGGGACACAGCGGTGCGGGCGGCTACCACTGCTGGAGGGAATTAATAATTGCTGACTAGTGTAGAGCCCGGCTGCCGGGTACAGCTGGCAGTGCCATGGGCCTAGCGTGTTTCCCTCTCTCCTTTGGAAAAGGATCTGCCATGGGGCGCTGGAACAATTTGTATAATGGAGCTGCTGAGAGCCATTGAACTAAATGGTGTAATCTCTGTATAGAATGGAAACCACTTGAAGTCAGGGGGTGCAGCAGCACCCCCAGTTCCAGCACCTATGGATCTCTGTGTAGACTTTGTCCCTTAGCTGTAAAATTCCCAAAGATTTATCAAAAATATCTTTCTTCTGCTCCTTTAAAGCAGCAGAGGGACAGCATGGGGAGGAGTCTGTGTGCAGTGTATTCACTTCCAATGGGGGAAAAGTAGATTTGGATTTTACATTTCAGCTTTGCTTATTGGATCCCCGCTGGGTTGAAGCATGGCTACTTTTAAATCTGTTACTGAATGTCCAGGGAGATTGAAGTGTTCTCCTACTGGCTTTTGTATGTTACCGTTCCTGATGTCTGATTTGCGTCCATTCATTCTTTTACATAGAGATTGTCTGGTTTGGCCAGTGTACCTTGCAGAGGGGCATTGCTGGCACATGATGGCGTATATCACATTCATAGATGTGCAGGTGAATGAGCCCCTGATGGTGTGGCTGATGTGGTTGGGTCCTCTGATGGTGTTGCTAGAGTAGATATGGGGACAGAGTAGGCAGTGGGGTTTGTTACAGGGATTTGTTCCTGGGTTAGTGTTTCTGTGGTGTGGTGTGTAGTTGCTGGTGAGTATTTGTTTCGGGTTGGGGGGCTGTCTGTAAGCGAGGACTTTCCATGAAGGTCACTTTCCTAATAGCCATCTCTGACGTTATTGACATAAGCTGGGATTGTATAGATCATTGTTGCAACCAAGGTTCTGTAGTGGCATCAAATCTTATATAAAGGGGGTCAAATGAGGTGTCTAAGACAAGGTTACGGTTTGCTGATTTTGATTATGCTGTCTATATGCATGTATCATTTTTGTATTTAAAGTTATAAGTATTGGCTCTATACTGTCTGTAGTTCAAACTTGTGCTACGCTTCTGGGTGACACCCCAGACAAGTTGGTGTCAGCTCTGCCTACCCTGCTTACTGGCCCATTAAGGACCATCAGCTACACAACTGACCCATTGAGAGAAGGCAGACGCCTTGTAACTCAGCAAGGTGTGCAGGGACATGCCTATGGACAGAACTATGAGGTTTTTCCAGGCCATGGGATGGACAGCTTGTCTTTGGAACAAAGAAAGCAGAGACCACATGGCAAGAGACTGTAAAAAGCTGCTGCAGCTCCTCCATCTTGTTTTCAATCCTGCTTCTGACCTCTGGAGGGACTTAGCTACAAATGGAGGCTCTACATAAAGGACTGAATAACCCATCCCAGCAGTAGATGGACTCCAGAGACTAGATTTGAACCTGCAGTTTATTCCATCACTGCTGCAAGCCTGAACCAAGAACTTTGCCATTCCTGTGTGTCATTGATTCCATTTAACCAATTCTAGCTCTCATCTCTCTCTTTTTTCTTTTATGAATAAACCTTTAGATTTTAGATTCTAAAGGACTGGCAACAGCGTGATTTGTGGGTAAGATCTGATTGGTATATTGACCTGGGTCTGGGGCTTGGTCCTTTGGGATCGAGAGAACCATTTTTCTTTTACTGGGGTATTGGTTTTCCTAACCATTTTTCCCCATAACGAGTGGCACTGGTGGTGATACTGGGAAACTGGAGTATCTAAGGGAATTGCTTGTGTGACTTGTGGTTAGCCAGTAGGGTAAAACCAAAGTCCTATCTGTCTGTCTGGTTTGGTTTGCTTTAGAGGTGGAAAAACCCCAGCCTTGGGCTGTAACTGCCCTGCTTGAAGCAATTTGTCCTGAATTGGCACCCTCGGTTGGGTCCTGCCAGGACCAGCATCGTTACACCATCTCCTCAGCTAGAAGGGTTGGCGAGCTTGAAGCGATGATGGCAGTTCCTTCTTACACTATATTCCATAAAGATAAGGTTTCTTTGCATCTACACCCCAAATTCACCCCAAAAGTCGTTTCAGAATTCCATCTTAACCTATTGATTCACTTACTGTGTTCTTCCCAAAACCACGGTCCACAGGGGAACGAAGACTCCACTCCCTTGACATTCGGCAGGCCTTGGCCTTTTCCCAGCAAAGAACAAAACCAATCAGGAAATTCCAGAGAATAATTGTCACTATAGCAGAAAGAACCAGGGGGCGCGCCATCTCCACCCAGAATCTCCAGATGGATCTCTGGTTGCACTCTGCTCTGCTGGCAGCTCTCGGACTTTCCCCACCCCATAAGGTGAGAGCTCATTCCACCACAGCACACGCAGTGACTCTGGCATCTCTTCAGGAGGTGCCCCTCCTGGACATCTGTAAAGTGGCCACATGGGGCTCCGTTCACATGTTTGCGAGACATTATGCCCTAGTGCAGGTCTCTGCTAATGCCTCCTTTGGGATGGCAGTCCTACGGTCGGCTCTACCTTCTACATCCTCAAAACTGCCTCCTACTTAAGTTCTGCTCGTCAGTCGCCCACAGTGGAATACAGTAGGGACCATCACTTGAAAAAGAAGGGGAAGTTACTGACCTGTAACTGGAGGTTCTTTAGGATGTCTGGTCCCTGTCTACATTCCACTACCCACCCTCCTTCCCCTCAGCTTTGGATCTTCTTTGATTCACAGTAGAGAAGAAACTGGAGAGGCCCAAATTAAATGTATACCCAAAATTTAAAAACACAGTAGAAGAACTAAAAGAGAGGCACTGTGGCTTAACAACCATGTAGAAGAAGCAATGAGAGATAAAAAGGCATCTTTTAAAAAGTGGAAGTCAAATCGTACTGAGGTAAATAGAAAGGATCATGAACACTGGTAAATTAAGTGTAAAAATGGAATAAGAAAAGCCAAAAAGGAGTTTGAAGAACAGCTAGCCAAAAACTCAAAAGATAATAAAATGTTTTTAAGTACATCAGAAGCAGGAACCCTGCTAAACAACCAGTGGGTCCCCTGCACAATTGAGATACAAAAGGAGCACTTAAAGATGATAAAGTCATCGCAGAGAAACTAAATGAATTCTTTGCTTCAGACTTCATGGCTGAGGATGTTAGGGAGATTCCCAAACCTGAGTCGTCCTTTGTAGGTGACAAATCTGAGGAATTGTCACAGATTGAAGTGTCATTAGAGGAGGTTTTGGAATTAATTGATAAACTTAATAGTAACAAGTAACCGGGACCAGATGGCATTCACCCAAGAGTTCTGAAAGAACTCAAATGTGAAATTGAGGAACTATTAACGATGGTTTGTAACCCGTCCTTTAAATCAGCTTCTGTACCCAATGACTGGAAGATAGCTAATGTAACAACAATATTTTAAAAAGGCTCTAGAGGTGATCCCAGCAGAAAGGTAACTCTAACGGCAGTACCGGGCTAATTAGTTGAAACAATAGTAAAGAATAAAATAGTCAGACACATAGATGAACATAAATTGTTGGGCAAAAGTCAACATGGTTTCTGTAAAGGGAAATCGTGTCTTACTACTCTATTAGAGTTGTTTGAAGGGGGTCAACAAACTTGTGGACAAGGGGGATCCAGTGGACATAGTGTGCTTAGATTTCCAGAAAGCCTTTGATAAGGTCCCTCACCAAAGGCTCTTATGTAAATTAAGTTGTCATGAGATAAGAGGTAAGATCCTTTTATGGATTGAGAACTGGTTAAAAGACAGGGAACAAAGAGTAGGAATAAATGGTAAATTTTCAGAATGGAGAGGGGTAACTAGTGGTGTTCCCCAAGGAATGATGTTGTTTATGTATGGCACAGGGATATCCATATCCCAGAACAGAGGTGGGCAAACTATGGCCTGGGGGCCACATCCGGCCCATGGGACCCTCCTGCCCAGCCCCTAAGCTCCTGGCCCGGGAGGCTAGCCCCCAGCCCCTCCCCCGCTGTTCCCTGTCTCCCGCAGCCTCAGCTCGCTCCGCCGCCGGCGCAAGGCTCTGGGCAGCGGGGCTGCGAGCTCCTGGGGCAGCAGGGCTGCAGAACCCGGTGGCATGGCTGGCTCCAGCCGGGTGGCGTGACTGTAGTGCCGCCAGCCACCGGTGCTCCAGGCAGCGCGGTAAGGGGGCAGGGAGCAGCGGGGTTGGATAGAGGGCAGGGGAGTTCGGGAGGGGCTGCTCAGGGGGCGGGTGTGGATAGAGGTTGGGGTGATCAGAGGGCAGGGAACGGGGGGGTTGAATGGGGGCAGGGGTCCCGGAGGGGCAGTCAGGAAGGAGGAGGGGTTGGATGGGGCAGTGGGGGGCAGTCAGGGGCAGGAATCCCGGGGGGCAGTCAGGAAGAAGGGGTGTTTGGATGGAGCAGGGGTCCAAGGGGGGCAGTCAGGAATGGGGGGGGGGGTTGGATCGGGGGCACTTAGGGGCAGGATGCCCGGGGGCGGTCAGGGGACAGAGAGCGGGGGGGTGGATGGGCCAGGGGTTTTGGGGGGGCCGTTGGGGCAAAAAAAAGGGAGGGGGTCAGATAGGGGGTGGGGGCCGGGCCACGCCAGGCTGTTTGGAGAGGCACAGCCTCCCCTAACTGGGCCCTCCATACAGTTTCAGAAACCTGATGTGGCCCTCAGGCCAAAAAGTTTGCCCGCCCCTGTCCTAGAATCTCATTAACACAATGTGGAATTCAGTGTTTTTGTTTTTTTTTTCAAAGGGAAAGTTAAAATGGGAAGAGTTGGGGGCCTGTTAATTGTGGCTCTCATCTGGGAGATCAGCAGTGCTGCTCTGGGTTAGCCTGTAATGGTATGTCTGCAGAGGGATAAAAGCCCCACAGCATGGTCATGGCTGGCCAATTCAATTGACTCGGGCTTGCGGGGCTCAGGCTATTACCGAAAATTTCCTCTTTTTACTAAAAGGACTGTGCTTGCAGTTTGAATCCGCTTTCCTGTTAAAGTTGATTTCCAGCCGTGTAACGTGTGGCCGCGATACTTCCCAGCAATGAATGTTGGAGAACAGCGATAGCACCAACTAACGTTACGGCACCTACCACATTTCATTGCTATATCTGTATTAAAGCGTTTTTGAGATATTAATTAAAAACTTGGAAAATATTTTGAATATTTTTACAGGAAAATTTCATAAGAAAAACTAACTTGCAATTTATAAATAAAAATGTATATTATGTATATTAAAAATACTTCTTACTTCATTAAAACTGCAAGAAACATGTTAAAATATACTTTAGTAATAATTTTGTATAAAAAGGAAATGCTATCATTTTTTGTCCAGAAAATCCAAAATAAATTCGAAGTACCTTAAGTGGTTAAGATATCACAATGATTTACGGAAAAGGATGTCAACGACGTCTTTACTTCTGAATTTGAAAAGCCCAAATTTTTTGCTTTTGCGAAAAGCAAAGAAGAAATTGGCAAGGTGGAAAAGGAAGTGAATGGCGAGCTCAAACCATGTAGCTTCAAGACAAGTGAAGCAAGTGCCGTGAAAAGTTTCAACCTTTTGGTGGCACATAAAACCGTAACCATCCTGAAAACTCTGGTTAGAAAAAAGGACCAGGAAGATGAGGCAAAACAGAAAGCTGACGCAGCTAAACAACGTTCATCTGGCTCTTTGAAAACTCCTGGAGAAAAGATTTTTTACGGAGCTTCATCTGAAAAGAAACCCAAAATTGAGCAAACAAAACTTGACTCATATTTGAAGTCCTCAAAGGTTACAGTCACCATGGATGCCAATACTTTCCGTGAAGGGCTGATGGAAATGGTTTGCTTGAGTTCAACACCGCTCACTACCTTCAGGCTAAAGAACAAAGGATTCCAAAAAATTGCAGGTGAAATGGGTCGGCAGCTTGGCATTTCGACGGGGCACGATGCGGTTCGTCATTTAGTTGTCAGCACAGCTGAGTCTGGTCGCCAAGAGCTCAAGAAAGCTTTGGAGCAAAAATTGTGCTACCTGAAAATGGATGCGGCAACTCGTGGAAACAGACATTTCCTTGCAATCAGTGCTCAGTACTATGAAGAAGGAAAAGATAAAGCTGGGGTAAAAACCTTGGACATAATCGACACTGAAGGGCGTCACAATTCTTCGTGTGTGAAAAGTCAAGTAAAAGCTATTTTAGAAAAATTTGGGATCCGTGAAATGCAAGTGCTGAGCATCTGCGTTGACAATGCAGCAAACATGACATGTGCCGTCAAAAATTTCAGCGAGGACAATGAAACCATTTCTACCTCTGAGAACACAGATGTGGACAGAACTGAAGCTATTTTGCCTGATGAAGGCACTAAAGGAATGGATGAAATCAAACTCAACATGGATACTGCTGCGCAATGGGTTAATGACCCTAGCCTCATACTTCCAACATGGCTTCATGAGGACGACTCAAAAGTCCAACTGATGAGGTGTGGTATTCACACTCTTCAGTTGGCAATCTGGGATGGACTGAACAAAGAACATGCAAAGAAATTTCTGGCAAAAATTCGACAAGTCGTTGTCAAACTACGAACCCCAAGTATTCAAAGTGTTCTGCTTGATCTACATGGGGTAACTCAATCATTGGATACTGTGACTCACTGGGGTTCAACATTTGCGATGATTGATCAGCTTCTCGTTTTTCAATCTTACTGTGAACAAGTGGCAGCTGCTGCTGGAACAAGAGAACTCAAGTTAACAAAAGCTGAATGGGACGAAGTGAAGAACCTGCAAGACCTCTTGGCAAAACCAAACCAAACAACCGTGAATCTTCAAGCTGTCGATGTAACCCCGGGAGTTTTAATGAAGGAATGGCGAAAACTGTCAAAATTCTTGCAAGAAAATGGTGGACAAATTGCAGAAGGAATTCTATCCTCCATGCAGAAATGGGAAGAGAAGCTTTTTGACAATATTCATTTCCTTGCTGGAGTTTATGTTAACCCACGGTATCGGATTCTTCTTACCTCAAGGGAAATACCAAAGGCAAAGGAAGGGCTCCTTGATATTGCTCGACGACTCGAAAAACAAAATCTATTGCTACATTTGAACTCGGCGAAAGAGGTTGAAGAAAACAAAACACAACAAAAGGAGTCCTCAACCATCGAATTTGCAGTTTCGGAAAGTTCACATCCTTCAGAAATAGCAGGTTGTTCTCAAACTTCCGTCTCCACTCTGAACTTGTTCGAGCATCCATCCCTGAGACGTCTTCAACCATCACAGGGAAATGGAGATAATTCAAGCACCAATTCTTCAGAAGAGGATGCCTTTGAAAAGGAATTGGATAAACAAGAAAGACGCTGGCGAGTTTCTGCGATTCATAATTGTACCAAAGCGTTATTTGAGAGAAACTTTCGGGAAGATTGTGAGGCGATGGAGTCTATTGGGAGGCTGAAAGTTAAGTCTGTTTTTGAGGCCATTCACAGCTACCCACACCGCATTCAGGCTGCCTGTAGAATTGCTTCGAGCATGCCAACAACTCAAGCTGGTGTAGAGCGACTGTTTTCGGCTTTAAAGTTAATTTTAAATGGTTTGCATCAGGGTGTGAAAGACGACTTGATTGCTGCAATAATTTTTTACAGAATGAATTATGAATGATTCTAGTTTGTATCATTGTTGATGACATTTAAATGGTTTTAAAAGTCTGAATAAAAATAATGTTTTTTCAAAATGACAGAATGCACTTTTTTATTTAGTTAAAAATTAATTTGAGTCGGAGAGCGGAGCGGAGTCGGAGCGGAGCTGGAGCAGTCACTGTTGGTGCTGGAGTGGAGCAATTCAAAAATGTGATTGCTCCAAATCCCTGGTTAAAACTGCAGCAGAGCAGACAGATGAAATCTCAGGAAGAACTGCCTCAGTGTAAGGAGAGTGATCACTTTAGATAAGCTATTACCAGCAGGAGAGTGGGGTGGGAGGAGGTATTTTTTCATGCTTTGTGTGTATATAAAAAGATCATCTACACTTTCCACAGTATGCATCCGTAGCTCACGAAAGCTCATGCTCAAATAAATTGGTTAGTCTCTAAGGTGCCACAAGTACTCCTTTTCTTTTAGTGTAAGAACAGTAGGACAAACGAACAGACACCTGGGGAGGTTGTGGAAGCTTCTTCACTGGATCTTTTCAATAGGAGGCTGGAGAGCCATCTGTCTTGGGTGGTTTAAACACAACAAATCCTGAATCTTGGCAGGGGGTTAGACTAGATGATCCTTGATGTCCCCTCTGACCCTGTGGTTCTATGATTATAGCAGCCAAACGTGTAACACGATCCAGTGGCTGGAAATTGAAGCTAGACAAATTCAGACAAGAAGTAAGACACTAATTTTTAACAGTGAGGGTGATTAGCCATTGGAACAATTTATCAAGTGTTGTAGTGAATTCTCCATCACTGACAATTTTTAAATCAAGATTGGATGTTTTTCTAAAAGAGCTGCTGTTTGTGAAACAGAAGTTAATTCAGGGAAATCCTGTAGTGGAATATAGGCAGTCAGACGAGATGATCGCAATTGTTCCTTCTGACTTTACAATCTGTGAATAAAATCCAGAGACTGTGAAGGACTTTCCCACTGTGCAAGTTGCACTTATAACTAAAGGAACCAGCCATTAGGAAACTCCCGCCCAATTCAGGACACTACACAACAGATCTCTTTGGTGGCAATGCCAGAGGGTAGCCATAGACTATCTGACAACATAGTGTCAATGGCAGCAGTAGCCATTCAGGATTAAAAGTTTGACGAGCTTGCTAAGTAAACTAAACATGTGTAAGGCCAAATCAGAACTCTCTCTGTTTGTGCTTTGCAAAAAAATAAATACTGAAAGAATTCAACAGCAAAACTCAATACTTCTTGCATGATACACCGGATAGTGAAATATCACAACCTACTAAGCAATAAAATTGAGATCCTGAGAACATCAAATGAATACTGGATACCAGAAATATTCATGTGAGATCCCAAAGTGGATCCACTTGCCTCTAAAAGGGCTGGTCATGTCCCTAAAACAAGAGCAGAGTTGGCTGAAAGAACCTGAGCTGGAACTGTGATCTGTTGTGCATCTCACTTGAGCAACAGTGGAAAATATTCATTCACTTGCACTATACATTTACTTTTAAATAACCTGTAAATGATCACAATACTAATTTTTCTTATCATACACGCCTTCTGACAATCTATGGGTAAGCATAATGTTAATATAGCCCAGTAAGCTAAGAATCCACTGTGGTGATAAGCTGTATCTTGCTACATGAAGGGCAGAGACTTCATTGGACCTAAAAGAAAATAAGGAAGTATATGGGACCTCATCAGCCCATTCAGAGCTAATGGAGATTAGCTCTTAACCTGTTTTAACACATAGTGAATGAGTGGTTGGTATATTTAATAACCTTTGTCTTTGAAGCATTTGATTTTAACTTTGTGATTTCTAAAGATAACTAAAGTGATTTCTGCTATCCCTAAGTTTTATTTCTAAAGGACAGTAAAGATCTTACCTAGACGTTTAGGGCTTTGGAATATAATTTGTCTTGTTTCTTCCTGATGCAAAACATGGAAAGTATCAATTGGAACTGGGCCTGTTCCAATAAACATGAAACATTGTGGATGGAAGCATGTCGTGGGAGCAACATACTGCTTCAGGCTAATAAGTAGAACCAGTTTATCTCAATTAAGATTTGCCAGTCCATTGCTGGATGGCTGCAATGTGAACAACTCTGATCTGAGTCAGAACTGGCATACACGCTGTGCTGCCTTTCAATTGTATTTTCAGTGCACCTGTACATGCATTGTTTTGCTGCAGTAATCTGGTAAATGTACCTTAGTTGGGCTATTTTGCACTATTGAGATTAGCCACTTTTTCACAAAAGAAACATTTTAAGTGAGGGTGATGTTAAACACACGACCACCCCGTAGTCCAAACTGCAGAGGACATGAGCAGTTCTCTGAGCCAGTGAGTATTTTAACAGTCAAATAGGTTCAAGCCGGTCTGAAATCTATTGGAGTGCAGCAAGGGTTTAAAAAAAAAAAACTAATTAAAACTCACCCATGCAGGGCTGCTTACAAAATACATGACAATGGCTAAGCAGCTGCAACTGCTGCTAGTTCCACTAATTATAAACTTCTCACGGTTACCTTGTGCTTTCTCCACCGACCCACCCACTCATTTGTTTTAGTCACCCGTTGATGTGACACCCAAAGACCACTCAGAAGCCTCTGTGGGTGTGGAATGCAGCTGTCCATTTACACTGGTGCCCCCAGCAAATTACCCACAAGGGAGCCTGTTGCTGGGGCTGGAGTGAAAGGAAACCAAGGCCAGAGAGTGGATGGGTGTGGCAGGGGAAAAAGGGGGAGTGGGAGGATGAGAGCCTGGAGAGAAGGGAAAAAAGAGGAGTAGGGCCATAGGTGCTGGAACTAGGGGTGCGGTTGCACCCCCTGGCTGGAAGTGGTTTCCATCATACACAGGGTTTACAGTTTGGTTCCACGGCTCCCAGCATCCCCACGATATAAATTGTCCCAGCGCCCCTGAGGAGGGCCCAGATCCTCAAAGGCTCCTAATGTCCATTGATTTCGGGATCAGAGGATCTGGACTGGAGACCATAGCTCATGGGGTGGGAGGAGAAAAGAGCAGGGCAGACTCTCTATCTGAGAAGCGAGCTGTAGCTCACGAAAGCTTATGCTCAAATAAATTGGTTAGTCTCTAAGGTGCCCCAAGTCCTCCTGTTCTTTTTGCGAATACAGACTAACCCGGCTGCTGCTCTGAAACCTGTCTGAGGTGAGTTCAGGCTGATAGAGGCCGGCACAGGGAAGGGGGGCGGTGGGCCCCTTTATTCTGTCACCCACAGGTGCTAAAACTCTCCCCTGCACGGAGGGCGACCGGGGTCCCTCAGTTAAAGACCCGCCCACGCTGTCACGGCTTTGCCCCCTAAGGTGGTCCCCGGTCCCCGCTTGAAGACCTATGGACACGTGTGTTACAACCGCTAACAACACTTCCAGGGCATCAAAGCGGCGGCCGCGGCCGATGCGAGCTTCCCCCGCCAGGGGCGCTGCCGCCCCGCTCCCCGCCGGCCCCGCCCCGCCGCTCCCAGCCCCGGCAGCCAGGCCGCGGTTTCCTCCCTCCCTGCGGGCTGCGCTCGCTCTGCTCCGCCCGGCAGCGGGGCCGGCCCGTGGCGAGGCAGCGCCGGGACTCTGCCCAGCCCGCAGCGGGAGCGGGGCTCGGCCGGGCCGGGCCCGCGGGAGCAGCCCCGCCCGGGGGCGCCATGGCCGAGCGGGCCGCTGCCCAGGTAAGGGCCCGGAGCAGGGGCGCTGCGGTACGTAGCCCCGGTGCCTGGCCCGCGGGCCCCTTGCAGAGCCGGGGCACGTGTGACCAACGACCCCCCCCCCCCGGCTCCCCGCAGGGCCTGGCTCGAGTCCCCTGGGGCTGGGCGTTTACACGTTGCCCGGCGGCTCCGAATGCAGGCGCAGAGCGGTGCAGCGGGGGAGAGCTGCCTTTCCCGGGGGTCCGTCCTGACCTCCAGCCCGGGGGGCGCAGGGTCGGGGGCACCCTGCCCTAGGGTGACCAGGACTGGCCCTGTAAAATCGGGACATCTGATGTTTGGGGCTTTTTCTTATATAGGCACCTATTACCGCCCACCCCCGTCCCGATTTCTCACATCTGCTCTCTGGGCGCCCTACCCTGCCGCTGGGCGCAGCTCTTAGCGCCCCGCTTCCTAGCGCTAGCGAGAGTGGGCCTAGCGCTGCCGTAGCCGGGCAGGGGGAAGGCTAGCAAGGAAATGCCTTGATTCCTGGGCTGTGGCTGGTTCTCAGCGCCTCCGCTCGCCTGCCTTGGGTGGCCTTTGGAGCTTGTGCCTGCTGAGCTGCATCCTGGAGGGTGGTAGTCAGGGCCCGGCGGCTGCAGGTGCTTGGCTGCAGAGGGTGTTAACAGGGCACCAGCATCGCTTTACACAGGAGGCTCATTGCAGCGTCAGAGGGTTACCTAATGTCAAGCAGCCTGGATTCTATTTCGGAGTTTGCTACTGACTTGGGTGAGTTATTTCCAGTGCTTAATTTGTAATGAAAGCTGAGCTGGGGATCAAGCAAATAGGTGCTGGAGCTTAAGCAATTTTTTTTGACTTTCATAACTGATGTGGCGAAGCCAGAGGTGCTGGGACTATGAACGCCTAAGCCTAGAGGTGCCAGGGCTCAGCTCTGGCAAGCCCTGGCACAAATGAAGCACTGGTCCTTTCATCCCTGACAGCCTGGCACACAGAAGCTGTACAATGGGAGTGGTAATAGATTCGTATTTCTCACATAAGGATTTTGAAAATGCATCAATTGTTCTTAAAGTGCTTCGATGTGCAGGGATGAACATTGGTAGGGGAGGAGCACAGAAGTTTGAACAGGTTGGGCCCAATGTCGAAAAATTTTAGATGTGCAGGTTTCACATGCAGTTGTCATGATTGTGTGCACAAACCGCGTAACTGCCAAGGTTGTGTACAGCGTAGTTGTAGCCTTGTTGGTCCCAGGATATTAGCGAGACAAGGGGGGTCCAGTAATGTCTTTTATTGGACCAACTTCTGTTGGTGAGCGAGACAAGCTTTTGAGCCAGCCAGAGCTCTTCTTGCGGTCTGGGAAAGGAATGGAAATGACCACAACCAGGCATATGCATGCGCAGTTACCTGGACGGTGTGTATGTAATTGTGCACTTATTTCGTATGTGCAGTTCCACACCTAACTTTTCAAAACCAGGCTCGTAAAACATTGCATAATTTTTTATTTAAAATAAGTAACTGAATTTTTACATGCACCTGGTGTGGCTACACAACATCATTATAGTTATGTGCATGAGAGGGTTTTCTCTCTGCTTTTTAGGTGTCATTCAAATAAAAAGCCAAGGAGTTTGACGAAGGGAGTGTTCTCGCTTGTTTGGATTCTGAGCATTACACCGAACAGCTACAGTGTCAGAACTGTACTGGGAGACCAGGGATGCAACCAACTCCCAGAGCTACTTAGGAAAGAGCCTTCAAAGGTTTCTAACAGATCAGCTGGAGGAATCTCTAGAACTTGCCTGCTAGTGACATTGTAACGTAGTAACATTTTACGTTACAAACCATGCCAGCTCGCTGCGTAGTGGCCAGGTGTTCCAACACCACCCAAGATGGTGTATCCTTGTTCAAATTTCCAAAAGACCCTCATGTTAGGAGCCTTTGGGACAGATTTGTTCGGATGAAGAGAGCAGACTGGAGAGGGGGACACGACCGCTCGCTGATCTGCTCTGCGCACTTCACAGACGAGTGCTTTGACATTTCAAGCGTGACGCAAAAAAAATTAGAATTTGGAAAGCGTTTGCTTCTAACCAAAACAGCGGTTCCGACTCTGAACGTCTGCCCGAGCATGAACGGGAACCCACAGTCCCTATCGCAACCAAAAGGAAGAGGAGCCTTCCGGAAAAAAATCATCGAAGAGGTACCTAAATGTTGGTTGATGAATAACACTATGTGTTTATATTGAGAGGAAGAACAGTTCCTTGGCTGAAGCAAAGGATTGAGTGCCAGGAGTCATGAGTTCTGTTCCCACTTCTGTACTGACTTGCTATGTGATTTTTGGACAGGCCACTTAACCTCAGTTTCTCTGTCTCTACAGGGGGAATAATACTTCATGCCTCCCTGGGGTGGTTATGAGTCTTAATGTGTCTGTGTTTGTAAATTGCTTTGAGATCCTCCAAGGGAAGGTGCTGCAGAGATGCAAAGTATTGGGATTAGAACTGGGTGAATATTTGTTGCCAAACTTTACGTGGAATGAGCTGGTTTTAGATTTTGGGAACCTTTGGGAAAAATGTAGCAGTTTTTTGGGGGAAAAGTTGGTTGAGACAAAAGAGGTGAATGAAACTTCAACCTGGAGGATCTCTGCAGGGCCAGAGAAATGGGCACGGGCCTGTGACCCCGAACTCTGTTTCCATGTCTGCTACTGACTGGCCTTAATAATGCTTCACGCTTCTCTAGTGCTTTATAAGCCTGGTTCACTGCAGTCTTCTGTCTAGCTGGGGAGGTGATCAATGGAGGTTCATGTTCTCACACACCTAGCTCTCCTGATGCTCAGGCCTGTATTTAAACTGCTGGACCACAGTGCTCTTGAGGCAAGTTTCTTATCCCCAGCAGGTCTCAGTTTTCCCATCTGTAAAAACAGCGATAATCATACTTTATTTAGGAAGCCAAGTAAATTTGATGACTGAGGAGATCTTAATTTACCGAGAGGAAAGCTAGGACGCAGTGAAATGATTTGCCTAGGAAGCATGGTGATCTAGGGCATTAGATATTATTTGGGGACAGTTCTGGAAAAACATCAAGTTCGTGACAAGGACATGAGGAGAAGAAAGGGACGTGGATTCAAATGTTGGTCCAGACACATTTACTCTTTGCCCTGGTGCAAGTTGCTTAACATTTCTAAAATGGTTTCTGCACCTGAATGCTGGGGATAAGGATACCTATCTACCTACCTACCTGGGGTGTTGTGAAATTTAAGTTTGTACAGACTGGAGCACCGATTTTGTACAGTTAGTTTGTTCCTATCCTGTCTGGTCACTGCTGGAATATAACACCATCTCCGGATGGGATAAATGTTGGTGCGCAGATGGGCCATAAGAGAGAACGAGAGACCCAGGATATATCAACACTTGGAGTTGGTTGTTTGATTCCCATTTTAAGGAGGCATATTTGCACTAGCTCCGATCGAGTTAACATGCTAAAAATAGAGCACAGTTGCCGTGGTGCACCAGTGGGGGAGGCGAGCCGCCCCGAGCGTGTGCCGCTGGACTTGGGCAGTGTGTCCTCAGAACGGCTAGTGCTTCCTGCCACTCACAGCTGACACTACACTTCTCTAGAGCTAGTGCAAGTATGTCTCTTCGCGCAGGGAATTCCCTGTCTAGCTCATCCCCTGGGAGTCTCTGGGGCCCTGTGGCAAGGAGACCTCATGCCAGGCTCATTAATTCTCTTCTCATAAGATTGTTGTCGTGATTGACTCTTGTTTGTAAATGAACGTGATTAGAAAAGCTCTTGCCTTATATTGCAGTTTTCCTCAAACAAATTAGGACAAAACCCGAGATGCATGGGACATTTCAGTTCAATACCATTCCCATTGACCCTTATAAATGAGGATTATAATGAAAATGTCAGCAGCTTTTTAACCATCACTTCTGGAATGTGAGCCGGTGATGATAAAGATGCAACCTTGAACAGTCTGGGCGGCCTGTTGCATGTGAGCGGCTGCTTGTCCTGTTTCTTTGTAGCTAACTTTGCCGATAGGGAACGTGACTTCAACTCTGTTTTCATTTTCTGTCCTTGAAACAGGCTGATGAATGGGAGGTGGAACCGCAGCCCCTTGCTGCCTTGCAGCCACCGGTCCTCCCGGAGCAAACGTCTGTACAAGAAACACCACTTCCAAGTGCAGAGGCTTCCCTTCAGACTGTACTAGCCGCAGTCCAAGCTGTTGAGAGGAAATTAGATTCTCATGCCACGCGGTTGCTGGGTCTGGAAGGGAGAATGTGGATGGCTGAAAAAAAGCTAATAGGTTGTGAGAGAACTGTGGTGGAGTTTGGGAACCAGCTGGAGAGTAAGTGGGCCGTGCTGGGAACTCTGATCCAGGAGTATGGGCTGCTGCAGAGGAGGCTGGAGAACATGGAGAACCTGCTGAAGAACAGGAACTTCTGGATCCTGAGGCTCCCCCCAGGCACTAATGGGGAGGTGCCCAAGGTAACTAGTTTTATCTGTGTGGTGGTAATGCCTAAGAATCCCCGTCACGGACCAGGACCCTACTGTGGCAGGAGCTGTACAGACACAGAACAAAAAGACAGTCCCTTTCCCAAGGCATCTACGATAGAAGCGTCGGATGAGATGGAATGGGGGATACAGACAAGGAGACGTTTCTTGTTGATGTGATGGGCAGTGGAGGGATGCAGAGAGGGGGGTGATGTGGTCAAAGCGATAAGCTAGGAAAATAAGCATTGTCACAGCACATCTCAACGAGCACTAAGGAGGCAGAAGTCAGCATAGAGTAGAAAGGATGGTCTTGTAGTTAATGCAGAGGTCTGGGAATCGAAGTCTGAGTCTAGTTGTTATCTAGCCCTGCCTTGAGTGCAAGGGACTGGACTAGATGACCTACTGAGGTCCCTTCCAGTCCTAACCCGCTATAATTCTATGATTCATTTCCCAGCTCTGCCACAAACTTCCTGTGTGATCTTGGACATGCCTCTTAACTTCTCTGAGCCTCATCTTTAAGATGGGGATGATATTTACCTTCCTCGCAGGGGTACGTGAGGCTTAAGCCACCAGTATTCGTAAAGCATTTTTAGTGCTTCATGTGGAAGGGGCTGTACCATGTTAAAAGGTTTATTAAGTAAGTCCCTTCTATTACCAGATACACGACGGATTTTTTTCACAGGCTCGTTCTTTCCTTGTCTTTGCTGCTCTAAAAGTGCTCAGATTTGATGGGGTGGCAGAGGGTCTTTTGAGCCAACCCCTGTGCTGATCAGAACTAGTTAGATGACTTTCACCCCACTCCCTTCTCGTGCTGATGGGAGCAGTTGGGGGAAAGGGGAGGGAATGGAAGAACAAATCTAACATCTTGAAAAACCTCTCCAGATTAAGGAAAGGATAGAAGCCCAAAGTTCATAGTCAGAGAAGACACCCCTGTGAGGTAGGGCAGGGCTATAATCCCCAGGTGTACATCTGAGGCACAGAGAGACTGAGATTTGCCCAAGGTTCCACAGGATATTCGTGGAAGAACAGGAATTGAACCCCGCTTAGCGCTGTAACCACTGGACTATCCTTCCTGTCTGCTCTTACCAGCCCTTTTCAGTTTTCGACTTTCCCTGCTGCCTCTTTGCCATTTTAGAGCCTTCCTCTGCAACACTCTGCACCTCTCATAGGCAAAGCCCACTGGGCCTGTGCATTTCAAAATGTTACCCTCTCATCTCAGATACCAACTGAGCGATTCGCATTAGCCTAACAGCCGGAAAGAGGTTGGACTTTCCACACTCAAACTTTTCTTTTGTGTGTGAAACCCACTTGCAATGAACCCTGCTGTGCCTCTCTCTGGTACGCTGTCCCGTCCGCTTTCCGGTGCGCCTGCATAAACTGTGCTGCACCTGGGAGAGAACTGTATAGATGGACCCATGAAGAGAGGGATGCAAATGGGAACCGCCGAGACCGGTTAATGTCAGTGTTACTCAGACTTAATGTTACGAAATTCCAACACCGTGAAAACAATCCATTCATATTGTGCCGAGTTAATGCACCTTATTGGCTGGCATTTACTGTGCCTGTCAGCTGATTATGGTTCCTTGGAGCTGTTCAGTCAGTGTTAGTTAGACCCTTCTCACTGGGAAATCAAAGATGCTTAAACTACAGATTGCAAAGTGAATCATTTTTACTTGATTAAACTCCCATTATCCTGCATGGGAGTGGATGGGTGGTTATGGGCTCAGACGTTCTCTGCAGACAGGCATCCCATCACGGAACCCCCTGGCACAACTAGCCTTAGCTGGTCCCCTAGTTGGCAGATGGAAAAGCCAGCGTCCGAAGGGCAGCAGACGTGGAATGACCCGATTCTGTAAATGTGATCCTTCCAGGTGACAGTAAAGATGGAGGTGCCATTGCTTGCTGTGTGAACTAATAGAGGAGCTCAGTGTCTAGATTTTCTGTTATGAACAATTAATTTAGAGATGGGCATGAACCAAAGCTCTGCTTTGAAGCATCCTGTTGCTACAATGGACAGAACCAAACCCCAGATTCAGAAGACTCCCAAACTGCAATGTTTGCAGTCCAACATTTCCCTAAATCTGCATGTTCAAAGATACTCTGTTATAAACTCTCTGCTTCTCCTGTGTTTCTGCAGCACCTAGTACAATAGAGATGGATCTTGACTGGGGCCCCTGGGACCTACTGTCACGTTAAATAATAATAATGTCAAGCTGCAAACTCTGACCCCTGTATGGGGCCAGATCCTCAGCTAGCCTAACTAGGCATAGCTGCTTTGAAGACAGTTGAGTATTGCTGATTTATACGAGCTGAATATCTGGCCCATGGTATCTTGATTCTGGCTAAACTCAAATTAAATTAACTTTAAAACATTCTTAGAGTTAACATAAAAAGGTGGGTGTGACAGAATTAGAAGGTGGTGAGTGACTCCCCCCTTGTAATTTCAGGTACCGGTGACATTTGATGACATCTCCGTCTATTTCAATGAGCAGGAATGGAAGAGCTTGAATGAATGGCAGAAGGAGCTTTACAAGAACACCATAAAGGGGAATTATGAGACCCTGATCTCACTGGGTAAGGATCAGTTTTCACTCCTTTATTAGAAGTGGTGAGATCTTTCATGGACTGGGTTTCCTCCTGCTCACAGTTCCTTTGATTTGTGCTGGGACAATGCCATTAGTCTTCCAGATGTTTATGATAGCTCAAGTTCCTCACATCCTTCTGTGGAAGAAATACCAAAATATACACTATTGGGCTTAAGGCCACCACCTCCTCTTATCCCATACTAGAAGCACAGTGGGATCTACGTTTCAAATTCAATCTAGATACAGAAAGTTGCTAGTTTCCATGTCAGCTGCTGATGAAAAATGTATCCAAAGAGAAACAACTGAAGAGTCAAGTCCAGGGTAATATAAACCCCAAGCAGGTGCACTTCCTCCTGCAGATCCCGGGGAAGCATAAAATAGTTAGCACTGGTGGTCCTGTCTGCATGGGAGAAGGAACAGTGTTTTAACTGGCATTGTGGGTTTCCCCCCCACATGGCTGATTTTGTGTAGGCAGCGACAGAATAGCTAATTAAAATTCACCGTTCTTGAGGAATTGTTGTTGCCCTTGGTGACCACAGATGAGGCTGATGACAGTGTTACGTTGGGGCCGAAAAGGCTGATGTGAGAGTGTTGGTCCTTTCCGCATTGAGGGCATATGTAGCTCAGTGTTGAGGAAGGGATTATGTTCCGGGCCTGCTGAATCTGCTGCTGTGTATGACTCAGCGCCTCAGGATCAAGATCTGAGTAACCCCATCCCTGACTGCTCGCCAGCGCGATCTGTCTATTGTGACAGCTCCCAGCTGCAATGTTGCATTGCTTCTGATTATGCTGCAGTGTGTCCTTGAAGCGTTTCTTCTGGCTGCCTCCTGTATAGTTACCTGCTTCCAGTTTTCCATTCCACAGCTGCTTTGGCATTCTGGTGTCCTCCTCAACAGCGTAGCTGTGATGCAATGAGCATGCGTCAATCCCTGTGGAGTTGCTCTGTTCTTGAGTAATATGCTAAATTGACCTACAATAACCCTTCCATATAGGTTTCAGAGTAGCAGCTGTGTTAGTCTGTATTCGCAAAAAGAAAAGGAGGACTTGTGGCACCTTAGAGACTAACCAATTTATTTGAGCATAAGCTTTCGTGAGCTACAGCTCACTTCATCCGATGCATACTGTGGAAAGTGTAGAAGATCTTTTTATATACACACAAAGCATGAAACAATACCTCCTCCCACCCCACTCTCCTGCTGCTAATAGCTTATCTAAAGTGATACTAACCTTCCATATAGGGACCTTTTCCCCCTTATTCAAATGACTGTATGGTATAAAGAACGTTTGGACCAAATTAGAGTCCAACTCATAGCCGCTGCTAGGAACGGAGGAGGAGGGTGTTCAATGATCTCTTCACATCTCCCACAGTAAACACCATCCCACAGTCCAACTCAGGCTCTGGTGTCAAACCTTGAAATGACCAGCCATTCAGTCATTCCCAAAGGAGAACACAGAATTAACCTCCTCCAGTGAAAGAGCCTCCAAGAGCTTCCCCGGAATTGGGCCTCTCTGGAGCAGTGTCAGCAGTTTGTATGATGAATCCAGGCTATTCATCCCAGCCTCATTATCCATAACATGGGGAGTGAAAAGAACCAACATTTGGGCAATAGAGACAATGGGGCCCTGATCTTGTTTGGAGCCTCTAGGTGCTACTATATTGCAGGTAATAACAGTGATGACTGGGGAAGTTAATGGGCCTACTACCAGCAATAAGTCCTGTGTTTGGTAGTAAGCACCTGCAGGATTGGCCCCTCACTAGACAATGTTTAAGTAAACCAGGTTCTACTTTTCATTGAAACTGATTTGTTATAAATGTGATTTAAAAAAAAAAAAAAAGCTAATGAATATCACAGTTGAAAGGATCCTTATAATCCCTGTGTAACTGATCTGAATAAAACATCCTACTGTATCCCACCTAATATCATCTCCCATGAACAGACTATGCTGTTTCTAAACCTGACATCCTGTCCCGGATAGAGCGAGGGGAGGAGCCATATATCGGGGATCTGCAGGACACTGAAGAAAGGAAAATCTCTATTGAGCCGTGCGTCAGTGAGTAATGGATTAAAACAATTTAGAAAGGGCATGGGAAGGACAAAGCAAGAACCAAAGTTCTTGTGAACCTCGTGGTTCTAGCTTTTCAGACATTTTTAATGTGTTGCCAGCAGCTAAATAGATAAACATAATGGAATTCTCTCTTCTTTCCCTCCGCCCCCCCCGTGAGCAGACTCTCCCGTTGCTGCACCTGGCCAGTGGTGCCAGACCGAACAAGGCGCAGAGCCGTGTGTTGGGGAACAGGGCAATGCTAAGGAAAGAGGTGTCCCTGCAGACCCCAGCACAGGTCAGTAATGGATTGAAACCATTCCAAAGGGTAAAATTCACCTCTTCAGACAGGACACCTGCACAAAGGCTGGACATCACATAAGTCCCATTGGGCTTGTGCTGTCCCTCTACACAGGGATGAGTGAAGTAAAAAGCTGGCAATCTGTCTCTGTCCAAGCCAGACACTAACTGAATGCAACAATAACAAGATAAACCACACTTTTCGACTTACATATTTTTGGTTGGTTGCCTGCTATTGCAAGTTGACAGTGACTCACCTTTGGGCCTCAGCAACTAAAAGAAATTAAAGCTGTTGGAACACCCAGAGTCAGACCAAATCAATCCCTTGGTTGCCTGCTGAACAGCTGTTCTCAAACTGCGCTTGGAGTTGTGAGTTAGTGAAGAGGAAAAAGTGAGAGACATTCATATCAGTAGGGTAAAATAAATGCCTCTGAAATAGACACATTGATTGACAGCAAAATGAAGGTAATGGTGAAGGAGTAATCGATTTACCTCAATTTACAGTATCCCGTATCTAGTGCCAGCTTTCTATCACTGCCTAACAGCATGCATGTGCTGACCACTCAACATTTAACATGTTTGGTGGAAGGAAAGTTATTGATCTTCTGTCAAAATGCAGGAGAATGGGTGGAAATATTTACCTCCAAATACCCATCTCCTTATATCCCTTTGCACCGTGTGATCGGAGATGAAAAAGGTGGTGGGATTCTTCCCAAGACCCATTTCCAGTCCAAGCTTTGCCGTTCTGTGACTCCACAATGGATGACTCAGTTCATTATGGGATACTTCCTCTTTTTTGTCTTGTGAGCTTCGATCAGCAGTGAAAGTTTAAAATGTTGGGAGTTCAAGTTGCCATCGGTAGGCTCCAGCGGCAACACCGTATCAATCTGAATAGGAGCAGTGTGTATCTTTCTGAGCTATTGTTTCAAGCTGTTTGCACACTCAAGCAGATATAATTGGGTTGATTAAATTCAGTCGGCAGGCAACCATAAGCACCAGAATTTTTATTTGTTTGTTTGTTCTTTAAATGAAAGCTTAGCACAAGATAACAGCAACCAGGAAATGTGGGCAGGCTGTTGTAGCCACTACAAACCGACCCAATTCAACCTCTCCTTATCTTTACCTGTACAGTACTTTCTAATTTAGTAATACTCCCACTCTGTACTGATCGCATCAAGCCATACGTATTCTACGATCTCCTTATCTGTACCTGTGCCATTTATCATGTGCTTGTATATACCTACATATTGTCTTTTCTCAGAGTAGCAACCGTGTTAGTCTGTATTCGCAAAAAGAAAAGGAGGACTTGTGGCACCTTAGAGACGAACCAATTTATTTGAGCATAAGCTTTCATGAGCTACAGCTCACTTCATCGGATGCATCCGATAAATAAAATTTAAATAAATTTGTTTTTTATATCCCCAAGATCGCCTATACCTTCCCTTTTGCCAGTGTGTAGTTCAAACCAAAGTTAGGGCTTGATGCAGAAATTATTGGGTGATTTTCTTTGGCCTGCATTATGCAGGTGAAACAAAATATAATGGTCCCTTCTGGCATTAAAAATCTATGAATCTGAATACTTCAGCGTGGTTTGATGTGCTGTCTAGAGTCTGCAGCACTATATAAATGATTTTTAACAATGACCTAAAGCTCTGTAATGTTGCACGTGTGGTTATACCAAATGGCCACCTTTGGACTTACCTGTGTTAGCGTTCTCCGGATATCAGCTGAGCTTAAAGAAAGAGAAACTAGCCTTCCAACAAAACCTTTGCTGGCTTCTACAGATTGTATAATTTTCCGTCCACCTTGGGTGTTCCTAGTGTGTCCATTGCTGTAGTAGCTAGGCCCTTGGAACATTTTCTACCGTACTTATTTATATTTCTACAGCATCCATCACTGCACTTAATAGAAAGGGTTGGACAATCATGATGTAATTTCTAGTTTAGCCCTTGTGTGTTCAGATTAAAATTGCATCAGATGCTTCGTCAGAATGAGTCAGTGAGATATAAGAATAAAATACAGCATCTATTATTACCTCTTTCCATGAACCAATTATACAGTCTTTGGCTGTGACGTTTTATCGTGGATTAAACTAGAGGAACAGTCCTGTGCCGAGGATCAGGAACACTTTGGGGAAGGAGCGCTCTCTACAGACCCCTACGCTGGTGAGTGATGCGCTAAGCTGCCCAGTGAGTGAAATCCAGTAAAACTTTTGGTCCAGACTCTGGCTGGTCCCCGTACAGATGAGCAAGAGATTATAGTGCAAGGAGCCTTCTCCTATCCTGGCAGTTGCAGTCCTTAGTGCTGAGGTTGCTCCCTACTAGTCCCGAGTGAGCTGTACCCCCAAAAGGAGACAACATAGGTCCTTACCCCCTCTCCCCCACCACTTCCACACAACCAGCAGGGCTGGCTAGCCACAGAGAGGAGTGCACATTGCTCCCGCCGAAGGGCCGGTGCAGACTCTACTCCCAGGGAGCTCTCCTGAAGCAAAGCCTGGGGCAATGCTGTTCTGTACAGCTCCATTCTAGGCCCAGGCCTATCGGTACCACCTGCCCCTTTATGGACGCAGCTATCACCTTTGGATTTCCACCAATCTCAGGTTCTCCTGGCTCTGAACCCTTCTGCATTTATTTCCTGTGGATCCTCAGTGAAATGTTTGTAGCCAATCAGAATGTGTGTCTCCTCCAGCCCAAAAACAGCACTGGGTTACGATCAGTTGACATTGCCTTGTATAGTGTTTGTGGAGATCAGAAAAGCAATGCGTTCCTCTGTCTGTCGTGAACAGGGTGCCAAGCTTCTGCACGCTACACTTCCTGCCGGAGGGACGTCGAGGAAGAGCCAAGTTTGCAGGATATGCAGGTCTCGGAGGAAAGGCAAATCCATACAGAGCTCGGCGCAGGTGAGATGGATTGTAACAACTTTGATAGGGTGTGAAATAGCTGGAAATCCTCTTTTCCTCAAATCTAGGAGACGATTTGCAATCTTGACACTGTCCAAATGCAATGATTACAAGAGAAATGTTGTTTCCTAAGCTTGACAGTCGCATGATGTAGTTGAGTTAACATGATCAGAATCTTCACTTTTGCATTACCCATAGTTCTTCGTTCAGAACTCTGAGCCAAGCATTGCATTAACACAAGATTTATTTTGCATTTAATTTCTTTTTTCTTTTCTTTTAAAAAGACAGAAAAGAAGGAAAAAAATAGGGGAGGAGGGAGAAGCTACCTGTGCTGCAATTGAGATGTGTCTGGCGGGTTTTTGCAACGCTGTGCATTGTTCGTTCGCAGCACTCAGTAAATATATCCAGTGCCTAGCAGCAGTATTGGACAGGGTGGCACAGTGTAAACTTCGCAGCTGTATTGAATCACGGACTATTTAATAGACATTTTTACCAGGGCTTTGGAGTGGAGCCCGGAGCTGGAGCACGGACCAGTGGAGCTGCAGGTTTTTGCCTGGAGCCAGAGCACAGAAAATCTTGACTGCTCCACTGCTCCAGTTTCTTTTTTCATTTTCAATCCAAATGAATGATATTCAGCAAGAAAGTCCTGAAGGTGCCAAAAAGTTTCAGATTGTATAACAATGGATATTAACATCTACTTTACATAATATGTCACAGTTCTTCTCACTTTGGCCGAAATCAAGATTTAATGTACAGATACAAAATTACCAAGTTTTTTAGAGATATGTTTTATTAAAGAATCAGATAATTATCAGACATCCGGCAACACTGCAGACTGCTCCCACCCTTGTGCCAAGGTTAGGCGAGTATGTACTCGCATAGATTAGTTAGTTAGATTAGTATGTGTTGATACTTCTTTTGTAAGGGTTGATCAACGAGACGCGCTGAGTGCTGCCATTACGGAAAAGTGTGACGCAAGACGCAACATTTAAGATATCGCAAACAGGTATATTGCAAAAAAAATAATGTTTTTGTTTATTGATATATTAAGATATCGCAAGAGATATTAATCACTTAAGCTAATTTCTCACACGAGCTCTCGTTACCAGTACATTTGTACATGCTCCCGTATCACTCTGGCGGACTTATTGTATATGCCATATGTTCAACGTTCTTTTGGTGTTTGTAATTTTAAATTTACTGAAAAAGTCGTGTGCAGCATATAAATATACAGTAAACATTTTTACATAAATTGGGAGTGATTTTTGTGATATATCCAGAGTGATTGGAAAATGTCCAACACAACTTTGGGGGTGAATCCTTAGGTCATTTCAAGAAAAACGTTTCTGTGAACACGTGTCCTAAAATTCTTCCTAAGGGAGTTACAGTTCCTTCAAGGAGGTGATGAAAAGTTAATTTCTGATTAATATCTCAAAAATGCTTTAATATAAAGTAATGAAATTATGTCTGTCTTAGCATTAGTATGTGCTATCATATTACATTATCCAAAATTATTTAAACTGTAGGCATCCCGAACTGGCTGTTGGTCATTTTTATTTCATATTTCAAGAAAGGCTTGTCATTGACTGCCCCTGGCTATGAGCAGTAATATTATGTTCCATAATAAGTTAATAATTTTTGGTTGTTTATTATTACGTTTAAAATGTATGGTTCCAAAGTTGAAAAATAAATAAGTAAAATTGTTTGTATCATTCTAAGCATCTAAGCAGATTAAAATTTTTAAACAGTTTTCTCGGAAACAGTTAGTTATACAAAATAAATTAAGAGTACCGTTTTAATGCATGTTTTAGCATTAAATCATATTCCAGGGTCGTATCTGTTAAACAGTCAAAGATTTAAAAAATATTAAATAAAATTGGCCCAGTCCCCCCAGTTCATGACGCCTGTGTTTTAAATAATGTTATTTGAATGCTGTTGTATGATAGAACGCTGGAAATCAACTTTAACGGAAAAGCAGATTCAAATTGCAAGCACCGTCCTTTTAGTGAAGAGAGCAAATTTTCAGAAATATGTTTTTCCTTCATCAGGCTGGAAACATCATACAAGATTGAACCTGTTATTTGCTCTATCTTGTATAATCTATTCAGGCTGATGAAGCAAAAATTTCCAAAAATTTGCTTTCTTTACTAAAAGGACTGTGCTTGCAATTTGAATCCGCTTTCCTGTTTAAAGTTTATTTTCAGCCTTGTAGTGTGTAGCCTCGTTACTTCCCAAAAGTTAACGTTGTAGAACAGCGATAGCACGTACTAACGCTACGGCACCTACCACATTTCATTGCTATATCTATATTAAAGCATTTTTGAGATATTAATTAAAAACTTGTAAAATATTTTGAATATTTTTACAGCAAAATTTCATAAGAAAAACTAACTTGCAATTTATAAATAAAAATGTATATTATGTATATTAAAAATACTTCTTACTTCATTAAAACTGCAAGAAACATGGTAAAATATTAAAATATACTTTAGTAATAATTTTGTGTAAAAAGAAAATGCGATCATTTTTTTGTCCAGAAAATCCAAAATAAATTCGAAGTACCTTAAGTGGTTAAGATATCACAAGCAGGTACATTATAAAAAAATGTAATGCTTTTGTTCATTGCTTTTCTAAGATCATAACAAGAAACCTTTGGATGCGGTAGCAGCACAAGAAGATTTGGCCATGGCTTCAACAAAAAAATCAAATCTGCCCCCCATAATTGATAGCCGATTTACAGAAAAGGATCTCAACGACGTCTTTACTTTTGAATTTGAAAACCCCAAATCTGGGCTTTTGCGAAAAGCAAAGAAGAAATCGGCAACGTGCAAGGTGGAAAAGGAAGTGAATGGCGAGCTCAAACCATGTAGCTTCAAGACAAGTGAAGCAAGTGCCGTGAAAAGTTTCAACCTTTGGCGGCATGTAAAACGTAACCATCCTGAAAACTATGCGGCTCTGGTTACAAAAAAGGACCAGGAAGATGAGGCAAAACAGAAAACTGATGCGGCTAAACGACGTCCATCTGGCTCTTTGAAAACTCCCGGAGAAAAGATTTTTTGTGGAGCTTCATCTGAAAAGAAACCCAAAATTGAGCAAACAAAACTTGACTCATATTTGAAGTCCTCAAAGGTTACAGTCACCATGGATGCCAATACTTTCCGTGAAGGGCTGATGGAAATGGTTTGCTTGAGTTCAACACCGCTCACTACCTTCAGGCTAAAGAACAAAGGATTCCAAAAAATTGCAGGTGAAATGGGTCGGCAGCTTGGCATTTCAACGGGGCACGATGCGGTTCGTCATTTAGTTGTCAGCACAGCTGAGTCTGGTCGCCAAGAGCTCAAGAAAGCTTTGGAGCAAAAATTGTGCTACCTGAAAATGGATGCGGCAACTCGTGGAAACAGACATTTCCTTGCAATCAGTGCTCAGTACTATGAAGAAGGAAAAGATAAAGCTGTGGTAAAAACCTTGGACATAATCGACACTGAAGGGCATCACAATTCTTCGTACGTGAAAAGTCAAGTAAAAGCTATTTTAGAAAAATTTGGGATCAGTGAAATGCAAGTGCTGAGCATCTGCGTTGACAATGCAGCAAACATGACATGTGCCGTCAAAAATTTCAGCGAGGACAATGAAACCTCTACCTCTGAGAACACAGATGTGGACAGAACTGAAGCTGTTTTGCCTGATGAAGGCACTAAAGGAATGGATGAAATCGAACTCAACATGGATGCTGCTGCGCAATGGGTTAATGACCCCAGCCTCATACTTCCAACATGGCTTCATGAGGACGACTCAAAAGTCCAACTGATGAGGTGTGGTATTCACACTCTTCAGTTGGCAATCTGGGATGGACTGAACAAAGAACATGCAAAGAAATTTCTGGCAAAAATTCGACAAGTCGTTGTCAAACTACGAACCCCAAGTATTCAAAGTGTTCTGCTTGATCTACATGGGGTAACTCAATCATTGGATACTGTGACTCACTGGGGTTCAACATTTGCGATGATTGATCGGCTTCTCGTTTTTCAATCTTACTGTGAACAAGTGGCAGCTGCTGCTGGAACAAGAGAACTCAAGTTAACAAAAGCTGAATGGGACGAAGTGAAGAACCTGCGAGACCTCTTGGCAAAACCAAACCAAACAACCGTGAATCTTCAAGCTGTTGATGTAACCCCGGGAGTTTTAATGAAGGAATGGCGAAAACTGTCAAAATTCTTGCAAGAAAATGGTGGACAAATTGCAGAAGGAATTCTATCCTCCATGCAGAAATGGGAAGAGAAGCTTTTTGACAATATTCATTTCCTTGCTGGAGTTTATGTTGACCCACGGTATCGGATTCTTCTTACCTCAAGGGAAATACCAAAGGCAAAGGAAGGGCTCCTTGATATTGCTCGACGACTCGAAAAACAAAATCTATTGCTACATTTGAACTCAGCGAAAGAGGTTGAAGAAAACAAAACACAACAAAAGGAGTCCTCAACCATCGAATCTGCATTTTCGGAAAGTTCACATCCTTCAGAAATAGCAGGCTGTTCTCAAACTTCCGTCTCCACTCTGAACTTGTTCGAGCGTCCATCCCTGAGACGTCTTCAACCATCACAGGGAAATGGAGATAATTCAAGCACCAATTCTTCAGAAGAGGACGCCTTCGAAAAGGAATTGGATAAACAAGAAAGACGCCGGCGAGTTTCTGCGATTCATAATTGTAACGAAGCGTTATTTGAGAGAAACTTTCGGGAAGATTGTGAGGCGATGGAGTCTATTGGGAGGCTGAAAGTTAAGTCTGTTTTTGAGGCCATTCACAGCTACCCACACCGCATTCAGGCTGCCTGTAGAATTGCTTCGAGCATGCCAACAACTCAAGCTGGCGTAGAGCGACTGTTTTCGGCTTTAAAGTTAATTTTAAATGGTTTGCATCAGGGTGTGAAAGACGACTTGATTGCTGCAATAATTTTTTACAGAATGAATTATGAATGATTCTAGTTTGTATCATTGTTGATGACATTTAAATGGTTTTAAAAGTCTGAATAAAAATGTTTTTTCAGAATGACAGAATGCACTTTTTTATTTAGTTAAAAATTAATTTGAGTCGGAGAGCGGAGCGGAGTCGGAGCAGAGCTGGAGCAGTCACTATTGGTGCCGGAGCGGAGCAATTCAAAAATGTGATTGCTCCAAATCCCTGGTTATAACTGCAGCAGAGCAGACAGATGAAATCTCAGGAAGAACTGCCTCAGTGTAAGAACGGTAGGACAAAGGAACAGACACCTGGGGAGGTTGTGGAAGCTTCTTCACTGGAGTTTTTCAATAGGAGGCTGGAGAGCCATCTGTCTTCGGTGGTTTAAACACAACAAATCCTGAATCTTGGCAGGGGGTTAGACTAGATGATCCTTGCTGTCCCCTCTGACCCTGTGGTCCTATGATTATAGCAGCCAAAGGTGTAACACGATCCAGTGGCTGGAAGTTGAAGCTAGACAAATTCAGACTAGAAATAAGACACTAATTTTTAACAGTGAGGGTGATTAGCCATTGGAACAATTTATCAAGTGTTGTAGTGAATTCTCCATCACTGACAATTTTTAAATCAAGATTGGATGTTTTTCTAAAAGAGCTGCTGTTTGTGAAACAGAAGTTAATTCAGGGAAATCCTGTAGTGGAATATAGGCAGTCAGACGAGATGATCGCAATTGTTCCTTCTGACTTTACAATTGCTTTGAGCATGCCAACAACTCAATCTGGTGTAGAGCGACTGTTTTCGGTTTTAAAGTTAATTTTTAATCGTTTGCGTCAGGGTGTGAAAGACGACTTGATTGCTGCAATAATTTTTTACAGAATGAATTATGAATGATTCTAGTTTGTATCATTGTTGATGACATTTAAATGGTTTTAAACGTCTGAATAAAAATAATGTTTTTTCAAAATGACAGAATGCACTTTTTTATTTAGTTAAAAATGAATTTGAGTCAGAGGTCGGAGCGAAGCTGGAGCAGTCACTGTTGGTGCCGGAGTGGAGCTGGAGCAGAGCAATTCAAAAATTTGATTGCTCCAAATCCCTGATTTTTGCAGCACGTTCACAAAAAACACTTTTTATGCATTATGACTTTACTGTTTAAAATACCCCTCCCCCCATTTACTAAGCAGTTATTCCTCACTAAGGACTAGCCACATGTGAAATTTGTAAATTGGTGGAGCGCCATCAAGGTCAATGGAGGAATGACGATTTACCCCAGCTGAGAATTTGACCCCACAAGTTTAAGATACTACTAAGCGCCAATATCAGCAGCAAAATTACAAAACTGAGAAGGTTAATTACATTTTTCTATAAATGTCCAGACAAATGTCACTCAAACTTGGGGAAGGAAATCTCCTTTGGTTTCAGACCATATATGAAAAGTTTCGGGGCAAAAGGGTAACTTTTGAAGACTGAGTTTCTGAAAATAGGATTATAATGGGAATAGAATTATAACCTTAACTAGATAGTTTTTGCTCTCCAGTTGTCTGGACCTTCTGGACTCAGCGCTGACCCTTCATACTCCTGGTACTTAAATACACTCTTTTCCCAGAGCTCCACCCAAAGATGTGAAGCTTCTCGTTTACAGACAGGTTTTCAGGGCAGAAATCTCCTCTCTCAGTTTAGATGCTAATGGTCTGATTTTCAGAAGTGTTGAGCAGGAAGGGGGCTGCTCTGCTGATTTTCAAATCGGGCCCTAGATCGTATGTGCGTGCACTCATTATTTATCTTGGGTAAAGTTTTCAAAAGCGCCTAAATCCCAGTTTCAAAAGTCTCTACTAACTTTTCAAAATGGGACTAAGTTTCCTAAGCCACCTAGGCTCTTTTGAAAACTGTCCCCCTTGTCTACTTTATCGGCCATGTTCAATAAGCCGACAGGTTTAGTTTTTTCTGCATTGAGTCACTGAATGGCTGAATCAGCAGAGGCTTCTTTCTCTCGCTCACACAGGCAAAGGGAGTGATGTCGCTGATTCTCTCTCTATTGCTGCAGATGAGGTGATTGGGATTAAAACGGAGGTGCAGGAACATGAAGAAGATCCTGAAGACTTGGAGCCGCGTGACATGCTCTTGGGAAGTTCAGGGGAAAGTGTTTCCCAGAGTCTGGTTGCTACAACAGCTTGGGAGGGTCAGTGCGGCTCCCTAACGCTGCCAAGGAGCCTGGCAGGCACTGTCTTGGGGGAGCCGACTTCAAGTGGAAGAGATTTGGGTGGCACCAACCCTCTCCTCGTCCATCAGGCAAGCCACGCGGGAGGGAGGCCATATATCACGTGTACGAAGGGTGGGAAGAGCTTCCGGCTGAAAGTGAGCTTTGGGAAACAGCACAGGAGCTGTTCCAGAGAGAGACCTTATCAGTGCACCGAGTGTGCCAGGAGCTTCCGGTGCCATTTGGAGTTCATCCGACACTATGCGAGCCACACTGGGGAGTGGCCGTATAAATACACCGGCTGTGAGCAGACCTACAGCCGGAAGTGGCTCCTTCTGAATCACCGACAAGTCCGCGTGGAAGAGAGGCCGTTCCAGTGTGTAGTGTGCGGGAAGAGCTTCCAGCTGAAGGGAAGTGTCCTCAGATACCAGTGGGGGCATGGGAAGGAGAATCCCCAAGACTGCATGGAGCGTGGCAAGGACTGTAGCTGCCACGCCGAGCTCTGTGCGGGCCAGAAGCTCCAGGCCAGAGGGAGGGCCGGCCAGTGTGCTGAGGTCCGCTCAGAAGCAGCGTCTGCCCAATGGCCAGCGAGCGTGCTCTGGGGAGAGGCTGTTCCAATGCACCGTCTGCAAGAAGAGCTACAAGGTCAGGGCCAGCTTCCACAGGCGTCTGCAGAGCCACGAGACTGGGACGCCCTGCCAGCGTGCAAAGTGCAGGGCTGTCTTCCCAGGTACGATGCCACCACAGGATCAGCAGAGGGCAGACCAGACAGAGCAGGCTTCCCCAGGGCGAAGACTGGAGACCGCGAAAACACCAAGGAGTGGGATGGGTGACTAGGTTGTAGCTAGCATGTTATGTCTAGACCAGTTCATCCCTGCGCTTGGTAGGCCTCAGGGCTGGAGTGTGGGTGGGGTGGGGCTGTTCCTGTCCAATTGTAAATGACCCTATTGGGCCCCGGCATCTCATCCTCCCGCAGGCTCCCTGGACAAACCTGTGAAGAGCGTCTGATCTCTACTCCGCACCAGCTGACTAAAGTGTGCGAGATTGCAGTGCTTGCAACAGACTCCCTCTTTGCTCACTCGACGCTGCAGGAGAGGCAGGATCTGCTGAAGGGCAAGTGGTATATAACCTGCGCTCTAGCTCTCTAGAGCCTGAAGGAATCTGCATGCGTGAAAGGGTTAACTGCTGTGGTTCGGCAAATACCTGGCACCTTCCTGGTAAAAACCTGGGAGTGCTGAGTCCAGATCCTTCTTCCTAGGTCTGCCCGACTCCTCCCCTTCTCAGGATCATGCTCCCCCCACACCCCTGGAGTGGTCTCCCTGTTCTCATCTGCACAGAGCCATTTCTCCTCTCCGAGCAAGCCCTGCCCCTTCCTCCTCCTGCTAGTCAATAATCCCCACACCCGATCTGTTTTCCTATGCCGTGTCTTGTCCTACTTAGCTGGTACACTCCCTGGGGCAGTGTCCGAGTCTAGATCTGTGCAGTGCTATCTGTATGCGCCACCTTGCTGTCGAAATGACTTCTGAAAGCATCAGACAGAACGTTCACAAGCTTGCCCCACAGTTCAGTGTGAGCTGGGCTAGGGCTGGTGGGGAAGCATGTCTGGATCCCGGTGAGCAGAGTGAGGGCTAGGGTTTAGGTTAGATTCAGTGGGGCTGAAATCTCATCAGCTGTTCCTGCAAGATTTGTGTCCTAATACCTGCCCTCCTAGTGGGAAGGTGTCGCTGTCCTGCAGCGCAGAAGCCCTTCTTTGCTGGCTCTCCTCCAATATAAGTTTCTTTTGGTCCAAGGTTCAGACGATAATCTTAACATTAGGGCTGCGCCTGTCCTGTCCTGTCCTGTCCTCGCAAGGAAAAAACCCCTAAACAATAAAAATTCGTCTCTCTGTGTGGGTTTTTATCGGGACTTACGTTCTCACATGTATAATGGCGGCTAAACTCCGTCATCGCTCACTGGTGGGAATGGCTGATGATCCTTCCCCACCATGAATGGTTTGCAGGGAATAATGGGCTGTTATGAACACTGAGAAGCTGAACTTGGGTAGCGTCAACGATTCTCCCGATGATGCTATGGTTTGGGAGCAGTTTCATAAATACTCTGAGCGTGGAAATTCCAGGTTTGTGGTGGTACAGAAATGGCACAGGTTTTCTTATGTAAGTGTATATTGCTTCTGATACCCCCCTCACCCCTTCCACTCACACTGGTGGTTCAATAACACCAGGTTACTTACTTCCCCTCTACTAGTGCTGGGTACCATTCTGGTTTCGCTTTTTGTACCATATGAGGTGGTGTTACTGGGTGGCCTGTATATAGTCTGCATCCTAATTGTCTTGAAATGGATATGCAAAGCTCTTGTCTGCCTTTTTTCTGTACCTCTTTTGTCTTGTAACCTGGATGACAAATCTGTCCTGTAACATTGTCCGTCTGACATTTATTCTAATAAAAAAAATTGTAACAAAAGTGAAATGGACATAAAACCTATTGATTCAAAAAATAATTGTCCATTGTGGTGAGGGTTGGGTGTGGTGACTACAAAAACCAGATGAGCCTCTTTGGAGGGCTATGGTAAAAACACAGCATTCCTAGAGGTGAATTGCAAAGGGGACAGAAGAATTAGGTGTGTACCCTCTTACATTTCTTTATGGTGATGTATACAAAAGACCTGAAAAATTTTTGTTAGTTTCCAAAGAACATTTCTTTTTCCTGCTTGACATCAAGTTTAGTCTTCCCTGTTTTTGTAGGGGTCTTTTTGGAAGAGCTAGACATGTAGATTGGGAGTTGTGTCAGCACTTATCTAAAGAGTGAAAATGGTAAATATTTAATAGTGCTCTTTTTCCCCATCTGTTTTTGGTATTTGAGTTAAATGGCATGGAAGGTAATTGGGTGCTCGTGTTTTCCCTGTCTCATAAACAAGAGCAAGAGGGTATCAAGTGAAATTGAAAGGCAACTAATTTAAACCTGATAAAAATAAATCCTATTTTACACAACACATAATGAGCCCGTGGAACTCTCTTGCCACAAGATATTGTCAATGCCAGTTTCTCAGTAGGGTTCCAGAAGCATGATTCAATGCTTATACAGATAATGAGAACAGTCACAGTTACCCTTGTTAGGATAACAAGATATAAGGGATCTAAACACTCTCTTGTTTCAGGGAATTTATTCTCCCTCCTCCCCAATTTATTATTTATATTCTGATTGAGCCTGCAGGCCTCAATCAACGATCAAGGTGCCAGTGGATAAGCTTGTCACGAACTGCCTGGGATTAAGAAGAAGCTTCCATTGTGGAAATTGTTGTTCCCCTGAAGGAGCTGGTACTGGTTGCTGTTGGAGATGGACCCCTGGACAGGGATAGAGAACTGGTCTCATCTGGAAAGGCAGTTCTTTTGTCTCAGACTTCAGTCTTCAAGACAGTATCTGAGAAGCAGCACATTTCAATCCAAAACCATAGCTCACCTAATAGTTACAAATCGGAGAGCAAAAATAAGCACCTGAAACTATCTACAAAGCGTCATGTCTTGGTGCGTAACTTTAAGTCTGAGTAGTCCTATTGAAATCATAGTTATGAGTTGGTAAAAGTTGCTGTGGTAATCCAAAACCAGCCAACCAGAGCATGTGTTTCAGAATCCGGTGTTTTGCTTATTCAGCTTATGGCTGCAGGTCTTATGATTGCCCAGATAACCTTGGAAACTTGAACTGAATGTAAGGGCTTGTCTTTGTGTGCACCACTCTAGTGCTTTAGCACCAATGTGAGAGTTTCTTGCATTGGTGTCGTTAATTCATTTCCTTTAGAGCAGGGGGTTCTCAGACTTTCGTACTTGTGACCCCTTTCACACAGCAAGCCTCTGAGTGCACCCCCCCTTATACAGTAAAAACACTTGTATATATATATTACAACGTTGTAAATACTGGAGGCAAAGCAGGGTTTGGGGTGGAGGCTGAAAGCTCGCAACCCCCTGAGGGGTCCTGACCCCCAGTTTGAGAACCCCTGCTGTAGAGGCAGTAGTTATGGGGGTGGAAGAAGTTCTCATGCCAACATAGTGCTGTCTATGCGAGGCATTAGGCCAGTGTAAATGCATCGCTCCGGGGGTGGATTTTTTCACACCCTGAGTGACATAGTTAGACTGATATAGGTCTGTAGTGCAGACCTGACCTAACTCATGCGGTGTGGCTTTCTTGTGTTAGCAGAGTGTCTGAAACCACTCGCCCCACACATCTGTATAGGGTGCTGCCTCTGGATCCTAACAGTGGTAATTCAAATGTAAAAACTATTGTGTCTGCTACTCATTTTAGCAGAAACATCAAACTACTGTGCTTATCCTACAGTCCCAAACTGCCTCTAATGTCTCCATTTGTGCTAATCCTCCAAGTCCCAGCTGCGTGAATCTTTCCCCCATGACAACTTCAATGATGCAGTGAAATAAAAATCTGGGGCCTATTGAATGCTGAAAATGTGGGGGCAACATAAATTGTGCTCAGTATCAAAATAAATAACATGCAGGCTCTTGTACTGATCATTTCATATTCAGCTCATTTAACAAAAGTTAGGCCCAGCTCCTCACTGGCTGTATATCACCCTAGTTAAGTTGAAGTCAACAGAGCGAGGCTACTCTACGCCATCTGAGGATCTGGCCTGTAATTTCATAATTTAAACTAAACTGCTGCATAATCCAGGGACCATGCTGCAGAATGTGGATTTATTTGCGAGGGAGCAGGTAGGGCTGGGTTCAGATGTAGCCCCACTGAAGTCTTTCCACTATTCATAAGAGTAAATCTGGGCCCTTGATCTTCTCTGTAGGGTTGCCAACTTTGGTTGGACGAATTCCTGGAGATTTCCTCACATGACATAATCTTTAATTGCTGGGGAGTCCAGGCCAGTCTGGGAGGGTTGGCACAACCCTACTTCTCCATGACCCTTCAAAGGCAATTGGCAGGGGCTTGCGCCGTGAGTGATCTGTCGTAACTGCACCAGCCCGGGCCCTGGCACTAGGGCCAGGTATTTACTGACCCGCTGTTGAATGCATCCGATGAAGGGAGCTGTAGCTCAGGAAAGCTTGTGCTCAGCTAAATGTGTTAGTCTCTAAGGTGCCACAAGTCCTCCTCTTCTTTTTGTCCCTACTTAAGGGGATTTCTTTCTGGTGTGGATTCTGCAGGGCGGTAAGGGGTGCCATGGAAGGGCTAGTACGGGAGCTCAGTCGAGGGGACCCTGGTGGGGGGGGTAAAATCTCTGAATCAATATCCGTTATATTTACAGGGTCACCCCCGCCTGGTGCTGGGGGGAGGCGGGGCTCGCACAGCAGGGGAGGATGGACGCGGCCTTTCGGGCTGAACCTTCCGGGCCACGAGCTGCGTTCTCCGCCGCGCCCTGCAGGCGGCGCTGTCCGCTCGCGGCGCCCCTGCGGATTCCGGCTCAGGCGCTTCTCTTGGGGGGGGCGAGGCCGCGGCTCGCTCCCGGCATGCACTGCGCGGCGCCCGGCAGCGGGGCCGGCCCGTGGCGAGGCGGCGGCGGGACTCTGCCCAGCCCGCAGCGGGAGCGGGGCTCGGCCGGGCCGGGCCCGCGGGAGCAGCCCCGCCCGTGGGGGCCATGGCCGAGCGGGCCGCTGCCCAGGTAAGGGCCCGGCGGGCGGGGGGGCCTCGGGAGCTTCTCCCCGCCCGGCCCGGGCCCCGGGAGCGCGGTGCTGCCCGGCCGGGCTGGGGGGTCCCTGGCGGCAGGGGCGGGGCCCGGCGCTGCTCCCCAGGTACCCCCGGGGGGTTCAGCTCCGCCCCGGGCGCTGGGGGGAAGCAGCCCGGTTCCCGGGGGCTCCCTTGGGCGCACGCCCGGCCCGGCCCGGCCCGGCGGGGGAGGTTGTCGGTCTGTGCGGGAGCCTCCCTTGCCCCAGAGAAACCGGCCGTCGTGCTCGGGCTTCCTGCTGTTGTGTCCAAGCTCCGCCGAGCCCCCGGCCGTGGGCGCCCTGGGGGGCTGTAGGTCCCCGCCGGGGTGCGCAGAGCGCGGGCTTGTGGAGAGCGTCAAGACACCAGCTCGTCGGTTGCTAGTTCGTGCAGTAAGGGCCGGGTGAGTGGTGCTGACTGGAGCCGCCAGGATCCCTTTTCGACCAGACGTTCCGGCTGAAAACCGGACACCTGGCCCTACCCCCCACCTTCCGCTTCCCGGAGCTGCCCCCGCAGCCTCATGAAAACGGAGTCAGGGGATTGCGACCCACAGTTTGAGGACCGCTACACTAGTTATCTGGCTCAGTACCGGGGTAACTGGGTAAAACTGAATGGCCTGTGGTGCGCAGGAGATCAGGCTAGATGATCGAATGGTCCCTTTTGGCCCTAAAGCCTATGAATGTTCCACACTTGATATGAGTCAGACATTGTGGGGTTTCCATTTCAAATCTGCTTCACTACAGGAAGGGAAACAGTTCTTGTGCTGTTTTTTGCTGATGCTGACTTTGTTTTTCTTCATGCAAGCAGGCTCCTGGTGTTCCCGAACAAACTCCTGTGAATGAAGCCCATCATCACACTACAGAGATCTCCTTGTGGACTGTAGTGGCTGCCATACAAGCTGTGGAGAGGAAGGTGAATTCCCATGCCTCACGATTACTGAATCTGGAGAGGAGAACAGGGACAACTGAGAAGAAGTTAACAGACTGTGAGAAGACAGCCATGGAATTTGGTAACCAGCTGGAGAGTAAATGGACTATTTTGGGAACTCTGATCCAGGAGAATAATTTCCTGCAGAGGAGGCTGGAGAATCTGGAGAACCTGCTGAGAAACAGGAACTTCTGGATCTTAAGACTGCCCCCAGGCACTAAGGGAGAAGTCCCCAAGGTAACAATATCCTAGCTTAGGGGTTGGCAGCCTTTCAGAAGTGGTGTGCTGAGTCTTCATTTATTCTTTACTCTAATTTAAGGTTTTTTGTGCCAGTAATACATTCTAACTTTTTTAGAAGGTCTCTTTCTATATGTCTATAATATATAACTAAACTATTGTTGTATGTAAAGTAAATAAGGTTTTTTAAATGTTTAAGAAGCTTCATTTAAAGTTAAATTAAAATGTAGAGCCCTCCAGACCAGTGGCCAGGACCCGGGCAGTGTGAATGCCACTGAAAATCAGCTCGTTTGTTGCCTTTGGCACGCGTGCCATAGGTTGCCTATCCCGTCCTAGCTAGTGCTGAGGGATAGGAACTTAGGTACTGAACGGGTTTCCATATCTTCTGATATGCAGGCCCCCTTAATTCACTTTATCACACCTTAGGTGCAGGGAGTGATCTTACTGGCTTCAAAGTGTCCAATAACTCACTGGCCAGATCCAGTTGGTCCAGTCGTTTGTGGATAATGTACGGGACTGAGAGTCGGGACATCTGGGCTCTGTTTCCAGCTCAGTCACTGATTTGCTGTTCATCTCCAGCAAGTGCTGATGTGGAAAAGTAATATTAGGAGTGTACTTATGTATCACTTCTGATGCAATTTGGAAACAGTGGTTGGAAACTTATGCCACAGCTAGCCAACCAGATGCTCTCAACAGACCACCTACAAATGCTCCATGTAGTCAGTGGGAGCTGAGGGTGTTCTGCGCTTTTCAGGAGACACACATCTTCTTGCTGAATTTGGCCCTGATTCTTCAAAGTTTCTGATAAAATTCGTGCTCCGGTCTTGGTGCATCTAAGAGCACAGCACAAGATGCATTCCCTGCCATAAGGATCTCCTCCATAACCTATGGAAGTCAGTGGCATTCACTTGAGTGAGCTTTGGGTCAGGTCCTTACAGTCTAAGAAGAAGCTTATTATAACCCTTGTGATTCCAGGTGCCGGTGACATTTGATGACATCTCAGTCTATTTTAATGAGCAGGAGTGGGAGAACTTAGAGGAATGGCAGAAAGAGCTTTACAAGAATGTTATGAAGGGGAACTATGAGACCCTGATCTCTCTGGGTAAGGATCAGTTTTCATAAGAACGGCCATACTGGGTCAGACCAAAGGTCCATCTAGCTAAGTATCCTGTCTTCTGACAGTGGCCAATGCCAGGTGCCCCAGAGGGAATGAATAGAACAGGTAATCATCAAGTGATCCGTTCCCTGTCGCCCATTCCCAGCTTCTGGCAAACAGAGGCTAGGGACAACATCCCTACCCATCCTAGTTAATAGCCATTGATCCTGGCTAATAGCTATTTCACTCTCTGATTAGAAACAGTTCCTGCTCTGGTTCCCATTGCAGGTTATTCTCCAGTTCCTTTGATTTCCAGTGGATCACTACTTCCCAGAGCATTAGCAATCGACAGCTCATACCACACACCCTCCTATTTAGAACTAAATTGGAAACTGCAGATGTATATCTGGTCCAGTGCTTCCTAGCTGCAGATAACCGTTGTAGTTACATGCTGCAGAGTACGCGAGGAGCCTGTTCATCGCTGCGATGCCTCTAATATCTAGTTTCAGAGTAGCAGCCTGTTAGGGGGCTTATTCCTTCACCCACTTACTTCCCTGGTCCTTCTCGCTTGAACAGAGAGCAACAATACCCGAAGTCCAAAGGTGCAAACAATTCAATGTTTATTGGGGTGAACTTCCAGCAAGCATGATTCCAGTTTCCTTCCTTAGTATCCTCCTTCCCAGCTCTGACACCACAGAGCCTTACACCTGTGTCCTTGTTCCCATTCCTGCCCTTAGCCAAACATGATTCCAATTTCCTTACCCACATTCCCTGTTCCCATTTTTCCCCACACATACCCACCCCCTCACTTCCTGATTGACTGCAGACTATATAGTAAAACTTGAGTTCAGCTTAGCTATACCTTAACCAATCATTTTCCTGAAATTTAACTAACCAATCCTAACATATTGTAACATGATTATGTAACCAATTATATCCCACCACCTTAAATTAGTTTACACCCACCAAAATTAGTTATACAGCAGACAGGAACAATCACAGAACCAGACAGAGATTATACAGACAAACAATAGCAAAGTGGGAACTATAATGACAAAACAATACAGAAGTGAGGATTTCACATCCCAGCTATTCATAAGTGAGTTCTTGCCAGACAGGATGCTATCAAACTAAGTTTCCTTTTACATTATCTAGGCACTTCCCTTTCTCTGGAGGCGATAGGCACTATCAGGACAGGATTGTATTTCTAAGAGCCCAATAGCACCTTCTTTCAATGTGACTAGTTTGGAATGTGAGGATGTGACCATTCGCTTCCCAGCTTATGGCTGCCTCTGCTGCTTAGCCAAAGGCCTTAGCCTAAGAACAGGGCCTCAGACTGTCACAGTAAGAGAAAGCTCTTACACCAGCAGACAGTGATTTTGATTCTTTCTTTTATACCTCTATAACTAGCCAAGTATTAAGAATACACCTAAATTCTTAGAGGATAGGCCTTTACAGACAGGCCTGAATATCTATATCCTAACACAGCTGTATTAGTCTGTATTCGCAAAAAGAAAAGGAGGACTTGCGGCACCTTAGAGACTAACAAATTTATTTGAGCATAAGCTTTCGTGAGCTACAGCTATCTAGTTTTCCCAAACCCTTTGAAGCATGTGGAATGTCTCCCATTGACTTCAGAGCACTTTGGATCAGGTTTGGCAAGTTTAAGTGATTGTCAGGTCACACAGGGAGTCTGTGGCAGAGCCAGGAATTGAACCCAGGTGTGCTGAGTAGCAGGCCAGTGCCTGAAATACAAAACCATCCTTCGTTTCCTTAAAGATCCAGATCACTCCATCCTGTGGTAAAATCAGTCTTCTGCTGATTTAAAATCTCAGTCCTACCATTGTATCAGCTAGTTCTTTGAGTGTATGTCCATAGGGTGCTGCACCGTAGGATGCACGCACGCTATGTGCTCTTGACTGGAAACTACAAAGCAGTGTCTGCAGGCCCACATCTGCCCAGAGTGGCGCCTCCAAATGAGGGGATATAGGGGGGCACGGACCTGCTGCCACTCAGTTCCTTCTCAACTGCCTGCGGCTCGAGATGGAGTGGTTGCATGTCCGCTGGTTCTCGGCTTCCCGCCTTTCTTAACATAGTGATTTATTCTTAGTTTTTCCTGTGTTTGTGTGATCATTTTATTTCTGCGTTCAGTTTTAACACAGCTTCCTCCCCCCCCCCCCTTTTTTCTTTCTATAGTCCATTTTGGTCCATTAACACTCTGTATTATGCGAAAGATCCTGGGGTTTAAGTCCTGCCAAACCTGCCATAGGTCTTTTCTCTGTAGTGACAGGCATTTGAGCTGCCTTGGAGACACCCACATTCTGTCCAAATGTAAGATCAGTTCAGGGAGGCTAGACTGAAGCTCCTTCTAATGGAATGCTTGCTAGCCCTGGCGGGGCCCGCGTCCTCCTCCTTACATTGGCTTCAACGTCCCAGTGGCTGTTGCAGCACTTTGAGAGGCGGGGACTTCTACCTCTCCCTCAAGACTTAGTTCCTTATAGCCGTCTCTTCAGCTGGAAGAATGGAAGAGCTCAGTGCTCTTATGGCAGAGCTAGACGAAAGCCGCCTATCAGTGTTTTACCCAAAGCCTCTGGAGAGGAGACCAGTCTACTTATACTAGGTGTCAGAATGGCTCTAACCTTCTTCCTGGGCTTCTCAGAGATTATTTGTATCATCTGCTGAGAGGATGAAGGGAAACCCTATTTCCACGCAGACTGTCTAATGGGTTGCAATTCAACTTGTTTAGAACATGCTGCAATGCGGCCCCCTCACAAAGTGATAGCACGCTCCTCTCCGGACCTCAGTCCACAGCTATAGCTCTGCTGAAAGACATTCCCATAACAGAAATGTGTAGGACTGCAACTTGGTCTTCTGTTTACACCTTTGCCAAGCATTATGCCATCTTACCTACTTCTACCTTTGGTGACGCAGTACTCCGAACCATCTTGGACTTGCCTCCCTGTGGAGTTTACTGCTTGAGAGTCTCCTCTGGTGGAGCACCCATAGGGACATATACACTCAAAGGAGGAGGAGAGGTTATTTACCTTATAGGACCTTGAGTTCTTTGAGATGTTTTGTCCCTATGTCAGTTCCACCTTCCTTCCCCTCGGCTGCAGATGCTCTTCTTCACAGTCAAGGAACTGAGTGTCAGTGAGTTCACACCTCCTTATATGCCCTTTTGTGGAGGCACAAGGTCCCGCTGTGCACAGGCCTACAGACCCTGCTTTGCTGTTTCTCATTGAGAGCACATGGGTGTGCACATGTAACCTTTGCGAGGGGATGAGTTCATTTCATAGTCCTTCTCTAGTGCCTAAAAAACCCAACTCCCACAGAAAGGTAGCTGGAAACCCAAAATTCAGTCTAAGGATTTTCAGCAAGGATTGCACAGTGTCAACCTCCCCACATTCAAGTCCCCAAAAGAACAAAAGGAATGAACTTAATTAAGTACCAACATTATAAATCTTATGATAAAGAAACATAATGAATAAGAATAACTTAATTTCTACAACATAACTTGGCAACTTTATACATTGTCTTCGCAGTTATGCATAAACATAAAGAAAACAAATTAAATTTAAACAGCTCAGTCTCCACAGAAACACAGTGAGAGGAAACTCAGAGTTCCCAAAAGTTTAGGCTGAGTTCACCTGAGTCTGATTCTTTGACCACCAAATCTGTACAGTCTGCTGGTTCAAAAGCAACATCTTCCCTCCACTTGCTTCTAGGAATCTTCAGTTGGAATCCATGCAGATTCTTCCTCTGCTGAAATCACTGCTAGCCAATCACTCACTTAAGTGTATAGATTTAAAATAAACCCTGTTACAAGAAATTGCAAAATATAAATGACTCTTTCCCCATGATCAAATTTAAAGAAAAGCTGGTGAATCGCACTGGTTGAGTTAATGTAGTTAAAACATTTGGGATAAAATCAATACAACGTTCACAGTATACAATTACAATAAAATAAATTATTTTTACCTCCCAATTTCCCCTTCCTTTAATTAACACTGGTTGTGCTTCCCTGTTGTCGGTTTAACAACATTACTTACCTGCTGTAAAATGCTTCAGAGTTAGGGAAAACAATCTGCCTTCTGCTCCTGGGCTCAGCTTCTCCCAACCTACGCAGGGCACATGGCAGCTGTTTTGCAAAAGGCCCTACCTGCTTGCCCTCCTGGTGTCTGACCCCAGCAACAGGGAACCTACTGGAGCATGCCCAGAACTACCACACCCAATTCCAGAAACTTCCAGATGTGGAGTTCTAAATCTGCCTAGCAACAATGACCCCAGAACAACTTACTCCTACCCCCTCCCCTCATAGATCTCTTAAAGCAGTGGTTCTCAACCGATTTACCATTATGGGCCACATATGTAGCTCTCTATATGTTATGTGAGCCGCATTCACGCAATATATAGACTAACTGTATGGCCCTGGGGATGTCACATGGGCCACAGCTGTGTGCTGATTGGGCTGCAGGTTGAGTTCCACTGTCTTAAAGAGATATCTCCCTCTTAGGCAAGTTGGTTACATGCACATCTTATGGTGCGCATACCCATAGGGATAAAACATCTTGAAGAATCAAAGTTACCGTCAGGTAAGTAATCTCTCCTTTTGTTCACCTGGTAATAATATAGCAAAGAGCATTCCTCCCTGAACTGGCTCTGGCCGATCAACTCCCCTTCTATGTGGTGACCCCCGGCCCATCTGCTGGGAAGCACACCTGACCTCCACAAGAAATGGTATCTTTTTACAGGATCCTTATTAGGTATTGGCCTCCTTTCAGATCTGTCGTCCGCTCCAGCGAGGGAAGGGGAGCTGGTTTAAAATCATTTAGCATTATTTGCAATGAATATTAATAGGCCATGACGTTCCCTTAACATCTGCTACCATGAACAGACTACGCTGTTTCTAAGCCAGACATTCTGTCCCGCATTGAACGAGGGGAGGAGCCATGTGTCAGGGATCGGTGGGAATCCCTGGAAGGATTGGAGGAAAGAATCCAGAAGAAGGAAGGGCTGGTGGAAAGAGAAATCCCTGTGGACCCTAGCGCCGGTGAGTTCTACCAAGTATCACAAACCCACACGTTCTCCGTAAGGGCTAAAAAATGCAGGGTTTGGGCAAGGGCTGAGAGAGAGTCGTCGGCAGGGCCCAGCGCTTTGTTACTCATCATCCAACAAGCTGAAGGAAGATGAGAGAAGGGGGCTGCAGGCCAGTGGGCCACGAAGTGTCCTGTAGTCTGCATATGAGGCACTGAACTTCCTGTTGGAAGCGCAGCTCCAGAGCACACACAGGTGAACTGCTACTCCTGGCTGGCTGTAGGAGTCTCTCGGAGCCCTCCCAAGTATCTGCCAGGCATCTCATGTTCATGAACTGGATTTGCACTTGAAACCCACATGCCAGCCACACCCTGTCTCAGCCCCTGCCACGCCCCCTTTTCGCCCTTACCTCTGCCCAGGCAGAAGTGGAAACCCCCCCCCCAAGACAAGAGGATGAAAAGTGGACAAGGCAGGGGAAGCGGTGTGACCCTGCAGGGAACAATATTACAGGAGTGTGGGAATTCCTCAGGCTCCCCTGGGAAAAGCAGAGATCTCCTTTCCTGAGGATCACCAGTTCTGCCTCTGTTCATCTCAGGTTTAAAATCACATGTAAGTGCCTGGTGAATATGAATAAACCACTCATTTCCCCTCAACTCTGTCTTCATGAATAGGCCATGCCATTTCCAACCCTGACATCCTGCCCCGGGCTGAAGGAGGGGAGGAGCCGTGTATCAGGGGTCAGAGGGGTTCGGCGGACAGAGAAATTCCCCTGGAGCCCAGCACAGGTGAGGAGTGGGTTGGAACCTGGACTTGGTGAGAGGCGTGAACAGCACCTGGCCCATCATCATGTATAACCAGATCTGTCTGGATGTGTTTTCTCATCTGTTTTCCCTTCTCTCCACAAAATGTTATCAACCTTCCCCCCGTCCCAGACAGCTCTAGTCCCAAATCCTTTGCAGAAAGGGGTCAATACGTGTTTGTAAAACACACACTAATTTGTTTCTGTTTCTCATTAACATAATCACCAGTTTCCACATCTGACACTTTAATCTGGATTAAACAAGAGGAAGAGCTGGATGCTGGGGATCATCAGGAATTGGGGGAAGGAAGAATTCTCTCAGGCTCCAGCATGGGTGAGCATTGACTTGCTCCTGCAGGTTGCTCTTGTGCAAAACTCCCATTGGCTATGGGGGAGTGGGTGTGATGGGTTGCCCCCCCCCCTCCCCCCCGGTCTGGGGAGCCACCTGATGTACTGGGGTACCACTCCGCCTGCCTGACCCACCAGTCTGGGTTCCCTTAACACTGTACTGCTATGCAGCCTGTCAAGCCCTTCCCCAAGCTTCAGGCTGCACTTTACCAGAGCACATACGGGTAGGGACACCCCCAAGTGCAGAAACACACAGACACTGAGATTAGCTCTGCATGAGAAGGCTCAGCTAAGGAACTGCCCAGTTACTCAAGTGCACACCCCCCTCTGGAGTGTAAACTCAAAAGAACTGTACAGTGTAAGTACATAACATTTGCTCTCTCCCTCAATGTGGAGAGAGATATGCACAGCTTTTTGCCCCTCAGTTATGAATTCCACAAACTGGTTTTAGAAAAAGCAAAAACGAGTTTATTAACTACAAAAGATGGATTAAAAATGATTGTAAGTGATAGCAAATAGACCAAAGCAGATCACCTTAGTAAATAAACAAAAAACGCAAACTGAGCTTAAAACACTAGATAGGTAGGATATAAATTAGCAAATTCTCACCGTGAGTGATAAACAGGCTGGCAGATTCTTAAGGCACATGTTGCCTTGGCTTTCCCAGGTTTTCATACTCAGGCTAAAAATCCTTCTCACCTGGGACCATCACTTCCCACAGTTCAGTCCTTGCCCCCAATGTGTTTCCAGTCGTGGTGTTGTAGGGAGAGTGAGGTCCCCCCATGCTGTCATTATGCTTTCCTGTGACCTGGGTCAAAGAGTTCTTATTGTGTAGTGCTATCTCTGAGAGGTTTCTATTGTACACAGTTCCTGGGGTAATCCTCATGTTTGTGTGCATTTCCTCAATAAGCCATTAACATGGTTTGGCCTTTTTACTGTTGTACCTGAAAGGCTGCTTGTGGATGTTTTCAACCCCACAACATGTTTCAGTAACACATATATAGTCCCTTAGAGACTAACCAATTTATTTGCGCATAAGCTTTCGTGAGCTACAGCTCATTTCATCGGATGCATACTGTGGAAAATACAGAAGACGTTTTTACACACAAACCATGAAAAAATGGGAGATTATCACTACAAAAGGTTTTCTCTCCCCCCACCCCACTCTCCTGCTGGTAATAGCTTATGTAAAGTGATCACTGTCCTTACAATGTGTATGATAATCAGGCTGGGCCATTTCCAGCACAAATCCAGGGTTTAACAAGAAAGTCTGAGGGGGGGTAGGAAAAAACAAGGGGAAATAGGTTGGGGGGGGGTGTGAGGGACGAAAACTTGGATTTGTGCTGGAAATGGCCCACCTTGATTATCATACACATTGTAAGGAGCGTGATCACTTTAGATAAGCTATTACCAACAGGAGAGTGGGTTGTTTTTTTGGGGGGCATGGGGGTGGGGGGAGAAAACCTGGATTTGTGCTGGAAATGGCCCACCTTGATTATCATACACATTGTAAGGAGAGTGATCACTTTACTTAAGCTATTACCAGCAGGAGAGTGGGGTGGGGGGAGAGAAAACCTTTTGTAGTGATAATCTCCCATTTTTTCATGGTTTGTGTGTATAAAAACGTCTTCTGTATTTTCCACAGTATGCATCCGATGAAGTGAGCTGTAGCTCACGAAAGCTTATGCTCAAATAAATTGGTTAGTCTCTAAGGTGCCTGTGACAGGTGTCGGTCGGTCCTCCGAGCCCCTAGGGGCGATGGAGAGCTATGATCTCCGTGGCAGGCCTCGGCCACACCTTCCGGGCGTTGGGGAATTAGCGGGAAGGTGTGCCAGCCGGAGTCAGTAGTGCGCCCCTCAGGCAGGGGAGCGCCGGCCGGAGTCAGTAGCGCACCCCTCAGGCAGGGGAGCGCCGGGGTAGGGGAACGCAGGCCCACCCAACTCCACTGCGTTCCAGCCCAGGACCCTGACAGTGGCGGGAGGCAAAAGTCCCGCCGCTGGGTCAGCGGGGCCGTCCGCGCCCGCTGACCAAACACACCCACCCCACGGTGTAGTTCGGCCCCTGGGCTACTTCCTACCCGGTCTCTCAGGCGGGCCGCTCCGGTCCCTCCATCTCCTCCGGGTATTCCGCTGCGGGCCGCTCCGGTCCCTCCATCTCCTCCGGGTATTCCGCTGCGGGCAGCTCCGGTCCCTCCATCTCCTCCGGGTATTCTGCTGCGGGCCGCTCCCGCTCCCCGTCGGTATCGGACTCACGCTGGCCCGGTTTGCCGTCAGGCCCCTCCAGGTCCTCTGGGTATTCAGCGGCTGGCAGCCCTGGTTGCCACAGGCCTTCCCCCCCGGTCAGGCTCCTCCTTGCCCAGGGCTTCGCCTGGGTCAGCAGCAGGATCGCGAGGGAGCAGCCTGTGTCTGTCTCCCTCCCTGGTGCTCTCTTCACTGGGCGGAGGGCCCCGTCCTTTGTACTTCCTGTCCCACCCTTCCCCTTCCGGGGATTGGCGGAAGCTTGGCCTGGCCCTGCCCAGTCAGGCTCAGAGGGTGGCTCTTTACCCTCTGGTTCGGAGGGGAGCCACCCTGGCTCCCTACAGTGCCACAAGTACTCCTTTTCTTTTTGCAAATACAGACTAACACGGCTGTTACTCTGAAACCTGACATATATAGCCAAACTTCATAACTTCACATACAACAATAGCACATACAATCCAATGAGATATTAAGGTCTAGCAGATCAAGACTTTTAGAATGATACCTCACAAGACATACTTTGTACAAAACATGTCCTAACTACATGACAGTGGTGAATATTGGGGTGTCAGGGTGTCACAGTGGGGCTCTAAGGGATTGAAACACTTCAAAGGAGGTGAGTGGAGTAGCTACCTGCGGCTCCTCGGAGCTTCTCCGCCTCTGTTTGTTCTTACCTGTTCTAAATGATCATTTATTATTATTTGTATTGCACTCCTGAATCAGGGCCCCATTGTGCTAGGTGCTGTATGAACACAGAACAAAAAGACAATCTCTGCCCCAAAGAGTTTACAGTCTAATAGTAGTAGGCATCCATCAGTCTCGGGAGCCCATGAATGTGCGCCCCTGAGAGGTAAAGAATTTACTCAGTTGGTTTTATGCCTGGAGAGACCCACTTGAGAGAGACAATCTCTGCCGCATCTGTCACATTTAAAGGTGGTGTCTTGACTCTTTGGGCCCTGCCTTCTGTGAGCTCTTTTCTTCTCTGCTAAGCTGGACAGCTTTCTCCCGGAACTCCAGAGACCTTTGTTAAACTCTTGTTTCCAAAGGCTCCGGTCTTGAGTGTGATCTTCCCATTTGTCCACATCCATTTCTTGGTCTCGCTTGCACACATCCTTGAAATGCAATTTTGGGCTTCCGTTGCGTCTTTTTCCGGATGCCAATTTGCCGTAGAGGATGTCCTTTGGGATGCGCCTATCATTCATTCAGCACACATGCTCAAGCCAGCGGAGGCTTCTCTGTTTGTTTGAGGAGTGTTTGGATGCTGGCCTGTTCGAGGACCTCAGTGTTGGTGACTGTCCCTCCAAGAGATTCCAAAGATTCATTGAAGGCAACGCATATTAAAGCTGTTGAGCCTCTTTTTCTGATGAGAATATAAGGTCCCGGTCTTGCTCCCGTACAAAAGTGTGCTGATAACACACACATGATACACACAGATCTTTGTGTGTTCTGTCAGTTTGTTGTTCTGCCAGACCCTCCTTGTTCAGTCTAGACATTGTTGTGGCGGGTTTTTCAATGTGGATGTTGAGTTCTGTTTCAAGTGAAAGGTTGACTGCGATAGTGGACCCCAGGCATATGAATTTGTTCACCGCTTCACGTTCATAGTTGTTGATCTTGATGGAGAGTGCTTCCTCAACTCCTTGGCACATTATGTTAGTCTTTTTTAGGCTTCTAGTAAGCTCAAAGTCTTGGCAGGCTTTAGAAAAACTGTCCATTAAACTTTGAAGATGAGCTTCTGTGTGGGTTGTCACTGCTGTGTCATCAGCAAAGGAGGTGTTGGATAAGGGCCTCCCGAGTCTTGGTTTTAGATCTGAGTCTTGCAAGATTGTACAGCAATCCATCAGACCTTGTGTGCAAGTAGATTCCCTCAGCTGAGGAACCAAAAGCTTGTTTCAGTAGCAGGGAGAAGAAGATCCCAAACAGAGTTGGGGCAAGTACACGGCCTTGCTTAACTCCGCTATGAGTCATATTGAACTGTGCTGTACATGTTTTCATGGAAGGATCGTATCATGCTTAGGAGCCTGGGGGGACATCCAATCTTTTCTAGAAGCATGAATAGTCCACTTCTACTGACAAGGTCAAAAGCCTTTGTGAGATCGACAAAGGCTATGTAGAGGAGCTTCTTTTGTTCTCTGCATTTCTCTTGTAGTTATCTCAGCAAGAAGATCATGTTGATAGTAGACCTTTCAGCTCTGTAGCTGCACTGTGATTCAAGATAGATTCTGCCTGCAAGGGTCTGAAGTCTGTTCAGGCCAAGTGGGCAAAGTCTTTTCCCATAATACTAAGAAGGGAAATGCCATAATAGTTGTTACAGTTGCTCCTGTCACCCTTGTTTTTATAGAGTGATGATGTTGCCGTCTCTCATTTCTTGTGGTACTTCACCTTCTTTCCAGGATAGGCAGAGCAACTCATGAAGATGTTGCAGTAGAATAGATTTTCTGCATTTTATAACCTCGGTTATGCAGTTTTTTCCAGGGGCCTTTCCATTGGGGAGACCATCTATGGCAAGGCTAAGCTGCTCAATAGTTCGCTCATTGTCAAGTTGGTTCATAACAGGCAGGCTTTTGATGGCGTTGATGGCTATTTCCGTAACAATATTTAATTAGAGTAAAGGTCAGAGTAGTGTTCTACACAGGGATTCATTTGCTTGGTGCGATCACTGATTTCAATGGGGCTGTCTTCTTTGAAGTTGGACCCAAGGCTTTCTTGATCCCATCATACATGTTTCTGATGTTGTCTGCATCAGCTGCTACTTGGATGCCTTCACATAAGTGCAGCCAATAGTCGTTGGTGCAGTGTTGAGCAGTTTGTTGTACCTTGGTTCTTGCCACTCTCAGCACTGGTAAGGTTTTCTCATTTGGGTCTCTCTTGTAGGTGGTTTAGGCTGGTGTGTTTGGCCTCTATGACTAGTGTCAATACACTGGAATATGCGTCAAACCAGTCGTTGATCTTGGTTTTCTTCTTCCTAAAGATACAGAGCTGCATTGTAGATTGTGTTCTTCAGTTGCTCATGCTTCAGCTGGACACTTGTGACACAATCACTGGTCTCAAGGGTTTGTAGTATGTTCTTGTATTGGTGTGGCTTTTCTTGGTCTGCTATGGCACTAAGGTTAATATGAAGGCATCCTTTTACTTTAGATATGTGTATTTTCTTTGGTTTAAGTCTGATCTTGCTGTGTACCAGAGAGTGGTCTGTGTTGCAATCAGCATTTTGATAACTCTGGGTAATGAGGACAATGTTAAGGTTGGCATGCCTTGTGATGATAAGATCCAGTTGGTGCCAGTGGCCAGATCAGGGATGTTTCCAAGACACTTTGTGTTGCGACTTTGTCTGGAAGAATAAGTTTGTTACACAGAGATAATAGGAATAAAGTTCTAGCAGTCTCTGACGGTTTACATTCATCTTACCAGTACCGTGCTGACCAAGAGAGTTGGTCCATGCTTTATGATCAGCTCCCACCCTTGCATTAAGTCCCCTAGCAGGAAAACATATTTGTGTTTCGGAATCCTGCTGATGGTAGTGTTCAACTGGTCATAGAACTGGTCCTTGATGTCAGAAGACGAGGAGAGCGTTGGGGCATACACACTCACAAGATTGACTGAGTCCTCAGATGTGAACAAGTGTGCTGCCAAAATTCTCTGATCCATTTGTATGTGGCTCAGTCGTCCCCAAAAGTGAGTTCTCAATGGCAAATCCCACTCCGTGCTCTTGTGTTTCTTCTGCGCTTTCCCCCTGCCAGATAGACGTGTAGTCTTTTTCTCTGAGAGAGATGCTTGATGCTAGCCGAGTTTCTTGGAGGGATGCGATATCCACATTGAGTCGTTTCAGCTCGTCATTGATCATGGCAGTTTTACGTGCATCGTTGATCTGTTGAAGGTCCTTAGGTAATCCAGTTGTCATGGTGCATACGTTCCAGCACCCTGTCTTTAAGGATGTTTTCTTTCTTTTACTTGATTTGCCTGGTGCATTGGTCACAGTCCACTTGTCAAGCTATAAAACTCTAAACTCCAAACACCCATTTGAAGCAGGCAGACTGTGGTGGGATAACACCCTATAGTCTGGGGGCTGCCCAGTTTTATGGGGGGTGGTAGTTGTCCAGTGAGATATGATGATCTCTCCCACCGTCAGAGACAGCCCCTGACATTCAACTCTGTGCCAATAGAGTAAGAGCTTAGAACCAGTGACGACTGCCTCCCGAGTTGTGCCGACACTTGAGGTGAAGCTGGAGTACCTCTCCAGGGCACAAGCCTGGGCATATGCTATGGAGGCCCTGAGTTGCCCATGCATCAGGACCCCCCTCTCGGTGTCACTGGTAAAATCCAGAGAAGAGGAAGAACCAATACATCTGGTACCTGATCTGCTGCAGGAGTTGCTAGAAAGTTTCTAAAATATTAGTCTCTGACTGCCTTTGGAGCTCTGCTCCAGATTTTCTGTCTGAGTTTACTCGCATAGGCTTACATTCTCCCGAATTCACCACAAGGCAGGGGGCTTTTCTGTCAGGGTTTGCTCCCTTTACCTTATGCCCTCCCTGGCTACCCACAAGGCAGTGGGGTGATGAGCTGCAGGTAGTACCATCTACTCTCATTACGGTAGCAGGCATAGCCTGACCTGATGCTTACAGTCTAACAGCTCCATTGTAAATGTATAGCCGTTATTTGATGGTGAATGTCAGTCACTGCCTGTGTGACTAATGGGGGGCAGTTGATCCTGTGTTCTGAGTGTTTGATGTGATGCAGAAGAATGGGGTCCCTCCTTTACTCTGCCCCCATTCCTTCTCTGGGGGAATGTTTACCCCTCGACACCCAGCTTGGAGGGGTGGTTTCAGGCTCAGAACATCAGTCATGCCGTGATGCAGGAGGTGTGCAGGCTAGAAGTGTCATGACATCCAACCCAAATTGTGCTGTCTAGCGCACAAGATTTCAAGCCAAGACGAGCCCTACTTTAGGTCTGTTGAGTTCATATGCTGAAGCAATAAATTACTCATTGGGCCATTGAAAACTGTCATTTTTTTCTGCACAGAATCTCTTAGCCAGGGGAGCTTTCTTTCCAGATCAAAGCACTAATGCCTCTCTCTCTCTCTCTCTCTCTAATCTAGCAAATGATGGGACAGCGAGCAAAGAGGAGGAGAAGCCCCAGGAGGGATGTCTGAAAAAGTTAGAACCACACAGGATTTTCTTGGTGAAATCAGAAGAGGAGGGTTTGCAGAGCCTACAGCAGGGAGTGGCTGCACAGCTGGCTAACCCTGCAGTCAGCAGAGTGGAGCAATCAACCCAGTGTGGCCGAGACTTCGGCCTGCTCAAGGGCTTTGTGGTGCAGCCAGGAGAGAAGCCCTTTGCCTGCGGTGAATGCGGGAAGAGCTTCCGGCTGAAGGGGAATTTGGTCAAGCACCTGCGGAGCCATGCCAAGGTGCGGCCCTACAAGTGCACCGAGTGCGAGAAGAGCTTCAACTGCCAGTCAGACCTGCTGCGCCACCAGATGATTCACCGCGGGGAGAAGCCCCACAAGTGCGGCGAGTGCGAGAAGAGCTACAGCCGCAAGGTGTATCTGCTCAACCACCAGCGTGTGCACACGGGGGAGCGGCCCTTCCAGTGCGCGGTGTGCGAGAAAAGCTTCCGGCAGAAGGCCGTGCTCATCTCCCACCAGCGCCTGCACACGGGCGAGCGGCCCTACAAGTGCAGCCAGTGCGACGACAGCTTCAGCGAGAAGTCCAAGCTCAACAACCACTACCGCATCCACACGGGAGAGTGGCCCTACAAATGCACCAAGTGTGACAAGAGCTACAGCCGCAAGGTGTACTTGCTCAACCACCAGCGCCTGCACACCGGCGAGCGGCCCTTCCAGTGCGCTGAGTGCAGCAAGAGCTTCACGCTCAAGACGAGCTTCATGAAGCACCAAAGAAACCACATGGGAGAGAGACCGCACCAGGGCGGCCCAGCTGCTAAAAGCCATGGCGGGTCTGTCGGCCATGAGGGTAATGACCCGGGAGAAGGGCTGAAGTGCCGCACTGAGTGTGGGGAAAGCTTCACGGGGAAGCCTGAGACACACCAGCAGGTCCATGCTGGGGAATGGCCACATCAGTGTGGCACGGGTGGGAAAAGCTTCCAATATGAGGAATCTCTGAAAGAACATCAGAGCCTCCACAGCGCAGAGCAAGGGCATCCGGAGATTTCTCGGAGCCCTGGACAGGGAGCAGAGGCTGGACTCCTGGTTGTAAAGATGGAAGATACGTGGTAGCCAGTGGAGTTAACGTACAGCAGGTGCATTAGTCAGATGAAAGGCAAGAGAAGGAGTTTAAACATCCCATCAGATCAGCGTGTGTCTGAGCCCCTGGAGGAGAGGTGGAAACCCAGCCAGTGGGCTTCCTTCCGTCACCACCTGAAAGGGGAACCAGGGACATTAGCTGAGGAGGATTCTTTTCTCTCAACTGAAAATGCAGCAACGGCACCATGGGGACACGCAGGGGAACCAACTTCTGCTTGTGAAACATCCCCACGTGGCGGCAGGCGGAAGGCACCGGGAGAGGAAGAAGTCGGAGGGACATGAATGACTGGGAGTAGGAGGGGGATGGGCACTCTGTATGGAAGGCCTGCTGCTGGGCATCACTGGACAAGACTGAATCGCAATTGCTTAGGACATAAGCAGACATCTCAAGTTCAGCCCCATGGCCCACGGCCAGCAATAGCTTAGGAGGTCTAGTCTGTTCTTGTTCCTAACGTGTCCCTCGCTTTAGCCTTCACTCACCTTGAGGTCATGTGAATTCTCTAGTGACTCCAGCAGAGGAAGGACTCGAGAGTAAAATTAAAGTGGGGAGATAATGAGAAATACCCTGAAAAAATCGTGAACACATGGGAAGTTCGTACTGCAGGTAAATCCAAAGAGATGTTCTCCCCGAATCCTGACCCAGGAACTATCTGGGCATGTCACCACAATGGAACTTTTCACTTGGGCAAGTGGGGTGTGTGTGTGTGTGGGGGGGGGGGGGGGGTAGTTGAGCTATTTCTTATCACGTAACATGTACAAATCTGATCACTGTCACCTCATCCTTCAGAGTGAGAAGGCGGTTGTTCCTACCTCCCCCACAACAACACCTCGGTCATTTCAGGGTTTCTCCCATAATTTTTTATTTTGATGTACGTACTGTAATTAGCATGGTCCGCTGTTAACCAAGGCTTACCAGGGCCTCTTGAATGGGCCCATGAATAGGAACACGTACTGCTACATCACTACAAGCTTGCAGTTACCTGCTACAGTGTTCAGGATATTGTAAGTATCATTAATAAGCAAATCATACTTTTAACGTGCACCCTGTTGCAATGTGTAGAGACAGGCCGTGGGCTGAAGGATGCTGTTGCTTTCTCCTTCCAGCTGCTCATGTGTTTCTTCAGTCCCCATTGCACTGGTTTTCTCCTTACTGATTTTTAATATGTTTACACTAATCAGGAAGCAGAACCTTCACTCCCTCCCAAAAGACACTGTTAACTCTTGCAGTCTTGTCTCGAGTCTTGGGATATTGGGTGTCTGTCAAACCCCATCTCCTAGAGGCAACTGATTACAGGAGGCTCTAAGCTTTTGTTTAAAAAAACCCCACATTTCTGTTCCTTGTTGTGGATAAAAACTTGAAAATGTGACCAAGTGTAACCTAAAATCTCAGAAGGCAAGAAAGAAGAACCCAACATCTATTCGTTTTTAAGTCATGATTTTGAGGGGCCTGACTCACGATTTTTGAATGTGTGGCATGGGCAATACTGCAAGTATCTCTTTTGTGTGGCTACATCACATAGGTGGAGTCCCCCCTCTACAGAGACTGCTCCTCGAGGCCTCTGTCCCCTAGTGGTTACCCCATTTCAGCTTCTTTTAGCCTGACTCTTATCTCATGTAGGGCAGTGTTACTGCTTTGACTTCAGTGGAGTTGCTGTTGATTTACACAACTAGGAGTGAGAGCAGACTCAGGGCCTGTGTTTTCCTAACAGATTTTCCTCAAAGCAAGCATGTCTGTTCCTCACAATACCCCTTTCCCGGTAAAGCCTTTCTTTTGATGACACTCGGTGCCTCTCCGGCTGCTTAATTTAATAAATCCTCTGTATCATCATTACTTATACACATCTGCTCTATTTTGGATACTGTGTTTTAAAAACTGATTTTGTGATAAGAACTAAAGGCAAAGTTAAAGAATATGAGGGTCCTTTATTTACTTGAGCAATACAATTAGTAAACAAAGAAATACTCATTGCCAATCTCTTTCGAGCATAACATAAAAATGGCCATACTGGGTCAGACCAATGGTCCGTCTAGCTCTTCTGACAGGGGCCAGTGCCAGATGCTTCAGGCAGTTGGAGGTTGAGGGACATCTGGTGGATAGGGTTGCATCCCCTGGCTATTAGCCATTGATTGACCTATTCTCCATGAACTTACCTATTTTTTTTAACCAAGTTATAATTTTGGCCTTCACACAGTCCACTGGCAAAGAGTTCCAAAGGTATACTGCGTGGTGTGGGAAGAAGTACTTCGTTTGTTTTAAACCTGGTGTCTATTATCTCCTATCAGTGTGGGTGCTAAAGATGGAACTGAGCCCATTACAATCAGGGGAGTGGGAATGCAGACTTTACCTGTCAGGGCTCAGAAGGAAAATGCAGGTGACTTGCAGCATCCAACAATGGGTTGGCACAGAGGAGGGGAGACAAAAGGCCTAGAGTTATTTTAGATTCTTTTAAAGACCCTCCCTAACTCACTGACAATATGATACCCAGCAAACTTTCCAACAACTGAAAGCATTAAAAATATCTTCACCCCTTTTCTGGTCACCCCCTGTGGGTTTTCCAGTAGCCCAAGCACCAGTCCCTGTTTTGTTCTGGTCCCAGAGCTGGGTTACTGGGGGACAATTTGCAAGTGGCTGGAATCCCCCACCGCGGCCAAGGCACCTGGGGAGAGAGCTCGGGGTCCCCTGAGCTGGGGCCCGTGGCCGGGCTCGCGGCGGGCGGGCGCGCGGTGGAATAGGGGCAGGTGTCGCCCCCCCCCCCCCCCCCATTGCTTCCCCAGCTGCCCGAGGACACGGGGATGGGCGGGTCCCCCAGGGACGGAGCCTGTTCTCTCGCCCGGTGAGGGCGGGGAAAGGGAGGCGATTCCCGCCGCCAGGGGCCGCTGCCGCCGCGCTCCCCGACCGGCCCGACCCCGCCCCGCCGCTCCCGGCCCCGGCAGCCAGGCCGCGGCTCCCTCCCTCCCTCCCTGCGGGCCGCGCTCGCTCTGCTCCGCCCGGCAGCGGGGCCGGCCCGTGGCGAGGCGGCGCCGGGACTCTGCCCAGCCCGCAGCGGGAGCGGGGCTCGGCCGGGCCGGGCCCGCGGGAGCAGCCCCGCCCGGGGGGCCATGGCCGAGCGGGCCGCTGCCCAGGTAAGGGCCCGGCGGGCGGGGGGGCCTCGGGCCCCGGGAGCTTCTCCCCGCCCGGCCCGGGCCCCGGGAGCGCGGTGCTGGCCGGCCGGGCTGGGGGGTCCCTGGCGGCAGGGGCGGGGCCCGGCGCTGCTCCCCAGGTACCCCCGGGGGGTTCAGCTCCGCCCCGGGCGCTGGGGGGAAGCAGCCCGGTTCCCGGGGGCTCCCTTGGGCGCACGCCCGGCCCGGCCCGGCCCGGCCCGGCCCGGCGGGGGAGGTTGTCAGTCTGTGCGGGAGCCTCCCTTGCCCCAGAGAAACCGGCCGTCGTGCTCGGGCTTCCTGCTGTTGTGTCCGAGCTCCGCCGAGCCCCCGGCCGTGGGCGCCCTGGGGGGCTGTAGGTCCCCGCCGGGGTGCGCAGAGCGCGGGCTTGTGGAGAGCGTCAAGACACCAGCTCCGGGCTGTAGGGACGCACTAGTTACTGGCCTGAGTATAGGACTAGCGACTGGGTAAAACTCAAGGGCCTGCGGTGTGCAGGTCAGGCTAGAATTCAGGGGTTCTTAAACTGGGGGCCGCAAGGTTATTACATGGGGGGGTCACGAGCTGTCAGCCTCCACCCTAAACCCCGCTTTCCTCCAGCATTTATAATGGTGTTAAATATATAAAAAAAAGTTTTTAATTTATAAGGGGCAGGTCGCACTCAGAGGCTTGCTATGTGAAAGGGCTCACCAGTACAAAAGTTTGAGAACCACTGGGATAGATGATCGAATGGTCCCTTTTAGCCCTATAGCCTATGAATATTCCATACTTCCTATGAGTCAGACATTGTGGGGTTTCCATTTCAAATCTCCTTCGGTACAGGAAAGGAAATAGTTTTCCCCTGTGTGGATCCTGACTGTACAAGAAGATCCAGCCCCAGGTAGTGCTGAAGGGCTCTTAGGCTGTTTTTTCCCTGATGCTGACTTTCAGTTTCTCTTCTTGGAAACAGGATCCCACTGTCCCTGAACAAACTCCTGTGAATGAAGCCCATCACCACACTACAGAGATCTCCTTGTGGACAGTAGTGGCTGCCATCCAAGCTGTGGAGAGGAAAGTGAATTCCCATGCCACACGATTACTGAATCTGGAGGAGAGAACACGGACAACTGAGAAGAAGTTAACAGACTGTGAGAAGACAGCAATGGAATTTGCTAACCAGCTGGAGAGTAAATGGACTATTTTGGGAACTCTGATCCAGGAGAATAATTTCCTGCAGAGAAGGCTGGAGAACATGGAGAACCTGCTGAGAAACAGGAACTTCTGGATCTTAAGACTGCCCCCAGGCACTAAGGGAGAAGTCCCCAAGGTAACAATATCCCAGCTAGTGTTGAGGGGTACAAACTTAGATACTGGATGGGTTTTCGTATCTTCTGATGTGCAGGCCCTTTAATTCACCACTTTATAAGAGTGTGGATGCAGGGAGTGATTTTACTGGCTTCATGGTGTCCAAAAACTCACTTGCCAGACCCAGTCGGTCCAGTCATTTATGCATAATGTACAGGACATCTGGGCTCTGTTTCCAGCTCAGTCACTGATTTGCCTTTCATCTCCAGCAAGTGCTGATGTGGAAAAGTAATATTAGGAGTGTACTTATGCATCACGTCTGATGCAGTTTGGAAACAGTGGTTGGAAATCTAGATGACAGCCAGCCCCATGTGCCCAGCCCACCATATGCTTTCAACAGACCACCTGCTGCAAATACTGCATTTAGTCAGTAGGAGGCGAGGGTGCTCTGCACCTTTCAGGAGACACATATCTTTTTGCTGATTTTGGGCCTGACTCTTCAAAGTTTCTGCTAAAATTGTTGGTCCAGACTTGGTTCAACTAAGAGCACAGCATAAGATACATTCCCTGCCATAAGGATCTTCTCCAAAGCCTATGGAAGTCAATGGCATTTACTTTGGTGGGCTTCGAGTCAAGCCGCTATAGTCTAAGAAAGAAGCTTATTGTAACCCTTGTGATTCCAGGTGCCGGTGACATTTGATGATGTCTCCGTCTATTTCAATGAGCAGGAGTGGGAGAACTTAGACGAATGGCAGAAGGAGCTTTACAAAAACGTGATGAAGGGGAACTATGAGACCCTGATCTCTCTGGGTAAGGATCGGTTTTCACTCTCTGATTAGAAACAGTTGCTACTCTGATTCCTGTTGCAGGTTATTCTCCAGTTCCTTTGATTTCTAGTGGATCACTACTTCCCAGAGCATTAGCAATAGACAGCTCATACCACACACCCTCCTATTTAAAACTCTTTTCTTCTAATATCTAGTTTTCCGAAACCCTTTGAAGGATATGGAATGTCTCCCATTGACTTCCAAGGGTTTGGGATCAAGTCCGGCAAGTTTAAGTGACTTGCCAGATCACCCAGGGAGTCTGTGGCAGAGCCAGGAATTGAACCCAGATGTTCTGAGTAGCAGGCCAGTGCCTGAAATACAAAAGCATCCTTCGTTTCCTTAAAGAGCCAGATCACCCCATCCTGTGGTAAAATCAGTCTTCTGCTGATTTAAAATCTCAGTCCTACCACTGTATCAGCTAGTCCTTTGAGTGTATGTCCATAGGGTGCTGCACCGTAGGATGCATACATGCCATGCACCCTTGACCGGAGATGACAAAGCAGTGTCTGCAGGCCTATGCCTGCCAGAGTGGCGCCTCCCACCGAGGGCATATAGGGGGGCGCAGACCTGCTGCCACTCAGTGCCCTCTCAACTGCCTGCGGCTCGAGATGGAGTGGTTGCATGTCCGCTGGTTCTCAGCTTCCCGCCTTTCTTAACATAGTGATTTATTCTTAGTTTTTCTTTATTTGTGTGATTATTTTATTTCTGCGTTCAGTTTTAACACAGCTGTGTTGAGAGGAGGGATTCCCCCCGCCCCGCTCTTTTTTCTTTCTATCGTCCAATTTGGTCCATTAGCACTCTGCGTTATGCCAAAGATCCCAGGGTTTAAGTCCTGCCAAACGTCTTTTCCCTAGGCACAATTGGCAACGGGCTTTGTTGCAAGGATAAGTTCCTGGGTTAGTGGTTCTGTTGTGTGGTATGTGGTTGTTGGTGAGTATTTGCTTCAGGTTGCGGGGCTGTCTGTAGGCAAGGACTGGCCTGTCTCCCAAGATTTGTGAGAGTGTTGGGTCATCCTTTAGGATAGGTTGTAGATCCTTAATAACGCCACTAGCCGTCACCTTCAGCCCCCAACTAAAACCCCTCCAACGCATTATTAAGGATCTACAACCTATCCTAAAGGATGACCCAACACTCTCACAAATCTTGGGAGACAGGCCAGTCCTTGCCTACAGACAGCCCCGCAACCTGAAGCAAATACTCACCAACAACCACATACCACACAACAGAACCACTAACCCAGGAACTTATCCTTGCAACAAAGCCCGTTGCCAATTGTGCCCACATATCTATTCAGGGGACACCATCACAGGGCCTAATAACATCAGCCACACTATCAGAGGCTCGTTCACCTGCACATCCACCAATGTGATTTATGCCATCATGTGCCAGCAATGCCCCTCTGCCATGTACATTGGTCAAACTGGACAGTCTCTACGTAAAAGAATAAATGGACACAAATCAGATGTCAAGAATTATAACATTCATAAACCAGTCGGAGAACACTTCAATCTCTCTGGTCACGCAATCACAGACATGAAGGTCGCTATCTTAAAACAAAAAAACTTCAAATCCAGACTCCAGCGAGAAACTGCTGAATTGGAATTCATTTGCAAATTGGATACTATTAATTTAGGCTTAAATAGAGACTGGGAGTGGCTAAGTCATTATGCAAGGTAGCCTATTTCCTCTTGTTTTTTCCTCCCCCCCCCCAGATATTCTGGTTTAACTTGGATTTAAACTTGGAGAGTGGTCAGTTTGGATGAGCTATTACCAGCAGGAGAGTGAGTTTGTGTGTGTATGGGGGTGGGTTTTTGGAGGGGGGTGAGGGAGTGAGAGAACCTGGATTTGTGCAGGAAATGGCCTAACTTGATTATCATGCACAATGTGTAAAGAGTTGTCACTTTGGATGGGCTATCACCAGCAGGAGAGTGAATTTGTGTGGGGGGGTGGAGGGTGAGAAAACCTGGATTTGTGCTGGAAATGGCCTAACCTGATGATCACTTTAGATAAGCTATTACCAGCAGGACAGTGGGGTGGGAGGAGGTATTGTTTCATATTCTCTGTGTATATATAAAGTCTGCTGCAGTTTCCACGGTATGCATCTGATGAAGTGAGCTGTAGCTCACGAAAGCTCATGCTCAAATAAATTGGTTAGTCTCTAAGGTGCCACAAGTACTCCTTTTCTTTTTGCAAATACAGACTAACACGGCTGTTACTCTGAAACTTCTAATGGAATGCTCACTAGCGCTGGTGGGGCCCGCGTCCTCCTCTGTACATTGGCCTCCACGTCCCAGGCTGCTCCAGCAGCACTTTGAGAGGCGAGGACTTCAGAGAAGCAGCCGCCTCTTGCCCTTATCTGGGAAACAAGAAATTGGGGTGGGTCACCCCCTAAATTCCACTCTAAGGAGGCCTTGTGTTCCTCTAAGGGCACAGCTGAGGTGCCATCTGATTCCAGAACCGAGCCGCTGGCCCCTCACAAGAAGCAGCATCCAGAGAAGTCTTCTAATAACACAGGGAGTCATCTACCTTGGTACTGAGTGATCCCTCTCGGCCCTGAGATGTGACCAGGCCTCCTACTGACACTCCAGTACCGTCACCTTCCCTGCACCAGAGCTCGGAGGTCAGAGAAGTTTCTCTACAAGCCTCTCTGCTACCGTGCTCACCATCTCAGCACGGCGCCCTTGTCCAGGCTCTGGTACAAACTCAGACTTGCGCATACCGTAGCCCTTCAGTACCCTCCAGGTTTCTCTCTCCAGAGGGCCTTTTCATACCAGAGGAACTGGCATGTCCCCTGTTACTGACCTCTACGAAAGCTCTACGAAAGTTGATGATTTAACTGGGAATTGGTCCTGCTTCGAGCAGGGGGTTGGACTAGATGACCTTCAGGGGTCCCTTCCAACCCTGATATTCTATGATTCTATGATTCTATTCCTTCCCTGGTACCGCTCAGACATCTGCAACCACAATCCTCCTGGATTGAACGTCGGTCAGATGTCCAGCCTCTGCATTTGGCAGCTGTATCTGGTTCTCCCGTGTTCTGCCCAGGGGATGATTATACTTTGGACTCAGAGGTCTCAGTACAGGGCTCTTTTTCAGCATTATACCACCACACCCTGCTAAGCCACTATTTTGGGGAGTGCTCAGTACCCCATCAGATGCTCCATATCCAGGCGTTACAAGTATCTGTGGGGACTTTCCCCAATCAGCCCCCTAGTTGGGCTTCCTGGAATCCTTGGGGTCACCTTGGTGAACAATTTTATAGAGTACCAGCAAGAAAGAGACCCCCGTACTGCCAGTACACATCACTCTAGGTGAGTTTTGAGCAGGGAAGTAACCCGTTCGGATAAGGTCGAGTCAGTTCTCCTATCTAGCAGTAAAACTAGTACTTTGAAACTTACCTTCAGAAGTGGAAAAGCTTCCACTCCTGCTGTTCTCTGCACTCGTCTCAAGCATCAGAGGTTCCACTCTCCAGAATCCTGGGCTGCCTGTTGGATTTGAAGACACAGGGTCTAGCAGTGAATCCAGGGCATGGTCTACACTTAAAATGCTGCAGCTCTGCAGTTGCACCACTTGATTAAAGACACAACTGTGCCAATGGGAGAGCTTCTCCCGTCGGTGTGGTTAATCCACTTCTGTGAGAGGCGGTAGCTACGTCGACGGGAGAAGCCCTCCTATCAATTTAGCGCTGTCTACACTGGCGGTTAGGTTGGTATAACTGTTGCTCAGGGGTGTGAAAAATCCACACTCCTGAGCAGCATAGTTATACTGATGTCAGGTCCGCACTATAAATTTGTCTTACTCAAAATACTTTTGGCTGCTGTCACAGCCTTCCAGTCACCCACTGAGGGCTTCTTGGTTTTTGCCCACATCACTTATGCCAGATTCCTCAAGGGGCTACACAACTTGTTTCCCCCTGTAGAGACTCCAGTTCCCAAGTGGGACCTTAATTTGGTTCTCAGTGCCCTGAGGGCCCCCACTTTGTACCTATGGTTACCTGTTCTCTCCTGCACTTCTCCCTCAAGACTTAGTTCTTTAGAGCCATCTCTTAAAGAATGGGAGAGCTTGGTGTTGTTATGGCAGACCCGCCATTTACTACCCTCTATAGAGATGAAGTTACACTGCATCCCCATCCTCGCTTCCTTCCTAAGGTCTCTTCAGAATACCACATTAATGAAGAGAGCCGCCTATCAGTGTTTTACCCAAAGCCTCCGGAGGGGAGACCAGTCTACTTATACTAGGTGTCAGAAGGAATCTCACCCTCTACCCTGACAGGATTAAGACCCTCTGGGCTCCTCCAAGATTATTTGTGTCATCTGCAGAGAGGAGGAATGGACAACCTATTTCCATTCTCAGACTGTCTAAGGAGTTTCAGGTTGCATTTCAACCTGTTAGAACAGCACACTCCTCCAGAGCTCAGTCCACAGCTATAGCTCTGCTGAAAGATGTTGCCCATAACAGAAATGTACAGGACTGCAACTTGGTCTTCTGGTCACACCCTTGCCAAGCATTATGCCATCTTACCTACTTCTAGGGATGATATGACCTTTGGTGAAGCAATCCTCCAAACAATCTTGGACTTGCCTCCCTGTCAAGTTACTGCTTGGGAGTCTCCTCTGGTGGAGCACCCATCGGGACATATATACTCAAAGGCGGAGGAGAGGTTATTTACCTTATAAGACCTTGAGTTCTTTGAGATGCTTTGTCCCTATGGATGCTCCACCTTCCTTCCCCTCGGCTGTAGAGAAGGAACTGAGTGGCAGCGAGTCTTGTTTGGAGGCATGAGGGGCTGCTCTGCGCAGGCCTGCAGACACTGCTTTGCTGTCTCTGGTTGAGAGCACACAGGCGTGCATGTATCTTATGGCAACCACACCATAGGGACAAGCACCTCAAATAACTCAAGTTACAGTAAGCTAAGTAACCTCTTCTTTTGTGTCACCTGGTAATACAGCATTGAGCATTCCTCCCTGAACTGGCTCTGGCCTTGAAGGGACTCTGTAGACTTTGTTCAGGTTTAGGTTCACCTACAAATGGGTTGATATACCACTGTGCGTATCAACTCCCCTTCTATGTGGTGAACCCCGGCTCTTCTGCTGGGAAGCACACCCGACCTCCACAAGAAATGGTATCTTTTTACAGGATCCTTATTAGGTATTGGCCTCCTTTCAGATCTGTCGTCCGCTCCAGCGAGGGAAGGGGAGCTGGTTTAAAATCTTTTAGCATTATTTGTAATGAATATTAATAGGCCATGACGTTCCCTTAACATCTGCTACCATGAACAGACTACGCTGTTTCTAAGCCAGACATTCTGTCCCGCATTGAACGAGGGGAGGAGCCATGTGTCAGGGATCGGTGGGAATCCCTGGAAGGATTACAGGAAAGAATCCAGAAGAAGGAAGGGTTGGTGGAAAGAGAAATCCCTGTGGACCCCAGTGCCGGTGAGTTCTACCAAGTATCACAAACCCACATGTTCTCTGTAAGGACTAAAAAAATGCAGGGTTTGGGTGAGGGCTGAGAGAGTTGTCGGCAGGGTCCAGCGCTTTGTTACTCATCATCCAACAAGCTGAAGGAAGATGAGAGGAGGGGGCTGCAGGTCAGTGGGCCACAAAGTGTCCTGTAGTCTGCATATGAGGCACTGAACTTTCTGTTGGAAGTGCAGCTCCAGAGCGTACACAGGTGAACTGCTACTCCTGGCTGGCTGTAGGAGTCTCTTGGAGCCCTCCCAAGTATCTGCCAGGCATCTCATGTTCATGAACTGGATTTGCACTTGAAACCCACATGCCAGCCACGCCCTGTCTCAGCCCCTGCCCTGACCTCTGCCCCGGCAGAAGTGAACCCCCCCCAAGACAAGAGGATGAAAAGTGGGCAGCTGTGTGACCCTGCAGGGAACAATATTACAGGAGTGTGGGAATTCCTCAGGCTCCCCTGGGAAAAGCAGAGATCTGCTTTCCTGAGGATCACCAGTTCTACCTCTGTTCAGCTCAGGTTTAAAATCACATGTAAGTGCCTGGTGAATATGAATAAACCACTCATTTCCCCTCAACTCTGTCTTCATGAATAGGCCATGCCATTTCCAACCCTGACATCCTGTCCCGGGCTGAAGGAGGGGAGGAGCCGTGTATCAGAGGCCAGAGGGGTTCGGCGGACAGAGAAGTTCCCGTGGAGCCCAGCACAGGTGAGGAGTGGGTTGGAACCCGGACTTGCTGAGAGGTGTGAACAGCACCTGGCCCATCAGCATGTATAACAGCATCTGTCTGGATGTGTTTTCTCATCTGTTTTCCCTTCTCTCCACAAAATGTTACCCAAATTCCCACCCATCCCAGACAGCTCTAGCCCCAAATCCTTTGCAGAAAGAGGTCAATAAGTGCTGGTAAAACACACACTAATTTGTTCGTTTCTCATTAACATAATCACCAGTTTCCACATCTGACACTTCAACCTGGATCAAACAAGAGGAAGAGCTGGGTGCTGGGGACCATCAGGAATTGGGGGAAGGAAGAATTCTCTCAGGCTCCAGCATGGGTGAGCAATGACTGGCTGCTCTTGTGCAAAACTTCCATTGGCTCTGAGGAAGAGTGGGGCCCTAAGGGATTGAAACACCTCAAAGGAAGTGAGTGGAGTAGCTACCTGCAGCTCATAGGATCTCTTCCACTTCTGGGTTTTCTTCCTATTCTAAGTGATCGTTTATTGTTATTTGCATTGCAGTCCCAAGTCAGGGCTCCGTTGTGCTAGGTGGTCTATGAACACAGAACAAAAAGACAATCTCTGCCCCAAAGAGCTGACAGTCAAATAGCCCCACTGTAAATGTACAGTCATCACTTGATGGCGGGTATTGGTCACAGCTCCGCGCCTGTGTGGAGTAGTGGGGGGCAGTCGATCCCATCTTTCACCTTTTTGAGTGTTTGATGGGATGCAGAGGAACAGGGTCCCTCCTCTACCCTGCCCCCATGCCTTCTCTGGGGGAATGTTTACCCCTCGACACCCAGCTTGGAGGGGTGGTTTCAGGCTCATAACATCAGTCATGCCATGATGCAGGAGGTCTGTAGGCTAGAAGTGTCATGACATCCAACCCAAATTGTGCTGTCTAGCAGACAAGATTTCAAGCCAAGATGAGCCCTACTTTAAGTCTGTTGAGTTAATTACACTGAAGCTATAAATTATTCATTGGACCATTAACAAGTGTCATTTTTTTTTCTGCACAGAATCTCTAAGCCAGGGGAGCTTCCTTCCAGATCAAAGCACTGATGCTCGTCTGTCTCTCTCTCTCTCTTCTTTAGCAAATGATGGGACAGCGAGCAAAGAGAAGGAGAAGTCCTGGAAGGGATGTCTGGAGAAGCTGGAGCCGCAGGGGATGTCATCAGTGAAATCAGAAGAGGAGGGTTTGCAGAGCCTACAGCAGGGAGCGGCTGCACAGCTGGCTAACCCTGCAGTCAGCAGAGTGGAGAAATCCACCCAGTGCGACCGAGACTTCGGCCTGCTCAAGGGCTTTGTGGTGCAGCCGGGGGAGAAGCCCTTTGCCTGCGGTGAATGCGGGAAGAGCTTCCGGCTGAAGGGGAATTTCGTCAAGCACCTGCGGAGCCATGCCAAGGTGCGGCCCTACAAGTGCACCGAGTGCGAGAAGAGCTTCAACTGCCAGTCAGACCTGCTGCGCCACCAGATGATTCACCGCGGGGAGAAGCCCCACAAGTGCGGCGAGTGCGAGAAGAGCTACAGCCGCAAGGTGTATCTGCTCAACCACCAGCGTGTGCACACGGGGGAGCGGCCCTTCCAGTGCGCGGTGTGCGAGAAAAGCTTCCGGCAGAAGGCCGTGCTCATCTCCCACCAGCGCCTGCACACGGGCGAGCGGCCCTACAAGTGCAGCCAGTGCGAGAAGAGCTTCACTCAGCAGTCCAAGCTGACCAACCACTACCGCGTCCACACCGGCGAGCGGCCCTACAAGTGCAGCCAGTGCGACGACAGCTTCAGCGAGAAGTCCAAGCTCAACAACCACCAGCGCGTCCACACGGGGGAGCGGCCCTACAAGTGCGCCCAGTGCGACAAGAGCTACTGCCGCAAGGAGTACCTGGTCAACCACCAGCGCCTGCACACCGGCGAGCGGCCCTTCCAGTGCGCTGAGTGCAGCAAGAGCTTCACGCTCAAGAGGAGCTTCATGAAGCACCAAAGAAACCACATGGGAGAGAGACCGCACCAGGGCGGCCCAGCTGCTAAAAGCCATGGCGGGTCTGTCGGCCATCAGGGTAACACGTCGGGCGAAGGGCTGAAGCGCCGCACTGAGGAAGCTGAGCTAGACACACACCAGCAGGGCCATGTCAGGGAATGGCCACATCAGTGTGGCACGGGTGGGAAAAGCTTCCAATACGAGGACTCTCTGAAAGAACATCAGAGCCTCCACAGCGCAGAGCAAGGGCATCCGGAGGTCTCCCAGAGCCCCGGACAGGGAGCAGAGGCTGGACTCCTGGTTGTAAAGATGGAAGATACGTGGTAGCCAGTGGAGGTAACATACAGCAGGTGCGTTAGTCAGACGAAAGGCAAGAGGAGGAGTTGAAACGTCCATGGTTTAGAGAGAGCTTCAGCCCATCAGATCAGCGTGTGTCTGAGCCCCTGGAGGAGAGGTGGAAACCCAGCCAGTGGGCTTCCTTCTGTCACCACCTGAAAGGGGAACCAGGGACACTAGCTGAGGAGGATTCTTCTCTCTCAACTGAAAATGCAGCAACGGCACCATGGGGACATGCAGGGGAACCAACTTCTGCTTGTGAAACATCCCCACGTGGCGGCAGGCGGAAGGCACCGGGAGAGGAAGAAGTCGGAGGGACATGAATGACTGGGAGTAGGAGGGGGATGGGCACTCTGTATGGAAGGCCTGCTGCTGGGCATCACTGGACAAGACTGAATCGCAATTGCTTAGGACATAAGCAGACATCTCAAGGTCAGCTCCATGGTCCACGTCCAGCAATAGCTTAGGAGGTCTAGTTTGTTCTTGTTCGTAACGTGACCCTTGCTTTGGCCTTCACTCACCTGGAGGACATCTGAGTTCTGTGACTCCAGCAGAAGAGGGACTCAGGAGTTAAAAAAAAAAAAAAAAAAAAAAAAAACCCTGAATAAATGGAGAACACATGGGAGATTAGTAGGGATGGGGGCTGGAATGATTTGTATAGTGGGGTATAATGAGATCCATTGAACCAAACTGTGAACTCTTTATATGATGGACACCCTTTCAAGCCAGGGGGTGCACAGCAGTCCTACTTCCTGCCCCTATGTTAGTAGGTAAATCCAAAGAGATGTTCTCCCAGACTCCTGACACAGGAATTATCTGGGCAGATCACCACCCTGGAGCTTTTCACTTGGGCAGGTGGGGAGCATGTGTGTATGGGGGGGTGTTTGTGTTATTTTTTTTATCATGTAACATGTACAGATCTGATCATGACTTTTGAAACCTAAAGGTAACACTGTCACCTCCTCCTTCCGAGTGAGAAGGCGGTTGTTCCCACCAACATTTCCTCAGCCATTTCAGGGTTTCTCCCTGAAGCTATTATCTTGATGTACGTACTATAATTTGCATTGTCCGCTGTTCTTCTTTTGTACGACTGGTGTAGAGCAGCAACTACAATTACACCTGAAGTTGATGGATCCAAATGGCTACACCAGGAGTAGCAGAATTTATTGCAGTGATGCCTCCTTCATCTTTATACATTGGGCAGTAGGTAGTGATATGTTCGATGGGCTGTCGTGGGGAACCACACTCGCACACCAGGGAGTCCTTGATTTTCCATTTGTGCATTAGATCTCTGCATCTACCATGGTTGGTTCAAATTTGGTTTAGAGTTGATCAAGATGACCGTGGAGGGTCAAACCCAGGAACCTTCTGCGTGGGATCTGGCACAAGGTGCTTATTTTTAAAGTCTTGTTTAGCCCAATCTGCTTTCCAAGCTTCCTTCTGATCATAACCTGATTGCATGAGGCTAAACAAATGTTCCCAGAGAGACTTGCGGGACTTAAGAAGTTGTGGGGGGGTGCTGTCATGGAGTCCCTGGGCGATGCTCTGGAACTGCTCCCTACGAAGCCAGTCAGGACTCTGGGGAAGTCTCCTTTCTGTGAGCAGCCTGTCTTCAGGACACAATGCTCACACAGCTTCCACCTTCCTGGGTCTGACCTCGGAGCATTCAGCATCCTCTGCCCTTCCGTGCGCTTCCCACAGCAAGTCCGCCCAGGCGGGCTCCTGGGGAAGCCAGAGAGTCCTGCACCCCCACTGTGCAGTCAGACGTGACTCTCAGCCAGCCAGTAGAACAGAAGGTTTATTAGATGACAGGAACATGGTCTAAAACAGAGCTTGTAGGTGCAGAGAACAGGACCCCTCAGCTGGGTCCATTTTGGGGGGCAGTGAGCCAGACAACCACGTCTGCGCTTCACTCCAGTCCCTAGCCAGCCCTAAACTGAAACCCTCTACCGCCCCTCCTCCTCTGGGCTTTGTCCCTTTCCTGGGCCAGGAGGTCACCTGATTCCTTTGTTCTCCAACCCTTTAGCTCTCACCTTGCAGGGGGAAAGGGCCCAGGCCATCAGTTGCCAGGAAACAGGGTGTCAGCCATTCTCTGTGTCCAGATGCCTGCACACACCTGCCCTCTAGGGCTCTGCAACGATCATACACCCTTATCCCACCACCTAGATACTTAAGAACTGGTTGGGGAAACTGAGGCACCCCCACACTATTCAGAGGAAACATTAAGAACAGTCCTGCTTTGTCAGAGGGGCATTGTCAAGGTCTTGAGGAATAGGAAGGCATCTGTTTTCCTGGATTTGCTGAGCTTCATGGAATGTTGCAGCCGTTCAGCGTATTGGCGGGAGAGCGATGTTAGATGGGACAGCTAGCCATGGGGTTGGAGCTGCCTTAAGGGTTCCTGTGATGCACCGCACCACTGTATTTAGATGGGTATCCACAAGTCGTGTGTGGCTGCATGCTCCATACTGACGCACAATATTCAGCTACTGAATATACAGGTGCTATTGCAGAGGTTCACAACAGTGATGCTGATGGACCCCAGGTTGTACCTGCTAGTTTCTGGATTCTGTTGGCTCTCGTTTTGATCTTTCCAGCTACCTTCTCAAGATGATCATGGAAGGACAGGGTGCGGTCAAGTTTCACTCCCAGATATGTTGGGGTGTCATCGTGTTGCACATTTTTACCACAGAAAACTACTTTCAGTGTGTTTTTGGCACTCTGCTTATCAAGATGAAATGCGCTTACTATTGTTTTTCCAGGGTTTGGCTTGAGTCTCCATTTCCAGAAATATTGTTCCATATTGTTGAGGTCCTCAGTTAGTGCTTTCTCAATGTCGGGGAGGTTTGATGCTGGGATTGTCCTGGCAAGATCATCTGCATATCCAAATTTTCGTGATTTAGTTGGAGGCATGTAATTGATGTAAATATTAAAAAGGGCTGGCGCAAGCATAATCCATTGTTTATGCTGCAGGGTGAGCTGGTCTTATTCCCCAGTAGGCCCTGTCACTCAGCATGGTCCGCAACAGGCAAAGTGTTTGGTAACAAGGGATAATTTTAACAAGTTTCAGCATCAGGCCCTTAATCCATACACTATCATACACACATGACAGGTCAGCAAATACTGTGCCAGTCTTGAGGTTTTTTTGATAGCCAGACTCAATGTGAGTTGTGAGTGCCAGAACTTGTTCACAGCTGCATTTTGGCCGGAAGTCTGCCTGCTTGACAGGGATAACTGGCTCAGTAAAAGGGCATATGCTTTTGAGGTTGATACGTTCAAGAAGTTTACAGGTTACACATAGTGGAGAAATTGGCCTATAGTTTCCTGCTTCATCAGGGGGCTTTCCAGGCTTTGGAATAGCAATTACCATTCCCTCATGCCATATTTCAGGGATCCGTACTGTCCTTAAGGTAGTGGAGTACAATGTTGCTAGCCACTGGAGTCCTTTGGGACCAAGGTGGAGAAATTCTGGCGGAATACCGTCAGGGCCTGCAGTCTTCCCTTTTTTCATCGTGGCAAGTCCTTTTACTTCCTCAGTGCTGACAGTGGAAGATCCTTGGGGGATTGATGGAAGTTTTGGGTAGAGTTCTTGCTACACTTCTCTTCTTGTGTGTTTATCAAGTGGTCCTTTTGTGTTCTCCACCAGTTTGGAAGCTATTGAGTTTGGCCAGATTTTCAGTGGCCTGCGCTATGTGGGATTAGCGGCCCCAAGACGTCGTAGTGGTGTCCAGGCTTGGTGACTTGAATGTGTAAAATCAAGGGTTTGCACGCAGTCAAGCCAGCGCCGGCGTCTTGCTGTGCCAAGGGAGCGTAGCAGGGCTTTTGCAATACGAGAGCCCTGGTCTGATTATACTGCCAGAGCATCTCCTGCGTCTCTCTTGTCCGGCAGGTAGCGAGCTTTCTCTGGAAGCCCCAAGGAATGTGTTTTCCTGCTGCTTTCAAGAGGCCTGTGAACTGCTGATAGCATTCTGGTCTCGCTGGAATCCTTGCAACAGTTTTCTCAACGGTCTGTTTGTAGACATCCTAATCCGCGTTAGCAAAATTCCATCGTGGTACCTGTTTCAGAAAGAACACGGGAATTTTGCTGCCTACGTAGATCATTATACGTCCGTGTTGGCTGTTTGGAAATGTGGATAATACTTCACATGTTTTGGTCAGAGTATTACCACACTGGTCTTTAGACACGAATGTTAGGTCTGGATTGTACCCACATTGCCAGCGGCTTGAAAGGAATCTTGATTGTTGTTTTAGTTCATAGATTAGTTGTAAGTCTTGTGCAGATATCCCGTCCATGAGATCTTCGCAATCGGTTTCGTTTGTTTTGTAGCCCCCCATAGTGTGGTGATCATTAAAATCACCTGCATAGATGCATGGAATAGGAGAGCTGGGTAGCGCTGATTTTGGCCATCTTGTGCTTGGGGCTTTATAGACGTTGGTAATGTGGAGCTCCCCTACTTTGATAGTTGTGGTAAAGGTGGTCTCCTCTTTGATTGGTGGAATAACATTAAAATCTGTGACGGTGTCCTTGATGTATATTGCCAAGCTATATTTAGGATGATGATGGCTAGTTGTTAAGTTGTATCCATAGATACGGTAGCGCCTAGCCTGTTGGTCGTTGCCAACATGGGTCTCTTGCAACATGAGGACACCTATGTTATAAGTCTTCAGCAAGTTTCCAAGATACTTGCATTTTGCCCATGAGACTCCTTCAACATTAAGTTGCAGGATTCTTATTCCAGGGCCTATTTGGCACGTTGTATGGCCCTGAGGAGGAACTTTAGGATTTGTTGAGTTGCTGCTTTGATGACCAGGAGATCGCTGAGCAATGTTTGGTCGCTGAGTTGATGGCATTCATTGTGAATGCTTACTTAGCAGAGTGGGCCCCCGTGAAGGCTGCCATCTTCCACTCCATTGTTCACTGTTAACCAAGGTTTAACAGAGCCTCTTGAGTGAGCCCAGCAATAGGAACACGTACCGTTACATCGCAGTGAGCTTGCAGTTACTTGCTACAGTGTTCAGGATATTGTAAGTATCATCAATAAGCAAATCACACTTTTAACATGGACCCTATTGCAACGTGTAGAGGCAGGCAGTAGGGCGAAAGCTCCTGTTGCTTTCTGCTATCAGCTAGAGCCCTCCGCCTGATAATTTTTGAATCCTGCTCCCATTCTGCCCTGCAATACCCACTGCTACTTCCACCTGCTCCTGCGTTGTTTCTTGCATTTTTATTCTGCTGCTGCCCTGAAAAACCTTCGATCCTGCAAGAGCGTGAGTTTCCCCCATGGAACTAAAAAAAAGGAACAAACCAAAACACGGTCAGTTAATATATTATTTGTATATATAAAAGGAATTCAGACACAATTTTTACCTCTAAAACAATAAAACAAATCTTGCTTAAAACATCTTGCACCACCGTTTTGCCTTATAAGGTGCAGGGTTTTTTTTAGTGATTATAAAAAGTAAGTTATTAAAAAAACTAGAATTGTTTAAACTGCTTAAGCACCGATTTGAGAACTTTGAAACATACCATCCCAGTTATTTATATCCCATTCAAGTTATTTATGTGTCAGGATTATTACTGCTTTTCGAAAAACATTTAACGGAAAAACTGCTCACAGCCCTGACAACAAATTGATACACCAGAGACTGAGTGCGCATATGTGACGTCACAGAACAGCACGACCCTGGAGCATGATTCTCTGACCTGACTTGAGCTGGTGAACTACACCAGATTCAGAGAGAAGGAGCTAAACACATGTGGGAAAGATAAACTCAAACAAAATAATTAGCAATTTCTCAAAGAGGCTACTTGTGGTAAATTGATGAGAGATTTAGTGTTTGTGTGCAAATTACTGCAGCCTGGGTTTTTTTGCCTATCCAGTCCTGCTTCAGGGCTCTATTTCCAGCTGCTCAGGTGCTTCTGCACTCCCCATTGATGTGGTTTTCTCCTTACTGATTTTTAATATGGTTACGCTAATCAGGAAGCAGAACCTTCACTCCCACCCAAAAGACACTGTTAACTCTCGCAGTCTTGTCTCGAGTCTTGGGACAGTTGCTATTTTTTAAATAATCTTTTGGGGGGGCTGACTTACGATTTTTGAACCTGTGGGGTTGGCAGTGCTGCAAGTATTTATTTTGTGTGGCTTGTTACGAATTACACCTGGTAGGACACGCACACAAGTGCTACGAATTACACCTGGTAGGACACGCACAGTTCGAATCTAGGCTGAGGCACAGAAACAAAGTCCACAACTGCAGAGTTCCCAAAAGACACTAAGTTTATTACGCTCGAGCGTGGTGCCCCCCTGCTAGCCAGGAGGGGACCCTGAATGCAGATTATACAAAGGTTATATACCTTTTAGCAAAGCATGTTGCCCTCGTGCATCGGAAACCTTAGCCAATAAACAAACCCTTGTCTTATCTACCACCTATCCCTGCTTGGTGCATTTCTCGTGCTATACCAGTATGTTAATTACACAGCATGGTCCTAAAGCCATGCATCAGTAACTTTTATTATCAGGATGGGAGGCCTCACATCAAGGCCAAGAGACAGGGAGTTAGAGACTGACAAAAAACAGATACTGGGAGTCAAGGCAGGCTGGAGACAAGGAGGAGGATTTTCACAGGGATTCAATATCTAAGGATTACTCCTCCTGGTGTATGATGTGCTGGCATTTAAACAATGGTGGGCCCCAAACCAAAATGGAGTCACATGTGCTAACTTTTCCTTAACAGGCTACATCACATGGGTGGAGTTCACACTGTACAGAGACTGCTCAAGGCCTCTGCCCCATGGGGTTGCTCCATTTCAGCTTCCTTTGGCCGGACTCTTTTCTCAGATAGGCCTGTGTTACTCCTTTGACTTGAGTGGAGTTACTTTGAGTTACATCACTCTGAGTGAGAGCAGACTCAAGGCCTGTATTTTCCTAACAGATTTTCCTCAAAGCATGTCTGCTTTTCCTCACCAAACCACTCCCTGGCCTAAGGCTTCTCATGATGCTGTGTGCCTCCCTGGCTGCTGGTAGGTTTAATCCATCCTCTGTATCATAGTTTCTGTGCTAGTTGGGATACTGTTTTTTAAAAGATTTGTGAGGCAAAGTTTAAGCATATGAGGGTGCCTCATTTACTTGAAAAAAGAAAAGGAGGACTTGTGGCACCTTAGAGACTAACCAATTTATTGGAGCATAAGCTTTCGTGAGCTACAGCTCACTTCATCTGTAGCTCACGAAAGCTTATGCTCCAATAAATTGGTTAGTCTCTAGGGTGCCACAAGTCCTCTTTTTTTTTGCGGATACAGACTAACACGGCTGCCCTGCCATTTACTTGAGCAATTCAATTAGTAAACCCCAAAACCCCATCTCCAATCTCGTAAGACCATAACACAAGAACAGCCAGCGGGGGTCAGACCAATGGTCCCATCGGGAGTGGGAATGGGGACTTTACCTGTCAGGGCTCAGAAGGAAAATGCAGGTGACTTGCAGCATCCAACAATGGGTTGGCACAGAGGAGGGGAGACAAAAGGCCTAGAGTTATTTTAGATTCTTTTAAAGACCCTCCCTAACTCACTGACAATATGATACCCAGCAAACTTTCCAACAACTGAAAGCATTAAAAATATCTTCACCCCTTTTCTGGTCACCCCCTGTGGGTTTTCCAGCAGGCCCAGTAGCCCAAGTACCAGTCCCTGTTTTGTTCTGGTCCCAGAGCTGGGTTCCTGGGGGACAATTTGCAAGTGGCTGGAATCCCCCACCGCGGCCAAGGCACCTGGGCAGAGAGCTCGGGGTCCCCTGAGCTGGGGCCCGTGGCCGGGCTCGCGGCGGGCGGGCGCGCGGTGGAATAGGGGCAGCTGCCGCCCCCCACCCCCATTGCTTCCCCAGCTGCCCGAGGACACGGGGATGGGCGGGTCCCCCAGGGACGGAGCCTGTTCTCTCGCCCGGTGAGGGCGGGGAAAGGGAGGCGATTCCCGCCGCCAGGGGCCGCTGCCGCCGCGCTCCCCGACCGGCCCGACCCCGCCCCGCCCCGCCGCTCCCAGCCCCGGCAGCCAGGCCGCGGCTCCCTCCCTCCCTGCGGGCCGCGCTCGCTCTGCTCCGCCCGGCAGCGGAGCCGGCCCGTGGCGAGGCGGCGCCGGGACTCTGCCCAGCCCGCAGCGGGAGCGGCCCGGGGATCTGCGCGGTCTCTGGGGTTGGTAGCAGCCCCTGGGGGCCGTGCAGGGGGCTCCGGGCTCGCTCCGGGGTGAAAGCGAGACCCCGCCCCGGGCCCGGTGGGGTTGTGAGCCCCGCGGCAGCTGGCATCGCCCCCGTGGGTTGTTTTCCTCCTGCTGCCTCAGGATCCTCCTCTGGCCCGAGCTTCCCTCCCTCGCCTTCGGGTAGAGCAGGTGCGTGTGAGCCCCAGGCTTTGCTCCGCTGCGCTGCCTTTTGAAGCCCCTTTCTCCTGGGTCAGAGCTGGGGAATGGTGGCCCCCCATTTCTCCGTGCCTCTGACCTGTTAGCTGGGCATGTGCCCCCCAACCTCAGCTTGGTGTCTTGTCCTGAACAGACTCCGGCCGCCCCCTGCCCCGGGTGGCCCCTGCCTGCTGCCGGAGGGACCCCCCGGAGAGAGGGGCAGCTGCAAAGGGCAGAGATGTCCCTCGCTGTCCTGGCTGCCCTCCAAGCCGCGGAGAGGAAGGTGGACTCTCAGGCCGCACCGTTACTGAGTCTGGAGGGGAGAACGGGGATGTCCGAGAAGAAACTAATAGACTGTGAGAAGACAGTGGCAGAGTTTGGGAACCAGACTGGAGAACTGGAGAGTAAGTGGGCCGCGCTGGGAACTCTGATCCAGGAGTATGGGCTACTGCAGAGGAGGCTGGAGAACATGGAGAACCTGCTGAAGAACAGGAACTTCTGGATCCTGAGGCTCCCCCCAGGCGCTAAGGGAGAAGTCCCCAAGGTAACTGTCTAGGGACCTCCGTGGTCTCATCACTGTAGTATCTGAGGCCCAGATCCTCAAAGGTATTTAGGCCCCGAGTGCAAATATCCCAGCTCACAATGAGGAGCAGAAGTAAAGCTTGGTGCTGGATCAAGTCAGGCTTGACAAAGCCCTGGCTGGGATGATTTAGTTGGGGATTGGTCTTGCTTTGAGCAGGGGGTTAGACTAGATGACCTCCTGAGGTCCCTTCCAACCCTGATATTCTATGATCACCGTTTGACAGGATCTTTAATATTCCCGTGATCTCTGCACCACCCTGGAACAGTCTGATTTAGGAGCGTGATTGGGTGAGGTAAACACCTGCCTAGTGTTTGATTGACGAACCAGGTTTATCGTTCTCTGCCCTTACTCTCATGGTCTCCAAAATGCTTTTCCAATCGGGCTGCATACTTACTGCCAGTCAGCTGGGCTTCCCGCTTTGCCGTTTGCTGGCCCTCAGACAGAGCAAGCCACAAAGCATCCAGCAGAGAACATAAGAATGGCCACGCTGAGTCAGACCAATGGTCCTTCTGGCCCGGTATCCTGTCTTCCAACAAGCGGCTGGTGCCAGATGCTTCAGAGGGAGAGAACAGCACAGGGCATTTTACTGAGGATCCATCCCCTGACATCCAGTCCCAGCTTCTAGCAGTCAGAGGCTAGGGACTCCCAGAGCATGGTGTTGCATCCCTGATCATCTTGGCTAATAGCTGTTGATGGACCCATGAATGTATCCAATAGATAGTGAAATAGTGGGCCTGTTGTGGGGGAACAGTGCCATAGCTCCTCCACTGAATGGTGAGAGAGAACTGGGTAATTGTGGGCAGATATATAAATGCCGCAGTTTGTTTTAGACCAAGGCATCTTTATCTAGCTTTCCAGTCTGGTCTCCAGTTGGGCACAGTTTAAAACAGGTGTAACCTGTCATGAGCAGCAGAAAGAGGTAGCCTAGAAGGAGAAGTCTCCTTTACATGTGTATAACACCTTTCAGCTGGGTTGTAAGCACATTAAAGTGCTGGGGAAGCAGCATTATTGGTCCTGCTTTGAGCAGGGGTTGGACTAGATGACCTCCTGAGGTCCCTTCCAACCCTGATATTCTAGGATTCTATGATTATCCCCATTGTACGTATGGGGATACAGAGGCACAGGATGGTCAAGGGAGATGGGATGCATCACTTGATGATTACCTGGTCTGTTCATTTCCTCTGAAATACCTGGCATTGGCCACTGTCGGAAGACAGGATAGTGGGCTAGATGGACCATTGGTCTGACCCAGTATGGCCGTTTTTATGTTCTTATGAGACTGCATGTCAGTATCAGAGCTGAGGTTAGATCCCAAGCCTGCTAACTTGAGTTTTCCTTCCTTACCGCTAGTCCATGCTCCTTCCCATTAATCCTCACTTGTAGGGATCAAAGAGTAAATTCCCTGTCCTTGTCCATTCCTGGTCTCCTCTGGCAAGAATACCAGCATGGGTACCAGTTCGTGCCATTTGTGATGTGGCTGCCTGTCTGAGAGGAACTAACCCAACACATTTCATGTATATAACCAAACAGCTGGTGGGACGTGCTGGGTGTTAGTCACTGTTGGTGCCTGGCCAGCTGTCTTTTAATATAAGATAAAAAGCAAGGTGTGTGCGGATAGGATGGCAGCAGAAAGTGCTGTGCGTGTAATGCTTGTGATTTCAGGTCCCGGTTATGTTTGAAGACATCTCAGTCCACTTCTCCAGGGAGGAGTGGGAGAATTTAGAAGAATGGCAGAAGGAGCTTTACAAGAACTTGATGAAAGACAGCTATGACTCTTTGATCTCCTTGGGTAAAGATCAGATTTCACATATTGATGAGAAGCTGTGAGCTAAGCAAAGTGTCAGGTTGCCAGGTTCACTGACTAAAGCTTAGGCCTAACCGGAGCCTAGGGCATGAAAGAAAGATGGGGACAGCACCTGAGCTAGTTCTTCCTTGTTTTTCCCCTTGGTGAGCTGCATAAATAAATAGTTAGGAGGTGACAGCTCCTTTGGGTTCAGGGGGGAGGGATAGCTCAGTGGTTTGAGCATTGGCCTGCTAAACCCAGGGTTGTGAGTTCAATCCTTGAGGGGGCCATTTAGGGATCTGGGGCAAAAATTGGGGCCCTGCTTCAAGCAGGGGGTTGGACTAGATGACCTCCTGAGGTCCCTTCCAACCCTAACCTTCTATGATTCTATGAATGAACATATAGGTCCCACAGAGCCTTTGCTCGGTGGTCAGTTCCACCCATCCTCCATTTGAAAGGAGCCTGGAACACACACAGCCCTGGCTCTGATACCTTCAGGTCTCATCCTGTTTGTTTATTTGAAGGTTGCATTTATTTATGCATGTGCTTTGCCCCCGCATAGAAAACCCTGGGCTAGTCTGCGTGCAGGGTGTATGTGCCGTCGCTGCCTTGAAAGGGTGTTTTCTTGAATCAAAGCTGCATAGGTTATCAAGGGAACAGTGGTAGCCTCCAGCAGTTTAACATAATGTTCCATATTTATTACTAATACCACTTAAAACCCTACACACGTGTGCACACGCCCACAGGTTTAAGAGGAGATTGTGTTATGAGTCAAGGGAGCTGTTTTTCCCCAATATAGTAATTAACTAGCAATAAACCAAAATTATATTTTAATTTCTGCTGGCTCAGAAACATGCAATTATATAAACCATTCTATGTCTTTCCTCTCCCCATATCCCTTCCTTGGCCTGGCCTTGTCTTTGAAATAGACTCTGGCCTTTCCACAGGTTTGTCAATGGACAAGGGGATTATATTGGTGCAGTGAAGAAGTCTTCAAATTGCATCATTTCTGGGAACCTCTGCATCTCTTCTAGGAATTACAACCCTGCTCCCACCAAGGCTTTAATGTACTTTCTTGTATGGTCTTAGTTAACATTAAAATCTGTTCAGGTTGCTCTCTTCCTTCTGGTGAGAAACAGACGCTGTGGGGCTTGGTTTAGATTTTTTTAAAATTTCTGCCAGGTGCCTAGCAAATATTAATTAGACACTTTCTCTTTTAATGTCTCTTTCCATGAACAGACTGTACCATCTCCAAACCTGACATCCTATCACCGACTGATCAGGAGGAAGAACCAGGTGTCAGGGTGCAGGGAGCTCTGGAGGAGAGAGGAACCCCTGCAGATCCCAGCACTGGTGAGTAATAGATCTGAAACGGACAGTGGAGTGAAGCTGCTACGTGCTGTGTCAAATGACTAATTATATCTTCAGATTAAAAGATCACTAGCTAACAGTTTGCTTTCTTTAACCTTTGTAAACTTACCAGACGAAGGACTAAACTCTCTCTAGGATCTTGCACAGTGCCCCTCACTGGTATCTGTGTGCTTATCTGGTATCCGACCTTCCACTTAAACTTTCTTTTTATATGTATGATGTGGTTTTGATGCTCCTGGAAGAGGCTAGATTGACAGCCCAGGACTCCCCATTTGTCCTGTTTATTCACTTTAGTTACTTAGCGAAAAATCGAATAAAGCCTTCGGTAGCTCCTATTGTTCCGTGGTTTCCGACACAATCCCCTTGCCCATGGATTTCTGTTGTCCTTGCCTGCGAGAGCTGTCACTCTTGGAATCTCCACCGATCTCATTCCCAACTGACTCTGAATCTAACACTCTGTGTTCTCAGCATTCTGGGCATTCCGCACATCTGGACCCTAAAGTTTCCCTTTGTCCCATCTGGAGCCTTCTTAATGTCCATGCCCATGTCCATTCAGCGCATGCCTCACCCCAGCAAAGGTCTGAGATCCACTTTTAATTTTTCATAGACAATTTAAAACACAAAGCAATGTTTCTCCTCTGTGTAAACAACAGTATCTTACATTTACAAAGGGCCTTTCATCCAACAGCCATCACAAACTACATGTGCACAGCACCACTGAAATGTAGCCACCTCTGGGATGGAAGGCCATAGCAACCACGTTGCATGCTGTACAGAAGTAGTAGGGAGAGGGTACTTTGGCTAAGGATGAGTACTCCTGAGGAATGTGTCTGAGCTCCTATCATCTCTGGAGAGCACCTCTATTTTTAAGGTCTTCTCTGAAATACCTTCCCCAGCCCTCACCCACATACATTGTAAAGACAGCATGAGACTCCATTTCTCTACCTGAGAAGGTTTAAGAGCTCAGTTGACTCTCCTGGGATTTGAACCTGCGGTTCCAGAGTGTTTTGGTATTTCAAATCTGATGCTAAGCCATTGCCTCTCATATGAGCTCCAGGAATGAGTGTGATAGAAGAAGAGTGTGATAATTAACTTGGCCAAAAAGGCATGACTAAAAATGTTTCCAAAGCTGAAGGAATATACCAGATACCAAAGCATCCCACGGTTTGCAGTCGGTTTTGAAATCTGTTATGAAGTGTTCAGTGGTTTCTGTGGCTTAGTGGATCAGATTCAGGACTGGGAATTGGGAGGCTGGAATTCTCTTCCTGGTACACCACTGCCTTGCTTTGTGGCCTGAGGCAAGCCAGGTCAACCTCCTAGTGCCTTCAAAGCGGATGTGTATGAGAGGGGATACTAATGTGTACCCATCTTGGTACAGCATTTTGAGCTTTCTGCATGAAAAATAATATGCAAGTATTACTTCCAGTCTGGAGAAGAGAAGACTGGGGACATGAGAAAAGTTTTCAAGTACGTAAAAGGTTGTTACAAGGAGGAGGGAGAAGAATTGTTCTCATTAACCTCTGAGGATAGGACAAGAAGCAATGGGCTTAAATTGCAGCAAGGGTGGTTTAGGTTGGACATTGGGAAAAACTTCCTGTCAGGGTGGTTAAGCGTTGGAATAAATTGCCCAGGGAGGTTGTGGAATCTCTGTCATTGGAGATTTTTAAGAGCAGGCTGGACAAACCACTGTCAGGGATGGTCTAGAAAATACTTAGTCCTGCCATGAGTGGAGGGGACTGGACTAGATGACCTCTTGAGGTCCCTTCCAGTCCTATGATTCTGTGAAGCATTATAATTGCATGAGTAAAGTCTGTACAAATCTGTGTTTGCACAGAACTTAGCAGGATGGGGGCTTGGGCTGTGACTGGGCTGCTAGGTGTTACAGCAATGAAATAACTCTGTTTATGTGAACAGACTCTCCAGTTCCGACACCTGACGTTTATCCCAGGTTAAACTAGAGGAGGGGTCATGCAGCAGAGATCAGCAACAATTGGAAGACCGAGAAATCCCTGCAGATCCCAGCATGTGTGAGTTCTAGAGTAACCGCCTCTGTAAACTGGGAGAGAAGTTAAATGAGAGAGTCCAGCAAATCTCTTGTGGGTATCACACCGAGCAGGAGGGGATGGAAATATTTAGCACTTCCACAGCACTTTTTTTATCCATAGGGACTTGGAAAAAGAGGGGAAATGCCATTATTCCTGTTTTACAGACTGGGAGACTGAAGCACAAAAGCGACTTGCCCGAGGTCACGCAGAGTCAGTGATCAGAAGACTGGGGTCTCTTCCACTCCAGAATGTCAGCCCTGTGCCTTAGCCCCTGATCCATGTGGGTTATAGGTCAGCACTGGGCTCGGGCCTGGAGAAGGGGAAAATTGAAACGGTCACTGTAGTGTATCAGCTGCCCCGTGAATCTGGCTGTTTGGGTAATTCAGCACACATTGGGGTTAGGGCCAGCAGGTCATGGCGGCATTGGTACAGCTGTCGGGAATTAGGAAGCTCTTGTATTTGCTATGACCAACACAGGGGACATGATCACATGTATTAAGCGACTACATTCCCAGTGGTTTCTTATGCCCCAAGTAGATGAAATGGGGGGGAAAAAACCATTCTATTTTGTTGCAGCAGGTGATGGGCTTGTGATCAAAATGGAGGAGGGGACTGTCAGGGAAGGCCACGACAGCCCAGAGCCACATGGGGTGCAACTGGGGACATCCAGAGAGAGCGAGGTGCAGACTCCTGAGCGGGGAGCACCCTGTGAGAGTCTGCCTGGCCCGGTGATGCAGCTGAGGAACGACCTGGGGCAGCCCAAGGAATGCAGGGGCGGCTGGAATGAAATCGCTGAGCCCCAGGGCACTGCTGTCCCCCAACTCAGCCCGCCCACAGAGAGGCCCTTTCATTGCCTGCAGTGTGGCAAGAGCTTCACCCGGAAAGACACCCTGCTGTCCCACCAGCGCACCCACACCGGGGAGCGGCCCTATGCCTGCGCCCAGTGTGCCAAGCGCTTCGCCGAGCCCTCCAAGCTGGCTGTGCATTACCGAGTTCACACCGGCGAGCAGCCCTACTCCTGCCTCCAGTGCGGCAAGAGCTTCGGCCTGAAGAAAAGCCTCGCCGTCCACCAGCGGAGCCACGCCCAGGAGCGGCCGTACCAGTGCTCCCAGTGCGGTATCCACTTCATCTGCCAGTCCTACCTGGTCCGGCACCAGCTGGTCCACACCGGGGAGCGGCCCTACAAATGCACCCAGTGCGGCAAAAGCTACAGCCGCAAGGAGCACCTCCAGAACCACGGGCGTATCCACACTGGGGAGCGGCCCTTCCAGTGCTCTGCTTGCGGGAAGAGTTTCATCCAGAAACATCACCTCCTGAAGCACCAGCGCATCCACACTGGGGAGCGCCCCTACCAGTGCGGGGAGTGCGGGAGGAGCTTCCGCGGCAAGGAGTCCCTGAAGGATCACGCCAGGGTTCATGGCACCGAGCTGGGTCACCCGCAGGCTGCGCCCAGCTCCAGGCAGGTATTGAAGATGGGCACTGTGGGGTGAGAATAAACCCTGGTGCTGATGGCAGCCCGGTGAATAGACATTGAGAACAGCAACACGGTAACGCAACAGGAAATGGGCAAGCCCCAAGCACCTGTCTGTCGCTACGCCCCAGGGGAAATTGCACAGCCCACGAGAACCTGTGTGCGCTCCCGCCTGTCACAGCCATGTGGCCTGACGAAGCTGCGTGGGTGTGAGGGAGCACGGCCGCGTCTCTAAACGAAAAAGCAAGAGCAATCTTACCCGCAGGCTGTTTGTGCAGGGCAAGTATCGGCCAAGGGAATGTGGGCTGCCAGTCTGCTTTTTTGATACAAGAAAACAACTCCTGTTGCTTTATGTTTATAGTTGCACCCCCAGTATCTGAGGTTAGAATTGGGGGGCCATAGCATGAAAGCCACATCCCTAAAGATAACCATGCAGTGGTGTGAGGGAAACAGCTGTGGGGCATGAGGAAGACACGCTGAAGGGAAGAGAAATTGAGGCACTGACAGAATGAGTGGGGCCAAATGAATGAGTAAATGGCAGTGTAAGTTGTATGTTCGAGGCCTGGTGATCCCATGAGTTGCTTGTGAGAAATAAGAAGATGCCAGCAGTCAGTGGTTAGCAAATGGGTGTAACTGGCAAAATGATGTAATTTGCAAGTAATTTTGGGGTTTCTCCTGCAATACAGCCTGAGTGCAGATCTTGGCAGGTAAAAGCCCCATCCCTACAAACTCCGGGATTCTGCTGTTCCTACTAATGTGACTGCTGGAAAACACGCTCCCTGCTCCGGGGCCAGCAGTTCTGGTCATCTCTTTGTAAAAACAGTATCTTCCTTTATCTCTGGTTTAAAAAGTGGTGTGTTGTTACCATATGGTTTAATGTGCACGGTATGTGTGTGATCTAGAATGATAACGTTACCTGTATGTATGTGTTTAAAAAATAGTTTTCTAATAATGTTCTTTCACCTTAATAAAAATTATTTTGGGCAAAGCAGTTCTGTTCCAGCGTTTGGGTCTGCAGCCTCTAGATGGTGCTCTTGGTTCTCAAGTTCTGTCATGATTATTTTTCCTTTGCTGTATCTGAGTAGTGAGGGGCCCTACTCCGCTTTGATAGGTGGGTCAGAGCACAGGACTGGGGGCAGGGAATTCCTGTCCTAGTGTGGACTTGTTCCCTTTGTGACTTTGGGCAAATCACTTCTCTCTCACTCTCTCTGTTTCCCAGTGGTTAAAATGAGGATTAGTTCCTGGCCTGCTGTGAGGGTTAGTTTGTTAGTGGAGGTGCTCTCCACTAACAAAGATTTGCCTGGTTTTACAACAGGTTACATAAAAAGCACTAGTGAAGTCAGGACAAACTAAAACTTCATACAGACAATGGCTTGTTTATACTGCTCTATATGCTATACACTGAAATGTAAGTACAATATTTATATTCTAGTTTATTTTATAATTATATGGTAAAAATAAGAAAGTCGGCAATTTTTCAGTAATGTGCTGTGACACTTTTGTTTTTGTTTTTTGTCTGATTTTGTAAGCAAGTAGTTTAAGTGAGGTGAAACTTGGGGTACACAAGGCGAAATCAGACTTCTGAACGGGATACAGTAGTCTGGAAAGATTGAGAGCCACTGCTCTAGAGCAACTAAGTAGTAAAACGATCCATCCCTGGAGGGCTGAGCACACTGACAGTTCTAGTGAGGATTTGGTTCTTATCTTGTGGGTCTTAGGCCAGTGGCATTACCCCTGACTGACACTGGTAGAAGAGAAGGGGATCAGGTCATCAGCTTTCATATAGCTCTTCACATATTTAAAGCACTGTACAGATGCTAAGCTAATTCATCCTTGGATCACTCCTGGAAGGTAGGTGGCTCAGTGTCATTACCATTTTACAGATGGGAAACTGAAGCATGGAGATGCTGTGACTGGCCTAAGTAAGTCAGTGGAAAAGCCAGGATTCCCCCTCCCACCATTTTCATGGACCGGAGACTTTCTTCTGCAGCAAATGCTGGCCCTGGGTCTCTCTGTCACACCAGTGTGACTCCACTGCGTGAACTGCACCAGCATAGCCTGTGAGAGAGTGTTGAATCAGGGCCACTAGCTACACATCACTGTTCTGCACAGAACAGGAAACTGATGCACAGCTCTCTCCTCTGGCTAGGGATTTATACCATCCTCAACCTCAGGGTATCCTAGCACCTGCGGCCGGTGATTTGACTGCTCCTGCTTTCCTCTGACAGCTCCGCTGTGAGAATGGGCAGCATCCCCCACTCCGCTATGGTGGCTTAGGGCTGCAACAGTGAAATAGAATAGGTGACAGAGCGGTGGGTTATTCCCCAAGTGCCAGAGGGGTCAGAGACTCAGTCCAGACCCTTTGTAGCAGGAGCTGGGGATTGCTAGAATCCCCGGACCAGTGCCCTCATGGTCGCGCACGTGTGTTTGAAGAAATGGTTGATGCTGGCTCTCCAAAGGTATGTCTAGACTGCAATACAAGGGGCTGGCGAGGCTGTAAAAGGGCAGTGTAGTCACCTGGGCGAGAGCTGGGGGGTCCCAGAGCCCAATTTTATAGCCCCCCAGCCCACGCCGGCTGACATGGGCCAGCCTGGGGCTCTGATCCCGCGAAGAGCTGCCTGCCCTCGAGCACTGAGCGGCGCGGGATCAAGGCTGGGCCCCCACGCGTCAGTCATTCGTGGCTATATTTCTTTACCTTCTCCGGGCCGAGCCTTTCTCCGGGCGTTTCCCTGCAGCCCCAGGGGCTGGGGTCTCCAGGGGCGAGGGGGAGTGCCGAGGACGGCGGGAGAGCAGCCCGGGCTGGGGCTAAAGGCGGGGGCCCCGGCCGCAGGGCGGGCGGGCAGGCTCGGGGCAGGGAGCCAGGCGGCGTGCGGCGGGGCCGATCCCGGGAGAGCGGCGCTGGCTGAGGCCGGGGCGGCTGCCGGAGCAGCTTCTGGCGGCCGGAGCCCCCGCAGGGCGCTGGCCCGGCACGGCCCCTGCTGGTCCCTCGCCCCGGCGGATACAGGACAAGCCCCTGCGCCCCGGCTCCTGCGCATGGACCGGGCCCGGCGGCGAGCTCGGAGCTCGCTGCGCCCGCGCCCGGTAGGCGGCACTGCTCGGAGCTCGCCGCCCCTGGCGCGCCGGCCGCCCGCGCTCTTCGCAGGACCAACGAGGCGGCGGCGGCGGCTCCCTCCCAGGCTGCACTCGGGCCGCTCCCTCCCCAGCATGGCCGCGGGACCCGGCCCACGCCCCTAGCGAGCCCCGGCCCGGCCGCTTCCCCCCAGAGCCACCCAGCGCGGGGCCATGGCCGAGTGGGCCCCCGCCCAGGTAAGGGAGCGCCGCGCTGGGGCCGGGCGCGGCCCGCGGGCTGAGCCGGGAGCGGGGCTTGGCCGCAGCCCGGGCGCGGGGACCGGCCCGGCTCGTGCCGCCGAGCCCGCCCGGGGGCTCCCGGCCGCAGCGCGCGGGTTGGGGGGGGGCTCGCGGCTCCTGGCAGCACGGGCCGGCCCGGGGGGGCTGCGAGTCGCCCCCCGCCGCATCGCCCGCCGAGGGCTGTCTGAGAGGGTTATTTCCCCTCGTCCCGGCCCTCCTGGGCGATCCCAAAGCGCCCCGCCGAGAGGCAGCCCCCTCTGGGGGGCAGGACATCCGCGGAGGGCCCCAGCACCGTGGGTCGGTCTGAGCAGGGGCGGTGGGGTGAGGCCTTTCGGCGTTGGAAGTGCCCTGGCCGCCTTATTGTCCACGCGGAACAGCGGGCGTGAGGGGACTGCCTTGCCCCTGCCGGGATTTGAACCTTTGGATTCAGGCTAGCTGGGGACTTCTGGGCCGGATGGTGCAGCCGCAGGTCAGGACTGGGAAAGGGACACCTGGGCTTCGCTGGGGCAGGAAAGTTGTTTTCAGCTGAGCTGGGGAATCAACAGCACTCCAGACTCTTGCCCAGTTGGCTCATTCCCTGAAGCATGAGTCCTTCTTGGGAGGCTTTTATGATTCATGGGAATGTCCAGACCTGCCTTCATCCTCGCTGAGCTCTTGGCTTCAAACATACGTTGTGGCAGTGAGTTCCACCGACGTACACAATTTTGTTTGCTTAAAGTAATTTACTTTTCACTTTAATTGACCGTCCCCTTGTTCTTATGGTCCGAGAGAAGGTGAAGAGGGGTTCCTGACGGAGTGTTTCTAGACCATTCGGTATTCTGTAGACCTGTATCGTCTCCTGCTCTGTCTATACTAAGCATCCCCAAGCTTTTCAATCTCTAAGGAAGTCTTTTTCAGGCCTCTAATTGTTTGTTGTCCATCTCTAATCCTCTTCTACTCTGCTTATTTTCTCTGAGAAAGAGTGACCAGAACTGACCCCAGGAGTCCAGCCAAGGGCGTCCCATTGAGTTGTATGATGGTGTAAAAACTAGAGCTGGCGGAAAACACAAATTCAATTTTACAAAAAAAAATTTGAGGTTTCAAAATTTATTTTCATTCTGCATCAGAAGGAAACCGGGACCTTTTGAAATTTTCTGTGAAAAAACATGAATGAGAGATTCCCTCTAGAATAGCCAATAGCCCAGTGATGGGATGTCAGAGACCTCAGTTCAAATCCCTGTTCTAACCATTGGGGTGAGATGCTCTCTGGTTTTGACCAGCAATTCCATCCTAGACTCGGGAAACCTTCCTGACAAAAGTTTCCTCAAAACGGATCCATTTCTGTGAAAAATTTCAGGTTAGACAAATCAGCATTTTCTAGTCAGGGGAAAAGTTTGTTGAAAAATTCCCAGCCCACTAGAACAATAATCTGCTCAGTATAGTTTTCTGTCCTGCTCCTCGTGCATCTGACATTGTCTTTGCTTTTTCTGATCACAGCTACATGTTGATTTGGTAGACTGAAGTTTGGATTTCACACAGCGTGCCCGGGAAGCTCAAAATACATCCTCCAGAGTGGGTTACATTGTGTCTGTCAACAAGGAATTTCATCTGCCCTTGTGCTGTCCATCCGCCTAGGCTGGAAATGTCCCTCTTGAGCCTTCTTTAGTCCTGACTAACTTGAATTACTTTTGCCATCGTCAGACCTTTGCCCCCTTCTTCCCAGTTAGTAAATATCTTAGTCACTGATCCTAGTGCAGATCCGTGGGGCACCTCCCTCTTCACCATTTGCCATGATGGAAAATTGGCCGTTCATTCCTGCTGGCCCTGAAAGGTCTGCCCAAAGCCAGGTAGAGTCCATAGACTATGGCTTCTACTTTTCTGCTAAATTCTTTTGCTCTGTGTTGCCCTCATCCTCCCAACCTGCACCCTCCTCATTTGATTAGTCATCTGTTGTGTCCTGTCTCTGACCTGTAGATTGTGAGCTTTCTGGAGCAAAGTCTCTGTCATTTTTCTGTGCAGCATCTACCACTACGGAGCCTTGATCCTCGGTTAGGCTTCCTAACTCCTGCTGTGATAACCATGAGTGGAAAGACTCCCATTGGTTTCAGTGGGGTTTGGATCAGGTCCTAACTGGTGTTAGTGGGAGCAAATGACTATTCCAGCTATCCCACTGATGAACATGGTATAAATACCTAGATAGGCTCCACTGAAATAACTGTCACCCGCGCACTGTCCTGTGCTCAGTGTAACCTCAGGGAGGTGTTTTGTTTGGATGCCACTCAAGTGCTGTGTGTTTTGTTTGTTGTGACTGAAGCTAATTTCTGTTGCGTCCCCTGCACATGCTCCCTTCCTCCCTGGGCCGTGCTTCTCATCTATCACGTTCTCTTCTCCCCAGGCTTCCCTGGGCTGGCCTGGCCTGGCCTGGCTGGACATTCCTCTGCAGGTTAGAATGTTGTTTGTGGGAGGAGGAATTCGCTACAATAAGAACTGACCTAGTTTGCCTCTTTTCCTTTTGGCCAGTGAATATTTGCCAGTCTTTGTACTTTCTTTCCAGTTGGGGTTGGAAGCCCAAGTAGTGAAGTGGGGAAGTATGGCCTTGCATTTCTAGATTGGCTGGCAACAGGATGCACTGGAATTCACAGACGAGAGCTTGAGTTCCTGAGAGATCCAGGCCAAATCCCAGCCAGTGAGGTTCAGATAAACACTGGGATGTTTGGATCCTGATCCGCATCCTCCCTGATCCTTTAGCGTTTTGCCACTGAATAAACACGACTTCAGCTGTTGTTGATTTCTCTCCCTGCAAACAGATTCAGGAATGGAACGTCGAGGCGCAGCATCTGCTGCCTTTGCAGCCGCCCCTTGTCCCCGAGCGCGCTCACATGAGAGAAGCACAGCTGCACACGGCAGAGGCCTCTCTCTGGACTGTGGTGGCCACAGTGCAGGCCATGGAGCGGAAGATCGATCTGCTGGCCACGCGCCTGCTGAGCCTGGAGGGGAGATCTGGGACGGCCGAGAAGAAATTAATAGACTGTGAAAAAACAGCAATGGAGTTCAATAACCAGCTGGAGAGTAAGTGGGCCGTGCTGGGAACTCTGATCCAGGAATATGGGCTGCTGCAGAGGAGGCTGGAGAACGTGGAGAACCTGCTGAAGAACAGGAACTTCTGGGTCCTGAGACTCCCCCCAGGCACTAAAGGGGAGGTCCCCAAGGTAACGATACCCCAGCTAGTGCTGAGAAGCATGTGCTGAAATGTTCTGTAATATCTCCATGATGTGTAGGTCCTTGTGTTTACTGCTGTGGAATTGCTTGGAATGAGGAGGAGCGGTAATGCTGGATAATACAGTGGGTCAGTGTAACTCTGCTTTCTTTCCTGTGAATCTTTGTGTGACGTTGACGTTGGGGGAAGGTGTTGGCTTGGTGGCACTGGAGACCGAAGTCTTCCTGTGTCTGAGAGGAGCGGGCAGCGCTCCGAGCTTCCCTCCGCTGTCTCACCGCAACCCTCTCCTGGAAGAACCATTGAACTAGAGCAGTTCAGCCTCCATGGCCCATTTGGTCTTTGGCCTGTTTGTTGAGACTGCCAACAAAGGTGTCAACTGGCACCAAAAGGGATGCTGACTTTGGTTATATGGACACTGTTCCCTGGGCGTTGGACTGAGACTCCCAGCTTACACAGGTAGATTTTTAGGGCCCATTGCGATTGTCTGGTCTGACCTCCTGCCTAACGCAGGCCAGTTCTACTGACCTCCCACACGCTTGTGATTGCAGATGCCGGTGACGTTTGTCGACGTGGCTGTCTATTTCTCTGCGGAGGAGTGGAAGAATTTGGAAGACTGGCAGAAGGAGCTGTACAATAACCTCGTGAAGGAGAACTATGAATCTTTGAGCTCGCTGGGTAAACATGCGTTTTCATTGCTTACCGGACGGTGTGTGTGATCTGTGATGTGCCGGAGACAGCCCCAGCTCCAGGCAGAGCGCAAGGCCTTTTCATTTCAGCCGGGGCAGTGGCTAGACTCTCCCGAAGGTTAGCAATTAGACCTCCAATCCACACTCCCTCCCATTTAATGGGAGAGACTCACCTGCCCTGTCATGGGTCCAATCCATCCGTCTCCAGGGTTTGTTATCTCTGGAGTCGTGCTTGCTGACATCAGGGCTAAAATTGCCCCAATACTGATCTTTACTTGTGCATGTTCAGCATGGCTCTGCATGGCACTAGTGAAAAATCCGCTTTGTTAATGCGGAGCCAGGTGAGTAGACGTACAGGCGGGTGTTGCTTTCCCTGCCTTGGACTGGTTTGAGCTGCTGTAGTTTTATGAATAGGTGAGTGGTTTACCATCTGTACTTTGTGAGCTCCTCTCCATACGGAGATCTTCGAATTTAGAGCACAGCCCACCTTCCCCTGAATGCTTTACCTTCCCACAGGGTCTTTGTCAATAGCTTTTGCTGCAAAGTTTCCCCCGTCCCCTCCAGTGACGAAATGGGGTTGGCTTTAAATAAATGAAAGGTCTCTAACAATCGCACGCTGTAAAATGAAACATTGGGTTCCACTGGTATCTTTTCTGTGAACAGACCGTACCCGTTCCAAAGCGGACCCCGAGCCCCGGATTGAACGAGGGGAAGAGCCACGTGTCCAAGATCAGCAGAACTTAAAGGAGAGAGAAATCCCTCCAGAGCCCTGCACAGGTGAGGAATGAGATTCAAGCACTCAGAGACAGGGAGTGGAATGCGAATTGCAGCTGATGTGTCTGTGTCCCGTTCGAGGCCTGTTCATGTCGCTCATGGTTTTCCTCCAGTCCTGACTTCTTCGGCTCTTTTTGGTCTTTTAACCATTCAGGACACCTTCCCGTTGGTGTACCCTTTTACTTGGCTACACTCCTCAGCCTCTCACTGCTCGCTCCTTATCTCTGGTGATGGCTGTACCGTGGGCTCTAAACCACTTCTCTTAAGGCTTAACTGCTGCTTCACTTCGCCAGGGGAAGTTTTGAAGGCCAAAAGTATAACTGGGTTCAAAAAAGAGCTGGATACGTTCATGGAGAATAGGTCTGTCAATGGCCATTAGCCAGGAGGGTCAGGGACGCAACTTATGATCTGGGTGTCCCTAAACTTCCGGCTCTCAGAAGTTGAGAGTGGAAGACAGGTAGATCATTCCTTGATTGCCTTGTTCTGTTCACTGCCCCTGAAGCTCTGGTACTGGCCCCTGTTGGAAGCAGGATGCTGGGCTAGATGGACCATTGGTTCGACCCGCTATGTGAGCTCTTCCGTACTGGGAAAACAGTGATTTCTAGCTGGTGAGCATTGAGGCTTAGAATGAGGACTGCTGGGTTCTGTTCCTAATTCTGTCACTGACTTGCTTTGGGATATTGGGCAAGTCACTTAAGCTCAGATTTTCAAAAGTGGCCTCTGATTTTGGGGGTCCCCATTTTTTTTAGTGCCCAACTTGAGACCCCTCGTGTGTGATTTTTAGAGATGCTGATCACCTGGAGCTCCCATTGACTTCAAATTAAGTTCTGGATGCTCAGCACCTGGATAATGAGTTAGTTTAAAGTTAGGTCCCTATTGGAAAGTGTAGGCATAGCTGCTCTGTGCCTCAGTTTCCCCACATGTGGAAGTGATCAATGCTTAGTACTTAATTACCTCACAGAGAGATTTCGGAGCTTAATGAATTATTATTTCTAAAGCACCTCAGCAGGTCCAGTGATGTCACGTCCATGCATAGCACGATGATATGCTGTGTACCGTATTCACCCCTCAGCCAAGAGCCTTGCTAACACGTTCGTGTCGATTCAGAACATGCCCCCTCCGGAGTGCGGAAACGGCATTGCTTTGAGATGGGTGCGAAGGGTTCAATGGCCGATACACGAACCTCTTCTAATTCTCTATCCCTTGAACAGAATCCCTGATGTCAACGCCCGACATTCTGTCCCGGATCAAACAAGAGGAGGGGCCTTTTGTCGGGGAGCAGCAGTTCTCGGAGGAGAGAGGCATCCCCGTGGATCCCTGCGCAGGTGACTAATCGATGCAAACAACTTGCAAATAGTGAGTGTGTGAGAGAGCAGGAAATTGAGCACAGCTTCCTCTCAGAACTCTGCTGGTTCTGTAGCTTTGCTCATCCATTTCATGGGTCTTATCCTGCCACTGACTTGTACGACCTTGGGCAAGTCACTTGAGGCCCAAATTTAGCAGCCTCTGATTTTGGAGGCGGGGGGGAAGGAGGGGAGGCCTCCATTTCATCCTAGATGCCAGCTTCTTCTGATTCTAATCCCTCCTTTTTGTGAGCGGTCTGACCTCCAGGGCACAGGACAGGTTTGAATGGCCTCGTGCACCTGTCTGCATCCCTTCTGGCTCCCCCCAACGCAGAGTCCGGCCATCCACTTGAGAGCAGAGTGTTCTGTGGATATTAGAAAGCAGCGTGTTTTCATTTTCTCCCTCAGGTGCAGACGCTCTGATTTCTGCCCAGGACTTTTTATCCTGGATTAAGCAAGAGGAAGAGCCCTGTGTCCGGGATTCATGGGAGCTGGCCGAAAGAGAAATCCTCACTGGCCCTGGCCCAGGTGAGCAATGGCTTAAAAGAACCCAAAACCAGGGGCTAAAGGGCAAAAATCAGCAGTCCAGCTGCCCCTTGGGAGCGCTCCTGCAGTTGGGAAGGTTTGTCCTGTCTTCGTGGCAGACACCAGTTCATAGATTTTTAAGGCCGGAAGGGACTAGTGTGATCGTGTCGTCTGATCTCGTGTATAAAGATGGCCAAAGAATCTCCCTCCAAGTGATTCCTGCAGAAGCTTCCTGATCGGTCTAGATCTGGGCAGCTTCCCTCTTCCTTCCTTCGTCCACACGGCCTTTCACAGAGTCTTCAGCTGGCTGTGGCTGAAGTGGCATCAGGCTGGGTCTACACCTGAATGTTCGGCAGGCATAGCTGTGTTGGTGAGAAGTGTGAAAAATCTCACACACACACCCCCCTGTGCTATCAAAAGCCCCAGTGTAGACACAGTTATCCCAGCAAAAAGTCTCTTTGCTGGCATAGCTCATTTCATTTGGGGAGTGGGTATCCGCATTCCTGGCGAAAGGATGCTACGAGAGGGTTTGCTGGTGGAGCCGGACCTAGTACAGTGACCGACTCAAGGAGCTCAGTGGGTTTAGCTTGACAAAGAGGAGGTGCAGGGGTGAGTTGATGACAGTCTGTAAGTACCTCCTTGGGGAGCCAATATCCAGGCTAGCAGAGACAGCAGATCTAACACAACCCAATGGCTGGAAACTGAAACTAGACAAGTTCAGACTGGCAACAAGGTGCAGTTTCTAACAGTGAGGGTCGTTAACCATGGGAATGTTTTACCAGGGGTTGTGGTGGGTTCTCGAGCACTGACCACTTTTAAATCAAGATGGGATGTTTTTCAAAAAACAATCTGCTCTAGGGTTTATTTGTGGGCGGGTCTAGATGATCACAGTGGTCCCTTGGGGTGCATGCTATCCTGGGGCTGTGGTGGGGAGAGAGGACCCCCTTCTCCCCCGCAGCCCTCTTTCACCACAGCAGCTCGGGGCTGGGGGAAAGGCGCCTCGCTCTGGCAGAGCTGAGCTGGGCCGAGGGAGGGGCTCCTCTCCCCGGCAGCTCCGGTGGGCCTGGGCCAGGCCGGGGGAGGGGCTCCTCTCCCCTGGCTGCGGCAAGTCTGGGGCAGGTCCGCGCTGGGGCTGGCAGGGAGGGGCGCCTCTCCCCGCCACAGCCCTGAGCCCCTGTCCGGGTTTAGTAGGCAGCTGCGCGGCCGTGCAGCTTAGAGGGAACTTAGATGCTGCCTTCCTCTCCTATGCGCTATCCGAGATGGCCCGGAGCTGATCCCTGCGCAGAGCGCCTCCGTGAGGCCTAGTGGGGAACTTCCCCGTTGTTTAGTCCCAGGGAGGGTTGCGTGTGCGCAGGTGGTTAGAGCCTCAGTGATTGTAGCTGTTGAGAAGCGATTAAATGCTTTTTCATTTCCGCGTCTGCCACCCGGAATAACCCCTGTTTCAAATACCTCTGCCGTTGGCCAGAGACCTTGGAGTCTCAAGGTACATTCCCCCGGCACCTGTTCAACTCCATGTGTGCCCAAACCTTGGGAGACGGCTGCTCCTAGCTAGGAGTAGGCACCCATCTGGGATGTTTTGGCTTTAGCCTGCAACTGGTTAACGTGCTCAGCTGTGAAAGTACAACTTTGGGTTTGTTTGGTTTTCATAGCTGAGTGTCTGGCTGGGTGTTTCCAGTGATGAGCGCTCCTTTGGGTTTTGGTAGCACCTAGACTCTTTAACTGAGATTGTGCTGGGCTCCGCACGGCCACGTAGCGAGAGACAGCCCTGCCATGAGAGCTCACGAGCTCCATAGACCAGACAGAGAAAACCCCATTGTACAGATGAGGAACTGAGTCTCAGAGAGACGAATGCCTTGGCCAAGGTGGATGTGACAGAGCTGGAAATGAAACCCACATCTCCTGCGTGCCAGCCAGGTGCCTGTTCGGCTGAGATCTTAATAATATGCTTAGAGTGGAAAATTGGCACAAACAATCTTTTCCCAAGCCAGAAACCTTTATTAGCGCTCCACTGTCTGATCACCATGTGACGGAGGGTCGTCACGCCGCTTAAAGTGTGACTGGAAGGTGCTCAGATACTGTGGCGATCAGGATGGTGTAAGGACCTGCCTAGAATAGAGTAGAACGGGGACAAAAGATGCTCTGGAGGGAGGGAGTTGGGACTCCTGGGTTCTCTCCCTACCCCAGCCTCTCCTTCGGGCAGGAAGTCGGGAGGAGCTGGGACCCAGCTCTCCTGGGATGCTCAGAGATTGAGGCCAGTAGGGACTGTTAGCTCATCTAGCTGGTGGTGAAGTGGTTAATGTTTGCTGAATTTTTTGTGCTCCTCGGTTAGGAGATGTGATAGGAGGGGAAAGTACTGTTATGACACATTAAAACAAATGGGGATTTTTGTCCTGGTGCCCTGGCCCAGGCCCTGTGAGGACTGTCGGGAATGATCTGCAAAGCCCTGTTTCCTATGTGGTTGGGGCCAGAGAGTGCTTTGGGTGGCAGTGACCCAATTCTCTCTGGATGAAATCCACCCCTGGGCCAGATACTGACCCTCTCTCCCGGGGCTGGGGCTGGCCTTCTTCAAGCAGCTGGATGTAACCAAGAGAGCTCAAACCCTTCTCACCGCTGGTCTCCATCCCAGTTCATCCTAGCCCAGGCCACTGAGACCCTCGGCTCCGTGGGACCGTGCTGTGGATCGGGGCCTTTTCCCCCAAAGAGCCAGGGATGAGATTCTCTTTCTTTCTTCCGGCAGGCGACGGGCTCATGGTGAAGTCGGAGGAGCAGCGTCACCGCCAGGCAGGCCCGGAAGAGCTGGGGCTCCTGGGGGGCTCTGGGGAGCCGCTCTACCAGGCCCCGGCCTACGGGAGCCAGCGTGGCTCGGTGACGCAGCAAGCCGACCCCGGCGAGAACAGACTGAGTAAATCCTTCCGCTCGGACGGCAGCTTCGGCGAGTTACCGGGCACCTTGATCCCGCGGGGAGCCGGCGTGCTGGGGGAGGAGCGGCCGCACGGCTGCGCCGAGTGCGGGAAGAGCTTCAGCGTGAAGAAGAGCCTGAAGATCCACCAGCGGAGCCACGCCAAGGAGCGGCCCTACGCCTGCGGGGAGTGCGGCAAGAGCTTCAACTGCCACTCGGGGCTGGTGCGGCACCAGATGATCCACCGCGGCGAGCGGCCCTACAAGTGCGAGGAGTGCGGGAAGTGTTACAGCCGCAAGGAGCACCTCCAGAACCACCAGCGGCTGCACACCGGCGAACGGCCCTTCCAGTGCGCCGCCTGCGGGAAGAGCTTCATCCGCAAGCAGAACCTGCTCAAGCACCAGCGCATCCACACCGGGGAGCGGCCCTACCAGTGCGGGGAGTGCGGGAGGAGCTTCCGCTACAAGGAGTCCCTCAAAGACCATCAGCGGGTTCATGGCGCGGAGCTGGGGCCCCCGCCTGGGCTCCCGCAGGCCCTAGGCACTGGGGATTAGATCCTGGGACTCCGTGGACTAGACCACATGGCAGCTGGGGACTGGGTCGTAACCGACCACGAGTTAAATCCAAGGCAGCGAAGTGAAAAACCGTGCCAGAAACAAAGCTTTTACCAAATACGTCCGCGGGGCGCGAGGCAGCCGGGGTGTCTGGCACGTCCTCGGAGGGACCCCCAGCACGTTTTTCATACCCATCTCCCATCCCCTGGACCAGCCCCTTCCACGCAACCTGCAGAGAGAGCCGGAAAGGCTGGTGCATGCGCCGAATGCTGCTCCCCGCCTTCTCCCACACCCAGAGAACAGCCACGTCCCTTCCCGTCCCCCCGAGTCCCCACTAACGTCCCGCTCTGGTTCTAAACCCCCCCATGGCCTCACTCCTGGGTCTCTTCTCTAGAACCCACTTCCTTTCTCCTGCTCCACACCCACAGCGGCAAGATTGTGTGAGAGCCTTCTTCTCTGCAGCTCCTGCCCCCAGAACCGCCTCTCCCCACATTTCTCCTCCCTCTGGATGTAGATTGATTCTTTCTCACCCGTTGCTCTGTGTCCCCGCCCCCGTTGTTTTTACATTTTAATTTCATAAGCGTGCAGTTAAACTCTGTCAAGTGTTTGGCGGTGTAGTTTTATATGGCAGATGCAATGCAAAATAAAGTTGTGTTGGGCTGTTCTTGGTGTTGGATCGTTCCTACAGCTAACCCTACGCAGCTGGCCAGCCCCATGAAATCCTAGGGGAGACCACTGTCATGAGCGCAGCAATGCGCTGCTTTCTGGGTTTTCCCACTGATGGTGGCCCACCAGGGCCAGTACACCCTGACCGGAGTCTCGTTTACGCTAAAGCTCTGCCAGTATAAAAGCGCCGTGATAACTCCACTCGCTTTCCAAGCTCCTTTATGCCACCGGAGCGGTGGCAGGGCTTCTAATGTACATGAGGATCCGGCCCCTTTTTCTCCATCGGAACCTAATAGAAACTCCCTCCTCGCGGGTTTGCTTCTGCCCACGTTGGGAGCAGTGAGTGCCACTGGCATCCGCGGGCTTGGGCTCGTCTGACGCGTACCACGCTAGTACAGACCCCCACTTGGTTCCCCACGAGCTGCCCGCTGGGATCACCGGAGCTGGGGCCACTACAGGCCAAACGAACCTGCTGCCAGGCAGAAGCACATCAGAACCTGGCACGTGGAAGTGGGTGATTCTGGCCCTGTCGGGTTGTGCTGATCAGCAGGGGTGTTGTTAGAGTCCTTGGATGTGTGTGGGGAGACCATGCTAACCAAGAACTGGGTATTGACACAGCAACATGCCCTTAAACCGCTGCTCCCTTCCCCATGAGCTGGCCGCCCCTGAACTCTATCGTTTCCTTATTTGTTAGCCTGGCGGGTGCGAGAAACACTCTGTAATCTCCAGTTAGGAGCCGCCTCACCTGCACGGCCCACTGAATCCATAGGACTTCAGTGGTCCCTCGTCCTGGCCTCTGCATGCACAGAGAGGAAACCCCTGCTACAGCTGGCTACCCAAGATGCATGCTGCAGGGGAAGGGGTTACCACCAATCTCCTGTCCCCCAGTGCCCAAGAGATGGTCCAGAGTCTCCATGGACCTGACTGGCTGATGTGTGTATGACCTTGCTCTGATCTGGTCTGTGTTGGGCCTGCGCCCATGTTCTCCTGTTGGGTCCTTCTGGTGCATCTTGTCCCTACCCTAGTCCTCACTGGCTCAGTCATTGTGTCTCCTCAGTAGAGTTCTTTGGCCTCTGGCAATGACAGGTTCTTGGTTCCAAGTCCTCGTAACGTGGCAGGGACCCAATGACTGATGGTGAAATGTAACCGCCTCTGATGTCCTTTTCCAGATGGTGCTATTTCCAAACCTTACCTCCTGTCCTGGACGGAAGAGCCATGTGTCAGGGACCGGGGGGACATAGCAGAGAAAGAGATCCCCACGGGACTCGGGACAGGTCAGTAATCCACCTACAGTAGCTGGAGTTGGAAAGAAAAACAGACTTAACCAAATCCTCTTAAACTCCTATATAAGGAGGAGAGAGGAAGGCCGGTGCAGTGGTCAGCCTGTAACTCCAGTGATCTGAGTTCATTCCCTGCCTGTGAGAATCACGCTGTGCCACGGTTCCCCATCTGCTTAATGAGGCTAACAGGGCTGCCCCTGTGGGAGGATAAATACAGGAAAGGTTGGGAGGTGCTTGGGGCCACAGGTGAAGTCTGTCCCCACAAGCCAACGGCTCATGGGGCTGAGGCAGTTACGGCATGTCGGTTTCATAGCCAACAGTACGCGAAGAAGCGCTGTGGTCAGCATCACATGCAGCTGCCTGGGACTGCCCTAAGCCAACCAGGGACGCAGTTGGCAGCTGGGCGAGGTGGCCTGAGCAAGGCGCAAACCCACGACCTTCAGGCTTGCAGTGGAGCACCTTAGCCACTCAGCCACCGCCCCTCGAACTGTGGCGGAGCCGTAGGTAGAAAAGACGGTTGCTATTGAATTGCTCCAGAGTCTCATTGCTTCCCGTAGCAGCTTCCTGATCCCTGTACAGCAGCACCCCCCGCAAGGTGCCGGTGCTTTACATGTAAGCCCTCCCCATAATGGATCGTCACTCATGGCTTCCCACCGGTCACAGCTGCTAAACCTGCCATTGTGACCTTTCAGCAGGTCTCAAGCCCACCCCGGTTTCCTTTGGCTCCGGATCCTCAGGTGTGTCCAATTAGCCCACCCCCCAGAGAGAACGCCACTGGGTGGAGCCCTGTTTCGGGAGCTGCTTTTCTGATCTCTGTGGGACACTTTGTAATGTTGTTCTCTCTCCTGCCAACAGAATCTCTAGTTTCCCCCGCGGGAGCTGTGGCCCGGACAGAAGAAGGGGAAGAGGCCTGTGTTGGGAGCCGGCAGGACTCCGGGGAAAGAGAAACATTGATGGCTTTAAGCACCAGTGAGTGATAGTTTGAATGTGGCCTTTTGGCCCATAGCTCTTAACAGGCTTCACAAACTCTAGCAAATGAGAGAGGGCAGCGCTCAGGATAACGATCAGACCTCTCTCCCCATCCCGCACGGGTCAGTTTAGATTCTGTCTGTCTAGGTGGATTCTCAGATGGCCCTTAGCAGCATAGTACCGGAGCTCTTCAGAGCAGGGATGTCTCTTATCATGTGTTTGGACCATGCCAGAGGGGACCTGATCTTGGCTGGAGCCGAGCGGGGGCTCGTTCTCCTGGCATGAAGGTGGCTGGATTCTCTCTGTGTTCCAGGTGGGACTGTGACCAAAACGGAGGTGCAGTGTCTTGAGGAGCATCCCCCCCATCGCGAGCAGCACCAGATGATGTCGGAAAGGCAGGTTTTCTGGAGTCCTGAGCAGAGAGATCCCTGGGATGCCCACGTGGTGGAGGATCAGTGCAGAGCTGCGCTCAGTAAATCCTCTGAGCAGCCAGTCCTGCTCCCAGGGTCAGAATCTCCGTTGCCCTCCGCGGGGGCAGGATCGGGCCCTGGGTGGGGCAGAGTTCCCTGCGAGAGCCGAGATGCGGCTGCCCCTTACGTCGTGCGGGCAGGAGAGAGGCCCTTTGTCTCGAGTGCCGTGAAATCCCAGGCCTGCTCCCCGGCAGATGAGCCAGTCCAGTACGGAAGGAGCTTCCCCCAGCCCACGCACAGTGGGCAGAGGCCCTGTGCCCGCAGCGAGGGCGGCCAGAACGTCAAGCAGCGGCAGAACCTGATCATCCACCTGAGAACCCACGGCAAGGCCAAGCCCCACCAGTGCAGCCAGTGCGGGCAGAGCTTCCTCCACCGCTCCCGGCTCACCTACCACGCCCGCATCCACACCGGCGAGCGGCCCTACGCCTGCGCCCAGTGCGGCAAGAGCTACGGCCGCAAGGAGCACCTCCAGAACCACCAGCGGCTGCACACCGGCGAGCGGCCCTTCCAGTGCGCCGCCTGCGGGAAATGCTACAGCCGCAAGGAGCACCTCCAGAACCACCAGCGCGTCCACACCGGCGAGCGGCCCTTCCAGTGCGCCGCCTGCGGGAAGAGCTTCATCCGCAAGCAGAACCTGCTCAAGCACCAGCGCGTCCACACCGGCGAGCGGCCCTACCCGTGCGGGGAGTGCGGGAGGAGCTTCCGCTACAAGGAGTCCCTCAAAGACCATCGGCGAACTCACAGTGCTGAGCCAGGGCCGGCCCCCAGCCTGCACCCAGATGCCTCTGTGCGAGAGCGGAGCTGAGGGGAGGTCTGGGAGCTGATGATGATACTCAGCCCTTGTGCAAGGTTTCCCCTGGGCTGGGCCCGGAGGAGCCTGGCTCTCCCCAAGCGCGGGCAGGAAAAGTGAAAGGACTTGGTCACGCAGTGGCAGGAATCGAACTTGGGGCTCCTGGATCCCCGCCCTGTGCTCTAACCACTAGACCACATTGCTTTCCTCTAGCAGGAAACTTCGTGTGGCTAAAACCCTCTGTGAAACTGAGCTGAGCACATTTCTCCGCACTCTTCTGCCCCCTCTGCTCATGTAGGCCTGGTCTCTGCCACCCGGAGCAGTGTCACATCTTCGGGCATCACAGCCTTCTCCTCTGCCGCTCCTGCTGCCCTGAACCTCTCCAGCTGCTTTCAGATCTCCTGGGGATGTAGGGAGCCATCCTTGCCCTCATCCCTCTCTCTGTTTCTCTTGCACAATGGAGAATAAAGTTTGGCTGAATTCTGCTGGACTAGGCCTTTTTTTCTCCCCAAGCCAAAGGCAATTCAGGCAGCTCTCTCCTGTTCTCACAGCAGGGCTGTCGGCACTGGGGAGCCAGCACTGGCGTGAAGAAAGAACCGGGCAGCGGCGTCGGGGGAAGTGGAGCTGCGTGGATGACGCAGCCGGCTGAATTTGCAGCTCACGTGTTTCTCTGGCCTTTGGGCGCCTGGGAGCGCCCTGCATGCCGGTGCAAAGGTTGCCGTGCTCAGGAGAACTGCAGGGACGCTGCCCTGGTGCAGTGCTGGGGCGAGTCCCATTTGGAACAGCTGCAGCCCTTCTGCGCCAGGGGTTTGCACCTTTGCAGCTACACGGGCGCACGTTGCCCAGCCGGGCCTAACTCTCGGTGACACGGGGACCAGAAGCCGGCAGCCACAGGCACCTTGTCCACATGAGCACTCCCACCACGGTGGGCATTGCTGAGGCTGCGGTCACTCCACCCCTGTAGGCCGGGAGCGGCGTTCTTCCCAGCGGTGAGCCGCCACGGGCTGCCCGGCTGCCCTTTGTGCCAGGGAAGTTTGCCTGCAGAGGGTGCCCTAAGGTGGGCCTGCCGTGGTAATCGTGCAATAGTCTGCAGGGTGGAGGCAAGGGGAGGAGGAGAAATGGGGAAAAAAGGGACCCCACTAGCCGTCCTCTCTGGTGCAGACCCAGAACATTGCACCCGCGGGCACCGCGTTGGGGACCCTTGTGCTATGCTGTGCCGGCAGAGCCCCCTAATGGAGGGAGATTTTTTTTTTTTTTCCTACCAACAGGTACCCCATGTCCTTGAACGCCGTTCGCTAGGCCAGGACAAGGCGGGGGACGTCATATCTTTCACTGGACCATCTTCTGTTGGGGGGAGAGACACGCTTCCGAGCTTGTCACAGCTGAAACCTTGTTTCTGTTCCCAACAGAAGTTGGTCCAATGAAAGATCTGACCTCACCCAGTTTCTCTCTAGTATCCCGGGATCAATGTGGCTACAGCAGCTGTGCATATGAGCTCTGCTGCCAGAAAAGGTTGATCGTTGCATCTACGCTGGGGGTTTTGCCAGCATAGCTAGGGGGTGTGGGGTCCCCCCCACCCCGGCACTCCTAGCCAACATAGCTCTGCTTCCAGAACTTTGTAGCGTAGACTGAGCCTGCGTGTGACAGGCACTTGGGAAAATGCAGCTGACGCATCTGGGGAAAAACGATCCAATGGGAGGGAGAAATCTAGGAAGCAGCAATGACTGAATGGGATGTAGGGTAGGCAGCAGGAAGCAAATTAGACCCGAGTTTGCAATGTGATAATGGCTGCAAAACAGGCTGATCTGAGTCACCAAATCACACTGCTTGACATGGCCAGTATCCACCCTGATCTTTCCCCCTTCTCTGGTCTGCGCGCTTTGCTCTTTGTGGGGCCCTACGTGGGTGTTCCTGGAACCAGTTGTTAAGAGCAGCATTGCAATATTGAGGTGCGTATGGGAATGCAGCCCCTCCTGCAGCAGGGGTGGGTCTGGCCCTGCCTTGGCTGCTCATGGAGTCCTGTGGCCAGCTTTACGCATGGCAGTGCGGACACTGCTAAACTGGAAGGCTTTCAGAGAAATGCAGCTCTAATAACCTGGGGGCTGGAGGAGCTGAGCTCTGAGGAATGATTGAGTATGAACTGTGGAGTTTGGCTGAACAGGGACCAGAGGACTCCCCTGCCTCTTTTATAATGTGATACTTTACAGCTCTGTGGCACAGGGCAGACACAGCCCCCTTTCTGTCCTGCTCTCTAGCAGTGGGTCAGACCAAAGGTCCATCTAGCCCAATATCCTGTCTTCTGACAGTGGCCAGTGCCAGGTGCTTCAGAGGGAATGACCAGAACAGGGCAATTATCGAGTGATGTCCCCCATCTTCCACTCCTGGCTTCTGAGGATTTCAGAGTCTATTTCTCCCAGGAGGAGTGGGGGATTTTAGAAGAATGGCAGGAGCTATACCAAGAGGTGATGAGGGAGCTCTGTGAAGCATTGATCTTACTAGGTAAGGAGTAATTTATCTATGTAATTACATAAGAACAGCCATACTTGGTCAGACCAATGGTCCATCTAGCCCAGTATCCTGTCTCTGACAGTGGCCAGATGCTTCAGAGAGAATGAACAGAACAGTCAATTTATCAAGTGATCCATCCCCTGTCATCCACTCCCAGCTTCTGGCAGTCAGAGGCTTAGGAACAGCTAGAGCATGGGGTTGCATCTCTGACCATCTGGGCTAATAGCCATTAATGGACCTGTTCCCAGTGCGGTGCCTGCAGGTGCAATGGTGCCCGCCGGGGCACTTGTGTGCACCCACAGGACACCGTGCTGCCGAAATGCTGCCGCCAAGCGCGGCCACCTGAGAACCACCCGCCAAAAGGCGGCCAAGAAGCGTTGCCGTTTCTCGGTGGCATTTCGGCAGCAAGGCTTCTCTCCGCTGCCAGTTCTCGGCGGCATTTGGGCAGAGGGGTGTTTGGCGCCCACCACAGTCTGTTGGGAATAGGAATGTTCTATTTCCACAGAATGGTTGGGGACCACTGCTCCAGGAACTTACCTACTTCTGTTTTGAACTCACTTATAGTTTTGGCCTTCACAACATCACATGGCAATGAGTTCCCCCAGGTTGACTGGATGTTGTGTAAAGAAGTACTTCCTTTTGTTTGTTTAAAACCTCCTGCCTGTTAATTTCATTGGGTGACCCTTAATTTTTGTGTTATGTGAAGGGGTAAATAACACTTACTTTCTCCACACCAGTCAGGATTTTATAGACCTCTATCATATCCCCCCTCAGTTGTCTCTCTTTTCTAAGATGAACAGTTCGTCTTTTTAATCTCTCCTCATATAGAAGCTGTTCAATACCCCTAATCATTTTGTTGTTTTTCTCTGTAGTTTTTCCAGTTCTAATGGATCTTTTTTGAGATGGGGCGACCAGAACTGCATGCCGTATTCAAAGTGTGGGTGTACCATGGATTTATATAGAGGCAGTATGATCCTTTCTGTTTCTAGCCTTTTCCTAATGATTCCTAACAGTCTGTTCACTTTTTTGACTGCCACTGCACATTGCACGGATGTTTTCAAAGAACGATCCATGATGACTCCACGGTCTCTTTCTTGAGTGGTAACTGCTAATTTAGACCCCATCATTTTGTATGTTTTCCAATGTGCATAACTTTGCATTTATCGACCGGATGGTATTCACTTGAGTTCTGAAGGAACTCAGATATGAAATTGCAGAACTACTAACTGTAATATGTAACCTATCGCTTAAATTGGATTCTGTAGCAGATGACTGAAGGGTAGTTAATGTAATACTGATTTAAAAAAACCTCTCCAGAGGTGATTCTGGGAATTACAGGCCAGTAAGCCTAACTTCAGTACTAGGCAAATTGATTGAAACTATAGTAAAGAACAGAATTATCCGACACATAAACACTATCTGTTGGGGAAGAGTCAACATGGCTTTTGTAAAGGGAAATCATGCCTCACCAATCTAGTAGGATTCTTTGAGGACAAGGGTGATCCGGTGGATATAGTGTATTTGATTAAAGAGTGATCTCTCCATGAATGAGAAAAGTCACCTGCAGGAGGAGATTGTGCATAAATGCATGGTGTGTGAGAAGAATTACCTTTGTAAGCATTACCTTCAACTGCACTATACATCCCACACAGGGGAGAGCAAATGGAGCGAGTGTGGTAAAACCTTTAGCTCCAAGTAATACCTGAAGGCACAGCAGAGAATTCGCTGAAGGGAAGAGCCCTTCCAGAGTGGGCAAACATTCACATTCCAACAAACCCCGTAATCCCACCCAGTTTGTCCCCAAGGGGAGCCACTACACAAAGCCTCTAAATGCGGGAAAAGTTTAAATCCTGTTGCACCAGAGACTTCACTACACAAAGGAAGCCTATAAATGTCCAGTGTGTGGTAACTGCTACAGTTCCCGGCATTATCTTTCGTTGCACCAGAGATCTCATGTCGGGGAACACACGTGTACAGAGTATGGTTGGAGCTTCATCTCCAAGAGTTATCGGCGCAAACACCAGCAATGTCACGGGGAGAGAGACTGTTTGCGTGCACGGTGTGTGGGAAGAGCCTGGATGCTAAGAATGGTCTCCGGGCCCATCAGATCACACATGCAGGTGAGGAGCAAGAGAAGCGTACAAATGTCACCTTACCAAACACCTGAAAACCCATCATGGACAGGATACCCTCCAGTGCCCCGAGTGTGGGAAAAGCTTCATTTGTGAGGATTATCTGTGCATCCATCAGATAAAGCACAGGGTCAAATAGCCGTATACATGTTCCCAGTGCAGAGCTTTGTGTACAAGTCCATACCTGATGGGCATCAGAGAACCCACATAGGAGAGAGATCTCCAAGGGAAAGGCTTATTTCCTGGCTACGCAACAGGAGTTCCACACAGGTACCGGTGTCCCGACTGCGGCAAGAGACCTGCTTTCAGGAGCTCTTTGTCCAGCACCTGAAGTCACGGAGGGCAGGATCCAGCCCAATGCTCCGGGTATGGTAAGAGCTGCCATTCCAAGCGCTGCCTCTGTGCGCTTGGGAGGACCCCCAAGGACGAAAGGCGACATGGATGCAACGAAGGAGAGAGCGGGGTTAGGGTTCAGAGGACTACCTGGCCAGGTATCCTGGCCTCCATGTGGGAGACAGATACCAAGGTACGGAGTGTGGGAAGAGTCGCCGCCCCTGCGTCTGCACCGGTGCATCTGCTCCGGAGAGTGGCCACACGGGCGCGCCGGGTGTGGGAAGAGCTACCTTCAGAAGCTGCATCTGACAAATCATCAGCGGAGCCGCGCTGGAGAGGAACCAGATACATGAATGTGGGAAAGGCTTTGCCTCCCGGAGCGCCCTGAGCATACGTGGCAGGGATTGCACGGGAGAGGAGCCTGTGAAGGAGCGTACTACCCCTGCCAAGACAGCCTGGGGGTAATAAAACAGGTCTCTGCCCTGCCCTGGGGCTGGATTGCGTAAACAGGAGCAGGAGAACAGACTGGAAGCCATGCAAGGTGTAGTGGGCAGTTTGTTTTCTCTTTGGCTCCTGGCCTGGGGTCTGGTCTTACTGGGCCTAGAAACTTTAGGAGCTCTGAGCTAAGGGCCTGATGAGCTGTTGTTACAACGGGTCCTTTGCTGAGGCCTCACCAAAGGGGACTTAGTTTGTTTTAGCTTCCCCTTGTCTGGATCCTAGACGGTGAATTTATTGACAACCCATCTGGGGAAATGAAGGCAGAGTGCACCTGCAGTGCCACAATTGGCCACCAGGGGGTGTGCGGGGGATGGCACAGGGCTTTCACAGGCTATTGGGAAAGCTTCGCTGCCAGCTGCTCTCTCAGCATGCATGGAGCGGGCAGAGACCGTACTACTGTGCCCAGTGCAGGGAGGGCCATGCCAGCAAGCAGGGCCTCGTTACCTTTGCTAGCATCACCAATCAGGGCCTGCAGCAGAGCCAGTCTCCCGGCCACCGAACGGGTAGCAGAGTGCCTGATCGACTGGAAGAATCAACGGACCAGCTCACAAGCCCAGCGGCAGGAGCAGCTCGGGGGCTGCTCTTAGTATTTGCCCACGGCTTGTGATAGCTGCTGCACCAGCTGGTTCCCAGCCCCGCCCCAGAGGCTGGGAAGCGGGGTTGGGGTCTTGCCCCACTCTGCATGGTTCCCGGAAGCAGCGGCATGTTCCCGCTCTGGCTCCTATGTGTAGGGGCAGCCAGGGGGCTCCGCGCACTGCCCCTGCAGCTCCCATTGGCCGGGAACCGCAACCAATGGGAACTGCAGGGGTGGCGCCTGCAGACAGAGCAGCGCACAGAGATGCCTGGCTGCACCTCCGCTTAGGGGTCGGACGGGGGACATGCCGCTGTTTCTGGGAGTTGCTTGAGGTAAGTGCTGCCTGGACCCTGCTCCCCGACCCCCTCCCGCACCTCTGCCCCAGCCCTGATCCCCCTCCGAACCCCTTATCCCCAGCCCCAACCCAGAGCCCGTACCCCAGCCAGAGCCTTCCCGCACCCCAACCACCAATTTCATGAGCAGTCACGGCCCACCATACAATTTCCATACCCAGATGTGGCCCTCGGGCCAAAAAGTTTGCCCGCCCCGACTTAGTGGGTTTCAGTCTGGTTCCTCGTGGACCGCTGTTCAGATCTGGCTCTGAAACCAGCTCTGGGAGAACGAGAGGAACAAAAATCTGGCTATGACGTTACCCTCCCCCCCATATTCTTCATAGAAATATTGTTAGGATGTGATTGTGGCATAACTAAGGTATGTTCTATGCAAGATGGGTCATGTGCAGTATCAATGGAAAGGTTGCGATTTACTGAATGTGTTTATCCAAGTGGTAGGCGTGTATCATTTCCGTATCTGAAGTTAGGAATATTGTCTATGTAACGATTACAACTGTGGGTGTACTTGGGAAACGCCCACCAGACAGTAAGCAATCAGCCTTGATGGGTCATTAGGAAGAACAGGGTGAGGAAACCCAGGCAGGTGGAAAGGGTTGGCTCAGTGGGACCCCAGCACATCGGGTGGCACCCCGAAAGGGGGGTCCAACCCATCACACTGACCTTTTGTCAGCATTAAATCCATTTTAAAAGCCAACAACAAAAAGAAATGTGACCCTTTGAAATCCTGTGCTCTGTGTGAGTCTATCTTCCGCCATCAGGAAGGCCAAAGCTAAACTTAGGACTTGAGTACTCTGTGAAGACTACATACAGTTTATTATTCAATGTTTTTGTTATTTTAGTGAACACAGATTGCAGCTGTGCTCAGAGACCTCACTAGAGAGAGTGCCCCATTGTACAGACACAGCTTAACAAACAGGCCCTGCCCTGTGGAGTTCGATTGATTGCTTTTGAAATTTAAAAACTGCATTTTGTAATGCACTGTTCATCAGCTGATAGCTCACGGTCCCCCCAGGAGGGAGAGGAGGACCATGAAAGGCAATATGGGGTGTCCTAAGGCATTGAAAATTGTATTACAATCTAAAGCAAAGACAGTCTCGGCCCCATCCCAACGCCCTGCATGTCCTTATCTGTGTGTCGTCTGTCAACTGCTGGAAACAGATGCCTCTATGCATTTCATAAGCTTACTATTGACACGGTTTGTGTTCTTTCCTTTTATAGTACAGTGATACTATTCTTTGACAGGGTAAGAAGCCTTGTGGTTGGGGGGGAAGCGGTAGATGTGATATATCTTGACTTTAGTAAGGCTTTTGATACTGTCTCACTTGACCTTCTCATAAACCAACTAGGGAAATACAACCTAGATGGAGCTACTATAAGGTGGGTGCAAAACTGTTGGGAAAATATTCCCCGAGAATAGTTATCAGTCGTTCGCAGTCATGCTGGAAGGCCATAATGAGTGTGGTCCTGCAGGGATCGGTTCTGGGTCCGGTTCTGTTCAATATCTTCATCAATGATTTAGATAATGGCATAGAGAGTACACTTATAAAGTTTGCGGACAATACCAAGCTGGGAGGGGTTGCACGTGCTTTGGACGATAGGATTAAAATTCAAAATGATCTGGAGAAATGGTCTGAAGAAAATAGGATGAAATTCAATAAGGACAAGTGCAAAGTCCTCCACTTAGGAAGGAACAAGCAGTTGCACACATACAAAATGGGAAACGACTGCCTAGGAAGGAGTACTGCAGAAAGGGATCTGGGGGGTCATAGTGGACCACAAGCTAAATATGAGTCAACAGTGTAATGCTGTTGCAAAAAAAGCAAACCTCATTCTGGGATGTATTAGCAGGAGTGTTGTAAGCAAGACACGAGAAGTAATTCTTCCGCTTTGCTCCATGCTGATTAGGTCTCAACTGGAGTATTGTGTCCAGTTCTGGGCACCACATTTCAGGAAAGATGTGGACAAATTGGAGACAATCCAGAGAAGAGCAACAAAAATGATTAAAGGTCTAGAAAACATGACCTATGATGGAAGATTGAAAAAATTGGGTTTGTTTAGTTTGGAGAAGTGAAGACTGAGAGGGGACATGATAACCGTTTTCAAGTACATAAAAGGTTGTTACAAGGACGAGGCAGAAAAATAGTTTTTCTTAAGCTCCGAGTATAGGACAAGAAGCAATGGGCTTAAATTGCAGCGAGGGGAGTTTAGGGCGGTTAAGGCTACATCCCTCAGGGCGGTGTTGTTCCTACACTGGCAGATAAACTCCTTCTGTCGGCGTAGGCTGTGTCTACACTAGCAGGCATAGGCTCCATAGTGTAGACATAGCCTTAGGCGCGATTTCCCTTAGGCCCTGTCTGCACGAAGGACATTGGCCCTGCTGTAGCTACATCCGTGTAGCTCAGCCACGGCAATCCCCTCACGTAGAGGCGCTGGACCAATCCAACCAGTGGAACGAACGCAGTGGAACGAACTTGGTTCTGTTAGCAGATTAAGCGGCACTGGCCTAAGCCTGACTCCGTACTAACCCAGTGCCTGGGCCATTTGCACCATTGTTACTACATCTGTGCAGTTCTCTCGGGGACGATTTCCTTAAGGCAGTGTCACCCCAAGCCCTGAGCCTTGTTTAATGCTGGACAGTGAGAGGGCCACCCTGACACCTTGGACCCTTTGGACCTCTTTATTCCATCTAAATTAACACAACAGGCAGTTAAAGTGCGACACATCACAGCGCCCTACAGTTCACACCCACGTGGTCTGGACTGCCATGTAGACAAGTCCTAAATTAGAGCAATCAAGGCAGAGAGCAGCCCCCCTTGCTATCTGGCACTGGCTCCCTCAGAAGAACTGGAATCACAAAACTAACAAGGCAGGACAGCTTCAAAGTCTGAAGAGCAAAGGAAATGAATTGGATAGCCGTCTGTCTTGGATGCCGAGGATCAGAGGGGTAGCCGTGTTAGTCTGTATCCACAAAAACAACAAGGAGTCCGGACTAACAGGGTTATTTGGCCACAAACACACCCGTGCCCTGCTCGTTTCTGGAGAGCTGGTTGAATGCTGCCTGACCTGTCAAAAGGGCCGAGACCGAGCTGGACTGTGCCAAACAGCGCACGCTGTGCTCCAGAAAGGGGAGCTCTACATCAGGGCTGACTGGTATAGTGAAGAACAGAACATTACCCCAAACCTGGCCATGCAGGAAAGAAATCACACCGACGTGAGCTGGGCTGCTGAAATCCTTCACTCGAAGGGCCCGTTCCAGCACCGCTCCGTTCAAAGGGACTCTTGCCGTAGAGTCGAACGGGACTTTGATCCAGCTCTAAGAAGTGAGATGGCAACAGGAGCTAGGCAGTGAGGTGCTGCCAATATTTTAGCAAGACGGCCCCCGCCCCCCATTCTATGCTAACCCCATGTCCCGGGGCCCATGTGCAGCCGTGGAGGGATGGGGGCGTTAGGAATTTGTGCCCTACGTCAGCAAAGCAATTCATGACATGCTTAACTTTAAGCATGTGCTGAAGTCCCATTCAGGTGCAGGGACTCCATGCAGCTGACCCCGACCTCATGTGCATCCCCTAGAATCTGTGGGGCTGTGGAGCGAACCCCCCAGCCTATTCCATGGGAAAGGCACACCCTGTGGACTGATGTGGGGGGAGGGGAAGGGGATCTCAGTGGCTGTTTCCTCCACAAAGGCCCCTCTAAGGTGTGTTTCCACAGGGGGAAGATCTCACTGGTTCATTATTAAAGAAAAGCTGCACCTGCTTTCCTCAGCCTTTAACTCTCCTAGGGGGTCCACTCACCAATCACCCCCAGCCAAGCAGCCTTGCTCCAGTCGTCTCCCCTCCCAGTCAGTCACTGATTCTAGTTCACACCCCTGTTCCCTCCAGCAGCCGGAGCAGGGGTGCATGCTGGAGCGCTAAAGCTCCGGGAGTTCCAGCCGAGAAACGAAAGCTGCAGCTGGCAGATGTGAAGGGGAGTCAGACTGTGAGATGCCCAGAGGCCCTGCTCAGGTAGGAAGCTGGTGTGTTTGCTTCTGTGCAGTGACACACTGAAGGGGGAATAAAAGTCTTTCCCCTCGCGTTCCTGGCAGTGTGTGACACTGCAGAGATTTCCTAGAGAGACCAAACTGGGGCTCCGAAAGCCTTTTACACGGATGCTAAAATCTCAGTTGACTCCCAAATGCTGCTGGCTTGGAGGGGGGGGGCACAGAACCCCCGAGATTAGGGGGCGTCATACGTTTTGGGGTCTAGGTTTATTGTGCATTGGCAGGTGTAACTCTCGCCCCATTGGGAGGGCGGGATGCTCCAGCATGGACCAGGCTGCAGGGCATGGCTGCAGGCAGCCAGCTGGAGTGATGCGGGTGAATCTCGCTCTGTCCCTCCAAAACTGCAGTCCAGCGGTTTTCACAAGTAGCCTTTTTCCCATAACACACTGGTGTGAGTCTGAGCAGCCTCGGGGTTCTTTCGTCCCAGAGACTTGTGTGCAGGGTGACCAAGGCTATCGGAGGTTGCCCACCGGGTAGACTAGGTACCAGCCCTGTTTTCTGCAGCTCAGTGTGTGCTGTTTCACTGGTGAGCAGTAGTCATTGACTTCCCATTAGGGTCCCTAGCAGCATGCTTGGGGGAGGCAGGAGCCTCAGAAGCGGGGACAGCAGGGGGTGTTGGGGGAGCCAGTGGGGACAGGGGTACTGGGGGAGCCAGGGGTGACTAGGCGTGGTGGGGGTTAGTCTAATATCATTCTGGGGTGTATTAGCAGGAGTGTCAGAGGTAAGACCCATTGTCCTGCTGTCCTCAGCACTGGAGAGACACCAGCTGGAGAACTGTGTCCAGTTTTGGGTGCCACAGTTTAAGAAAGATGTGGACAAACTGGAGAGAATCCAGAGGAGAGCAACAAAAATTATCAAAGGTTTAGAAAACCCATGATCTGTGAAGGAAGGTTTTAAAAAACAGGATATATTTAGTCTTAAGAAAAGAAGACTGAGGGGGACCTGATAAGTCTTTAAATATGTTCACGGCTGTTATAAAGAGGACAGTGAGTAATTGTTCTTCAGGTCTCCTGAAGGTAGGACAAGAAGTAATCGGCTTAATCTGCTGCAAGGGAGATTTAGGTTCGATATTAGGAAAAACTTTTTAGCTCTAAGGATAATTAAGAACCAGAAAAGGCTTCCAAGGGAGGTTATGGAATCTCCATCAGTGGAGGTTTTTAAGATCACCTGTCATGGATGAACTAGGTTTACTTGGTCCTGCCTCAGCACCAGGGGCTGGACTAGATACCACTTGAGGTCCCTTCCAGCCCTATATCTCTATGATTCTAGGATTACCAATGCCTCCCATAATAATGTCTTGACCCTCTTTTTATTGCAGCAGATGAGAGGTTCACCAAATAAACAAACCAAAACAAAGAACCACCACAGGGAATGTGCTGAACAATTAGACCTACTCAAAATGGCCTCAGAGAGAGCCAGTGAAACCGTTATGGGAAGCTCTGAGAGGGGGAAAGCCTGCAAGAGTTAGAAGAAATCCAAAAAGTCGTCAGAGAAACCCTGCAAGAGAAATGGACCCAAAGGCTGCAGAATGTGAAAAGGGAAGCCACGCAATGGTGAATCCTTATAAATGTGGGGAATGTGGCAAAAGGTTCAGACTGAAACCACTTCTTCAAATTCACCAACTAATCCATGCCAGAGAAAGGCCCATTCCTCATATGGCGAGTGGGAAAGGGTTCTGTAGGAAACCAAGTCTTGTCGAACCCCGGGGAATGAATACAGGAGACCGTCTGTAAATGTACCGAGTGTGGGAAATGCGGCAAGCACTGAGCAATGCTGGAAGTCAGGCCCTAGGCAGTTAGTGTTAGGCAAGCAAAAACTGTGGCCCATAATTATTAATGCTCCAAATACAAAGCACTTCATAGGGCCTAGATCCCAGCAGGTCTGTTGTGCTAGAAATACATGGCTAGTGGGCTGGCTGCCTTCAAAGTGAGTTGTGGTGCTCAAAACCCCTGACAATTTGACTCAGTCTTTGAACTTCCCCAACTCCCATGTATTACATACGGAACGTGGAAAATATATTCCAGCGGGTGATGGGTTCGCTAACAGAAAACGGACAAGGAAGCCTCATGAGGCAGAGGGGAATCAGTTCTGACCAACAATCCGCTTTCAAGCTATGGACAGAGGTTTTAGTATAACCATTTACTACAGAGTATTTCTCCCAGACACTCAACCCAGGAATTGCCATACCTGTTCAGACCAATGGTCCGTCCACTTGTGCGTCCTCTCTGCTACAATGGCCAGTGCCAGATACTTTGGAGAAGAGTGAGAGAAACCCTGTAATGGACAAGTATGTAAAAATGTGGCCATACTATGGAGGAAAATTTGTCCTAAACCCGTAATAGTTGGGTTATGCCCTGAAGCACAATCTTTTATCACCCTCATAAAAAAATCTGCCTTTAGATAGCTGTGGATGTTTGCTAATATACAGCCCTGTTTTGATTCTTAGGCTCTGTGATATCTTGGGCCAGTGAGTTCCACAGGTTAATTACATGTTGTGCTTTTAAAACAAACAGTTTCCTTTATTCATTCATATTTCTGTAAATAACTCCATCTGTAAATAAAACACAAGCACACTGCACTTTTTAAACATTCATTTTATATCCATAACAGCTAACGCAAAAGAACGAGAGGGTCCTACTGCTAAACTTGATTTAATTTAACGTAGAGTTTGACAAACATAGCATGGGTGTTGGGTCTGGTTTGGTTTTTATTTAAAGCATTTGCCTTTATCACATGCATAAAATAAATCGTAATGATCCCTTGCCTGACATTCACACATGATTAGTTATGGTTTTTGCATTACTTATGCTCCACCGGAACATTAAAAAGAAACCCAGGCAGAGGCACTGGGAGGAAAAAGTCCCTTTTAAAGCAGTAGCTGGTCAGTTTTATCTCCTGGATATATTTACAGTAAAATTCATTAACATCAATGACCAACATAGAAACAACCACTTGATTATTCACCAACATTTAAATATTAGAAATTAGGTGACGTTAGATATACACAGATATATTTAAAATACAATTCAATACATTTCTCAACACATAATCCTTTAAGAAGTGAAGAACCCCCCCCAAATACACAAATACCAGATCATCCTTATTCCTGACTTGAGTTCGTATGATATTTATTTACATCCAGTTTTAAACCCAGAGATCAAAAGCTCTGACCCTTCCCCCCCTCCACCCAGCCTTCCCTTGGCTTTGTAAGCAGCAAGAAGATCCTCTCTCTACAAACAGTGCTTGGGCTCGGAATGGCCAGAGATTTGGAAAAAGGAGCAGGCCCCAGCAGCAGCCATTTTGAACGTTCACATGCTTGCTGTAATGTCATATGTTCACTGCTGGTGTGACAATGCAAAATGGCTGCCACACAATTCAGTTGTAGTGGAGGGGCTTAACAGGGTTAGGACGAGAAGGAGATTAAACAGCTAATGGAAAGGCAGGGGGTCCGGGATAAAGCAATTTTCCATTATGCAAACTGGCTACGGCATTGAATTCTGGGATGCCGCGGGTGCATTTGCAGTTCTGTTCACGTCTCTGTTTTGAGGGAAGATCAGGGGGTCCTGCCTTAAGATAAACTAGTACAGCTGCCAAAGAGCTTTCAGGTTACTAGAGAATTACCAACAGATGTTCGGGGCCATTATCACGCGCAAAAACAGAGCCCAAAAGATTCCAGACTGGACTGACACACACACTCCCATACCACGAGAAGGAAATGCCGCCCAATAGTTACATGCTTATACAGGACCGAGGGGCATTTCTGACCTCAGGGTCTGACTGATGACTTAGGAGGAGTCACTGCAGATTTATATTGGCATAACTGAGATCAGAAGCTGGCCCTAAGTGTCTGCCTTAAACTTAGGAAAGCAAGTATATAGAGGGTCCGTCCTAAAGGCTCCATCGCCTCACTTCAGCCCTCTGCCACGGGAGGCATTAGAGTCAGACCTAGAAATGGAAAGGAGGACTTGTGGCACCTTAGAGACTAACCAATTTATTTGCACATAAGCTTTTGTGAGCTACAGCTCACTTCATCGGATGCATTCAGTGAGCTGTAGCTCACGAAGCTTATGCTCAAATAAATTGGTTAGTCTCTAAGGTGCCACAAGTACTCCTTTTCTTTTTGCGAATACATACTAACACGGCTGCTACTCTGAAACCCAGAAATGAATCTGTGCTCACAGAAATGTTGGCATAGCAAACAGTCTAGTACCAGAAATAAAGTGGGGGGAGGTAAGTAAAGCAATATTCCTTCCTTGCACCCCTCAAACAGCCATGTAACAAGCATCATTTTGTCTGTTTGTTGTTATTAGTATTAATGATTCATAATAATAATGACTATTTTGCATTTTCTGCCTGTAAACACAGTGTGGACTCCCTGTTATTCAAAAATGTCAAGTTTTGAAACACCGTTCCGCTTAGTAATTTCACTGAAGATTCCCTCTCTTCCTGAAACCGCAGAGATTCAGGTCCAAATGATCTATAGCCAGAAACTGAGGCAGCTCTTTGGATTTCAGTGGAATTGACCCTCCCTGTCCCTCATCGACCTGAGCCAAGCACGGTAACATGGTACAAACCCTAATGGCTCTTCATGACATCTCTCCCCCAAGGTTAATATCCTCACCCCCCATTTCACAGAGGAAGCAGTGGAGGTACAGAGTGGTTAAGTGACTTGCCCCCAGGTATCACTGTCAGCGCCAGGGCTGGAACTCAGCTGTTTCTAGTGGCCTAATCCCTGGGCTGTGTCTCTCCCCATGTTACAGGACAGCTAGAGCATGAAAACGGCAAGAACTTAGTGAGACGTGAACAGCAGCGTGATGGGGGAACCCACCCTGTGTTGGTCTTTGACTCTGCAGAGGCTGCATGGCCAGGTCTGCATAAAAAACTGGTACTCATTGCTGCCCCCGATAGCTTCTCAACGCTCTAGGGACACAAGCGTCTTACCACTGACGTCTGTTACATTGGGGACTAGTTTAAGAACATAAGAACGGCCACACTGGGTCAGACCAGTGGTCCATCTAGCCCCGTATCCTGTCTTGTGACAGCGGCCAGTGCCAGATGCTTCAGAGGGAGTGAACTGAACAGGGCAATTTTTGAGTGATCCATCCCCTGCTGTTCAATCCCGGCTTCTGGCAGTCGGAGCTTTAGGGACACCCAGCGCATGGGGTTGCCCAAGAGCAGCAGTGGAAGCCCTGTCTCTGGAATCACTGAAGACTGGCCTGGCAAAGGCATGGAAAATATGGAACGGGGAACAGCTTTGTGTTGTCCGCTGGGATAAACATGATGTGATTCAACTAGGTCCTTCTGTCGCTGACTTTTTGGATTCTAAATGGAAGAGGATCCCAGTAAAATGGATGACATCAATTGCATTTGGATATTACAGGTTCATATAGCTGGGAGCCAAGAGACATCTTGTCATCCTGTGTCCTAAGGGTGAGTGAAAATGCCCTAACACTCTGTTAAACTCCTAGGGCAGGGATGGGCAAACTACGGCCCGCGGGCTGGATCCCTAACACTCTGCTAGCCTCCGAGGGGGTCTCCCACAGCAGCCTTGTAACAACAGGAGGCCGTTGATTAACATGCCTGCCTAGCAGGGGTAGGGGAGATGAACTGGCCGGACCAAGCAGGTCCTGTGCAGATGGCACCCACACCAGGAAACGGTAGCTGTATATTGTCCTGGGGCTGGATGTCCTCCATTGGTAAGGACTGATGCCGAGCCTGTGCTGTGTTTGGGAGCAGCTCTTTAGCGACACGTTGGCTGAGAGAAGACTCCACAGAGAGGAACATGTGCAAGGAGAGATGCCGGGAACAGAAGGGGGCTGAGGTAGCTTTAGCTTGGTTGTTGAGCAAGTTGAGGTAGCTTGTTGTGAGGTGAGCAAAACCTAAAGAAGCGCAGGGTGCCAGCAGAGAGGTTGTGAAACAAGTGCTATGGTGCCCACACGGAGAGCCCAGCTGGAGGACCTAATGCATCTGCAGTGCACAGCCAGCCTCCCAGAGAGCAACAGGACTCAAAGACACATGCCCAGGAGAAAGAGCAGCACCCCCGCCTAGCTAATGTTTGGTAGCTCAGGCAGAGTGCGATGCAGGTAAACTATGACTGAGCCCTTCCTTGGGTGGGGTTTGCAGTGATGAGGGCTTTACAACTGCCAGAAGGAGAGAGAGAGGAGTTAGGGACGCCCAGCCTGTGTGCGTGGCTCGCTGCAACAGAGGAGGTAAAGGATAGAGACAGATGGAAGGTATTGACACTGTGCGAGAGGAAAACTCTCTAGGAAACTTGACACCGGCTCGGTTCGGCAGTGGGGGGCCGAGCTCACTGCTGATCCTGCTGACCAGGACTGTCTCGTTGTTTCCCTGTGCTCCCCACCTGTCTGTCTGCAGCTGTTTGTTTTCTCCTCTCTTAGAAGTAAGCTCATTGAGGCAGGGATGGCCTTTCTGTTGTGTGTTGTACAGCGCCTAGGCCCTGGCCTAGGACCAGATGATTCTGCAGTACAAAGCAATAATCAGAGCAGCAGGACAGGACCATGCGTGTGCTCACACCAGTTTGCAGAGAGGCCCGTGCGGGTGCTCAGCCGAGCCGCGGTCTGGCTGCTGGGTAAGGTACGGTGCTTGGCTGAGAGTTGCCCACCTAGGACCCTGTTGGTGTTGCCAGAGGAATGCAGGCCTGGCTGAACAGGAGCCGGCTCCGCCAGCCTCCGACCGCGTCGGCTGCTTCCCTCCTAGGCCCCCTGCCCTGCAAGCTGTGCACATGTGCGTGCACACACAGATCCCAAACCCCGCGTACACGGCGACACACCGCGCGCACAGCCATTTGCACAGAAGAGATTTTTTGCGCACACGGCCTGTCAAAAGTTTAGAGGGAACATTGCTCCCAGCTCTCCCTGGGGCTCAGCAAGGCCCGGCCCGGCTGGCTGCACGGCAGGGCCCCCTCCGCCAGGTGAGTCCAGTGGTGAGGGGCCAGGTTGGTCGGCTGGTGGCTGCCCTTGAGGCAGCGGCAGGGGGGCTCCCCGTCCCCGGGGCGCGGGAGCTGGGAGTGGCGGATGAATCCCTTCCGGCCCTGGGCACTCCGGCAGGTGCGGCACCAGGTTGGAGCGCAGGATGAAGGTCCTCTCGCACCCGGTGCGGCTTCCCCGCGGTGCGCACCGCTTGACGACGCTCTTCCCGCCCTGGGCGCAGGCGTGGGGCTTCTCGCCCGTGTGCGGGGCCTGGGGCGCGGGCGCGGCTGCTCCTCCGCCTGGCTCTGCTGGCGGTTCGGCTGCAGCCCGGAGGTGTCTTCGCGCCCGTCGGGCACAGCTCCAGAGCCAGCTCCCCAGCGGCCCAGTAACCCAGGCCGCCCCCGCGGTCCCAACTCGCTGCAGCTGCTCCAGCCCCACTGGACACGTGCATCACAGCTGGGGAGAGAAGGGGCTTCTCTAGGCTGCTCCGCAACCCGCTCGATGGCGTCCGCTTCTTGGTCAGGGCCTAGCAAGCCGTCTCCTGAAAGGTTCCAATACAGCGTGGTGCCACCGAAACAGCCCGGCCCCCGCCCCTCACTGCTCAGTCCGCGCAGTGCAAACGGCCCTGTTGGGGGCGCTGTCCTGGGGCTGGAGGGCGCTTGGGCAGCGGGGGCAGGTCAATCACTTGGGGACGTCTCTCTCTGTCTTACACGTTCATGGGTAACCACAGCGTTGGGGTGGTTGTGGGCGTGGCCAGTCCTTTGGTACTAGTTTGTGTGTCATGGCCTTGGTTCTCAGAGCACTGTACCGCTCACCATGTCCCACTACAAGTCAAGCCCTGGGCGTCCTAGGGGGAACAGCGGGAACATGGTTCCACTCCACGAGGATTTTGTCTGAGATGCTGGGTGCAGATTTTATAGTAGCCCAGGGGTGGCCAAACTTACTGACCCTCCGAGCCACGTACGACAACCTTCAGAAGTTTGAGAGACGGGGTGCACCTGCTGGGGCTCGGGGTTTCAGCCCTGCTCCTGCTGAAGCCCTGAGCCCCAGCAGACACACCTCCCCGGGGCTGAATCCCTGAGACACCCCCCTACCCGTGGGGCACAAGCCAGAGGCGATGCATGGGGGGCACATGGAGGCACGTACCCCCCAGATATTTGCCAGGGTTTGCTGGCCCTGCTCGGTCACATGGCGAGACCTGCACAGCAGCTGCTGGAGCCAGCACGTGGAGCTGCAGCTGTGGGGAAAGGCAGCGGAAACCAGCTGGGAGCTGCAAGGAAAGCTGCAGTTTTTGTGGCTGACGCTCCCCACAGAGCTCAAGCAGAGGCCCCTCCCTGCAGCTCCCAGCTGTTTGCCGTTGCCTCTCCATGGGGAGTTAACACCCCCCTGAGGAGAAGAGAAGGGGCATGCCTGGTGTGGCATGACTCAAGCTATTGGAGGGGGGGGCGAACCTTTAAATTGTGCCCCCCCTCAGCAGGCACCAGTCACCTCTGGCAGAAGCCCCTAGCCCTACCATCCGCCGCAGGACAGAAGCCCTGAGCTCTCCTCCCAACCCCCGTCTGGTAGGCAGAGAGTGGGAGAGGCTTGGGGGGCTCTGTGAGCCTCACTTTAATGGTAAAAGAGCTGCAGTTTGGCCACCTCGACGTAGCCTGTGCAAAACCTTCAGGAGAAGAGAAACGGACCCCACGTCAGATTGGCCCACAGAACCTTGTGAGCCATACACTTACCCCCAAAGTGGGTCTCAGGTGCAGGGTCCTTGGGATACTGGACACAAGCCTCTCCCCCTCGCTCCATCAGGGACACGATGCCAGGTCTGGGGATCTGGAATCCTTCCCGAGAAAGACGATGACAAGCTTTAGAGTTCAGATTGAGGAGTCTCTGAGAAACTCAGCAGAGCTTTTCTCCGAGACCAGGAGGGCTAGAAACTTACTTTTTCTTTTAAGGAAAGCTGAGACTCTCATGTAATCACCTGATTCCAGGAGTTGGGGCTTTAAGAAGAACAGCAAATATCACAATATGAATGATAATATCACGCGAGTTGGTGACACCGGCTCTTTCTTGAGACACCCTTCTTCCACAAAGCCTTCCACACAGTCTGACCACTTATGCGCCACAGTGGGAGTTTAATTGGGGGACATTTCGTTAAGCTATCGATATATTTTTTTATTTCCTTGAATGTCACTGGGAGGAATGTGAGAAGGAAAGTGTGTAATTCTACACCTGCATTGTAACAGACCCAGGGCCATCTGGGACTTCACTGTTCTAACTAGTTTGCTTGTCACAGCCAGCTGGAATCTGGGGGTGGGATGATGCTATGACATGGCTCCCCCTGCTCCGAAATCACAATCTTCTACTACCTGAGCTAAAGGACAATCTTATTTAGCTGTTAGCAGTATGGGGCCTAGGACACACAGTTGGCCAGTTCTAATCTCATCCACTAGAGGGAAGTGTGCACCTCTGCACCCCAGCCAGTTCATTACCGTGTAACACAAAACACCGGCAAGTCCTGTCCAAAGTAATGCAGGAGGGAGGAACCGGGTACAGGGAAGGCAGATGAGTGTCTTACCTAGAGAAAGCACAGTCTCCAGGTTCTCCTTCATCACCTCCTTGTAAAGCTCCCTCTGCCATTCTGCCAAAATCTCCCACTCCTCCTCAGAGAAATAGACGGCACCGTCGTCAAACGTCACCGGGACCTGAAACAGCGACGAGTGCACGTTTGGTGTGATTAGTCTCATTTATAGAACAGCAGCACCCACCCGCGCATGGGCCCACACTGGGACAGGGGCTAAACAAACACATGGGGAGACACAGTCCCGTCCCCAGGAGTGCACAATCCAATTTTAAGACAAGATACGGTTCAATGGACAGAGGGCTGGGCTGGGATACAGGAGAACTGGGTTGTGTTCCCGGGTCTTCTGCTGACTTGCTGGGCGCTTTGTGCAAGTCCCTTCTGCTCTCTGTGCCTCTGTTTCCCCTTCCATCAATGGCCTGTGTTGTCTATGAGACTACGTCCCTTGGGGAAGGGTCAGTCTCTTTCAGCTGGGGCCTCTCGGTGCTCTGAAGGACTGTACTATCAACAGCCGGCGCGAGGCGTGATTGGCCCAGACGGGGGAGAAGAGGGAGATGGCAGCAGGACGTTGGGCACGTCTCCATGAGTCAGACTGAAATCAGAGTTGCTTTTTTTAACCGCTGCCTTTGTCTGTTGGCATGTTTTAAAACCCCAGCTGTTGCCGGTTTCTGGATTTTTTTTTTCAGTTCCCCTCTAGTTCAGTCTGGTGGCTCGTGGGGCAGTGAACCATCCAGGGGCCTTTCCAACTTGCCAAACAGATAACTGACAGTGGTGACTAAGGCAACTTTCCAGGGCATTTCACTCAAAAGTCTGGACCTGTGGCTGGGGCAGGAAGTAAGAAGAATCTTGTCTTCTGCTGAAGCTGCCGGGGGAATTCAGGGAGGCAGGACAGAATGATCAGAGCTGGAATTTGGCCAGGATGCCGGCCAGGGGCCCATGGCCCCATTACTTTTCAAAGTGGGAGGGCCTTTTTACCAGCCCTATGGGTGAGCGATGCAGGGGGCAGAGAGGGGTGAGCAGGGGTGGGGCCTTGGGTGGCTCTTATCACTGCCCAGCTCTGGCTTCTCTCCTGGCCAGAGGGCAGGGCCTCAGTGGGAAGAGGAGGAATAGGGGGCAGGGCCAAGAGGGGAAAAGCAGGAGGGGGGCGGGGCTCCTGCACGTGTCCCACTTTTGCCTAGTGAAAAGATGGCCAGCTGACCAGTGCGGGCAGTGCCAAATGCTGGGTTTGCCGCTATGGAAGCCACGTCAGACCCTTCTGCCCCCCTTAGCCCCCTCACTGCAAGCAGGTGGGAGCGGGTGCAGAGCAGAGCAGAGTCCCTGTCTAGACACAATCCCAGGACCGCACTGGACTTTCGACGCACCACCATTGCTAGCTCCCTGTCAGAGACCCTCTGGGTATCTCCCCCCGCCATTGTGGAAGAGGAGCTTGGAAAGTTTATCGTCTATGTTGGAGATAGGCAAAACACTGGGTCAGATCCACCCCTGGGATAGCTCCAGTGAAGTGAATGGGATTAGAACAGGAATCCTTCTGGCCCTACCTATTCACTCCATGCCTAATAATAGGTCCCGGTTGGCCATTAACTAGATCGCATTCAACAAGCTTCCTTCCGTCTTGTCTCCTTACCAATCTCTTACCCTGGTTTTTCTACATGCCCAAGTTGCTACAGGGAAAGTGTTGGACTTGGGTCTGGAGGTCACCATCTGAGTGTGCGGGATGATAATAACCCTTGAGGATCCCTTCCCTATTAGAAACCTCGCTTTAGAAAGGATGGCGAGAGAGGGCAACAGATTTACAATGGACACAAAGACAGCATTTTTTTAAAAAAATGCAACATCTAATTAATCTGTGGAACTCATTGGCACAGGATATTATTGAGGCCAAGAACTGAATAAGGTTCAGAACTGGTGAGAAAGTACAGGTGAAATTCACCCCCTGTAGGGACCAGCACAAAGACCAGTTACATCCCATTTCAGCCCTACAAGATCTAGGCACCACTCAAGTTCCACTTGTGCTGATCCCTTGCACAGGGTGAATTTCACCCTATCCAGATAACTGAGCTCTGCCCAGTCATGTACAATAAGAAACAACTTTGCATTGTCATGGATGGACTCAATTACATAACAGAATATTAAAAACATAAGAAAGGCTGTACTGGGTCAGACCAATGGTCCATCTAGCCACAGGCACTGACTTTCCAAAGTGCTGGGGGGTGCTCAACCTTCGGCTCTGCCCCAGGCCCCACCCCCACTCCACCCTTCCCCCCCAAGGCCCCACCCCTGCACCACCTCTTCCTGCCCTCGCTCCACCCTGCCCTGCCTCTTCCTGCCCAGTTCCGCCCTCTCCCCCGAGTGCACCGCATCCTCGCTCCTCCCCCCACCCCCCCAGTCTCCTGCACGCTGCAAAACAGCTGATCATGGCGTGCACGAGGCTGGGTGAGGAGGCGCTGATCAGTGGGGCTTGCCGGCGGTGGGAGGCGCTGGGGGTGGGGTGGGAGTGAGCTGATGGGGGGCTGCCGGTGGGTGCTCAGCATCCACCATTTTTTCCCCATGGAGTCGGCGCCTATGTGTCTAGCCCAGTATCCTTTCTCTGACAGTGGCCACTGCCAGATGCTTCTGGCAGTTGGAGGTTTAGGGACACCCAGTTCATGGGGTTACGTCCTTGACCATCTTGGCTAATAGCTGTTGATGGACCTGTCTGCTATGAACTTACCTAACTCTTCTTTGTAACCCAGTTATACTTTTGGCCTTCACAATATCCCATGGCAATGAGTTCCACAGGTTAATTGTGGCTTGTCTGAAGAAAAACGCCCTTTGATTTGGTTTAAACCTGGTGCCCATTAATTTCATTGGGTGACCGTGGTTCTTGTGTTGTGTGAAGGGGAAATGTTCGCTTTCTCCACCCCAGTCCTGGTTTTTTCGACCTCATATTCCCCCCCTCACGCACCGCTATTTTCAGCTGAACAATCCCACCCTTTTTCATCTCTCCTCCCGCGTCTAATGTTTACGAGGCCACGGAAAGCGCAGTTTGTGATCTACCTTAACAAGAATGTGCCCTGTCCCTATTGCATGTAAAGCCCCACTCATGGCTTCAAGGCACTTTCCCAGAGCCAGAACACACTGAAGCTGTTTCTACCAGCCTGGGGAACGGGGAACGGAAGGGCGTGGAACTGTGGAGCAATGTGCATACCTGTCGTTCCATGGCAAGTGATCAATAGGGAGAGAAGGCAGGGATGAACATTTGAAGCCAGTGGACAGGTGGGTCAGAAAAGCCTGCCCTTGGCTCCCCACCTAAGGTAAAGCCTAGGGCCAGAACAGCTCTGTAGAAGCCAGTCAGGTCCCTGGGGTATAAGGCAACGGGGCTGATCCTGAGAAGTGCACCTTTCCCCCTGGATGGTGCTGAGCACTCTCCGCTCTCTGTGCAGCTAGTGGGAGTTGAGGGAGGCTCCATGCCCGGCAGAATCGACCCCCATAATAGGACAAAGACAGGGAAAGGCACAGCTGATGCTAGGGATTTATAGACAGAGCTGCCTGAGCTACCCGGTCCTTTGTCTCCTGTTGCCGGGCTGGAGACTTGTGTTTAAAACACAGGCAAAGGGAACACAAGAGTCTTGTCTCTCAGGCTGTCTGGATGGGGAGCGAGCGAGCGTGTGTGTGTGTGTGTGTGTGTGTGTGTGTGTTGTTTTAACCCTTGCGATGCTGGGGGTTCAGAGGAATGGTTCCTGCTCATGCAGCCAGGTCTCGAGTCCCCACCCCCCTGCCCAGCATGGAAATTAAACATCAGGGAACATCAGCCATGACTCCCAGAGCCCTGGCCTCAGGCACTTTCAAATCAGATACCTACTGACATGTCAGACATGTTGCTTAATTTACCCCCGTCAGGGCCTAGCACCAGCCTTGGTCTGTGATGTGCTGGGGCCACGATCGACTGGCACCTGCCAATGTCTGAAAGCTGCCAAGAGAGGCAGACGGGGCATGTCTTTTTGCTCCATTGGACTAGTCGATCTGGGGGGAGGTGGGGGGGACAATGATAAACATATTGGTGACTTGGGGACTTTTCTCCTCAATGAGGGGTGAGGCCTGGGTGAGCTTGGGGTGTCCCGGTTTAGATGGCTGGGAACGGCCACAGGGAACCCCGGGCACTGATCCTGTCCAACAGGGGACCAGTAACCACAAGCTGCTCGGGTCTGACCGCACACCCAACCCTTACCTTGCAGGAGAGCCCTTCAGACATGTCGGCAGGTGACGCGAGGTGTCCGGGGCTGGGAGCCGGTCAGCAGCCGTCACCCTGATCTGTCCACCTCGCAGGGATCCATCGCTCACATTTTCATGTGTCTGCAAAAGCAAGTTCCCAATCAGCTGGTGCAGGCTGCCCCCTGCCCCGCTCCACAAGCTGATGAATACAGGGCTGGGGAAGATTAGCTGCCACAGCTCATAGCAAGGGCAGGGGATATGGGGAGGGAGTGGCCCTCAGGGCCAGTGAGGGGGGTCAAGCCGGGGCACCCCAAACAGGGCTCCAGAGGGTCACTGCTTTGGCTGGTCAAAGCCCCCTTTGCCGAGATGGTCCTCAAATCAGAGGGGCATCTCCCTACATCAGAGCCATCTCCATTTGTAACAGCCTGGGAGGAAGGGGCCGTGTGGGCTGCTGCTAGAGGGGGACGCTGGGAGATGTAGTTCTGCCCAGGTCTTGCTGTGGGATGCCGGCGGCGTGTGCCAGCCACAGTCCCCAGCACAGACCCTCCCCGGCTTTCTAGGGGGAGAGGGGATAAATAACATCTCCCAGCAGGGCCTGGGCTGAGCGCCGGACACTGGATAGGGGAGGGAAGCCACAGAGGCACCCGTTCCCGTCCCACTCGCCCCTCTGCCGGAGCGGGCCATGGGGCCAGCACTGAGCTGGCGGCTTGGGGTACATCTGAGTGTGTGGGAATCGCTCAGATGAGACTTAAATGCTAGATCCCATCTCCCCGGTGTGGACATTAACGAGCCTGGGGATAAGACCAGGGATTTGCCCTGATCTCCTGAGCTCATATTTCAACCCCACCTCCATAGGGTGCAATGCACTATTGTGCAGAGGCCTCCAGTTGTGGGCCTAGAAGTGTTGCCATATCACGGACATTTCCTGCCTCAGCTCCCTGGTGCTCTGAGACCTCAGCACTACGAGGAACCCTTCAAGTGCCTCAGTTTCCCCATCTATAAAACAGGGCCGATGATGCTTACCCACCTTGTAATATGCTTTGGGGCCTACCAATGATAAAAGACCAGTGTCTCCAAACACAGTCAGGCACCTGAATACATTTACAGGCAGCTTGTCTGAGAGCGGTCTGATTTCCAGAGGGACCAAACCCATTCTCAGTGAGAGTGCTGGGTGCTTTGCTCTGCAGAAAGCCCGACCGATTGTATTTAGAAGCTTAAATATGTATTTAGGTGTCTAAGATGTTGGTACACAGGTTTGAAAATATTGGCGCAAGACTTTACTATCGCTGTTTTTCATATCTTAACCATCAGCCCCCGTGACCTGGCTTTCTGGTGTTCTCTTCACTGACCTGACGTTTGACTAACTTCTTGTGGTGATGAACCCAACACCCAATGCCCAAGCCCTAAGACAGGCCCATTTCCTCATTGCCTGGCGTTCTGGCCCCATTGAAGTCAGTGGAGGTTTTGTCATTGGTGTCACTGAGGCCACAGTTCCAGTCAGGGCTCTGAAGCTGCTGACCAAGAGTAACGGGAAAAGTCACCTGCCAAAATGCTCTTCAAATTCCAGGGAAGGAGCCTGGAGCTGCCTGGGATTTTTTACCCCTTTGACGTGTTGGCCTATCAGGCAGCCAGATCCGACCAGATCGTTTCATAGCCTGGGCTCAGCTAGTGGAATAATTTGCATCTGTGTATGATTTTGGGTGAAGTTTTCAAGCCCAACCCTGAAGGCCTGGGTGTGGCCAAACTCTCACTGAAGGCAGTGGCGATTTTGCCTGAACCAGGATTTGGCCCTCTGAGATTATGGACTTGATGCTTTTCCTCCAGCGAAGCCCACTGGGGTTTCACAGCTGACTCCACCATCAGCAGGTTCTGATACGGCCGCGTGAGAAAGTTGTAAGGGAGACTCTGATATTGCACTAGGTGCGAGGCGACTCCGTCCCCCCACCAAGCCTGCGCCCTGCTCAGCCCTTGGGCATCATCGGCATAAGTAGCTGGGGAGGCTTGTGCTGGGAGCAGAGTCCCTGCATGCAAGGGCAGGTGCCATGTTCTCATTGCGTCCACACAGGTCGGCCCCGTGTCAAAGGGTGGCCCAGATCCCACTCCAGCTTAGGCTCCCTCTGGCCACCAGAGGCTTGGTCAGCAGGAAAACTTCCTGGAGATGCTGCTGCTCCCTCCCCACTTCCTCTGGGCCTGGGCTTGAAGCCCTAAAGCCAGCCACTCCCCACATTGAGCCCACTACGTGGGGAGGAGGGGGGGTCCTCACCCAGGCCCCAGTTCTCCATCCCTGTTTGTGGTCGTGTTGTGGTATGAAAAGAAGTGACTGTAAGCCATTGTTTCACTTCCCAGGCAAGTTAGAGCAGCCCTTAGGGCTGCTCCGCCTGCAGCAACCCTCTATGGGCCATTTGTCAGTCATGAATAGCCAGAGCACCAGGCATTCCTGGTCATATTCCCTCCCTGTGCTGGACACGTTCCCTTGCTAGGGACTGTCTTAGAGCCCTTTCAGCCATTCAGTGCTGGCCAGGGTACCCTCTTATGCTGGACTTAGCTCCCTGGGGCCAGTTCTATTCAGTTTGTGGCTCCTTTCTGCTGCCAAAATGGCACAAGGGGTGTGAAGCAGACCAGAGAATCAGATCCTTGGAACAAATGTTCACGGAAGCCAAATGGGCCAGCCTGCAATCTCAGTTATGCTGGTTTAAATCAGGGGTGACCCCACTGGTGTCTACAGGGCATTTCTATAGAACTCCTCGCTACGGCAACCACCACTGCAGCAGAATTATTCCAGATGTAGACCCTGAGCTCACACTCTGGCTTTCACTCAGTCTCACTCCCCCTGGGAATTTTCCCATACAGCAGAACCTGGAGTTTACAAACACCAACCTGCTGAACGAGCGGTTACACCAACAGAAAAAAAGAAATAAACCGCCTAAAGGTAAAGTGATGTCAATGGCCAACATGTCACGATCCTTTCCCATTCCGATGTCTTCAGGCCACTGGAGACCTCCTGGCAGTGATTTGAAGGACAAGAAGAAAGTGACACAATAGACCATACTGCAACGAGATGTTCAATTTTATGAACTCCTCAACCCCGAATTAGTTTGTCAGAGAGGAGTTCTTTTGTTTGAGATCTGAGTAACACCTCCTGGATTTATCCCACTGCTTCGCTGCGGCAGGGGAAGCTCAAGGAATGGGGCCTTGAGATGTCTGTGAGTTTTCCAACCACGTTATTGTACCAAGGTCATTTTGATGGGTGCAGGAAACAAAGCATGGCTCTGTTTTCAAACATCCCCACCAGACTTGGGGCGCTTGCAGTGTCAGAGTTTCATTTTACACCATCCTTATATAAACACAAGCCCAGATTCTGCTGTCAGTTGTCATAAACCTGCAGTAACTCCACTTGATTACATGCAGTTACCCCAGCCTGAAACAAGAGAGAGGGCAGTAAACCACGCAAAGAATTTGTATCTGGCCACAGAGGCGGGGGAAAGGAAACAGTCACTGCTAAGGTGCAGTTAAGGATCCACAACAATGTTAAATTTCCCAGGTGTTTAATCCATAGGCAGTTCAAAAAGAGACCCAGTTGTAACTATGTACGTATTCCTTAAAATGGGGGAAAGGAATGCAAATAATTAAATGCATCTGCACATGCATTCTCTCCTCCCAAAGTTAAAATCTAAGGTTGTCCCATGCCGTCCGAGTCTGTGATCAAAGGTGGTTGTTAACCCATGGGGGATTCTTTTATCATTTCAGTCTAATGTTTCCACTTCTTCAGCGCTTGCTGTTAGTTTGAAGCTCTCTTGTGGGCAGAGAGACCGCAGTTCAGCTGTCACCCTGAGAGGCTGGTGCCTGCTTTTCCTGCATGATCTCGATGGGCAGCACCATTGGTGCACCCTAGTTCCGCTTGAGTAGCAGTGACCATTTAATGGGGATTTCTCCAAGTATAAAATTCACATCCATTCCCAGACCGGCCTGAAAACTGGTGTTGTCAGACATCACCAGTGTGGTGCTAAAACTATCCAGGATTACCAACAAAAATCTTTCCCCTAGGAGCAGTAGGCAAGGGTCCCACAAAATCACCCTGTAAACATTGAAGGGGGCCTTTTGATGCTTGATGCATTAACTCTCCACATCTTTTTCTTCTAGCAGGGTCTTGCTTAGCACACGTTAAACAGCTATGACTATGCAGGTTTAAATCCTCTCATTCCAGGCCACCATCCCAGTTTTTTAAATTTTTCTAACGCCTCTTCCTGTTTTGGGTGACCTCCCACAGTTGAACCATGGACCCATCCTAAAAGGAGGTACTGCATCTGCTGAGGGATTACCAGGACCCATTCCTTTTCTGGTTTTGCCAGAATTCGGTCTCCCTCCTTTCTCAACGGGACACCCTGCCACTGCTACTATCCATTGCTGTATTAAGTCATCTTTTGCCTGCAGGTCCTGTAAAAACTGTAGCTCTTTCTGGTTTCAGAGTAGCAGCCATGTTAGTCTGTATTCGCAAAAAGAAAAGGAGTACTTGTGGCACCTTAGAGACTAACCAATTTATTTGCGCATAAGCTTTCGTGAGCTACAGCTCACTTCATCGGATGTAGCTCACGAAAGCTTATGCTCAAATAAATTGGTTAGTCTCTAAGGTACCACAAGTACTCCTTTTCTTTCTGGTTGTTTTCTTCCCTTTCTTGTTCTTGTTTTGCCTGAGCCCGGGTGATTACTGCAATGGGTGTGGGCTCCCACAGCGTTTCAGTGAGGGGTGCTTCCTTAGCCACTTTATCTGCTTGTTCAATTTCCCTTTTTCAATGGACTTGTTCTCTTATGGGCTTTTATTTTAACCATCCGGATCCTCTGATACTGCCAATTTCTCTATTTGCTGCCATAAGGTCTTATGTTTAATTTTGGATCTGTCAGTTCCTGTAAAACCTACACTACTCCACCATGGTAGGTAGATGGTGGTTCCCTGGTAAACATAATCTGAATCAGTTCCTATTATTAGCTCTGTTTGCTTGTTCTTCATTCTAGCTAAAACTTCTAAGACCACTGACACTTCTGCAGACTGTGTTCACCCTTTGCTCAATTTGTACTGGAAGAAGTTAACTCTTTGCAGGTTTCCAGTTAAACAAATCCCTGCAAAACCAGTGACTTGTTTTCCTTCAGAGTAATATGAGCTACCGTCCACAAACCAAATGGTTTTTCCAATCACCTGTTCAGCTGGGGTTGCTTTAAAGACAGGGTGTGCTTTGGATTCCCGTTGGGAGGGGAGGGGGTTCACAAACATGCTCTTGATCGCTTATAGTCAATCCCCATACAGATATTTCAGGTTCTTTTAGTGGGACTAATCGAACATTCTCGGACATGAGAGCAAAGACCCATTGAATGGCCTTGTCTCCTCTCACACGTCCTTTAGACAGGTTTTCCTGACTGAGTAATTTTCCCAGCTCATGGTGACTCTTTATAATCACCTTGCTCGCTCTGATAATTGCCTGAGCTTTTTGTAGTTTCCAATAGGCAGCGAGAGCAGTTTGCTCACACATTTCCAGTTTGCTTTCTGGACCTGTTAATGCTCTGCTATAATAAGCAGTGGGTCTCTCCCCAGCATCAGTGTCCTGTGTAAGCACACTAACAATACCGAAATTCTTAACACTAGGGTACAATACAAAGGGGAATTCGTTGTTAGGGGAGACCAAGGTAGGTGCCTCCATTAACCCTTTTTTCAAGCTCTCCCATGCATTAGTTACCTCCTCTGTCCAGGTCCACTGTGGTCTTTTAAGTACCTCGTACAGGGGACCTGCCTTCTCTGCGTACCCAACCATAAACTCTCTGCAGAAGTTAGTGAACCCCCAAAAAGATTGCAAAGATTTAGTATCTACTGGCATAGGGAGGTTAACAACGCACTTTACCCTTTCCTTATCCACAGACCTTCCCCCTGCACTGAGTCGAATTCCAAGATATTGCACTTCTCTCTCTTTAATCTGGGATTTAGAGGGGTTAAGTTTCAAGTCCTACGCTTGGCAGCAAGTCAATAACTGCCACATTAACACTGTGTTCCTGCTCTGTTTCACTGACGATTAAAATGTCATCTACATCCTGGACTATCCTTTCCGTTTGTAACGGCCCCTCCTTCTCTCTCATATTTCTCACTACAGTATGAAATATTGTGGGTGCGTCACAGTACCCCATAGGCAAAACATTCCAGCAACATTGCATATACCCTGGAATACAAAATATGTTCTGTATTGAGACTCTGGGTTTAAAGGTAAACTCCAAAAGCTGTTTGCCACGTCGAGTACTGAGAACCACTTCACGTCAGGGGTTACCACCTCCAACAATTCTGAGTAAGCAGCCATTACTGGGGGCTCCCTGCTTGGCAATTCTGTTTAACCCCCGATAGTCAATAGTTAATCTGCATGTGCCAGCAGGGTTTTGACTGGCCAGATTGGTGCCGCGTTAGGCGCTGAACACCTTCGAATTAATTTTCATTTTTCCAATTCTTCTATAACTTGCCATAAAGATTCTTTTGCTTTCTGAGGTATTGGGTATTGTTTGATGAATGGGGGTTGTCTCCTTCTACTGTAACGGTGGTTTGTATTTTCCCTGTATCTAGGGAGTTCACTGCTCGGACGGTTTGAATTGCAGCCCACCAACCTTCCCAGCCTTTTGGTGCAGGAGGTGGCTGTTTGGGCTTTATTGCTTTCGCCGTCTGAGTAGCAAGTCCCATAGGGATCACGTGAGCGTTATTTGTTTCTCCCGTTACAGTGAGAGTTTGTATGATACACATGTTTGGGACGTTCAGAATTAATCCCAATCGTTTGATGGCTTCTGCCCCAATTAGATTGTCTCTCCCTGCAGCAGCACGCTTCTCCTGAAGGGTACGTACACCAAGCCGGAGAGGGAGGGTTTTAACATCATATAGATTCATAGAGTCATAGATATGAAGGTCAGAAGGGATCATTATGATCATCTAGTCTGACCTCCTGCACAAGGCAGGCCACAGAATCTCACCCACCCACTCCTGTGAAAAACCTCTCACCTATGTCTGAGCTATTGAAATCCTCAAATCATGGTTTAAAGACTTCAAGGTGCAGAGAATCCTCCAGCAAGTGACCCAGGCCCCATATGTTTGCTTAGTTCCTGATATGCCCTGGATCTGTACGGAATCCACTATTGGATACACATTAAATGGATCTTTTACTATAGGCATTCCAGCCCCTACGCCCAATAGAAAATCTGCAAGCCCATCCCTGACTCGGGCGCTTCAGTGTGGGGGTCCCCAGGCATCTCTTGCCATGGGGGGCTGGAAAACACAGTCTGAGTTGCAGGAAGCACTGTCCTGTGGTAGTGAATGACGAGCAATCAGATCATTCGGTCCAGACACCAAGACAGTTGCCTTAGCCACCTTCATCGCTGCCTTTTCTTCCCCCTTTTGAGACCCCTTGCCAACCAGACATGCCTGTAGCTGCGTCCGCAGCTTCTCATTCTCCCCTTTAAGATCTGGAGTCTCCTGTTTCAAGGTTTCAGGCGACACCCATTCACTCTCTCCGTTTACTCCTCTACCTCTGTTCATTCCACGACGACATCTCCTACCCCGGCCACGGCCACAGGGAGAGTATCCAGGACCCCCGATTTTCCACTGTCCTAACTGTGTTCGCAGCTCATTGACAGGAGTTCCTTCCTGCTGTTTAACCGCAGTCTCCACTTTTCCAATCCATTCATTCCAAGGTACGTCTCTGCCTCCATTCTCGCACCAAGCATTCATCCATTCGGTCACCCCAGAAGGCAGCGCCTCCAAAACAAGTTGCTTCAAATCCTCGAGGTCAGTATCCCCCCCGTTAACCTAACATACGTTTGTCTTCTGTCAGCCATCTTGGCCGGAGCCTCTCCTGCCATTCCTGTAATTCCTTTAAGTGCAGCGAATCCACTGGATAACTTAAAATGCTTTTGAGCCCCACACGTTTAACCATTTGCGTAACATCATCATCAAAACCAAGGGTATGACAATTCAGTGGTCCCAACGGGGTTTGTACTAAAATTGGTTCCTGTAACATCAATTCCCACTGCTTTTAACAGCTGCGAGCATTTATGTAGCCATGCGATAAACTCATTAAAATTCTTGGAAGGCGGGGGGCTGACAGCTCCAGCTAACGCAATTAGTTCATTAATTTTTAAAGCATCGAGCCTGGCTGTTAAGCCGCTCGCTCAAGGTGGGTGAGGTGTATCTGTACCGCACTTGGGTGCCTCCATTTTCCTTTCTGCATAATTGCCATGGGGGTAGGGCTGTTTTCAAGTGTCTGTTAATTTTTTTTGTTGCTGTTTCCACTGCGTTCCATAACCTCAATGGAGGTGGAACACTAGTTGGTGGGGTAGCGTCAAGGGTAAAGTGCGGTGTCAGGGTCAGGTTCCGCGGTAGGGCTTTCTCTCCCATTTTCCCTCATTTCTCCTGTTTTAACAGGAATTGGTCTAGGCTTTGGGGAGGGTTTGTCCAAAACCTGGTTCTCATCATAAGGTGGCGGTTGCGGTGCAGTGGCCCCTGCCCACGGGTCAAGAGAGGATGATCCAGCTGGGTCATCCACATGTCCCCAGTGCAGCCTCCATTCCGGTTGTCCCATGTTCCATCGTTTAAATTTAGCTAGGGCCACCTGCTTCCATTTCTGCCCCCATCCTTCTGGGACTGGAAAAACCCTCAAAGTCTGTTGAGCAACAGGGGACGGAACGTTTTTCTTCTGCAGGTTTTCTGCAGCTGTCTCCAATTTTTTGTTTTCCTGTTTTATCTGTTCGAGCAGATCGTGAGTCTGGACTGCCTGTTGCCCTGTTAAAAAAACTTGGGCTTTCCAGTGCTTGACTGCCTGGGTTGCTTCATCCAAGGCTTTAGTTATCCCTTGTACTTCCCTGGTTTGCTCCATTACGTGCCTGGCCAGTATGTCGGCGTGTTGTTTAAGCCATCTGACTGCCATGGACATTCATTGCAAAATCCTAGCTTTTTTACTTCTATTATTTCTTAGAGCTTCTGTTTCTACCATTGCTTTACAAATGCCAGTCCATGGTTCCCCACTTTCTTTTTTAAATTCGTATGGACCCCCTTTACTGGCAATCCAGCGGGTCCACGAGTTATCAAACTCTGTGGGGATTTGAAGGGAGAGGATAAGGAGGTTCCTCAGCTCGTGGTTTTCTGTCATGTTAGATCGCGATTGCTACAGCAGACAGCTCACTTACTCACCAGATCAGCGGTTGGGGTCACCAACGTTGTCAGACATCACCGGTGTGGTGCTCTGCTGTGTCCAATGTTGATAACAGCCAGCTGCGTGTGTGTGTTCCCTCCGTGTGCTGCCCCGGCTCTGCGCGGATCGCTGACACAGCAGACCCCGAGAGAAACCCCAAGGACCACAGATTCCGACAAGGTACGAAGGCACCCGGCCAGGTTTATTGCCAAACGAAACACAGTCTCTAGCGCCCCGGATCAGATGTCTACAGTTCTGCTAGTACATATGTGCTCCCTGACAATGGACTGGCTCAGTCCATGGCATGATTTACCACTGCCCCTAGGCCAGACAAAGACATATCCTCGGGGTAAAGTCTTATACACAGCTACAAACAAGTTACACCTCACTCCTGACGTATTGAGGTACAACCCCTCTACGTAGTAAGGTGCCGCCTCTCACCTTGTTCACGTTGGTTAGAGCAAAACAACCCCATCCATCATATTACCCTTTTGCCCCCGTCTTTAGGATGGGTCAGCATGTGCCTTGTTATCTGTGTGGAATGTGCTCGTATCCGAGCGTTCTCGATACCATCCTGGCACGTTTACATCTCTAGTACCCAGGACCTTTTGGCTGTGTGTGTTTTTGCAACATCAGCCCTCTCCTTGCCGGCTTTTGTAAGCAGGGCCTGCCTCTGGCTCACAGCTTAACTTTGCTTTATGTTAACGAAGTCTTGACCATTACTTTAGTTCAGGCCTTAGGCCTCATACCAGGCCCTTGATACAGGGTTTTTGTTTCAGGGCCTCATCTAACTACAACTGGTATATCAGCAGGCCGCCCAGGCTAGAGTGAGTGGTGCAAATTGGTCACTTAACCCAGGCGTTCCTGAGATGCCCCCCTGTTTTTAATTGTTCAGATACTTGTAACTTGAGCGTGCGCGCGCAGAGCTGGGGAACGTACTACGGGCCGCAGGCCCATGACACTGATCTCACAGTGTGTCTTATTCCACGGGTACACAAAAGCAATCCCACTCGTGCATAGCTCATGAGAGGCAGGAACAGATTTTCAGAGTTCAGCGTTGACACCCTGCTGCCAAGTGAGATCATCCCCGGGGCCCAGCACGTCTTTCGCTTTGACACCAGACGGTTCTTGGTGTCCGTGCAGCACGGCTGCTTTCTTTGGCTTTGCTGCCACCGCTCGGCCACTCCACTGAACTGTGGCATATTGATAAAGCTTTCGCAGTTACACCCACCCGCTGTTTGCTATTGGATTTAACGCTGTTGCCGGCTTGGCAAACAAACCCCAAACATTGCACAAACGCAAAGCCAACTGGGACTCGCGAGAATCCTGCTCCCTGCTGCCCAGGTGGGACTTCATGGCCTCAGTGGGGCTAGAACTGAGATCAGTCCGCTCCACAAGCATAACTGAAGGAGAATCTCAGTTAGCAAGATAGGGTCTGTGACACACAGGTGGGACAGTTCCAATTCCATCCAGTGGGGGGCAGCATAAGAGCCAGTTTGTTACAGCGACAGAGGGTCTTCTGGCTCACGATTTGCCCAAAAACCAGGGACGTGGACACATCACATGTAGCTCATCTCAGAAGACTCAACAACTAGGCCTGCCTGGCTTCTGAGCTGGCAAGATGTGGTGAACCCTCATGACTTTGATATGCTGCTCTCCTCCCTCCATGAATCCCACATAGGCACCGAGAGCCACCAGGCAGGATCCTTAGCTAGTGTCAATCCACGTAGCTCCGTTGATTTCAGCCGAGCCACATGGCTTGACCCCAGCTGGCCCCTGGCTCAGCATGCAGCGGACAGGGGAGTTTTCCCCTAGGTCAGTAATGAAACAAGGCTATCTTCAGAGCCCACTAGAATCTGGCTTGGGCTGGATCTGAGACTCACGCTGGTTAGTCCACTAGAGCAAAGAACAGTTTGTGCTCACAGCCCCAAGGCCTTTCCTCCCACTGCTCTGCAGGCAGCTGTTCATTAACCTTGCAGCTCCACGGCAACCTAGGGCAAAGCTGCCACCCTCACCTCACAGAGAGGGAAACTGAGGCACAGAGTGATTAACTGACTTGTCCAAGGTCACTCCGTAGCAGAGCCGGGAAGCTGCCACAGGAGTCCTGGCACCCACTGTCTTGATCTAACCATTAGACCACACTCCCCCTCACAGTTGATGGCTGTGAAAGGGTTCAGCATTAGCACGAGCACAGCCTGGGCTTCAGGGAGGAAAGCCGGCTAAAGAAGTGATTTAGCTAATGGGGAGCCTACTTTATTAGACACCATTTACCTGTGAGTGTGTCTTTGTCCTGAGCGTCCGGCCAGCACACTCCTGGCTTGGTGCCCTGTGGGCCAATGGCGACGTCAGCCCATCAGTGGAACCATGTTAACGGCATACACCAGAAAAATGTGTTTCCAACTGCACGTCCCCCGAGCTCCTGGACAATGAGATTCCTGCTCCCAGAGAGAAACCGCCCTTCTGTGCAAGATCATCCGGCTTCCAGGCTGCTCCGAGGCTATTCGTGCGAAGGGGTTCGCAGCAGAGACTCAGAAGCAGGGGGCAGCTGGGCTCAACAGAGAGCTGGGTGAAATCAGCCAGACCGTGCCATTTGAAGATACACCTGCTCACGGCAGGACGCCCCAACGGCCAGACACCCCAGCCGGCTCCCTGGGCCCTACTGACGCAGATGCTCTGGACAGACTGGTGGGGGTGCGGCTGTCTGGCTAAGGGGGCTTTGTGTTCTGTCTCTCCCTGCTGCTCTGCTCAGGCAAGCTGACATGGGCCAGGCCAGCTGACCTCTTCTTTGGTTAATAAGAAATCTGGAGAAAATCAGACATGGATGGAAGCCATCCCAGTCTCAGAGAGATTGTTACTAGCTGAGGGCCCTGCCCCTGCACTTAGTTGGGTGCTCCGAGCAGAACTGGGTGCCCAAGCGGAACCGGGTACCATGAGTCTAGCTGGGCACCCCGAGCAGAACTGGGGACCCTGAGGTTTTAAGAATGCGAGTGCCATTTGGATGCCTTCTCCCCATGTTAAACTGGCATTTCCAGCACTGGGTTCATTCCTGAGCTCCCTGGTTCACTCCTGCCTCTCTGAGGGTACACCCGAGATCGACTGTAGGCCCAGGCCTGGCTTGTGCTCGGGTGGCTACCCATGCTGCCCCCAGTGCCCCAGGGCTATAGTGCTATTTTTTAGCTAGCTGGGGTACGCTCCCAAGTGCTGCTGTCGCCCCTCCCGACTGCCGCGCAGACATACCCTCCCATTTCCCGGCCCGAGCGACCCACCACCCTAAAGGTTCTTCAAATATTTACAATGGCTAGAGCCTCCTGGGAGCTTCTCCTTGCCGAGCTAGTGAAGGATGGAGCAGGACCAATGTCCCGCTCGATGCATCTGCCAGCCTCTCCCCAGGGATAGCTCTACGTCCTCGCCTGCCCGCTCCATTATTTGGACAGGGGCGTCATTTCAGAAAAATTCGGGGGTGGGGGGCAGAGCTGTGTCGGTCTATAGAGCAGTATATGGGCTTCTGTTCTGGCCGGCAAAGTTGAGGGTGGGGGAGAGGAACGTATAGACCTAGGACAAGTCATGGGGGGGTGGGGAGGGGCAAACCGAGGCTGAGGGGGACAGCTGCCCCCCTTTGCCCATAGCAAATGAGGCCCTTACCCCTGGAGCCCCCTAGTGGAGTTGTTCTGCAGGCTGGACCTAGAGAGCATGGTCCCCTGATGGCAGCTGGAAAGCCTGGCAGCTGGGCTGGACCCAGAGAACGGGTGTGAAGGTGGCTTTAGTTTACTGCCATTTCTGGGCGGGGGGCAGTTGCCCTAGTGCTGCCCCGGCCACCTCCTGAGCTCGTTCTCTGGAGAGCTCTCCTGGACCGCAGCCTAGCAATGGCCTCTCACTTTGCTCTCCTTACACCGCGGTCCTCCGCCCTCCATGTGTCACAAGCCTCCGGGCAGGAGAGGCTATGGCCTGGGCCGCCGTGCAAAGCCACGAAAACCCTGGGGAGGACAAAGCCTTCTGCCCAGGCCCAGCCCGGCAGCGCAGCTGCTCCTGCAGCCCTTGGCTGGTAACAGGGGCTGCGGGGCCCCCTCCAGGCAGGGCTTGGGCATGGCTAGCGGCTGCCTCACTGGCAGAGACCAGGCAGCGGCTCTGGGACTCCACAGCCTGTTTGCTCGTGTGGCCAGGGCCCAGGGGGGAAGGGGGCGTCTAGGGGACGGGGACCATCTGTCACTGGTTGCAATACGCAGTAGCTACCATGAGCCAGTGCTGTTCCCACACTCAGTTATTGGCCCAGCACCCCATGCAGTGAAGGGGTGCAGGCAACGGTGTTGAGCAGGGACTGATGCGCTTAACAACCTGCTCCCAAGATATCAAACCGCTCCCCAAAGTGCCCAGCAGCCAGGACCAGCGTGTCGCTCTCCAGGCCACCTGGACTCACGTATGTGGGTCCTCAGTGTGCCTCCTGAGCTTCCTTCCTTGGGGAAGCTACGGGGGGATTACTGGCTCAGCATGTGGACTGGCGTGAATTCCTTGGCCTGTCCTCTCCAGCCAGATCAACTCATTAGTCTGGACGTGAGCCTAAAGGTTGGCCGCTTAGAGGAACCTTTCAGAGTCTTCTTTCTCCCCGCCCCCACTTCTCCATGGTCATCCTTCCCTGTCTCCATCCCATAATGTCATTTATATCCCAGAATGTTCACACCTTTTTTAAAAATCTCACCAACCTGCCGGGCTCTCCTCCCTGGCTGTCATCTCTGGCCGAAGCATGGAGCCTCCACAGCGTCGTGAGTGGTGCAAGCACAGGGACCATGAATTGCCAGTCGTTGCAGAGTCACAGATGAACCAGCTCAATGGGGAATACGGACAGTTTGCGGAGGGACACAGCGAGAACCAATTCAGGGTTGCTGGTGGCATTCACGGAGCAGCTGCAGATGGTGGAGCGCTGTGTCTGGGCCTGAGAAACAAGCACTGACTTCTGGTTTCACACCATAATGCAGGATTGGGAAGATTAGCAGTGGCCGCAGAACTTCTGGATGCACAAGGCCATATTCCTGGATCTGTGTGCTGAGCTCACCCCAGCCCTGTGGCACAGGGACACCAGAGCATAAACCCATCTTGCCACACAGTAAGTCAACAGAAAGGGTTATTTTCCTATGGTTATGCAAATGCCAGTGGATCACCAGGGACACTTCACCAACATAAGTGTTAGCGGGTCACGGAAGGTACATGACACTCGCATCTTTAAAAACACAGGACTGTTCAGAAAGCTGCAGAAGAGACTTTCTTTCCTGACGGGCAGATTACCATTGGTGATGTTGAAATGCCAACAGTGATCCTGGAGGACACAGCCTCTCTCTTACTCCTATGACTCATGAAGCTGAACACTGGCACCAAGGAAAGATTCAACTACCAGCTCAACAGGTGCAGAATGGCAGTTGAATGTGGCTTTGGTAGACTGAAAGGGTGCTGGTGTTGTTTACTCACAAGGCTGGATCGCAGTGAAAAAAATCCCAATGGTTTGAGGTGCCTGCTGTGTGCTGCATAATATCTGTGAAGCAAAGGGGGGAAAGTTGCCATCAGGGTGGAGGTGGAGTCAGGGACAGATTAGCCTTTTGTGGGCCCTCCTGCAGGCAATGGACCATGGCATGCATGGGCAGGAAGGGTCAGTTCCTGGAGCAAGTGGCCAGCCGAGGACAATGGGGCACAAAATGAGTAATAAAAACTTCAATTTTTTTTCAGGTTTAAAGCAAATACATTATACCTTAATAAATGTATGAAACAGAGCTTAGAGAATGGGAAGGAACATTCATGCCCATTGTAGCTACACATCCAGCAACCATGGCTCTCACAGGTTAGTGTATATGAAGCTGTGGTTATCCTTAATGTTCCCTGCAGTGGAGTGGTAGGGGTAGGGATGCAGCCCCGGAAGCCATGTGAAGTGTTGAGGGAGGTTTATAGTGGCATTCTCCATGGACTGCAAAGGGAGGTGAGCCTGGAATTGTTGTACCTCTAGGTCCACAACAGACTGCAGCATCTGTGTTTGCTGCTGGAGAAGCCCCATTATATCTTGGTGCATCTCCCTCTCCTTTTCATAGAAATCATAGAATCATAGAACTGGAAGAGACCTTGAGAGGTCATCTAGTCCAGTCCCCTGCACTCATGGCAGGACTAAGTATTATCTAGACCATTCCTGACAGGTGTTTGTCCAACCTGCTCTTAAAAATCTCTAATGACAGAGATTCCACAACCTCACTGGGCAATGTATTCCAGTGCTAAACCCCCCTGACAGTTAAGAAGTTTTTCCTAATGTCCAACCTAAACCTCCCTTGCTGCAATTTAAGCCCATTGCTTCTTGTCCTATCCTCAGAGGTTAAGAAGAACTATTTTTCTTCCTTGTCCTTGTAACAACCTTTTATGTACTTGAAAACGGTTATCATGTCCCCCCTCAGTCTTCATTTCTCCAGACTAAACAAACCCAGTGTTTTCAGTCTTCCCTCATAGGTCATGTTTTCTAGACCTTTAATCATTTTTGTCCCTCTTTTCTGGACTCTCTTCAATTTGTCCACATCCTTCCTGCAATGTGGTGCCTAGAACCGGACACATTACTCCAGTTTTCAGAGTAACAGCCGTGTTAGTCTGTATTCGCAAAAAGAAAAGGAGTACTTGTGGCACCTTAGAGACTATCCAATTTATTTGAGCATAAGCTTTATATGCTCAAATAAATTGGATAGTCTCTAAGGTGCCACAAGTACTCCTTTTCTTATTACTCCAGTTGAGGCCTAATCAGCATAGAGTAAAGCAGAAGAATTACTTCTTGTGTCTTGCTTACAACACTCCTGCTAATACATCCCAGAATGAGGTTTGCTTTTTTTGCAACAGCATTACACTGTAGACTCATATTTAGCTTGTGGTCCACTATGACCCCCAGATTCCTTTCCGCACTACTCCTTCCTAGGCAGTCATTTCCCATTTTGTATGTGTGCAACTGCTTGTTCCTTCCTAAGTGGAGTACTTGCATTTGTCCTTATTGAATTTTACCCTATTTACTTCCAATCATTTCTCATTTGTCCAGATCATTTTGAATTTTAATCCTATCCTCCGAAGCACTTGCAATCCCTCCCAGTTTGGTATCATCCACAAACTTTATAAGTGTACTCTCTATGCCATTATCTAAATCATTGATGAAGATATTGAACAGGACCCAAAACTGATCGCTGTGGGATCCCACTCATTATGCTTTTCCAGCATGACTGTGAACTACTGATAACTGCTTTCTGGGAATGGTTTTCTAACCAGTTTTGCACCCATCTTATAGTAGCTCCATCTAGGTTGCATTTCCCTAGTTTCATAGAATATCATGTTTGGAAGGGACCTCAGGAGGTCATCTAGTCCAACTCCCTGCTCAAAGCAGGACCGATCCCCAGTTAAATCATTCCAGCCAGGGCTTTGTCAAGCCTGACCTTAAAAACTTCTAAGGAAGGAGATTCCACCACCTCCCTAGGTAACGCATTCCAGTGTTTCACCACCCTCCTAGTGAAAAAGTTTTTCCTAATATCCAACCTAAATCTCCCCCACTGCAACTTGAGACCATTACTCCTTGTTCTGTCATCTGCTACCACTGAGAACAGTCTAGAGCCATCCTCTTTGGAACCCCCTTTCAGGTAGTTGAAAGCAGCTATCAAACCCCCCCTCATTCTTCTCTTCTGTAGACTAAACATCCCCAGTTCCCTCAGCCTCTCCTCATAAGTCATGTGTTCTAGACCCCTAATCATTTTTGTTGCCCTCCGCTGGACTCTTTCCAATTTTTCCACATCCTTCTTGTTATGTGGGGCCCAAAACTGGACACAGTACTCCAGATGTGGCCTCACCAATGTCAAATAGAGGGGAACGATCACGTCCCTCGATCTGCTGGCAACGCCCCTACTTATACATCCCAAAATGCCATTGTTTGTTTATGAGGTCATGCGAGATAGTATCAAAAGCTTTACTAAAGTCAAGATATACCATGTCTACCACTTCCCCCCTATCCACAAGGCTTGTTACCCTGTCAAAGAAAGCTATCAGGTTGGTTTGACATGATTTGTTCTTGAAAAATCCATGCTGACTGTTACTTCTCACTTAATTCTCTTCTAGATGTTTGCAAATTGATTGCTTAATTATTTGCTCCATTATCTTTCCGGGCACAGGAGTTAAGCTGACTGGTCTGTAATTCCCTGGGTTGTCCTTATTTCCCTTTTTATAGATGGGCACTATAATTGCCCTTTTCCAGTCTTCTGGAATCTCTCCCATCTTCCATGACTGATCAAAGATCATCGCTAATGGCTCAGATATCTGCTCAGTCAGCTCCTGGAGTATTCTAGGATACATTTCATCAGGCCCTGGTGACTTGAAGACATCTAACTTGTCCAAGTAATTTTTAACTTATTCTTTCCTTATTTTACCCTCTTCTGATCCTAACTCATTTTCATTGGCAGTCACTATGTTAGATGTCCAATCACCAGCAAACTTCTTGGTGAAAACCGAAACAAAGAAGTCATTAAACACCTCTTCCATTTCTACATTTTCTGTTATTATTTCCCCCCCCCCAATGGTGTAATGGCCCTACCCTGTCCTTGGCCTTCCTCTTGCTTCTAATGTATTTGTGGAATGTTTTCTTGTTACCCTTTAAGTCTCTAGCTAGTTTGATCTCATTTAGTGCCTTGGCCTTTCTAATTTTGTCCCTACATACTTGTGTTATTTGTTTATATTCATCCTTTGTCATTTGACCTAGTTTCCACTTTTTGTAGGACTCTTTTTTGAGTTTCAGATCATTGAAGATCTCCTGGTTAAGCCAGGGTGGTCTCTTGCCAGACTTCCTGTCTTTCCTATGCAGTGGGATAGTTTGATCTTGAGCCCTTAATAATGTCTCTTTGAAAAACTGCCAACGGTCTTCAATTGTTTTTCCCCTTAGAGTTGGTTCCTACTGGGACTCAGAGCAGACAGGAGACAGGCTCCGTTCCCTCTCCTGGCTACCTGCACAATTCATCCTTCAGCCCCTCTGTTCACAGGCTGATGCAGCACTAGCTTGCAGGTGCTCACTGAACATGGCATCATCTTGAGACCTCTTTCTCCTCCTTACCTGGCTCAAGCATTTGGTGGTATCGAGGGGGAACTTCTCAAGGCCCCAGTAGCACCTGCTACAGATAAAACACCCAGAGGTACCATTGTCAGTATACTCAAAACAGAGAGCAAAAGTCAAGGGAACGCCCCCTTCCCTTGCTTCCCTAAAGTGTTAAACAAGACGTGTTTATTAACACTTCTGCTTCGGAGTGCTTGTGCCCGGCCCCACCCACAGCACCCGCCCTGGTGAGCGTGGCCCATCATGGGTGAGGGAAATGAGGAGGGAATTACTCGGTTGCATGAAGCTATGAGTACAGAGCAGCAGCACTGAATCCTGGCACCACAGACAGTGGTGATTGCAGCAGATCTCTCGCTCCTGAGTAACCCAGGCACAGAGCACAGCTGCTGCGGGCATCCCTAAGCCACCTGGGCCCGTATACTCTGCAGAGACAGTGGTGCCTGACGAAGTTATCACTGACCGGCGTGGTGGGAAAGTGTCCCTCTGGGGAGGAAGAAACAAGGCACCCATCCCTAGAACCCTCTGGGACAGGGTCACAGAGCACTCCCATGGACCTTGCATTGAGCTCTCTCCGAGGATCCAAGGGACATCCCTGTGAACATAAACGAACTGGTCCACGTGCCTGCCCTGCCTAACTCTACAGGGGAACAAAGGGCAGATAACAAGGCTCCCTCTCTTTGGTGTGTCACTGCCTCTCCAGTACGAGTAAATTAATGAACAGTCGACAGCTGTGTACTGCTAAGCTGGAGGCGCCGTTGGTACATCGCTGTGATGGGAAATACATTTACACACTTATCCGAGGTTCCTTCCCCTGCGTCGGGCCCACCTGTGCTTGGCTGCCGGGCAGGACTGGACTGCGGTGGCGTCTCAAACAGGTCCTGGCTTGCGGCATAGCTGGGCCTCCCAGTCACCTGTCCCCTATCTTCCTCCTCCTCCTCTTCCGTGCTCGCAGCAGGGGCCTGTGACTCAGGCTGCTCGGCGGTATCCACGGTGGTGGTCTGTGCCACGTGTGGCATGCAGCTCTTTGTAAAAGCAGCAGGTCTGCGTCTTAACTGTTGGCCTCTCTGGCCTTCCAACATGCCTGCCCCAGCTCCTTTGCTTTCACAGGGCACTGCTGCGGGTCCCTGTCAGACCCCTTCTCCTGCATCCCCCAAGCAATCTGGTCATAGAGGTCCACCTTTCTGTGGCTGGTCTCTTCTCCCCACCGGCCCAGGAAGTCCCATATCTCCTGGAGTGCGTCTGGAGCGCGTCATCAGCATGGTTAGCTGGGCACTTGCACACAGCAATGGAGAGTCGCTAGATGTATTCACCAAGCTGGGCAATCGGGAAAATGTGCAGGGTTTTAAAGTGGAGGGGGGTGGGGGGCTTCTGGTCTCCATGATCCCGGGGCAGTAGAGTTCACAACAGTGACCAGAGCGGTCCATGTCAGGCATTGTGGGACAGCTGCTGGAGGACTGTTAAGGTCGACATAGGAAACGCAGGTTCGACACTTGCGCTGCATTGACCTCAGCACTTTGACCACGGCACTTTGACCGCGCCCGGCAGCGGTGTTACCGTGTTGCCATAGCGGGGAGCTTACATCTGTGGGAGACAAACTGAAGGGGAGACACATACCCAGCTAGGTTGATTCAAGAGGACTTATGTCACCCTAAGTTTGCAGCGTAGACCAAGCCTTAGACAGGGACAGTTTAAGAGCACGTTGGCTGGTACCAGCCGACCTCGGAGTCCCAGCTAACACATTTAAAACCCCACTTTTTGTCTAGACTTGGTGCTGAGTAGGGTTTAAGAATGTGTTAATTACCACGTTAACTAATAGGTTTGCCAAACATGCCTCCTTTTCCCAGTCTAGCCAAGGCCGGGCATTTAATTACAGTCCTTGGAAGAGCTGGTCGCTGGGAGGCACTCACAGGGCTCTTTCATTAATTAGCATTAGAACTCCACCAGGATTTAAAGGCTGCACCATTTGTTCGTACATGGCCCTAAACAGCTTTTACCTGCAGGCTGGTGGCAGGCAGCCAAACATAGGGCGAGCGGCCTCTTTCCTGTCCATTGTTCTCATATTTAAGTTGTAATCTCTGGCTAGTGTGTATGTGCAGCACTGACCTCTACGGGACAAGACCAAGTAGTGTCATAAGCTCTATTCTGCTGGCACCATATGGAGATTCTCCTTTAGCCTTGTGCTGTCAGTGGAGGAGGATCAGCTGCCAGCGTGATGGTTTGGATGGCTGCAGCGTGCAATCCATACAGGCCCAGTCAGCCATGGATTTGTCGCAGGACCCATCTACCAGCCCCAAGGGAGTCTGAGCTCACCCCTGATGCTCTGCGAGGCCCAAGGGAGGGGAACTCAGAGCCAAGGGACCCTAGATCTTCAGTAGCACATGAAAAGCTGCCAGCTGATCAAGAGGGGAAAGTCACCCGCTTCCTCCCCTCCTTAAGCAGATTTGCTCAGTGCAGCCCCAGAATAGAGCAGGCAGGCTCATGCGTCAGCAGGATCACAGAGGCCCAGGAAGAGGAGGGGAGGCTTGGGAAGGATTAAAGTGGAGAGGGACCTTGGGTAGGCAGCAAATGAGCAAGTAGCTCCCCAAGCAAAGTGACGGTCAGGAAGCTAGTGGGATTATGAGCATCTCAGGGCAGGGAAGGATGAGTTACCGCCGCAAGGAGATGCTAACTAATGCGCCTATTGCCACTGGGTTCGTACAGCAACAGAGCCTCTGCATCTCCCAACTGTGTGGCTCAGCCCCAGAGAGCCAGTGCGCCGTGAGGAGGGAATGGAAAGAGGAACAAAGCTTAGCGAGGGGCTGATTTTGTACCCAGCCCCTGTACAGCTCCCTTCATCCACAGCTCCCAAAGGGGCAGTGTTAACCCCACTTTACTGATGGGGAAACTGAGGCAGCCAGCAGCAAGGGGACTCTCTCAAGGTCACGTAAGGAGTCAGTGGCAGAGTCGAGGGATAGAACCCAGGCTTCACACCTCCCACCCAGCCCGGAGCCCTGTCACTGGACCTTACCATCTCTCCTTGGTTTGTTAACACTTCCCGGAGGTGATAAAACAGTCTATGAATATCGGGAATGGGGCAAAAACTGTCTGGCTTCCAGCACGGCTGGGAAGGAGCCACTCTAGCAGAATGCCAGCCTGGCTCTCCGCTCTGCCCCAGCACAGGGCACGAGGAACAGCAGACATCTCTTTGGGTGGGAATTGCTCATGAGGGCACAGTCGCACTGGGGAAATGGGAAATCTAGGGAGGAAGATGGTGCCAACGGCTTCAGCCAAACCTGCTTGCTGCGAAGACAGGCTGAGCTAGAGACAAGAAGTGCTCTTCGCCGTGGATCCGGAGAGTAGAAAGAGTTCCACTGATAAAAGCGGAGACTCCCGTTTCCATGGGCTCGGGTAATCACAGCAGAGAAGGGCTGGAAGGGACCACGAGAAGTCAGCAATTCCAACACCTGTGCTGCTACGGGGCTGGTGAGAGCGTCAGGTGCGAGTTCCATGCCCATCTCTGGCCTAAGGGTAAACTACATCCCAGGGGCCGCATCCAGACTTCCAGATGTTTTAATGTGGCCCTTGAGTTCCCGCCAGCTCCGTGCAGCTCCTGGAAGCAGCAGCATGCCCCCCCTCCGGTTCCTACAGGTAAGGGCAGCCAGGGGGCTCTGCATGCTGCCCCCACCCCAAGCACCGCCCCCACAGCTCCCATTGGCCAGGAAATGCAACCAATGGGAGCTGCAGGGACAGCGCCTGCAGAAAGGGCAGCGCACAGAGCTTCCTGGCCGCACCTCCGTGTAGGAGCCAGAGAGGGGATATGCTGCTGCTTCTGGTGTCGCCTGGGGCCTGCACCCCTGACCCTCTCCTGCACTCCAACCCCCTGCCCCAGCCCTGATCCCCCTCCTGCCCTCCAAACCCCTCAGTCCCAGCCCAGAACACCCTCTTGCACCTCCAACCCCTCATCCCCAGCTCCACCCCAGAGCCCATAACCCCAGCAAGAGCCCTCACCCCCTCCTAAACCCCAACCCCCGATTTTGTGAGCATTCATGGCCCACCATACAATTTCCATACCCAGATGTGGCCTCGGGCCAAAAAATTTGCCCACCCCTGCCTTAGGCAGTGGTTCTCAACCGGGGGACGCAAACCCCTGGGGGGTATGCAGAGATCTTCCAGGGTGTATGTCAAGTCATCAGAGATTTGCCTAGTTTTACAACAGGGTACATAAAAAGCACTAGTAAAGTCAATACAAACTAAAAATTCATACAATGACTGGTTTATACTGCTGTATATACTATACACTGAAATGTAAGTACAATATTTATATTCCAGCTGATTTATTTTATAATTATATGGTAAAAATGAGAAAATCAGCAATTTTTCAGTAATAGTGTGCTCTGACACTTCTGTCTTTTTATGTCTGATTTTGTAAGCAAGTCATTTTTAAGTGAGGTGAAACTTGGGGGTACGCAAGACAAATCAGACTCATGAAAGGGGTCCAGTAGTCTGGAAAGGTTGAGAGCCACTGCCCTTGGGTATCTTCCATTAAACCAAAGTCCACCTCCACTCAAGCCCAGGCCCCGGTGTATTAATTAGCTCTGCAGGACACGGAGTAATATGCCCCAGTGCAGTCCCACCCCCGCATCAGATCCTGCTGCCTCTCTCTTACCTGGGAAAAGGCATTCCTTGGTTGGCACATGCACATGGGAACACTTTGCTTCCAGAAGCCCTGGGTGGGCACAGTTCTCATGTTTGCAATGTGGAGGGAACAAGATTTTACTCAAAAGCACATGGCCAGCTCCTGCATTGACCTCCTTGGCACTAGCCTGATTTACACCAAGGAAGGGTGAACCGTGTGGCGAGGGGACACCGCCCAGCAGGGCCAGCTTGAAAACAGGAAAAGAGCCTTTCTGCTTCTAAATGAGAAATGAATGGAACCCGCCCAGGGCATGAATCCTTGCAGGAAACGTGTCCAGGGTCTGTTCACTCAGCAGCATCTAACTCTGGGCTGGATGGCTCTGTGGCGCCCCCGCTTGGCCATGGAAGCAGCTGCATTCCCCTTCACAGGTCTGCAGGCTGCCCTAGAGAATGTTCCTGGGGTGGAGAAGAGAGCCCAGTTCTGCATCCGATGAAGTGAGCTGTAGCTCACGAAAGCTTATGCTCAAATAAATTGGTTAGTCTCTAAGGTGCCACAAGTACTCCAGTTCTGCTGTGACTCCAACAGGAGGAGCTGCCTCACAGTGGATGGAGCTGCCTGTCGGGTCTCATCTCCAAACAGGAAATCCAGCCCAGACCTGAGCACGCTTGGTACCATGATTCTGGACAGAGCCATGGAGCACACACACCCACAAGGACCAGGCAGGAACTGAGCTGCCCGTCATGGCAGGGTCAATCAGCTGGCCACGAGTGAGGCAGGGATTGAATTGCACCAAACACAGAAGGGGCAAGTCCTTGTCTGCACAGCTCACACCACACTTCTATGCGCAGGAGGGCAACAGAGTCAGGTCACCCTTGCCCCTTCCTAGCCAACGATTTACTTCCTACAGCCAGTCTGGCTCTAGGATTCAGTGCTAGGAGACATGTTGCCTGCCAGCCACGTGGGGAGAGCCCAGTGCTAAGGGTATGACGCGGGCACCAGCCAGTGTGTTAAGAGGTGTCCCACCTGGAAAAAGAGTTGATGGAGTTCCCAGTCTGCTCGAGAGCTATTTGGGAACACCGAGCATTGTATAAGGGAACAGGCATGTGCAGAGCAGGATCCATCAGGCCAATGACTCGCCCTCAGCTGGATTCACACCATCCTGCCCATCAGCCTTCTGGTCAGGAAAGCCAGCACCCCGGTAGCCATCCACTCACCCATTGTCCTCCGGCCACTGACCAGCCTGCCCCAGGAGAGCCTGGGGGAAGGAGCTGCAGGGAGAAGCTGCCAATGCAAAGAGGCATTTCGGAGCCAGAGGACGGGCATCTAAAGTGGCACTAAATATTAACCAAGAATGGGTGCAGTGCCCATCCCCCCAGCTTTAACCAGCACTGAGTCCACACACAGGCTTGGGTTTGGGTTTTTTTTTTTTTTAAAACAGAAGTTTATGGTTATATGCAAATTAGGTTATTAAATGATTTGCATAAAATGTTCTCGCAGGACAGCGACTATTCCTAATTCCCCTTCCCCCCCAGAAAGTAGCGACCCTACTCAGCCTAGCGCACTTGCACATCTGCCCCCTGCCGGCAGGCACATGCCCCGGGTCACACACACACGCACCTCCCAGGTGGAGGAGTGCAGCATTTCCATGCAGCCACCCCCCCCCCGGCCTTGTCTTAAAATAGCTCCCCCCCCGTCCGGCTCACATGCACACGCCCCCCCCAACACAAGCATCTCTCCTAAATGCACGACAGACATGCACCCTCCCACCGCTGCTCGGACTCACCTCCCCGTGCGCTCACACACACACACACGTACGTACGTGCACTCAGCCCCCACCCCCAGCCACTCCTGCTCGTACAAGTGCGCCGCTGCCTGATTGTCCCTGTGCCCCCAGCGTGCCCTGCTGGGCAGTCATACACTCCTGTGCACACACCTCTCGGGTGCAATCACAGCCAGTCACTTACACCCCTCTCTCACACACACACAGCATGCCCCCCTGCATTCACACGTTGCCATCCTGAGCACAGCTGGCTCTCCCCCATGGCCACAGACATCCAGCTGAGTGCGCACACATCCTGTGTACATGGACTGGGCACTAACACCCCCCCACTGCTCAGACAGACACCACCTTCACAAGCACACACGCTCACGCTCATGCCATGGACACCACCCCTCCTACGCCCCCTGGCAACCAATCACAGCCTCCCAGGGCTGCTCACCCTCACATACACCCCTCCATTCCCAAACAAATCCCCCTGCCACACGGCTGCCTCATTCACACACACTGGACTTGTGTACACACGCACAATGCAGTACATGCTCACCCACTTGCACTCAGACACACACCACTATGGCCTTACACACTTCCCACTGCACACCAGCCCTGCAGAGCTCTCCCGTACATGTGCCACGTGCTCACACCCATGCACTGCTTACACATCTGCCACTGCAAGTTCACAAGCACATGCATTCGCGCCCCCCCCACATATCTGCAGTCCTGCCTGCAGCCCATACATTCACACCCCATTCTCACTGACATGCACACCACAGGCTCGCACACTTCTCCCCACGTCGCACACACACACCCACACACGCCTTCCCCCCCCCGGAGAGGTGCTGGTGCAGACACTCAAACTGCACCCACACCTGCCATAAACTTACACTGGCATTGTCGGTTCCCCAGCTCTCACACAGGCGCCGACGTGTTTGCACACCAGGCATATTCCCAAATGGTTCTCTCCCCCCCTCCCCCGCCCCACACACGCCTCCAGCACACACACGCAGCCTCTGTAGCGGGCATCCCCCCCCCCACCACACTCACCCCTGCCCTGCCACGTCCAGGCGCACGCCGCGTGCCCACCCCGTGCGCTCACCCCCAGGCTCCGGGAGGGCTGTCCCCACACCGTGTCCGTCACTGGAATTGACAGCCCCCAGCCACCCCTAGCTATTGGTCAGGAAGAGGCGTCTGTGTTTGGAGGCGGAGCCGCGCGGCCGGCCCCGGCGCCGCCCCCGCCCCCGGCTGCCATAGGGGTTCCTGCTGGCCACGGCGCTCTCTCCCCAGCCAGCGCTGCCCAGGGTCGGCCCGGGGAAGCTGACTTCCGCTTTGGGCGGCTGGCCTAAGAGCCCGCCGGCCTCGGCCTCGGCGGGCGGGGCCTGGCTCTGGCGCGCGCTGGCCCGCTCCTGTCGCAGGTAACGCAGCTCGTCCCGGATGTCCGTCAGGACGCCCAGGAGGCGGAACTGCAGCTCCCTGTCCCGCGCCCGCTCCTCGCGCTGCGTGGCCCGCTCCTCCTGCCACATGGCCAGCTCCTGGTGGTACAGCTGGTCCCACTGCTCCTCCAGGTCCAGCAGGCGGTGGATGTTAGTCCTCCAGCTCTCCCTCCTGCCCTCCCGCAGCCAAGAGCAGCCCAGGCCCCGCGAGGGCGGCACCGGGGCAGGGGGCTGGTCCTCCTGAGGCGAGGCGGAGGAGGGCAGGGACTCCTCGGTGAGCGCGCCATGCAGCGGGGAGCGGGCCTGCTGCTGCTGCTCTTCCTCCTGCTGCTGCTGCTGCTTCTCCCACGTGGGCCCCATCAGTACCCTGGGCAAGGAGCCCACCTCGGGGCCCCGGCTGCCCTCCTCCTCTTCCGGCTGGGAGGCGTCCAGCACCCTGCCCAAGGAGGGGAGGTCGGAGACCCCTTCGTGGGCCCAGTCTGCGTGAGCGTCCACATGGTTGAGCGTATCCTCGGGGAGGGAGCTCATGGAGCCCTGGGAATTGCACCGGCGGATGAGCATGGCCTGCCGGGATGCCTTCGCGCTTTCCTCGGCCGACAGCTGGGACTCCGGGACAGGCTGAAGGCCCATCGCTGCGCCGGGGCACCCGTCCACCTCCTGGCCTTCCCGCTCTTCTTCCTCCGACATGGAGGCGTAGGAGACAAGGGACTCGTTTCTCAGAGGCGGGGACATGGCCGACATCTCTGGAGTTCGCAGCTCCGGCCCCGATTCGGCTGAAACAGAAGAGAAGCTAGCAGGTAAGTCTACCTGCTTCACCGTCTGTGGCGCCATGCATTAGATTCCCAATTGGTCCCCTCTCCCCACATCCCTGGGAACACCCCAGGATCTTCTTCTTACTAAAAATCCACTCAAAGCAGCCACAGACACACAGACCCCTGGCAGGGCTGCATGGGCGCTGCTCAGACCCACCAGGAACGTTCAGTATCCTTTCCTGACAGCGGCCAGAACCTGCTACTTTGCTGGCAGGCGTAAGAAGCCTGCGGTAGCAGATATGGGATAATCTGGCCCCACAGTGGGAGTCTCCTCCTAAACCCCAATACTTTGAGGCTGTCTTGAGCCCTGAACCATGAGGTTGTTACATCCCTTCCAATTTATTTTTGAGGATTAAGTTGGATAATGCTGGCTAGTTTGCTCATCCATATAAATGCTCACTCTATCTTGGAATCTTGCTAAATTCTTGACCTCAACAATATCCAGTGGCAGTGAGTTCCACAGGCTACTTGTGTGCTGCAGGAAAAATGTTTATTGTCTAGGATCAGTTTGAAATTTGCTGCCTTTTCGTTTCATTGACTGTCTCCTTGTTCTTGTGTTAGGAGACCTGGACACTAGAGGGCAAGAGCACTGGAATAGTCACCCACAGTTTGAGCATTGTGAATGCACAAGTGTTTGCCCTGAAGCTAACCACTGGGCTGTTCGAAGCGGACAGTGGAGACACATCTTTGCAAAGAGTTTCTCCAGGAGTGCATGGAGATCTGAGATTTGACTATGGGGCCCTACTCCATTCCGGGTGTAACTTCACTGGGGCTACGTAATGGACATGCTTGGCCCAGGTTCTCAGAGTCACAATCATTTCACCATTTTTAATAACAAATGTAACCACTCCTTGGCCTTCAACAGCATCCCCACCGCGGCGCCTGCAGGAGACAGCGTGTCACAAAAAAGTCATTATTAGTGTGATCATTTTCCCCATGCTCAGGAGCCTCTGGCTGAGCCTTTAACAGGCACCAGCCACTGCTTTCCCCAACTATCAAAGAGGCCTGTGCCCTGGACAGTCAGCCTGTCCTTCACTGTGGCTACTGGCAGCTTCTCCATTACTCCTACCTGAACTGCTCTGCCCCTCGCCTCGGCTGTATTCACAGATCACAGAAGGGTCTGGACTCTGGACTGCGAGCCGAGGCACGGCGGAACCTTCCACGTCAGGCAAAGAAGAGGGCTGCCCGTTGGTGTCTATGTAGATGCTGGGGTGGCTGACTGCAGGCTGGAAGGACATGATCGATTGTTTGGACGCACCTGGGAAGAACAAGTCTGCAAGAGAAAGACGATTGACTTAAGAGGATAGCGACTATCATGCTATCACAGGTTAGGATTCCCCAAGGGAAACATTCTATAGGACTTTTCATAGATCCCAAGGCCAAGAGGGACCATTGTGATCATCTGGTCTGACTGCCTGCATAGCCCAGGCCAGGGAACTGCCCCAAAATGATTCTTAGAGCAGATACTTTAGAAAAACATCCAACCTTGACTGAAAATTGTTAGTGAAGGAGAATCCACCACCACGCTTGGTCAATTCTTCCAAGCAGTTAATTACTCTCACCATTAAAAATGAGCATGAGCTTTCGTGAGCTACAGCTCACTTCATCGGATGCATACTGTGGAAACTGCAGCAGACTTTATATACACACAGAGAATATACACACAGAGAATACACACATATTCTCTGTGTGTATATAAAGTCTGCTGCAGTTTCCACGGTATGCATCCGATGAAGTGAGCTGTAGCTCACGAAAGCTCATGCTCAAATAAATTGGTTAGTCTCTAAGGTGCCACAAGTACTCCTTTTCTTTTTGCGAATACAGACTAACACAGCTGTTACTCTGAAACCTGTCATTAAAAACGTGTGTGTCATTTCCAATCTGAATTTGTCTAGCTTAACCCAGCCATTGGAATTGGAATGAACCCCACAGAGGCATGTAAAAATTACTCCAACAAACTACAGAACTTAAGTGAACTAGATGCTTTCTATAGGTTTTCAGAACGGCCCTATAAAATTCTATAGCAGGGAGATCAGTCTCTGATCAGCACTCCAGGACGGTCCAAAAACACCCTACAGAAAGATCAGGATTTTCTATGAAGTCCAACAGGATATTTCCATTGTGTTTTTATATAAGCCATGTCTAGCCCAAAAACAGCCTGGATTTTTTACAGTATACATTTAAATTAACAATTTGTGCTTGTATGTCCCTCCTTCACCAAAAGCTAGTGATGTGATCTGATCTTAAAGGTGAGCAGCAAAGGGAACGAAAATTGGAGTTGGCCCCTTTTATTTATTTTTGGTCCTCTATAAAGTATAAAAGGCTGCCTGAAATGGTTCTTTAAACAAACAAAAAACCCAAGGTTTTGTTTGTTTGACCTTCAACATACTGAGAATGTCCAGTCTGGTCTTTCCTGCTTTAGTGGTAGTTCCAGACATCTGGACTAGGAGCTCTCTCCATGTTTCGCTGAAGGAGGAGAGAGTCTTTAACCCTGAGGTTTCTCTCCCAAGTGTGTCTCATGCACTTGAGTTAAATAGTGGGTAACAAAAAGCAAATAAAACAAAGAGTTTTAATCACTCTGGAAAAAAATCACTCTCTCAATTAGGCCCCACTTCTTCAAGGTACTTAAGCACATGCCTAACTTTAGCACCAAATCAGCAAAGCACTTAAGCACATGCTTAACTTTAAGCAGTGTGGGTAAGTATAACTGAAGTCAAAGCATGTGCTTAAGTGCTTTGATTAAGAGGGATGGCCTTGAGTATGTTTAAAAAGTTAGACAGGTGCATAAGTGCTTTGCTGAATCAGAGCCTTCATCAGGTGACTCTTGACATCAGACAAATCATGCATGTTCCTTCAAGTTCTACAGTAGAGCAGAGAGTCTCACAGGAAAAAGAGACCAGAGGAAACCTACATTTCTAATGTAAAAACAAGCAGACTCCCTTGTGCCTCCCCATCCCCCACTTTTGGTTTTTGGGTGTGGGGGGAGAAACTTTTCAACCCTACTTGATACGCCTGAGGACTTGTTGTCACTGCAGAGTTAACTCGAGTGCTGCCCAAATCCTGCCCACACCCAAAAGCCCTGAACTCCGGTTGGCTGGCTTATCCAAGGATAGAGGCTAAAGCTCAAGTGAGCACAACGTGTCAGCAAGTGCAACCACTCTGCACAGCTCCAGTGCCATTTCACAGTGGCACTGTTGACTCCAAAGAACACATGCCCATGCAGTCAAAAGAGGGCACGAACCCATGATTTTCCCCCTTGCAAGTCACCTGTAAAAGGGATGCGATCAGGCTAGACGCAGTATTTAGAGGTTTTTAAAAACAAAGAAGTTTTACAAAACCGAAGAGCAACAGGAATATTTTCACCATTTTTTAAAAAAATTCCAGGGAAAACTATTTCCTTTAGTTTGGCTATTTGAGTATAAACATTTCCCAGCAGCCTTTGCCACCCAGACATGACAGTATTCTCCTACTGCAGGAAAACCCAAAAGGGAGACTGACTAGAAAAAAGGCAAAACTGACAAGTCTTTTTTCACTATCCTCTCTGAGCTAGCACAATAAGTAAATGTTCACCAGGAACCAAGTCCCAGAGGGCCAGGGATTTGTTACATTACTGTTAGGTGAGGCTGATGTGTTCAGATGATGACAACAGGATGGAAACAGATATTCATGAAAGCCCCTTTCCCTGGAGGAATGGTCTTCTGGCTCCATCTCCTTTACCCATAGACCTCCTTGACCCTACCACCATTGTGAGCTCATGTGCATCAGACCTGCTATCAGAGAAACCCAAAGGTTAGCTCACCGGGGTCAAAGATGATCTCGGGCTCTGAATCATGGCTGGCCTGTAAGAAGGTAGAGGCTACCATCTTCTCCAGGGGAGTGAGGCGGGGTTTGTGGAGAGGCCCTCCTGCCCTGTTCATAGGGGGATGCTTCTTTGAGGTGATCTTCTTCTTGACGTCCAGCCGAAGGTCTCGCCACTTGTGCTTGAGATCATCGATGGAGCGCTCCGTGTAGCCCAGGAAGTTGACCCGGCTCTGGATCTGGGTCCACAGCTGCTTCCGCCGCACAGGGTGAGCTCGGAGGGATTCGGAGCCGTAGAGGGCGCTGAAGTGCCGAACCACGTTCCAGACCAGAGTCTCTGTCTCGTCGTTGGAGAAATTGGCTTTCCTCTTCCGGCCAGATGTGGCCAACCCCTGGGAGGCTGCAGCAGAAGTGGAAGGGGCACAGTTGAACCTAGGTCCCCACTCCTCTCGGTCGGCTCCTGAGGAAAACATTGGGCTCCGGGACCCAGAGGGAGCCGAAGAAGGAGGAGCAGAAGCCAGAGCAGCTGAGGAATCCATGGTGCCAAGGGGAAAAAGGCCTGGAGCCAATCCTGCTCCGGGACACAAATCCGGACGGATATGGGTGGTTTGGGAGGATTAAAGAACTGCTCCAGAGTGCCAGGTGGCGGGGGAGACGCTCATCCCAGCTTGAAAGCACCTGAGAGAGGAGAAAAAGCCAGAGGTAAAGGCGGGCTGTCTAAGCACCCTCCTTAGACAATCCATCTTGTAGTGGAAGAGTTGATAACCCCCAGTTAGACCCATTAGCCCACTCCAAGCCTGGGATCCTCCGTGGGTGGAGAACCAGAGCCAACACCTGCTTGGTCAGACATGCATTACAGAAGAAAGACTTGCCCGTCCTGCTAAGTGCTCTGTGCCTCAGTTTCCCCATGTGCGAATGGAGATAATACTGCACCCCTGCCACACTGGGGAGTTGTGAGGACTGCAAGGTGCACAGAGACCATGGAGATGGGGACCAGGAAAGTACCGAAACAGCTGGATATCAGACCTGGTCCAAAATTGCCCAACAGAACCATGGTTTTCGGTCAGAAAACGCCCCTTTGTCAAAATCGAACCGTTCCACGGGAACCTGCCCATGCCAAGGAAATTTGCTTTAGAAAGGGGGAAAAACCGTGAGATCGAGCTTTTGCACAAGGCTTGAAACGGCCCCTTGAGACCTTAGCCGGGCGGAACGCTCCAATGTCTCGTTTCAAAGTGACTTCGTCTGGAACTTGTCGGGTTTCGTGATATTATGATTTCATTTGTAGATATTACTCTATAGCTTATAAAATATAAGCTATAGCGCGCACATGCACCCATACTGTGTATACACATGCACACACAGAGCACTACCAAGCGCACAGAATCATAACGTGTGCAGCCGCGCACCCGCGCACACAGGGCTACGCCGCGCACGCGCGCTCAGACACAGGGCTAGGCCGCGCACGCACACACGCGCACACGGGGCTAGGCCGCGCACGCGCAAACACACGGGGCTAGGCCGCGCACGCACACCCGCGCACACAGGGCTAGGCCGCGCACACACGCACACAGGGCTACGCCGCGCACGCGCGCTCAGACACAGGGCTAGGCCGCGCACACACACACGCACCCGCGCACACAGGGCTACGCCGCGCACGCGCGCTCAGACACAGGGCTACGCCGCGCACGCGCGCTCAGACACAGGGCTAGGCCGCGCACACACACGCACGTGCACACAGGGCTACGCCGCGCACACACACGCACGTGCACACAGGGCTACGCCGCGCACACACACACGCGCACACAGGGCTACGCCGCGCACGCGCACGCAAACGCACAGGGCTACGCCGCGCACGCACACACGCGCACGCACACACACGGGGCTATGCCGCGCACGCACACACACGCACACAGGGCTAGGCCGCGCACGCACACGCACACACACAGGGCTAGGCCGCGCACACACACGCACACACACAGGGCTAGGCCGCGCACGCGCACACACACACACAGGGCTAGGCCGCGCACACGCGCACACACACACACAGGGCTAGGCCGCGCACACGCGCACACACACGCACAGGGCTAGGCCGCGCACACGCACACGCACAGGGCTATGCCGTGCACACAGACACGCAGGCGCGCGCGCACACACAGGGCTAGGCCGTGCACGCGCGCGCGCGCACACACACACGCAGGTGCGCGCACACACACACGCAGGCGCGCGCGCACACACAGGGCTAGGCCGTGCACACACGCACACAGGGCTACGCCGCGCACGCGCGCTCAGACACAGGGCTAGGCCGCGCACACACACACGCACCCGCGCACACAGGGCTACGCCGCGCACAGCGCGCTCAGACACAGGGCTACGCCGCGCACGCGCGCTCAGACACAGGACTAGGCCGCGCACACACACACGCACCCGCGCACACAGGGCTACGCCGCGCACGCGCGCTCAGACACAGGGCTACGCCGCGCACGCGCGCTCAGACACAGGGCTAGGCCGCGCACACACACGCACGTGCACACAGGGCTACGCCGCGCACACACACGCACGTGCACACAGGGCTACGCCGCGCACACACACACGCGCACACAGGGCTACGCCGCGCACAGCGCACGCAAACGCACAGGGCTACGCCGCGCACGCACACACGCGCACGCACACACACGGGGCTATGCCGCGCACGCACACACACGCACACAGGGCTAGGCCGCGCACGCACACGCACACACACAGGGCTAGGCCGCGCACACACACGCACACACACAGGGCTAGGCCGCGCACGCGCACACACACACACAGGGCTAGGCCGCGCACACGCGCACACACACGCACAGGGCTAGGCCGCGCACACGCGCACACACACGCACAGGGCTAGGCCGCGCACACGCACACGCACAGGGCTATGCCGTGCACACAGACACGCAGGCGCGCGCGCACACACAGGGCTAGGCCGTGCACGCGCGCTGCGCGCACACACACACGCAGGGCTAGGCCGTGCACGCGTGCGCACACGCAGGGCTAGGCCGTGCACACACACACGCAGGGCTAGGCCGTGCACACACACACGCAGGGCTAGGCCGTGCTCAGACACGCAGGCGCGCGCGCACAGACACAGGGCTACGCCGCACACACACACACGCACCCGCGCACACAGGGCTAGGCCGCGCACGCGCACACGCACACACGCACACAGGGCTACGCCGCGCACAGCGCGCTCAGACACAGGGCTAGGCCGCGCACACACACACGCACCCGCGCACACAGGGCTACGCCGCGCACGCGCGCTCAGACACAGGGCTACGCCGCGCACGCGCGCTCAGACACAGGGCTAGGCCGCGCACACACACGCACGTGCACACAGGGCTACGCCGCGCACGCGCGCTCAGACACAGGGCTACGCCGCGCACGCGCGCTCAGACACAGGGCTACGCCGCGCACGCGCGCTCAGACACAGGGCTACGCCGCGCACACACACGCACGTGCACACAGGGCTACGCCGCGCACAGCGCACGCAAACGCACAGGGCTACGCCGCGCACGCACACACGCGCACGCACACACACGGGGCTATGCCGCGCACGCACACACACGCACACACGGCTACGCCGCGCACGCACACGCACACACACAGGGCTAGGCCGCGCGCACACACGCACACACACAGGGCTAGGCCGCGCACGCGCACACACACGCACAGGGCTAGGCCGCGCACACGCGCACACACACGCACAGGGCTAGGCCGCGCACACGCGCACGCACAGGGCTATGCCGTGCACACAGACACGCAGGCGCGCGCGCACACACAGGGCTAGGCCGTGCACGCGCGCGCACACACACACGCAGGGCTAGGCCGTGCACGCGTGCGCACACGCAGGGCTAGGCCGTGCACACACACACGCAGGGCTAGGCCGTGCACACACACACGCAGGGCTAGGCCGTGCACACACACACGCAGGGCTAGGCCGTGCTCAGACACGCAGGCGCGCGCGCACAGACACAGGGCTACGCCGCGCACACACACACACACGCACACACACACAGGGCTATGCCGCGCACGCGCACACGCACACAGGGCTACGCCGCGCACGCACACGCACGTGCACACACACAGGGCTATGCCGCGAACGCACACACGCACGGGGCTATGCCGCGCACGCGCGCACGCACACGCACAGGGCTATGCCGCGCACGCGCGCACGCACACGCACAGGGCTATGCCGCGCACGGCGCGCACGCACACGCACGGGGCTATGCCGCGCACGCACACACACACACGCACGGGGCTATGCCGCGCACGCGCGCACACACACGCACGGGGCTATGCCGCGCACAGCGCGCACACACACGCACGGGGCTAGGCCGCGCACACACACACGCACAGGGCTAGGCCGCGCACACACACACGCACAGGGCTAGGCCGTGCACACGTGTGCGCACACACAGGGCTATGCCGTGCACACGTGTGCGCACACACAGGGCTATGCCGTGCACACAGACACGCAGGCGCGCGCGCACACACAGGGCTAGGCCGTGCACACGCGCACACACGCGCACAGGGCTATGCCGTGCACACACACGCACACACACACACGCACACAAGCACACACACAGGGCTATGCCGTGCACACGCACACACACGCGCACAGGGCTATGCCGTGCACACACACGCACACACACACACGCACAGGGCTATGCCGTGCACACACACGCACACACACACACGCACAGGGCTATGCCGTGCACACGCGCGCACACACACACGCACAGGGCTATGCCGTGCACACGCGCGCACACACACAGGGCTATGCCGTGCACACCTATGCCGTGCACACGCACACACACGCACAGGGCTATGCCGTGCACACGCACACAGGGCTATGCCGTGCACACGCACACACACACACACACGCACAGGGCTATGCCGCGCACACACACACGCGCACAGGGCTATGCCGCGCACACACACACGCGCACACACACACACAGGGCTATGCCGTGCACACACACGCACAGGGCTATGCCGTGCACACGCGCGCACACACACACACGCACAGGGCTATGCCGTGCACACGCGCGCACACACACACACGCACAGGGCTATGCCGTGCACACGCGCGCACACACACACACGCACAGGGCTATGCCGTGCACACGCGCGCACACACACAGGGCTATGCTGTGCACACGCGCGCACACACACAGGGCTATGCTGTGCACACGCGCGCACACACACAGGGCTATGCTGTGCACACCTATGCCGTGCACACGCACACACACGCACAGGGCTATGCCGCGCACACGCACGCACACACACGCACAGGGCTATGCCGTGCACACGCACACACACACACACACAGGGCTATGCCGTGCACACGCACACACACACACGCACACACACAGGGCTATGCCGTGCACACGCGCACACACGCACAGGGCTATGCCGTGCACACGCGCACACACGCACAGGGCTATGCCGTGCACACCTATGCCGTGCACACGCACACACACGCACAGGGCTATGCCGTGCACACGCGCGCACACACACACGCACAGGGCTATGCCGTGCACACGCACACACACACACACACAGGGCTATGCCGTGCACACGCACACACACACACGCACACACACAGGGCTATGCCGTGCACACGCGCACACACGCACAGGGCTATGCCGTGCACACGCGCACACACGCACAGGGCTATGCCGTGCACACCTATGCCGTGCACACGCACACACACGCACAGGGCTATGCCGTGCACACGCGCGCACACACACACGCACAGGGCTATGCCGTGCACACGCGCGCACACACACACACGCACAGGGCTATGCCGTGCACACGCGCGCACACACACACACGCACAGGGCTATGCCGTGCACACGCGCGCACACACACAGGGCTATGCTGTGCACACGCGCACACACACACAGGGCTATGCCGTGCACACGCGCACACACACACAGGGCTATGCCGTGCACACCTATGCCGTGCACACGCACACACACGCACAGGGCTATGCCGCGCACACGCACACACACGCACAGGGCTATGCCGTGCACACGCACACACACACACACACACACACACAGGGCTATGCCGTGCACACGCACACACACACACACGCACAGGGCTATGCCGTGCACACGCGCACACACGCACAGGGCTATGCCGTGCACACGCGCACACACGCACAGGGCTATGCCGTGCACACCTATGCCGTGCACACGCACACACACGCACAGGGCTATGCCGCGCACACGCGCGCACACACACACGCACAGGGCTATGCCGTGCACACGCACACACACACACACAGGGCTATGCCGTGCACACGCACACACACACACGCACACACACAGGGCTATGCCGTGCACACGCACACAGGCACACACTCTCCAAGCTCAACATTTTCTGCATACCACGGCCGGCTGGGGAGCTAATCTGCTCTGCTCTGCTCCCCCCGCCCCAGCGCTGAGCCGCTCAGCGGCCTCCTGCGAGCGCAGCCCGCCCGGCTGGGGCCGGCCCCCCGCGCCCGGCCCCCCCGGGCTGCTCCTGCGGCAGCGGCGGGGCTGGCAGGCGGCAGCCTTTTGTTCGCTTCCCCCTCCCCCGCTCGGCGGGGCGCGGGTCGGAGCCAGCGGCGCGGCTGGGGCTGCAGGGCCGGACAGGGACGGGGACGGGGACGGGACGGGACGGGACTGGCCTGGCCGGGGGGGGGACGGGACGGGACTCCTGGGCGCCCCCCCACCCCGGGCAGGCCCTTCCCAGGGGCCGCCCGCACCGCACCCTGCTGCCCCAGCCCCGCGCCCGGCGGCGGAGCGCGCCCAGCCCGGGGCGCCCCGGCCCCCGCCGAGGACAATGGGAGCCCCGGGCGGGCTCCGCGGTGCCGGAGCCGCTCCCCCCTCCGCCTGGCTCGGCTCCAGCCCGGCCGAGCCGCCGCTGCAGCAGGGAGAGGCGCGCGGAGCCCCCGGGGCCAGCCCGGCCGGCGGCTCAAGTTCTGGTGCCGCCGGGGAAGGGCCCTGCCCCCCGGGGCGAGCGGGGGGGAACCCCGGCCCCCTGCCGGGACCCGCGCTCCCGCCGCCCCTCCGGCCAGCGCCGCAGCCAGTGGGTCCCGCTGCCAGAGCGGGGGCCGGCGGCGAGAGCCTGCGTCGCCCCCCGGGCAGAGCTCGCGGCAGGCTCGGCTCCGCTGCCGGGGGCGGCCCGGACGGGGCGGCCCGGCCCGGCGCTTCGCCCTTGTCCGCGAACTCCCAGCCCCGCCGCTCGCCCCGTGCCCCGGCTGCTGGGGCCAAGCGGCCCCGCCGCGCCCGCTGCCCACGGCCCACCTGAGCAGGGCGCCCGGCGGCGGCGGCGGCGCTCGGGTCCCCCCCGCGCCCGGCCGCAGGCTGGGCTCCGCGCCCCGGCTCCCCGCGCCCGCACTCACGGCGCTTGGCGCTGGGCGCTCCAGCTTCTTGGGCTAATGGCTCCTGACTCAGAGGAACTCGCCTTCATTTCCTCTGCCTCCGAGTGGCAGGCACGGCGAGCCGCCGGCGAGCCTGCTGCTGCCCTCTGCTGGCTCCCGACCCACGGAGGCTTGTTCTCCAGCGGGGGTGGTGGGGGGAGAGGTCAGCTACAGGGTTTGCTTGTTGGAGGCACCCTGCACACGGTCTAATAAACGGACCCCCCCGCCCGCTCCACCTTGGCTTGGCACAAATGCTGCCTTCTCCCTCCTCCTCTTTCTGCTTGGCTGAGTTCCCCAACACCGAAACCTGGGATGGAGCAGGTGGAAAGCAGCCCTCAGGCCAGGAGAGATGGCCTCTACTCTGGGCTCTGCTACAGCCTTCCTGTGTACCCTTGGCCACATCCCCTAGCCTCTCTGTGCTTCAGGTCCCCAGCGCGAAACTGGGGACAGTGATGCTCCCCTACCTCACAGGGAGCAGGTGAAGATTAACCCATAAATATCTGGGAGGAGGTGCTCAGATGAGGGGGGGCGTCTAGGCAAATAAAAAGATTGCAGTTACATGATGCAATTTTTCTCTGTTTCTGTATAGTTTTGTTTCTCTTATCTCCCAGCCCCAGTCTGTTATATCCACTTGTTGCATCCTGACACCTAGATGGTGAACTCTCTGGGGCAACGAGTGTTTTCTGTGTTACTTCTCTGTGCAGTAGCTAGCATAATGGGCCATGTGTCTTACATTCAAACAATATACAAGGAATAGCAGCTTTCATGTACACTAGATCCCCAAAATGTTTTATATAGAATTAAATAAAACAGATAAGATAAAAATAACAGAAGGGGAGAGAAACTGAGTGTAGGAAAAGGAATCTGAGAACCTAGCAAGCTACACATGCAGTCCACCTAGGGAGAACCTGGGCAGGATTTTTCCTGTTGCATACTCAAGATAGTTCAGTCCAAAGCTGACTGCAAAGAATTACAAAGGGGTCTCACTAAACTGGGTGACTGGGCAACCACATGACAGATGAAATTCAGTGTTGATAAGTGCTAGATAATGCACACTGGGAAAAATAATTCCAACTATACATACAAAATAATGGGGCCTAAATTTGCTGTTACCACTCAAGAAAGTGATCTTGGCATCATTGTGGATAGTTCTCTGAAAATAACAGTCAAAAAAGCAAACAGAATGTTAAGTACCCTTAGGAAAGGGGTAGAAAATAAGACAGAAAATATCATAATGCCTCTATATAAATCCATGGTGCACCCGCATCTTGAACATTGTGCCCGGTTCTGGTCACTCCATCTGAAAAAGGACAGAGTGGAACTGGAAAAGTTTCAGAGAACAGCAACAAAGATAATCAAGGGTATGGAACAGCTTCCATCTGAGGAGATATTAAAAAGATTAGGGCTGTTCATCTTAGAAAAGAGACAACTGAAGCAGGGTATGATAGAAGTCTATCAAATCATGAATGGTGTGGAAAAAGGGAATAGAGAAGTGTTATTTATCTGCTTCCACAATACAAAAACTCGGGGTTACTCAATGAAATGAATAGGCAGCAGGTTGAAAACAAACAAAAGGAAGTACTTCTTCACACAATGCACAGTCAAGCTGTGGAACTCATTGCCTGGGGATGTTGTGAAGGCCAAAAGTATAACCGGGTTAAAAAAAAAACCGCTAGGTAAGTTCATGGAGGACAGCTCCATCAATGGCTGTTAGTCAAGATGGCCAGGATGCACCTCACTCATCGATTGTCCCTGAACCTCTGACTGTCAGAAGCTGGGACTGAACCACAGGGATGGATCACTCACAATTGCCCTGTTCTGTTCATTCCTTCTGAAGCACCTGGCCACGGTTGGAAGACAGGATACAGGACTAGATGGACCATTGGTCTGACGAAGTATGGCCATTCTTATGTTCTATATCCAGTCCAAGATGGAGGTTCCCTTGGGAGAGTAGCTCACGATCTAAGAGATTGGTAGAGAAAGTCAGGGGATTTGGCTGAGATTTGAAAAGCAGATGGCGAGCTGATAGGACAGAGGATTACGTGTTGTCTACACACACGTTAGAATCCATTTAACTACACCGATATAGTGAAAGTGGGACAACCCTCCTACTGTGCACGCAGTTCTGCTGGTATAAAGGAGCTTATCCTGGTATAGCTGATACTTGTCAGAAAGGGGAATAAGCTATAAGGTGTCGTTATACTGGTGAGCCCATGTCCAGACTAGCAGTTATATTGATATAATGAAGGTGGTTAAAAACAAAATCACACCCTACTCGAAATAGTTATACCAGTACAAAAGCTATGTCTAGGTGAGGTCTTACAGGAAAGATACAGGGACAGAGTGGCCGCCCTGAGACTCGAGGAGAAATGCCTTTGTCCCTGTGGCTCCCCTGTGACAGGGGTACAGGGACCAAGTCAAGGACAGGATTGTGGGAGGTTCAAGAGACTAGTAAATCCCATCCCAAATGTGCATATTAGCAGGTCATGGACAGCTGGTGGCACCCTCGAGACTGGATGCTGAGTCTCTCTGGAGGAGAAGAGCTGCTGTTAGAGAGGGAGTGAGCTCAGGAGGAGGAGCCAGCACCTAAACCGTATGGTGTGGGAGGAAAGAGGTGGCTGGTTCAGCTTCTGCCCGGTGACAGCGCGGCAACAACACCTGCAGCCCTGGAAACCAAAGGAGGGAGTGGAGTGGCAAAGCAAGATGTGGGGGAGTTTCAGTTTAGGCAGGGCGCAGGTGAAGCGTGAGGGTGTTTGCCTCTGGCTAGTGCACGGCCTCTGTCCCCAAGGAAGAGAATGGCTGTAAATGGTCATCAGCGAGGGCCAACCTTTCCTGGCGTTCTCTTTCCTCCAAAAAGAATTTCACAAAGGGCCTGATCCTGCCACTGTCAGGTCTGCGAGGGGCTGAGCACCCTCAGCTCCCACACCCTGCAATGTGCTTAATCATGACACAACAACACAGCCTGAGGAGCAGTTTGCTCAAGCGTGGGATTAAGAATATAAGATTGAGAACAGCCACACTGGGTCAGACCAATGGGCCATCGAGCCCAGTATCCTGTCTTCCAACAGTGGCCAGTGCCTGGGCTTCAACGGGACTGTACAGAACAGTTAGAAGTTTAGGGTGACCCTGAGCATGGAATTGCATTCTTGACCATCTTGTCTAATAGCCATTGATGGACCTCTCCTGGATGAATTTATCTAATCCCTTTTTTGAAACAAGTTATACTTTTGGCCTTCACAGCATCCCATGACAATGAGTTCTGCAGGTTAACTGTGGATTGTGTGAAAAAGTACTTCCTCTTGTTTATATGAATCCTGCTGGCTATTAATTTCATCGGCTGATCCCTGTTTTTTGTATTATGGGAAAAGGTAAATAATACGTCTCTGTTCACTTTTTCCACACCATTCACGACTTTACAGACCTCTATCATACCCTCCCTTAGTTGTCTCTTTTCTAAGATAACAGCCATAATCTTTTTAGTCTCTCCTCATATGGAAGCTATTCCATAGCCTTGATTATCTTTGTTCCCCTTCTCTGGACCTTTTCCAGTTCCACTCTATCCTTTTTGGGGTGACCAGAACTGGACACGATATTCAAGGTCTGGATTTATAGAGTGGCATTGGGATATTTTCTGTCTTATTTTCTACACTTTTTACTAATAGTTCCTAACATTGTTAGCCAATTTGACCCCTGCTGTGCACTGAGCTGAAATTTTCAGAGAAGTATCCATGGTGACTCCAGGATCTCTTTCTTGAGCGGTAACAGCTAATTTAGAACCCATAATTATATATGTGTAGTTGGGATTATTTTTTCCAATGTACATTACTTTGCACTCATCAATGTTGAATTTCATTTGCTATTTTGTTGCCCAGTCACCTAGTTTTGTGAGATCCCTTTGTCATTCTTCATAGCATGTGTTGGATTTAACTATCTTGAATCATTTTGTATCATCCACAAATTTTGCCATTTCCCTGTTCACCCCCCATTAATGAACACATTGAACAGTACAGGTCCCAGCACAGATCCTGGGGGACCCTGCTGTTTAACTCTCTCCATTGTGAAAACTGACCGTTTATTCCTACCCTTTGTTTCCTATCTTTTAACCAGTTATTGATCCATCAGAGGACCTCCCTATTATCTCATGACTAGTTAGTTTTCTTAAGAGCCTTTGGTGAGGGACCTTGTCCAAGGCTTTCTGAAAATCCAAGTACACTGTGTTGACTGGATCACCCTTATCCACCTGCTTGTTCACACCCTCAAAAGAATTCTCCGAGATTGGTGAGGCATGACTTCCCTTTACAAAGGCCGTGTTGATTCTTCCCCAACAAATCATGTTTATGGATGTGTCTGATAATTCTGTTCTGTACTATAGTTTCTAGATGAGTTACTAGTCCATAATGCAGGAGTGGCTCATTTTGACAATTCTCTTTGGTAGATGAGCCCCTCACAGCAACTGGATTAATGGAAAAGTCCCTAGAAGCAGCTATTTAAAAAGTCCCAGCAGATTCAAGGGGTCTTGTATTGAGCTTTGTTGGAACTCTGCAACACCCGTCACAGCACTTTATCAGAGTCACCAGGTCAGCAAGCCATGGGCAGAGGTGACAGCATCTAACAAACGTCTTGAGTTAACCCTGATGCAGAGACATGCCAGGAAAGGAGAGAAGAAATACCATGGCACAAAGGCCAACCAGATACCCTGGCTGCAAGTGGCACAGAGTGTTAGAGCCAAACAGAAAGTGGCCAGCAGCCCGCCCAGTCAGCAGTGAGACCATTTACCCCAACAGCTGATGTCATAACCACCCCGAGGCTCAGTGCTACCGGAGGTGCAAGAGACATCTTGCTAGAAGCAAGGAGCACATTGGCTCTCTTGGTGATGGACGTCCACAATGCTACCACCAGTGTGCCTGTGACATGCTGTAACCAGCCCCACTGCAGGGAGTGGCTGTAGGACACCAGTCCCGAGTGGCCTGGTAGCTCATGGGATGCACCATGCACTCAGAGGAGTCCAGGCAAGGGGCTCTACAGGCTCCAGCAGGGCTGGCACCTGCCTGGGCTTTCCTAAGATTGTCCCTCTTTTGAGGTGGCTGTCTCAGGAAATCTGCCAGGGTGCTCTGTACCCACTGCCAGCTATCCACTCTCGTGGGCTCAGGATCATCCCAGATGTCCCAATTCTTTGTCCCTCAGACTCCAGCCCTCCTGGGCGCCGCACACAACGGTCACACAGCCTGAGTGACAGAGGGTTCCTTCCCTAGGGCTGGCCGAAATAAACAGCGGCAAGCACTCTGGGCATGGTTACTGTCCCAGTTAAACCAAGAGAATCCAACTGATCCTTGCCCAGTCCTTCGCAGCAGTCTAGTCCAGCGATATGACACCTAACAAAGGCCTGGGTAAGCTCTCCACATTGTCCGCTTGCCTGCAGGCCACAGGCCCTGTGTCCTCCCACTGTAGCTACAGCCAGCACCAGGATGTGTCTGTCCGGCTCCCAGGGCCTCCAGCCCCAACTCTCAGGCTGCCCGCTCTCCAGCCGTCCCTCTGCAGCCAGCTCCCAGGCTGCGGCCTCCAGCTCCCTTCTGAGCCAGGTCCACTCTGACCTCCTTCACTGATTGCTGTGCTGGAGGGATTATGGAGTCCTCTGCAGGCTCGGTGTTAAACTAGGGGCTAGCACAGTGTCTCCCCCTCCCCCGATACACCCTCCCGAATGAGCCAGCAGGGTCCTTACAATGTCTCCATCCCCTTGGTGAAAATGAAAACCAGCAGTCACTGCAGCAAACACAGGCTCTAGGACGCAGTCCCACCGTAGCCACTGAGCAGAGCAGTTCTGAGGTCAAGAAGTGGCTGTGTGATCAATAAGCCACTGAGGTTGAGAGGCTCTTATCTGTCAGGGTCTGGGGTCGTCCCCTGGCCTTCTTCCTTGACATCTCCACAGATGGGTTTATCCATGGCCTGTGTTGGTCTGTGATTGGCATTATCGGGATTATGGAAGACGTAACAGCAGCGAGAGGTCTGACACCATCCAATGGCTGGGAGTGAAAGCTAGAAACACACAGACTGGAAATAAGTCCTAAATTCTTAATGGTGAGAGTAAATAACCATTGGAACAATTTACTAAGGGTTGTGGTGGATCCTCCATTGCTGGCAATTTTTAAACAAGACTGGGTGTTTCTCCTAAAGGATCTGCTGTAGGGAAGTTATTTTGAGGACATTCTCTGGCCTGTGCTATACAGTAGGTCAGACTGGATGATCACTGTGGTCCCTTCTGGCCTTGGAATCCATGAATGGGGGCAGTCGGGACTGACTCCCATCATCATGTGAGAGGGGGAGGAACCTGTGTAGCCCTGACCCCATCCAGTGACTGGGGCCAGGAAATAACATTCAATTGTCTTTTACCAAGCACTCTTATATTACAACCCGGCTAGCTCCAGCGTAGCCCGGTGGCTGCTGGCATTTAACCCGGCATGGGGTCTCGAGCTGACCTGAGCAGGATTTGAATGCCCGGTGGTCACAATGCTGGCGACCTGTCTACATTCGGGAAGCGGCAGGTAGAAACAAAGGATGGTGCAAAAGTGAACAGCTGGTCATGCAATGAGTGAGATGCTGGCAGAGGGAAAGGAACCTTGTGCACAGAAGGGAATGCTACCCGAGGAAAATAAGAATTTGTGGACTGGGGCGGTCGGTGGTGATTTTGGGCCCCACAGATCTGAAGAGCTCATTTTCCAAGCTGGAAGTTCATTTCCAGCGAATGAGCACAGCAGCCATTAGGAGAGACTCAGCTGCAAGGGGAGGTAAAATGTAGAGGTCCGGGCACCAAAAAGCCAGATCTTCTGCCCTCTGCCCAGCGATCCCTGAGAAACGCGATTCTCCTAGAATCTGTAGATGGATAATTCAGAGGCGACAGTGACAGGGGAAGGGGCTGCAGGGGCTTCTGCCAAGGTGAGACCTGGGCAAGGACAATGGAGATCGGGTGGGATCTCTGGATTTGTCCTTTCAGTGGCTCTCTGTGGTCCTCAGAGTCTAACATTTTGTTAGTAATAATGGCAAGTTTTCAGCTCTTCTGGTTGGGTAGAGGCTTCTGAATGTAACCCTGTTTCCCTGCGGGATCTGCATTGATACTGGCTGCACCAGTAGCTGCCAAGGAAACATGACCTGCCCAGGGGTGGTGGTGCCCTTTAAAGGCTGATGTTGTTAATCCTTTCACTGCTGAGCTTCATGTCAGAAACACCCGGCTGGAGCCCTCATCCAGCGAAACTAGATGCTCCTGAAGTCCTGCTCATTATAGAAGATATTCTGCAGCAATAAGGCTGAGTTTGGAAAACACACAGAATATTTGACTCTCTGATCACTGAAATACCAGCAGAAAAAAAATCTACCATGTGGGCCTGATCCTGAGGGGCGCTGAGCTCCTGCAGCTCCCTTTAATGCTTCCCCCAAATCATTCCATGGGGTTTACAGAACAAACCACAGGGCAGGTCTTTTCCCCAAGCACGGTGGGTTTCTCAGCTATCCCTTATCCCCCCCACATGGGATCTGAAGACTGCAGCACCCACACTCCCACCCCCCCGCCCTCCACCAGCACAGATCCAATGTAGCTGTGTTACCAGGGCCATTCCTGGCTCCACCTCACCTCCCCAGGACCCCCATTAAAAGGGGGATTTCCCTTCCACAGAAAGGGCCCATGGACGAGATAATACAGCTCAGTTGCCCAATCAGTTGCATGATTTTTCCGGGGTTTTCTCCATGCAGCTGATGGGGCAACCTCCCCAAACCCAAAACAAAACAAAAAACTACACCAGGCTGCATGTCAGGGCCAGCCCGGGGACATGGAGCAAGCTGCTCACTATCAGGGCCGAAGGGCAGAGATCAGTCTGGGACCAGGCCAGGTCAGGTAAAAGCTGCAAAGTCAGAGTCCATTACCAAACTGAGAACTGGGGTCAGTCCAGACCCAGCCAGGTTCTTTCACCAGGGTTACCTGCACAAAATTCTCTGTTACACACACTATAAGGCACCCACTTTACCCTAAATTTGTTGCCTGCACACCCTAGGACATCCCACCTATACCTAGTTCCTAGGGCTCAAGGCATAACCCGGTTGATTTAGGCACCCGTACCCTTTCCCAGTTCCAGGGCTCCAGGCGAAAGGCACCTAACTTTACCCCTCCATAGGCTCTGGGCTGTACTCCTCCGTGGGCTCCAAGGGCTCCGGGTAAACACCATTCCCTGTGGACTCAGAGCAAACACCCATTCTCTGTGGACTCAGGGCTTAACCTTTTGTGGGTTTGTGGGGTCTTTTACCAGTGAAAGAGCTTTACACAGTAATATCCTACTTAACCTCTATTTATTAACAATTACCAAAACAGACTGTACACACTAAGCATACAGTGCTCACCACTCCCAATAAGACAGATGAACTTTTCTTGATGGCCAGTCAGGATCAGGTCATCTGGGGAAACTCCAGCTTCTGCCCGGTGTCATTAGCAGAGTGTTGAGGTCTGGCAGCTCTGAGCTTGGGGCTGTGTCCTGGAGTTGGTTCCAAAGAACTTCCTTTTGGACCCCAGTTTATATAGTGAAACTTGAGTCTTGCTTAGCTGCACTTTAACCAATCATTTTACTAAAATATTACTAAATAATTTTCTAAACAATCCAAACATGTTGTAAAACAATCCTTAAATCATAGAATATCAGGGTTGGAAGGGACCTCATGAGGTCATCTAGTCCAACCCCCTGCTCAGAGCAGGACCAATCCCCACTAAATCATCCCAGCCAGGGCTTTGTCAAGCCTGACCTTAAAAACGTCTAAGGAAGGAGATTCCACCACCTCCCTAGGTAATGCATTCCAGTATTTCACCACCCTCCTAGTGAAAAAGATTTTCCTAATATCCAACCTAAACCTCCCCCACTGCAACTTGAGACCATTACTCCTCGTTCTGTCATCTGCTCCCACTGAGAACTGTCTAGATCCCATCCTCTTTGGAACCCCCTTTCAGGTTGTTGAAAGCAGCTATCAAATCCCCCCTCATTCTTCTCTTCCGCAGACTAAACAATCCCAGTTCCCTCAGCCTCTCCTCATAAGTCATGTGTTCCAGTCCCCTAATCATTTTTGTTGCCCTCCGCTGATGTTTTCCAATTTTTCCACATCCTTCTTGTAGTGTGGGGCCCAAAACTGGACACAGTACTCCAGATGAGGCCTCACCAATGTCGACTAGAGGGGAACGATCACGTCCCTCGATCTGCTGGCAATGCCCCTACTTATACAGCCCAAAATGCCATTGGCCTCCTTGGCAACAAGGGCACACTGTTGACTCATATCCAGCTTCTCGTCCACTGTAACCCCTAGGTCCTTTTCTGCAGAACTGCTGCCTAGCCATTCGGGCCCTAGTCTGTAGCGGTGCATGGGATTCTTCCGTCCTAAGTGCAGGATTCTGCACTTGTGCTTGTTGACCCTCATCAGATTTCTTTTGGCCCAATCCTCTCATTTGTCTAGGTCCCTCTGTATCCTATCCCTACCCTACAGTGTATCTACCTCTCCTCCCAGTTTAGTGTCATCTGCAACCTTGCTGAGGGTGCAATCCACACCATCCTCCAGATCATTTATGAAGATATTGAATGAAACCGGTCTGAGAACCAACCCTTGGGGCACTCCACTTGATACCGTCTGCCAACTAGACATGGAGCCATTGATCACCACCTGTTGAGCCCGACAGTCTAGGCAGCTTTCTATCCACCTTATCGTCCATTCATCCAGCCCATACTTCTTTAACTTACTGGCAAGAATACTGTGGGAGACCATGTCAAAAGCTTGCTAAAGTCAAGAAACAACACATCCACTGCTTTCCCCTCATTCACAGAAGCAGTTATCTCATCATAGAAGGCAATTAGATTAGTGAGGCATGACTTGCCCTTGGTGAATCCATGCTGACTGTTCCTGATCACTTTCCTCTCCTCTAAGTGCTTCAGAACTGATTCCTTGAGAATATCAGAGTTGGAAGGGACCTCAGGAGATCATCTAGTCTAACCCCCTTCTCAAAGCAGGACCAATCCCCAATTTTTTTTTGCTCCAGATCCCTAAATGGCCCCCTCAAGGATTGAACTTACAACCCTGGGTTTAGCAGGCCAATGCTCAAACCACTAAGCTATCCCTCCCCCTGAACTCAACCATCTCATGGTCACTGCCTCCCAGGTTCCCATCCACTTTTGTTTCCCCTACTAATTCTTCCTGGTTTGTGAGCAGAAGGTCAAGAAGAGCTCTGCCCCTAGTTGGTTCCTCCAGCACTTGCACCAGGAAATTGTCCCCTACACTTTCCAAAAACTTCCTGGATTGTCTGTGCACTGCTATATTGCTCTCCCATCAGATATCAGCGTGATTGAAGTCTGCCATGAGAACCAGGGCCTGTGATCTAGTAACTTCTGCTAGTTGCCGGAAGAAAGCCTCGTCCACCTCATCCCCCTGGTCCGGTGATCTATAGCAGACTCCCACCACGACATCACCCTTGTTGCTCGCACTTCTAAACTTAATCCAGAGACTCTCAGGTTTTTCTGCAGTTTCATAACGGAGCTCTGAGCAGTCATACTGCCCCCTTACATACAATGCAACTCCCCCACCTTTTCTGCCCTGCCTGTCCTTCCTGAACAGTTTATAACCATCCATGACAGTACTCCAGTCATGTGAATTATCCCGCCAAGTCTCTGTTATTCCAATCACATCATAATTCCTTGACTGTGCCAGGACTTCCAGTTCTCCCTGCTTGTTTCCCAGGCTTCTTGCACTTGTGTACAGGCACTTGAGATAACTTGCTGTTTGTCCTGCTTTCTTAGTGAGAGGCAGGAGCCCTCCCCTCTCTCGCTCTCCTGCTCGTGCTTCCTCCCGCTATCCCACTTCCCCACTTACCTCAGGGCTTTGGTCTCCTTCCCCCAGTGAACCTAGTTTAAAGCCCTCCTCACTAGGTTAGCCAGCCTGCTCGCGAAGATGCTCTTCCCTCTCTTCGTTAGGTGGAGCCTGTCTCTGCCCAGCACTCCTCCTTCTTGGAACACCATCTCATGGTCAAAGAATCCAAAGCCTTCTCTCTGACACCACCTGCGTAGCCACTTGTTGACTTCCGCGATTTGACGGTCTCTACCCCGGCCTTTTCCTTCCACGGGGAGAATGAATGAAAACACCACTTGCACCTCAAACTCCTTTATCCTTCTTTCCAGAGCCACGTAGACCGCAGTGATCTGCTCAAGGTCATTCTTGGCAGTATCACTGGTGCCCACGTGGAGAAGCAGGAAGGGGGAGCGATCCGAGGGCTTGATGAGTCTTGGCAGTCTCTCCGTCACATCGCGAATCCTAGCTCATGGCAAGCAGCAGACGTCTCGGTTTTCCCGGTCGGGGTGGCAGATAAATGACTCAGTCCCCCTGAGGAGAGAGTCCCTGACCACCACCTCCCGCCTCCTCCTCTTGGGAGCGGTGGTTGTGGAACCCCCATCCCTAGGACAGTGCATCTCATGCCTTCCAATCGGCGGAGTCTCCTTCTGTTCCCTTCCCTAGATGTATCATCTAGCCCACTCTCCGCATTAGTACCTGTGGAGAGAACATGAAAACGGTTGCTTACTGGTATCTGTGCTGCTGGTACATGGACGCTCCCCTTTCTTTTTCTGGAGGTCACATGCTGCCAAATTTCTTCACCATCCTCCTGTCTCCGCTGCGCAGCCTGCTCTGAATCTTCAGAACGTTGTGTCCGTAGAAGCATATCCTGACGTCTGTCCAGGAAATCTTCAGTTTCTCTTATGCAACGCAGGGTTGATACTTGTTTCTCCAGACCTTGAACCTTCTCTTCCAATATGGAGACCAGCTTGCACTTTGTACAGACAAAGTCACTTGTGTCCTGTGGAAGAAAGACAAACATGGCATACCCAGTGCAGGTCACAACAGCTGAATGCTCCCCATCTATATTACCTTCCTTCTACGAGCTTCCTCAGGAGTTGTAGTAACTACTCAGAGAAGCCGGCAAGATGTAAGCCTCAGTGGGCTCTCCCCGGGTGAACTCCCAGGCAAACTCCCTCTGTTAACCTCTCTGCTGTTCACTGCTCAGCTGGTTCACAGCTGACTGGCTTTTTATAACAGTCAGGCCCACTCGAGGCTCACCTGGAAAAAAGCACTCCCAATTCACAACTTTTCAAACAAACAACCAATCAAGCACATGGTCAAACTGTCCATCTGTCCCCACAACAGACACTCAGATACTCACCAACACAGCCTCCCTAATGCAGCCCTTAGTTTACCTCCTCTCAGACAGATCCCAGGCAAACTCCCTCTGTTAGCCACTCTGCTGTTCGCCGCTCCATACCTCAATCATACCTCACCACCATGGCTGATTTACACCTAGCAAAATTAGTTATGCAACTGACAGAAGCAATCAAAGAGCCAGACAGAGACCATACAGATAAACAATAGAGAAGTAGGGACCATAAAGGCAAAACAATAAAGAAATAGGAATTTCACAACCACAATTTGATAAGTGATTTCTTGTCATACAGAATGCTATCAAACAAAGTTTTCTTTAACTATCTTAAGATTTGTTTCTTTATCTTGTGATGATGGGTGTTATTAGGACAGGATTCCTTCTGAACAGCCCAATATTACATTGTTTTAATGTTATTTAGATGGAATGTGAGGATGTGACTTTCTGCTTCTTAGCTCATGGCTGCTGCTCTCTTAATATGGCCACAGACAAAGGCCTCATCCTTACAGGGTCAGCCACAGTCTTAGGCCAAAGACAGAAAACCAGGGATGGGGGTAAGGAGCCAAGCCTATGTTGAGAGCTGGGAGTATGAGATCAAGGCAGGTGTGCACCAGAGGTCTGTGTTACTCAGACAGCTCCCAGAAATGGCTTCCTAGTTTATATGGGAAATGCCCGCCAATCAGGAAACCACAGAGGGCTGTTGCTCATGCCCCTTAGGGCAGGACTTCCTGCAGGGGTCAATCTCTCAGCACCATGCGGTGGCTACCCTGCCTGAGCCCCAGGTGGTGAGGCAGAATCAGCAGCTGCCTCAAACCCTTCCAATCCTGGTTGTAGGCTGTGGGTTCTTACATCAAGATTCAGGGTGTCAGAAGGTGCTGAGTGTATAATGCTTCTGATTGCAGGGCCCAGTGGGGTTAGGTGACATCGCTGTCTGTGTCTCCTGGGAAGAGTGGAAGGTTGTAGCTGTATCAGGATTTGATGAGGGAGAAGTGCTAAATGTTGACCTAGCTGGGTAAGGATGTCAGACCTAGGAGTAAATTGCTTCTGGATTCTCAGGGATTTCCCTAGACACACACACCCCTGAATTTTCCCAGCACCCCCACAGCGGTCAACTAATTAAGCAGTGTTGCCAATATAGTTATTGGTTGGAAATCTGATTTGAAATTGAAACTTTAATTCACACTTTAAAAGCATATACGTGATGTGATAAAATACTTATACCTGAAAAAGCATAACAGCATTTGAAAAGTATGAACAAATACTGGCTTCCTCACATAGCTGTTGTTTTTTATGACAATGTCGGCGCATTTGTTTTGGGGATGTTGGCTAACGTAATAATTTATATTCTGATTTGTAAGCAAGGTCTGAGTGAGCTCTTCCCTGACAGCTAGTGATCAGCTGGGGGATGAGGGAGAAAGGCTTACATGAACACACCTACTCTGCCTCCGTATCCAAGCAGACAGATTTGTGTTGCCTAAGTGATCAATTTTTGCTGGTGTTGGGTTACAGTTTTGGCTGGTGTTGGGTGACAAATCATTTCTCAGCCTAGGTGGCTAAGATCATGTGTAGTATAAATTCTAAGCTACTGAGGGACAATCTTCACTCACTGATATATTTGCTTTCCACAACCAACCATACAATGGTCCAGGGACATCTACATAGAATCACAGAATATCAGGGTTGGACGGGACCTCAGGAGGTCATCTAGTCCAAACCCTGCTCAAAGCAGGACCAATCCCCAACTAAATCATCCCAGCGAGGGCTTTGTCAAGCCTGACCTTAAAAACTTCTAAGGAGATTCCACCACTTCCCTAGATAACCCATTCCAGTGCTTCACCACTCTCCTAGTGAAAAAGTTTTTCCTAATATCCAACCTAAACCTCCCCCACTGCAACTTGAGACCATTACCCCTTGTTCTGTCATCTGCTCCCACTGAGAACAGTCTAGAGCCATCCTCTTTGGAACCCCCTTTCAGGTAGTTGAAAGCATCTATCAAATCCCCCCTCATTCTTCTCTTCCGCAGACTAAACAATCCCAGTTCCCTCAGCCTCTCCTCATAAGTCATGTGTTCCAGTCCCCTAATCATTGTTGTTGCCCTCCACTGGACGTTTTCCAATTTTTCCACATCCTTCTTGTAGTGTGGGGCCCAAAACTGGACACAGTACTCCAGATGAGGCCTCACCAATGTCGACTAGAGGGGAACGATCACGTCCCTCGATCTGCTGGCAATGCCCCTACTTATACATCCCAAAATGCCATTGGCCTTCTTGGCAACAAGGGCACACTGTTGACTCATATCCAGCTTCTCGTCCACTGTAACCCCTAGGTCCTTTTCTGCAGAACTACTGCCGAGCCATTCAGGCCCTAGTCTGTAGCGGTGCATGGGATTCTTCTGTCCTAAGTGTAGGACTCTGCACTTGACCTTGTAGAACCTCATCAGATTTCTTTTGGCTCAATCCTCTCATTTGTCTAGGTCCCTCTGTATCCTATCCCTACCCTCCAGCGTATCTACCTCTCCTGCCAGTTTAGTGTCATCTGCAAACTTGCTGAGGGTGCAATCCACGCCATCCTCCAGATCATTTATGAAGATATTGAACAAAAGTGGCCCCAGGACCAACCCTTGGGGCACTCCACTTGATACCGGCTGCCAACTAGACATGAAGCCATTGATCACTACCTGTTGAGCCCGACAATCTAGCCAGCTTTCTATCCACCTTATCGTCCATTCATCCAGCCCAAACTTCTTTTACTTGCTGGCAAGAATACTGTGGGAGACCATGTCAAAAGCTTTGTTAAAGTCAAGGAATAACACATCCACTGCTTTCCCCTCATCCACAGAGCCAGTTATCTCGTCATAGAAGGCAATTAGATTAGTGAGGCATGACTTGCCCTTGGTGAATCCATGCTGACTGTTCCTGATCACTTTCCTCTCCTCTAAGTGCTTCAGAATTGGTTCCTTGAGGACCTGCTCCATGATTTTTCCAGGGACTGAGGTGAGGCTGACTGGCCTCATCGAACACATCACTGGCCATCGACAGTACCAGGAGGCGTGAGCCCGAGCAACATCGTACATTGACTACAAGAAAGGGACCGAGAGACTTTTTCCGTTGGACCATATGAACTGGACCCATAAACTCACTGAACATTAAATCTCACCAAGTGCGGGTCAATCCATCCTCATCATAGCATCCACTCATTATACTCCACATCTGAACATGGCCATTATATGAACAACATACCCCCATATCTCAATGTCTGTACTTTGACCCGTTAACCTTCTACCCCAATCAGGGATATTGCAGATTATATATTCCTTATGCCATCCGATCTTAAACCGAACTTCACACCCCTTGATAATCTTATGTTATTCTCTGATAACCAGAAACGACTACGCTTATACTCTGTACCTTTCTTTTTTTTTTTAAAAAAAACCATCATCAATAAATTCTCAGGTGCTGAGGGACAATCTTCACTCATTGATATATTTGCTTTCCACAACCAACTCTCTGTATAACCTTTCATGAGTGATGTACTCGAATATTTGGATATTAATATCTAAACTGTATCGTTAAATTTATTCACCTAAATTTGGGTTATTGCAGATTATGTACTACATGTATTGTATGACTTTAACCCAATCTTTGTACTTTTGGATAATCTAAACACTATACCCAGTTGTATAGACACTCTTTCTTTAACCTGTGTGCTATATAATTTTAGCATTAGCTTTAATAAAAAAATTAAATTTGAATGTGGGGGTAATTAAATGTTGTTATTGTTATTGTATGAATAAAGGGCAGCAGATCTGTGCTTAGCCTGTCCTGACTGGGGGGGTCACCCTCAACTGAACAGCATTCGCTAAGCAGGGGGGTTGGATGCCAGACCCCAGTGGAGAGACAGAGGGTGGGGACAGGGGTTTTGCTTGGTGGGGTGGGCCCTGCCTAAGAGTCACAGGCACTATCTGACCTGCCTCCCTCTCCTGTTTAGAGGGAAAGAGAACTAGTTAGGCTCCACAGAGAGTCTTTTGGTTTGTTAAGTGACCACTAGAGCTGAAATCGCTGAGAATCAGGTCTAAGTGCTCAGACTGGCTGCGGGACAGCATTTCTGTGGAAGCGACGGCCCAGCCTGCACAGCAGCGAGGTTCCCCCACTGAGAGCTGAAATCACCGAGAGCTGGAGGAACCTCCAGAGACCGACTCGCAGAGGTCACAGTGGCAGGTGGCAGCAGAAGGTGATGGTGCAGGGCCATTGGGGACGGAGCGATAGAGTGAACGGTGGCATGATGAAAACCAGTGGCCAGAGTGAGCAGCCGGCGGCTGTAGGAACTAGCAGGGTGACTCCTCCTCACCCCGTGAATTCATGCGAAAGCACCTCTGAACTCTGAGGGCTAGACTATACTGGCAATGACTCCAAGATCTCTTTCTTGAGTGGTAACAGCTAATTTATACCCCATCATTTTGTATGTATAGTTGGGATTATGTGTTCCAATGTGCATTACTTCGCATTTGTCAACACTCATTGCCAGGGAATGTTGTGAAGGTCAAAAGTATAATGTGGTTCAAAGAATAATTAGATATGTTCCTGGCGGATAGGTCCATGAATGGTGATTAACCAAGATGGTTCAGGAAGCAACCCCATGCTCCGGGTGTCCCTACACCTCTCACTGCAAACACAGGGGATGGATCACTTGATAAATTGTCCTGTTTTGTTCATTCCCTCTGAAGCCTCTGGCTCCAGCCCCTGTTGGAAGGCAGGATACTGGGCTAGATGGACCATTGGTCTGACTCAGTAGGGCTGTTCTTATGACCTGGAACTGGGCACTCTTTCCAACCCACCCCACAGATACCTCACCCCACCTGGTCTCAGACAGCGAGTGCTGCAATCCTATGGGAGCTTGTAGCGAGGCAAAGACTCACCGCTGCGGCACCTGCTGCTCGTCGTCCTGGGAATTAGCTCTGTTCCAGCCCGGAGCGCCCTCTGCAGGCTGGTGTCTTGCCTGCCTCAGGCCCCCGTGTCCCTCCCGGACCCTGATGCCCCTTTACCTCAGGGTTCTGCCCCAAGCAGTAATCCACAGTCTGGGTCTTCCCTCCCAGGGGAACCCCCAACCCTCTAAACCCACCTCGCCTCAGTGGCTACTGCCAGTCATTATCTAGCCGCCACTCACTGGGGCAGGCTGCAGTCTGTAATGGCCACTCATCACTGGCAAGGGGGTGGGACCTGCTGCCTTTGCCTATTGCCGGGCTGTATAGGCCTTCAACAAGGCCTGCAGCCTGGGGTTTTACCAGGCTGGAACTCCCCAGCTCCCTTGCCCTATTCCCCAGCGCTGCTCCAGTTCAGGTCCCTTCCTCTCAGGCAGCTATAGCCCTTCCCACTCCAGGGCTAGAGTGAGACTCCCTCAGCTCCTGGCCCCCAGCCCTCTGATCAGGGTCAGCTGAGCCCTAAGTGAGCTGGCCACAGCTGTGGCTGCTTCCCCAATCAGCCTAGCTTGGCTGCTTTTAACCCCTGCCTATCGGAGTGGGGCAGCCACCCACTACAGAGCTGTATCTGTGAACTCAGAGCTGGAATCTTAAGCACTGAGGTTCTAGATGAAACCAAATCCAGCTCCTGAAGGGTTATTGTATTTTGATTGATCTTTTCCACGTTGAACTCATGTTTAGTTCCCACATCCAGCTCGTCTCTGGGGTGAAACATGTGGGGTCTCCAGATGAGAAACCTAGGGCTGTGCCTTGTCACTCTCTAGTCCCCCTGATAAGTGGCTGGCCCACAAAGTGCAAAGTTTACACAGGTCTGTGAGGCCCCCCCCCAAAGCATGGGCCCATCCAAACAGAACAAAAAAGAACGGTCAGCTGTAGCTGTTGTGACTGGGAGTAGCAAGAGATGAATTCCTACTTCTTTCAGCCCAGGAAACAGGGCACAAACATCAGGTCGTGGCACTAGTGATCATAAAGAAGAAGTTGCAGTCAAATCTTCATTCATTCATCATGTGATATTCCACTGTGTGTTCAAATTCTCTATTCTGTCCTGAGCACATGGCAGCCCCATGGCTGGTAGTGCCTCACTCCACTCAACTGTCCGTGTTTTATAGGACAGGCATCGGCAAAAACTTTGTAGAGGTTGAGTAGAATCCAGAAGTTGCTGTTGTAGATTTGTAAGAATCAAGTCTGTGTACTTTTTCAGCTGTCTCAACAAACACTTCTTGTCCTCTTCATTTAAGGAGTCAATATAAGGGCCTTCATTAGTCAACTTCTGGACTGAAGTCTTTGCTTCTTCCAGTATGTTTTCAATGGATATCTCTCTGATTGAGCCAAATGTAGCTTCCATTGCTGGACAGAGATCTACTATTGTTGTAGCAGATGCCTGGATGATATTGTTTAATGACTCAACTGGTTTCAATGGTAGACTTACAAGAGGGAGAATGGCGATACTCTTCTCTGAACATAGTAGCAAAAGTAGTCCACCATCCTCACTACTTAGATCTGTCCCATCTTGGTAGATTCTTTCCAAAGCCAGTAATAACGGTTGCAGTAATTTTGAGACAACATCCATGGATCACTCATGAGAAAGCCAGTGGGTTTTCCCAGGTTGGACTAATTTGAACTTCAGAACCAGTGTATCTTCTGTTTTTTCCAAGATGTTCAGTCTTTTCGGACTCTTGCTGAAAAAAAGAGTATAATGAAGACATTAAATTTATGGCTTTTTTAATGTCTTTTGAAGAGTTTGCACCTCGTACTAGTGCTAACTGGAGTAGATGGCCTCTGCAGTGTGTATAAGAGAGATTAGGGTTAGACTTTTCTCTGAGCAAAGCTTATAGTCCACCATGTCTTTCAGAGAAGTTTGCAGCTCCATCAAATGCACAAGCAGCCATCTGTTTTGGGTTCAACTGACAAGCATTTAACTCTTCTAAGATGTCACAGATATAGCCGATGTGTCTTCTATAACCAGAACATCTAGAAATGCAGCTACTGGCCTACCCCTGACATCAAGATAAGATATGCAATGACTTAATACTTGACACGCATTTGCTTCCGTGCATTCATCAGCCATGCATGCACATATTTTGAATGTGGTGACAGAGTTCTTCACTTTTTCAACTGCTGAGTCTTTCACTGTTGCACTGTATGCTTCTAACCAGTCAGTTGAGTTTCTTGCAGAAAGACAGTGAGCATTTGCTGGTCTTGTTCGGAACCAGAGTCTACCTTCAGGATTAATAAGTGACAATGCATTTAACATGGCCTCCAGCCTGTAGTATGTGGTATCTCTTGCTTAAATACAAAGTATGATGTGACAGCCACGTTTGTTCACATAAACTGTGTTGTGTCACCAGCATTCTTAACAGCCTCATTAAGTACTTCTAAAATTGGCTTTGACAGTAACCGGCTAATAAGGCTTTCTGCATGTTGGTGCAATCCAGAGGCTTGGTGTTTCGTAGCCTTTTCACATAGTTTGTCAGCACTGGCTTTGCTGATCGGTCTGCCAAACCAAGCTCCTCCACTTTTACCAATTGTAGCACTGCAAAGCTTTCCTTCTTCGTAAGCTTTTTTGCAAGAGGTATGCCAGTAGTCATCTTTTGTAACTTCAATACGTTGGAAAACTTTGACCGACAAACATCGGGAACTGCCTTTAGGTTTTGGAGACACTGTTTCTTCAGTAGGTAGCTGTATGTGTGCTTTGGGCTGGTCGGATGTAGATACACCACTTGAACCTTGAGATGACATGTTGGTATATTCTTGGTGTGTTCTTCATCTTGGTTGGTTTTTGCGGTCTTTGAGTGCAAAAATTGTAGCATTGAGTTTTGTCTTTTCATTTTCACTTTGACCTGCAACATATAAAACATATATGAATAAATTAAATGTTCTGTTAGGATAATGCAAACTTAACATAAGGATAATGCAAGTTACACCAAAACACATAACAGTTCTAGATTTCTAAAACAAAAAATATCAAAACATTTAAAAAATGTATTTAATGTAAATAGACTTTTGAAAAGCAAGCAGTCATGGGATAAGAGGGAAGGTCCTCTCATGGATCAGTAACTGGTTAAAAGATAGGAAACAAAGGGTAGGAATAAATGGCCAGTTCTCAGAATGGAGAGAAATAAACAGTGATGTCCATAGGATTTTGGTGCCTCCAGGAGGAGCTGTCATCATGACATGAGAGGCTCCTCCCGTGATTTTCAGGGCTGGGCAGAGCTCTGTCCAAGAGCCTCAGGGTTGAGGACACAGACCTGGCCTGCCACTGAACCCTGCCTTCACTTGTTGCCTTAGAGCAAAGAGCAGGTCCTGGGGCACTGGGGGCAGGAGACTGGGGAGGCAGGGAAGTAGCGTTACTGGATCAAGACAGTAACAGGAAATGGCCAGCAGTGCCCCTGTCTCAGGGACAAGGAGAGGGTAAGTGCTGTCTCCATGTGAACAGCCAGGCTGAGGCGTATATTTTGTATGTGTTAACGGTTGACTTTTCAACCTGAAATTATCACACAGGTTGGTAGAGGAACAGAGGGGAGTTTAAAGTGTCAAAACACAGACTACACCATGATTGGATTTAGAAAAAAACAACTGATGGTTTTTGGGCCGACCTCATGATTTTTAGGGTCTGACTCGTGATTTTTGATCTCTTGAAGCTGACAGCACTGTGGATGGGGACGCTTTGGTACTGGAGGGAAGAAGGCTGGTATCCCTGGAGTTAAAGCTATGGTTGGCGTGTGCTCTTTGGTATCTGGCGGTGGGAAGCTGTGTACCATTGGGTAGAAGAGTAGAGGCTATGTACTGCCAGGCAGACGAATGTTTCGTTTTCTTGCTGCTGGGGCTTTGAGTCAGGTGTATCAGGTGTGGAAGAACCAGAACTGTTCCACAGCAGAGCCGGGTGTTAATGATCCTGGTGGTGGCTGCTTTATACTTTATGACTCTGACATATCACAGGGTCTCATTCAATCCCTCAGCAGGCTTCACTTAAAACAGTGTTCAGCTTCATCCTGCTCCAGCCTCAGCAAACCCCCCCCCCCCCCCCCGCTTTGCTTCCTGCTGCTTAGTTAGGCACTAAGCCAACAAAGCACTTAAGCATGTGCAATGGGACTGCTCACGTGCTTAAAATTAAGCACACATTTTAGTGGCTTGCTGGATAAGCGCCTTGATGACTTGCTGCTGTCAGCAGAAAAAAAAACAAAAAAACCCCCTGATCCAGCAAAGCACTTAGGCCCCACTCCAACAAAGCACTTAAGCACCTGCTTAATTTAGCATGTGAGTCATCTCATTGGCTGGATAGTCACATGACTCCAGTGCTTGACTGGTTCAGGGCCTTAAGCATGTGCAATGGGATTACTCCCATGCTTAAGTGCTTTGCTGGACAGGGGTCTCTGTTTGCTCTAATCCCACTCAGGAACAGGGGGAGAAAACCCTGCAGAAACAACACTGCATTGTGTGTTGCTACACATAGACCTCCCTCACCTACAACCTGCGCAGCAAGGGAATGAAGTTGAGCCACCTCACAATACAGACCCCTCCAGAGACGTCAGCCTTCATCCCAGTCACACAAAGGGGACGTCTGCCCTGGAGCTGGAGGGGTAATTTCCAGATCAAACTGGTGCGCTCAAAATGGAAGTGTAGCTACGGTGGCAGGCTCTAGCTCTTGCAGGGAAAAGTGGCCTTAAAATGTATCAGTTACATTTACCCCCACTGCCAGCGCAGTGTGAAAATCCTTGGTGTAAATGGGAATCCGACTTCACTATTAGTACAGCCAACATACGCTACAGATCGCATCTGTAACCCGAACTGCCTCAGACTTATAGCATCTCCTTCCCCAAGCTTCCCACAAGTGCAGAGTTGAGGTGGCAGTTCTTCTGTGAAGCCGGACTGTTGGGCATCACCTTATCCTCCCTCGGATTTCCCCGAAGACTCACCTCTGCCTGGACACTGGCCGCTCACATTGGCCAGGCAGGTGCTGAGCTGCGACTCCTGCTTATTTCTGCAAAATCATCCTTGTTCTAATGTTACCCAGCCTTCTCTCTCCCCCTTGTCTGCAGTGCTTATCTTAAGCCTAGATCGTGAGAGGTGTACAGCATCAAGCATCTTGAGTCTTGACTGGGGCGTCGACATGTTATTGTAACATAAATAATAGTCTCTCTGCCTCCAGCCGGTTCAGGAGCCATCTCCCATGATTCGAGGGCTGCCCTCAAACTTGCTCTGTTTGGGAACTTGTGGCCAGCAGCAGAAAATGCCAGCATCGGAAGTGGAGTCTGGCTCAAAAAATTGCCAAGCTTAAATCCTTCCTCTGTTCTCCTCACCCCACCCTCCAAAAACAAGGAATTCCATGATGGCCATTTGACTGCCACTCCCTCTTCCTTCTAGGGTGGCTGTGGGGCTGTTGGCAGGGATGCTGGAAGGACCAGCCAGAGACTGGATGGGGCAGGGTAAGGGGAGGCCCCCAAAGACCCTGATCTGGGCCAGTGAGCTCCTGGGAGAGGTAAAGCTACACGGACAGCCAAAAGAAGGTGACCCGGGGCAGGTACAGGCAGCCTGACGTGCCCACCCCAAGACAGTGCAGAACTGGCTGCCGGCTTGACCCCAGCATAAGGGAAGGTCCCCATGCAGTGACAGCTGGAGGTGTCCCCAAGGAGATGGGGATGGCCAGCAGGGAGGCAGTAGGAAGCTGAGGTGCTTGTGCTCTGGCTGCCCTGGGAGAGCAGGTCTCTGCAGTAAGCTCCATGGGCAAAGGCAGGACTGGAAGCAGCTCAGGACTGGAGTGGTCCCTTGGCTGGGAGAGGAGGGCCTGAGGGACCGCGGGCCCTCACCCCTGTGAACTACTGAGGCTGGTCCAGGGCAGACCAACAGAGGAACGTGCCTCAAAGTAGAAGACAGATACACACACTCTGTCTACCAGGGCAAGCTTGACAGTTCTGTGCAGGGACAGTTCCACAGGAACTTACCAGGAGGATCCCAGCCCACCAATCTGGCCGCAGGGGGAGGAATGGGACTCCCCTAGGAGAGACCCCACGAAGGGTGACACTTGCAGTGGCACATAAGCTAGCAGTTTAGAGAGCCAGGAGACTCCCCACCTGGGAACTGGGGGAGCTGCGGGTACCCCAAGGAAATTTGCCTAGGAGCCCAGTGAGGAGGGGGAGGAGTCACTGACTGCACATGGAAGCTGGCCTGATCGCACAGCAGAGCTGCCCCAGGATTCAGGCCACTTTGACAAAGTGGGAACATATTTGGAGGCCCCAGAACATCAAGGGCTGCAGTATTTGGAGGGCCCACGGCCAGGCCTCCATGGCCTCCATGGGACTGAGGGCCAAGAGCTGTTCTTGGCCAAAAAGCTATGTGGCTTAGTTCTCAGGGTATGTTCACAGTGTAGTCAAACACCTTGAGACAGTGAGAACTGGGTCATTGCTAATGGTGTTACATGCCTCGTTTTCTGTATTTGTCTGCTGAGGTACCTCCTTAGGGTCTAAAGCCCCTGATCTGAGGAGGGGCTGTGGATCTGGACCTGTGTGTGCCAGTGTGCAATGGTCCATCTTGATCTATGCAGCCTTCTGCTTAAATAGACAGCATCAACTTAAAATAAAGTCACGTTTCTGTCTGACAGTTTTACCTCCAGTTACTACAAGGAACACCTGAGAGGGCTGTGGCGGAAAGAAGTCAGAGAGAAAAAATCTGTTCTTCCAGTGAGTTTTGTGCATTCAACAGCTCTCTGGGTTAAGCTGGTGTCACTGTTCCTTCTGTATAGTCAGGCACTTTCCCCTACTGCTTGTGCCGGACTTTCACTCAGCAACAAGGGAGAGAAAGATGTCTGGAAAAATAGGAAACGACGACTGTAAACAACAACAAAACCACCCAAAATTTGGCAGTGAGACCTTTTTGAAATTGACTAGATTTCAGGTTGTCAGTGTTTATTTAATAATACAGCAATTAATAATAAGGAAGAGGTGTATTTTTCCAACATCCAAATGAACACAACAGAGACACTATCCCATATCTTCTACTTTAACTTTATTTAACTACCCTTAGATACACTCAGTCTCACATGCAATTATACCCTTACAAGTTCTTTATACAAATTATAAAGAGGGGAGGGATAGCTCAGTGGTTTGAGCATTGGCCTGCTAAACCCAGGTTTGTGAGTTCAATCCTTGAGGGGGCTATTTAGAGATCTGGGGCAAAAATTGGGGGATTGGTCCTGCTTTGAGCAGGGGGTTGGACTAGATGACCTCCTGAGGTCCCTTCCAACCCTGATATTCTATGAGTCTATGATAACAAACATTACATTGACTTTGAGTTCCAACCAATATTCTCATTTGGATAAGGGTAAATTGTCAAGGGCTGTTTGAAGCTAATAAATAAATGAAACATAATGTGTTACATTGCACATTCTGGCTGTAGACTCCACTGGGCAAGTTCTCTGCATTGTAAAACTTCCTGCTACTTATGGCACCCACAAGAATAATGCAAAAAATGCGGAGTAGATTAATCCTGAAATTATCACAGCTGGGGTACTCAGACTCGGACAGCGTGGGGCTACGACAGAGGTCTATAAAATCAGGATGGTGTGAAGAAAGTAAATAAGGAAGCGGTATTTACCCCTTCATATAACACAAGAACCTGGGGTCACCCAATGAAATGAACAGGCAGCAGGTTTAAAACAAACAAAAGGAAGTCCTACACAAAACGCACAGTCAACCTGTGGCACTCACTAGTCATCAGTCATGAGAGTCAGACGACGTCTACACTGTGCACCTTACAACGGCACAGCTGCTCGTTGTCGCCAGAAGAGAGCTCTCCTGATGACAAAATAAAATCACCCCCAACGAGGGGCAGTAGTTTGGCGGCAGGGGACGAAGCAGTGTTCAGACCAGCACTTTTCGTTGTTAAAACTTTTGTTGTTCGGGGGGGTGTTTTTTTCACATCCCTGAGCAACGAAAGTTTTAATGACAAAAGTGCAGTGTAGACATAGCAATGTTGCAGCACGGCCTTCCTTCTCCTGGCTACTCAGAGGGGACTCCCCTTCCCCACCCCCACCCCCAGGCTGGGGGAGCTGCCATCCAATCCTGTCCATCTCCCACTTCTATCACTGTCCTGTGCACCCCCTCAGCCTCCCTCCTGCCCCCCAAATCCCCCCATTCTCCTCTCAGCCTCACTCCTATACAACACTTTCACCCTGCTCCTTCTCAGCCTCCCTTCTGCCCCCCATACTCCCCTGTTCCCCGCTCAGCCTCCTCCTGCTCCCCAAATCCCCCGTTCACACCCCAACCTCCCTCCTGTACAACATTTCCCCCTTGCTCCCCCCTCAGCCTCCCTCCTGTCCCCATACGCTCCTGCTCCCTGCTCCACCTCAGCCAGCCTCCTATCCCCCACATCCCCCCATTCCCCCTCAGCCTCACTCCTATATAACACTTCCCCCTGCTCCCCCTAAGCCTCCCTTCTGCCCCCAAATCCCCCATTCCTCCCTCAGCCTCCCTCCTGCCCCCATACCACCCTGCTCCCCACTCAGCCTCCCTCCTGTACAACACTTCCCGCTTGTTCCCCACTCAGCCTCCCTCCTGCCCCCCACTCTGGCTGCATCTCCCTCAGCTTCCTTGCTGCCCCACACTCCCCTGGTCCCCCATCACCCTCCCTCCTGCCCCCCACAACCTCTGCACCCCCTAAATCTGCCTCCTGCTGCCCCTCACTCTCCCTGTCCCCCTTTCACGAGGCCTCTGCTGCTCCTCACAGCCCCTGTGCCCTGTCCAGCCCCCTGAACCCTGCAGTGGCAGCCATCATGCCTGTGGTCAGGGCTTCAATCCCATTGAATACAGTGGGAGGTGGCAGCCATCTTTACTAAGGGCAGCCTCACTCTTCCACAGGGAGATACCGCCCATAGGGCCATGGCAGTGACCCTTCCGGCTTCAACCCATTGGCAGTAATAAGAGATGGTGGCCATTTTGAATAAGGGAAAATTCAGGGTAGGCCCCTTTCACGGTATTTTCTTGAGCCAGGTATAAAACCAGTTCCAGACGGCTAGAGCTGCAATGTTGCATCCTCTCCGCCTTGCCCTCGGCATGCCCATGGGTGCCGACTCTGTGGGTGCTCCGGGGCTGGAGCACCCATGGGGAAAAAATAGAGGGTGCTCAGCATCCGCCAGCCACCAGCCAATCATCTTCCAGCGGACCCTGCCGATCAGCTGTTCGGTGGCAGGTGGGAGGTACTGGGGGGAGGAGGTGGAGTGGGGATGGGAAGAGGTGGAGCAAGGGCAGGGGCTTGGGGAAGGGATGGAGTGGAGGTGGAGGGGGGGAGCGAGGATGGGGTCTTGGGGAAAGGAGCAGAGTGGGGGCAGGGCCACGGGGCAAAGTAGGGTTGCCAGTCATCTGGTTTTTGACCGGAATGCCTGGTTGAAAAGGGACCCTGGCAGCTCCAGTCAGCACTGCTGACTGGGGCCATTAAAAATGCAGTCGGTGTGGCAGCAGGGCTAAGGCAGGCTCCCTGCCTGCCCTGACTCCACGCAGATCCCCGGAAGTGGCCGGCATATCCGGACCCTAGGTGCAGGGGTGATCAGGGAAGCTCCGTGTGCTTCCCCCGCTTCCAGCACTGGCTCCACAGCTCCCATTGGCCGGGAACTGTGGCCAAATGGGAGCTGCGGGGGCGGCGCCTGTGGGCATGGGCAGTGTGCACTGTGCAGAGTCCCCTGGCCCCTCTGCCTAGGGGCCGGACATGCCGGGCGCTTCCGGAGGCAGCGTGGAGCCAGAGCAGGCAGGGAGCCTGACTTAGCCCCGCTGCACCACTGACTGGGAGCCGCTTGAGGTAAGCGCTGCCCAGCCGGAGCCTGCACCCCAAACCCCCTGCCCCAGGTCAGAACCCCCTCCCGCACCCAAACTCCCTCCCAGACCCTGCTCCTGCACCCCTTCCCACACCCCTACCCCAGCCCTGAGCCCCCTCTTGGAGCCCACACCCCTTCCCACACCCCAATCCCCTGTCCCCACCCTGAGCCCGCTCCCACACTCCAAACTCCTTGGCCCCAGCCCGGAGCCCCCTCCTAAACCCCAAACCCCTGATCCCCAGCCCCAACCCAGAACCTGCACCGCCAGCCAGAGCCCTCACCCTCTCCTGCACCCCAACTCCCTCTCCTAGTCCGGAGCCCCCTCCTGCACCCTGAACCCCTCATTTCTGGCCCCACCACAGAGCCTGCACCCCCAGCTGTAGCTCTCACCCCCCTCCTGCACCCCAACTCCCTGCCTCAGTCCAGTGAAAGTGAGTGAGGGTGGGGGAGAGCAAGTGACGGAAGGAGGGGGGCTGGAGTGGGTGGGGGCAGGTCCTCAGAGAAGGGGTGGGGCCTCAGGGCAGGGGCAGGGCAAGGGTGTTTGGGTTTGTGCAATTAGAAAGTTGGCAACCCTAGGGCAGAGCCAGGATGCAGCGCCCACCTAGAAAAATGAAAGTCGGCCCCTGTGCCACCCATTACAAATGGATTACACAGAATCCAGCCAAAACTGCTCCGGAAGTTCAAAGGGCGTAACAGCTAACACCATAGGAAATGTCACACGGAATAAGGCTGCCTCCATATAAAAACAACCAAGAATTTGTGTCTAGTTTTCAAGTGCATTCCAGAACTCAACTTCTACTATGGAGTTGTTACGATTCTCCCAAGCTGCTTTGTGCAAGCCGGCTTTGCACCGTCCTTGACTTGGTATTGCAAAGGCAAAATCCATCTGTTTTTTTGTTCCGGCACCCAGCAGTGATTTGTAAGACCGCACGCTCTGGCCTTGGTCCAGCAAAGCACTAAAGCATGTGCTTAAGTTTAAGCATGTGAATAGTCCCACTGCATGCACTTGAGTGCTTTTCTGGACTGGGGCCAAGCTAAGCAGCCGGAAGCTGAGGTGGGGACAAGGCGTTGAATGGAGCTGACTTTTTTTTTAGTGAAATCGGTTCAGCGATTCAATAAGATTCCATGATGTTTCATAGTTACAAAATCTAAACCAACATATAACACTGGTTTAATCTTCCAGCCAGCTGTGTGCAAGGCAGGTTTACACGGTCCCCTACCCAGGGCTGCAGAGGCACCTTCCAGCCTGATGTCTGGTTTTCTCATCACAGCATCCGTCAGTGATTTGTGAGCCCAGACCTGCTGGCCCCTCTCCAGCAAAGCACTTCAATACATGCTTAATTTTAAGCATGTGAGCAGTCTCACTGCATGTGTTTAAGTGCATTGCTGGATTGACGCCAAACCAAGCAACCAGAAGTGGAAGGGTTTTCTTTTCTTTTTTTGCAGAGGTTGGTTTGGAGATGTAGGGAGCTGAAGTCTGCGTGTGGGTTTGCTAAATGACTAATAAGGCTTCATGATGTTTCATAGTAACATATAAACCAGCAAACACCGATCAAATCTCCCAAGCAGTTGCCTGCAAACCAGTTTTACACTGTCCCTCACTCATCGGTGAAACGGTGAAATCCAGTCTACTAGATTACACCTGTGTTTTGCAAGGACACGTACTCTGGCTCTGAGCCAGAAAAGCACTTAAGCACGTGCTTAATTTTAAGCATACGAATAGTCCCATTGCACATGCTTAAGTGGTTTGCTGGAGGAGGGCCTAACTAAGCAGCAGGACGTCGAGGTGTGGTTTTGGCAGTCTGTCGTTGAATAGATCTGAACATTTTTTGCAGTCCTCAGCTGCCACCTCCTGTATCTGATGAGCAATGAGCTGAATGGTAACCATCGCTGGACATGGTCTCCTGGGTGGGAGAGCTGCAGAGATGACACAGCTGGGTGCGGTGCTGGGTGCGCAGTGTGGAACAGCGTGTGCTCCTGACAGAGATGCGCTGCAGGAGGGCATCTTTTGATCACAGATTTATACAGCCTCAAATTTTCAGTCACCACTGATGACAGATGTCTCCATTTGGGCTCCCAAGCAGTCGTACACCCAAGATGAGAGATCAGCAGAAAAAAAATAGGCCCAGATCCACAAAGATATTCAGGCTCCTAATTTCCTCTGGGCCCTAGTCCCTAAGTAGGAATCATGATGACTTACAATGACTTAAAATCTCGGCAAGTCTGAACACCAGAGTGGTCCATACTGTCAGTGCGTATGTGCTGAACCTTTGTTATCCTGTTTTTAATGGACTGCAAGATAATTTGAGCTGTGGAGGGGAGCCTTTATCTGCTATTTAGGAGCCTTGTAGCTGAGTGCCAGAGCGATTTCCATGGCAGCTTCTTAACGTCTTGATTGTGAAATACTGCATTTCCTGGGGCAGGCTTTGCACATCCATGCTGCAGACTGGCATGAAATACAACGGTCTCGGGAAGTTTGGGGGAAAGCAGGAGATGGTGCTATTCTCCATGGGTCTATGCAGTATATGCCCCGTCGCATCCCCGCTAGCAGCCACGGAGGGTGTTTCGCACACCATAGTGACTAGTGAATTTCTGAGTACGCAGCAGCAGTGTGATGCTGTGTGCCCGTCACTGCAAGCTGGTAATTGAGAAGTACTGCACTGCAGTAGAGGCTGTTCGGCTGGGTGTGAGTGGGGGGTCGGGGAATCGATCACAAACTAAAGAAACTTTTCCCTGTCCGGTAATTATTTCTTGTGCCTCTTTGGTGTTTACCCCCATCAGATATTGGTAGACTGTTATGTCTCCCTCTCAAATGTCTCTCAGCCCAGGCTGGAGGATTTAACGCATATGTTGATCCTTCCAGCCTCCTCAATCTTCTTGTGGCCTTTCTTCAACTAGGGGCCTCCAAGCTCCAAATCCTGTCTTCTCTCTTCCTCTTTGAAACCTTCTGTTCTTTTACTTTCTCGACTTTTTAATCCTCTTTTCCCTCTGCTCCTTCCTCTTCTCTCTTCCCTTATCCTTCGATCTAATCCCTCTTTCCTCAGCCCTTCCCAGCTCTCACCCTCCTCTTCTCCCCACCCGCTCATTCACACCATCATTGTCACTGTCTCAGCTGCTCCTGGAAGTGCCTGGTGGGCCAGTCTGTATTCTGCCCTGATCCCATGGCCCACGGTGGATATTAGTTGGCGGCTCCTTCATGGAGCTGTGATCAAGGGCATGTACCTGGCAGGGTTCCCTGACACTTGCCCCTTTTGCTGCGTGAGGGAGACCCTGATGCACATCTACCTTGAGTGCGCCAGGTTGTAGCCCCTTTTTCTTCTCCTCCAGAATCTTCTCCATCGGTTCTGGCTGTGCTTTTCCCTGCACCTCCTGATTTACGCACACCCTCTCTGTGGCCCCACGAAGTCACAAGACCTCCTTGTCAGTCTCCTCCTGGTGCTGGCCAAGGAGGCCATCGATTCCACCAGGAGGAGAATACTGGATGGGGAGGTGCTGTGGGACTGTGAGGACTACTTCTGTTCCTTCCTTCGATCACACGTCTGAGCAGTTCCTCTGGGCCATGTCTGCTGGCTCCCTAGACACCTTCGAGGAGCAGTGGGCGCTGTCTGGGGTTCTCTGCTTGGTGTCCCCCTCTGGATCTCTGATTTTGGACCTATGACCCTCACTCCTGACCCTGTCTGTCATTATCCCCCAACCTCACTTGAGCCCTGGGTTTGGTAGCTCCTCCCCTTAGGCTGTGGGAGGGGCCTTCAGGTGTGGGCAGGCACAAGCTCCTCCCAGAACTCAATAGGTGCTCCTGGAGGTGGCCAGTCTGCAGGCATTCACAGAAATGGAGGAATAACACTGTATCTTGCAAAACCAGCAAGGGACTGGCCCTGAAAGCAGGGACCTACCAGTGTCATTGTTTAGACCAGTGTAAAATGCCATCATTTTGATTTGGTAGCAATTTACGCCCACGGAGCCCTGGCAGGAATGACACCTTGCGATGGAGAATCGGGCCTATATCCTCCCCAGTTCTGCGTTCTCTCAGCTCGTCAATGTCTTTCAGGTAAAGTGGTGCTCAGAACAGAACACTCAGGGCAGTCGAACCAGAGCTGTATACAACAGGACTCTTGCCCTCCTGCCCTGTAAGGCCTCCATGTGCAGCCTAAAGCTGCATGGACCTTGTTAGAGGGCAAACGCAGCTCTAAAAGTTTCTGCCAGAATCACTGCATCTCAGTTTGTCTCTGTGACCGATGGTCCTAGTGGGGGCCAGCTGAGATCACTCAATTAAGGTGAACTGCAAAGAATGGGGCAGACAATCCTCATAAAGCTGGTGGATATTCCAATACTTAGATTTACCAAGCCAGACTAAAACAGCTTCTTTATTACCTCACTGGTTACTCAGAAGTCCCAACAACACAGTTCCCTTAAAGTGTTACGAATTACACCTTATAGGACACGCACACCAATGCTGCGAATTACACCTGATAGGACACGCACACCAATGCTGCGAATTACACCTGATAGGACACGCACGGCAATGCTACGAATTACACCTGATAGGACACGCACGGCAATGCTACGAATTACACCTGATAGGACACGCACGGCAATGCTACGAATTACACCTGATAGGACACGCACGGCAATGCTACGAATTACACCTGGTAGGACACGCACGGCAATGCTACGAATTACACCTGATAGGACACGCACGGCAATGCTACGAATTACACCTGATAGGACACGCATGGCAATGCTGCGAATTACACCTGATAGGACACGCACGGCAATGCTGCGAATTACACCTGATAGGACACGCACACCAATGCTGCGAATTACACCTGATAGGACACGCACACCAATGCTGCGAATTATACCTGATAGGTCACGCACAGTTCGAATCTAGGCTGAGGCACAGAAACAAAGTCCACAACTGCAGAATTCCCAAAAAACACTAAGTTTATTAAGCTCGAGCGTGGTGCCCCCCTGCTAGCCAGGAGGGGACCCTGAATACAGATTATACAAAGGTTATATACTTTTTAGCAAAGCATGTTGCTCTCGTGCATCGGAAACCTTAGCCAATAAACAAACCCTTGTCTTATCTACCACCTATCCCTGCTTGGTGCATTCCTCGTGCTATACCAGTATGTTAATTACACAGCATGGTCCTAAAGCCATGCATCAGTAACTTTTATTATCAGGATGGGAGGCCTCACATCAAAGGCCAAGAGATAGGGAGTTAGAGACTGACAAAAACCAGATACTGGGAGTCAAGGCAGGCTGGAGACAAGGAGGAGGATTTTCACAGGGATTCAGTATCTAAGGATCACTCCTCCTGGTGTATGATGTGCTGGCATTTAAACAATGGTGGGCCCCAAACCAAAATGGAGTCACATGTGCTAACTTTTCCTTAACAGTCCTCCCTTTTTTTTTGTACGTCAGTAAGCTATATCGGGGCTGAGTAACCGCGCTGCAGGGTTAGCAACTGCCGACAGCACATACTGCAGCATTGTAGGCATACAAAAAATAATGCAAAAACAATAACAGTCAAAAAAAAGTAAATACAAAATACGCCGTCCCCAAGTCCCCACATCCGGTAGCCATGAGGTGAGCCAGTCCCAGACCTCCTGGAATCCGGCGCTGGTAGTGTCGAGGCTGATGTGGTGGAATAGGGCTGCCTGTTGCTTGAGGATGTGGATGTCAGTTTCCACCCTATGGTGCTGATTTACAAATACGCAACAGCTTGAATTGACCAGAGCACAAACCCCGCCCTGATTTGCAAGGAGATAATCCAGGGCTAGGCGGTTTTGCAATGTAGTTTGGGATAGCTGGGTGACTTCAATTTGAAGGGCAGAGAGAGCATCTGCAGTAGCATTTGCCATTAGTTTCAAAGCAGCTGAAATGTTAACTATAGCTTTTTCCAGCTCGCTTATTCCCAACCATGGCAGAAACCAACGCCCAAAGGAGTGAAAGCCTTTGGGCCGTTGAGAAAGGGGGTTTAAAGGAATACTTCGTCGGTCCCTCCATACTAGATTGCGGATCTCTCCCCGGGTCAGGTTCTGGTGTACTGTCACGGCGGGTACTATAGCCCCGAAGGTACTTGTACCACACCATCCTGCTGGGAGAACCTTATAGGCTGTGTGATTGCATAACCAATACCAGCCAGACCCCTCGGGGACCGGCCACGGGGTCCTGGAGTAGGTAGAGGAGCCTCCCGCACCAGAGCTGATTTGGGTGGTGTCCTTGCATCCCACAAAATTCCCTACAAAAACTGTATTTTCTATGCCCTTACGTCGTGACACACATGAAGCATAATTACCTTGGGCCACCATATCAATAGACCATATTTGGATTGTAACATTCAAGTTAAATGTAGTGTTTGCCCATAGCTTAGCTTGGAGTGTTCGATTAAGGAGGATAGGTACCCCTACCAACGGGACCCCCTGACCTAAATATGTGGGGGTACGAATACAAATCCAACACTGCGTTCGATTTACACCCTGTTTGATAGCACGGGTTAAATTCAAGAAGCTATTGCCCTCTCATCCTTGTACTGGACTTGGGAATAGGGAGAGGATCCCCTCAGGCCAACCATACCAATGTCGACATCCTCCCCTGTACCATACAAAAAACACTACCCCCAATGTAAGTCCAATAAACAGGAACACAAAAAGTCTTGGTGGGCTGTGAAGGTCCCAGTAGCTGGAAAGCTCAGTCCATGGGTTGGTCGTGGTGTTCATTCGTGAAGTGGCTCATCCAATGGCTTGTCAGGGTCAGGTGGGGGTCCCAGCGCCAACTTAACGTAGCTATGATGGATCCAGGAACCTTTACCTGCAAAGGAGTGGTGGCAGATGGTGGGAGTAATGTTCGTGGCTGTAAGGCGTTTTTGGTATTTATACTTGCCTACAAGCACAGTTCCAGCCTCTGGAATAAACCCACCCCACCACTTAACTTCACATTCCCAAGAATACATTCCGCAACTTTTTCCCTGCCAATGTACAATGCTCCGTCTTTGCCATCAAGGCCAATTCTCAGTGTCTTTTGCAGTCAGGAATCCTTGGATTTTGGTGGTTTTAGCAGAGCAGGTGTTTCTTTCTTTTTTTTTTCTTTTTTTTTTTTTGGAACAGTCATGGTTTTGCATTATACAGGGGAGAGGTTACTAGCACGTCACCCTGTAGTGCTTTGGGGATTTTTTTAGCAAATACTGAATGCAGGTTAGCTTTGTCAGTGGACAAGAGAGAGGTTACTAGCACTTTACCTTGTTTTTTTTTTGCTGTTTAAAAGGAGGAAAGAAAAAAAACCCAGAAGGAGGGACAGGCTGACCAGTAGTCGAGTGAAGTCACCTTGAGGTGGAGGGGTCTTTTTGCAGTAAGAAGCATGGGTCTAGGCAGTCAGTCCTTGGCACTTCACAGCGGTGTTGGTAGTTAGCAGGACTTAATAAGGGCCTTTTCAGCATAGGGCCAGAGTAGTCTTTTGTTGATGGACCTTTATGTAGATCCAGTCACCTGGTTTTAACAAATGGCAGGTTTGCTCAGGATTCTTGAAGCAGGACTTCTTTTACCTGTAAATACAGAGACCTAACACATTTCATTAATGTCTGGCAGTGTGTTGCAGATCACACAGCTGCTTGGGCACATTTAAGCCCCCCTCTTTCTTGGCTGTTAGCCAAATCCTAGCTGTGAGTAGTGTCCTTGGGCAGGCCAGTGTCTTATTTTTGGACCGAGCCTGCCAGCTACAGCATTGAATTAGCTTGTTCTTTGGGTTTTTTTTTTTTTTTTTGGCTTTTATTAACCTGCAAAGGAAACTTTCACTTTTTACTTATACACTTTTGTTTAAAAAGGAACATATGTACATTGCCCATTATACAGCACTTTAGTCTTATTGTTTAATGTATGCCACATACACCCTTCTAGGAAAATGACTTTATTACAGAGCTTTGGAGCAACAAGCCAGGACAAGCACACCCGCTTTTGAGAAGTCCACTTGGTACAACCTCTGGTGTCCAATAGCTTTCCTTTTTTTTCAGCTCTTTGGCTAGAAATGTGAGGTAGCCAGAAGGATCTCATGTATAATATGGGGAGTGGGTTAACCTTTCATGTCCTTGCTTCCAAAGACTGTTGGTGTGCAAATTTTGAACAACAATTTTTTAAATTAAAAGATCTGGCCAATTAAATTTTTTTTTTACATAAGCAAATGTATTAAACTTTAGTATATTACATTTTTTGATATTATTTAAACACTTTGTATTCCAAGTTGAATAAAACAAGTATCTGCATTTTGATTTAACCCTTTTATTTAGTTTTAAACTAAACTGTCCTATGAAAAATTAAACACAGCAATTCTGGCCACAAGACAAACACCATAAGACAGGACATAGATCACAGAACAGAATTCCTATTGTGCCAGTAAATTCATGAGATGTTGAATTGCTTTTCAGCTGGCATCAGTTTTTTCTGATTTTCTGAAAGACAAAAAAACCACAGATCTACCCCTTTTGGGCGGTCAGTCATTGCTTAAAATATTTTTTTTTATACAAATACCTTTGTTAATTGCAGGCAAAACAGAGGAATTACCCATATTTTCTTGTATTTGTTTTATAGGCAGCCCAGGTTTCAGTGGCTTCTACCTTATTAGTTAGGTAATTTACATTAAAACAAATGCTTTCCGGCTTGCTTTTGGATCCACAGGTTAAAGATTCTTACTTTAAAAAGGGCACAATAAACTTTGCCAGACTTTTGATTGCCTTTTACTTTTAACTCCTGCTGTCAAACACACAGCGACCTGAAAAGGAAGACACCACCTATTGTAGCCCCTTGGAAGCTAATAAGATATTAATTAAGTAGCACTGTATAATTGCATTTCTTTGGAAAAGGGCCCATTTTTTTCCAAAATGGCTGCAAAGAAACCAAGAATTTTTTTTCTTTCCAGTATTTTACAAAGTTCAACTGCTTAATTTTTTCCAGCAACTAAACAGTTAACTTCTTACTTTTTTTTTTTTTTAATTACTTGCTTATTTTTTTAAAACGACACCCAATTAACTTAGATTTTACCATTCCAAGTATTATTCTGGGATTTACGTTTTCCATTCCTGTAATTATTTACTCCTCTTTTTTCACTATGACCTTCAAGTTTCCAACCTGTTTTCCAATCTCTTTATTTGTTGCCTGCCCGCTTGGGCCCAATCCTGTTTTTTTTCCTCTGAACTGTCCCTTCCATGAGCACCAGCTTTGTTTCACTACCAAATTAACAAGGAGGGTGGGCTTCTTAACTAGCCCCCAGCCCTCCTGGTCTCTTTTCTTAAATATTTTCACTTACAAGGGCTACCCGAGTCCTCTCCACATGAGGCTTGTCACCTGGACAGAAAGCATGGCTAATTGGCAAGCAAGGAGGTGACGGGCATAAGTCAGAAAGCCGAGGGTAAGCCGGAGGAGGGGCAGAAGCAGGCATAGCACAGAACGGGGCTGGAGACTCCTGAGATGAATAAGAAAAGGAGGAGGAAAGAAGATGTCCTTTCGCATGCGCATAAGCCCAGTTGTCCCATACATACCAATAATCCATCTGGGCTGGAGCTTTGTCCTCCAGCCTCCTTCTAAGCGCTGTTAATGTATCCCCAGCAAAGGACCCATCCGGTGGCCATTCAACAGATGTTTGAGTTGTTAGTGCTGGCCACTCAACCTTACATAAAATAACAGCTTTCTTCCTACCTAACCCATGGGTGCCAGAAATATTCCCCCAATTCTCGAGAATTTCAGCCAAAGGGGTCCCCTTACTTACACTCTGCCCAGAACCCATAATGGGCTACCAAAAGAACACAAAATGTGCCATCTTATCACCTAAGCGACGGCTCACACCCCCCCTCCTCGGAGTTCTCAAAGGTGAACTCACCCTGTGCCGGCTGGAGCTGTCCGAGAGGAGGAGTGTAGTCTCGCTTGTTGGGGCGAGCCTAGAGTCCCATCTGGGTCGCCAAAACTGTTACGAATTACACCTGGTAGGACACGCATACAACTGCTGCGAATTATACCTGGTAGGACACGCACACGCACACAAATGCTGCAAATTATACCTGATAGGACACGCACACCAATGCTGCGAATTATACCTGATAGGTCACGCACAGTTCGAATCTAGGCTGAGGCACAGAAACAAAGTCCACAACTGCAGAGTTCCCAAAAAACACTAAGTTTATTAAGCTCGAGCGTGGTGCCCCCCTGCTAGCCAGGAGGGGACCCTGAATACAGATTATACAAAGGTTATATACTTTTTAGCAAAGCATGTTGCCCTCGTGCATCGGAAACCTTAGCCAATAAACAAACCCTTTTCTTATCTACCACCTATCCCTGCTTGGTGCATTCCTCGTGCTATACCAGTATGCTAACTACACAGCATGGTCCTAAAGCCATGCATCAGTAACTTTTATTATCAGGATGGGAGGCCTCACATCAAGGCCAAGAGACAGGGAGTTAGAGACTGACAAAAACCAGATACTGGGAGTCAAGGCAGGCTGGAGACAAGGAGGAGGATTTTCACAGGGATTCAGTATCTAAGGATCACTCCTCCTGGTGTATGATGTGCTGGCATTTAAACAATGGTGGGCCCCAAACCAAAATGGAGTCACATGTGCTAACTTTTCCTTAACAAAAGTGATCCAGCCTCAGGCCTCCTTCCAGGTATCTAAGTCAAATCTTCCAGGTATCTAAGCCAAATGTGATGAAGATTCCTGAAAATCTTACATCATCTTACTTCATCATATAAAAGGATCGGACACATTACCTCCCAGGTTATTGAATATTCCAGATCTTACCCAAATACACGAGACAGCCAATTCTTATAGACTAAACTAAAATCTATTAAAAAACAAAAGAGAGAGAGAGTATGGTTAAAAGACCAATATACATACAGACATGAGTTCAAACCATTGTGGTTCAGATTCATAGCAGAGATGATGAGCTTTGTAGTTGCAAAGAGTTCTTTCAGAGATAGTTCATAGGTTATAGTCCAATGTCCAAATCTCATACTCAGGGCGTACCAGCATAACTGGGACCTCAGTCTTGCGACTTAAACTTCCCTGATGAAGCCTAAGCAGATCTGAGATGACAGAATCAGGACCCAAGGATCTTTTATATAATTTCATGTCTTTTGACAAGTTGGGAATTTGAAGGAGGTCCATCACCAGCACTTAGCTATATGAATTAACATAAGGCCATTTACACATTCCTGCCCCATTCACAGTACATTTTAAGAGAGATGAATACCGAGATATCCTGTGTTTACAATTCATTTACATGATAGGATGTTCTTTTCATTTCTGAATTATCAGAATTCAGCATAGACAGGGACTGCTGATTACATTGTTCACCCTACTCACACATATGTAAATACACAAAAACACAAACATTATCTCCCCACATGTCTTTTGAGGGTTATTTATTTTGCAGGATGTTTAACCCTTTCTGGCAATGCGTCACAGTCCCTCACACCAAGCATGTGTGTTTAAGATTATCCTTCTCCTGATGGGTCCTCCGGGGAAAGAGGGAAAAAGAAAGGAGCATAAATGGAGGTTGCAGCTGCCAAGAATCAAAGGGAACTCTCCTGAATTTAACAAACATGACCACAGTTCCTGGGATGTCTGTAGTCAATGGGAAGCTGGGGCAAAGTGAAGAGAGAGGGGGAAAGCTTAGCATGTGAGCAGAGCCACCAATGAGACTGGACTAGCCTCAGTGTGAGAGTCATTTGCTGGCCCCAGTCACCTGACTGGGTCAGGGTTATAAAAGTTACACCTGTCAGATGAGAAGCTCTGTGTGCATTGACTCCTGTGCTAGTTGTTACCTCTTCCTAAACTTTAGAAAAATCAAATGCAACTAAAACATGTTATTGACCAAACGAATACAGCCTGTTACTAAACCCATCCATGGAGGTATGGGAGATTACCTGGACGCCCGAGCCATCCCAAACAATTCTTCTCCACCCTTGGAGCGTCAGCCCTTCAGGTGCTAGTAGGTAGCTGTCACCTTTCAGGTGCGAGGAAGGAGGTTTGCGGCTAATACGCTGGATGGGGACTCAGGGGATCTGGAGCCAGTACCAGTTCTGCCACAGATTTCCCATGTGACTTAGGGTCAGATTCTGGACCGCTTTATGATGCTCCAGTGGTGTAGAGGGGGCAGGGCGCTCCTAGGGGAGAGTAGGGCAGGCATTCATTCGCCCCTCTCCCATCCCGCTCCGTGCTCTGCCAGTTCTTGGCTGTGGAGCAGCACATTGGCAGCAGTTGGGAAGCTGCTGTATGTGAGAGTAGGCCCTAAATTAATTGGGGGCCACCCCCACCTGACACCCCTTCAACCCAGAGCAGCCCAGAATCTAGGAAGGAACAAAGGTGGTATAGAGACATCCTTGTCCACCCCCATCATGCTGCACCTTCTGTTCTGCACAGTGCAGAATCTGGCCTTTCAAGGCCCCGTGCCTCAGTTTCCCCATCTGTAAAAACTGGCCTAATAAAGGTCCCCTATACCACCGAGGTGTTGGGAGGATGTGGTCATCAGTGTTTGTGAGTTTCTCAGACTCTATCGTGATGGGTTAACGTGGGAGAGGTGACAGTGCTGGAGACAGACTGAACTGAGGCAGGGTTACAGAAGATGTATAAGGCTCTCCATCCAGTGGTTACTGTCACTCTCAGGATTAAGGAAAAGGTGGAAAATTAAAATAGCCTCCATTCGGCAGAATCCCACAACAAATTATATATCAGGGAATCACTTCATTACTAAAATGCAGTCACCTCTGGGGTGGAGCATGGCAGACAGCTGGTGTGTGATGTCACCTCACTGCCAAGTAGGGGCAGGGAAATTCTTCTGATTCCCCAGCTATTACAATATACATTATTAAATGGCAAAAACCATTGTGAACGCAGAGTTAAGGTGGCCTGGTGACAGCTCCGGCCCTTCCAGAATGTGGAGTTCAATGAAACTCAACTTCTGAAAAGCTGGCAGTACAGAGTTCAGCCCATGCAGCCTTGAAATTGGGTGACTTCTGAGTCAGTGCCAGGAGCGAGGTGGGACAGGAGAGCAGTCTGTGGATTCAGCAACGCAGAGGGGATAGTACAGGGTTAGGTGGTATCCTGTGTGCAGGTGTGACAGGGCTGTAAAAGGGTCCGACGGGGTAGTTAAATCTCCCAAATGTGGCCTTCTGTGGGGGAAGCAGAGTCACTGTCCGAGCACAGAGCAAATGCAGGTGGGGCCCTGTCCAGTACAGGGAAAAGGCAGAGTGGGACGGTGCGCGTTATCGGCAGCACTAAAAGAGGGCAGCGTTAAGGTTATGTTGGCTTGTACCTTAACACAGCCATTTGCTGGTTTGTAGCCATTTGCGGTTTGCCGAGCTCAGCGTTCTCAAAGGGGCAAGCTGTAAAATCACAGAATCGGGGGGGGTGGGGGGGGTTTGGGGGGGCTGGAAGGGATGTGGGAGGAAGGAGGGTCACCACTTCCAGCCCCCCCCTGTGCTGAGGCAGGACTGAGTAAACCCAGCCCAACCCTGACGGGGGTTTGTCCAACCTGTTCTTAAACACCTCCAGTGACATGCACCCACAGCCCCCCTCGGAAGCCTTAAGGACCCTGCGATTTAGTGGTTTCCCTAACATGATCTCACCTGACTCCCCCTCGCTCAACGAAGCGCCAGCGTACCAGGGACGCTGCTCTCCCTATTTTAAAGAAGGGGAAACTGAGGCAACGGGTTCCGGCAGCGGCGCTGGGATTGAATCCGGACTCCCAGGCGGCCCCGCCAAGCGGCGCAGAGCGGACCCGCGGAGCTGCGAGGAGACGCCGGCCCCGGGCCGAGAGCCGGGCCGGGCACGGGCGCTGCTCCGCCGCGGGGGCCGCAGGCGTCTCGCAGGCAAGCCGGCCGGGACCAGGGGGAGGAGGCAGCGTGGGCCAAGCGGCTGCTGCTGCCTTCAGCTGGGACCGGCCGCCTGCGGGCCCCTCCGCTGCGCCCCGGGCGGAGCCCGCTGGCCATGGCTGCGGCTCGGGTAGGGGCTGGAATGCGCCGGGGCCCTGGCTAGCGGGCCGGCCCCGCCGGGGAGCTGCGACTGCTGGGGGGGCCCGGCAAGCGATAGAATCATAGAATATCAGGGTTGGAAGGGACCCCAGAAGGTCATCTAGTCCAACCCCCTGCTCGAAGCAGGACCAATCCCCAGTTAAATCATCCCAGCCAGGATGGCCCGGGCCGAGCCTCCCTGCAGCCCTGGGGGGTGAGAGGAGGCTGCAGCCCCGGCTGGGTGACCCCCGTGGTGTCAACACAGCTGCGTGCACCTCCCCGCCGGGGGGCTGGCCGCGGCCGGGGCTCCCCAGCCCGGGGAGGAGGCCCACGGCCACCGCGGGCCGGGCAGGCTGGCTCCGCAGGGGAGAGGCGCTTTGGCAGGGGCGCCTGCAGCGGGGGAAATCCCCGCCCCGCCTCTCTCCAACAGGTAACATCCTACACTTTCCATAGCTCTTAAAATAATCCCCGTACAAACCTCTCATATTATCCAGGATGATCAGCGAGTTCTGAGCTTTCGGCAGAGACCACACACTACCCCGCCCTTAGGTGAAGTATCAAGAGGGTGATTGGACGTGCAGGAGATCTAATGCCTGCCTGGGTTGGTCTGGGCATGCCTACATCACAGCCCCTCTTGGATCATACCAATGTTCCTTTGCTTTTTTTTTCCTTCTTGTCTCCCTTTATCAATGGGAAGTTTACGGTGGGTTCTGTGGTGTCTGGCCGGATAGGGATCCCTTCCTGTGCTCCACACTGCTCAGAAAAGGTGTCTACAGTGATCTCTGTTAATATGGAATTCCTGCCCTGTATTTTGGGCAACTCGGTGCAGTTTTGTGCACCTATATTCCTCCAGCCAGTAACAGGGAAGAAGGTTCAGCTGCGTTGGAATGACCAACCTTGCAACCCCCAGTAATGGTTGGAGTCAGGGCAACTAGAAATGTAACCAGTTGTCTCCCTCTGCCAAAACCAAAATCCTGCCGGTCTGTTGTTCCTGATGAAATGGCTTCTGCTCTACCCGCACTTAGCAGGGAAAGTGATGTGGGTCAGATCCAGGCCCAAAACCTCAGGGGGAGTTGTATTCATTTCACTGTTGAATTCACATCTTGGTATAGATGGTGGTGGGGGATCTTTTTTACAATTCAGGTCAAGAGCACAGTGTCTGGATAACAAATTATCTGCCAAAACATGCCGGTGGGTTTGTGGAGTCAATTTTGTCCAGCTTAGGCCATGTCTACACAGCTGTGCCACTGTAAGATCTCTGTGTAGACGCTCTGTGCCAGCGGGAGAGAACTAAACCACCGCCAACGAGCGGCGGGAGCTATGTCAGCAGGAGAACGTCTCCCACCGACGTAGAACTGTGCACACCGGCACCTTTGTTGGTGAAGCAAAGCCTGAGAAGAGCCCTTGTGTTCTGGTCTAAGAGCCTGAGGCTACACGTTGCAGAGTTCCTCTCGCCAAGTGGATTTGTGAGTCCCGAGCTGGCCCCCTTGCAGGACCATACTAAGTTTCTAAAAGGTTCTGTGTCTTGGAATCCCCCCGTGAAACAAAATCTATTGTCATGTCAGAGTGCTTTGTCGCTGACCATTGTCCGGCCATTGATTCTAATCCTGCAGATGCTCTTGGGGTCCAGCTCAAGGTGGAGAGGCATGACGAAGCGTATGATGTAAGCCTGCGACAAGTCAGTCTATTACCCCGGGACTCTAGGGAGCATGCCTTGCAGACTTCCGTCAAGGAAGAAGCCTGCCCGAGTGAGAGCAACGTCTCCAAGCAGAACAGGAGGCTGCCCGTAACGTTAGATCTGTCTGGCCTGAGCGACAAGAGGTCAGCTACAATCCCAGATCCCTTGGAGCAGGACAAGAAGAAAAGGAGCCCATGTGAGAAGCACTTCTCAAATCATGCAGCTCCGGACCGTCACCAGCTCGCTCGTGCAGAGAGGACCCACGTGCGCGCTGAATATGGGAAATGCTTTGCTCAAAAGCGAGACCCGGCAATGCACCTGAGAGTCCACGCAGGGAAGAAGTGGTTTAAATGCACCAGGTGTGAGAAGTGCTTCATTCAGAAGCAACAGCTGCTCAGGCACCAGGAGACCCACATAACCAAGCCACCTGCCTGTGCAGAGAGTGTGGGAGATGTTTTCAAGCCATTCATGATCTTCGGCGTCACCAGGTCACTCATGCAAGAGAAACGCTGGTCTCGGTGATCACGGTTCCAAAGTTCACTTTTCCTGTTGTGCGTTACAATAAAATAAGCCATGAGGCTTAATCCACTGGGCCGCAAGTTGCACAGAAAGAACAAAAATGCAACATCTTGTTGCACGTGGGGAAAACTTGCCCTGACAAATGGAAACATATTATGTTCCCAAGGTAGGAACAGCATCCAAAAAGTGTAAGAAATATTCTCCCACCCATCTGATGGGATGGACACTTTAAAGCTCATTGTTCAATTCACCCTTAATAAAATCACCGTATATCAGCACGTAGGACTTGAGTGGAACTATTTAAAGGGTGGTTTTACTCTGAAAAGTAAAACTGGCACGTTCTTGCTCAACACGTCTGCTGGCTGTGTGTTTACTATGTTCAGAAGTTTTGCCCCTGTGAAAATGTTTTGAACTTAAACAATTCTGTTGATTCCTAGATTCCAAGGCCAGAAGGGACCATTGCAACTATCTAGTCTGACCTCCTGGGTAACGCAGGCCAGAGGAAATCCCCACAATAATTCCCACTGATGTCCAAGAGGGTTTGGAATCCAGCTCTCTTCCCCCTTAGCTGGTCTAGCTCTGGAGAACTAAAAGGAGTCCAAGTAGTAGACAGCTTTATCGTTAAAGTCACGCACACGCAGATCTGTCACTTAGGAAAGTCTCCAGGAATTGCTTTGTGACCTTTAGGGTGGCTCAGTGCTTTAGCTGTTTTCTGGTAGGTGTGAGGTCACATAACGTGCTGAGGTGTTAGAGCTGGTTGAGCCACCAGACTTTGCAGGATCTACACAGGCGATTTTTAGAAAAGTCGAGAACTGAATAGCAATTCCTAATGAGAGGGAGAGCTTTCTACTGCTGGGTTACCAGTTTAAATCTCACTGGGGTTGATATTGATGGAAAGTGGCCCATGGGAAATGAGTATGCCGGGTCTCAGCCATTTTACCAGTGGACAGATGTCCATGTACCCTTCCCAAATTAGCCCCCTTCGTGGTGTTCCCAGCAGAGAGGCTGAGGTTTGAATGAGTTGTGCCGAATTAACGGTCCTGCCTGCTAGAACTGGACTTCCCCAGATCAAGAGCATGGTTTGGGTTGCTTGTGCCACGCTGTCTGTGTACATGCTCTGGGGGTAGAGGAAGCCTGTCTCCTGGGCTGTCACCTTTCTCCAGCACCACGCTGACACATGCAAAAATTTGGATGCTTTTTAAAAAAATCTAGTGTGAAGTTTGTGTGCCCGGTGCTTCTCTGAGCCAGGCTAGGGCTTGATCTTGCTGTCTTTGCACCTCCTCCTCTGTAGGAGCTTGGAAGGCACAAGAACGGCTGGCATCAGCGGAGGCATTGGGCGCGTGCTGCAGACGTCACTCGGAACACTCAGTAATTGTTCGCTGCTGTGAGTAGCAATGGCAGAAACCAATGTCTCTCTCTAGGGGTGAGAGAAGGGGTTTATTACAGTGTTGTCGCGTGTGGTAGAACCGTACAGCAGTTAGGGAGGTAAAATGTTACATGGTTAACCGATCAGCGTTAGTCTTACCGGTAATATATTCCGATTAACGTTTAAAACAAGTTGGTAAAATAATTTGTGACATTGTAATACCTAATGCCCACATCAAAAATGTCACAGCAATACCCGGGGAGCGCGGGAGCTTGCAACGCTTTCGTGGCTTGGGGGGCCATTGGATCAGCCTGTGTCCGGCAGAGAGGGCACCGTCGGGGGCAGCCCCCCAGCTCTGCTTCTCTTGCAGCTGGCTGCAGCAGTGGATCTGGCTGGGAACCACTGGATCTGCTGGAACGCTTGGCTCTGCCCTGGCACTGATCTGCCGCACTAGGCAGTGGCTAGAAACTGGGGGAGTGAGGGGTGGCAACGCCCAGCCGTGCACACGCAAATGATCCCCCAGCCCACTGCACTCCAGAGACAGCAGGGTGGGTGCCCCCCGCCAGGGGTAGATGGTTAACGATTAAACAGTTAACAATATAATTTTAATAGTTTAAACGGGTACTTCTTTAAACGATAGTTACATCCCTAACAGCAATACCTGTGAATCCTGTGTAATCTCATGTACTGTGTGCAGGGGGTTTGGAGCAATAAAAATAGTTCATTACAAACAGAGCTCTTTCTGCAGATCTAATTAACTCGAGGGCACGACCACCCCCTTCCTGGCTCCGATGCTGCGGAGTCTTTACCCCGCGTCCCCCTTCCCGGCTCCGACGCCGCAGAGCCTTTACCCCGTGTCCCCATTCCCCTTTAGCAGGCATAATTATACCTGCAATACCCTTACAGTTTATGGTTGTGTCCCATTCTGGGGGGGCCGTGAGTCTGGGGTCTTCATCCCACCTCTTTTGTACCCCATGGGAGGGGTAAGGAGCGAGGTTGTGCTATGGTCAGGAAAGGCATTTCTTTGGCCTTTTCGTGTTTTATACCTTCCCCCAATCCTCCTTGCCCCTCCCAACTGGTTGTTTGACCTTTTCTTGAGATAGGAGCTGAGGCAATCTTCAAGTGTGTGCTTGTCTGCCGGCCATGCCCAGTAACACTTTAACTGCTCTTATCTGTTCCTGTTACACCAACAAACCCACCTGGCCAGGCAGAAGCCACATTTTTGCCCTTTGTTTACACATTTCAGTAAGGATCCCTTTGTTCACACATATTAGTAAGAATATAAGTGTATCAAGAATCAAACAGGCAAACAGGGCCCAAAATTCTGTCTCAGGCGGAAATACAGGCCTGAATCCTACATTATGACTAGCACTCCTAATCCCACTGAGCGCAGAGCTCTCGGATTCGCTGCTCCCAAAGGAGGAGAACACGGCCGCTCAGGGTCCCCGCTCTGCGTCACGCAGCTCCGGTAGATGTAGAGCGACAAGGAGGAGATGTTTATAATCAGAGAACCGAAATTCAAGCGAGGGGCAGAAAGAATGTTGGAAACATAGAATATCAGGGTTGGAAGGGACCTCAGGAGGTCATCTAGTCCAACCCCCTGCTCAAAGCAGGATCAATCCCCAATTTTTGCCCCAGATCCCAAATGGCGCCCGCAAGGATTGAACTCACAACCTTGGATTTAGCAGGGCAATGCTCAAACCACTGTGCTATCTCTCCCCCGAAACACATGCTTAGGTATGACTTGCCTTAACTCACTGCCCCAGAGAGCAGAGTTTTTAGCATAAAACAGAACTCTTCACCTATTTTCCGTACATCTCGCAATGATTTTGATAACCCGTGTGACACAGGCTTTCATTGGAGACCCTACATACCATTAATGGGCAGGCTACCACAAACATACCAGACCCAGGGGATCCTTGCAACCCGTATGTACCGCTATGCCAAGAGGGCCTTGGGTCACGGAGCTGGCTATTCCTTCATGAAGCGGTTGTCCTGGAGTTCTCCTACAGTCGGATGCAGGCGGGAGAAGTGAGAACGGATCAATCATTCCAGAGACTCGAGTGAAATTTTGCTCTTGCTTTGACACCGCTATAAATCCGGAGTGACTCCACTGGGAGCCGAGCAGAATATAGACAGCGCCGCACGTTGCACACGAGGTATCAGAGTTTGGCTCGGCGGCCCCTCCGCCCTGTGCCATGTTAACAAAGTCCAGGGCTGAAAAAGCCCTTCGCCCGTCCTGATTAGCATCATCACCGTGCACAAGGGAAACTGCCGCCGCTGACCGACCCCCAAACCAGCTCTGCGGGAAAGGAAGCGCGGACCCTTCCAGCGGCCACCTCCACCCCTCACCCCGGGCTGGGGCAAGCCGCTCACGGGGGGAACCAGCCTCCGGCCCCTCACATGCTTTAGGCGCGGGTGGTTTTTGGACCCAGAACCAACTCTTATTAATGGCTCCGTACACCCGGCCGGCCCAAGCCCGGGCCCGAACCCCGCCCGGTCGAGGGGGGCCTGAAAGCGGCGGCGGCAGGTAGGGGCGGGCTCTCCCGGCGCAGCCCGGCCGGTGGTTACGCACACGGGGCGCTAGGGGGTGCCCGCGAGCCCCGCAGGCGGCATCGCCCCGGCAAAGCGGGAGCGTGCGGGGAGCCCGGGGCTCCCGGGAGCCGGGCTCGGGAGCGGGGCGCCCGCTGGGCTGCAGCAGCGCCCGGGCGATGGCTGACGGGGCCCGCCCTCGGGTAGGAGCCGGGGGATGCTGCGGGTGGGTCCCAGCAGGGCGAGGGAGGGTCCCGGGGAAAGGGGCTGGGCCGGCAGCTGCCCGGGGCAGGTCCACCCCGCGGTTCACCGGGATCAGAGGCGGAGTTTGCACGGCCCCGGCGGCCTCCTCTGGGGCTGGGGGTGGAGCAGCTTCCCCGGCTGCCGGGAACACGTGCCCCGCTGCCGCTCCCTCCTCTCCCTCGGGCGCTGGGGGGGTTGTGAACGGGGGATTCCGAGGGCTGCCCTCAGCTGGTCCCAGGCAGAGGCACCCCCCCCACACACACCTCGGCAGGGCAGGGGGTGGGTTCCCCCGGCCCCACTCCCGCAGGCTCTGAAGGCCCCGCGCCGCCCGGATCCTGCAATCAGGGGGGCCTCGGCCAGCATGGGGGCTCGCCCACGCGGCAGGATCGGGGCCCGAGATCGGAGCCAAGAGCCCGCCTAGGGCGCTCGTTCCATGCAGCGTGTCCCCGGGCCCCTGCAGGGGTAACGCTCAACCCTTCTGCGCTTCCCCCTCTGTTGGCTGGCCAGAGAGACAAGGTGGGTGAGGGCGTCTCCCTTACTGGAGCCACTGGGCTCTCTCCCCAACAGAAGCGGCTCCAGTTAAAGATCTGACCTCCCGCACCTTGTCTCCCTAATCTTCTGGCACTGACAGGGCAGACATGAAAAAACGCAGATATTTGGGCTTGTTTTTGGCTTAATTGGCTTGTGAGTTGCTTGTTGGCTAGTTTTTTGCTTGTTTGGCTTGTAGCTAGTTGTGTCATTGTTTTCGATCGGTTCCCAGCAAGCAAGGGCAAGCGGGGAGAGAGTCAGGGGCGCACAGCGGGCCCAGCATGGACCCAGACTGCAGGCCGGGGGGATCCAGTCACATAGAGTGTTGGGGTTCTTAGGGATTGGCTTGTTCTGGCCTTGTTTTGAAGTGGGATTAGCTTGATTTTTTTGGCTTATTGTGGAAGTCGGGGTGCTTATTTACCGTGTGAAAATTGGCAACTGTGTAACGGGGCTACAGCACTTCATTGCCTGCAGCCGGCTGCTCGTGTTCTAAAATGCAGGGACGCTGGTGCTGTAAACACTGGGCCTCCCTCACCCAACCCTTAAAAGACAAAAATAAACGTCAGTATCACCCCAACATGTTCCAAAAAAAGGATCGAGTTCAGGGCTGCGAAGAGCAGGGAAAAGATGCGAGGGTCTCGGGCCTCATTGAAAGCCCACTGGAGTCCTAGAAAGACTTGCATTGACTTCAGCAGGCTTTGGACCAAGCCTGCTGTGAGACAGAACATGCAGACGTGTTTCAGCGAGAAGCCGTAATCTCCGATTAGGTGTGGAGATTCTATATGCGCAGTTTATAGAGGAGATGGATTCAATGCACTGTAAGGAATAACCCACTAATTGGGGCTCCGAAGGGCTGGGTGCAGAACTATCTACTCAACAGACAAAACCTCTGGATAGTAAAGTGCCTCCAACCAATCAGGACTTTACTTTTCTCTCATGCAAGCTCCTATGTCGCTGACCGGACGTTGCTCTGGAGGTTCTGATTGGTCAGAAGGGGCCTGTAGCAAGTGATTGGCCAATGCACTGTGTGAGACTAAGAGCTCCAGATGTCCAGGAAGAGTGGAGGAGAGGCCTGTGTGTGTAGAGATGGAGCAATGAGGAAACCATGTAGCAGCAGTAAAGTTCAGACTACAACTTCTAAGCTCCTTTGGGGCTTTTTATCTCGTTGTTGAGGTGCTCAGATGCCACCGGATAAATTAGAGAGCACTGACTCTGTACAAAACCCAGTTCCTATTCCTGGGAGTTTACAAGTGTCCAGAAATGAGACTGCATATATGAACCATCCAGAGCAGAATATGAAGACGCTCTACAAACACTTCCCTCTGCCTGGCTGAGTCTCAGGGCATCAGCAGTAGGTGCTGAGCGCATGTTCCTCTTGATTTCAGGTGCCTGTGATATTTGAGGACGTCACTGACTATTTGACCCTTGAGGAGTGGGAGGAATTGACAGAATGGCAGAAGGCGCTGTACCAGGAGGTGATGAGGGAGAATTACAATCATCTGATTTCACTAGGTAAAGATCAGTTTTCATTGTTTTTGACTGCGTGTTGGAGCTTTGACATTCCTGGGTGGGATCAGAGATTGAGATGAATATCGGAGCCCCAGCTTTCCCGGTACATAAAAAGCCATAGAGCTTTTGCAAATGAACATTGAAGTGCTGAGTCCTGGCCCCGCTACGAGTGATGCTGCTCAGATGCGGGTGTGGGTTGCTATCGCTGTGGAGAGCCTCTTGCTCCAGGGGTGGGGAATAGAGCACAGGCTGGAAGGAGAACCTTGCAGACAGGTGTGTCATCCTGTCTTTGTGAACAGGGTATCCAGTTCCCAGATCTGCTCTTGTGTCCCTGCACAATCCGGAGGAAGGGCCATCGCTCTGGGAGCATCAGGATTTGGAAGAAATAGAATTACCTGTGAGGGAGTAGGAACTTTAATAGCTTCCCGGCCATAGAAACAGTGAACAGATTGCTACCACCGGAGACAACAGCAGCCATCAGAGAGGAGTGCTCGTGCTGGGCTATACTGGGAAAGTGATCCAGGCCGTTATCAATCCCAGGGGCCCATGGGAGAGTTTACTGACTAGTGAAAAGAATGAATTTTTGTTTCGGGGAGATTAACTGGAGGATGAGATCCAATGGATTGTGGAGCTGGAGTAGAGGATTCAAGGAATGTTAGAGCACACGCAGAATGGGCTGAGATCAGAGTATCCAGGAAAACTCACTGAGGGGTCCATGCTGTGAAACCTGTTATCTGAACAGGACTCACTCCTGCAAGTGTTCTCCTGAAGCCCGCTTCAGAGAAGCCCTTAGCTACATGGACCTTCAAACTTAATTCAATACCACACACTGTTTGGAAAACTGTTCTAACGTACAGCCACATTTGTCATCCTATCTCACCTTACTCCAAAGATTTCTCCCCACGAAGCCAGGCAGAACTCTGGGGAAGTCTCCTTTCTGTGAGCAGCCTGTCTGCAGGACACACAGCTCACACAGCTTCCACCTTCCTGGGTCGGACCTCGGAGCATTCAGCCTCCTCTGCCCCTCCCTGCGCTTCCCACAGCAAGTCCACCCAGGCGGGCTCCTGGGGAAGCCAGAGGGTCCTGCCCCTCAACTTCACAGTCAGACGTGACTCACAGCCAGCCGGGAACACAGAAGGTTTATTAGACGACAGGAACATGGTCTAAAACAGAGCTTGTAGGTGCAGAGAACAGGACCCCTCAGCCGGGTCCATTTTGGGGGGCAGTGAGCCAGACAACCACGTCTGCACTTCACTTCATGTCCCCAGCCAGCCCCAAACTGAAACTCTCTCCAGCCCCTCCTCCTCCTCTGGGCTTTGTCCCTTTCCTGGGCCAGGAGGGCACCTGATCCCTTTGTTCTCCAACCCTTTAGCTCTCACCTTGCAGGGGGGAAGGGCCCAGGCCATCAGTTGCCAGGAAACAGGGTGTCGGCCATTCTCTGTGTCCAGACCCCTGCACACCCCTGCCCTCTAGGGCTCTGCAATGATCATTCACCCTTATCCCACCACCTAGATACTTAAGAGCTGCCTAGGGGAAACTGAGGCACCCCCACAATATTCAGAGGAAACATTAAGAACAGTCCCGCTTCGTCACATCTCTCCCCCCTTTGAGACCGAACTGAGTGAGGTCACTTTAGCCAGTGACCTGGGGAAGTTCGAACCCACCAACATTCCTATGGATGCCCCAGCATCTCTCCCATTCCTTGGTGGGAGTTACACCAGGCCCTTCCAGTTTCACGCCCTCCCTTAGGTTGGGGGTGGTTGATAGCACTCGCATGCTGCATGTGGGAAGGTTTATGTGGCCTGTGCCCTTTTGCCACCCCAAAACCCCCGGGAGTCAAACTGGGATCGGGTCTTCTCCCAGCGTTCCAGTCTGGAGAGCTGCAATTTGGGCTCTCTGGGTTAAGAGCCCCCATCTTGACCTGGGCCACATAGTCCCACTGGTTTCAGTGGGAGTGCTTAATGCAAGAATGGCAGAATCAGCCCCATAATTGGGCCAGGCTCACACTTGCTACCCACGGTATATTGAGCTGCAGGCATAGCAGACCTGCGTGTCAAGGGATGAAATGTCTTGGGAGCAAGTGTTAGGTGGTAACAAATTTGGTCTTTGCAACCAACACATGTGGATGCCCAGAATACTTTTTTCTTTTTCATTCCAGCAGCTGATTTCAGGCTCCTAAAGAAGGAGGACGAGGATGATAGGGAAAATGCTGAGAACCTGGAACAACTCGAGACACCACTCAGAGACTCTGAAAAGGAATATCATTCGCTTTTTTCTATCCAGGGAGTAAACCGCACTGGTCAGGGCAGCCTTGCTGTGGGGAGGAGAAACAAACGAAATCAAGCCCACCTGAAAGGAAAGCATGTTGAAACCGCAAATCCACAGCAGCTCAGCCCAGATGAGAAACCTCACAAATGTAGCGAATGTGGGAAAAGCTTCCAGAAGCGTGGGAATCTGAAACGCCACTTTCAGACGCACACCGGGGAGAGACCCTACCCCTGCCCGGAGTGTGGAAAGAGCTTCCGCCAAAAGCACCATCCGGTAACGCACCAGAGAACCCATTCAGGGGTGGCGCCGTATAACTGCCCCCAGTGTGGGAGGAGCTTCAGCTCGTCTGCTCGCTTTAAAACACACCAGAGCACCCACCGGGGGGAGAGGGCGTTTCCTTGCAGCGAGGGCAGGGAAAGCTTCCAGACGTTCCGGGTTCTTCAAGTTCACTCACGCTGGGCAGGAGCTGCAGAGGTGTAATGACGGTGGGAGAAGTTTCAGCTGTAAGCAAACCCTTAGGGTCCACCAGAGAATCCATGCTGGAGAGAACCCGTACAGCGGTCCTGGCTGCGGGGACAGCTCTTGCTCGCCCGTGCATCTCACGCTGCACCAGCAGACCCTCATGGGGGAGCGGCCCCATACTTGCAGCGAGTGTGGGAAGAGCTTCCGGAGACGCGGGGATCTCCGCATTCACCAGCAAACCCACACGGGAAAGAGGCTCCACGTGTGTGAGGCTTGTGGGAAGAACTTCAGGCACCGGCAATCGCTCGTGAGGCATGTGAGAACTCACACCGGGGCAAGCGACTGCGGAGAAGGCTTCACGGTGCCCAAGCAGCTCCGACGGCATCGGCAAACTCGCGCTACGCAGAAGCCCGCCAAGCACACGTGCAGCGAGTGTGGGAAGGGCTTCCGGAGGGGCGAGAACCTGAAGCGCCATTTTCACACGCACACGGGGGAGCGCCCATACCCCTGTGCCGAGTGCGGGAAAAGCTTCATCCGGAAGCAGCACCTGGCGAATCCACCCCGGAGAATCCACCCGGGCGAGCGGCCCTGCCTGTGCAGCGAGTGCGGGAAGGGCTTCCGGACGCACCGGGTGCTGAAAGTTCACCAGCAAACTCACACCGGGGAGAGTCTCTTCGTCTGCTGTGACTGCGGCAAGAGCTTTCGGCACAAGCAGACTCTGGTGACGCACCAGAGGACGCACGCTGGTGAGAAGCCCTAGGGCTGCACCCTTTGGGGATGCTGTCAGGACCCTCAAGATGCATCAACACAAGCACACAGGAGTCCGGGAAGAGCTTCCAGAAGGGGGAGAACCTGAAACGTCACTATAAGACTCACACGGGAGAGAGACCTTACTGGTGCACCCAGTGTGGAAAGGGCTTCATTCAGAAGCATCCTCTCCTCCTGCACCAGAGAACCCACCATGGGGACAGAGCACGTGTGGCTGAGGGATATGCACCCATCTTCCCCCAGGGTGAGCGTCTGCAATGTCCCCTGGAAACTCACCTGTGCGCGGAAGAGCTGAGTGGGGAGCTCCCATTCCGGGTGGTCATGGTCGACGACTTTCCTTTTCCTGGCAATGAGGCACTGGGGTAATAGCCCATATGGAAGGAGATGACAGGTGAACATCTCAATCATTAGGAACTGAATCCAGGAAAATCTTTTGTTGATATTCACTCACCCAAAAGATATTGGAGACGCTCCCAATTTTTGTGAACGTCTAATGAGCCACAAGAAATCCAGGGTAACCATTTACCCCTTCTAAATATGGGAAGATGCACAAATACATATCTGGGGGAGAACTCCTTCTCAAAGTGGGCTGCCTTCTGGACTTAGGAGTGGAAGGAACTCTTTCAGGTGTATGAACTTCTGATCAGCCAGGGAAGGCTGTCTGCTTGTTTCTGAAAGTCACTCTCTATGAACAGGTTTCAGAGTAACAGCCGTGTTAGTCTGTATTCGCAAAAAGAAAAGGAGTACTTGTGGCACCTTAGAGACTAACCAATTTATTTGAGCATGAGCTTTCGTGAGCTACAGCTCACTTCATCAGATGCATCAGATGCTGTAGCTCACGAAAGCTCATGCTCAAATAAATTGGTTAGTCTCTAAGGTGCCACAAGTACTCCTTTTCTCTCTATGAACAGGTCAGCACAAGGGAGCCCACACAGGAGAGAGGCCAAATCAATGGACCAATTGGGTGTATGACTGGAAATCACTGAGCAGAGTAATAACCAAAGGGAGGAGAAAAAAATGTCTAGTGTGGTAAAGGGGGACTCACTAGAAACAACAGGCTGAAACGGAGCAATGGGAAATGTAGGCTGAATAACAGTCTCCGAAAGGGAGACCTACTTGTCTGTGACACAGTCTCCCAGAGGAAGCTGTGAAAGCCCCAAAGCTGGGACCTTTTGAAAGAAGATTGAGCAAAGCCTGGGGGAGCTTTGCTGCCAGGGAAAAGGGGAGGAGTGGTTGGGGTGGCTTAATATGTCTCGTGTTCAGCTGCAAAATCAAGTTACCATCCGCAGCAGCCCAGTGAAGGGAGAAACCAGGACTCAGGTACAACAGCCGGAAATGAAAACCAAACGCAACCCACCTCCTGTTAGAAAGGATGCCCAGTTAAGGCCAGATCCTCAGCTGGTGTGAACTGGTGGAGCACCAGTGACCTCAAAGGAGCTATGCGAGTTTACACCAGCTGAGGATCAGGCTCTCCTTCAAAGCGGTGCCCAGAGGAAGGACGTGAGTTTGACAACGCTCCAAGTAATCGCCCTGCAAATTTCAAGAGTGCTCCTGAGAATGAGTCCTCCTCAAATCTATAGGCCAGAGGCATCCCTGATGTAAATCTCCTGACTTCAGTGGCAATACACCAGTGATTTGTTTGGCCCTGAGGCTCATACCATAGACATAGGTGACTAGTTGCTAGTGTTTGTGTACATTTTGCTACTTAAAGAGGCGGGTTGGCCGGGGTGTCGCAGACATGCCAGCCAGTCGTCCTGCCAAACTTCTTGGGTGCAGGACATCCCCTGTGCTTTGTTTCAAGGCAATGAAACTTTGGTACGTTTCTAATTGATCTGGAGACAAGACCCGGCCGGGGGTACAGACGGGTTTTGTTTCTTTCATAGCACCCATCATGGAGCACCCTAAAGGGTCAAGTGGAAACACACCCAGTAACCCCAGATAGGCTGAAGAAAGCTCCTTGTCCCAGCAGGTGCAGAGGGAGCCTCATGGAGCAGGATCTCTCGGTCCTGAGGGCCTGTTACAAGAGGCAGCCCCTGCGATGCTGAGCTCGTGGGATGAAGCTGGGAGGCGGGCAGACACCGCGTGAGGAAGAGCCATATAAAGATCGGGAGGCTGGGCTCCTCATGGCGCTGAGCATTCTGCCCGCCCGCCGGTGCCAGGGAGAGCATGCAGGACCGCCTGGGAGGGGCTCAGCGCCCAGCACCCTGGATTTCTTTTCCAGAAGATGCACAAGTCGGGTGCAAGTGAGAGGTCAGCTCTGACCACCAGCAGGGGAGGTGGGCAGAGGAGAGAGCAGGCATTGGAGGATCCCTGACCTCCACAGGTGCAGTGCAAGCCTGGAACGTGCGGGAGAGGGCCAATAAATAGACTGCCCTCAACAGGAGTTGTGGCTGAATTTTGTCCAGCACGTCTAAAAGTGAGAGAATTGTGGGGGAAATTCAGCCCACGCAGATGGCCTATGCACCACTCAAATCCCACTTCAGCCAGCGGGAGCAGAGGCGAGTTCCCCCCGAGGTTCTGCCTGCGCTAGGAGCCAGGGCTGGGGTGCCCCGGCGTGCGTGAGCGCTCAGCGAGCGAGCACAGGTATCACTAGCTGGGTGGCTGCGGCAGCCCGGGTGGCACGACTGAGCCGGGCCGATCACAAACGCGCCTGAAAGCAGCGGGTCTGAGTTCTGCAGGGCTCGGCCGCGTCCCCGCTACCCGTGGCTGTTGATACGTGTGCGAGCTTGGTGCGAGCAAGCACGAGTGTGCATGCACAAGCAGGAGACTCGTGCCCCTCGCTCATAGAGTAGACCTAGCTTCAGCGAGCAGAGCTCCCAGAATGTTGTAGCCACAGAGGCAGGTATGTTGTGAGCAATGGCTTAGGAGCCCTGCGCTGCTGAGTTCTGAGGCTGACTCCCTTGGGGGCTTTGGGGAGATCGCTCACTATTTCCTGATCGGTCAGTCGCAGAGCTAATAGCAGGTTCCCACCTCCTGCGGGGGTTGGGGGTTAGGAGGGTTATCTAGCACTGGAGCACAAAGTGCGTTTGAGCTAGGTATTCTCGGCTCGTTCCGCCCTGAGGAAGTTGGCGGTGGACCGGAAGAGCGATCCGCGTAGCTGGGGTGGCTTGACGCTTTGGGTGGTATCCGTGTTCTGTCAGAATGGGCTGACACCGAACCGAACCGAAAGGGGGGAATCCTAGAGTAACCCTCAGCTGACTGCTCTCCACGTGGCCTTTCTGTGGCGGGGGCCGGGGGGTTCTGAATCAGGTTTGCTGGGTCTGGCTTCTTGGGTCTGTTCTGCGCTCCTTGGGAGCTCAGCTGTGTCGACTCTCCTTGGCCCCCTTAACTCAGCCTCCCCCCGGCCCCCCATTGGTGGCAGCACAAGTAGTCGCTGTACTTGTGGGGACAGTGTGTCTAGGGTCCGAGTCGAGGACTGAAGATTCAGAGACTGACTTTTGATAAATACGGTTTTACGGGGATACTGGGGCGTGGGACAAAAAGCAAAAAACCCGTGGGGCTAAGTGACCCTCACCTAAATGAAAGAGGGCTCTGACCGGCTCAAGACACAGGAGAAATGCAGGTCATAGCCCTGAGTCCGTCAGGGGCCCAGGAGAGCTTCCACTGGGGTCTGTCGCTCTGATCAAAATGATGGTGAAACTCCAGGGAGTTGCTGTGCATCACCTGTGCCACTGTACCCCCCCCCCCCCCGTGCCAACCACTCTACTAATCCCATGACTGCCCCCCTCTGGCCCGCTAGGGCACTTAAACTCAGCAGGGTGGTACGTGCTGTCTGGCCTGACTTTCCCTCTGAAAGGGGCTGAGGGTAGGGTCTTTTCTGGCCAGGAACCTCACTCAGGGAACTCCTTCCCCAGGATATCTGCCAGAGCCCCTCGGCGCTTTGCTGTCAAGTCTTTACTATGAGGGTCAGTCCAGTCTGGACATTCTGGACTGCCATTTTTTCCACAGGGAAGGAAAGAGGGACTTGGAGTGGGGTCAGGACGCCCCAGGTATTTGTGTGTGGGACCCTGGCCAGCCGCTTAATCTCTTTGTGCTCCACTTTCCCTGGCTGCAGCCAGAGTAAAACTCAGCTGCTTGAAAGCAGGGTAGTGAGACTTAATGAAGCATTTTGAAATGTTTGGACAAAAATCACTTGGGAATGGGAAAGCTCCGGGGCCTGTTTTATTTTCTACTTTGTCGAAAGAGCCAGACACTGGACCTAGAACTTGGCAATGAACAATAACATCAAGTAGCCCTTTCCCCCAGGCAGTGGTTTTTTACACTCCTGCTTCATCCAAGGGATTGGGCAGCTCCACGAGTATTTCGAAAACCAAATCTTCAGCCCCCTGATAAATGTTTCCACTTCCCACCCGGCTCTTCTCTGTCCTTGCGCAGCTGAGATGCTGCTTTCCCAGGTTTATTGCGAATCGCTCCAAGGAGGGGCGCAGGGTAAGGACTTGTCTCCATGGCAAAGTTGACAGGCAGAGCTATAGTGGTGTAATACCCGTGTAATCCAGCTCCCGGTGAGAATCACATGGCCATGGACAGTTACTCTATCCTGGGTGTATTGTATCCTCCCCGAGAGACAGGCGAGGGGCCTGTACTTTTTTTTCTTCTTCTTCTTCTTGTGCTTCGGCAACACTTGTATCATGACTCGTCGTGCCAATTGAGTTTCAGTGGATTGATCGTACGCAGCAGATGCTGCTGTGCAAGGCTGAAGACTGGGGCTAGTGAGGAGAGAACATTTGCACCAGGAGGGGTAGAAATGCTCAACCAGGCAGGCCATGATGAACTTACAGCAACATCTCCCAACCTTTGGGGGGAGCTATCAGGTACCAGCGGCAGAATACCAGCCCCTGTCTGCTGCCTCCCATTCGCCTCCGACCTGCAAGGAAGTTGTGCTCCTGGCCCCAGGCTTGTGATCACAGTGCTGGGGGGTGGGCAGCAGTGTGGTGCCAGGGCTCCTGCACAGAGGCACATCCCTAAGGAGAGAGGGTAGCGGGCCTCTGGTACCAGTAGCGCTCTGGTAGGCCCCAAACGTGTGGCTATCTCTGCAAAACTGGTGGTACAGATCACGTGACACTGAATATGCTAAGGGAATTTCTGGAGCTTTTTGCTTTTGACCGTCCATCCCCATTCAAGTCAATGAGTAAATGGGCAGCTCAAAGTTTAGGTTGAAGACAGCTTGTAACCAGTCTGCTGTAGGTCTTGCTGATACTGGTTTTACTTTGAGTTTTTCATTGAAAGTTGGTTTCGACCTTACCCTGTATTCGACATACAGCAGGGAATCTGCTTTACGTTAAGCTTTCTGGAGGGGCGTGAGTACCAACCTCAAGGCAGACCATTAAAAACCAGGGCACAAACTCCAAGTTGGCTGTGAGTTCTATACTTAGGTTTCACCAACCAAGTATAAATTCCTCACGTACTGTAACAGTCTTACCATGGAGTTTCAAACAGTCCCCTTGGGTACTCAGGTCTGTCTTGCCACCCAAGCAAGCTTGCCTGTGCGAAAGATGGTCACTTACACCAAAAATCACAACAATATTCAGGTTATTCCTAGTCCCAAAGGACCAGTCACTTCACCCAGGTCAATTGCACTTTAGATCTCACACTGAAGACAAGGCTTGTAGCCAATCCTAGAGTAAACTACCTAGAGCTTTATTAAGTAAGGAAAAGAAATGAGCGTTATTTACACGGTTAAAGCAGGTAAACATGCACGCACAAATGAGTTCCGGTCCTAGGTTTCAGGAGGTGATAACGCTGCTGTAATATGGCAGTGCTAGACATTTTTTAGGGCTAACCCAGACAACACAGTCGGGGCTCCCTTCCTCATGCTTAGAAATTTTTGCCCTCCCCAATCTCAAGCAGCTGGGGGATCCCAAGTTCTCCTGGGTGGGGCTTTTTATTCCCTTCTCCCCAGAGTCCAAGCTGCTGGGATCATTCACACGCAGGTTTCCTCTTGGTGGGGGCGGGGGGGGGGAGGAAAGCAATTAAAGTCAGTGTTCATGTTTCACAATGACTCATTCGGTTTTAATGGGCCTCCGTGGTGGGCAGGACCGAGCATCACCTGTAGAACCCTGCAGCTGCCATCAGGTAATGCTGCTTTCCTGTGTGGTGACTGACCGTGGCGGAGGTTTACAATGCAAACACGATCACCGTAGGACACGGGCTGCTGCGCAGGGAGATCAATACCTGCAGCATCCGACAAGCGTTTCATAAAGTCTAAACACATTCTTAGAAGCTTAACATCTGCTTGAACAACACTGACACACCAGGGAGTCAGCCTGGTTTCTAGCTTTGCACGGTCAGTGTTCAGCTGGGGCCTAGGGGCCTTGGCATGAGCTGGCACCGGGGCTGCCAGTGTCCCAGTTGGAGTCAACCTTTCTCTGTGGTGTGAAGAATACAGGGTGGCTTCCCCGGACTTACAGCACGTAGAGGGAGAGAACAGCTTGAATGGTAGGAGGGGAAACAGCACAATAAGGATAATGGCGTTCAACCCCGATGGAGCTACAATAAAGTGGGTGCATGACTGGTTGGAAAACCATCCCCCGAGAGTAGTCATCAGTGGTTCGCCGTCATGCTGGAAGGGCCATATCGAGTGGGGTCCCGCAGGGATCAGTTCTGGGTCCGGTTCTGTTCAACATCTTCATCAGTGATTTAGATCACGGCATAGAGAGTACACTTATAAAGTTTGCAGATGATACCAAGCTGGGAGGGGTTGCGAGTGCTTTGGAGGATAGGATTAAAATTCAAAATGATCTGGAGAAATGCTCTGAAGTAAATAGGATGAAATTCAGTAAGGACAAATGCAAAGTCCTTCATGTAGGGAGGAACAATCAGTTGCACACATACAGAATGGGAAATGACTGCCTAGGAAGGAGTACTGCAGAAAGGGATCTGGGGGTCATAGTGGATCACAAGCTAAATATGAGTTGCAAAAAAAGCAGACATTCTGGGATGTATTAGCAGGAGTGTTGCAAGCAAGACATGAGAAGTAATTCTTTTGCTCTGCTCCATGCTGATTAGGCCTCAACTGGAGTACTGTGTCCAGTTCTGGGCACCACATTGCAGGAAGGATGTGGACAAATTGGAGAGAGTCCAGAGAAGAGCAACAAAAATGATTAAAGGTCTAGAAAACATGACCTATGAGGGAAGACTGAAAAATGTGGGTGTGTTTAGTCTGGAAATGAGACGACTGAGGGGGGACATGATAACCGTTTTCAAGTACGTAAAAGGTTGTTACAAGGAAGAGGGAGAAGAATTGTTCTCCTTAATCTCTGAGGACAGGACAAGACGCAATGGGCTTAAATTGCAGCAAGGGCGATTTAGGTTGGACATTAGGAAAAACTTCCTACCTGTCAGGGTGGTTAGGCACTGGAATAAATTGCCTAGGGAGGTTGTGGAATCTCCCTCACTGGGGATTTTAAAGAACAGGTTGGACAAACACCTGGGTGTCAGGGATGGTCTAGATGATACTTAGTCCTGCTGTGAGTGCAAGGGACTGGAGTAGATGACCTCTCGAGTTCCCTTCCAGTCCTACGATTCTAGGGGGCAGGGGGAATAGCTCAGTGGTTTGAACACTGGTCTGCTAAACCCAGGGTTGTGAGTTCAATCCTTGAGGGGGCCATTTAGGGATCTGGGGCAAAAATTGGGGATTGGCCCTGCTTTGAGCAGGGGGTTGGACTAGATGACCTCCTGAGGTCCCTTCCAACCCTGATCTTCTATGATGACTCTATGGAGCGGGCAGCTGTGGTGCTCCCATCTGCTGCTGCTGAGGGCTGCAGCTGCTCCTCAGCTTCCACCACCTTTCAACTGCTTGCAGTCCGTAAGCTTTGTCTGGGACCTGGCTCCAAGCAGGGGGGACCTGGCTCCAAGGCACAGGGAGTAGTGACGACGGGGGGGGCATGGCCCAGGAGCACGGGCTGGAGCAGGTCAATCTGGGCCACTGTAGGGAGCCCCGGACCCGCCACCTGCCCTGGGCAGTATGCCCTTGCGGGTTGGGACACGGGCCGGGGGCTGCTCTCGCCCCCCCCCCACCTGCGCTTACCTCTGCTAAGGACTAACTCTATATCTGCATAACATCTCCTAGCAGTTCACAAATGTGTCTTATCCGCTGCTGATTCCCTGAATTGCACTTCCTTGTAATGAATTTTAAATATAGTTTTGCTCCTTCTAATTTACTTTTTAAAATGTTTTTATTACTCTTCGCGCTTCATCGTTTACCTTTGTCAACGTTGTGCAGATGGATACCGTTGTGCTAGTTAATTTATAGCTTAATAGCAAATAATCATTGAAAAGGTAAGTGAATAGCTGCTAGTCATTTTAGCAATGACACCTGCCTTTCTCATAGTGCACTTCCTAGAGTGTGCTGTGATTTTTCATTTGGAAATTTTAATTCAACATTTTTCTTTTTCTAGCACAAATGTATTCTGGTGAAGCGTGGGATTTCCAGTCTGACAGCTTTCCTGGCCTGGTGTCAAAACGTCTTCATTTTCATTTCATCCACCAATGGGGAGTGCCTTTCTCAACTCTTATTTTGCCTCTCAATCCAGCCCTTGGTGCTTTTTCACATGTGTCGAACCTGGTTCCCAAATATTCATTAAGGGCAGCATACTATCTCATATTAAATCCTTCTCAAAGGCAAAAATCTACTGTAATTTTTACTGTACATAAGAGTGGCCATACTGGTCAGACCAATGGTCTATCTAGCTCAGTGTCCTGTCTTCTGATTGTGGCCAGTGCCATGTGTTTCAGAGGGAATGAACAGAACAGGGCAATTACTGAGTGATCCATCCCCTGTTCTCCAGTCCCAGCTTCTGGGAGTCAGAGGCTAGGGCCACCCAGAGCATTGAGTTGTATCCCTAACCATCTTGGCTAATAGCCATTGATGGTCCTTTCCTCCAGGAACCAATTAATTCTTTTTTGAACCCAGTTATAGTTTTGGCCTTTACAACATAATGAACACACATCTACAGCCCCCAGATTGCTTGACAACCACACAAATTCAAAAATCATGAGTTTACACCCCCAAGTCATGAAATTTTAAAAACAAATAAATGCTATGGGATTCTCTTTATGTGCCCTTTTGTTCCTGAGCCTTTCGGATGCAGTAGGTCCAGATCCACAAAAGTAGGAGCCTAAACCCCTCATACTTTTGCTGTTACCTCTCCCGCACAATTCATATATCTAAGGCCATATCTACACTACAAACTTATGTTAACTCAAGTTATGTCAGCATACAGTTGCCAGTTAGTATTCAGAGTGGCAGCCGTGTGAGTCTGTATCAGCAAAAACGAGGAGTTCTTGTGGCAACTTAGAGACTAACAAATTTATTTGTGCACAAGCTTTCATGAGCTACAGTTCACTTTATCAGATGCATGGAGTGGAAAACACAGTAGGCAGGTATAAATATATAGCACATGAAAAGATGGGAGTTGCCTTACCAAGTGGGAGGTCAGTGCTAATGAGGCCAATTCAATTAGGGTGCATGTGACCCATTCTTAACAGTTAACAAGAATGTGTGAATGTCAACAAAGGGGAAATTATTTTTTTGAAGTGACCCAGTGACTCCCAGTCTTTATTCAGGCCTAATTTGATGGTGTCCAGTTTGCAATTTAATTCCAGTTCAGCCGTTTCTCGTTGAAGTCTGGTTTTGAAGTTTTTTTGTTGAAGAACGGCCACTTTTAAGTCTGTTATTGAGTGTCCAGGGAGACTGAAGTGCTCTCCTACTTGACTCCCTGTGTCAGCGGTGAGCGTACGCACCAGGAGCGCTTGTTTTGATTCAGAGTGCGGTGCATCGTGGGTACATATCTCACTGTGCAACTCGCCACCGTCCACTGCACTGTATTTTGGGAACACATGCTGGGGCCCAAATGGGTCACACAGAGGTGATTGGGAGCATGGGATCAACTTCCCATAACGCAGTGTTCACCATCCCGTAACTTTATGCGTATCCCCAAATTTTGTACCTTTTTCCCTAAATTCCACAAACCTGCATGGCCTTCCTCACAGGGGCACCACTTCAGATTTTGCGGGGGGGGGTGTCTCACAACTTTAACCATGATTCCAAGGGCTACTTAGGCACCTGAAAACTGTAGGTTTTTTTGCAGATCATAATTAGAAATTAGCTGACAGGAGCCCTGCATCTAATTCCTATATAAAGAAAGAAAATATATATACAAACACCAATTAAAGCCACATTTTAAGTTTATATGTAAGTTTAAAACAATCAGGAGATAATACAGCAAGATATTCCCAATCGCAAACCTTGAGGTGTCAATTTTGGAGCCTTAACACAGGTCTCAGAAACACACGTTTGTTACTTTGTACACTATCGATAGTAGAGATAAATAAAAATAAATAAAATTTGCTTAAAATCTGCTTACTTTCTCTAACAGACTCACTCCGTGTTACTGCCATTATCTCCTCTATTTTAGTCAATTGTTTCTCACTCCACTATAAACATATTTACATAATTTTAACATGTGGTTAAGTTTCTCTTTTTTTAACAGGAATTTATTTTTTGGATAAATTCAGCATTTACATTTACCGAGCACAATCATGTACGTGACTCACTAACATTTGACTCTGTCCTTACTATTAGTAGCGGACTTGGTACCGCATTTATTTTCATATGTATTAAATTATTTTACAGATATAATAAAAATACAATTTGAAAATAAGCGACCTTCATCTGCCCAGTGTCTGAAATTCTGTGTTCAGCTTTTTTTTTAAACTGGCATTGCTAAGGTGAGTACAAGCTAAATTTACATTCTCGACGGATACTGTTATTTGACTGTACCGCTTCAAATAATAAATGACAAAGCACAATATGTAACCATGATAATTACTCCAGCCAGGACAAGCTAGGTATTTTAGCACTCACTACTCAAAGAATTAAACTTAAGCATAAGAGAGAAATAAAATTAGGAAATGCACAGACCAGTCCAAAAACTAAAATAACAGCACTGTGATCCTTAACGAACTCTGACAGATAAAAGGACAGAGAATATATGTGCCTTGCGCATTTCGACAGGAAGTACCAAGAAGTAACAACAATACAAGGGTGTGAGGGCGAGAGAAACGGTGTGTGTTGCAGGGAGTGTGTGTGTGTGTGAGAGAGAGAGAGAGAGAGGGAGGGAGGGAGAAAGTGTGTGTGTTGGGGGAGTGCGTACGGGAGACTGTCTGAGAGGGAGACTGTGTGTGGTGTGAGTGTGTCTTTAACTCAAGCCCTCAGGAGCCCGAGTGCTTGTTCAGTACAGAAGCAGCTGCAGCTCCCACTCCTGAGCCAGAGGCCCCCTTCAGCCTCCCCGCTCAGCAGAGACCGACCTGGGAATGCCCACTTCTAGCATTGGGCAAGCTCCCCCAGTGCCACGCTAGCCATGGATCAGCTTCCCACAGAAGGGGAGACTGCCTTGGCGGCGGGAGCTGGGTGGCCAGAGATGGTGGCAGCTGCTGGCTGGGCGCCCAGCTCTGGGAGGGGTGGCTCTGGGAGGGCTAAGGCAAATTTTGGGTTGACACTAGCCCCCCCCAGTGCTGTCCCTGTATATAGAACAGAACTGCCTTGATGGCAGGGTTGTTGTAGCTGTGTTGGTCCCAGGAGATTAGAGAGACAAGGTGGGGGAGGTAATACCTTTTGTTGGACCAGCTGCTATTGGGGAGACAAGCTTTCCAGCCACGCACAGCTCTTCAATTCTTAGCTGTCTGGCAGGTGCTTTCGGAGGGCGGTGGGAGCTGATTTTGACCTACCAACTGCGGGCACATTTTGATCCTCAAAGGGAAATGCATTTCGAGGCTTTCCACTCAGCAACCTCAGGCTGCAGCCTCGTGGTGGAACAAAACCAAATGCCCAGCAAAGAAAGCGAGAGAAGCTTAATAGTAGTAAATATTTAGCTCCTCTACAGCTGCCTGGTCCAAGTTCACGTTCATCCTCTTGCCTCCAGTTAGAACAGCTGAACTTGTTTCATTATCAGAGCTCTTTAACGCTTGACCTCTTCCCAGGCATCGGACAAACTTTATCCCCCACAGAAGCCTCTGCGCTAAGTCAGAGCGAGAGTCCCTATTTCAGAGGTTAAACGGAGCGAGAAGGGAAGTGACTTGCCCAGTCACAGAGGGACACAGCAGCAGAGCTGCAGAAACAGCCTTTTCCAGGCGAGCTTTATACCCGGACCTGGCTCCCCTTCACTGTGAGACACCCGGATATCAGTCATAGCATTGCTGTATCTAATGAGCAGCCACTGAGCAGATCAGTAGAACACACTGTAACCCTTGGAAACGAGGCTGGCACCAGGGAAATGGTTAATATTGGTGGATGAGTTGACAAAGTTGACCAAATGAAATTAATAGGCAGCAGGTTTAAAACAAATAAAAGGAAGTATTTCTTCATACAACCTGTGGAACTCCTTGCCAGAGGATGTTGTGATGTCCAAGACTATAACAGGGTTCAAAAAAGAACTAGATAAATTCATGGAGGATAGGTCCATCAATGGCTAGGATGGGCAGGATGGTGTCGCTAGCTTCTGTTTCCCAGAAGCTGGAAATGGGCGATGGGATGGATCACTTGATGATTACCTGTTCTGTTGATTCCCTCTGGGGCACCTGGCACTGGCCGCTGTCAGAGACAGGATACTGGGCTAGATGGACCTTTGGTCTGACCCAGTATGGCCATTCTTATTTTAAAGGCTGGGACTGCCATGCTGGAGCAGGGAGTGGGAGGATTCCTGGCTGCTGGGAAATGCGGGTGGGAGTCTCAGCAAAACCTCCCTCCCTAATAGGATTCCACCCTCCTGCCTTGCCCTGAACCACCGTCCTGCCGCCCGATCCTGAGCATGTCTTCAGGCTGGGACCCAGCAGGAGGTGGCTCCCTTGGGCTAGCCAGGAAGCAATTGGCTTTGCATGGAGAGACTCCGTGTAGGGAGATGGGGTCAGCAAGGTGTTTGGGTGCTAGGGGGAGTCGGGGTGATTTTTCTCAGCTGGGGAAGAGAGGCACCAAGTGTACTCATCTCCCGTGCCTCCCTGCAGAACACAGAGGAGCGGCCCCCACAGCCAATGGTAAGTTACACTGCTCAATACAAGAAGGGCCAAGTGTCTGCATCTTCAGGGGCTTGTGGGCATGGATGTCCCCAGCATCTCTACGATCTTTACCAGTCAACATGGTACCCTACAAAATAATAACACAATCCCTTCACTCTGCAGGGTTCAAAAAAGAACTAGATAAATTCCTGGAGGATAGGTCCATCAACAGCTATTAGCCAGGATGGGCAGAGATGGTGTCCCTAGCCTCTGTTTGCCAGAAGCTGGGAATGGGCAACAAGGAATGGATCACTTGGTGATTACCTGTTCTGTTCATTCCCTCTGGGGCACCTGACACTGGCCACTGTCAGAAGACAGGATACTGGGCTAGATGGATACTTTGGTCTGACTCAGTGTGTCCGTTCTTATGCACATCGGTGGTCTTATCTCACTTCCCCTGAGCTGTTGCTGGGAGCAACTCTTTGTCTCTGTAGCTCTCCCATTTCGCTCTAGGACATTTTGTTTTACAGCCAGAGACCAGAGCATCCCTAGGACCCCAGCCAGCTGAATATTACAGACCTGGCTGTTTTCCATGCAACTGCTTAGCACACAGCTTGTTCCGAGAGCAGGTTCTCAACAGCTGCAATTGCCAACCCCATTGTGCTCTGCGGTTTGATTTTTCCTCCCCACTCTCCGTTCCAGCTGCTGACACACTCAGTTACTGATATTCAGCATCCCTGGCTTCTACCTGCAATCTGGGGAGCTCCCTAGCCTGACACTCTGACTTTGCATCCAGTGCAGTATTAGGCCTTGATTCGGTAGCCCTGCTATATGAGGTTTGGCAGGTGGAGGCTGCCTGTCCCACCCACTGCAAGGCCTGGCACTGTGGCTATTGCAGGGGTCTGTGTGCTACAGACAGTTACTCAGGGTTCTCCTCCTTCTGCACAAACCACACAGCTAAAGGTATAGTCGTGGATTTTAAGGCCACAAGGGACCCTTGTGATCATCTAGTCTGGCCTCCTGCACAGCCAGGCCACAGAACCCCACCCCGTAATTCCTGCACCAAGCCTGTATTTTGTGGTTGAACCAGAGCATGTTTATTACAAAGCAGCCATTTCTTGTGGGAATTTTCAGGGGCTGTGCAAGATTTGACTTCGGAGGGAAACTTTCCCCACCTGGTTCCGTATGTATCTTTCCAAGCAATTCAAGTTACAGCACTCAGAAGAGCCAACATTTAAAGAGAAAGGAGTTCTCCGCCTTAACTTTAGCAGAGCCACAGGAGGCCAGAGCTGGGGCACTGCTATCATAGTTACCCCGCTAAACCAAACAAGGAGCCATGGCCATGGTCCCCTCTAAAACAAAACACCTTTCCCTTACCCCAATCTGCGGTTCAGGGCTTTTCATTCCCTGATCTTTCTGGAATTAGGACAGTCCCCCTTGAGATAGGGGATGTCCCACAGTCATTTCAAATCCCGAACATTTACATGCTCAGTTGCACCAGTTTGACAGAGGGTCTGATATTGATCCTCTTTAATTAAAAGGTCTAAAAAACCATGTGAACACTTTTCTCTCTCTTTAAACCAGGTTTACTTCATTTATGTTAAATTGGCCAGGAACAGATTTAATCTATGCTCAAATAAACTGAAGTAAGAGTGTCCACACAGGGGTTTGTTCTGACTTACCTAAATTGGTGTAAACTTGTGTGTAGACAACCCCTAAATCAAAAGTTCTGTCTCTGTAAAATGAGCAAACCAAACCAAACGATAGATAAGCTGCCCCTTCTTCTCAGAGACCCCTCCTGGCTCCCTCTGAGTCTCTCCTGCATTTGAGGGAAGGTAGATTCTTATATACCCCAACCCAGCCCTTTCTCAACAGGCCTATCACAGTCCTGGCCTCTCTGAAGCCTACAATTCCTAGACTGCCTTGCTCTGTGGGTCTGGTGAAAGAGGGTTTTCCAGCCCCGCCTGCCCCTTGGAATCCAGGCCCTGAACAGGGACAGCAGTAGGGAGATACTTCCCTGACCACACCCTGCCCTCGCAAGACCACTCCCTCTCCCTCCCCACATTCCTAACCTCACAGATACGTCTCCTCGAGACACTCCTGGAATGGAGCAGTGCTGGGCCTGGAGGGCTGGTACGTGTCTGGTGTGGGTCTGTCCACACCCACCTTCCATAAGCCCGAGGTTATGGCTTCATCCCCACATGGCTTTTCAGGTGCTTGGCCAGTTCGTTCTTCCGATGGTAGAGCCTCTGGCACTGGGGACACTGGTATGGCTTCTCTCCAGTGTGGACCCTCTGGTGCGTGGCGAGCTCCTTCTCACTCCGGAAACTTTTCCCACACTCGGCACATTCCGGTCGCTTTTTCGTGTGGATTCTCTGGTGTTTCCGGCGCTGCGAGACCCGGTTGAAGCTTTTCCCGCAGTGGCTGCAGTTGTAGGGTCTCTCCCCGGTGTGGGTCCTCTGATGATCGGTGAGTGTGCTCCTCGTGCTGAAGCTCTTCCCGCACTCCGCGCACGGGTAGGGTCGCTCCCCCGTGTGGATCCTCTGGTGCTTGACAAGCCCGTTCCGGCGGCGGAAGCTGCTCCCGCACTCGGTGCATTTGTAAGGCCTCTCGCCGGTGTGGATGCCCTGGTGGGAGGCCAGAGCCGACTTGTGCCGGAAGCGTTTGTCACAGTCGCTGCACTGATAAGGCCTCTCTCCCGAATGGATCCGCTGATGATATTTCAGGCGGGAATTGGTGGCGAAACCTTTCCCGCACAGGGCACAGGGGTACGGCCGCTCCCCGGTGTGGATTCTCTGGTGATACCTCAGTCCTGGCCGTGTGGTGAAGCATTTCCCACAGTCGGCACATAGGTACGGCCCTCCCTCCCCGGCATGACTTTTCTGGTGCGTCAGGAGCACCTTCCTCTGGATGAAACTCTTCCCGCACTCCATGCATTTATGCGGCTTCTCTCCCGTGTGGGTTTTCTGGTGCTGGGTCAGGTAGACTCTCTGGCTGAACCTTTTCCCACATTCCGTGCATTTAAAGGGCCTCTCCCCCGTGTGGATGGTCTGGTGCGTGAGAAGGTTGGACTTCTGGCTGAAGCTCTTCCCGCACTCGGTGCACTCGTACGGTCGCTCTCCTGTGTGGATTCGCTGGTGTGACACGAGGTGCTGCATGCGGCTGAACCTCTTCCCACATTCGCTGCACTCGTAAGGTCTCTCTCCAGTGTGGATTCTCTTGTGCGTGCTCAGATTCTGCCTCCTGGTGAAGCTTTTCCCACACTCCGTACATTTCAGCAGCTTCTCTTTTGTGCCGCAGCTCTGGAGATCAGGGTCACTGGTGAGTTTGCTGGATCTTCTGGTTTGTTTGCACAAAACTTTCTCTTTGAACTTTTTTGATGAGGTCCCTTGAACATCTGGATTTCCATGACATTCTTCCAGGTCCGACTCCCTTTTAGTTTTCTTCCTGGACCAATTTGCCGATGGAAAATTACAGAGAAATTCTGCACAGATGATAGGCTTCATATTAGAAATCTGTATCATGATGAGGTGGGAATTAACTGTCTAACCACTGTGAAAGGTCAAGTTACAGACACTCTCAAGGTAAAATTCATACATATTCCATGCAGAACAACTGCATTAAAGGAACATTATTTAGGTGGCAAAGCCAAGCATCAGAATGTTGGAAAATTCAGATTGACAGATGTCCTGTGCACTGAATAAGGCCAGGGTCCTGTGCAAAACCAATATGTGATCATGTAATTAAAGATCTTAATGATACAAAAGGGGCTGAATTTAAGTTGCACGGGTAAACATAAATTTGGCATTTCCTAGCTTTGGAGTGTCTGACTCTGCAACCCAAATAACGCTATTTTAACATGGATTTTGTAATGAAATTTCCTAGTTATTTTTTAAATGGCAACAGGGAAAAAAACCAATGATATTCTGTTCAACTGCAGCAACCCCACCCACTCTATTATGCATCTTCAGTCAGGTGTGAACCCCGAGCTGTTAGCACTGCTACCTAACGTCTCCCACCCGAGCTACTAGACGAATCACGTTAGCAGGCAGTAGGAAAAGACTGTTACCCCAGCCAGTCTCCATGGTGTTTAGGTACCAAAGTCCTACAAGGGGCAGAGGTTCATTTATAGAATGCTGCTTTTACTGCACTAATCTTGATGAAAACTCCCAGTTTATAACGGGCTGCGCTCTGGATTCACTTCTCAGGTTCTGGTCTGTCTCAACGCAGGCAAACCTTGCATTAACTTCAACAGCCCAAATCCTGATATTGTAGCTCAGGGAAAGTCCCAGGCTGAGCTGGCAGGGCTGACAGAGCTGGGTATAAGCAGTCATTGGGAATACTCACCCCTGGAAGCACTTGGAAGAATTTCTCTCCCCTCCGGGGCCTGCTGGTCCCCGACACACAGCTCTTCCCCTCGTTCAAGCTTGGTTATCATCTCAGGTTTGGCATCTGCATGGCCTGTTTATTTAGAGAGAAAATCGCATTTGGACAGAGCCAGTCCCTGGCACCTGCAGAGCTCACTTGTCTGCCTGATTTTGGGGCTCTAAATGTGAAGCTGGTTTTAACTTTCACTGAAGGGAATCATCAGTTTCTACTCTTGTACTGCAGAGACGGCTTCAAAAGTCTCACTGATCATCAGGGTTGGAAGTGCATCGCTGATTACTGATGGTGCCCCCTACAAAGGGTTAACGTACAGGGAGGGGAAAACCAGTCTTGGGATCTGTGAAACATCTGTAGATCCCTGCATATTTGGAGGTCACCAAACCAATCGGCAGCAAAGTGAGCGCTAGCCAGGCTAGCTTGGTTGGGGCTAGGGCTCTCTCCTGGCTGCTGGCCAGCTCCCTGCAGCAGAACTGATTCCTGCATTGGCAAGCAGGGTGGCTGCTTGGCTAACACCTGAGTGAGTGTTACAAAGGGCACAGGCTATTTCAGGCCATCCCAGGATATTTCAAATGCTTATTGAAGGGATTCTGAATGTGTCTGAAGCAGTGAACATGCCTCCAAAATCCCATGTCCTCCAGCCCAAGTCACTTGTTACCTAGAAGAAACAGATTCTCATAGTTCTCCAGCATCACGGCCCGGTACAGCTCCTTCTGCCAGTCTGCCAGCATCTCCCACTCCTCCCGGGAAAACCAGACAGCCACCTCCTCAAACATCACCCGGCCCTGCAATGACAAGCATTTCATGCTCAGCCCTTGCTGCTTCCACCTCCTGCCGCCCCAGACTCAGCCCGGCAGGAGGGTCACACCTGTGGGCACCCGCCTGACAGCAGACACCTGTCCTAAGGGCAGCCCACCTCACATGGGTGTAACGTCAAGGTCCTGGAAGGGAACAGGAGGCACCCTTTGCTTTCTCAGGGCTCACTGGGCTGATGGACACTATCCGAGGCCTGTTCAGAGCTCTCTCATGTCTTATTCGGATGGTGCATATACTATCCTGGGCTATTAACAGGGAAGCCAGGCCTGAGTCCAGCCTCCACTCAGACATGCTGCTCAGGCCCTGCACCCGGGGCTTTTATTATCTAATTCGTGCATTTCAGTAGTGCCCAGAGGCCCCAGTCAAGCTCAGAGCCCCACTGCACTGGGTGCTTCACACACACAGACTAGGGAACAGTCCCGGCCCCAAAGAGCTGACAACGTAAGTGGGCAAGACAAACATGAACAGGGAAAGGAGTGCACAATAATAGAATCATAGCAATGCAGGGCTGGACGCAACCTCGAGAAGTCATCAAGTCCAACCCCCTGTACTGAGGCAGGACCAAATAAAGCTAGACCATCCCTGACAGGTGTTTGTAGCCACATCTCTCCTGAAGTGTGGTGCCCAGAACTGGACACAGTACTTCAGCTGAGGCCTCACCAGTGCTGAGCGCAGCAGGACAATGACCTCCTGCGTCTTACGTACGACACTCCTGTTAATACACCCCAGAATGTTCTTAGCCTTTTTCACAACTCCATCCCATTGCTGACCCATATTCAGTGTGTGCCCCACTCTAACCCCCGGCTCCTTTTCAGCTGCCACCAAGCCAGTTACTTCCACGTACAAGCAGAGCAAACCATGAAAGTGTCAGGTACCTTCCACAATATTTTTTGTTTAGATCTGTAATTTGGGGATAGGGTTTTCTTACATTATTATTAGGGCCCTACCAAATTCAAGGTCCATTTTGGTCAATTTCACGGTCATAGGATTTTAAACATTGTAAATTTCATGATTTCAGCTATTTAAATCTGAAATTTCACGGTGTTGTTATTGTAGGCGTCCTGACCCAAAAAGGAGTTGGGGGGGCGGGTTTTCAGTACTGCGACGCTTACTTCTGCGCTGCGGCTGGCGATGGCTCTGCCTTCAGAGCTGGGCAGCTGGAGAGCAGCAGCTGCTGGCCGGAAACCCAGCTCTGAAGGCAGAGCCGCCGCCAACCGCAGTGCAGAAGTAAGGGTGGCAATCCCGCAATACCTCCAAAATAACCTTGTGACCCCCCTGCAACTCCCTTTTGGGTCAGGACCCCCAATTTGAGAAGCACTGGTCTCCCCCGTGAAATCGCTATAATATAGGGTAAAAGCACACAAAAGACCAGATTTCACAGGGGGAGACCAGATTTCACGGTCCGTGACGCGTTTCTCATGGCTGTGGTAATTTGGTAGGGCCCTAATTATTATACATCATCAGCATACGACAGGGCAGGAGTGGGAGGGAAGGGAACACAGGAACCGATTAGCGCAAAGGAAGATGCAGGAGAGGAGGTCGGGGACTGAGAGAGGCAAGGGCAGGAGAAGGATGAGGGTGGGGGCAGCTGAAGTGAACAAATTGGAGGGGGGGGCGCAGGAGGTCTGGAGCAAGCAGCCAATCAGCAGAAAAGAAAGAACATTCTGAATTTATAAGGGCTGGTTGGCAGCTGCCCCTCACGTTCCAGTGGGGGGGACAGCCTGCATATCCCAGGTGGTGGGGGCTAATCTCAGTTGGAGACTACCTGGAGCAGCCAGGAGGGCATTAAACTAACAATAAAGGGGGAGGGTGCTAAGGAGGCAAAGGCAAATAGAAGGTCAGACTCCGTGTCTCACAAACAATCTGAATGAATGTGACAGAGAGGAAGGGAAGAAATGTTTCCATTGCTTCTATACCAATGTAGGAGTCCGGGTAACAAGCAGACGGAATTGGAAGTTCTCACTGATGAGAAGGGATGTGATATAACGGGCACCACAGTTTTCAAGTATATAAAAGGTTGTTACACGGAGGAGGGAGAAAAATAGTTCTTCTTGACCTCTGAGGAGAGGACAAGAAGCAATGGGCTTAAATTGCAGCAAGGGCAGTTTAGGTTGGACACTAGAAAAAACTTGCTAACTGTCAGGGTGGTTCGGCACTGGAATAAATTGCCAAGGGAGGTTGTGGAATCTCCGGCATTGGGGATTTTTAAGAGCAGGTTGGACAAACCCCTGTCAGGGATGGTCTAGATAATACTTAGTCCTGCCTTGAGTGCAGGGGACTGGACTAGATGACTTCTCAAGGTCTCTTCCAGTCCTACGATTCTATAATTACTAAAGCCTGGTGGGACAATTTGCAAGACTGGCATGTTAAAATGAATGGTTATAATCTGTTTAGGACGAACATCGGGGCTAAAAGAACGGGGGGAGGGGGATTTCTACACCTGTTTTAGAGTTTTTGATAACTTAGAACCTCAGGATCTTGAACGCATATGGATCAATGTGCTAATTACAAAGCACAGGGAGGGGTCTGGTACACACCACCTTATCAAGTCAAGGAACAGAGGGAGTTTCTCCGTAGGCACCTGTCTGTAATGTGGGGAAAGAAAAATTGGGCAGCTCTGAGGGACTTCTGCTTGGAATGATGTGCTGGGGCCTCATGCAGCCAATAATAAAACATCACTAGGAGTTTCTAAAGATGCGGAACCATTTTTTTGTTCTGTGTTTGTATGACGAATGGCATCTGGTCTGACAAGCACTTCTCAACACTACAGAAATGCCATTGTTACTTTTCTAACCCAAAAGGTATTGCCCCCAACACGAGGTAACTATTCTGGACCTCATTCTGGCTGGCAAAGGTAAATTATCCGCTAGCCTGGAAGCTGTGGTTGCCTCAGGACCAGTGATCATGACCTGATTACATTCAATATAGGCAAACGGAGGACAGTCCCAACCAGTAATACATATACATGGTGCTTCAGAAGGGCTAATTTCCCAAAGCTGAGGAAAATTTTCAGTGAATTTGACTGGGAGGACAGACGGAAAAATGTGTCTGAAAATGGGGAGTTCTTTAACAAGAGTTGATTAGAGGGCCAAAAAGCTGCAATTCCACAATGAAGAAAGAGAAACCCTACAAATGGACCCCCCACGACCCACCCCAGGGACCTTCTACATGCTTCCAAAGCCACACAAACAGGGGACTCCAGGCAGACCCATCATATCTGGCCACAGCACTCCTACTGAAGGAATATCAAGACTCACAGAAGCCATCCTCAAACCGCACACCACACAAAGGGCCAGCTTCTTCCAGGACACTACGAGCTTCCTCCACAAACGCCGCAACATTAACAACCTCCCTAACACCAACGTCCCTCACAATGACAGTATCGCTGCCTACCTCAAATATCTGCAAGACAATGGACAACCCTCAGAGATCCACCCCAAACACATCGCCAAACTCATCCAATTCATCCTCACCCCTAACAACTTTACAGTCAACAAACACTTAGTCCAAAGCATGGGAACAGCCCTGGGTGCTAGGATGGCTCCCCAATGTGCCACCCTATTTATACATAAAAGAATTTCTAGACAAGTGCACCCCAAAAACAATGATATATTTGAGAGACACCAATGATATTTTCATCCTCTGGACAGACGACTAACTCCCTCATAGATTTTCACCACAACTTCTACAACCACCACCCGTCCACTAAACTCTCTTTGGAACACTCCCACACCAGCATCAATTTCCTGGTCACCTCGATCACCTTCAGCAATGGAACCCTACAGATAATTACATACAAGAAAGCCACGGATCACCACACCTATCCTGACAGATCCAGTCACCACCCAAAACACACCAAGAAATCTGTTATCTACAGCTCAGCACTCAGATACCACAGACTATGCTTGGAGGTGAAAATCCGGAACTCACACCTTAACACTCAAAACCGCCTTTACCAAACACGGACACTCCACCAGAGAAGTAGATTGTATCCTGGAACAGGCCACCCACATACCCCGAGAGAGCCTGCTTCCATACAGAAATAAAGCCCCCTGACTATACACCCCTAGTGGTCACCTACCACCCCACACTGGAACCCATATGGGGAATCATCAAACAACCCATCCTCAATGGAGACCCCATCCTGAAAGAAATCTGTCCTGAACCCCCACTTCTGGCAACCAAACAGCCCCCCACAACTCCAGGCTCATCATCAGAAGCAAGCTCCCCACAGACCTGGTCACACCAACTCAAAGCAGCACCAGACCCTGTCAAAACAGATGCAAAACCTGCAGACATATCTCCACTGCTACAATGCTCAACACCGCCTACAACACACCTTTCAAGATCCATGGATCCTACACATGCCCATCACAACATGTGGTGTACCTCATCCAGTGTACTAAATGCCCCGATAGCAACCATGTGGGTCACACCAGACGGTCACGACACTCTTGACACCCATGTGGGTGGGTGAACACGTCTCACAAAGTGATCACTCTACATCCGACCTCTCAGTCCTCGTCCTCAAAGGCAAGCTGCACAACACTTTCAAAAGAGGAGCTTGGGAGATTAAATTCATAACCCTGCTAGGTACTGGGACCGAACCACCATGGAAAATCATGGACCAAACAGAGACCCAACAATCTGTAAACTTTTTTGTCCTCTGACTGCAGATATGTTAACGAGCCACTCCACCTTGAATGGTCCCAACTAATTACGCTAAACAATCTCTTCCACCTTGTATTTAGCTGCGAGGCTTCAGTACTTTTCCCAGACCTGAAGAAGAGCTCTGTACAGCTCCTCTCTCCCCCAACAGAAGCTGGTCCAGTCAAAGACAGGACCTCACCCCCCCCTTGTAGCGCAAATCAAGAGGGCAGCTTTGGCTAACAGCCATCCCTGTTCAAAGGTGAAGGCAACAATTAGATATAAAAATCAACAGAAAAGTGAAAAGAAGGGAAGCTAGACAGCAATCAACAGACATTAGCAGATAAGAAATGCAGAAAAAAGACAGGAGCCAACCTCCCCTCCCGCCCTGGGGGCAGGACCCCACACGCCCCCCACCCTAAGGCCTCCCACCAACCCACATAATCTGGGGGTAGGCAGGACTCGCCCTGCCCCCCATAAAATGGATAAAACAACCTAACAAATTCCACCACACAAAAGGAACCATGATTAGAAAACACCGGGACATGCTGGGGCTGGATCGGTCCCTGCTGGCCCAAGGCTCTGGGACTTTAATGGGGAGGGGTAATGAACCCCCGCGGGGCGGGCGGATTCTCCATCCCCGGCCAGGTTTCAGCCCAGCCGGGCTGGTTTCCGAAGAGCTCTGCGCTGGGGTCGCCTGCCGGCGGGTCTCCGGCCGCGGTGACCCAGGGGCCAGCCCCGCCCAGCCCCTCCCTGGGACTCCGCGGACACACCCGCAGCTCGCCCGGGCCTGGACCGGGCACGCGGGGCGGTGCGTCCCGCCAGCTGCCAGGCGGCTCGGCTCTCCCCAGCCCGGCGGGCTGGAGCTGCCGGCTGCCCCTTCCCCCGGCCGCGGGCTCCCCCCACGCCGCCCCCCGGAGCCAGGGGCTGGAGCGAGGCGGGGAAGGCGGCCGCCCCCCGGAGCCCGGCGCAGGCTCCAGGCCCCGCTGTGGTGGCTGCGGGGCCGGGGGCCGCTCCCCACTCGCACGCCCCGCAGCCGGGCCCTGAGCCCCGGCCTACCTGAGCCGGGGGCGCCCCGGCCCGCGGCCTCTTCCTCCCCATGGCGCCGGGCTGCCGGCTGCGCCCCGGGAGGACGGGAAGCGAGCTCCGGAGCAGGGAGCGGTGGGGCGGGCGAGACGGGCCGGGAGTCCTGCCACAGGGACGCCTGGCGGCCCCGCTCGGCATAGCCCCGGCCTGCCGGGAGCGGTCCCTTCGCCCGCCCGCCGGTCTCCTCCCCTTCCCGGCGCGTCCTGCCCCGCGCCCCCGGGGCCGCGCCGCCCGCAGCTGGGCTTCGGGGTGTCCTGCAGCTCCGCGCCCCCAGCCCCTTTCCCCGCCCTTCCCGGCTGTGGCCGCTGGCCAGTTCAGGGGGGAGGCGCTAACCCGTGCCCAGCCTGGGCAGGGCAACCCTTAAAAACGGGGAGCCTGCGGGCACTGGTACTGGGAACCCCCAACCCGGGCTCTGGTTAAGGGCCTGACAAGCTGTGATAGTCTGTTTCAAGAGGCCCGAGCCTGGGGTCTAGGCCACATGAGAGCAGGAACACAGGAACTGCCCCACTGGATCAGACTGGGGATCTAGTACCCTCTCTGACACTGGGCAGCTTCAGAGGAAGAGGCAAGAAACCGCACAGTAGATGTGGGATAATCTGCCCCATGAGGAGTTTTGTCCTCTTCTCCGATCATTAGAGATTGTTTTAAACCAGTGGCTCTCAACTACCGGACCCATTTCAGGAGTTGGGTTTGTCTTGTGTACCCCAAGTTTCACCTCACTTAAAAACTACTTGCTTAAAAAATCAGACATAAAAATACAAAAGTGTCCCAGTGCATTATTACGGAAACAGTGCTGACTGTCTCATTTTGTCTGTATGAAATTTTAGTTTGTACTGCACTGACTTTTCTGGTGCTTTTTACGTAGCCGGTTGTAAAACTAGGCAAATCTCTAGATGAGTTGATGAACCCGGGGAAGACCTCTGCGTACCCCTGGTTGAGAACCAGTGCTTTAAACTGTGAAGTGCAAGGTTTAGCTCCCTTCCCTTTTGGTTAGCATTAACTATCGAAACTCTGACTGTCCTTGTTAGCCATATAAACATACATCACATCCCTCTTTGAATTTTACTGCATTCTTAGACTTCATGTGGCAGATCCCCAGTCTAAGTGTGCATTGTGTGAAAAATATTTCCTGCTATCAATTTTAAATCTCCTCACCTCCCTTTCAGTTTCATTGATATAATGTACCTGCCCCGGGGCTGGGGCTTTGCAACAGGTATGTGTCTCCTTCCCCTTCTCCCACACAAGCTTCTGTATGGTGTTTGATCCCAAATACAGTCAGGTTTATTTTTAGGCTCTCCTGGGGTGCTCGGCATAGAGGGAGCAGAGCAGTTCACAAAGAGGAGTGATTTTATCCTTATAACAGCCCCCCACGGGGAATGTCGGTGCTTATCTCCATTCAAAAAAGAACTAGCTAAGTTCCTGGAGGATAGGACCATCAGTGGCTATTAGCCAGGCTGGGCAGGGATGGTGTCCCGAGCCTCTGTTGGCCAGAAGCTGGGAATGGGCGACGGGGGGGGCGCTGATTTGTGGGGCTCGCCGGCAGGTGGGAGGTGCTGGGGGGTGGAAGGGAGCTGATGGGGGGTTGCCAGTGCAGCCCCGGAGCACCCACGGAGTTGGCGCCTATGCCTCTGGGGCACCTGGCACTGGCCGCTGTCGGATACTAGGCTGGAGATTAAACAATGATTAAGCAATGGACGCAAGGCCCCAGAGGAAATGTATGTGATAGTCGATAACTGAAACCAGGTCTCCTGAATGCTGGCCCTGTGCCTTAATGACCAAACCATCCTTCCTCCCACGTGTCTTTTCATCTTGGGCTTTGTGACGGAGTCACAGGCCCGGTGCTCTGGAACTGCTCTGTATGAAGCCAGCCAGGACTCTGGGTAACGTGACTCCCCTCAGGGCATGCTGTTCAGGGCAAAAAACCTCCTCAGCTATGGCCTTCCCAGTCTGACCTCAGAGCATTCAGTCCTGCTGTTCACACCGCACACTTCCCCTTGGCGGGTCCACATGGACAGGACCCCTGGGGAAGCCAGAGGGCTTTGCACCCCAACTTTGCAGCCAGCCGTGACTCTCAGCCAGTGTATAACACAGAAGGTTTATTAGTCAACAGGAACACCACGTAGAACAGAGCTTGTTAGCACAGAAATCAGTGAGTTTCAGCAAAGTCCATCTTGGAGAATCCTGGGCCAGACTCCAAGTCCCAAACAGGAGATTGCCCAGCTTCCAGCAACCCAACCTCCGACACACTCGTTGCCCCTTCTCTTGGTCTTTTTCTCGCTTCCAGGGCAAAGTGTCACCTGGTCGCATCCCCCTCCTGCTTACGGAGGGCATTGGCCATCGCCTATGTGCAGGCAGCTGGAGCTGCCTCACCTGCCCCCGTGGGTCTCGGCAAAAGTCACACACCCTTATCCCCACCACCCAGGCACTGGTGCAATACACAAGGAAACTGAGGCACACACAGTATTTGTGTAAAAGGGTAAGATTCACATAGGCTTGCATACGACATAATAAGGAGGAAAAATCCACTGGGCCAACGTTGGTCACAGGCTTCATAGTAGGTTTAATGCCCTGTGCTTACCTGAATTTTGATTCTTCTTGAACTTCATTGTGGCGGGAACTTTAAAGTGGCACCGTCTTGCTCCTTACTCCCTCTGCACGGGCAGCGTCTGAGCTGCTACGTTTTAGCGACACAAAGTTTTTACTGGTTTTTACTCCTGTCAGCCCTGCAGTGGCGGAGAGTGGGTGAGTGAGCTGGATTTTAGTCCACCTCAGGCATCATCAGCAGAATGTTAACCATGTTCTAATTGTGCAGTCCTCATGAGTGGTGGGTGACCCACCAGCTTGCGGAGACTAGCCCCTGGCCCGCCCTGCTCCTCCCACCAGAGCCCACAGCCCCCACCCCCACAGTCGCCAGCCCTCCCCCCCCAGAGCACCTGGCAGGCAGCACGCGGCCCCCCCAGCCCTCAAGCAGGTGGGTGCCCCCTGAGTGCCAAGCAGGGCAGGCGGCATGCAGCCCCCCCCAGGCGGGCAGCACGCAATCCCCCCTGAGCGCCAGGCAGCGCACCCCCAGGACCCAGGGACTCCCCAGCGCTGGGCGGCCCCAGCCACTCCAAGTCCCCTAGCTCCAGCCCTAGCCCCAGCACACTTCCCTGAAGAGGAGCAGCCAGCCTGCCTGGGCTGGGGGGCCGAGGGGGAAGGGCAAGCAGCAGGGGGCCTTCCTGGCAGAGCATGGGCGGGGCCACGCTGGGTTATTTGGGGTGGCACCCTCTGGCGGTCTTTATTGCCGGTGACGTATGAGCACAGGCTCTGACTTGTACTTTTCCCGGTGGGTGCGCCTTCCCCGCTTCTTCCTGCCCCTGCTCCGCCCCTCCCCTGAGGCCCCGCCCTTGCTCCGCCTCTTCCCACTCACGGTATGCCCCCTCCCCCGAGCGCCTCCCGCCAGCCGCCAAACGTCAGCCTCGCTGGGCAGCTGTGGCTTGTGGGTGCTGAACATCCCCTATTTTTCCCCCATGGGTGCTTGAGCCCCGGTGCACCCACGGAGTGGGCACCTACGGTTCATGGGCCAACGTTGAGGCATCTTGGTATGGGGAAATATAGGCTGTTTTGAGGCCTCATGCTTTGCACCTTTTTGCTCAGGATCCAGAGCTGTCAATCTGGCACGTTGCACCTGGTACAAAGGTGTTTCCGGGGCATGTTTCTGAAGGCTGGGAGGAGGGCATCTTCCATCCACCCAGGGAGGATGGGCAAGGTCATGTGTGGTGACCAGAATGACTCTGTAGATGGTGGATGAAGCAGACGGGGTTTCTTAGCTTGGAGGGGAATGGCAGGTATGGAGCACATCAGTTCCATGCTTCAAAGGTCTGTGAGGTGGGTGAGTTTCAGTAGGATCTCATAAACACCGAGCAGGAAAAGGAATTGTTTAGGGTGTTATAAAGAGAGAACTAGCTGTAATGGGACGGATTAAGAAAGGGCAGATATATGATGAATATCCGGAAAGCTTACTGACAGCAAGTAATCTCCATCTGTCTATTTAGGTTCTTATCTTGCTGCCAATCATCGCAGTATCTGAGTGCCTTCATTATACTGAAGTATGAGGGTGCAGAAGAGTTTCCGAAGGGAAGTAGTGGGAAAAGACTGGAGAAGGGCTAGACATGACCTGACTAGATGTGAAACAGTGTGGTCTAAGGATTAGAATACAGGACTGGATTCTGCCACACTGTGAGTGTAGTCACTTATCCTGCGTGATACTTACCCATCTTTGTAAAGTGCTGTGGATGGCATGGCTCCGTCCTTTGGGAGTGTTTACTACTCGATCTTGTCCATCTCCAACTTGTGTAGCTCAGTGACAAGGAGACCATCAGCTAGGAGTGCGCAGGGAAGAACCCATGCTGGTTCATGTTTGAGAAGGAAGTATTTGCTAGGGGAAGCCAACATCTTCCCACCCCTCTGCACATGATGTGTGTAAACGTGATGAGTTAAAGGAATTATCCTGTAAATTAAGATCATATTACACAAGAGCTTGTCTAAAAAGACCTATGCTCGTCTTCACCTCTCCCTTGAAACTGCAAAGGTCAACAAGCTGTTAATGAAAATGACATCATAAAGAGAGGAAATATCCCCATTGGCTAATAAAGGATCTTGCTTCCCATTGGTTCATACCCAACGAATCAAAATGTAAGGTTGCCATCCTTCCTCCCTCCCTTTCCCCCACCGCCATAGCGTTGAATCCTCAATCCGAGCCTCTTTCGCTCTTCTTGCTGTTTACTGCACGGAGTGCCACTGAGCCGCAGGAATTTGCAGTCATGTCTGGGCTGGGGAAGACCAGGGAGGCACCTCAGGCAAACTCCAAGTCCCAGTTTTCTCAGGAGAAGTTTCAGTTCCCTGTGGACCATATAGAGAAGATGCTGCGTAAGGGACACTGCATCAAGCGGATCAAAGGAGGAGCACTGGTTTACCTGGCTGCCGTGATTGAGTACCTGACCGCTGAGCTCTTGGCACAGGCTGGGAACGCCACCCGGGACGACCCGAGGAGATGTATCATGCCGCAGCACCTGCGGCTTGCCATCCGCCGTAACAAGGACCTCCACAAACTACTGCTGGGCAGCGATGCTGTCTTCCAGGGGGGGATCCTACCCAACAGCCAGGCTATGCTGCTGAAGACCAAGAGCAGCAAATCCTCCAGGAGCAAGAGTCTTCGTCTGCGGGGGGAGAACACCCTCCAGGAGAAATAGGAGTGACTTGGCCCTTCCCTTTCACAGCCACCCACGTGCTCTATTAAAAGATACAAACCCAGCACTGCTTTTCATTGCCAGGGATGGATTCATAAAAGTGTATATGGAGAAGAGAAAGGGGGCGCTGCGTGGGATGTATCTGAGCCCGGGAGGCGTGATGTCCTGAGTTCTCATCCCAGCTTTGCAGCTGGGCCTTGGGCAAGTTCCCTAATCTCTGTGTCTCTCAGCTTCCCTATCTGCAAAAGGAGGAAATCAATTTTTACCTACCGTGGACTAGTCAATACCTCCACAGCGCTTTGCACAGGAAGGGCCAGACCCCTGTCTTGTTGAAACCAATGGGAATTTTGCCATTGGCTTTGACAGACCAGAATTTGGACCTGTCAAGGTTCCTCCCCGACTCTGAACTCTAGGGTACAGATGTGGGGACCTGCATGAAAAACCTCCTAAGCTTATCTTTACCAGCTTAGGTCAAAACTTCCCCAAGGTACAAAATATTCCACCCGTTGTCCTTGGACTGGCCGCTACCACCACCAAACTAATACTGGTTACTGGGGAAGAGCTGTTTGGACGCGTCCTTCCCCCCAAAATACTTCCCAAAACCTTGCACCCCACTTCCTGGACAAGGTTTGGTAAAAAGCCTCACCAATTTGCCTAGGTGACTACAGACCCAGACCCTTGGATCTTAAGAACAATGAACAATCCTCCCAACACTTGCACCCCCCCCTTTCCTGGGAAATGTTGGATAAAAAGCCTCACCAATTTGCATAGGTGACCACAGACCCAAACCCTTGGATCTGAGAACAATGAAAAAGCATTCAGTTTTCTTACAAGAAGACTTTTAATAAAAATAGAAGTAAATAGAAATAAAGAAATTCCCCCTGTAAAATCAGGATGGTAGGTATCTTACAGGGTAATTAGATTCAAAAACATAGAGAACCCCTCTAGGCAAAACCTTAAGTTACAAAAAAGATACACAGACAGAAATAGTTATTCTATTCAGCACAATTCTTTTCTCAGCCATTTAAAGAAATCATAATCTAACACATACCTAGCTAGATTACTTACTAAAAGTTCTAAGACTCCTTTCCTGGTCTATCCCCGGCCAAGACGACTACAGACAGACACAGACCCTTTGTTTCTCTCCCTCCTCCCAGCTTTTGAAAGTATCTTGTCTCCTCATTGGTCATTTTGGTCAGGTGCCAGCGAGGTTACCTTTAGCTTCTTAACCCTTTACAGGTGAGAGGAGCTTTCCCCTGGCCAGGAGGGATTTCAAAGGGGTTTACCCTTCCCTTTATATTTATGACAGGACCGTAAAGTCTTAGGTGCTGTATGGATAAGTGGCTTAAAGAACCATGGCTGTCGGCAGCACATTTTGCTCTCTGTCTTTTGTGATAGGCTGGAAGCCTGATCTTTCCTCCCATGAGAGCAGCTGAATTTGCACTAAGGTGCTGGAAGGTAAAAGGCAGGAAAACAAACTTATCCTGGGACATGAAAGGCCTGGCAGGGGAGGAGAGATGCAACAATATTGGATTTGTTGGTTTGAAACCCATCTTAAAATGTCGAATTAATCATGTAGGGCCAGATCCTTGGCTGCTGTTGATCAGCATAGCTCCAAGTCTTCAATGAATGAGCTCTGCTGATTGACACCAGCTGAGATTCTGGCCCTTAGGACTTTTCATGCTGCTGTGTTATTCGGTTGCGCTGCCAGGCCTCCACTCTCTATCTAACAGGCCTCCGCTGCTTTCAAAACTTTCCTCAGAGCTTCACTTCTCCACGCTGGCTGTCTGTCCCAAATCTTCCCTGGTGGAGCCAACGGCATCAGCCCAGGGATGTTCTTTGGACCCCTAACCCTAGTCTTCCTGCAGGGGTGCCATTTTGAGGGGGCTCCTTCCCCCCTCCCCCCAAGTTTTGAACCAGAGGTCTGCTCACAGCACATACCCTAGCCCCAGACAGAGCTTGAATGTGGAATGTGATGAGTTCTGTGCTGCTCTCAGCTTCCCCCTTGGGGCAGGGAGTTTGTTATAAACAGAGGCTGGGTGATTAAGATAACAAAAGGCTTGTCATTAAATTAAATTAAGGATTATTAGATGATACTGAAAGCACTGCCAGGCATTCCAGTTAAAAGATAGGAAACAAAGGGTAGGAATAAATGGTCAGTATTTTGTAGGGGATTGAGGTAAATAGTGGTGTCCCCCAGGGGTCTGTACTAGGACCAGGGTTGTTCAACTTATTCATACATGATCTGGAAAAAGGGGATAACAGTGAGGTGGCAAAATTTGCAGATGATACAAAATTATTCAAGATAGTTAAGTCCAAAGCTGTCTGTGAAGAGTTACAAGGGATCTCACAAAACTGGGCAACTGGGCAACAAAATGGCAGATGATATTTAGTGTTGATAAATACAAAGTAATGTACATGGCAAAATATAATCCCAACTTTACATACAAATGCTGGGGTCTAAATTAGCTGTTACTTGTCAAGAAAAAGATCTTGGACTCATTGTGGATAGTTCTCTGCAAACATCCACTCAAGGTGCAGCGGCAGTCAAAAAAGCAAACAAAATGTTGGGAATCATTAAGAAAGGGATAATAAGGGAGAGATAATAAGACAGAAAATATCATATTGCCTCTATATAAATCCATGGTTCGCCCACATCTTGAATACTGTGTGCAGATGTGGTCGCCCCCTCTCAAAAAAGATATATTGGAATTGGAAAAGGTTCAGAAAAGGGCAACAAAAATGATTAGGGGTATGGAACGGCTTCCGTATGAGGAGAGATTAATAAGACTGGGACTTTTCACCTTGGAAAAGAGAGGAGTAAGAGAGGATATGATAGAGTTTATAAAATCCTGACTGGTGTGGAGAAAGTAAAGAAGGAATTGTTATTTACTCCTTCACATAACACAAGAACTAGGGGCCACCAAATGACATTAATAGGCAGCAGATTTAAAACAAACAAAAGGAAGTATTTCTTCACAGTCCAACCCTTTGCCAGAGAATGTTGTGATGGCCAAAACTAGAACAGGATTCAAAAACGAACTAGATAAGTTCATGCAGGACAGGTCCATCAATGGCTATTAGCCAGGCTGGGCAGGGATGGTGTCCCTAGCCTCTGTTTGTCAGAAGCTGGGAATGGGCGACAAGGGATGGATCACTTGATGATTCCCTGTTCTGCTCATTCCCTCTGGGGCACCTGGCATTGGCCACTGTCAGAAGACAGGATACTGGGCTAGATAGACCAATGGTCTTATCCAGTATGGCCGTTCTGATGTTCTTATATAGAACCCAGATGTATCTGCCCCGTGCTGTAACCCACTAGACCCCACTCCCTTCCAGAGCTGGCCTAGGGCATGCACTGTGAGCAGATCTCTGGTTCGAAACTCAATGTGGGGACAGGAGCCCCCCCACCTCCTCCTAAATGGCACCCCTGCACTAGAGCCCACTCCCCTTCCAGAGCTGGGATAGAACCCAGGAGTCCTGATGGGGTCTCCCTTTCTCTGCAGAGTTAGTAACAAAGTAAGAGTATACATTAACATTTTAAACCTAATTGGTGTCCCTTAAGTGACTTGCCACAACAAGAACATGTTATATTAGAGCAGAGTGGGTCTAATATTTATTTAAATGTTCTTTCTTTTATATAGGAATTAGATACAGGGCTCCTGTCAGCTAATTGTTACGTTATCTGCCTCCCTTAGAGTTTTCAGGTGCCTACGTAACCCCTGGAATCACAGTTAAAGTTGCCTCCCCCCCTTCACCAAAATCTGAAATGGTGCCCTTGATTTTCCTCCTCCTCTCCCCTGTATTCACCAGAGGAAGCTTGGAGTTCCCAGCTGCGAGGTGGCAAAGCAGCCAGTGTAATGGACAGGCCGGGCTGAGCCAGGTCCTTTTCTCTCCTGGCCTAAGGGCCTTTGCAGAGACGGTGCCAGGAACTCAGGGGTGAGTGGAGAAGAGGAGCAGCGGGGCAGGTGGGATCTGGGGCTGGATGGTGGTGGGTAGGTCTGGAGGCAGAGATCATAGAATCATAGAATATCAGGGTTGGAAGGGACCCCTGAAGGTCATCTAGTCCAACCCCCGGCCCGAAGCAGGACCAATTCCCAGTTAAATCATCCCAGCCAGGGCTTTGTCAAGCCTGACCTTAAAAACCTCTAAGGAAGGAGATTCCACCACCTCCCTAGGTAACGCATTCCAGTGTTTCACCACCCTCTTAGTGAAAAAGTTTTTCCTAATATCCAATCTAAACCTCCCCCACTGCAACTTGAGACCATTACTCCTCGTTCTGTCATCTGCTACCATTGAGAACAGTCTAGAGCCATCCTCTTTGGAACCCCCTTTCAGGTAGTTGAAAGCAGCTATCAAATCCCCCCTCATTCTTCTCTTCTGCAGGCTAAACAATCCCAGCTCCCTCAGCCTCTCTTCATAAGTCATGTGTTCTAGACCCCTAATCATTTTTGTTGCCCTTCGCTGGACTCTCTCCAATTTATCCACATCCTTCTTGTAGTGTGGGGCCCAAAACTGGACACAGTACTCCAGATGAGGCCTCACCAATGTCGAATAGAGGGGGACGATCACGTCCCTCGATCTGCTCGCTATGCCCCTACTTATACATCCCAAAATGCCATTGGCCTTCTTGGCAACAAGGGCACACTGCTGACTCATATCCAGCTTCTCGTCCACTGTCACCCCTAGGTCCTTTTCCGCAGAACTGCTGCCTAGCCATTCGGTCCCTAGTCTGTAGCTGTCAAGGTTCCTCCCCCACTCTGAACTCTAAGGTACAGATGTGGGGACCTGCATGAAAAACCTCCTAAGCTTATCTTTACCAGCTTAGGTCAAAAACTTCCCCAAGGTACAAAATATTCCACCCGTTGTCCTTGGACTGGCCGCTACCACCACCAAACTAATACTGGTTACTGGGGAAGAGCTGTTTGGACGCGTCCTTCCCCCCAAAATACTTCCCAAAACCTTGCACCCCACTTCCTGGACAAGGTGTTAAGAAAAAGTTAGCACATGTGACTCCATTTTGGTTTGGGGCCCACCATTGTTTAAATGCCAGCACATCATACACCAGGAGGAGTAATCCTTAGATATTGAATCCCTGTGAAAATCCTCCTCCTTGTCTCCAGCCTGCCTTGACTCCCAGTATCTGGTTTTTGTCAGTCTCTAACTCCCTGTCTCTTGGCCTTGATGTGAGGCCTCCCATCCTGATAATAAAAGTTACTGATGCATGGCTTTAGGACCATGCTGTGAAATTAACATACTGGTATAGCACGAGGAATGCACCAAGCAGGGATAGGTGGTAGATAAGACAAGGGTTTGTTTATTGGCTAAGGTTTCCGATGCACGAGGGCAACATGCTTTGCTAAAAGGTATATAACCTTTGTATAATCTGCATTCAGGGTCCCCTCCTGGCTAGCAGGGGGGCACCACGCTCGAGCGTAATAAACTTAGTGTCTTTTGGGAACTCTGCAGTTGTGGACTTTGTTTCTGTGCCTCAGCCTAGATTCGAACTGTGCGTGACCTATCAGGTATAATTCGCAGCACTGGTGTGCGTGTCCTATCAGGTATAATTCGCAGCAATTGTGTGCGTGTCCTACAAGGTGTAATTCGTAGCACTTGTGTGCGTGTCCTACCAGGTGTAATTCGTAGCACTTGTGTGCGTGTCCTACAAGGTGTAATTCGTAGCACTTGTGTGCGTGTCCTACCAGGTGTAATTCGTAGCACTTGTGTGTGTGTCCTACCAGGTGTAATTCGTAGCACTTGTGTGCGTGTCCTACCAGGTGTAATTCGTAGCACTTGTGTGCGTGTCCTACAAGGTGTAATTCGTAACAGTTTTGGCGACCACGAAGGGACTCTAGGCTCGCCCCAATAAGCGAGACTACACTCCTCCTCTCGGACAGCTCCAGCCGGCACAGGGTGAGTTCACCTTTGAGAACTCCGAGGAGGGGGGGTGTGAGCCGTCGCTTAGGCGATAAGGTGGCACATTTTGTGTTCTTTTGGTAGCCCGTTATAGGTTCTGGGCAGAGTGTAAGTAAGGGGACCCCTTTGGCTGAAATTCTCAAGAATTGGGGGAATATTTCTGGCACCCATGGGTTAGGCAGAAAAAAAGCTGTTATTTTATGTAAGGTTGAGTGGCCAGCACTAACAACTCAAACATCTGTTGAATGGCCACCGGATGGGTCCTTTGCTGGGGATACATTAACAGTGCTTAAAAGGAGGCTGGAGGACAAAGCTGCAGCCCAGATGGATTATTGGTATGTATGGGACAACTGGGCTTATGCGCATGCAAAAGGACATCCTCTTTTCTCCTCCTTTTCTTATTCATCTCAGGGGTCTCCAGCCCCGCTCTGTGCTATGCCTGCTTCTGCCCCTCCTCCAGCTTACCCTCGGCTTTCTGACTTATGCCCGTCACCTCCTTGCTTGCCAATTAGCTGTGCTTTCTGTCCAGGTGACAAGCCTCATGTGGGGAGGACTCGGGTAGCCCTTGTAAGTAAAAATATTTTAAAAAAGAGACCAGGAGGGCTGGGGGCTAGTTAAGAAGCCCACCCTCCTTGTTAATTTGGTAGTGAAACAAAGCTGGTGCTCATGGAAGGGACAGTTCAGAGAAAAAAAAAAAGGATCGGGCCCAAGCGGGCAGGCAACAGATAGAGAGATTGGAAAACAGGTTGAAAACTTAAAGGTCATAGTGAAAAAGAAAAGTAAATAATTACAGGAATGAAAAACGTAAATCCCGGAATAATACTTAAAATGGTAAAATCTAAGTAATTGGGTGTCGTTTTGAAAAATAAGCAAGTAATTTTAAAAAAAAAAGTAAAAAGTTAACTCTTTAGTTGCTGGAAAGAATTAAACAGTTAAACTTTGTAAAATACTGAAAAGAAAAAAAAAATGCTTGGTTTCTTTGCAGCCATTTTGGAAAAAAAATGGGCCCTTTTCCAAAGAAATGCAATTATACAGTGCTACTTAATTAATATCGTATTAGGTTCCAAGAGGCTACAATAGGTGGTGTCTTCCTTTTCAGGTCGCTGTGTGTTTGACAGCAGGAGTTAAAAGTAAAAGGCAATCAAAAGTCTGGTAAAGTTTATTGTGCCCTTTTTAAAGTAAGAATCTTTAACCTGTGGATCCAAAAGCAAGCCGGAAAGCATTTATTTTAATGTAAATTACCTAACTAATAAGGTAGAGGCCACTAAAACCTGGGCTGCCTATAAAACAAATACAAAAAAATATGGGTAATTCCTCTGTTTTGCCTGCAATTAACAAGGGTATTTGTATAAAAAAGAAATATTTTAAGCAATGACTGACTGCCCAAAAGGGGTAGATCTGTGTTTTATTTTTGTCTTTCAGAAAATCAGAGAAAACTGATGCCAGCTGAAAAGCAATTCAACATCTCATGAATTTACTGGCACAATAGAAATTCTGTTCTGTGTTCTATGTCCTGTCTTGTGGTGTTTGTCTTGTGGCCAGAATTGCTGTGTTTAATTTTTCATAGGACAGTTTAGTTTAAAACTAAATAGAAGGGTTAAATCAAAATGCAGATACTTGTTTTATTCAACTTGCAATACAAAGTGTTTGGATAATATAAAAAAAAATGTGATATACTAAAGTTTAATACATTTGCTTAAGTAAAAAAAAAAATAATAAAAAAAAAAAATTCATTGGCCAGATCTTTTAATTAAAAAATTGTTGTTAAAATTTGCACACCAACAGTCTTTGGAAGCAAGGACATCAAAGGTTAACCCACTCCCCATATTATACATGAGATCCTTCTGGCTACCTCACATTTCTAGCCAGAGGGCTGGGGAGGGAAAAAAGGCTATTGGGCACCAGAAATTGTACCAAGTGGACTCCTCAAAAGTGGGGTGTGCTTGTCCTGGCTTGTTGCTCCAAAGCTCTGTAATAAAGTCATTTTCCTAGAAGGGTATATGTGGCATACATTATACAATAAGACTAAAGTGCTGTATAATGGGCAATGTACATGTGTTCCTTTTTAAACAAAAATGTATAAGTAAAAAGTGAAAGTTTCCTTTGCAGGTTAATAAAAGCCAAGAAGGGAAAAAAATAAATAAATAAATAAAACGGAGGACGAGCTAATTCAACGCTGTAGCTGGCAGGCTTGGCAGGCTCGGTCCAAAGATAAGACACTGGCCTGCCCAAGGACACTACTCACAGCTAGGATTTGGCTAACAGCCAAGAAAGAGGGGGGCTTAAATGTGCCCAAACAGCTGTGAAATCTGCAACACAGTGCCAGACATTAATGAAATGTGTTAGGTCTCTGTATTTACAGGTAAAAGAAGTCCCGCTTCAAGAATCCTGAGCAAACCTGCCATTTGTTAAAACCAGGTGACTGGGTCTACATAAAGGTCCCTCGACAAAATACTACTCTGGCCCCATGTTGAAAAGGCCCTTATTAAGTCCTGCTAACTACCAACACCGCTGTGAAGTGCCAAGGACTGACTGCCTAGACCCATGCTTCTTACTGCAAAAAGACCCCTCCACCTCGAGGTGACTTCACTTCGACTACTGATCAGCCTGTCCCTCCTTCTGGGTTTTTTTTTTTTTTTCTTTCCTCCTTTTAAACAGCAAAAAAAACCAAACAAACAAACAAAAAAAAAAAAAACAACAAGGTGAAGTGCTAGTAACCTCTCCCTTGTCCACTGACAAAGCTAACCTGCATTCAGTATTTGCTAAAGAAACCAAAGCACTACAGGGTGACGTGCTAGTAACCTCTCCCCTGTATAATGCAAAACCATGACTGTTCCAAGAGAGAAGGAACGCCTGCTCTGCTAAAACCACCAAAATCCAAAAATTCCTGACTGCAAAAGACACTGAGAATTGGCCTTGATGGCAAAGACGGAGCATTGTACATTGGCAGGGAGAAAGTTGCGGAATGTATTCTTGGAAATGTGAAGTAAAGTGGTGGGGTGGGTTTATTCCAGAGGCTGGAACTGTGCTTGTAGGCAAGTATAAATACCAAAAACGCCTTACAGCCATGAACATTACTCCCACCATCTGCCACCACTCCTTTGCAGGTAAAGGTTCCTGGATCCATCATAGCTATGTTAAGTTGGCGTTGGGACCCCCACCTGACCCTGACAAGCCATTGGATGAGCCACTTCGCGAATGAACACCACGACCAACCCATGGACTAAGCTTTCCAGCTACTGGGACCTTCACAGCCCACCAGGACTTTTTGTGTTCCTGTTTATTGGACTTACATTGGGGGTAGTGTTTTTTGTATAGTACAGGGGGGGATGTCAACATTGGTATGGTTTGCCTGGGAGGGGTTCTCTCCCTATTCCCAAGTCCAGTACAAGGATGGGAGGGCAATAGCTTCTTGAATTTAACCCGTGCTATCAAACAGGGTGTAAATCGAACGCAGTGTTGGATTTGTATTCGTACCCCCACATATTTAGGTCAGGGCGTCCCGTTGGTAGGGGTACCTATCCCCCTTAATCGAACACTCCAAGCTAAGCTATGGGCAAACACTACATTTAACTGGAATGTTACAATCCAAATATGGTCTATTGATATGGTGGCCCAGAGTAATTATGCTTTATGTGTGTCACAACGTAAGGGCATAGAAAATACAGTTTTTGTAGGGAATTTTGTAGGGTGCAAGGACACCATCCAAATCAGCTCTGGTGCGGGAGGCCCCTCTACCTACTCCAGGACCCCGTGGCGGTCCCCGAGGGGTCTGGCTGGTATTGGTTATGCAATCACACAGCCTATAAGGTTCTCCCAGCAGGATGGTGTGGTACATGTACCTTAGGGGCTATAGTACCCGCCGTGACAGTACACCAGAACCTGACCCGGGGAGAGATCCGCAATCTAGTATGGAGGGACCGACGAAGTATTCCTTTAAACCCCCTTTCTTATCGGCCCAAAGGCTTTCACTCCTTTGTGCGTTGGTTTCTACCATGGTTGGGAGTAAGCGAGCTGGAAAAAGCTATAGTTAACATTTCAGCTGCTTTGTAACTAATGGCAAATGCTACTGCAGATGCTCTCTCTGCCCTTCAAATTGAAGTCACCCAGCTATCCCAAACTACATTGCAAAACCGCCTAGCCCTGGATTATCTCCTTGCAAATCAGGGCGGGGTTTGTGCTCTGGTCAATTCAAGCTGTTGTGTATTTGTAAATCAGCACCATAGGATAGAAACTAACATCCACATCCTCAAGCAACAGGCAGCCCTATTCCACCACATCAGCCTCGACACTACCAACGCCAGATTCCAGAAGGTCTGGGACTGGCTCACCTCATGGCTACCGGATGTGGGGACTTGGGGACGGCGTATTTTGTATTTACTTTTTTTGACTGTTATTGTTTTTGCGTTATTTTTTGTATGCCTACAATGCTGCAGTATGTGCTGTCGGCAGTTGCTAACCCTGCAGCACGGTTACTCAGCCCTGATATAGCTTACTGACGTACAAAAAAAAAAGGGAGGACTGTTAAGAAAAAGTTAGCACATGTGACTCCATTTTGGTTTGGGGCCCACCATTGTTTAAATGCCAGCACATCATACACCAGGAGGAGTAATCCTTAGATATTGAATCCCTGTGAAAATCCTCCTCCTTGTCTCCAGCCTGCCTTGACTCCCAGTATCTGGTTTTTGTCAGTCTCTAACTCCCTGTCTCTTGGCCTTGATGTGAGGCCTCCCATCCTGATAATAAAAGTTACTGATGCATGGCTTTAGGACCATGCTGTGAAATTAACATACTGGTATAGCACGAGGAATGCACCAAGCAGGGATAGGTGGTAGATAAGACAAGGGTTTGTTTATTGGCTAAGGTTTCCGATGCACGAGGGCAACATGCTTTGCTAAAAGGTATATAACCTTTGTATAATCTGCATTCAGGGTCCCCTCCTGGCTAGCAGGGGGGCACCACGCTCGAGCGTAATAAACTTAGTGTCTTTTGGGAACTCTGCAGTTGTGGACTTTGTTTCTGTGCCTCAGCCTAGATTCGAACTGTGCGTGACCTATCAGGTATAATTCGCAGCACTGGTGTGCGTGTCCTATCAGGTATAATTCGCAGCAATTGTGTGCGTGTCCTACAAGGTGTAATTCGTAGCACTTGTGTGCGTGTCCTACCAGGTGTAATTCGTAGCACTTGTGTGCGTGTCCTACAAGGTGTAATTCGTAGCACTTGTGTGCGTGTCCTACCAGGTGTAATTCGTAGCACTTGTGTGTGTGTCCTACCAGGTGTAATTCGTAGCACTTGTGTGCGTGTCCTACCAGGTGTAATTCGTAGCACTTGTGTGCGTGTCCTACAAGGTGTAATTCGTAACAAAGGTTTGGTAAAAAGCCTCACCAATTTGCCTAGGTGACTACAGACCCAGACCCTTGGATCTTAAGAACAATGAACAATCCTCCCAACACTTGCACCCCCCCCCTTTCCTGGGAAATGTTGGATAAAAAGCCTCACCAATTTGCATAGGTGACCACAGACCCAAACCCTTGGATCTGAGAACAATGAAAAAGCATTCAGTTTTTTACAAGAAGACTTTTAATAAAAATAGAAGTAAATAGAAATAAAGAAATCCCCCCTGTAAAATCAGGATGGTAGATATCTTACAGGGTAATTAGATTCAAAAACATAGAGAACCCGTCTAGGCAAAACCTTAAGTTACAAAAAAGATACACAGACAGAAATAGTTATTCTATTCAGCACAATTCTTTTCTCAGCCATTTAAAGAAATCATAATCTAACACATACCTAGCTAGATTACTTACTAAAAGTTCTAAGACTCCATTCCTGGTCTATCCCTGGCAAAGACCAGCATACAGACAGACACAGACCCTTTGTTTCTCTCCTTCCTCCCAGCTTTTGAAAGTATCTTGTCTCCTCATTGGTCATTTTGGTCAGGTGCCAGCGAGGTTACCTTTAGCTTCTTAACCCTTTACAGGTGAGAGGAGCTTTCCCCTGGCCAGGAGGGATTTCAAAGGGGTTTACCCTTCCCTTTATATTTATGACAGTAGCGGTGCATTGGATTCTTCCATCCTAAGTGCAGGACCCTGCACTTATCCTTATTGAACCTCATCAGATTTCTTTTGGCCCAATCCTCCAATTTGTCTAGGTCCTTCTGTATCCTATCCCTCCCCTCCAGCGTATCTACCACTCCTCCCAGTTTAGTATCATCCGCAAATTTGCTGAGAGTGCAATCCACACCATCCTCCAGATCATTTATGAAGATATTGAACAAAACCGGCCCCAGGACCGACCCTTGGGGCACTCCACTTGATACCGGCTGCCAACTAGACATGGAGCCATTGATCACTACCCGTTGAGCCCGACAATCTAGCCAGCTTTCTACCCACCTTATAGTGCATTCATCCAGCCCATACTTCCTTAACTTGCTGACAAGAATACTGTGGGAGACCGTGTCAAAAGCTTTGCTAAAGTCAAGAAACAATACATCCACTGCTTTCCCTTCATCCACAGAACCAGTAATCTCATCATAAAAGGCAATTAGATTAGTCAGGCATGACCTTCCCTTGGTGAATCCATGCTGGCTGTTCCTGATCACTTTCCTCTCATGCAAGTGCTTCAGGATTGATTCTTTGAGGACCTGCTCCATGATTTTTCCAGGGACTGAGGTGAGGCTGACTGGCCTGTAGTTCCCTGGATCCTCCTTCTTCCCTTTTTTAAAGATTGGCACTACATTAGCCTTTTTCCAGTCATCTGGGACTTCCCCCGTTCGCCATGAGTTTTCAAAGATAATGGCCAATGGCTCTGCAATCACAGCCGCCAATTCCTTCAGCACTCTCGGATGCAACTCGTCTGGCCCCATGGACTTGTGCACGTCCAGCTTTTCTAAATAGTCCCTAACCACCTCTATCTCCACAGAGGGCTGGCCATCTCTTCCCCATTTTGTGATGCCCAGCGCAGCAGTCTGGGAGCTGACCTTGTTAGTGAAGACAGAGGCAAAAAAAGCATTGAGTACATTAGCTTTTTCCACATCCTCTGTCACTAGGTTGCCTCCCTCATTCAGTAAGGGGCCCACACTTTCCTTGGCTTTCTTCTTGTTGCCAACATACCTGAAGAAGCCCTTCTTGTTACTCTTGACATCTCTTGCTAGCTGCAGCTCCAGGTGCGATTTGGCCCTCCTGATTTCATTCCTACGTGCCCGAGCAATATTTTTATACTATTCCCTGGTCATATGTCCAATCTTCCACTTCTTGTAAGCTTCTTTTTTATGTTTAAGATCCGCTAGGATTTCACCATTAAGCCAAGCTGGTCGCCTGCCATATTTACTATTCTTTCGACTCATCAGGATGGTTTGTCCCTGTAACCTCAACAGGGATTCCTTGAAATACAGCCAGCTCTCCTGGACTCCTTTCCCCTTCAAGTTAGTCCCCCAGGGGATCCTGGCCATCCGTTCCCTGAGGGAGTCGAAGTCTGCTTTCCTGAAGTCCAGATGTCGGGTTGTCTCTATGGGGGAGCGACAGGCAGAGGAGACCCTGCAGCTCTGCCCTTGGTGCACAGAGCCCCGTCCCTGCAGGGCCCACGCAGCGCCCCTGGCTGGGCACCTTGGGCGATAGCAATAAGAGGATGCCAGCCTCCTTCAGCAGCCCCAGCTTGGTTAACTGACATCTGCTGGATGTGAACCTGCCCACTTGGTGCTTGCTGGCCAGGCTGCTATTTCTACCTCTCCTCCGTTCGCTTGGGAGCGCTGCTCCCATAGGCACCCGGGCCAGGGAGGGGGTGAAAAGAAGAGGCAGAAATAAAAGGCACCCACAGCACTTTGGCCTGAGAAGGGCCTTGACTGCCAGCACCTCCAGCTTCTGGGAGCGCGGGGCGAGCTGGCCCTGCTGGGGACAGGCCTCCGAGCACTTGGAGATGGAGGGGATGGAATAACCTGCGCCAGGCACGGGACCGGGGACCAAGGGGCACGCCCTTCCCCCATCCCCCGATGCATTGCGAGTGCAGCCAAGCACCACTCTCGTCCGTGTTCCCCACTCCTTGGCCTGCGGGACCCCACTTTTAGGGGCGCAGTGCAGGGGCCTCGCTCCGGGAAGGAGCCGTGGTGGTGATAGTGCCCAGCTCTGCAGGACCAGGAGTGGGAGAGGCTGGCAGAGGGACTCTCCCGGACTCACCAGCCCTTGAGGAAGCTGCTGGCACGCAGGCCATTCTGGGAGGTGAGATTCCTCCACCAGTTGTCCCACTGGACTGTATGCGAAGGGAGAGGCCTGGTGTCACAGGCTGGCTGGCCCATTAGGGAGAGTCGGGTCCAGTCTGTGACAGATCACCTCCCCCAGCTGATCCCGATTGGCTAGGGAGCAGGCGGCCCTGGTCAGTTACTAAACCCGGCTGGGAAGGGGTCCTGCAATGCCAACAAAGGGTGAGAGAGCTGTTAGGGCAAGGCGCTGCGGAAGGGTGGAAGGCTCTGGAGACCGGCCCCGGAAGAGGGGAGGCTCCCGGAGGAAGCCCTGAGAGAGGAGCAGAAAGAACAGGGTGCTGAGCCCACGAGGGGCCAAGGCCCTTCTGTTCATGCTGCCCCTGGGACTGTTGTCTAAGGTTATGTCCGGCACAGAGAGAGATCAGTGCCTGGGAGTCTCCCCGGAGGAAAGGCAGGCCTGAGGCAGGGAGCGCTGGTGAGGGGTAACTAGCTAAACCCGAGTAGAAGGATGGGGTCCCGCCCAAGGCTGGGACAGAGCATCTTCTGTTGATTTTGTTATATTTGTTTGGGAACATTGGTTTCCTGGGAGGGGAACTTTGGATGCGGGGTAAGTTGCCGCAGCATCAGACCACTTGGGAGGCAGCGGCCAACCACGGACTGAGGGAAACTGAGGCAGGGTGAGTTATGTCCCAGTGGGCAACAAGAGGGGCTGCAGAGGCTGACTCTGCCACATCTGGCCCGTGCATGTGTCTGGTTCCGGAAGGAGGAGCAGAGATGGAAGAGGCAGCGCTTCCCTGTGAGCAGAGCCTTCCCCACCAGCGGCGTGAGCTGCTCCCTCTAGCTTTCGCTGTACAATGCATGGCTCTGCTGCAGCACGGTGTGTGTGTGAGAGAGAGAGTGGGCACGGGGCTGTGGGGGGGAGCCCGGGGCTGGAGAAACAATCATTATCATGAGACTCTTGGCAAAATCATGAGAGTTGGCAACCCTGTGAGCACCTGGGTAAGCACTGGGCAGGGAACCCAGCACGGAGTGCCAGTTAACAGTCCATGGATAGGATCAAGAGCAGCTCACACCTTTCAGAGCTAATGTTTCAGGCTCTTTGTCTGCAGCTAGCAATGAATTGTGTCGCATTAGGAAGGTTTTCTTCACAAGCAGAGGGTCAGAAGCTATTTTGTTTTAATGCTGCAGAGCAGGACACCAAGAAAGATGTAATCATAGAAATGTTGGGTTGGGAGGGACCTCGAGAGGTCAACTAGTGCAGCCCCCTGTGCTGAGGCAGGACCAAGGAAACCCAGACCATCCCTGACAGCTGTTTCTCTAACCCAGGGATTGGCAAGCTTTGGCACACGGCCCCCTGGCAGGGCGGGACGGTTTGTTTACCTGCCGCGTCTGCAGGTTCGGCCCATCGCGGCTCCCACTGGCCGTGGTTCGCCGTTTCAGGCCAATGGGGGCTGCAGGAAGCGGCGTGGGCCGAAGGATGTGCTGGCTGCCGCTTCCTGCAGCCCCATTGGCCTGGAGCGGCAAACCGCGGCCAGTGGGAGCCGCGATGGGCCGAACCTGCGGACACGGCAGGTAAACAAACCAGCCCGGTCCACCAGGGGGCTTCCCCTGGCAGGCCGCAGACCAAAGTTTGCCAATCCCTGCTCTAACCTGTTCTTAAAAACCTCCAGTGATGGGGTTCCCAAGCCTCCCTTGGAGCCTGTTCCAACTGATCACTGTCTTCTTTAAAGACTGTTACCCGGTCCCCCCTCAGTCTTCTTTTCTCAAGACTAAACTTGCCCAGTTTTTTATAACTTCCCTTACAGGTCAGGTTTTCTCAACCTTTTATCACTTCTGCTGCTGTCCTCTGGACTCTCTCCTACTTGTCCACATTTTTCCTAAGGTGTGGTACCCGGAATTGCACACAGAACTCCAGCAGGGGCCTCCCCAGTACTGAGTAGAGTGGGACAGAAACAGGAGGTGGGTCCCAGGAAGAAATAAACATCTTCTTCATCTGTTTAGAGTGGAGACTGCACCTTAGTGCCATCTTGTGGACACTGCCTGTATCCAGCAGGAGGTGCGAAGGCGAGAGGACACCGGCTAGGGTGACACAAGGAGATGCCAGACTTTGGAGTTGCTCAGTGAGCTATTTCATCCACTATGTTCTTGGTGTAATAACTGAATACAAGCAATTCACTTGGGACTTGCTGCTTCCTCATGAATAGCCAAGGGACCACCCACATGCTGGATCCTGATGCAACAAAATACTGGACTGAATTCCAGTCCATCTACACCAGCGGTTCTCCATCTGGTTGGACTCAGGACCCATTTGTAACCTTGACGGCCCGCCATGACCCAGTAAATAGCTTTAATGCAAAAACCATCTGGTTTACTACACATTTCGCATCCACAATATACACATTAATGTAATAAGTACTAACTAGGTACACCCTGCATACCATGGTGGTGGCTCCTGTGTTTCCTGTCCCATGGGGCTGGCTGGGCTCGGTTGGGTCCCCTCTCCCGGGGTTGTGACCTTCAGGGGTGCAGTGCTGCTCTGGTTTGGCCCTTGCTGACGGGTGGCCAGCCAGGCCACATTTGCATGACTGGTGTTGTGATCCGGTGCATGGGTCACACTGCCGCGCCTTCAGATTTGGCCTGGCTGCACCCTGTCACCGTGACGGAGAGGTAGCTGGGCCAAACCTGAGTGACACCACAACCTTGTGCACCAGCTCAGAGCGCCCGGAGCAGGGGCCTGAGCCCAGCCAGCCCTACAGGAGCGGTCACTGTGGGGTGGTGCAGGGCAGGTTCTGCATCCTCCCCCCGCCACGCCAGGGTCTCCCTGCCAAGAAGCTGGAGCTCACCCCCTCCCCAATACCCAGGCCTCCTACGTGACCCTTTGACACATTCTGGTGACACAATTTTAGGTCATGACCCACAGGTTGACCCCCTGAGCTAAATTACACCAAGGATGAATTTTCCCCATTGTTATTTACTTCTCCTGGAAGGCAGAAGCAATGAGGTGTGAGAGGAGACAAGAATGAATGGCAGCCAATATATCTCTGCATATGCTCATTTAATTAGAATCTGAATATTACATAGTACTGGATATAGTTGTTTGATGTATTTAAGAATATAACATAAGAACGGCCATACTGGATTAAACCAATGGTCCCTCTAGCCCAGTGTCCCGTCTTCCGACAGTGGCTAATGCCAGGTGCCCCAGAGGGAATGAACAGAACAGGTAATCATCAAGTGATCCATCCCATTCCCAGCTTCTGGCAAACAGAGGCTAGGGACACCATCCCTGCCCATCCTGGTTAATAGCCCTTGCTCGACCTGTCCTCCATTTGATTTGGAATCATGTAGGCAGCCATGTAGAAATAACAATACAGTGCACTGCTACGACCCTGCCCCTCTGGGATCTCGATAAACACAGTGGGGATCTCGACACCATGTCTGATCCAGCATATCTCACTGGTTTTAATAAAAACCCTAATTAGGAAAATAAAGAGTTCAGCCCTATGAAGATGTGGGGCCAAATCTTTAGTGGTGTAAAGTCAGGGCAGTGACAGGATTTACACCAGTTGAGGATCTGGGCCCTGATATCTCAAGAAGCAGCCATGTTATTCTGCAAGCCCTCAGTACATGGAATGTCTCCCATTGACTAAGTAAGGGGCTGGCAAGATTGAGCTTTTAATGAATGAAGCCCCCCTTGTGCAATGAATACAATCCCCCATTGACACCTGAGGAACCTATAGCACAGAGAGGGGAAGTGTCTTGCTCAGGGGCAGAGAGAGGACCAGACTCCAGAAGACGTGAATCTCAGTCCCTAACCACTAGACTTTATGCCCTGCTGGGTGGCTGATGTGACACACGGAGCTGCCACTCCCCAGTTTAAAGCTCCCAGGAGTGAGTTAGGGCAGGTCTACACTACAGTTACATCGGCGCAGCTCCATCGCTGTAGCACATCTGGTGAAGACGCTCTAAGCCGATGGGAGAGGCGGCAGCTATGCCGGCCCGAGAAGCTCTCCCAGCAAGATAGCGCTATCTACATGGGGGTGGGGGTGAAGGTCGGCATAGATACATCGTTCTGGGGTGTGGATTTTTCATGCCTCTGAGCGACATAGTTATACTGAAGTAGGTACGTCGTGTAGATCAAGCCTCAGTCAATCGCAGAAGGGGAGACCAAATTACCGTATCTGCATGTTGCCCTTTAAACGTAATATGTTAACCCTTTTCTAACCGAGCTGTTGAGATGCAATGAACCCCTGCCTCATAGGTCTTCAGCAGGGTTTCCATCCCAAACCTTCAGCTCTACTGAACCAACCTCTACCACTTGAGTTAAAGGAGTAACTTCAACAGCAACAGCAGTAGTAGGCCGTTATCCTTATAGGAGCCAGCCAGTTGAGGGGGACATGACACATGCTTTGCCAGTGGATTGCATAGGCATCTCTATATGGCTGAAATTTTTATTTTCCAGCTTGGATCTACTGATGTTGCAAACGTTTTGGATTTTTTTCCCTTTACAGACGTGGTTCAAGGATGAATTTATCTAGAAGCACAGTGATGGAGCAGTCTGCTTAGACATTTAATAAAAGTATAACCCCAGTAAGAGTTGGAAGTTCAAACCAGACACGTTACCTGTTAGGCTACACAGTCCTTTGGTACAACTGACCCACAGTTACAGGCCCGAAAGGGAAGGTGCCCTGAATGCAACAGAAACATACTGAGACAATTCCACATTGAAAAATCCAAACCAAAGAGCAGGGCTACAAAGTAATTTCGCTGGGTCACGCTGAGACCTATGTCCATGCACAAGCCCCTACAAAGAAACCAGCCCTCACTGTGCGCTTTTGCTTCTGCAACACAAAAGCTTTTTTAAACATCTGCAATAAATAGGAAGGGCCAGGTCTTGGCACAGCAGCTGGGGCTCAGCTCTGAGCCAGGGGCTATGGGAGACCTAGGAATCTTCCACATGCCGCTCAAGCCCTAGGGCATGGATTTCACCCGGCACAAGTAATGCAGCAGAGCATTGAGGGATGCAAGAGTCCAAAGGGAAGAAATGTTCCTCTCGGGGCCTTTCTTCCCCCAGGCTATGCCCCCTTGGCTAGCGTGTCTGTAACGCTGAGGTATTAGTCTGCGATACAAACACAGGGCCTGAGCCTGCAACCCGTCCCCATGGCAGTGCTCCCTGCTGAAGATGGCTGTAAGCAGAGGTCTACACTGACCCTTCAGAGACCTGAGTTCCAGGCCCACCTCTGCCATTGACCTGCTGTGTGATCTCGGCCAAGTCGCTGCACCACTTTGTGCCTTTGTCGCCTTGCAGCCCTTCAGCTGTCTTGGCTAGACTGCCAGGTCTCTGGGCAGCAAATCTCTCTCACTGTGTGTTTGTGCAGCACTCGGTATGAGGGGCCTCCAGAGGCTACTGTAATGACAATAATATGAATGAAAAACGTCACCCCATTGACTTTAAGGGGCTGAATTCTGATCTGGCTCATGCGAGTGTCAGTCAGCAGGAGTATTTCCACCGGGATCAGGAGGGGCACTGGTTTTAGTGGGACAGCTGGCTTGAGCAAGGGTCATGGCAGCTGGATCAGGCTGCTTATTTTAAAAATCAAACCTAAAAAATAGTGCTTGATTCTTACAATGATCACTAGGGATCCTAGGAATCCACTTGCCGTGGAAAAACGCGGGATTTGCGTTGTTACAGAGAATCTTGTTTTTTACATTTTCTGAAAAAATTAAAACATATATTAACTATTAACTAGATTTTACTGAAAGCACCAGTGTCACGTATTCAGTGCGCGCAGCCTCCCCCTCTTGTGGTTGATTTTTGAATGTGCTTTAAATGTACATAGCTAAACACACTCCAACAAACTGCTTCTGGTGTATAGAGCTTCGTGTTTAAATGCATCTCAAATTTCACTTCAGCCTCCAGCCGTGAGTAATTAAGTTATGAAAAGAGGCCACAAACCTGAAAACCACCCCTAACCCCGTGTCCCTGAGTTTGGCAAGGACAAATGTCATGTGGATGGCACTGTGCTGTGTGGTACTGTACACAGCAAGGCTGTAGACTACGTGAGAAGGCAGACAGTTGTAGACACACGGAAAGCGCTAAACATAACCTGAATTTTAATCGTGGGAAAACATGGATTTTTTTTTTATTGGAGAATTTTGGAGTTTGTTTATCACTGACAACTAGGATCCCTGATGATCACCAATGAAAGGCAAGCCGCTACCAACTTTGGCCTATCAGAGACATGCTTAGCATAGGAAATCACTGTGACATCATCTCTAGGGTGACGATAAATGTTGGCTGTATAATGGTGTAGTGGAGCGGTCACCCTGCTCCGGTTTGGAAGGGGTTAAAAACAGCCCTGGGAGAGGGCTGCCCCAGGGAGCCAATCATGAGCGGGTTGGAGGCAGCCAGTCAGGGCCTGTCTGGGCCAGTATAAGAAGGGCTCCTGGGGAGAAGGAGGTGAGTCTTGTTCCAGTAGTGGAGCAAGAAGGACCTAGTTGCTGGGTAGGGACAGGGGTACCTTGGACAGAGCAGTGCTGGGGAAGGGCAGGCTGAGCTGGGGAGCTCTGGCCTGGCGACCTCCCAGTCTGAGGCCTTGCAGCAAAGGCCTGAGGACGTACTAGGGCTGCAGGAAGGCAGCCAGGGCAAGAAAAAGCAGCAGGTCCAACCACCCCCTTGCCAGTGATGAGTGGCCATTTCAGACTTCGGTGTGCCCCTGAGAGAAGGGGCTAGATGACAATTGGCAGTAGTCACTGAGATGAGGTGGGCTCAGGAGAGTGGGTTTCCCTGGGTGAGGGGCAGCCCCCCAAGGTAAGGGCACCATGGTCAAGGATGGACATGGGGCCTACATGTGGTGGAGATAAAGGGACTACAGAGAGGCAGGTAAGGGCAGGGAAATCGGCCAGAAGAGGGCGCTCCTGAGCTGGATGAGCTAATTCCCGGACTGACCAGCAGGAGGCACTGTGTCAGTGAGTGCCCCGACCTGTTACAAATGGCAACCACTCTATGGAATACAGCACCTGCCAGTTTCAAAGCGTTTTATGGCCAATAACTAAACAATGCTTAGGAATAGATTTGCAAAGTCCTCTCTCCACCAGTCAGATCCTCAGCTGTTGAAGCCAGTAGAGCTAATCTGATAGACACCAGCAAGGATCTTCAGACCACGACCTGCATGCATGTAACATTTAATATACAGTGTTGGTACTACATAAATAATACAATCAAATAACAATAGTTAATAACCAAGCAAACCATCTATGATGTACTGTATGATTAGTTACTTCACTGAGAAACAAACTATTTAAAAAAGAAAAGGAGTACTTGTGGCACCTTAGAGGCTAACCAATTTATTTGAGCATAAGCCTTCGTGAGCCACAGCTCACTTCATCGGATGCATACTGTGGAAACTGCAGAAGATGTTTTTATACACACAAACCATGAAAAAATGGGTGTTTATCACTACAAAAGGTTTTCTCTCCCCCCACCCCACTTTCCTGCTGGTAATAGCTTATCTAAAGTGATCACTCTCCTTACAATGTGTATGATAATCAAGGTGGGCCATTTCCAGCACAAATCCAGGTTTTCTCCCCATGCCCCCCCCCACACACACACAAACCCACTCTCCTGTTGGTGTCCCCTGAATAGATATGTGGGCACAGTTGGCAACCATCACGAGGCCTAATCACATCAGCCACACTATCAGAGGCTCATTCACCTGCACATTTACCAATGTGATCTATGCCATCATGTGCCAGCAATGCCCCTCTGCCATGTACCTTGGTCAAACTGGACAGTCTCTACGTAAAAGAATAAATGGACACAAATCAGATGTCAAGAATTATAACATTCATAAACCAGTCGGAGAACACTTCAATCTCTTTGGTCACTCAATTACAGACATGAAAGTTGTGATATTACAACAGAAAAACTTCAAAACCAGACTCCAGCGAGAGACTGCTGAATTGCAATTCATTTGCAAATTGGATACAATTAACTTAGGCTTGAATAGAGACTGGGAGTGGCTAAGTCATTATGCAAGGTAACCTATTTTCCCTTGTTTTTTCCCCCACTGTTCCTCAGACGTTCTTGTTAAACCCTGGATTTGTGCTGGAAGTGGCCCACCTTGGTTATCGTGCGCATTGTAAGGATCCGATGAATTGAGCTGTAGCTCACGAAAGCTTATGCTCAAATAAATTGGTTAGTCTCTAAGGTGCCACAAGTACTCCTTTTCTTTTTGCCAATTGTAAGGAGAGTGATCGCTTTGGATAAGGGCTATTACCAACAGGAGAGTGGGTTTGTGTGTGTGAGGAGAAAACCTGGATTTGTGCTGGAAATGGCCCACCTTGATTATCATACACATTGTAAGGAGAGTGATCACTTTAGATAAGCTATTACCAGCAGAAGAGTGGGGTGGGGGGAGAGAAAACCTTTTGTAGTGATAAACACCCATTTTTTCATGGTTTGTGTGTATAAAAACATCTTCTGTATTCTCCACAGTATGCATCCGATGAAGTGAGCTGTAGCTCACGAAAGCTTATGCTCAAATAAATTGGTTAGTCTCTAAGGTGCCACAAGTACTCCTTTTCTTTTTGCGAATACAGACTAACACGGCTGTTACTCTGAAAACTATTTAAATACTTTCATTGAACACAAAGCAAGACTCTGATCCCGTAAATATTCACGACAGGAGGAGAACTGCCTACATGATAGAAAGCATCGCTCCAGATACTAAGTGTTTGAAGGATAAAGTCACATTTTTGGTTGATGATGATAATTAAGTAGTGAAAACATAACAGTTGATCTGATGCCAAGACAAGAAAGTATCCTCAAGTAACAGGATTTGAATTCACCACCTTTGCAAGCCCCGAAATCCAGTCCCACTCTGGTGTGAGTGGTGGCAACTCCCAGCAATTTCAATGGGAGTTTTGTCTGCTTATGTCCAGGAAGAATTTGATCCAGAGAGCTTGTCCACTCAGCTACACAGCCTGTTCTTGCCCTGTATCTGAACTGACATGGTGAAGTTAGCGACAAGGAGGCTTTGGCATTGTTCCCTGAATGCACTATTTGATTTCATTTATCCGCAGGTATTGCTGTCTCACTCATCGCCAGGGGCAGAGTGACTCAGGGTATTGAGCCTTCATTTTACATGTATGAAGTAAAACTCTGAACCTTTCTCCCTTTAATCTGTTTTCTGACACTGGTAGCTGATGATGTGTGAGAACGGCGTCGTTACAACCTGGTTGCATGGGGAAATGCTAGTTTAAGCAGGTGTCTTCTTACAGCATCCTTTCAAGGTAGTGAGATGTGCATATCGAGCTGATGTGCTGGGGAAGTGGTTGTCACAAGCGTGGACTTTTCACCAAGAACCTTGTTCTTCTGCTGTCACAAGATGAAATCTGGGCTCTGTCACCCTCAGCGTCCCCGCTGAGTGTAGGAAGGATAGCGGGGAATGGAGAAGACAGGTGGTCCCAGAGGTCTCTGGACTCTAGCCCATTCAGGGCAAGCACCTAGAAATGGACCCATTGTTTTACTGATGCCAGACAGTTTTGCTTAGAAGATGCAGCTCCTTGGTAAGCCCAGATAGAGAAGGTTGCAACACATTCTTGGGTCTCTGTGGCTGGGTCCACATCAGAAAGGAATGAGCATAATTGTTTGGCTAATGGGAAGTAGCAGCTGGCTTTTCTGATCCCCGCAGCTAGCTGAAACTCAAGAGCAATGAGTAACCAAGCAGGATTCTGCTGTGAGTGGCAGGGTAAACGTACTCTGTCAGTGAAGGGCCAGGTCACCTTTGCAAACAGTTCCTCAAAACACTTCCCCTGTCCACTTGCATCACCTCTGTGCCTTGTCTGGATTGAGCGTTAGCCGGCTGCTCCTTGCCCAGCTCTCCATTCCGGTGTAATGGAAGTCACAGCATTCCTGTCAGATGAGAAGGTGACATAGAGGTGGGAGCCATCCATGGCTAAGAGGAATTGAAACACCAGGCCCCAGTCCCATGAGCATTCCAACCACAGAACTGTCTTCGGAGTCAACCAGACTCCCGGGCACGGAGCACTTACAGAATCATACCCAAATTATAACCCAACCCCTGGGCAATAAGGACTGCAGAGTTCAAACCAAGCCAGCTCCCTGCTCTACACCAAGGCCTCCGTGCAGGCAGCAAGACATGGAAGTTACACTACAGGAAGCAAAACATAAAGCAGACCAAAAAAAGCCAATGAGTCAAAGACCATGGAGAATTTTCCTACCTTTGAACTACACGTTGTGCTTTAAAAAGGCACCTATTAACACGGGGAAGGCTTTTTTATATGGTACATAATGGAAATAATTAGATCAGTGCATAAATAAAAAGGAAACAGCGTTCATTAAAGAGGTGAGTCAGATCACGTGTGAGGAGCGCAGAGAGGAATACCAGCCTGAGAGGCAGTTTTACAAGTTTGAGGCCACTGTGTTAAGTTTATCCAGACAGATCAGAAGAAAATATAACTTCCTCTTTGGGCTAAAGAAGACACCAATTTAAATCCAGTTGATACTGTTAATTTAAAACAATGGTTCTGAAAAGAGTCTCTCAGTTAATGGGTTACGTGTGGGGACCACACTGGAGAGAAGGCTATCAGAACACATGGTTTCATGATCTTAGCCATGTCATAGCATATATATTTCCACATAATCAGGGCAGTGTCCTCCTTTACTGATGTTTTTGAAAGAACGGGTTTATATATATGAAGTAGTTGGGATATGTTTAATCAATTCAGCATCCAGGAAATAACTATTATTGGGATAGTTTTGACATTATTTCTTACTCACCACTGAAATAGCATCAGGCATAATGGCTTTTGATCGCCCACGCACCAGGATGTGATTAAACCTGCCACACAGAAATAGAACTGCCTCTGGGAGAAGACCAGGGAAAGGGCTCAGCATTACGCACTGGCCTTTGCTGTTATTGGTCAACAGCAGGGCCGGCCCACAACATTTTGGCACCTGAGGCGGGGAGCTCAAAATGACGCCCCTATGCCCCCTCACTTGGGCCAAAACTTTGAAACTCTGGGTCCTAGTGGTGCCGCCCCCAGTCTGGCACCTGAGGTGGCTGCCTCAGTTTGCCTCATGGTATGGCCAGCCCTGGTCAACAGCCAGATTTACGAAAGCATTTCGGTGTCTAGAGATGCAGCTAAGCGCATACAAGAATTTTTAAAAGCTCCTAAGCAGGTTAGGTGCCTCCAGCCAGATCCTCCAAGTATAACTCCCACTGGGAGTTAGGTGCATAACTACTTTTGAGGACCTGGGCCAGAGATACCACTGAGAGTCAAGGGGAGTGGGGTGCCTGACTCACTAGGTGCTGTTGTCAATCTCACTAGCACCTATCGGCATCTTTACGCACCTAAACACCTTTGTGAACCTGGCCCCAAATAATTTCTTTGAGGAACAGTTTTCAACAGCTGAATGAACGCTTCAAAAAGTTACTTCTTTCATTCATTGCTGAACAAGAACCAGATCATATATTTGCTGAATATTATTTGACCAGCTGTTCTTCATACCCCATTAATCATTCTCCACCCCTTCCAGCCCTCCATGTTCCCATTGGCTAGTTGAGGGTATTGATGAGGGGTCTACCCCCATCTTACAGTCTTCCTGAGAGTCAGTCAAGCTCAGAAGGTTCATCATCAGACATTTGGAAAACCCAAGGTTTGAATCAGCCCTGCGTCTTCCAAATCTGCCCCCTCTTCTCCTGGGGGAACACTCTGCTATTCAACATGGTTCCTGCTTTGCCAGATGTTTCCTGGACTTCTCAACAATTACATGGTGTTTCCCAACCTGCTGATTGTTAACCGGAAGACAGGTTTGAAATATCCACCCTCTCCTGACAAGGGAGATTCAAGGAGCCATTTAAAATCTTTCTCGGATGTGTTTGGAAATCTCAAGCTGTCCCCACTTGAAAGCCCTAGTTCCTCCCTTGTTTGCTCCCTGGTAGGCAAGAAGATATTTACTGATGGATCCATACCCAGAGCCACGCACCACCCTTGATCTGCACGTCAGCCCCCCATTGGCATCAGCTGGAATGCCAGACAGAGCTGGATGGGAGGGCATCGCCCTGGGCACATTCACTCAGTCGCTGACCCATGTGGATCCTCTGATGAGCGATCAGACTCGTCTTCTGGCTGAAGCTCTTCCCGCAGTGGGTGCACTGGAATGGCCGCTCCCCAGTGTGGATCCGCTCGTGCGACACGAGCTCGCACTTTTGGCTGAAGCTCTTCCCGCAGTGGGCACACTGGAATGGTCGCTCCCCGGTGTGGATCCGCTGGTGTTTCACCAGGTTGGCGCGCTGGCTGAAGCTCTTCCCGCACTGGGTGCAGGGGAAGGGACTCTCGCCGGTGTGGATGCGCTCGTGCTTCACGAGGTTTGACTTCTGGCTGAAGATCTTCCCGCACTGGGCACAGGTATAGGGGCTCTCCCCAGTGTGGGTGATCTGGTGAGCCACCAGCTCATACCTCTGGGAGAAGCTCCTCTCGCACTGGCCGCACTGGTAGGGCCGCTCCCCCGTGTGCGCACGCTGGTGCTTCACCAGGTTAGATTTGCGCACAAAGCTCTTGTCACAGTCGGCGCATGGGTAGGGCCGCTCCCCCGTGTGCAGGCGCTGGTGGGAGATGAGCTCATAGGTGCGGGAGAACCGCTTGCCGCACTGGGAGCACGGGTGCGGCCGCTCGCCCGTGTGGGTGCTCTGGTGTGAGGCCACGCCTGACTTATGCCGGAACCTCTTCCCGCACTGGGCACACTGGTGGGGCCGCTCGCCCGTGTGGGTCTTCCGGTGCGAGAGCAGGCCCGACTTGTGGCCGAAGCGTTTCCCGCACGCCTCGCACTGGTGCGGCCGCTCCCCTGTGTGGGTCCTGTGGTGCGACACCAGGCCGGACTTGTGCACGAAGCTCTTCCCACACTGGGCGCACTGGAAGGGCTTCTCGCCCGTGTGGATCTTCTGGTGCTTGGCCAGGTTGGATTTGCGGATGAAGTTTTTCCCGCACTCACAGCACTGGTACGGGCGCTCCCCAGTGTGGATTCTCTGATGGAGGGTCAGGTTGATATGCTGGGTAAAGCCCCTCCCACACTCACTGCACCGGTAGGGCCGCTCGCCGGTGTGGATACGCTGGTGGATGGTCAGGTTGACGTGCTGACTGAAGCCCTTCCCGCACTCAGCACACTTATACGGCCGCTCCCCGGTGTGAGTCCTGAGGTGCTGAACCAGCTCCGATCTCCAGGTGAAGCTTTTCCAGCACTCATCGCACTTGTGTGGTCTCGCCCTTTTCTTGGGACCCTGATTCCCACTGGGCCGCATGCAGTGGCTGTTCCCTCTTCCACCTTCAACAAGCTGCCCCAGCCAGCCGCCTTCCTCGCTGCTTGGCTCTGGGACGCAGGCGATCCGAGTGCTGCAGATCTTTGCCTTCTCTGAGCCTTTGGCCAAGCCGATTCCAGTCGGAAGCTCAGGGGCTTCCAACTTTTCAGCACATTCCTCCTCATTTTTCTTCTTGCTTCTCTGCCTGGGCCAGTCCCCTGCTGGACAGAGAAAAGAGTCCAGGCATTATTTATGGATGGGGTGGTGGTAACGAGTCATAGATTTTAAGGCCAGAAGGGATCATTCCAATCTTTCAGTCTGACCTCCTACAGAACACAAGCCAGAGAATTTCACCCAGTGATTTCTACATCCAGACCAAAACTTCTGGGCCAGCTAACGCATGCTTTTTAGCATGACATCCAGTCTTGATTTAAAGCCTTCAAGTGATGGTGAAGTGAGCACATCCCTAGGTTAGTTATTCCAATAGCTAATTACCCTGCCTGTTACAAAATGTGTGACCTATTTATAACCTGAATTTCCCTTGCTTCACCTACCATTCGGCCTTTGTCTGCTAGGTTAAAGAGGCATCTACTATCAAAAATCTCCTCTCCATGGAGGTACTCAGAGATTGTGATCTAGGCATCTCTTAACCGTCTCTTGGGTAAACTGAAGGAAAATCCTAGACTCACATGTATCCTTGGAGTAGCTCCACTGACTTCCCTGAACATCAGGAATGAGTCTGGCCCACAGTGTTTTGAGAGTGATAAGAACATAAGAACAGCCACACTGGGTCAGACCAAAGGCCCATCTAGCCCAGTATCCTGTCTTCTGACAGTGGCCAATGCCAGGTGCCCCAGAGGGAACGCACAGAACGGGTAATCATCAAGTGATCCATCCCCTGTCGCTCATTCCCAGCTTCTGGCAAACAGAGGCCAGGGACACCATCCCTGTCCATCCTGGCTATTAGCCATTGATGGATCTGTCCTTCACGAACTTATCTAGTTCTTTTTTGAATCCTGTTGTAGTCTTGGCCTTCACAACATCCTCTAGCAATGAATTCCACAGACTGACTGTGCGTTGTGTGAAAAAATACTTCCTTTTGTTTATTTCAAAACTGCTGCCTATGAATTTCATTTGGTGGCCCCTAGTTCTTGTGTTATGGGAAGGAGTAAATAACACTTCCTTATTTACTTTCTCCACACCAGTCAGAATTTTATAGACCTCTGTCATATCCCCCCTTAGTTGTCTCTTTTCCAAGCTGAAAAGTCCCAGTCTTATTAATCTCTCCTCATACGGAAGCCATTCCATACTCCTAATAATTTTTGTTGCCCTTTTCTGAACTTTTTCCAATTCCAATATAACTTTTTTGAGATGGGGCGACCACATCTGCACACCGTATTCCAGATGTTGGCATACCATGGATTTATATGGAGGCAATATGATATTTTCTGTCTTATTAACTATCCCTTATTATCCCTTCCTAATGATTCCCAACATTCTGTTCACTTTGACTGCTGCTGCACCTTGAGTGGATGTTTGCAGAGAACTATCCACAATGACTCCAAGATCTCTTTCTTGAGCGGTAACAGCTAATTTAGACCCCATCATTTTATATGTAGAGTTGGGATTATGTTGTGCAATGTGCATTACTTTGCATTTATCAACACTGAATTTCATCTGCCATTTTGTTGCCAGGCCCCCAGTTCTGAGAGATCGTTTTGTAGCTCTTCGCAGTCTGCCTGGGACTTAACTATCTTGAGTAGTTTTGTATCATCTGCAAATTTTTCCACCTCACTGTTTACTCCTTTTGCAAGATCATTTATGAATATGTTGAACAGGACTGGGCCTAGTACAGACCCCCGGGGGTGGGGGGGTATCACTATTTACCTTTCTCAATTCTGAAAACTGACCATTTATTCCTACCCTTTGTTTCCTGTCTTTTAACCAGTTACCGATCCATGAGAGAACCTTCCCTCTTATCCCATGACTGCTTACTTCGCTTAAGAGCCTTTGTCAAAGAGGGACCTTGTCAAAGGCTTTTTGGAAATCTAAGTACATTGTATCCACTGGATCCCCCTTGTCCACGTGCTTGTTGACCCTCTCAAAGTCGTGCATAGTAACAGCAGAAGGTGGATTTTTTAGCAACAATCTTAAAGCGATTTCAAAATGGTGAAATTTACCCTGTGCAGGGGGCCAGCATGTGGCTGAGGCACAACGTAAATCCCACTCAAGCCAGCATATGCTTTCCCAAATCCTAGAGATGTCAGGCTGGAAGGGACCTCAAGAAGTCATCTAGTCCAGCCCCCATGCTGAGGCAGAACCAAGTAGACCCAGACTATCCCTGACAGGTGTTTGTCCAACCTGATCTCAAAAACCTCCAATGATGGGGATTCCACAACCTCCCGAGGTCACTGTTCCAGGGCTGAGCCATCCTCAGAAAGTTTTTCCTAATATCTAATCTAAATCTCCCTGGCTACAAATGCAGCCTATTACCACTTGTCCTACCCTCAATGGACAAAGAGAACCGCTGATCACGGTTCTCTTTATAACAGCTTTTTACATATGTGAAGACTGTTATCAGGTCCATCCCCCTTCCCCTGCCCCCATCTTCTCAGGACTAAACACGTCAATTTTTTCAACCTTTCCCCGTAGGTCAGGTTTTCTAAACCTTTCATCATTTTGTCGCTCTCCTGGACCCACTCCAGTTTTCCCACATCTCTTAAATTGTGGTGCCCAAAACTGGACACAGAACTCCAGCTGGGGCCTCACCAGTGCTGAGCAAAGCGGGATGTGGTGTAGCCGCGTTGATCCCAGGATATTAGAGAGACAAGGTGGGTGAGATAATATCTTTTACTGGACCAACTTCTTGTCTCTGTCACCAACAGAAGTTAGTCCAATAAAATATATTACCTCACCCACCCTGTGTCCCTCATATTCAATTCAGTCTGATCCAGTCCAACCTCCAGATCCTTTTCAACAATACTACTGCCTAGCCAGTTATTCCCCGTGTTGTAGCTGTGCATTTGATTTTTCCTTCCTAAGTGTAGTACTTGGCACTTGTCTTTACTGAATTTCATCTTGTTGATTTCAGCCAATTCTCCGATTTGTCAAGGTTGTTTTGATTTCTAATCCTGTCCTCCAAAGTGCTTGCAACCCCTCCCAGCTTGGTGTCATCTGTACATTTCACACTCTACACTCCATTATCCAGTCATTAATGAAAATACTGACTAGTACCAGATCCAGGACGGACACCTGCAGGACCCCACTAGAGACACCCTCCCAGTTTGATAGCGAACCATTGATAACTACTCTGAGTACGGTCTTTCAACCAGTTGTGCACCCACCTTATAGTAATTTCATCTAGACCACATTTCCCTAATTTGCTAATGAAAATGTCACATGGGATGTCCCAAAAGCCTTTATAAAGTCAAGATATATCACATCTACTGCTTCCCCCCATCTACTAGGCAGATTTCCCTATCAAAGAAGGAAATTAGATTGGTTTGGCATGATATGTTCTTGCCTAATCCATGTTGGCTATTATTTATCATCTTCACCACCTCTAGAGGCTTACAGATTGATGGGTTTAATAATTTATTCCGGTATCTTTCCAGGTATCGAAATTAGTCTGACTGGTCTATAATTCCTTGGATCCTCCTTTTTCCCCATTTTAAATATCGGCTATATGTTCACCCTTCTCCAGTCCTCTAGGACCCCACCCGTCCCCCCTGAGTCCTCAAAAATAATCACCAATGGTTCAGAGATTGCTTCAGCTACTTCCTTAAGTACCCTGGGGTGAATTTCATCAAGCTCAGCTGACTGGAATACATCTCACTTATCTAAATATTCTTTAACCTGTTCTTTCCCTCTTCCTGCTTGTGTTCCTGTCCCCTGTTGTTAATATTAATTGTGTTAAACATCTGGTCATTATTAACCTTTTCGGTGAAGACTGAAGCAAAACCTTCCCCATTAAGTACTGGACCCACACTCTCCTTTGTGTTCTGTGACTGCTGATGTATTTATTTATTAATGTCTTCCTAATGCCTTCATGTCCCTTGCTAGTTAGAACTCATTTTGTTCCTTAGCCTTTCTGGTCTTGTCCCTGCATGCGGGTGCTGTCTTTTTAGAGTCATCCTCAGCAATTTGTCCATGTTTCCTCTTCCTGTGCAAGTCCTGTTTGATTTTCAGGTCATTAAAGATCTCCTGAGGCAGCTATATTGGACTCTGAGCACCGATTTGAGAACTTTGAAACATCCCATTCAAGTTATTTATGTGTCAGGACTATTACTGCTTTTCAAAAAACATTTAATGGAAAAACTGCTCACAGCCCTGGCAGCAAGCTGATACACCAGGGACTGAGTGCGCATATGTGGCATCACAGAACAGCACGACCCAGGAGTGTGATTCTTGGCCCTGACTTGGGCTGGTGTACTGCACCGGCTTCGGAGTGAGGGAAATAAACACGACTGGGAAAGAGAAACTCAAACAATTGAGCAATGAGCAATTTCCCAAATAGGCTACTCTTAGTAAACTGACAAGAGATGTAGTGTTTTCCTGCAAACTCCCACAGTCTGTTTTTTTGCCCACCCCATCCCACCCGCAACAAAGTACGTTTTACCCCCTCCTTCTGTTATGGCAGGGTGTTCTGTGGTAGGCCTGGATTTAGGGGCAGGTGACCCAGGCGACAGCCTGGAGTGCTAGGCCTGAGCGGCGCTGGGCTTGGGGTGCTGTTTTTGTTGTTAGCCTCTTATATGACAGGGAGAAATCATGCGTACAAATCGTGCATCAAATCTAAAATGGCAGCCCCCTAGTTACTTCCTCCACTTTCAGAAGCAAAACATTCTCCCTAGCACATTCCAAGCTGTTAGGAGAGTCTGTGCCCTGCCATATTGCCTTGCCAACAGCTGTCTGGGGTGTTAAAGTCCCCCGTTACCATTGGGATTTGTCCTTTGGATGCTTTTGCTATTTGTTCTAAAAATACCTCCTCCTCCCGATTTGCTGGTCTATAGCAGTCCACTCCCCTACCATGAGTGGGACACGTCTGGTCCTTTAGCCATGTGATGGGCGAATTTCTCTCCCTCCATTCGGGAAAACTGAGAAATGACCTGCTTCTGCTCGTGACTCATTCCACTGATAACAGAGCAGCAGTGAGGGCCGAACGCGCCTGTCTGCTTTCCAGTGTCCTGCTTTGCTGCGGAGCGGTTCCAAGAACGAGGCTTCCTGTTTTACCAAGTGGGGCTCAGACAGGAAACCTCTGTGGGGGTTGGGTAGGTGCCGGAGGCTCACATCAGTGACCGCAGCATTAGAAAGGGTTGTGCTTCCCACATGCAAGAGGTTAGAGGGTCAAGGCTGGAGCAGCACGGGGTGCAGCGTCACTCGGCGGTGGTCGTCTGTTACTGACCCTCAGGAGCACACTGTCTTTCCCCAGGGATGCCACGCCAGGGGTCGGAACCATAGCTGGGATCAATCAGTATAGCTCTATTGACCTCAATGGAACTACGGACCTTTGCATCAGCTGATGATCTGGGCCATTGCATGCTTAGTAGGCAAGACTTATCCTAGGACTGGGAGCTCCCTGGAGCACGGACTAGCTTTTTAAAGCCAGTGTATACAGCACCTGGCATGGTGGGGCTCTGATCCTGGATTGGTTGCCCCTAGGGGTTACTGTAAAACAAATAATGAATAATAATAGACTAAAGACAGCCCAGGGATTTCAATGATCCTGCTGCACCCAGTAAAACAACGAAGGCTGATCCTTACCCAGAGAAATCAGATTTGCATAATTCTCCCTCATCACCTCCTGGTACAGCTCCTTCTGCCACTCCGCCAGCATCTCCCACTCCTCCCGGGAGAAATAGATGGCGACATCATCGAACGTCACCGGCACCTGCAATAACAAGCACCAAACGCTCAGCACCTGCTGCTTCAGTCACCACCTGTCCCTGGCAGTTGTGGGGTTCCAGCCCAGCCTACCGACCTCTCTAGGCCCCTTCATATCCTCCTCTGTCCTCCCTGGCATTGAAAAGGCTTCCCATTGCAATGCCATTGGTGCATGCAGTTTGTGGGCCTCTCCCCTCTTTTTCCAGATCATGAAACACACCGTAACTAAAATCAAGCCTAAAATCAAGCCCAGCAAAACCCTCCTGAGTATCTCTCTCCAGCTCCACCTGGCGTTGTGACTCAGTCCCCTTAATTTCCGTTTATAACCCCACCCCACTGCACCCCCTATTTCCAAGCCATACCTCCGTGGCCAAACCAGTTCCAATTAGTGGTAAACTTAAGTTTTCGTGACACCCTGCACTTAGGCTCCCTTAGCGTCTAATTTCACTGCTGCCAGTGAGCTCCTGACAGCCGCTACTTTTGTGAATTCATCCGAATAAAAGCAATAACATTTGTCTGGCGTGATTGGTTCTTTATTAGCCCTCGCTGCCTATTGCTCATGGTTCCACCAGCCTCCAGTTGCTTACAGGGTTTTTAACCCTTAATATTCCTTCCATTGAGGAAAGGTAGTGTCATCCAGTGGAGAGAGAACTGGACTGAAAGGAAGGAGATTTGGGGTCTATTCCTGGCAACACGCTGCGTGACCTTGGGCAAAACACCTCCTGTCTGTTTCCCCTCCCCAGCATTGTCTATTTAGACTGTAACCTCTGGTGGAGGGGACCATCTCTTACCACATGTCTTTACAGTGCCTAGCGCAATGGGGCTCAGATCTTGACGTCAGTCTCTAGGCTACCATCAATATCTATCCATATAGCAGTAGACATTGCTAGAGATGAAAGTGTGACAAACCACACAGCGATTGCTAAGCTTTCTCTCTTTTTCAATGCACCAAGATCTACCTTCTTCCTGTCTGCTCAGGCCTCTAGGGTCATTAGCGAATTCCTTTCAAGCCTTACAATGCATGTTATCTGGATGAGCTGCTTTGTATATATTCTGGTTCTCTGCATGTATCCCGTCTCCTGCTGTCCATCGACAGCTCCAGCCTTGGCAACCACACCTCCTCTTTGGTAATTTTCTGACCGATGGCCAGATTTAAGCAGCACGTTATTACGCGAGCCATTGTGGAGCCCTCATTGATTTCATCCCCTGCATTCACGCCCGGCCTTACCTTTTCCGACAGCATTTTTTTGTTACCCCAAATCACCATAATTTTCAAAGTCCTTCTTCTTCCTCTTAGCTGCTGTGATGAGGTGTCCTACTCAGATGGGTCCAGGCCATTCTGAAGTGCAGGATGGCTTGGAAGTCCCCCCTCTGCTTGGCACGAGAGGTGCTGGGAGACAACTAGATGCAGGCAACATATTTTTGGCAAATAGTGAATTTTCTGGAAAAGGCATTTTTCCAGGGCACCGAAATGATTCGTGGATGTGAGTCGAATTCAATTAATAGTTTTGGACAAAAACCCAAAACGAACAAACATTTCAGAAACGGCGGAACATTTTGAAGCGTTTGGCGAGTTCATTCTGAAATGACTATTTCCAAACCAAATCTTGTTTCCAATCGACATTTGAAATCTTTAGTTGGACCCAGATGAAATTTTTGTGTTTTTCATTTTGCTGAGAATTTTTTTTAAAATTCAGCTTTGGAATGAAGCCAATGAGATTTTTTTCTGGCTGTTTCGGTTTGGGCACCGACCCAAAAACCCAGTTACTAACTCAGCTCCAGAGAAAAACCCCAGACAGCTGCCGCAAGGTCATCCTTTCTCCTGCCCTTATGTTTTGATTTCACAGACGGATTATTCCTATCTGGTCCCTTTTCTGTTTCCAATCTTTTCGGTTCACATGGACCCAGTGAACTGTAATTCTCCCAGGTGCAATGCACACCTACTGACCACTCCCTCCCCAGTGTCTCGCAAATTCTTCTGATATTCTCTCTTGCACTGAGTATGCACCAATCTTCTGCCTCGGTGCACCGTGCCTCCCATGCAAAACTCATACCACATCCTAATGCAATATGCTTATGAAGTGTGCTCCCCTCCTGCCAGTGGCTGATTTGCATAGAGGATAATAGCCTTCTATTGCTACCATGTAATAGTGCTGCCCCTTCCACTCAAGTGGTGGCCTCTCCTATTTTGGTTCTGAAGCACCTAGGTTCAAATCCTGCTGGTAGCTTTAGAACTGTTCCATTATTGGTCCCTTAAGGAGTTTTTCACATAAACAAACATATGCTGTGGATAGGAGCCCTATCTAGCTAGCCAGCCAGTCTGCGTGTGCCTCCAGGGTCCGACGCTCCGGGCACTCCGGACCTGTCTGCACGCATCCCCGATGTACCTGGTGCAGAGGGGAACGGCCCCGGCTGCCAGTAAGCGCGGCGCATCGCCCCCCACCCGCCTCCGCGGCCACACCGGGGAAGTTGATTGTAAAATGCCCTACCTGAGCCGAGGCCCCTCCGGGCATTGTCCTGGTGCCCCGCGGACGGGCCGCGGGCGGCGAAAGGCTTGGCCGGCAGATGGCAAAGCGGCCAGGGCTGCTCAGCCGCAGACAGCCGCGCACCGGCTCCAGCGGGGGGTTTCCACCTTCCTCCGCCCCGCTCGGCGGCTCCGCTCCCCAGGGCAGCCGCAGCCGGGCTCAGGCGCGCACCGGCTGGAACTGGAGCAGGGGGCGGGGGCGAGAGGCGGGTGCGGACGGAGACAAAGGCTGGCGAGCGGGGAGAGGTCGGAGCCGGAGCCGGAGGAGCCGGAGCCGGAGCCGGGCGATGTGCGGAGCGCGGAACCCGGGATGTCTCCGGATCTGCCCGCACCAGCCGCGCACAGGTCTGGACACAAAGCGGCGCGGCGGGGCGAGCTCCGGGCATGCGGCCATGGCACAGAGCCCGGGTCACTGCAATGCCTCGGCCGGGAGGGGGCGCCGGATCATCGAGCCCAAGAGCGCCAGGCGGCCCCAGCCTGCTAAACCGGATCGCTGGGGCGGCCCCAGGCGTGCTAAACCGGATCACCGGGGATCCGGATCTTCCGTGATAAACCCCTCAAATTCACCCCTAAAAATCCGTGTTTTTCCAGGTTTAAAGTGAACGTGAGTTTCCCTTGCCACAGATGTCCATATCCAGGTATCCCTGCTGAACACAATGTGTTCCTTATGCCCCGGAGAACCCCACTGATGGGAGCCTCCGTTATCCGGCTCCTGTATGACCCGAACCACCGGCCTCCTTGGGCTGACAGCAACTGGGCCGGGAGCGGTCAGAATCTGAGGACAAAGGATGGAAAGCTCTCTGCCGGTTCTGGTTATCCATCCGGGCCCAGGTCCAGCAGATAAACGGGGCTCCGCTGTACATTCAAAGCACCTTCAAAAATCGACCCCAGGAGGGGGAGGTTGCACTCACTAGGGGACACAGGTGCTGTCAGTAAAAAATAGTGACTTGTTAACACAGGCTTTTATTTTTTCACACAATGTAAAAACTCAAGATTCTCTGTAAAAATGCAAATTCCACCTTTTTCCCCCTGGCAAATGGATTTCTAGGCTCCCTGATGAGCACCCTGTTTACCCTCTTCTAGGGTAGCCTGGATCTTCGGCCTGCCGCACCAGGACAACGATGAAGCTGGGCTCCTGCCAACAGACTTCTGGGTCCCACACTACTCTCAGGTAAACCCCAAAGCGTTCCCAGGCCCTGGCACTCCTCCATTAAGCCAAGGCCTCTCTCTCCTGGTAGGACGGAGGGCTGGGGCTCTCAAGCTCAGTAGGAGGCATGCAATGGGAACGTCACGCCTCCCCAGCTGCAGCAGAAAGCAGCCCCCGGGCCCAGAAATGGTCTGTGTGTGTCAGTAGCTGGAGCTCAGTGTCATGTCATTGGGGGGGTCCGTCAGAGAGAGGTGTGTCCTGAGCATGGGGCTAGGAGCTAAGCCAGCTCCTGGTCCTGGCTCTGCAACACAATGCTCTGCGGCCTTGGGCACATCACTTAAGCTCTGTGTGCCTCACTTCCTCCCCCTGAGAAATGGAGCTAATTCCGCCTGCCTCTCAGCTCAGGGGGATGCCAGGAGGATTAACTATGGCTTGTGAAGCCCAGTATAATGCTGTGTAGGGGAGTATCTTGGGGGGCATAGAGCCACCATAATGTTTCTTACATGCCCCCATCTTAGCAGAGAACATAGCCAAGAAAACAGGGGGTGGCACAGGCATCCCTATGTTATGCTGATCCCTGGCTACTGGAAAGGCCCCTTGGGGCCATGGGTAGCTGATATAAAACAGCCCCAGGAGCAAGCGTCCGAAGCACAGCTCAGGATCCGGGTCATTAATATTTATTTATAGGCATATCCATGGCATTCCTCTCTGTAGTATCTGAGCAGTTACTGTTGGCAAAACACTTTGAGAATAAAGTGCTAAATATTATATCAGTGACATCAGCTTATATGGACTGTGCAGCATCAGCTAATATGGACCATGAGGCATCAGTTTGGACAAACCATGTGATAAGCATTGGCGAAGCTGTGTTTCTCTCCCCAGGAAATAGCAAGCCGGGCTTCATTCATCACAAGATGGGAACCACAAAATGATTTTAAAGACCTCACACGCGTATTTGTGATTGGAGAGGAAGCCTGGCCTAGTGGTTAGTGCTCTGCCATGGGTTCAGTGCCCTACACTGCCATGGACAGCCTGCACATCTTGAACAAGTTATTTGGGGTCTGCCCCAAAGCCCTTTAAAGTTAATCAGAAGATTCCCACTGACTTCACTGGGCTTTGGATACGGCCCAGGCCTGCTTGTCGACATAGGATTGGGGGGAGTTAAACCAGTTTGAAAATACTTGCGTACACACGATGCAATTCATTATAGTCCACTAAAACTCTGGATTTATCAAGGACACAGGAGCCCTCTTTCAAAGAGAACTACGTTTGCTGCAAATTGAGTTAGTTTAGGCAATTGCTCACATGCAGGCAATGTTGCAGCGTATTACTTTGGCAGTCCTCCAACTACTATCCCACATTGCTTTGCAGGCAACCATTAATGACCTGTCTGTTTACCTGTGTGCCCTCTGCTGCTCTGGGGTCACATTGACCAGATGTCCTGTCCCCCATTTAAAATCTGGCGTGGGGCCAGACTTTGCCCCCTTGGTCCTGGGTTTGAGTATATCCGCCTTGCTGTGATATTACTCCAGAAGCCTCTACAGCATGCCTTGAGCAGTTGCTTGGAACCATGCTGAGACCCTGAATCTCATCACATCTGTGGAGAGGAGTCGGTACAGGAAGCTCTTTTTGTGGCCATTGCTAAGCAGATGACTGTGAGGGGCCAGAACCAGGACACCCATCAGTGCCGGATAAAAACAAACAGTTCATTCGGACTTACATTAAAACCAGGTTTCAGAGTAACAGTCGTGTTAGTCTGTATTCGCAAAAAGAAAAGGAGTACTTGTGGCACCTTAGAGACTAACCAATTTATTTGAGCATGAGCTTTCGTGAGCTACAGCTCACTTCATCGTGAGCTGTAGCTCACGAAAGCTCATGCTCAAATAAATTGGTTAGTCTCTAAGGTGCCACAAGTACTCCTTTTCTTTTTATTAAAACCAGGGGTGCTGGTCATAGTAATGTGACCTGTCCATTTTTTGAGGAGCTGGAGAAGATTTTCATAGAATCATAGAAATGCTAGGCTGGAAGGGACCTTGAGAAGTCATCAAGTCCAGCCCCTTGTGCAGAGGCGGAACCAAATAAACCCCTAGACCATCCCTGACAGGTGTTTGTCCAACCTGTTCTTAAAAACCTCCCGTGATGGGGATTCCACAACCTCCCTTGGAGCCAAGATCTCTTTGGGACTCAGGACCCTGATACCGGCCACAGAGAAGGTGAGCCTGATTCCTGCCATGAGACTGATTCCTGCCAGCAACTAAGCCCGGTTCCTGGACAGAAACCCAACCCCTGCAGGCAGGCCTGAATTCCTCATCTATACAATTCTAATAGCCCGTCCTGACCTTCCCAGGAGCTGTGAGGATAAATACATTACAGAGCGTGAGGTGTTCAGGTGTTGGGGCCAGGTGCGTACCTGGAGAGAGCACATGATTCAGAAGTGTCGGCCGCGGAGCCCTCAGCAGTGGGAGAGGCTAGTGAGATTGTCCAGCAACAGAAGAACACACTGTGCAGTCTTCAGACACAACGTCTGTCTGAAGGGGCCAGGGAGGAGGGTGTTGGTGGTGAAATCCAAAACTGGGAATCAGGAGAGCTTGGCTTCATTCCTAGCTCTGTAATTGACTCACTGTCTGACCTTGGGTAGATGAGCTAGGCCCAACCTTTCAAACCTGGGTGCTGAATGGTATGGAACTGGATTATATTTTATTGATTTCAGGGGGAGTTGCTGGGTACTCAGCCTGTCTGCAAATGAGGCTACTTATTTAAGTGCTTTAATATGGATACAGGGGTCTACTTTAGCTACCCAAGTCAGAATATTTTGGCCTTAGTTGCTTGGTGCCTCAGTTTCCCTTTCTGTAAAATGGTATGCTACTTCCTCTACTATATCATACCTCTTCCTCTACTTGAGCCAGCATGCTAACAAGAGCCATGTGGCTGCTGCTGCATAGGCGGCAGCTCAGACTAGCCACTGGTGTCCGAGACCCCTGGGGTCCGAGCCTGGGCGGCCGCCATCCATGCCACCAAATCCACACTGCTCTTTTTAGCACACTACACTGAGCAGAGCTCGCATGAGTGTGTCTCTCCAGGCCGGGAGGCACGCTCCCAGCTGCAGTGTAGACATACCCAGTCTGAGGGGGTGCGACTAGAGGGCCCTCTGATGCTTTAATGGACACCTGGGCCTTCTACAAGGACTGAGAGAGCTCAGGCTAGGAGAGGAATCACAGGAAGGGGGCTGGCTGCCCGACCCCTCCTGTAAAAGGCATGGAGCCAGCGTCCGCAGACAGGATACCAGTGGAGCTAGCCTGGGGGCTGAGAGCGCTATACTGGGGCAGGGAGAAGACTCAAAAGTAGCCCAGAAAGGGATTAAGAACAGGGCCCAGAGGGCAGACTGAAGAAAAGCCCATGAAGGGCAGAAGAACCCTTTATGTGCTGGGACTTTTCAGTTGGACGTGTTTGTTTGTGGCTTGGCCAGAAGGCTAAGCCACATCTCCAGCACTGACCCAGTGTGTGGAGTTTGAGGGCCTGAGGAAGATGGCAACTGAGGCACGGTGCCCCGGAGCGGCCAGTGGCCACAAGGGGGTGCACAGGAGGCGGCCCCAACCTGTTACAGAGCAGGAGACATTCCAAGCAGTTTGTCTCCCAGGTCAACATAATTTCCCCATGACACTTGTGTCCTCGTGCCGTAATAAAACACGGCACGATGTCCCACTGGGATGGAGAAATGCAACAGGGCAACTGCCCTGCAACCTCAGGGGACCTTCAGGGGACATTTTAAGGTGGATGGTAACATGCATTTTGCCCGAACAAAGGCTGTGGTAGCAAGGATCCCCCTTAAATGCAGAGCGCCGAGGGACCCAGTTAGCTAATGGCGGGGTTTTGTGATGTGGAGATGTGGTAACTGGACTGTAGCTTAACTCACATAGGCCACTGCTCCCCTGAGGGTGCCTCTTCTCCTGTCCCTCCTCGCCTCGGACAGGTACAGAACAGTAGGGGATGCACTTCACAGCAGGGTGAGCAGCTCCCCCACCACAAAGCACCTCCCTTTTCCCAATGGGGGGCTGAGATGGGCCTTAAGTTAGCCCCACCCCCTCGCCACAGAGCCCTGCCCCCTGCTCCTCCTCTTCTCCCCGAGGCCCCACCCCCTGGCCAGGCTGGAAGCCGGAGCCAGGCTATGGTAAGGAGCCCTGGACTGCTGTGGGGAGCCCTGGACTCTCCATCTGCCCTGGGCGGCATGCCAGGAGGGGTAGGAACATGGGCCAGGGGCTGCTCTCGGGCACCCTGGCGCTCAGGGCAGGTGGAGGATCCAGAGCTCCCCACAGCTGACTGGGCTCCCTGGGCGGCTCTTACCATGGCCTGGCTCTGGCTTCCAGCCTTGCCAGGGGGAGGATCCTTGGGGAGAAGAAGAGGAGCAGAGAGCCTGGCCACAGTTCCGGCACTGATGCCCCCACTCTTCTACACAGGTTCCAAAGCTCCCGCAGTTAATCTGCCACCGCCTCCTACAACTTCCTCCATTGTCAGGACGCCCGGCCGTGATGTTTAAATATTACCCCATGGACTCCAAGCCTGCCTTGTCCTCTGGGGGTGCAAGGTCCTGGGGCTAGAATGACCCTTGAGGATCAGAGAATTGGCAGTGCAGACATCCTGGGGGAATTAAAAACTTGGGGGACTGCTCCATACTGACTGATACAAGAGGGGCACCCCTGCCTCAGGAACACTGTTCTCTGCAGTACCTGGCTTCTCCCTGGGGTCTCCCAGCCAAGCGCTGACCTAACCTAGATGGCAAAATCACACCAGGTCACAGTCCATGCTGGTGTGGTTTAATGAAATGTTCCAGCTGCCCGGTTTACCGCAATCCCACCCTGTGCCTTCCCACAGCAGTTTGTTAACAGGGAGCCACATTGCAGCCACAGAACTGATCAGGCCCCAAGGGAAGGCAGGGGTTGCTTGCTGTCTTGGTGGTGAAGCACCTGGACCTCTATGATGTGGCTGTTACACTGAGAAACCCCATCATATTTCTCAGACATCCCTAAAATTGCTTTTAAGCATGAAACGCCACTCCTCCGGCTAAATTAAATAGAGCTGTCAATATATTGTTTCAGAAGGGTGGAGGATGTACCCCGGGGGGCACTATTTTAGATTTGATTCTGACTCACAGGGAGGAACCAGTTGGGAATCTGAAGGCGGAAGGCAGCTTGGGTGAAAGTGGCCACGAAATAACAGAGTTCGTTATTCTAATGGCAGGAAGGGAGTGAGAACAGCAGAACAAAGGCACTGGGCTTCAGAAAAGCAGACTTCAGTAAACTCAGGGAATTGGTAGGTAAGGAGGTCCCATAGGAAGAAAATCTAAGGGGAAAAGGAGTTCAGGAGAGCTGGCAGTTTGTAAAAGAGACAATATTAAAGGCACAATGGCAAACTATCCTGATGTGAAGGAAAGACAGGAAGAATAATATGAGACCAATATGGCTACTGCAGGAGATCTTTAATAACCTGAAAATCAAACAGAAATTGTACAAAAAGAGGAAACATGGACAAATTGCTAAGAATGACTACAAACAGACAGCACACGCATGCTGGGACGAAATCAGAACAGATAAGGCACAAAATGAGTTACAACTAGCAAGGGACATAAAAGGCAGGACAAAGAGGTTCTATAAATAGGTTAGAAGTAAGACAAGGACAAAGGAACGTACAAGTCCATTACTTAAAGGGGAAGGAGAGCTAATGACACAGAAGGAGAGTTTATCAGATGGCACAGAAGGCTGAAGGGTTTAATACCTTTTTGCTTCGGTCTTCACTAAAAAGGGTAATTGTGACCAGATGTTTAACATGATTAATATTAATAATCAGGGGAAGGAAAATAGGCCAGAATAGGAAAAAACAGGTTAAAGAATATTTAAATAAGTGCGATGTATTCAAGTTGGCAGAGCTTGATTCAATGCACCCTAGGGTACTTAAGGAACTAGGTGAAGCCATCTCTGAACCATTGGTGATTGTCTCTGAGAACTCCTGGGGGATGGGTGAGGTTCAGAGGACTGGAGAAGGGCAAACAGAGTACCTATGTTTAAAGAGGGGGAAAAGGAAGATCAGGGGAATTATAGACAGTCAGCCTTACTTTGATCTCTGACAAGATACTGGAACAAACGATTAAACAATTTGTAAGCGCCTAGAGGAAAATAAGGTGAGATCCAATCTGATTTTTTCTTGGTTCATCTTCCTTTCATCAGTTAAAGGTTCTCCTCCCTAACCCTTTCCTGTGCTTCCTTAATATGGATGCATGGGCCAGATCCTCAACTGGTGTAAATTCTCAGAGTCCTATTGACTACAATGGAGCTACACTGGTTTTCAGCAGCTGAGGATCTGCCCCCAGATATTGGTGGATGATTATCATGTCCCCCTTAGTCATCCCCTAGATTTAGTTCTTGAGGGCATTTGTTCCTTCCCATCTACTTTGGAGCGTGGACCAGGCCTTAGCCTCATGAAATCTATCATTTTGTGAGCACCGTCACCCAAGTTGCCTTCCACCTTCAGATTTGCAAGCAGTTCCTTCCTGCTAATCAGCATCAAGTTTAAAATGGCTGCCCCACCACCACCTCCGGTTACTGTCTCCACCGTCTGAAAGAAAAATTTGTTCCCAACACATTCCAAGAACTTACTGGAGATATTGTGTTTTGCCGTATTGCTTTTCCAACAGATGTCTGGGTAGTTAAAGTCCCCCATCACTACAAGGTCTTTCTTGTGTTTTGGGTATTTCTGTTATTAGTTCTGGAAATCCACCTCCTCCTCTTGATTTGGTGATCAGTAGTAGACCCCTACCAGGCCACTGCCCCTGTTAACATTTTCCCTTTTAATTGTGATGCGAAAGCAGCCACTCAAAATGTTTCTGAATACCCCCTGCTAGATGGTAGATATTTCTGAGAGTGACTAAAGCCACAGTAAAAAGGGAATGCTACTATCCTGCCCACAAAGAAATCCGACCTGGACAAAACACGCTGCTGGAGTTGTTGGGACAAAGCTATTGCAGCACCAGAGTCCACAATTTAATCAGATGCAGTGGATAACTGTCTGAACTACGTTCTCCATGGTCCAGTGAGCCTACTGAGAGAGTCACAGTGGAGGTTCCAGCACAAACCTTCCCTCTGCTCTTGTATCCCCGCTCAGGACTTCTGAAAATTCAGGCCTGTGGTTTCTCTGAGACTCACTTTTCCCATCTGTAAAATGATTTTTACCCATTCATGCGCTAAGTCTCTACAGGGCTAGAAACAACTGGTTCCCGAGCAACTGCTGCCGACATGCCACCACCAACAGCTCTGCTACGACAGAGGAATATTTGCTCCTTTGCCTTCCTGGCTTCTGGCTCTGACCCGTGGCTCTGGTTCCTGGCTTCTGATTCCAGCTCTGACCCTTGACTCTGGCCCTAACCACTGGGCCTGACTGTGGCTCCATCGCCTAGGTCTGACTGCCCACTCCCTGGCCTAATGCAGACCTGCTGCTGTTACAAAGAGCTACATGCCATCCTCGACAGAGACCCCAGCACCATCCCCAAGAGCACCGTGGATACTTCAGAGGAGCCTGAGTCACAGGCCCCTGCCTCGAACAGTGAGGAGGAGAAGGTGGGAGCAAGAAGAGGAGTATGGGGGACAGGCAACTGGGGGATCCAGCTCTGCAGCAAGCCAGGACCTGTTTTTTACTCCACCGCAGTCCAGCCAGTCCCATCAGTCGAGCACAGGCAAACCTGATGCAGGGGAAGGAACCTTGGGTACGTGTGCACTTGACTTTGAAATTACAAGGCTGGCCCCCCAGAGTAGCAGCACTCATATTTTGATTTATTCATTTTCACTCTAGAGTTAGTGGGGGCCATGCGGAACAGTTTGTGTATGTGCACTAAGATGTCCCATGAACCCTCCGTAGAGATCTAAGTGACTCTTCCATGGAGGTACTCTGCAATCCTCTGCCAAAGGTTTTGGGGAGGGCTGCCTTCTTTCTTCTGCTGCAGCAGGACACTGTCCCATACCACTCAGCAATTATTCCAGCAGGCAATATTGCAGCACTCAGACTAGCAGTATACGGGCCCAGGCGGCATGGGGATGCCAGCAGCCACTGAGCTCTGTCTGCCTCTTACCCTCAGGAGTGAGATATCAGCTAAAATTACTGTGGAAAACAGTGCCAGTATTCAGTGCTGCTGCCCTATACAACTAGAACCATGTAACCAAGCTATTCCCACCTCATTTCCCCAACCCCGACAGACCATATTCACCATGGTTGTGAATTCACCATGGTTGTGACTGGTGCTGTGCACAAGCAATCCCAAGCAGAAGTGAGAATGTGCTTACAACTTTTGGAGAGCAAGGGGAGTGAGTTCCGCCTCTTAAGTTTTGATTTCCATTGTGAATATAATGACCACGGTGTCTCTGTGTGTTTTCTCTACAGCTGCTACCACTGCAGCCTTCAGGGTCTCTTCCTACTCACCCATGAATGTCTACGCCAGATAAGGAGGAGAAAGAAGAGGGCTCAGGATGACAAGTTGCAGGAGATCCAGCAAGCCAGTGCTGCATGAGAGAACAAACACAGGGCCTGGAGGGTCACTCTTGCAGACAGCCTGGAGAAGGATAGAGGGGAGAGGGAAAAAATGCAGGAGAAGGAGAGGGACATGCAGTAGGACATGCCTGCGTTTCTCAGACAGCAAACAGAGATGCTGCAGACTCTGGTGGACTTGCAGGTTCAACAATCCCATGCTCACCTTCCTCTGGAGCCCACAGAGAATTCAATATCGGGACCTCCCTTGGCCTGCCCCTGAACATTCCATGTGGCATCAGGGGTCAGTGCATAGACAAGACAATCACAGCTTCACATACACTGTCCTGTGAAAGCCACAGTTGGTGTATGTGTACCTGAAATGGAAATGACTGTTCTTTCCCCTTCATAAGTTCTGTTTGCTAAATTTATTAAGGTTTATAAAATTTGAAATGGTTTTCTTTTGAATGCTACAGAATAACATTTTATATTTTTGAACATAATTGATCTTTATTGGTTCACAACATATGCTGGCTGATACAGATCAGTTCTGAAAGTGACCAATTCCCAGTTACTGCACTGTGTCACACAACTCATAACATCATTCACAAACAAAATTAATAGGTCCATTGACAATGCAATATTCCTACATATACAGCAATCAGCACAAGATTCAAACTAGGCTGCAAAAGAGCAAGGCCAGGTAAAGCACACTGCAGCAACACACATTACTCTGGCTTGCTATTAAAATGGTCTTTCAAAGCCTCCCTGAGATGTATAGCTCCACGTTGATCTCTTCTAATAGCCCTTGTATCTGATTGTTCAAATTCAGCAGACAGCCGCTCCACCTTTATCATCCACCTGGTGGAAACTTTCCCCCCTTTGATTCACACATATTATGTAGGACACCGTGGGCAGCTATAACCATTGGGATATTTTTCTCACTGAGGTCCAATCTGGTAAATAAACTACGCCAGCGACCCTTCAAATGACCAAAGGCTCATTCTACTGTCATTCCACCAAAGCCATCAAGCATTGCAAAATCTTTCAAAAAGACCCTGTGCTGGATGGTGGCGAGTTCTCCAGTGAGATACCTACCCATGGTGCACTTCACTCTGCATCAGTACAAGTGCTCTTGGTGAGTGCAAGCACCGCCAGCGCTGACCTTAGGCATGGGTGAATGGGGTGCAAGCCCGGGCACTGTTACAAATGGGGCGCCTCCGGAGCAGGGGTGCCCCTCCCCCTGCTGGCATCTTCAACCCCATGGCTCCTGCCCCCTGTCTTGGAGCTGCCCCTAGCCAGCTGCTCCCAGGAACTTCCTGTCCGCTGTAAAGGGGCGGGGAGGGACTCTGATGTCAGGCTGCCTCCGCCCCCCCTTCCCCCCTGCCCATGTACCCTGTCTCCACAGAGCGGGGGCGGGTGTGTATGTGCTGACAGGGCTCACCAAGAGAGGGACGGAGCTGCTGGTGGCTACTGCTGTATCTGAAGGAGCTTTCCTTCAGACTCTTGAGTGCAGCTCTCTTCAAGGGGCAGCACGCGGTCTCTCACACACTCCCCCAGCTCACACATGCCGGCAGCTCACAAATGCTGTCTCTTTCACACTCATCGCCCCCCAACACATACTTATATTGTTGTTTGTACTTGTTGGTACTTCCTGCAATAGACATATAGTCTCTGTAATTTTATTCTTTCAAAGTGCTGTTATTTTAGTTTTTTGACTGGTCTGTGCATTTCATAATTTTATTTCTCTCTTATGCTTACATTGAATTCTTTTGAGTAGTGAGTTCTAAAATGCCTAACCTGTCCTCGTTGGAGTAATTATAATTATTACTGTTATTATCATATTGTGCTTTTTCATTCATTATTTAAAGTGGTACAAGCAAATAATCGTATCCTCCTAGAATGCACCTTTAGCTTGTACTCATTTAGTAATGCCAGTTTAAAAAACATTAGCTAAACACATAACTTTAGACACTGGGCAGATGAAGGTGGCTTATGTTCAAATTATATTTTTAGTTATATCTGTAAAATAACTTAAAATTTGCATGAAAATAAACGCAGTTCCAGCTCTGATATCAATAGCAATGATGGAGTCAAATGTTAGTGAGTCACAGACATGATTGTGATCAGTAAACATAGATGCCGAAATAATTAGAAAAACGAATTCCCTTTCTTAATAAAAGAGAAAAAAACCCTTACTCACACATGTTGAAATTATGTTTTAAATGAACAACAATTGACTAGAACAGAGGAGATAATGGCAGTAACACAGTGTTTCTGTTAGAGAAGGTAAGCAGATTATATTTATTTTTATTTATCTCCACTAAAGATAGTGAACTGACACCTCAAGGCTTGGGATGGGGAATATCTTGCTGTATTATCTCCTGATTGTTCTAAATTTACATATAAACTTTAAACGTGGCTTTAATTGGCATTTGTACTGTATATATTTTTTCTTTCTTTATATAACAATTAGAGAAAGTGCTCCTGTCAGCTAATCCCTAAATTATTATCTGAAAAAACCCTAGAGTTTTCAGGTGCCTAAGTAGTCCCTGGAATCATGAATAAAGATTCCTCCCACCCCCCAAAATCTGAACCAGTGCCCTGGGTGAGCCAGGGGTGGCCAGAGGGCTGCAGGAGGGCCTTGGGCTCTGACAAGATGCAGTCACCCTGCGACAGTGCGAAGCCTGCCTTGAGCCACATGCCCGAGCATCAGGCACCACAAGCCACGGTGCAGAAGGGTGGCAACACACCATATGCCAGGCCACCCTTACTTCTGCACTTCTGCTGGCAGTGGAGTTGCCTTCAGAGCTGGGCGCCCGGCCAGCACCCTCCAGCATCAGGCCGCCCTGCCGGTGCTTAATTTGAGCCACGGCTCAGCTCTGGCATCTCTTTCAATACAAATTAAACACTGCGGGAGGCAGCGGGGCCCAGAGGTGATGGGGGGAGGGAGCCCGTGGGGGCCAGGAGTGATGGGGGGATGCCAATATACAAGTTCGCCCAGGGTGCCATTTTCCCTAAGGCCGGCCCTGAGCACCGCCAACACAAGCAGCCAGGTATGCACACACACAAGCGATGTACTAACTGCCGTGGCCATATGCCGACGTAACGTAGGGCAACATAACTCTAGGGTAAAAAGAAAAGGAGGACTTGTGGCACCTTAGAGACTAACCAATTTATTTGAGCATGAGCTTTCGTGAGCTACAGCTCACTTCATCGGATGCATACCGTGGAGCTCACGAAAGCTCATGCTCAAATAAATTGGTTAGTCTCTAAGGTGCCACAAGTACTCCTTTTCTTTTTGCGAATACAGACTAACACAGCTGTTACTCTGAAACCTGTCAAATAACTCTAGGGTAGACATGTCCGAAGTGGCTGAAGGGTCAATGACCAGAGGCAAGAACTAGATTATGGAAAACAGCTTCTGCACAGTGATGTGTCAAAGCCCGTCAGAGGGGGGCTCAAGGGGTGGCTAGAGTGGGGAAAGGGAACATGTGTCACTTCAGAGAACACAGCATTGCGACCAAAGCAACTGATTGCACCTGATAATGAAATGCCACTGTTAGAAAAGCCTAATATTCTGACATAAATCAAGCTGAAGCGATGGCCTTCTAGTCTGTCCCCTCTGGGCCCCAAATGGGAGGTAGGCTGACTCTTGCCAAATACTCTTTACACGCTATTGTTCTTTTGGGCTATACTCATCTTGAGAGAAGGAGCAGGTGCATCCAAGTGAGTGTCTGAGTTTTTTAGTAAAGAGCATAAGGAAACTGTGAGGATTTAGATGAAACCGATTAGACTCTGAAGTTCTTACTAAGCAGAAGAAGGGGAGGAGCTGCATCACCGTTGCTCTAGTTTTTTGGCAAGAGACAGATTTCTGAAGGGAACAGGTGCATGTGACTGATACGGAGGCAGCTTCATAACAGAGGCAGCTTTCTCCAGTGGTCATAGGAAATGACTGTGAGTCGGGGACCTGGGTTCTAGTCCCAGTTCTGTCACTGGCTCCCTGTGGAAGGCTGGGAGTTAGTGGGGGAGCCAGGAGTATGTCCAAGAGTACCTGACCCCTTGGTCTGTTCCAACCACTCGACAACTCTCATGGGTGGCCTTACTCTGAAGGAATCTCTGTCCCTGTTGTTCTCCCTTGTGCCCTGAGATGCAGTTGTGTGCTAATTCTCGATCTCCTAGGTAAGTGATTTACTAAAAACTTAACCTTTTACATTTGCTTTAAAGACTCTTAACTACCATCAATTTCAGACTCTTGATGTCGTTAACAGATTAGACTCACTTTAGCCAGCATATTCATAAGATTATGCTAGTTCCTGTGCTGGAGGTCACCCAACTCTATGGCTATTATTACTGAGTATAATTAGGCTTCCCTCATAAGAGATTTTGGAAATAGATCCTCCCTTTATTCCAGCAGATGGGGGAACCATGATCAAAACTGAGAAGCAGCCTAAAAGCCTACCACCACCAGGGGGACGCTCAGAAGAGGAGTGTGATCCACATCCTATATTCTTCATCGAGATATTGTTATGATAGGAATATGGCATAACTAAGGTATGTTTTATGCAGATGAGTCATGTGAGGTATCATTGGAAAGGTTATGATGTACTGACTATGATTATCCTATTTGTAGACATGTATCATTTCTGTATCTGAAGTTAGGAATATTGACAAAGTAACAATTACAACTGTGTTTACACCTGGGCAATGCCCACCAGACAGTATGCAATCAGCTTGAATGGGCCATTAGGGAGAACAACAGGACTTTGAAGATGCTAATCTCCCACCTTCCTGAGTAGCCTCCTGGGATGCTGCTTTGACACTGCAGGGTCATGTGATCATGTCACCTGCTACTGGACACCATCTTGGGCTGCTAGTATTTTGCCACTACTAGGGGGTGGGGTTCAAACTGGGAAACAAAGGATTCCTGCCATATGTAAATCCTATTTAAGGCTGGGGTGTGAGTTAATCAGAGTTGGTTCTTCATTGAATCCCGGCCCAAGATGACTGCTAAAAAAAACTGAACTGGGGAAGGACTGGACCCAGGCTAGAAGGTGTCTGGTCTGTGAAAGGAATATCTGGAATTCTAAGCTGCAAGCAAAAGAAGTTTGTCTTCAAGAATTTCTGCAACCTGCTTAAAACAACATTTAGGGTGAGAAATTACTACTTGTAGCCAGTTTCTTTAGTGTATTAAACTTAGTTTGTGTGTTTGCTTTATTTGCTCAGTAATCTACTTTGATCTGTTTGCTATTCCTTATAATCACTTAAAATCTATTCCTTGTAATTAATACGCTTGTTTTTGTTTTCTATAAACCAGTTTGTGCAATTAATAACTAGGGTGGCAAAAAGCTATGCATATCTTCCTCCACATTGAGGGAGGGGCTGATTTTCCTGAGCTTATGCTGTACAGATTTCTGTGCAGCGCAAGACAATACAGTTTTGCATTTAAACTCCAGAGGGGGCGTGAATTTGAGTGCTGGGCAATCCCCAACCTGAGTCTTCCCATGCAGACTCAGCTTGGGGCTTGCCCAGCACTCAAGTGCAGTCTTCAGTGTCTGTGTCTTCCTACAGCTGGGCATGTCCCTACCTGTGCGTGTGCTAGAGGAGGCTTGAGGGCCTGGCATAGCAGGACGGGGTGAGGGAGCCTAGGCTGGTGGAACAGGTGGTCTCAGTGGGACTCCAGTACATCAGGTGGCACCCTGGAGTGAAGGGTGGGCAATCCATCATAAAGAGGTTTTCCAAAGGGAAGAGCAGGAAATGACCCATGAGAGTTGAGAGAGACAGCAGACTGACAGGACTGGAAAGAACCCTGAGGACTCTGTTCGGTATAAGAGAGGTTGCAGTGAACTCCTTTCAAATCACAATCCTTTCATGTATTTATACCTGCTCCTGTATTTTCACTCCATGCATTCAATGAAGTGGGTTCTAGCCCACGAAAGACTTATGCCCAAATAAATTTGTTAGTCTCTAAGGTGCCACAAGGACTCCTCGTTGTTTTTGTTCTGGAGGACGCTCACATGGAAGAGGGGCCATGTACCTCCACGGATCCTGGGCAAAGGCAGAGGAATCTCTTGGAATGTGCCAAAATTCTGACTCTTGCTATGCACTGAATGTGAGGATCTATGCATCTTGGATCTTACTGAACACCAGCGACCCACGTGGCAAAGGAACCATATAGCTGTGTGGAAAGCTCTAGCCAAGAGCAGGGTCTCGGAAGGCCTGGAGGGAGTCCATATCGGTGCTCTAAGTGCCTGAAAAGTGTTAGATTTAGATCGTATCTCCCCATTCACAAATGGACCCACCCGGGGAGAGGCCCTTCTGCTGTACTCTGTGTGGGAAGGGCTTCATTGAGAAACATCTGCTCACCAGGCGCTCCAAAACCCACGCAGACAGACTCTACCGCTGTCCATGGCAAGAGAGGAGCTTCGCTGAGAACACACCAGCCTTCACACAGCAGAGATGCCGTCCCACTGCACTCAGAGAAAGAAGGATTTCAGGGCTAAGCACTTTCTCACCAAACACTCCATAGTCAGTGATGGAGAATCTACTACGACCCTTTTGGTTAATTAGTCTCACCATTAAAAAAATTAAGCCTTATTTCCAATCTGAATTTGTCTAGCTTCAACTTCCAGCCACTGGCTCATGTTATACCTTTGTCTGCTAGATTGATGAGCCCATTATTAAATATTTGTTCCCCGTGTAGCTACTTATAGACTGTGATCAAGTTGCCCTTTAACCTTCTCTTTGTTGAGTTAAATAGATAGACTCAAAGAGCTCAATCACTAGAAGGCAGGTTTTCTAATCCTTTAATTATTGTCATGGCTCTTCTCTGAATCCTCTCCAATTTACCAGAACTCTTCTTGAATTGTGGGCACCAGAAATGGACCCAGGATTCCAGCAGCGGTCACACCAGAGCCAGATACAGAGATACAGATACAGAGATACAACCTCTCTGCTGCTTCAAAAAAGAGTCCTGTGTTTACACATCCCAGGACTGCATTAGTCCTTTTGGCCACAGCAGGGCACTGGGAGCTCAGCTGATTATCCACCAGGACCACCAAATCTTTTCCAGAGTCACTGATTCCCAGGACAGAGTCTCCCATCCCGTAAGTATGGCCGACATTCTTTGTTCCTAGATGTATATGTTGACACTGAGTCATATTAAAATACATATTTGTTTCCACCCAGTTTACCATGAGATCCAGAATGCTCTGAATCAGTGACCTGCTCTCTTCATAACTTACCACTTCCCCGATTTTTGGGTCATCTACAAACTTTATCAGTGACAATTTTATGTTTTCTTCCAGGAAACTGATAAAAATGTTAAATGGTGTAGGGCCAAGAACTAATCCCTGCAGGATCCTATTGGAAACACTCCCACTTGATGACAATTCCCCATTTACAATTATGTTTTGAGACTTATCAGTTAGCCAGTTTTGAATCCATTTAATGTGTGACATGTTAATTTTATATCATTCCAGTCTTTTAATCAAATTGTCGTGCAGTACCAAGTCAAATGCCTTACAGAAGACTAAGTATATTATGCCATTGCTACTACCATTATCAACCAAACTTGTAACCTCATAAAAAAAATCAAGTTTGTTTGACGGGATCTGTTTTCCATAAACCCATGGTGATTTGCATTAGTTACATTACCCTCCTTTAATTCTTTGGTAATCAAGTCCTGTATCAGCCACTACATTATCTTGCCCCAGACTGATTTCAGGCCTATAAATATCCTTTTAAAAAATTAGCACATGAGATTTCTTCCAGTCTTCTAGAACTTCCCCAGTGTTCCAAGACTTATTGAAAATCAACATTAATGGTCCAGCCGGCTCCTGGGCACTGTGCTTACAACCTAAATAAAGACAAACGGTGGGAGGGGAAACAGGCATGGAGTGGAGACTTGTGCAAGAGATCTCCCAGCAGGTTGGTGGCAGATAGAGACTAGAATCATGGTGTCCTGACTTCTTTTTCCATAGATTTAGCAGAATTTGATTTTTTTAAAAATAATTTTATAATGTCAATGTTCATTTTAAAGCCCCCCCCCCCCCAATACTTATTGATTTTAATGTTTCGCAGTTGTGAAAAGTTACGAGTAGTATCAGAGGGGCGGCCGTGTTAGTCTGGAGCTGTAAAAGCAGCAAAGAGTCCCATGGCACCTTATAGACTGACAGACATATTGGAGCATGAGCTTTCATGGGTGAATGCCCACTTTGTCAGATGCATGTAGTGGAAATTTCCAGAGGCAGGTAGTAAGTGTTTTCAAATCAATGTACATGTTCACAGTTGCGGGACATTGGGGAGGGGGAGGTCAGCCAACAATGATTTTACAACAGTCTAATTTGGGAGCCAAAGAGACAAAGCTTTATCACCGTTAAAACACCAACTGTCAACAAGTCCAAGTATACGAATAGGAACTCCCCTTCATTTAAAACCAAACTCTAATAAGTTCCCCGCAGCATTTGTCTCCTTTTGCCTGTCCGTGCACAGACAGATCGGAACATGGCCCCTAGGTTTCTGTGTAGGGTGAACTTGACCTGTCCCAACAAACATCGAATCCTTCCAAGCCGAAGAAGGGTCGCACTGGGCCAGGGCAATGGTCCACCCACCGCAGGGGCTTGCCCTGGGCCAGGGCCAGGGCCAGGGGCTTCAGAGGGAAGGAACACAACAGGCGATCAGCCCTCCCGCCACCCAGCCGCCCGCCTGCCCCGGCTCGGCACCGCGGCTAACAGGCCGCAGCAGCAGGTCCCCGGGCAAGTCCGGCTGCGAGACGCCGGAACCCCCCAGTCCCAGCGCCGCCGCCGCCGCCCCCCGCCGGGCTCCGGTCACACCCCACCCGCCGCCAGGGGCCGCTGCCGCCCCGCTCCCCGCCGGCCCCGCCCCGCCGCTCCCGGCCCCGGCAGCCAGGCCGCGGCTCCCTCCCTCCCTGCGGGCCGCGCTCGTTCTGCTCCGCCCGGCAGCGGGGCCGGCCCGTGGCGAGGCGGCGCCGGGACTCTGCCCAGCCCGCAGCGGGAGCGGGGCTCGGCCGGGCCGGGCCCGCGGGAGCAGCCCCGCCCGGGGGGGCCATGGCCGAGCGGGCCGCTGCCCAGGTAAGGGCCCGGCGGGCGGGGGAGCCTCGGGCCTCGGGAGCTGCTCCCAGCCCGGCCCGGGCTGCCCCGGGAGCGCGGTGCTGGCCGGGGTTGAGCCCCGGGGCGGGGGCGGCTCCGGCGGGGGCGGGGAGCAGGGACCCGCCCCCGCTCCCGCCAGCCCCGCTGGCTTGGGGCCCTCACGGGACATTGGCCGCTGGAGGGCTCGGGTTTGCCCAGGCTCTGGTCGGCCTGGGTCTTTGTCCCGCCCCGGGGAAGCCAGGAAGCGGCTGGGAGCCGAGCTGGGGCCGAAGGATTCAGGCTGCAGGGGGATGAGGGATCGGAGGTCCCGTCTACACCATCACCACAGTGGTTTTGTCCCCGTTTGCGACCCGAGTCTGAGCCAGTTGCGGCAAACACCCCTCAGCCGTGTCTCTGCCGCCCCTTTTCCACCCCACGGCCCTTTTCCATCCTCCCTAGGGAGCTTGTTTCCCTGCGGTCCGGGCTCCCCCAGGCACCTACCCGGGTGGCCGCGGGCTGTCGTGTCCCCAAAAGCCCAGAGCCGCAGAGCAGCATGTGGGGGCCGTGCGCTCTGGGGCGTCCTGGCAGCAGCCGCGTCAACCTGGTGGCGCAGGCCTGGCTGCCGGGTGTCGGTACCAGGGCTGTGGTGCTGGCCCATGCCACCCGCACACCTGCTCACAGAGTCTCTCGCCCTCAGCAGGGACCGAGCAGGGTTTTCTCACAGGGGGGCTGCTGCTGCAGCTCCAGCACTGAGCGCTCGGACGGGGCCTGTCTCTTCCTGCTCTCGGTTTTTCCCCAGCTCGGCTGCCTGGCGTGTGCTTGTCGGGAGCAGGGAAGAGGAGTAGGAGGAGATAGATATTGGCAGCACCAGAGCCTCCAGGCTTGTGTTACCCCCTGACTGGCCGTCCCCGGGCTCTACCACTCTTTCTACTTGAACAAAGGCTGGCCTGGGCCCTCTCCAGTACACCCATCTCGCTGGTTTTTCCAGGCTCCCTTCCACTCTGCTCCTCCCCCCCCGCGCACCTGTCATACTGCTCACGGTCAGGCTGTGCGGGAGATCATAGAATATCAGGGTGGGAAGGACCCTCAGGAGGTCATCTAGTCCAACCCCCTGCTCAAAGCAGGACCAATCCCCAATTAAATCATCCCAGCCAGGGCTTTGTCAAGCCTGACCTTAAAAACTTCTAAGGAAGGAGATTCCACCACCTCCCTAGGTAACGCATGGTTGGCTCTTTCCAGCGGTGAAAAATGTCACGCATGGAGCGCCACTCAGCTGAGTGGTAAGAGTCTCTGGTGTGGGATAGGCCTGGCATGTGTTCCCCAAGAACCTTCTCCACGTCTGTTTTGAAATGGCAGCGGAATTAGGTCACCTGGTGGAAGAAGCGTTCAGATCAGCAGGTGTAGCAAGTACGTCGGTGACGAGCCTGAGAAGTTTATATCGTTAGAGTCCCAAACCCACCAACATGAGGCTGACAGAGAAGGGTCTGTTGTCATTTTTGTTGTTGCATCTGGAAGGCAGCCGTAAAAGACTAACTCTCGAGCCCAGAGAGCATGGAACAGCCTGGAACACATGAGCGGGCCTTACGCCCTTTCTCTTTGTGGCCGATCTCTTCTTTTCTCCTTGCAAGCAGGCTCCGCAATGGGATGTCACAGCCGAGCAGCCAGTGCCTTTAACCCCCCCGACTGTCCCTGAGCATACTTCTGAGGCAGGAATGCAGCTGCCGCTGGAACAGACTGCCATGTGGCCAGAGGTAACTGTGGAGACGACCGTGGAGTCGCATGCCACGCGACTGTTGACGCTAGAGGGAAGAATGGGGATGGCGGAGAACAAACTAGTTGGCTGCGAGAGGACAGTGGTGGAGTTTGGGAACCAGCTGGAGAGTAAGTGGGCCGTGCTGGGAACTCTGATCCAGGAGTATGGGCTGCTGCAGAGGAGGCTGGAGAACATGGAGAACCTGCTGAAGAAAAAAGATGTCTGGATCCTAAAACTTCCCCCAGGCACCCAGGGAGAAGTCCCCAAGGTAACAATATCCCAGCTAGCACTGAGGGGCAGACGTAAAGCTGTCCCCTCTATTAGATGTCCACGGGGTGTGTAGCCCAGTGATATTCAGGTCTGTTACAAAATTGCTTGGGTAGATTGGGTGTACTGGTGCATAATGAAGCCCTGGTTGGGGCTCCTTAGCTCCGTTCTCCTGCTCCCCATCTACAGACCCATCTATAAGGGGGGAGAACTACAAGACACTCTGTCTTAAGCTAAGATGCTGTGACAGGCTCTCAGATCCGGAGAGAGTACAGGGAGCCATGGAGTGAGAACAGGAAATTAGCAAATGTAGTCTAGAGCTATCGATTTTAACGGTGGTCATCAAGTCTTAAGCTGCAGGTTCAGTACTACAGGTTTTCGTAGTATGCAACTGGTCAATGATCAGTTGAAGTGTCAGTCTTTGGTTTTATTACATCAATCGAACTATTGCAGGCTAAGGCATGAAGAGGGGGGTAAAGTCACGCTCAATCAGCAGTGGAAGGCTAGATGAAAGTAGTGGGTCCTGAGAAGGCAGGAGGGAGAATGCTTGGCATACGCACTGCTGGAAGCTTTCCAGATGTAAGGGCAGCATGAGAAGAGGCATAAAGGCAGAACCTGGAGAAGCTGACAGAGTGTTAAGAGGGAACTGGGCAGAGTACGGCCATGGGAGGGAGCGCTGGGGGTGCTGTGAGAGGCAGGGGTGAGCTGCGTCACGCTCTGAAGGTGATGACGACGGAGGTTTGTGCGACACTGTGCTGGGGAGGGGAGGTGCTGAATACTCTCCCCAGTGGGGGCAGGAGGTGCTGAGGCTGTGACGCTTGTGATTTCAGGTCCCTGTGAAGTTCGATGAGGTCTCGGGCTGTTTCTCCGGGCAGGAGTGGGGGGTTTTAGAGCAACGGCGGGAGGAGCTTCACAAGAACACAATGAGGAACAACTATGAGACGTTGATCTCGCTGGGTAAAGATGAGTTGAAAATTCCTTTAGTAACAGTCAGATCTCGGAAGTGCCAGATGCTGCTCAGTATATTGCTCAGGCTGTAGGCACCTGCTAGCCCTGCCTCTGGAAGACTCTGGTCTTACCCACAAGGAGGTAGGGAACCCCTCTTCCTGATCTCTCTCCCCATGCATGATGGGGGGTACCTAAAGCGTCTCCTGCAGGGCCCGTTTTGCTCCGCACTACTTGGCTGATCAGATTCGGGGAGCACTCCTGTGATCTGCTTACTGTTCCTGAGCCCAGACAAAGCGAGCCAGTCACACGTCAGACCTGTCGTTAAGAAAAGAGCAGCCACCCTATCATTTACTTCCAATGGTGCTGCCCATGGCCTCTGGTGATGGAAGGGGGTGGGTTTAAACTAGTTAAAGATTCTGTGGATTTGTAGGTGTGAACTCAGTGAATTATTAACCAAACCCTAATCCGCTTAATATCTTTTTCCATCTACAGACAATGCTGCTTCCACACCTGATGCTCAGGCCCGGATTGAACCCGGGGTAGAGCCTCGTGTCCAGGAACAGCAGGAATGTCAAAAAAGAGAAACCCCGCCGGATCCCAGCACAGGTGAGGAGGAACTGACCAGAGCATCTTGGAAGCAGCAAGAAGTCGTCGAGGGCAGGAAATTAACATGATTTTCCTGTGCTCTTGTAGTTGTTATCTCTTCTGATGAGTTCGATCAACATGTTCCTTCTCTGTGGGAGTTTTCGCCTTTCACATCTAGTGCTGGCGCCAGTCAGGTGTTGCCATCTGCCCTGAAATCCTCCCTAAAGGGTTCAGCGGGTGTGAGAGAAACCTAATGTCATTCTCCTTCCCGTGAACAGGATCTCCCATTTCTACTCCCAGCGATAGCTCATGGATTAAACAAGAGGAAACGCCGTGTGCTGAGAGTCACGGGGGCTTGGTGGAGAGAGAAATCCCTACAGATCCCATCAAGGGTGAGTTTACGTACACAGGAAATGCTTTGCCCGCAGAGGCAGAGAAGAGGGATGTTACTGGGCAGTGGAAGTAGATCACAGACTGGAGGAACAGAATGGGGGGGTGGGAAGGTGATAAATATGTAAGGACAAGGTAGCTATGGTGAAGCAGAATTGGGGTGGGTTATGATTATTCATTTGTATGGCTCCAGCAGTGTGCTAGGCACTCTGCAGACAGCCACCCTCTCCGCTCTCAACTTCCTGGGTTTTCCTGGTGAATGAGGAACGTCCTGGGATGAGGTTGCTGTTAAATCCTCTCTGGATTCCCTTTTATATTCCAGCAGATGAGTGGTGTCTTGAGGACAGTGCTGCCATCCCGGAACTTCCCAGGGGGGCGCAAGGAAGCTCAGAGGAGGATTTCCAGACACCTGCTGAGAGATGGAGCCACGGCAATCAGTGCAGCTCACTGACACAGCAGGGAAACCCTGCAGAAAGCAGCCTGGGCCAGCTCACTCCGTGTGGAGGAGACTTCAGCGGCCTTGCACCAGCCACTGATCAGGAGGAAAGTCACCCAGGAGAGGGACCGTATATATGCAATGAATGTGGGGAAAGCTTTGTCTGTAAGCAGTTGTTCGCAGCGCACCAGGGAGTCCACACACCAGGGGAAGTCTCCATTTCTCCAGCATGTGGAGAAGGCCTCACTCAGAAATCCAATCTCCTACATCCCCAGAGAAGCCAGGTCCTGGCAGGTGCAAAGCCCTACAAATGCTCTGAGGGCGAGATAAACTTTAGCCTCAAATCCAGCCTTCTCAAGCACCAGGTCAGTCACATGGGGTACACCTGCGCTAAGTGCAGGAAGAGCTTCAGGCTGAAGATAAGCCTCCTCGTCCACCAGCGACTCCACGCAGGGAAGGGTGAGGGCTCGCTGCTCTGTACGGACTGCGGGAAGAACTTCACCCACCCCTCGCAGCTGGTCCGGCACCAGCGGATCCACACTGGGGAGCGGCCCTACCAGTGCACCGACTGCGAGAAGAGCTTCACGGAGAAGTCCAAGCTCACCAACCACTACCGGACGCACACCGGGGAGCGGCCCTACGCCTGCGCCCAGTGCGGGAAGCGCTTCATCCGCAAGCACCACCTGCTGAAACACCAGCGCGTCCACACGGGCGAGCGGCCCTTCCAGTGCCCCGAGTGCGAGAAGAGCTTCACCCAGAAGTACTACCTGGTCGATCACCGGCGGCTGCACACGGGCGAGCGCCCCTTCCAGTGCCCCACCTGCCAGAAGAGCTTCACCGAGAAGTCCAAGCTCACCAGCCACTTCCGCATCCACACGGGAGAGCGGCCCTACCACTGCGGGGAGTGCGGGAAGCGCTTCACAGAGAAATCCCAGCTCACCAACCACTTCCGCATCCACACCGGGGAGCGGCCCTACGCCTGCGCCCAGTGCGACAAGTGCTTCATCCGCAAGCACCACCTGCTGAAACACCAGCGCGTGCACACGGGCGAGAGACTCCACCGCTGCCCCCAGTGCGAGAAGAGCTTCCGCTACAAACAGTCGCTGAACTGCCACCTGAAAATCCACCTGGGGGACCACTGCCCCGTGGGCAGCGCCCTGGCCCCCGAGCAACAGACCCCGGCTAGACCTCGTTGTTTATGAGAGAGACGGGGCAGGAGTCCCCGGGCTGGGAGCGCCTTGCAGGTTCTGACGTCATGTGACGTACAGGGAGGCTGGGATTCCCAATTCGACCTACAGGAGTGTGCAGTGTTGTCGTAGCTGTGTTGGTCCCAGGAATGAGAGAGACAAGGTGGGTGAGGGAATCTCCTTTTATGGGACCAACTTCTCTTGGTGAAGGAGACAAGCTTTCGTGCCCCCCCAGAGTTCTTCTTCAGATCAAGCTGGAAAGCTTGTCTCTTTCACCAAGAGGAGTTGGTCCGATAAGATATTTCCTCATCCACTGTGTCTCCCTGCAGGAGTTAGACATCCAACTCCGGGGCATCGCGTCCCCTGAGGCTGCTTGGAAAATCGCAGCCTAAAACAACCCACTAAATTCCTTAAACATCCAGCCTACAGCCGGCGCTGGATAACTGTTTTATAACTGTTGGCAGTTTCATGCTGCCATCCTGTAAGGGGTTTTTAATAAAACTACCTAGTTCTCACCTGGCACTTTTCATCAGTAGAGCCCAAAGTGCTTTCCAAATTTAAAATTATTTTAACACGTTCTAAATTTTGGGAGCCCAGCTGGAGAAGCCTTAAAGGAGCCTGATTTTCAGAAGGTGTCTGCTTGGCACTTGCTTAAAATCAGACCTCTTGAAGGCCCAATTGAAAACTGAGGGGGCCGCCCCAAATCATTTGTCACTGCTGAAGGACACAGGCCATGATGTGCAACTGACTCCTGTTTAAAGTCTCTTTGGTAATAAATATGAACTTTTTCCCCGGGGGGCTCTCAGGTTGGGAGGTGTTGCCAGCTATTCATTGGCTTGTGGATATTTGGAAGGGGTACGGGTTCCCCGTCACTGTTGTTCCATCTCCTTTTGCTGCCGCTCTGAGCCAGGAGAGTGAAGCACTAGACTAAAAAGCCTGGTGGTGTTGAAACACAGTGATCAGCACTCCTACCTACGGGCCAGAGGTGGAACGGGGGACTTCCTCCCCTCCCTGTTTGGAAGGGAAGGATTTTGCTGGGTGGAATGAAGCAGGCAGATGCACAGTCTAAGTCTGATGTGACAAGGTACTGAATGGTCTCCGGTCCTGTTGACTGCAATGGGAGTTGATGGCGCAGCTCAGCACTTTGTAGGATTAGGCCCACAGAGTGGAGAGCTTAAAAGCGAGAGGGACCAAGGGCCTGCATCGAGCAGCTTTATGGAGTAAAGAAAGCATGGAAGGGGCAGCCCTGTGGGCAGGGGGGATGGGGAGGAAGGTGGCAGTGAGTAGGAGAATGGAGCAAAGGGGACAGGGGGGAGGGATGGTGGGGGTGGGGGGAGAAAAGAGAGGTGATCCTCCCAGGAAGAGGGCAAAGCTAAAGAGCAGAGTCCCACAGCTCTTAGCTCAGTCTCTGATGAGGTAGAGCTTGATAGCAGGAGGCTCAGGCTTATTTGGGTTGGGGCCAGTGGAAAGGTGGTCACAATCCATTCGGATTCATAAATGAGGGGAGTGTCACTCTGGGTTGGTCAAGTAGATCATGGGTTCTGAGTACACTTCCCAGTAAACATCCTAAAGAGCTGCTGGGTTGGTGACAGTAAAACCTGGCAGGGAGTCTCCTGAATGATCCAAGCCATGCGGACAAGGAGGGTTTTCAAATACTGTTGTAAATATCAGTTTAATGAACATGGTGCCTCTAACTAAACGTCTTTCCCTTGGTTTCAAGTCAGGTGCAAGTCTGTGTTTTGTACCATACCGCTTTCTGCTGAGCTTTCCAGCATTTCCATTCGGCCACCTGTGTAACTTGCTTAATGAGCGCCACTAACCCAGCCCACCTCTGGTTTTTCTACTGGTTTATCTTCCACTCCCCGTGGCTGCTGCCACTCTAACCTCCTCCTGCTACAAGCTGAGTTTCACTAGCACTTTCCCAATGCTTGTCAGGTGAAAGACCCATTTTCAGGGTCAGGCCTATTAATTAACACACCCAGCATTGTGAGATCAGTAAATACGCCCATTGGACAGATGGGGAAACTGAGGCAGTGAGCGCTGAAGGCACTAGTCCAGGGCTGTCGTTATCAGTACTCCTGTTAGAGGTTTCAGAGGAGCAGCCGTGTTAGTCGGTATCCGCAAAAAGGAGAGGAGGACTTGTGGCACCTTACAGACTAACCAATTTATTTGAGCATAAGCTTTCGTGAGCTACAGCTCACTTCATCAGATGCATTCAGAGGTGTATGAAATGCAAAGTGAATCTTGTGCATTAACCTGAAGTTTAAGACTTAGTGTGCATGGAACCACCAGTGTGTGCTCCTGAAAAGCTTGTGGTTCTGTATGGCCACTGTGCTGGCTGCCCCTCGCCAAGTTTGTGCCCATGTTGGCCTGCACGCCCTATTCTCCCTCTGTTCCAGTCTAGGGGGCCCATCTCCTAGGAATGGCCGAGGGGTGCTAGGTGGCCGGTCCCAGTCCCCGCATCTGGTTGTGGGGAGGTGTCTGGTGTTGGGCTGCTGGGGCTGAGCCCTGAAAGATCTTCCAGGGCGGAGGGTAGGACGCAGCCTGCCACCCCCGGCCTGGGGCTGAGGGACTAGCAAACGGCCCCGGCCTCTCTCTGTCAGCACTGAGACAGGGGTGTGAGACCTCAATGGCTGGCACCAGGGGAGGGTGACAGCAGGGAACCCCCCCAGTGCCCAGCGCCCGCTTGCCAGGGGTCCGGGACATCAGGGCCCTGCTCTCCCGGGGGCACGTTTGTAACCGGGGGGGGGGAGGTCTAGCCAGACCCTGCAGGGACGGTGAGGGGCGCCCCCCGCCCTACCCCATAGCTAAGGCGGGCGGGGGGGGGGGGGTGTCCCGCAGGGTCTGTGACCTGCGCCCTCTCCTGGGCGGCTGTTCCACCCGGGGGCGGGGCGGGGCGGGGCCGGGCTGCAGCCCCTCCCCCCGGACCTTTCCCCACGGCACGCAGGGACCGGCTCCGGCTGGCGCCCCCTGCAGCTCCTCCGTCGAGCCGCCGGGGGCGCTGCCGCGTGCGTTCACCTCGCGGCGGGCGGCGATGCCCTGCCGGGGTCGCTGGGCTGCCGGGCGGGGGCGGGGAAGCGAGGGCCGGGCCGGGCCGCCGCCGGTCTGGAAGCCGCTTCTCCGCTCCCGGCATCCCGCTCTCCCTCCCGCCTCCTCCCCGCAGTGCTCCCCTGCCCCAGGGACCCCCGCCCGGTGCCCCGATCCCCCGCTGCTCCAGGGACCCCCCCAGGCTGCTCCCCTGCCCCAGGGACCCCCGCCCGCTGCCCCGATCCCCCGCTGCTCCAGGGACCCCCCCCCAAGCTGCTCCCCTGCCCCAGGGACCCCCGCCCGCTGCCCCGATCCCCCGCTGCTCCCCTGCCCCAGGGACCCCCGCCCAGTGCCCCGATCCCCCGCTGCTCCAGGGACCCCCCCCAGGCTGCTCCCCTGCCCCAGGGACCCCCGCCCGCTGCCCCGATCCCCCGCTGCTCCAGGGACCCCCCCCCAGGCTGCTCCCCTGCCCCAGGGACCCCCCACCCGCTGCCCCGACCCTCGCTGCTCCCCTGCCCCAGGGACCCCCGCCCGCTGCCCCGATCCCCCGCTGCTCCCCTGCCCCAGGGACCCCCGCCCAGTGCCCCGATCCCCCGCTGCTCCAGGGACCCCCCCCAGGCTGCTCCCCTGCCCCAGGGACCCCCGCCCAGTGCCCCGATCCCCCGCTGCTCCAGGGACCCCCCACCCGCTGCCCCGACCCTCGCTGCTCCCCTGCCCCAGGGACCCCCGCCCGGTGCCCCGATCCCCCGCTGCTCCAGGGACCCTCCCCAGGCTGCTCCCCTGCCCCAGGGACCCCCGCCCAGTGCCCCGATCCCCCGCTGCTCCAGGGACCCCCCCCCAGGCTGCTCCCCTGCCCCAGGGACCCCCGCCCAGTGCCCCGATCCCCCGCTGCTCCAGGGACCCCCCCCAGGCTGCTCCCCTGCCCCAGGGACCCCCGCCCGCTGCCCCGATCCCCCGCTGCTCCAGGGTCCCCCACCCGCTGCCCCGACCCTCGCTGCTCCCCTGCCCCAGGGACCCCCGCCCGGTGCCCCGATCCCCCGCTGCTCCAGGGACCCCCCCCAGGCTGCTCCCCTGCCCCAGGGACCCCCGCCCGCTGCCCCGATCCCCCGCTGCTCCAGGGACCCCCCCCAAGCTGCTCCCCTGCCCCAGGGACCCCCGCCCGCTGCCCCGATCCCCCGCTGCTCCCCTGCCCCAGGGACCCCCGCCCGCTGCCCCGACCCTCGCTGCTCCCCTGCCCCAGGGACCCCCGCCCGGTGCCCCGATCCCCCGCTGCTCCAGGGACCCCCCCCAGGCTGTTCCCCTGCCCCAGGGACCCCCGCCCGGTGCCCCGATCCCCCGCTGCTCCAGAGACCGCCCCCAGGCTGCTCCCCTGCCCCAGGGACCCCCGCCCGCTGCCCCGATCCCCCGCTGCTCCAGGGACCCCCCCCCGGCTGCTCCCCTGCCCCAGGGACCCCCGCCCGCTGCCCCGATCCCCTGCTGCTCCAGGGACCCTCCTCCGGCTGCTCCCCTGCCCCAGGGACCCCCACCCGCTGCCCCGACCCTCCCTGCTCCAGGGACCCCCCCCAGGCTGCTCCCCTGCCCCAGGGACCCCCGCCCGCTGCCCCGATCCCCCACTGCTCCAGGGACCCCCCCCAGGCTGCTCCCCTGCCCCAGGGACCCCCGCCCGGTGCCCCGATCCCCTGCTGCTCCAGGGACCCCCCCCCGGCTGCTCCCCTGCACCAGGGACCCCCGCCCACTGCCCCGATCCCCCCTGCTCCAGGGACCCTCCCCCAGGCTGCTCCCCTGCCCCAGGGACCCCCCACCCGCTGCCCCGATCCCCCCTGCTCCAGGGACCCTCCCCCAGGCTGCTCCCCTGCCCCAGGGACCCCCGCCCGCTGCTCCAGGGACACCCCCGCAGGGTGCTCCCCTGCCACAGGGACCTCTGCCTCAATCCCCTGCTGCTCCAGGAACCCCCCCCCAGGCTGCTCCCCTGCACCAGGGTCCCCCACCCACTGCCCCGATCTCCCGCTGCTCCAGGGACCTCCCCCAGGTTGCTCCCTTGACCCAGGAGCCTGCACCTGGTGCCCTGATCCCCCGCTGCTCCAGGGACCCCCCCCAGGCTGCTCCCCTGCCCCAGGGACCCCCCACCCGCTGCCCTGATCCCCCGCTGCTCCAGGGACCCCCCTAGGCTGCTCTCCTGCCCCAGGGACCCCCGCCCGGTGCCCCAATCCCCCGCTGCTCCAGGGACACCCCCCCAGGCTGCTCCCCTGCCCCAGGGACCCCCGCCCGCTGCCCCGATCCTCCGCTGCTCCAGGGACCCCCCCCCCCAGCCTGCTCCCCTGCACCAGAGACCCCCACCCACTGCCCCAATCTCCCACTGCTCCAGGGACCTCTCCCCAGGTTGCTCCCTTGACCCAGGAGCCTCCGCCCGGTGCCCTGATCCCCTGCTGCTCCAGGGACCCCCCCCAGGCTGCTCCCCTGCCCCAGGGACCCCCCACTCGCTGCCCCGATCCTCCCTGCTCCAGGGACCCCCCCCCAGGCTGCTCCCCTGGCCCAAGGACCCCTGCCCACTGCCCCGATCCCCCGCTGCTCCAGGGACACCCCCCCCCAGGGTGCTCCCCTGCCACAGGGACCTCTGCCCCAATCCCCTGCTGCTCCAGGGACCCCCCCCAGGCTGCTCCCCTGCCCCAGGGACCCCCCACCCGCTGCCCCGATCCCCCCTGCTCCAGGGACCCCCCCCCCAGGCTGCTCCCCTGCCCCTGATACTCCTTTGCCCGCTGCTCTAGGGAAACCCCAGCTTGCTCCCCCATTGACCCCCGTACCCCTTCCTCCCAGCCAGTTCCACCCACCGCTCCCTGATGCCCACCATCCCCCCAGGGATACTTTCCCTCTCTCTCTGCCAGCCAGTTTATAGATTCATAGACTTTAAGGTCAGAAGGGACCATTATGATTGTCTAGTCTGACCTGCACAACACAGGCCACGGAATCTCACCCAACCATTCCTGTAACAAACCCCTGACCTATGTCTGAGCTGTTGAAATCCTCAACTCGTGGTTTAAAGACTTCAAGGTGCAGAGAATCCTCCAGCAAGTGACCCGTGCCCCATGCTACAGAGGAAGGTGAAAAAGCCCTGGGGCCTCTGCCAATCTGCCCTGGAGGAAGATTCCCTCCTGATCCCAAATATGGCCATCAGCTAAACCCAGAGCATGTGGGCAAAACTCACCAGCCAGGCACCCAGAAAAGAATTCTCTGTAGTAAATCAAATCCCACCCCATCTAACGTCCCATCACAGGCCATTGGGCATATTTACAGATAATAGTCAAAGATCAATTAATTGCCAAAATTAGGCTATCCCATCATACCATCCCCTCCATAAATTTATCAAGCTTAGTCTTGAAGCCAGATATGTCTTTTTCCCTCACTGCTCCCCTTGGAAGGCTGTCCCAGAACTTCACTCTGATGGTTAGAAACCTTAATCTAATTTCAAGTCTAAACTTCCCATTGGCCAGTTTATATCCATTTGTTCTTGTGTCCACATTGATACTGAGTTTAAATAATTCCTCTCCCTCCCTGGTATTTATCCCTCTGATATATTTATAGAGAGTAATCATATCTCCCCTCAGCCTTCTTTTGGTTAGGTTAATCAAGCCAAGTTCCTTGAGTCTCCTTCATAAAACAGGTTTTCCATTCCTCGGCTCATCCTAGTAGGCCTTCTCTGTACCTGTTCCAGTTTGAATTCATCCTTCTTAAACATGGCATCCCTCCAAGCTAGCTCCCCCCCCCGCGCAGCTGCCCAAGAAACACCCCTTGGGGTGCCCCTCATTCCTCCCAGGTAGCTGCCCTTTCACCCGAACTGCTCCAGATACCCCAGACTTCAATCATGCAGCACCCCCATCTACCAACCTGCCCCTCATTTCCAACTGCCCCAGACACCCCCAACCTTGAACTCCCAGATACCCCCTGACGCCTGCCAGCCCCCAGCCATCAGCTTCCCCAGTTGAACACCTCTCACTATTAAGACCGTCTGGAGCCCCTACCCTACCCCCGCTGCCAAACTCCCACCCACCAGCTGCTTCACACTCTTCCACCCTCAGCAATAGTGTGGAAGGCTGGGCTCTTTCACCACACCCCTGACTTTCTCTCCTCTGAGAAATGTCACACACCAAGCTAGGCAAATGTGGCTGCGATGTGTGTCCCAAAACCAGTCCCCTGCCACTGGCCTGAAAGGAGACTCCCCGTTAGCTGTTCGCAGTACTGCGTCAATGACACACAGCTGAACGGACGGATGCCATCCTTGGGCAGACACCCGCCAGCGTGTTAAATACTGACGCTGCCGTAGCACGACGCTCAGGTTGCAAGGATACAACTGTTTCGGAGCTGGGCAACGCAAAAGTTAATGCAAATGCAATCGACGGGGGCACCCTGCCGATGCCACAGTGCACCCCCCCCCCCCCCGCTGCTAAGCGCCTGCAGGCCGCAGCCAGGCTGAGCACTGGGCCAGCGCCCACAGAGGTGACGCGACCCCGGGTTTCTATTTGGGCTTGACACCCTCCCTCCCCGCAGGAGAGTGGGGGGGGTTGCAAACCCTTAGGTGCCGTTTGGCCCTCCCCCCTGCAGGGGGCGCTGCTGGCGCTCGGGCCCCGCGGCCGGCGAGCCGGACTCCCAGCATGCACTGCTCCCCCAGCATGGCCGCCGTGCCCAGCCCCTATTGAGGAGGTGCTGGGACTCTGCCCAGCCCAGAGCCGTCGCTGCGCTCGGCCCCGCTCCCCGGCAGGCTCCGGCTCGACGCTCCCAACCCAGGGCCATGGCTGAGTGGGCGCCCGAGCAGGTAAGGGACCGGCGGGGGCCGGCACTGCCCTGGGGGGCGGCATCCTCCCCCTGGGCCCGGGGAGCCGGGAGCCGGCCCCAGGGGAGCCCTGGGTTTCCCTGCCCAGGCCCAAGGGGCTGCGGGGGGGGTCCCTGGTTCAGGGAGCGGGGAATGGAGCTTTGCCGCTTTTCAAGCTGCAAGAGCCGGTTCCTCCCCCCTCCCCCCCCCCCGCCTTGTGTGTTTCTATGGCAGCAAATGCTGTGACTAGGGCTGCTCCCACCGCCTTTGTAGCCCAGAGAGACTTGCTGTGGCGGAGAAACCTCTAGGGCAGAAGGCTCCAAAGGGCTCCATCAACGGAAAGAGCCATCTGCCTGAAAAGCTCTTACCGGCTGTTGTTACATGTGATGCTAAATGTTCTTACAAGTCACTGATTAGAGAAGGGGAAAATGGATGGTATTTTTTTTCCCCCAGTTATTTGCCTTGTGCATTTGACAGCCCTTTGTGTATACTCAGTTTTGCTGTTTTCTCTGGGCGGGTGGTCTGTTTCCCCTATTGCTGGGGATGGGGAGGCTTTCACACAGCACCAGGGTGTGGAGAGAGAGAAAATCAAAAATACAGCTGGAAAAACACAAACATTGGTGGGGTTGCAGGGACAGAGAGAGGAGCTGAAATTACTCTTAATGCATGTTTGGTTGGATTTCAAGTTTCACATTCTCATTGTGACCCTGTAGTAGTAAAGATCCAGACTCGGAAAGCTCTCAGCTGGCTGTGGCATGTGGCTCTTTTGTCGTTTCTCTCTTCGACTGACTCTGCTATGTGAGAATGTGACCCCCTCCTTTCCAATATCTGTCATTGCAAACAGGCTCTTGAATGGGACATGGAGTCCCAGGACCTGTCACTTGAACAGCCTCTTGCTGTCCCCGAAACAACTTCTATGGAAGAAACAGATCTTCAGACAGCAGAGATTTCCCTTACCGTCGTGGCTGAAATCCAAGCTGTGGACAGGAAGGTTGAGGTTCAGGCAGCACAACTGATGAATCTGGAGGGAAGAATGAGGATGGCAGAAACAAAACTAGTCGGTTGTGAGAAGACAGCAGTGGAGTTTGGGAATCAGCTGGAGAGTAAGTGGACTGCGCTGGGAACTCTGATCCAGGAGTATGGGCAACTGCAGAGGAGGCTGGAGAACATGGAGAACCTGCTGAAGAACAGGAACTTCTGGATCCTGAGACTTCCCCCTGGTGCTAATGGAGAAGTCCCCAAGGTAACAAGGTCCCAGCTAGTGCTGAGGGGATGTAAAGCCAGACCCTCTACCAGACACTGAAGGGGCTTTTCATACACTCAGAATGTTCTGCACAAGTATATTTGTTTTAAAGGGAGTCATACTGTGGGTGTTCCCATCCCCATTCTTGCTGCTCACCTGCTCTGCAGCTTCCCTTTGTCCCATTGTTTCCAATGTATATGGATTCTGCTTCTAACATTGCTTCCTTTGGAAATTTGACCTCTTAGCTCAGGCTAAGGTGAAGGGGGGAGGCTTTCACTAATCACGTGACAAACAATTTGAGAAAGGGAACAGGCTAACTAACCAACCGCTGAGATAAAATCAGCAGTGTTTCTTCCGTGCCCATCTCACTCATATATTTGGTTGTTTGGAGAATTCTAATGTAAATGTAACAGTGTGGCTGGCAACGGCAGAGCTGTGTTTAATGGGAGATTTAAATGCAGGGTGTGACATCCCCAGAGAAGCCAACTCAGCCAATTGGAACAGGGCTTTGCAACTAAAGCATCTTTTTTTGGATACTGATTGGTCAAAGTGCCCAAGGCAGCTCAGCCTACATAGTGTCTGGTGTACGCGTGGCATTTGATAACGCATAGGTAAGACATGCTGCTGCTCTGAGCGACTTACAGTCTGAGTCACCGATCCTGCAGTCAGATCCGTGTGGGCTGACCGTTTGCTCCTGCAGAGTCTCGTGCAGTTCGGGGGGCTCTGCACGAGTACCAGGGTCTGCTCATGTCCCTCCCTTTGCAGGATCAAGGGTCAATTGCAATAGACGCAACTAAAGGATGAAGCATGCAGCAGGCTGTCCAAAGGGTCTGCGATGGAAATCATACAGAAGGCTTTGGCTGTAGGAAGAGGCAAGGACTAGATGAGGTGAAATCCTGGCCCCAGTGAAGTCAATGGGAGTTTTGTCACAGACTTCAGTGGAGAATGGATTTCAGCTGTGTACAGCTGATGGGAGCCAAGCCCAATCTTGGGGAGCAGCAGATGGGAATGGGGAGGAACAACAAAATCCAGAAGAGAATACGGTGACAGAGGGAGCACTGGGAGGGAGAAGACAGGGCAGAATGGGGTGTTGGAGGAAACAAGGGGTGGTATGTAGACAGGGAGCAGAAGGTGCTGAGTGTATCATCCTTGTAATTGCAGGTCCCCGTGACTTTCAACAACAACTCGTTTAATTTCTCTGAGCAGGAGTGGAAGAGCTTGGACGAATGGCAGAAGGAGCTTTACAGGCACATCATGAAGGGCAACTACGAGGCTGTGATCTCGCTGGGTAAAGACTGGCTGGGCTTTTGTTCCTCTCTTCGAAGCTGTGTGGTCTCTGAAGTGCCAGATTTCCCCAGGGTCTGACTTACGCAAGCTCCATTGCACCCTGGTGGATCAGGGGTCTGGATGTCTTGGAGGGGGTCTGATAATGGGATATGGAGACTTTGACGCAATAGTGGGTTGTTCAGTTAATTATCTAGGCTGCACTATGAGTACCTAATGACAGTCAGTGGATGGGTGTGTCCATCACAAAAGAACCCGCACAATTAGTGCACCTTGCTCAGGGCTTGTGTACACTACAAAATTAGGTCTACTTAAGTTAGGTTGATTTACAGCCACCGCAGTAATGAAATCAGCTGTTGCTGTCCACACTGCCCTCCTTCTACCGGTGGTGTGTCCTCGCCAGGAATGTTGCACTGACGGAAGTGGAGCGTTGTGGGGCACTGACAGCCATGCAGGGCTCATAGCTAGAGCTCCCCCACCCAGGCCTGAGGCTGGGCTCAGTTTCATAGCAGGGAGCCTACCAGCAGTGAAATTGATAGTCATGTCAGTTTCACAGCTGCTGCTATGTCACATTTCCTCTCTGGCTCAGGCGGTCAGCCCACAGCAGGGCTCACAGCTAGAGACCCCCAGCTCTGGGGCTGACAGCCAGAGCCCAGACAAAATGTGAAATAATAGCAGCCATGAAACTGACAAGAATGTCAATTTCATGCTGGTAGGCTCCCACCTGTGAGATGGAGCCCACTGCTGGGCTCACAGCTCAGACTGTTAGCCCCAGGGTGGGGTGGGGCTCCCACTTTGAGCTCTGTTGCCAGGACTGACAGCCAGGAACCCTGCTGCCGCCTCCCAGTGAGGGATTGGGTTAGGGGCGAGGAGAGCCCAATCCCAGCCACCTCCCAGTCAGGAATTGGGATGGGGGGGAGGGGGGAGAGTCTGAGCCTGGGTGGCAGCTGGGTACAGGCGCTCTTCCCCTCGCCCCCCCCAATCCCTCCCCGGGAGGTAGCAGGGAGACTCTGGGCTGTCAACCAACAGGCGATGTAAGTAACACAGACAATGTGTCGCCCGAACTACATTGACCTAAGTGCTTCGCCTCTCGCAGAGGTGGAGTTTTTAGGTGGATGTCGTGGGCGACTTACATTGGTGGGAGCACCATTCTAGTGTAGACACTTACATAGTTAGGTTTCAGAGTAACAGCCGTGTTAGTCTGTATTCGCAAAAAGAAAAGGAGTACTTGTGGCACCTTAGAGACTAACCAATTTATTTGAGCATGAGCTTTCGTGAGAAAGCTTATTATCTATAGCTTATTACCAGCAGGACAGTGGGGTGGGAGGAGGTATTGTTTCATATTCTCTGTGTATATATAAAGTCTGCTGCAGTTTCCACGGTATGCATCTGATGAAGTGAGCTGTAGCTCACGAAAGCTCATGCTCAAATAAATTGGTTAGTCTCTAAGGTGCCACAAGTACTCCTTTTCTTTTTACATAGTTAGGTTGATGTAAGCTACCTTACGTCAACCTAACTCTGTAGTGTGGACCAGGCCTCAGCTTGACAGGCAGTCCAGAACCTGGATACTGGAGTGGAGACGGACAACAGTTATCACAGAGCTGGGGCACAGGTAGAAGAGGGGTGCTCTGAATGGAGAGAGGGGAATTTACCTGTCGTCTTCGTGCTAAGGTCCAAATCCATTAAAATGGGTACTTCAGTCTGCTTGCCTCCTGGAGTCAGAACTAGTCTGTCAGTCACTGGCAATAATCCTCTGTAGGTCCCTCCACTTTTCTACCTCCCCAGCAGCCTGGCATCCCCCAGCCGTCCCTGCTGGACAGCATTGCTGAGAGAACTCCAGGCTTCATTTCAAATGTTCAGCCTCACAGCTGGGCTCCGTATTTTGTCTGCTTCCCAGGGCAGCATTGGATTTTGAAGGAGTTGGTTCCCTCAGCTCTGCTTCCCATTTGGAGGCATTTGCAGTGGCTGCTGTCCCTCCAGGCTTCAGGGACGGAGCTAGGCTGAGAACAGCCAGAGGCAAAAGGAAAGGTCTGTCTCCTGCTTCACTTCATTACTGAGCGTCTTGCTGGGTGCTGAGCTGGTGCTGTGTGCGGAGTGCAGTTTGCTCACAGCCAGTCTGGGTGGGGTCAGCTTGGGCCCAGCTTCTGCAGACAGGAGAGGTGGCAGCTAGGATTGGAAAGAGGTGACAAGGCAATGGCAAGCAGGTGCCCCATTTATGTGAAGCGGATGGAGCTAGAAGGGCAGTGAACCAGCATGGAGATCATGCCGCCATCATCCCCACAGCCTGCACCAGCAGCCATGCCTTTGATTGCGGCACCTCCCGCTCCACTTCCTCACGGGCTGTGCATGGAGGGAACTGACACAGCAACAGATGCTGCCAACACCAGAGAGTGCAGAAAAGGGGCTCCCGGCCCAGCTTTCCCCCTGTTGTCATATCTATAAAGCCCCTCCGCCGCCCCTGCCTGGAGCCTCACTTATATCCCAGACTGACATTTCCAAAGTAAACCGAGACCTAACTTGTCCTTGTGGATTCCATGCCACAGAGAGCAGTAGAACTTCTGGGAAGCCCATCCTTGAGCCCCAGGCCAGTACCTTCCTTGAGAGACTCAAGAGACATGTGGGGAAGGGGAGATAAGGAAGCCTAGCCTCTGCGGATGGGGAGATCACCTGTCACTGGCAATATTTTCAGAGCAATCTGAGCCCAGTTGTATGCCTCCCTCTGAAGCAGCCCTATGGGGACCTATTTCTGAAGGGGAAAATGAATAAATAAAATGAGCGCTGTTTTCCACACTCACCTTCCCAGCATGCAGCAGGGCACAGCGATGCAGAAACCACCAGGCTGTGGAAATATACTGATTCCTCTAGGTGCATGTGCACACATGCTCCTCTACAAAGGGAATTGTCCCTGCTTAGGAGAGGAAGGCCAGCAGCCTAAAGCAGAGGAAAGAATCAAATAGTAAAAAGCAAAACAGGATAGACTCTTCCTGGCCAGAGTGAATGGAGTATTGTGGAGTTTCGCAGGCTGGGTCTGCAGCTTCCCCAGACAAACTATAGCTGTATATAGCCTCATGCACCTTGGGAAGGTGTAATGGAGGACAGGGATTTCTTGCCTCTCCTGAAAGACTGAGAAAGCATTGGGCTGTCGTCCCCAACTGCTGCTGACGTCTTGGGTATTGTTCCCAGCTTGTGTTGCTGGTCCCATGCTTCACCACCTCCCCGCTGCTCCCCAGAAGATGGTTGTGGAGTGAGGAGAGGGACAGCAGCCCGGCTGTGGAAGAATCAGGAGGCAGGAACGTGCCTCTTGGCCCATCATTTCTTGGTTTCTACCTGCCCTCAGCCTCCATTTTCTAAGGCCATAAGTTTCCTTATTGTGCACAAGTCAATTTCCCCTGGTATCGCTACGAGGACAAGTGTGGTTATTTCCCCTGGTGGTAGGCGATGCAGTGTTTCTCACCGGGGGAGATTTTTACCTGGAAGAATGGACTTCTCACTCTCCAGGCCCTTCCCAGGCAGCCAAGACCAGGCAGGGGTCATTTCAGCCCCTGCTTGGGCATGAAAGCTCTCAGGTGACATCATCCAACCAAAATAAACAAATATAAACTGCCATCTGACGCTCAAAGTGCCCCCCACGCTTTCACAAGCAGTGCTGACGTGGGTGAACAGTATCGCAAGTATGGCCCTTTTCAGTCTACACATTGCATGGCCTAAGGACTCCCCCCTGGGTGGGGAATAGTGACAGTCACATCTTTCACGTAGGTTTCCTGCGATGCATAAGCTGGGGAATCTTGAGTTATTTCCTTCTTGGTTTGGCACTGGTGCAATGCTGCTGGAGTCCTGGGGGCCGGTTCTGGAGCCCGCTGTTCAAGAGGGATGTTGATAAATTAGAGAGGGGTCAGAGAAGAGCCACGAGAACAATTAAAGGATTAGAAAACCTGCCTGAGAGTGGTAGACTCAAGGAACTCCTATCTATTTAGCTTAAGAAAGAAAAGGATAAGGGGTGACTTGGTTACAGTCTAAGTATCTACATGGGGAAAAAATTATCTACATGGGGGACAATATTTAATAATGGACAAATTATTAAATATTGTTCTTAATTAACCACTGGAACAATTTACCAGGGGTCATGGTGGATTCTCCATCACTGGCAATTTTTAAATTGGGTTTGGATATTTTCTGAAAGCTCTGCTCTCGGGATTATTTAGGGGAAGCTCGCTGGCCTGTGTTATCCAGGGGGTTCAGACTGGATGATCAATGTGGTCCTTTCTGGCCTTGAAAGGAAACTCATAGATTGAGCGATTCTTTGAGTAATGAGGTCCACAGATCCTCCCCCACCCCACGGAGACAAATGCATCCTCCAGAATAGAGCTGGAAATTGACCTCCAGGGATTCGGGTTTGTTGTTAGGTGGAATTTACCATGTTCTGCAGTAGGAGAAATCATTGTGCCTTTTCCCCAAAGTATAATTAACACAGTCTGTAATTTAGAAAAATAGAATGAAATTATCCTGGCTGTGGAAGTTACCTCAATTGGAGGGAATTTCATGGTGCAGGGCGTTCCCCTGCCGTCAGTGTCTGACCAGGCTGGTTCTGCCCCCAAGCTGCAAGCAGGCTCTAGTACTTGTTGTAATGAATCTGGTAACCTTGTTACTCCAAGAAAGGAAATGTTCAGATAAGCACAGATAAAATCTTCCTACTCTCCTCCCCATGCTGCAGGGCGTGTTCCTTGGGAGCACTCCTGGGAACGCTCCTGGTGCCTGAGCCAGGCAGAGCGAGCCGTGTGCAGTTGGGTGTGATTGCTCAGACTGTGGGTATGAGAGCATCTTCTTTAGCCTCCGTTCCCGTCACCCTCAGCAGTGAAATGGGGGTAGCCGGCAGTGATTTTAAGGGTCTGTGTGTATTCTGACCTGCACTGTGTGAGTATGAATAAAAGTTTCTGCCCCCAATATCCATTTCCACATGCAGATGCTGCCATTTCCAAACCCGACCTTCTGTCCCGGATTGAACGAGGGGAGGAACCCAGTGTGGGAGATCAGAGTGACTCTGAGGAAAGACAAATCCCTGCAGATCCCGGCCTGGGTGAGTAATAGATTAAAACTCCTCATAAACTGTATGAGAGAGATGCTGAAACCTGGGGCAGTCTGCCTGAGTCTTTCATGCATATCTCTGCTGATGAGTTTTGTGAATGTTTTTCTTATCATAGAATATCAGGGTTGGAAGGGACCTCAGGAGGTCATCTCATCCAACCCCCTGCTCAAAGGGGGACCAATCCCCAACTAAATTATCCAATTTCCCCTATCCCATCTCATCCCTAAATGTCCCCCTCAAGGATTGAACTCACAACCCTGGGTTTAGCAGGCCAATGCTCAAACCACTGAGCTATCCCTCCCCCCGTCAAGCCTTTTCTAGCTACCTCTGGTTCTAATCTGATGTTGACGTCTCTCCTGAAATCATCTCTATAGCATCTAATGAATGTTAGTAAAACAACACGTAATTCTCTCTCCTGTGAACAGGATCTCCCGTTTCTACTCCCAGTGAGAGTTTGTGGACTAAATATGAGGAGCCGCCTGTCACGAATCAGGGAGTCTCTGAAGAGGGAGGGATCCCTACGGACCTTGGCACATGTGAGTTTTAGACACAGAGCATCACAGAGCTCTACGTAGTCAGAGGTGGAACAGAGATGGCGCTCTGTAGATCTAGGCTCTGCGTCTGCACCCGGACAAAGAAGGAAAGTGGGGAAGCTGAGAGTGGTTGATTGCAGTTAGGGAGGGGGCAATAACAGAGAGGCCATGGGCTCTGAGTTTTGGACGGATCATAGCCTCCGTGGAAAAGAGATGGGCAAGAGAGAGGGAAAGGGGAGGAGTTTCACGTGGATGGAGTCGGCACGCGGAGTGATAGGCAGACACAAGGTCAGAGTGTTAGGGAAGAAAGAGTCTGCTGAGGGATCCGAGGAAATGTAGGAAACCAGCGAATGAGGGGGCGGGGTGATACTAGAACTGCAAGAGTTGCTTGGTTTCAAGGCTGCCTGATCCCTGAAGTTTGGGGAGTAGAGATTTAGAAGAGTAGAACAGCACTGCAGGGTAGAAGATAAGCAGTGAGGCTCCTAGCCTTGAGAGGAAAGCTGTGGAGAGCCGTAATGGAACTGGGGGGAGGGGACTTCAGCCTGTGGTAGTGTGTAGTGGGTGTAGCCAGGACTACAAGCAGGAACAGTGTATGTCTTCTCTGATGTGTGAGGGTGGAGAATCCAGCCTAGAGAGACAAGGACACATAAAATAGTATTTAAAAGTATCTAGAGTCCAGCTGAGCACTATCTTGTGTCATACTTGGGTTCTGCTGATGGGATCCCAGGGAAGTGAAGGAGGGTGGAATTCACACTTTTGCAGGGGTTTCCTGCAAAGCCTGTTTAACGGGACGTTGGACCTGTAATGGGACGCACACAAACCAAGTTAGAAGTACATTAAGGTTGCAAGTGAAGCACTCATGGGTTAGGAAGCGCTAGGGTTATGGTTGCTTGTGCACTGCTCAGTCGTGCTATGGGGATGGTTGCTTGCACAGTCCAGCACACACAAGCTAGGAGGGTCTGGAGCATGCGTAGCACGGACAGATTCCTTGACTAACTGACCAGTGAAGCTGTGAGAAATCTAGTGAGCGTGTGCAAATGTAGAATTTTCAGAGGGTTCTAACTTGGCCAGATTTGGGTGATTTTCACAGGAACATCAAAAAGCACTTCCCTGGCTCAAAGGACCCACCTCTTGCTGCCAAATTTCCAGTCCGTGCCCCAAAGCACAGGAGTGCCAGAGCTTCTCAAAAAGAGAGGTTGCTAGGATTTTAACACTGAAAACCAAAATATTTTCCCCAGCCTTGTTCTCATAAATGGCTGCACTGTTTTGACTGAAAATTTACCCACACACAAAATTCAGCCTGAGGCAGATACGCAGCATGGAACATTTCAGCTAGAACCATTAAGATTTGGCAAAGTTCTAAACAACTGAAAAGAGGGTGTTCTACTGGAAAGGGTTGGGCAACTTTAATAATAGGTGATGCTGGCAGCCCAGCCCCACCTGTGGCTACTTTTAAAATCAAAGCTTAAATTCTGCAGAAATCAGGGATGTGTTCAGCTCTCACCTAAAATGGCTGAGTCTGCAATAGTCCTGTCTCTGTGTTTCTTTCCAGTGTCTTTGATAACTGCCAAACATTGAAGCGGAGCAGGACCCCATTGTGCTAGGTGCTGTTCTAACATAGAACAAAGATGGGGCCCTGCCCCAAGAATATTTTGTATCTTTTCCAGTGTAAATGCCATATTCTCCAAGATTTATTGTGCTTCATCTCCTGAGAAACCCGCCATCTCCATCTAGCTGGGCCTCGTCGCCATAGATTCAGGCTTCAGTTGTGAATCAGAAATGTTTTGGTCTATTTGCATGCCAGTAAGGTCTGTAGGCCCCAGCTGGGGGTCATGGCCCCATTGTGCTAGGCACGTGCACACACCTAACAAGACAGTCTGTGCCCCAGCGAGTTTACAGTGCACATAATGAGGCTTTTGTTAGGCCACTGGATGAAGTGAATGTCTCTGTTCTCTCTGTTCTGGCAGACGAGCAGCAGTGTGGTGAGGAAGGTCCTGCAAACCTAGATCTTCCTAGCCTGTTACCAGGAGACTGGGAAGAGCTTTTCTGCAGTCCTGAGGAGGAACTGACAAAGGAGAGCCAGTCCAGCTCAGCGATGCTGCAGAGGAGCCCTCCTGGGACTGGGCTGAGGCGATCTGCTCGCCGTGGAAGAGATTTAATGAAAAATGTCTCTGAGGAAGCACACGCAGCAGAGGGGCCGTACATATGCTGCGAGTGTGGGGAAAGCTTCCTAGACAAACAGCTTTTTGCCACACATCAGAGAATCCATGCATCAGGGGGAGCCTGCACTTCTCTGGAGCATGGAGAAAACATTAGACAGAAACCCAAAATCACAACTCCTCCAAAAACCCAGGCACCCGTCCGTTCAAAACCCCCTAAGCGCCCTGAGCCAGAGAAAAGCTCCAATCTCAAATACGGCTTCGTAAAACACCAGGCAAACCACATGGTGGAGAGGCCCTATACGTGCACTCAGTGCAGGGAGAGCTTTAGTCTGGAGGTGAGTCTTATCTTACACCAGAAGCTTCACACGGGGAAGGGCGATGGGCCCCTGACGTGTACGTATTGCGGCAAGGACTTCCGGGACCTCTCCAAAGCGATCCGACATCAGCGGATCCACACGGGAGAGCGACCATATCAGTGCACGGAGTGTGGGAAAAGCTTCATCCGCAGGGATCATCTCCTGAAGCACTGGCGGGTCCACACGGGGGAGACGCCGTACCAGTGCCCCGTCTGTGGGAAGAACTTCCGCTACAAGGAGTCGCTGAACTGCCACCAGAAAATTCACACACGGAACCCCCAGCCCCTGGAGGGCTCACAGCAGCTGGAGACGGGAACCCAGACCACCCTCCTCGGTGTGAAAAAAGAAAATAAACAGTAGCTCCACCCTGGGTGGGGACTGAGGGGCTGTTGCATTTAAAATGAAAGAAAGCATGGGAGGTGCTTCACAACGGCGAATGAACGGAAGCCACGGCCCGTCCTTGTGGCCATGCTACAAAGCTTTGCTTCACTGACGTTTAAATGGAGTTCCTCTTCCTAACTACTGGGGTGAAATCCACCCCATGCAGGGGGCCAGCATGAGGCCTGTGCACCACTTAAACCCTGTGTGGGTTGCATGGGACTTAATAGGCCTTGTGGACTTTACCCCTGGAGAATAAATGAGCTATTCCCCGGGTTGCCAGCAGGAGACAGCATTTCGTAGGTGTTTCCCCACCTACCCTGCTTCTGGTGCATATTTATAGGAGTGATACCAATTTTCATGGTCATTGTTTTCCACAGGCTTTCATTGCAATGCTGGAAGCATGGAGGGGGCACCATTCCCAGCCAGCAGGCCAGTCAATCTAGTGGAAGAGAAGAACTTGGCTGGGGAGGTGATGCAGGGGTGGGGAAAGGGACAGAAAAACCCCAAGCTGGAAGAAGTGGACGCAGAACTGGTCCTGGAATGGGAAGATAGAAGGGATTGGAGCAGAGGGGACCGGGAGGGAGGCAGATGGACATGGATGAAGGCTGTTGGGTGGGAGAGTAACTCCGGGGAGGATGTGACTGTGGAGATACTCTTCTCATTCCACCCCTGAGAGGGTGAAATTATGCACCAAGTGGGCTCTAGACTCTGTTTTGGACTTGGCCCAATGGAAAGGTGCCTATGATTCATTCATGTGAACTGCCACTGAAGGTGATTTTACTGGTCACAAGGGTAAGTGACACAGGTGAGAGCAACTTATGCTAAATCCTGGGAGGGGTGGTTTTAGTTAATGCTATATCAGAACTAGGATATTATTCTAAGATACAATAAAACGTGGCACTATATTTCACAGTCGATCTAAGCTATTTAAATGTATGAAATAACTGACCCAAGATTTTCAGACTTTTGTAAATATTGGTTGAATTACATAAGAAATAAGTGGTGTTAAGGAGTGACTGTAACTAGATGTCTCTTTCTCTGTGGAATGTCAGCTGCTGGTCCTGGTTGTGTTTTTGTAATACCTTGTTTGCAAAATCTGTCAATACAGTGTTTCCATTCTGAAGCCCTTGTCCGGCGAATCAGTGGCTGGAGCTCTGTCCTACCTCCCCGCCAGTCTCATCCTCTCCCTGCTGTATAGTTTGTTCTCCCTTTTCCCCCCGCTCCCCTGGCTGAAGCATGCTTGGCTGTACCTGTTAAGAGTTGCAAGTTTTCCTAGCACTTTCCTAGCAACCTAATTAGTTTGTCAATTGCATGGTCTGAACTAGCTCCCCCTTGTAGTCAATGAAAACAATATTGTCAATGGCCAAGCATTGAAAAAATCATGTCATGCCCCCCTCCCCCCATCATGAGGTTGGTTTCAGCCTCACCAGGTGTTCAAAGTAATAAATGATGGAGATGTGTGTGTGTGTTTTCTCAAAGATCTTCCTGACAATTAGAACCTTTCCTTTACTAGTAAGTGAAAGTGGTGACTGTCAGGTAAGCCCAGGCCTCAGAAAGTGGGTGTTAAGGAAAACACCAGCGAGTGTGAGATGAGGGCCACAAGAAGCGTCCACTGCTGCTAGTCAGTGTCTCCTGAAGGTGAAGCTGAGACAATCCCATGTCATCTAGAGTCGCAGGCCAGTAAGAAAGGGAACCTTTCTGTGATTCCCATGGCAATGGTGCTGGGGTGGCTCTGGGATCTCCCCCCTGCATGCAGCACTGCACCCATCTGGATCTGTGTGGCGTTAAGGGGAGGCTCGGGCCAGTGCTGTGTAGGGGGTGCTCCCCGCAGGGTGAGGGGTCGACAGCTGCTCCTGGCCTGGGGGAGGCTGGTAGTGCTGAAGGGCTGGGAGACGTTTGACTGGGAGCCTGAGCGGCACTGGGTGTCAGGCAGCAGCCGGGGATTGGCATCCAAGCGAACCTGCCGGCCCGGGGAGCGAACTCCGCGAGGGGCCCGTCGGCTGGGGCCCCCGCCCCGGCTTTCCACCCCCTGTGGGGGCTACTCCGCCCCGCGGCCCGGCCTTGCACCGTAGGGAGCTGACGGCGGGAGCGGCCTTGCAGCGGGCCCGGGGCGCTGGAGGGACCCGCCCCAGCCCGAGCTCCAGGCGGCTGAACCGGGTGCGCCCCGAGCGCCGCGTTTCCGTGGGGACGGGACCGACCCGAACCCGCAGAGCGACCGACAAGGCCCCGGGGCGCCCGGCGCCGCGATCCACCCGCCGGCAGGGGCCGCTGCCGCCCCGCTCCGCCGCTCCCGGCCCCGGCAGCCAGGCCGCGGCTCCCTCTTTCCCTCCCGGCCGCGCTCGCTCTGCTCCGCCCGGCAGCGGGGCCGGCCCGTGGCGAGGCGGCGCCGGGACTCTGCCCAGCCCGCAGCGGGAGCGGGGCTCGGGCTCGGATCCGGATCCAGCCGCCCGGCTCGTTCCCTGCGGAGCAGCCTCGCCCGGTGCCCCCAGCCCGGCCAGCGGGAGCTCCTAGGGCCGCCCCCGGGCCGCGGTGAGGGGCGCTCCCGGGCCGGGACAAAGGGCCATGGCCGAGCGGGCCGCTGCCCAGGTAAGGGCCCGGGGGGGCAGGAAACCGCCTGTCGCGGGGGACCCCCGGGAGCTTCTCCCGGGCCCGCGGGGAGCCGGGACCGGGGCTTTGCTGCCCGGCAGCCGCGGTGTCGGTCTCGGCTGAGCGCCGGGCGATGGGGGCAGGGCCCCGCACCCGGCTCCTGCCGCCGGGGCTCGGCTCCGCCCGGGGCCGCACGCTCTGGGGAGGGCCCCGGGGCCGGGTGGTGTCTGCCGGGCTCGGGCGCACGTCGGGGCGGGGAGCAGCGGGCAGGCGGGCGGCCAGTGACACCGAGACCGGGCCCGGTGGCAGGTTAACCTGGGGCATCTGCTCCGCCTGCCCGCCCGGGGGCTTTGCGCTTTGTCCCTGCTGGGAGCCGGCGGGGCGGTTTTCCTGGAGCCCCCCCGGGGGAAGGGGATAGTTCTGGTCCTGGGCGCCCAGACCGCGGGTTTCTAACGGCACGGGAACAAGGGCAGCGCTTTCTGCACCCTTGGGGCGGGGCTGGGCTGGGCTGGGCTCTAGGGCAGAGAGAGGATTTTCAGACCCTTCAGAACACAAACCTCCCCTTCTGCCCTGACACGTGTTTGGGGATCGGACTGGATACCGCCCGCCCCCTGGCTGCCCAAGGAGGCGTCGCTGCAGCTCAGGGGGGGCTTTGCTGCCCCTTCCCCGCAATGCTTTTATAAAAGGCAGCCTGACCAGAGATTCTCCCTCCCTACTCTGAGCAACTTATTTACTTGTAGTTGACCCGCTGAGTAATTTGATTGGTTACAGCTGGCTGAAAACTTCCCAGATCCTCCAGGGCTGCCACAATGGTTAGCTCTGAATAGAAAAGCCCTGGAAGGATGCTGGATCTGCTGGGCCTTGAGAGCGTGGAAATGTTCCAGTTCTTACTTTGCTGGGTCTGTCAGGTGCTTACAAATACTCAGCTGGTCTCTCAAGTGGGCGGCAGGGGCACTTTAGACAGGGGGTCTGAAACTTTTCCATGGTGTAGCCCACATCTTTAATAACGTGTGTATCTTGCGGACACCCCCCTCCTCCCACTGGCTGTCTCCCAGCCCAGCGCCCGCTGGTTTGCAGCTTCCCTGCGGCAACAACAGGTTTCAAAGCAGAAATGTACCTGATAGTTGATCTTTCAGCCTTAGCTTCTGGAATCTCGTACTTTTGAGTGCTTAATTTCTCCACCTGACCTCTGCATAACATCATGCTAATTCTCTAGGAGGTTTTACGTGTGCATTCAATAAAAATAAAAATGGGGTCTGAGAAAGCATCGAGCAGCTTGTAGCGTGCGAGCGGCTGTTGCTCTCTGGAGCTGCTGTTGACAAACTCCTTTTTCCATGTCCCCGCACAGGCTCCTGAATGGGACGTGGAGTCCCAGCACTCAGCTCTTTCGCAGCCCCACGCTGTCCCCAGACGGACCTCTGTGAGGGAAGCCCCGCTGCAAACTGCGGAGATCTCCCTGACTCTAGTGGCTGCAATCCAAGCCGTGGAGAGAAAAGTGGACGCTCACGCCGTCCGGTTGATGAACCTGGAAGGGCGAACAGGCACGGCTGAGAAGAAATTGATAGGTTGTGAGAAGACCGTGGTGGAGTTTGGGAACCAGCTGGAGAGTAAGTGGGCCGTGCTGGGAACTCTGATCCAGGAGTATGGGCTGCTGCAGAGGAGGCTGGAGAACATGGAGAACCTGCTGAAGAACAGGAACTTCTGGATCCTGAGGCTCCCCCCAGGCGCTAAGGGGGAGGTGCCCAAGGTAACTATCCCAGCTGGCTAGATCATACTGATTAAAGATGGAGGGAAATTATGAGGTAATTGAGTCAATTTCTCCTCCACACATGCAAGGGCCAGATGTAACACCCCACTCAGCCCCATGCAGGATGTACAGGTGTTACACTGATCGATTGTTTTTTGGCTAAGAAGCAGCATCTGCTTCTTGTTTCCTTGTGATTCCATCCATCAGCCCCCTCTCCTCCTCCCACTGGGTTCTACACACGCCAGTCACGGCTCCCCCCCACGGGGTCAGTGAGCTCTCGAGCAGAGAATCACTTCTGTGGGATGTTTGTGTAGTGCCAGGTCTATAATCTCCGCTCCTGACTGGGACCACTAGGGGCGATCACGATACAAATAACTAGGATAGAATCAATGGCTAGAAACCACTTGAAAGTGGCTTCAGGTTGTCCTTTGCCCCTTGATCCCCCGGCCAATTCATGAGGGTTTGAAAATCGCTCCTTCCTTTTAAGCCGTGGCGGTGTGGGAGACCCACACAAACAACAGGGAAACTGGCCGGCTTTGCGAGGGAGAAGACAGAAGTGCAACTCACACAAAGGTGCTGTCGTGCACAAAGCAAACAGGCTCGAAAAAGAGAGAGGAAAAGGGCCACCTCATCTCTTTCGGTTCTGGGCTCCGTAAGAGTTGCATATTAAGAAGGAAGTGTGTGGGGTTTTTTTTAAGTTGAGGGCACCCCTTTAAAAATAGGGAATGATCCTGAACCATATCAGAGCATGCACTGGACTGGGAATCCAGAGAGTTGGGGTCTGTTCTTAGGTCTGTCACCAACCTGGTCTGTGACCTGGAGCAAATCCCTTCCTTTGGAGCCTTTTTCCCCTCCAACCCTATGACTGCCTTGTGAGCTCTGTGGGGAGGAGGCTGAGTGTGTATACAGCACTCAGCACAAGGGGACTCTGAGCGCAGCTGGGGCTTCCAGTAATAGAAGGGGAGTTATACCCAGGTGATCTATAGATCTGATATAAACCAGTCTATGAGGGCACTGCAAAGCCCTGGTCAGAGCTGATTAACCCCATTCTGCTCCTTCCTACCCTCCAGCCAATGAAAGGAGAGGGATAAAGTGTGAAAGCCTCTGGAAGGGCTGTACCGCTGTGTGTTCTTCACTGTCACTTACCATGTGACAAGGATCCTACTGCCAGGGTTGCTTCCTAGGGTGATTTCACCTCTTCATGTAGGGCCAAGTGGGAGGACGAGCATTGACAGATCCGGCAGGGGACAGGGAATTCTGGAGAGGAAACAGGCCCGGATTGTCACACCCTTACTCACATTGAGTAGCACCTGAGTGCATACCCTATTCACCAGGAATAAGGGTATCAGAATCGAGCCCTAGGTGACAAAAAGGGATGAAGTGTGATGATGTTTATTTCCTCCTCCCTGTGCGAGTTGTTCTGAGCAGTTTGTCCAGTAACGTGCTTAGAAGAAGAAGAAGAAAAGTTGTGAAGCGTTTCCGTGGCGCGTGTGTTAAATATTCTCCCCGGTCTCGTGTGTAGTGTCACGTGACCGCGGCTGCTGCTGCCATTACGATTTGACAGCCGCTGCTGAGCGTGCAATGCTTGTGGTTGCAGGTCCCAGTGACATTTGATGACGTCTCCGTCTATTTCTCCGAGCAGGAGTGGGAGAACTTAGATGAATGGCAGAAGGAGCTTTACAAGAACGTGATGAAGAGGAATTACGAGACCCTGATCTCGCTGGGTAAGGATCCTCTCATAAAACCTGTGACCTTTGCTCTGGGGGAGGGATATTTTCAGGTCTCTGCCTTCCGGAGGCTGTTGAGGGACTGTAAGAGTCAAGTGAATTTAACGTCCTTTATGCAGCACGGTGTCCTTCACCGGCAGGTTTGACGTGCTACAGGGCTGGAGGGTCGATTGAATTAAATGCTGGTGTCAGTCCAGGAGGGTTTCCGCATCTCAAGCCGCAGCCTTCACAACTGATACGCTGCTTGGCCACTTCATCAGAGGTGCTTGGGGAGAACGGGCCCCAGCCAGAGCACATTACACACATGTGGGGCATGGGCCTGGCCCAGCTGCTGATCCGGAGGGTCCTGAGCATACACATGGTGCTCTCCTCTGTCTGTTCCTTCCCTGCAGTGGGGCTAGGGGATCCGTGTGCCATTCCCTCCCTGCGTGGAGGTGAGTCCTGGCAGCTGTCCCATCAGCTAGCCCTTTCTGCTTTTAGCCCAGCTGGGGAGCAGTCATGTGATCTGAGCCCAGATGGAGCAAGCAGGGCTCCACTCCCTGCGGTTCCTCACGGACCCATCGGGGTGGGGAGAGCAGCTTTGCTGGTGTCGCGTTTGCCTCCATTCCTCTTCCCCATCCCATCGCCATCAGCGACCAGAGGGAGCTGGTTTGAAATCCGTTCCTGCTCCGGGTAGCCGGTTAGTGTCGATATCTCTTTCCACGAACAGACTACGCCATCTCCAAACCCGACATCCTATCCCAGATAGACCGGGGGGAGGAGCCGTGTGTCAGGGATCGGGAGGACTCCGAGAGGAGAGAGATCCCTCTGGAGCCCTGCTCGGGTGAGTTATAGACAGCCTCACAAAATGCTTTCTGGCCAGAGGTAGGAGAGAGAGAAGGTGCTGAACTGAGCTGGGGGTGGGGAGGGGAAACTGTGTGCAGAGCAGATGGGCTGGGAAAGCCATGAGTGAACGTTCTTGACAACCAGTGGCAGAGAGGGGAGACTGGAGGGAGGCGGGAGGAGAGAGGGACAGGAGAGGGGGGCGTAGAGGGACTAGGGTGACCAGATGTCCCGATTTTATAGGGACAGTCCCTGTATTTGAGGCTTTTTCTTATATAGAAGCCTATTACCCCCCACCCCGTCCCGATTTTTCACACTTGCTGTCAGGTCACCCTAAGAGCGACTAACAGGGAACACACTCTCGCAGGCCTCGGGAGTGAGAGCCAGGCAGACCGGCAAGGGAGCCACTGTGCAGAGCTGAAGGAGGAGATTGAAAGCGGAGCAGAGTTAGCATGTGGGTAAAGAGCCCATCACAGTGGGGCAGACAGGCAATATTTCAAGCCCCTGGCCCACACAGGAGGGTGTTAATGGCTTCCTTCAACCCCTGATGTTGACCTCCGGTTGGGGGGAGGGCAGATCACACCCTGGGATCCAGCGGAGAGGCCACTGGAGGGGAGTTAAGAAGCGGGCTGGATCCAATGGCTGGAAGTTGAAGCTACACAAGTTCAGACTGGAAACAAGGTGTCCGTTTTTGCTGGTGACAGTAACGATCCACTGGAAGGCGTTACCAGCAGTCAGGGTGGGGTCTCCACCCACTGACCATTTTTAAACCAAGGTTGGGTGATTTTCTAAAAGATCGGCTGTAGGAATTATTCTGGGGCTGTTCTCTGGCCTGTGTGATACACAAGGTCCAACTGGGTGATTCCAATGGTCCCTTCTGGTCTTGGGATCTATGAAAGGGGCCTGGCTTCGTTTCCCAGCTGTCAGTGACCTACAGTGGTACGAGTAACAGCGTATGGCCCTTTGCTGCGGCCGTGTGGTCTGCAAGGCGGGGCTCTCCAGCCTTCTGCGTGCTGGCTGCATCCTAACGGCAGGGGGAGAAAGCCACTTGTTCCCAGCAAAGCCGACGTTCTGCAGAGCGCAGCTGATGGTGGACCCCTACCCTGGGTTATGCAGTCAGCAATTTCCCTGCACCTGTGCCCCCCACCCCCACCCCCGCCGTGCGCACGCTGACAATGGAGGGAGATCTCCCCTCCCAAGGGGCGCTGGTACAAACTGCCCACTCACCGCTGGAAGAGTGACAGGGTGGCTGAGATGCTGCTGGTGCCGAAAGGCGGATGGCACCCATGGCGCTGAACCGGGGCAGTGGGAGACTTGCCTGGAGCTCTGTGCAGACAAGGCCTTAGATCAGCAGAACACTTATAACTGCCCCCGCTTTACCAGGGGTTTCAGCTCCCTGGCCGTGGTCAGTCCCAGCCCGGCCATGGGCTTGCATTGGGAATCCAGGACACCATAGTTTCAGGAGGTTGCCTCCATCCTCCTCCTATGCAGTGAATACAGCCTGGCTTCTCTTTGTATTGCAGCAGGTAGTGAGGTGGTGGTCAAAGTGGAGGAGGAGAACCCTGAGGAGGAGCCGGAGAACTTGCAGCTACAAAGGACTTTGCCGGAAACGGAGGTTTTCCAGTGTCCGGAGCAGGGAACAACCCATGAGGAGAGTCTGTGCAGCCCCGAGAGGGAGCCAGCGGACCTGCCCGGAAACGGCCTGGAGGAGCTGTCTCTGTGCGGGACAGACCCCCAGGAGCTCGAGCCATTGCTTGTTCACCTGCAGAGCCCTGCAGCAGCGAGGCTGTTCGTATGCGCCGAGTGCGGGAAGAGCTTCCGCAGCCGGCAGCATCTCACCCTGCATCAGAGGGACCACGCAGGAGCAGGGGCCTGCCTGCTGCAGCCTAAACATGGCCCCAGACCCCACCCCGGGGCCCAGGCGGGAGGCAAACCCTACCAGTGCTCCGAGTGCGAGCGCAGCTTCTGCCACAAGTCCAGCCTGCGGAAGCACCACCTGGCGCACACCGGGGAGCGGCCCTACACCTGTGCCGAGTGCCGGAAGAGCTTCAAGCAGAGGGTGAGCCTGGTGCTGCACCAGCGGATCCACTCGGGGAAGAGCGAAGGCTCCTTCATCTGCACACAGTGCGGTAGGTACTTCAGCCACCACTCCAACCTGACGCGGCACCTGCGCATCCACACGGGGGAGCGGCCCTACAAATGCACCGAGTGCGAGAAAAGCTTCACGCGCAACCAGTACCTGGTAGAGCACCAGCGCATGCATGCAGGCGAGCGCCCCTATCGCTGCCCTGAGTGCGGCAAGAGCTTCCGCTACAAGCGATCGCTCTATTACCACCAGAACATCCACACCGGGAAGGGCTTCCCCCTGCAGGGCGTGCTGGACCCCGGGCCGGGCCACGTGGGGTAAACCAACAGCAGGGCCAGAATCCACGCTCCGTGGGGCTTACAGGGGGCTGCCCCCCTCCGAGAGCAACGCCCGGGAGCTCCAGCTAAGGCACCGCAGTGACTCGATTGTTACGGGAACTAAGCTATATTTTGAATGCAGCCTTTTGTTAAGAGAAGTAGGAGTGTCAGCCTGGAGGAGCGGAGGGTCCCTGTTCTGGTCTCAGGGCCGACAGAGCCTAGCTGGGAGGGAAGGGTGAGGCGATGGGGGATAGCTTGAAGGGGACATGGGGCCTTCCTAGCCCCAGCTCCACCGAGTTGTTCATGTGGGGCTGGGCACTGATTTCTCTGCAGTGTCCCAGCCTCTGTGTCCTGCTGTGACTGAGTGGTAAAGGGCCCCAGCAGCAGGGAAAGGGGCGTCCCCGCCGCAGGCCCTGGGCCTCCTGCAGCCCAGGGAGAAGAGCTGGCAGTAATGGTTCTGACCCACCATGTGGGACCACGGCCTATGGCCTGGGTTAGGGAACGCCACACCAGGCAGGGCTGCACCCAGCTCGGTTTCAGTGGGTGTTGCCTGGGGATCCCCTGGCTCATGAATGTTCAGATATTCCGCTCCCACACTTTGCTGCCCCATTGGAGCTTGGGAATCTGTGCGGGATCCGTGTATTCTCATAGCAGGGGCCGTGGACGACCCAGCCATGATCCTCTGGGAATCTTGCTCGGGATTCCTTCCTTCCCTGGGCTCCTCCAGTTCATTCCTGTCGTGATCCTTCTTGCAGTTAATTTTCCCACCTGCCTGCTGTTTGGCTGGAGCGCCCTATGGTGCTTCCCTGGGGTACCTTGTTACCCCCTGCCCTTAGCGTAGGGAAGCTTGATCTGTGCCTGCCAGGGGTCAGCTTCCCAACTCCAGCGGGCAACACAAGCCCTCCCAGCTAGGCCTCGCAGGGCCCCTTCCTCTCTGCTGGTTACCGATAGGCCCCCTCGAGCCTGCAGCATCTCCCTGGCGCGTCCAGCCCCTGGACTGCCGCTCACTTGCAGGATTCACAGATTTGCTGCTTCCCAAGAAACAGCCCACACCCCGCTGCCCCTCAGTTTGCCGCTCCGCTTCCCACCCAGCACTTAGATTGGTACATCATGAAATCGAGGATAAGGTTATTTAATGAAGCCCAGAGCATCAAGTGATAGCAGATGGTTCCAGCCAAAGTAAAATCATAACCAGTGTTGTAGGACCTTGCCTTTTCATTGCCGAGAGCCCCCACGGCTGTGAGAATATTGCTCGCACCCCAATCCTGGCAGCATTTTACAGCCTCACTAGGTGCTTGCCTCCGAGGTGAGGGATTCCGGGTGTTTCCTTGCCCCCCAACCTCTAGCAGTCCCATCCTTTGTCTTTATTCATAACAGGACGTCAACTGCTGTTTGTGTCAGCGTGTGCAATCTGCGAGAGAGGATGTTCACAATCTCCCCTTTTGCCTGTGGCTCGGTGTGCAGCCGGCCCGTGGTGTGAGCTGCCCAGTCACACATGGCTGGGGGGAGAGCGGGGTCTGCTACCTCCTGCCTGAAATGAGCATTTCCAAGGTGTGTCGCCTCCTGGGGACCTGCCTTGTTCCCTCCAAAACCCTAAGAAGGTCATTTTCAGTCCAGAGCCAGCTCTCTTTAACCATTCTCCATACATATGTCATGCAATGATTCTGATGACTGGTAGGCTACTGGCTCTGCGTAGAGACCTTCGATGAACTCTGATGCATACATCCGACTTAGGGGATCCCTGCAAAACCCTGTGCCCTCTGCCAGGTGGCACCCAGGAGTCTGCGGTCACAAGCCCATATACGTTGTAACCTTCCCCCACCCGCTCTCGAAGGCCATTTCAGTGAGATGGGGCAGAGCGCTTCGCCTTTTGCAGCACAGGGGCACGGATCCCACCCCATGTGCTTCAGCGTCACTGAGCAGGGCATGGCTCCCACGCTGCCTGAAGCACACGAGAGCAGAGCGCCCCTGCGGGACATGACCTGAGAAGGACCAAGGTGGGTGGGATGAATCAGAGAGAGGAGGGGAAACGAGGGCAGAAAGCCAGGAGGGAGGAACTTGGTGGGTTGAAAGGTCCATGGGATGAGGTTCTCACAACAGCCTTGGAGGTAGGGCAGGGCTATTACCCCCACTCTACAGCTGAGGAAACTGAGGGACGGGCTAAGTGATTCACCCAGGGTCACTCAGGAAGTCAGTGGCATAGCAGGGAACTGAACTGAGGTCACTGAAGTCTAAGACTGGTGCCCTAGCAACTGGGCCATCCTGCCTCTCATTGCCATTTGGAGGAGGGGGGCAAGTTGGTAGCAGCAAGAGTCTGGTCTGGGCTCGATTTGTTTTTGGCCACACAGGATGGTAAAAATCCGCCTCATGACTGAATCCAGTGTGACTTGCCCCCAGCCCGCTGCAGTAGTCCGGCTCGCAGTCTCCACGGACGGACACCAAGGGCTGGTTGGTCACTGAAGGATTTCTGTGCTGGGGGCAGCCCATTGGTGTGCTGCTGGTTAGCATCTGCCCGAAACTAAAGTGAAGACAGCTTTGAAGTGACCCCACCAACCAGGCTCTCCAAAGCATGCCAGGAGATGGAGGGAAGCTATGAACCAGCTGTGACGGGGTAGGTTCCCTCTGGGACCGGGTCCTGTCGGGTGCTAGTCTGTCTCTTTTACCTTTCTGCAGTTTTCTCCACTCTGACCCCCTGGTTTCCTTGAGAGCCTCCACCCTGTACCCTTCCCCCACTGCTGATCTGCTACCCCCCACACTTACTCCACCTTTACCCTCCTCCCCCATGACCAGTGTAAGCTGTGGATATGGCTAGATGTGTTTGTGTTGGCTGATTAGACTGTAAGTTCTTCGGGGGCAGGGACCGCGTCTTCTGTGTCCTGGCACCTAATAAATGATGATTATTCCCCCTACGGTGTAACTAGCTTGTCTGTTCTGACATTGTAACAATAACACACCTAAACCCCTAGCTAGGCTGAGCAGATCTCCTGAGCTGGAGACAGCTCTGAGGTCTGGGCTTCTTCCAGGGGAAGTGAGGAGCAGGGTTGGCAATGGGCTGGGGGGTTAGATGGGAGAGCTGAAGAATTGCAGGACAGGGGAGAAAGGAGGGGGTGAACTTTGAAGAACAGGGAGGGGGATCCAGACTTTGGAAACCCTTGAGCCCACACAGGGTTGGGGGGAGATGGAGAAGGTGAGAAAAGAAGAACATGCAGGGGAAGGAGAAAAGGGGTGGCATATGGCGGGAGAGGGGAGAACAGACCATGCCTGTCGGGGGAGCCCTGGAATAATGTTCTCTGAAGCTTGGTGGGGAAAACCTGAGAGGTATCCCAGAGTTTTGGCCACCCACAGCAATAACGCATCCTGCAGCGGGGTGCATTTAGATGGGTCCTTGTGCCTGTGTGGATCCCCCTGCTGCAAGAGCAAGGCCTTGGTTTTAATTCAATACAAAACATGACAGAGAAGCTCCCTCCATCCCTGGCGGAAGAGCTGGTGAAACCAACCACCAGCCAGCAGGTGTAAGGATGGCGCATGGTCATTTTTCAGACCAAACAACCTTATCTGTGCCCTTGTTGTGGTGTGGCCAGTTTTCTCATTGGCCTGTGCTAGCCCTAACAGGCCCCTTGCAAGGCATCATCATCACAGGGGTCTTAGCTGCCAGGTTGTCTCAGGTCGATGCCACAGGACTCGTCCTTTTCCCCAGGGGGGAATATCTGGGAGAATGTTCAAGTAAAATCGTCTCTGCCAGTTGAGCTCCCGTTTTCATCTCCGGTCTGAGCCACCCCCAACAGGAATCTCGGGGTGATCAGACAGGGCCGACCTCCCGAAGGATCCCACTCTTCCTGGAAACATAGTGCAGGACCTTACATGACATACTCTCAGCCTTTAAATCCTGGCTAAATACATATTGGTGTGTGCTCCTAGCTACTTCATCATCAGTGAGATCTGTGTGTGTGAATGTCTTTTCCTTTTATGTTAATAGCGAGTGTTAAATCCAATGTCCAGTCCTTTAAATGTAAATTTTTCCTTGGAGTTAAACCTCCATTTCACACAACTGCAACTTGGTCATTTCCTGATCTTCAAGTGTTTCACATTGCATCCTTCACATTTTTAATGCCATTTTTGGTATTTAATTTCCTAGATTTAAAATAAAAGCAACAATTACCCCCCACCCCTGTACAGCACAAGTGCAAGCCCTGTATAGTTTCACTCAGGATCTCTGCACCAGACCCACACAGGCAAGGGTGGAAGGCGATGACGGGGGAAGGCTAGGGCTGGGGGAGGGGGAGGAGCCAGGTTTATGCAAATCCTGTGTTGCATGCTAGGGGTGCAGAGTGACTGCAAAATACCAAGCCCCCAAAATAAACCACTGTAGCTAAAACTAATAATAAATCTGTGGCCTCAATTTTCATCAATAATGGGGGATTTTGGGTGCCCTGATTTCCAAGTGCCCAATGTGAGCCATCTGAAAGAGTCCTGATTTTCAGAGGGAGGTTGCTCAGCACTAAAAAAACCTTGGGCCCCATTCACATATTTCAATTTGGACACCCAAACACGTCACCTCATTGTGACATACTATACCTTGGGGGGAGCATCTTATAACCCCCATATTCCTCATCTGTATATAATTGTGATCTTGCATATAAAGCAGACTGTGTGAGGTATCAGGAGAAAGTTATGATCTGCTGAAAGTCATTTCTCTAGCCATATACGTATATCATTAATGCACAGGAAGTTATGAGAATTGTGTAGTATGGTTGTCACTAAAACATGCTGTAAATCGGGGAATCTGCCAGATACTAGCTCCCCAGAGGCAACAGCAAGGAAAGTATTAAATGCCCAGGCGGGGTGTCAAACAACCCATCAACCGCCATTGTCCAGCAAGGGAGCTACAATTCAATGACTCACCTGCATGAGGCCACACCAAGGGAATTGCTCATCCTTGCCTGGAGACTCAGCAATGCACCCAGACAGGCCTGGACTTGTGCTCCCCAAGCACATGGGACTGAGGGTATAAAACAGAACACAGCAGGCCCACTCTTCATCTTTCTCCTGCCCTCGCTGATGCTGCAAGGAACGACACTGAGAAGACTTAAGACTCCAACAGAGGAGACTGGCCTACGTTTCAAGGGTGAAATCTGTGTACTATGAACTGCAGTATCCAGTGGGGTGAGAAAAACTGCTTAATCTAGATGTTGCCCAGTCTAATAGGGTTGAGACTTTAGACTGCGTGCTTATATTTTATTTTCTGTTGGTAACTAACACTGACTTTTTGCCTATCACTTATAGTCACTTAAAATCTATATGTTGTAGACAATAAATTTGTTTTACTGTTTATCTTTACCAGTGAGTTTGTATGAAGTGTTTGGTAAATCTGCTCAGGCTCTGCAAAGGCTGGTGTATGTCCACTTTCCATTGATGAAGTGGTGAACCAATTAATAAATCTGCATTGCTCATCTTGAGCAGTGCAAGACATATTTCTGGGGTACAGTGCTAGGAGCTGGGGGGATCTGGCTGGTGTTCTTATGTTGGTGCCTTTCTCTGTGTGATTCATGAGTGGCTCTGGGAGCATTCATGCCATCTAGCTGGGTGTGGGGGCTCCACATGTGGTTATGCTGAGCGATCACAGCACCTGGAGGGGTTTGCTGCTGGTCACTAGCAAGGCATTGTGAGAGACAGCCCAGGCTGGAGAGAGTTCAGGGGGGCACAGCAGTCCCACAGTCCCAAGCTGCACCCCGGGTACCCCATCACATTCATATCACTAGCTGCTTTTGAAACATTCAGCCCTGTGCCAATCTCATAAGAACATAATGTAAGAGCGGCCAGACTGGGTCAGACCAAAGGTCCATCTAACCTAGTATCCTATCTTCTGACAGTGGCCAATGCCAGGTGACCCAGAGGGAATGAACAGAACAGGGCAACTATCAAGTGATCCATCTCCTGTCGCCCATACCCAGCTTCTGGCAGTTGGAGGTTTAGGGACACCTAGAGGATGGCCATCCTGGCTAATACCCATTGATGAACCTATCCACCATGAACATATCGAATTATTTTTTGAACCCAGTTATACTTTTGGCCTTCACAATGATTTTCACAGGTTGACTGTGCATTGGGTAAAGAAGTACTTCCTGAAGTTTGTTTTAAACCTGCTGCCTGTTAGTTTAATTGGGTGACCCTTTTGTGATGCTGTATGGAATCTGGGGGACACTTTAGGATATTATGAATACCAATATTGTAAAATTGCAATGAGTTGTGCCAGGTATGCCATGTAAGGTATCTGTACAAATGTTATACTGTAATTTGCCAAGTATGATAATCTTTTTAATATATGCTTGTATCACCTTTGTATTGTAAGTTATAGATATGCATGTTATATCTGTATTTCCAAACTTGTGCTCTGCATCTGGGTGACGCTCCCAGACAGATTGGCAACAGCCTGCTTGATGGCCCATCAAGGGATATCAGCTATACAATGAACCCATTGAAAGGTTCAGGGGCTACATCTTATGATTCAGCAAGGCATGCAGGGACACGCCTATGGACAGAACTCTAAGGTTTCCATGCCATGTGCTGGGCAGCTTGTGTTTGAAACAAAGGAAGCACAAGCTGCATGGCAAAAGACTATAAAAAGACAGCTGCATCCTCTCCATTTTGTCTTCATTCCTGCCTCTTACCTCTGGAGGAACTTTGCTACAAACTGAAGCTCTGAACAAAGGACTGAATGACCCATCCCAGCTGTGGATGTGTTCTAGAGGGACTTTCAAGCCTGCAGACTCGTGCAATACTGCTAAGAACCTGATCTATGGACTTTGAAGTCTTTGTATGTATGTGACTGTTTTACCATTTAACAACTCTCTTCTTGTTCTTTCTTTTTTTCTTGATAATAAACCTTTAGTTTCAGACACTAAAGGATTGGCTGGCGGTGTGGGATTTAAGATCCAAACTAGTACTAACTTGGCAATGCGGCTGGCCCTTTGAGGGTCAGAAGAACATGTTGTATAGTGAGCAGAGTTTTAAATTACTCCTCTCCTTACTGAACCTAGACGCTGATTGGGAGCCAGAGACTGGAGTGCAATGAGAGGACTGTGTGATTCCTTTTTTATGCTTCGTGATAACCAGTGTGAAGGATCAGAAGCGCAGTTTGTGACTGGTTGGGGAGTTTAACTTCAGTGTTAACCACCAGTTTTGGGAGTATCTGCTCTCCCTTTTGCAGCCTGCCCTGACCTTGGCATTTCCAGTGAGGGTTGCCCTAGGCACACTGGGTCACGCCCTAGTTCTTGTGTGATGTGAAGGGGTAAGTAACCTTTCCCTATTCACTTTCTCCACAGCCAGTCATGATTTTACAGATCTCTATCATATCCCCCCCCCCCCCCCCCAGTCGTCTCTATTCCAAGCTGTATAATCCCAGTCTTATTAATCTCTCCTTGGCTGTTCCATAACTCTAATCATGTTTGTTGCCCTTCTCTGTTCCTTTTCCAATTCTAATCCATCTTTTTAGAGATGAGGTGATCAGAACTACACTCAGCATTCAAACTGTGGGCATACCATGGCTGTATATAGAGGCATTATGATATTTTCCATCTTATTAACTATATTCCTTTCCTAAGGGTTCCTAACAGTCTGTTGGCTTTTTTGGCGGCTGCTGCACCTTGAGCAGATGTCCTACTAAAGCCTCCTTTCATTGGCAGATCTCAGACCAACCGGAAGACGTACTAGCTCTGCTTTAGGATGGATCCACTGAGGCCATGTGACCTTATGGCCTTTACAAGGGTCAGAGCCCCACTAGTTGAAAGGCTGCTTGTTTAGTGTCTTGTTCCAGTGCAGCACACAGCAAATGAGGCAAGACATGCCCGTCCTCTGGGGCTTGTTTCCCTTCTATGAAATGTGACCGGCAGCATTGGGTGCCTCTATAGACCCCAATGCGCTTTGGAAAGGAGGGTTGGGGGGGACGAATGCGTAGCCCCATTGCGGGGGTGACCTGCCCAGAAAGCAGGACTTGCCCGAGTTCACACGCACACCCCTTGCATAGCGGGGTTGCACAGTTTGGTTCAAGGGCTCTCAGCACCCCCACTATAAAAATTGTTCCAGCGGCCGCGTGGGTGAGCTCACAGCAGTTATTGGGCCCACTTCTGTGGGCGAGGGAGGCGAGCTTTCCAGCTGCTGCTCCCGGCTCCCGCCCCCCTGCCTGCTGGATGGCACCGACCAGCCGGGGCCATGGACAATGCGCCCTCAGCGCTCCCGGTGACCCCGGGCGGGTGTGATCCGCGGGCGGAGCGGCTCGCAAGGGGCATGGCTGGGGGGTGGCCCACGGAGACCTCGATAACCGGCGGAAGGAAGCAGCAGCGCGACAGGCCCCTGGCCCCCATCGCTGCGGGGCGCAACGCTGCCGGGGAGCCGGGGCCCGCTGCGAGCGCGGGCCGAGCCCAGGCTCGCCCTAGAGCCCGTCGGGGCTGCGCGCCGGTCCAGGGGGGCCCCGCCCCGCCCCGGAGCGCGCCCGGCGCCGCGATCCCCGCCGCCAGGGGCCGCTGCCGCCCCGCTCCCCGCCGGCCCCGCCCCGCCGCTCCCGGCCCCGGCAGCCAGGCCGCGGCTCCCTCCCTCCCTGCGGGCCGCGCTCGCTCTGCTCCGCCCGGCAGCGGGGCCGGCCCGTGGCGAGGCGGCGCCGGGACTCTGCCCAGCCCGCAGCGGGAGCGGGGCTCGGCCGGGCCGGGCCCGCGGGAGCAGCCCAGCCCGGGGGGGCCATGGCCGAGCGGGCCGCTGCCCAGGTAAGGGCCCGGCGGGCGGTGGAGCCTCGGGGCCCGGGAGCTTCTCCCCGCCCGGCCCGGCCCCGGGAGCGCGGTGCTGCCCGGCCGGGCTGGGGCCGGTGCAGGGGCGGGCAGCGCTGGGCGCCGAGCGGGGCCGGCGAGCCAGGGCCGGGCAGGGGGTTGCAGGAAGGGGGCCAGGCTGCCTGGCGCGGCAAACGCCCCGGTCTTTGTGCCTTAGAGACACCGAGCAGCCGGCTGGTCACCTGGGCCTCGCTCTCCTCTCGCCCCAAAAGGCCTTCTACACCTGTGCGGAGCCTTCCCTGCCTGCTCTGGTTTTGGGGGTTTTCAAACCGGGGCACCCCAGTGCCGGAGCCAAAATGTGAGCCCCGACTTTGCAAATCTCCGCCTTCTTGCGCTACAGGCAAACGTGAGAGCGCTGCTGTCTTCGGGCTACTTCGCCATGTAAACAGCGGCTGCCTTTTCCTCCAGGGCGCTTCGTGTGTGATGGCCAGTAGGAAGCGCGATGATGCGCAGGGCCGCGGTCCACGTTCTGCAAACTTCTGCGAACCCCCTGGAACGGATCCGTGTGTTTCCATCCTCCTAGTGCTCCATGTTACCGCCGCCTGTGGGGGGGGATGCTATCTGAGCGGGTTTAGGACAGTGTCCACAAAAAAGATTTACTAAAATTAAAATGAACAGCTGTAAAACCATGCCCGGGGTTAGGTAGATGTGCAATTATTTCTCTGGCTTCAAAATAGAAAATAGCAGGCAAACCAGCAGGCTGGACATTGAAATCTCAGATGCTCACACTGTGGTCTAAGAAATCTACCCCCACCCTTTGTCTGTCAGTAAGGAACTGACTTAAGCTACATGGATATAGGGCACTTTTACATTGAAGTCAAAGTGCCCTCACGTGGGGGCTGCAGTTTCTTAACTGATTTAGTTAAATTGGTACAATGATCTCATGGAGACAAGGGCTGGAGGAGACTCTCCTAGGTTGGACCAAGACCTCAATTCTCTCAATTTCTGTCCTTGCAACCAGGCTCGGGAATGGGACATGGAGTCCCTGCACTCGGCTCCTCTGCAACCCCACGTTGTCCCCAAGCAAACTGCTGTGGGAGAAACGCAGCTGCAAACTGCAGAGATCTCCCTGTGGACTGTAGTGGCTGCTATTCAAGCCTTGGAGAGGAAGGTGGATTCCCATGCCTCACAGTTACTGAGTCTGGAGGGCAGAACAGGGACAGCTGAGAAGAAAATATGTGACACAGAAAAAGGAATGATGGAGTTTAGTAACCAACTAGCCATGCTGGGATCTCTGATCCAGGAATATGGACTGATGCAGAGGAGGCTGGAGAACATGGAGAACCTGCTGAAGAACAGGAACTTCTGGATCCTGAGGCTCCCCCCAGGCACTAAGGGAGAAGTCCCCAAGGTAACGATATCCCAGCTGGTGCTGAGGGGGAGATATAAAGTTTTGAAGTTGGATTAGATATTGAAAGGGGAATTGAAGAAAAATGATCCTATTTTGTATCTTATGTACTCTTTTATTTTAATATAATATGTAGTGTGTGGTTTTCCTCCTCCACTCTCTGGCTGCTTCCATCCTCGCTTACCAAGTTATTTGGATTCTGCTCCATCCCTGCGTCTGTAGGCAGTCTGATTTCTGTGGAGCTAAGAGGAATAAGAAGGCCTTTTGCAAACTTATCCGAGGAGAGAAAAATTGATAAATGATCAGGAGTTTAAAATGGCAGAAGTGCTGAATTGCTCGTTTAAATTTGTCTTTAATGAAAAAAATAAAACAAGGTGTTTGAGCAGTGAAGAGGCAAGGAAAGCCTTGATGGTGTAGCTGCTGATGTATATTAAAACAAATTTCAGGTAAAGAGGCTATATTCTATATCTGAGCAGGTCAAGGTAACATGAATCCTAGGGGCCAAGAGGAACAGAAGCAATAAGCACTGAAACTTAACAAAGGACATATTTTGCCACATAGATTTGCTCTTTTTTTTTTTTTTTTAGATTGACTCGCAAGATTCTCATCTGATTTAGCACACCAACTCAGGGTGTGTAGCCCCACTGAAGTCACATGAGTAAAGACTTTCTGCGTGATTGAGGGTTTGGAGGACAGGGCCCCTTATGCACTGTCTGAACACAAATAAAGCATATAATTTAGTGTCTTGTATTCATACTACAAGCATTCATCTAGATTGACTGGATACTGGCATTGTTACCTGGATAGAAAACTGAGGGAAGGCCCATAAACAAAGGGCAAACCCTAAGTTAAGTGGATATTGTCATGTTAACATCGTGTTTTGTTTTTAATTCTTTACTTATATTACCCCTGTGATTTCAGGTGCCAGTGACATTCGATGATGTTTCCGTCTATTTCTCCAAGCAGGAGTGGGGGAAATTGGACGATTGGCAGAAAGACTTTTACAAGAATGTGATGAAAGGCAACTATGAATCATTGATCTCGCTGGGTAAGGATCAGTTTTCTTTCACTCACCTGTTAGAATGTCCGTGATCGCTGAAGTAAACCCGAGAGATGGTCCTCCGAGGACTGGGAGAGGAGAGCAAGCTTGCAGCGCTGTTGCTTGTGCCCTGTCCATTCTGTAGGGATGAAGGTTTACTTCATCCCTACAGAATGGACAGGGCACCTTTCACCAACAGTGAAAGGCACCTTTCACCAACAGTGATGGTTCCAGCGAAGCAGCGCTTGTAGCCTTCAGTTTGTGCTTCGTTCGTTCCTTCCATTCCGCAGAGAATGAGAGGTCTGCAGCGACTGCTCACCTGCAGCTTTCCAGCCCTGAATAACAGGTCCATATCATTGCACATGTTCAGCCTACACACCCTGGTGCTGACACAGTTGGAATATCCCAGGCCTGCTCTGTGCATTGTGAATGTGCCCTGACATTGCTGCTAGACTAGACGGAGGGCGGTGACTCGTGGTGCTGGTGCTCTTGCCCAGGGTGGTGAGTGACGACTCGGTTGCTCGCTGTCGTTACTTTGCTGTGCTGGGTGTTCGCTCTCTCCCTTAGCTCCCAGCCTTTAAAATGTCTCCCAGTTTCTGGTATCACCAACCTCGAGCTAAAAACTCAGCAGAAGGAAAGATGCAATAGTCAGGAAACTGATACACAGCAAATCTTATAAATCTTATAGCTTTATTCTGTTGTGCCTTTGGATGTCTGAATTTTGGGGGGCGGGGGAAGCAACCCACCAGCCCCTCTCTCCTAGCAGCCAGCTCTCTCCCTGCTTGTGTGAGGGCGCTGCGGTTTGAAATAGGCACACAGGAAAGTGTGGGTCTGGGCTTCTCACCGTGCTGCTTGCCTGCAGGAATGGAGGGCTCCTCCCTGTGCCTGAACCGGGAGGGCAGATTGGTTTAAAATCACCCTTGCTTGTCCGTAAATAATACTCAGTACCAATGACTAACCCTCCCACCCCTTCCTGTCCTCTCACATGAACAGACTACGCCATCTCCAAACCTGACCTTCTGTCCAGGATTGAACGGGGGGAGGAGCCGTGTAGGGGGGCTCAGGAAGACTCTGAGGAGAGAGTGATCCCAATGGAGCCTAGCACAGGTGAGTTATCTGGAGCGTCATAAGGTGCTTTGCTGCCAGATGTAGGAGAGGAAGGATGGCTCAGTGGTTAGAGCACTAGCCTGGGAGTTGGGAGACCTAGGTTCAATTCCTTCTCTACGACAGACGTTCTTTGCAACCTTGTTGTCTATATGCCCTATCTGTCCTACCTCACAGAGGTGTTCTGAGGATAAATACTTGGTGTGAGGACTCTCAGATTATAGCAATGGAGGCTTTGTAAGCAGGATAGGGAGGTAAAATAGTGCTGTACAGAGTTGGATGCACAGATCGAGAAGGAGGGGCACCGCAAGAACAGGTGCTCCCTCCAGCTGTGGGGTGTGAGGTGGTTCTTTATTGATCGGGTACGCCAGATGGCACAGAGAGAGCTCTGAGTGAAGCCACAGAGTTGGCTGGTTTGGAAGCAGTTTGCTCTAACTTCAGCCAGGATGGAGAGAGCCATGGAGGGGTTCAGAGATGGAAAAGAAGCCAGGAAAGCTTATGTGCCTTCTCTGGAGCAGAGAGCCAGGAATTAAGAAATGCAACACAGAGGGTTTGTACTAGGTGCGTGATTAAGGTAGGAACCATATTTCAGCAGAGACAGAGGAAGGTAAGGACTGCTGCTTTTCATACTCCCTGTGCCCACTGGCCAAGCTTTTCCAAAGGGACTAGTAACCCTGAGTACCATAATGTTCGGGTGCAAGTGCAAAGAGCCATGAAATCCAGCCTGGTTCCTTACTATACACAGCAAATTTCTCTATTGACATAAAAATCAGGAACCAACACAAGCTGCATCTTCACTGCCTTATTTTGTGCAAACCTCTCGCTTGCTCTCATCTCTCCCTGCATCGTGTTGTACCAAGCCCAGACTGTAGGCACCTTTCAGCGTGGGTTATTTTTCTGTTCTCTCTGTATAGCACCTGGGTGCTCTGTGTAAATGTTAGCTAATAGAAGCATGGGAATGGGTGGACGTTAGCTAATCACAATGTAATTTCTCTCCTCTCGCAAACAGAATCACTGAGCCTTACTCATGATACTGTATCGTGGATAAAACAAGAAGACCTGTACATCAGGGATCAGTGGGACTCGGAAGAGAGAGAGATCTCTGCGGAGCCCAGCACAGGTGAGCGAGCGATTGGAATGACTCAAACAGTGAATGCAACAGGAATCTGTCAATCAAGGGAGACCTTTGTCAGCTCTTAGCGTCCCGTCTTGTCAGATAGTCCTCTCTCTCAAACTGCATTTCTCAGATCACTTTTGCAGAGCTCAGTCACAGCTACCCACCAGGCCTGACTGATTTCCATTCAGCCATCTCTTTTTGGGCTCTTTGGGAGGTGGGTTGGAACGGAATTGGTTCTTCTCCTTTTTATGCCAAAGGGACATTCTCCTCTAAGTCTCTTAGCCTGGCGTCTCTTTTCCTTGGCTGGCACTGAGGATTGCACCATAAGTCCCCGCTCGCTGTCTGCCTGTGTAGGAGTTTTAGAGCGGGGCAGTAAGTTGGTGACACAGGTTTCTCAGGCAGATGGTGCCTGGAAGCAGAAAGATGGCAGGGTGCAAGAGAGGCAGGTGGTGGATGGACAAGGAACAGAAAACTAATAACTCTTGGTTTCTCCTCTGAGTCCAGCAGACAACGAGGTTGTAGTCAAAGCTGAGGAGGGAATCCCAGTGAGCTTGGAGCTGTACAGCACATTGCCTGGACCACCAGAAGAGACTGTTTTCCAGTACCCTGAGCAGGAACCGATCTGTGACGATCAGGGCAACGTCAGCATCCAGGGGGAATACCCTGACGGGAACAGTCTGGAGGACTCTGCTGCGGGTGAGAGAGACTTCAGTAACTTCACCACGATCATTGTCCAAGAGGAGAGCCTCCCAGGAGAGGCACCGTACGTCTGTTCTGAATGTGGGAAAAGCTTCCTTTATGAGCAGCAGTGTGTACTGCACCAGAGGATCCATGCCGGAGCCCACACGCCTCCTGAGCGCAGGGAGAGCTTCAAGCAAAACCAGTGTCTCAAATCCTGCCCAGAGGTTCAGCTGGGGGAGAGACTCTATAGCTGCCCTGAGTGCGAGCGGAGCTTCCCTCACAAGTCGAGCCTCAGCAAACATCAGCTCTCCCACACGGGGGACCGGCCGCACACCTGTGCTGAGTGCAAGAAGAGCTTCCGGCTGAAGATCAACCTCATGATACACGAGAGGAGTCACGCGGGGAAGAGCAGGGGCTCATATATCTGCAACGAATGTGGGAGGGGCTTTAACCACCATTCGAACTTCATTAGGCACCAGATGATCCACACTGGGGAGAGACCGTATGGCTGTACCGAGTGTGGGAAAACCTTCATGCGGAAGGAGCACCTCCTGACCCACCAGCGCCTGCACACGGGAGAGCGGCCCTACCAGTGCACCGAGTGCCGGAAGAGCTTCACCCGGAAGCAGCACCTGGTGGGACACCAACGCATCCACACGGGGGAGAAACTCTGGGGGACCCTGGCAGCACAGAGACGCTTGCACGACCTGCCAGGCAAAACGCACAGGGGAGAGCCTGCGTCGCTGCCCTTGATGCACAAGGAGTTCCCCCCGTAGATGCTGTGTTAAGTGCTACCAGGGAACTCTGGCTGGGGACAATCATGATGGCATCTGAGCAAAGGAGAGAGACCAAGGCTCTGGGTGTTGAACAGAGAACTAAATGTCAGCGGGATGATCCGTGGAGAGGTCTAGGCTGCTGGTTTATTAGCAGTTGAGTCCATTCCCACTAGGGCAGAAAACAGCTAGGCAGGCTCAGTGCTCCCTGGGAAGCTTGTCGTTCTTTTCCTGTGTTTCTCTCTTGCTAATTCATCACACTAAAGGTAGTTGCATCTTCCTTAAGCCAACGAGAGCTACTTTTCAGTGTTCATAGGTGTTTGACCTGTCAATCAGGATTCCCAGCTGGTGGTATGCAGGTAAGGTGCCCATTGGAAAGGAGAAGCCATCTCTGTCAGTTAACGGAACACGTTCACTTTCTTCTACAATGTTTAGTCACTGTCACTAGCTTATGTTCAGTGTTCTTGACGGGAGTGGACATCTTTCCCTTGGGGCTGTGTCTCGGGCACCATTCAAATGATGGATTCTGTGCTTGAGACATCACAGGGCTGCTATTAACCTGTGAGCATCATGAAATCTGGATAACTGTCCATGAGCCCATTGAAGTAACAGACTGCTTGGGGGACATTTTCCGCAGTACCTGAGTGACTCAGTCCCATTGACTTTCCAGAATGGGGTGGAGTGGGGACTCTTCCACCTGGACCCATCCCCCAAGGGAAGTAGCTGGTTAATATTTACGTTCCTCTGTTCCAGTAGTTCTAAACCCGTGGCCCGCATGTGGCCGAATTAACACACAGCTGCAGTCCAGCTGTGCGCTAAAGGCGGGGGTCCAGGGCCTGGCCCCACACAGCAGAGGTCTGGCGTCCAGGGCTGCCACCTGGCCCCAAAAAGTCTGGGGTCCGGGGTTGGGGCTGCTATCCAGCCCCGCGGGGTTGGGGGTCCAGGGCTGCTGGCTGGCTCTGCACAGCAAGGGTCCATTGCTGCCCGCTAGCTCCTCACAATAGGGTCCAGGGTTGGCGTTGGGGCTGCTGGCCGGCCCCGCGGGATTGGCGTCAGGCCTGCCACCCAGCTGCCCTGCCACCTGGTCCCATGTGGCCAGGTCCAGGATCAGGGCTGCTGCCCGACCGCACACAGTGGGGTCCAGGGTCCCTGTCACCTGGCTCCTCGCCCAGAGCTCTGCTCCTGGCCCCACTCTATGGAGGGGTCTCTGAGGGGGAGATGCTGGGCTTAGGGGTCTGTGGGGGGAAATTCGGGGGAGGGGGAGGGAGGCGTGTGCTGTGGTTCTCAACCTGTGGCCCCGGTAACGCATTGTGGGCCGCATATACGGCCCACAATGATAAATAGGTTGGGAACCACTGCTCTGTTCGTATCCACGTGGGCAGAGCTGTTGCTCTGCGAGTACTTCACATGTACGTTCTCTCAAATCCTCTTTTCAAAATGCACAATAATAAAATGTACAATCAAGAGCCAGACAAAGATACCGTCAGAAACTGACCGTCTGCCAGTGCAGCTCAGCCTGCCATGCAGCAGCAGTATGTTCCATTGCACATATCCGTCCGGTCTGAAATACCACGATGCATGGGGAGTGATTCAGAAAGAATTCTTACCTGACGAGTTTGAGATAATTACAGAAAAAAAGCTTATTGAAATAATTGTCAGATGATTAAGATCCTAGGAGGGCTGGTACCCTCCACATCTGCCTGATTGTGAATCCCATACCCCCATAGTGGAGCAGTTACTGGCCCCATTGATTTCCAGGGGACTGAGCATAGGATAAGTGCTCACCAGTGAGAGAAAGGGGTTCAAAATCTAGTCCAGAGGGTGTGGGCCCAGCCTACACAAGCTGGGAGGGAACGGTGGGGCTGAGAACAGCTGGTTGTGCGTGTAGAGTTCTTTGAGACTCACCTACGCCATGTTGTTCACGCAGATGTAGAGCCAGAAGCTGGTTTCCGTGAGCAGCGTCCTGGCCCCAGGCTCCTTTATTGTTAAATTATAACATTGATATTGTGATAGCACCTCCAGGCCCCACCTAGGTCAGGGCCCCATTCTGATGTTCACTGTACAGACGTAATACAGGACAGTCCCTGCCCCAAAGAGCCTACAGTCTGCAAGACAAGATGCATCAGGTAGATGAGACAAATGAGCGGGGGAGACTATCCAAATTCTTAGCCGGATGCTCTCCACTTGCCCAGCCATTATCAGGTTGCAGTTTCTCACGTGCATTTTGGAAGACTCGAGTTTTGAGGAGGGATTTAAAGGACAAGGTGTAGTGGCTTTATGGATTTTGACTGGGAGCTTTCCCCACATGTAAGTGGTGTTGTGGGAGAAGTGGAGAATCAGCAATGGAAGCCGGCACCACTGGTGGAGCAAAGGCAGAGTCAACGGTGTGCTGAGGTAAGAGGTCCAATAGGATAGCACTACACTGTGGAGGACTTCTTGTTCGATGCGACTGAAGAGGAGGGGCCAGTGGAGGGAAAGAGAGGATGACAGTGATGAGCCAGGAAAAGGATTTTAGCAACACTGTTTTGAATGTGTGTGAGGGCTGCGAGATTGCTGACATTGAGGCCAGAGAGGAAGGGAGAGTCAAGATGTGAGATGATCAAGACTTGGACAAGAATTCTGGCTACATGGGCAGAGATGAAAGGTCAGATACTAGAGATGTGGTGCAGTAAGAAGTGGCAAGATATAGACATGGCCTGGATGTCTGATTTAAAGGAGAGAGACGAGTCAAAAATGTCACAAGGGGCGAGAGGAGAGCTTTGCGGGAAAGATCAGGAGCTCTATTTTGGCCATGTTAAGTCTTAGTTGACCACTAGACCTCCAAACGAGATTTCAGGAAGACCGGCTGTGTTCTGTTGTGGCCATGAGTGAAGAAAGGCCCCCAGCAGAACAGAGTGGGGGTATCCATGTCTCAGCAGCTGCTTTTTGAGGGAGGCGGGCTGAGCTTCCTGCACCCCAGAGAGAGGGGGTGGAAAGAATTTTTCTGATCCATCACATGGGTCTGCAACCTGTGAGTGGGTTTAGGAAATACCTGGCCAGGCAGGGCTGCACCAAAGTTGGTATTTAGCAGGTGTTTCCCAGGCATCAATTGGCTCAAGAAGGTTCGGATATTCAGCTTCTTCCTTTTATTGCCAGGTTGAAGCCACTGAGGGTATGTCTACACTGCAGTTAGATGCCCGTGGCAGCTGGCTTAGGCTAATTGTGGTGTAGACATTCAAGCTTGGGCTGGAGTCTGGCCTCTACGACCCTGAGAGGTGAATGTCTACACACAGCAATTAAACAGCCCCTTAGCCAAGTCAGCTGGCACGAGCCAGTAGTGGGTGTCTAATTGCAGCACAGATATTCCCAGTTTCACCCATGGAGTGAGAGAGACCTGTATGTTCTCATACCATGGGCTGTAATAATCCAGCTTGGATCCCTCTAGAGCAGTGGTTCTCAACCAGGGGTCTGCATACTGCTGGGGGGATGCAGAGGTCTTCCAGGGGGTATGTCAACTCATCTAGAGATTTGCATAGTTTTACAATAGGCTACATAAAAAACACTAGTGAAGTCAGTACAAACTAAAATTTCATACAGACAATGACTTGTTTATACCGCTCTGTATACTATACACTGAAATGTAAGTATAATATTCCAATGCTGTGACATTTTTATATCTGATTTTGTAAGCAAGTAGTTCTTAGGTGAGGTAAAACTTGGGGTACACAAGAAAAATCAGACTCCTGAAAGGGGTACAGTAGTTTGGAAAGGTTGAGAGCCACTGCTCTAGAGGATTTTCCTTTCCTTCAGGGCTATTTACTACGGGTTGCTGTGGTTTAAGCCTGCTATGTCTGTGCAAAGCCTTGTGTCTAGATCCATGCCTGCTGAGTGTAACATCTGTGCCAACAAAGCTAGCTTGTCTCTGATGGAACCAGTGCAACAGTCTGCACCACTTTAGGTCCACACTTTGGAGAGACAGGCATCGCTTCAAGCTGAAATGGTGAAGCTGAGTGTTGCCAGAATCAATGCAACAGTTCAGTGTGTCCATATCACTCACCAGTGTTAGCTGTGCCGTTGTGTGCAGGACATTCGTACTGCCCCCCAGCCATTTCTGTACCACTGCACTGTGCTACCTATCCCATACATGTTTAGCACAACTCCCCAGAGTGGGAGGAGGGGTTGGTGTGGGAAGCACTTGATGTGGTGGAGCAAGTGCCCACCTCAGCCAGGAAGGGGTTAATAAGCACCTGTAGGCACAATCAGTTCCCACACTGGCACGTATGTGAAACCTTCTCCCTAAAAGAGAGACACCAAGCCCTGTAAGGGTGACACTCAGAGGGAAGGAGAGCCAGGGCCCGGAGCTCCCTGAATCCACAGAACCAGCTGACTAGGAAGGCTGCTGAAGGTCCTCTGCTGCCCAAGTCCTCTGGATAAATTGTTCTAGTTTCTTAGAGCCGAGGACGCTCAGCCTGGGCCTCTCAGACTGACCAGGGGTTAAAGAAACCCAGCTTTGACTCAGAGACTCTGACTTGTTTGCCTTGCCAGACAAATGAGAGGATTGGGTCAAAAGAAATCTGATGAGGTTCAACAAGGACAAGTGCAGAGTCCTGCACTGATGATGGAAGAATCCCATGCACTGTTACAGGCTGGGACCGACGGGCTAAGCAGCAGTTCTGCAGAAAAGGACCTGGGGATTACAGTGGACGAAAAGCTGGATATGAGTCAGCAGTGTGCCCTTGTTGCCAAGAAGGCCAATGGCATATTGGGCTGCATTAGTAGAAGCATTGCCAGCAGATCAAGGGAAGTGATTATTCCCCTCTATTTGGCACTGATGAGGCCAACCTGGAGTATTGCATCCAGTTTTGGTCCCCCCACTACAGAAGGGATGTGGACAACTTGGAGAGAGTCCAGTGGAGGGCAACAAAAATTATTAGGGGGCTGGGGCACATGACTTATGAGGAGAGGCTGAGGGAGTTGGGCTTATTTAGCCTGCAGAAGAGAAGAGTGAGGGGGGATTTGGTAGCAGCCTTCAACTACCTGAAAGGGGGTTCCAAAGAGGATGGAGCTAGGCTGTTCTCAGTGGTGGCAGATGACAGAACAAGGAGCAATGGTCTCAAGTTGCAGTGGGGGAGGTCTAGGTTGGATATTAGGAAACACTATTTCACTAGGAGGGTGGTGAAGCACTGGAATGGGTTACCTAGGGAGGTGGTGGAATCTCCATCCGTAGAGGTTTTTAAGGCCCAGCTTGACAAAGCCCTGGCTGGGATGATTTAGTTGGGGTTGGTCCTGCTTTGAGCAGGGGATTGGACGAGATGACCTCCTGAGGTCTCTTCCAAGCCTAATCTTCTATGATCCACACTGCATTGCGGTTGCAGGACTGTTCTACTTTGCCCTTTTTGTTGAACTACTGCGGGGGGGGGGGGCAGAACTACTCCCCTGATACTTGTATCTGGAAACACATCTCCTCTTCTGATCAACTCTGTAACAACTGCAGCACCCAAAGGAAGGCAGTGGGAACAAAGGGAGGTGCCTAGACAAATTGGAGGATTGGGCCAAAAGAAATCTGATGAGGTTCAATAAGGATAAGTGCAGAGTCCTGCACTTAGGACGGAAGAACCCCATGCACCGCTACAGACTAGGGACCGAATGGCTAGGCAGCAGTTCTGCGGAAAAGGACCTAGGGGTGACAGTGGACGAGAAGCTGGATATGTGTCAGCAGTGTGCCCTTGTTGCCAAGAAGGCCAATGGCATTTTGGGATGTATAAGTAGGGGCATAGCGAGCAGATCGAGGGACGTGATCGTCCCCCTCTATTCGACATTGATGAGGCCTCATCTGGAGTACTGTGTCCAGTTTTGGGCCCCACACTACAAGAAGGATGTGGATAAATTGGAGAGAGTCCAGCGAAGGGCAACAAAAATGATTAGGGGACTGGAACACATGACTTATGAGGAGAGGCTGAGGGAACTGGGATTGTTTAGTCTGCAGAAGAGAAGAATGAGGGGGGATTTGATAGCTGCTTTCAACTACCTGAGAGGTAGTTCCAGAGAGGATGGTTCTAGACTATTCTCAGTGGTAGAAGAGGACAGGACAAAAGTAATGGTCTCAAGTTGCAGTGCGGGAGGTTTAGGTTGGATATTAGGAAAAACTTTTTCACTAGGAGGGTGGTGAAACACTGGAATGCGTTACCTAGGGAGGTGGTAGAATCTCCTTCCTTAGAAGTTTTTAAGGTCAGGCTTGACAAAGCCCTGGCTGGGATGATTTAATTGGGGATTGGTCCTGCTTTGAGCAGGGGGTTGGACTGGATGACCTCCTGAGGTCCCTTCCAACCCTGATATTTTATGATTCTATGCCCCTACCCACTCCCCAAAGGGGGCACTCTAGAGGTAAATCCTGTGACACCTGCCACACTGTGTGTGGCCGGAAGGCTATTCTTGGATTTTGTAATGAGCATCCTGGAACGCCCTGGGAACTGCTGCCGTTTCCTATATTCATCTCAACATGGAGGAGAGATGGGGTTCATTCCATCAGAAATTCTAATTTGATTGATTGAAATCTTGCTGAATTGGAGGCCAGGACTGGAGACTGTGGCGAGCAGAATTCCAGCGGAGTTCATGCATTGGGGATGAGGATATTGCTGATATCCTAGAATCCATCCTGGAACTGCAGGCCCTGCCCCAGAAAAGGGGAAGTGAGGACTCAGGCTGCTGACCCAGATGTTTTGTTCTATCCCACTGGAGGGACCTGCTGTCTAAGTCTTGTCACTGAGATGAATGCCACTTTGGGTTCAGGACCCCACCTAGTGCTAGAAACAACTGTGGTGGGAACCTGGCATGAGGACTGTGGCTGCAGAGCTTCTGAATGGGCAATGAGACTGACTGTCGGTCATCTCTAGGGGGAGCTTGTCATGACTGTGGGACTCCAAGTGAAGTTATAGATTAAAGGGTTATGGATTCTGACGTACTGTGTAGCTGCCCAGAGCCAGTCATTCTGGGTGGTACTCAGAGTCCTAGCTTGGCTGGGCAGTGGGCAATGCTCTGTAGATCTAAACTGCCCATTTGGCACTCCCATAATACAGTGAGAGGCACTATAGGAAAAACCTAGTGTTGCTGAGCAACATCGGGTATTGCTTAAAAGGACAGGACTAGGGAGTAGGGCAGCTAACTGAGGGGTGTATTTCTGAGCTGCTGGGTGCTCCTGGGCCGGTTTCTGTGCCTCTTCCTCTCCCTGTCTTGGATTGTGAAGCCCTGGGGACAGAGACCATCTCTCACGCGGTGACTGTACCGCGCCCAGGTCCCAGTCTCTCTTGGGGCTTCCAGGGGTGCTGCCCGAACTACTACGCGAAGGTGGGTGAGGTCTTATCTTTTCTCTGGTGGGAAAAGAAACTAGCCACTGTCAGAAGACAGGATACCTGGCCGGATGGACCTTTGGTGTGACCCAATATGGCCCTTCTTATGTCCTTTCAAGCTCTACGGCCCTTCCACGGGGCTGGGGATCCTCCGTCTCAGCCAAGCGAAAGAGTCAAGGGTCTACACAGCCCGCCGGCCCTGGGGGCAAGGGGCTTTCCAAGGCAGGCCCAGCTCAGCTGGCTGCGGTGTTAACCAGAAGTGAGGATTGGGGTGGCGGATCTTACTGCAGGGGCAGGCCTCTGGGCCCCCTGTTCCGGGTCAGCCCTCAGGGTTACCAGCCTCACCCGGGTTAATGGGTGCGAGGAAGAAGGGAGCCAGGCTTGTTGCCGGGCAGATGGTGGGGGGTGGGGGAAGGCTGCAGGGTGCTCACCTGGCCAAGGGCGTTGGAGCCTTGTGATTGGGTGAACCCTGGGGGATGGAGGGCTGCCTAAGCCAATCGGAGGGGGGGAGGAGAGGAGGCCAGCTGTGCCAGAGGGGCGCGCGAGACCCCCCCCCCCCCGCATGAGGGGAAGGCAGCGGCGGGCCAATTCGCCCCTCCCCCCGCTGTCCGTCCCCTGCCCGAGGGGGGCACTCGCCACCCCCGTGACTGTCTCTCTTCCCTGCCCAAGGGGGGCACGGCCCATCCCCAGACTCTCTCCCCGCCTGAGAAGGGCATGGGCGGTTCCCCGCCCCCCCGCCTATGCTGGAGGAGAAGGCAGGTGACCCCCCCCAGCCTGCCTTCCCCCACTGCCATGATGGAGGGGGATGCAAGCAGCCCCCTCCTGCAATTGCCTTCCCCCCGCCCGAGGGGAGTGTGGGCGACTCCCCCCCCCCAACTGCCTCCCCCTCCCGTCTGCCGAAGGGGGTGGGGATGCCCCTCCCGCTGTGTGCCGGGGGGGGCACAGGCGATGCCCCGGAGGAGACGCACGGGTGACCCCCAGGACCTCTCCCCTGCCCGTTGCCGATTTTGCCCCGACGGGGGTTTGCTGAGCTACTCTGGGGGACAGCACCTGGTCGCTGACGCCCCCTGCGCCCACCGGAGTCAGGCCGATGGCGGCCGCAGAGAGCGGGGCGCCCCGCCATCGGCCCCTCCTCACCGCCTCGGGCCTGCGCTGCCTCCGCCAGGTCCGTGGGCCCCCGCAAGTTGCAGAGCCCGGGAGTGCGGAGGGACCGGGACTGGGGAGCCCAGCGTGGGGGGGGGAGGGTGTTACTGGCGGGTTGGATGGTGTCCCTGTCCCACCCGCTGCTAGCCCACCTGCCGCGGGTCAGCGCGGGGCAACGGGGCAGCGATCGCTGCTGCGCCCGTACCGGGTCTGGGGCGAGGGGGGTGTAGGAGGGATCAGACAGTCCCGGAGTGAGCCCCGAAGCCCCCTAGGGAGGTCCCGCCGGGTTCCCGACTCCCCGAGGCAGCTCGTGGCGGCACCGCTGGCGAGTAGCCGCCCTGGGGGAGACAGCGCCTGGCACAGCCCCTTGGCCGAAGCAGTACGTTGTGAATGGAGGCTGAGCTCCGCCCGCGATCCCCTGACTCCGGGAGCCGGGGCTCGCAGTGACCCCCCCCCCCAGCCGGGCTGCGGGGGAAGGGGCGGGGCTCGGCAGCCGCCTGCCCCCCGGGGGGCCCCTGCGCTGGGCAGACGCCGGGAGGCGATTCCCCGCCCGGCCGGGGCCGTGCGCCCCACCCGCCGCCAGGGGCCGCTGCCGGCCCCGCTGCCCGGCCCGCTCCGCCCCGCACGCAGCTCGCGGACCCTGCCAGCGAGGCCGCGGCTCCCGGCTGCGCTCGCTCTGCTCCGCCCGGCAGCGGGGCCGGCCCGTGGCGAGGAGGCGCCGGGACTCTGCCCAGCCCGCAGCGGCAGCGGAGCTCGGGCTCGGCCGGGCCGGGCCGGGCCCCGTTGGGATCCAGCCGCGCGGCTTGTCCCCTGAGCGGGGCGGCGGGCGAGTCTCGTCGTGACTCCCCCGGGTCCCTGCGGAGCAGCCGCGCCCGGCCCTGCCCGCCCCCAGCCCGGCCCGCCGGCGGCAGAGCTCCGCGGGCCCCGAGCGCCGCCCCCGGCGGGCGGGCGGGGAAAGGCTCATGTCCGCCCCCGGGCCGCGGTGAGGGGCGAGCTCCCGATCCCCCCGCCCGGCCGAGCTCCGGCGGCGCCTGGGCCGGGAACAAAGGGCCATGGCCGAGCGGGCCGCTGCCCAGGTAAGGGCCTGGCGGGGGGCCCCGAGCGGGGCGGGAAATCGCCTGGCGGGGGGAGCCTGGACAGGGGGCCCTCGCGAGCTTCTCCCGGGCCTGGACCCCGGGAGCCGGCCCCGCGGGGAGCGCGGCGCTGCCCGCTGGCTCCTGGGCCGGGCACGGCCCGGGCTGGACGCTGAAGGGGGAGGAGGGTCCTGATCCCCCGGGCGGGAGGCGGGAGCAACAGTGATCTAGCTGGTGTTTCCCAGACACGGGGGGCAGCTCCGCTCCTGCGGGGCCCTTTGCGGCTGGTCCGGGGAGCAGGGAGCGGGGCTTTGCTTTGCTTTGCTCGCCCCGCTGCAGGGGACCGACCTCCCAGCCGGGCCCGCCCTGCCAGCAGCCAGCGCTCCCGCCTGGCTAGGACCGCAGGGTCGGGCTTCTGCTGCGGGGCTGGAGGAGAGCGGTTCCTACCCATTTGTTGTTGAACCATAACTCAGGGTATTGTGTTGCGCACACACTCACAGTAGCATCGCAGCCGCCTTCCAGAGGTGGCAGAAATGAGCTTTATGGGACCTTGTGACTATTGGAGAGTCCCTCTCTCTAAGGGGAAAATGTTTATGCTTAGTGATGATGGTTAATAATACATTCTCTTTTATTTCACAACACTTCAGGTGTTGAGCTTTTTTTTTTTTTGTTTCTCTCATAGTCTGGACTGGAGGGTTGAAATCCTAAAGTGTCTGTTGACTTGAAGCATAACTCCACAACCCCATTTCTGTGACTTATTTTCCACATTATAACAGATCTTAGGGGCTCTGTTTTGTTAGTAATGGCAGCTTTGTTTCTCTAGTTTAATTACTTGGATTTTATTATTCTTTGTATAGCTACTTTAATCCCCCAGAGTTCAAAAGCTTTTCATAAAAACTAGACATATCTACGGGGATCCCTAAACAGAGAGACCTCTAGGTGGAACGTGCCTTCTTTACCAGTATGTGCAAAACGTGTACACGAAGTCGAGGACAGGATATCAAAAATGACTGTATTAAACTAATTCTGTGGGTGAAATCTACGAAGGAGGAAAGTCCAGAATTCTCTTATTCATACCATGACTCTTATGGAAAGTATTAAGGAATGTTAAATGACTATAAAGAGTCAGGTCTCTTTTTTTCTCTCTCATCTGAAGGTATGTCTACGTTGCACACCACTGGCCATGGCTTGTAGGGTATGTGTAGCTGCACGCTGCAGTGAAAGGTAGGCTGCAACCACCCTGCAGTATGTAGCTACACCCAGCAGTGAAAGGCTTTAGCAGCGGGGAAAGGCTTCTGCAGTGAGGAGCTGCTGGAACCTTTCCTCGTGTCTCTTCCCTGCCAGAGCCTTTCCCTGCGGCTGGAATCTTTCACTGTAGCGGGGAAAAACTCCGGCAGTTCCCTGCTGCCAGAGCCTTTCCCCACTGTCTTCCCCCTGCCAGAGCCTTTCGTCACTGCAGAGATCTGCTGGAGCTTTTCCCCACTGTCTTCCCTCCTCCAGAGCCTTTCGTTGCGGTGGGGAACACTCCAGCAGCAAGGAGACAGTGGGACACTACACTGCTAAATAATAGCAGTATATACAAGGAGGGCACAGCTTGGGCTTGTGGAGAGCTGTGTAGGGTACAGCCATGTTTTTACTCGCCTAAGCAGTGCCTCACCATCTGCACTGCTGTTTTTACCTGTGCTGGGGGGCAGGTATTGTATGTACTCTATGCACTGCCATAGGGAGGGTGCAGTGTAGACATACCTTGAAAGATGGCACCTCAGTAGCACAGTGCCTCTTGAATTTCTGATGAATCTTTGCTTAGACATCAGTACAGAACCAAATCGCCAAAACCATTTCCAGCGGCAGCCAGGGTCTCCCTTGCAGGTTTTCCTCCTGAGAACTGACAAGAGACATCCCTTATTTTGTGTATTCCAGTGAGAATGTAACCTAAGGATGGTATAGGAGTGAGCTTCTTAATGGCTTCAAATCCATACTGTGAGACTCAACAATCTAAATACTACTAGTCTGGCACACATCGGGAAAAGGGACTACAGACATATAAGAGAGTAAAAAGAAAAGGAGTACTTGTGGCACCTTAGAGACTAACCAATTTATCTGAGCATGAGCTTTCGTGAGCTACAGCTCACTTCATCAGAGAGTGAAGTTCATTTCCCCTTTTCTAATCAATTAAAAGATTGAAAAATAACTCTTCCTTTAACTGAAGTCTGTGGGTCCCTTAGGTATGAGCTGTAACTGGACATGTGCACTGACTGCTTATTGAAACCCATGGGAATGTCCCCATAAGACTTAAGATCCAATAGCAGGTATTGCTAAGAGCAGGAGACTCTTGCCCTGTTTCGCTCTGTAGCCAACCATGTGACCACGACTCCATGTCTAACGTCTGTCTTTGCAAACAGGGTCCAGAACTGGATGCAGTGACACAGGGCCCATCTCCTTTACTGCCTCCCCTTGTCCCGGAACGAACTTCCGAAAGAGAAACTCAGACTGCAGAGATTTCCCTGACTGTTGTGGCAGCAATTCAAGCCGTAGAGAGGAAGGTGGATTCTCATGCCACACGGTTGTTGGACCTGGAGGGGAGAACTGGGATGGCTGAGAAGAAATTAATAGACTGTGAGAAAACAGCAGTGGAACTTGGCAACCAGCTGGAGAGTAAATGTGCTGCGCTGGGAACTCTGATCCAGGAGTATGGGCTGCTGCAGAGGAGGCTGGAGAACATGGAGAACCTGCTGAAGAACAGGAACTTCTGGATCCTGAGGCTCCCCCCAGGCACTAATGGAGAAGTCCCCAAGGTAACAATAGCTCAGCTAGTGCTGGCAGGGAAGACTAAACGTTCAAACCAGTCTCTAGAGCTTTGCATGCAAGCTCAAGCCTGCAGTTTGGGTGCAGAATTATAGGCACGTTTTACAAGTGCCTACTGCAGACTAGAGAACAGTAGAGCATATACTATGGCTCGAGTCAGGCGTGCAGGAGAGCTGGGAAGAAGTGAGCCCTAGTGAGAGTTAATTGAACTAGGAGCTCAAAGCAATTCAGAAATAAAACTGCCCCTTAATATTTTCATGCCTCTTTCCCCTCTCTGGAGCTGTTTGTGGGAAGTGGATCAGAGGAGAATGTCCCTGTTATGAACAAAAATATTAACATAAGAACAGCCAAACTGGGTCAGACCAGTGGTCCATCTAGCCCAGTATCCTCTCTTCTGACTGTGGCCAGTGCCAGGAACTTCAGAGGGAATGAACAGAACAGGGCAATCAAGTGATCCATCCCGTCATCCACTCCCAGCTTCTGGCAAACAGAATAGCCATTGATGGACCTATCCTCCATGAATTTATCTAATTCTTTTTTGAATCTTGTTCTAGTCTTGACCTTCACGACATCCCCTGGCAAAGAGTTTTGCAGGTTGACTGTACGTTGTGTGAAGAAGTACTTCCTTTTGTTTGTTTTAAACGTCCTGCCTATTAATTTCATTGAGTGACCCCTAGTTCTTGTATTATGGGAAGGAGTAAATAACATTTCCTTATTCATTTTTTCCACACCGGTCAAGATTTTATAGACCTCTATTATATCCCCTCTGAGTCATCTCTTTTCCAAGGTCTAAGAAATCTCCCCTCACATGGAAGCTGTTCTATACCCCAGTCATTTTTGTTGCCCTTTTCTGTGCCTTTTCCAATTCCAATATATTTTTTTTTTGAGATGGGGTGACCAGAACTGCATGGAGTATTCAAGATGTGTGTACACCTTGGATTTATATAAAGGCATTAGGATATTTTCTGTCTTATCTATCAGAGGGGTAGCCGTGTTAGTCTGTATCCACAAAAACAATGGGGAGTCAGGTGGCACCTTAAAGACTAACAGATTTATTTGGGCATAAGCTTTCATGGGTAAAAAACCCACTTCTTCAGGTGAGGCATCTGAAGAAGTGGGTTTTTTACACACGAAAGCTTATGCCCAAATAAATCTGTTAGTCTTTAAGGTGCCACCAAACTCCTCCTTGTTTTTGTCTTATGTATCTCTTCCTAATGATTCCCAACATTCTGTTAGCTTTTTTGACTGCCGCTGTACATTGAGTGGATGTTTCCAGAGACCTGTCCACTGACTCCAGGATATATTTCTTGAGTGGTCACAGCTAATCTAGACCCCCATCATTTTGTATGTATAGGTGGGATTATGTTTTCCAATGCTCATTACTTTGCAGTCTGCTTTACTATCTTGAGTAATTTTGTATCATCTGCCAGTTGGGCTATCTCACTGTTCACCCCTTTTCCCAGATCATTTATGAATGTGTAGATCAGCACTGGTCCCAGTACAGGCCCCTGGGGGACACCACTATTGACCGCTCTCCATTCTGAAAATTGACCATTTATTCCTACTCTTTGTCTCCTGTCTTTTTAAACCAGTTACTGATCCATGAGAGGACCGTCCCTCTTATCCCATGACTGCTTGCTTTACTTAAGATTCTTTGTTGAGGGACCTTGTCAAAGGCTTTCTGAAAGTATATTGTATCCAGTGGATCTCTCTTGTCCACTTGTTTGTTTGACTCCCTCAAAGAACTCTGATAGATTGGTGAGGCATGATTTCCCTTTTCAAAAGCTGTGTTGACTCTTCCAAAACAAAACATGTTCATCTATGTTTGATAATTCTGTTCTGTACTATAGTTTCAATCAATTTGCCTGGTACTGAAGTTAGGTTTGCTGGCCTGTAATTGCTGGGATCACCTCTGGAGCCTTTTTTGAAAATTGGTGTCACATTAGCTATTGTCCAGTCATCTGGTGCAGAAGCTGATTTAAGTGATAGGTTACATACCACAGTTAGTAGTTCTGCAATTTCACATTTGAGTTCCTTCAGAACTCTTGGGTGAGTAGCATCGGGTCCTGATGACTTATTACTGTTTAATTTATCAATTTGTTCCCTAAGCTTCCTCAGATTTGTCATTTAAAAAGAATGGCTCAGGTGTGGAAATCTCTCTCACATCCTGTGCACTGAAGACTGATATAAATAATTTGTTTAGTTTCTCTGCAGTGGCCTTATCTTTGACTGCTCCGTTAACACCTTGATTGTCCAGTGATCCCACTGATTGTTTAGCCAGCTTCCTGCTTCTGATGTACTAAATATTTTTTTGCTGTAGGGATTTTTTTAAAGTAGGGATTTCTCAGATCCAGTTAATTAGGATTTGGGGGTAATGGTTCATGGCTGGCAGTCTTCTTCCAGTAGCCAGACTTCTTCTTAGTGTATACACAACGTGTCTCAGTTGGCACGTGACCAGGATTCATCATTGTCTTTGGTCCACTGGCTGGATCATTAGCTTCCACGGCCAAGGCCGGGTACTGATGGGCAGTGTGACGTGAAGGCTGATCCATGCCAGACTGATTCCCTGATATTACAAGTTGCTATTAGTGAGGCAACCAAGCAACAGAAGAGAGCAGGTAAGGGGTGTCTGAGGCTAGGAAAGGGTGGCAGGAAGCAACAGGTAGGTGTTCTCTGGTGCCAGGCAAAAGGGCATAGCTGGGACTCAGGAGAAAGGGGACAGGCTTGATGTACTTAAAAATTGGTACTAGGTGAACAATGCAACCAAAGAAAAATAAAAGTTCCTTTAATGTTCATTCATATTTGCATTGACAGCTTTTGTACTTCACAGATATTTTAGCAAGTATGTTTACTGGTGGAAATGTCATTGAAAATGGTGGTTTTTTTTAAAATGTTGTTGCATATTCACAAAGACTATCAAATTTATAAGTGTCAGTACTTGACTGCAAACTTCATTCTGAATCATAGTCATCCAATCGGAACTGAAACAAAGGGCTGTGTGTCCAATCCAAACTGCTCTGTTCAAATACTCATAACAAAGTCCTTGCAAATTAGCTACAGCTTGGAATTATTTGCAGAAATAATTAGTTGGCAAATAACCGCAAAAACTGCAATCTGTTTGATGATTTTATCAGGTGGAATTCACCATATGAATGAATTATTATGAAATATTTGCCCAGCTCTGCAGAAAAGAGCTGCCTTTGTGTGTATCTGAAAACTGTAAACATTTCTGAATCAGATTTGTATAATAACTAGTGACAGTCCAAAACTGTGAACCTCAGGTCTGGAACAGAATTTCTCCAGAGTTCTGGAGCAATTAAACATGGGGGTTTGAGGTCATCTCCTTCACAGAAATGAGGATCAACCATGATGCCTGATTCTGATCTCATTTAATAATTTGACGCACATTATAACTTGAGTAATTTCAGTGGCCTTGGTCCCGGTTTATATTGATGTGAGATCAGAATCAGATCTGAGGGGTTTGGGGTTTGGATAAATTCTGATCTGGATTTGAAGCCGACAGTGTTCAGAGCCAGGGTTTCAATTGAGATACATTATATTGTAGAAATAGGAATCTGAGAATTGTTTCCAGATACACATGAGAATAGATTTGTGTTGTGGATTCTTCACCTCACTGAATTAGCTTTGACATCTGAGTGGGATGGAGAGAGGATTTATTCCCCTTTCACTGAAGTTAAGGAATCAGATGCCAAGATATAAGTGTTACAGAAGGTGCTAAGTGTGTAACATTTGTGATTCCAGGTGCCTGTGACATTTGATGACGTCTCAGTCTATTTCAATGAGAAGGAGTGGGAGAAACTAGATGAATGGCAGAAGGAGCTGTACAAGAATGTGATGAAGGGCAATTACGAATCTTTGGTCTCCTTAGGTAAAGATCAGTTTTCACCTGTTATAAACGAACTTCAGAGATTTTACAGGCTGGTGGGTCAGCACATAGCATCCTCAGTGCCTTTATGATTGAAGGTCAGCTCTGTTTTAAAAGGAGACTTAAAAATACTCCTCCTTCCATTGTTTTCTAGCTTTTGGTAGTGACTGGATATGTGTGTGTTCATCCCTTATAAATAAGGCTATGATTTTTTTCATGGAGATCATGGTAGTTACAGAATCCGTGACTTCCAGCGACCTCCGTGACTTTAGCTCCGGGGGGGGAAGGGGTGTGTGTGTGCGGAGCACCGAGTGGCCCTAACCCCTGGAGCTCTGAGTGGGTGGCGAGGGGGGCCCCCGGAGCTCTGAGCACCCCCTGGAGCGCCGAATAGGACCCCACAGCTGCCTAACCATTGCCCGACAGTGTGGGGACCCTGCAGCTGAGCTTCCCATTTTGTCATGGATATTTTTAGTAAAAGTCACAGGCTTCTGTGAATTTTTCTTTATTGCCCATGACCTGTCTGTGACTTTTACTGAAAATATCCATAACAAAATCTTAGTCTTTCTTATAAACACTGTTAGGCGATCCTCACGTCAGGGCTGAGACATGCTGGCAGAGCAGCAAGGGAAAAGCCTGCATTGTTTGCTTATGCTGCCCCTATTTTCTGGATAAACACGGGACACGGGTCTCCAAAACTCTTAATCCAGTGCCTTTAAGGAATGCGGAGTTCACTTTAAAATGGTGCTTTGAATATAAAACCTGCTGTGGACGTATAGACACGTGCATTTATAATTAGAGACTGACGTTCAGCACTAACCTAGTGCTGTTCCCATTTAAGTTGGGCCACTGCTGAACTCCTCTGAAATGTCCCCCCAAAAAATCTCCTTTGCTAAAGGGTGGTGGCTGGTCATCGCTTCTGGATTATGGTGAGGCCTCATCTGGAGTACTGTGTCCAGTTTTGGGCCCCACACTACAAGAAGGATGTGGATAAATTGGAGAGAGGCCAGCGAAGGGCAACAAAAATGATTAGGGGTCTAGAACACATGACTTATGAGGAGAGGCTGAGGGAGCTGGGATTGTTTAGCCTGCAGAAGAGAAGAATGAGGGGGGATTTGATAGCTGCTTTCAACTACCTGAAAGGGGGTTCCAAAGAGGATGGCTCTAGACTGTTCTCAATGGTAGCGGATGACAGAACGAGGAGTAATGGTCTCAAGTTGCAGTGGGGGAGGTTTAGATTGGATATTAGGAAAAACTTTTTCACTAAGAGGGTGGTGAAACACTGGAATGCGTTACCTAGGGAGGTGGTAGAATCTCCTTCCTTAGAGGTTTTTAAGGTCAGGCTTGACAAAGCCCTGGCTGGGATGATTTAACTGGGAATTGGTCCTGCTTCGAGCAGGGGGTTGGACTAGATGACCTTCAGGGGTCCCTTCCAACCCTGATATTCTATGATTCTATGGTGCTGGGGGAGAAGTGACTTTTATGAAAAATGGCGAGGAACGGTTCCTGTACGCAGATGCTTTTCAGATCATTATGATAAAGAACAAGTGCCCTAAAGAGACACTGTCCAGCTGATTTCAGAGTCTGAGTTAAATGTAATTTCAGGTCTTATGTAGGAAAGGTAAGGGGAAATGTTGTTAAAGCTTATGGCACAATAATCTCTTTCTCACTGAATAGACTCTGCAATTTCCAAACCTGGTGTTTTGTCACATATCGAACAAGGAGTAGAGTCACGGGTCAGAGGGCAGCAGGACTCAGATGAGGAGAGAGAAATCCTTACTGACCCCAGTGCAGGTGAGTAGCAGATTAACGCAATACTGAGTAAATGTATTAATTGTAGCATCTGAAAGTAAAATAATGATATGGTGCAATGCACATCTGGGGGCACTGATTCTGGGCAGAATGCAGGGTTCTGCCAGAGATGGAGTAGAGAGAGAGAAAAAGGGCAGGAGTGTTCCCTGGCTGGGTTGCTACAGTGAGGGAAGAACACAGAGACAGTAAGGGGAGAGGGAAAGCACAGTTGGAGTTAAAGACAATCTTAGGTTCAAGGGAGCAAGGTTTGGACATGTAATTACTCAGTATCCAGATATAGGTCAGCCTGCAAAACAGTGACCCTCCAGGCTGTGGAGAGTCCTGGGAACAGGGCACTGTAAGTGGTGGAATGACTCAGCAGGGAAATCAGTACAGCTGCAGTCAGCAAGGTATCTTCCTTGCAGGGTTAGTGCTTATAACAAGGAAAGAGAATCAGCTAATATAAGCAGGGAAATGGAAATGCTGGGGGTTCAGCCCAATCTTTCCAAAGGCCCCCCCTTCTCCCCTGCCTCCCAAGCAGCCGCTCTTATAGCCCTCCTTTCTATCTATCTGCCTCTCCTCACTGTAGCATCTAAGCTCCTCACAGTCACTGATGGATTTGTCTTCAGAGTATCCATTTGAGGTAAGGTGTGCTAGTCCATGTTTTATAGATCAAGAGTCTGAGGCACAGGATAGATTAAGTGACTTGTCCAGGTTAATACAGGCAGTCTGGCTGACGGAGACGTTGACCCCAAGTATCCTGAGTCCCAGTCCAGGGCCCTATCCATTAACCCATCCTTCCTAGCACGCCTCTCTGAGTGCACCTTTCCAGACTGAGGGGAAGCTAAGATGGAGTGAACACCCTGTTCACTGGGGACCAGGTGGTGTCTCTGCACCTTATCCCATTAGGAGAGGTGAGGATTAGGGCAACCAGAATGAGCAACTGGAGGATCAGAGAGCGAAGGTGGAATGAGCTCACTGCGTGGCCAAGAGGCTGGATATGGAGCTGCATAGAAAGGTGATGGAGGGCTGGGGTGAGATGGTCTTGGAGAAAGAGTTTATACTGGCTACCGGATTCTGGACCCCCTGAAGCTTGCAGCCTTGGGATTTAGGAAGATCATTAACCCCGGGAATGTTTGAGGTGACTGAGGCACTACTAAAGACTTCTGCAGCAGTGGTTTGAGGTCAGGGCAAATCACCTTCTGCAGGAAAACGCAAAAATGGCAAATCAGCCCTAAAACTGTGGTGTCTGCCATGCCACAGCTCTTTCCGTGATGTGACTGCACTGTGAATCAGAAAAGGGTTATTGCTAATGGTTTCTTATATCCCAACTCAGTGGGACGAATCATATCTGGGTTCTCTCTTTATTGCAGCAGGTATAAGGGTTGTGATCAAAACAGAGGAGATTCATCCTGAGGACTGCCCTGAAAACCTGGAGCTGCACAGAATGTTGGAACGATCAGAAGGAAGTTTCCCGAATCCAGACCAGGAAGCAACCCATGGTAGTCCGTATGGCTCAGTAACACCTCCGAGAAACCCCTCAGGGAACTGTCTGGACGAGTCCACCGAATATAAAACAGATTTCAGTGAAATCAGAAGAGTCATTGTTCAGCAGGGTAACTGCACAGGTGAGAGGCTGTATGTGCTGAATATGAGAAAAGCTTTAGGCCAAGGAGAAGCCTTGTATTACATCAGAGGAGCAGAGCAAAAGCAGGACGGTATGAATGTACAGAGTGAGGAAAAGCTCCAGGGTACAGCAGTGACGTACAGTGCAGCAGAGAATCCATATGGGAGGGAAGCCCAGAGCCTGCCTGGGGGGAGGAGAGAACCTTTTAAGCAAAAGAACAGTCTTAAATCCCACCAGAAACCCATGCAGGAGGAAAACCTGTGGAAGTAGTGACCATGAGAGCAGCGGAAGTCACACATGAAGTCAGGGGACTCCAGAGTAAGACACACCAGACACATATAGTAAATGTCAGAAACGTCTCTCTGAAGACCAGTCCTACTGCACAGCAGAAACTTCATTCATTAGGCTGTAGCAGGTGACTAGCATGTTCCTGGTAGGGTGAAGGCTTCAGCCACATTTTGTGTCCTATTAGACATCAGAGACTCGAGAGTGAGACACCTTGCCAATGCATTGAGTATGAGAGGAACTCTATTATAGTGCAAAATCTTGTAAAATGCCAGCGAGCCCACACTACAGATACTCACTACATGGAATGGAGGAAAGCATTAGCCAACCATATGCGCTTCTCCATCACCAGCTACTCTGCTCAGAAACTGGATCAAAACACTGAAGAAACTAAGTGCTTCAGAGAGAAACTCGGCTATCCCCAAACAATGCTTTTCCTGAGGATTTACCACATCCTAGCAGCTCCCTCTGGGTAGAAGAAAACTGCTGTATAAATACTATGAGCTAAAATAGGATTAAGGTAGAATTGGAAGTGTGTTCGGATGACTGTTACGTAGGAACTAGAGTTAAATCTTGTAACCTGTCAAAGGTCTTATTCCTAGAAGGCAAGGAATTGGGTATAAAGTTATTGGTGAGCTCTGCTAGGGGAGAGCAGACACCCGGACTATCTACCGGACCTATATGTATACCTTGGATGTTCTGTGCCATGTAGCGTGACTGGGAACTAATCAAATACCACTCCCAGTGGAAAGCAGAGGCTACCTCATACTTACCCAGAGGGGCCTGATCACCATGCCAAGTTTTCCAGGGAGACCCAGAGTGATGATTAACTGGGTCCTGTGATTAGTGCAAATATTTTCTATTCTGCTAAGTCTGTCTTGCTAATGTGGCCAAAAAGGAAAAGCCAGCTTCGTCATAGTTCTGTGTGGTCAGAGTGATTTCATCCCGTTTTGCCTAACGCATCCTTTTCCTACAAGTGGGGAATGCAGAGGGAGAATCCTAAAACAAACCTAAAATGGATCAAATTGTTTTAGCCAAATTGACGTTACTGGAGTGCTCTATCTCATCCAGGACTTTACCATCCAAAGTAAAACTTGGATGAAAGTGCCCCCCCGTGCCTTGTAGCTCAGTATTATGTGCTGCTTTATGGTATTTTGTGTTGCCAAGATCTCTCTGGCTTTTGTGAAGATCAGTAAACAACCCTCTCCACACACACACACACACCTTTTTTTTTTTTTTTAAGAAACCTTTTCTTGTTTCTCTCAGTAGCTGGCAGCCAACTATTTATCTGGGTTATATGTGCATTCCTCTGTTTTCTTACCTATCCCCTACCGACACAAAGTGAATTGTAACAATTTTTGACCCTACTTTTAGTTAGCTTATTTCATAGATATGTTTAGCTCCATCCTAGGTGATCCTTGATGCACGTGATGACAATTTGCTGCTGTGGTGGTGGTGGTGTAGAGCTGTCATGTAGGAACTGAGCCATGTCTCACTGACAAACCCTGACTCTCTAAAGTGTAAAAGCTAATAATAGCTTTGTTTATATACAAATGGCAAGACCGAGCCAGACTCCTGCTGCAGGACTTAAGGCTGGCAAACAAGCACTCTTCTCAGGTTGGGGTCTGCACAGTGTCATTGAGGATGCTTCTGATCTTGCTGAGAATGATCTATACTCAGCCAATATTTTATTAACAAGGGGATACCACAAAATGGTGTCCCTGAACTGTATGCCAGGCCACATTTGTTTCAGGGCGAAGTGGGTGAGGGGATTGCTGAATAGATTACCATATATACTCGTTCGTAAGCCAAATATTTTTGGTAAAAAAGTGACGCATCAAAGAGGGGGGGGTCGGCTTATAAACAGGTTTTCAGCAAAATTTGATGATTTTAAACTCTCTGAAATCATTAAATTGACTATCTAATACATTGTCGTTTTATTTACCTGGAGCATCTGCAGGCATGGAGCCCCTCAGTTCCCTTTGGCCGCGGTTTGCCGTTCCCAGCCAATGGGAGCTGCGGGAAGTGGCGCCATTGAGAGCTGAGGGGCTCCGTGCCTGCGAACACTCCAGCTTAAACAAAACATCCCGACCCGCCAGCGGTTTACCCTGATGGGCCAGGAGCCAAAGTTTGCCAACCCCTGAAATGTAGGGTCGGCTTATGAAAGGGTCATACAGTTCTTACCATTTTTACTTATCCATCCTGGGGTTGTCGGTTTATAAACGAACCGTCTTATGATCGAGTATATACAGTAAATTTGTTTTCCCATTTAAACAAATATACGTCCTCATACCCAAGTGGGGAACTAGATAAGTTCATGGAGGGTAGGTCAATCAATGGCTATTAGCCAGGATGGGCAGGGATGGTGTCCCTAGCCTCTGTTTGCCAGAAGCTGGGAATGACCTACAAGGGATGGATCACTTGATGATTATCTGTTCTGTTCATTCCCTCTGGGGCACCTGGCATTGGCCACTGTTGGAAGACAGGATTCTGGGCTAGATGATTTAGTTGGGGATTGGTCCTGCTTTGAGCAGGGGGTTGGACTAGATGACCTCCAGAGGTCCCTTCCAACCCTGATATTCTATGATTCTATGGACCTTTGGTCTGACCCAGCATGTCACTTGCTCCTAAAAACTCTTCAGGCAGTTTCCGTTGTGTATCAAGAATGTCTTAATCACAAGAGGCTTCCTTTATCCTAAGCAGATGAAATTAATGATGTCTTGGTTCTCTTTTGAATTTTCCCAGATGACGGGATTGTGATCAAAACTGAGGAAGAGGATGATCCTGACACCCTGGAGCCATATACCATGTTCTCAGGCAGGGCAGAGCAGCAGATTTTCCAGAATCATGAGCAGGGGGCAACCTGTGAAGCTCAGTGCAGTTCCAAAATGCAACAGAGAAACCCAATCGGAAACAGGCCGGGGCAATCTACTCCCTGTGAAAGAGACTCCAGTGAAACGAAGACGGTCATCGTCCACCAGAGAAACCGCACCAGGGAAAGACCGTATATCTGTCCTGAGTGTGGGAAAAGCTTCATGCTGAAGATCAACTTTATAATCCACCAGAGGAACCATCTCAAAGAGGGGCCCTATGAATGTAACGAGTGCGACTTAAGCTTCAGGATCAAGCAGCAGTTTCTCCTGCACCAGCGTAGCCACACACGACGGGGAGTCGGCCCGGCCCGACGTGTGGAGAACTTCAGAGACAAGCACAGCCTCAAGCCAGAGCCGAGAACGCCGCCGGCAGGGAAACCCTATAAATGCACTGAGTGTGAGAGCAGCTTCAGCCACAAGTCGAGCCTCAGCAAACACCAGATCACGCACGTGGGGGAGCGGCCGTACACATGCAGTGAGTGCAGGAAGAGCTTCCGGCTGCAGATCAGCCTGATAATGCACCAGAGGATCCACACGGGGAAGAGCGAGATGTCCTTCATATGCCCTCAGTGTGGGAAAAACTTTAGTCGTCCCTCCCATCTCCTCAGGCACCAGAGGACTCACACGGGGGAGCGGCCCTATAAATGCACCCAGTGCGAGAAAACCTTCAGTGAGAAGTCCAAGCTTACCAACCACTACCGCATCCACACGCGGGAGCGGCCGCATGCCTGCACTGAATGCGGCAAAGGCTTTATCCGCAAACACCACCTGCTGGAGCACCAGCGCATCCACACTGGGGAGCGCCCCTACCACTGCACTGAGTGCGGCAAGAACTTCACTCAGAAGCACCACCTGCTGGAGCACCAGCGGGCTCACACCGGCGAGAGGCCCTACCCCTGCACTGAGTGCACGAAGTGCTTCCGATATAAACAGTCCCTTAAGTACCACTTGAGGACGCACACAGGGGAGTAGGAGCCAATGGGAGCTGCCTCCAAGCTGGGCATTTGAGTCCGGAGTCTGTGTGAAAGGAAGCAGTGGTGCAAGAGTGTGTAGGGACTGATAATTTGATGTAAAACAAATGAAGCAAATAACATGCAGCAAAATTAAAAAGAACAGAAAAAGCTAATTTAGGGTAAATATTCATCATAATGTACAGGATATTTTGCTGAAGTAGGACTAACTGCTTTTTAAATCTATTCCTTTTGATAATAAATGTGAAGTAACTTTTATTTGATACGCAAATTTAAGATTTCAGTTTTTTAAAATATATAATTTTACACTGTACATCGTACCTTTTAATCTGGAAAATCCCAAAGTGGTTTACATGCCTTATACAGGGATTGTGTCACCTGCTGCCGAGATGCAGCTGCCCCAGGGTGGAACATGGCATCTCTTTAACAGTGCGCAGGAATAGTACATGCTCCAATCCCAGTCGTGATGATTAGTATATCCACACAGAAACTACAAAAGGAATTTTATATGGATTATTTAAATATAAAATGATAAAGGATGGCTTGCCCTAACAATGATTAATTATACAATACCGTGGAATCCCAGTCACTTTAAAATGGTCATGCCACCTGGAAGCCAGCCAGCCACCTACCTCTTTATCGTTCTGGGAAGATAGACAGTGTAAAGTGGAAATTTGTCTAGCTGACTGATGTAAAGACCCCTGCTCTTGTGATGAAAAAAATCTACTCAGTTATCCCGTCTGTCTCCCTGCCAACACATGATGTTCCCAAATGTGTTGGTCGTTCTAATTTCAAAGGACCCAAGTGGTAAAGTTTCCACTGCATCCCTTGTCCAACTGTTCTCAGCTGCCCCATCTCAGCATTAGAAAGTTTGCAGATATACGTTAACTCTCTAATGGGCTTTATTAGAGCGTAAGTGGTCAGGGCCTTGGTGTTCTATTTCACCTGAAAGAGCACTGTCCTCTTGAACATTGCACTGGGGCATTGGCTCAGTGCATGTTCATTCAGTCAGGTCTGGGAGGGGAGGGCGGGGCTGGGAGATCCTCGGAGGAGCCCTCTCAGCGCTAGTTTGCGCACAGTGTTCAGAGTGATGTGGAGCCAGGTGCTAGTTTCCCAGCACAGTATCCCTGTCTAGTGTGTCCTGCTGTGAATGGGAAAGACCAGCGCAGCACAGAGTGGGATGGTTGTGTCGCAGGTGCTCTTCTGGGTGCGTTTGGCGTGGCTCTGAATCTCCTGCAGCCCAGGGTGGGAATAGGAATGAAGCCTTGGGTTGGGTTTAGGAAACACCGGTTTCTAGATCTGGTTGTGTTTCCCAGGGATCCACTGAATGGTGAATATTCAGGTATTGAATTTCATGTTATTGTCACACTGGAGTCAGTGCAGAGTGAGGGACCAATAGCTCTTCATACTGGGCTATAAACAATCCAGCTTTGTGCTACTGGATTGCTCCTTCCTCCCAGTGCCTTTTTCTGAAATTCTTACAGCTTTGTGATTATTCCAGTTCTGTCATCTCATGATTCTTGCAGTTCACGTGATTAGTGGCATCACATTTAATTTTATTGGCTTTGGTCACAGATTAAATCTAGAGAAATTTGAGCTGAAAAGTCATATTAGTCTGTACAGTGCACTCCTGGGTGCCAACGTAGAATCCTCTCCTGTTGGATGAAATTCTCCCCCGTGCAGATGGCCAGCACCTGGGTGAGTTAAATAGGATTATAAGTGGTGCCAGTGCCTTATTCTGGCCTGACCACAGATAAATTGCACCCACTTGGACAATATGGCCAGTAAACCATGGCGTTTATTTCCTTTTAAAGCTGTTAATGTGGTTTTCAGGCTAAATTGTGTGCTACGTAAAAATAAGCATCTCGTTAGAGGTATCAATGTATGTTCTGTTTATATAAAATGTAATGTATTAGCTAGCTATGCACTGACTCTAAAGCGCTTATGTGGCCCCAATTATCATGGTATCTGAGTACTTCACAACCTGTAATGTGTTTATCCCGTCACACCCTGTAAGGAATTGAACGCAGGTCCTATATGTGCTAAGCATCAGCCCTAATCACTGGACTGGCCTTGCTTCGTGGGCCCTTACAACTTGATTTTGCAATAGAGCATTGTATTGGAAATTGCAGTGGTACCTCCCTCCCGCAAATTATAATACCACATATTTCCTCTGGCTGTTTTAATTGCGTGGCTCTAATGCTTGGAATTCTCTTCTTCCAGATAAAATACAAGCATTCTGGATTGAGAGAATTTAAAAAGTAACCAGATCCGCTACAAAGATATGGGGAACCAGTATAAAGCCAGTCAGGGATATAGCAGTCAGGGACTGTCTCGGCATTTGAACTATGGACTCTGCTGGGTGTCCATACTGTTTGGCGACTGGCCTGTTCTGTGAGCTCTTCCCCTGTGCAGGGGGTGCTGCTCATGCCCAGAGCTGAGGAAGAATCTTCTCTGGGCTTTGCTTTAAATGGCTACCGGCTGGGTCCCAGGCTGTACTCTGTCTCTTCAGCATAGCCCATCGCCTAGCGAGGAGAAACGGGGACTGCCCAGCCCAGCATGGGAGAGGGAGTGGGGAAACACTAATGTCCACCCTTGTGCAGAGATGAGGGGGTGAGATCTGGAGTCCTCCTGCCCCACTGAGTTCCATCTGCATCTGGGATTGGGAAGGTGGATCCTGGCTGAACGTGGGCTCCAGCTCAGGTGAGCGATTTAACCTGGGCTCTGGAAGCGGAAAGCTGTATTGTCTCAGAGGCTGTAGCAAACACAGACTTGTGTGTTGTCCAGCTAGTAGAAAGGGACAACGCTGGCCTGTGAGTATTGGCTGTACGTGCAAGACAATTCCACTCACTGTTGGGAAAAGACAATTGTGTTGTACATTCCGGGCTGCATACATACTATGTTTTAATGTCACGCTTGGAAGGAGGTTTCCTTTTTCCAGACTGGTAATGCTTTGAATTAGGCCAGCCAACCCAGACTTCAGGGGAGGGATAGCTCAGTGGTTTCAGCATTGGTCTGCTAAACCCGGGGTTGTGAGTTCAAACCTTGAGGGGGCCATTTAGGGATCTAGGGCAAAAATTGAGGATTGGTCCTGCTCTTTGAGCAGGGGGTTGGACTAGATGACCTCCTGAGGTCCCTTCCAATCCGATATTCTATGATTCTATGATTCTAACAAGATGTCGTCGTTTCACTCTCTGTATTTAAGTTTAAATTAAACCCATAGCATCAAGTTCGGCTCTCATTTTCATCCAGGCACTGAATGCAGCCGTTAGAAAAATTTGGCCCTATTTTCTCAGTATGTTTTTAAATTAAAATTCCTTTCTCAATGTTAAAGATTTAAGAATGTTTCTCTTATTGTTATGACCCATGGGCTGTGGGTCCCTCTGAGATGAGTATTTGTCAGCTGAATTGGTTTATTCTCAAGTTGTAGGTGCAAGAGTGAAGGAGTTTGTAGGCTTGTGCAGAAGCTGCTCTGCAAACCAATGTCAACTGAACATACTGAACCAAATAACAGAAATCACCAGTGCAGACAAGACACCAAGCATCTTAAATAGGTTTTAGTTCTTAAATGAGCCTCTGATCTTGCAATCAGATCAGTGTGGGTGCAGGGTCACTGGTTTGTGTGCCTAGCATGTGTCTGTATAGTGCCTTGGTCAATGGAGTCCCATCTCAGTTGGGGCCTCTTGGTGCTGCTGTGATACATCATATGGTCTGCCTATGCGGATCGGATTGCAGGATGGGGGCCAGAGTCTGTCTTACAAACACAAGGTCCAAAAGGATCAGAGGCTAATCTGGGACTGCTGTGGAGACAGAAAATATCTGAAAGCTGATGTAAAGAATTTAGGGGGCAGGGTATGAAACAGCCCTGCTTTGGTGTGTGATGTGCATGTCAAGTTTCAGCCCAAAGCAATTTAAGCTGTCAAGAGATTTAACTCCTCAATCAGCTTCATAATTAACACCTCAATAAACCATAAAGTATCTTCACTGGAATGTGACTCTGTAAGAACAAAGATCCAAGCTCAGGAAGCACCGAGGGGCCAATGGCAAGTGAGAGCTCTTGAGTTGTGTCTCGTAGCTGACTCTGCTAGATGAGAATATGACCTTGCATTCCTCTAATTTTCTGTCCTTGGAAACAGGTTCTGGGATGGGTTGTGGAGTCATGCATCCAATGCATTTACAACCCCCTGTGGCCTCTGAATGAACTTCATTGCAAACTGCAGAGATTTCCCTGTGGACAATAGTGGCTGCAATTCAAGCTAGGGAGAGGAAGGTGGATTCTCACGTCACGTGATTACTGAGTCAGGAGGGGAGAATGGGAACGGCTGAAAAGAAATTAATAGACTGTGAGAGGACAGTGATGGAGTTTGATAACCAGCTGGGGAGTAACTGGGCTGTGGTGGAAATTCTGATCCAGGAGTACAATCTATTGCAGAGAATGTGGAGAACCTGCTGAAGAACAAGAACTTCTGGATTCTGAGACTTCCCCAGGCACTAATGGTGAAGTTCTCAAGTTAACAATATCTCAACTAGTGGTAGGAGCAAAGCCTGACTCTGAGTCAGACATTAAAGAGGTGTTTAGCATGGGCGGAAAGAATTTTTTGTGATTAACACACACAACTGAGAGTCATAAGATCTGGGTTCTATTTCTGCTTCTGCCAGAGACTTCCGGTGTGACCTTGTGCAAGTCATTTACGTTACCGTAGTGCCTAGGAACCCCAGTCTAGGGTCAGGCCCAATTCTGCTAGCTGCTGTACAGAGAAGTAACAAAGAAAACAGTCCCTGCCTGAGAGGGGTCGCAGTCTAGGTGAGGGACAGGATGCAACAGGTGGGCAGAACAGACAGCTGGGGGGATGAATGGACAATAAAGCACAATGTAGCCAAATCTAGGACAAAAGTGAATCCGTCTCTTCTTACGGATCCCTCCGTTCCCGGTTGCCCATCTTCTGATGCGTAGGGCTGGCCTGGCTGTTTCCGCCTCTGAGATTCTGGCTTCCGATATATAATGTGAGATACCCAGGAACGGAGGGCACACTGAAGCTACTACTGATAACTTGGAGTTTTGCCTGTCTGGGTCTAAGATCCCTGTTTTAGTAGTGAGGGGAAATAGTACTGGCCTACCTCTCTGGAGTGTTGTGAGGATGCATTCACTGATACTTGTGAGGCACTACTATGAGCCCCAACATTGGATCATCTGGGCATTTCAAATATGTTTGTGTTTCAAGATACAGGGCTATTCAGCTAATACATTTTATTCAGCAGTTCAATTGAACTGCTGTATTCAAGTTTAATGAAATGTTGAGTCTCTCAGTAATGAATTGAAGATGCAAAGGAATGTGAATTGCAAAACGGAAACATGGTGGCAATAATTTGCACAACAATGATATTAGGGGAATGTGAGGAATGTTTATACGAGGACTTTTATATTCTCCTATTCCTTTTCCTATTTAATAATAATGCAGTTGAATAAGGAAGTGTGGCATGTGAATGCTTATGATTTCATAAGTCCTGGTGATGTTTGATGACATCTTGTTCTATTCCTCCTGGGAGACGTGGGATAATTCAGGAGCTTCACAAGAATGTGATGGCGAACTATGAATCTTTGATCCCTTTGGGTGAAGAGAATGTTCCACTCCCTTATTAGAAGCTTGGTGATCAGTGACGTTCCACTTCCAGCTTTTTTTCTCTACTTGCTGTGGGTTCTGGAGGGTCAAGGCTTAGAGGTGTCTGAAATCACCATTGTTCTGAATGCGCTGTTGGGAGCAGAACCTACCTCCTATCAGACTTTTTACTTTTCTGCAGATTCCTAAGTAGCTTCTTTGCTTTGGATCACCCTTCACCTCCAGTTTCACAAGCAGATTGCTCAATAATCATTTATAATTCCTTCCAGCTAGTATTTAAATGAATTGTATATTGTTCCATAAACAGATTCTACAATTTCTGACCCCTGCCTAATAGCCTACAGTGAGCAAGACGGGGGAGCCATGTGTGAAGGATCAGGGGCACTCTGAGGAGTGAGAGATCCCTGTACAGGTGAGTTACCCAAAATACTGCAGTGAGAGGTTGGAGAAGAAAGGAAAACTCTGTAGGGAGAGGGCGTTGAGAGAAAGGTGAAGGGCTGGAAAGGAAAAAAGTAGCAAGCTCTTGGAAGTTCACTTGCAAATTAGTTACTGAGAACAGAGGATGGAAAGAGTGACAGATTTTGGAAAAGGTGATAAGGTTCAGAGCAGATCTTAATCTAAAGGGAATAGAGAACAGGAAGTGAGTCAGGGTCTTGGAGAGGCAAAGCGTTCCATATAGATAAGGTACCATAGTGTCTGTACTGTCACATTCAGTACAACCTGGGGAGGAAGCACGCAGGCTGGAGACGCACCATGAGTAGAGGGCAGCGTGGGTGGCTGTACAGTTGCGGGGCTGGTGGAATGAGTTTGAGGAGAGCTTTGCAACGAGGAGGACAATCTTGAATTAATGGCAGAGATTGTAGTAGGAAGCCATTGAACATGACAAAGGATTAGACTGATCCAGTATCTAATATCAGCCATGTCGCAACCTAGCCTTCATTCTAATGGAAACAATATTGTGCCTGAAAATCACTGTGTTCGCACTGTTCTGTCTGCAATGAATTGTGGTGCAAATATGAGTAATTAGGCATGGCACTATCGGATCTGTTTGTGGCGAGACCTCTGACTACTTTGATTTAGAGAGAAATCTATAAAACTCTGGCCCATGGTCATGTTTCCCAACCACAGCTAATATAACAGACGAGCTCCAGAATTCAGGACCTCCCACAGATCAGAGTGGAGGGATTTTGGAAGATCATGAAACAGGGAAGTGCAGTATTATAAACCAGGTGTGACTAGGAGATAAGTAAAGACTTCATCACTCTGTTGTAAGATTTGGGAAGGAATTTGGTAACATTGCATTGGTTCCTGTGTGATAGCAGGATCTATGATGCGCCTCATTTATGCTTTTTAATTTCAAAATCTTTTGTTCATGTTAATCCTCACAAGATTCTCTGAACTGTTTCATTTTACAGATTGGGAAACTTAGGCAGGCTGCTTAAGTAATTTAGTCATGGCAACAGAAGGCGGAGGTATCTGAGCATTAGTTAGAATTCAGTCATCCTTTGTAGGTCACACAGCTCATTTAAAAAGGAAAGGCTAGTGTCATGATCCAGTCAGTGTGGGATGCAAATCCAGACAAGTGAGAGGTTGCATCACTGCCTGCCGTATAACCTTGGGCGCCTCACAATGCTTTGCTGCTGTAGCTTCCAACCTGGGCCATTCCCAATCAGCCTACCAGCATGCAGGTCACATCCTGAGTGTCTGTGTGGTAGACAGTCCTGGTTCAGCAGCTCTGACCCCAGCAGTATAATACAACCTCATTCAGACTTCCATCCGCCTGGGTTACTACTTGCACCCTGAGACACTCCCAGTTCCACATTTTCCCAAAACCATGAGCTCTGCAATGTCCTGGACTGTTCCGAGAAATAATACAGTTAATTTATTCCTCTAAAGACACAAAAACACATCACAGCTTATTAGCTTAACTGCAGTGAATATACCCTTCCCTTCAAACACAGCACTGAATTGGTTTATAGTAAAATAAAACAAACTGATTAATAACAGGACATAGGTTAGATGATGCTAAGTAAAAGGGAAAAAAATTAGAAAGGGTTATAAGCAAAAGTGAAAACACATCTAAAAGTCTAAAACTTAATTTAGCAAGATACAGACTTTGTTCAAGATACTCTCTCACCAGTCATTCTTCTTCCCAGCCAGGGCTGACTTTCTCTCAGGACTTTTTACAAAAGCACAAGGGGCTGGTTTCCTTTGTCTTCCCAGGTGAAAGATCTTTGCCTAAGCAGGTTTCTCATCTAAATTCAGTTTCAGAGACTTCAACTCCCCCGGTTGAAGGACCTGTCTTTCTAAGCTTGCAAGAGCTCTGGCCTCTTGTGTCTGTCTAGTGATGGATGCCTGAAATGGCTTATTATCTGTCCTTGCTTATATCTCCTGAAGATCAATAATCTTGCTTCAGGAGGCAGGAGTACACAGGAGGGCTTCAGGCTGATCTGTCCACCAGGCGCTGAGCTCCTGTGAGCTTCCCATCCCCCTGTACGTAAATAGGGCTTCCATTGTTTTGATTCTACCATGCTTAATTTACACAAGAGACAGGAAAATAGCTGCCCTCCCTCTGCTGTCTGCGCGGGAACTATTCCTGCCTTTGTTGGACCACACACTTCAAAACACACAATAAATGAGTATTCATAACTCCTCCCATAGCGTTAATACATTTTACAATATAAATCACCAGCGTGTTACAGGCATTCATAAAAGACCTTCCATGACACACGACTATTGCATTCAATCAGTTGATTCAGTTGCTCATTATCTGAGGTTTAGAAGCCTCCCCCCCGGTCTTTATAGCTCAGATAAAGTTTCTCTTCCCAACTGAGGTGTAGCCAGGCTGTCTCTTTCCCCAATTTGTTAGCTTTGTTTATCTGGTATGTAAATGCATCTCTTATTTAATTTATCCCTACTGAAAGCATTAAATATAAATGAATAAAACATAGATGTTATGTCTTTCCCTAATTTTAAGAGGAAAACATGCTTCTTATGCAGTTAGTACATTTATAAATAAAGTCTGGTAAACAAGTGTGCAAAGCCTGAATGACACAAGAATAAAGGAGAAGTGTTAACATTCCTTTTTAGAAAAATTTTTTATGGAGTTAGTAGTACTTTGCTAAATGAAGCTCTTGCACAATTATTTAATGACTTTATGACAGAGAAAGGAGAAGTGTTAATACAGCTATACATGTACAACCACATGCAATTTTCTCAGTTTTAGAGAAAAACAGGTTTAGGTTTAAGTCTAGGCTTACTTGGTCCTGCCTCAGTGAAGGGGGCTGGACTGGATGACCTCTCGAGGTTCCTTTCCAGCCCTACATTTCTATGTTTCTATGATTCTATAATTTTAATGAAGTTATTTAATGCACTTCAAAATAAAATAATTAAATAAATTACAAAAACAGTAATTACAGAAGACAGATTTAATGCATATATATTAACACTATTTTACAAAAAATCTTTATATGCAGTTAGTGCATTTCTAAATAAAACTTTAATGTCATAGCAATACAGAAATGTTAGGTTTCAGAGTAACAGCCGTGTTAGTCTGTATTCGCAAAAAGAAAAGGAGGACTTGTGGCACCTTAGAGACTAACCAATTTATTTGAGCATAAGCTTTCGTGAGCCGCTGTAGCTCATGAAAGCTCATGCTCAAATAAATTGGTTACTCTAAGGTGCCACAAGTACTCCTTTTCTTTTTACAGAAATGTTAATACCTCATATATAGAATTGTGCATTTTTAGAGAGAATTTTTATGCATTTAGTCCATTTTTAAATAAGGTAATTAAATAATTGTACCTAGTCTTAAAGATGGTAATAAAGAAGTGGTGGTACATACATATATATCTATAATACATAGACAAATACATACGTATATGCACGAAATGTATACAGACAAATATTTTTATTCATTAAGTACATTTCTAAATACTCATTAAATAATTGTACAAAGCTTAATGATAGAGGAATAAAGGAGTGTTATATAAAATTGTGCATTTCTAGAGGAAAATGTTTTTTATGCAGTTAGTACAATTCTAAATAAACAGTAAACAGCTGTACAAAGTCTTAATGAGAGAAGAATAAAGGAGAAGTGTTAAGATGCATTCTTAGAGAAAAATATTGTTTTCTGGAATTAGTATTTTTCTAAATAAAATCTATTAAATAATTGTAGAAAAGGTTACTAAGAAGAATAAAGCAGAAGTGTTACTTTTATATATATATATATTTATATATATATATATATATATATATATAATGCATTTTGAGAGGAAAATATTTGTATATGCAGTTAGTACGTTTCCAAAGAAAGTCATTAAACAATCGTGTAAAGGCTTAATGACAGAGATAGGAGACCTTAAGACATATACATGCATTTTTCTCATTTTTAGAAAAAAATATCTTTATATGCATTTAGCGCAGTTCTAAATAAAGCCTTAAAGTCAGAGGAATAAAGTATTAGTACTGACATATAATCATGCATTTTTGGAGGAAAAGCTTTCATATGCTGTTAGTAGTGTTCCAAATACAGTTCATTAAACAACTACACAAAGGTTGCAAAGTGTTAATGACAAAGAGAAAATATAACTTCTCTCTCTCTCTCTCTGTGTAGTTATATTTTCTTTGTCATTAATTATTTAATATAGATATATACTCATATATAACTAGAGAATTAATTATATCATACAGGATACAGTTGTTCTCCAGCCTCCCTTCAGAGATGACCAAGAAAGTTTTAAAATAACACAAAAAGGAAAAAGGAGGAGAGAAGAGAGAAACTTCCCCCACCTCCAGATTGGCAAGAGAGAAATGGCAGAAACCCCTGTTCTGTGTCCTTGGGACAAAACACACTTCATTGGCTGAGCCTTTCAGCAGGTATCCTTTAACTATGGGACCTTTGCAAAATCACACCTTCTCGAATATTAAATTGCATCACATTTTCCTGAGCCAGTTTGTAGGTTTATTCTAGTCTCATGGCCTTCTATGGGATTATTCTCTGTATCATATTTATTAAAGTGTAATTAATCCCAACAAAATAAGTACGCATATACACGTATCCAACTTTGTACAACACCTATGTAAATTTAAGAGTGGGGGATGAGAAGTGTCCATTTAATGCCTCTTGACAGGTCTTCTGTTGTGTGCCGCATTACCCAGTTGATGGTAATGTTGAAGAGGATTGCAGACATGACACACCCCTGACATACTCCAGTTTTGACTTCAAAACTGATCTCACTGTGATCAGCTCCACAAGTAAAGTTGAAATAGAAGCTTTTGATGACATTGATTATAAGCAAAGGAATCCCTTGAAGACCTGGACTTCGCAGATGATGTCGCTCTCCTATCACATACCCAACACCATATACAAGAAAAAACAACTCGACTCAATACATTCAGCCAGCTAATTGGACTGAAAATCAACCGCAATAAGACCGATATCACGACCTTTAATATTGCCTCACCATCACCAGTATGGATAGAGGATTATGTTCTCACCAATGTAGAAACATTCACATACTTGGGCAGCACTATCAGGCAGGACGGTGGAACAAAATCAATAAAGCCAGGAACACCTTCAGGAGCTTAAATACAGTCTGGAAATCATCAAAATACAACACCAAAACCAAGCTCAAGATTAATCAGAGCTGCGTAGTGTCAACACTACTGTAGAGTGCAGAATGCTGGGGAATGAGAAAGTATGACATGTCCAAACTGTCTTCATTCCATACAACCTGCCTCAGAAAAATCCTTCGTACCTTTTGGCCCAGAACAATCTCAAACCAAGATCTATTGACACAGTGCAGCCAAGAGGATCTGAGCACCATCATTGCCAGGAGGCATTGGAGATGGATCGGTCATGTGCTTCAGATGGAAACTTGATTCCATCACCAGAGTAGCAATAAGATGGACACCTGAAGGAAGTGAAAATGAGGCTGCCCGAAAACAACCTTGTGAAGAAGAAATCGTGGTGAAGAGCTGTAGAAGCTGAGCTGAAAACCCTGGGGCACCGCTAGGGAACCATTGAAAGACTCACCAGAAACAGACAGGAGTGGAGGAGCATCGTCACTGCCCGAAACACCAGAGGCGTAATGCGAACTTGATGATGATATAAATTTAGCAATTAGCCATATTTGTTTTTTAATTGTGGCCAAGGAATAAACTTTCCTCTTTTTACACATTTCCTTTAGCAAATGTCTTTAAAAATTGCTAGAGAGACCACACTGGAATTACATGGCTAAACTTTATTCCAATTTCCCTTATTCCATTTACTCAAAGTAATGTATTCTTTCAAAAATATAAAAAGTTATTAGAAATTAGCACCTATTGGCTTAGATGGTATTAGAGGATTCTTAATTTTTAGTAAAGTTTTTGAAAGGCCCATAAACTTCTTATTCTTTTTTTAGCAAAACATACAACATGCAAACACACACAAAGTACCACTGATGCCCCCTCCCCGCCCTACTTCCAAAAACAAGTATACATTTAAGCCAACCTGTATACTATTTTATAAATGACTGTAAGCATATATTCAAACTAGTTTTATAATTAATTATAGGTAAGACTCACTCACACACATTTTATTTTTCTGCATTATTTTATACAAAATACACACACAGCCTAACTTAAAAGAAATCTGGTGGTGTAAAATTGTTTAATACACCCCAAGTAGGCAAAATGCAGACCTAGTTTAAACTATTTTATGTAAAAGTTTTACACTTTTTACCAGAGATGATAATACTGACCCCTCCCTACACTCACAAACACACATACATACACACAGCACCATCAGCCGCCCCTCCCTCTTCCTTCCCAGAGCAATTAAACATACATTCAAACCAAACTGTATATTATTTTATAAACTACCTGAAGCATAAATTCAAATTAGTTTTATTTTAGACGTCTCTCATTCACGCGTGCACACACACACACTTATTTTTCAGTATTATTTGATAGAAAACCCACACACAACCTAACTTCAAGGAACTCTATTGCTGTAAAATTGGTTAATACACCCCTGTATAAGACAAAATGCAAGTCCAATTTAAACTACTTACTGTATAAAGTAACATTATAAATGTTTAATGTAAAAAGAGTTGGTAACGCTTTTAACCTCTATTTTCCACAAACTATTCCCTTTTTGTTATGGTAACCCAGGAACTCTTTCAGAATTTAAGGTACAGAATGTACATTTAATTAACATTATTAACATGGATTTAATAAATAAAAACAGCAATGGAATATTAGGGAAACCTATATTTGGTATTTAAGAGGCAGTAGATACAAATAAAATGTTCTTAACATTCAATCTAAAATACTTTAGCAGTAACTATTTAGCACTATTAACTTATTAGACACATTTAGCAAAATACAAAAAAGAAATTAAAAATCATTGAACACTTAGACACAGACACACTAACCCAGACTTTTAAAGATAACACACAAAAACAGAGCTGGAGGATGAGAGTTGGTCTGGATTCTTAGGAGTGTTGCAGCGTCATTTTAGTAAATGTTGAAAATCTTAATTTTGTTAAACACTTTTATACCTGTTCTTTGTAGCTGCCATGCTTTAGCCTGGGGGAACCACGTGTCATACAAAAATTCTCCCCAGCCTCATGACACATTAGATTATGCCTTTGGTTTTTCCAGCTTTTCTAATAATTTTTCACAGGGGGCCAGAAATCACATTTACAAAGGCCTCAGGAGTTATGAGAGTACATCCTGGGGCAAAACTGCAAGACTGGTCATTTCTGCAGAATCCCCCCCCGCCCCCCGTACCGTAATAACCCAATTCCTTGTCTTTGCAGCCTGAGTGATATTTTATAGAATTACCTGAAAAGCAAAAAGACCTTTTGTTCATCCGTACCCCAGGACACATACTGGACCCTCAACGAAGAGCAGTGACTAGACATGAACCCTAAAGGAATGAGGAGGGAACAAAGTAACTGGCTGAACTGGTGCAAAACTTCAAGCTCAAACATATTTTTCCCACTGTTACAAAGCCCAGTATTGTAATCAAAACGCACCGATAGCTTTCCTTCGGGAGCAATATTTTAGAGAGCTAGCTGCAGAACAATTGCTTTCCCCCCATTTTGTCATTACATTGAAGGGGTCCCAAAGAATTCATTTCCCTGCCCTTTTGTAAAACTCTTCACTGCATAGCGCCTTTAAACCTGTAAGCTGTAGCACGCCCTCCTCCTCCTCCCCCACCGCTCATAAATAAGACATTTTGATTTTGCCTTAACCAAAGAGAAGGAAATAAAAATTCCATTATATTTAAAAGATACACTGTCCCACCTTTAAAATCTAGTGTTACCTTGTTTTGAAAGTTTTGTGTACACCCTATTGCCCAGCATACAAAAAACCCCCAACCAAATAAAAACTTCCCTACAGGCAGTTTACAAAGATGGGTATAGGCCTCTTAATAGGCTCATTGCTTGTAGAATGCATCCTCCTGAGGTATGCCAAATTTCAAAGCAATCCGACAAAGCATGTTGATTTTAGAGCACTTAGAAAGGTGTACCTTTAAACAAATGTCTTGTCACAACCTATAATACCAGAGATCTTGTGGCTGAGAAGCAGCTGTCCAGCCCTCCAAATAACAAAAGGGAAGGCAGTGTCTCAGTGGGATTCCAAGGACCTGGGTTCTACTCCTGCCTCAGCTACTGGCTTGGAGAGTTAATGTGGCCAAGTCACTTAATTGTTTGTGCCTCAGTTTCTCCTCCCCTTCTGCAAATTACTCTGTCCAGTACAGCTTTGTTGTTATTTAAACAGCACAAAGGTGTACTAGACACTTCACAGAAGGAATGTAGACAAGGCTCCTGCCCTGAAGAGTTTACAGTCTAATTTTAGATGTGATGCAATAACTCAGAATAACAAACAATGGGGTGGGGGATGCCCTTCCAACAAGTATGGCAACCGATGGCAGCAGAGCTATGATGCTGGGTTGCTATTTATATGCTTCAAAAAAGCAGCCTTTACAAACTCCGAGAACTGGGAGGTAAGTTCTCAGGGGAAGAAAATCGAAGGGAAAAAAGAGTTCAGGAGAGCTGGCAGTTCCTCAAGGAGACAATATTAAAGGCAAACTGAAAACTATTCTGATGCAAAGGGAAGACAGGAAGAGTAGTAAAAGTAAGGAGCTCTTTAAGGACCTGAAAATCAAAAAGGAATCCTACAAAAAGTGGAAACATGGTTAAATTGATAAGGAAGAGTACAAAACAGCACAGGTCTGCAGGGGCAAAATCAGAAAGGAAAAGCCACAAAATGAGTTACACCTGGCAAGGGACATAAAAGGCAATAAAAAGTGTTCTTTAAATACATTGGGAGCAAGAGAAAGAGGAAGGAAAGTGTAGGTCCTCTACTTAGCAGGGAAGGAGAGCTAATAAATAACTGATGAAATTAAGAAAGCTGAGGCGCTTAATGGCTATTGTGCTTCAGTCTTCACTAAAAAGGCTAACGATGACCAGATTTAAAATTTTTAAAGCTAATGTTAAAAAAATGATATAATACATAGGTTGGGGAAAGAGAGTCTGTACATCTGGGTATAGCGCTTAGATTATCCACAAATACAAGGTTTGTTTTTAAAAGACACATGATACACAGAGTACATAATCAGCAATAACCCAAATTTATGTGAATAGATTTAACAATACAGTTTAGAAATTAGAAATCTGAATACTTGGGTACATCACTCATGAAAAGTTGTACAGGGATTTGGTTGTGGAAAGCAAAATATATCGATGAGTGAGATTGTCCCTCCATAAACACAATGAATATTAACAATTAGGGAGAAGGAATAGAAGCCAAAATAGGGAAAGAAAGGTTAACGAATATTTAGATAAGTTAGATGTATTCAAATCAGCAGGGCCTGATGAAATTCCTCCTAGGGTACTTAAGGAACTAGCTGAAGCAATCTTGGAACCATTAGCAATTATCTTTGAGAACTGGAGGATGGGAAAGATCCAAAAAACTGGAGAAGGGCAGAGGTAGTATCTCTCTCTTTACAAAGGGGAACAAGGAGGACCCAGGGAATTATAGACCAGTCAGCCGAACTTCAGTACCTGAAAAGATATTTGAGCAAATGGTTAAACAATTAATTTAGAAGCATCCAGAAGACAATAGGGTTATAAGGAATAGTTAGCATAGCTTTGTCATGAACAAATCATGCCAAACCAACTTAATTTCCTTCTTTGACAGGGTAACTGATCTAGTGGAGGGGAGAAGCAGTGGATATGATATATCTTGATTTCCGTAAGGCTTTTGACACAGTCCTACATGACATTCTCATATGCAAACTAGGGAAATATGGTCTAGAATGATGAAATGACTATAAGGGGGTGTGTGTGCACAACTGGTTGAAATTCTGTACTCAAAGAGCACTTATCAATGGTTTTCTGTCATATTGGAAGGGTGTATCTAGTGGACTGGGTCCAGTACTATTCAATATTGTTATTACTTGGATAGTAGAATGGAGAGTATGCTTATAAAATTTGAGATGCCACCGAGCTGGGAAAGGATGCAAGCACCTTGGAGGGCAGGTTTAACATTCAAAATGACCTTGACAAATTACAGAACTGGTCTGAATTCAACAAGATGAAATTCAATAAAGACAAGTGTAAAGTTCTACACTTAGGAAGGAAAAATCAAATGCACAACCACAAAATGGGGAATAACTGACTGGGCAGTTTTCAGAGTAACAGCCGTGTTAGTCTGTATTCACAAAAAGAAAAGGAGTACTTGTGGCACCTTAGAGACTAACCAATTTATTTGAGCATAAGCTTTCGTGAGCTACAGCTCACTTCATCGGATATGAAGTGAGCTGTAGCTCACGAAAGCTTATGCTCAAATAAATTGGTTAGTCTCTAAGGTGCCACAAGTCCTCCTTTTCTTTTTGCGAATACAGACTAACACGGCTGCTACTCTGAAACTTGTCAAAATGATAAAAGGTTTAGAAAATCTGACCTATGAGGAAAGGGCATGTTTAGTCTTGAGAAAAGAAGACCAAGGGCAGACCTGGTAACTGTCGTCCATTACATTAAGGACTGTTAGATAAGAGGATGGGGATCAACTATTCTCCCTGTCCACTGAACGTAGGACAAGACGTAATGGGCTTAATCTTCAGCAAGGGAGATTTAGGGTAGGTTTTCAGGAAAAGCTTTCTAGGGATAAGGGTAGTTAAGCTGGGGAATAGGCTCACAAGGGAGTTTGTGGAGTCCCCATCATTGGATGCTTTTAGAAACAAGTTGGACAAACACCTGACAGGGATGGTCTAGGTCAGCAGTTCTCAAACTGTGGGTCAGGACTCCAATTTAATGGGGGTCACCAGGGCCCGTGTTTAGACATGCGGGGGGGGGGGCCAAGGGCCAAAGCCCAAGCCCGATTCCTTCTGCCTGGTGACCCTCCTGGGGTCGTGCACTAATTTTTGTTGTCAGAAGGGGGTCGCAGCGCAATGAAGTTTGAGAGCGCCTGGTCTAGGTTTACTTGGTCCTGCCACAGCGCAGGGGGCTGGACTCGATGACTTCTGGGGGGGGCCCTCCGGCCCCACACTTCTGTGATGCGATGCGATGCGATGCTCGTGAGGGGAAGCTCCCTGCAGTGCAGCTGTGGCCGGCTGTTGCCCCCGGAGCCTCTGAGATGGGCCTGGCAGGTGGCAGAGGCGCAGGGGGGGTGGGGGGTGTGTGTGTGGGGGGAGTAATTCCCTAGGAAGGCCCCGGAAAGGGGGAGAGCAGGGACGGGGGGGTCCCAGCTGTGCAGCCCCCTCCTCTGCCGCCAGCAGAAAGCCCAGCCCTGTTGCCCCCCTTCCCGAAAGGTGAGGGGGGTCCCTGCAGAGGAGGGGGCAGGGGCTAAGGCCGGCTGGGAAAGGCGGGGGGCCCGGTCGCGGGGGGGGGGGTGAGGCCGAGGGGCGGGAGGGGGACCAGCCGCGGGGCCTGGCGGCGGGAGGCGAGATGCGGGTGAGCCGCGGCAGGAGGGGGCCGGGGGCCGCAGTCTGGGAGACCCGCCCCGGCGCCGCGATCCCCCCGCCGCCAGGGGCCGCTGCCGCCCCGCTCCCCGCCGGCCCCGCCCCGCCGCTCCCGGCCCCGGCAGCCAGGCCGCGGCTCCCTCCCTCCCTGCGGGCCGCGCTCGCTCTGCTCCGCCCGGCAGCGGGGCCGGCCCGTGGCGAGGCGGCGCCGGGACTCTGCCCAGCCCGCAGCGGGAGCTCCTGGGGCCGCCCCCGGGCCGCGACAAAGGGCCATGGCCGAGCGGGCCGCTGCCCAGGTAAGGGCCCGGGGGGGCAGGAAACCCCCTGTCGGGGGGCGGGAGGGGGTGGGTCTGTGGGGGTCTGGGGTGTGTGTGTGTGGGGGGGGTCTGTGGGGGTCTGGGGTGTGTGTGGGTCGGTGGGGGGGGGTCTGGGGTGTGTGTGTGTGTGTGGGTCGGTGGGGGGGGTCTGGGGTGGGTCGGTGGGGGGGGTCTGGGGTGTGTGGGTGTGGGTGGGTCGGTGGGGGGGGTCTGGGGTGTGTGTGGGTGGGTGGGTCGGTGGGGGGGTCTGGGGTGTGTGTGGGTGGGTCGGTGGGGGGGGTCTGGGGGGTGTGTGTGTGTGTGGGTCGGTGGGGGGGGTCTGGGGGGTGTGTGTGGGTCGGTGGGGGGGGTCTGGGGGGTGTGTGTGGGTCGGTGGGGGGGGTCTGGGGGGTGTGTGTGGGTCGGTGGGGGGGGTCTGGGGGGTGTGTGTGGGTCGGTGGGGGGGTCTGGGGGGTGTGTGTGGGTCGGTGGGGGGGGTCTGGGGGGTGTGTGTGTGTGTGGGTCGGTGGGGGGGGTCTGGGGGGTGTGTGTGTGTGTGGGTCGGTGGGGGGGGTCTGGGGGGTGTGTGTGTGTGTGGGTCGGTGGGGGGGGGTCTGGGGGGTGTGTGTGTGTGTGGGTCGGTGGGGGGGGTCTGGGGGGTGTGTGTGTGTGTGGGTCGGTGGGGGGGGTCTGGGGGGTGTGTGTGTGTGTGGGTCGGTGGGGGGGGTCTGGGGGGTGTGTGTGTGTGTGGGTCGGTGGGGGGGGTCTGGGGGGTGTGTGTGTGTGTGGGTCGGTGGGGGGGGTCTGGGGGGTGTGTGTGTGTGTGGGTCGGTGGGGGGGGTCTGGGGGGTGTGTGTGTGTGTGGGTCGGTGGGGGGGGTCTGGGGGGTGTGTGTGTGTGTGGGTCGGTGGGGGGGGTCTGGGGGGTGTGTGTGTGTGTGGGTCGGTGGGGGGGGTCTGGGGGGTGTGTGTGTGTGTGGGTCGGTGGGGGGGGTCTGGGGGGTGTGTGTGTGTGTGGGTCGGTGGGGGGGGTCTGGGGGGTGTGTGTGTGTGTGGGTCGGTGGGGGGGGTCTGGGGGGTGTGTGTGTGTGGGTCGGTGGGGGGGGTCTGGGGGGTGTATGTGTGTGGGTCGGTGGGGGGGGTCTGGGGGGTGTGTGTGTGTGTATGTGTGTGGGTCGGTGGGGGGGGTCTGGGGGGTGTGTGTGTGTGTATGTGTGTGGGTCGGTGGGGGGGGTCTGGGGGTGTGTGTGTGTGTATGTGTGTGGGTCGGTGGGGGGGGTCTGGGGGGTGTGTGTGTGTGTATGTGTGTGGGGTCGGTGGGGGAGTCTGGGGGGTGTGTGTGGGGTCGGTGGGGGGGGTCTGGGGGGTGGGTGTGAGTCGGTGGGGGGAGTCTGGGGGGTGTGTGAGGGTGTGTAGAGGGGGTGTGATGATTTTCATCGATACTGGCTCAGAGATAAATAGGGGGGTGCCATGGACCAGACCAGGAAGCTAGAGAGGCTCCGGCTCAGCCCAGCGTGGGTGGATCAGCAAGTATAAAATCCTCCTGTCCTGGTCCTGCCGGAGTGTGGGGCTGGGGCCGGGGCCCTCAGCGGCTGTGCAGCAACCCAACAGCCCGGCTCCTGTTCAACTTTCACCTTCCTCATCCCTGACCATGTCTCTCTTCATCCGGACACACTGCCTACGTTATTATTGTCACTAGATTTGTTGGGTTACATCAGGCCTTTTAAGAGTAATTTTTCATAGTTCCATAGTTTTCCGGGTGGATTTTCTTCATAGCTCAAAGTTCCCCCTTGGGGTTCATTTGAGATGGTTTTTGTTTTCAGCCCTGATCCTCTGTGGGTGCCTGTGCAGAGCCCCACTGCAGTAAGCGTGCATGGGTCTGACACACAGAGCCCCATTGAATTCATGTGGAGCACTACACAGATACATGCAGATGCAGAATCGGGGCCGTGAACTATTATTGGTTGGGTGTTCTGTGCCAGGAGGTATTCAGCTATTGGTTTCCGTTAAGCATCTATAATCACTTTTGAAATTACATGTCAATTTAAAAGAAAAAAGCACAAGTCTGACATAAGTGGTTGGAAATTGTAGAGGAAAAATAAACCACCAGACAAATCTGGATCATGTAACTGAGAAATGGGAAAGAACAATAAAATCATCTTGTCCATTCCCATACCCAGGCCTTTGTTCAGTCTTGGCTTAAGTCTCCCAAGCAACAGCGCTCCCACCCCTTTTCCTGGGAGACTGTTTCACAGATGAACAGACTGTTGTTTTCTGTGAATGCAATAAAGCCACTCCATATTAAGAGATACATTTTTTTGTGTTATATAGAATTTTAAAGAATTGTTTCCATGTGTACCAGAGAGGGATGCATAGCCCTCTGGAGGAGAGGTACAAACTAATGCCATGTAAATGACAGGTTTCAGAGTAACAGCCGTGTTAAAGTCTGTATTCGCAAAAAGAAAAGGAGTACTTGTGGCACCTTAGAGACTAACCAATTTATTTGAGCATGAGCTTTGAAGTGAGCTGTAGCTCACGAAAGCTCATGCTCAAATAAATTGGTTAGTCTCTAAGGTGCCACAAGTACTCCTTTTCTTTTTGCCATGTAAATGCTATTTGGTACTGTGATTACATTTTGATTCTCTGTCTAAACCTCGCTTTTTGTTAATCTAATTAAACTCAACGCGTGCTAGATCGTGCATCCCTTACATGAGAAATCCTAACGCCTCATCCCATTGTCAGTGGGAGCAGTCACATGTGGAAGGGGTTTGTGTTTGTCAGGCAAAGAGAATTGAGTTGAAAATGTACCAGGATTGTTTTTAAAAGTAAAACCACATCTCCAGCAAGGGGACAAGTAGTAAGAGTTGCTGAGCACCTGCTGCTCCCCTTGAAGCTCATGATTTGGCCTTAAATTTATTCTTGGTTCCTTTGAAGTATAAAACAGGCAACATTTGTGAGAATTTACAAGTGCTATTTTGACCCCCAAAATAATTCCATATTGTTCCACAAATTCAACAGAAACCTACTACAGAAGAATGGCTATCGTGGGTCAAGTATCAGAGGGATAGCTGTGTTAGGCTGTATCCCCAAAAACAATGAGGAGTCTGGTGGCACCTTAAAGACAAACAGATTTATTTGGGTATAAGCTTTACATCTGAAGAAGTGGGTTTTTTACCCATGAAAGCTTATGCCCAAATAAATCTGTTAGTCTTTAAGGTGCCACCGGACTCCTTGTTGTCATAGTGGGTCAGACCAATGAACCAACCTAGCCCAGTATCCTGTCTTCCAACAGTGGCACTGGTGCCAGATGCTTCAGAGGGAAAGAACAGAACAGGTAATCATCTAGTGATCCATCTGCTGTTGTCTAGTCCCAGCTTTTGGCAGTCAGAGATGTAGGGACACCTAGAACATGGGGTTGTCTCCCTGACCATCTTGACTAAAAGCCATTGATGGCCCTATCCTTCATGAACTTATCTATAATCCTTTTTTGAATCCAGTTCTACTTTTGACCTTCACAACATCCCCTGGCAATGAGTTTCACAGGTTGACTGTGTGTTGTGTGAAGAAATACTTCCTTTTGTTTGTTTTAAACCTGCTGCCTGTTAATTCAGTTGTATGGCGTCTGGTTTTTGTTTTACATGAAGGGGTCAGTAACACTTCTTTATTCACTTTCTCCACACCAGGCTTGATTTTATTGACATCTATCATATCCCCCCTTCGTTGTCTTGTTTCTAAACTGAACAGCCCCAGTCTTTTTAATCTCTCCTCATATGGAAGCTTTTCCATACCCCTGTTCGTTTTTGTTTCCCTTCTCTATACCTTTTCCAATTCCAATATATCTTTTTTGAGATGGAGTGACCAGAACTGCATGCTGTATTCAGGATGTGGGTGTAATGGAGTTATATAATGGCATTATGATATTTTCTGTTTTATTGTCTATCCCTTTCCTAATGGTTCCTAACATTCTGTTTGCTTTTTTGACTGACACTGCACTTTAAGCAGATGTTTCTGAGAACTATCCACGGTGCTCCAAGATCTCTCCTGAGTGATTTCAGCTAATTTAGACCCCATCATTTTATATGTAGAGTTGGGATTATGTTCTCCAATGTGCATTACTTTGCATTTATCAACCTTGAATTTCATCTGCCATTCTGTTGCCCAGTCACCCAGTTTTGTGAGATTCCTTTGTAACTCTTCACAGTCAGTTTTGGACTTCACTCTCTTGAGTAGTTTTGTATTATCTTCAAACTTTGCGACCTCACTGTTTACTCCTTTTTCCAAATCATTAATGAATACGTTGAACAGCCCTGGTCCCAATACAGATCCTTGGGGGACCCTGCTATTTACTTTTATTCACTGTGAAAACTGACCATTTATTCCTACCCTTTGTTTCCTATCTTTTAACCTGTTACTGATCCATGAGAGGACCTACCCTCTAATCCCATGACTGCCTATTTTGCATAAGAACTTTTGGTGAGGGACCTCCTCAAAGGCTTTCTGAAATTCCAAGTACACTATATCCAGTAGAAAGAAAATGAGTACTTGTGGCACCTTAGAGACTAACAAATTTATTAGAGCATAAGCTTTCGTGAGCTACAGGTCACTGCATGGGATGCATACAGTGGAAAATATAGTGGGGAGATTTTATATGCACAGAGAACATGAAACAATGGGTGTTATGTAGCAAGAGTGATCAGGAAAGGTGAGCTATTACCAGCGGGGGGGACATGACCTTTTGTAATGATAATCAAGGTGGGCCATTTCCAGCACTTTACAAGAACAGTAGGAGGGGAAATAGTTTTACTTTGTGTAATGACCCATCCACTCCCAGGAATCTCTTTGGTCACTCGATTACGAACCTAAAAGTGGCAATTCTTCAACAAAAAAACTTCAAAAAGAGACTCCAACGAGAGACTGCTGAATTGGAATTAATTTGCAAACTGGATACAATTAACTTAGGCTTGAATAAAGACTGGGAGTGGATGGGTCATTACACAAAGTAAAACTATTTTCCCTTGTTTATTTCCCCTCCTACAGTTCTTGTAAAGTGCTGGAAATGGCCCACCTTGATTATCACTACAAAAGGTTTCAGAGTAACAGCTGTGTTAGTCTGTATTCGCAAAAAGAAAAGGAGTACTTGTGGCACCTTAGAAACTAACCAATTTATTTGAGCATAAGCTTTTGTGAGCTACAGCTCACTTCATCGGATGCATACTGTGGAAAGTGTAGACGATCTTTTTATATACACACAAAGCATGAACAAATATCTCCTCCCACCCCACTCTCCTGCTGGTAATAGCAGTTGGAGAACACTTCAGTCTCTCTGGTCACGCGATTACAGACATGAAAGTTGCTATATTACAACAAAAAAACTTCAAATCCAGACTCCAGCGAGAAACTGTTGAATTGGAATTCATTTGCAAATTGGATACAATTAACTTAGGCTTGAATAGAGACTGGGAGTGGCTAAGTAATTATGCAAGGTAACCTATTTCCCCTTGTTTTTTCCTACCCCCCTGTAGCCAGACAGCCAGCCCCCCCTCCTCAGACCAGCATTGCTGGAAACACAGGAGGAAGCCGGAACAGGGCACTTAACATATATTCCAGCACAGCCTTTGAAGCTGTGAAAGCACAGGTGTGCTGCTACAATGTGCCTCTGGGAACAGATACGACGATTAAGCTCACAGCAGGCAGAGGCCCTGTGACAGACATGGCTCTTAGCCCCTACTAAATAGCGTGATGCACACACACCAATATCCTAGGTGGGAAAATATTTACCCTGATAAAAGAAATGTCCAGTAGTCGAAACTTATTGTTTCTCTTCTTTGCAAGTGTAAACTACTCTTGCGAAAGCTGGCGTCACCCAGACAGACCAGCCTCAATTTGGCATAAGAAAGGAGAAAGAGAATAAAGGAGTACAGAGGTATAAGTAGGGGACCTACAGCACCATGATTTTTGAGTGCTTTTCACTATCTATCTGCTGGTCAGATAAGTGACAGCCTCCCAAGGCTTCTGCAGCTAAGAGGGTCCCTAAGCCTTGTCCCTTATTCGTCTTTCCGCGGAATTGAGTGACCGATCCTGGCTTGGCACCGCTGGAATCGAGAGATGCAAGGAGGGGGTAAGAAGCACCCACACCTGATCTCCTATCTTTAGTGTACACATATTTTGAAATAGAGCTCTATACTTTGTTTTCTTTCTTTGGGATTGTGGCTTTAGTTTTGTAACTTGTTTGTGTGTGTAACATCTCTACATTTAAATAAGTAGGCACTAGCAATTTTGTAACCACATGATTAGAATCTAGCTTAATAAATTTTGGTAACCATTTGTGCATAAGCCTGACTTGTTTTCTCTGGTTTACTGTAAAGCAGCCAACACAATTAAAGAACCTCAGCCGTTTTGGCTGTAAAGCCTGGCCATTAGGTGAGAGTACTAAGAGCCTAGCGTTGAGTTGTGCCGCCTCCACGGGGCAAACTCTTGGGGCACCTGTCAGTCAATCCTGGCTGCCCGCTGCGAAGGAGCTCTGAGCTCTAGCAGTTAAAGTCACGGGTGTGGAGAGGCTCTTAGTGCTGCCATTGGGGCACCTGTCAGTCAGTATTGACTGCCCGCTGCGAAGGAGCTCTGAGCTCTAGCAGTTAAAGTCACGGGTGGTTAGGACCTTGGGGCATCCATCAGCCTAGCCCGGGCTGCCCGCCGTGAAGGGACAGTGCATCCTAGCGGTTAAAGTCACGGATGGTATAAACTGGCATAGCTGACACCTCACCAAACATCCTTGGCCGTCAGCTAACACCCGCCCCCCCCCCCCCAGACGTTCTTCTTTAACCCTGGATTTGTGCTGGAAATGGCCCACCTTGATTATCATACACATTGTAAGGAGAGTGGTCACTTTAGATAAGCTATTACCAGCAGGAGAGTGGGTTTGTGTGTGGGGGGGTGGGTAAGAAAACCTGGATTTGTGCTGGAAATGGCCCAACTTGATTATCATACACATTGTAAGGAGAGTGATCACTTTAGATAAGCTATTACCAGCAGGAGAGTGAGGTGGGAGGAGATATTGTTTCATGGTCTCTGTGTATATAATGTCTTCTGCAGTTTCCACAGTATGCGTCCGATGAATTGAGCTGTAGCTCACGAAAGCTTATGCTCAAATAAATTGGTTAGTCTCTAAGGTACCACAAGTACTCCTTTTCTTTTCACTACAAAAGGTTCCCCCTCCCCTGCCCCCACTCTCCTGCTGGTAATAGCTCACCTTTCCTGTTCAGTCTTATTACAGTGTGTATGGTAACACCCATTGTTTCATGTTCTCGGTGTATATAAAATCTCCTCACTGTATTTTCCACTGTATGCATCCAGTGAAGTGAACTGTAGCTCACGAAAGCTTATGCTCTAATAAATTTGTTAGTCTCTTAGTCTCTAAAGTGCCACAAGTACTCCTTTTCTTTTTGCGGATACAGACTAACACGGCTGCTACTCTGAAATATATCCAGTAGATCACCCTTGTCCACATGTCTGTTGACCCCCCTCAAAGAATTCTAATAGATTGGTGAGTCATGATTTCCTCTTACAAAAGCTGTGTTGCTTCCCCAACAATTCACACTATAGTTTCAACCAGTCTGCCTGGTACTGAAGTCAGGCTTATTGGTCTGTAATTGCCAGGAGCCTTTTAAAAAATTGGCATCACATTAGCTATCCTCCAGTCATCTGGTACAGAAGCTGATTTAAGCAATAGGTTACATATCAGAGTTAATAATTCTGTAATTTCATATTTGATGTCCTTCAAAACTCTCATCTGGTCCTGGTGACTTATTACTGTTTAACTTATCAGTTTTGTTCCAAAATCTCCTCTAATGGCAGCTCAGATTTGTCACCTCAAAAGAGTGGCTCAGGTGTGGGAATATCCCTCACATCCTCTGCAGTGAAGAGTGATGCAAAGAATTCATTTAGCCTCTCTGCAACAGCCTTGTTTTCCTTGAGTGCTCCTCCTCAATCGTTTAGTTGGCCCCACTGATTGTTTGGCAGGCTTCCTGCTTCTGATGTACTTTTAAAAAAAAGAGCTTATGAGTGAACATTCCTTTAAAGGAAAAGACTTATGGGGCAATAGAATTAAACACATGCTCATAGCTAATACTGTGCTATGTCTGTATACCGTACAAATGTTTGTGAAAAGCAGGCTGAATTTACTTTAATTTTGTTTTCTTACCAAAAGAAATTGAGCAGAACAGTAATTTTCTAGGATGGCTATAGATTTCTCCCATTTTTTAGGACACCTATTAAAATTAGTTTGGGGGTATGTGATGTTAGGGCATGTCTAAACTACAAAGTTTAGTCAGGTTACATTGACCTAACTATGTAAACGTACATGCTATAGTTTTCCTCCCGTGGCTGTAACTCGCTCGCTACTCCGACCTAGTAAATCCACCTGAATGAGAGGCATAAGGTTTAGGTCGACATAGTTTGGGGGACGCAATGTCTGTATAGACACTGCCTTACTTGCATCGCCTGTTGGCTGTCAGGGTGGCTGACAGCTGGAGCTGTGAAATTGACAAGAATGGCATTTTCACTGCTGGTATAGTCCCTGTTTTGAAATTGAGCTGGAGGGGGTCAGGGGGAAGTTTTTTTTTCCAGCTGTGAGCCCCAGAGGTGCTGACAGCTGGAGCCTCACTGTCCTGCACTGAGAGACCGGGCTGTAGGCTCCTCACAGAACACCCAGCTGTAACCCAGGCTCTCTGATCCCGCTACGCACAGAGCTCCGAGCTGGAGCCTGGCTGCTGCCTGGGGTCTCAGCTCCCCACTCTGCATGGAGCTCCTGCCGCTGAGAGCCTGGGTGACAACTGGGCTCTGGCTGAGAGCCCGGGCTCTCAGCCCCCCAGACTGTGCCCCTCTTAAGTCAGTGCAAGCGCTCCTGGGGATGACGTGCACCACTGACCGAAGGAGGGTAGCGAGGACATGAAAAACGGCAGTAATTACTGCGGTAGCTGTAAGTCTAAGTGCTTGTTTTCACTACGGGGGTAAGTCGACCTAAGTTACACTACACCAGCTATGTGAATAATGTAGCTGGAGTCGACGTAGCTTAGGTCAACTTACCCTGGTGTCTTCGCTGTGCTGTGTCGACAGGAGACGTTCTCCGGTCAACTTCCTTTACTCTTCTCAGAGAGCTGGAGTACCATGGTTGACCGAAGAGCGCTCTGCCATTGATTTAACAGGTCTTCACTCGACCCGCTAAATCGATCTCTGAACGTTGATCTCCCTGGTAGTGGAGACCAGCCGTAACTTAGGTCAACTTAATTGTGTAGTGTAGACATGGCCTGGAAAAGGAGTTAAGTTCCAGTGCTCAGTATTGTCACTAACACCAAGCATGGTCCTTCAAACAGGAGGATAATTTCTTCTCTCATTTATCCTGGTGGAAATCCAGAGTAACTCCATTGACTTCTGTGGAGTTACTCTACTTTCATATTGGTGTAACTGAGAGCAGAATTTATCTGCTAACTGCAGTGCTTACTCTGCATTTTGTCTCCAAATTACTACAGTGGTTGAATAGCCTGAAAAGTGCTTTGAGGTCTGATTCTTCCGATGAAAAACACTGCGGATATGTCAGAATTTAATACCGGGGGTTTCTTTTTTCAATATGAATACGCACACAAATAACTCTCCCTTTCACTGGTATGACATTAGGCCTGAGTTATGAGACAGTATCAGTGGTAACATTTTGTAGTTGCATGTTGACTCTTGCATGTAGTTGCATGTTGACGGAGAAAGAGTTGCTGGATATGGGCGTTAGGTGCATTACAAACCAACATAAACTGAATATCTTGAAATATAAAGCGCAAGTCACCAGCATAGGAAGAATACTGTGTCTGAGAAATGGGTTAGGAAAAGAAGCAGTTACCAAGGCAAAGGAGGGGGGAAAAAAGAGTGCCTGAAACTACTTAAGAGTCATTTTGGAAGTGAAAATTGTGCAAAGCTGATTAAAAAACCCTGATCCTCGTTAACATGTGAGGTCCCTTTATGCTTCCGTAGTGGTGTAACGGGATATTACTGAAAACGAGGATCAGGTCCAAATGTTAGTAAAACTTGGTGATTGTCTGTGCAATGCAGCTATCAAGCTTCAGCCCAATGCAGTCTAACTGTCAGTTATAAAACTAGCAAATTAGTTGGATAATAGTGTTAACATGCTTTTTATGGTCACATCTGGAGTGTGTAGACATCCATAAACATCCATCCATGGAAAGTGCTGAGCAGCCTGTGGTGAGCAGTTCTTGCACTTTCTCTTTGTAGCTGGGTGTGACAGATGGTGATGGGACCCCAACTTCATCTGTTTCTCTTCTTGTGGACAGGATCAGGAGTGGGACATGGAACCCCAGCAATGGTCACCTTTCCAACCCTCTGCTATTCCTCAACTAACTTCTGCTAAAGAGACAAAGCCAAACTCTGCAGAGATTTCGCTTTGGACTGTTCTAGCTGCAATTCAAGCAGTGGAAAAGAAGGTTGATTCTCATGCCACGCGGTTACTGAACCTGGAGCGTAGAACAGTGACAACAGAAAAGAAATATTTTGACTGTGAGAAAACAGTAGTGGATTTTGGTAATCAAATGGAGAGTAAGTGGGCTGCGCTGGGAACTCTGATCCAGGAGTATGGGCTGCTGCAGAGGAGGCTGGAGAACATGGAGAACCTGCTGAAGAACAGGAACTTCTGGATCCTGAGGCTCCCCCCAGGCACTAAGGGGGAAGTTCCCAAGGTAATGATGTAGCTAATAATATTCAAGAACTGTAGTAAAACAGTTTTCATTATATCTCTGATTACTACCACTCTGACTCCAACATTCCCAAACGCCTTTATGCCTGAAATTTTGTATGTGTGTCCCCTATTGGCAGCAGAGGGGTTTTCTGGGACAGTCTGGTGTTAAATGGGCCCATTGTTTTTGAGAGAGGAACGTTTTCAAAAGATTTCACTCTTCAAAGAGTCTTTATTTTTGTAAGTTGATCTCTCACACAACTTGGTGCAGAAACTCCATATCTGTTCGTTTTCCTCTGTGAGATCTAGTGCAATATGTTATATAATGTTAGAAACTAGAGTGAATCTGAAAGCACCATGTTGTGTCTGTGGACTTTATAATCTTTTTGATCGTGCCACGTTTATAGACGCTACAGCAGTAGCCAGTGGAATTTTGTAAATACGACAAACCAAGTACATTTGAGGTAAGTTGGTTAGAGCTCTGCAAGTGTGGCCGGAGCAATCTGTGCAGTCGATAGGCCAGATAGTTTGCTTCAAGGAATTTGGAAGCTTTATTCAATTTATAAATTGTTCTTGAGGTTTGTGCTCACTCGCAGTTGTCAGCCTTTCTCCACTTCTCATTAAATATTGAATAGGGCTCTGCAGGGGTAACTCCGATTGCTGCCTTTTCATTACTCTGTACAAAATCTTGACTGATGTGAAGTGTCATAAATAAAACTGAATTCATCAGGTGAATGAATATCGTATTGTATCTGATCACAGAGGAGCGGATGCACAAACCATTACTCCCTCTGAGCAGTATCTTCATCCACCAGTAGCCCCGCTGAAGTCACTGGAGCTACTCTTGTCTGCATGGGGAAGTTACTGCAAAATAGTGGTGGCGTGTATTTATTTGGCGTGTGCAATCTAGTCAAGCCAAGCCACAGTGTCCTTATCGATGTTCAAGGCACGAAAACCACCAGGAAGTTGAGTCATTTTGCTGTCCTCAACAATGTGTGTCATGGTTTGTGGCTGCCCACATCAACCTAGTGGACTGTCTCTAAAACGCCACCGAAATTCCGCTGCAGCACAAATTCCCTGTCCGGTACGAAACCGGTTCAGATGGCTCCGTTGCCTTCGCGGTCAGTCCAACCCGGGGTGATGTTGAGTGGGGTCCGAGACAAGATAATTATTTGTCACTTTCTCTGCGGATCATGAAGCTCACCACGCGTCCTCTACCATAAATCCCGCACCTAGTAAACTTATCCACAAAGGGTGCCATGAGGGCAGATGACTATGTGGTGGATTAAGCAAGGCTTTAATTAACAGTATATGTGGCATATCACATAATTTCATCACGAGGTTTGCTACGCTTTCCTCTCTGTGAACACTGGGTGGAGCAATATTGCAGAGAGCGAGTAACCATGGTAGAGGAGTAGATTTAAGTCTGCATGAAATAAAACGCATGGCAGAATTATGTTGTACGTCGATCATCTTTGTGTGAGATGAGCGAGCCCAGACTGGAGCATGGCACTCCACTGCTGAGTAACAGAGTGCCAAGGCTGAAGTGTGTAACGTTTGGGCGTTGGCGCCCCATGTTGTCCCGGCCAGGCTGTTGCATGTTTTGACCTTAGTTGCTGTCTCTGTAAGATGGTCATGAAATGTGAGAGTTCTCTCCAATGTGACGCCTGGAAGGACCCGGGTGTGAATCGTGTTCTGTTCGCTGACCACTGAGAACTACGTTCAGCTCTCTGCCCAGTTGTGCATGATATAAGTGGAAGGCGCTCGCCACAGTCTTTCTTCCACTTGTTATCAGGCGCCTCGGACTACGATACTCGGCCATACGGTGTGTATAAGAAGCACAGTACCCCATGTGGATGCTCTTCCTCAGCACCTCCAAAATGGATTAACCTACACTACACGAAGGCACTCCTAGTGTGGAATAGCTGTTCTGCACTAGCTCTTCTGGGCTTCTTCCCCATGTAGACGAGCTCTAAGATACTGCTCAATGGGAATGAAGGTACCAGTGCTTTGGCATTCACAATGGGCTTCCCAATATGTAGCACAAATGGTGCTCTTCTAGAGAGCAGAGTCGTTCCCCTCCCTTTTGTTCCTCTCCTCATATGTTTCCTTATGTTTGTGTCTGAATTCTAGGCATTTGGAGGGGAAGCATTGTGGGTTTCTGTACAGTACCTGGAACTCTTACGGAAGCTGTAAAAATAAATTATAATAATGAGAAATGTTCTTGTGTGTCTTCGTCCCGTTCTCCCCCCCGTCTCTTAAATGCTAAAGAAGATGTAAGTGGCAGTTGACTTTAAGGCACTGGGGTGCCATACAAGGTGCTGAACCTGTAACCTCTGTCATTACAGGTCCCATTGGCATTTGAAAATGATGCCGTTTACTTCTCTGAGCAAGAATGGCAGAACTTAGAGGAATGGCAGAAAGAGCTCTACAAGAACGTGATGAAGGGGAACTATGAATCTCTGATCTCGCTGGGTAAATATTGGTTCTCACTCGTTTAGTAGATGTTCTGCGATCTCAGATATTCATGGGCCAGCTCCAGCGCTGGGCTAACGGATTTGCACTTGACATAGAATCTTTGTGATGGGTCGACACATTTTTCACTGTTGTTGATGCCAGTCTAGAATGAAAGGAATGCAGGGGTGACCTGCTCCCTCCATCTCCAGTGCCTTCTGGCTGTGGATAATGGTTGCAGTTACTTGGAAGTACGCATCCCGAAACCTGCTATGGCCCATGTGTGGTGCTGATGTAAAATCTCCTACAGAACAGGGTAACAGAGGAAGAGCACACAGGCAGAGAATTGTTAGGTGGGAAATGCACAGAGGCATCATTGTAGCTAGAGGGAGGCATGTGCTGGTGGTGTAGTACACAAGCACTGTTGACTGTGGAGGCCTGTCGCTGAACTGTGTGTTGGAGACACCTGGGCTGCTGGAAACCTCACAAGGGCTGATGGGCACAGGCTGGATTCAAGGCAGTGGGCAGGAGAGACAAGGGGGCCAGGTGGAGAAAAACTGAACAAAGGGGAGGGATCGATGGACAATCGGCTTGTGGTGGGATCTGGTGCTTGTAATCCACCCTTTAGGTCTAATGTAGGAAACTAATAAACCAAGTGGGTTCTCATTCTGGTCTCAGGAACTGTGGATACAAAATAACCATCGCTTACCCCAGGGGTGGCCAACCTGGGGCTCCGGAGCCACGTGCGGCTCTTCAGAAGTTAATATGCGGCTCCTTGTCTAGACACCGGCTCTGGGGCTGAAGCTACAGGTGTCAACTTTCCAATGTGCTGGGGGGTGCTCACTGCTCAACCCATGGCTCTGCCCCCACTCCACCCCTTCCCACCCCCTCCCCTGAGCCTGCCGTGCCCTCGCTCCTCCCTCTTCTCCCCCAGAGCTTCCTGCATGCCATGAAACAGCTGTTTGGGAGGTGCGGGGTGGGACGGGGAGCTGCTGATCGGCAGGGCTGCCGGTGGGTGGGAGGCACTGGGAGAAGAGCTGATGGGGGGCTGCTGACGTATTACTGTGGCTCTTTGGCAACGTACATTGGTAAATTTTGGCTCCTTATAAGGCTCAGGTTGGCCACTGCTGGCTTACCCCCTAGATAGGCTCTGGCCAGGATGGGTCTCTGGCTGTCTGCAGGTTAATAACTAGGGAAGTAGCTTAATATTTAGTGCCTGAAAGATAACGATCTCCCACTGCATGGAGAGTCCTGAACCTCTGACAGGCAGCCCAGATCCTCCCTCACCAGGCATTTGTTTCTCTAGGAGCTTCGTTCCCATTATGCACCACTTTGAACAGTGATGCGGTACCTAAACTCTCTTCATAGAATCATAGAATATCAGGGTTGGAAGGGACCTCAGGAGGTCATCTAGTCCAACCCCCTGCTCAAAGCAGGACCAATCCCCAATAAAATCATCCCAGCCAGGGCTTTGTCAAGCCTGACCTTAAAAACTTCCAAGGAAGGAGATTCTACCCCCTCCCTTGGTAACGCATTCCAGTGTTTCACCACCCTCCTAGTAAAAAGTTCTTCCTAATATCCAACCTAAACCTCCCCCACTGCAACTTGAGACCATTACTCCTTGTCCTGTCATCTTCTACCACTGAGAATAGTCTAGAACCATCCTCTTTGGAACCACCTCTCAGGTAGTTGAAAGCAGCTATCAAATCCCCCCTCATTCTTCTCTTCTGCAGACTAAACAATCCCAGTTTCCTCAGCCTCTCCTCATAAGTCATGTGTTCCAGACCCCTAATCATTTTTGTTGCCCTTCGCTGGACTCTCTCCAATTTATCCACATCCTTCTTATAGTGTGGGGCCCAAAACTGGACACAGTACTCCAGATGAGGCCTCACCAATGTCGACTAGAGGGGAACGATCACGTCCCTCAATCTGCTGGCAATGCCCCTATTTATACATCCCAAAACTCCATTGGCCTTCTTGGCAACAAGGGCACACTGTTGACTCATATCCAGCTTCTCGTCCACTGTCACCCCTAGGTCCTTTTCCGCAGAACTGCTGCCTAGCCATTCGGTCCCTAGTCTGTAGCGGTGCATTGGATTCTTCCGTCCTGAGTGCAGGACCCTGCACTTATCCTTATTGAACCTCATCAGATTTCTTTTGGCCCAATCCTCCAATTTGTTTAGGTCCCTCTGTATCCTATCCCTACCTGCCACCGTATCTACCACTCCTCCTAGTTTAGTATCATCCGCAAATTTGCTGAGAGTGCAATCCACACCATCCTCCAGATCATTTATGAAGATATTGAACAAAACCATCCCCAGGACTAACCCTTGGGGCTCTCCACTTGATACCAGCTGCCAACTAGAGATGGAGCCATTGATCACTACCCATTGAGCCCGACAATCTAGCCAACTTTCTACCCACCTTATAGTGCATTCATCCAGCCCATACTTCTTTAACTTGCTGACAAGAATACTGTGGGAGACCGTGTCAAAAGCTTTGCTAAAGTCAAGAAACAATACATCCACTGCTTTCCCTTCATCCACAGAACCAGTAATCTCATCATAGAAGGTGATTAGATTAGTCAGGCATGACCTTCCCTTGGTGAATCCATGCTGACTGTTCCTGATCACTTTCCTCTCGTGTAAGTGCTTCAGGATTGATTCCTTGAGGACCTGCTCCATGATTTTTCCAGGGACTGAGGTGAGGCTGACTGGCCTGTAGTTCCCAGGATCCTCCTCCTTCCCTTTTCTAAAGATGGGCACTACATTAGCCTTTTTCCAGTCGTCCGGGACATCCCCCGTTCGCCATGAGTTTTCAAAGATAATGGCCAATGGCTCTGCAATCACAGCCGCCAACTCCTTTAGCACTCTCGGATGCAACGCATCCGGCCCCATGGACTTGTGCACGTCCAGCTTTTCTAAATAGTCCCTAACCACCTCTTTCTCCTCAGAGGGCTGGCCACTTACTCCCCATGCTGTGTTGCCCAGCGCAGCAGTCTGGGAGCTGACCTTGTTCGTGAAGACAGAGGCAAAAAAAGCATTGAGTACATTAGCTTTTTCCACATCCTCTGTCACTAGGTTGCCTCCCTCATTCAGTAAGGGGCCCATGCTTTCCTTGGCTTTCTTCTTGTTGCCAACATACCTGAAGAAACCCTTCTTGTTACTCTTAACATCTTTTGCTAGCTGCAGCTCCAGGTGCAATTTGGCCCTCCTGATTTCATTCCTACATGCCCGAGCAATATTTTTATACTCTTCCCTGGTCATTTGTCCAATCTTCCACATCTTGTAAGCTTCTTTTTTATGTTTAAGATCTGCAAGGATTTCACTGTTAAGCTAAGCTGGTCGCCTGCCATATTTACTATTCTTTCGACACATCGGGATGGTTTGTCCCTGTAACCTCAATAAGGATTCTTTGAAATACAGCCAGCTCTCCTGGACTCCTTTCCCCCTCATGTTATTCCCCCAGGGGATCCTACCCATCAGTTCCCTGAGGGAGTCGAAGTCTGCTTTCCTGAAGTCCAGGGTCCATATTCTGCTGCTTACCTTTCTTCCCTGTGTCAGGATCCTGAACTCGACCATCTCATGGTCACTGCTTCCCAGATTCCCATCCACTTTTGCTTCCCCCACTAATTCTTCCTGGTTTGTGAGCAGCAGGTCAAGAAAAGCTCCACCCCTAGTTGGCTCCTCCAGCACTTGCACCAGGAAATTGTCCCCTACATTTTCCAAAAACTTCCTGGATTGTCTGTGCACTGCTGTAGTACTCTCCCAGCAGATATCAGGGTGATTGAAGTCGCCCATGAGAACCAGGGCGTGCGATCTAGTAGCTTATGCGAGTTGCCGGAAGAAAGCCTCATCCACCTCATCCCCCTGGTCCAGTGGTCTATAGCAGACTCCCACCACGACATCACCCTTGTTGCTCACACTTCTAAACTTAATCCAGAGACTCTCAGGTTTTTCTGCAGTTTCATACTTGAGCTCTGAGCAGCCATACTGCTCCCTTACATACAGTGCAACTCCCCCACTTTTTCTGCCCTGCCTGTCCTTCCTGAACAGTTTATATCCATCCATGACAGTACTCCAGTCATGTGAGTTATCCCGCCAAGTCTCTGTTATTCCAATCATGTCATAATTCCTTGACTTCACCAGGACCTCCAGTTCTCCCTGCTTGTTTCCAAGGCTTTGTGCATTTATATATAGGCACTTGAGATAACCTGCTGATCGCCCTCATTCTCAGTATGAGGTAGGAGCCCTCCCTTCACAGACGTTCCTGCCTGTGCTTCCTCCCGGTATCCCGCTTGCCCACTTACCTCAGAGCTTTGGTCTCCTTCCCCCAGTGAACCTAGTTTAAAGCCCTCCTCACTAGGTTAGCCAGCTTGCTCGCAAAGATGCTCTTCCCTCTCTTCGTTAGCTGGAGCCTGTCTCTGCCCAGCACTCCTCCTTCATGGAACACCATCCCATGGTCAAAGAATCCAAAGCCTTCTCTCCGACACCACCTGCGTAACCATTCGTTGACTTCCACGATTCGACGGTCCCTACCCAGGCCTTTTCCTTCCACGGGGAGGATGGACGAGAACACCACTTGCGCCTCAAACTCCTTTATCCTCCTTCCCAGAGCCACGTAATCCGCAGTGATCCACTCAAGGTCATTCTTGGCAGTATCATTTGTGCCCACGTGGAGAAGCAGGAAGGGGTAGCGATCCGAGGGCTTGATGAGTCTCGGCAGTCTCTCCGTCACATCGCGAATCTTAGCCCCTGGCAAGCAGCAGACTTTTCTGTTTTCCCGGTCAGGGCAGCAGATAGATGACTCAGTCCCCCTGAGGAGAGAGTCCCTGACCACCACCACCCACCTCCTTCTCTTGGGAGTGGTGGTCGTGGAACCCCCAACCTCAGGACAGCGCATCTCATGCCTTCCAACCAGTGGAGTCTCCTTCTGCTTTCTCCCCCCAGACGTATCATCTGGTCCACTCTCCGCAATGGTACCTGTGGAGAGAACACGAAAACGGTTACTTACCTGTGTCTGCGTTGCTGGTACCCGGACATTCCCCCTTCTTCTTCTGGAGGTCACATGTTGCCAAGCTTCTTCACTGGCCTCTTGGCTCCGCTGTGCAACCTGCTCTAAATCTTTAGAGCTTTGTGCCCGTAGAAGCATATCCTGACTTTTGTCCAGGAAATCCTCAGATTCTGGTATGCAACGCAGGGTCGATATCTGTTGCTTCAGACCTTCAATCTTCTCTTCCTATATGGAGACCAGCTTGCACTTTGTACAGACAAAGTCGCTTCTGTCCTGTGGAAGAAAGACAAACATGGCACATCCAGTGCAGGTCACAATAGCTGAACACCCCCCCTCCATATCACCTTCCTACTATGAGCTTCCTCAGAGAAGCTGGCAAGATGTAAGCCTCACTGGGCTCACCCCAGGCGAACTCCCAGGCAAACTGCTGCTGTGTGCTGCTCTGCTGTTCCCCGCTGCTCTGCTGGTTCGCGGAGCTCTGGCTATTTTTAAACAGCCAGGCTTCCCTGAAACAAACTTTCTTACTGCTCAATGCTGCACGGAGCCAGGGAACGCTGACCTGTTTTTCCATCCATAGACTACGCACTCTCCAAACCTGACCTTCTGGCGCGGATTGAACGAGGGGAAGCGCCCTGCGAGGGGGAGGAGGGAGATGCAGAGGAGAGAGGAATCCCTGCAGAGCCCAGCGCAGGTAAACTCGTGCTCTCTTCTTTATTTTAGGGCTTTCTGTGGTGTCCTCTCTGTGGGATCTAGCAGGAAACAAAGGTGTTTGTGAAACTGCCAATGACACCGCTTTCAGCTCCAGTTCAGTGACTTGTTAGCAGCTACAGCGTAGAGCTGTTAGAACAGCATAATGGGATTTATCTTTCCCATGCGTAGAATTGCTGGTGTATACGCTTGACGCGACCTGCCAGAGTGAAGGCGAGGAAGAGCCGTGCATCAAGGGACAGGAGAACTCGGAGGAAAGCGAGATCCCGGCTGAACCCCCAGTCGGTGAGTGCTGTGCTGAAACAGCAGTGTTTTTGTAGCTATCTCGTCACAGAATGCATGGAGTGAGGTAAAAGAGAGGCCCCTGCTTTAGAGAGCTCGGGAAAGCTCTTATGAAAAGGGGCAGAGGGAGCAGAAGACGCGGGAAGAGAAGTCCTGTGTAAAAGCCATGCAGCTGGCTGTTGCAAGAGGAGGGCAGAAGGATGCTGCGATGGGGGCAAAGGGGATTCACAAAAGAAAGTCAACTTGCCACCTGTTTTCTCTTTCCATGAATAGAGTGTGCATTTTCCCAGCCAAGCTGTGTGTCCCGGATAAAGCGAGAGGAGGAGCTGTGCATCAAGGAGCAGGGGGCCTCGGAGGAGGGGGAGATATTCTCAGGGCCCAGCACTGGTGAGTTATCAGCAGTCTCACAGAATGCTGTGCAGCCGGAGGTGGAGTGGAGGGCTGGCGTCGTACAGGGACTTCCCCGGGGGGAGGAAGCAGGGTGGGAGTGTTCTTGCAGGCTCGTGAGGGGGAAGTGGCCGTGACAGGAGAGAGGGGGACAAGGGTCCAGAGCCGTCTGAGGACAAGAGGAGGGGGAAGGAAGGGTTTAAGGCCAGAGTTGAGCACAGCATTTCCCCCTAACAGGGGGAAAGCACCAGAAACGTGGCAGTTTATGCAATGGAGTAACCCGCCCCCAAAATAAAACCCACCCGGGGGCAGCAGATGCTATGGCAGTGACCACCATGTGGGAAGGACCAAGGACAACCAGGGAGGGTCCTGAAGATGAAATAAGACAAGGCCAGTACATTGGCTGGGAGGGGCAGCTCTCTGATCACTTTGTGGGGACGCTGGGCCCCATGGTCAGCTCCTAGCTGACGGTTCCGTCCTGGGCCTGCTAACCAGGACTATGACCCATTTAATCTGTCTGGCCAACTGTGAGGAGCCTGCCCCTTGCATGGGCTCTCATGAGCCCTGCCCATGCTCACTGCCTCCCTGCCATCGTCCCTAGGCACCCAGATGGAGCGGAGTCACTGACTGCAGCTCTGAGCAGGGGTCAGGTGCCCCTTCCTGAGGAGGGGATGCGGAATCCCACAGGCGTGGTGGGGCTCAGGTGCTCTGCACAGCTCCAGAGGGCTCCATACCCCAGATGCCAGGCCTGAGGACTTGACCATGAAAGCTTTCAGTCTTTGCTCATAAATCCGCCCCGACACACCGGATCACTTTGGTTGCTCTTCCCATAATTCCTCCCACCCTCTCACTAATCCTGGCACCAATGTGTTTAGAAATGAAAGCCGGATTCCAGGTACAGTCTGGGGTTGCCAGGCGTTCAGTTTTCAACCAGAACGCTCCGTCGAAAAGGGTTCCTGGCAGCTCCAGTCAGCACCGCTGATCGGGATGTTAAAAGTCTGGTTGGCGGCGCAGCAGGGCTAAGGCGGCAGGCTCTCTGTGCCCTAGCTCCGCACAGCTCCCGGAAGTGGCCGGCATGTCTCTGCAGCCCCTAGGTGGAGGGGCAATCTGGGAAGCTCTGCACGCTGTCTCTGCCCCCAGCGCTGGCTCCGCAGCTCCCATTGGCCGGGAACCGTGGCCAATGGGAGTTGTGAGGACAGTGCTTGCCGGCGCGGGCGGTGTGCAGAGCCCCCATGGTCCCTCCGCCGAGGGGCCGGACATGCCAGGCGCTTCCAGGAACTGAATGGAGCCAGGGCAGGCAGGGAGCCTGCCTTAGCCCCACTGCACTGCAGACCGGGAGCTGCCTGAGGTAAGCGCTGCCCAGCTGGAGCCCATGCCCCAATCCCCCTCCTGCACCCCAGCCCTGCACCCCCTCCCGCACCCTAACTCCTCCCAGAGCCCGCACCCCAGCCCTTAGCCCCCTCCCAGAGCCTGCACCCCACAACCCTCCTGCACCAGTTTTCCTAGTGGCTGTGTGTAGAGGTTGAATAGTATCAGAGACACTAAGGAAGTAATCCTGAATGCAGTGGTGTTGTAGTCATGTTGGTCCCAGGATATTAGAGAGACAAGGTGGGTGAGGTAATATCTTTTATTGGACACCCTTCTGCACCCCAACCCACTGCCCCAGCCTGGAGCCCCCTCCTGCATGCCTCATTTCTGGCCCCAGCCTGGAGCCTGCACCCCCAGCCGGAGCCCTCACCACTCCTGCACCCCAGCCCCCTACTCCAGCCCTGATTCTGCTCCCACACTCCAAACCCCTCGGCCCCAGCCTGGAGCCCCCTCCTGCACCCTGAACACCTCATTTCTGGCCCCACCCCAGAGCCTGCACCTCCAGCCAGAGCCCCCGCCCCTTCCTGTACCTCAACCCCCTACTCCAGCCCACAACCCCCTCCTGCTCCCCCAAACCCCTCGTCCCCAGCCCCACCCAGGAGCCTGCACCCCCAGCCAGAGCCACCACCCCCTCCCGCACCCCAACTCCCTGCTCCAGCCCAGAGCCTCCTCTTGCACCCCAAACCCCTCATCCCTGTCCCCACCCTGGAGCCTGCACTCCGTCCTGCACCCTACCCCCAGCCCAGTGAGGGTGAGGGAGAACGAGCGACGGCGGGAGGGGGGATGGAGTGAGTGGGGGCAGGGTCTCTTAGAAGGGGTGGGGCAGGGATGGGGCCTTGGAGAAGGGGCGGGCAGGGGTGTTCAGTTTTGTGTGATTAGAAAGCTGGCAATCCTAGTACAGTCTCACAACAGCAGTCTGGAGAGGGACGATGTCTCTGTATGTGCTGCCCCAAACTGCATTGGCTCTTTTCGCCACCAACATTGTCGTAAAAGCTCTTAACTAATTAACAATCTGTTCCCACCCCATGGGTCACTTCCTGCTTTTGAGGTTCCTCCTGCTCTCTGAGTACGATTGTCCCAGGTTGTTTCTCCCTCCATGTGCTAATTGTGTTTTCGAGGTTGAATTTCCTTTTGTTATCTCTTACCTAACTTGTTATCTTCTCCTGGTCATTCCTCTTGATGTTCGTAACCTGGCCAGTTTAATAACCTTTGTCAATCTCATTAATACACTGTTTACTCCTCCTTCCAGTCATTAGTAAAGACCTGAAATAAGCCTGATCCCTGCCTTGCCCTGTTGGACTCCTCCCCCGACTTGATAGCTGTTATTTATCGATGCTCTGTGTGCACTGCCCTTTGGCTGGGTTTTGATCCATATCCCAGTGCTCATAGCCAAGCCCGTTGGAATGAAATGCTCGGATTGGAATGGCCAGATGGCGTGGCCTGGTCTCCTGGAGCGAGTCACGGGCAGGATTAGCCTGTCAGTGTGTGGGAAGATTGTGAAGCCAGCTTTGAGGTGAGAGGTGACTGGAGAACTGTGGCAAATGTCCTGACGATGAAACCTTGTGCGTGGTCTGCCCCATCGTGACGGGATCCTTGTGCACAGACAGTGGTCGTCCTGTCCAGGAATGGGAAACAATTATCCTGCTCGTGTTCCTTCTTCTTCTAAGAAGGACGTCTGCGCAGATACTCCCAAGGGAGCAAAGGGGAAGGTGCGTGCCCAGGATCCAAAGAGCCGTTGGAAGAATGAGCGCTGCTGACCCACTTGTACGGCGAAGGAAGCAGCAATGCAGACGGTTTGAGCAAAGGAAGTGTGCAGTGCTGTGGTGATGGCGGTGAGTCGGTGGAGAACGGCTCATGTTCATGAGGTCTGAACACCGACAGGCACCCCAACCAAGGATTCTGAAGGGGGGTTGCCTGGCTCCCTGCCAGGGGGTTGGGAGGCTGGACAGAGGGACTCCTCTGGGGAGCACTGGACCTGAGGGAGAGAACAGAGGCAAGGGGCATGTTTTTGAGAGCCCGCTGGACAGACAGTGGCTGTAAGGACAAGCAGTGCTGACTGACAAGGCCCTGAGAGAGCTTCATCAGGGAAGGCCACAGCTACCGATTTCCCCCCTTTTCTGTCGAAACCTCCGAGCCTGCTCTAGTGCGTCTAGCCACAGTCGCTGCTAGACGAGGTGAAGTTTAAATGCTTTTCTCTGTTTCTGCTTCTCTCCAGTTTGTATGAAGTCTCTTGTTGAGATGCTACTGTAACTCGGCTGATGCGGGGCGACAGCTGCTGCCTGCCTGTCCCCGAGGCGGAGGAAGAGAGGTTGGACTCTCTGGCCCCAAGGCCCTAGAAAGAGCTTTTTGGCGGAGCTGTGGTCTGGCCTTGCCATGAAAAGGCACCACAGGCAGAGCCCTCTGCCATGGACAGGAGCCAGGGAACAGGAGCTTTGGCTGCAGGCAGGAGTGAGGAGTTCAGCAACAGCTGGGACAATGTTAGGAGGATATTTTAAAGAAACTGGTTTCAATCTATATCCAGCAGAGCCCTTGACAACCCTTCCCAAAGGGTGAAATTCACCCAGTGCAGGAGGTCTCCCCAGGGCTCCCAGCATCTCTTAACGCACAGTCCTACTCTGCAGCTGTGTGTGAACATGACCCCGTCTTACTCAGCAGGCTCTTAGGTTTACTCATTCACGCCTGCTGGCACGAGAGGCTAAAATAAGCTCTTACGACTAAACGCCAGTACCGCTAAAAGGGAGTGAGCTGGATTCCTCGTGCGTCATCAGCAGAATTGTTCATTCGGTTCCAGTGACAGGGACAATCCGTTACGCCTGTGCACACCCACTGAAGACAAGGGGGGTTGTAAAGGCGTCCCTAAAGACCTGAGCCAGCCTGCAGAGTCTTTGGGATTCATGGTGATGTGCCATAAGGAAGACCCCATCTTACCTCTCAGATCCCAGGCTGAGTTTGCAGAGCTTGTAGCCAGAGGACTCATGGTTTGATTTGTAAACTAAGCACAGCTGATGTGGAGCAGCTGAGAGTCAGTGAAGATGGAAACTCCTGCTGCCATTTGTATTGTGGCTTTACAAAGTGTAAGTGCGGTGTGAAGGCTTTCAGTGCGTTGGGTGAGTCTTCTGCACGGGGGCGGGACTTACAGCCAGTGAAATGCATTTTGTCTCTTTAGGCATGAAAGCTTAGACTGTGAGGGGGAAAAGCAGCTGCTTCGCCCCTGGTTCTCCAGGGGCCTTGGTAACAGTCGGGTGTTTCCAAGCACTGAAACAGGAAAACAAGAGGTTGTTGAGCTCATTGTCTCCAAGGGGAGCCGGATGCTCAGCACTGCTGGAATCTGTCTTTTCACCCTGTCCTCCTCTAAACACAAAATATTGCCCAGGACTGTTCTAGCTCATTTGCTTGGGAGAAACCTAACATAATGGGCTTTTGTAATGAAGTGGGAATGATTAACAGGTTTCCTTTATCCCAGTGGACACAATAAAATTCTCTGTATTTTATTTTTGTTTTATTCCAGCAGATAATGGAATCATGTTCAAAACTGAGCTGCTGGAGCATGGGGAACATCTCAAAAACTTGCAGCTGCAAAGGACATTATCTGGAATGTCTGAAGAAATTGTGGTCCAGACTCCCAGGGAGGGAAGGCCTTTGGATCATCCAGACAGCTCAATAATGCAGCAAAGGAACCATGACAAGAACAGGCCGGTAGAGTCAGTGCCTGGGGAGGAAAGCTTCAGGGAAAGCAACGCTGTACCTTTTTACCGGCGCAGCTGCCCAGGTGAGAGACCACATGTGTGTGCTGAGTGTGGGAAAGGCTTTCGGCTGAAGAAGAGCCTCACAATGCACCAGAGAAGCCACGCAAAGCTGGGATGTTATGAACCTGCAGAGTGTGAGAAAAGCTTTGTGTACAAGCAGCACTTGACGATGCACCCGAGAATCCACACTGGAGGGGCCACTTACAGCTCTGTGGAGTGTGAGGAAAGCTTCAAACAGAATCACCACCTGAAATCCCACCCCAGAATCCAGACAGCAGACAAGCCTTACAGTGCCGCTAAATGCACGAAAAGCTTCAGTGTCAAATCACCGTACAGGCAGCACCAGAAAAGCCACGTGCGAGAGAGACCCTATAAGTGTAATAAGTGCCAGGAGTGCTTCTCTCAGAAGAAAGGCCTCCTCACGCATCAGAGAATGCACACGGGAAGGAGTGGAGGGTCGTTAATGTGCACGTACTGTGGGAAGAACTTCAGTCACCCCTCAGATCTGATTAGACACCAGAGGATCCACACGGGGGAGAGACCCTACCAATGCACTGAGTGCACAAAAAGCTTTACGCAAAAGCAGCATCTGCTCCAACACCAAAAAATCCACACCCGTGAAAGGAACCGTATAAACATGCAGAACATGAGAGAGGCTTTGCTGGACAACATCTTCTTCTAGCTCACACAGGGCCCCCACAGTGCGATGGCCCTGTACTGTTGCCATGAGCTCATTGCTGTAGACACTCAAAAGAAACAATTTACCGCCAAAGGATGCACACTGTAGAGTAGGGGCCACACAAACTTCTTGCTGGAGTGGTGGTGTGTTGCGGTATCTCGTAGCTCGCTTGAAAAATACTTTTAATGTGAAATGCTCCAAGTTTAAAAAAAAAAAAGTAAACTGAATCACTTAATTGAAGTGATAACGAAATATGTTTCTCGGGAATGTCTGCTATTTGTCTGGAATTGGCAATATGTAAGCTACTCCCCTCGATGATATCCTGCAGCAGTCAGTTCCATAAGTTAGTCACATGTCGTACATGCCCCAAATAGTCTACAGGTTACTAAAAGTATACACACACAGGGCATTAAGTGACACCCTTGCTGACAGCAGGGCTTTGGAGCGGAGCCCGGAGCTGGAGCCCGGAGCAGCTCCAGAGCAGTGGAGCTGCAGGTTTTTGCCTGGAGCTGGAGCGGAGCCGGAGCACAGCTCCAAAGCCCTGGCTGACAGTCTCTGTGCAGATCCCAGGGAATGGGAGTTGGTTGCTAGGGGTAGGGCAGTGATGAGGCATATGGACAGGGCAGACAGAGGAACTTTGCATCTGCCAAGTTCCCTAGAACTATCCATCCAGCTCCTTAAGCACTGAAACTGACTTCTCATGTGCTGTCAGTTGGGCCAAATTCTTTCTAAATGACACTGTAAATCTGGGGAAACCCACTGAAGACTCTGGAGTAATTCCAGCCTTATGCTGCAGTAGCTGTGATCAGAATTTGGTCCCAGACTCATCGCACATGAGTACATCTGCAGGCGAGAGCGCATTCGCAAGGTTTCCTTTTATACCTCTGTTTAAGACACAAACAATGCAATTGAATAGAAAAACAAGTTGTTATCAGGAGACAGTACTTTCACTACACTCCAATGCCGTACTGAATTTCATATTGCAGTGAATTACTGTCTTGATTACCCTCTTTTTCCTGGTAGTTGTAGCATAATATTTCTGTTTATTTATTATCTGGTCGGTATTTTTCCTGTCTGTACAGTATTTTGTTTGTTTCCTTTCTGTGCAGCTCATGGTGTGTCTGCTTCTCTTATTCTCCTCTCAGTTCTTTTACTCTCATTTTTAGGAATCAGGTCTTGCCATACTCGGGGACTGTTAAATATATGTTACCAAGCTGTGTGAGTCTATTTGGTACATTGTCTAAATGTTTAGATCCCAGCTACACTGGGGATAAAACTGCTACCTGAAATGTTTTAAACATGTTTTAATTGGTCACTAGGCAGGCCCACATCATATTAATCCTGGGTTAGAAACTATATTGTCCTCTCCAGGGTTCCAGTTTGGGCCTGTAACTGGTGTCGAGTTGTTAGGACTGTGGCCCCTCGTGGAGGGGCAGAGCTGTTCCACTGACTCAGTCTGGCAGCCAGACCTGGGTGGGTCTCATAAGCTCCATTTGGGAACATCAAAGGCTGTGGGCCTTTAAGGAAGAGAGAGGTAAAGGGGGACCTGCAGGGAGAAACTCCAATATAGTTTTTCAGGAGAGAGATTGGCTGGTGATTGACTTAGTTTCAGTACAGTCCTGCCACAAGGTCTTGTTCGGTCATTTAAATAAAGGCAAACTCCAGAAGGGCACTGAATTTGGACAGTAACCATTATGGGAGCATGGAGTGGGGACTCTAGCCATTTACAGGGCCTGTCCCCACTCCCTGCTTAACCCAATTTCGGCCCATCCGCACTCCTGAGCTAATCTGGGTTTAAACCCAATGAACCTGAGTAGTTTAAAAAAAAAAAAAAACAGTTAGCCCTTGTGCAGCTGGGAGTTCATATTTAATATACTGTGTTGGATTTTTAGTTGAGAAGTTTATTTTTCCCAGCATTGGTGAGTTCTTTGATTTACCAGTGGCTCTGAGGGTTGTGATCAGGTCTCTTGTTTGTCTCTGTATTCATTTTTCAAAGTGTACTAATCCATGAGCATGTCAGGCTTCACCTGTGCCGCAATGCTGCACACCCTGAACCACCCGAGGGCAGCAGGGTTAGAACCCAGGTCTTCCAGAAACACAGGGCCCTGCCACATGTGCAAAAGGAGAATCTCTCTTAGCATTTAGCAACATAGGGCCTGTGCTAGGTGGAGGGACACTTCTGATTTTGTCCGGTACACACATACTAGCCAGTTCTTCAGTGTCTGTTTTTTTGATTACTTCACTTAACCCCCTTATTTCCCTTTTAAACTTGTACTGTTTAGACTGTGAGTCCTCCAGGGCAGGGAACCTGTCTGTCTCTGTCTCTGTAAAGTGCCGGGTAAATTGATGGCAGTAGATGCTTGATTATTAATAATAATAAAATTAAGCTTGAACAAACTACTGAAGCTGCGAAGTTCTGAATAAAGAAAAGGAGGACTTGTGGCACCTTAGAGACTAACCAATTTATTTGAGCATAAGCTTTCGTGAGCTACAGCTCACTTAAACTTATGCTCAAATAAATGTGTTAGTCTCTAAGGTGCCACAAGTCCTCCTTTTCTTTTTGCGAATACAGACTAACACGGCTGTTACTCTGAAGTTCTGAATGTTTCTTTTCTGTGATGCCCATCCCGTTGTGGGTTCTGGACAAAGTCCGAGCTGTGAAAGCAGCTCTGCGTGGTCCTGGGGTGTGGGCTAAGGAGGAGCTTCACAATGCAGCACCACTGAGCTGCCAAGGAATATATGATGTGTCTTTGGACTTTTTTCTCAATTGGGAGGCCCCCCTGTGCCTCGTTTAAACGATCGAATTCTGCAGCTAAGAGCAAAACCTAAAGCCAGGGGACATTCTTGTGATGCTTCATTCTCTCAGTGGAGAAGGGGTCATAGGTGAGTGAAACTCCACCTCACACCAGGAAGACTTGATTTAAAAAAACACAGCAGTGGAATTTGAGTGTGAGTGTGTGTGTGTGTGAGAGCATAGCCAGTATTGTACCAGCTGTGAACAGGACAGTGCCCACGCAAATGCCAGACAGCAGAGAGAACCACCTAAACTTGGCTTGTAAACAAGGAGCCACTAAATAACTAGGGATCCAGTGCTGCTTTTTCAGACTGACCAGGCAATCCAAGCAAACGTCCTCCTGGCAGTAAAATGAACCTTCCGCCACTAGAGCATGCATGCTGCATTACTGACTCCAGCACGGCCCGTGACTTGATTGCAAGGAATTCACAGACCTTCCAAGATAAAGATGCAAAAGGAACTGCTGGAGAAGACAAAGGATGCAGAGACTCTCGGTTACCACTCAGAAACTGCAGCCCCCTAAGTTCAGATGTTTGATTTCCTCGGAACTGGAACGTGCCCTCCTGCAGTAATCCTCTCCCTAGTTTGAGATTATTTCTGTAGCCTGCACAAATTATAATTTCATTTACAAATATGGTAATCGCCACAGGTGACTTCTAGGCTGTTTCGGTATCTCCTACAAAAAGATCACAAGCACAGCAGTAAAGTCCTCGAACTTTTTTATCTCTACTGAGTCTTTATGAGCCTACCCATTGAGGCCAGTGCAGAATTGTTCTTTCTAGTATATTTTCTAGTGTTGATCTTTTAATTCTTCACTATTATAAAACATATTTCAGTGCATTAGTGAGAGAGAGAAGTTAATTGGTTGCTGATATGGTGTCTACTTTGTGTCTTTATACTCCTAAATATTTCGCAGACGCTAGGCACCTTAGAAATGGGTGGGTAGAAGAAAGCAGATGGACAGTAACTACATTTTGATTAGGAGTTTTTTAATTAAAATGATTTCTGTTTAAGCCTCCTAAAAAAGTCAATAGATACATTGGATGTAAAAAGAACGAGGAGGACTTGTGGCACCCTAGAGACTAACAAATTTATTTGAGCATAAGCTTTCGTGGGCTAAAACCCGCTTCATCGGATGCATGCAGTGGAAAATACCGGATGTAAAGTCTCCATTCCCTAATACTGCCGTAGATATTAAAGGTGGACTTCTGTTTGATACTGGGTGAGAAGTACTTCACTTCCCTAAGTCCTGTTACTCTACAAAGTTTAGAAGCTAAGAAATCTAGATTTTAAATATTCTGGGCACTCTTGAGATTCATGCCTCAGAACTGATCTGAGCCAGGAGCCGGGAAGAAATATCCCTTCGCGATACAGTATTGCCCAGCTGACTAAGTAGCATCTAGATTCAAAGATTCTTGTCTGAGGCAGACACCAGGTAAAATGGGATTAGTGGCCAGTTCCCGTAGGGTGATTCCAGGCTTCCTGTTTAGAAGCCAGTTCAAAAAGGGCCAATTTCTCTTCCTTCTCTGTGCTCTCTGGCAGATGGGGAAGGAGGGGGGACAGGAGCAACAATAGGACGTGGGTCAGAAGAACTGTTCTTTCAACATTATTAAATACCCTAGAAACCCACCTGAAAATGTTTTCCTTCCGCTGGTGGCCTCCCCTCCGGCTCTCTTGGTGGCTGGTTGTCACCGGTGTCACCTGCAGGCCCCACCCCTTCTCTCTATCAGGAAGTGACAAACCAAAAATGTCTTTCGTCTGAAGGAGACTCAGCGTTGTAACGGCTGGCTCAGATGTTGTGGCCAACCCTTCAATCCGAGGCTCCTGGGTACCCACCTGGTGAGGAACAGCTGAAATGCCGTGTTCCAGTTCGGGGAGCTGCCCGGCCCTGACGGCGGCAGTGACTGTGCCTGGGGGGCTGGGATGCTGCTGCCTCTTCCGTGGTCCTGCCTGGGGCCTCTCATGGGATCCCCACATCCTCCCGTTGGACAGGAGCCCTTCCGATGCTAAATCTCCCATTCCCTCTAAGTGTCTCTGTCCGCCCTGCCATGCTGCCCCTCTTCCTTTGGCCCCCGGCTGCCATGGCATAGAAGGGTGGGGTGAGGAAGGTGGCACTGACTCTGGAGCTCGGCATCCAGGGCACGCGGACTTTCTTAAAGCAGCCAGCCTCGATTTCCTTCCTGGAGCCGATCACTTCTCAAAACATCTCCGGGGCTTTCAGCAGGTTTGGAAACAGGGAAGCCGCCCAGGGAAGGTCTGCCTTACGAAGCTTTGTCGGTATAGCTGTGTCGGTCACGGATGTGAACCCCTCCTCCCGCAGCTGACACAGCTGTGCTGGACGGCCTCCAGTGTAGGTGATCGGCACAGTGATGTCATTTGGGGAGGCGACAGAAAAACTCCTCCTGTTGGGATAAGCTGCCTCTACGCTAGGAGGCCACCGCTATTCTGACCAGGAATTAGTAGCGGAGAGGAGGCCTTAATGCTTGTTTTGTATAGGAGCCATCCAGTCCCCTGGTGTCCTGGGACCCCTGACTGGCTTGCATGGGACAAACCCATCTTCTCCCCGCTGTTTTATTCTCCTCTGGCCAAAACCATTTGGTTTGAGACGTCAGCTCCGTCAGTGTCAATAAAACATAACAGCCCCCAATGTCTCTTTCCATAGATTATGCAATTTCCCAAGCTGACATTTTATCCTGGATTGTACAAGAGGAAAAGCCGAGTGTCAGGAATCCAGGAGCCTTGGAGGAACGAGAAATGCCTACGGACCCCCGCCCAGGTGAGTTATGCGTGCCAGTGAGTGAATGGAAAGGCAGCGCCCTACAGAGCTGGGGGCAGAGTCTTGCCCAAGCAGAGAATTTACAGCACAGGACATTATGGGAGAATGGGGGCACAGGGGGCAGGCTCATGTGTTGGAGGGGCAGAGAGGCAAGCAAGTCATCTTGCAGACGTGGTGCCCAGAGGACAGGATGGAAGGAGGTTGTAGTCTGCAGAATTTAAAGCCAGAAGGGACCAGTTTGACCTCCTCATAACACAGGCCACTGAATCCCACCCAGCAACTCCTGCGTCGAGTCCAATCACGTGTGTGTGTGTGGGGGTGAATTGGGGTTACAGCTAACTGTAGACCCATGATAATAGGCTGACGTCCTAAGGTGAGGTTAGACGAAAAAGAAGAGGGAGAGAAAAGTTGTTGCAGGTAGATGAGGCAGCACAAGCAAATGACTGACCTCCCTCCGTCCAAAGCAAGGGAGAGGCCTGGCTGTGGGAAGGAGAGGAGGCTATGGCTCAGGGCGCAGATGGCTCTGAAATGAGGACAGGAGGGAGGGAAGTGGTCAGTGGGAAGTTTGGAAGCCAGGAGGTGCTCCCCTTGTTCCCTTCCCCATTGTCTTCTGATCATTCCAGCTTCTCTCCTCCTTTGTCTCTACATCGCCTCAGAAATCCCTCCCTCCTTCGCTCCCCCTGCAGCTGGAACCTTTATTCCCACCTTGATCACCTCCTGCTTTGACTGCTGCGACCTCTTCTCTGGCTGGGCTTTCCCATGAGCTGAGCGCCATGGGCAGGGCCTGCGTGTGCTCAACGGCTCTCAAAATTGGGCCTCTTTTAGGTAGAGGATTTAGGTCTGTGAGTTTAGGCCCCCAGTTTTGAAAACTGTGGTGCATGCAGGGAAGGGAGCTAACAAATAGACATGAATAGGAAGGCTGAAATAAAAGCGCTCTCTCCTGTCCAGCAGATTATGGGATTCTAATCAAAACCGAGCAAGAGGAATGCCCTGCCATCCTGGAAGCACTTGGAACGTTGACAGGAACGTCCCAGGAGGACGTTGGGCAGAGTCCTGAGGAGGGTTGGTGCAGTGCAGTATCCCCAGTGAAGAACCACCCAGGAAGCAGGGGACCAGCCCAGCTTGAAAGATGTTTTGGCAACAACAAGCCAGTCGCCATTCACCAGAGAAAGTCTGCCAAAGACAGGCCTAATAAGTGTGCCGAGTGCGGGAAAGGCTTTAGGCTAAAGAAAAGCCTTATCATTCACCAGAGGAGTCACACCAGAGCAGGACCCTATGACTATCCGAAATGTGCAAAGGGCCTCTGTCACCTGCTGCACCAGAGAGTCCATGCAGGAGAGGGAGCCAGCAGCTTGCCAGACCATCAGCAAAGCGTGGCCCAGATGCTCAGTCTCCAAGCTGACCCGGCAAGAGGCAGATGCTGTCCAAGCACGGAATGCGACAGCAGCTTCAGTCCGAACTCCAGCCTAAGCAATCCTCATCTCCTGCAGGCAGGAGAGCGGCTGTACGTGTGCACAGAGTGCAAGAAAAGTTTTCGGCTGCACATCAACCTCCTCATACACCAGAGAACCCATGCAGAGAAGGGCCAAGGGCCTCTTATCTGTCCATACTGTGAGAAATGCTTCAGCCGCTCTTCCCATCTCATCCGACACCAGATGAGCCACACGGGGGAGAGACCCTATAAATGCCCAGCCTGCGAGAAGAGCTTCACGGATAAATCCAAGCTCACCAACCACTACAGGATCCACACCGGGGAGCGGCCCTACCACTGCAACGAGTGCGGCAAGAGCTTCAGCCGCACGCACCATCTCCTGAAGCACCAGCAGATCCACACGGGTGAGAAGCCGTATCACTGCACCCAGTGCCCAAAACGCTTCTCCCAGAAGCACCATCTCCTGGGGCACCAGCGTGTTCACACTGGGGAGCGCCCCTACCAGTGCACAGAGTGCGTCAAAAACTTCACACGGAAGCAGCACCTCCGCGAGCATTGGCGGGTCCACTTGAGAGAGACCCTGAGTGCTCCGAACACTTTAGACACCAGTGGACTCTGAAATGTCACTTGGGAGAACAGGATCAGCTGAGGGCCCGAGTATTAACAGCAGGCTAGTCCGCGGAGAATGTGTTGGCAGTGGGGGGAGACTTATAGGCTGGTATCTCTTCACAATGAAAGCGTCACGAACACAGAAAAAGGAACCCATGAAGACGTGAAAGCAGGTACTGCATCCATCTTGCCTTCAGTGAGCTGCGTGCCGGGGCTAGCGGTATTGGACCCTTAACCTGCAGTGAAATGTTTGTTAGTGTGCTGTAACGTTTACAGAGCAGTCCTTGTGCACCACTCGATATTGTTATGACAAAGCGATTCCGTGTATTTGGTGTTCACTTGGTGATTTCAGATTGACGTGTAAAGGTTCCCTGTATGTTTTACAGTGTATGTCTAGGAGTCATTTAATACTCTGTGAAAATGCTGCCAGTCCTGAGGTGGAGCATGGTGCCCATCTTGCCTCACCATCATTACAAAAACTAAAGACAAAGCCCAAGGCTCCAGCATGAACTCCCACCAGAGCTAAGGCCTATCACAGACCTCACCACCCTGCGCTCTCAAGGCTTGTCTGCACCGCCCTGCAGGTTAGACGACGGGTGGAAACTGTAGCAACGCACTGTGCTTATCCTACGCGTGTGAACGGACAGTGACCTAGTTCACAGTAGTGTAGTCCACCTCTGGTCATGTGAACTAAAGACCGTTTTAGTTTGCACTGGCTGGGTCCACGCAGGGCGGGTGCAGTGCAGTATTGCAGTGCCCACTGCAGCACCCACCCCGGGCGTCTGACCTGCGGGGCCATGCAGACATGTCCTATGTGCAAGGTGCAGTGCTTAGGCCTTGCTTTCTCTGACATACACACGCAGCTGCATGGCTATCCAGCCTGGACCCTCCACTGCAAACACTGCTCCACCTGGGGAGAGAACAGACGCCCCAGCGGTTAGTCACCGTGTTTGATGCGCTGCCAGGAGGTGCTCGGGGGAGACGTGTGGGGCGAGAACCTGTATGGAATAGAATACAGCCCCCAAGGTAAAACTACCCGCACTACTGCTGTAATGCCTGCAGCCTCCTGCCTGTTCTTGGAGGTCTGGTCTTCCATCCCGACCTCCAGGTGCAACTGACCAGCTGCAGTTTTACTTAGCTGGTAACAGTCCCAGCCACAAAGGAGGCATGTTTTTGTGCCATATGTTGATGGATGCACTCATGGGAGAGCAGGAGTGTAACATCTGGGAGGGGCAAGTGAAGGCTGGACAATAGCCTGCTGGCGATGTGAAGCCCTCTCAGCTCTTCCTCCACCTCCTCCTTAGCTGAGGAAGAGCCAGGAGCTGGCTTCCTTGTGCAGCACCCCAGCCTGTGTGTGTCGTGACATGGGTGTGAGGGGCAAAGGCTGGGGGCCCTGAGTCTCATGCAGCCTGGGGCGTGGGGGGGGCAGGAGTGATTCTCCCCTGGAGCGTGGCTGTGACTGGCTGGGCTTAGGGACGCCCCTCACCCCACAGGCCTGCTCGGGCTTAGCCTTTAGCAGGTGGGCTGGAGGGAGCCACTAGGTCATGAATATTCAGACAGTCATTTCCCTTCGTTTATTGCCATGTTGGGGCCGAAGAGCCTTATTCTGGACGAAGTATTATCCTCTCTGTTCCTTTCCCTTCCCCGGCAGGGCCAGCCCCTGCTCCCGCTCCAGTCCCGTCCCAGAAGCACGGGGTAGCCACCGAGCAGCTTCTTTTCCAGGCCCGCTCAGGGGCCGGGCAGTGGAGGGGGGACCGTCCCCTGCTCGAGCAAGGGTGCGGATCCGGCGCAAGCGGCGGCTGCTTTGGTTTCTCTCCAGCTCGCGGCTGCGGCGCGGCTCCGAGGCCTTCGCTTGGCCCAGCTGGCCTCGGCCCGCTGCGGGGAGCGGCCCGGGGGCTTCAGGGTCGCACGGGGACCCCGCGGGAGGGCGGCTGCGGTTAAAGGCAAACGCAGAGCCCGGGTTTCCTCTTGTTTCCCCGCGGGCAGAAACCCGCGCTCCGCCCCCGGCAGCCGCTCCCGCTCCCCCGGGGACGCTGGGCCAGGGGCGCGCAGGCGGGCCGGGCTCCGGCCACACGTGGCAGAGGCGGAGCCTGGAAGCAGCGTCCCGGGCCGCGCGGAAACTGGACCCGCTCCCGGCCCCGGCAGCCGGGCCGCGGCTCCCTCCCTCCCTGCGGGCCGCGCTCGCTCTGCTCCGCCCGGCAGCGGGGCCGGCCCGTGGCGAGGCGGCGCCGGGACTCTGCCCAGCCCGCAGCGGGAGCGGGGCTCGGCCGGGCCGGGCCCGCGGGAGCAGCCCCGCCCGGGGGGGCCATGGCCGAGCGGGCCGCTGCCCAGGTAAGAGCCCGGCGGGCGGGGGGGGGCCCCGGGAGCTTCTCCCCGCCCGGCTGGGGCGGCTCCGGGGGGGTCGGGTGCAGCCTCTTGGGCCAGCCCTGACTGGGGTCCGTCGCACTTGTTTTTAAACGTTTCCAGGGAGGGGGGCTCCGCAGCAGAGCAGAGGTGGCCTCAGAGCTCAAAAGCGTCTCTTCAAACCCCCCCGCGGCTGCAGAGAAGCCCGTTCGCTCTTGTCCGCCCGCGGAGAACCATTAATTGCTCACCAGCTTTTTCTAACAGCCCCTCACACGTCGGGAGACGCAGCAGGTCCCCCTCGGTGCTCGCTTCTTGACACTAAACCTGCCCCATGTTTTCAGCCCTTCCTCGCAGGTCAGGTTTGCCAGCCTTGTGATCAGGTTTGTCGCTTTCCTCGGGGCTCTTTCCAGCGTGCCCACCTCCTTCCTCGATGGTGGTGCCCGGACTTGGGCCCAGAGCTCCCCCTGGCTGGGGCTCCCCAGTGTCCAGCACTCCTGTTACCACACCCCAGGATCAGGTCGGCCTCTTTGCCGCTGCATCACGCTGACGATTCCTGTTCAGTCTGTGGATTTAGGGAGAGTCCAGCCAGATCTATCAGGGTTCCCCGTCCACCCACTTAAATCCCCCAGCCCCATTCACCCTGTTCTTTCCTTCTCCCCCGCTGGAAACCCCCACTCTCTCCATATGCCATCAGATATGGGGCGGGGGGTGGAGGTGGAAGGACAGCCCTGCCTTTCCAAGCCCTCGTCCCCCCCCTACAAAAAAGCCTCCTACACTTCATGTATTAAACCCTGTGGAAATTCCACAAACCAAACCTTTGTCTAACAGGATCTGGCTGGGTAAGTGTGACCCCCTCCCCGAAGGGAAATCAAAAGGAGCAAGGAAATGACAGTGTCTGAGGCTCCCCTTCACTGTACCCCACACTGCAGCTTTCCATAGACATAAAAACAGCCACACTGGGTCAGACCAAAGGTCCGTCCAGCCCAGTATCCTGCCTACCGACAGTGGCCAATGCCAGGTGCCCCAGAGGGAGTGAACCTAACAGGTAAAGATCAAGTGATCTCTCTCCTGCCATCCATCTCCACCCTCTGACAAACAGAGGCTAGGGACACCATTCCTTACCCATCCTGGCTAATAGCCATTAATGGACTTAACCTCTCTCTTAAACCCTGTTATAGTCCTAGCCTTCACAACCTCCTCAGGAAAGGGGTTCCACAGGTTGACTGTGCGCTGAGTGAAGAAGAACTTCCTTTTATTTGTTTTAAACCCGCTGCCCATTAATTTCATTGGGTGGCCCCCAGTTCTTATGGGAACAAGTCAATAACTTTTCCTTATTCACTTTCTCCACACCACTCATGATTTTATAAGTGAGAGACTCGGCATCGTGGCAAGGAACTTGCTGCTCCCGCCAGTGACCCAGAAATGCTCTTTGTGCACCCCATTCCTAGCACGTCCTTAACGGCAACCTTGTGCATCCCCCATAGAGACAGGACACCCCCTCCCTGCTGGTCCTGTGTGCACATGTCACAGTATCGGTGGAGGTGGGGGGAAGGGTTTTGCGTTGTACTGGGGGAGGAACGTGCTGTGCGTCTCCACGAGGGAATTCCGTCCGCTGACGCAGGGCTGGGCGCTTAGCGGAAGTGCACTGTGTGGACGGCAGATTCAGAGGAGGCCGTTGGCCTTTCCTGGCTTTTCAGGGCTGGCTCTCTGGGGCATCTCACACTTGCTCAGCCTCAGTCCCTTTTAAGTGGAGTTTCGTTTGTGGAATGACGAGTCCCCCAGCTCCACTTACGTTTCTGTCCTTGCAAACAGGCTCCAGAATGGGACCCGGAGTCAAAGCGCCCAATGCCTTCACAGTCCCGCTCTGACCCCAGACAGGCTTCCGAGAGGGAGAGCCAGCTGCAGCCGGCCAAGCTTTCCATGTGGCCTGCAGTTGCTGCAATCCAAGCGGTGGACAGGACGGTGGATTCCCATGCCACGCGGTTGCTGACTCTGGAGAGGAGAATGGGAACAGCTGAGAAGAAATTAGTCGATTGTGAGAAAACGGTGATGCAATTTGAAAGCCAGCTGGAGAGTAAGTGGGCTGCGCTGGGAACTCTGATCCAGGGGTATGGACGGCTGCAGAGGAGGCTGGAGAACATGGAGAACCTGCTGAAGAACAGGAACTTCTGGATCCTGAGACTCCCCCCAGGCACTAGGGGGGAGGTCCCCAAGGTAACGATACCCCAGCTGGCACCGAGGGGCAGAACTAAATCATGTGCAGAGATTTTCAAGAGTCGGGGCCTAAAGCTGGGTTCCTACCTTCATATTTAGGCAATGAATAAGTGGCTGGATTCTCCCAAGTGCCGAGCGTCCCGCCGCTCCTATTGGAGTCCGCGGGTGTTGCCATGTGCTCAGCACTCTGGAAAATTGGGGTATTTATTCATTGCCTAAATATTGTCCCTTTGTGACCTGCTGGCTAGTCAAGTGCAGGGCCCTGGGGATGTTCCCGCTGGAACTTTATATTGATGGTATTTTCTGTGATGTAATGCTGTTTATTTACAAGGAAGGTACAAAGTTCTGCTTCTCCCAACACAGGAGAAGAACCAAAAGCTAAAAGAGTGTCTTAGCTTATAGCTCCAAGCCTTTGTAGCCAGCACCAGAGCCAAAATCTCTCTCTAGGCTTTTCTAGGGTCCAACACCAACCCATGTTCCCGACCACCAGGCTGCTGCTCGCTGGCTTTCTCCCTCCTCAGTGTTGTCAGTTCTGTGTGTTACACGCTCGCGTGTGCCCCTTCTCCCACAGGTTCGTAACCCCTTTTGTCTTCGGTGGAGATTTTGCAAAAAGAAAAGGAGTACTTGTGGCACCTTAGAGACTAACCAATTTATTTGAGCATGAGCTTTCGTGAGCTACAGCTCACTTCATCGGATGCATACCGTGGAAACTGCAGTAGACTTTATATATACACAGAGACCATGAAACAATACCCCCTCCCACCCCACTGTCCTGCTGGTAATAGCTTATCTAAAGTGATCATCAAGTTGGGCCATTTCCAGCACAAATCCAGGTTTTCTCACCCTCTACCCCCCCCTCCCCCCCCACAAATTCACTCTCCTGCTGGTAATAGCCCATCCAAAGTGACCACTCTCTTCACAATGTGTATGATAATCAAGGTGGGCCATTTCCTGCACAAATCCAGGTTCTCTCACCCCCCTCCAAAAACTACACACACAAACTCACTCTCCTGCTGGTAACAGCTTATCCAAAGTGACCACTCTCCCTGCAATGTGCATGATAATCAAGGTGGGCCATTTCCAGCATAGATCCAGGTTTTCTCACCCCCCCACCCCCATACACACACAAACTCACTCTCCTGCTGGTAACAGCTCATCCAAAGTGACCACTCTCCCTACAATGTGCATGGTAATCAAGGTGGGTCATTTCCAGCACAGATCCAGGCTTTCTCACCCCCCCCACCCCCCGGGAACACACACACACACAAACTCACTCTCCTGCTGGCAATAGCTCATCCAAACTGACCACTCTCCAAGTTTAAATCCAAGTTTAACCAGAACGTCTGGGGGGGGAGGGTAGGAAAAAGCAAGGGGAAATAGGCTACCTTGCATAATGGCTTAGCCACTCCCAGTCTCTATTTAAGCCTAAATTAATAGTATCCAATTTGCAAATGAATTCCAATTCAGCAGTTTCTCGCTGGAGTCTGGATTTGAAGTTTTTTTGTTGTAAGATAGTGACCTTCATGTCGGTGATTGCGTGACCAGAGAGATTGAAGTGTTCTCCGACTGGTTTATGAATGTTATAATTCTTGACATCTGATTTGTGTCCATTTATTGTTTTACGTAGAGACTGTCCAGTTTGACCAATGTAAATGGCAGAGGGGCATTGCTGGCACATGATGGCATATATCACATTGGTGGATGTGCAGGTGAACGAGCCTCTGATAATGTGGCTGATGTTATTAGGCCCTGTGATGGTGTCCTCTGAATAGATATGTGGGCACAGTTGGCAACGGGCTTTGTTGCAAGGATAGGTTCCTGGGCTAGTGGTTCTGTTGTGTGGTATGTGGTTGTTGGTGAGTATTTGCTTCAGGTTGCGGGGCTGTCTGTAGGCAAGGACTGGCCTGTCTCCCAAGATTTGTGAGAGTGTTGGGTCATCCTTCAGGATAGGTTGTAGATCCTTAATAATGTGTTGGAGGGGTTTTAGTTGGGGGCTGAAGGTGACGGCTAGTGGCGTTCTGTTATTTTCTTTGTTAGGCTTGTCCTGTAGTAGGTGACTTCTGGGAACTCTTCTGGCTCTATCAATCTGTTTCTTCACTTCCGTAGGTGGGTATTGTAGTTGTAAGAAAGCTTGATAGAGATCTTGTAGGTGTTTGTCTCTGTTTGAGGGGTTGGAGCAAATGCGGTTGTATCGCAGAGCTTGGCTGTAGACGATGGATCGTGTGGTGTGGTCAGGGTGAAAGCTGGAGGCATGCAGGTAGGAATAGCGGTCAGTAGGTTTCCGGTATAGGGTGGTGTTTATGTGACCATTGTTTATTAGCACTGTAGTGTCCAGGAAGTGGATCTCTTGTGTGGACTGGACCAGGCTGAGGTTGATGGTGGGATGGAAATTGTTGAAATCATGGTGGAATTCCTCAAGGGCTTCTTTTCCATGGGTCCAGATGATGAAGATGTCATTAATATAGCGCAAGTAGAGTAGGGGCGTTAGGGGCCGAGAGCTGAGGAAGCGTTGTTCTAAGTCAGCCATAAAAATGTTGGCATACTGTGGGGCCATGCGGGTACCCATAGCAGTGCCGCTGATCTGAAGGTATACATTGTCCCCAAATGTGAAATAGTTATGGGTGAGGACAAAGTCACAAAGTTCAGCCACCAGGTTAGCCGTGATATTATCGGGGATAGTGTTCCTGACGGCTTGTAGTCCATCTTTGTGGGGAATGTTGGTGTAGAGGGCTTCTACATCCGTAGTGGCCAGGATGGTGTTATCAGGAAGATCACCGATGGATTGAAGTTTCCTCAGGAAGTCAGTGGTGTCTCGAAGGTAGCTGGGAGTGCTGGTAGCGTAGGGCCTGAGGAGGGAGTCTACATAGCCAGACAATCCTGCTGTCAGGGTGCCAATGCCTGAGATTTTGGGATTGATTTCCCCTGATCGTTCTGTTAATTTAAAGAAGTGTTTACATCCAGTGTCAGAAGTTGGTGACCTCTGCAGTCACCGTGCCTGTAGGCATCACAGGGGGAATGTCTGAGCTGAGGGGTCTGTGTATACTGGAACTGTTACAGACGCTCGTTACTGTGACAGAAGGGGTTCGTCCATCCCTGTTGTGTAATCTACCTCTCCAAGAGGTGGTGGCTAAGTCGACAGAAGAATTCTGGGGTTTAGAGGTCGGTGTGAATTTTTCACAGCCCTGAGTGACAAAATTAGGTCAACCTAAGTTTTAGATGTAGACCAGGCCTTGCTTTAGACATCCACTTTTGAAACTCGTGGCCTCTTTCCCAGGTCAGTCTATTGAAAGATTTCTTTTCCCGTTGACATTCCATCCCCGCAGCAAGATTTCCCCAGTCAGGGCTGCGCGCTGGAGCGTGATTGCTCGTCTCTCTTCTGGAAGGACCCCAGAGTATGTTCTAACCAAGTTACAGAAACGTGCTACAATAGCGCCCAGGCGAATTGTGTTGACATGCTGCTCTGACGCTGTGTTGGCTGTTCCTTATTCACTGGCCTAAAATGGTTTGGATGAAGGGAGTGATGTGATCTGGCTGCCAACCTGTGTGACGGTGCCTAAAATCACACTGGTTAAGAACACCATGGCTGCGCTGGGCCCATTCCCTCCCCGCTGCAACTCCGTGGTGTCAGCACACAGCTATCAGCGCTCAGGCTCCGTATCAGAGTACAGGGTTCAAACGTCTGCAGGGGAGGAAGGACGGCCTAGGGCATCGGGCACTGAGCTGGGACTCAGGAGACCTGGGCTCAGTCCCAGGCTTCTTATGTGTCCTGAAGCAAGTCACTTAGCCGGTGTGTGCCTCAGTTCCCCATCTGTATAATGGGCATAACAGCACTGGCCTGCCTCACAGGCCTATTGTGAGGCTACACACATCCGACTGTGAAGTGTGGAGATACAATGGTGACGGGGACCATATAGGTACTTTGCTTAGGTTCAAATGTTGCTCCATATTTGCAGCCTCTGAGAACAAATTCTGTAGGCAAAACCTGAACAAAGAGTCACTCCACAGGGACCTCCTGGCTCAGTTAATCGCTGGGGCCAGATGATCCTTTGGATCAGTACTCCAAGAGTACTGCTTCTGCAATAGCATCTTCCCAGTTCCTGAAACCTGCCGAGGACCCGGGAAGGGGCCCCCCTCCCGCCGGTGAAAGGGGGATCTGGGAGCAGCTGCAGATGTGGAGTCCGTAGCAGCATTTGAGCTGTACTGCCTGGTACCTGGAGAGCGGGATGGAAGCTCCAGCACTGATCCTCGGGGAGAGCCGCATGTCGCATGGATGGAGAGGGGGAAGCAGTCTCTGCCCTACCCCTACGCATGACCAAACATTCAGATTTTCCTTTCCAGCTCTGCCGGTGCAGGGGTGGGGCAGCATAGCCTCCTGCAGCTCTAGCTGTGATGTCTGGGGTGTTTTTACATAAAACCCATTTCTAATCGTTTCCCCAATAATAGCCAGGGGAAATTGCTCCTCCCCATCTCTCCTGATTCATACGACAGGTGGGATTGACCCAGGAGGTACTGAGTGTGCAACGCTTGTGATTCCAGGTGCCGGTGACGTTCGATGACGTCTCCGTCTATTTCAACGAGCCAGAGTGGGGGAGCTTAGAGGAATGGCAGAAGGAGCTTTACAAGAACATGATGAAGGGGAATTATGAGGCCCTGATCTCCCTGGGTAATTCTTTTTTCTTCACTCTCTTAAGAGAAGCTGTGAGATCGCTGAAGGCAGAGTTGGCTCCAGCTCAAGTTTACTCTCCAATTCCTTTCATTCCTGGTGGATCAGTAGGTAAAATCCTTGTAGTGCGGGTCTTTGATTGACGGTGCATTTTAAAAAGAAATTAAAACACACCGTGTTGTTCCTTATTCCTCCACCTCCAGTGCTTTCCACCTGTGGCCTAGATGGTGGGTGGATTCAGTTGTGCATATTCTACACATGCACAGAGACTCTGGCTCTGTTGCGTTAATATCAGATCTCCTGACTGAAGACAGAAGTTGCGTCTGAGCTAATGGAAACCTTTGCAGTCCCAAATGACCATAGTGACATGGTGTAGCTGGTAGCACTGGAGGTCTCGCCATTTCACATATGAGCTTTGCTCCCACTCACTCCTTGGCCTCTCAGCTTGAATGGCCAGTTACTAGTTCTAACTGAGAAGATGGGTTCTGTGATTGGGCTGCATGGAGACCCCAAGTTGTGTTAAGCAGGTAGTTCCCAACCAGCTGCCCGAGGGCAATGGCTTGTGTTCCCCACTGACCTGAGCTGGATTTGAACCAGTCACCTAGAAGAGAGATTCCATGTCCTATCACTAATTGTGTGGACCATCCAGTTCCAACTCTAGATACTGGACAAAATTCAATGCTGGTGTGTGTGGGTACCTGTAACAGGGTGGACTAGATCTGGAGGAGGCCTCACAGCGCTGCCTCACCCCTCCCTGGAAAAGAGAAGAAGAGACATCCTCCAGGTAGCCTAGAGTGGCTGCAAGGGAAGCAGCCAATCAGAGGGGCTGCAGGAGCAGCCAATCAGGGCCAGAAGGGCCATATAAAAGGGAGCAGCAGAGGACGAGCAGTCAGTTGCTGCCTGGAGCTGGAGGAGGGAATACTGGGTTCCTGGCTGGCTGGAAGAGCAGCAGGACCATGGACAGCTCACTGCAGGCAGGACTGAGCCCAGGGAAGTCTGCTTGCAGGGACCGGGGGAACAAGAGGTGCTCCTGGCTGGCTGCAGGGGCTGTAAGGGCTAAGACAGGTAGTTGCTGGCAGGGATCGGGGAAGCGAGGGAATCGCTGCTGACTGGCTACCAGGACATAATTAAGACAGGCTACGGAGAGGTGGCCCAGGGAAGCGCAGGTCGTTAAAGGGATGTGGCATGTGTCTGATACTTCGAGGGTCACTGGGTTACGACCTGGAGGGCTGCAGGACATTTTGGACTAATACCCCAGAAAGGGTCCGTTTGCATCTGGACTGTGTGAGACTCGGGCAGAGGACTGAGTTCTGAACACCTGCCTGACAAGCGTAGCAGCCAAGGGGGACACAGTGAGCTGAGAAACTGAGGAAAAACTGCAGCCACGCACACGCTCAGCCAGTGGCTGTTGACAAGAGAAGGGTGCCACCCCATTACAGTGCCACTCCCCTTTGCCCCAGTGGGTTATGAGTGGCCAGCTGCATTGAGACAGATGCAAATGGTATCTGAAGTTAACTGTTAACCCTGGCGGCCCTGCGCTGGGCTGGCCGGGCTGGGCTGTGCCTAGCCGGCTGGCGGTCTCCCTGGCCCTGGCTGTGCTGCGCCGCGTCTAGCCAGCTGGCCGGACCCCTGGCCATGCCATACCCAAGGCCCAGCCGGATTTGCCCCAGTCTCCGCCGTGCCAGGCCTGCCCAGCTACCTTAGTTAATCACTTAAAATAATTTTAATCGTTTAACCGGTTAACTTTTTTAACCGATATTTGCATCCCTAATACACATCATGTAATTAGTAGGAAGGAAAGGAATAATCTCCAGGGGTTGACAGTGGACAGCAAATTCGATACCCCAAATGCACTGCCCGGTTCGCCCCAAGTTTTCCTTGGCTAAGATCCTGCACCTGAAATGTCAGGACATAACTGTACTTTGTGTGTCAGAGAACAGCCCCGGCGTCCCCAGGCTCCCTGGCGCCGTTGTATTGTAGAATAAATAGTGTCCAAATTAACCCGTCTGCCCCTCTGCAGGTGGCTCCCTGCGCGGCTTCTTGGTGCTTAATAAATAGGCACGTGGATTAATACTTCCTGTGCCCATGGCAGCCCCTTCCCTTAGGAGGAATCAGAGAGTCCCACCCATCAGAGGAACAGCGCCCTCCCCGGTGCAGCTTCTCTTCACATCACCTGTCGCCCCCAGCACTCGGGGGTTGGGTATTTCAAACCATTGATAATGATCTGGAATGAGTATCCTACTGTGTGAATCAAACCCTGGAGCGTCTCTCTCCATCTGCAGACTACGCCATCTCCAAACCTGACCTTCTATCCCGGATTGAACGAGGGGAGGAGCCGTGTGTCGGGGATCAGGGTCGTTCAGAGGAGAGCGAGATCCCTGCAGACCCCAGCCCAGGTACCCTGAAACAGCTCAGAAATGAGCCCTGAGGTCTCTCGATTCAGCTGGGTTCCCCGGGGTCCCGTTCCACTGACTGCCATAGCTGGAGGTATGACTGCCTGGCGAACGTGCACAAGGAGTGAAGTCAAATGGCTCGGTCCAGTGAAAGCTTCACGAGCTCTTTCATTCCCTCTGTTTCAATGGGCATTTTTCTGACACTTGTGCCAGGGACAGGAGAACATTTGGGGGAATTAGGGCGAAAGGGACGTTGTTTCCTCCGAATCCCTGAGATTGCACGAGGGGGTTGAGCGTCCTGTTTGTGTGTTACTCCTGTTCTTTGCTTTTTTAATCTAATCCCAGCCGGTGGGTAAGAGCAGCGATGGGATGAAGCCACAAATCCAGATCTGGATCTTGATTCCGCTTCCTCCCGCCCTGGTTTGACCAACTGTGTTCAGACACCCTGTGACACCGGACTTCCCCTGGCTGGTGCCCCCAGGTTAGGCAGGGCCGGGAGAAGAGAGAAGACCTCTCTGGAAGGAGCAAGTGGGAAAAGGGCTCCTTTGAGAACCCAAAGCCCGGAACAACCCAGGGGCAGTTACACAATTTAATCCTGGCAGCCTGCGTGCTGCAGAACGTCCCGTGTCCTGAACGGGCTCTGAGACGGGACAGGCTCGTCCAGCCCCCGGGGGAACCACTAGAACGAAGGGAAGCTGAAATTCTAGCAAGCTCTCAGAACGTGCAGCTCTTCCCCATAGGTGGATTTCTGTCGTCCTTGTCCCTAGCAAGTGCCATCTGCAGCCCTCCCCTCATCCCACCCCGGCCCCCTGCCCCCTTCCTGACCATTCTGGCATCGACCCCATCTGCAGCCCTCCATTTCCCCTCCCGCCGGAGCTGCACTAGTGTCTGTTGAGAGCAGCCCCCTCTGAAAACCGATGCTGGCAGAGATGGGTTTGAAGCTCCTTGGCCCAGCTCTCAGCAGGGAGGAGAAACACGCAGCGTTTGTCTGCGTTCAGGCTGGAAGGGGGAAGTGCCAGCCAAGGAGCTGGACCCGCGGGAGTTCTGCTCAAACAACAGAAGTGTAGCCGTGGGGCTGCACTGCGGGAGGGACTAGCTGCCCCGCGTACGATCTCATCTGAGCCATTACGGACGTACTTGGGGCAGCCAGCCCCTCCCACCGCCACGGCTACACGTCCAGCTCGAAAGTCGACGTACCCTTAATACCCTTGGCTGGGATTTGGTAAACAGCCTAGCGACTTCGGGCTCCCACCTACAGTGCATGGGAACTGGGTGCCCAACTCCCCTAGGCTCCTTTGAAATCTGAGCCTTTCTCTTTCCTGTGAATAGAACCCCCCGTTTCTGCATCAGACATTTCATTGTGGATCAACCAGGAGGAGGAGGATCCGGGCTGCGGGGACCGAGGGGGCTCTGGGGAAAATGAAATCAGTGGAAGCCCCTGCTCAGGTGAGTAATGGATTTCACCATCTCGGAGCTGCCGAGCACAGTAATCACACCAGAGCTCTTATCTCTGCGCCCAGCCATCTCCAGGGACCAGCAGCCGTTTCCTCACCCTCTGGGCAGACTGTCACTGACGTCTGCATTGCTGTACCCGACTTCTGCTGGCTTGTCCCCCTGCCTTTCAATAGCACACAGCCTGCCTCCGCCTCACCCCGTGTGGGGCTGGCAGTGCCCTGCGGGTGCTGGCACGGAGCAGCCCCTCTGCTCAGGAGCTGGGACGGGACCTGCCCTGCATGCACAGGATGCTGTCTCACTCCCTTGCCTCCAGCGTGGGAGCCTGACCCGTCTGGCCGTCAGTGTCCGTGCTCTGCGTTTGTTAAACCCAGCGGGGCGGGGGTGTCCCTTAGTGTTCTGGCCGTTCAGCAAATCCCCTCCTTTGGAGCCACCCAAACTTGTCTTTGGGCCGAGGAGGGGTCCAAAGCAAAGGTGGTCGGGCCTGAGCTCGGTGTTCGGATCTGGCCGAGAGCAGAAGAACGCGGTGTAATCCTCTTTGCCCTGAACAGAGTTTCAGATTGTCCCCCCCGATGCTGTGTCCTGGGTTAAACGAGAAAAGGAGCCGTGTGCGCAGGATCGGCCGGTCTCTGGAGAAAGCAGAACCCCTGCAGGTCCCAGCCCTGGTGAGTAGCAGCCAAGACCACTGGGCACAGGGCGTGAGGGGACGAGCAGGGAATCCAGCCGGATCGTTTTACAATTTCTGCTCATCTGCTCTCAACTTCTGACATGTTGTTAGTTTACAGGCTGCAAACCAGCCGCTCGCACCCCCTTCTGGCCCTGGCACCACCCAGTCCCATCGCTGAGCCTCTCCTCCTTTCCCTCTTTGGACAGTCTGACCACTGGTCTTAGCCCCTCGTTTTCTGCTGCTTCTTGATCCTCACAAACGCCTTTTGTATCCATTAAAAAGAGGTGTCTTCTCTCCTCCAGCAAAGAGCCAGTGCTGGCTTTAAACCCCCTAACTCAGGGTTTAAGTGGGAGTAGAAACCAAACTGGAACGTAATCCCACAGGAGTGGAAGGGACCCCTGGGACCTGGAGTCCAGTCCCTGCTATCGCTGGCCACCCCAGCATGGAACTTGTTGCTGGAAGTTTGTTTATATTCCTGTTTTTTCAGGGTGGCACTAGATACAAGCATTTGTGGCTAAATTAGTATTAAATCCAAGCGGAATTTGTACGGTTGCTCCAAACATGCCTAAAAGCCCCACTAGTCAGGAGTTGCTACCTCCGAACAGTGATGAACCTTGATAAGCCTGTACGTTGATCAAGGATACGCACAAAAAGGAGTCGGCCCAGGGGTGCTCAAACCCATGCTGGCTGACTGGCTCCCACGTGGACAGGCAGACACGCTAATGAACGAAGCTCACCCCTTTATACCCTTTCACAAACAAGTGATGTCCAATCACCTGCCGTTGTCTTCTCTAACGGCCACGGATTAGGCAGTGTGGAGTTGTCCTTTCTCTGGCTTTGGCTAAAAAATGCTGGAGCAGTTGGACAAGGAATTTTCCTTCTGACTTCATCAGCTCCGCTTCCGGTTTAATATTTCCCGCAGAGCGTACCCTGGTGCAGGCACGGCTGCTTCAACCCTCCTGTCATGCCTTCCCACAGCTGGGAAGTACCTGCCCTGTACGGAGCCTGCAAAAGCAGATTCTCTGTAGTCAAGTGCATCTAACCCTGGATAGACTAACCCGACCCTTTCAGAAACCTACAAGCTCCACCTTTAAACCCCTTTTTCTTGCCTCCGCTTCTGTCGGGAGCCCCCTCCGGGACGTCTGTCCCCTGATGGTTAGAACCCGTCTGCTAATTCCCAGCCTGCTCTTCCCTGTGAACAGAATCTCCTGCTCCAGCGCCTGGCCTTTCCCCCTGGGTTAAACCGGAGCCAGAGCCACGTGTGGGGACTCAGCCGGCTTTGGAGCAAAGGGGGCTCCCTGCAGAGCCCAGCGCAGGTGCGTGTTGGAGAGAAACCGCTCGGAACCAGTGAGTGCCGACAGGAGCCTGTCAGACCCAACTTCCAGCGCATTGCGACTGCAAACGGGCTGCCGGGATCATCAGGCCCCTCCCATCCCCTCCAGCACGGCCCCTCTGCCGGAGGGAGGGGGGTGGCGTAGGCCTGGCCTTTCCAGCGTCACTCCACCTGGGGAATTCCCAGCAGGCCACGTAAGGCTGCTGTGCAAGCCCAGAGTCGCTCAAAGCAGCCTCATCGCTGGTGATCTCAAGGCCCAGGGCCAACCCCAGCACCTCAGGGAGACGGGGAAAACTTCCCCTCTGCCCTTCTCTAGGGGGAACAAAGGATTTATCGACCCGGAAGCGAGGTGGAGCCCGGTCCGGTAAACCAGCACCTTGATGAGTGTCCCCGCTCGCTCCCCACGGCCAACTTCCTGGGACTTGACTCCAAAGCTGGAGCCCCTGAATCGCAGAATTCCCTCCCTCCCCGGCAGGTGACGTGAATAACGGCTGCTTTCTTCTGCCCCTGCAGGTGATGGGATCCCGCTCCAACTTGCAGAGGAGCCTCGTGCCGAGGAGGGGGGCAAGGGCCCAGGCCCCCCTGGGGCGGTTTGCACAACGTCCAAAGGGACCAGGGTCCAGAGCCCCGGGGAGGGCCCTGCGGCTCGGCAGAGAAGCGTCCTAGGGAGGTCGGCTCAGGGCAAGAGGGGCATTGGGGAGCTCAGAGCGGCCGGGGGCCAGCAGAGAGCCGTGGGGGGCAAGCGGCCCGGCCCGTGGCCCGAGCGTGGGAAGTGCTTGGGGCAGAAGCAGTCGCTGCTGAGCCCCAAGAGGAGCCAGCTGGCGGAGAAGCCCGCCAAGTGCAGGGAGTGCGGCGAGAGCGTCGGCCGGGTTCAGTGCTGCCTCCAGGACCAGCACATGCCCCCGGGCAAGCTGCCCTTCACCTGCGCCGAGTGCCGGAAGCGCTTCCGCAAGAAGCGGCCCCTGCTCTTCCCCCCCGGGCCGCACCCGGCCGAGCAGCCCTTCTCCTGCCCCGCCTGCGGCAAGGCCTTCAGCCGGCGGGACACGCTCCTGGCTCACCAGAAGACCCACCTCTGAGAGCACAAGTCCGTTGCGCTGCCTGTGGCCAGGGCTTTGTCACCGAGGGGCACACACAGCACCAGTGGGCACCCGCCATGGGGGGCTGGCCCCCCCAGTGCGGGAGGAGCTTCGCCCACCTGTGCTTCCTGGCCAAGCACCAGTGGGTCCCTCCAAGGGCACTCAGTGTGGACGGGGCTTTGCCCGCCAGGACAGCCTGGCACAGCACCAGAGGACACGTCTCCTGCACGAGCCTGCCGAGGCCACCGTGGGGCTGGCAGCGGGGAGCCAGGGCCTCTCGGGCTGCACCGGCCCCTGAGCTGGGCTTGGCAACCCAACCCCCAACTGTGCCCACGTGACACGTGTTACATCCCACCCGTGCCAGGCGAGGCAGAGACCCTCCAGGAATAGAGTCCCTGGGGAGGGTTTGGGCCAGCTGGGCTGTGGCTGCCCACCCGAGCCCTGCAGAGAAACCATCTGTGTGGGGACAGGGCTTCCCACAGCTCCGTGGTGGGGAACGTGTCGGGTCGGAGTACTAAGAGGTCCAGCGCCCACTGGGAGGAGCAGCCGCACTGCTCCTGAGCACGGGGAAGGTTAAACAGGGACACTGAGAATCCAGGCAGGAGTATCGCTCGCTGTGGGAACATCCTTGGTCATACACCACGAGCCAGCTGGGCTGGTGCATTCGGGTCCCTTTGCGCACCCCTGTGTTCGGGCAGCACAAAGGGGCCGGAAAGCAGCCAGGTTGGGCCAGCTGAGAATCCCCGGGCATGGGGGAGCTCTCAGCTTGTGCACCGACTCCCGTGCCACCATGGCCCACCCAGCCCTGTACTGGGGGCTCAGCCAAAGCGCCCAGTGCCCCAGCTCTCCCCACTTTGCCCTGAATGCCGTGAGCCCTCCACACCTCTGATTATCCCCGGGCAGGGCCTTCCGTTCTAGAGTGGATGGGCCGTTCCTAACTGCGGAGACTCCAGTGGGGTCTGGCTCGCACGCTCTGCCTGTTGGTAACTGGACAGTCTGACCAACGGGCTCGCGCAGGTCATCAAACGATGTCTGATGGTAACTTGGTCGGTACTGACCTGGGACCAGGTCACAGGAGTAAAGCGCCATCCCTTGTGACCAGTCCTCCCTGCTCCCAGCCACTTGGCTGCTCCGAAGTCATTGAGGCACAAGATCACGCACAGTGGAGAGGAACCGCGTGTGTGTACCGAGTGTGGGAAAAGCTCCCGGTATGAGCATCTCCCGGTTACCTGCCAAGAGTCACAGCAGGACGAGCTCCTCCTCAGGGACGGGCCCCTGGGCCTGCAGCAGGGAATCAAACCTGGGCCCCTCTGTTCCAAAGCAGAACAGGACTGGTCGCTCAGCCGTTCTGGTTTGACGGTAGAAATATCACAGCTGTTACCGGCTCAGAAACAGCTCAGGAATTTAACTCTCGGCGCTGGGAGAACCCACTGCCCTGCACCCTCTGCAGTCTTTTCCCCAGTGCAAAGTGCGTGCAGAACGCTTCCAGATCAGCTTGCTGCAGCCTCTCCCCCTGGGCCAGTGTCAATGAGAGCAGAGGGTGCAAGGCAGTGGGGGGACAGGCCCTGAGTTGCAGTCATGGATGGTTCTCCAGTGAGGACAGCTAGGTTGGGATTTTCATAACAGCCTTTGGGAATTAGGTGCTTAAATTCCATTCAGAGTCAATGGGAGCTGGACACCAAGCTCCCTTAAGGGGCCTGAGGCTTGGAGCTTAACTTGTTTCTAGAACAGGGGTCAGGAACCTGCAGCATGCATGCCAAAGGCGGCATGCGAGCCGATTTTTACTGGCACACTGCTGCCAGCCAGGGTCCCAGCTGCCAGCCCCACTCAGCCCGCTGCCTGCCTGGGTGAACGGAACCCCAGGCCGGCAATGGGCTGAGCGGGGCTGGCGGCTGGGACCCCGGCTGGCAGGAGCCAGCAGAACCCTAGACTGGCAACGGGTGAGCCTCTGCCGGTCTGGGGTTCTGTCCGCCATCCCACTCAGCCCACTGATGGTCTGGGGTTCTGGCTGCTACCCAGCTCAGCCTGCAGGCGGTCTGGGGTTCTGGCCGCCGGCCCCTTGCTAGCCGGGGTCCCAGCCATCGGTCCTGCTCAGCCTGCTGCCGGCCTGGGATACCAGCCACCCGCCCCGCTCACCTCGCTGCTGGTCTGGGGTTCCAGGCACCTGGTCCCCTGCCAGCTGGGGTCCTGGCCGCCAGGCCCACTCAGCCCGCTGCCAGTCTGGGGTTCCATCAGTGGGGGCCCTGTAAATGTAAAATTTATTACTGGCACACAAAACCTTAAATTAATGAAGACTTGGCACGCCACTTCTCAAAGGTTGCCGACCCCTGTTCTAGAACATTAGGTTTGGATTGAAACATAAATCCTCGATGCTGCTGGTTCTACTCCACATCCCTACCTGCTTAAGGGAAGTGGCAGCATACACAGCGAAATGTCAGAATAAGCTGGGTTTTTAAAATTACTTTCAAAATGCTGCTTTTGGCTGCCTGCCTTCTCTGACCTCCCCAGCTCAGCCTGTTACCAGCCTGGTGTGGGCTTCTCCTCTTCTGCCTTGGTTCACACGTCGAGGTATTTATTCTGCATCACAGATGCGGGCTGCTGAGGTTTTTCTTTAGTTTCATTTGAGAGGCTTTGGGCGCATTGGCACCCAACATACACTGGGGTTTCCTTTTCAGGAGGAGTCAGGGGAAGAGAATCCCCTTCCCATGATTTCCAGGATCAAAAGGCTGCTGGAAACCTGTCTGCTCCAGAAACATGTAAAGAGCAGCTTGGTAGAAATGGCGGTTTTCTAAAGTCTGTAAATAAAATAGCACAAGCTAATTGCATGGGCCTTGGCTCCTTTCTGTCCTCCTGCAGCAGAGGGAAGAAGAGTGTTGTGGTCTCTAAATAACAGGGAGTGGGGAGTGTACGGTTTGCTACAGACAAACTCCAGCCCTGCCCTGTGCAGGTGGGACCCTGCTGAATTCTGTGGCCCACTGTGGGCAGCTGAAAGAGACAGGTAGCGATGGCCCCTGTCCATGCCAGGACAGGAGTGGGAGCTGGATCCACTTTGCACCCAGAAAAATGGACGTTGGGTGGGTTGAGGCCTTCTTGTAACACGAGCCCTAGCCAAGAGGAGGGGCTGGGCCTGCCCCACGCATGCACGAGCCTCGGTGCAGCCCCCAGGTGGGAAAGCGGGAACGTAGGAGGAAAGGGCAGAGTCTGATCGTCTGCCCAAGAGGATGTGAGCGTGGTAGCCTGCGGGTCAGCTTGACTTGCATGAGCCTGAGCTGGGCTTCTCCTTCTGAACGACGGGCAGGCCCCAGGCGGCCATGGGGTGGTGGGGGGGAGCGCTTCCAAGGAGAACCTGTTTTCCTGCCCTGCCGTGGTCACCTGCTCCTGTTCGTGTGCGGTAACACGCTCCGGCGTGGGCCGCTGGATCTCAGCCCAGCCTGCTCCAGATGCTGCGTTTCAGAGGGCAGGAAACGCACCAACGCTAGCCGGCTGTGTTACAGTGCGGCACTGTCACGGTGTGGCTCAGCAGTGTGTTTTGTGTTGTTACTGCACTGCTACGCAGCACCACAGTCTAGGCTCTTGCAGGCAGCCAGAAACCTGCGCACTGTTTTAGTGTCCACAAGTGAGCAAGGCACTTCCCCGGAGAGCCAGCTGTCTGCCTCCCAGGAGCGTACAGTGGCGGACTTGGTAGACAAGTGAGGCTCTAACATACACCAGCGAGGGGAACATCCCAAGGGAGGGATTCAAGTCACGGAGAGGAGACGAAGCGGTTACTTGGATCAGGCAAGCGGGTGGAATTCTCCCCTGTGCAGAAGGCCAGCCAGGCCATCGGCATCTTACATCCTGCTTCAGCCCTATAGCATCAAAGTGTTGCGTGGACCCCGTACTGGCCCCTCTGCATGCTCCAGGCGAATTCACTGGAGTGTTGGAGGGTTCTGATGTTTTGGGGAGGTGGCGTTTATTTGATGTGCGGATGCATATGGTTTGAATTCAGCGAGGACGGAAGGCTGGCAGGTTTTGGAAGAGCATTGCAGTTCACTGGGTTGGTCTGATGATTTGTAACACCTAGGAGCCCTAGTCAAGGACCGGGACCCTGCTGCGCTAGGCACTAAAGGAACAAACAGAAGACAGCCCCCGCCCCACAGAGCTGACAATCTAAGTAAACATCCCTGAGAAAACTTCTCCAGCAGAGGGGGTCCATTGTCAGGACGCTTTTGTAAGGCTGCCTAGAATATCCTTCACCCTTGGCTTGCTGAATGTTGGATTCCCCAGGGAACTTGGAACAGGTAGAGGTAACTACATCACACTTTCATGTTTAAGCAAAGGAAATGCACACTGGTGAGCTCTTGGGGCAGGGACTGTCCCTGGCTGTTTGTGTTCCACCCAGCACAATGCGGTCTTGATCTGATGGGGTCTTTTAGGCACCGTTGCAATATAAATAACCCTTATTAATACACTGGTCACTCTGCCACCTAAGAAAGCTAATCCTTGGAGTCTGAAGGACTCAGGTATTGCAGCATTGGTTATGCCTCTGATTTCCAGTTTCAATGTTTTTTGCAGTTTTGCAGTTGCAGTTTGTGTTTTGCAGGCCCAAGGCTCTTAAGCAAAGTAGGATAAGAGAGACGGTTCTCTCGTGGATCAATAAATGGTTAACAGATGGGAAACAAAGGGTAGGAATAAGTTGTCAGTTTTCACAATGGAAAGTGGTAAACAGCACTGGCCCCCAGGGATCTGTACTGAGACCAGGGCTGTTCAACTTATTCATAAATGATCTGGAAAAAGGGGTAAACAGTGAGGTGGTAAAGTTTGCCAATGATACAAAATCACTTGAGACCAGTCCAAAGCAAACTGGGCAGAGTTACAGAGGGACCTCACAAAACGGCAGATGAAACTAAATGCTGATTAATGCACATTGGAAAAAACAATTCCCACTCTGCACAGAAAATGATGGGGTTGAGAACAGAGAGACAGGATGGGAGAGGTAATATCTTTTATTGGACCAACTTCTGTTGGGAGAGAGGCAAACTTTTGAGCTTAGAGCTCTTCTTCATGTCTAAAAGATACTACCTTACCCACCCTGTCACTCTTATATCCTGGGACCACCACAGCTACAACAACACAACGTACAACACTGGGGCCTAAATTAGCTGTTACCACTCCAGAGAGGCCTTGGAGTCATGGTGGACAGCTCTCTGAGAACAGCTGCTCAATGTGCTGTCAGTCAAAAAAGCGAACAGACTGAGGGGCCATTAGAAAAGAGATAAGACACAAATTATCATAATGCCACTATACAAATCCATGGAACGCCCACACCTTGAATACTGCGGGCAGTTCTGGTCGCCACATCTCAAAAAAGCTCTGTTAGAATTGGAAAAGGTTCAGAGAAGGGCAGCAAAAACGATGAGAGTCTGGAACAGCTTCCATGCGAGAGGTTAAAAATATGGGGACTTTCAGCTTGGAGAAGAGACGATGAAGGGGGGCTACAACCGAGGTCTATAAAACCATGATTGGTCTGGAAAAAGTCAACAAGGAAGTGTTATTTACTCCCTCACATAACACAAGAACTAGGGGTCACCCAGAGGTGAAAGTAAGCCGGTGTGTACCAGCAAGAGCCGGTGCACTGTACCGGGACCGGCTTTCCCAGACGGCAATCTAAAGCCCTGGGGTAGGGGTGGCGGGGCTGCGGTGGGGATTTAAAGGGCCGAGACGGTAGTGACAGCTGGGGCCCTTTAAATCCCCGACGGAGCTCGGCTGCCGCTACCCCAGGGCTCGGGCAGCAGGGCTCCGACGGGGATTTAAAGGGCTTGGGGCTCCGGCAGCTGTTACCACAGTGGAGCCCCAGGCCCTTTAAAGCTCTGCCAGAGCCCCAGGGTAGCGGTGGCAGCCGGGAGCCCCCAGGGCTCTGCTGCGGTGGCGGCAGCGGGAGCCCTGGGCCCTTTGAATCGCTCCCGAGCCCCGGGGCTCCCAGCCGCCTCTGCAGCTGGTAGCTCGCTGGTGATTTAAAGGGCCCTGGGCTCCCAGCCGCCCCGACCGCAGCTGGAGCCCTGGCCCTGCCTCTTCTGGTTGAGGCCACGCCCCCGGCTCAGGACTCCCGCTTACTGTTAAATCCTCTAACTTACTTTCACCCCTGGGGTCACCCAATGAAATGAACAGGCAGCAGGTTTAAAACACAAGAGGAAGTAGTCACACAGCGCACAGTCAACCTGTGGAACTCCTTGCCAGAGGATGTTGTGAAGGCCAAGACTAGAACAGGGTTCAAAAAAGAACTAGATAAATTCACGGAGGACAGGTCCATCAGTGGCTATGGGCAGGGATGGAACCCCGTGTTTTGGGTGTCCCTAAACCTCTGAGTGCCAGAAGCTGGGAGTGGATGACAGGGGCGGGATCCCTGGATAATTGCCCTGGTCTGTTCATTCCCTCTGGGGCACCTGGCACCGGCCCCAGTCAGAGACAGGGCACTGGGCACCATGGCCCATGGGTCTGCCCCAGTCCAGCCCTTCAGGTGAGGTGTGGGGTTCCGCGTTCCCAGCTCGCTGTGCTGAAGGGGCAGCCTGAGCCCAGGAGCGGGGCTGCCCCGCAGGGGTCCCCCGGCCCCGGGTGTTTCTGCTGCAGCCCCGCGGGGTCCGCACCCGGGGCCGGGGCCAGGGCGCAGCCTGAACCTAGCGGCTCCCGACCCCCGCCGCGGGCTTTGTCACAGCCGAGACCGAGCCGCGCTCGGGGCGGAGATTGGCCCCGGCGGCCCCGCACAGGCCGGCCCCGGCCTCCCAGCCCAGCCCAGCCCCGCCTGCCGCCGGCAGGGGCCGCTGCCGCCCCGCCCCGCCCCGCCGCTCCCGGCCCCGGCAGCCAGGCCGCGGCTCCCTCCCTCCCTGCGGGCCGCGCTCGCTCTGCTCCGCCCGGCAGCGGGGCCGGCCCGTGGCGAGGCGGCGCCGGGACTCTGCCCAGCCCGCAGCGGGAGCGGGGCTCGGCCGGGCCGGGCCCGCGGGAGCAGCCCCGCCCGGGGGCGCCATGGCCGAGCGGGCCGCTGCCCAGGTAAGGGCCCGGCGGGCGGGGGGGCCTCGGGAGCGCGGTGCTGCCCGGCCGGGCTGGGGCTGAGCCCCGGGGCGGGTCCGGGCTCTCCCCCGGCCCGGCCAGGGCTGCCCGCGGGCGGGGCGGTCCCGGCCCGTTTCTCCTGCTCCGGGGTTCGCCGCACGCTGCGGGCACCTTCCGGGTTAGCGGGGAAATTAACCCGAGCGCGCCGGGGCAGGACCGTGGGGACCCGGCCCGTGTCCGAGCAGAGACCGTGGCCTAGCGTTGCTCCGTTGTCACCGGTCCCGGTGCCAGCGTGCCCGGCCCTGGGCGGGTCCCAGAGCGGGTCCCAGAGCGACCCCTCCGAGATCTAAACGCCAAACCCTGCGGTGGGCACCGCCGGCTGTCCTGGGGCTCCCGGGGACTAGCCAGACCAGCTGGGAAGGTCAGATCTAGCACTGGGCCAACGTCTGTTGGGGGGCGAGACTCTCTCCTGGCACCACCGGGTATCCCGCATGGGTAGCAGGAGACGGGTTGTGCCGACAGGAGTTGGAAGGTGGGTTCTGAATCTGCTTGAACCCTGGCAAATTGTGGCCAGTGATGGGATCTAAAAATGAGGCCACCCACTTAATAGAATTGCCGGTAATGGGGCCACAGTAAACCTCTGCCATGTACATTGGTCAAACTGGACAGTCTCTACGTAAAAGAATAAATGGACACAAATCAGATGTCAAGAATTATAACATTCATAAACCAGTCGGAGAACACTTCAATCTCTCTGGTCACGCAATCACAGACATGAAGGTCGCTATCTTAAAACAAAAAAACTTCAAATCCAGACTCCAGCGAGAAACTGCTGAATTGGAATTCATTTGCAAATTGGATACTATTAATTTAGGCTTAAATAGAGACTGGGAGTGGCTAAGTCATTATGCAAGGTAGCCTATTTCCTCTTGTTTTTTCCTACCCCCCCCCCCCCCAGATGTTCTGGTTTAACTTGGATTTAAACTTGGAGAGTGGTCAGTTTTGGATGAGCTATTACCAGCAGGAGAGTGAGTTTGTGTGTGTATGGGGGTGGGTTTTTGGAGGGGGGTGAGGGAGTGAGAGAACCTGGATTTGTGCAGGAAATGGCCTAACTTCATTATCATGCACATTGTGTAAAGAGTTGTCACTTTGGATGGGCTATCACCAGCAGGAGAGTGAATTTGTGTGGGGCGGTGGAGGGTGAGAAAACCTGGATTTGTGCTGGAAATGGCCTAACCTGAAGATTACTTTAGATAAGCTATTACCAGCAGGACAGTGGGGTGGGAGGAGGTATTGTTTCATATTCTCTGTGTATATATAAAGTCTGCTGCAGTTTCCACGGTATGCATCTGATGAAGTGAGCTGTAGCTCACGAAAGCTCATGCTCAAATAAATTGGTTATTCTCTAAGGTGCCACAAGTACTCCTTTTCTTTTTGCGAATACAGACTAACACGGCTGTTACTCTGAAACCAGTAAACCCCTTGAGTCTTGTCGCCCTGTGTCGCTAGATTTCATGTGATAAGGTCTGCGATCCCACCTGAAGCCTGTGATGAAAATATCAGTAGGTCTGTGACTGCCGCACCTGGGCAGTGCTGAGCAGCATGGAGCCTGGGAGCAGCTCTGTGTTGTGCCTCGGGTGACCAGATAGAAAGTGTGAAAAATGGGGATAGGCGGTGGGAGGTAACAGGCGCCTATAGAAGAAAAGGCCCCGAATATCAGGACTGTCCCTATAAAATCGGGACATCTGGTCACCCTAATTTTGCCTCTATAGCTAGATTAGGGTACGACCTCGGGCTCAGTTTTCATTTGTTGTCCTTGCAAACAGGTTCTGGAACTGGACTCGGAGCAACAGGGTGTGATGCCTTTACAACCCCTTGCCGTCCCGGAACAAACTGTGAGAGAAACCCACCTGGGAACAGCAGCGATTTCCGTGGCTGTAATGACTTCAATCCAAGCCGTGGAGAGGAAGGTGGAGGCTCACACCACACGGTGGCTGAACCTGGAGGGGAGAACTGGGACGACTGAGAAGAAACTAATAGACTGTGAGAGGACGGTGGTGGAGTTTGAGAACCAGCTGGAGAGTAAGTGGGCCGTGCTGGAGACTCTGGTCCAGGAGAATAATCTGCTGCAGAGGAGGCTGGAGAATGTGGAGAACCTGCTGAAAAACAGGAACTTCTGGATCCTGAGACTCCCCCCAGGCACTAAGGGGCAGGTTCCCCAGGTAACAGGGATGCGAGCAAAATAGAATATAGAATTATCAGATGGTCTTGTTCATTCACCATGCTGTGAATTCTTGGGACCACTTTGGGATGCTCCATGAGCTACGGCACTGTAGTTGCAAATTCAAGAAGGAAGTGGCTGGTGGAGGGATGGGTGATGTATGTGGGCCCAGCACATACACAGTGAGGCTTGTCAGCAGCCTGCAGAGGGATGAAGGTTTAAGCAACAGCAGTCCCCTGGAGGTGGGGAGGTCCTGAAGTCCTTTTAAGGTACGGGGAAGGAAGAAAGGCTGCCCTGCCTTGTCCAGAGCGATAGTGATGGCCTGTGGTGACAGTGGGGCTGGGGGTTGTTTGTGCTCCTTGTCTCATAACTAATAAAAGATGTGAGGGGCTGTTAACAGGATGGTACAAAAGCAGCAGGCGCTGAGCGTGCAATGCGTGTGATTCCAGGTGCCGGTGACGTTCAATGACGTCTCCGTCTATTTCAATGAGCAGGAGTGGGAGAGCTTGGATGAATGGCAGAAGGAGCTTTACAAGAACGTGATGAAGGGGAACTATGAGACTTTGATCTCGCTGGGTAAGGATCCGTTCTCCCTCCTTCGTTAGAAGCGGTAAGTTGTGCGCAGTTCCTGGGCTGGAATCCAGCTCGGACTTACCCTCCACTCACGTTGCATTTTGCTAGGTCGGCGCTTGTAGCGCTCAAAGATTTTCTGAAAGATCAACTCCGTGCATCCTCCCATAGGAACAGAGTGAAAGTTACCCAGTGGTGGCTTGAGCTCTCCATGTCCTGTGCTTTCTCCCGTTGGATAACTGCATTTATCTGCTCCGGCCCGAGTCCTCTTTACAGAAATCTGGTGATGTCCACTCCTGACTTATCTTGGTTCTTATACATGCTCCATCACTGTAGGTAGCACCCACGTGCCTTATCCTCACAAATCCCCGTAAGGCAGGGCAGTAGCATCACCATGTTGTGGATGGGGAATTGAGGCCCAGAGCGATTAAGAGCTACATTTTCAAAGGCTTATAGACAGTCCCCACCACCGGGGCCAGATTTTCAGAAGGGCCGTGCTCCCACCATTCCGTGCTCTTCTGAAAATCTGCCCGGGGTCGCATGTGGATTCTGTGGCAGAGCTGGGTTTGGACCCAGGTCTTGGGAGCCTTCCCCGCGAGACCACCCTTCCTTGGAGTGTTGATGCAAAACTGCCTTCACCGACGAGCGATTTGGGTAGAAATTTAGTCTTCTAAATATAATGTTTTCCTGCCTTCATTTTAAATGGTAATTTTCTCCCCAAAAGAATATCGCATATTTAGAACCATCCTCTGGAAAGTCGCCGCCCTGCGCCAGCTCCTTCCAGCACAAAGAAGTAACAGAGACTGTGTCAGGAGCTCTTTGCCCTGCCCTCCAAGGCCGCTACACCAGACACTTGACACGTACTGGAACCCAGATATAGACTGGGAGGAGCAGGAGGCAGGACCTCCTCAACAGCGGGCCCCAGACTGGCGCATCCTCCCAGAGGAGGTCGGGGACACTCTTACCCCTGCCATCTTCAGGTCACTGGGGAGCGCTCAAAGGTAGCAACAACAAATGAAACCTAGAGAGGGGTCACAGAACCAGCATCCCTTCATAGCAAGGGCCCTGGTTACACCACGAGCAGGTCAGAGACTGGCTGCCCCAGGAAGATCTGACTGTGCCTTCTATCCTTGTCCAGCACATGGTTCCCCTGGCAAACCATCCAAGAGCCTTAACATTCTTCCTGGGAGAAATCCCCATGTGCATCTGCAGGGTGAATTCCACTGGCTAATACTGAGTTCCTGTGTCAAAGACCCTCCCTTCCTGCTGGACAGCTGAGATCTGAAGGCTCTGTAAAGGCCTGTGGATGGAATGGAGAGAACAGGATTTACTCGGCTGTCAGTATTGTGTGTTTTTGGTACAGTCTCTCCCCCTCACCCAGGGGCTCCCTACCTGGCTGATCTCTGTAGCTGGTGCCTCACACTGACACAGCAAATGCTGGTAAATCTAAGTTAGAAGTTGAGCTGCTCAGGGAACTGTTCCTTTATTTGTCCTCCGAGCGCCAAGCACAGGCTAAGGGCGCAGTATAAACAGTCAAATTCTTTGTAACGTCGTGCTCCCTGCTGTCATTCTTTCCTTTGAAATAGATTATGCCATTTCCAAGCCTGACATCTTAGCCCGTATTGAGCAAGGGGAAGAACCATGTGTCCGGGATCAGCAGGACTCGGAGAAGGCAGAAATCCCTGTGGAGCCTTGCACAGGTGAGTGATGCTGCTTCTTCAGGTAGCGTCCCTGTGGGTGATCCACTGGAGGTGTATCTGCACCTCTCGTTGGAGAATGTAGGTAGCAGGGACTCTCCCCGTTGTGGTCTGCCTCGAGGCTATCTAGCATGGCCCAGGCAGTCTGCCCTCTGCTCCTTCTCAGTCGCCCTTAGCCCGGAAGGAGAGCATGACGTTTTCAGTCCTTAGCATTCCCGTTAGCTTTTGTCGTGCCCAGAGAGCCACAGGGCATTTTATTTCTTTGATTCTTAAAAAAAATTAATCCTCTGTCGACCCTTTTCCCGAGGGGTGCTCAAAACCTGCTCTGCCCCAAGCCCCGCCCCCACCCCACCCCTTCCCCTAGGCCACGCCCCCACCCTGCCTTTCCCCGCCCCATTCCTCCCTCTGCTCTGTGCTCGCTCTACCTCTTCCTGCCCCCGCTCCTCCCCCAGCGCCTCCTGCTCACCGCTGAGCAGCTGATCCTTGGCGGACAGGAGGTGCTGGGGGAAGGGGAAGGAGCTGACTGGTGGGGCCTGCCGGTGGGTGCTGAGCACCCACTCTTTTTTCCCCGTGGGTGCTCCAGCCCCAGAGCACCCATAAAGTTGGCACCTAAGTAGGGGCATGACCGTTTCCCACCGTGCTTTAAAAGGTGCCTCTCCTGCAGGGAGGCAATGCCAGTGGTGGACGGACACTCTCGTTGCATCTCTCGGAGAGGCACGTCTGTAGAAGTGCAGCTTCTGCCAGCAGCTGAAGGCTAGATCCCGAAAGAACCGGCAACAAAACTGGAAACTCCTCCCCGTGGAGCGTGCTCTTAAACTGGCATCTGACCCTGGTCCCGAATCCGCTCCAGAGCCTTCAACTTCCAGAGAGGGAGAATCGCAGAGACAGTCGGCTGACTTCCCCCTCTAAAGTCTCTAGAAAAAAGGGCTGCAAGCCCTCAAACCGAGCTCTTGACCAGCCAAAGGGGATCCCCGGTGTGTTTGGTCACCTTGGCACCGATGGCTCTGAAGCACGGCACCAAGAGCTCGCCTAGGGACCCACGGGGCACAGGCTGGGGAACGGGCACCACTGTCGGTACCGTCTCTACAAAATCGGCGCCAATAAAACGATCCTTGGCACGGAGCACTTCAAAGCAGCTCCTGTTGGAACGAGCCGCACATAAAAGGCCGTCAGTACTGACGAGTCGGCATCGACCACAGTGGTACTACCAGAGTTCTGCTTCTCTAGGGACCTTCTGGTTATGGAGGAACCAGAGTCCCCACTACCCGGTCCCCAGGCTCCAGCACCGAGCCCATCTCGGTCCCCAGAACCACCATTGGCACCGGGGCATTCACCTCCAGCACCCTTATCAGCCCCTCCCCACTCCAGTGGGGACTCAGACAGTGACCAGGAGGACCGCTTTTCTCTGGTCTTATGTCACAACCCTCCGTTACAGCATTTGAGACCTACACAGCTGCACCCATGCTCAGATCTCCAATCTTCCTGGTATGGTCCCCCGTGGGTAGTGACACCCATGCTCTTTCCCCCTCAGTGGCCTTACTGGGATCCATGGGCAGCCCACAGGCCCCACACCTCTTGAGGATCTAGAATCTCCCACAGAGAGTCCTCCAGACAATCCCCTCTGGCCTCTGTATCCAGAGGCTTGGGAAGAAACTTTCAAGCAACAGGAGGCCAGATTAGAGGTGAAAACCACTCCACTGATGAACATCTCCTCCTCCTCCTCACCAGATCAGGTGGTGATGCCCCCTCTTTCATCATTAGCTGATGATTTTAAGCTTTTCCAAGATCTTACTAAGAGGATGGGTGAGGCTCTGCAAATTCCCTTCAAGGCAGTGAAAGACTCACACCACAAATTTGGACATACTGCACACCTCTTCTTCTTCCAGAATTGCCCTCCCAGTCAGTGAGGTGCTTTTAGGCCCTGCCAAGGCCATCTGGCAGACACCGGCCTCTATTGCAAGAGGGCAGACAAAAAATATTACTTGTCCCTCAAGGAGGCAGATTGGTCTTTTCATTCACCGTCAGCCCAACTCTTTCATCCTGGATGCTGTTAACATGCAAGGAAAGCGACATCACATCAGATCCACCCCCAGTGACAGAGCCTGGAAGAGGCTCGACCAATCGGGGAGGAAGGCATACTCTTCATGACTTTACAATTCAGGGTTTCGACTATCGAGCCCTAATGGCCCAATACGACTACATGAACTATGCAGAACCCAACGTCTTCATTGACCACTTGCCAGAAGTGCAAAAGGAACCATTTCAAGCCATCGTGCAAGAGGGCCCAGTTCAATCTCGACAGCAGAGGTAATGAGGCGGCGTCCTGGTTACACCTCTCGGGGGTGCCGGAGGAAGTGCAGACAGCAGCTGAGGACCTCCCATTCGAAGGGCCCAAACTCTTGGCTAACAAAACAGAGGCATCACTCCACACCTTAAAGGACTCGAGAGCCACACTATGCGCTCTAGGAATCTAAACCCTGGGATGGAAAAGGAAATTCAGTTCACAGCCACCTCACAGATCCCAGCCACCTCAGTTCTCCCCAGCACAATGGTATTATGAGCTACAGTGTAAGAGGCCCAGGATGTAAAAAGCGCAAGCCGTCAGCCTCCCGATCCTCACCTCTCAACCCTCGTCCTCAAAACACCAAATTATGAGGTCGAGGGCCCAAGCATCCACTCCTTGCAACAGCTGCTGCGACGTACGGACCTGTCATATCCCTTCGGAAGTTGCCTGAGTCTTCCTCAGGAGCTGGGAGATCATCACCTCTGACAAACGGGCCTTAGAGGCTGTTTCAAAGGGTTACTCCATCCACCTCATGTCCCTTCTCCCCTTTCCCCTGGTCCCTCTTCAGGGACTCTTCTCATGAGAGACTATTATGCCAGGAAATAGACCACCTGTTTATGCCTCGGAGCCATAGAACCAGTCCCTACTCACCTCCGAGGCAAAGGTTTTATTCCAGATATTTCCTGATCCCCAAGAAATGGGAGGTTGGAGACCCATATTGGATCAAAGGGCACTAAACATATACATGTAGGTGCAAAGGTTCAAGGTGGTCACACTAGCAGCCATTACTCTGTAACTGGAACCAGGAGCTTGATTCTTGGCCCTCGACCTACAAGACGCCGATTCCCACATCTCAATCTGACTGTCGCACAGGAGAGTCCTGCGATTTACCTTTGGGCAGGGCTATCAGCAGTACAGAGCGCTCCTGTTCAGCCTCTCGTCCGCACCCATTGTGTTCTCCCATATCCTCTCCGTCGCAGTGGCGCGCCTACGAACATTAGGTATTGTCATTTACCCACACCTGGACGACTGCCTTCTCAAGGCTCGTTCCTTCGAAGATGCCCTGCAGGCCACCCAGAAGACTATGCACATGGTTGCACAATTGGGGCTCCAGCTCAATACCCAGAAATCGACCCTGACCCCAGTTCAATAGCAGGAGCTTATTGGTGCCAAGCTCGACGCAGGGCACCAAGCGCATTCCTCTCACTGCACAGAATCTCATAGGGACAGGCCAGGCCAGCCCACAAACCCCAGCCAGGAAGCGTCTCCAGGTTCTCAGGCATGTGGCAGCATGCATGTTTGACTCCACACACTCGACTGTACGTGAGAAACTCGCCTGTTTTCCAAAACCACCCTGTGACATAGAGAGGCAATACTGCATATGATGGCTGTTAGGAGAGCCCTAGCATTTTATTTGGACAGGACTAAGGACGTCAGGAAGTCTCCTAAACTCTTCCTTTCATTCGCAGAAAGATCCAAAGGCTCCACAATATCAGCTCAAAGGCTCTCGCAACGGGTCTCCGGTTGCCCTAACCACTGTTACATGCGTGTAACCTCCTGCCCCCATCAGGAATCCCAAGCACTCCACGAGAGCCGTTTCCCCCTTGGTCGCGTTTCTTAAAGACGTCCCCGTCTCAGAAATCTGCAGGGCCTCTGCCCATGCTTTTGCGCGATTCCTCGGGACTCGGCCTCTCGCGCCATCTTCGGCTCCTCAGCACTATCGTCAGTGACAGACCCCACCCCGAGGCCCCAGCCCGCCACGGGGGATACCGCCGGGAAGTCGCTGTGGTGGAGCACCCATAGGGACAGCACTCAGAGAAGAGGACGTTACTCCCCTTCTGCCGTAACGATGGTTTTTCGAGACGCGTGACCCTGTGGGTGCTCCTGCCCCCCCCCGACTTTGGAGTTCTCAACAAGGAGCTCTGCGGTAGAGAAGGAACGGAGGCTGGTTCACCCGCGCAGCGCTAGATGGCCTCCAGGCAGGCCACGAGGGAGGGAGAGCGCGTGTGCGGGCCGACTGAACGCTGCTACCTAGATTCTTTGATGAGAGGCGCGGGTGCCCAGACGCACCTACAGTGGCACGCCCATAGGCATGCTACCCGGAGAACCGTTGTTATTGCACAGAGTGAGTAACTTCCTCCTTAATCTGAAGCTCCGAGTCCTTCGAAATCTGTCATTCTTTCTATACCAGGATCCCTCCTGCCGCCTAGCTGGGGCCCCTCCCCCATTTAACAATAAAGGAAGGAGTGACTGCGATCAGTTCGTGAGCCTGGGGCTGAGAACCCAGGTCCTTAGTTTCAGGGATTGAGGTCTGTCACACGGCGAGGTTGTGTTGATGGGACTGGATTTTCACTGCTGTGGGATGACCTAGTGAAAACGACACTCGTGCTTTTCACTAGGCTGTGACACCAGCCATAACTGATGGAGTATATCCCCCAGTGACTAACTACTGACTTGCTTTCCAAAACCATCTTCCCCTGGAGCTCAAAGTGCTTTGCAAATGTTAGTGAGGATGAAATCCCCGTGCCCAAAATGCTGCTTTTAAATAGGTGGCTATCGGTAAAATGACGTAATTCTCTTTCTCAGGGCCGGAATCCCCCATGTTGACAAGTGACACTCTGTCACAGATCAAACAAGAGGAGGAACCCCATATGCAGGAACAAGGGGCCTTGGAGGAAAGTAAAATCCCAACAGACCCACCACACCGCAGCCCAGGTGAGTAACAGACTAACCCAACCAGAAACAGCAAGAGCAATAAATCCTGTCTTTATGAGTGCCTTCTTGCTGTATGTAATCCAGTGGTAACCAGCACTTGTCATCTCTTCACGGCAGATGTTCCTCACGGCTTCCTACCAGTCCTCACCAACTGCAGGCAGTTAATGCCTCCTATCACCCGTCCTTCCTCTGAGTGTTCAGAGGAGTCAGTGAAGCAGAGCTGGTCCCCTCCTCTTCCCTCTGACGAAGGTATTTGGAGAAAGCAACGTTTGTGTCTTGTTGCAACTCTTAAGTCACCTCATCAGGTGCCTCAGCTCAGACAGCACTAAGCTGCTCGGGGGACGGCGTGATGTTCATCTGCCTGTCTCTGCCTGACAATTTCAGGACAGGCCTTTGAGATGCAGATAGTCTCAGGGAGGAGAGAAATGACTGTAAATCCCACTGTCCACCAGAAAGGTTGTAAAGAGTAAGAAATGCCATGGTGTATGCTATCACTGGCTTTTTCTGCTTCAGAGAAGGAACAGCTGGTATGTTAATTATATTCCCTCCACAGCTGCTCTGATCACACAGGACTGAATGGAGTGCATTCGATGGTCCGATTCCTCCCTCCTGTAACTCCAGCGATCGTGTCTGATGGTAGGGGGGCTGGCCTACTCTTTCAGCCCAGCTTTGAGGTTGTTCAGAACCAAAAATGACTGAAATCAGCTAATGAGCAGAGCTGTTAAAAACACACCGCTGCTATTCCGACGCTGCACTAAAACGTGCCCATTGTTTCCTCTTCAGTTCTCTGGGTGCAGCCAGGGTCAGAGTCTGCCGGCAGTGTCGTTCCATGTCTGGAATTAGAGAGCTTTGGGACGTGGCTCTTACAGTTCATCCTCTCAGTTCTCAGCCAGAGAGGAACTGGCAAGTGACTTTGTTAAATCACTGACCAGTCAAACCCAGCCTCCATGTCTCGTGCTGTTAACATCAGGCTGTCCATGACAAAACCTCAGACGCATAACGGGATCACTCAAGGGTGACTCTAAAGCCTGTCTTCTTGGAGAGAAGCCTGAGGCCACTTGGGAAGCGGGTTACCCAACAGGGAAGTCTCCTGGTGCGACTCACCCTGTGCAGTGAGGCCGTGAGAGGCCTGTGTGTCACTGAAAGCCTAGATCAGGCCCAGAGGTCAGTTTTACTCTGCTAATAGTAGGTCATTTCCTAACCTCTGTGAACACGGAGATGGGAAATGTCTGCCTCTTTCTAAACAGCCAGTGCCTCGCATTATGCCAGCGTGACAGGACCCAGCCCCTGAGATTAGGAATCAGGAAAGTCCGAACCTTTAGGTTTCCTTCATATCAAACCGATGGAGTGAATAATCTCTGGATTCTGTTTAATTTCCAGCTGATGAGGGGATTGTGATCAAAACCGAGGTGCAGCAAGTGGAGGAAGTGCCAGGGACGTTGCTGGAAAGAGCAAAAGAGGAAGCTGTCTTGGGCCCTTGGGAGCATGACCAGGGCCCTGGGGAGGAACTTCCTGAAAACCTGGAGGTGCCAGGGATGTTATTGGGAAGGTTTGAAGAGGAGGATTTCCAGGATCCTGGGGAGGTAACAGCCGGGGAGGTTGCATGCAGCTCAGTAACACAGCAGAGAAACCACGCAGAGAGCAGGACAGTGAACTCCGCTCACTGGGGTGGGGCCCTGATCCACCACCAGAGAAAGAGCACTCGAGAGAGACTCTTTGTGTGCACAGTGTGTGGGAAGAGCTTTCGGCTGAAGATAAATCTCATCATCCACCAGAAGGGCCACGCAAACGAGCTGCTGTACGAGTGCCCAAACTGTGGGGAAAGTTTCAGAGCCAAGCAGAAATTTCTGCTGCATCTGCGACACCAGACAGCTGCGGGGGCCTGCGGGCTCCCGGCTCCTCAGGAACGTTCCTGCCAAGCGGCTCCCCCTGAGTCCCAGCCCCGAAACCAGACTGAAGACGGTTCCAGCGGGATCACCAAACGGGTCAAGAGGCTGGCTCACAAATCGAGTCTGAGCAAATACCAGCCGCCTCGTGTGCAAAGGACGTACACGTGCAGGGAGTGCATGGAGCACTTCTCCAAGAGGAGGTGTCTCGTCCTGCACAAAAGGGTGCATGCCGACCGCAGCAAGGGATCGCTCATACTGTGTCCGTACTGCAGCAAGAGCTTCACCCGTCCCTCCGACCTCATCCGGCACCAGAGGATCCACACCGGGGAGCGGCCCTACCAGTGTGCCCAGTGTCACAAAACCTTCAACCGGCACCACCACCTCGTGGACCACCAGAAAATCCACACGGAGCGAGAGAGGCCCTACCAGTGCGGCGAGTGCGGGAAGGCCTACATCCGCCGGCAGCACCTCCTCAAACACAAACACAGCCACAGGAAGAAACCGTAACCGGCCAGCGAGCCGGGCTGCAGAAACCCTGCGGGGTCAGCGCGGCAGTCTCCAGGAGGGAGACGCTGAATGGCTCAAAGGCTTCCAGGCTGAGTAGCCGCCCCCGGTCTGCCCTCGTTCACAGCCATGCAAGCTGGGGGGCTGTGCGGGTGTAGCCAAGGGGAGGATTGGTCTTTGGTTTTTAATGAGCTACAGCCAATTCACCTGGGAGACGAGGGTGTCGTGTTGATTTCACCTTATCCGGCTAAGGTAACGAAGGCCAAGCCATGGGGCGTCCGTGCAGCTGGCAGACGTGATGACCCAGGCAGATTTGGTCCGGGATAAGAGGTTACAAGAAAACTGCACTAGAGCAGGGTGTCACGATCGCAGGAAAACGAACTGGCAGCAAATTCATATTTAAGTGGAAAACTCTGGTTTTTATGGGACGATACACAGGGATGGAGGGCGGAAACAGGCGGCTCGCGGGAGCGGATAAGTGACTCCTGTGTCCAGCGTTTCATACGTGTCAGTATTTAAACAGATTCCAAAGCCGGACGGGCACATTGGGGTCCTCTGGTCCGACCACCTGTACAACACACCCCATGTGACTTGCACAAAAGAATTCCTGGATGAAATAGAGCATCTCTCTCTTTTTATTTTTTTGGTTACAAAAAAACCCCAGTCTTGATTTAAAATTGTGACTAGCCTGGGAACCTGGGGCTCCACTTTCTGGGGCGGGGCAGGGCTGAGAGGGGAGGGCCCTGCTCTCACTGTGTTGCTCACGCGGCTGTGAAGCCAGGTGCCAGTTTGCTGGTGCAGGGTCTGGGCCCATGCATGCTGCCAGGGCTGTGTGTGGGAAAAGCCCCCAGCGGCCCACTGTGTGGGAGGGGGTGTCGGTGCTTGATCCTGCACTCGGTTCATTCCAAACGCCCACTGACCCTGGTGCCTGGGGAGCGTAGAGCCCTGCAGCCGGTTCCCCTGCTCCGCCTGATGACCTCATGGGCGGGCGAGAAGTGGGCCCAGAGGGCAGCTGAAAAATCCCAGTGGCCCTGTGCAGTGAGAGTGTGGGGGAGAGGAAGGAGCCCTCCCCTCTACCTCTGCAGGGGTGTGAAAGGAGATGAGGAGGGGGCTGCACATGAGGGCTGGAACCAGCTTGAAAGGCCAATGGGCATGGGGGAGAATAGGCCGGTGGGGGAGGAGGGGAAGACAGGATGACAGAGAAAAGGAAAAACTGGCGGGGGCGGGGGCGAGCGAGGTAAGAAGAGATGGTGTAGCAGGTCAAGCACTCACCGCTGCAGCGCCTCCTGCTGGTTGCTTCAGGAATTAGCTCAATTCCAGCTGTCGGAGCACCCTCTGCTGGCCGGTGTCTCACCTGCCTCAAGCCCCTGTGTCCCTCCCGGACCCTATGCCTTTACCGGGGGGGTTCTGCCCGAGCAGTACACCCACTCTCTGGGTCTCCCCTCCCAGGGGAACCCCCAACCCTCTATACCCACCTTGCTTCAGTGGCTACTGCCAGTCATTGTCTAGCCCCCGCTCCCTGGGGCAGACTGCAGTCTGTAATGGCCACTCATCACTGGCAAGGGGTGGGACCTGCTGCCTTTGCCTGTTCCAGGGCTGCCCCTCTTAGCCCCAGTACCTTTGACAGGCCTTACCCAAGGCCGCAGCCTGGGGAGTTACCAGGCTGGAGCTCCCCAGCTCCTCTTGTCTTTCCCCAGTGTTGCTCTGCGTTAGGTGCCCTCTGTTCCCAGGCAGCCAGGGCCTTCCCACTCCAGGCCGGAGTGCGACTGAGCCAGCTCCTCCCTTAGCCCTTATATCGGGGCCAGCTGTGGCCTGATTGGGTGTGGCCACCGCTGTGGCTGCTTCCCCCGTCAGCCTCCCTTTTCTCCCAGGAGTGGGGTATCTGCCCCACCACACCTGGGGACAGAGCAAGAGGAAAGGAGAGGCGTCGAGGGCGGAAGGTGACCGATGATAGCAAAGAACCGAAGGTGTATTAAGAGCAGGGCTGTGCAGAGATGAGACAAAAGGGGCCAGGCTGGAGGTTTATAAAACAAGGAAGGGGCAGGAGCGGGTGCCCTGGGTGCGCCTGTTCACCCTGACGAACGAAGAGGGAGCTGCTAAGGAAAAGGCAAAGGCAGCCCCTGGGAAAGGGAAATGTTCCTTTACAAAACCATCAGCCTGTGGGACTCAGCACCACAAGAGCTCTCTTGTGGGGAGGAGGCATTAGGATGTGGTGCGGCAGGCAGCCTGTCTCTCCTTTCTGGTCCCCCGGCCCAGGGGGGAGTCCCAAGGAGGCGGCATCGGCTGGTGAGGGCGGGGGTAGATTTGGGGAGACAGAATGAGGGAGCTGCCCTGGCCCCAGCTACAGCCCACCAGCTCCCGGCTCCCTTTGCTGCCCTGGTGCTGACTGGATCCCCCCGCCCCTGAAGGTGCCAGGACCCAGCTCCAGCCCTGCTGCGTCCCCACCCGCCCTGCCTGTAGTGTAGGAAACTGCTCCCTGTAGGACTGGGCTACCTGTAGCCGTGGCTGATGTGTAGCGGATTGTAAGAATCTGCTATTGTAAAACAACTGCCGTCTGATGTAGCCAATTCCTACAGACAGCAGTTTGTCCCCTGCACTCTTGTGTTGTCCCCTACACTCATGGCAGGACAAAGTATTATCTAGACCAGGGGTCTCAAACACGCGGCCCGCAGAGTTATTTCCTGCGCCTCGCCATAGGCGCCGATTCCGTGGTTGCTCCGGGGCTGGAGCACCCACGGGGGGAAATTAGTGGGTGCTCCGCCCCCACCCCGTCCTCCTCCTCCCCCCTGAGCGCGCCACGTCACCGCCGCTCCTCCACCTACCTCCCAGCGCGTCCCGCCTAGCTGCCGCCGCCAAACAGCTGTTTGCACACATCGGGAGGGAGGGCGGCGGGAGCAAGAACGTGGCGCGCAGGGGCGGCTCTACCAATTTTGCCGCCCCAAGCAGTTGCCGCTGAATTGCCGCCACGCCTGGAAGAGCGGCGGAGCTGCCGCCGAATTTGCCGCGGTGGGACACGGACTGCCGCCCCATTCTGAATGCCGCCCCAAGCGCCTGCTTGGAAAGCTGGTGCCTGGAGCCGGCCCTGGTGGCGCACTCAGAGGAGGAGGTGGGGCCGGGGCAGGAACTTTGGGGAAGGGGTTGGAATGGGGGCAGGGAAGGGGTGGGAAGAGGCGGGGCAGGGGCAGGGCCTCACGGAAGGGGTGGAGGTTTCAGTGATGCGGCCCTCGTGGTGATCTGAGTTTGAGATCACTGATCTAGACCATCTAGATCACTGGTCTAGATCACTTGTTTGTCCAACCCACTCTTAAAAATCTCCACTGATAGAGATTCCCTTCCCTGGGCAATTTATTCCAATACTTAACCACCCTGACAGTTCGGAAGTTTTTCCTAATGTCCAATCTAAACCTCCCTGGCTGCAATTTAAGCCCATTGTCTCTTGTCCTATCCTCAGAGGTTAAGGAGAACAATTCTTCTCCCTCCTCCTTGTAACAACCTTTTCCGTACTTGAAAATGGTTACCATGTTTCAGTCTTCCCTCTTAGGTCATGTTTTCTAGACCTTTAATCATTTTTGTTGCTCTTCTCTGGACTTCCACCAATTTGTCCACATCTTTCCTGCAATGTGGTGCCCAGAACTGGACACAGTACTCCAGTTGAGGCTTAATCAGCATGGAGCAGAGCGGAAGAATTCCTTCTCATGTCTTGCTTACGACACTCCTGCTAATACATCCCAGAATTATGTTCCCTTGTTTTGCAACAGCATTACACTGTTGACTCCTATTTAGCTTGTGGTTCACTATGACCCCCCAGATCCCTTTCCGCAGGACTCCTTCCTAGGCCGTCGGTTCCCATTGTGTATTTTGTGAGCCGCCTCATTAGCGCAGTAGGTAGCACGTCAGTCTTATAATCTGAAGGTTGTGAGTTCGTCCCTCACATGGGGCAGCAGTTGTTTTTGGTGGGGAGGGATAGCTCAGTGGTTTGAGCATTGGCCTGCTAAACCCAGGCCTGTGAGTTCAATCCTTGAGGGGACTATTTAGGGATCTGGGGCAAAAATTGGGGATTGGTCCTGCTTTGAGCAGGGGGTTGGACTAGATGACCTCCTGAGGTCCCTTCCAACCCTGATATTCTGTGTGCACCTGATTGTTCCTTCCTAAATGGAGGACTTTGCACTCGTCCTTATTGAATTTCATCCTATTTACTTCCCATCGTTTGTCCAGATCATTTTAAATTTTAACCCTATCCTCCAAAGCACGTGCAACCCTTCCCAGCTTGGTATCATCCTCAAACTTTATAAGTGTACTCTCTATGCCATTGTCTAAATCATTGATGAAGATATTGAACAGAAACGTACCCAGAACTGATCCCTGCGAGAGCCCACTCGTTATGCCCTTCCAGCATGACTGTGAACCACTGATTAATACTCTCTGGGAATCGTTTTACAATCAGTTTTGCACCCACCTTATTGTAGCTCCATCTAGGTTGTATTTCCCTTATTTGTTTACGAGAAGGTCATGCTAGACAGTAACAAAAGCCTTACTAAAGTCTAGATATACCATGTCTACCACTTCCCCCCTATCCACAAGGCTTGTTACCCTGTCAAAGAAAGCTATCAGGTTGGTTTGACACAATTTGTTCTTGACAAATCCATGCTGACTGTTACTTATCACCTTATTTTCTTCTAGATGTTTGCAAATTGACTGCTTAATTATTTGCTCCATTATCTTTCCGGGTACAGAAGTTAAGCTGACTGGTCTGTAATTCCCTGGGTTTTCCTTATTTCCCTTTTTATAGATGGGCAATGTAATTGCCCTTTTCCAGTCTTTTGGAATCTCTCCTGTCTTGCATGACATCTCAAAGATAATTGCTAATGGCTCAGATATCTCCTCAGTCAGCTTCTTGAGTATTCTAGGATGCATTTTATCAGGCCCTGATAACTTGAAGACATCTAACTTGTCTAAGTAATTTTTAACTTGTTCTTTTCCTATTTTTGCCTCTAATCCTACCTCATTTTCATTGGCATTCACTATGTTAGATGTCCAATCACCGCCAAACTTCTTAGTGAAAACCAAAACAAAGAAGTCATTAAGCACCTCTTCCATTTCCACATTTTCTGTTAGTGTTTTTTCCCCCCTTGTTGAGTAATGGGCCTACCTGGTCCTTGGTCTTCCTCTTGCTTCTAATGTATTTGTAGAATGTTTTCTTGTTAGCCTTTATGTCTCTAGCTAGTTTGATCTCATTTTGTGCCTTGGCCTTTCTGATTTTGTGGAGAGAGGTAAATAGTGGTGTCCCCCAGGAGTCTGTTCTGGGCCCAGTGCTAGTCAACATATTCATAAATGATCTGGAAAAAGGGGTAAACAGTGAGGTGGCAACATTTGTAGATGATACAAAATTACTAAAGATAGTTAAGACCCAGGCAGACTGTGAAGAGCTACAAAAGGATCTCTCAAAACTGGGTGACTGGGCAACAAAATGGCGGATGAAATATAATGTTGATAAATGCAAAGTAATGCACATTGGAAAGCATAATCCCAACTGTACATATAAAATGATGGGGTCTAAATTAGCTGTTACCACTCAAGAAAGAGATCTTGGAGTCACTGTGGATAGTTCTCTGAAATCATCCACTCAGTGTGCAGCGACAGTCAAAAAAGCGAACAGAATGCTGGGAATCATTAAGAAAGGGATAGATAATAGGACAGAAAATATCATGTTGCCTCTATATAAATTCATGGTACGCCCACATCTGAATACTGCATGCAGATGTGGTCGCCCCATCTCAGATATAGTGGAAATAGAAAAGGTTTAGAAAAGGGCAACAAAAATGATTAGGGGTATGGAATGGCTTCCGTATGAGGAGAGATTAATAAGACTGGGACTTTTCAGCTTGGAAAAGAGACGGCTAAGGGGAGCTATGATTGAGGTCTATAAAATCATGACTGTGTAGAGAAAGTAGATAAGGAAGTGTTGTTTACAACTTCTCATAACACAAGAACGAGGGGTCACCAAATGAAATTAATAGGCAGCAGGTTTAAGGAAGTATTTCTTCACACAACGTACTGTCAACCTGTGGAACTCCTCGCCAGAGGATGTTGTGAAGGCCAAGACCATAACAGGATTCAAAAAAGAACTAGATAAATTCATGGAGGATAGGTCCATCAATGGCTATTAGCCAGGATGGGCAGGAACAGTGTCTCTAACCTCTGTTTGCCAGAAGCTGGGAATGAGTGATGGGATGGATCACTTGATGATTACCTGATCTGTTCATTCCCTCTGGGGTGCCAGCACTGGCCACTGCTGAAAGGCAGGATACTGGGCTAGATGGATCTTTGGTCTGACTCAGTAGGGCCATTCTTATGTCCTTACACACTTGTGTTATTTGTTTATATTCATTCTTTGTAATTTGACCTACTTTCCTCTTTCTGTAGGACTCTTCCTTGGTTTTTAGATCATTGACGATCTCCTGGTTAAGCTTGGGTGGTGTCTTGCCATATTTCCTATCTTTCCTATGCAGTGGGGTAGTTTGCTCTTACGCCCTTAATAATGTCTCTCTGAAAAACTGCCAGCTGTCTTCTATTTTTTTCCCCTTAGACTTGCTTCCCATGAGATCTTACTTTCCAACTCCCTGAGTTTTCTAAAGTCTGCCTCCTTGAAATCCATTGTCTTTATTTTGCTGTTCTCCCTCCTACCATTCCTTAGAATCATGAACTCTATCACTTCATGATCACTTTCACCCCAGCTGCCTTCCACTTTCAAATTCTCAACCAGTTCCTCCCTATTTGTCAAAATCAAATCGAGAACAGCCTCTCCCCTGGTAGCTTTCTCTTCCTGCGGCTCCGATTGGCTGGGAACGGCAAACCGCGGCCACTGGGAGCTGCGAGTGGCCATGCAAATGTAAACAAATGATCTGGCGGCCTGCCAGCGGATTACCCTGATGGGCCGTGTGCGGCCTGCAGGCTGCCCACGACTGCCGTAGGGTATGTGAAACTGCAATCTGTAGAAATCTGCTACCTGTAGCAGCAACAGATCCTACTTTCCTAGAAACTGCTATCTGATGTAGCTAATTCCTGCAGATAACAGCTTCGCACACTCTAGGGCGGGGGCGGGCAAACTTTTTTTGGCCTGAAGGCCGCATCGGGTTTCGGAAATTGTATGGAGGGCTGGTTAGGGGAGGCTGTGCCTCCCCAAACAGCCAGGCGTGGCCCGGCCCCCGCTCCCAATCCCCCACCCCGCTTCTCGCCCCGACAACCCCCCCCGGGGACTCCTGCACCATCCCCCCCCCATGCTCCCTGTCCCCTGACCCCCCCTGGAACCCCCACCCCTGTCTGCCCCCCGCTGCCCCATCCAACCCCTCCTCTCACTGCTGACTGCCCCCCTGGGACCCCTACCCCATCCAACCACCCCTTCTCCCTGACTGCCCCCTGCTGCCCCATCCAACCCCCCCTCCTTCCTAACTGCCCCCCCCAGGACCCCTGCCCCCATTCAACCCCCCGTTCCCCACCCTGACCCCTCACCACCACCCCCGCCCCCTCACCACCACCCCCGAACTCCCCTGCCCTCTATCCAACCCCTCCTGCTCCATCCCCCCTTACCGCGCTGCCTGGAGCACCGGTGGCTCGCAGCACGGCAGCCGCACCGCCCGGCCGGAGCCAGCCACGCACTGCGCAGCACCGAGCACCGGGTCAGGCCAGGCTCTGCAGCCGCGCCGCCCGGCCGGAGCCAGCCACGCACTGCGCAGCACCGAGCACCGGGTCAGGCCAGGCTCTGCAGCCGCGCCGCCCGGCCGGAGCCAGCCACGCACTGCGCAGCACCGAGCACCGGGTCAGGCCAGGCTCTGCAGCCGTGCCGCCCGGCCGGAGCCAGCCACGCACTGCGCAGCACCGAGCACCGGGTCAGGCCAGGCTCTGCAGCCGTGCCGCCCGGCCGGAGCCAGCCACGCACTGCGCAGCACCGAGCACCGGGTCAGGCCAGACTCTGCAGCCGCGCCGCCCGGCCGGAGCCAGCCACGCACTGCGCAGCACCGAGCACCGGGTCAGGCCAGGCTCTGCAGCCGTGCCGCCCGGCCGGAGCCAGCCACGCACTGCGCAGCACCGAGCACCGGGTCAGGCCAGGCTCTGCAGCCGTGCCGCCCGGCCGGAGCCTGCCACGCACTGCGCAGCACCGAGCACCGGGTCAGGCCAGGCTCTGCAGCCGTGCCGCCCGGCCGGAGCCAGCCACGCACTGCGCAGCACCGAGCACCGGGTCAGGCCAGGCCCTGCAGCCGTGCCGCCCGGCCGGAGCCAGCCACGCACTGCGCAGCACCGAGCACAGGGTCAGGCCAGGCTCTGCAGCCGTGCCGCCCGGCCGGAGCCAGCCACGCACTGCGCAGCACCGAGCACCGGGTCAGGCCAGGCTCTGCAGCCGCGCCGCCCGGCCGGAGCCAGCCACGCACTGCGCAGCACCGAGCACCGGGTCAGGCCAGGCTCTGCAGCCGTGCCGCCCGGCCGGAGCCAGCCACGCACTGCGCAGCACCGAGCACCGGGTCAGGCCAGGCTCTGCAGCCGCGCCGCCCGGCCGGAGCCAGCCACGCACTGCGCAGCACCGAGCACCGGGTCAGGCCAGGCTCTGCAGCCGCGCCGCCCGGCCGGAGCCAGCCACGCACTGCGCAGCACCGAGCACCGGGTCAGGCCAGACTCTGCAGCCGCGCCGCCCGGCCGGAGCCAGCCACGCACTGCGCAGCACCGAGCACCGGGTCAGGCCAGGCTCTGCAGCCGCACTGCCCGGCCGGAGCCAGCCACGCACTGCGCAGCACCGGGTCAGGTCAGGCTCTGCAGCCGCGCCGCCCGGCCGGAGCCAGCCACGCACTGCGCAGCACCGAGCACCGGGTTAGGCCAGGCTCTGCAGCCGCGCCGCCCGGCCGGAGCCAGCCACGCACTGCGCAGCACCGAGCACCGGGTTAGGCCAGGCTCTGCAGCCGCGCCGCCCGGCCGGAGCCAGCCACGCACTGCGCAGCACCGAGCACCGGGTCAGGCCAGACTCTGCAGCCGCGCCGCCCGGCCGGAGCCAGCCACGCACTGCGCAGCACCGAGCACCGGGTCAGGCCAGGCTCTGCAGCCGCACTGCCCGGCCGGAGCCAGCCACGCACTGCGCAGCACCGGGTCAGGTCAGGCTCTGCAGCCGCGCCGCCCGGCCGGAGCCAGCCACGCACTGCGCAGCACCGAGCACCGGGTTAGGCCAGGCTCTGCAGCCGCGCCGCCCGGCCGGAGCCAGCCACGCACTGCGCAGCACCGAGCACCGGGTTAGGCCAGGCTCTGCAGCCGCGCCGCCCGGCCGGAGCCAGCCACGCACTGCGCAGCACCGAGCACCGGGTCAGGCCAGGCTCTGCAGCCGCACCGCCCGGCCGGAGCCAGCCACGCACTGCGCAGGAGGGTCCCGCGGGCCGTAGTTTGCCCACCTCTGCTCTAGGGTATGTGAAACTGCTGTCTGTAGGAATTTGCTAGGTTATCAACGAGGAGTACTTGTGGCACCTTAGAGACGAACACATTTATTTGGGCATCAGCTTTCGTGCTGATACAGACTAACACGGCTATCCCTCTGAAACCTGATAAACTGAGTTGTGTCTGCAGCATTCTTAACAGCCTCATTAAGTACTTCTGAAATTGGCTTTGACCCTGACGGGCTTATAAGGCTTCCTGCACGTTGGTGCAATCCAGAGGCTTGGTGTTTTGCAGCCTTTTCACATAGTTTGTCCGCACTGGCTTTGCTGATCGGTCTGGCAAACCAAGCTCCTCCACTCTACTATATAAATCCATGGTATGCTCACATCTTGAAATACTGCGTGCAGTCCTGTTCGCCCCATCTCAAAAAAGTTAAATTGGAGTTGGAAAAGGTACGGAGAAGGGCAACTAAAATGATTAGGTGTATGGAACAGCTTCCGGATGAGGGGAGATTAAAAAGAATGTGGGACTTTCTGGCTTGGACAAGAGACTACGAAGTGGGGGATATGTTAGAGGTCTATAAAATCTTGACTGGTGTGGAGAAAATGAAAAGCTCCCTCACATAACACAAGAACTAGGGGTCACCCAATGACATTAATAGGCCACAGGTTTAAAACAAACAAAAGGAAGTACTTCTTGACACAATGCACAGTCAACCTCTGGAACTTTTTGCCAGAGGCTGGTGTGAAGGCCAAAACTAGAACAGGATTCAAAAAAAGAACTAGATAAGTTCATGGAGGATAGGTCCATCAATGGCTATTAGCTAGGATGGGCAGGGATGCAACACCATGCTCTGAGAGCCTCTGTTTGCCCGAAGCTGGGAGTGGACGACAGGGGACGGATCACTCAATCATTGCCCTGGTCTGTTCATTCCCTTTGAAGCACCTGGCATTGGCCACTGTCAGAAGACAGGAGACTGGGCTAGATGGACCATTGGTCTGACCCAATATGGCCGTTCTTATGTAAAAATTAATTATAATAAAAATGTTTAGTACAGAAACTCCCAACACCAGCCAAAATTGATCCCTTGCGCAATGCAGCTCTGTCTGCTGGATACCTCGGCAGCATAGGTGGGTTCATGTCAGTACAGTCTGGTCCTGAAGCCTTCCCCCATCCCGGCTCATCATGAGCTGCCAGGGCAGAGCTCAGTCAGACCTGGCCTACAAATCATACATTTAAATGATAAGGTTGGCCAACATCCCCGACACCAATGCGCCGACACTGTCAGCAAAAGCAACAGCTGTGGGAGGGGGGCAGGCTTTGTTCAGACGTTTCAAACCCACTGTCCTTTCTCAGGTACACCTGTTTTACCCCCTGCACTGTATCTGCTTTGACAGTGTGTCTTAATGTTTTCATTTCCATCCAAATTTCCAACCAACCAAAAAACTGGCAGCACTGCATGGAACTAGCTGACCACTTTGAGGGGGGGTGCACAGCCCCCTGGGGGGCGGGCAAGGGTTGGGCAAATGCGGGGGGGGGGGTGCACAGCCCCTGGGGGGAGGGGGGGTTGGGGAAATGAGGGGGGGTGCACAGCCCCCTGGGGGGCAGGGGGAGGTTTGGGAAAATGCGGGTGGGGGTGCACAGCCCCCTGAGGGGCAGGGGGGGGTTTGGGGAAATGCGGGGGGGATGCACAGCCCCCTGGGGAGCGGGGGGGGTTAGGGAAATGCGGGGGGGGTGCACAGCCCCCTGGGGGGTGGGGGGGTTTGGGGAAATGAGGGGGGGTGCACAGCCCCCTGGGGAGCGGGAGGGGGGGATAGGGAAATGCAGGGGGTGCACAGCCCCCTGGGGGGTGGGGGGGGTTTGGGGAAATGCGGGGGGGTGCACAGCCCCCTGGGAGGCGGGGGGGGGGTTGGGGAAATGTGGGGGGGTGCACAGCCCCCTGGGGGGTGGGGGGATTTGGGGAAATGAGGGGGGGTGCACAGCCCCCTGGGAGGCGGGGGGGGGGGTTGGGGAAATGCGGGGGGGTGCACAGCCCCCTGGGAGGCGGGGGGGGTTTGGGGAAATGCGGGGGGGTGCACAGCCCCCTGGGGGGCGGGTGGGGGGGTTAGGGAAATGCGGGGGGGTGCACGGCCCCCTGGGGGCGGGGGGGTTGGGGAGGCCCCGGTTTCACCCCGGTCTCCCCCCGGCGGCAGCCCCTCGGCCGCGCACACCGAGGAGGCGCTGCCGGGACGGGGCGCTGGGGAGCCGGGGCGGCCCATGCCGGGCGCTGCCGCCTGGGGGAGGGGAAATAAACGAGCCCCTTTGCCCCCCCCCATTGCTGCAAACACGGGGCGCAGCCCCCCCCGGGTCACTGTCCCCCCCCCGTGCCCCTGCCTCGCCCCTGGGTTAACCCCGCTCCCCCCCATCCCTCAGCCCCCCCCAACCCTGCCGCCCCTTCCGGGACCCCGCCCCCCCGCAGTCAACTTCCGGCCCCTCCGTACCGAGCAGACGAACCCCCGGGCTAGGACGGGCAGAGGGAAGGGCAGCGGCTTCAGCAGGTGTTACTGAGCATGCGCCGTTCGCCTGCGCATGCCCAGTGCGCCCCCCGCGCCGCCCGGTGCCGCCGGGAACCGTGTCCTGCCCCCGCCCGTGGCGAGGCGGCGCCGGGACCCTGCCCAGCCCGCAGCGGGAGCAGCCCCGCCCGGGGGCGCCATGGCCGAGCGGGCCGCTGCCGAGCCGGGGCAGGACCCGCGTCTCTCTCGGGCCCGGAGCTCGGCCCCGGCCGGGATCCACAGTCCCTGGCCCCGGCCCGGGTCTCCGCGTGGCCCGGCCGCGCAGGGCGCCCCCTGGCGTTTCGCTAGCGCCCCCTGGCGCCCAGCCGGTCCGCAGCCCCGCGCCCGGCAGCCGCTCCCCCGTGCCGGCTTCTCTCCGCCGCCCTCCCTTCCCCGGCCCCCGGGAGCCGCGGTTCCTCCGGCGCTTGGTGCCCCCAGGCTCCCCGCGCTCTTGGCCCAGCGATCGGGCTTTTCCCCAAGGCCCGGGAAAGAACTGCTCCGGCTGGTGGGCACTGACAGGCAGCCGCCTCTGGGGAGGAGAGCGGCTTTTCAGGGCACGTCTATTCCGAAAAGCGCCCAGTGTCTTGGCCCGTGGGCATGGGAGGTGCTGTTTAAAGGTCAGGGGTTGCCCTGCTTTAGAATCATAGAATATCAGGGTTGGAAGGGACCTCAGGAGGTCATCTAGTCCAACCCCCTGCTCAAAGCAGGACCCATCCCCAATTAAATCATCCCAGCCAGGGCTTTGTCAAGCCTGACCTTAAAAACTTCTAAGGAAGGAGATTCCACCACCTCCCTAGGTAACGCAGTCCAGTGTTTCACCACCCTCCTAGTGAAAAAGTTTTTCCTAATATCCAACCTAAACCTCCCGCACTGCAACTTGAGACCATTACTCCTTGTCCTGTCATCAGCGACCACTGAGAACAGTCTAGAACCATCCTCTCTGGAACCACCTCTCAGGTAGTTGAAAGCAGCTATCAAATCCTCCCTCATTCTTCTCTTCCGCAGACTAAACAATCCCAGTTCCCTCAGCCTCTCCTCGTAACTCATATGTTCCAGACCCCTAATCATTTTTGTTGCCCTTCGCTGGACTCTCTCCAATTTATCCACATCCTTCTTGTAGTGTGGGGCCCAAAACTGGACACAGTACTCCGGATGAGGCCTCACCAATGTCGAAGGTGCTGGACCCACAGCACCAGTAAAGTAACATTACCCTAAAACTCTCTGTATTGTGGTGCTACTGAGCCAGGCTTTCCAGCGTGGTCAGAGGGCCTCGCAACTGCTCCTAACACTGATATCACTGGAGGTAAATCAAGAACTGAAACCATATAATAGACGTGGAGAGACAAGTGACCGAGGCTACAACTAGGCCCATAAACCCTGACGGTGGGGATATTTCAGGACTATGTCAGTGATCCCTATTAATATGAGACATCCTATTCTTGAATACCTGATGCATCTCTATATCTCCATATACTCTCCACTTATATGAAAGTGTTTATAAAATTCATAATACACAATACCAAAAGATTCACAGAAGCCTTCACCCAGCTGCCCCACATCCATAAACAGCACAACCTCAAATAACATTTATTTCCCCCTTCTGCATGGGACCGTGCATGTGGGTCCAGCACCAGTCATGGCAGATGCACTGTCTGGTGGTGTGGGCCGGTTCAGATATCCCACTTCTGGCAAGAAAGGTTCACCCTTCTCCTTGCAAACACAGCAGGCCACAGTAATGTGGACCATAGGGTTTTGAAGGCAGTGCCAATGGGATTTCAATATGCCAAAAGCACATTCCACCGTTATCCTACAGCTACGGAGTGTGTGGTTGAACCCTCCTTTGCCAAGTCCTCTGAAATCAGGCTAAGGTTTCATAAGCCCTGGCAACAAGGGGTAAAGCAGGTCCCCTAGAATAACTGTGAGGACAGTGTATAACAATGTCATGCAGTGGGACTAATGATGGGAAAGTCCAGATCTCTGGAACACCCTAGAATCATGCGTCCTGCCAGTGCATCCCACAGTCGTGTCCATGAATCTGCCCGTGTGGTCGACCAGGGCCTGCGTAATGATGGAGTGTAGGTACTCCTGTGCTCCCTGCAGCGGGCAAACAACAGGTGCATGCGTTCCATCGGTGGCCCTGGCACAATTTGGAAAGCCTGTTCTCTGAAAGGCGATAATTATGACAGGAACGTTTGCAATGCTCACTAACTTTGGGTGCATCACAGGCCTGGTCACCTCATAGACCTCTGCCGCAGCCACCCCCGTAGTTGGTCTGCCAGCCTCAAACTGGTTAGCCACAGAGCTGTAGCAATCTGGGGTAGCCAGCTTCCTGAAGCCTATCGTGACATGTTTCTGCACTGTCGTGGCCCCTCTTGTGCATGTGTCCTGACACTAGAGTGGGGGGCAAGCTGATCACAAACCTTCAGGGACGCCTGCTTCTTCATGCTAAAGTTCCGGACCCATTGTTGGTCGTTCCTGGTCTGCATGATGATGTGATCTCGGGGCCAAGAAGCACAGCTGGTGAGGATTTGTTGTGTAGCCTTTGGCAGCTCAAGTCAGAGAGCACATTTGTACGTGCTAGTCTAGACCCTGTGTAAATGGGTGTGGAGCAGAGCTTTGTGGTGTGTATTGTCTTAGCGTTCACAGACCCCACCCAGGGTGGGGCTCCGTTGTACTAGGCACAGCACAGACATGTAGTAAAAGCCAAACGCTGTCTTGAACACCTTCATCTTTCATTCAAGACGGTTATTTGTAATTGCAGCAGAAAGCGCTGAGCGTGCAATGCGTGTGATTCCAGGTGCCGGTGACATTCGACGACGTCTCCGTCTAGTTCAATGAGCAGGAGTGGGCGAACTTAGACGAGTGGCAGAAGGAGCTTTACAAGAACATGATGAAAGAGAATTATGCGACCCTGATCTCCCTGGATAGGGCTCAGGTTTTACCTGTATATTTCCAGCTCTGCCAGGTACCAGCTTGGCTGCCCCTCAGGCAAATCCCCATGTTCCTTTGGTTTCCAGGTACCAGCACTGGCAGCCAACAGAACCGTTCTCAATTATCCAATCCACACCCCCCCCCGCCCCCCATTTATAAGGAGAGCATGAGCAACACAATGATGATTCTGATCTCTAGATCTCAGGTGCTTTCCAGTGTTACATACACAGACTTTCAGGGCAGAAGGGCTCGTTGTGACCATCTGGTCTGACCTCTGGTAACACAATTGAGGAATTGCTGGGTGAAGTTCCATGGCTTAAGCCTGATAATTTGTGTATGAACCAGATCCCATCTTTTAGAACAACATCCAGTCCTGATATGAAAGGTGTTAATGATGGAGAATTTCCTACATCACTTGGTAAAACATTTATTTATTCATGTCCGGTCCCTATAAAGAAACCTGCTAGGTTCCTTGTGTGTTTTGCGATGTAAAATCACCTTTGTCAAAGTCCGTCTCTCCGGCAACAACAGTAACTTTACAGTCTGTTCAGAGGGGACGATCTACATTTCTGAAGAACGGTCTGTAGAGATTGAAAGAGCATGTTCTCCTGCTGATTCCCCAGACAGATCCATGTCGCAGTAGTTTTTGTGTCCCTTCCCCAGACAGGCACATGCAGCTGATAATACGTGGGTCAGAAGAACCGCTCTTTAAATGATTATTAAAGTTGAAACAAAATGTTTCCTATTAAAAAAGCCAGTCCCTTTTTGTAAGATCTCATGTCATGATCTGGACGTGGGTTGGCTGCAGGCTTGAAAATAAGCAAGAGGTTTGTCTTGTACTACTCATGAGGCATCAAGGCACCTTGCACATATGAATCCTTGAATTCCCCTCTTCGAGGAACAAAATCCTTCTTACCTGTGTCGCATTTGTGTAGGAATCCTAATAAAATGTTTGCCTCCGTCCAGCTTGCCCATCACTTCCAGTGATTTCAGGAGCTGGCTTAAAATCATTTACAGTTCTGTGTAAAAAGAGCTCAACCAGTTATGAACGAAACATGCGGTTTCTTCATGTCCTCTCCAGTGAACAGATTATGCTGTTTCCAAACCTGATTGAGCGAGGGGAAGAACCCTACCTAAGGGATCAGCCAGGATCCCAGGATAGATCGGGAGAAAAAGATCAGAGTGAAGAGGGATCATAGGAGAAGGAAGTTCCTATAGATGCCTGCCCAGGTGAGTTAGACAGAGCATCACAGCATGCTTCACTATGGCTGTCCCTACCCCATTCTTTTTCAGGAAATCTAGCCGGGCAGCGCCACCGTTGGTAGCAAGGTTGGGAGCGCTACGGTGGACAGGGAATGGGTGTTTAGACCACTGTGTCATTTAGGCCTGCTCTGATTTTTTTTAGACAAAGGAAATGCAGTAGATCTAATCTACCTGGGTTTCAGGAAGGCATTTGGTACAGTTCACATGGAAGATTACTAGTTAAATTGGAGAAGATGGGGATTAATATGAGAATTGAAAGGTGGATAAGGAACTGGTTAAAGGGGAGACTACAACGGGTCATGCTGAAAGGTGAACTGTCAGGCTGGAGAGAGGTTACTAGTGGACTTCCTCAGGGATCGGTCTTGGGACCAATCTTATTTAACGTTTTCATTCATGTCCCTGGCACAATAAGTGGGAGTGTGCTAATAAAACTTGCGGATGACGCAAAGTTGGGGGTATTGCCAGCACAGAGGAGGACCGGAATATCATACGGGAAGATCTGGAGGACCTTGAAAACTGGAGTAATAGAAACGGGATGAAATGTAATAGTGCAAAGTGCAAGCTCATCCATTTACAGACTAACAACATTTTTTGCTATAATCTGGGGATCTATCTGTTGGAAGCGACAGAGGAGAAAGGCCTGGCTGTATTGGTTGATCACAGGATGACTGTTAGCTGGCAATCTGATGCAGCCATGAAAAAAGCTAATGTGGTCTTAGGATGCATCAGGCAAGGTATTTCCAGTAGAAATAGGGAAGTGTTGTTGCCATTATACCAGGCATTAGTGAGACTTCATCTGGAATGCTCCCCACAATCTGACCCGGTTCTGGTCTCCCAGGTTTGAGAGATGAATTCAAACTGGAACAGGTGCAGAGAAGGGCTACTCGGATGATCCGAGGAATGGAAAACCTGCTTTATGAGGGGAGACTCAGGGAGCTTGGCTTGTTTAGCCTAACCAAACGAAGACTGAGGGGAGATATGATTGCTCTCTATAAATGCATCAGAGGGATAAATACCAGGGAGAGGGAGTAGTTATTTAGCTTAAGTGCCAATGTTGGTACAAGAATAAATGGATTGGCACAAGAACTAACTAGCCATCAACAAGTTTAGGCTTGAAATTAGATGAAGGTTTCTAACCATCAGAGGAGTGATGTTCTGGAATTGCCTTCCAAGGGGAGCACTGGGGCAAAAAAACTAAATGGTTTCAAGACTGAGCTTGGTAAGTGTATGGAGGGGATGGTATGATAGGGCTGCCTAAAATGACATATAGCCAATCTGCAACTGCTAGTTGCAAAAATCCCCAATAGCCGCAGATGGGGCACTAGATGGGGAGAGCTCTGAGTTACTACAGAGAATTCTTTCCCAGATGTCTGGCTGGTGGGACTTGCCCACATGCTCAGGGTCTAACTGATCACCATGTTTGGGGGCAGGAAGGAATTTTCCCCTGGGTCAGATTGTGGGGAGCACTGGGGAGATGGGCTGAGAGAACAGGGAAATGAGGACCTTTGCAGTAACAGGGGTAATGGGAACATGAGACTGGGGTGGCTTCAGGGTTATGGTGAGCACAGGTAAATCACGTTAGCTGGGTTGGAGAGAGCAGTGTGATTAGGCCAAAGGTGTGACCCTGCCCTCCAGAGGGTGGAAGAGTAGATAGGATTGCTAGAGAGGGGTGACTGGGAAGAGGATGGAAGATGGTCTGAAGGGTCATGAACTTGGATGCTGATCCCATGGCAAGAGGAGAAGAAACTGATGGAATGAGATGCCCCCGTTTCATGCCAGAGAGTGGTGGAAGAGGGGCTAAAGGAGAGTCCCAAGGAGCTCGCTGGGCAGTAGCTGCCAGAGCTTTGCAGGCAGAGGGTATTTCAGAACGTTGTTAGTTAGGGTGTGTCCCTGAGGAAAAATGATGGGGCTCAAGTGCCAAGTCTTGATGATGTGAAGGTTGGGTTTTTTGAATGGAGAGATTTCAAATGCAGGGTTACACAGGAAGGTGGGTGAGGGGGATGGTGGGGGCTGAGAGTAGCAGTAGTGAAGAAGGTTAATAAGAGCTGAAGATGTTGGGGGAAGGGCAGCAGCTGAAGCTGAGAAAGTAAAATTTGGAGTTCCAGAATCCAGAGAGACTTCGGTGACCCTCCCTTACGGACATCTGGGTGTTTGCTGGTCGTTTTCCTCCATGTCTTTGCTCCAGTCCCAGCTAGTTCTTACTCGACCCATTCCCTTTCAGAGCATTTCATGGCTGCTTAACTTTCAGCTTCCCCTGGAGCTTCAGGAAGATGTTTGAATCCATTCAGAGCAAGTCTCCTTCTGCCAAGAAATAGCAGAGAGCAGAGATAAGGGGCCAGACCCTTCAGAAGCTGTGTGTTTGTCCATCATGTAATGAATGTTGCTCTTTTTCCCACGGACAGAATCTCCGGTTTCTACCATGGATATTTTATCGTGGGTTATACAAGAGGAGGAACCCTCTGAGAACAATCAGCTGGGTCTGGAAGGGAGACCGAGCCCTACAGACCACAGCACTGGTGACAAACAGAGTAACCCAACGGAACTCTTTGGTTTCCTATGGTTCTACCTCTTATCTGCATATGGGACGTTACATGGTCCCATGCATTCTATTCTTAGCTCTGCTACTGGCTTTTCTGGGGCCTTGGGCAGCTTCTTTACCTTTCTGCTCTGTAAAATGGGGAGAATGATGTATTCCTTTCCTTGTAAAGCGTTTTGAGACCCACCACGGAAATGCACTGTGTAAACGTTTGGTGTCACCAGCTCTTGATGTCCCGCCTGTGCTAACGGAGAGAGAGAAGAAGAATTCTCTTGATGTTCTGGTCTGCAGAGAGTGTGAAGTCGGAAAAGTGAAAAGGAAGTGTTGCGAGATGGCATATCATTGTAAGAGGTGGTGGGGGCAGAGGTGAGGGGGGGATCCTGACTTATCATCTAGCATGGCCCTAGTGCTCTTCAGTGGTGGGTGAGATGTGAATAGCCGGGGGTGCTCGTGGGCCCCAAATCAGGTGTGAGTCAGTGTTATCAGTGGATGTGCGATTTGTGGATCAACGTGGAAAAGAGAGAACACGAGAACAGCCACACTGGGTCGGACCAATGATCCATCTAGCCCAGTGTCCTGTCTTCTGATGGTGGCCAATGCCAGATGCTTCAAAGGGAATGAACAGAACAAGGCAATTTTAAGTGAACTGTCTGCTGTCGTCCACTCTCAGCTTCTGGCAGCTGGAGGTTTAGGAATACCTAGAGCATGGGGTTGTGTCTCTGACCATCTTGTCAAATAGCCACTGATGGACCTGTCCTCCATAAATGTATCTAATATCTTTTTGAACCCCATTATACTTTTGGCCTTCACAACATCCCATGGCAAAGAGTTCCACAGGTTGGGTGTGGACTGCATGAAGAAATATTTTCTTTGGTTTGTTTTAAATCTGTTGCATATTAATTTCATCAGGTGGCCCCTAGTTTTTGTGTTATGTTAAGGGGTAAATAAGACTTCCCTAGCCACTGTCTCCGCCCCATTTCTAGTTTTACAGGCCTTGGTCAGACCCCCCCCCCTTCGTCGTCGCTTTTCTAAGATGAACAGTCCCAGTCTTTTTAATCTCTTACACGGGAGCTGTTCCAGACTCTCATCATTTTTGTTGCCCTTTTCTGAACCTTTTCCAATTCCAATAGAGCTTTTTTGGAGATGGGGCGACCAGAACTGCCCGCAGTATTCAAGGTGTGGGCGTGCCATGGATTTATAGAGCTGCTTTACGATATTTTCTGTCTTATTATCTATCCCTGTCCTAATGGTTCCTAACATTCTGTTTGCTTTTTGGACTGACGCTGCACATTGAGGGATGTTTTCAAAGAACTATCCACCATCACTCCCAGATCTTTCTTGGGTGGTAACAGCTCATTCAGACCTCATTCTGTATGTATAGTTGAGATTATTTTTTCCAATGTGCATTAAGAACATAAGAAAGGCCATACTGGGTCAGACCAATGGCCCATCTAGCCCAGTATCCTGTCTTCTGACAGTGGCCAATGCCAGGTGCCCCAGAGGGAATGAACAGGACAGGGAATCCCCAAGTGATCCATCCCCTGTCGGTCAGTCCCAGCTTCTGGCAAACAGAGGCTAGGGACATCATCCCTGCCCGTCCTGGCTAATATCCATTAATAGACCTATCCTCCATTACTTTACACTTATCAACATTGAATTTCATCTGCCATTTTGACCCAGTTTTTTAAGATCCCTTTGAAACTCTTTGCAGTCATCTTTGGACTTAACTGTCTTGAGTAATTTTCTATCATCTGAAAAACTTGCCACCTCACTGTTTACCTCCTTTTCCAGATCATTTATGAATATGTTGAACAGCCCTGGTCCCAGTACAGATCCCGGGGGGATCCTGATATTTACCTTTCTCCATTGTGAAAACTGACCATTTATTCTTACTGTTCATTTTCTATCTTTTATCCAGTTACTGATCCATGAGAGGGCCTTCTTTCTTATCCCATCACTGCTTAGTTTGCTCAAGAGCCTTTAGTGAGGGACCTTGTCAAAGGCTTTCTGAATGTCCAAATACACTACATCCACTGGATCTCCCTTGTCCTCAGAGAGTTCTAATAGATTGGTGAGCCATGATTTCCCAACATATATTCATCTATGTGTTATTTACGATAGTTTCCACCAATTTGCCTGGTGCTGAAGTTAGGCTTACCGGCCGGTAATTGCCGGGATCGCCTCTGGAGCCTTTTAAAAAAATTAACAGTATATTAGCTACCCTCCAGTTGTCTGGTATATAGAGGCTGATTTAAGCGATACGTTAAGTACCCCAGTTAGTAGTTCTGCAATTTCACGTTTGAGTTCCTTCAGAATTCTTGAGTAAAGGTAGAGGGCAAAGGAAGTTTATCTGGCAAGTGTGCTGGGTTCCCTTCCAACCCTGCTGTGGCGTAGGTGGAACTGGCAGTGCTGATATGGTTCAGGAAGGTTGACTGATACTTTCTGTTAGAAGATGCTGTTTTCAGTTGCTGGAGCAGAGGGGGCAGGTGTAGGAGCCAGGGAGGGGAGCATAACGCACGTGCACAAGTAGGCTGAATGAAAGATTGCAACGTTACTTCTGGCATCTCTAATTTACAAGTGGTTGACTTTGCAGCCTTTGCACTCTGTTAATGTAGTGGGGCTTTTTGTATCGAGCTTCATTTCTACGGGGTGAAATTCATCCCTTGTGCAGAGGGCCAGCACAGGACCTACCCACAGCTCCTCCTGCACTGCCCATGTACGCATCCTCTGGGAATGTCGCCCTCAGAGCTTTGCACAGCTGCTACAAAGACACAGTCCCTGCTCCAGAGAGCCATTTATAATCTCGTTGCAGACGTTGCATAGACAAGAAAACAACTGGGGTGGGAGTGAGGGAGGATGAGGGTTACCGGAGTCAGATCACATGGCTGCTCTCCGAGGGTTTGTACGGAGCTTGCTGGGTCTGTTAGAATTACACATTTTTAATGGGAAACTAGTTTGCCTGCAATATTCAGCACTTAATGCTCATGTTAATGTCCGAATGGCAGGTGCAAGGTAATTGCAGAATCTGCAAACTCCACTTTCTTCTGCACACTCTATACTTTCAGCAGGATCTGAAAACATACGATGTATGTCCTCTGTGTGCATGTGTATTTTATATAGCTACGTATATCTTACGTTTTCTGATTCTACAGAAAGTGTAGAGGCTGCGGAAAAGAGTGTAGTTTGCAAGCCCTGCATTTACCTTGCTCCTGCAAGATTTTTCAGTGTGTCTGGTAAAGTGTCTCTTTTTCTACATGCTGAAATAGCTTAAAATATGCTGCCCCTCCCCTTCTCTGAAGTGCATGTTCCCAGACTCCTTGACGCTCCCTTTCTGCAAAGAAACCTGCCCTGTTGGGACCCGAGTGTGGCTCGGGATTGTCCTGAGTCTTCAAAGGACTCTTGTGTTCCAAGAGAATGAAACGAATTAACCTTTGTGTTGCTGGTTCATTTCAGGAGATGGCCAGGTAATGACAGAAGAAACCAGGTTTGATGGGGATTGTGAACCTGAAAATCTGGAGGCAGAGGGGGAATTACCAGGAAGACCCAGAGACAAGGTCCTCCAGACCTTGGCTGAGGCCCAGCTATGGTCTGAGATGCAGCAGCCAAATCCTGAGAAGAGAAGGTTATGTGACTCTGCCGAAGATGAGAGTGGTGTAAAGACTCTGAGTGTCTGCCCGTGGAGCCGCCCGAGGGACAGACGACACCCATGCACAGAGTGCAGGAAGAGCTTTCGGCTGAAGATAAACCTTATCATTCACCAGAGGAGCCACGCAAACGAGGGGCCGTACGAGTGTCCTGAGTGTGAGATCAGCTTCACTTCCAAGCAGCATCTTGCTCTGCACCAGAGGATCCACAAAGGAGAGAGAGCTCCAGCACCTGGACTTGGGGAAAGCAGTGATCTGGAGCTGAGACTCTGCCCAGGAACGGAGTCCAAGGGAACCACTTACAGAAGCATGAGAAGCATATCTGGCATCGGGGAGCGCAGGCCGAGCCACACCGACGAGAGGCTGTACGTGTCCCACCAGAGTAAGCAATACTTCTCCCAGGAGGTAGATCTAACGAGGCACCAGAAGACTCACAGCAAGATCTTCCCAACATGCACCGTGTGCTGGAAGACGTTCACCTGCTCCTACAGCCTCCGCAGGCACCAGATGGTCCATTCGGGAGAGAGGCCGTATCACTGCCCTGACTGTGAGAAACGCTTCACTCGCAAGGTGAACCTCTTGCGGCACCAGAGGGTCCATGCCAGGGAGAAGATCCTGAGGATGCGCCGAATGCACCGACAGATCGCCCGGAATCCGCCGCCCTCTGAAGCACCAGGGCAGCCACTGCAGGGAGAAGCTGCCAGTCCACAGAAGCCTTCATTGGTCACCAGACAACGCACCCAGGAGAGACGTGATCACTGCACCCACTGCAACAAAAAGCTTCCACTGTGACCAGTCTCTCAATTACCAGTACAGATCTCACACTGGGGGAAGGGAAGGGCTTCCCAGCTCCCAGCACACAGGGGGCAGCCCAGCCCCACTGGGTGTAAGAACAGGAAATAAGGCAGTGGCCGGCGAGGACTGATAAATTACCACCTGGGAAAGGATGCAGGAAGCGCTGGGTGATGTTCTTTGGCCTGAGTCGTGCAGGAGTTCAAAGTAGATTATCATAATGGTCCCTTCGGGCCTTATCTAGGAAGTGATGCCCAGGTGAGTATTGTCCAGCTGCCTCTGAAATGTTAGGGTGGCTGGAGTCTCAGAGAAACCGTGTTAGTGTCTAGGTGGATCTTGGAGCTGAGGGGGCCCACATGAACTGTAGAGAGTCCACAGGTCAGATAACTGGGCCTTTCTCCTGCAAGGGAACGGAGCAGGAGGGAGTGCTTGGATGCCATGGTGGGGATGGTCCTGTGGAGGCCCACACAGATCAATATGTTTTGCAGTTCCTTATGTTCTCAGCAGGACTTTCTAGTTCTCTGCTTCTGCCCTACTTGCTAATGCATTAACTGATTCCCACGTTGCTTTCCCATGAATTGGAGACTCTGCTTGTCAGTTAGACTTTTGTTTCATTCAGCACCGATTGTGTTAAGGTTTTAAGAGGCCAGGTGGTTGTAAGCCCCAAGTACACACTGCGGTGGGAAGGGTAGGAGTGGGGAGTAACTTGATGTGGGTTTGGATCCCTCCCAGCTCCACCGTCATCACGTTAGGCCACCAGCACTTTTCCCTTCGTAGTAGACACCTTCCGGCCACACAGCGTCATCTCCTCCCTGGGCTGTAAACTGACAAACCTTTAATTCTCTGGAATAAAAGGGCTTTAGAGAATTAATATGGTACACCTTCAGCTTTCGGTTGGAGGTGGGAAGGCTATGAGATAATTAACAGCTCCCAGACGCTCCTGGACCGTGAATGGCCCTTCCCACGACGCTTCCATTTTATGGGCCTGGAGCACCTTTAAGACCATGACTTGGGCCCCTACTTTGAAGAAACGCTCTCTGGCATGTTTATCATACCAGGCTTTTTGCTCTTTTTGAGCATCCTGTAGGTTTTCTTTAGCAAGGGCTAAAGAGGTTCAGAGGGTGTTTTGTAGGTTGGTTACAAAGTCCAGAATGTTAGTTTCTGGAGAAGGTGTAAATCCCTCCCATTGCTGCTTCACCAGCTGTAATGGTCCCTTAACCTCACGGCCATATACAAGTTCAAATGGGGAAAACCCTAAACTGGGATGTGGTACAGCTCTGTAGGCAAAGAGCAACTGCTGCAACACTAGGTCCCAATCACTGGAGTGCTCATTTACGAATTTACATATCATGGCCCCCAAAGTCCCATTAAATTTCTCCACCAGGCCATTTGTTTGATGATGGTAAAGGGTGGCAACCAAGTGATTTACCCCATGAGCTTCCCAAAGGCTTTTCATAGTTCCTGCCAGGAAATTAGTTCCTGCATCTGTGAGGATGTCGGAGGGCCAACCTACCCTGACAAAAATGTCTGCTAGTGCCTGGCACACACTTTTAGCCCTGGTGTTGCTTAGAGCTACTGCTTCTGGCCATCGGGTGGCAAAATCCATGAAAGTCAGTATGTACTGCTGTCCTCTGGGTGTCTTTTTCGGAAAAGGACCCAGAATATCCACAGCTACTTGCTGAAATGGAACCTCAATGATGGGGAGTGTCTGGAGAGGGGCTTTGACCTGGTCTTGGGGTTTTCCCACTCTTTGGCATACCTCACAAGACTGGACATAGGTAGAAACATCCTTGCCCATTCCCTCCCAGTGGAATGACCTCCCCAAACGGTCTTTGGTCCTGTTCACCCCAGCATGGCCGCTAAGATGATTGTGGGCTAAGCTCAAGAGCTTGACCCGGTACTTAGTTGGAACTACCAACTGTCTCTGAGGATGCCAGTCTTCCTGGTGTCCACCAGAAAGAGTTTCCTTGTATAAAAGTCCTCTTTCTACAACAAACCTGGATCGATTAGAAGAGCTGAGAGGCGGTGGGTTGCTCCGTGCCGCCGTCCAAGCTCTCTGGAGGCTTTCATCTGCTTCCTGTTTGGTCTGGAACTGTTCCCTTGAGGCTGGAGACATCAGTTCCTCACTGGATTGTGGACCTAGGCTTGATCCCTCTGGAAGCGATGTAGGGGATGGGGCTGCTTCCGTTGACTGTGAACCACTCTCCGCTGGTGCCCTATGTTGGGGTTCAGGCTCCGGCTGAGCCTGTTGTGTAGGGTTATCGGTTGCTGCCGGTTCAGGCTCGGTGGGGCCCTTGGTGTTGGGGTTGCAAGTACTGGATTCAGTGCTGGCAATGGGTCTGGTGTTGGTTGTTCTGCCGGTTCCAGTTCAGGGACCGGCTCTGTCTGGGTCTCTGGGACTGGATCCACTACTGCTGTTGCGGACATTGGCCTGGGGTCCAGGTCCATCACCTCTGACCAGGTCCTGGTAGAAGTTTCTGGAACAGAGCTAGGCGTGACGGCTGGTTTAGCCTGGCTGTGGGTGACCATTCCCACCCTCCTGGCCCGCTTCACATGATTGGCCAAGTCTTCCCCCAACAGCATGGGGATGGGATAATCATCATAGACTGCAAAAGTCCATGTTCCTGACCAGCCCTGGTACTGGACAAGCAACTTGACTGTAGGCAAACTGAAAGAGTTTGACTTGAAGGGTTGAATCGTCACTTGGATCTCTGAGTTGATTAAATTGGGGTCCACTAAGGAAGCATGGATAGCCGACACTTGTGCTCCGGTGTCCCTCCATGCGGTGTCCTTCTTCCCACCCACACTCACAGTTTCCCTCCGCTCCAAGGGTATCTGGGAGGTATCTGGGCCTGAGGACCGCTGGTGTGATTCTGGTGCAATGAACTGTAATCTGTTGGGGTTCTTGGGGCAGTTGGCCTTTACATGCCCTGGCTCGTTACATTTAAAACATCGTCCAGCTGACAAGTCACTGGGGCAAGGTGGGTTGCTGGAGAACCATGTGGCGGGACGATAATGTCTGTGGAGTGTTCCTTGGGGGTAGTTGGGGCCTTGAGCTGTCCCTGGAAATAGGGTGAGGTCTGAGGTTGTCCCTTCTGGTATCCGCTCCAACTGCGACCAGTTTTTTTCTTTTCTGCCACCTCCACCCATTTGGTTCCAATCTCCCCTGCTTCGATTACAGTTGTGGGCTTCCCATCTAGGATGTATCTTTCTATTTCCTCAGGAACACCCTCTAAGAACTGCTCCATTTGCATTAGGAAGGGCAATTCTTCTGGAGAATCAACACTTGCTCCTGATATCCAGGCATCCCAATGTTTCACAATGTGGTAGGCATGTCGGGTAAATGACACGTCTGGTTTCCACCTTAGGGCTCTGAACCGCCGACGGGAATGCTCGGGTGTTAGCCCCATTCTGACTCTCGCCTTGGTTTTAAACAGTTCATACTTGTTCATGTGTTCCTTAGGCATTTCAGCCGTCACCTCTGCTAAGGGTTCACTGAGCTGCGGCCTCAGCTCTACCATGTATTGGTCGGTAGAGATGCTGTACCCAAGGCAGGCCCTTTCGAAGTTTTCTAAGAAGGCCTCGGTATCATCGCCTGCCTTGTAGGTGGGGAACTTTCTGGGATGGGAAGTGGTACCTGGAGAAGGATTGCTAGGGTTTGTTGGTATATTCTGCTGAGCCTTTGCCTTCTCCATCTCCAGTGCATGCTTCCTCTCTTTTTCCTTCTCCTCCAGTTCTTTTCCCCTTGCCTCCATAGCTCTCCTGTGGGCAGCCTCTTGTTCTTTTTCTGCCTCTTTCGCTGCCTCCATTTCTTTGTCCTTTTAAAATCTGTGCTTCTGGTTCAAAAAAATCTCAACTTGATCTCAAAATGATTTCAAGTTAATCCCACCGCTCTGCCACCATGTCAAGGTTCCTTCCCCACTCTGAACTCTAGGGTACAGGTGTGGGGACCTGCATGAAAACCCTCTAATCTTATTTTTACCAGCTTAGATTAAAACTTCCCCAAGGTACAAACTATCTTCCTTTTTCCCCTGGATTTTATTGCTGCCACCACCAAGCGTCTAATAGATATATAAACTGGGAAAGAGCCTGCTTGGAAACGTCTTTCCCCCCAAAATCCTCCCCAAACCCTACACCCCTTTTCTTGGGGAAGGCTTGATAAAAATCCTCACCAATTTGCATAGATGAACACAGACCCAAACCCTTGGAACTTAAGAACAACGAAAAAGCAATCAGGTTCTTAAAAGAAGAATTTTAATTGAAGAAAAAAAGTAAAAGAATCACCTCTGTAAAATCAGGATGGTAGATACCTCACAGGGTAATTAGATTCGAAACATAGAGAATTCCTCAAGGCAAAACCTTAAGTTACAAAAAGACACAAAAACAGGAATATCCATTCCATTCAGCACAGCTATTTTATCAGCCATTTAAACAAAACAGACTCTAACGCATATCTAGCTAGATTACTTACTAAGTTCTAAGACTCCATTCCTGTTCTGTTCCCGGCAAAAGCATCACACAGACAGAGAGACCCTTTGTTTCTCTCCCACTCCAGCTTTGAAAATATCTTGTCTCCTCATTGGTCATTTTGGTCAGATGCCAGCAAGGTTATCCTAGCTTCTTAACCCTTTACAGGTGAAAGGGCTTTTCCTCTGGCCAGGAGGGATTTTAAAGGTGTTTAGCCTTTCCTTTATATTTATGACACCCCCAGTAGGAGATGTGACACATGAGTGATGCTAGACATAGGGCCAAACTCTTTGCACTCTTGCTCTGTCTGCTGTTGTGTTTCAGTGGGATTGTTTGTCTGCTTAGTGGATTCGTTAATAAAGGGACTCGTGATGAATTGCAGTTGTTTCTCGTGTGCTCCTAGAGTCTCTTATTCTAATAATATTGATGATAATATTCCTGATGCTGTCGTCCTCGGGAGACCGAACCTTTGTTGGCCACAGCAATCTAAGAGATTAATCAATACAACTATCAATTAATTATGCAACTTGAACCTGATTCTCCCACATCCCAAGGGAGTGCCTGACCCAATGAGCTATTGGCTATTCTGGGATGTCTCATTCTCTCTTGTTTTGACCAGAAATTCCAGCCTGCAGCTGAGAAAGTTGAGTTGAAACTGATACGTTCCCACGAAAAGTTTTTGATGAATCTCCATTTCCCGATGGAAAAACGTTTTGGTAGGTGGCTGCTAGAAGAGATGACATCAAAGCAATGACAGAGTGAGTCAGGTGAGAGACATCAGGTAGTACGCCCTGTCTGCAGCTGGCTACTAAGGGCCAGTTTAAATGCGTAGGTTCCCAGGTTTGCTTTCTGTTGTGGCTTAAAACCCAGCGTGTGATGTAACTGTTCGACGTTAACAAGTCTGGCCCCTTTCCGAGCAAGCCGTAAGGTGTGTTGGTTTGGTTAGCATGTTGTTTCTTTATTTCCTGGCCATCAGAGCACCACTGGCCGTTGTGTGTTGGCTGGTGTGGGTAGCATTGTATCACTTCTATGTTTGTAATGTTTAGTATTGTGGGGCTTGGGTATAGAGGCAACTGCCATCAGATGTCACTAAAATGGGTGAGAGGTTGCACACACAGTTTTCATAGATTCAGAAGCCAGAAGGGACCATGGTGATCATCTAGTCTGTCCTCCTGTGTAACACAGGCTAGAGAACTTCCCCAAAATAATCCCTAGAGCAGAGCTTTTGGAAAACATCCCATCTTGATTTAAAAATGGTCAGGAATGGAGAATCCACCATGACCCTGGGTAAGTTGTTCCAGTGATTAATTACCCTCACTGTTAAAAATGTACATGTTATTTCCAGTCTGGATTTGTCCTGCCATTGGCTCGTGTCTTACCTTTTCCTGCTAAGTTGAAGAGTCCATTATTAAATATTGGTTCCCCATGTAGGTACTTGTAGACTGTAATCAAGTCACTCCTTAACTTTCTCTGTTAGACTGTTTATCTTATCACTATAAGGGGCATGTTTTCTAATTTTTTCATTATTCTCGTGGCTTTTCTCTGACCCCTCTCCAATTGATTAACCTCCTTCTTGAACTGGGGGCACCAGAACCGAACACAGGATTCCAGCACTGGCTGCACCAGTGCCAAATACAAGGTAAAATACGCTGTACTCTCAAGATTCCCATTAGAATCGCATTAGCTCTTTTGACCACAGTGTCACACTGAGAGTTCATGTTCAGCTGATTGTCCACCAAGCCCGCCATGTCTTTTTCAGAGTCGTGGTTCGCAGCATAGAGTGTCGTGTGGTGTAGTGATGACTCTCCCATTACAGGGAGTGGTGAGGCTCTGCATGCATACACATCATGCTGGTTAATTTGTTGGGGGGTTGGGCTTTTAAAAGAACCAACAAGGAACGAACCCATGGAATGCACAGCTCATCTCATTGCAACACGTACTTCCCCTGCTTCTGCCTGTTATCCCTGGTTGTCATGTAGATGCTGATCCTGCAAACACTTGGGACCTAATCCAGCTCCCATTGAAGTGAATGGAAAAACTGCCATTGACTTTATTGGATGTCAGATCAGGCCCTCAATGCTGAGCAGAGAACGTCGATTCATTGGTTTATGTGGGATCGTTCAAGTGGAGGGCTCACTACTTTGATGGTAAGTGTTTGCAGGACTGAGCCCCTGAACCCCAGTGCTAGTCAAGCCATCGCGGGGGTTGACTTTGCCCATGTGGCTCTGACTACAACCTCAAGGCTCTAGATCGTACAGTCTCTATGATTGAGACTTCTCATTTTGTATTAATTCCACGCGTGCCTCTTTAGTGGTACAGAACTAGTAATGAATCTGTATATACGTTCTCCTGCATCTTTTGGCTTTGCTTTACTTGTTTGTTATTAATTTGTATTACCATCCACCTAAGAGCCCTAGTCAATGGATGCAGGGAGATGGCCTTTTGTTAACTTTTTGTATATTTTACAGATTAAAAAAATAAATTGAAAAGAATCACAATAAAATGTGCTATTTGAGTCCAACGTAATATTTGATGGTTTTGGCTCAGAAAATGCCCATACAGATTTTTTCATATATACACACACATGCACGCACACAATGATCAATATTAATCAGTCGTTAATCACCTGTCACAACAAATCCTGCATCTTGGCAGGGGGTTAGACTATTTGATCCTTACGTTCTCTGATTCTGTCTTGTAATAAGTTATAACTAGGCTTGGAAAGACCAGATTTTTATCAGTAAATGTCAATTTCACCATACACACAAACCCATGAAAAAATATTTCCATCAATAATAATCAATGTTTACCCATAGGAAAAGGAAGAAAAATGCTGCTTGAGAACTTACTAGAGTTTGATTTCAGGATATTTGCTTTGTATTTTTGACATAGGAGGTCGACTATTTGTTTTAACAGTTATAAAGTGTTAACTTTTTGAATCTGTGTCTGCCATTAAATATTGTCTGATCTCACCCCCTAATTTCCTACAACTGTGAAAATTTAAATCAATAAAAATAAAATGCTTAAACCCATAATTTTGTGCAACTGTGAAAATTTAAATTGATAAAAATTGAAAAGAAAATGCTTAAATAAACATTATCCATTGAAATGATAAAAAAGATGGAATTCTGCCAAGCTTGCTGTAAGTCAGCGGTTCTCAAACTGTGGGTTGGGAGCCCAAAGTGTGTTGCAACCCCACTTTAATTGGGTCGCCAAGGCCAGCATTAGACTTGCTGGAACGCATGGCTGAAGCTGAAGCCTGAGCTCCACCCCTGCCCGGGGTGGCGAGGCTTGGGCTCTGCCCCCTTCTCCTCTCCCTCCCCCACATCCCCCCCACCCGCTCATGCAATAACTTTGTTGTCTGAAGGGTTCCTGGTGCAATGAAGGTTGAGAACCCCTGCTATAAGTAGACTGTGCAATATAACAGAGACTTGAATGACAGACACCGATTTATTCTGATCAGTGGGGCTTCAGGGATCTACTTTAAGGCTGTGAGGTTTTAGCTTTGTACTTGGAAGAATTAATGACTCAATTTAAACCCTGTAAAATCCACTGATACTACCGTGATGGGCACTGTAAAATGGAGAAATTATTTGACTGAAAAAAATCAGAGCCTGTCAACCGGTGGGTTCTCATGCCAGCTCAGGGTGGATTGATGCCACGCCAGAGTCTGTTCCAGGCCCTTGCCACAGGGCACCATGTATTGGTTCAACAGAAACTTAGACAAAATGTCAAGATGAAGTCATTCCTCTGCCCAATGACAGGTTTCAGAGTAACAGCCGTGTTAGTCTGTATTCGCAAAAAGAAAAGGAGTACTTGTGGCACCTTAGAGACTAACCAATTTATTTGAGCATGAGCTTTCGTGAGCTACAGCTCACTTCATCAGATGCATCTGATGAAGTGAGCTGTAGCTCACGAAAGCTCATGCTCAAATAAATTGGTTAGTCTCTAAGGTGCCACAAGCACTCCTTTTCTATTCCTCTGCCCATTTCCCTCACCTCTCTGAGCCTCTCCAGGTCCTTGCCCTGACCCAGGGACTCCTGTAGGAACCTGATTGCTCCCTGCAATTCTCTAGCCCAGATAATGTTGCTGGCCAGGACAAGATCCACAAAGGGACTTAGGTGCCACTGAGATCCTCAAAACACATGCTGCACTCCCCCTCAACCTGCAGGCAACTATGTTTCTGTCAGGAGGTGTGCACAAAACTGCCTACGTTCTGGTGCCCTGGAGCTACTCAGCACCATACCTTACTCCCAAATCCTGGGGCAATTCTTAAGGAAGGTTTTTGCTCCCCCTCTCTTGCTTGCAGGGCCCAAATGGATAGGTGTTCTCAGAGCACCTATCAAATCAAGCCTTGCGCAGAAGACAGCTGGGGAAGACCAGATTGATGTGTGTGTGTCTGTCTCTCTGTCCCAGAGTACCCAATAGCCCAGTGCTTAGGGCACTCACCTGAGAAGCGGCAGACTTGTTTGCAGATCACAGCTCTGCCTGATTTGGAGCAGCAACATGAAGTCAGATCTCCCACCTCTCAGCTGAGTGCCCTAATTCTGGGGTGGGACTCTCTCAGTCCCTCCTCCTGAAGCTGTTCCAATGTGTATAATACTGAAGTATTTACTCCTGGGGGAATTCTGTGCCAAAAATTTAAAAATTCTGCGCAGTGTATTTTAAAATTCTGCATATTTTTTTTGTCAAAATAATGCAATATAATCACTCTAGTTTCAATTATTCTGGTAATTTACTTAAACTACAATACAATGGATGGAGAATGGGAGTGGGGAGCATTGGAGGAAATCCCCAAACCCCCATGCCTAACAGTAATGTAACTAGGTTTGACCCTTTATTTCTAGTTATTAGTCAACAAATATATGCATCCATATGCTCAGTGTTACATCATAGACAACTGAAGAACTAGTGAGGGCTGGGGAATCAAACTCACAATTTATATTGGCTACTGTCCATCTCCAGAAAGGTCAGTAGCAAACAGTTCATGGAGCACATTCTGATAGGAAATTTTTTCAGTCCAAAAATTTAGACCAGTTTTAATCACTAAAGCACCATAAGCATTTATAAGGCCATACTGTCCTTTACACCACTCTGGCAATGTAAAGGAGCCTTAAAACATTTACCCCTGTTCTATATTCCTGGGGGAATTCACAAAGAGAATGGGAACAATTCGCTAAGCAGGCAGGCTGCTACATTCTGCTCTGCCAGAGGGGACAGAGCCTGCCCCATGCCTACCTCCTCAGAAACACCCTGAAGCCTTGCCCCTCCATGCCAAGCATGCTGCCACAGTGAGCGAGAGGGAGAGAGTCTCTCTCTCTCTCTTGCATGACTGTCCAGCCCCGCCCCCCCAGTGGTGATTTATGTCTCTACTGGCTGCTTTGGGCACCCGAGCCAACTTGCCAGTGCTGCTGGAGAGGGGTGCATGACCGCTCCTGCAGCTTCCCTTTGCTTTCCTGTCAGAAGTCATTTTTCTGCGGGGAAGCAAAGAAATCTGCGGGGGACATGAATTCGGTGCATGCGCAGTGATGCAGTTCCCCCGGGAGAATACAGTATTAACTGGAACAGGGGCTGGACCCTGGCTCTCCAAGGTGAGTGCCCTGATCCCCAGGCTGTACAATCACTCTCACACTCTGGCCCAATGACGATTTAAGTATTTATACAAAGTGGAACAACTTCAGCGAGAGAGACCTGTTAGGATATAGATATTCAGGTCTGTCTGTAAAGGCCTATACTCTAAGAATTTAGGTGTATTCTTATTGCTTGGCTAATTATAGAGGTATAAAAGAAAGAATCAAAATCACTGTCTGCTGGTGTAAGGGCCTTCTCTTACTGTGACAGTTTGTGGCCCTGTGCTTAGGCTCAGGCCTTTGGCTAAGCAGCAGAGGCAGCCATAAGCTGGGAAGCGAACGGTCAGATCCTCACATTCCAAACTAGTCACATTGAAATAAGGTGCTATTGGGCTGTTAGGCACTATCAGGACAGAATTGTATTCCTATCACCTCCAGAGAAAGGGAAGTGCCTAGAAAATGTAAAAGGAAACTTAGTTTGATAGCATCCTGTCTGGCAAGAACTCACTTATCAATAGCTGGGATGTGAAATCCTCACTTCTGTATTGTCTTGTCATTATAGTTCCCACTTTGCTATTGTTTGTCTGTATAATCTCTGTCTGGTTCTGTGATTGTTCCTGTCTGCTGTATAATTAATTTTGCTGGGTGTAAACTAATTAAGGTGGTGGGATATAATTGGTTACATAATCATGTTACAATATGTTAGGATTGGTTAGTTAAATTTCAGGAAAATGATTGGTTAAGGTATAGCTAAGCAGAACTCAAGTTTTACTATATAATCTGTAGTCAATGAGGAAGTGAGTGGGTGTGGGTGTGGGAGTGGGAGGGGGTGGGTGTGGGAGATGGGAACAGGGAATGGGAGTAAGGAAGTTGGAATCATGTTTGGCTAAGGGTAGGAATGGGAACAGGGACACAGGTGTAAGGCTCTGTGGTGTCAGAGCTGGGAAGGAGGATACTAAGGAAGGAAACTGGAATCATGCTTGCTGGAAGTTCACCCCAATAAACATCGAATTGTTTGCACCTTTGGACTTCGGGTATTGTTGCTCTCTGTTCATGCGAGAAGGACCAGGGAAGTAAGTGGGTGAAGGAATAAGCCCCCTAACAAGACCCATCTTGGAATACCCTACAGCTGCCACCACTTCCTCCTCCTGGTTTCTTCTTGAGAAAGGGCTGACCTGGCTTGGGCACCTAACTGCAGCAGCAGGCTCACAGTTGAGACTCCCTGTGTGGAGATAAAATCCCCTTTCCTACCAGAGAAGGGATTGTGCCAGCCCTTTCCAAGACATAGCACATGCTCCCCCCACTCCTTTAGCTAGTGCATGGTGGGGACAGAGCCATGGGGGGCTGGTACAGTGCTGGGGGCGCTGGGAATCATGGGAGGGAGGGAAAAGGTGACAAAGCTCCTGTATCCCCGCATTGTTCCCTGCTATGCTGAGCACTCCTCTTGTATCTTGGCGGATGGGTTATCTGATCTCCCCTGTATTAAGGGCCAAGATGGACAGAAGTCTGACCAGAGGCCGAATTAAATATTACTGTAGGTTGGCCAAAAGGTTATCTCTGCAGGGTGATTTGCACAAAACGTGACACATAAGAGGCAAAGCTGACAGCTACGCGTATAGTTAAGGTGGCCAAACACCCTCCATTAAAAGAGCCTGTTTTCTGCGTATGGACTAGACCTTGTACCTGAGTGTGCCATTTGCACAACTGACCTATGAGCAGCTTCTCCATTGCTGCCTACCTCCTTCCTCTTCTGGCCTCCATTTTCTAATCCGGCCTCCTCCTGGCAAGCAGGGTTTCTTCTGACATAGCAGATGGCGTCTGTCTTCAGGGCTCAGATGTGCCCCGGAATCCTTCCCAAGCTCCACACCAGCTGCTGTCATGGCTCAGCAGGGAACTGCAGACCTGCGCGGGTCCTTCAGTGCCGGACCTGCGAGGGGTAGGGGGCAGTTGGCCACATTTGCGGGGGGGGGAGGGGAAGTAAGGCAGTTATTTCAGTTACAGAGTTGCAGCTTGGTCCCTTGTGCTGGGTCATTGTAAGGTGTAGGAAAGGTGTGAAATACACAAGCAACAGCCCTTGCTGCATTTAAATCTAACATACTTGGCATAGTGCATTGAAGTACCCTACGTGCAGGGTACTCCTTGTGAACTGCTTCTCATTGGCCACCTGAGACTAAGTGTTGGCTTTGAAATGCCCCTTAGGGGTTGTTCTACAACGTGAGTGTATGTGTAAATACTTCTTCTCGGCTCTCCGATAAACCTGGCCCTCCAGTACTGACAGATGCTGACACCACAAGGAGCAGCAGGGGCAAAATGCCGAGCGGAAATCCTCTGTCAGCGTTGATTACTCAGGGTCCCAGACGCTCCCATGCTACGCCACCATCTCGCCACGGAAGTGCATGCTGTGGGAAACGGAGCTGTGTATTCTAATGTGTTCTGGCTGGAGACCAAGTTCTGCCGTTACGCCAGGGTAAGTCCAAAGAAACCCCACGGATTTCAGTGACCTCAGTCCTGATATGCTGCTGCAGCTGAGGGCAGAAATTGTCTTTTCAGCTATCGACATATATAGGTGCATTCAAGATAATTAATCAGGATACAGCAGTGTGAGCGGAGTTGTGTCTGTGATTACTAACCTTATTCCAATCTCACTTCGTTAAACCTCTGCTCTGACACGTCTGCCTCTTAATCGTTCTTGGGCCAAAGCCTACTCAGTGTAATCCTGATTAGCCTCGTCCTTCTCTGTGGGAGGGCTCACAAGGGTAAGGGCAGTGGGATTGGGAATCTTATCTCGTATCTTGAGACCACCTGGTTTTATAGAAACTCAAGAGCTGGGTCAGCTCCGGGCATGTATGCATGTTTATGGAAAGGAGACTCAGGATAAGGTCCAGGCCAGGGACAGCCTGTGGGGCTCACAGGATCAGCCCCATAGAGCTGGTATCTCATTCAACGGTGCACGAAGGCCAGAAGTTTCCAAACCAGTGCCGGTGAAATTGGGCAGCTCAGAGCCTCCCTGGCCACATGACATTTTCAACAGTGTTAATCTTGCTCAATACCCCAGTGGACCCCGGGGGCCGGTGTTCCCAAGGGCTGTACTGGGGCACAGCTTGATTGCTCTTGGAGGTCTGGTGCAAGCACCCCGAGAACTCCACACGTGCACCAAAGAGCCCCTGAGCCAGGCATGCTCACTGCCCCCTCCCCCAAATTCAGACAGGCCACATGTGGCCTCAACCCAGCTCCCCCCCACTCCTCCAAGCATCCACACAGGACAATGGGGCAAGAGGAACAATTACTGACTGAAAAGTGGGGCGGAGAGGGTGAGAATGGGTGATCCCGTGGGGTTCCTGCCCGCAGCAGTTGTCAGGTGGGCGCAGGTGCCCCCCCTCGCAGTACACACACACTGATCTGATGTGCCCAGGTCCTGCTGAAGGAGCATCTCCAGGGGGCAGGGGAATGTGTGTGTGTGTTTCGGGGGGTGGAATGGGGCAGGAGAAGGGGAATGTGGGGGGGTGGGAGTGGGATGGGACAGGGGAATGAGGAGGATAGAGGTGGGGGTGGAGAGCAGGGTGAGATGGGGGCAGGGAATGTGGGGGGTGGGAGTGGGATGGGGAGCAGGATGGGGTGGGGGCAGGGAATGTAGGGGGGAGTGGGGTGGGGCAGGGGAATGAGGAGGATAGAGGTGGGGGTGGGGAGCAGGATGGGGTGGGGGCAGGGAATGTGGGGGGGAGTGGGGTGGGGCAGGGGAATGAGGAGGATAGAGGTGGGGATGGGGAGCAGGATGGGGTGGGGGCAGGGAATGGGGGGGTGGGAGTGGGGTGGGGAGCAGGATGCGGTGGGGGCAGGGAATGGGGGGGGAGTGGGGTGGGGCAGGGGAATGAGGAGGATAGAGGTGGGGATGGGGAGCAGGATGGGGTGGGGGCAGGGAATGTGGGGGGTGGGAGTGGGATGGGGAGCAGGATGGGGTGGGGGCAGGGAATGGGGGGGAGTGGGGTGGGGCAGGGGAATGAGGAGGATAGAGGTGGGGGTGGGGAGCAGGATGGGGTGGGGGCAGGGAATGTGGGGGGGAGTGGGGTGGGGCAGGGGAATGAGGAGGATAGAGGTGGGGATGGGGAGCAGGATGGGGTGGGGGCAGGGAATGGGGGGGTGGGAGTGGGGTGGGGAGCAGGATGCGGTGGGGGCAGGGAATGGGGGGGGAGTGGGGTGGGGCAGGGGAATGAGGAGGATAGAGGTGGGGATGGGGAGCAGGATGGGGTGGGGGCAGGGAATGTGGGGGGTGGGAGTGGGATGGGGAGCAGGATGGGGTGGGGGCAGGGAATGTAGGGGGGAGTGGGGTGGGGCAGGGGAATGAGGAGGATAGAGGTGGAGGTGGGGAGCAGGATGGGGTGGGGGCAGGGAATGTGGGGGGGAGTGGGGTGGGGCAGGGGAATGAGGAGGATAGAGGTGGGGATGGGGAGCAGGATGGGGTGGGGGCAGGGAATGTGGGGGGTGGGAGTGGGATGGGGAGCAGGATGGGGTGGGGGCAGGGAATGTAGGGGGGAGTGGGGTGGGGCAGGGGAATGAGGAGGATAGAGGTGGAGGTGGGGAGCAGGATGGGGTGGGGGCAGGGAATGTGGGGGGGAGTGGGGTGGGGCAGGGGAATGAAGAGGATAGAGGTGGGGATGGGGAGCAGGATGGGGTGGGGGCAGGGAATGGGGGGGTGGGAGTGGGGTGGGGAGCAGGATGCGGTGGGGGCAGGGAATGTGGGGGGAGTGGGGTGGGGCAGGGGAATGAGGAGGATAGAGGTGGGGGTGGGGAGCAGGGTGGGGGCAGAGAATGTGGGAGGGGGGAGAGGAGTGGGGTGGGGGGTTTTTGTGGGAGTGGGGCCCAGCGAGGCGGGGGGTGGGGCCCAGCTGCCCTCCGCCCCCCCCCAGCCTCGCCGCGCGAACGGGGCTGCTCCCCCCAGGGCCGCCAGGGGGCGCTGCCGGCGCCGGCTGCCCGCGCCGGCTCCCGGCATGCACTGCGCGGCGCCCGGCAGCGGGGCCGGCCCGTGGCGAGGCGGCGCCGGGACTCTGCCCAGCCCGCAGCGGGAGCGGGGCTCGGCCGGGCCGGGCCCGCGGGAGCAGCCCCGCCCGGGGGCGCCATGGCCGAGCGGGCCGCTGCCCAGGTAAGGGCCCGGCGGGCGGGCGGGTTGTGGGCCCGGCTCGGTACCGGGGCCGTGACGTGGCTTTGTGTCGGGGGCCGGGCTGCGGCGTCGCTCCAGCCCCCCACCCCTCGTCCCGCCTCTTCCCGCCTGGATTCATGACTGTCCTCGAGCGCCCCCTCGCGGTGACTAAGGAGTGTGCAGCGCCCACCCGGGGGCGGGGGCGGGAGTGGGGTGGGGGGAAAGGGGGAGCGGGGGTGGAGTGGGGTGGGGTGGGGGGAAAGGAAAGGGGGAGCGGGGGTGGAGTGGGGTGGGGGGAAAGGGGGAGCGGGGGTGGAGTGGGGTGGGGGGATAGGGGGAGCGGGGTTGGGGCCGCTGGATTTCGCCTGCCAAGCGTCCCGGTGTTCGCTGTTGTGGGGGTGGGGGGGTGCTTTTCTCTCCTCCTTGATCGGTCTGGTGTGTTTAGGTCCTGGTCCTGGTCCTGGAAAGACTTTCCGCCTTGCGTAACTTCTGCCGTGGAAGGAGCCCCCTCGCCTTCAGGGAGGCTGCTCGCCCCCCTGGGGGACTGCCTGGGCAGGTGTCGGCTGCACTGATTCCTCCCAGCGTCAGCTCTTCCCAGCACGGACCGGCTCTCGCTACATCTTTGTACGGTGCGCAGTACACTGCCCGTCTCTCCTCCCTCTGCCCCTTATCTTTGGGCGGGTAATCTCGTCTGCAGACAGGAATCCCGCTCTCCTCTCTCTGCTGATGGCGCACAGACCTGTCTCCCTGCTTCAGACCTGTCTCTGTCTGGCCAAACTGAACTCTCAGCCTGTCTCTCGGACATCTCCTTGTGGGTTTCTAGCTGTCCGCTTAAGCTCAACATGGCTAAATCAGAGCTCTTAACCTCTCTCCCTTCCCCTTAGTCTTACCTGCTATCATCTTCCTTGATCGTTGTGGACAGCACCATTGTTCTGCCTGTCCCTCAGGCCTGTAACCTGGGCCTTATCTTTGACTCAGATCAATTTCTACCTCCTCGCATCCAGGCTACCTCTAAATCTTGCTGATTCTTTTTGCATGACATTGCTAAGAGACGGCCTTCCCTGTCCAGCCACACAGCTGAAACGCTCATCCAAGTACTCATCTGCTCCCCTCTCAGGTATTGCAACCTCCTTCCCCCGGCCTTGGCAAATGCAGCCTTGCCCAGCTTGTGTCCGTTCAGAGAGCTGCTGCCCAGATCACTTCTATAGCTTGTTGCTTTGAACATGTCATTCCCCGCTTTGAATCCTTCCGCTGGCTCATGAGAACGGCCACACTGGGTCAAACCAAGGGTCCATCTAGCCCAGTATCCTGTCTTCTGACAGTGGCCAAAGCCAGGTGCCCCAGAGGGAATGAACAGAACAGGTAACCATCAAGTGATCCAGCTTCTGGCAAACAGAGGCTAGGGACACCATCCCTGACCATCCTGGCTAATAGCCATTGATGGACCTATCCTCCATGAACTTGTCCAGTTCCATTTTGAACTCTGTTATAGTCTTGGCCTTCACAACATCCTCTGGCAAGGAGTTCCACAGGTTAGCTGTGCATTGTGTGAAAAAATACTTCCTTTTGTTTGTTTTAAATCTGCTGCCTATTCATTCCCTCTTCTCCAGCTCAGCAAACAGAAGCTATTTATCTTCACTTTCAAGGATCTTGACAGCCTAGCCCCATCCTCCCCATCCACTTCAAGGTCAGTGCCAGCCACTGTTGCCCAGTGGTTAGATTTGCAAACCTATATGCTTTTCCCCCTGTTGCCCCTCATGCTTCGGATAGCTTCTCCCAAACATCCACTAAGCTACCAGGCCTACAAAAAACTTCACCGTGGTTAGGTGATCTTTACCGGTGTGCAGAGCCCACGGCCTACTATGCTGACCAGTACTGTCCCATTGTCTCCTTGTACTCCCCCATGTCTCTGCCTGTCTCCATCTGTTGTCTCTTGGCTTATACTTCAGACTGTAAACTCTTTGAGGCATAGCACAACGGGGTCCTGGTCCATAACTGGGGCTCTACGACGCTACAGGAATATTACTAACAATGGGGCCTTGACTGTGGTTGGGACCTCTAGGCAGTTATTGGGATACTGATCCTGGCAGTGAACAAATATGTGTGGAATATCCTGAGTAAACTATATGTGGGGGATGATGCATTGGGTTGGGCCGGTAGAAAACAAGCTCCAAGCTTCTGATGAGCTAAATTCTCCTTCACTGTGTAGGATTTGGGTGTTAAGGACTCAGGTGGTCTACACGAGAGAGATTTTTTTTGTGTGTGTATAAGCCGCTAAGGTATGAATTTAAACCAGCCTAGTTATGTTGCTTGGGAAGGGGTTAATAGACTAGCGTCTTGTGGGCTGTATGACTTTGGTCCAATTTCACTTGCTGGGTTTAGTGTGAGGGTGCTGGCTGGGGTTGGTGGCCTGTGACAGACTAAATGGTTTGGTGGGCACTTTTGACCTTAAACGCTATGATTCTAAACTGAGAAAAGGTACTGTTGCACCAGAATGAGTGTGTCCACATGGGGGCAGGGTGGGGGTGTAAGGTGTTATACCAGTATACCTATACCAGTATAACTGGTCAAACTTTCCCGTGTGGACAAGGCCTCATGCCTTTTTTTGCTGCTTACCTCTGAGCTGCATACAAAGATAATCTTTGTCTCACATTTGGCCGTTTTGTGTAAGGGTTATCAGTTTTGAAAAGGCAGCCTAGCTTCTGACCATCACTGATTCTTCATTTTAAAATAGATTCTTTTTGCTGTACGGTTTTGTCTCATTCCTCTAGTGTCTGACACTGTTTTAAAGATGACACCACCTCCATTGCTTGTACGTTATTCCTGTGGCTCTCTCATGAGAGGTCATGTCAGTGACAAAACTTTGTCAGGCATCATTGCTCTTTAGTAGCTTAAGCTATGAATGAAATGAACTAGAACTGCATGCCTGACTTGCAGTAAAGGATCATAGTCTGCAGGAATGAAAGTGACACTTATTCATGTGAGTAACTTTACACGTGTGAATCGTTCCTGCGAATTTGAGGGACCACTCAGTGCGTAAGTGTCAAAAGTGTGCATAAATATATTCAGTGAAAAACGCAGAGCTTCTTACTCTGTGGTTCCCAGTACACCAGTCAGTATCTCCTGGTTGGCAGGAAAGCGCTGTAGATTCCTGTATGACCAGAATCCACTGGGTTGTGACTGCCAGTAGGAGAGCTACATTACACTAGCTTCTTCCAAATAAATGAACTTGGCATTTTGAATGGAAAATGATCAAGCCACCAGCTTGCAGAGAGTTTGGCCGCCTCCAAAACTGCTTTTAAAACAACTTTTTATTTGTACAGTGTGTACACGCTTGCTTGTATTTCACAAAAACTATTTTTTGCATCTCTCATGCAGCAGCTATAGCAACATGAACTTACCCAACATGGCATCTGCAAACTTCAAGGGGACGTCAACTTAAAATCACTAATAGTGTTACAAGTAACAGCAAAAAAGACTATAACAGAAGGAAATTAGAGGAAAATGATAGGTTCTTTTCTTTGTTTGTTTACACTGGGCATTTGACATCCCTTCATGTAGGCATTTTCACTCTGTCTGGGTCTTTCACACAGCAACAGGGACGAGAAACATTTAACAGAAATTAGGAGTGTGTGATCATCGAAACTAGCAGGCTAATTAAAGGGCCGTTGTAAGAGCTGATGGTAGTCTTAACTCTCACTTTAGAAACTGACTCGATTGCAAGCTGGAGGCAGCCCTTAAACCTCCTCTGTGTGGGTATAAAGTTCTGTCTAGGGTGCATGACGCTTTGTTGACAAAGTCCGCTTCAGATCTTCACAGCACTAATTTCAGAAGAAAATAGCTGGGTAGCTAATATTCATGTCACATGTCAGCCCAGGGCAGTTGAACCTTTTATGGGCCTCATTTCAAGTTTATAATTCTAATAAAGATGTCAGAAGATGTCATTTCTCGCATCAGGACAGCGGCGCTGTCGGAGTAAAGATTGCACAGTGCGGAGGAGTCTTCAGCATGTGAGCGGCTCTTGTGCGGTTTCTCTGTATCTAACTTTGCCAGATGGAAACGTGGCTCTAGCTCCATTTCCCGTCTCTCTCCTTGCAAACAGGCTCAGGAATGGGATGCAGAGTCACAGCGCCTGATGTCTTCCCAGCCCCCCGGTGTCCCTGAACGAATGTCTGTGCAGACAGCAGAGATTTCGATGTGGACCCTAGTGGCTGCCATCCAAGCTGTGGAGAGAAAGGTGGATTCGTTTGCCACACGGTTGCTGAGTCTGGAGGGGAGAACTGGGACGGCTGAGAAGAAAATATTCGAGTGTGAGAAAACAGAGTTGGAGTTTGGAAACCAGCTGGAGAGTAAGTGGGCCGCGCTGGGAACTCTGATCCAGGAGTATGGGCTACTGCAGAGGAGACTGGAGAACATGGAGAACCTGCTGAAGAACAGGAACTTCTGGATCCTGAGGCTTCCTCCTGGTGTTAATGGAGAAGTCCCAAAGGTAATTGTACCCCAGTTAGTACAGGAAGTAAAGGCTGAGCCTGTATTGGGTAACAGGGATTTTTCTAGGGCTGTCAAACTGTTAAAAAAAATAATTGCGATTAATCGCACTTTTAAACAATAATAGAATACCACTTATTTAAATATTTTTGGATGTTTTCTACATTTTCAAATATACTGATTTCAGTTACAACACAGAACACAGTGTACACAGTTCTCACTTTATATTATTTTTATTACAAATATTAGCCCTGTAAAAAGAACACGAAAAGAAATAGTATTTTTCAGTTCACCTCATACAAGTACTGTAGTGCAGTCTATTGTGAAAGTGCAACTTACAGATGTAGAATATTTTTTAACATAACTGCACTCAAAAACAAAACAATGTAAAACTTTAGAGCCTACAAGTCCACGCAGTCCTCCTTGTTCAACCAGTAGCTAAACTGATTTGTTTACGTTTATGGGAGATAATCCTGCCTGCTTATTATTTACAGTGTCACCTGAAAGCGAGAACAGACATTTGCATGGCACTTTTATAGCTGGCATTGCAAGGAATTTACGTGCCAGATCTGCTAAATATTCATATGCCCCTTCATGCTTCAGCCACCATTCCAGAGGACATGCTTCCATGGTGGTGATGCTTGTTAAGAAAACAATGTGTTAATTAAATTTGTGACTGAACTCCTTGGGGGAGAATTGTACGTCTTCTGCTCTGTGGTTTTACCCACATTCTACCATATGTTTTGTGTTATGGCAATCTCAGATGACAGCTCAGCACATGTTGTTTGATTTAAGAGCACTTTCACTGCAGATATGGCAAATTGCAAACAAGGTACTTGTCATAAATATAAAGGGAAGGGTAACCACCTTTCTGTATACAGTGCTATAAAATCCCTCCTAGCCAGAGGCAAAATCCTTTCACCTGTAAAGGGTTAAGAAGCTAAGGTAACCTCGCTGGCACCTGACCCAAAATGACCAATGGGGGGACAAGATACTTTCAAATCTGGAGGGGAGGGGAAAGAGTTTTGTCTGTGTGATACCTTTCATGGAAACAGATCAAGGATGCAAGCCCTTCAACTCCTGTAAAGTTAGTAAGTAATCTAGCTAGAAAATGCGTTAGGGTTTCTTTGTTTTGGCTTGTTAATTCACTGTGCTGGAGGAAATGTGTTCTCCTGTTTTTGTGTCTTTTTGTAATTTATGGTTTTGCCTAGAGGGATTCTCTATGTTTTGAATCTGATTGTCTGTAAGATTGTCTTCCATTCTGATCTTACAGAGTTGTTCTCTTATCGGTTTTTTTTTTTTTTTGTTCTTCTAATAAAGTTCTGATTTTTAAGAATCTGATGGGGTTTTTTGGGTCTTAAAAATCCAAGAGGTTTGTGCTCATCTTGTTTGTTCTCAAGCCTCCCCAGGAAAGGGGGTGTAGGGCTTGGGGGGATATTTTGGGGAAATAGGAACTCCAACTGGTCCTTTCCCTGTTCTTTGTCTAAAACACTTGGTGGTGGCAGCCTTTTACCTAATCCAAGGGCAAAGACTTTGTACCTTGGGGAAGTTTTAACCTAAGCTGGTAGAAATAAGTTTAGGGGGTCTTTCATGCGGGTCCCCACATCTGTACCCTAGAGTTCAGAGTGGGGAAGGAACCTTGACATGGTGGCAGAGCGGTGGGATCATTTTGAACCAGAAGCACAGCAGGATTTTAAAAGGTTTTTAAAAAGGTGATTACAGCTGCAGGTTCTGTCTCTTTGCTTGGGGACAGAGCAGCTCCATAACAAAAGGATTTTTCTGTAGGCTGGGAACAGCTATCAGAGGCAAAGGTATCAGGCTACAGCACAGTAAATTTTACAAGCCAAGTTTTTTTTTTCTTTCTAACTCTCGGGTATAGGTAGGTTAAAAACAGAGAGGCTAAGATGACAGAAAGCAATGCCCAACAGAAACTGGAGATAGCCAGACTGGAAGCAGAAGAGGGAGAAAAGGAACACCAGAGACTGGTCGAATTAAAACTACTCAATAAGGAGGCTGCCCACCAGAGAGCTAAGGAGGCAGCGGAGGCTGCCCACCAGAGAGCTATGGAGGCAAAAGCAAAAGCAATAGAGACAAAAGAAAAAGAAATGGAGGAGAGGGAAAGAGAGAGGAAGCATGCACTGGAGATAGAGAAGGCAAGGGCTCAGCAGAATATACCGAATAACCCTAACAATCCTTACCCAACAAATCCACAAATGGGAGCGACTGTGTCCACAGTATGATGAATCCAGTGATATTGCTGAATATTTTCTCACCTTTGAGAGACTGTGCACACTCCATAAAATTCCTGACGCTCCCAAGATGACCACATTGGTCGCAAAATTGACTGGAAGAGCTCTGGACATATTCAATAAGATGCCTATTGATGAGGCTTTTGACTATGATAAATTTAAGGATTTGGTTTTAAAACAATTTCAAGTTACACCTGAAACTGACAGAGTAAAATTTAGAGCCCTTAAGAGAGGGTCTGGACTAAGTAATGTGGTTTATGTAAACCAGATGACAGATCTGTTTGATAAATGGCTCAAAGGACGGGAAGTAACTAACTTTGGAGGAATGCGGGATTTGATGATACAGGAGCAATTGCTGAATAGGTCCAGGATGATATAAAACAGTGTTTATGGGATAAGAAAATGGACTCAGCAGGAAGTCTCGCTTCTTATGCTGATCAATACGAGCAGTCCCAGACCACCAGAGAGGCGGGGCAAACTGGAACAAAACGGGTGGAGGGAGGAGAGAGAAACAACCCTGGTCGCAGTTTGAGCGGATACCAGAAGGGACACTCTCAGACCACTCCCTACTACCGGGGGCAACCCAAAGCCCCGACTACCCCCCAAGAAAAACCACAGACACCTTATCGTCTCACCACACCGTTCTCCAGCAACCCACCTTGCCCCAGTGACCAGTCAGCTGGGCGATGTTTTAAATGTAACGAGTCAGGGCATGTAAAGGCCAACTGCCCCAAGAACCCCAACAGGTTACAGTTCATTGCACCGGGGTCCCACCAAAGGTCCTCAGGCCCAGATGCCTCCCAGATACCCTCCAAGCGGAGGGAAACTGTGAGTGTGGGCGGGAAGAAGGTTACAGCGTGGAGGGACGCCAGAGCACAAGTGTCGGCTATCCACGCTTCCTTAGTGGACCCCAATTTAATCGACCCAGAGGTCCAAGTGACAATTCAACCCTTCAAGTCAAACTCTTTTGACTTGCCTACAGCCAAGTTGCCGGTCCAGTCTATGATGCTTATCCCATCCCCATGCTGTTGGGGGAAGACTTGGCCAATCATGTGAAGCTAGCCAAGAGGGTGGGAATGGTCACCTGCAGCCAGGCTAAACCAGCCATCCCGCCTAGCTCTGTTCCGGAGACTTCTACCAGGACCTGGTCAGAGGTGATGGAACCGGAAACTACAGAACTCGAACAACCAAAAAAGAAAATCAACCTTCTGCTGGTGGCATCTGACTCCGATGATGAAAATGAACATGAGTCAGTCTGCACTGCTTGGGATCGTTATTGAGCAGAACCCGTCATCGGCATGGAAGCATGTCCTCTGGAATGGTGGCTGAAGCATGAAGGGGCATACGAAAGTTTAGCAGATCTGGCTCATAAATACCTTGCAATGCTGGCTACAAAAGTGCCATACAAATGCCTGTTCTCACTTTCAGGTGACATTGTAAATATGAAGCGAGCAGCATTATCTCCCGTAAATGTAAACAAATTGTTTAGTTTTAGCAATTCGCTGAACAAGAAGTAGTACTGAGTGGACTTGTAGGCTGTAAAGTTTTATATTGGTTTGTTTTTGAGTGCAGCTATGTAACAAAATAATTCTACATTTGTAAGTTGCACCTTCACGATAAAGTGATTGCACTACAGTACTTGTATGAGTTGAATTGAAAAATACTATTTCTTTTTTACCGTGCAAATATTTGTAATAAAATAGAAAGTGAGCACTCTACACTTTGTATTCTGAGTTGTAATTGAAATCAATGTATTTGAAAATGTAGAAAAACATCTAAAAATATATATAATAAATTTCAGTTGGTATTCTATTGCTGTTTAACAGTGTGATTAAAACTGATTAATTGTGATTAATTTTTTTAATCAAGTTAATTTGCCTTGAGTTAACTGCAATTAATTAATAGTCCTAGATTTTTCATATTTCTGATCCAGGGGCACTTTAATTCCCCGTTGCAAAATGGTTTGAATAGAGGTAGTGCATTGATTAGCCCCTAGCGTTAGCTAGTCTCATTAGGTCTGGAGGGTTCATTGGATAGTTGCCTAGAACTTGTCCTGTAACATCCATCTGGGGCTCTTACCAGGAGAATCCCCAGTCCCACTGCAGCCCTCTTGTGCTGGCTGTTGGGGCGAGTTTATCCTCTCTTGGGAGGAGAGGGGCCTTTGTTCTTGAACATGCTTCGGAAAGGAGAGAAGCTCTTACGCTCAGTCCTGTGCCAGGAGCTGTGCTGCTCCCAGGGAAGGGTAGGTTTCTAAGATCAGCCGTTGGTAGTAGAGTGCTGGTAGCAGTGCTTCAGGTCGTAGTTGTTCCTCCAGGAGACTGTCTTCTCTGCCCCCGCTCCTCCCCCAGCCTATGATCCAGTCCCTTTATCCCTCCCAGTGACCCTGCCCTGAGTGCGTCTCGCTCTCGTAGCTTTGAAAGACGTCAATATGGGTACGTCCAGACTCCGTTTCCCTTGTTCCCTGTACTGAGGCCTGTCTGTACAGCCAGAGGCAGACATTTTGTGTTTTGCAGTTTATCTCTGAACTGTGATCCCCTAAAGGGTCTCTAGAAGACTTCCTGCAGATGATGATATACAGAGACTGACTTCTCAAATAAAGATATGTCAAAGGTGCCCTGTGTTGCACTGGTCAGACCTACGGTAGTCCTTCCTCATCCAAAGCAAGGGGAATTATTTTTGAATGAACATTAATAGTGAGTCCCTTTTCCTTACCATCCCTCTGATGCTGATGATGTCGTCTCTGGCTTCTCCTCCGTTCATAATTCATTCCTACACCAAGCTAAATAATCCCTCTTCCGCACCCAGTGTTACCGCTTGGATTGTTGTGTTGTATAGCAGCATACCCAGGTTCTCATATTCGTGCCCATTGTGTAATGTCTGAGTGCAGTGTGCAGATGTTGTAGAAAAAGTGTTTCCAATACGTTTTTAATAACTCAAAACTCAGCACCTTATTGTGCTGTAAAGCAGCTTTCACTACAAAAGTTTTTTTCTCCTGCTGATAATAGCTCATGTTAATTAATTAGCCTCTTACAGTTTGTATGGCAACTTCCACCTTCTGTGTGTGTGTGTGTGTGTGTCTATATATATCTTCTTACTATATGTTCCATTCTATGCATCCGATGAAGTGGGCTGTAGCCCACAAAAGCTTATGCTCTGATAAATTTGTTCGTCTTTAAGGTGCCACAAATACTTCTGTTCTTTTTGTGGAATGCAACTGGAGACGAATTGGTTACTTTCCACAAAACAAGGCATATTTTTCCATTGCCTTGGAGTAAAGCTGGAGTAACTCAATGGTGTTGCTCTAGATTCACACCAGTGCAACAGATCTGAATCTGGCCCTGTATCTTTCTGACCATAAACTTTAAAATATTGAAGAAAAATGCTTGTTAAAGGGGAAGCAATATTGCTCCATGATTAGTGCAGCCGGAATCTTATTGCGTAATGGTATTAAATGGGACACTTCTGGCTTTTGATAGTCTCATTGTAACTCAGCTTTCATTCTGTGACATTGCAATACAAACTGTATTCCTTTGCTTCTCCCCGTCAATGAATACTGTCCCCTTTTGTTTTCATTCGTTGCATCATTTTACTATTGTTCTTTCAAATATAATAAACATTAAATTATAACATAAACAGTGTGTTTAAAAAATGCCCATCTTCTCCATTAAATCTAGTTGCCTTTTTTAGGCACTCCCTATCTATTTCGTATATTAGTGACACAAGTGTAAGAGATGTGATTTAAAGCAAGGTGCTAAGTGAATGTTTGGTGTCAGGTGCCGGTGATATTTGATGACAGCGCCGTCTTCTCCCAGGAGGAGTGGGAGAACTTAGAAGACTGGCAGAAGGAGCTGTACAAGAATGTGATGAAGGGGAATTATGAATATATGATCTCACTGGGTAAGGAACGTTTTTCACTTATTTATTAGAAAATGCTTGACTTCTTGGCTGGACTCCTCCAGCTGAGGGCTGTTCTCAAACTCCTGTGAGTTCTGGTGGCTGAGCACACATGCCTGCGTGCATTCAGTTTTGTCATGACAGAAAGCCGATGCACAGCGTGGTGGCGGTGGTCCGTGTTCAGTGTTCTCGAGACGTGAATAGCAGTTGTATTTGCTCATAGGCTCAGCCCTCGAATGTGGAAAACCGTTTGTGTTCTGTGGGCCTGGTTTTGATCTGGCGCTGACTTGAACACTAGTATAACTCCTGTTGGCATCGATGCACTCACCTGCAACTTGCTAATTGGATGCTGTGTGTGGTGTGGTAAATTCTGCTGCATAAAGGGTGTGTCATAGAGAAGAGGTGCAAGTAACTGATGTCCCTACGTAAGGGGATGATGGTGGTGGGGCTAAACGCAGAACTGGAACTCAAGCCCTGGGTTCTGGTCCCAGCTGTGCCACAGACCCTGTGTGACCTTGGGCATGTCACTTGCCATCTCTTTCCTTCTTCATGGGGTGCTGTGGCAGTCCTCCTCTGGCTTCCAGGTGGCTGAGATGCATCCACTCTTTGTGAAGTGCTTCGACATCCCGCGTAGGAGATGCTTTGCGGGGGTTGCTTTTCACTCAGTCAGGTACAGATCGCCTCCAGGGATAGAAGGGGATTGATTTAAAATAACTTGTAGCAAAGAATTGTGATTTATCTGTTTATTAATTACCACTATGTCCTGTCCCATAAGCAGACTATGCAATTTCCAAACCTGACATCCTGTCCCGAATTGAGCGAGGAGAAGAGCCGTGTGCGAGGGGTCAGCAGGAGTCGGAGGAAAGAGAAACCACTGCAGATCCCAGCACAGGTGAGGGTTGGCTGAAATCAACTGAAACAGCGGGTGAAGCGAGCAGCTGTAACTTCAACAAGCCTCCATCTGCCATTAGAGCTGCTTGCTTAAAAAACAATCAGTAGTTTTCTTATGTCAGATTTTGTCTCTACCAATCAAAACTATTTCTGGCTCTAGCTCCTCCTCTTTGAGTGTGCGGACTGGTCAGTGCCCTTGACCACTTGGTTTGGTTCCTCTATATCCTCTTTAGCATGTCTGGTTTCTAGTCAATGACTGCCTGCTCCGGAGATGGAGGTTTTTGGGGCTTGGGATCATTTTGAAAGGTTTTTGGAACAATTTCAAAAGGAGTGAGGGCTGTATTAGCAATAAGACTTGGCTCGGATGCATATGGCTTGGATGCGTATGTGGCAAGGGTTATTTAAGTCTTTGCTATCCAGTTACACCCGGGAGGCACAAGCTATTTATTTCATGTCGGGCAGTGATCGTTAGAAAATCCTCACTGAGCTCTCTCTCTTTTCAATGAACAGAGTCTGCGATTTCTACCCTCGCAATCTCCGCTCAGATTAAACAAGAGGAAGAGCCAATTGCTGAGGAGGAGCAGGATGCAGACAAAAGAGAAGCCCCTACAGAGCCCATGGCAGGTGTGTGGTAGGCTCAGGTGACTCTGAATCCTGGCAGTCTAGTTTAAAAGCAAGAACGTGAACAAAAGTTTTATACTTCTAAAACTCTTCTTCTGTAGTCCAGGGTGAGCAGCATTATCTTTGTGACAGGCCTCAGTTGCAATAGGAAGAAGGATGCTGCATACCCCACAGGGCAGTTTATCCCTTTGAACATTCGGATGGGACATGTTAGCAAGACTTCTTTGGGGGCGTGAGTGAGACCACCTGTAGGACTTTGATGTGCTGATAATCTCCTGGGGTGCTCAGATGCTGTCCCGGAGGTGAGCATTGTAGAAATCCATGGATAGATTGACTGGAAGGGATCAGGGACAAGAAATGTTCTCCCTTAGGTTCTCTTGCCTGGTGACTCTCTGCTCCAAGTGGCACTGAGGTACTGAACCAAATTCTTCTCTCAGGTACATGCCCGTGTGATCAGTGGGAGCTGCATGGGCTCATTCGAGTGCAGAACTTGGCCTATTGTGAAGTTCCTGTTTCGTTTCTCCCTTTAGAGAGAAATCTCTCAGTAATGATTGCAGATAGAATCAGTCTTTACCTTACTTGCCTGTGTGGCAGGGAGGGTTTGTATCCAAAGACATGCCAACATCCTTTGCATCTCGGACTATTGGTCTGTCTCTTGGTAGACTTATCCCTGTGGTATCTGAGTCCTACAGGATCTTCGTTATTATTGTTGTTAATTATTTGTATTAATGTGGCACCTAAGAGCCTGGATTGGGACCCTCCTGTGCTAGGCGATGTACAGACACAGAACAAAAAGACGGTCCCTGCCCCGAGGGACTTACAATCTAAGTGTAAGACGAGACAACACGTGGGTACAGACAGATGGGGGAGGACAGGAAAACAAGGGGCAATATTGGTCCGTATGACAGGCCGTGCAGCCTAAGTGTCAGAGGCTGCGTGGAGTCATGGCGAAGGAGAGTTTTGCAGAGGAATTTGAAGATGGAGGATGAGGAAGTTTTGGGGAGGTTTATGGAGAGCACCTCCCAAGCTTTGTCTTTATCCTCCCCATGCCGCTGGGAGGTAGGGCAGGATTGCTGTTCTCCACTAGCAGATAGGAAGTGAGGTGGAGAGAGGCTGTGTTCTGCCCTAGGCCTGTGGCAGAGAAGGACCCTAGTGCTGTAACCAGAGGCCCAGCCTTCCCCTCAGTTGGTCTCTGATGCATGGCCAGAGAGTTGATATCCCCCACTGCTTTATGCAGCATAGTTTCATTTCTCCCAGTCTGTCCTGTGACTTACCTTTGCCTTCCCTCCTGGTTCCAGCTGACGGCTGGAAGAACAACAAGGAGCAAGATTCACAGGAGCTGAAGCCTCATTGGACCTCGGCCCAAAGGCCGGAAGAGAATATTTACCATAGTGCCGAGCACAGCCTGCCCTGCGAGGGTCAGTACGGCTCCAATGGGCCAAACGTGACCCTGGCAGTACATATGCCAGAGAAACCCACCCAGCACGAGAGAGACTTCAGCCCCTTGAAAGCCAGCACCGTGTCCCCGGGGGCCCCCGCGACGGAGCGGCCCTATCTCTGCCCCGAGTGCGGGAAGTGCTTCAGCCGCAGGGAGCACTTCGTGAAGCACCAGCGCACCCACACGGGCGAGCGCGCCTACGTGTGCCCCGAGTGCGGCAAGGGCTTCACGCAGCAGTCCAACCTCACCAACCACTACCGCACCCACACGGGCGAGCGCGCCTACGTGTGCCCCGAGTGCGGCAAGGGCTTCATCCACCAGTCCACGCTCACCACCCACCTCCGCACCCACACCGGCGAGAAGCCCTACAAGTGCAGCGTGTGCGCCAAGTGCTTCAGCCGCCTCTCCACCCTGTTGGAGCACCAGCGCACCCACACCGGCGAGAAGCCCTACAAGTGCCTGGAGTGCGAGAAGCACTTCAGCCGCCTCTCCACGCTGGTGGAGCACCGGCGCACCCACACCGGCGAGAAGCCCTACAAGTGCGCCCAGTGCGAGAAGAGCTTCACCCGCCTCACCAACCTGACCGTGCACCAGAACACCCACGCCGGCGAGCGCGCCTACAAGTGCACCCAGTGCGGCAAGAGCTTCGCCCAGAAGCCCTACTTCCTCAAGCACCTGCGCAACCACACCAAGGAGAAGCTCTACAAGTGCCTGGAGTGCGGCAAGAGCTTCGTCTGCCACTCCTGGCTGGTGCGCCACCAGATGATCCACACGGGCGAGCGGCCCTACCCGTGCGGCGAGTGCGGGAAGAGCTTTGTCCAGAAGGAGCACCTCTTGAAGCACCAGCGCATCCACACGGGCGAGCGGCCCTTTCAGTGCTCTGCCTGCGCCAAGAGCTTCCGCTGCCAGCAGTCCCTGAGACTGCACCAGTGCGCGCAGGCCGGCCAGCAGGGCGGCACGCCGGCTGCGCCGGGGGCAGAGTTCAAGAGCCCGCTGCTGTACCCGAAAATGGACAATACAGGGGAGTAGGGGGGTGAGCCCTGCTTTGGGAGCTGCAACGGGAGAGCCTCCCCCAGAGACTAGCCAGATCCACTCCATGTGAAACGCTGCGGTGAATCGCATGCCCTCTCTGCATGCCGGATGGGAGGGGAGCGCTGGACGCGAGGGATGGTGACGCAAGACTGTACTGAATGTGAGCTACAAGCAGCCGTTACGTGCCGGGCCCGGGGTAGAGACTCCACAACGGACTGAACGATGCGTTGGAAGCGTCTAAGCGGCCACAGCTGTTTTGTTTGTACGAACAGTCTCCTGACTGCTGACACCGCCAGCGGGAACGTCGCCAGCAGGCTCTGCTCTGCGGGGATGGTGCAGGGCAGGCCTACGAGCCGCTGTCGCAGAATGCTGCTGTAACGTGGACGACTTCCTACGTGACTGCAGAAGTGGCGCACAGGCTGTTGGGAGTGAGCGTCAGCACGTCGGCAGGTGTGCTGGGTTAACAGTACTTTGTCCCCCAGGTCCTCCAGTGCTACAGACCAATGCGGTCTGCTTGCCGGGGCCGGGCGGCTTCCTGCAGTCAGTACAGCTGGGGACTCGGAGGTGCGGCGAGGCTGAGACGGGCCTGCAAGCCAGAGGCAGAACCAGGTCTACAATACAGGCCGCCTATGCTCTTACCTCGCTGCCTCACCACCTTCAGCCCTCATGAAAGGGAAGCTGAGCTCCACCCTGGCGGGTGAGAGCAGGAATGCAGCATCTGGCTCGCTTGCCCGTCCGTGGAAGCGATTGGTAAACTTGAAGCAGTGATTTCTGTTCTATTTGTGACTGTTCTATTTGTGACACTCCTGCTTCCCACTGCAACTCGTGGTGGGGGCGTACCCTCAAATACCCTGGAGCAGCAGCAAAAAATAAAGTTAAGCTGGGTGCAGGGTGGTCAAAGCGTGTCAGTAAGGTGTGATGACTCTGTCCCAGGTCCTGGAGCTGCCGCAGGAAGGCAGACTCTAGGAGTATTTCACTTTAAAGGTCAGACCACGTAATTCAGCTGTTAAAAGGGCCGTGGGGGAATTGGGGCCAAGCTCAATTCCGATGAACATTGCCCGACCTAGGAGTAGTGTGGGTGCTTGTGAGAACTCTCCAGAGCAGGCATTGCGTCCACCACAGCAGCGCTAGTTACAGTGCAGCGTAAGGTTGGTGCTTCGGCCCTCCCCTGCTAATCACACTGCGGATCTGCTCTGGCTAGGAGCTATTTACCTTCCCAGTAGCCGCCTGCAGGCCTCCCTCAAATGAGACCTGCAGCTACAAGCTTCTGAAGCTTTCAGGCCTGTCTACACAGCTGGGTTTTTGTTTGTTTGGGGGGGCCCTTGGCTCCCTGAAGAGATGACAGGTAACAGTGACCTGCAGAGCAGCTGTGATCATACCCATGTTTGCAGGTCTACCGCTGGGCCTATCTGGGGTTGTATTGGTGCATTCTGGGCTGCTCTTCTGTAGTGCGTCAGCAGGAGCTGGAGCACCCAAAGCACCGGATGTTAGGAGCTATTTGGAAAGGGATAGATAAGGCAGAAAATATCAAAATGACCTGATATAAATCCATGGTGCGCCCACACCTTGAATACAGCGTGCAGTCCTGGTCACTGCATCTCAGAAAAGATGTATAGGAATGGGAAAAGATACAGAGAAGGGCAACAAAACTGCTGAGGGGTCTGGAACGGCTTCCATATGAGGAGAGAGTAATAAGACTGGGACTTTACAGCTTGGAAAAGAGACGACTAAGGAGGGATATGACAGAGGTCTATAAAATTGTGACTGGTGTGGAGAAAGTAAATATGGAAATGTTATTTACTCCTTCCCATAACAGAAGAACGAGGGGTCACGCAATGAAATTAATAGGCAGCAGGTTTAAAGCAAAAAAAATGAAGTTCTACTTCACACAACGCACAGTCAACCTGTGGAACTCTTTGCCAGAGGATGTTGTGAAGACCAAGACTGTAACGGGGTTCAAACAAGAACTAGACAAGTTCAGGGAGGGTAAGTCCATCAATTAGCCAGGAGGGGCAGGGATGCAACCCTATGCTCTGTAGCCTCTGACAGTCAGATGACGGGATGGATCACTCCAAATTTCCCTGTTCTGTTCATTCCCTTTTGGCCACTGTCAGAAGACTGGATACTGGCCTAGATGGACCATCGGTCTGACTCAGTGTAGCTGTTCTGTTCACAGGGACTAGTGAACTCTGGCATATCTTTCTCCTTCAAGCCTGCTCATTGTAGAAGAGCCCAAACCAAACCCCAGGCATCACGAGGGGGTTCCCTATCTATGCTGCATAGGCAACAGTGTACTAACTTGGCTCTTGCACCACAGCTGTGTGCTAGCCTGGGTCTCCAGGGAAGGAGAAACACGGTTAGCTGCCTGTTGCTGGGTGTTCACCTTGGGGGCTAACACAGGCCACGTCCTACTGGATCACAAGCTAAACAGCAGTCAACAGTGTCACTGTTGCGAACATCATTCTGGGAAATACAGGGCCATCGACCTGATGGGATGTTCTAGCTCAGGGGTTCTCAAACTGGGGGTTGGGACCCCTCAGGGCATCGGGAGGTAATTACTTGGGGGGACGTGAGCTGTCAGCCTCCACCACAAACCCTGCTTTGCCTTCAGCATTTATAATGGTGTTAAATATATGAAAAAGTGTTTTTAATTTATAAGGGGGGGTCGCACTCAGAGGCTTGCTATGTGAAAGGGGTCACCAGTACAAAAGTTTGAGAATCACTGTTCTGGCTTCACCCCCCAACAGTTAAAAGGCAAGAGATATCTCACCCTGCTTTGAGCTTCACTTACTCAAAACTGGCTCTGCTTAAAAATTCCTCTGCTTGAAGACAGGAGGAGGGCAGGGACCTGCTTCCCTCTGCCCCATGCAGGTAGTGTAGACCACCAGAAGCTGGTACAGAAACACCCTCCTGAATGCTGTTAGTTTCAGTAACAGAAGCCCCCTTTTGTCAGTCCAGCTGCATCTATGCTGGGTTTTGGCAGCAGAGCTAGACTGGGCAGAGGGGTGTCGTTCACAGCTGTTCTGATATGTTTTAAGTGTAGATGGATTCCTTCGGCACCAGCACTCTGATGAATTAATCCAGGGTGGAAAGAACGTCTTAACGCTTCCCCCTTTCCCACTTACTGATGATCGAACCGCTGTGGGAGGAGATCTGCATTCCCCATCTGACACTCAGGCCTAGAATCACCCTGACGCTCCAATGGCTGGTGGCGGCTGGACACATTGGCAACTAGGGGCAGTGGTGGCTGGGGAGGGGGCAGTGTGCCCCAGGCAATACTCTCAGGGGAGGGGGAAGGTATAAACATGGCATGGTACATCAGCCCCCCGGGGCACACAGATGCACATTGCAGGCCTGCACCCCTAGGGTTAAATGGAGCCCATATGATATAAAATCATGAATGGTGTGGAGAAAGTGAATGAAGTAGTGTTTTATCCATTCACATAACACAAGCACCCGGGGTCACTCGATGAAATGAATTTGCAGCAGGTTTAAAACAAACATAAGGAAGTATTTCTTCACACTATACACAGTTAACCTGTGGAACTCACTGCCAGGGGGCGTTGTGAAAGCTAAAAGTATAATGGTTCAAAGAATAATTAGATAAGTTAATGGAAGATAGGTCCATGACTGGCTATTAGCCAGTGTGGTCAGGGATGCAACTCTGGGTGTCCCTAAACCTCTGACTGCCAGAAGCTGGGACTGGACGACAGGGGCTGGGTCCCTCAATTGTTGCCCTGTTCTGGTCATTCCCTGTGAAGCACCTGGCATTGGCCACTGTCAGAGACAGGCTATTGGGCTAGATGGACCATTGATCTGCCCCAGTATGGTCATTCTTATGAGCAGCTCCCTGGTGCAACCCCCTCCATCTTCTGGGGGGCAGGAGGACACGGCTTTCTCGCTAGAAAACTCTGGTCTGCGGAGCCTTTGCCCTGAGCAGGCGCCATGCTCACTCGCTTGCTGATCTCTCTTTGTCCTGGGCCTGGGTTTCTCGGGGCAGCCCCACCTCTTCCTGGACAGCAAGGCTAGCAGCACCTCCTTGCTTGGAACCATCTGGCCCCAACACGCCCGCTGCCTCCCCGGGGGCATTGCCCTAAGCGGCTCCTCCCCCTAAGAAGTCTTTTTAGCCGGCTTTGGTCCGGCTGAGACGCTCACTCAATGGAAGGTCCCACATTTATCCACAGAGCAGGTGTGGCAAAGCCTCCCCCACCCTGCCCAGTGCAGGCGTGACCCCCTCCCCAAAGGGCACTGAGTCTGGCCTCTGCTGCAAGGTGTGAGGGCAGCTTTGGGAGGTGGCCCGCGGAGCCAGCTAGAGGTCACCCCTCACCCACAGCTGCCAGGGACGGCAAACAGCGTTGGACAAAAAAGTCCCATGGCCATGGCACAATTGGTCACCCACCTCCTGTCGTTTGTTTCCTCACTGGGGTCACCTGTTCGTTCGTGCTGGCAGAAGAGGCTGGCCTGGCAGCCCTTGCTGTGCCTACAGTAGGCTTTCCCCCCAAACGGGCTCACTGTTGAAGCGACTCGCCAGGAGCCTTAGTGTAGACCAGGCTCTGGGCACGCGGCACTCAGGCCTCACGTGGTGCTCAGCGCAAGGCTAGCCAACCTGCTGGGTTCAATGGCTAGGGCAAGGCTGTCCGCACGCACCCACCCTGGGGGCCGAAACCTCCTGTGGCTGAGGCCAGAGGACCCAAAATTCTTCATTTAGCTGGTCACCTGTCAAGTGACGTCACAAGGCACCCAGAACATCAGGGTCTGTGTGCCATGACAGACAGCACAAGCTAGCGGGTCCCCAAGCCACTTTCTCCTTTCCCCCATGTGTGCTGTACCCCTCTAGTTTCTGGCGCTCCATATAGCGACCAGAATTGGCTAGATCCGTGAGGACTCACCCAGGCCTGGGTGAAAGGCCCCAAGGGGAGGTTTGTATGTATTGCAGGACTTCTGCAAGCAAGTTAGGAGAGCTTAGACTTTTTTCTGCACTTTCCCCCCCATTCCCTCGCCTGTCAGCCTTCGCTGCTCCTGCTGTCTCTCCACCCTGTGTGCCTGGAAAGTCCTCCCTGTTACGAGTATGCTAGGTACCTCCTAGTCTGCCCTCAAACCCATTGCAAGCCCCTTTCTTTTCCCAAGGTGCATCCCTGCTAGCCACTCAGGGCAGGGCTTACATTCTTTGTTTGCACACCAGACAAAAGCATGAAGTTGCCATGTGCATTTTTCTGCCTTCCCATTTCCTCCCACCCCTTTGAGGAGCTGCCTCCAACGCTTCTGCTCTCCTTTCTCCCACGTGCCCTCGTCAGCCCCATTCCATCTCCTCTCCCCCCATGGCTCAGCAAACACACTCTTTTGCCAGTAGAAGCTGTGCCTGCCATCAGCAGGGTTTGCTGGTCCGGCCCTACCGCAACAGCACTGTCAGCAAGCCCTTCCCCGTGTAGACAAGGCCTACAGCAGGAACATCCCCCTCCACTGACAGGGACTTTTACCAACCCCATCCAGAGCAGGACACGGGCTGGGAGGTGGCTCAGGGAAACCAGCGCCTGGCTCCATGTCCATGTGAACAACATGGCGTAGGTGGGGCTGGAAGACACTGTCAGACCTCCCCCCCCCATTCCCCATGCCCCTCTGAGCTTGTTTGATTGTCCCAGCCCCATAACTAGACTTTCCAGCCTCCCCAACCCCTAACCCACTGATAGTCTTTCATGTACATTAAAAAAATAACTGGTCTCAAAACACATCAGCCTTCAGGTAATGGTCTTTAATGTAGCATCTGCTATTTACCATTACATGTTAGTTACCAGGGTCAAGTCCCACTTCAGTTAAAGACACTTTCCGAAAGCAGCGTGACCTGGAGGAGTGAGTGCGCGACTGGGTGCTGCTCATGGCTCTGTCACTGACTCACTGCATGGTCTTTGCCAAGTCACTTTCCCTGCCTGTGAAGTAGGTAGGTCAGTCCTGACCCCCCGTCTTACAGGGGCGCTGGGAGGATTCATGAAGGACTGGCCCGTGCTTTGGACCAGTCTGGCACTCTGTAAACGCCAGCTGCTATTATAGAGTGTATGGGCCTGTCATGTAATGTGTTGCTGTATTTCTGGGGAGGGAACAGCCTGTAAAATGCCTCCTCCCCACTGCCAGCCCACTGGGCTGCTGCCTGTTTTCAGTCTTTCCCCTGAGGGGACTGTCTCCGTCCCCTGCCTGTGGCGGGGTGAAGCCCTGGAGGGAGAGTGGCTCTTCTGATGGTTGTTCAGCGACTGCCTGTGCCGGAAGCTTTTGTTGCACTTGGTGCACTGGAAGGGCCTCTCCTGGGTGTGTATTCGCTGGTGCTGCTCCAGGGTTGTCTTCTGGGTGAAGCTCTCCATGCATTCGATGCAGGGGTAGAGTCTCTCCCCCGCAGGGTTTGCCGGGGGAGCCGGGAAGCCATCCCCCCACCTCCCCCATTGCTGCGGCCTCGGCCCCCCGTGGACGCGCTGGTGCTTCTGGAGATGGTGTTTCTGGATGAAGCTCTTGCCGCACTGGGCGCAGGGGTAGGGCCGCTCGCCCGTGTGGATCCGGTAGTGCTTGTTGAGGTTGGACTTCTCGTTGAAGGTCTTCTCGCAGGCCGGGCACGGAAAGGGCCGCTCCCCCGTGTGCAGCCGCGTGTGATCCGCAAGGTGCCGCTTCTGCAGGAAGCTCTTTGGGCACGCGGGGCACTTGTACCGGCGTTCCCCGCCATGCAGCCGCTGGTGCCGCGTGAGCGCCGGGTGGCAGCCGAAGTTCTTCCCGCAGGCGGAACAAATGAAGGGCCCGTTGCCCTCCCCCACGTGGGATCGCTGGTGTGCTAGAAGGCTCCTCTTCAGCCGAAAGCTTTGCCGACACTCGGCACAGACGTTAGCCCCCTGTCCGGCATGAGGCAGCTGGTGCTTCCGGAGGCTGGGCTGGAGGCAAGAGCTTTCCCTGCATTCAGTGTAGTTACAGGGTTTTCCTCCTGTCAGGATTCTCTGGGGCAGGGGAGGGAGCTGCTCAATTCTGACGCCTGGCCCATGGCCTGCAGGTGTAAATGGGCCTTGGTCTGCATGGGCTTCCTCCAGCGCTGCCCCTGGCTTGCATTCACACAGATTGCTTCCGCGTGCGGTGGGCTCGTCCAGGCCCTCTCCAGCTCCCTGCTGCCCTTCTGAGCTGCACAGACTCTCTGCTGGCTGGCCTTGGCTCTGGAAAGCCTCGTCGTCTGCTCTTCCCAGTAATGTCGTCGTCAGCTCCAGGATTTCAGGCTTTTCCTCAACTTGCTGCTCCTCAGTTTTGATCACAATCCTGCCGGCTGCTGAAAGAAAGAGTGAATCCAGAGATTTATTCAGTTCATGCAACGGAGTCAGTACAGTAGCCTTGAGTCAGGAACGGAAACTCAGCTGGGATGCTCCTGGGAAGGGATCATGAGATTTGACCTAGTTTGGGGTTTTGAAACCATGGAGGGCACGGGGACATGTAGGAGCGATCAAGGCTGCAAGAAAACTGCAGCCTCCCCTGTGTCAGGGCTGTTCTGCAGTTTTTTAATTCTTTTTTAGCACTAGAAATCCAGGAGCATCAACCATTGGGAAAGCAGCCTGCCTTCCTCACCCTGAACAAAGCTCTTCAGCTTAGCCGAGGCTTTACAAAGCCCTGCTTTGCCAAGCAGCAGAGCAAAGAGGTTCACCACTCAGTGATGGCCCTATCCTGCGAGGTGCTATGGGGGCCCAAGGACCTTCCATGCAAAGCACAGCACTTCCCAGGCCTGGGCTCGTGCTGCCCCACACCAGCCAGTGAGCCAAGTGTCATCAGACACCGAGCTAGCAGACCTACAATGCAGAGATGATGGAGAGTCATGTATTCTAGTCTCAGTGCAGATGAAAACATGTGTTCAGGATAGATAGGGCAGACCGCCTTCATGATTTTCTTTTCGGGTGCGGCTGAGGGGCATAGTTAAGGTTGTTTGCCATCTTAACTGAGTTTCCATAGAGGAAACCCAAGTGTTTGGGGTAAATGTAACTAACTCAAGCTCCTGGATTTCTGGTTTGTGTTTTATAAATGTCCCTGAAAGAACATGGCCAGAGTCCAGGGGCGCAGCTATGGCGCTGCAGGGAGGCCTTTCCCCCAGTGACGGAAGAGGTTTTCCCATCGCTCTACTGAAGCCACCTCCCCACGAGGCCGTAGCTACGTCGAGCAGAATTCTTCCGTTGACTTAGCCGTGTCTACATCTACCTAACTTTTTAGTGCGGCCCAGGCCCCAGTGCAAAGCACTTTGAGACACCTGCTGCAACTCCCCCACACCGGGGTGCGCAGGGATTTCGCTCCCCTTTGCCTGAGCCACGACACGTGGCTCCCGCACACGCTCCATCTGGGCCGGCGGAGCAGGACTGGAAATGGCATTGCCCGGAGAGGAGGGAGGGGCAGGCAGCTCGGTCACTGTTCACGGAGTAGCTGCTACCAAGCAAATGAAATGGCTTTAAACCCGCCCCCTTCGTCACTGGAGGGACAGGCGCTGGCTGCTCGCACACCAACGGCTCTAGGAGGAATCGCACTGCGTGGAGACTGCACCACCGCTCCCACCGCAGTCAGGCACCCGGTGGTGATACCAGAGCCCTGTCCAAGGGAATGTTCCTGCTGGTCCCCCAGAAGCGCTCACCCTGGGGGAGCCGCATTGCAAAGAGCAGGATGCAGCTTTCCAGTGCATGTGTCCTGAGCCTGCAAACCCTGACTCACAGGTGACTTCCTACTGGGCCAGGGACCTGCAGTTCACACTGACAGGATGTGGCCCGTTGACTTCAAGGGGAACACTCATGGAAGTAATACATGGGCAAGGGTTTGCAGGACTGGGCCCACAGTCATCGCAACTAAATGGGCAGCTCCTGCAAGTGCCTGAACACCATCAGCTCTCGCTGGCTTCACTGCGTTAGCTGCATGCCTGGTACATGGGGCGTTTTCCGGCCGTGCAGGCAGGTGAACTACCACTGGTATCCCCAGCTAGGGAGCGTGGAAGATTGCACAGCTTCCGGTCTCCTTCTCAGTGGCAGGGGGCTGGGAGGTGACTTGCTGCCACCAAGGCGCCTCAGGGCGCTGGTGAACGGTGCCAGAGCAACAGTCTTGGAGCCTACAGTCCTGGAGCCTACAGTCCGCGCTTTGTCCACAAAGCAGGCACAGCACGACACCCGTGCCAACTTCCCTCGCCTCGCAAGGGGGAACGGCGCTGTCTCCATGGCCTGTCTAGTCCTGGCCGATTAGAATGGGCCATCTGTCCGCCACTGCAGGAGACGGGTCGTAGGGATAGGCATGCAATGGAAAGAATTAAAGAGAGCTTAGTTTGGTTAAGAAAACAATGTCTGCTTTATGGTTTGGGGCTAGTAAGGGAAAGGCCCCCATCAGCAAATAAAAGGTGTCATGAGAATATTAAGAAGTACTTGCAGTGTGGGCAGGGTGTATGGGTCAAAAAGTAACTAATAAAATAAAGAGCTGCCGTGACAAGACAAACTGTTTAAAAAGCAACAAGCCCAAACCCTCCTGCTGTTCTGCAGGCAGCAGGAAGGAGGGGAAGAGACCCGGGGAAAGGCCTGGGGAAGAAAGGAGGGGGTAGGTTGTATGCTTTGTTTGGTGAAGGGGATAAAGGGAGTTATGAATGTGAGGGTGTCACGGATCCACAGGTCTGGGGTTCCAGAGCAGTCCCTGGGAGGACCCCTTGAGTCAGCCCCCCCCCAGGGTCTCACTCTCTCACTAAGGTAAGCCCCTCGGCTTCCCCGCCTCATGGGACCACACCTCAGAGCCTTCAGCCCCCCTGCTTCCACCGTGAGCTCCCCTCAGCGAGTCCGCCTGGCTTGGATACATGGGGAAGCCCTACACAGCCTAAGGGAGCAATGCACCCCCGCCTCGTTTAAACTGGAGCAATGCAGCCAGCGCTGTAAAAGCAGAGGGGTTTTATTAGATGTCTGGACCACAGTGTAGGAAGTTCGGAGTTCTCAAAGCCGTACAGCACAGTCTGCCTGTCAGTCCTGAGCCCTCTCTGGCCCCCAGTCCAGAAGTGTCCTGCTACCAGCAGCCCAAGGGCCCCTCCTCCATCCTTTGCTCTTCTTGGGCAAACGGTGTCACCCGGCCTCCCCCGCAGGCCTTTTGTTCCCCTGCTGGTCACAATCTGCTGGCTTCCTGCAGAGGGTGGGCCTGGTTGTTAGTTGCTAGTTACCAAATCGCCGGGCCATTGTCTGGGTCCAAGCCCCAGACAGCCAGGCATCAGTCCCACCGGGATCTCTGGGTCTTTTACAAGGGTCACCTTTCCCCACCACCTAGTTACCCATGCACCACAGAAGGGAAACTGAAGCACACACACTATTCAGACAAAATATTATAAAAAATTCCCACTTTGTCACAAAGGACTCATTGTCAGCCCCTACCTAATCAGACTGTGCATGCCAGGATCTGAGAGTTTTCCCTGGGTCTGGCCTGTTTGTAAATATATTGACCACATGCTTGTGAATACTTTGTCACTGTATTGGGTGTAGTGACCGCTTATCCTTGAGGCTGTTAGGCATATTGAGAACAATTGTATAAAATACCTTTTGGCCTAAATAAAGGGATTTATGGTTAAATTAGTGTTTGGTGGTCTCATATTAATTTCAAATACTGTTAATAATTCCAAGAGCAAGATCATCCCCGGACAGTACCTGGCTCCTATCTCCCCTTCCGCTCCATGGCTCCTTGTGGAACCCTTCCCCATCTGGAGCCAAGCCTGCAAACTGCTCCACTACCAAGCCACGGTCCAGCTGGCCCCCTTCCCTTCTCCTCTCATCAATGTGGCCGGCCACTGTACCAACAAGGAGTCCCTCGGTGCTCTCCATTCTCCTGCCACTACAGGACACAGCCTGCCCTCCATGACTGTAACTCAGGGCCTGTCCCCCCACAGCCTTGCACCCTCTGCTCTCATTTCCACTGGCCCAGGGGGAGAGGCTGCAGCAAGCTGATCCAGAAGCGTTCTGCACGCACTTTGCACGGGGGAAAAAACTGCAGAGGGTGCAAGGCAGTGGAGAACTACACCCGCTGGGTTCTCCCAGCGCCGAGAGTTAAATTCCTGAGCTGTTTCTGAGCCGGTAACAGCTGTGATATTTCTACCGTCAAACCAGAACGGCTGAGCGACCAGCCCTGTTCTGCTTTGGAACAGAGGGGCCCAGGTTTGATTCCCTGCTGCAGGCCCAGGGGCCCGTCCCTGAGGAGGAGCTCGTCCTGCTGTGACTCTTGGCAGGTAACCGGGAGATGCTCATACCGGGAGCTTTTCCCACACTCGGTGCACGCACGCGGTTCCTCTCCACTGTGCGTGATCTTGTGCCTCAATGACTTCGGAGCAGCCAAGTGGCTGGGAGCAGGGAGGACTGGTCACAAGGGATGGCGCTTTACTCCTGTGACCTGGTCCCAGGTCAGTACCGACCAAGTTACCATCAGACATCGTTTGATGACCTGCCCGAGCCCGTTGGTCAGACTGTCCAGTTACCAACAGGCAGAGCGTGCGAGCCAGACCCCACTGGAGTCTCCGCAGTTAGGAACGGCCCATCCACTCTAGAACGGAAGGGCCTGGTGGGGACGCTGGCGTGGTCACTACACGTGCCAGGCCTGCTCTGGGGATGGAGACTGTCACTGTCCAGCCGTTCTTAATCTGGCATCTTCCACAAGCACCAAATCCCCTGCCTGGGGGATAGTCAGAGGTGTGGAGGGCTCACAGCGTTCAGGGCAAAGTGGGGAGAGCTGGGGCACTGGGCGCTTTGGCTGAGCCCCCAGTACAGGGCTGGGTGGGCCATGGTGGCACGGGAGTCGGTGCACAAGCTGAGAGCTCCCCCATGCCCGGGGATTCTCAGCTGGCCCGACCTGGCTGCTTTCCGGCCCCTTTGTGCTGCCCGAACACAGGGGTGCGCAAAGGGACCCGAATGCACCAGCCCAGCTGGCTCGTGGTGTATGACCAAGGATGTTCCCACAGCGAGCGATACTCCTGCCTGGATTCTCAGTGTCCCTGTTTAACCTTCCCCGTGCTCAGGAGCAGTGCGGCTGCTCCTCCCAGTGGGCGCTGGACCTCTTAGTACTCCGACCCGACACGTTCCCCACCACAGAGCTGTGGGAAGCCCTGTCCCCACACAGATGGTTTCTCTGCAGGGCTCGGGTGGGCAGCCACAGCCCAGCTGGCCCAAACCCTCCCCAGGGACTCTATTCCTGGAGGGTCTCTGCCTCGCCTGGCACGGGTGGGATGTAACACGTGTCACGTGGGCACAGTTGGGGGTTGGGTTGCCAAGCCCAGCTCAGGGGCCGGTGCAGCCCGAGAGGCCCTGGCTCCCCGCTGCCAGCCCCACGGTGGCCTCGGCAGGCTCGTGCAGGAGACGAGTCCTCTGGTGCTGTGCCAGGCTGTCCTGGCGGGCAAAGCCCCGTCCACACTGAGTGCCCTTGGAGGGACCCACTGGTGCTTGGCCAGGAGGCACAGGTGGGCGAAGCTCCTCCCGCACTGGGGGGGCCAGCCCCCCATGGCGGGCGCCCACTGGTGCTGCGTGTGCCCCTCGGTGACAAAGCCCTGGCCACAGGCAGCGCAACGGACTTGTGCTCTCAGAGGTGGGTCTTCTGGTGAGCCAGGAGCGTGTCCCGCCGGCTGAAGGCCTTGCCGCAGGCGGGGCAGGAGAAGGGCTGCTCGGCCGGGTGCGGCCCGGGGGGGAAGAGCAGGGGCCGCTTCTTGCGGAAGCGCTTCCGGCACTCGGCGCAGGTGAAGGGCAGCTTGCCCGGGGGCATGTGCTGGTCCTGGAGGCAGCACTGAACCCGGCCGACGCTCTCGCCGCACTCCCTGCACTTGGCGGGCTTCTCCGCCAGCTGGCTCCTCTTGGGGCTCAGCAGCGACTGCTTCTGCCCCAAGCACTTCCCACGCTCGGGCCACGGGCCGGGCCGCTCGCCCCCCACGGCTCTCTGCTGGCCCCCGGCCGCTCTGAGCTCCCCAATGCCCCTCTTGCCCTGAGCCGACCTCCCTAGGACGCTTCTCTGCCGAGCCGCAGGGCCCTCCCCGGGGCTCTGGACCCTGGTCCCTTTGGACGTTGTGCAAACTGCCCCAGGGGGGCCTGGGCCCTCGCCCCCCTCCTCGGCACGAGGCTCCTCTGCAAGTTGGAGCGGGATCTCGTCACCTGCCGGGGCAGAAGAAAGCAGCCGTTATTCACGTCACCTGCCGGGGAGGGAGGGAATTCTGCGACTCAGGGGCTCCAGCTTTAGAGTCAAGTCCCAGGAAGTTGGCCGTGGGGAGCGAGCGGGGACACTCATCAAGGTGCTGGTTTACCGGACCGGGCTCCACCTCGCTTCGGGGTCGATAAATCCTTTGTTCCCCCTAGAGAAGGGCAGAGGGGAAGTTTTCCCCGTCTCCCTGAGGTGCTGGGGTTGGCCCTGGGCCTTGAGATCACCAGCGATGAGGCTGCTTTGAGCGACTCTGGGCTTGCACAGCAGCCTTACGTGGCCTGCTGGGAATTCCCCAGGTGGAGTGACGCTGGAAAGGCCAGGCCTACGCCACCCCCCTCCCTCCGGCAGAGGGGCCGTGCTGGAGGGGATGGGAGGGGCCTGATGATCCCGGCAGCCCGTTTGCAGTCGCAATGCGCTGGAAGTTGGGTCTGACAGGCTCCTGTCGGCACTCACTGGTTCCGAGCGGTTTCTCTCCAACACGCACCTGCGCTGGGCTCTGCAGGGAGCCCCCTTTGCTCCAAAGCCGGCTGAGTCCCCACACGTGGCTCTGGCTCCGGTTTAACCCAGGGGGAAAGGCCAGGCGCTGGAGCAGGAGATTCTGTTCACAGGGAAGAGCAGGCTGGGAATTAGCAGACGGGTTCTAACCATCAGGGGACAGACGTCCCGGAGGGGGCTCCCGACAGAAGCGGAGGCAAGAAAAAGGGGTTTAAAGGTGGAGCTTGTAGGTTTCTGAACGAGTCGGGTTAGTCTATTCAGGGTTAGATGCACTTGACTACAGAGAATCTGCTTTTGCAGGCTCCGTACAGGGCAGGTACTTCCCAGCTGTGGGAAGGCATGACAGGAGGGTTGAAGCAGCCGTGCCTGCACCAGGGTACGCTCTGCGGGAAATATTAAACCGGAAGCGGAGCTGATGAAGTCAGAAGGAAAATTCCTTGGCCAACTGCTCCAGCATTTTTTAGTCAAAGCCAGAGAAAGGACAACTCCACACTGCCTAATCCCTGGCCGTTAGAGAAGACAACGGCAGGTGATTGGACATCACTCGTTTGTGAAAGGGTATAAAGGGGTGAGCTTCATTCATTAGCGTGTCTGCCTGTCCACGCGGGAGCCAGCCAGCGTGGGTTTGAGCACCCCTGGGCCGACTCCTTTTCGTGCGTATCCTTGATCAATGTCTGTACAGGCTTATCAAGGTTCATCACTGTTTGGAGGTAGCAACTCCTGACTAGTGGGGCTTTTAGGCATGTTTGCAGCAACCGTACAAATTCCGCTTGGATTGAATACTAATTAAACCATAAATGCTTGTATCTGGTGCCACCCTGAAAAAACAGGGATATAAACAAACTTCCAGCAACGAGTTCCATGCTGTGGTGGCCGGCGATAGCAGGGACTGGACTCCAGGTCCCAGGGGTCCCTTCCACTCCTGTGGGATTACGTTCCAGTTTGGTTTCTACTCCCACTTAAACCCTGAGTTAGGGGTTTAAAGCCAGCACTGGCTCTTTGCTGGAGGAGAGAAGACACCTCTTTTTAATGGATACAAAAGGCGTTTGTGAGGATCAAGAGGCAGCAGAAAACGAGGGGCTACGACCAGTGGTCAGACTGTCCAAAGAGGGAAAGGAGGAGAGGCTCAGCGATGGGACTGGGTGGTGGCAGGGCCAGGAGGGGGTGCGAGCGGCTGGCTTGCAGCCTGTAAACTAACAACATGTCAGAAGTTGAGAGCAGATGAGCAGAAATTGTAAAACGGTCCAGCTGGATTCCCCGCTCGTCCCCTCACGCCCTGTGCCCAGTGGTCTTGGCTGCTACTCACCACGGCTGGGGCCTGCAGGGGTTCTGCTTTCTCCAGAGACCGGCCGATCCTGCGCACACGGCTCCTTTTCTCGTTTAACCCAGGACACAGCATCGGGGGGGACAATCTGAAACTCTGTTCAGGGCAAAGAGGATTACACCGCGTTCCCCCGCTCTCAGCCAGATCCGAACACCGAGCTCAGGCCCGACCACCTTTGCTTTGGACCCCTCCTCCGCCCAAAAACAAGTTTGGGCGGCTCCAAAGGAGGGGATTTGCTGAATGGCCAGCACACTAAGGGACACCCCCGCCCCGCTGGGTTTAACAAACGCAGAGCACGGACACTGACGGCCAGACGGGTCAGGCTCCCACGCTGGAGGCAAGGGAGTGAGACAGCATCCTGTGCATGCAGGGCAGGTCCCGTCCCAGCTCCTGAGCAGAGGGGCTGCTCCGTGCCAGCACCCGCAGGGCACTGCCAGCCCCACACGGGGCGAGGCAGAGGCAGGCTGTGTGCTATTGAAAGGCAGGGGGACAAGCCAGCAGAAGTCGGGTACAGCAATGCAGACGTCAGTGACAGTCTGCCCAGAGGGTGAGGAAACGGCTGCTGGTCCCTGGAGATGGCTGGGCGCCGAGAAAAGAGCTCCGGGGTGATTACTGCACTCAGCAGCTCTGAGATGGTGAAATCCATTACTCACCTGAGCAGGGGCTTCCACTGATTTCATTTTCCCCAGAGCCCCCTTGGCCCCCACAGCCCGGATCCTCCTCCTCCTGGTTAATCCACAATGAAATGTCTGATGCAGAAACGGGGGGTTCTATTCACAGGAAAGAGAAAGGCTCAGATTTCAAAGGAGCCTAGGGGAGTTGGGCACCCAGTTCCCATGCACTGTAGGTGGGAGCCCGAAGTCGCTAGGCTGTTTACCAAATCCCAGCCAAGGGTATTAAGGGTACGTCGACTTTCGAGCTGGACGTGTAGCCATGGCGGTGGGAGGGGCTGGCTGCCCCAAGTACGTCCGTAATGGCTCAGATGAGATCGTACGCGGGGCAGCTAGTCCCTCCCGCAGTGCAGCCCCACGGCTACACTTCTGTTGTTTGAGCAGAACTGCCGCGGGTCCAGCTCCTTGGCTGGCACTTCCCCCTTCCAGCCTGAACGCAGACACACCCTGCGTGTTTCTCCTCCCCGCTGAGAGCTGGGCCAAGGAGCTTCAAACCCATCTCTGCCAGCATCGGTTTTCAGAGGGGGCTGCTCTGAACAGACACTAGTGCAGCTCCGGTGGGAGGGGAAATGGAGGGCTGCAGATGGGGTCGATGCCAGAATGGTCAGGAAGGGGGCAGGGGGCCGGGGTGGGATGAGGGGAGGGCTGCAGATGGCACTTGCTAGGGACAAGGACGACAGAAATCCACCTATGGGGAAGAGCTGCACGTTCTGAGAGCTTGCTAGAATTTCAGCTTCCCTTCGTTCTAGTGGTTCCCCCGGGGGCTGGACGAGCCTGTCCCGTCTCAGAGCCCGTTCAGGACACGGGACGTTCTGCAGCACGCAGGCTGCCAGGATTAAATTGTGTAACTGCCCCTGGGTTGTTCCGGGCTTTGGGTTCTCAAAGGAGCCCTTTTCCCACTTGCTCCTTCCAGAGAGGTCTTCTCTCTTCTCTCCTGTCCCTGGCACAAGTGTCAGAAAAGTGCCCATTGAAACAGAGGGAATGAAAGAGCTCGTGAAGCTTTCACTGGACCGAGCCATTTGACTTCACTCCTTGTGCACGTTCACCAGGCAGTCACACCTCCAGCTATGGCAGTCAGTGGGACGGGACCCCGGGGAACCCAGCTGAAGTGAGAGACCTCAGGGCTCATTTCTGAGCTGTTTCAGGGTACCTGGGCTGGGGTCTGCAGGGATCTCGCTCTCCTCTGAATGACCCTGATCCCCGACACACGGCTCCTCCCCTCGTTCAATCCGGGATAGAAGGTCAGGTTTGGAGATGGCGTAGTCTGCAGATGGAGAGAGACGCTCCAAGGTTTGATTCACACAGTAGGATACTCATTCCAGATCATTATCAATGGTTTGAAATACCCAACCCCCGAGTACTGGGGGCGACATGTGATGTGAAGAAAAGCTGCACCGGGGAGGGTGCTGTTCCTCTGATGGGTGGGACTCTCTGATTCCTCCTAAGGGAAGGGGCTGCCATGGGCACAGGAAGTATTAATCCACGTGCCTATTTATTAAGCACCAAGAAGCCGCGCAGGGAGCCACCTGCAGAGGGGCAGACGGGTTAATTTGGACACTATTTATTCTACAATACAACGGCGCCAGGGAGCCTGGGGACGCCAGGGCTGTTCTCTGACACACAAAGTACAGTTATGTCCTGACATTTCAGGTGCAGGATCTTAGCCAAGGAAAACTTGGGGCGAACTGGGCAGTGCATTTGGGGTATCGAATTTGCTGTCCACTGTCAACCCCCGGGGTTATTCCTTTCCTTCCTACTAATTACATGATGTGTATTAGGGATGCAAATATTGGTTAAAAAGGTGAACCGGTTAAACGATTACAGTTATTTTGTTTATCTGGTTAACCGAGATAGCTGGGTGGGCCTGGCATGGCGGGGCCTGGGGCCAGTCCGGCCGGGGTCCGGCGTGGCTGGGGCCAGGGGTCTGGCCAGCCAGCTAGGCATGGTGCAGCCCGGACCGTTCCTGCCCCTGCCGTCCCGACACGACGCGCGGCCGCTGGGGTTAACAGTTAACTGGTAAGCCTGGTTAACTGGTAAGCTTACCGGTTAACCTTTTACATCCCTAATGTGTATCAGGCTTTTCCCCTCTTCAGCTGCTTTCCGGATGCTCCGGCTTCCTGTCCGCTAGGAACCGTTAAGACTTGCGATTCCACACTGGTGGGGCTGACTGTGGAGGCTGCAGAACTAAGAGGAACGAACCCATTTCGCTGGAGGATCCAGAAAGGGAACGGGGCCCAACCCCTGAACACACGAACTCAGCCCGACTCTGCAGCAGCAGCCAGGGGGCGGAGGCGGCAGGAGACGGCTCAGAGGCCTGGGACAAGGGCGGCGAAGGTCGGCTGGCCAGTCTGAACTCAGCACTGCTGGTCTCGGCGCTACCCCAGGCGTGTTCCAGCCGGCTAATGAACCCGGCTCCCGCGCCTGGCGGCCCTGGCCACGCTCGCTGCCGTGCACTGGTCCCTGAGCAGGGGTCTCTCTCAGCTGGACTTGCTGGGCAGAGCTCACAGTGAGAAACAGGCGTCTCAGTCTTCGGGGCACTGAGGCCGCGTGGCCCCCCCTTGTGGAAGAGTGGGACCCCTGGGCGTCTGGTGCACTGAGCGGGTCTTTCCAGGGGCCGGTTAAAGGCCGGGGTATAGCACAGATCTTGTGGATCTGTGACACCATTTGCATCTGTTGCAATGCAGCTGGCAACTCAGAACCCACTGAGCAAAGGGGAGTGGACCTACACACACCCGCAGTGAATTTGGTGCAGTATCTGGAGTTGGAACTGGCTGGTCCATACAATTAGTGACAGGCCACAGAATCTCTCTCCTAGGTGAAAAGAAAAGGAGGACTTGTGGCACCTTAGAGACTAACCAGTTTATTTGAGCATAAGCTTTCGTGAGCTACAGCTCACTGCATCTGATGCTGTAGCTCACGAAAGCTCATGCTCAAATAAATTGGTTAGTCTTTAAGGTGCCACAAGTCCTCCTTCTCTTTTTGCGAATACAGACTAACACGGCTGCTACTCTGAAACCTCTCCTAGGTGACTGGCTCAAATCCAGCTCAGGTCAGTGGGGAACACAAGCCATTGCCCTCTGGCGGCTGGTTGGGAAGTACCTGTGTAATGCGACTCGGGGTCTCCATGCGGCCCAGTCGCAGAACCCACCTTCTCAGTCGGAACGAGTAACTGGCCGCTCAAGCCGAGAGATCCCAGGAGTGAGGAACACGGGCGGAGCGGCGAGGCCTCCAGTGCTTCCAGCTACAGCAGGGCACCTTTCGGCAGCACGGTGTTCACTTGGGTCAGCAAACGTTTCCCTGAGGCTGACACAGCCGCTGCGGTCAGCACGGGGGTTAGAGACGAACGTAACAGAGCCAGAGTCTCTGTGCGTGTGCAGTCAACACACCCCTTCTCTGGAGAGCATTGCTGGGGGGCCACGTCTACACCTAACATGCTGGAGCTGCAGCTGCGTCCTCTACCGCGGCCGTGCAGTCCCTCAGTACCACGACGGGAGGGGTTCTCCCATCACCGCACTTACTCCAACTCTCCGAGGGGGGGTAGCTACGTGGAGGGAAGAATTCTTCCATCCTCCTAGTGTCATCTACACCAGGGGACAGGCCAGGGTAGCTTTGGCTCTCCGGGGTATGGATTTTTCACACCCCTAAAAGACATATTTCAGAGTAGCAGCCGTGTTAGTCTGTATTCGCAAAAAGAAAGAGACATAGTTATGCCAATGCACGTTTTAAGCGTAGACCAGCTCTGTGTCAGGCCTGTCTACACTAGAAAATTAGGTCAGGTTAACTACATCGGTCAGGGTGTGAAAATCCCCCCCCCCCCCCGAGCGCTGTAGTGAAGCCGACCTAAGCCCACATGTAGACAGCTCTAGGTCTTCTGTCGACCCAGTGACCACCCCTCAGGGAGGCGGATTACCTGCGCTGGCAGGAGAATTCCTCCCGTCGGCACAGGTAGTGTCTACACAGAAGCGGTACAATGGCACAGCTGTGCTGCTGAAGTGTTTTAAGGGTAGACGAGCCCTTAATCCAAGACCCGCACTACAAGGGTTTTACCTACCGATCCACCCGGAACGAAAGGAATTGGAGAGTAAACTTGAGCTGGAGCCAGCTCTACCTTCAGCGATCTCACGGCTTCTCGTAATCGAGCGAAGAAAAAAGAATTACCCAGGGAGATCAGGGCCTCATAATTCCCTTTCATCACGTTCTTGTAAAGCTCCTTCTGCCATTCCTCTAAGCTCCCCCACTCCTGCTCGTTGAAATAGACGGAGACGTCGTCGAATGTCACCGGCACCTGGAATCACAAGCGTTGCACACTCAGTACCTCCTGGGTCAATCCCACCTGTCGTATGAATCAGGAGAGATGGGGAGGAGCAATTTCCCCTGGCTATTATTGGGGAAACGATTAGAAATGGGTTTCATGTAAAAACACCCCAGACATCACAGCTAGAGCTGCAGGAGGCTATGCTGCCCAACCCCTGCACCAGCAGAGCTGGAAAGGAAAATCTGAATTTGGTCAGGTGGAGGGGTAGGACAGAGACTGCTTCCCCCTCGCCATCCATGCAACACGTGGGTCCCGTCCTCCAACTGCCAGGCTGCACAGCTCAAATGGAGCAGGCTGCTAGGGGACTCCACATTACCCACATACCCCTTGCACAGGGATTTCCCCACTCCTGGGCTGTGCAGGGCTCTGGGAAGACGCCATCGTGGAGGCAGCTGCCTCTCATGCTTTGTGTGTGGAAGTGGGCAGGGACATGGAGAAGGTCCTCTCTGCATGCTGATCCAAGGGAACATGCTGGCTGTAAGATTAAATAGATATGGAAAGGGTTAAATGAGCTTGGCTAAAGAAAATGTGTTTTGTAGTTTAAGTAAAATAAAGGGGCTTTCGTGGCCATGAACAGGCTTTGGAAAGAATAGGTTTAAAAGTTAGAAAGAACGTGGCAAGTAGGCAAGACCAATTCTGGGGAGGATGCTGAGCTTAGAAGGTGGCTAATGAGATGAAAAAGGAGATTTTTGGAAGAGGGGCCTCTGAATGATAAGCAATGCTTACACACTGGTTCTAACACAAAAAGAGAAGGTTGATTTGTCATGTGATAAAAGAGCAGTAACCTTTAACGCCCCAGCACTATCTGACAACACGGGCCTGCGGAAGAAGAGAAAAGGCCAGTGCAGGTAGCTTTAAGATCCATACATTTAAGACAATTAGAACGACAGGCCCCACTGCCATATCTTGCAGAAAGGTGCCCCATACTGGTAACTTAGCTAAAGTTAGAAATTGGTGATGACATCACTTGTCTGTTAGAGTATAAAGGGGTGAGCTCTTCAGGGGTTCGTTACCACTGCCTGCCTGCCCAAGGTGGAGCCAGCCAGCAATGGTTTGAGCAGCCCTCGGGCTGGGTATATTTTGTGAATATTCTGGTCAACTGCTTCTGAATGTGTGTCACTGGATCCGGGTAGCAACTGCTTATAGCTTAGCATTTTAGACACAGGTGGAGCAACTGCATAAATACCATTTGGCCTTTGGCTTGAATAAAGGAATTTATGGTTAAATTACTATCTGGTGGTATATCCTCCAGAAATAATGCAATCAAGCAATTTCCGGCACTGGCCCCAGCGATTAACTGAGCCAGGAGGTCCCTGTGGAGTGATTCTGTTCAGGTTTTGCCTACAGAATTTGTTCTCAGAGGCTGCAAATATGGAGCAACATTTGAACCTAAGCAAAGTACCTACATGGCCCCTGTCACCATTGTATCTCCACACTTCACAGTGGGATGTGTGTAGCCTCACAATAGGCCTGTGAGGCAGGCCAGTGCTGTTATGCCCATTGTACAGATGGGGAACTGAGGCACACACCAGCTAAGTGACTTGCCCCAGGATACATAAGAAGCCTGGGACTGAGCCCAGGTCTCCTGAGTCCCAGCTCAGTGCCCGATGCCCTAGGCCGTCCTTCCTCCCCTGCAGACGTTTGAACCCTGTACTCTGATACGGAGCCTGAGCGCTGATAGCTGTGTGCTGACACCACGGAGTTGCAGCGGGGAGGGAATGGGCCCAGCGCAGCCATGGTGTTCCTAACCAGTGTGATTTTAGGCACCGTCACACAGGTTGGCAGCCAGATCACATCACTCCCTTCATCCAAACCATTTTAGGCCAGTGAATAAGGAACAGCCAACACAGCGTCAGAGCAGCATGTCAACACAATTCGCCTGGGCGCTATTGTAGCACGTTTCTGTAACTTGGTTAGAACATACTCTGGGGTCCTTCCAGAAGAGAGACGAGCAATCACGCTCCAGCGCGCAGCCCTGACTGGGGAAATCTTGCTGCGGGGATGGAATGTCAACGGGAAAAGAAATCTTTCAATAGACTGACCTGGGAAAGAGGCCACGAGTTTCAAAAGTGGATGTCTAAAGTTAAGCTCTTACATTCATCCTGTTATCCAAGAGGTGGCTGGGATATGGGTCACACATCTTTGAAACTGGGTGTGAACACATCTTTCAACTAGCATAACTATCAGGATAAATAAATCACAGCTGCCCCCAAGCCCCAACCTAAGACAAAAGGGGTTGTGAACCCATCCAGGAGTTTTGGACCGAGTGGGGGGGAGAAGTCTGTTTGGGTCAGGGCGTGCGTGTGTGCGAGGGGAGAGAGAACATGCAGAGATGAAGAGAGAGACTGAGGGAGAAAGCAAACCGAGCCACAGCCTGGTGTCTGACCCTGGAGAAAGCCAGAGAGTTCCTTTGGGTCTGGTGCTGCTACAGAGGCTGGAGGCTGTTGGCTAAGACACTGCTCCTTCTGCCTCCTGCACTCAGAGACCATTTGTGCCTTCCTCGCAAATAAACAAGACTGCGTCCAAGAAAACCCCAGCCTGACAGACTCCATCATCAATACCTACCTTCCAGCGGGAACATCCGCAGGGCCCTGCACTTTGACTAGCCACGTAGGTCACAAAGGGACAATATTTAGGCAATGAATAAATACCCCAATTTTCCAGAGTGCTGAGCACACGGCAACACCCGTGGACTCCAATGGGAGCGGCGGGACGCTCAGCACTTGGGAGAATCAGGCCAGTTATTCATTGCCTAAATATGAAGGTAGGAACCCAGCTTTAGGCCCTGACTCTTGAAAATCTCTGCACATGATTTAGTTCTGCCCCTCGGCACCAGCTGGAGTATCATTACCTTGGGGACCTCCCCCCTAGTGCCTGGGGGGAGCCTCAGGATCCAGAAGTTCCTGTTCTTCAGCAGGTTCTCCAGGTTCTCCAGCCTCCTCTGCAGCCGTCCATACTCCTGGATCAGAGTTCCTAGCACGGCCCACTTACTCTCCAGCTGGCTTTCAAATTGCATCACCGTTTTCTCACAATCGACTAATTTCTTCTCAGCTGTTCCCATTCTCCTCTCCAGAGTCAGCAACCGCGTGGCATGGGAATCCACCGTCCTGTCCACAGCTTGGATTGCAGCAACTGCAGGCCACATGGAAAGCTTTGCCGGCTGCAGCTGGCTCTCCCTCTCGGAAGCCTGTCTGGGGTCAGAGCAGGACTGTAAAGGCATTGGGCGCTTTGACTCCGGGTCCCATTCTGGAGCCTGTTTGCAAGGACAGAAACATAAGTGGAGCTGGGGGACTCGTCATTCCACAAATGAAACTCCACTTAAAAGGGACTGAGGCTGAGCAAGTGTGAGATGCCCCAGAGAGCCAGCTCTGAAAAGCCAGGAAAGGCCAACGGCCTCCTCTGAATCTGCCGTCCACACAGTGCACTTCCGCTAAGCGCCCAGCCCTGCGTCAGCGGACGGAATTCCCTCGTGGAGACGCACAGCACGTTCCTCCCCCAGTACAACGCAAAACCCTTCCCCCCACCTCCACCGATACTGTGACGTGCACGCAGGACCAGCAGGGAGGGGGTGTCCTCTCTCTATGGGGGACGCAAAAGGTTGCCGTTAAGGACATGCTAGGAATGGGGTGCACAAAGAGCATTTCCAGGTCACTGGCGGGAGCAAGTTCCTTGGCACGATGCCGAGTCTCTCACTGTCTGTGGAAAGCTGCAGTGTGGGGTACAGTGAAGGGGAGCCTCAAACACTGTCATTTCCTTGCTTCTTTTAATTTCCCTTGGGGGAGAGGGTCACACCTACCCAGCCAGACCCTGTTAGACAAAGGTTTGGTTTGTGGAATTTCCACAGGGTTTAATACATGAAGCGTAGGCGGCTTTTTGATGCGGGGGCTTGGAAAGGCAGAGCTGTCCTTCCCCCCATTTCTCGATGAACATGTGGGGATATGGAGGGAGTGGGGATGTTGTGACCCCAGGGCACCTGGGTACATATGGGCCACAGAGATCCCCTGGGTCTGCATCTGCCTACTCATCTGCCAAGAAACATCACGTAAGGTCTCTAACAAAAGCCAGCGCCAGAAGGGTCGCCATAACTATTGCAAGATGTATTTACAGAAAATAGGTGAAGAGTTCTGTTTTATGCTAAAAACTCTGCTCTCTAGGGTGGTGAGTTAAGGCAAGTCACTGACAGGTGATCCACAAACTCCTGTCAAGCGGGGGGAAGAGACATTTATCTCTGGGTTTTTGGAGGGGGGTGAGGGAGTGAGAGAACCTGGATTTGTGCAGGAAATGGCCTAACTTCATTATCATGCACATTGTGTAAAGAGTTGTCACTTTGGATGGGCTATCACCAGCAGGAGAGTGAATTTGTGTGGGGGGGTGGAGGGTGAGAAAACCTGGATTTGTGCTGGAAATGGCCTAACCTGTTGCTCACTTTAGATAAGCTATTACCAGCAGGACAGTGGGGTGGGAGGAGGTATTGTTTCATATTCTCTGTGTATATATAAAGTCTGCTGCAGTTTCCACGGTATGCATCTGATGAAGTGAGCTGTAGCTCACGAAAGCTCATGCTCAAATAAATTGGTTAGTCTCTAAGGTGCCACAAGGACTCCTTTTCATTTATCTCACTCTGGCCGGTCACATGCAAGTTAAGTACTGTACGACTCACAATGGACGGCCATTTACAGTCTGAGCAAAATGCTAGTCACTAGGTTGTGGAGGTTGCTGGACAAAACAAGAACAGCCGGGGTTATCCTGTTTACAGTAAGACAATGAACTCTTGAGACTAGATCTGGGGTGCAGATAAACCCCCAGTTCTCCTTCTGTCTATGTGAACAAACCACCAGCGGGTTTGATCTTATGGGAAGGGGTCTCAGCCAAACCGGTTCAAAAGGCTGGGGAAAGGACGAGGGGGGTGGGGGGAGTCAGCTACTCGCAGGAGCCAGGGCCAGGCTTTGGGAGTCCTGTTTAGGGGCTAGGGAGCGTGTTCTGATTTTGTCTTATATGTAACCGTGTGTTTCCAGCATTCTTTCTGCCCCTCGCTTGAATCTCGGTTCTCTGATTATAAACTTCTCCTCCTTGTCGCTCTATGTCTACCGGAGCTGCGTGACGCAGAGCGGGGACCCTGAGCGGGCGTGTTCTGCTCCTTTGGGAGCAGCGAATCCAAGAGCTCTGCGCTCAGCGGCTCAGGGCTGGGTGCTCCAGCAGGATGCTCCGAGGACTCGGCGGTTGGTGAGCGCCTATCGCTAATCTGTGCGGAGAGAGCGAGGCCTGTGGGGGCCTGGAGGGCAGTGCTCGGGCTGCCAGAGGCTGGTGGGTTCAGGGAGCTGATCCACAGCAAGCCCAGCTAAGGGCAGGTGCTCGCAAAGTGGCTCCCAACCCTGGGTACCCTGGGAAGCGTCACACATGTTTACAATGGGAGAGAAGGAGGCAGGAGGGTGAATGGAGCTGGGGGATCTAACTGGGTGGATGGGGAAGCCTAGGCCCCCCAACAGGGGTGGGGGAGGGTGGCAATTGCCCAGGTGGGCCGCAGGGCTCCTGGGCACGCACGGGCTGGTACCGGTGGCAGCGAAGGCAGCTGGGCGGGCATGTGGAAGCCCTGGCCGTGCCCACTGACTGTTCTGCCCTGGGGCCCGGAATTGCTGTGGGCAGGCCTGGGGGAGCCTGACCGATCTGGCTGTTCTCTCCTTAACTCCAGCACAACTGGGCCGAATCCCAGGGGATCTGAAGCGGGGAGACCAGCCTGTCGAGTGCTGCGCCTGCTCCTTGGCCCTGGTGGCTGCGGGTTTGGCTGCCCCTGATTGCAGCTCCCTGGCTGGGGTTCTGGCTGCCACCGCTCCGACCGTACAGCTCCTAGGGCCCGGGCTGCTGATCCCTGGGCACCACCCCGAGCCCTTGTGGCCAGGGAGAGATGGCCAGAGCAGCGCTTCCCAACCTCTTTGGCCCAGGACCCATTGGTAAAAGTTGATGTCCTGTCGCAGCCCAGTAAATAGGCCTGGGGGAGGGGTGCTGAGAACTGCCCCCGAAAGGGGGCTCAGGGCCTGTGGGTGGGTGCGCAGAGCCCACCGCACACTCACCCTGCAGCAGCAGCTCCAGTCCTTCAGGGCCGGCTGGGCTCAGCTCCCTGCTCCAGGTGCCGTGACCTCCGGGGGCGCAGGGCCACGCAGTGCCCTGCTAAAGGGGGCCAAACCTGTGCAAGTGGCCTTGTGACCTGGCGCATGGGTTGCCGCACCACTCACTCAGCTTCGGCTTGGCCGGCCCCCCATTGTCATGACGGAGGAGCAGCTGGGCCAAACCCGAGCGGCACTGTGCCCTGGATACCGCAGTGCCCAGAGCGGGGAGTCAAGCCCAGCCTGCCTCACGAGACCGGAGCTGCAGGAGCTGCCCCGTGGCCCTTTCAGACATTCTGGCGCTCCAACCTTGGGTCATGACCCACAGACTGAGAAACCCTGGGCTAGAGCATTGTCCGCTATCGCTCCAGCTCTGGCTTGTTTGGGGGGCTGCGCTCCAGGTCACTTCTCCCCGCTGGTCTCAGCTGTAGAGGACTTTCAGCCCCAAGCTCTGCATCCACTCACCAGTGCTGGCGGGGAGCTGGGTCCCCTGGAGACGGAGAGACAGTAATGCTACGAAGCCGGTGTAAAGCTGCGACAGTCCCAGTTCCAGCTGCCTCTCCTGACTGAAACGGGCACTGTCAAGATTTCTACACCTAAGCATAAGAACGGCCATCGTGGGTCAGCCCAATGGTCCATGTAGCCCAGTATCCTGTCTTCCGACAGCAGCCATAGCAGATGCTTCCGAGGGAATGAACAGAACATGGCCATTATCAAACAATCGATTCCTAATCTCCAGTCCCAGCTTCTGGCAGTGGGAGGTTTAGGGACACCCGGAGCATGGGGTTGTGTCCCTGACCATCCTGGCTAACAGCCATTGATGGACCTGTCCTCCATGAATTTACCTAATTCTTTTTTGCGGATACAGACTAACACGGCTGCTACTCTGAAATCTAATTCTTATGCGAACCCTGTTATACTTTTCGCCTTCAAAACATTCCCTGGCAACAAGTTCCCCAGGTAGACTGTGTGTTGTGTGAAGAAATACTTCCTTAGGTTTGTTTTAAACCTGCTGCCTGTTAATTTCATCAGGTGACCCCTGGCTCTTGTATTATGAGAAGGAGTAAATAACACTCCCCTATTCGCTTTCTCCACACCGGTCCTGATTTTATAGACCTCTGTCATATCCCCCCTTATCTAAACTGGACAGCCCCAGTCTTCTTAATCTCCCCTCAAACAGAAGCTGTTCCATATCCCTGATCATTTTTGTTGCCCTTCTCTGTTATCTTTTCCCATTCTAATGCATCTTCTTGCTGCGGCCTGAAATCCAGCCCCACCCACACAGCCCCACAGACAGGCACGGGGCTGTGTGGGGCAGGCACAGGTAATACCCCTGACACAAAGAGCTTACAGCTAAAGGCTGGATCCTGGGAAGAGCTGAGCACCTTCTGGGAGAAGTGGAGGTTGTTCTGTGTTTCTCAGGAGATCATAGAATCATAGAATCATAGAATATCAGGGTTGGAAGGGACCCCTGAAGGTCATCTAGTCCAACCCCCTGCTCGAAGCAGGACCAATTCCCAGTTAAATCATCCCAGCCAGGGCTTTGTCAAGCCTGACCTTAAAAACTTCCAAGGAAGGAGATTCCACCACCTCCCTAGGCAACGCATTCCAGTGTTTCACCACCCTCTTAGTGAAAAAGTTTTTCCTAATATCCAATCTAAACCTCCCCCACTGCAACTTGAGGCCATTACTCCTCGTTCTGTCATCTGCTACCATTGAGAACAGTCTAGAGCCATCCTCTTTGGAACCCCCTTTCAGGTAGTTGAAAGCAGCTATCAAATCCCCCCTCATTCTTCTCTTCTACAGGCTAAACAATCCCAGCTCCCTCAGCCTCTCCTCATAAGTCATGTGTTCTAGACCCCTAATCATTTTTGTTGCCCTTCGCTGGACTCTCTCCAATTTATCCACATCCTTCTTGTAGTGTGGGGCCCAAAACTGGACACAGTACTCCAGATGAGGCCTCACCAATGTCGAATAGAGGGGGACGATCACGTCCCTCGATCTGCTCGCTATGCCCCTACTTATACATCCCAAAATGCCATTGGCCTTCTTGGCAACAAGGGCACACTGCTGACTCATATCCAGCTTCTCGTCCACTGTCACCCCTAGGTCCTTTTCCGCAGAACTGCTGCCTAGCCATTCGGTCCCTAGTCTGTAGCGGTGCATTGGATTCTTCCGTCCTAAGTGCAGGACCCTGCACTTATCCTTATTGAACCTCATCAGATTTCTTTTGGCCCAATCCTCCAATTTGTCTAGGTCCTTCTGTATCCTATCCCTCCCCTCCAGCGTATCTACCACTCCTCCCAGTTTAGTATCGTCCGCAAATTTGCTGAGAGTGCAATCCACACCATCCTCCAGATCATTTATGAAGATATTGAACAAAACCGGCCCCAGGACCGACCCCTGGGGCACTCCACTTGACACCGGCTGCCAACTAGACATGGAGCCATTGATCACTACCCGTTGAGCCCGACAATCTAGCCAGCTTTCTACCCACCCTATAGTGCATTCATCCAGCCCATACTTCCTTAACTTGCTGACAAGAATACTGTGGGAGACCGTGTCAAAAGCTTTGCTAAAGTCAAGAAACAATACATCCACTGCTTTCCCTTCATCCACAGAACCAGTAATCTCATGATAAAAGGCGATTAGATTAGTCAGGCATGACCTTCCCTTGGTGAATCCATGCTGGCTGTTCCTGATCACTTTCCTCTCATGCAAGTACTTCAAGATTGATTCTTTGAGGACCTGCTCCATGATTTTTCCAGGGACTGAGGTGCTCAGCATACCACCAGGTCTAGCATTAAGACATAGCACGATGAAAAGTGATAACAGGTATTTGGAGTGGGGGTGAACAGGGAGGGGCAGGCAGGGAAGGGAAGACAAAGCAGATAACACTAACTGAAAACACTATCTGTGTGTATTGTGGTAATGGCTAAGAGCCCCCCTCTGTGCCAAGTGCCCTACAAACACCGAACAACGTGCTGTGGTTTGGGCATTTACCTTTCTCTGTGTGATGGTCGCTCTAGGACTGGGGCCCAAAGAAGCAGAGTCTACACCTTGCTCCCTAGCTCAGAAACGAGCAGGTTCACACCCCGTGCATTGCTCTCTGCCCTGCTGCCATTGCACGCACCCCCTTGCTGACAGCCTCCGGCAGCCGGGACGGACACCCAGGGCGCAGGCTGCTCACCGGGCCTGTGTGTGGGGTGCCTGAACGGAGAGACCTTGCCCCGCTCTCCAGAGGTGCCGGACGCTGGCCCCACACCCAGGGGGGCACAGGGGGTCAGCGAAGGCCTCTGGCAATGCTGGGCTAGGGAACAGGGCGCTTCCCCTCCCTCCGCCCCAAAGGACAATGAGACCCCAAAGCGCCAGGCCGGAGGGGCCGGTTTCCAACCCCTGCCCCGGGCAGCAGGACCCAGCCCCCGGGGGATTCAGAGCTCGGAGACCTGACCGGGGCCAGGATCAGTTTCACTCCGCTCCCCGTTCACACGCCTGGGAACAGGAGAAACGGGCCGGGACCGCCCCGCCCGCGGGCAGCCCTGGCCGGGCGGGGGGAGCCCGGACCCGCCCCGGGGCCCCCCAGCCCGGCCGGGCAGCACCGCGCTCCCGGGGCCGGGCCGGCCGGGGAGCAGCTCCCGAGGCCCGAGGCCCCCCCGCCCGCCGGGCCCTTACCTGGGCAGCGGCCCGCTCGGCCATGGCGCCCCCGGGCGGGGCTGCTCCCGCGGGCCCGGCCCGGCCGAGCCCCGCTCCCGCTGCGGCTGGGCAGAGTCCCGGCGCCGCCTCGCCACGGGCCGGCCCCGCTGCCGGGCGGAGCAGAGCGAGCGCGGCCCGCAGGGAGGGAGCCGCGGCCTGGCTGCCGGGGCCGGGAGCGGCGGGGCGGGGCCGGCGGGGAGCGGGGCGGCAGCGGCCCCTGGCGGCGGGGATCGCGGCGCCGGGCCGGGCAGGGGCCCCGGGGCGGAGCTGTCCAGCGGGGCCGCGGCTGAGCCCGGGGCCCGCCCGCGGGAAGGAGCCGGGTCACTGCCCGGCTCGGAGGCTCGGGCCCCGGCCGCTGTGGGAGACCCGCTCCCGGGCCGGCTGGCCCGCGGCTCCGGCCTCTGCTCCCGGCTGGGACGGGGTGAAGGGAGGCCGCTGCGGGGCCGGACCCTGGGGCTGGGGCGGGGCCCGGGGGAGGGGGGGATCAGGGGCAGGAGCCGGGGCTGAGGACAGGGCAGGGGAAGCCCCAGGCGCGGGAGGGGCAAAGGGCTCTTGCCCAGCTGAAAGGACGCCCTGAGCGGCTCAAGGAGTCCTGCGTCAGGGACGAGTTTCACATGCCCCGTCCACACAGCAGAGGGTCGCACACGGGGCCGGCGGTGACTCGAGCCCTTGGCCGGCGGAGACGTCTGCGCGAAGTCTCGAAGCCATTCCCAGCTTTGCCCTGTCAGCTGCTCTGCTTCCCTGGCTCGCACTCTGTCTTGTAACCCTTCCCACGTGTACTCCTGTGCCTTTGTATTGATTACTGTGGCCAATGTTTCAATGACTCTTATTATGCTAAGCCCTTCGTTATTGAACCTTCCTTAACATGGCGCGATCGCATGGTGTTGTTTATATTTTAATAGCAAATAATCACTGAAAATGTTTGCACACACACAGCGATGCTGAAATACATCTGGTAGTCTCTAAGGTGCCACAAGTCCTCCTGTTCCTTTTGCGGATACAGACTGGCCCGGCTGCTCCTCTGGATCCCACAGAGCTGTAGGTTTAGCAATGGCAGCTGGTTGTCGAGTACAACACTTCCTCTGGTTTGATTTTACAATTTTCTATTTTTAATTCTAAATTTTTGTTAAAATGTACCAGTGGGCTGGAACGACTCACTTTCTTTTTTACTCCCTTGAAAGCCTTCTTTTTCTTTCCTCTCCAAACTCACGCCATCTCCTTCTGCACCGGGGCAGACATGAGGCAGAATCCTGCTGATCAGTTCGGACCGGCTCTTCCAGAATCGTTTCACGTACGATCTAAGCGTTCGCAATGGCTTTCGTGGCCCCACAGCTGATCCCTGCAGCAACCTCCGACCCCTAGGGCTGCACAGCTGGTGCTGAGAGCAAAGGTCTCTAGAGGAGGATTTGATGGGGTGAGGGATTCTCGTCTCCCACCTCTCTGCCATGTCACCACCTCCATCCTATAGCTGGCTTGGAGCAGGGAGAGACCCCATCAAGGATTCGCTCTGTAAGAGTCACACCAGCTGCTGGGGCCAGCTGTGTCCCTGGGTCTGTCTGCACTGAGCCGGGTCGATGGGCTTGTGTTAGTGGGGCTTCTGCGGGCGGGTTACCACGAGTAGTCCTGTCCCGCAGGGGTGGGCACGGCTCCCTGCTCTGAGTGGGCACTGTCACCTGGTGCAGCGCCACTCCCTCAAATTTGGCTCAGCCACCCTCCCCCTCCACATGACAGAGGACGGCAGGGCCAAACTTGCATGGCACTGGAGCACAGGATGGTTTCTGGGGGTGCAGCTGAATCCCTGAGCCACTGCTAACGCTGCCCCCGGCCGTCCCGTTTTCCCTTCCAGATGCAGCAGCCCTGTGCCAGGAGACTGCACCTCCCTCTCCATGGCTTAGATTGCAGCCTCTGCTCTCCACCTGCCCAGCTGCTCAGACACAGGCCTTCACGTGGGTCCCGTGGTATGTAAGAAGGTGGCACAATCCCAGGCTGAGAGTGGCCTGGCTGGGCCTGGCCTGGCTGTTACCCCATGGCTGCCTCCCCCATGCCCACTCTGCCTAATAGGTGGGGTGGGGGGGTTCTGCTCATTCACTGTTTCAAAGGGAATTTCCTGCTGGCTGTAGCTCCAGCCCCAAGCGCTGGGAAAGCAGGAACTGGACCCAAAACATCAGGAGATTTTACACAGTAATAAATTGGGGCTATATTGAATTTGCCTTCTGGTTTGTTCACTTTTCGCCCCCAAGTCTTGCGTGCGAGATCACGACCTGTCCTAACCACTGTGTGGTGTAGCTGTGCACTGCTAAGCAGCTGCTGCGTCCCACAGGCAGGCAGACCACATGGCCAGAGTGGGCCATTCCAGCTTCACATCTACGAATCTATGAAAACAGAACAAAAGACCCCCCAAATAATATAATATTGAGGCTAGAATCGCTCCAAGCTCCTCCTCCTCCGAGGGGCAGGCGGACTCCCCTGATAATCTGTAGTGTCCGGCCCTCCCTGCCCCGCAGCCTCAAGGAAAACAAGGCGAGGAAACCAGCCAGGCACAGCGCTCGTGAAGGGGCCCAAGGGGGTGCTTGGGAAAGGTTAATGCCATCATTCTCCGGTGCAGTCACAGATGTGACAGGCCGGGGGACGCCTCAGGCTCTGAGAGTTGGCGCGGACTCAGCTGATGAGGCTGCACGCTGACTGGGGGAGGGCCCAGGCTGGATTTTGGACAGGATCCGGCCTATTTTCAGTGTGCTAAAGGTGTGAGCAGGGGAATTAAGCGCTGTTCAAACACCCAGCTACGCCTGGGCACCAGAGGCTTCAGCATCCGGTAAAGTGAGCTGTAGCTCACGAAAGCTCATGCTCAGATAAATTAGTTAGTCTCTAAGGTGCCACAAGTCCTCCTGTTCTTTCAGCACTGAGGAAACTCCAGCTGGGCCAGATGCAGCAGCAGGTCTCCTCAGCAAGACAGCTCTGGCGCCCCTCACACCTGCCCTCTGCTCTCGACACCAGCTGCCCAGGGGATTTCAAACCAGGGTCCGTCTCGGGCCTTCTCTTCCCGGTGCCACAGGGCCTGGGCCCAGGGTTTGTGAAAGAGCCGAACGCACCGGGACAAAGATGGTGGGCGACAGGCCAGGCTCCTCTGGCTCGGCGGAACGCTCTGTAATAAGGCCAGAGCTTGGCGATGTGGGAGACACAACTTTCTCGGGGGCGGAAATGGGCCGAGATTGCGGCATGAACATCCCGCCTTCTGCTCCAAGCGCAAGGTGCGTTCCTTGGCTATCGCCGTTCTAACAACACACATCTGTAGACACCGAACCCCCTCGCAAAACCAAACACGGCTCTGCACATGCTTCTCCCTCTGGAAGATTGAAAAGAGCAAATACAGGACGGATGTTAGTCTCATTGCTTTTAATGCACGACTGGAAGGCACAGATACCACAGTGAAGAAAGTGGCTAGATGTAGACTAGAAGAGAGGGCAGATCAGGACTCATGGGCCTGGCTAGTGCCTTTTAGCCATGAAGAGCCTGTAAGCCACCACAGACTATATAAAGGATCATTCACACACCAAGTAACTGCAGCCACCTCTGGGTGGGATGCAGCAGCTGTTTAGCACGGCACACTGGTATGTTTGTAGGCTAGGAAGTGAAGACTGGCACAGCCAACTGAAACTGCAGGGGAGTTCAGGGAGGCAGAGCGACTTACCAGAGTCAGGCCCCGGGGGTTAACCCCCGGACTCTTGGGATCTTTAATGAGTGGAGCAGTTCAGGTCCTCGCATTTATGTGTTCCTGGTGCACTAGGTGCCTCCATGCACCACCAGGCAGAGGAGGGGGGAAGAATACAGAGCGTGTTTTGTGAAGGCCTTTGAGTTGGAGGAAACCCTGCAGTAGACAGCAGGGAGACTCCCCGTTGCCCAGCCCTGCCGGTCACAGGAGAGACACGCCTGGGGCTGTGCCCCCCAGTCCAACCGCTGCAGTCTGCAGAAAACCCCACTCAAGGGAGCCTTGGTTTTAAAAGGCCACAAGAGGGCACCCACACCTGTCACGCAGGCTCATTTTAGTCCTAATTCACCAACTGCTACATTCATGGGCACTTCACAGAGCGAGGGGAGGGCGCATTTCCCCTTCTCTGGCCAGCGTGTCCAAGAAGCGTTCCTCCAGCTTTAACGCTCATGCGGCCGGCGCTCGGACCCGGGGCGGTGCCAGGACCCAGGGCACTCGGTGAGGGGGATGGTCCAAGAACTCAGCCACTGGAGCAGACCAGGCCTCATTCTCCACCCTGAGCCAGGGTCTCAGAGCTGCGCCAGCTGCCGATCGCCGCGGACACGGGACAGCTCCCCCGGGGGAAGAGAGCGGGGGAGCGATGGGGCGTGAGTGCACGGCCAGCGTGGGGGCGTGCGCGGTACTTTGTGGGAGCCAAGAAGCTGCCTGGCTCAGGGGACGGCGGGAAATGTCAGGGGCGCCGTCAGCTCTTATTACCTTCACGTGCCCTGGAGGGGAGAGGAGCGTGAAACGGGTTTACTTCTGCTTGACAGGGGCTGGGGCGCCCGCAGCTGCTGTTGGGTGCAATTGGGGCCGTGCTCTTGCTAGGTGCTGGCACGGACCCGCAGTGCTCCCATGTTTCACCTCGGTGGGCAGCAAACCCCCACCAGGCCTGAGCTGCAGATGCCCTACCGGCAGGGGCTGCCTGCACAGAGCAGAGGAGCTGGTGGGGCAGCCCCCCTACCCCGAGGGTGGAGGCCACTTGCTCTCTGGGTTCCCAGGGGATGGACAGGAGCGGAGTTTCCTCCCCTGCAGCAGCCCCACTGCCGGCCCTTCAGCACCCTCTCCCTCCCGGCCCTCTAGAGCCCATGGACCCCATCCCCAGACAACTTTGTGCCTGCAGGCCCATGCCCTATGCCTGCACTGTCTCCTCCCCCGAGTGGGCCGAGGTGACACTAGGAATGGCAGGAGGTGGGCCAAGCATCCCATGGAGGATTGGGGTTCATGGGTGAGGAGGGGCAGGTGACGTGGAACTGGCTGAGACCTGGAGTCCCCCTCCCCATACTTTGTCCCAGCTCCAGACCCAGCCACCGTGCCCCCGACAGGTTCCCCAGCCCCTGGAAACTCCCAGTGCTTTAACACCACAGTTCCTGGCCAGTATCCTAAGTCTTAAACCGGGGCAGGGCTGAGGGGAGAGAGACCCCCAGGGATGGCACCCTGGGCAGACCTGTCCCCATGGCAACACTGGCTCCGGTGTACCGCACACAGAGGGCACTGGGCTGGGCCCTTTCCAGCCGTGCTCCTTCACGCTGGTTTTTGGGTCTTAATTTATATTACAGATGGTCTGGCCCTGTGTGTCACCCACAGGCACACCCAGCAAGTCACCAACTACCTCCCTCCCCATCATTGGGTTGCTACAGCCCCTTAACTGTGTGTGTGTGAGATTATGTCTCCCTCTCGTGGCTGCTCCAGGGAGGATAGGGGCCGGCTCACACCTAACGGAGCACTTCCTGTAGCTCAAGCAGTAAGGGCCGCATGTTGGGAGGGGAAGGTCCTGGGTTCTATCCCCGCTGTATCTCTGAGGCCAGGGCTTCGTTATACAGCTGCCGACTGCTGGGTACGACCAGCCTCACATGCTGGTGCCTTGAGTGGAAAGTGAATGCAAGTTGCTGCTGCAGACAGAACATGGGGGGACGGGACCATTCACACCCTGCGCTTAAGAAGCCACTTCCCATGTAGATTTATTCAAATGAATGGAATTCTGGGCGGTGATTCGAGCAAATCGGATTGGCTAGTGCATGGGGCATTGATTCTCTAGCACTTCGCACTGCCTCACCCAGATGGAAATCCGGAGGCTGGTGGGGTTTGCTCCAGGTTTATAACACTCAGGACCCCAGCCCAGGCCATAATCCCTCATGGCTGCTCACAAATCCCCAGCAAATGCCCCGCGCTCTCTCTGGGGGCCGAAAGGGGGTTTCATACAGGAGATGCCTGAATTTCTTGGCTACAAGGGGAACTCCCCAGTCTGCAGGCCGTGGAGTGGCTCGGATTTACCCAGACAGCAGGTTCTGGCCCATGGCCCGCCTGATTTACACCCGTAACACAGGTGCAGGGAATTCAAACAAACACCAGGCAAGGGGGCCAAGCAGGTTACAAATCAGTGTTTTAATACAGTCCAACTGTGCCGTGAGCACAGAAACACAGGGAAATCAGGAGAGCCACGTGCCGCCCACGCTGGCAGCAGGAAAGGATCTCACAAACACCATGCTGTCAACAGAAGGGAACCTGTGCCACGAAGCGCCCGATTCCAGCACAGCTCCACCCCGATGGCGGAGTCACTCCTGATTCCGGCACGGCTCCACCCCCGACGGCGGAGTCACTCCCGATTTTGCGGGTAAGAGCTCAGAATGAGGCCCCCAGTGCCCTGTGGCTACTGAGTAGGGCCTCCAAGTTAGAGCAAACCTGAGAGCGACAGGGGAGCCAGCAGGGTCAGAACTCTCCTGCTCTGCACCCCAGAAAAGCAGGCCCCAGTGCAATGCACTGGCGGAGCTGGGGTTGGGGGCGAACTCAAGCGGCAGGTGTGGGTACCGGAAGGTGACTCCCCTGCAACCAGAGGTCTTTGAGCTGCCCAGTGGGAATAGGCAGAGGGCGTCTTGAAGACAAAGAAATTCCAGCTGCAGTAAATTTTGGCTGAGACATGGGGCCAGCTTAGGGAACTTGATGAATACGTATCCAGGGAGGCACCTGTCACTTCCATTCAGCAAACAGGACGATTCATTGGACTAATTAACTCTTAAAATGCTGGGATTGTCCAGGCACCACTCACGGGGCTGCCTGGCCCGATACATGGCACATTCTCTACTGTAGTCCTGCCTAGCTCCAGTTCGCATTCAGCCTCACTGCTCACCCTGTGCTTTACACGCAGGATGGTGCTGCACAGACAGGACAGCCTAGGAATACGTGTGATAAAGAACCTGTCTGATGGAGATCGGCACTTGGACACTGAAGTGATCGGGGCCTACTGAGATGAGATTGGTGTGAGTTAGGTAACGGGACCTAGTTACGGGTGCAGGAGCCTTTCACTGCAGGTCTCCAGGTCAAATCCAGCTCCGATCGCGCACTGATGGCTGCTGGGAGAGTTGGCGGGTGCAGCTGGGTACGGAGTGGGTGGGTGTAATTATCACACAGCCCCCATGCAGGGCTTGATCCTGCAGCGCTGAGTGCTCTGACCTCAATCCAGGAAAGCACCTATTTCAGAGGGGTTACTCAGGGGCTTAAAGGTAAGCACAAGCTAATATGCTTCGCTACAGCAGGGCTGGAGCGCTCAGCACCTGGCAAGATCGAGCCTTCGGTCCCTTTGTTTGTAGTCTCGGCTGGGGTAGGGAGGAAGGAGAATGAACTTCCCTCTGCGCTCAGAGATGGTCCCTCCAAGGCAGGGCTCATGCACGTGGAGGTGGCGGGAGCTGTTCCGGGCTCACGCACGTGGCGGGCGGGACCTGTTTGGGTGCAGAGGGCTCCAAATCTGGCAGCTTCTCCTTGTGCCCCAAAACCAGAAACTCTCCAGAGTGCCAGGAGCTGCCTGGGGAGTTGCAGAGGAGAGTTTGGGCAGCAAAACAGAGGGCTGAGGCAATGGGGAATAAGTGTAAGTCTGTGGGTGGTGGATCCAGCCAGTGGAAGCCGATATACAACCGGGGAAAGGACCAGCCCAGCAAGCCCATGACAGCCTTTAACCTCAGCGCCTCCTGGGCGCGGGCAGTGCCGACGGGGACTGGAGCACGTGGCGGTGCCCATACTTTGACAACGTCCCTGTGAGTGATGCCTCCCACCAGGAAGGTTTCTGCCCTGGCCGGGTCCCTGAAGGCTCTTCCCTGTGAAACTGCTGCCGAGACCTAGCAGCGAGCGCGACTCCCCCAGGGTCGGGGGGCGGTTGGAAGCTGGACGGAAAAGACACCAGCTTGGGCAGTGCCGACGGACAGGGGAAAAAAGGGGAAATGTCAAATTTCTCCCCAGCCGGCCAGGAGCAATTGTCAGGGGGAGCAAAGCAAACCCGAGTGCCTGACCCTACCCCGGACCCCTGCCCAGAGCCCCCCCCGCAGACTGCCTAGCCCCCGAAGGGCTCCCTGAGCAGCTCACTAACACACGGCTCTGATGCTATCTCACTTGTTACAATACAGGGGCTCCCCGCAGGGCCGGCCCCAATAATGGCTGCGTCTATTGCTCTGCAGTTCCCGGAGCCCCCCGCCTGCGAGCTGAGCAGAGCAGGTGCACACCATGGCGGGGAAAACACGGACACGGTGGAATCACACAGCCAAGTGCTGGGACCTAGCGACAGTCAGGGAAACAAAGAGCTGGAGGCGGGAGAGGTCCAGTCCGGACCCAGGGGGTGCTGTGGTCTCTAGGGCAGGGAGATGGACCCTGTGACTCAAAGGGGGGTGAGCGGAGCCAGCGGCTCCAAGTCCCCCCTCTCTGTCACTGCCCTTTGGTGACTCTGCTCCCGTTTGCCTGCAGCGGGCGCGCGGCCCGGGGGGCTGGGCAGCGGCTCCCAGTGTCCTCGTGCCCGGCTGTGGCAGCAGCCGGTGGGCTGAGCACCCAAGCGGAGCTCCGCCGCCCGCCACAGCCTCCTGACGGCCGCGTACCGTGCCCCGCTCCCCCGGCGCAGCTTGGGGCTGACGTCCGGGAAGAGGGCGACCCGGGTGCTGCCGCAGGTCAGGGGCTCCGCGTGTTTCCTGACCGCCCGCATGATGGCCAGCTTGTCGGAGAAGCGCAGCAGACGGAAGACCAGCGCCCGGGGCTGGGTGGCAGGGTCCCAGCGTGCCCCCCCGGGCACACGGCGCGCGCTCTCGATCTCCAGGGGCGGCCAGTCCGCCGGCAGGTTGAGCACCGCGGGCAGGGTCCTCTGCAGGAAGGCGACGGGGTCTCCCCCTTCCGCCCCCTCCGGCAGGCCCGCCAGCCGCAGGCTGTTGCGGCGGGCGTGGCTCTCCAGTACGTGGCAGCGGCTCTCCAGCCGCCGGACGGTCTCACTCAGGCGCTTGTTGCCTTGCTGGAGGGCAGCCAGCTCGAGGGCCCAGCCCCTTGAGTCCCGCTCCAGCTGGGCCACGCGGCTCTGCATGCTCGACACGTCCCTGCACATGGCCGCGAAATCCTGGGAGACCCGGTCCAGCTTCTCCGAGAGGACGGCCTCGACCGCGCTCCTCTCCACCCCGAGGTCCAGGGGCGTCCCGCTCTCCCAGCCGCAGCACTCCCACGGAGGTGGCGCTGCGTGGGAGCATTGTCTCTTCGGAAATTCCTCCCATGTGGCATCTGCCTTTTGTCCACCGTCCTCACCATCAGTACAGGAGCTGGTGCTGGGTGGTCGGGCAGCATCTGTCCTGGCTACGGTCCAGAGGACAAACATATCAGACCCGGCAACACCAAGCAAGGGTCAGCACCATTTCTAGAGCGCTCTTCTAGAGACAATTTCCTAGCACTATATTAGGCAGGAATCCCCACACCCACCACTGCACTGCAGCCTCCTCTGGAGTGAAAGGTGGCAGCTGATTGTCTTCCAGCAACGCTACCCAACAGCTGAGGACAGGGAGCTAAGGGCGGGATATCCGGTTATGCTGTGGGAGGGAGTGAAGTAAAACCGAGTGTAATTACCCAACTGGCACTGGACCAGGTCCCAGGCTAACACCCCTACTCCTGTACAAAGTGCCATGGGATTTTTAACGCCCACCAATAGGCACCTGGGTTTTACAGCTGATGTGAAAGGTGGGGCTGGGGCATTGGCTCAGGAGGGACTCAGTGGGCAGATCGCCACCAGTTTGTTCACAAGCACCGTTTCCCGCTGTACTCATGTCTTCCTTGGAGGTCTCCCATCCAGTGACTTGGCTTGGCTTACGAGAGCCAATGAGACCCCAGCCCCAGGAGGGAAGAACCGGATCAGACTCCTAAATGCAGGCCTGGTTCCAGCACCCACCAGCCCCGCTGCAGTCAGTGGGAGCTGTGGGTTCTCAGCACCTTTGAAAACAGACTGGGGGGCCTAACGAGGAACCTACTTGGAAGGCGCAAGGCGATCAAGGTACCTTCAGTGTGTGGTCTCTTAATCCCTGTCCTGGGTCTTCTAGCATGCCTGTGGCCCGGGGCATCGCGGGCTGGCCAGGTACTGCTCGGCGTGCTGGAACGACTGGGCCCGTTTCCATGGGTTCCTTGTGGGCAGGTTGCGGGGCCATAGCGAGGGGCGTCCGCTGGCATCCCTTCTGATTGTACCAACACAAACAAAGCCTGCATCAGATCAAGCCAGGTCCCACCCTCCGCCAAGTGCTACAGACCCACTGCAGCCTTATTCCTACAGGAAACCATTCATCTATTGGCACATCTCGGGCCCTCGTTACTGGAGTGTCTGGAGCGGGAACAGACCCAGGGAACAGCCCTGCACAGCTCGGGAGACGGAGATCTAGTGGGTCTTCTCCAGCTCCAGTTTCTCTAAGTCTATGAGCACAGGAGCGTAGCAAGCTAAGGACAGCAGGACGGAGGAGCGGTGACCCTCTCTATGGGCCATTAGTCCCATCGGAAGCTGGGCTCCCAGCCCAGAAATGCAGGTAGCCCACTGTACTCCAGGAGGATGGGGCACTGGCAGGAATCGTCAGTCTTAAACCTTGGGATCCTCACTGCCCCAGCTCCCATTGTGCCTGTGGACTGTGGAGCTGACGACAGAGTTTCTCTTCCGCTTCCCACAACACAAAGGCAGTTCTGACGGGAGGAAACGTCTCTTGGCTGCTCAGATGGCCGGTTTCCCCCTAGTGGAAATGCTCGCTCCTAGGGGGAATCTCACTGCACGGGAAATGGCATTATCTGGCCAAAGGGGCTTAGATTGTCGGCTCTCTAGACAGGGACCCTCTTCGCTCTGTGTCTGTCCAGCGCCTGGCACAACAGGGGCCTGGTCTTTGACGGGGGCCCCAGGCCCTAGAGTAATACAGATCATTAATAATAATAATCGATAATAATGCCACATTTGTCAGTTCCCAGGAACACCCTCCCAAAGGTCCGGTTTTCCTCAGTACGTGAAGATTTCCAGCATGAAATCCAAGAGGCTAAGCGGGGCAACGCTGGGTAGAGCTATCAGTGCTAGGCAGGCCGGGGACCTGTCAATGGAGCGCTCCTGTCTGTCAGTCTCTCATCGCATCGCAAGGCTGGGAGCATGAGACTCTCTGTACCACGCACTCCGACAGCCAGAACCTCGGCGGGCATGAATCAGCAAAGCTTCACCGACTTCACTGACTGACCCCAGCCGACAGATTGGCCCGTGCAGTGCAGATCACATACACCGCGTCCCAGGCCCGCTGGCTGGCTCACCTTCTCTGTGCAGCCTGCAAAGCCCTGGCTGTGGGCTCCTCTCCCCCCTGGCCCCACGTGGGCTGCTGCTGGAGGACATGGCGAGGGGGGTGCTCGCACAACTGCGTTGGCTCTCAGGCACTGCACTCCAGCAAGTCTCCAGCCCTGGGAGATGGGCAGTCTCAGCCGTACTGTCTGCTTTAAACCAAGAAATCCATGTCAGCTTCAGGACAGACCCCGCTACGCCATAGCCATGGAAACTGACCGGGGCTTCCCTGATCCCCACTCGGGATGGAATCCTCAACCCGCTTGTACACTTGCTGGTACACACCCTGACTTTACGGGGGCAGGAAACCCGTAGGCACATTCATAGCCCACGCACCCCGAGGGCCAGGGCCAGAACGGAGCCAGTGGGGCCGCACCCCAGCCTCCCCCCGAGGCCACATGCCCCCCAGCCCTCCCATCATGTAACTGTGTGCTCCCCCGCCTCCTCCCAGTGGGGCTGCACATCCTCTGGCCTCCTCCCTCACTAGTCCCCTTATCTCATGGACAGGGCCATCCGTAGGATTTATGGGGCCCTCCGCAGTGTTATTAAACTGGTGCCCCTCTGCCCGACAGCAGCCCGGGCTCACAGCCCAGCGGCAAGGGGACGAAGCAGCAAAGGATAGCAAGACGCCCGGCCCGCCTCAGGGTGGTGGAGAGTCACAGTTCCCTGCAGAGACCCCTGTGCCCCCTCCCTCATGCAAACTGGACATGCAGAAAGTACCTAATGAAAAGCACTAAACTTGGGAATAAGAAGTGTCTGTCACGGGTTTTTTGATATGCCCTGAAGTTTGTCAGAGGTTTATTTGCAAAAGCTTTGTAGGAAGGATGAGTCAGCTGTCCTGCTGAACACAACGTTAAATATTATGGGATAGATGATGCAGCTCTTCTCTGTTTTACATTTTCTTAATCAGTATTTCTAAGCTGGTTTTATATTTAATAATCTTATTAAGATGATGTTGAAGTAAAAAGAAAACGGTACAGAGTTGAAGCATAGAAGTTTCTGGTTATCAGGGAATAAGGTACAGATTATCAAGGGGTGCGAAGTTCGGTTTAGGATCGGGTGGTGTAAGGAATACATAATCTGCAGTCTTCCCAGTTGGGGGTAGAAGGTTAACGGGTCAGAGTACAGACATTGAGATATGGGGGTATGTTGTTCATATGATGGCTCTGTTCAGGTGTGGAGTATAATGAGTGGATACGATGATGAGGATATTTTAAATGTACTCTTAAGCCTTCAGAAAGGAATCATTCCAGAGTACTACAGATTTCACTCACTGAAACAAAGACATTATTTTAAATTCATCAGTCACAGAGATTTAGTGTGCTCATAACAATGTTCACTGCTTTTAGAAAAAGGGACACTAATTTACTTTGTGTGATCTCCATAACAATAGACTTGCTTATGAAATTTCACCAACTTTAAAACTATGTTTCCAAAGATTTTAGGCATAACAAAGGATTTTATATCTTACTAGGTACTGATTTTGCTGGAGGGTTCTCTTAAAACTAGTTCATCAGACAGTCAGAAGTAAAGAACTCAGGGAACTGATGGGCAGGATCCCCTGGGAGAATAACATGAGGGGGAAAGGAGTCCAGGAGAGCTGGCTTTATTTTAAAGAATCCTTATTGAGGTTACAGGGACAAACCATCCCGATGTGTAGAAAGAATAGTAAATATGGCAGGCGACCAGCTTGGCTTAACAGTGAAATCCTTGCTGATCTTAAACACAAAAAAGAAGCTTACAAGAAGTGGAAGATTGGACAAATACCAGGGATGAATATAAAAATATTGCTCGGGCATGCAGGAGTGAAATCAGGAAGGCCAAATCACACCTGGAGTTGCAGCTAGCAAGAGATGTTAAGAGTAACAAGAAGGGTTTCTTCAGGTATGTTAGCAACAAGAAGAAAGTCAAGGAAAGTGTGGGCCCCTTACTGAATGAGGGAAGCAACCTAGTGACAGAGGATGTGGAAAAAGCTAATGTACTCAATGGTTTTTTTGCCTCTGTCTTCACGAACAAGGTCAGCTCCCAGACTACTGGACTGGGCAGCACAGCATGGGGAGGAGGTGACCAGCCCGCTGTGGAGAAAGAAGTGGTTCAGGACTATTTAGAAAAGCTGGACGAGCACAAGCCCATGGGGCCGGATGCGCTGCATCTGAGAGTGCTAAAGGAGTTGGCGGATGTGATTGCAGAGCCATTGGCCATTATCTTTGAAAACTCATGGTGATCCCGGACGACTGGAAAAAGGCTAACATAGTGCCCATCTTTAAAAAAGGGAAGGAGGTGGCTCTGGGGAACTACAGGCCAGTCAGCCTCACCTCAGTCCCTGGAAAAATCATGGAGCAGGTCCTCAAGGAATCAATTCTGAAGCACTTAGAGGAGAGGAAAGTGATCAGGAACAGTCAGCATGGATTCACCAAGGGCAAGTCATGCCTGACTAATCTAATTGCCTTCTATGATGAGATAACTGGCTCTGTGGATGAGGGGAAAGCAGTGGACGTGTTGTTCCTTGACTTTAGCAAAGCTTTTGACACTGTCTCCCACAGTATTCTTGTCAGCAAGTTAAAGAAGTATGGGCTGGATGAATGCACTATAAGGTGGGTAGAAAGTTGGCTAGATTGTCAGGCTCAATGGGTAGTGATCAATGGCTCCATGTCTAGTTGGCAGCCGGTATCAAGTGAAGTGCCCCAAGGGTCGGTCCTGGGGCCGGTTTTGTTCAATATCTTCATAAATGATCTGGAGGATGGTGTGGATTGCACTCTCAGCAAATTTGCAGACGACACTAAACTGGGAGGAGAGGTAGATACGTTGGAGGGCAGGGATAGGATACAGAGGGACCTACACAAATTGGAGGATTGGGCCAAAAGAAATCTGATGAGGTTCAACAAGGACAAGTGCAGAGTCCTGCACTTAGGACGGAAGAATCCCATGCACTGCTACAGACTAGGGACCGAATGGCTCGGCAGCAGTTCTGCGGAAAAGGACCTAGGGGTGACAGTGGACGAGAAGCTGGATATGAGTCAGCAGTGTGCCCTTGTTGCCAAGAAGGCCAATGGCATTTTGGGATGTATAAGTAGGGGCATTGCCAGCAGATCGAGGGACGTGATCGTTCCCCTTTGTTCGACATTGGTGAGGCCTCATCTGGAGTACGGTGTCCAGTTTTGGGCCCCACACTACAAGAAGGATGTGGAAAAATTAGAGAGAGTCCAGCGGAGGGCAACAAAAATGATTAGGGGTCTGGAACACATGACTTATGAGGAGAGGCTGAGGGAACTAGGATTGTTTAGTCTACAGAAGAGAAGAATGAGGGGGGATTTGATAGCTGCTTTCAACTACCTGAAAGGTGGTTCCAAAGAGGATGGATCTAGACTATTCTCAGTGGTAGCGGATGACAGAACAAGGAGTAATGGTCTCAAGTTGCAGTGGGGGAGGTTTAGGGTTGGATATTAGGAAAAACTTTTTCACTAGGAGGGTGGTGAAACACTGGAATGGGTTACCTAGGGAGGTGGTGGAATCTCCTTCCTTAGAAGTTTTTAAGGTCAGGCTTGACAAAGCCCTGGCTGGGATGGTTTAATTGGGGATTGGGCCTGCTTTGAGCAGGGGGATGGACTAGATGACCTCCTGAGGTCCCTTCCAACCCTGATATTCTATGATTCTATGAAAGAAAAGGAAACTCTTTGTCCAGCTATCTGGAAGGAAAGGGGTATTGTCATTTAAGGGCTCTCTTCAAGGAGAAAGGGACGGACAGAAAGGACAGGAAGACTTTGGAAACAAGTGTTTTTTACTATAGTAATTAAAATTAAAATAATGCATCCGATGAAGTGGGCTGTAGCTCATGAAAGCTTATGCTCAAATAAATTGGTTAGTCTTTAAGGTGCCACAAGTCCTCCTGTTCTTTTTGCGAATACAGACTAACACGGCTGCTACTCTGAAACCTAAAATTAAAATGTGTATGTTAGAGAAGGGTGGTCTTTTGAAGGATTTATTTAAAAAATTATATGTCTGAAGATCCAAGCATTTAAGGCTAAAGATGATTGTGCATCTAAAAATCTATGCAAGTATTTTTTAGAGATGTGATTTTATAATCTTCACCAACTCACTAATGAAATATTTTTAAAGCAAATTTTAAACTAAGGTCCTGTAGACTAACATGTTCTGAGTAAATATTACAGCAATGCACAATTGTTTTTGTCAGTAAATTCAGAAACTGACAGTCTATACCTGCAAAAAGAAAAGGAGTCCTTGTGGCAAATGCCTGTTAAATGGCTTCATTCCCCCTTGAATGGCTCTTTAACAGTTTCAATGTTGTGCTAATAGGTCTGGCAGGCTGGAGGCTTTTTCACTTTTAACTACTAGATCCCCTCCCGAGGAAGACTCACCAGGCTGCAGCAGCCAGCTGTGGGAGCCTGCCGGAAAGGTCAGAATAGGAATAGGAAAGCTGGGGGGGTGGGGTGGACACTAAGACCCAGGGGTGCCCCAAATTTTCAGGTACCCTATGCAGCTGCATATTTTGCATATGCCTAAGGACGGCCCTGCTCATGGGAACACTTTCCTCTCCCTTTGCCCCAGTCGAGAGGTACAATCAAAGCCCTTGGAGGAATGGTCGAGGGGGGGACGTGTCTAGAATCTGCTGTGGTGGCAGATGTGGTTTTCTCCCCCCTCCACCTCAGCAGAGCGATACATCTGACATTTGTGCAGGGGGCTGGAGGAAGCAACCTCTCGCCCTGTCTGGTCCGACAAATCTAGGCGTCTCTCTGCAGAGCCTACAAGCCTTGCGCCCAGCCTGCAGACTGAGCCCTAATCCAGACACCCACACGTGTGCATTCGAGCACCCGCAGAACCTTGATTTCAGGGAAGGAAACGAGCCCCTGGCAAGCCACGTGTCCCGGGCTTATTCTCAGGCTTCTCAGACCCCCTGGACCAGCCCGGCCTTGCAGTGTGGCTGCCTAAGGTGTTAAAGCCATAAACTCCATTGCTCACCTTCCCCAGACAGCTTCCTCCCCCTGCTCTCTGCTCTCCTCAGCGTCCTGTCTCTCTGCCCAGTGTGGGCAGGCAGCGAGGAAGGCGTTGGTCTGTTGGCAGTGATCTCTTTCAAACAGTTGAGCTTGGGGAGGGGCGAGCTCCCTACCGTGACTTCTGCCACCCCAGAAATAGCCGAGTCTGCTGCCCGCTCCTGGCCAGTCTCCATGGGGCCAGCTCCCACCGCACCTGAACAACATCAAGCCTGAGCCGGGTTGTGTCCAGCCCCACGTCCATGGCTTACGCTCTGCCCGAGCTGTTTTGCACTCGACAAGCTCCTGGAGGACGGGTCCATCCATGGCTATAGGCCAGGCTGGGCAGGGAGGGTGTCCCGAGCCTCTGTTGGCCAGAAGCTGGGAACGGGCGACAGGGGACGGATCACTTGGTGATTCCCTGTGCTGTTCATTCCCTCTGGGGCACCTGGCATTGGCCACTGTCAGAAGACAGGATCCTGGGCTAGATGGACCCTTGGGCTGACCCAGTGTGGCTGCTCTTATGTACTGTTCCACTGTCCCGGGAGAGGCGGGAAGCGTGGTCGTTGCCATGCAGAAGCACACTCGTTATAATCTAAGTGGCGAGCGGTGCTTTCTCCTGAGAGTGCAGCGGGCGGTTACACAGAGGCGGAGTTAACCTGGCTCTGGGGGCTACACGCTGGTACCTTCCTCACCCTGTCCTTGGGGGTTTAGATTCCCTGGTTACCCCAGAATGAATGGTACCAGCATGCAGATGACACCCCAGTCTCAGGGCTGAGGACCTGCCTCTCCTGCTGCCTTCAGTGCAAGATGCAGACGCTCAGCCCCAACTCAGACTGGTCTGCACTAGACTTTTGTACCTTGAACTGGTACCTAAACGGGACCTTGGGTTACCCTATGACTCCTTCGGGGATCTCCCAACACCCGTCCCCCTTCTCCATGGCCCCATAACTCCCGTCCTGCTGGCGTGCTGGGGTGACAGGTTGTTCACAGGACTCTCCTTCCGAGAGCTCTCCGGGTCACCGACTGCCGTTCCCTCTGCTTTAAGCAAACTGAAAAGCCTCTCAAGGCCCTTTGCTCTAAAGCCGGGTCAGCTGCTCATGGTCTCTGTGACCATACCTGACTCTCAGACCCGTGGCAGCAGCTTGGATTCTCCTGCCTGGTTCAGCTTTGGCAGACCCATTCCTATGCTCGCTGGAGACGGGACACCAGTCGGCGAGCCCCTTGGAGGGCAACAGCGGAAAGAGACGCCCCTGCCATGGAGGCCCCAAGCTGTGCGAGGAGAAGCGCCTTGCACAACGGGCTGCGAGGTAGAGGGCCACCGGGGAGGAGGCTCCCAGGGGCTGAGAGCTACTTCCCAAGCGGTAGGGTTTGTGAGCAGTGCTGATCACTGAATGTTTCCCATTCTGCGGGTGCAGCTCCGAGTGAAGCCAATGGGAACTGAGTCCTCCATGTTAGGGGCAGGTGTACAGGGAAGGGGAAGGGCAGCAGGGAGCCATTCTGAGTGTGTACTCCCAGTCTGAACTGAGCAGCCTCCTGGAGAGACACCCAGTTATTCCCCTAGAACTAAGTGAAGCGCTCCTGAGCCCTGTCTACACTATGGCTGTCCTTGTTGCTCCCAAAAGTTGGAAGTGAATCCTGCATCACGTGTGAGAGTCAGAGGCAGGACAAGTAGAGGCTGGGTGGTCCCATGATTAGGGCATTCGACTAGGACTGTGAAGACCTGGGTTCATGCCCCGGCTCAGCCATAGACTCTGTGTGACCAGTTGCTCTCCCTACCACAGTGGTGCAGGAAGGTAAATGCAGTCATAGACTGGGAGGCATGGTGCTGGGGGCCAGAGAAGAACCTGATCTAGTCAGAGCCGTAATATCCACGCTCTCCGGCTCACCGCTGGTACTGGAGCTCCTCGCATGCACATCCCATTCCTGCCGCTCTGCGTCTCCCCGAGCGCTGCTGGGAGGGGACTGGGCAGGGCAGGATCTGGGCGCAGCTACCTCCTCCAGGCCTGGGAGGTTTTCTGCTTGCCTTTGATCTGCAGCAGAGAAACCAGACAGGGGTGTGGGCATTAGGCCAGGTCAGTCCTTCCCTCGAGCCCTGGAAAACCAACCGGGCCGAAAGGTTTGCAGTTCCCCTGCTCAGAGAGTGAGCCAGGAACAAGCCCGGTTCAAGGGAATACAATTTAAAGTCCCACTGTTCACCTTCAGCCTGAAATCTCGAAATCCCAGCCTCTGGGCTGCTGCATCCTGTGTCTCCCGCTGTGCTGCGGGGCGACGAGCGGCTGGCGTGACTGGGTCTGGTTCCAGGCAGAGGCTTTAGACAGCTCTCTGGGCCGTGGACATGGGTGCTGACTGTAGCTACAATAAACACAGACAGAGGCAGAGTCAGACTCTTGCCAGGTGCCGTTCGTTCCAGACACCGCGGCGTTGCAGAGAGTGCCATGGGGTCGCGAGCACGAGCCTGTTCCGAGACAGGCCTCAGGGAATGGCCTCTCCGGGGCAGGGCCCCGCGGATTCGCCTGGTCTCGGAAGCATGGTGAAGCGCGTATTCCTAAGAGGTGATTTGCTGCCGTGCTGGTTTCAGTTCCCGTCTGTGCTGGAGGTTCCTCACCACCCCTCTAGCAACCACAGCCATGTGACCGTTGCATGGAAACCTGGACATCAAGTAACAGCCCAGGGCTGTCTTGGATCTGCCAGATGCCTGCAGTACGATTGTCCGTTCGAGCCAGGTGGTTCGCGTAGGGACCGTTGTTCTGGCCCAGCCGGACTCGTACCCGAACGACCTCCCACTGTTCACCTCCGAGCCGCACCCGACGACGTTCAGATTGCTAACCCAGGCCACTGCCACGGCTGGGCATCTTGGACTGACTTTCCGCCTGTGATCTCCAAACCCCGCCTCAGGGCTCCGCTGCTCTACCCCCGCGAGGGGCTGTCACTGGCAGGTCTGCTGGAGCGACGGAGCCTTTCACCGCTAGGCCCGTCAGACAGCGCTGCAGGCCATGGAGGGGGGAGTGCTCTGCGGTGACTTCGGCAAAGTGTCCGATTCCTTCCGCCTCCAACGGAGGCTCCATCGCTTCGTTCTTCCCCCAATTCACGCTTCTGCCCAGCGCCTCGGGTTACCCTGACTCTGGGGGGCAGACACAGGGAGAAGGAAAACTCCACCATCCCCCTCCATGTGTCCTATTCACTGATTGTCCCGTCCGCACTCCGGAGCGTCCCCTTCCGTACAGGACCGCGGGTGAGGCCTGGCTCTGGGGCCTCTCACACCAGACAAACAAGGGGCCTTGGCAGAAAGCAGGGCAGCAGGAAAGGGCACAGCCCCTCCTTTCACACTGTGAACCTGATCCTCCTCTTACCTGCACCGTGCCAGTCCCAGTGCCCCGTCTCTGGCCTCCTCTGCGCTGTGTCTCCTCGCCGGCTGCCCACCACAGCAGCTGTGGTGGGGGAGCTGGGGGTCCGGGGCCTGGGCACCGAGATCTCCTGCAGGCACTTCTCCAGGCCTCGGAGAGGGGAATTCTCGGGGCTCCGTTCTGTTTAGACAACACAGGATCAGCACAGAGCTTGGGCCACAGAGCAGCTGCTGTCAGCGGTCCCCCACGCTCACCAGGGCCTCAGCCCACGGTCCCCCCAACCACCATCGCTCCTCAGCCCACTGGTCCCCTCACCCCACAGTTCCCCCCACTCACCGTTGCTCCTCAGCCCAGGGTTACTGCCCACCATCACCCCCCAATGCCCCCAGATAACCTGCTAGTGCAGATCACCCCGTCACCAGCACAGCTGCTGTAAGAGCTGGCTGCTTTGTGTGAGGCCGGGGAGAGCTCATGGAGAGAACGGCATGGCTTGACAGTCCACGAGATGCCACGAAGCCCCTGGCTCACCTTCATTGCCCCACCTCCACGTCCCCGGCCCAGCGCCCCACGGGCCCCTCTCCCCGTCGGCACTGCTGCTGGGAGAGTAGCTAGACAGGGTGCTGGCATAGCGTGGCCGGCCTGCGGGTATTTCCTTCAAGCCGTTCATCAGTCCGTAGACGGGGGAGCTCTCCGCACTTGCTGCTGGTTTAATAATACAAACGCTGTCATAAATATAAGGGGAAGGGTAAACCCCTTTGAAATCCCTCCTGGTCAGGGGAAAGCTCATCTCACCTGTAAAGGGTTAAGAAGCTAAAGGTAACCTTGCTGGCACCTGACCAAAATGACCAATGAGGAGACAAGATACTTTCAAAAGCTGGGAGGAGGGAGAGAAACAAAGGGTCTGTGTCTGTCTGTATGCTGGTCTTGGCCAGGGATAGACCAGGAATGGAGTCTTAGAACTTTTAGTAAGTAATCTAGCTAGGTATGTGTTAGATTATGATTTCTTTAAATGGCTGAGAAAGGAATTGTGCTGAATAGAATAACTATTTCTGTCTGTTTATCTTTTTTGTAACTTAAGGTTTTGCCTAGAGGGGTTCTCTATGTTTTTTTAATCTAATTACCCTGTAAGATATCTACCATCCTGATTTTACAGGGGGGATTTCTTTATTTCTATTTACTTCTATTTTCTATTAAAAGTCTTCTTGTAAAAAACTGAATGCTTTTTCATTGTTCTCAGATCCAAGGGTTTGGGTCTGTGGTCACCTATGCAAATTGGTGAGGCTTTTTATCCAACATTTCCCAGGAAAGGGGGGGTGCAAGTGTTGGGAGGATTGTTCATTGTTCTTAAGATCCAAGGGTCTGGATCTGTAGTCACCTAGGCAAATTGGTGAGGCTTTTTACCAAACCTTGTCCAGGAAGCGGGGTGCAGGGTTTTGGGAAGTATTTTGGGGGGAAAGACGCGTCCAAACAGCTCTTCCCCAGTAACCAGTATTAGTTTGGTGGTGGTAGCGGCCATTCCAAGGACCACGGGTGGAATACTTTGTACCTTGGGGAAGTTTTGACCTAAGCTGGTAAAGATAAGCTTAGGAGGTTTTTCATGCAGGTCCCCACATCTGTACCCTAGAGTTCAGAGTGGGGGAGGAACCTTGACAAACGCCCAACGTCAGGGCCGGGTGGGACGTGTCATGGGCACCCGGGGGATTTCAGGACCCAATGGTCCAAAACATTTTTCGATTTAAAAAGAGTGGGATGAAGGTGAATTTAAAAGGATCAAATCTTAATCCCTGCTTCTCGCTCTTCTCTGTCCCGTTCTTTCCCAGAAGCCCACTGAGGAGTCACACGCAGTCCCACCCATTTCAGTCCTTTCTCAGCTCCTTGTCTCACCTGCCACGCATGCTCTCCAGGGCCTCAGCACCGGTCTCCTCTGCTCCACCTCTCCCGGGGCTTTGCTGGGGCCGAAGTAACTAGTTTCACTGGAGCATCTGGGCCTGGTCACGGGTATGTCCTTCAGACAGTTCTCCAGGCCCTGGAGCGGTGGCGTGACCTCTGAGACGGCCCCTGCTTTAACGAGAGGTACGACATCTCTGTCAGCAGGAGGCTGGGAGTTACAGCCCTGCTCCCATCCGCCTCGGACACTTGTGAAGCCAACTGGCTCTGCTCCCAGCTCCCAGCCCCTGCCAGGCACGCTGAAAAGCCAAGCCTTTCGGGCCATCCAGCGGGAGTGCAGTGTGTGACCGTAGGGAGCCCCAAAAGGAGACCCCAGCACAGCCGGGGCCACGGCAAGGAGCCGCGGTGATGGGCTTCCTAGCGAGCCACGTCTCACTGTACCTCAGGGTCTGGGGGACATCAGGGAGTGGGAATCAGCACTGTGCAAATCTGTGGAAAAGCTGCCAGAAAAGTGTGAAAGGAACCACGTGTTGCACGCGTGCCAAGGGCCAGATCCCCAGCTCCTGTAAATCAGCACAAAGCCACAGGAGTTTGCCGATGTGAGCCAGCTGAGTATCTGGCCTGAGGGGTCCTAAGAACTAAACCGAAGGCAGCAAGAGGCAAGAAGAGCAGATCGTAAAATCTGGGAGAAAAGCAAAAAGTATTCCAGAGAAGGAGAGATCAGAGGGGTCCAAACCCTGCTCCAGAGGAGAGATCAGAGGGGTCCAAACCCTGCTCCAGAGGAGAGATCAGAGGGGTCCAAACCCTCCTTGAGCACCTGGGTGGCACTAAATAGGCAGCCGCACGGCTGACAGGGAATTTAGGAACAGACTCATTCAAGGGTATTAGGTATTACTGAATGAGGGAGGCAACCTAGTGACAGAGGATGTGGAAAAAGCTAATGTACTCAATGCTTTTTTTGCCTCTGTCTTCACTAACAAGGTCAGCTCCCAGACTGCTGCGCTGGGCATCACAAAATGGGGAAGAGATGGCCAGCCCTCTGTGGAGATAGAGGTGGTTAGGGACTATTTAGAAAAGCTGGACGTGCACAAGTCCATGGGGCCGGACGAGTTGCATCCGAGAGTGCTGAAGGAATTGGCGGCTGTGATTGCAGAGCCATTGGCCATTATCTTTGAAAACTTGTGGCGAACGGGGGAAGTCCCGGATGACTGGAAAAAGGCTAATGTAGTGCCAATCTTTAAAAAAGGGAAGAAGGAGGATCCTGGGAACTACAGGCCAGTCAGCCTCACCTCAGTCCCTGGAAAAATCATGGAGCAGGTCCTCAAAGAATCAATCCTGATGCATTTGCATGAGAGGGAAGTGATCAGGAACAGCCAGCATGGATTCACCAAGGGAAGGTCATGCCTGACTAATCTAATCGCCTTTTATGATGAGATTACTGGTTCTGTGGATGAAGGGAAAGCAGTGGATGTATTGCTTCTTGATTTTAGCAAAGCTTTTGACACGGTCTCCCACAGTATTCTTGTCAGCAAGTTAAGGAAGTATGGGCTGGATGAATGCACTATAAGGTGGGTAGAAAGCTGGCTAGATTGTCGGGCTCAACGGGTAGTGATCAATGGCTCCATGTCTAGTTGGCAGCCGGTATCAAGTGGAGTGCCCCAAGGGTCGGTCCTGGGGCCGGTTTTGTTCAATATCTTCATAAATGATCTGGAGGATGGTGTGGATTGCACTCTCAGCAAATTTGCGGATGATACTAAACTAGGAGGAGTGGTAGATACGCTGGAGGGGAGGGATAGGATACAGAAGGACCTAGACAAATTGGAGGATTGGGCCAAAAGAAATCTGATGAGGTTCAATAAGGATAAGTGCAGGGTCCTGCACTTAGGATGGAAGAATCCAATGCACCGCTACAGACTAGGGACCGAATGGCTAGGCAGCAGTTCTGCGGAAAAGGACCTAGGGGTGACAGTGGACGAGAAGCTGGATATGAGTCAGCAGTGTGCCCTTGTTGCCAAGAAGGCCAATGGCATTTTGGGATGTATAAGTAGGGGCATAGCGAGCAGATCGAGGGACGTGATCGTTCCCCTCTATTCGACATTGGTGAGGCCTCATCTGGAGTACTGTGTCCAGTTTTGGGCCCCACACTACAAGAAGGATGTGGATAAATTGGAGAGAGTCCAGCGAAGGGCAACAAAAATGATTAGGGGTCTAGAACACATGACTTATGAGGAGAGGCTGAGGGAACTGGGATTGTTTAGCCTGCAGAAGAGAAGAATGAGGGGGGATTTGATAGCTGCTTTCAACTACCTGAAAGGGGGTTCCAAAGAGGATGGCTCTAGACTGTTCTCAATGGTAGCAGATGACAGAACGAGGAGTAATGGTCTCAAGTTGCAGTGGGGGAGGTTTAGATTGGATATTAGGAAAAACTTTTTCACTAAGAGGGTGGTGAAACACTGGAATGCGTTACCTAGGGAGGTGGTAGAATCTCCTTCCTTAGAGGTTTTTAAAGTCAGGCTTGACAAAGCCCTGCCTGGGATGATTTAACTGGGAATTGGTCCTGCTTCGAGCAGGGGGTTGGACTAGATGACCTTCAGGGGTCCCTTCCAACCTTGATATTCTATGATTCTATTATTCTATTCACTGGTGGCTGACATACAGCGCTGTCGATATGCCCATAACGTATCAATTCCCCCCAAAGTCGGGCTAAGCTCCACTTCCAGTGGGTCTGGGACTATCCCACAAGGAATTGCTTCCCCGTCTGAAAATCCTGCCCTAAAAAGGGAAATGCTTCCATGGAATTCCAGGGCTAGTAAAACAGACTGAAAAACGACACAGACAGATGTTACCTTCAGATCCATGCCATGGTGAGTTCTGCAAAGCTGAACCAGGGACACTGTGAACTTTCTATTTACCTTCTGTTTTCACTGGCCACCCTGCTGTCTCCAGTCTGCCACGTGGATCCAGTGAGCTGCTCATAGAGGAGTGGCTGACTGGGGTACTGGATTGACTACGGCTAGGTACAGGAATGTCCTTCAGGCAGTTCTCCAGGCCTCGCAGCGGTGAATTCTCTGTACTGACGTCTGTTTAAACAACACCAAGCCTGCGTCAGTGCATGGCCTGCAGCTCTGGGATGGGTTCCCTCCATCTCTGAATGAGCCTGCGTCCAGTGCGATTCACCTCCGCTCTCATACTGCGATTGTCGAGGCAGAGGCTCTGAATGTCTCTGGCTCTGAATTCTAGGTGTTTCACAGGGACTTTGAGATAGTCAGCTGGGTTCATCCCTGGAGGAACTCCACTCAAGTCAGAGTTACACCAGGGATAAATAGGAGCCTTTGTTGTGAGGAGATCAAATCTGTCTGGATTCACTTCTATTGCTGCAGGAAGAGCAGCAAGCTGGCAGAAGCGGGTTTACCTGCAGCTAGTTCTTGGAAAAGCTTCCCCAATCCATAGAGGGGAGAATCCTCTCTAGACACCCCTGGCTTCCAGCCCACATTGTGTTTGTTTTTATGGGTTAAAAAACCACACAAAAACCCCCGTTGTGTTTATAACAGGTTACACATCATCCCCACCCCTGCATAAGGCAAAGCGTGTACCAGAACCACACGCCACTCAGAGCCCAGGTCTGATTCTGCTCTCTTTGGCACAGGGAGAAGCCAGAAGCCAAAACAGACGTACGCGAGATCAGAATCTGCATGCCAGGAACGCAAACTCTTCCCCCCGTTATTTCTACTTGTGTGATGCACAGTGAAAGTTAGCAGCAGCTCAGGGGCCGCAGGTCTGGTGGAATTCACCCCGGAGCCCACAGGGTTGAAGTGGCGCCCAGGCCGTGTGCTGGGACCCTGCCGAGGGGTGACTTCTGCTCAGTGCATGGAATGGAGATGGAAGTGAGCCAGGCTATCACTGCACAGGAGTATGGTTAGCACTGGAATAGGATTGCCATGGGGTGTTATTGTGGCCCCGGCTGACCCTCCCTGCCACCTGATCCTTATGGTGGTGACACTGGGTTATGGTGTAAACACTTCATCTGACCTTCTCCAAGTGATCTCCTGTTCCTGGCCCCTGGCCTCCTCTGTCCCATGTCCCTCTGCGTGGGGCTGGTCAAGGCGATGTTGGCTGGCATGTGGGGGTAGTGGTGTTTATTTACCGGGATGTCCCTCAGGCAGTTCTCCAGACCTTGCAGTGGCGAGGTCTCCGTGCTGATGTCTGTTTAAAGAAAAGATCCAAAGCCAATATCAGCTGGAGCTACATATCGCTGAGCTCTGTAAAACCCACTGGGCCTTAGACCGGCTCTCGGCCTGGGCAGACACTTGTCCCACTTCCTGCTTTCGAAGAGAAATGTACGCCCTTCCGAAGGTAGGGACTAGCTGTAGGGGCGGAGCAGAGAGGGCTGAGTGCAGGGGTAACATTAACAGCCCGTGTTATACAGGAGGTCGGGCTAGATGATCTAATGGTCCCCACAGTGTCTCATTCACTCCTTTCCTGAACACATGAAGCTTGTTACCAATTCTCTGGGATGGAAAGGGACCTCAACAGTGCCAAGGGTCTGGACCACATACTCTTGATGTACACCAGTGTAAACGAGACCCAAAGTGACTTGACCCAGGACACAGACAGCCTGTGCCAGGAACAGAACCCAGCTCTCCTGTGTTCCACCCCAGTGCCTTACCCACCATGCCATCCTTCCTCTCCAGGACCCCAAACCAACTCAAAGCCTTAGAGAAACCAGAGCCAAGGAATGCAACAATGCTGGCATAGCCAAGCGAATCAGAGAGGGCATGCACAGAGCCGGGGGGAACCAGGTGGCTGAAAGAAGAGGAACCAGACCCCTCTGGAGCTGTAGCAAAGGAATGGAGAAGGGAAAGGAGGAGCGACCTGATCGCACAGACACCAGAGAGACCTGAAAGCTGTGCAAGACACTCAGGCAAAGACAGGAGAGATGAGGAGGTAAAACAAACCTCACAGCCGCACGGAAGGAACAGAGTGCTGATCGCAGCAAGACCAAGGAGAGAAAAGGAGGTCAAACTCTACAGTACGGTTCCCTGTATAAATAGCTTATAAAAGGGCTAATAAACGATTGACACATATGTTAATCAATTGTTACAGAGCCCAACAAATTGCTTCTGACTATGGCTTATAACTGAGCTTGGAAGGGTTAGATTTTTGTCAAAAACGTGCATTTCACCGTACACACACAGACCGACAAAAAATATTTCCATCAATAGTCATCAAAATGTATATATACTTTGTCCTGCCATGAGGGCCGGGGACTGGACTAGATGACCTCTCGAGGTCCTTTCCAGTCCCACAATTCTATGGCCAAAGTAGGGAAAATACAGCTTGCGGACGTAAAATTTAATGTAAGGATAGTTAATGGGTATATTTTGACACACAGTGTTGACAGATGGTCTTTTAATGGCTATAAAGCTTTACATTTTTGAAGCTCACGGTCTATTGTCAGTAAGTAGTTATTGTCTGACCTCCCTAGTGACAGACACCCCCACCCAGCTCATAGTTTTGCGCAACTGTGAAACATTTAAATGGCTAAAAATAGGAAAAAAATGCTTAAATCAATATCAATATTATCTGTCAAAAATATAAAACCCCTGAATTCTACCACGCCTGCTTATAACCATCTGTAGCCTCTGCTGGTGATGTGCCCATCGGCACCTGTCTCCTGCTTGTCACGTCCATTCATCATTTATGAACCCTTTGGAACCATTTAGAAATGGAATCGTAACGTAAGAGTGACCGAAGAGGCTGTTTAAGTGCCGTGCTAGGGTCGGAGATGGGTAAGGCAGAGACCGCTCAGTGACAGGGCTTTGCAGGTGGGCAGCTGGGACCCTCCAGTGAGCCGGGCAGCTGTCGACAGGACCCATGGTGTGATAGCTTGTGTATTCTTGGGCTCACCCTCTCCGCACCAGCTCTGCACCATCCCCGTGGCAGGTCTCTTTGGTGACACATCTGCTCCGGCGTTGCGGGCCAGCACTCGGGAAGCCCAGGATGTACGGACAGGTGTTTCCTGCAGGCAGTTCGCCAGGTCGTGGAGGGGGCTGGTCCCTGGCGTCACCTCTGCTTGAGAAACATGGAGACACACGCTCCAGCTCAGGGTCAGCGGCCAAAGGACCGACTCGCTCCTGAGCCACAGATAGCAACAGTAGACTCTGACTCATCCCACCCCTTTCTAAGGTCCAGTCCTGGTCCCATATAGTCTGTGGCAGATTCCCATGGACTTCAATTGGGACCGCTGGTTGGAGCACTGTCCTACCTCCTGGGGACGAGTTCCAGAGCCCGGCCTCCGCTCCCCTCGGCTCCGTCTCCCGCTCGGTGCCGCTGGCCGAGGCCCTGCAGGTTGGCGGGCTGGGATGCTGGGGGGAGGGTGCGGCTGTGTCTGTCACACAACTCAGCAGGCCACGCTGGGGGGAATCCTCTGTCGCTGCTTCTGTTTTAACGATAGGAACGATGCCCAGAATAACAGCCCAGTGGCTGTGGCTGGAAGAGGCGTCCCGGCCCTTCCGCGCATGATAAACCCACCAGCCCATTCCCCAGCTCCCAGAACTAGACGCCCTCCGATCAGACCCTGGGGATTGGGCCAGCGGCTAATTCAACTCGAAATGGACGTGAACAGCAATCAACTGCACTCTGAGACCCCTCCTCTCTGCCCCTTGCACCCCCGTGGGATGGGCGGCACAGAAAGGGCTGGGGATGGAACCAGGTTGGTCCTGGTAAAGACCCGCTGATTTCTGCATGTTCCCTAGTATAGTCCCTCCTCTGCAGAGCAGGCGGACCAATGCATGGAGCAAGGCCCCTGTGTACGCAATGCGTCTGGCACCACTGGTCCCCAAATCATAGAGATTTTAGGGACCTGAACCCCCTCCCCTGCCCACGGTCCGATTTCCGGGAGGAGCTGACCCTTCCTGCCCAGCCACAGCACGTTTGTCTCCGAGGGGTATCCAGCGGGTGCGCCCCCGCTACGCACTACGGCTCTCACCTTCGGCGGACAGGCTCCCAGCTTCTCGCCCAGGCCTCTCCCCCGGGGCTCTCTGTGTGCCGCGGCTGGAGGAACGGCTAGCGGGTGGCTGGGAGCAACGGGGGCTGGTCACGGCGATGTCCTTCAGGCAGTTCTCCAGGCCGCGCAGCGGGGAGTCCTCCAGGGCCACCTCTGCTTTAACGGACAATGGAGAGGGCACGGCCTGCAGGTGCAGGACAGGTGGTGTCTGCCCCCAGCACAGTCACCCCGCCGTACCACTCACTGGCCAGCCCCCCGGGCTCCCGCAGGGAGATCCCCCAAACGGGCAGAGTCACAGGGGGCTGTGCAGACCCCACCAGCCTCCTGGTCTCGACCTGAGATGCACTTTGAGAGTCCTTTGTTTTATGAGCCTGTTCTGGGGAGAGAATTTGGCTTCTGAGGCTAGCAGCCAGCCGGAGTGACTAGCCAAGGCTCTGGTACACAGGCCAGTGCTGTGGGCGCTTGCTGGGAATACACGCAGAGCTGTTACGGACGGGGTTCATTCCCACTGGCAGAGCTAAACTGCGATAGATGCTTTCAACCAGTGTGTACTGGGGTGTACGCCACTGTGGCTTACCCTCATTTCAGGTGCACTGGTGCAAGCCCTGTTTTACACCAGCGCTGCCCAGTGACACTGGTGCAATTATATCAGTGCCAACCCCCTGGCACGGGGAACGCCGAGGTCTGGGCCAGAGTGTGACTGCGGCATGGCGACTGCTCCCCATGCCGTGCCCTGGCGGCCGCCTCGTCTGCCAAGGTCTGGCTGGGTTCTCAGCAGGGAACCAGGCCTTCCCGCTCGCTGGCTGTTCCTCCGCTCCCTCGCTGCGCACCTCGTCCCCACCGCAGCCTGAGCCCGTTCCCCGGCCCTGGAGACCCGCTCGAGGAGCGTTCAGCTCCTGACGCTCCACAAGCCTTTTCAGCAACGGCTAGCCCGGGGGTGAGCGGCGGGTTGGTGCCTCTTAAACCCGCGGGGCCTCAGGTTTGCTGCGAACGTCTCCCTCCCCAGTGTGGGAGCGAACCCCCCGCACCTTCCCAAGGACCGTGCCAGGGCCCCGGGGCCAGCCCCCTCTGCTCTGCCCCCCGGTGGGCGCTGCTGGTGCGGGAGCTGCAGGCTGGCCGGGCGGGACGACAGGGGCCGGCCAGGTCTCTCCAGCAGCTCAGCAGGCCCTGGGCAGGGGAGCTCCCCGCAGCTCCGTCCGTTTTAACAGCTCCTGTGAGCAAGTCAGAACTTCAGCCTCTGGGCAGCTGCTTCCCAGCGGCTCCCTTCGCTATGGGGCACGATAGAGACTCGCTGCCCCACACCTCCGACCTCCGCAGACAGCAGCCACGTGACTCTCTGCCTCGTCCCGCTTCGGGGCCGATACCTTGGTACTGCACCTTGTTAAAGCATTTCCCCTCAGACAGGCCCCTGGAGCAGGGGCTGACCCCGTACTTGTCTATGTGGCCGGGGATTCCTTACATCAGTCATCAGCAGTGTGGCCTGAGGGACGGACTGGCTCTACTTTCTGGGTATAAATACGACGACCAGGAGGCCTGGACGGGGGCGGGCCGCTGTAAGTGATGGATGGCGGACAGGCGAGACAGACCCCAGGATCACTGAGCCATCCACCACCCGGTCATCATGGCAGAGTCTCGACAGTGGGAGGGAAGGCAGGCAGGGGCAGAGCGGCATATGGCCCGCGCCCCCTTCGGTGCCATCTCACACAAGACACGTACACGGGATGGGGTGTGACTTCGATGGCTCACCTTCGCCAAACAGGATCCTACCGCTGGCCTCTCCTTCTGCCCTGCTAGTGGGGGAGTGGCTGGACAGCCCGGGAGGAGGGCTGGATTTGCTCACAGGCCTGGCTGATGGGCAGCTCTCCAAGCTGGGGTCCTGTGGATCCTCCGCGGTTACTTCTGTTTCCACTGTATGCAGAACAGCAAAGTCCGGGTCAGCGCTTGTGGGGCTGGTTCAGTCCATCCACAAACCTCCTAAAGCCAGCTGAGAGGGGCAGCTGTACTCTGGCAGACTGAGAACAACCTGGGCAGGGGGCCCCGGGCTTTTACCCCCACCTCTGTCACTGATTCACTTGAGCAAGACACGTCCCCGCACTTACCTCACCTGGGAGAGAGATAATGACCCTTCCCACCCCCACAAAGCCCGCCAAGACCTGCCCATGCGATTGCTTCTCTGTGCAAGCGCTCAGCATTATTGCTCCCCGGATGTGGGCACTGGATTTTTCGAGCCAGCTCCCCTACAAATATGTGCAAGACAACATGGGAACCAGGCACCACGGCTAGACACACTCTGAGGGCCAGTCACCCCGCTCCTGCGTCTCTCGCCAACTGCCCCGCCTGTACAGCGAGCATCACGCAAGGGGCAGCCAAGCACCGGCTGCAAAGAACTGTTCCCGATCCCAAAAGGGGAGCTATAATTTTATACACACTCACCTTCTACAGACGAGCTCCCATCCTCGCTCTCCAGCCTCCTCTGCCTTGGGCCTCCTCGCGTGCGGCCCTTGGCCGATTGGCAGGGCGATGGGTGGGGATGATGGGGCTTGTGAACAATTATTTCCTTCAGACAGTTCAGCAGGCCTTGGAGGGGGCTATTCTCTGCCGTCGCCGCGGCGTGAATAATAAAATAAACACATGATTAACTCAACCCCTCGCCCTGCGGGAAGAAGGTTCCACCTGACTCTGAATCACATGACCTGAGCCCTTTAAACACCAGCCTCTGAGTGCCACCCCCGGGAGAGTGGGTGGGGCTGGTCCCCCATCGCTGGGAGAGCCTCCTGCCCAGATCTAGGGCAGGGGGGTCTCAACCTTTCTCTTGCTGAGGCCCCCTCAACATGCTATAAAAACTCCAGGGCCCAGCAGGGGGTGCGAGGGGGAACTCAGGGCTCCGGGCCGGAGGGGGGACCCTTAGGCATAGGCACAGTTTTGCTTCTATTTGGGGTGGGGGTCAAAGTCTGGTAGGGTTCGAGCCAGCTCCGCACTTTGGGGGCCAGAGAGGGAGTGCCACCTTCACCCACTGACTCACTCAGAGGCCACGGCGTCGGGGGGGGGAGGAGGGGGGGGCGGGTGTGGCTTCAGCCCCGCGCTGCTCCCAGCTTCAGCACCGAGCTTGGGTTTCAGCCACGGGGCCATGTGGCCCCCCTGAAAGGGCTCGCGGACCCACAGGGGGCCACGGCCCCCGATTGAGAACCGCTGATCTAGGATGCAGAGGGTCAATACTGGGAACAACCAGCGGATCGTCAGCGAAGCCCTGATCAGCCAGAGCAGAAGGCAGAGGTGGGGGCTCAGAGCCAGCAATCAGGAGCTGGTGCACATTTGTAGATAACATACGGGTGGGAGGGGTTAGTACGGTACCCCCAGGGTTGTAGGAAACGGGACTCTGGGCTGATCAGTGGTTTATGGAATTTAACCCTGAGAACCCAAGAGTTTATATTTCTAGGGGCCTTTACGGAGATTCTCCCCAGACAGCCTGACTGGTCACTGTGTTTCCTCTCTTTTGTGCCAGTGTGCCCTGGCTGAGTTGGTCCTGATCGGGGAGGAAATAAGGGCTTCTCTGGACCTATTTCATTTGGTTTAACAATCAATGGTGTTCATATGGGGTTATGCAGTCCTGTCCTCTGATCCCCAGACGTCCCTCCGGTTTCTCTCCAAATCTCTCAGAATTTCAGACCCCTCTGTCAGCTCGCAAGCCCCAGCAATGGAGTGACCAGGTCCTGAGAACACACTGAGGTTTTAGGTCAAATCCATCCCAGAGCCCTAGAGTGTTCGGCTAACGGCACATCACTCTGCTGCAAAACTCCACCCTACACGAATCCTATAACCGTATACATTTGCAAACCACATCCTCCTTCTGAGGAGAAGGGGCCAATCCACTGACACTGAGGTCAACAGGTGTCTTTCCATGGACTCTACCAGGAGACATGTCAGGCCCTATCCTATGCCTGACTGAACCATACCTTCATAAGAACATCTCCAAAGCCCCAGCTCCAGCCTCCTGTCTTCCACACCCCCTTGTGCGCTGCTGGTAGACGACCTGCTGGTTGGGGTGCTTGGGTAACTGGGCCTCTTTACAGGGCAGCCCGTCAGCCCCTGGATGGGGGAACTCTCTGTCGTGACTTCTGTTTTAACTACAGAAACAAACTCAATTTCAGTCCAAGTCCTGCAGCCGAATGGCTCGGCTCCTTCTCTCCTGAACACAGTCAACACAGCCGACTGGATCAGCAGCTTGACCGTAGACAGGCCACACGCTTCTTTCAAATGCCAAGCGTCCACCCAGAAACTAGGTTCATTTTGATTTTAGAATGCCTGAAACCAAGGGAGGGAAGATCCACAATCACACAAATAACATGGCGTCAGCGCTTCTTCCCCTTCTGAGACACATCTCTCCAGTTACCAGTGCGAAGAAGGGGACGCAGCGTAGGAAGGATGGAGCATGGCCATATGAAGGTTAACACGGCAACACGGATTTTGGTTCATGCATGTACCTCTCCTCTGCGTAGCAAGAATACTGACCAATGCAGTGACACCCCTGTAGGATGGACACACAGACACGCGAATAACGAATGGCTCTTATTCAGCTGGCACCCAAATACTCTGGGCTTAACTGGGCCCCAAATTCGGGCTGTGTAGTTTTGTACCCTGGGGGCCTGTGCTATTAAGTTACACTGTGTAAATCAGGAGTCACTCCACTGAAGTTACATCAATGTAAAACTAGTGTCAGTCAATCAGCTCCTAGCTCTTTCTCTGATTATACCACACACAGCCAGAAGCAGAGTATTTGATCTCTCCGCTCTGCCTAGCAAGATACTGTTCCTTTGTGCATTAAGGTATTAAGACATTTTAACTCACCCGTAGCACATAAGCTCTTCATCTCCACCCCCACTCTCTTGTGTTCCACGTCTCCTTGTGCACTGGGGTTCTGCATGTTGGGGTGATGGGGTCTGTTGATGGGAATTTCCTTCAGGCAGTTCAGCAGACCTTGGAGGGGGCTGTTCTCTGGAGACACTTCTGTGTTAATAGTCAGAAAAGAAACAGATCAGCGGGAGTCGTGGAGCCATGGCAGCGTGGTGCAGTTGGTCTCTGAGCCCTGTCAAATCTACAGGAACTTACACTGACCCCCAGCACTTCTCTTTTCTCTCTTCACACTCCTGCCAGCAAGGCTGGGCTGCACATACAGATCCATCACACCCCGGAGCAGGTCATCTCTACAAAAGTGCCTGTGGAATGAGGCATTCAGATCTGGCGCCCCAGGGCCTGAAGGGCATGGACGAATTGGAAAGGAAACCCAGGTGAGCTGAGGAAGGGGTGATTTAGGGGGAAAGACGCAGCCTCAGGATGTCAAGTTTGGCTAAGCCATGAGGAAGAGACACCGGGGGCGTGACACCAGGGGATGGGAAGGTATGAACCAGCAGGAATGGGAGATGCTCAGCATGACCCAAAGGGGTGTGAGGACAGGTCACCAAATTGAACGGAGGAAAGGAAAGTTTAGGCTGGATCTCAGGAAACCATGAGATCTATCAGATTGTGGAGTCAAGTCGCAAAGGAAGGGGGAGAAGCCTTGTCGCTCTAGCCATTTAATTTCATTCAGATTTGTTCCCAACGGATGAGCTAGATGGGACCCAGCAGATCATGTCCATCCCAAATCCGTATCATTCTAAGACCCCCCCCGCCCCGACCCTTCCGCATCCCCTCACACACCCGGGACAGCTGTGTCACACTCCTACTGCACTATTCTGGGACGTGTCGGCCTGCCAAGGCAGTTTTGGTACCTACCACGTCACTAGCATAGTCTGACTCCTCTGTGACTCACCTTCTGCATACAGCCTCCCAAGCCGAGCCCCTTCTGTGCTGCCGGTGGACTCGCAGCTGCTCGGTGTGTCGGCATGACTGGGTCTATTGACAGATACTTCCACCAAACAGTTCTCCAGGCCAAGGGCAGGTGGATTCTCTGGAGTTATTTCTGGTTTAACTAGACAGACAAAGCCAGCATCAGCTCAGGGCCTGTTGCTGAGGGGCGGGTTCATTTTAACCCTATAAAACCACCTGGATCTTTGACAGTGGATATTTAGACCTAGTGTTAAAGAGAAACCTCTCCACTGTCATTGGATGGGCATCTGTGAACCACTAATCGAGAGGATGGATGGTCTTGTGGGCAAAAGGCTCTGGCCTCAGGCTCAGGAGATCTGTACCTATCAACTCCTCTATGTTACTGACCCACGGATGCCTCCTCTGCTCTGCCAGCGAGGCCAGTCTTTACCATCCTTTAGTCCAGTTTTCCCTCATGCAATTTCCTGCTTTCCCCCCTGCCATCCCTGGTGCACAAAAGGATCTCAGGTAGGTATACACAAAGCCACTACGTTCTCTGCTTTCAACTTGCACCTTAAAACCAAGCTCAGGGTTCATAAATAAAACAGAACCACGGACTTTCTCTCTGCGCTTGTGCTATCCCCAGTGTACGGTACCCACTTACCGTCGGCAAACGCCCTCTCAGAGCCCATCTCAGCTTCACTATCGGCAGCCTCAGCTGGCTCCACAGTGGCCTTTGAATTCCCAAAGAGAAATTCTGGGATTTCCTTCACCAGCTTCATCAGTGCGCTAAGATGCAGGCTGCCCTGACGCTCTCCTGCTTGAGACACGGAGAAAAACTTACCAGAAGCCCAGTGTGATCAGCACCTGACTTGAGGAAAGAGCAGTTCTTTCTTTCCTTCTTTTCCACCTCGGGCAGGGAATCTCTTACCTTCCTCATCTCCTGTGGGGCACCCGTCCTCTTCTGTTTGCCCTGAGTCCCAGAATCCACCCACATCTGGGTCATCCCCTGGAAAGGCCAGTTCTTCACCTAGAAAGACGTGGGTGCATGGAATAGTGGATGTCACCATGGGCACAATTTTATCTATTTGGGGGTGGTCTCCATCCACATGGTTCCTATTACCCTTATGAAATGCCTCAGGCTGCAGAACCAGCAGCCTCCCATCACTTCACCGCAGGGAGGTCTGTTGGCTGCTGGTGTGGGATTCGCACCAGGAGGCCATCTTTACTCAGTGGTGGTAGGAGAAAGCTGACCACGGAGGGTCCTGTTCTGTCCCCGGAGGAGGGGGCTGTGCTTGCAGATTCTGGGCTGACAGCTCCCAGTGTAAGTCAGAGCAGCTGTCTTGGGCTGTGGCATGGATCAGACTCCCCCTAACACCATGAGCTTCTCCCTCCCCCAATCTGCCATCTATGCTGGGGCTTGCAAAGGGCCAGGTTGCCTGCACCGGGGGAATTCTCCCCTGACCCCTTGGGCTGTATCACCGGCCCCTAGGCACCGCCAGAGAGGTGCATAGGGGCCAAAGTGGCAGGTGGGGGCAGAGTCAGTTCCTAGTAGCTCTATTGGACCCCATGGGGCTCCCTCTGTGGACAGTGGAAAGGGCCCCAGGAAGGTGGGAGAGAGGAGAAGACAGACACCCTGGGTCTAGACGATATCTTCTGGGGGGCTGGGCCTGCTGTCAGGTCTCAGCCAGCCCAGCGATGGGTGTGCAGTAGATCCCTTGACACACCAGCCAGCCAGAGGCGTCTGCAGTCTACCCACTGCCAGGGCTGGCATGGCGGGCAGTGGCTTAGCGTTGGTTACTGAAGGGCTCACTCACCCTCTGAGCTGCCGCCTTTGCTGGCGAGCTCTCGCTCTCCGGAGATGCTGCGGATCTGGCTGCCAGCAGCCTCCCGCTCCGCAGTCAGGGCCAGAAGAGCCAGCGTGGGAACTGGCTGACCTGGTCAGGGAAAACAAGACTCAGCACAATGCCTCTCGCTCTGGCGAGCTACCCCAGGCCAGCCAGAGGCCGGGCGACCAGTAGCCAGTCCGAGCAGGGCCAGCAGCCACCCAGGAGCTCAAAGCCACCCCAGCTAGGGACCGGGGCTGTCCCGGGGGCAGAGAAACAATGAAGCTGCTGAGTAGGATGGGGCCAATGCTTCTTTGCACCTCGCCGGCCATCCATGGAGCTCAGAGTGACTTCCGCCTAGTCTCCCCAGTTCTTGTCTGTCCACCACGGCCAGCAGAGTCATTCAGCTCGGGCCAGAATCCAGCCCGGTCTGGGCGCTGTCCGGGAACCTGGCTACAGCTCAGCTGAGCCCCGGACAGGGCCGTTAACACATGACCTGGGTGGGAGCTGACAAACAGGGCGACCTGCACGTCAGGCAGGATGGTGCAAAGCAGGGGCAGGAGATGGTGCAAACCTCAGTGTGTACTGCTGCCTGGGGTGGGGACATGTTTCATAGGATCACAGAACCACAGGATTCAAAGGGACCGTGAGGCTCATCCCATCTAACCCCTGCCAAGATGCAGGATTTGTTGTGTCTAAACCATCCCAGAGGGACGGCTCTCCAGCCTCCTCTTGAAAACCTCCAGGGAAGGAGCTTCCACAACCTCCCCAGGTGTCTGTTCCTTTGTCCTACCGTTCTTACACTGAGGCAGTTCTTCCTGAGATTTCATCTGTCTGCTCTGCTGTAGGTTGACCCTATGGCCTCTTGTCCTGCCCTCTGTGGCCAGAGAGAACAACTTTTCTCCATCTTTTTTATGGTAGAGTTTCAAGTATCTGAAGACCACTATCATGTCCCCCCTTAATCTCCTCTTTTCCAAACTAAAGATACCCAGTCCCTTCAGCCTTTGCCCATATGGCTTGTGTTCCCTCCCTCTGATCATCTTTGTTGCTCACCTCTGGATCCTTTCCAGTTTCACTCTGACTTATCTATGTTCTACATCCTGCCACTTCAAATGTCAGAATCCCCCCGGCCAGGGAAGAGACAGCCCTCCCAGAGATGGAGATGGTTCAGTGCAGAGGGTGGCGGGAAGTGGGGTGAGACGGCTCTTTCCCGCAGTCAGAGACTTTGTATTTGCTCAATGGCTCATTTGCCTTAGCTGAAATTAAAACCTCCCAGTGGAAGTCAGAGCCAGAGGGGTTCCCCGTGAAACTCGTGAGCACACCACAACTTCCCGGTTCGGGATTTCGTTACAGGGTCACAGTACAGGCTTGGTTTGGTGTAACGTTCGTTAGTGTCTTCAGCAAACCTGAGGCAACTCATGGGTTTGTTTCGCAATAGGTTTGGGCTGAGCTTTGCTTTGAAACGCCAGCCCAGCTCAGGACAGAGGAGGGACCTCCACATGGATCAGAGAGGAAATGAAGGAACTGGATTCTCCTCTCATTCTGGCTTCCAAGGGTTCCCACCATGTGAGCGGGAGGAGAGTCGTCCCCAACCTTCCCATGAGCCACTGCCAATGGAAGCTGCCTGTGGTTTGCGTGGCGAGGCCTTGTGGACACTGGCATTTTTCTTCACGTTCCCCACCCCTGGTACCACCTGTGCAGCTCCACCAGCGGGAGCGAGGTGCAGACCAGCTGCCAGAGTATTCACCACGGTGCTGTCTAGACAGGGTCAGATAACACAGCGGTCAAAGCATCAGTGTCCAGTTTACATTAGTGCTCCCTTGCGGCTACCACCGGTGGAAACGAAGGGATGCTAGTGCCAGGGGAGGATTTGGAGATGAATGCTCGTGTAGTGTGTGTGTGTGTGTGTGTACATGTGTGTAACTCTCAGCCACACCCATCAGGTCTTACACCAGCTGCAGCTGAAACATAGTTCCAGCTCTGTGCGTTTCGCTCAGCCTGTGTGAACGAGGCAAAACCGTGTCGGAATCAGACTTCTAAAGAAAAGTGTCCAACGGTTCCGTCTATACCAGTGGTTATCAACCAGGGGGACACGTACCCCTGGGGGTACGTGGCGGTCTTCCGGGGTGCATCAGCTCAGCTAGAGATTTGTCTAGTTTTACAACAGGCTACAGAAAAAGCACCAGCAAAGTCAGGTCAAACTGAAATTTCCTGCAGACAGTGACTGGTTTATACTGCTCTGGATGCTAGACACTGAAATGTCAGTACGCTGTTTATATTCCAATGGATTTATTTGATAATCGTATGGTAACAATGAGAACGTCAGCAACGTTTCCGTAAGAGCGTGGCTGTGACACTTCTGTATTTTTATGTCTGATTTTGTGAGCAAGTGGTTTTTAAGTGAGGTGAAATGCGGGGTACGCCAGACAAATCAGACTCCTGAAAGGAGTACAGTCGTCTGGAAAGGTTGAGAGCCACTGCCCTACCCTACAGAACCAAACCCCACCCCAGCTATGGCCAAAGTATGTTATAACATAGCTCATTCCTGCCCGGGAATGGGCAGAAAAGAAACCGGGGAGGAATGCGTTAGAGAACCAGGGGGTAGCCACAAGGGTTAATACAGATTTCTTTGACATGCCTACGTGTGACCCAGACAAGACACTTCGTCGCTCCGGGCACGTCTACACAGCAGCTGGGAGGGGTAACTCCCCCCTCAGCGCGACGTACACACACCAGCTGGGCTAGTATGCTAAAAATAGCCCCGTGGCTGCAGCAGCCTGGGTGGTGGCTTTGGCTAGCTACTCTGCCTGACAGCCTGGGCACATACCCGTGTGGCTCGTCGGGGCTGCTGCCATGGCTACACTGCTAGTTCGAGCCGAGCCAGCGGCGTCTGTCTATTCGAGCTGGGACACAAGCCCTGAGCTGCGGTGTAGCCTTGAGCCTCATCTGTACAATGGAAATAATAACACAGGGGTGCTGTGAAAGTTAACGAGTTAAAGAACGTGAGGTGCTCCTTTACTGCAGTGATGGGGGGCCTTCTTGTATCATAGATAGAGCCTGTATCTCCCACACAAGCAAGAACAAACACTCCTGTAACTAAGGTGGTTAAACACGGCTAGTGTTGTGGTGAATGATACTTGGGAATCATTTAAGAATACCTTACTAGATGCCCCAAAAGCCTCAATCCCACAACCGAGGAAGAAGGTTGTGCTGGTTAAAAACCAAACCTAATTTAGAGGGGAAGCAAAGGCAGCTATAAAAATAAAAAAATAATATGTAACAAATAGAAGAAATGGGAAGTTGATAGTAATGAATATAAAACAGAAGTTAGGAACTTTAGAAAGTTTATAAGGGAAGCAAAAGAGCACAAGGAGAAATCTATTGAAAGCAGAGTTAAGGACAATAAGAAGTTTATTAAATATATTAGGAACTAAAACAATCCATTACTAGATGGAAATGGCAGAATTATCAACAATAATGCCAAAAAGGCAGAAGTGTTCAGTAAATATTTCTGTTTTGTATTTGGGGAAAAACAGATGATGCCGTCTCATCATATGGTGATGATAACACTCTTTCCATTCTACTAGTGTCTGTGGAGAATGTTAATCAGAAGCTACTAAAGTTAGACATTTTAAAATCAGCAGGTCCAGAGAACTTGCATCCAAGAGTTTTAAAAGAGCTGGCTAAGGGACTCAATGGCTACTAATGGTGATTTTCAACAAGAGGTGGAGCACTGGGGAAGTTCCAGAAGACTGGAAGAAAGCTAATGTTGTGCCAGTTTTTAAAAATGGTAAACAGAATGACCTGGGTAATTATAGGCCTGTCAGCCTGTCATGGATCCCTGGCAAGATGACGAAGCACCTGATATGGGACTTGATTAAAAATGAACTAAAAGAGGGTAATGTAATTAAAGCAAGTCAATGGGTTCATGGAAAACAGATCCTATTAAACTAAGTTGGTATCTTTTTTTGATGAGATTACAAGTTTGGCTGATACAGGTAATAGTATGAATGTTATACACTGAGATTTCTGTAAGGTGTTTTACATGGTACCACACAACATTTTTATTAAAAACCTAGAATGATATAAAATTAACATGGCAGGTGTTAAATTAATTAAAAACTGGCTAACTGATAGGTCTCAAAATGTAACTGTAAATGGGGAATCATCACTGAGCAAGTCTGTTTGCAGTGGGGTCCCGCAGGAAGCAGTTGTAGGCCCTACACTATTTAACATTTTTATCAAAGACCTGGAAGAAAATGCAAAATCATCACTGATAAGGTCTGCAGACGGCACACACATCGGGGGAGCGGTAAATAATGAAGACAGATCACTGATTCAGAGAGATCTGAATGGTTTGGTAAACTGGGCACAGGCTAACAATGTGCTGTTTAATATGGTGAGATGTAAATGTATTCTTCTAGGATCAGAGAATGTAGGCCATACTTAAGTCCCGGGAAGCAGCGACTCTGAAAAAGAGGTGGGGGTCGTGGTGGATAATCCGCCGAACAGGAGCGTCTGATGGGACGCTGTGGCTGAAAGAGGGAATGAGATCTGTGATGCAGAAACAAAGGAATCTCAAGTAGGAGCAGAGAGGTTATTTTACCATCTCTATTTGGCCCTGGTGCGATCGGGGCTTGAATCCTGTGTCCAGTTTTGGTGCCCACAGTTCAAGGAGACTATTGATAAACTGGAGAGGGGTCACAGAGGAGCCTGAGAATGATGAAAGGATTAGAAAACTGGGCTTAGAGTGACAGACACGATGAGCTCAATCTACTTAACTTAACAAAGAGAAGGTTAAGGGGTGACTTGATTACAACCTATAGGTACCTACATGGGGAACCAATATTTGATAATGGGCTCTTCAATCTAGCAGAGAAAGGTATAACACAATGCAATAGCTGGAAGCTGAAGACTGGGCAAATTCAGACTGGAAATAAGGTGTGTAAGCAGTGTCAGGATGAGCTCCACCCTGACATCTGGTGGTGAGGTTTGGCAAGTTGTGGAAAAGAACTTCAGGGGCCGATCTCATTTGCATAGGCACACCCACCACGCCTAGAATGAGACCATAGCTGCCCAAATGGTCACTTTGGCTGCTGTGGGATCCCCAGTGTCTCTGTTATTGGGGCAGGAAGAATAAATTGTTATTACCCTGATTATGGGAACTGTGCTTGGAACTGTACGTGGCCTTTTGTTATGATGGAGGGATTCGCCATCAACTAAGTAGCACTCGCTAGGCAAGGGTCATGGGTTCCAAAACTGTGTGAAGGGAGAGAGGCTGGGGACAAGTATTAATACTTGGTGGCATGGGCCCCTTGGTGAGGGCCTTACATGCTAATTGCACTTCCTCCTCTCTCCACTGTGGAATATCAGAGCTAATTTTGATTTCATTAGAAGTCTAGTTATAGGCTGCTGAGCTCACTTTGGGCTGACAGTGCACCAGCACTGGGGCTCCCCTACTACAAGCTGAATTTACCTAAGAGCTGAAATCACTGAGTGTTGTGTTAAGTAGTGGGGGAGCCTGAAGATATATTGTGGAGCAGTTTGCGGGACGGCTGGTGAAGCAGTTTGACGCGGAGCAGTTTGTGGATGGCAGGAGCTGCTTGTGGGCCGTAGAGCTGAGCGAAGGAGTTCGTGGGGCGGCTGGCGGAGCGGAGCGCAGCTGAGCGAAGGAGTTCGTGGGGCGGCTGGCGGAGCGGAGCGCGGCTGAGCGAAGGAGTTTGTGGGGCGGGGAGCGGAGCGGAGCGAAGGAGTTCATGGGGCGGCTGGCAGAGCGGAGCGCCGCTATGGGGCGGTCAGCTTCAGATCATGTAAGGTGCCTCTTACCCCCGTCCCATTTCCACCCAGGTTGGGAGGTAAAGCTCCGCAGATAAACTTTCGAACTCTGGGGCTGCCCTGACCAGGGACAGAGACTTTTTGGGGCATTGGACTTTTGGGACTTTGGGTGATTTGGGGTTGCTGGACTCAAGAACCAAGGGGAAAAGGGCATGCCCCAATTTGCTTGGGGTGGGTTTTTTTTTGCTCATGGGTTGTGTTATGAATCCTGTTGGTGGTGTTTCCCCAACATAATGCCACATTGTTTCTCTCTGTTATTAAAAGGCTTTTGCTACACTCAGACTATGTGCTTGCGAGAGGGGAAGTATTGCCTCTTGGAGGCGCCCAGCGGGGGTGGTATATATTTGTCCCAGGTCACTGGGTGGGGGCTCGAGCCGGTTTGCATTGTGTTATTGGAATGGATCCTCTAGATATTGAACCCGGCCCTTGTTGCTGCCAACTCTGACGGGCAGAAGGGTTACAGGTGTAAATTTTAGACAGGGAGAGTAATTAACTACTGGAACAATTTACCAAGAGTCGGGGTGGATTCTCCATTACTGGCAATTTTCAAATCAAGATGGGAGGTTTTTCTAAAAGATCTGCTACAGGGCTTATTTTGGGGGAAGTCCTGTGGCCTGACAAGAGATCAGTGTTCCCTTCTGGGCTTGGAATCCATGAATCTATGAGTGTAGACAGGGACAGTTTGGCCCTACCTATGCAGACCACTGAAAACCAGCGTAGCTGGAGAGAAGTTTAAATACAGTTCCTGCACTTGGTTTAATGTCGGCAGAGCGGGAAAGACACACATTTGTAACTGCAATGCCAGGTAATGGCCCACAGCCCTCCATGCAGACATAAAACATGCTGCTCCTTACCTAGCGAGATCAGCAACTGGTAATTCTCCTCCATCACTTCTTTATGAAGCTCCTTCTGCCATACCTCCAGGATCTCCCACTCCTCTGCTGAGAACCTGACAGCAACGTCTTCAAATGTCACTGGCACCTGAAGATAAACAAATGGCTGAGTCGATTCTGGGCCTGGGGCAGAGTACGGGAGTCCTATAAATAAGCACGGCTCACCATTTCTGGTCCATGCCCCTGAGCCTTATTAACTTTGCTCCCTCTGTGATTTTGATGGGGAAACGCACTCCCTACTAAATATCTCTCAGACAAGTCATTAACACGCCCATTACACCTAGAACATTAACTAGAGCAAGCAGGTGCAAGTGGTTTCATATGGTAGCTCACTCTCAAGCCAGAGCTCTTCTTCAGGACACCTCCCCTTCCGGCCTAACCCCTCCCCATCCTCACACCAATTGTTTGCCTGAAGCCGAGGAGGAGAGGCTGGATGAGACTGAGGCAGGATGAAGACAAACTCCCCCTGTCATAACACCCTGGGGTGCTGGAACAATTTGCACAGTGGGGGTGCTCAGGGCCATTGAACCAAGCTGCAAACCCTGGACATGATGGAAACCACTTCAAGCAAGGGGGTGCGGCAGCCCCCCCCCCCCCGCACCCGTAGTTCCAGCACCTGTGATAACGCCCCCTCCAAACACTCCCCAGGCCCCTCAGGAGCATGCCCACTCCGAGCCACCAGCCCCTCTCTGCCCCGAGAACAGGAGAAGCCCCGAGGGGAACCACTTCCCCAGCTGTCGGCAGGCAGCGCCATGTCCAGCCTGCTGCAGCATGTGGACACAGCCCCAGGAGCGGGGTGGGGTGGAACAGGGCCAGGCCCATTTAAAGGGGAAGGCACTTGAAAGAACTACCCGCTGCCTGGCACCTAGCATGCATAACCTGTATGAGCAGCAAGGCAAGGAGAGCAGTGACGAGCCAGAACGGCTCATGGGATCCAGAGAGTTGTGTGAAAAAATATTTCTAAGCATTAACAATTCTTTCCCCTTCTTATACAGTTCTGGGCATGTTTACGGACATTAGCTAACTCACTTCAGTACAGGGGAACCCCCTGAGACTGGAGGTGCCTGGGAGCAGCCCTCACTGGAGATGCCAAGGTCAGGGCTGGCTGCAAAAGGGAGAGCAGATACTTGCAAGACAGGTGGGTAACACTGAAGTCAAACCTCCCAACCAGTCACAAACTGCGCTTCTGATCCCCCACACTGGTTATCACGAAGCAAAAAAGGAATCACACAGTCCCCTTATTGCCCTCTGTCTCTGGCTCCCAATCAACATCTAGGTCCAGTACACTGAGAAGTTATTTTAAACTCTGCTCACATATACAAAATGTTCTTCTGACCCCAAAGGGCCAGCCACATTGCCAGGTCAGTCTAGGTTTGGATCTTACCCTCCAGAGGTAAGAAGCAGGACTGAAGACAAGCTGGAGGAGCTGCAGTTGCCTTTTATAGTCTTTTGCCATGTGGCCTTTGTTCCAAACACAAGCTGCCCAGCACATGGCTTGAAAGCCTCAGAGTTCTGTCCATAGGCCTGTCCCTGCAGGCCTTGCTGAGTCATAAGACGTACCTGCCTTCTCTCAATGGGTCAATTGTCTGGGGGTGACACCCAGAAGCATACAACAAGTCTGAAATACAGACCTATCTATACCACATAATACAAAAGGTGATACAAACATATAAACAAATCATGCTATTTTTGCAGATGCCTCACATGGCATATCTGGCATAACTCATTGCAATTTTATAATCCTGGTAGTCACAATAACCTAAAGTATCCCCCAGATTCCATACAGCGTCACACCCCCTGAAACACATTCGTTAGCAGATTAACGTTTCCTGTGCCTGCTCAGACAGAGACAGCAGTGAAAAGATGGTGGGGGGGGGGACGGACACAAATTTGTTAAAAGGATAAACACCCAGTTAAACCAACATGACAAAATGACAAATCATGTCAAACCAACCTGAAGCCTTCTTTGACAAGCCTTGTGGATTGGGTATATTTTGACTTGAGTAAGGCTTTTAAATGGCACTTATAATTTACAAGGTCCTTGAACAGTTTTTAGACCAAGAGCTGGGGGAAAGCCGACAGGTGCGGAGGAGCAGGTGGTTCAGACAGAGACATCCCTTAGGGGAGGATCTACTAATGGAGACTCTCTATGTCCTAGTAAGGAGGAGAGGATGGAAGATGATAAAATACAGGTAGGATCTGATGAGAAACAGTCAAATGAAAAAGAGTCCCATTCAATTACATCATGTAATGGCAGACAGTTAAAAAGTGACAAGTTTTTAAAGTGCTTATATGCCAATGCTAGAAGTCTAAATAATAAGATGGGCGAACTAGAGAGCCTCATATTAAATGAGGATATTGATATAACAGGCATCACAGAAACTTGGTGGAATGAGCATAGTCAATGGGACACAGTAACATCAGGGTACAAAATATATCGGAAGGATAGAACAGGTCGTGCGGGTGGGAGTGGCATTATATGTGAAAGAAAGCATAGAATCAAATGAAGTAAAAATCTTAAATGAACCAAAGTGTACCACAGAATCTTTGTGGATAGTAATTCCATGTTTGACTAATAAGAATATAGCAGTAGGGATCTATTACTGACCACCTGACCAGGATGGTGAGAGTGACTGTGAAATGCTCAGAGAGATTACAGAGGCTATTAACATGAAAAAAATCAGTAATAATGGGGGATTTCAATTATCCCCATATTGACTGGGTACATGTCACCTCAGGGCCAGATGCAGAGATAAAGTGTCTTGACACCTTAAACGACTGCTTCTTGGAGCGGCTAGTCCTGAAACCCACAAGAGAAGAGGCAATTCTTGATTTAGTCCTAAGTGGAGCGCAGGAGCTGGTCCAAGAGGTGAATAGAGCTGGACCTCTTGGTAATAGTGGCCATAATATAATTAAATTTAACATCCCTGTGGTGGGGAAAACACCACAGCGGCCCAAAACTGTAGCTTTTAATCTCAGAAAGGGGAAGTACACAAAAATGAGGTTAGTGAAACAGAATTTAAAAGGTACAGTGCCAAAAGTGAAATCCCTGCAAGCTGCGTGGAAACCTTTTAAAGACACCGTAATAGAGGCTCAATTTAAATGTATACCCCAAATTAAAAATCATAGTAAGAGAACCAAAAAAGAGCCACTGTGGCTAAACAACAAAGTAAGAGAAGCAGTGAGAGGCAAAAAAGGCATCCTTTAAAAAGTGGAAGTTAAATCCTAGAGAGGAAAATAGAAAGAAACATAAACTCTGGCAAATGAGGTGTAAAAATATAATTAGGAAAGCCAAAAAAGAATTTGAAGAACAGCTAGCCAAACACTCAAAATTAATAGCAAAAAATTTTTAAAGTACATCAGAAGCAGGAAGCCTGCTAAACCACCAGTGGGGCCACTGGCCAATCGAGATGCTAAAGGAGCACTCAAGGACAATAAGGCCATTGCGGAGAAACTAAATGAATTATTTGCATCGGTCTTCATGGCTGAGGTTGTGAGGGAGATTCCCAAACCTGAGCCATTCTCTTTAGGTGACACTTCTGAGGAACTGTCCCAGATTGAGGTGTCATCAGAGGAGGTTCTGGAACAAATTGATAAACTCAACAGTAATAAGTCACCAGGACCAGATGGGATTCACCCCAGAGTACTGAAGGAACTCAAATGTGAAATTCCAGGACTATTAACTGTCGCCTGTAAACGATCACTTTTAAATCAGCTTCTGGACCAAATGACTGGAGGATAGCTAATGTGACATCAATTTTTTAAAAAGGCTCCAGACGTGACCGCAGCAATTACAGGCCGGTAAGCCTGACTTCAGTACCAGGCAAACTGGTTGAGACTATAGTAAAGAACAAAATTGTCAGACACGTAGATGAACAGAATTTGTTGGGGAAGAGTCAACATGGTTTTTCTAAAGGGAAATCATGCCTCACCAGTCTACTAGAATTCTTTGAGGGGGTCAACAAGCATGTGGACAAGAGGGATCCAGTGGATATAGTGTATTTAGATTTTCAGAAAGCCTTTGACAAGGTCCCTCACCAAAGGCTCTTAAGCAAAGTAAGCAGTCATGGGATAAGAGGCAAGGTCCTCTCACGGATTGGTAACTGGTTAAAAGATAGGAAAAAAGGGTAGGAATAAATGGTCAGTTTTCAGAATGGAGAGAGGTAAATAGTGGTGTCCCCCAGGGGTCTGTACTGGTCCCAGTCCTGTTCAACATATTCATAAATGATCTGGGAAAAGGGGTAAACAGTGAGATGGCAAAATTTGCAAACTACAAAACTACAAAACTACTCAAGACAGTTAAGTCCCAGGCAGACTGCAAAGAGCTACAAAAGGATCTCACAAAACTGGGTGACTGGGCAACCAAATGACAGAAGAAATTCAATGTTGATAAATGCAAAGTACTGCACATTGGAAAACATAATCCCAACTCTACATATAAAATGATGGGGTCTAAATTAGCTGATACCACTCAAGAGAGAAATCTTGGAGTCATTGTGGATAGTTCTCTGAAAACATCCACTCAATGTGCAGCGGGAGTCAAAAAAGCGAACAGACTGTTGGGAATCATTAAGAAAGGGATAATAAGGGAGAGATAATAAGACAGAAAATATCATATTGCCTCTATATAAATCCATGGTAGGCCCACATCTGGAATACTGTGTGCAGATGTGGTTGCCCCATCTCAAAAAAGATATATTGGAATTGGAAAATGTTCAGAAAAGGGCAACAAAAATGATGAAGGGCAAGGAACGGCTGCCATATGAGGAGAGATTAATAAGACTGGGACTTTTCAGCTTGGAAAATTGACAACTAAGGGGGGATATGATAGAGGTCTATACAATCATGACTGGTGTGGAGAAAGTAGATAAGGAAGCGTTATATACTGCTTCTCATAACACAAGAACTAGGGGTCACCAAACGAAATTAATAGGCAGCAGGTTTAAAACAAACAAAAGGAAGTATTTTTTCACACAATCCACAGTCAACCTGTGGAACTCGTTGCCAGAGGATATTGTGAAGGCCAGGATTATAACAGGTTTCAAAAAAGAACTAGATAAATTCATGGAGGATAGGTCCATCAATGGCTATTAGCCAGGCTGGGCAGGGACGGTGTCCCGAGCCTCTGTTTGTCAGAAGCTGGGAATGGGCGACAGGGGATGGATCACTTGATGATTCCCTGTTCTGTTCATTCCCTCTGGGGAACCTGGTATTGGCCACTGTTGGAAGATGGGCTAGATGGCTGTTCTTATGTTTTGATATTGTCTCGCATGACCTTCTCATAAACAAACTAGGGAAATGCAACCTAGATGGAGCTACTATAACGTGGGTGCAAAACTGGTTGGAAAACGTTCCCAGCGAATAGTTATCAGTGGTTCACAGTCATGCTGGAAGGGCATAATGAGTGGGGTCCCGCAGGGATCAGTTCTGGGTCGAGTTCTGTTCAATATCTTCATCAGTGATTTAGATCATGGCATAGAGAGTACGCTTATAAAGTTTGCGGACGATACCAAGCTGGGAGGGGTTGCATGTGCTTGGAGGACAGGATTAAAATTCAAAATGATCTGGACTAACTGGAGAAATGCTCTGAAGTAAATAGGATGAAATTCAATAAGGACAAATGCAAAGTACTCTACTTAGAAAGGAACAAGCAGTTGCACACATACACAATGGGAACTGACGGCCTAGGAAGGAGTACCGGGGGAAGGGATCTGGGGGTCATAGTGGATCACAAGCTAAAGATGAGTCAACAGTGTAACACTGTTGCAAAAAAAGCAAACCTCATTCTGGGCTGTATTAGCAGGAGTGTTACAAGCAAAACGCAAGGGAAGACCTCCGATGAGGAGAAAGAGAACAACTGCAAAAAGTGTGCATTGTTCAGATGTTTACAGAAACGTCTGTTGTATCACTATTTTGTTAAGAGAACTATTCTGGTTTCCTTGGAATAACACGGCTGGAATACAAATGAGTAATTGAGAAGTTTAATTTTAGTGTACATTTGAGTGAAGAAAAAAACCTGTTAATAACTGTGTATCTAAAGATAAGTTTGAATGCTTGTTCCTGGAAAAAAAAGCTGAAGTGTAAAGGAAGCTATTCTTGTTTATGTCCCATGTTACAATAATCAAGTTTTAAAATTCTGGAAAATAACTCTCTTTATTTGTGTCCAGATTTAAAATAGAGATAGCAAAATGATAGCAAATTGTGACAGGAGTGACCTAATCCGTCACAACCAGCTACCCTTGGACCAGAGGATGGGAAAGGTGAGCGGTAGCAAAGCGTGACAGGAGCACCCCATGGATCACAATTTGCTATTCCCGGACCAGGTGACAGGGCAACAAAAAGGAACATCCTTACCCGTCAGTAACTGGTACTGGTAGCAAAATCTGTCGGAAGCAGCTTTTGACATTACACCCCCCACAACACTCCAATAGCAGCGTGAAGACCCCAGCCAGGCCAGGTGGATCTGAACTCACTGACAGCAGAGCACATTGAAAAATCTCCGTTCAAAGAATGAGCTGAGTGCTGCTCAAAGCCCCTGGTGTCTCCTTGCCAAGGGAAACAGGAGCCTTTGCTCGTGCTCAGAGAGTGTCCTATGGGATCCTGGGGTGAAAGGTGCAATGTTAAGTGGTGTGGAGCATGGTGATGGTATTAACAGGAGTGGGGCTGTTAAAAGAGGCACCCCCCCCCATATCTCACACCTTTCCACTCCCGCGATCGCTGCTGCATCAGAGCCGTACGCCAGCTCGAAGGGACCCGAGTCTGATCCTGTCCGCACTGATGTTACACCAGAGGAACTCCACTGATTTCGGTGTCCACACCAGAGTGAGCAAGATCAGAATCAGGCTCAAGATATGGAATCCAGGGCAGAACGGTCCCGCAAAAGAGGAGGAAAGTGGTATAGTATTTCCCCTTCCCTCAGATCCCACCCCCTTCCTCCCATGGACTTCATCGGGGGGCACAGCCCCCAGCACAGGCCTGGGCCCTTACATGGCATGTTATAAAACCACAGTCTGGGGGTAAATAGCAATACAAGAGTCTGAGATGGGGTGAATATCCCCCATGGAGGGCAGGGGCTGGGATCTGCCAGGCCTAGAGCACCCTGGGAATCAGACAATTGTAAAACAGAGTTTGCTTTTCAGAGATGCCCGACCCTGTTGGAGTGCCAGGCTGGAATCTGGCAGCAGAGAGAACAAAGGGAGGTGAGCGAATGGGTCAGTGCCCCGGGGAACGGAGACAGACTCAGTGACTGGGCCAGTTACCTTTGGATAGCTTCTGACATCTCCACCACCACCTGACTGAGCACAGATAATGGCTGCTGTCCCGCTGCACTGGGGTGATTCAAGCCGGCAGGTTCTGGAATGCTGGCTTGATTAGCAAACGAGATCGGTTATTGACAGAAATAACGATGGCACGAACCCACGCGGCATCGGTCTGGATGGCACTGGCCTCTCTTTCAGGACGGCTCCCAGGAAGTCTCGGGTCTTGCGTTCCGTTACCATTCCTGATGGATTTTGAAAGCTGTCACTCCTGGCTTGTAGTCAGAGCTAAGCTGCGATTCCTGTACTGCGTGCTCTGACAAGGCCTGGGGCCAAAACGCTCAGGCCCCGCAGTGCTGGGGAAGCCCCTCTTTGCCTGAGATTTTAGCTGGGGGGATCAGAGATGGGTATGCCTCCTGGTTAGCTCCTGGAAGCCAGCACTTAACTGGAACATGATTTCCTTGCTGCCCTATTACTCAGCCAGGTTCGTTTTAAGTCAGCACAAATCAATCAGGGGAAACTTCTCCCAGAGAACTGCCTCTAGGCAATGTCAGGCCAATGACTCCTCTCTTCTCTGCCTTGCGGGATGGTTCAGTCCCGCATTTTAAACCCAAGTTTGCCTCGGTCTCACGCTGATCTCGCTTCCCCTAGAGAAGTTACTGACGTCAGACACTGACATTGAAAGGAGGATGTCATTCATGTTCAAGAATTCACTTCCCCCTCTTTGAAGGCGACGGTTTTGTGCCCTTTGTTCTGAATCTGGGCCCACTCTGTCCCATGCCTGGGCCCCTGCAGGACAAGAACTGCACTGGCCGCTCAAGGCTACCCAGAGATCCCTGGGGCAGGAGCCCTGCTAAAGGGCAGCAGCGTTTGACCTCTGGAAACCCCGTGTCAAGATCAGGACGGAACGGTACAAGCGAATGTGACAGGCCTCCATGCCCCGTTAGCAGAACAAGAGGGTGGGGATAGGGGGTGTGCGGGGTGAAGGTAGGTGTGGGGAGAGGGGGTGTGTGGGGAGGAGGAGAGGGTGCGTGGGAGGGGGAAGGGGAATGTGTGAGTGTTTTAAATAACTGGGGACCCACTTGTGATCTGAAAACAAGTTCTCAAAGCCCCCCAAATTAGACACTTCTACCCCAGGCTCAGCCCTGAAGCCTCTGCCCTTTGCTGGAACCAAACTGTTTGCTCAAATATTCCAGAAGGGTTTGCTGTCAGCTCTTCCACTGATGGGACCTGGACCATACGCGCTGGGGTACAAAGGCTGTTCTGCTCGTATTTCCATCCCGAGGCAGAGGAGGAAACACGGCCAGTCTCATGAGAAAGCTTCTTCTCATGCCACTTGGGAGAGATGCATGTGTAGGAAAACCATCCAGACTGTTGGGTGCTGATCCAAGCTGGCCGCAAGCCCCACTACCCAGGTGGGTACTGTCAGGAACAATCCCTTCCACAAGGAAGCTGCCACCACAGTCAAACTCCGCAGCACATTTCAAACAAAACATTTCAATGCTAGAGATGGGTCCAAGCCACCAAGTTCTGATCCAGAGCTGGAGTCTCCCAGCCTTTGGTCAACAGGGCGATTTGGTTTTGCAGACAGAAAGCCTGCAAGGCATGTGTCTCCCGTGTCAGGTGATGAGCACTCCCACTGCAGTACATGGACCATGTAAGTTGCCCCCAGCAGACCCTGACAAGGCCAGTGTTCCCAGAAGCGGCTAGCGATTTTGGGTGTCCAACCTGAGAGGTCTTAAAAGGAGCCTGATTTCCAGGAAGTGCTGAGCACCTGCCCTCGGAAAATTAGGGCCCTTTGAGATTTCTCACCCTGGGCACTGAGAAACTTGGGCATCCAACATCACCGATACCCACAGTTCCTACGGTTACCAGCAGGGCGCTGAGTGTCCCCCTAGAGCGGCAGGGAGCCGTTTGTAGGGCAGGAATCCACATTGTGCTCCGCAGCCTGTGTCGTCCTTTCCTTGCCCGGGTGCAGTAGCAATAATTATCCTTTGCCTCGACTGCAAACGGTTTCTGACCCAGGCGTGCTCGCACGTACGTGCCCCGTCAGACGCCGGATCGAAGGAATCCCTGGTGCTGCTCTCCCCCCCGCTGCCTGCTGACATTTCACTCTTCCATTAAGGCTCCTTCAGGGATGACATGACGCTGACATGACATAATTAAGTCCGACACTGTGATATTTTCAAAAGAAGTAACTTTGTCAAACCTTTAATGCTATGTGCTCCTTGGCTCGGCTTCCTGTGGAATGTGTGATAATCGTTCATGGTTCTTTAACACCCTGGCTGTTCGGGTTCCATCAATCATGCAGAGATTAGCCAAGGACATTTGCATGTTAGGGCACAGGAAGAGAAAACCACCTGGCCCTTTCATCTAAGGATCTCAAAGCATGGTAGAAGGATGGATCAATTACACTTCACAATCCTCTGCCCCGAGGAAGGAGGCAATTCTCATTATAAACCATCACCACAGGGTGAAAGACACCCAGTGCTGGGGCCAGCACAAAGGCCTATGCACCCCTTAGACTCTCAAAACATGATTCAAGCAGGACTTCAGGCCACGTCCACACTAGGCAGAGCGTTGTCTTTTGAACTTGTGTTAACTAGCACACATTAAAATCCTAGTGTAGGCAAGGCAAGGGATCATGTTAATATGTTAGCTGGTCAAGATAAATCCTTAGTGCAGAGTCTACGGGGAAGAACAAACATTTGTGATCTGGAACAAATATGAAGGGAGTGTCCCAACTAGCCTGTACGAAGGTGTTTAATCACCTCGAGTTAACTGGCAATCAACTAGCTCGAGGCAAAAGACTCTAGCAAAGACGAGCCCCTAACTTACAGCAGCCTCCCTGGTGCTACCCCCATGGACTGCACCTCAGCCCCCAATCCCCACAGCAGAGAGCACTACCTGGGAGTGCCCTGCCAGCCCCCCACCCCCGCTGACACACCTCCCTATGCTGGGCCCTGTATCTATTTTGCACAGGGGCAAACGAATACACAAGGCAGTGGGGCGGGGAGGGAATAATCAGGCCCACATGCGTTTATGTCAACGTGCTGACTCCCTGCTCTGCACACACTTCCCTGCGTGTGCGTGTCCGGGCTGTGGGGGTGTCCCACTCTGTTTCAGGGACAGCCACGGGTGAGTCATGACACGTTTTAATGCAATGCTGGATTCCCCTTTGACCTTCCCCTTTTGCCCATTGGCCTCATGTCCTCCCCGGGGCTGGGGAGCCTCCGAAGGAACACTTCACCCCGCAGTATCTCGTGAAACACAACCTGCCGGGCCCTATTATGGTGCTTTGATGCCCCAGCCTTGCTGACGTGACACTGACAACAAGCTGCCGGGCAGAAGGCTTGAGTTTGACGGCAGGGCTGCTCTTCCCAAAGACCAGTGGACATCACGTCACCGAACAGGGCAACTGCACTGACCCGGCTCAGGACGCCCTCTGCTGGGCTGGGAGCCCGCTCTGCCGCTGGTCAGCGAGGGCCAGATTCGGATTCCCTCGCTCAGGCCGAACGGTGCCTGATTTCACCGGGGCTGGCGAGCTCACACCCCTTCCCGAGTCCCACAGCACCGTGCAGCAGCTGTTCGCTGACCTCGCTGAGAGAGGCCGGGGGCTGCCGGGACTCGGAGGCCAAAGTGGCCTCTGCACTCTGGGCTGGGCAGAGGCGGGGTGGGGTGCGTGTGTGGGGACGACGTCCCTGCCGCTGTCCATATTGTATCCCGCACAGGGAGAAACTGGGGGCTTCTCTCTCCATGGGCTGGCACCAGCCCTCAATTCTCCCAACTGTGTGACTCCATTTCAGGGACACCGACCGGCCCGTACATGAACAAACATCGTGGGCTCCTCCTATAATATCTGCTCTGGTGAGATCTGCTCCAGGGCCCCTTCCCTGCTGGCATCCATGCCCTGACTGACACCACCTGCGATCTAGCACGTCCACCACTGCACCCCAGCTGGGCAGGGCATGGAACGGCGGTGGTCGCATTTCTTCAGGTGCTGGACCTGGGCCCCCTCCCCCTGCCAGAGACTCCCCCATGGCTGAACCCCTCCTCAAGTCTAAAAAGCCTCTGAACACACTAGCTTTGTTTGCAGTTTCATTCTCTGCTGCCCCTGACTAGGATCCTTCCCTGAACCACCTTTTTTAAAAAAATGGTCCCACGTCATTGGGCTCTTGACCTGCTGTTTGCTGCTGTTTTTAGCTGCGTTGTGTTCAGTCATCCAGCAATAAAAGGCTTGAAAGAGAACTAAGAAAAAGTTGTCCCCAGGAAATTAATATTGTGTAACGTGGTTGTAAAGTGTGTTTCATTTCTCCCGCTAGTGGCTAGACTATATTGAGGATAACAGCTTACTACTGCTACCAACTATTGAAGCTCCTGCTCCTTCAGTTCACCACAGTGAGGATTCCTGTCGTTCTTGTTCGTATTTAGGGTCGTGCCTAGAGGCTCCGGCCGAGATCATTGCGGTAGGTGCTGTACAAACACACGGTGAAAGCCAGGCCCTGCCCTGCCCTGAAGATCTCACAATCTAATCAGACAAGACAGTCAAAGGGTGGGAGCAGAAACAGAGATGAAGAGACTTGCCCAAGGTCAATCATGCAGCAGGTTAGTGATACAGTAGAACAGAAGCCGGCTCCTTTGAATAGCAGCCAGGGCCCCGCGCACTAGACTACATTACCTCCCCTGACTGAGCCCCATGGCACTGTGGGGCTTTGCTTTTGCGACTGAAAGAAAGAGCAAGAATCTCGGCATATTTTCTCCCTTTTTTACGACCCCTTTTCAGGAGATGTGGAGGGTCGCTCGCCAAGCCCCGGGGCACAGCACAAAGCTCCATACAAAGATTCGCGCTCCTGCCTGAACTGAACAAAGCCGCGCTGGCTGGTTTGAGGGCTCGTGGAAAAGCAAGAACTTTGGGAATGCACTTGAAGTTCTTTGCGACAGGCAAAGCACTCCCCAAATGGCAGCCGTGGGGAAGGCTGCCCCGTGAGAGGCGTTTTCGCTGTGGGAAGGCAGGCGGTCTGCCCGGTGAGAAGTCAGGCTAGCCATCCATCTGCCTAACGGACAGCATTTCCCTGCACAAACCTGAGACTGCTGATTGCAGGCTGGTGAAAACAGCAACATTTCCGCGCCAGACAAGCTCCCGGGATATGTGGGTCCCAAGCACGGAGTGACCCTGGGTCATGTCACACAGCACTTTCCGGCAGGCACACGGCTGGGTGAGGGCAGCCCAAGGAGGAGCTAACTCTGGGCTGTGCCAGGGAGCACCACACAGGTCCCCAGGGTGCTCTCCAGTGAGAGGCCAGCGCTGGCAAGTGCCAAGTAACTCTGATTGGCGTCACCCACTGGGCATTTTCTGAACCCCAGGCGGGGGGTGGGGGGGAGCAAATCTACACGGGTTGTTCTGTGGAAAACCCCCTTTTAGGGGTCCCGGTGCCACCCAGCACAGTTCCCAGCACTGGGACGCGCAACCCCCTCTTTTTAACCCCCCCGCCCCCCTACCCCGGGAAGTGCCCGGGTCTCCTGGCCCTTCAAACCTCCCTGCTCCCCACTCGGGACCTGGGCGCAGCCTGGTCGGGAACAAGGCAGCTAACCGGACCCCGTTTATCACTCCAGGGACCCGCGCCCCAAGTTCTGACCCACACGCCCCAGGGCCAGCCGGGGGCCTCTTCTGGAGGCCGGGGGCTGCCCCCAAAGCCGGCGGGTGCCTGATTCCTGCCCGCCAAACCCAGCCCAGCCCCGCTCCCCCCCGCCAAGGGGGCCGAGCAGCGCCGCTCCCACCCGCGCCCCACTCCTCACCTGGGCAGCGGCGACCCCGCCGGACATCTCGCCGCCCGCCTGCCCCGGAGCCCGGGCGGCCGGGGCTGCCGCTGCTCGGCTGGGCTGGGGCGGGGAGGCTCGGTCCCTGCCGGAGCGGCTCTTCCCCCGGGCGCGGGGGGCAGCCAGGGCAGACGGACGGAGCCAGGGGCGTGGGGCGCCCACGCAGGAAGGGGGAAGCTCCGTGGGCAGAGCAGGTCCCTTGCTGTCGCCTCCCTCCGTGCGCGGCAGCAAAGCATCACTGGGAACGGTCCTGCCCCCTTCCCGGCCAGCCTTTCCGGGGGGGACTACACCTCCCAGCAGCCTCCCCGCGCCCGGTGGGGGGCTCCGGCTCCGCCCGCGGCCGGCTGGGGGAGTCCCCTGCGAGCCGCGCCTCCCCGCCCGCAGCGCCGGGCCGGGCACAGCGCGACCGGCTGCAGCCTTGGGTCTAGCGGGGGACTGGTCCTGCGCTGAGCAGGGGGTTGGACTGGATCCCTCCCGGGGTCCGTTCCAGCCCTGATCTTCTCTGAGTCTGTGGTTCCAGGAGAGGAAACCAATCCACTCACTGCCCCTGGGCTCAGATGCCCGGGGGGTGCCCGGCTCCGGCTCCCCCCGGCTCGGGCCGCAGGGGTCCGGGTCTCTTCCGCAGCAGTCGGTGGCGTCGCTGACAGTGAGGCCGGAGTAGTGCCGGCCACTTGCTGTCACTCTCTCGGGCTGCTTTTTAAAACCAAGAGGGTGTGTGGCTCTAAAGGATCTGCTCCGGGGATGATTTGGGGATGTGCCAGGCCTGTGTGATGCAGGAGGTCGGACTAGATGATCGGGTGGGTCCCTTCTGGCCTTGGGATCTGTACATTTTCTGCCCGGGTAGTCTGGGAGCTGTCTCGCACACCTCCAGCCTGGCGGGGACGTGCCATCTCTCATGCAGACCTATTGATTCCTTTCCTCCCCCAGGCACTGACGCGAGTGGCTCTGCTGGGCCTGTCAATAAACATTATAAGGAATCAAGCAGCCACGGTCGGTCCAGAGACACCCACTCGCTACAGCAGCTGAGGGGTGTCCCTGTGCACATCCCCCCCAGGGGATAGCCCACTGCTCATGGACACCTCTGTAAACACCACTGGGTGAGCCGGAAGGAAGGAGGCAGGGCGTGAAAAACACTTTTAGCCCATAAAATCACACCTAAAACGTAAAAAGGGTGATTAAAATATTATGCATGATCATGTACACCCAGAAAGGGATAATCACATCCCAAGCAGTCATTACACATGAGTCACCAAGGCATCAGCATCACCAAGGTCACCCAAACTGCTGTGAACACACCAGACCATAGACTCATAGATCAACCGCACGGTGTAGGGAGGAAGGAGGAAAAGGGAAACAAGTGGGGTCGGGGGCTGGAAAGAGGAGACTGCAACTCATCAAGTCTACAGCATGTGGAAACGTTTCCAAGGGAACAGATTTCTGTCGGAAAACGCAGCTTTGACAAAAATCAAAGCATTCCAGGGGAGCGTAGCAATTTGAGAAATTATCAACACGATTCCGGTCATTTTGAGAATGTAAAAATATTTGGTTTGGGCTTTACCGTGTTTACTTACATTGTCACTTTTAATGGAAAAGTCAAAAAGTTTCAGGGTTATGACAACGTGGCCTGGCATGATATTAAGATGGTAGAAGAACATAAAACAAATATATAACAGTCCAAATAAAGCCAAAACATTTCAGTGGCCCCCAAATGAGATGAAATTTCTTCCCTCCAACCTCAGGAAGCTACTCCCAGGACTGGGAGTGAGGAGGGGGCATTGTGGGAGCTCTGCACTTCCTTGCCAGCCTCTTGCAGGGCAGGGTCCTGTGTCCAGGCTGCGGGTGGGTCTCAGCCCCCGGGGGCAGGAGTGGAGGCTGACATAATCCCACTTGGGTTTCCCAGACCCTGGGGGCAGCTCCAATTTGCGCAGAGCCATTTGCTGCTGGTTCAGGGAGCAGGGAATGGGGCTGCAGGGACTGGCCCTTGGAATCTAGGAATCCTCTGCTGAGCCCACTCCTGCAGCCACAGATGCTCGTGCTGCTGGGACGGCAGCTGTGCGTGTCCCTCCGAAATAAGATAGGGCCAGCAGGGAGATTTTGTTTGTACCTGTGACAGATGCGCAGAGGAGGGAGACCCTGGGCATGTGCAGTAAGTGGGTTTGTTTACACCAGCGGAAACTGATTTAAGCAGCAAGTGCACTGAGAGACCTGAGCAAACTGGGACACGGCTGTTTTAAAGTCACTCCCTGTCCAGCAGCCCGAGAGGAGAAGGCCCCCAACTGCCAAGGAGGCTGTTGTGTGATCCTAGAGCCAGAAAACACCTGAACTGGTTGAAGTAACTTGGCTCCGAAGCTGTGCAGCTCAGCTGATGGGAGATGTACATTTTAGCCTGATGTGGTTCAGACTCTCGGTTACGGAATTCTGGAAGGAGGCAGATAGTTAAAGGTCTGTTGCCGTCAGGAATTTGGCCTCATAAGAATAAAGATCCAGCCCTCGGCAGCACTGGGCCAACTGTAGCATTGTGAGTCCTTGTGCTGTTTCTCTCTGTACCTGACTTTGCCAGATGACAACATGGTTCCACTGTGACAATCAGGGTCCAGGTACCCCAGGGAGAACAGGGGGGACTCAGCCCCAAAGAGTACGCCCTTGAATCAACTGGTGATATGCAATATTTTTGTACATAAAAGTGTATGAAGTAAGGTATCATAAAAAAACACGTGCCAAGTTGGTCATGAATATCATCGCATGATGTAGGTACGGATGGTGTGTGGAATTCTGTATGTGTGTGCTGGAAATATGTGCCTAAAGTATGTATGGGAGCAGACTTGATAAACAAGTTTGGCTTAGACAAAGGAAAGTGGGTCCACCTGTCTCGGTCAAGCTTCGTAAGCCAAACGACAAGGAAAGTATATTTACATGTAAGGTAAACAAAGCAATTACGCTAACAAGCGACAGCTCAGTGAGCAAACCCCTCAGCCTGCCCTGGACAGAGCCTGCACCCCCAGCAAGTCTCCATGGCTAAGATGGCAAAAACAGACCACATGGGGAGCAAACAGACATTCTCGTTACCCAACAGTTAGGGGACATCGGAACAGCATCCGAGTCAGAGCCTGTGAACAGTGGGTCCTCTTGGTCTGAAGGGCAGGAGCTGCTGCGATCTTGCTGCAAGTGAGAAACTGTTTTAGGTGAAGATATAATTTGTTAGAATTGAGTTTTAGTCACGGGAAAATGTGTTTTGCTTTGTTTTTTTGTTACCAGCCCTGTCTCTTTTCCTGTCCCTTACCTCTGTTTTCTTTGTTAGAAAGCTTTCTCGGTTTTACTATACAGCAGCCAGCACAGTGCTGCATACTGAAGCGAAGTCTGCGGCTCACCTAGCTGGCTGGTGTGCGCTCTGTCTCTCTGGAGGGAGCAAACTTAATAATTTCTGTGAGTGCCTCAGTGGGAGGGGACGGACGCTGCAGAGAGAAGCCACTGGGGAGCTCAGGAACTGGGGCGCACATAGGAGGTGAGTTATATGGGCCTGTGGTTCCCGTGCTCCACCAATATTCAGAAACGTGGGCCCGGCTCCAACAATGTTTGCACTTATATTTTCAGAGCCGTCCCATCCATAGGGCTGGGGTGGGATCTTGGGGAAGGGGTGGAATGGGGGCAGAGCAGGGGTGGGAAGAGGCAGGGTGGGGGCGGGGCAGGGGTGGGAAGAGGGGGACCAGGGCAGGCTGGAGCCGGGTCACACACTGCTGCCAGTGCCAGGCCCCCCACTAACCCCCCAGGCTGCCCAGGACCCCGTGTTCCCCTGAAGCACGGGGCCCCCCAAAGTATGAGGCCCAGGGTGGTTGCCCCAGTCCATCCTATGGATGGGATGGCTCTGCTTGGATCCGTTCTAGACACCACCAAAAATTATACAAACCTGGCGCCCATGGGTGCACTGACTGTTACCTGCGAGCCTTGCAGAGTCTGGAGGAGTTTGCTGGTGAGGCTGACATACACAGTCTAATCTCCAGCAAAGCTCACTCCTGCTGAGGCAGAGGGGTGACGTGGTGGCTTGCAGCTCTGGGTGTCATGAGCACCACATCCACTCACTGTTTCCGTCCTTGCATGCAGGCGTGGGAACGGGACGTGGAATCGCGGCGTCTGGCGCCTTTACAGCCCCCGCCCCCCCGAAACAAACACCTGAAAGAGAAATTCCTCATCACGCTGCAGAGAGCTTTCTCCACCCCCTGGGTCCGAGGCCACAAATGCTTCACTCCTGCTGGTAGAACAAAGGCTGGCATGGAAAGCCACGTGCACCCCTTGGGGTCTTCCCCAGTGTCTATCTTTACACGGGGCAGGGCTGGAACCCAGAGCCCCATGCAACGGTCACATGACAGCCCTGGTGCTCATGGGGCAGGAACAGGCAGGGTGTACCCCACACAGAGTATCAAACCTGAGACGTGAGAGACTTGGGATATGGTTACCCTGCAATCAGGAGGTGTGATTACAGCAGGTGTAGACAGACCCCGGCTAGCTTTGAGCTAGGTAGCTCTGTAACAGCAGCGAAGGGATGCCACTTAAGTATGTATCGGGGTCCTGGGTGGGTGGACGTAGCTTATGCAGCCACCTTATGCACGCCGCAACTTCGCTTCTACTGTTATGCTGATCTAGCTAGATCAAAGCTAGCTCGATATGTCTACAAATGCTGCAATCACACCTCCTGATTGCAGTGCAGACATGCCCTGGCATAAGGCTCTGATTCTCCAGGCAAGGGAAATGCGGTAGATCGGACTTAAGTAAAGTATTTGACAATGTAGCACATGGAAAATTATTCGTGAAGTTGGAGATTGGTACAAGGATTGTAAGGCGGAAAAGGAACTGTTCAGAGAGGAGACCATGAGTTGTGTTGAAAGGGGAGCTATTGGGCTGAAGGCAGGTTACTAGCGGAGTTCCTCAAAGATGGGGCTTGGGCCCTGTGATGCGGTGCCCCTGGCCTGTGCAGCTCCCTTCAGGAGCCCCTGGGGCCCTACTACACCCCGCCCCAGGAAGCAGCAAAGTGACTGGACAGGAGCAGCAAAGGTGGGTCCCCCAGGCCTGCCTGAGCAGCCAAGAGGCTCAGATCAAAGGCACCGCAGGCCCTGGCAGGTCTGGCTCGGAGCAGAGGAATGAACATGGGTGGAGCCGGACAATCAGACCGAAGGTATGGCTGGCTGAATGTACATAGCCGGGATTGCAGAGGGAGAAGGACCTGAGGATGCTGGCCCTGAGGTAGGGCTGGAGATAAAAGAGCCCCATAGGAAGAGGCCCAAAGAGACAGCAGCAGAGGATTGAAGTTGAGCAGTAGGGCTGCTGTGTGCTGGGGGGAACCTGGAGTAGTGGGCGAGCCTCGGTTCCCTACTGGTCACGGGTAAAGTGGTGTAAACCGCAAGAAGAGGACAAGGCTTAGTTGGGAGGCTCCAAACCCAGCTATGCCCCTTGTACTCTCTGCAGTCACAGGAGAGATGCCCACCCATTCATCACAGAGAGTCCCTGCTCAGTGCTTTGGAGGGAAAGGGTCTCACACCAGTGATCCTTAGTTATCTAGTTATCGCAGGTCTTAAAACTAGCACCGTGTTCCCAGCCTGGTTTTCCTCAGCTCCCACAGTTCTAATAGTACGCAAATCGCTTTTGTGCCTCCAGAGCGGCTGCATGTTTTGGCTATTTAACTAAGACATTCTACTTCCCAAATGTGCCTCGGGTGTTTGAGTTAAATATGGGTTAACAAAAATAAACATCAACGCATTTTAAATAACCACTCCCCCTCACTGATATCATAACCCTACCACTCCTCCAGTTACCCACAGGGTCCCTCAAGAAAAAACGGGTCACTTTCATGCCTTCTCTAGCAGAAAGAAATAGGAAAAGGCCCAAACCCACAGTGCTTCCCTTTGCAGCAGCAGAGACTAGCTGGAGCCCAGCCATGCTCTGGCTGTGCCTGAAGTTCCCCACCCCGCCCCTGATGTGCCTAGATTACACACCATTATGCCTGCTCTTTGCCGCCCAGGAAATCCCCTATGCCAGGATACTCCCCCATGGCTGGATCCACCCACTTTATCACCCTTTTATGCTGCCAGAGCAGCATAAATGGGCAGTAGGACCAGAGAGGTTTGGGGCCCGTGTGTGACCTGCCCAGCTCTAGGGACAGTTGAGATGTTCGTGTGTCTGAGGGCAGGCAGCTCCTGTTGGCCTGCGTGACCCAGCATCCTTATCCGCAGCTTAGGTGAGTCAGAGTGAAACTCAGCCTGGAAGGGGTGTTAGCAGCAGTGAGGAGAGGGAGATGTGGGGAGGAGGGAGGCTGGTTGGTTCATGGGAGAGACAGAGCAGGGCTGGGTGCAGGTGAATATGGAGAGCAGGGAGGGAGAGAAGTGGGGCGGGGGGGCCTGGGGGAGTGCAGGGAATGAGGGCGGGGAGAGATGGGTAGGAGAATGGATTGTGGGGAGCAGGAGGGGGATTAAAGAGCGCCTAGGAAGAGGGGTCAAATCAGGGGAAGAAACAAGTGATGGTCCCTTTCCAAGCCCACAAGGTACATCCCGCCGTATGAATCAGCAGAATGAGACCCTGCTCCCAGAGAGGTGTTGCTGCTGAGCTCCCCTGGCTCCTTGGGCTGAGCTTCCCGAGCTGGGCCTGGAATGTGCCCTGGGGCTATGTTAGGCTCCTTGGGCTCAGCTCCTGGAGGTTGGGAGGGAGGAGAAATGGCACCTCCCGAAGGCCACCACCTGTGACGGGTAAATTGCAGAGCTCTGTGACCCGCCCGCTCGGGCTGCTGCTGTTTACATTGTTAGCACTGGGCATCTGAGGCTCTGAGCTAACCCCTCGCTGAGATGAATGGGGCAATTCACATCCCTCGAAGTAATTGTTCCAAACTCTCTGCAGACTCAGGTTTTCTACAGAAGACCAACTGAAGGGAATGACTAAAAAATAGTAATAATAAAAACAGAGAACCAGGAGAACAAGACAGCAGCTGTCTTCGCCACTGAAACCGTGTGCTAACTCCAGCTAAAATCCTGGTGAAGACAAGGCAGTTCTGGGTTTCCCTACCAGTTAGCAGGTTGAGTTAAACAGTATGGGGAAGCATAGGGTTCCCCTGGACCTGTTAACTCAGGAAAACTCCAGTTTGCTTTGCTTTCATTATAATTTATCTCCAGTTAGTTAACTTGAGTTAAGGACACACCATTTCTCGGCAGTGAAGACAGGGCCAGGGAGAAGGGCTGGTATGCTGTACTGCTGAATGCCAACCCTGAGCCCAGGATTACCAGGAGACTAATGGTTTGTCTACACATGAAAGTATTCTGGAATAAGGAAGAGTCGCCTGGAATGGTGGTTGAAGCATGAAGGGACATATGACTCTTCAGAGCGTCTGGCACGTAAATATCTTGCAACGCAGGCTAAAACAGTGCCATGCTGTTCTCACTTTCAAGTGACATTGTAAACAAGACTTTAAAGTGGAACAGCTATTCCAGAATAACTCCAGTTGTGGGCACTCTTATTCTGGAATAAGAGTGGTTTCTGATATAGCTAAACAAACAAACACCACTGTCGCCCACCTCCCCCCAAAAAACCCCAGAAACCGCCTCCTCCATGATGCTCTACTGAACTCATTTCTCCTCACTGGGGGAGATGGGGGCATGACAGAACAAACACATGACAGATGTTAGTCACATCTCTTAATGCGCTACTGGAAGATGTTGAGATGTGAGGCTGATGCGTGCAGTATGAAAAACTTATACGTTAGAATTCCTGAAAGGCTATTCCTGAGTAACTCCATGTGTTGCCACCTCATCAGAAGCAGGAAGCCTGCCAGACAACCAGTGGGGCCACTGGACAGTCGAGGTACTAAAGGAGCACTCAAGGAAGATTGTTGCAGAGAAACTAAATGACTTCTTTGCATCAATCTTTCCTGCAGATAATGTGAGGGAGAGTCCCAAACCTTAGCCATTCTTGTTAGGTGACAGATCTGAGGAACCGTCCCAGATTGAGATGTCATTACAAGAGGTTTAGAACAAATTGATAAACTAAACAAGAACTAGGACTGCATGGACTTGCAGGCTCTAAAATTTTACATTGTTTTATTTTTGAATGCAGTTTTTTTGGTACATAATTCTACATTTGTAAGTTCAACTTTCATGATAAAGAGTTTGCGCGACTGTACTTGTATGAGGTGAATTGAAAAATACTATTTCTTTTGTGTTTTTACAGTGAAAATACTTGTAATCAAAAATAAATATAAAGTGAGCACTGTCCATTTTGCACTCCGTGTTGTGATTGAAATCAATATATTTGAAAATGTAGAAAACATCCCAAAATATTTTAATAAATGGTATTCTAATTATTAACAGTGCAATTAATCATGATTAATTGTTTTAATTGCTTGCCAGCCCTACTACAAAGTAATGCACACTGGAAAACAGACTCCCAACTATACATATAAAATGATGGGGTCTAAATGAGTTGTTACCAGTCAAGAAAGAGATCTTGGGGCATTGTGGCTCGCTCTCTGACAATGCTGCTCAATGTGCAGCGGCAGTCAAAACAGGGAACAGAATGTTGGGAATAATTGGGAAAGGGAGAGATAATAAGACAGAAAATATCATATTGCCTCTAGATACATCCATGGGATACCCACACGGTGAGTACTGTGTGCAGTTCTGGTCACTTCATCTCAAAAAAGATCTATTAGAAAGGGAAAGGTCTAGAGAAGGGCAATGGAAATGATTAACGTATGGAACAGCTTCCGTATGAGGGTAGATTAAAAAGACTGGGACTTTTCAGCTTGGAAAAGAGACGACTAAAAAGGGACATGACAGATATAAAATCTTGACGGGTGTGGAGAAAGTGAATAAGGGAGTGTTATTTACCACTTCTCATAACACAAGAATTAGGGGTCACCAATACAATTAATAGGCAGCAGGTTTAACACGAACAAAAGGAAGTATTTCTTCACACAATGCACAGTCAACCTGTGGAACTCCTTGCCAGAGGATGTTTGTGAAGGCCAAGACTATAACAGGGTTCAAAAAAAGAACTAGATAAGTTCATGGAGGATCGGTCCATCAATGGCTATTAGCCAGGCTGGGCAGGGATGGTGTCCCTAACCTCTGTTTGTCAGAAGCTGGGAATGGGCGACAGGGGATGGATCACTTGATGATTCCCTGTTCCGTTCACTCCCTCTGGGGCACCTGCATTGGCCACTGCCGGAAGACAGGACACTGGGCTGGACGGACCTTTGGTCTGACTCGGTGTGGCTGTTCTTCTGAGTTTATGTGTGCGCACATGCATGCAGGATCAGTGCCCTGTGTGCGTCGATGCTGTGCGTATGAGTCTGGGTCAGTGGGTGCCGTGTGTGTGTGTGCCGAGCTAGCTCTGATTGTCAGTGCTGTCAGCTGAGCTCTGTCAGTATGCGTCGTGTCAGCTCAGTGCTGTGTTTGTGTTAGTGTGAGGGCCTCGTCAGCAGTGTGTGTGACTCTGCGTCAGCTCAGAACTGTGTGTGAGAGAGCTCAGGCCACGGCAGTGCTGTGTGTGTGTGCGTCTGCTGAGTCAGTGCTGTGTGTGGATGGGAGAAGACTCAGAGTCAGTGCTCAGTGTGTCTCAGTGTGTGAGAGAGAGAGCTCTGTGTGTGTCAGTGTGGCTGTGTGAGTGTGGGTGTGTGTGTGAGCTGTGTGTGTGAGTGGGTGTGGGTGTGAGCTGTGTGTGTGAGTGTGAGCTGTGTGGGTGTGGATGTGAGCTGTGTGTGAGTGGGTGTGGGTGTGAGCTGTGTGTGTGAGTGTGAGCTGTGTGGGTGTGGGTGTGAGCTGTGTGTGAGTGGGTGTGGGTGTGAGCTGTGTGAGTGTGGGTGTGAGCTGTGTGAGTGTGGGTGTGAGCTGTGGGTGTGAGTGGGTGTGAGCGGTGTGGGTGTGGGTGTGAGCTGTGTCTGTGAGTGTGGCTGTGGGTGTGAGCTGTGTGGGTGGGTGGGTGTGAGCGGTGTGGGTGTGGGTGTGAGCTGTGTCTGTGAGTGTGGCTGTGTGAGTGTGGGTGTGAGCTGTGTGTGTGAGTGGGTGTGAGCGGTGTGGGTGTGAGCTGTGTCTGTGAGTGTGGCTGTGGGTGTGAGCGGTGTGGGTGTGGGTGTGAGCTGTGTCTGTGAGTGTGGCTGTGTGAGTGTGGGTGTGAGCTGTGTGTGTGAGTGGGTGTGAGCGGTGTGGGTGTGGGTGTGAGCTGTGTCTGTGAGTGTGGCTGTGGGTGTGAGCTGTGTGGGTGGGTGGGTGTGAGCGGTGTGGGTGTGGGTGTGAGCTGTGTCTGTGAGTGTGGCTGTGTGAGTGTGGGTGTGAGCTGTGTGTGTGAGTGGGTGTGAGCGGTGTGGGTGTGAGCTGTGTCTGTGAGTGTGGCTGTGGGTGTGAGCGGTGTGGGTGTGGGTGTGAGCTGTGTCTGTGAGTGTGGCTGTGGGTGTGAGCTGTGTGTGTGAGTGGGTGTGAGCGGTGTGGGTGTGGGTGTGAGCTGTGTCTGTGAGTGTGGCTGTGGGTGTGAGCTGTGTGGGTGGGTGGGTGTGAGCGGTGTGAGTGTGGGTGTGAGCTGTGTCTGTGAGTGTGGCTGTGTGAGTGTGGGTGTGAGCTGTGTGTGTGAGTGGGTGTGAGCTGTGTGTGTGAGTGGGTGTGAGCGGTGTGGGTGTGAGCTGTGTCTGTGAGTGTGGCTGTGGGTGTGAGCGGTGTGGGTGTGGGTGTGAGCTGTGTCTGTGAGTGTGGCTGTGGGTGTGAGCTGTGTGGGTGGGTGGGTGTGAGCGGTGTGGGTGTGGGTGTGAGCTGTGTCTGTGAGTGTGGCTGTGTGTGTGAGCTGTGTGGGTGGGTGGGTGTGAGCGGTGTGGGTGTGGGTGTGAGCTGTGTCTGTGAGTGTGGCTGTGGGTGTGAGCGGTGTGGGTGTGGGTGTGAGCTGTGGCTGTGAGTGTGGCTGTGGGTGTGAGCTGTGTGGGTGGGTGGGTGTGAGCGGTGTGGGTGTGGGTGTGAGCTGTGTCTGTGAGTGTGGCTGTGTGAGTGTGGGTGTGAGCTGTGTGTGTGAGTGGGTGTGAGCTGTGTGTGTGAGTGGGTGAGAGCGGTGTGGGTGTGAGCTGTGTCTGTGAGTGTGGCTGTGGGTGTGAGCTGTGTGTGTGAGTGGGTGTGAGCGGTGTGGGTGTGGGTGTGAGCTGTGTCTGTGAGTGTGGCTGTGGGTGTGAGCTGTGTGTGTGAGTGGGTGTGAGCGGTGTGGGTGTGGGTGTGAGCTGTGTGTGTGAGTGGGTGTGAGCGGTGTGGGTGTGGGTGTGAGCGGTGTGGGTGTGGGTGTGAGCTGTGTCTGTGAGTGTGGCTGTGGGTGTGAGCTGTGTGGGTGGGTGGGTGTGAGCGGTGTGGGTGTGGGTGTGAGCTGTGTCTGTGAGTGTGGCTGTGTGAGTGTGGGTGTGAGCTGTGTGTGTGAGTGGGTGTGAGCTGTGTGTGTGAGTGGGTGAGCGGTGTGGGTGTGAGCTGTGTCTGTGAGTGTGGCTGTGGGTGTGAGCGGTGTGGGTGTGGGTGTGAGCTGTGTCTGTGAGTGTGGCTGTGGGTGTGAGCTGTGTGGGTGGGTGGGTGTGAGCGGTGTGGGTGTGGGTGTGAGCTGTGTCTGTGAGTGTGGCTGTGTGAGTGTGGGTGTGAGCTGTGTGTGTGAGTGGGTGTGAGCTGTGTGTGTGAGTGGGTGAGCGGTGTGGGTGTGAGCTGTGTCTGTGAGTGTGGCTGTGGGTGTGAGCGGTGTGGGTGTGGGTGTGAGCTGTGTCTGTGAGTGTGGCTGTGGGTGTGAGCTGTGTGTGTGAGTGGGTGTGAGCGGTGTGGGTGTGGGTGTGAGCTGTGTCTGTGAGTGTGGCTGTGGGTGTGAGCTGTGTGTGTGAGTGGGTGTGAGCGGTGTGGGTGTGAGTGTGAGCTGTGTCTGTGAGTGTGGCTGTGTGAGTGTGGGTGTGAGCTGTGTGTGTGAGTGGGTGTGAGCGGTGTGGGTGTGTGTGTGAGCTGTGTGTGTGAGTGGGTGTGAGCGGTGTGGGTGTGGGTGTGAGCTGTGTCTGTGAGTGTGGCTGTGGGTGTGAGCTGTGTGGGTGGGTGGGTGTGAGTGTGGCTGTGTCGGTGTGTGTGTGTGGGTGGGACCTGCTGCCAGCCCAGCCCCCAGCTCCCAGCATGCCCTGCCCGGGTGGCCGCCGAGCCGTGCGGGGCCGGGCCGGGCTCGCTGGTCCCCGGAGCCGCAGGGCAGCAGCCGGGCTGGGCCCGCCGGCCGGAGCCTCCTGCAGCGCGGGGAGCCGCCCGCCGGGCATGGCCGGGAGACCCGGACCCGCCCCGCCTGCCCAGGTAGGAGCCGCCGCTCCGGCCCCCCAGCGCGCCCCCAGCCACTGCCCCCCACCCGGCTGGACCCCCCCCAGTGTGACCCCCCCCAGCCACTGCCCCCCACCCGGCTGGACCCCCCCCAGTGTGACCCCCCCAGTCACTGCCCCCCACCCGGCTGGAGCTCCCCCAGTGCGACCCCCCCCCAGCCACTGCCCCCCACCCGGCTGGACCCCCCCCAGTGTGACCCCCCCCAGCCACTGCCCCCCACCCGGCTGGACCCCCCCCAGTGTGACCCCCCCAGTCACTGCCCCCCACCCGGCTGGAGCTCCCCCAGTGCGACCCCCCCCCAGCCACTGCCCCCAACCCGACGGGATCCCCCCAGCCACTGCCCCCCACCTGGCTGGACCTCCCCCAGTGCGAACCCCCCCAGCCACTGCCCCTCCCCCGGCGGGACCCTCCCCCGGCGCGACCCTCCCCCAGCCACTACCCCCCACCGGGCGGGAGCCCCCGCAGTGAGACCCTCTCCAGCCACTGCGCCCCCCACCCGGCTGGAGCCCCCCAGTGTGACCCCCTCCAGTCACTGCCCCCCCACCCCGGCGGGACCCCCCGGCCGGACCCTCCAGTCACTGCCCTCCCCCCAGTGTGACCCCCCATCCACTGCCCCCCCCAGTGTGGCCCCCATCCACTGCCCCCCACCCAGCGGGGCCCCCCAGCGTGACCCCCCCAGCCACTGCCTGCCTGCCCAGCAGGACCCCCCCAGCCACTGCCTGCCCACCTAGCGGGACCCCCCCAGTGTGACCCCCCCAGCCACTGCCACCCCACCCGGCTGGACCCCCCCAGTGTGACCCCCCAGCCACTGCCTGCCCACCCAGCGGGGCCCACCCAGTGAGGCCCACCCAGCCACTGCCCCCCATCCAGCAGGATACCCCAGTGTGACCCCCCATCCACTGACCCCCATCCAGCGGGGACCCCCCAGTGTGACCCCCCCCAGCCACTGCCTGCCCACTCAGCTGGACCCCCCCAGCCAATGCCTGCCCACCTAGCGGGACTGCCCCAGTGTGATCCCCCCATCCACTGCCTCCTACCCAGTGGGACCCCCCCCAGTGTGACCCCCCCAGGCACTGCCCTGTACCCAGTGGGACCCCCCAGTGTGACCCCCCCACCCGGCTGGACCCCCCCAGTGATATCCCCCCACCCAGTGGGAGCCCCCAAGTGTCACCTCCCAGCCACTGCCCCCCCCCACCCAGTGGGACCCCTCCCGACACCCAGCCACTGCCCCCTCCCCAGCTCAGAGGTGTGAAAAATCCACATCCCCGAGTGATGTAATTATACGGACCGTAGCCCTGGTGTAGACAGCGCTGTGTCGGCGGGCGAGCTTCTCTCTGCCCCACGGCTACCGCCTCTCTGGGGCTGGATTAAGCACACCGACGGGAGACGCCCTCCCCTTGGCACAGGGCGGCACAGCTGCAGCGTTGCGGCATTTCAAGCGTAGACCTGCCCGGAGAGACCCTAGCACTACCCGTCTACGTTTCTAGCGCAGAGCGGGCCGTAGGCCCCAGCGCAGGAGCTAAGCAGGGCCAGCCGCCGTCCCAGCCCTGGAACAGGAAGCTTACAGCCCTTGTGGACCCCAGCCCGGGGCCCTGTGCAGGCAATGGCTCTGGGATGGGTGGGCTGCCCCATGCCCTCAGCAGCCAGGGCCATATGCCAGGTCTCCAGGGAGGAGGGAATGTTGCACGGTGGAGGAGGGGGGCTGTGAGAGGTTGTGGGGCTTAGCAGGGTCTTTGTTATTGGGACCTTGGGTCCTACTTGTACATTGTAATGCTCTTTTGATTGCTTTTGTTCATGTGTCCAGAGCATGAAATGGGCACGTTCTTTAGCAATTTTAAGAAAGAACCCCCTAGCTCTCCAGTCATCCACAGAGCATTTCAGGAGACCCAGGGCAGACACGACCCAAATACAACCTCAGTGTGAACAGGTCTAGGTTATGCTTCATTGTCAAAGCGAAGACAAGGCCAAGGCCCCATTGCTCTGTCCAGGTTAGCAGTGTAAGCCAGGCAGCTCCCTAAGGAGGGCGGGCTGTTGATCAGGTTTCGGTGCTGTGAACAGTGTGGGTATTTAACTAGTCCCCAGACAGGCGTCTTGATGAACGCACTGCCATGAGTGGGGATAGTTCACGCCTATCTTAGAGCTGCCCTGTGAAAGCGCGGCCCCCCCTGAAGTCGGTGCAAAACTTCCGTTGTCTTCAACAGGATCCGGATTTCACCCATTGTTTCAGGCTCATTGCAGGGACCGGGGCTGTAATGGTGCATAGCAGCCCTTCAGCATCCTCCCTCCCACCGCCCTGTGTGTACTTCATTTATCACTCACGCTAGGGATGTTTTCCTTTTGCGCCCTTGCTCGTGGTGAACTCTCTGGGGACTCCTGGCCAATTCCTGCAACCGCTGGGCGATTTTGCCAGTGAGTTCAGTGGGACCAGGATCTGCTCATCGGCCAGATTCTGCTACCGGTTACACCTGTGTAACTTGATGGGCGTCGGTGCCGTTTCTCAGTATTTACACCTGTACAAAAGAGCTGGTAAAGCACAGGATCGGGCTGCTCGAATTCACTGCAGCTGCTCTGCCACAGCCCAGAGTTTCCAGAGCGGCGAGTGCTGCCACGCACCCGGAGAGCTATGGACAAATGCTGAGCAAGGGTAATTCCTCTTCTGCCGGTTTGGCAGGTGCATTACTCGCCTCCTGCACACCTGCCTGGGAGCTAGCCCGGACTAGACCAGGACACACATTCCAGTAGCCTCTCATGCTACCGCTCACATCACCACTGAATCTGGCCCAAACACTCTGAGGGGGTTGAACCTACTCGCTCCAGGCTGCATTTGGTGCTAATCTTACATGTTTTTTCCCCATAGACTCCAAGTCCAGAAGGGACCACTGTGATCATCCAGTCTGGCTGAAGTACACAGGGATGGATAACCCCCCTGAGAGATACTTGCTGTGGGTTATCGCTGTGAATCATTCACAAAGCTAGGGCTGACATGGGACTTGGACCCTGTGCTAGCCTTCTGCACAGGGGTGAATTTCCCCCCTAGAAAGCCGTTTTGCTGGGACTCGGGGCTGCCGGCAGTGCTGAGTGTGGAATGCTTGTGATTGCAGGTGCCAGTGATATTTGATGACGTTGCTGTCTATTTCTCCCGGGAGGAGTGGGACATGTTTGCGGAGTGGCAAAAGGAGCTGTACCGGGAGGTGATGACGGAGAACTATGAAATGCTGCTTTCTTTGGGTAAAGAACTGTTTTCGTTCTTTTGCTGAGACGTGTGTGGGCTCTTTGTTTCGGGGCTCCCGTTAGCATGTTTGATCTGTGTTCAGAATCCCAGCCACCTCCGGCAGAGCAAGGGGCTGATTTAAAACCACTGAAAGTCTGTGTAATGAGCACTCTGGTGTGATGGTGGGTTCTCCAGCTCTGCTTCACACTTGCAGGGATGAGCAGCTTCTCAAGCTGTGGCGGTGACTCACTCAAGGTGTTATGACAGCTGCTGCTGTTTTCTCTCTCCAGCTTTCACAGTGATCTCCCTAGGTGAGAAAAAACAGAGAATAGGCTGCTTGTCAGGGACAAGACAGACAGGGCACTCTCACTGGCCAGTCACTTCACAACTGTGCGAGGGTTTGTGGTTAAGCCTAGCTAGGTAGCCATTGCAGTTACCCAGCCTTCATCTGTGTGTGAAACACAAAAGCAGCATTTGCTGTTTGATGTGTTATAGGCCGAGGCCTGAGTTGTGTCAAGGCTTCTGGCCTATGCATGGATGTCTATTGCGCTGTTAATAACCCCCATATTTTCTATCGTCGCTGCACATTTTGAAAATCGGCACTAAACGGACTTTTCTGCCATCTCGTTACCGGTCTATCTGCTCACGACTCTTCAAAAGCAATGGTCAGTAAATTGGCTAGCTAATTCCCTTAGTACCCTAAGGTGCCATCCCATATGTACAGGCTGATCATAGAATCATAGAATATCAGGGTTGGAAGGGACCCCTGAAGGTCATCTAGTCCAACCCCCTGCTCGAAGCAGGACCAATTCCCAGTTAAATCATCAAATGATCTGGATAGATGTATATTTTCCAAGTGTTTTCTCACCAGTTCTAGATCAATGGTTATTTTTATTGGGTCTCCCATCCTTACAGGTTGTTCAGATTTCTTTATTTTTCTTCTTAAAGAACCATTTCCAAAAGGAGTGAGTACCATGGCCATTTTGGTTTCCTTTACTGATGGTTCCCCCTTGTACTTTTTTCCCACGACACACTTGTAAAAGCCATTCTTTTCACTGTTGCCCTTTGTCTGGCATTAATTCATTTGGCCTCTTTACTGCCCTTATCTTTTCTCTTCACTGTACATTTTCTTTTCAGCTGCCTCCTCACTCTTTTTCTAGCACAGACCCTCGCACCCAGGAACAGTCCCTCCTGAAGGAAGCTGTGCCCGCTATTTCTTTCGTACATTATTCTTTTCAGAGGAGCTGTGCCCTGTTGTGCCTTAATTATCTTGTCGTCTTCTGCACTGGCTCCCGTCCCTACTGCCTCCCGCTGCCCCTCGCTTGCTAGGAATCCAGTCCTGTAGTCCTTTCTCACGCGTTCTCTCTACCCCTGTGAATCAGCCTGCAAAAGAGTGCCGCCTTCTGGATTTGCTCCAGAGCTCTTTGAAGTCAACGGAAAGACGCCCGTTGGCTGCAGTGGGCTTTGGAGAAGGCCCCGTGTGAATCTAGCTGACTAGGATAAACTCAGGCATTTTATGGTGGTATGTTTCGAGCCGTCCTGTTACAGGCAATCAGTTCCTCCTTAGAATTAGGAAGCAGACCCAGGATGGCCTCTCCTGTTTGGCTGGAATCTCTACAGCCAGGATCATAAACTGCCTTATCCAGAAGGCCTCTTTGAGGATGATTGCTTGGCTGTATTTATTACGCAGCAGCTATCTGGGTAATTCAGATCCCACACAACTACAGCGGTGTGTGGACTGGGGCTTGGTGCAGGAATTTTTTCCTCTTTCTCTTGTCCCTCTGTCGTGGTGACCTGTAGAAGATGCCCCTTACTTCATATCCCTTGTGCCCTAGAATTTCTCCACCACCCTCCTCGTAGTCACATGGCAGCTCCCAGTCCCTTTTGTCACATACTGTAATGCTTCTCCCACCTCTAATGCAACGAAGGCTCATCGGTGCGCATGCGGACCAAGGAGTGACTACACTTCTGTGAGACACACCACATAACGCTCCTTATTATGGGCCAGCCCTGTCTGAGCCAGACTTACAACAGGCCCCCAGTGGCTCTTGCCAGCTCCCAGAGCCTGAGGGACAGAGTATTGGCATGGCTTAGCAACCGGCAAGGAGCTGCAAATCCAAGAGTGGGATTGAGTGGTCTGTTTTCATCAAGACAGAAGGTAACCACTGGGGCCGGGAGATTCTCTACTAGGTCCTGTGGTGTTCACTGCTCCGGAAAGGGAGGTACGCAGATGGCACAGAGGGACATTACTGAAGACCAGAGAGGGCTGGGAGGACCTGCAGGCCATGTCTGCATAGGGACAATCAGAACAGCTAAGGTGGATCCTGTCAGGCTGTCTGGAGTGGCTCACGAATGTGGGTGCCAACCTCAGGGCAGACTGGCATAAACCCCCAATTGCTTGTGCATTCAATACTTAGATTTCACCCCTCAAGTAACAAGTGTGAATGCCTCAAGCACTATCACAGCCTTTGTGTGGAGTCACAGACAGCGTGACCCAGGGGACTGTCAATCTGGCCACCCAGGCAAGCCTGCCTTTGTGACAGAGGGTCCCTTACACCAAAATTCAGGTTTCAGAGTAGCAGCCGTGTTAGTCTGTATCCACAAAAAGAAAAGGAGGACTTGTAGCACCTTAGAGACTAACCAATTTATTAGAGCATAAGCTTTCGTGAGCTACAGGTCACTGCATGGGATGCATTCAGTAGAAAATACAGTGGGGAGATTTTATATACACAGAGAACATGAAACAATGGGTGTTACCATACAGACTGTACCAAGAGTGATCAGGTAAGGTGAGCTCTTACCAGCAGGAGAGCGGAGGGGGGGAGGGCATCATCAAGGATCTACAACCTATCCTGAAGGACGACCCATCACTCTCACAGATCTTGGGAGACAGGCCAGTCCTTGCCTACAGACAGCCCCCCAACCTGAAGCAAATACTCACCGGCAACCACATACCACACAACAGAACCACTAACCCAGGAACCTATCCTTGCAACAAAGCCTGTTGCCAACTGTGTCCACATATCTATGCAGGGGACACCATCATAGGGCCTAATCACATCAGCCACATTATCAGAGGCTCGTTCACCCGCACATCTACCAATGTGATATATGCCATCATGTGCCAGCAATGCCCCTCTGCCATGTACATTGGTCAGACTGGACAGTCTCTACGTAAAAGAATAAATGGACACAAATCAGTTGTCAAGAATTATAACATTCATAAACCAGTCGGAGAACACTTCAGTCTCTTTGGTCACTCGATTACAGACCTAAAAGTGGCAATTCTTCAACAAAAAAACTTCAAAAACAGACTCCAAGGAGAGACTGCTGAATTGGAATTAATTTGCAAACTGGATACAATTAACTTAGGCTTGAATAAAGACTGGGAGTGGATGGGTCATTACACAAAGTAAAACTATTTCTCCATGTTTATTCCCCCCCGTCCCCCCCACTGTTCCTCACACGTTCTTGTCAACTGCTGGAAATGGCCCACCTTGATCATCACTACAAAAGATTTTCCCCCCTGCTCTCCTGCTGGTAAGAGCTCACCGTACCTGATCACTCTTGTTACAGTCTGTATGGTAACACCCATTGTTTCATGTTCTCTGTGTATATAAAATCTCCCCACTGTATTTTCCACTGAATGCATCCGATGAGGTGAGCTGTAGCTCACAAAAGCTTATGCTCAAATAAATTTGTTAGTCTCTAAGGTGCCACAAGTCCTTTTCTTTTTACCAATATTCAGGTTACTCCCAGTCCCAAAGGTCAAGTGAACACTAGATCTCTCACCAAAGACAACACTTAAAGCCACTCCTGTAATAAACTAACTAAAGGTTTATTAACTAGGGGAAAGAAATAGTTATTTACAAGGTTAAGGCAGGTAAACAGACACACACAAATGAGTTACAGTCTTAGGTTCAAAAGGTAAGAGAAGCTTCTATAATAGGCAAGCTCTGTATGTCCTTTAGGGCTAATCCAACCTGAGCAGCTGGGGATCTTTGCCTCTCTGAGGCCAAACAGCATAAAGTTACTTCTGGTCTGGCATTTTTGTTACCTTCCCGTAGAATTCCCATGGCAGGGTCGAACGTATGTGCATGTCTCCTCTTCGTGGGTATGGGGGGAGCAATCAACAGTCTTCTGTCCACTGGTGTTATGCATGGGCTTGTCTAATGTCCAGAGAGCTTCTTTTGTTGTGCAGGAGAGACACTTCTTGTGGTAAACTAGCATTTCATCCTCGGGAATGCTTCTCTCCTGACTGGGAGGGTTTCCAGTTTCAGAGCAAACACTTTTGTAGCTACATTAGAGCCAATATTTAAATATTACCTTATAACCTGGGGTACAGAAGTCATAAGCGAGATTTATACATGCAGCATCCTAGAAGCATTTCATGAAGTCTAAACCCATTCTTGTCACTCTAATATCTATTTTAGCCCTACTAACACACTGGTGAGTCAAACTGGTTTCCAGGTACGCATTGGTCAGTGTTCCCTGAGGCACAGGGGCCGTGGCACGAGCTGGCACCCAGTCTGCCAGCGTCACAAAACCACCAAAGGTGTGAAGCCAATGGGCATAAATGAAAGCACATTAAACTCCCATATGGATGGTCTCACTCAGGAACAAAGGGGCTTTAGTTCATTGTAATTTAATTTGGAGGAGGAGTAAATTCCAGCAAACTAAGGCCTGGTCTACACTAAAAAGTTAGGTTGACCCAGCTACTCAGGTATCCCCCTGAGCAATGTACTTAAGCCAGTCTAACCCCGTGTAGACAGCGCCAGGTTGACGGAAGAAATTCTTCCGCTGACCTAGCTGCCTGCCTCTCGGCTAGGTGGATTACCTACGCCAATGGGAGAACCCCTCCTGTCGGTACAGGTGGCGTCGATGCTGGTGTGTAGCAATGGTGCATTTCAAGTGTAGACGAGCCCTTTGTCGCTCTCCCGAGAGTCCCTGGGCAGCTGCTGGCTCAGAGAGATCGAAACAAGCCAGGTGAATGGGCAGCAGTGCAGCGAATGGCATTTGGTGTGGATAAATGCGGGATCTGCACACCCTCCTGCAGCATGTAGGAGCACAGAGAGGTGCGACGTGGCCCTTTCATCTCACTGGATGTGCGTCAGTTAAAAGGAACCACTTCAAGGTGATAAACATATTGTTTCTTCTGTGTCGTGTCCACAGCTTTCAGTCTGTTCCGCTCCACCCTCTGTTAGTCCTCCTCCGTTTTAGAACTGGAACGCTCCTGAGCGGTTTTACACCAATTGTGCAGGTGATGACAAACTGTTCGCTGAAATCAAGACTAAACTATTCATATGATACCAAGCCCTGACAGCCCCTGGTCTCTTCCCACTCACAGGCTACCCGGGCCCCAAGCCTGACCTCTTATATCGGCTGGAGCGTGGGGAAGAGCCATGGGTCCACACACCGCAGGGCCCCGTGGCGTGGGAGAGCCCCTCTCCAGGTGAGTAGCAGTAATCCCCGCTCCCTCAGCGCTGCTCACGCTCTGCAGCGAGGAGCTGGAGTGACAGAATCGTAGAACCATATGGTTAGAAGGGACTGTAAGGGTCAGAGTCCAGTGACCCTGTCCCAGGCTGCTGCCATGGCTGCCCTTTCTTCCCTGGCTTCCTCCAGCACAGGTGTCATGTCTGGGCATGTCCCATCTGCCTCCCCTCCCCTGCCTATTCATCCCCAGCACAAGCCCCTTGCCCCTCAGTTTTCAGACTCCCTGTGGACCATGATTATTTCCGTGAAAATTGTCCGCTGAGCTGGCATGTTCTCCTGTTTCAGTCTCTCCTGGAGAGTGGGGCTGTTAGTCAGGGGCACTGGCTCTTTCACGCCCACATCCCTGCTGCTCTGCTCGACACTTCCAGTGTTTGCTCCTCCCAAGCAGGATCATCCTCCAGGTAGAGCCGTCAGCGCTGTGCCGACAGGGTGACCTACAGACGCATATGCTGGGGGAGGGATGTGAGGCTGCCTTGGTCAGGCCCCACTGCAGGGGGGTTTGAGTGTTTCCCGGGTCTAGGAAGTAGCATCTGGGTTATGTTCCCTCCAGCAGAGGAGGAGGAGCTGTGCTGTGAGCCGTGGGTCAGCCCCCAGCAGGACTCCATGGTGTGGGAGCCTCCGGAGAGCCCTTGCCGAGGTGAGTAACACCCAGCCCAGCTCCCTTGGAGAGAAGAGCTGGGCAGAGACCCTGTCCAGGCTGCTGAGGCTCTGTTCTCGTTCACATGGGGCTGAGGTTAGGGAAAGGCACTGGGCTGTGTTTCCTTAAGATCACAGACTGGGTTGGGGGCCCGGGCAGACCTGTGTCTGGTTACCTTACATCCCATTCATCCAGCATGGACTCTTCCCTGCCCGCTCGCTGGCCCCAGCGGGACACTCCTGCCTCCTGCTGGGGAGAGGCTAGGCTGCTCCTGGGCCCTTCATCCTCAGCAGTGTGTCTGTACAGGAGTGACGGTGTCCTATTCTCAGCCCACGGAGAGGGGCCCCTCCATGGGAATGCTACCGCAGTTTGCTGTGGCGGGAAGATGTAGGCGCTGTCCTTCCAGGTGGGTGTGACTGGGGGATGCCACCTTCCCGGTATATCTCGTACCCATTAGGGACTCACAAGAGATTGGCCGAGGAAACAGGCTTCCTGGGGTACCATCAACCCTGGGGGAAGCCTTGAATGCAATGGGACCTGTGTACAGCAGAGTAGATTTGGTACCTTGTTTCTGCTTCCTCCCTGCTGCAATCCAACCCTCCCCAAATGATGCCCCCACCTCTCTGTGCTCTGAGGAGCTGGGAGTTGTGCGCTGCTGGTACCAGGCTGTACGTGCCATCTGGGGGACGTCCCAGCCCCATCCCGCTGCTGATGGTTAGGAGCCGTTTCCTCTTGGCTGCAGCTTGAGACAATTTCTGGATTCTCTTTTCCAACCATCAGGCGGCGATGTCCTGAGTGGGTCCGGGGAGCAGCAGCGCCGGTTATGGGCCAGCATCCTCCAGTGCGCCGTAGCGTGGGAGAGACCCGAGAGCATCGGCCGAGGTGAGCGGCAGCGGTCCTGGGAGCCGCTCCGACTCCAGGGCGAAGAGCTGGGAGCAGTGACTCGCCGAGCTGCTGCCCGGGCTTCCTCCAGCAGGGTTTGTCGTGTCTCAGGAGGTGCCTGTCGGCCTTCCGTCCCCTCCCGGGCCAAGCCCTTTGCCCACCCGTTTTCTGATCTCTCTGGGCTATTGCGGCGAGGTGCGGGAATGCAGCTGCTGTGCCAGATAGCGTTCTGCTGCCATGCTCGACACCCAGACTCGCACCATTGCGGTCACTGCCACTACTGGGCATTCACACTTGGCGCACGCCCAGGGCCGTCTCTCGGCCCCTCCAGGCAATGGGTGTTTACACAAGGAATTTTCATCTCCCTTGCACGCACAGTTTCCTCCTCACAGGCCTGAAGCCCTCAGTCCCTTACAGACGCTGCTGTCCAGGGTCAGACACGCCCCCGCCGGGTCTGAGGGGAGGCTATTTTTAATACTCAGGTGGTTAAGATTAGGGGAAACTCTTGCCGGATTCGCTCTCCCTAAATCCCCTGACTGGGAGCAGGTGGGCCTGTTAGGAGAGCCCCTGGGAAACTGCCTCTGGTCACCCCTACACTGAGTCTGCCCACGCTGGACTCTCCCCACTCGGGGCAGGTCGGGCTCTTCCCTGCTCTTGTACCCTCAGCGCTTTGCAGTGTTGGTGACTTTCTCCTGGTGGCTCCTGCACTCACCGGATGCTGGGAGATGCGGCACAAATTGCCTGTCGGGAGATGCTGCGGCAGAGTGAGGCCCTGGAGATGCCCATTGCCTGGGGCTGGCAGTTCAGAACTGGGAGCTATGGGGTATTCACAAGAGAAAATCTGCGTTCATGAGAACACAGTGAGCCAACGCCTCGCTGGGGTAATTGCATTGGAGTTAATGGAGTTACCCCAGCATGGATGTGGCCCATTGTCTGCTCCCCGCTGAAATCGCAGGCCCTTCTCCACTTCCTGCAGGAGCTATGGGTGCCTCCTGGGAGAAGGGTCGTGCAAGTAGGGGTGTGGGGGTGCTCAGTCCCAGAATATTAGTGTTTTCTCTTCCCTGAGGGATAATCTCTGGATTCTCTTTTCCACCCAGCAGATGGCAGGGTCAGGAGCAGTTCTGAGGAGCAGCATCCGGATGAAGGGGCTGAGACCCTGCAGCCCTACAGGGTGTTACTCCGGCGATCAGAAGAGGGAGCTGTCCTGAGCCCTGAGCTGCAAGGAGCCTCCCGGAGCTCATGTGGGGCTCAGAGACCGGAGAGTGAGCTGGGGGCCCCGTGGGGGTGTGACCGGTGCTCTAGCAACTCCCTAAATATGCAGTCCGGGCCTGAGACTGGAGAGGGGCCGAGCCCGTGCCCGGCGTGTGCTCCGAGAGCCAATGGGACGGCCCCTCCCGATGTACAGGATAGCGGCGCTCCCAAGAAGGAGAAACCCCACAAGTGCCCGGAGTGCGGGAAAGGCTTCCGGAGGAAGTGGGATCTCACCAAGCACCGGAGAACCCACTCGGGGGAGCGTCCCTACCCCTGCACGGACTGCAGCAAGAGCTTCAGCCACGTCTCCAACCTCATCAAGCACCAGCGCATCCACACGGGGGAGCGGCCCTTCGCCTGCAACATCTGCGGGCGCAGCTTCACCCTGAAGCAGGTGCTCGTCCGGCACCAGCGCATCCACACGGGCGAGCGGCCCTTCGCCTGCACCAGCTGCGACAAGAGCTTCAAGGACAAGCAGAAGCTGACCATCCACCAGCGCATCCACACCGGCGAGCGGCCCTACGCCTGCGCCGACTGCGGCAAGAGCTTCGGGCAGAGCCAGCGGCTCAAGACGCACCGGCGCGTCCACACGGGGGAGAAGCCCTACCTCTGCAGCGACTGTGGCCGGGCCTTCAGCCAGGTCTCCAATCTGTACACGCACTGGCGAACGCACACGGGCGAGCGCCCCTACCCCTGCTCCTACTGCGGCAAGAGCTTCAGCCTGAAGCACGACCTGACCAAGCATCAGCGGGTGCACACGGGCGAGCGCCCCTACCCCTGCACGGACTGCGACAAGAGCTTCAGCCAGAAGCAGGACCTCACCAAGCACCAGCGGGTACACACGGGCGAGCGCCCCTACCCCTGCGCCCAGTGCGGCAAGAGCTTCAGCAACGTGTCCAACCTCCTTGCCCACCAAAGGACCCACCTGGGGCAGCGGCTCCCAGCGGCCCGCCCGGCCCGGCCCGGCCTGGAATGAACCATGGGGGTGCTGCTGTGAGCCCGTCAGGAATTCGGGGTACCACGTCACTTGGGCTGTGAGCCGCGTTCTGCTCCCCTTCCCGCCAGTGCAAGTCAGGAGCCGCTCCGTTCGCTTCTCAGCGGATGTGCTAACTGAGGAAGCTGAGCGGAGGGGGAGCAGGGAAAGGGACTAGCAGAGGGTGCTAGATCAAGCCACCCCAGCCGACATGTTGTCTGGCAGCACCTCCAGGACTGAGATCCCATTGGTTTCAATAGCACTTACACCGGGGTCTGATCCACCCCACGACATCTCAAGCAAGTGTAAGTTACGCTTTTGTGGCCCAGGCTCTGGCAGCCAGCTCCAGGCACGTTTCATTGAATATCAGGGTTGGAAGGGACCTCAGGAGGTCTTCTAGTCCAACCCCCTGCTCAAAGCAGGGCCAATCCCCAACTAAATCATCCCAGCCAGGGTTTTGTCAAGCCTGACCTTTCACTCCATTACCGCTTAGCCCTGCTTCTTAAGCGGCTCGCCCCAGATGGGCGACTCGCCCTGCTGACCCAGGCCTCGCCCCGGGAGGAGCTGCCTGGCCCAGACAGTGCAGATCACTGCAGTAATAAGGACTCTAGTCTAGTGTTTCTCAGATGAGGCCACCAGGGGCTTTTCTTGCGGCCACAGCAGTGATCGGGGGGAGGGCGGGGGCGCCGCAAAGCATTGGCCCCACCTCCAGGGCTGTCAGTCGTGGTTGGGCTCTGCCCCCATCTGGAGACACACAAGCTGGAGGAGCAAGCAGCCAGTGAGTTCCCCACCTTCCTGGGAGCAGCGGGGTCGGGCATCAGCCCTTAAGTGTCGGGCTCCAGGCTTCATTCCCTGGCTGTGCCATGGCGGGCTCTGCCCCGAGTTCACCCTCTCCGTCACCCTGGCCCCCACTGCCTCCCCTGTGCCCCATTGTCCCTGGCCCCCGCGGTCTCCATACCCACTTCCCCATCTGGGCTTAATTTGTCCCCAGGCTTGCCGGGACTGAGTCAGTCTGCTGTGAGAAGTGATACTTGTATGTTGTTAGCACTTCTCACAGCAGACTGACTCTGTAGCAAGTCTAAAAAAAAAAGCAACCCAAAAAGCAAAAGAAAGAAGAAGAAAAAAAAGACAAGAACCTGCAGAGCACCTTGTGTTTCTATTTTGTTTAGGGCCAGTAAAGAATAGAGACAACGGTACATTATTTTTAATATTGAGTCTGCAAAAAACCCTACATAAATGAATCACACGGACCTGGATATGTATCTGTCTATATTGATTTGTTTTTCCTAAAGTTAATTAAGTATTTTAGGAAAAATTGTGAGAGCGGCTGCCAGCAAGAGTTGGTGGCTGCACTCCGAGGCCACCAAAACATTTGTTGTGAGAACCCCTGCTCTAGAAAAGCCAGCTGGAGGGACAGGCACCAGGCCAAAATCTCCTCAGTTACACTGCTCCAACCCTATTGTCTTCAGTGGGGCTGAACAGCCGTAAATGAGGCAGATCTGGTGCAGCATCTGGCTTGGGCCTTGTAACCGGGCGCAGACTCACCGGCGGCGCCTCCTGCTGGTTGTCTCAGGGAATTAGCATTCCAGCCTCCAGAGCGCCCTCTGTCGGCCGGTGTCTCACCTTGCTGCTGGCACCCATGTCCCTGCCAGGACCCCAGTGCCCCTTTAGTATCCCACAGCTCTGTGTCTCCCCCTCCCAGGGGAAACCCCCCCCCACTATCCCCACCTTGCCTCAGTCCTAGGCTACTGCAGTCACCAACTAGCCCCCCGCTCCCTGGGGCAGACTGCAGCATAAACCACTCATTACAGACGAGGGGGTTTGGACCTGCTGCCTCTGGCTACCCATGGCTGTCCCCTGCAACCCCAGTATCTAATAGGCCTTACCAAGCCTTCAGCCTGGGGCTTTCCTAGGCTGAAGCTCCCCAGCTCCCTTGGCCTATCCCCAGCCCTGCTCCCCTCCAGATACTTAGTTAAGCCTCTGCAGCCAGGCCCATCTCTCTCTCAAGATAGAGAGAGACTCTCTCTGGGCTTCTGGCTCACAGCCTTTATAGAGCCAGCTGGACCCTGGTTGGGGCGTGGCCCCCAGCTGAGGCTGCTTCCCCAATCAGCCCTGCTGCCTTTCTCCTGCAACAGCCCTCTCTCAGGGCTGTTTTAAACCCCTCTGGGCAGGAGCGGGCGGCCACCCCGCTACAGCCCGTTTCGACTTCATTTTAGCTGTGTAAATCCAGACTGATGTCACGGCGGTCAGCGGGGTTCCTCCAGAGCTGGCACCCTGTGCTGCTCCCGTTCAAGTCTGTCAGAGTTTCACCATTGGCTTTAGCATTAGATCCCCATCCTGCAGCGTGAGAGCGGAACTTGGCCCTATGGGGCGAGATGTCTATGGTGCCCCTACTGACCATGTAAAGTGTGCCATTTCGGGGTGATCTAGCGCTGGGGAAGAGAGAGTCTGAATAAGGAACAGTCACTCTGTGGTCATCTGGGTTTCCACAGTGCAACTTCCTGCTCCTAGACGAGTATGAGAACTCCCCCTAAACGTTTAAATTCTGTGAACCCAACCCAAATATCTACAGCCCCCTTCCAAAACTGCTCCCAGCTCCCATCGGCCGTTTGTGAATTAGCCCTTAGGTGGGTTGCAATCCCCTCCTTTCCATGTGATGAGTTGCCTGGTGGAATCAGTGCTCAGCCAGGAGCCTGTTTTGTGCCACTGATGTCCAGACACAGAGATCTTCCCAAGAGTGAGCTTAACGGTTCTTTCTGACCTTAAAGTCTAAGGTTGGTGAGAGGCTGCCCAGGTTTAATACAATTTCCTGGCTTCTGCAACAACAAAAAGTAGAACCCGACAAACTGTTTACAACCCATGCCGTAGATCGGAGTAGTCAATAGGCAGACCTTGGGCCAAATCCTGACCTGCGGATGCTTTTGAATGGACCCTGAAATCTTTTTATTTACAGTAGAACCTCAGAATTATGAACTGACTGGTCAACCCCACACTGCATTTGGAACTGGAAGTACGCAATGAGGCAGCAGCAGAGACATCGCTCCTGCCCCCCTAACCCCCCCCGCCCCGCATACACAAAAGCAAAGACAGTACGGTCCTGCATCAAACATAAACTACTAAAAATATAAAGGGAAAGTTTAAAAAAAAGATTTGGCAAGGTAAGGAAATTATTTCTGTGGTTGTTTCATTTAAATTAAAATGGCTAAAGGCAGCATTTTTCTTCGGCACGGTAAAGTTTCAAAGCGGCATTAAGTCAATGTTCAGTTGTAAACTTTTGAAGGAACCACCCTAATGCTTTGTTCCGAGTGACGAACCTTTCAGAGTGACGTACAACCTCCCTTCCCGAGGGGCTCGTAACTCTGCGGTTCTGCTGTACTGATCATCGTTATTGTTGTTGGGTGTTTATTATTTTCTCTGGAGTCTGGACCTTGACTCTACCTTGCCCAAGAAATCTGGACTTTGACAAAAAATAATTGACTGCTGTGCCCTAGATTTTATGTAACGCTCCTTCAGAATATGTTCGATTCACCCCATGCAACTGGAGCACACCCTGTGATTCCCAGAGACTCAGCAGGCTCCAGTGGAAAGTTTCTCAGTCAAAGAGCTCGCCAGCAATACTTGACCTCTGCCCATATTAGGGATGTAAATAGCGTCTAAAAAAGTAAACATTTAAACCATTAAAATTGTATCGGGTAAATGTTTAATCATTAACGATTCACAATCGACCCCACATACCTATTATCTTTGTCAAGTGTCTTTACTAACAAAAACAGTTGTACGTGTAAAACCCACTCCTTTGTTTAACTCTTTACAAAATATCCCTGAGCCATCCTAAAACACAAAAAGCTGCACTAGAATTTCAACTCTGCTGCTGATTTTTGTGAAGAAACATTCACACGTTTACATGCTCTGGTGTCAGTCTTGTGCGCAGCCGATTAACAGGAAGGCCAGCATTGGAAAACACATGTTCTGCAGGCACAGACGGTCCTGGAATGCACAGGTAACTCTTTGCCAGTTTTCCAAGCCTTGGAAAACGCTGTGCACTGACCTTCCACCACTCCATTGGGCTGTGTTCCAATGAAGGACGAGGCTCCCTTGGCCCGCGCCGGTTCCTGCAGCCCCCACTGGCCTGGAGTGACGAACCGTGGCCAGTGGGAGCTGCGATTGGCCGAACATGTGGAAGCAGCAGGTAAACAAACTGGCCTGGCCCGCCAGGGGCCTTACCCTGGCGTGCCAAAGGTTGCCGGTCCCTGACCTAAAGGTTCCTTTAGTTCTTGGAATCTGTGAAAGAATCTGTAGTGGATGTGGCAGTGTGGTTAGATGTTCGGCTGCGTGTGTGTGTTCTCCTTGTGTGCTGCCCCAGCTCTGCGCAGACAGCCGGCACAGCAGACCTTGAGCGAAGCGCCCAATGACCACAAGATCAGTTAAGGTATGAAGGCACCAGACCAGGTTCATTGTCGACAGAGCACGGTAATAGCGCCTGGCAGACTCTACGAGGATACTAAGACGCTTATGCCCGTGACAATGGACACAGCTCAGTGAGCGGCAGGACTTTCCATTCCCCCCTCAGCTGGACAAAGATTCTCCTCTAAGATACATCTTTACACCCTGATACAAACAAGTTAGTACTGCCCCTCTGTTATAGTTCGTTACTGGCCCCTGATGTGGCTAGTTGTTACCCATCACCTTGTACATGTTGGTTCAATTAAAACATCTCTATTATGTACTGTCATCCTGACCTTATCTTTTAGGAGGGGTCAGTGTGTTCCTGTTATCCTTGGGGGATGTTTTTGTACCATCCTTGATATCGGGATGTTCTGGTACCACTTGCTATCGGGGTGTGTTTGCGTGAGCACTTTGTGCCTAGCACGTCTTAGGAATGTGTGTTTCTGCAATGTCAGCCCTGTTCTTGCCAGATGCTGTGAATTTGCAATCAGGCAGAGCGTGACGTTTGCTAACTTTGCTTTATATTGGCAAACTTTGCCCACTGCTTTAGCTCAGGCCAGGCCTCTGATACAAGGGCTTCTCTCTCAGGCTCTCTTCCTACTACAGACAGTACTTGGCTTCAAATCAGAAAGGGATTTTCCAGCTGGGGGTAACTAGCATAGTACACAGACTGAGGTTTTTGACATCAAATTAATGTGGATTTAGAGCAGCCCGTTTAATTGTGCCCTGATTTTCCAGTGACAGAGAATTCTGTGCTGTTCCATTGAGTACTTTTAAAAAAAATAGTATTTTTGGTTCAGCCAGACCTGCCGTATTTACGATTTTTGTGTGTGTTCTTGCTAATGCTTTACAGCTTTTAACCTGCCCCTTTTGGTTTCAAGGTGATGCAGAGAACATGCCCTCAAAGGTTATAATTATAAATCGCAAGGCCATTACAAGATCATTTTGTGCAGCGTCCCCCCGTGTGCCAACTAACGTAGGACTCTGCATGAGTTTCTTTTATGTGCAGGTGAATTCCTACGGGAATATATCTGATAGTCTTTTCTGCAAGCGTGTTGCTCTCCAGCTTGTGGCTCATTGGTAAGGAATTTAGTTGGCTGGATATCAGTCCAGTATTGGGGGGAGGGATAGCTCAGTGGTTTGAGCATTGGCCTGCTAAACCCAAGATTGTGAGTTCAATCCTTGAGGGAGCCATTTAGGGGGTTCTGGGGCAAAATTGGGGATGGGCCCTGCTTTGAGCAGGGGGTTGGACTAGATAACCTCCTGAGGTCCCTTCCAACTCTGATATTCTATGAATCTATGTATGCTGCTGTTTTCCTTTGGCTCTTTTGCAAAAAGGAATCTGAGAAAATCACAGGAGTCTTGGGAAAGAAAATAGGATAAATTGTTTAATATACACACAGAAGCGGGACATGAATGTGCTCAGATCCTACAGTGATGGATGGCAGTGTAAAACCCACAGATAGTTTAGATAGAATGCGGATCAGGGAGAGGAGATTTTGCTGGCTAGAAGTATTAATAACGGGCTGTCTTTGCCCTGGCGGGCTGATCTCCAGAGGTCTCGAGAGAGAGATGACTGAAACATTGTATGCAACTCTGAACGCGGAGCTGGAGTGTAACCAGCTGGTGGCACGGTCAGCTCTAAACATAGTTTATGCCCACACTTAACCACAGATACAATTCAGTGACATGGCAGCTAGGAGAGATTGGCCCCTGCCGTCAGGCAAGGCCACAGTATGGTTGTCTTCCCGTTACTGGCTGACAGCCTTTTGCAATGTAATGTGCCTGGTCACTGAGTTAGCTGGGCCTGCTTTCTCCCAGTTGTCCGCGCAGTAGGATGTCCCAGCATGCATTGTTTCAGAGTAACAGCCATGTTAGTCTGTATTCGCAAAAAGAAAAGGAGGACTTGTGGCACCTTAGAGACTAACCAATTTATTTGAGCATGAGCTTTCGTGAGCTACAGCTCACTTCATCGGATGCATACCGTGGAAACTGCAGAAGACATTATATACACAGAGACCATGAAACAATACCCCCTCCCACCCCACTCTCCTGCTGGTAATAGCTTATCTAAAGTGATCATCAAGTTGGGCCATTTCCAGCACAAATCCAGGTTTTCTCACCCTCCGCCCCTCCCACCCCCAAACTCACTCTCCTGCTGGTAATAGCCCATCCAAAGTGACCACTCTCTTTAAAATGTGTATGATAATCAAGGTGGGCCATTTCCAGCACAAATCCAGGTTTTCTCACCCCCCCACCCCCCTCCAAAAACCACACACACAAACTGGTTTTTGGAGGGGGGTGGGGGGGTGAGAAAACCTGGATTTGTGCTGGAAATGGCCCACCTTGATTATCATACACATTGTGAAGAGAGTGGTCACTTTGGATGGGCTATTACCAGCAGGAGAGTGAGTTTGTGTGTGGGGGGGCGGAGGGTGAGAAAACCTGGATTTGTGCTGGAAATGGCCCAACTTGATGATCACTTTAGATAAGCTATTATCAGCAGGAGAGCGGGGTGGGAGGAGGTATTGTTTCATGGTCTCTGTGTATATAATGTCTACTGCAGTTTCCACGGTATGCATCCGATGAAGTGAGCTGTAGCTCACGAAAGCTCATGCTCAAATAAATTGGTTAGTCTCTAAGGTGCCACAAGTACTCCTTTTCTTCCAGCATGCATTGCCTCCCTTTCTGTTTTTCTCAATGGGAGTCACTGAGATACTATAATGAGGACAATATAAAATCCTAGGTAGAAAGATGCTTCTGTGCATATCCTCCCTGCTCTCTTGGTCCGGTGGATAGGGCACTGGACTGGGAGTCAGGAGACCTGCGGTTTCTTCCTGGCTCTGCCACTGATTCACTGTATGACCTAGGGCAGATCCATTCACTGCTCTGTAGCTCTTTTCCCTTGCCACCCTTTGTCTTGTCTGTTTACACTGTAAGCTCTTCCGGGCAGGACTCTCACTATGTTTGCACAGTGTCTAGAACAATGGTGCCCTGATCACCATGGGGAGCCTGTAGGCATTACCATAATACAAATAATACTAAAGAATATCTCCCTGGTGAAGCACCATGGGATAGCTGTCCAGATTTTCCCAGAATGCACTGGTACACACACACAGGTTGTGCTAGGTGCCGGTGCACAAACAGTGACACACGGTTGTGCTGCAGAAAAAAGCTGGTGAGTGAGTACAGCTCCACCATATTTGTTGTGAGCAGGTGAGATGAAGGCATTGGGAAATGATTCCAGAACCCACAGTTGTCATGTGGGCAAGGGCCTGCGAGTTCCCCACTTGGTATCTTTTGTTTTGTGTTTTACACTATTGTATTTATTTATTTCAATGGCTATTCCCAGCTAATCTATAGACTGTAAAAACTAATGATTTCTCTGTCCGTTTCTATTAATTTTTGCATGATCGCCGTTCTCTGCAATGACACTTCTGCACCTCTTTGAGGTGGAAGATTGAAGCTATTTTGTACTTTCTTCACCCACATAGAAATGGATAGTATTATTGGCATTGGATCCTGACATGTTAGAAACCTAAATCATCCAATCAAATGAAACAAGATTATCATTGTCCACCAGGGGGTTTCTTGCATTGTCTTCTGAAACAGAAGGCACGGGATACTTTTGGAGCCGGCATCCTAGACTAGATGGACACCTGGTTTAATCCTAAGTCTTTCTGTAAAGACAAATGGCTGTTGTTATAGGTGGAGCTGGTAGCACTGCCTATAACAGGGGTAGTCAATAGGTGGACAGTGGGCCAAATCCAGACCGCCAGAAGCTTTTGAATGGACCCCCACATATTTATTTACTTGTTATTTTATTTTATTATTTTCTCTGGAGTCTGGACGTTGACTGTACTTTGACCAAGAAATTTGGACCTTGATAAAAAATAGACTGCCCCGACCTATAGTACAGCTTGCCAAACACTGTCCATTATTGGGCTCCATGTTCAGGGGCTTGGAACTTAGCCAAACTTTAACCATGGGTCCTGACCTTTTCCGTGCCAGGTATTTGCCTCAGGCTGAACAATCGGGGAAAGTTTCAGATGAACCAGTTCAGCCATCTCCAAGAATGAGATTAGGGGAAAAGACAGTTTTGCCCATGTTAAAATATTCGTATAGCCTTTTCAGTGAGACGCTCTAGTGCCTTCATACTTTGGAGCAGAGACTTGAAATTTGGCACAGGATATGCCTTTTGCTGTTCCCTTGAAAAACCACCCAAACTTGGCCAAGTTATAAGCATCCAAAATATCCATATGTCGCACAAGCTCGGTTGGGACTTGAGAGCGTGACAGCTAAATTCTTCCAAGATTCTGTCTGCTCTGAGCAGGACTTTCCCTGGAGTTGTTCCTCCCAGCGGCAAGGAAGGGAGAGCAGGGAGGCTGCCCTGTGCTCGCTCTCAGTGACATGCTGGTGCCCAGGCAGCGTGGAGGCGTTCAGATACCATGGTGACGAGCACCGGACAAGACCCTTTCTAGTACAGAGGAGAAGGAAAGGGCCTGACTGCAATAGAGAGGAGGAGACAGAATTAAGGTTGCTGGAACACCGTCATTTTGGCATTTCCTGACTTCAGTGCTTGACTTTGCAACCATAAATGTTCTTTTAACAGTTTGTTTTGCATGTAATTCTTATTATCTATTCTTGAGCCACGGACTTGTGTTGCCCGGGGCAAGTTGAGGTACAATATATGTGGCACTGTATGTCAGATGAGAGCTGTTCCCCCTGTACATTTGTGGTTTGTTTCTTTTGGCCTGAGTTTTCAAAAAAGGAAAACGTCAAAAAGATTTAAATGAATGGATGACCCAGCGAACTTTGTTTATTTCACAGGCTGACCATTTTTGCACCTTTTTGTTTTCTACGGTAAGAGTCTTAAATAGAGTTTATTCCTAAAACCACCACCGTTACTTACTGAGAGCAAACAGCATGGCTCTCGCTTGAGGTCAGTACAGAAGGGAAGCCAAGATTCAAGGAATTTAACAATCTAAGGCCCTAGTCCAGCAATTCCACCTGCACAGGTGTATCGGCTCATAGGACTGGGGAATATGTTAGACAGAGAAATAGACCATACAGGGGTAACTGGGTGAAATTCTCTAGCCTGTGCCATGCAGATAAAACTACATGTTCTAATAGCCCCTTCTGGCCTTAAAATGTCTCACTCACCACCTATACAATACGCATCAGTGGCAAAGCAGATCACCCCTACTTACGTTTCGTGTGCTTTCCTAGCAGGAGCCTGAGCCCGGCGCGGCAGGGACTGACTTTGTGTTCAGCCTGGTCGGTGCCTGGCACAGTGGGCTCCTGCTCCGAGGCACTACAGGCAGGATGATAGAGCCCTTGAGCCAGGACTCCCCCAGTGCGAGGTGGGGCTGGGGTTTCCCTCCCTGGGGGAAAGGGAAGTGACATGGGAAGGAGGCAGACTACTCCCATGGGGGAAAAGCCCCGAATCCTGTTAGGCTCTAGGATCAATGCAGGATTGTTCCCAAGGCTTGGGAGATGAGGCTTCGCCTCCATCCATGGCGGGTGGGAGAGGAGGCCCACAGAGAGCCTAGCTCACTGTCTGGCAGAATCTAGACAACTTTTGCCCTTATGCAAAATGGCCACCATCTCCCATTGTTCTCAATGGGAGCGAAGCTGCAGCTTGCCCTTGGTTAAGATGATTGCCACTTCTCTTCGGTCTCTGCAGTGGGATGAGATATTTGCCCCAGTAAAGATGGCCCCAGGCTCCCACACTTTCTAGCATGACTGAAGCCTGGCTGCACCCTGAGCTGGCAAGAAGCAATGCAAGCTGGGGAGGTGGTGAACGGGGTGTCGGACAGGGAGGCTGTGGGATACAGGGGGGAGGGAGACGATGCAAGGGGCAGGAGTGAGGGAAGGAGCCCTCCACCTGTGTCGCAAGGTTAGGAGGGGTGCCCTGGGGTGTGCGAGCTCCAGGGCAGGAAGGGGTTAATGGCCTGCCCTGCCAGAAACGCCAAGCCGGGCACTGCCAGGCAGGGGCAGGATTCGGCGTCTGGCCTGGCCGAGGGGAGCTCTGTGTTAGGCCTGCGAGGAAGTGTGGGGGTGTGCCCCCCCTCAGGGCCCTGACCTTTGACTCTTCAGAGTAGCCTTTCTTTAAAGGGTTTTTCCTGTAACTTTCCCCAGAGGGGCTTTTCTCGCTGGCTCTGGGGCCCTTAGCCCCTCTCCAGAGACCCCTGCATTAAGCAGTCACGGGGCTAGGTGTCTCTCTGGGGGATGTGCGGGGCGGGGTGCGGGAGGGGGAAAGCTGTGACCCTCACCACTCGGGCCTGCGTGGAGGGGAGATGGTGCTCCATGGGGGAGTCTCTTAGTGACCCTTCTGGTGCCCTGGGGGTGGGAGGAGCAGAGGGGCAAAGGCTGTTTGCTGCTGTTTAATGTCTCCCACAGAGTGGGGAGCCCAAACCCCACGGGCCTGAGCGAGTGCAGGGAACTGGGGGAGGGGCACTAACCCATCCACACTCGCCGCCTGAGCTGAGTGAGGCAAAGGGGCCAACCCCATCACTAGGGAAAGTAATGGAGCCTCTGCAAATGTCTCCTCTCTGACGCGGTTTGCTGCTCTCAGTGACACGGGCGGGGGCGATTCCCCGTTGTTCTATTTTGACCAGGTCCCCCCTCCTCTCTGGAAGGTTTGAGCAGCAACCTGCTGGAGTAAATCCCCTGCCCTGGCTTGTCTTTGTAGAGCCGGTCTGAGCCTCGCCTGCCAGGAAAGGGAAACTCTGCGCTAGGGTTACCATATCTGAACGTTCAAAAAAGAGGACACTCCACGGGGGGGATTTGCTCATGCCCCCCCCACCTCCAGCCCCACCCCAACTCCACCCCTTCCCTGCCCCCATTCCAACCCCTTCCCCAAAGTCCCTGCCCCAACTGCGCCCCCTCCCTGCCCCATTGAACCCCTTCCCCAAATCCCTGCCCTGGCCCTGCCTCCTTCCCTGAGTGCGCCGCATTCCCCCTCCTGTCCCCTCCTTCCCTGCCGTGCAAAACAGCTGTTATGCGGCACAAGCGCTGGGAGCTAGGGGGGAAAAGCAGACACTCTCTCGAGTGATCAACATTCACTCTCTTTCTTGGGATCAACTCTTCTTTGGGGAAAAATAATAATGGCAAAATCCCGGACGTTTTTAGACATTTAAAAATTCCTCCCGGATGGTGATTTAAGAACCAAAAAGCCTTATATGTCCGGGAAAATACGGACGTATGGTAACCCTACTGTGCGCGCAGCCTTGGCGGGAACGAGCTGGGCTCCTGACTGCGTGGTTACAGCTTGGACCCAGGGCTGCAGCGGCCCCAGGTCAGGTGGCTGTTTGCAGGGAGTGGATAAGCCCCCAGGCTAGCCCTGCTGGGCTGTGTGATTGCTGCGAGACACACACACAGAGCCCTTTTCCTGCTGAGTCTGGGGTGGCGGGAGGTGGGAGCAGCAGGGGCTGAGCGAGGAACGCTTGTGTTTGCAGGGCCGGGTGATTTTCCCAGGAGGAGTGGGAGATACTGGCAGAAGGAGCTGTACCGGGATGTGATGCTGGAGAACTATGGGACACTGCTCTTGCTGGGTAAATAGCGATTTTCCTTCTGTCACTGAGCTCTGGCTGAGCTGTGAAGAGCCCAGTGTGATCCCGAACCTCCATTTGATTCCGATCTGCTCCTTCGGGGCAGCCCCCAAGCCCTAAGGGTCTGTCTACACCGCAGCTGGAGGGGTGCTTCCCAGAACAGGTAGACATGCACAGGCAAGCCCTGCATGGCCGGAGCCTGGAGATCAAGCTCTGCCGGGCTCGATGCAGACTCTCCCCAGCTGCCTGAGTCTCCAGCTTCCCCCCTTCCCCAGGTCTGTGTTCCCGGCACAAAGGCAGGGTGATCTGGGGTTTTGTTCCCACACTGGATGCAGGAAATGCCTCTGGGGGAAGTTCATTCAAAGCTGCTGCAGAAGCATCAGCGAGCAGAGAAGTGGGTTCTGCCCTGCTGTGAGCTTGGGGGCCTGGCTGGGGGAGCCGGGTCCATTCTGCATGTGGGGTGTGTAACAGTCACATAACGGGGGAGGCTTGGGGGTCTGCCACGCACCCCCCAGGATGTTCCCTGGGCCTTTCCCCTCTCTAACATGGGCCTTTGTGTGACAGCATAGAAACAGGGGCTTTTCCCTACGAGACCTGGTCTCCGCAGGCTTCCTGCACCCTGCAGAGGGGTGCCCCCCACCCCCTGCCAGGCACTGGCCCCTTCGTTACTGACTCTGTGGCAGCACCCAGAGGCGTGGTGTGGGAGCAGGGCCGGCGTATTAACACGGCGGCCGCGCCCGTTCCTGCCCGAGGCACGTGCCCCCTCCTAGAAGAGCAGCTGGCTGAAGTGGGCGTCAGGACCATAGGCAGAGCGGGGAGGGCTACGCGCCCGGGGGCAGCAGCAGCCGGGGTTTGGCAGCTCAGCCCCAGAGCGTCTCTGCTGGCCCGGCGCTTCCCTCTCTCCATTAGGGGTCAGTGCTCAGGGCCCAGGGCTGGCAGTCAGGGCCCCCCGACCGGCAGGCAGCTGCTGGCTCTGCCCGCTGTCCCCTCCCGCCGCCCGGCCCCGAGGGGCAGAGAGAGGGGCACCGACTGGGCCTGCAGCCGCGGCCTCCGGCTGACGTGTGGGCTCAGCCCCGGCGTGGCTCCCGCAGCGAGTGAGTGGGGCTGTGGGGTGAGGGGCTCAGCGGGCCTGCGTGCAGGGCAGTGCCGGTGTGTAAGGCTGGTTCTGGGTGTGCCGGGCTGTGTGTGTAAGGCTGATCCTATGTGTGTGAGGCTAGTCTTGTGTGTGCCGGCCTGTGTGTGTATAAGGCTGATCCCGTGTGTGAAGAGGAGTGTGAGTGTGTAAGGCTGATCCAGTGGGTGCAGAGCAGTGTGAGTGTGTAAGGCTGGTCCTGGGTGTGCCGGGCTGTGTGTGTAAGGCTGATCCTGTGGGTGCGGAGCAGTGTGAGTGTGTAAGGCTGGTCCTGGGTGTGCCGGGCTGTGTGTGTGAGGCTAGTCTTGTGTGCAGGGGAGTGTGAGTGTGTAAGGCTGATCCGTGTGTGCAGGGCAGTGCCAATGTGTAAAGCTGATCCTGTGCAGGTCTGTGTGAGTGTGCAAGGCTGGTCCCACGTGTGCAGGGCTGTATGTGTGTGTAAGGCTGGTCCTGTGTGTGTGTAAGGCCGATCCCCTGTGTGCCGGTCAGTGCGAGTGTGTAAAGCTGCTTGAATACATATGTCGACGTTTGCAGTGCCCGTCCCTGCCCCACCCCATATTCACCGGGCTGCTGTCGTGTCCTCCCCAGATTTGCCTGCACTCACAGTGCCCCTTCCCTGCCTCCTGGCTGGGGGTGGCCATCTTCAGGGAGGGCAGCCTGACTTCCCTGCCACTGCAGAACTCGGCAGGCAGCCGCCATCTTCCCAGGCCCAGCGGAGGCTGCTGTGAAATGGCCACGGTGGGGCCGCGGTGCGGGAGCAGGACTTTCGAGGGAGATTTCTCCTCTGTTGCTGCAGCTGCCAGCTTCGAGCTGCTGGGCTGGGTGCGGCCTTCCGCTTTTCCGTCAGGAGAGTGAGCACGAGCTGCGCTCGACCCCGAGTTCAGGGCCCCATCTGTGTATTCACTCGGGTCAGAGATCAGCAGGAACGGGGATCTCCTGAGGGGCTCCTGGAAACCGCCCTGGCCAGGCCAGTCTCTTCAGGCAGGGTGGGGGCTGCCAGGGCTCACTGGGGCTGCATCTTCAGCCAGGACAGGGGCTATTGCGGGCTCCAGTGGGGAGAGGATTGCAATGGCCAGAACAGTCATTGTCCCAGACTCTTGAGCCCTGATGTGCTTTAAACCCTACATGGCCTGGCCTGCATGGACTGGGGCGACGAGTGGCTCTGATTCCCACCCCTGCCCTGCATCTCGGGGGTGCAGCGGTTTTGCTAGCGGAGTTGGGGCCTCAGTGAGGATTCACCCTCTTCTCCACAGCTGGAGGCTGACAGGATGGAGACTTCAGGGCCCAGCAGCAGCCAGTGAAAATCAGGCCGCTCTGAGTCACTTTAAGGAGGTGGTTTTCAAACTGTGGGTCGTGACCCAGTACTGGGTCACGGGATGGCAGGCACTGGGTCGCGGTGGCTCTGGTCAGCACTGCCAACCGGGCCGTTGAAAATCCGCCTAGGAGCCGGGGCGCAGCATGGTCCGCGGTGCCAGTACAGGCAGAAAGCCTGCCTTAACACCCCCGCTGCGCCGCTGACTGGGAGCCGTCCCAGGTAAGGCCTCATCCCAACCCTGCGCCCCAATCCACTGCCCCAGCCCTGAGACCCCCCCAAACCCAGAGTCCCTCCCTGCCCCCCAAACCCTTCATCCCCAGCCCTACCCCAAAGCCTGCACCTCCAGCCCAGAGCCCTGACCCCCTCCTGCACGCCAACCCCCTGCCCCAGCCCCACCCCAGAGCCTGCACCCCGAGCACAGAGCCCTGACCCCCTCCCGCATCCCAACCCCCAGCCCAGAGCCCCCGACCACACCCTGAACCCCTCATTCCTGGCCCCACCCTGCAGCCCTCAGCCCTGCACCCCAACCCTCTGCCCCAGCCCTGAGCCCCTCCCACACCCCAAACCCCTCATCCCCAGCTCCATTGGGTCGTGGGCATCAAAATTTTCTTCAACTGGGTCGCCAGAAAAAAAGTTTGAAAACCACTGCTTTAAGGGAGGTTCTCTAGGGATGGTTTGAAACTTCTCAGTTCACTGAGCTGCTGATTTAAGCAACTGCCTAATGGCTTGGCTTGTTTAAATCACTGTTTGTTCTGGGTCACACAGGAGCTCCCTTCTGCTGGAACAATCTTTATAGTGGGGGTGCTAAGAGACATTGAACCAAACTGTAAACCTGGAATATTGTGGAAACCACTTCAAGCCAGGGGGTGTGGCAGTACCCCCAGCTCCCCTAGTTTCAGCACCTATGACTGCCAGGGAAAAGTTTAACAGGCATTTTTGTCAAAAATCTGCTAAAAATACATTGAAAATCGCTGCGACCCGGGGCCCCCAGACACTCAGACTCTCAGCTTCCCAGTTCCTTCTCCCCACTCCGAGCCCTCATCAGATGGAGAGACTGTAACAGGGCACAGCACTGCGCCTCTACTGGGAATCTTCAAGGAACCACAAGTCCTCCTTTTCTTTTTTCAGGGAACCTTGTACTTTCCTGTCTTCCCATCAGTCGCTAATCATTCCTCCCGTGCTGGGCCGTCCCAATTCACCAGCAACTTCCTGTTACTCGGGGATGTCCTGTCATTAACTGAGCTCACAGATTCACCCCTCTCTGCTCTAAAACTGTTCCCTGATGAGGCAGGTGCACTTAATAGTCCTGTATCTACTGAGGTGCCTTTGACGGGCCCTTGCCAGTGTATTCTGGGTGTCTGTGCTGTCATTTGGATATGCCGGACACACAAGCTTTCTCAGTGCCTCCGTTATGGGAGCTCGGTTTGGGATTTCTCTTTCCCGCTCCTTGCTCTTGGCTTGGCCCTGACTGGTTCTGGTTTGTGGATGGTCCCAAATCCCAAGACATAGGCTTTCACCAAGTCTGGCTAACTCAGTCTCTTTTCTTGGGCTGAATTCTGGAGCTTCGTCATACTGGTGAAATTATGGGTAAGTTACCTGCTTAGCCCCCTCACTCTGTTCATCTCCACAGCCGTCCATAGAACTGCATGAGATCTTCTCCCTCAAATGCAGCAGCTTTTCCACAGCTTGTGAGCAGGAAGGCTCCCCTCTAAGCCTGCAGCCCCTCCTGGGGTTTGGGGCTATGGTGTGATGGGGCAGGAAGCTCAGATGAAGTATTTGTCTTACCAAAGCCTTTTTCTTTCCAGATTCCTGTTCTAACTTGGTAACTCCCAGGGTACTCTGCAAACTTCTGATCTCCCCTTAGTGTTTCCGGGTCCGTAAGTCTTTCCTTGGGTTTTCTGCTAGGAGATCCAGGTGAGTCAAACTGTGCAGCAGGGTCTGTTGTGCTGCTGTCCTGGGAAATTTAAATCTGTTCTCTTTAAACTAGTGCTCAGCTCCCCAGCCCAGGGTGAGAACCGATTGTTGTTACTCCTGATTTTATTACTAGAATTTCCAAGGTACCCTTCTCCCTGGTGTCGAGGGATTGAAAGAACCGGGCCTTCGCTGGGCTGGTGCAGCTGGGTCTCCAGCTGTCTCACCGCACCACAGCGATCTTCTGCTTACTTTGCTCAGCCCAGATTCTGAGTCTTCCTTTCTATTGCAAAGTGCCCTGACACCCTTGCAATTGAAGGTGTCCGCTAGTTTCTGTTACCCGTTGTCTCCCACCCAGCTACCCAGGAGGTCACTTCCAGGCGGTTGTGTTGGTGTTTTTTTAACTCTTTTTATTAGAAGAATTTTCTTCCTCTTGCATTGGCTGTGGGAGTTTGGTTCACGCTGTCTTATTGGGTTCCCATCCTGCTTAGGAGAGACGGTGAAAAAGGAGGGGGGGTGAGAGAAAACCGCCCCTGGGAAATACAGCAGAGGGAACATGAACGGAGCTGAGGAGCAGCACCTGGAGGAAGGGTCTGAGACCCTGGAGCCGCAAACAATCCCACTGGGAGGTGGTGAAGAGACAGTTTTCCAGAGCCCAAGCCAGGGAAGAACCTACAAGAGGCGGCGCAGGTTGCAAACACCCAAGAGAATCCCAGCAGAGAAGGGGCCGGACAGTCCAAGGGAGAGCGAAAAGGGCTCCAGGAAGCACGTGGAGTCCTCTTCAGAGGTAGGAGCCAAGGCCTGTGGAAAGGTGCCCAGTTGCTCGGCCTGTGAGCAGAGCTTGAAGGGGAAGATCTTCTTTCAAAGTCTGGGCAGGTTTTATGGTCAGAAGAAGCCGCATGAATGTTGGAAATGTGGGAAATGCTTCCTGCGGAAGAAGGATCTGGCCAGACACCAGGGAGTTCATACCGGAGACAGATTCTACAGCTGCCTGGACTGCAGGAGAAGCTTCAGCCAAATGGCAGGGCTTACGAGACACCAGAAGACGCACGCGGGGGATCGGCCCTTTCCTTGCATGGACTGCGGGAAAAGCTTTTGCCTGAGACAGGAGCTTATGAGCCACCAGAGAACCCACACGGGAGAGCGACCCTTCCTGTGCTCCCAGTGCGAGAAGCGATTTAGCCAGCTGGCGCATCTCACCGCGCACCAGAGAACCCATGCGGCGGAGAGGCCCTACCCCTGTGGGACCTGTGAGAAATGCTTCAAGCAGAGCCAAGACCTCAGAAAGCACCAGCGCACCCACACAGGAGAGCGACCTTACCCCTGCACTGAGTGCGGGAAATGCTTCAACCACGTATCGAACCTCAATGCCCACCGGAAGGTGCACACGGGCACCAGGCCCCACACCTGCAAGGAGTGTGGGAAAAGTTTCCGCAAGAGGCAGGATCTTCTGCGACATGGGAGGATCCACACGGGAGAAAGCCCCTTTGCCTGCAGCCACTGTGAGAAGAGCTTCCGGCAGAAGAAGGATCTGAACAGACATCAGAGTGTCCACACAGGAGAGAGGCCCCACCCCTGTCTTGAATGCGGGAAAAGCTTCCGGCTCAAGCATGCTCTGGTACGACACCAGGCAACCCACCCACGGCTCAGCCCCTAGAAACGGGACAGCCTCCCGCATCGCAGGGAGTCCCTGGACCGCAGAGTCTGCATTGCCCAATCCTTTCTGCAGCTGACCAGGGAGCACTGACTGCATGAGGGACTTTTGCCAGTTTCTTTGTGTGTTAGAAGTTTATAGCTTGTAGTTTAGTACAGGGCGGTTACAGGGAATATCAGTCCAGGGAGTTTGACTTTTGAAACTGGGGAGTTTGACTTTTCTACTCTGAAAAGACATGGAACAATAGCGGGAGCTGGGAGGGGAGATGGGGGATGTAGGTAGATGCCTATTTTGTGGGTCAATCCAAAAGTGGTTCTGGGGATGTGGGGGAAGGGCAAGTGTCAGCCAGGACTGCCAGCAACAGACCCTCTTGGGCATGGTGTGGATGCTGCAGGGGTCTGAGCTGAGAATGGCTCTGTCAGCCTCTAGTATTTCAATGGCTGTTTCTTCCCAGTTCATTTTACAGACTAGCTCTAACATTCCCTCTGTTTACTCTTGCGTGGTGGCTGGATTTTCCCATTGCCCTGCACCAAGGTTACCTGGTATAAAGGCATGTTTTGACCTCAGTCCAAATGAATAATATGAATTCAGCCATCTCCCAGTATGGGTGGGGGGTGTCTTAACCCTATCCACACAACCAGAGCAGTGAGAGCAGGAGCATGTTTCTCTTTCTTATATGAGGGATGCCTGTTTTCACCTAGGATTGTATATCAGGTTTGAGCCACTCCCTGGTGGCGCTTTGTTCATTGTTGGCAGTTGCCTGAATATCAATTAAAAGAAAGTTGGAAAAAAAATTGGAACCAGTTACCAGTTCATTTGCTTTTTGCCGTACTTCCCAGGCTGTTGGTTTATAATCCTAGGAATGTGGGGCTGGAAGGGACCTCGAGAAGTCATCAAGTCCAGTCCCCAGCGGTGCTGTGGCAGGACCATCCTTGGCAGGTGTTTGTCCAACCTGTTTTTAAAAACCAACCCCCGTTGGATGCCCACAGCAGAGCTTAACTGTCTTTATAGTTAGAAAGATTTTCCTAATATCAAACCTAAATCTCCCTTGCTGCAGATTAAACCCATGACTTCTTGTCCTACCTTCAGCGGGCACAGAGAACAATCGAACACTGTCCTCTTTATAACAGCCCTTAACACATCTGAAGACTGTTATCAGGTCCCCTGCGTCAGTGTTATTATCTCAAGACTAAACATGCCCAGTTTGTTAACCTTTCCTCATAGGGCACGTTTCTAAACCCTTTATCATTTTTGTTGCTCTCCTCTTGACTCTCCTATTTGTCCACATCTTTCCTAAAGTGTGGGACCCAGAATTGGATGCAGTTCTCCAGCTGAGGCCTCACCTGCGCCAAGCAGAGTGGGAAAATGACCTCCTGTGTCTTACCTATGACACTCCTGTTAATACACCCCAGAATGACATTAGCCTTTTTGCAGCTGTGTTATATTGTTGACTTATAGTCAATGTGTGATCCCCTGTAACCCCCAGCTCCTTCTCACCTCGCCAGTTATTCCCCATTTTATAGCTGTGCTTTTGATTTTTCCTAAGTGAAGTACTTTACACTTGTCTGTATTGAATTTCATCTTGTTGAATTCAGACCAATTTTCCAATTTATCAAGGCCAGTTTTGAATTCTGATCCTCTTCTCCAAAGTGCTTGCAACCCCTCCCAGCTTGGTGTCATTTGCATATTTTATATTTTATATACTCTCCACTCCATTATCCAAGTCATTAATGACAATATTGAATAGCATCAGAACCACTGTGGAACCCCTGTGGGACCGCACTAGATCCGTCCTCTCAGTTTAATAGTGAGTCATTGATAACTGCTCTTTGAGTACAGTCTTTTAACCAGTTGTTCACCCACCTTATAGTAATTTCATCTAGATCACATTTCCCTAGTTTGCATATGAGAATGTCAAGTAGGACTGTGTCAAAAGCCTTACTAACATCAAGGTATATCACATCTACTGCTTCCCCCCTCCACTAGGCCAGTAACACTGTCAAAGAAGGAAATTAGGTTGGTTTGGCATGTTTTGTTCTTGATAAATCCATGCTGACTATTCCTTGTAACTGGTATCCTCCCCATGCTTACAAACAGATTGTTTAATAGTTTGTTCCAGTATCGAAATTTGTCTGACTGATATCTTATTCCCTGGTCCCGTTTGTTCCCCTTTTCATAGAATCATAGAATAACAGAGTTGGAAGGGACCTCTGGAGGCCATCTAGTCCAACCCCCTGCCCAGAGCAGGACCAATCCCAACTAAATCATCCCAGCCAGGGCTTTGTCAAGCCTGACCTTAAAAACTTCTAAGGAAGGGGATTCCACCACCTCCCTAGGTAACGCATTCCAGTGTTTCACCACCCTCCTAGTGAAAAATTTTTTCCTAATATCCAACCTAAACCTCCCCCACTGCAACTTGAGACCATTACTCCTTGTCCTGTCATCTGCTATCACTGAGAATAGTCTAGATCCATCTTCTTTGGATCCACCTTTCAGGTAGTTAAAAGCAGCTATGAAATCCCCCCTCATTCTTCTCTTCCGTAGACTAAACAATCCCAGTTCCCTCAGCCTCTCCTCATAACTCATGTATTCCAGTCCCCTAATCATTTTTGTTGCCCTTCGCTGGACTCTCTCCAATTTTTCCACATCCTTCTTGTAGTGTGGGGCCCAAAACTGGACACAGTACTCCAGATGAGGCCTCACCAATAGAGGGGAACAATCACATCCCTCGATCTGCTGGCAATGCCCCTACTTATACACCCCAAAATGCCATTGGCCTTCTTGGCAACAAGGGCACACTGTCGACTCATATCCAGCTTCTCGTCCACTGTCACCCCTAGGTCCTTTTCTGCAGAACTGCTGCCTAGCCATTCGGTCCCTAGTCTGTAGCGGTGCATGGGATTCTTCCGTCCTAAGTGCAGGACTCTGCACTTGTGCTTGTTGAACCTCATCAGATTTCTTTTGGCCCAATCCTCCAATCTGTCTAGGTCCCTCTGTATCCTATCCCTACCCTCCAACGTATCTACCACTCCTCCCAGTTTAGTGTCATCCGCAAACTTGCTGAGGGTGCAGTCCACACCATCCTCCAGATCATTAATGAAGATATTGAACAAAACCGGCCCCAGGACCGACCCTTGGGGCACTCCGCTAGTTACCGGCTGCCAACTAGACATGGATCCACTGATCACTACCCGTTGAGCCCGACAATCTAGCCAACTTTCTATCCACCTTATAGTCCATTCATCCAGCCCATACTTCTTTAACTTGCTGACAAGAATACTGTGGGAGACTGTGTCAAAAGCTTTGCTAAAGTCGAGGAATAACACGTCCACTGCTTTCCCTTCATCCACAAAACCAGTTATCTCATCATAGAAGGCAATTAGATTAGTCAGGCATGACTTTCCCTTGGTGAATCCATGCTGACTGTTCCTGATCACTTTCCTCTCCTCTAAGTGCTTCAGAATTGATTCCTTGAGGACATGCTCCATGATTTTTCCGGGGACTGAGGTGAGGGTGACCGGCCTGTAGTTCCCAGGATCATCCTTCTTCCCTTTTTTAAAGATGGGCACTACGTTAGCCTTTTTCCAATCTTCTGGGACTTCCCCCAATCGCCATGAGTTTTCAAAGATAATGGCCAATGGCTCCGCAATCACATCCGCCAACTCCTTTAGCACTCTCGGATGCAACGCATCCGGCCCCATGGACTTGTGTATGTCCAGTTTTTCTAAATAGTCCCGAACCACTTCTTCCTTCACAGAGGGCTGGCCACCTCCTCCCCATGCTGTGCTGCCCAGTGCAGTAGTCTGGGAGCTGACCTTGTTCGTGAAGACAGAGGCAAAAAAAGCATTGAGTACATTAGCTTTTTCCACATCCTCTGTCACTAGGTTGCCTCCCTCATTTAGTAAGGGGCCTACACTTTCCTTGGCTTTCTTCTTATTGCCAACATACCTGAAGAAACCCTTCTTGTTACTCTTAACATCCCTCGCTAGCTGCAACTCCAGGTGTGATTTAGCCTTCCTGATTCCATTCCTACATGCCCAAGCAATATTTATATACTTATCCCTGGACATTTGTCCAATCTTCCACTTCTTGTAAGCTTCTTCTTTGTGTTTAAGTTCAGCAAGGATTTCACTGTTAAGCCAAGCTGGTCGCCTGCCATATTTACTATTCTTTCTACACATTGGGATGGTTTGTCCCTGTAACCACAATAAGGATTCTTTAAAATACAGCCAGCTCTCCTGGACTCCTTTCCCCCTCATGTTATTCTCCCAGGGGATCCTGCCCATCAGTTCCCTGAGGGAGTCATAGTCTGCTTTTCTGAAGTCCAGGGTCCGTATTCTGCTGCTTTCCTTTCTTCCTTGTGTCAGGATCCTGAACTCGACTATCTCATGGTCACTGCCTCCCAGGTTCCCATCCACTTTTGCTTCCCCTACTGTTTCTTCGCTGTTTGTGAGCAGCAGGTCAAGAAGAGCTCCGCCCCTAGTTGGCTCCTCCAGCACTTGCACCAGGAAATTGTCCCCTACATTTTCCAAAAACTTCCTGGATTGTCTGTGCACCGCTGTATTGCTCTCCCAGCCGATATCAGGATGACTGAAGTCACCCATGAGAACCAGGGCCTGCGATCTAGTAGCTTCTGCGACTTGCCGGAAGAAAGCCTCGTCCACCTCATCCCCCTGGTCCAGTGGTCTATAGCAGACTCCCATCACGACATCACCCTTGTTGCTCACACTTCTAAACTTAATCCAGAGACTCTCAGGTTTTTCTGCAGTTTCGTACCGGAGCTCTGAGCAGTCATACTGCTCCCTTACATACAGTGCAACTCCCCCACCTTTTCTGGCCTCCCTGTCCTTCCTGAACAGTTTATACCCATCCATGACAGTACTCCAGTCATGCGAGTTATCCCACCAAGTCTCCGTTATTCCAATCACATCATAATTCCCTGACTTTGCCAGGACTTCCAGTTCTCCCTGCTTGTTTCCCAGGCTTCTTACATTTGTGTATAGGCACTTGAGATAACCCGCTGATCGTCCCTTGTTCTCAGTATGAGGCAGGAGCCCTCCCCTCTTACACGCTCCTGCTCGTGCTTCCTTCCGGTATCCCGCTTCCCCACTTACCTCAGAGCTTTGGTCTCCTTCCCCCAGTGAACCTAGTTTAAAGCCCTCACTAGGTTAGCCAGCCTGCTCGCGAAGATGCTCTTCCCTCTCTTCGTTAAGTGGAGCCCGTCTCTGCCTAGCACTCCTCCTTCTTGGAACACCATCCCATGGTCGAAGAATCCAAAGCCTTCTCTCCGACACCACCTGCGTAGCCATTCATTGACTTCCACGATTCGACGATCCCTACCCCGGCCTTTTCCTTCCACGGGGAGGATGGACGAGAACACCACTTGCGCCTCAAACTCCTTTATCCTCCTTCCCAGAGCCATGTAGTCTTCCCAGAGCCACGTAGTCTTTTGAAAGGTGGGTCTATGTCTGCCCTTCTCCAGACCTCTGGGACCTCACCCGTCCGCCAGGACTTCTCCAAGATAGTTGCTAACAGTTCCGAGACGGCTTCAACTAATTCCCCAGGTACCCTAGGAGAAATTGCATCAGGCCCTGCTGACTTGAATACATCTCACTTACCCAAATATTCTTTAACCTGTTCTTTCCCTGTTTCGGCTTGTGTTCCTTCCCCCTGGTTGTTAATATTAATTGTGTTGAGTATCTACTCTCCGTTGACCTTGTGTCTATTTTGTGTTCGCTTTCCACAGATTTTCTAGCACACAAACATCTGGGCCGTGTAGATGTTCGGGCTCAGCCTGGAGCCCGGGCTCTGAAACCCAGTGATAGGGGAGGGTCTCAGAGTCCCTGCTTCAGCCCCGCAGCCCGAGCCCAGTGAGCCGGAGTCAGTTGACCTGGGCTCTGCTGCGGGTCTTTTATTGCCATGTAGCCGTAGCCTTGGGGCAATTCCGCTGCGCTGCTGAAATTGCTGAGCTGTAGGAGTCCGCCTGCGAGCCCAGCAGTGCGAGTGAGTTAGGAGGTGGCAGCCTTTGTGTGGTGGTCTGTTCCTGTGGGGCTGGTGGACATTGCTGGGGAAGCATGTTCTGCAGGGGGTGAGGGAGGACAGCCCCTTTGCTTTGGGAGGGGGAGTTGGCCGGGCCTGTGGCAGTTGGGAATGACAGTTGATGGGAGAGAAACCGCACCATGAGGGGTTGGGGTAGGGGCTCGGGGCTGTCCTGAGTGCAACTGGGGTGGGCAGGGAGGGGGGAGGGGGAGAATTGCTCCCAAAGATTTGTGAATGAAAAACTAGGGAGAGAGGGAAGCCAGGTGGAGACAGCAGGGTTTGTAAATGGGCCAGAACCTGGAGGCCCCGGGGCCATGGGCGTGCCAGCCCGGGGTGGGGATGTGCGGGAAGGGGAAGGATCAGTCCGGTGGCCGGATCCAGAGCTTCCTGTGGGTCCTTCCTGGGTCTGCTGGAGGGGGGAGTATTTACGCTGCACCCCAAGGACAGGGAGTTTCCCCCAGGCCTGGAGTTTGCCAGGCACAGGATTCCCGCCACCTGCCTGAGTCCCAGAGTTGGCTGGAGAGGGAGGGCTCTTCCCCGCTCCGAGTGCGCCAGGGGTGGCCAGATATTGCCTATGCCAGGTGTTGTGGGATTAATGCCCACACTCTCGGCCAGGCACACAGGGGTCTCCTCCCCCTGACCCATCTGCCAGGCACACAGGGGTTCCCCCCTCCCATTGGCCAGGCACACAGGGGTTTCCTCCCCACACATTGGCCAGGCACACAGGGGTTTCCTCCCCACACATCCTCCAGGGACAGAATCTCCCAGGGACAGGGATTTCCCTTCTCCCCTTCCCAGCCACGTCACCCAGCGACCAAGGGGGAGACGGGCCCGTTTCCCAGGCAGGGGCGGGGGGAGGCAGTTTGTGCTTTCTCCATTCAGAGGCTGCAGGGGCCGGCGTGCCCCTGGCATTGGCTCAGCAGCCCCAAGCACTGGTCTAAATTTGGCTCCTGTGTCAGGGGCCCCTGTGGGGCTCTGCACAGACACCCTGCCATTAGCCTGTCTTTCCCCACCCCAGAATGCCCCCTGCTCTGGGGAGGCTGGGGGGCAGCGCAGGGCTGGGGTTCTGTGACTGGGGGTCGAGGTCCCCTGTGCAGGGACTTTCCTCCGCTGGGTTTACACTGCCCTGCAGCCCCATTGCACTGGCCTGTCCAAGGGTCCCCAGGGAAGTCCTACATCACCCCTTTGCATTGCCTGGCCAAAAACATCACCACTTCCCTGCCCACGCTGGCCAGAGACCAGAGCTCAGCTCCTGGGGAACGAGAACCGAGACGCTCAGAGAACTGGGGAAGAGACGGACTGTTCCGGGGGGGGACCCTCCTTGTAGGCACAGCCCCACCCTAGGAGGCAGCTGGCACATTGCGGCCCCAGCGTTGGTGGCAGGGGGTCAGTGAGAGGGAGGCGATGGGGCAGAAGGTGGTGCTGGTGCCTCTATCCCAGCCCTGGGGGCGCAGTGGGGGGCTGAGGAAGGGGGTCATCCCCCCGGTGCTTGGGAAATCAGGAGAAGTGCCGGGGAAAAGTGGGTTATTTGTGGCGCTCCTGCATCTCACATCTGCATAAGCACGGACGTGCGTCTTTTCCCACAAGGGGGCATCCCATCCCCTCTGCTGAAAGCTGCGTACTTAAGAGGAATCAAATCTGCCAGCTCCTCCAGCTCTGTCACTGTCCCTCCCCTCTCCATGCAGTTGTCCACACACAGGTGGGCCATTCCCCTCCCTCCCTGTCTGGTTATCCCATGGCAGCTCCCTGCCCCCTGCCCCCAGCATAGGAATACCCTGGTATCATGCACACTCCCCTGGATCATAGGGTAATTTCACTATCACCTGTTAATGCAGAACATCCTGGTTGTCAGAGCTCGCTCCTGATGAGCAGTGCCCAGAAACCCCATTGTTTCTGCAGCCCCCCCCCCCGATCCACCCTCACAGCTGCAGGGCCACGTTCCCGGCGCCTTGCACGTGGCCTGAAGTCTCAGCTTGTGCTACTCAGACTAACCAGGGGTGTGAGCTCTCCCAGCGAGTCACTTCCTTCCGACTGCTCAGAGGCCTTTACATTGGCAGCTTTGTGGGGGCGATCAGTTCTGCCCCATTTCTCCTTGGAGGGGAGATTTTCCCATAATCACGTCTCATCTGTCAACAGGGTAAGGGTATGTCCACACTGCAGTGTAAGCCCAGGGTTCGAACACGGGCTCAGGCCTAACCCCCTTCCGTCTACACACAAACTGTGCTAACCCAGGGCTCGGCTCCAGGACCCCACAGAGGTGGAGGGTCTGAGCCTGAGTCAAGCTATTGCTCTGCACCGGACTCGTGCTCTGTGAGGCTGCCAAAAGTATCCCACAATCCCCTGGGTCAGCTTTCTTTGTCCAGTGGACAGTCACATTTTCTCACACTGCACCACGAACAAAGGAGTTGGGAGGGTGCTACGAAGTCCAGGATAAGGGTGGTTGGACACTGGAGTCCCCGGGGGACCTGAGTGCAACAATTCCTAACCTGGGGTTACAAATGAGTGTAGACGCTCAAGCCCTAGGGTAGCAAACCCAGAATTTGCTAACTTGAGTTCTCCTAACCCTGGACTTACACTGTGGTGTAGACAGACCCTAAGAGTCCTCACCAAGCCGGCCCCAGCTGGCTTCAGAGACCCCTAGTGTCCACCATTCCCCTCACTACTGGAGAGCGGCCCTTCCCCACACACAGAACCGCTCTGCTCAGGGAGAGTCGCCCCGGACGCTCGGCAGGGACACCTCCCAGGCAGTAATGACACTCGGCTCGTTCCCTCATCCTGGGGAGGAGCTGAGCCTCTCGTTTGGTGACGGGGCTGTGGGCGCTCAGAGCTGCGTCACTGCTCCCTGCAGGCGACTGAGCCGAACTTTTCCAGTCAGTCGGGGAGGATCCATGATTGACACTTTCCAACAGGGGTGCGTACGCTGGGGGGAGGGGCGGGGGGTCAGGAAGAAAAGAGGCGTGCTCAGCAGCACCCCATTTATTACAGGCTGAGCTGGGGCGCGAGGGTGCTGCGGCTCTTTAGTCACAGACACGGCCGCCTGGTCGCTTCCCTTGGCTGTGACTAACCCAGTGCTGATGACACCAGCTTGGCACCTTGGATGTCTCTGAATCCCCGGATCGAGTCTTTTTCCTTAATTGGTTGGACACGGGGATTTATAAACTACGCAGAGCTGCCTGCTTTGAGCCAGGCTCCACGTGTGTAACTGTGCACCTGGGACTCAAGTTAACTGACAGCTAGTTACCTCTACCAGCTGGATTAAACCCAGTGACGTAAGCCATGCAAATGCCAGCACTCTCAGTTGAATTCCCCCTGATCAGAGCAGGGGTCCTAGAGTCAGGACTCCTGGGTTCTATGCCCAACTCCAGCACTGACTGATTGTGTGGAAACCCAAATTTCTCGCCTTCTTAGCAGGGGTTTGTGTGGTTTAATCAAAGTTCCTCTACCCAAGCCAGACAGCGAGCGCTCTGAGCTCCCCAGCAGATGGGCCTGACAGTACGGCTCCGCTTGGTGACAGCCCCATCCTTCAAGGCACAGTAAGAGGCGTCTTAGTTCGTTTCTGATCTCTTTGAGATCCTCAGATGACACTGCAAAGTATCTCCAGTAGTTACAATTCATTAAATACAATTTAATGAATACAATTCATTAATTCCACAAATGAATTGATCCCGTAATTTCTGCATCGAGTCCACCCCAGTTGTCTGAGCTAGTGCAGATCTTTTAGAAAGCTAGCCAGTCTTGAGTTACGATCTTCAGGTGACAGAGAATCCACCATATCCCGAGATATCCCATATTCCAACAGACAATTCCCCTCACGGTTAAAGAATGTGCTGATGTGACGAATGCCTCTGAGAGGAGCAGCAATGACTGTTCTCTTTGCCCCTGTGGCCAGTGAGAACACATAGATCATATCTTTGCAGGCTGCAGCTATCGGGAAGGGCTGCCTGGTTCCCTCATGGCCTTGCACAATGCTTTTCCCTCAGCTATTGAATGGTTAATGTTGTTGGTAGCTACCGGTGTGGTGCTCCGCTCTTGTTCGATGATGATAACTGTTAGGGGGCTTAGTCCTTCACCCACTTCCTTCCCTGGTCCTTCTCGCATGAACAGAGAGCAACAATACCCGAAGTCCAAAGGTGCAAACAATTCGATGTTTATTGGGGTGAACTTCCAGCAAGCGTGAGTCCAGTTTTCTTCCTTAGTGTCCCCCTTCCCAGCTCTCAGAGTAACAGCCGTGTTAGTCTGTATTCGCAAAAAGAAAAGGAGTACTTGTGGCACCTTAGAGACTAACCAATTTATTTGAGCATAAGCTTTCGTGAGCTACAGCTCACTTCATCGGATGCATACTGTGGAAAGTGTAGAAGATCTTTTATACACACGAAGCATGAAAAAATACCTCCCCCCCACCCCACTCTCCTGCTGGTAACAGCTTATCTAAAGTGATCACTCTCCTTACAATGTGTATGATAATCAAGTTGGGCCATTTCTAGCACAAATCTAGGTTTTCTCACCCCCGCCCCCCTCCCCCACAAACCCACTCTCCTGCTGGTAATAGCTTATCTAAAGTGACCACTCTCCTTACAATGTGTATGATAATCAAGGTGGGCCATTTCCTGCACAAATCCAGGGTTTAACAAGAACATCTGGGGGGAGGGGGGGGGTTAAGAAAAACAAGGGGAAATAGGTTACCTTGCATAATGACTTAGCCACTCCCAGTCTCTATTCAAGCCTAAGTTAATTGTATCCAATTTGCAAATGAATTCCAATTCAACAGTTTCTCCCTGGAGTCTGGATTTGAAGTTTTTTTGTTGAAGAATTGCAACTTTCTTGTCTGTAATCGCGTGACCAGACAGATTGAAGTGTTCTCCAACTGGTTTATGAAAGTTATAATTCTTGACATCTGATTTGTGTCCATTTATTCTTTTACGTAGAGACTGTCCAGTTTGACCAATGTACATGGCAGAGGGGCATTGTTGGCACATGATGGCATATATCACATTGGTGGATGTGCAGGTGAACGAGCCTCTGATAGTGTGGCTGATGTACATAAGCTCACGAAAGCTTATGCTCAAATAAATTGGTTAGTCTCTAAGGTGCCACAAGTACTCCTTTTCTTCCCAGCTCTGACACCACAGAGCCTTACCTGTGTTCCTGTTCCCATTCCTGCCCTTAGCTAAACATGATTCCAATTTCCCCACCCCCATTCCCTGTTCCCATTTCCCCCTTTAGCAAAACATGATTCCAATTTCCCCATCCCCATTCCCTGTTCCCATTTCCCCCACCCTCCATTCCCTGTTCCCATTTCCCCCACCCACTCACTTCCTGATTGACTGCAGACTATATAGTAAAACTTGAGTTCCGCTTTGCTATACCTTAACCAATCATTTTCCTGAAATTTAACTAACCAATCCTAACATATTGTAACATGATTATGTAACCAATTATATCCCACCACCTGAATTAGTTTACACCCAGCAAAATTAATTATACAGCAGACAGGAACAGTCACAGAACCAGACAGAGATTATGCAGACAAACAACAGGGAAATGGGGATTACAGTGATAGAACAACAAATAAATGAGGATTTCACACCCCAGCTATTGATAAGTGAGTTCTTGCCAGACAGGATGCTATCAAACTAAGTTTCCTTTTACATCTTCTAGGCACTTCCCTTTTTCTGGATGCAATGGGCACTATCAGGATAGGATTGTATCCTAACAGCCTAATAGCACCTGATTTCAGTGTAACTAGTTTGGGATGTGAGGAGGTGACCGGTCGCTTCCAAGCTTATGGCAGCCTCTGCTGCTTAGCCAAAGGCCTTAGCCTAAGCACAGGGCCTCCGACTGTCACAGTAGGAGAAGGCCCTTACACCGGCAGACAGTGATTTTGATTGTTTATACCTGTATAACTAGCTAAGTGATAAGAATACACCTAAATTCTTAGAGTCTAGGCCTTTACAGACAGGCCTGAATATCTAGATCCTAACAATAACAGTCGGCTGCGTGCGTGTTCCCTCTGTGTGCTGCCCCAGCTCTGCGCAGATCGCTGACACAGCAGACCCCGAGAGAACCCCCCAAAAACCACAGACTCTAGTAAGGTACGAAGGAACCCGAGCCAGGTTTATTGTCAAATGAAGCACCGTAATAGTTCCCTGTAGACTCTACAGGGCACACTACGAATTTGTGCTCCCTGGCAATGGACACAGCTCAGTCAGTGGCGGGACACTCTGCCTCCAAGGCTGGCCAAAGATGTGCGCTCCGGGACCTACTTTTATCCCGTTGCAGGACAGATTACTCATCATAGTTCAAACGAATCTACCCATCATGGTGTCCTTTTGACCCTGTCTTTAAGATGCACCTGCCTGTTCCTCGTTATGTCTGTGGAGTGTTCTGATGTCGTCTTGGCACAAGTTCCTCTCATTAGCCCTTGTGTGTGTGTGCGCACGTGCCTCTAACTACCCTTTCTTCACAACTTCTGTGAGTGGGACCTGCCTCTGGCTCGCAGCCCAGCTGTGCTTATCACTGCCTGGAAGTACTTTGGCTCAGGCTTTACTTTGGTTCAGGCTTCAGGCCTCAGACTGGGCCTCTGATACAAGCATTTATGTTTCAGGGCCTCCTCTTACTACAGTTAAGACATTTAGACGAACACGCTTGACTTGAATATGTATGTAAATGCAACCGCAACAAAAAATACTGTTAAAAGTTGTTGAAATGGCCATGTCAGTCCAGTTGATTAATTATTGCCTTTCCAAAAACACACTAAACTGGTCCTTCCATGTGTCCAATTTCTAAGCAATCCTTCCTGAGCTGCAACCAACTCTGATAACATTTGACCCATTCCAAAATCTGGGGACCGATACAATCAGGTTTCAGATCAGGAGATGGATTCTGGCAGGAGTGGGGGGTGAGCTTCTGTGGCCTGCAGTGTGCAGGAGGTCAGCCTAGCTGATCACGATGGTCTGACCTTAAAGTCTATGAGTCTATGAGGACTGTTAGATAAACTCCTTATGGCTAAGGAGAAAGGACAAGTTTCCAATGATTAAACTGCTGGACCTGTCAGCTGCCTGCTACACCGGTGGTCACAAGAATGCTTGTGCATCTTTCAGCACGAGCAGGTTTTATGTTGCTGCAAACGCAGTGTTGTCAACTCTTGCAATTTTATCACAAGTTTCATGATGTTTGTGGTTTCCTTAAAGCCTCCCTCCTGGCTGAGCCTCGGGTGCGGCCGCCACAGGTGACTGCAGAACGCCATGACTCAATGTGGGAACTCAACGGAACAATGGATCTGGGATTCCTGATAGTCTTTGTTTCATCCCATACAGTGACTTTAACCCTGTTGTTCCCTCGTTAGAGCAGTTGACTGGGGGCCTGCTCCAAAGCTGCTAGAAATCAGTAACAGCCTTTCACCGATTTCAAGAGCCCTCCGAGAGCAGTTCCAGGAACAAGCAACTTTTAAAATAAGTTTCTGAAACTGGTTAAAAAAATCGTAAGGCCCAGGTGTCCTGGAGTCCCCGGGCGACGCTCTGGATCTGCTCCCCACGAAGCCAGGCAGGACTCTGGGGAAGTCTCCTCTCTCTGAGCAGCCTGTCTGCAGGACACACAGCTCACACAGCTTGCACCTTCCTGGGTCTGACCTCGGAGCCTTCAGCCTCCTCTGCCCCTCCCTGCGCTTCCCACAGCGAGTCTGCCCAGGCGGGGTCTTGGGGAAGCCAGAGGGTCCTGCCTCGCAACTCCGCAGTCAGACGTGACTCTCAGCCAGCCAGTAAAACAGAAGGTTTATTAAACGACAGGAACATGGTCTAAAACAGAGCTTGTAGGTGCAGAGAACAGGACCCCTCAGCCGGGTCCATTTTGGGGGGCAGTGAGCCAGACAACCACGTCTGCACTTCACTCCATGTCCCCAGCCAGCCCCAAACTGACTCCCGCTCCAGCCCCTCCTCCTCTGGACTTTGTCCCTTTCCTGGGCCAGGAGGGCACCTGATTCCTTTGTTCTCCCACCCTTTAGCTCTCACCTTGCAGGGGGGAGGGGCCCAGGCCATCAGTTGCCAGGAAACAGGGTGTCGGCCATTCTCTGTGTCCAGACCCCTGCACACATCTGCCCTCGAGGGCTCTGCAATGATCATACACCCTTATCCCACCCCCTAGATACTTAAGAACTGCACAGGGAAAACTGAGGCACCCCCACACGATTCAGAGAAAACATGAAGAACAGTCCCGCTTCGTCACACCAGGTAGTTTTGAACTGATTCCCTAAGGCGGCTGTAAATGTTCCCAGTTAATCTTTATTAAATAAATTACACTTAAAGTCCATCCTTCCCCAGGCCCGTCCATCCCAAATGCTATAGCTCAAATATCTTCCCTTCCCACCACTCTGACCCTGTTGATCTCGCTCCTAGAATGTCTGCAGTGGCTTTCCCACTGGGGAACCTGGCATCATGGATGCTGGCTCAGCGCCTTCATGCTGTCAGCATTTCATCCGCCTCGACTCCTTACTGGGGGAATGGGGATTTCATGGGACAGCGTGGGAGCATCAGCAATAGGAATACACAACACCTGTGGCACAAGAGAAAAACCTCCAGTGTGAAACTAGTTCACAACTGACTACAGAGCAGGCTGTGAGTGCAATTTGTCCTCCTTTTTCCCATCAACAGAGAGCCCATTTTCCAGACTGGATATTTTATCCAGGGAAGAGCTGTGTGTCAGGGATTATCAGGGCACAAGGGGAAAATTTGTTGTAGCAGCTTCCCAGACGAGCGAGAAAAATACAAACCGTTGAGGAAATAGCAGGGCACTGACAGGTTGAATAAAATTTTTGCAATCTCATTAATTGAGGTCTGTCACCATTCGCTTTAATCTTCTAGCAAATGGCAACCGTGCAAGTTGTCTTTTGACCCACTTTCTACCATGTGCTGGACTGGTCTCTGTTTGGAGAAACCCAAGAGCTGGGATCTGATGTAACTGACTTATCCTTGGAGATGGAAAATGCATTACCTGTATGCTGGCACTTTGGGGCACAGGTGTTGTACTGCCCACCAATGAGGCAGTTTGGGATTCTGAACAAAGGGGTGGGTCTGATTCGGGAAGGGCAGGGATTTGCACTGGCCCTTTCATGCCCAGCTCACAGTTAGGGGCCCGTCACAGCCAGCTTCATTATTTTCTTGCCTGTGAGAAGCAGCAGCTGGGGGAGGGGAGCAGCTCCCTGCCGCCACACACACCTGAATTCAGATCCTCTGCAGAGGGGCCTTCCCAGCTCCAAAGAGCAAGGCAGCTTTGCTCTGGTTCAGGTTGTCCGCAAGGCGCAGGATGGCCTCACGCTCAGCCCCCCAACTCTGCAACCACCAGGAGTTCCTCCTGTGTCACTGAGCCATGTGATACTATATTAACTCGCCCTGCAGCCCCACAGCGTGGGGGGCCCGAAGGGAATTCAGGAGAGGCAGGAAAAGACTGACACTGGGAACTGGGACACACACCAGAAAAGACAGCCATGGGAAGTCAATCGGTGGTAAATTGGCACCACATAGCAACTCCCCGGAGGGGGTGAGATGAGTCACCCCACCCCCCACACACCCCGTGAACTTGCGTCACCATGCAGGCGTGTCCCTCTTCTCTGCTCAGCGCCTGCTCCCCTTCTGGCAGGCACCCCGCACTCTCCGGTGCTACGGATACTCAGGGAGAGGCCCACGGGACTTGTGCCGCTAACGCTGCTGGGCCCAAGGGGAGGAGACCACGTGCTGGTGTGCAGGTTTCTCCCACTCCCACTTTTCTGAGTTGGCCCCGACTCTGTGCCCTCCTCATGACCTTCCTTCCGTGTAGGCACCTGCGCTTTCCTCTTCAGAGCACCTCATGTTTACAGACATTCGCTGAGCACCTTTGCCAAACCTCTTGTTACGAGGCTACCTGTTTGCCTTCCTTTTCAAACCCTGCCCTTTCCTTTTGGCATAAACCCCGGCCTCCTGGAGTCCCTGCCTTCCTCCCCCACCCCGCGCCTGCTGTAACTCCATTGCCTTCGGCGTGACACCGAGCAGACCTGGGCCCGTTCCACGGGCAGCGTGGTGCAGTCTCTGGCCTCCCGAGCTGAGCGCTATTCTGGGCCGGATGTGGGTCTCCAGCATCCCGCTGCAGTCCCAGCCAGAGGATGCTGCTGGCTTGGTTAGCACAGGGGAGGCCGTTTGTCTTGCGGGAGGAGGGAGCACTGACTCCACACAGATGCAGGCCCTGCTTCCCCCCCCCCCCCCGCCCCCCCCCCCGAGGCTGCATCTCCCCTGCCATGGCATCCCAGGGCTCGGCCCTCTGAGAGCAGAAGCAGGAGATGCTGCAGCAATTCAGCCTCCCCTGGGTTGTCTCTGCCAGGACTGCGTGTGACCGTAACAGGCCCATCCGTTTGCAAAGAGCTTGGGGCCCGTCTGTGGGGAAGACGCCAAGTTACCCGCTGTCCGGTAGAGACAAGGGCAAGCTCCAGACTGTCCCATCACCTGTAGCAAGAGCCTGTGGAAATGAAGGCGACTCTGCTGGAGAGTGGAGCCCCCATGCCTCCTTTCCGCCTCCGCGCGCCCCACTCCAAAGCCGCAGGGCTTTCCTCATCCCCCTGCACTCTCGCCCACATTCCCTTCGCAGACCTGTCCTCCCACCCCACTCGCTGAGTGTCAATGGCCAGCACGTGCCCTTCTCCAGAACCCAGAGCTGTGGGCCTGGCTGAGCCCCACTCTCAGGGCGCAAATTCTCATAGAGCGGAGGTTCTCAAACTGTGGTCCGGGGACCACCAGTGGTCCACGAGCTCCATCCAGGTGATCCACGGATAGTTCCCTCGAAGGTGCGCGTCTGGGCGGCCGCACACAAGAAAACGAAGGGCCACCCCCCTAATTAGTGGAGCATGCAGGCGTGGCTCCACTAGTTAGGTGCCTGGACCCTGGAGAAGATGCAGATGTAAAGTGAGGTGGTGGCCTTGGGCGGAATAGGGGGTAGGTGGGAGGGGGCAGTGGGGTGAGAAGAGGGGGTGGGGGGAATTTGGGATGTGCAGGGCTGTGGCAGCCAGAGAAAGAGGTGACTTTCCCCAGCTCCAGGGCTGTGGTTGCCGAGGAGAGACAGCCCTCCTTCCCGCCCCAGCTCGGGGGCTGCCGCGGTGGGGGAGAGACCCCCCTCCTTCCCAGCCCCAGCTCAGCAGCTGCCGTGGCAGGGAAGAGAGGGCACATCCATCGCATTAGAAAGGTAAGACTACTGATATTAAAATATGAGTTGTGTGTTTTTATTTGTAGAACAAAAAAACGTTAATTTTTTTTTATATAGCGCTTTTATCCAAAGTGCTTTACAATAGTTAGCTCATGGTACAAACAATATTTGGAAAGATCATGAAGTGGTCCGCTGAGACCCTCAGCAATTTTCAAGTGGCCAGTGAAAAAAAAAGTTTGAGAACCTCTGTCATAGAGTATTTCCCAGAGCCCCCTCCCACCAATACTATACAAACTCCAGAGTCCAGTGGGGCTGGGGGGGCTCCAGGCTTCAGCTGCTAGGTTTGGAGGGAGGAACTCAGGGCTTCTGCTTTGCGGTGGGGTGGCGGAGCTCAGGGTTCTGGGATTCATCTGTGGGGAGGGGGGTCTCAGGGCTTCAGCCCTGCAGGAGGTGCCAGGGCTCGGGACTTTGGCCCCACGAGTTTGGAATATTTACCAGAGCTCTGCTCTGGACAGCTCCGGCTGAAGTGAAGGGCTGCCCATTCCCCACATCGCCAGCTCCCTGCACGCACCCTGCCCAGGGGGAGCTGCTGACTCTGTTTCCACCTCTCTCCCGAAACGGGCTGTTTGTTCAGTCAGCTCTGCCCTGGCTCGCTCACAGGAATGGCTCTCCCTTAGCCGAGGAGCTGGCCGGATGAGCCAGCAGCCTATCCGAGCAGGAAGGTAATTGTGTAATGACAGGCAGGAGCCCAAGCTGTTAGGCAGGTTGCCTGGGAGCTGGCTGCTGGGAGCTAGGATCCAACAGTCAAGGTCTGTGCGGGGATTGGCGACAGCTCATTGCCCTCCAGCAGGACAGTCTGTGAGGCCGTAGGAGAAGCCGCAGCTGCAGGCGGACCAAGCCCGGTGCAGGATGAGGCTCTGGCTGCTGGCCGGTTTAGTGGCTGTGCTCGCCCTCGTGGCGGTGGCTGGGGCCGACCTGGGGGACGCGAGGGAGCTGGAAGACGCGGTAGGAGAGAAAGGGGTTTCTAGAGTGTGGAGGAGGGGCAGGCCTGAGCAATGAGACGGGGGTGGCGGGGGGACAGTGGGAGAGGGGGACCAGGAACCACACCCATCGACCGGCAGAGGATTTGGGTTTGACATTATTCAAAAGAAGCGGAGGTTCTGGGCGCGGCGAGACACGGCCTGGATCGCAGTGCTGGTTGTCTTCGGAACCAGCGAGAGGCGGCCGTGCTCCCAGGCCTGAGCCTGCAGGTACTCGCTTCTGACCGGCGCTGTGACCTCCCTGAACCAAAGGACTTTATGCTGCCCCCCCAGGAACACAGGGTTTGCTGTACCAGCTCAGACAACGAATCCAGCTGCTCCAGTGTCCTGCCTGTGGCAATGGGCAGTACTTGAAGCATCACAGGAAGGCAATCAAGCCGTCCGTCACCTCCCACCATAATTCCACTGGCAGTTCGTGCGCGTGTGTGTGTGTTTGGTGCTGTTGTGTGTGTGTGTGTGTTTGTGTATGTGTGTGTGTGTGTGTGTCTCTTTCTCCTTCCTGGTCACTAACTAAGTGATTTGCTTCTCTATTGTAGGGTTTCAGAGAGACAAGGTGGGCGAGGTGATGGCTCTTATTGGGCCAGCTTCTGTCGGTGAGAGAAGCTTTTGAGCCGCTCAGAGCTCTGGGTGCAGACCTGCAGAACAGCTCTCTGTGTGGCTCGAAAGCTTGTCTCTCACCAGCAGAAGCTGGCCCAGTAAAAGCTGTTACCTGCCCCACCTTGTCTCTCTCTGAGCCTGGGACCCACACGGCTACCCCAGCACTGCAGACAACATCCTCTAGGGTCCGATGGTTGTGTCCATCACTTTCCCGCTGAGCTCCCGGTCTGAGTGCAAGCTGGGATCTGGGATGGTGAGGGAGCACGCTGCAAAATGCCGTTTGTAAAAGTAGGAATGGGGCAGCTGATGTCAGCTTGGGGGGGAGAAGCAGGGACGAAGGGGGTGACATTGGGAGGCATTTGATTGGAGCAGCTCAACTGCTTAAATTACAAAAGAAAAGAATAAGGCACCTCCTCTTGGAGACCTTCAGACGCTACCCCTGCCCCTTCCAGCTCCCCCAAAACGTGGCGGCCAAAGCCTCACACTCCTGCAGCTCCCCCTTGCCGTGAGTCTCTTCCATGGTCGCCCCATCGCTCCCCACACAGCCCTGCCTGTGTCTCTGGCCTTGTCTTGGCTGGAATTGCCCCGTCTTGTCCGGTCAGCCAGTGACACTGCCCTCCAGAGACCTCTCTCACCCCTCACTCCATGCTTCCCCCAGCCTTCCAGTGTCCTCCCACAGCCTGGTCGCGAAGCCCTTCTCCTCGCTTGCGTCACTCCCACGAGCAGCCCTTGCAAAGAGGGAGCATGCTCCCCCTGCACTGTAAGAGAAACGTGGGACCCAGCAGGAGCCCTGTCTGCCTCACCCGAGGACCCCCGGACCTGCCCCCTTCCCCTCCTCACACTGTTACACCCTCACTTAGGCACTGTCCCCCCTCCCCCCCCCGGCTTAGTGGTTCTCGGGCAGTGGTTTGCGGCTCCCTGGCTTTGTGTGGGTCACAGGCTGCTGCCTATTCCAGCTGAGAAAGTGCACAGCTGAAAAGGACCGGCCAAATCCATGAGAGGACCGGCCAAATCCTCCGCTGCTGTAAACCGACCCAGCTTCACTGAAGGTGGGAGAGCTGTATGGATTCTGGCCTTGTGTGGGAGCCCTTGGCATAGACGGGACACTCCTTGGGGCAGGGCCTGTGTCTTAGGAGTTTTCTGTGCAGTGCCTGGCAGAGCTGTAAGCAACACAGATTAAACGAATAACCACCGTAATGCCCACGGGCCTTGGGAGAGACCCACATGGTCCCTATCTGTCCAGGCGGCCCTGTGAGGGGAGGGACTCGCTGTCCATGCCTTGGAAGCAGGTTTTAGGGCTAGTCTCCACTACAAAGTTAGCTTGACCGAACGGTATTGCTCACAGCGGTGTAACATGCCCTGCCCCGTATGGCAGAATTAAGGGGACAGCCCCGAGGTAGGCAGCACCAGGCTGACAGAAGAATTGGTGCACTGACCCCGCTCCCAGCTCTCAGAGCGGTGGATTTCCTGCCGCGAGGGAAGAACCCCTCCCGTCGTTGTAGTGTGGACCCTACCGCTGTGCCACCGCGGCATGTCAAGTGCGGGTGCAGACTGGTCCCTGGCTGGCCCGGTCCCACTCGAGGGATGGAGCTGGGCGGGTGTGCAGGGGTGGGGAGGGATGGAGCTGACAGCGTCTGTGGGACAGAACATCCCGATCAAGGGTTAGCCACGTGCTTCACCCGCTGCCTGGCTGATGGCCCCCTCCCACTCCCCACCCTCTCTTGGCTGAGCTGGGGAGGCCCTGCTGAAAACATGTTTTTGTGACTGCGGGAGTCTGCACTGTGCAGATCCCAGCTCCCCCTTGCTCAGGTCAGGGCTTGTGCAATGGGCAAACATTTCATCAGGGACTTGGCGAAGGGCGGATAGCGGCGGGAGGGGAAAATGAGATTGAGGGAGCTTCTTTCCCGCTCCCCAAATGGCTTTTTACACTCCCAGGTTTTACCCACAGCTCACATACCTCAGCCCTCACCTGCAGCCCCCCTGTTAGTCCAGGCCAGGGCCACACGCCAGCTGGCTAGTGACCCCCCTGTCTCCCCACCCAGCTCTGCTAATTCACATCCGTCCTCAGCTGCTGTCTGGGTCTCCACACTGCGCTGCCACTGAGAGGAAAGCGAGGCAGGGAGCTCAGGGTGGGAATTTGCTGTAATGTTTCTATGAACTATCGGTGTGACTCTGGACTAGCCGCTTTGCATGGTTGCGTCCTTCAGGGGAAGGAGTTACTGCTCTCCCTGGGCCGTGGGAGATCAGGGCTAGGGGTCTGAGACGTAGGGCCTCTAGGGCTGGCTGGCCTGGACTCAGCTGAGCAGAATGGAAAACCCTACAGAGACAATGGAAGCCTCAATGACCCACGTGAACTCCTAGAGCCAGTTACTTCTCCCCAGCTCCCTGCGGGGAAGTGGAGCGCACGGCCCTGGCTGGAGAGCGGGCAGGGGACAGTGTCTTACGAGAGCAGGCACAGAGGGCCAAGAAGAGGGAACCAGGCTCCGAGGAGAGGGCGGGTTTTGGGCTCTGGCTCCCACCCACATGGACTTTGTCTGGAATTTACCTTCCCCTCAGCTGTGCGCCAGGGAACTAATAAAAATAACCTTGTTTGGAAAAGGCTGCCTGACCTCACTGCAGGTGCCCCCGGTTGCATTGCTCCCCTCTGAGGAACAGCCTCTCTCAGGGCTTTGCTCTCGGTTGGACTGGCGGTGGAGAGCCGTGGGGAGAAACAGGAGCTGATGGAGCCTGAGGGTCCCTGCAGGAGGTGCTGAGGTGGCGTGGCCTTGCCCTGGTGGGAAAGTGTGACCCTGGGGGGTCTGGCACACTAAGCTGGGGTACTGCCAGGGACGGCTCAGTGGCTGGGGCATAGCCCAGACCTTGCAAACCCTGACAGCAGGTATCTGGGGGGGGCAGTGGAGCCAGAGGGGTTTCTGAAGAAGCCATAGCAACGTAGGCTGATGATTGCTGCTCTAGATCAAATCCATCGCTAGTGAACGAAGGGAATGTGTCAAATGAATTCTCTCCGAGTTTCTGTAACGCATCTGATAGACAGAAAATCAGCTGAGCAGGCCATAAATCGAGGGTAACGACATAGGGCGGGTGTACTAAGGGTTGGAGAGGCATCTCGTGGGTATGGCAGGGTTCGGGGTGAGGTCCAGTCTGACTGAAGAGCCAGCTGAGTGCCCTGGAAAGGTGTGTGACCAGTCCGTTCACGACATTGCCATGGGACACTAAATTGGAAGGAGTCGCAAATACTAACGAGGAGAGAGAAATGACAGAGAGTTGCTGAGAGAAATTCAAAACAAGGGCAAGAAATAACACAATGGAATTCAGCCTGGAAAAGTGGAAGTGAAGACATGGGGGTGTGTGACAACCCAAAACATAGCGGGAAAGACTGGAGAAACAGCTGTAGCCAGAGACCTAGGGGGGAGACTAGGGCAGAGCAGCTGGGCCATGGGTCTGCCTTGTCAGATGGCCACTATAGAGGATGTGGGCTAGGAGTTGCGTCCACTGATGCATTGTGTCATACAGCAATGAGGCGATGTCAGTACAGTGCTGGTGAGAGGGCCCTAGGGGTACTGAGTCCAGTTCTGGGTCCCTTAGGACCAAAAGGACCTCACCAAACTGGGAAGAATTCAGCGAAAAGCCAGAGAAGGGCTTGAGGGGCTGCAGGGACGGGTTTATGAGGAACGATGAAAATGACAAAATATGTCACAGACTCATAGAAAGGTAGGGCTAGTCGGGCCCTCAGGAGGCCACGTAGTCCTTTCCCCTCCCCCACAGCGAGAGAGCGTTAAGTGTCATACGGGGCTAGCTTGTCTAGGTGACATCAAAGGGGGACTAATCGTGTGTGGCCATTTCGAGGGGAGAACATCAAGCAGGGAGAGGACTCATGGAGTGGGCCAAGGGTAGCCTGGAGTAGCCTGGAGTAAAGAGAGAAAAGTGGACAGAGGTAGATCCCGGCGGAGCAGGAGGAAAGGTCTCCTAGCCGTGAGGGCTCTCAGACTGTGCACTTGTCCCCTAAGGGGGGCTGGTTGCTATTTAAAAGGGGACTGGACAAAGCACTGCAGAGAATACCCCTGCCTTGGTGTCTGGGGACGGACTACGTGCTCTCCATTCCCACCGTCTGTCACCCTGTGCTCTCCTCCTGCTCTGCCACCTCCCCGCTGTGCCAAGGCCAGCCTCGGGCGCCCGGCCAGCTCAGCGAATGCACCCCAGCCCTGCCCCTACGGAGCTGATCCTGCTCGGAGCGTTCCCTGAGACTGGGCAGGGAGCTGGTACAAAACGCAGACTCTGGCAACGAGACGTGGCCCTAACGGCCGAATTCTCTCTACCCACAGGATCTGCTGCGAGTCAGGAGGGAGGACAATAACCAGTGATGAGCTGCCAAAGTCTTAACAACGAGTTCCCTCCTCATCCCATGAGGGGGTCGTTGCCCACCCTCGCCCCCTGGGACTTCTGCCCCATCCACCCCCCTCCCCTGTCCCCTGACTGCCCCCAGAACCAGGCAGGAGGGTCTCGTGGGCCACCGTAGTGGGTGCCCACCCTGCCCCTAAGAGCCAGAGGCACCTCCCAGGGGGGGCGAGGTGGGGAGTCCCGGAGGTGCTTACCTGGGGCAGCTCCCAGGAAGCATCCGGCATGTCCCTCTGGCTCCTAGGGGCGGAGGAGCATAGCTGGGGGGGAGCAGGGGGAGCGGCTGCTCCCCCCACTGATCACATCAAAAGTGGCACCTTAGGTGCCGACTCCCTGGGTGGTCCAGGGCTGGAGCACCCACGGGGAAAATAGGTGGGTGCAGAGCACCCACAGCAGGTCCCCACCCCGCGCACGGCCCCAGCTCACCTCACCTCTGCCTCCGTCTCCTCCCCTGAATGCCCCGACCTGCTCTGCTTCTCCGCGCCCGCCCGCCCCCGGTTACCTGCTGCGGGCAAGCGGCCCTCCTCGCACCCCCCCGGCCCCAGCTCACCTCGGCTCAGCCTCCCTGGGCCTGAGCCCGAAGCTGCCGCCTGCTTCTCAGCCCCCCGGCTTCCCGCGCGAACGGCTGATTCCTGGGAAGCCGGGGCGGGGGGGGGGGCAGAGAAGCGGAGCAGAGTGGCGCGTTCAGGGGCGGAGGCGGAGGTGAGCTGGGGCTGGCAGTGGGGCGGGGAGCTGCTGGTGGGGGCTCTGCACCCACCAAAATTTTCCTCTCGCGGAACAACCAGTGCTAAAAGGGCTTCTAAATTTAACAACCGGTTCTAGCAAACCGGCTCCAGCCTACCACTGACAATAACCCCCCGCCACCACCTTCCAAACCCTCTCCCGGCTGCTATTCTCCTGTGAGCAAGGTGAGCAGGGAACAACGGTGGCACCAGGAGACATGGGCCCCAGAGGTTTTGCACCAGAGATGGGTTAGTAAGAGACAGCAGCTGGGCCAGGGAAGACAGATGAGGATGGGGAAGCCACAGCTGCAGGTTAACAATCGTGGAATAAAACACAGGGATCTAACTGGGAACGGCCCAGACTGCATAGGAAGGGCCCATTGGATGTTGGGTGTTTGCGGGCTGGGATTGTTGTTGTACTTACAGTGTTTCCATACAAAACACAATTTATATGGAGAACATGTACACTGGGGGGAGGGATAGCTCAGTGGTTTGAGCTTTGGCCTGCTAAACTCAGGGTTGTGAGTTCAATCCTTGAGGGGGCCATTTAGGGATATGGGGAAAATATTGGGGATTGGTCCTGCTTAGAGCAGGGCGTTGGACTAGATGACCTCCTGAGCTCCCTTCCAACCCTGATAGTCTGTGATTCTATGAACAAGGGGGCCGCAAAGTTCAGTGACCCGAGGTCAGAGTTAAGGTGGAAAGGCCTTACTCTAATCTCCCATTCCCACCTGTGCTGCTCATCCCCACCCCCTCTATTCCCCTGCAGAGCACTGCGGGCTCCTCTCCTTCTGCAGGGCTCTCTAGGGTGTTATTTTTTGTCCTTCTCTCTGTGCTCGCCTCTCCCGACTGTCACGGGGGGCTCTCCCATGGGTGCCCGTGTGGCATGCGGAGGGCCAAGGGCCAGAAGCCACGGTAGGGCTCAGGGAGACAGTGCGATAGATTGTCACAACCCCAGTGCGGCTGCATCACCAGGGGGAAGCTGCATCTGCCCCGCTGTTGCCGGCACCCAGTGCCGAGAGGCTGAACAACAGCTTTAGTTGGTTCGTTACCCGGTGTGCTACACCCAATAATCAGAACGGAGAAGCAGAAAAGTTTATTTGCAGCTGCAAAAAGGTACAGGGAAAATAAAATCTCAAATCCTGCACACAGAGCAGGAAGTTACACAGGCTTTTATACATCCTTTTTCCCAGCATACTTATCCAATAGCAAGCTGCCCCAAGTATCCATATAGCCAGCCAATCCAGTTCCCAGCTAGTTCCCTGATTCTCTGTATCATTTGTTAAACTATACATAAAGCTGCTTTATTCAGCATTGTTCTTGCATATCTGCCCTGTGTGGCCTTGCTTAGTTTCAGGCAGTCTGACTCTGCAACATAGTGTTGCAGATTCTCAGCATAACTGCTGTGTGTGCCTTCAGGCGGGGGGGCCAAGGACACTTGGGCCTAGTATGCAGAGCTGCTGCGAGTGCCTCCAGGCAGGAGGGGGGGCCAAGGACACCTGGGCCTAGTGCGAGGGGGCTTCATCGACACTCGTGGTCTTCCATCCCCTCCAGTTACCTAGTGGCCATGCCCCAGTTTCCCCAACACCTTGACTCAGGGCTTGCCCACACGGCAAGCCAGCGTGTGGCACGCCGGGGTGTGCATTCACAGCGCACTAGCCTGCCGCACACTGACTGGCTGCGTGGGTGCTTTGATCCGCCCGCCCCTTCCTAACCGGTGTCAGCGGGAGCACGGGGAAGGGCCTTCCCCGGTCAGGCTGCAGAGAGCCCAGCTGCCCCTCGAGGGGACTGACCTGCGTGTGTCCAGCGTCGCTCGCTCAGCTTCAACGTCCTTCATCTCTGAGCTGCACAGGGACCTCTCTGCCCCCCACAGGCCCCAGCCCCCAGCCCTGGCCCCGGCCTGCCCGGGCAGGTCCTGACGCTGTGCTGAGGCAATGCATACTGCCGCCGAGCCCAGAGCCGGCTCTCAGCTCCCATCCTCTCTCTGCAGCCAGATACACCAGTGAGAGCCAGGAGACAAGTGGAGAAGCAGCGGCGACCCAGACCCAGACCCAGACCCAGACCCAGACCCAGCCCTACCTGGAGACCAGGCTTCATGATTGCTCTAAGCAAGAAAGAGGTGAGGCTGCAAGGCGTGAGCGCAAGAGAAAGAGGTGATGTCACATGCCCAGCACCCCAGCCCATGCTCTGGGAGAGGGGAGGGGAGTTACTGAGGGGAAACGGTGTCTCAGAAGGAAGGGGAGCGAGAGAGCTCCAAGCTCCATAACCACTGAGCCAACCAGCCACTATCCTGTATCTCACGGTGTGCGGCAGGCCTGCGAGCACCGCGGTGTGGGTAGACAGATTTCCTGTCCCCTAGCAGGGAGCTAGAACAGGGTCTTCTCCCCAGACCTCTCTCTGCAAATATCTTGGTCTGGGTGGGTGGCCAGAGGGCCGAGAACTCCACGCCCCTTCTCCTGTTCTTTGTCACTGCTGGGGAGGATTTCTTCCGAAAAGCAGAAACCCAAACTCCACACTTGAAAATAAAATTAAAATCCCCAAAGCTAGTGACATGGACACGTCACCCGGCCAAGATCAACAGGCCCCCTAGCGTACAGAGCGGAGGTGAGAGCCTCGCCGTGTGGTGCGATAAAGGGGCCCTCCTAGCCGCTGTGCACCCAGGGAAGGATTTCCCCAGGCAGGCCCTGTGGGAGACAGCCATAATGCTGCCTTCTGAGGACGCCTTTGCAAAGCCTGGCCTAGGAGATGCACAGAGGCAGAGCCTCAGTATGCAGCACGGCAAGATTGCAGGTGGCGTGTGGGCCATGGGGCAGCCCGGGCATGCTGCCGTAACTCAGACAGGTGCCAGGGACTGCAGAGAATACCTCTGCCTTGGTGTCTGGGGATGGACTACGTGCTCTCCATTCCCACCGTCTGTCACCCTGTGCTCTCCTCCTGCTCTGCCACCTCCCCGCTGTGCCAAGGCCAGCCTCGGGCGCCCGGCCAGCTCAGCGAATGCACCCCAGCCCTGCCCCTACGGAGCTGATCCTGCTCGGAGCGTTCCCTGAGACTGGGCAGGGAGCTGGTACAAAACGCAGACTCTGGCAACGAGACGTGGCCCTAACGGCCGAATTCTCTCTACCCACAGGATCTGCTGCGAGTCAGGAGGGAGGACAATAACCAGTGATGAGCTGCCAAAGTCTTAACAACGAGTTCCCTCCTCATCCCATGAGGGGGTCGTTGCCCACCCCCGCCCCCCGGGACTTCTGCCCCATCCACCCCCCTCCCCTGTCCCCTGACTGCCCCCAGAACCGGGCAGGAGGGTCTCGTGGGCCACCGTAGTGGGTGCCCACCCCGCCCCTAAGAGCCAGAGGCACCTCCCAGGGGGGGCGAGGTGGGGAGTCCCGGAGGTGCTTACCTGGGGCAGCTCCCAGGAAGCATCCGGCAGGTCCCTCTGGCTCCTAGGGGCGGAGGAGCATAGCTGGGGGGGAGCAGGGGGAGCGGCTGCTCCCCCCACTGATCACATCAAAAGTGGCACCTTAGGTGCCGACTCCCTGGGTGGTCCAGGGCTGGAGCACCCACGGGGAAAATAGGTGGGTGCAGAGCACCCACAGCAGGTCCCCACCCCGCGCACGGCCCCAGCTCACCTCACCTCTGCCTCCGTCTCCTCCCCTGAATGCCCCGACCTGCTCTGCTTCTCCGCGCCCGCCCGCCCCTGGTTACCTGCTGCGGGCAAGCGGCCCTCCTTGCACCCCCCCGGCCCCAGCTCACCTCGGCTCAGCCTCCCTGGGCCTGAGCCCGAAGCTGCCGCCTGCTTCTCAGCCCCCCGGCTTCCCGCGCGAACGGCTGATTCCCGGGAAGCCGGGGCGGGGGGCGGGGGGGCAGAGAAGCGGAGCAGAGTGGCGCGTTCAGGGGCGGAGGCGGAGGTGAGCTGGGGCTGGCAGTGGGGCGGGGAGCTGCTGGTGGGGGCTCTGCACCCACCAAAATTTTCCTCTCGCGGAACAACCAGTGCTAAAAGGGCTTCTAAATTTAACAACCGGTTCTAGCAAACCGGCTCCAGCTTACCACTGACAATAACCCCCCGCCACCACCTTCCAAACCCTCTCCCGGCTGCTATTCTCCTGTGAGCAAGGTGAGCAGGGAACAACGGTGGCACCAGGAGACATGGGCCCCAGAGGTTTTGCGCCAGAGATGGGTTAGTAAGAGACAGCAGCTGGGCCAGGGAAGACAGATGAGGATGGGGAAGCCACAGCTGCAGGTTAACAATCGTGGAATAAAACACAGGGATCTAACTGGGAACGGCCCAGACTGCATAGGAAGGGCCCATTGGATGTTGGGTGTTTGCGGGCTGGGATTGTTGTTGTACTTACAGTGTTTCCATACAAAACACAATTTATATGGAGAACATGTACACTGCGGGGAGGGATAGCTCAGTGGTTTGAGCTTTGGCCTGCTAAACTCAGGGTTGTGAGTTCAATCCTTGAGGGGGCCATTTAGGGATATGGGGAAAATATTGGGGATTGGTCCTGCTTAGAGCAGGGCGTTGGACTAGATGACCTCCTGAGCTCCCTTCCAACCCTGATAGTCTGTGATTCTATGAACAAGGGGGCTGCAAAGTTCAGTGACCCGAGGTCAGAGTTAAGGTGGAAAGGCCTTACTCTAATCTCCCATTCCCACCTGTGCTGCTCATCCCCACCCCCTCTATTCCCCTGCAGAGCACTGCGGGCTCCTCTCCTTCTGCAGGGCTCTCTAGGGTGTTATTTTTTGTCCTTCTCTCTGTGCTCGCCTCTCCCGACTGTCACGGGGGGCTCTCCCATGGGTGCCTGTGCGGCGTGCGGAGGGCCAAGGGCCAGAAGCCACGGTAGGGCTCAGGGAGACAGTGCGATAGATTGTCACAACCCCAGTGCGGCTGCATCACCAGGGGGAAGCTGCATCTGCCCCGCTGTTGCCGGCACCCAGTGCCGAGAGGCTGAACAACAGCTTTAGTTGGTTCGTTACCCGGTGTGCTACACCCAATAATCAGAACGGAGAAGCAGAAAAGTTTATTTGCAGCTGCAAAAAGGTACAGGGAAAATAAAATCTCAAATCCTGCACACAGAGCAGGAAGTTACACAGGCTTTTATACATCCTTTTTCCCAGCATACTTATCCAATAGCAAGCTGCCCCAAGTATCCATATAGCCAGCCAATCCAGTTTCCAGCTAGTTCCCTGATTCTCTGTATCATTTGTTAAACTATACATAAAGCTGCTTTATTCAGCATTGTTCTTGCATATCTGCCCTGTGTGGCCTTGCTTAGTTTCAGGCAGTCTGACTCTGCAACATAGTGTTGCAGATTCTCAGCATAACTGCTGTGTGTGCCTTCAGGCGGGGGGGCCAAGGACACTTGGGCCTAGTATGCAGAGCTGCTGCGAGTGCCTCCAGGCAGGAGGGGGGGCCAAGGACACCTGGGCCTAGTGCGAGGGGGCTTCATCGACACTCGTGGTCTTCCATCCCCTCCAGTTACCTAGTGGCCATGCCCCAGTTTCCCCAACACCTTGACTCAGGGCTTGCCCACACGGCAAGCCAGCGTGTGGCACGCCGGGGTGTGCATTCACAGCGCACTAGCCTGCCGCACACTGACGGGCTGCGTGGGTGCTTTGATCCGCCCGCCCCTTCCTAGCCGGTGTCAGCGGGAGCACGGGGAAGGGCCTTCCCCGGTCAGGCTGCAGAGAGCCCAGCTGCCCCTCGAGGGGACTGACCTGCGTGTGTCCAGCGTCACTCGCTCAGCTTTACCGTCCTTCATCTCTGAGCTGCACAGGGACCTCTCTGCCCTCCACAGGCCCCAGCCCCCAGCCCTGGCCCCGGCCTGCCCGGGCAGGTCCTGACGCTGTGCTGAGGCAATGCATACTGCCGCCGAGCCCAGAGCCGGCTCTCAGCTCCCATCCTCTCTCTGCAGCCAGATACACCAGTGAGAGCCAGGAGACAAGTGGAGAAGCAGCGGCGACCCAGACCCAGACCCAGACCCAGACCCAGACCCAGCCCTACCTGGAGACCAGGCTTCATGATTGCTCTAAGCAAGAAAGAGGTGAGGCTGCAAGGCGTGAGCGCAAGAGAAAGAGGTGATGTCACATGCCCAGCACCCCAGCCCATGCTCTGGGAGAGGGGAGGGGAGTTACTGAGGGGAAACGGTGTCTCAGAAGGAAGGGGAGCGAGAGAGCTCCAAGCTCCATAACCACTGAGCCAACCAGCCACTATCCTGTATCTCACGGTGTGCGGCAGGCCTGCGAGCACCGCGGTGTGGGTAGACAGATTTCCTGTCCCCTAGCAGGGAGCTAGAACAGGGTCTTCTCCCCAGACCTCTCTCTGCAAATATCTTGGTCTGGGTGGGTGGCCAGAGGGCCGAGAACTCCACGCCCCTTCTCCTGTTCTTTGTCACTGCTGGGGAGGATTTCTTCCGAAAAGCAGAAACCCAAACTCCACACTTGAAAATAAAATTAAAATCCCCAAAGCTAGTGACATGGACACGTCACCCGGCCAAGATCAACAGGCCCCCTAGCGTACAGAGCGGAGGTGAGAGCCTCGCCGTGTGGTGCGATAAAGGGGCCCTCCTAGCCGCTGTGCACCCAGGGAAGGATTTCCCCAGGCAGGCCCTGTGGGAGACAGCCATAATGCTGCCTTCTGAGGACGCCTTTGCAAAGCCTGGCCTAGGAGATGCACAGAGGCAGAGCCTCAGTATGCAGCACGGCAAGATTGCAGGTGGCGTGTGGGCCATGGGGCAGCCCGGGCATGCTGCCGTAACTCAGACAGGTGCCAGGGACTGCAGAGACTAACCCTGCCTTGGTGTCTGGGGACGGACTACGTGCTCTCCATTCCCACCGTCTGTCACCCTGTGCTCTCCTCCTGCTCTGCCACCTCCCCGCTGTGCCAAGGCCAGCCTCGGGCGCCCGGCCAGCTCAGCGAATGCACCCCAGCCCTGCCCCTACGGAGCTGATCCTGCTCGGAGCGTTCCCTGAGACTGGGCAGGGAGCTGGTACAAAACGCAGACTCTGGCAACGAGACGTGGCCCTAACGGCCGAATTCTCTCCACCCACAGGATCTGCTGCGAGTCAGGAGGGAGGACAATAACCAGTGATGAGCTGCCAAAGTCTTAACAACGAGTTCCCTCCTCATCCCATGAGGGGGTCGTTGCCCACCCCCGCCCCCCGGGACTTCTGCCCCATCCACCCCCCTCCCCTGTCCCCTGACTGCCCCCAGAACCGGGCAGGAGGGTCTCGTGGGCCACCGTAGTGGGTGCCCACCCCGCCCCTAAGAGCCAGAGGCACCTCCCAGGGGGGGCGAGGTGGGGAGTCCCGGAGGTGCTTACCTGGGGCAGCTCCCAGGAAGCATCCGGCAGGTCCCTCTGGCTCCTAGGGGCGGAGGAGCATAGCTGGGGGGGAGCAGGGGGAGCGGCTGCTCCCCCCACTGATCACATCAAAAGTGGCACCTTAGGTGCCGACTCCCTGGGTGGTCCAGGGCTGGAGCACCCACGGGGAAAATAGGTGGGTGCAGAGCACCCACAGCAGGTCCCCACCCCGCGCACGGCCCCAGCTCACCTCACCTCTGCCTCCGTCTCCTCCCCTGAATGCCCCGACCTGCTCTGCTTCTCCGCGCCCGCCCGCCCCTGGTTACCTGCTGCGGGCAAGCGGCCCTCCTTGCACCCCCCCGGCCCCAGCTCACCTCGGCTCAGCCTCCCTGGGCCTGAGCCCGAAGCTGCCGCCTGCTTCTCAGCCCCCCGGCTTCCCGCGCGAACGGCTGATTCCCGGGAAGCCGGGGCGGGGGGCGGGGGGGCAGAGAAGCGGAGCAGAGTGGCGCGTTCAGGGGCGGAGGCGGAGGTGAGCTGGGGCTGGCAGTGGGGCGGGGAGCTGCTGGTGGGGGCTCTGCACCCACCAAAATTTTCCTCTCGCGGAACAACCAGTGCTAAAAGGGCTTCTAAATTTAACAACCGGTTCTAGCAAACCGGCTCCAGCTTACCACTGACAATAACCCCCCGCCACCACCTTCCAAACCCTCTCCCGGCTGCTATTCTCCTGTGAGCAAGGTGAGCAGGGAACAACGGTGGCACCAGGAGACATGGGCCCCAGAGGTTTTGCGCCAGAGATGGGTTAGTAAGAGACAGCAGCTGGGCCAGGGAAGACAGATGAGGATGGGGAAGCCACAGCTGCAGGTTAACAATCGTGGAATAAAACACAGGGATCTAACTGGGAACGGCCCAGACTGCATAGGAAGGGCCCATTGGATGTTGGGTGTTTGCGGGCTGGGATTGTTGTTGTACTTACAGTGTTTCCATACAAAACACAATTTATATGGAGAACATGTACACTGCGGGGAGGGATAGCTCAGTGGTTTGAGCTTTGGCCTGCTAAACTCAGGGTTGTGAGTTCAATCCTTGAGGGGGCCATTTAGGGATATGGGGAAAATATTGGGGATTGGTCCTGCTTAGAGCAGGGCGTTGGACTAGATGACCTCCTGAGCTCCCTTCCAACCCTGATAGTCTGTGATTCTATGAACAAGGGGGCTGCAAAGTTCAGTGACCCGAGGTCAGAGTTAAGGTGGAAAGGCCTTACTCTAATCTCCCATTCCCACCTGTGCTGCTCATCCCCACCCCCTCTATTCCCCTGCAGAGCACTGCGGGCTCCTCTCCTTCTGCAGGGCTCTCTAGGGTGTTATTTTTTGTCCTTCTCTCTGTGCTCGCCTCTCCCGACTGTCACGGGGGGCTCTCCCATGGGTGCCTGTGCGGCGTGCGGAGGGCCAAGGGCCAGAAGCCACGGTAGGGCTCAGGGAGACAGTGCGATAGATTGTCACAACCCCAGTGCGGCTGCATCACCAGGGGGAAGCTGCATCTGCCCCGCTGTTGCCGGCACCCAGTGCCGAGAGGCTGAACAACAGCTTTAGTTGGTTCGTTACCCGGTGTGCTACACCCAATAATCAGAACGGAGAAGCAGAAAAGTTTATTTGCAGCTGCAAAAAGGTACAGGGAAAATAAAATCTCAAATCCTGCACACAGAGCAGGAAGTTACACAGGCTTTTATACATCCTTTTTCCCAGCATACTTATCCAATAGCAAGCTGCCCCAAGTATCCATATAGCCAGCCAATCCAGTTTCCAGCTAGTTCCCTGATTCTCTGTATCATTTGTTAAACTATACATAAAGCTGCTTTATTCAGCATTGTTCTTGCATATCTGCCCTGTGTGGCCTTGCTTAGTTTCAGGCAGTCTGACTCTGCAACATAGTGTTGCAGATTCTCAGCATAACTGCTGTGTGAGCCTCCAGGCAGGGGGGCCAAGGACACTTGGGCCTAGTATGCAGAGCTGCTGCGAGTGCCTCCAGGCAGGAGGGGGGGCCAAGGACACCTGGGCCTAGTGCGAGGGGGCTTCATCGACACTCGTGGTCTTCCATCCCCTCCAGTTACCTAGTGGCCATGCCCCAGTTTCCCCAACACCTTGACTCAGGGCTTGCCCACACGGCAAGCCAGCGTGTGGCACGCCGGGGTGTGCATTCACAGCGCACTAGCCTGCCGCACACTGACGGGCTGCGTGGGTGCTTTGATCCGCCCGCCCCTTCCTAACCGGTGTCAGCGGGAGCACGGGGAAGGGCCTTCCCCGGTCAGGCTGCAGAGAGCCCAGCTGCCCCTCGAGGGGACTGACCTGCGTGTGTCCAGCGTCGCTCGCTCAGCTTTACCGTCCTTCATCTCTGAGCTGCACAGGGACCTCTCTGCCCCCCACAGGCCCCAGCCCCCAGCCCTGGCCCCGGCCTGCCCGGGCAGGTCCTGACACTGTGCTGAGGCAATGCATACTGCCGCCGAGCCCAGAGCCGGCTCTCAGCTCCCATCCTCTCTCTGCAGCCAGATACACCAGTGAGAGCCAGGAGACAAGTGGAGAAGCAGCGGCGACCCAGACCCAGACCCAGACCCAGACCCAGCCCTACCTGGAGACCAGGCTTCATGATTGCTCTAAGCAAGAAAGAGGTGAGGCTGCAAGGCGTGAGCGCAAGAGAAAGAGGCGATGTCACATGCCCAGCACCCCAGCCCATGGTCTGGGAGAGGGGAGGGGAGTTACTGAGGGGAAACGGTGTCTCAGAAGGAAGGGGAGCGAGAGAGCTCCAAGCTCCATAACCACTGAGCCAACCAGCCACTATCCTGTATCTCACGGTGTGCGGCAGGCCTGCGAGCACCGCGGTGTGGGTAGACAGATTTCCTGTCCCCTAGCAGGGAGCTAGAACAGGGTCTTCTCCCCAGACCTCCCTCTGCAAATATCTTGGTCTGGGTGGGTGGCCAGAGGGCCGAGAACTCCACGCCCCTTCTCCTGTTCTTTGTCACTGCTGGGGAGGATTTCTTCCGAAAAGCAGAAACCCAAACTCCACACTTGAAAATAAAATTAAAATCCCCAAAGCTAGTGACATGGACACGTCACCCGGCCAAGATCAACAGGCCCCCTAGCGTACAGAGCGGAGGTAAGAGCCTCACCGTGCGGTGCGATAAAAGGGCCCTCCTAGCCACTGTGCACCCAGGGAAGGATTTCCCCAGGCAGGCCCTGTGGGAGACAGCCATAATGCTGCCTTCTGAGGATGCCCTTGCAAAGCCTGGCCTAGGAGATGCACAGAGGCAGAGCCTCAGTATGCAGCACGGCAAGATTGCAGGTGGCGTGTGGGCCATGGGGCAGCCCGGGCATGCTGCCATAACTCAGACAGGTGCCAGGGACTGCAGAGACTAACCCTGCCTTGGTGTCTGGGGACGGACTACGTGCTCTCCATTCCCACCGTCTGTCACCCTGTGCTCTCCTCCTGCTCTGCCACCTCCCCGCTGTGCCAAGGCCAGCCTCGGGCGCCCGGCCAGCTCAGCGAATGCACCCCAGTCCTGCCCCTACGGAGCTGATCCTGCTCGGAGCGTTCCCTGAGACTGGGCAGGGAGCTGGTACAAAACGCAGACTCTGGCAACGAGACGTGGCCCTAACGGCCGAATTCTCTCCACCCACAGGATCTGCTGCGAGTCAGGAGGGAGGACAATAACCAGTGATGAGCTGCCAAAGTCTTAACAACGAGTTCCCTCCTCATCCCATGAGGGGGTCGTTGCCCACCCCCGCCCCCCGGGACTTCTGCCCCATCCACCCCCCTCCCCTGTCCCCTGACTGCCCCCAGAACCGGGCAGGAGGGTCTCGTGGGCCACCGTAGTGGGTGCCCACCCCGCCCCTAAGAGCCAGAGGCACCTCCCAGGGGGGGCGAGGTGGGGAGTCCCGGAGGTGCTTACCTGGGGCAGCTCCCAGGAAGCATCCGGCAGGTCCCTCTGGCTCCTAGGGGCGGAGGAGCATAGCTGGGGGGGAGCAGGGGGAGCGGCTGCTCCCCCCACTGATCACATCAAAAGTGGCACCTTAGGTGCCGACTCCCTGGGTGGTCCAGGGCTGGAGCACCCACGGGGAAAATAGGTGGGTGCAGAGCACCCACAGCAGGTCCCCACCCCGCGCACGGCCCCAGCTCACCTCACCTCTGCCTCCGTCTCCTCCCCTGAATGCCCCGACCTGCTCTGCTTCTCCGCGCCCGCCCGCCCCTGGTTACCTGCTGCGGGCAAGCGGCCCTCCTTGCACCCCCCCGGCCCCAGCTCACCTCGGCTCAGCCTCCCTGGGCCTGAGCCCGAAGCTGCCGCCTGCTTCTCAGCCCCCCGGCTTCCCGCGCGAACGGCTGATTCCCGGGAAGCCGGGGCGGGGGGGGGGGGGGGCAGAGAAGCGGAGCAGAGTGGCGCGTTCAGGGGCGGAGGCGGAGGTGAGCTGGGGCTGGCAGTGGGGCGGGGAGCTGCTGGTGGGGGCTCTGCACCCACCAAAATTTTCCTCTCGCGGAACAACCAGTGCTAAAAGGGCTTCTAAATTTAACAACCGGTTCTAGCAAACCGGCTCCAGCTTACCACTGACAATAACCCCCCGCCACCACCTTCCAAACCCTCTCCCGGCTGCTATTCTCCTGTGAGCAAGGTGAGCAGGGAACAACGGTGGCACCAGGAGACATGGGCCCCAGAGGTTTTGCGCCAGAGATGGGTTAGTAAGAGACAGCAGCTGGGCCAGGGAAGACAGATGAGGATGGGGAAGCCACAGCTGCAGGTTAACAATCGTGGAATAAAACACAGGGATCTAACTGGGAACGGCCCAGACTGCATAGGAAGGGCCCATTGGATGTTGGGTGTTTGTGGGCTGGGATTGTTGTTGTACTTACAGTGTTTCCATACAAAACACAATTTATATGGAGAACATGTACACTGGGGGGAGGGATAGCTCAGTGGTTTGAGCTTTGGCCTGCTAAACTCAGGGTTGTGAGTTCAATCCTTGAGGGGGCCATTTAGGGATATGGGGAAAATATTGGGGATTGGTCCTGCTTAGAGCAGGGCGTTGGACTAGATGACCTCCTGAGCTCCCTTCCAACCCTGATAGTCTGTGATTCTATGAACAAGGGGGCTGCAAAGTTCAGTGACCCGAGGTCAGAGTTAAGGTGGAAAGGCCTTACTCTAATCTCCCATTCCCACCTGTGCTGCTCATCCCCACCCCCTCTATTCCCCTGCAGAGCACTGCGGGCTCCTCTCCTTCTGCAGGGCTCTCTAGGGTGTTATTTTTTGTCCTTCTCTCTGTGCTCGCCTCTCCCGACTGTCACGGGGGGCTCTCCCATGGGTGCCTGTGCGGCGTGCGGAGGGCCAAGGGCCAGAAGCCACGGTAGGGCTCAGGGAGACAGTGCGATAGATTGTCACAACCCCAGTGCGGCTGCATCACCAGGGGGAAGCTGCATCTGCCCCGCTGTTGCCGGCACCCAGTGCCGAGAGGCTGAACAACAGCTTTAGTTGGTTCGTTACCCGGTGTGCTACACCCAATAATCAGAACGGAGAAGCAGAAAAGTTTATTTGTAGCTGCAAAAAGGTACAGGGAAAATAAAATCTCAAATCCTGCACACAGAGCAGGAAGTTACACAGGCTTTTATACATCCTTTTTCCCAGCATACTTATCCAATAGCAAGCTGCCCCAAGTATCCATATAGCCAGCCAATCCAGTTTCCAGCTAGTTCCCTGATTCTCTGTATCATTTGTTAAACTATACATAAAGCTGCTTTATTCAGCATTGTTCTTGCATATCTGCCCTGTGTGGCCTTGCTTAGTTTCAGGCAGTCTGACTCTGCAACATAGTGTTGCAGATTCTCAGCATAACTGCTGTGTGTGCCTTCAGGCGGGGGGGCCAAGGACACTTGGGCCTAGTACGCAGAGCTGCTGCGAGTGCCTCCAGGCAGGAGGGGGGGGGGCAAGGACACCGGGGCCTAGTGCAAGGGGGCTTCATCGACACTCGTGGTCTTCCATCCCCTCCAGTTACCTAGTGGCCATGCCCCAGTTTCCCCAACACCTTGACTCAGGGCTTGCCCACACGGCAAGCCAGCGTGTGGCACGCCGGGGTGTGCATTCACAGCGCACTAGCCTGCCGCACACTGACGGGCTGCGTGGGTGCTTTGATCCGCCCGCCCCTTCCTAGCCGGTGTCAGCGGGAGCACGGGGAAGGGCCTTCCCCGGTCAGGCTGCAGAGAGCCCAGCTGCCCCTCGAGGGGACTGACCTGCGTGTGTCCAGCGTCGCTCGCTCAGCTTTACCGTCCTTCATCTCTGAGCTGCACAGGGACCTCTCTGCCCTCCACAGGCCCCAGCCCCCAGCCCTGGCCCCGGCCTGCCCGGGCAGGTCCTGACGCTGTGCTGAGGCAATGCATACTGCCGCCGAGCCCAGAGCCGGCTCTCAGCTCCCATCCTCTCTCTGCAGCCAGATACACCAGTGAGAGCCAGGAGACAAGTGGAGAAGCAGCGGCGACCCAGACCCAGACCCAGACCCAGACCCAGACCCAGACCCAGCCCTACCTGGAGACCAGGCTTCATGGTTGCTCTAAGCAAGGAAGTGGTGAGGCTGCAAGGCGTGAGCGCAAGAGAAAGAGGCGATGTCACATGCCCAGCACCCCAGCCCATGGTCTGGGAGAGGGGAGGGGAGTTACTGAGGGGAAACGGTGTCTCAGAAGGAAGGGGAGCGAGAGAGCTCCAAGCTCCATAACCACTGAGCCAACCAGCCACTATCCTGTATCTCACGGTGTGCGGCAGGCCTGTGAGCACCGCGGTGTGGGTAGACAGATTTCCTGTCCCCTAGCAGGGAGCTAGAACAGGGTCTTCTCCCCAGACCTCTCTCTGCAAATATCTTGGTCTGGGTGGGTGGCCAGAGGGCCGAGAACTCCACGCCCCTTCTTCTGTTCTTTGTCACTGCTGGGGAGGATTTCTTCCGAAAAGCAGAAACCCAAACTCCACACTTGAAAATAAAATTAAAATCCCCAAAGCTAGTGACATGGACACGTCACCCGGCCAAGATCAACAGGCCCCCTAGCGTACAGAGCGGAGGTAAGAGCCTCACCGTGCGGTGCGATAAAAGGGCCCTCCTAGCCCCTGTGCACCCAGGGAAGGATTTCCCCAGGCAGGCCCTGTGGGAGACAGCCATAATGCTGTCTTCTGAGGATGCCCTTGCAAAGCCTGGCCTAGGAGATGCACAGAGGCAGAGCCTCAGTATGCAGCACGGCAAGATTGCAGGTGGCGTGTGGGCAATGGGGCAGCCCGGGCATGCTGCCATAACTCAGACAGGTGCCAGGGACTGCAGAGACTAACCCTGCCTTGGTGTCTGGGGATGGACTACGTGCTCTCCATTCCCACCGTCTGTCACCCTGTGCTCTCCTCCTGCTCTGCCACCTCCCCGCTGTGCCAAGGCCAGCCTCGGGCGCCCGGCCAGCTCAGCGAATGCACCCCAGCCCTGCCCCTACGGAGCTGATCCTGCTCGGAGCGTTCCCTGAGACTGGGCAGGGAGCTGGTGCAAAACGCAGACTCTGGCAACGAGACGTGGCCCTAACGGCCGAATTCTCTCCACCCACAGGATCTGCTGCGAGTCAGGCGGGAGGACAGAAAACGCACACCCCCACCTTCCAAACCCTGTCCTGGCTGCTATTCTCCTCTGACCAAGGTGAGCAGGGAACAACGGTGGCACCAGAGAGAGATGGGCCCCAGAGGTTCTGTACCAGAGATGGGTTAGTAAGAGACAGCAGCTGGGCCAGGGAAGGCAGATGAGGATGGGGAAGCACTGCTGCAGATTAACAGTCATGTAAGAAAACACAGGGATCTAACTGGGAACGGCCCAGACTGCATCCTGGTGCTGTCAGAGCCAGCTGGGGAATCTGCCTGAACCTGGAGTGCAAGACAGAAGAATCAGCCAGCAATGGCCAGTCTCCACTGTCCAGCCCAGCAACCCAGCCAGCCCTTCCCAGACCATCTCGAGGAAGGGCCAAGCAGACGTTGAGTATTTGCAGGCTGGGATTGTTGTTGTAATTGCAGCATTTCCATACAAAACACAATTTACATGGAGAACAAGGGGACTGCATAGTTCAGTGTCCCAAGGTCAGAGTTAAGATGGAAAGGCTTGACTGTAATCCCCCATTCCCAGGACCGGATTAACTCTCCTGTGGGCCTGGGGATATTAGATTTTGTGGGGCCCCTATATACAAGTCTTTTTCCTAATTTAAAACAAAATGATCACAATTTTGGCATCGAGGCTATTAATGCTATACTAAACTTGCCTTTTAATTAACATAAAGCCATTCTGTGGTTACATTTCAGTCTGAAAACATGTAGAATATAGTTAAGTTAATTCAAAATAGCCTACTTCTTACCTTAGAACCACTGTTATATTAGTTTCTTTCTGGGAGGGAGTTTGGGTGCTGGAGGGAGCTCCAGGCTGGGGCAGGGGGTTGGGGTGGAGGAGGGGGTGTGGGGTCTGGGAGGGAGTTTGGATGCAGGAGGGGGTTCTGACCTGGGGCAGGGGGTTGGGGAGCGGGAAGGGGTATGGGCTCTGGGAGGGAGTTTGGGTGCAGAAGAGGGTTCTGATCTGGAGCAGGCGGTTGGGGTGAGGGAGGGGGTGCGGGCTCTGGGAGGGAGTTTGGATGCAGGAGGGGGTTCTGACCTGGGGCAGGGGGTTGGGCTGCAGGAGGGGGTGTGGGCTTTGGGAGGGAGTTTGGGTGCAGGAGGGGGTTCTGACCTGGGGCAGGGGGGTTGGGCTGCAGGAGGGGGTGTGGGCTCTGGGAGGGAGTTTGGATGCAGGAGGGGGTTCTGACCTGGGGCAGGGGGTTGGGCTGCAGGAGGGGGTGTGGGCTCTGGGAGGGAGTTTGGATGCAGGAGGGGGTTCTGACCTGGGGCAGGGGGTTGGGCTGCAGGAGGGGGTGTGGGCTCTGGGAGGGAGTTTGGGTGCAGGAGGGGGTTCTGACCTGGGGCAGGGGGTTGGGCTGCAGGAGGGGGTGTGGGCTCTGGGAGGGAGTTTGGATGCAGGAGGGGGTTCTGACCTGGGGCAGGGGGTTGGGCTGCAGGAGGGGGTGTGGGCTCTGGGAGGGAGTTTGGATGCAGGAGGGGGTTCTGACCTGGGGCAGGGGGTTGGGCTGCAGGAGGGGGTGTGGGCTCTGGGAGGGAGTTTGAGTGCAGGAGGGGGTTCTGACCTGGGGCAGGGGGTTGGGCTGCAGGAGGGGGTGTGGGCTCTGGGAGGGAGTTTGGATGCAGGAGGGGGTTCTGACCTGGGGGAGGGGGTTGGGCTGCAGGAGGGGGTGTGGGCTCTGGGAGGGAGTTTGGGTGCAGGAGGGGGTTCTGACCTGGGGCAGGGGGTTGGGCTGCAGGAGGGGGTGTGGGCTCTGGGAGGGAGTTTGGATGCAGGAGGGGGTTCTAACCTGGGGCAGGGGGTTGGGGTGGAGGAGGGGGTGTGGGCTCTGGGAGGGAGTTTGGATGCAGGAGGGGGTTCTGACCTGGGGCAGGGGGTTGGGCTGCAGGAGGGGGTATGGGCTCTGGGAGGGAGTTTGGGTGCAGGAGGGGGTTCTGACCTGGGGCAGGGGGTTGGTGTGAGGGAGGGGGTGAGAAGTGCAGGCTCTGGCCAGGAGGTGCTTACCACAGGCAATTCGTGGCCTGTGGTGCAGCAGGACACAGGCAGGCCGGCTGTATGCCATAGCCCCACGTCGCTCTCGGAAACGGCTGGCTTCTGGCATGTCTCTGCGCGCCCCTGGGGGAGGGGCCCCCAGAGCTCCCTTTGGCTGGAACTGTGGGGATGGTGTTGGGGGTGGGGGCAGCGCGCGGAGCCTCCCCCACCCGCCAGGGGCTGCAGAGACACACCAGTAGCCGGCTGCTTCCGGGAGCAGCATGGGGCCACGGCATGCAGGCAGCCTGCCTGAGCCCTGCTGTGCTGCTGGACTTTTAGCAGCCCGGAGATCGCGATCGACTGGCAGAGGCTCCAGGATCGACCAGCTGATCGCAATCGATGGGTTGGTGACCACTGAATTGTATATAATTGTGGATTTATTTTTGTGGGGCCCCCCTTAGCCCGAGGCCCTGGGTTGTAGCCCCTAAAGCCCCTGCGTTAATCCGGCCCTGCCCATTCCCACCTGTGCTGCTCGTCCCCACCCCCTCTATTCCCTTGCAGGGCGCTGTGGGCTCCTCTCCTTCTGCAGGGCTCTCTAGGGTGTCACTCTTTGTCCTTCTCTCTGTGCTCGCCTCCTCCCGACTGTCACGGGGGGCTCTCCCATGGGTGCCCGTGCGGCGTGCGGCCCGCCAAGTGCCAGAAGCCACGGCAGGGCTCAGGGAGACAGCGCGATAGATTGTCACAACCCCAGTGCGGCTGCATCACCAGGGGGAAGCTGGATCTGCCCCTTGACTCAGGGCTTGTCCACACGGCAAGCCAGCGTGTGGCACGCCGGGGTGTGCATTCACAGCGCACTAGCCTGCCGCACACTGACGGGCTGCGTGGGTGCTTTGATCCGCCCGCCCCTTCCTAACCGGTGTCAGCGGGAGCACGGGGAAGGGCCTTCCCCGGTCAGGCTGCAGAGAGCCCAGCTGCCCCTCGAGGGGACTGACCTGCGTGTGTCCAGCGTCGCTCGCTCAGCTTCAACGTCCTTCATCTCTGAGCTGCTCAGGGACCTCTCTGCCCTCCACAGGCCCCAGCCCCCAGCCCTGGCCCCGGCCTGCCCGGGCAGGTCCTGACGCTGTGCTGAGGCAATGCATACTGCCGCCGAGCCCAGAGCCGGCTCTCAGCTCCCATCCTCTCTCTGCAGCCAGATACACCAGTGAGAGCCAGGAGACAAGTGGAGAAGCAGCGGCGACCCAGACCCAGACCCAGACCCAGACCCACACCCAGACCCAGCCCTACCTGGAGACCAGGCGTCATGGTTCCTCTACGCAAGGAAATGACTTTACTAATGCCTGTCAAGGGGGAGGTAGGGTTGCCAACTTTCTGATCCCTGAAAACCGAACGCCCCTGCCCTGCCTCTTCCCCCAAGGCCCCACCCCTGTCTGCCTCTTCCTCTGAGGCCCCGTCCCCTGTCTCACATGTCTCCCCCCCCTCGCTTGCTCTCCACCCCCGCCGGTTGCTCCCCCACCCCCTGGGGACTCACCTGCTGCCTGCAGAGCTGGGTTGGGAGGAGCTGACGCGGAGCTTGGCCAATTGGGGCACAGCGGGGCACGGCAGGGGTCGGTCCCTGGAGTGAGAGGCTGGGGTGGGGCAATCGGGGCACAGTGAGGCGGATGGGTCAGTCCCTGGACTGAGGGGCTAGTGTGGAGCAATTGGGGCACAGTGAGGCGGATGGGTCAGTCCCTGGACTGAGGGACTGGGGTGGGGCAATCGGGGCACAGTGAGGCAGATGGGTCCGTCCCTGGAGTGAGGGGCTCGGGGGGGGCAAGCGGGGCACGGCAGGGGTCGGTCCCTGGAGTGAGGGGCTGGGGTGGGGCAATCGGGGCACAGTGAGGCGGATGGGTCGGTCCCTGGAGTGAGGGGCTGGGGTGGGGCAATCGGGGCACAGTGAGGCGGATGGGTCGGTCCCTGGAGTGAGGGGCTGGGGTGCGGCAAGCGGGGCACAGTGAGGCGGATGGGTCGGTCCCTGGAGTGAGGGGCTGGGGTGGGGCAATCGGGGCACAGTGAGGCGGATGGGTCAGTCCCTGGACTGAGGGGCTATGGTGGGGCAATCGGGGCACAGTGAGGCGGATGGGTCAGTCCCTGGACTGAGGGGCTGGAGTGGGGCAATCGGGGCACAGTGAGGCGGATGGGTCAGTCCCTGGACTGAGGGGCTGGGGTGGGGAAGTCGGGGCACAGTGAGGCGGATGGGTCAGTCCCTGGACTGAGGGGTTGGGGTGGGGCAATCGGGGCACAGTGAGGCGGATGGGTCGGTCCCTGGACTGAGGGGCTGGAGTGGGGCAATCGGGGCACAGTGAGGCGGATGGGTCAGTCCCTGGACTGAGGGGCTGGGGTGGGGCAATCGGGGCACAGTGAGGCGGATGGGTTGGTCCCTGGACTGAGGGGCTGGGGTGGGGCAATCGGGGCACAGTGAGGCGGATGGGTCGGTCCCTGGACTGAGGGGCTATGGTGGGGCAATCGGGGCACAGTGAGGCGGATGGGTCAGTCCCTGGACTGAGGGGCTGGGGTGGGGAAGTCGGGGCACAGTGAGGCGGATGGGTCAGTCCCTGGACTGAGGGGCTGGGGTGGGGCAATCGGGGCACAGTGAGGCGGATGGGTCGGTCCCTGGACTGAGGGGCTGGAGTGGGGCAATCGGGGCACAGTGAGGCGGATGGGTCAGTCCCTGGACTGAGGGGCTGGGGTGGGGCAATCGGGGCACAGTGAGGCGGATGGGTCGGTCCCTGGACTGAGGGGCTGGGGTGGGGCAATCGGGGCACAGTGAGGCGGATGGGTCGGTCCCTGGAGTGAGGGGCTGGGGTGGGGAAATCGGGACACAGCGGGGTGGGGGCCAGACAAGTTACTCCCCTGCCCCCCTGGACAGCTCGGGTACCTACTTTGGAGCCTGGTCCTGGAGCAGCCAGTTCTCTCCATCAGGCTGGCGGGGCAGGAAGAGGCTGCTAAGCAGAGCTGCTCCTCCAGGCTCCAGAAGCAGCCGCTGCTCTTCCCGTCCCCGGGTGGCAGCAGCCCGTTCCTGCAGGTAACCAGACCTTTAGCATCCGCTCTGCTGTGCTGACTGGATGCTGCCAGTTTCCCTTTTCGACCAGACGTTCCGGTCGAAAACCGGATACCTGGCAACCCTTGGTGGGGGAGAAGCTGGACCCAGGAGCACCAGATTAAGAAAGGAGGGATGAACCCCAGCTGTCCAGCCCGCACTCCGGGAGAGGGGTGGGGAGTTACTGAGGCGAAATGATGGCTCGGCAGGAAGGGCACAGGGCACAGCTCCATCACCATGGAGCAAACCAAGCACGATCCTGATATTTCGTGGCGTGCGACAGGGAAACGGAGTCGAGCTAGCGGCGCAGCCTGACTGAGGCCAGGCCAGGATGCAGAGGGAGCGCTTAGTCACAGGTACCAGGATGCGCCGTAGCTGATGGCTAGCCAGCTCCATCTCCACCAGGCCTTGCAAGCTCCTAGTTCCCCTGCCTGCTGTGATGTTCCCGTCATGCATGACAGCCCCCATGCTGTCCTTCCACAGACCCTGGCCCTGTCACTTCTGTCACGCTGTCTGGAGGGGCTCACAGCTGTGAGTGCCAGTCTCAGGTCAGACTGTCAGAAGACAGGGCAGACACCCCAAACTGGTGGTGTGTTCTATAATTAGAAGTCACCAAGCCAGTAACCGACATGGGCTCCTGGATCACCCTATTAATCTTCCCTTGGAGCCACAGACAGGCCCTTTTAGGCTCTCCAGCCAACCTTACTACCCAGACAAACTGGACTTAGTGATAAAGGTCACATAAACCAAAAATCACCATGCATCAGGTCACTTCCGTCCCAATCCCAAAGGCCAGTCACTCACCCCGGTCAATGGATGCTCAGGATCTCACACCAAAGACAATTCTGTAGCTAATTTCTCTAGTAAATTAAATATTTATTAGCTAAGAAAAGGAATGAGAGTTACTGAGAGGGTAAAGCAGGTAAAATACATAACTGCTGAGTCAGTGTTTGTAAGTCCAAATGATAGCAGAGATCTCTGCTAGTTCACCTTAAGTCTCTCAGGGTTACCCAAATTGGTTTTTGGGGACCTCTGTCCAATCACTCAGGATTCCCTCTATCAGAATCCATTTGTCCAGAGATGCTGGATCATGCCCTTGAATCAGTATTTATAAATCCTGCTCACAGAAGACACGCTGGCTTTTCACCCACGTGGGCGCTTCCTTTGATGAACGCAGATGGAGTCTATGACCTCAGGTCGCCACATCAATGACCACTTGCTTTGACATTAGCATTTGCTTGTTAAAGTCCTGAAACCCTTTCTCAGCATTCAAAAGATTCCTTTGAGGAGTAATTTGGTTAGTGATATACATAAGGAAATTGTCACATTATAATAAAAATAGATACGAGAAAGCCATACAGGTAACATTCACTGGTTTTTCAGAAAGTTGACACACCAAGTACATTCTCATCTAAATGCTAATACAGCCTTTGATCTAGGGTCAAACCTAATGTAAACTGATAGCATTCGACAGGTTACAGATAAGTGAAGACAATATCATTTCCGTGACCTTTGAACTAAATTAACACGCGAGTGAATTAGCCTGCTGCCTTGAGAAAAGGAGGACTTGTGGCACCTGAGAGACTAACCAATTTATCTGAGCATAAGCTTGCGTGAGCTACAGCTCACTTCATTGGGCCTTGGTCTGCTGGCCACCTGTTAGACAGCATCCCCACTTCCTTCTGTTTGCTCTCTGCCCCACTGGCAGTGTTAGCCAAGGGTACAGCTCACCGGGAAGCCACGGAAAGGACCACTGCAGGACACTGTGGGAAGCTGGAGCTGATGTTGAGGTCCCAGGCGAGCTCCCAGAGCAGAGGGGAGAGGTGTCTCCATCACTGCTCTCAGCTCCTGGTGCGCTGCTGAGAGGTCTGGAGCGTCAGCACAGGGAAGGGAAAGCCCCATTCAGGCACCAGTGGAGATTTAATGGCAAACTCAGCCCTTAGCCATCCCGCGATGGGGCCCGAGCTCTGTGTTACCAACTGAGTTCCTGCCAGTGGGACACTTCTGCAGCCTGAAATGAACTCAGCGGGGGGCCTGCTGCCCGAAGCAGAGCTCAGCGCCCCACCAAGACCTGTGCTGTCCCATGGGCCCCCCGTTACCCGGAGATCACACTGCAGTGTGGTGCTAACACTGTCCTTCTGCAGGTCCAGGATTCAGAAGTGAGAACCAGGAGGGAAGCTGAGAGACGTTCGCAGCCGCGACCCAGATCCAGATCGAATCCTCCAGGGCACTCACCTTACAACTATATGACTCTTCTTGCTTCACCCTCCAATGTGAGCCTCCAGGTACAGTAAGAGGAGAGGAGGGTGGAAGCTGTGAGCTTCATGTTAACTAATGAGCAGGGCCCTGTGCAAATCACCATGTCACGGAGGGCCCAGAAATCGTGGCCATGTCCCCAGGCAGTGATCTTTCCAATACTTTTTTTTAAAGAAAATGTCTACCACAGAGTCCTTAATACAAACAGTTCTCTTAGCTAGTCAATTTCAAGGCTGGAATTAGTTTTACTAGTAAGGGGACTCAAAACTGACCAACGTTACTTGTGAAATTCACTCCAGCCTTGAGACTGACTTAATTCAGCTGTTGTAGCCATGCTGGACCCGGGTATTAGAGAGACAAGGTGAGTGAAGTGGTATCTTTTCTGGACCAACTTCTGTTGCGTGAGCTCTGTGTAAACAAGAGAGAAGCGCTAAGAGCTCTGTTTAAGGTGGAAAGCTCGTATCTCTCACTGACAGAAATTGGTCCAGGAAAAGATATCACCTCCCCAACCTTGTCTCTCTGAATTTGGTTGTGAAATTCATTGTGTGCAAACTCGGGGGAATTCAATATTTTGCCTTTTACGCTGTCATGAATTTTCTAAAAGAATTGTGATTTACCCACGGCCCGGCTAACAAGCAATGAAACTCCACGGCCTGAGCGAGAGGGCCCAGGGGGAGCTGATGTATTGGTTGTCCTTGGGAGGCTGGGGCAGCCAGCGCCCATGCTTAGGGAGAGGGGAAGGGCATTACTGAGGGGAAAGGGAGGTTCGGAAGGAAGGGCACAACACACTGCAGAGGGCATGCTCAGCTTAGAGTATGTCTACACAGCAAAGAAACACCTGCAACTGCAACTGGCCCGTGCCAGCTGATTTGGGCTCACGGGGCTTGGGCTGTTTCATTGCTGTGTAGACATCTGGGCTCAGGCTGCAGCCCAAGCTCGGGAACCCGCCCAGACGTCTACACAGCAGTGAAAAAGCCCTGCAGCCCAAGTCCTACAAGCCCGAGTCAGCTGGCACGGGCCAGCCATGGGTGTTTAGCTGCTGGGTAGCCATGCCCTTAGATGCCAGAGGCTCCATTGCTGATCACCAGCCAGCCCCTGCCTCTGCACCCGTACAAACCAGGGCTTGCAAGGTCCCTGTGCCCCTGCCTGCTGCGGGTTTTCATTAGTGCGTTACATGGGCAGGTGAACCCCCGTTTCGGGGAGGCTAACCTGCTGGCCCCACCCCTTCCACCTGCACCCTCCCTGTGGCCGGAGGAGCCCTGAGCACCCCCCAGCTACTGGAGCCCCCAAACCCCCCCTCCCGCCAGAGGAGCCCCACGCCCTGCCTGCCCTGAGCTGCTGGCCAGCCCGCCCGAGCCGTGCCAGCACTCCCCATCACCGGGCTGAGCTGTTGGCCCGATCCCTGGGCTGAGCCGCTGGCCCGAGCACCAGGCCAAGCCACTGGCCTGACCTCTGGGATGGCCCAAGTGCTGCCCCGGGGCCGCTGGCCTGACCCCCAGGCTGGCCCGAGCTTCCCAGGCCACCAGCTTCAGGGGAAAGAGGGAGGGAGGCAGGGCCTTGGGGCAGAACGGGGAGGCTTAGCCGCCCTGCCCATGGATACCTGCCGCCCATGGTGCGTTACAGCCCGTCACCTCCCTGCAGCACTCCCAGCCCACAGCTCCCTTCTGTTCTGCGGTCTCAGCACTGGCATTAGTGAGTCTCCCACGGCAGCGCATGATGCCCCCCGGGAAGCTGGGAGCTCAGCGTGGCTAGGCCAGCCCGGGGGCGAGATGTGCCCCGTCTGCGCTTCTCACTGGCAGCGGGGCCCGACGCAGCGAGAACGAGGCCCCATGCCGACTCTCTCCTCGCACAGGGGCCTGCTCTACCAGGGCGAGGCAGGAGGGCAGTTGAAGGAACTCAGACGCGCACACTAAAACCCAAGCGACCCCGGCTGCCCTGCTCGGGCTGCTACAGCCCTCTAGAGTCCCTCAAGGTAAGAGGCAGGGAGGGGAGAGGCAGAGACCAGCTGGGTGATTCTCGGACTCAGCGTCACTCAGACTGAGGGCCGGGAACTCCCCAGGAGCTACAGGACTCAGCCGACGGATCTAAGCTACGGCTGCACAGATCACGCCGGAGCATTGCAGGCTGGGACCTGTAGCCTCCATTGGCCCTAGGCTGCATTTTACCAGGGGGCTTCCTATTGGCCATCCCTGCTGTCCCTCCTGAGAGCACAAGCTGCATTGTGGTCCCCTCTGCCAGCGAGACAGCTGGAACAGGGGCTGGAGGGCTGATTCGGGTCACGTAAGCACAACCTAGACCCAGCTTATGACGGAGAGTCTCCTTTAGGTGCAGTGCTAAGAAATGCTGCCTTTTCTGGATCCCACTGGCTTCAGTCCCAGTTCCAGGTGCACCGGGTTCCCCAGACGGAGCTGCACGAACCCGCCTTCTTCCCTTCTAGAGAAGGGAATAAATAAAGAGATAGCTAACTAAACAGATAAACCCCAGTTCCCTCTGGGGCAGCACTGCAGGGCCGCAGAGGGGAAGATAGCTCAGCGAGTCTTCATTTCGATAGATATCAAGCCCATAGGGGGCCAGACTATAATCCCAGTTATACTGGTGTCAATCCGGAGTACCTCTATTAGCATGAGTGACTTTCATTACCGCAGGGTAAATCTGGAGTCACCATTGGATTAAGTGGAGTTACCCTAGATTTACATCTTTGCAACTTTACAGCTTTGTAATGCAGGGCACTTAATTAAAAACCAAAGGTAGTGCAAACATGGTCCCCGCCCCATGACCCGAAGCTCTGAAGCTGGCCCACTGGCTTCCCAGGTGAACATCAACGTCATTGACCTGAGACGTACTGTAAATATTGACCAGCATGAAGTCAGTGTTAATAATTACCTGCAGGCACAACAAGTCTTGCTGTTTGCTGAACCCTGGAGTCCGTGTCAACAGTTACATCATCCTTAATGTCTCCAACACACGTATCTGGGTATGTCTAGGGACTCGGGACTATGAGACCCAAATCATCCCCCCAGCCCACCCCAATAAACATTTACAGTCTAGACCAGAGATGTGGGTGGAGTTAGAGGTCCAGGAAAAGCTATTCTTTGTCTCTCGTGATCCAATCGGGAGGCAGAGATTTGCATATGTGATCAGATAGGCTACAACATGAGTGCTGGGAACACTGGGGTTGGTGTGAGAGCTCTGCATTATGGGCTGGGTTCTGTAGGGTAGCACTTCATTCCAGGAGTGGCCCTATGGGGTCCACTGGAGGTGAGAGTGACTGGTCAGTGAGAGTGAGGGGACCAGACTCTGGTGCTAAGTGTTACGTGCCAACGAGGCGAGCAGTGCTGTACAAGACCCAAGCAAAAGCAGCCCCTGCCCTAGGGAGCTGACAATCTAGCAAACCCAACCCTAAGAGCATCTGAGACCCTGACGTCCCTGAAATCGCAGGAGCAGGCTCCAGGGGACAGACACTCTGGTCAGGCCAGAGGAATGTGATGACACCAAACTTTTTTCACCTTTCATACTCTGTCTCCTCTGCTTACAAGCAGCGATGCTGGGGTGGGGAAGATGATAGACTGAGGTGGGTTAGTGTCCCTGAGCCTTGCCCTAGTGAGGCATTAGGAGAGACAAAAGGGGTTAAGTAGGCATCTCTTGGCTAAGTGACAGCAAAGGGTCAGGCGGTGGTGACATACGTACTGGAAAGGCCACCGGATAAGTGGCCCAGCAGCCAACTAATGCACACCCTGACGGTGCCCACTGCTAGCAGGGCACAGCTTAGGCATTTGAAGAAAGTCTGTGGAGACACTGGTTGTTTTATGTGTATACTTCCACTACAAAAAAGTAGTCCAAAGTGGAAAGATAAATGCAAGCGTAACCCCTTCTGCCAGGTGGAGTCAGCAGCATCAAGGGCTGGGGTCAATGTCTAGGGGTTCCTCTTAACAATACAAATCACAACCGGCTCAAGCCCCTGCCCAGTAACCTGGGAAAATTTAACCCCTGCCCTGGGTGCCTCTGAGAGGCAATACGTCCCCTCTCGCAAGCACTGAGTCTGTGGATTGCAAAGAAAACTTTTAATAAAAGGGGAAAGGAACCCGGCATTAATTTGGGAAAACACCTCAACCACAATCTGAAGGCACGTGACCACGAGCAAACACCCACCCCAGAGTACGCTGGGCAGTGTCCTTTGCCTCAGTTTCTCTGCTTGCAGTGTGAAACACATGCTCCTTTAACCCATCGCTCCCCTCTCCCTCCACCGCACCCCACTTGCAGCTACTGGGCTTGGCCAGCGGAGACCCAGAGTTCAGCCCTGCCATTATGTGAATTCACCTCGCACCCCGGGGAGGGGACATCAAGCCATACCCGAGCCGCTGCACAGCCTCTGCAATTAGCTGCTGCCAGGTCATGCTCTGAGGTCCCAGCACATAACCCAGCCCTCAGTGGGTAGCAGGAAACTTCTCTTTCAGGACAACACTGTCCCACACCAGGCCGAAGGCTCAGCACCTGGTTATCCGGGATTTGAGCTCTAGCCATGATTAGACAAAACAAGGACTCTCGATTGAGTCTAATCAGCTCTGTCTTCAAACAGAAGAGAGGAGAAGATCAGATAGTACCTGGGATTTGGCATCTCTACCCCCTGCTTAGCAAATGAGGTTCAATTTAAGGGAACCCCTCAATCATGCAGGCTAAGTACCGTTCTGCTGCCCTTTACTTGTACAATAAGGATAACCACATTTCATTATCCTTGCATTCAAGCTAATGTGAAAATTATCTCATACACAGGTTAAGGAAAGAGTGCCTATACATCTGGGTACAATGCTTAATTATACAAAGTTTGGTTTAAAAGTCATACAATACATATAGTACATAATCTGCAATATCCCAAATTCAGGTTAATAAATTAATGATACAGTTTAGATATTAGCATCCAAATATTCAGGCACATCACTCGTAAGAGATTATACTAAGCGGGATTTGTAACCCAGCACCAGCCAAAAGTGATCACTTTGGCAAAGCAGCTCCATCATGCTGCTCACTTTGGCAGAATGGGCGTGTCTCTGCAAATACAGTCGGCTCCTGAAGTCTTTCCGCCCCATCTCCTCACTGGATGTCCGGGGAGAAGTCATTCAGACCCTGCTCACACAGGTAGTAGGGGAAAGGTTGTCATCACCTTTCTGTTTGGAACAGATATTTATTCCTAACTTTTTCCTTCTTTCAACATCCTCTCAGACTACACAGTCCCTTTTCCAGCAGCCTCCCCGCTGCTGGCTCTGTTAGCAACAGGTTGTGACCTGACAGTTTCAATTCACTCGAGCATAAAAACTAACAGTGCCCAGTTCCTGAGGTGCCAGTCTTGGGTTTGGACACCCTGGAGGCCCTCAAAGTGCTGCTGAGAGGGCATGTGATGGGGAGGGGCAGTGTAAGCCTGTCTGATTTTTTATTTTTCTTCTCCCTCACCATACAATCATAGAATATTAGGGTTGGAAGTGACCTCAGGAGGTCATCTAGTCCAACCCCCTGCTCAAAGCAGGACCGATCCCCAATTAAATCATCCCAGCCAGGGCTTTGTCAAGCCTGACCTTAAAAACTTCTAAGGAAGGAGATTCCATCACCTCTTTAGGTAATGCATTCCAGTGTTTCACCACCCTCCTAGTGAAAAAGTTTTTCCTAATATCCAACCTAAATCTCCCCCACTGCAACTTGAGACCATTACTCCTTGTTCTGTCATCTGCTACTACTGAGAACAGTCTAGAGCCATCCTCTTTGGAACCCCCTTTCAGGTAGTTGAAGGCTGCTATCAAATCCCCCCTCACTCTTCACTTCTGCAGACTAAATAACCCCAGTTCCCTCAGCCTCTCCTCATAAATCCTGGGCCCCAGCCACCTGATCATTTTTGTTGCCCTCCTCTGGACTCTCTCCAATTTGTCCACATCCTTTTTGTACTTGGGGGCCCAAAACTGGACGCAGTACTCCAGATGTGGCCTTAACAGTGCTGAATAGAGGGGAATAATCACTTTCCTTGAACTGCTGGCAATGCTCCTGCTAATGCAGCCCAATATGCCGTTAGCCTTCTTGGCAACAAGGGCACACTGCTGACTCATATCCAGCTTTTCATCCACTGTAATCCCCAGGTCCTTTTCTGCAGAACTGCTGCTTAGCCAGTCGGTCCCCAGCCTGTAGCGGTGCATGGGATCCTTCCATCCTCAGTGCAGAACTCTGCACTTGTCCTTGTTGAACCTCATCAGATTTCTTTTGGCCCAATATTCCAATTTGTCGAGGACACTCTGGACCCTAGCCCTACCCTCCAGCTTATCTACCTCTCCCCTCAGTTTAGTGTCATCCGCGAACTTGCTGAGGGTGCAATCTACGCCATCCTCCAGATCATTAATGAATATGTTGAAGAAAACCGACCCCTGGGGCACTCCGCTTGACACCGGCTGCCAACTAGACATCGAGAGGTTGATCACTACCCGTTGAGCCTGATGATGTAGCCAGCTTTCTATCCAACTTATAGTCCCTTCATTCAATCCATACTTCTTTACCTTGCTGGCAAGAATACTGTGGGAGACCATATCAAAAGCTTTGCTAAAGTCAAGATATCACATCCACCGCTTTCCGCATATCCACAGAGCCAGTTATCTCATCATTGAAGGCAATCAGGTTGGTCAGGCATGACTTGCCCTTGGTGAATCCATGTTGTCTGTTCCTGATCATCTTCCTCTCCTCCAAGTGCTTCAGAATGGTTTCCTTGAGGACCTGCTCCATGATTTTGCCGGGGACTGAGGTGAGGCTGATTGGTCTGTAGTTCCCCAGGTTCTCCTTCTTCCCTTTTTAAAAGATGGGCACTATATTTGCCTTTTTCCAATCATCCGGGACCTTCCCCGATCACCATGAGTTTTCAAAGATAGTGGCCAATGGCTCTGCAATTACATGGGCCAATTCCCTCAGCACCCTTGGGTGCATTGCATCCGGCCCCACCAGCTGCTGTTTCTTCACTCCTCCTTCAGCTACCTCTCTCCACCTTCCCCTATTAGCTTCTCTCCCTGTGCCCATTTGGACCTTTGTGAAGCCTCTCCCACAGTGTTTTCTCCAGGAATTGAAATGGGGATGGTGGTGTTCGAATATACGGGGGGCGGGGGGGGAAGGCTGACGTGGAGTGAGACCGTGAGGTCGAAGGTGGGCTGTACGGCACTGTAAAGGGGTTGGGACTCACCACCGCAGCGCCTCCCACTGCCAAATCTGGGAATTAGCTCTATCCTCTGTGGGGCACCCTCTGCCGGTGGTGTCCCATTTGTCATCTGCTTCCCCTTTGGTATCCAGACCCGCATTGCTCCCTGCTCAAGATGTCCACTTCTAGTCACCACCCTCCGACAGTGCCCCTTAATCCATCCTCACCCCCCTTCCGGGGTGTGTGTGTGTGTGTGTGGTTAACAGCAGTCTTTCCAGTTCGCTCCTGCCGCAGTGGCCAACCACAACCCCCAAATGTCTAGGGCTGGCTGCAGTCTATCACAGCCACTCTTCCATAGCCAGGTGCTGTACAAGGGCAAAGTGGCGGCATGGGGGGGGGGGACCCAGGCCCACCCACTACTCTAGGTCTCAACCCAGGGACCCTCTAGTGGCAGCCTCTCCGCCCTCCTTCTCTCCCCTCGTCTATCCGTCCTCCCTGGGTCACTTCCCCTCTGACCCCTTGCACCATCTAGGCCCTTCTGGTCAGGGCCCGCAATCTGACAGGTATCAGGCTGGAGCTCTCCTCTGCTCCTTAGCTCAGGAGACAGCCCTTCCCCTCTGAAGGTCTGGGAGTGACTGACTGCTTTGGTCCTGGGCAGCCTTTATATAGGGCCTAGCCTGGCCCTGATTGGCTGACTCTTTCCCTGCTCTGATTGGCTCTCCCCAGGCCTTCTCTGATTGGCTGCAGGTCTGCACAGCCTCTCAGGCCTGGTTCAGCCCTTTTTCTCAGGGGGTGGGGCACCGCCCCACCACAGGCACCATAATAAAAACTGAAAAATGTTTCATGACAATTTTGTTAGATTTAACTCATGTTTTTAAATCATCACACAAATTAAAGTTGGCTATACAAGCCTACTATATCTACATCTTTCTGGTTGTTATTTTGCACAACACTGTTAATGAACTTCTCGAATGCAGTGCATTCATTTTTGGTAGCTTCTCATGTGTCCGTTACTTCCAGTCCTTCATGATATGCTCATGATCAGGCAGAAGGCGACTTCTTTCAGAACACAAAATTCTATTCAATGAGGAAAAAGAATGCTTAACTGTAGCTCTTGTGACTGGGAGTAGCAAGAGATGAATTCCTACTTCTTTCAGCCCAGGAAACTTAGCACAAAAATTGGGTTGAACCATTAGTGATGATAAAGAAGAAGTTAAAGTTAAATCTTCATTAGTTCATCGTATGATATTCCACTGTTTTCAAAATTTTCTATTCTGTCCTGATCACATAGCAGCCCTATTGCTGGTAGTGCCTCACTCCACTCAGCTGTCGGTGTTTTATAAGACAGGCGTCTGTAAAAGTTACGTGGAGGTTGAGTAGAATCCAGAAATTGTTACTGTAGATTTGTAAGAATCAAGTCTGTGTACTTTTTCAGCTGGCTTAACAAACACTTCTTGTCCTCTTCACTTAAGAAGTCAGTATAAGTGCCTTCATTAGTCAGCTTCTGGACTGAAGTCTTTGTTTCTTCCAGTACATTTTCAATGGATATCTCTGATTGAATCATAGAATCATAGAATCATAGAATTGATCCAAGGGTAGCTTTTGTTGCTGGACAAAGATCTACTACTGTTGTAGCAGATGCCTGGATGACATTTTGAATGAGAAGTGGTTTCAACAGTAGACTTACAAGAGGGAGAAAGGCGATAGTCTTCTCTGGACTTAGTAACAAAAGTAGTCCACCAGCCTCACTACTTAGATCTGTCCCATCTTGTTGGATACTTTCCAAAGCCAGTAATAATAGTTACAGTAATTTTAAGACAACAGCCAAGAATCACTCATGAGAAAGCCAGCAGGTTTTCCCAGGTTGGACTAATTTGAACTTCAGACCCAGTGTATCTTCTGTTTCCAAGATGTTCAGTCCTTTTGGACTCTTGCTGAAAAAAGAGTATAACAAAGCCATTAAATTTATGGCTTTTTAATGTCTTTTGAAGATTCTTCAGCTTGTACTAGAGCTAGCTGGAGTAGATGGCCTCTGCAGTGTGTATAGGAGAGATAAGAGTTACACTTTTCTCTGAGAAAAGCTTGTACTCCACTATGTCTTCCAGAGACGTTTGCAGCTCCATCAAATGCACAAGCAGCCATCTGTTTGGGGTTCAATTTACAAGCATTTAACCCTTCTAAGATGTCACAGATGCAGCCGATGTGTCTTCTATAACCTGAACATCTAGAATGCACTTAGTGGCCTATCATGGGCATCAGGATAACATACACACTGACTTAATACTTGATGCCTAGTTGCATTGGTGCATTCATCAGCCATGCATGCACATATTTTGAATGCGGTGAGAGAGTTCTTCACTTTTTCAGCTGCTGAGTCTTTCACTGTTGCACCACATGCTTCAAGAGAGTCAGCTGAGTTTTTTTCCCCAGAAAGATAGCGAGCATTTGCTGGTCTTGTTCGAAACTAGTGTCCAACTTCAGGATTAACAAGTGATAATGCACTTAACATTGGCCTCCAGTTTGTTGTGTGTGGTATCTCTTGCTTAAAGAGAAAGTATGATGCAATAGCCATGTTGGTTCACATAAACTGAGTTGTGTCTCCAGTATTCTTAACAGCCTCCATTAAATTCTTCTAAAATTGGCTTTGACAGTGACGGACTTATAAGGCTTTCTGCATGTTGGTGCAGTCCAGAGGCTTGGTGTTTTGCAGCCTTTTCACATAGATTGTCAGTATTGGCTTAGCTGATCAGTCTGGCAAACCAAGCTCCTCCACTTTTATTATATAAATCCACGATATGCCCACATCTTGAATACTACATGCAGTTCTGGTCACCCCATCTCAAAAAAGATATATTGGAATTGGAAAAGGTTCAGAGAAGGGCAACAAAAACGAACAGGGGTATGGAACAGATTCCATATGAGGAGAGATTAAAAAGACTGGAACTGTTCATCTTGGAAAAGAGACGACTAAGAGGGGATATGATAGAGGCGTATAAAATCTTGACTGGTGTGGAGAAAGTGAATGAGGAAGTGTTATTTACCCCTTCACGTAACACAAGAACCAGGGGTCACCCAATGAAATTAATAGGCAGCAAGTTTAAAACAAACAAAAGGAAGTATTTCTTCACACAACACACAGTCACCCATGGAACTCCTTGCCAGAGGATGTTGTGAAGGCCAGAATTATAACAGGGTTAAAAAAAGAACTAGATAACTTCATGGAGGATAGGTCCATCGATGGCTATTAGCCAGGATGGGCTGGCTTGCAATACCATGCTCCTAGTGTCCCTAGCCTCTGTTTGCCAGAAGCTGGGAGTGGATGACAGGGGATGGATCATTTGATGATTCCCTGTTCTGTTCATTCCCTCTGACACACCTGAAATGGCTACCTTTGGAAGACAGGATACTGGGGTAGATGGACCATTGGTCTGACCCAATATGGCCGTTCTTATATAAAAATTAATTATTATAATAAAAAAGTTTAGTACAGAAACTCCCCAAGATAATGACCTCTTGAGATAGCGATGATGTGAGATAACGACCTGGGCAAATAATGCATTTTAAAAATCTTGGCCTACTAGGAAACGTATATTTTTATAAGTTTCCCAGTCACAAATCTAGCATTCTGGAGTGAAATCACTAACACATAGTCCAATAAACAAATGCTCTGGCTGCTGTTGTTTGTCGTGCCACCGTTCACTCTATCGCTCCGTCCCCAATGGCCCTGCACTGTCACCTTCTGCTGCCACCTGCCACTGTGACCTCTGCGAGTCGGTCTCTGGAGGTTCCTCCAGCTCTCGGTGATTTCAGCTCTCAGTGGGGGAACCTCGCTGCTGTGCAGGCTGGGCCGTCGCTTCCACAGAAATGCTGTCCCGCAGCCGGTCTGAGCACTTAGACCTGATTCTCAGCGATTTCAGCTCTAGTGGTCACTTAACAAACCAAAAGACTCTCTGTGGAGCCTAATCAGCTCTGTCTCTAAACAGGAGAGGGAGGCAGGTCAGATAGTGCCTGTGACTCTTAGGCAGGGCCCATCCACCAAGCAAAACCCCTGTCCCCACCCTCTGTCTCTCCACTGGGATCTGGCATCCAACCCCCCTGCTTGGGGAGTGCCGTTCCGCTGAGGGTGACTGGGGCTTAGTTTGTAAGGAAAGAAGTTCCAGGCTCACGCAAGTTTGTTACTTTCACAACTGATGTGACAAGCCCAGAGGTCCCCGGGCTCTGAATGGCCGAGCCTGGAGGTGCCGGGGCACAGCCCTGGCACAAATTAAGCACGGAGGGAGACCCCCTCATTCAGTCAGGCTAAGCCCAGTTCTGCTGCCCTTTACTCCTACAATGAGGACAACAACATTTCATGACCCCCACATTTAATACTTCAGTGATTTGTAACCTAACACCAGCCAAAATCGATCCCTTGGGCAACGCAGCTCTGTCTGCTGGATACCTCGGCAGAGTAGGTGGGTTCATGTCAGTACAGTCTGGTCCTGAAGCCTTTCCCCCCACCCCGGCTCATCATGAGCTGCCAGGGCAAAGCTCAGTCAGATATGGCCTACAAATCATAATTTGAAAGGATAAGGTAGGCCAGCATCGCCGACACCAATGCGCCGACATTGTCATAAATAACAGCAGCTCTCTGAGGAAGCTAGTCTCTGTTCAGACTTTTCAAACCCATTCTGCTTTCTCAGGTACAAGTATTTTATCAGACACTGTATATTCTTTTAAAGTGTGTATTCATGTTTCAATTTCAATTTAATTTCCAATCAACGACTAAATTGGCAACACTGCATGTAACTGCAGGAGTGCTGGGGAAATTCGGGGGCGTGGGGGGAGGTGTACACCCCCCCAGAGGAGGTCTGGGGAAATCCCTGCTCTCCCACGTGAGCTAAAGGAGACCTTCAGTGGCTGTCTGCAGTCGTAGGAGCTTTATCCCCTCTGTAGACTGTGCCCAGCCAGCAGAGGTTGACATTCACCCCTCTCCCGCCCAGCTCCTGCCTTGCAGCGGGTCCCTGATGCGCTGCTCTCTCCTGCAGGACAACCATCAACAAGGGAGAGTTAAGAGGGAAGGCAGGAAACCGCAGCAAGCCAGACCCACAAGGAAACCAACTTGGAGACCTGGCTCTGGGTCCATCATAGGCTGGGTACAGTAAGAGGCGAAGAGGGTGGAAGCCATGAACTCCAGATTAACTAACGGGCAACAAAAGCCTGTCCTTTAATCAATGGGGCACAAGGGGGGCCGATGTGCTGGCTGCTCTTGGGAGGCCGCGTCAGCCAGGGCGCAGCCAGAGCACATGCTCCGGGAGAGGGGAGGGGACTGAAGGAGGGGAAATGCTGGCCCAGAAAGAACGGGCCGGGGAGAACTCCATGCTCCACAGCCATGGAGCAAACCCGCCTCCTCCTGATCCTTCATGGCGGAATGGAAGCTGCAGGAGCTGGGCCCGGCGCTGAGACCCCTGCGTGGCTGTGACAGCAGGGGGAGAAGCCTCCCCCCAGGGGTGTGTCTCCGCTGGATGGTGGCTCAGGCTAGCCCTCCGCATCCAAGCCCACCCCCAGCCCCCGGGCCTGAGCTGCCACCCTCGCTGCAACGGCCACGCTGCTATTTTTAGTGCATTTTCCTGAGCGGAGCTAGCGTGAGTCTGTCTCCCCAGCTGTAGCATGGACAGACCCTTAGATCCCCAGTGAATCCACCAGGGCCCTCGCGGGCCGGCCCCAATGCAGCCCAGGGACGATGGCTCACCATTGCTGCAGGGGCAGCAGGGCGCTAACCGCTTGCATGCATCCCCCCGGCCTCACCCCATAAGCCCCAGCATCCCAGTGACTCGCCCCTAACCCTCTCCTCTCCTCCTGCAGAGCCCTCCTGAGGAAGTCAAAGACAAGCTCACCGCCCCCAAGCTCCCCTGTCCCAGCTGCCATGGCTCTGTAGCCCCCGGCCAGGTGAGAGGTAGCCTCAGGGGGGAACAGCACGAGGCAACCCAGGGGCTCCAGGGAGGGCAGGAGTCTGAGCCGGGGACGCCTTCCAGCTCTGTTCCTCTTCCTGTCAAACACAGTGAAACCTGCCACAGTTGGGTCAGGGAATGATGGGACAGGAGGGGGAGGGCATAGTGAAGGGGGAGACGGTACCTGCTGATGCCTCTCTCCATAGAGGCTCTGAAAGTCCCGTCACAGCCCCCACCTCCGGCTGGGACTCTCGGGGAGATTGCTCTGCTCTCCCTGGCCACCTATCACAGAACCACCTGCTGCTGAGAGACAGCGACCGAATCCCTGGATGGCAAGCAGGGCTTGGCTCAGTCCTGCCCTGCTCAGTCAGGGCTGAAGGGAATGCTTCCCTGCCCAATAGCTGCTGGTGCTGTCTGGGCTCTAAGCACATTACAGACAGTAATGAATGAATCCTCCCAGCCCCCCTGCAGGAGGTGGGTCAGTATTATCACCGTTAGACGGCTGGGGAAACTGAGGCATGGAGAGGTTAACAATCACATGGTGAGTCCATGATGGAGCCAAGATTAGAAGTCAGGAGTGCCTGGTTCCTCAGCCATCGGTTGCTTGTCAGAGCACCCAGCCCCCCCACTCTGCTCCTCTGCCTGAAGGGCGGTGGTTGCGTGTGCCAGGCCCTGGCTAGCTCCTCTGGGATCCCTCGCCACCCTGTCCTACGGTGGCAAGGAGCAGCGGGCGGAGAGGAAGCTGTAGGTGACCCATCTCTGTCTCGTGCAGGAGGGGCGCTCTGCTGAGGGGATCCTGAGCCCCAGGCCCAGGAGAGAAGACGAAAGGCCCATGGCAGCAAAGCGTAAAGCCAAGCAGAGAGCAAGAGACGGGCTCTACTGTGCTGGCTGCTATTCCAGCCTCACGCTGCGGGACCAGCCTGCCCCCGTGAGAGAGGAGGCGGATGGAGGATCAAGCAGAGATTAGCTACTGCACCCACCTGAGGGGGAGTCCTTCCAAGCCTCACATCCCTTGTGTAGCTAGACAGCAGCCCACCCCTCCCCTCCACACCCCTGAGATCAGTTACACAGAATCTGGATCCCAACCCCCCTTCCCCCTCCAGCTGGCACAAATGCACCCTGCTTCTCCTGCTGCGGAGCTGGGATGGAACCAAGGCCCCTTTCTCTGAGTCCCGCAAACCCACAATCCCCACCCTCCCCTGCCTCGTTCCCAGGAATAGACAAGGGGAGCGCGGGCCGCATGGGAACCAGAATGGCCTGTCCCGTGGGGCCCTCCGGCCTCCCAAGGCGCTGTGCAGAGGCAGATAGATTTAAACGAAATTAAAGCTACATATAAAGGGCTGAATTCCCTGGGGTGTACGTGGGTCCAGCTCTGCTGCACTGCGTGGAACTGCGCCCGTTTATACCTGAGGGGAACGTGAGCCAAGAGTGCAAATAAACACAAGTACACTCGCTCTGTGTGACCTGTTCCTGTTGGTGGAGCTGGGACTCTCAAGCTACAGCCGCCCGACTCTGCCCAGCGCTTCGCTGGCTCCTTTTCTCCATCTCATTTACTCCTGGTGTTGTCTGCTGAGGAGTGGGGGCCAGAGAGCCCCATGGTGCATGAGCCAATGGCGGGGGTGCGTGTGTTCACACAGCAGCTTTAATTTACAGGTACCTGCTGTGGAGACTACAGCTCCCAGCATGCAATGCTCCTCCTTGAGCCGCATGGCCTAGCTGAGCACCCTCGCACTCAGCATCACCAGTCGGGTGGCCCCACAGCGCCATACACAGCGGGAGATTTGGTCTCACAGAGCCGCCATGACAGCTGGCTCCAGGGCCTGGCTGTGCCACGGGGACTGCCCTCTGCTCTGATGCTGGCTCTGTGGTCAGGGCTGAGACCTGCTGTTATCTGGTGTGGGTTTGGGGGGGAGGGGGGTGATTTGCAATGTCGCTGCCTATGCAGCACCTATTCTATGCCGAAAGAGAGGAATTTAATTAGCTCTTTAATTACCTGAAAATCAAAAAGGCCTCCTGCAAAAAGTGGAAATGGACAAATTGCGAAGGAGGAGTACAAAAGAACAGTGCAAGCAGGTAGGGACAAAATCAGAAAAGCAAAGGCACAAAATGAGTTACACCTAGCAGGGGAGATGAAAGGAACTCGAAGAGGTTCTATAAGTACATTCGCAGCAAGAGAAAGATAAAGGAAAGTTTAGACCCACTATTTAGTGGGGAGGGAGAGCCAGGGCCGGATTAAGACCTTTAGAGGCCCTAAGCACTGAAGAGATTATAAAAACAACACTATACTGTAAAATAAAATTTTATTTTTTGAAATGACACAAAACTGACATGCATACTGAAATTAAAATAGCTTCTTTCTAGATTTTCTGATTGCAAAATTCTGGATAAGTTCATCGAAGTTGACTCGACGAAGCAGGTCCGCTTCCATACACAATCGGGAAAGTGAATCAAGTCTGTCCTGACACATTGTTGTTCTCTGCGGGTTTTTTATTATTTTCAGCTGAGAAACAGAGCATTCTGTGGAGCACTTAGTAATCATCAGTGTTAGAAAAATCCGTCGTGCGATCTCCACATTTGGAAATACACGTCGTATTCCGCTTTTCAGTATTGTGTCATGAAGATCAGTGTGACTGAATTTCATTTTTCCTGTTTCATTAAACGTTGTGCACCTATAACAGTGGAACTGCCGGACTTCTCCACAGAGATTCATGTTCAAGTCAACAGGGTATGAGCCAACGAGCTTTTGGGAACCTTGTGAATACTGTTCATCAGATAAGTCCATATCATTTAGAAAAGAAAATCTACTTGATACTTCTTTGTACACTTCACCTCTCCTCTTCATATGAGCTTCACGTGTATCAATTATAGTGTAGTAAGTAGATACACGAAATTTGTCTCTAGGATTCAGTGCTGTTTCTGCCTTGCACTGCTATCATTTGCTTGCTTTTTCCTGATTCGCTTGCAGGACTGGGCTTTTTGTAGTTAGTATCAGGCAAGATATCTTTTGATATGTCTTCAAATCTTTTGAAATCATTCCTCAAAGTGTGTAAGTGGTCTGCTAATGATTGACAGAGGCCTGCACATGTTTTCAAATCCAATTCTTGTTCTTGGAGAGCTTGACTTGTGTGGTAAAAGTGTTGTAAAATGTCATTCCACATGGTCAACATGAATACAAACTCTAGTTCTTGCATCTTGTTTGCAATGTTTGCTGCCTCTCGTATAGTTTCTCCCTTTTGTGGTTGGTCTTCAGCTTGACTTTCTAATGCATCCACAATCTTTGAGTAGGACTCCAGAATTGCACTTGTTGCCAATGCTTGTGCCTGCCAGCGAGTATTAGAAAGAGATTTCAGCACACGATCATGGCCCACATATGTTTTAAGAACTGCCCATCTGTGTGTTGAGGCAGAGAAAAATGTATAAAGTAACTGGACTGTTGAGAAAAACCTTACAGCCACCGGACAGCAATCAACAGCACCGCGGCCAACAAGATTGAGTGAGTGTGCAGCACATGGTATGAATATGATATATTTGTTCTGTTCTAAAAGCTTCTTCTGCATTCCTTGATAACGCCCTGACATGTTGGCAGTGTTGAAATAAGATTGACCTCTGCACTTTGAGAAATCTATTTTGCAAACTTGGCATAGATAATGCAGTACTTGATTTGCCAGTTCTCCACCAGTGTGGCTTTTCAAATTGAGGAATGTTATAAATCGTTCAACTGGTTTTCCATGTGTGGGAAACACATATCTTAGTACAGTACTAAGTTGATCAATATATGAAAGATCAGGTGTAGAGTCGACAGATAAACTGAAGTACCCAGCAGTACTTATTTCATCCACAATAGCTGAACGAACTTTGTCACTCATTAGACCAATGAGTTCATCACATATTGTCTTGGATAAGTATGATGGGTGACCTTTGACAGCATTCCCGTATTCTGAGATATGGCCTGCTAAAAATGGGTCAAACTGAGCCACAAGCTCCAACAATCCCAAGAAATTTCCATTCTGCAAATATTAATTTAAAAAAAAAAATCTCCTTTTTTTTGGTGCCCCCTGCTTTGCTCGTGCCCTAAGCACGTGCTTAGTCTGCCTATTGGGTAATCCAGCCATGGGGAGAGCTAGTAATGGATGACACCAAGAAGGCTGAACTGTTTAATGCCTATTTTGTTTCAGTCATCACTAAAAAGGTAAAGTGTGGCCAGATACTTAACACAATTAATATTAACAAGGAGGGGGAAGGAATGAAAACCAAAATAGCGAAAGAACAGATGAAAGAATATTTAGCTAAATTAGATGTATTCAAGTCAGCAGGGCCTGATGAAATTCACCCTAGGGTATTTCAGGAACTAGCTGAAGCCGTCTTGGAACCATTAGCAATTATCTTTGACAACTCATGGAGGACAGGTGAGGTCCTAGAGAACTGGGTTCAACTGGAGAAGGGCAAACATAGTCTCTCTTGTTAAAAGGGGGAACAAAGAGGACCTGGGGAATTATAAACCAGGCAGACTAACTTCAGTATCTGGAAAGATACTGGAACAAATGATTAACCAATCAGCTTGTGAGCATCTGGAGGATAACAGGGTTATCACAGAATAGCCAGCATGGATCTGTCAAGAACAAATCATGCCAGACCAACCGAATTTCCTTCTGTGACAGTGTTACTGGCCAAGCGGCTGGGGGGACGCAGTAGATATGGTAGGTCGTGGTTTCAGAAAGAGGCTCTTACCTTCTGCTGGCAGGGCCTGTGTGGTGGTGAGGACTCTGTTAAAGGCCCTGTATCCTGCTGGTTCCTCTCCAAAGAGCTGAGCTGAGGATGACAAAGAGTGGATGGTGCAGAGCTGAGGCGGTGGCTTTGAGGTGACAGCACCGAGTGGCACGAACACAAGCCCTGGTGGGGAGGTAGCTTGGGCTGAAGCTGCACAGAGCAGCAGCCTACCCAAAGGACTCCCGTCCAGGCCCCCCCACCCAGTCATTAAAGCTGAAACTACCCCAGCTGGGTCGGGTGGTAAAGCCCCTGGAGCTGCCCAGGCAACAGGGACCTGCCAGAGCCCTGGGGCTTCCCCACTGCAGGACGACAAGCTGTGAGTGGGGGAGCTGTGGGAGGGGAAGGGGCCAGGATGCATCAGCCGCTCACAACTCCCAGAGGAGACTGGAAGCTGGAACTATTGTTAAGACGCCCCGGGGGGTGAAAGTCTGACCTAATATTGTGTATTCATTAATTGCTGGTTTCCCCAAATTTATTCTGTTCTCCCCCACCCCATTCTGCTCCCCAATCATATTCTCTTTCTTTAAATCCCTTGACTTGGTACCTGCAAATGGGGAAATTTTGGCCAGCCAGGGCACCCAGGGTTGGTCTATAGTTTCCCAGATTTCCAGGTGGGGTCTCGCACTGGTGCTATTTCAGTTTTCAGAAGGAGCCCCTAGAAAATTGAACCTGGCCCCCGGACTTAAGATTCGCTATAGAACTGCCCTCTTTACCAATGGCTGCCGTCTTCCCCTGTTCTCAGCAGGGCAGAGGTACAGTGCACTCTGGAGCTCACTCCCCTTCCTGCACTGCCCCATCCTGGGCAGCCACGCTCCCCAAGTGCCTTGAGGCTGCCTGACCACTGGCCCTCAATATTCCCTTTCCAAAGCAACTCGTTGAGTGAGATCTACTCCAAAGAGCAGGGAGGTGGGAAACGAGGGGACGGGTGGGAGGTGGAAAGAGTATAGGGGATTGTCGGGGGTGCAGAAGGGAGGGGGATCTCTGTGGATGGATGCAGAGGAAAGTGAAGCACAGAAGGGAGACGGGAATTGGGGAGCGTGCACAGAGGAATGCAGAGAGGTAGAAGAGGCAGGTGGGAATGTGGAGGAAGGGGGCAGAGGGTAACTGGGGTGTACACTCCGGTTGCCTTGCATTGCTCCTGTGTTGCAAAGCAGGTAACCGGGCAGCCTGCGTGCACTGTTTTGCACTGCTCCGGCATGGCACACCAGTGACTGTGGCCATAAAAGTTAAAAATTGAAATAAAATTACTTAAAAATGATCTCAGTAACACAATAACATGGATGTTTCAAACTCCCCTTATCCTTAAAACTCAGTGAAATCCTGGGAGAAGGCTGTGTCTGAAGACAGTTTGTTGGAATTAATAGTTATTTTTGGCTGTTATTCTTCAGGACAGAAAGTTCTGCCTTCAGCAGGTAAGGATGCAAAATGTTCTACCCGAGGATTCCCCGTGGAACTGCCCTCTTTATCAATGGCTGCCGTCTTCACGCTGCAGCTCACTCCCCTTCCTGCACTTCCCCCTCAGGGTGGCCACTTGCCCCAAGTGTCACAGAACGACGAGCCTTTGAGGCTGCTGTTGACAGGTTATTAAGGCAAAAAGAGGTCTGTATGCGTGTGCTATCTACCTGCCTGCCGCTCCAATCAAAGGGTGATATGGCTGGTACAGCGCCTGGAGGCTGCTTCTCTCCGACCCTATGGACAAATACACTGAAACATTTCTCTGTTCCACGACATGATGTTGCTTCAGGGCTGGTCTGCACTACAAAGGTAGGTCGAGTTAAGTTGCCTTCCATCGACCTATACGTGCATGTGTCTATACTCAGTCTGGTCTCTGGGCAACATAAGTGCCTTATTATAGTGACACAGTAAAATCGCCTCCCTGAATGGCGTTGTGCTGCTCTGCAAAAAGAATTTGAAGAGCAGCCAGCCAAAGGCTCAAAAACTAACAGCGAAGTTTTGTTTTCAGTACATCAGAAGCAGGAAGCCTGGCAAACAATCTGTGGGGCCACTGGACAATCAAGGTGTGAAAGAAGCGCTCATGGAAGACAAGGTCTTTGAGGAGAAGCTGAATGAATTCTTTGCATTGGTCTTCACTGCAGAGGATGTGAGGAAAGTTCCTACACTTAAGCCATTCTTTTCAGGTGACAAATCTGAGGAACTGTCCCAGATTGAGGTATCGATAGTGGAGGTTTTAGAACAAATTGATAAATTAAACCATAATAAGTCACCAGGACCAGATGGGATTCACCCGAGAGTTCTGCAGGAACTCAAATGTGAAATTGCAGAACTACTAACTGGGGTATGTAACCGATCACTTAAATCAGGTTCTGTAGCAGATGACTGGAGGGTAGCTAATGTGACACTGTGACATACTGTATCCCATGTTACACCCTGTACGCACATATTCATCACTGTTACAGGAGTACGGTGTGGTTTGTAAAAGGCATGCCTTGCATCATCTGCGAGTAAACACCCTCAGGTGCCTGTCACGCTACAAAGGTGCATTCAAGCGTCCTGCTGCACCTGCTGAGCCAGGAGCTGAATCTTCCCTTGGCACTGTTGAGGTGGCCGGTGTACGGCTTCATGAGCCAGGGGCATAAGGGGGAGGCTGGATCACTACTGGCATTTCAACATCGCCAGTGGCAACCCGCCATTCGAGAAAGAAAGTCCCTGCTTGCAGCTTTCTGAACAGTCCTGTGTTCTTAGAGATGTGAGTGTCATTCACTTTGCCTGACCAGCCCGCACTGATGTCAGTGAAGTGTCCTTGGTGATCCACCAGTGCTTGCATAACCCTGGAGAAGCAACCCTTGCTGTTGATGTGCACTTTGGCAAGGTGGACTGAGGCCAAAATGGGGATATACGTGCCATCTGCTGCCCCACCACAGTTCAGGAACTCCATTGCTGCAACTCCTGCTCATTGCCGAGAGTCACTGTCCTGCCTAGCAGGAGATGGTTAATGGCCCTGCACACTGGCATGACAACAGCCCCCACTGTGGATTTTCCAACTCCAAACTGATGTCCCACTGAGCAGTAGCAATTTGGCATTGCAAGCTTCCAGTGTGATCGCTGCTCACTTCTCCATTGTCAGTGCAGCTTTCACTCTGGTGTCCCTGCCTGGAGGGCTGGGGGGAGCTCAGTGCACGGATCCGGGAGTGTGGCCTTCACCTTGTGCATCCAAAAGTCCTGCAGCCCCTGCTAGTCTTCCCAATCCTGCATTACGACGTGACCCCACCAGTCAGTGCTTGTTTCATGGGCCCAGAAGCAGCCCTCGAATGTCTGCAGCTGCTCTGTGAATGCCACTAACACCCTTGAATCAGTTCTCGCCGTGTCCCTCGGCAAACCGTCCTCCAGGAAATCACTATGTCCCCAGTTGTTGCTCTTCTTCCTGCAAGTCTGAGGATCCTGGTGGATGGCGCACCCTGAGCTTGCAGTGCACACGACAGCAGTGCGGCGCTTGGCGCGCTCCACGCTTCCGTCCGCGACGGCAGGCACCGCAAAGTGCCACACAGATTTGTGGGTTTTTTTTTTTTTAAAAAGCACAAAAATTATGGGATGGAGAAAGTTGCATGCTGGGAAGATGATGCCTAGATCCCAGAGATCTCCGGGCGAGTCATTTCTACCCACAACACATTGCAAACATTTCCCCAAAACCGTTGTGCCGGATGCACATTGGGATACCGTGGTGCATCTCACTTCTTAGTGACCAAAGCTCCCCTGCGGAATGCGCACAGCGCTGACGCAAGCAGCCAAGTACGTACGTATAACTCCGACAGACCCCGGTCGTCGTTGGGCGGGATCGAACCGGTGACCTTGGTGCATGAGCCTCTACAGCATGAGCTAAAAGCCAGCTGGCTGCTAGCTCAGGCTGGAGAGCAGACTCATTTTCTCTCTCTCTCTAAGTGGTCTCGGTGCCACGAGCTGGGACAGAACCCAGGAGGTGTGTGGGTTACATACGCGCCCAAGCAATATACAAACTTGGCTGGCTTCGCACTGACGTAACTTGCCTCAACCAGAGTTTGGAGTGGAGGCATGGCCTGAGTGTGCAGAGACATCGCGTGCTCAGATACGGACAAAGGGACCTTGCTATACTGGGGCAGCCTCCCCCGCAGGGCCCTGTGTCTAAGAGGATCATACAGTATAGAAATGGTCACATGATTCCCCTCTTTGATACGATGCCATAAACCTTTCGTTTGGGCCACACAAATCCACACCAAGGCCCTTTCCCATCTCCCTTCCCGTCCTTTACCCTGCCGACCTGCTGGTTTAACACTCTTCTCCACGTCTATGCTGCTGGAGCGGATGCAATCTTATCTGTCACTAAACAAAGTTTATAACAATGTTATGTAAATATATCATAAAAGACTCATTTGCGTACTCTATCCTGGCATCTATAAAACTATCATTATGACAGTGGTGTGGTGCACCACAGTAATTAAGGTTGAGACAAGCTTATTGTTTAACAATTGATTTTTTCTAAGTGTTCTACAATCCATATGGAAACCCATAATGCCTTGAAAATGTGTGTGATTCACTGGGGTAGATTTAATAAGCCAGATTTGGGGTCATTTGAGCAAGTTGTTCCTAAGATACAGGCCCCCCTAAAATAACTTGTGTTGAACTGATCCAAAATACTTACCATAGTTGTATGCAGTGTAGATGGAGCCGTGTCGGTCCGAGGAGATTAGAGAGACACGGTGGTGAGGTAATATCTTTTATTGGAAGTTGGTGAAAGAGAGAAGCTTTCAGGCTTCACAGAGCTCTACTTCTGGTCTGGGGAAAGTAACAAGAGTGTCTAAGCTAAATACAAGTAGGGACAGATTGTTAATAGGGCTGTCAAGTGATTAAAAAAATTAATCGTGCTGTTAAACAGTAGTAGAATACCATGTATTTAAATATTTTTGGATGTTTTCTAAATTTTCAAATATACTGATTTCAATTACAACACAGAATACAAAGTGTTCAGTGCTCACTTCATATTTATTTTTATTACAAATATTTGCACTGTAAAAAACAAAAGAAATGGTATTTTTCAGTTCACCTGATAGAAGTACAGTAGTGCAACCTCTTTATCATGAAAGTTGAACTTACAAATGTAGAATTACGTACAAAATATAACTGCACTAAAAATAAAACAATGTAAATCTTTAGAGTCCACTCAGTCCTACTTCTTGTTCAGCCAATCACTCAGACAAACAAGTTTGTTTACATTTGCAGGAGATGATGTTGCCCACTTCTTGTTTACAATATCACCTGAAAGTGAGAACAGGCATTTGCATGGCAATGTTGTAGCCAGTGTCACAAGATATTTACATGCCAGATGCACTAAAGATTCATATGTTCCTTCATGTAGGGACAAAATAAGAAAAGCCAAGGCACAAATCAAGATCTAACTAGCTAGGGACATAAAAGGAAACAAGAAAACATTCTACAAATACATTAGAAGCAAGAGGAAGACCAAGGACAGAGTAGACTCGTTACTCAATGAGGGGGAAAAGACAATAACAAAAAATGTGGAAATGGCAGAGGTGCTTAATAACTTCTTTGTTTTGGTTTTCACCAAGAAGGTTGGTGGCGATTGGACATCTAACATAGTGAATGCCAGTGAAAATGAGGTAGGATCAGAGTCTAAGGGCTTGGCTACACTTACATTTTATAGCACTCTAACTTGCTGGCTCAGGGGGGTGAAAAATCATCCTCCTGAGCACAGCAAGTCAGAGTGCTTTAAAGTGCTAGTGTGGACAGGCTGGGAAAGCTTTGAAGTTTTCAGTGTAGCCATGCCCTAAAATAGGGAAAGAACAAGTCAAAAATTACTTAGACAAGTTAGATGTCTTCAAATCACCACGGCCTGATGAAATGCATCCTAGACTACTCAAGGAGCTGACTGAGGAGATATCTGAGCCATTAGCAATTATCCTTGAAAAGTCATGGAAGATGGGAGACATTCCAGAAGACTGGAAAAGGGCAAGTATAGTGCCCATCTATAAAAAGGGAAATAAGGACAACCCGGGGAATTACAGACCAGTCAGCTTAACTTCTGTACCCGGAAAGATAATGGAGCAAATAATTAAGAAATCAATTTGCAAACATCTAGAAGATAATAAGGTGATAAGTAACAGTAGCATGGATTTGTCAAGAACAAATCGTGTCAAACCAACCTGATACCTTTCTTTTACAGGGTAACAAGCCTAGTGGATGGAGGGGGGGAAGCGGTAGATGTGGTATATCTTGACTTTAGTAAGGCTTTTGATACTGTCTCTCACGACCTTCTCATAAACAAACTAGGGAAATACAACCTAGATGGAGCTACTATAAGGTGGGTGCAAAACTGGTTGGAAAATCATTCCCAGGGAGTAGTTATCAGTGGTTCACAGTCATGTTGGAAGGGCATAATGAATGGGATCCCGGAGGGATTGGTTCTGGGTCCGGTTCTGTTCAATATCTTCATCAATGATTTAGATAATGGCATAGAGAGTACACTTATAAAGTTTGTGGACAATACCAAGCTGGGAGGGGCTGCAAGTGCTTTGAAGGATAGGATTAAAATTCAAAATGATCTGGACAAACTGGAGAAATGATCTGAAGTAAATAGGATGAAATTCAATAAGAACAAATGCAAAGTACTCTACTTAGGAAGGAACAATGAGTTGCACACATACAAAATGGGAAATGACTGCCTAGGAAGGAGTACTGTGGAAAGGGATCTAGGGGTCATAGTGGATCACAAGTTAAATATGAGTCAACAGTGTAACACTGTTGCAAAAAAAGGGAACATAATTCTGGGATGCATTAGCATGAGTATTGTAAGCAAGACACGAGAAGTAATTCTTTCGCTCTACTCTGCGCTGATTAGGCCTCACCTGGAGTACTGTGTCCAGTTCTGGGCGCCACATTTCAGGAAAGATGTGGACAGTTGGGAGAAAGTCCAGAGAAGAGCAACAAAAATGATTAAAGGTCTAGAAAACATGACCTATGAGGGAAGATTGAAAAAATTGGGTTTGTTTAGTCTGGAGAAGAGAAGACTGAGGGGGGACATGATAACAGTTTTCAAGTACATAAAAGGTTGTTACAAGGAGGAGGGAGAAAAATAGTTCTTCTTAACCTCTGAGGACAGGACAAGAAGCAATGGGCTTAAATTGCAGCCAGGGCGGTTTAGGTTTGACATTAGGAAAAACTTCCTAACTGTCAGAGTGGTTAAGCACGGGAATAAATTGCCCAGGGAGGTTGTGGAATCTCCATCACTGAAGATTTTTAAGAGCAGGTTGGACAAACACCTGTCAGGGATGGTCTAGATAATACTTAGTCCTGCCTTAAGTGCAGGGGACTGGACTAGATGATCTCTCGAGGTCCCTTCCAGTTCTATGATTCTATGATTCATTCTTCAGCCACCATTCCAGTGTCCATGCTGATGACAGGTTCTGCTTGATAATGATCCAAAGCAGCGCAAACCGACGCATGTTCATTTTCATTATCTGAGTGAGATGCCACCAACAGAAGTTTGATTTGCTTTTTGGGTTGTTCGGGTTCTGTAGTTTCCGCATTGGAGTGTTGCCCTTTTAAGACTTCTGGAAGCATGCTCCACATCTTGTCCCACTCAGATTTTGGAAGGCACTTCATATTCTTAAACCTTGGGTCAACTGCTGTAGCTATCTTTAGAAATTTCACATTGGTACCTTCTTTATGTTTTGTCAAATCTGCAATGAAAGTGTTGTTAAAATGAACAACATATACTGGGTCATCATCTGAGATTGCTATAACATGAAATATATTGCAGAATGCAAGTAAAACAGAGCTGGAGACATACAACTCTCCGCACAAGGAGTTCAGTCATAAATTTCATTAACACATTATTCTCTTAACAAGCATCATCAACATGGAAGCATGTTCTCTGGAATGGTGGCCGAAGCATGAAGGGGCATACGAATGTTTAGCATATCTGGCACACAAATACCTGGCAATGCTGGCTACAAAAGTGCCATGCGAACACCTGTTCTCACTTTCAGGTGACATTGTAAATAAAAAGAAAAGGAGTACTTGTGGCACCTTAGAGACTAACCAATTTATTTGAGCATAAGCTTTCGTGAGCTACAGCTCACTTCATCGGATGCATGAAGTGAGCTGTAGCTCACGAAAGCTTATGCTCAAATAAATTGGTTAGTCTCTAAGGTGCCACAAGTACTCCTTTTCTTTTTGCGAATACAGACTAACACGGCTGCTACTCTGAAACCTGTCATTGTAAATAAAAAGCGGGCACCATTATGACCTGTAAATGTAAACAAACTTGTTTGTCTGAGCAATTGGCTGAATAAGAAGTAGGACTGAGTGGACTTGTGGGCTCTAAAGTTTTACATTGTTTTTTTTTTTGAGTGCAGTTATGTAACAAAAAAATCTACATTTGTAAGTTGCACTTTCACAATAAAAAGATTGTACTATAGTACTTGTATGAGGTGAATTGAAAAAAACTATTTCTTTTATCATTTTTACAGTGTAAATATTTGTAATCGAATATAATAATATAAAGTGAGCACTGCACACTTTGTATTCTTTGTTGTAATTGAAATCAATATATTTGAAAATGTAGAAAAACATCCACAAATATTTAATAAATTTCAATTGGTAGTCTATCATTTAACAGTGAGATTAAAACTGTGATTAACTGCAATTAATTTTTAAAATCGTGATTAATATTTTTGAGTTAATCGTGTGTGTTAACTGCGATTAATCGACAGCCCTAATTGTTAAGCATAAAAGGTTCACACATGCAGTAGGAGACCACTTAAAATGAAGTGGGCAATTGAGAGTTAGATGATTGCTCAGGTTTTCTGAGGTCCTCCTGCAGAGATATTCAGCATATTTAGAGCTGTTTGTAGTGCCTAGGGGGTTATAGATGGTGTGTCCATGGAGATGATGTTTTGTGTCTTCCATCTGCTCAGGAAGTAGATTCAGCCTGGCTGTGTGAATCAGTTCACCATTAAGCGGCATATGCCTGTGGGGCCATATTGCCTTATAGGAGTTGTCATTTCGGTGTTTCATGCACCCATGGCCAGGCTTCCTGGGCAGACAGTCGGACTACATCTCCCATGATGTAATCTGGCCAGGGAGACCAATCCATTGGGGAGAATGGGGGCATGAGGTATCCAGACTACAACTCCCATGCAGTTCCAGGGGCAAATGTGATTTAATGTGGAACTGATTCAGAATGACACATTTTTGGATCAGTTCAACAAACCAAAATATTTCAGCTTGGGGATATTGCTATAGAATCATACACATGTAGAGCTGGAAGGGGCCTCGAGAGGTCATCTAGCCCACCCCGTGCTGAGGCAGGGCCAAGAAAACCAAGACCATCCCCAACAGGTGTTTATCCGAGCTGTTCTTAAAACAGCTCCAGTGATCTGTGTGTGTGTATTCTCATGGTGTGTAAATTCTCCAGTGATCAGAATTTCACAACCTCCCTTGTAAGCCTGTTCCAGAGTTTAACTACCCTTATAGTTAGAAAGTTTTTCCTAATATCCAACCTAAATCTCTGTTGCTGGAGATTAAGCCCTTTGCTTCTTCTCCTACCTTTAGTGTAGAAAGAGAAAAATTGATCACCATGCTCTTTGTAACAACCCTTAACATAGCTGATGATTGTTATCTTTCATTGCTGAACTTTTCATTCAGTGAAAAGTTTTGATATTTCAACTCTTTATCCTGATTTAGGCTGAAAGTAAAAAGTGGAGTCGCGTGTGCAATATTGAGGAAGTTCAACACCCCACATGTGTACCCCAAAGCCATTCAGCAGCCCCCTTCCCAATTCCTACCCTGGCACCCTTTCCTGGGCAGTGCTTTGTCTGGGGTATGGTGTGGTGCTGGGCTGACCTGGGAAGGACTGGCTGCCAAACTGAAAATGACACCAGAGAGACACCAGTGTCCCAGCACTGATGAATCAGTTCTCCACTGGGAGAGACTCACTGAGTTCCTGCCCAGCATCAGAAGGCATGATGGATCTGATCTTTACTGGGCACAAAGAACAGGTATGGCTGATGCATCCCCCAGGCACAGAGCCCTGAGATGGGAGTAGGGAGCTGAGAACAGGCATACTCGATGCATGGCACAGGCACTCCGGCACTGATACGGGGCAGGGGATGGGAACATCCATGGATAGGAATGGAGCAGCTCACACCTCTGTGAGCCTCCTGAGGCAAAGATTGTAACTTGCTAGAATGCAGTTTTAGCCACTAGAGAGTGTGTTTGGTTTGTTTTCTTTGTAATCTTTCCTCTCCCTTTCTCTCTCACTTGAAATTGCTCACGGGCCTGTTCTTTGTTCATACAGGTGCCCTTGTTTCATTGCAAACACTACAGGGTTAACCCCCCAGCCCCAACTCAGCCAGCCGGCGTGGGGGAGCAGCTCTCTCTGGAGGCAGACAGCCTGAGAACTGCTGGGAGGTCCAGGCAGGGGGTTTGGACTCTGCGGGAGAGACCGTGCTGGGGAGACTCAGGGCTGGAAGGGCGGCCGGTGTCGCCCTGACAGGAGTAACCAGGCTGGCAGACGCCAGGGTGAGGGCACTGTGCTGTGAACAGGTTGTTGGTGCCAGGGCGCTGAGCCAAAGCTGCACAGTGCAGACACACTCAGGGTTACAGGGCAGGGGTGACAACCCCTCACTGGGCTGGGTGAACCCCAGAGCATCACCTGTCACTGCAGGGGCTTAAGAACAGGTTGGACAAAGCCTGGTCAGGCCTGGTTTGCGTTACCTTGGCCCTGCCTCAGCGTAGGGGCAGGACTGATGACCCCTCGAGGGCCCTTCCAGCCCCATGTTTCTGTGATGCTGTGAAAGAGTCTCCCCTTAAGAAGGACGTGCCAGGGTGAACTCTGCCGGCCTGCACTGTAGCTGTGAATTTCCTAGAGGCCGGCAAGAGGCTGTGTAGATCTTCTTTCACATTGAGGAAAGAGGCAAACTTCATTTAGATTTGGGTTCGTACCCCAAGGGGGGTAAACGCCTAGGTGCTGGAGTAAATCCCAGATCTGTTCTCAGTGTCTGTACTTCTGCAGCTGGATGCAGCCCTGCCTGTGTCCTTGGCTGGAGGAGGCTGGAGGGCCTGGCTCAGCAAGACCAGGTAATAGGGGGGCCCAGGCTGGTAGAGAAGGGAGGCTCAGTGGTGTCTAAGCAGCTCAAATGACATGCCAGGGGTCTCGACCCATCACACAGATAGCTACCACCCAGGGCAAGCCAGTCTTTCAAGTGCGAACTTCAGACTAGAAAGACTGCCTTGCCCTGGGTGGTAGCTATCTGTGTGACGGGGGAGGGTGGTAACCTAAGCAAGAGATCACTTAGTGTGTGTGTGTGTGTGGGGGGGTCTTTGATCACCTAATTATGGTGATCAGAGAGTCACCTGGCAAAGGGGGCTGGAGGTTATGAAAGAAAGTCTCTCTCACTGGCCATTTGAAAGAGAGAAGAGACTTGAGAGACTCCCTGCTCCAGAGGAGAAGCCATGTGCAGGAGGAGAGGAAGGATCCTGGACTCCTTAGAGGACTCTGGTCTAAGCTCAAATTGCTCCAGAGTGGTGAGGAAGCTGAGGCAGGGAAGTGTGTATAGACGTGTTTATTACTTTGTCTAGATCTGTGTAGTTCGTGTGCTAGATAAAGAGTGATAGTGTTTTGGGAACCCTCACAAAGCCCGTGTCTCTTTGCTTTCAACTATCATCTGTCCTTGGAGAGGTGACCTGTGAACACTGAGCATCCACCAGGCTGGAGCTCTGGGAAAGGGTGCGCTGAAGTTACTGGGAAGATGGGGGTGGGGTGCCTGGACAGCTGGGCCATGTGGCCCCATTTCTGTGAAGAGGTAACAGACAGTGTGCCAGAGAGGCAAAGAAAGGGAGAGCTGCAGCCTACCCAGACCATGGGATGCTTAAGAGCACATGGACCCAGTGTGTCAGGACACAAACTGCAGCCCCCTGAGTCTCCAGGAGAGGAAGTTTTTCCAAAGCTTTGTGTCACACTGCTCTGGGGAACTGGTCCTGTCCAAAGAGGAGCTGCCTGAGAGGGTTCATTCAGCCAAAGTAAAACACTATCAGTTTCTATTTATAGATTATCATTTTCTAATGCAAAAAGTATTGCACTGTATAATAGGTGGGGAGAGCGAGAGAGAGCTGCCCAAGAGTGAGAGCTACAAAAGCCAGTGTGCTAGGCGGGGAGCCCCCTGAGCTAACCAATGGGAGATGCTGATGTAGCCTTTTATTTTATTTAAATTGAATTTAGTAATGGGGTATTACATCACCCTGGGTCCTGCTCTGGTTGCCACAGTGTCAAGCTGAACAGAGGGACAGTCACCTCTGCTACCTGCTTCAGATTTAGAGCCTCTCGGAGCACAGGAAGACCATGGAGAGTGACGCACACACACACAATCACCATGTTTAGTCTGTATCACACGTTTTCTTAGAGTCACAAGCAAGGTTACAATTATTCAAGCATATATAAATCCCAAGTGTACCCATGCCCAAGTTATAAATACAGTCATAGTCACATCCTTAAAGCTAGTCTTAGCATCTGATGGATTCCTCACCCATTGAACATCAATAGAAGAATGGTTCCTGCTGGAGTTTTCCCATAAGGTAACCCATTTTACCCAATTGGGAGCCCTCTTCTATATTGTAATTTGGACTACAGTTAACACTCAACACATGTGCATAAACATGTCAACCCTCTTTTTCCTTCTTTGTATTTCTGCACCCCATGAATATTGGGGTGCCTTGTTTTTCATAGGTTGTTTGTAGTTCTTATTTTCATTAGCATCTACACATAACACGTACCCTACGGTCAGGACCTGTGTTTGAAAAGATGTTACAACAAGGTATCTCATGATCTCAAACAGTACGTTGCGATCAATTTTTCACAACATCATCTGTAGGCACATCTCTCCAGTAGTCTTGTGGCCTAGGGTCTGTGACACTACACCCCATATTTGTCATAGTAATATGATTATGACATAATTATGATGCAGTCTGTATAAGATGGGACATGTAGGGTGTCACTGGAAAAGTTATGATTTGCTGAATATAATTATACTATTTGTATGCATGTATCATTTTTGAATCTGAAGACATGAATATTGACTATGTATCTGTATTTCACATGTAGCCACACCTGGGTGACACCCACTAGGCAAGATGCTTCCAGTCTAAATAGCTGGTGGTGAAGGGCTCATGCAGGGTAATGGCCCATTAGGAAAAACAATAGGACTTAGGAGAAGCTTAGCCCCCACCCAGTGAGCCTTCCTGAGGACGCTCAGACAGCCTGTGGGTAATGGCTGCTATGACTCAGTAAGGTCTGCAAGGGCATGTGACCAGGCCACATGACACGAAACTCCATCTTGAATGCCTGTAGTTTTCCAGAGACTGGGCTGGGAACTGTTTAGAGAACAAAGGGTTCCCACTATAGGCTAAGGCTCTATAAAGCAGGGAGTAACATCATCTGTTGTTCTTCACTCCTCCACAACTAAACACTTGCGAGAAGCTCCAGAGAAAAAGGACTTGGAAGGGGGGGAGGGATCCCAAGCTGCAAAACAAATGCAACTTGTGCCCTGAGAAGCTGCAAGCCTGCCTGTATCATCAGCCAGGGTGAGGAATTGCTCATTCAAATCCCATCCTTCTAGTATGTTAGGCTTAGTTTGCATGTTTGTTTATTTGCTAGGTAATCTGCTTTGATCCGTTTGCTATCACTTATAATCACTTAAAATCTATCTTTTTGTAGTTAATAAACTTGTTTTACGCTTTATCTAAACCAGCAAATCTGGAGTGAAGTGCTTGGAAATCTTGGCTCAAGGCTGTGGCATTGCCTCTCCACATTGAGGGAGGGGCGAACTTTATGAGCTTACTTTATTCAGATCTCTGTGCAGTGCAAGACAGTACAGTTTTGGGTTTACACCCCAAAGGGGGTGCGCATGCCTGTGGAGCTGGGAGATCGGCAGGTGTCTGCTGGTTGCACTCAGATACCCCAGTTTGGGTGAGTGGTACCACCGGCTGTTGTATTGGGTGATAACAAGGCCTGTGTACGGCTGGCTGTGTTCCCCACCCTGTTGTGTGTCTTAGAGGGGTGCAGTCCTCACAGCTCCCAGACTGCATCCCAGGGGTGATAACCCATCACAGGGACACTCTTTGATCATGTGCTTACGTCAAGCATCTCTTAAGCCTATGGCCTAGTACGGCTAAGCTGATATCTTACAAGCCTCAGCCTGTAGGTCTTGCGTTTCAGCCCTGCTTTACTTATATACCTAATGCATATTTATTACGTCTAAATAGTTATCAGTCTTATACCTCTGTGATCCGACAACTGAACTCTATTTCGAATACAGTGATTGTATATGACATAACATATGAGTTAATCATAGCACACAATAAATGAATGATAAAATGAACTAATTGGCTACACTGATAAGAGCCCTGCCCTTCTCACAGAGATAGGCAGCTAAGTCCAGGCTGCATGGAGACCCCTATCTCGGCCAGCAATTCAAACCTGGGAGCTCCTCTCCTAGAGTAAGGTGGCTTGGCGCCTAAGCCACGTTTTGTGAGAATGAGTTAGGTATGTGCCACATTCTGCACAAAACTGCCAGGGGAGGGAGCAGGGGTAATGGGGAAGACTTCCTTATGTCATTTAGCCCAGTGGTTAGGGGACCCACTCAGGATGTGGGAGACTCCAAGCTCCACAAAAACAAGTTGTCAATGTGGAATCTTTATTGAAGAGAGGTGTTTCTAGTGAGGTCCCAAAGGGGATTGGTTTTAGGCCTGACACTATTTAATATTTTTAGTAATGATCTGGAAGTAAATATAAAATCACTGCTGATAAAATCTGCCCATGACAAACAACATTGACAAACATTGACAAACATTGACAAACATTGACAAACATTGGTACGTAATGCTGAGGACAGGGAAGATGTACAGAGAGATCTGAATTTCTTGGAGAGCTGGGCCCAATCAAACAAAATGTGTTTTCGTACAGCCAAAAGCAAAGCTATGTTACTAGGCACAGAGAATGCAGTGTCTACCGACAGAAAGGGGGACTGTATCCTGGAAGGTTGTGACCATGAAATGGATTTGGGTGTTGTAACAGCCCTGGTCAAGCTGCCCCTGCTGGACGCTCACCATGTTCTTCATTTGGATCCTGCACACTGGACCCCTGGGTTTTTAAGCTTCCTGAGTCTGAACAGGGTCCAAGCACTGATTCTAGCTGTGGGTTTCTGTCTAATGCCCTCTTCTGAGAGCTGAGACTCGGCAATCCAACGACATAGGCCCTTCGACTAGGACTGTACTGGCTCCTCCAGACTCCCAGGAGCGTAAGCACACTTTTCCAGAGCTCCAGCCTCCTAGGTACCCTGGTTTACAGGTACCCATCAAGGGAGACGTGATAATTGAAGCAAATGACACAGGCTATGTCTATACTACAGAGCCTCTTCTGGCATAGCCTTCTAGTGTAGACACAGCTTACATCGGGAGAGGGAGCTTTTCTGTCAGTGTAGGAGCATCACCTCTCCGATCAACGTTAGCTAGGTCGACAGAAGTGCTCTTCTGTCAACATCACTGCGTTGGCATGGGGGGTTTTGTCAGCATGGCTATATTAGTCAGGGGTGTGAGTTTTTTCACCCCCCCCCCCATCGACAGAGCTATGCTGACATAACTTTTAAGTGTAGACCAAGCCATGGGCTTTGCAAAAGGAATTTCGAAAATGCCTTATTACAGTGAGACACTTAAGGAGACTGATCTGTTTAGTTTACCAAAAAGAAAACTGGGAGATGTTTGCAGCATATAAGGACCTTCACAGGGAAAAATATGGGGTGCTAAAGGCTTTTTAATCTAACAGAGAAAGGCAGAAAAGGAATCAATGGGTGGAAGTTAAAGTGAGACCAATTCACATTACAATTAAGGCACAAATGTTCAACAGGGAGGGTGATTAACCATGGGAACAGGCTGCCTAGGGAAGTGGTGGAGTCTCCATCTCTTGACATCTCCAAGTCCAGACTGGCGCCTTTCTGGAAGATGTTTTAGTCAAATGAGAATTATTGGGCTCAGTACAAGAGTAACTGGGCAGGGGATTCTCCTGCCTATCTTATACAGAAATCAGAGTAGATGATCTAATGCAGCGTTTCTCAGACTGGGGGTGGGGGTTGCAAGGCTATCGTGGGGGAGGCTGTGAGAGCGGTGGCTGCTGGCCGGGCACCTTGCTCGGAAGGTTGTCCCAGACCAGGCCACCCTTCCTTCGGTGCTGCTGCTGGAGGCAGTGCTGCCTTTGGAGCTGGGTGGCCGGAGAGCGGCGCCGGCTGGTTGCAGGGATGAGTCCCACCTTTTTGGGGGGGAGGAGTCATCACAGCCTGAAATATTTTCAAAGGGCGGCCCAGTTTAAGAAAAAAAAAATTTGAGAACCCCTGATCTAATGGGCACTTCTGGCTTTAAAATCGATGACATAACGATCCATTTTCCAAAGATTTATACAGCTGGACTGTAAAAATAGCAGAAGTCCCCATTCCTGAAGAAAAGCTGAAAAGTGTGTTTGTTTTACAGGCTTTCATGTTTCAGGTGTGAGGGGATTCACTGTAGGCTATTTTCCATCAGGCCACCAGTTTGCTAACGCATCGCACCCTTCTTTAAGGTGCCCGTTTACTTTCCTAATTCCCGTCTCTTGTGTTTCATGCTCCCTGTGCTTTTCCATCTCTGCGGGCAGCAAGTCCTCTTTATTGGCAATCTTGGTTATCATCACAGCCTGATCTGTCTCCTCCTTCAGCGATTTTACGTGTTCCAGGTACCCAGGTTTCACTTCCTGCTCTTCTGACATGATCATCAGGGCAGTGTAGTCCGGAGTGGGCAGCGGGTTGGGTTTAAGGCAATTTCTCGCAGGCATTGGAGGCTGAGAGTTGGTCTCTCAATAAGCTCTAGCATTGTCGCTTCTACTTCAGCGTGTTCCTCACACAGCCCCTCTAGACCCTTCTCTCTCGTCCCCCCCTCACCAGAGGGCCTTTTTGTACTTTCCCTGCAGCTCTGCATCGGCTCTTTTCTGACTTCACATCTGAATTTGTACTTCTGGTTGAAGCAAGTGTTCCACACAGACATTTACCAGGGCAAACCCTGCAATTTCCAGAACCGCTCACAGCCGAACAATGGCACTTGTCGTTATCATCAGCATATGCACCGGTCCTGTGACATGTGAAGTGACACTTCCGGCCGTTTGCCACTTCCGTCTTCTTTCACTGCCTCTGTTCGTTCTTTGGCGAGACCGGAAGAAGAGCTCTGTGTAAGCTCGAAAGCTCGTCTCTCACCAACAGAAGTTGGTCCAGTAAAAGACATCACCTCCCCCACCTTGTCTCTCTATATCCTGGGACCAACACGGCTGCAACAACAGTCAGAACTATTCAGTTTAACAGAGAAGATGAAGGGGTGACTTAACGAAAGTCTGTAAGTACCTACATGGGGAACAAATGTTTGACAACAGGCTTTTCAATCAAGCAGAGAAAGGTCTAACATTCAATGGCTGGAATTTGAAGCGAGACAAATTCAGACTGGAAGTAAGGTGTAAATGTTTCATGGTGAGGATAATTAACCACTGGAGCAATTTACCAAGGGTTGTGGTGGATTCTCCATCACTGACAATTTTTAAATCAAGGTTGGATGTTTTTCTAAAGGATCTGCTCTAGGGATTATTTTGGGGCAAACATTAAAAACATTAATCACTGTTCACTTCTGCACAGGAAGGACTGACATATCTAGGTGCCCTGGCTTGCCAGGCCCTTCCTGGTTTGAAGTGTCTAAGGAGACTAGGTTTTTCTCCATGGTTTCCAGAGAAGCTCTGGACATCTGTTCACCTTCTCAGCTGCCAGGTCTAGCATTGCCACCTTACAGACACTATAGCACCTTCTTCGTGTCACCAGAAGGCAGCAGCAACTCATCCCCTCATCACCTGTGCAGGAGAGCAGCTGGGACCTTCACTCGCCATGGCACACCTGAGAGGCACTCAGGGACCAGCAACAGCAGCAGCTCAATGGCAGCGGAGCTGTGAGCATCGTCAGGCTAAGGAAGACCTCACTGCAAGGAATTTCAGGCTAGCCAAGCCAGGAGTGGAGGGAAGAGACCAGGGCCGGATTAACTCTCCTGTGGGCCTGGGGCTATTAGATTTTGTGAGGCTGGGGCAGGGGGTTGGGGTGGAGGAGGTGGTGTGGGGTCTGGGAGGGAGTTTGGGTGCAGGAGGGAGTTCTGATCTGGGGCAGGGGGTTGGGGTGGAGGAGGGGGTGTGGGGTCTGGGAGGGAGTTTGGGTACAGGAGGGAGTTCTGACCTGGGGCAGAGGGTTGGGGTGCGGGAGGGAGTGCAAGGTGCAGGCTCTGACTGGGAGGCGCTTACCACAGGCAGCTCCCGGCCGGCGGTGCAGCAGGGCTCAGGCAGGCTACCTGCATGCTATGGCCCCACATGACTCCCGGAAGTGGCCGGCTGCTGGCACGTCTGTGTGCGTCCCTGGGGGAAGGGGGACAGTGTGTCTCCATGCATTGCCAGTTCCAGCAAGCACCGCCCCCTTCCCCCTTCCCAGCCAATGGGAGCTGTGGGGATGGTGTTGGGGTGGGGGCAGAACGTGGAGCCGCCTCCCCCCCCGCCAGGGGGCGCAGACTGAGAAGTGCCAGCAGCTGGCCGCTTCCAGGTGCGGCTTGTGGCCGCGGAATGCAGGCAGCCTGCCCTTTATTTTTGTGGGCCAAACCCTTAGCCTGAGGCCCTGGGCTGCAGCCCCTACAGCCCCTGCGTTAATCCAGCCCTGGAAGAGACCTCGACTGGAGTAGGGCAAAAGAGTTGTATGGGAGTGGGTGGGAGGAGAAACGTAGACTGAGGACGCAAATGCAGCAGAAGTGATTTTGCAGGGGCAGCTGGAAGGGAAGAACTAGAAGCAGGAGAGAACTCTGAGGCCCCTAAAAAATCTTTTTGGGCCACGCCTAAGTTGGAGGGAGCAGATATGCGGAACTGAAAACAAGTGAGAAAAAGGAGAAAGAGAAAACAAAAGAACATGCTGCAAAATGCAGGAGGACATGGGATACAGAGAGAAAGGAAGCCAGCAAAAAATAAGGAAAGATTTGGAGTGTCAGGGAAGGTAAATCCCAAAAAGAAGGTGAACGAGAGCAGCTGTGTAATTTAAAAAAAAAAATTGGTACCTATTGGGGGAAACCAGCAGGGCCTTGGAGGGGCAGAGCCTTGCACTGGAATGACCGTCACATATTCTGAGATTCTGAAAAACTCTCAAACTATATTTCACGTTTGCTAAATCAAAGACAGTTCACGAATATTTTCCTCTGCGTAGAAACCTTTCTCTTATCATTCAGTTTTTGAAAATAAAAACCTGTTTCTTTATCCAGAGGGAAGCCTGGACTCTGTAGGGAACAAAGGAACCCTCATCAAAGTCAGAAGTGGGGGGCCTATCTGTGTTACAGAGATTGGCCAAGATTTTGAAACAGGTAGGTGCCTAAAGTTAAGCACCAGAGTATCTGAGCACCCAGTTTTTAATGTGGTGAGGATAAATACACCTCTGTGAAGCAGAGAAGTGCTATTATCTCTGTTATACAGGTGGGGAACTGAGGCACACAGAGACTAAAGCTCAGATCCTCAAAAGTATTTGGGTCCTAAGTTCCACTGAAATCAATGGTCACCATGAAATCAATGGAAGTTAGGAGTCTAAATACCTTTGAGGATCTGGGCCTAAGGAACTTGCCCAAGGTCACACAGGGAGTCTGTTGCAGAGCTGGGAATTGAACCCAGTTCTCCCAAGTCCCAGACTAGTGTTTTAAAATGAGTGGCCTGATTTTCAAGTTGGGAGAGGCAGCTATTCCCACTGAGTCTATGGGAGCTGTTGGAAGTGCTGCATTTTTCAAGCATTTAAAAGAGACTTTGATCCGCTGGAACTCATCCTGGGAATGAGTGGAGAACTGAAAATGGATCTTGTTCTAACTTAGTGGAAAGAAAAGGAGTACTTGTGGCACCTTAGAGACTAACCAATTAGTTAGTCTCTAAGGTGCCACAAGTCCTCCTTTTCTTTTTGCAAATACAGACTAACACGGCTGCTACTCTGAAACCTAACTTAGTGGAGATTCACTAAGGATGAACTTGGCTCTGTGGCCTTGGCCAAAAAATGCATCCACTTTCTGGTTCAGATATGAATTTCAGATTTAAAGGTTGGGGTGAGGTTTCTTAAAGTTCCTGTTTGTGTATCAATTTAAAGATGAAATGATTGATTTCCCCCTTACCCTGCACCTTGTGGTGTTTACACGTGAGCAGAGTGGATCCCATTCTGACCTGGCTGCAGTTGACATACAATTTGAACCCACTATGCAGATCTGTAAGTGACAACACAAGGTGCAATGCAATGGAGAATCAGGCCTGAAAAATGTAATAAGCTCTAAATATTATCATCGTTATTATTTAAACAAGTGTTTTACTGCATCAAACATTCGTTGAAATCTAGATCGCTTTTGACTGCGCTTCCTATATATTTCCAACTCTATGGGCAGCAATTCCTCGTTATTGGCGGTCTTGGTTTTTATCACAGCTGTTTCTCTCACTTTACTCAGTGATTTTATGCGTTCCTGGTACCCAGGCTTTGCTTCCTGTTCTTCTGACATGATCATCCGGTCAATGTAGTCCGGAGTGGACAGCGGGTTTGGCTTTAAGGCAATTTCTTGCAGGCGTTGGAGGCTGAGAGATGATCTCTCAATAAGCTCTAGCACTATATCTTCTACTTCTGTGTAGTCCAGAAAAAGCTGCTCAAATATCTTTTCAGTCGTCATCACCTCACCCGATGCCTTCTCGTACTTTTCCTTCAGTTGTGTATAGGTCTGTTTCTCTTTTACTACCTTATAATCCCACCTGTACTTTTGATTGAAGTGAACATTCCACTGACATTTACCTGGGCAAACAGTGCAGTGTCCAGACCTGTCCATCGCAGAACACCTATTCTTCTGTTTGTCATCAGCAAGACCACAGGGATAGTGGCACGTGTAATGACAAGTCTGACAGTTTGTTAAATCATCTTTAACAACCTCTAGTTTCACTGGCACTGTTTTCCCTACCTCATACTCAAAGTCTTTTTTGGCCTCCATATCCCCCTGATGCTGTTCCAGAGCTCGCTCAGTCTGTCTTAGCTCTTCTAGCTTTGTCAGGCCAGCTTTGATTTGCGGCTGCAGCCCTTGCACGGCCGTCTCCAGCTCCTTCCGCTCTCTGAGAACTTCCTTTGTCAATGTTAAACTTTTTGTTTCTAAATTACCTAGAGTCTCAAAAAATGTCTTCGTGCTCATGGCTCCCATGTGCCAGAACATTGCATCGACATTACACCTGCCCTCATCAGCTCCAGTATTGCTCGCAAACAGAGCAGAGTTATTGAATTTGAAATAAATGGGCATGCCCTCAGCATTTTGGGAACATGGCACATCAGACTCCTTAATGGCCTCCAGAACAGGGGGCGTCTGTCTGTCCGCGAAGGTGATCAGGATTTGTATATTGTCTTTTATATCCTTCCCAAAAATAGAGAGCACGGAGTCAAACACGTACCTCTGGGCACGTGTCAAACGAGCTAGCGAGGCTTGAACTACGACGCAGACGGCGTCTATGTGATCAATGGCCCCGGGGGTGGAGAAAAACTCTCGGATCTGCCTTGTTATTTCTTTGTCTTGATCTATCCCTCTGGTGTCGCCAAATCCCGGGGTGTCTATTATAGTCAGGGAGTAGGGGACCCGTAAGTCCTCTTTGCAATTGATCTCGTAGGCTGTCACTTCAGATGTCTGGCTCTGGGCTTGGCTTCTGTTTGTAATTTCGTGAATTAGTTTGAACCTGAATTCCTCTTCCCATTGCACACCGAGGACATAGTTGATCATTCCATTGATGAGTGAAGTTTTTCCTGACCCAGTTGCTCCCAGAACCATAATGACTTTGTTAGTGATCTGTAGGTTTTCTTTTCCCAGCCTGTTCTTTATGTAAGATGCATTAGGACCTAATGGTGTCGTCTCTAATGGAAGGGTATAAATTGACAGGGGCCCTTCTGTTATCAGAGACCCTCGTTTCACAAAATTGTGTGTTATTGTCTGTGATTTTGTTGGTGATGTTGGAGGTTGCTTGTCTCTTGTCACAGGACTTTCCTTAAGGGAATGATGTGGCTGCTTCTTTGATACCTTCCCCTCTGGTGTTGAAATCAGCATCTCCTCACTTGGGTCGCTCACAGCCCCATCTGCACACACAGCCGACACTCGAAATCTGTAGGGTGTCTGAGGCCTCAATCCATCAATGGTACAGAACTCTGTTCTCTCTCCAGTCCTTCGTTCCAGCCATTTGACTTTCTCCTTATGATTTCTACGGCCAGCCTGCTCTTTATATTCCACCTTATACTCCTTTATAACAACTCCATCTCCAGTAATATTTGGACACTCCCAGGTAAGGGTGATGGCAGATGATTCTAAAGTATCTGTTACTGGCTTTCCAGGGGGGTTGGTAGGGGGAAGAGTCTTCACAGGATCACTCATGTCACTGCTCTCGCTGAGCCCTGGTTTGCTCACTGCAGCGTATCGGAACTGGTACTCGGTGTTTGGACGGAGTCCCGTTACTGTGAATGTCTCTTCTTTATCATTTGTATCCACAGCCATCCAGTTCTCCTGCCCTACCATTCTGTGCTCCACCCGATAGCCGGTTATCTCCTTTCTCCCAAAGGCTGCTGGTTTAAATGTGAGCTGCACATGGTCATGTCTGACTCCATCTGTCAGGAGAGAAAGAGGCTTCGATGGAAGTTCATAGTTAGTGCTGACCAGGTCTCCATTTTCATAGAGGTAAATTGAAGCTCCAGGATTGTCCTCATCTGGGACTGAGGCCACAATGAATCGAGTTTTCCCATGAGATTTATTGACCCGGGCAAAGTCTGAAATGGATTTTGCAGATTTTCGGGCTTTTTGGTTTCTCTCTTTGTCCTCAAACCACAGTTTGGATTTCTTGCTGACAGAACTGGCTGATGCAGGATCTTGGGTATTCTTCATAAACTGGGTCTGAAGGCAGAGTTTTAAATCTGATAAATATGGCTCCTCTTCGTGTAATGAAGTGAACATAAAGGCGACGACAAAGTCATTCATGGGGTCAAGTACTATTTCATCCAGTTTATTCCGGGAGGACACCACTTCCACATCCTCTAGGACAGAAAGATAGGAATTGATGAAAGTCATTTCTCGTTCCTTTTTATCCAGAAATTCATTGAGTTGCTGGGTGTTGAATGGTGATTGGTTTTTGTACGTTAAAATGTCCACCAGGGCCCCTTCCTCTTTTCCTCCTCCACGGATGGAGGGTAAGATTCCTGCTAGCTGTTTCTGGAAAGTCTGTCTGTGTTGCTTACACAGATCTTTGAATTGCTGGATTTTCCTCTTGATTTCGGGGAAGGTTGAGGCAATTGGATTCTTCCCCCCGTCATTACATCGCATCTCTAATTCTGTCAGTTGCTCCAGGGCGGTTTGAACATCAAAGATCAGTTCTGTGCTGATCTCACGCACCAGCTGAGCAGCTTTGGAATCCAGCTTGGTCAGCGGGTACAGCCAGACTCTCACTGGCACGGCCTTCTCCCCCTGGGCACCCAGCAGCTTTGGGAGGGTGGAGTATGTTTTCATGGCATCTTGGTAAGTAGATGGATTGTTCTCAAGAGCAAAGTCACCATAAAACTTACAACTAAGTTTTTCAGCTTGTTTTTTTTCTGTGTCATCCATTTTGAGAGCTCCTTCCCCTTCGATGGAAACCTGGGGTATCTTTTTTATGATAACCTGGAGTTTTCCCTGTATCTCTTGTATGTTCTCAGATGAAGAAATGTCCTGATCAAAGACAAAGAAAGCCTGTGCCCCATACAGCACAGCCGTGACCACGTGGGTGGCCGTGGCTTGGTCAAACACGTCAGGGTAGGAGATATTATGGTACCCTAAATGGCTCATAGTCAGCTGCTTAAACTGTGTTGTAGTTGAGTACTGGAGAGAAACACGGGCTTGATGTTTTGATGTCTTGGTATCACTTAAATATTCTGCAGATCCACCCACTTCCACCAGGCCAAGCAGGAAACTGGCCTTCAGCGATGCTGTGACACTGAGGGCAGAGGCCTTGTCTTCCGTGGTGTCAGATGCAACAATCTGAAATTCAGTCTTGGATTGTGGTTTTGCGTCTACATCATTTTGAAGTGTCTCCAGGTCCCATAAAGTGATGCCTAGAATAGTACAGACAGACACATGGTCAATGGCAGAGAGAGTAAGAAACCTTTCTGTTCTGTAACTGCCAGACATTTTCTCACATTAAAATAAGAGCGGAATGGCCCCGAACAAAGTGTCTGATCTGGTAACATGCTTCACTCACTGTGTCTGTGTGAGAATAAACATAGATTAGCATTCATTCATTGATAAGTCTAACATAGACGCCCACACCCTGACTATGCAAAGTTATGATTAAAATGACATTTTTATGTTAGCCTGCTGCACCTAGGGCAGTTTCAGGAGCTGATAATGAGATTGTTATGTGTACATGCACTTATAAGAACGGCCAGACTGGGTCAGATCAAAGGTCCATCGAGCCCAGTGTCCTGTCTTCCGACAGTGGCCAGTGCCAGGTGCCCCAGAGGGAATGAACAGAACAAGGAATCATCAAGTGATCCTTTCCCTGTTGCTTATTCCCAGCTTCTGGCAAACGGAGGCGAGGGACACCATCCCTGCCCATCCTGGCTAACAGACATTAAGGGATCTATCCTCCATGAATTTATCTAGTTCTTTTTTGAACCCTGTTATAGTCTTGGGCTTTACAACATCCTCTGGCAAAGAGTTCCACAGATTGACTGTAGATTTCAAAAGTTTATGGTAAACTAAATTGTGTTTCAGAGTAACAGCCGTGTTAGTCTGTATTCGCAAAAAGAAAAGGAGTACTTGTGGCACCTTAGAGACTAACCAATTTATTTGAGCATGAGCTTTCGTGAGCTACAGCTCAATTGAGCTTAGTTTTGGTTACGTTGTAGCTAGACATGCCCACGCTCTCACTTCTTTTGTCTGCCTATTGCTGTAACATGCAGTAAGATTTCTGCAGACAGCTAGTTCTGTGTGGCATGCAATGCACTTGGCATTAGCTTTGTTTATCACCAATCCCTTTCTCCCTTCCTGATGAACTCACAGAGAAATACACACACATGCTAGAACTCTCACCCCTTTGTGGTGTGTCTCAGACAGCAGAGAACCTGCACGAGGAACCAACAGTTACATTCTGGTAGCTCTGTCTACCAAACTTTGTTATTTTATAAAATGAGGTATCAAAAAATACACGGTCCGGAAGAGTCTGATACACAAATAACAGGACCCTGTGCCTAAAGGAGAAAGGGCTCCTTTCGAGCTGGGGACTGCAAGATGCATCCCCATCTGGGTCACCATGTTCACATTCAGTCACAGCACAAGTCGTAACTGACTTCAGTGAGGCTTAAGGTCACATGCATGTGTAAGGACCTTCCTGAGCTGGGGCCTTAAAGGAGGTTTAGGCTCCAGACTGGGCACTTATTCTTGGATCAATATCATCATCCTCATGGATCCCAAAGTATCTAACAGATTGTACTAGCTCAGGGGTTCTCAAACTTCATTGCACCACAACCCCCTTAAGACAATAAAAATTACTACATGCCCCCAGGAAGGGGGGAAACCAAAGTCTGAGCCCCGCTGCCCTTGGTGGAGGGGCCAAAGCCAAAGCCCGAGGCAGACTGCACCGGATAGGGGGGCCAAAGTCCAGGCAGGGGCTTGTAACCTGAGCCCCGCGCCCAGGGCTTCCTCCCTGGGCCCCAGCAAGTCTAAGCCAGCCCTGGCAACCCCACTTTGGGGTCCCAGCCCACAGTTTGAGAACCGCTGGACTAGCTCCCTCTCCAGTACAATATCTCTAAACTTAAATTAAAAAACCTTTTACATTAAGAATGTGAAGGTTGCAAAGCCAAGCAGTCAAACATCAGGAAAGCAAATAACTCAGATTAAAAATCTGTTTTGTGGTAGGTTTTCAAAGTGTGACCCCAGGCTTTAGTTACTGGACACTCCTCAAACTCTGCACTGACTACAGAACTGTTTGTTTCCTCCTGGGTGCCCATCACCATAATATCCAAGTGCTTCAAAAACATTCACACACTTCTCTTCGCAGCACCCCTGGGAGGCAGAGAGGTGTTAATATCCCTATTTTACAGGTGAGGAACTGAGGCACAGAGAGTAAGGACAAAACATCCACTCATTTGGGTGTCTGACTTGAGAAGCCCAGGGCCTGAGTTTTCTTCAGCGCTTTTAGTGGTTTTATAGAACTTCATATGTACAAAGCACAGCTCCCACTGACTTCTGCAAATTGAACCAGCCACAGAGGGGAAGGAGAGACATGTCTGCCAGCGGGATTTGCAGCTATTTGCTGTCAGCAAAGACATGTAGGGCCGGATTTTTGAAGGTCTTTAGATGGCTAAACCAGTGGCATAGCTAGGACAGGAAAATGGGGTGGGCCCCACCTTTGGGTGGGTGGGCAATGACGGGGGGTGGCAGGATGGATGGGGCCCTGGGGAGGGGGGGCAGGAAGGAGAGGGGGCGTAGGAGGGATCTGATGCCCTGGGGAGGGGGGGCAGGAGGGATGAGGGGCCCGCTTCCCCCCACCTTCAGCAGGCTCTTGGGGCACACAGGCTGTGGGTCATGCCCATGGGGAAGAGGGGACCCTGCCAGGGCTTGAGTGCCACCCACCTCTCTCAACCCTGGCTCAGTGTCCATCAGCCCGCAGACGTGGCCCCCTTTTGCCAGTGCCGCATGCTGCTGCCTCGGTCTCCGGCCCCAGCACTAGCCCGCCCAGACCTGGGCCCATGAGGTATTCCCGCTTTCCCAGGAAGGTGGCTTGGCTGGTAAGGAACTCAGTCATGCAGGGACATGTGACTTGCCCAGGTGACTCCAAAACTCCATTTTGTAGCTGGACTTTGCATAGGAGAGAGGAGGGGGTCTCCACCCACAAGAGAGAGTCTATTTAAACCCTGGGGAGACCCCTCCATTTTGTCTTCAGCTGGCTAAAGAGAGAGCCTCTCCACCCCAAAAGAAACCTGAAAGAAACTGGAACAAAGGACAGTAACTACAGAGGGTGTGAGTGATTGCTGGACCCAGACTAGAAGTGGAAGATTGGACAAATGACCAGGGAAGAGTATAAAAATATTGCTCGTGCATGCAGGAGGGAAATCAGGAAGGCCAAATCACACCTGGAGGTGCAGCTAGCAAGAGATGTTAAGAATAACAAGAAGGGTTTCTTCAGGTATGTTAGCAACAAGAAGAAAGTCAAGGAAAGTGTGGGCCCCTTACTGAATGAGGGAGGCAATCTAGTGACAGAGGATGTGGAAAAAGCTAATGTACTCAATGCTTTTTTTGCCTCTGTCTTCACGAACAAGGTCAGCTCCCAGACTGCTGCACTGGGCAGCACAGCATGGGGAGGAGGTGACCAGCCCTCTGTGGAGAAAGAGGTGGTTCAGGACTATTTAGAAAAGCTGGACGAGCACAAGTCCATGGGGCCGGATGCGCTGCATCCGAGAGTGCTAAAGGAGTTGGCGGATGTGATTGCAGAGCCATTGGCCATTATCTTTGAAAACTCATGGCGATCGGGGGAGGTCCCAGACGACTGGAAAAAGGCTAATATGGTGCCCATCTTTAAAAAAGGAAAGAAGGAGGATCCTGGGAACGACAGGCCAGTCAGCCTCACCTCAGTCCCTGGAAAAATCATGGAGCAGGTCCTCAAGGAATCAATTCCGAAGCACTTAGAGGAGAGGAAAGTGATCAGGAACAGTCAGCATGGATTCACCAAGGGAAGGTCATGCCTGACTAATCTAATCGCCTTCTATAACGAGATAACTGGCTCTGTGGATGAGGGGAAAACAGTGGACATGTTGTTCCTTGACATTAGCAAAGCTTTTGACACAGTCTCCCACAGTATTCTTGCCAGCAAGTTAAAGAAGTATGGGCTGGATGAATGGACAATAAGGTGGATAGAAAGCTGGCTACATTGTCAGGCTCAATGGGTAGTCATCAATGGCTCCATGTCTAGTTGGCAACCGGTATCAAGTGGAGTGCCCCAAGGGTCGGTCCTCGGGCCGGTTTTGTTCAATATCTTCATTAATGATCTGGAGGATGGTGTGGACTGCACCCTCAGCAAATTTGCAGATGACGCTAAACTGGGAGGAGAGGTAGATACGCTGGAGGGTAGGGATAGGATACAGAGGGACGTAGACAAATTGGAGGATTGGGCCAAAAGAAATCTGATGAGGTTCAACAAGGACAAGTGCAGAATCCTGCACTTAGGACGGAAGAATCCCATGCACCGCGAAAGACTAGGGACTGAATGGCTCAGCAGCAGTTCTGCAGAAAAGGACCTAGGGGTGACAGTGGACGAGAAGCTGGATATGAGTCAGCAGTGTGCCCTTGTTGCCAAGAAGGCCAATGGCATTTTGGGCTGTATAAGTAGGGGCATAGCGAGCAGATCGAGGGACGTGATCGTTCCCCTCTATTCGACATTGGTGAGGCCTCATCTGGAGTAGTGTGTCTAGTTTTGGGCCCCACACTATAAGAAGGATGTGGATAAATTGGAAAATGTCCAGCGGAGGGCAACAAAAATGATTAGGGGACTGGAACACATGACTTATGAGGAGATGCTGAGGGAACTGAGATTGTTTAGTCTGCGGAAGAGAAGAGTGAGGGGGGATTTGATAGCTGCTTTCAACTACCTGAAAGAGGATGGATCTAGACTGTTCTCAGTGGTAGCGGATGACAGAACAAGGAGTAATGGTCTCAAGTTGCAGTGGGGGAGGTTTAGGTTGGATATTAGGATAAACTTTTTCACTAAGACGGTGGTGAAGCACTGGAATGGGTTACCGAGGGAGGTGGTGGAATCTCCTTCCTTAGAAGTTTTTAAGGTCAGGCTTGACAAAGCCCTGGCTGGGATGATTCAGTTGGGGTTGGTCCTGCTTTGAGCAGGGGGATGGACTAGATGACCTCCTGAGGTTCCTTCCAACCCTGATATTCTATGATTCTATGACACTAGTCTATAAAAGAGAGCTTACTGGAACTGGTGAGGTTTTTATCTCTATTCAGTTTGATTAGACATAGACTTGCATGTCTTATTTTATTTTTTGCTTGGTAATTCACTTTGTTCTGTCTGTTACTACTTGTAACCACTTAAATCACTTTCTGTATTTAATAAAATCACTTTTTACTTATTAATTAACCTAGAGTAGGTATTAATACCTGCAGGGATGGGGGCAAACAGCTGCGCTTCTCTCTCTATCAGTGTTATAGAGGGCGAACAATCTATGAGTTTACCCTGGATAAGCTTTATAGAGGGTAAAACAGGGTTTGGATCCCATTGGGAGTTGGGCTTCTGAGCATCAAGGACAGGAACACTTCTGTAAGCCGCTTTCAGTTAAGCCTACAGCTGTTAGGGGACGTGGTTCAGACCTGGGTCTGGGTTTGCAGCAGGCTAGCGGGTCTGGCTCAAACCAGGCAGGGCACTGAAGTCCTAAGCTGACTGGGCAGGGAAGCAGGAGCAGAAGTGGTCTTGCACATCAGTTGGCAGTTCCCAAGGGGGTTTCTGTGATCTGGGATTTTCAGAAGCCTGGTGCATCCTTTTAAAAATCTGGCCCCTGGAGCCTGTGTTCAGTGATCAAACATAAAGAGGGAGAGAGCCAAGAGCGTGCAACATTCAGGCTCTCTTCAGTCCTCCACGTTGACTGTGCTTTCCTCACAAACGCGTCCTGAAGGTCGGGTTCTCTAAGCTCCTGTACACAGCACTTCACGGGACCGTAGCCAGAAACGACACAATGAGCAGAAATTAATTCCTGGTAAAGGGGAAACCTCCTTTTGCATGGACCTTACATCGCTGCTCTGTTAGTGCAAATACCTTGCAAGTACAGCAACAGGCGGGTTATGGATTTCAGCAGGGACATGCTGTGTGCGCACGAAGAGAAGAGTTTGCTCTCTTGCCCTGCTGGTTCTCTACACTGGCTGAAACTCAGTAGTTAGGGAACGGTCCTAAGTGTCAAGTTCAACTCTTGGGTCCACGTGGAGTGGGAGCCGCCCAGGGACTGGGACTGCAGTTCCACGTGGGAGCGGAGATGCTGGATGTTTGTTCAGCCGCACTAGTGACTCCTCTCATGCCAAAGGGAGCTCTGCTAAAGGCTCGGCCTGCGAGGAACTGGGGAGGAGGCCGGCACATGGCCATGCATAGGGCAGAGCCAGCGCCCCTGCTGGAGGTCCCGTAGGGTGCACCGTCGGGTGGGAGAGCTCCTCAGAGGACGGGGGCAGTGGAGAAGAGTCAGGGAGAAAGTGGCTGCCTGGCATCCGAGTCAAACACCACCAAGATATTTGTGATCTCCCAAAATTAGCCTCCTTGTGCACAGAGCAGCTGTTGGGTGGCTGGAACTGGGGTGGCCTCAAGATAGATGGGGGGGTGACCAGTTAAGAGTCCGTCCCAAGACAGGTTATAATTGGGTGCAAAAAAGAATTAGATCAGTTCCTGGAGGACAGGTCCATCAGTGGCTACTAGGCAAGATGGTCAGGGATCCAACCCCATGCTCTGGGTGTCCCTAAACCTCTGACTGCCAGAAGCTGGGACTGGATGACAAGGGATGGATCGCTTGATAATTGCTCAGTTCTGTTCATTCCCTCTGGGGCACCTGGCATCGGCCATTGTCAGAAGACACGATACTGGGCTAGGTGGACCTTTGGTCTGACCCAGTGCGGCCATTCTTATGTTCTTAGGTTACTAACTGCCAGGGAGGGGACGTTTAGAGTCTCTTGGTTGGTGAGTGGAGATATTAAGGCACAGCCACACGATAAAAGATCAGGAGAAAATAAACCCTCCCAAGTGGGCAGCGGGTAGTTTAATTTAATCAGGCTCACGAGATGTTTTAGTTCTACATGACCTAGGACTAATGGCAGGTCACCAGCCCAACGCAGGTACCTCCTGCCCCATCCAGTTACTTCAGACCCGGACCCTGGGGAATGTGCGGGGCCATTTCCATAATACCCATAACCAGACCACTCACAGTGCACTTGGCTCATTCTCAGGTATGAAGGGGTTCGGACGGTGACCCTTTCCTCCTCTCACTCCTGAGTTCAGGGGTTACAGCTGGGGGGAATTACCTGGGATGAGGGCGTCACTGCGGCAGTCGTACAGCATCCCCAGCTGGAAAGGGCGGCCCAGAGCCGACATCTCAATGGTGTCAGCTGACCTGGCCATGATTTAATGTCCAAACACTTTCCTCTGTGTCTCACCTGCAAGAAATAACTTCCGTTACACTGAAATCCTCCAGGGGGCAGGTTCAAACGCTTCTCCTTGGCTGAGGACTTCACACCTCTCCGACCAGGAGAGTTTGGTTCATCACACTGGAAGTATGAGTTTGTGAGCATGGTTCTGTGTCACTTCCTGACACACACTCAGGTGCATCGTACTGAGGGCCCAGAAACTGATTCCCAACAGTAACTAGTCCGTGCAGAAGCCTGGCAAAAGGGCTAGTTTCGCTCTTCTGTGTGTCATTTTGATGCTACTGACGTGACTGGGGGACGTCAGTGATCTCACTGTCTAGTGTAAACACAGAGCACTGGGCAACAGTGAAGGGAAATTGTTGGTGAACTCAGCCAGCGCAGGATTGGTTTGTAAGATATCCCTTACTGTAAGTACTATATCCCTGTAAGATATCTAAGTATATTACTAAGATATAGTAAGTATCTAAGTATATTACTATACTATATAAGTATTATACTTATTATAATATAATAAGATATAGTAAGTATCTAAGTATATTACTAAGATATCTTACTTATTATATACTTATATTACAAAGTAATATATCCCTGTAAGATATCTACCATCCTGATTTTACAGGGGGGATTTCTTCATTTCTATTTACTTCTATTTTTATTAAAAGTCTTCTTGTAAGAAACTGAATGCTTTTTCATTGTTCTCAGATCCAAGGGTTTGGGTCTGTGGTCACCTATGCAAATTGGTGAGGCTTTTTATCCAACATTTCCCAGGAAAGGGGGGGTGCAAGTGTTGGGAGGATTGTTCATTGTTCTTAAGATCCAAGGGTCTGGGTCTGTAGTCACCTAGGCAAATTGGTGAGGCTTTTTACCAAACCTTGTCCAGGAAGTGGGGTGCAAGGTTTTGGGAAGTATTTTGGGGGGAAAGACGCGTCCAAACAGCTCTTCCCCAGTAACCAGTATTAGTTTGGTGGTGGTAGCAGCCAGTCCAAGGACAACGGGTGGAATATTTTGTACCTTGGGGAAGTTTTGACCTAAGCTGGTAAAGATAAGCTTAGGAGGTTTTTCATGCAGGTCCCCACATCTGTACCCTAGAGTTCAGAGTGGGGGAGGAACCTTGACAAGCACCGTCGACTAAATGTGAGCAAAGTTGTCTGATGTGTACGCCACCCTTACTTCTGCACCGCTGCTGGCGGCCAGGGCGGGATTAACGCAGGGGCTGCAGCCCAGGACCCGGGCTAAGGGGCCCACGGCGGAAAGACCTCCGGGTGGCCCAAAGTGCGGATCTTTTTGTGAGGCCCCCTTACCCCAGGCCCTGGGCTGCAGCCACTAAAGACCCTGGGTTTCAGACCTGCCTGGCGCGGGTGGGGGAGAGGTGGCCCCGCAGGCTGCTGTTCCTCCCCACCTGGGCTGGAGCCGCGTTGCCGTGAGTGCCGGGAAGCTAGTCCGTCCCCGCGCTGCCCTTGCCTGCAGGCTCCACCCCCACAGCTCCCATTGGCCGGGGCCCCCACAAACTCTAATGGCCCCGGGCCCCCAGAAGAGCTAATCCGGCCCTGCTGGCGGCAGCGCTGCCTTCCGAGCTGGGGTCCGGCCGCGACGGCTGCTCCCCGGCGGCTCGGCTCTGAAGGCAGCGCCGTTGCCAGCAGCAGCGCAGAGGTAAGGGTGGCAATGCCGATACCGTGCCCCCTTCACTTTCCCGTAACATTGACCTTTGCGCAGGGAGGGGTGGCTACGGGAGGGCTAAGGCAAATTTTAGGGTGGCTATAGCCCCCGCACCCCCCCCACCACCCCTGCCACTGCACCAGAAAAGGAGCACCTTTCCCCCACCTCACTTTTCCCTTCTTCTATGTCCTCTTTGCTCCTTAAGGCGTGACACATCTCTTGGGGGGACGGGGCGGGGACCACACTTTAAAAGCAGGGCTCTCTGATTATCATCCAGGCCTCTCATAGACATTCCTGCAGACACTTGTACTGGGATCCCCGTGGAGCCCCCAAAGGGTTTTGCTGCTTTCCTTTGCTGATCTTACGTGGTTCAGTCACTCCCAGCACCGAAGTGCCCGGTCAGTGATATCCAATGGCAGTTTCAGCTCTGTCCTGCCGGGGGGCACCTGAGCAGCGCTTAAGTCTGAGGCTCTCACTTGAGGCTTCTGCTCTCATGTTAGTCAGTGTCTTTCGCGGCTTCGAATAGAAGCTGGAGTGCACACTCTGGACTGGCAGCAGTCGCTATGCAGCGCTTTTGCTGGTCCCAAGGGATAAGCAGCTGGTTACTCACACAGCTGAAGCTGCAGCCTTTATGGGAAGCCAGAAGCAGCTAGAACAGCCTTGTCTCTTCCGTTTATTTCTCTGAGTAGGATTCCCTTTAATAAGCCTTTTTGTCTTTTTTGCTCTGAGGGTTGCTGTTTGGGGTCTGCTATTAAGCACTATACGCTCAGTTGATTTTATAATTCAAACACTTCCCCAGGATTCAGCAGCAGTAACACTGTAACCCCACACTCTTTTCCTAGGATATGTCTCTATTTTATTTTATTTACGCATCCCAACTACAGTTACAGTAAAGGACTAACTTCACTCTCTGAATCAGCCATTTGGAAACAAACCAAAGAAAATACCCATTACTGTGACAGTCTGTATTCCTATGTTGACCCCTTTCACAAGACTATGATAAATATTGTACTAAGTGTGCCTTGTTAAGTAACATTTACAAACGTATAATCTCCTGAACATTATTGTCCTGGTAAAATATCTGTGGCATCATTGTATGTAAAGTTATAAAATTCTACTGTACGAGACTGTGACAAAGTGGGAATTATCTTAATCTTTTGTATGAATGCTCTGCGTGTGCCGCAGTTTCACTGATGTGTTGCACAAGTATCTAGGTGGTGGGACAAGGGTGTGTGATCCTTGCAGAGATCCCTAGAGAGCAGGTGTGACTGCCGGCTGGCTGCCTGGGCTCAGACAATGGCCAGACACTCTGTTTCCAGGCAGCTAATGGCTGGGGCCCATCCTCTGCAAGAGCCAGCTGGAGGAGTTGGAGAAAAAAGAGAGGTGGAGGTCAGCTGACCAGTTTGCCCGGGAAAGAGACAAAGGATGGAGAAGGGGCAACAGGATATGACTGAGGGTGGGCTGCTGAAAGACAGTCAGTCTCCTGGGTCTTAGGGTGGAGAGTGCTGGATCCCCCCCAAAAAAGATGGACTTTGCTGAATGTTCCTAATTTCTGTGCTAACAGGCTCTGTTCTGCGCTGGGTCCCGACAACTAATAACCCGTCTGTGTCCCACACTGGCTGAGAGTCACTACTGGATGTGGAGCTGGGCTGTGTGAGCCTTTGGGGTGCATGTAAGTCTTCCCCAGGTTTCCTATCCAGGTGGACTCACTGTGGGGAGCTCACGGTATGAAACAAGGTGCTGAAAGTTCTGAGGTCAGACCCGGGAGGCGCTGAAGCCAAGGGGGCTTCTTGCCCTAGTGAGCATAAGCCCTGAGGGGTTGTCACACTGCAAGAGAGACCTGTCTGAACATCATTCAGAGCGGTTCTGGAGCACCAAGCCTATGCACTCGGTGATAAAGATATATTTCAAGTCTGGGGAAACAGCTTCAAACCAGTTTCCCAGAGACAAAAGGCTAGCCAACCCCTCAGCCAGGTGTCAAAACAATCAAATGGACCATAACCTGATTAAGTGGCCGTTCTTCAGCAGGAAAAGGGTGTGAGTGAGAAATTTACATCTTGGCAAAGTAACAGCTGGAGGTTCCTGTCCCAACAGACTGTCGCCTGGACCCCAGCTGGAGACGATTCTCAAAGAGGAGGGAAAACTATAAGAAAGGGGAACAGATGCCCCCAAAAGATTCCTCCCTTTCTCTCTGCTCATGGGATCAACAACACCCGAATGACAAGAAGAGTAACACTGGATGGTGGGAGGGGCCCTGGCTGACCTTTGTTTTTAATTCACTTAGCTCGTTAAGTTAGATGTTGTTTTCTACCTTTTATTTTCCTTGTAACCAATTCTGACTTTTATGCCTCATTACTTGTAATCACTTAATTTTTTTTCCTTTTTTGTAGTTAATAAATTCGTTTGATCTAAACCGGTGTGTTTGGACTGAAGTGTTTGGGAAACTCCATTTGGGATAACAGGATTTCTGCATATTATTTTCTGTTAATGAAATGATGGACTTCATACGAGCTTGTGTTGTCCAGGAGGGTGCTGGGCAGTACAAGAGGCACATTTCCAGGGGAACGTCTGGGACCGGGAGTTTGCGGGTGCCATGTAATTCCTGAGTGGCTGGCCATAGCACTCAGACGCTATAGCTGGGAGGGATTTACATGCTGGGGGCTGTGTGAGAGCAGACCAGGAGTGGTGGCTCTCACAGCAAAGCAGCGTAAAAGCCACCCCAGACTGGAGATTTGAGGGGACACAGCTGTCCATCTCCCCAGATTGTACCCTGGGCAATGTCGCAGTGGCGCAGCGAGTAGCAGGGTATATCATGTTATAGAATTCTCCTAGGCTGTCACTTGTACAGTTACTGCATAAATATTCATCACATTTCACCGGCCTTCCTACTCAATAAACATAGGGAAGGGATCATTTCCCATTCCCTCTTCCTTGTGAATTTCCCAGCTGCATTTACTAACTGTGTTATTTGTTGCAATTCCTAAATCCAGAACAGAAAAGGTCCCCTAGTAGGTGCTCCTGTATTCAATACCACCAATATGCACATCAATAAATTGTTCTAAGCATTTACCTTTTAGGTCAGGTTTCAGAGTGGTAACTGTGTTAGTCTGTATCAGCAAAAACAACAAGGAGTCCTTGTGGCACCTTAAAGACTAACAAATTTATTTGGGCATAAGCTTTCGTGGGCTAAAACCCACTTCATCAGATGCAAGCTTTCTTACTTCCCTATAGCTCATTATGACTGTTAAAGTCTCCACAAATTATGAATTAACTAATTTTTCTAGTTCTAAAATAACAAATTTTTATATGGATTATAAACATTATACATCTATTTATAAGTATTTTTGTTCTGCACGGGAATTTCAATAGCATTATATTCAAAACTTGGTTTCTGCACATCCATTTAAACATAGCTAAGTTCCTTTTTTATAAATATACAGACTGCCCCCCCTCACCCCCCCGCACATCCTCTGGTAGCCTCTCAGTCTCTCCGGAGTACATCATATCCTGATAGATTGAACTGAACTTTACTTATTAGCCATGTTTATTGCACACATATTACATTATGTGTAATGTATTTTTCCCATTTCAAATATGGCTTTCTTAACAGCTGTCTAGAAGTTTTTTCAGGGAGCTGTATCTCTTGAACCTCTAGGTCAAATGACCCCAAATTCGGACCACTGCCCCTACCCCACAATCCCATGAGGCACACCATATTTCAAGGCAATCTGTGTAGCTGTGCAGATTTTAGAGCTTAGAAGAGTCAAGGTTAAAATCAAGTATCGGGGGTAGCCATGTTAGTCTGTATCCACAAAAACAACCAGGAGTCCGGTGGTACCTTAAAGACTAACAGATTTATTTGGGCATAAGCTTTCATGAGTGAAAAAGCCCACTTCTTCAGATGCATCTCCTCATTGTTTTTAAGGTTAAAATCAGCTCAACTATACCAGATGGCGCAGTCTGCTCTCAGAATGGAGGGGATGAGAGTGGAGGTGAGGAAGATCAGGCGGTGGGATGGGAAAATGAACTTTTAAATATCTTCCTCTCTCTGTTCTCCAGCTAGGATCTGCCCTCCCCCCCAAAAAAGTATTTGAACAAATTTCTATTCTCACTATGGTGACCTCTTAACTTCAAGGGCTTCTCTGATTTGCTTCAGTTTTGATGGAACATAAACAGAAGAACATTCTGAGGTTTCTCTGCATGGCAAAGGGCTAGAGATTTGCTTTTTATTTAAATAGAAAGCTTGGGTCTCCAGGAGTTATTTGACACCTCTCTGCCTTAGAGGAGCGTTTCTAGTTACACAATTAACAGCATTCCACATTTATGTTGTAATGGAGTCATCTTTGGTTTTGTGCACTTGGTCTCAGTGAGGGGAGTGCTGTAAACAGAGTTCTCTCTTCTGGCTTGTCTGGTACAAAGTGATGACAAAAGATGAAGAAAGTGAAACTGCTTTGAACTCTGGTGAACACTGTGGCATGGTCCCTCTGCCATGTACATTGGCCAGACCAGACAGTCTCTACGCAAAAGAATAAATGGACACAAATCAGACAACAAGAATTGTAACATTCAAAAACCAGTCGGAGAACACTTCAACCTCCCTGGCCATTCAATAACAGACTTGGAAGTGGCCATTCTTCAACAACAAAAACCTTCAAAAACAGACTCTAACGAGAAACTGCAGAACTGGAATTAATTTGCAAACTGGACACCATCAAATTAGGCCTGAATAAAGACTGGAGAGGATGGGTCACTACAAGAATTAAAAACTAATTTCCCCATGCTAATTTTCCCCTAGTGTTACTCACACCTTCTTGTCAACTGTTTGAAATGGGCCACCCTGATTACCACTACAAAAGTGATTTTTTGTCCTGTTGATAATAGCCCACTTTAATTGAATTGTCTCGACCCCTCACTTGGTAAGACAACTCCCATCTTTTCATGTACTGTGCATATATATCTTCCTTCTGTATTTTCCACTCCATGCATCTGCTGAAGTGGGTTTTAGCCCACGAAAGCTTATGCCCAAATAAATTTGTTAGTCTCTAAGATGCCCCAAGGACACCGCGTTGTTTTTGCTGGTACAGAGTAACACGGCTACCCCTCCGAAAACTTTGTGTGTTGTTTTGCTTTGTTTGTGTTTGTTGGATGCCTGAATTAGGACACACTTGTCTGCATCATTTCGGATATGGTAGAACATTGATACAGTAGACACTAAGACAGGGGTGGGCAAACTACAGCCTGCGGGCTGGATCCGGCCCATCAGGGCTTTGGATCTGACCCGTGGGATTGCCACCCCTGTGGTGCTGTGGGCCGCGAGCTGCTCCCAGAAGCAGCTGCCACCACGTCCCTGCAGCCCCTAGGGCGGTGGCGGGGGGGAGAGGGCTCAGCATGCTGCCCTCGCCTGCGGGTACCTTCCACCCCCCTGCAGCTCCCATTGGCTGGGAATGGGGAACCACAGACAATGGGAGTTCGGGGGAGGTACCTGCAGGCGAGGGCAGCGCGTGGAGCCCTCTGCCCCCGCGGCCGCAGGGACATGGTGCTGGCCACTTCTGGGAGCGTCACGGCATGGGGCCAGGGCAGGCAGGGAGCCTGCGTTAGCCCTGCTGCGCACCATTGCCACCCCGGAGCCACTCCAGGTAAGTGGCGCCGGGCCGGAGCCTGCACCCCAACCCCCTGCTGCACCCCTCCTGCACCCCAACCCCCTGCCCTGAGCCCCCTCATACACCCCACACTCCCTGCCACACCCCAACACCCTGCCCCAACCCTACATTCATGGCCCTGCATGCAATTTCCCCACCCAGATGTGGCCCTTGGGCTAAAAAGTTTGCTCACCCCTGCACTAAGGTTTTGTCTACTCTACGCTACACAGCTTTTAGTGACAGGGCCGCTCAGGCTTGTTTCTCGCAGCAGGAAAGATTCCAGGGGGTCATTCAGCAGCGCTGCTCTTGCAGCCGGATCCTTCCAAAGCTGGGCTGGCTGTGGGGATAATTATCCCCTGGATAGGCCTGAGCAGGCCTGCGTCCCCTGGTGTCCCAGCCAGGGGCTCGTTCCTGCCGTTGAACATGTCGCAGTGTGAAGGTGGGGTCAGAGCAGGATGAAATCTGCACCAGGCGACTTCTGACCTAAGCCCAGAGCTTGGGATCCTCCCCCGGAGTGGGCTTGTTTCAGGGATGCAAAGATGCTGCAGAGGCTCCCAGCCCTGCTATTGGCTCTGCCAGATACAGCTCTGCATTCCTATTGGCTGAGCAGAGAGTAGGCCAGTGAGGGGGTATGAAATTTGAGGGGGGGGGAGCCCCTCTCCCCCCCACTGTGTCTTTCCATCCCCCTCAGCATCTGGCTGGGGGGGAAGGCGGGGGCTGTTTGGCAGTGGGGAGTATCGGGGGCCCCCCACCCCAATGCACTGAGCTGTCCCCTCTCTCGGCTGCTGGCGGCAGGGTGTGGGGGGGCTGCTTGGCACTGACCTGTCCCCCCCTCATCTCCGCTGTCCCGGCTAGGAGCCCCTTCTCCCCCCGCCCCCCAGCCCATTGCAGGCTGCTCCCCACGCTCCGTCTGTGGCTGCGCAGGGCGGGGTTTGCTCGGTATTCGCTGGGATGGGGGAAGGGCGGATTTCAATGGGGGGGGTGGCCCTTTGCCGTTGATGCAGAAGGAATGGGAAGTTTTATGGCGATACATATTTATAGGAATACATTTCAGAGTAGCAGCCGTGTTAGTCTGTATCCGCAAAAAGAACAGGAGGACTTGTGGCACCTTAGAGACTAACCAATTTATTTGAGCATAAGCTTCCGTGAGCTACAGGAATGCATCCGATGAAGTGAGCTGTAGCTCACGAAAGCTTATGCTCAAATAAATTGGTTAGTCTCTACAGTGCCACTAGTCCTCCTTTTCTTTTTATAGGAATACGTGTCCCTGCAAGTCTATGGGGCCTCGCTGTGTTACCCTGGAGTTGTTAATTAGAAAGTAATTAAGGTTGTTCTGAATTAGCTTTGTGCTGGGGGGTTGCCGGGAGTTTTTGCTGCATAGTTTTTATTTTGCCTTTTTGGCTTTATTTTTACTTAATGGGGGGGTGGGGGGTGGATGCCTTTGCTTTAGGGTGTAAATTTGCTTTTTTTAACTGTTTGAATGACCCTGATAGATCGGTTGGTGCTTTCTGAATTTTTGCTTTTTTATTTCTTTTGTTTATTTGGTGTTTTTTTTATTTGTTAGCATATTCTATGTTTTTCTTTATCTATATAAAAAGTAAATAATTTTAAAAGCAAGACTTTTGCAGAGCAAAGTTCTTTACAGAAGCAAGCAGAGCCAAACAAAAGCTAAATGCACTTTCTTAGAACAATGTTTTATTATTAATTTTTTGGGCTAATTTAAAATACAGCATCTTTGTTATTATTTACAGTAATGATTGCAATTAGTATTTAAAACACCTTTTGTTAGGCCTTTGGGCTTCCGCTGTAACCTGCTAGGCTTTTGGGCCTACCGTGAGTTTTTAATTTGACCCTTTAATATTAATATATTAAATGGGTCACATTTTATTTAATTGTTTTAAAGCCATGTATTGTGAAGCAATTTAGGCTTGTGGCTTTAATTTAAGATACTTTTTTTTATTTTACAGCATACACAACACATTATAACAAACGTGCTAATTAATACAAAATAATTATAGGGTTGATTATAATATAATACCAGCCTTTGAAGATGTTATACCAATGGTATATTATTATTTGTTGGGGTCGTGTGGATACTTTTAGAATTTTATTTTCTGGGGCAGAATGGCGAGGCTTTGTGTTAGTATTTATGTTTGGGTTGCTGCAGGTAATTGACTGATTTCTTTGGTTTTTGCTAGCTATTGGTATGAGGCAATTTAATTAACCCCAAAGAGAAATGAAAACTTATCGCATTGCTGAAATTTGTTAGGTTAATATTTTTATTTTTATGAACTGGAAACCATAATGAGTTATGGTAGGGGTTTGTCGTATTGTTATATTACATATATACTGTTGTACAGGTGGCTTTTGAGTAGATATTTTTTGCTATATCTTTTTTTAATTTAATAATTTAAATATATTTTTATGATGTATTTTGGTGGTGCTGTTATTGAACGTGTTTTAGTAATATGTTGCTAATTTTTTATTATGCATGGAGCAAGGGTTTTTTTTTAAATTGGCAAGATGGGGCATATTTATTGCCTGGTAGTTTATTTTTTATAGTTACGGTGATTAATAATTTTGTTTATTTATGTATATTTTTATTAATTTTGGGGCTTAGATATGCTTTTTTTTTTTTTTAATCAGAGGGGCGGCCGTGTTAGTCTGGATCTGTAAAAGCGGCAGAGAGTCCTGGGGCACCTGATAGACTGACAGACGTCTTGGAGCAGGAGCTTCCGTGGGTGAATACGTGCCATGCCGCCGACGAAGGGGGCATTCACCCACGAGAGCTCCTGCTCCAAGACGTCTGTCAGGTGCCACAGGGCTCTCTGCCTTTTTTTTGTAGAGTTGGGAGGTGTTGGAAAGACCACATGGTGTGTAGGTGTGTGGATGGTTGAACGCGTTGCGTATGGTGATGTGTTTTGTTAGGGTATTTGTTTGCACGTATTGTTAGAAAATAGATATTCAGGCCTGTCTGTAAAGGCCTAAACTTTAAGACCTTAGGTGTATTTTTATCACTTAGCTAGTTACAGGGGTATAAAATCAAAGAATCAATATCACAGTCTGCCTGTGTGTGGGCCTTCTCTCACTGCGCTAGTCTGAGGCCTTGTTCTTAGGCTAAGCAGCAGGGGCAGCCCTAAGCTGGGAAGCGACCGGTCACCTCCTCACATCCCAAACCAGTCACGCTGAAAGAAGGTAAAATTAGGCTGTTACGCAGTAGCCGTGTGAGTCTGTATCAGCAAAAACAATGAGGAGCCCTTGCAGCACCTTAGACACTAATATGCTGATTTGGGCCTAAGCTTTCGTGGGCTCCTCTTTTTAATTTTTTTTTTTTTTTTTTTGCTGTTAAGAAGGCGATCCCATCTAACACCTCCAGAGAAAGACAAGATCCTAGAAGGTTTAAAGAAAATGCAGTGTGAGAGCTTTCTGCCTACCAAGAACTCACTTATCAACGGTTGTGGTTGTGAAACCCTCATTTCTTTATTGTTTTGTCTTTATGGTCCCCACTTTTCTATTGTTTGTCTTGTCTGGTCTCTGTCTGGATCTTTAATTGTTTCTGTCTGCCGTATAATTAATTTTGCTAGGTATAAATCAATTAAGATAGTGGGATATAGTTGGTCAGAGAATTATGTTACAATATGCTAGGATTGGTTAGTGACATTTCAGTAAAATGATTGGCTAAGCAGAAATCAAGTTTTACCATATAGACTGAGGTCAAACAGGAAGTGGGGGGAGGAAATTGGAATCATGTTTTGCTAAGGGGGGGGAATGGGAACAGGGACACAGGCAAGACTCTGGGGCGTCAGAGCTGGGAAGGGGGTGTGACGCAGCAGGGAGGGGGGAGTGTTGACCTGGGGATGTGGCAGGGGAGTTTCCCTGGGGATGGGAGACCTGAGAGCCTGTCACCTGAGCCAGGAGGGGGAGGGGAGGTAACACCTCTGCCCAGGAAACTGGACAAAGGCTGCAGGAGGGAGCCTGCTGGGGGGGTTTTGGTTTCAGTTTGGGGTTGGGTGGTGGAACGCAGGGAACCCCAAGGCGGGGGTCTGAGCTCCCTGCTCCCCCGAAAGGACTTGACTGAGGGGTCCTGGTTGGACCCACAAGCTCTGTTTTGGACTGTGTTCCTGTTTTCCAATAAACCTTCTGTTTTACTGGCTGGCTGAGAGTCACGGTGATTCCCAGGAAGAGGGGTGCAGGCCCCGGACTCCCCCACACTCCGTGACAGGGGGACACGAGGTAAATGCTCCGCAGCATCAGAGCTGGGTAAGCCCGACTGGTGCGAAGGGCTTCGGAATCATGCTTGCTGGAAATACCCCCAATAAACGTTGAATTGTCTGCATCTTGGACTTCTGGTTTGTGGCTCTCTGTCTGCGTTAGAAGAACCAGGGAAGTGGGAGGGAGAAAGGAAAAGCCATGTAACGTGTGATTTTATCGGCTTATACCATTTTGGAGCATAAGGGAGAAAAAGATTGTTTTTATGTTTGCTGAGAAGGGAGGTTAAGGCAGACGCGTTTGTGGCTTGAATTTAATTAATTAATTTATTTGTTAGGACAATGGCTTACAACTGTTTAGAGCACCATACGGCTGTAGCTGTTTTATTAGCTGTGTTTTGCATAGTGGCATATTGAGCCTAAAGTGTATGGTTGATGTGGTTTTAAGTGTGCCATTGTAGATTTCGTGGATTTACCCCATCTGTACTAATCGGGTAATGTATTATTATGCGGCGTAAAGCTTGTTCTGCGCTAGCGTTGGTTTTTTTAATGCTATTAAGTTTACAAATTTAATATTTTTGTACCAGCTTTCATGCTTTTTAGTATCGTACGGGTTAATTTTTTAAATTTTTTTTTATGAAACGGGAGAGATGTTTGTTGTAAGGAGTTGTACCAAGCCTTGAATAAAGGGGTGCCGTTGGTGCACATTTGGGCTGTGTGAGGGTCAAATTATTATTTAATTAACTACAATATGTAGGGTGGCTGTTATGGGTGCTACATATGCTTTAATTGGTGGTTGCTTTTTAAGCAAGTGTGGATAAGGCCTTTTTATAATTGGCGGGCTGTTTAAAGTGAGCACTGTTACGTTTTTTTGCAACTGTAACTGCGCACCTTAGTGGTTTTGGTGTGAAAGACAGGAAGGTGAGTGGACTGGGTCCAAAGCGTTTATAAAAGAAATTTAAAATGTACAAATGGCCCCTTAGGGGTTGTTACCTTTATTATGCTGTTATGATTTTCGCTGGTTATATTGACCCAGGACTTGCAATGTGATTTTTGCAAAAGGCCCATACAGAGTATTGTTATGCATGGGTATTTTTGGGATTTTATTGTAGTTTGTAAAATTAAACCCTTGTATGCTTTAGTGTGCGTGTGCTGTTTCTGAACCACCAAAATGTGTAAACATTTCCAAGAATAACAGCATTTTTGCATGTAGCAGGTTTTTGGCAGGACTTTTTTCATGGGATTAAGCAGTGTGCAAATAAACTTTTATTGGGGTGCACGAATTTGCACGTTCCTTGGACTTTTGACTGGCAGGTATACACCTCCAGTCCATGCCCGTAACAATTAAACACAAACTAATTTGGAAAACAATTATATTTGTAAAATATGAACCCATCTGAGTTTGCTGGTTGTTTATTTTTTTTTAATATGGTACACTAGTGGGCTAAGATGGTTAATTATGGAATAGGGGCCTGTTTATTTGGAGTTTAGCATATGATTTTTTTAATTTTTTTTTTAATTTTAGAGCTATTACCTGGTTTTGGTCCTTTTATAGCTTAGAATTAGTGGCTTTTTGCTTATATAATTTTGTATTTATTTAATGGCTTGGTTTACTTTGTATTATAAGGTAGTTTTGTTATTTGCGATTGTTTAAGCCACTGGAAGTAGTTATGCTGTGTTGCCGTAGGGTGTTTTTTATCATTTTTAATGAGGCATTTGGGATTAATTATGAACCTCATTTGCTGCTTAAACAGAATTTGATACGGCTGAATTTTTGCTTTTAGCCTGTCACAGCTGCGGATGGCAGCCAAGAGTAAGGGCAGCTTTTTAGGCCAGTTTTTATTGGTGTGGTTCATCACTTTTTGCAGTGCCTTTTTAATGGTACAATTTATTTTTTTTACCTGTTTTGAGGATGGAGGGCGGTATGGGATATGAAATTTTTGTTTAATTTTGAAGGCATGCGTTATTATGGTAAAGATTATTTTGATGAATGCACCCCCCGTTATTTGAGTTTATAACCTTGGGGGCTCTGTACCTACAGACCACTTTTGTACTAAGCTTTTTAGCAGCGGTTCTGGTGCTGTTGTTTTAGGGAAAGCTTTTCCTCATTTTGAAAAGGAATTCACAATGACTAGTAGGGATGGAAACCTTTTTTTACTTTTTGGTAATTTATTCATGAAATTAATGAGAATTTTGTGCCACGGTTTAAGTTGTTGCTGGTGGATTATTAGCTGCCAATGTGGGGGCGAGCTTTATTCCTCGCACAACGAACAGAATTTTGTACCCATGTTTTTATATTTGCTCATTTAGCTACTTGCTCTAATGTTTTAGTGTTTTGTTTTTGTTTTGTTTTACACCTTTGTGCATAAATTGGTGGGCTACTGTCACGGAGTCCCCGGGCGATGTGCTGGAACTGCTCCCCATGAAGCCAGGCAGGACTCTGGGGAAGTCTCCTTTCTGTGAGCAGCCTGTCTGCAGGACACACAGCTCACACAGCTTCCACCTTCCTGGGTCTGACCTCGGAGCATTCAGCATCCTCTGCCCCTCTGTGCGCTTCCCACAGTGAGTCCGCCCAGGCGGGCTCCTGGGGAAGCCAGAGGGTCCTGCCCCCCAACTCCGCAGTCAGACGGGACTCTCAGCCAGCCAGTAAAACAGAAGGTTTATTAGACGACAGGAACATGGTCTAAAACAGAGCTTGTAGGTGCAGAGAACAGAACCCCTTAGCTGGGTCCATTCTGGGGGCCAGTGAGCCAGACAACCACGTCTGCACTTCACTCCATGTCCCCAGCCTGCCCCAAACTGAAACTCTCTCCAGTCCCCCCTCCTCTGGGCTTTGTCCCTTTCCCAGGCCAGGAGGTCACCTGATTCCTTTGTTCTCCAACCCTTTAGCTCTCACCTTGCAGGGGGGAAGGGCCAGGCCATCAGTTGCCAGGAAACAGGGTGATGGTCATTCTCTGTGTCCAGACCCCTGCACACACCTGCCCTCTAGGGCTCTGCAATGATCATACACCCTTCTCCAACCCCTAGATACTTAAGAACTGCATAGGGGAAACTGAGGCACCCCAACACAATTCAGAGGAAACATTAAGAACAGTCCTGCTTCGTCACAGCTACATTAAGCAGATTTTGTTTTTTAAGCTTTTTGGGGGTACGTTTAGAATCGCTTGGGGCGCCATTTCCTGGCTGAGATGCATCATTGTTAGTGCTTTTTGTTTGGCTTTTAGTGATTATTGCAATATTAGGCTGTTGAGCATAACAAGACCCCCTGCAAGTTTATGGGGCCTTGCTGTGTTACGCTGGAGTTGTTAATTAGAAAGTAGTGAAGGCTGGTTTGAATTAACTTTGTGCTGGGTTGTTTGGGGGAGTTTTTGCAGTATAATTTTTATTTTGCTTTTTTGGCTTTACTTTTCTTTTAGTTTGGGGGGTGTTTGCCTTTGCTTTAGGGTTGTTAATTTGCCCTTCCTCAGCCCTTCGAACGACCCTGGCAGTTTGGTCGGCGCCTGTCGAATTCTTGCTCCCCTTTGTTTATCCTGCCCACTTGGCGCCTCCTATCTCTTCTCCGTTAGCACACCGGACAGTCCTTTCCTCACCCGCAGAACAGGAAATAACTTCGAAAGCAAGACTTCTTGCAGAGCAAAGATTTTTTACAGAGCTAAACAAAGCTTACCAAAACAACTCCTTCTTAATACTACTGAAACTAGTTCTTTTTGCTAAATTAAAATACATTATGCTTGTTACTACTTACATTAATTATTATTTAAAACAATGTTCTCTGTTAGGCTGCTGGGCCTACATGCTGAGGAGGAGAGGGGAGAACTGAGGCCCCCCCCCAACTTTAAATGGTGCTCCAGAGCCCTGTACGGCAGCTCCTAGCAAGCAATGTATCTTCTCTGAAGGGTCTCACCTACTGGAGCTAAAAAATGGCTGGAGTGACCCAGGCCCAGACAATAGCATTTAGGTTCCTACCTGCCTAACTCCCTTTTGAAAATAAAACCGGTTCCTACATAGACTAGATGTGCAACCCTGAGCACAGCAATGCCTCAATACCCTGTCCAAAACCTGGGCAAGAGAGACCTTGAAGAAAAATCATTGGCTTAATGATGTTGTCATCAAGTTCTTGGCAGGTATATACTATCAGTTTCTGAATTGACCACCAAAAACAGTTGTGTATTGCTGCAATATTTACTCAGAACATGTCAGCCTACAGGACCTTAGTTTAAAATTTGCTTTAAAAATATTTCATTAGTGTGTTGCTGAAGATTTTAAATCACATCTCTAAAAAAATTCTTGCATAGATTTTTAGATGCACAATCTGAATATTCATCTTTAGCCTTAAATGCTTGGATCTTCAGACATATCGTTTTTAAAATAAATCCTTCAAAAGACCACCCTTCTCTAAAATACACGTTTTAATTTTAAAAAACTTGCTTCCAAAGTCGTCCTGTCCTGTTCATCCTTGTAATCTTTCTCCCGTCACCTCCTGTGGAAGAGAGCCCTTAAAGGGACAACACCCCTTTTCTTCCAGATAAGGAATCTCGTTTGTCTACCTTTCTTTACTGTTCTGACAATTTGGTGAACCTAGTTTTAAGAGAACCCTCCAGTGAAATCAGTACCTTAGTAAGATAGAAAATCCTTTGTTATGCCTAAAATCTTTGGAAACATATGTTTTGAAGTCGGTGAAATTTCATAAGCACGTCTATTGTTATGGAGATCACACAAATTAAATTAGTGTCCCTTTTTCTAAAAGCAGTGAATATTGTTATGAACACACTAAACCTCTGTGACTGATGAATTTAAAATAATGTCTTTGTTTCAGTAAGTTAAATCTGTAGTACTCTGGAATGATTCCTTTCTGAAGGCTTAAGAGTACATTTAAAATATAAAACCAGCTTAGAAATACTGATTAAGAAAATGTAAAACAGAGAAGAGCTGCATTATGTATCCCATAATATTTAACGTTGTGTTCAGCAGGACAGCTGACTCACCCTTACTACAAAGCTTTTGCAAATAAACCTCTGACAAACTTCAGGGTATATCAAAAAACCTGTGACTGACACTTCTTATTCCCAAATTTAAAGTGCTTTTAATTAGGTACTTTCTGCATGTCCAGTCCTCACCATCTGACATGCAGTGGGAAACACGCTCCATTTTCTCTAGAAAGAAATGGCAGAGGAGTGGTTTTTTCAAACATCATTTGCTTCATTTGGGTTCAGGGATTTGGCTGGAAGGGGTGAGTGGGGTGGGGAGAGAAGAGAAGAGGGGGAAAGAGGGAGGGGTGAGGCCTGGGGCAGAGCAGAGGTGGAGCATGGGCAGGGCCACAGACAGAAAAGTTGGGCTGGGGAGCTTCATCCACTCATAGGTGCCGACTTCCCCTCTGCCCGGTGGGTGCTCGACAGCCCCCCACAGCCCCTGGCCCCGCCCCTGCACCGCCCTCACCCCAGCCCCATTCCACCCCCTTCCTCCAAGTCCCCATCCCTGCCCTGCCTCTTCTCTGCCTCCTCCCCTGAGCATGCCGCATCCCCGCTCCTCCCCCTCCCTCCTGGAAAGTCCTAAGCGCCGCCAAACAGCTGTTAGTTGGCGGGGGGGTGGGTGGGAAGCGCTGGGGGCAGTGGGGATGCGGCATGCGAGGGGGGAAGCTTGGCTGCCAGTGGGTGCAGAGCACCCGCTAATTTTTCCCCTTGGGTGCTCCAGCCACGGAGCACCCACAGAGTTGGCACCAATGCATCCACTGCCCATGGCTTCAGACATCACTCTGAAATCTAGACTGTCTGAGCCAGTGTGAAGTGATGGAAACTCCTATGAGCCTGGCTGAGAGCTTCTTTTGTTCCAGATATCACCCGGTTCCATTCACACTGGGATTCACAGTCTGTTACAGTCCAATGTTTAAGTTTTCAACCATTTTTGGCTTTTTTACACATGACTTTCCAAATTACATCTGTGTGACAGCCTGGGGTTTTCAGTTACTAGTATAGACTCAGCACCATTGAGATCCACCCAGCTGATCTTACCTGATACTTGGTCACAACTGTTAAAGAGGCTGGTCTCCAAGATAACTGGGTCCGGGGTATTTCAGAGCTTTGACTAAAAGCACCAACTTCAACTGGTTAGAATTCATGAAGTTATATCACTCGTTACAAGTATTCAGGCAACTGCTGGTTATCTAGTAAAAGGTTCACAAATCACAAAAGCTTAATAAGTTTTTGCAGAAATGAATATTCTTTGAAAACTTATTGGAATGAATAACATTCAAAGCAAAGAGGATTCAAACACATATGCTGCCAGAAAGCATTTCATCCGGAGTATTCTGAATAGTTTACAAATCATGAACACACTTGCAGAAGTCATGAGTGATTCACCAGCCAAAAATGTGACAAGCTCGTCATTCATTTGACACATAATATCTGACCAGCTGTAGTTATCACCAGGGAATGACCTAAAGGCCAGAAAAACCTGAACACCGTGAATTCATGGTTATCGTATCTCTTGGGAAGGGGGCATCCTCTGCAATATGATGCTAAAGATACTAAATTTATTGAGAAGCTTTCAAATTAGCATGAGATGATTAACCAAGTTCAATCAAAGCTCTCAAGAATCACCTTCTGGGTGATTCCATCTCTCCTGGAAATTATTAGCTGGATCTTGTACAGACAGAGAGAGAGAGAGAGAGAGATCTGCCAGTCAAAACCTTTTTCTTCCTGTAATCCAGGAGCATTTTCAGTGACAGATCTTCAGTTATACACATTCTTTAGTCAGACATTACAACCAAGTGAAGGACAAGCAACCAACAATACCTCTGTGCCTGGAGAACGAACGTTTGCTCCTCCTGCAGCCTCTGGAGCGCCTTCCAGCTGCTGTGCCCTCCGGCCAGGCTACTGGAGCTCTCACAGGACTGATGCCAATTTATAGGGATGCTTCTGTTATGTCACTGATAGAAACAAAGTGCTTATGGAAAGGTTTCAGAGTAACAGCCGTGTTAGTCTGTATTCGCAAAAAGAACAGGAGGACTTGCGGCAACTTAGAGACTAACAAATTTATTTGAGCAAAAGCTTCCTTGAGCTATAGCTCACATGCATCCAGTGAAGTGAGCTGTAGCTCACGAAAGCTTTAACAAATTTATTTGAGCAGAAGCTTTCGTGAGCTACAGCTCACTTCATTGGATGCATGTGAGCTATAGCTCAAGAAAGCTTTTGCTCAAATAAATTTGTTAGTCTCTAAGTTGCCACAAGTCCTCCTGTTCTTTTTGCTTATGGAAAGACAGAGATAGAATCAATTATTTCAGTTTCATTATTGGTCTGTGCAATTTGTGTGGGGTGGTGGGCTGGAGTTGGATCCTGATTAGCAAGCGACCTCTGCCTGGAAAACAATTCCAGATGTGCTTTATAGGAACTCTGGGTAACCTGACAGCTCTCAACCTGCCACAGCATCGGAAACAGAGCAGTGCGTGAACCAGAGGACTGAAGTGCTGGTACCTCTCTCCCCTCAGGGCTGAAGTCAGGTTGATCAGCTCTTTCCCCAAGGCTGCTATCAAATCCCCCCCACTCTTCTGTTCTGCAGACTAAATAACCCCAGTTCCCTCAGTCTCTCCGCATAAGTCATGTGCCTCAGCCCCCCAGTCATTTTCATTGTCCTCCGCTGGACTCTCTCCAATTTGTCCACATCCCTTCTGTAGTGGGGGAACCAAAACTGGACGCAATAATCCAGCTGTGGCCTCACCAGTGCTGAATAGAGGGGAATAATCTCTTCCCTCGATCTGCTGGCAATGCTCCTACTAATGCAGCCCAATATGCCGTTAGCCTTCTTGGCAACAAGGGCACACGGCTGACTCATATCCAGCTTCTCGTCCACTGTAATCCCCAGGTCTTTTTCTGCAGAACTGCTGCTTAGCCACTCGGTCCCTAGTCTGTAGTGGTGCATGGGATTCTTCCATCCTAAGTGCAGGACTCTGCACTTGTCCTTGTTGAACCTCATTGGATTTCTTTTGGCCCAATCCTCCAATTTGTCTAGGTCACTCTGGACCCTATCCCTACCCTCCAGCGTATCTACCTCTCCTCCCAGCTTAGTGTCATCTGTGAACTTGCTGAGGGTGCAATTCATCCCATCATCCAGATCATTAATAAAGATGTTGAACAAAACCAGCCCCAGGACCGACCCCTGGGGCACTCTGCTTGATACCGGCTGCCAACTAGACATCGAGCCATTGGTCACTACCCATTGAGCCTGACAATCTAGCCAGCTTTCTATCCACCTTATAGGACATTCATCCTGTGATGGTGCCCCCCATAAGGCTTTATGGAAATATACTTATGAATGTATATATGACATAACTAGAATGTGTTTTATGCTACATAGGCCGTGTAACATATCTCTGTAAAGGTTATGATCTACTGAATTTATTAATCCTATTTGTGTACATGTATCATTTTTGTATTTGAGTTATGAATATTGGCTGCATACTTGTTTAATTCTGAGTATGTTTTAGTGAAGCAGTTGGTCAGCTTCTTGAGAAAAGACTATTCTCAGTAAGTGCCCAATTAAGAAGCCCTTTTTAAGCTAACAATGAACATGGAGACAGCAATCCACATCTGGGCTTTCCCAGGAAGGTGGCTTGGCTGGTAAGGAACTCAGTCATGCAGGGACATGTGACTTGCCCAGGTGACTCCAAAACTCCATTTTGTAGCTGGACTTTGCATAGGAGAGAGGAGGGGGTCTCCACCAACAAAAGAAAGTCTATTTAAACCCCGGGGAGACGCCTCCATTTTGTCTTCAGCTGGCTAAAGAGAGAGCTTCTCCACCCCAAGGATACCTGAAAGAAACTGGAACAAAGGACAGTAACTACAGGGGGTATGAGTGATTGCTGAACCCAGACTAGAAGGACACTAGTCTGTAAAAGAGAGCTTACTGGAACTGGTGAGGTTTTATCTCTATTCAGTTTGATTAGACCTAGACTTGCGTGTCTTATTTTATTTTGCTTGGTAATTCACTTTGTTCTGTCTGTTACTATTTGTAACCACTTAAATCACTTTCTGTATTTAATAAAATCACCTTTTACTTATTAATTACCCCAGAGTATGTAGGTTTCAGAGTAGCAGCCATGTTAGTCTGTATTCGCAAAAAGAAAAGGAGGACTTGTGGCACCTTAGAGACTAACCAATTTATTTGAGCATGAGCTTTCGTGAGCTACAGCTCACTTCATTTAATACCTGGGGCGGGGGGGGGGGGAGCAAACAGCTTTGCATATCTCTCTATCAGTGTTATAGAGGGTGAACAATCTATGAGTTTACCCTGTATAAGCTTTATACTGGGTAAAACGGATTTATTTAAGGTTTGGACCCCACTGGGAGTTGGGCATTTGAGTGTTAAAGACAGGAACACTTCTGTAAGCTGCTTTCAGTTAAGCCTACAGCTGTTAGGGGACATGGTTCAGACCTGGGTCTGGGTTTGCAGCAGGCTAGCGGGTCTGGCTCAAACCAGGCAGGCACTGAAGTCCTAAGCTGACAGGATAGGAAAGCAGGGGCAGAATTAGTCTTGGCACATCGGGTGGCAGTCCCAAGGGGGGTCTCTATGATCCAACCCGTCACACATCCAATCCATACTTCTTTAACTTTCTAGCAAGAATACTGTGGGAGACCGTATCAAAAGCTTTGCTAAAGTCAAGATATATCACGTCCACCGCTTTCCCCATATCCACAGAGACAGTTATTTCATGACAGAAGGCAATCAGGTTGGTCAGGCATGACTTGCCCTTGGTGAATCCATGCTGACTGTTCCTGATCACTTTCCTCTCCTCCAACTGCTTCACAGTGGATTCCTTGAGGACATGCTGCACGATTTTGCCAGGGACTGAGGTGAGGCTCACCAGTCTGTAGTTCCCTGGGTTCTCTTTCTTCCCTTTTTTAAATACGGGCACTATATTTGCCTTTTTCCAATCGTCCTGGTGACCTCCCTGATCACCACGAATTTTCAGAGATAATGGCTAATGGCTCTGCAGGCATATCAGCCAACTCCCTCAGCACCCTCGGGTGCATTAGATCTGGACCCATGGACTTGTGCACGTCCAGCTTTTCTAAATAGTCCTTAACCTGTTCTTTCCCCACTGAGAGCTGCTCACCTCCTCCCCTTGCTGCGTTGCCCAGTGCAGCAGTCTGGGAGCTGCCCTTGTCTGTGAAGACCGAGGCAAAAAAAGTACTTCAAGTACTTCAGCTTTTTCCACATCATCTCTCACTAGGTTGCCTCCCCCATTCAGTAAGGGTCCCACACTTTCCCTGACCTTCTTCTTGTTGCTAACATACCTGTAGAAACCCTTCTTCTTACCCTTCCCATCCCTTGCTAGCTGCAACTCCAGTTGTGCTTTGGCCTTCCTGATTACACCCCGGCATGCTGGAGCAATATTTTTATACTCCTCCCTAGACATCTGTCCAAGTTTCCACTTCTTGTAAGCTTCCTTTTTGCATCTAAGCTCACCGAAGATTTCACTGTAAAGCCAGGCTGGTCGCCTGCCATATTTGTTATTCTTTCTGCACATCGGGATGGTTTGTTTCTGTGCCCTCAATAAGGCTTCTTTAAAATACAGCCAGCTCTCCTGGACTCTTTCCCGCCTCATATTAGCCTCCCAGGGGATCCTGCCCATCAGTTCATAACGGAATCTAAGTCTGCTTTTCTGAAGTCCAGGGTCCGTATTTTGCTACTCTCCTGTCTTCCTTTTGTCAGGATCCTGAACTCAACCAGCTCACAGCCACTGCTGCCTAGGTTACTACCAACTTCTGCTTCCCCTACCACTTTTTCCCTGTTTGTAAGCAGCAGGTCAAGAGGAGCACAGCCCTTAGTCAGTTCCTAGTTAGTACAATTACCCTAGGAGCCTGCAAAGTACCTGAGGAGTTTAAATCTTTCCCTCCAGTGAGCATCACTTTGCATTTATCAACAGGGAATTTTACTCGTTGCGTGTTCCTAGAACTTCTTTAGAATCATAGATTACCAGGGTTGGAAGGGAGCTCAGGAGATCATCTAGTCCAACCCCCTGCTCAAAGCAGGACCAATCCCCCAGTTTTTGTCCCAGATCCCTAAATGGCCCCCTCAAGGATTGAACTCACAACCCTGGGTTTAGCAGGCCAATGCTCAAACCACTGAGATATCCCTCCCTTGAGAGAAACCTTGAAGTTTCTCTCAAGTTCCTTACAGCCCCCTTCTGATCCTGATTAATCTAAATACCTTGTTGTCAGCTGCAGATTTTGCTCCCTCCTTGCTCACCTCCACCCCCGCCCCAGCAGATCATTAATAAATATCTTAAACAACACGGGACCTAACATGGAACCTTCTGCCATGATGGAAGTCGGCCTTTGGTCCAGCATGGACTGGGAGTGTGGACTCTGTGCACTAGCCCCTCTGAAGGCTGCACTGTGGTGTTTACAGAGCGATTGTTACATGCGTTTGCTGGATTCAAGCTACCTTGGGGAGGGGAGCCCATGCACAGCGTTTGCTGTGTGCACAGACCCTCAGACTTCCAAAGGGCCTTTGACAAAGTCCTGCACAATAGGCTACCAAACAAGCTAAGCAGTCATGGGGTGAGAGGCAAAGGGTTGTCGTGGATCAAACACTGGTGAGGAGAAAGAAAGCAAGAGCAGGCTCCGATGGCTCTCCTCTGTCCAGGGAACATGTCAAAGAATTCTGAGACGAGTGGGATGTGACGTTTGTTGGCAGAATCCATGCTGGTTAGACCCTGTAGGATCATGACCTTCCTGATGTTCTTTTTTTAATGAGTGATTCAACCAGTTTGCCAGGTGGAGCTGCAGGGCGTATGGGTCTATAGCGTACGCGCCGTTGGCTCTCTTTAGTACGTCAGCTTGGCTCCACCCATGTTGTAGTTCCAAACTTCAGCCTGAAGAACTGTGGGAATATTGCTTCCCGAAAGGGGCAGACGCTCGGTGAGATCAATCCCAAGATGGTGAGAACACCTGGGGGGTGGGGGTGGGGGTAGGGGTTGGGGTTGGGGTTGGAGGGAGGGAGGAAACAGAACCATTTGAGCTTCAGAGGCAAACAGAAAACCACCATGAGTGCTAGGAAACGTAGATGCCATGTGATTTATAGGGGGCTTCATCTCACGACCCACTTAGCCAAAAATCCCAAATATGGACCATTAACCCTGCCTGGCATCCCCAGGGGCACAGCAATTTTCAATCTGATTCAGCAGGTACATTGCAGAGCACTTAGAAAATTCTCTGTTAAACAGTAAGTGACTCTCAGCCGTGGCTGTCGCTGTAATTAAACAAGTCTTCATACACCCCTGAGAAACTGCCCACATTGGTGACAGGAACCAGCTTCCTGGTGCGACAGACCCAGAGCCCAGGGTTCAGGGATTTGCAGCGATGGGTTCCCGAGCTGCGGTGGAGCAAAGGACGGCGCACACGTCCCTGTTTTGGCACCAGACCCCCCTGCCACATATTACATCATGAGAAAGGGAGACTTTTCCCCTGGCTCCCCTGTACAATCTGCTCGTAGAGGTTCACGTTTCTACGGCTGGTCCATACCTGTGTCTGCACAGCCTCTTCTCCCCACGGGCCCAGGAGATCCCGCATCTCCTGTCTGCTCCAAGCAGGAGGGCAACTGGCGTGTGGAGCCGGCAGGGTCGGCTGGGGAGCTGCACACCCAGGGTCTCCCCAGGCTGGACAAGCAGGAAAAGGCCTTTCAGAAATTCACAGGGCTTTAGAGGAGATGGGGGCTTCCGGTCTCCGGGGACTCCTGGGCAGTGCAGTTCACATGATTATATCAGAAAGGAGATTATAACTCAGTAAAAAATCCACTGAACAAACCCAGCTACGTTCAGTTACAGGAAATAATGCATCATTTATAAAAGCATTTTCTTTTAAAAACCAATAGTCTTGGCTTACATTGTACCTAACCTTTCATTTACGTGCGATCACTGTCGGGCATCGTGGGACAGCTGCTGGAGGACTCTGAGATGGGCGGCGGGTATCAAAGGCAGGGGAAAGCTGAGCCTCCCCAAATGGCCTCTGTGCCCTCCCCCCACTCTCTCCCCAGGCTGCCTCCTCCTTCCCACCACCCTCTGCTGCAGATCTGTCCTTCCCCTGTGTCCGGGGCTCTGGGCTAGTGGTGCTGGAACGGTGTGGGGGGGAGTGGGGGCAGAGACCTCCCACTTTTCACCAGGACAGACCCCGCTCCTTTCCCCTCCTCTTCCCCTGAGGCCCTACCCCCGGCCAGGCCGGCATGGAGACCGGCCAGGGAGCCTGGGCAGCTGTGGGGAGCCGAGACGGACCCTCCACCCGCCCGGGGTGCGTGGTTGAGGGGGCTGAGAGTGGCCCATGTCCCAGCCCTCCAGGCTCCCCGCCCAGCCCAGGGCAAGTAGAGGGTCTGCGACTCCATGTTGGCTCCCCACGTCTGCCCCAACCTGGCTCCATGGATGGGGGGTGCTCGGAGCTGCAGCCCGGCCAATGTAAGAGCTGGGCAGTCATCTGTGAGAGGCCATGGAGTCACAGACCCTCTACCTGCCCTGGTCGGCAAATGGGGGTTCTGCCGCAGCTCCCCACAGCTGCCCATCCAGCTCTTACCATGGCCGGGCTGCGGCTCCGAGGCCCCCCCGCTGGACCCAGGGCGGGGAGAGTTGCACGGGCAGCTGTGAGGAGCCTGCCCTGGGTGGGGGGCCTGGGACATGGGCAGGGGGCTGCTTTTGCCTCTATCTCAGGCAGGGGGGCAGGGACCCCCAGCCCCACTTTTGGGAGGGATCAGGCACCCTTGCCCTGGGCTGGGGCTGATGGGGCTGGCCTGCAGACAGGGAGTCCAGGCAGCTGGAGCTGGGGCTTGCGCTGCCCACCCCCCTGGCGCTTGTGGGGGGGGGGGGGGCTGGGGCCATGCTGCCTGCCCACCTGCCCGCTGCACTGGGGCTGGGGGCTGCATTCAGCTGCCTGCCCACCTGGCACTCCGGGCTGGGGGGGGCTGTGTTGCCCCTGCCCCCCCTCGCCAAGTAACTCAGTGTCTACACTCACGCTGCGTCGACCTCCTTCAGTTGACCCTGGCTCAACACTGCTCCAGGCGGTGGTGTGACTGTGTTGCTGTAACGGGGGGCTGACTTTGGTGGGGCACAAATTTAAGTGTGGACACATGCACACCTAGGTGGACGCAAGGTGGCTACATTGACCTAACTTTGTCGTGCAGACTAAAGTGACCAGACAGCAAGTGTGGAAAATCAGGATGGGAGTGGGAGGTAATAGGTGCGTATATAAGACAAAGCCCCAAATATCAGGACCGTCCCTAAAAATTCGGGACATCTGGTCACCCTAGTGCAGACCAGGCCCCAGTCAGATGCTGCCCCATGTGTGTGGAATGGGGCCGAGGGAGGTGCACAGCAAACTCTTTGGGAGACACTTTCTGTTTCTTGGAAATCATAAATACACAAACAAACCCTGTTCCAAGATTACAGTGGCTCAGCCGGCTTTACCTCCTCCCCTGCCACCAAAGCAGCTAAACAGTAACTAAGGGAAAATGCTGCACAGAAATAATTGCTGTCAAAGGGTACGAGTCGAAGTGATGCTGAATGATGTTCAAGAGGAAAATCTGGCCAGAATCAATGACAGCATCGAATGGGGGCAATTAGTAGAAAGAGGGGGTAAAAATAGTTCCCAGGTTGTGGAGGGGAGTGGAACGACCAGCAGTGATAGAGACAGGAGGGAATGAGGATGGGAATTGGGAGAAAAGCCCTTTAACAGTGGAATATGAAGCACTACAAATGCAATTTTCCCTCTCTTGGTATTGACACCTCCTCATCAATTATTGGGAGTGGACCACATCCACCCTGATTTAATTGACCCTGTCATCACTGGTTCTCCACTTGTAAGGTAACTCTCTTCTCTTCATGTGCCAGTATACTTATACTTGTATCTGTAATTTTCACTCCATGCATCTGAAGAAGTGGGTTTTGACCTACAAAAGCTTATGCCTAAATAAATCAGTTCATTTTTAAGGCGCTACTGGACTCGTTGTTTTTGTGGATACAGATTAACATGACTACTTCTCCAATACTTGTCAGTAGCAGTTATTGACACTGGGTGATGTTCTTTTTTTCTATCCTGTTACAATTTGCTACTTCTAACCTTTATTAACTTATGGGCCAAGGAGAGCAAATAATTACAAAGGAACCTCACCAGTTATGTTACTAGAGACCACCTCTCTCCATGCTGATGGTAGGCCAGGAAAAAGCATTGGTGGGGAGGGGGCAGTTGAAGGGGTCAGAGAAGATCATGGTGGACGGTTTATTGTGCACTGAAGTTGTAAGCTCTGTGAGGCAGGCACCATGCCTTACTGTATCTGCATAGGACTGCACAGTGGGCCCCCGATCTGAGTTCGGGCCCCTGGACATTACAGGAATACAGGTGTAAGCAGGGTCTGAATGAACTCTCCACTGACAGCTAGCTGGGGAGCGGGAGAGACTTCAGGAGCAAACTGTATTTACATGAACACACCTACTCTGCCTAGGTATCCACCAGACAGAGCAGTGTTGTTCAAAGTGATGAACTTTGGCTGGTGCTGGGTTACAAAACACTGTAGTACTGAATGCGGGTAGTGAAATATTATCAAAGTTGTTGTCCTTATTGTATGAGTAAAGGAGAGCAAAATTGTGCAGGTCCGGATGGAGCGGGGGCACCCTCAGCTGACAAGAACTTGCTAAGCCAGGGGCTCAAATGCCAGAGCCATGTAACAGTAAGGGAAGATAGAGAGAGAGATTCCTGTCTGGCAATGTCAATGCTCGCTAAGGATACTTGGTTTGGTTTAACCTGGTTCTCCGTATTGTTCAAAGATAGACCTTTTGTCATTTTACAGTACTCAAAAGAGCTGATAATCACTTGTGGTGGGATAGCATTTCTGACCAGCTTGCCTCAGGTTTCTATGCTAAAAGTTGGATAGACTCTCAAGAGACTGGCCTGCAGAGATCACAGTAGAGAGGCAAGTAGCCAGAAAAGCAGTGAGGGGATGGAACAGTGGCTAGTGGGATAGCCAGCCAGAACAAGTGCTCAGATGGCAGAGCAAGCAGGATGCCTTCCTCCATATGCAGGATGTGAACTCAGACAGAGGCACCTCTGAACCCTCGGTCCTCTACTGATCAAGGACAACCACTGTGAGTGGGGTATGGTGAGGGAGCAGAGAAGGGCACGGAAGAGGAAATCAAGAAGACGAGGCAGAAGACTCTTCCCCACGTGCTCTGGGGTGGGCGTCCTGCTCCCAGTGCTATGATTATGAATCCCCCCTTGTGGCACTTTCCTTAATTTATGTCAGGTAACTTCCCTCCTTTCATTAAATGTTTCTTTCCTACACTCAGATTCCGTGCATGTGAGTGGGGAAGTATTGTCTCTCAGAGGCTCCTGGGTGGTGTGTAATTTTTCCACTGTGGGGGGGCTCGAGCCGGTTCTGTGTTGTATCGTTGAAAGGGGAACCCCTAGATAGTGAACCTGGCCCTGGCTGCCGCCAACTTCACCTGGCAGAAGGGTTAGACAAATAATTAATAAATGGTAGCGATGAAGGTTTGGGAGCTGCAGGAGGGGAGAGGGTGCCAGGCTCACAATCCCACTCTACCTCTTTGTTGACCAGTTCTTTTTCCCATTACCCAGAATGGCTAGATTCACAGACTGACTCTTGAGCTGAAGAAGTATGTCATTTCTTTGCTGCTTCAGCGAGTGATCAGCCCACCGAAACAGGGCAGAGCGCAGGGTTAAATGCGAGCACACCCCCACATTCAGATGCTCAGCTTTAATACACTGTTACAAAGCGATTCATTATCTATTGTATGAACACTTTTCTGCCTAACACTGAGATTAATTGGCTAACTCAGTTGTTCACCTGATTGGGTTGCTGACCAAGTTGTTTATCTGATCCGGTTGCTGGCTCAGCTTTTCAGCTGGCTGGTCTCTTTCCTTGCCAGACAAGCAGGCATCTTGTCACATGACCCAGCCCCTAAAATATACGTTCTGCACAGTACATATCCTACACTCTTGCTCTCCCCCTTCGGCTTCTCTTCTCAGCCCACCTCCCCCAAGCTTCCTCTTGTTTTTGAATAAAGACTGGGAGTGGATGTGTCATTACACAAAGTAAAACTATTTCCCCTTGTTTATTTCCCCTCCTACTATTCTTGTAAAGTGCTGGAAATGGCCCACCTTGATTATCACTACAAAAGGTCCCCCCGCCCCCCACCCGCTCTCCTGCTGGTAATAGCTCGCCTTTCCTGATCACTCTCGTTACAGTCTGTATGGTAACACCCATTGTTTCATGTTCTCTGTGTATATAAAATCCCCACTGTATTTTCCACTGAATGCATCCGATGAAGTGAGCTGTAGCTCACGAAAGCTTATGCTCTAATAAATGTGTTAGTCTCTAAGGTGCCACAAGTTCTCCTTTTGTTTTTCTAGCTTTTCCTTTCCCTTTTCTCATCTCTTTGTCTTCTCTTTCTCCTCAGTCTGCCCTGGGCTCACTCCCCACCTCTCCATCCTGCTTCACCTCACCCCAACCCCTCCCTTATCCTCACCCCCTTTCACGCCTGCAGAACGCCTGACCCTGAGGAGGAGGAGAAAGAAAAGGAATAGGGAGGACACGTTACACAAAATCCCGCAAGCCAAGGCTGCATCCGACTGCAAACCAAGGGCCCGGAGGGCCAGCGTGGATGGGCAGACAGCATGGAGACGGACAGAACGGACAAGAGAAAGGTCCGGGAGTCCCAGCAAGAAAAGAGGCAGGAGACGCACTAAGTCTGGAGCATAACGGGTCTTCTCAGGTAGCAAACACAAATGCTGCAGCTCCCCCCCTCCCTTGCCGTCCCTGGAGAACTCCCTGGTAGCAGCTCCCTACACCCCCCAACTTTCCGCTGAGCACAGGCCCTGCAGCAGCCACTGTGCGTTACAGCTGGGCTGAGACAGAGAACAAATATTTGACTTCTGGTGCAACCACAACCAAAGCAGCGAGTGCGACTGGCCCCCCTGCACAGCGGGAGAGGATGAAAACTAAACCCACATGAAAACACAATCCACTCTCCTATTTACCATCTTCCCTGGGCTCAGCGAGCCCCTGCCCCAAGGAGCAGAGCAAAGCATGGGAATGAAAAGCTGCTCAGAATGCTCCAGCAGCCCTTGAAACACACTAGACCAGTCAGTGGGAGGAAGAAATTAACAACAGCCACAGCGGGTCTGCTACAGACCCCTGCACAGAACTGTTGCGCTGGCAGACACCTCGCCACAAAGACGTGCAGAACTAAGGCCTTTCCTGCCCGAGCCCAGACTCAGCGACCCTAAACAAAAGGTGGAATCGGGGGGCACAAAGCACCGTCAAATCCCAGAAAGGAGCCTGTGACTCCAGTGGGACAGAGCCGAGATCGGAGTCGAAAGTGTTCCTGTCTCCGTGTCCCAAATACAAGCGCAAAGCAGTATTCCACCACCTTATCAGGAGCTATAACAGCATCTCCCTGGGGAATAATGCGGCTCACACTATGGAAAATGACAGGATGACGCTACAGAGCAGCCGGCCACTGGGGCAGGAACGAAGAGAAATGGACCCAGGGATCAAACTCCAAACACACTTGTCACCCTGTCCTGAGCACAGTGCCCCAGGCACAGTCTCCCCAGTGCTGTATGCACAGCAAACACCTCCCTGCTCCAACATGGTGTCCCCTGCGGCTGCGTCCTGGGTCGGTCACACCCACCCCCGACAGACACCTGCAAGGCCTGGCTTTAAACCACTTTGGCAGCATGCAGAGAGCTTGCCGTGCCAACGGCATCTCGCTGACCTGAAATGGCTGCTTGTGAACGTCGGGAGAGTGATGGACTCCATGTGTCTCAATGCTCCGGTGAGCGAGAACCAGAGGGGCAGGAACTAGCCGTGTATCTAAAACGTTTTCCTGCATCAGCAGCGTCATTATGCTTCATATTCCACCGTTAAAGGGCTTTCCTGCCACTCCCCATCCCCACTGTATCGCCGCTGGTCGTTCCACTCCCTCCACCACCGGGGAGCCATTTCTACCCCCTCTTTCTACTAATTGCCCCCATTCGATGCTGTCACTGATTCTGGCCAGATTTTCCTCTTGAACATCATCCAGCATCACTTCGATTCGTGCCCTTTGAGAGCAATTATTTCTGTGCAGTGTTTTCCCTTAGTTACTGTTTAGCTGCTTTGGTGGCAGGGGAGGAGGTAAAGCCGGCTGAGCCACTGTATTCTTGGAACAGGGCTTGTTTGTGTGTTTCTGTGTTTTCCGAGAAACAGAAAGTGTCTCCCAAGCATTTGCTGGGCGCCTCCCTCGGCCCCATTCCACACACATGGGGCGGCATCTGACTGGTCTGACTCTGCACTACAAAGTCAGGTTGACTTGGTGTGCATGTGTCCACACTTAAATTTGTGTCCCACCAAAGTCAGCGCCCCGTTACAGCAACACAGTCACACCACCGCCTGGAGCAGTGTTGAGCCAGGGTCAATTGACCGAGGCCGACACAGCGTGAGTGTAGACACTGAGTTAGTTGTCGTCCTGTTGCATGGGCGGTGGATAAACTGCAGGCTTGGGGAGGCTACGCCCCACTCCTGGCTGTCCTGCTCCTTCTGCCCAGGGCCCTCCCCTCCTGCCTCCCTTCCTTTGAGGGAGCCCAGAGACCCCCCCTCTGCCAGCCCTGGGCTGCCCGAGCACTTCCAGCCCTGGTGTAGGGGTGCTGCACCCTCCTCACCCCCCGCCATGGAGCGCTGCGCAGGCAGAGCGGTCCCCAGCCTGAGCGGGCAGCATGGCCCCAGACCCCCAAGCACCAGGAGGGTGGGCAGCGCAAGCCCTGGCTCCAGCCGCCTGGACTCCCTGTCTGCAGGCCAGTCCCTGTCAGCCCCAGCCCAGGGCAAGGGAGCCTGAGCCCTTCCAAAAATGGGGCTGAGGGCCACCCCCCGCCTGAGATGGAGGCAAAACAGCCCCGCGCCCATGTCCCACAGCTGGCCGTGCAGATGTCCCCAACCTGGCTCCAGCGGGGGGGCCTCATAGCTGCAGTCTGGCCATGCTAAGAGCTGGATGGGCAGCTGTGGGGAGCCGCGGCAGACCCTCCACTGCCCCACAGGTTCCCCGCCCAGTGCAGGGAGAGGGTCCACGACTCCATGGCCCCTCACAGCTGACTGCCCAGCTCTTACATTGTCCGGGCTGCAACACCGAGCACCCCCCATCCATGGAGCCAGGTTGGGGCAGACGTGGGGAGCCAACATGGAGTTGCAGACCCTCTACTTGCCCTGGGCTGGGCGGGGAGCCTGGAGGGCTGGGACACGGGCCACTCTCTGCCCCCCACCCCGGCACCCTGGGCAGGTGAACGGTCCGCCACAGCTCCCTGGCTGGTCTCCATGCTGGCCTGGCCAGGGGTAGGGCCTCGGGGGAAGAGGAGGGGAAAGGAGCGGGGTCCGCGGGGTCTGTCCTGGTGAAAAGTGGAAGGTCTCTGCCCCCCCCACACCGTTCCGGCACCAATAGCCCAGCGGCCCAGACACAGGGGAAGGACAGATCTGCAGCAGAGGAGGGTGGGAAGCAGGAGGGAGCCTGGAGGTGGAGTGTGGGGGGGCCCACGCAGGCCGTTTGGGGGAAGCTCAGCTTTCCCCTGCCTTTGATGCCCGCTGCCCATGCTCAGAGTCCTCCAGCAGCTGTCCCACGATGCCCGACAGTGATCGCACGTAAATGAAAGGTTAGGTACAATGTAAGCCAAGACTATTGGTTTTTAAAAGAAAATGCTTTTATAAATGGTGCATTATTTCCTGTAACTGAACGTAGCTGGGTTTGTTCAGTGGGTTTTTTACTGAGTTTTAATCCCCTTTCTGATATAATCATGTGAACTGCACTGCCCAGGAGTCCCCGGAGACCGGAAGCCCACAACTCCTCTAAAGCCCTGTGAATTTCTGAAAGGCCTTTTCCTGCTTGTCCAGCCTGGGGAGACCCGGGGTGTGCAGCTCCCCAGCCGACCCTGCCGGCTCCACACGCCAGTTGCCCTCCTGCTTGGAGCAGACAGGAGATGCGGGATCTCCTGGGCCCGTGGGGAGAAGAGGCTGTGCAGACACAGGTATGGACCAGCCGTAGAAACGTGAACCTCTACGAGCAGATTGTACAGGGGAGCCAGGGGAAAAGTCTCCCTTTCTCATGATGTCATCTGTGGCAAGGGGGGGTCCGATGCCAAAACAGGGACGTGTGCGCCGTCCTTTGCTCCACCGCAGCTCGGGAACCCATCGCTGCAAATCCCTGAACCCTGGGCTCTGGGTCTGTCGCACCAGGAAGCTGGTTCCTGTCACCAATGTGGGCAGTTTCTCAGGGGTGTATGAAGACTTGTTTAATTACAGCGGCAGCCACGGCTGAGAGTCACTTACTGTTTAACAGAGAATTTTCTAAGTGCTCTGCAATGTACCTGCTGAATCAGATTGAAAATTACTGTGCCCCTGGGTGTGCCAGGCAGGGTTAATGGTCCATATTTGGGATTTTTGACTAAATGGGTCGTGAGATGAAGCCCCCTATAAATCACATGGCATCTACGTTTCCTAGCACTCATGGTGGTTTTCTGTTTGCCTCTGAAGCTCAAATGGTTCTGTTTCCTCCCTCCCTCCAACCCCAACCCCAACCCCAACCCCAACCCCTACCCCCACCCCCACCCCCCAGGTGTTCTCACCATCTTGGGATTGATCTCACCGAGCGTCTGCCCCTTTCGGGAAGCAATATTCCCACAGTTCTTCAGGCTGAAGTTTGGAACTACAACATGGGTGGAGCCAAGCTGACGTACTAAAGAGAGTCAACGGCGCGTACGCTATAGACCCATACGCCCTGCAGCTCCACCTGGCAAACTGGTTGAATCACTCATTAAAGAAGAACATCAGGAAGGTCATGATCCTACAGGGTCTAACCAGCATGGATTCTGCCAACAAACGTCACGTCCCACTCGTCTCAGAATTCTTCGACATGTTCCCTGGACAGAGGAGAGCCATCGGAGCCTGCTCTTGCTTTCTTTCTCCTCGCCAGTGTTTGATCCACGACAACGCAGGGCCGGTGTAACCACTAGGCGAACTAGGCGGTTGCCTAGGGCACCAAGATTTGAGGGCGCCAAAAAGCAGTGTCCCCCAATTTTTTCTACAGTATTGCTTAGGGGCAAGTACCTGTCAGTCTTCAGTGCCCGGGCCGCACCAGGGCCAGCAGCCTCTTCACCTCGGAGTATCCCTTGCTTGCCCGGGGGCCACTGCTCCTCTCAGGCTCCCCGGCTGAGAGCGGCAGGAACCGGGCACCGCTCGGGGGGAGCCGGGTGGCCCGAGCCCAGGGCGACTACGCTCCCCGCCTGCCCCTGCTGCTGTGGAGGCTGCTGCTGCCCCCTGGGCTCGGGCCGCCAGGCTCCCCCTGAACGGCGCCCGGTTCCTGCCGCTCTCGGCCGGCAGGTGCGGGGCCCCAGCCGAGCCCGGCCCCTTGCGTCTCCTCTGCGGCGGCACCCCCCGCCCGCCTCCTCCCGGGCGACCACAGCCGGGGAGCCTGAGAGGAGCAGTGGCCCCCAGGCAAGCGGGGGAGACTCCGAGGTGAAGAGGCTGCTGGCCCTTGCCCAGCCCGAGTGCTGGAGACTGACAGGTACCTGCCCCTGCCCTATCCTTGGCACCGCCTGCCCCCCAACCCAGTGAGTGTTACCTGCCCCACCAGCCTCAGTGCCCTGCCCCATACTGTCAGCCACCCCAAGCCCACTGTGACACCAGCACCCCTTGGCAAAGGGCCCCCTGATCTTCACAAACAGCTGTCACCACAGGCCTGACAAACTGACTGCACCCCACACGTGTCTTACAGGGCACTTACCCACAAAGAAGAACCTGGAAGGGATCTACACAAGGCTGGTAACTTGTCAAGAGTGAGAATCTTTGTGAGATGTGTGCATGGGTAATACTGAAGGAATAATGTATTTACCTTAAAAGTCTGCTTTACAGACTTGGAGTAGAAATTAGTCACCAGGGGATAATGGCCCTTTGGGGCAAGGGGGATTTGTCACCCTGCCTAACCTGGCTGGTGATGCAATGCAAGCCTCAAGTGTTTAGCTTTGCACAATAGTAAGACCTTGAATGGGACACCATCAAAGACAAGGGCAAATAATTGAAACGCCTTGTAATGTTTCTTAATGTTAAGAAACATTACAACAGCCGTTACCCGTTCTGACAGGCTGTTTATAATGCTAAGTTTACTAGTTTTCAGAGGTTGTTGGGGGGAAGGGAGGGGAAGGGAGAGGCGGGGCGCAAGGTGGAAGTTTCCCCTAGGGCGCAAAATATCCTTGCACTGGCCCTGCGACACCCCATGACTGCTTAGCTTGTTTGGTAGCCTCTTGTGCAGGACTTTGTCAAAGGCCCTTTGGAAGTCTGAGGGTCTGTGCACACAGCAAACGCTGTGCATGGGCTCCCCTCCCCCAGGTAGCTTGACTCCAGCTAGTGTGGGTAACAATAGCTGTGTAAACAGCACAGTGCAGCCTCCAGAGGGGGTAGTGCGCAGAGTCCACACTCCCAGTCCATGCTGGACCAAAGGCCAAGTTCCATCATGGCAGAAGGTTCCATGCTAGGTCCTGTGTTGTTTAAGATATTTATTAATGATCTGCTTGGTGGGAGGGGTGAGCAGGGAGGGAGCAAAATCTGCAGCTGACAACAAGCTATTTAGATTAGTCAGGATCAGAGGGGGCTGTAAGGAACTTCAGAGAGACCTAAAGAAGCTGTAGGAACAGGCAATGAGTAAAATTCACTGTTGATAAATGCAAAGTGATGCTCACTGGAGGGAAAGATTTAAACTCCTCACATATTTTGTAGGTTCCTAGGGTAATTGTACTAACTCATCAAAGGGAACTGAGCATCACTGTAGACAGCTCGGTGATGACCTGTTGACAAGTGCTGGAGGAACCGACTAGGGGTCGTGCTCCTCTTGACCTCCTGCTCACAAACATAAAAGAATTGGTAGGGGAAGTAGAAGTGGGTGACAACCTAGGTAGCAGTGACCATGAGATGGTTGAGTTCAGGATCCTGACAAAAGGAAGAAAGGAGAATAGCAAAATACGGACCCTGGACTTCAGAAAAGCAGACTTTGACTCCCTTAGGGAACTGATGGGCAGGATCCCCTGGGAAGCTAATATGACAGGGCAAGGAGTCCATGAGAGCTGGCTGTATTTTAAAGAAGCCTTTCTGTGGGCACAGGAACAAACCATCCTGATGTGCAGAAAGAATAACCAATATGGCCAGCGACCAGCTTGGCTTAACAGTGAACTCTTCGGTGAGCTTAGATGCAAAAAGGAAGCTTACAAGAAGTGGAAACTTGGACAGATGTCTAGGGAGGAGTATAAAGATATTGCTAGATCATGCAGGGGTGTAATCAGGAAGGCCAAGGCACAATTGGAGTTGCAGCTAGCAAGGGATGGGAAGGGTAAGAAGAAGGGTTTCTACAGGTATGTTAGCAACAAGAAGAAGGTCAGGAAAAGTGTGGGACCCTTGCTGAGTGGGGGAGGCAACCTAGTGACAGATGATATGGAAAAAGCTGAAGCACTCAATGCTTTTTTTGCCTTGGTCTTCACAGACAAGGTGAAGTGAGCTGTAGCTCACGAAAGCTCATGCTCAAATACATTGGTTAGTCTCTAAGGTGCCACAAGTACTCCTTTTCTTTTTACAGACAAGGTCAGCTCCCAGACTGCTGCACTGGGCAGCACAGTATGGGGAGGAGGTGAGCAGCTCTCAGTGGGGAAAGAACAGGTTAAGGACTATTTAGAAAAGCTGGACGTGCACAAGTCCATGGGTCCAGATCTAATGCACCTGAGGGTGCTGAAGCAATTGGCGGATGTGATTGCAGAGCCATTGGCCATTATCTTTGAAAACTCGTGGCGATCAGGGGAGGTCCCGGACGATTGGAGAAAGGCAAATATAGTGCCCATATTTAAAAAAGGGAAGAAAGCGAACCCAGGGAACTACAGACTGGTGAGCCTCACCTCAGTCCCCGGAAAAATCATGGAGCAGGTCCTCAAGGAATCCATTGTGAAGCAGTTGGAGGAGAGGAAAGTGATCAGGAACAGTCAACATGGATTCACCAAGGGCAAGTCATGCCTGACCAACCTGATTGCCTTCTATGATGAGATAACTGGCTCCGTGGATATGGGGAAAGCCGTGGACATGATATATCTTGACTTTAGCAAAGCTTTTGATACGGTCTACCACAGTATTCTTGCCAGCAAGTTAAAGAAGTATGGGCTGGATGAATGGACTATAAGGTGGGTAGAAAGTTGGCTAGATTGTCGGGCTCAACAGGTAGTGATCAATGGCTTGATGTCTCATTGGTAGATGGTATCAAGCGGAGTGCCCCAGGGGTCGGTCCTGGGGCCAGTTTTATTCAACATCTTTATTAATGATCTGGATGATGGGATGGATTGCACCCTCAGCAAGTTCACGGATGACACTAAGCTGCAGGAGAGGTAGATACGCTGGAGGGTAGGGATAGGGTCCAGAGTGACCTAGATAAATTGGAGGATTGACCCAAAAGAAATCTGATGAGGTTCAAGAAGGACAAGTGCAGAGTCCTGCACTCAGGAAGGAAGAATCTCATGCACTGCTACAGGCTGGGGACTGACTGGCTAAGCAGCAGTTCTTCAGAAAGGGACCTTGGGATTACAGTGGACAAGAAGCTGGATATGAGTCAGCCGTGTGCCGTTGTTGCCAAGAAGGCCAATGGTGTATTGGGCTGTATTAGTAGGAGCGTTGCCAGCAGATCGAGGGACGTGATCGTTCCCCTCTATTTGGCACTGGAGAGGCCGCAGCTGAAGTATTGCGTCCAGTTTGGGTCCCCCGACTACAGAAAGGATGTGAACAAATTGGAGAGAGTCCAGCGGAGGGCAACAAAAATGATCAGGGGGCTGGGGCACATGATGTATGAGGAGAGGCTGAGGGAACTGGGGTTATTTAGTCTGCAGAAGAGAAGAGTGAGGGGGGATTTGATAGCTGCTTTCAACTACCTGAGAGGGGGTTCCAAAGAAGATGGAGCTCAGCTGTTCTCAGTGGTCGCAGATGACAGAACAATAAGCAATGGTCTGAAGTTGCAGTGGGGGAGGTCTAGTTTGGATATTAGGAAACACTATTTCACTAGGAGGGTGGTGAAGCACTGGAATGGGTTACCTAGGGAGGTAGAATCATAGAATCATAGAATATCAGGGTTGGAAGGGACCCCTGAAGGTCATCTAGTCCAACCCCCTGCTCGAAGCAGGACCAATTCCCAGTTAAATCATCCCAGCCAGGGCTTTGTCAAGCCTGACCTTAAAAACCTCTAAGGAAGGAGATTCCACCACCTCCCTAGGTAACGCATTCCAGTGTTTCACCACCCTCTTAGTGAAAAAGTTTTTCCTAATATCCAATCTAAACCTCCCCCACTGCAACTTGAGACCATTACTCCTCGTTCTGTCATCTGCTACCATTGAGAACAGTCTAGAGCCATCCTCTTTGGAACCCCCTTTCAGGTAGTTGAAAGCAGCTATCAAATCCCTCCTCATTCTTCTCTTCTGCAGGCTAAACAATCCCAGTTCCCTCAGCCTCTCCTCATAAGTCATGTGTTCTAGACCCCTAATCATTTTTGTTGCCCTTCGCTGGACTCTCTCCAATTTATCCACATCCTTCTTGTAGTGTGGGGCCCAAAACTGGACACAGTACTCCAGATGAGGCCTCACCAATGTCGAATAGAGGGGAACGATCACATCCCTCGATCTGCTCGCTATGCCCCTACTTATACATCCCAAAATGCCATTGGCCTTCTTGGCAACAAGGGCACACTGCTGACTCATATCCAGCTTCTCGTCCACTGTCACCCCTAGGTCCTTTTCCGCAGAACTGCTGCCTAGCCATTCGGTCCCTAGTCTGTAGCGGTGCATTGGATTCTTCCATCCTAAGTGCAGGACCCTGCACTTTTCCTTATTGAACCTCATCAGATTTCTTTTGGCCCAATGCTCCAATTTGTCTAGGTCCTTCTGTATCCTATCCCTCCCCTCCAGCGTATCTACCACTCCTCCCAGTTTAGTATCATCCGCAAATTTGCTGAGAGTGCAATCCACACCATCCTCCAGATCATTTATGAAGATATTGAACAAAACCGGCCCCAGGACCGACCCTTGGGGCACTCCACTTGATACCGGCTGCCAACTAGACATGGAGCCATTAATCACTACCCGTTGAGCCCGACAATCTAGCCAGCTTTCTACCCACCTTATAGTGCATTCATCCAGCCCATACTTCCTTAACTTGCTGACAAGAATACTGTGGGAATCTCCATCCTTAGAGGTGTTTAAGGCCCAGCTTTACAAAGCCCTGGCTAGGATGATTTAGTGGGGGATTGGTCCTGCTCTGAGCAGGGGGTTGGACTAGATACCTCCTGAGATCTCTTCCAACCCTAATATTCTATGATTCTATGATCCTATGATAAGAAAAAGCACTGAATATTGGGACTGTCCCTATAAAATTGGGACATCTTGTCACCCTACTTGAATCATTCCTGCATGCCTGGGGTCCCCGGGCCTTTTGAAATCGCCCAGGCCCCTGGGCAATTACCCCCTGCACCCCACCCCCATCGGCAGGCCTGAGATCACCCAAAAACAGTGTGTTTAGGGAGAAGCGGAGGGGACCAAGGAGGGACCCCATTACAGAGCACACACACATACAGAGCCCAGTCCTGGTCCCATCGAAGCACAGGAGAAACGACTCCTCTTGTTATCAGCAGGAATTAGGCTGGGACCCAACAAAAAATATTAAATAACAGCCTAAGTACAATCTCCTGTTACCAGATATCGCCAGTGCATGAGCTCTCAGGGCGATTTAACAATACAGGAACTTTGAAGAACAAACAAGCGGCTCTTTGAGCTAGAGGGAGCCAAGGAAACTTTGACATGTGGAAATGTCAAATCGGGGGAATGTTTTCATGTTGTGTAATTCAAACACCATTTCATGAGTCACCATCAGCCTCCTCAGAAACTTTTGGTTTACAAAGTCAAGCTGGGATTTTTTGGGCCTAACACATTTTCCAGGCTAAAGTTATAGGGGGGCTAAAACGGGGCTTTCAAATGAAAGCTGGTGACAATATTAATGTATCATCTTGAATGGTGCGTGGCTGCTGCAGGTAGCAGGATCCACCACAAGCTCTAGCCACAATCTGCCCGCTGCTCAAAAGGTACCACTCCCGAACCCGGCATTCCCCAGGCTGGGGAAACCCCTTTATCTGGCCCAGTCCTCTTGACCATGTTCTTAAGAACATAAGAACCACCACACTGGGTCAGACCAAAGGTCCACCTAGCCCAGTATCCTGTCTTCTGACAGTGGCCAGTGCCAGGTGCCCCAGAGGGAATGAACAGAACAGGGAATCATCAAGTGATCCATCTCCTGTCACCCATTCCCAGCTTCTGGCAAAGAGGGAAAGGCCCTCAGAGCTGGTGCAGAACCTCCCACAACGTCCCCTGAAGCCACATGAGATTTAAGGGAAAACAGGGATGTTTTGGTGGGGCGGGAGAGTGGGGATAAATGTCCTGCAAGGGGTGAGGGGTGAAAAAGCTGGGGCAGGATTAGGGGAGATTTTCCCCCATTGCTCCATCAGAGACGGGGACTTTATACACGTTTTAAAATGGAGCACAGATCAAATGTGTTTAAGTACGTTTTTCAAGTTAAACCTTTCATGAGACAGTGCCCTAGTAACGACACTGTTTTGTCTCGGTTTGTAGGAGTGAGGATGATACCATCTGGCTTCAGAACAAATCAGACAGCTGCCCGTTGGTAGGGAATAAATACCCTACCTGTTCAAATTACCTGATGCTTTCTTTTCCTCTTCTGAAACCGAATTGAAACCTTAGCCTAAATGAAAGCAAAAGACCTGTAAGAAATCTGGATTCAGGAATCACACCACTGCAAGGTTTCAGAGTAACAGCCGGGTTAGTCTGTATTCGCAAAAAGAAAAGAAGGACTTGTGGCACTTTAGAGACGAACCAATTTATTTGAGCATAAGCTTTCGTGAGCTACAGCTCACTTCATCGGATGCAAGGCTGTGCGGTAATACCTCAGGCAGGCTAGCAGCTGCTGGAGTTCAGTGATGGTCTCATTGGGAAGTGCAACAGCGCCCCCTCCAGGAAATGAAGAAGGTTTGTATTATTTGTAGTGCTGAGCCCTACAACACGAGAAGAATCCTGCAGGTTTTTATTATAACGTCACCAGTTCTTGTAATTATACAAGAGCTACCTGAAGCCTCATTCACCTAAATCCTATTGAGGCTGGTTTTTCCTCTTTGAGTGACCAGGCTCCATTGCAAGCAACCCCTGAAATCTTCCTAGAGGAGTGATAGCTACTGAATAACTGTAAAAAATACAACTAGGTCAGCACAGCTGGATACAGTCGTGTAGCCAGAACTCACCCTATGCCGGTAAAGCTTTTTCTATACACATGCGTATCTACTGAGCTGATATAACCTCATACCCTAAAGCGTCTGTTCACAGAAGAAGGTTGTGAAACAAACCCCCAGACTAAGGGGTTCATCTGTTGCTGGGGACATAAACCTTTCTTGGTGCTCCCAGCTCCCCACTCCGGAGCTGAATGGGCTCCCAGCTCCTTCTCCCCTCAGCACCTCAGCTCCGATCAGTGATATAATAGAGAGGTGAACCCACAGTGCAGGACTCCTCTGTCTATCACCCCTCCGGTGCTTTGACACAAGGAGCTTTGGGACACCTCCTCTTCCAGCCCCACGGCAAGGGGGCAGCAGTTCCCTCCGCAGGGGGCAAACTGTTCTAAGGAGGGACACCGCCAAATAAAAATTGCATCTGCTCACTCCAGCTCTGCTGACTACACGACACGTTCTGTGGTGTGAACAGGGGAACAGCATCACCTAGACAGACCTTCTGCCAGACACTCGTACAGCATCGCCCTCTGCAGAAAGGAGCAAAGATCATTTTCCCTGACCTCTGATCAAGAAACCAAAAGGCCTGGCTCCAAACCTGAGCCAGAACCCCCCCCCCCCAAACAATGCACGTTTTCTCCACTCTTTCCACATCAGAGACAGGCAAACAGCTTGCCTTTCGCAGGACACAGAGTCCTGGGACTGAGGCCAGGAGTTTTCAAGCAAGTAAGATCGACAGATGAGATGAGGCCAGTCTGTTGTCCATAAGCAGCACCCCATCTCCTCCTTTGCACGTACAATGCTCAGTGCAGAGACATGCCCCTGGGGTTTCAGGTTTGTGACGAATCCCACAGCATGGCAGCAAGTTTGTCTGACACCTCACAAAGCTAGAGAGATAAAAAGAAAAAGGGTCTGAACTCAAGGCTTTGCTCTGCACAGGTTATTAACGGCTGTCAAACACACCGTAGCTAATAGTGGGGGGTGGGGTTACTAGAGGTATGTTCAGATTTTGACAAACAGCCAATATTGAGGACGCTGAAGCCAGAGAAGGGAATTTGCACTGACCACTGGATCAGCTTTCTCCTGCCCCACAAAGACTCTCCAGCAATGCAGCCTGTAATGGGGGTCTGGCCCTTTAAGGCTAGAGGACGTAGTTACTCATTCCATGTGTCCAGGGAAAAGCGGATGCAGGCCTGGAAGCAGCCACTGGGAGAGAGGCCGCTGGTCCTGGGGAAGGGGCTGTTATGGGAGATTGAAGGTAGAGAAAAACCCCGTCCACAGTTCCTGCAAAGGCCTGGGACCTGGAACGTTGTAGCATGAGTGGGGCAGTGCTCCCCCTCTCCCAGCTGCCCCAGACAGGCGTTTGGGGTAATTAGACACAGCTGGGAAGGGTCAAGGAGTGGTCAGGTGATTGGGGTCGGGTGACTCAAATGGAAGCTCCTAGTAGGGGGGGCCACTCACGCATTCCTGGAATACCGGATGTTCTGGTACTTCTGGGAACGGCGTGACCCTGCCCCCCTGATGTGATCCCTCCCCCACTCGCGTGACCTCACCCACACCATCAAACGGCACGGCGGACGCCGTTTTGAAGAGCTCGCTGGCCCGCCCCAGCCGGTGTGACCTCGCCCGCACTGTGCAGGTAAGGTGATGGCAGCCGGGGTGGAGGGGAGCTCTCTACACAATGGCATCCCCTGTCTGGTAACAGACAAATCATCTCCGACTTTGTCTCTGTGCTGGACCGGGGACAAAGCTCAGAAAGAGGCAGAGGAACGGCTGCCTTCATGCTGCCGGCTGTTCTGGTGCCAAAGCAGCCTCTGGAGGGTGAAAGGCAGAACTGCAGCACTGCTTGGGCAGAATGTATTTTCTGGAAAAAAATTCTGCGGGACACATGAATTCTGCACGTGGGCAGTGGCGCAGAATTCCCCCAGGAGTAATTCTTCTTGATGAGCCATTAACACCTGTCTGGCCAGTGATGGCTGCTCCTTTGTCCATATGGAAAGGCCAGCTGTGGGCATCTCCCAACCTCACATTTTTCATTTCAGTAGCACATATCGCAGTACTTCATAAGGTCACCTACAATGATCATAGATACAATCCAACAAGATCTTAAAATGTTCAACATATCAACACTTTTTTTAAAAGGGTACCCCGAGCATCACAGCTAAATGCCAGGTAGAACAAATTGTTTAGCATCGGTAGTTAACACACCTTCCAAGGGACCATTCAAGGCAGAGTGGCCCATTAACAACTCTGCAGCCATCGGGTAAAACAGCAGGGGTTCGTGGGTTACAGATGGTTGTAATAAGCCAGGACACCCGTGTCTCTGTTCAGCCCATGATTGTAGTGTCTAGCAGAATTGTGAATTTACGCTCCCAGGCTCATCTTTTGAAAGTGTTGTGCAGGTTTCCTTTGAGGATGAGGGTGAGGACTGATAGGTCAGATACAGAGTGATTGCTCAGAGTATCTTTCCCAGACCTGAAGAGGAGCTGTGTGTAGCTCGAAAGCTTGTCTCTCTCACCAACAGAAGTTCAGCCAATAAAAGATGTCACCTCCCCCACCTTGTCTCTCCTGAAAATATATTACTAAGAGTGGTGGTTCTCACTCTGTCTCAATCTGTTCTCAGATTGCCATCAATCACCTTTATGCATCTTCCAAACCTTTGGCTTCCTCTTGGAGGAAAAGACAATGAGAGTCAATAGGCCCATCCCAACGAGGAGCCTTAATTAAGCTACAGCTTTAACGGGGTAGAAAATGTAAGTTTAAACGAGTTTGGAATAACTTGCTGTGAGGCCCAGAAAAGCAAAGGTCAAATGGGGCAAACTGCCTAGTCCCCAAGAAATCCAAACCGCCTGGCCGTCACCCCAAACTGTACATTTGTCTTATAAATGAGATCTAGGGCTCTCTATGTCAACGATCGGTCTTGTTCCGCCAATCAAATGCCTCATCCTGTGATACGCCTCGGAACAGGTGAAGAGAAAACTCTTAGACATAGTCAACAGCCAGACTGTGGCCACTGAATGCAGGGTTTAGAGGAACTATAATGGATTTCAGCTTGTTGGCATAGAGAGGACTAAGGAAGTTGCTCCAAGGAACTCTGGGATACATTCAGAAGACTTCTGGGACCTGCGTCATCCTGGGGACATGTGCACACAGGACAGCAATAAAGCTCAGACCCCAGGTCCCATCTTAACAGAGACTTGGACCCTCCAGCCCTGCAGGGCCTTGGGACCCTAGGCTTGAGCCCTCGGTTAACATAATTGGTGTGTGGACTCAAGGGGGGTTAGGGTTGAGCCTCACATTGCCGTGTGGACAGACCTGGAGAGATTGTAACCATAATGTTAAGCAATTACTTGTGATATTTTAAGATTGTCCATTTCATGCTAAACCATTCAGACAACAGGGACCGTAGAGACAAGTGCATCCTTCCTCCTGGAGGAAATACTGGAAATATGATGACTGGGTTAGGTGCTAAGAAACTGATGATTGATGATCATAAGTGGCTGTAATAAGAAATTTGGTGATTTGTGTGTTCCTCAGTATAACTGCTGAGCCCCACGTCTCCAACCACTGCTAGCCACTGCTTGCCAGACGGTATTGGTGTGTCCAGTACATGCTTAGAACCAGGGCTGGATTTCCAGTTAGGCACAGTAGGTACCTGCCTGGGGCGCCGGTGTTCTTGGGGCACCTAAAAGTTAAAAGTGGGTTAAAACATTTCATTTTTTACAGAAAACACAAAGGTCAGCTGGGGGTGGGGGGAGCGCTGACGATGCTGGGCCTAGGGGTGTGTAAGGTATAAATCCAGCCCTGCCTAGAAGACTGGTTGTGTCTATACTTGCTTGGCGAAGTGCTGCGGCTCCTGGTTGTAGATGTCAGCCCCCTGGGTTCAATCCTTGCTGATGATCCCCCAGGGGGACGTTGTCCAAGGAAAGAGACAACGGGAAGCCAAGTTCTGCTCTGCTGTGTGTGCGGCTGCACTTGGAGTCACCTGGCCACTTGTGCAGGCTGAAGCTCACCCTGAAGCTGCGGAGCTTCTTGTTTTGTCTTTGCCTCCTGTCTGAATTGCTGTTACGTGAAACAGCCCAAGATCCACCAGTGGGGCAAGATACAATCTGTGAAGAGCTCCTCTCTCTTTCCCCCGGTTAGCAGCGTAATAGCAGCCTGAAGAAACAATGACAATTAACGCCACATCACGACCTGGGGAAGCGAAAGGCCACCATGGCGCCAGACCCTACAGTGGGTGAGCAGCCGCCCACAACACAGAGAGACCTGGTTTCTCTGCCTTCCCCTCCGTAGGGAGAGATGGTTCTGGACAGACATGTCCCTGTAGTCCCAGCCCTTAGAGGTGGGAAAGGCCTGTCCAGCCCCCTGCCCATCTCCAGAGCAGGCTGCTCCCTGCAGCACAGAGTGACCTGGAAACACTGCACCAGAGTCCGGCTAATATTCGATTGTCAAGCGAACCGAACCGAGCCCAGCGCTGTGGACCTTGCAGGGGAGAACGTGGAGAGAGAGAAAAGACTAAACCTCGGGCTGTCTGTTCCCCTCTGCTCCCCCATTTCACCCCGGGGCTCCTCCTCCTCCACGGCTGCTGAAGGTGCTTGCTGTCTCTGTCTCTGGGAGCATGTTGCAGGCGGTAGCTGGGGTTGGTGGGTTTGATGGCGTCTGTCTTGTGTTTCAGTGGCTGGGTGGCACCATCCCCTCTCTGGCTGCTCCTCGCTCCCTCCATCAGTCCCATGCCAGGAGATGGGGGTACAGCTAGGTCACTGCCTGCCACATGATCTGGGCTGAGGAGGGACCTGCAGAAAGGCCATGGGAGCCAGGGAGCCCCAAGAGCGCTGTCAGCCTGATGCCGTCAGAGCTGCAGTGCTAGGGGCTGCTGTTAGCCGCTCTCACCTGTAAAACACCCGTCCCCATCCCCTGACCCCCAGCACACCCTGGCCAGGCAGAGCAGAGAACACACCCCTTGGCCAGGCACCGAACTGGGGCTCCAGCCCCACTGAGATCAGGGGACAGGCCTGGTTTCATGTGTCCGTCCTGCCTCTGCAAGCAGGGTCCCAGGTGCTTTGAGTCTCCAGATGTGCTGTGTTGTGACAGGACCATTTTGGCAACAAAAATGATTAGGGGTCTAGAACACATGACTTATGAGGAGAGGCTGAGGGAGCTGGGATTGTTTAGCCTGCAGAAGAGAAGAATGAGGGGGGATTTGATAGCTGCTTTCAACTACCTGAAAGGGGGTTCCAAAGAGGATGGCTCTAGACTGTTCTCAATGGTAGCAGATGACAGAACGAGGAGTAATGGCCTCAAGTTGCAGTGGGGGAGGTTTAGATTGGATATTAGGAAAAACTTTTTCACTAAGAGGGTGGTGAAACACCGGAATGCGTTGCCTAGGGAGGTGGTGGAATCTCCTTCCTTGGAAGTTTTTAAGGTCAGGCTTGACAAAGCCCTGGCTGGGATGATTTAACTGGGAATTGGTCCTGCTTCGAGCAGGGGGTTGGACTAGATGACCTTCAGGGGTCCCTTCCAACCCTGATATTCTATGATTCTATGATTCTATATTCTATGACCATGCGGCTCCATACATGAGTGTAGCGGGCAGTCACCTCACTCCAGTCAGAAAGGGGTTAAAAGGGCAGGCTGAGCGAGGTGAAGGAGACTCTTGCTCCAGCTGGGGAGCAGAGAGGACCAGGCTGCCTGGGAGAGCGAGCAGGGTACCTGAGACAGAGCAGGGCTGGGGAAGGGCAGGCAGAGCTGGGGCGCTCTGGCCTAAAGGCCTGGGGAGGTACTAGGGCTGCAGGGAGGCAGCTGGGGCTGGAAAGGCAGCAGGTCCAACCCCCTTGCCAGTGATGAGTGGCCATTACAAACTGCAGTTTGCCCGTGAGAGAAGGGGCTAGATGACGACTGGCAGGAGCCACTGAGGCAAGGTGGGTATAGGGGGCTGGGGTTCCCCTGGGAGGGGAGACCCAGAGTGTGGGGGCACTGCTGTGGAGGAGCACCCTAAGGTGAGGGGCACCAGAGTCTGGGAGGGTCACGGGGCCAGAGGTGGTGGAGACAGCAGGGCAGGTAACAGGGTGAGACACCAGCCCATAGAGCGCTCCAGGGCTGTGAGAGCTAATTCCCTGAGGCAACCAGCAGGAGGTGCCATTCTGGTGAGTCAGCGCTTTATGACAATGAGACTGGCATCAGCACCCGGCAGCCAACGCTAGGGCACCGGGCTGGTGTGTCACATCCCTGCGTGAGGAGGACACAGTGTGAGCCTGCACCCTGCACGCTGGGGCAGTGACGGGACACGGAGACTCAGAGCTGCCGTGTGAGTATCAGTCCCCCGGGACGGACCCCGCACCAGGAGGGGCTGCCCCAGCAGTAGCCCCACGGTGACGTCACAGGCAGGGGGTGCAGCACACACAGGTGCCGGTTCTGCCCTCGCAGCTCCCCGGCCAGATCCTCCAAACCAGGCTGGTCCCGCGAACCCGGGAGCAGGTGTCGCCTGCGTGGGCAGGTGAGTGAATGAGCCGGTGCCTGGGGGGGCGAGACGGGGGGGGCAGCATGAGCAAAACCCCGTTATAAATAACCCCAGTCTGAGGCCCCAAAGCTTCAACAACCTCCCTTCAATACACTGCAGAGGGGAACCCTGGGGAAATCCTGGAGCCCCGGCAGAGCCAGGCAGGGGCCAGGAAGGCTCAGGAGGATGGAGGAGGAGCTGTGAGCAGGCTGCCTGGGCAATCCAGGGCAGACTTCCAGGCACCATTGCTGTGAGGTGCCTAACCCCTATTGACTTTCCACGGGAGTTAGGAGCCTAGTGGCTCCTTCTGCCTTTGGAAATCTCCCTTTCTGCCTCTTGCCTCTGCAGGTGGATGTTCCCCTCCCCCGGTCAGGGTGCCCCATTTGGGGGTCAGCAGTGGACAATAGGTCAGGGTTAGCTATACCTGGACTAATCTCAACTTTAGCCCTGCTCTAGATGCAGGCCAACACCTCCTGCCTCGATTTCTCTGGTCCATGTTGACCCCCAGGATCCCCGAAGGCTGATCTCGACCAGTGAAATTGAGGTACAAGGTGTTAACCCGCGTCTAGACTAGGGAAAAGGTCATGTTAGGTTTGGGTTAGGTAACGTGTGTGCACCAGGGCTCAGCCTAGTCTCAGCCACAATAACCTGTTCTCACCAACATATACACACTGTGAACGTACAAGGTCTGTAAGACAGGTCACCAGAGAGGGGCAGGTTCTGTTCCGATGAGGGATAGGAGACAATGCCTGTAGTATGTATTGTGTGTCTGACCGTGGCAGTCAAAGTGCATATGGAATCACCAGCTAGTCAAGATTGCAAAGTCGATCAGAGAGCACAAAAAGGAAGGAACGTGCAGCAGGAGGGTGTCCAGTTTAGGACTAAGATCAAAGAATTCGTCAGGTCTATCAGGAGAACGCAGGGAGACATCACCCAGGATCTTTCACCTAGGAAGTGAGCTGACGGTGGGCTTGCTTCATGAATGGAAGATCACAGCCATGCCAGGCTGTAACACACTGGGAGGATTTTGGGTGAGCTTCTGCTCTGATGACATCATAATGTCCCATGAGTTAAGCTGAGGCTTTAGAATGTGGGCTATTGTTTTATTTTATCTGTAACCCATTGTTTCCAGTGTTGCTGCCGGCTGCCATCGGCCTCTCTGGTCTTTGTTAAATGCACGTATGCTTGCCTTCTCTATATACGAATCTCAGCACCGCGTGCGAAGTGGAGCTAGGGTGACCACATGTCCCGATTTTATAGGGACAGTCCTGATTTTTGAGTCTTTTTCTTATATAAGTTCCTATTACCCTCCACCCCCATCCCGATTTTTCACATTTGCTGTCTGGTCACCCTAAGCAGAGCTGTGTTCCCAGGGTAACTAGTAAGCTTTGCAGTACTGCTCCTTTGGGAACCGCGGGTCTGTCATTCAGCGAGTGTCCAGGGGCTCCAGGGCTGGACACCGCAGGGGATGCTCGGAGAGCCCGGGGCTGGAGCGTGTCTGTTGCTAACCTGCAGAGGGGGAGCGGAGCCTGCGTAGGCTGAGAGGGGGGTGCTGGTGCTGCCTGTGGCTGGGGGTGCTGGGAGCTGACCCCTGCCAGGCACAGACAAGGCTGCCTCATGCTAAGGGCAGGTGCTAACGAGGGGCCTCCCAGCCCTGGGTACCCCTGGGAAGTGTCACGGGGCATCGGCTGCCTTCTGCATATTTACTGTGGTATAGGGGGCCTTCAATAGCCCCCTAGGGCTGCTGGAGCTTGTCACCTGCCCCCCCCCCCGAAGGACCCTCTCCTCCTCCTCAGCTGGTGGGGCTGGGGCTGCCAGAACGCACAGTGTGCTCAGTTGGACACAGGTGAATTCAGGTTTCCTGGGGCCCTGAGCCAGAGCAAGTGGGGGGACCCCTCCCCACCCCTTCTGCCTCAGTCCCGCCCACAGTCCCACCCCTTTCTGCCACTTGCCCGGGGCCCATCCTTGTTCTACCCAGGGTCCCCCATTCCACCCACCACTACAGCCCCGCAACCCCTTTTGCTCCATTATGCCCCCCCCCACTGCAACCCCAAGACCAGAGAAGCTTTGTCCCCCCCACCATGGCCCCAGGGCACAGTGGGGAGTGAGAGCTCCTCCAGTCCCAGAGCTGTAGTGGGGGTCAGGGTGCTGGGGCTCACCCCGACACCTCCCGCGCTTCTGTGGGGGACCAGAGACGGGGCTTCTTCTACCCCGCCAGGAGCTTCTGCTGGAGAATGGAGTCAGGTGCGGGAGATTTCCCTGCCGCCACCGGCTTCTGCCAGGGATGGGTTGGGTCTGTGCCACTGGGCGGGGGGGACTACGTCCCACGGCTTCTTCTGGGTCAAGGTTGGGGTGGGGCGCTGGGGGCTTCCCCTGCTGCTGTAGAACTGATCAATTAAATTGTTTTTAATTGTTCACTTTATTAATATAACTTCATAAGTAAAGTTTTATGAATGAAACAACATTCATTCATAAAACCAGGTACCCCAATAATTGGCTAATTGAGTTTCACTTGCAATCCAATTGCTGCTTAAATCACTGAAACTTGCACGGCTTCAACATTGGAACTTCTGCTCCCGGTTTGCCATTCCTTACACGTGTCCACGGTGTAACCCGAACTCCATTTTAACTTGTCCCAAACTCCATTTTAAAATGCTCACTTCATTTTTGCAAAACCCTGCTGTAATCTGATTCGTGTAGTTCAGATGTGGGAATGAGGGATGGATGGATGATGGAATCAACCTCCAGCTCCAGCTCATCCTGATGAAATAAAGTGTAAACACCAAGGGCTGAAGATGCAGACAACAGCCCTGACAAAGTAAGAAGAGTCCACCCTCAAAAGAAAAGAACAAAAGTACAATTGAAGAAACATCAAAGCCAGGTCCCAGGCTGAAAGTCACGTCTGCAACTGACGGGTGATCAATCACACCGGACCCAGAGGCAGCGTGACACCGCAAGACCTATAGACCCTGGATTCAAACCGAAGCCTACGAAAAGGACGGGGGAGATGGAAGACTTTGGAGGGTAACATTCTGCTGCCAACATGGAAGGGCACCGGTGCATGCCCAACAGAGACCCAGTTCTTCCTTGTGCCCGGCTTTCCTGGCCAGTTAGCCGCCACGAGCTACGAACCCAAGCCACGAACTCAAGCTACATTCAGGCCTGGTAACTATACAGCAGCTGCAGAACATTTGATGTGTGTGTGTGTGCGTGTGTGTGTAGGTATTAGACATTAGTTATTGGTCTTAAATCAAATTGTGTTATTATAATAAACGTGACGTCTTGTCTTGTCTCCTGAAACGATCCTGTGCAGTTTTGTCTGTATAACACTGCCCCGCGGCTTCTACTGGGGACGGGGCCACTGGGAGGGACTTTCCCCATCCCACAGCTTCTGCCGGGGATGGGGTGGGGCGCTGCGGGGGTTTCCCCAGTCCATTGGCTTCTGCCGGGGATGGGGTGGGGCGCTGCGGGGGTTTCCCCAGTCCATTGGCTTCTGCCGGGGATGGGGTGGGGCGCTGCGGGGGTTTCCCCAGTCCATTGGCTTCTGCCGGGGATGGGGTGGGGTGCTTTGGGGGTTTCCTCCATCTGGGGCTTCTGACGTGGATGGGGCTGGGGGGTGCAGGGGCTTCCTCCACCCCACCTGCCAGGTGGTGGAAACTGGGGGCCCCGCATTTGGCTGGGGCCCCTGGGCACAGGCTGGGGGCCCAATGGCTAATTCGCCACTGGTTAGATACCGGGCTGGTACCCAGCTTCCACAGGGGTGGGCACTGATATAAGAACTGGACAGACAGTGTGACATGACCCAGACAGACAGACAGACAGCCTGACACAGAGCAGTGCAGGACAGGGAGGATTTTGGCCCAATCAAGGAAGGAGACAAGTGGAGGTGAGGGATTCAGCATCAGTGACTGACGTCAGTAGAATTACACCAGGGATGAAATTGGCCCCTCCTGGCCAGCGCTCAGCAGGGCTGGGCTTCAGGTACCAGGGCAGCCGGGAAATGGGCAGGGGGAGGGCGATGTGCTTTGTCCAAACCCCCAGAAAGAGAGAGAGTCCGGGGTTTTCAGTTTGTGTCTTTTGACTTTTTCACTCCCCTGCTGATGGGTGGGTGATAATCTCAGGTTGAACAGTTAATCTCTAATGCACACAAACTCCCCCTCCCCGCTGCTCAGACAGAGACACCACTGAGCCTCTCCTCACCCCTAAGGGAGGGGAACTGCCAGCCATTTCCTTGACCCAGCAGCATCACGTCTCTGCTTGGGGCCCAGCCGCATCGCTTCCCGACTCCCCCCTCCTGTCTAGAGTTGCCAGCTCGGTTGGACGCCATTGCCGACAATGGCATCAGCTCCTTCTGGTCCGACCGCGTTGGCAACCCAACCCCTGTCTCCCACTGCCCCAGCACCCTCCTCTGCTCTCGGGCCATGTGTGGAAGGCAGGACTCAGTGGCAGGCCAGGTCTGTGTCCTCAGCCCCGAGGCTCTTGGACAGAGCTCTGCCCAGCCCTGACAATCACGGGCCTAGAGGAACTTCTCACATTATTATGACAGCTCCTTCTGCAGCACCAAAATCCCCAGGATTTGCAATCAGTTCATGTGAGCTAGCAACACTGCAATACGGCCTTCCCCTGGCTGCACGGAGGGGACTCCCTTCCCCACCACTGCCTCAGGCTGGGAGAGCTGCCTGCTGATCGCCTCCATCTTCCACCCCATCATTATGCTCTGCACCCCCCCATCCTTCCTCCTGCCTCCACATTCCCGTGATCCCCATTCTCTGCACCCCCTAAATCGGCCTCTTGCTCACCCAGTGCCCTGCTCCCCCTCACTCTCCCCATCCTCCTTTCACCGGGTCTCTGCTGCTCCTCACAGTCCCTGTGTCCTGACCAGCCCTCTGAACCCTGCAGTGGCAGCCACCGTGCCTGTGGTCGGGGCTTCAATCCCATTGAAAACACTTGGCGGTGGCAGCCATCTTTACTAAGGGCAGACTCACGCTTCCCCATGCAGATATAGACCATAGGGCCGCGGCGACCACATTGCTGCTTCAGCCCCACTGACAGTAATAGGAGATGGCAGCCATTTTGAATAAGGGAAGATTGAGGTGTGGCCCCTTCCGTCATGTTTTCATGAGACAGATAATAAAGCAACCCCCCGACTCGCTAGAGTCGAGATAAAACTGTGAAAGTTGCAATAAAACCAGAGGAGTTGCCCGTACCGCCCGCAGCAGGGCCCAGTCATGGCTAGTGTATCTCCAACAAAGGATTCATGTGGGCTGACCTGCCGTATGACCCGGCTCTGTTGCTGGCATCTGGCAGGATTTACCTGCCCTCGGGCCCAGGCAGTTCAATGAAAATGCCCCCATTACTTGCTCATTCTCTCACTGCACCCGAAGCTGGGCCAGACCACACCACCCAGGGGAGACCCATTCCTGCCCCCGACGGCGACACACTGGAACCAAACCAAAGCCAAACTCTAAGGGCCAAATTCTCCCCTGACACAACCCCATTGCCTCCAGGGAGTTTCACCAGGGGAGAATTTAGCACTAGATATGGAAGGGACATTGCATGGCTGTGAATGATTGAGAACAGCCCAGCCCAGTGGTGGTGGATGAGTAAACTTCTGGGTTGTTTGTCACTCTGCTCCCCTGTCTTGGGCTGGGTCAGAGTCAGCCCTTTACAAGCCTGGTCTGGGGTGTTTGTTCCCCCCTTTACATGCTGAGACCTCGTGTGATGTGTGATGTGTTTGTTTGGACATGTTCATTGTCCCTGGAGGGGAGACCAGACAAGAACTTCCCTCTGCTCCCTCCCCTGGGGTGTGCTCCCTGGGATGGGAGGAGGCAGCTTGCCCCAGCTGAACGTTTCTAATCCCACCACTGAGTCACTGGAGGACAGAGCTGAGGACAAAGCAAGGGGCAACCCTGCTGTGATCCTTGGGGCTGGACTAGCTGGGAGCTAATGCACCTTTTCCAGCTCTAGGCTATGTGATTCCATGGACCTCCAGCCCTGCTGGTACGAGGGGAATAAATCCAGCAGGAGCAGCTCTCTCCCTCCTATCCACCGGAATGGCTCAGGGGCAGAGCAGAGCGTGGGCTGCTGTGACTGTAACCCTGGCCGCCGTCTCTCACCTCCCACGGGAGACACTCAGGGATGTGGTCACTGTAGCAATGGTGGGGACAGAAGGAAACATCACTGATACGGAAAGAGAAGCCAAGTCCACCAGAGACCCGCTGCCTTGGCTGCTGTGGTGCTAACACAACGCATGGCCCAAGGGAAAAGAGAGACGGGAAATGCAGCCACCTCCCTGCACTGCAAGGAACCGCTATGAGCCAGCAATGCCAGCAGGAGACCATGCTTGGTGCTGGGCTCACCAACACATTATGTAATGCATGTGCGGAGCATATCCCTGGGTAATCTCCTCCTTCGGTGAATCCCCTGTACACAAAGCCCCTGAGACCACTGGTTTCTTGCCCACTGTTCATCCTACAGCAACTGGTGACCTCTCTGTTTCTGGCTCTTTCAGGCCCTTAGTAGGGGCTCTATGGCTACCCCACGCGCCAGTCACAATCAGCAGCAATTTAGTGTCACCTCTTGAAACAGACACTAATCTCCTGCCTCTCCTTCTGCAGGACAAACCCTCCAAAGGGAACGTGGGGCCCCTGGGCAGCACCCCCAGGCCAGCACCACCCAGGAGAAATGAAACGACAGGAGATCAGCGCCCAGGCAGCTACTCTGTGCTGAGATGGACACCTCGGGTACCTGTCCCAAACGTGCAGACCAGATTGAATGAACACACCCCAGAGGGGGGCACAGCATGAACTGATGATATGCCAGGGTCTCCTGAGGCAGAGGACAGTCTATAGACAGTCGGGGTTCACCCAGCCAAGGGGTACAAGGACCAAAATGAGGAAACCAACCCCAATGCCCAAGAGCTTCCCCCCCGCACATGCCAGGCCTGGAGAGCACATGATACCAGTGTAGCCGCCGGAGACATAGCCCAGGGTGCAGGCTGCAAGAGGGAGAGCGTCTGTGCTGTTTGCCCCGCAGTTCCTCCTCCATCACGCACAACAGCCAACCCTCCACCCCACCCCTGCCCTGGGAGAAGACAGACTGGAGACAACCCTTTAAAGTACATCAGAAGCAGGAAGCCTGGCAAACAATCAGTGGGGCCGCTGAAGGATCAAGGTGCTAACGAAGCACTCAAGGCCGTTACAGAGAAGCTTAATGAATTATATGCATCAGTCTTCACTGCAGAGGGTGGGAAGGCGATCCCCACACCCGAGCCATTCTTTTTAGGTGACACATATGAGGCACTGTCCCAGACTGAGGTGTCAGTAGAGGTGGTTTGGGAGCAAATTGATGAATTAAACAGCCATAAGTCACCAGGACCAGATGGTATCACCCAAGCATTTTGGAGGAACTCAAATATGAAACTGCAGAACTACTAACTGTGGTATGTAAACTATTGCTTAAAGCAGCCTCTGTACCAGATGACTGGAGGGTAGCTAAGGTGACACCAATTTTTTAAAAAGGCTCCAGAGGAGATCCTGGCAACGGCATGCCAGTAAGCCTGACTTCAGTATCGGGAAAATTGGTTGAAACGATAGTAAAGAGCAGAGTTATCGGACACATAGATGAACACGATTTGTTGGGGAAGAACCAACATGGTTTTTGTAAAAGGAAATCATGCCTCACCCATCTAGAAGAGTTCACTGAGGGCATCAACAAGCATGTGGACAAAAAGGATCCACTGGATATAGAGTACTTGGACTTTCAAAAAGCCTTTGACAAGGTCTCACATCAAAGGCTCCTAAGCAAAGTAATCAGTCATGTAATAACAGGGCAGGTCCTTTCTTTCATGGATCATTAACTGGTAACAAAGGGTAGGAATAAATGGTCAGTTTTCACAATGGAAAGCGGTAAATAGTGGAGTCCCCCACCAATCTGTACTGGGACCTGTGCTTTTTAACATATTCATAAATGACCTAGAAAAATGGGTAAAGCGTGAGAAGGCAAAGTTTGCAGATGATGCAAAATTACTCAAGGTAATTAAGTCCAAAATTGACTGCAAAGAATGACCAAGGGGTCTAATAAAACTGGGTGACCAGGCAACAAAATTCCAGATGAAATTCAGTATTGATAAGTACAAAGTAATGCACCCTGGAAACCATAATCCCAACTATACATACAAAATGAGGGGGTCTAAATTGGCTGTTACTACCCATGAAGGAGATGTTGGAGTCATGTTCTCTGAAAACATCTGCTCCATGTGCAGAGACAGTCAAAAAAACCCTAACAGAATGACAGGAACTAGTAGGAAAGGGATTGATAACGAAAATATCTGCCAGTATAGAAATCCATGCCGTGCAGTTCTGGGCACCCCACCTGTAAAAAGATATATTAGAAATGGAAAATGTACAGAGAAGCTAACAAAAACATATGGAACAGCTTCCATGCCAGGAGAGATTTAAAAGACTAGGGTTGTTCAATTTAAAAAAAAGATGACTAGGGGGACTAGGATAGAGTCTATACAATCATGAATGGTGTTGAGAAAGGGAACAGGGCCGTGTTACTGACCTCTTCACATAACACAAGAACTAGAGGTGATCCGATGAAATGAATAGGCAGCAGGTTTAAAACAGACAAAAGGAAGTACTTCTTAAAATAGCACACAGTGAACCTGTGGAATTCATTGCCATGGGATGTTGCAAAGGCCAAAAATATACCAGGGTTCAAAAAAGAATTAGATAAGTTGATGGAGGATAAGTCCATCAATGGCTATTAGCCAAGATGATCAGTGACTCAATCCCCATGCTCTGGGTGTCCTAAAACTCTGACCACCAGAAACTGGGAGTGGAGAAGAGGGGAGGATCACTGGATGATTGCCTGTTCTATTAATTCCCTTTTAAGTACCTGACACTGGCCATAGTTTTTAAAGACAAACCAATTTAGAGTTTGAGAAAGCAGAATCCAGACCCGATCTTGCATGTACAATTCTAATATTTGTTACCAGGAAACGATTCCTTTTCTAATACTTCAGAAGAACAAAGAGAAGGCTCGTTCGGCTCTCTCACTTTAAAGGGCATATATCTCCCGCAGTCTTCTCCAAGCTTTGGCAACGAATGTATCAGTAACTTAGAAAAAGTCTCACTCTACCTGGATGTAAAAATTACCATTAATTTGTTTACTTCATATATTTTTCACTACAACTGTCTAATATTTCATGCATCAGAGCCATAGATTACCTGCTCAATTTCATTTTCATCATAAATCAAAACAGGAATATAAAATAATTCTGATGTATCTCTGAACAACGTTTGTTTAATTTTGAGAGGTTTATACCACAGCAGTGTCCTAAGACATGTTTTCACAATAAGGTGTCTCTGGTACAGATTTCTCAGTAAGTAATATCAGTAAAGAACAGTAAAGAAATGAATGGTTTGACTTACTGATCTCTGTATAAACGTTCTGCACTAGTATAGGGTGAGGACATATGAACTGTTGAGATGCAGGATTTAGGAATTCGTAGTTATGAAACACTGAAATTCCTTTAATGACTTTTTCGAGATTGAGGGAAACACACACATTAGACAGGAGTTTGCCATGTGAGGTGTTAGCAGACAAAGCCAACGTGCCTTTGGGCTGCAGAGCCGTCCTGTCCCAGAGCAGGGAGGTGACAGGGCTGGCTAGAACTCTTGGAGTGATCACTCCTGGAATGGTGCTTTCAGATCTGGGCATTTCACTACCAGAAAAGGTGAATTATAGGGGTGCTGGAGAAGAGCAGTAAAATGGATTGGGCATTTGGAAGAACTGAATTGCTTAGGATGGGCCAAAGATTTATACATAGGTATAACTGGGTGAAATTGAAGAAAAGAACAATTAGGGTAACAGGACTTTTTCCTAACAGAGAGTGGGGCTTTCATCAACAAACAGCTGGTTTCCATCAGTGATTTGTTTAAGACCGAATGGAACAAAACATTGGAGTAGATACTGTCGGAAACAATCCTCCGAAGTCTCAATCCCCCAAGACCTGGAGACAACGGGGACATAGGCTCTGAAGTCACGTGGGGTACGTCTGCACAGCATTTTGGAGCAAGCATCCCAGCCTGGGCTAGCAGGTCTCACACTAGTGCTCTAAAAACAGCTTTAGAGACAGCTCTAGGAAGTTTCAGCTCGAGCTGAAGCTCGGGTACCGAAGCCTGAGGGTTTGGGTGGGCTTTTATCAACCGGGGCTGAGAGACGTGCTCCCGCACACTCCAAAATGCCGTGTAGACACACCCTGAGCCGCTTTGAAAATTTTACTTAAGAAGAGTTAAAAGTTCTTTTCCCTCCATCTCTGATTCCTGAGCCTCTACAAAGAGAACCAGAAAATAGATGTAGCTCAGTTACCATCATTTCTGAACCGCAGACATTTTGGCACTCGGAAACCTGACAATGAGACAGGGAAACCCCAGGAATTAGGGTTTTTTGTATCAACCTTGGATTTCTGTTTTTTCTCATAAGATTTCTGTAGTTCTATCAATTCTCTCAGCTCAGCCTTCCCTTTTTCACACCAATGTGGTCTTTCACTTTTATTACACAACATGTCTTTTGCCTTCTGAAGCTTCTCAGCCTTTTTGTATACCTCATTAGTGTAGAACGGTTGGTCTTTTTTCTCCTCCTCCACCATACGAGCAATCTTAGCCATCAGCTCGTCAGCCTGGGCAGCCTGTTCATCCCATGTAGCTTTATTGTTGAAAGCACAGTATCGGCCCTGACACTGTTCGATCAGCTCCTGAAGCTGTTTGTTATCCGAGTGGGAGATATACTGCTCCAGGGTTCCACTCGGTAAGTCTTCTCTGCGGGTGAAGACGACGATTGTGTAATTCATGGCCCTGGGGCCAAAAATCTCTTTTACTCTCCTCACAGCGTGCTGGTCTTCCTCCGTGAAACGGCCCAGCTGGGTCACCAGCACCAGAGCGTGGGGGCCTGGGGAGGAGAGCTCCATACAGCGACTGATCTCAGGGGTGGTTTGTTCATCAGAGTGCTTGGTGTCAAAAATAGCAGGTGTGTCGATAACCACAACCTGCTTTCCATTCCAGGTCCTGCTGTCTTTACAACATGTCTGAGTAACGGGCGTTGCCTCCAGTACGGACTCAAACTTCTCCTCCCCAAGGATGGTGTTTCTTGTTGCACTTTTCCCTCCTCCACTCTTACCAACGAGGATGATCCTCAGTTCGGATTCCCCAGTGGATCGGCTGCCGCTCCCCGGCCCTGTTGGGAACAAGTGTGACAGATTCAGAACATCACTGCGCAGGTACCAAAGAGGTGGCAGAGAACTAAGATTTGTGGCCCTGTGCTCACACTTGGCTTAATGCTTTAACTTTCTATGGAAGGGTAAATGGGCAGCCCAGGGGGCTACCAATCAAGTCAGTAAATCCTAGAGGTCTTGGATCCTAATGAGTCCTGCTGAAAGTGAAGTGAGCTTACGTCTCATCCTAGTGAACCTTTATACACTGGAAAATCATCGCACAGCACAGCACTTTGCACCATCGGGATAGGACAGACCTAGGACTGGAGGACTGGGGAGTGCTGGATTCAGGACTGAGGCCTGTTAATGGAGCTGTGTTCGGTCCCAGACAGAAGCAGCAGATGAGGACGGGAGTTTATTGGCACAGCCATGGGGCCAAGGCTGGAGAAGCGCAGGATTCAGCAAGTGGGGCTGATTTGAAATGAGGCCTGGAACAGGGTAAACTGGGGCTATAGAGGTGGATAGGGAGGGAAGGCTGCAGCCCCAGGATTGAAAGGGGAGAGGTGCTGTGAAATCAGATTGAGGTTCATGGGCAGATCTTTGGGATACGTGTGCATGTCACTTGACTCTGTGCCCAATGTGGAGAGTGAAAGACCCCCAGCAGCAGGCCGGGACCTTTCTGAGAGATTGGCAGCATCCCCAAGAGGAGGTAACCCCAGCGCCCACCCTGCAGCACACCTGATCCAGCCAGTTCTCAGTAACAATGTCTATGGAAGGGGTCGGCAACCTTTGGCAGCCAGCTGCCAACCCCTGGTCTATGGACCCAGCAGACCCTCCTAATTACCAGCAGGTGCAGTATCCCGTATCTCAGTAAGATCAAGGAACTAGCAACGTCCCTACACCAAGACACAGCTGTCTACACCCAATGTGCTGGACTCCTCCCAGCCAGGGACCAGGCCCGGCCATGGAGCAGAGACAGCCGCTATCAGTGACCTCCTCCCACGCACAGAATGGGGGACACATGGGTCTGTCTGTGGGGTTGGAGGTCACTGACCACAGCACAGGCTGTCTCCAGGCTTGGTGCTGGTAGCTCCGTGTGCCAATGGGGAAGGTGCTGAGTTGCTGCTCCTCAGCATCACCCTCCCCGGGCACCTGCTGCCTGGCTACCAGAGGCCGGGCAGGACAGGGAAGGGAGAAGGCAGAGGGGAGGGTGATGGATGCAGGGGTGAAAGTAAGTTTGAGGAGTTACTGGTACGCCGGAGTCCTGCGCAGGGGGCGTGGCCTCAACCGGAAGAGGCGGGGCCTTAAATCCCCGGGCCTTTTAAATCTTGATTTAAAGGGCCTGGGGCTCCAGCTGCAGTCGTGGCGGCTGGGAGCCCAGGGCCCTTTAAATTACCCCCGAGCTACCAGCTGCAGAGGCGGCTGGGAGCCCCGGGGCTTGGGAGCGATTCAAAGGGCCCAGGGCTCCCGCTGCCGCCACTGCAGCAGAGCCCTGGGGGCTCCCGGCTGCCACCGCTACCCTGGGGCTCTGGGCTCTGGCAGAGCTTTAAAGGCCTGGGGCTCCACTGTGGTAGCAGCTGCCGGAGCCCTGAGCCCTTTAAATCCCTGTTGGAGCCCTGCTGCCCGAGCCCTGGGGTAGCGGCGGCCGGGCTCCGTCGGGGATTTAAAGGGCCCCAGGGCTCCAGCTGTTGCTACCGTCTCGGCCCTTTAAATCCCCACCGCAGCCCCGCCACCCCTACCCCAGGGCTTTAAACTGCCGTCTGGGAAAGCCGGTCCCAGTACGGCACACCGGCTCTTGCTGGTACACCGTACCGGGGCGTACCGGCTTACTTTCACCTCTGGGTGGATGTGAGGGAGGGGCCCCAGCAGAGAGGCCGGGGGCGGGGCTGGTAACCGGTGTGAGCGGGGGGCTCACAGGAATGGAGAGTAGAGGGAATAGGGGGTGCGGGAGGAACCTAGGGCTGAGAGGAGCTGCCGGGTCCCAGTCCCACCACCAGGGCAGACGGAGCCCCAGCTGCCCTGCTCGCGGGAAGGGGTGGGATGGGGTGTGGCCTGAGCTCCTGCAGGTAGCCAGGGGTGAGGGGGAAGCTGGAGGAGGAAGTGGGGGCCTGTGAGGGGAGCTCCCCTCTCGAGGGTGTGGAGCCCAGAGCTCAAGCTGATACCTGAGAGCAAGGAGGGGGCGGCAGAGAGAGAATGAGAGGTTGGGAGGGCGAGGAGGTGGCAGTGGACATGGGGCTGGAATGAGCGAGGAGGGAGGGAGGAGAGGGTCGCAGTGACTGCAGGGGTCACTGGAAGCAGTTGGGGACACAGTAAGAGGAGCAGGAAGGGGAAGGGGAGGCTGGCGGTCTGAGATTTGAGCTCGAGCACTCATTCTGCACACAGAATAAAACAGAGACCGCTGGCTGCCGCTCCCACTCCCCTGGAGCAGGGGTTCCTGGCTGGGGGTCCCTGCTGACACCATCTCTGTGTGTCGGGGTGGGGGCATGGTATGTGTGTGTGTGATCTGCTGACACCCCACGTCAGCTCTATGAGGGTGGTGGCGAGACCCTGCACCCAGGGCTCGGGGCCGCAGTGGTGATCGGGCCGGATTTCCAATTAGGTACAATAGGCACATGCCTGGGGGCGCTGGCATTCTAGGGCTGCCTACAAGTTAAAAGTGGGTTAAAAGTTTCATTTTTTTATGGAAAACACGAGGGTCAGTGGTAGGAGGGGATGGGCACTGAAAATGCTGTCCCTAGAGGTGCATAAGGTGCAAATCCGTCCCTGAGTGGTCGTGGTAGGTGCTCTGCTCAGAAGGGAGTGAGGTGCGTCCTCCTGGGCAGGCCCCACCTGCCTGAAGGCTCGGCGCAGTGATCCAGAGTGGAGGGAGGCCCCAGCCTGCACAAAGAGGAGCAATGGCAGGACCCCACCAGCCCAGCACCCAGCCCTTGTGTGGCTGGCCCCTGCCATTACCACCCTCGGCCTGGGCACGGCTGTAGCAGCAGAGCCATGGCACGGGGTGAAGAGGGAGACAAGCATTAAACCAAGAGCGGGGAAACTGCATAACAAAAGAATTATAAACAAAAGAAATTCCCCTCATACAAGTCCTGCAGTGCAATCTCTTAATTGTGAAAGAGCAACATACAAATGTAGAATTATTTTTTGTGACATAACTGCACTCAAAAACAAACCAATGTAAAACTATAGCACCTACAAGTCCTCTTAATCCTACTTCTTGTTCAGGCGAACGCTCAGACAAACAAGTTTGTTTACATTCATGGGAGATAATGCTGACCACTTCTTATTTACAATGTCACCTGAAAGTGAGAACAGGCGTTCGCATGGCACTTTTGTAACTGGCATTGCAAGGTATTTACGTGCCAGAATGCTAAAAATGTGTATGCCTCTTCATGCTTCAGCCACCATTCCAGAGGACATGCTTCCATGCTGATGATGCTCATTAAAAAAATAATGCAATAATTAAATTTATGACTGAACTCCTCAGGGGAGAATTGTATGTCTCCTGCTCTGTGTTTACCTGCGTTCTGCCATATATTTCATGTTCTAGCTGTCTCAGATGATGACCCAGCACATGTTGTTCATTTTAAGAACACTTTCACTGCAGATTTGACAACACACAAAGAAGGTACCAATGTGAGATTTCTATAAATAACTACAGCACTCGACCCAAGGATTAAGAATCTGAAGTGCCTTCCAAAATCCGAGAGGGACGAGGTGTGGAGCGTGCTTTCGTAAGCCTTAAAAGAGCAACACTCCGATGTGGAAACTACAGAACCCGAACCACCAATAAAGAAAATCAACCTTCAGCTGGCAGCATCTGACTCAGATGATGAAAATGAACGTGTGTCAGTCCATACTGCTTTGGATTGTTATCGAGCAGAACCCATCATCAGCATGGACACATGTCCTCTATAATGGTGGTTGAAGCATGAAGGGATATATTAATCTTTAGCACATCTGGCACATAAATATCTTGTGATGCCGGCCACAACAGTGCCATGCAAACACCTGTTCTCACTTTCAGGTGACCCTGGAAACAAGAAGCAGGCAGCATTCTCTCCCGCAAATGTCAACACACTTGTTTGTCTGAGCCATTGGCTGAACAACAAAAAGAACTGAGTAGATGTCTAGACTCTAAAGTTTTACACTGTTGTATTTTTGAGGGCATAATTCCACATTCGTAAGTTCAACTTTCATGATAAAGCGATTACACGACAGTGCTTGTATGAGTTAAATTGAAATATTATTTCTTTTGTTTCTTTTTTACAGTGCAAATATTTGTAATAAAAATAAATATAAAGTGAGCACTGTACACTTTGCATTCTGTGCTGTAACTGAAATCAGTATATTTGAAAAATGTGGAAAACATCCAAAAATATTTAAATAAATGTATTCTATTATTACAACACGCTTAATCATGATTAATTTTTTAATCGCTTCAGAGTCCTAGTTTTTTCATTTTTATAGTTAGGCTAGAAGGTGAAATGGGGGAAGGAAGGGACAAGCAAGGAGGGTGAGCCTGGGTATGACAACTGGCCACGTGTGCTCTAAAACAATTTCAGTACAAGGGCCTCAGTTCAGGAAAGAACTTAACTTTAAGTGTGTGCTTAAGGACTTCGCTGAATGGGTGCCTAGAGAGGGAGAAAAGACAGACTAAGGCCTGATCTACACTGGCGGGGGGCGGGGAATCGATCTAAGTTACGCAACTTCAGCTACGTGAATAACGTAGGTGAAGTCGACGTACTTAGTTCTACTTCGTGTCTTCACTGCGGTAAGTTGACAGCTGACACTCTCTTGCCGACTCCGCCTGCGCCTGTTGCCCTGGTGGAGTACCGGAGTGGATGGGAGAGTGCCCGGTGGTCCATTTATCGCATCTAGACTAGACACGATAAATCAACCCCCGCTGGATCGATCGCTGCCCGTCGATCCAGCTGGTAATGTAGACAAACCCTGAGAGTGGTCAGAGCTTGCTAGGTAGGTGAGAAAAGTTAAACTCTTATGAGATGTTGCTAATAAAGGAAAGTGGGCAGTGGCCGGTGAAAGAGGAGACCTCAGGCGGGGTTTTTGAGAAGGATGATGGCAGACTTAATGAGGGGAGTAATCAGTGGATCATGAACAATGATTGCTGCAATATTGGAGACAAGTGGTGGGAGGTCATGAAAGAGCTACATGAGTTTAGGAGGACATATCACAATCCTTAAACAGTGAGTTGCACGTAATGGAGTCCAGAGTCAGGGAAATGGTATGACCATCCAGTCTAATAGTTCTTTCTCCAGCATCTCATCTTTATATTTCATTGGTGCTGATCCTTGTCTCCTCCCCACCAAATAGAAATGAATTTACCTCTGCAGTCCGTGAAAGCAATCTCACAGGCATGTCTACAATTAAGTGACATCAAAGTGAGGGACACTTCAATTAAAAGCCTCTCAAGAGTGTGACAAACTGGTTGCTTAATGGAAATAGTCGTTTAGTATTGGTGGAATTGAACTGGATTCAGTACATTTGGGAATACTTTGGAGGTAATTTCAAGACCTGCTTGCCTGATAAGTTGATCTCTTGTAAAGGTTTCACTGTATGTGATGTTGGTAAAGAGCAATTGCTAATTTCATTTACTGACCCTTATAAAATGTTTTCCACTAAGGGCTGGTCTACACTAGAAAGTTAGGTCGACCCAGCTACATCACTCAGGGGCATGAAAAATTTACACCCTGGAGAGAAGTAGTTAAGCTGACCTAATCCCCAGTGTAGACAGCGCTAAGTCAATAGAAGAATTCTTCCATTGACCATCTACCACCTCTCGGAGAGGTGGATTTACCACCGGGATGGAAGAACCCCTCCTGTCAGTGTAGGAAGTGCCTCCACTGAACTGCTACAGCTGTGCCATTGTCACATTTCTAGTGTAGACATAGCCTGAGAGAGGTGCGGGTCTCCGAGTGGCTCAGATGCAGGATTTAAGACTTAAGCAAGTTTGAAAATGTTACCCTTAGTCTCCAGGTGCTACAGGAAAACAAACGCTTATGAGTCTGTCGGGTGACAGAGCAGCAAAATTCCTTTCATGACTTTTTAGAGTCTGTGGGGGTGTTAGGGAAACAATTTAGAAGTAAGTTTGCAATGTGACATGTCAGCAGAAAAAGCCAATATGGCTTTGGGCTGCAGAGGCAAAATGTCCAAGAGCAGAGAGGTGAGAGAGCCCCTAGGCTTGATTACAATTGGAATATTGCATTCAAATCTCAACACTTCATCACCAGGCAGGGTAAGTTACAGGGGTTCTAGAAAGAAAAGGAGTACTTGTGGCACCTTAGAGACTAACAAATTTATTTGAGCATAAGCTTTCGTGAGCTACAGCTCACTTCATCGGATGCATTAGAGAACAGCAATAAAACTGATTGGCATTTTGGAAGGATGGACTTGTTGGGTGGCTCAAGGATTTATAAGTAAGAATAATGGTTTAATACTGAGTCAAAAGAAAATGTAAGGTAACAGGAAACCTTCCTAACAGATGGAACCATCTCATAAGTGATAAAAGCCCCATCAAAAACTTGCGTAAAACTAATTTGAAAAAAAAAATGGAGACTGCAGAGTAGGGAACAATCCTCCAACATTTTCCAATATAGACATTCAATGTGAATTAATAGGTCTCTTCCATCCACCTCTAATTTCATTGACGCTATGAAATCTGGTGAAAACACACAGGAGAACTACAAAATGGATGTAACTCAATCCCGATCATCACTGGGACAGTGCTGAGCACCTTGAACAGTGGTCTTGTCTACACTATCTGCCGGATCGGCAGGCAGCGATCAATCCAGCGGGGGTCAATTTATCGCGTCTATACTAGACGCGATAAATCGACCGCTGAGCGCTCTTCCGTCGACTCCGGTACTCCAGCAGAACGAGAAGCGCAAGTGGAGTCGATGGGAGAGCGTCAGCTGTCGACTTACTGCAGTGAAGACACCATGGTAAGTAGATCTAAGTACGTCGACTTCAGCTATCCTATTCACGTAGCTGGAGTTGTGTATCTTAGATCGACCCCACGGGGTAGTATAAACAAGCCCTAAGGAACCTAACATACAATGAAACTTACTCTTGTTTAATTCTATCTGCAGTTTTAGTTTTTTCCTATGGGATTTCTCTTTTTCCATGGATGAGTCCTCTCCCCCTTGATTTCCTTCCTGTATATCCGCTTTCGTATCATCTTCCACTTCGCCCATCTTATTTTTACTTTTATCTGTCTCACCTTCTTTTCGAAACTTCTCAGGTGCTTTACACATCAGATAGTCTTTATGCTCCTCCTCCACCATACGATCAATCTTAGTCATCAGCTCATCAGCCTGGGCAGCCCGTTCATCCCATGTAGCTTTATTGTTGAAAGCGCAGTATCGGCCCTGACATTGTTCGATCAGCTCCTGAAGCTGTTTGTTATCCGAGTGGGAGATATACTCCTCCAGGGTTCCACTCCGTAAGTCTTCTCGTCGGGTGAATAAGACAATTGTGTACTTCATGGCCTCGGGGCCAAAAATCTCTTTTACTCTCCTCACGGCGTGCTGGTCTTCCTCTGTGAAACGGCCCAGCTGGGTCACCAGCACCAGAGCGTGGGGGCCTGGGGAGGAGAGCGCGACACAGTGACAGATCTCATGGGTGGTATGTTCATCAGAGTGCTTGGTGTCAAAAATAGCAGGCATGTCGATAACCACAACCTGCCTTCCTTTCCAGGCCCTGCTGTCTTTACAACATGTCTGAGTAATGGGCGTTGCCTCCAGTACGGACTCAAACTTCTCCTCCCCAAGGATGGTGTTTCCTGTTGCACTTTTCCCTCCTCCACTCTTACCGACGAGGATGATCCTCAGTTCGGATTCCCCAGTGGATCGGCTGCCGCTCCCCGGCCCTGTTGGGAACAAGTGTGACAGATTCAGAACATCACTGCGCAGGTACTAAAGAGGTGGCAGAGAACTAAGATTTGTGGCCCTGTGCTCACACTTGGCTTAATGCTTTAACTTTCTATGGAAGGGTAAATGGGCAGCCAAGGGGGCTACTGATCAAGTCAGTAAATCCTAGAGGTCTTGGATCCAAATGAGTCCTGCTGAAAGTGAAGTGAGCTTACGTCTCATCCTAGTGAACCTTTATACACAGAAAAACATCGCACAGCACAGCACTTTGCACCATCGGGTTAGGGCAGACCTAGGACTGGAGGACGGGGGAGTGCTGCAGTTCAGGACAGAGGCCTGTTAATGGAGCTGTGTTCGGTCCCAGACAGAAGCAGCAGACGAGTTCGGGAGTTTATTGGCACAGCTGTGGGTCCAAGGCTGGAGAAGCGCAGGATTCAGCAAGTTGGGGCTGATTTGTCATGAGGACTGGAGCAGGGTGAATTGGGGGTAAGGAGGGAAGTATGGAGCCTCAGGATTGAAACAGGACAGGTTGCTGAGAGTTCAGACTGAGGTTCATGAATGGATCTTCGAGACACATTTGCATGTCACGTGATTCCATGCCCATTGTAGGAAGTGAAAGATTCCTAAGATTGTATTCAATTCCAAACACGAAACCAGCATGCACGGCCATGAATTCTGCTACTGCTTGGCAAGAGTACAAAAATATACAGTATCTAGCCAGCTGTTCGGGATAAACCGATGGCTGGGGCAACAGGGGATACTGCAGTTGAAGACTGACGTGCATAAGCAGAGCCACGTAGGAAGCCCAAGAACTGAAACAGGAAGCTGGGTGGCAGGCGAGAACCGAAGTTCCTGAGCCAAGCTGCAAGAAAATTTTTCTTATCACCTAAGAGCACTGGCCCATTACTCTTGGTATAGCAGTGGGTGTTTTGTTTAGCAGTGTCTCGTGTTGGGAGGGAATACTTTGGTAGAAGGGATGATGGAAGACTGGCAGCCTGTGGGGTAGTGTTAAGGTTGATACATGTTGTTAGGATCTAGATATTCAGGCCTGTCTGTAAAGGCCTAGACTCTAAGAATTTAGGTGTATTTTTATCACTTGGCTAGTGATAGAGGTATAAAAGAAAGAATCAAAATCACTGTCTGCCGGTGTAAGGTCCTTCTCTTACTGTGACAGTCTGAGGCCCTGTGCTTAGGCTAAGGCCTTTGGCTAAGCAGCAGAGGCAGCCATAAGCTGGGAAGCGACCGGTCACCTCCTCACATCCCAAACTAGTCACACTGAAAGAAGGTGCTATTGGGCTCTTAGGATACAATCCTGTCCTGATAGTGCCTATAGCCTCCAGAGAAAGGGAAGTGCCTAGAAAATGTAAAAGGAAACTTAGTTTGATAGCATCCTGTCTGGCAAGAACTCACTTATCAATAGCTGGGATGTGAAATCCTCACTTCTGTATTGTTTTGTCATTATAGTTCCCACTTTGCTATTGTTTGTCTGTATAATCTCTGTCTGGTTCTGTGATTGTTCCTGTCTGCTGTATAATTAATTTTGCTGGGTGTAAACTAATTCAGGTGGTGGGATATAATTGGTTACATAATCATGTTACAATATGTTAGGATTGGTTAGTTAAATTTCAGGAAAATGATTGGTTAAGGTATAGCTAAGCAGAACTCAAGTTTTACTATATAGTCTGCAGTCAATCAGGAAGTGAGTGAGTGGGGGAAATGGGAACAGGGAATGGGGGAAATGGGAACAGGGAATGGGGATGGGAAAATTGGAATCATGTTTTGCTAAAGAGGGGAAATGGGAACAGGGAATAGGGGTAAGGAAATTGCAATCATGTTTTGCTAAAGGGGGAAATGGGATCAGGGAATGGGGGTAAGGAAATTGGAATAATGTTTTGCTAAGGGCAGGAATGGGAACAGGGACACAGGTGTAAGGCTCTGTGGTGTCAGAGCTGGGAAGGAGGATACTAAGGAAGGAAACTGGAATCATGCTTGCTGGAAGTTCACCCCAATAAACATCGAATTGTTTGCACCTTTGGACTTAGGGTATTGTTGCTCTCTGTTCATGCGAGAAGGACCAGGGAAGGAAGCGCGTGAAGGAATAAGCCCCCTAACACATGTGAGCTGGAGTCATGGTAAAGTGTGTACCTGCGGTTGGAGGGGTAGAGATTACATACTGGCAGGTGGTTTAACTTTTCATTTTTTTGCTTTTGTGGGTTTGTCAGTCATATTGTGTGTAGGAAACTGACTGCTTCACTGAAATGTTTTTGTGTATGAATCTCCCAGGTTTTTAAAGGCTTACGTGGGAGTGGAGCGGTGCGCAGACCTTTCAGGAGAAAGCTAGAGGTGCAGATGCCAAGGAGAAGAGGTTCTATGTCAGCAGCTGCACATGAACCTTAAGAACATAAGAACGGCCACACTGGGTCAGACCAAGGGTCAATCTAGCCCAGTGTCCTGTCTTCCGACAGTGGCCGGTGCCAGGTGCCCCAGAGGGAATGAACAGAACAGGTCATCATCAAGTGATCCATCCCCTGTCACCCATTCCCAGCTTCTGGCAAACTGAGGCTAGGGACACCATCCCTGCCCATCCTGGCTAATAGCCATTGATGGATCTATCCACCATGAACTTATCTAGTTCTTTTTTGAACCCTGTTATAGTCTTGGCCTTCACAACATCCTCTAGCAAGGAGTTCCAAAGGTTGACTGTGTGTTGTGTGAAAAAATATCTCCTTTTGTTTGTTTTAAACCTGCTACCTATTAATTTCATTTAGTGGCCCCTAGTTCTTGTGTTTATGAGAAGGAATAAATAGCACTTCCTTATTTACTTTCTCCATACCAGTCATGATTGTATAGACCTCTATCATACCCCCCTTAGTCATCTCTTTTCCAAAATGAAAAGTCCCAGTCTTATTAATGTCTCCTCATATGGAAGCTGTTCCATACCCCTAATCATTTTTGTTGCCCTTTTCTGAATCTTTTCTAATTCCAGTATGTCATTTTAAAGATAGGGTGACCAGATTTGCACACAGTATTCAAGATGTGGGCATATCATGGATTGATATAGAGGCAACATGATATTTTCTGTCCTATTATCTATCCCTTTATTAATTATTCCCAGCATTCTGTTCGCTTTTTTGACTGCTGCTGCACATTGAGTGGATGTTTCCGAGAACTATCCACAATGACTGTAAGATCTCTTTCTTGAGTGTTAACAGCTAATTTAGACCCAATCATTTTATATGTATAGTTGGAATTATATTTTCCAATGTGCAGTACTTTGCATTTATCAACATTGAATTTCATTTGCCATTTTGTTGCCCAGCACCCGGTTTTGTGAGATCTCTTTGTAGCTCTTTCCAGTCTGCTTTGGACTTAACTGTCTTGAGTACTTTTGTATCATCTGCAAATTTTGCCACATCACTGTTTACCCCTGTCATAAATATAAAGGGAAGGGTACACACCTTTAAAATCCCTCCTGGCCAGAGGAAAAATCCTTTCACCTGTAAAGGGTTAAGAAGCTAGGATAACCTCGCTGGCACCTGACCAAATCGACCAATGAGGAGACAAGATACTTTCAAAAGCTGGGAAGAGGGAGAACATCAAAGGCTCTAGTATGCATCTGATGAAGTGAGCTGTAGCTCACGAAAGCTCATGCTCAAATAAATTCGTTAGTCTCTAAGGTGCCACAAGTACTCCTTTTCTTTCATCAAAGGCTCTGTGTCTGTCTGGGTGAGGTTTTTGCCAGGGACAGAACAGGAATGGAGTCTTAGAATTTAGTAAGTAATCTAGCTAGATATGCGTTAGATTATGATTTCTTTAAATGGCTGAGAAAATATTCTGTGCTGAATAGAATGAATATTCCTGTCTGTGTGTCTTTTTGTAACTTAAGGTTTTGCCTAGAGGGAGTCTCTATGTTTTGAATCTAATTACCCTGTAAGGTATTTACCATCCTGATTTTACAGAGGTGATTCTTTTTTACTGTTTCTTCTATTAAAATTCTTCTTTTCAAGAACTGAATGTTTTTTCATTGTCCTGAGATCCAAGGGTTTGGGTCTGTGGTTGCCTATGCAAATTGGTGAGGATTTTTACCAAACCTTCCCCAGGAAGTGGGGTACAAGGGTTGGGAGGATTTTGGGGGGAAAGACGTTTCCAAACAACGCTTTCCCAGTAACCCAGATAAACGTTTGGTGGTGGCAGTGGAAGTCCAAGGGCAAAGGGTAAAATAGTTTGTACTTTGGGGAAGTTTTAACCTAAGCTGGTAAAAGTAAGCTTAGGAGGTTTTTCATGCAGGTCCCCCATCTGTACCCTAGAGTTCAGAGTGGGGAAGGAACCTTGACAACCCCCTTTTCCAGGACATTTATGAATATGTTGAACACTACTGGTCCCAGTAGAGACCCCTGGGGAACACCACTATTTACCTCTTTCCATTCTGAAAACTAACCATTTATTCCTACCCTTTGTTTCCTATCTTTTAACCAGTTACTGATCCATGAGAGGACCTTCCCTCTTATCCCATGACTGCTTACTTTGCTTAAGAGCCTTTGGTGAGGGACTTTGTCCAAGGCTTTCTGAAAATCTAAGTACACTATATCCACTGGATCTCCTTTGTCCATATGCTTTTTGACCCCCTCAAAATATTTTAGTAGATTGGTCAGTCAGGATTTCCCTTTACAAAAAACATGTTGACTCTTCCCCAACAAATCGTGTTCATCTATGTGTGATAATTCTGTTCTTTACTATAGTTTCTACCAATTTGCCTGGTACTGAAGAAAGTCTTACCAGCCTGTAATTGCCAGGATTGCCTCTGGAGCCTTCTAAAAAAATTGGCATCACATTAGCTATCCTCCAATCTTCTGGTACAGAATCTGATTTAAATGATAGGTTACAGACTACAGTTAATAGTTCAGCAATTTCACATTTGAGTTCCTTCAGAACTCTTGGGTGAATCTGGTCGTGGTGACTTACTACTGTTTAATTTATCGATTTGTTCCAAAACCTCCTCTGATGACACCTCAATCTGGGACAGTTCTTCAGATTAGTTACCTTCCTCTGTCATGCACAGCTGCACATAAAGTTTATGCATCAGCAATAGTTAACACAACAGAGTTTATTGTTGTGAGCTGGGTTAAACTTTGCTGTGGTTTGAGTTAAACTGTGCTCTTAAGATTGTTGTAAGAAATACCTAAGGGGCCACACTTATGACAAGGCCTCATAGAATCTGCTCAGAAACTAGCACCACGTGGCGGGGGGTTCCACTGGCTTTTGTGACCAGGTGTGTGTGTGTGTGGTGTGTGAGAGAGCGCACACAGAAACTGGGAACAGACAGAGAGAGAGAGAGGTCTGAAAGCCAAGCAGTAATGTGTGAGCACAGTGTAACCCTGGGAACAGTTAGAGGGAGAAGTTGTGGGTATGTTGGTTAAAGAGACTTTGGGCTATAAGCTAAGAAACTGCTCCTTTTGTTCGTGGTTCCTCCTGCATTCAGGACTTTGTACACTCCTTGTAAATAAGCCAGACTGTATGAAAGAGAATGCTACACTCCATCAATTTCTACTTCCAACTGGAACATCCCCAGGGCTCTGAAATTTGACAAGCTGCTGGGGTCAAAAAGGGGCAATGCTGGAGTTAGCAGTGGGATCCAATTTCCAAGGAGAGGGATTGTGAGCTGATATTCCCGTTGAATCAAGATGGAAGTGATTGCAGTAATCAAAAGTGGCCAGTGGGTTTTAAACCCCGACCTGAAACGTGAGCTGGAGGCTTCACAGAAGGTATTAATGCAGCGTCTGCAGGTTTTCCCAAAAGGGCTCGGAGGTGACTTGCAGGCAGAGGTGAGATCCCTGTTGCAACAGCAACTACAAAGTGGACAGATTGTGAAACCCACCTGCAACATCCCCAGGCTGGAATGGTGAAATGGATTGCTCATAAAATTATAAACGTATAGCTTTGGAAGGGGCCCCAATAAGTCATCTAGTCCAGTTTCCTGCACTCAGGCCAGGTCTAAGTAATAACTAGACCATTCGTGACAGATGTTTATCTAACCTGTTATTAAAAATCTCCAGTGATGGAGATTCCACAACCTCCCTAGGCAATTTATTCCGGTGCTTAATGACCCTGACAGTTAGGAAGTTTTTCTGAATGTCCAAATCTCCCTTGCTGCAATTTAAGCCCATTGCTTCTTGTCCTATCCTCAGAGGTTATGGAGCACAATTTTTCACCCTTCTCCTTGTAACAACCTTTTATAAAATTAAAAACTGTTATCATGTCCCCACTCTATCTTCTCTTCTCCAGACTAAACAAACCCAATGTTTTCAATCTTTTCTTGTAAGTCATGTTTTCTAGACCTTCAATCTTTTTTGTTTCTCTCCTTTGGGTTTTCTCCAATTTGTCCCCATCTTTCAGGAAAGATGATGAGGTGACCAACAATGTGACTGACACAAACAAGAAGTTTTTCTATTAAATAGAGACTAAACAGACTTTGGCCAGTTTGGAACTTTCCAAAGAAGACATGCTGCAACAAGGACTTATGAAACTAAAAATTCAGCTGCAGAAGGAAATCAAAAGGGTCACAGACCACAGTGGAAGGCAGCCTTCCTGGATGCAGAACTGAGCCAGCCAGAGGACTTGGGAAAGACTGGACATTTACAACAGATTTCTGCCCTGTTTGGAATCCACAGAGGCCCAAAGGGGAGAGGTTGGGCTGTCCCAGCTCAAATGATGCTCCCTGGGAGGCTTATTTGGCTCAGCTCAACATTGCAGCTCAAAGCAATGGCTGGGAGCTGGGACAGAAAGGGGGGGGTTACAAGCAGGCAGCTTAGGAAGCCCAGCTCTGATGGTGCTGCTGAACCTACCCCTAGAAGAGAGACTGAGTTATCCAGACCTGCTACCAGCCTTGAGATGCGATTTGGAGCTAGCAACGTATCTGAGCTGGCCAAGGCACAGCTAAGAGCTGGAAGGAGAGGGAAAGCAAAACCCAGCTGAACTGGCAGAGGACTTGCAGAGGCTTGTGCTCCTGACATACCCAGTTACCAATAAGGCCTTCCTGGATAAGCTGCCGAGGGACCAATTTCTAGATGCTCAGCTGGACTTGGACTTGCAGATTACAATCAGCAAAAGGGGGCAAAGACACTTGCGAGGTTGCGGAGTTTGCCATAGAACTTGAATCTTTCCATGTGGCCGTGCATCATAAAAGGAAGATGGAAGCGGATCGCCATGAGCCCTGTGAGCACAGCTCTGTGTCTAACACGTAAGATGCAAGAGGGGATTTCTATCTGGTTCACAACTTTATTGAACAATTAGAACAAATGATAAATTTGGTTTCTAAGAGAAGGGAAATTGGCAATAATGCAAAAATTAAAGGAAACAATTCAGTTAAATACTGGTACTATAAATAAATAGGCCGCAAACTTATAACAGTTCTCCTTTTTAAGACAGGCCAAGACAGACTGGTGGAAGGGTCTAGTGAAACCCTTCCTCCAAGTTTGGGAAATGAGGGGACACCAAACTAAAGGATCAGCCCCACAGGTTTTGTTTAAATCTGGGCAGTTAAAAAACTATGGGGGTTTGGCTATTGTGTATAATAGAAACCGTGATGTGTATGGGGATAATTGACACAGGCTCAAAACGTAAGTTATTAGACCTGACACACTAAAAGAGCTGGGGAATAGGGGATCCAAAAATGGAGACACTTAATTGGTGTCAAATGGAGACAGTGACTGGGGTAAGGGCACCAGTCCAAAAACTGGGTTTGAAGATTGGAGTTCTGGAATTCAAGCAAGACGTCTGGGCGGCTGAAATAGTAAATGAGCTATTAATTGATTTAGATTTGTTATGGCTAATAACTGTGTAATCAGTGCCAGCAAAGGTGTCTTACAAATACAGCCCGTAAATTCTCTTTTACGACATGGCCCAGGTATGACAAATGGTGTTTAGGCAACTGGTTTGCAGTGAACAAATTGTCCTGCCCTCGGGGGCAGAAACCATTATAACAGCTACATGCTGTGTTCGTTTTCCAGTAAGAGAAAGACGGGGAGCGGTTGGAACCTGTTTTCAGACCCAGGGTCTCACAGGAATCATTTCCACTACATGCATCTGACGAAGTGGGTATTCACCCACGAAAGCTCCTGCTCCAATACGTCTGTTAGTCTATAAGGTGCCACAGGACTCTCTGCCGCTTTTACAGGAATCTTAGCTGCTAAAGCTCTTGTGGATCTGAAACAAGAACGGATCTCTGTTCATTTGCTGAATGTTTCTGACAAGCAGCGAAGAGTAGAAAAGGGAACTGGGGCTGTGAAATGTGAACCAGTGGATCTGGTAAATATTGGTATAGAAGAAAACAACAGTGGTGAAGGGGTGAAGGTGAGCGGCTAGAGTTCTATGGGACTTCTTCAGTGCAGTGCTCCGCACTCAAACGGGGGACAGCGCAACAGGGTAAGAGACCTTCTGGTTAGGAATCAGGAGTTCTTCTCCCATCCAACAAAGATATTAGTTGTACTCTTCTGGTCCAGTACAAGATTAATACTGGGGGAAACTGACCTATTAAACAGCAACCTCGAGCTGTGACGAGTAACAAAAAGAGAAGAGGTACTACTGGCCATCGGAATGTATGAGGAAGGCATTGTTTAGCTTTCAAACAGTCTTTGGGCCTCATCCATACTTCTGCTTATGACAAAGGACGGCAGCACCAGATTCTGTGTGGACTATTGCAAATACAGTGAAACCACTTTAAAGGATTCTTATCCATTACCATGAATAGATGCTACCCCAGATGCTGTGGCAGGTTCAATGTAGTTTTCCACACTACAAGTGGGTATTGACAAGTGGAAGTGGATCCAAAGGACAGGGAAGAGGCTGATTTCACAGCAGGGCAATTTAAAGTGATGGCTTTTGGCTTGTGCAATGAGTCAGCCACATTTGCAAGATGAATGGAGAGGGTATTACATGGCATGCCCCTCTCAGCCTGTCTGGTACACCTAGAGGATCGCCTGGTGCAGGCTAAAACATTTGAGCAGGAACTAAAACATTTACAAATAGTTTGTGATAAGCTGAAGGTGGAAATTGGAAACTGAACCCAAAGAAATGTGAGTTGTTCCACAAAGAGGTAACCTACCTTGGGCACTCAATGAGTGGGGAGGGAATTTCCCCTGACAAAAAGAAAACGGAGGCTGTACAGAGCTGGCCAATGCCCCAGACATGCACAGATGTGCTGTTTTACAGGGCTCTGCTCCTGGTACAGAAGGTTCAATTGTGGGTTTGCCAATACTGGAAAACCACTGGCTCGGTTGCGTGAGGAAGGGAAACCCGTTCAGAGTCAGCAGAGCGTGATGGAGCATCCTGAGGGTGGGAAAAGGCTCTGGCGACTGCTCCCGCCTTGGCCCAGCCATGGTTCAAAACCCCTTTCCCGCTGGACACAGGTGCTAGTGCTTACAGTCTGGGGGAGGTATTGACACAACAACAAAAGGGACTTTAGGGGGTGGGGGCTTATTATAGTAAAAGTCTAAGTTCTCCTGAGAGAAATTACTGCACCAGCTGAACAGAGCTCCTGGCAGGGATTAAATCTATGGAACATTTCCATTGCTATTTGTACAGGAAGAAGTTTATGGTCAGGACAGACCATGCTTCCCTGCAATGGCTCTTTTGATGCAGCAATCCTGAGGGACAGCTTGCCAGGCAGTTGGAGAAACTGCCATGCTACAATCCCACACAATCACAGACAGGCCTGGCCATAGGCATGGTAATGCTGGCATCTTGTCCAGATTGCCTTGTTGGGTGGCTAGTTGCAAACGCTGCCCTAATAAGAGAGCCAGGAATTAGTTGCTCAAGGGGATGGGTGGGCCTCTCTTCCGCTAATCCATAGAAATGCCCATGTTCCTGGTTCATCCTCTGGAACAATGGGGGTGGGGCTGCAGCAGGAATGGACCCCAGAGCAACTACAAGCTTCCCAAAGAGAGGATCCTGATGTCGGGATAGTGTGTGACTGGAAAATCAACTGGAAATTCAGACATCTGGAATGTAGTGTCCCTTCCTTCACAATACCATGGTAAAAGCTTTCTGGCCACAGTTGGAAATCTTGGAGTTTAAAGATGGAATATTGTACAGGAGATGGGAGAGACCAGTGAGTGATGGGTACAGGTACCAGATGGCTGTACCAGATACGTTGAAAAAGGACTTTCTGAATTTTTATGTCAAGAGCTTAAAATTGGTGGACATTTTGGGGTTGCAAAAACCTTAGCCAAGTGAAGGGAGAATTGCCAGTGTGTAAAATGCAGGCAGGATGATGAGAGCTGGTGTGGGAAACGTGATTCTAGCAATACAAAGAAGGGTCCCTGAAGACATGGAGGGCCCTTTGCAGCAGTGTCTCATTGCCACTCATGTGCTTGGGCCCTGGCCTGAGACAGAGGCTAGCAATCAATATTTGTTGGCTGCTATCACTACATCACAAAATGGCCTGGGGCTTATCTGATATGCAATCCAGACCTGCTGTGACAGCAGCAGGGGCCCTAGTGAATGAATTCTTCACCAGATCTGGGGTCCCGGGTGAGTTACACATGGATCAAAAGAGAAACTGTGACTCCAAAGTGTTTCAGCAGCTTTGTGAGATTCTAGGTATCCCCCAAACTTGCCCCAACCCAGCTCACCCACAGTCTGATGGGATGGGGGGAAGGTGCAATAGGGCACTGGGGGCTCAGCTGGCTATTCTTGCAGAACAGCACCAAAGGGATGGGGACCAGCATGTCCCATTCCTTAACTTGTGATGACTGATACAATAGTCTACTCTTATATAGTCTACACTTTTTTGTAGACAAAGTGTAGAATGAAAAGAGGAGGGTCTTGAGGACACAGCTTTGTGATATCCCCAGAGAAAGCGGAGGGAGAGAAGAGAAGGATCCTCTGAATGACTAGATTAGAGGGGTAGGAGGAGAGGATGGAGTTACAGGTGCCAAGGGACAATGAGATTCCAAGAAGAGCACAGTGTTGAAGGCAGCCAGCCAGTTGAGGAGGTGGAGAGAGTCCTGGTTCTGAGCTTTGGCCAGGAAGAGGTCATTAGAGAGTGTGTTAAGAGCACTTTCGGTTGAGTGCAGCAGGGAGTAATTGGAGTGTACAGAGTCTAGGATGGAGTTGGATGAGGAGAACTCTGCACAGCAATTGTAAACAGTGGATTCAATGAGGGTAGAGATGAAAGGGAAATGGGGTGGTAACTGGAGAGTCAGGTGGTGTCAAGGGTGGGTATTTTTGAGATGGGAGAGACTGAAGCATGTTTGTATTGTGAGGGGAAGAGCCAGAGAAGATGAGAGGTTGCGGAGAAGAGTAAAAGAGGGGTTGAGAGTGGATATGAGGGAGATCAGGATATGCTGTGGTTCCTGTCCAGCGGGGCTGGGCTTGACTCCCTGTTCCAGGCATTGTGACCTGGCACGTAGGATTGCAGCACCACTCAGGTTTGGCCCAGCTGCCCTGCCATCCAGCATGATGAGGAGGTAGGGGGCAGTGTTGCCTGGGACAGATAAAAGGGAGTGGCTTTGTAACCTGGTGCATGGGGTTGTAATGCCACTTAGGTTTGGCCAAAAAGTCCCGTTTTTAGGGACTTTTTCTTATATAGGTGCCTATTACTCTCCACCCCCTGTCCCGTTTTTTCACAGTTGCTATCTGATCACCCTAGTCCTAACCACAATTAATAAAGGAGCCAGATAAAGGTCTTAGTGACAGATATCTTGCCTGAGGTTTGTGAGAAAAAATAGCCCCTGCCGTGTTAAGTACTGCATCCCATTCCACATACAGTGCTTCCCCCTCTGTTTAGGCTACCCGACACTTCCCATTATAAAAAATTGTCTGTCTAAAAAGAGCCTTAATGCCTCCATGATTTGCCGCAGGAACTTGACATTTAGTTGGGGCATAGTTCCAGCTTCAGAGAAGTGCCTTTGGCTGTCCCTGGGAAAATCCATATCAAGTTAGTTCAGCAGTAAACTGCATTTCTCTAAGGAGCTGCACTGCTTCATGGAGGTCACGGTTTCGGTGCCTCTTCCCTGTGGGCTGGGCTTCCAGGCTGGACTACATCTCCCTAAAGCACAATATTCAAGTGACTCCCATAATGCACCACGTGGCCTGGTCGGAGGGGAGACCATAGCACATCATGGGAGATGTAGTCCAGGCAAGAGCACTGCTCCATGGGGAAGAACGGGGTCACAAAGCACCCAAACTACTGCGTCCATGAAGCACCACAACACAATCGGGGAATCAGATATAATATTAAATTGATTCAAAATGAAACGTTTTGGTTCAGTTCAACAAACTGAAATGTTTCGATTCACGTTGAACGAACCTGAAATGAAATATTTTATTTTGATTGTCCCAGGGGAAAACGGAAAGTTTTGACAAAACTGAAGTTTTCTTGTGGAAATTTTGATTCTGTGGAAACTGCATTTTCTGTAAAAAAAAAAATCATTGACAGAAAATTCCTGACAAGGTCTAATCATGATAGTCTTTAATTACATGATGAAATGCTGGGGGTTTCTCCACAGGACCCTGCTGATTCAGTGCGCAGGATGGATGGTGAATGAGGCCCAGTTGTATAGTGAATGAGACTATTGTTTGCAGACCCCCTGCCTCGCTGGCTGTGATAGGTGGAAGGTAGTGTAGCTGTGACACTGGATTCGATTACAGAGCTGGATTCTACCCCTGCCTTTGCCACAGGCTGCCTATATGAGGGATGCTGGGCAAGTTGCTTAAACCAAAACATTTATGAAGATATTGAGTAGAAGCGGACCCAGAACCAATCCCTGTGGAACCCCCACTTGCCATGCTCATCCAACTTAACTGTGAGCCACTGATAACTACTCTCCGAGTACAGTTTTCCAAACAGTTGTGCATCCACCTTATAGTAGGTTTGTCTAGGCTAGATCTCCATATTTTGCTTATGAGAAGGTCATGTGAAGTGGTATCAGAAGCCTTACTAAAGTTGAGCTATATCACATCTACTGCTTCCCACCTATTCATAAGGCTTATTACCCTGTCAAACAAGAATATTAGGTTGGTTTGATGTCATTTGTTCTTGACAAATTCATGTTGACTGTTACTTATCACCATATTATCTTCTAAGTGCTTACAAACAGATTGTTTGATTATTTACTCCATTATCTTTCTAGGTACCAAAATTAAGCTGACTGGTCTACAATTCCATGGGTTGTCCTTATTTCCCTTTTTATAGATGGACAATATACTTTCCCTTTTCCAGACCTCTAGGATCTCTCCTGTCCTCCAAGAGTTCTCAAAGAGAATTACTAATGGTTCAGAGATCTCTTCAGCCAGTTCCGTAAGTATTCTGGTATGTATTGCATCAGGCCCTACTGATTTGAAGACATCTACCTTGTCTTGCTATGGGGCATATTCATTAGTTTTTCCAAAGCAGGACAAAAAGCCTCCATTATGGGCATAAAGTTTTACATTTCTGACAGCCTGAGCCTGAGAGCTGAGCCAATCTGAATTCAGCAGGGGAAAGTTAAATATAGGTATTAAAGACAGTCAGTGCTGAAATTATTAACAATGAGGGTAATTAACCATTGGAACAATTTACCAAGGATTGTGGTGGATTCTCCATCACTGACAAATTGTTAAATCGAGATGGGATGTTTTTCTAAAGGACCTGCTCTAGGAATTATTTTGGGGCAGTTCTCTGTCCTGTGCTATTCAGGAGACCAGATTAGATGATCACTATGGCCCCTTCTGGCCTTGCAATCTATGAAAAAAGGGTGTGTAGGGCTAACGTAATCTGGAAGGGGCAGCTTTGGGAAGACAGTGCTTGAAATGAACCCCTCAATGACTGGGCTTGAATTTATTTATTTATTTTCTACGTCTATGACCCCTAGTGATGCCCCTCCACCCCCACTGACAAAACACACTTCAAGTGCTGAAGACACCCTTGTGGACTAAGTGACAGATCAATACCCACACAATGTGTCTGCTGTGAGGGCTGGATCCTAATATCTATAACATCTTGGATACAGGTGAATATGATTCCAGCTTTACTCACTAGGGAAGCCCTAACTTAGAATAGGGCTGTAGTTTATGGACCTAGAGAAACAGCTGAGAAGGAAGAGTTTGTCCTTCCACTTAGGTTTTATCTGCATTGAGAAAAAAGGGTGTGATAACTAACGCATGTGTCAGGTTTCAGAGTAGCAGCCGTGTTAGTCCATATTCGCAAAAAGAAAAGGAGGACTTGTGACACCTTAGAGACTAACCAATTTATTTGAGCATAAGCTTTCGTGAGCTACAGCTCACTTCATCGGATGCATTCAGTGGAAAATACAGTGAGGAGATTTATATACACACAGAACATGAAAAAATGGGTGTTTATCATGCACACTGTAAGGAGAGTGGTCACTTAAGATGAGCTATTACCAGCGGGGGGGGGGAACCTTTTGTAGTGATAATCAAGGTGGGCCATTTCCAGGAGTTAACAAGAACGTCTGAGGAACAGTGGGGGGGGGGGGAATAAACGTGGGGAAATAGTTTTACTTTGTGTAATGACTCAACCACTCCCAGTCTCTATTCAAGCCTAAGTTAATTGTATCCAATTTGCAAATTAATTCCAATTCAGCAGTCTCTCGCTGGAGTCTGTTTTTGAAGTCTTTTTGTTGTAATATTGCGACTTGTAGGTCAGAGATCGAGTGACCAGAGAGATTGAAGTGTTCTCCGACTGGTTTATGAATGTTATAATTCTTGACATCTGATTTGTGTCCATTTATTCTTTTAAATTAGTTAGCCTCTAAGGTGCCACAAGTACTCCTTTTCTTTTAAAGCATGTGTGACACTAGGCACCCCTGTATTTACAGCCTACATATTATTGTAATAATCTTGGTGAAAAATATGCCTTGTGAGGTATCATTTGAAAACTAGTAACTCACTGATCTTTAATAATCTTATGTGATGTATGTACACGGTGGGTATTAAGTAGTATGGACATACACTGGAATGATGACTAAAATGTGTTCTAGCCAGGCATGTCAGAGGGATTTGGTGACCAGGTCTGTCCTAAACAAAGGAATGTGCGTTTAGCTAAATTTAAACATGACCATGAAGAGTGCAGGGGGAGGAGATGACAGGAAACAGAGTAATTTGCATCTGAGCACACACAAGCAGCAACTAGCGAAGGAAGTAGCATGTGGTGGCTATTTGTAGGGTCCTTAGGTTGGGTCCCCACACCAGCCACTGGGGAAGTGGTGTACGCCCTGAGGAGGCGATAAGGCTTGTTTAGAGGCCCAAGTGAAGGGCAGAACTTAAAGGGACACCAGAGGACTTCTGAGGGCAAAGAGTCTCCAGGGAGAAAGCCCTGGGGGCAGTGCTCTAAAACAGGGCAGGGACAGATGTAAAACTATCCCAGAAGGAGCTGAGAACTGGGCCCAGAGGCAGGGCTGCAGATACCAACAAAGGCACAGGGACAGGCCCTGTTGGACTTTTGTTAGCCCAGCAGGGGTTCCTTCATGTGCTTAGACTGTGTGTGACTTAGCCGGAGGGCTGAGCCACTGAAGACCTGACGAGAGCAACAGTCAAGAAGGGGCGCCGTGAACAAAGAGAGTGCAGGTTCTCACCCAGCTGACAGGAGATGCTCATGAGAGGTGAGCGTACCCTGTCACATTTCCCTGAATACAAGTGATAAAAACCTTACCTTCAAGCTGTTCAGTGTCTTTGGAGGTACTCATCGCACCTGGAACCGGAAAGATGTTCAATCCCAACATAATACTCAGTATCTCACTGGATTACTGAAGAGAAGAAAGAGGAAAACAAAGTTATTTACTATCCTGTGTTAAAGGGTGTAGTCATAACAGTTTCAGTTTAGCACCAACCAAAACATTCTGTGTGTGCAGAATGTGTCTTTCATGCAACAAAAGCATTTCTCTATTTTTCATATTACTGCTTTGCTAATACACAGTTTAGATGACAAAAAGAAAAGGAGGACTTGTGGCACCTTAGAGACTAACAAATTTATTTGAGCATAAGCTTTCGTGAGCTACAGCTCACTTCATCAGATGCATTCAGTGGAAAATACAGTGGGGAGATGGGTTCAAGAGGAAAGAGGCCAGTGCACCTATGATTCGTCAGCTGATCTTCAACAGGACTTAAGAGGGCACCTGGGCTGTAGTGGGAGGAGATTGGCAGGTGAGAGCTGTGGAGAGCAGGAGAGTCAGACAGGAAGCAGCTGGACAAAGCTGCAGGAGACCCAGCAGAGAGAGCCAGGTTCTGAGGAGAGCTGGAACAGATCTGCAGGTCAGAACTGACCAGAGCTGGGGACCCTGGACAAGTGGAAAACTCGGGCAGTGGCCCTTTGTGAAAAGGAGAAAATCCAGCTTGGTCAGGGGAAGCCGAGCCTGGAAGCAAGACGGTGGACTCTGGAGGGATGTGCGCTGAGCAGGGGTAGGAGGCCCAGGCAGGGGACCTGGGCAGTGGAACACTGCGGGGAGCCCTCGGGGTGAAGATGGAGTAAGAAGAGAGCCAAAGACATAAGCCCTTGTATCAGAAACCTGGTATGAGGCAGAAGCTGTTCACAGAATCTGACTGAGAAGTGCTAGTCACAGAGCACTCACTCAAACACATCCCGATATTAAGTGGTACCAAAGTACTCTGATATCAAGGATGGTACAAAAACATTCCTCAAGGATAATGGAACACACTGACCCCTCCTAAAAGATAAGGTCAGGATGACAGTATGCAATACAAATGTTTTGATCGAACCAACATGTACAAGGTGGCGTCGGGGGCAGTACTAACTTGTTTGTATCAGGGTATAAAGATGTGTCTCAGAGGGAGTATCTCTGGCCAGCCTAGGAGGCAGTGGAAAGTCCCGCCACTGACTGAGCTGCGTCCATTGTCAAGGGCAGACTGTCTTAGTATCCTCATAGAGTCTGCCAGGTGCTATTGCTTCATCAACAATAAATCTGACCTGATGCCTTCGTCCCTTAATGGATCTTGTGGTCATTGGGTGGTTTGCTCAAGGTCTGCAGTGCCAGCTGTCTCCACAGGGCTGGGGAAGCAGACAGATCTAAAATGCTTAATTCAGACCCAACTTTAGAAGACTAGTAGTAATCCTTTGTCAGCCAGTTCTACTGATGAGGAATTGAAATCCTAACACTAGTTCAAGCACTGAGAGAGATGTCCAAATATATGAAAATTTATAAACTAGAGTTAGTTGAATACTCCAGGACAGTTTGGAAAAAATCCTTCAAATTCTGAAATGCTGCTTGATTCAAACATGTACAAGCCATTTTGATATTTGTGAACATAAATGTGAACAGATTTTGGTTGCCTAAGTGTTTGGCGAATGGCTGTTGTTCATACAAACAGACAAATTCACATGTAAACCTAGGTGTTTGTGGATGACCAAGAGTATTCCTCATTTGCTGTACATTTTTCTTCTTTCAGAAAAGTTAGCCATCCTGTCAAGAAGTAGAAACACTATCTTGTGACAGGTGACAAATCCCACCTCAACAATAACAAATAGTTAATAGCAAACTGTCGATCAGAACAATTGGCCAAGAACCCAAAGTTAAAAATTGTTCATCCAAGGTGTGGCATTTTGTACCCAAAGTCACACCTTGGCACCCCCATGTTCGCCAGTGTTATATAATTGCAACAAATCTTGTACAAATTATGTCATGTAAGGTGTCAATGGAAAAGTTACGGTTTGCTGAATGTGATTATCCTATTTGTATGCATGTTTCATTTTTGTATCTGAAGTTAAGAATATTGACTATGTACTAATATTTCAAATGTGTTTGCTCCTGGGTAACACCCACATGGTAGTTTACATCCAGCCTAGCCAGCACGTTGTGAATCGACTATTCAAGTTAATGGGCCATCCATGGAAGAAGTTTATCCTCAGCTGATGGATTTTCTTGTGGATGCTTCAGCCGGTATATGAATAATGGCTGCTATAACTCATCGAAGCATGGAAGGGCATGTGACTAGATCATGTGATACTGGACTTCATCTTACGCCTGTACTTTTCCACAAACTCTGCTGGGGACTTTGCTTGAAACAATGAAGTTCCCCCCACATGGAAGAAGCTATAAAAGGGGGAAGTGACATCATCACTTGGCCTCACTCCCACCACAACTCAACACCTGGAAACACCTTAGCAACTAAGACTGAACTGGGGATGTAGTCTCAGGCTGAAGGGATTTCTAGCTGGTGTATGGAAGTTTGGAGGACTGTTTGTACCATCAGGGTGAGACATTGCTTGATTCAAATCCTGTCTAGTGAATAGAACTTAGATTTCGATTTTGTTTTATTTCTTAGATAGCGTACAGATCAAAGTTGGTTATTACTTACAATCACTTAAATTCTATCTTTCTGTAGTTAATAAAGCTGCTTTATATTTTTTTTTTTTACCTAAAACAGCGTGTTGTTTGAAGTGCAAAGGGAAATCTGCTCAGGAACAGGGGCTGGTGCGTTGTCCTCTCCACATTGAGGGGGGGCACACTGGGCATTAAACATACACTGGTCAGGCTTTTGACCAGTGTACTAAAACTGTACTAAAAATATCATTTGGGCTAAGATTCTTTAATCCAAAAATCCATCCTGGAGCAAATATCTATACCTAAAAGATAAGCTCCTAATGGCTAAGATATATAAAATAGAACAGTTACAGAGCCTTTAATCATAGCAGCACTGTTATGCAATGGAGCTGAAATAATACCTAGTTCCTTAAAATCACTCTTTCAAAATACGAAAAGTGAGATATATAAAAATAGCTATTGGGCTTGTTTTAATTATGAATTAAATTGTTACAGATGTTCGAACTCTTGCAACCCATTATGGTAACAACCTGAGAATTTAAAGTTCTTAAACATTTACATAAAGTTCAAGTCACCAGGGCCTGATGAAATACATCCTAGAATACTCAAGGAGCTGACTGAGGAGATATCTGAGCCATTAGTGATTATCTTCAAAAAGTCATGGAAGACAGGAGAGATTCCAGAGGTCTAGAAAAGGGCAAATATAGTGCCCATCTATAAAAAGGGAAATAAGGACAACCTGGGGAATTACAGACCAGTCATCTTAACTTCAGCACCAGGAAAGATAATGGAACAAATCATCAAGCAATCAATCCGCAAACACCTAGAAGATAATAAGGTGATAAGTAATAGTCAGCATGGCTTTGTAAAGAACAAATTGTGTCAAACCAACCTGATAGCTTTCTTTGACAGGATAACAAGCCTTGTGGATAGAAGGGAAGCAGTAGACATGGTATATCTTGACTTTAGTAAGGCTTTTGATACTGTCTCACATGACCTTCTCATAAACAAACTAGGGAAATACAACCTAGATGGAGCTACTATAAGGTGGGTGCATAACTGGTTGGATAACCATTCCCAGAGCGGAGTTATCAGTGGTTCAGTCAAACCACAAGGGCATATCAATTGGGGTCCCGCTGGGATCAGTTTTGGATCTGGTTCTGTTCAATATCTTCATCAATGATTTAGTTCATGGCATGGAGAGTACACTTATAAGGTCTGCGGATGATACCAAGCAGGTAGGGGTTGCAAGCGCTTTGGAGGATAGGATGAAAATTCAAAATGATCTGGACAAACTGGAGAAATGGTCTGAAGTAAAGAGGATGAAATTCAATAAGGACAAATGCAAAACACTCCACTTAGGAAGAAGCAATCAGTTGCACACATACACAACGGGAAATGACTGCCTAGGAAGGAGTACTGCAGAAAGGGATCTGGGGGTCATCGTGGATCACAAGCTAAATATGAGTCAACAGTTTCTGGGATGTATTAGCAGGAGTATTGTAAGCAAGATACGAGAAGTAATTCTTCTGTTCTATTCTGCACTGATTAGGCCTCACCTGGAGTACTGTGTCCAGTTCTGGGCACCACATTTCAGAAAAGATGTGGACAAATTGTAGAAAGTCCAAAGAAGAGCAACAAAAATGATTAAAGGTCTAGAAAATTTGATCTATGATGAAAGATTGACAAATCTGGGTGTGTTTAGTCTGGAAAAGAGAAGCCTGAGGGTGGACATGATAAGAGTTCTCAAATACATAAAAGGTTGTTACAAGGAGGAGGGGGATGAATTGTTCTCCTTAACCTCTGAAGACAGGACAAGAAGCAATGGGGTTAAATTGCAGCCAGGGCGGTTTAGGTGGACATTGGGAAAAACTTCCTAACTGTCAGAGTGTTTAAGCACTGGAATAAATCACCTAGGGAGGTTGTGAAAGCTCCGTCATTGGAGATTTTTAAGAGCAGGTAAGACAAACACCTGTCAGGGATGGTCTAGATCAGTGGTTCTCAAAGCCGGTCCGCCACTTGTTTGTTTACCTGCCGCGTCCGCAGGTTTGGCCGATCGCGGCTCCCACTGGCCACGGTTCGCCGCTCCAGGCCAATGGGGGCTGCGGGAAGCGGCACGGGCCGAGGGATGTGCTGGCCGCCCTTTCTGCAGCCCCCATTGGCCTGGAGTGGCGAACTGCGGGAGCCACGATCGGCCGAACCTGTGGACGTGGCAGGTAAACAAACAGGCCCAGCCCGCTAGGGGCTTTCCCTGAACAAGCGGTGGACCGGCTTTGAGAACCACTGGTCTACATAATACTTAGTCCTGCCATGAGTGCAGGGGACTGGACTAGATGACCTCTCGAGGTCCCTTCCAGTCCTACGATTCTATGATTCTAAAAGACACTTTAAAAAATGTGTAAACGTGTTTACATAATACAGTGTAATGGTTCAGCAGATAACATACTATTCTATCAACTCTTTATGTGGATTTTCCCCTAAGACATCTTGAAACTCACAACAATGCTTAACTCTTGGTTTTGCAGAGGTCTCAGGCCAGGGTATGACAATACATGCCATATGTACTGCAATAGTTAATGATAATAGGGCAAATTTAAGAAAAGAGTTGGAAGAAGTTAAGAATGGTGAATGTTGATTTTAAATTGCTATTACAATCAACATCTAGAAAGGAAATTCACAATGTAATATTGAAAAAGAATAAAACATATCTCTATTTCATTGAAATACCTTCTTCCAGTAAAGTTAGTTATATAATTATCAGACCTGAAAGCAAATATAAATTTAAATGGAAACAAAGGAGAAGGGGGGACTTCACTGACTGGAGTCTTTGTGATTTGGAGTGCATGGCTCCTGATGGAGACTGGTAACAGTATTTTTACCAAGGGTCTGATTCCAAGCCCACTGAAATTAATTGGAGGCTTTATAGTGAAGACAATTGGCATTGGATCAGGCCCTTCATGTATATATGTGCTTGAACAGACTATGGCTAACGGGTCAATTAGGCACTGTTGTCATCTGAAAATCTACTTGTGGTAAACAGTATTTTCCCCAGTAGTCTTGGTCAGCTTTATTGTAATAGCCAGTTATGTTGCCATGATGAAAGAAGGCTAATGTTGATCACATTTAAGTTATTTAATAATACCCTTTAAGTAAAAGGAACACTTGGCTATTCCTCATAAATAGTCTCCCGTTTAGGGCAATGCACAGAACTAAAATAATTTGGGGGAAACTAACTTTGGTGCTTCTGGCTGGATTGAGTCATACGAAGGTGAAGACAAAGTTACATCTCGCTAAACATAGCACATCAATGTCACCAAAGCCCAGGTATGACCCCAATATCTGAAGCCACTGCAGTGGAGAAGGAGAAGTGTCCTCTCCCATTAGACGGAAGCTCACTTGGCTCTAGCAGAGCCGTTCATTCCCCAGCACAGGGCTGGCCTTACCAAGAGGTGAACGGAGGCAGCTGCCTCAGGTGCCAGACTGGGGGGGCGGTGGGGGTGTCACTAGGACCCAGAGTTTAGAAAATTGTGTCTGCAGCAGGAGCTGCAGGGAGAGAGAGGAGGAGCAGCCTCTTATGTACCTCTCTAGCACCTGCATGAGCCTGGACTGATTAACCCCAGCTTCTCAGGGAGCTTCTGGTTTCCTGCTGCTTCCCTGAACCCACTTGAGGAAAACAGGCAGTCAACTGAATTAGCAGGAGTCAGTTAGGCCCTTAAGACACTGAAATCTTCCCTCACTCAGGCCCTGCTACCAGCCTGCTTATTTGTCCCCTTCAACTGAGTGTAGAGAGCCACTATAGCTGGCCCAGAACAGCAGCCATGAGTGAAAGAAGAAAACACCCCTCTGGGGCAGCATTCAGAAAAAGAAAGAAAGGAAAGGAAGCTTTTCTATCTAAGCAGGAAGGAGCTCTCCTGAAATACATAGACACAAATGTTCATGGTGAGCCTTCCGGCCCCAGTGAGGATGTGAGTGGTGAGGAGAGGCCTGATCTTCCAGTTAGTCAGAGTGCAGGTGACCTGGCAGCTGCTGCAGCATCCGTATCTCCATCTCCAATGGATGTAACCATGCACAGTCCTGAAGAAGAGTGTAGATCAGAGAAGAGTGTGGTGGAGGCACAAGAAACAGCTGCTGCTGAGTTTAGTTCCTTGAGTCTAGAGGATCCAGGACTGTGGACCCCCCTGAGCAGTAGCCTGAGGGACTTCCTTGTACTGCATGGGCCACAGCAAGTGAAAAACTTCATGTTCCCCAAAGACAATGAAAATAGAAGTTTCCATCCAACACATTACTGGCGTGAAATCCCCAATGGGGACAAAGTGGAGAGGCCATGGCTTATGTACTCAGAAACCCAGAATGCTGCATACTGCTTTTGTTGCAAACTCTTCCAGTCTAATGTTCCAGCCACATTGGGTTCTACAGGAACAAAGGACTGGAAAAATCTGGCTAGAAATCTGGCATGCCATGAGAAGGCAGCAAATCACCAGAGAGCATTCCATAGGTGGAAAGAGCTTGAGGTGAGACGAAGGTTAAAGGCCACCATAGATGATCAGCATCAAGAGAAGATTCCATCAGAGTCTCTTTACTGGCAAAATGTTCTGAAAAGGCTCATTGCCATTGTGAGAACGCTTGCTCCCCAAAACCTAGCCCTGCGTGGCACTTCAGATCAGCTGTGTGTGCCAAACAATGGAAACTTCCTTTAAATTGTGGAGCTGATGGCTGAGTTTGGTGCTGTACTCCCGGAGCATCTAAGAAGAGTCACCACCCAAGAAATGTACACACACCACTACCTTGGCAAAACAATTCAAAATGAGATCATACAGTTACTGGCAACAAAAGTCAAACAGAAGTTCTGAAGTCAACAAGGTATTACTCTGTTATTCTGGACTGCACACCTGACATCAGCCATATGGAACAAATGACTTTAATGGTGCGTTTTGTAACAACAACAGAACCTAGTGAAAATGTCCCTGCAATGGTGACTGTCAGAGAGCATTTTCTAGAACTTATTGACATTAATGATACTACAGGAGCTGGTGTGACAAATGTGCTTCTTAAAAAGCTGGAAGAGACGGGAATTGCGACAGCTGACGTGAGAGGTCAGGGCTACGATAATGGTGCCAACATGAGAGGAAAGAACAGAGCAGTGCAGACATGGATCCGAGAGTTAAACCCTCGAGCTTTTTTTGTCCCATGCAGTTCTCATTCATTGAACATGGTGGTCAGTGATGCAGCATCAGCTTCTAGTGAGGCTGCTGAATTTTTTAATGTAATTCAAAGCATCTCTGTATTTTTCTCTGTATCAACTCATCGATGGCAAATTTTGAAGCAACATCTGGGAACATTCTCTCTGACACGGAAACCACTGAGTGCCACACGATGGGAAAGTCGAGTGGAGGCGATAAAGCCTATCAAACACCAAATTGGGAAGATAGATGATGCCATAGTTGCCATTATGGAGGATAATGCTATGATAGGAACTGTTCGTGGGAGAACAGTGGCAGAGGGAAATGGAATCACCAAAAACATACGTCACTTCACATTGCTGTGTGGCGTAGTGTTGTGGCATGACAGACTGTTTGAAATAATTGTTGTTGTTAGGATCTAGATATTCAGGCCTGTCTGTAAAGGCCTGTACTCTAAGAATTTAGGTGTCTTCTTACCACTTGGCTAGTTCTAGAGGTATAAAAGAAAGAATCAAAATCACTGTCTGCCAGTGTAAGGGCCTTCTCCTACTGTGACAGTCGGAGGCCCTGTGCTTAGGCTAAGGCCTTTGGCTAAGCAGCAGAGGCTGCCATAAGCTGGGAAGCGACCGGTCACCTCCTCACATCCCAAACTAGTCACTTTGAAATCAGGTGCTATTGGGCTGTTAGGAATACAATCCTGTCCTGATAACGCCTATCACCTCCAGAGAAAGGGAAGTGCCTAGAAGATGTAAAAGGAAACTTAGTTTGGTAGCATCCTGTCTGACAAGAACTCACTTATCAATAGCTGGGATGTGAAATCCTCACTTCTGTGTTTGTTCTATCACTGTAGTCCCCATTTCCCCATTGTTTGTCTGTACAATGTTTGTCTGGTTCTGTGATTGTTCCTGTCTGCTGTATAATTAATTTTGCTGGGTGTAAACTAATTAAGGTGGTGGGATATAACTGGTTACATAATCATGTTACAATATGTTAGGATTGGTTAGTTAAATTTCAGGGAAACTATTGGTTAAGGTATAGCTAAGCAGAACTCAAGTTTTACTATATAGTCTGTAGTCAATCAGGAAGTGGGTGGTGAGTGGGTGTGGGGAGGGGAAATGGGAACAGGGAATGGGGATGGGGAAATTGGAATCATGTTTTGCTAAAGGGGGAAATGGGAACAGGGAATGGGGGTAAGGAAATTGGAACCATGTTGGCTAAGGGCAGGAATGGGAACAGGGACACAGGTGTAAGGCTCTGTGGTGTCAGAGCTGGGAAGGGGGACACTAAGGAAGGAAACTGGAATCATGCTTGCTGGAAGTTCACCCCAATAAACATCGAATTGTTTGCACCTTTGGACTTCGGGTATTGTTGCTCTCTGTTCATGCGAGAAGGACCAGGGAAGTAAGTGGGTGAAGGAATAAGCCCCCTAACAGTTGTAAGCAAGAGACTCCAAGGTGTTGACTTTGATATATCTGGAGCAATGGAACAACTGGACAAAGCAAAGTCATACCTACAGTCTTACTGGTCAGATGAGGGATTTCAAAAGTTCTAAAGAGTGCACAGAAGTTGGCAGAGGAACTTCACACTGAAGCTATTTTCCCACGCTTTCAAGAATACAAGAGTCACCAAAGAAGACATTTTGATTATGGGGCACGGGATAATCCCATAAGAGACCTCAAACAACAATTCAAAGTTGAATTCTTTAACCAGGTGCTAGAGTGTGCAATACAGTCAGTTGAAGAACGTTTCATGCAGCTCAAGGAACACAGCAGTATATTTGGGATGTTGTATGATATTCCCAAACTCCTCACTATACCTGATGAAGACCTACATCAGCAATGCGGGGCACTAGAGACAGAGGTGACATATGATGACATGCACGATATTGATGCGAGTGATTTAGGTGATGAACTGAAAGCCCTTTCAAGATACATTTCAGCAGGATCAACTCCAAAGGCTGTTCTGGAATATATGTGCACAGATAAGATGACCACCCTCTTTCCAAATGCTTTTGTTGCTCTGTGCATACTTCTAACACTTCCTGTAACAGTTGCCAGTGGAGAACGCAGCTTCTCCAAGCTGAAGTTAATAAAAACACAGCTACGCTCCACAATGACACAGGAGAGGCTGGTTGGCCTTGCAACCATCTCAACAGAGCATGAGCTGGCCCAGACTGTGGACCATCAGGAAGCAGTTCAAATCTTTGCAACCAAGAAGGCACGGAAAGCACCACTTTGATTAATCAAACAGGTAAAAATGCCAGTGTTTACTATGCAGACAAGAAAAGTTACTTTGCTGTTCAGGCATTTGAAAGTTAAGTGTTACTTAAAATTTTTGAACAAGGCATTTTAAGTTGTTAGTTCTCCTTTGTTGAGGTAGGTAGCAGAGCAGTACCATGAGAGGAGTAGAACAGGAAGAAGGCAGAACTGAGAACTTTCAAAGTTTTGGCCCAAGCGAGGAGGCATGGGGCGTCATTTGAGCTCCCAGCCTCAGGTGCCAAAATGTTGTGGGCCGGCCCTGCCCCAGCATTGGAGACATAACACCTCCTCCCCAACAAAGAACGGAAGCAAGTACTTGCAGCTCCTGAGCCTGCTGAACAAAGTAGAAGCTGGTTGTTCCTGGCAAAGCCTGGCTTTCAGAGAGAATTGGCAGAAATCATCGGGGGGGCGGGGGGGCAGGGGGAGTTTAAAACTTCTGGACAAAGAATTAAGTAAAGGGAGGGGGAAACAGCTAATGGTACAAGAAGGGACTTGAGAAAATTGGGGAAGCCGCCTTGGTGGGGGTTTCCCACCTGAGTGGCACATGGCTGGGGACTTCAGGATGGTGGTGCCCCCTTCCTTTTTTTAGCTGGTCCCAGTCTGTCCAGGCCTTTGAACTTTCTGCTCCAGGGATTGCTCCAAGGCTGCTCCACCCCCCCATATCACCCCACCCCCCCGGGAGGCATCCGCTGATCCCAGTGCCCCCTCCCCCAGCAGAGCCACTCCAAGCCAGAGAGGCCATACTCGCAGCACCAGGAGATGCGTTACCCAGAGAGCACCTGCTCTCAGAAGGGTGGTGGGGGGGCTGGGTGCTTCATCCCTTCAGTCCCCCCGGATCCCCCGCAGCCTCCTGCCACATCAGTCAGTGTCAGCGAGCAGCCTGACACTGCTTTAACCCTGTGCCGGCACCTTGTGGGGCCAGAGCTGCTAGCACCAAGGTGCCCCCACAAGGCAAAGGAACCAACGAGCCACCACCACCGCCGCTCCTAGTTGCAAGTCCCAGGATGGCCTCATGCACCCCCAGAATGGATCCCAGCAAGCAGAGCAGCAGCAGCCCAGAGCTTGTGCTAAGTAGAGCTGGGAGAGGAGCACAGACAGGGAGCTGAGGCAGGGGCTCTGGGGTGCTCTCTCCCACCCTCCAGGTGCCCAGCAGCTTTGATCTTTGCATTGGGGAGGGGAGACGGGGGGCTTAAGGTGAATTTTGGGGTGACTATAGTCCCTGCAAGCCCCTCTCCCTCCCCCCAGTACCAACACCTTACAGAAATCTATTACATCAACACTATTGTCTTTATCATCCAAACTTGTAATCTCATCCTAAAAAGATATTCAGTTAGTTTGACAAGATCTATTTTACATAAACCCATGTTGATTGCCATAAATTATATTGCCCTCCTTTAATTCTTTGATTAATAAAGAATTAAAGGAGGGCAATATAATTTATGGCAATCAACGACTCCATGATCTTTCCCAGGATAGACGTCAGACTGACAGGCCCAGAATTACCCATGTTGTCCCATTTACCTTTTTAATAACCCTGACACAACATTAGCTTTCTGCCAGTCTCCTAGAACTTCCCCAGTGTTGCAAGAGTTATCAGTGTCCACCCCCTTCCCCCATTTAAATGAACCATTATTGAATCCAGCCCAGCTCAGAGACGACTAAGAGCCGTTCCTAGATAACGGGTGGTGTTTGGCGAGTCTCAGTCCCAGCTCCCACATCACAAAGTCACCAGCAGGCTTTGCACTAGTTGGCAAACTCAGCTAAGCCAAGAACTGCCTGGGCCATGGAGCGTGACCACTGCTCTCACAGGACGGCCCTCCCCGGCTCAGGGCTGAGGCAGCTGCCAGGGCCTGGTCTGTGTAGATAAACAGAGGGCCTCACTCGCCAGGGCCAGTGAGTGAGCCCCTAAAAAACTGTCTGACTTTGTTGCAAGATAAAGTTTAGTTCATTAAATCATCAAATTAGTGTATTAAATAAGTTGCATAAAATGTCACATCTGTCTGGGGTATTTATCTGGCACCTATTACTGAAGTATTTGAGGCCCGGATCCACAAAGGGACTTATGAATCGAGACACTGAGCATCACAACTCCGAACTTTCAGGCACCTAGACAGTCACTGGAACCACACATGGGAACCACACAGCCTGAGCCAGGCCCCTCGGCTCAGGTCCCAAAGTTATTTTAGGCTCCTAACTTCCATTGATTCAAATGGACGTTAGGACCCTCAATATCTTTGGGGATCTGGGCCCTAGGCTGCCTGTCCAATGGTGGGGAGAGATCAGCCCTTTAGAATGGGATCCCCAAAAGCCAGCACAATAGGTGGTGAGCTGCCTAAACTAGTCAATGAGACGTGCCAAAGCTGCACCCCCTCACAGATTCAGCACCCAAGTCTGGGTTGCAGGGAGGTGCTGGCTCTTCTTGGGATCCACAGTCAGGAACCCCGCCTCTGGAGTCAGTTTAGCTTAGATGTCTAAGCTGTTTCTTGCAAGAATGAGTTAGGTGTCTGTCTGACTCCTCACAAAATTGAGGTGGGGGGGAGGAGGAGGAAGTTCCCCTCATAGTCTTTAGCTCAGTGATTAGAGAACTGATCTGGGATGTGGGAGACCCAGATTCCATTCCCCTCTCAGTCAGACAGGGAGAAAGAGACCCCTGTTCAAATCCTACCTCTCAGGAGGTTGCTCTAGCCACTGAGCTATGGACATTTGGATGTGGAGCTGTTCCAATAATGAGAGACTCATTGAAGCAGAGGGACTAAACCAGGAGTCTCCCACCTCCTGGGGGATGTCCAGACCACTGGGCTACAGAGTCACTGTCTGGCCCAATGACTCTAAGTGAAAATTCAGGCATCATGTGAGTTTAGGTGCTTACAGGGATGGGTGGTCGCTGAGTGGGAATTTTATGTAGGGATCACGGTGGCACCTAAGTACCTTTGTGGATCTAGGCCTGAATGCCTCGCAATTTTTTTTGTTTGTTTTTACCCTTACTACTCCCATGCACTGGGGAAGTTCCATTATCCCCATTTAACAGCTGGAGAACTGAGGCACAGAAAATGAAGCCCCCGGCCCCTAAAAAACAAAAACAAACAAACAAAAAAACAACCTCTAGAAGCACTTCTATATTTAGCATGTTGTAATTCAGGAACCTGTTGTCCTCTCACTTCAAATTCAGTAGAGATGTTTTGCCTTGGTCCCAGATTTAGCTGGCCCATTGTGGATTATGGGGCTGACCCAAGAGTTTACAAGGAAATTGGGTTTACAATCAAAACTCCATTGCAATCGTCTCTGTGAAATGCTCCTGCTACCCCCATGGTCTCATTAGCCACCAGCAAGGCTTCCCAGCAGACTGTACCAGACTGCTAGTCACAGCAGTTAAGACGCTGGTCTCCCGGATACCCAGATCCCTGGTAATTCTGGGCTTTGAATGAAAACACCAAGTCTGACCTGCTATCCTTCGTGGGGGCCTAGTTCACAAGGACACAAGGGACTGAGCTATTCAGTAAACGCTGTGTGAATCCCAAAAGCGAAATGAATTTTTACACAGATGAACATTCACCTGAAACCCTGTGACATGACTAACAAGTATTCCAAAGACAAAGAGTTTGTGACTAAACACGTAGAAACTATTCGGAGCCTCCCTGCAAATAACAGCTACATTTGCAGCAGGCAGAACTGGTTTGCGAGGGACCCATTAACCAGAAAAGGAGCCCGGTTCCCAACTCCTTTCATCCTTACTGAGGAGTTTCACCAGCTGCAGGTTAAACCAGGCAGAGAACTGGAAGCCCGAACACCCTGAACACAGCTCTCGGAGTGTTAGGACATCTCCCCACTGGGAATCCGAAGACACTAAATTAATGGACTGGCCTGGAAATTAGCAGATGCTTTTAAAATCTCCCTGACCAAATTCGACTAAAGCTCCCAATAATCAGCTCCTCCGTGCTTTCCTCTCTCAGAAACTGGTATCCCTGCCTCATACATGTGTACACACACACAGAGCAAAGAGAGAGAAAATCTGCCTGTTGCGTTTCTTCTACCTACAACCCAGGAGCGTTGGCAGTGACTAATTTCCACGGACCAAATTCTCTGTCCAAACCCTGGAGCAAAGTTTAAATCCCATCAGCCAGCAATACCTCTGTGCTGTCCCCTCCGTTTGGAGACCAGCGTGTGCTTCCCCCGTAGCCTCCGAGCTCCCTCCAGCCTCTGCGGCGTCCCCCAGGCTACTGGGGTGTGGACAGGACGAGGACACAGACATATAGCGCCGCCTCGGTTACGTAATGCGGTTCCGTTTTACTCCGAATCAGACAAAGCGCTCGCAGGAAGACAGCACGAGTTCGGTTCATTCTGTGGTTCTGCTGTGGGTCCGGGTGCGGGGCCAGCAGAGAGGGCTGGTGAGCCAGTTCTCTCTGAGAAGTGAGAGACGTGTGCCCGGACCAGCAGCAGCTGTCGTCTTCCTGCGAGCGCGTTGTCGGATTCGGAGTAAAACGGAACCGCATTACGAAACAGACACAGCCTTATAAGGATGGACCTGTCCTGTCCACACCCCAGTAGCCTGGGAGGACGCCGCAGAGGCTGGAGGGAGATCGGAGGCTACGGGGGAAGCACACGCTGGTCTCCAAACGGAGGGGACAGCACAGAGGTATTGCTGGCTGATGGGATTTAAACTTTGCTCCAGGGTTTGGACAGAGAATTTGGTCCGTGGAAATTAGTCACTGCCAACGCTCCTGGGTTGTAGGTAGAAGAAACGCAACAGGCTGATTTCTGTGTGTGTGTCTGTGGCTAATGAGACAATGGGGGTAGCAGGAGCATTTCACAGAGACGATTGCAATGGCGTTTTGATTGTAAACCCAATTTCCTTGTAAACTCTTGGGTCAGCCCCATAATCCACAATGGGTCGGCTAAATCTGGGACCAAGGCAAAACATCTCTACTGAATTTGAAGCGAATCTGAGAATGGGTTCCTGAATTACAGCATGCTCAGAATAGAAATGTCCTAAATCTAACTTTTTTTCTAATTTTGTAGCAGAAAAAAACAGAAGTCCCTAAACTCTGTTTACTGCAGTCACCTGAGATCAAGTGCATGAAACCAGTTGTTAGGTAATTACACTAAAAACATAGGAAGCTATTACTAGTTTCATTTGAAACCGTGCTTTAGGCCAAATAGATGTCTAATAACTGCAGGAGACATAATCAGAGGGGTAACCATGTTAGTCTGCATCCACAAAAACAACAAGGAGTCCCGTGGCACTTTAAAGACTAACAGATTTATTTGGGCTTAAGCTTTCATGGGTAAAAAACTCACTTCTTCAGATGCATGGAGTGAAAATTACAGATACAGGCATAAATATACATGAAGAGAAGGGAGTTACCTTACAAGTGGAGAACCAGTGCTGACAAGGCCAATTCAGTCAGGGGGGATGTGGTCCACTCCCAATAATTGATGAGGACTGGTCAATGCCAAGAGAGGGAAAATTGCTTTTGTAGTGAGCCAGCCACTCCCAGTCCCTGTTCAAGCCCAAATGAATGGTGGTAAGTTTGCAAATGAATTGTAGCTCTGCAGTTTCTCTCTGAAGTCTAAAGAAAAGGAGTACTTATGGCACCTTAGAGACTAAAGTCTGAAGTCTGTTTTCAAAATTTTTTTTGTGGAAAGATGGCTACTTTTAAATCTGTTATTGAGTGTCCAGGGAGATTGAACTGTTCTACTGGCTTTTGTATGTTACCATTCCTGATCTCTGATTTGTGTCCATTTATTCTTTTGCATAGAGACTCTCCAATGTACATGGCAGAGGGGCATTGCTGGCACATGATGGCATATATCACATTCATAGATGTGAAGGTGAATGAGTCCCTGATGGTGTGGTTGGGTCCGATGATGGTGTCACTAGATTAGATATGCGGACAGAGTTGGCAACGGGGTTTGTTGCAGGGATTGTGTTCCTGGGTTAGTGTTTCTGAGGTGTGGTCTGTGGTTGCTGGTGAATATTTGCTTCAGGTTGGTGGGCTGTCTGTAAGTGAGGACTGGCCTGCCTCCCAAGGTCTGTGAGAGTGAGGGATCATTTTCCAGGATAGGTTGTAGATCCTTGATGATGAGTTGGAGAGGTTTTAGCTGCGGGCTGTAGGTAATGGCCAGTGGCATTCTGCTATTTTCCTTGATGGGTCTGTCCTGTAGTAGATGACTTCTGGGTGCCCGTCTGGCTCTCTCAATCTGTTTCCTCCCTTCCCCAGGTGCGTATTGTAGTTTTAAGAATGCTTGATAAAGATCTTGTAGGTGTTTGTCTCTGTCTGAGGGATTGGAGCAAATGCGGTTGTATTTTAGGAGTTGGCTGTAGACAGTGGATTGTGTGATGTGTCTTGGATGAAAGCTGGAGGCATGTAGGTAGGAATAGCGGTCAGTAGGTTTCCGGTATAGGGTGATGTTTATGTGACCATCACTTATTTGCACTGTAGTGTCCAGGAAGTGGATCTCTTGTGTGGACTGGTCCATGCTGAGGTTGATGGTGGGGTGGAAATTGTTGAAATCATGGTGGAATTCCTCAAGGGCCTCCTTCCCGTGGGTCCAGATGATGAAGATATCATCAATGTAGCGGAAGTAGAGGAGGGGCGTTAGGGGATGAGAGCGGAGGAAGTGTTGTTCTAAGTCAGCCATAAAAATGTTGGCATACTGTGGGGCCATACGGCTACCCATAGCAGTGCCACTGACTTTAAGGTGTAAGTCGTCCCCAAATCTGAAATGGTTGTGGGTGAGGACAAAGTCACTAAGCTCAGTCACCAGGTTGCCGTGACATTATTGGGGATACTGTTCCTGACGGCTTGTAGTCCATCCTCATGTGGAATATTGGTGTAAAGAGCTTCTACATCCATAGTGGCCAGGATGGTGTTATCAGGAAGATCACCGATGGATTGAAGTTTCCTCAGGAAGTCAGTGGTGTCTCGAAGGTAGCTGGGAGTGCTGGTAGCGTAGGGCCTGAGGAGGGAGTCTACATAGCCAGACAATCCTGCTGTCAGGGTGCCAATGCCTGCGATGATGGGGCGCCCAGGATTTCCAGGTTTATGGATCTTGGGTAGCAGATAGAATACCCCAGGTCGGGGCTCTAGGGGTGTGTCTGTGTGGATTTGTTCCCGACCTATTGCAGGGAGTTTCGTGAGCAGATGGTGTAGTTTCTTTTGGTAATCCTCAGTGGGATTGGAGAATAGTGGCCTGTAGATTGTGGTGTTGGAGAGTTGTTGTTGGCTGACTCACTACAAAAGCAATTTTCCTCTTGCTCTCTTAGTATTGACACCTCCTCATCAGCTATTTGGAGTGGGCCACATCCACCCTGACTGAATTGGCCTTGTCAACACTGGTTCTCCACTTGTAAGGTAACTCCCTTCTCTTCATGTGCCAGTATATTTATGCCTGTATCTGTAATCTCCACTCCATGCATCTGAAGAAGTGGGGTTTTACCCATGAAAGCTTATGCCCAAATAAATCTAGTCTTTAAGGTGCCACCGGACTCCTCGTTGTTTTTGTGGAGATATAATGGTTCTCTTCTATAAAAGCAAGTCACTAGCCCGCTTCCTTGGAGAGAGACCTCAAAATGAGAAATTAGTCTGTACTGGAGCTAGTGAGATAAGCTGTTACATTTAAAAAGCTGAATAAACACCTCTGTGAATCCCTGACTATGTAGGCCCCTTACCCACATTGAGATCAATGGCAGTTCTTTATGAATCCCATCCATAGTTGTCAGCACAGTTAAACTTCTACCTTTTCTTTCCCCAGCTCCTAGCTGGAAAATCGAGAGCTGAAAGCAACTAGAATTAAGCTGAGCTGAGCTGTGGGAGACTCAGGTTCTGGTTCCAGCACTGCCAGAGATTGCTGTTTGCACTTGGGCAAGTCACTTAGGGTATGTCTACACAGCATTTAAACATGTACAGTTGGTCAGCTGGTTTGGGCTCAGGCTCGGGCTCTGGGGCTGTAAAACTGCTGTGTAGACATTCAGGTTGGAGCTGGGGCCCAAGCTCTGGGAGCCTACAAGTGGGGAGGGTCCCGGAGCCTGACTATCTACTGTGCAATTTTTACCCCACGGCCGAAGCCTGAGCCCGAGCCAGCTGACCTGGGCCCTCAGAGGCTGTGCTGCGGGGGTTTTATTCCAACGCAGAGGTACCCTTAGGATGGGATCCACAAAGGTACTTAGGCAACTAAACCCCAGAGGTTGGTGCCTACATCTCAGGTTTAGGCACCCAAGTCCCAGTTCCAGCTCCACTACAGTCCATAAAACTCCCACCAAACCCTGTAGGGGCCAAGTTTACATGCCTAAGTTTTTAGGGGAGAAGTTCCTTCAGCACATGTGTTTCTGCAAATGCGAACTGCTGCCTGTCTCCCACCTAAGCCCCAGAGCAAGTCACGAACAGGGGGAAGACAGATGTTTATCCCCCTGTGTCATATACAGGACCCAATCAGGTAGGTGTGCTCAGAGGGGGTCTGTTCAAAATTTGGCTGACTCCACAGGAGAAGCAAGGGGTGATGGTTCCACTGCCTACCTTTTAACTTTTAGCCCAGTGGTTCGAGCTCTCGCCTGGGATGTGGGAAACCCACATTCAGTCTCCCCCTCCACCAGACGGGTAGAGGCTTTGAACAGGGTGAGCCAGGTTTTATCGTGGGTCGTTGGTAACGCGGTGGTGAGCGAGCCAGCCTCAACTTACCCGGCAGCTGTGGCTCCTACCCTGCGGGACTGGGCCCTGCTCCCCACCCTAGGCATTGCATCCTGGTGCACAGGGTCACAGTGCCGTTCAGGCTTGGCCTGGCCGCCCCCCCATCTTGACAGAGGGGCAGACAGGCCAAATATGAGTGAGTGGTATTGGAACATGGTGCATGGGGCCAAAGCACCATGGAACCCCGTGTGCCTTATCGCAGTGCTGGGCGTGGGGAGCCAGGCCCAGACCTGAAGGACAGAAACTGACACTGATGGGTGAGAGTGGGGTGGGCTCACTCTCCAGCCCACCACCAATGACCCATTGCCCCCCTGGTTCAAAAAGGCACCACGCATACACCTGCAAGGGGGTGGTCACCCTTCCTTCTTTCCCCCTTACGGGCTGCACCCCTGGTTCTAACCACTGAACTGTGGGACAGTCTGAGGTTGGGCTCCCTCAGCCTCTCCTGTGGAAGCTGTTCCACTGTGGATACCTCGTGAAAGTGTGAGTGGAGGAGGGGGCTGGACCCTAGATCTCACCCCTCCCAGGTGGGTGCCCGAACCACTGGAGTAATGAGTCACACTCTCTCTCTCTCTCGCCCAATGACTATTGAAATATTTATCCAAAGTGAAACAGCTTCACCAGGAGGGACTGAGAGAGCCCTACCCCTGACTATCCCATAGCCCAGTGGTTTGAGCACCCTGCTGAGGGGTGAGTGACCCCTGTTTAAATCCTTTCTCCCTCCATTGCTGGAGGGGGAAAATTGAACCTGGATCTCCTACATCCTGGGCATGTGCTCTAACTACTTGGCTGGAAGTTATAAGGGAGGCGCCACCCTCTCCTGAGCATGCCCCCTGGACTGCAGGCAGGAGAGGAAGGGGAATGGCATCTTCCCCTGGTTTGTGGATTGCACTGGGGCTTGGGCATGAGATAGGTATTTGCACACGTAAAGCGAGCCAGCAAAGCATATAACCAGAGGCAGAGACGTTGCAATGCTTAAGACCTTTAGTGGATTCCACCCCTAGTGCACAGCACCACAAATGACTTGGTTAAAATATTCCTAATTTAAATAGTGGTTGTAAATAGGAACGTGGGCACCACTGAGCAAAGCTGTTTGTCGGAGTGCAGTCAGTTGGAGGAGCGGGATATTAGACTGAAGCTCCAGGGACAGGGCCTGAATTTTCTTCTGCATCTTCTATCGTTCCAAACACACTGTTAGGGTTTAAGTTAAAAATATGCCCATTTTACAGATGCTGATATTGAGACATGGAGCAGTTAAGATCCCAAAATTAAACAGTCACTTGTAATTCTGGATCCCAGTTTTGGTTTCCTTTGGGTTCCTGTGGACTGTCTTTGGGTTATAGGGCCCTGACCCCTGAATGGGGTCCTCCTTGGGCACTACTGCAATATAAACAATTTAATACTTATCAATTTGCCAGTCAAGCTTTTTCCCGTATACCAGTCAAATGATATAGCACTGTTAGTGAAAGTTCAGCAACGCAAATATGAACATAGACAGTTAGGATGTTAAACAGTTACTTAATTACTGAAATGTCGATTGTAATTAAGTTTGATAATGATTATTCATAGCTGTGATATACCAGGGCACAATCCAGACTAATGAGCAGCTGTGACACCCCTGCCCTTCCCCCTTGGGTGCCTTACAATGCCTTGCTGAAGCAGCTCCTACCAGGGCCTCTCACAAACAGCCTTCCAGCATGCACGCTGTTAGGGGGCTTATTCCTTCACCCACTTACTTCCCTGGTCCTTCTCGCATGAACAGAGAGCAACAATACCCAAAGTCCAAAGGTGCAAACAATTCGATGTTTATTGGGGTGAACTTCCAGCAAGCATGATTCCAGTTTCCTTCCTTAGTGTCCCCCTTCCCAGCTCTGACACCACAGAGCCTTAGACCTGTGTCCCTGTTCCCATTCCTGCCCTTAGCCAAACATGATTCCAACTTCCTTACTCCCATTCCCTGTTCCCATTTCCCCCTTTAGCAAAACATGATTCCAATTTTCTTACCCCCATTCCCTGTTCCCATCTCCCCCTTTAGCAAAACATGATTCCAATTTTCTTACCCCCATTCCCTGTTCCCATCTCACACACCCACATGCCCACCCCCACCCACACCCCTTCACTTCCTCATTGACTACAGATTATGTAGTAAAACTTGAGTTCTGCTTAGCTATACCTTAACCAATCATTTTCCTGAAATTTAACTAACCAATCCTAACATATTGTCCAATTATATCCCACCACCTTAATTAGTTTACACCCAGCAAAATTAATTATACAGCAGACAGGAACAATCACAGAACCAGACAGAGATTGTACAGACAAACAATGGGGAAATGGGGACTACAGTGATAGAACAAACACAGAAGTGAGGATTTCACATCCCAGCTATTGATAAGTGAGTTCTTGCCAGACAGGATGCTACCAAACTAAGTTTCCTTTTACATCTTCTAGGCACTTCCCTTTCTCTGGAGGTGATAGGCGTTATCAGGACAGGATTGTATTCCTAACAGCCCAATAGCACCTGATTTCAAAGTGACTAGTTTGGGATGTGAGGAGGTGACCGGTCGCTTCCCAGCTTATGGCAGCCTCTGGTGCTTAGCCAAAGGCCTTAGCCTAAGCACAGGGCCTCCGACTGTCACAGTAGGAGAAGGCCCTTACACTGGCAGACAGTGATTTTGATTCTTTCTTTTATACCTCTATAATTAGCCAAGTGATAAGAATACACCTAAATTCTTAGAGTCTAGGCCTTTACAGACAGGCCTGAATATCTATATCCTAACACACGCCACGCCCCGAGTGTCTGTGTGTGACTGCAGTCTGCCAGCCACACTCCGGTCACACCCTGGCTTTGGCCAGCCTTGGTGCTTGTGCAGGGGACCCCAACACATGCCCAGTCTTAGGTTTCCCCCCAGAAACATATGTCCTGTACTGCAGGGGTTCTCAGCCTTTTTCTTTCTGAGCCCCCCCACCCCCATGCTATAAAGGCTCCGCGGCCCACCTGTGCCACAGCAACTGGCTTTCTCCATATCCAGTACATTAAAAGGATCGGTTTGGGGACCAATCTTATTTAATCTTTTTATTACTGACCTGAGCACAAAAAGTGGGAGTGTGCTAATACAATTTGCAGACGATACAAAGCTGGGAGGTATTGCCAATTTAGAGAAGGACCGGGATATCCTACAGGAGGATCTGGATGACCTTGTAAACTGGAGAAATAGTAATAGGATGAAATTTAATAGTGAGAAGTGTAAGGTCATGCATTTAGGGACTAATAACAAGAATTTTAGTTATAAGCTGGGGTTGCATCAATTAGAAGTAACAGAGGAGGAGAAGGACCTTGGAGTATTGGTTGATCATAGGATGACTACGAGCCGCCAATGTGATATGGCTGTGAAAAAAGCTAATGCGGTCTTGGGATGCATCAGGCGAGGTATTTCCAGTAGGGATAAGGAGGTGTTAGTACCGTTATACAAGGCACTGGTGAGACCTCACCTGGAATACTGTGTGCCGTTCTGGTCTCCCATCTTTAAGAAGGATGAATTCAAACTGGAACAGGTACAGAGAAGGGCTACTAGGATGATCCGAGGAATGGAAAACTTGTCTTATGAAAGGAGACTTAAGGAGCTTGGCTTGTTTAGCCTAACTAAAAGAAGGTTGAGGGGAGATAGGATTGCTCTCTATAAATATATCAGAAGGATAAATACCAGAGAGGGAGAGGAATTATTTAATCTCAGTACCAATGTGGACACAAGAACAAATGGATATAAACTGGCCATCAGGAAGTTTAGACTTGAAATTAGACGAAGGTTTCTAACCATCAGAGGAGTAAAGTTTTGGAATAGCCTTCCAAGGGAAGCAGTGGGGGCAAAAGATCTACTTGGCTTTAAGATTAAACTCGATAAGTTTGTGGAGGAGATGGTATGATGGGATAACATGGTTTTAGTAATAGGCCTAATGGCCTGTGATGGGATGTTAGATGGGTTGGGATCTGAGTTACCCAGGAAAGAATTTTCTGTAGTATCTGGCTGGTGAATCTTGCCCATATGCTCGGGGTTTAGCTGATCACCATATTTGGGGTCGGGAAGGAATTTTCCTCCAGGGCAGATTGGAAGAGGCCCTGGAGGTTTTTCACCTTCCTCTGTAGCATGGGGCACGGGTCACTTGCTGGAGGATTCTCTGCTCCTTGAAGTCTTTAAACCACAATTTGAGGACTTCAAGAGCTTGGAGATAGGTGAGAGGTTTTTCGCAGGAGTGGGTGGATGAAATTCTGTTGCCTGCGTTGTACAGGAGGTCAGACTAGATGATCATAATGGTCCCTTCTGACCTTAGTATCTATGAATCTATGAAAAGCCAGAGCCGGCGTTAGGGGGTAGCGAGCAGGGGAATTGCCCAGAGCCCCACGCCACAGGGGCCCCCATGAAGCTATACTGCTCGGGCTGCAGCTTCAGCCCCGGGTGGTGAGGCTCAGGGGCCTGGGCTTCAGCCCCATGCAGTGGGGCTTCGGCTTTCTGCCCTGGGCCCCAGCGGGTCTAATGTTGGCCCTGTTTGGCGGACTCCTGAAACCTGCTTGTGGCTCCCGAGAGGGTCCCGGACCCCTGCTGTATTTCCCAGCCCTCTCCTGCATAGTACAAAATATTTTAAGTACATTATTTCTTAAAGGTAATAAGAGGCCATTTTATCATCCCAAATAGACACTTTTACTTAAACACACTGGATTAGATAAAACAGTAAAACAAGCTTAACTACAAAGAGAGATTTTAAGTGAGTACAAGTAACAAGGCATAAAAGTCAGAAATGGTTACAAGAGAAATAAAGATAAAACATTTACTAATCACAGAATCATAGAATATTAGGGTTGGAAGAGACCTCAGGAGGTCATCTAGTCCAACCCCCTGCTCAAAGCAGGAACAATCCCCAACTAAATCATCCCAGCCAGGGCTTTGTCAAGCTGGGCCTTAAAAACCTCTAAGGATGGAGATTCCACCATCTCCCTAGGTAACCCATTCCAGTGCTTCACCACCCTCCTAGTGAAATAGTGTTTCCTAATATCCAACCTAGACCTCCCCCATTCAACTTGAGACCATTGCTCCTTGTTCTGTCATCTGCCATCACTGAGAACAGCCGAGCTCCATCCTCTTTGGAAACCCCCCTTCAGGTAGTTGAAGGCTGCTATCAAATCTCCCCTCACTCTTTTCTTCTGCAGACTAAATAAGCTCAGTTCCCTCAGCCTCTCCTCATAACTCATGCACCGCAGCCCCCTAATCATTTTTTGTTGTCCTCTGCTGGACTCTCTCCAACTTGTCCACATCCCTTCTGTAGTGGAGGCCCCAAAACTGGACGCAATAGTCCAGATGTGGCCTCACCAATGCCAAATAGGTGGGAATAATCACTTCCCTCAATCTGCTGGAAATGCTCCTACTAATACAGCCCAGTATGCCGTTGGTCTTCTTGGCAACAAGGGCACACTGCTGACTCATATCCAGCTTCTCATCCATTGTAATCCCCAGGTCCTTTTCTACAGAACTGCTGCTTAACCAGTCAGTCCCTAGTCTGTAGTGGTGCATGGGATTCTTCCATCCTAAGTGCAGGACTCTGCATTGGTCCCTGTTGAACCTCATCAGATTTCTTTTGGTCCAATCCTGCAATCTCTCTAGGTCACTCTGTATCCTATCCCTACCCTCCAGCGTATCTACCTCTCCCTCCAGTTAGTGTCATCTGTGAACTTGTGAGGGATTGTGAGGGTGCAATCCATCCCATCAACCAGATCATTAATAAAGATGTTGAACAAAACTGGCCCCAGGACCGACCCCTGGGGCACTCCGCTTGATACCAGCTGCCAACTAGACATTGAGCTGTTGATCACTACCCATTGAGCCCGACAATCTAGTCAGCTTTCTATCCACATTATAGTCCATTCATCCAATCCACACTTTTTTAACTTGCTGGCAAGCATACCGTGGGAGACCATATCAAAAGCTTTGCTAAAGTTAAAATATATCACATCCACCACTTTCCTCATATCACAGAGCCAGTTATCTTCTCATAGAAGGCAATCAGATTGGTTAGGCATGACTTGCCCTTGGTGAATCCATGCTGACTGTTACTGATCACTTTCCTCTCCTCTAAGTGCTTGAGAATTGATTCCTTAAGGAGCTGCTTCATGATTTTTCCAGGGACTGAGGTGAGGCTGACTGGCCTGTAGTTCCCCGGATCTTCCTTCTTCCCTTTTTTAAAGATGGGCACTACATTAGCCTTTTTCCAGTCATCTGGGGCCTCCCCTGATTGCCATGAGTTTTCAAAGATAATGGCCAATGGCTCTGCAATCACATCAGCCAACTCCCTCAGCACCCTTGGATGCAGTGCATCCGGCCCCATGGACTTGTGCACGTCCAGCTGCTCTAAATAGTCCTTAACCTGTTCTTTCACCACTGAGGGCTGCTCACCTCCTCCCCATATTGTGTTGCCCAGTGCAGCAGTCTGGGAGCTGACCTTGTCTGTGAAGACCAAGGCAAAAAAAGCATTGAGTACTTCAGCTTTTTCCACATCATCTGTCACTAGGTTGCCTCCCCATCCAGTAAGGGTCCTACACTTTCCCTGACCTCCTTCTTGTTGATAACATACCTGCAGAAACCTTTCTTGTTATCCTTCACATCCCTTGCTAGTTGCAACTCCAGTTGTGCCTTGGCCTTCCTGATTACACCCCTGCATGCTTGAGCAATATTCTTATACTCCTCCCTAGTCATTTGGCTGAGTTTCCACTTCTTGTAAGGTTCCTTTTTAAGTTTAAGCTCACTGAAGGTTTCACTGTTGAGCCAAGCTGGTCACCTGCCATATTTGGTATTTTTTCTGCACATCAGGATGGTTTGTTCCTGTGCCCTCAGTAAAGCTTCTTTAAAATACAGCCAGCTCTCCTAGCTTAGCAAATTATATCAGAGTCAAGGAAAGTGTTTCACCACATGCTTCCAGCAGTCTTACTGACCAAACTTTTCTCTTCAGGCATAGCTAATGCAATGGGCAGAGAGAGAGAGTTGTCTGTCCCTCCTTTTTATAGTTCAAGTGCCTCTCTTGAAACACATTTCCAGCTGGACACTAGAAGACAAAGAGTCTAGATGGAAGGATGTTCCCTGCTGGTTTTTTCTCACCTTCTTGAGCTTTCTTTGTTTCCCTTCCTGCTTAATGACTCTGTTTAATGCTTAAATGCAAATGAAGCAGAGCACACATTCCTTTGTTTAGGACAGACCTGTTTGTCCACCTCTGTTTGGGACGGCTGTGGACTTGGAACATGTGTTAATAACATCATACAGGGAAATCTTATAACTTTACATAAAATGATGCCACACATTTTATCAGGATGATACTGACCAGCAAATTATGAGTTTTGAAATAATATTTTACAAGACATACTCTAGACAAACATAATTATGGTAGTGTGTAGGGTGTGAACATGGGTATATTCTGTCACAGTAGCCAATCTTTCCATTCTCCAAACACACACCTAGATATCACACGTTGACCTGAGCGCACATGTAGTTTGTGACAGGGTCAAGCCAGATGGCTACATGAGAGTGATAGAAGGCACATATATTAACCCCAGATTAAGCAGGTCCCTTTTCCCTGAGTAAGATAATGGGCTGTTCCAGAACAATCACGAAATTGCTGGAACCAATTAAGGCAGGCAGGCTAATTAGGACACCTGGAGCCAATTAAGAAGCTACTAGAATCCATTAGGACAGGCAGGCTAATCTGGGCACCTGTGTTATACCAATAAAATAAAAACCAGCAGGATCTTATTAAAGGGAAAAAGGCAAAATACCACATTTATTGTGAATACAGAAAGAATCATAGTAAGCAGTTAGTTATAGCTATAACATTCCATTCAATCTCATATTTATTCACACATTCATTCATACACACACACACACAGGTTCTGCAAGGTTGTTATCATAGTTACCAGCCTTAGAGTTGCTCATGCCAAGCCACTGGCCAGGTGGCCTGGACATGAAGAGGGAGCAGGGCCTTGTCAGATGCTCATCTGATGCTCCTGGAAGTTGGTTTGCAGAATCAGACCCCAAAGTTCTCACTTTTTAGAGTCTATTTTTATAGGAATTTCTTCCTATGCCAGTCTATGGGAATTGCTTCATCATGCTGTTGCTGAATCAATCAGCAGATAGCACATTCCTGACGGCTCCAAGATGTTATCTTGTTCTTTGGTTCTCCCATTCTTGAGGCTGTTGGGTGGATTCCAGTCTGCCCTCTGGGGGTCCTCTGGTTATTTCCACTTGACGCCTTCTTCAGCCGATGGACACTGGATTCTTAGGCTGGCACCTCCCTGATCATTCAGTTATTATCCACACCAAACATCCATCCACATACATCCTCTATCTCTATTTTAATCACAATTGTTAATACAACAAAAGGGCGGGGAGTCTCTGGGTGCTGTTTCTGTTGTTAGAGTATTGCTTTGAGTCTCTCTCTCTGTGAATTGCTTTGAGAACAGACTCTGTCTTAGAATGTACTAACACAGTTAGCAGCTTGCAAGTTTCACACACAGAGGGAGAGAAACAGTACCAAAAGCCAAGAGACCTCTTAATTAGTAATACCCTGGAATTTAAACTATGGGGAATCAAACTCATTTGTGATTTTAATACAGAACTTCTTTAATATGATCCAACACCTGGTTTTAAAAAGGACTTCACTTCAGTTAGCGAGGTGCGTCCGAGGAGCTGGGAGCAAGAGGCACGCAAGGAGAGGGGAGTGAGAAGCCATGCTGCTGGAGGACTGAGGAGTACAAGTGTCATCAGGCATCAGGTGGAAGGTCCTGTGGTGAGGACAAAGAAGGTGTTGGGAGGAGACCATGGGGAAGTAGCCTAGGGAGTTGTAGCTGTCATGCAGCTGTTACAAAAGAGCCTGTAGACAGTTGCAATCCACAGGGCCCTGGGCTGGAACCCAGAGTAGAGGGCGGGCCCGGGTTCCCCCCCATCCCACCAAATCCCTATTTGATATAAGAGGAGTTGACCTGGACTGTGTGTTCCACCAGAGGGGAAGGTCCCTGGCCTGTCCCCAGACCCACTAGGGGGTCAGCAGAGACTGCAGGGATTGTTCTCCTCCTTTTCCCCATGCTAGCTAGTGATGAGGTTAGCTGAGTGAAGGGCAGGTTTGAGCCACTGGCAAAAGTGGCCAAACTGAGGGCTGCCGTGAATCTCTGAGGCAAGCAAATCCACCAATAAGTGCAGGAACCACCAAGGAAGAGGAGGAACTTTGTCACAAGTGATTCAAAGCTACTTCAAATTTATCTGGAAATTGACCAGTGGGTGTAACACAAGTATTCTGTGACCCTCATCTTAATTCACAATAAACTCGTATGTTGCCTTCACCCTGTGTTAATAACTATGTTAATTTATGATCCATAACTCATTAATTCATGCTTGTGTTTGAAAAGGTATCAAGTCTATGTGACATCACAAATCATCTACTTAGAGAACACCTACCTCCAGACAAAATGGGTGGGGGGATGGGAGGACAGGAAAGAGAAGGACTCTGTTATAATTTTTAACCTAGTGGTTAGGGAACTCACCCAGGATGTGGGAGACCCAGACTCAAGTCACCCCCTTTGCTGGATGAGAAGAGATTTGAACTGGGGTCTCCCACGAGTCTTCAAACCACTGGACTATTGAGTTATTCTTAGTTGCTGTCTGGCCCAATTCATAATTAATTATTTATACAAAGACTTCAACAAGCAAGACTGAGAGAGACCCACATCAGCAGACCCAAAAGTCCAGGGTTAAGGCACTTACCGCCTCCACACCCCTCCAGCTGTATTGGGTGGGAAAGAGCTGAGGCACCGGACCCCAGGACAGAGTTCCCGGCTGTGCATCCCAAACATAAACAGCCACCTGCCTGCAGCCCAGACTTAGGTGCCTAAATCCCAGAGTGGTGTATGGCAGTGCTCACCATCACAACGCCTCAGTCCCTTTGTGGAGCCAGGCCCAACTGACGACTACTTTCCGCTCTCTTTTTTAATTCAGAAATTCCGTGAGATACTGAGCACTGATGTGGAGATAGACTCCTTAGCAGAGAAAATGTCTAACCAGGCAACTCCCCCTGCTGCATCTGGATCACAGAAAGGTAAGATTTTTACCAGTTGTATTTGGAGAAAGTTGTGACAATTGTGTGACCAAATCATTGCATCATGGGCCCAGGTTGTGCTGCCAGGCAGTTGTTCATTGGCTCAATATAGGCCTGACCCAATACCCACTGACATCAATCAAGGGGAGCCTTTCCATTGACTTCAGCGGGGTTTGGTATGGGCATTATGTTCATATCTGGAAGGGCCCCATGGGCCCTGCAGCTCTCCCACCAGAGAATCACCAATGACCAGATGTTCAGAGTCCATCTCACTCTGCCTGGTCTTGCCTTGGACAGAGCAGGGGGCAGATGGAGCGTGCTCAGGATTCCCACTCTCCCTGGAGAGCCAGTGGCAGTTAAATCTCTGCATGATGAGCCTTCCCAGCCTGTCCTCTCTAAGGAGAGAGGAGAAGAGTTTTGACTCAGTAATTCCGTCCCAGGCAAGCTCATGAGGGGAGGGGAATAGAATTCCCCAGTGGCCTCCTCCATGAAATGACTTGTAGAACACTAAGCTAACCCTGTGTTCCCCACTATAGACTTACAGACTTTAAGGTCAGAAAGGACCATTGTGATCATCTAGTCTGACCTCCTGCACATTGCAGGTCACAGAACCTCACCCACCCACTCCTGCAATAGACCCATAACTTCTGGCTGAGCTACTGAAGTCTTCAAATCATGAGACTTCAAGTTACAGAGAATCCACCATTTACACGACTTTAAACCTGCCAGTGACTTGTGCCCAGTGCTGCAAAGGAAGGCAACCCCTACCCTCGCCAATTTGACCAGGAGAAAATTCCTTCCTGGTCCCAAATAGGGCGATCAGTTGGACCATGAGCATTTTGACAAGACCCAGCAGCCAGGCATCTGGCAAAGAATTCTCTGTAGTAACTCGGAACCTTCCCCATTGAGTGTCTGATCACTGGCTGTTGGAGATTGCTATTAGCAGTCACAGATCAGCTACATGCCATTGTTGGTAGTTTCATCATCCCCTCCATAAACTTATCAAGCTCAGTCTTGAAGCCAGTTAGGTTTTTTGCCACCACTGCTCCCCTTGGAAAGCTGTTCCAGAGCTTCACTCCTCCAAAGATTAGAAACCATCAACTAATTTCAATGCTAAACTTGTTGATGACCAGTTTATATCTATTTGTTCTTGTGTCAGCATTGGGTCATAATTTAAATAGCTCCTCTCCCTCCTTGGTGTTTATCCTTCTGATGTGTTTATAGTGAGCAATCATATCTCCCCTCAGCCTTCTTTTGGTTAGGCTAAACAAGCCAAGACCCTTGAGTCTCCTCTCATAAGGTAGGCTTTCCATTCCTCTGATCATCCTAGTAGCCCTTCTCTGTCCCTGTGCCAGTTTGAATTAATCTTTCTTACACATGGGAGATCAGAATTGCACACAATCCAAATTCTGACCCAGCCCCCAGAGCAGACGTATTTCTTGGTCAATCATAGGACTGGAAGGGACCTTGAGAGGCCATCAAGTCCAGTCCCCTGCACTCATGGCAGGACCAAGCACCATCTATCATATCCCTGACAGGTGTTTGTCTAAACTGCTCTTAAAAATCTCCAGTGATGGAGATTTCACAACCTCCCGAGGCAATTTATTCCAGTGCTTAACCACCCTGACAGGAAGTTTTAAAGCAGGTAAATATATACACACACATAGACAGAGGCAACTGTAGCCGGGGGGTGGGGGGAGGGCAGGAAAAGGGGACAGAGTGGAGGCACCGGCATCCGGGGGTGCCCAGCTCTAACAATTCACTTGCACGACCCATCTTCATGGGTGGGGGTGGGGAAACAAACAACAAAGTCTTTTGTCCTCTTTAATATTCCGCCAACGTCCATCTGGGGTCGATGGACCTTCCCTCTTGGGCAGGATGTGACCCCTTTTGTTGGAGACCTGCGTTTCACACTAGTTAATGGCTCTCTTCTGTCTGGTATTTACACAGTCAGAGGCTCACAGCACAAACTCTCAATGGGCTGGGATACAGATGTTCTAAGAGAGATTAGTGCAGGCAGCCACTCATGAGCATTCAGTAACTCCTGAACACTAAACCCATTCTAGTAATTCTGATACCTGTTTTAGCAATACTCACACACAGGTGAGCTAAACTGATTCCAGCTCTGTGTTGTCAACATTCAATTGAGACACGGGGATCTTGGCATGGGCTGACTGGTACCAGGTACGCCAGCATCACCAGCTGATATTTCAAAGTGCTCTAAAATCCACATGCATAGGCAGACTGTGCTGAAACTGGTCTGGCACAACAGGGCTGGGGTATAAAATGAGGCCAGTGCAAGAGTTCCAGCCTGGATAAATCCCTCCTGTGCCTGGAAGGCGGGCTGACCTCCTGCCAGGCAGCACCAGGTGCACTGGGTCAGGTCTGGCCTGGGAACAGGTGCGCTCAGTACATGGCTCACACACATTGTTCTGAGACCGATGTGGGACACTGAAGATAATGGGATACACTTGGGGCTCACCCCTGGCACACAGAACCTGGATTGGGAGAGGAACGAGGAGAAAAGCTGCTGAGATGGATGGGCCAGTTCACACCTCTGTGATTCTCTCGTGCTGCAGATGAGTGAGCAGGGCCCTTCCACTTCTGTGCTAACCCCCAAAATGCAATGGGGCTCTGGAGCTCCCCTCTGGATGCTAGACATGCTCCCTTTGTCCCATCACCTTCCCTTCTTCTGGTGGCCCCTCTGGCCATACTGAGGGCACTGGGGGACCAGGAGGAGGGCAGGGCTGGGTGCTGAGTGGCAGTGAAGTGTGCCCAGGGAGCCCTCTCATGCTCCCCACAGGAACCCCTCAGTCGTGGCCCCCCAGCACCACCAGTTCCTCACAATACAAGGGCAATTCATTGCCAACAAATGTGTTAGCACAACACTAAGGGCATGTCCCCCACATCGCACCCCACACAGGGGCGTGCCTAGGGGAGTGTGGGGCCTGGGATAACTCTCCCACTCCCCCCCAAGCCCCACCCCCATTCTGCCCCTTCCCCCAAACCCCCCATCCCCTCTCCTCCCCCGAGCAACGCTGGGAGCCGGCGGGTCAGAGCAGGGCCAGGCTAGGTTGGAGGTGCTGCTGCTGGCCCCGCCGCGTCCCCCTGAAGCAGGGGCGGGGCAGAGGAGTGGGGCCAAGCCGGGCTGGCAGCAGCGTGGGGCCCCCCTGTGGACGGGACGGCTCTGACCCCACATTGTCCTAGCTCGGCTCCCTTTGAGGGATGCTCCAGTTCACTCCCTGTCAGACACCACACAGGACGGTATATTAATTTTTTAAAACACTGTTTCCCCGAGTTTAAACAGGGGGGTCAAACACTAACTGAAGTAAAATCCACTTAGACAAGCTCCATTTGGTGCAGATCAGGCCCAGCACCGTCAGATGTACAAACAGAAGTCAAACGGTGCCAGACATCCCTATGCTGGGCTCATTTCCCCAGGACTCACACTCAGATGTAGTAATTCCACTTCAGCCATTCCTGTGCTACGCAACGGGGGTCGGCCTCTCTGTCTCTCACCCTGGGGCACCACAGAAACGTTTGTGCCTGTTGTCGGGCATTGGGGTGTTTCGCTGGTGAACTCCCCCTGCCCAGCCCAGGCATGTGGGGGGTGACACTTAGTGCTGCCCACTCCCCCACGCACATTGGGTGACACTTAGTGCTGCCCACTCCCCCGCTGCAGGAGCTCTCACCCACAGCTGCCCAGCTCCTGCCCAGCAATTATTTCAGCCCCAAACGCCATCAGTTCAGCCGCCCTCAGCCTCACCTCTGCTCCTCCTGGGCTTCTTCACTCTCTCCCAGGACTGGGTGGCTGCCGCAGGGTTCCCTTTTCCGTTCCAGGCAGGGAGGGCAGATCCAGGGGCTTGTCACCCCCTCTGCCCTGCCCAGGCTGGATGCTGCAGGGGGAGGGCAGAGGAGCAGAAGCCCCACTCTATTCCTATTGCTCACAGCAGGGGAGGGGGCAGGAAGGAGGGGCGCTGCCCGGAGCTGCTGGGATTATTGTTCCCCCTCCCATCCTCAGTCCTCCAGCAGTATGCCTTCTCACTCTTAGCTCCTAGTGCCTCTTGCTCCCAGCTCCTCACACGCGCACCACAAACTGAAGTGAGCTCCTTTTTAAACCCAGGTACCCTGATTATCCTGCCTTAATTGATTCTAGCAGCTTCTTGATTGGCTGCAGGTGTTCTAATAAGCCTGTCTGCCTTAATTGTTTCCGTAAAGTTCCTGATTGTTCTGGAACCTTCCCTGTTATCTTACCCAGAGAAAAGGGACCTACTTAACCTGGGGCTAATATATCTGCCTTCTGTTACTCTCCTGTAGCCATCTGGCCCGACCCTGTCACATATCCCCTCCCTCTGCTCAACACCACAGGGTTGGGCAACTTGGGAACTCAGGCAGTGTACTCGTGACAAGCCATCTGCATTGCCATGGTGGCTTCCAGCCCGGTGTTGTATGGTGAATTGGAAAGGTTGTAGGGACAGGAACCATCTGGTCACCCTTGCGTTCTTCTCTTTATTTCGCTGCATCCACTGGAGGGGTGCATGGTTGGTCACAAGGGTAAACCATCATCCCAGAAGGTAATAATGTAGTGTTTCCATGGCCCATTTCACAGCTAGGCACTCTCTTTCAATCACGGCATACTTCTGCTCTCTCAGGAGGAGTTTCCTGCTGAGGTAGAGGACTGGGTGTTCTTCATCTCCGACCATCTGCGATAGGACAGCTCCCAATCCTACTTCAGATGCATCTGTCTGTAAAATGAATTCTTTGTTGAAGTCTGGGGCTATAAGCATGGGGTTACTGCAGAGGGCTGTCTGTAGATCCATGAATGCTTTCTCTGCAGCATCTGTCCACTTCACCATGTCTGGACCCTGGGCTTTTATCAGGTCTGTCAGGGGACTCGCTCTGGTAGCAAAATGGTGAATAAATAGTCGGTAGTACCCCACCACACCCAGGAATGCCCGGACTTGCTTTTTCCGATTCAGCCAGGGGCAATTTTGAATAGCCTCCAGTTTGTTCAGTTGGGGCTTAACCATGCCCCTTCCTACAATGTAGCCAAGGTATTTAGCCTTGGCTAGCCCTATAGCACACTTGGCTGGCTTGGCTGTGAGGCCAGCCTGTCTTAGCGTGTCCAGAACCGCTTCCACCTTTTCCAAGTGGATTTCCCAGTCGGGGGTGTGAATAATCACATCATCCAGGTATGCTGGTATGGGGTTGTAGGAGCTTGTCCATAAGACGCTGGAAGGTGGCAGGTGCCCCATGCAGTCCAAAAGGAAGAACAGTATATTGAAACAGACCCTCTGGTGTAGAGAACGCCATCTTTTCTTTCGCACCTTTGGCAAGGGGAATCTGCCAGTATCCCTTCGTTAAATCAAGGGTGTCAAAAATCGGCACTGCCCAGGCGGTCAACTAACTCATCGATATGGGGTATGCATTGAATTTGGATCTCTCATTCAGCCGGCGAAAGTCATTATAAAACCTAGTGGTGCCATCGGGTTTCGGCACCAACACAATCGGGCTTGACCACTGACTGTGGGACTCTTCGATGACTCCCAGCTCCAACATCCTTTTTACCTCTGCCTTGATCGCCTCTCTTTTTGCTGCTGGGACCCGATAGGGCCTTAAAGTTACCTGTGCACCAGGGTCTGTGATAATGTGGTGATATGTTTTGGTGGTCCGACCTGGTTTGGTTGAAAACACGTCCTGGTATCGGTTGATCATCTCAGTTACCTCCTTCTTCTGGTCTGGTGTCAGATCAGTGGATATCCTGATCTGCTCCTACATGTTATTTCCCTGGATCGGGGTCTCTTGGGCCACTACACACGCCTCCCGTTGGTGCCAAGGCTTTAAGAAGTTAACATGATAAATTTGTTCTTGTTTCCGGTGTCCTGGCTGCCACACCTTGTAGGTTACTTCCCCCACGGGTTCAACCACCTCATAGGGCCCCTGCCATTGGGCCAAAAGCATGCTTTCTGCCGTGGGTACCAACACCATCACCTGATCCCCTGGTTGGAACTGTCGGACTTTTGCCTGGCGATTGTAATGGGTTCGCTGGGCCTCCTGCGCCTTTTCCAAATGTTCCCGTACAATAGGGGTTCCGTTCTCGCATCTGCAACACATGGTCAATTATATTTCTCCCCTCATTGGGTTCCTCTTCCCAGATTTCTTTTGCAATATTTGGTATGCCATAGGGGTGGCGTCCGTATAATAACTCAAAGGGGGAAAACCCAGTTGAGGCCTGAGGTACCTCCCGGATTGCAAACAACATAAGGTAGGATAGTAGGGTATCCCAATTGTTCCCGTCCTGACTTACCACTTTCCTTATCATTGCCTTGAGGGTTCAGTTAAACCTTTCTACCAGCCCATCGGTCTGCGGATGATAGACTGAAGTTCTCAGGGTATGTATATGGATCGTCCTGGGGAAAAGGACCTAGGGGTGACAGTGGACGAGAAGCTGGATATGAGTCAGCAGTGTGCCTTTGTTGCCAAGAAGGCCAATGGCATTTTGGGATGTATAAGTAGGGGCATAGCGAGCAGATCGAGGGACGTGATCATCCCCCTCTATTCGACATTGGTGAGGCCTCATCTGGAGTACTGTGTCCAGTTTTGAGCCCCACACTACAAGAAGGATGTGGATAAATTGGAGAGAGTCCAGCGAAGGGCAACAAAAATGATTAGGGGTCTGGAACACATGACTTATGAGGAGAGCCTGAGGGAACTGGGATTGTTTAGTCTGCGGAAGAGAAGAATGAGGGGGGATTTGATAGCTGCTTTCAACTACCTGAGAGGTGGTTCCAGAGAGGATGGTTCTAGACTATTCTCAGTGGTGGAAGAGGACAGGACAAGGAGTAATGGTCTCAAGTTGCAGTGGGGGAGGTTTAGGTTGGATATTAGGAAAAACTTTTTCACTAGGAGGGTGGTGAAACACTGGAATGCGTTGCCTAGGGAGGTGGTGGAATCTCCTTCCTTAGAAGTTTTTAAGGTCAGGCTTGACAAAGCCCTGGCTGGGATGATTTAATTGGGGATGGGTCCTGCTTTTGAGCAGGGGGTTGGACTAGATGACCTCCTGAGGTCCCTTCCAACCCTGATATTCTATGATTCTACCTTGGTTGGTCTTGCACTTATTGGCGGATTTGCTCACCTCGGAGATTCACGGCAGCCCTCAGCTTGACAGTCCAGGTCAACTCCTCCTGTGTCTGACTAGGAGTTGGGAGGTTTGGGTGGAACCGAGGCCCGCCCTCTACTCCGGGTTCCAGCCCCGGGCCCTGTGGAATGCAGCTGTCTAGAGTGCCTCCTGGAACAGCTCGGTGACAGCTACAACTCCCTGGGCTACTTCCCCATGGCCTCCTCCCAACACCTTCTTTATCCTCACCACAGGACCTTCCTCCTGGTGTCTGATAATGCTTGTCCACCTCAGTCCTCCAACAGTCCGCGTTCTCACTCTCAGCTCCTCACACGCACACCACAAACTGAAGTGAGCTCCTTTTAAAACCCAGGTGCCCTGATTAGCCTGCCTTAATTGAAGCTTCTTGATTGGCTGCAGGTGTTCTAATCAGCCTGTCCACCTTAATTGTTTCCATAAAGTTCCTGATTGTTCTGGAACCTTCCCTGTTAAGGAGACGGAATCGTTCTTCACTTGCTCCTGAGCTATCTGCTTTCCTTTCTTTCCTAAAGCCCCCCGGCCCGGATTTTTCACACTTTTCCTTTTGCTTTGTTTCCCCCCCCGCGTTTGGGCCGGACGCTTTGTTTTTTTGGTTTTGTTTTTTCCCGTTTTCCTGAGCTGCGTCAGTGTGCTGACCGGTTGCCAGCACCACCCCCCCCCCGATGCCTGCTTTTGGACTTTGCTCTTTGCTTATTTGAAACCCCCGGAGGCGGGGGGGAGGACTGCCGACCTGCTGTCCGGAGAGGGGAGTGGACCCCCCCAGACCCAGCTGTTTTGTTTTTTGCCTGGACTTTTTTCCTATCATTACAACATTCCTAGCTGCCGAGAGCCTTGGGACAGAGCCAACAGCTGTAGCAGACGCCAGAGGCCGGAGAATTCGCCCGGGCAGCTATGAATCATCGTGGAGAGAGGCCGTAAGACTGAGGGATTTCTTTTGAATTTCTACCCTCGGGGGGGGGGAGTTGACTGCATTTTCAGCTGCGTCTGCGGCGGCACAGGAGTGTAGCAGGGAGCTACCTCCAGATCCATCGGTGCCCCCAACCCCCCCACCACTGCTACGACTATCACGGCCCCCGCTGCTTCGTCCCTGCTGGCAATCTGCCATCCGCCTTCGGATCCAGCTGTTTGCTTTGGACTTTGCCTTTTGGACCGGCATAACAACCAATCAAGCGAGACTCTTTGGACACTTGTGGTGGGTTGTCCTCCCTCCATCCCCCCCCCCGGATTGTTTACCCCATAGCCTACCCCTACTACCGGACCCCGATTTTTGCCCCCCCCCCTTCCCAGTGTTTCCCTGTCTTTCCCTGCTTACAATGGCAGAGACGGAGGGACGCAAGGCCCCTCCACCGAAATTGGTTGCCCCTTCCCCATCTACCCTCCTGCCCACCCCTCAAGATTTCCCCACCGCCTCCATTGTTAGAACCCCTGCCACCGCCCCCGCTGGGGCATCGGCAGTGGGAGGCACCGGGGCGCTTGCTACTGCTGCTCTGGTTCTTGCCCCATTAGATTCTAGGAACCCCCCCCCAGTTAGACGGAAAAATCGAAGCGGGCCAAAAGGGAAGGGCCCCGCTAATGCCGCTGGACCCTCCGTGGCAGAGGCCGCCCCCACCACAGTGGCCTCGTCATCGATCGCGGCACCCCTCCCAGCTGTTCCCTCCACCAGCTCTGCGATCATCCCTCCCCCGGCCCCCAGGACGTATGCCCGGGTGGCGACAGGCCCCCCCTCACCTGCCGCCTCCTCATCTCGCCCACCCACTGCCTCCGCTGCCATCACTAGCAATCGGGGCCCTTTTCCCGCCCTGACCAGGAAGCACGGCGTCCGTTGCCTCCTAGTGCCCGCCTCGCCCCACGTGGAAGCATACGTGCAGGCGTTGGCGAACGTGGTAGGACCCATGGCCATTGTGGCGGCCTCCAAGATGTATGGGAAGGTCGTTCTCTTTCTGGCCTCGGAGACTGCCGCCCAGGAGGCGGTGGAGAAGGGCCTAGTGGTGGGGGGGGTGTTTCTCCCCCTAGAACCGCTAGAAGATCTGGGCGTTCGCTTCGTCCTCACCTCCGTTCCTCCCTTTTTGCCTAATGTTGCCCTGTTACCTGCTCTTTCTGCCCTGGGGAAGCTTGTCTCTGTTATTAGCCCTCTCCCGTTAGGCTGCAAGGACCCCGCCCTCCGTCACGTCCTTTCGTTCCGCCGGCAAGTGCAGATTTTACTGCCGGCGGGGGTGCGTGACGGAGAGGCGCTCGAGGGGTCCTTCCAAGTTCCCTACCAGGGAGCCCGCTATAGGGTCTTTTATTCCACCGGAGAGGCCCGGTGCTACCTCTGCCGCTCGGCAGGGCATGTCCGCAGGGACTGCCCTTTGGCCCGGGGGAGAGGGGCACCTGAGACCCCCGAGGCCCGGCGGGATATCGGCCCTGTTGTTGCCGACACCCCTGGCCACCCGGCACCCGACACCACCCCCCCTCCCGCCCGATCCACCGCTGCCCCCGTCCGGGCCCGAGAGGCACCCCTCCAACAACGCCCGGGCGACCACGGGAGTCCCACTCTTGCCGTAACCACCTCGGCAGAGCCTATGGAGGGGGGTGTGGCAAAGTTTTTACCGGGTGCAGGGGAGGGCTCGCCCCACGGAGAACCCCCCGCCCCTAATGCTGCCTTACCGCTACCCCCCCAAACCCCTGAACCTCTGCCTCCGCGCCCCGCTCCGTCCCCTGCTACTCAACCCCCGGACGACGCCATGGAGGGCTGGACTGTAGTCCAGGGGAAGCGAGGCAAGCGGAGGGCTCGAGCTCCGCTGCATTCATCTGACGCGGAAGCCCCCCGGAAGACCAGGAAGGGGGGTACCGACCTAGAGCCTCCCGCCTCGGCCACGAGTGAGCTCCATTTGCTGGTGTCGGGAGGTGAGGATAGACCAGCATTGGAGGGTGGAACCCCCCCTCCGCGGAGGACCCTCCCCTCCGAAGCCCCGGGGGAAGCCCCTTTTAACCGGACACCACCTGAACTCCCAACGACCCCCGACGTGACCGTCGAGGCGGGCCCTAGCAGAGAGGCCCCTGGGGCGGTGGGAGTTGGCCTCTCCTCTGTGTACGCAGAGATTGAAGCCCTAGATTTGACCCCGGTTACCCAGGGAGGGGATGATTTACTGCCGGCCGGCCTCGATTTGGGCAATCTCACCCCAGGCCCCCTCTCCCCATGTTCTTTCCCCCTGACTGCCTTTCCGGGTGAGCACCCCACGGAAAGTGGTTTACCACCTGATGCCATGGCGGCCACGACCACCCCGGAGCCAGTCCCTAGCATTCCTCGGAGCCCCCTCCCTTGCCCCTTAACCCCCGACCCTGCTCGGGAGGCACCTTCTTTCCGTTGCTCGCCTCCTGAAGCTCAGGGCCTTACCTCTGCCCCTGCCCCCACCCCTATTCCGGTTCAGTTTCCCTCCTCCTGCAAGGCTACCGCCGCCCCTGGGGTTATTTCTTTTCCGCCTTTTGCAGATTCCCCCCAGGGAGCAGTCTTTACGTTTTCTAGTTGCGACTCCCCAGGAGTTGCACCTTTCCCCCTGCCATCCCCGTCCACCCCGAGGCATGAGATGGAGTTAATAACCCCAGCCTGTCAGACACCCCGTCGGCGGTCCGCACCCTGCCTACCCGCCTTAGCGGACCACGAGGCTGTATTGAAAGCCCCACCAGGGACTGCTCTGGGAATTGTAACCCTACCCCCCCATGAGCTGCAGCACGCACTACGGGAGTTCTTACAACAATGCCGTGGTGCCCGCGATAGGGCACAGCTGGCTCTCCAGCAATGGGGGGACTTTGATCGACTCCTTCGGGCCGCGAGAGCCCTTATGAGGGAGGGTAGAAGGCAGGGGAAGGGCGGTGCCGCGGCCTACGAGCGGGCCCGCAGCTTCCGGAAAGATTTACTTACTCACGGGATGGGACACGGGTTGCTACGCGACCCGCCGGGGGCCTTGAGTACCCCCACCAATGAGAACTCCCCACTCCCCCAGCCCTCCGCATGACACCTTTTATTATTGTAACCCTGAACACCAGGGGCTGTAGGATGGCTCTCCGCAGGTCCCAGGTGCTCTCCTACCTTCGGGAGGGGGGGTACTCTGTGGTTTTCCTGCAGGAGACCCACACGGACCCAACCGCCGAGGATAGGTGGCGGCTGGAGTGGGGGGACGGGGTATACTTCAGCCACTGCACGGCTTGGCAAGCTGGAGTGGCGACCCTGTTCTCCCCCACCCTGCGGCCCGAGGTGCTGGGAGTCACTGAGGCCGTGCCGGGCCACTTGTTGCACCTCCGAGTTCGTTTGGAGGGGCTCGTGGTCAATTTTGTTAATATCTATGCCCCGCAAGTGAGTTCACAGCGGCCACAATTTTACCAGCAGGTGTCCGAATTTCTCGACACCCTAGATTCACACGAGTGCCTGATCCTGGGAGGGGACTTTAACACCACCCTCGAGGAACGGGACCGCTCGGGGGCCGAGCCGAGCCCGGCCGCCGCGACCATTCTCCGAGACATAGTTAATTATCACTCCCTAGTGGACGTCTGGCGTGACCATCACCCAGATGATATTTCCACGTTTACCTTTGTTCGGGTGGAGGCCCGTCGGTCACACCACTCTCGGTTAGACCGTATTTACCTATCCCGTCTCCATCTTTCACAGGCCCACTCCTCCACCATTCGGCCGGCCCCTTTTTCCGACCATCATTTGGTTGCCGTCACGGTCTCCCTCCGTGCAGAGGGACCGGGGCCGGCTTACTGGCATTTTAACAACAGCCTGTTGGAGGACGAGAGCTTTGTGATGTCCTTCCGGGAGTTTTGGCTGGCCTGGCGGGAGCAGTGGCGTGCCTTTCCCTCGGTGCGGCGCTGGTGGGATTTAGGGAAGGTACGCGCCAAGCTCTTTTGCCGCAACTACACTCGGGGCACCAGCCGACGGAGAAATGCGGCGATAGAGCAGTTGGAACGGGAGGTCTTAGAGCTGGAGAGGCGCCTGGCCGCCAACCCCGGGGACCCGTCCCTCTGCGGAGCGTGCCGGGAGAAGCAGGAGGAACTTCGAGCCCTCGAGGACCACCGGGCCCGAGGTGCCTTTGTCCGGTCCCGCATCCGCCTCCTTCAGGAGATGGATCGCGGCTCCCGCTTCTTCTACGCCCTGGAGAAAACGAGGGGGGCCAAAAAACACGTCACCTGCCTTTTAGCGGAAGACGGCACCCCCCTCACGGATCCGGAGGAGATGTGTGGGAGGGCCCGTGACTTCTACGCAAACCTTTTCTCCCCGGATCCGACCGATCCTGGCGCTTGCGGGGTGCTCTGGGAGGAACTCCCCACGGTCAGCGTGGGCGACCGAGACCGGCTAGAACTGCCTCTCACCCTGGCCGAGTTCTCGGAAGCCCTCCGTCGCATGCCCACCAATAAATCTCCGGGCATGGACGGGCTGACCGTGGAGTTTTACCGCGCGTTCTGGGACATCCTTGGCCCAGACCTAGTCACTGTCTGGGCTGAGTCCTTGCAGGGCGGGGTCCTCCCTCTCTCGTGCAGACGAGCAGTGCTCGCCTTGCTGCCGAAGAAGGGGGACCTCCGCGACTTACGAAACTGGCGTCCCCTCTCACTCCTCAGCACGGATTACAAAATCGTAGCGAAAGCAATTTCGCTGCGGCTAGGGTCCGTGATGGCGGACGTGATTCACCCAGACCAGACCTATACTGTCCCGGGTCGCAGCATTTTTGACAACCTTTTTTTAGTCCGAGACCTTTTGGAGCTCGGGCGGAGAGACGGTCTGTCGTTCGCCCTCCTGTCTCTTGATCAGGAGAAGGCGTTCGATAGGGTAGATCATGGGTACCTCCTGAGCACCCTGCGAGCGTTTGGATTCGGACCTCAGTTTGTGAGTTTTCTCCGGGTACTGTACGCCTCCGCGGAGTGTCTGGTTAGGCTCAACTGGACCCTGACCGAACCGGTCAGCTTCGGGCGAGGGGTGCGGCAGGGGTGCCCCCTCTCAGGCCAGCTGTACGCTCTGGCGATCGAGCCTTTCCTCTGTCTCCTCCGCAGGAGGTTGACGGGGTTGGTGCTGCGGGAGCCGGAGCTGCGGCTGGTCCTGTCGGCGTACGCCGATGACGTCCTCCTCGTGGTCCAGGACCCGGGCGACTTAGTGCGAGTGGAGGCATGCCAAACCATCTTTTCGGCAGCCTCCTCCGCCCGAGTCAACTGGGTCAAGAGCTCTGGCTTGGCGGTGGGGGGCTGGCGGCAGGTAAGCTCCCTCCCACCCGCGCTTCAGACCATCCGGTGGAGTGCCGGCCCTCTGCTCTATCTCGGCGTTTACCTTTCTGCCACGCACCCTTCTCCGCCGGAGAACTGGCAAAATTTGGAAGGCGGCGTGATTGAGCGGATCAGGAAATGGACGAGGCTACTCCGATGTCTCTCCCTTCGGGGGAGAGCACTGGTGCTTAACCAACTAGTCCTGTCCACGCTCTGGTACCGGCTCAACACCCTAGCCCCGGCCCCGGGTTTCCTGTCCCACCTCCGGAGATTGATTCTGGAGTTCTTTTGGTCAGGATTGCACTGGGCCCCTGTTGGAGTTCTCCACTTGCCCCTGAAGGAAGGAGGGCAGGGCCTGAAGTGTCTGTACACTCAGGTCCGCGTTTTCCGCCTCCAGGCCCTGCAGAGGCTCCTTTATAGTGCAGGTAGCTCGACGTGGAGCATATTGGCGCATGCCTTCTTACGCCGCTTCCATGGGCTCCGATATGACCGACAGCTCTTTTATCTTTGTCCGAGAGGTTTTCCGCGAGACCTCTCTGGGCTGCCGGATTTTTACCAGGACCTCCTCCGGGCCTGGAAACTGTTTTCAACGACCAGGTCCGTGGCGGCCATCGTGGGGGCAGATCTCCTCACGGAGCCCCTGCTACACAACCCCCAACTTTGTGTGCAGGCGGCGGAGTCCCGCACGGTGCGCCAGAGGTTGGTCCTGGCGGGAGTTACGAGGGTCGGGGACCTCCTGGACTACGACCGGGGGGACTGGCTGGATCCCCTGACGCTCGCTCGACGCATGGGGCTCTCCAGCCTTCGCACCCCCCGGCGCGTGCTTCAGGAGGTGGAGGCCGCTCTAACCCCCGCCGCTCGGGCTTATGTTAGCCGAGCCTTGCGCGAGGGCGCGCCCCGCCCATCCCTTACCCCAGGCCCGCCGGACCTTTCCATCGGGCCCCTACCCTGCCGATCCCAACACACCCCTCATCCTTTTACTGCGAGCCGGCTGCATGAACTGCAACCGGTCGGTTTTCAAGTTGCATCACGGCAATATTTATATACACTCACGCTTCATACCCTTCATGCCCGCACCCTGGTGTCCCGCCCCGACACAAAGTGGCGAGATCTCTTACCACCTTTGGAGGGTGAGCAACCTCGGTGGGCCAGCCTGTACTCCACCTTGGTCCCGAGGCCCGTCGGGGACATCAGTTGGCGGCTCCTTCACGGGGCTGTGAGCACGGGCGTGTTTTTGACACGTTTTACCTCCCTTCCGGAGACTTGCCCTTTTTGCAACGTGAGGGAAACCCTGGCGCACGTCTATTTAGAGTGTGCCAGATTGCAGCCTCTTTTTCGGCTCCTCACAAATATTCTTTTGCGCTTTTGGCTTCATTTTTCCCCCCACCTCTTTATTTATACATTCCCCATCCGTGGCCCCACCAAGTCGCGGGATCTCCTGGTTAACCTCCTCCTAGCCTTGGCTAAAACAGCCATTTATAAGACCAGAGAGCGGAGGTTGGCTCATGAGGTGTCCTGCGATTGTGAGGCCGTTTTCCGACTTTCAGCACGTTCACGTATCCGGGCGGAGTTCCTCTGGGCAGCGTCCACCGACTCCCTTGACACCTTTGAGGAGCGGTGGGCGCTGTCCGGGGTTCTTTGCTCGGTGACCCCGTTCGGTTCCCTCCGTTTGACCCTCTGATTGAGGGAAGGAGCGAGAGCCGCCAGTCACAGCCGTTAGTTGCTGTGACTACCATCATTACTGTCTTCCAGGAGGGGTCCTATAATACATGGGTGTACCCCTTTCCCTCCCAACCACCCGCCCCGCAGCCGTGCCCATCTTGTCGGGCACTCTCGGGAGAGGGAGGGTTGGTGACCCTGGGCGTGGCACTAGGTAACTCGAGAGGGTGGAAGACCACGAGTGTCGAGGAAGCCCCCCCGCTCTAGGCCACCAGGTAACTCAGGAGGGTGGAAGACCACGAGTGTCGAGGAAGCCCCCCCGCTCTGGGCCTGGGCTACCCTGAACACCTTTCCCTTCTGAAAAGCTGTTGTGTTATACCTTCTGATTGCGTTGTGTTGTTGCTAAGTTTTTTTTTATCCTTTTGTACTCTTTGTAACTGTTACAAATAAATTTCTTTTCTGTTTCCAAAAAAAAAAAACCTTCCCTGCTCCCTTACCCAGGGAAAAGGGACCTCCTTCGCTTGCTGCTACTCTATTTGCTTTCTATGCTTTCCTAAAGCCCCCTGGCCTGGATTTTTCTTACTTTTTGACCCTGCTTTAGTTCCTCCCCTGACCGGGCCAGACGCTTTTTCTGTTTTTTGTTTTTTTTTGCTGTTTTTTTTTGCTGCCGTTCGAGTGCTGGTTGGTTGCCAGGTTGCTGCCAGCCCCACGCCTGCTCTCGGACACTGCTATTTGCTCCAGCTGAAACCCCCGCGGGGGGGAGGGTGGGAAGGACTGCCGACCCGCTACCCGAAGGAGGGGAGTGGAAGCCCCCAGACCCAGCCGTTCTGCTGTTGTTTCTAAACCCGTACCGAGCTAGGAAGATTCTTCTTATCTTTGCAACATTCTTGGCCTGCTGAAAGCCTCATTACCAAAGCCGGAAGAGAAGATAGCCGACAGAAAAAATCACCCAGGGAAGCTACGAACCATCGTGGAGGGGGCCGTAAGACTGAGTAACTTTTGAATTGTACTCTCGTGTGGGGGGAATTTGACTGTGTTTTAATTGTGTTTGTGGGGGCACAGGGGGTGTGGCACGGAGCTGCTCCCCGATCCATCGGTGCCCCCCCGACACTATTACAACCGTCACGGCCCCCCCCGCCGTCCGTCCCTGCTGGCAACTTGCCATCTGCCTTTGGATTCAGCTGTTTGCTTTGAATTTTGCTGTTTCGGACCAGACACAACAGTCGACCAAACGAGACTCTTTGGACAAACGTGCGTGGGTCCATGTCCCGTTCCCCCCCCCCACCCCGGACTGTTTACCCCACAGTTTGCCCCTATTACCGGACCCCAATTCCTGTTTTTCTCCCCCCTCCAGTCCGACCCATTTGGCACCCCCCCCGCCTGCAGCCCAGAAGGGAGGAGTGGTTAATCTGCTTCCCCCTCCCCCCTCCTCCTTCTGGTGTCTCCCTGTCTCTCCTGCTCACAATGGCAGGGAATGAGAGGGGTGAGGCCCCTCTAACAACCTCAGTTGCCCTTCCCCCACCTACCCCTCTGCCCAACCCCCAAGCCTCCCCCCCCACCACTGCTGTCAAAACACCTGCCACCGCCCCCGCTGGGGCATAGGCAGCAGGAGGCACCCGGGCGATTACTGCCGCTGCAATGTCCACCGCCCCCCCAGATTCTAGGAACCCTCCCCCAAGTTGGCCGGAAAGGCCAGGGTGTGAAGAAAGGAATGGGCCCCACAAAAACCACCAAGCCCTCCATGGCAGGGGCTGCCCCCACAGCTGTGGCCTCGTCATCGACCATGGCGTCCCTTCCTGCGTTTCCCTCCACCAGCTCTGCGAACGTCCCTCCCCCGGCCCCCAGGGCGTATGCCCGGGCGGTGGCACCCCCCCCCGCCTGCCGCCTCGTCATCTCGCCTACCCACTGCCTCCGCTACCATCAATAGCAGCCGGGGCCCCTTTCCCACCATGACCAGGAAGCACGGTGTCCATTGCCTCCTGGTGCCCACCTCGCCCCACGTGGAGACGTACGTGCAGGCGTTGGCGAGGGTGGTAGGACCCACGGCTATCGTGGCAGCCTCCAAAATGTACGGGAAGGTCGTCTTTTTTTCTTAGCTTTGGAGGCTGCCGCCCAGGAGGCGGTGGAGAAGAGCCTGGCGGTGGGAGGGGGTGTTTGTCCCCCTGGAGCCGGTAGAAGACCTGGGCGTTTGCCTAGTCCTCACCTCCGTCCCTCCCTTTCTACCCAATGCCCCCCTGTTACCCGCTCTCTCCACCCTCGGGAAACTTGTCTCTGTCATCAGCCCTCTCCCGTTGGGCTGCAAGGACCCCACCCTCCGTCACGTCCTCTAGTTCCGCCAGCAAGTGCAGCTTCTACTGCCGCTGCCGGCGCGTGATGGAGAGGCGCTCGAGGGGTCCTTCCTAGTCCCCTACCAGGGAGCCCGCTATCGGGTCTTTTACTCCACGGGAGAAGCCCGGTGCTACCTCTGCCCCTCAGCGGGGCGTGTCCGAAGAGACTGCCCTTTGACCCAGCGGGGAGGAGCACCCGAGACCCGGCAGGACGTTGGCTCCGTCGTTGCTGATGCCCCTGGCTGCCCGGCACCTGAAACCACCTCTCCTCCTGCTCGACCCACCGCTGCTCCCGTCTGGGCCCAAGAGACACCTCCCCTACAACGCCCAGACGAGCAAGGGAGTCCCACCCTTGCTATTAACAATCCAGCAGAGCCTATGGAGGAGGGTGCAGCAAGGCTATTACTGGGTATAGGAGAGGGCCCGCCCCAAGGAGAACCCCCCGCCCCCCATGCTGTCTCACCGTTACCCCCTCAAACCCCTGAACCATCACCTCTGCCCCCCGACACGACCCCTGCTAACCAACCCCCAGACGATGCTATGGAGGGCTGGACCCTAGTCCAGGGGAAGCGAGGCAAGCGGAAGGCTCGAGCTCCGCTGCACCCACCGATGCGGAGACCCCCCGGAAGACCAGGAAGGGAGGCACTGATACTGAGACTTCCGCTATGCCCACAAGTGAGATCCATCCGCTGGTGTCGGGAGGGGAAGACAGAATGGCATTGGAAGGTAGAATCTCCCCTCCACGGGAGACCCTCCCCTCCGAGACCCCTGAGGAAGCCCCTTCTACCCGGATACCACCCGAACCCCCCGCGAACCCCGAAGCGACCGTCGAGGCGGGCCCCAGAGGAGAGGCCCCCGGGGTAGCAGAAGATGACCTCTCCTCCATGTATGAGGAGACTGAGCCCCTAGGTTTGACCCCGGTCACCCAGGGAGAGGATGATCTACAGCCAGCTGGCCTCGATCTGGGCAACCTCATCCCAGTCCCCCTTTCCCCATGCTCCATCCCCCTAACCGCCTTCCCGGGCGGGCACCCTACAGAAGGTGGTCCACCACCTGAGGCCATGGCTGCCAAATCCACCACAGAGCCTGCGCCTAGCATCACTGGGAGCCCCCTCCCCCACTCCTCAACCCTCGAATCTGCTCAGGAGGCACCACCTTTCAGCTGCTTGCCTCCCGAAGCCCAGAGCCTCGCCTCTGCCCCCGCCCCCACCCTTGTCCCTGCCCAATCCACCTCCTCCTGCAATGCTATTGCCGCCCCTGGGGTTATTTCTTTTCCGTTTTTTGCTGATCCCCCCCCCCCACAGGGAGCAGCCTTTGCATTTTCCTGCCATGACCCATTAGGAGCTGCAATTTTCCCTCCGCCATCCCCTTCTATCCCAAGGCGTGAGATGGACCTAATAACTTTAGCCTGTCAGATGCCCCGTCGGTGGTCTGCACCCTGCCTGCCCCTCAGCGGACCACGAGGCTGCACCAAGAGCCCCACCAGGGAATAACTGGGAAATCGCAACCCCACCCCCCCATGAGCTGCGAAAAGCGGTGCGGGAGTTTTTAGAAAACATCCGTGGCTCCCGCAACAGGGTACAGCTGACTCTCCAGCTATGGGGGGACTTTGATCAACTCCTCCAGGCCACAAGGGCCCTTATAAAGGAGGGTAGAGGGAAAGGAAGGCACGGTGCTGCGGCCTACAGGCGGGCCCACAGCTTCCGTGATGATTTACTCACTTACGGGATGGGTCACGGATTGTTGCGCGACCCGCTGGGGGCTGCGAACACCCCCGCCAATAAGGAACTCCCACCCCCCCAGCCCTCCGCATGACGCCTCTCATTATCGCAACTTTGAACACCAGGGGCTGTAGGATGGCTCTCCACAGGTCCCAGGTGCTCTCTTACCTTCGGGAAGGGGGGTACTCTGTAGTTTTCCTGCAGGAGACGCATAAGGATCCGACTGCTGAGGACAGCTGGCGGCTGGAGTGGGGGGACAGGGTCTACTTTAGCCACTTCACGATGTGGCAAGCTGGAGTGGCGACCCTGTTCTCCCCCAACCTATGGCCCGAGGTGCTAGGGGTCACTGAGGCCATGCCGGCCCACCTGCTGCATCTCCGAGTCCGTATGGAGGGGCTCGTGGTCAACCCCATTAACATCTATGCCCTGACAATGAGCCTGAAGCGGCCGCAATTCTATCAGCTGGTGTCTGACTTCCTCGGCACCCTATATCCTCACGAGTGCCTAGTCCTGGGAGGGGACTTTAACACCACCCTCGAGGAACAGGACCGCTCAGGGGCCGAGCTGAGCCTGGCCGCCGCTAACATTCTCCGAGGAATAGTCAAACATCACTCCCTAGTGGACGTCTGGCATGACCACCACCCAGATGACATTTCCACGTTCACCTTTGTCCGGGTGGAGGCCTATCGGTCACACCACTCTCGGTTGGACCGTATTTATTTATCCCGTTTCCATCTTTCACAAACCCACTCCTCCAGCATTCGGCTGGCCCCATTCTCTGACCATCATCTAGCCACCATAACAGCCTCCCTCCGTGTAGAGAGGCCAGGGCTGGCCTATTGGCATTTTAACAACAGCCTGTTGGAGGATGAGGGCTTCGTGAGTCCTTCCGGGAGTTTTGGCTGGCCTGGCGAGAGCAGCGGCGTGCCTTTCTCTCGGCACGACGATGGTGGGATCTAGGGAAGGTGCGCGCCAAGCTCTTCTGCCGTGACTACACTCGGGGCACCAGCCGACGGAGAAATGCAGCGATAGAGCAGTTGGAACAGGAGGTCATAGAGATGGAGAGGCGTCTGGCTGCCAGCCCCGAGGACCCGTTCCTCTGCGGAGCGTGCCGGGAGAAGTGGGAGGAGCTCTGGGCCCTCGAGGACCATCGGGCCCGAGGTGCCTTTGTTCGATCCCGCATCCGCCTCCTTCAGGAGATGGACCGCGGCTCCTGTTTCTTCTATGCCCTGGAGAAAATGAGGGGGGCCAAGAAACACATCACCTGCCTTCTAACAGAAGACGGCACCCCCCTCACGGATCCGGTGGAGATGTGTGGGAGGGCCCGTGACTTCTACACAAGCCTTTTCTCCCCAGATCCGACCGATCCTGGCGCTTGCGGGGTGCTCTGGGAGGAACTCCCCATGGTCAGCGTGGGTGACCGAGACCGGCTAGAGCTGCCTCTCACCCTGGCTGAGTTCTCGGAAGCCCTCCGTCGCATGCCCACCAATAAATCTCCGGGCATGGACGGGCTGACCATGGAGTTCTACAGCGCGTTCTGGGACATCCTTGGTCCAGACCTAGCCACTGTCTGGGGCGAGTCTTTGTAGGGCGGGGTCCTCTCTCTTTCGTGCAGGCGAGCGGTGCTCGCCTTGTTGCCGAAGAAGGGGGACCTCCGCGATTTACGAAACTGGCGTCCCGTCTCGCTCCTTAGCACGGACTACAAAATCGTAGCGAAAGCAATCTCGCTGCGGCTAGGGTCCGTGATGGCGGACGTGATCCACCCAGACCAGACCTATACTGTCCCGGGTCACAGCATTTTTGACAACCTATTTCTAGTCCAAGACCTTTTGGAACTCGGGCGTAGAGATGGTCTGTCATTCGCCCTCCTGTCTCTCGATCAGGAGAAGGCGTTTCATAGAGTAGACCATGGGTACCTCCTGAGCACTCTGCAGGCGTTTCGATTCGGACCTCAGTTTGTGAGTTTTCTCCGGGTGCTGTACGCCTCCGCAGAGTGTCTGGTTAGGCTCAACTGGACCCTGACCGAACCGGTCAGCTTCGGGAGAGGAGTGCAGCAGGGGTGCCCCCTTTTGGGCCAGCTGTACGCTCTGGCGATCGAGCCTTTCCTCTGTCTCCTCTGCAGGAGGTTGACAAGGTTGGTGCTGCGGGAGCCGGAGCTGCGGCTGGTCCTGTCGGCGTATGCCGATGACGTCCTCCTCATGGTCCAGGACCCGGGGTACTTGGCGCAGGTGGAGGCTTACCAGGCCATCTTTTCGGCAGCCTCCTCCGCCCGAGTCAACTGGGTCAAGAGCTCTGGCTTGGCGGTGGGGGACTGGCGGCGGGTGAGCTCCCTCCCACCCGCGCTTCAGACCATCCAGTGGAGCGTGGGTCTGCTGCTCTACCTAGGCGTTTACCTTTCTGCCACGCACCCTTCTCCGCCGGAGAACTGGCAAAATTTACAAGGCGGGGTGATAGAGCGGCTCCGGAAATGGACGATGCTGCTGTGATGTCTCTCCCTCCGAGGGAGAGCACTGGTGCTTAACCAACTAGTCCTGTCCATACTCTGGTACCTGCTCAACACCCTGGTCCTGGCCCCGGGTTTCCTGACCAACCTCCGGACATCGATTCTGGAGTTCTTTTGGTCAGGAATGCACTGGGCTCCTGTTGGGGTTCTTCATCTACCCCTGAAGGAAGGAGGGCAGGGCCTGAAGTGTCTGCACACTCAGGTCCGTGTCTTCTGCCTCCAGGCCCTGCAGAGGCTCCTGTATAGTGCAGGTAATTCGACGTGGAGCAGACTGGCGCATGCCTTCCTGCGCCGCCTCCAAGGGCTCTGATACGACTGGCAGCTCTTTTATCTCTGTCCGAGAGGTTTTCCGCGAGACCTCTCCGGGCTGCCGATCGTCTACCAGGACCTCCTCCGGACCTGGAAACTGTTTTCAATGACCAGGCCCGTGGCGGCCACCGTAGAAGCAGATCTCCTCGCGGAGTCCCTGCTACACAACCCCCAGCTCCATGTGCAGGTGGCGGAGTCCTGCTCGGTGCGCCAGAGTTTGGTCCTGGTGGAAGTCACGAGAGTCAGAGACCTCCTGGACTACGACCGGGGAGACTGGCTGGATCCCCTGATGCTCACTCGGCGCATGGGGCTCTCCAGACCTCGTACCCCCCGGCGCGTACTTCAGGAGGTGAAGGCCGCTTTGACGCCCGCTGCTCGGGCTTATCTCAACCGAGCCCTGCGCGAGGGCGCACCCCGCCCACCCTCTACCCCAGGCCCGCTGGACCTTTCCATTGGGCCCCGACCCCGTAGATCCCAACAAACCCCTCACCCTTTCACTGCGAGCCAGCTGCAGTCAGCTTCCAAACCGCGCCAAGGAAACATCTATACACACTCATGCTTCACACCCTTCACGCCCTCACCCTGGTGTCCCGCCCCGATACAAAGTGGCGGGACCTCCTGCCACCTTTGGAGGGTGAGCAGCCCCGGTGGGCCAGCCTGTACTCCACCTTGGTCCCGAGGCCCGTCGGGGACATCAGTTGGCGGCTCCTTCACGGAGCTGTGAGCACGGGTGTGTTTTTGACACGGTTCACCCCCATCCCGGATACTTGCTCTTTTTGCAACGTGAGGGAAACCCTGGCACACATATATTTAGAGTGTGCCAGGCTGCAGCCCCTTTTCCGGCTCCTCATGAATATTTTATTACGCTTTTGGCTGCATTTTTCCCCGTCACCTTTTTATTTACACACTCCCCATCTGTGGCCCCACAAAGTCGCGGGATCTCCTGGTTAACCTCCTCCTAGCCCTAGCTAAAACAGCCATCTATAAAACCAGAGAGAGGAGGTTGGCCAATGAAGCGTCCTGCGACTGTAGGGCCGTTTTCCGATCCTCAGTACATTCACGTATCCGGGCGGAGTTCCTCTGGGCGGCATCCACCGACTCCCTTGACGCCTTCGAGGAGCGGTGGGCACTGTCCGAGGTTCTCTGCTCGGTGACCCTGTCCGGTTCCCTCCGCCTGACCCTTTGATTGAGGGGAAGAGCGAAAGATCCCAGCCCCAGCCATTGCCGCTGTGGATACCATCATCACCGTCACCTAGGAGGGGTCCTATCACACGTGGGTGCACGTCTGTCCCCCCCAACTGCCCACCCCGCAGCATTGCCCATCTTGTAAGGCACTCTCAGGAGAGGAATAGTTGGTGACACTGGGCGTGGCACTAGGTAACTCGAGGGGGTGGAAGACCATGAGTGTAGAGGAAGCCCCCCTGCTCTAGGCCACTGGTAACTCAGGAGGGTGGAAGACCATGAGTGTCGAGGAAGCCCCCCCGCCCTGGGCCCAGGCAAGCCTGAACACTTCTCTCCCCTGAAGGCTGCTGTGTTATACATTGCGTTTGCTTTTGTTTTGTTGCATAGTTTTGTTTTATCTTTTTTGGTGATTTTTTGTAAGTATGTTATGCAAATAAAAATTACTCTCCTGTTTAAAAAAAAAAAAATCACTCTCCTGTAACCATCTGGCCTGACCCTGTCACATAAGTAAACTTTTGAAATCAACCATCACAAACAAGGGAAACTGAGCTAAGATTTCCAGTTCAACAAACTATTCATGAACAATTTTTTCATGATTGAAGTAAGCTGTACTGACAGGCTGACATACTCTCTCTCTCTTGTTCCCAGCAGAATCTGAACTGAGAATCGTCCTTGTTGGTAAAACTGGATGTGGGAAAAGTGCAACAGGAAACATGATTCTTGGTGCTGATAAATTTCATTCGGATATCTCACCCTCTTCAGTTACGCAGTGGTGTGAAAAAAAGGAACAGGTTGTTAATGGGAGGAAAATTACAGTGGTTGATACTCCTGGCCTTTTTGACACTAAGAAAAGTAATGAAGAGACTTGCCAAGAAATAGGTAAGTCTGTTAAATGCCTCTCTCCAGGAATCCATGCCATTATTCATGTCATACAGCTGGGTTGCTTCACCCTAGAAGAAAAGGAAGTGGTCAAGGAGATACAAAAGGTTTTCAAGTTTGAAGCAAAGGACTACATGATCGTCCTGTTCACCCGAAAAGAAGATTTAGGGAAGAAAACACTGGGCGAGTTCTTAGCAAGGGCTGATAAAGATCTTCAAAATGTGATTGGGACTTGTAAAAACCGATGCCTTGCTTTCAACAACAGAGCCGAAGGAAAAGAAAAGTCTGATCAGGTGTCTGAGTTGCTTGAAATGATTGATGTCATGGTGCATGGAAACTATGAAAAACCCTATTATACTGAAGAAATGTTTAAGAAGGACAAGTCATTTCTCCAAAGATTTTGTTCTATACTCTAATTGATTATGATCATCTGAGACAGGGGTTTTTACCATTTTAAAATGAGTTTTGCAACACTTGTTTAATGCTAAGGCTTTTATTGGTATAAAAATCGTAGAACTGAGATTAAAATAATGTATTTACAACATTTCTCTAAAATGTATCACTAATTTCACCTTGGATAATAAAACCTGGAAGAATTTTAAATCAAATTTAATTTTCATAATTTTATTGTTTTACTTTTTATATTTCTCTCTGCTTCAGCAGTGAAACCAGACCAGTCAGCTTCCCTTTGTTTGTTCATGTGTGGTTCTCATTCACCAGCACAACACTGTCTGTTTGGATTTCCAGCCGTACTGTGGAATGGAATCCCTCTGACCCCATTTTTCAGTGAAATAACAGTTACACTCATGGAAACGTGAGTTTGTGACTTCTCCATGTCATAAATATAAAGGGAAGGGTAAACCCCTTTAAAATCCCTCCTGGCTAGAAGAAAAATCCTCTCACCTGTAAAGGGTTAAGAAGCTAAAGGTAACCTCGCTGGCACCTGACCAAAATGACCAATGAGGAGACAAGATACTTTCAAAAGCTGGGAGGAGGGAGAAGAACAAAGGGTCTGTGTCTGTCTGTGTGATGCTTTTGCCGGAAACACAACAGGAATGGAGTCTTAGAATTTAGGAAGTAATCTAGCTAGGTATGTGTTAGATTATGATTTCTTTAAATGGCTGAGAAAATAGCTGTGCTGAATAGAATGAATATTCCTGTCTGTGTGTCTTTTTTGTAACTTAAAGTTTTGCCTAGAGGGATTCTCTGTGTTTGAATCTAATTACCCTGTAAGGTATCTACCATCCTGATTTTACAGAGGTGATTCCTTTTTACTTCTATTAAAAGTCTTTTGTAAGAAAACTGAACGCTTTTTCATTGTTTTAAGATCCAAGGGTTTGGGTCTGTGGTCACCTATGCAAATTGGTGAGGATTTTTACCAAACCTTCCCCAGGAAGTGGGGTGCAAGGGTTGGGAGGATTTTGGGGGGAAAGAAGTGTCCAAAACTACTTTTTTTCAGGAACCCAGATAAAGTTTTATGGTGGCAGTGGAAGTCCAGGGGCAAAAGGGTAAAATAGTTTGTACCTTGGGGAAGTTTTAACCTAAGCTGGTAAAAGTAAGATTAGGAGGTTTTCATGCAGGTCCCCACATCTGTACCCTAGAGTTCAGAGTGGGGAAGGAACCTTGACATTCCATCTTGAACTAAATTTTCAAAAATGTAAAATTGCTGCGGGCTCCACACTGGGGGTGGTGGTTAGCGGGGGTTCTAAGAAAAAAACAAATCGGAACTGTGTATCTATGTCCTTTTAAACCTGCGCCCCAGGCTCAGTGGCTGCATCTGAATACACTCAGGCCTAGTCTGCCCCAGAATCACTCTTGTGGCACAGCTATACCGCTGCGGCTGTAGCTGGGGGGGCTAGTGCAGACACGCTGTGCCCATGAGAGATGCTCTCCTGCCAACACAGCGCTCTCCGCACCGGCGCTCAGGTCAGTGTAACTTACGTCACGTGATGCGGGGGCTTTTTCACACCCCTGAGCGAAATCAGTTATGTTGACATAAGTGCTAGCAGGGGCGGCCCTAGACTAGCTGCCAGCAACTGGCGCCCTAGGCGAGTCATGCAATCGGCGCCCCTCCACCACTGTAGGAGACGACTGGAGCATTTATGACTGAAACTATTCTACAAGAGCTTGAAACAATGGCATTATCTGTTGACAACTTATGTGGCCAAGGCTATGATAATGGGAGTAATATGAAGGGTAAAGACAATGGTGTGCAAAAGACAATGATGGAAATCAATCCTAGGGCCTTTTTCATTCCTTGCAGTGCACATTCTCTGAATTTGGTTGTCAATGATGCTGCTAGATGGTGTTTGGAGGCATACAGTTTTTTTGAACTGGTGCAACGTGTTTATGTGTTTTTCTCAGGCTCAACACGCCCTTGGGAGATTGACTCATCCTGTGAATTCTCTAACTGTGAAACCACTTAGTCAGACAAGATGGGAGAATCGCATTGATGCTTTGAAGCCTCTTCGCTATGAACTTGGAAACATTTATGATGCTCTAATTGAAATTTCTGATGATATTACCTTTACTGGATCATCTGGCAATACGTCGTGTTCAGATGCAGAAGCTCTTGCAAATGGCCTTTCCAAGTTCAAATTTGTGACTTCACTCATTTTGTGGTATAATATCCTTTTCAAGATTAATCTCACTAGTCAGCAGCTTCAGGAAAAGAACTTGAACATACATTCTGCTATTCAAAAACTGCAGCAAACTAAAACTATTCTGGTGGAATTCAGAAGTGATGAAGGGTTCGAAAGAACACTGGTAGATTCTCTTGAGCTTGCTGAAGAAATAGACTTTCCGACAGAATTTGAACCAGAGCCAGTTCGCATTCGTCAGAAGAAACAGCAGTTTTCATATGAAGGATGAAACACACCCATTCAGAACCCAAAACAAAGGTTCAAAGTGAATTTCTACTTCGCAGTCCTTGATACTGCTATTCACTCGGTTGACAAAAGGTTTCAACAGATACAGAAGATAGAGTCAATATTTGGCTTTCTATATGATATACACAGCTAGCAAAAAACAGATAAGAGAATTTTGTATAAAACTGGAGTCGGCATTGACTCATGAAAATTCAAAAGACATCGATGCTACAGATTTGTGTAGTGAGCTTCAGGCTTTTTCAAGACAACTTAAGAAACATCGAAGATGATCCGGCCTGGGACGGTGTAGGTCTGGTCAGGGTGGACCATGTCCGCCAGCACGGACCCTAGCTGCAGCGAGATGGCTTTTGCTAAGACCTTGTAGTCTGTGCTGAGGAGCGAGACTGGATGCCAATTCCAAAGGTCGCGGGGGTCCCCCTTCTTTGGGAGCAAGGCGAGCACAGCTCGCCTGTACAACAGGGTAGGACCCCACTCTCCAAGGACTCTGCCCAGACGGTGACAAGGTCTGGGCCGAGGACGTCCCAGAACACGAGGTAGAACTCCACGGTCAGCCCATCCATGCCCAGGGATTTGTTGGTGGGCATGCGATGGAGGGCTTCCGAGAGCTCGGCCAGAGTGAGAGGCAGCTCTAGCCGGTCCTGGTTGCCTGTGCTGACCATTGGGAGCCTGTCCCAAAGCACTCTACAAGTGTCAGGATCAGTCAGATCCGGGGAGAAAAGGCCTGTGTAGAAGGCCCTGACCTTCCCGTGCATCTCCTCCGGATCCGTGAGGGGGGTGCTGTCCTCTGCCAGAAGGCAGGTAACATGCTTCTTAGCCTTCCTCTTTTTCTCCAGGGCATAGAAGAAGCGGGAGCCGCGATCCAACTCCCAAAGGAGGCGGATGTGGGATCGAATGAAGGCTCCCCAGGCCCGGTGGTCCTCGAGGGCCTGGAGCTCCTCACACTTCTCCCAGCACGCTCCGCAGAGGGATGGATCCTCAGGGCTGGCGTGCAGACACCTCTCCAACTCCAAGACCTCCTGTTCCAACTGCTCTATAGTTGCATCCCTCCACCGGCTGGCACCCCGGGTGTAGTCATGGCAGAAGACCTGTGTGCGCACCTTCCCCACATCCCAACACCGCCGTGCTGAGGAAAAGGCCCACCTCTGCCCTCGCCAGGCCAGCCAGAACTCCTGGAAGGATGCCAAAAAGCCCACATTCTCCAGCAAGCTGTTATTAGAATGCCAATAGGCCGGCCCCAGCCTCTCCACACTAGAGCGGCCATCACGGACACCAGATAGTGATCCGAGAATGGGGCCAGCTGGACGCTGGAGGAGTGGGCCCATGAAGGGTGACAGCGTGACAAGTAAATGCGGTCCAACCAGGAGTGGCGCGACCGATGGGCCTCCACCCGGACAAAGGTGAAACGTTGAGATGTCGTCCGGGTGGTGGTCGCGCCAGACATCCACCAGGGAGTGACGGTCGACGATCTCCCGGAGGACGTCCACAGCGGCCGGACACCGCTCGGCCCCCGAGGGGTCCCGTTCATTGAGAGTGGTGTTAAAGTCCCCGCCCAGGATCAGGCACTTGCAAGGATCCAAGGAGCCAAGGAAGGCGGATGTCTGCTGAAAAAATTGCAGCCGCTCCAGGGCCCGATGTTGGGGCATAGACATTGATGAGATTGACCACCAGCCCCTCCATGTGGACCCGGAGCTCCAGCAGGCAGCCTGGCACAGCCTTGGCAACCCCCAGCACCTCAGGCTGTAAGTTGGGGGAGAACAGGGTAGCCACTTCAGCTGTACAAGCTGTGAGGTGGCTGAAATAAACCCTGTCCCCCCACTCCGGCTGCCAACTGGCTTCGGCGGCTGGATCTGTATGGATCTCCTGCCGGAAAACCACAGAGTACCCCCGCTCCCGAAGGAAGGAGAGCACCTGGCATTTGCAGAGACCCACCCTACAGCCCCAGGTGTTTAGTGAGGCGAAGGTGGTGGGTGCCATAGGAAGGGCGGGGGGGGATCCTCACCTGCAGAGATGCTCACGGCCACCATTGGGCCACGCAGCAATCCATGACCAACCCCATAAGTAAGCAAGGAGTCATGGAAGCAGTGGGTCAGCTGGTAGGCCGAAGCGCTGAGCCCCCCGGTCCCTCTACCCTCCCCTAAAATGGCCCGCACGGCCCGGAGGATATCATGAAAGTCCCCCCAGAGCTGGAGAGCGAGCTGAACCTTATTCTGGGACCCACTGGCATCCTGGAGAAACTCTCAGAGCTCGTCTCTCAGCCTATCGGTGGGCGGGGTCGCTGGCTCCTGGCCTTCCTCCGTCGGGGCCCCTGTCAAAGCCCCGTGGCCTACCGAGACGGGCAGGCGGGAGCGGACCCCTGGCGTGGTGCCCGATGTGGGGGGCAGCGGAGGGAAAATAGCAGCCCCTAGGAGGTCGGGACGGGGAAGACGAGGGCCGCGCCCTGGGGCTCATCCTCCAGGAAGGGGAAGGAGCCGGCCGCAGGGGCGGCAATAGCAGCAAGGGAAGTGGAAGGGAGGGGGACAGGGTCAGCATCAGGGGCAGGGGCAGGAGAGGGGTCGGGGAGAGGGGCGGAAGCGGGATTGTGGGCCCCAGCAGTGGAGCCACTGGGGGGTGGCACCGCTCGGCCGGGCTCAGGGGTCTGTGGAGTGGGAAGGGGGCCCTTGGTGATGCCGGGCTTGGGCTCCATGGCGGGTGTTTCAGCCACAGCATCGTCAGATGGACAAGCAACAGAGGGGCCCCCACCCGGGAAGGAGGTCGGCCGGCCCGCACCAGCGAGGGATACCTCCGGTAACTCAGGTCCCGGCCGCGTTGCACTGTACATCGGCTCGGCGGCCGTCAGTGGGGTGCCATCTGGGGCCGGGTTGGCGGAAGAGACCAGGGGTTCCTCGGAGGCGGGAGCGGAAGCAGCGGGGAGGGAGCATGGGGAAAGGGGGGCCGGGACGAGATCACCCAGATCAAGGCCCACTGGCAGAGGGTCGTCCTCCCCCTGGGTCACTGGGGTCAGACCTAGGGCCTCGATCGCCTCGAAAATGGAAGGAAGATCACCACCCCCCACCCTGGGGACCTCTCCACTGGCACCCGAAGCGACGCTTGCCTCAGGGCTCGCAGCGGCCTTAGGTGGCAAGGGGGCAGGAGGGGCCCTATCAGAGGCCCCCTTGAGGGGGGACTTTGGAGGAGGAGCAATGCTACCCTCCATTGCTGCCACGTCATCCCCAGCTGGCTCCAGTGGATTGAATTCCTCTGGGGGCAAGGCAGAAGGCCCAGCATTGGTGCCCCCCTTCCTGGTCTTTCGGGGGGCTTCCGCATCAGATGGAAGGAGCGGAGCTCGAGCCTTCTGCTTGCCCCGCTTATGCTGAACTTCGACCCAGCCCCCCATGGTATCATCGGTGGGCTGGTGAAAGGGTACTGGCTGAGGGGCAGGGGCGGTGGCACAGGGACTCGGGGAGGTAGTGGTGGGGCAGTATGAGGGAAGGAAAACTCCCCCTGGGGCGGACCCTTTCCCATGCCCGGTGATATCCCTGCTGCACCCTCCTCCAAAGGCCTCGCCAGACTGCACACAGCAGAGGTGGGGTGCTCCCGCTCCTCTGGGCGCGCTCGGGGGGATGCCTCCAGTGCCTCAGTGGGAGCAGTGGTGGGCTGGGAAGGAGGAGGGACTACTCTGGGCACCAGGCAGCCAGGGGGGCCAGTGATGACGGGGTTGGTACCCTGGCGGGCTCCAGACACTCCGGACGCTCCTCCGTGCCGGGCCAAGGGGCAGTCCCTCCGGACGTGCCCCATCGCCTGGCAGAGGTAGCACCGGGCCTCCGCCATAGAATAATGCACCTGGTAACAGGCCACCTGGTAGGGGACAAGGAAGGACCCCTCAAGCGCTTCTCCGTCACGTGCCGCCGGCGGCAGTTGAAGCTGCACTTCCCGGTGGAACGAGAGGACGTGACGGAGGGCGGGGTCTTTGCAGCCCAGCAAGAGAGGGCTGACTATGGAGAGAGGTTTCCCCAGGGTAGAGAGGCAAGGTAACAGGGCAGCATTAGGGAGGGATGGAGGTCAAGACCAACCAGATGCCCAGGTCCTCCAGCGGCTCCAGGGGGACGAACACGCCCCCCGCACAGCCAGGTTCTTCTCCACCACCTCCTGGGTGGTGGCCTCCAATGCCAGGGAGAAGACTATCTTCCCGTACATTTTGGAGGCTGCCACTATGGCCATGGGGCAGCCTCCCTGGCAAATGCCTGCATGTAGGTCTCCACGTGGGGCGAGACGGGCACCAGGAGGCAGCGGACTTCCTGGTCATGGTGGGAAAGGGGCCCCAGCCGCTATAGATGGTAGCGGAGGCGGTGGGCAGGAGAGATGATGTAGAGGCAGGTGGGGGAGCCGCCGCCACCTGGGCGTACACCCTCGGGGACGGGAAAGGGGCACCCACAGAGCTGGGGGAGGGAGCAGAAGGGAGGGACGCCATGGCCGGTGATGGGGCTGTGGCAGAAGGGGCTGTGGCAGAGGGGGCAGTCCCTACCATGGAGGGCTTTGCCGTTTTGGAAGGGCCCTTGCCGTTCTCTTTCCCTTGGCCTTTCCCGCCAGCTGGGGGGACCCCCCCAAAATCGGAGGGGACAAGGGACATGGCAGCAGTGGAATCCACCCCTTTTCCCGCCGGTGCCCCAGTGGGGGTGGTAGCAGGTACTTTGGGAGTGGCAGTTGAGGTGGGAGCCACAGGGGATGATGGGGGACAGGTGCAGGAGGGGCAGTGGGGACTGCCTGAGGGGTGGCACCCGCCTTGTCCCCCGCCATAGTGAGCAGGTAGGGAGGACAAACGCTGGCGGGGAGGAGGGGAAATGGGGAACAGGTCAGCCACTCCTCCCCGCTAGGCTGCAGGCAGGGGAGGAGGGTGCCGGAAAGGGAGGACTGGATGGGGGGCCTATCAAGGACTTGGGGGGGTCCAGTCACCAACACAAGATGGAATTCTGGCTCCTCTAGCTGCACTCGGGGAGGGCGGCTAGAATAGCATGGGGGGTGCAGTGAGATGGGGTTAACTATAATGGGAGGAGCACAAGCGCATGGTGGGGCATGGGCGCACCGAGCAAGGGGCTAATCAGGGCAGGAGGACCATGGCGGGGCTGGAAGGGTGGGAAGGAAATAATCAGGCTGGAGGTAGGACAGGGAAGCCAAGGGGCTAGCGTCAGAGGCTGGGGCAGGGCAAACAGATGTTGGGGACACTGGGGCATGGCCACTAGGTAACTCGAGGGGATGGAAGACCACGAGTGTCGATGAAGCCCCCTCGCACTAGGCCCAGGTGTCCTTGGCCCCGCCGCCTGGAGGCACTCGCAGCAGTTATGCTGAGGATCTGCAACAATATGGTGCAGAGTCAGACTGCCTGAAACTAAACAAGGCCAAACAGGGCTGTGACAGGTGTCGGTCGGTCCTCTGAGCCCCTGGGGCGATGGAGAGCTATGGTCTCCGTGGCCGGCCTCGGCCACACCTTCCGGGCGTTGGGGAATTAGCGGGGAAGGTGTGCCGGCGAGAGTCAGCAGCGTGCCCCTCGGGCAGGGGAGCGCCGGCCGGAGTCAGCAGCGTGCCCCTCGGGCAGGGGAGCGCCGGGGTAGGGGAACGCAGGCCCACCCAACTCCACTGGGTTCCAGCCCAGGGCCCTGACAGTGGCGGGAGGCAAAAGTCCCGCCGCTGGGTCAGCGGGGCCGTCCGCGCCCGCTGACCAAACACACCCACCCCACGGTGTAGTTCGGCCCCTGGGCTACTTCCTACCCGGTCTCTCAGGCGGGCCGCTCCGGTCCCTCCATCTCCTCCGGGTATTCCGCTGCGGGCAGCTCCGGTCCCTCCATCTCCTCCGGGTATTCCGCTGCGGGCAGCTCCGGTCCCTCCATCTTCTCCGGGTATTCCGCTGCGGGCAGCTCCGGTCCCTCCATCTTCTCCGGGTATTCCGCTGCGGGCAGCTCCGGTCCCTCCATCTCCTCCGGGTATTCCGCTGCGGGCAGCTCCGGTCCCTCCATCTCCTCCGGGTATTCCGCTGCGGGCCGCTCCCGCTCCCCGTCGGTATCGGACTCACGCTGGCCCGGGCTGCCGTCAGGCCCCTCCAGGTCCTCTGGGCATTCAGCGGCCGGCAGCCCTGGTTGCCACAGGCCTTCCCCCCCGGTCAGGCTCTTCCTTGCCCAGGGCTTCGCCTGGGTCGGCAGCAGGATCGCGAGGGAGCAGCCTGTGTCTGTCTCCCTCCCTGGTGCTCTCTTCACTGGGCGGAGGGCCCCGTCCTTTGTACTTCCTGTCCCACCCTTCCCCTTCCGGGGATTGGCGGAAGCTTGGCCTGGCCCTGCCCAGTCAGGCTCAGAGGGTGGCTCTTTACCCTCTGGTTCGGAGGGGAGCCACCCTGGCTCCCTACAAGGGCAAATATAAAAAAACAATGCTAAATAAAGCAGCTTTATGTATAGTTTAATAAATAATACAAAAAACAAGGAAACTAGCTGGTAACTGAATTGGCTGGCTATAGAAATACTTAGGGCAGCTTGCTATTAAATAAGTTTGCTAAAAAAAATGTATAAAAGCCTGTGTAACTTCCTGCTCTGTGTACAGAATTTGAGATTCTATTCTCCCTGTACCTTTTTGCAGCTGCAAATAAACTTTTCTGCTTCTCCACCCCGTTGTAATTATTGGGTGAAGCACACCGGGTAGCAAACCCCCCCGGCTGTTGTTTTGCCTCTCGGCACTGGGTGCCGGCAACAGCTTTTGGTGTCCCTGGGTGGGCGACGAGGCTGCTATTTAGCCTTGCCCAGACCCCTCCTGGAGGTCGAGGATTGCGGCGAGAACCGACGCCCAGCACACACCGGTGAGTTCATCGGGGGCCTCGGAGGAGACGCGATTTGATCGACCCCGGAGGGCACAACGGTGCAACGCACTCATATAGTGGAGAAGCAGCTGTGGGCGATGGTGAGGAACCAGTCCCTTGGACATAGGGGAGGAGCAGCTGCGGGCGACGGTGAGGAACCGGTCCCTTGGATAAGGTAGGAACCTTTTGAAATCCGGATTGTATGCTCTGTTGAAACCTGGGGACGCCCAGAGTTACCCTGTAGGTATGGGACAGGGACAGAGCTCGGGGTTTAGGGCACAGTGTACGCCCCTAGAGTGCATTCTAGCAAACTGGAAGGTATTTGGTGCAGATCCGATGACTAAGAGCCAATTAAAACGATTCTGTACAGTTGACTGGCCTCAATATCAACTAGAGGACCAGGAGTGGTGGCCACCAGGAGGGTCAATTAATTACAACACGATCCTTCAGTTACTCCTGTTCTGTCAGAAAACAAAGAAATGAAATGAACATATGTTTCTGACTTTATGTACTCAACCAGATATTTTACAGCGCTGTAATCTGACTCCGACTGGTTCGGTAGCAGCTAATGTTAGTCCCCAGACTCCCACCCCCACTGTAATGGCAGAGCCAGTGTCCCCTTTGGCCCCTACACACACCTTGTAAGTCCCCAATGGTTGGCCTATACCCCTTAATCACCGAAACTAAAGTCGGCCCGTCTGGATCGGACAGGCGTTCAGCCACGACTATGCAGGTTTATACTCATGTGCCCTTTAATCCTGTGGATTTGGCTGCTTTCAAAGCACAGGCAGGAGAGTTTTCCACCAACCCAAGCAGGTTTATATTAGTCTTTGAGGGGTGCCTCAGTAGTCACAAGTTGGACTGGGATGATTGTAACATCCTCCTGCGAACCCTATTGTCTGAGGTTGAAAGACAACAGGTTCTGTCCAAAGCAAGGGAGGAGGCGCAGAAACGGTACGACCGGGATCGTATTAATGTCCCTGACCCGGATGCACAAGTCCCCCGAGCAGACCCCAGGTGGGATCCAAATAATCATGGGGATATGACCTGCCTTACCTCCTATAAGGAGTTGCTTTTGCATGGACTCTGTCACTCGGCTGTCCGACATAATAATTGGGCAAAGCCGTATGAAGTAATGCAGGATTTAAAAGAAAGCCCAGGGGCCTTTCTACAGCGTATTCGGGACACAATTCGACAGAACACTAATGCAGACCCCAATAATAAGGCAACTGAGTCAATTATTAAGGGAATTTTTACGAGCAGAGCAGCCCCTGATATTAAAAGAAAGTTACAAAAAAAGGAGGATTTAATGGGCATGACCATGGCACAAATCTTAGAGACTGCAAACCGAGCTTATAGTCTGAGAGAAACAAAAAAAAAAAAAAAAAAAGAAAGCAAATAAGACTAATGGTAACAATGGTACAGGCCGGCACTAAGGGAAGTGGCCGGGGAGGAAGGGGCTGTGGACGCGAACGTCCGGGCTCGCAGGAGAGACGACTGGGTCGCAACCAGTGTGCCTTGTGTCGACAAGAGGGACACTAAAAAAATAAGTGCCCGAAAAGAAAAGGGGGGTGCCTCTATGATGGCGATGGCGGAGCAGGAATAGGGGTGTCAGGGGAGATGGACCACCCTACCCTCGGAACCCCGAGTAAAGATGCGGGTGGGAAGCTCAGAAATAGATTTTTTAGTGGACTCTGGAGCTGCTCAAACTGCCGTAAATCGACCCCTTCAGTTGCCAGTAGCACATTCCCTTACTGTGGTGGGAGCCACAGACAGGGACACCAAGTGCCCAGTGTAGGCCCCAGCGGAATGCGTTTTGGGAAACAGGACTATATCCCACAAGCTGGTGTAACCCTTCTGCCAGGCCAAGTTGATAGCAGCAAGGGCCGGGTTCAGTACACAGGGGTTCCCTCTCATTAAAGCAAATGCAAAACTGGCTCGAGCCCCCACCCAGTGACCTGGGAAAATCTTACACACCCCCTGGGCGCCTCAAGGAGGCAATACTTCCCCTCTCGCAAGCACGGTGTCTCGGTGTAGTAGAGAATCTTTAATAACATGAGGTAAACAACATCAGCATTAAATTGGGGAAACACCACAACTAGTGTTCATTAACCAAACCATGAACACCGACCCACCCCAGAAAAATTGGGCCACATCCTTTCCCTTAGGCCCTTGAGTCCCAGAACCCAAACGTCTCTTGAGTCCAGCAATCCACAAATCACCCAAAGTCAAAAAAAAAGTCCAGCCCCGGAGTTCAAAAGTTCATCTGCAGAGTGTTACTCCCCAGTCTGGCCAAAATGTGCCTGGGTGGGGGGGGGTGGGGGAAGAGGTAAGGGGCACCTTACGTGTCCTGAAGCTGACTGCCCCACAGGGCTCTGCTCCGCTCCACCACGACCGGCTCCGCTCTGCTCTGCTCAGCTCGCCGTCTCACGAACACACCGCCATCTCACGACCGGCTCCGCTCAGCTCGCCGTCTCACGAACACACCGCTGTCTCACAAACAGCTCTGCTCACCCCGCCGTCTCACAAATAGCTCCGCTGCACACTAGATCTTCCGGCTCCCCACTACTTGACACAGTGCTCAGTGATTTCAGCTCATAGTAGTGGGAGCCTTAGTGCTGGTGCACCATAAGGCTGAAGCGAATTCAGCACAGTACCTGTAACAAACTCTTAATAGACCCAGAATTAGCTCTGACATTCCACAGTGGAGAGAGACAGAGGTGCAATTGGTGCTTCAGGCCCTTACAAAGGGGCCTACACCACCAGGCACTAATACCTATCTCAAGTCTCTCTCAATTCACAGAGTTTTGGAACCCATGTCCCTTGCCTAGTGAGTGCTACTCAGTTGATGATGAGTCCTCCATCATAACAAAAAGGCCAAGTACAGTTCCAAGCACAGTTCCCATAATCAGGGTACTAACAATTTATTCTTCCCGCCCCAATAACAGAGACACTGGGGATCCCACAGCAGCCAAAGTGACCATTTGGGCAGTTATGGCCTCATTCTAGGCGGGGTGGGTGTGCCTATGCAAATGAGATCAGCCCCTGAAGTTCTTTTCCACAACTTGCCACACCTCACCACCAGATGTCAGGGTGGAGCCCACCCTGTCTCTGCTTACACTGGTATACCTCTCTGAGTGTCCAACGCCTCTGCTTTGTCGCCTCGGTGCCACCCTGCATTTTACTGAGAACGAAATAACCCTTACCTTACCCCCTGAGAATGCATGGATCATGACCCTTGCAGTTGAGCCCTCAGCCATGGAAGCCCCAGAATGGAGCCCGTGGGAAGACCAGGTGTACCCCCTTGTGTGGGCATCAGGGATCCCAGGAAAGGCCACCCACCAGACCCCCATTACTATTCAGCTCATATCCAGGGAAAGGCCCAGTGCAAGTAAAACAGTATCCAATCAAGAGGGAACCAAAAAAAAATTTACAAAAACTATAAATCAATTCCTAATGTATGGTATTCTCCGGGAATGTCAGTCAGCCTGGAACACTCCCATTCTACCCGTACAGAAGCCTGACGGCACGTATCGGCTGGTACAGGACCTAAGGGCAGTCAATGAACGGGTTAAGACTCTGCACCCTCTTGTCCCTAATCCGTATACCTTATTGGCTTCTATAGGGGGACAGTATACCCATTTTTCAGTCCTCGATCTGAAAGATGCTTTCTTTACCATCCCAGTTGCCACCCCGTCACAGGAGATCTTCTTCTTCGAGTGGGAGGACCAAAAAAAGGTTAAAAAGCAACTTTGCTGGACAGTGTTGGCCCAGGGATTTAAAAACTCCCCCACCCTCTTTGGCCAGGTTCTGGACAGGGACCTAGAGGAGTGGGATAATGAGGAGGCCCTCCTTCTGCAGTATGTAAATAATTTGTTAATTGCCACTGTGGGCCAAACCCCCTGCCTTAAAGCCACCGTGAGCCTCCTGAATTTTATTGGACTCCGGGGATATCGGGTAGCACGGAGTAAGGCTCAAATCGCCCTCCCAGAGGTATGGTACCTCAGGTTTCACATATGGCAAGGGGAGCGTCAGCTTTCAAGCAAAAAAAAGGAAGCTATCTGTCAAGTTCCTACCCCAAGTAATCGTAAGTGGCTCAGGGCATTTCTGGGTATGGCAGGCTTTTGCAAAATATGGATCCCAGAGTTTGGACTGTGGGCTAAACCCCTGTACGACTGTGTAAAAGGAGCAGATCATGATCCCTTCTATTGGACCCCAGAGGCTGACAAGGCATTTAAAATCCTAAAAAAAAAGTTAATGAAAGCCCCAGCTCTGGGCCTGCCAGATCTCTCTAAGCCGTTTCAGTTGTATGTACATGAACGAAAGGGGGTGGCCCTAGGAGTGCTCACACAGCTGTTAGGAGCATGGAAACATCCCATGGCTTATTTTTCTAAGCAACTGAATCAGGTAGCAAAGGGTTGGCCGGCATGTTTACGGGTGGTCGCAGCTACTGCCCTAGTGCTTGAGGAAGCCGAGAAGCTAACATTGGGAGGGGTTATGCAAATCTATACTCCCCATATGGTCTGAGCCTTATTGGATGCAAAGGGAGGGCTTTGGCTCACCCAGGCTCGGATTGCTCGGTACCAGGCTAAGCTGTTAGAGAACTCTGAAGTCACCTTACAGCCTTGCCCCTCCTTTAACCCAGCCACTCTCTTGCCAGAAACAGAGGAACAGGAACATGACTGTTTAGAGATCATAGATGTCCAGTACTCCAGCCGTCCGGATTTAAAGGATGTACCTCTCCCAAATGCAGATTATGAGTGGTACACTGATGGTAGCAGTACTGTAATAGATGGGCAAAGGAGGGCGGGTTATGCTGTTGTGACCCTCCATGACACTGTGGAAGCTGAAGGTTTGCCTGCTGGGACCTCTGCCCAGCTTGCCGAACTGATAGCCCTGACCCGTGCACTTGAACTGTCAAAAGGAAAGCAGGTCAACATTTTTACTGATTCAAAGTATGCTTTTGGTGTGCTGCATGCTCATGCTGGCCTGTGGAAGCAAAGGGGAATGCTGACAGCCCAAGGCTCCCCAGTCAAGTACGGGCCCCAAATCCTCCGGCTCCTAGAAGCCGTACAACTTCCCTCAGAAGTGGCGGTGGTACACTGTAAAGCCCATCAAAAAAAAAATCAAGATGTGGCCAGAGGTAATGCTAGGGCAAATAGAGAGGCTAAGCATGCAGCCACCCTGCCATCCCCTCAGGCTGAGAACGCCCATATGCATGCCCTTATCCCATCAGTAGGGGAGCTTCCAACCCCTCAGTACTCTGGGGAGGAGAGACAGCTAACTGACAAACTCGGTCTCTGGGAAAAGGAGGGATGGCTCCATTCCCCGAAAGGGAAGGTCCTCCTACTAAAGGGCCTGATCCAGCCAGTGCTGCAAAAACTACCTCAAACCACTCATGCTGGCAGGGAAGCACTTATCCAGCTAATGGGAAAATATTTTATCAATCTGGACTCCGACCCCTGGCTGCCCAGGTACAAGCGGACTGCTTAGTCTGCCAAAAAAATAACCCCCGACCGGGACGTCCTGTGCCACCAGCTGCCCTAGAACCCACTCCGGGCCCCGGACAAGTGTGGCAAATAGACTTTACTGAGTTTCCCCGGACCCAAGGGTTCAAATATCTCCTTGTCATAGTGGATCGGTTCAGCGGATGGCCAGAAGCCTTCCCATGCCGTAACTGCACTGCCAGGACAGTGGCCCTCAAGGTTGTTAAGGAGCTCATTCCTCGCTTTGGACTCCCCCTGTGGATGGAATCTGACAACGGGACACACTTCACGTCAGAAATCATTCAAAGCATCTCACATGCCTTACAGATCCCCTGGAAACTCCATACGCCCTGGAGACTGCAAGCCAGTGGGGTAGTGGAGCGTACCAATCAGACCCTTAAACGGCATCTCTCAAAAGTGTGCCAAGAAGCCTCACTGCAATGGCCTGATGCTTTGCCCCTCGTCCTACTTCGTATCCGCGTTCTCCCAAAGAGTAGATTAGGGCTTAGTCCCTTTGAAATTATGTTTGGAAGGGCATGGCCTATGAATGGCACCCCGGTTCTGTCAGGAGAATGGGAGTTAAGTAATGTTTTTTTGTCACAGTATATGTGTTCCCTGTCTGCTGTTCTCTTGTCTCTTCACAGGTATACCAAGGATTCCCAGCCTCTCCCCTTGGACTCTCCCGTTCACTCCTTACAGCCTGGCGACTCTGTGCTTGTTCGTACCTGGAAAGACGAGCCTCTCCAGGAAAAGTGGAAAGGACCCTATACCGTCCTGCTAATCTCCCATACAGGGGCAAAAATCAAGGGACATAAAAACTGAATCCATCACTCTCGTCTGAAGGCAGTACCCGCCCCCTCGTCAGCAGAACAGTGGACCATCCAACCTGCTGACTCCTCATCTAGTGACGATCTCAGGTTAAAGCTACTGTTTAAAAAACACAAATAGCGGGCACCTTAATGCTAAAATGGGCCCACCCAGGTACTGGAGACCCTGGGTTGGGAAGACTCTGGTGATGATTAATTGGGTAACATTGTTATTCTCTGTATTGGTATTTCCAAACTGTGCATATCGGGAGCATAACTCCTTTGTTTCGCTTGCGCACCATGTTGCTACTTTAACAAACCAGACTGATTGCTGGGTATGTGCTCCGACGCCACTGTCTCCCAAAACGGGAATGCCACTTGACATGCTGCCCCTGACCCTAGCAGAATTAGCCACCACCAAAAAGCAAAAAAGAACAAACTCGCCGTTCTGGAACAAGACCTCTTTACAGCAAGCCACCTATCAGGACCAGGAGTATTCAGTTGCAGTACGCACTGAGGGAGTGTTATGTTTTACCCGAAACCAATCTGATCACTATGGGTGTCCTGTGGGGAAAAGCTCCTGTGTTATTACACAGTGGGCTGATGGGTATGGGATAAAGACCAAAAGGGGAGGCCAGCAGTGTGGGTGTAATGGTTCCTCCCCTTTCAAAAAAACTCTTACAAATAATCTTACCACAAAAAAAAAATTAAAAATATAACTTGCCGTCCAGTTAATATCCCCAATGTAGCAAGCCAATGGTGGGTTTGCAGTGGTCCCTATGGCAAGTGTAATTTAAACGGCACAATTAGAAATGCCCCCACTTGTACCCAATCAGGAGGATGGGATGCCCCCTTAGGGGCATATGAACTGTTTGGAAAAGCAGCCTTAAATATCCCAGAAATCCCCTTAAGAAACAGTCCTTATTGGGCCCTACAGGGTCACTATTTTGTATGTGGCCGAAAGGCTTACAAGGTGCTGCCAGCCAACTGGACAGGTAGCTGTTATATAGCTCATGGAGTTCCTCATCTGTCAATAACTGACACACTGCCCAAAAAAAAAATTAAAAATGCCCAAAACACCTCTGTTAAGTCACAAAAAAAGACCCTGCGGCAACTGACTACGGCATTGGAGGGCAATATGAAGAATTCCCTCACAACCGAGAAGCTTGTAGGGTGCTCTGTACTGGGAATAGCGCCACTGTTTACCGGTCCAGCCATGGCATGCATAGGCCACTATACTGTAAGGCTGCAAATGGTACTTGAGAAAGTGGCCTTAGAGTTAGAGAACTCGGTTAGTAATTTAAAGTCAGCAGTAAAAACATTAAATAAAGAGGTACAGCAGTTCAGGACGTTTTCCCTCCAAAACAGGCTGGCTTTGGACTATCTCTTGGCATCCCAAGGAGCGGTTTGTGCCCTCGTCGGGCCCCGATGTTGTGTATATGTAAATGATAGCAGTTATGAGATCTATGAGAAGGTGGTACAGGCTGAGGCCCATGCCCGAGCCAGAGCACAGGTTGCCTATACTGCCCCAGAGAGCGATTGGTTGCAAACCTTGTTTTCAGGCTGGGGTTTGTCGTTTTGGCTTGGTGGTTTATTTAGCCTGCTATTGAAACTTTTCTTTCCTGTATTGCTTGTATTAATAATATTTTGCTGTACAGTATCATGTGTCAGAGCCCTTTTGCAAAAGTTAAGAAGTCATTCTCTTCAGGGCTATCACAAAGTGCTTATGCAAAGTCCTATTGTAAAAAAATAAGTAGCCCAAGTGAGAAAACTCAAAGCCAAGGCTGTTGAGTGTTCTCAAAGAAGGGAGTTGTTGGGGACACTGGGGCATGGCCACTAGGTAACTCGAGGGGATGGAAGACCACAAGTGTCGATGAAGCTCCCTCGCACTAGGCCCAAGTGTCCTTGTCCCCCCCACCTGGAGGCACTCGCAGCAGTTATGCTGAGGATCTGCAACAATATGTTGCAGAGTCAGACTGCCTGAAACTAAACAAGGCCAAACAGGGCAAATATAAAAAAACAATGCTAAATAAAGCAGCTTTATGTATAGTTTAATAAATAATACAAAAAACAAGGAAACTAGCTGGTAACTGAATTGGCTGGCTATAGAAATACTTAGGGCAGCTTGCTATTAAATAAGTATGCTAAAAAAAAAAATGTATAAAAGCCTGTGTAACTTCCTGCTCTGGGTGCAGGATTTGAGATTCTATTTTCCCTGTACTTTTTTGCAGCTGCAAATAAACTTTTCTGCTTCTCCACCCCGTTGTAATTATTGGGTAAAGCACACCGGATAGCAAACCCCCACCGCTGTTGTTTTGCCTCTCGGCACTGGGTGCCGGCAACACAAACAAGCAAAACTGTGGGGGGAAAAGGGTGGGGCAGGCAGAGTTGCTGAGCCTAGAGTTGCTGAGGGGCTGGGGCAAAAAGGGGAAGCAAAGGCTGCACAGGGCAGATAATAAGGGGAAAGCTGGGGGTCTGCTGCAGGGGGCTCAGTCCAAGAGGAGGGGCACATGCACTTGCAAAAGTCAGAGTTTAGGCTGGCTGCTGCTTCAGGCCCAAATGGTGGGAACAGGGTGTGGGAAGCCAAGCAAGCAGCTGAGTCCCAGAGGCAGGAGCTTGAGGCAGATGGTAAACAGCCAGTGGGGGTGGTGGAGGGGGCAGTGATGGGGGTGGGGGATGGGGGACACAGATGGACTAGGGGGCAGACTCCACGCCACACCCCCTAGGTCCCCACAGACACAGTCAATACCCCCACCACTGGAGCACAGGTCGAAAGTTACTCAGTTCTTAGAAGGCCCCCTCCACGGTGGTCTGCAGAATCCCTGCGCGCTCCCCCAGCAGCAAACAATCCTCCTCCTCCAAAAGAAATCTGATGAGGTTTAACAAGGACAAGTGCAGAGTCCTGCACTCAGGAAGGAAGAATCTCATGCACCGCTACAGGCTGGGGACCGACTGGCTAAGCAGCAGTTCTGCAGAAAAGGACCTAGGGGTTACAGTGGACGAGAAGTTGGATATGAGTCAACAGTGTGCCCTTGTTGCCAAGAAGGCGAATGGCATATTGGGATGTATAAGTAGGGGCATTGCCAGCAGATCGAGGGAAGTGATTATATCTCTCTATTCAGCACTGGTGAGGCCACATCTGGAGTATTGTGTCCAGTTTGGGGCCCTCTGCTTCAGAAAGGATGTGGACAAACTGGAGAGAGTCCAGCAGAGGGCAACGAAAATGATCAGGGGGCTGGGGCACATGACTTACGAGGAGAGGCTGAGGGAACTGGGATCGTATAGTCTGCGGAAGAGAAGAATGAGGGGGGATTTGATAGCAGCCTTCAGCTACCTGAAGGGGGGTTCCAAAGAGGATGGAGCTCGGCTGTTCTCTGTGGTGGCAAATGACAGAACAAGGAGCAATGGTCTCAAGTTGCAGTGGGGGAGGTTTAGGTTGGATATTAGGAAACACTATTTCACTAGGAGGATGGTGAAGCACTGGAATGGGTTCCCTAGGGAGGTGGTGGAATCTCCTTCCTTAGAGGTTTTTAAGGTTAGGCTTGACAAAGCCCTGGCTGGGATGATCTACTTGGTGTTGGTCCTTCTTTGAGCAGGGGGTTGGATCAGATGACCTCCTGGGGTCTCTTCCAACCCTGATCTTTCTTGATTCTATGATATCTAGAGGGACTAGGCAAGGCCACATTGTGTAATCCACATTAAATTCAGTAAGAGCTCTAGCACCTCAGCGCCTGCCACATCAAAGCTGGTGACAGCCCCACCCCCAAAAGATTTTGTTTCATTCCTAGGCCCCCCAGGCATGAACAACCACCTGCAACTCCATAAGGGGCGGGGGGCAGGAAAAGCCCACTACACTGTTCCCTCTCAGATTTGTTCCCGAATGAGGTGTGCTGTCCTCCCATGATGGAGGCAGGTGCCCCATGTGTGTCAGGCAGGTCCCTTAGGATCCACACAAACCTTGGGTAGCCTGTGAATCCTCTGGGGTCAGCCTGAAATCCACTGATTGAGGGAACTGGCATCACAGTAGGAATGACACTGGATTCCTCAAAGGCCTGATGACTTAGGTTGGCCCCAATCCTGTTTTCCAACCCACTGCAGATCTCAGGCCAGGCCCCTGTTGGGTCAATATGGTGTTAGCTGGTCCTGGTCTAGGATTATTTTCTTCCTCCAGCAATTCAGCTGCATCAACACACCAAGTCCGACAGTTTCTCTAGCATAGTGCAGGGACCTTCCCCAGGTGGAGTCCAATTATACAGACAATTTCCTGTTTCCTCCTCTGGATTAAATAGGGTCTATGCCCACTCAAGTGCCTTGGAACTCTTCCAATCAGAGCATAGGGGGTGGGGCATATGCCCCAGTTGGGCTTTATGGGCCACAATCCCAGCTGCTATCTGTAAACTTAGGTGGAGAAGGGAAGTGTGGTGACGTCCATGGACCATGTGACCTGACAGGGGTGCACACAATGGTCTGATGGTAGACCATCAGTAACAAAGGCAGGTGAATGTCCCAGTCCCATTACTACTGCTCTACAGACAAGGAGCATGGCACCTCTACAATGCAATTACGCCATGCCACTGTGTCATTGCTTTGGAGATGTGTAGGCAGGTGCCTTCCCAGGATGCTCCCTCATGGTCTGAGATAGACATGTAAGGTGTATTGAAAACTGTTAACGTTGTGATCACTTGGAATTCTCATACAGATCCCCCTTGCCTGAAATGAGGACTAGGTAATCCCTTGAAAATTTAAAGTGATAACTTGAAGTTTTAACTTAATTTTCAACACATTAACACCTATTATAGGAGGCAACATAGTTGTTCATGTCTTGGGGATCTGCAGCAGTCTGCAGCCCTCCTGAAACGCTTCAGCCTCAGAATTCCTGCCCTGGTTGCTGTGCAGCTCTGAGAGGACTCCAAGCTATGAAAAGAAGACAGCCCCTACAATTGTTGTGGCTTTCTGACTGGTTAAGGCAAATGCCTCTGGGGTAGTCTGCATGGCATGGCTGCCAGGGTGCCACAGACCCTCTAAACTGTGAGTTGCTGGCTCCTAGCCACTACTTTTCTGGACCTACCCAAGTTGCAGATCTTGGAAGCCCTGGTGTTCACAGCTCAAGGGCAGTCTGAATGGATGGGCTGCCTGAGAGCCACAGACAGACCCTAGAAGCCCTGGGTTCCTCAGCTCCTATGCACCCCATTTGGGGCTGTCAAGGTTCCTTCCCCACTCTGAACTCTAGGGTACAGATGTGGGGACCTGCATGAAAGACCCCCTGAGCTTATTCTTACCAGCTTAGGTTAAAAACTTCCCCAAACAAACTTTGCCTTGTCCTTGAACTGTATGCTGCCACCACCAAGCGTTTTAAACAAAGAACAGGGAAAGAGCTCACTTGGAGATGTCTTCCCCCAAAATATCCCCCCAAGCCCTACACCCTCTTTCTTGGGGAAGGCTTGATAAGAATCCTCACCAATTTGTACAGGTGAACACAGACCCAAACCCTTGGATCTTAAGAACAATGAAAGATCAATCAGGTTCTTAAAACAAGAATTTTAATTAAAGAAAAGGTAAAAAAATCACCTCTGTAAAATCAGGATGGTAAATACCATACAGGGTAATCAGATTCAGAACATAAAGAATCACTCTAGGCAAAACCTTAAGTTACAAAAAGACACAAACAGGAATATGCATTCCATCCAGCACAGCTTATTTTACCAGCCATTAAACAAAAGGAAATCTAACGCATTTCTAGCTAGATTACTTACTAATTTAACAAGAGTTGTAAGGCTGCATTCCTGATATGTTCCCAGCAAAAGCATCACACAGAAAGACAGACAGACCCTTTGTCGTCCCGTCCCCCCCGCCTCCAGATTTGAAAGTATCTTGTGTCCTCATTGGTCATTTTGGTCAGGTGCCAGCGAGGTTACCTTAGCTTCTTAACCCTTTACAGGTGAAAGGGTTTTGCCTCTGGCCAGGAGGGATTTTATAGCACTTTATACAGAAAGGTGGTTACCCTTCCCTTTATATTTATGACAGGGGCCTGCCACAGACCTGCAGACCTTGGATGTCCTGGGGGCCTGGCTCCAAGGTAGACCACATGGTGGGCCTGCCCAAGCGTTGTGGATCCTGGAAACTCTGGGGCCCCTGGCTCTGAGGCAGTCTGCAGGGTTAGTTGGCCTCAGAACCACAAATCCTGCTCACAGATTAGAATCCTTCAGACCATCCACAAACTGCTTCAGCACCCTCTCCTTGGTAGTTTCCTGAGAAGCTGGTTTATAACCACCCGCACCAGCTGCTGCACATCCCCAGCACAACCTGTGAGCATTTCAGCCATCTCTTACCTACGTGCCTGGAACTGAACATGGCCACTTCTGTCTGCTTCTGCATCACAACTCTGACAGCAAGAGCCTCACACAAGGTCTTGTACCTGCAATGCTTGCTCACACTGACAGAGGGGAGACCTGTCAGGACTTCCACAGTCAGGTTTGTGGTCAAACACACACACCCCTTCTCCTCCTCTGGACAGTAGCTCAGCTCACTTGCTATTTCAGACGGTGCTAGGCAAGTTACCCACCAAACCTTGCCATCAAATTCGGGTCCTTTCTGCCTCATCAGTGATCTCTGCTTTTCCCACTCTCTCCTCTGGTGCTGAAGCAGGATGCATTGCTGTCCAGTTTCTCCCTGGTGAGTGACCCCTGCAATTTCTTTGTTCACCTTTTACAGCAGGGCCTCCAGCTGTCTCTACCTCCTCTCCTATTACCCAGCCTGCTCCATCTTGACTCTTCCTGGTGGCAGCGGTTTGGCATACCCTGCTGCCGCTTGCCAGATGTGCCAGTTCCTGAACTAACTTCACCTCAAATAGAGCCCTTGTGGTCTCTTTAAGGGCACACCACGTGAGCCTCTAGCTGTCACCTTTCTCAGGCCAGAGTCCTGTAACTCTGTCCCTCTAGACCTGGGCCTGAGGGTGCAGACCCAGCCCTGTGCAATTTACTGTGATCACCTCAGGGGAACTGATTTTAGTTCTGCACCTGTGGTTCCATACTCTCTGGGACTGCAGACTCCTGTCTGGAACACTTCCAATTAAGTTCAGAGGGCCCTCTAGTAAAGGGGGCCTACGCTATACTACACTCTATTACAGCTAGAAACTAGCAGGGTGACTTAAGAATCCGTTAGTGTTTCTCTTTGGTTGCTGCTGCTGTTGCTGCTGTTTTCTTTCCATTCTGCTACTGTTGCAGCTTCGTGTCTATTCTTTCTCCTCCAGCAGCCGCTCTTCTAATTCCTTTCCAGCACCTTTCTCAATGGCTTCTAACATCCCTCCTCCAGCAGCTGCTTGCCCACAATGCTCTGACTGACGTCTGCCTGCTAACCATCTGTCCTCTCGACTGTCCTGCCAGCTATTGACTTTTGTACTGTTTTTAAACCCATGATGCACATGCTCACTTCCAGGCATTACCTCATTTTTAGCTACCAGAAGAAGCAGCCCCAAAGCAGAGCAGGCTGGAGCTGTTTGACCTCTCCCTGCCCATATACTGCACATAGAATCATAGAATAACAGAGTTGGAAGGGACCTCTGGAGGCCATCTAGTCCAACTCCCTGCCCAGAGCAGGACATGCTCATTGCTAAGCATTACCTCATTCTGCACAAGTTCACTTGCATGGGTTTTACCTCAGAGCCATGATTACCTCATCCAACCCTACTGTCCATGATCCAGATCTAATTTACTTTAAGGCCATACCTCATTTCACGCTCAGCTTGGGTCATGTGACCTACAACAGCTGATGATAAGTGACCTGCAGCTTTCAGTTGGTGAAGTGACTCCTGCTTATTCAAGAGGGAAGCCAGGGACACAAAATGGAGGTTAAGAATACAAAATGGAGTTGGGGAATTTCTTCGGTATCACATTGGCTTAAATGACTTGCTCTCCAATGGATTCAGCTGTTCTGAGCTGCTCTTCCAGATGACTTGTGGTTCTGCTACTTTCTTCTCTGTGTGAAAACTGTTTCCTTTGCCAGGGACAATCATCCTAACCTCACTGGAGCTGAGGCTGTGGTTCCCAGCGTGTGTAGACATACCCACACTCGCGCTGATGCAGGCAGGGCACTAAAAATAGCAGTGTAGCCGCAGCAGCATGAGAGGCAGGAGGGACTAGCTGCCCCACGTACAAACCCACGAGGCAGGTCCTCAGGGCAGCTAGCCTGACCTGCCTTCATTGCCGCTGCCACTACGCTCTGTCTTTAGCATGCTAGCTTTATCGGAGCTAACACAAACATCTTTCCTTGAGCTGGGAATCACACTCTCAGCTCGAAGAGAGGACACACCCTTAGGCAGGGACCCAGGTACACTACCCAGTGCCTAGCAATTGCTTACCACCCTGCCTTTCTTCCCTGCAGGAACCTGAGACCAGTGCGATTGACCAATAGCCTTCTTAGAACTAATTCTACCCTCAACTGGATGGCAACTCCCTGTTTGGCTGTCTGTAATGCTATTCATTTTGAAAACTGCACCCAATCAAACCAGAAAAGCCTGATTTCCATTAATAACAGGCCCACAGAGTACCCATTTTGACAGGCAGGATACAGGGATGAGGAAATGCACCGAGCCTGGATACAGGAGTGAGGCAGTGACCTCAGGGTTGGGGTTAGTGGGGCCCTCACCCCATTCCAGAAAATCCCTCCAGTCAGGCCCTGACCTCCCTCACTTCAACAAGCCTGATTTTGGTGGAAAGCGTGAGTGGAAATTGTTTGTCTTTAGCCTTTGAAACAAAGCATTAGAGAGAAGAAATGAAAAGATGTTAAAACAAGAAAGGCCTGCCTGAATATTTAGTGTCATCTAATCATACGCTTCACTACAAGCTAATGTAGATAACCTTCCTCTTAAGTTACAGGGACAGATCAGAACTACCTAACATTCTTCTAACAGATCCTGCCGTATATCTGTAGGACTCTCAGTCTGATTCCCCTCTGACCCATCCTCTTCAAACTGAAGTGTGGAGACCCCCGAGCTGAGCAGGCTAGAGCCATTGCAGCTCCTCGCACCAGCGTTGTCTGGTGAGGAGACCTGAGTGTAAGCTATTAGATGACTACTAGAGAGGGCCCCTTCCTCCTTGCCCCCAGCTCTGCTACCCAGACAGCTCCAGATACAGGGTCAGTAGGTGCTAAAGCGCAGCCTCCTCTTTGTCACACCTTCACAGTGTAGACAGGCATTGGTGCCTCCCAGCCTAAAACCCCTTAGCAGACATAACCCAGCCTTGACCCACTTCCTCTCCATCATCTCCAAAGTTACTGAGGGTCTGCCTGCATTGCAGAGTTAGCCTAGACTCTTACCTGGGGGTTGCCCCAACCCCCTTCCTGGCTACAAACAAACCCTTCTCACCCAAGCTTAGTGGTGCTTTAAACCCAGTCTTGGATGGCCTGGATGGGGTATCAGCTAGGGCCGGGTGCCACTTTCACTCAGGCTGGTAACCCGCCCACTTTCCAGTCAGGACACAAGCTAAATCACTCAAGTGCTGATAGTTCTCCCGTGCCATGCCACAATTCCCCCTGTGTTCCCAGAAGGACAAATTCTCCCACCATTCACTGGGAAAGAATCACAGAGCGGCTCATCTTACTGCAGCACCAAATACCATGGAAAGGGCCCCCAGAAGACTTAGCAACACATGCAGGTGAGGGCAGCAGCAGCAAGGACACAGTAACTCGGGTGTGGCTTTCCAGTGTGGCAGCTCAAACTTGGGCTAGGCTAACCTGGGTACAGATCACCGGAGTTAACTCTGCAGTGAAGATGTGCCTGAGAGCGACATCTACAACTGCTGGTCTAAATTCTTCTCCTCTAATTCCATTCTAAACCCCTTCCAGTCTGGCTCTGCCCTGGCAAACCACACAAATGGCTCTCACCAAGGTCTCCAATGTCCTCTTCCTGGTTAGATTTGATCGCTGGCTTTCCGCCCTCATAATCCTTGGCTTATTAGCTGTCTTAACACTGCCAACCACACTCATTTCCCAAAACCATGCTACTCTCGGTTTTTGTCACTCTCTCTCCCCCTTACCACCTGGATCACTTCTTGGGTGTCTCAGATGATAGGTCTTCCACCTCCCCTTTCGCCTGTCAGTCAGGGCTCTGTCCCAGGCCCTCTCCACTTTTCTATGTACACCCCGTCTCTGGTTGCTCGCATCCACAAACTTGGCTTTGAATACCATCTGAATGCTGATGGCTCTCAGGTCTACTTCTGCATTTTGGATGTGGCTCCCTCTATCCAAACTAAAACCTCAGCCGGTCTTTCTAACAGCTCCTCACTGATGGCAAGCTGCCAACTGAAATTTATCCTGGCCAAACCTGAGCTTCTGATCATTATCCCTAAGCCCCTCCCCTTCTCCCCCTTTCTCTCTCCTTGTGGACGACACAACAATTTGTTCTGCCATCCAAGTCTCTAAACTTGGATTCATCTATGATTTGGCCCTCTTCTTTGACCCAGATATCCAGGCTGTGTCTAAAATCCTACCACTTCCTTCTACACAGCATCTCCAAATTCACCTTTTCATTCCAGCACACGCTGCCCAAATTCTTGTCCAGACCCTGATCGTCTCACATCTTGACTACTTCAGCGTCCTCCTTTGTGGCCTCACTGTCTGCTTCAAAGCCAGTCTTGAATCCATGCAAAATTGGGCTGATAAATTGGCTTGTTGCTCACACTATGCCCCCCCCGACCTTCCCTCTCTGTCCCTCCACTGGGTCCCCCTCTACCCAAGCCTCAAAACACAAACTTTGTGTCTTTACTGACGTAAGCAGGGTCTGAATGATTTCTCCTCTGACTGCTAGCTGGGAGGGGGAGGGACTTCAGGAGCAAACTGTATTTACATTAACACACCTTATCTGCTTAGATATCCAGCAGACAGGAGCTGTGTTGCTCAAAAGTGATCAGCTTTGGCTGGTGTTGGGTTACAATACACTGTAGTACTGAATGCAGGGGTAGTGCAATGTTGTTATCAGTGTTGTTGTCTTTATTGCATGAGTAAAGAGGAGCAGAACTGTGCTGAGCCTGTCCTGATTGAGGGGTCACCCTCAGCTGAAAGGGACTCACTGAGCCAGGGGCTTGAATGCTAGACCCCTGTGAAAGTAACAGGAGTGGGGACAGGTATCACAGCCAGGAAATGTGGATGCTCCCTAAGGGTCCCTGGTCTGGTTAAATCTATTTCTACCCACTGTGCAAAGATAGAGCTAAATAGTCTTCATTAAGAGCCTTTTGTTATTTTAAGTGCTTAGTCCAGAGCTGAAATCACTTGTGGTGGAGCAGTGTTTCTACCCAGGCTGCTGAGAGCTAAAAATCAGGAAAGATCTGACAATCACTGAGAGATTGACCTACAAAGCTCACAGAAGAGAGACAGGTGGCAACAGAAGGTGACTGATGGGAAAGTGGGTGGCTGGCGAGAGCAGCGAGCAGGTGGCCGGCGAGCGGGATCCGGCGGGAGCGGTAGGCGGCCAGTGGGTGGGAGTGGCCGGTGGCAGGCAGTGCAGAACAGCAGCTGGCCAGGCAGTCAGGAATAGCGGCTGGCCAAGCAAGCAGCCAGAGCAAGTGCTCAGATGGCAGAACAAGCCAGGTGCCTTCTTCCCCAGGTGGGAGGTGAACTCACACAGATGCACTTCTGAAGCCTGGATTCTCACTGACCCAGGACAACCAGTGTGAGTGTGGTATGGTCTGGGAGAAGAGGAGCACAGTAAAGGAACTTTGGGTTGTAGAATTTAAGAATATGAGACAGAAGACTCTGCCCCATGCATCCTGGAGTGGGTGTCCTGCTCACAGTTTTATGTTTGTGAATCCTGCTTGCAGAATTTTTCCTAACTAATGTTGAGTGACTTCTTTCCTTTCATTAAAAGTTTAAATAAGAAAGTGGTATTTACTTCTTCTCATAACACAAGAATTAGCGGTCACCAAATAAAATTAGTAGGCAGCAGGTTTAAAACAAAGAAAAGGAAATATTTCTTCACACAGCGCACAGTCAACCTGTGGAACTCTTTGCTACAGGATGTGGTGAAGGCCAAGACTATAACTGGATGAGTTCATGGAGGAGAGGTGACTATTAGCCAGGATGGGCAGGGATGCAAAACCATGCTCTGAAGTGTCCCTAGCCTGTGTTCACCAGAAGCTGGGACTGGACGACAGGGGTGGATCACTTGATTATTGCCTGTTCTGTTCATTCCCTCTGGGGCACGTGGCACTGGCCACTGTCAGAAGACAGGATACTGGGCTAGATAGACCATTAGTCTGACCTCGTATGGCCATGCTTATGTTCTTATGTTCCTGCTTCCTGCTGAAGATCTCCCATTTCTCTTCTCTGACTTCCTGACTTCTCCTCTTTTCTGCATCTTGAGACATTTGCCTAGCACATAGCTGCCCCAAAGGAATTGGCTGTGCACTCGCAAAGCTAGAAAGAGGCACACAGGAAGGACACAGAGGGGGCAGGCTCTAAAAGAGACACACATTCCAAACAACATAGGCAACTAAGCCCAGATCCTCCAACATATTCAGGCTCCTAACTTCCATGGATTTCAGAGGAAGTTAGGAGCCTAAATACCTTGGAGTATCTGGGCCATAGATGTGTCCTACAGGCTGGAATGTACGTAACAGATTTGCTTTTGTGTGGTAAGTCATTTTATACATTTACATGATTTGGGAAGCTGGAGATTATGCAGTTGCAAAGTGCTGATGTTTTGAAGGTTATTTACATTGTACTTAATGAACTGGAGCAGAGAAATGCTGAAAACTAGGGTTATGTAACACAGTGCCGGCCATGGCATCGCTATGTGGAACAATGGGAGGGTATCACTCTTCTCTGCTGTAGGTTGCTTTGACACACAGAAAATGCTCCAATCTCAGAGAGAAACCAAAAAAAAAAAGGACTTGTGAGCCCATGCAAATGGCCTCAGTGTGAAAGGACCAGCCCTATCCCCACCAGTCCTGATTGATTAGGGGCCAGGCAGAGCGAGGAGCCAGCCCTAGAGCTGACTAGAGGATTGCATGAAAATCCCACTCCTGGCTCCCTGGTGCCAGATTATCTCCTCACTGGAGCAGAGGAATGCCACTCCAGAGCAGGAGCCCCTGCCCAAGTGGGGACAGGGGATTGGCTGCACAGGGCTGATGAGGGCGGGAAAAAGGTGGGACAATTGCACTGGGGCCTGACCTCAAGGGGGTCCCCCAAACATCTGTAATGTCTGTGTAAAGTGAAATGGGACAGGGAGGGGCTAATGAACACAATGTACCAGAGTGCAGAAGTTCTCTCGCTGGGCCGGTTTGCAGCCACATGACTGGTTGTGGGGCAGTCAGCTGGCACCAGGTGGGGCAGGGCTGGAGGGAAGGGATGGCCGAGGTGTCTGCTGCTGTGGGCAGCAGGCTCGAAGCAGCCCTGAACCCGGGGCCAAGGGATCAGCTCAGGGAGCAGGCCAGGGCACAGCCCCAGCTAGGCTGAATGAACAGCAGCTTGGACCCAGTAGAGGAGCACTGTGACCATGGGGAGGGACACCGGGCAACCCAGCAGGGACTGGGATTTCCCCCTCAGAGCCTGCACCACAATGGGCAGAAGGTCATAAACATTCAGCTAAGGGTAGCATAAAATCCCTCCTTCAGCTGTGAAGGGTTAAGAAGCTCAGATAACCTGGTTGGCACCTGACCAAAAGGACCAATAAGGGGAGAAGATACTTTCAAATCTGTGGGGGAAGGTGGGTTTTTTTGTTTTTGTTTTTTGGTGTTCCTTTGTTCTCTCCGGGTCAGCAAGGAACCAGGGCAGGGAAAATACATCTCCCAAAGCCATAGCTGAACTAAGCATCTAAGATGACTGAAATTATAAGTAATAGGAAGGAAATGCATTAGCTTATCTTTTGTTTTAGCTTGTGAATTTTCCCTGTGCTAAGAGGGAGGTTTATCCCTGTTTTTTGTAACTTTAAAGTTCTGACTAGAGGGGAATCCTCTATGTTTTGAGTCTGACTCCCCTGTAACATTACCTTCCATCCCTGATTTTACAGAGGTGCTTCTTTTACTTTTTTCTTTATAATAAAGTTCTTTTTTTTAAGAAGCTGATTGGTTTTCAGTGTCCTAAAAACCCAGGGATTTGGTTGGTATATGATTCTCAAGCCTCCCCAGGAAAGGGGGTGAAGGGTACCCTAGAGTTCAGAGTGAGGAGGGAACCCTGACAGGAACTAAGAAACTAGGGCTAGGGAGCTGTTTGGATTCATAATCCGGGTAGAGGGTTTTCATCCACACATTCAGATGCTGGGCACTCAGTACATTGTGTTGTTATTAGGCGGGGAAGGCCTGTGTGACTCCCCACAGGGCCCCCTCTGGTCCATGGGACTGATGGAGGGTTTGTCTCTCCCCAGATAAAAGTGTTGGTTTATAGCTGGGTGCAGCGTTTGTTTCTGGGTGAATTCCCCTCCAAAAGATTGTGGAAGGGAACCGGGGACTGGGCCGAGTGGGAGGCAGTGGGTTTTCTCAGGCATGTGGCTTGAGGTGTGGGATTTGCCGAGTGAGCCTGGGGTGCTCCCACTACACAGTATTGTTCTTTTCAGAGTTTTGCACCAGGGCTCGTCTCCATAATCCATCCCTCGTTGCTGACCATCTACATCTGTAATCTCACACTAGGCCCCTACACGATCCCTCTGCTCTGCTGATTCTCCTCCCCCACCCCCGTACCCTGCTCCTTGTTCTCCTCTGTCAGGGATTGACTCTTTTTTGCTGACACCCAGCTGTCTGCACTACTCTGCCCATGTCCCTGGACTTCTCTGCTTTCCCAGTCCATCTTAAAATGCATTCCTCTGCCACCTGTTATCAGAGAGCTGTTTACCAGTTCCTCACGCCCCTTCCCACCTTGCCTGTTCCACTGTTCCCCCTTCATACTGCCCATTCCCATTATCGTAACTGCCCTGAATTGTGTGAATAGCACTGTGAAATGTTCTTGTGCTATCTGAAAGGTGTCTGTATAATCTCATGGGCTGGATGGCTAAAAGGGCAGGCTGAGAGGGAAAAGTCAGTTTGTTTATGATGAAATATAGTTAAGTATGTTATTGGTCAAGTCTTTCTTTCCTGTCTGTATATACAACGTGACAACTGAGGCGTGGTGGTTTCCCACACTGTGCTAGCTTCTCTTCCCCTTCCTGTGTTTGTATCTGTTATGTGTTCCTGGAAACATCTCTGAATAACTGTGGTCACCAGCAACACCCTGCTGAGTTTTTGTTCCCAGCAGTAGCTGCAGGTCTCTCTGTCTCCCACACTCAGAGGAATTTCTCTTTCCCTTCCTGTGTTTTGTGACAGGGTCAGGCCAGATGGCTATAGGAGAGTAATCTTATTGGAATCCCCCCCAGCTGTGCTTCCTGGTCATGGTAGGGAAGGGGCCCCGGCCGCTATAGATGGTCGCGGAGGCGGTGGGCGGGAGAGATGATGTAGCGGCAGGCGGGGGGGCTGCCACCACCTGGGCGTAGGCCCTGGGGGCCAGGGGAGGGAGACCCGCAGAGCTGGTGGAGGGAACAGCGGGGAGGGACGCCACGGCCAATGGTGGGGCCCCGGCAGCGGGGGCAGCCCCTGCCATGGAGGGCCTGGTCTTTTTAGCGGGGTCCTTCCCCTTCTTTTTAACCTGGCCCTTCCTACCAGCTGGGGGGCTCCCCCATAATCTGAGGGGGCGAGGGACGTGGCAGCAGCGGAAGTCACCGCGGGTGCAGTGGCAGGTGGTTCAGCAGTGGCAGCAGAGGTAGAGGCTTGGGGGGGTGACGGAGGGGCAGACGGGGGAGGGGCAGCTGGGGCTGATGGGGGGCCCCACCCGTCTCGTCCCCCGCCATCGTGAGCAGGGAGGGAAGGGAAGACACCAGAAAGAGGTGGGGAAAGGGGAAGCAGGTCGACCACTCCTCCCCGCTAGGCTGAAGGCAGGGGAGGAGGGCGCCAAAAGGGGTGGGCTGGACGGGGGGACAAAACAGGGGTCAGGGGTCAGTTGCCGACACGGGGTGGGATTCCGGCTCCTCTAGCTGCACTAGGGGAGGGGGGGATACAACAGCATTGGGGGTGCAGTGAAGAGGGTTTAAACTAAAATGGGGAGGGGCACAAGCGCATGGGAGGGGGCATGGGCTCACCGAGCAAGGGGCTAAACGGGCTGGAGTTAGGGCAGGGAAAGCAAGGGGCTAGCGTCAGAGGCTGGGGCAGGGCAAATAAACAAAGGCTGCAGAGGGAAAACGGGCGGGGCAGGCAAATACACTGAAGCTAGTAAGGGGGCTGGGGCAAAAGGCAGGGGCAAAGGCTGCAAGGGGCAAATGGGGCAGGTAGCAAAGGGCAAAGCTGTGGGGTGGGCAGTCCGGGGGGGGGTCATAGCAAAGGGCAAAGCTGTGGGGTGGGCAGTCCGGGGGGGGGGGGTCATTGCGCCCACGTGCGCTTGCACAAAGTCTGTTTAGGCTGGCTGCTGCTTCTGGCCCAAAGGGTGGAATCGGCGTGGCAAGCCAAGCAAGCAGCTGAGTGCAGAGGCAGGAGCTGAGGCAGATGGTGAGCAGCCAGTGGGGGAGGTAGGGGGGCAGCAGTGGTGGTAGTGGTGGGGGTTGGGGGGGACACAGATGGATCGGTGGGCAGCTCCACGCCACACCCCCTGTGTCCTTGCAAACACAGTCAAGACCCCCACCACAAGAGCACAGTTTGAAAGTTACTCAGTCTTAAGGCCCCCTCCACGGTGGTCTGCAAAGTCTCTAGGTGCTCCCCCACTGGTAAATGGTCCTCTTCTTCTCCCCCTCGGGGCTTCAGCAGCTCCAGACAGTAAACTCTGCAGCAGCAGCTCCAGGAACTCCAGGTGGTGGTCCAGGCAGGCAGAAAGGACCCCACTCAGGCGATGGTGGTGGTGTCTACAGCAGCAACGGCTGGGGCTGGGGTCCCTCACTCCCCCCTTCTGGGGAGCGGGCCAGCAGGCCCCCTCCAAGGGGCTGCAGCTGGAGCAGTAGCAGAACCTGAGCGTGGGGTGTCCAGCAGCCAGCCAGCAACCAGGTAGCAGAGAAGGAGGGGGTGGTGTCTGGCCCAGCCAGGAGAGCAGCTGGAGCAGCAGTAGGATCCCTACTGGGATCCAGGAAGTGGGCGGGCGAAGCCCGTCCACTGCTAAAGGATCCCCCCCAGCCTAAGAGGGGGATCCACAGGACCTGGATACCAAGTAAATCCGGGTGACAACTAATGAAATAACAGGAACAGGAGTGTGGTCAAAGGGTCAAACAAAGGGCACTGGATGGGGACACCGAGCAGAGAACCTTGGACATCGCCCACTGCTCCTCAAAGGCATCAAGGGAGTCAGTGGACGCCGCCCAGAGGAATTCTGCCCAGCTACGTGAATGGTCCGAGGATCGGAAATCGGAAATAGGCCCCACACTCACAGGAGACTCCATCGGCCAAACTCCTCACTCTGGTTTTATAGATGGCCATTTTAACTAAGGCCAGGAGGAGGTTGACCAGGAGATCCTGTGACTTTGTGGAGCCACGGATAGCGAGTGCGTAAATAAGAAGGTGAGGAGAGAAGTGCAACCAAAAACATAGTAAAATATTTGTGAGGATCCGGAATAGGGGCTGCAGCCTGGCACACTCCAGATATATGTGTGCCAGGGTTTCCCTCACGCCGCAGAAGGGGCAGGTGTCTGGGATGGAGGTGAACCGCGCCAAGAACACGCCCGTGCTCACGGCTCCGTGAAGGAGCCGCCAACTGATATCCCCGGCGGGCCTCGGGACCAAGGTGGAGTATAGGCTGGCCCACCAGGGCTCCTCACCCTCCAAAGGTGGCAGGAGGTCCCACCATTTTGTATTGGGGTGGGACACGAGGATGAGGGCATGAAGGGTGTGGCGCACGAGCGTGTATAGATGTTTGCTTGGCGCGATTTGGAAGCAGACTGGCTGCAGCTCGTGCAGCCGGTTCACAGTGAAGGGGTGAGGGGGTCGGTTGGGTCCATGGGCCAGGAGCCCAATTAAAAGGTCCGGTGGGCCTGGGGTAGAGGGTGGGAGGGGCACGCCCTCGTGCAGTACCCGGTCGAGATAAACCCAAGCAGCGGGCAGCAAAGTGGTCTTCACCTCCTGAAGTACTCGCCGGGGAGTACGAGGTCTGGAGAGCCCCATGCGCCGAGCGAGTGTCAGGGGATCCAGCCAGTCTCCCCGGTCATAGTCCAGGGGGTCTCCGACTCTTGTGACTTCTGCCAGGACCAACCTCTGGCGCACCGAGGGGGACTCTGCCACCTGCATGCGAAGCTGGGGGTTGTATAGCAGGGGCTCCACAAGGAGATCCGCTCCCACGGTGGCCGCCGCAGACCTGGTCATTGAAAACAGTTTCAAGGTCCGGAGGAGGTCCTGGTAGAAGACCGGCAGCCCAGAGAGATCTTACGGAAGACCTCTCGGATGGAGATAAAGGAGCTGCCGGTCGTATCGGAGCCCTCAGAAATGGCACAGGAAGGCATGTGCCAGTATGCTCCACGCCGGACTACCTGCACCGTAAAGGAGCCTCTGCAGGGCCTGGAGGCAGAAGACATGGACCTGAGTGTGCAGACATTTCAGGCCCTGCCCTCCCTCCTCCAGGGGTAGATGGAGAGCCCCTGCAGGGACCCAGTGCAGTCCTGACCAGAAGAACTCCAGAATCGATGTCCAGAGGGTGGCCAGGAAGCCCGGGGCTGGGACCAGGGTGTTGAACCAGTACCAGAACATGGACAGGACTAGTTGATTAAGCACCTGCGCTCTCCCTTGAAGGGAGAGGCACCGGAGTAGTCCTGTCCATTTCCGGAGCTGCTCTATCACCCCGCCCTCTAAATTTTGCCAGTTCCCCAGCAGAGAGGGATGCATGGCAGAAAGGTAAACGCCGAGATAGAGCAGTGGGCCTGCGCTCCACCGGATGGCCTGAAGCGCGGGTGGGAGGGAGCTCGCCTGGCACCCGTCTTCTACCACCAGGCCAGAGCTCTTGACCCAGTTGACCCGAGCGGAGGAGGCTGCTAAATAGATGGCCTGGCAAGCCCCCACCCGCGCCAAGTCGCCCGGGTCCTGGACCACGAGGAGCACGTCATCAGCGTACACCGACAGGAAGAGCCGCAGCTCCGGCTCCCGCAGCACCAACCCTGTCAACCTCCTTCGGAGGAGACAGAGGAAGGGCTCGATTGCTAGAGCATACAACTAGCTCAAGAGGGGGCACCCCTGCCGTACTTCTTGCCTGAAGCTGACCGGTTCGGTCAGGGTCCAGTTGAGCCTGACCAGACACTCTGCGGAGGCGTACAGCGCCCGGAGAAAACCCACAAACTGGGGTCTGAAGCCAAATGCTTACAGAGCGTTCAGGAGATACTCGTGATCCACCCTGTCATAAATATAAAGGGGGGTAAACCCCTTTAAAATCCCTCCTGGCCAGAGGAAAAATCCTCTCACCTGTAAAGGGTTCAGAAGCTAAAGGTAACCTTGCTGGCACCTGACCAAAATGACCAATGAGGAGACAAGATACTTTCAAAAGCTGGGAGGAGGGAGAAAAACAAAGGGTCTGTGTCCATCTGTGTGATGCTTTTGCCGGAGACAGAACAGGAATGGAGTCTTAGAACTTAGTAAGTAATCTAGCTAGGTATGTGTTAGATTATGATTTCTTTAAATGGCTGAGAAAATAGCTGTGCTGAATAGAATGAATATTCCTGTCTGTGTGTCTTTTTTGTAACTTAAGGTTTTGCCTAGAGGGATTCTCTATGTTTTGAATGTAATTACCCTGTAAGGTATTTACCATCCTGATTTTACAGAGGTGATTCCTTTTTACTTCTATTAAAAGTCTTTTGTAAGAAAACTGAACGCTTTTTCATTGTTTTAAGATCCAAGGGTTTGGGTCTGTGGTCACTTATGCAAATTGGTGAGGATTTTTACCAAACCTTCCCCAGGAAGTGGGGTGCAAGGGTTGGGAGGATTTTGGGGGGAAAGACGTTTCCAAACTACGTTTTTTCAGGAACCCAGATAAAGTTTGGTGGTGGCAGTGGAAGTCCAAGGGTAAAATAGTTTGTACCTTGGGGAAGTTTTAACCTAAGCTGGTAAAAGTAAGCTGAGGAGGTTTTCATGCAGGTCCCTACATCTGTACCCTAGAGTTCAGAGTGGGGAAGGAACCTTGACATGGTGGCAGAGTGGTGGGATTAACCTGAAATCCTTTTGAGATCAATTTGAGATTTTTTGAACCAGAAAAACAGATTTTAAAAAGGAAATATTTTTTCCTTTGAGGCTGCTGGAAAAGAGGTCCAACTGAAAGCAGCTAGTTTTTTCTCTGCTTTGGGGCCAGAGCAGATACAAAAGGGGATTATCTTTGTGAATTGCAGGTTTTCTTTGCCTGGAGGCAGAGTAGTTAACCTCCTGCAGGGAAATTTACAGTCTTCACAAACCTGAGGTTTTTTCCCCCTAAAAGTAAATAGGGGGGTGTTCTACCCATTTGCCTGGTGGCAAAAGTGGTAGGGTTTTTTTTTTTTTTTAGGATTTTGATTTTTTTTTTTACAAGAAGCACAGATTTGAAAAGGAAATTTTTTTCCTTTGGGCTGCTGGAAAGCAAGTTTCCAAGTAGTTAAAGGCTTTTTCCTTTGATTTGGGGCCAGAGCAGAGACAAAGGGAATTGTCTTTTTCTGTAGGCTGACAATCACTATCAGAGAATAGGAATCCTATTCCAGCACAGCAAAATTTTACAAGCCAAGTTTTGTTTGTTTTATTTCTAAACCTCGGGTGTAAAGTTAGTTAAAAACAGAGAAGTTAGGATGACAGACTCCACGGCTCAACAAAAGCTGGAATTAGCCAGATTTGAGGCTGCTGAAAAACAAAAGGAACATGAAAGATAGATAGAACTCATGCGGATGGAGAAGGATGTACTGGAGGCTGCCCACAGGAGGGAAATGGAGGCAAGGAAGCATGTGGAGGAGGAGAAGGAAAAAGAGAGGAAGCATGCACTGGAGATGGAGAAGATAAAGGCTCAGCAGAATATACCAACAAACGCTAGCAATCCTTCTCCAGGTACCACTTCCCATCCCAGAAAGTTCCCCACCTACAAGGCACGCGATGATACTGAGGCCTTCTTAGAAAACTTCGAAAGGGCCTGCCTTGGGTACAGCATCTCTACCGACCAGTACATGGTAGAGCTGAGGCCGCAGCTCAGTGGACCCTTAGCTGAGGTGGCGGCTGAAATGTCTAAAGAACACATGAACAAGTATGAACTGTTTAAATCCAAGGCGAGAGTCAGAATGGGGATAACACCCGAGCATTCTTGTCAGAGGTTCAGAGCCCTAAGGTGGAAACCAGACGTGTCATTTACCCGACATGCCTACCACATTGTGAAACATTGGAATGCCTGGATATCAGGAGCAAGTGTTGAATCTCCAGTAAATTTGCCCTTCCTAATGCAAATGGAACAGTTCTTAGAGGGTGTTCCTGAGGAAATGGAAAGATACATCCTAGATGGGAAGCCCAAAACTGTAATTGAGGCAGGAGAGATTGGAGCCAGATGGGTGGAGGTGGCAGAGAAGAAGAAAACTGGTCGCAGTGGGAGCGGAGACCAGAAGGGACAACCCCAGACCACACCCTATTACCAGGGGCCGCCCAAGGCCCCACCTACCTCCCAAAGAACCTTCTAGACCCCTTATTGTCCCACCACCCCGTTCTCCAGCAACCCACCTCGCTCCAGTGACTCGTCAGCTGGATGATGTTTTAAATGTAACGAGCTGGGGCATGTAAAGGCCAACTGCCCCAAGAACCCCAACAGATTACAGTTCATTGCACCAGAATCACACCAGAGGTCCGCAGGCCCAGATACCTCCCAGATACCCTTGGAGTGGAGGGAAACTGTGAGTGTGGGTGGGAAGAAGGTCACCGCGTGGAGGGACACCGGAGCACAAGTGTCAGCTATCCATGCTTCCTTAGTGGACCCCAATTTAGTCAACCCAGAGATCCCAGTGACGATTCAACCCTTCAAGTCCAACTCTTTCAATTTGCCTACAGCCAAGTTGCCTGTCCAGTACCAGGGCTGGTCAGGAACGTGGACTTTTGCAGTCTATGATGATTATCCCATCCCCATGCTGTTGGGGGAAGACTTGGCCAATCATGTGAAGCGGGCCAAGAGGGTGGGAATGGTCACCCGCAGCCAGGCTAAACAAGCCCCGGAAACTTCTATCAGAACCCGGTCAGAGGTGATGGACCCGGACCCCATGCCAATGTCTGCAACAGCAGTAGTGGATCCAGTCCCAGAGACCCAGACGGAACCAGTCCCAGAACCGGAACCAGCCGAACAACCAGCACCAGACCCATTGCCAGCACTGAATCCAGTACTTGCAACCTCAACACCAGAGGGCCCCACCGAACCTGAACCGGCAGCAGCCCATAACCCTACACAACAGGCTCAGCTGGAGCCTGAACCCCAACATAGTGCACCAGCGGAGAGCGGTTCACAGTCAACGGAAACAGCCCCATCCTCTACATCACTTCCAGAGGGACCAAGCATAGGTCCACAATCCAATGAGGAACTGATGTCTCCAGCATCAAGGGAACAGTTCCAGATCGAACAGGAAGCAGATGAAAGCCTCCAGAGAGTTTGGACGGCGGCTGGAGCAACCCACCGCCTCTCAGCTCTTCTAATCGATCCAGGTTTGTTGTAGAAAGAGGACTTTTACACAGGGAAACTCTTTTTGGTGGACACCAGGAAGACTGGCATCCTCAGAGACAGTTGGTAATTCCAACTAAATACCAGGCCAAGCTCTTGAGCTTAGCCCACAATCATCCTAGTGGCCATGCTGGGGTGAACAGGACCAAAGACCGTTTTGGGGGGTCATTCCACTGGGAGGGAATGGGCAAGGATGTTTCTACCTATGTCCAGTCTTGTGAAGTATGCCAAAGAGTGGGAAAATCCCAAGACCAGGTCAAAGCCCCTCTCCAGCCACTCCCCATCATTGAAGTTCCATTTCAGCGAGTAGCTGTGGATATTCTGGGTCCTTTTCCGAAAAAGACACCCAGAGGAAAGCAGTACATACTGACTTTCATGGATTTTGCCACCCGATGGCCGGAAGCAGTAGCTCTAAGCAACCCCAGGGCTAAAAGTGTGTGCTGGGCACTAGCAGACATTTTTGTCAGGGTAGGTTGGCCCTCCGACAGCCTCACAGATGCACGGACTAATTTCCTGGCAGAAACTATGGAAAACCTCTGGGAAGCTCATGGGGTAAATCACTTGGTTGCCACTCCTTACCACCATCAAACAAATGGCATGGTGGAGAAGTTTAATGGAACTTTGGGGGCCATGATATGTAAATTCGTAAATGAGCACTCCAAATGATTGGGACCTAGTGTTGCAGCAGTTGCTCTTTGCCTACAGAGCTGTACCACATCCCAGTTTAGGGTTTTCCCCATTTGAACTTGTATATGGCCGTGAGGTTAAGGGACCATTACAGTTGGTGAAGCAGCAATGGGAGGGATTTACACCTTCTCCAGGAACTAACATTCTGGACTTTGTAACCAACCTACAAAACACCCTCCGAACCTCTTTAGCCCTTGCTAAAGAAAACTTACAGGATGCTCAAAAAGAGCAAAAAGCCTGGTATGATAAACATGCCAGAGAGCGTTCCTTCAAAGTAGGGGACCAGGTCATGGTCTTAAAGGCGCTCCAGGCCCATAAAATGGAAGCATCGTGGGAAGGGCCATTCATGGTCCAGGAGTGCCTGGGAGCTGTTAATTATCTCATAGCATTCCCCACCTCCAACTGAAAGCCTAAGGTGAACCATATTAATTCTCTACAGCCCTTTTATTCCAGGGAATTAAAGGTTTGTCAGTTAACAGCCCAGGGAGGAGAGGACGCTGAGTGGCCTGAAGGTGTCTACTACGAAGGGAAAAGTGCTGGTGGTGTGGAAGAGGTGAACCTCTCCATGACCCTTGGGCATATGCAGCAACAGCAGATCAAGGAGCTGTGCACTAGCTACGCACCGATGTTCTCAGCCACCCCAGGACTTGAGACACCTGCCTAGCCAATCGCTGCCCCAAAGGAATTGGCTGTGCACTCGCAAAGCTAGAAGGAGGTACCCAGGAAGGACACAGAGAGGGCAGGCTCTAAAAGAGACACACTCCAAACAACATAGGCAACTAGGCCCAGATCCTCCAACATATTCAGGTTCCTGACATCCGCTGAAATCCATGGAAGTTAGGAGCCTAAATACCTTGGAGCATCTGGGCCATAGACATTTCCTGCAGGCTGGATGTACATAACAGATATGCCGTTGTGTGGTAAGTCGTCTTACACTTTTACATGATTTGGGGAGCTGGAGATTATGCAGTTGCAAAGGGCTGATGTTTTGAAGGTTATTTACATTGTACTTAAGGAAGTGGAGCAGAGAAATGCTGCAAACTAGGGTAATGTAATACAGTGCCGGCCGTGGCATCGCTATGTGGAACAATGGGAGGGTATCACTCTCCTCTGCTGTAGGTTGCTTTGACACACAGAAAATGCTCCAATCTTAGAGAGAAACAAACAAAAAAAAGCCCTTGTGAGCCTGTGCAAATGGCCTCAGTGTGAAAGGACCAGCCCATCCCCACCAGCCAGGCAGAGCGAGGAGCCAGCCCCAGAGCATGAGCTGACTAGAGGATTGCATGAAAATCCTCCTCCTGGCTCCCTGGTGCCAGACGGTCTCCTCACTGGAGCAGAGGAATGTCACTCCAGAGCAGGAGCCCCTGCCCAAGTGTGGACAGGGGATTGGCTGCACAGGGCTGATGAGGGCAGGAGAAAGGTGGGAGAATTGTACTGGGGCCTGACCTCAAGGGGTCCCCCCAAACATCTGTAAAGGGAAATGGGAGGGGGAGGGGCTAATGAACACAGTGTACCAGAGCCCAGATGGGCCAGTTTGCAGCCACATGATTGGTTGTGGGGCACTTGGCTGGCACAAGGTGGGGCAGGGCTGGAGGGAAGGGATGGCCGAGGTGTCTGCTGCTGTGGGCAGCAGGCCCGAAGCAGCCCTGGACCCGGGGCTAAGGAATCAGCTCAGGGAGCAGGCCGGGGCACAGCCCCAGCTAGGCTGAATGAGCAGCAGCCTGGACCCAGTAGAGGAGCACTGTGACCATGGGGAGGGACACCAGGCAACCCAGCAGGGACTGGGATTTCCCCCTCAAAGCCCACACCACAATCAGGCACTGGTGACCACCCCAAAAGGCAGAAGGTCCCTTTCTTGGGACTAAGAAACTACGGCTAGGGAGCTAGTTGGATTCGTAATCCATGAGGAGGGTTTTCATCCACACATTCAGATGCTGGGCACTCAGTACATTGTGTTGTTACTAGGCGGGGAAGGCCTGTGTGACTCCCCACAGGGCCCCCTCTGGTTCATGGGGCTGATGGAGGGTTTGTCTCTGCTCAGATAAAAGTGTCGGTTTATAGCTGGGTGCAGCGTTTGTTTCTGGGGTGAATTCCCCTCCCGAAGGATTGTGGAAGGGAACCAGGGACTGGCCCTAGTGGGAGGCAGTGGGTTTTCTCAGGCATGTGGCTTGAGATGTGGGATCTGCCGAGAGAGCCGTGGGTGCTCCCACCACACAGTAATGTTCTTTTCAGACTTTTGCGCCAGGGCTCGTCTCCATAATCCATCCCTCGTTGCTGACCATCTACATCTGTAATCTCACACTAGGCTCCTACGTGATCCCTTCGCTCAGCTAATTCTCCTCCCCCACCCCCAATCTCCTGCTCCTTGTTCTCCTGCATCAGGGACTGACTCTTTTTTGCTGACACCCAGCTGTCTGCACTACTCTGCCCATGTCCCTGGACTTCTCTGCTTTCCCAGTCCATCTTAAAATGCATTCCTCTGCCACCTGTTATCAGAGAGCTGTTTACCAGTTCCTCACGCCTGTTAGAGGGCTTATTCCCTCACCAACTTACTTCCCTGGTCCTTCTCGCATGAACAGAGAGCAACAATACCCGAAGTCACAGGTGCAAACAATTCGATGTTTATTGGGGTGAACTTCCAGCAAGCATGATTCCAGTTTCCTTCCTTAGTGTCCCCCTTCCCAGCTCTGACACCACAGAGTCTTACACCTGAGTCCCTGTTCCCATTCCTGCCCTTAGCCAAACATGATTCCAATTTCCTTACCCCATTCCCTGTTCCCATTTCCCCCTTTAGCAAAACATGATTCCAATTTCCTTACCCCCATTCCCTGTTCCCATTTCCCCCACCCCCTCACTTCCTGATTGACTGCAGACTATATAGTAAAACTTGAGTTCTGCTTAGCTATACCTTAACCAGTCATTTTCCTGAAATTTAACTAACCAATCTTAAAATATTGTAACATGATTATGTAACCAATTATATCCAACCACGTGAATTAGTTTGCACCCAGCAAAATTAATTATACAGCAGACAGGAATAGTCTCAGAACCAGACAGAGATTATACAGACAAACAATAGCAAAGTGGGAACTATAATGACAAAACGATACAGAAGTGAGGATTTCCCATCCCAGCTATTGATAAGTGAGTTCTTGCCAGACAGGATGCTATCAAACTAAGTTTCCTTTTACATCTTCTAGGCACTTCCCTTTCTCTGGAGGCTATAGTCACTATCAGGACAGGATTGTATCCTAAGAGCCCAATAGCACCTTCTTTCAATGTGACTAGTTTGGGATGTGAGGAGGTGATCGGTCGCTTCCCAGCTTATGGCTGCCTCTGCTGCTTAGCCAAAGGCCTTAGCCTAAGCACAGGGCCTCAGATTGTCACAGTAGGAGAAGGCCCTTACACCGGCAGACAGTGATTTTGATTCTTTTATATCTCTACAACTAGCCAAGTGATAAGAATACACCTAAATTCTTAAAATACAGGCCTTTGCAGACAGACCTGAATATTTATATCCTAACACTCCACCCCTTTTTTTTATTTTTCCTTTGGGATCCTCCTGCCCAGGTATCCCTGGAAAAACATAGGACATATGGCGACACATTTCCTGATAGGGCCAGGCATCAAGGTGGAAGGTGTCGATATTCCATTTGTCCCACTGCCCCTTGTGTAATACCGTGCCCTGCACCTTCTCTTGTACGGGCATACCACACCTATTCCAATTAGTGTTCCAGACTTCCCATTACAGTGGGCTCAAGAAGGTTGGGTCCGGGTTGTCCAGTACACTGTAGGGTTTGGAGGGCTTACTACATTACTTAGAGATTATCTCCATATGCAACGTAACACAAGTACAGTTAACAGTACAAAATCCACAGCAACACCGAGAGTCCCGACCACTGCAGTATGGTCCAACATCCGAGACACCCCCAAAACACTGCCTCTCCTCCTTCGATGGGGTCACGATTTTATGTGTCCAGTTGCTGGCAGTTGCAACAAGCTGCCCCTGCAGGTTTTGCTTGCTTTTGTCCATATAAGTCCATTGAATGTTCACAGAGAAATGGGATATTGTCCGAACCAGCTTGACCACTTGGTATGGAATCAGGCAGTATGCCCTGGTTTGATTATTCACAGCAATAAGATTCACAGAGCCATTTGTACACCAAAGTCCAGATAGCAGCGTATAGATGTGTGTAGTTTGGTTATGGGCTGGTGTAATTGTGCCCCCGGTAATATGTACATTCCCAGCAAAACACCTTATACACAGTACACCCAATTGTCCACCCCTTCCATAGGCCATTGATCCTGCTCCTCTATAGTCATAGGAGAGGGGCACATCCAAACATCTTCTGTTGATTTACACTATTTTACACACCCCTCCATTGATTACCAGTGAGCTCCTCCCCTTCTCATTATTTCCATAGGGCTTGTGGGGGCCACCTTAGTTACCGTTCCATTTCCAGGTTCCACGGTAGCTATTACACAGGTGCTGGCCTCCTAGTTGAGCATTTGGCATTCCCATACGCATCTCCCCCGCAGGGTCAGCCTTTTGAAACCATCCCCCACCCATGTCATGAGGTTTTCTGTTCATTAAAACACAACAATGCTAGCAACAAGACAAACACCACAGACAAACAACACAAAACATAGATCCATGGTATTGTGGGTTATTTTTCCCACTGGTGCCAGCTTGCTTGTAGAGTATCTGAAAAACAAAAGAAACAATTTCCACCCCCCTGGTGGGGACAGATTATTGCTTAATAATAATACCACTTTCTTTTACAAATTTCCTTGCTAACTGCAGGAAAAACAGAAGAATTACCTCCAGGCTGTACTTATTTTGTTCTATAGTCAGGCTGTTCTATAGTCAGGCTAGTGAATTACCCCACTCACTGGTCATTTATGAAATTCATGAGGTGGTGTACCTCAGTTTCCCCTCTTGTACAACAGGCCATGTTTGCAATAGTTTCTCTGCTGTATCAAGCTTTAAGTTTATTCTCAGGTAATAGCTGAGACACAGCTTCAGATTTTAGCACTATACACCCCCCCCCCCTTAAAGTTAACCTGTCCCCCTTATTTTCAAGCTTGACTTGTTTTTTCACCTCCCTTTCCTGGAGGGCCATAATCTGAGTCTTCTAGTAGCTTGTTTGTTGATCAGATGTATTCATTATTTGCAGCTCCTTTGTGCCCGTCAGCTAGGTAATTTGCATTTACACAGAGGCTTACTAGCTTGCTTCTGGATCCAAAGCTGTTAGCAGCTCAGACACTGTCTTAAAAGGGAAACATTTTACTTCCACCAGAGAGAGTTCTGCTGACTTTCCACTTTCATCTCCTGCTCCAAAACACACAGAGATCTGAAAAAGAAAGTACAACTTATTGTGGTCCCTTTTGGAGCCCTAATAGGATTTTAATGAAGTACCATGTTTTATTTGCATTTCTTTTACCCCTTCTCCAATATACATTGCACATGTCCTGGGAAAATGCACATTCCTTCCATATAGTTTAACCTCCATAACATTATATTAGCCATATTAATTTTACACAAGGTGTAACTGCCTTCCCCATGCCCACAGAGTTTTCATGCACACCCACCAAAGCAACAATCTGATCCCCCAGAGCCACCCCAAGGCTCAGTGTTCCCATCATTCCTCCCCTTTTCCTTTTCTTTTACCTGTGCACACACACAAAATTCTCTTTTGCCTAACATCCCTTGCACTGTGATTACTCTTTTTACACAACTGTACCCCGATTACACTTCCATCTTGTACAACTAGACACAACCAGGGGCAGCCAAGTTGAGTTCCAATAGAAACCCCTTACATCCTTTAGTGATTTTGATTACATTACCCAATAGTCAAATAATTTTGATCAGATTCTCTCTCTGCCTGCAGCCTGCAGCAGTCCCTTATAGACCATTTCTGTGGGAAAAGGGCCCATTTTCCCTCAGAACAGCTGTAAAGGCTTCTGGGGACAGAAGCATAGTGGTGGTAGTAGCCACTCTACCTGACCCCCTTGGATAATTTAATGACCAAGCTTCCATCCAATGTGACTGCACAGAGTTGCACATACAGTTACATTTATATAACTGGGTTTTATCATTAAACAAAAACTTCCTTCTTGACATCTCACATAAGTATCCAAAGTACCCTCCATTAAAGCTTCAGAAAAACAAAAGAGTGTGGAAAGGCAGGTTGCACTTTGAAACTTTTTTTTTTCTTTCTCTCCACTCCCCCAGGACAAAGTCCCAGCTCCAGTCTCTAAAGGTAGTCTCAAAAAGAAAAAAGGAGTACTTGTGGCATCTTAGAGACTAACCAATTTATTTGAGCATAAGCTTTCGTGAGCTACAGCTCACTTCATCGGATGCATAAAGTGGAAAATACAGTGAGGAGGTTTTTATACACACAGACCATGAAAAAATGGATGTTTATCACTACAAAAGGTTTTCTCTCTCCCCACCCCACTCTCCTGCTGGTAATAGCTTATCTAAAGTGATCACTCTCCTTACAATGTGTATGATAATCAAGATGGGGCATTTCCAAAACAAATCCAGGGTTTAACAAGAACGTCTGAGGAACAGTGAGGTGGGGGTGGGGGGAGGAATAAACAAGGGGAAATAGGTTACTTTTTATAATGAATCAACTATTCCCAGTCTCTATTCAAGCCTAAGTTAATTTTATCCAATTTGCAAATTAATTCCAATTCAGCAGTCTCTCGCTGAAGTCTGTTTTCAAAGTTTTTTTGTTGAAGGATAGTCACTTTGAGATCAGAAATCGAGTGACCAGAGAGATTGAAGTGTTCTCCAACTGGTTTATGAATGTTATAATTCTTGACATCTGATTTGTGTCCATTTATTCTTTTATGTAGAGACTGTCCAGTTTGACCAATGTACATGGCAGAGGGGCATTGCTGGCACATGATGGCATAGATCACATTGGTGGATGTGCAGGTGAACGAGCCTTTGATAGTGTGGCTGATGTTATTAGGCCCTGTGATGGTGTCCCCTGAATAGATATGTGGGCACAGTTGGCCCCCAACGGGCTTTGTTCCAAGGACAGGTTCCTGGGTTAGTGGTTCTGTTGTGTGGTATGTGGTTGCTGGTGAGTATTCGCTTCAGGTTGGGGGGTTGTCTGTAGGCAAGGACTGGCCTGTCTCCCAAGATTTGTGAGAGTGTTGGGTCGTCTTTCAGGATAGGTTGTAGATCCTTGATAATGCGTTGGAGAGGTTTTAGTTGGGGGCTGAAGGTGATGACTAGTGGCGTTCTGTTATTTTCTTTGTTAGGCCTGTCCTGTAGTAGGTGACTTCTGGGAAGTCTTCTGGCTCTATCAATCTGTTTCTTCACTTCTGCAGGTGGGTATTGTAGTTGTAAGAATGCTTGATAGAGATCTTGTAGGTGTTTGTCTCTGTCTGAGGGGTTGGAGCAAATGCGGTTGTATCGCAGAGCTTGGCTGTAGACAATGGATCGTGTGGTGCGGTCTGGGTGAAAGCTGGAGGCATGTAGGTAGGAATAGTGGTCAGTAGGCTTCCAGTATAGGGTGGTGTTTATGTGATCATCATTTATTAGCACTGTAGTGTCCAGGAAGTGGATCTCTTGTGTGGACTGGACCAGGCTGAGGTTGATGGTGGGATGGAAATTGTTGAAATCATGGTGGAATTCCTCAAGGGCTTCTTTTCCATGGGTGCAGATGATGAAGATGTCATCAATATAGCGCAAGTAGAGTAGGGGCGTTAGGGGACGAGAGCTGAGGAAGCGTTGTTCTAAGTCAGCCATAAAAATGTTGGCATACTGGGGGCCATGCACGTACCCATAGCAGTGCCGCTGATTTGAAGGTATACATTGTCCCCAAATGTGAAATAGTTATGGGTGAGGACAAAGTCACAAAGTTCAGCCACCGTGTTTGCCGTGACATTATCGGGGATAGTGTTCTTGACGGCTTGTAGTCCATCTTTGTGTGGAATGTTGGTGTAGAGGGCTTCTACATCCATAGTGGCCAGGATCGTGTTAACCTTTTGTAGTGATAAACACCCATTTTCATGGTCTGTGTGTATAAAAACATCTTCTGTATTTTCCACAGTATGCATCCGATGAAGTGAGCTGTAGCTCACGAAAGCTTATGCTCAAATAAATTGGTTAGTCTCTAAGGTGCCACAAGTCCTCCTTTTCTTTTTGCGAATACAGACTAACACGGCTGTTACTCTGAAACCTAAAGGTAATCTGTTAACTCTGCTTTTGACTTTAAACCCTGTTATGCCATATCATCTTTCACTCCCCCTAACTAATTTACAACCCTTCAGCAGCCCTTGCTGAAGCAGCACCAAACTTGAAAGATTCCTGGCAGCTTCCCATAGTGCTGCCCTTACTTCAAACCTCTCACAAGCAGACTGAAGTGCCTCTTTTCCCTGGAAGGCATTCAGTCCCCATGGGCAGGGACCTTCTTCCACTACCCATATACCAAGGAGGGTGGGCTCCTCAGCCACCCGCATCCCTCTGGGTCCCCTAACACTACCTCCATTTCCTTTTTCATCTCATCCCAGGTTGACCCCTGCACCTGGTACCCCTGCACCTGGTTCTTCCTTATCCATTTATCCAAAAAATCCTTTACCCTGGCTTGCCAGAATCCGCAACTACCATCACGAGAGTTCGCGATACCCCTCCAAGCAGCTGTGCAGACTGTTGGGGAGGGGGACTTACAGGCTGCCACTCACCTATCCAATGCGATGCATCCGACTCACCGGCACCAAGATGTTAGGGGGCTTATTCCTCCACCCACTTACTTCCCTGGTCCTTCTTGCATGAACAGAGAGCAACAATACCCGAAGTCCACAGGTGCAAACAATTCGATGTTTATTGGGGTGAACTTCCAGCAAGCATGATTCCAGTTTCCTTCATTAGTGTCCCCCTTCCCAGCTCTGACACCACAGAGCCTTACACCTGTGTCCCTGTTCCCATTCCTGCCCTTAGCCAAACATGATTCCAATTTCCTTACCCCTATTCCCTGTTCCCATTTCCCCCACCCCCTCACTTCCTGATTGACTGAAGACTATATAGTAAAACTTGAGTTCTGCTTAGCTATACCTTAACCAATCATTTTCCTGAAATTTAACTAACCAATCCCAACATATTGTAACATGATTATGTAACCAATTATATCCCACCACCTGAATTAGTTTACACCCAGCAAAATTAATTATACAGCAGACAGGAACAGTCACAGAACCAGACAGAGATGATACAGACAAACAATAGCAAAGTGGGAACTATAATGACAAAACAATACAGAAGTGAGGATTTCACATCCCAGCTATTGATAAGTGAGTTCTTGCCAGACAGGATGCTATCAAACTAAGTTTCCTTTTACATTTTCTAGGCACGTCCCTTTCTCTGGAGGTGATAGGATTGTATCCTAACAGCCCAATAGCACCTTCTTTCAATGTGACTAGTTTGGGATGTGAGGAGGTGACCGGTCGCTTCCCAGCTTATGGCTGCCTCTGCTGCTTAGCCAAAGGCCTTAGCCTAAGCACAGGGCCTCAGATTGTCACAGTAGGAGAAGGCCCTTACACCGGCAGACAGTGATTTTGATTCTTTTATATCTCTACAACTAGCCAAGTGATAAGAATACACCTAAATTCTTAAAATACAGGCCTTTGCAGACAGGCCTGAATATCTATATCCTAACAACGCCTCTTCCCACCTCGCCATTTCCACTGTTCCCCCCTTCATACTGCCGCATTCCCATTATCGTAACTGCCCTGAGTTGTGTGAATAGCACTGTGAAATGTTCTTGTGCTATCTGAAAGGTGTCTGTATAATCTCATGTGCTGGGATGGCTAAAAGGGCAGGCTGAGAGGGAAAAGTCAGTTTGTTTATGATGAAATATAGTTGAGTATGTTATTGGTCAAGTCTTTCTTTCCTGTCTGTATATACAACGTGACAACTGAGGTGTGGTGGTTTCCCACACTGTGCTAGCTTCTCTTCCCCTTCCTGTGTTTGTATCTGTTATGTGTTCCTGGAAACATCTCTGAATAACTGTGGTCACCAACAACACTCTGCTGAGTTTTTGTTCCCAGCAGTAGCTGCAGGTCTCTCTGTCTCCCACACTCAGACGAGTTTCTTTCCCTTCCTGCCTCTAGCTGCAGCACTGGCCAAATCTGTAAGGGTGCGTGTGGGTACATGTGCACGTGTTACCCCCAGTGAGATGGAGTCTCTTTCCCTTGCTGTCTCTGAACTGGGAGCCTGTGGACAGGCCTCGAACGTGTGGTTTGGTTTCGAGTCAGTTCAGGAGCTGTCTCCTTGGTGGCTCAAACCAGATCTGCAAGAATTTTAGTTTGGAGTCACGATCACACATAACAGGAGCCTCAACCCAAGCACCTCCAAATGCTCCCAACCCCAGACAGGTGCCTGAGTGCCCTCTGCTGCTGAGACTTCCCACCCTCAGTGAAAAGCAGCCTCACCTCTGCCCCATTGAATTCTTCTAGCTGCAAACTGCCTGTTCAGGGAATTGTTTCCCCAGCCCCCTGGGCCGTCCCACGGAGCAGCCCCGCAGTTCCCATGGTTCTTAAAAGGACAGGTTCTCCTGGCAGTGTCCTGGAACACCACAAGCAGAAACCCCTAAGCCCAGGCCTCACATCCCATAATATCCCGGTTCCCCAGTCTAATGAGACTCCTGCCACTTCCAGTTGTAGTGCTCTGCTAGGCATCCAGCTTCCATTCTCTGGCTCGCCAGTCTTCCTGCAGCCAGGTGAGCCTGTTTGAGGCACGCCTCAGTTTACCAGCCTCAGTGTAGGCACACACTCTATTGCTCCTACATGGACAGCCTTCAGGTTGCTGGGGTGTTGGCAGAGGCCCCCGACCTACCACAGTGCCACCTTTTGCTGCCCACGGTTGCTGCCCACAGCTGTACGAGAGTGGCGGGGACTCTCTCCGCTTCTTGAGTTTCTGTTGTGCGGCCTCCTGCTGCTGCTGGGGTGCATAACATCCGCCGTACTTTTTCTCCCCTTATATCAGGAACTGCTGCTGCTATTGTCGACCTCCTTCATTCTCCAGGCTGAGCAGGATACCTGCATCACCACCACATGGAAGCTGGTGGGCCAAATCACCAACCAGGACATCAGACAGGGGCAGAATCTGTCCCTCTTCAGGGATGGGTTTATTTTTAAAAACCGAAACAGTCTAATATAAATCAAAGAGAGAAACTTACACGGGCTGCCTGGACCTTTTCCCAGATCCTTTCTCCGACCTATTGGTGTTGCTGTGGTTTGGAATGGGAGGGTGTGACGGGTTCCGTGACAGCAGGACTGTCACCTGATGTGCTCAAATTACCTCTGGGTCCATTTTGCCTGCCATCCTGGGATTCCAGAATCCTACCTTGTTGAGCCAGACATGCTAGCCTGCTGCAGCACAGACCCAGGGTCTGGTCCATACCCCCAAAGCTGCAGACTTTAACTAAAAACAGCTCCAGCACCCAGACAGCCAGCTCCCAAGGGATCCAAACCCCAAATTTTACTCTGTATAAAGCTTATACAGGGTAAATTAATAAATTGGTTGCTCTCTATAACACTGATAGAGAGATATGCACAGCTGTTTGTGCCCTAGGTATTAATCACTTACTCTGGGTTTATTAAGAAACAAAAGTCATTTTATTAAGTATAAAACGTAGGATTTAAGTGGTTTCAAATAACAGACAGAACAAAGTAAGTCACCAAGCAAAATAAAGCAAAAATATGCAAGTGTAAGCCTAATACATTAAGAAACTGATTACAGGTAATATCTCACCCTCCGAGATGTTCCAAAAAGCTCCTTTAACAGACAAGACTCCTTCCAAGTCTGGGCCCAATCCTTTCCCCTGGTACAGTCCTTGTTAGTTCCAGCAGACATCTAGGATGGCAAGCAGGGTTTCTTTCATGACTGACTGCCCCTTTTGTCCTGTTCCACCGCATTTATAGCTTTGGCACAAGGTGGAAATCTTTTGTCTGTCTGGGTGCCAACCCTTCCTTCAAAATGGAAAAGTACCATTTTAAGATGGATTTCATTATCAGGTGACATGGTCACATGTCACTATAAGACCCGTAGTCTCCATTCCCCATGGGCTGGCCCACACGTATATAGGGAGGCTTTCAAGTAACTAAGGCCATTTACAACTGATTGTTTCTGGAACACCCTTAATGGCCTCCACTTAAATTTGTTAGTCTCTAAGGTGCCACAAGTACTCCTTGTTGTTTTTGCTGATACAGACTGTCAAGGTTCCTTCCCCACTCTGAACTCTAGGTACAGATGTGAGGACCTGCATGAAAACCTCCTAAGCTTACTTTTACCAGCTTAGGTTAAAACTTCCCCAAGGTACAAACTATTTTACCTTTTCCCCTTGGACTTTCGCTGCCACCACCAAACGTCTAACCGGTATTATTATTAGGAAAGAGTCCGTTTGGAAACGTCTTTCCCCCCCAAAAATCCTCCCAAACGTTACCCCCCACTTTCTGGGGAAGGTTTGATAAAAATCCTCACCAATTTGCATAGGTGACCACAGACCCAAACCCTTGGATCTTAAGAACAATGAAAAAGCATTCAGTTTCTTAAAAGAATTTTAATAGAAGAAAAAGTAAAAAGAATCACTTCTGTAAAATGAGGATGGTAAATACCTTACAGGGTAATTAGATTCCAAACATAGAGTATCCCTCTAGGCAAAACCTTAAGTTACAAAAAGACACACACACAGGAATATTCATTCTATTCAGCACAACTTATTTTCTCAGCTATTTAAAGAAATCAGAATCTAACACATACCTAGCTAGATTACTTACTAAGTTCTAAGACTCCATTCCTGTTCTGTCCCCGGCAAAAGCATCACACAGGCAGAGAGAGAGGCTTTGTTTCTCCCTCCCCCCAGCTTTTGAAAGTATCTTGTCTCCTTATTGGTCATTTTGGTCAGGTGCCAGCGAGGTTATCCTAGCTTCTTAACCCTTTACAGGTGAAAGGGTTTTTCCTCTGGCCAGGAGGGATTTTAAAGGTGTTTACCCTTCCCTTTATATTTATAACACAGACAAATACGGCTACCACTCTGAAACCTGTCCACTTAATATGTTTATATCAGTGATGCAAGCTTATATCTTATTCTCCTAACTCCAGATATAGAAATAATACATACCAACAAATAGGATGAACACACTTAGTAGATTACACGCTTTCTAATGACACCATACAAGGGGTATTTAGAATAAAGCATATTCCAGTTATGTCATATTCATAAGCATATTTCCATAAAGCATATGGAGTTCAATGTCAAGGAGGGTTCAGCAGGGACCTTAAGCGCCTGTTGGGTCAGAGAGGAGCTAACAGTGGATGCAGCCATGACGGGGTGGTATGGAGAGTAAAAGAGAGAAGGCTACTAGAATGTGGGCTGCTGGAGCCAGGGTTTGGCATGGGACGTCTTTAGCAGGGACAGGGGATTGAGAATGCCCCTGGGGGAGGAAGAGCAGGGCACTGGGCAGAGAGAGGAATAGAAGTGTTGCTCTATCAGAGATCAGTCATTGCTCAAGGGACAGAAATGGTGGAAGCCATGGGAAGATTGTCTAGGGGGGCTGCAGGGGCTGCAGCCTGCAGCCAGCCATGGTGAACCTTGGACCGGTGGCTGCAAGACATCCAGGAGGTAGAATGTCAAGTAGATGACAAGTGGGGAACCTGCTGGCAAGGCCTGAAGAGTCACCCTCTGAGCTTAGAGGACGTGGGGAAGAGCTTGCAGAAGGTGATTCGTTTGGAGATTGGCTGTTCAGTTGTGCATGGACGATGGTGCCTGGGGCTTGGCAAAGGAAGCTGCAAGGAGAGACGTGTGGGCATAAGGGTGATCCTGGCTCAGGTGGGGAGAGGTCAGAGAGGGCGGTAGTGCCGGAGAGAGGTCAGGAGGAGGAAAGGGCTGCGGCCTCTGCGGTGACGGTTGAGGCTGAGGGGTGGTGGACTCTGAGACATCTGTTTCTAACTTTTCATATCCTTTGATAGCGGAGCTGGGGCTGGAGAGGGGAGGGGCAGAGCCCCCTTATCCTCTAATGCTCTCTGAGAGTGGGGCAGTGGGTGGAGGGGGGTTGGTTTCACAGGATTCTGACCTGGCACAGCTGACCCCTCCTTGGACAAGCAGGAGGTCAAGACTGGAGTCTCTGGTGGAATGGAAGGAGTTAGAGGACAGAATGGATAAATAGGGAGGATCAGAGTTGTGAAAGGCCTTCAAAGTGAGAATAAGAAACTTCATTTTGATTCAGTGGAGGCTGGGGAAGCAACGAAGGAATTCAAAGAGACGGGTGACGCTGTGCACGACCAATGGGAAAGGAACTTGATTTTGCCAACTGCATTTTGTAAGGACTGGAGTAGAAAGGCCAGGGAAGAAGGAGTTGTATGCAGAGGAGAAATTATGCAGATCTCGAAAAGGGTTTAATAGGTGTTGGCTGAGAGAAATGCTGGATTGTGAAAAAGTTAGCAGAAAGATTTGCAAGATTTGTAAGTGGCCTGCAGTGAGGGTGGAATCAGAGAGGACACCAAGTTACAGGCCTGAGTTTCAAAGAGAATGGTGAAGATGTCAGAAGTGATAGACACAGGGAGGGACAAGGGAGGGTATTGGAGGAAAAAGTAGGAGTTCAGTTTTAGCCATGTTAATTTTAAAGTTATGGCAACGTATCCAAGAGAAGTCAGAGAGAACTGGAGATTCGGTATTACGTGACAGGTCAGGTGTGGAAAGACAGATTTGTGAGTCACCAATGTACATTGCTAGCTGAAATTACATGAATGGATGAAAATGCTGAGGTGGAAGAGGAGTGGACCAAAGACAAAGCCCAGTGAGACTGCAGAGAAGCAGCAGAGAAATCAAAAAAGATGAAGATGGAGTTAGGGTTGCCAACTCAGTCAAACCGGACACCGTTTTAGGCAATGGCGTCCGGTCCGACTGAGTTGGCAACCCTAGATGGAGTAGAGGCCCTGGAGGTTTGCCCTGGAAGAGGTCATTAAAGATCCTCCTGAGAGCAGTTTCGAGAGAGTGGAGAGGGTGAAGACAAGTTGGAGAAATTTTCCAGAAAAAAATAAGATGTTTATTTTACTGTCACATTAGGATTTCAGAAACATCAGCTCTCACAGGGAACTACCAGGAATCACAGTTTCATATTAAGTTGTGAAGCTTCTCTCCGAGCTTTATAAAACTACTAAGGAAGTTGAACATCTCAGTGCTCACACTGTCATCTACATTATGCTGTTTTCAGGGGGTGAGGTTTCCTGTTATTTTTACAACACTTCAATTTCCTCTCCAGCTCAACTCACACACAGGCCTCTGTTTCTATTTTTATTTAGTTTTTTAAGCTTTTAATCAATATAACACTTTGATGGCATTGTGGATTGTTTTATCCATGTAGCTGAGTTACTTCCAACCTAACTCCCCCACGTTCCCTGGTATCCCATCAATAACAGTCCCTCCAGGGAGTATTGTCCCTCTGACTCCAGTTCCATTGTCATGATCACAGGACCTAGTTCTCATGGGGGACTTCAAGCACCCCGATATCTGCTGGGAGAGCAATACAGCAGTCCACAGACAATCAAGGAAGTTTCTGGAAAGTGTAGGGGACAATTTCCTGGTGCAAGTGCTGCAGGAACCAATCAGGGGCAGAGCTCTTCTTGACCTGCTGCTCACAAACCGGGAAGAAACAGTAGGGGAAGCAAAAGTGGATGGGAACCTGGGAGGTAGTGACCATGAGATGGTCAAGTTCAGGATCCTGACCCAAGGAAGAAAGGAGAGCAGCAGAATACAGACCCTAGGCTTCAGAAAAGCAGACTTTGATTCCCTCAGGGAACTGATGGGCAGGATCCCCTGGGAGAATAACATGAGGGGGAAAGGAGTCCAGGAGAGCTGGCTGTATTTTAAAGAAGACTTATTGAGGTTGCAGGAACAAACCATCCAGATGTGTAGAAAGAATAGTAAATATGGCAGGCGACCAGCTTGGCTTAACAGTGAAATTCTTGCTGATCTGAAATACAAAAAAGAAGCTTATATGAAGTGGAAGTTTGGACAAATGACCAGGCAAGAGTATAAAAATATTGCTCAGGCATGCAGGAGTGAAATCAGGAAGGCCAACTCACACTTGGAATTGCAGCTAGCAAGGAATGTTAAGAGTAACAAGAAGGGTTTATTCAGATATGTTATCAACAAGAAGAAGGTCAAGGAAAGTGTGGACCCCTTACTGAATGAGGGAGGCAACCTAGTGACAGAGGATTTGGAAAAAGCTAATGTACTCAATGCTTTTTTTACCTCTGTCTTCACGAACAAGGTCAGCTCCCAGACTACTGCACTGGGCAGCACAGCATGGGGAGGAGGTGACCAGCCCTCTGGGGAGAAAGAAGTGGTTCAGAACTATTTAGAAAAGCTGGACGAGCCCAAGTCCATGGGGCTGGATGCGCTGCATCCGAGGGTGCTAATGAAGTTGGCAGATGTGATTGCAGAGCCATTGGCCATTATCTTTCAAAACTCGTGGTGATCGGGGGAGGTCCCAGGTGACTGGAAAAAGGCTAATGTAGTGCCCATCTTTAAAAAAGGGAAGAAGGAGGATCCGGGGAAGTACAGGCCAGTCAGTCTAACCTCAGTCCCTGGAAAAATCATGGAGCAGGTCCTCAAGGAATCAATTCTGAAGCACTTAGAGGAGATAAAAGTGATCAGGAACAGTCAGCATGGATTCACCAAGGGCAAGTCATGCCTGACTAACCTAACTGAATCTTAGAATCATAGAATCATAGAATATCAGGGTTGGACGGGACCTCAGGAGGTCATCTAGTCCAACCCCCTTCTCAAAGCAGGACCAATCCCCAACTAAGTCATCCCAGCCAGGGCTTTGTCAAGTCTGACCATAAAAACCTCTAAGGAAGGAGATTGCACCACCACCCTGTGTAACACATTCCAATGTTTCACCACCCTCCTAGTGAAAAAGTTTTTCCTAATATCCTACCTAAACCTCCCCCACTGCAACTTGAGACCATTACTCCTTGTTCTGTCATCTGATACCACTGAGAAAAGTATAGATCCATCTCTTTGGAATCCCCTTTCAAGTAGTTGAAAGCAGCTATCAAATCCCCCCTCAGTCTTCTCTTCCACAGACTAAACAATCGCAGTTCCCTCAGCCTCTCCTCATAAATCGTGTGTTCCTGTCCCCTAATAATTTTTGTTGCCCTCCGCTGGACGCTTTCCAATTTTTCCACATCCTTCTTGTAGTGTGGGGCCCAAAACTGGACACAGTACTCCAGATGAGGCCTCACCAATGTCGACTAGAGGGGAACGATCACGTCCCTCGATCTGCTGGCAATGCCCCTACTTATACAGCCCAAAATGCCATAGGCCTTCTTGGCAACAAGGGCACACTGCTGACTCATATCCAGCTTCTCGTCCACTGTAACCCCTAGGTCCTTTTCTGCAGAACTGCTGCCGAGCCATTTGGTCCCTAGTCTGTAGCAGTGCATGGGATTCTTCCGCCCTAAGTGCAGGACTCTGCACTTGTCCTTGTTGAAGCTCATTAGATTTCTTTTGGCCCAATCCTCTAGTTTGTCTAGGTCCCTCTGTATCCTATCCCTACCCTCCAGTGTATCTACCTCTCCTCCCAGTTTAGTGTCATCTGCAAACTTGCTGAGGGTGCAATCCACACCATCCTCCAGATCATTTATGAAGATATTAAACAAAACGAGCACCAGGACTGACCCTTGGGGCACTCCACTTGATACTGGCTGCCAACTAGACCTGAAGCCATTGATCACTACCCGTTGAGCCCGACGATCTAGCCAGCTTTCGATCCACCTTATAGTCCATTCATCCAGCCCATACTTCTTTAACTTGCTGGCAAGCATACTGTTGGAGACCGTGTCAAAAGCTTTGCTAAAGTCAAGGCCTAAGTGAACTCCTGATGTCCCTTCCAACCTTGATATGCTGTGATTCAATGATACACTAATTATTAACAGTGTTACCATTGTCATCTAGTAATGGGTCTATGCCATTGCCAAGATCTGAGAGAGATATGGGTCGTCCTTCAGGCTAGGTTGTAGATCCTTGATGATGCGTTGGAGAGGTTTTAGTTAGGGGCTGAAGGTGATGGCTAGTAGCGTTCTGTTATTTTCTTTGTTGGGCCTGTCCTGTAGTAGGTCACTTCTGGGTATTCTTCTGGCTCTGTCAATCTGTTTCTTCACTTCAGCAGGTGGGTATTGTAGTTGTAAGAATGCTTGACAGAGATCTTGTAGGTGTTTTTCTCTGTCTGAGGGGTTGGAGCAAATGTGGTTGTACCGTAGAGCTTGGCTGTAGACAATGGATCATGTGGTGTGGTCTGGATGAAAGCTGGAGGCATGTAGGTAAGTATAGTGGTCAGTAGGTTTCTGGTATAGGGTGATGTTTATGTGACCATCGCTTATTAGCACCGTAGTGTCCAGGAAATGGATCTCTTGTGTGGACTGGTCCAGGCTGAGGTTGATGGTGGGATGGAAATTGTTGAAATCATGGTGGAATTCCTCAAGGGCTTCTTTTCCATGGGTCCAGATGATGAAGATATCATCAATATACTATATATATATACTTACTTTGGGGGACAGGCCAGTCCTTGCTTACAGGCAGCCCCCCAACCTGAAGCAAATACTCACCAGCAACCACACACCACACAACAAAAACACTAACTCAGGGACCTATCCTTGCAACAAAGCCCGATGCCAACTGTGTCCACATATCTATTCAGGGGACACCATCATAGGGCCTAATCACCTCAGCCACACTATCAGAGGCTCGTTCACCTGCACATCTACCAATGTGATCTATGCCATCATGTGCCAGCAATGCCCCTCTGCTATGTACATTGGCCAAACCGGACAGTCTCTACGTATAAGAATAAATGGACACAAATCAGACACCAAGAATTATAGCATTCAAAAACCAGTCGGAGAACACTTCAATCTCTCTGGTCACTCGATTACAGACCTAAAAGTCGCAATATTACAGCAAAAAAACTTCAAAAACAGACTCCAACAAGAGACTGCTGAATTGGAATTAATTTGCAAACTTGACACAATTAACTTAGGCTTGAATAGAGACTGGGAGTGGATGTGTCATTACAGAAAGTAAAACTATTTCCCCATGTTTATTTCCACCCTCCGCCCCATTCCTCTCACGTTCTTATCAACTGCTGGAAATGGCCCACCTTAATTATCACTGTTAGGGGGCTTATTCCTTCACCCAGTTACTTCCCTGGTCCTTCTCGCATGAACAGAGAGCAACAATACCCGAAGTCCAAAGGTGGAAACAATTCGATGTTTATTGGGGTGAACTTCCAGCAAGCATGATTCCAGTTTCCTTCCTTAGTGTCCCCCTTCCCAGCTCTGACACCACAGAGCCTTACACCTGTGTCCCTGTTCCCATTTCCCTCTTTAGCAAAACATGATTCCAATTTCCCCACCCCCATTCCCTGTTCCCATTTTCCCCACACACCCCCTGATTGACTGCAGACTATATAGTAAAACTTGAGTTCTGCTTAGCTATATCTTAACCAATCATTTTCCTGAAATTTAACTAACCAATCCTAATATATTGTAACATGATTATGTAACCAATTATATCCCACCACCTGAATTAGTTTACACCCAGCAAAATTAATTATACAGCAGACAGAAACAGTCACAGAACCAGACAGAGATGATACAGACAAACGAGCAAAGTGGGAACTATAATGACAAAACGATACAGAAGTGAGGATTTCACATCCCAGCTAGTGATGAGTGAGTTCTTGCCAGACAGGATGCTACCAAACTAAGTTTTCTTTTACATCTTCTAGGCACTTCCCTTTCTCTGGAGGTGATAGGCACTAACAGGACAGGATTGTATCCTAACAGCCCAATAGCACCTTCTTTCAATGTGACTTGTTTGGGATGTGAGGAGGTGACCGGTGGCTTCCCAGCTTATGGCTGCCTCTGTTGCTTAGCCAAAGGCCTTAGCCTAAGCACAGGGTCTCAGACTGTCACAGTAAGAGAAGGCCCTTACACCGGCAGACAGTGATTTTTATTCTTTCTTTTATACCTCTATAACTAGCCAAGTGATAAGAATATGCCTAAATTCTTAGAGTATAGGCCTTTACAGACAGGCCTGAATATCTATATCCTAACAATCACTACAAAAGGTTTGTTTTTCTCTCCTGCTAGTAAGAGCTCACCTTACCTGACCACTCTTGTTACAGTCTGTATGGTAACACCCCTTGTTTCATGTTCTCTGTGTATATAAATCTCCCCACTGTATTTTCCACTGCATGCTTGCGGTGAAGTGAGCTGTAGCTCACGAAAGCTTATGCTCAAATAAACTGGTTAGTCTCTAAGGTGCCACAAGTCCTCCTTTTCTTTTTGCGGATACAGACTAACACGGCTGCTACTCTGATATCTTACAAGACACCTTTTGCATAAAACATATTCCACTTACATTATATTCACATTCATAATCATATTTTCATAAAGCATATGGAGTGCAACATCACAAGGTCATATACATACAGCAATGGCACTGTTCATATATTTGGTTTGTAGCAGCGACGTTACAGGCTGCTGGTTTCTGGTAACTGCCAAAACAATGGAAGGTTCTCAGTCCATAGTCCAAAATGATCCTTTTAGTTGTAAATCTACAGTCTGGAGAATGAGAATAGGAAAGAGGCAACATGAAGATGTTTCAAAGGTCTTTTATATCCTCTCCCATATGCTTGGAATTTTACTGTCCCAGTCAAAGCTCATAGCCTCTGTTTGTGGAAAATTACTGGCACAAAATGGAGTCTGGGATCACAGGAGCATATCACATGCCCTTACATGGCTGGCTAGCTCACAGAGCATAGGCACTGACTCCAAGGAGCAGGAGCACCCACGGAAAAAATGTAGGGGTGCTCAGCACCCACCGGGATAATCAGCTGTGGCAGCCGCAAACCTCTCTTGCGCATGCAGGGCCCAATCACCTGTTTGGCGGGCAGACAGATTAGCTGTTTCCAGCTAATCAGCTGTAGGCTGCAGCCACCTATCAGCTGTTTGTCAGAGAGCCAGATGAGCTCTTTTGCAGCATGTGGCTGAAGTTCCTAACCCAGCTCCCATGTCCCGTTGCAGGGGAGTGGGAGTAGGGCGCCATTTAGAGAGGGCAGAGGGGGCCTCTCTCCTCCCTGAGTTTCCTACCACAGGAGAGTGCAAACAGGAAAATGAACTGCTGCTCTGTGCTGTCACCAGAGGAACCCAAAGCCCTTAGATGTGAGCTGAGCAAGAAATTTATTTGGCTGGTAGGGCTGTCCCTGAGGAGCTAGATCAGCCACTCCTCCCTCCTCCTTGGCTCCTGGCTGTGGGAAGTGTAAATTCCCCATTGTGCGGGCGGCTGCTGCTCTGTGGCTGGCAGCAGGAGAGCTTTCTGTAATGTTCTGTCTCTTCTCTGCCCCCTTTGAACATAGAGGGAGTGTTTAATAAGGTTCCCAAATGCCCCCTCAGGCTGAGAGCCTATGTACGCATTAGAAACCCCTCTTCCAGACATTGCAGCCAGCAGGAGCGCTACCGGCCAAGGGACCAGAGGGGCACTGAAAGCACTGCATGTGGATAAATAGCTCGCTGTCACCTAGGAAACTGAGGAGAGAGCAGGTTCTGCCCAACCTTGGCAGAGAGAAGGGATCAGATGTGTGCTGATCTCCTAAAGTGTCTCCCATAAAGCTGATAAGCTGTCAGTGTAATAAGAACATGAGAGCGACCATACTGGATCAGACCAAAGGTCCATCTACCCCAGCATCCTGTCTACTGACAGTGGCCAGTGCCAGGTGCCCCAGAGGGAATGAACAGAACAGGGAATCATCAAGTGATCCATCCCCTGTCGCTCAGTCCCAGCTTCTGGAAAACTGAGGCTAGGGACACCATCCCTGCCCAGCCTGGCTAATAGCCATTGATGGACCTATCCTCCATGAACTTATCTAGCTCTTTTTTGAACCCTGTTAAATTCTTGGCCTTCATAACATCCTCTGGCAAAGAGTTCCATAGGTTTACTGTGCGTTGTGTGAAGGAATACTTCTTTCTGTTTGTTTTAAACCTGCTGCCTATTAATTTCATTTGGTGACCCCTAGTTCTTGTGTTATGAGAAGGACTAAATAACCCTTCCTTATTCACTTTCTCCACACCAGTCCTGATATTATAGACCTCAGTCATTTCCCTCTTAGTCGTCTCTTTTCCAAGCTGAAAGGTCCCAGTTTTAGTAATCTCTCCTCATATGGAAGCTGTTTCATAGCCCTGGTCATTTTTGTTGCCCTTTTTTGAACCTTTTCCAATTTCAATATCTCTTTTTTGAGATGAGGTGACCACATGTTCTTATGGATAGTTCTCTGAAAACATCAACTCAGTATACAGCAGCATGAAAAAAAGCAAACAGAATGCTGGAATCATTAAGAAAGGGATAGATAATAAGATAGAAAATATGGTAACAGCTAATTTAGACTCCTTTATTTTATATGTATTGTTGGGATTATGTTTTCCAATGTCCATTACTTGCAGGGATTTCACTTTTGGTGCTGTACCTTTGTCAACATTTAATTTCATCTGCCATTTTGTTGCCCAGTCACTCAGTTTTGAGAGATTCTTTTGTAGCTCTTTGCATAGACCTGAAACGTAAGTATCTTGACTAGTTTTGTATCATCTACAAATTTTGCCATCTCCCTCTTTATCCCTTTCCCCAGATAATTTATGAACATGTTGAATAGGACTGGTATCAGTATAGACCCCTGGGGAACACCACTATTTACCTCTCTCCATTCTGAAAACTGACCATTTATATCTACCCTTTGTTTCCTATCTTTGAACCAGCTACCAATCCATGAGAGAACCTTTCCTCTTATCCCATGACATCTTACTTTGCTTAAGAGCCTTTGGTGAGGGACCTTGTCAAAGGTTTTCTGAAAATCTAAGTACACTATATGCACTGGATCCCCCTTGTCCACATGCTTGTTGACCTCCTCAAAGAAATCTACTAGATTCGTAAGGCATGATTTCCCTTTACAAAAATCATGTTGACTCTTCCCCAAAAAATTATGTTCAGCTATGTGTCTGACAATATTGCTCTTTATTGTAGTTTTAACCAGTTTCCCCAGTACTGAAGTCAGACTTACCAGCCTGTAGTTGCCGGGATCACCTCTGGAGCCCTTTTTAAATTTGGTATCACGTTAGCTATCCTCCAGTCGTTTGGTACAGAAGCTGATTGAAAGGATAGGTTACAGACTACAGTTAGTAGTTCTGCAATTTCACATTTGAGTTCCTTCAGAACTCTTGGGTGAATGCCATCTGGTCCTGGTGACTTATTGCTGTTGAGTTTATCAATTTGTTCCAAAACCTCCACTAGTGACACCTCAATCTGGGACAGTTCCTGAGATTTGTCACCTAAAAAGAATGGCTCAGGTTTGGGAATCTCCCTCACATCCTCAGCTGCGAAGACTGATGCAAAGAAGTCATTTCGTTTCTCCGCAATGGCCTTATCGTCTTTGAATGCTCCTTTAGCACCTCGATCATCTATTGGCCCCAGAAATCGTTTAGCAGGCTTCCTGCTTCTGATGTGCTTACAGTTGTTTTTGCTATTACTTATTTAGCCTTTGGGCTTGATGTTCTTCAAATTATTTTTTGGCTCTTCCTAATTATATTTTTACACTTCATATACCAGAGTTTATGCTCTTTTTTCTTTTCCTCACTAGGATTTAACTTCCTCTTTTTAAAAGATGCCTTTTTGTCTCTCACTGCTTCTTTTACTTTGTTGTTTAGCCACAGTGGCAATGTTTTGGTTCTCTTTCTATGTTTTTTAATTTGGGGTATACATTTAAGTTGGGCCTCTATTATGGTGTCTTTAAAAAGTTTCCATGCAACTTGCAGGGATTTCACTTTTGGTGCTGTACCTTTTAATTTCTGTTCAACTAACTTCCTCATTTTTGTGTAGTTCCCCTTTCTGAAATTAAATGCTACCATATTGGGCTGCTGTGGAGTTTTCCCCACCACAGGGATATTAAATTTAATTATATTATGCTCACTATTACCAAGCAGTCCAGCTATATTCACCTCTTGGACCAGATCCTGTGCTCCACTTAGGACTAAATCAAGAATTTCCTCTCCTCTGGTGGGTTCCAGGACCTGCTGCTCCAAGAAGCGGTCATTTAAGATGACAGGAAACTTTATCTCTGCATCCCTTCCTGGGGTGACATGTACCCAGTCAGTATGGGGTAGTTGAAATCCCCCGTTATTATTATTGAATGTTTTATTTCAATAGTCTCTCTAAACATTCTCTGAGCATTCACAGTCACTATCACCATCCTGGTCAGGTGGTCGGTAACATGTTCCTATTGCTATATGCTTATTATAAGAGCACGGAATTACTATCCATAGAAATTCTGTGATATAGTTTGGTTCATTTACGATTTTTACTTCACTTGATTCTACTCTTCCTTTCATATATAGAAGACTAAATAATAATATGGGTGAACTAGAGTGCCTCATATTAAATGAGGATATTGATATAATAGACATCACAGAAACTTGGTGGAATGACAGGTTTCAGAGTAACAGCCGTGTTAGTCTGTATTCGCAAAAAGAAAAGGAGTACTTGTGGCACCTTAGAGACTAACCAATTTATTTGAGCATGAGCTCACGAAAGCTCATGCTCAAATAAATTGGTTAGTCTCTAAGGTGCCACAAGTACTCCTTTTCTTTTTGGTGGAATGAGAATAACTAATGGGACATGGAATACAAGAGTACAAAATCTATCTCAAGGACAGAACAGGTCGTGCTGGTGGGGGAGCATCTCAGCTGGGTTCATACCTAGGGAAGCTAGCCCTTCCATCGTGCCACCATGGCTACGCTCTATTTTTAGCGCAGTAGCACTGTGCAAGCTCCCTCCTCAAACTGGGAATTCCTTCTTCAAACTGGGAATTACATGCTCCTTCCCCCATCCCCACTCCAAGTGCAGAGAAGCCCAGCGTATCAGAGCTGTGACCTTTGTGACTTGAAGAAAATAATATTTCACATAACCTCAGATAAAATTTCCTCTTACTGAACTAAAAGCCATTTTTTAAAACTTCCGCAGATGGTTAGTCCGCTCTCCACCTTGCTCTCTAAACTGGTGGTGCAGCATACCTGGCATGACATAACTCTTGCTAATGCTGATATGATATTGTTACTTGCACTTGGACACCATGGTGATAGGTGCCTTAAATAATAATTACTATAATTAATTCCATGGCCATCAGCCAAGGATCAGGGCCCCATTATTGGTCATTGTCAATTTACACAGTAAAAAGGCAGCTCCTGCCACAAGGAGCTTCAAATCTGCATTGTGACAAGATGCCACGGACAGATGAGATGTGGAGCCGGAGGAGGGAGAGAATGAGGTAACAGTGAAGTTAGCACATAACCACACAGAGAGCAAGCAGGGCCATCCTTAGGCATATGCAACATACTCAGCTGTGTAGGGCACCTGAAAATTTGGGGCACCACTGGGTCTTAGCGTCCACACTTCTGGCTTTCCTATCCCTGTTCTGACCTTTCCAGCAGGCTCCCACAGCTGGCTGCTGCAGCCTAGTGAGTCTTCCTCTGGAGGGGATCTAGTAGTTAAAAGTGAAAAAGCCTCCAGCCTGCCAGCCCTATTAGCACAACATTGAAACTGTTAAAGAGCCATTCAAGGGGGAATGAAGCCATTCAACAGGCATTTGTCAACCCCCAGGTATAGACTGTCAGTTTCTGAATTTACTGACCAAAATAGTTGTGCATTGCTGTAATATTTACTCAGAACATGTCAGTAAACAGGACCTTCTCTTAAAATGTGCTTTAAAAATATTTCATTAGTGAGTTGGTGAAGATTATAAAATCACATCTCTAAAAAATCATTGCATAGATTTTTAGATGCACAAACATCTTTAGCCTTAAATGCTTGGATCTTCAGACATATAGTTTTTTAAATAAATTCTTCAAAAGACCACCCTTCTCTAAAATACACAATTACTATAATAAAAAAAAACTTGCTTCCAAAGTCTTCCTGTCCTTTCTGTCAATCCCTCCCTTCACAACCCCACCCATTGAAGAGAGCCCTTAAAGGGACAACACCCCTTTCCTTCCAGATAGCTGGACAAAGAGTTTCCCTTTCTTTACTTCTGACTATTTGATGAACTAGTTTTAAGAGAACCCTCCAGCAAAATCAGTACCTAGTAAGATATAAAATCCTTTGTTATGCCTAAAATCTTTGGAAACATATCTTTGAAAGTTGGTGAAATTTCATAAACACCTCTATTGTTATGGAGATCACACAAAGTAAATTAGTGTTCCCTTTTTCTAAAAGCAGTGAACATTGTTATGAACACACTAAACCTCTGTGACTCATTAATTTAAAATAATGTCTTTGTTTCAATGAGTTAAATATGTAGTAATCTGGAATGATTACTTTATGAAGGCTTAAGAGTACATTTAAAATATAAAGTCAGCTTAGAAATACTGATTAAGAAAATGTAAAACAGAGAAGAGCTGCATCATATATTCCATAATATTTAATGTTGTATTCAGCAGGACAGGTGACTCGCCCTTACTACAAAGTTTTTGCAAATAAACCTCTGACAAACTTCAGGGCATATCAAAAAACCTGTGACTGACATATTTATTCCCAAGTTTAGTGCTTTTAATTAGGTACCGTCTGCATGTCCATTCTGCGTGAGGGAGAGGATACGGGGGTCTCTGCAGGGAACTGTGACTCTCTGCCACCATGAGGTGGGCTGAGTATCTCGGTATCCTTTGCTGTCTCGCCCCCCAGCTGGGGTGCAAGCTTGGGCTGCCGTTGGGCATAGGGGCACCAGTTTAATAATACTGCGTAGGGCCCCATAAATCCTAAGAACAGTCTGAGAGCAAGGTACAGAGATGGACGAATGGAGATTCCAGTGGAAGGTCAGATGACAGGGCACATTGATTTGAGCCCTCACTGCTGGTGTCCTTTTGCTCATGGCGAATCTTCAATATGGGACAACTTATTACATTACATTGGAACAACTTCTCATCCTCTCCAGTGATTGACTATGTGCTTGGGTGGAATTTTCAGGTATCACTTTATGGGGCGTTGAGGCTCTTAAGAAAGATGTGAAGACAATGCCACAGCACAAGACTGAATTCCAGATCGTTGCATCTGATTCCCTTGAAGCTAAGGCCTCTGCCCTCAGTCTGTCTGGATCCCTGAAGGCCAGTCTCCTGGGGGGGATGGTGGAAGTAGGTGGATCTGCAGCATTTTTAAATGATACAAAGAAATCAAAATATCATGCTCGAGTTACTCTCCACTACTCAGTGACAAACAGGTTTGAGCAGCTGACTATGAGCCATTTGGGGACTGAGAACATCTCTTATCCTGCTGTGTTTGACCAAGGCATGGCCACCCATGTGGTCACAGCTGTGCAGTTCGGTGCTCAGGCTTTCTTTGTGTTTGATAGGGAAGTTTCTTCATCAGAGAGTGTGCAAGAGATAGAGGGAAGCATGAAACTGATGGTAGAAAAAATCCCAAAGTTTTCAGGAGGAGGAGAGGTGTCTGCAGAAAAGAAGAACAAGGAAGTAGAAAAAGCTGAAAATTTTAGTTGCAAATTTTATGGCGATTTTGCTCTGGAGAACAATCCAGTTACTTACCAAGATGCCATGGAAGTTTACTCCACTCTCCCTAAGCGGCTTGGAGTCGCTGGTGAAAATGCTGTACCAGTGAGAGTCTGGCTGTACCCACTGAGTAAGCTGGATTCCAGAGCTACTCAGCTAGTGGGTGAGATCAGCTCGGTGCTGGTTTATGATGCTCAAAGTGCCCTGGAGCACTTGACTGAGTGCGACGTCCGGTGCAATGATATGGTGAAGGACAGAACGGCTACAATCTTCCCCGAGATCCAAAGGAAAATCCAGCAATTCAGAGATCTGTGTAAACAGCACAGACAGACCTTCCAAAAAGAGCTAGCAAGAACCTTGCCCATTATCCGTGGAGGTGGAGCAGAGGAGGTGGCCCTGGTGGAGATTTTAACCAACAAGGAGCAATCACCATTTGGTACCCAGCGACTCAATGAATTTCTGGATAAGAAACAGGAAGAAATGGATTTTGTCAATTCCTACCTGGCTGAGCTAGAGGAGGTGAAAGTCATATCCTCCAGGAGTGAGCTACAATGCATAGTTCTCAGCTCCAGCCATGACTTTGTTGTGTCTCTGACACTCACTTCATTGCACAATGAGGAATCCTATTTATCAGAACTGAAACTATGGCTGAAGAAACAATTTATGAAGAAAACTCATAATCCAGCCATAGCCAGTTCTGCCTGTGAGACATCAAATTCCAAACAGTGGTTTGAAGATAAAGAGATAAGAAGAAAAACACGGCAAGCTGTAAAGTCCTTCTCCGACTTTTTTCATATCAATAAATGTAATGGGAAGACCCAGTTCACTGTGGCCTCTGTTTCAGACAGGGACAATCCAGGAGCTTCCATTTATCTGTATGAGGATAGAGAGCTGGTCAGCACCAATTTTCAGCCTCCACCAAAGCCTCTTCCTCTTGTGACAGACAGAATCAGATATGACTCTGTACAGCTCACGTTTAACCCATCAGCCTCTGGAACATCTGTGACCTCCAGCTACTGTGTCGAGTACAGAATTGCAGGGCAGGAGAACTGGATGGCTGTGACTGTAAATAACAAAAAAGAGACATTCACAGTAACAGGGCTACATCCAAACACTGAGTACCAGTTCCGATATGCTGCAGTGAGCAAACCAGGCCTCAGCGAGAGCAATGATGTGAGTGATCCTGTGAAGACTCTTCCTACCAGCCCTCCTTTGAAGCCTGTACCAGATACTGTAGGTCCATTAGCCATACATCTCACCTGGCAAAGTCCAAGTGTCATTGGAAATGGAGTCAGTATAAAGGAATATAAGGTGGAATATAAAGAGGAAGCTGGAGATGAAAGTCAAGAGGGAAAAAACAAATGGCTGGAAAAAAGGACAGGAGAAAGAACTGAATTTTGTAGCATTGATGGACTGACACCTGAGATGCGCTACAGATTCCAAGTGTCAGCTGTGTGTGCGGACGGGGCTGTGAGTGACCCAAGTGAGGAGAGTTGTATCTCAACACTAAATAAAGGTAAATATTTAAATAAATCTGCCTATTTTCCCCTCAACTACAGTCCTCTAGTGTCTGGAGCTCCTAGATCATGTAAGGGATTCCTTATCAAGGGCTTGAACTAAAATATCCTGGGTGTATAATGCAGGATCAGCGTCCATTGAAAATAATGAATGAAATTACAGATAAATCCTATCTTCCAATTAAACATCCGAGCTGGTTCCTATGCATTGACTGGGTGGCTGATGTCAGTGATGCCCCAAGCCCAGGGCACAGAGAGGATGCATTGGACTCTATGAATGGGAGTTCTGATTTGGAGTGGTGATGGGCACAGAGACAATGACAGGTTTGTTTAGGGAAGGGAAGGTGCTGTTATGTTTCCAGTTCTGCCACCCCCAACCTCCCAAACCTACACCAAGCCCCTGATTCTGTGTCCCTCTGGCCTCTACCATACCCAGATTCTCTGCCCCCCTAAACCCTGTCCTTCAGCCCCTGGCCCCCAGGCTCTGCTCCCACATGTCCCCAGCATCCCTGTCAGAGCTCCCATTACTCTCAGGCCTCTTATCAATCCCACCTCCCTTGTGCCCCCCCAGCTTCCCTGCCGCCAATTGTCTCCCTTCATCTGTCTTCTCCCCACAGCTTCCCTGCACACCGAACTCTGTCCTCTGATCTCCACTGTCCCTGCTTCCTCCCTTCTCTGTCCACTCTCTCCTCCCCAGCCTTGTCTCCGCAGCTCCTCTATTGTCCCTAACCTGTCACCTTCTGTTCTCTCCTCTCCTCAAAGTTTCCCTTGCTTTTCCAGCCATGAGTGCCTCTCTCTCTCTCTCTCTCTCTCTCTCACACACACACACACACACACACACACAGAGTACACTGATTCCCCTCAACCCCAACCCACAAAATCTCTGACTACTCCAGCCCTGGGCTCCTCCACCCCCAACACACACACACAGCTCTGCCAATGTCCCTCAATCCTGACCCACAGCTCTGGTCTCCTCAAGAAGAATGTTTTAGAATTGGGGAGCACAGCTTGTTCCAGGCAGCCCCAAAACCTAGAAGAGGTGGAGGGCAGCTCCCAACATGGTAATCCCAGAAAAAAGAAGGGCTGTCCTGGACTGACACCTTGGGAGGGGGACAGGACACCAGAGACTTCCCTCCACAAGGGGAGCCTAGACAAGGGATGGAGGGAGGTGGCTGTTTGAGGCTGTATAAAGAGGTGCTGACTGTGGGGTGGTTTCCCATGGGGGCCTGGGTTTGATTAACTCAAACTTCCCATTGAACCTGCAGGGACTGGTCTCTGCCAGTAACTGCAAACTGATCTGAAGGGACCATGCAGTCCTAGCATAGGTACCTCACAGGGAAGGAGGGATGGGAACTAGCTCTGCAGCTGATTCAGGACACACACACTAAAACCTCAGCTGTGTTACTGACTGGGAATGACATATTCAACCTCTGTGACTTGTACCCAACGGCTCCAGGGCATGGTGACCGATATGCAGGGGAGTCAGAACTGAGAATCATCCTTGTTGGTAAAACTGGAGCTGGGATAAGTGCAACAGGAAACTCCATCCTTGGAGAAAAAGTGTTTGAGTCCAAACTCTCAGCACAGCCAGTAACTAGGAAATGTGCTACAGGGAAGAGGAGCTGGATGGGGAGGAAGATTCTAGTTGTTGACACTCCTGGCCTTTTTAGCACCTATGACCGTATAAAAGTGACCTCCCAAGAAATCAGACGCTGTGTTTCCCTCTCCTCCCCTGGGCCCCATGCTATAGTTCTGGTCAAAGAAAAAAGCCGTTTCACATTAGAAGAGAAGGTGACATTTAAACTCATAAAAAATATTTTTGGAGTCAAGACAACAAGTTACCTGATCATCTTACTCACCTGGAAAGATGATTTAAAGGGCCGTACACTGCACCAGCACATAGAAACACGTGACATAGAGTTTCAGAGGCTGATCACAGAGTGTGGGAACCGATGCTGCACATTTAATAACAGAGCAAGAGGAGCAGAACAAGATGCCCAGGTGTCTGAGCTGATTGCAATGATCGATAAGATGGTGCAAGAGAATGGAGGTTCATTCTACACCAACTGGCACATAGAGGAACCACCTCTTTCCTGGATTTACTCCTAACAAATAAAATCTTCCTGGGTGCAAGAGGGGAAGAGGTGGATGGGGTGTGACAGTCTGTACCATTATGCTCACTCTTTTTACAAGACTCTGATAAAGTTTGTACAAAGTACACCTTGTGAAGTATCATTTGAAAATTTATAATCTGCTGAACATTATTGTCCTGGTAAAATATGTGTGGCAATGTTAGGGGCTTATTCCTTCACCCACTTACTTCCCTGGTCCTTCTTGCATGAACAGAGAGCAACAATACACGAAGTCCAAAGGTGCAAACAATTCAATGTTTATTGGGGTGAACTTCCAGCAAGCATGATTCCAGTTTCCTTCCTTAGTGTCCCCCTTCCCCGCTCTGACACCACAGAGACTTACCTGTGTCCCTCTTCCCATCCCCCCCCTTAGCAAAACTTGATTCCAATTTCTCCACCCCCATTCCCTGTTCCCATTCTCCCCCTTAGCAAAACTTGATTCCAATTTCCCCACCCCCATTCCCTGTTCCCATTCCCCCCCCTTACTTCCTGATTGACTGCAGACTATATAGTAAAACTTGAGTTCTGCTTAGCTATATCTTAACCAATCATTTTCCTGAAATTTAACTAACCAATCCTAACATATTGTAACATGATTATTTAACCAATTGTATCCCACCACCTGAATTAGTTTACACCCAGCAAAATTAATTATACAGCAGACAGGAACAATCCCAGAACCAAACAGAGATGATACAGACAAACAATAGGGAAATGGGGACTACAATGATAGAACAACACAGAAATGAGGATTTCACATCCCAGTTATTGATAAGTGAGTTCTTGCCAGACAGGATGCTATCAAACTAAGTTTCCTTTTACATCTTCTAGGCACTTCCCTTTCTCTGGAGGCGATAGGCACTATCAGGACAGGATTGTATCCTAACAGCCCAATAGCACCTTCTTTCAATGTGACTAGTTTGGAATGTGAGGAGGTGACCGGTCACTTCCCAGTTTATGGCTGCCTCTGCTGCTTAGCCAAAGGTCTTAGCCTAAGAACAGGGCTTCAGACTGTCACAGTAAGAGAAGGACCTTACACCGGCAGACAGTGATTTTTATTCTTTCTTTTATACCTCTATAACAAGCCAAGTGATAAGAATATGCCTAAATTCTTAGAGTATAGGCCTTTACAGACAGGCCTGAATATCTATATCCTAACAGGCAACATTGTACGTTAAGTGCTAAGATTATACTGTATGACTTTATTGAGACAGGCTCCAAGCTTAGAAAAGCAGGCCTAAACCAGTTTCTCAGAAACATAAGACAATCTGACGTCTCAGCCATGTATCTGCATAATCAACTGGACTACCACCTTCTTAAGCAACCATTCTCTGGCAGGAAAAAAGGTGTAAGCAAGAAATCTACATATTGGCAAAGAAATATTTAGGGGTCCCATCACACAGACCTCCTGTCACCTGAGCCCCAGCTGGAAATGAGCTTCAAAGTGGGGAGAAAAGTATAAGAATAGAAATCCCACAAATCACCTCTCTCCCCTCATTTCTACTCACGGCATCAATAATGTTTGAAAAGACAAAGGAAGCATCATTGAATTGTGGGAGGGTTCCTCAGGTGGGAGACTTCCAGCCAGTAGAGACTACAGAAAAGATGTGGTGAGAAAACCCTTTGCTTTGATTCCATTTAGCTTTCTAAGTTAGGTATTCATTTATGTTTTATCTTTTATTTTCTTTGTAACCAGTTCTGACTCTTATGCCCCATTACCTGTGTGGAAGTAGGAAGAGGAAAAAAGGAGAATTTAAGTGCTGTCATCTTAGGTTTGTTAAAAACAGAGCAACAATCAGGCTAACACAGAACCCTAATAACGCGAGATTTGTAGAGGCAGGACTGGTGTAAGCGTATGAAAAAAAACTGCCAAGCGATGCTGGTTTAGCCTTGCCTGGAGATAACAATAAAATGTAGTTGTAGCAGGAAAATGTTCAAAACAAGTAAGATATCAGAAAGAAAAATGTATAAAAAAAGACACCATCTTATATAACGAAAGGGTATAAATACTTGCTGTATATTGTTTATACTGGGAAGATTTGCATAAGGACAGACACTCTGTCTAACTGCTGTCTTCTTTCTTGCAATTGCCTGAAAATAAATTGTCTCTGACTTCTTGCATCCAAACTGATAGAGAGGACTTGTTTTCTTCCACACTTGTAATCACTTAAAATCTTTGTTTTTGTAGTTAATAAACTTGTTAATTCTTTTATCTAAACCAGTGTGTTTGGACTGAAGTGTTTGGGAAACTCCATTTTGGATAACAGGATTTTTGCATATCATTTTCTATTAAAGACATGATGGACTTTATATGATCTTGTATTGTCCAGGAGGCTGCTGGGCAGTAAAAAATGCATATTTTGGGGGGAAAGTCTGGTAATGGAAGTTTGCTGGTGTTACACTGCAATGTAATTCATGAGTGGCTAGCTATAACACTCATACAATATAACTGGGAGTAACTGACATCTAGAGGCTGTGTGTAAGCAGGAACAGGAGTGCTTTCACAGAGAAGCAATGTAAAAGGCACCCCAGGCTGGAGACTTCAGGAGACACAGTTGTCCATCTGTCCAGATTGTACATTGGGTAATCATAGAACAGGAAGGGAACTTTGAGAAGTCATCAAGTCCAATCCCCTGCCCTCATGGCAGGACTAGCACCATCTATAACATCCCTGACAGGTGTTTGTCTAACCTGCTCTTAAAAATCTCCAACGATGGAGATTCCACAACCTCCCTAAGCAATTTATTCCAGTGCCTAAACACCCTGACAGTTAGGAATTTTTTCCTACGGTCCAACCTAAACCTCCCTTGCTGCAATTTAAGTCCATTGCTTCGTGTCCTATCATCAGAAGTTAAGGAGCACAATTTTTCTCCCTCTTCCTTGTAACAAACTTTTAGGACCTTGAAAATGGTTATGATGTCCCCCCTCTGTCTTCTCTTTTCCACACTAAACAAACCCAGTTCTTTCAATCTTCCCTCATAGGACATGTTTTTTAGACCTTTACTTATTTTTGTTGCTCTTCTCTGGACTTTCTCCAATTTGTCCACATCATTCCTGAAATGTGGTGCCCAGATCTGGACACAATACTCCCGTTGAGGCCTAATCAGCGCAGAGTAGAGCGGAAGAATTACTTCTCATGTCTTGCTTACAACACTCCTGCTAGTACATCTGAGAATGATGTTTGCTTTTTTTGCAACAGCGTTTCACTGTTGACTCATATTTAGCTTGTGATTCACTATGACCCCTAGATCCCTTTCCACCAGTACTCCTTCCTAGGTAGTCATTTCCCATTCTGTATGTTTGCATCTGACTATTCCTAATGTCACAGGGGGATTGCATGGCTCAAAAGGGAGAGCAAATATGACTGGAGCAGGGGTCTGAAACGACATCCAGGAAACAAGGAATATGGTGGATTTAGAGAATCAGCCAGGAGATGGGGAGGGGTTGGGAGTGTTGGGTGAGTGGCTTTAGTTGGGAGGTGGAGTGCTGAGGTCATGGGGAGGAGGTTGGTTAAGGTGGAAACAGGAGGAGGGCATCAAGTAGCAGCAGGTAGTGTGATTGGGGGCAGGTTCAATCAGGTACAGTATCATCAATTATTACTTTTAGTGTTTACATTATCTCCTAGAAATGTGCTACGTATTTAACACACTGGAGTGATCGATCTATTGGGGATCGATTTATCACGTCTAGTGTAGCTGAAGTTGCATATCTTAGGTCGACACCGCCCCTCCCGCCCCCCCAGTGTAGACCAGGCCTTAGAGGAAGTCCTTGGCTACAGGAGAAAGTTGCACCAATTTAGTTAAACTTGTGCAAACCCTTGTGTAGATGCTCCCATTTCAGTTTGGCTTAAACCTGTTCTGAATCAACTTAAGCTAAACCAAATAAAGCCACTCTTAAATTGGAATAAGAGTGTCTACATAGGGGTTTGCACTGGTTTAACTATATTGGCCTTGTCATAAATATAAAGGGAAGGGTAAACCCCTTTAAAATCCCTCCTGGCCAGAGGAAAAATCCTCTCACCTGTAAAGGGTTCAGAAGCTAAAGGTAACCTTGCTGGCACTTGACCAAAATGACCAATGAGGAGACAAGATACTTTCAAAAGCTGGGAGGAGGGAGAAAAACAAAGGGTCTGTGTCTGTCTGTGTGATGCTTTTGCCGGAGACAGAACAGGAATGGAGTCTTAGAACTTAGTAAGTAATCTAGCTAGGTATGTGTTAGATTATGATTTCTTTAAATGGCTGAGAAAATAGCTGTGCTGAATAGAATGAATATTCCTGTCTGTGTGTCTTTTTTGTAACTTAAGGTTTTGCCTAGAGGGATTCTCTATGTTTTGAATCTAATTACCCTGTAAGGTATCTACCATCCTGATTTTACAGAGGGGATTCCTTTTTACTTCTATTAAAAGTCTTCTTGTAAGAAAACTGAATGCTTTTTCGTTGTTCTAAGATCCAAGGGTTTGGGTCTGTGGTCACCTATGCAAATTGGTGAGGATTTTTACCAAACCTTCCTCAGGAAGTGGGGTGCAAAGGTTGGGAGGACTTTGGGGGGAAAGACGTGTCCAAACTCTGTTTTTTCAGGAACCCAGATAAAGTTTGGTGGTGGCAGTGGAAGTCCAAGGGTAAAATAGTTTGTACCTTGGGGAAGTTTTAACCTAAGCTGGTAAAAGTAAGCTTAGGAGGTTTTCATGCAGGTCCCCACATCTGTACCCTAGAGTTCAGAGTGGGGAAGGAAACTTGACAGAAGGTTTGATAAAAATGGAGGTTTAAGACTAATAGTTGTCCTAAAAGCACAAAAGGGGGGGATTGTGGGGGAAATTGCTGTTGACCTTGCTGTTGAAACTGACCCCATCCCATTCTGTGGCAAAATCTATACACTATATGCAACATATGCAAGAGCTGTAACGCAAGAGGCCTACAGGCCTGTATCCTGTAAGACTTGGCTTAAGCTAAAGCATTTACGTATGCTAGGCTGTGGCACTTGACCCAGATAATGGGCTAGGTCAATCTCTAACTAGAAAAGAACCAAAGGGCCTCCAGAAAAGTCCCTAGCTGTCCATTATATGCTCCCTCCACCCTGCAAAAGTCCCTAGTCAAAACGCTGCCACAGCAAACCACAGATCTTGATAAGATCTTAATAATAACATGGTGCATCAGCACTGTGCTAATTATGAAACTGCCCTTCCATTAATTCCTTATAAGGCTTTATTAATAATGCTTGAGTGGTAAGGAAATGTATCATTTGGCTTGAATTTGGACCTATATAAGTCTGATATTATAGGGGCAGGGCAGAGAGAGACCAGGGTGGCACCTGCGTGTGACCATCTCTGTATCCCTCTCCCTGCATGCTTGTATTCAATAAAAAGGCCTCAGGCTGTGTGAACCAAACAGGTGGTGTGACTTGTTTTCCACAACACCTGCTTCCCTCCCTCCACTGGCGAGAAGGCGCTGTTCGCTAGACCTTGTGGTGGGAGGCCCTCACAGACATGGGACAGAAAGAGTGCTCTGAGAGTGATTGCCACTGGTGACCTGAGCCATCCCTGGGCCACCTGGGGAACCCTCAGCTTTCCGCCTCTCAGAGTCTCAGTGCTGATTGGCTGAGCAGGGGGTCTAGTAACAGGGAGGAGATTTCGGACATTGTTGTTCTCTTTTAAGGACCAGCAAATACCACCAGAGCCAATCATCTGCTTGGTGAGTTGTGCTGCTTCTCTCCACTGATTGTCTCTGAGCAATTCCCGATTCTCACTAATATTCTAGTGCTTCTAAAATACGTGCCGAATAATCACTTTGAATGGTTGTAGCTCATTTGAGATCACATTATTCTGATCATCCAATACGTGAAACTTCAGATTGATGGTTAGTTTGAAAGTCAGGGCTTCTAGGTCCTGTTCCCAACTCTGCCCCTGATTGGCTGTGTGATGGAAGACAAGATCCTTCACCTTTCTCAGCTTTTGTTTCTCCCTCTGTCAGTTAGGTATAACAACCCTCTCACACCTGCCTCATGGCGGGGGGAGGCTGGGGAGCTGTGACGAGCCGTTTGAGAGCGTCACTAGTAGCATTGTGGCATAGGAGGTGTCCTAGCACGTTGAAGTCATTCCAGATTATGATGTAGTGCCGTAGAACCCTCTTTATCCAACCTTCCATTCCGTAGCTTCCCCTGTTAACCAAACAACCAGCGCACACAGGTCCAGAAACAGGCAATTTTTCTTGTGGCCACTATATGGCGCTGCAGCTTCGCACTTTCCCATTCTCCTGATTATCCGAATGTTTTGATTATCTGATCTGGTCCTGTCCCAATTAGCTGTGATAAATGGGGTTCTTTGTATAATAGCTGAAAGAGTCCATTTTATTGCTATTTTATTGTGTTTAAATCATTAAGAGGAGCAACTACTTAACTTCTCCTGAAGCATCTTATCTAGTTTCTAAATCAAAGAGTCTCCTCTTTGTGTGCGATGAGACAATTGAATGGTACATGACAAACAGGAGATGCTTTTGTTTTGTAAAACAAAATATTTTTTCAAAGAATTTTCATCCAAATCAATTCATGATTTCAAAAAACAAACTTGTTTAATGTTAATGGAATTTTCCAACAGAATACTGTTTCAATGAAAATTTTCCCACCCTCTCAATTCCTGTGCTTTGTCCCTGCCTCTGGGAGGTTTGTTGTTTGTTGGTAAGAGCAAGAGTGAGAACTGTTGACTTTTCTCTCTGGCTCTGCCATCGCCTTGCTGTGTGACCTGCGGTAGGTCATTTCCCTTCTCTGTCCCTCAGGATCCCAATCTATCCTTTCCCTAAGGACCAGGGATGCCTTGAGGCAGCAATTTGATGCTGAAAGCCAGTAATATTTGTGGCCATGCATGGGAGTGCAATGCCTGCAATGCTAACAGGTGACTGTGAGTAGTCCCTACAGAGTAGGAAAGTGCATGTTGGTTGCTAGGTGTTCTAGAGAAACTAAAGAAGAAAGTTGAGAAACATAGAGAATTGCTTCTCTGAGATTCAGCTTGAAAGTTACAATACAAGGGGGAAGTTACATGTGCTCAGTACAGAGACTCCAACAAACCCAAATAAAGAAATAAACCTGATCGCATCTGACTAAACATTCCCTGTTCTACTCACATATCCGTAGTTCAAGATTTAGTCCTTTCCTAAGCATGGATGTTGCTGGATTCTCCATGCCTGGCCCTTGGCTCATCTCATGTCCTTCTAGCAGCTCTGCCTCCCAAACACACAGGAGAAAGGAAGGGCTGCTGCTTCCAATTGAAAAGCGCATACCTCGTTTTCATCGGCTCTCCTGGCCTCCTGCCAACTCACTTCCTGCTTCCATGAGCATTCCTGGGAGTCTGGGAATCTCTAGGACCCACTGTTTATGGTTTTAACCCTTACAGGCACAGCAATTCGTAGATTCATAGATACTAAGATCAGAAGGGGCCATAATGATCATCGAGTCTGACCTCCTGCACAACGCAGGCCACAGAATCTCACCCACCTACTCCTGCGAAAAACCTCACCTATGTCTGAGCTATTGAAGTCCTCAAATCGTGGTTTAAAGACTTCAAGGAGCAGAGAATCCTCCAGCAAGTGACCCGTGCCTCATGCTACAGAGGAAGGCGAAAAACCTCCAGGGCCTCTTCCAATCTGCCCTGGAAGAAAATTCCTTCCCGACCCCAAATATGGCAATCAACTAAACCCTGAGCATATGGGCAAGATTCACCAGCCAGATACTACAGAAAATTCTTTCCTGGGTAACTCAGATCCCACCCCCATCTAACATCCCATCACAGGCCATTAGGCCTATTTACCATGAATATTTAAAGATCAATTAATTACCAAAACCATGTTATCCCATCATACCATCTCCTCCATAAACTTATCGAGTTTAACCTTAAAGCCATATAGATCTTTCGCCCCAAATGCTTCCCTTGGAAGGCTATTCCAAAACTTCACTTCTCTGATGCTTAGAAACATTCGTCTAATTTCAAGTCTAAACTTCCTGGTGGCCAGTTTATATCCATTTGTTCTTGTGTCCACATTGGTACTGAGATTAAATAATTCCTCTCCCTCTCCAGTATTTATCCCTCTAATATATTTATAGAGAGCAATCATATCTCCCCTCAACCTTCTTTTAGTTAGGCTAAACAAGCCAAGCTCCTTGAGTCTCCTTTCATAAGACAAGTTTTCCATTCCTTGGATCATCCTAGTAGCCCTTCTCTGTACCTGTTCCAGTTTGAATTCATCCTTCTTAAACATGGGAGACCAGAACTGCACACAGTATTCCAGGTGAGGTCTCACCAGTGCCTTGTATAACGGTACTAACACCTCCTTATCCCTACTGGAAATACCTCACCTGATGCAACCCAGGACCGCATTAGCTTTTTTCACAGCCATATCACATTGGCAGCTCATAGCCATCCTATGATCAACCAATACTCCAAGGTCCTTCTCCTCCTCCGGTATTTCTAATTGATGCGTCCCCAGCTTATAACTAAAATTCTTGTTATTAATCCCTAAATGCATAACCTTACACTTCTCACTATTAAATTTTATCCTATTACTATTACTCCAGTTTACAAGGTCATCCAGATCCTCCTGTAGGATATCCCGGTCCTTCTCTAAATTGGCAATACCTCCCAGCTTTGTATCATCCGCAAACTTTATTAGCACACTCCCACTTTTTGTGCTCAGGTCAGTAATAAAAAGATTAAATAAAATTGGTCCCAAAACCAATCCTTGAGGAACTCCACTGGTAACCTCCCTCCAGCCTGACAGTTCACCTTTCAGTAGGACCCATTGTAGTCTCCCCTTTAACCAATTCCTTATCCACCTTACAATGTTCATATTGATCCCCATCTTTTCCAATTTAACTAATAATTCCCCATGTGGCATGGTATCAAATGCCTTACTGAAATCTAGGTAAATTAGATCCACTGTGTTTCCTTTGTCTAAAAAATCTGTTACTTTCTCAAAGAAGGAGATCAGGTTGGTTTGGCACGATCTACCTTTTGTAAAACCATGTTGTATTTTGTCCCATTTACCATTGACTTCAATATCCTTAACTACCTTCTCATTCAAAATTTTTTCCAAGACCTTGCATACTACAGATGTCAAACTAACAGGCCTGTAGTTACCCGGATCACATTTTTTCCCTTTCTTAAAAATAGGAACTATATTAGCAATTCTCCAATCATACGGTACAACCCCTGAGTTTACAGATTCATTAAAAATTCTTGATAATGGGCTTGCAATTTCGGGAGCCAATTCCTTTAATATTCTTGGATGAAGATTATCTGGGCCCCCCGATTATTCCTATTAAGCTGTTCGAGTTTCGCTTCTACCTCAGATATGCTAATATCTACCTCCATATCCTCATTCCCATTTGTAATGCTATCATTATCCCTAAGATCCTCTTTAGCCTTATTAAAGACTGAGACAAAGTATTTGTTTAGATATTGGGCCATGCCTAGATTATCCTTAACCTCCACTCCATCCTCAGTGTTCAGCGGTCCCACTTCTTCTTTCTTTGTTTTCTTCTTATTTATATGGCTATAGAACCTTTTACTATTGGTTTTAATTCCCTTTGCAAGGTCCAACTCTACTTGACTTTTAGCCTCTCACTTTATCCCTACATGTTCTGACCTCAATAAGGTAGCTTTCCTTCCTGATCCCTCCCATCTTCCACTCCCTGTATGCTTTCTGCTTTTTCTTAATCACCTCTCTGAGATGCTTGCTCATCCAGCTTGGTCTACAACTCCTGCCTATGAATTTTTTCCCGTTTTTTGGGATGCAGGCTTCCGATAGCTTCCGCAGCTTGGATTTAAAGTAATCCCAGGCCTCCTCTACCTTTAGATGCATAAATTCTTCAGTCCAATCCACTTCCCTAACTAATTTCCTTAATTTTTGAAAGTCAGCCCTTTTGAAATCAAAAACCCTAGTCACATATCTATTTTTGTTTATCCTTCCATTCAGTTTGAACTGAATTAGCTCATGATCACTTGAACCAAGATTATCCCCTACAACCATTTCTTCTATGAGGTCCTCACTACTCACCAAAACCAAATCTAAAATGGCATCCCCTCTAGTCGGTTCAGCAACTACTTGATGAAGGAATCCATCAGCTACCACATCTAGGAAAATTTGAGCCTATTATTATTACTAGCACTCGTCCTCCAGTCTATATCTGGGAAGTTAAAGTCTCTCATGATCACACAGTTTCCATTAGTATTTACTTTATTAAAAACATTAAAAAGGGCTCTATCCATATCCAAATTAGATCCCAGCAGTCTATAGCACACCCCAAGCACTATCCCAGGGGAGGCTCTAGTAGCTTTCTTCTCCAATGTGTTTTTTTCCCAGACGGACTCTGTCTTATCCATTCCATTGCTTCTTCTTGCTTTACATTCTACCTCATCATTGATATATAATGCTACTCCAGCACCTTTACCTTTATTTCTGTCTTTCCTAAACAGCACATACCCTTCAATACCCGTACTCCAGTCATGACTACTATTCCACCCTGTTTCTGTTATCCCTAGAATATCTGGTTTCACTTCCTGCACCAGTAGCTCTAGTTCCTCCATTTTGTTACCTAGGCTCCTCGCGTTGGTGTACACACATCTTAATTTTTGCTGTTTGGCCTCGCTCACATTCTTTACCCGATTAGGCACGGTCATTCTACAGCCAGTATGACCTATTAGACTGGTATCCACACTGCCCTTCCTCCTTTTGTCCATTCTCCTACCCACGGCTATATCCTTTCTTACTTTGTTTTCTTTCCTCTCAATGCTAAAATCCGGTGTGGAGATTCCCTGGACATCTCCCAACCATTTCCCCCAAATTTCTAGTTTAAAACTCTCTTAATAAGTTGTGCCAGCCTCCATCCTAGAAGTCTATTTCCTTCGCTACTCAGATGAAGTACATGCCGAGAGAACTGTCCTCTGTCCAGGAATGCCTCCCAGTGGCCATTCATCCCAAAGCCCTCCTTCTAGCACCACTGCCTGAGCCATCTGTTGATAGTCATAATCTTGTCACACCTTTGTTGCCCTTCTCTAGGAACAGGTGGAATCCCACTGAAGATCACCTGAGCCTCAATTTCCTTAAGCGTCTTCCCCAGCCTGGCATAGTCTCCCTTGATACGTTCCAGCGAGAATCTACCAGTATCATTTGTTCCCACATGAAGGGCAATCAGTGGATTCTTTCCCGCTCCCTTTAGGATCCTTTTCAACCTCAGGTCCACATCCCGTATCTTAGCACCTGGAAGACAGCACACCCTTCTATTCTCTGGATCAGCTCTGGTTACAGGCCTGTCTATTCTTCTCAGTAAGGAGTCCCCGATCACGTAGACCTGCCTTTTCCTGGTGACAGTGTGATTCTCCGGTCTATCCCCTGTTCCCTCTGGCTGCAATTTCTTTCCATTCCTATTCTCCCTTGTAATCCTCTTTAACCCATCCTGTATCCTCCTGGGGCTCATATTTGGTGTAGTCTCCATTGACTCTTCCCCTTTTCCTATAAGACTAGCCGCTCTTCTCTTCTTCCTTGCCCTTCCACCTTCAGTGACTACCTGCTGAGCCCCTTCTTCATTTTCCAACTCTGCAAACCTGTTCTTGAGCTCTATTTCTCCTTCACTGGCCCGTCTTTTCCTCTGCCTTGTTCTCTTAGTCACATGCTTCCACAGTCCACTTTCTTCACCCAGCAGTAACCCCTCAGAATTCCCCAGTCCTGCTTCCATCTGCAAGTGTGAGCTTTTCCCTTCAGATACCTCATGTCTTCGCTCCATAATCTGCTCAAACCCCTTCCTAAACTCAACCAGACTTTCCACCTTCATCTCCAGTCCTTGGATCTTTTCCTCCATCAGCTCAAGCAGACGGCATTTCATGCAGACAAAACTCTTACCAGGTCCCCCATCCAGGATCATGGACATACGGCAGCTTCCACATCCAGTCATCTCCATTGTGTCTTCCGCTACATGGGTCACTCCCACTGCTGCCTCTGTATCTGTCATCGCCTTCCCACCTCAATCCTGTTAATCTGGGAAACACAAACCACACCCAAACACCACCCCACAGCAAAAACAGACCCCAAACAAGCACCACAATGCAAACTCCTCTTTCAAACTCCCACTGAAACTCCCCTGTTTACAGCTCTGTTTGCTGACTCCTGTGCCGCTGCTGTCATGTAATGTTATAGTGACATGGCTTTGAAAGCCTAGTGCAGATATGCAGGACTTGCCATCTTCAGATTCTTTATATTCTCCCAAACCTGGATCCTGTTTGGTGAATGCTCAGATCGGTGAGATGCTTTGCAATCCCTGTGTTTGCTTTTTGGTTTCTGCCATGGGAACCAAGGTTCTGCAGTGCTGATGCCCTGGGCTGGACGGCAGTTAGAACCTTCATGTTAGTGTCTGCCTGGCTGGAAGCTGTTAGGAGGGGGGTCATAAATATAAAGGGAAGGTAAACACCTTTAAATCCCTCCTAGCCAGAGGAAAAACCCTTTCACCTGTAAAGGGTTAAGAAGCTAAGATAACCTCGCTGGCACCTGACCAAAATGACCAATGAGGAGACAAGATACTTTCAAAGCTGGAGGGGGGAAAACAAAGGGTTCTCTCTGTCTGTGTGTTGCTTTTACCAGGACCAGAGCAGGAATGGAGGTCAGAACTCCTGTAAAAAGTCAGTAAGCAATCTAGTTAGATATGCGTTAGATTCTGTTTTGTTTAAATGGCTGATAAAATAAGTTGTGCTGGATGGAACGTATATTCCTGTTTTTGTGTCTTTTTGTAACTTAAGGTTTTGCCTAGAGGGAGTCTCTATGTTTGGAATCTGATTACCCTGTAAGGTATTTACCATCCTGATTTTACAGAGGCGATTCTTTTACTTTTTCATCAGTTAAAATTCTTCTTTTAAGAACCTGATTGCTTTTTCATTATTCTTAAGATCCAAGGGTTTGCATCTGTGTTCACCTATGCAAATTGGTGAGGATTTTTATCAAGCATTCCCCAGGAAAGGGGGTGTAGGGTTTGGGGGGATTTTGGGGGGAAAGATGTTTCCAACCGGGCTCTTTCCTGGTTATATTTTGTTAGACGCTTGGTGGTGGCAGCAATAAAGTCCAAGGGCAAAAGGTAAAATAGTTTGTACCTTGGGGAAGTTTTAACCTAAGCTGATAAAAATAAGCTTAGGGGGATTTTCATGCAGGTCCTCACATCTGTACCCTAAAGTTCAGAGTGGGGAAGGAACCTTGACAGAAGCTTATTCCTTCCCTCTCCCACTTCCCTGGTCCTTCTCGCATGAACAGAAAGCAACAATACCCGAAGTCCGAAGGTGCAAACAATTCGATGTTTATTGGGGTGAACTTTCAGCAAGCTTAAATTCAAGTTCCTTTTTCTTTATTTTTGAATCCCAACTTACTTTCTGTTTGCCCCTAATTTATATAGTAATATTCTTAGCTATACCTTAACCAATCATCCTACTGAAATTTATCTAACCAATCCGAACATATTGTAACATGATTAGCTAACCAATTATATCCCACCACTTTAATTAGTTTACACCCAGCAAAATTAATTATACAGTAGACAGAAAAAATCACAGAACCCGACAGAGACCATGCAAATAAACAATAGCAAAGTGGGAACTATAATGACAAAACAATACAGAAGTGAGGATTTCACAACGACATCTATAAAGACATAAGGGTTTCCCTGCTGTGTCTATTGATAAGTGAGTTCTTACCAGACAGAAGACTATTAAACTAAATTTCCTTTTACATCTTCTCAGCTCTTCCCTTTCTCTGGAGGTGATAGATCGGATCTCCTTCCTAACAGCCCCATATTGACTTGTTTGGGACGTGAGGATGTGACCTGTCGCTTCCCCGCTTACGGCTGCCTCTGCTGCTTAGCCAAAGGCATTGGCCTAAGAACAGGGCCTCAGACTGTCACAGTAAGAGAAGGCCCTTACACAGATTCTTTCTTGTATACCTCTATTATTAGCTAAATGATAAACATACACCTAAATTCTTAAAGTATAGGCCTTTACAGGCAGTCCTGAATATCTAGATCCTAACAGAAGCCTGCTTGTGGCTTGTATGACCAAACATTTATAGAGAGAGAGCAGCACAATGCCTGTACTTAGGTTGCTGAATGCTTTCCATTGTAGGGCTTGTCAACACTACCAGCCAGACTGGTGGGCAGGATCGATCCAGCGGGGGGTCAATTTATCACGTCTAGTCTAGTCTAGTCTAGACACAATAAATCGACCGCTGAGTGTTCTCCCGTCGACTCCGGTACTCCACCAGAATGAGGAGTGCAAGCGGAGTCGACGCGAGAGCGTCAGCTGTCGACTTACCGCAGTGAAGACACTGCGGAGAGTAGATCTAAGTACGTCAATTTCAGCTATGCTATTCACATAGCTGGAGTTACGTATCTTAGATCGACCCCGCGCAGTAGTGTAGACAAGCCCGTAAACATTCTTCTGACAGCTTTTCTTTTTAAAGAACTCCAGCACCTCCATGGTCTGCAGCAGGCCAGCCTTGGGGTCGAGGACGTGCCTTGGGTTTGCTCTATATAAATCTGTGAAGATTTGGCTGAGTTCTGAGCAGTTAAATCATCATTTACTAGCTGTGTTTTGCTCTGTACAACTTGTTCTTGACTTGCTACCAAAACCAGTTAGAATTCTATTAGCACAACACCTGTTACTCAGTGAGGGAGGAAAAACAGTAACAGAAAATGTGGAAATGGCAGAAGTGTTTAATGACTTTGTTTCAGTTTTCACCAAAAAGGTTAGTAGCAATTAGACGTCTAGCATAGTGAATGCCAGTGAAAATGAGGTAGAATCAGAGGTTAAAATAGGGAAAGAACAGGTTAAAAATTACTTAGACAAGTTAGATGTCTTCATGTCACAAGGGCCTGATGAAATACATACTAGAATACTCGAGCTGAGTGGGGAGATATCTGAGCCATTAGTAATTATCTTCGAAAAGTCATAGAACACGGGAGAGATTCTAGAAGACTGGAAAAGGGCAAATATAGTGCCCATCTACACAAAGGGGAATAAGGACAACCTGGGGAATTACACATCAGTCAGCTTAACTTCTGTACCCGGAAAAATAATGGAGCAAATAATTAAGGAATCAGTTTGCAAACAGCTAGAAGATAATAAGGTGATAAGTAACAGTCAACATGGATTTGTCAAGAACAAATTTGGTCAAACCAACCGGATAGCTTGCTTTGACACTATAACATGCTTTGTGGATGGAGGCGGGAGTGGTAGATGTGGTGTGTAGTGAAGCAATGACTGCTGGTCATCTGGGAATTAGCTCTTTTCTAGCTTAGGGAAAAGACACCCTCTACAGGCCGGTGTCTCGCCTGCCGCTGGCCCCATGTCCCTCCCGGACCCTGATGCCCTTTACCCTGGGGTTCTGCCCAAGCAGAACCCCAGGGGAACCCCCAACCCTCTAAACCCACCTTGCCTCAGTGGCTACTGCTAGTCATCATCTAGCCGCCACTCACTGGGGCAGGCTGCAGTCTGTAATGGCCACTCATCATTGGCAAGGGGTGGGACCTGCTGCCTTTGCCTATCCCCAGGCTGTACCTCTGTAGCCCCAGTACCTTTCATAAGCCTTCAACAAGGCCTGCAGCCTGGAAGTTTACCAGGCTGCAGCTCCCCAGCTACCTTTGCCCTTCCCCAGCACTGCTCCGCCTCAGGTACCTTGCTCCCAGGCAGCTAGCCCTTCCCACTCCAGAGCTAGAGTGAGACTCTTTCAGCTCCTGGCCCTCAGCCCTCTTATAGGGCCAGCTGTGGCCTGATTGGGGTGTGGCCCCAGCTGTGGCTGCTTCCCCAATCAGCCTAGCCTTTCACAGCCGCAGCCCTCTCCAGGGCTGCTTTTATCCCCTGTTCTGTGGGAGTGGGGCAGGCGCCCCACTACATGGTGTATCTTGACTTTAGTAAGGTTTTTGATTCTCTCTCACATGACCACCTCAAAAACAAATGAAGGAACTACAACCTAGATGGAGCTACTGGACGGTGGATGCGTAACTGGTTAGAAAACCGTTCCTAGAGAGCAGTTATCAGTGGTTCTCAGTCATGCTGGAAGGGCATAACGAGTGGGGTCCCGCAGGGATTGGTTCTGGGTCTGGTTCTGTTCAATATCTTCATCAATGATTTAGATAATGACATATAAATTCTGTGGATGATACCAAGCTGAAAGGGGTTGCAAGTGCTTTGGAGGATAGGATTAAAATGCAAAAGGATCTGGACAAATAGGAGAAATGGTCTGAGGTAAACAGGACGAAATTCAATAAGGACAAATGCAAAGTACTCCACTTAGGAAGGAACAATCAGATGCACACACATAGAATGGGAAATGACTGCTTAGGAAGGAGTATTGTGGAAAGGGATCCGGGGGGGGGGGTCATAGTGGTAAGCTAAATTGGAGTCAACAGCGTAACACTGTTTGAAAAAAAAATCAAACATCATTCTGGGATCTATTAGCAGGAGTGTTCTAAGCAAGACACAAGAAGTAATTCTTCCGCTCTACTCCGTGCTGATTAGGTCTCAACTGAAGTATTGGGTACAGTTCTGGGCAGCACATTTCAGAAAAGATGTGGACAGTTTGAATAAAGTCCAGAGAAGAGCAACAAAAATAATTAAAGGTCTACAAAACATGACCTATTAGGGAGGATTGGAAAAAATTGGGTTTGTTTTGTCTGAAGAAGAGAAGACTAAGAGGGGACATGATAACAGTTTTCAAGTACATAAAAGATTGTTACAAGGAGGAGGGAGAAAAATTGTTCTCCTTAACCTCTGAGCACAGGACTAGAAGCAAAGGGCTTAAACTGCAACAAGGGTGATGAGGCTGGACATGAGGAAAAACTTCCTAACTGTCAGGGTGGTGAATCACTGGAATAAATTTCCTGGGGCGGTTGTGGAATCTCCGTCATTGGGGATTTTTAAGAGCAGGTTAGACAAACACCTGTCCGGGATGGTCTAGATGGTGCTTGGTCCTGCCATGAGTGCAGGGGACTGGACTTGATGACCTGTCAAGGTCCCTTCCAGTCCTACTGTGACACTCTATACCTTGGGGGAGTGTCCTGTAACCCCCATATTCCTCGTTTTTTATATAATTATGATATTACATGTAAACCTTGCCATGTGAGGTATCAGGGGAAAGGTTATGATCTGCTGAAAGTCATTTCTCTATCTGTTTATGTATATCATTAATACATATGAAGCTATCTGAATGTGTTGTACAGCTGTCACTAAAACATGCTGTATGTTGGGGAATCAGCCACATATTAGCTCCCCAGAGACAATAGCAAGGAAAGTAACCAACAGCCGGGCGGGGTGTCAACAGCCATTGTCGAGCAAGGGAGCTACAATGCAATGACTCACCTGCATGAGGCCACACCAAGGGAATTGCTCATCCTTGCCTGGGAGACTCAGCAATGCCCCAGACATGCCTGGGCTTGTGCTCCCCAAGCACATGGACTGAGGGTATAAAAACCAAACACAGGGGCCCATGCTTGGCCATTCTCCTGCCCCCACCATGCTGAAAGCAACAAGGACACTCTGAAGGCTCCAAGAGAGGGGACTGGCCCAGGTTTAGGGGACAAACCTGTATATTAAGGACTACAATATCCAGTGGGGTGAGAAAAACTGCTTATTCTAGTTGCCCAGTCTAATAGGTTTGAGAGTTTAGGCTGCATGCTTATATTTTATTTTATTTTGGTAACTACTCTGACTTTTTGCCTAACGCTTATAGTCTCTTAAATTCTATCTTTATAGTCAATAAACTTATTTTACTGTTTATCTTTACCAGTGAGTTTGTATGAAGTGTGGGGCAGATCTGCTCAGATTTTACAAAAGTTGGTGTATATCCACTTTCCATTGATAAAGTGGTGAACCAATTAATACATTAGGTGATATATTCCTGAGGTACAGTGCTGGGAGCTGGGGGGATTTGGCTCTGGTTTCTTTCCCTGTGTGATTCATGGGTGGCTCTGGGAGCATTCATGTAATCTAGCTGGGTGTGGGGATCCACACGTGGTTATGCTGATTGATCACAGCGCCTGGAGGGGTTTGCTGCTGGTCACTAGCAAGGCATTGTGAGAGATAGCCCAGGCTGGAGAGAGTTCGGGGGCACAGGGGTCCCACAGTCCCAGGTGCACCCCGGGGGTCCCGTCACACCCACCATTCTACGATTCTATAAACCAGCACAAGTAGAGCACCTCTGAATTGTACATAGACATACTGGATGATGATGATGATGTCTCTCCCCCCCGGCATCAAAACAGCCTCAGGCCTAAGGGAAGGTGCACAGAGTTAGGAATGCAGAGACCTTGACGTCAAAACTCACTTCTCCCGCTGACCAGTGATAATAATTTTGTGTCTTTCATGACACTCCTTACTAACAAAGGCCTATAACCAAAATGGGAAGGTAAACAAACTGGAAATGTCTAATAATAGCAGACAAAACTCAGAGACACCAGTCTCAGAAAGAAAAGGAGTACTTGTGGCACCTTAGAGACTAACCAATTTATTTGAGCATAAGCTTTCGTGAGCTACAGCTCACTTCATTAGATGCATAAAAGTGGAAAATGCAGTGAGGATGTTTTTATACACACAGACCATGAAAAAATGGGTGTTTATCACTTCAAAAGGTTCTCCCCCCACCCCACTTTCCTGCTGGTAATAGCTTATCTAAAGTGATCACTCTCCTTACAATGTGTATGATAATAAAGGTGGGCCATTTCCAACACAAATCCAGGGTTTAACAAGAACGTCTGAAGAACGGGGTGGGGGGGTAGGAAAAAACAAAGGGAAATAGGTTACCTTGCATAATGACTTAGGCATTCCCAGTCTCTATTCAAGCCTAAGTTAATTGTATCCAATTTGCAAATGAATTCCAATTCAGCAGTCTCTCGCTGGACTCTGGTTTTGAAGTTTTTCTGTTGTAATATCGCAACTTTCATGTCTGTAACCGCATGGCCCCACAGTACGCCAACATTTTTATGGCTGACTTAGAACAACACTTCCTCAGCTCTCGTCCCCTAATGCCCCTACTCTACTTGCGCTATATTGATGACATCTTCATCATCTGGACCCATGGAAAAGAAGCCCTTGAGGAATTCCACCATGATTTCAACAATTTCCATCCCACCATCAACCTCAGCCTGGACCAGTCCACACAAGAGATCCACTTCCTGGACACTACAGTGCTAATAAGCAATGATCACATAAACACCACCCTATACCAGAAACCTACTGACCGCTATTCCTACCTACCTGCCTCCAGCTTTCACCCAGACCACACCACACGGTCCATTGTCTACAGCCAAGCTCTACGATACAACCGCATTTGCTCCAACCCCTCAGACAGAGACAAACACCTACACGATCTCTATCAAGCATTCTTACAACTACACTACCCGCCTGCTGAAGTGAAGAAACAGATTGACAGAGCCAGAAGAGTACCCAGAAGTCACCTACTACAGGACAGGCCTAACAAAGAAAATAACCAAACGCCGCTAGTCGTCACCTTCAGCCCCCAACTAAAACCCCTCCAACGCATCATCAAGGATCTACAACCTATCCTGAAGGCTGACCCATCACTCTCGCAAATCTTGGGAGACAGGCTAGTCCTTGCCTACAGACAGCCCCCCAACCTGTAGCAAATACTCACCAGCAACCACATACCACACAACAGAACCACTAACCCAGGAACCTATCCTTGCAACAAAGCCCGTTGCCAACTGTGTCCACATATCTATTCAGGGGACACCATCACAGGGCCTAATAACATCAGCCACATTATCAGAGGCTCGTTCACCTGCACATCTACCAATGTGATCTATGCCATCATGTGCCAGCAATGCCCCTCTGCCATGTACATTGGTCAAACTGGACAGTCTCTACATAAAAGAATAAATGGACACAAATCAGATGTCAAGAATTATAACATTCATCAACCAGTCGGAGAACACTTCAATCTCTCTGGTCACACGATTACAGACATGAAAGTTGCGATATTACAACAGAAAAACTTCAAAATCAGACTCCAGCGAGAGACTGCTGAATTGGAATTAATTTGCAAATTGGATACAATTCACTTAGGCTTGAATAGAGCCTGGGAGTGGCTAAGACGTTATGCAAGGTAACCTATTTCCCCTTGTTTTTTCCTATCCCTCTCCCCCGCCCCCGTTCCTCAGACGTTCTTGTTAAACCCTGGATTTGTGCTGGAAATGGCCCATCTTGATTATCATACACATTGTAAGGAGAGTGATCACTTTAGATAAGTTATTACCAGCAGGAGAGTGAGGTGGGGGGAGAAAACCTTTTGAAGTGATAAACACCCTTTTTTTCATGGTCTGTGTGTATAAAAACATCCTCACTGCATTTTCCACTTTTATGCATCCGATGAAGTGAGCTGTAGCTCACAAAAGCTTATGCTCAAATAAATTGGTTAGTCTCTAAGGTGCTACAAGTACTCCTTTTCTTTTTGTGAATACAGACTAACACGGCTGCTACTCTGAAACCAGTCTCAGAAAGAATCTCCCAAATCTAAGCACTCAGCTATACTGTCTGTAAAATGGAGCTACTCAAGCCCTGTGTGTTATGCATCCCCCTTTGTGGTTGGATGCCTGCTTCCTTTGATCACTGTCTTAAGGTGTCCCTTGGGATCACAGTATCTTATCCCTTCCAGAGCCTTTTTGTCCAATGTGATTTCTGCCAACCCCCTGCGAGTGCTCCTGATATCCACAGTGCAGCACAGAACAGTGAGAATCAGTGGGGCAATCTGAATATCAGTCCTGGTCTGGAGTTGTGATGAGCACTTAGAATGTCAGGGTTTGTTCTGTGACCAGTAAAGTGCTGTGATGCTCCCAGTTCCTCTTGGCATTCCTACCAGGGCCGAGTTAAGGTTGCGTGGGACATGTCACCTCAACTCTCCAAACATGCAAAGTTTGTGTTTATTTTTTCCTTATAACACTAACCTTCTTGTAGGTGCCAGGGAACCCTACTTCCGTATTTCCTGGTTTTCCTGTGTTTGAGTTCTGGAAATTAAACTCTCACATTCTGGATGAGCATGAGGAGCCCAGGGCAGAACTGAGTGGCTGCACTCTTAACTCCATATTGACAAAAGTTTGGTGTGTAAATTTCCCTTGTGTTCTGAGATGGCAGGGGCAGTGGTGGAGACATGATTGAGATGCATCGGGAGCCTTCTGGGTGTTCCTTAGCTACCCACTCTGGCACTCTTTCTGTCCCCTCCATGCCTCTGGCAGGGTTGGAGAGGCCAAGGAGAGGAGGAAAGCCAGTAACTGAAGGACTGTGAGCAGTGCAGCTAGCAGATGGAAGCAGCATCCCTACCCCCTCCAGTTGGTGCCCATTGTGGAGAGAAAGGGCTCGATGCTTCCCTTACCCTCTGGTGGAGGGGAGGAGAACCCCAGAACTCTAACCCCCATCAGGAACCCTTCCCCCCAACTATTACCACTTCTGAGGGTAAAGGGAGGGCAGAGCCCCTTCCTTAGAGCTTGCCAGAAACTGAATTTCTGTTCCATGAATTATTCCAAAAATATTAGCAGTGAGTCTTCCGGTTCCAGTCCAGGGCACCTTCCCCTAGGCTGAGGTTATTTTCTTGGGAGAGGTCTTGCTATCAAAAAACAGTCTGATAATGTTTTTTAATTTTGGAGGTGGTTCTTGGTACCGTTTGCTAGGTCTCACTGGGATAAGTACAGTGATGTAAGTTCTAGGTAGATACTGCCCATAGAATTCTCTCTATTAGCATCAAAATAAGTCTTTATAACAAAGTTGGAAATTTTAAAAACAGATCATTTGGGGAAAGACTGTCTCATGAACCCCTCGTACAAATAAAACCAAATTTGCACCACCCAATTCTAGACAATTCTAGACATCAGTTTTCAAGCCAATCTATGTATGTGGCTTTTCGAAAGCTTTGAAAAATTGGCTTTAGACAATTGCAGCCTTAACTATGGCACGGCTACTGAATCAGCTTGCACATGCACAAGAAGGCAGAATTAAGGTGGCATGGGCAACTGACCTTTGTTACTTCCTGACTTCTGAGTGACTGACGTTGCCTTTTTCTTGTTCTCTAAATAATTTTAGTATGGAAATTACTATATAGAATCCCAAAGTGTGCTTTGTATTTTACATACATGTAAGATGGCAGATTGCCACCGTGAAGAGAATAGTCCCAGATCCCAGTCCTGAAAACCATGCAAGCAAGGCTGGGTGTATTTGCAGGGTTGGGCCTTCACAGAGAGTGTTGACAGTAGTAAGCACTAAGCTCAGTTGGAAGTTTTTGCAAGATGCGGGATACAGACAAAGAAGAGAATCAGAGATGCAGTGAGACCTTTTTGGTATTTTATTGCTTTCCGATTTGCATTTTGTTATACCTCCTTTTCTGTGCTATTCCCTCTCCTGCCAGTCCAATATGTAGATGCGTCTTACAAATGTAAAATTACTCCATTGTCATTGTCCTTTGAGCTCACTATTACCTCCATTCAGTTTCTCTCCACTGGCATCCAATGAAGTGAGCTGTAGCTCACGAAAGCTCATGCTCAAATAAATTGGTTAGTCTCTAAGGTGCCACAAGTCCTCCTTTTCTTTTTACAGCCATGGCACTCTTGATTAGAATGGCTCACGATCTGCTGTGAATACACATCAGCAATGACAGAGGTTCTCTTCCTTTGTTCAGTTAGTTAAATCCTGGTCTGGATTTTGTGTCTTTTTTGCTTTTCAGGTTGTTTACAGTTGTTCAGAGCATGATTGTAATTCAGCCTTCCCTAACCTGCTGTAAGATTAAAGACTTTCAATAACCTTTCAGAAGTCAAAGGTGTAGTTCTAGGACTGCCAATATCGTTCCCGCGAATGCATTACTCTCTCCATAACGGTATCGATATGTGGAATACTGAACACCAGTGAGGTTAGAGCTCTCATGTAAAGAGAGCACGGCCCGCACGAGAGTCTGTACAGTAAACTGTAACTATATTGGTGGTGTGTTCTAGGTCTGGGCAAATCTCCCAGTAACAAGCATGGCCTCTGTTGAGAATGCAGCCATTGACATGCCGGCTCTGGGTCGTCCTTTCCAGCTGGGGATGCTGTATGATTGCCGCACAGACTCCATCATCCCAGGTAACTGTACAAACACTGATTCCATTTATTTGGGGAAAGGGGGGACTCCAAGCCTTTGCAGTCTATCACAGATTATCACAAGATATACATTGCTAAATCTTCTAACCCAAGGTTGGTTCTTATATTAGGCCTAAAGTCGTCTTATGCTAACTATTACTACTACCAGGCCTCAAACAAAATACTCGGTCTTAGGCTTCCTGCAAAGCCCATTTTAAAATAATCTTTAAGTTTCTTTCCTTCCCCCTATTTGCATTATAGCTTTGGTTTCATTTGCCCTAATTTAGTAAGCATCTTAACTCTTCCTGTCACCCTCTCTGGAGTGGCTCACAACCATAAGTGCCTATCTCAGGGCAGACTGTCAAAAACAGGGCAGAGAGCCTAAACTGATGCTGTGTTCTAGAATTAAATTTCACCAAGCCAGTAACAAATGTGAACTCCTGGATCATTACACCAGTCTCACCATGCAGTCACAGACAGTCTCACCATGCAGTCAGGCTATCTTGCAGCCCAGACAAAGTGGACTCCATTGACACTCTGGATCAGGGGTTTTCAAAGGCTGGGTCGCGGCTGGTCAGGGAAAGCCGCTGGCGGGCCGTGGTCGCTTTGTTTACCTGAGCATCCGCAGGTACTGCCACTCGCCGCTCCCAGCGGCTGCGGTTCGCCGTTCCCAGCCAGCGCGGGCCAGGCCACCGCTTCCCGCAGCCCCCATTGGCCAGGGACCACGAACCACGGCCACTGAGAGCTGCGAGCAACGGTACTTGTGGACGCTCAGGTAAACAAAGCATCTGTGGCCAGCCAGCGGCTTTGCCTCATCAGCCGCGACCCAGCCTTTGAAAACCCCTGCTCTAGGTCCTACCTACACCGAAGACAATGCCCGGAGCCATTCCTATAATAAACCTTTAGATAGTTTATTAACTAGGAAATAGGAATGAGAGTTATTTATAGGTTAAAGTTGTAGCGATCTGTCTGTTCAAAGCGTCTTTCAGGGCAGACCCAGGAAGTGCCCCTGGGGATCTCTGGTTTCAGTTTAGAGTCTAATATATAGGTGACCTGGTCTGGTCCCCAGCTATGAGTTTGTGAGTTCTTAGCTAATGCCTGCAGCCTGGGCAAGAGCTGGCATCTGTCCTGCCAGCATCACAGACACATTCCTTGTTTCTGCCTGTGGCCTGTATCCTAACAGGTGTCAAGGCCTGGGTTTTGCTCAGACAGATAAACCTGCACTGCCTGTGGGCACTATAGTGCAACCGTTATTTTGGGAAGAGAACGACGACGTGGGGCACGAGAGGCAGTGGTGCGCATGGCAGCAGCGGCTGAGTGCCGTGAGAAAGTGCTGGCATGCTGCCTTCAGGGGGACGGGCAAGCTGCACGCAGAGCTGGAGGAGTGTAGCTAGTGGGTGCAGTTTCTCATGAGAGATGAATCTGCCTCTGCTGAGCAGCGGTTCTGGACCTGACCCGCAAGCACGGAGTGGATGGACTACCCTGTCATGCAGACATGCGATGACCAGCGATGGGCTCAGGACTTATGTGAGAATCCTGGAGCTGTGAGAGGAGCTTGTTCCAGCCCTTGAGCACCAGGACAAAAGGATGCGAGAAGCAACACCAGTCCACAAGTGGGTGCTACCCCGGATTGTTACAGTGACTATCATTCTGGTATTGGAGAGTCAACTGCTGGTTCTGTAGTGATATCTGTGTAGCCCCCTCCTGGTCTCTGGCCCAGTCTGAGCTTGTTCAAGATAGAGTAAGTCAGCCTTGTGACTTTTTACACAACTTTGGGAACCGGGGCCTGAGGCTCCTCCGTGTGCTCTGCCTTGTGGGTTGGTGTGTGTTCACCTCAGACCAGACCCACTCATGCAAACCACCAGGAACAGGCTTTATTCTGTAAAGAAACATAGAGCAGATTCCAGTCCAGCAGCCTCCTCTCTGCTTGCTGCCTCCTGCTTCCAGCTTCAGTCAGCGCTGAGACCCCAGGCTGGGAGGGCAGAGGGGACTTCCAGGGGGAACCAGGAACGTCTCCCAACATGCCACAATTTGTAGCCCACAACTTGTAGTTCCCACTGCTGCTGAAGCACACTGGACCTTGGACAGCCTATGTGTGCCAAGCAAGCATTGCTTTGCTGCTCGACCGCTGCTGAAGGTGGGCGATGTCCGTGAAATAACTGCAGTGTTTGTGTGAATGGGTTTCCTGAACTATGCTGGAGCCATCCGTGGAGAGCATGTGCCCCTCCAGCCCCCAAAGTGCACATGGGTCTATAAACAGGAAAAGAGATTGCTCACTAGTTATGCAGGTGTAATGATGCTGGCTTTGGTTGGACACAACCGAGAGTGCCAATTCAGGACAAACTGCTTAAAGCAGGGCAGTTACAGCCCAAGACTGGGGTTTCTATGCACACCAAGGCAAACCCAACCATCCAGACAGAGAAGACTTTGGTTTTACCACACTGGCGAACCACAAGTCACACCAGCAATTCCCTCAGACACTCCAGTTTCCCAATATCCCCACCAGTGCCACTTGTTATGGGGACAAATGGTCATGAAAACCAATACCCCAGTAAAAGAAAAAGGGTTCTCCCGATCCCAAAGGTCCAAGCTCCAGACCCAGGTCAATATACAAATCAGATCTTACTCACAAATCACGCTGTTGCCAATCCTTTAGAATCTAAAATCTAAAGGTTTATTCATAAAAGGAAAAAGATAGAGATGAGAGCTAGAATTGGTTCAACGGAATCAATGACATCCAGTGATGGCAAAGTTCTTGGTTCAGGCTTGTATCAGTGATTGAATAAACTGCAGGTTCAAATCAAGTCTCTGGAGAACATCCCCAGCTGGGATGGGTCATTCAGTCCTTTATTCAGAGCTTCAGTTTGTAGCAAAGTCCCTCCAGAAGCAAGATGCAGGACTGAAGACCAGATGGAGATGAGGCAGCTGCCTTTCATAGTCTCTTCCAGGTGTAAGGACCCCTCTTTGTTCTTACAGTGGAAAATTACAGCAAAATGGAGTTTGGAGCCACATGGGCAAGTCACATGTCCATGCATGACTCACTTTTTTATAGGTGGCAGCCATTGCTCACATGGTATCTTGAACATCCCCAGGAAGACTTTCTATGTGGATTGGAGTCTCCCAAGGCCCATTGTTAGTTAAGTGTTTCTTGATTGGGCACTTAATTTGCAAATTCCTTTCTCAAGAAGCTGACCAAATGCTTTATGTCTACGCTACCCGCTGGGTCCGATCCAGCGGGGGTCAATTTATCGCATCTAGTCTAGACGTGATAAATCGATACCCGAGCGCTCTCCCGTCGACTCCTGTACTCCACCGCTGCAAGAGGCGCAGGCAGAGCCGACGGGGGAGTGGCAGCAATCGACTCACCGTAGTGAAGACACCGTGGTGAGTAGGTCTAAGTACGTTGACTTCAGCTACATAATTCACGTAGCTGAAGTTGCATAACTTAGATCGATCCCCCCCTCAAGTGTGGACCAGGGCTAAGGCTACTTCAGAATCAAAACACATTGATATATAAGGACATAGCCAATATCCATAACTTTATCTACAAAAATGATACACACATACAGATAGCATTATCATAACCAGCAAATCATAACCTTTCCATAGACACCTTACATGACAACCTTTGTACAAAATTTGCTGCAAATATATAACAGTGGTTGCAACAATGATCTATATGGTCACAGCTTATGTCAGTAACATCACAGCAGGCCATGGTGGACCATCAAAGGAGGTTAAGGGACACCAGTGTTGGATGCACCACCAAAGTGCATGATGATAGGGTGAAAGGCCGCATCTACATGCAGTATCTTTAGGGAACATATTGTATTTTACACTGAAAGCATGAAAACATCAAAAAACCACTATATTGAAATGGGTCAGACAGCGTGAGCTAGGGATTCCTTGGTACCAATACTGGGAATGTGTATTGGTGTGTTCCTGGCCACTGGGCCTGCAGAAGCTGGATTCATTATGGGGTGACTCATGTAAACATCCCAAAGCTGGCTATGCAGATTCCCAGTCTTTGAATCCTGACCCTCAGGAATAGGGGAGGGACAGGTTTTACCTGTTTTCAAGAATCATGGAATCATAGAATATCAGGGTTGGAAGGGACCTCAGGAGGTCATCTAGTCCAACCCCCTGCTCAAAGCAGGACCAATCCCCAATTAAATCATCCCAGCCAGGGCTTTGTCAAGCCTGACCTTAAAAACCTCCAAGGAAGGAGATTCTACCACCTCCCTAGGTAACACATTCCAATGTTTCACCACCCTTTTGGTGAAAAAGTTTTTCCTAATATCCAACCTAAACCTCCCCCACTGCAACTTGAGACCATTACTCCTTGTCCTGTCATCTTCTACCACTGAGAATAGTCTAGAACCATCTTCTCTGGAACCACCTCTCAGGTAGTTGAAAGCAGCTATCAAATCCCCCCTCATTCTTCTCTTCTGCAGACTAAACAATCCCAGTTCTCTCAGCCTCTCCTCATAACTCATGTGTTCCAGACCCCTAATCATTTTTGTTGCCCTTTGCTGGACTCTCTCCAATTTATCCACATCCTTCTTGTAGTGTGGGGCCCAAAACTGGACACAGTACTCCAGATGAGGCCTCACAAATGTCGAATAGAGGGGAACGATCACGTCCCTCGATCTGCTCGCTATGCCCCTACTTATACATCCCCAAAATGCCACTGGCCTTCTTGGCAACAAGGGCACACTGCTGACTCATATCCAGCTTCTCGTCCACTGTCACCCCTAGGTCCTTTTCCGCAGAACTGCTGCCTAGCCATTCGGTCCCTAGTCTGTAGTGGTGCATTGGGTTCTTCCGTCCTAAGTGCAGGACCCTGCACTTATCCTTATTGAACCTCATCAGATTTCTTTTGGTCCAATCCTCCAATTTGTCTAGGTCCTTCTGTATCCTATCCCTCCCCTCCAGCGTATCTACCACTCCTCCCAGTTTAGTATCATCCGCAAATTTGCTGAGGGTGCAATCCACACCATCCTCCAGATCATTTATGAAGATATTGAACAAAACCGGCCCCAGGACCGACCCTTGGGGCACTCCACTTGATACCGGCTGCCAACTAGACATGGAGCCATTGATCACTACCCGTTGAGCCCGACAATCTAGCCAACTTTCTACCCACCTTATAGTGCATTCATCCAGCCCATACTTCTTTAGCTTGCTGACAAGAATACTGTGGGAGACCATGTCAAAAGCTTTGCTAAAGTCAAGAAACAATACATCCACTGCTTTCCCTTCATCCACAGAACCAGTAATCTCATCATAGAAGGCGATTAGATTAGTCAGGCATGACCTTCCCTTGGTGAATCCGTGTTGACTGTTCCTGATTACTTTCCTCTCATGTAAGTGCTTCAGGATTGATTCTTTGAGGACCTGCTCCATGATTTTTCCGGGGACTGAGGTGAGGCTGACTGGCCTGTAGTTCCCAGGATCCTCCTTCTTCCCTTTTTTAAAGATTGGCACTACATTAGCCTTTTTCCAGTCATCCGGGACTTCCCCCGTTTGCCACAAGTTTTCAAAGATAATGGCCAATGGCTCTGCAATCACAGCCGCCAATTCCTTTAGCACTCTCGGATGCAACTCGTCCGGCCCCATGGACTTGTGCATGTCCAGCTTTTCTAAATAGTCCCTAACCACCTCTTTCTCCACTGAGGGCTGGCCATCTACTCCCCATGCTGTGATGCCCAGCGCAGCAGTCTGGGAGCTGACCTTGTTAGTGAAGACAGAGGCAAAAAAAGCATTGAGTACATTAGCTTTTTCCACATCCTCTTTCAACTAGGTTGCCTCCCTCCTTCAGTAAGGGGCCCACACTTTCCTTGGCTTTCTTCTTGTTGCCAACATACCTGAAGAAACCCTTCTTGTTACTCTTCACATCTCTTGCTAGCTGCAGCTCCAGGTGCGATTTGGCCCTCCTGATTTCATTCCTACATGCCTGAGCAATATTTTTATACTCTTCCCTGGTCATATGTCCAACCTTCCACTTCTTGTAAGCTTCTTTTTTATGTTTAAGATCCGCTAGGATTTCACCATTAAGCCAAGCTGGTCGCCTGCCATATTTACTATTCTTTCGACTCATCGGGATGGTTTGTCCCTGTAACCTCAACAGGGATTCCTTGAAATACAGCCAGCTTTCCTGGACTCCTTTCCCCTTTCTGTTAGTCCCCCAGGTGATCCTACCCATCCGTTCCCTGAGGGAGTCGAAGTCTGCTTTCCTGAAGTCCAGGGTCCGTATCCTGCTGCTTACCTTTCTTCCCTGCGTCAGGATCCTGAACTCAACCAACTCATGGTCACTGCCCCCCAGATTCCCATCCACTTTTGCTTCCCCCACTAATTCTTCCTGGTTTGTGAGCAGCAGACATATAGTTTTTTAAATAAATCCTTCAAAAGATCATCCTTCTCTAACATACATGTTTTAATTGTAATTACTATAGTACAAAAAACTTGCTTCCAAAGCCTTCCTGTCCATCCCTTTCTCCTTGAAGAGAGCCCTTAAAGGGACAGGATCGCTGGACAAACGAGTTTCCCTTTCTTTACTTCTGACTATTTGATGAACCAGTTTTAAGAGAACCCTCCAGCAAAATCAGCACCTGGTCAGATATAAAACCCTTTGTTGTGCCTAAAATCTTTGGAAACATATTTTTTAAAGTTGGTGAAATTTCATAAGCATGAAGTTTAATAAGAATAATAAGAAAATAAGAATATTTCCAACACACCTCGGAACAACATACTAATCCACAGAAGCCTCCCTACCAACACTAGAAAAAGAAGGATTCTAGGTGGACTCCTTCTGAAGGTCAAGACAGCAGACTGGACTTTTACATAGAGTGCTTCTGCCGACGTGCACGGGCTGAAATTTTGGAAAAGCGGCATCACTTGCCCCACTACCTCAGCCGTGCAGAACACAGTGCCATCCACAGCCTCAGAAACAACTCTGACATCATAATCAAAAAGGCTGACAAAGGAGGTGCTTTTGTCATCATGAATAGGTCGGAATATGAACAAGAGGCTGCTCGGCAGCTCTCCAACACCACTTTCTACAAGCCATTACCCTCTGATCCCACTGAGAGTTACCAAAAGAAACTACAGCATTTGCTCAAGAAACTCCCTGAAAAAGCACAAGAACAAATCCGCACAGACACACCCCTGGAACCCCAACCTGGGATATTCGATCTACTACCCAAGATCCATAAACCTGGAAATCCTGGGCGCCTCATCATCTCAGGCATTGGCACCCTGACAGCAGGATTGTCTGGCTATGTAGACTCCCTCCTCAGGCCCTACGCTACCAGCACTCCCAGCTACCTTCGACACACCACTGACTTCCTGAGGAAACTACAATCCATCGGTGATCTTCCTGATAACACCATCCTGGCCACTATGGATGTAGAGGCCCTCTACACCAACATTCCACACAAAGATGGACTACAAGCCGTCAGGAACACTATCCCCGATAATGTCACGGCTAACCTGGTGGCTGAACTTTGTGACTTTGTCCTCACCCATAACTATTTCACATTTGGGGACAATGTATACCTTCAGATCAGCGGCACTGCTATGGGTACCCGCATGGCTTGATACCCACAGTATGCCAACATATTTATGACTGACTTAGAACAACGCTTCCTCAGCTCTCGTCCCCTAATGCCCCTACTCTACTTGCGCTATATTAATGACATCTTCATCATCTGGACCCATGGAAAAGAAGCCCTTGAGGAATTCTACCATGATTTCAACCATTTCCATCCCACCAACAACCTCAGCCTGGACCAGTCCACACAAGAGATCCACTTCCTGGACACTACGGTACTAATAAGCGATGGTCACTTAAACACCACCCTATACCGGAAACCTACTGACCGCTATTCCTACCTACATGCCTCCTGCTTTCACCCAGATCACACCACATGACCCATTGTCTACAGCCAAGCTCTACGATACAACCGCATTTGCTCCAGCCCGTAAGACAGAGACAAACACCTACAAGATCTCTATCAAGCATTCTTACAACTACAATACCCACCTGCTGAAGTGAAGAAACAGATTGACAGAGCCAGAAGAGTATCCAGAAGTCACCTACTACACGACAGGCCCAACAAAGAAAATAACACAACGCCACTAGCCGTCACCTTCAGCCCCCAACTAAAACCTCTCCAATGCATCATCAAGGATCTACAACCTATCCTGAAGGACGACCCATCACTCTCACAGATCTTGGGAGACAGGCCAGTCCTTGCCTACAGACAGCCCCCCAGCCTGAAGCAAATACTCACCAGCAACCACACACCACACAACAGAACCACTAACCCAGGAACCTATCCTTGCAACAAAGCCCGTTGCCAACTGTGTCCACATATCTATTCAGGGGACACCATCACAGGGCCTAATAACATCAGCCACATTATCAGAGGCTCGTTCACCTGCACATCTACCAATGTGATCTATGCCATCATGTGCCAGCAATGCCCCTCTGCCATGTACATTGGTCAAACTGGACAGTCTCTACATAAAAGAATAAATGGACACAAATCAGATGTCAAGAATTATAACATTCATCAACCAGTCGGAGAACACTTCAATCTCTCTGGTCACTCTATTTCTGACCTAAAAGTGACTATTCTTCAACAGAAAAGCTTCATGAACAGACTCCAACGAGAGACTGCTGAATTGGAATTAATTTGCAAATTGGATACAATTAACTTAGGCTTGAATAGAGACTGGGAGTGGTTGAGTCATTATACAAAGTATCCTATTTCCCCTTGTTTATTCCTCCCTCCCCACTCCCCACTGTTCTTCAGACGTTCTTGTTAAACCCTGGATTTGTGCTGGAAATGGCCCACCTTGATTGTCATACACATTGTAAGGAGAGTGATCACTTTAGATAAGCTATTACCAGCAGGAAAGTGGGGTGGGGGGAGAGAAAACCTTTTGAAGTGATAAACATCCATTTTTTCATGGTCTGTGTGTATAAAAACCTCCTCACTGTATTTTCCACTTTATGCATCCGATGAAGTGAGCTGTAGCTCATGAAAGCTTATGCTCAAATAAATTGGTTAGTCTCTAAGGTGCCACAAGTACTCCTTTTCTTTTTGCGAATACAGACTAACATGGCTGCTACTCTGAAATAAACACGTCTATTGTTATGGAGATCACACAAAGTAAATTATTGTCCCTTTTTCTAAAAGCAGTGAATATTGTTATGAACACACTAAACCTCTGTGACTGATTAATTTAAAATAATGTCTTTGTTTCAGTGAGTTAAATCTGTAGTACTCTGGAATGATTCCTTTCTGAAGGCTTAAGAGTGCATTTAAAATATAAGATCAGCTTAGAAATACTGATTAAGAAAATGTAAAACAGAGAAGAGCTGCATCATGTATCCCATAATATTTCACATTGTATTCAGCACGGCAGCTGACTCGCCCTTACTACAGAGTTTTTGCAAATAAATCTCTGACAAACTTCTGGGCATATCAAAAAACCCGTGACTGATGCTTTTTATTCCCAAATTTAGTGCTTTTAATTAGGTACCTTCTGCATGTCCAGTCCTCACCATCTGACATGCTCCATTTTCTCTAGAAAGAAATGGCAGAAGAGTGTTTTTTTCAAATGTCATTTGCTTCATTTGGGTTCAGGGATTTGGCTGGAAGGGGGTGAGCAGGGAGGAGGAGGGAAGAGACGAAGGAGACAGGGGGAGAGGGCGTGGCCTGGGCGGAGTGGGGGCGTGGCCTGGGTGGAGTGGGGGAGGAGCAGGGGTGGAGTATGGGCGGGGCCACAGGCAGAAGAGGTGGGTGGGGAGCGAGGATCACTCACCGCCCATGACAGCAGGTGAGAGCGGGTCGGCTCCCGCACACCCAGCGCACACTGCCCTCTCCTTCGGCAGGGGCTGGATTCACAGAGCCGAATGCACCAGCACCGCGCATTCTGCGTGAGGGAGAGGGTCCGGGGGTCTCTGAGGGGAACTGTGACTCTCCGCCACCGTGAGGTGGGCCGGGCGGCTCGGTATCCTTTGCTGCCTCGTCCCTCCCGCCCCGGGCTGCGACCCCGGGCTGCCGTCGGGCATAGGGGCACCAGTTTAATAATACTGCGTAGGGCCCCATAAATCCTAAGGATGGCCCTGACGCTCCCTGACCCTCTCACAGCTGATAGGTGTATCTGGTCCCATCACGGCTCTGGGAAGAAGGCTGGCGTGTGAAATAGACCCATTCTCCCTCTAACCTTTACTAATCCTCGACAAGAATTCTGCGGATTCGGCAGCCATTAGCTGAGACACTGAGTGCAGGAAGCAAACAAGGGAAAAACCAAATATCCTGCCCCAGAAACACGGAAAAAGACAGACCTGGATTCTTCATCATTCTCCAGTTTACAACGAAATATTCTTCTGGCTTATCTGAAAGGGAGAAGTGACAGTAAACTGCTGAGAGGCATTTTTCTGCTCAGGTGGAACATTATTAATTCTTATTGTTTCTATTGCAGTAGCACAAAGAATCTCGTTGCACTTGGTGTTGGACAATCACAGAGACAGACACAGCTTCCAGCATGGCCAGTGTTTACCCTAGACTCAGAATTCAGCATCATTCGTTGCAGGAAGACTTTAGAACCCTGTCAGCCACTGTTTAATAGACCTGGGTTTCTATTGACAACAAGCTAAATCCTTGGAGTTTGTGAGTAGTTTTTATGTGACTCTTTTAGTAAGACGTGACTTTGGTATAAATTCAGACTCGCCTTCTATACAATTAACAAACAGGCTTTTAATTTAACCTCCTGTTGCTACAGTGGGGACGAACGAAATGGGCTTTGCTTGTTCCTGTGCTGTTCATCCCTGAGAATATTTCTGAGGAATAGAAAAGGCAGCTGACTGGTGCCACCGTGTGGCATTTGCTGTTCATATCTAAAGAGGGATTGTTTTATGCCTAAGTAATTTAAAAATTTGGGCCCAGATTCTGATCTGTTTTAATCCAGTAATAACTTCGCTGAAATCAGCAGAGATCGTCTGAATTTGCATCGGTGTGACTGAGGGCACAGGCCCGTACTCTTGTAAAGCTCCTGTGTGATTTCAGCACTTTTAAAATATATCAATATAGTGAAAATTCAAATTGGAAATAAAGGGCAAATTTTGAAGTGCGTGTGATTAGCCACTGGAAGGAGCTTCCCAAGGGGATGTGGTGGATTCTCTGTCATTTTAAGTCTATAAATTGAGATTCAATGTCTGTTTTCTAAGACTGTTTCTCAACCTTTTCGATACCAGGGACCAGCTTGCTGCATTTCTAAACTGTGTCAGAGAGATCTCAGGGACCAGTGCCAGCCCACAACCAGTTGCTGAAAAACACAGTTGTAAGAGATGCTTGAGTTTAACTGCCAGTTACTAGGCTTACCGTGTCACTTACATACGAGGGAAGAATAGTTCCTTCCAATACAGGAATTGCTGGGTCCTGAGTGAAATTCCTCAGCCTGTGTGTGCAGAAGATCATAGAATCATAGAATATTAGGGTTGGAAGAGACCTCAGGAGGTCATCTAGTCCAATCCCCTGCTCAAAGCAGGACCAACCCCAACTAAATCATCCTAACCAGGGCTTTGTCAAGCTGGGCCTTAAAAACCTCTAAGGATGGAGATTCCACCACCTCCCTAGGGAACCCATTCCAGTGCTTCATCACCCTCCTAGTGAAATGGTGTTTCCTAATATCCAACCTAGACCTCCCCCACTGCAACCTGTTCTGTCATCTACCACCACTGAGAACAGCTGAGCTCCATCCTCTTTGGAACCCCCCTTCAGGTAGTTGAAGGCTGCAGACTAAACAAGCCCAGTTCCCTCAGCCTCTCCTCTTAAGTCATGTGCCCCAGCCCCCTGATAATTTTTGTTGCCCTCCGCTGGACTCTCTCCAGATGGGATTGGCATAGTGGTCCTTCCTGGTCTTAAAATCTACGAACCACTGCTGAATTTGACCTCAGTGTTCTGGGATATTGACTCTGGTTTGGGGGCGGTGTTTGTCTTTTTTTTTTAATGTCACCATCCACTGTCAACAAAATAACTTCAGAATTCCTTTATTATACCCAGCAGGTGAGGTCCCATGGATGAAAAGGAAAAGCATCAACATGGAGCGGTCTCAGAAAGCTGGGAAGAGAATGGCTTCCAGAGCTGTGACAGTGGGAGACACTGCAGGAGCCCACACAATGTGATACAGGAACGCAGCAGGAAACACACTAGACATTAGTGTGTTGTGGAAGAGGTTCCAACAAAGCCACCAACTTTATACCCGTATGAATGTGGGAAAGAATCCAGAGGAGAGGTGTTAGATTTATGCCTGTGGGTCTGTACAGGGCAAACCTGGATAAGACTGAGTCCGTCTGGGCAAAAATTACATTGGGGAAGAAAACTACTAGAGCCTCCCCTGGCATAGTGCTTGGGGTGTGCTATAGACCGCCAGGATCTAATCTGGATATGGATAGAGCCCTTTTTAATGTTTTTAATAAAGTAAATACTAATGGAAACTGTGTGATCATGAGAGACTTTAACTTCCCAGATATAGACTGGAGGACGAGTGCTAGTAATAATAATCGGGCTCAGATTTTCCTAGATGTGGTAGCTGATGGATTCCTTCATCAAGCAGTTGCTGAACCGACTAGAGGGGATGCCATTTTAGCTTTGGTTTCGGTGAGTAGTGAGGACCTCATAGAAGAAATGGTTGTAGGGGATAATCTTGGCTCAAGTGATCATGAGCTAATTCAGTTCAAACTGAATGGAAGGATTAACAAAAATAAATCTGCAACTAGGGTTTTTGATTTCAAAAGGGCTGACTTTCAAAAATTAAGGAAATTACTTAGGGAAGTGGATTGGACTGAAGAATTTATGCATCTAAAGGTAGAGGAGGCCTGGGATTATTTTAAATCAAAGCTGCAGAAGCTATTGGAAGCCTGCATCCCAAGAAAGGGGAAAAAATTCATAGGCAGGAGTTGTAGACCAAGCTGGATGAGCAAGCATCTCAGAGAGGTGATTAAGAAAAAGCAGAAAGCATACAGGGAGTGGAAGAAGGGACGGATCAGGAAGGAAAGCTACCTTATTGAGGTGAGAACATGTAGGGATAAAGTGAGACAGGCTAAAAGTCAAGTAGAGTTGGACCTTGCAAAGGGAATTAAAACTAATAGGAAAAGGTTCTATAGTCATATAAATAAGAAGAAAACAAAGAAAGAAGAAGTGGGACCGCTAAACACTGAGGATGGAGTGGAGGTCAAGGATAATCTAGGCATGGCCCAATATCTAAACAAATACTTTGCCTCAGTCTTTAATAAGACTAAAGAGGATCTTAGGGATAATGGTAGCATGACAAATGGGAATGAGGATATGGAGGTAGACATTACCATATTTGAGGTAGAAGCGAAACTCAAACAGCTTAATGGGACTAAATCGGGGGGCCCAGATAATCTTCATCCAAGAATATTAAAGGAATTGGCACATGAAATTGCAAGCCCATTAGCAAGAATTTTTAATTAATCTGTAAACTCAGGAGTTGTACCGTATGATTGGAGAATTGCTAATATAGTTCCTATTTTTAAGAAAGGGAAAAAATGTGATCCGGGTAACTATAGGCCTGTTAGTTTGACATCTGTAGTATGCAAGGTCTTGGAAAAAATTTTGAAGGAGAAGGTAGTTAAGGACATTGAAGTCAATGGTAAATGGGACAAAATACAACATGGTTTTACAAAAGGTAGATCGTGCCAAACCAACCTGATCTCCTTCTTTGAGAAAGTAACAGATGTTTTAGACAAAGGAAACGCAGTGGATCTAATTTACCTAGATTTCAGCAAGGCATTTGATACCGTGCCACATGGGGAATTATTAGTTAAATTGGATAAGATGGGGATCAATAGGAAAATTGAAAGGTGGATAAGGAATTGGTTAAAGGGGAGACTACAATGGGTCCTACTGAAAGGTGAACTGTCAGGCTGGAGGGAGGTTACCAGTGGAGTTCCTCAAGGATCGGTTTTGGGACCAATCTTATTTAATCTTTTTATTACTAACCTTGGCACAAAAAGTGGGAGTGTGCTAATAAAGTTTGCGGATGATACAAAGCTGGGAGGTATTGCCAATTTAGAGAAGGACAGGGATATCCTACAGTAGGATCTGGATGACCTTGTAAACTGGGAGTAATCATAATAGGATGAAATTTAATAGTGAGAAGTGTAAGGTCATGCATTTAGGGATTAATAACAAGAATTTTAGTTATAAGCTAGGGACACATCAATTAGAAGTTACGGAGGAGGAAAAGGACCTTGGAGTATTGGTTGATCATAGGATGACTATGAGCCGCCAATGTGATATGGCCATGAAAAAAGCTAATGCGGTCTTGGGATGCATCAGGAGAGGTATTTCCAGTAGGGATAACGAGGTTTTAGTACCGTTATACAAGGCACTGGTGAGACCTCACCTGGAATACTGTGTGCAGTTCTGGTCTCCCATGTTTAAGAAGGATGAATTCAAACAGGAACAGGTACAGAGAAGGGCTACTAGGATGATCCGAGGAATGGAAAACTTGTCTTATGAAAGGAGACTCAAGGAGCTTGGCTTGTTTAGCCTAACTAAAAGAAGGTTGAAGGGAGATATGATTGCTCTCTATAAATATATTAGAGGGATAAATACTGGAGAGGGAGAGGAATTATTTAATCTCAGTACCAATGTGGACACAAGAACAAAGGGATATAAACTGGCCACCAGGAAATTTAGACTAGAAATTAGACAAAGGTTTCTAACCATCAGAGGGGTGAAGTTTTGGAATAGCCTTCCAAGGGAAGCAGTGGGGGCAAAAGATCTATCTGGCTTGAAGATTAAACTCGATAAGTTTATGGAGGAGATGGTATGATGGGATAACATGGTTTTGGTAATTAAATATTCATGGTAAATAGGCCCAATGGCCTGTGATGGGATATCAGATGGGGTGGGATCTGAGTTACCAAGGAAAGAATTTTCTGTAGTATCTGGCTGGTGAATCTTGCCCATATGCTCAGGGTTTAGCTGATCGCCATATTTGGGGTCAGGAAGGAATTTTCCTCCAGGGCAGATTGGAAGAGGCCCTGGAGGTTTTTCGCCTTCTTCTGTAGCATGGGGCACGGGTCACTTGCTGGAGGATTCTCTGCTCCTTGAAGTCTTTAAACTACGATTTGAGGACTTCAATAGCACAGATATAGGTGTGAGGTTTTTTGCAGGAGTGGTGGGTGAAATTCTGTGGCCTGCATTGTGCAGGAGGTCAGACTAGATGATCATAATGGTCCCTTCTGACCTAAATATCTATGAATCTATGAACCTAACAGAGATCCCAAAGAGAGAAAAATGATTGTCCCTTATAACACAGAAGCATGTTCAGTGACAAGCCTTACTGATGCATGTTGTTTTTTCTGACATTGCAGCCAAGTTTGAACCGTCCCCTGCCCTCCCCGCCCCCCACCACAATGCTTTACCTCTCCCCTTCCAGCTCTGCTCACAGGACATATTGTATCTCCTATAGCTGCAAATCCTTCTGCCTTCTACAACAGCCTTCCAGGCTGCGGCTGCTTTACCCAGAGGGTTGGGAGCTCCTCTGCTTTCTTCAGCTTACAAAACAGTCTCAGATGCTCTCGCACAAAGTGCTGGAGTGGCAAAGGGACGAGAGCAAAGCAAAGAATGAGTTCAGTCCCCTTCTGTGTGTGTGCAGGCGTGTGTCCAAATGGGTCCGTAAGTCACCATTAAGGGAAGAACAACCTCGGAGAGTTTGACAGGAACTGAGTTTGTGGAGACCAGCTTGTCACAAAGAGCAGTGAGAGGAACACGTGAAAAATTCAAAGTGAAACTAAAGCCCGTAGTGCACACGAGAAGCTACAAGCAGCTCAGCTACCAGTAAAGGCACAGTGCAACTGCACTCAATGGGGGCTGTGGGAGGCAATGCGGGCCGAGGGATGTGCTGGCTGCTGCTGCCCACAGCTCCCACTGGCCGGGAATGGCGAACCGCGGCCAGTGGGAGCTGCGGGGCTCCATGCCTGCAGATGCTCCAGGTAAACAAACCGTCCTGGACCGTCCTGACAGGCTGAGTGCCAAAGGTTGCCTACCCCTAAACTAGACCATTCCTGACAGGTGTATGTCTAACCTGTTCTTAAGGACCTCTAATGATGGAGGTTCCCCAGGCAATTTGGTCCAGCACTTAACCACCCTGACAGTTAGGAATTTTTCACCCTCCTCCTTATATAGGTACTTGAAAGCTGTTATCATGTCCCCTCTCAGTTTTCTCCTCTCCAGATTAAACACCCAATTTTTTCAATCTTCCCTCATAGATCATGATTTCTAGATCTTTAGTCATTTTTGTTGCTCTCCTCTGGGCTTTCTTCATTTGTGGCACCCAGAACTGGAACAAAACTCAAGTTGAGGCATAATCAGCGTGCAGTAGAGCGAAAGAATTACTTCTTCTGTCTTCCTTACAACACTCCTGCTAATATATCCCAGAATGATGTTTGCTTTTATTTTTGCAACAGTGTTACAATGTGGACTCATTTAGCTTATGATCCACTATAATCACCAGATCTCTTTCTGCACTACTCCTTCCTCGCAGCCATTTTCCATTTTCTATGCATGCAACTGATTGTTCCTTCGTAAGTGACGTACTTTGCATTTTTCCTTATTGAATTTCATCCTATTTACTTCAGAACATTTCTTCAGTTTGTCCAGATTATTTTTAATTCTAACCCTAGTCTCCAAAGCACTTGCAACCCCTCCCAGCTTGGTATAATCTGCAAGCTTTATAAAAGAGTACTGTCTATGCCATTGTCTAAATCTTTGATGAAGATATTGAACAGACCCAGACCCGGAACTGATCTCTGCAGGACCCCACTCTTTATGCCCTTCCAGCCTGACTGGGAACCACTGATAATTACCCTCTGGGAATGGTTTTCCAACTAGTTACACACCCGCTTAGCTCCATCTAGGTTGCAGTTGCCTACTTTGTTTATGAAAAGATGATGGGAGACAGTATCAAAAGTCTTATTAAAGTCAAGATATATGGTATCTACCGCTTCCCCCCCCCCATCTACAAGGCTTGTTATCCTTTCAAAGAAAGCTATCAGGTTGGTTTGACATGATTTGTTCTTGACAAATCCATGCTGACTGCTATTTATCTAGGTGTTTGCAAATTGATTGTTTAATTATTTGCTCCGTTATCTTTCTGGGTACTGAAGTTAAGCTGACTGGTCTGTAATTCCCCAGGTTATCCTTATTCCCTTTATTATTATATGGGTTTTTTTTTTCATACAATATAAATATCTGTGGACGTTAAAACTGTTCAAAACTAACCATTCTGTCTGTCAGATAGAACTGTAATTGCAACAGAAAATTCCTGCGTGACTGGCAAAATAAACTGAAGAGAGATCCAAAAATATCATCCATAGGTCTCTGAACTTTTAAAAAGGGATAAAGACAAATATACCTGACAATTACTGGTATAAGTTTATGGAAATCATGGACTACAGATGCCCAAGCCAAAGGCCAAACCAGAGTCAGAATTGGAGTACTTGCAGATAGGGAAGGCAGGAGCAGGCCTGGGTCCAAAGCATGGAGCAAGGCTGAGAAAGGGCCAGAATGAGGTTAGGAAACAGGAACAAGGCAGGATCAGCAGTAGACCAGGGTTCTACCTGGTTGTACAGATAGCATCCTGGAACGTCCTCCATGCTTAAATAGTGTACATGGACCCATCAGAGGCCGTGAGGGTGCTGCCAGTTGGGACTTCCATGGGTGGCACTTTCTGTGGGGTCTAGTCCGCTAGGGTTTACAGGGCATTGTCGTAGCTCTGCTGTGGTGGCCTGGAAGCACTGGAGACAGGGGTTCTGGCCTAACTCATCCTTCCCAGCTTAACTCCATTTGACCCTTAACCAAAATACCATTTTACCAAGAGAGGGAAGCCAATAGGATTTGGGATACAGGCCAGTACCTCTAAATTAGTGACTGATAAAAGCACCCCCTCTAGAAGTGATAAACAAACACAGCTAAATGTACAAAAAAACCTAAAATGTAAAAAGAGAGAGGAAGATGTTTTAAAATATGTACAAATAGATCTGTTAAGGAGAAATGAATGTAAAAAGGTCTGTTTGAATATGTGTTAATAAAATCACCCCAAATTGTTTAATTGGAGGAGGATTTGACCAAGTCTTCCAACTCCCCAAGACCCTCCTGATCTAGAGAAGGAAGGCAATAGGATTTGGTATGTGATCCCATGCCTCTAGACCCATGATTACATAACCTCTAGAAATTATAACCTCTAGAAATTATAAAGAACTGCAGCCAAAATAATGAAAAGCTAAAATGTGAAAAAGACAGAGACATGTTTTAAAATACTTGCAAAGAGCTTTGTTAAGACAAAGGGAACATTCATAGGTGTACATGTTAGCTCACATATGCCAGCGTGTTTTTCCAAGTGATGAACTGGAGAGAAAATGGCAAAAGATCAAAGTATTTATGATACTTTGTGATAATCTCTGATATAAATTCTATATGTTTAAAGACACAGTAGTTTTTAGAAGGTGAATATTAACCTTTTGACTAAAAGATACACAGAAATTTTCATAACCTTCTGTAAGTATTAAAAGAGAGAGAGAGAGAGAGAGAGAAAGTACAAAAGGTAAGGCATAAGGAATAACTTGGACATTATAAGTTGTGCCTTCCAGTGTAGCCCATAGAGCTAATTTAACTTTTCATTACATTCAGCAGTAACACAAGGAAACTACAGGTCTGTATCCTGTAAGACATCAGTATAAACAACTTAGCATAAGAATAGCCAAGTATATTAGGCCTGTGACCGTTGGCTTAGATAAATGGCCTGACAGGTACCCTTAGATTTTGGGGAACTAGGACTAGCTTGTTCAATAACAGGCGTTGGAACCTAATGGTACCAGGCAACTGCAGGAACATGGAAGTATAGCAGACTGGGATATTTTAGGATAGAATCGTTGGCAGATGTCTAAGCACCAGCTTGCTTGACCAAGAGGTGACATATCTGATAATGAGTTAAATGGCATTAATATGTTAACCTATAGGATAAATGCACCCCCAATATTATGAGGGTGAAGAAATGGATTTGGACATGGAAGGCGGGGCATTAGAATAAATATTCATGATAGGGCTCAGGCCCTATAATAGGGCAAACCACCACGTGGAGGGGGTTAACTTTCCATCTTTTGATTCTTCCGCGCTATTATCATCATCTTCTATCAATCGTGGGCATTGAGGAACCTAGACCATCGGACTCATTCAGCATGCCGGAGGCAGGGCTTGTCCTTTGTCTCTCACAATTAAAAATTCTGCACACACTAATTCTACAGCTCACTTCATCGGATGAATGCATCCGATGAAGTGAGCTGTAGCTCACGAAAGCTTATGCTCTAATAAATTTGTTAGTCTCTAAGCTGCCACAAGTACTCCTTTTCTTTTTGCAAATACGGACTAACACGTCTGCTACTCTGAAACCTGTCAAATACCTAACAGTATATATAGAAGCTTGAACTTGGACAAGACTTGACAGACAGACACAAAACAGTCCTTAAGGTCATTAGCACCATCTTAGGCCAGGTTGTTACAATACTTTTGTATAACAAACTTTTGTATAATGACTTTGTTTAAATGAAATATTTAATTTAATTGAAACAGAAGATAACTGTCAACAAAAGTACATCAAGTCTGTATTAATAAGCTTAGTAAGGAATCTATTTGTCCAAAAATATTTCCTGAATCTTTGTTGTCTGTATTATTGCAGACATATTTGCTGACAAGTATTTTGAAAATAATAAATTACCAAAAAAATTGAAACTGGCATGATTGTGTTATTTTGACAAATAAAATATGCAGAATTTTAAAATAGTGTGTGCAGAATTTTTAATTTTTTGGTGCAGGATTCCCCTGGGAGTAGAATATAAAGTTAAATGCTTCTAAGTTCATCTGCACTATTTGCCAAATAATTTGGCCAGTCTTGTCTTGGCTTCTTCCTTGGACCTCCTGCTTTGCTAAACATATTTTGGCTTTTTCTTAAATCCCTCTCATTGCACTGTTCCAGAGCTTTCCCCTTTACTGCTAGATCTTTATGCCAAAGAAAACACCCATTTTCATGGGCTTTTTCACTGCTTTTTTGAACTCACTTCTGTCATCTTTAATTCTTCCTTCAGTTTTTTTTAATTGTGCCTCATAATTATGTGTTACTTTCTTTCTTCTTTCCATATCTTTTTTGCAGTGCTTCTGTTTTTTCTTGATTTTTTTTTTCCAGGATATTTTTATGTCCCATTATTGTAATGCTTCCCTTTTCCTTACATCATCTTATCTGTCATCACTAGTTGCTCATTAAAGTGGGCACCCCACTCCTCTGCAGTTACTCTGTGGTTGAATGTGCAGTATTGTTTTAGAGAGATATGGTGGGTGACATAATATCTTTTAATGGACCTACTTCTGTTGGTGGCCTTACACAGAGCTTTTCTTCAGGTCTAGGATATTTACACAGAGTATCACAGGTAAATACGAAGTGGAACAGATTGTTTAGCATAAGTAGTAAACATATTTCAAGGGACCATTCAAGGTGAAGTGGCCTGTTTAAACCTCTCCTGTCATAGGAGGGGAAAATAAGAGGGGAAAGGCTGCTGGGGGTGCTAATGGATTATAGATTGTTGTAATAAGTGAAAAATTCCAGTGTCTCTGTTCAGTCCTTGATTCTTAGTGTCAGGAAGAATGTCAGGCAACGTTATAAATTTAAGCTCCCAGGCTCGTCTTTTGAAAGTATCGTGTGTTTCCTTTGAGGATGAGGACTGAGAGGTCAGATATAGAGTGATCGCTCTGTGACCAGTGTTTACCTATGTCATTCAAGAGTGTAGTGATTGTCTGGTTTCACCCACATAGTTGTTATTGGGGCGTTTAGTGCACTGGATGAGATACACCACATATTGTGGTAGGCATGTGCAGGACCCAAAGCTCTTGAAATGTGTGTGGTGGAGGGTGTTGATCATTGTAGCAGTGGAGATAGGTCTTCAGGTTTTGCATCTGTTGCTCTGGCAGGGTGTGGGGCTGCTTTAACTTGGTGTTTCCTGGTCTGCGAGGAGCTTGCTTCTGATGAGGAGCATGGAGAGATTGGGGGGCTGTTTGAATGCCCAAAGTGGGGGTTCAGGAAAGATTTCTTTCCAGATGGGTCCCCATGGCTTGTAGTTTTTTGATGGTACCCCATATGAATTCCAGAGTGGGGTGGTAGGTGACGAGTAGGGATGTGCAGTCAGAGGGGGTTTTATTTCTGTACTGAAGCAGGTTCTCTTGGGTTATTTGGGGGGCCCATTCCCTGATGAAAGAAAAGGTTAAGCACTATTTAGAAAAGCTAGACATGCACAAGTCCATGGGCCCAGATCTAATGCATCCGAAGATGCTGAGGAAGTTGGCTGATGTGATTGCAGAGCCATTGGCCATTATCTTTGAAAACTTGTGGTGATATGTCTAGTTGGCAGCCGGTATCTAGCAGAGTTCCCCAGGGGTTAGTCCTCTGGCTGGTTTTGTTCAAAATCTTTATTAATAATCTGGATGATGGGATGGACTGCACCCTCAGCAAGTTCTCAGATGATACTAAACTGCGGGGAGAGGTAGATATGCTGGAGCGTAGGGGTAGGGTCCAGAGTGACCTAGACAAATTGGAGGATTGGGCCAAAAGAAATCTGATGAGGTTCAACAGGGACAAGTGCAGAGTCCTGCACTTAGGAAGGAAGCATCCTACGCATCGCTACAGGCTGGGGACCGACTGGCTAACCAGCAGTTCTGCAGAAAAGGACCTGAGGATTGCAGTGGACGAGAAGATGGATATGAGTCAGCAGCATGCCCTTGTTGCCAAAAAGAATAATGACATATTGGGCTGTATTAGTAGTAGCATTGCCAGCAGATTGAGAGAAGTGATTATTCCTTTTTATTCAGCACTGGTGAGGCCACATTTGGAGTACTGTGACTAGTTTTGGACCCCCCACTACAGAAAGGATGCTGGAGAGAGTCCAGTAGAGGGCAACAAAAATGATTAGGGGGCTGGGGCCCATGACTTAAGAGGAGAGGCTGAGGGAACTGGGCTTATTCAGTCTGTAGACGAGAAGAGCGACAGGGATCTGTTAGCAGCCTTCAACTATCTGAGGGTTGGGAGGTTCCAAAGAGGATGTAGCTCGGCTGTTTTCAGTACTGGCAGATGACAGAATAAGGAGCAGTGGTCTCAAGTTGCAATGGTTGAGGGCTAGGTTGAATATTGGGAAACACTATTTAACTAGGAGGATAGTGAAGCACTAGAATGGGTTACCTAGTGTGGTGGTGGAATCTCCATCTTTAGAGGTTTTTAGGGCCTGGCTTGACAAAGCCCTGGCTGAGATAATTTAGTTAGTGGTGGTCCTGCTTTGAGCAGGGGATTTGACGAGATGACCTCCTGAGGTCTCTTCCAACCCCAATCTGTGATTCTATGATGCAATCTACTTCTCTGGTGGCATGTCCTTATTTGGTGAAGCCAGTTTTGAGCATGTCAAGGTATGAATCCCTGACTTTCTCCTCGGAACATATTCAGTAGAACCTGGCAGTAGAAAACAGATTTCTTGGTGTGTTTGGGGTGGTTACTGAATCCAGGTGTGTTGACTTGTGCATTTCTTGTATATGGTTGTCCTTAGGGTTTCATTGTTGAAGCTGATGGTGGAGTCCAGGAAGTTGATGAGTGTGTGAGTGTTCTCACCAGAACTGGAATGTCTGCTGATTTGTGGAGGTACTGAAGGCTTATCATCCCTATTTACTAGGTACAGAATTCACAGTTACACAGACTACAGTGTTCTGCAGTGGATCCTTACTAAGCACAATGAAGGACCCCTGTGGAGATGGATTCACAGACCGTCTGACAATATGTTCTCAGTTCATTATAAGCCGGGAAAGAAAGTGTGGTTATGGATGCTCTCAGCCAGGTGAGGGCAGTGAGCACAGACTTGTCCTTACAAGATCAGGCTATTTTACAGAGACACCTCAAGGTTAGAAAGTTGTCAAAATATAAGTGTGACGAGTTCGGTCATAGAGACCCCCTGGGGACTGTCACCTGATGTGCTGGAATTACCTCTGAGCCCATTTTTCCTGATGGCTTGGGACTTCAGAACCCTGCCTTGTTGAGACAGGTACGCCAGTCTGCAGCAACACAGATCCGGATCTGAACTACACCCCCAAAGCTGCAGGCTTTAACTGAAAACCACTCAGCAGGTTACCTGACTCCAGCACCCAGACACACAGCTCCCAATCGGATCCAAACCCCAAATAAATCCATTTTACTCTGTATAAGGTAAACTCATAAATTGTCTGCCCTCTGTAACACTGATAGAGAGATATGCACAGCTGTTTGCTCCCCCAGGTATTAATCACTTTCTCTGGGTTTATTAATAAACAAAAGTGATTTTATTAAGTATGAAAAGTAGGATTTAAGTGGTTTCAAGTAATAACAGGCAGAACAAAGTAAGTTAACAAAATAAAACAGAACACGCAAGTCTAAGCCTAATACATTAAGAAACTGAATACAAGGAAATCTCACCCTCAGAGATGTTCCAATAAGCTTCTTTCACAGACTAGACTCCATCCTAATCTAGGCCCAATCCTTTCCCCAGTACAGTCCTTGTTAGTTCCAGATCAAGTGATAACTCGGGAGTTTCTCTTGACTGACAGCCTCCTTTGTTCTGTTCCACACCCTCTTATAGCTTTGGGCCAAGGTGGGAATCTTTTGTCTCTCTGGGTCCCCACCCCTCCTTCTAAATGGAAAAGCACCAGGTTTAAGATGGATTCCAGGACCAGGTGACATGGTCACATGTCCTGTGAGACCCCAACCTTCATTCTTCCAGCGCTGGTCTGCACGTACCCAGGAAGTTTTGCAAGTAAACAGAGCCATTCATAACCAATTGTCATAGGTAATTGGAGCCATCAAGATACCAAGCCACCACTAATGGCCCACACTTTGCATAGTTACAATAGGACTTCAGAGTTATATTTTGTATTTCTGCCTTTAGATATAAGAATTATACATTCATAGAAATAGGATGAACACACTCAGTAGATTATAAGCTTTGTAATGATAGCTTATGTTACGAATTACACCTGGTAGGACACGCACACAAGTGCTACAAATTACACCTGGTAGGACACGCACAGTTCGAATTTAGGCTGAGGCACAGAAACAAAGTCCACAACTGCAGAGTTCCCAAAAGACACTAAGTTTATTACGCTCGAGCGTGGTGCCCCCCTGCTAGCCAGGAGGGGACCCTGAATGCAGATTATACAAAGGTTATATACCTTTTAGCAAAGCATGTTGCCCTCGTGCATCGGAAACCTTAGCCAATAAACAAACCCTTGTTTTATCTACCACCTATCCCTGCTTGGTGCATTCCTCGTGCTATACCAGTATGTTAATTACACAGCATGGTCCTAAAGCCATGCATCAGTAACTTTTATTATCAGGATGGGAGGCCTCACATCAAGGCCAAGAAACCGGGAGTTAAAGACTGACAGAAACCAGATACTGGGAGACAAGGCAGGCTGGAGACAAGGAGGAGGATTTTCACAGGGATTCAATATCTAAGGATCACTCCTCGTGGTGTATGATGTGCTGGCATTTAAACAATGGTAGGCCCCAAACCAAAATGGAGTCACATGTGCTAACTTTTCCTTAACAGTCCTCCCTTTTTTTTTTTGGTACGTCAGTAAGCTATATCGGGGCTGAGTAACCGCGCTGCAGGGTTAGCAATTGCCGACAGCACATACTGCAGCATTGTAGGCATACAAAAAATAACGCAAAAACAATAACAGTCAAAAAAAGTAAATACAAAATACACCGTCCCCAAGTCCCCACATCCGGTAGCCATGAGGTGAGCCAGTCCCAGACCTCCTGGAATCCGGCGCTGGTAGTATCGAGGCTGATGTGGTGGAATAGGGCTGCCTGTTGCTTGAGGATGTGGATGTTAGTTTTCACCCTATGATGCTGATTTACAAATACGCAACAGCTTGAATTTACCAGAGCACAAACCCCGCCCTGATTTGCAAGGAGATAATCCAGGGCTAGGTGGTTTTGCAATGTAGTTTGGGATAGCTGGGTGACTTCAATTTGAAGGGCAGAGAGAGCATCTGCAGTAGCATTTGCCATTAGTTCCAAAGCAGCTGAAATGTTAACTATAGCTTTTTCCAGCTCGCTTACTCCCAACCATGGCACCAACGCACAAAGGAGTGAAAGCCTTTGGGCCGATAAGAAAGGGGGTTTAAAGGAATACTTCGTCGGTCCCTCCATACTAGATTGCGGATCTCTCCTCGGGTCAGGTTCTGGTGTATTGTCACGGCGGGTACTATAGCCCCTAAGGTACATGTACCACACCATCCTGCTGGGAGAACCTTATAGGCTGTGTGATTGCATAACCAATACCAGCCAGACCCCTCGGGGACTGGCCACGGGGTTCTGGAGTAGGAAGAGGGGCCTCCCGCACCAGAGCTGATTTGGGTGGTGTCCTTGCACCCTACAATATTCCCTACAAAAACTGTATTTTCTATGCCCTTACGTCGTGACACACATAAAGCATAATTACCCTGGGCCACCATATCAATAGACCATATTTGGATTGTAACATTCCAGTTAAATGTAGTGTTTGCCCATAGCTTGGTTTGGAGCGTTCGATTAAGGGGGATAGGTACCCCTACCAATGGGACCCCCTGACCTAAATATGTGGGGGTATGAATACAAATCCAACACTGCGTTCGATTTACACCCTGTTTGATAGCACGGGTTAAATTTAAAAAGCTATTGCCCTCCCATCCTTGTACTGGACTTGGGAATAGGGAGAGGATCCCCCAGGCAAACCATACCAATGTCGACATCCTCCCCTGTACCATACAAAAAACACTACCCCAATGTAAGTCCAATAAACAGGAACACAAAAAGTCCTGGTGGGCTATGAAGGTCCCAGTAGCTGGAAAGCTCAGTCCATGGGTTGGTTGTAGTGTTCATTCGTGAAGTGGCTCTTCTGCTGGCTCGCCAGGGTCAGGTGGGGGTTCTGTTGCCAACTTGACGTAGCTATGGTGAATCCAGGAACCTTTACCTGCAACTTTTAAAGCAGAATAAGTACATAACAGAACCTGGTACGGCCCCTCCCACCGAGGTTCCAGGGGGTCGGTGCGGGGGATCTTTTTTACCATTACCCAATCCCCTGGCTTAAAGGAATGAACTTGTAACCCTAAGGGTGCGGTTTGAAACAACTGAGCTTCAGACTGGTTTTCAGTCAGCTCCTTTTGCAGTCTAGCAACATATCTGGCCAAAGTTTCATCTCCATCCAAGAGGCTAGCATGTACAGGAACATAAGTTCCCGGGACCAAAGCTGGTCTCCCAAACAGTACCTCAAATGGGGACAGGCCTAGGGGCATGCGTGGCGTTCGTCTTATATGCCATAAAACTATAGGCAAGGCCTCTGGCCACTTAAGTCCAGTTTCCTTACAAAACTTTGCTACCATTGTCTTTATTGTTCGGTTCATGCGCTCCACCCGACCTGCAGACTGGGGGTGGTACGGGGTGTGTAATTGTCGAATAATCCCCAAGCACCGGTACAGTTCCTCCAAAATCTTTGCAGTAAAGTGTGAGCCCCGATCTGAATCAATGACTTCAGGGACACCAAACCTGGGTACAATGTCTTTCATTAAGAACTTGACCACAGATCTTGCATCTGCCTTTCTGGTTGGTATTGCTTCAGGCCATCCGGAAAGTTGGTCCACTATAACAAGGAGGTGGTGAAACCCTGAGCATTTAGACATTTCTGCGTAGTCCATCTGCAAGCGCTGAAACGGGAAGTTTGCCCAGGGTCTCCCCCCTTTTTGAGTTGGCATCGAGCCGAGTCTTAGCAGAGAAGGCCAGGCAAGTAGGGCAGGAGCCAAGAACTCGCTTTACCGCGGGATAAACATGCGGTGCTGCCCAGAACTTTAGTATGGCAGCCACCGTGCCCTGAATACCAGCGTGACCCAGGGAATGAAAATAATGAGCAGCTGCGAGTAGATAACGACGGGGGAGAATAGGTTTGTTCCCGATCCGCCAAACCTTATCGGAGCCCTTAGATCCCTCCCAGCGTTTCCAGTCATGCAGCTCCTCCAAGGATACGTCAGCATACAGCAGTGTCCAGTCAGCAGGTGGGAAGGACACATCCAGGGGGAGGGAAGCCGAAACCAGAAGGGGCTGTAGAGCTGCAGCCTTTGCGGCTGAATCAGCTAATGCATTGCCCTGAGACACAACACTGTTAGACTGCCTGTGCGCATAACAATGAACCACCGCCACCTGACGAGGGGCCTGAATAGCTTCCAAAAGGGCAGAGATTAGAGGGCCATTAGCGATTTTTGTGCCTGAGGAGGTTAAAAATCCTCATTGCTTCCAGAGCTGGCCTGTAGCATGACAAACCCCAAAAGCATACTTAGAGTCTGTATAAATGGTAACAGTTTTTCCTGAAGACAATAAAGCAAGCCCTGGTAAGCGCGTGTAACTCTGCACCCTGGGCGCTGAAGGAAGGTGGTAGGGGGGCAGCCTCGATAACGTCTGCCTGAGAGGTAACCAAATAGCCCGAGACCCGGTGGCCATTTAAATAGTACGAGGACCCATCTGTGAAAAGAAGTAAATCGGGCTCTACTAAAGGGGAGTCCGCTAAATCCGGGCGGGGCTTACCATTTTGCGCGACGACATCCATGCATACATGGTGAGGGGTACCGTCCTCTGGGAGGGGTAGCATTGTGGCTGGATTGAGGATGTTACAGCGGCGTAAAGTAACGTTGTCAGCGGCCAACAGGATTAGTTCATATTTATGAGCCCGCTGTGGAGACAATGCCTGTGCAGAATGCTGTTTTAAAAGAATTTCAACCTCATGAGGGACCCAGACAGTCAGAGGGTGCCCCAAAACAATAGGTCGTGACCGTTCAACCATGACAGCAGCAGCAGCAGCAACAGACCGTACACAGGAGACAGAGCCCTGAATCACAGGGTCCAGTTGTACTGAATAATAGGCTACGGGGCGTGGGCGACCCCCCAGGTATTGCAAAAGGACGCCGCTAGCCACTCCCTGCCGTTCATGAGTGAAAAGAGAAAATGGTTTACCGTAATCCGGGAATCCCAAGGCGGGCGCAGAGATCAGAGCCTTTTTGACGGATTTAAAAGCATTTTCCATTTCCGGGGTCCAGGAGACAGGATCGAGGGTCAGTGTTGTAGTAGCTTGAACTAACAGTTTTACCAATTCTCCGAAAGCCACAACCCAGGGTCGACAGAACCCCGCAGCCCCCAGGAAAGCCCGTAACTGCTTTTTTGTAGTCGGACGTGGGTAATCCTGGATTGCCCGCACCCTATCAGGGGAGAGTAAACGCTCCCCAGGCCTAATTACAAAGCCCAAATAAATTACCTGATCTAGGCACAGCTGCAACTTGGATGGGGATGCACGATGACCCTTATTAGCTAATGCAGTAAGCAAAACAACAGAGTCAATTAAACATGCGTTATAATCTGAGGCAGCGATTAGCAAATCATCCACATACTGAACCAGGACAGACGAACTAGGCAAAACAATGTCTTTTAAATTCTCGGTGAGAATCCGGGAAAAAATAGTAGGGGATCCTGAGAACCCCTGGGGAAGATGCGTCCACGTTAGCTGCTGACCCTTCCAGGTAAATGCGAATAAATATTGAGAATCAGGGTGCAAAGGAATACTGAAAAATGCTGCACACAAATCTATGACAGTAAAGCAAGTGGCTGACTGAGGAATTAGCGTTAGAATAGTGCTCGGATCAGGGACAACTGGATGGGGGGCTATAACATAACCATTTATAGCCCGAAGATCCTGAACAAATCGATAGACTGGACGCCCGTCTGGTCCCGGTTTAGGCTTCCTTACTGGAAGAATGGGAGTATTACAGGGCGAACTGCAAGGGACTAAAACCCCCTGAGTCAAATAACTGTCAATAAGGAGTGAGATGCCTTCTTCCGCCTCCCTCGGCAAGGGGTATTGTTTTACGGACGGAGGCGGTCCGCCCCCTGTTTTCAGACTCACTGGAACTGCTGATTTAAGAAGACCCACATCAGTAGGATTTGTGCTCCACAAAGTGTGGGGAACACTGGACAATTCAGAGGGCACACCAGGAATAGGGGTAACCGATGTCATAAGAGAAGCAACCGCCGAGTCCGGGACGGACATGTGGAGCCCCTCGGGGGCGCAATATATATGTGCCCCCAATTTGCCCAGCACATCCTGCCCGAGGAGGTTTGCGGGGCCCTCCGGCATTACAACAAATCTATGTGATAGCTTTAAAGAACCAAGCTCGATAGGGACAGGGTAGGATAAAGGGGCCGGGCAGGGATTACCTTCTATACCCTGCACCCAAACCTTGGTATCAGACAGAGAGCCCGGAACAAAAGTTAAAGTGGAGAGAGTGGCCCCAGTATCTACTAGAAAAGGCACAAGGTGTTCCCCAACCTTTAAATAAATTTGTGACTGTAATCCCAAGTCCCATTCCAACTCTCCCAAAGTCCCCAAAACCTCCGCCTCTAGTCACTGGGGGTTAACAAGGTTCTGGGGGGCGTTAGGGGGAAAAAGAAGGATTAGCCTCTACCTGGTTCTTCCAAGGAGCCCCTCGGGGAAGCAGGGGACACTCCCTCCTCCAGTGCCCTGGTTGTTTACAATAATTACAATTCCCGTCCCTCATTCTATCCCAACCTCCCCCTCCTCCTGTCCCCTGTCCATGCCCCCTTCCCCTCATCTCTCCGCGCCCTCGCCAATGCTGGTTTCCCGAAGGAGCCTGCAAGGCAGCAGCTAACATACTTACTTCCTCCTCCTTCTGTTTACGTTTTTCCCGTGCTTTTTCCTCGTCCCTGCCGTTAAATACAAAGGTGGCCAGGCGGACAACCTCCTGGAGGGGTTTTCCTGGCCAATCGGGCACATGCTTAGAAAAATATTTTTTTATATCTGATGCTGCCTGATCAACATAAAAGGAGACCATCATAGGACGGTTTTCCTTTGCTTCAGGGTTTATACCACCCCCATATACACGAACTTGCTTGGATAACCGGGCCAAAAAGGCGGAGGGGTGCTCAGTAAGCTCTTGCTGACATTCACGAATTTTAGACCAGTTAGGCGTTTTACTACCAGCTTTACGTACAGCTTCTAAAAGGCCGTTTCTACCTGCCTTTAAAAGGCCCATTTGAGTAGGCACATTAGGATTCCAATTGGGATCAGTCAGGGGCCAAGAAGCCCGGGTACTATCCTCCCCTGCCCAGCGCCTATTAGCATCCAGAATGGAATATTTTTCGTCAGGGGTAAAAAGTGTGTCCAGGATTACCTGGACATCTCCCCATGTAGGATTAAATGCGGTAAATACAGACCGAATGGTTTGCAGAACCTTCTCTGGATCGTCACGCAGGCGAGGCATCTGCTGTTGCCATGTTACTAAATCGCCTGGGCCAAAAGGGCAGTGAACACAGGGAAAAGCAAACCGTTCACTTCCGTCCGTATTATGAGTAACAAGGGGTTGCTGAATGAGGGGAGCTTGCAGAGTAACCGGTGGGTCAATGGTGGGCCTGCACGGGCAGGGGGGTGGCGAGCAAGGAGATGATAGGCATAAGTCAGAAAGCCGAGGGTAAGCCGGGGGAGGGGCAGAAACAGGCATAGCACAGAGCGGGGCTGAAGACCCCTGAGATAGATAGGAAAAGGAGGAGGAAAGAGGACGTCCTTTCGCACGCGCATAAGCCCAGTTGTCCCATACATACCAATAATCCATTTGGGCTGGAGCTTTGTCCTCCAGCCTTCTTCTAAGCGTTGTTAATGTATCCCCAGCAAAGGACCCATCCGGTGCCCATTCAACAGATGTTTGAGTTGTTAGTGCTGGCCACTCAACCTTACATAAAATAACAGCTTTCTTCCTGCCTAACCCATGGGTGCCAGAGATATTCCCCCAATTCTCAAGAATTTCAGCTAAAGGGGTCCCCTTACTTACACTCTGCCCAGAACCCATAATGGGCTACCAAAAGAACACAAAATGTGCCACCTTATCGCCTAAGCGACGGCTCACACCCCCCCCTCCTCGGAGTTCTCAAAGGTGAACTCACCCTGTGCCGGCTGGAGCTGTCCGAGAGGAGGAGTGTAGTCTCGCTTGTTGGGGCGAGCCTAGAGTCCCTTCGTGGTCGCCAAAACTGTTACGAATTACACCTGGTAGGACACGCATACAACTGCTGCGAATTATACCTGGTAGGACACGCACACAAGTGCTACGAATTACACCTGGTAGGACACGCACAGTTCGAATCTAGGCTGAGGCACAGAAACAAAGTCCACAACTGCAGAGTTCCCAAAAAACACTAAGTTTATTACGCTCGAGCGTGGTGCCCCCCTGCTAGCCAGGAGGGGACCCTGAATGCAGATTATACAAAGATTATATACCTTTTAGCAAAGCATGTTGCCCTCGTGCATCGGAAACCTTAGCCAATAAACAAACCCTTGTTTTATCTACCACCTATCCCTGCTTGGTGCATTCCTCATGCTATACCAGTATGTTAATTACACAGCATGGTCCTAAAGCCATGCATCAGTAACTTTTATTATCAGGATGGGAGGCCTCACATCAAGGCCAAGAAACCGGGAGTTAAAGACTGACAGAAACCAGATACTGGGAGACAAGGCAGGCTGGAGACAAGGAGGAGGATTTTCACAGGGATTCAATATCTAAGGATTACTCCTCCTGGTGTATGATGTGCTGGCATTTAAACAATGGTGGGCCCCAAACCAAAATGGAGTCACATGTGCTAACTTTTCCTTAACACTTACAAGAGACCTTTTACATAAAGCATATTCCAGTTACATTTATACTTATTAGCATGTTTTCATAAACATATGGAATGCAATGTCACAATAAGAAACTGAGTTCACGTTTGTGTGTGTGTGGGGTAAGGTATGTATTTCTTTTTTACTTGGTAAGAAGAATAGGCATATGATTACCACATGGCCAGAGCAAGATTCATTTCATTTTATTTAATGTGGGTTTTGTAAATATTGAAATAGATAAGTACATTGTTGCTGGGTTAACTGATATTTTTTTTTTTGTTATGAGGCATCTCATCTGGGGATAGGAGAAATTTTTAATGCAAATTCAGTTCTTATTGTTGCTTTGTGTCCTGGACACTAAAATACACACCTCATGACACACACCCACCTTAACTCAGGCTTGTTCTTATTTTGAAATCTTTTCTCCTCCGGGTGTCACTATAAGACAAGAACCACAGGACACCACGAGGTGGTTTGAAAATATAACTAAGCATTTTAGTTCATTTGCTATGGTATTAGATAGCATACCAAAAAGTGTATATGACATATCGAAAAAAAATTCCACATACTTCATTTTGTAAGGATACCATTTCTATGTGAGGAACGGATCATTTTGATGTAGGTTATTTCTTATTTGAACACTGGGGACGTTGGTTTTAGGCTCAATGTTCTCATAAGTTGCTGCTGTTCACCACAAGCTGACTTCCTGTAAAACTCCCAATTGTGTATTTGCTGATCATTGGCTTTGGCTCACCCCACATCACGTATAAACAGAAGGAAGTTTAAATCATGCTCTTTTCATTTTCACATTTGTCCTCAGTCTATTCAGCTATTAATCTGACACTGCTGTTAAATAAAAGAAACTGGCAGCCAGTCATTCTTGATTAACACCAGCAGCCTGGCGGACAGTGAAGAAATTGGAAATATTGGCTTAATCTGAAGAAATAATGATTTGATCTTCAAGCTGAGCCTTCAACATAGAGGTAGCATTAGAGCGTGTGTGTGTGTGTGTCTATCTGTCTGGGCAGGAACAGGGGTGAGGAGATGTGTGAAGGGGTTGTCTGTGTGGGCATTTAAGGTAAATTTAAAAATTGGTTACAAAGCTGAAAATGCTGCTGAGTTACCAAGAGACAATGCAGTGAGCACGGTGATCTCTCTCTGGGCATCAATTCTACCTCATAGCTATTCCCAAAGGGTAGAAGGGAACAGATGGGAAGAAATTATTAAAAGTTTTAAGAGAATTCATCAGATTTACAGGTGATAGAAATAGTTAATTTGAACAGCTGCAATAGCCTCTGAGCAACCGGGTCCATTTCTGGGCAGCTGTATTTATCCCAGGTTTGAGGAGATGCAAAGGTCTTGGTATACCTTTTCCCCTGTGTCAAGTTTAGCTCTGGCACAGGGATGAACTGGGTCCTCAGACCCTCTCAGAAGTCATTGACCACCCCATAACCTAGTTGGTAGGTAGAAGGACTTCTGAATTTTTGGTTAGAAATATACTATTTCTATACTATTTATAGAAATATGCTGTTTTGAATCATTCATCAGCTAAGCAGTGAGAATAGGACAGGAAAGTGAGAGTTTTAATGATTCCAGCAATTGATGGGAAGAACAGCAGCTTGAATTTTCAGAGGTCATACTATACTATCTAAATCCTAAATCTGTTACAAAAGTATTTTTGAAAAAAATGTAAGCTATTTGAAGTAATGCTTTAAATGGTTAAATCATGAACCATTTAAGATAATTTCAGTGAATTTCTTTACTTGGTTTTGAACTTGTTAATTTTCCTAGTTTTGTATTTACCTGTAGATGATCTGACATACCAGTCACACATTTAATCATATATCAGTTCCAAAACTATACGTCAAAAAATCCCTACTGAGTCACCACTTGATAGAGAATTTTGTCGTTCAGTGTGCGCATTCTTCAAAACAAACAGGCAAAATGCAAGTTTTGTTGGCTGGGTGTGGATAGAGTTGTGATGAAATTTGATCTCTATCAACATCTTTTCTTATTTGCCTTAGAAGAACATGTGGAGTCAGCGTAAAACCCTGAAGAGCTACTGATCTGAGGCTCTGATCCTGCAAACATTTATGTGCCATCTAAATCAATTTGGACACCTCGTGTTAAATTTAAGCGTGCGTGTTAGTGTCTGCAGGATCAAGGCCTTAGCTTAGAACAAGAAACAACCGTGAAGCAAATGAGCAGAGGCAGGAAAGGCCGGGGGAGTTGCGGGTGATAAAGGGGCAGGGGAAATAAGTAATTCAAGCACTTCCTGTTATAGTTACTACATATGACAAGAGGTGAGAATACTTAACATTTGTTACATATGTATTCCCATAGAAAAGCTACGTTAGACTGGAGTTCAGGTTAAAGAATATTTATTACAAGAATGTTGCAATTGCCCTAAAAACAAGTAGTACAAATTGTGGAAGTTCAGAGTTAAGGTTCAATTTTAAAGGAATCCAAATGTGTTAAGATATGGAAATGCTCAGTGCGAGCACCCAAAGTAGCTCTGGAGAATTCAAGCTCTGCTGAAGAGGAGAGTTAGGAGTTTAAACACTACATCTAAAATATGTAGCTTCCTAGGAGCTACTGTTTCAAATTTACAAAAAGAAAAGGAGGACTTGTGGCACCTTAGAGACTAACTAGAGCTGTAGCTCATGAAAGCTTATGCTCAAATAAATTGGTTAGTGTAAGGTGCCACAAGTCCTCCTGTTCTTTTTATGAATACAGGCTAACATGGCTGCTACTCTGAAACCTGTTTCAAATTTAGTTCTCAAGATGCTGTAGATAAAATAATTTTCATGTAGCTTAGCATTTGGATTTCTCAGACCAAATCTGCAGTGCATGAGTTCTGTTGGCTGGGTGCGGACACTGTCATGATCAATTTTTTGCACGTAGGATTTGTCCCAGTGTCATTGACCAAATTGTCTCCTTCCCCCACTCTAGCACAGAGACCTGCCCACTCGTTAACGGCTGCCCTTCGCCCCAGAGGCTGCTGCAGTTCCAGCATTTGTAAGTGGAAAACTGAAGCACTCATTTGTCCCTCTCGGGAATAGTCCAATAGAGCTGTAAGAGGGGCTTCATTGCATGTGAGACTTTTCCGGCATAGCACTTGGGTTGCCCCTAAGTCAGCTGAAAGGTCCCATAGAGAGAGCGCTAGTTCCAGAGTCTGGGTACCACTTTTCTGTATTTTCCTCCTGGCATCTAGATGTAGCAGATGCCTCACACCTCCGGCTTACTCCCCTTCTGGCTGACAATTACACTACCAGCCCCACCTTTCCATGCCCTTCACCTGCCTTTTCAAGCAGAGCTGCCCCTCCTTTTGTTTTAACAACTGCTGAGATCTCACTGACCCTTTTCCCTGGCTAATCCCCAGGGTCTGGGGCATCTTGGCTGCAGGGGTTGCTGCTTCTTTACGAGCCTCAGAGAGCTGCTGCCTCTGGGCTCCAAACCAAGTCCCATTTCAGACCACTCCCTATTCTGTCCCCTGATCCCCTGTGGCCCAGGCTCTGTGACTTCCTCCAGACCTTTATTCGGCACCTCTGCTGGGCTCTGTCCTTCACATGGCCTCCCCATGCCAGCTCTCCAAGTGCCTGGCTTAGAAATCAGGAGAGTTTTAAAAGAAAGAATAAATCATGTGGATTTTTTAAACTTCCCTGCCCAGCCACAGAATGTGTGTGTGTATGTGACAATGACAAGTAGAAACATCATAAGTGCACAGAAAATGTGCAAAAACAAAGCCCCCAACTCCCCTACTCACCTCATCCCTGGCTCCCTTCCCACATTGCTCCTGGGACCCCCTGATTCCCATTGGCAGGCGCCAGTGGCCCTCAGTCCCCAGGACTCCAACAGATCCCAGCAGCTGCCCTGTCTTCAACTTGCACAGAAGGGGGCTTCCCCTGTGCTCCTTCCTCCACTGAGGTGAGAGGAGGTTTGCTGCTGAGCTCTGAGTGAAAAGGGGAGGGGGCTGCTCCGCAGCCCTTTGCCCAGTTTGAGCCTCTGCCCAGCTCACATCAGAGGGGCAACCGGGTACCGCCCCTGACTGCTGCTGCATATGGCACAAGTAGCACAGCAACTGCGGGTGGTCAGAAGATGACGCTGCAGGTGAAATCCCTGGGCTGCCCGGGATCTCAAGCAACCGCCAAAATCCACCCAAAATTACAGTGTTGTGTGTGTCGGCAAACAGGCCCCTGCTCCAGAAATTGGGATGCCTGCTCCTGGCAATTCCTCACTGGCACAGCCACACATGTGCTTCCCATGTCCACCTCCAGCATGGTAAGACCCCTCCTCTGAGCTCTGAGTCCGCGAATTGGTTCTTACCTGACTGTTGGCTGGATCCTGAAAGAGAACAGGCCCTTTTAGAGGCTTTACGCCCACACGGAATTATTGGTCAGGAGACAGGACTGGGGTCTGCTGTCCCTCCCTTTCTAGTGACCTATGGCCATCAGGTGTACTCCTTGGGGGAGGAGAAGAAAAGTAGCATAATTGCTGCTCATCCGAGTATGTGAATGATTAATGCAGGGTTAGCCATGCCCTTGTTCTAGCGCGGCTGTGCAGGATGGGTGCAAGAAGCCTTCCACCTCTGTGCTCCCTGCATCAGGCCTTTGACCAGTTCCAGCCCTTGAAACTGGTGGAAGTACATGCTGAGCTGTGCGCTCCGGGGATAGAATCCACACTATAGGTGGCTGGGAGGAGGCAGCCCAGAGACAAAAGCATCCCAAAGGAGGATACTGGATGCACACTTCCTCCCCCCAAGATTATGCCTGCTGGATCTCCCAGTGGAGACCAATGACTAAATGCCAGTCTGTAATGGTAAAGTAAAGCAGAAAACTATAGGCTGCTTAGCCTGGCATTAGTCCTGAGGAAAATCCTAGAAAAGATAATATGGGATGCAACCAGTAAAGAATTAAAGGATGGAAACATAATTAATTCTAATCAGCATGGTTTTATGGACAAAAATGAAATAATTTTTGATGAGATCACAAGTTTGGTTGATACACAGTAATGTATGATCATGTTCCTTTTTGGAAGGTTGTGAGTCTGGGGTCTTTGTCCAGTGGTGCAAGTAAACAAAAGATTTTGCCGGTATGGGAGGGGGAGGGCACACCAGCTAAGGGGGGGGGGCATGTAACCTCCCCACATGACTCCGCTCCACCCCCAGCCCAGGACCCCCATGCTCTTCCCATCCCCTCCCCATCCCATGTTACCTGAAGGGAGGGGGACTCGGGGCAGTACAGCAGCTGGAGGAGCTGCTGGCAGTTCTGCTCCTTTCCCTGCTGGGGACTGTCACCTGACATGCTGACTTTACCTCTGAGCCGGTTTTCCCTGCCAGCTTGGGAGTCCATAACCCTGCCTTGTTGAGCCAGACATGCTAGCCTACTGCAACACAGACCAGGGTCCGGTCCACTCCCCAGAGTTGCAGACTTTAACCAAAAACTGCTTAGCAGATCACTTATCTTCAGCACCCAGACACCCATTTCTCATTGGGATCCAAACCCCATATAAATCATTTTACTCTGTATAAAGCTTATACAGGATAAACTCATAATTTGTCCACCCTCTAATTCTGATAGAGAGATATGCACAGCTGTTTGTTCTGCCAGGTACTAATCACTTACTCTGGGTTTATTAAAGTGATTGTATTAAGTAGGATTTAAGGGGTCTCAATAAGACAGAACAAAGTAATTTACCATGCAAAATAAAAAACCCATAAAGCCTTAGCCTAATACATTAAACTGAATACAGGTAAATCTCACCCTTGGAGATGTTCCAATAAGCTTCTTTCACAGACTAGACTCCTTTCTAATCTGGGCCCAATCCTTTCCCCGGTACAGTCCTTGTTAGTTCCAGAAGGCATCTTGGGTGAAAAGCAGGGGATTTCACATAACTGCAGCTTCCAACCCCTTTTATAGCATTGGCACAAGCTGGGAATCCTTTGTCTCTCTCTGAGTTCCCACGCTTCCTTCTAAGTGGAAAAGCACCACATTTAAGATGGAGTCCAGTATCATGTGGTCATATGTCACTGTAAGACTTCATTACACACTGACTGGCATATAGGTATACAGGAAGGCTTACAAGTAAATAGAGCCATTTACAACCAATTGTCCTAGTTAATGGGAGCCATCAAGATTCTAAACCACCATTAATGGAAAACATTTTGCATTACTACAGTAGAACCTCAGAGTTATATTTTATATTCCTAGTTTCAGATACAAGAATGATACATTCATATAAATAGGATGAACACACTCAGTAGATTATAAGCTTTGTAATGACACCTTCCAAGAGATCTTTTGCATAAGCATATTCCAGTTATATCATATTCACACTTACAAACATTTTTATAAATCATATGGAGTGCAATGTCACACCAGCATAACACCCAGTAACACTAACAGTTTTCTATCTGTTCCCATTATACTAACAAACCCACCTGGCCAGGCAAAAACAATATAAGCAGTGTTTTTGTCCTTTGTTTACACATATTAGTATGGATTCCTTTGTTAACATATATTAGTAAGAATGTAAAAAAACAAACAGGCAAGCAAGACCCAAAATTGTATCTCAGGCAAAAATACAGGCTTGATTCCTACATTGTCATTAGCACTCCTAACACTTAACTACAGACTTGATTCTCCATCACTTGAGGTCTTTAAATCAAGTCTGGATGTCTTAAAAAATATGCTATGCTCCACCAAAAGTTATAGCTTTGTCACAGGAATTACTGAGTGAAATGCTTTGGCCTTTGTATGCAAGAGGTCAGACAAGATGCTCATAATGGATCCTTCTGGCCTTGAAACCTGTGACTATCTGTACTCTCTCCCTTGTGCCTTCCATGCTGAGTAGATCTTGTGTAAGAGGTATCAGAGTAACAGCCGTGTTAGTCTGTATTCGCAAAAAGAAAAGGAGGACTTGTGGCACCTTAGAGACTAACCAATTTATTTGAGCATGAGCTTTCGTGAGCTACAGCTCACTTCATCGGATGCATACCGTGAAGTGAGCTGTAGCTCACGAAAGCTCATGCTCAAATAAATTGGTTAGTCTCTAAGGTGCCACAAGTACTCCTTTTCTTTTTGTGTAAGAGGTAGTTTTCTAAAAAGTAATACTGAGGACTAGTGGTCCTTTGTTCCTGTTATTCTTCATATCTGATCAGAAATTGGAACAAAAAATCTTCTCCTTCAGAGAAACTCACCAAGAATAGCCCTTTTTCAAAATGTCTGCCCTCTCCCACTGTTCCCAAAGTAACAGAGCCGCAGGTTCCCCTCAGTTATAATGCCATGTTTCAAATGGCCACTACCTTCTATTGTTTTGAATTAGAGTGAAGTCAAAATGCCCCCAGAGAAGATGTAACCTGTCACATCAAGGAAGTGTGATGAACTGGTGGGTCCAGATTCACAAGTCAGCTGAGGCACTGTGATGCTGAGCATTGCAACACTTACCTTTGGGCCCCTAGAAAAACCACAGGAACAACACTGTGATCCACAACACCTGAGTTAGGCATCTGGGCTCTCTGTACAAAGAATTGAGAAAGATTGGTGCCTTACAATACGATTGACAAAGTCAGCACGCTAGGCGGGAAGGTGCCAAAGCTAGCCAGGGGAGATACCTGTGAGAAGGGTGTGTGCTAAGCCCTGTCACTCCCTAGGAGACAGGTGTCTATTTATGCTGGGGATCCATGAACTGGGGGAAGATGGCCACTCCTCTGCCTAACTCGCATGTGGGGCCCAATTCAGTAGCCACGCTGAGCAGCTGCTTAACTCTGCACAACAAGGAGGATTTCCCTTGTAACCAGTGATAAGGGTGCTCACCCAGGATATGGGAAACCCCTGGTTCAAGTCCCACCTCTTCCTGATGTGGAGAAGGGATTTGAACAGGGATCTGCCAGCTAGTCAGCAATGAGCTCCTGCTCCCTGGAGCGGACTGCAGTGTGAGAGCCAGTCATCATAGGCAACGGGCATTTGGACCTGCTGCCTTTGTCTAGCCCCAGGCTACCCACCTGTAGCCTCAGTATCTGCTCTGGGCCCTTATGCAAGGCCTCAGCCTGGGAAGTTGCCAGGCAGGAGCTCCCTAGCCCCTCTTGTCTTTCCTTAGCGCTGCTCTACCTCAGGTTGCTCTTCAGCTTCCAGGCAGCCAGGCCCTTCCCTCTCAGGAGAGAGAGAGAGAGAGTGTGTTAAACTCCTGGCTCACTGGCCTTTTATATGGCCAGCTGCAGCCTGATTGGGGCATGGCCTCAGCTGTGGCTGCCTTCCCAATCAGTCTAGCCTTTTCTCGCAGCCCCAGCCCTCTCTCAGGAATGGCTTTAACCCTTTCAGGGACGGAACTGGTGACCACCCTGGAATGGGGCATAAGCTTTTGTGGACTGGAACCCACTTTGTCAGATGCATCACAAAGGGGCCACTGGTTCCCCCAGGCTGTACCTCTGCTGAACCCCGAACATGAAAGCTTATGCCCAAATAAATTTGTTAGTCTTTAAGGTGCCATAGGACTCCTTGTTGTTTTTGCTGAAACAGATGAACACGGCTACCCCTCTGAAATAACTACCAGCAATCCCCTCTGGCCCTTCACCTAGCCAGTTTCTTGTGGATATCTCAGTATAATTAAAACTTGAGGAGGAATTTGAAAGAGAAGAGATTAGTGGCTTCATATACTACATGAGTGATCTCACTGATTTCAGTGGGACTATTCACATACCTAAAGTTAGGCACGTACTTAAGTGCTTTACGAGATTGGGGCGAGAACACTGAGGACTTAGCAGGACTGAGTCCTAAGGTAAAGAGCAGATAAAGAGAGAGGGAAAGAATGAATGCCAAAGTGCAGGGTGCATTCTCTTTAATCTGATGCATGAAAAGTCAAACTGTCAGGTAAGTTCTTATTCCAGTTCTGATTCCTGATGAAAATGTATATGTATATATAGAGCAGTACATAGGAATGGCCACACTGGTTCAGACCAAAGGTCCATCTAGCCCAGTGTCCTGTCTCCTGACAGTGGCCAATGCCAGGTGCCCCAGAGGAAATGAACAGGACAGGGCAGTTTATCGAGTGATCAATCCCCTGCCATCCTCTCCCAGCTTCTGGCAGGCAGAGGCTTAGGTACACCCAGAGCACGGGGTTCCATCCCTGAGCATCTTGGCTTATAGCCATTGATGGACCCATCCTCCATACCAGAGACTGATTTTCATATACCCACCTCAGCTTGAGTTACTGGCAGTTAGGAAAATTGATATGGCCCCAATCCTGCAAACACTTCCACGTGTGTGAATGTGGATATACTCATTGCCTTCCTGGGACTAGCCATGTTCTTAAACAAGACAAAACATGTTTGTAGGATCAGTGCCTATGGCTACAGTATAGCTTGGTACTTAAGCATATGCCTAACTCTAAGCACATGGGAGTAGTTCCATCGAAGTCACATATCAATAGTACTAATTGTGATTAAAGTTAAGCACATACTTAAGTACTTTGCTGAATCAGGGTCTTTATTTCTAAACTGGGAAAATTTGAGGAAAAAGAATGGTGGACATTAAATATTAAGAATCAAAGTGTCATTTTCAGAACCTCACTATTCTGGCCATAATCAAGATTTCAAGGCTGATAGTGGAGTATTTCTAATACTGTAGTTTCTAAATTCTGAGCTTGGAGGTAAAAGGATGTTTTAAATAAATAACACATTTTAATCTATTTCAGAGAGAGATGAAAGAGAGGAAGAGCAAAGGAGGAGCCATAACGTATGGTGAGAAAGTTACACCAAGAGCCTTGTTCTGGCCACATTTCTGTGCTTCATTCAGAGGACCTTCCTCTTCTCTGCACCAACTTTCAGTGGGAATTCCAGAGGGCTCTGTTCTGGGCCCCCTTCTATTTCCCCTTTGACCCTATTTATTTAGCACATAAATATTGTTTTACCTCTGTGCTGACAACTCACAAATCTCCACTTCTGACCTATCTCCTTCTCCCCAAACGAAAGTCTCAGCCTGTCTTTCTGACATGTCATTGGTGATGTCCAGCCTTCAAATCTATTTCAAAATGGCCATAACAGAGCCTTTAATCTTTCTCAGTAACACTCTCCACTTTTCTTCTCTTTCTTAGTTACTGTGCCCAGCACCACCATCCTCCATGTCACTCAGGCCTATGACCTGGGCATCATCTTTAGCACCACCATTTCTTTAGACCCTTACCTCCAGGTCATGTCTACATCTTGCTGCTTCCTCCTGCACAGCATCTCTCGGATTCAGCCTTTCCTTTCTGTCTGCCCTGCTAAAACTCTCCTCCAGGCCCTGTTTATCTCTCAGCCTCCTCTCTGGAGGAGCAGTCTTACTCCAAGTCTACCCATTGAATATAGTATTGCATAAAACATAGAATCATAGAATCATAGAAGATTAAGGTTTGAAGAGACTCTGGAAGTCATCTAGTCCAACTCCCTGCTCAAAGAAGGACCAACACCAACTAAATCATTCCAGCCAGGGCTTTATCAAGCCGGGCCTTAAAAACCTGTAAGGATGGAGATTCCACCACCTCCCTAGGTAACCCATTCCAGTGCTTCACCACCCTCCTAGTGAAATGGTGTTTCCTAATATCCAACCTAGACTTCCCCCACTGCAACTTGAGACCACTGCTCCTTGTTCTGTCATCTGCCACCACTGAGAACAGCCAAGCTCCATCTTCTTTGGAACTCCCCTTCAGGTAGTTGAAGGCTGATATAAAATCCCCCTTCACTCTTCTCTTCTGGGGACTAATCAAGCCAGTTCCCTTAGCCTCTCCTCATAAGTCATGTGTCCCAGCCCCCTAATCATTTCTGTTGTCCTCCGCTGGACTCTCTCCAATTTGTCCACATCCTTTCTGTAGTGGGGGACCAAAACTGGATGCAGTACTCCAGATGTTGCCTCACCAGTGCCGAATAGAAGGGAATAATCCCTTCCCTTGGTCTGCTGGCAATTCTCCTACTAATGCAGCCCAATATGCCGTTAGCCTTCTTGGCAACAAGGGCACACTGCTGACTCATATCCAGCTTCTCATCCACTGTAACCCCTAGGTCCTTTTCTGCAGAACTGCCGCTTAGCCAGTCAGTACCCAGCCTGTAGCGATGCATGGGATTCTTCTGTCCTAAGTGCAGGACTCTCCACTTGTCTTTGTTGAGCCTCATCAGATTTCTTTTGGCTCAATCCTACAATTTGTCTAGGACACTCTGGACCCTATCCCTATCTTCCAGTGTATCTACCTCTCCTCCCAGTTAGTGTCATCTTCAAATTGGGTGAGGGTGCAATCCATCCCATCATGCTGATCATTACTGAAGATGTTGAACAAAACCGCCCCTAGGACCAACCCCTGGGGCACTCCACTTGATACCGGCTGCCTACTAGACATCAAGCCGTTGATTACTACCCATTGAGCCCGACAATCTAGCCAGCTTTCTATCTACCTTATAGTCCATTCATCCAATCAATACTTTTTTAACTTGCTGGCAAGAATACTGTGGGAGACCGTCTTCCTGGCTCAGTGCTTCAACAATATCACCCTTCCTCTTTGCTTTCTTCCACTGGCTCCCCCTTTTCCACCCCTTCCACTGTCTTTAATTTTAAGTCCCTTCATAATCTATGTCTGACCTACCTATCATCTCTCATACAGTAAGGGGAAGTGGACTTGCACCTCCACTCTGCCAGTGACGCTAGCCTTTATCACTGTCCAATTTTTGGAAAGGCACTTTTGCAAAGTCTCCCATGCCACCACCTGCACATGTCAGGAGCTCTCTGTAAAACTGCAAACATTATCCTCCTTTACGTTTCTCCCTAAACCCACCTGTGCCATGGTGCCTACAAAACACATGACAATGATGAGGCAGCTTATGTGCTGTCATCAGGGATAACAGTCTCACAATTATCTTTTGCTCCCTACATCTGTTTCTTGTACTGACTTGTAGTCTCTGTATTAAATTTACATTGTAAGCTCTTTGTGTCAAGAAGTGTCTTTTGGTCATGACCTCCACCTCGTTGGTGAAGTGGTTCCTGGAGGTGGGGATCATCTGTTGTGACTTCTCCTCACCACAGCAGGGGTCATTTTGTATGGGATGAGCAGGAAAGATCCTCTAGTGACCAGAGCACTGGACGGGACACAGGAGATGGGTTCAAATCTTGGCTCATCCACAGACCCTCTGTGTGACTTTAGGCAAACCACTTAGTCTGCTTCTGTTCCTCAGTTTCCCCTCTTTAATATTGGGGTGGTTTCCCCTTATTTCCCAGGGCACTGTGAGGATATATCCAGGAATGATTGTAGGGAACTCAGATACTGTGGTGATAAGAGCCATATAAACTCTAGGGTCCTAGAGTCTAGATCACCACATTGTATTCTCTTCAGACTCTTGTATGCCCCTCATCCCCATCGAACCATTGGCCAGAATCTGTGGGCTGAAGGAACAAAAAAAGGTTCTGTACAATATATTTTTACATTTCAGTGGGTGTGTTGAATTTTAAATGTTCATAAATGTAAAGGGAAAAATCAGGTAAACTTCTGCAAACACCCTCAGTCCTGACCTCCACCCCCACTCTCCACACACAGATCTTAAGCCCTTCAACCACAACTTGAAACCTTCCTTCCTGCTATCCCAGGCTTGGTGTGTGCTTGAATGGAGAATGATAGATTTGCTTAATTGTGTTGTGGGTTAATGATGTGGCTGAATAACCATTAATAAGGATAAAAAGAGAAATTGGATTCCACTAGTGAACTCATCTAATCTGAATCTGTGTCCCCACTGGTCAAAAGCTCGTGTTCTGACCCATCCTGGGCCTCACAGCTATAATTATAGGAGTAGAAGTACTACTCAGGTTCTTACTCTGTCAAACTTGTTCCCAGCAGACCCAGATATGCGATCAGAACTGAGACTCATCCTTGTTGGTAAAAGTGGAGCTGGGAAAAGTGCGACAGGAAACTCCATCCTTGGCGAAGAAAAGTTTGTGTCCAAGCTCTGGGCAAAGTCAGTAACTTTGACTTGTGAAAAAGGGCAAAGGAGCTGGAATGGGAGGGAGCTTGTGGTTATTGACACACCTGCCATTTTTGACAGAAAGGTTTGTGATACAATAACCTCAAGAGAGATTGGTCGCTGTATTGAACTCTCTGCCCCTGGCCCCCACGCTCTGCTGCTGGTGACCCAGCTGGGCCGTTACACTGAGGAAGACAAGTACGCAGTGAAGCGAATAAAGAAGATTTTTGGAGTTGAAGCCGTGAGGCACATGATTGTCCTGTTCACCCGGAAAGAAGATTTAGGGGTTGACTCACTGCATGACTATGTGAGAAACTCAGATAACAAAGATCTTAAGGGGCTGATTCAGAAGTGTGGGGACCGATATTGTGCTTTCAATAACAAAGCAACTGGAGCAGAACAGGCTGAACAGGTTTCTGAGCTGACTGAAGTGATCCAGGGAATGGTTCAGGAGAATGGGGGCAGATATATCAGTAAGATCTATTCAACTGAACAAAACAGGAGACACCCGATGGGAATAAATAAAACAGCCGCAGTGAAGACTGTGAAAGCAGATGGTCCAAAGTATAATGACATTATTTTGGGCTTCGGGGTTGCTGCAGTTTGTATTGTTGTTGTTGTATGTCTCCTGTTTTATCTCCCTCATTAACAGCCATTAATAAAGTTTCATTGCAACCTAACCCAACTGCTTCCCAAAGCTTCTCAGCTTCTCCGGCACCTCACTCTTATGCTAGTGCAGCACTTTCATACAAAATACAAGTAATAATATTAATATTTCTTCCTTATTAACATTACGTATTATAATAATATCGAGTTCTTATATAGAGATTTTCCTAAGTAGATCTCAAAGTGCTTTACAAAGGAGGCTGGTATCATTCTCCCCATTTTATAGATGGGGAAACTAAGGCTCAGAGAGGTGACGTGATTTGCTCATAGTCACTCCGCAGGTGAGTGGCAGAACTGGGAATAGTCCAGTGGTCCAGCCATGAGGCCTCAATATTAGGTTGCTTTAAAGATTCTGGACCAAACTCTGCCCTCACTTACCCTGCATTTGCAGTAGTTTGATTCCATTAATTTCAGTGAAGTAATCTGGATTATGGCCATGTAACTGCTCCCAGGTACTCTGGAGTTGCAGTGGGGTAGCTCTATTAATTTCAGTGGAGTATTGTGAATTTACAGTTATGCAACAGACTACAATGTAGCCCTCTGAACAGAGGTGTCAAATAACTTCAGTTGTTATGTAAATTTACAGTAGTTCAAACTCTGAGACATTGAACACTGTAAAGTTTCCACTAAAAATTAAATCTCAAACATTTAGAGGCCAAACTTAGACCTGTGAGTAGATGAAACTCCATTGGCTTCAGTTACACAAGGAATTAATGTGGCCCATGAAGTGTACCCTCATTTGATATTTTGAAAGCAAAGAGTATAAAATCACCACAGACATGCGTATGAAATATGGTAATATATGGAATTGTTACTTTAAAAAAATAATCTTCAGTTTCTTTCTCAATTAGAACTGCTGCCAAATACAATAGCAATTTCCCCAGAATATAGAGATCAGCATTTGTCCAGTATCTTGTGTGAACAAATCATGAGAACACCAAAAACTTTTCTGCAGCTGAAATCCATGTAATAGAACATCTGGCAGTGCTGATTCAGGGAATGCAATTCATTTTTGTGGAGATTTCTGTTTCCAGGCTCTGACCTCAGTGATTTTTCAGGACTGTGGGTTATGTAAATCTGCAGACAAAAGGTGTCACTCTGGTTTTGATGCACAGTTCTGCTTCTTTAAGTGTAAACGGGTCTCCATAGCCTGCCTGCAAGGGCCGTACTGTGAGGCAGTTCAAGATGGAGGATATTCCAGAGACTGAAGCTGGGCTGTTACTCACATCGAAACTTTATATTTGTTCTGATTTTTTGCTGTTTTTTCTTACTCGGAAATAAAGTTGTAGAGATTGAAGTTTGATATTGTTCTTAATGCATAAAGATGAAAGATAACAGAATTTGAGAATAGAAAAGTGAAACCACAAATGTAGATGCAGGGAGAAATCTTCTGTGTTTCATGTACTGCATTTTGGGTAATAACATGAGAGGAATCTGTGACAGGTTAGACCCCTTTGGGATGCCACCTGATGTACCATGGTTTCACTGAGCCTCTCCTGCCCAGCCAGCCTGGATTCCCTCTCTCTGTTTTGCTGAATTAGGCTCTCCGGCCTCTTGCAGCACACACACAGGTAGGGCTACACCCAGCTGCAGACAGACTGAAATCAGCTCTGTGTGAAAGGGCACCAGCAGCACTCACGTGCACACCCCTAATAACACTGTCTTGCCCTGTATAGAAAGATCTGCACAGTGCAAACTCATAAAAATTCACCCTCTCCATCAGTGTGAAGTGAGATATGCACAGTCTCTCCCGCCCTCCAATTATAAATTGCACAAACTGGATTTAATAATAAACAAAACAAATTAACTATAAAATGCAGATTTTAAGTGATTATAAGAGATAGCCAACAGAATAAAGCAGATTATCTCAGTAAATAAACAGAAACCACAAACTGATCGTAACACACTAGATAGGTAGGATACAAATTACCAAATTCTCACCCTGGGTCAAAATCAGGCTGGCAGATTCTTAAGGCACAAGCTGCCTTGGCTTTCCCAGGCTTTCATACACAGGCTAAAAATCTTATCCTGGGACCATCACTTCCCCCAGTTCAGTCTTTGTTCTCCAGGTGTTTCCAGGTGTGTTTTTGCAGGGAGAACGAGGTCCCCTCATGTTGTCATTGTCCCCCTTTTATATCTTTCCCTCACTTGCTGGAAAGCTCTTTTGCTGTGACCTGGGTCAAACAGTTCCCATTGTGTAGAGCTCTCTCTGAGAGGTTTCTATTGCACACAGTTCCTGGGGTAATCCTTATGTTTTTGCACATTTCCTCAATAACCCGTAACGTAGCACATTTGAAATACAGAGACATGGTCAATATCCCCAGCTTCAGAAACAAAAATGATACATGCATGCAAATTAGTTAAACACATTCAGTAGATCATAACCTTTTCAATGATATCTTACATGAGCCATCTTGCATGAAGTATATCTTAGTTATGCCATATTCATATTATACCCATATTTCTAATAAGAATATGGGATGTAACCTGTGTCCATGCATGAAAACTGAAACTGGGCTCTTTAATAAAGCAATTATTTACAGGGCTGCTCCTACTGATACTTAGCATTCTAGCCAAGTACACACAGACTGACTTCCTGGTGCTACCTCCAAATCCTTCCCTCCTGCAACCTGTACAACTCCATGCATGTTCCCAAATCTTTCTGTTTAAAAATTAATTGTTTTTATTATGTCTTTGTGCAAACATTTCATTACTGGAAGGGTCAGAGGTTACTACTACATAGCCCATCCTGGGCACATGGGCTTTATCACCAGCCCATTGTGGGTGGTTAGGCATCATAGTCCTTCAAGTGTGCTACTCTTCAAACCAGTCTCCAACTTCTTTGTGTTATTGCTGTTGATGAGGGACTTGATTTCACCCTTTTGCCTCCTCCACTCTGTTGGGTGGCACCCTGATAATCCTCTGTATTGTTCATATTCCCATTACTTTCCCACTCTCCCACATCAGTCAAGTTGATGGCAGAGACTCATTCTAACTAAGCAATAATTGGATAAGAGGGAAGGTCCTCTCATGGATCATAACTGATTAAAAGACAGGAAACAAGGGGTAGGAATAAATGGTCAGTTTTCACAAGGGAGAGAGGTAAATAGCAAGGACCCCCAGGGATCTGAATCGGGACCTATGGAAGTTCAACATATCTATAAATGATCTGGAAAAGGTAATGAACAGTAAGGTGGCAAAGTTTGCAGACAATACAAAATTACTCAAAATAGATAAGTCCAAAGCTTCCTGCAAAGAATTACAAAGGGATCTCAGAGAACTGGGTGACTTGGCAACAAAATGGCAGTTGAAATTCAGATTTGATAAGTGAAAAGTAATGCACATTGGAAAACATGATGGTGTCTAAATTGGCTGTTACCACTCTAGAAAGAGATCTTGGCGTCATCAAGAATAGTTCTCTGAAAACATCTGCTGAATGTGCAGTGGCAGTCAAAAAAAACTAACTGAATGTTACAAACCGTTAGGAAAGGGATAGATAATAAAACAGAAAATATCATAATGGCACTATATAAATCCATGGTTTGCCCACATCTTGAATACTATATGCAGTTCTGGTCACCCTATCTCAAAAAAGATACATTAGAATGAGGAAAGATACAGAGAAGGGCAACAAAATTGATTAAGGGTATGGAACAGCTTCTTTATGAGGAGGGATTAAAAAGACTGGGGGACTGCTCATCTTGGAAAACAGAAGTCTAAGTGGGGAGATATGATAGAGGTCTATACAATCATGACTGATATAGAGAACGAGAATAGGGAAGTGTTTACCCCTTCACATAACACAAGTACCAGATATCATCCAATTAAATTAATGGACAACAGGTCTGAAACAAACAAAAGGAAGTACTTCTTCACACAATGCATGATCAACTTGTGGAACTCATTGCCATGGGAAGTTGTGAAGGCCAAAACTATAACAGGATTCAAAAAAGAATTAGGTAAGTTCAGGGAGGGTAGGTCCATCAATGGCTATTCAACAAGATGGTCAAGGACACAACCCTATGCTCCAGGCCACTGTCAGAAGAGATGATACTGGACTAGATGGACCATTGGTCTGACTCAGTATGGTCATTCTCATGTTCTTATTTTCCCCTTGTTCTGACCTTAGCATTGTCTGTCCGGATGTGCCAGCTGTCTGCTGATACACCACAGTTGTCTCCATCATTGTCCTGAGTCTGGAGTTGCCTCACATGACCTGTGACCAACTTCAGCTTGGACTCTTGCATTTGCCTTTGCTTTGTGTGGCTGTTCAGTGGTCGGACCTAGACCTGCTCACCTGTCCATAGTGTCTGCAGGTCCTTGATTGCTTTGTTGTCTTCTTAGCTTGGTATCCTTTTAACTGCTTCTGTCTCCTGTCTGTTGGTCCTCTGCTGTGACTCACTCTATGCCTCATGATAAGCAGGATCCCTTCCTGTCCATTTTGCCTTTGCCATCAGTTTCTTTGCTGTCGTTGCTGCTGTTCCCACCTTCTTGTTGTTTTGTGCGAATCCAGGGGAAGATGTCGTAAGCTCAAATTCCCATTTGTGGCTGAATTGTTTGAGTTCTGTTGCAGGGTCCTGTGGCCCACTGTCTGAGACAGCGTGTCAGGTATGCCAGGCCTTAATGAATTAATGGATTCCAAGGCCAGAAGGGACCATTGTGATCATCTTGCCAAACCTCCAGTATAACACAGGCCAGAAAACTCCCCAAAATAATTCCTAGAGCAGAACTTTTAGAAAAACACCCAACCTTCGTTTTAAAATTGCCAGTGATGGAGAATTCACCACAGCCCTTGGTAAATTGTTCCAAAGGCTAATCAGATGCACTATTAAAAACATACACCTGATATCCAGTCTGAATTTGCTGAGCTTTAGCTTCTAGCCATTGGATCCTGGTGTTACCCCTGGGTGCGCTAGATTGAAGCGCCCATCTTAATAAGTATGGCCTACGCACTTTTTCCTAGATCTGTGACCTTATATTTGGAATTGAAATGCGTATTGCTTGCTTGTGGATAGTTTACCACGTGATCCAGATCACTCTGTATACGTGACCTGTCCTCTTCATATTTTTGCCACACCCGCAATCTTTGTGTCGTCTGACAATTTTATCATTAATGAGTTTACGTTTTCTCGCAGGTCATTGATAAAAAGGACAGTGTAGGGCCAAGAACTGATCCTTGTGGGAGAAACACCCAATCATTGATGATTCCCTGTTTACAATTACAATTCCCTGTTCTGAGACCTTTCAGTTAACCAGTTTTAATCCATTTAATGTGTTCCACATTGGTTTTCTATTGTTCTAGTTTCTTAATTCAAATTGTCAAGTTGTACCAAGTCAGGCGCCCGACAGAGGTCTAAGTATATTACATCAACGCTATTATCTTTAAAAAGAACGAGGCGTACTTGTGGCACCTTACAGACTAACACATTTATTTGGGTATAAGCTTTCATGGGCTAGAACCCACTTCATCAGATGCATGGAGTGGAAGATACAGTAGGAGGATATATATATATATATATACAGAGAATATGAAAGATGGGGGTTGCCATACCATCTCTAAGAGACTAATTAATTAAGGTGGGCTATTATCAGCAGGAGAAAAAAAACCCTTAGTTAATTAGTCTCTTAGAGTTGGTGTGGCAAAAGAATCCTGAGTCCCATTCCTTTATCAATGAACTTGGCAGCTTTCTACCCGAATTTTCTCAGAGACCCTCCCTTGCACATAGTAGGGCGCCTCCTTCCCACAACTTCCTGATCAGGGAACCAGAGCGAGAGACCCCCAAGCTGAACTGAGGCAGGAAGCCTGCAGCCTGTCAGGACACAATGTGTGTGTGGCGGTGGGGGGAGGGAGAAGTAATGTTTGGGGGGTGGCAGCCGAGAGGGGACGGGGTGACTGTTCTAAGGGAGATGGTAGATTTGGCAGTGGTGAGGCTGCTTTTCACTGAGGGTGGGAAGGTTTCAGCAGCAGAGGGCACTCAGTGTCCTGTCCAGTGCAGGCCTCAGGACCATTTGTCAGTGATTGGGTTGAGACTCCTGTTATGTGTGACTCTGAACTAAAATTCTCACAGAACCAGGTTGGAGAAACCAAAGAGACAGCTCCTGACCTGTCTAGAAACAAAGCCCATGTTCATGGCCTGGGCAACAACTAAGGAGCCGTGCATGAGCTCACACTCCCAATTCAGAGAGAGCAAGGGAAAGAAATTCCAGCTCAGTGAAGGTGACATTCCCCCCTAAACACCCACACACCCCCTACTGATTCTGCACATGCTTCAGATAGATAGACAGGAAGAGAGGCAGGAAGTGAAATTAGTCTCTGGTGGAGGAGACAGAGACCTGCAGCTATTGCCGATCAGAGGGAGGAGAGGGAATGGAAGCTTCAGCAGGATGTGACTGGAGACCACATGTGTATGCATCTGCTACCCAGCTACAAAAACAGGAAGGGAAAGAGGCACTAACACAATGTGGGTAACCACCATGCCTCAGTTATCACACTGCAGATAGAGACAGGAAAGAAAGACGTGAACAGCAAGGTATCTAACTATATTTCACCATAAACAAGGTGACTTTTTCCTCTCAGCCTGCCCTGTTAGACGTCCCAGCATCTGAAATTATAGAAATGTATTTCAGATCACACATTTTACAATTAGCATTTTACAGTGTTATTCACACAGCTCTCTCCCATTTCATGGCAGTTACAATAATGGGATGTCAGCAGTATAAAAGTGGGATGGTGTATGGGGGGGAACAGTGGAAACAGCCAGGTGGGAAGAGGTGTGAGGAACTGGTAAGCAGCTCTCTGATAATAGGTAGGAGAGAAGTTCTGGGTTTTGCATCATAGAATCATAGAATATCACGGTTGGAAGGGACCTCAGGAGGTCATCTAGTCCAACCCCCTGCTCAAAGCAGGACCAACACCAACTAAATCATACCAGCCAGGGCTTTGTCAAGCCTGACCTTAAAAACTTCTAAGGAAGGAGATTCCACCACCTCCCTAGGTAACGCATTCCAGTGTTTCACCACCCTCCTAGTGAAAAAGTTTTTCCTAATATCCAACCTAAACCTCCCCCACTGCAACTTGAGACCATTACTCCTCGTTCTGTCATCTGCTACCACTGAGAACAGTCTAGATCCATCCTCTTTGGAACCCCCTTTCAGGTAGTTGAAAGCAGTTGTCAAATCCCCCCTCATTCTTCTCTTCTGCAGACTAAACAATCCCAGTTCCCTCAGCCTCTCCTCATAAGCCATGTGTTCCAGTCCCTCAATTAATTTTGTTGCCCTCCTGTGGACTCTTTCCAATTTTTCCACATCCTTCTTGTAGTTTGGGGCCCAAAACTGGACACAGTACTCCAGATGAGGCCTCACCAATGTTGAATAGAGGGGAATGATCACGTCCCTCGATCTGCTGGCAATGCCCCTACTTATACATCCCAAAATGCCATTGGCCTTTGTGGCGGTTCAATGATCAGACAGAACACAGCTTTATGCAAGCAAACAGGCTGGTCAGCGGAGATGGGCTATTCTGCCCCCCCGCCTTCCACCTTCTCCTTTTATTATATTTCTCCCCCTAAGCATTACACACTGCTACACAAAGGAATGTATGACGTTGATTCATATACTTAGTTACCATCCTTTATCTACTACAATCCTGGTTCTCAGGCCTTGAGCCCAGGCTAAGAAAGCCTCCCACAGTTGCTGTCCGAACAATCAAGTTCTCATGGTTCATATCTAGCCCTTGTCCTTGGATAGAGCAATGTGTGCATTGCTTCTACAAAACAGTCAGGGTGTGCCCTGCCTGCTTCCAGGTGGAATAGCTAAACATGACCTCTTCATCTCCCCGTTTTTTATTTAATGATATTTGGCCATCTCATGGTAGCCGTCAATTTGTTTTGTCATGCTATTTAACTCCCAGACAGACAAGGACATAACCTGGGGAGCTTTCCAGGGCAAAATTTTACAAAGTCTTAACAAGGAAGGAATACATTGTACACAGCAGCAGCAAAAAATAAGCCCAATGATTGCAAACACAGAATAACCAAAAAGCTCAACATCTGCAATATAATCATCTAAAAGGGGTACACTTCTTTTACTACAATTGTGACCAGCAAAAGACAATATAAGTATCATTCTACTAAGACAGCAAAGGGTGCCATCACTTAAATTTGCAGGAATATAATTAAAGGTGCGTGAACCGCAAGTAAAAACCCAGCCTGATGGCAGGATGATATGGCCATAATTATATGAAACATTAACAGCATGGGAACAATTTAAAAGGGGTTGAGAAATTTTTTGACAGCCCAAGGGCACCTTTGTACTAGTGCAGTTAACTACACACGCACAGGTGACATTGTGAGCCCTGGCCGGGTACGGTGTGTGGAGGGATATAGCCGTGCGAGGCAGAGTATAGTTGGCCGGGCCCCAATTAGCCATGCTAAAGTACTGGGAAGAAAGATTCGCATAAGCAGAGAACAGTGTCTTATTCTCCATCTCCTCAGGGTGATGACATACTGGAATAAGGCATATACCTAACAAATCTCCAGCTGCTACAGAATTAGGTAAACAAAAGTGGGTAACATTTGCTATTGAAGCCAATCTTTCCCATATGTTATATGTCATTCGGGCTTGTAACGGGGGAAGCGCTTCTGAGCCAACCCCTACAGGAAATAGCAGGCACAAAAGGCACACAATCATCACAGAATTAGCAGTGATTTGGGCGAGAATCGCCACAAACAAAGTCTCAGGAGTCTCTGGCTGTTGATCTGCTGCCAGTCTTCGTTGGGCCGCGGCGTCCAATGCTTTTACTGCTCCCCATGTCATGGGCTGGCTTGGGACGCTACGCCTCCTCCGTTTCCGTCCCACTGTTGTCGACCCGGGGGGCAATGCAGTCTCCTCCAAGGTCAGCTGAAACTCTGGTATGGGATTCGACAGTACCTGGTGCCATGCCATGTTGTTTAAGTGCCGGTCGCACACACCGAGCTGGAACCCACAACGGTCCTGCAGGGAGAGACACAGCAGCATATCCCCGACCCCAAGTGATTAGAGGTACTGGGCCCAGCCACTGTGGATCGGGCAGCTGACGATAAAAGACACGCGGTCTTTCCAGTACCTCAGATTTGTAAAAATGCCGATCCGCAGGGGTCTGCTGATCTGCATTCAGTGTTAAATTATTTAAAGTAAACAAGAGGATATGCATTTGTTGTTGAATGCCTCCTAAGGTTCGGAGACGCAGCTCCCCTTGTTTATCTAGCAAGGTTTTGAGTGTGCGATTGGCACGTTCAACAATGGCTTGGCCCGTGGAATTATAAGGGATTCCGTGTTTAAGACAGACATCCCAGCGGGCACAAAAGGTGGAGAGGGCTGCAGAGCAGTAGGCTGGGGCATTATCTGTTTTAATTTGGCAGGGGCGACCCATAACAGAAAAGCAGGCCAGCAAATGGTGAATAACTTTGTTAGTGGCTTCCCCACGCTGTGGGGTTAGAATCATAGAATCATAGAATATCAGGGTTGGAAGGGACCCCTGAAGGTCATCTAGTCCAACCCCCTGCTCGAAGCAGGACCAATTCCCAGTTAAATCATCCCAGCCAGGGCTTTGTCAAGCCTGACCTTAAAAACTTCTAAGGAAGGAGATTCTACCACCTCCCTAGGCAACGCATTCCAGTGTTTCACCACCCTCCTAGTGAAAAAGTTTTTCCTAATATCCAATCTAAACCTCCCCCACTGCAACTTGAGACCATTACTCCTCGTTCTGTCATCTGCTACCATTGAGAACAGTCTAGAGCCATCTTCTCTGGAACCCCCTTTCAGGTAGTTGAAAGCAGCTATCAAATCCCCCCTCATTCTTCTCTTCTGCAGGCTAAACAATCCCAGCTCCCTCAGCCTCTCCTCATAAGTCATGTGTTCTAGACCCCTAATCATTTTTGTTGCCCTTCGCTGGACTCTCTCCAATTTATCCACATCCTTCTTGTAGTGTGGGGCCCAAAACTGGACACAGTACTCCAGATGAGGCCTCACCAATGTCGAATAGAGGGGGACGATCACGTCCCTCGATCTGCTCGCTATGCCCCTACTTATACATCCCAAAATGCCATTGGCCTTCTTGGCAACAAGGGCACACTGCTGACTCATATCCAGCTTCTCGTCCACTGTCACCCCTAGGTCCTTTTCCTCAGAACTGCTGCCTACCCATTCGGTCCCTAGTCTGTAGCGGTGTATTGGATTCTTCCGTCCTAAGTGCAGGACCCTGCACTTATCCTTATTGAACCTCATCAGATTTCTTTTGGCCCAATCCTCCAATTTGTCTAGGTCCTTCTGTATCCTATCCCTCCCCTCCAGCGTATCTACCACTCCTCCCAGTTTAGTATCGTCCGCAAATTTGCTGAGAGTGCAATCCACACCATCCTCCAGATCATTTATGAAGATATTCAACAAAACCGGCCCCAGGACCGACTCCTGGGGCACTCCACTTGACACCGGCTGCCAACTAGACATGGAGCCATTGATCACTACCCGTTGAGCCCGACAATCTAGCCAGCTTTCTACCCACCTTATAGTGCATTCATCCAGCCCATACTTCTTTAACTTGCTGACAAGAATACTGTGGGAGACCGTGTCAAAAGCTTTGCTAAAGTCAAGAAACAATACATCCACTGCTTTCCCTTCATCCACAGAACCAGTAATCTCATGATAAAAGGTGATTAGATTAGTCAGGCATGACCTTCCCTTGGTGAATCCATGCTGGCTGTTCCTGATCACTTTCCTCTCATGCAAGTACTTCAGGATTGATTCTTTGAGGACCTGCTCCATGATTTTTCCAGGGACTGAGGTGAGGCTGACTGGCCTGTAGTTCCCAGGATCCTCCTTCTTCCCTTTTTTAAAGATTGGCACTACATTAGCCTTTTTCCAGTCATCCGGGACTTCCCCGGTTCGCCACGAGTTTTCAAAGATAATGGCCAATGGCTCTGCAATCACAGCCGCCAATTCCTTCAGCACTCTCGGATGCAACTCGTCCGGCCCCATGGACTTGTGCACGTCCAGCTTTTCTAAATAGTCCCTAACCACCTCCATCTCCACAGAGGGCTGGCCATCTCTTCCCCATTTTGTGATGCCCAGCGCAGCAGTCTGGGAGCTGACCTTGTTCGTGAAAACAGAGGCAAAAAAAGCATTGAGTACATTAGCTTTTTCCACATCCTCTGTCACTAGGTTGCCTCCCTCATTCAGTAAGGGGCCCACACTTTCCTTGGCTTTCTTCTTGTTGCCAACATACCTGAAGAAACCCTTCTTGTTACTCTTGACATCTCTCGCTAGCTGCAGCTCCAGGTGCGATTTGGCCCTCCTGATTTCATTCCTACATGCCCGAGCTATATTTTTATACTCTTCCCTGGTCATATGTCCAACCTTCCACTTCTTGTAAGCTTCTTTTTTATGTTTAAGATCCGCTAGGATTTCACCATTAAGCCAAGCTGGTCGCCTGCCATATTTACTATTCTTTCGACTCATTGGGATGATTTGTCCCTGTAACCTCAACAGGGATTCCTTGAAATACAGCCAGCTCTCCTGGACGCCTTTCCCCTTCAAGTTAGTCCCCCAGGGGATCCTGGCCATCCGTTCCCTGAGGGAGTCGAAGTCTGCTTTCCTGAAGTCCAGGGTCCGTATCCTGCTGCTTACCTTTCTTCCCTGCGTCAGGATCCTGAACTCAACCAACTCATGGTCACTGCCTCCCAGATTCCCATCCACTTTTGCTTCCCCCACTAATTCTACCCGGTTTGTGAGCAGCAGGTCAAGAAAAGCGCCCCCCCTAGTTGGCTTCTCTAGCACTTGCGCCAGGAAATTGTCCCCTACGCTTTCCAAAAACTTCCTGGATTGTTTATGCACCGCTGTATTGCTCTCCCAGCAGATATCAGGAAAATTAAAGTCACCCATGAGAATCAGGGCATGTGATCTAGTAGCTTCCGTGAGCTGCCGGAAGAAAGCCTCATCTACCTCATCCCCCTGGTCCGGTGGTCTATAGCAGACTCCCACCACTACATCACTCTTGTTGCACACACTTCTAAACTTAATCCAGAGACACTCAGGTTTTTCTACAGTTTCGTACCGGAGCTCTGAGCAGTCATACTGCTCCCTTACATACAGTGCTACTCCCCCACCTTTTCTGCCCTGCCTGTCCTTCCTGAACAGTTTATAACCATCCATGACAGTACTCCAGTCATAGAATCATAGAATCGTGGAATCATAGAATATCAGGGTTGGAAGGGACCCCTGAAGGTCATCTAGTCCAACCCCCTGCTCGAAGCAGGACCAATTCCCAGTTAAATCATCCCAGCCAGGGCTTTGTCAAGCCTGACCTTAAAAACTTCTAAGGAAGGAGATTCTACCACCTCCCTAGGCAACGCATTCCAGTGTTTCACCACCCTCCTAGTGAAAAAGTTTTTCCTAATATCCAATCTAAACCTCCCCCACTGCAACTTGAAGCCATTACTCCTCGTTCTGTCATCTGCTACCATTGAGAACAGTCTAGAGCCATCCTCTTTGGAACCCCCTTTCAGGTAGTTGAAAGCAGCTATCAAATCCCCCCTCATTCTTCTCTTCTGCAGGCTAAACAATCCCAGCTCCCTCAGCCTCTCCTCATAAGTCATGTGTTCTAGACCCCTAATCATTTTTGTTGCCCTTCGCTGGACTCTCTCCAATTTATCCACATCCTTCTTGTAGTGTGGGGCCCAAAACTGGACACAGTACTCCAGATGAGGCCTCACCAATGTCGAATAGAGGGGGACGATCACGTCCCTCGATCTGCTCGTTATGCCCCTACGTATACATCCCAAAATGCCATTGGCCTTCTTGGCAACAAGGGCACACTGCTGACTCATATCCAGCTTCTCGTCCACTGTAACCCCTAGGTCCTTTTCCGCAGAACTGCTGCCTAGCCATTCGGTCCCTAGTCTGTAGCGGTGCATTGGATTCTTCCGTCCTAAGTGCAGGACCCTGCACTTATCCTTATTGAACCTCATCAGATTTCTTTTGGCCCAATCCTCCAATTTGTCTAGGTCCTTCTGTATCCTATCCCTCCCCTCCAGCGTATCTACCACTCCTCCCAGTTTAGTATCGTCCGCAAATTTGCTGAGAGTGCAATCCACACCATCCTCCAGATCATTTATGAAGATATTGAACAAAACCGGCCCCAGGACCGACTCCTGGGGCACTCCACTTGACACCGGCTGCCAACTAGACATGGAGCCATTGATCACTACCCGTTGAGCCCGACAATCTAGCCAGCTTTCTACCCACCCTATAGTGCATTCATCCAGCCCATACTTCCTTAACTTGCTGACAAGAATACTGTGGGAGACCGGGTCAAAAGCTTTGCTAAAGTCAAGAAACAATACATCCACTGCTTTCCCTTCATCCACAGAACCAGTAATCTCATGATAAAAGGCGATTAGATTAGTCAGGCATGACCTTCCCTTGGTGAATCCATGCTGGCTGTTCCTGATCACTTTCCTTTCATGCAAGTACTTCAAGATTGATTCTTTGAGGACCTGCTCCATGATTTTTCCAGGGACTGAGGTGAGGCTGACTGGCCTGTAGTTCCCAGGATCCTCCTTCTTCCCTTTTTCCATGTGAGTCATGTGAGTTATCCCACCAAGTCTCTGTGATTCCAATCACATCATAGTTCCTTGACATCACCAGGACCTCCAGTTCTCCCTGCTTGTTTCCAAGGCTTTGTGCATTCGTATATAAGCACTTGAGATAACCTGTTGATCGCCCCTCATTCCCAGTATGAGGCAGGAGCCCTCCCCTCACAGACATTTCTGCCTGTGCTTCCTCCCGGTATCCCGCTTTCCCACTTACCTCAGGGCTTTGGTCTCCTTCCCCCGGTGAACCTAGTTTAAAGCCCTCCTCACTAGGTTAGCCAGCCTGCTGGCAAAGATGCTCTTCCCTCTCTTCGTAAGATGGAGCCCAAAGGTTTTGGGTTGCCCAAAGGAAGCCTGAATAAGTATCAACGAAAACATGTAAAAACAAATAGGGGCGGAATTGTGGCGCATGAGTAACATCCATCTGCCACAGCTGATCTGCTGCGGTACCTCGGGGGTTAACAGCATAAGAAAAAGTAGGAGCAGCAGCAGCACGGTGGGGGCAGGAACGAACAATGGAACGTGCATGATCAGCAGGAATGTGAAACTGCCGGGCCAAAACAGAGGCAGACTGATGAAAAAAGGCATGGCTTTCAATGGGGTCAGAAAAAAGGGAATTTACCTGACCACGCAACGCGCGATCGGCGTGTGCATTGCCCTCAGTGAGTGGCCCAGGCAGAGGGGTATGACTGCGAATATGAGCAACAAAATAAGGGAAATAACAAGTGGCAAAAAGGTGCTGCAAAAACAAAAACAGGCGAAGGAGGTCTGCATCAACCTGAGGGGTAATAAGGGCAAGGGGTAAATGATCAATTACCTAATAAACATAATGGGTATCCACAATTAAATTAAAGGGACAATCAGCAAAAGGTTGAAAGGCCAAAATAACAGCAGCTAATTCTGAGGGCAAAGGGGGATGGTGAAAAAACAATCTTTTAAATCTAACACACAAAGTTGATCGGTTTGAGGAATTAAATTTGGATTTGGTAAGCCAAATTGCAAGGGGCCCATAGGTTGGATACATTTATTTATTTCCCTTAAATCATGTAACAGCTGCCAAGCACCCGATTTTTTCTTAATAACAAACACCGGGGTGTTCCGGGGACTAGTGGAGCTCTCCAGTCGCTGTGCTTGCAAATGCTGCTGCACAAGCGAATGAAGTGCTTTTAGCTTTTTAGAGGGAGGGGCCACTGGTCAATTTATACGGGCTTTAAGGATTGCCATACCAAGTGTAAGGCGGAGGGCACGGTGAGTGAGGGAGGGTTTTGGGCCATCAGATGTTAATATCGAGGGTGGTGTCTAACTTTGTAAGTAAATCACGGCCCCAAATATTGAGGTGGACAGGGAGCACAAAAGGGCGGATAGTAGCAAAGGTACGGCCTCCCGGTTTAGAGACCGTGACCCAAGACAAACTTTGGCGCCTGGGTTTGCTACCCCCGATCCCCCACAATTCTCTAGAAGGAACCGTAGGCTAACTAACCGGCCACTCCAGATCACGAATCACCGTAACATCAGCTCCAGTGTCCACCACCCCTGTAAAAGGAACATCATCTAAGAGACGTGTTAACTGAGGTTTCGAGGGGCGGACTGACATTGTCAGAGCAACAAGTGGAGAAGACGCGCTGTGAGACGGCGAGTGAGACAATGTCGATCCAAAGCCGCCTCCGCCCCGAGTTCGATCCTCGGCAGCTGGCACCTGATAGGGGACTAAAATCAATTGTGCAATTGACCGTCCACGCGGGAGCGACTGTGGAAGATGAGTCCACACCTGAACCTTAATAATGCCAGTGTAATCAGCATCAATGACCCCTGGAAAGACAAAAAAGCCCTGTTTCCCAGCATGTGAGCGAGGGAGAACAAGACCTACAAAGCCGGCAGGGAGAGGTCCCGTCACCTGTGTAGGTATGGCACAGACCTCCCCTGGCAGCCGAAAGTCAGTGTCCTCCTGCATGATCAAATCAAGCCCTGCACTTTCAGCAGTCGCCGCCCTCATAGAGTCTACGGATTCCAAGGCACAGGAGCGGTTGTCTGAGTAGGAAACACCCCCATTTGGCCCTGGGTTCGGAGGGGACCCGTCGCGCGGTTTCCCGACCCGCTACGACACTGATTAGCCCAGTGATAACCTTTCCCACACTTGGGGCACTTCTTTGAGGGTCGGGCTGGTGCCTTAGATGAGCGGCACTCCCGCTGAAAATGACCCTCCTTTCCACAGCGGTAACAACGCTTCCCCTCCTTCCCGGTTTTTCTCAGGGCAGCAGCCAGAACTCCAGCCTTGTGGGCTTGTGTGCCAATGTTCTGGCACGCCCGCAGCATGTCTGAGAGCTCTAAAATACCAGAGGCTTGTGGTGCCTGGAGAGCATGGTGGCAATCCTCGTTTGCATTTTCAACTGCCAATTTTAACAGGAGCTCGTGAGCTGCCTCAGTGTTATCCATCTGTCGGAGGATAGCCTCATGCAATCTGTTGGTAAAATCCAAAAAGGACTCTGAGGCACCCTGACGGATACTGACAAAGCTTTTGGTAGGCTTGCCTGAATCCGGGACCTTCTTAAAAGCATGCTGGGCACAGGTGGAAATAATGGGGAAGACGGCCTGAGGGAGTTGAGACTGCATCTCAATAGTAGCAAACGGGCCCTCCCCTGCCAAATGCTCATAAATGATACCGTGCTCTCTATGTACCTGAGCTTGGCGTTCTGCCATCTGCCGATACTCACTAAGCCAAATAACATACTGACTGGGTGACAACATCATGCGCAGCAGCGTTTTCCAATCCTCAGGGATTAGGGAGTACCCAGTACCCATCCCTTCAATGAGACCACGCACAAAGGTGCTAGTCAGGCCAAATTCACGAATTGCTTTCTTTACCTCTCTAACCACCGAATATGGCAAAGTGGTCCAGGTGCCCACGGGGTTGCCCTGGTCATCATTCTGCCAGGTCACCGGGCAAACGGAGACCAGATCAGCCAGCTCCTCCGCTGTAAGATCTGATCGAGCTTTCGCTGCGTGAACCATTTGTTGCACCAGCGAAAGCTTCTGAGCAGATGCAGATGACCCTCCGGGAGGCCCCACGGGCGGAGGGTGATCACACACCGGCTCCGGTGGGGAAGGCCAGGGAGGCGGTGGTAATAGAGGCACTGGGGGCGAAGCAGGGGGAGGGATGGCTGCAGGAGCGGACGGGGGTGGCGGGATCGGCAGCCCCTCTGTTGGTGCTGGAGAGGGCCTTTCCGAGGCGACACGCTGTGTCGCATCGCCAGGAGGGGGGATGGCTGCAGGAGCGGACGGGCGTGGCAAGATCACCAGCCTCGCGAGGGAGGGTCTCTCCGAGGCGACACGCTGTATCGCGTCGCGGCAGAGGTGCCAGGCAGAGGTGGAGAATATATCTGAATATATCAGGCAGAGGTGGAGAGGCTATTTCTTGAGCCAGCTGAAGACAAAATGGAGGGGTCTCCCAGGGATTTAAATAGACTTTCTCTTGTGGGTGTACACTCCTCCCTCCCCCTGTGTAGAATCCCAGCTACAAGATGGAGTTTTGGAGTCACAGGGGCAAGTCACATGTCCATGCATGACTCAGAATTTACAGGTAGCAGCCATGGTTCACATGCTACCTTGAATGTCCTCATGTAGACTTCTTATGTGGATTGGAGACTTCCAAGATCCATTGTCCATTACGTGCTTCTTGATTGGGCACTTAACTTGCACATTCCTTTCCCCAGAAGCTGACCAAATGCCTTATTGAGGCTACTTAGAAATCAAATAAGTATACAGCCGTGTAAAGGGGCTAGCCAGGGCTCCACCCTCTCCGGGGCGGTGGGGAGCTACACCGACTTGCTACACACAGTTGACTTTGGGGAATTTGTCTGGCCACCAGAGTCTCCCTCGGCAGCCCTTGCGGTAACTGGAACGAGCACCGTAGGCCCGGGCCCTGAGTCAGGGAGGGGCACCAAATAGTCAGACCCTCAGGCAGGGTCTGAGCAAATGGTCCAGTGTTAGCAGGCCAGGCCCTGGGTCAGGGCAGAGCCACCAACAGTCAGTAGCTCAGGCCCTCAGGCAGGGGATGAGCAACACAGCATGTGTGAATTAGCCCAGTCCTCCAAGGACCTGGAAGAGGGGGAGACGGTCACCCACGAGTTGGGTGGCAGGGGGGACGCAGGCCCTCCCACTCTACTGCATCCCAGCCCGGGGTCCTAGCAGCGGCAGAAGACCCGCTGCTGAGTCAGGGGGGATCCTGGCCACAACACACTGGCATGGGTTCTGGCAGAGTTACAGCCAGACTAAGGTCAGCTGTCCCTGGGCTACTTCCTTACTCCCCTCCTTCTGGTACCTGGGTCCCGGCAGTGTTCTCCTGGGGGGTCCAGCACCATGGGTTCCACGGGGTAGTGGGCAAGCAGCAGGTCTGGTAATTCCCCTGGAGAGAGGGTGCAAGGCAGGTCTGGTAACTCCTCTATGTAGCGGGCACAGGGCAGGTCCGGTAACTCCCCTGGAGAGCGGGTGCAGGGCAGGTCAGGCCAGTCCTGGCATGGACCTGGGGCAGTGGGGTTATCCCAGTTGCGTGCTAGGCTGGCTGCATCTGGCCTCCCCGGCGGCTGGTCCTCTAGCTCAGAGCTTCCTGACTCCGACCACTCTGGTGTCTGGAGGGGCTCGACCCTCTCTGGGGCGGCGGGGAGCCACATCGCCTCGCTACAAGCCAATATTCATAACTTTGAATACAACAAAGACATATGCATACAAATAGGAGGAATATATCCAGTAGATCATAACCTTTACAGAGATATGTTACATGGCATATGTAGCATAAAACATATTCCAATTATGTGATATATACATTCATAAATATATTTCCATAAAGCCTTATGGAGGGCACCGTCACACATGGTCTTCCAGCAGGGTCTCCATTGGTTTATAAGTGCAGTCAGCAGCTGCCTCATAAAGAGGAAGAGACAGTGTGAACCAGTGACCAACTGAGTCCATCAGGCACAGCCAGGAGATTGTAGGACCTATCTGCCATGAACTTATCTAATTCTTTTTGGAAGCTTGTTATAATTTTGGCCTTCACTATATCCCCTGGCAATGAGTTCCAAATGTTGAGTATGTTTCATGAAGAAAGACTTCCTTTTGTCTGTTTCAAACCCACTATTAATTTCATTGTAAGAAGAAAAGGAGGACTTGTGGCACCTTAGAGACTAACCAATTTATTTGAGCATGAGCTTTCGTGAGCTACAGCTCACTTCATCGGATGCATACTGTGGAAAATACAGAAGATGTTTGTTTTTATACACACAAATCATGAAAAAATGCGTGTTTATCACTACAAAAGGTTTTCTCTCCCCCCACTCCACTCTCCTGCTGGTAATAGCTTATGTAAAGTGATCACTCTCCTTACAATATGTATGATAATCAAGGCGGGCCATTTCCAGCACAAATCCAGGTTTTCTTCCTCCCCCCCAAACCAACAGGAGAGTGGGTTTGTGTGTGGGGGGGGGGGAGAAAGGGCCCACCATGATTATCATACATATTGTAAAGAGAGTGATCACTTTAGATAAGCTATTACCAACAGGAGAGTGGGTTTGTTTTGGAGGGCTGGGGGGGGGGGGGGAGAAAACCTGGATTTGTGCTGGAAATGGCCCACCTTGATTATCATACACATTGTAAGGAGAGTGATCACCAGCAGGAGAGTGGGGTGGGGGGAGAGAAAACCTTTTGTAGTGATAAACACCCATTTTTTCATATTGTGTATATAAAAACAAACATCTTCTGTATTTTCCACAGTATGCATCCGATGAAGTGAGCTCATGAAAGCTTATGCTCAAATAAATTGGTTAGTCTCTAAGGTGCCACAAGTCCTCCTTTTCTTTTTGCGAATACAGACTAACACGGCTGTTACTCTGAAACCTGTAATTTCATTGTGTGACACTTTGTTCTTGTATTATGTGAGGGAGTAAATAACACTTCCTTATTTACTTTCTCCACACCAGTCATGATATTATAGATCTCCAGCATATCCCCCCTTAGTCATCTCTTTTCTAAACTGAAGAGACCCAATCTTTTCAATCTCTCCTCATATGGAAGCTGTTCCATTCCCCTAATCAGTTTTGTTGCCCTTTTCTGAACCTTTTCCAATTCTATTTTTTTTTAGATGAGGCAACCAGAACTGCACATAGTATTCAAGGTGTGAGCATACCATGGATTTACATAATGGCATTAGGCTATTTACTGTCTTATTATCTATCCCTTTCCTAATTGTTGCTAACATTCTGTTCGCTTTTTTGACTGCTGCTTCACATTGAGCAGATTTTTTGAGAGAACTATCCATGATGACTCCAAGATCTCTTTCTTGAGTGGTAACAGCCAATTTAGATCCCACCATTTTGTATCTAGTTGGGATTATTATGTTTTCCAACGTGCATTACTTTGCATTTATAGTGAATTTCATCTGCCATTTTGTTGCCCAGTCACCCAGTTTTATGAGATCTCTTCTTTGCATTCTGCTTTGGACTAAACTCTCTTGAGTAATTTTGTACCATCAGCAAACTTTGCCACCTCACTGTTCACCCCTTTTTCCAGATCATTTATGAATATATTGAACAGGACTCGTCCCAGTACAGATCCCTGGAGGACCCTCTATTCAACTCTCTCTTTTATGAAAACTGACCGTTTATTCCTACCCTTTATTTCCTGACTTTTAACCAGTTACTGATCCATGAGAGGACTTTCCTCCTTATCCCATGACCATTTACTTTGCTTAAGAGCCTTTGTGGTGGCACCTTGTCAAAGCCCTTCTGAAAGTCCAACTACACTATATTCGCTGGATCACCCTTGTCCACATGCTTGTTGACTCCCTCAAAGAATTCTAATAGATTGGAGAAGCATGATTTCCCCTTTAAAAACCTATGTTGACTCTTCCACCAAGTTCCGTTTGTCTATGTGTCTCAATGGCTATTAGCCAGGCTGGGAAGGGATGGTGTCCCTAGCCCCTGTTTGCCAGAAGCTGGGAATGAGCAACTGTGGAGGAATCACTTGATGATGACCTGTTCTGTTCCTTCCCTCTGGGACACATGGCACTGGCCACTGTTGGAAGACAGGATACTGGGCTAGATGGACCCTTGGTCTGACCCAGTAGGGCCATTCTGATGTTCTTATAATTCCCTGCTTTATTATAGTTTCAGCCATTGCCTGGTACTGAAACTGGACTTCCTAGCCTGTAGTTATGAGGATCACCTCTAGAGCCTTTTTTTTTAATGGTGTTACATTAGTTATCTTGCAGTCATCTGGTACAGAGTCTGATTTAAGCCACAGGTCACATATTACAGTTAGTAATTTTGCAATTTCATATCTGAGTTCATTCAGAACTCTTGGGTGAACACCCTCTGGTCCTGGTTGACTTATTATTGTTTAATTTATCAATTTGTTCCAAAACCTCATCAATTGACACCTCAATCTGATACAGTTCCTCGGATTTGTCACCTGCAAAGAATGGCTCAGGTGTAGGAATCTCCTTCACATCTTCTGCAGTGAAGACTGATGCAAAGAATTCATTTAGTTTCTCCACAATGGCCTTGTCTTCCTCGAGTGCACCTCAGTCACCCAGTGGCCCCATAGATTGTTTGTCAGGGTTCCTGCTTCTGATATATTAAAAATGTTTTCCTGTTAGTTTTTGTGTCTTTTGCTAGTTGCTCTTCTAATTCTTTTTTGCCCTTGTAGTGAGGCAGTGGAGTTCCCCGCCACCCCGGAGAGAGACGAACCCCTCCAGACACCAGAGTGGGCGGAGCTAGTGAGCACTGAGCCCACCCCCCAGAGGGTCAGGCGGTGCCCCAGAAGTATAAAGGCTCGACCAAAGAGCTCATTGGGGAAACAGCTGCTGGAGAGGCCAGATGCCTCTGGCCTAGGCTGCAACTGGGAAGCACCAGTGGCCCGCGGTACACGCAAGGACTGGCCCAACCTGCCCTGTGCCCACTACCTGGAGGAGTTGCTGGGCCTACCTCTCGCCAGCTACTCTGAGGAGCCCACGGTGCTGGACTCCCCGGAGGACACCACCCCGACCCAGGTACCTCAAGAAGGGGAGTCCGGAAGTAGCCGGGGGCAGCACCTCGCAGGTGGCCGTTTCCCCCTCTCCCAGGCCTTTTGGAGGCTTGGACCTACGGTTGTTACTCAGCCCTTTCTGGGGGCCTGAGCTTCTGACTCATTTTTGCCCCACCCTGACCTATGGCCCCGGCACACCGTCCTTATTTTTGCTTCCACAAGGGCTGCCAGGGAAGACTCCTGCAGCTGAACTAATTCCCCCAATACATCAGCGGTGTGCAGTGAGGCAGTGGGGTTCCCCGCTGCCCCGGAGAGAGCCGAGCCCCGGCTAACCTCTCTACATATGCTGGGGAATGTGGGCACCAACCCTCGGCCCCTGTGAGAAGGGGTCTGGGGTGATCATATCCCAGAGAGAGCCATGGATATGGATGGACTGATCAAGCTCCTGACGGAGAGCCAGCAGCAGCAGGCAGCCACCCAGCTCCAGCAGCAGCAGCTCATGCAGCAGCTGGGAGCCCAGCTGCAGCAGCTGGTGACAGAACTGCCCCGCCCCATGGAGCCCCAGCTGGGAGACATGGCCGCGTCACCGCGCCCCACCGCACCAGTCCGGCTAACCAAGATGGGACCTGATTATGATCCTGAGGCCTTTTTGGTAACTTTTGAAAGGGCTTTCGTTGCAGGGTGGGGCCCTGACCAATGGGCCACTTTCTTGGCCCTATACTTGACTGGGACAGCCCAAATGGCATACAGGGGGCTGTCTACAGAGGATGCAAGGGATTATAGCCAGGTAAAGGCAGTGATCCTAGACACCTTGGATGTTAGCCCGGAAACCTTTTGGCAGCGGTTCCAGAGCCAGACCTAACCCACAGCCACCAGACCCCGACTGGTGGCCCAAGCCCTGAAGGAAGCGTGCAAGTGGTGGTTACAGCCAAAGACGAGGACTGGGAGGAGGTCACAGAACAAATCATTTTAGAACAATTCGTGCACATCCTCCTGGCGGGAGGAAGGGCCTAGGTGCTCCGCCATCGGGCAGCGATGCTAGGTGCTGCCGTTGCATTGATGGAAGACCTCCTCGCGGCCGAAGCGCTGGTAGGGCCTGCTACCAGAGTCCCCCCCACGGTGCCAGAACACCCTAATGCCGAAAAGAAAGGGGGCACACAGACCAAACTGAGGACTCTCCCCCATAGGCAAGAGGCTTGCTCGGGGCTTCGGGCCAGACGCCCTGAATTCCCACCTCAAGGATCTGCGCCTCCCCTGACGAGTGACCCGGGGACCAATTGGAGTGCACCCAGGAGCCCACTGGGGGCCCCCACAAGGGTTGGTTGCCCAGAACTAGGGCCCTGCTTTCTATGCGGGAAATATGGACATTTGCAGCGCGACTGCATGGAAATGGACTGCATCTTCGGCCATGTCTGTGCGGGAGAGACTCAGGCCCGGCTACCACAGGCCCCCAAGATCACAGTTCCGGTAGTTGTCAGGGACCACCCAATTCTGGTCCTGATAGACTCTGCTGTGGCCAGACACTGATCCGTCAGACTTTGGGACCCCGGGCCAACCCACACTTGGGAACGATTTGGCTGCAATGCATCCAGAGCGATGTGCGGCCCTACCTCAGTGCCTGGGTCTCACTAACGGTGGCCGGGGTCACCCGACGAATTGTTGTTGGCCTGGCTCCTCGACTAGCATACCCGGTGATTCTGGGGTGGGACTGGCCAGCATATGAGGAAATCCTCTGCTCGACCCCAGCTCTGCAAGGAGAGTGCCCTGAGGCCCAACTGGAGGAGGAAGAGGAGACCAGGACCCTGAGGGAGAGACTGAGGAAGCAGACGACCCCTGCTGGGGCTGACTGTTGAACCCCAACTCGATACTGATTTTTGCCGTGATCAAAAAGCTGACCCCACCATTAGCCGGGCCCATGAACAGCTAGCTGCGGTTGATGGGGCCGTAATCGACCCACAGCACACAAACCAGTGGCCCCATTTCAAGCTATGCCGTGACCACCTTTACTGGGTTGAACAGGACCCCCGCACGAAGGAACCTCGGACGCAGCTGCTGGTGCCTCAGTGCCACCAACAAGCTGTAACAAAGCTTGCCCACGACATCCCTGCCGCCAGGCACTTGGGCCATGAAAAGACCCTTGCCCAGATTTTGACGCCATTTTTCTGGCCTGGCATTCACCAGGAAGTGAAGAACTATTACAGCTCATGCCCGGAGTGCCAGTTAGCGGCTCCCCCAAGAGTGCGCCTTTGGTTCCCATGCCCATAGTGGAGACGCCATTTGAGAAGGTGGCCATGGACCTGGTGGGCCCGCTCCCGAAAAGTGCCGTGGGATTCCAGTATGTGTTGGTCATCGTTGACTATGCCACCCATTTTCCCAAGGCTATGTCATCGCAAAGCACCACCACCTGAACCATTGCTGGTGAACTAGTGAAGGTCTTTGCCCAAGTGGTCCTGTCCCGGGAAATCCTAATGGACCAAGGCATCAATTTCACCTCCCAGTTGTTGCAACTGGTATGCGAGCTCCTGGGAATTAAAGAGTTATGCACCTCTGTCTACCACCCCCAGACTGACAGGCTGGTGGAATGATTCAATCGGACTCTGAACAAGTGCAGAGTCCTGCACTTAGGATGGAAGAATCCCATGCACCGCTACAGACTAGGGATCGAATGGCTAGGCAGCAGTTCTGCAGAAAAGGACCTAGGGCTACAGTGGACGAGAAACTGGATATGAATCAACAGTGTGCCCTTGTTGCCAAGAAGGCCAATGGCATTTTGGGATGTATAAGTAGGGGCATTGCCAGCAGATCGATGGACGTGATCATTCCCCTCTATTCGACATTGGTGAGGCCTCACCTGGAGTACTGTGTCCAGTTTTGGGCCCCACACTACAAGAAGGATGTGGATAAATTGGAAAATGTCCAGCAGAAGGCAACAAAAATGATTAGGGGGCTAGAATACATGACTTACGAGGAGAGACTGAGGGAACTGGGATTGTTTAGTCTGTGGAAGAGAAGAATGAGGGGGCATTTGATAGCTGCTTTCAACTACCTGACAGGGGGTTCCAAAGAGGATGGATCTAGACTGTTCTCAGTGGTAGCAGATGACAGAACAAGGAGTAATGGTCTCAAGTTGCAGTGGGGGAGGTTTAGGTTGGATATTAGGAAAAACTTTTTCACTAGGAGGGTGGTGAAGCATTGGAATGGGTTACCTAGGGAGGTGATGGAATCTCCTTTTTTAGAGATTTTTAAGGTCAGGCTTGACAAAGCCCTGGCTGGGATGATTTAGTTGGGGATTGGTCCTGCTTTGAGCAGGGGGTTGGACTAGATGACCTCCTGAGGTTCCTTCCAAGCCTAATATTCTATGACTCTATGAAGGAGATGCTGTGTAAGTTTCCCCCAGAGGAGCTTCTCCGGTGGGACCAGCTACTCCCTCCCTTACTGCTAGCAATCTGTGAGGTACCCCAGTCATCAACAAAGGCCTCCCCGTTCGAGTTGCTATATGGTCGCTGCCTATGGGGCCTGTTAGACTTAAAGTGGGAGACATGGGAGCAGTCTCCATCCCCAACCAAGGGCCTCCTGAAGTATGTTCTCCAGCTGCAGGAGCACCTCACTCAGGCCGGAGCCTTAGCCCGTGAAAACTTAAAGGCCAGGCAAGAAGCCCAGGAATGAACCTACAACCAGGAAGCGCAGATGAGTGCCTTTGAACTAGGGGATTGGGTCCTGCTCCTCCTACCGTTGAGTGAGTCGAAGCTGCTGGCCCATTGGCAGGGACCCTATGAGGTGGTCTGGAAGGTCAAGCCCGTTACCTATGAGGTCCACCAGCCCAATCGGCGCAAGAAGACCCAGCTCTATCACGTAAATTTATTGAAACAATGGTGGGAGTGGGAGGGCCTACTAATTAACCCTTGCCTACCGGAACCAGAGTTAGACCCCTGCGTGCCCCCGACAGAGGACCCCGCTGGGCCCCAGCTCGGCGACACGCTCATGGAGGAGCAGCAAAAGCAAGCCCAATGCCTCCTACAGGCTTTCGGGAGGATCTTTACGGCCCTACCTGGTTACACGACCCTGGTCCATCATTCCATCCAGACCGAACCGGGGAAGGTAATCCGGGAGACGACCAGGCTGCTGCCGCACCGAATGCGGCAGGAGGTCAAGGAGGAAGTAGAAGCCATGTTGGCCTTAGGAGTCATTGAGCCGTCGCAGAGTGAGTGACGCAGTCCGGTGGTCTTGGTGCCCAACCCGACGGCACACAGTGTTTTTGTATAGAATTCCGGTGGGTCAATGCCATCTCACGGTTTGATGCTTATCCTATGCCTCATGTGGATGAACTGCTTGGCTGCCTAGGGGAGGCCCATTTCATCTCCACCCTTGACCTCAGTAAGGGGTACTGGCAGATCCCGCTCGACCACACCTCTAAGGAGAAGACAGCATTTGCCATCCCAATGGGACTCTACCAGTTTAGCCAGATGCCCTTCGGCCTCCATGGGGCCCCGGCAACATTCCAACGACTAATGGATCGCCTTTTACAGCCTCATCACGACTATGCAGCAGCATATCTGGACAATGTCGTAGTTTAGAGCTGCTAGTGGGAGGACCACCTGGAATGTGTAGCTGCAGTCCTGAGATCCCTGTGATAGGCAGGACTAATGGCCAACCCAAAAAAGTGTTGCATTTGCTGGCAAGAGTCAACGTACCTCAGATACACCATAGGGGGAGGATGAGTGAAACCCCTTGTGCGGAAGGTTCACGCACTGGCAGCCTGCCCGCCACCCACCACGAAACGCCAGTTGTGACAATTCCTGGGTCTCGCTGGCTATTACAGGAGATTCATCCCCCAGTTTGCTTCAATTGCAGCCCCCTTGACAGGGCTTTTGACTAAGGACAGTCCCTGGCTGGTACCATGGCCCCAAGAATGTGAAGACGCCTTCCAGACACTCAAGGAGTGTCTCTGTTGGGAGGCAGTCCTATACAGCCCGGACTTTGACCATGAGTTCATCCTCCACATGGATGCCTCAGAGGTGGGGCTTGGAGCCGTCCTCTCCCAAGAAGTTGACAGAGAAGACCACCCAGTCCTATACCTCAGATGAAAATTATTCCCCTGTGAGAAGAACTACGTGGTAATAGAGAAAGAAGCACTCACCATGAAGTGGGCCTGTGACACCCTACGGTACTTCCTCCTCGAGGCCCCGTTTACACTAGTAAGGGACCTTGCTCCACTCCAATGGTTAATGAAAATGAAAAACAACAACACTAGACTACTGTGCTGGTACCTGGCCTTGCAGCCCTAGGCTTTCACCATCCGGCATAGGGCTGACCACGCAAATGCAGACTTCCTGTCCCATCCAGGAGGGATGGAAGTGCCTGGCACCGATGAACGGGAGCCAGACTTGAGGGGGTGTGTGTGTAGTGAGGCGGTGGGGTTCCCCACTGCCCCTGAGAGAGACAAACCGCTCCGGACATCAGAGTGGGCGGAGCTAGTGAGCTCTGAGACCGCCCCCTAGAGGGTCAGGCTGTGCCCTGGAAGTACAAAGGCTCGACCTCAGAGCTCACTGGGGAAACAGTCGCTGGAGAGGCCAGATGCCTCTGGCCTAGGCCGCAACTGGGAAGCCCCACTGGCCCGCGGTACACCCAAGGACTGGCCTGACCTGACCTGCCCCATGCCAGCTACCAGGAGGAGTTGCTGGGCCTGCCCTGCACCAGCTACCCGAAGGAGCCTACTGTGCTGGACCCCCTGGAGGACACCACCCCCACCCAGTTACCACAAGAAGGGGAATCTGGAAGTAGCCCAGGGGCAGCCAACCCTAGTCTGGCTGCAGCAGTGCCAGAGCCCATGTCCGTGTGTTGCGGCCAGGATCCCCACTGACACAGCCGCGGGTCTCCTGCTGCTGCTAGGGCCCCGGGCCGGGATGCAGTGGAGTGGAAAGGTCTGCGTCCCCCCTGCCACCCACCTCGCAGGTGGCCGTCTCCCCCTCTCCCAGGCCTTTTGGAGGCTTGGGCCTACTGTTGTTGCTCAGCCCTGACGGAGACTGAGTCTGAGGAGAGGCAGACTGATCTTCCCATTGACCCAGGACCCAGAGCCTCAGACATTTGGTGGGGCCAGCTCCAGTCATCAGAGGGGTTGTGCAGCTGGTTGCCTTGGCTGGACTGATCCACAGAACCTGCACAGTGCTGTCTCCAGCTTCCGCTCTCCAAGCGCGCCCATGCAAGCAAGGGCCTAGGACTCTGCAATCCAGAGGAGTGTACGCTGCAGGGTGTAGGGTGACCAGATGTTTATAGGGACAGTCCCGATTTTGGGGTCTTTTTCTTAAATAGGCTCCTATTACCCGCCACCCCGTTTCCCAATTTTTCCCACTTGCTGTCTGGTCACCCTAGTGGGGTGGGGTAAATGGTGACAGTGTAAATTTAAATCAAATTGATTTAAATCATGATTTTTTAAATCACTAGTTAGGAAGACTCAATTTAATCATGGATTTCTACATAAAAGTGCATTCTTGTTGGTTGTTATAACCTTAATACATTTTCTTCACAATTCAGAGATTGAAATGCTGGTCAAACAGTTTCACTCTTGTTTCTACTGCCTGTCCTTCCCTTCTCATATTTATTTACAGACTTCTTCTTCTCCAGATCTATTCTGCCCCCAACAATTTTCTATTCATTGAACTTTTTGAAACTTTGCACTTTTCGAGAGAGGTAAGGGATTGACTCTGTGCACACAAATTTGCAGAGGGACAATAGAGTTGAGTTCTGTTATTTCTCACCTCCATATATTATTTATTTATTTTAAAAAAATTATTTATTTATTTTTGCTGTTAACAAGCATGTTACCTCTGGAGACACAAATCCACAGTTTGAGAACTGCAAAACTAAGCATCTCTGATGGTATCTTCTAGACTGAGCACTGAGTCCTATTGGGTAGATAGAAAGATTAACCTAAATAATCTATATAAAAGCCTGTGGAGCCCCATAAGATTGGGTCCCTAATCCATGAACTATTGGAACTCATTTACAAAACTTTTCTTAAACATTACATGAATATATTGTCTCATACTATAGAATTAGAATTTATAATTCTTATTCCAGGATGAGATATCTTTGAGCTATAATGTATCTTAATTAAAACTATCTTTAGATAGGTTTTTTCCTCAAAGAGCATTTTATCAAGAAATCTGATTTAAATAACAAAAAATCTGATTTTTTAAAAATCATTGATTTTTATCCACCCCACTGTATGCTGTATTTGTTAATTTATTGTATTTAGCTGTCCCCTGTGGATTTAAATTAATAGTGACATTTAATCTTAGTTATACCCTGTTTCTTTACATAAGTTGTTAAGTAAAGTAAGTAAAGGTGTGTTAACTCTAATTTAAGTGGATGGGCTGTATATTGATAATTGGTATTTCTGAGTTACACTCATGCCACAGATTATTATTAATTATAATTATTATTATTAGAATGGGTTTATTCCTGTAGGTTCCCAAGGCACACCATTGAGTGTGTATAGGAACCAGCTAGATGGAGGCATTGCCAATTTTAAATTCCTTTAGGAGTAAAGGGACTGCAGCAGAGGGGTGGATAGAGGAGTCCCACCTACCCAACGTCACCACTAGGATACCCAGCATCTACTTTGCTGTCAGCAACATCAGGCGCCCAGTGACACAGGGGAGTGTTGCCTGCTCCCAAGTAACCCAGGGAGGCAAGTGGGGGTTACACTAGAGCACCCTTTGTCCCACCGGGGTGGCTTCTGGAAAGGACTGATTACAGGTTGAGGGTTTTGCGTGTGTGTCAACAGCTTTTTGTGTTGGTGTTCCCTAACCCTACGCTTCCTGTCTTCCAGTTCCAGAGCTTTCTGGTGTGCTTCCATTTGCTATTGCTTTTCTGCCTCCCCCTCTTTGGCTCTCTGTTCAGCTTCCCATTTCTGGTGCTCACACTCCTTGTCGGCTTTCTCTAATTCTAGTCTGGCCAACTCTAACTTCATGGAGGTTTCACGGTTGCCTGCCTCGGCCTTGATCATTTTTGTACTTTCTTTTCTTCCGTTTCTATCACTCAAGATAAACAAACAGAAAATGTCAGAACTGGAATCTTTTTCGTCTCTTTCCAACTTTCTCATCTGTGAATCTTGTAGAACCTAATTGACCAGTGCTTGGAGGGTGACGCTCACCAACTGTGTGTAAATTCTGCCATCACTACGGCACTGTGATGCTTTCTCAGGGTGCCCAGAACTATGAGTCATGTTGTTATCCCTCTGTCTTAGCCTTTACTTGGCCTTGTGGGTAACACTTGGTACAGCCCAGTTCCTGAATCCCCTTTAAGAGCATTCCCCTGTTGTGCCCACTGGACACTCCCCGAAATTACCCAGTTTGCTGGCTCCCAAGAGACATTATACACATCAGCCTGTTTGATTCAACTGAGGATTCACACATGGCTTCATATTACAACACAGAGAGGTACTTGTGATAAACAAGAAGAAGTTTATTAACAAAGCTAGAGATTTAAGTGATACTGAGTAAGGATAATGGAAATAATTGATTACAAATAAAGCAAAAAGATAATCCACTTCTACAAGACTAGGACTTAACTTCAGCAAGTTAATCTTTTGTAAAGCAGTTTCTCATCTAAAGTCACTGGCTCACATGGCCAAGATCCAACTTTCATGAATGCAAAAAGCACTGTCCTCTTTTGCTTCTTCAGTGAAGGATAACCAAGGAGTTTTTCTTCCTCCTTCTTATTATCCAGTAAACCTTTGAAATGTATTCTTTTCCCAGTGTACCCACAGAGAAAGGTCCCGTCCCCCACACCCGCAGCTCATGCTCTGGTGTGCTGACATCATGGTGCTTTCTTCATCCTCCGGCTAACCTAATCTTCCTGTTTACCTCAGATGCAAATGTACCTGCCATTGCATTTGGCTTCACAATACTTGACTTACATCAGAGACCTAGGCAGACAGGTACATCAACATTCCTTTGCTGGGGAAAGACTTGTTTGTCAACCCTGTTTATCAAACCCTGTGATTTGAACATATTTTAATACATACACACAATTTAATTATTTCCTGTACATACATCATGCAGTATGCTATAAGCTTTCATTTGACTCTCACATGACCTTCATTACAGATAAATACTCTGACAGCCATGTGGCGGACAGGCCAAGGAGGAGTTGCTGTTATAGGACAATGACCCTTTGGCAGTTGGGATTGAGGGACTCAGACTCACAGCCTGGGTTTGCTTGGAGAAATTAATTTAACAATCACAGTTTTGTAAGTAAGCTAAAGTAATTTAATCTTAGCATTGTAACTTTTAACAGTGTGAAAAACCAAGGCTGATTCTGTAAGGTTAATTTTCCTTGTAGACATAGGGCTAGACTCTTAAAGGCATTTAGGCTTTGTTGCTCTCAGCATTGCAATGCCTAACTGGTTTAAGAGCATAAGTCTCATTTTCAAATGGGATTTAAGCATTTAGGAGCTTTGACAGGATATCTTAAAGAAAAGAAAAAACAATGCTGCATATCACCATGTCACATCTTTGGTGGGTTTTAAAGTTTGCTTTTCAAAATATCAAAAGAAGCTTTGGCAATGGGGCCAGGCTAATCCTTGGTGTAACTCCAGTAAGGTGAATAGAGTTTCACCAACTTACACCTCATCTGAATTTGGCCCTGTAAGTGTCTGAGATTTTATTTTTAGTAAAATGACTGCCCTGTTTGATGTCGCAGTTTGAGCTACTATAAATTTACGTGAGAGCTGAATAGATCTCTCAGCTCTAGCCAAAGGGCCTAATTCTTCCCTCAGTGACCTGGCTGTCAATGCAGAGTATTCCAGGGAAGCTAATGGAGACACTCCATTACAAATGCAGGCTGAGAGCTGATACAGGACTGTAAATCCATACGGTTACTCTTAAGTTAATGGAGTTAAACCATTCTAAATCCAGAGTAACTGAGTGTAGAAACTGGTTCAGCATATTTAAATTGTTCTAATATATATCATCAATAAAGAACAAATGCTGATAGCTTTAGTCATATTGTATGAATGTGCTGCACTAACATAAGGGTGAGGGTGCCTGAGAAGCTGAGATGCAGGGTTTGGGACGCAGTAGGTTGCAAGGAGGCTTTATTAAAGACTGTTAGCAAAGAGGTAGATCAGGAGAAATACAATAACTAATGCAGCAACCCCAAAGGCCAAAATAACTTTCCTATACTTGGTACAAAGAGTGGTCACCCTGGTTCTTTTATTTATTCCAATAAGATACCTCACTTTTTGTTCCGTTAAATTAGATTCCAAATACAGCTCACTGACGTAATACCTGCCCCCATTCTCCTGAACCGTTCTCTGGATCATTTCAATCAGCTCAGAAACCTGTTCAGCCTGTTCTGCTCCAGTTGCTCTGTTATTGAAAGCACAGTATCGATCCCCACACTTCTGAATCAGCCCCTTCAGATCTTTGTTATCTGAGTATCTCACGTAGTCATGCAGTGAGCCGACCGCTAAATCTTCTTTCCGGGTGAACAGGACAATCATGTGCCTCATGGATTCAACTCCAAAAATCTCCTGTACTCGCTTCACTGCGTACTTGTCTTCCTCAGTGTAACGGCCCAGCTGGGTCACCAGCAGCAGAGCGTGGGGGCCAGGGGCAGAGAGCACGATACAGCGAACAATCTCTCTAGATGTTACTGGCTCACAAGCCTTTTGGTCAAAAATGGCAGGTGTGTCAATAACCACAAGCTCCCTCCCATTCCAGCTCCTTTGCCCCTTTTCACAAGTCAAAGTTACTGACTTTGCCCCGAGTTTGGACTCAAACTTTCTTTTCCCAAGGATGGAGTTTCCTGTTGCACTTTTCCCAGCTCCAGTTTTGCCAACAAGGATGATTCTGAGTTCCGATCTCCTGCCGTCATCTACAGTTGATGGGGACAGGTTTGACAGTCAGAACATCATTGCACAGATAAAAGTAAATGAGTAGGAGTTACACCTAATTCTGAGGCTGAGAGTCCCAGAGTAAACAACATCCATCCAGTCCCTCATCCCAGCTTGTCTCTGTCCTCTGGGATGTCTTGTCACTTTAAACTGAACATGACCTAAACTCCGTATCCTCTCTTCCGTACCTTCTCTGCTTCCTCCTTTCCCTATCACTCTTTGGATCACCACCATTCTCACCGTCACTCAGGCCAGCAGTCCGGGGGCGCTTTTTTACTCCTCTCTCTCCTCTGTCTCACACATCTAGGCCAGATCCAAATCCAACTGGTTCTTCTTCCTCAGCACCTTCAAGTTCTGTCCTTTTCTCTCCAGCCCTACACCTAAGTTCCCTTTCAGAACCTCAGTGTATTCTGCCTTGATTACTGCAACTCCTCCTCTCTGGCTTCCCAGACATACACATCAGACCCTTCAGTCCATTCAAAATATTACCACTAAATGTGTCTTCCTTGCCTGTTGGTTCGATCATGCAACTTCTCTCTTTCTAGTCTGCCGTTGGCTCCCTGTCTGACAGAATAGGTTCTTATACCTCACTCATCACTGTCGAATCGGAACACCTCTGTCTCTGGTTTTACACAGATAACCCCTGGACCCACACACAGAGCTGACGCTCTTTGTACTGGATCCTAACGTCAGATGTAAATACGAGGCCTATAAAAACAAACCCTTGTGTTCTGGTCAGACCACTTCCTCCTTCAGATGTTCAAATCTCTGAACATTTGACCATCACATTTAGCTTCTTGTCTCTACCTTCAAATTACTATAGGACTCTGCACCTCATTACATATCCTTGCTTTGCCCCATCTCCTCCACTCTATTAATGCTCCTAATCTGTTTTTTCAGATTCTTGCACAATCACCTGTGTGCTTTCTTTATTGTAGCCCCCATTGCATGCTATGATCTTGCTAATCTCACCTGCAAATTCTTACTCTGTCCACATCAAAATCCCTCTTAAAAACCCACTTCTGCTGTGTTGCATACAGTGAATCAGGTTGACTTGCCTATAAATTACCTCCTGTTCTTCCCTAGCTCTATATAGCTGGTCAAGCAGGATAACACATTTCATACACATTTGTTTCCATTTTTTGGGTTAAAATTTGAAAAAAGTTGTCCGGATCTGCATGGAAATGATTGGGGGAGCTGGGGAATGGGGTGTGCCTGGTACACAGACTCTCAGTGTCATTGGATTGGAATGAAGCTCTGCCTTGCTTCTACTCTCATCTCTTTCTTGATCAAAAGTGGTGTGTTCTTGATTTACAGTTTGCAGCTGCTGTAGCAGCCTGAGATATGGACAAATTTACAGCTACTGGGAAAGGGATTTTCTTTGTGAGGGTTGTCCCCAGCAGAAGACAAAGTTACAGAGGTAATGTCACTGCCATTCCCCCAGTAACTGCACCCATGCTAGAGCCACTAAAATAATTTTGGGCAACTAAAGGTATATTCAGAATATGCCTCAATCCCCTAGAGCTTGTGGGGCTCTCTTTTACTGAAAAACTTGAGCTGAGCAAAATATAGAAGTGAGACCAGAATAGGGCCTTTTGTGTAACTGTCTTACCATAGAACGTTACATTCTCTCCTTTTTGCTTGCTCCCATCCATCTCACCCTGAAATATTTGTAATAAAACATGTTATTTACAAACATACTTTAACCAAGGAACATAGAAAAATACTCATTTAGAAAAACTCAGTAATACACATAATAAATAGTAATAACAATAATCACTGCTATGTAAGTCTACTATGGTCGGAAAAGTGAGTTTCTGAACATGATACCTTGATATTTCATGTTTAACCTCCATTAGTGTTTTCATCACATCTGCCTAACTTTAAGCACATGGGTCGTCCTCCTGAAGTCGAGAGTTAGGTTTAGCCTTTGAAAATCGGTTCTGTTATTGCAGCCTCGTACATACCTCCATTTTCATCAGCAACAGAAGTTCTGGAATCAGAACTTAGTCAACAGTTTGGCTGTTGACGCACAAGGCAGAGAGAATGCACCTTGTACTTCAGTACTGATACTGCCTTTGCAGCACTTGTACAAAACAGGTGTCAGTTCATAAATTAAGTGGCTATGATTCAGTTAGAGCCAATTTTGGGAGAAGATGGCACAACCAGAGCTGGGCAAAAAATTTTGATGCAATTTTTTTCATTGAAAAATCCTGAATTTTGCATTCATTTGGGTTGAACATTTTGCGAATTTGGGTTGAATTTGCCAAAATATTTTGGCTGGAAAAAAATTCAGAAAAAGTTGAAATGTTTCATTCTGACATTTTCTAAATTCTGGGATGTATTAGCAGGAGTGTTGTAAGCAAGACACGAGAAGTAATTCTTCTGTTCTACTCCACACTGATTAGGCTTCAACTGGAGTATTGTGTCTAGTTCTGGATGCCACATTTCAGGAAGATGTTGGCAAATTGGAGAGAGTCTAGAGAAGAGCAACAAAAATGATTAAATGTCTAGAAAACATTATCTGTGGGGGAAGATTGAAAGAATTGGGTTTGTTTAGTTTGGAAAAGAAAAGACTGAGAGGGGACATGATAACAATTTTCAAGTACTTAAAAGGTTGTTACAAGGAGGAGGGAGAAAAATTGTTTTTCTTAACCTCTGAGGACAGGACCATCTCTGGGGCACCTGGCATTGGCCACTGTCGGTAGACAGGACACTGGGCGGATGGACCTTTGGTCTGACTCAGTATGGCCATTCTTATGTTCTTATGACAAGAAGCAATGGGATTAAATTGCAGCAAGGGAGGTTTAGGTTGGATATTAGGAAAAACTTCCTAACTGTCAGGGTGGATAAGCACTGGAATAAATTGCCTAGGAAGGTTGTGGAATCTCCATCATTGGAGATTTTTAAGAGCAGGTTAGACAATCAACTGTCAGGAATGGTCTAGATAATACTCAAGTCTTGCCATGAGTGCAGGGGACTGGACTAGATGACCTTTTGAGGTCTCTTCCAGTCCTATAATTCTATTAACCACTGCATCAGTGAACTTTGCTGATAAGATCAACCAAATGTGCATGGAACTACATGGGAAAGAAATCTGCATTCCTGACCAGATCATATTATCCCCCAGCCACCCTGAACTGAATTCAACCCCATCACACATGCTGAAGATCAAAAAGACCTGAAAAATATTAGAGCCGCAACCTGCGAGATGGATCCATACCCCTCTTGGTTGATGAACACCAGAGAAAGCAAAAACTATGTTCACTACCCGTGGAAATAGTCATTGCCTTCTTCAGAAAACACGCTGGCCAAAATCCATGAAAAGCACAATACTTCACCCAATCCTCAGGAATCTATCAGTAGTGCCTAATGCCCTCCAACCATTATCCTGTCTTCAACCTTCCATTTCTGGCCAAAATCAAGGAGAAAGTAGTAACAACAAAGTGCCAGCAACATGTGACATCAGCCAACATCCTGGATGCCTTATAGTCCGGGTTCAGACTCGGGCACAGCACAGAGACGGCTCTAGTGGCACTAAAAAGATGACCATGGACACAGGTAAGCTTTCCATGCCCACGTTGCTGGACCTTTCTGCAGTTTTAGACCCAGTGGACCACAAGCCACTGCTAACCCACTGACGTGACATAGCAGGAGTAGATGGCCTAACACTATAGCTGTTCCTATTACTAAATTCAAGCAAAACTCAGAGTGATGGTTACTGTTCCTCTTCTCTGAAGGCTGTCACCTGAGAAACACTGGGATCCAGACTATCCCCGCTTCTCTTCACTATTTACATGAGAGCACTGGGAGAGACAGGGATTCACCGTCGGCTAAGCTGCCAACACCATGTCAGTGGTACAGGCAGTTTCCACGGTATGTATCTGATGAAGTGAGCTGTAGCTCACGAAAGCTCATGCTCAAATAAATTGGTTAGTCTCTAAGGTGCCACAAGTACTCCTTTTCTTTTAGTGGTACTGAAGACACACAGATACAGCTGTGATGAGGATGTCATAAGAACCAATGAACAAAACAGAATAGAATTTGATATGTGCACTAAGAGTGACAGACTGTGTTGTGAAATTTAAAGTGACTGAGTTAGACAGGGTATTTGACCTTTTCTTCTACATTAGAAAACTCCACTGGTATAACATGAATCACTGTAGTAAACTGAGGTATCTTATTGTGACTATGTGGGATCACATGGTTACAGTTTCACAATTTTCAAACCATTTCCAAATTGTTATTTCAGCGTATGCAAAGCTTAATAGCACTAGAACTGGTTTTAAAAAGAAAATGGACAATTTTGAGAATATTTTCATTAAACTTCCTTCATTCTTTTACCAACTACAGAGCTGATCAATTTTTTTTAAAATTTGAAAAAAAATCAGTATAAAAATTTCTTGAAAAATCCCTGTTCCTCCCTATCCCGTTTATTCATCCAGCTTTAGAAGAATGCTTTCACCTGATGAAATTAATAGGCAGGAAGTTTAATCAGAGGATGTACTTTTTCACATAATGCATAACTAACCTGTGGAACTCATTTCGGACCCTGGACTTCAGGAAAGCAGACTTCGACTCCCTCAGGGAACGGATGGGCAGGATCCCCTGGGGGACTAACTTGAAGGGGAAAGGAGTCCAGGAGAGCTGGCTGTATTTCAAGGAATCCCTGTTGAGGTTACAGGGACAAACCATCCCGATGTGTCGAAAGAATAGTAAATATGGCAGGCGACCAGCTTGGCTTAATGGTGAAATCCTAGCGGATGTTAAACATAAAAAAGAAGCTTACAAGAAGTGGAAGGTTGGACATATGACCAGGGAAGAGTATAAAAATATTGCTCGGGCATGTAGGAATGAAATCAGGAGGGCCAAATCGCACCTGGAGCTGCAGCTAGCGAGAGATGTCAAGAGTAACAAGAAGGGTTTTTTCAGGTATGTTGGCAACAAGAAGAAAGCCAAGGAAAGTGTGGGCCCTTTACTGAATGAGGGAGGCAACCTAGTGACAGAGGATGTGGAAAAAGCTAATGTACTCAATGCTTTTTTTGCCTCTGTTTTCACTAACAAGGTCAGCTCCCAGACTGCTGCGCTGGGCATCACAAAATGGGGAAGAGATGGCCAGCCCTCTGTGGAGATAGAGGTGGTTAGGGACTATTTAGAAAAGCTGGACGTGCACAAGTCCATGGTGCCGGACGAGTTGCATCCGAGAGTGCTGAAGGAATTGGCGGCTGTGATTGCAGAGCCATTGGCCATTATCTTTGAAAATTCGTGGCAAACCGGGGAAGTCCCGGATGACTGGAAAAAGGCTAATGTAGTGCCAATCTTTAAAAAGGGGAAGAAAGAGGATCCTGGGAACTACAGGCCAGTCAGCCTCACCTCAGTCCCTGGAAAAATCATGGAGCAGGTCCTCAAAGAATCAATCCTGATGCACTTGCATGAGAGGAAAGTGATCAGGAACAGCCAGCATGGATTCACCAAGGGAAGGTCATGCCTGACTAATCTAATCGCCTTCTATGATGAGATTTCTGCTTCTGTGGATGAAGGGAAAGCAGTGGATGTATTGTTTCTTGACTTTAGCAAAGCTTTTGACACGGTCTCCCACAGTATTCTTGTCAGCAAGTTAAGGAAGTATGGGCTGGATGAATGCACTATAAGGTGGTAGAAAGCTGGCTAGATTGTCGGGCTCAACGGGTAGTGATCAATGGCTCCATGTCTAGTTGGCAGCCGGTATCAAGTGGAGTGCCCCAAGGGTCGGTCCTGGGGCCGGTTTTGTTGAATATCTTCATAAATGATCTGGAGGATGGTGTGGATTGCACTCTCAGCAAATTTGCGGATGATACTAAACTGGGAGGAGTGGTAGATACGCTGGAGGGCAGGGATAGGATACAGAAGGACCTAGACAAATTGGAGGATTGGGCCAAAAGAAATATGATGAGGTTCAATAAGGTAAGTGCAGGGTCCTGCACTTAGGACGGAAGAATCCAATGCACCGCTACAGACTAGGGACCGAATGGCTAGGCAGCAGTTCTGCGGAAAAGGACCCAGGGGTGACAGTGGACGAGAAGCTGGATATGAGTCAGCAGTGTGCCCTTGTTGCCAAGAAGGCCAATGGCATTTTGGGATGTATAAGTAGGGGCATAGCGAGCAGATCGATGGACGTGATCATTCCCCTCTATTCGACATTGGTGAGGCCTCATCTGGAGTACTGTGTCCAGTTTTGGGCCCCACACTACAAGAAGGATGTGGATAAATTGGAGAGAGTCCAGCGAAGGGCAACAAAAATGATTAGGGGTCTAGAACACATGACTTATGAGGAGAGGCTGAGGGAGCTGGGATTGTTTAGCCTGCAGAAGAGAAGAATGAGGGGGGATTTGATAGCTGCTTTCAACTACCTGAAAGGGGGTTCCAAAGAGGATGGCTCTAGACTGTTCTCAATGGTAGCAGATGACAGAACGAGGAGTAATGGTCTCAAGTTGCAGTGGGGGAGGTTTAGATTGGATATTAGGAAAAACTTTTTCACTAAGAGGGTGGTGAAACATTGGAATGCGTTACCTAGGGAGGTGGTAGAATCTCCTTCCTTAGAGGTTTTTAAGGTCAGGCTTGACAAAGCCCTAGCTGGGATCATTTAATTGGGAATTGGTCCTGCTTCGAGCAGGGGGTTGGACTAGATGACCTTCAGGGGTCCCTTCCAACCCTGATATTCTATGATTCTATGATTCTATGTCCAAAAGTATAACTGGATTCAAAAAAGAACTGGATACGTTCATGGAGAATAGGTCTATCAATGGTTATTGGCCAAAAAGGCCAGGCGACACAAGCCCATGCTCGGGGTGATCCTAAACCTCTGACTACCAGAAGCCAGGAGTGGAAGATACTGCCCTGTCCTGGACACTCCCCCTGAAGTTCTGGCATGGGTGATTGTCATAAACAGGCTACTGGGCAAGATGGACCATGATCTGACCTAGTTAGGAGGCAGTGTGTGTTTTTCTAGCAATTGTTCAAGCCGGGATTCAAGAAAGCAGAGGAAGACCCAGAGTCAAAGATAGATTCTGTGCGTGCATCTGATTTTGCCATCCTAAACTTCCCACCTATATTTCTCTATGATCTACTTTTTGATCACTTGCTGCCAGCTCACAGTGCTGCTCACAATCTCAAAAGGGCATGTTCTCATGAGCTTACAAGTCTGGTTTCTCTATCAAGTTGGTTCTGACACATAGTAACCAAACCTTAGAACCTCTGTGGATTTATCCTTCACATACCAGCATGGTTGTTCCAAGTGATTGATAGGCTGACATTTCTCCTTTAAAACTGGGATCTTAAACAGCTTCTTCCTGAAAAATCAATGGAACTGGTTAATACTCACGAAAGCCCAGACCAAATCCCATCTCGTATGTGTTTCTTTGTTCCTGTGCAAACTGAAGGGTGGTTTATTTCTTAATTATTATTTTATTTATACTGTGCCATTCATATGCATGGCATTACAGATGAAGAGAAGACAAAGGGGGAGATTTTCAGAGGCATAAATTGCAGTTCATGTCCATGGGCGCTAGGTCCCTAACTGATATTTGTACCTTTGAAACTCTTCCTCTATGTCCCTACAACAAGAGCTTAGAAGCTAAGGTCTTGATCCTGCAATTGGAGCTGCTAGTGCAGGGGTCAGCAAACTTTGTCACCCAGCCCTTCGGGGTAAAGCCACTGGCCAGCCAGGCCGGTTTGTTTATCTGGAGTGTTCGCAGGCACAGAGCCACCTCTCGTGGCACAGAGAGCACTTAGAGAGGGAGAGATCAAATGAGTCTGCTCTACAGCCCTAGCTAATAGCCAGCAGGCTTTTGGCTCATGCGGTAGAGGCTCATGCACTAAGCTTCAGAGGTCCCCTAGTTCTATCCTGCTCATCGACGACCGAGGTCTGTCAGCATTACACTAGCATGGATGCTGTGCCTGCATGGAGGTCCATTGTCTGTAATTGTGGCCTTACCAAAATGCAATGGTCTGTGCTAGTGGATTCAATTGCAGTATCGGGGTCTAAGGCCTGAATCCATAAAGGGACCTTTATGCGCCTTGAAAATAACTGGAATCCACAAACCCTGGGTTAGGCACCTCAGCTCCCCATACACTGCATGGAGAGAGATAGGCTAAACTCAGCATGCTAGGCAAGGAGCCAATGAGAGACGCTGCTGAGAAGGGAGTGGTCCTGAGTCCTGCCCCCTCAAGGAATTTGGTGCCTAAAGCTGGAACTGCAGGAAGGCACCTTGTTCTGCTTGCAACCCACAGCCAGGAACCCTCTTCTAGAGTCAGGCAGCTTCGGTGCCAGCCCAACTCCCTACAAAATGGTCGATGGTTCCCTTATAACCTTCAGCCCAGTGGTTAGGGAAGTCACCCAGGAGATAGAAGAAATCAGTTCAATTCCCCCTTTGTCTGACGAGTAGGGATTTGAACAGGGTTTCCCCATGTCTAAAGTGAATGCAGTGCTCTATAGAGTTATTCTGGCCCAGTGCATATTTAATAAAAAGTGGAATGGCTTCAATGTGAGAGACTCAGAGACACCCACCTCAGACTGTTCCATAGTCCTGCTTTGAGCAGGGGGTTGGACTAGATGACCTCCTGAGATTCCTTCCAACCCTGATTTCTATGATTCTAAGACAGTCCTACTGAATTCGCTCCCACAGGCAAGACAGGCATTGCCCTTCCTTTTTCCACCTGGTTTGAGGATCACACTCTGGCTTTGTCATGGGAATCCCATACTGTGGACTCGTTTGTATGCAGTGAGTGGAGGAAGGACAGACCACTCAGGATTTCATTTCACATTACAAATCATATATTCATATTTTCATTTTTGGACTGGCTGCTTGCTTTTGTTTTGTTCCAGACTAAGGCTGAATCTATAGTGTAGGTGAGCTCATTGTGCTAGGATGCCTGTAGTAAATTGATAGCTAAAAGTAGCTAGGCAGATGGCCTACAGAGACAATACAATACCATCTTTTAAAAACTCTGGTTTGACTTTAAACCTGAAAATTGTGCACATAGCAAATCCAGGTAAACATGGATTCCTACACTGTTACACTGGTGTCCCCTCCCTTGGCTGATGTTAGATAATGAAACAAAAGGGATAGATTGAGTTGAGGAGGGCATAAGACAAAATGAAGTTTTGGGGAGGATACCTTTTTGTCTTTGAGACAGTAACTGAAGGCAGAAGAGACAACGCCATACGTTTAGTCAAAGCAGGTAGAGGATAGATACTGAGAAATCATTTTAAGTATCAAAAGATATGTACCTGCTGTTACTCCAAGTCTCAGTTTGGCCCAAGATGGTCAAAGGGGAAAAGGTAGATAGAAGAGGGCTGAAAACAGAACCTTGATACAGCGAGGAGCTGCCACCAGACACAGAGAGAGTGCATTTTATAAGTTGGTCCTGTAAATAATTAGGACACAAGGGAAGCTTAGATGCTTACATAATTATGGAGGTAGATCAGGAGGATGGTCTGGTCCACACTGTTAAAGTCTACACTGGAGTCAAGGAGAATGGAGCAATCAGCAGAAAGGTGGCTATATATTGCATTAGATTGTGGTGTATGTAACCAACACTCATGTAGGCTTTACTGTTGTTTCTTCTTGTTTCTTTAATCTAAAATAAGCCATTCCTAATGACAGCGTGTGTAGGGAAAACAGTAATCCCCACTCTAAATATAACTGCCACCCTCCCATTGAAAAGGAAAGTAACTGCCCCCAGATTAAAAGGATCAGCACAAAATTCAAGAATAACCCACCTCTCCTTTATCTTTTCCTTAGAGGCCCTTACATCCTTCTTTGGATGTTCTGAGGATCTCTGTAAACATCCAGGTTTGCTGAAAACAAACAAAAAAAGAAAAATACAGAAAAGGAAAACAAATTAGTAATCAGTCACCAAAAGAACAAGTAACTTTCTTAGTAAAATAATTCATTTCTGCTGCACTCCAACCTGCAAGGCTATGGGGAATTTGTTCATGGATCAATTAAACCTTCTAATGATGGAAAAGATGGACTTGTAAAATCACAGAACACTTTTTATAAACTTATGTTACATTCAAATGCTTCAATGTTTGTTCTTGTGATTTTTCATGGTCCATTAATGTTGATTTTCAATAATTCTTGGAGCACTGGGGAAGTTCCAGAAGACTGAAAGGAAGCTAAAGTTGTGGCAATATTTTGAAAGATTAAAGATTAAATGGGATGACCTGGGTAATTCTAGACCTGTCAGTCTGACATTGATCCCGGGCAAGATAAATAGCACACATGGCCATATTCAGGACATATGCACAATCTAATGTGACTGGCATCTCCAGAGGGCAGAGTCTGGGAAGCTTGAATCACACTAAGAATTCCTCAGAAACCTGCTGTGTCTATTCTGATTTATATGTTCCCTTTCAACCACCTAGTTCTTCTCTTGGAATTCAATACCTAATGTAGAATTATCTACCTAAGTTTCATTATCACAAAGCAGTTTCCAAGGGAATCTCCTTTCTCCCTTGAAGTTCTTGGCACTGAAATGATTTAGGCACCAAAATCCAGGTTTTTAAATGTATTTCAGTGCCTAAAGATTCAGATAGCCACCTAGTATGATTTTCAAAAGCACCTAAGCAGGTTATGTGTCTAAGTTCCACTGAAATTAATGAAAATGCTTAAAATATTTCTTGTAAAAATGTGAGCAGACAAAAAATTAGGATCTTGGCGGTACTGTATGAACTGAGAAAGTTCTGTTCTGCCCAGGAATTGGTGGAATTGTTTAAAATCTCACTTGTTCATTGTATTTTCATCACCTGTTTCAGTGATTCCACATACACTATTTTAAACCAAATCCCCACAAGCTATTCTAAATGCAGACAACATTTGATCGTATGAGGTGCTGAGTGCCTGCAGAGAAGGTTTGAGGACACTGGACACCTCTGCAACCAAGCTGATCTCAGCACAATGATTGAGTAGGGAGGAAGGTGGCTTTATAATATAATATAATAATGGAGGCTTTGTGTCTCCATTAACTTGGGACAAGGGCAGGTCTGGGGGACGGCTGGACTCTCATGGGACACTGTAGCCTCCAGGCTGCCCAAAATTACACCCGGATGCTTTGGGGTTGTTGCAGCATTTGGCAATAACAATTTATATCATCTGTAAATGTCAAGCATTCTCTGTCAAAACTTTATTCCCCACCACCCCCATGTGTTCCCAACTCCCCTTTGGAAACAGATCTCAGGCAGACTTCAGGCACCCAAATATCAAACAGAAAGACACAGGCTTGTTCCCTGTATTTCCTCCTGCTACCTTAGAAGTGTTTTCATTTGTCAAGCTTTGTAGCCAGTTTAAAATACCTCCCTTGCCCACCCTCATTTTCTCTCTCTATCCCTCTCTCTCACTCTCACAGACACAGACACACACACAAAACTTTTTCATTGTCTGGTCAACTTGAAGATCAAACCTGTGATATTTCTTCAGATTAAGCAGATATTTCCATCTTCTGCACAGTCCTTCCAGCCGGTGGTATTATATAAAAATGTCTGAAGTCTTCTGGTTTCCTCTTTTTGACTGTAGCTTCATGTTAATAGTTGATGAAGTTGATGAAATTGTTGTGAAAATGAAAACAAACTACTCAGTGATCCAAATTCCGTTCCAAGTAAATGCAGTAGGATGAGCTACTGCCACTGACCAGGAAATATCATTTGCCAAATAAACAAGTCTGAATTTTACAGGAAGTGGGTTTGTGCAGAACAGTAGCAATGTATGAGAACATTCAGCCTGCAACCAAAGTTCTCTGTGTTCGAATACAGAATGATATCAATGGTCATAAAGAAAGCCAGCACAAAGAGTTATATGCATGCAGCAGACCTAACCATTTGGCAAATATGTCCATTCTAAGGGACAAAGAAGATATATTTGTACCCTGGAAGATATATGTATATGTACCCTGGAAGATATATTTGCATGAGAAACAATACAAAATGCACAACCGGATTCATCAGAGATCTACATAAGTGTGCGTGTATATACATATATACATTTTTGATGCTCTGACAAAAGGCTTCTGACAGAAGTGGCAGTCAGAAAACATGGGTTGTGATAACTTTCCTTGATGACACATTGTTGTCATTAATGATGAATAATAAAGACTGTGACGTGTTGGGTCACAGAAACCCCTTTGGGACTGCCTCTTGATGTGCCGAGACTACCTCTGAGCCTGTTTTCCCTGCCAGCTTGGGGCTTCAATGTCCTGCCTGGTTTGAGCCAGATATGCTAGCCTGCTACAAACACAGTCCCAGGTCTGAACCACGTCCCCAAAAGCTGCAGGCTTAACTGAAAACAGATTAAGAAGTGCTCCTGTCTCCAGCACTCAGATACCCAACTCCCAGTGGGATCCAAACCCCAAATAAATCTGTTTTACCCTGTATAAAGCTTATACAGGGTAAACTCATAAATTGTTCACCCTCTATAACACTGATAGAGAGATATGCACAGCTGTTATATCCCCCCCCAAGTTATTAATGCACACTCTGGGTTAAATAATAAGTAAAAAGTGATTTTATTAAATACAAAAAGTAGGCTTTAAGTGGTTCCAAGTAATAACAGACAGAGAAAAGTGAATTACCAAGCAAAATAAAATAAAACACGCAAGTCTAAGCCTAATACAGTAAGAAAGTGATTACAGGTGAAATTTCACCTTCAGAGATGTTCCAGTAAGCTTCTTTTACAGACTATTCTCCTTCTAGTCTGGGTCCAGCAATAACTCACACCCTGTAGTTACTGTCCTTTGTTCCAGTTTCTTTCAGGTATCCTTTGGGGGTGGAGAGGCTACCTCCTGAGCCATCTGAAGACAAAATGGAGGGGTTTCCAGGGGCTTAAATAGATTCTCTCTTGTGGGTGGAAACCTCTTCCCCTCTCTTATGCAGAATCCAGCTGCAAGATTGAGTTTTGGAGTCACATGGGCAAGTCCCATGTCCATGCATGATTCAGAATTTTACAGGCTGAGCTACATTCCCAGGAAAGCTCAGTTGTGGATTGGTGTCTCACAAAGTTCATTGTTAGCTTAAGTGTTTCTTGATTGGGCACTTACTGAGAATAGTCTTTTCTCAAGAACCTGACCAACTGCTTCACTGAGGCTACTTAAAATCAAACAAGTACATAGCCAATATTCATAACTTCAAATACAAAAATGGTACATCCCTGCAAGTTGGATGAATATATCCAGTAGATCAGAACCTTTGCAGAGATATGTTGCATGGCATATCTAGCATAAAACATATTCCAGTTATATCATATTTACACCCAAAAGCATATTTCTATGAAGCATTATGGGGTGCAATGTCACAATCACATCTCTATATGGATTATTATTTTTGTAACATGTGAAACCTCCAGTTGGGACCCCATCATTCTGAGCAGTGTTCAAACACAGAAAAGACACTATCCCTGCCCAAAATGGCTTACAGTTATCTTCTTATGACACAAACAGATGAAGAGTAGGGGATGGGGACACTCCATACAAACAAAATAATCTGGTGAAGAACTGGGATGTACTAAAAAAAAAAACTAGGATGTACTAAAAATTTTCCCTATACAGAAAACATGTAAATTATAACAAGCGTTTTATCCAACATGGGGGAATATTGCATTAAACCTCATCTTGACAGAGAAAGAGGAACTGATCACAGAACTAAAAATTAATGCTAACTTAGGTGCAAGTGATCAGTACTTGATCACATTTATAATGTGCAAACAGAATGAAGTCCAGGGATATACATACTTGATGCTTTAAAAGGGGCAATTTCAAAAAGATTAAAAAAATTATGAGGTAAATCTGCTGGGAGGAAGAATTTAATCAGAAAACTATGAGTGATTATTGGGAATTGTTTAAAAACACTTTACTAGCTGTCCAAAATGCCACGATCCCCAAATTGAGAAAGAAGGTCACTGTACCTCAAAAACCAGCAGCCTTAGAGGGGAGGTGAAGGCAGCTATATTTAATTAATTAATTAATTATTATTATTAATAGTATTTATTAATAAAACCCCTTATACATAACTGACTTGCACTCCATGTGTTTTATGGAAATATGCTAATGAGTGAATATAATGTAATTGGAATATGCTTTATGCAAAAGGTCTCTTGTAAGGTATCATTACAAAGCTTATAATTTACTGAGTGTGTTCATCCTATTTGTATGTATGTATCATTCTTGTATCTGAAGCTAGAAATATGAAGTATAACTCTGAAGTCCTATTATAATTATGGAAAGTGTGGGTCATTAATGGTGATTTGAAAGTTTGATGGCTTCCATTGACTAGGAAAATTGGTTGTGAATGGGTTTATTTACCTGCAAGCCTTCCTGTGTAGTGAGGTGGGTAATGAAGAATGAGGTCTTACAGTGACATGTGACCATGTCACATGATATTGGAATCCATCTTAAACCTGGTGCTTTTCCATTTAGAAGGAGGCATGGGGACCCAGAGAGACAAAAGATTCCAACCTTGGGCCAAAGCTATAAAAGGGGGTGGAACAGAACAAAGGGGGCTGCAAGTCATGAGAAATCCCCTAGTTACCACCTGAGCTGGAGCTAACAAGAACTGTACCAGGGGACAGGATTGGGCCCAGACTAGGAAGGAGTCCAGTCTGTGAAAGAAGCTTATTGGAACATCTCTGAGGGTGAGATTTCCCTGTATTCAGTTTCTTAACGTATTAAGCTTAGACTTGCATATTTGTTTTATTTTGCTTGGTAAATTACCTTGTTCTGTCTGTTATGACTTGGAACTACTTAAATCCTACTTTTTATACTTAATAAAATCACTTTTGTTTATTAATTAACCCAGAGTAAGTGATTGATATCTGGGGGAGCAAACAGCTGTGCATATCTCTCTATCAGTGTTATAGAGGGCGGACAATTTATGAGTTTACCCTGTATAATCTTTATACAGAGTAAAACGGATTTATTTGGGGTTTGGATCCCATTGGGAGATGGGTGTCTGGATGTTGAAGAAAGGTTAGCTGCTGAGCTGTTTTTAGTTAAAATCTGCAGCTCTGGGGGCATGGTTCAGACCCTGGGTCTGTGTTGCAGCAGGCTAGCGTGTCTGGCTCAACAAGGCAGGGTTCTGGAGTCCCAAACTGGCAGGGAAAATGGGCTCAGAGGTAACTTCAGCACATCAGGTAACTGTCCCAAGGGGGTCTCTGTGACGGAACCTGTCACAATAACAAATGGAAAAATGGAGATGTTGATGCCAATGAATAGCAATGCATAGAAATTCTTCTCTTTCTTCTAAATGGAAATGGTAGAATTCTCAATAATAATGCAGAAAAGGCGGAATTGTTCAAGTAGTATTTCTGTTTTGTATTTACAATAAAAACCAGATGATGTAGTCAGATCATATGATAACACTCTTTCTATTTCACCAGTAACTCAGGAGGCTGTTAAACAGCAACTACTGATCTTAACGGCTGAGCTTAAACACAAAAAAGAAGCTTACAAGAAGTGGAAGATAGGACAAATGACCAGGGAAGAGTATAAAAAGATTGCTTGGGCATGCAGGAGTGAAATCAGGAAGGCCAAATCACACCTGGAGTTGCAGGTAACAAGAGATGTGAAGAGTAACAAGAAGGGTTTCTTCAGGTATGTTATCAACAAGAAGAAAGTCAAGGAAAGTGTGGGCCCCTTACTGAATGAGAGAGGCAACCTAGTGACAGAGGATGTGGAAAAAGCTAATGTACTCAATGCTTTTTTTGCCTCTGTCTTCACTAACAAGGTCAGCTCCCAGACTGCTGCGCTGGGCAGCACAGCATGGGGAGGAGGTGACCAGCCCTCTGTGGAGAAAGAAGTGGTTAGGGACTATTTAGAAAAAATGGACGAGCACAAGTCCATGGGGCCGGCTGCGCTGCATCTGAGGGTGCTAAAGGAGTCGGCGGATGGGATTGCAGAGCCATTGGCCATTATCTTTGAAAACTCATGGCGACTGGGGGAGGTCCCGGATGACTGGAAAAAGGCTAATGTAGTGCCCATCTTTGAAAAGGGGAAGAAGGAGGATCCGGGGAACTACAGACCAGTCAGCCTCACCTCAGTCCCTGGAAAAATCATGGAGCAGGTCCTCAAGGAATCAATTGTGAAGCACTTAGAGGAGAGGAAAGTGATCAGGAACAGTCAGCATGGATTCACCAAGGGCAAGTCATGCCTGACTAACCTAATTGCCTTCTTTGACAAGATAACTGGCTCTGTGGATGAGAGGAAAGCAGTGGACGTGTTGTTCCTTGACTTTAGTAAAGCTTTTGACACGGTCTCCCACATTATTCTTGCTAGCAAGTTAAAGAAGTATGGGCTGGATGAATGGACTATAAGGTGGATAGAAAGCTGGCTAGATTGTCAGGCTCAACGGGTAGTGATCAATGGCTCCATGTCTAGTTGGCAGCTGGTATCAAGTGGAGTGCCCCAAGGGTTGGTCCTCGGGCAGTTTTTGTTCAATATCTTCATTAATGATCTGGAGGATGGCGTGGACTGCACCCTTAGCAGGTTTGCAGATGACACTAAGCTGTGGGGAGACGTAGATACACTGGAGGGTAGGGATAGGATACAGAGGGGCCTAGACAAATTAGAGGATTGGGCCAAAAGAAATCTGATGAGGTTCAACAAGGACAAGTGCAGAATCCTGCACTTAGGACGGAAGAATCCTATGTACTGCTACAGAGTAGGGACCGAATGACTAGGCAGCAGTTCTGTAGAAAAGGACCTAGGGGTTACAGTGGACGAGAAGCTGGATATGAGTCAACAGTGTGCCATCGTTGCCAAGAAGGCTAACGGCAATTTGGGCTGTATAAGTCAGGGCATTCCCAGCAGATCGAGGGATGAGATTGTTCCCCTCTATTCAACATTGGTGAGGCCTCATCTGGAGTATTGTGTCCAGTTTTGGGCCCCATACTACACGAAGGATGTGGAAACATTGGAAAGAGTCCAGCAGAGGGCAACAAAAATGATTAGGGGGCTGGAGCACATGACTTATGAGGAGAGGCTGAGGGAACTGGGATTGTTTTGTCTGCAGAAGAGAAGAATGGGGGACGGGGATTTGATAGCTGCTTTCAACTACCTGAAAGAGGGTTCCAAAGAGGATGGATCTAGACTGTTCTCAGTGATAGCAGATGACAGAACAAGGAGTAATGGTCTCAAGTTGCAGTGGGGGAGGTTTAGTTTGGATATTAGGAAAAACTTTTTCACTAGGAGAGTGTGAAGCACTGGAATGCGTTACCTAGATAGGTGGTGGAATCTCCTTCTTTAGAAGTTTTTAAGGTCAGGCTTGACAAAGCCCAGGCTGGGATGATTTAGTTGGGGATTGGTCCAGCTTTGAGCAGGAGGTTGGACTAGATGACCTCCTGAGGTCCCTTCCAACCCTGATATTCTATGATACTAAAGTTAGACATTTTTAAATCAGCAGATCCTAATAACTTGCATGCAAGAGTTTTAAAGGAATCTTGACAATGGTATTGGTCCATTAGTAGGTAGAAATGGTAGAACTGACAGCAGTAATGTAGAAAAAGCAGAAATGTGTAAGAAATATTTCTTTTCTGTATTTGGGGGAAAGGTAGATATAGTCATAGTCATATCACAAGATGATGAAATACTTTCCATTCCATTGGTAACAGAGAAGAATGCTAAAACAGCAGCTGTTAAAGTTAGACCTTTTAAAATCAGCAGGTCCAGATAATTTGCCACCTAGAGTTTTAAAAAAACTGGCTGCAGAGCTCACTGGATCAATAATGTTGATTTTTAATAAGTCTTGAAACACTGGGGAAATTCCAAAAGAGAGGATGAATGTTAATATCATGCCAATGTTTAAAATGGGTAAACAGGATAACCCAGATAATTATAGGCCTTTCAGTCCGACATTGATCCCAGGGAAGATAATGGAGTTCCTGATATGGGATTTGATTAATAAAGAATTAAAGGATGGTGTGACCCTTTAAGAGCCACAGTGGCCACTGGCAAAGTGTTCCACTGCCTGTAACTATAAAGCTAACCAGGAATGACAAACTCTCTCTGCATAACACTGTGCTGTCATATTTATCCAAAGAGTATCTTGTAAGATATCAGATAAAACTGGTGACACACTGATAATGAATATCATTTTGTGATATAGAGAGTTATGTATGTATGCTTGAAATAGGATGGACACGGTCACCCCATGGCGCTGAGCCCAGCTCCACTCAGAACTGCCAAGCGACTGCTGTTGGAATACTGTGTCCAGTTTGGTGTCCACAGTTCAAGAAGCATGTTGACAAATTGGAGAAGGTTATTGTGGATTCTACATCACTGGCAATTTTTAAATGCAGATTGGATGTAGTTTTAGGAGATATGCTCTAGTTGAAACAGGCATTTAATTCAGGGAAGGTTTCTGGCCTGTGTTATCCAGGAGGTCAGACTAGATGATCGCAATGGTCCCTTCTGGCCATAGAATCTATGAGTATATGGAATCCCGTCCACCCCTACCTTCTGATGTTGAAAAGGACTTTGAACTTGACAATTCATAGTAAGTAATGATGACAATGGATAGTCATTGGACCCAGGCAAGGTTGTGAGGATGACCCTATAGCTTTGTGCTTAGGCTGCTCACTTTGGCTGTGGGAGGCCCATGTTCAAGTCTCTTCTTCAATGAATCTTTAATTATTTTCAAAAACTGGAACAGCTCCAGGCAGAGAGATTCAGAAAGTCCCCTGGCTCATGCACATTCCTGCCATGTGGGAAACCAGATTTAAATTTCCTCTGTACATTTAGTGCACAGGGGAATTGAATCAAGGTTTCTCATATTCCAGGTGAGAGGCCTCACCCCAAGGTTAAAGCTTATAAAGTAGGTGATGTTAACACCACCTCTTTCTGCTGTTTTGTGACTCCATTCCTTTGCCTTTCACCAAATGCCTGAAAATTCAAACAAAATATTTTGGTAATGTCCTTTTGTCATAAACATAAAGGGAAGGGCAAACCCCTTTAAAATCCCTCCTGGTCAGAGGAAAAAATCCTCTCACCTGTAAAGGGTTAAGAAGCTAAAGGTAACCTCCCTGGCACCTGACCAAAATGACCAATGAGGAGACAAGATGCTTTCAAAAGCTGGGAGGAGGGAGAGAAACAAAGGGTCTGGGTCTGTCTGTGTGATGCTTTTGCCGGGGACAAAACAGGAATGGAGTCTTAGAACTTTTAGTAAGTAATCTAGCTAGGTCTGTGTTAGATTATGATTTCTTTAAATGGCTGAGAAAATAGCTGTGCTGAATAGAATGAATATTCCTGTCTGTGTGTCTTTTTTGTAACTTAAGGTTTTGCCTAGACGGATTCTCTGTGTTTTGAATCTAATTACCCTGTAAGGTATCTACCATCCTGATTTTACAGAGGTGATTCTTTTTTACTTCTATTAAAAGTCTTCTTGTATGGAAACTGAATGCTTTTTCATTGTTCCAAGATCCAAGGGTTTGGGTCTGTGGTCACCTATGCAAATTGGTGAGGATTTTTACCAAACCTTCCCCAGGAAGTGGGGTGCAAGTGTTGGGAGGATTTTGGGGGGAAAGACGTTTCCAAACAACACTTTCCCAGTAACCCAGATAAATGTTTGGTGGTGGCAGTGGAAGTCCAAGGGCAAAGGGTAAAATAGTTTGTACCTTGGGGAAGTTTTAACCTCAGCTGGTAAAAGTAAGCTTAGGAGGTTTTCATGCAGGTCCCCACATCTGTACCCTAGAGTTCAGAGTGGGGAAGGAACCTTGACATGGTGGCAGAGTGGTGGGATTAACCTGAAATCCTTTTGAGATCAATATGAGATTTTTTGAACCAGAAAAACAGATTTTAAAAAGGAAATATTTTGTTTTTCCTTTGGGGCTGCTGGAAAGGAGGTCCAACTGAAAGCAGCTAGTTTTTTTCTCTGCTTTGGGGCCAGAGCAGAGACAAAAGGGGATTATCTTTGTAAATTGCAGGTTTTCTTTGCCTGGAGGCAGAGTAGTTAACCTGCTGCAGGGAAATGCATAGTCTTCACAAACCTGAGGTTTTTTCCCTCTAAAAGTAAATAGGGGGTTGTTCTACCCATTTGCCTGGAGACAAATGTGGTAGGGTTTTTTTTTTTTTAGGATTTTGATTTTTTTTTTTAAAAGGAGCACAGATTTGAAAAGGAATTTTTTTTCCTTTGGGCTGCTGGAAAGCAGGTTTCCAAGTAGCTGGAGGTTTTTTTGCTTTGATTTGGGGCCAGAGCAGAGACAAAAGGGAATTGTCTTTTTCTGTAGGCTGACAATCATTATCAGAGAATAGGTATCCTATTCCAGCACAGCAAAATTTTACAAGCCAAGTTTTGTTTGTCTTATTTCTAAACCTCGGGTGTAAAGTTAGTTAAAAACAGAGAGGTTAGGATGACAGACTCCACGGCTCAACAAAAGCTGGAATTAGCCAGATTTCAGGCTGATGAAAAACAAAAGGAACATGAAAGATAGATAGAACTCATGCGGATGGAGAAGGAGGTACAGGAAGCTGCCCACAGGAGGGAAATGGAGGCAAGGAAGCACTTGGAGGAGGAGAAGGAAAAAGAGAGGAAGCATGAACTGGAGATGGAGAAGGTAAAGGCTCAGCAGAATATACCAACAAAGCCTAGCAATCCTTCTCCAGGTACCACTTCCCATCCCAGAAAGTTCCCCACCTACAAGGCACGCGATGATACGGAGGCCTTCTTAGAAAACTTCGAAAGGGCCTGCCTTGGGTACAGCATCTCTACCGACCAATACATGGTAGAGCTGAGGCCGCAGCTCAGTGGACCCTTAGCTGAGGTGGTGGCTGAAATGCCTAAAGAACACATGAACAAGTATGAACTGTTTAAATCCAAGGCAAGAGTCAGAATGGGGATAACACCCGAGCATTCTCGTCGGAGGTTCAGAGCCCTAAGGTGGAAACCAGACGTGTCATTTACCCAACATGCCTACCACATTGTGAAACATTGGGATGCCTGGATATCAGGAGCAAGTGTTGAATCTCCAGTAAATTTGCCCTTCCTAATGCAAATGGAACAATTCTTAGAGGGTGTTCCTGAGGAAATAGAAAGATACATCCTAGATGGGAAGCCCAAAACTGTAATTGAGGCAGGAGAGATTGGAGGCAGATGGGTGGAGGTGGCAGAGAAGAAGAAAACTGGTCGCAGTTGGAGCGGAGACCAGAAGGGACAACCCCAGACCACACCCTATTACCGGGGGCCGCCCACGGCCCCACCTACCTCCCAAAGAACCCTCCAGACACCTTATCGTTCCACCACCCCGTTCTCCAGCAACCCACCTCGCCCCAGTGACCCGTCAGCTGGACGATGTTTTAAATGTAACGAGCTGGGGCATGTAAAGGCCAACTGCCCCAAGAACCCCAACCGATTACAGTTCATTGCACCGGAATCACACCAGAGGTCCGCAGGCCCAGATACCTCCCAGATACCCTTGGAGCGGAGGGAAACTGTGAGTGTGGGCTGGAAGAAGGTCACCTCGTGGAGGGACACCGGAGAACAAGTGTCAGCTATCCATGCTTCCTTAGTGGACCCCAATTTAATCAACCCAGAGATCCAAGTGACGATTCAACCCTTCCAGTCCAACTCTTTCAATTTGCCTACAGCCAAGTTGCCTGTCCAATACCAGGGCTGGTCAGGAACGTGGACTTTTGCAGTCTATGATGATTATCCCATCCCCATGCTGTTGGGGGAATACTTGGCCAATCATGTGAAGCAGGCCAAGAGGGTGGGAATGGTCACCCGCAGCCAGGCTAAACAAGCCGTGAGGCCTAGCTCTGTTCCGGAAACTTCTATCAGGACCCGGTCAGAGGTGATGGACCCAGACCCCAGGCCAATGTCTGCAACAGCAGTAGTGGATCCAGTCCCAGAGACCTAGACGGAACCAGTCCCAGAACCGGAACCGGGAGAACAACCAGCACCAGACCCATTGCCAGCACTGAATCCAGTACTTGCAACCTCAACACCAGAGGGTCCCACTGAACCTGAACCGGCAGCAGCCCATAACCCTACACAAGAGGCTCAGCCGGAGCCTGAACCCCAACATAGTGTCCCAGTGGAGAGCGGTTCACAGTCAACGGAAACAGCCCCATCCCCTACATCGCTTCCAGAGGGACCAAGCATAGGTCCACAATCCAATGAGGAACTGATGTCTCCAGCATCAAGGGAACAGTTCCAGACTGAACAGGAAGCAGATGAAAGCCTCCAGAGAGCTTGGATGGTGGCACAGAGCAAACCCACCGCCTCTCAGCTCTTCTAATCAATCCAGATTTGTTGCAGAAAGAGGACTTTTATACAAGGACTTTTATACAACACTGCAGGAGTTTGCCTGGGAGTTCGCCTGGAGTGAGCCCAGTGAGGCTTACATCTTGCCAACTTCTCTGAGGAAGCTCATAGTAAGAAGGTGATATGGAAGGGGGGGGTTCAGCTGTTGTGACCTGCACTGTATGTGCCATGTTTGTCTCTCTTCTACAGGACAGAAGCGACTTTGTGTGTACAAAGTGGAAGCTGGTCTCCATACTGGAAGAGAAGATTGAAGGTCTGGAGCAACAGATAATGACCCTGCGTTGCATATGAGAAACGGAGGATTTTCTGGACAAAAGTCAGGATATGCTTCTACGGGCACAAAGCTCTAAAGATTTAGAGCAGGTTGCACAGCGGAGCCAAGAGGCCAGTGAAGAAGCTTGGCAACATGTGATCTCCAGGAGAAGAAGGGGGAATGTCCGGGTTCTAGCAACGTGGACACAGGTAACTAACCGCTTTCATGTTCTCTCCACAGGTACCATTGCGGAGAGTGGACCAGATGATATGTCTGGGGGGAGAAAGCAGAAGGAGACTCCGCTGGTTGGAAGGCATGAGATGCGCTGTCCTGAGGTTGGGGGTTCACGACCACCACTCCCAAGAGAAGGAGGCGGGTGGTGGTGGTCGGGGACTCTCTACTCCTGGGGACTGAGTCATCTATCTGCCGCCCTGACCGGGAAAACCGAGAAGTCTGCTCCTTACCGGGGGCTAAGATTCGCGATGTGACGGAGAGACTGCCGAGACTCATCAAGCCCTCCGATCGCTACCCCTTCCTGCTTCTCCATGTGGGCACCAATGATACTGCCAAGAATGACCTTGAGCGGATCACTGCGGACTATGTGGCTCTGGGAAGAAGGATAAAGGAGTTTGAGGCGCAAGTGGTGTTCTCGTCCATCCTCCCCATGGAAGGAAAAGGCCTGGGTAGGGACCGTCGAATTGTGGAAGTCAACGAATGGCTACGCAGGTGATGTCGGAGAGAAGGCTTTGGATTCTTTGACCATGGGATGGTGTTCCATGAAGGAGGAGTGCTGGGCAGAGACGGGCTCCATCTTACGAAGAGAGGGAAGAGCATCTTTGCCAGCAGGCTGGCTAACCTAGTGAGGAGGGCTTTAAACTAGGTTCACCGGGGGAAGGAGACCAAAGCCCTGAGGTAAGTGGGAAAGAGGGTTACCGGGAGGAAGCACAGACAGGAATGTCTGTGAGGGGAGGGCTCCTGCCTCATACTGAGAATGAGGGGCAATCAGCAGGTTATCTCAAGTGCTTATATACGAATGCAGAAAGCCTTGGAAACAAGCAGGGAGAACTGGAGGTCCTGGTGATGTCAAGGAATTATGACGTGATTGGAATAACAGAGACTTGGTGGGATAACTCACATGACTGGAGTACTGTCATGGATGGTTATAAACTGTTCAGGAAGGACAGGCAGGACAGAAAAGGTGGGGGAGTAGCACTGTATGTAAGGGAGCAGTATGACTGCTCAGAGCTCCGGTACGAAACTGCAGAAAAACCTGAGTGTCTCTGGATTAAGTTTAGAAGTGTGAGCAACAGGAGTGATGTAGTGGTGGGAGACTGCTATAGACCACTGGACCAGGGGGATGAGGTGGATGAGGCTTTCTTCCGGCAGCTCACGGAAGCTACTAGATCACATGCACTGGTTCTCATGGGTGACTTTAATTTTCCTGATATCTGCTGGGAGAGCACTACAGCGGTGCATAGACAATCCAGGAAGTTTTTGGATAATGTAGGGGACAATTTCCTGGTGCAAGTGCTGGAGGAGCCAACTAGGGGGGGAGCTTTTCTTGGCCTGCTGCTCACAAACCGGGAAGAATTAGTGGGGGAAGCAAAAGTGGATGGGAATCTGGGAGGCAGTGACCATGAGTTGTTTGAGTTCAGGATCCTGACGCAGGGAAGAAAGGTAAGCAGCAGGATACGGACCCTGGACTTCTGGAAAGCAGACTTCAACTCCCTCAGGGAACGGATGGGTAGGATCCTCTGGGGGACTAACATGAAGGGGAAAGGTGTCCAGGAGAGCTGGCTGTATTTCAAGGAATCCCTGTTGAGGTTACAGGGACAAACCATCCCGATGTGTCGAAAGAATAGTAAATATGGCAGGCGACCAGCTTGGCTTAACGGTGAAATCCTAGCGGATCTTAAGCATAAAAAAGAAGCTTACAAGAAGTGGAAGGTTGGACATATGACCAGGGAAGAGTATAAAAATATTGCTCGGGCATGTAGGAATGAAATTAGGAGGGCCAAATCGCACCTGCAGCTGCAGCTAGTGAGAGATGTTAAGAGTAACAAGAAGGGTTTCTTCAGGTATGTTGGCAACAAGAAGAAAGCCAAGGAAAGTGTGGGCCCTTTAATGAATGAGGGAGGCAACCTAGTGACAGAGGATGTGGAAAAAGCTAATGTACTCAATGCTTGTTTTGCCTCTGTCTTCACGAACAAGGTCAGCTCCCAGACTGCTGCGCTGGGCATCACAACATGGGGAACAGATGGCCAGCCCTCTGTGGAGAAAGAGGTGGTTAGGGACTATTTAGAAAAGCTGGACGTGCACAAGTCCATGGGGCCGGATGAGTTGCATCTGAGAGTGCTAAAGGAACTGGCGGCTGTGATTGCAGAGCCATTGGCCATTATCTTTGAAAACTTGTGGCGAACGGGGAAAGTCCCGGATGACTGGAAAAAGGCTAATGTAGTGCCCATCTTTAAAAAAGGGAAGAAGGAGGATCCTGGGAACTACAGGCCAGTGAGCCTCACTTCAGTCCCCCGAAAAATCATGGAGCAGGTCCTCAAAGAATCAATCCTGAAGCACTTAGAGAAGAGGAAAGTGATCAGGAACAGTCGGCATGGATTCACCAAGGGAAGTTCATGCCTGACTAATCTAATCACCTTCTATGATGAGATTACTGGTTCTGTGGATGAAGGGAAAGCAGTGGATGTATTGTATCTTGACTTTAGCAAAGCTTTTCACACAGTCTCCCACAGTATTCTTGTCAGCAAGTTAAAGAAGTATGGGCTGGATGAATGCACTATAAGGTGGGTAGAAAGTTGGCTAGATTGTCAGGCTCAACGGGTAGTGATCAATGGCTCCATGTCTAGTTGGCAGCCGGTGTCAGGTGGAGTGCCCCAGGGGTCGGTCCTGGGGCCGGTTTTGTTCAATATCTTCACAAATGATCTGGAGGATGGTGTGGATTGCACTCTCAGCAAATTTGCAGATGATACTAAACTGGGAGGAGTGGTAGATACACTGGAGGGCAGGGATAGGATACAAAGGGACCTAGACAAATTGGAGGATTGGGCCAAAAGAAATCTGATGAGGTTCAATAAGGATAAGTGCAGGGTCCTGCACTTAGGAACCCAATGCACAGCTACAGACTAGGGACCGAATGGCTAGGCAGCAGTTCTGTGGAAAAGGACCTAGGGGTGACAATGGACGAGAAGCTGGATATGAGTCAGTAGTGTGCCCTTGTTGCCAAGAAGGCCAGTGGCATTTTGGGATGTATAAGTAGGGGCATAGCGAGCAGATCGAGGGATGTGATCGTCCCCCTCTATTCGACATTGGTGAGGCCTCATCTGGAGTACTGTGTCCAGTTTTGGGCCCCACACTACAAGAAGGATGTGGATAAATTGGAGAGAGTCCAGCGAAGGGCAACAAAAATGATTAGGGGTCTGGAACACATGACTTATGAGGAGAGGCTGAGGGAACTGGGATTGTTTAGTGTGCGGAAGAGAAGAATGAGGGGGGATTCGATAGCTGCTTTCAACTACCTGAGAGGTAGTTCCAGAGAGGATGGTTCTAGACTATTCTCAGTGGTGGAAGAGGACAGGACAAGGAGTAATGGTCTCAAGTTGCAGTGGGGGAGGTTTAGGTTGGATATTAGGAAAAACTTTTTCACTAGGAGGGTGGTGAAACTCTAGAATGCGTTGCTTAGGGAGGTGGTGGAATCTTCTTCCTTAGAAGTTTTTAAGGTCAGGCTTGACAAAGCCCTGGCTGGGATGATTTAATTGGGGATGGGTCCTGCTTTTGAGCAGGGGTTGGACTAGATGACCTCCTGAGGTCCCTTCCAACCCTGATATTCTATGATTCTATGATTCTAAGGAAACTCTTTCTGGTGTACACCAGGAAGACTGGCATCCTCAGAGACAGTTGGTAGTTCCAACTAAATACTGGGCCAAGCTCTTGAGCTTAGCCCACTATCACCCTAGTGGCCATGCTGGGGTGAACAGGACTAAAGACCATTTGGGGGGGTCATTCCACTGGGAGGGAATGGGCAAGGATGTTTCTACCTATGTCCGGTCTTGTGAAGTATGCCAAAGAGTGGGAAAACCCCAAGACCAGGTCAAAGCCCCTCTCCAGCCACTCCCCATCATTGAAGTTCCATTTCAGCGAGTAGCTGTGAATATTCTGGTCCTTTTCCGAAAAAGACACCCAGAGGAGAGCAGTACATACTGACTTTCATGGATTTTGCCACCCGATGGCTGGAAGCAGTAGCTCTAAGCAACACCAGGGCTCAAAGTGTGTGCCAGGCACTAGCAGACATTTTTGCCAGGGTAGGTTGGCCCTCTGACATCCTCACAGATGCAGGGACTATTTTTCTGGCAGGAACTATGGAAAACCTTTGGGAAGCTCATGGGGTAAATCACTTGGTTGCCATTCCTTACCACCATCACACAAATGGCATGCTGGAAAAGTTTAATGGGACTTTGGGGGCCATGATACATAAATTTGTAAATGAGCACTCCAATAATTAGGACCTAGTGTTGCAGCAGTTGCTCTTTGTCTACAGAGCGGTACCACATCCCAGTTTAGGGTTTTCCCCATTTGAACTTGTATATGGCCATGAGGTTAAGGGGCCATTACAGTTGGTGAAGCAGCAATGGGAGGGATTTACACCTTCTCCAGGAACTAACATTCTGGACTTTGTAACCAACCTACAAAACACCCTCCGAACCTCTTTAGCCCTTGCTAAAGAAAACTTACAGGACGCTCAAAAAGAACAAAAAGCCTGGTATGATAAACAAGCCAGAGAGCGCTCCTTCAAAGTAGGGGACCAGGTCATGGTCTTAAAGGTGCTCCAGGCCCATAAAATAGAAGCATCATGGGAAGGGCAATTCATGGTCCAGGAGCGCCTGGGAGCTGTTAATTATCTCATAGCATTCCCCACCTTCAACTGAAAGCCTAAGGTGTACCATATTAATTCTCTAAAGCCCTTTTATTCCAGAGAATTAAAGGTTTGTCAGTTTACAGCCCAGCGAGGAGACGACGCTGATTGGCTTGAAGATGTCTACTACGAAGGGAAAAGTGCTGGTGGTGTGGAAGAGGTGAACCTCTCCATGACCCTTGGGCGTATGCAGTGACAGCAGATCAAGGAGCTGTGCACTAGCTACATGCCGACGTTCTCAGCCACCCCAGGACTGACTGAACGGGCATATCACTCCATTGACACAGGTAATGCTCACCCAATTAAAGTCCAACCTTACCGGGTGTCTCCTCAAGCTAAAACGGCTATAGACCGGGAGATCCAGGATATGTTACAGATGGGTGTAATCCGCCCCTCTGGAAGTGCATGGGCATCTCCAGTGGTTCTAGTTCCCAAACCAGATGGGGAGATACGTTTTTGCATGGACTACCATAAGCTAAATGCTGTAACTCGCCCAGACAACTATTCAATGCCCCGCACAGATGAACTATTAGAGAAACTGGGACGGGTCCAGTTCATCTCTACCTTGGACTTAACCAAGGGGTACTGGCAGGTACCGCTAGATGAATCCGCCAAGGAAAGGTCAGCGTTCACCACACATGTCAGGCTGTATGAATTTAATGTACTTCCTTTCGGGCTGCGAAATGCACCCGCCACCTTCCAAAGACTTGTAGATGGTCTCCTAGCGGGATTAGGAGACTATGCAGTCGCCTACCTTGACGATGTGTCCATATTTTCAGATTCCTGGGCAGAACACCTGGAACATCTACAAAAAGTCTTTGAGCGCATAAGGGAGGCAGGACTAACTGTTAAGGCTAAGAAGTGTCAAATAGGCCTAAACAGAGTGACTTCCCTTGGACACCAGGTGGGTCAAGGAACTATCAGCCCCCTACAGGCCAAAGTGGATGCTATCCAAAAGTGACCTGTCCCAAAGTCAAAGAAACAGGTTCAATCCTTCTTAGACTTGGCCGGTTATTACAGATGATTTGTACTGCAATACAGCCAAATCGCCGCCCCACTGACAGACCTAACCAAAAGGAAACAGCCAAATGCCGTTCAGTGGACTGAAGAGTTTCAGAAGGCCTTTAACCAGCTTAAAGCGACACTCATGTCTGACCCTGCACTAAGGGCCCCAGACTTTGACAAACTGTTCCTAATAACCACAGATGCGTCTGAGCGTGGTGTGGGAGCAGTTTTAATGCAGAAAGGACCTGATCAAGAATTCCACCCTGTAGTGTTTCTCAGCAAGAAGCTGTCTGAGAGGGAAAGCAACTGGTCAGTCAGTGAAAAAGAATGTTACGCCATTGTCTACGCTCGGGAAAAGCTATGCCCATATGTTTGGGGAGGACGTTTCCACCTGCAAACCGACCATGCTGCACTATAGTGGCTTCATACGGCCACGGGAAATAACAAAAAACTTATTCGGTGGAGTTTAGCTCTCCAAGATTTTGATTTTGACATCCAACACATCTCAGGAGCTTCTTACAAAGTGGCTGACGCACTCTCCCATGAAAGTTTCCCAGAATCAACTGGTTAAAATCATCCTTGAGATGTGGAAAATATTGTTAGTCTTTATGTAATTGGTAGTATATTTAGAGGTGCATGTGTCTTATTAACTCTGTTTTTTCCTAGAGCTCCAGGAAGAAATCCCAGCCAGGGTTTCACCCTAGCTGAGATTTGGGGGGCGTGTCATAAATATAAAGGGAAGGGTAAACCCCTTTAAAATCCCTCCTGGCCAGAGGAAAAATCCTCTTACCTGTAAAGTGTTAAGAAGCTAAAGGTAACCTCGCTGGCATCTGACCAAAATGACCAATGAGGAGACAAGATACTTTCAAAAGCTGGGAGGAGGGAGAAAAACAAAGGGTCTGTGTCTGTCTGTATGCTGCTTTTGCCAGGGACAGAACAGGAATGGAGTCTTAGAACTTAGTAAGTAATCTAGCTAGGTCTGTGTTAGATTATGATTTCTTTAAATGGCTGAGAAAATAGCTGTGCTGAATAGAATGAATATTCCTGTCTGTGTGTCCTTTTTATAGCTTAAGGTTTTGTCCAGAGGGATTCTCTATGTTTTGAATCTGATTACCCTGTAAGGTATCTACCATCCTGATTTTACAGAGGTGATTCCTTTTTACTTCTATTAAAAGTCTTCTTGTAAGAAAACTGAATGCTTTTTCATTGTTCTCAGATCCAAGGGTTTGGGTCTGTGGTCACCTATGCAAATTGGTGAGGATTTTTACCAAACCTTCCCCAGGAAATCACTGCTATAGACCACCGGACCAGGGGGATGAGGTAGATGAGGCTTTCTTCCGGCAGCTCACGGAAGCTACTAGATCGCATGCCCTGATTCTCATGGGTGACTTTAATTTTCCTGATATCTGCTGGGAGAGCAATACTGCGGTGCATAGACAATCCAGGAAGTTTTTGGAAAGCGTAGGGGACAATTTCCTGGCGCAAGTGCTAGAGGAGCCAACTAGGGGGGGTGCTTTTCTTGACCTGCTGCTCACAAACTGGGTAGAATTAGTGGGGAAAGCAAAAGTGGACGGGAATCTGGGAGGCAGTGACCATGAGTTGTTTGAGTTCAGGATCCTGACGCAGGGAAGAAAGGTAAGCAGCAGGATACGGACCCTGGACTTCAGGAAAGCAGACTTCGACTCCCTCAGGGAACGGATGGCCAGGATCCCCTGGGGGACTAACTTGAAGGGGAAAGGAGTCCAGGAGAGCTGGCTGTATTTCAAGGAATCCCTGTTGAGGTTACAGGGACAAACCATCCCAATGAGTCGAAAGAATAGTAAATATGGCAGGCGAGCAGCTTGGCTTAACGGTGAAATCCTAGCGGATGTTAAACATAAAAAAGAAGCTTACAAGAAGTGGAAGGTTGGACATATGACCAGGGAAGAGTATAAAAATATTGCTCGGGCATGTAGGAATGAAATCAGGAGGGCCAAATCGCACCTGGAGCTGCAGCTAGCGAGAGATGTCAAGAGTAACAAGAAGGGTTTTTTCAGGTATGTTGGCAACAAAAAGAAAGCCAAGGAAAGTGTGGGCCCCTTACTGAATGAGGGAGGCAACCTAGTGACAGAGGATGTGGAAAAAGCTAATGTACTCAATGCTTTTTTTGCCTCTGTTTTCACTAACAAGGTCAGCTCCCAGACTGCTGCGCTGGGCATCACAAAATGGGGAAGAGATGGCCAGCCCTCTGTGGAGATAGAGGTGGTTAGGGACTATTTAGAAAAGCTGGACGTGCACAAGTCCATGGGGCCGGATGAGTTGCATCCGAGAGTGCTGAAGGAATTGGCGGCTGTGATTGCAGAGCCATTGGCCATTATCTTTGAAAACTCGTGGCGAACCAGGGAAGTCCCGGATGACTGGAAAAAGGCTAATGTAGTGCCAATCTTTAAAAAAGGGAAGAAGGAGGATCCTGGGAACTACAGGCCAGTCAGCCTCACTTCAGTCCCTGGAAAAATCATGGAGCAGGTCCTCAAAGAATCAATCCTGATGCACTTGCATGAGAGGAAAGTGATCAGGAACAGCCAGCATGGATTCACCAAGGGAAGGTCATGCCTGACTAATCTAATCGCCTTTTATGATGAGATTACTGGTTCTGTGGATGAAGGGAAATCAGTGGATGTATTGTTTCTTGACTTTAGCAAAGCTTTTGACACGGTCTCCCACAGTATTCTTGTCAGCAAGTTAAGGAAGTATGGGCTGGATGAATGCACTATAAGGTGGGTAGAAAGCTGGCTAGATTGTCAGGCTCAACGGGTAGTGATCAATGGCTCCATGTCTAGTTGGCAGCCGGTATCAAGTGGAGTGCCCCAAGGGTCGGTCCTGGGGCCGGTTTTGTTCAATATCTTCATAAATGATCTGGAGGATGGTGTGGATTGCACTCTCAGCAAATTTGCGGATGATACTAAACTGGGAGGAGTGGTAGATACGCTGGAGGGGAGGGATAGGATACAGAAGGACCTAGACAAATTGGAGGATTGGGCCAAAAGAAATCTGATGAGGTTCAATAAGGATAAGTGCAGGGTCCTGCACTTAGGACGGAAGAATCCAATGCACCGCTACAGACTAGGGACCGAATGGCTAGGCAGCAGTTCTGCGGAAAAGGACCTAGGGGTGACAATGGACGAGAAGCTGGATATGAGTCAGCAGTGTGCCCTTGTTGCCAAGAAGGCCAATGGCATTTTGGGATGTATAAGTAGGGGCATAGCGAGCAGATCGAGGGACGTGATCGTTCCCCTCTATTCGACATTGGTGAGGCCTCATCTGGAGTACTGTGTCCAGTTTTGGGCCCCACACTACAAGAAGGATGGGGAAAAATTGGAAAGAGTCCAGCAGAGGGCAATGAAAACGATTAGGGGACTGGAACACATGACTTATGAGGAGAGGCTGAGGGAACTGGCGTTGTTTAGTCTGCGGAAGAGAAGAATGAGGGGGGATTTGATAGCTGCTTTCAACTACCTGAAAGGGGGTTCCAAAGAGGATGGCTCTAGACTGTTCTCAATGGTAGCAGATGACAGAACGAGGAGTAATGGTCTCAAGTTGCAGTGGGGGAGGTTTAGATTGGATATTAGGAAAAACTTTTTCACTAAGAGGGTGGTGAAACACTGGAATGCGTTACCTAGGGAGGTGGTAGAATCTCCTTCCTTAGAGGTTTTTAAGGTCAGGCTTGACAAAGCCCTGGCTGGGATGATTTAACTGGGAATTGGTCCTGCTTTGAGCAGGGGGTTGGACTAGATGACCTTCAGGGGTCCCTTCCAACCCTGATATTCTGTGATTCTGTGATTCTGTGAAGTGGGGTGCAAGGGTTGGGATGATTTTGGGGGGAAAGACGTGTCCAAACTACGTTTTCTCAGGAACCCAGATAAAGTTTGGTGGTGGCAGTGGAAATCCAAGGGCAAAGGGTAAAATAATTTGTACCTTGGGGAAGTTTTAACCTAAGCTGGTAAAAGTAAGCTTAGGAGGTTTTCATGCAGGTCCCCACATTTGTACCCTGGAGTTCAGAGTGGGGAAGGAACCTTGACAGCTGCAGACACTGGAGGAAGAGTAATCGAGTGTTCTGTAAGTGAGACCGAAGCCCACAGGTGATATATTTACGTTAAGTTTGCTTAGCATGTTTGAAATGACTTTGTGTAACTGGCAAGTGAAGTGCCAGTTAGAGAGAGAGAGAGGATTTTCGGAGACCTCCTTTTGATGTTAGAGGGGCCATGTTCTTCTCTCGGTACACAGCGGCAGAGGTTGTGCTATGGGCAACCTGGTTGTGATTCTATAGGTAAGACTGTGTTACAGATTTCAGTTGGCATGAGCACATAAACACACCTGGTCATTCTGGGGTGCTCAGGGAAAAATGAAAACCAGCAGGTTACAGTGGAAGAAGAGGTTGAATTTGCAGTTGCTCAGAATGGAGTTAGGAGGTTATTGTTTTTATAAGAAGGACTTACACCTACTCATTTGACAAATTGAGCAAGGCAGTGTCTCGCCTTGGCGTCAGTTTTCTCTGATACTAAAATTACTTTCTAAAAATGGATGGGATTTGGTTTACCAGTTAATGAAAAAACATATGGTTGGGAATCACTTGTGTTTTATCTGTGTCACTTCTTCTGTTTTTGAGGGGGGAAAATAAGGTTTCCTGATAGCTGCAAATAAGCGCACCAAGCTGAACCCACTGCATTTAACATTACAGATCCACGGGTGAGAAGAAACCTCACAAAGAGCGAGGGCATGGGAGGATATGTTGGGAATGTGCATTATTTTTTGTTATCTGTGGGACACTGAAGTGAAAGCTTTATAGGAGTGTTGGAACGTGTAATTAACAGTGCTGTAGGCAATATGAAGGTGGCAAAGAATACAGGAGACTTTTCCCTCAGCTTCCTTTCTCCATGCTTTCTAGGTGTTGTGTGTGCCAAGTGCATTGTGATGCAGCTTTAACTGTCACTAACTGTAGTTTTTGCTTGTAACTCCATTTATAGTGGAGTAACTGAGAGCAGAATTTGGCTATAGCTACATGGTTAACGTTTACATCTGTTTTCAGTGGGAAGATGTATGAGGAGACGTGTGTTTTAATAATCGCATGGGATTTGTCAATATTCACAATAAAGCTGTGGATGGGCCATTCAAAGTTCACTCATCCCTGCCTTTCTGTGACTAATTAGCTCTGTCCTGAAATCGGAAGAAATTGCAAGTATTAAGGAGGTTTAGAGAGCTGAAGAATCCCACCTCAATATCACAGTGAAAATGTAACTTGCACATGCTGACATGAAAACAGCTCACTGAAGACTAGCCCACATAAGTGCCAGCCAAAATTGCTGCCCCTGAGGTCAGGGGCCCACCCGGCTGCTGCTGTGATGCTCCCCTGCAGGGCCCTGGCACCCCAGAAGAGGAGGGGAAGGGAAAAGAGTAGACAGAGCTATTGCTCTGCCCCTGCTCCCCCACCTCCATGGCCTGTTCAGATCCACAGGGAAGAATATGTCAGACCCCAGGAAGGTGTATAGCAGCTTCCACACAGTGGACTGAAGGGTTCCATGTGTCCTCTGGCCTGTGAATCTCTTCAATACCCCAGTCCTGGGCTGTGCCACAATCCAGCTCTCAATCCATTTATATTATAAGACAAAAGTCTCATCAAGTTGGGCACTAGCTCACCTGTTTAATTACAAGAGTTCATCGCTGATATTCTGGCCCTCCCTGCTCTCTTGTCTATTGTTGGCTTAAACCCACTTGTCACATCTTGCCTCAAAATTATTCTGTGAGCTCTTCAGGGCAGGGATTGTATTTTACTATAGACGTATCCACAGCACTTAGCACAATGGGTCCCCTAGTTGCTACTCTAACTAGCACACAAAAATACTAGGTTTCAGAGTAGCAGCCGTGTTAGTCTGTATCCGCAAAAAGAAAAGGAGGACTTGTGGCACCTTAGAGACTAACAAATTTATTTCAGCATAAGCTTTCGTGAGCTACAGCTCACTTCATCAGATGCATTCTGTGGAAAATACAGTGGGGAGATTTATATACACAGAGAACATGAAACAATGGGTGTTACCATACACACTGTAACGAGAGTGATCAGGTAAGGTGAGCTATTAGCAGCAGGAGAGCGGGCATGGGTGGGGGAACCTTTTGTAGTGATAATCAAGGTGGGCCATTTCCAGCAGCTGACAAGAACGTCTGAGGAACAGCGGAGGGTGGGGGAGAATAAACATGGGGAAATAGTTTTACTTTGTGTAATGACCCATCCACTCCCAGTCTTTATTCAAGCCGAAGTTAATTATATCCAGTTTGCAAATTAATTCCAATTCAGCAGTCTCTCGTTGGAGTCTGTTTTTGAAGTTTTTTTGTTGAAGAATTGCCACTTCATCCTAGCCACTATGGATGTAGAAGCCCTCTACACCAACATTCCACACAAAGATGGACTACATGCCATCAGGAACAGTATTCCTGATAATGTCACTGCAAACCTGGTGGCTGAACTTTGTGACTTCATCCTCACCCATAACTATTTCACATTTGGGGACAATGTATACCTTCAAATCAGCGGCACTGCCATGGGTACCCGCATAGCCCCACAGTATGCCAACATTTTTACGACTGACTTAGAACAAGTCAGCTAATGCCCCTACTCTACTTGCGCTACATTGATGACATCTTCATCATCTGGACCCATGGAAAAGAAGCCCTGGAGGAATTCCACCATGATTTCAACAATTTCCATCCCACCATCAACCTCAGCCTGGACCAGTCCACACAAGAGATCCATTTCCTGGACACTACGGTGCTAATAAGCAATGGTCATATAAACACCACCCTATACTGGAAACCTACTGACCGCTATTCCTACCTACATGCCTCCAGCTTTCATCCAGACCACACAACACGATCCATTGTCTACAGCCAAGCTCTACGATACAACCACATTTGCTCCAACTCCTCAGATAGAGACAAACACCTACAAGATCTCTATCAAGCATTCTTACAACTACAATACCCACCTGCTGAAGTGAAGAAACAGGTTGACAGAGCCAGAAGAGTACCCAGAAGTTGCCTACTACAGGACAGGCCCAACAAAGAAAATAACAGAACGCCACTAGCCGTCACCTTCAGCCCCCAACGAAAACCTCTCCAATGCATCATCAAGGATCTACAACCTATCCTGAAGGACGACCCATCACACTCACAGACCATGGGAGACAAGCCAGTCCTTGCTTACAGACAGCCCCCCAGCCTGAAGAAAATATTTACCAACAACCACACACCACACAACAGAACCACTAACCCAGGAACCTATCCTTGCAACAAAGCCCATTGCCAACTGTGTCCACATATCTATTCAGGGGACACCATCACAGGGCCTAATCACATCAGCCACACTATCAGAGGCTCGTTCACCTGCACATCTACCAATGTGATATATGCCATCGTGTGCCAGCAATGCCCCTCTGCCATGTACATTGGACAAACTGGTCAGTCACTATGTAAAAGAATAAATGGACACAAATCAGACATCAAGAATTATAACATTGAAAAACCATTCAGAGAACACTTCAATCTCTTTGGTCACTCGATTACAGACCTAAAGGTGGCAATTCTTCAACAAAAAAACTTCAAAAACAGACTTCAATGAGAGACTGCTGCATTGGAATTAATTTGCTAACTGGATACAATTAACTTAGGCTTGAATAAAGACTGGGAGTGGATGGGTCATTACACAAAGTAAAACTATTTCCCCATGTTATTCCTCCCCCCGCCCCCGCTGTTCCTCAGACGTTCTTGTTAACTGCTGGAAATGGCCCACCTTGGTTATCACTACTAAAGGTTTTCTCCCCTCCTCCCCCCTCCCCCGGCTCTCCTGCTGTTAATAGCTCACCTTACCTGATCACTCTTGTTACAGTGTGTATGGAAACACCCATTGTTTCATGTTCTCTGTGTATATAATCTCCTCACTGTATTTTCCACTGAATGCATCCGATGAAGTGAGCTGTAGCTCACAAAAGCTTATGCTCAAATAAATTGGTTAGTCTTTAAGGTGCCACAAGTCCTCCTATTTGAAAATACTTGTCATTCTCTACACAACCAGGAGAGGCTAGTGGGCGTTTTGGAGGAGTAATTTTCGATTCTGTGCTTAGTGGTCAAGGCCCTTGAGGCATTGTCTGTTTGGTCTCTTTGTTGTTTGTTTGTGTCTTGGGGAGGGCTGTGTAGCTAGATCCCTGAGCTGTTTGATCAGCCCTGCTGTTTTAAGTCTGTAGAGAAGTAAATAGGCTTTCATTTGAACAATATTCCTTAATCCCTTTAGCTGTACAGAGTTTTTAACAGGGGAAACTCCTTGACATTCTTTTAGATGATATTACAGATGCTATTACCTGTCCTCTGGGGGAGAAAAGCGACCCCAGCATACAGCCTTGGTGTTTGGGATGCTAAGGAATGAGGGATCATCACCCTACTCACTACCTAGAAGCTGAATAGGAAGAAGTGGCAGATTTGGGTCCCAACTTCAGACCTAGAAGTTCTGGGGTAACGCTAGCACGAGAGGGCACATGGAAGCCTCTTATGCCTGCCTGTGAACATGCCCATCCAGTACGATCTAAAGGAAGGAGATATGTGATGGAGTTGGAGTTGCCTGTGACTGTGAATGCTAATGTTCCATTTGTCCTGTCATTGTAAGGGGATTTGCTGTATGAATATGTAGGGTTAATTCAAGAAGAGGCTGTCCTGCAGAGTAGCTTGCAAAGGGAAGGGCCCAACCCTATGAACACAGGAGAACAGAGAGCCTCACTAAATGTTAAAAGACACACACTCTCTCAAGCAGCAAGGGAGACAATTAAGGGGAACAGACTGACCTCCAGGCCCAGAGGTTAGGGGTGATGGGAAGCTGGGCCTGACAGGACTCTAAGTAGGATACACATGTGTAGACCTTTTGTTGTTTTAAAATCCTTTCTCTCTCTAAAGCTTTGCTCCTATGACCTAAGCAATACTTTTGCTTATTGTATCACTCTATGCTTGGGTAATGTTGACAGACCCTAGTCATCAGCGGGCGGGATTGAACCGGGGACCTCTGGAGCTTAGTGCATGAGCCTCTACCATATGAGCTAAAAGCTAGCTGACTGGTCGTTAAGGTTCCAGAGCAGACTCATTTAACTTTCTCTGTAAGCGATCTCGGTGCCACTAGATGGGACAAAACACCACACCCAGGAGGTGAGTGGGTTACATACATCCCCTAGCTGAGGAACCTCCTGAGCTTCAGAGTCTTCCCAGTTGAAATCCTGGACAAGCCCCCACTTGTAATGCCGACAGATACCGGGTGGTCAGCGGGGGGGATTGAACAAGGGACATCTGGAGCTTAGTGCATAAGCCTCTACCGCAGGAGCTAGAAGCCAACTGGTGGATAGCTAAGGCTGCCGAGCAGACTCATTTTCTCTCTCTCTCTCTAAGTGGTCTCGGTGCCACTAGATGGGACAGAACCCCACCCCCAAGAGGTGTGTGAGTTACGCTTTGTCACAGACTCCCGAAGAGGATCAAGTGCAGGGGCCCAAACTCAGTCAGGCCTTCAGGGTCAGAATGATTTTGCAGCCCAGGGCTCAGCCTGCGAGTGGCAGAACAATGGGCTTCCACCCTGGGAATGATGAAGACACCAGGCCTGAGACCTGACGGGTGCTCTCAGAAAGACCAGGAAAGGGACGGAGGTGCAGCTGGCCCTGAACCCTGACAGTGAGGACCTCACTCAAGGTGTCCCCAGACCTTGCTTCTTTCAGCTGCCCTGGTGACCAGGAGACTTGGGATTGGAAGGAGAGGGAGAGGGACATGGACAGTAATTTGCTTCCTCATGCACTGGTCCAAGCATATGGATCCCCCAGCCAGCAAAAGCCACTCCTTAGGGTTGGACCAAACCATAGCAGCTATATCATCAGATCAACCTGCTGAACCCTGTGAAACAGCCTTGCAAGATGCTCATTTGCTGGGGCTGTGAACAGGGAACAAGATGTGACCCATATCTGTACATGATCTTGCTGCATACAGTCTGGGACCTTGCTCATCTCATGTCCTACACAGACAGCAAGCACAGGAGCTGCTGCCTCTGTCTGAGTGCAAGTGTCCCTCGTGTACAAGCCTGTACTCCCCCTTGTTTCCTAGGCTGTTGGGGACATCCATTGGTGCCTCCTACATGGGGACATGGGTGAGAAAGAGACTGGTGCATATCTGTCACCGCTGTGCCAGGTTGCAGCCCCTCTTCTGCTTCTTTCTGAGCTTCTGACTGAACTTTTCTCCTCACATTTTTATCGTTGGACACCTTTTCCTGGGCCTCGTCAAATCCTGGGACCTTCTTGTGCATCTCCTCTTGACACTGGCCAAGCTGAACACCTAAGTCCAGGAGGAGGAAGCTTAGTCAAGGGGCGTCTTTCTGCACTTGTGAGGCCAGTTTCCTGAGGCTCGCACATTCTCATATCTGGGCAGAATTCCTCTGGTTGGTGTTCATTGATTCCCTTGCACCAGTGTTCATTAGCTGGGGTTGTCTGGTCATGTGCCCCCACAAACCTGTTTTAAACATGTGTCAAGGTTCCTCCCCCACTCTGAACTCTAGGGTACAGATGTGGGGACCTGCATGAAAACCTCCTAAGCTTACTTTTACCAGCTTAGGTTAAAACTTCCCCAAGGTACAAATTAATTTTACCCTTTGCCCTTGGAATTTCCACTGCCACCACCAAACTTTAACTGGGTTTACTAGGAAACGTAGTTTGGACACATCTTTCCCCCCCAAAATCCTCCCAACCCTTGCACCCCACTTCCTGGGGAAGGTTTGGTAAAAATCCTCACCAATTTGCATAGGTGACCACAGACCCAAACCCTTGGATCTTAGAACAATGAAAAAACATTCAGTTTCCATACAAGAAGACTTTTAATAGAAGTAAAGGAATCACCTCTGTAAAATCAGGATGGTAGATACCTTACAGGGTAATCCGATTCAAAACATAGAGAATCCCTGTAGGCAAAACCTTAAGTTACAAAAAAGACACACAGACAGGGATAGTCATTCTATTCAACACAGCTCTTTTCTCAGCCATTTAAAGAAATCATAATCTAACATATACCTAGCTAGATTACTTACTAAAAGTTCTAAGACTCCATTCCTGTTCTGTCCCCGGCAAAAGCAGCATACAGACAGCACCAGACCCTTTGTTTTTCTCCCTCCTCCCAGCTTTTGAAAGTATCTTGTCTCCTCATTGGTCATTTTGGTCAGGTGCCAATGAGGTTACCTTTAGCTTCTTAACCATTTATAGGTGAGAGGATTTTTCCTCTGGCCAGGAGGGATATAAAAGGGGTTTACCCTTCCCTTTATATTTATGACAACATGTAAACCCACATCCACCCCTACCCTTTTTTTCCCCTTTGCCCCATTTAGCAGACCCCTGTGTCTTTGTGTCTCCTCCCCTCTATGGAGAGGAGGTGTGACAAGGTGTGCCCTGTGGGAGCCAGCTGAGGTCACCCAATTAGGTTGAACTGTAAAGAGAACAGGGTGGACAAACTCCAAAATCTGGTGGATATTCCAATATTTAGATTTACCAAGCCAGCACAAAACAGCTTCTATATTACCTCATTAGTTACTCAGAAATTCAAACCATGCAGTTTCCTTCAAGTGCCCAGCCTGAGGCCTCCATCCAGGTACCCATGTCAAAATATGATGATGATTACTGAAAATCTTATTTCATCATATAAAATAAAAGGTTCTTCTGATCCCAAAGGACCAGGCACGTGCCCAGGTCAAATTATAACATAGATCTTACCCAAAATGTAGGCTTATAGCCAATTCTTATTAACTGAACTAAAATTTATTAAAAAAGAAAAGAGAGTGTATTGGTTAAAAGATCAATATACGTACAGACATGAGTTCAATTCTTAAGATTCAGATACATAGCAGAGATGAAGAAATTTATTTAAGGTTTCAGAGTAGCAGCCATGTTAGTCTGTATTCGCAAAAAGAAAAGGAGGACTTGTGACACCTTAGAGACTAACCAATTTATTTGAGCATAAGCTTTCGTGAGCTACAGCTCACTTCATTGGATGCATAAAAGTGGAAAATGCAATAAGGATGTTTTTATACACACAGACCATGAAAAAATGGGTGTTTATCACTTCAGAAGGTTTTCTTCCTCCACCCCACTCTCCTGCTGGTAATAGCTTATCTAAAGTGATCACTCTCCTTACAATGTGTATGATAATCAAGGTGGGCCATTTCCAGCACAAATCCAGGGTTTAGCAAGAACGTCTGAGGAATGGGGGGGGGCGGGGTAGGAAAAAACAAGGGGAAATAGGTTACCTTGCATAATGACTTAGCCACTCCCAGTCTCTATTCAAGCCTAAGTTAATTGTATCCAATTTGCAAATGAATTCCAATTCAGCAGTCTCTTGCTGGACTCTGGTTTTGAAGTTTTTCTGTTGTAATATTGCAACTTTCATGTCTGTAATCGCGTGACCAGCAGGAGAGTGGGGTGGGGGGAGAGAAAAGAGAGCAGGAGAGTGGGGTGGGGGGAGAGAAAACCTGGATTTGTGCTGGAAATGGCCCACCTTGATTATCATACACATTGTAAGGAGAGTGATCACTTTAGATAAGATATTACCAGCAGGAGAGTGGGGTGGAGGGAGAAAACCTTTTGAAGTGATAAACACCCATAAAAACATCCTCACTGCATTTTCCACTTTTATGCATCCGATGAAGTGAGCTGTAGCTCACAAAAGCTTATGCTCAAATAAATTGGTTAGTCTCTAAGGTGTCACAAGTACTCCTTTTCTTTTTGCGAATACAGACTAACACGGCTGCTACTCTGAAACCTGTCATTATGCAAGTTTTCTTTAGCAAGGGCTAAAGAGGTTCGGAGGGTGTTTTGTAGGTTGGTTACAAAGTCCAGAATGTTAGTTCCTGGAGAAGGTGTAATCCCTCCCATTGCTGCTTCACCAACTGCAATGGCCCCTTAACCTCACGGCCATATACAAGTTCAAGTGGGAAAAACCCTAAACTGGGATGTGGTACAGCTCTGTAGGCAAAGAGCAACTGCTGCAGCACTAGGTCCCAATCATTGGAGTGCTCATTTACAAATTTATGTATCATGGCCTCCAACGTTCCATTAAACTTCTCCACCATGCCATTTGTTTGATGATGGTAAGGAGTGGCAACCAAGTGATTTACCCCATGAGCTTCCCAAAGGTTTTCCATAGTTCCTGCCAGGAAATTAGTCCCTGCATCTGTGAGGATGTCGGAGGGCCAACCTACCCTGGCAAAAATGTCTGCTAGTGCCTGGCACACACTTTTAGCCCTGGTGTTGCTTAGAGCTACTGCTTCCAGCCATCGAGTGGCAAAATCCATGAAAGTCAGTATGTACTGCTCTCCTCTGGGTGTCTTTTTTGGAAAAGGACCCAGAATATCCACAGCTACTCACTGAAATGGAACTTCAATGATGGGAGTGGCTGGAGAGGGGCTTTGACCTGGTCTTGGGGTTTTCCCACTCTTTGGCATACTTCACAAGACCGGACATAGGTAGAAACATCCTTGCCCATCCCAGTGGAATGACCCCCCCCAAATGGTCTTTGGTCCTGTTCACCCCAGCATGGCCACTAGGGTGATTGTGGGCTAAGCTCAAGAGCCTGGCCCGGTATTTAGTTGGAACTACCAACTTTCTCTGAGGATGCCAGTCTTCCTGGTGTCCACCAGAAAGAGTTTCCTTGTATGAAAGTCCTCTTTCTACAACCAACCTGGACGGGTCACTGGGGCAAGGTGGGTTGCTGGAGAATGGAGTGGTGGGATGATAAGGGGTCTGGATGGTTCTTTGGGAGGTAGGTGGGGCTTTGGGCGGCCCCTGGTAATAGGGTGTGGTCTGGGGTTGTCCCTTCTGGTCTCCGCTCCAACTGCAACCAGTTTTCTTCTTCTCTGCCACCTCCACCCATCTGGCTCCAATCTCTCTTGCCTCGATTACTGTTTTGGGCTTCCCATCTAGGATGTATCTTTCTATTTCCTCAGGAACACCCTCTAAGAATTGTTCCATTTGCATTAGGAAGGGCAAATTTACTGGAGATTCAACACTTGCTCCTGATATCCAGGCATCCCAATGTTTCATAATGTGGTAGGCATGTTGGGTAAATGACACGTCTGGTTTCCACCTTAGGGCTCTGAACCTCCGACGAGAATGCTCGGGTGTTATCCCCATTCTGACTCTTGCCTTGGATTTAAACGGTTCATACTTGTTCATGTGTTCTTTAGGCATTTCAGCCGCCACCTCAGCTAAGGGTCCACTGAGCTGCGGCCTCAGCTCTACCATGTATTGGTCGGTAGAGATGCTGTACCCAAGGCAGGCCCTTTCAAAGTTTTCTATGAAGGCCTCCGTATCATCGCCTGCCTTGTAGGTGGGGAACTTTCTGGGATGGGAAGTGGTACCTGGAGAAGGATTGCTAGGCTTTGTTGGTATATTCTGCTGAGCCTTTACCTTCTCCATCTCCAGTGCATGCTTCCTCTCTTTTTCCCTCTCCTCCTCCACATGCTTCCTCTCTTTTTCCTTCTCCTCCTTCTCCAGCCGCATGAGTTCTATCTGTCTTTCATGTTCCTTTTGTTTTTCCTGAGCCTGAAATCTGGCTAATTCCAGCTTTTGTTGAGCCGTGGAGTCTGTCATCTTAACCTCTCTGTTTTTAACTAACTTTACACCCGAGGTTTAGAAATAAACAAACAAATCTTGGCTGTAAAATTTTGCTGTGCTGGAATAGGATACCTATTCTCTGATAATGATTGTCAGCCTACAGAAAAAGACAATTCCCTTGTCTCTGCTCTGGCCCCAAATTAAATCAAAAAACCTCCAACTACTTGGAAACCTGCTTACCAGCAGCCTAAAGGAAAAAAAATTCCCTTTCAAACTGGTGCTCCTTGTAAAAAAAGTCAAAATCCTAAAAAAAAAAAAAAAAAAAAAAAACACCCTGCCACCTTTGTCTCCAGGCAAATGGGTAGAACACCCCCCCCCACACACACACGTTTACTTTTAGGAAAAAAAAACAAAACTCTGGGTTGGAAGACTGTGAATTTCCCTGCAGGAGTTAAGTACCCTGCCTCCAGGGAAAGAAAACCTGCAATTCACAAAGATAATCCCCTTTTGTCTCTGCTCTGGCCCCAAAGCAGGGAAAAATCTAGCTGCTTTCCAGCAGCTCCAAAGGAAAAAAAATTCCTTTTTTAAAATCTGTATTTCTAGTTCAAAAAATCTCAAATTGATCTCAAAATTATTTCAGCTTAATCCCACCACTCTGCCACCATGTCAAGATTCCCCCCTCACTCTGAGCTCTAGGGTACAGATGTGGGGACCTGCATGAAAACCTCCTAGGCTTACTTTTACCAGCTTAGGTTAAAACTTCCCCACGGTACAAAATATTCCACCCCTTGTCCTTGGATTGGCCGCTACCACCACCAAACTAATACTGGTTACTGGGGAAGAGCTGTTTGGACACGTCTTTCCCCCCCAAATCCTCCCAACCCTTGCACCCCACTTCCTGGGAAAGGTTTGGTAAAAATCCTCACCAATTTGCATAGGTGACCACAGACCAAAACCCTTGGATCTGAGAACAATGAAAAAGCATTCAGTTTTCTTACAAGAAGACTTTTAATAGAAATAGAAGTAAATAGAAGTAAAGGAATCATCCCTGTAAAATCAGGATGGTAGATACCTTACAGGGTAATTAGATTCAAAACATAGAGAATCCCTCTAGGCAAAACCTTAAGTTACAAAAAAGACACACAGACAGAAATAGTCATTCTATTCAGCACAATTCTTTTCTCAGCCATTTAAAGAAATCATAATCTAACACATACCTAGCTAGATTACTTACTAAAAGTTCTAAGACTCCATTCCTGTTCTATCCCCGCCAAAAGCAGCATATAGACAGACACACAGACCCTTTGTTTCTCTCCCTCCTCCCAGCTTTTGAATGTATCTTGTCTCCTCATTGGTCATTTTGGTCAGGTGCCAGCGAGGTTACCTTTAGCTTCTTAACCCTTTACAGGTGAGAGGATTTTTCCTCTGGACAGGAGGGATTTTAAAGGGGTTTACCCTTCCCTTTATATTTATGACACTGGGTGTAAACTGATTAAGGTGGTGAGATATAATTGGTTACATAATCATGTTATAATATGTTAGGATTGGTTCGTTAAATTTCAGGAAAATGATTGGTTAAGGTATAGCTAAGCAGAACTCAAGTTTTACTATATAGTCTGCAGTCAATCAGGAAGTAAGGGGGGAGGAAATGGGAACCGGGAATGGGGGTGGGGAAATTGGAATCATGTTTTGCTAAGGGATGGGAACAGGGACACAGGTGTAAGGCTCTGTGATGTCAGAGCTGGGAAGGGGGACACTAAGTAAGGAAACTGGAATCATGCTTGCTGGAAGTTCATCCCAATAAACATCGAATTGTTTGCACCTTTGGACTTCGGGTATTGTTGCTCTCTGTTCATGCGAGAAGGACCAGGGAAGTAAGTGGGTGAAGGAATAAACCCCCTAACATGTTCAGGTTTCCCCTCTGTAAAAGGGGATTAATGATGCTTCCCTCTTTGTGATCTGATGAAAAGAGGTAGCTATTATCATTATTACCTGGCCACCACAGCATCTCAGCTGCACACCCACATGATAATTACAGCTGCCTCAATAACCACTGCCCCCTACCAACAATATTTCTCTGTTAACAAAAACACCCCAGGACATTCACTGACAAAAACCTTCATTCGTACAGTGAAAATTGACCAATGGTTTGATGTGACCTTCTAGAACACCGAGTTTAGCATAACTCAAGCTTATGAAATCCAGGAAACACAGAGTTACATGCCCATGCAGGATACCTGCTCGTGCAACCTTAACTCTCCCCTCTATGAGTGAGGCCCCAATACACACGTAACACATATTTGCACGCTGCTTTTGCCCTGTACTGAACGGGAGCAACATACACCTGCCCGGCCCTCACACACTTAGCGTACTCCACAGAAAGAACATCACAGCTGCTGAATTTTAAAACCCTTTCACCCTTGTGCACACAATGTCATCTCACACTGTACCGTCACTTACCCTTCACTGAACAGACAGACCACAATCTTCTCCCAGCTCACTGTGGCTAACCCCCATGAGCTTGTATATCTTACAAACTAAAAGGAGACATGTATGGCTCTAGGGGCAGGGACTGCCTTCTTACTGCATGTTTGCAGAGCATCCAGCACAATAAAGCCCCAATGCTTGACTGGATCCCTTAGATGCTAATAAAATACAAATAAATATACATAAAACAGTGTATTAGCATTAATTTGATTGTATTTTGGTGTTTCCAAACTGTAGCTACATACAACAAATAACTTTTTTTCGGGGGCAGAGGGCATGTGAGGGTGTAGTAGAGGCAAAAGGGGGAGGATGGGCATATGGGAACAAATTAGGGATGAAAACAAGGGAAAGTGGTAGGGAAGGAGGATAGAGGCAATGGTCGGGTACAGCGATATTGCAGGGCAGGTGGCATTATTGGCAGTGGGGTGGGTTGTTCATGCATAGTGATTGAAGTAGGTTTCAGAGTCCAAAATGGGAAATCCAAAAGGTTCGTTATCACATGGCAGGTTGGGAAGGTTCTGTTCCCTGGCTCCCTGCTATTGGCTGATGATGGCTACAGTTGCTTCCAGGGGGATAAGACTTTTACACCTTGTCCTGGAGGCTGCCCCAATGGTACAGGCCCCTTCCTCCATAGATCAGTGGAAGGTGGGAGCTGCTGGGCCTCGGTCATTACTCTTACAGCCAGGGTCTCCTCAACATGTTGTGTAGTCTAGTAGTCATAGCCTCTCTCTTGGGTGTCTTTCGTTTTGCCATCTGCTCTCTCAGTTTTTCTTCAAACTTCCTGTACTTTTCTTCAGTTCCTCCACCCCATACGCTCCACCTCAGAATACAGCTCACTAGTGTAGCATATGCCTCCATTCTCCTCCACCATTTTCTCAGTTATTTCCATCAGCTCATTAACCTGCTCGTCCCTCTCTGCTCCAGTTGCCTTGTTGTTGAAAGCGCAGTATCGGTTCTTACACTCTTGAATCAGCTCCTTAAGATTTTTGTTATCTGAGTTTGTCACATAGTCCCTCAGTGAGTCACCCCCTAAATCTTCTTTCCGGGTGAACAGGACAATCGTGTTCCTCTTAGCTTCGACTCCAAAAATCTCCCATACTCGCTTCACTGCTTCCTTGTCTTCTTCAGTGTAATGGCCCAGCTGAGTCACCAGCACCAGAGCATGGGGGCCTGGGGCAGAGAACATGTTACAACGACTGATCTCTCGATAGGTTTCTGTGTCACTGGCCTCTGGAGAAAATACATCAGGCATATCGATAACCACAACTTCCTTCCCGTTCCAGCTCATGCTCCCTGTACTGCAAGCCTCGGTTACTGGCTTTGCCCCCAGTTTGGACTCAAACACTTTGCTGCCAAGGATGGTGTTTCCCGTTGCACTTTTCCCAGCTCCTTCCTTACCAACAAGGATGAATTTTAATTTGATGTGGCTGCTTTCTTGTGCACCTGTTGGGAAGAATTTTGACAGATTTACTATGTTATTGCATGTATAATAAAGTAAAGATGGTGGGTTTAAGATTTCTCTTAATTAAAACAAATATTTATATAAACTTACATTAAAACTACAGGCTGCCTGAGTTTCAAGATTTGGGTCTGGATTTGAAACCTCCCTGTGTTTGAATTCAGATCAGAATTCAGGTCCAGGTCACTGGAGCATCCCAGTGCTTTGATACAAATGGATTTTAAGTCACATGTGAAAGGTGCTGCTCTCACCACTATGGTGTCAGAGCTGAGCAGCCAGTTGGCATTTGACATCATCACAGAACTGTAACACAAAAAATATGACAGCCTCTTCGGAATACGAGAGCAGAAACAACGGAGGATGTGGTGTGTTAGCATTGACCTGCATGGACTGAGATTTCTGAGGACTTACAAAAGGAATCAAAGGTTTCAGAGTAGCAGCCGTGTTAGTCTGTATTCACAAAAAGAAAAGGAGTACTTGTGGCACCTTAATAAATTTGTTAGTTTCTAAGGTGCCACAAGTACTCCTTTTCTACAAGGAATCAAAGGGGATTTAGTGTATCATTATTTCCATTAATAGTTGTGTGGGGTCCCAGGTGTACATGGCCAGAAGAGGTAATCTATGGTAATCTAGTGTGAACTCCTGCATAATGCAAGGCAGAGAATTTCAGCCAGTTACCTTTGTATTGAGCCCAGTAACTTGTGTTTACCTAAAGCACGTTCCAGAAAGGCAACCAGTCTCGATCTGAAAATATCAAGAAACAAGGAACTCCCCACTTCCATTGGGAGCTTGTTCCAATGGTTAATTACACTCACTGTCGAAAGTGTGCCTAATTTCTCAACTGAATTTATCTGGCTTTAACTTTCAGCAGTTGGTTCGTGTTCTGCAAGATTAAAGTGTTCTTTGGCACACAGTAATTTCTCCAAATGAATGTATTTATACCCTTGATACTGATTTTGATAAACTAAACAGATTGAGTCTTTAAATCTCTCACTGTAGGGCATTTTCTCCAGCCCTCAAATCCCTTTTGTAGCTCTTTGCTGCACCCTCACCCACTGTATAACATCCCTTTTCTAATGTGAACGCTAGAACTGGATGCATTTTTGATGAGATTACAAGTTGAGTTGATAAAAGAAACTGTATGATGTTTATCCTTAGGCTTCTCTAAGGCGTTGGACTTGGTATTGCATGACATTCTCATGAAAATACTAGAATTATACAACATCACAGCACATGTTAAATGGATTAAAATCTCGTTAATTGACGGATCTCAAAAAGGAGTTTTCAATGGTGAATCATCATCAGATGGGAGTGTTTCTGAGGGGTTTTGTGAGGACTGGGGGTAGGCCCAACATTATTTGATACTTGTATTCAATATCTGGAAGTAAATATAAAAGCACTGAGATAAAAATTTTGGTTGACACAAAGATTGATGGAGTCATAAAGAATGATGAGTACTGCAGAGCGATCTATTGCACTAGGAAAGCTGGGCCTATTCAGACAAAATGCATTATAATACAGTCAAGTGCAACAAACAATCTAGCAATAAGCACTCTAGGAACAATCTAGGGAAGCAGTGACTCTGAAAAAGATTATGGGGTCACAGTGGGCAACCAACTGAACACGAACTCCCAGTCCGACGCTGTGGCAAAAAGGGCTAATGTGATCCTTGGATGTATAAACAGGCATAAGGAGGTGATTTTATCCATGTTTATGGCATTTCTCAGACTGATCCTGGAATAGTGCGTCCAGTTCTGGTATCACCTTTTTTAAAAAAAAAGCTGAAAAATGTAGAGGGTACAAAGCACTACCAAAATGATTCAAGGGGTGGAGAAAATGGCAGATGTTAATGACTTAAAAACCTCTAAGGATGGAGATTCCACCGCCTCCCCAGGTAACCCATTGCAGTGCTTCACCACCCTCCTGGTGAAATAGTGTTTCCTAATATCCAACCTAGACCTCCCCAACTGAAACTTGAGACCATTACTCCTCGTTCTGTCTGCCACCACTGAGAACAGCCGAGCTCCACCCTCTTTGGAACCCCCTTTCAGGTAGTTGAAGGCTGCTATCAAATCCCCCCTCACTCTTCTCTTCTACAGACTAAACAATCCCAGTTCCCTCAGCCTCTCCTCGTAAGCCATGTGCCCCAGCCCCCTAATCATTTTCATTGCCCTCCTACACTTTAATCTCTCTCTAGTTGTCCCCATCCTTTCTGTAGTTGGGGGGTCCCCAAAACTGGACCAAATACTCCAGATGTGGCCTCACCAGTGCCGAATAGAGGAGAATAATCACGTCCCTCGATCTGCTGGCAATGCTCCTACTAATACAGCCCAATACACCATTGGCCTTCTTGGCAACAAGGGCACACGGCTGACTCCTATCCAGCTTCTCATCCACTGTAATCCCCAGGTCCTTTTCTGCAGAACTGCTGCACAGCCAGTCGGTCCCCAGTTTGTAGCGGTGCATGGGATTCTTCCTTCCGAAGTGCAGGACTCTGCACTTGTCTTTGTTGAACCTCATCAGATTTCTTTTGTCCCAATCCTCCAATTTGTCTAGGTCATTCTGAACTCTATCCCTACTCTTCAGCATATCTACCTCTCCCTCCAGCTTAGTGTCATCTGTGAACTTGCTGAATGTTCCATCCATCCCCTCATCCAGATCATCAATTAAGATGTTGAAGAAAACCAGCCCTTGGGGCACTCCACTTGATACCAGCTGCCAACTTGACATCGAGCTGTTTATCACTACCTGCTGAGCACCACAATCTAGCCAGCTTTCTATCCACCTTGTGGTCGATTTATCGAATCCATACTTTTTTAACTTGCTGGCAAGAATATTGTGGGAGACCGTATCAAAAGCTTTCCTAAAGTCAAGGTATATCACATCCACCGCTTTCCCCATATCCACAGAGCCAATTATCTCACCATAGAAGGCAGTCAGGATGGCCAGGCATGAGTTGGCCTTGACGAATCCATGTTGACTGTTCCTGATCACCTTCCTCTCCTCCAAGTGCTTCAAAATGGATTCCTTGAGGACCTGCTCCATGATTTTTCTGGGGACTGAGGTGAGACTGACCGGTCTGTAGTTCCCTGGGTTCTCCTTCATCCCTTTTTAAAAGATGGGCATTATATTTGCCTTTTTCCAGTCATCGAGGACCTCCCCCAATTGCCACAATTTTTCAAAGATAATGGCCAATGGCTCTGCAATCCCATCAGCTAATTCCCTGAGCACCTTCAAATGCATTAGATCCGGACCCATGGACTTGTGCATGTCCAGTTTTTCGAAATAGCCCTTAACCTGTTCTTTCACCACTGAGAGCTGCTCACCTCCTTCCCATACTGTGCTGTCCAGTGCAGCAGTCTGGGGGCTGACCTTGTCTGTGAAGACCGAGGGAAAAAAAGCATTGAGTACTTCAGCTTTTTCCACATCTGTCACTAGATTGCCTCCCCCATTCAGTAAGGGTCCCACACTTTCCCTGACCTTCTTGTTGCTAACATATCTGTAGAAACCCTTCTTGTTACCCTTCACATCCGTTGCTAGCTGCAACTCCAGTTGTGTTTTGGCCTTCCTGATTACACCCCTGCATGCTTGAGCAATATTTTTATACTCCTCTCTAGTCATCTGTCCAAGTTTCCACTTCTTGTAGCTTCCTTTTTGAGTTTAAGCTCACAGAAGATTTCTCTGTTAAGCCAAGCTGGTTGCCTGCCATATTTGCTATTCTTTCTGCACATCAGGATGGTTTGTTCCTGCACCCTCAATAACGATTCTTTAAAATACAGGCAGCTCTCCTGGACTCCTTTCCCCCTCATATTAGTCTCCGAAGGGATCCTGCCCATCAGTTCCCTGAGGGAGTCAAAGTATGCTTTGTTGAAATCCAGGGTCCGTATTCTGCTGCTCTCCTTTCTTCCTTTTGTCAGGATTCTGAACTTGACCATCTTATGGTCACTGCTGCCCAGGCTGCCACCCACTTCTACTTCCCCTACGAATTCTTCCCTATTTGTGAACAGTAGGTCAAGAGGAGCACGGCCCCTAGCTGGTTCCTCCAGCACTTGCACCAGGAAGTTGGCCCTAACACTCTCCTAAAACTTTGTGGATTTTCTATGCACTGCTGTATTGTTTTCCCAGCAGATGTCAGAGTGATTCAAGTCCCCCATTAGAACCAGGGCCTGTGATCTGGAAACTTCTGTTAGTTGCCCAAAGAAAGCCTTGTCTACCTTCTCCTGCTGGTCTGGTGGTCTGTAGCAGATACCTTCCACTTCCAGTGGAAGACTTATGAAACTCACTGTGTTGAGCTTACCAATAGAAGATTGAGAGGTGACTTGAGTACAAGTGCCTTCAGGCAGAGAAAACACCAGGTACTAAAGGGCTCTGTAATGTACCAAAGAGAAGCATATAAAGTGCGAATGGCTGGAAGCTAAAGCCAGAGATACTGAAATTAGAAATAAGGCACACATTTATCAGTCAGGATAATTAACCATTGGAACAAGCTACCAAGGGAAGTGGTGGATTCACCATCCCAGCTCTTAAAATATTCAGATCAAGATTCAATGTCTTTCTGGAAGAGATGCTTTAGGCAAACACAAGTTATTGATCTCATTACTGAAGTAACTGGATGGAATTCTTTTGTCTCTGCTATACAGGAGCACAGACTAGATGATCTAATGGGTCCTTCTGGGCTTAAAATCTGGGTCTGTGAGGTCCTATTCCCATGCCTAAAACTACACCTGTATGTAAGTCATTGAAGCATCGGTGCCTAAGTCAGTAGTGAGTGCGGAACAGATTTCTGAGTATCACTTACCTTCAGCAGTTTCTTCATTTTCTCTCCCTTTCCTTTCTGGCTGAAAGATTTGTAAAAATAAGCAGTTATTTGCAAACATGTTATCAGAGCAAAGAAAAATCATGAATAAGGCTGCAAAAATTCTCCTTGCCATCTCTAAGATTCTTTTTAATGTATTTGTTCAGCAGTGATCAGCCTCTCACTCAAATTGTAATTTTCTGCAATAATTACATGCATCTTCTCTTGAATCATGGTCTTACTGTTCCTTAGAAATGGCTACCCATGAAAAGGTCTTCTGACATATCTGTCAGATCCCAAAACTTGAGACTGGATCAGGATCAGCAGAAACTGCAAAAAATAATGAACAACAAGGGAGATGATCCAGGAAAAGAACAGAGTAAATGGCTTAGAGAAGGTAGGCCAGGCACTTACAGTTATACTAATAATTAAAACATAATCCAACTATTAATAATTAATTAATCCTTAATAAATACCTCACTCTCATATAGCCTTTTTCATGAGTAGATTTCAAATCACGTTCTAAAGTGTCATAATTACAGTCCAGGGATTACAATCTGCTGAAGGGCTGAGTGCCTTTGGCAAGGTGCCAGACCCCTCAGTACTCAGCCCCTCTCAAGTCCAGATTCCCCTAAATACCGCAGAACTTTGTTTAGGTCCCATTTGCACAGGAGTAAGTATACTTAAATATGCAAACACAGAGCTAATCTCATTACCATCATTGCTTCCTTTTTCCCTTGTTTTACCTTTTCCTTGTAGTACTTCTGTATTTCTTTCAGCAGGTTTTCTTCCTGTTCTGCCTCTCTGGCTCTTTGAGCTTCTGACAGCGTTTCTAAAGCTCGATATACAGTCTCGCCTAGTCTTAGATGTATTTCCTTTATTTCCTCTGGCCTTGACTTTAAGCCTTCCTTTATATTTTTATATTTCTCCTTGAAGTGATGTATCATATCTTTTACCTTTTCTTCCTCTTGTTCTCTGTATTTTTTCTCAAGTGCCCTCTCCTGTTGTTCAATCTTCTCTTTGGCATATTTGTACATCTCATTGCTGTAAGATCGGCCTCCATTCCCCTGCACCATTTCCTCAATCACTTTCCTCAGTTCATTAATCTGCTCATCCCTTTCTGTGCCAGTTGCTTTATTGTTGAAAGCGCAGCATCGGTTCCCACAAACTTTAATCAACTTCCGAAGATCTTGGTTATCCAAGTCTCTTATATAATCATTCAGTGAGTCACCTTCTAAGTCTTCTTTCCGGCTGAATAAGACAACCGTGTACCTCATCGCTTCAGCCCCAAAAATCTCTCGTATTCGCCTGACTGCTGCCGTATCGTCTTCAGTGTAACAGCCCAGCTGTGTAACCAGCACCAGAGCATGGGGGCCTGGGCAGGAGAGCATGGTACAGCGAGCGATCTCACAGGCAGATGCTTCAACAGGGGCCTTTGTATCAAAAATATCAGGAGTATCGATAACCACAACCTCCCTCCCATCCCATGTTACCCTCCCTTTAGCACAAGTCTCAGTTACTGACTTTACGCTGAGCTTGGACTCAAACTTTCTCTTGCCAAGGATGGTGTTTCCTGTCGCACTTTTCCCAGCTCCACTTTTACCAACGAGGACAATTCTCAGTTCACGTCCTCCAGGGTCTTGACCATCAGCATGAGAATCTGTGGGAAACAAATGAGATTCAGAACATCATTGCACAGGTAATAAGGTAGCGACAGACAGACTGGAGCTGTGAGGATAACTGTTAATGGATACTTCAGCTCAACTCTCTTGCCTCTGTTTTCTGTCAGTGAATTGTGTGCAAACAGACTGATTTTCTTTCATTTTTATTCAGAATTATTCACTGAATATTTCCTCCAAATAATATTTTATCTGTAGTTTCCTCTTTTTGTACAAGTAGCTCATTGAAACAATTCAATATTCAAAATTTCACTTTCACAGAACACATGAGTAACATGGTATTGTTACCCCTTTTTAGCCTGAGCCATTAGCCAATATGTGAGGCCATGCGGGTCCTTTCTAGTTGGAGGAGAAACTGCTAAGATTGTGGAACTGGATCCCCCCACTTAAACATCTCCCCACATGACCTTACATCACAGAGTTTTTGTCAGAGGCTGCTCTCACATTTTCTCTAGCAAAGTTATGAACTCTTTCTATTCTGGGTTGTAGGAGTAGGGTTTCTACATAGTCCAGATGGTTCAAATCCCTCTGTTCCTCTTCAAGGACTCCATTCTAGAGGTTTGCTGCTCAAACATGAGGAGTTCTGGGGTACACTTCAAACTCTCATAGCCTGCTGTTCTATCAGCCATCACAAGGAATGGGACATGCTGGTCTCCATCCATTTGGTGTGTTGTTCAACAGTAGCCAGCTGAGCCCACAGCATCCTATTGAACCTTCCCCACCCACCTCCAAAAGACTGTGTGTGTGCTGGGGTGGGGTGAATTGGGAATCCTTAGACTCTCACAAACCTGCTGAAACACTTTGGAGTCACAGTTTCTCCTTTGATCCATGCAGCGGCAGATTAGTCAGTGGGCCCCTGGGCCCCATCCAATTAGGGGACCCCGGAAAACTGGGCACCCCACCCCCAGCAGACAAGTGCTGGGGCAGGTCAGGGGAAGTCTTCGCACCCTGCCCCTACTCCCTGGAAGCAGTGCCAGACGGAGTGGGGGAAGCCCATGTGCCCCAACCCCGCTCTGCTCCCTGGCAGGAGCGCTGGGCAGCCAGGGTGGGGCAGGGGAAGCCCCTGCTCCCCGACTCCGCTATGCTCCCTGGCAGAAGCTCCAGGCAGCAGGGGATGCCCCAACACCGGGACCCCGGCTGCAGCCATAAGACCGGAGGAGCTCTAGCTCCCTGTTTTTGCCTCAGGGCTGGGGAAGCTGTCACTCTCTGCTGCGGCCCCAGGGAGCAAACGGGGGGCTGCAGTGTGGGGGTGCAGAATGGGGCGGGGCCATGGGTAGAACAAGGGTGGGGCCGTCGGGGAAGGGAGAGAACGGTGTGAGGCCCTGGGCAGGGCCACAGGCGGAAGGGGCGGAATCAGGGTGGGACTGTGGGCAGAAGTTGTGGGGAGGGGGCCCCCCGCTTACTCTGGCCAAGGGCCCCACGGAACCTTAATCTGCCTCTAGTTTCCTGTGCAACTCACTTGGGACCCCAGATCTGGTGAAGAATTCATTCACTAGAACCCCTGCTACTGTCACAGCAGGTCTGGATTGCATATCGGATAAGGCTCAGGCCATTTCGTGAAGTATCCATCGCTACCAGTAAATACTGATTGCCGGCGTCTGTGTCAGGCAGAGGCCCCAGCACACGGACAGCAATGCACTCCCTTGGTGCTCGAGATACTGCTGCAAAGGGCCCTCCCTGTGTTAGGGGCGGCTGCTGTAAGACTTGCGGACTGATAGACCCACCCCATTTGTGAGCCTAATGATGAGAAATTGGGGTGGCCAACCTGAGCCTGAGGAGGAGCCAGAATTTACCAATGTACTTTGCCAAAGAGCCACAGTAACACGTCAGCAGCCCCCCCATCCGCTCCCCCCCCAGCGCCTCCCACACACCAGCAGCCCCTTGGATCAGCGCCTCCCCCTCCCTCCCGATCAGCTGTTTCATGGCGTGCGGGAGGCTCTGGGAGGGAAGCGGGGAGCAGCGAGGGCACGGCAGGCTCAAGGGAGCGGGTGGGAAGGGGTCGAGTGGGGGCAGGGCCTGTGGCAGAGACGGGGTCGAGCAGTGAGCACCCCCCGGCACACTGGAAAGTTGGTGCCTGTCGCTCCAGCCCCAGAGTCGGTGCCTGTACAAGGAGCCGCATCTTGACTTCTGAAGAGCAGCACGTGGCTCCGGAGCCCCAGGTTGGCCACCCCGCTATACAATGTTCTAAACAGATGTAACAAGAAATGATGATGGGGAAAAGGTACGAAAAAGGGAGACAGAAAGACACATTAGCCCAAACGAAAAGGTCTCCTGCTAGAGATTCATAGATTCCAAGGCCAGAAGGGGCCATTGTGATCATCTAATCTGATCCCCTTCTGACAGGTAGAGGGCTGGGTTTACCGGTGATGTCCCCTAGTGGTTAGGTCACTGGGCCTCCACTCCCCACAAACCTCATCCTCAACAACAACTCTTGCTGACATACCCTCTCGTTGGGTCACCAATTCAGGCCCCTTTCTGGAGTTACAGATTTCAAAGAAATATACAGAGTCCCAAGGCCCTACTTGTGGTGAGGATGTAAGTCCACCTCCTGACCCCCTTTAGGTGGCTCATCCTTGCCTCGGGACTCTGAATGTCTCTACTCTCTCCTTACTTCTGGGAGGGCATAAACCTCCCTTCCCTGCGACAAGGACCTGGGCCCTCTCTCTCCAACGGGCTCCAACCCAGGGCCCTATGAGAGGCAACAGTATCAAGCACCCTGGAGCACCTCAAGGGTGCCTCCTTGGGCCACTTCCTACCATTCACCTCCCCCAAAAGACTCAAAGTTCAACATAGAGAGGAGAAATCCAGCTGGGCTCAGCTGGTAGCCTCTTCCTGAGAGCGAAGGCTTCTGCAATTCCCTCATTCAGGAGCTCTCAGGATAGGTCTGTCCACTTCTGAGCTGTCTGGCTCCCTTTTAAGCTCCTCCTCCAGCAGGAGCAGGCTGTACAGGTGGCGGGGGCAGAGTCACGTGCACCCAGAACTTCTCCTTAACTCCTTCAGTTCCAGAGTGGAACTATATACCCCATCACACCACTGTATAACACAGGCCATGGAATCCTCCCAAAATGATTCCTATCACAGATCTTTTAGAAAAACATCCAGCCTTGATTTAAAAATTACCAGTGATGGAGAATCCACCGTAACCCTTGGTAAATTGTTCCAATGGTTAATTACGCTCACCATTAAAAACTTATGCCTTATTTCCAGTCTGAATATGTCAAGCTTCAACTTCCAGCCATTGGATTGTGTTAGACCTTTCTCTGCTAGACTGAAGACCCCATAATTCAATATTGGTTCCCCATGTAGGTATTTATCGACTCTAATCAAGTCACCCCTTAACCTTCTCTTTGTTAAGCTAAATAGACAGAGCTCCGTGAGCTTACCACTATAAAGGCATGTTCTGTAATCCTTTAATTATTCTCATGGCTCTTCTCTGAACCCTTTTCCATTTATCAACATATGGGCATCAGAACTGGACACAGTATTTTTAGCAGTGATTGCACCAGAGCCAAATCCACAGGTAAAATAACCTCTCTGCTCCTACTCAAGATTCCCCTGTTTATGTATCCTAGGTTCTAATTAGAAAATTTGGCTATAGTGTCACACTGAGAATCAATCATGTTCAACTGATTATCCACCAGGACCCACAAATCTTTTTTTTTCCAAGAGAACACTGTTTCCAAGGATAGAGTCCCCCACCCTGTAACTACAGCTTACCTTCTTTGTTCCTAGAGGTATACATTTGTATGACAGGGTGCTGGCTAGGAAACTCTGAGCCAGCCTTCTGTCACGCCAGCTCCAACCAGGAAACGGGAATTGGAGCTGCCTGAGTAAGCCCAGCCCTAAATGGCAAATAGAGAACAGCTGTCAGCCTCATTAGCCAGGGGCTACATAAAGGCTGGCAGGAAGGAAGCCAAGGGGGAGGAAAGGGAGTAGCCAAGGAGTTAGAGGCCATGTGCCTCATGGCTGCAGAAGTTAGCAGTCCCTGAGGCTATGAGCCTGATGCTGTTGGTAGCTACAAGTCGGTGGGAAGTTGTACTGTAAATAAATAGCACAGGTGATTTCACCACAGCAGAGGTCTCTGGCTGGTTTGTGGGTGCAGAAGTGGCAGAAGACAAAGGGGCCTGCCTGTGGCCTGTTACATGTGGGGCCTTGTCCAGGATCCTGAGCCAATGGATGTGGTTGGCAGCCTGGAGATGGAGGAGGCCCTGCAGTGGCTCATCAAATAGCAGGAGCAGATGCACAAGGCACTGCAAGGCTTCCAGCAGTCCCCCAGGCAGAGCCAGGCCTTGCTAACCTGGCAGGCAGAACAACTAAAAAGCCTACAGGACTTTATAAGAGAGCAGGCCAGCGTAAAGCAGCATCTCCCAATTAATGGTGAGTCCTGTGGTAGGGGATGGCATTTGGCTGCTGGGCTTGGGACTCTGTAAAATGGGACCTGCAGTTGATCTGGATGCCTACCTTGGTATGTTTGAGTGGGTAGCCATGGGCACTGGATGGGATAGGGCAACCTGGGCCCCATGGCTGGCTCCCTACCTAGCAGGAGAAGCTCAAGCAGCCTATGTGGCCTTGAGTGGGGAACAGACCTGGCATTATGAGACAGTGAGGGTGGCCATCCTAGACCGGATGGGCCTGTTGGCAGAGAAATACAGCCAAAAATTCCCATCAGCCCAATGGACAGGGGCTATGCAGCCTGGTGCATTCTCCCAGAGACTGAGGGACTGGGCCACCCACAGGCTAAGGCACAAGATGCAAACAGTGGGGGTGATAATAGATGCCCTAGTCCTAGAACAATTCCTACAGGGCCTCCCCAAGAAGCCTTCTGTGGGGTTTCCCCCCCCACACCAAAGATAGTACTTTGTCCCATCTTGAGAGTACAAATCTAACCTCTCCCCTCTGGGCCACTGTGGGTTACAAATGATGTTATAGCTATCTAGTCTTAGCCAAAGTTCTCTGGCCAATTCTACTCCCAGGTGGCTGATTTCCTTAGTGTTCTGTGACTCTTTGATTTTCTTCTTTAAATGATTTTTCAGCTCCATAAGTCCTTGCGGCAGCTCATCTCCCTTACCAAGCAGGACAGGGCCTTCCTGGTCTTCCAATTTTTGTGGGAAACTTTCTTATTCATGACAGTCAGGTTGCAGGTCACCTCATCAATTTGCCTTGGCAACCCAGAGGTAGTTGTATAAAGGGGATTCACGTTCTTCCCGGAACGCTTTGTAACTGCTTTCCCAACCAAGATTCTCTCCATCCTTTCTGGGAAGCTTCAAGATGTAGCTCTATTTTTCTGTGAAGTCTGGCACATTTGTTTTTGGTCTTGTTTTAATTTATTTTATTAGGCCTACAGCTCTCCAGCTTTAGGTCTTTCTTTAAGTTTTATTTTAATTTCTTTTGCAAAGCTCTTGTTTTAAGTTCTTTTGGACATCTGTAACTTTTGTCAGCACGTCTCTTATTTGTTCCATCTTGATTCAACAGGAATACCAGCTCACAATTTCTCTCCTTGAAAACTGGCTCCCACTCATGACATCAATGTTACTCCTTTTTAGCCCAAGGTATAGCCAATATTCAAGACCTTGTGGGTTGTTTCCAGTAGAAGGAGAAATTGATGATAGATTCAAGTCTTTGGTTGAAGCAATCCTCTTTATTTACAAAGAAGGCACACAAAGTCTGATTCCGTGAACACAGTAGGAATTAAACAGGAGGCAGTTTCTTTGCTCTCAATTCCAAGCCACTTTCTAGCCAGCATGCTATCAAAAAACAAAAGAACAACAACAAAACCAACAACTACTCTCTCAAGACCATGTTACATGATGCCTGACTAGTTGTCTTCTAATTTTCTGCTTGTTTTTTTGCCTCCCTCTGGCTGCTTGAGACCCACACACATGTAAACAGAGCTGCAACCAATCAAACCCCTGAACTTGCATTCAGTCTAGTCTCTGGGCCATGTTTTCCGCTCCCTTGGCTTCCAGAGCAAGACAGGCCTTGTGGGTGGAGAGGGCAAATGTTTTTAGTGTGTAGTCCCCCTTTCTGAAATTAAATGCTACCATGTTGGGCTGCTGTGGTGTTTTCCCCACTGTAGGGCGGTTAAATTTAATTATATTATGGTCACTATTACCAAGCGGTCCAGCTGTATTCACCTCTTGGACCATGTCTCAGGCACATGAGTAACTTGACATTTGTGGTCATTCTCTAGTTTGCCTGTCAGGTGCCTGAGACCCAGATCTTTGGAGTCCTTCTCTCTGGAGCCTCCAAAGTAATAGGGGTTACACATCGAATTCAGAGTTCCTCATTCTTTATCAGAAATGGAAGCATCCAGAATGGGAGGCAGCTGCTGATAATATTAGGAAGGTGTCAAAGGTTTTTCTTTGTGAGGTAGGAGGAAATTTCCTTACACTTTTCAAAAGTAAAATCATTTATGTCTGTCCTTGGGGAAGTTGGGTGTGCTGCAAAGTGGGACACAGAGGAGGCAACAGACAGTAGAAGTTGCAGCTGTAACAGGTCAGCGGGAAGGCTGGGCAGTAGGACATGGTTGGGGGGAGGTATGCAGCTGAGAGGTGGAGAAACAGAGGAGTCATGTGGAAGTTATTCTAATGGTGGGAAAGCAGAGGAGAGTCACAGTTGGACAGTGGCTACATCTATTTTGCTATTTATTCCTATGCTAGCTAGCTGTCTGTGCGGTATCTGTACTCTACTTACCGTTGTAAATATAGACATCCAATGAGGCAAGTGGGAGAAGAGAGAAAATGTTTGTCTTGACCCTCCACATAAAACCTAGGTCACTGCAAGGTTTTAGAAACTTAAAATTTGACCCCTGATCACTTTTACAGGAGTCTCTCCCTGACTTGCCAGCACTCAGCCACCCTTGGAAATATGGAATCATGGATATTACATCTGTGAAAAGACGGAAATCTATTTCCATAACAAAACAAAACTAGCCAAACCCAAACAGCAGACAAGAGGAGTAAGGCAGACCCACAGCCATGGTTAATTGTCCAGCTTGTTGGGTGCTTAGAACTCGTAGTCACAACATGATCTCCACCGAACTACACTTCATTCATTAATCTGATTAGACACAGGTCCGGTTTACACAACAAAGTTCAGTTGACATAAAGCAGTTTGTCGACCTAATTATGTCAGTGTCTACACCAGGGATTGGCAACCTTTGGCATGTGGCCTGTCAGGGAAACCCGCTGGCGGGCCGGGATGGTTTGTTTACCTGCAGCGTCCAGAGGTTTGGCCACTCGCAGCTCCTACTGCCCTCGGTTCGCCGTTCCAGGCCAATAGGGGCTGCGGGAAGCGGCAGCCAGCACATCCCTAGGCCCGCGCTCCCTCCCTGACTCCTGCACCCACCACACATAACCAGCCGCCCACCACATCCCATGCCCTGATTCCTGCAACCCCCCCATATTCCCATCTGCACCCCTTGCACCAAACGGAAACTGCTCCAGGTAAGAGCTCCACAACCAACTCCCTGCCCGAGCCCTGAGCCCCTTCCTGCACCCTAACTCCTGGTCAGACCCTGCATACCAACCCCCAGCCCGCTCCTGCACCCCCAGCCCTGGGCACCCTCCCACACCATAAGTCCCTAACTCCCTCCCAGACCCCACATCCCAAGCCTGAGCCTCTTCCCGCATCCTAACTCCTGACCAGATCCCGCACCCCAATGTTTTTTTACATTTTTTTTATAAAGCGCTCTTATCCAAAGCGCTTTACAATAGTTAGCTAACGGTACAAACAATATTTGGAAAGATCATTAAGTGGTCCGCCGAGACCGTCAAAAATTTTCAAGTGGTCTGTAGAAAAATAAGTTAGACTACAAAAAGAATCAAGGTACCTCACTTTATTTTCATTTACTTCCTATTACTTATAGGAGGAGGATGAAGAAAAAAAGAATGAAAAATGGTGGTTGGGGGGAGGTAAGAGAGAATGTTCTTTTTCTTCGTGGGATCCCAAGGGGGGGGCGCCCAAAAATGAAGCTGAGCACAGGGTCCCACTAACTCTAAATCTGTCACTGGACTGGTAAAACAAATAATAGCTGCCCAATTTGAACCCATTACTCTTCAGCCCAGAGTGCCCCACTTTCTCGAGGGTATATCATTTCGAGTGTATTCCCCTTTCGTAAACTAAGTTACATGTTTAAAAACATGATAAATCAACTCCAAATAAACAACACCGTATGGACCTGCACTACGGTGAATCTATGGAAATTAAGACTGTCAGAGCCAGCTTTTCCCCTTTCTCTTATAGAGAGATCAGGAGTGCCTTTTTTCCCTTCAGACCTCCTAGCTTTGGGACTTACATAAGGGATATGGGGAATGGGACTGGTGGAGGGGGCAACCTTAACACCAGATTTGTTTGTTTTGCAAAATTGCAGTCGGGCCATTTAACTCTCCCAGTTAGGAAGGGTGCATTGATCATCAAGCCACAATTGTAACTCAATATTAAATATGTTTGTCTGGTGACTATCACTTACAGCGGACGTGTAGCCTGGAGCTGAGACCATCATGCACATTTCCTGCCAAGATCAGTTCAAGAAACTTTCAGTTACCCCCGCAAACAATATTATAAATCAGTCTCTGCTGTACCTTTTAATCATTACTGGATTAAGTTTAGAAGTGTGAGCAACAAGGGTGATGTCGTGGTGGGAGTCTGCTATAGACCACCGGACCAGGGGGATGAGGTGGACGAGGCTTTCTTCAGGCAACTAACAGAAGTTACTAGATCACAGGCCCTGGTTCTCATGGGGGACTTCAATCACCCTGATATCTGCTGGGAGAGCAATACAGCGGTGCACAGACAATCCAGGAAGTTTTTGGAAAGTGTAGGGGTCAATTTCCTGGTGCAAGTGCTGGAGGAACCAACTAGGGGCAGAGCTCTTCTTGACCTGCTGCTCACAAACAGGGAAGAATTAGTAGGGGAAGCAAAAGTGGATGGGAACCTGGGAGGCAGCGACCATGAGATGGTCGAGTCAGGATCCTGACACAGGGAAGAAAGGAGAGCAGCAGAATACAGACCCTGGACTTCAGAAAAGCAGACTTTGACTCCCTCAGGGAACTGATGGGCAGGATCCCCTGGGAGAATAACATGGAGGGGAAAGGAGTCCAGGAGAGCTGGTTGTATTTTAAAGAATCCTTACTGAGGTTACAGGGACAAACCATCCCGATATGTAGTAAGAATAGTAAATACGGCAGGCGACCAGCTTGGCTTCACAGTGAAATCCTTGCTGATCTTAAACACAAAAAAGAAGCTTACAAGAAGTGGAAGACTGGACAAATGACCAGGGAAGAGTATAAAAATATTGCTCGGGCATGCAGGAGTGAAATCAGGAAGGCCAAATCACATTTGGAATTGCAGCTAGCAAGAGATGTTAAGAATAACAAGAAGGGTTTCTACAGGTATGTTAGCAACAAGAAGAAGGTAAGGGAAAGTGTGGGCCCCTTACTGAATAGAGGAGGCAAACTAGTGACAAAGGATGTGGAAAAAGCTAATGTACTCAGTGCTTTTTTCGCCTCTGTCTTCACGGACAAGGTCAGCTCCCAGACTACTGCACTGGGCAGCACAGCATGGGGAGGAGATGACAAATCCTCTGTGGAGAAAGAAGTGGTTCAGGACTATTTAGAAAAGCTGGACGAGCATAAGTCCATGGGGCCGGATGCACTGCATCCGAGAGTGCTAAAGGAGTTGGCGGATGTGATTGCAGAGCCGTTGGCCATTATCTTTGAAAACTCATGGCGACTGGGGGAGGTCCCGGATGACTGGAAGAAGGCTAATGTAGTGCCCATCTTTTAAAAAGGGAAGAAGGAGGATCCGGGGAATTACAGGGCAGTCAGCCTCACACCAGTCCCTGGAAAAATCATGGAGCAGGTCCTCAAGGAATCAATTGTGAAGCACTTAGAGGAGAGGAAAGTGATCAGGAATAGTCAGCATGGATTCACCAAGGGCAAGTCATGCCTGACTAACCTAATTGCCTTCTATGACGAGATAACTGGCTCTGTGGATGAGGGGAAAGCAGTGGACATGTTTTTCCTTGACTTTAGCAAAGCTTTTGACACGGTCGCCCACAGTATTCTTGTCAGCAAGTTAAAGAAGTATGGGCTGGATGAATGGACTATAAGGTGGATAGAAAGCTGGCTAGATTGTCGGGCTCAATGGGTAGTGATCAATGGCTCCATGTCTAGTTGGCAGCCAGTATCAAGTGGAGTGCCCCAAAGGTCGGTCCTCAGGCTGGTTTTGTTCAATATCTTCATTAATGATCTGGAGGATGGTGTGGATTGCACCCTCAGCAAGTTTGCAGATGACACTAAAGTGGGAGGAGAGGTAGATACGCTGGAGGGTAGGGATAGGATACAGAGGGACGTAGGCAAATGAGTGGATTGGGCAAAAGAAACCTGATGAGGTTCAATAAGGACAAGCGCAGAGTCCTGCACTTAGGACAGAAGAATCCCATGCACCGCTACAGACTAGCTGAGCAGCAGTTCTTCAGAAAAGGACCTAGGGGTTACAGTGGACAAGAAGCTGGATGTGAGTCAACAGAGTGCCGTTGTTGCCAAGAAGGCCAATGGCATTTTGGGCTGTATAGGTAGGGGCATTGCCAGCAGATCGAGGGACGTGATCGTTCCCCTCTATTCGACATTGGTGAGGCCTCACCTGGTGGACTGTGTCCAGTTTTGGGTCCCACAGTACAAGAAGGATGTGGAAAAATTGGAAAACATCCAGCGGAGGGCAACAAAAATGATTAGGGGACTGGAACACATGACTTATGAGGAGAGGCTGAGAGAACTGGGATTGTTCAGTCTGTGGAAGAGAAGAATGAGGGGGGATTTGATAGCTGCTTTCAACTACCTGAAAGGGGGTTCCAAAGAGGATGGATCTTGACTGTTCTCAGTGGTAGCAGATGACAGAATGAGGAGTAATGGTCTCAAGTTGCAGTGGGGGAGGTTTAGGTTGGATGTTAGGAAAAACTTTTTCACTAGGAGGGTGGTGAAACACTGGAATGCGTTACCTAGGGAGGTAGGGAGGAAGGTGCTCCTTCCTTTGAGGTTTTTAAGGTCAGGCTTGACAAAGTCCTGGCTGGGATGATTTAGTTGGGGATTGGTCCAGCTTTGAGAAGGGGGTTGGACTAGATGACCTCCTGAGGTCCCTTCCAAACCTGATATTCTATGATTCACACTTCTGTAAGGCATGTGGTTTATTCCCCCATCACATTCTGATAAAAAAGAATTAATACAATATCAACGTAGCTCACACAAAATAAAACAAAAATGGTTAACCAATATAGCCCTAAAAGTAATTGTAAATAGGGGATCATTCTTGTGTGGGAGTGTTTCTCATGGGGTCCCACAGGGATCTATTCTTGGCCCAGTGCTGTTCAATATTTTTATCAATGATATGGAAAATATATAAAATCATTGCTGGTAAAGTTTGTAGATGACACAAACATTGGTGGAGTGGTAAATAACAATGGGGCTAGATCAGTTATAGAGCATTATAACAATATACTTTTTAACACAGCCAAATGCAAGGTCATACAGGTAGGAAGAAAGAATGTGTAGGTCACACTTACAAGACAGGGGAGTGCACCCTGGAATGCAGTGACACAGAAAAGGATTTAGGGATTACAATGTACAACCTGTTTCACATGAGCTCCCAGAGCAATGCTGTAGCTAAGAGGGTTAACACAACTCTTGGATGTACAAGCAGCAAAATATCAAGTAGGAGTAGGGAGGTGATATCACCTGTATACAACATTAGTGAGACCATTACTAGAACACTGCGTCCAGCTCCTATGTCCACACTTCAAACATTATGTTGACAAATTGGAGAGGGTTTGGAGAAGAATGAGGTCTGGGAAACCTGCCTTATAGTGAATAACTTAAGAAGCTCAGTCTATTTCTTTGATCCAAGAGAAAGCTGATCACAGTCTATAAGTACCTATATCTAGCAGATTAAAGCATAAAAAGATTCACTCGTTGGAAGCTGAAGCCAAAGTCAAACTCGAAATAAGGCACGTATTTTTTAACAGCGAGAGTAATTAACTGTTGGAGCAACTTCATGTGGGAGGGCTTTCCCTTTACCCTCCCCCCTGGTTCTTGTCACACAGACAGAAAGCAAAGACCAGAAGTCCGAAGTGCAGTGCTATGCAATGTTTATAGGGGGTTGCCATAAATATAAAGGGAGGGGTAAACACCTTTAAAATCCCTCCTGGACAGAGGAAAACCCTTTCACCTGTAAAGGGTTAAGAAGCTAGGATAACCTCACTGGCACCTGACCACAATGACCAATGAGGAGACAAGATACTTTCAAAGCTGGAGAGGGGGAGACAAAGCTGGGTCTGTCTGTGTGATGCTTTTGCTGGAGACAGAACAGAAATAGAGTCTTAGAACTTAGTAAGTAATCTAGCTAGATATGCGTTAGATTCTGTTTGTTTAAATGGCTGAGAAAATAAGCTGTGCTGAATGGAATGGATATTCCTGTCTTTGTGTCTTTTTGTAACTTAAGGTTTTGCCTAGAGGGATTCTCTATGTTTTTAATCTAATTACCCTGTAAGGTATTCACCATCCTGATTTTACAGAGGTGATTCTTTTTACTTTTTCTTCTATTAAAATTCTTCTTTTAAGAAACTGAATGCTTTTTCATGGTTCTTAAGATCCAAGGGGTTGGATCTCCGGTCCCCTATGCAAATTGGTGAGGATTTTTATCAAACCTTCCCCAGGAAAGGGGGGGTAATGTTTGGGAGGATATTTTGGGGGGAAAGACGTTTCCAAACGGACTCCTTCCTAATAAAATAAAGCCAGTTAGACATTTGGTGGTGGCAGCAAAAGTCCAAGGGCAAAAGGTAAAATAGTTTGTACCTTGTGTTAGAGAGCTTATTCCTTCACTCTCCCACTTCCCTGGTCCTTCTCGCATGAACAGAGAGCAACAATACCCGAAGTCCAAAGGTGCAAACAATTCGATGTTTATTGGGGTGAACTTCCAGCAAGCTTAAATACAAGTTCCTTTTTCCTTATTTTCGAATCCCAACTTACTTCCTGTTTGCCCCTAATTTATATAGTAATATTCTTAGCTATACCTTAACCAATCATTCTACTGAAATTTAACTAACCAATCCTAACATATTGTAACATGATTAGCTAACCAATTATATCCCACCACAATAATTAGATTACACCCAGCAAAATTAATTATACAGCAGACAGAAACAATCATAGAATATCAATCACAGAACCAGACAGAGATTATACAGACAAACAATAGCAAAGTGGGAACTATAATGACAAAACAATACAGAAGTGAGGATTTCCCATCCCAGCTATGGATAAGTGAGTTCTTGCCAGACAGGATGCTATCAAAGTAAGTTTCCTTTTACATCTTCTAGGCACTTCCCTTTCTCTGGAGGTGATAGGCACTATCAGGACAGGATTGTATCCTAACAGCCCAATAGCACCTTATTTCAATGTGACTAGTTTGGGATGTGAGGAGGTGACCGGTCGCTTCCCAGCTTATGGCTGCCTCTGCTGCTTAGCCAAAGGTCTTAGCCTAAGAACAGGGCCTCAGACTGTCACAGTAAGAGAAGGACCTTACACTGGCAGACAGTGATTTTGATTCTTTCTTTTATACCTCTAACTAGCCAAGTGATAAGAATACGCCTAATTCTTAAAGTACAGGCCTTTGCAGACAGGGCTGAATATCTATATCCTAACACTCCCTGTAAAACTCCACAACATTTTTGTCCTTTACATTTCTCCTTAAACCCACCTATGCCATGGTGCCTACAAAACACATGACAATGGTGAGGCAGCTGATGTGCTGTAGTCAGGGATAACAGTCTCACAATTATCTTGTGCTCCTTCCATCTGTTTCTTGTATTCATTTGTAGTCTCTGTTTTAAATTTAGAGTGTAAGCTCTTTGTGTCAAGAAGTGTCTTTTGGTCATGTTCTCCACCTCGTTGGTGAAGTGGTTCCTGGAGGTGGGGACCATCTGCTGTGACTTCTTCTCACCACTTCAGACTCTTGTATACCCCTCATACCCATAGTACCATTGGCCAGAATCTGTGGGCTGGAGGAAGAACGAACGGTTCTCTACCATATATTTTTACATTTCAGTGGGTGCGTTGAATTTTAAATGTTCATAAATATAAAGGGAAAAATCAGTCATGAGGCAAACTTCTGCAAACACACTCAGTCCTGACCTCCACCCCCACTCTCCACACACACAGATCTTAAGCCCTTCAAACACAACTTGAAACCTTCCTTCCTGCTATCCCAGGCTTGGTGTGTGCTTGAATGGAGAATGATAGATTTGCCAAATTGTGTTGTGGTTTAATGATGTGGCTGAATAACCATTAATAAGGATAAAACAAGAAAGTGGATTCCACTGATTCATCTAATCTGAATCAGTGTCCCCACTGGTCAAAGGCTCGTGTTCTGACCCATCCTGGGCCTCACAGCTATAGTTATAGGAGTAGAAGTACTACTCAGGGTCTTACTCTGTCAAACTTGTTCCCAGGAGACCCAGATATGCAATCAGAACTGAGACTCATCCTTGTTGGTAAAAGTGGAGCTGGGAGAAGTGCGACAGGAAACTCCATCCTTGGCGAAGAAAAGTTTGTGTCCAAGCTCTGGGCAAAGTCAGTAACTTTGACTTGTGAAAAAGGGCAAAGGAGCTGGAATGGGAGGGAGCTTGTGGTTATTGACACACCTGCCATTTTTGACAGAAAGGTTTGTGATCCAATAACCTCAAGAGAGATTGGTCGCTGTATCGCACTCTCTGCCCCTGGCCCCCACGCTCTGCTGCTGGTGACCCAGCTGGGCCATTACACTGAGGAAGACAAGGACGCAGTGAAGCGAATACAGGAGATTTTTGGAGTTGAAGCCGTGAGGCACACAACTGTCCTGTTCACTTTTAAAGAAGATTTAGGGGTTGACTCACTGCGTGACTACATGAGATACTTAGATAAGAAAGATCTTAAGGGGCTGATTCAGATGCATGGGGACCGATATTGTGCTTTCAATAACAAAACAACTGGAGCAGAACAGGCTGAACAGGTTTCTGAGCTGACTGAAGTGATCCAGGGAATGGTTCAGGAGAATGGGGGCAGGTATATCAGTGAGATCTATTTAACTGAACAAAACAGGAGACGCCCGATGGAAATAAATAAAACAGCCACAGTGAAGGCTGTGAAAGCAGGTGGTACAAAATATAGTGACGTTATTTTGGGCTTCGGGGTTGCTGCAGTTTGTATAGTTATTGTATTTTTCCTGATTTATCTCCCTCATTAACAGCCATTAATAAAGTTTCATTGCAACCTAACTCAACTGCTTCCCAAACCCTGCCTCTCAGCTTCTCCGGCACCTCACTCTTATGCTAGTGCAGCACGTTCATACAAAATACAAGTAATAATGTTAATATTTCTTCCTTATTAACATTACGTATTATAATAATATTGAGTTCTTATATAGAGATTTTCATATGTAGATCTCAAAGTGCTTCACAAAGGAGACTGGTGTCATTCTCCCCATTTTACAGATGGGGAAACTAAGGCTCAGAGAGGTGACGTGATTTGCTCATAGTCACTCCGCAGGTGCGTGGCAGAACTGGGAATAGTCCAGTGGTCCAGCCATGAGGCCTCAATATTAGGTTGCTTTAAAGAGTCTCGATCAAACTTTGCCCTCACTTACCCTGCATTTGCAATAGTTTGAGTCCATTAATTTCAGTGAAGTAATCAGGATTATGGCCATGTAACTGCTCCCAGGTACTCTGGAGTTGCAGTGGGGTAGCTCTATTAATTTCAGTGGAATATTGTGAATTTACAGTTATGCAACAGACTACAATGTAGCCCTCTGACCAGAGGTGTCAAATAACTTCAGTTGTTATGTAAATTTACAGTAGTTCAAACTCTGTGAAATTGAACATTGTAAAGTTCCCACTAAAAATTAAATCTTGAACATTTAGAGGGCCAAATTTAGACCTGTGAGTAGATGGAAACTCCATTGGCTTCAGTTACACAAGGAATTAATGTGGCCCATTCAGTGTACCCTCATTTGATATTTTGAAAGGAAAGAGTGTAAAATCACTAGAGATATGTGTATGAAATATGGTAATATATGGAATTGTTACTTTAAAAAAATAAACTTCAGTTTCTTTCTCAGTTAGAACTGCTACCAAATACAATGGCAATTTCCCCTGAATAGAGAGATCAGCATTTGTCCAGTACCTTGTGTGAACAAATCATGAGAACATTAAAAACTTTTCTAAAGATGAATCCATGTAATAGAACATCTGGCAGTGCTGATTCAGGGAATGCAATTCATTTTTGTGGAGATTTCTGTTTCCAGGCTCTCTGACCACAGTGATTTTTCAGGACTGCGGGGTACATAAATATGCAAACAAAAGGTGTCACTCTGGTTTTGATGCACAGTTCTGCTTCTTTAAGTGTAAAGGGGTCGCCATAGCCTGTCTGCAAGGGCAATGCTGTGAGGCAATTCAAGATGGAGGATGTTCCAGAGACTGAAGCTGGGCTGTTACTCATTCACTAAAGATGAAAGATAACAGAATTTGAGAATAGAAAAGTGAAAACACAAATTGCTAACAAAATGTAGAAGCAGGGAGAAGTCTTCTGTGTTTCATGTACTGCATTTTGGGTAATAACATGAGAGGAATCTGTGACAGGTTAGACCCCTTTGGGATGCCACCTGACGTACCATGGTTTCACTGAGCCTCTCCTGCCCAGCCAGCCTGGATTCCCTCTCTCTGTTTTGCTGAATTAGGCTCTCCGGCCTCTTGCAGCACACACACAGGTAGGGCTACACCCAGCTGCAGACAGACTGTAATCAGCTCTGTGTGAAAGGGCACCAGCAGCACTCACGTGCACACCCCTAATAACACTGTCTTGCCCTGTATAGGAAGATCTGCACAGTGCAAACTCATAAAAATTCACCCTCTCCATCAGTGTGAAGAGAGATATGCACAGCCTCTCCCACCCCCCAATTATAAATTACACAAACTGGGTTTAATAATAAACAAAACAAATTAACTATAAAATGCAGATTTTAAGTGATTATAAGAGACTGCCAACAAAATAAAGCAGATTACCTTAGTAAATAAACAGAAACCACAAACTGATCTTAACACACTAGATAGGTAGGATACAAATTAGCAAATTCTCACCCTGAGTAATTTTTAAGATTTTTAAGGCATAAGTTGCCTTGGCTTTCCCAGGTTTTCATACACAGGCTAAAAATCTTATCCTGGGACCATCACTTCCCCCAGTTCAGTCTTTGTTACCCAGGTGTTTCCAGGTGTGTTGTTGCAGGGAGAATGAGGTCTCCTCATGTTGTCATTGTCCCCCTTTTATATCTTTCCTCCACTTGCTGGAAAGCTCTTTTGCTGTGATCTGGGTCAAACAGTTCCCATTGTGTGGAGCTCTCTCCGAGAGGTTTCTATTCCACACAGTTCCTGGGGTAATCCTTATGTTTTTGCACATTTCCTCAATAAGCCGTAACGTAGCACATTTGAAATATGGAGACATGGTCAATATCCCCAGTTTTAGATACAAAAATAATACATGCATGCAAATTGGATAAACACATTCAGTGGGTCATAACCTTTTCAATGATACCTTACATGAGCCATTTTGCATAAAGTATATCTTAGTTATGCCATATTCATATCATAACCAAATTTCTATGAAAAATATGGGGTGTAACCTGTGTCAGACTCCATGCATGAAAACTGAAACTGGCTCTTTAGCAAAGCAATTATTTACAGGGCTGCTCCTACTGATACTTAGCATTCTAGCCATGTACACACAGACTGACTTCCTGGTGCCACCTCCAAATCCTTCCCTCCTGCAACCTGTACAACTCCATGCATGTTCCCACATCTTTCCTTTTAAAAATGAATTGTTTTTATTATGTCTTTGTGCAAACATTTCATTACTGGAAGGGTCAGAGGTTAATACTACATAGCCAATCCTGGGCAGATGGCCTTTATCACCAGCCCATTGTGGGTGGTTAGGCATTATAGTCCTTCAAGTGTGCCACTCTTCAAACCAGTCTCCCACTTCTTCTTTGTGTTATTGCTGTTGATGGGGGACTTGATTTCACCCTGTTGCCTCCTCCACTCTGTTGGGTGGCACCCTGATAATGCTCTGTATTGTTCATATTCCTGTTACTTGTTACAGTCAAGCTGATGGAGGAGACTCATTCTAACTAAGCAATAATTGGATAAGAGGGAAGGTCCTCTCATGGATCGTAATTGGTTAAAAGACAGGAAACAAAGGGTAGGAATAAATGATCAGTTTTCACAAGGGAGAGAGGTAAATAGCAAGGACCCCCAGGGATCTGAATTGGGACCTATGCTGTTCAACGTATCCATAAATGATCTGGAAAAGGTAGTGAACCGTGAGGTGGCAAAGTTTGCAGATGATACAAAATTACTCAAAATAGGTAAGTCCCAAGCTGACTGCAAAGAATTACAAAGGGATCTCAGAGAACTGGGTGACTGGGCAACAAAATGGCAGTTGAAATTCAGTTTTGCTAAGTGCAAAGTAATGCACATTGGAAAACATGATGGGGTCTAAATTGGCTATTACCACTCAAGAAAGGGATCTTGGAGTCTTCATGGATAGTTCTCTGAAAACATCTGCTCTATGTGCAGCGGCAGTCAAAAAAACTAACTGAACGTTAGGAACCATTTGGAAAGGGATAGATAATCAAACAGAAAATATCATAATGCCACTGTCCCGGAGTCCCCGGGAGATGCTCTGGAACTGCTCCCTATGAAGCCAGTCAGGACTCTGGGGCAGTCTCCTTTCTGGGAGCAGCCTGTCTGCAGGACACACAGCTCACCCGGCTTCCCCCTTCCTGGGTCTGACCTCGGAGCATTCAGCCTCCTCTGCCCCTCCCTGCGCTTCCCACAGCGAGTCCGCCCAGGCGGGGTCTTGGGGAAGCCAGAGGGTCCTGCCCCCCAACTCCGCCGTCAGACGTGACTCTCAGCCAGCCAGTAAAACAGAAGGTTTATTAGACGACAGGAACACGGTCCAACACAGAGCTTGTAGGTTCAGAGAACAGGACCCCTCAGCTGGGTCCATTTTGGGAGGCAGTGAGCCAGACAACCACGTCTGCACTTCACTCCATGTCCCCAGCCAGCCCCAAACTGAAACTCCCTCCAGCCCCTCCTCCTCTGGGCTTTGTCCCTTTCCCGGGCCAGGAGGTCACCTGATTCCTTTGTTCTCCAACCCTTTAGCTCTCACCTTGCAGGGGGGAAGGGCCCAGGCCATCAGTTGCCAGGAAACAGGGTGTTGGCCATTCTCTGTGTCCAGACCCCTGCAGACACCTGCCCTCTAGGGCTCTGCAACGATCACACACCCTTATCCCACCACCTAGATACTTAAGATCTGCATAGGGGAAACTGAGGCACCCCCACAATATTCAGAAGAAACATTAAGAATAGTCCCACTTCGTCACAGCCACTATATAAATGCATGGTTTGCCCACCTGGAGAATACTGTATGCAGTCTGGTCACCCCATCTCAAAAAAGATACGTTAGAATTAGAAAAGGTACAGAGAAGGGCAACAAAATTGATAAAGGATATGGAACAGCTTCTTTATGAGGAGGGATTAAAAAGACTGGGGGATTGCTCATCTTAGAAAAGAGAAGTCTAAGTGGGGAGACATGATAGAGGTCTATACAATCATGACTGGTGTAGAGAAAGGGAATAGGGAAGTGTTTACCCCTTCACATAATACAAGCACCAGATGTCATCCAATTAAATTAATGGACAACAGGTCTGAAACAAACAAAAGGAAGTACTTCTTCACACAATGCACGATCAACCTGTGGAACTCATTGCCATAGGAGGTTGTGAAGGCCAAAACTATAACAGGATTCAAAAAAGAATTAGATAAGTTCAAGGAGGGTAGACCCATCAATGGCTATTAGACAAGATGGTCAAGGACACAACCCTATGCTCCGGCCACTGTCAGAAGAGATGATACTGGACTAGATAGATCATTGGTCTGACCCAATATGGTCATTCTCATGTTCTTATTTTCTCCTTGTTCTGACCTTAGCATTGTCTGTCCGGATGTGCCAGCTGTCTGCTGATACACCACAGTTGTCTCCATCATTGTCCTGAGTCTGGAGTTGCCTCACATGACCTGTGACCAACTTCAGCTTGGACTCTTGCATTTGCCTTTGCTTTGTGTGGCTGTTCAGTGGTTGGACCAAGACCTGCTCACCTGTCCATAGTGTCTGCAGGTCCTTGGTTGCTCTGTTGTCTTCTTAGCTTGGTATCCTCTTAACTGCTTCTGTCTCCTGTCTGTTGGTCCTCTGCTGTGACTCACTCTACGCCTCATGGTAAGCAGAGTCACAGTTCTACAGCTCATCAGTCCCTGTGCTGGGCTACTATCTAGTTCACTGGAGGATGTTCACTGGTGGATAAATTGGAGAGAGTCCAGCGAAGGGCAACAAAAATGATTAGGGGTCTGGAACACATGACTTATGAGGAGAGGCTGAGGGAGCTGGGATTGTTTAGCCTGCAGAAGAGAAGAATGAGGGGGGATTTGATAGCTGCTTTCAACTACCTGAAAGGGGGTTCCAAAGAGGATGGCTCTAGACTGTTCTCAATGGTAGCAGATGACAGAACGAGGAGTAATGGTCTCAAGTTGCAGTGGGGGAGGTTTAGATTAGATATTAGGAAAAACTTTTTCACTAAGAGGGTGGTGAAACACTGGAATGCGTTGCCTAGGGAGGTGGTGGAATCTCCTTCCTTGGAAGTTTTTAAGGTCAGGCTTGACAAAGCCCTGGCTGGGATGATTTAACTGGGAATTGGTCCTGCTTCGAGCAGGGGGTTGGACTAGATGACCTTCAGGGGTCCCTTCCAACCCTGATATTCTATGATTCTATGATTCTATGTATTGCGATGGTTCAGCATTGCCAAATAGGGATCCCTTCCTTTCCGTTTTGCCTTTGCCATCAGTCTCTTTGCTGTTGTTGGTGCTGATTCTGCCTTCTTGTTTTGTGTGAATCCAGGGGAAGATGTCTTAAGATCAAATTCCCATTTGTTGCTGAATTGTTTGAATTCTGTTGCAGTGTACTGTGGCCCATAGTCTGAGACAGCATGTCAGTTATGCCAGGCCTTAATAGATTCATGGATTCCAAGGCCAGAAGGGACCATTGTGATCATCTTGTCACACCTCTAGTATAACACAGGCCAGAGAACTCCCCCAAAATAATTCCTAGAGCAGAACTTTTAGGAAGACACCCAACCTTCGTTTTAAAATTGCCAGTGATGGAGAATCCACCACAGTCCTTGGTAAATTGTTCCAATGGTTAATCAGATGCTCTATTAAAAACGTTTGCCTGATTTCCAGACTGAATTTGCTGAGCTTTAGCTTCTAGCCTGGTGTTACCCCTGGGTGCACTAGATTGAAGCGCCCATCTTAATAAGTATGGCCTACGCATTTGTGAGCTTATATTTGGCATTGAAATGCGTATTGCTTGCTTGTGGATAGTTTACCATGTGATCCAGATCACTCTGTATACGTGACCTGTCCTCTTCATATTTTTGCCACACCCCCAATCTTTGTGTCATCTGACAATTTTATCATTAATGATTTTACTTTTTCTCCCAGGTCATTGATAAAAATGGCAGTATAGGGCCAAGAACTGATCCTTGTGGGAGAAACACCCAATTAGTGATGATTCCCTGTTTACAATTATAATTCCCTGTTCCGAGACCTTTCAGTTAACCAGTTTTTAATCCATTTCATGTGTGCCACATTGGTTTTGTATTGTTCTAGTTTCTTAATCAAATTGTCAAGTGGTACCTGACAGAGGTCTAAGTATATTACATCAACACTATTATCTTTACCAGCTAAACTTGTAATCTCATCAAAAAAGCTACCAAGTTAGTTTGACAGGACCTATTTTCAATAAACGCATGTTGATTGGCATTAATTATATTACCCTCCTTTAATTCTTTATTAATCAAGTTCCAAATCAGATGTTCATTTAATTTCCCAGGATCGATGTCAGACTGACAGGTCTATAATTTACCAAGTCATCCCATTTGCCCTTTTAAAATATTGGCACAATATGAGCTTTCTTCCAGTCTTCTGAAACTTCCCCAGTGTTCCAATACTTATTGAAAATCAACATTAGTAATTTAGTGAGCTCCTCAGGCAGCAATAAAACTCTTGGATGCAAGTTATCCTGACCTGCACATTTAAAAATGTCTAACATTAGTTGAAACAATGAGGAGTCCGGTGGCACCTTAAAGACTAACAGATTTATTTGGGCATAAGCTTTCGTGGGTAAAAAACCCACTTCTTCAGATGCATGGAGTGAAAATTACAGTTGCAGGCATTATTATACTGACACATGAAGAGAAGGGAGTTACCTCACAAGTGGAGAACCAGTGCTGACAGGGCCAATTCAATCAGGGGGGATGTGCTCCACTCCCAATAATTGATGAGGAGTTGTCAATACCAGGAGAGGGAAAGCTGCTTTTGTCGTGAGCCAGCCACTCCCAGTCCCTATTCAAGCCCAAATTAATGGTGTTAAATTTGCAAATGAATTTTAGTTCTGCAGTTTCTCTTTGAAGTCTGTTTTTGAAGTTTTTTTGTTCAAGTATGGCTACTTTTAGATCTGTTATTGTTTTTGTGGATACAGACTAACACGTTTACCCCTGATACTTGACATTAGTTGCTGCTGTTTAACATCCGTGTGGTATGACTTTATCATCTGGCTTTTTCCCAAATAGAGAACAAACATATTTACTGAAAACTTCTGCCTTTTCTGCTTTAGTATTCTACCACATGTGTACACCAATTTACAGTCTATATCCACCTAGTAATGGGACAGTACCATTGTTAAGGCTTTTTTTGGTTCCTATATAATTTAAAAACTCCTTATTGTCTTTAACTCAGCTGGCCATAGATTTCTTCTTCTAACCTTTTGTTTCTTTTTCAAATTTTCTGCAGTTCCTAGCCTCTGACTTACGTTCATTATTATCAGGTTCCGCTTTCTTTCTTTCTTTCTTTCTTTCTTTCTTTCTTTCTTTCTTTCTTTCTTTCTTTCTTTCTTTCTTTCTTTCTTTCTTTCATATAATTTTTATAGCTGCCTTCACTTCCCCTCTAAGTCAGATTGTCTGGGTTTTTTCCATCAGTGTGGCCTTCTTTACTGATTGTGAGTTTGTGGCTTTTGAGACATCTATTAAAATGTTCTTAAACAGTTTCCAATTATAATTCATATTCTTCTGTTTAAATTATTTCTCCCAGCTGATTTGGCTCATAACTCTTTCCACTTTTGTGAAACTGGCCCAAATTTGCTAGGGCTGCTGACAGTCTCTGGGCCTCTGCACCTTCAGAAAGGCTCCAAGACACATCACAGAGCAGAAAATGTACATAAGTCATAGAAACATAGAAGATTAGGGTTGGAAGAGACCTCAGGAGGTCATCTAGTTCAATCCCCTCCTCAAAGCAGGACCAACGCCAAATAAATTATCCCAGCCAGGGCTTTCTCAAGCTGGGCCTTAAAAACCTGTAGGGATGGAGATTCGACCATTTCCTTAGGTAACCCATTCCAGTGCTTCACCACCCTCCTAGTGAAATAATGTTTCCTAATATCCAACCTAGACCTCCCCTACTACTATGTGAGACCATTGCTCCTTGTTCTGTCATCTGCCACCTCTGAGAACAGCTGAGCTCCATCCTCTTTGGAACCCCCCTTCAAGTAGTTGAAGGCTGATATCAAAACCCTCCTCATTCTTCTCTTCTGCAGACTAAACAAGCCCAGTTTCCTTAGCCTCTCCTCATAAGTCATGCGCCCCAGCCCACTAATCATTTTCGTTGCCCTCCGCTGGACTCTCTGCAATTTGTCCAGGGACCAAAACTGGACAAAATACTTAGATGTGGTCTCACCAGTGCTGAAGAGAGGGGAATAATCACTTCCCTCGATCTGCTGGCAATGCTCCTACTAATGCAACCCAATATGCCGTTGGCCTTCTTGGCAACAAGGGCACATGGCTGACTCGTATCCATCTTCTCGTCCACTGTAATCCCCACGTCCTTTTCTGCAGACCTGCTGCTCAGCCAGTCGGTCCCCAGCCTGTAGCAGTACATGGGATTCTTCCTTCCTAAGTGCAGGACTCTGCACTTGTCCTTGTTGAACCTCATCAGATTTCTTTTGTCTCAATCCTCCAATTTGTCTAGGTCACTCTGGACCCTATTCCTACCCTTCAGCTTATCTACCTCTCCCCCCAGCTTAAAGTCATTTGCGAACTTGCTGAGGGAGCAATTCATCCCATCATCCAGATCATTAATGAAGATGTTGAACAAAACCGGCCCCAGCACCAATCCCTGGGGCACTCCGCCTGATACCGGCTGCCAACTAGACATCGAGCCATTGATCACTACCCATTGAGTACGACAATCTAGCCAGCTTTCTATCCACCTTATAGTCCATTCATCCAATCCATACTTCTTTAGCTTGCTGGCAAGAATACTGTGGGAGACCATATCAAAGGCTTTTCTAAAGTCAAGATATATCAGATTCACCGCTTTCCCCATATCCACTGAGCCAGTTATCTCATCATAGAAGGCAATCAGGTTGGTCAGGCATGACTTGCCCTTGGTGAATCCATGTTGACTCTTCTTGATCACCTTCCACTCCTCCAAGTGCTTCAAAATGGATTTCTTGAGAATCTGCTCAATGATTTTTCAAGGAAAAGTAAGGAAATATTCCCCAATGCACCATATTCTGTCCTAGATCCCCTCCCCGAAGGTCTTGCAAAAAACATTTGGCACCACATTCATCTCCACACCAGAGCAGAACCTGGTATAGGGGTGTGGTGTTGGGATGGTTTCATGGGTCAGACAGGAATCAGTTTGATCCCCAGCACTATTTAGAGCAGTCCACTTGACCTTGGCTGCCCAAGGCCCATGTTGGCCATTCAGCAGCTGGGGACCTGCTGAGTTGTAGGTGCACCCAACCCCTCCCTGCTCCCACTTCCAGAATGCCTCCTACACTGGAATTTTTGGTGGAAGAGTGCTGGCTCTGGTCTGCTGGGGAGAGCCTCCTATAATGGGTAATGAGCCTGGAAGGGGCTCTCATGAACTCGGCCCTGGAGCGCAAAGCCCAAAGATTCTCCTGTGCACAGTTTATTGGTGTTAATCCATTCTTTTCCAGGCACAGTAGATTGTTGTCATTTTTCACAGTACAGCCCATGATGACGAGTACACCCCACACCGGCTCTGAAATGCTACAAGGGCTAATCGGACATGCTGTGCCTGGATGAGGTGTAGGCTGGAAGGACAGCCCTAACTGATGATGAATCCCAGCCAGGTAGGAAAGGGCTGGGCTGCAGGAAGGTGCTGAACTTGAATAAAACCTGGAAGAAGAGAGCAAAAGCGGGGTGCAGGGGGAGAGAGTCTGCAGTCACTCTCGGGGTTGAGAGAAAGGAGTAGGAAGAAGTCCACAGAAACAGCAGCAAGGGGTAAGACTGTACAGATCTTGGCCACTTGTTATAGGGTGTCTGGGCTGGAATCCAGAGTAGAGGGTGGGCATGGGTTCCCATCCCAGCCATTGAGGGAATGGCATAGGCAGGGCAGTGGGCTTTGAAGACTACCTGAGGCAGTTTGTCCAGTGATACTCTCATACCCTGAAAGGGATAAACTAAAGTAACCTGGCTGGAGGACCAAGCCAGGAACAAGAAGTGCTGCAGGTCCTGGATGAGAGAGGCAATGGCACGGGAGATTGCGAAAACAGGCTGAGACTGTTGAGAGGCAGACAGAGACTTAATCCCCAGAGTAACCATGAGGAGGCACCACCTGTGGTGAGTGGAACCCGTCCCAGGCTCCCTAGATCCTTCCCCATACTGGCTGTGCCTGATGGACTCATTTAATCAGTTCTTGGTCGCTGGCTCTGGCTGCTCCTCCTTCCCCACGAGGCAGCTGATGACTGCATCTCGCGCCCAGTGAGGACACTGAGCAGTGACTAAGCCCCAGCTCCAGAAGCTTCCTATTAATCCCAAATATAATGAGAGCTAGTTAGTTAATCATAAAATCCCAAACCATGTGCTGTGTGACCACTTTTTCCTACAGGAACCAATGGAAGTCTCTCAATCTCATAAGGAAATTTCCTCAAATGACCTGCAAAACCAAAAACTTCCAACAATTTCTGCTTCAGACGCCAGAGTCAACATGACTTTGTACACCACCCTAACCTCCCACCGCCATCAGCTGTGGAGACAAAAGAATCCTGAGTCCCATTCCTTTACCAATGCACTCTGCAGCTTTCTACCCAAATTCTCTCAGAGACCCTCCCTTGCACGTAGTAGGGCTCCTCCTTCTCACAACTTCCTGATCAGCGAACCAGGGCTGCTCCAGAGAGTGAGAGACCCCCCCAAGCTGAACTGAGGTAGGAAGCCTGCAGCCTGTCAGGACACTTATCCCTCACAATGTGTGGGGGGGATTGAGGGGGGAGGGAGAAGTAATGTTTGGGGGGTGGCAGCTGAGAGGGGACGGGGTGACTGTTCTAAGGGAGATGGTAGATTTGGCAGTGGTGAGGCTGCTTTTCACTGAGGGTGGGAAGGTTTCAGCAGCAGAGGGCGCTCAGTGTCCTGTCCAGTGCAGGCCTCAGGACCATTTGTCAGTGATCAGGTTGAGACTCCTGTTATGTGTGACTCCGAACTAACATTCTCACAGAACCAGGTTGGAGAAACCAAAGAGACAGCTCCTGACCTGTCTAGAAACTAAGCACATGTTCATGGCCTGGGCAACAACTAAGGAGCCGTGCATGAGCTCACACTCCCAATTCAGAGAGAGCAAGGGAAAGAAATTCCAGCTCAGTGAAGGTGACATGCCCCCATTCACACCCACACCCCCCCTACAGATTCTGCACATGCTTCAGATAGAGAGACAGGAAGAGAGACAGGAAGCGAAATTAGTCTCTCGTGCGGGAAACAGAGACCTGCAGTTACTGCTGATTAAGACAGAGGAGCGGGAACTGCTTCAGCAGAGTGTGACCACAATTGCGCCCAGAAACATGTGTTTGCAAGTGCTACACAGCTACAAAAACAGGAAGGGAAAGAGGCACTAACACAGTGTGGGTAACCACCACGCCTCAGTTATCACACTGCAGATAGAGACAGGAAAGAAAGACGTGAACAGCAAGGTATCTAACTATATTTCATCGTAAACAAGATGACTTTTTCCTCTCAGCCTGCTCTTTTAGACGTCCCAGCATCTGACAGTATAGAAATGTATTTCAGATCACACATTTTACAATTAGCATTTTACAGTGTTATTCACACAGCTCTCTCCCATTTCATGGCAGTTACAATAATGGGAAGTCTGCAGTATAAAAGTGGGAGGGTGTATGGGGGGGAACAGTGGAAACGGCCAGATGGGAAGAGGCGTGAAGAACTGGTAAGCAGCTCTCTGATAATAGGTAGAAGAGAAGTGCTGGGTTTTGAGCTCCATTTTAAGATGGACTGGGAAAGCAGAGAAGTCCAGCTAGGTGGGCAGAGTATTCCAGACAGCTCGGTGTCAACAATAAAGAGTCAACCCCTGAGAGATGAGAAAAGGGAGCAGGCGGCTGGTAGGGGGCAGAATTGGCAGAGAGGAGGAAGCAAATAGGGATCTAGGAGGAGATCTCATAAGTAAGTGAAAAGGAGCAGGTGGGGCTGTAGGGGAGGCCCAGCCACTCCTCTGAATTCTGGCCCTTGGATTCTAATCCAGGGCTGCGGTCTCTCCTACACCCAAACATTCCCTGTTTCACACTCTCCCGTAGCTAATTCCTACCACTTCAACTTTCGTAGCTGTCAAAGGTTTCCAGAGAGTCCTGTTCGTGGATTTTAAGGCCAAAGGGACAATTTGATGATCTAGTCTGACTTCATGCACAATGCAGAACACCTGACGAAGCGGGTTCCAGCCCACGAAAGCTTATGCCCAAAAAAATTTGTTCGTCTTTAAGGTACCACAGGACTCCTCGCTGTTAATTCAGAACATAGAACTTCACCCAGTGATTTCTACATCAAACCAAATAATGTGCTGGAATTAGAGCATCCATTTTACAAAGACATCCAATCCTCATTTAAAGATGGAGAATCCACTTAGTTAGTTGTTCCAGTGGTTGATTATCCTCATTCTTAAAAATGTGTGCCTTATTTGTCTAGCTTTTACTTCCAGTCATAGGAGCTTGTCATACCTATAACTTGTTATTCTAGTCCTAGGAATTGTGATCAAGACATCTCTTAATCTACTCTTTGATAAGGTAATAGTTTGAGCTTCTTAAGCCTTTCATTGGGAGGCATGTTTTCCAGATATTGAATCACTCTCATGACTCTTCTGTGAACCTTTATGGTTCTTTCCAGCATCATTTCTGAAGTGGAAACACAGTATTCCAGTAGTGGTCTCAACAACGCCATGTGCCAAGATCATATAAACTCTATTCCTACTTGAGATTCCCCCGTTCGTGCATCCAAGGATCCCAATAGCTCATCTGGCCACATCTTTGCACTGGAAGCTCATGTTCAGTTGATTCTCTAACATGGACCCCCAGTCCTTTTCAGAGATGGTACTTCTTTCATATCATCCCCCATCCTGTAAATATGGCCTACGTTCTTTGTTCCTAGATGCATGGCCTTCCATTTGGCCACATAAAATGCATGCTGTTTGATTGTACCCAGTATATGAAGTGATACAGATTGCTCTGTAACACGGATCTGTCCTCATGTTATTTCACTTCACTGATCTCAGTTATATGCAAATTTTACCAACAGTTGTATTGTATTTTCTGCCAGATCACTGGAAAAACTCATAAGTAGTGTTGGGGCAAGAACCCATCACTCTGGGACACCACTAGCAACATACCCTGTTCTGAGGTCCAGAGGAAGGAGAGAGGTACTCCTGTTGAAAGTCTCTGGTTGAAGACAAAAGGGGGGTGGAAAGCAGGGGTGATGTAATTGTAGGGGGGTCTTCTATAGGCCACGCAATCAGAACAAGGAGGAGGTGGATGATGCATTTGTAGAACAGACGTATCCAAAGCATAGCTAGTGAACAGGAGGGGCAAACAGGAATTTTGCAAGGGAGTTCTCCAGGTGAAGGAGGAGCGATGAGGTGACCCTTGAGGTGAGTTTGTTGTCTGTTAGTTTGTTTGTGTGTGGTGTGCTTGCTTAGTGTGTGACTGCTGGATTAAAGTGTATAATATGGTCTGTCTGAGGGCTGTGAGCTGAGCCAAGCAGTCTGCCAGGGTAGGCTGAGAGTTTACTAATGAGACTCCAGCCTGCCATCCTTCAATCCCTACTCCCTTTAGGATCCCTTGGCAAGGGGGCAGAGCTAACTCAGGGAGAACAGAGGTTTAAAAAGCCAGCTCCTCAGCAAACAGGGGAGTTTTGCAAGGGAGTATGAGACACAGATACACCCAACAAACATACTCTAAATTTGGACCAATAACCGCCCAAAACATAAAGAACAAACGCAGCCCCCCGCCCCGCACCCCATGCCAGGGTAAATGTAATGCAGGCAGAGTCCAGCAGCAGAGCGGGGTCTATCGAACTTATTGCTCTGAATGCAGCAGGTAGAAGTTCCTGCCTTGTGGGCAGGTGGCCTATGTGTGCATTCAGTGAAAGCTGCTCCTGGCCCACTGAGACTGCATACGTGCTCTGGAGGCCAGAGTGGCTGAACTGGAGGAGCTAAGAGAGACAGAGGGGTATAGATGAGACTTTCAGAGACACAGTAGCGTGGTCCCATCCCTCATGCAACAGCCTTTGTGCAGCTGAGGGGCATGAAAGCCCCAGGGAAGGAGAACATGTAGCTAAAGTGGAGGGAAATGATCCCGATGGTTTGGTACTTGAAAGTACCAATAACATAGGGAAAGGTAGGAGAGGAGTCCTGGAGTCCAGATTTAGGCTGCTAGGTAAGGATTAAAGACCAGGACCTCCATGGTAACATTCTCTGAGATGCTCCCAGTTCCAGGTGGAGGGCCAGTTACACAGGCGGAATTGTAGGGTCTCAATGTATGGGGGACGAGATGATGATGATGTAGGGAGGAGGGGTTTAGGTTTATTAGGAACTGGGGAACCTTTTGGGAAAGGAAGAGCCTATACTGGAACAAGGGGCTCCACCCAAAACCCCCAAGCTGGATTTTGGAGATGTTTAAGAGCAGTTTAGACAAACTGTCAGGGATGATCTAGATACTACTTAGTCCTGCAATGAGTGCAGGGGGCTGGACTAGTTGACCTCGTGAGGTCCTTCCCAGTCCAACAATTCTATTAGATCTATTTTCTTGGCTCCCTGCAGTGCAGAGCTCAGGTCAGGTGAATGCCCCAAGCTCTGGGCTCTCCCTTTCACTAACCTCCCAGCTCAAATCCAGGCTGGCAAGAAAGGGAAGCTTGGCTGAACTGAACCAACCCCAGCTGACCTGGGCTGCAGTGTACAGAGCTCCCTGCCCAACAAGCAGAGGGTGCCCTCCTGATGATGGCTGTGTGCTGTTGTGGTTGTTTCTGCTTGTAAGCAGCAGTGATAGTTATGGAAAGCAACATGCAGAAAGCTGTAGTATTTAAGCAATAATAATTTTTGCAGTCTATCCGAAACATACGTCAAAACACAAAGCAGCCCATGCTCAGCGATTCCAAGAGGAGTGGCAGTCTCAGGGGCAGTTTAAGTTTGATTTCTGAAAACAGCTGGGCAGCTAACCTCAGGCCAAGCCAGGGGAAGGAGTAAAGAGGTGCTGAAACCAAGCTGGCTCCACCTTTGATCCTACTACGGAGCAGCGAGAAAGATCATCTGGACAAAAACAAGCCCCGGTTAACGTGCTGCTCTCTCCAAAGTGTGCCTGGCTTTCACAAAATATTGAATTAGCCTCCACAACCTTCCTATCTTCCCCTGCAGACTACAGTGATCTCTGCCCAAGAAGCCCTGGAATGTGATTCCTCCTGAGGACATGCTCAATTCAGATGTAATGACATTGACTTGGGGTGCAACAGAATGTAGCGAGGAGAGCATAGAATGGATTTTATTAATACTAGTGAGCTGCTTGTGAATGATTTTATGACTAAACATATTGGTGACTTCTTTCTCTGAATGTCATTGTAACCGGAAAAGTCGCTAGCTGTGTCGCTGGTCACTTTGACACTTCTTTCCTCGCTAGGGAAACCAAAAAGTCGCTAAATCTAGTGACCAAGTAGCTAAGTTGGCAAAACTCCCGTATGGATACCCACTCTAGACTCCAGGCTCATCAACCATTGCATCTCTTGACTAGATACCTATATCTCTGTCCCTCCTGACAGGTATTTCCAGGCAGCACAGTCCCCTGACTCTACTGTGACTTTCTTTGCCCAGCAAAGTCAGACTGCCTAAGCAGACCTGCTTTGCTTTTCTCCTCAGAAAACAGTGTAATTACCCACAGTTAAGTTACTACTCAGGTCGTTCTAAGCAAGAACATTTATTGTTAAGGTAAAATCATTACAGGTAAAACATGTTAAAACAATCAAAGAACTGACACATATGCTGATAAACTTACCAGAGATCACCCTAACTCCAACCAGGTCTCTGACCAGGGAGCAGTCCTTCAAACCCCACTCAGGGGCTTTTTGTTGTCCCAAGCTCCTAACAGTTTATACTCAGAACAAGCACACTCATGAATAATGGGGCCTCGGAGGCCAAAGTCCTTCCGAGCTTCCCTCAGGATTGGGGCCCTCCGTGGATCAAAGGTCTTGTCCATTTGCTGGATCAGGAAGAAGGCTCTGAGTCAGTTTAAACTCAGGTTATTGACTCATCTTTGACTTCTGGTCTCTAGAGAAGCCAGCTGGGACCAATCCATGTGAGTATTTCAAGGGGGTGGTGCCTCTTGGAAGGTGTTACAACCTGAGTGAATTTGCCTAATCACTTCCCACTGTTGTTAGTTCCTGGAGGGATTTCGGTTCCCCTCCCTCATGGAATTACACACAATCACTGTCCCACAGTGATCCATGAACATAACGTAGCAAGACTTCCCATAATTCAGTCAGGAAATTACCAAACCCTGTCACAAGAGGCAATACATTTTTGTTCACATTACTTTTGCCTGTCAGGGAGGGGGAGTGTGAGATTTTCTTGTTGAAACAAACAATGTGAACACAAATATTTGACAATTATTGTGAAGACAAAAGCCTGCTAGGGAGGAGAGAAAATAAACATGGGAGGAAGAAGGATCATAGAAATCCCCGAATGCTGCTTCCATTCAGAAGTCAAATTGGGGGAAAGGGATGTGGTGACTCTCCTCCAAGATTCTTCCACCAAATAACTTCGGCTAAGGTGAGTTACCAGAATGAGGCATTACTCCCAGCGTATTGTGCAAAATCTGATGGTGTGTATCACTGGGCTCCACTGAGCTCAACGAGCTTGGTACCTGCATGGCAGAGCTTGAGTATGCCCAAGGATTTTTCTGGGCTCATTGGGTTTGGCTCCTTGACTGGGGGAAAAAGTGATGACATCTCCCAAATGTCACCCCCTTGTCTCACCAAAATGAGACATCACTCACCGGAAATGGTGCACATTTGTGACTCTCCCTTTTCTTCTTACACAAGCAGTGAAAGTTGACTATGCTGACATTTAAATCGCCATGACTGGGCATCTGAGCTAACATGTCTCTGAGATGCATATGGCAGTTCACACCTTTTAAAGCTATTGGCCCAGGCTCTGCGGCAGAATCAGGCAGATGTTGCGGCATCGTCACATTTTAAGGTTTTATCTGCAACCATAATAGCTAGAGACCTACCGTTTAAAAAAAAATGAAAGCTGAGACACTGGAGAACAAGACAGTATATTCGGTGATGCTCTGGTCATAGAATCATAGAATCATAGAATATCAGGGTTGGAAGGGACCTCAGGAGGTCATCTAGTCCAACCCCCTGCTCAAAGCAGGACCAATCCCCAATTAAATCATCCTAGCCAGGGCTTTGTCAAGCCTGACCTTAAAAATTTCTAAGGAAGGAGATTCTACCACCTCCCTAGGTAACGCATTCCAGTGTTTCACCACCCTCCTAGTGAAAAGGTTTTTCCTAATATCCAACCTAAACCTCCCCCACTGCAACTTGAGACCATTACTCCTTGTCCTGTCCTCTTATACCACTGAGAATAGTCTAGAACCATCCTCTCTGGAACCACCTCTCAGGTAGTTGAAAGCAGCTATCAAATCCCCCCTCATTCTTCTCTTCTGCAGACTAAACAATCCCAGTTCCCTCAGCCTCTCCTCATAAGTCATGTGTTCCAGACCCCTCATCATTTTTGTTGCCCTTCGCTGGACTCTCTCCAATTTATCCACATCCTTCTTGTAGTGTGGGGCCCAAAACTGGACACAGTACTCCAGATGAGGCCTCACCAATGTCGAATAAAAGGGAATGATCACGTCCCTCGATCTGCTCGCTATGCCCCTACTTATACATCCCAAAATGCCATTGGCCTTCTTGGCAACAAGGGCACACTGCTGACTCATATCCAGCTTCTCATCCACTGTCACCCCTAGGTCCTTTTCCACAGAACTGCTGCCTAGCCATTCGGTCCCTAGTCTGTAGCTGTGCATTGGGTTCTTCCGTCCTAAGTGCAGGACCCTGCACTTATCCTTATCAGATTTCTTTTGGCCCAATCCTCCAATTTGTCTAGGTCCCTCTGTATCCTATCCCTGGTGTGGGTTTCTGAGCCCTGCTTCCATTGAAATCACAACAAAAACTCATTGACTTCACTGGAGGAGAAGCAGGACCATAGGAGGAAATGAATAAAAAAATGATGTTTTTTATTTACCTCATTTAAAAAGCTGTTTTAATTTCAGTAACTTACCAGCCCATTTCCTTTGTTTTTTGGTAATTTTTTCTTCATTTTCATATAAATTTAGGAGTGTAAAAAGTGTCCTCAAAGTTATAAAGGTGCCTAACTCTCATTGATACCAATGGGTGTTAGGTACCTAAATACCTTTGGAGATCTGAGCCTGAATCTTTACTGAGAATTTCCATTAAGTAATTAGGAAAATCCTTGGGCCTGAATTCATAAATCCATAGATCTTAGGCCAGGAGGGATGGTGATGATCAATTAGTTTGCCTTCCTGAATGGCCCAGGCCATAGAGCCTCACCCAGTAATTTCTGCATCAAACCCATAACTTCTGTTTAAGCCATAATGTATCTTTTAGAAAGATGCACCATATCCCGGGGTAAATTGTTCCAATGGTTAATAACCCTCAAGACTAAAACTTCGTGCTTTATTTCTAGTCTTGCCGCCATTGGATCTTAGATCTTTTTTCTTCTAGATCAGTGGTTCTCAAACTTTTTTTTCACGGACTACTTGAAAATTACTGAGGGTCTCAGTGGACCACTTAATGATCTTTCCAAATGTTGTTTGGACCATTAGCTAACTATTGTAAAGCGCTTTGGATAAAAGCGCTATATATAAAAACCCTTAATAATAATTAACTATCCCTCTCGCATGCACACTATCTGCACACATAGCTCAGCTTTAACATGCTAAACAAATCTAGGTGTCAATTAGAAATAGTCATGCTTTCATTGCAAATATTCATACAATATTTTCTTGCTCTGCTCTGTAGAGCCCCTCACGGATACAAAATAGGGTTACCAGATAGCAACTGTGAAAAAACGGGACAGGGGGTGGGGGGCGTAATAGCCGCCTATATAAGAAAAAGTCCCCAAAACTGGGACTGTCCCTTTAAAAACAGGATGGATGGTCACCTAGACAGTCGTTCCCCATTTGGGAGTTGTGCGTTCGATTTTTCCTTCCTAAGTGAAGTACTTTGCACTTGTCTTTATTTTTATTGAATTTCATCTTGTTGAATTCAGACCGATTCTCCAATTTATCAAGGTCATTTTGAATTTTAAACCTGTCCTCTAACGTGCTTGCAACCTTTCCCAACTTGGTGTCATCTGCAAATGTTATAAGCATACTCTCTAATCCAGTATCATTATTTGTCACTCCACCAACTTTTGTATCATCTGAAAATTTTACCAGCAATATTTCTAAATCCAATAAAAAGATACTGTATAGCACTGGGCCAAGAACAGATCCCTGTAGAATTCCACTAGAAATACGACCAAGGATGATGATTCCTTATGTGCAGTTACATTTTGTGATCTGTTAACCAGTTTTTAATTCACTTAATGTTGGCAACAATGATTTTGCATAGTGTTAATGTTTTTTTCAGCAGACTTTCATGAAAGACTACGTCAAATCAATTGACTGACCGTCATTATTAGCCAATCAGTGCAGGGATTTGTTTAATACTATTAATGAGAAATAACCATAGAATGATTATGGAAATAACTTACCCGTAACCAATCACAGAGTCAGGTATTCCATAATTAGGAAAAAATGTGGGTACACTTCGGTGACAGTACAACATCCCTGTTCTCTGACTGCCTGAGATATTTCCATTTCTGCATAGTACGAAATAAATATTTATGGATGATTTTATTCATGCTCATTCAGTTGTCCCATGCTACTCTGACTGCAAAGTTAACAGAAGAACTAGACATGACACTTCAAAGACTGTACAGTCACAATGGGGTGAAACTTCATTAATAACAAGTCAGATTAAACCACAGGGGGAAATGTAAAGAAACATAATTCATTCACCACCAGGATGGAAAATAATTGCCAAATGTGTCCCGGTCTGGCAAATATGAATATACCCAAAGCCACAGATCCCAAATCACACTCACTATTCTATAACTATTCTCAGCTTCTTCTCTGATTTGTTTTTGTTTTTCCTCATAACATTTCTGTATTTCTTCCAACTCTTTCAGCAGCTTTTGCTCCATGGCTTCCATTTCTTTTTGTTCCATGTGCTTCAGCTGCAGGAAAGCATCTTCTTTATCCTTCTCCTGCTTTTCAAGTTTTTCCTTTAATTCTTCTTCTCTCAGGTTTGACTCTTCCTTTATCTTCTTACAGTTCTCTGTAAAGCACTGTATTATTTCTTCTTTCTTTCTTTCCATCTCTTCCCTGTACATTTTCTGTAACTCGTCCATTTTGAATTGGAGCTTCTTCTCAACATATTGGTAAGTCTCATTTGTATATCGGCCTCCATTCTCCTGTACCATTCTCTCCATCAATCCCATCAGTTCTTTAACCTGAGCATCCTGTTCCGCTCCTGTGGCTTTGTTGTTGAAAGCGCAGTATCGGTTCCCACACTCATCAATCAGCCTTTGAAGATCTCTGTTATCTGAATGTGTTACATAGTCACTCAATGAGCCATCCCCTAAATCTTCCTTTCGGGTGAATAAGATAATGACATGCTTCATTACCTCAACTCCAAAAATCTCTTGCATTCGCTGCACGGCATCCTCATCTTCCTCAGTGTAACGGCCCAGCTGGATCACCAGCACCAGGGCGTGGGGGCCTGGAGAGGAGAGCACAACACAGCGACAGATCTCCTGGGAGGTTTCTTCGTCAGGTACCTTTGTGTCCAAAATGGCAGAAGTATCGATAACCACCACCTCCCTCCCATTCCAGCTCCTGGTCCCTTTAACACATTTCTCAGTTACTGACTTTGCACTGAGTTTGGAGTCCAACACCTTCTGGCCCAGGATGGTGTTCCCTGTTGCACTTTTCCCAGCTCCAGTTATACCAACAAGGATGATTTTCCATTCAGGTTTTCCGGGGTATTGGTCACCATTGCCTTGGGCTGTTGGAACAAATATGACAGAATTGACACATCACTGCAACATTCACAGAGAAGAGATTATTTAGGAGTTCTCTTTCTGGAATAAAAAATGTTTTAACTCTTAAAGAGCTGTTTAAAAAGCACTACTCTTACTGACATGTCATAGCATAATAGTTGAAATATTCTATCATTTTTATTCTATCTTATTTTAAATCAGTAAGATCAGCTGCTGTATATTACTAGTTGAACAATCTTATCTTCTTTTTGGATCAAAGTGTCTCCTGTTTATGTTACAATGGAACAGTCTGGCTCTGTGTGCATGACTATTACTGACGTCATGAAATAAGGTAAAAACAATAAAGATATAAAAATGAAAACACTCCACAAACTAAGATAAAATTCAGAATAATTTTTTTTCAGTTTGGAATGAAAACAAATTTTGCAACATCCTGCAACATAGAAATTCAGAGTTTTGAGTAGCTCCAGCAGAGAGCTTATGCAAAGTCAAGGCAGGCCCAGAATCCAGCTCTCAAACTAGTTTAGCGAACCCCAGTTTTATCCTGTGCAACAATTTCCTTTTCAAACAGATTACAGCAGACTGGGACATTCTACCCCAACCACTATAATCTCCACTCCTCCCCCATGGCCACAGGTAGAATTCAGGATTCCTTATAACCAATAGTCTATTGCTGATGAGTAAATAGTTGTGTAACACACTCGGAAAGTGTGTATCCAGTTCTCACTCCCGTAATGCAAGTAATAAGGGTCTAAAATATAAATGAGAAGATCAAAGGATTCAAACCTGTTGCTGATCTTTGAGGGGGTTGGTATGGTTTTATATATACCTCTAGAAATAAAGAATGTCAGCCATACCTACAGGATGGGGGACACTAACCTGGGAAGCAGAGACTCTGAAAAATATTTGAGGATCATGGTGAATAATCAGCTGAACATGAGCTCCCAGTGTGACACTATGGCCCAAAGAGCTAATGTAATCCTGGGATGAATTTGGCACTGTTGAGACCGTGGCTGGAATATGATGCGCAGTTCTGGGGCCCACAATTCAAGAAGGCTGTTGAAAAATTGGAAAGGGTCAGAGAAGAGCCAGGAGATTGATTAAAGGATTAGAAAACCTGCTTTACTGTGATTGAGCTCTTTGAGTCTATCTATTTAGTTTAACAAAGAGAAGGTTAAGGAATGACTTGATTATATTCTATAAGTATCTACATGGGTAAGAAATATTGAATAATAAGGTCTTCAGTCTAGCAGAGAAAGGTCTAATATGCTCCAATGGCTGGAAGTTGAAGCTAGACAATTCAAACTGGAAATAAGATGTACATTTTAAACAATGAGAATAATTAACCACTGGAACAATTTACCAAGGGGTCATGGGGAATTCGCCGTCACTGACAATGTTTAAATCAAGGTTGCATTCTTTTCTCTAGGAATTATTTAGGAGCAGTTCTCTGGCCTGTGTTACACGCAAGGTCAGACTAGATTTAATTCTGTTTGAACCAGAGCAGATCATTTTAAAAAAAAATCCACTCGATTTAAAAATTGCCTGTGCTGGAGAATCCACCACAACCCTTGGTAAGTTTTCCAGTGGTTAATTACTCCCACTGTTAAAAAAGTATGCCTTATTTCCAGTCTGACTTTGCCTAGCTTCAACTTCCAGTCATTGGATCGTGTTATACCCTTCTCTGCTAGATTGAAGGGCTCATTATAAATATTTGTTACCCATGTACATACTCACAGACTGTGATACAGTCACCCCTTAACCTTCTCTTGTTAAGGTAAATAGTTGAGCACCTAACGTTTATCTCTAAGGCATATTTTCCAATCCATTCATTATTCTGAACCTCTACCATTTATCAACACCCTTCTTGAATTGTGGATACCAGAACTGGATACAGTATTCCAGCAAAGGTCATACCAGTGCCAGACACAGAGGTCCTATAACCTCCCTATGATTACTTGAGATTCCTCTGTTTATATATCCACAAATTGCAGTAGCCTTTTTGGCCACTGCATCACATTGGGAACCCATGTTCAACTGATTTAATATGATATTACCAGTACCACCCAGTAACTAATGTAGAAACTAAAAATGCAAAGCAGAGTGTGTATGTAAAGAAGCAATGCATGTTTTAGAGCTAAAGCTCTTTTGCCAAGAAGGTGAGTGGTCCTGAAAAGAGCCTTTGGGTTACAGTTGTTAACATTCTTTCAACAGACCTTTACTTAGAACTGGTGTACTTGGTAACAGGCTTTGTACCCCCGAGACAAAGTCGTGTCTGGCCAACTCCCCTTGAAGCAGCGGGCACACATTGCTTTGGATCTTCCAGGAAGTAATGGTTGAGCACTTGTTGTAATGCACCAAGTGAGATGTTTCTCTAGCAATGTGGTCGAAGATGTAATTTACAAAGGAATTCATAATATCCATGGCCTTAGAGGAGATGCCAGTGTCCACGTGAACTTACTTCAACTTGATTTTGGGGAAGTTCTATGGTCTGTGTTATACAGGACATCAGACTAGATAAGCACAATGGTTCTTCTGGCTTTCAAAACTATGACTCTATGAACACTTTATGCACATGGATGCATTTCTTGTCCCCCTTCTTCTGGCTCATGGTCATGACTTTCTTTACAGCCCTTTTTCAGAGCAGGGGTAGATTTTGCTGGCTCAGGCAAGACTTTGCTGGCTCAGGCATTTTGACAGCTCCGTCTTCTCTCCAGTTCAATAACAACTTAGTTAAATGGCTGCTCCTCTCTTTATTTATAGGTTTCTTATGCAAATGAGCTGCATATACTTTAAAGTTTTCTATTGGAACTTAGATGATGTATATGGGAAAATGTTATATTCTGCAACTTGCAGAAGAGAGATTCTCATCTCCACTGATTGTTCAGACAATGACATTTTTCAGCCAATCATGAATCACTACCCCTCCTGGAAAAGGGATAAAAGGAAAAGAAACATTGAGTTGCATCACCACACTTATTCTGTGACTGTCTGTGAAAGGTAATTGTTGCAGGGTTCCAGATTTCTTGAAACATATAGATAGACTTTGATGTAGTGCTGGGGAGGAGCTAGTGGTTGTGGTACATGTAGGTACCAATGACAGGGAAGAATAGGAGAGAGGTCCTGGAGGCCATATTTAGGCTGCTAGGTAAGAGATTGAAGGCCAGAACCTCCATGGTAGCATTCTCTGAAATGCTTCCAGTCCCAGACACAGGGCCACTTAGACAGGCAGAGCTGCAGGGTCTCAATGCATGGATGAAACGATGGTGTAGGGAAGAGGGGTTTAGATTTATTAGGATTTGAGGAAACTTTTGGGAAAGGGGGAGTCTATACAGGAGGGATGGGCTCCACCAAACCAAAATGGAACCAGGTTTCTGGCCCTTAACATTAAAAAGGTCATAGAGGAGTTTTCAAACTAAGGGCTGGGGAAAGCTGACAGGTGTGGAGGAGCATGTGGCTCTAACAGAGACCTCCCTTAAGGGAGGATCTACTAATTGAAATTCTCTATGTCCTAGTAAGGAGGAGAGGATGGAAAATAAAATACAGGTAGGATCTGATGAGGAACAGTGAAATGAAAAAAAGTGCCATTCAATTACATCATGTAATGGGAGACAGCTAAAAAGTGACAAGTTTTTGAAGTGCTTATATACCAATGTTAGAAGTCTAAATAATAAGATGGTTGAACAACAGTGCCTCATATTAAAGAGAATATTGATATAATAGGGTGTAACGATGCTGGTTCTGGCAGGACCCAACCGAGAGTGCCAATTCAGGACAAACTGCTTAAAGCAGGGCAGTTACAGCCCAAGGCTAGGGTTTCTGTGCATACCAAGGCAAACCAAACCAGCCAAACAGAGAAGAACAGTTTTACTCCACTGGCTAACCACAAATCACGCAAGCAACTCCCTTAGACACCCCAGTTTCCCAGTATCACCACCAGTGCCACTCGTTATGGGGACAAATGTTATGAAAACCAATACCCCAGTAAAAGAAAAAAGGTTCTCCCGATCCCAAAGGACCAAGCGTCAGACCCAGATCAATATACAAATCAGATCTTACCCACAAATCACGCTGTTGCCAACCCCTTAGAATCTAAAATCTAAAGGCTTATTCATAAAAGGGAAAAGATAGAGATGAGAGCTAGAATTGGTGAAATGGAATCCATGGCATACAGTCATGGCAAAGTTCTTGGTTCAGGCTTGCAGCAGTGATAGAATAAACTGCAGGTTCAAATCAAATCTCTGGAGAACATCACCAGCTGGGATGGGTCATTCAGTCCTTGGTTCAAAGCTTCAGTGTAGCCAAGTCCCTCCAGAGATAAGGAGCAGGACTGAAGACCAGATGGAGGAGCTGCAGCAGCTTTTTATAGTCTCTTGCCGTGTGGCCTCTGCTTCCTTTGTTCCAAAGACAAGCTGTCCATCCCATGGCCTGGAAAAACCTCAGAGTTCTGTCCCTAGGCAGGTCCCTGCATACCTTGCTGAGTCACAAGGCGTGTCTGCCTTCTCTCAATGGGTCACGTGTATCACTGATGGTCCTTAATGGGCCATCCAGCAGGCTAGGCAGAGCTGACACCAACTTGTCTGGGGTGTCACCCAGAAGCATAGCACAAGTTTGAAATACAGACAGTAGAGCACCAATAATTATAACTTCAAATACAAAAATAATACATGCATATAGATAGCATAATCATAACCAGCAAACCATAACCTTGTCTTAGACACCTTATTTGACCCCCTATATACAAGATTTGGTGCCACTACAGGACCTTCGTTGCAACAATGTTCTATATGGTCCCAGTTCAAGTCAATAACATCACATAGGCATCACAGAAACTTGGTGGAATGAGGATAATCTATAGGACACAGTTGTGATGTTATTGACATGAACTGTGACCGTACAGATCATTGTTGCAACCAAGGTCTTATAAAAGAAAAGGAGGACTTGTGGCACCTTAGAGACTAACAAATTTATTTGAGCATAAGCTTTCGTGAGCTACAGCTCACTTCGTCAGATGCATTCAGTGGAAAATACAGTGGGGAGATTTATATACACAGAGAACATGAAACGATGGGTGTTACCATACACACTGTAAGGAGAGTGATCACTTAAGATGAGCTATTACCAGCAGGAGAGCAAGGGAGGTGGGGGGAGAAAACCTTTTGTAGTGATAATCAAGGTGGGCCATTTCCAGCAGTTGACAAGAACGTCTGAGGAACAGTGGGGGGTGGGGGTGGGGGAAATAAACATGGGGAAATAGTTTTACTTTGTGTAATGACCCATCCACTCCCAGTCTCTATTCAAGCCTAAGGTAATTGTATCCAGTTTGCAAATTAATTCCAATTCAGCAGTCTCTCGTTGGAGTCTGGTTTTGAAGTTTTTTTGTTGAAGAATTGCCACTTTTAGATCTGTAATCAAGTGACCAGAGAGATTGAAGTGTTCTCCGACTGGTTTTTGAATGTTATAATTCTTGACGTCTGATTTGTGTCCATTTATTCTTTTATGTAGAGACTGTCCAGTCTGACCAATGTACATGGCAGAGGGGCATTGCTGGCACATGATGGCATAGATCACATTGGTAGATGTGCAGGTGAATGAGCCTCTGATAGTGTGGCTGATGTGATTAGGCCCTTTGACGGTGTCCCCTGAATAGATATGTGGACACAGTTGGCAACGGGCTTTGTTGCAAGGATAGGTTCCTGGGTTAGTGGTTTTGTTGTGTGGTGTGTGGTTGCTGGTGAGTATTTGCTTCAGGTTGGGGGGCTGTCTGTAAGCAAGGACTGGCCTGTCTCCCAAGATCTGTGAGAGTGATGGGTCATCCTTCAGGATAGGTTGTAGATCCTTGATGATGCATTGGAGAGGTTTTCGTTGGGGGCTGAAGGTGATGGCTAGTGGCGTTCTGTTATTTTCTTTGTTGGGCCTGTCCTGTAGTAGGTGACTTCTGGGTACTCTTCTGGCTCTGTCAATCTGTTTCTTCACTTCAGCAGGTGGGTAGTGTAGTTGTAAGAACGCTTGATAGAGATCTTGCAGGTGTTTGTCTCTGTCTGAGGGGCTGGAGCAAATGTGGTTGTATCGTAGAGCTTGGCTGTAGACAATGGATCGTGTTGTGTGGTCTGGATGAAAGCTGGAGGCATGTAGGTAGGAATAGCAGTCAGTAGGTTTCCGGTATAGGATGGTGTTTATATGACCATCGCTTATTAGCACCGTAGTGTCCAGGAAGTGGATCTCTTGTGTGGACTGGTCCAGGCTGAGGTTGATGGTGGGATGGAAATTGTTGAAATCATGGTGGAATTCCTCAAGGGCTTCTTTTCCATGGGTCCAGATGATGAAGATATCATCAATATAGCGCAAGTAGAGTAGGGGCATTAGGGGACGAGAGCTGAGGAAGCGTTGTTCTAAGTCAGCCATAAAAATGTTGGCATACTGTGGGGCCATGTGGGTACCCACAGCAGTGCCGCTGATTTGGTATACATTGGTAGATATACATTGTCCCCAAATGTGAAATAGTTATGGGTGAGGACAAAGTTACAAAGTTCAGCCACCAGGTTAGCCGTGACATTATCGGGGATAGTGTTCCTGATGGCTTGTAGTCCATCTTTGTGTGGAATGTTGGTGTAGAGGGCTTCTACGTCCATAGTGGCCAAGATGGTGTTTTCAGGAAGATCACCGATGGATTGTAGTTTCCTCAGGAAGTTAGTGGTGTCTCGCAGATAGCTGGGAGTGCTGGTAGCATAGGGCCTGAGGAGGGAGTCTACATAGCCAGACAATCCTGCTGTCAGGGTGCCAGTGCCTCAGATGATGGGGCATCCAGGATTTCCAGGTTTATGGATCTTGGGTAGCAGACAGAATACCCCAGGTCGGGGTTCCAGGGGTGTGTCTGTGCGGATTTGTTCTTGTGCTTTTTCAGGGAGTTGCACTCCTAGTGTAGACCTATAGTTGCACCAAATCTTGTGCACAGGAGGTCAAGTAAGGGACTATGAAAAGGTTGTAATTTGCTGGTTATAATTATGCTGTCTGTATGCGTGTATCATTTTTGTATTTGAAGTTATGAATATTGGCTATGTACTTGTACCTCAATGTGTTTGATTCTAAGTAGCATTAGTGAAGCATTTGACCAGCTTATTGTGAAGGGACTCTTCAGATTAAGTGCCCAATCAAGAAACACTTAACTGACAATGGACCTTGGGAGACTCCAGTCCACACATTAGGAGCCTTCCTGGGAACGTTCAAGGTAGCATGTGAGCAATGGCTGCTCTACCTGTAAAGAACTGAGTTAAGCATGGACATGTGACTTGCTCATGTGACTCCAAACTCCATCTTGCTGCTGTGATTTTCCACAGTAAGAACAAAGAGGTGTACTTCCACATGGCAGAGGATATAAAAGGCCCTGGAATCCCCTCCATTTTGTCTTCATTCTTGCTTCTTACCTCTGGAGGAACTTTGTTACAAACTGAAGCTCTGAAAAATGGACTAAATGACTCATCCAAAGCTGTGGATGTTCTCCAGAGACTTGATTTGAGCCTGCAGTTTATTCCATCACTGCTACAAGCCTGAACCAAGAACTTTGCCATTACTGTATGTAATTGATTCCTTGAACCAATTTTAGCTCTCATCTATATTTCTTTCTTTATATGAACAAACCCTTAGATTTTAGATTCAAAAGGACTGGCAACAGCATGATTTGTGGGTAAGATCTGCCTTGTCTGGGGCTTGGTCCTTTGGGATTGGGAGAACCCTTTTTCTTTTACTGGGGTATTAGTTTTCATAACCATACATCCCCATAAGGAGTGGTGCTGGTGGTGATACTGGGAAATTGGAGTGTCTGAGGGAATTGCTTATATGACTTCTGTTTAGCCAGTGAGGTAAAACTGAAGTCCTCTCTGTTTGGCTGGTTTGGTGTGCCTTAGTAGTAAAGGAACCCCAGCCTTGGGCTGTGACTGCCCTGCTCTAAGCAATTTGTCCTGAATTGATACTCTCAATAGTGTCCCACCAGAGGCTGCTTTGTTACAACAGTAATATGAGGGTACAAAATATATCAGAAGGAAAGAACAGGTCATGCTGATGGGGGAGTGGCACTATATGTGAAAGAAAGCACAGAAGAGAAGAATGAGGGGGGATTTGATAGCTGCTTTCAACTACCTGAAAGGGGGTTCCAAAGAGGATGGCTATAGACTGTTCTCAGTGGTAGCTGATGACAGAACAAGGAGTAATGGTCTCAAGTTGCAGTGCGGGAGGTTTAGGTTGGATATTAGGAAAAACCTTTTCACTAGGAGGGTGGTGAAGCACTGGAATGGGTTACCTAGAGAGGTGGTGGAATCTCCTTCCTTAGAGGTTTTTAAGGTCAGGCTTGACAAAGCCCTGGCTGGGATGATTTAGCTGGGCTGTGGGCGTAATGGAACACCTCCTTGTTGACCTGCTTGTTGGTAATGATTTTTTCTGTGTAGCTCAGGTTAAGGTATTTAGTTGGGGATTGGTCCTGCTTTGAGGAGGGGATTGGACTAGATGACCTCCTGAGGTCCCTTCCAACCCTGATATTCTATGATTCTATGGGATAATTAGAAAGGCCAAAAAATAATCTGAAGTACCGCTAGCCAAAACTGAAAAAGTGACAGCAAATTTTCTTTAAGTAAATCAGAAGCAAGAAGCCTGCTAGACAACCAGTGGGGCCACTGGACAATCGAGATGCTGAAGGATCACTCAAGGACAATAAGGTCATTGTGGAGAAACTAAATGAATTTTTTGCATCAGTCTTAATGGCTGAGGATGTGAGGGAAATTCCCAAACCTGAGCCATTCTTTTTAGGTAACAAATCTGAGGAGCTGTCCCAGATTGAGGTGTCATTAAAGGAGGTTTTGGAACAAACTGATAAACTAAACGGTAATAAGTCACTAGGACCAGATGGTATTCATCCAAGAGTTCTGAAGGAACTCAAATGTGAAATTGCTGGACTACTAACTGTCATTTAAATCATCTTCTCAACCAAATAACTGGAGGATAGCTAATGTGATTCCAATTTTTAAAAAAGGGCTCCAGAGGTGACCCAAGCAATCACAGGCCTGTAAGCCTGATTTCAGTACTCAGCAAACGGGTGGTAACTAATAAAGAACAAAATTGTCAGACACATAGATGAACATAATTTGCTGGGGAATAGTCAACGTGGTTTTTGTAAAGGGAAATCATGCCTCACCAATCTACTAGAATTCTTTGAGGAGGTTCAAGAAGCGTGTGGACAAGGGGGATTCAGTGGATATAGTATACTTAGATTTTCAGAAAGCCTTTGACAAGGTCCCTCACCAAAGGCTCTTAAGCAAAATAATCTGCCACAGGTTAAGAGGGAAGGTCCTCATGGATTCGTAACTAGTTAAAAGATAGGAAACAAAGGGTAGGAATAAATGGTCTATTTTCAGAATGGAGAGAGGTATATAATGGTGTCCCTCAGTGGTCTATACTGGGTCCAGTCCTATTCAACATATTCATAAATGATCTGGAAAAGGCGTTAAACAGTGAGGTGGAAAAATTTGCAGATGATACAAAAGTATTCAAGAAGTTAAGTCCCAGGAAGACTGCGAAGAGCTACAAAAGGATCTCTCGAAACTGGGTGACTGGGGAACAAAATGGCAGAGGAAATTCAGTGTTGATAAATGCAAAGTAATGCACATTGGAGAACATAATCCCAACTATACATATACAATGAGGGGGTCTAAATTAGCTGTTACCACTCAAGAAAGAGATCTTGGAGGCATTGTGGAGAGTTCCCTGAAAACATCCACTCAATGTGCAGCAGCAGTCAAAAAAGCAAACAGAATGTTGGGAATCATTAAGAAAGGGATAGATAAGGAGACAGTACTTTCGGCGGCATGTAGGACAGGTGTAGCTGCATGTCGCAGTGAGAAGTAGGCTGTGTTCACACTGGGGTGTGGAGCTGCACGTGTCCATGAAAGGCTTTGGTGGGGTGAGCAGTGGAAAATGGCCTCAGCAGCTCTGCACTGCCAGAGCCTTTCACTGGGACGAGGAAAGGCTCTGGTGGCATGGAGGCAGCAGGGAAAGCCTCAGCCTGCCCCTGCCGCCTCGCCCCTGCCAGAGCTTTTCCTGGCTGCCTCCCAGCTGCTGGCATCTTTCCCTGTAGCAAGAAAAGGCTCTGGCAGCAGGGAGGCAATGGGATGCTACCCGGCTAAAAACAGCAGTGTAGATGGAGGCATGGCTTGGGCGAATAGAGAGCCAGACAGGGTGTGAACTCAAGTACATACCCACACCTTTCAGGTATATGTGTACTCTACCTGCCTAAGCCATCCCTCAGTGAGTACACCACGATTTATACCCATGTTGAGGAGGGGAAGAAGGGAGAGGGCTACTCAGGTATGGACTCTACATGTGGCTGAAATAATGTGCAGTGTAGATACACTCCAAGTCTGGTTCCTTTCAGGCTGGATTTCAGTTCCCAGGGGGCCATGGTCATCGGCTGCTCTTGGAGGGTTATTTTGCTGAGCAAGGTGGGGCTACAGACCTGGTCTATATGGCTATGCTGCTGGAGTATCTGACCACTGAGATTCTCCAGCTGGCTGGTGATGCTGCTCAGGACAACAAGAGAAACCAGAATATAGAACGATAGAACCACAGCGTTAGAAGGGACTGCAAGGGTCATGCAGTCTAATCCCCTGCCAAGATGCAGGATTTGTTGTCTAAACCATGTGGTGTGGGAAGGAAGGAAAGTATTTTGACTGTGGGCGTAATGGAACACCTCCTTGTTGGTAATGATTTTTTCTGTGTAGCTCAGGTTAAGGTATTTGCCCACAGCAAGTATTTGCTGGGACCCCCAAGGGAAAGGGTAAGGTCTCAGGAATTGCTTGGGGAATGGGAGAAAGCCTCCTTGATTCCTCTGCGGCAGCGGGAAGCCACATGCTTCCAGGTGTGGAGGTGGTTGAGACCTGCTCCTGCATTGCAGATGAGGGATGGGAGTATAGGGCCTGCCAAGGAGAGAATTGTCCAGGTTGTTAGCTGCCAGCAGGTTGCAGATGAACCAGAGACAGCCCCCGCTCTAGGGAGCATAGAGAAATGTGTCTTAGAGGGGAGCCCAGAGAAGGGAGAGGGAACCTCAGAAACCACTGGGGTGGGTGAGGATTCCTGTGACTTTGTAACACAGGGAAGCAGGGTGCTTTCAAATACGGGAGGGGTGAGACTAGCTCCTTTCCTGCAGAAGGCAGCATGCCTTCAGGATCAGGGGCAGGGGAGGTGTTGTCAGTGATTAAGGAAACTGTCCCAGTTGTTAGCTGTCAGGATTTTGCAGTTGAATAAGGACGGACCCCTTCTCAAGGAAGACAGAGAAATATGTCTTAGTCGGGGGCCCAGAGGAGGAAACTGGGGAGGGAATAGTGGGGGTACAGGAATGTCTCCTCACTGGTCACTCGGGAGAGGATTCCCAGGACCAAATGGATGAGACAGCATCTGAACACCCAGGCAGTCAGCCTGTGACCCAGGTATTCAGAGGGAAGTGTGTAACCGACCTCCTGGAGACACAGCCGACTTCTTAGGGACAGAGAAAGAGGTGACAGAGGGAACCCCAATCCAGGTCCCTGTTTTTCAGGATGCTGTTTCGGATAAATTTTTGGAAAGTAACTGTCTCTTTAAACCAAGATGCAGCTACAATGCCTGTGATAGCAGATGAGTTGAGACCAGAAAATTGCCAGGTGATGGTTTGTGAGAATGCAAATGACCCAACTGACAGAGACGGGGGTGTTTTCCCCCAGGCTGGTGAGACACAGGGAGCAGTTATGGAAAAGCTGCAGGGACAGGTGCACCTGATCAAAGGGTAAACACACCTCGCCCAGGGAACAGAGATCACAGTCCTCTAGGAAAAGGAGGCAGGGAAGGAATCAGGGCTGGGAGGGGGAAACTCAGGGTAACCCCAAAAAGGGAGCTGGATTTTTTCCATATGTACTGCCCTCGGATTGGGAGACAGCTCCCCAGAGGGCCCGCCAATGTGCAGGATCCCCCTGGACCCTTATCTCACCAAACCTTGAGGTACCAAACTCCCAGAAACATGATTAAATTAAGAGCCCACACTGAAGGGAGCACGGGAGGGAAAGAAAACCCAGTGACTGATGACATGGGAGAGAGTCAAAAAACAGGAGTTCTCACAACAAATTGTTTGGTGGCCTCACAAGGCGGCCATCAACTCGTGCTGGTGGCCACACTGACACGTTTTCCTAAAATATTTAATTAACTTTAGGAATAAATAAATATGCACAGATCCACATCCAAATCATTGTAAGTTAAGTAGGGTTTCTTTTTGCAGACTCGGTAATAAAAATAACGCTTTGAAAAGTGATATTTGTATATTTGTTAGTATCACTTTTCACAGGACACTTAATAGCTCCATGGGAGGCTGTGAAAAGCAATAAGTGACATCCACAAACATACACCTATCACTTTTCACAGCAAGCCCCAGGACGAGTTAGGCCCTGGGTGGGGAGGTCAGAGGTGGAGGCAGCAGGTGCCAGGGACAATGGTGGGATGGATATGGGGCCAGGGAAGGCAGCCAGGGGGCTTGGGAGGTGAATGCGGGGCCAGGAAGGCAGGAGGGTCCAGAGACGATGGGGTGGGGATTGAATGTGGGGCCGGGGGAGGCAGCAGGAGTCAGGGATGATGGGGGTGGGTGGTGAGCCCGCTGCAGTGTGGCTAGAGCTGGAGTTGGCACCCTCTGCCACATGGCCAGGGGTCAGTGCCTGTGACCAGAGCCCAGAGCAGGAGTTACGTGGCTGGAGCTGGGGGTTAGAGCCTGCTGCCAGGTGTCGGTGCCCATGGCCAGAGCCAGGGGTAGGAGCCTCATGGCCAGAGCTGGGAGTCAGAGCCTACTGCTGTGTGGCCAGAGCGGTAGGTCGATGCCTGGGGCCAGTGCCCAGCACCACGTGGCCAGAACCTGGAGCTGAGTGCCGAAGCCCGGGGCTGCGTGGCTGAAGCCAGGGGCCAGTGCTCGGCACTCGCTGCTATGTGGCCAGGGCCAGGGGTTGGCATCCAGGGCCAGCTCCCGCCATCACGTGGCCAGAGCCCAGGATCAGAACCGGATGCATCTGATGAAGTGAGCTGTAGCTCACGAAAGCTCATGCTCAAATAAATTTGTTAGTCTCTAAGGTGCCACAAGTACTCCTTTTCTTTTTGCGAATACAGACTAACACGGCTGCTACTCTGAAACCTGTGTTTCCTCACTGGTTACTCAGAAATTCAAACAACACAGTTCCCTTAAAGCACCCAGACTCAGGCCGCCATCTAGGTACACATGTCAACATATGATGATGATTACTGAAAAATCTTATTTTATCATATAAAAGAAAAGGTTCTTCTGATCCCAATGGATCTGCCACATTCCCAGGTCAACATATAACTTAGACCTTACCCAAAATACACACTTATACCCAATTATTAACTAAAATTTATTAAAAAAGAAAAGGGAGAGAATATTGGTTAAAAGATCAATATACATACAGATATGAACTCAATTCTTGAGGTTCAGATACGTAGAGTTGTTGAGCTTTGTAGATTCAGATAATTCTTTTCAGATCAGTCCAGAGCTATAAAGTCAATGTCCATTATGGGGCACCAGGAATCCTTGGATCTCATTCTTTGTAGCTTGCAGCTTTCCCATAAGCATTCAAGCAGATATGAGATAAAAAAGGATCGTATCCTAGGGTCTTTATAAATTTCGAGCAATCTCTTGGCCTGAGAGAACAATTCGGGTTAACCCTTTTGTCTCTCAAACATCATGGCAATTAGCATTGGGTAATTTATCCATTGAAAAGTTCATATACAGTTTACCACAACCTTCAAAGAGACATGTAGACAATAATACTACCTATTTCAATCAAGTGTCATCACAGATGTTAATATTCCTTTTGGATCTTGAATCAAAGCTAGAGTAACAGACAAGAATTGTTTGTTTACATCACAAGACCTGAGCAAACACCTACCCTTCTATGGCTCTAACAATCCTGGTTTGCATTTCAAAATTCTATTCTAACCTAATGCAATAACCCAACTACCATTTACCTATCTTCCTAACAAGTCTCTAAAGGTCGACCATGGCTCAGCTGGCCTGCAGATTTTCCTTAACCCTTTTCTGGCCATGTGTCATATTTCATAAGATGTTATATTATAGACAGATAACATCACATATGGTTTTCACTAAAATATGCTGTTGGTTTGGGAAGTGCCCAGACACTAGCTGCCCAGAGACAGTGACAAGGGAAGAGGTAACCAATGCCCGGGTGGGTGCTGAAAAGACATCACCGGCTATTGTCCAGCAGAGGAGTTACAATTCAATGACTCATTCACAGGAGACACACAGGAGTATTGATTCACCTTGTGACTGAGCAATGCCCACCAGACATGCCTGGACTTGTGTTCTCCAAGCACATGGGACTAAGGGTATAAATCAGAATGCAGGGTCCCCATGCTTGGTTTTTCTCCCTTCCCACCTATGGTGCAAGCAACAAGGATGATCAGAAGACTGAAGACTCCAATGGAGGAGACTGGCCCAGGTTTCAAGAGTGAAATCTGTGTACTATGAACTGAAATGTCCAGTGGGGTGAGAAAAACTGCTTAATCTAGATGTTGCCCTGTGTAATAGGGTTGAGAGATTAGACTGCATGCTTATATTTTATTTTATTTTGGTAACTAACTCTGACTTTTTGCCTACCACTTATAATCATGTAAAATCTATCTTTTGTAGTCAATAAATTTGTTTAACTATTTATCTTTATCAGTGAGTTTGGCTGAAGAGTTTGGTAAGGGTGTTTGCTCAGGTTTACAAAGGCTGGTGTATATCCACTTTCCATCGATGAAGTGGTGAACCAATTAATAAATTTGCACTACTCATCTTGATCAGTGCAAAATGGTATATTCCTGAGGTACAGAGCTGGGAGCGGGGGGAGATTCGGCTGGTGCCTTTCTCTGTGTGATTTATGAGTGGCTCTGGGAGCATTCATGCCATCTAGCTGGATGTGGGGCTCCACATGCGGTTGTGCTGAGTGATCACAGCGCCTGGAGGGGTTTGCTGCTTGTCATTAGCAAAGCATTGTGAGAGACAGCCCAGGTTGGAGAGTTAAGGGGGCACAGCAGTTCCACAGTCCCGGGCTGCACCCCAGGGATCCCGTCACACCCATTGCCTCTCATCCTGCCATCTGTGGCAAGAGAGAACAACTTTTCTCCATCTTTTTTTATGGCATCTCTTCAAGTATTTGAAGACCACTATCATGGCCTACCTTAATCTCTCTTTTCCAAACTAAACATACCCAGTTCCCTCAGCCTTTGCTCAAATGGTTTCCAGCTCACCATCCATAATGACGAGGAGCTCAAATAACTGCTGGGGAAAGCCGCAGTTTCTCACAGTGGTGTCTTTCCCAGCATACAAGCCTTGCTTCTGCCTAAGAAAACCAAGAGCCACGAAGCCAAGAGCAAGTAAAACTGACCCAAAAGTTATGAGAGCTCCAAATCTGTGCTAAAAAGAACATTTAAAAATAAAATAACTCAAAGGCTGTTTTCAGAGCCACCCACAACATCAGAAAAGAGCTAAATGCTGTTTTGATTCTCCTTACTGATTTAACAAAGTGAGTATTTCTGATAGTTTTCTCCCCCCTATGTTGTAGCAGTTTTTTTGGGTGGAGTTATTTTGATTTTTTTAGTTAGGTTTTCTACATGTTCTCCTGGATGAATGAACAGACCTTGCCAATAGATAGTGGGTGATATCTAAATGGAGTTTCAAATTTTAGTTAACAACCACGAGCAAGAACCTGGTTTTGTAGTTTCAACGTGTGTGATTTATCTATACAATAATACACATGATGATTGAGGTGTATGTTTGTGATGGGTGTTTGGCAGGCAGAGTGTGGGGAGGTTGGTAGCATTTCTTAAAAGAATTTTAAAACCTATGTAAATGTTTCGCTGAGGGGTGCATCATCATTAGGAAAAAGGTGTGTTCTTAACTAACTCCAGGTAAAACTGCCAGGGAAGACAAGGTAGTTTGTATTTTTCCCATGAGTTAGCAGGTAGGGTTATAGCCTATGGGGAGCATAGGATAAACCTTCTAATTTATCTTTATATTCTAATCTATCAACTACCTGCTACAAGGAAAATTTAACTTACAAAACCAGCATTGTCTCTTTAACCCTTCTGAAGTGATGACAGTGACATTGTTAAGTTTATAATGGCAATTTTACTACAGCTATGATAACACAACTAAATAGGTTGTAACCAAAATATTGTCAATGATGTACAAAGCTGTGATTTTTTTACCATGAATTTTCCCAAACAAACACAGACAAACACAGGCAAAGATGAGACAGGAGAAGAGGGAAAGGCAAAGAAAGAAGAAAATTGATCTAGAAAAAGGGGTAAATAGTGAGGTGACAAAATTTGCAGATGATACAAAACTACTCAAGATACTATGACCAGGGAGAGGGGGACTCTAACCCAGGGAAGGTGGAAAATAGCTGTTGGTATGTGAATGAAGTTTCTGAATGTCTGTCTAATATCTCAGAAGTGAATCAGGAATTAGATCAAGCACAGAGAGAACTCATGATCTGGAAAATGTTTCTCAAAAGTGGATTAAAGTTGGTGATCAAGTTAAAGCCCTAGCTGAGGAAGGAGAAGGTAGATTTTTAATGGATAATGGATTGTTGGCTAGTACAGGCTGTAAAAATGAACCCCAAAAAGGTGATTTGCTGGAAGCAGCTCAGTGCAGTGTGAAGAACAGCAGTTTATCTGTTGGGAGTGGCAATTTGCCTGGTAAGGAAGCTGTCCCACTATCCCAGTATTTGTCTGTAACTAGCCTTGGGTGCTGGGACAAGGGAAAGGAAGGCAAGGAAAGTTTGGATGAGCCTAGGCAGCCTTGTGAGCAGATGGCTTTGTCGAATCAGCAGTTTGGGAAGGCAAGGTTAGCGGAACATGAGTGTCCCTACACCTTACCTGCTACCTGTGTGGAGAATTGTGACAGTGAAGGAAATATTCCTGTATCTGTTAGGGGTAATGTCTTGCCCATGGAGGGAGCTACTCCAATCTCCAAGCTGTTTGTCTGTTGAAGGAGAGTGTCTCTCCAGTTCCTTGTCTGTAAAGCAGACAGGAGAAGCCTGTCAGCCTATGATGGTTGAGAATTTGTCTGTTGTCCCAGGGATGGTTCTGGATACAACTAAGGCCCAGGACAGGGATCATCTTGAGTTTGTGTCTGCTAGGGAGAATGACACTGTAACAAGGTTGCATCCAGTTAGTGTCATGGAAGAATCCCAGAGACGAGACAATTCTGGCACTTTTATTTTGCCTGTTGCTGGTGTGTTGATGGGTAAGGGTGTGACAATTCTGTCTGATCATACTGATATCCTAGCCAGGGCACAAGGACAGCATAAAGGTGATTTGACTCAGTTACCCACTGACAGTGAGGAAACTTGTAACAAGAAAGAAATGATTCCTGAACTTGTGTGTGTTGAGCCTAACAACTGGCATGTTGGCAGTGGCTCTGAGGAAAATGGCAAAGGAAAAGAGAACGCTTCTGACCTTTTGACTATGAAATCTAGCAGTTTGCCTGAAAGGGGTGTGACGGATGAGGTCACAGAAACTCCCTCAAGACTGTCACTAGATGTGCTGGGATACCACTGAGAACAAACCCCCCTGCCAGAAAAGGCTTCCCTCCACTCCCGTCTTGCTGAGCTAGACACGCCAGTCGGCTCCAGCACAGACCAAGAGGTTGGACCACATCCGATGAAGTTTACAGAAACTAAGATTCACTTAGCCCAGGGGCTTCTCAGTTAACAGGGCCTTTCCAAGCACCCATTATTCAGTCTTTCTGGGAGCCTAAACCCTGAATAAATCTGTATTACTCTGTATAAAGCTTATACAGGGTAAACTCATAAATTGTCCACCCTCTATAACACTGATAAAGAGATATGCACAGCTGTTTGCTCCCCCAGGTTTAATGGCTTTCTCTGGGTTTATTAATAAACAAAAGTGATTTTATTAAGTATAAAAAGTAGGATGTAAATGGTTCCAAGTAAAAACAGATAGAACAAAGTAAGTTACCAAGCAAAATAAAACAAAACATGCAAGTCTAAGCCTAATACATTAAGAAACTACTTACAGATGAAATCTCACCCTCAGAGATGTTCCAATAAGCTTCTTTCACAGACTGGACTCCTTCCTAGTCTGGGCCCAATCCTTTTCAGACCAACGTTGTAGTTTATGGCCTGGGACTACCAATCACTCACATCCCCGTAGTTACAGTCCTTTGTTCCAGTTTCTTTCAGGCATCCCTTTGGGGTGGAGAGGCCATCTCTTGAGCCAGCTGAAAACCAAATGGAGAGGCTTCCAGGGCCTTTCAGATTCTCTCTCTTGTGGGAGGAAACTCCTTTGTTCTTCTGTGCAGAGTCACAGCAACAAGATGGAGTTTGTAGCCACCTGGGCAAGTCACATGTCCATGAATGATTCAGCTTTTTGCAGGCCGATGCCATTATTTTCATGTTAGTTTGAACGTTCCCAGGAAAGCTGTGGATTGGCATCTCCCAAAGTCCATTGTCAATTAAGTACTTCCAATTACGTGAATAACCCCTTCACACTATGTTGGCCAAATCTGCCTTATGTGTTTCCTACAGCAAACACTTTAAATACAAGCATTAAGCCAACGCTCATAACTTCAGATATAAAAAATGATACATGCATACAAATAGTATGAGTATATTCAATAGATCATAACCTTTGCAAAGATATGTTACATATCATATCTAGCATCAAACATATTCCAGTTATGTCATATTTACACTCATAAGCATATTTCTATAAAGCATTATGGAGTGCAAAGTCACAAGGGGATTGTGTAGGAATTCGCCTGATGGGCCAGAGGGAATTGTGGGTGTAGGTGAAACTCAGGAGTTGGTAGTGGCTCAGCAGAGCAATGCTTCTGTGGAGCAGAGTAAAGGTGAATTGTTGCTTAGAAAGATTCCTGAAGAGAAAAATCATCAGGGTAGGCTTTGCAAGCAGTTTCCTGCAACGGAAGGGTGTGGAACTTGTGATTTGATTAAAGTAAATCAGGATGAATTTCTGTCTGTAGAAGGTAATGGTTTATTGGTGGAGAGATTTGTTTCAGTTCCTAACAGCCAGAAATTTTCTGTTGAGAATGGATCCACTAACTTTCCTTTGGAAAGGTCCAGTGTGGATAGCTTTGAAAGGGTCTCAGACGGAGTGAAAGCTGTTAAGTTAAACAGCTCTATAACCAAGTGGCTGTGCTTGACCAGTTTCTTGGGAGGACACATGTATGCCCAACATGCTGCAGAGGAAGGCGAAAAACACCCAGGTTCACAGCCAGTCTGTCTGGGGGGAAATTCTGTCCCACCCCCACATATGGTGACCAGTTAGATCCTGAGCATCTGAACAAGAACCAGCTAGCCAAGCACTAGAGACAGAGAATCAAAGAATATCAGGGTTGGAAGGGACCTCAGGAGGTCATCTAGTCCAACCCCCTGCTCAAAGCAGGACCTAATCCACAACTAAATCATCCCAGCCAGGGCTTTGTCAAGCCTGACCTTAAAAACCTCAAAGGAAGGAGATTCCACCACCTCCCTAGGTAACGCATTCCAGTGCTTCACCACCCTCCTAGTGAAATAGTGTTTCCTAATATCCAACCTAAACCTCCCCCACTGCAACTTGAGACCATTACTCCATGTTCTATCATCTGATACCACTGAGAACAGTCTAGAGCCATCCTCTTTGGAACACCCTTTCAGGTAGTTGAAAGCAGCTATCAAATCCCCCATCATTCTTCTCTTCCGCAGACTACATAATCCCAATTTCCTCAGCCTCTCCTCATAAGTCATGTGCTCCAGCCCCCTAATCATTTTTGTTGCCCTCCGCTGCTCTCTTTCCAATTTTTCCACATCCTTCTTGTAGTGTGGGGCCCAAAACTGGACACAGTACTCCAGATGGGGCCTCACCAATGTCGAATAGAGGGGAATTATTACGTCCCTCGATCTGCTAGCAATGATCCTACTTATACAGCCCAAAATGCCGTTAGCCTTCTTGGCAACAAGGGCACACTGCTGACTCATATCCAGCTTCTCGTCCACTGTAACCCCTAGGTCCTTTTCTGCAGAACTCCTGCCTAGCCATTTGGTCCCTAGTCTGTAGCAGTGCATGCGATTCTTCTGTCCCAATTGTCCTTGTTGAACCTCATCAAATTTCTTTTGCCCAATCTTCTCATTTGCCTAGGTCCCTCTGTATCCTATCCCTACCCTCCAGCATATCTACCTCTCCGCCCAGTTTAGTGTCATCTGCAAACTTGCTGATGGTGCAATCCACACCATCCTCCAGATCATTAATGAAGATATTGAACAAAACTGACCCCAGGACCGACCCTTGGGGCACTCCACTTGATACTGGTTGCCAACTAGACATGGAGCCATTGATCACTACCCGTTGAGCCCAACAATCTAGTCAGCTTTCTATCCACCTTATAGTCCATTCATCCAGCCTATACTTCTTTAACTTGCTGGCAAGAACACTGTGGTAGACTGTATCAAAAGCTTTTCTAAAGTCAAGGAATAACATGTCCACTGCTTTCCTCTCATCCACAGAGCCAGAATGCTCGATACCACCTCAGAGCCCTGGCGCACCCTTTCTAATGTCACATCTCCAGCCATGGCCATCCCTGATGCTTCTAAAGAAGGAGATTTTAAAAAATCGCAGAATACATTGTGGGGAGTCCCTTCCTGACCACAGCTAGTAGCTTGTTGAAGCCGAAACCATGAGGAACCATTAGAAATATAAGACATAAACTAGCTGTGAGCCCCAGGACTACTGAGCCCTGCCCCCATCAGAATCAATCCCATCATACAATCCCACTCATATATTTGTCCCAATCTCTCTTAAAACTTATTCAGTTGTTTACCCCATGTAGCAAGGAGGCATGGTCTCCCTCAGGATGCAGAGGGAACTCCACAAGCCGCCTGGTGGGTAGAGCCAGGAGGACCACGCCCGGCACGCTGGAAATAGAGGGGCAGGACAGGAAGTATGAAATGCCGGCCCAGCAGCTCAGTTGGAAGGGAGCTGCCAAGTGCGACATACGTGTCTTCCCTGGTGCTGGAGCGGGATGCCAAACAGAACCGCAGCTGCCCAGAGGGCCTGCACGATCTTCCAGAGAGCCCTGTCGCTCCTGATGCTGAGGAGCTGCTACCGCTGTCCTTGGTGGTATATCCCGGGGAGACTGAGGATGACCCTGGATGAGGTTTGCCCAGGGGGAGAGTAGGAAGCAGCCCAGGGAAACCAGGCAACAGTTGGGTTGAGAGCTGGCCTGGTACAAGGTCAGCGTATTATGGGCAGATCCCTGCTGACCCAGTGGCAGATCACTCTGCTGTTAGGGCCTTGGTCTGGGATGTGATGGAATTGGGAGGGCCCACATCCCCCCTGCCACCCCACCCCTGAGGTGGCAGTACTCCCCCTCTTTAGGCCAAGAGGCCTGCATTCCTCGGACACCCCTGCCGCAGTCCCATACATTGTGCTTGGCGCTCACCCCTGCTGGAGCCCCACAGACTATGCTTGGCGCTCACCCTGCTTGACTGCAGGCCAGAGCCCTGACTGCTGCCCCACCCTGCTTAAAGGCTGGGTGAGTGAACTGCTACAGCTCTTCCTGGTTGCCAGGCTATTTATGGCCCTGCCCCACTTGAAGGCTGAGGCCCGGTTGCAAGGTGCTAATTCCCCCTTTTCCCTTTGTTTGGAGAATACTCTAACAAGCCAAACTGAGAGCAGGTGTGACCTCCCTCAGAGGGAGGGAGGCCACGCCAACTTATACTCCACAACTCCCATTGGGAGGCTGTTCAAGAACCTCACTCCTCTGATGGTTAGAAACAGTCTTCTAATTTCCAACCTGAATAAACTCATGGCCATATAAATAAAAGGAAACCAAGGAAAGAAGAAGTGGGAATGCTAAACCCTGAGGATGGGATGGAGACTAAAGATACTCTGGGCATGGCCCAACTCCCAAACGAATGCTTTGCCTCAGTTTTAAATAAGGGTAACGAGGAACCTAAGGGTAGTGGCAGAGTGGCTAATGGAAATGAGGATAGGGAAGTAGAAATTACCACATCTGAAGTGGGAGTCAAATTTATACAGCTAAACAATACTAAATCAGGGGGCCCAGATCATCTCCATCCAAGAATATTAAAGGAACTGGCACATGAAATTGCAAGCCCAATAGCAAGGATTTTTAATGAATCTGTAAACTCAGGGGGTCGTACCCTAAGATTGGAGAATTGCTAGTATAGGACCTATTTTTGAGAAAGGGGGAAAAGGTGATCAGGGAAACTATAGGTCTTTTAGTTTGACCTCAGTGGTACACAAGGTCTTGGAACAAATTTTGAAAGAGAACGTAGTTAAGGACATAGAAGGAAATGGTAGTTGGGATAAAATACAACATGGTTTACAAATGGCAGATCTTGCCTAACCAACCTGATCTCTCTCTTTGAGAAGATAACTGATTTTTTTTAGATAAAGGAAATGCAGTAGAGCTCATATGCCTGGATTTCAGTAATGCATTGGGTACAGTTCCACATGGGAAATCATTAGTTAAACTGGAGAAGTTGGGGATTAATATGAGAATTGAAAGGTGGATAAATAACTAGTGGGATGCTGTATGATTGAAATATGACCATTTATATAATTAATATTGCCCCATTAGACAATTGCAACAAAACTTGTACAAAAAATATCATGTAAGATGTCAGTGGAAAAATTATGATTCCATAAAGATGATTATCCTGTTTAAATCCATGTATCATCAATGGATCTGAAGTTATGAATATCTGTGTCTCAATATCTGTATTTGTTCCTGGAGGAACACCCAACAGGTAATATCTACATCAAAGCCAGACAGCTTTGTGTTGTTGGCCCATCAAAGGCAACTCTCACAGTCGGCCATAGAAGAAACTCATTCTGCCCAGATGGCTCTTCCTGCAGACAACTTAGCCTCCAAGTGGCCAATAGGATCCCCGGGGAGTCAGCAATCCATGTAAGGACAGGCGACTTGCTCATGTGACCCTGGACTCCATCTTGTGCCAGTAATTTTACACAAACTGTGCTGTGTGCTTTGTTTTGGGACAGTAAAATTCCAAGCACATGGCAAAGGGTATAAAAGACCCTTCAATCATCTCCATGTTGTCTCTTTCCTGCTCTGATTCTCTGGACTGTGGATTTACAACTAAAAGGAGCACACTGAGCTTTGGAAGCTACCAGAGACTTTACAAGCCAGCAGTTTATTCCATCACTGCTTCAAACCTGATGCAAGAAATTTGCAACGATTTATGTATATTATCTATTAACCATTTTAACTCTCTTCTCTTCTTTATAAATAAATGTTTAGATTTTAGTTACTAAAGGATTGGCAACAGCATGATTATTGGGTAAAATCTGAGTTACATATTGATTTGGCTGTGCGGCTGAACTCTTGAGATCAGAAAGAGCCTTTGTTTGATGAAACTGGTTTTCAGTAACCACTCATCATAATGTCTCGTGTCTGGGTGATGAAATAAGGGCTGGAATGCCTAAGGAGACTGCATTTTTGACTTCTTGTTAACCAGTGTGGTGAGATAGAAGTTTACTTTTCTTGCTGGCTTGGTGTAATCGAATAAGGCAGACTACTTCTCAGCAGTTTATCCTGAATCTGTTATCCTCATCTGTGACCAGGCATGGTGACAACTGGTTAAAGGGGAGACTACAAGGGGCCATGCTGAAAGGTGAACTGTCAAGATGGAGGGAGGTTATTAGTCATGTTCCACAGGGATCAGTCTTGGGACCGATCTTATTTAATATATTAGTGACCTTGGCACAAAAAGTGGGAGTGTGCTAATAAAATTTGTGGATGACAAAAATTTGGGAGGTATTGCCAATACAGATGAGCAGAATATCCTACAATAAGCTCTGAATGACTTTGAAAACTGGAGTAATAGAAATGGGATGAAATTTAATCACGCAACGTGACAGGTCATGCACTTTATGGACTAACAACAAGAATGTTTGCTATAAGCTGGGGACTTATCAGTTGGAAGTGACAGAGGAGGAGAAAGATCTGGGTGTATTGGTTGATCACAGGATGACTATAAGCCACCAGTGCGATGTGGTCATGAAAAAGGCTAATGAAGTGCTAGGATGCACCAGGTATTTCCAGTAGAGATAGTGTTAGTACCATTATACAAGGCACTAGTGAGACCTCATCTGGAATACTCTGTGCCATTCTGGTCTCCCATGTTTAAGCAAGACGCATTCAAACTGGAACTGATACAGAGAAAGGCTACTAGGATGATCAGAGGAATGGAAAATCTGCCTTATGAGAGGAGACTAAAAGAGCTTGGCTCATTTATCCTAACAAAAGGACGGCCCAGGAAGATATGATTGCTCTCTATAAATACATCAGAAGGTGAGGAATTATTTTAGTTAGTTAGTTAAGCAGAGTGATGGGGCACTAGATGGGGAGGGCTCTGAGTTACTCCAGAGAATTCTTTCCCAGGTCTTGCAAAAATGCTCAGGGACTAACTGACCACCATATTTGCTGTTGGGAAGAAATTTTCCCCCAGTTCAGATTGGCAGAGACCCCGGAGGGTTTTCACCTTCCTCTGAAGCATAGGATAGTTGCAGATTTAAACTAATGTAAATGGTGGATTCTCTGTAACTTGGAGTCTTTAAATCGTGATTTGAGGACTTCAGTAACTAAACCAGAGGTTATGGGTCTATTAGAGGAATGTGGGGGGGGGGGCGCCGAGGTTCTGTGGTTTGTGATGTGCAAGAGGTCAGAGTAGATGATCATGATGGTCTCCTCTGGGCTTAAAGTCTTTGAGTTTATCCCCATTTGTTCTTGTCTCAACATTGTCCTTTAGCTTAAATAGCTCGTAACCCACCCTGATGTTTACCCCTCTAATGTATTTATAGAGAGTAGACAGATCTCCTCTCTGATCAGCCTAGTAGCTGTTCCCTACACATCAATTCATTCTTCATCCAGCTTGAATTCATCCTTCTTCAACATGGGTGACCAGAATTGAACACAGTATTCTGATGACGTTTTACCAATGCCCTGTACAGTGGCATTGATACTTCTCTATCTCCATAGGAAATACCTCACCTGATACATCCTAGGATCACATTTGCCTTTTTTTTGCAACTGCATCACACTGGTGGCTTGTAGTCCTCCTGTGACTGACCCACAGTCCCAGGTCTCTCTCCTCTTCTGTCGCTTCCAACTGATGATCCCCCAGGATGTAGCAGAAATACTTACTATTAGACCCAAAGTGCATGACCTTGCACTTTGTATTATTGAATTCCATCCCATTTCTGTCACTCCAGTCTTCCAGATCTTCCTATATAATGTTCTGATCCTCCTCTGTATTGATGATGTCTCCCAATTTTGTATCGGCAGCAACTTTCATTAGCACACTCCTGTGCCAAGGTTATTAATAAAAATATTTAATATGATTCGTGACAAGACTGACCCTTGAGAAACTCCACTAGTAACCTCCCTCTAGCCCAATAATTCACCTTTCAGCACAACCCATCATCTCCTCCCCTTTAGCCACTTCCTTCTCCTCTGGACATTTCTTGTACTGATTCCCATCTTCTCTAATTCCACTAATCATTTCTCAAGTGGTACTGTATCAAATGCTTTACTGAAGTCCAAGTATTTTAGATCTACTGCATTTCCCTTATCTAAAAAATCAGTTATTTTCTTAAAGAAGGAAATCAAGTTAATCTGGCAAGATCTATCTTTGGTAAAGCCATGTCACATTACATCCCCTTGACCCTTTACCTCATGAATTTAATTATTCTTTCCTTCACAATTTGTTCTAAAGCCTTGCATACTACTGAGGTCAGACTCAGAGGTCTGTAATTGTCTGGATCACTTTTTTTCCCTTTTGTTAAATACAGATATGCCATTAGCTCTTCTTCAGTCATATGGTACTACCCTCAAATAGACAGATTTATTAAAAATCCTTAGCACTGGAATAGCAATCTCATATGCAAGTATTTTTTGGGATGGAAATTATCCGTTTCCCCCAGTTTGAGCTCATTAAGCTCTTTATGTTTTTTCTTCCATCTCTGATGTGTTAATTTCCATTTCTACAGACTCATTTCCATCAGCAGTCCTGCCTTCATGTTCATGTTCCATATTATCATCCTTATTGTAAACTGAAGCAAAGTATTTAGTTTGAGGGCCACAGCTAGATTATCTTTAATCTCCTTCCCATCCACATGGTGTAGCAGCCCCACCTCATCCTTCCTTAGTCTCTTTTTATTTATATAACTAAAAAACCTCTTATTTATTTTAATTACCTTGGCATGAGCTAATTCAGCTTGACTTGTAGTAATTCTGACTCCTCCTTCAACTCTGTTATCTCTCTAGTGATGCCGCACAACTTTGCCATTCGCATTGACTCCCGTGCCCATAACCCTAGCCACTGATTCATAACTTTTGAATCCCTCCTAAACCCCTCACCCTCTTCCACACACTTTCTTCCCTCTTTGCACAGCTTTCTGCCAGTTAGTTCAAAGAAAAAACTGACAAAAATCCAAGGAAGCCCCTCTCCCTCCCCCTTCTTCCATCACCTCCCATCACAGTCTCCTCCTTTTCCTCTGTCACAGATACTAAGACTCTCCTCCACCTGCCCCAGTGACCCCCACACTCTCCAGCCTTTTGACCTTCCTCATCCCCCATTCTCGTCATTGCCCTCACCCTTCTCAATCTCTTGCTCTCATCAGCCTCCTTCTCATAACACGTGTGTGTGTCATCATCACCATCATCATAAAATAATTGCAGTGTTGACCCCATCCCCCCTTCAAATTACCATCCCACCTCTTTTACCCCTTCAGTCTAGCTCCTGCTCCCTATACTGCACTGAAATGGCTCTTACCAAAGTCTCTAATGATCTTTTCTTGACCAGATTTCCTTCTTTATCTATGGGTAGCCTTTGACACTGTCACCCACAATCTTCTTTTTCAAATCAGATCATCCCTGGGTTTTCCTGATGCCATCCTCTGTTGGTTCTCCTCCTACCTCTTGGATCACTCCTTCAGCGTCTCATTGGGTGGGTCTTCTTCTTCTCTCTCTTTCAGTAGAGGTCCCTTAGGGCTCTGTCCTTGGCACCCTCCTCTTCTCTCTCTCCCCACTACATCTCTGAGCAATCTCGTCTGCAAATATGTCTTTGAAACCCATTCATACTGACGATGCACAAATCCACCTGTCTACTCTGGACCTGTCTCCCTCCAACCAAACTAATATCTGTCGCCTATAGGTATAAGTTTTTGCTAGGTAAGGCATAGGTTTAAGTCAAGTCAATAATGCCAGGATCCTACAGGCCTCAAGGTCTGTAAGACAATAGCTTAGCTAAACTAATCAAGGCCTAAAAAGCCTTAGCTTAAGCAGTTAACTAGGAGTAACCCTAAATCATAAGCTAACACAAGACAGAGGGCTGTAATGCCTAAACTGCTGACAGGTAACCACAAGGTGATAGTTTATACCAGCTTGAGATATTTTAAGTTAGGGACATCAGCACATGTCTGACCACAGGAACGCCGTGGTAACTAATGGAAGTGTATGCCAAGGAGCTTGAGGTAAAAGGACTAGTAACCTCTGGGAGAAGGGCACCCCAACATTAGTAGGATGAGGAAATGCAGATAAGGAAAAGGGGGAAAGCTCCTGCTGAATATGCATCAGGCATAGTAGCTTCAGCATAACACATTATAAAAGCTGTATCTCAGCTGCTGTGCCTTGGGAGATGCCAGGAGGACGACCACTGGTGATGTGATGAGGATGATGACTAACATTTTAGGTGTGAGTATATGGATGCTCAGATGCTCATGCTGTATTATCTACTTTGCTGGGATGGAGCATTTGTAACTTTGCTAACTGTATTAATAAAACTATTACAAATAAACACAGGTCTTTCCTAAGTGTGACTGTTGCAACCCTGCACATTGTGGTTGCCAAATTAATAGCAATTCTAATAACTATGGGTCTAATTTTGAGACTAGAATCTACAAAACCCTACAGTGTTAAGTGGGCATTCTTACGTAATCAATAGAATTAATATACAATCAATAGATCAGGCAGCATATCTCAACACGTCTTTCTGACATCTCCTTGTGGATGTCCAGCCATCAGCTGAAATATGTTATGGCCAACAGTAAGCTCCTGATCTTTCCCCAAAAACTCCTGTTACTCAAACCCATACACTTGGCTTCATCTTTGACTTCCCCTTCTCTTCTGACCCTCACTTACCACCTATATATACATTTTGCCATTTCTTGCTGCACTATGTCTCCTGAATGTGACCTTTTCTCTCTGGCTACACCACCAAAACTTCTGCCCATGCCTTGATCATTTTGCATCTTGACTATTGTAATCCCCTCTCTGGCTGACATTCCTGCAGCCTGTCCCTGCAGGTGAGAGTTAAGGTGAACTGGCAGAGTTGTATGGGAATCCTATCAATGGAAAAGTATGCTGTGCATTGGCAGAGCCATGGAGAAGGAGGGAAGAACTGGAATAATGGGGAGATTGCGCATCAGGACTGAGGTACATTGGCAGAGCAACAAAGCTGGCACAATTTTTTTTTTTGCCATACACTGTACCTGGCTCTACTCCACACTATCATCAGTCTCTTACTTTTCCAACCATTAATAACTCCAGAGTCATCCAAAATAAAAACAATTTTCAAACAGACAAACAAACAAACAAACAACCTGCCATTTGGTCAGAAACACAGAACATTTGGTAGTCCTGGAAACCTGGATTTCCCTCTCCTATTTGAAGAGCTCACATCCCCACTCAGGACAGCCTATTCCCATCCAGGTGGGGAGGCGTTCATCTGTTCCGGGGAGCCACTGTAGCTGTTCAGGTGGATAAAGGTATATCTGACCTGTAAGTTGAAACCTATCATTTTTGGGACTTTCGTTTTCCACTACAGGGAAAGCTGAGTAGAGCATAAAGGCAGCAATGGGGGCACAACAAGGATTTTAATGTCACTTTCTTACCATGGGAAAGTTCATCTCTTGCCAGATTTCCTTCTTCCATATCTGGGTGAGCCATCTGTAAAAAAAAACACAGACCCAAACGAAAAGCCTATTTACTTGTTTACAGATTTCAAACACCAGAGCTGATCAAACAGCCCAGGACTCTAGCCATGCAGCCCTCCCCAAGACACAGACAAACAACAAAGAGACCAAACAGACAATGCCTCACGTGCCTTGACCACTAAGTATAGAATCCAAAGTTACTCCTCCAAAACACCCAGTAGCCTCTCCTGGTTGCCCTCCTTGTAATGTATGTTGTGTAGAGAGTGACCTCAGCTCACACAAACTAGTATTTTTGTGTGCTTGTTAAAGAAGTGACTAGTGGCCCCAGCCAAGACTGCTGGCTCCATTGGGCTAAGTGCTGTGGATAAGTTTATAGTAAAATACAATCCATGCCCTGAAGAGCTCACAGAATAATTTTGAGACAAGACGTGACGAGAGAGCAGGGAGGACCAGAGTATCAGCGATGAGCTCTTGTAATTAAACAGGTGAGCTAGAGCCCAACTTGATGAGTCTTTTGTCTTATAACATAAATGGATTGAGAGTTGGATTGTGGCACAGCCCAGGACTGGGGTACTGAAGAGATTCACAGGCCAGAGGGCAAATGGAACCCTTCAGTCCACTGTGTGGAAGCTGCTATACACCTTCCTGGGGTCTGACATATTCATAGAATCATAGAATCATAGAATATCAGGGTTGGAAGGGACCCGTGAAGGTCATCTAGTCCAACCCCCTGCTCGAAGCAGGACCAATTCCCAGTTAAATGATCCCAGCCAGGGCTTGGTCAAGCATGACCTTAAAAACCTCTAAGGAAGGAGATTCTACCACCTCCCTAGGTAACGCATTCCAGTGTTTCACCACCCTCTTAGTGAAAAAGTTTTTCCTAATATCCAATCTAAACCTCCCCCACTGCAACTTGAGACCATTACTCCTCGTTCTGTCATCTGCTACCATTGAGAACAGTCTAGAGCCATCCTCTTTGGAACCCCCTTTCAGGTAGTTGAAAGCAGCTATCAAATTCCCCCTCATTCTTCTCTTCTGCAGGCTAAACAATCCCAGCTCCCTCAGCCTCTCCTCATAAGTCATGTGTTCTAGACCCCTAATCATTTTTGTTGCCCTTCGCTGGACTCTCTCCAATTTATCCACATCCTTCTTGTAGTGTGGGGCCCAAAACTGGACACAGTACTCCAGATGAGGCCTCACCAATGTCGAATAGAGGGGAACGATCACGTCCCTCGATCTGCTCGCTATGCCCCTACTTATACATCCCAAAATGCCATTGGCCTTCTTGGCAACAAGGGCACACTGCTGACTCATATCCAGCTTCTCGTCCACTGTCACCCCTAGGTCCTTTTCCGCAGAACTGCTGCCTAGCCATTCGGTCCCTAGTCTGTAGCGGTGCATTGGATTCTTCCATCCTAAGTGCAGGACCCTGCACTTATCCTTATTGAACCTCATCAGATTTCTTTTGGCCCAATCCTCCAATTTGTCTAGGTCCTTCTGTATCCTATCCCTCCCCTCCAGCGTATCTATCACTCCTCCCAGTTTAGTATCGTCCGCAAATTTGCTGAGAGTGCAATCCACACCATCCTCCAGATCATTTATGAAGATATTGAACAAAACTGGCCCCAGGACCGACCCTTGGGGCACTCCACTTGATACCGGCTGCCAACTAGACATGGAGCCATTGATCACTACCCGTTGAGCCCGACAATCTAGCCAGCTTTCTACCCACCTTATAGTGCATTCATCCAGCCCATACTTCCTTAACTTGCTGACAAGAATACTGTGGGAGACCGTGTCAAAAGCTTTGCTAAAGTCAAGAAACAATACATCCACTGCTTTCCCTTCATCCACAGAACCAGTAATCTCATCATAAAAGGCGATTAGATTAGTCAGGCATGACCTTCCCTTGGTGAATCCATGCTGGCTGTTCCTGATCACTTTCCTCTCATGCAAGTGCATCAGGATTGATTCTTTGAGGACCTGCTCCATGATTTTTCCAGGGACTGAGGTGAGGCTGACTGGCCTGTAGTTCCCAGGATCCTCCTTCTTCCCCTTTTTAAAGATTGGCACTACATTAGCCTTTTTCCAGTCATCCGGGACTTCCCCGGTTCGCCACGAGTTTTCAAAGATAATGGCCAATGGCTCTGCAATCACAGCCGCCAATTCCTTCAGCACTCTCGGATGCAACTCGTCCGGCCCCATGGACTTGTGCATGTTCAGCTTTTCTAAATAGTCCCTAACCGCCTCTATCTCCACAGAGGGCTGGCCATCTCTTCCCCATTTTGTGATGCCCAGCGCAGCAGTCTGGGAGCTGACCTTGTTAGTGAAAACAGAGGCAAAAAAAGCATTGAGTACATTAGCTTTTTCCACATCCTCTGTCACTAGGTTGCCTCCCTCATTCAGTAAGGGGCCCACACTTTCCTTGGCTTTCTTCTTGTTGCCAACATATTCTCCCCTGTGGAGCTGAACAGGCCATGGAGGTGGGGGAGCAGGGGCAGAGCAATAGCTCTGTCTACTCTTTTCCCTTCCCCTCCTCTTCTGGGGTGCCAGGGCCCTGCAGGGGAGCATCACAGCAGCAGCCGGGTGGGCCCCTGACCTCAGGGGCAGCAATTTTGGCTGGCACTTATGTGGGCTAGTCTTCAGTGAGCTGTTTTCATGTCAGCATGTGCAAGTTACATTTTCACTGTGATATTGAGGTGGGATTCTTCAGCTCTCTAAACCTCCTTAATACTTGCAATTTCTTCCGATTTCAGGACAGAGCTAATTAGTCACAGAAAGGCAGGGATGAGTGAACTTTGAATGGCCCATCCACAGCTTTATTGTGAATATTGACAAATCCCATGCGATTATTAAAACACACGTCTCCTCATACATCTTCCCACTGAAAACAGATGTAAACGTTAACCATGTAGCTATAGCCAAATTCTGCTCTCAGTTACTCCACTATAAATGGAGTTACAAGCAAAAACTACAGTTAGTGACAGTTAAAGCTGCATCACAATGCACTTGGCACACACAACACCTAGAAAGCATGGAGAAAGGAAGCTGAGGGAAAAGTCTCCTGTATTCTTTGCCACCTTCATATTGCCTACAGCACTGTTAATTACACGTTCCAACACTCCTATAAAGCTTTCACTTCAGTGTCCCACAGATAACAAAAAATAATGCACATTCCCAACATATCCTCCCATGCCCTCGCTCTTTGTGAGGTTTCTTCTCACCCGTGGATCTGTAATGTTAAATGCAGTGGGTTCAGCTTGGTGCGCTTATTTGCAGCTATCAGGAAACCTTATTTTCCCCCCTCAAAAACAGAAGAAGTGACACAGATAAAACACAAGTGATTCCCAACCATATGTTTTTTCATTAACTGGTAAACCAAATCCCATCCATTTTTAGAAAGTAATTTTAGTATCAGAGAAAACTAGCGCCAAGGCGAGACACTGCCTTGCTCAATTTGTCAAATGAGTAGGTGTAAGTCCTTCTTATAAAAACAATAACCTCCTAACTCCATTCTGAGCAACTGCAAATTCAACCTCCTCTTCCACTGTAACCTGCCGGTTTTCATTTTTCCCTGAGCACCCCAGAATGACCAGGTGTGTTTACGTGCTCGTGCCAACTGAAATCTGCAACACAGTCTTACCTATAGAATCACAACCAGGTTGCCCACAGCACAACCTCTGCCGCTGTGTACCGAGAGAAGAACATGGCCCCTCTAACATCAAAAGGAGGTCTCCGAAAATCCTCTCTCTCTCTCTAACTGGCGCTTCACCTGCCAGTTACACGAACTCATTTCAAACATGCTAAGCAAACTTAACGTAAATAGATCACCTGTGCGCTTCGGTCTCACTCACAGACCCCTCGATTACTCTTCCTCCGGTGTCCGCAGCTCTCTCCAGCTTCTACGCTGGCCCGCCAGGAAGCTGGTGTTTGAGCGGAACAGCCTCGGCAGCTCTCACGGGTTCTTGCCTCAGTGAAGTTTGGATTCCCACCTGTGTCCCAGACAGCATTCAGCCGTGAAGGGAGGGATGCAAAGAACTCCTTCAAACTCTGGCTGCGCATGGGCAGGGTGCAAGGGATGAGAAGAATCCTTTCGACCCGCAAGGCAACCCCAGAGCCTTTCCCAGGAGCTGCCTTTGCGCGGAGCAGCAACCCAGACTGAAGCTGAGGTCCCCAGTGTTTGAGATGTGAAGGACAGCCTAGGGCAAGCTCTCCCCCCGGAGCTCCAGCTTTACCATGGCAAACGATGCACCTCACAAGTCCAACCTTCTTCTCATGGTGAATTAGTGGTGAACAGGAAGTGACTTTTACTAATGTCGTCGTTATTTACACTCTGAGTGCACTACAATAGCAATAATGACTAACAATAATAATCGTGTCAGCAAATACTTGCCTATGGATTGCTTTCAAACTGATGGTTCAAATCCTCCCTCTGTGCTGTGCAAGTACACAGCTAAGTCACAGGGGGCCAGATATTTAAAAGTATTTAGGAACCAAAAGATGCGGGTCGGCACCTCTTACGTTTTTCGAAAGTGAGTAGATGCCTAACTGCCATGTAAGTGAAAGGCAGTTAGGCACCTAGGTGCTTTTGAAATCCCAGTAGCCACCAAACTGCATCTTTAGGTGCCTAAATACATTTAAAAGTCTGGCCCATGGTATCATTTTGTTCCCTGGTTGGATGACCCAGTCTTATAAACAGAAGTCTCTCTTATAGTGAATTTTCCATGAACCAATTCCAGTGTCTATGTATTCGTTTATTTATTTATTTGTGTTACCACAGCATCTAGGAGCCTCAGTCATAGACCACGACCCCTGTGCATGAGACACTGTAAATACAGAACAAAAAGACAGTCCCCAAAGAGCTGACAATCTAAGTATAAGACAAGAGACAGTAGACGGATACCCACAGACTGATGGGGAAGTGCAAGGAAACAGCAAGACAATATTGGTTAGCATGACAGACAGTGGTCTCTGCACACCAGCAGCCTACCTGTTGTGAAGTTTTTTGTAGACGTCACAATAAAGGGGAGTTTTATGGAGGCATTATGGAGGGAGAACCGGAAGTCCTGGCAAAGTCAAGGAATTATTATGTGATTGGAATAACAGAGACTTGGTGGGATAACTCACATGGCTGGAGTACTGTCATGGATGGATATAAACGGTTCAGGAAGGACAGGCAGGGCAGAAAAGGTGGGGGAGTTGCACTGTATGTAAGGGAGCAGTATGACTGCTCAGAGCTCCGGTACGAAACTGCAGAAAAACCTGAGAGTCTCTGGATTAAGTTCAGAAGTGTGAGCAACAAGGGTGATGTCATGGTGGGAGTCTGCTATAGACCGCCGGACCAGGGGGATGAGGTGGACGAGGCTTTCTTCCGGCAACTCAAGGAAGTTACTAGATCGCAGACCCTGGTTCTCATGGGAGACTTCTATCACCCTGATATCAGCTGGGAGAGCAATACAGCGGTGCACAGACAATCCAGGAAGTTTTTGGAAAGTGTAGGGGACAATTTCCTGGTGCAAGTGCTGCAGGAACCAACTAGGGGCAGAGCTCTTCTTGACCTGCTGCTTACAAACTGGGAAGAATTAGTAGGGGAAGCAAAAGTGGATGGGAACCTGGGAAGCAGTGACCATGAGATGGTCGAGTTCAGGATCCTGACACAGGGAAGAAAGGAAAGCAGCAGAATACGGACCCTGGACTTCAGAAAAGCAGACTTTGACTTCCTCAGGGAACTGATGGGCAGGATCCCCTGGGAGAATAACATGAGGGGGAAAGGAGTCCAGGAGAGCTGGCTGTATTTTAAAGAATCCCTATTGAGGTTACAGGGACAAACCATCCAGATGTGTAGTAGGAATAGTAAATATGGCAGGCGACCAGCTTGGCTTCACAGTGAAATCCTTGCAGATCTTAAACACAAAAAAGCAGCTTACAAGAAGTGGAAGATTGGACAAATGACCAGGAAAGAGTATAAAAATATTGCTCGGGCATGCAGGAGTGAAATCAGGAAGGCCAAATCACACCTGGAGTTGCAGCTACCAAGGGATGTTAAGAGTAACAAGAAGGGTTTCTTCAGGTATGTTAGCAACAAGAAGAAAGTCAAGGAAAGTGTGGGCCCCTTACTGAATGAGGGAGGCAACCTAGTGACAGAGGATGTGGAAAAAGCTAATGTACTCAATGCTTTTTTTGCCTCTGTCTTCATGAACAAGGTCAGCTCCCAGACTACTGCCCTGGGCAGCACAGCATGGGGAGGAGGTGACCAGCCCTCTGTGAAGGAAGAAGTGGTTCGGGACTATTTGGAAAAGCTGGACGAGCACAAGTCCATGGGGCCAGATGCACTGCATCCGAGAGTGCTAAAGGAGTTGGCGGATGTGGTTGCAGAGCCATTGGCCATTATCTTTGAAAACTCATGGAGATTGGGGGAAGTCCCGGATGACTGGAAAAAGGCTAATGTAGTGCCCATCTTTAAAAAGGGGAAGAAGGAGGATCCTGGGAACTACAGGCCAGTCAGCCTCGCCTCAGTCCCTGGAAATATCATGGAGCAGGTCCTCAAAGAATCAATCCTGATGCACTTAGAGGAGAGGAAAGTGATCAGGAACAGTCAGCATGGATTCACCAAGGGCAAGTCATGCCTGACTAATCTAATTGCCTTCTACAACGAGATAACTGGCTCTGTGGATGAGGGGAAGGCAGTGGACATGTTGTTCCTTGAATTTAGCAAAGCTTTTCACATGGTCGCCCACACAATTCTTGCCAGCAAGTTAAAGAAGTATGGGCTGGATGAATGGACGATAAGGTGGATAGAAAGTTGGCTAGATTGTCGGGCTCAACGGGTAGTGATCAATGGCTCCATGTCTAGCTGGCAGCCAGTTTCAAGTGGAGTGCCCCAAGGGTCTGTCCTGGGGCTGGTTTTGTTCAATATCTTCATAAATGATCTGGAGGATGGTGTGGATTGTACCCTCAGCAAGTTTGCAGATGACACTAAACTGGGAGGAGAGGTAGATACGCTGGAGGGTAGGGATAGGATACAGAGGACCCTAGACAAATTAGAGGATTGGGCCAAGAGAAATCTGATGAGGTTCAACAAGGACAAGTGCAAAGTCCTGCACTTAGGACGGAAGAATCCCATGCACCGCTACAGACTAGGGACTGAATGTCTCAGCAGCAGTTCTGCAGAAAAGGACCTAGGGGTTACAGTGGACGAGAAGCTGGATATGAGTCAACAGTGTGCCCTTGTTGCCAAGAAGGCCAATGGCATTTTGGGATGTATAAGTAGGGGCATTGCCAGCAGATCGAGGGACGTGATTGTTCCCCTCTATTCAACATTGGTGAGGCCTCATCTGGAGTACTGTGTCCAGTTTTGGGCCCCACACTACAAGAAGGATGGGGAAAAATTGGAAAGAGTCCAGCAGAGGGCAATGAAAATGATTAGGGGACTGGAACACATGACTTATGAGGAGAGGCTGAGGGAACTGGCATTGTTTAGTCTGCGGAAGAGAAGAATGAGGGGGGATTTGATAGCTGCTTTCAACTACCTGAAAGGGGGTTCCAAAGAGGATGGATCTAGACTGTTCTCAGTAGTAGCTGATGGCAGAACAAGGAGCAATGGTCTCAAGTTGCAGTAGGGGAGATTTAGGTTGGATATTAAGAAAAACTTTTTCACTAGGAGGGTGGTGAAGCACTGGAATGCGTTACCGAGGGAGGTGGTAGAATCTCCTTCCTTAGAAGTTTTTAAGGTCATGCTTACAAAGCCCTGGCTGGGATGATTTAGTTGGGGATGGGTCCTGCTTTGAGAAGGGGGTTGGACTAGATGACCTCCTGAGGTCCCTTCCAACCCTGATATTCTATGATTCTATGATTCTATGATTTGAAAGAGGATAATGAGATAGCTTTGCAGATGTTTATAGGAGGCGCCTCCCAAATATCAGGGGAAGAAGGGAGAAAGCATGAAAGAGCTTGTTTGAAAATTTAAGAAGTGGGCTATAGAGGCTGGCAACATAGGCCAATAGGAGGCAAGCATTGACAGCTCTAGAGCAAATGAAAGATGATAGGCTGGATGGGGATTGACCAGAAAGGACCTTGAAAATGAAGACAAGCAGCTTATACTTGATGCAATAGAGAAGAGGGAGCCAGCGAAAGGATGCAAAGAGAGGGGTGATATGGTGAAAGTGATGGGCTAGGAAAACAATTGTCGCAGCAGCATTCTGAATAGATATGAGCAGGGCAAGACTGCATTTGTCAAGGCCGGAGAAAAGGATGTTGCAGTAATTGAGATGCAAGGTGAGGAGAACCTGGATGAGAATTTTTGCTCTGTGGCTGGACAGGTATCTTAGGGAAGTTACGCAGAAGGAATTGGCAAGATTTGGACATAACCTGGATGTGAGAACTGAGAGAGAGGTCTGAGTCAAAGATGACAATCAACTTACTTGATTACAATCTGTAAGTACCTACATGGGGAACAAGAATTTTATGATAGGCTCCTCAATCTAGCAGAGAAAGGCATAGCATGATCCAATGGCTGGAAGTTGAAGCTAAACAAATTTAGACAGGAAAAAAGCATAACCTTTTAGCAATGAGGGTAATTAATCATAGGAGCAATTTACCAGCGTCAATGGGGATTCTCCACCACTGGCAATTTTTAAATCAAGAGTGGATTTTTTTTCTAAAAGATCTGCTGTAGTTGAAACAGGAATGGATTCAGGGAAGTTCTCTGGACTGTGTTAGGCAGGAGGGCATACTGCTGAGCAAGACTCCGCACCTCTGCCTCCCAGCCCTCATTAAGGCTCTTTCCCTTTCTTTCATAGATATTGTACAAAACACAGCACGCAGCTTTAATCGAAGCCGATAGTGCACTGTGGCCTCCAACTTTATCCTGAGACATTACCTGCCTCTCAAACGGCCAGGTGCACACCCCATGGCCATCCTGCAGCTGCTCAGGCAAGTTAAACAGCTTCTGTCTTGTATCCAAGGGCCTGGCAAAGGGCTCCATCAGTCAGGGAAGCAGAGGCTAAACTGGATCTCCTAGGACCATACCATTGATGTCCGTAGTGATCCTGGGGGCACATTCTCCACTGCTCATTAAGGGAAACAGACATGAAGTCTGAAAGATCATAGCTTCGTGGACCTTTCCCGACCACCCTGCATTGATGTTTGGGAACCTGCCACAGTGATCCACCAGTGATCATCCAAAGTGATCCACCAGCCTGAGGTATACCCCAGAGAAATAACCCTGACTGTTTATAAACTCTGATAATTGGTGCAGGGCAGCAAATAATAGGCACATGGATCCCATCAGTTGCCCCAGTACAATTCAGGAACCCCATGTGTGCAATAACTTCCTGAACATTATCAATCTTTAGGACCTGGAGCATCAGTATGCTTTGCATAGCAGCACACACCGGCTGCATGACAACAACCCCAACTGTTGATCTGCCCATGCCAAACTGGTAGCTACAGACCAGTAACAGTCACAGGTGGCCAGCTTCCAGATGGCAATTCTGACCCATTTCTCAATGGGTATGGTAGCTCACATGTTGGAAACTTGTCTTTGTCATCCTAAACTTCTAGCACCGCCGAGGGTCATCCCAAGGCTGCAGAATGAACCTTTCCCTCCAATCAGGAGTGGTTTCTCAAGCCCAGAAATGGCACTGTATGAAGCAGCTCAAGGAAAAGTTTTATGCAGGAGCAATTGCTGGATATCCTCCTCCTTATTCCCCTGCTGCTATTCACTCATTAGCATATTTCCATAAAACACATGGAGTGCAAGTCAGTTATGTATTAGGGGTTTATTAATAAATACTAATAATGCTAATTAATTAAATATAGCTGCCTTCACCTTCCCTCTAAGCCTGCTGGTTTTTGAGGCACAGTGGCCTTCTTTCTCAATTCGGGGATTGTGGCATTCTGGGCAGCTAGTAAAGTGTTCTTAAACAATTCCCAATTATCATTCATAGTTTTCTGATTAAATTCTTCCTCCCAGCAGATTTAACTCATCATTTTTTAAATCTTTTTGAAATTGTCCCTTTTAAAGCATCAAGTATGTTTATCCCTGGACTTCATTCTGTTTGCACATTATAAATGTGATCAAGTACTGATCACTTGCACCTAAGTTAGCATTAATTTTTAGAAAAAAGAAAAGGAGTACTTGTGGCACCTTAGAGACTAACCAGTTTATTTGAGCATGAGCTTTCGTGAGCTACAGCTCACTTCATCAGATACATACCGTGGAAACTGCAGCAGACTTTATATATACACAGAGAATATGAAACAATACCTCCTCCCACCCCACTGTCCTGCTGGTAATAGCTTATCTAAAGTAATCGTCAGGTTAGGCCATTTCCAGCACAAATCCAGGTTTTCTCACCCTCCACCCCCCCACACAAATTCACTCTCCTGCTGGTGATAGCCCATCCAAAGTGACAACTCTTTACACAATGTGCATGATAATGAAGTTAGGCCATTTCCTGCACAAATCCAGGTTCTCTCACTCCCTCACCCCCCTCCAAAAACCCACCCCCATACACACACAGACTCACTCTCCTGCTGGTAATAGCTCGTCCAAACTGACCACTCTCCAAGTTTAAATCCAAGTTAAACCAGAACATCTGGGGGGGGGGGGGAGGAAAAAACAAGAGGAAATAGGCTACCTTGCATAATGACTTAGCCACTCCCAGTCTCTATTTAAGCCTAAATTAATAGTATCCAATTTGCAAATGAGTTCCAATTCAGCAGTTTCTCGCTGGAGTCTGGATTTGAAGTTTTTTTGTTTTAAGATAGCGACCTTCATGTCTGTGATTGCGTGACCAGAGAGATTGAAGTGTTCTCCGACTGGTTTATGAATGTTATAATTCTTGACATCTGATTTGTGTCCATTTATTCTTTTACGTAGAGACTGTCCAGTTTGACCAATGTACATGGCAGAGGGGCATTGCTGGCACATGATGGCATAAATCACATTGGTGGATGTGCAGGTGAACGAGCCTCTGATAGTGTGGCTGATGTTATTAGGCCCTGTGATGGTGTCCCCTGAATAGATATGTGGGCACAATTGGCAACGGGCTTTGTTGCAAGGATAAGTTCCTGGGTTAGTGGTTCTGTTGTGTGGTATGTGGTTGTTGGTGAGTATTTGCTTCAGGTTGCGGGGCTGTCTGTAGGCAAGGACTGGCCTGTCTCCCAAGATTTGTGAGAGTGTTGGGTCATCCTTTAGGATAGGTTGTAGATCCTTAATAATGCGTTGGAGGGGTTTTAGTTGGGGGCTGAAGGTGACGGCTAGTGGCGTTCTGTTATTTTCTTTGTTAGGCCTGTCCTGTAGTAGGTAACTTCTGGGAACTCTTCTGGCTCTATCAATCTGTTTCTTTACTTCCGCAGGTGGGTATTGTAGTTGTAAGAAAGCTTGACAGAGATCTTGTAGGTGTTTGTCTCTGTCTGAGGGGTTGGAGCAAATGCGGTTGTATCGCAGAGCTTGGCTGTAGACGATGGATCGTGTGGTGTGGTCAGGGTGAAAGCTGGAGGCATGCAGGTAGGAATAGCGGTCAGTAGGTTTCCGGTATAGGGTGGTGTTTATGTGACCATTGTTTATTAGCACTGTAGTGTCCAGGAAGTGGATCTCTTGTGTGGACTGGACCAGGCTGAGGTTGATGGTGGGATGGAAATTGTTGAAATCATGGTGGAATTCCTCAAGGGCTTCTTTTCCATGGGTCCAGATGATGAAGATGTCATCAATATAGCGCAAGTAGAGTAGGGGCTTTAGGGGACGAGAGCTGAGGAAGCGTTGTTCTAAATCAGCCATAAAAATGTTGGCATACTGTGGGGCCATGCGGGTACCCATAGCAGTGCCGCTGATCTGAAGGTATACATTGTCCCCAAATGTGAAATAGTTATGGGTAAGGACAAAGTCACAAAGTTCAGCCACCAGGTTAGCCGTGACATTATCGGGGATAGTGTTCCTGACGGCTTGTAGTCCATCTTTGTGTGGAATGTTGGTGTAGAGGGCTTCTACATCCATAGTGGCCAGGATGGTGCTATCAGGAAGATCACCGATGGATTGAAGTTTCCTCAGGAAGTCAGTGGTGTCTCGAAGGTAGCTGGGAGTGCTGGTAGCGTAGGGCCTGAGGAGGGAGTCTACATAGCCAGACAATCCTGCTGTCAGGGTGCCAATGCCTGAAATGATGGGGCGCCCAGGAGTTCCAGGTTTATGGATCTTGGGTAGTAGATAGAATATCCCAGGTCGGGGTTCCAGGGGTGTGTCTGTGCGGATTTGATCTTGTGCTTTTTCAGGAAGTTTCTTGAGCATATGCTGTAGTTGCTTTTGGTAACTCTCAGTGGGATCATAACCATTACCAGCAGGACAGTGGGGTGGGAGGAGGTATTGTTTCATATTCTCTGTGTATATATAAAGTCTGCTGCAGTTTCCACGGTATGTATCTGATGAAGTGAGCTGTAGCTCACGAAAGCTCATGCTCAAATAAACTGGTTAGTCTCTAAGGTGCCACAAGTACTCCTTTTCTTTTTGCGAATACAGACTAACACGGCTGTTACTCTGAAACCTGTCATTAATTTTTAGTTCTGTGATCAGTTCCTCTTTCTCTGTCAAGATGAGGTTGAATGCAATATTCCCCAGTGTTGGATAAAACACTTATTATAATTCATATGTTTTCTCTATAGGGAAATCAGACACATTTTTAGTACATCCCAGTTCTTCACCAGATTCTTTTGTTTGTCTGTTGTGTCCCCATCCCCTACTCTTCATCTGTTTGTGTCATAAGAACATAACTGTAAGCCATTTTGGGCAGGGATAGCATTTTTTCTGTGTTTGAACACTGCTCAGAATGATGGGGTCCCAAATGGAGCTTTCACATGTTACAAAAATAATAATCCATAGAGAGATGTGATTGTGACATTGCACCCCATAATACTCTATAGAAATATGCTTATGTGTGTAAATATGACATAACTGGAATATGTTTTATGCCAGATATGTCATATAACATATCTCTGCAAAGGTTATGGTCTATTGGATATATTCATCCATTTTACAGGCATGTACCATTTTTTGTATTTGAAGCTATGAATGTTGGCTATGTACTTGTTTGATTTTAAGTAGCCTCAGTGAAGCAGTTGGTCAGCTTCTTGAGAAAAGACTATTCTCAATAAGTGCCCAGTCAAGAAACACTTAAGCTAACAATGAACTTTGAGAGACGCCAATCCACATCTGAGCTTTCCTGGGAATGTAGCTCAGCCTGTAAAGCTCTGAGTCATGCATGGACATGTGACTTGCCCACATGACTCCAAAACTCCATCTTGCAGCTGGATTCTTGAAGGGTTAAAATCCATTGCTGATGTAATAACCTGGTATATGGATTTGTGTACAGGCCCATAGTCCAGAGTTTGGTCAAGAGGTCAGAGGCCTAGCAATAGCTAAGAAAAAGCAGAATAACCAAAGATAACCTTGCTTTTGCTAAGATATGCCTGGTCAGCAAAAAGCCAGATGTTGGGGGAAATAATTGTGTCTTATTCAAAGTTTCAAATAGAACAAAGAAGCCCTGTTTCTGTTGCATTCGTTTCTTCTGTAGGGAGATGTTCTTCCCACACATCCAACCTTGAGTTTATGAAAGGTTCAAGCATGCCTCCTCTCACCTCCCTTTCCCAGGGACCAATGCCTGCCTTAAAACACAAATGAACAACTTGAAAGACAATCTCTATTGCCATATACTTTCACTGTTTCTTTGCTTTTACCCCTAGATATGTATCTGTTGGACAATCAAAGGAGCTACTTCATTCCTATGGACCCCAAATCAGAATTCAGCAAATATATTTTATACTAATACATTTATTAAAGTACTAATTAAATGTTAATTTGTCAACTTGAGACCATGGGCGGAGACATTATGTAATCTTTGACCATTGGCTACTGTGCTATCATGTCTTGCAGCTAAACCTATCCGGGGGTATGGGACTGCCTACCCTGTCACTTTGCCCGCCCATGGAAAATCCATATATTTCACTGCAATCAATTGATTGACAGTGTCTCTGAGCCTAATAAGCGAGGTGACACTCTGTCAGTGCTGTACGTAATAAACTCCTGTGCTTGACCTCTACACAGTGTGGATTTATGTCCTTCAATTCTGCATAAGAGAGGGGAAGGGGTTTCCACCCACAAGAGAGAGTCTATTTAAGCCCATGGAAACCCTTCCATTTTGTCTTCAGATGGCTCAAGAGTAGCCTCTCCACCCCCAACGGATACCTGAAAGAAACTGGAACAAAGGAGAGTAACTACAGGGGTGTGAGTGATTGCTGGACCCAGACTAGAAGGAGACTAACCTGTAAAAGAAGCTTACTGGAACTTCCCTGAAGGTGAGATTTCATCTGTAATCACTTTCTTACTGTACTAGGCTTAGACTTGTGTGTTTTTATTTTATTTTGCTTGGTAATTCACTTTGTTCTGTCTGTTATTACTTAGAACCACTTAAATCCCACTTTTTGTATTTAATACAATCACTTCTTACTTATTAATTAACCCAGAGCACGTATTAATACGTGGCGGGGGGGAGGGGGAGGAAACAAATAGCTGTGCGTATCTCTCTATCAGTGTTATAGAGGGTGAACAATTTATGAGTTTACCCTGTATAAGCTTTATATGGGGTAAAACGGATTTATTTGGGGTTTGGACGCAATTGGGAGTTGGGTACCTGAGTGCTGGAGACAGGAGCACTGCTTAAGCTGTTTTCAGTTAAGCCTGCAGCTTTTGGGGAAAGTAGTTCAGACCTGGGTCTGTCTGTAGCAGGCTAGCGTGTTTGGCTCAAACCAGGCAGGGCACTGAAGTCCCAAGCTGGCAGGGAAAACAGGCTCAGAGGTAGTCTTGGCACATCAGGAGGCAGTCCCAAAGGGGTTTCTGTGACCCAACACGTCAGTCATTATTATTCATCAGCTGCAGCGGCACAGGAGCCAGCAAACAGAGCTGTAAACAGGAGAGTCTGAGGGGGAGTTTGTAAGGGGAGTTTGCATTGTGGTGCTTGTTTGGGGTTTGTTTTTGTTGTGGGTGGTGGTGTTTGGGTGTGGTTTGTGTTTCCCAGATTAACAGGATTTAGGTGGGAAGGCTATGACAGATACAGAGGCAGCCATGGGAATGACCCATGTAGTGGAAGACACAATGAAGATGACTGGATGTGGAAGCTGCAATATGTCCATGATCCTGGAGGGGGGACCTGGCAAGAGTTTTGTCTGCATGAAATGCCGTCTGATAGAGCTGATGGAGGAGAAGATCCGAGGTTTGGAGATGCAGGTGGAAAGTCTGGTTGAGTTTAGGAAGGGGTTTGAGCAGATTATGGAGCAAAGACATGAGGTATCTGAAGGGAAAAGCTCAGACTTGCAGATGGGAGCAGGACTGGGGAATTCTGAGGGGAGACTGGGTGAGGAAAGTGGTCAGTGGAAGCATGTGACTAAAAGAACCAGGCAGAGGAAAAGATGGGCTCGTGAAGGAGAAATAGAGCTCAAGAACAGGTTTGCAGAGTTGGAAAATGAAGAAGGGGCTCAGCAGGTGGTCATTGAAGATGGAGGGGCAAGGAAGAAGAGAAGAGCGGCTAGTCCTATAGGAAAAGGGGAAGAGTCAATGGAGACTACACCAAATATGAGCCCCAGGAGGATACAGAATGGGTTGAAGAGAATTACAAGGGAGAATAGGAATGGAAAGAACTTGCAGCCACCGTCACCAGGAAAAGGCAGGTCTACGTGATTGGAGACTCTTTGCTTAGAAGAATAGACAGGCCTGTAACCAGAACTGATCCAGAGAATAGAAGGGTGTGCTGTCATCCAGGTGCTAAGATATGGGATGTAGACCTGAGGTTGAAAAGGATCCTAAAGGGAGCAGGAAAGAATCCCCTAATTATCCTTCATGTGGGAACAAATGATATAGCTAGATTCTCGCTGGAAAGTATTAAGGGAGACTATGATAGGCATACAGTTTCCACGGTATGCATCTGATGAAGTGAGCTGTAGCTCACGAAAGCTCATGCTCAAATAAATTGGTTAGTCTCTAAGGTGCCACAAGTACTCCTTTTCTTTTTGCGAATACAGACTAACACGGCTGTTACTCTGAAACCTATGATAGGCTGGGGAAGACGCTTAAGGAAATCGAGGCCCAGGTGATCTGCAGTGGGATTCTGCCTGTTCCTAGAGAAGGGCAACAAAGGTGTGACAAGATTATGACTATCAACAGATGGCTTAGGCAGTGGTGCTATAAGGAGGGCTTGTCCATCCTCCCCGTGGAAGGAAAAGGCCAGGGCAGGGACCGTCGAATCGTGGAAGTCAATGAATGGCTACACAGGTGGTGTCGGAGAGAAGGCTTTGGATTCTTTGACCATGGGATGGTGTTCCATGAAGGAGGAGTGCTGGGCAGAGACGGGTATGAAAGTGCAGAAAAACCTGAGTGTCTCTGGATTAGGTTTAGAAGCGTGAGCAACAAGAGTGATGTAGTGGTGGGAGTCTGCTATAGACCACCGGACAGGGGGATGAGGTGGATGAGGTTTTCTACCGGCAACTTGCAGGAGCTACTAGATCGCATGCCTTGGTTCTCATGGGAGACTTTAATCTTCCTGATATCTGCTGGGAGAGCACTACAATCCAGGAAGTTTTTGGATAATGTAGGGGACAATTTCCTGGTGCAAGTGCTAGAGGAGCCAACTAGGGGGGGAGCTTTTCTTGACCTGCTGCTCACAAACCGGGAAGAATTAGCGGGGGAAGCAAAAGTGGATGGGAATCTGGGAGGCAGTGACCATGAGTTGGTTGAGTTCAGGATCCTGACACAGGGAAGAAAGGTAAGCAGCAGAATACGGACCCTGGACTTCAGGAAAGCAGACTTCGACTCCCTCAGGGAACTGATGGGTAGGATCCCCTGGGAGAATAACATGAAGGGGAAAGGAGTCCAGGAAAGCTGGCTGTATTTCAAGGAATCCCTATTGAGGTTACAGGGACAAACCATCCCGATGTGTCAAAAGAATAGTAAATATGGCAGGCAACCAGCTTGGCTTAACGGTGAAATCCTTGCGGATCTTAAACATAAAAAGAAGCTTACAAGAAGTGGAAGATCGGACAACTGACCAGGGAAGAATATAATAATATTACTCGGGCATGTAGGAATGAAATCAGGAAGGCCAAATCACACCTGGAGCTGCAGCTAGCAAGAGATGTTAAGAGTAACAAGAAGGGTTTCTTCAGGTATGTTGGCAACAAGAAGAAAGCCAAGGAAAGTGTGGGCCCCTTACTGAATGAGGGAGGCAACCTAGTGACAGAGGATGTGGAAAAAGCTAATGTACTCAATGCTCTTTTTGCCTCTGTCTTCATGAACAATGTCAGCTCCCAGACTGCTGCGCTGGGCATCACAGCATGGGGAGTAGGTGGCCAGCCCTCTGTGGAGAAAGAGGTGGTTAGGGACTATTTAGAAAAGCTGGACGTGAACAAGTCCATGGGGCCGGATGCGTTGCATCCGAGAGTGCTAAAGGAATTTGCGGCTGTGATTGCAGAGCCATTGGCCATTATCTTTGAAAACTCGTGGCGAATGGGGGAAGTCCCGGATGACTGGAAAAAGGCTAATATAGTGCCAATCTTTAAAAAAGGGAAGAAGGAGGATCCTGGGAACTACAGACCAGTCAGCCTCACCTCAGACCCCGGAAAAATCATGGAGCAGGTCCTCAAGGAATCAATCCTGAAGCACTTACATGAGGGGAAAGTGATCAGGAACAGTCAGCATGGATTCACCAAGGGAAGGTCAAGGCCCCCAAATTCCTAGTTTAAAGCTCTCTTAATCAGTTGTGCCAGCCTCCATCCTAGAAGTCTATTTCCTTCCCTACTCAGATGAAGTCCATCCCGAGAGAACTGTCCTCTGTCCATGAATGCATCCCAGTGGCCATACATAGAATCACAGAATCATACTTCTTTAACTTGCTGACAAGAATACTGTGGGAGACCGTGTCAAAAGCTTTGCTAAAGTCAAGAAATAATACATTCACTGCTTTCCCTTCATCCACAGAACCAGTAATCTCATCATAGATGGCGATTAGATTAGTCAGGCATGACCTTCCCTTGGTGAATCCATGCTGACTGTTCCTGATCACTTTCTTCTCGTGTAAGTGCTTCAGGATTGATTCCTTGAGGACCTGCTCCATGATTTTTCCGGGGACTGAGGTGAGGCTGACTGGCCTGTAGTATACAGCTGTGGGTAGGAGAATGTATATAAGGAGGAAGGGCAGTGTGGATACCAGTCTAATAGCTTATACTGGCTGTAGAATGACCGTGCCTAATAGAGTACAGAATGTGAGCGAGGCCAAACAGCAAAAATTAAGATGTTTGTACACCAATGCGAGGAGCCTAGGTAACTAAATGGAGGAACTAGAGCTACTGGTGCAGGAAGTGAAACCAGATATTATAGGGATAACAGAAACATGGTGGAATAGTAGTCATGACTGGACTACGGGTATTGAAGGGTATGTGCTGTTTAGGAAAGACCGAAATGAAGGTAAAGGTGGTGGATTAGCATTGTATATCAATGATGAGGTAGAATGTAAAGAAATAAGAAGTGATGGGATGGATAAGACAGAGTCCATCTGGGCAAAAATTACATTGGGGAAGAAAACTATTAGAGCCTCCCCTGGGATAGTGCTTGGGGTGTGCTATAGACTGCCGGGATCTAATTTGGATATGGATAGAGCCCTTTTTTAATGTTTTTAATAAAGTAAATACTAATGGAAACTGTGTGATCATGGGAGACTTTAACTTCCCAGATATAGACTGGAGGACGAGTGCTAGTAATAATAATCGGGCTCAGATTTTCCTAGATGCGATAGCTGATGGATTCCTTCATCAAGTAGTTGCTGAACCGACTAGAGGGGATGCCATTTTAGATTTGGTTTTGGTGAGTAGTGAGGACCTCATAGAAGAAATGGTTGTAGGGGATAATCTTGGTTCAAGTGATCATGAGCTAATTCAGTTCAAACTGAACGGAAGGATTAACAAAAATAAATCTGCAACTAGGGTTTTTGATTTCAAGAGGGCTGACTTTCAAAAATTAAGGAAATTAGTTAGGGAAGTGGATTGGACTGGAGAACTTAGGGATCTAAAGGTAGAGGAGGCCTGTGATTACTTTAAACCAAAGCTGCAGAAGCTATCGGAAGCCTGCATCCCAAGAAAGGGGAAAAAATTCATAGGCAGGAGTTCAGAGTAACAGCCATGTTAGTCTGTATTCACAAAAAGAAAAGGAGTACTTGTGGCACCTTAGAGACTAACCAATTTATTTGAGCATAAGTTTTCGTGAGCTACAGCTCACTTCATCGGATGCATACTGTGGAAAGTGTAGAAGATCTTTTTATACACACAAAGCATGAAAAAATGGGTGTTTACCACTACAAAAGGTTTTCTCTCCCCCCACCCCACTCTCCTGCTGGTAATAGCTTATCTAAAGTGATCACTCTCCTTACAATGTGTATGATAATCAAGTTGGGCCATTTCCAGCACAAATCCAGGTTTTCTCTCCCCCCTCCCGCCCCAAACCCCCTCTCCTGTTAGTAATAGCTTATCTAAAGTGATCACTCTCCTTACAATGTGTATGATAATCAAGGTGGACCATTTCCAGCACAAATCCAGGGTTTAACAAGAATGTGGGGGGGGGTAGGAAAAAACAAGGGGAAATAGGTTACCTTGCATAATGACTTAGCCACTCCCAGTCTCTATTCAAGCCTAAGTTAATTGTATCCAATTTGCAAATGAATTCCAATTCAACAGTCTCTCGCTGGAGTCTGGTTTTGAAGTTTTTTTTGTTGTAATATCGCAACTTTCATGTCTGTAATCGCACAACCAGAAAGATTGAAGTGTTCTCCGACTGGTTTATGAATGTTATAATTCTTGACATCTGATTTGTGTCCATTTATTCTTTTACGTAGAGAAAAAGGAGTTGTAAACCAAGTTGGATGAGCAAGCATCACAGAGAGGTGATTAAGAAAAAGCAGAAAGCATACAGGGACTGGAAGATGGGAGGAATCAGCAAGGAAAGCTACCTTATTGAGGTCAGAACATGTAGGGATAAAGTGAGACAGGCTAAAAGTCAAGTAGAGTTGGACCTTGCAAAGGGAATTAAAACGAATAGTAAAAGGTTCTATAGCCATATAAATAAGAAGAAAACAAAGGAAGAAGAAGTGGGACCGCTAAACACTGAGGATGAAGTGGAGGTCAAGGATAATCTAGGCATGGCCCAACATCTAAACAAATACTTTGCCTCAGTCTTTAATAAGGCTAAAGAGTATCTTAGGGATAATGATAGCATGACAAATGGGAATGAGGATATGGAAGTAGATATTACCATATTTGAGGTAGAAGCGAAACTCAAACAGCTTAATGGGACTAAATCGGGGGGCCCAGATAATCTTCACCCAAGAATATTAAAGGAATTGGCACCCGAAATTGCAAGCCCATTAGCAAGAATTTTTAATGAATCTGTAAACTCAGGAGTTGTACCGTATGATTGGAGAATTGCTAACATAGTTCCTATTTTTAAGAAAGGGAAAAAAAGTGATCCGGGTAACTACAGGCCTGTTAGTTTGACATCTGTAGCATGCAAGGTCTTGGAAAAAAAATTGAAGGAGAAAGTAGTTAAGGACATTGAGGTCAATGGTAAATGGGACAAAATACAACATGGTTTTACAAAAGGTAGATCGTGCCAAACCAACCTGATCTCCTTCTTTGAGAAAGTAACAGATATTTTTAGACAAAGGAAATGCAGTGGATCTAATTTACCTCGATTTCAGTAAGGCATTTGATACGGTGCCACATGGGGAATTATTAGTTAAATTGGAAAAGATGGGGATCAATATGAAAATTGAAAGGTGTATAAGGAATTAAAGGGGAGACTACAACGGGTCCTACTGAAAGGTGAACTGTCAGGCTGGAGGGAGGTTACCAGTGGAGTTCCTCAAGGATCAGTTTTGGGACCAATCTTATTTAATCTTTTTATTACTGACCTTGGCACAAAAAGTGGGAGTGTGCTAATAAAGTTTGCGGATGATACAAAGCTGGGAGGTATTGCCAATTTAGAGAAGGACAGGGATATCATACAGGAGGATCTGGATGACCTTGTAAACTGGAGTAATAGTAATAGGATGAAATTTAATAGTGAGAAGTGTAAGGTTATGCATTTAGGGATTAATAACAAGAATTTTAGTTATAAGCTGGGGACGCATCAATTAGAAGTAACAGAGGAGGAGAAGGACCTTGGAGTATTGGTTGATCATAGGATGACTATGATGCTCACCTGGAATACTGTGTGCAGTTCTGGTCTCCCATGTTTAAGAAGGATGAATTCAAACTGGAACAGGTACAGAGAAGGGCTACTAGGATGATCCGAGGAATGGAAAACTTGTTTTATGAAAGGAGACTTGGCTTGTTTAGCCTAAGTAAAAGAAGGTTGAGGGGAGATATGATTGCTCTCTATAAATACATCAGAGGGATAAAAACTGGAGAAGGAGAGGAATTATTTAAGTTCAGTACCAATGTGGACACAAGAACAAATGGATATAAACTGGCCACCAGGAAGTTTAGTCTTGAAATTAGACGAAGGTTTCTAACCATCAGAGGAGTGAAGTTTTGGAATAGCCTTCCAAGGGAAGCAGCGGGGGCAAAAGATTTATCTGGCTTTAAGATTAAACTCGATAAGTTTATGAAGGAGATGTATGATGGGATATCATGATTTTGATAGTTAATTGATCTTTAAATATTCATGGTAAATAGGCCTAATGGCCTGTGATGGGATGTTAGATGGGGTGGGATCTGAGTTACCCAGGAAAGAATTTTCTGTAGTATCTGGCTAGTGAATCTTGCCCATATGCTCAGGGTTTAGCTGATCGCCATATTTGGGGTCGGGAAGGAATTTTCCTCCAGGGCAGATTGGAAGAGGCCCTGGAGGTTTTTTGCCCTCCTCTGTAGCATGGGGCACGGGTCACTTGCTGGAGGATTCTCTGCTCCTTGAAGTCCTTTTTCTCTCGGAGGGTGGTGAAACACTGGAATGCCGTTACCGAGGGAGGTGGTGGAATCTCCTTCCTTAGAAGTTTTTAAGGTCAGGCTTGACAAAGCCCTGGCTGGGATGATTTAGTTGGGGATTGGTCCTGCTTTGAGCAGGGGGTTGGACTAGATGACCTCCTGAGGTCCCTTCCAACCCTGATATTCTATGAGTCTATGATTTGGTAAATATGTCCATTCTAAGGGACAAAATATAGGATTGTACCCTGGAAGATATATGTGCATGAGAAACAATACAAAATGCACAACTGGATTCATCAGGAGTTCTGACCTGCATTCCTGCTCTGGTCCCGGCAAAAGCATCACACAGACAGAGCAAACACTTTGTTCCCCCCCTCCAGATTTGAAAGAATCTTGTCCTCTCATTGGCCATTTTGGTCAGGTGCCAGCGAGGTTACCTTAGCTTCTTAACCCTTTACAGGTAAAACGGTTTTGCCTCTGGCCAAGAGGGATTTTATGGCACTGTATACAGAAAGGTGGTGACCCTTCCCTTTATATTTATGACACAGGCTGAATGTTCTCATACGTTGCTACTGTTCTACACAAACCACTTCCTGTAAAATTCAGACTTGTTTATTTCGCAAATGGTATTTCCTGTTCAGTGGCAGTAGCTCATCCCACTGCATTTACTTAGAACGAAATTTGGATCACTGAGTAGTTTGTTTTCATTTTCACAACAATTTCATTAACTACTAATATGAAGCAACTGTCAAAAAGAGGAAACCAGAAGACTTCAGACATTTTTGTATAATACCACCGGCTGGAAGGACTGTGCAGAAGATGGAAATATCTGCTTAATCTGAAGAAATATCACAGGTTTGATCTCCAAGTTGACCAGATGATGAAGAAGGGGTGTGTGTGTGTGTGTGTGTCTATAAGAGTGAGAGAGAGGGATAGGGAGAGAAAATAGGGGTGGGCAAGAGAGTTATTTTAAACTGGCTACAAAGCTTGACAAATGAAAACACTTCTAAGGTAGCAGGAGGAAATACAGGGAACAAGCCTGTGTCTTTCTGTTCGATATTTAGGTGCCTAAAGCCTGCCTGAGATCTGTTTCCAAAGGGGATAAGGGAGCACATGGGGGTGGAGGGGAATAAAGTTTTGACAGAGAATGCTTGACATTTACAGATGGTATACACTTATTCCCAAATGCTGCAACAACCCAAGATAGCCGGGTGTAATTTTGGACAGCCTGGAGACTACTGTGTCCATGAGAGTCCAGCCCTCCCCCAGCCCTGCCCTTGTCCCAAGTTAGTGGAGGCACAAAGTTATTATAAAGCCACCTTCCTCCTTACTCAATCCCACGGCTGAGCTCAGCTCAGGTGCAGAGATGCTCAGTCCCCTCAAACCTGTCTTCTGATACTTATAATGATTTCTCACTGTCTATCCTCCACCTGCTTTGACTAAATGTATGGCTTTGTCTCATCTGCCTTCAGTTAATGTCTCAAAGACAAAAAGGCATCCTCCCCAGAACTTTATTTTGTCTTATGCGCTCCTCAACTCAATATTTCCCTTTTATTTCATTACCTAAAATCAGCCAAGGGAGGGGACACCGGGGTAACAGTGTAGGAATCCATGTTTACCTGGGCTTGCTATGTGCACAATTTGCAGGTTTAGAGTCAAACCAGAGTTTTTTAAAGATGGTATTGTACTGAGTCTCTGTAGGCCATCTGCCTAGCTACTTTTTAATTTACTATAGCCATCCTAGCACAACGAGCTCACCAACACTATAGATTCAGGCTTAGTCTGGCACAAAACAAAAGCAAGCAACCAGTCCAAAAAATGAAAATATGAATATATGATGTGTAATGTAAAATGAAATCCTGAGTGGTCTGTCCTTCCTCCACTCAGTGCATACAAATGAGTCCACAGTATGGGGTTCCCATGACAAAGCCAGAGTGTGATCCTCAAACCAGGTGAAAAAGGCAGGGAAATGCCTGTCTTGCCTGCAGGGCCCAATTCAGTAGGACTATGGAACAGTCTGAGGTGGGTGTCTCTCAGTCTCTCACATTGAAGCCATTCCACTTTTTATTCAATGTGTGTTGGGCCAGAATGATTATATAGAGCACAGCACTCACTTGAGACATGGGGAAACCCTGTTCAAATCCCTACTCATCAGACAAAGGGGGAATTGAACTGATGTCTTCTATCCCCTGGGTGACTTCCCTAACCACTGGGCTGAAGGTTATAAGGGAACTGTTGTCTTCCAACCATCAACCATTCTGTAGGGAGTTAGGCTGGCAACGAAGCTGCCTGACTCTACAAGAGGGGTTCCTGGCTGTGGGTTGCAAGTAGAACAAGGTGCCTTCGTGCAGTTCTGGCTTTAGGCACCAAATTCCTTGAGGGGGCAGGACTTAGGACCACACCCTTCTCAGCAGTATCTCCTATTGGCTCCTTGCCTAGCATCCTGGCTTTTACCTATATCTCCCCATGCATTGTACAGGGAGCCTAGGTGCCTAACCCACGGTTTGTGGATTCCAGTGATTTTCAAGACACCTAAAAGTCCCTTTATGGATTCTGGCCTTAGACCCCGATACTGCAATTGAATCCACTAGCACCATTTCACTTTGGAAAAGCCACAATTACAGTCAATGGATCTCCATGCAGGCACAGCATCCATGCTAGTGTAATGTCGACAAACCCCGGTCGTCGACGGGCAGGATAGAACCGGGGACCTCTGAAGCTTAGTGTATGAGACTCTACCGCATGAGCTAAAAGCCAGTTGGCTGGTAGCTAAGCCTGTAGAGCAGACTCATTTGCTTTCTCTCTCTAAGGGTCTCTGTGCCACTAGAGGGGATAGACCACCACACCCAGGAGGTGTGTGGGTTACACTAGCACAGGGGTCGGCAACCTTTGTCAACCAGCCCATCAGGGTAAAGCCGCTGGCGGGCCTGGCCGGTTTGTTTATCTGGAGCATCTGCAAGTATGGAGCCCCGCAGCTCCCATTGGCCGCAGTTCGCCTTTCCTGGCCAATGGGAGCTGCAGGAAGTGGCGTGGGCCGAGGGACGTGCTAGCCACTACTTCCCACAGCTCCCATTGGTCGGGAACAGTGAACCGTGGCCAGTGAGAGCTGCGGGGCTCCGTGCCTGCGGACACTCTAGATAAACAAACCAGCCCAGCCGGCCAGCGGCTCTACCTGACGATAAAGGGTGACAAAGGTTGCCGACCTCTGCACTAACAGCTCCAATTCTAGGATCGAGATCTTAGCTTCTAAGCTCTTGTTGTAGGGACATGAAGGAAGAGTTTCAAAGGCACAAATATCAGTTAGGGACCTAGCGTCCATGGACATTAAATGCAACTTATGCCTCTGAAAATCTCCCCCCTTGTCTTCTCTTCATCTGTAATGCCATGCATATTCATGGCACTGTATAAATAAAATAATTAAGAAATAAACCACCCTTCAGTTTGCACAAGAACAAAGAGACACACATGAGATGGGATTTGGTCTTGGCTTTCATGAGTATTAACCAGTTCCATTGATTTTTCAGGAAAAAAGCTGTTTAAGATCCCTGTTTTAAAGGAGAAATGTCAGCCTATCAATCACTTGGAACAACCATGCCGGTATGTACTAGTGAAGGACAAATCCACAGAGGTTCTAAGGTTTGGTTACTATGTGTCAGAACCAACTTGATAGAGAAACCAGACTTGTAAGCTCATGAGAACAGGCCCTTTTGAGATTGTGAGCAACACTGTGAGCTAGCAGCAAGTGATCAAAAAGTAGATCATAAAGAAATATAGGTGGGAAGCTTAGGATGGCAAAATCAGATGCACACTCAGAATCTATCTTTGACTCTGGGTCTTCCTCTGCTTTCTTGAATCCCGGCTTGAACAATTGCTAGAAAAACACACACTGCCTCCTAACTAGGTCAGATCATGGTCCATCTTGCCCAGTAGCCTGTCTATGACAATCGCTCGTGCCAGAACTTCAGGAGGAGTGTCCAGGACAGGGCAGTATCTTCCACTCCTGGCTTCTGGTAATTAGAGGTTTAGGATCACCCCGAGCATGGGCTTGTGTCATCTGGCCTTTTTGGCCAATAGCCATTGATAGACCTATTCTCCATAAACGTATCCAGTTCTTTTTTGAACCCAGTTATACTTTTGGACATCATAACTTCCCACAGAAATGAGTTCCACAGGTTAGTTAGGCATTATGTGAAAAAGTACATCCTCTGATTAAACTTCCTGCCTATTAATTTCATCAGGTGAAAGCGTTCTTCTAAAGCTGGATGAATAAACGGGGTAGGGAGGAACAGGGATTTTTCAATAAATTTTTATACTGACTTTTTTTCAAAATTTCAAAAAAAAATTGATCAGCTCTGTCGTTGGTAAAAGAACAAAAGAAGTTAATGAAAATATTTTCAAAATTTTCCCTGTTTTCTTTTTAAAACCAGTTCTAGTTCTATGAAGCTTTGCATATGCTGAAATAACAATTTGGAAACAGTTTGAAAATTGTGACAGGTTTCAGAGTGGTAGCCATGTGAGTCTGTATCAGCAAAAAGAACGAGGAGTACTTGTGGCACCTTAGAGACTAACAAATGTATTTGGGCATAAGCTTTCGTGGGCTAAAACCCACTTCATCAGATGACTGGAGTGGAAAATACAGTAGGGAGATAGAGATTAGAGATAGATATATATAGATATAGATATATATAGCCAGAAGAGTACCCAGAAGTAACCTACTACAGTTCAGGCCCAACAAAGAAAGTAACAGAACGCCACTAGCCGTCACCTTCAGCCCCCAACTAAAACCTCTCCAGCACATCATCAAGGATCTACAACCTATCGTGAAGGATGATCTCTCATGCTCAAAGACCTTGGGAGACAGGCCAGTCCTCGCTTACAGATAGCCCCCCAACCTGAAGCAAATACTCACTAGCAACCACACAACAAAAACACTAACCTAGGAACCTATCCTTGCAACAAACCCTGTTGCCAACTCTGTCCACATATCTATTCAAGGGACACCATCATAGGACTTAATCACATCAGCCATACCATCAGGGGCTCATTCACATGCACATCTACCAATGTGATATATGCCATCATGTGCCAGCAATGCCCCTCTGCCATGTACATTGGCCAAACTGGACAGTCTCTACAAAAAAGAATAAATGGATACAAATCAGACATCAAGAATTGTAACGTTCAAAAACCAGTCAGAGAACACTTCAACCTCCCTGGACACTCAATTACAGACCTAAAAGTGACAGGTTTCAGAGTAGCAGCCGTGTTAGTCTGTATTCGCAAAAAGAAAAGGAGGACTTGTGGCCCCTTAGAGACTAACCAATTTATTTGAGCATAAGCTTTCGTGAGCTACATCTGATGAAGTGAGCGTAAGCTACATCATGAGTTGAATCCGATGAAGTGAGCTGTAACTCATGAAAGCTTATGCTCAGATAAATTGGTTAGTCTCCAGACCTAAAAGTGGCAATTCTTCAACAACAAAACTTCAAAAACAGACTCCAACAAGAAACTACAGAACTGGAATTAATTTGCAAACTGGACACCATCAAATTAAGCCTGAATAAAGACTGGGAGTGGATGGGTCATTACACAAACTAAAAACTGTTTCCCCATGCTAATTTTTCCCCCTACTGTTACTCACACCTTCTTGTCAACTGTTTGAAATGGGCCACCCTGATTACCACTACAAAAGTCTTTTTTTCTCCTGCTGATAATAGCCCACCTTAACTGATTTGTCTCATTAAGAGTTGATATGGCAACCCCCATCTCTTCATGTTCTCTGTGTGTGTGTGTATATATATATATCTTCCTACTGTATTTTCCACTCCATGCATCTGATGAAGTGGGTTTTAGCCCACAAAAGCTTATGCCCAAATAAATTTGTTAGTCTCTAAGGTGCCACAAGTACTCCTCATTCTTTTTGAAAATTGTGAAACTCTAACTGTGTGATCCCACATAGTCACAATAAGATACCTCAGTTTACTGCAGTGATTCATGTTATGCCAGTGGAGTTTTCTAATGTAGAAGAAAAGGTCAAATACCCTGTCTAACTCAGTCACTTTAAATTCCACAACACAGTCTGTCACTCTTAGTGCACATTGGTTCTTATGACATCCTCATCATGGTCGTATCTGTGTGTCTTTAGTACCACTGACATGGTGTTGGCAGCCTAGCTGATGGTGAATCACTGTCTCCCCCAGTGCTCTCATGTAAATAGTGAAGAGAAGCGCGGATAGTCTGGATCTCGGTGAGTCTCAGGTGAGGGCCTTCAGAGAAGAGGAACAGTTACCACAGTTACCAGAGTTATCATCGCTCTGAGTTTTGCTTGAATTTAGTAATAGGAACAGCTATAGTGTTAGGCCATCTACTCCTGCTATGTCACATCAGTGGGTTAGCAGTGGCTTCTGGTCCACTGTGTCTAAAACTGCAGAAAGGTCCAGCAACATGGGCATGGAAAGCTTACCTGTGTCCATGGTCATCTTTTTAGTGCCACTAGAGCTGTTTCTGTGCTGTGCCCTAGTCTGAACCCTGATTGTGAGACATCCAGGATGTTGTCTGATGTCACATGTTGCTGGCACTTTGTGGTTACTACTTTCTCCTTGATTTTGGCCAGAAATGGAAGGTTGAAGACAGGATAATGGTTGGAGGGCATTAGGGACTACTGATGGATTCTTGAGGATTGGGTGAAGTATTGTGCTTTTCATGGATTTTGGCAGGTTTGTTTTCTGAAGAAGGCATTGACTATTTCCACGGGTAGTGAACATAGTTTTTGCTTTCCCTGGCGTTCATCAACCAAGAGGGGTAGGGATCCATTTCGCAGGTTGCGGCTCTAATATTTTTCAGGTCATTTTGATCTTCAGCATGTGTCAAGGGATCGAATTCAGTCCAGGGTAGCTAGAGGAATAGTATGATCTGGTCAGGAATGGAGATTTCTTTCCCATTTAGTTCCATGCACATTTGGTTGATCTTATCAGCAAAGTTCACTGATGCAGTGATTAATAGAGTCATAGGACTGGAAGGTACCTCGAAAGGTCATCTAGTCCAGTCCCCTGCATGCACGGCAAGACTAAGCATTATCTAGACAGGTGTTTGCCTAACCTGTTCTTAAAAATCTCCAATGATGGAGACTCCACAACCTCCCTAGGCAATTTATTCCAGTGCTTAACCACCCTGACAGTTAGGAAGTTTTTCCTAATGTCCAACCTAAACTTCACTTGCTGCAATTTAAGCCCATTGCTTCTTGTCCTGTCCTCAGAGGTTAAGAAAAACAATTTTTCTCCCTCCTCCTTGTAACAACCTTTTACATACTTGAAAACTGTTATCATGACCTCTCTCAGTCTTCTTTTCCAGACTAAACAAACCCAATTCTTTCAATCTTCCCCCATAGATAATGTTTTCTAGACATTTAATCATTTTTGTTGCTCTTCTCTAGACTCTCTCCAATTTGCCAACATCTTCCTGAAATGTGGCGCCCAGAACTAGACACAATACTCCAGTTGAAGCCTAATCAGTGTGGAGTAGAACAGAAGAATTACTTCTCATGTCTTGCTTACAACACTCCTGCTAATACATCCCAGAATTTAGAAAATGTCAGAATGAAACATTTCAACTTTTTCTGAATTTTTTTCCAGCCAAAATATTTTGGCAAATTCAACCCAAATTTGCAAAATGTTTTGGTTGACCCAATTCAGGATTTTTCAATGAAAAAAATTGCATCAAAATTTTTTGCCCAGCTCTGGTTGTGCCATCTTCTCCCAAAATTGGCTCTAACTGAATCATAGCCACTTCATTTATGAACTGACACCTGTTTTGTACAAGTCAGTGCTGCAAAGGCAGTATCAGTACTGAAGTACAAGCTGCATTCTCTCTGCCTTGTGCGTCAACAGCCAAACTGTTGACTAAGTTCTGATTCCAGAATTTCTATTGCTGATGAAAATGGAGGTATGTACAAGGCTGCAATAACAGAACTGATTTTCAAAGGCTAAACCTAACTCTCGACTTCAGGAGGACGACCCATGTGCTTAAAGTTAGGCAGATGTGATGAAAACACTAATGGAGGTTAAACATGAAATATCAAGGTATCATGTTCAGAAACTCACTTTTCCGACCATAATAGACTTACATAGCAGTGATTATTGTTATTACTATTTATTATGTGTATTACTGAGTTTTTCTAAATGAGTATTTTTCTATGTTCTGAGTTCCTTGGTTAAAGTATGTTTGTAAATAACATGTTTTATTACAAATATTTCAGGGTGAGATGGATGGGAGCAAGCAAAAAGGAGAGAATGTAACCTTCTATGGTAAGACAGTTACACAAAAGGCCCTATTCTGGTCTCAGCTCAAGTTTTTCAGTAAAAGAGAGCCCCACAAGCTCTAGGGGATTGAGGCATATTCTGAATATACCTTTAGTTGCCCAAAATTATTTTAGTGGCTCTAGCATGGGTGCAGTTACTGGGGGAATGGCAGTGACATTACCCCTGTAACTTTGTCTTCTGCTGGGGACAACCCTCACAAAGAAAATCCCTTTCCCAGTAGCTGTAAATTTGTCCATATCTCAGTCTGCTACAGCAGCTGCAAATTGTAAATCAAGAACATACCACTTTTGATCAAGAAAGAGATGAGAGTAGAAGCAAGGCAGAGCTTCGTTCCAATCCAATGACACTGAGAGTCTGTGTACCAGGCACACCCCATTCCCCAGCTCCCCCAGTCATTTGCAGGCAGATCCGGACAACTTTTTTCAAATTTTAACCCAAAAAATGGAAACAAATGTGTATGAAATGTGTTATCCTGCTTGACCAGCTATATAGAGCTAGGGAAGAACAGGAGGTAATTTATAGGCAAGTCAACCTGATTCACTGTATGCAACACAGCAGAAGTGGGTTTTTAAGAGGGATTTTGATGTGGACAGAGTAAGGATTTTGCAGGTGAGATTAGCAAGATCATAGCATGCGATGGGGGCTACAATGAAGAAAGCACACAGGTGATTGTGCAAGAATCTGAAAAACAGATTAGGAGCATTAATAGAGTGGAGGAGATGGGGCAAAGCGAGGATATGTAATGAGGTGCAGAGTCCTATAGTAATTTGAAGGTAGAGACAAGAAGCTAAATGTGATGGTCAAATGTTCAGAGATTTGAACATCTGAAGGAGGAAGTGGTCTGACCAGAACACAAGGGTTTGTTTTTATAGGCCTCGTATTTACATCTGACGTTAGGATCCAGTACAAAGAGCATCAGCTCTGTGTGTGGGTCCAGGGGTTATCTGTGTAAAACCAGAGACAGTGGTGCTCCGATTCAACAGTGATAAGTGAGGTATAAGAACCTATTCTGTCAGACAGGGAGCCAACGGCAGACTAGAAAGAGAGAAGTTGCATGATCGAACCAACAAGCAAGGAAGACACATTTAGTGGTAATATTTTTAATGGACTGAAGGGTCTGATGTGTATGTTTGGGAAGCCAGAGAGGAGGAGTTGCAGTAATCAAGGCAGAATACACTGAGGTTCTGAAAGGGAACTTAGGTGTAGGGCTGGAGAGAAAAGGACAGAACTTGAAGGTGTTGAGGAAGAAGAACCAGTTGGATTTGGATCTGGCCTAGATGTGTGAGACAGAGGAGAGAGAGGAGTAAAAAAGCACCCCCAGACTGCTGGCCTGAGGGACGGTGAGAATGGTGGTGATCCAAAGAGTGATAGGGAAAGGAGGAAGCAGAGAAGGTACGGAAGAGAGGATACGGAGTTTAGGTCATGTTCAGTTTAAAGTGACAAGACATCCCAGAGGACAGAGACAAGCTGGGATGAGGGACTGGATGGATGTTGTTTACTCTGGGACTCTCAGCCTCAGAATTAGGTGTAACTCCTACTCATTTACTTTTATCTGTGCAATGATGTTCTGACTGTCAAACCTGTCCCCATCAACTGCAGATGACGGCAGGAGATCGGAACTCAGAATCATCCTTGTTGGCAAAACTGGAGCTGGGAAAAGTGCAACAGGAAACTCCATCCTTGGGAAAAGAAAGTTTGAGTCCAAACTCGGGGCAAAGTCAGTAACTTTGACTTGTGAAAAGGGGCAAAGGAGCTGGAATGGGAGGGAGCTTGTGGTTATTGACACACCTGCCATTTTTGACCAAAAGGCTTGTGAGCCAGTAACATCTAGAGAGATTGTTCGCTGTATCGCGCTCTCTGCCCCTGGCCCCCACGCTCTGCTGCTGGTGACCCAGCTGGGCCGTTACACTGAGGAAGACAAGTACGCAGTGAAGCGAGTACAGGAGATTTTTGGAGTTGAATCCATGAGGCACATGATTGTCCTGTTCACCCGGAAAGAAGATTTAGCGGTCGGCTCACTGCATGACTACGTGAGATACTCAGATAACAAAGATCTGAAGGGGCTGATTCAGAAGTGTGGGGATCGATACTGTGCTTTCAATAACAGAGCAACTGGAGCAGAACAGGCTGAACAGGTTTCTGAGCTGATTGAAATGATCCAGAGAACGGTTCAGGAGAATGGGGGCAGGTATTACGTCAGTGAGCTGTATTTGGAACCTAATTTAACGGAAGAAAAAGTGAGATATCTTACTGGAATAAATAAAAGAACCAGGGTGACCACTCTTTTTACCAAGTATGGGAAAGTTATTTTGGCCTTTGGGGTTGCTGCAGTAGTTCTTACTATTGTACTTCTCCTGATCTACCTCGTCACTGACAGTCATTCATAAAGTCTCATTGCAACCTAACCCTGCTGCGTCCCAAACCCTGCATCTCAGCTTCTCAGGCACCCTCACCCTTATGCCAGTGCAGCACATTCAGACAATATGAATAAAGCTATCCACATTTGTTCTTTATTAATGATATATATTAGAATAATTTAAATATGCTGAGCCAGTTTCTACACTCAGATAAACTGTTGTAAATCCAGAGTTACTCCATTAACTTAAGAGCAACCATATGGATTTACAGTCCTGTATCAGCTCTCAGCCTGCATTTGTAATGGAGTGTTTCCATGAGCTTCACTGGAATACTCTGCATTGACAGCCAGGTCACTGAGGGAAGAATTAGGCCCTTTGGCTAGAGCTGAGAGATCTATTCAGCTTTCACATAAACTTATAGTAGCTCAAACTGCAACATCAAACAGGGCAGTCATTTTACTAAAAATAAAATCTCAGACACTTACAGGGCAAAGTTCAGACTAGGTGTAAATTGGTGAAACTCGACTGACCTTACTGGAGTTACACCAAGGATTAGCCTGGCCCCATTGCCGAAGCTTCTTTTGATATTTTGAGAAGCAAACTTTAAAACCCACCAAAGATGTGACATGGTGATATGCAGCATTGTTTTTTCTTTTCTTTAAGATATCCTGTCAAAGCTCCTAAATGCTTAAATCCCATTTGAAAATGAGACTTATGCTCTTAAACCAGTTAGGCATTGCAATGCTGAGAGCAACAAAGCCTAAATGCCTTTAAGAGTCTAGCCCTATGTCTACAAGGAAAATTAACCTTACAGAATCAGCCTTGGTTTTTCACACTGTTAAAAGTTACAATGCTAAGATTAAATTACTTTAGTTTACTTACAAAGCTGTGATTGTTAAATTAATTTCTCCAAGCAAACCCAGGCTGTGAGTCTGAGTCCCTCAATCCCAACTGCCAAAGGGTCATTGTCCTATAACAGCAACTCCTACTTGGCCTGTCCGCCACATGGCTGTCAGAGTATTTATCTGTAATGAAGGTCATGTGAGAGTCAAATGAAAGCTTATAGCATACTGGTATAGGCACTGCATGATGTATGTACAGGAAATAATTAAATTGTGTGTATGTATTAAAATATGTTCAAATCACAGGGTTTGATAAACAGGGTTGACAAACAAGTCTTTCCCCAGCAAAGGAATGTTGATGTACCTGTCTGCCTAGGTCTCTGATGTAAGTCAAGTATTGTGAAGCCAAATGCAATGGCAGGTACATTTGCATCTGAGGTAAACAGGAAGATTAGGTTAGCCGGAGGATGAAGAAAGCACCATGATGTCAGCACACCAGAGAACAAGCGGAGAGGGGGGTGGGTACACTGGAAAAAGAATCCATTTCCAAGGTTTACTGGATAATAAGAAGGAGGAAGAAAAACTCCTTGGTTATCCTTCACTGAGGAAGCAAACAAGACAGTGCTCTTTGCATTCATGAAAGTTGGATCTTGGCCATGTGAGCCAGTGACTTTAGGTGAGAAACTGCTTTACATAAGATTAACTTGCTGAAGTTAAGTCCTAGTCTTGTAGAAGCGGCTTATCTTTTTGTTTTATTTGTAATCAATTATTTCCATTATCTTTACTCACTATCACTTAAATCTCTAGCTTTGTTAATAAACGTCTTATTATTTATCACAAGTACCTCTCTGTGTTGTAATATGAAGCCATGTGTGAATCCTCAGTTGAATCAAACAGGCTGATGTGTACAATGTCTCTTGGGAGCCAGCAAACTGGGTAATTTCGGGGAGTGTCCAGTGGGCACAACAGGGGAATGCTCTTAAAGGGGATTCAGGAACTGGGCTGTACTAAGTGTTACCCACAAGGCCAAGTAAAGGCTAAGGCAGAGGGATAACAACATGACTCATAGCTCTGGGCACCCTGAGAAAGCATCACAGTGCCGCAGTGATGGCAGAATTTACACACAGTTGGTGAGCGTCACCCTCCAAGCACTGGTCAATTAGATACTACAAGATTCACAGATGAGAAAGTTGGAAAGAGACAAAAAAGATTCCAGTTTTGACATTTTCTGTTTGTTTATCTTGGGTGATAGAAACGGAAGAAAAGAAACTACAGAAATGATCAAGGCCGAGGCAGGCAACCGTGAAACCTCCATGAAGTTAGAGTTGGCCAGACTAGAATTAGAGAAAGCCGACAAGGAGTGTGAGCACCAGAAATGGGAAGCTGAACAGAGAGCCAAAGAGGGGGAGGCAGAAAAGCAATAGCAAATGGAAGCACACCAGAAAGCTCTGGAACTGGAAGACAGGAAGCGTAGGGTGAGGGAACACCAACACAAAAAGCTGTTGACACAGACGCAAAACCCTCAACCTGTAATCAGTCCTTTCCAGAAGCCACCCCGGTGGGACAAAGGGTGCTCTAGTGTAACCCCCACTTGCCTCCCTGGGTTACTCGGGAGCAGGCAACACTGCCCTGTGTCACTGGGCGCCTGATGTTCCTGACAGCAAATTAGATGCTGGGTATCCTAGTGGTGACGTTGGGTAGGTGGGAATCCTCTATCCACCCCTCTGCTGCAGTCCCTTTACTCCTAAAGGAATTTAAAATTGGCGGTGCCTCCATCTGGCTGGTTCCTATACACACTCAATGGTGTGCCTTGGGAACCTACAGGAATAAACCCATTCTAATAATAATAATTATAATTAATAATAATCCGTGGCATGAGTGTAACTCAGAAATACCAATTATCAATATAAAGCCCATCCACTTAGATTAGAGTTAACATACCTTTACTTCCTTTACTTAACAACTTATGTAAAGAAACAGGGTATAACCGACTAAGATTAAATGTCACTATTAATTTAAATCCACAGGGGGCAGTTAAATACAATCAATTAACAAATACAGCATACAGTGGGGTGGATAAAAATCAATGATTTTAAAATTAAAAAAAAAATGGATTTTTTTTTAAATTTAAATCAGATTTCTTGATAGGTTTTTTCCTCAAAGAGCATTTTATCTAAAGATAGTTTTTAATTAAGATACATTATAGCTCAAAGATATCTCATCATGGAATAGGAATGTCCTCCAGGGACATCTCCATAAAGCTCTCCTGGATGTACTCCCAAAGCCTTATCAAAAGGTTTCTGGGGAGGGCAGCCTTATTCCGTCCACCATGGTAGGACACTTTACCACTCCAGGCCAGTAGCACGTCCTCGGGAATCATTGTAGAACAAAGCATTGCAGTGTATGTTTGCTGGCATTCAAACAACATCCTTTCTTTATCTCTCTGTGTTATCCTCAGGAGAGTGGATACTATCTTTAGATAAAATGCTCTTTGAGGAAAAAACCTATCAAGAAATCTGATTTAAATTTAAAAAAAAATCCATTTTTTTTTTAAATTTTAAAATCATTGATTTTTATCCACCCCACTGTATGCTGTATTTGTTAATTGATTGTATTTAACTGCCCCCTGTGGATTTAAATTAATAGTGACATTTAATCTTAGTTGGTTATACCCTGTTTCTTTACATAAGTTGTTAAGTAAAGGAAGTAAAGGTATGTTAACTCTAATCTAAGTGGATGGGCTGTATATTGTATTAGGGGGGAGGGATAGCTCAGTGGTTTGAGCATTGGCCTGCTAAACCCAGGGTTGTGAGTTCAATCCTTGAGGGGGCCATTTAGGGATCTGGGGCAAAAATTGGGGATTGGTCCTGCTTTGAGCAGGGGGTTGGACTAGATGACCTCCTGAGGTCCCTTCCAACCCTGATATTCTATGATTCTATGAGTGATATCATTCATGGTCACTTCATTGAAATAGGGTGCTTTTCTTAACGGGACATTCAGAGGTGCCCGTTCCTGCTGGGCTGTTTGCTTGTGGCTGAACAGAAATGTTCCCCGCTGTTAGCCACGGGAGGGGAGAGGGGGGAGGGGGTAGCCACGCGATGGGGGGAGGCAAAATGCGACCTTGTAACCAAAGCACATGTGCTATGTATGTAATGTTAACAGCAAGGTTTACCTTGAAAGAGTGTAGCCAATGTTTTATAAAATGTCTTTTTAAATACCACTGTCCCTTTTTTTTCCTCCACCAGCTACACGTGTTTCAATGATCACAGGATCTTCTCCTTCCCAGAGAATAGTGAAGATTAGAAAGAAAAAAAAAGCACTCGTGATGAAATGTTCTCTGAGCTCATGCTGTCCTCCCACACTGACAGAGCACAGACGAATGCGTGGAGGCAGACAACATCAGAGTGCAGGAAAGCACAAAATGACCGGGAGGAGAGATGGCAGACTGAAGCGAATAAGTGGCAGGCTGAAGAAAGGGCTGAAGCTCAAATGTGGCAGCATGATGAGAGGAGGCAGGATTCAATGCTGAGGCTGCTGGAGGATCAAACCTATATGCTCCAGCATATGGTTGAGCTGCAGGAAAGGCAGCAGGAGCACAGACCGCCACTACAGCCCCTGTGTAACCAACCACCCTCCTCCCCAAGTTCCATAGCCTCCACACCCAGACGCCCAAGAATGCAGTGGGGGGGCCTCCGGCCACCCAGCCACTCCACCACAGAGGATTGCCCAAAAAACAGAAGGCTGGCATTCAATAAATTTTAAAGTTGTAAACTTTCAAAGTGCTGTGTGGCATTTTCCTTCCCTCCTCCACCCCTCCTGGGCTACCTTGGTAGTCATCCTCCTATTTGTGTGATGAATGAATAAAGAATGCATGAATGTGAAGCAACAATGACTTTACTGCTTCTGGAAGCAGTGATCAAAGGGAGGTGGGGACGGTGGTTAGCTTACAGGGAAGTAGAGTGAACCAAGGGGCAGGGGGTTTCATCAAGGAGAAACAAACAGAACTTTTTTCAGAGTAACAGCCATGTTAGTCTGTATTCGCAAAAAGAAAAGGAGTACTTGTAGTCTCTAAGGTGCCACAAGTACTCCTTTTCTTTAAACAGAACTTTCACACCATAGCCTGGGCAGTCATGAAACTGGTTTTCAAAGCTTCTGATGCATACCGCGCCCTCCTGTGATCTTCTAACAGCCCTGGTGTCTGGCTGCATGTAACCAGCAGCCAGGCGATTTGCCTCAACCTCCCACCCCGCCATAAACGTCTCCCCCTTACTCTCACAGATATTGTGGCGCGCACAGCAAGCAGTAATAACAGTGGGAATATTGGTTTAGCTGAGCTCTAACCGAGTCAGTAAACTGCGCCAGCGGGCTTTTAAATGTTCAAATGCACATTGTTCCACCATTCTGCACTTGCTCAGCCTGTAGTTGAACAGCTCCTGACTACTGTCCAGGCTGCCTGTGTACAGCTTCATGAGCCATGGCATTAAGGGGTAGGCTGGATCCCCAAGGATAACTATAGGCATTTCAACATCCCCAACAGTTACTTTCTGGTCTGGGAATAAAGTCCCTTCCTGCAGCTTTTGAAGCAGACCAGAGTTCCTGAGGATGCAAGCGTCCTGTACCTTTCCCAGCCATCCCACGTTGATGTTGGTGAAATATCCCTTGTGATCCACCAGTGTTTGCAGCACTATTGAAAAGTACCCCTTGCGGTTTATGTACTCGCTGGCTTGGTGCTCCGGTGCCAAGATAGGGATATGGGTTCCGTCTATGGCCCCACCACAGTTAGGGAATCCCATTGCAGCAAAGCCATCCACTATGACCTGCACATTTCCCAGGGTCACTACCCTGATATCAGCAGATCTTTGATTGAATGGGCTACTTGCATCACAGCAGCCCCCACAGTAGATTTGCCCACTCCAAATTGATTCCCGACTGACCGGTGGCTGTCTGGCATTGCAAGCTTCTACAGGTCTATCCTCACTCGCTTCTCACCTGTGAGGGCTGCTCTCATCTTGGTATTCATGAGCTTCAGGGCAGGGGAAAGCAAGTCACAAAGTTCCATTAAAGTGCCCTTATGCACACAAAAGTTTCGCAGCCACTGGGAATCGTCCCAGACCTGCAACACTATGCGGTCCCACCAGTCTGTGCTTGTTTCCCAAGCCCAGAATCGGCATTCCACTGCATGAACCTGCCCCATTAGCACCACGATGGCAGGACCCATGCTTTCAGAGAAATCTGTGTCCATGTCCTGATCACTCATGTGACCGCGCTGACATCACCTCCTTGCCCGGTATCGCTCTGCCAGGTTCTGGTGCTGCATATACCGCTGGATAATGCGTGTGGTGTTTAATGTGCTCCTAATTGCCAAAGTGAGCTAAGAGGCCTCCATGCTTGCCTTGGTATGGCGTCCGCACAGAAAAAAGGTGCAGAACGATTGTCTGCCGTTGCTCTGACGGAGGGAGGGGTGACTGACGACATGACTTACAGGGAATTAAAATCAACAAAGGGGGTGGCTTTACATCAATGAGTATTTCAGGCAGGACTTCATAGAGGGTTCCAATAAGAAATGGTGCACCTAAGTAATTGTTCTTATTGGAACAAGCAGGTTGGTCTGGCCTCTGATTGATACATGGCTAGATTTACCTCTCTGTACCTTCTCTGTGAGTGACTGCAGTGTGACCTAGAGAAATGAGTCCCCTAGAGAGGGGAGGGGGGGAAGCAAATGAGTACAAAACAAATCTGGTCTATTTCTTGTTTTGATCCACTCCATCTATCTTTTACATCTTTGGCTGGCAGCAGATGGTGCAGAAGGACTGCATGCCATCCACATCTCATGGCTGCTTGGCAGAAGATGGTACAATAGGACTGCTAGCCATCCTCATCTCTTGCCTGCCCGGCAGAAGATGATGCAAGAGGACTGCTAGCAATCCGTATCACCTGCCTGCTCACCATAAGATGGTTCAATGGGACTGACTGCAGGACTAAAGAGAATGACCTGGTCAAGTCATTTCTAATGTAGTCCTTGCATCCATGTCTGCCCAGGCGCTCCTGGCTGATGTGGCCAGGAGCACCTCGGACATGACGATGACGGCTACCAGTCCTATTGTACCGTTTGCTGCCACAAGGCAAGGGGTTGCTGCTGCTGTGTAGCAATGCAGTACCATGTCTGCCAGCACCCAGGAGACATACGGTGACGGTTACCTGAGCGGGCTCCATGCTTGCCGTGGTATGGCATCTGCACAGGTAACTCAAGAAAAAAGGTGCGAAACGATTGTCTGCTGCTGCTTTCACGGAGGGAGGGAGGGAAGGGGGGCCTGACGATATGTACCTAGAACCACCCGTGACAATGTTTTAGCCCCATCAGGCAGAATTCCAATGGGCGGCGGAGACTGTGGGATAGCTACCCACAGTGCAACGCTCCGGCAGTCGACGCTGGCCTCGGTCCTGTGGAAGCGCTCCGCCGAGTTAATGCACTTAATGCACTTAGAGCATTTTCTGTGGGGACACACACACTCGAATATATAAAAACAATTTCTAAAAACCCGACTTCTATAAATTTGACCTAATTTCGTAGTGTAGACATACTCGTACAATGCACATTCGGACTCCAACTGTTTTTAAAATTGCTGTGTCTCTTCAGCATCCAGGGTAGGGTTTGTGGTGTTAATTTAGGGTCATTTGGACAAAAGGTTCCTGAGATACAGTACCTGGAATAAAAGCCATGCTGGTCAATTTTTACCATTCTTGTAATTTTTTTAATGCATATCTGTGGCTCTAGCTTTAGCACTGGTCTGCCCCAGAATGATATTACCCACTGGGGCTGGACTCAGCTAGTATCTGGCAACCAATTCCATGGCAGGAAAGTAATATCTTAAAAGGTATTAGACGTTCTTTTTGGATTTCTAAATTAGCATGTGTCAGGGACATGTGCCAGAAAAAGTGATTTCTCCATGCACAGCCGGGCTGCTGCGTCTCAAGCCTGAGGTGCTGTGTCTAACAACTAGGTAGGGCAGGTCAATTCCTGCCATCCTCACTGGTTGGCTCAGGGAAACAAGGTGTCATCTTTGAACGTGAGCTCCACCCACGGACTATGAATTCAAATCCTGCCTCAGTAGGTTTCAGGTATGTCTGGAGTTCCCATTGTACTTCTGGCTGCAGCTTCTTTGGAACTTTTTTCCAGAGCAGAAGATTTTTTTTTAACATTTCATTAGTCAAAGTCCTCCATAGTGCACATACCATATATAGGGAGATTGTTTTGAACACTGATATACCACAACAGGGGCAGGGATATTCTTTGTGGTGGAAATGTTAGTTGTTCCCAAGATATGCCCTCCTCCAAAATAATGATAATAATAATAAATTAGTAAGTTGTTTTTAAAGGTTCCAGATTTGTTTTTTTTTTCTCTTCAGAGCTAGGGAAATATAGTGAGTCTGACTTTCATAACATTTATATCACTGGCCCACTACTGAGCTCAGCTACTCAACAGCATCAAGAAGCAGTTTAGAAATATTTTGAAAGTTAGCGTACAGAACATGAGCACATACACTGCTGGGTGAGTTACCTTCTTAGGAATAGATCGACCAGTGTCTTCACTTGGTGGTTCAGAGGATAAGGTCCTACCAGTTGTGTTCAAGGACCATCCGTTCAAAATGATTTGTTATGCGATTACCATGCTAGGCACAACAGCACTCAGCCTATCTTTGACTCAGTGTCTGGGGCTACAATGGGGAACCTTCTGGAAATGTGAGTGACTTGTCAGTTCAAGTCCCCACAATTGTACCTCCATCAGATCTACCCAACTGCTTGGATCCCACCCTGAGATGACTCAGTGGGCAGTTCTGTGTCCAGCATGAAGCCCAGCATAGGGGCATTAGGAGGAATTTGTTGCCAGACTGAAAATGACTCCAGGAGAATGAGCTCAAGAGTCCTGGTCAGGGCACGTTCTGTTCCAGGTGTGGGTTGCTGGACCCCTACTGGGCAGCACTAGATATGATGCACAAGATCTGTGGTCCAAAGGTGAACCTCTGGAAACCAGGAAATGCAGAGTTAAAGTATTGTCCCCCAGACCACACTGCAAATAACCTTAGTTCTCCCTGCTTTGAGTGATGCCTGTCAGAGATGAAAGGACTGTGTAGTTCTGCTGGGCTCTAAGACTATGGAAAGGGGTGTTAGGGATGAAACACTTGGATATCCCTGTGACGGTGCACCCCATCAGGCTCTATGGAAATATGCTTATGAATGTATACATATGACATAACTGGAATATGTTTTATGCTACATATGCCATGTAACATATCTCTGTAAAGGTTATGATCTACTGAATCTATTCCTCCTATTTATATGCATGTATAATTTTTGTGTCCAAAGTTATGAATATTGGCTGTGTACTTGCTTGATTTCTAAGTAGCCTTAGTGAAGCATTTGGTCAGCTTCTTGAGAAAGGAATGTGCAAATTAAGTGCCCAGTCAAGAAACACTTAATGAACAATGGATCTTGGAAGACTCCAATCCACATAAGAAGCCTTCCTGGAGACATTCAAGATAGCATCTGGGCAACAGCTGCTGCTTATAAAAATTAAGTCATGCATGAACATGTGACTTGCCCACGTGACTCCAAATCTCCATTTTGTAGCTGGATTCTACACAGGGGGAGGGAGAGAGGGAGGGGTGTCCACCCACAAGAGAAAGTCTATTTAAACCCCTGGGAGACCCCTCCATTTGGTCTTCAGCTGGCTCAGGAGATAGCCTCTCCATCCCCAAGGATACCTGAAAGAAACTGAACAAAGGATAGTAACTACAGGGGGTGTGAGTGATTGCTGGACCCAGACTAGAAGGAGACTAGTCTGTAAAAGGAAGCCTTCTGGAACAGCTCTGAGGATGAGGTTTTATCTGAATTCAGTTTTCTTACTGTATTAGACATAGACTTGTGTGTTCTATTTTATTTTGCTTGGTAATTCACTTTGTTCTGTCTGCTATTACTTGGAACCACTTAAATCCTACTTTCTGTATTTAATAAAATCACTTTTTTCTTATTAATTAACCCAGAGTATGTATTAATACCGGGGGGTGGGGGGGAAGGAACAGCTGCACATATCTCTCTATCAGTGTTATAGAGGGTGAACAGTTTATGAGTTTACCCTGTATAAGCTTTATATAAGGTAAAACGGATTTATTTGGTTTGGACGCCGTTGGGAGATGGGCATCTGAGTGTTAAAGACAGGAACACTTCCGAAGCTGCTTCCAGTTAAACCTACAGCTGTTAGGGGACATGGCTCAGACCTGGGTCTGGGTTTGCAGCAGGCTAGCGGATCTGGCTCATATCAGGTAGGGCACTGAAGTCCCAAGCTGCTAGGGCAGGAAAGCAGGGCAGAAGGAGTCTTGGCACATCAGTTGGCAAACCCAAGGGGGTTTCTGTGATCCATCCCGTCAAAATCCCCCTATCTTCTTGACATACGTCGTGGAATATCAGCCTCTAGGGGTGACAGCATTAGTTTTTCTGACATCCCTGAAATTGTGCATACACTTTTAAAGCTCTCATGCATTCTCTGATTTTAGAGCTTGGAGGCACTAGTGTGATCATCTGTCTCACCTCCTGCATATCACAGCTCAGGAGAAAAGGGATCCCTGCTTCTTCTAGCTGCATCTGCACCTCTCTGCAGCTGATGGTGTGAGCTCTGGCAACCTGCTGCCACTAATTCCTTAGTTAACATAGCTCCACCTAGCGAGGGGCAGTGAGAGTGCAGGAGAAGGAGTGACAGAATAGATTGTGATGGGTATAGGACTGGTCAAAAATGCCCTGTCACAACTGTTATTCAGCTGCTATTTGGTTTTCAACTAAACAAAATTGTCATGAAAACTGTCTTGTTTCCTCTAAAAGTTTTGGTTTTTCATCAAAAAACTGAACACCTCAAAATTGAAAATTTTGAAAACTGAAATATTTCAGTTCAGAAATGGTGCTGTGGTCTCATGGGAGTTGTAGTTCAGTTTCCTCATGTCCCCATTCTCCTCCACAGGCCATGCTCCCCAGCTGGACTACATCGTCCAGGATACACTATGGCCAAGGATTCTACCAAAAAGGGAAGCCACAATGCATCATAGGAGATGCAGTCCAACCAAGGAGCCCAGACTGTTGAGGAGAATGTGAGCATAAGTCATCCAAACTACAACTCCCATGAGGCACCACAGCTGCATTGCCAAACTGAACTATTCTGGGTTTTGGTCAATTTTTTTAAATTAAAAAAATCAACATTTTCCATGTTAGGAAAACATTTTTGGACCAACACTAGATGGATACAACAGAACAAACAGTGGCACATTTTATTAGGGATGAGACAGGACAGGTTCAGTATGGTCCCACTGGCTATTGCCAACTCCAGGGGGACAGAGTTAAGAGTATGTGGAGATGGTGGGATGTAGGTGACATCATGGGTGGTGGGTATCATAGGCGTGGGGAGACTGTGCCTCTCCGAAGAGCCTGGCATGGTCCTGCCCATGCTCTGCCTCCAGGCTCCCTCCTGCCTGCTTCTAGTTTCCTTCCCACTCTTCCGTGGCCCAGAGGCTGGGGTGGGCAGGCTGGGGCCAGTGCTTGTAAGGCCCGTGGCTGGGGATGCTGGGGCCATAACGTGTCACCTGCCCAACGCTCTGGGGTTGGGAGCACTGGGGCCAAGCCGCTCGCCCAGTGCTCCGAGGCTGGAGGCCGTGGGGGGGGTGCTCTGGGCTCGGGGAGATGGGGGCGCGGAAAGGGATGGGGAGGGACAGGGCCTCAGGCAGAGGAGAAGGAACCAGGGACTAACCTTCCCCAACAGTTTGTTCACCCACCACCCATGGGTGACACTAGTATTTCCTGATTTTCAAGGTTGACTTTTCTTCACCGTTCACTTTCTAGAAGGGCATGCTGGGAAAGGGCTGGGGAACCTGAACTCTGCTTTAATGAAGTCTGTTGCAGTGAATAGCAGAGTTACAGATGCAAGATTCAATTCAGTCAATTGAGGGACGTAAGAGTTGATTGATCACTCCAGTGTACACAAAGCCTAAATTCACTTTGCCTGTAATGTTTAATAATTGTCTTTATACTTCTCTCCCCCTTAATCCACTGCTTTGCAAGTGGTATCATCTGCATCCTTCACCATCCCCATTCTCTGCTCTTTCATTCCCTGAGGCTCTCTCCTCCCACCACCATAATTCTCCCTCATCACTCTCTCTTCACTCCCTTATCCCTCCTCTCCTTGCCCAGCTTGGCAGGAGACACTGGGAGCTGGGGAGGAGGCTGCCAGCAAGTGGAGAGATAGTGAGGGGGCTGCTGCTAGCAGGAGGGAGAAGAATCTCCCTCTGCACCCTACTGCCTTGGCCACTCTCCTATACCCTCAGCCTCAGCTAATCCCTGCAGGGGCCATCACTAGCTGCATATAATAGAGCAAGAGGCAGCTATCTTCTTAACAGACTCTTCACTGGGTGGGGGGAGTGAAAGTGGGGGAATGTCCCTCTTGTCTAACCCCCTCGCCCTGCCCCTGGAGTTGCACCTCTGGTAACTCTTATTGGTGCTGCTGCTCCTGGCCTGTGTTATTCCTCACATGAGCGTTTGGGGCTTTGGCTGCAGGGTGCATTTGTCTGTGGTGTTTCTCCTCTTTGCAAGCAGCCAATCAAGCTACAGGCAGTTTCTGTAAAAAAGTTTCCCAGGGTTGCTTGTTTGGCACAGTTTGCTGATCAGTGTGCTCGGCCTGCAGGCACCTAACTGCACTGCGCTCACCCTCTGCCTTCCTATCTGCACCTCCGAACTTTACCTCTGCCCTCAGTGTGTCCAGTCTATTGACAAAGAGACAACCCCAGGGGATTGTGTCCGTTCTCATCTGACACCAGCAGCCTGGGAGGAGAGTGCCGAAACAAACCAACAGCATAGAGGAGGTAGTGTGTGTGTGTGTGAGTGTGTGTGTGTGTGTGTGTGTGAGAGAGAGAGTGATGAGTTTTAATGTCCTGTTTTAAGCTAACATTGCCTAATATTTAGATTTGTAAATTTCCGACAAATATACTTCCTTGCAGTCTGTGGAATTTACTGAAACCAGGGGAAAATAAAATAGTCTTGAAAAGAATTACACTTTTAGTGTTTCATCGTTTAACTGAAGCTAATTTATCTAAATGAAATGTGAATGACCAGGTCTGACTGTAAAGCCTGGTGGTTTTCAAGCTGAAAAATCTAATGTGAAGAAGTAACAAAGGCTTTCATCTCTAGTATCATTTTTTTCATACTCACTGATAATTTTATAATACAGACGCTAAAAGTTGATCAGTGACTCTCAAAGCGCAGCAGAGGATGCTTGGTTTGCCTGGGCACATATTTGGAGGACTGATGCCCAGAACCACACAAGAGGCACACAGTCGCATGGGGGTGGTGGGAGGAAGGTGAGGCTGGTGTGGTCGAGGTGAGTGACAGGGGGCGACAGGCTGGGGTGCCCACATCCCTGGGGCACCCTGCCAGGGTCTGGACATGCAGGCTGGGAGGAGACGACCCTGGCACTTCCCTGAGCTGCAGCCTGGGTGTTGGGAACCCAGGGGGAGGAAAGATCTTGCTATGGGGGCAACCCGGTCTGATGCCGAAGTAGCAGAGGGGGGTGTGTGTGTGACACACTGGTGTACAGTCATGGGGGGTGGGAGGGCAGGACTGCCGTGTCAGCCATCTTGGCTTAACCTCCCACAACTAACAACTCCTTCCCAGCTGTTGTCCCCACGCCTGCAGGCATCTCTCCCATTCGACAGGCTGCAGGGACTGCACAGGGTCGTCTCCTCGCTAACAGGTCCCCTGTGATGGATGGATTCCCGGCCAGCTGTCTCTTCCTCTGCTCTCGCTGCTCCCCTGCTGGGCCGAGCTGGCCCAGAACAGCTGGGAAGTGACCGTGCCCAGCTGTCCCAGGGCCCTGCTGGCAAGGGGGACGATAGGAAGGAGAGCAGGGCAGAAGGAAGGGGCAGACACTGGGGTCAGGAGGAGGGGGTGAGCATGGGGGCAGGTGGGGGAGTGACAGAGAATGGGGAACAGGATGAGCAGCAGGGGCAGATGCGTAGAGGGGAACATGGGAGCAGAATAAGGGGCAGTGGCTGAAACAGGACAGGGGCAGCATGGATTAAGCTGATCCAAACAAAACACCACCTCCCCCCCCCAGACTGTTTCAGGACCTTCTGCTGCCCTTCTTCAAACAGCTCGCTCAGATTCACTCCCCTCCTTCTCCTTCAGCAGCAACCCCTGCCCCTCAGATACCTGTCCCCCCCGGCTCCCTGAACCCCTCCCATAACTGTGGCTCCCTTGAGCTGCCCCTAGCTTTCTCAACCCCCTTGTACCTGCTACTGAGGGGTGGGGGGATAGACTAGTTCCACCTTCCGCCCCCCATCTTCATCAGAGTCTGAACCTTGGACTTCAGTAGTGAGTTCTAGCATTTGAGCTATAGGGCTAACTACATTAGCTGGCAGCAGAAGACTGTTATCTTGTGTGAACCAGCCACTAGAGGATGATGCATAACACTATGTTATAGGTAGGGACAAATATCGCAGGATCTCTCTGGGGAGCAGCATGGTTAAGTGGATGGGATTTGGGTCTGCCACATCAGAGATCTGGTTCCTGTCTCCACCCTGGAACCCCGACCTGGGATATTCTATCTACTACCCAAGATCCATAAACCTGGAACTCCTGGGCGCCCCATCATTTCAGGCATTGGCACCCTGACAGCAGGATTATCTGGCTATGTAGACTCCCTCCTCAGGCCCTACGCTACCAGCACTCCCAGCTACCTTCGAGACACCACTGACTTCCTGAGGAAACTTCAATCCATCGGTGATCTTCCTGATAACACCATCCTGGCCACTATGGATGTAGAAGCCCTCTACACCAACATTCCACACAAAGATGGACTACAAGCCGTCAGGAACACTATCCCCGATAATGTCACGGCTAACCTGGTGGCTGAACTTTGTGACTTTGTCCTTACCCATAACTATTTCACATTTGGGGACAATGTATACCTTCAGATCAGCGGCACTGCTATGGGTACCCGCATGGCCCCACAGTATGCCAACATTTTTATGGCTGATTTAGAACAACGCTTCCTCAGCTCTCGTCCCCTAAAGCCCCTACTCTACTTGCGCTATATTGATGACATCTTCATCGTCTGGACCCAGGGAAAAGTAGCCCTTGAGGAATTCCACCATGATTTCAACAATTTCCATCCCACCATCAACCTCAGCCTGGTCCAGTCCACACAAGAGATCCACTTCCTGGACGCTACAGTGCTAATCAGCGGTGGTCACATAAACACCACCCTATACCGGAAACCTACTGACCGCTATTCCTACCTGCATGCCTCCAGCTTTCACCCTGACCACACCACACGATCCATCGTCTACAGCCAAGCTCTGCGATACAACCGCATTTGCTCCAACCCCTCAGACAGAGACAAACACCTACAAGATCTCTGTCAAGCTTTCTTACAACTACAATACCCACCTGCGGAAGTAAAGAAACAGATTGATAGAGCCAGAAGAGTTCCCAGAAGTTACCTACTACAGGACAGGCCTAACAAAGAAAATAACAGAACGCCACTAGCCGTCACCTTCAGCCCCCAACTAAAACCCCTCCAACGCATTATTAAGGATCTACAACCTATCCTAAAGGATGACCCAACACTCTCACAAATCTTGGGAGACAGGCCAGTCCTTGCCTACAGACAGCCCCGCAACCTGAAGCAAATACTCACCAACAACCACATACCACACAACAGAACCACTAACCCAGGAACTTATCCTTGCAACAAAGCCCGTTGCCAATTGTGCCCACATATCTATTCAGGGGACACCATCACAGGGCCTAATAACATCAGCCACACTATCAGAGGCTCGTTCACCTGCACATCCACCAATGTGATTTATGCCATCATGTGCCAGCAATGCCCCTCTGCCATGTACATTGGTCAAACTGGACAGTCTCTACGTAAAAGAATAAATGGACACAAATCAGATGTCAAGAATTATAACATTCATAAACCAGTCGGAGAACACTTCAATCTCTCTGGTCACGCAATCACAGACATGAAGGTCGCTATCTTAAAACAAAAAAACTTCAAATCCAGACTCCAGCGAGAAACTGCTGAATTGGAATTCATTTGCAAATTGGATACTATTAATTTAGGCTTAAATAGAGACTGGGAGTGGCTAAGTCATTATGCAAGGTAGCCTATTTCCTCTTGTTTTTTCCTACCCCTCCCCCCCCAGATGTTCTGGTTTAACTTGGATTTAAACTTGGAGAGTGGTCAGTTTGGACGAGCTATTACCAGCAGGAGAGTGAGTCTGTGTGTGTATGGGGGTGGGTTGTTGGAGGGGGGTGAGGGAGTGAGAGAACCTGGATTTGTGCAGGAAATGGCCTAACTTCATTATCATGCACATTGTGTAAAGAGTTGTCACTTTGGATGGGCTATCACCAGCAGGAGAGTGAATTTGTGTGGGGGGGTGGAGGGTGAGAAAACCTGGATTTGTGCTGGAAATGGCCTAACCTGACGATTACTTTAGATAAGCTATTACCAGCAGGACAGTGGGGTGGGAGGAGGTATTGTTTCATATTCTCTGTGTATATATAAAGTCTGCTGCAGTTTCCACGGTATGCATCTGATGAAGTGAGCTGTAGCTCACGAAAGCTCATGCTCAAATAAATTGGTTAGTCTCTAAGGTGCCACAAGTACTCCTTTTCTTTTTGTCTCCACCTTGTGTAGATTCTCAATGATGTATGAACCCTGGCTTAACTACAGTGGAGAGTCAACTCAGGCTGAGACTTACCAAGTCATGGAGTCCCCGGGCGATGCTCTGGAACTGCTCCCTACGAAGCCAGGCAGGACTCTGGGGCAGTCTCCTCTCTGTGAGCAGCCTGTCTGCAGGACACACAGCTTCCACCTTCCTGGGTCTGACCTCGGAGCCTTCAGCATCCTCTGCCCCTCCGTGCGCTTCCCACAGCGAGTCCGCTCATGTGGGGTCCTGGGGAAGCCAGAGGGTCCTGCCCCCCAACTCCGCAGTCAGACACGATTCTCAGCCAGCCAGTAAAACAGAAGGTTTATTAGATGACAGGAACACAGTCCAAAACAGAGCTTGTAGGCAGTGATGAGCTGCCAAAATCTTAACAATCAGTTCCCGATAAAAAGTTCTGATTTAAAGCATGTGCCCCAGTATGTATTTTTTGTACCAAGAGGGTTACCATACGTCCATATTTTCCCAGGAGGAATTTTTTAAATTTAAAAATTCCTCCCGGACGGCGATTTAAGAACGAAAAAGCCTGACCTGTCCGGGAAAATACGGATGTATGTTCACCCTGCCGAAAGTTCTTTTTTAAAAAGATGGGCCTGAGCTAGAAGTGAGCTCCGTTTCAAGTGTGGGTCCCCGCCACGCCCTGGGGCTGTGCTAGGGTGACCAGATGTTCCGATTTTATAGGGACAGTCTCAATTTTGGGTCTTTTTCTTATGTAGGCTCCTATTACTCCCCACCCCCATCCTGATTTTTCACACTTGCTGTCTGGTCACCCTAGGGTGTGAACATGTGTGGGTCCCAGCTGCTCCCTGCCCCCCTCATTGAAGCAGGTCTACAGGGTTACTGCCCTGGGAACTGCAGGGCACCAGTGGATGTGGGGCCAGCTGCAGACAGGGGCGTGGGGCAGGGCTAGCTGGAAGCAGGGGGGGCAGGGCTGGCTGCGGGCAGGGCAGGGGGTGCAGAAGGGGCTGGCTGCGGGCAGGATGGTGGGTGCCGGGCTGGTGTGGACAGGGCACGGGGTGCGGGGCTCGCTGCAGGCAAGGCAGGGGGTATGTGCGGCAGGGGCTGGCTGTGGGCAGGGGGTGCAGGGCTGGCGGGAGAGAGGGCAGGGGGTGCGGCAGGGGCTTGCTGCAGGCAGGGCAGGGGGTGTGGGGCTGGTGCGGACAGGGCAGGGGGTGGCTGGAGATGGGCTGGCTACGAGCAGGGCAGGGGGTCCAGGGGTGGCTGGAGACAGGGGCTGGTGCGGGCAGGGCAGGGGGTGGATGGAGACAGGGGCTGACTGTGGACAGGGCAGGGGGTGCAGGGCTGGTGCGGGCAGGGCAGGGGGTGCAGCAGGGGCTGGCTGCAGGCAGGGGGTGCAGGGGGTGGCTGGAGGCAGGGGCTGGCTGCTGGCAGAGGGTCCAGGGGTGGCTGGAGGTAGGGGCTGGCTGTGGGCAGGGTGGTGGGGGCTCACGGGGAGCAGCCCAAGCAGCTGGACGCAGCCCCGGCCCAGCAGAGCAGCCGGGGACCCCCCAGGCAGCAGCGGGAGCCCCAGGGCCAGGGGAGCAGCAGCACCAGGGCTCGTGCCCAGGGCCAGGGGGCAGCCCACGTGGCTCCCGCAGCAGCGCCCCCGGTGGCCGGAGGAGGAATCACATCACTTCCCGGCCGGAGCCCAGCAAAGCCTCAGCGCCCCCTGCAGGGAAGCGGGTTAACAGCCGGTTCTAAAACTGGTTCAAAATTTAACAACCAGTTCACGCGAACCGGCTCCAGCTCACCACTGCTTGTAGGTACAGGAAACCGGACCCCTAAGTCAGGTCCATCTTGGGGCCAGGGAGGCCAGACCCCAGGTCTGGGCCTTCTTCTCTTTCCCCAGCCAGCTCCAAACTGAAACTCTCCAGCCCCTCCTCTGGCCTTTGTCTCTTTCCCCAGCCAGGAGGCCACCTGATCTCTTTGTTCTCCAACACCTTCAGCTGGCACCTTGCAGGGAGGGGCCCAGGCCACCAGTTGCCTGGGCACAGACAATGGCCAACACTCTGTATCCTGGCAACTGATGACCAGGGCCCATCCTCTGCAAGAGCCAGCTGGAAGTGTTGGAAAACAAAACAAGAAGTGGAGGCCAGGTGACCTGTTTTTCTGGGAAAGAGACAAAGGATGGAGGAGGGGCAACTGGGCGTGACTGAGCGTGGGCTGCTGGAAGCGAGGCGGTCTCCTGGACTAAATCTCAGGAAGGAGATCTAGGGCTCTGGGCTCTGGATTTCCCAACATGGAATTTGCTGAGTTGATGAGCTAACAAGATCTGTCCTACTCTGTGTCCCAGTCAACCAATAAATCTTCTGTTTTACCTCGCTGCTGAGAGTCACTGATGACTGCAAAGTTGGGTGTATGTCCCCTTAGGGGGGTTGGACGTATAGGTCTTCTCCAGCTGTCCTATCCAGGTGGACTCACTGCAGGGAGCTCATGATGGGAACAGGGGTTCTGAATGCTCCAAGATCAGACCCAAGAGATGCTGAAGCCAAGGAGGCTTGCCCTAGTGAGTGTGTGCCCTGAGGGGTGTCAACCTGCCAGAGGGTCCTGTGTGAACTTCATTCATGAGTGGTTCCAGGGCACCAAGCCTGTTTGCCCATGACATCCTCCTACCTCACCCCTTCCCCCACCTGCCTCATACAGCCCAGCTCAAAAAGCCCTACTTCTCACTGGGTCTGGAAAACAGGGGCAGAGGTGCTAGGAAGCATGTGCAGATTAGCCTTATGTAAGCAGGACATAAGGCTAATGTGCAATGGTTAAATGGGAGTTCCACAGAGACCTGTTTTATTAGGAAGTAGTTTTCTGAGTAGCCAATGCCAGGGGGCCCAGAGGGAATGAACAGAACAGGGAATCATCAAGTGATCCATCCCCTGTCGCTCAGTCCCAGCTTCTGGCAAACAGGCTAGGGACACCATCCCTGCCCAGCCTGGCTAATAGCCATTGATGGACCTATCCTCCAGGAACTTATCTAGTTCTCTTTTAGTTATAGTCTTGGCCTTAACAACATCCCCTGTCAAGGAGTTCCACAGGTTGACTCTGCACTGTGTGAAGAAGAACTTCCTTTTGTTTGTTTGAAACCTGCTGCCTATTCATTTCATTAGGTGACCCCTAGTTTCAGGGTCAGGCAAAACCAATGAGACAAATGGTGTTAAATTTGGTCTCTGTCTCATGGTTATTAAGTGGTTTTCTTGACTTTTACTGAATTAGGTGTTCAAGAATATATAAAGAATGCAAAAATAAATTACGAATGAAAAAATCTCAGTAACTGTTTTTAAATAAAAACAAAATAATTGATTGAATAAACTAGTGTTTACTTCCTAGAAATACTATTACTTCCTCATTCCGCATTGTCAAACCTCTCTGGTGAGGGGAAAATTGCATTTCCTTGAATGTTGTGTTCTGGCAGCCTGTCGTTGTTGCTTTACTCAGTGTAAACTCTATTGACTTCAGTGAAGTTATTCCTGATTTACACCAGTGTGTGCCAGGGGAGAATCTTGCTGTATGTTTTGTAAATAGCTGCAGGAGAGTCTCATTCGTGCTTTGTTTTGTTTTTTAGCAGACGGCTGAATCCATTATGGGAGGAAAACAAAGTTCAGTGAGTATCATGAGAAATGGATCATTTCAGAGTCCAGCTAAATGAAATGTTCTGGTGCAAAGTATATATAGCATTGAGAGACCTGGGTCGTCAGCAGGGGGGATCGAACCTGGGACCTTTGGCGCTAAAGGCATGAACCTCTACTGCAAGAACCAAAAGCCAGCGGGCATTTAACTAAGGCTGTAGACCAGACTTGCTAATCTCTCTCACAGTGGTCTCAGTACCTCTGGTTTACATATATATAATTCACAGAGAGATTAGATTTGTGTTGTGGCTTCATCTCATCTCTGCTCAGCTTAGTTTCCTAAAGGCAGAGCAGCTTCTCTTAGGCAAGAGAAGCCTCCTCTGCCACAACTGCACCCCTCTTACAGCCTGCTTCTCAACCCAGATATTTGTTCCATTTCCCTACTGTATCCCTGGCCTTGGTATCATCCTTAACCCTGAATGTGACTCCTCTGCCACTTCCGTGTCTGCAGATCTGCTGCCTCTGCAACGTGGCTTTCCCAAATGTAATCAAACGATGCCCAAAGTGGCTTAAGGGAGCTCCGGTCGATGCGTTGCTATTTCATGCGTTCTTTATGTCTATGTTCTAATCATTTTACAATGTTCACATTTTTAAAATCAAATATTTCAGCCAGAGTTTTATCCTGGATGGCAAACTGAAGATGAAACAGGTAAGAAAATGACAATTTCCCTGTGCTGTCCTTCTTTCTACATGAATTGTCAGCTCGTGATTTTCCGTAATGAAATTGAGAGCCTCGCTAGCACGGGGGGTTGATCCAAAAATCCCAAAATATCTCTTCTTACTCAACAGGTTTGCATGGGGATCAGTAGTTCCCTCTCCCCAATTTGGCCTCTTTGCTCAGCTGCAAGGACAGATGCAATCACTGTAAAAACAAGAGAAGGAGTTGCTAGGTCACGTGTATGGGATTCTCACGAGCACTGGTCAAAAAGTTTCCGTCAAAGCTGGCTTTTTGTTGGAAAATTGGGTTTTCTACTAAACAAAACTTTTCCTAAGAAGTGGGTGCTTTCCATGGCTAGTTTTGACTTTCCATCAGAAAACCAAGAACTTGTTGTCTTTTGGCAACTGGATTTAGACTGAAAACGTTTTATGTGTTTTGTTTTGTTTGTGTGAACATCTGAAATTTTTCAGTAACAGTAAATTCCACCCAGCTCTACTCTGACAGTACAGGTGGGGTTCTGTTGTTTGGGTCAAAGGAACATACTTACATTTTAGATACGATAACGTTTGACATTTCTGTGCTCCTGCAGACAAAGGTTTGAGACTGCTGGTGTGGGTTAAGCTGCCTCCTCCTATCTCTGCCAATGCACCTCAGTCCTGACCTGCGATAGACCCTGGCAGGTCAGTGCCGGTTCTCTCCTGAACAAAGACCCAGGCTATGGGTGCGCTACGGAGCTCACGGCGGCCCAGCTGCATTGGCGCAGCTGAGCCGCCATGGCGCTGCTAGTGCCGAGAGCTCTCCTGCCGACTTACTTACTCCAGCCTTGGGGTAGCTGTGCTTCTCCCACCAATATCTCGCCGCCCACACCAGTGCGTAGGTCAGGGTAACTTACATTGCTGGGGGGGGTGACTTATTCACACCTGAGTGACAAAAATGATGTCACTGTGAACTGTCGTGTAGACATGGTCTGGCAATCAAGGCAAACCTTGCAGTGGTTTTGTGACGTGGGAAATTGTTTTCTATGGTCCAGGACAACACCAAAAGTGGTTCACTGAAGAGCCGTCCTTACACTGGAACTGACAGTTCACACTCCCACCCAACAGAGCTGTTCTGGGCTAAAGGTTTTCTCTCTCTCCATCCCACCCCTTTGGGGGCTGCAGTAAGTCCCACAACTGCCTTGAAAAAAACCCAAATCCCCCATACCCCCTCCCAGCACTTCTCCAGATTTTGCAAACAGGGAACTTTTCCCAGGCTGCACTGCCGGTGTAACGCTGACAGACCCCAGTTGTCAATAGGCAGGATCGAACTGGGGACCTATGAAATTTAGTGGATGAGCCTCTACCACATGAGCTAAAAGCCAGTTGGCTCTTAGCTAAGGCTGGAGAGCAGACTCATTTTTTCTCTCTCTCTCTAAGTGGTCTCAGGGCCACTAGATGGGACAGAACACCATACCCAGGAGGTGTGTGGGTTAGACCAGCTCCACAGACAATCTCGGCTTCCTGGGTGTGGTTGGAAGGATGGTCTGTGTCTGTGGCATACCCCATCCCTGCACCCGCCTAACTGGTCTGAGGACAGTCATGCTGATGTGGACACCGGTTCGGTGGGACTCTCCTCACTGATCAAGAGTGAGGGGGTCACTTGTGGGCAGGACAAGTGCTCTCGTGCAACTTAGCTCCCTTCCTCCAATGAGCCTTCCACAAATCCTACCCACCATTTCTCCCCCATGCAGGGGCCAGGGTAGTTACTGATGACCCGGAGCAGCCCAACACCACAGGGAGAGGGGATTCAGAAGGGGAGTTTTAATGAAATCACCAAGGGCCATTTTCTCCATCTCCCAGGCCAGTTGCCTTTGGTGGCTGTTCTTCACCCTGCCAGGCCCACCCTCCCCAGCTGGCAGCTCCACTTACCACCTGTCAGCCAGAGCGGCTTTCCCTGGGCTGCTCACCCATTCGGTGTCCCGGGCTGTTACCCAGCTGATGAACGGCCTCACTGGCTGAAACAGTTGGGAAGGCACCATTTCCCCTGGTATAACTCCCCCCTAGCTGAGTGCCATGCAGACTCCATGCAAGGGAAAGAGCCCAGGGGATGCTGTGGCTATTGTCGAGAGAGGGCTCCTCTCTGGGATCCCATTGCTCCTCTGCTGCTGTGCAGACCGGCTACCCATGGGGGTCCTAAGGGGTCTATGCCACGGAGAAGGTGGGATTTGGCTCTAAAGCCGGGCAATGCAGCTCTGGTTCATTTATTCCCCTGGATGTGTTCATCAGCTCCCCTAACTGAGAGTGACAAGAGCTGCTATTGTGGGCATGGTGCATGTTCTCCATCTATTTCTACTGTCTGTACCTCTCCTACAGTGTTTTCTTCCTGTCCTCCTCCTCTTTTCCCTCACCGTTTTCCCTCCTGTTTTCCTTCTCCTGCTCCCCAGGCTCCACTCTTTTCCCCTTTCATCCATCTCTCCAAATTATTTGTCCCTGTCATACATATAAAGGGAAGGGTAAATCCCTTTAAATCCCTCCTGGCCAGAGGAAAAATCCTCTCACCTGAAAAGGGTTAAGAAGCTAAAGGTAACCTCGCTGGCACCTGACCAAAATGACCAATGAGGAGACAAGATACTTTCAAAAGCTGGGAGGAGGGAGAAAAACAAAGGGTCTGTGTCTGTCTGTGGGATGCTTTTGCCAGAGACAGAACAGGAATGGAGTCTTAGAATTTAGTAAGTAATCTAGCTAGGTATGTGTTAGATTATGATTTCTTTAAATGGCTGAGAAAATAGCTGTGCTGAATAGAATGAATATTCCTGGCTGTGTGTCTCTTTTGTAACTTAAGGTTTTGCCTAGAGGGATTCTCTATGTTTTGAATCTAATTACCCTGTAAGGTATTCACCATCCTGATTTTACAGAGGTGATTCTTTTTTACTTCTATTAAAAGTCTTCTTGTAAGAAAACTGAACGCTTTTTGATTGTTCTAAGATCCAAGGGTTTGGGTCTGTGGTCACCTATGCAAATTGGTGAGGATTTTTACCAAACCTTCCCCAGAAAGTGGGGTGCAAGGGTTGGGATGATTTTGGGGGGAAAGACGTGTCCAAACTATGTTTTTTCGGGAACCCAGATAAAGTTTGGTGGTGGCAGTGGAAGTCCAAGGGCAAAGGGTAAAATTAGTTTGTACCTTGGAGAAGTTTTAACCTAAGCTGGTAAAAGTAAGCTTAGGAGGTTTTCATGCAGGTCCCCACATCTGTACCCTAGAGTTCAGAGTGGGGAAGGAACCTTGACAGTCCCATTCCCCTTTTCCTCTTTTTTTGTATTCCATTCTTTCTCTCCCTAGTCTCCTTCCTTTCTCTTTTTACCTCATCACCCAAAAAAATAAAGCAGGGGCTGATTTGCAGAGCTGCTGAGCACCCAAAACTCCAGCTGAAGTCACTTGGAGCTGGGCATGCTCCACTTCTCTGGGAAGTCAGGTCCAAGTTAAACTCCTTGGGCATCTTCTGCTAACTCGGGAGCCCGTTCTATAGCCTGCCCCTGGCTCTTTCTGCTGCTCCCACATTGCTGGGCTGGCTCCTGGTGACTGCGGCTCCTCTCTGCGTGTAGTAGAGGCTGGACAGGGAGCTAATGAGACCTGGTGGCAACACTGCACCATGAGCAGTGATTCCAAAACAGAACAGTAAGGATCCAGATCAGCATCCCTCCCAGAAACAACACCTGATCACTGCGCTGGCCCCCTCCAGCCCAAAGCCTGCTGTGTGCTTAGAACTCATTCAAATCTGAACCGAGGCCTCCAAAGGTGACAGGCTGTCAGTGCTAACCACCCACTTTGCTGCTCCGCTCCAACATGCAAAATGTTTCCACACCGATTAGCTAAGGCCTTACAATAGGTATAATTACAGAAAGGGAAATCCCCAAACACACCCATTGTTACTTTATTATCTTTACAATAACATTGTCAAACTTACTTCTTCCAGGCCCAAGAACTGCCAGCCCGTGCACTGAGATATCCGAACTAAGGATTGTTCTTGTTGGTAAAACTGGATGTGGGAAAAGTGCAACAGGAAACGCCATCCTCCGTGAGAATCTGTTTGTGTCTAAAATCACAGCACAATCAGTAACAGTGACATGTAAGAAGGAGAGCAGGGCTTGGAACGGCAGGGACATTGCAGTCATTGATACACCTGGTCTTTTTGACACAAAAATTCCTTTAAAAGAAACTATGAAAGAAATTGGGCGTTGTGTCCTAGTCTCTGCCCCAGGACCCCATGCTATAGTTCTGGTGATGCAGCTGAGTCGTTTCACTGAAGAAGAGAAAAAAACAGTTGAACGAATACAAGACATTTTTGGGGAAAGAGCTGTGCAGTACATGATCTTCTTGTTCACCAGAAAAGATGACTTAGGTGACATGACTTTAGAAAAATATTTAAAAGATTTGGGTGACAAAGATCTTGAGAAGTTGATGCAAAAGTGCAAGAATCGATGCTGCGCTTTTAACAACAAAGCAGAAGGACAGGAGAAGGAAGACCAGATTTCAGAGCTGATTGCAATGACTGATAAGATGGTGCAACAGAATGGAGGCTCACATTATACTAATGAGATGTATGAATATGCTCAGAAGAAACTTCAAGAAAATATCGAGGACGAGAGAAAATACCGTCAGGAAGAGAGGGAAAAAAATATAAGAGAAGTGAAATCTTGGTATGATGAAAAAATTAAGAAAATAGATGAGAACTTTAAGAAAGAAGTCTCATATAAGCAAAACTGTTGGAAAAGAGAGAGAGACACCCAGAGACAAGAAAGGAAAAAAGCTTTAGAGAAAATAAATACTCAATACCAGGAACAGCTACGTGAACTCAGGGAAAGAGCTGCTGAGGATGTTACTCTGATACAAGATATTTTAGAAGCATTCTCTTCTGTATTTTCAAAAATCAAAGGCTGGTTTCCTAAATGATTGACTTACTATAATTTCTCCTTCTCTTGCCACTTTGCCACTAGTGATGAATGGAGTTTGTGCTTTGTAACACTTTCACCTCCTCTTTTTTTTCTTCACAGAAGTTTACAGTTGTATCAGCTTCTTAGTCAGCTTTGTACTGTCATACCCTACAGCTAATGCATACAAGCTATGAGTAAATGAAGCCCTTAGCATTTGGTCTTTATTAACAACATGTGTTGCTTCCATTGAAGACTCTGGTTACAGCTCTTAGATCTCTTCTGGACTAAGAGTTGGAATAAGCTGGGGTTGATGTATTATATTAATTGTGACTAATATTGCTGTCAATATGGTGGTAAATGTAGACCGTATTTCTGTTCAGGAATCATTTACAGACATCAGAATCTGTTCATTAAAATAACCATTCATAAGTATTCACTGATCAGTTTGGATCAACAGTTCCCAGCTCATTGGTTGTTCGCAAGCAGTTCATTCAGACTAGTCAGTATTCGATATTTGTAAGTTGTGACTGACCACCCAAGTCACATGATATTGTTTCTGCTTCTGGGGGGAAATTTTATAAACAAGAAGATAACAAATGATCCATGATGTCAATTTTCAGACCAATAATCTGGAAATTCATGAAACCTTCACAATTTGCAAATATTTTTTTACATTCAATTCAGTATGTCTATTCGCTAAACTCTTTGTGACTAAATGTTTTTAAAATATTCAACCAGTTCTAACTGCTGTGTAACTCCCACAGTGCTCCCACATTTACCCATGGATATAGCCTGCCTGTAATCGTGTAATTAGTTCTCCTATATTTTCCTGTTTAGCTTTTGATTTGCTGTGAAATGTGATGATTTCCATGAATTATGGATGATTCTATGAAAATAAATGCTATTATTTGTATTTAACCGTACGGCAGCACTTGGGGGTTTCGAACGTGAGGACTCTACTGCGGCGATGTCTACACTGGCAGGTGTGCAGTGCTGCGGTTACTGCGCTGCTCACAGAGCGCTGCAGGGAAAGCGCTGTTGGGTGTTCACACTCTGTTCCTTGTGACTGTGGCGCACGGCCACATGAGCAGCTCTTGCAACGCCACAGAGAGCAGGGCATTGTGGTAGCTATCCCAGCGTGCAAGTGGCGGCAGGGTGCTTAGGGAAGGGTTTGCCTTTTTTATAATGTGATTTTGTCTACACATACATTCTGTGCGTGTCCATAAAAGCGTCCACCCTTGTCAAGGTTCCTTCCCCACTCTGAACTCTAGGGTACAGATGTGGGGACCTGCATGAAAACCTCCTCAGCTTACTTTTACCAGCTTAGGTTAAAACTTCCCCAAAGTACAAACTATTTTACCCTTGGACTTCCACTGCCACCACCAAACTTTATCTGGGTTCCTGAAAAAACGTAGTTTGGACATGTCTTTCCCCCAAAAATCCACCCAACCCTTGCACCCCACTTCCTGGGGAAGGTTTGGTAAAAATCCTCACCAATTTGCATAGGTGACTACAGACCCAAACCCTTGGATCTTAGAACAATGAAAAAGCATTCAGTTTCCTTACAAGAAGACTTTTAATAGAAGTAAAAAAGAATCATCTCTGTAAAATCAGGATGGTAAATACCTGACAGGGTAATTAGATTCAAAACATACAGAATCCCTCTAGGCAAAAACTTAAGTTACAAAAAAGACACACAGACAGGAATATTCATTCTATTCAGCACAGCTATTTTCTCAGCCATTTAAAGAAATCATAATCTAACACATACCTAGCTAGATTACTTACTAAGTTCTAAGACTCCATTCCTGTTCTGTCTCCGGCAAAAGCATCCCACAGACAGACACAGACCCTTTGTTTTTTCTCCCTCCTCCCAGCTTTTGAAAGTATCTTGTCTCCTCATTGGTCATTTTGGTCAGGTGCCGGCGAGGTTACCTTTAGCTTCTTAACCCTTTTCAGGTGAGAGGATTTTTCCTCTGGCCAGGAGGGATTTTAAAGGGGTTTACCCTTCCCTTTATATTTATGACAACCCTCTTCTCTCTTCTTGGTCTGTGTCCCCTGGAAACTTAAAGGACCCCAATTTCCTATAGTCTGAGTAAGTTCGCTTTATTCTCATTAGAATTGGTGCATAACCTGTATCCCATGATTAAGATACGTGCCTGAGACAGATGCACCTTTATGGTGTTTTTATGGTCTAATATTAATCTTCTGGTTAATTATGCACAGTACTATCACTTAATACTTCTTTTCCCATTATCTTAGGGCATTGGATTATTTTCCAGTCATTCATGTCATCATTTCTTTTCTCCAAGGCTTAAAATAGATAAACTAAAGTCTTGCAGGCTTTAAGCTGCAGGTTCTTGCATTTCAGCTTGTCTTACTCATATCTAGTACATAGTTCCTCTAAACCCTGAACTATCTTATACTTTTATAGTCCTACAAATTCACTCTAATTAACATACAATGAATATCTGATATAACAGAATCATAACATCACATATTAAATGAATAATGAACTAAAATCATTGGCTACACCCAGCACATACTTGTTTTGGGAGATCATTTATCATAATATTAAATAAGGTTGGGCTGATAACACTTCCCTATTTTGTACCATTTTTAATATTATATATATATATATATTTATTTAACATAACTTTCCCTACTCTGATTGCATGGTCCTTTTATTGAAAAAAAATCTCTAATCAACCCATCCATTCTTCCCTTTATCCCTGTTGCACCTGCTTTGTACAACAAGCCTTCCCTCCCTACCATGTCATATGCCTTTTCAACACCTAGAAAGACAGCTATCATGAAACCTTTGTGCCTCATACTTTTTTGAATTACAGTTTCTAATTTAGCAATGGGATCAATGGTGCATCTTCCTCTCCTAAAATCACTCTGCACCTTGTCTCCAACACCATTATTTTCCAACTAGGTGATCAATCTTTGATTCACCATTCTCCACAGAATTTTACCCAGACAGGTTGTTAGTGCAATTGGTTTATAGGCACCCACTTTTGTAGATCGTTTCCCTGGAATTTTTTTCATACTGGAATTACTACTGCATGTTTCCACCCTCCTGGTATCACTCCCCTTCTCCACATAGAGTGTTAATAATTCCAAGATGACCCTCAAATTGCTTCCAGAGAGAAATTTAAACATTATGTTACGTATATGATTGCTCCCTGGGGATGTATTCTTGCTGATATCAATAGTTTTCTCAAGTTCTCGCATACAAAACCATTCATTCTGGATAGTATCTTCATATTTACCCCAACTACATAATAGACCATGATTCTCTTCAGTGAATTGTCTTTAATCTGGTGGAAAACTTCTCTTTGGTTTTCATCATTCCTTATCCCTCAGAAGTTTCTGCTAAAATTTCTGCTTTCTCATTGTCAGAACTTCTAACTGTATTGTCACTCCCAATAAGACCTGGGATGTGACTACCGTTAGTCTGAATTCCATTCATTTTTCTAATTTGCCTATATATTTCTGATGTTTTATTATATTTGTTTATCCATTCCCAGTACTTCCTTCAACTCTTTCTTTGATCTTTTTAGAATTCCCTGTGCTATTTCCTTACTTCTTTTATACTTCATTAGATCTTCACCATTCTTTTTTTTTTTTTGCTTTTATATAGGCAGTGTTCCTTTCTTTAATTGCCATTTTGCACTCCTCATTCCACAATGAAAGTGAGTTTTTTATGTCTGCGGTACATCAATATCCTAGGTCTGGCCACAGTAGCTGCTGCTAGTAATCCCTTTATTAGATTATCATTGAATTTCTGCATGTAATCACTCACACAATGATAATTCACAGATTCAGTACATTTAGTTGTAAATACCCACCTGGGAGCTAATTCCATCACCTCCAACCTTACCTTGCCCTTGAAAATTAACAAGTATAGGGAAATGATCACTTCCCATTCCTTCTCCCTTATATACTTTCCAGTTGCATTTACTTGCAATATCTGCTGTGGAAAGGAAGGCGCTACAGATGGCAAACAGGAAACAGCGGCCGAAGACATTTGATGAAGCAAAGCTGAAGAAAGCGATTTCTGGGTTTGACTGGAGCCAGATGGAAAAGTGCAATGAGGACTATAGTATCTTTGCTGACAAGCTGAGACGTTGCATAAAAGCAGCTGAAATCGAAGGAGGTGAAGGAAAGAATCTCGAACGAAACGAAAAGCTTGTTGGAGAAGCAGAAAAACATGAAAAAGAGCTCTGATAACAACCTTGAGTACTCCATTCTGTGGCAAGCTGATACGGCAAAAGCTGAAGAACGACTTTGAGAACTTCCAGAAAGAAAAGCTCCTCAAAACAGCCAAATCACGCAAGAGCCTCAGGACATGCAAGCGGGAATTGACACAGTATCGATTGAGCGTAACAGCATTGAAGAACAAGGATGGAGAGACAGTAATCGACAGAGCAGGGATGGAGGAGGTCTGCCAGGACTTCTACACACAACTGTTCAAATCAAGAATCAATGTCCCCCTCCTAACGCTCCAAGAGTCAGAAGAATGCATCCCCCCAATAATCGTTAACAAAGTCCGAACCACACTACACCAGATGAAGAAAGGAAAAGCGCCAGAAAAAGATGGAATAACATCAGAAATGATTTCTGCAGGAGGCGAAGAACTTTGGAAGGCCCTCGCTTTAAGATTCAGTTGATGTCTCGAAGAAGGAAGAATACCATCAAGCTGGAAGGAGTCAAATACCATCTTGCTGCACAAGAAGGGTGATCGAGAAAATCTTAAGAACTACCTCCCTATATGCCTGCTTTCTCACATATACAAGCTCTTTACAAAGGTGATAGCGAACCAACTCTCGCAGAGTCTGGATGAACAACAGACGAGAGAGCAGGCAGGATTCTGAAGGAATTTCAGCACAATCGACCATATATTTACCCTCAGCCAGCTCCTGGAAAGAGCGAGGGAGTACAAACTCCTGCTGTGCATTGCTTTTGTCGACTATGAAAAGGCCTTTGATAGCATCAAGTTCAATGCAATATTAAAGGTGCTCACAGAGCAGGCCATTAACATGCAGTACATCAGTTTGTTGAAGGAAGCGAATACTGGATGTACAACAGACATTACTCTCCTCAAAACTCCCCTCCACATCCCAATCGAGAAAGGCGTGAAGCAAGGAGATACAATTTCACTGAAACTATTCACTGCCTGCCTCAAAATGGTTATGAATAAGATCAATTGGAGGAGTGGTGTCAACATAAATGGAGAACGATTATCTCATCTCAGATTCACGGACGACATCGTGCTAATTGCCAAAAGTACCAACCAACTGCAAAGCATGCTACGAAGACTCGACATGAAAAACAGTCAGGTCGGCCTGAAAATGAACCGCTGCAAAACGAAATACATGCGATCAGACGTCTTACGAAAAGCCCGAATAATTGTAGCAGGAGAAGAAATTGAAGAAGTGGAACAGTATGTATATTTGGGCCAAGAAGTCAATATGTGTCAAGACCTGAATGGAGAATTTCATCAAGGACGTCTTCAAAGGAAAAATCGAAAAGATCACACATGCAAATATTTTCATTTCAACAGTGCTGCCAACCATGTTATATGACAGTGAAACGTGGGCACTGACAAAGAGAGAAGAGCAGCGGTTGTCAGTAGCTGAAAGGGCAATGGAATGAGCTATGTTGCGAATCTCCCTTCTGGATTGCATTCCAAATGAAACAATCAGAGAACGCAGCGGTGTGAAAGATATTGTTGTGGAAAGCAGACATAACAAGATGCGATGGGCGGGCCACACGGCACGGTTCACGGACAATAGATGGACCGCAATCATTGCTGAGTGGTACTCACGAAAATAGAAAAGACCACCCTGCCAGCCCCCAAAAAGATGGGAAGATGACATCTTTAAACGTTTCAGACAAATATGGAGAAGAAAGGCAAGAGTGCGAGAAGAATGGTGGATGTGTTGTGATCGGTGCAGTCTTAACGACAGCTGAAGACCGATCGATCCAGGTGATCCAGGTGTGATCTGCTGTTATAATTTCTAGGAAAAACTACTATTTGCTGTCTTAAACCTAGTGGGGTGCCATCACTTAAAACATCTAGATTGTTTTCAGCAATGAACTTTTCTAAGAATGCACCACTTTTATCAGCTGTTTTACTTCTCCACAGTTTATTAAGACTATTTAACTCACCACATATAATGTCGGTCTTTTAGCATTTTTCACCATTTCTTGTAACTCTGAACTTTTTAATTTCCCACATAGATATTATAAATCCTGTATATATAGAAAATCTGCTTTGGGATCTCAAGAGCATTATTTTCTAGCCTTACTTCTTCTTTATCTACTGCTATATAGTTTAATCTTTCCCTTATGAAAGTACAAACATCTCCTCCTCTTCCTAGTCTTTGGTCTTGCCTAAAGGCAATATACCCTGGAACTCTAAGAGTAAGATTTTCAACCATCGATGTGTCCTAGATACATATGACATCTTGTTTGTTTTTATTTCAAGGATATTTTCTTTTAGTTCTTGACTATATGCTATCAGACTGTGCACATTACATATTTCACCATAAACTTCATTCAAAATTGCATGAAGGTGGTTCATTGACAAGTTGCTAATATACAGGTATTTCTCTGCTGCCTTTGGAAAAAAAATATTTTTTTCTGTTTTTTTCCCCCTAGTTTGTGGTGTACATTTTATCACTTCTATCATCAATGCAATAAACCTTTATTTTTCATTACTAGTATGTCATCACCTATTCCTTCCACAGTGTTCATCATATTCTTTATACAACGAGGCTGTGTCTGCAGTTCTTCTTTTCCTGTGCTGACTGTCTCTTCCATCTCCACTGACATTTGAGAGGCTCCTTACAGCTTCCACAGGAGATATGTTGTTAACATTTTTTGTCGTTTGTACCGTTTTAGCTTGCCTGCTGCAATACACCCTCTATATGCCAGACTGTGATTACCACCAGTTACTGCATTTGACCTCTGTCCCTTCTGTACAATTTTCATTGGAATGATTTCTCCCATATTTACCATATCCTGTTTTCCCTTTAGAAACAGCTGCTACATGCCTAAACCATTAGAACTTGTAACACCTGAGGGGTGAGGGATATGTGGCTTGGTTCCGAATATCTGAAACCCTAGTATTACTTTCTAAGTAATGTTACTTAAATGTAATCAGTACAGCTGTTGATGGCTTGTTTTCTCCTCTTCCTTTGCTAATTAGTTGCTTACAGACTACCATTTTATCTTCTCCTATGCTTTTGGCTATCTCATCCTTGGTCAGCTCTAATGGCACTCCATATATTACCCCTTTATTTAAGAACATAAGAATGGCCACACTGAGTCAGACCAAAGGTCTATACAGCCCAGTATCCTGTCTACTGACAGTGGCCAATGCCAGGTGCCCCAGAGGGAGTGAAACTAACTAACAGGTAATGATCTAGTGATCTGTCTCCTGCCATCCATCTCCACCCTCTGACAAACAGAGGCTAGGGATGCCATTCCTTACTGTAGCAGGGTAGTCCCCCACTCCCGCCCTGACAGGGTTGGAGCCAGCCCTGGGAAGAGGGCTGGAGGGCTGAGAGAGAGAAGCTGGGCTCATTGGGAGGCAGCCTCAACTGAGGGCCACGCCCCAAACAGACCCAGCTGGCTCTATAAAGGCCAGGGCAGCCAAGCGCTTAGAAGGCTCTTTCCAGTCTTGGAGGGAGCAGGGCCTGGCTGCCTGAAAAAAGGATACTAAGACTGAAGCAGGGCTGAGGAAGGGCCAGAGGAGCAGGGAGGCTCCAAGCTGACAATCCCCTGGCCGCAGGGCCTGATCCAGGGCCCAGAGAAGTACTGGGGTTGCAGGGGATAGCCCAGGGTAGGCAAGAGCAGCAGGCCAAAAACCCCTTGCCTGTGATGACTGGCTCTTACACTGCAGTCTGCCCCAGGGAGCAGGAGCTTGATGATGACTAGCAGTAGCCCATAGATTGAGGCAAGGTGGGGATAGTGGGTTGGGGGGTTCTCCAGGAAGGGGAGACCCCGAGGCAGATGGTGGGGGTAGCCAGGGTGCAGCATCCCAGGTAAAAGGGCACTGGGGTCTGGGAGGGACACAGGGGCCAGCGATGGGCAAGACAGTGGCCTGCAGGGGGCACTCCAGAGGCTGGAAGAGCTAATTCCCTGGACAACCAGCAGGAGGCGCCACAGGAGTGAGCCTCGCCCCGCCACACTTATCCATCCTGGCTAATAGCCATTAATGGACTCAACCTCCATGAATTTATCCAGTTCTCTTTTAAACCCTGTTATAGTCCTAACCTTCACAACCTCCTCGGGCAAGGAGTTCCACAGGTTGACTGTGCACTGTATGAAGAAGAACTTCCTTTTATTTGTTTTAAACCCTCTGCCCATTAATTTCATTTGGTGGCCCCTAGTTCTTATAGTATGGGAACAAGTAAATAACTTTTCCTTATTCACTTTCTCCACACCACTCATGATTTTATAGACCTCTATCATATCCCCCCTTAGTTTCCTCTTTTCCAAGCTGAAAAGTCCTAGCCTCTTTAATCTCTCCTCATATGGGATCTGTCAAGGTTCCTCCCCCACTCTGAACGCTAGGGTACAGATATGGGGACCTGCATAAAAACCTCCTAAGCTTATCTTTACCAGCTTAGGTCAAAAACTTCCCTAAGGTACAAAATATTCCACCCGTTGTCCTTGGATTGGCCGCTACCACCACCAAACAAATACTGGTTACTGGGGAAGAGCTGTTTGGAAACATCTTTCCCCCCAAAATACTTCCCAAAACCTTGCACCCCACTTTCTGGACAAGGTTTGGTAAAAAGCCTCAACAATTTGCCTAGGTGACTACAGACCCAGACCCTTGGATATTAAGAACAATGAACAATCCTCCCAACACTTGCAGCCCCCCCTTTCCTGGGAAGTGTTGGATAAAAAGCCTCACCAATTTGCATAGGTGACCACAGACCCAAACCCTTGGATCTGAGAACAATGAAAAAGCATTCAGTTTTCTTACAAGATGACTTTTAATAGAAATAGGAGTAAATAGAAGTAAAGAAATCCCCTCTGTAAAATTAGGATGATAGATACCTTACAGGGTAATTAGATTCAAAACATAGAGAATCGCTCTAGGCAAAACCTTAAGTTACAAAAAAGACACACAGACAGAAATAGTCATTCTATTCAGCACAATTCTTTTCTCAGCCATTTAAAGAAATCATAATCTAACACATACCTAGCTAGATTACTTACTAAAAGTTCTAAGACTCCGTTCCTGGTCTATCCCGAACAAAAGCAGCGTATCGACAGACACAGACCCTTTGTTTCTCTCCCTCCTCCCAGCTTTTGAAAGTGTCTTGTCTCCTCATTGGTCATTTTGGTCAGGTGCCAGTGGGGTTACCTTTAGCTTCTTAACCCTTTACAGGTGAGAGGATTTTTCCTCTGGCCAGGAGGGATTTTAATATTTATATTTATGACACCCCAGATCTAAATCACAGATCCGCAGAGTTGCAGGACTCGACAGTGAATTGCAGCAGCGAAAGCGGCAGCATGTTGGGCCGTCGCTCCAGAAGCCAGGGCCCTGCACCAGCAGCTTCTCCAGCACGGCTGTGCCGCCCCCAGCCTGGACAGTCATCCCGTCCACTCAGCCGTCTGCGTTTCCTCTCCAGCGGTGTGCAAGCCGCTCGCACACACTAGTGCGAATAGGGACAGCTGTCGGTGAGCCTGGTTCCAGCCCCAGTGAGCGGGGCTGGGGGCAGTACAGCCACGTCGGAGAGCTGCCTGCACGGGGCGCTGGTTCCTGGGTGTGGTGGGCCGACATTCTGCTGCTTTCCCCACTGTGGTTCCCAGCACAGCCCTGAAGTTTCGTTAATATCTGATTATCGCATCCACAGATATACATTTTGTATCCGTGAGGGGCTCTACAGAGCAGAGCAAGAAAATGTTGTATTAATATTTGCAATGAAAGCATGACTGTTTCTAGTTGATTCCTAGATTTGTTAAAGCTGAGCTATGTGTGCATGAGAGAGGGATAGCTCATTATTATTAAGGGGTTTTTACATATAGCGCTTTTATCCAAAGTGCTTCACAATAGTTAGCTAATGGTCCAAACAACATTTGGAAAGATCATTAAGTGGTCCAGTGAGACTCTCAGCAATTTTCAAGTAGTCCATGGGAAAAAAAAGTTTGAGAACCACTGATCTAGAAGAATATATATATGTGATCCAATGACTGGAAGCTGAATTTACAACCATTCAGACTAGAAATAAAGCACAAAGTTTTAGTTTTTAGGGTTATTAAGCTCAGATGCCCAGTCACAGCGATTTAAATCATAGAATCATCATAGAATATCAGGGTTGGAAGGGACCCCTGAAGGTCATCTAGTCCAACCCCCTGCTCGAAGCAGGACCAATTCCCAGTTAAATCATCCCAGCCAGGGCTTTGTCAAGCCTGACCTTAAAAACCTCTAAGGAAGGAGATTCTACCACCTCCCTAGGTAACGCATTCCAGTGTTTCACCACCCTCTTAGTGAAAAAGTTTTTCCTAATATCCAATCTAAACCTCCCCCACTGCAACTTGAGACCATTACTCCTCGTTCTGTCATCTGCTACCATTGAGAACAGTCTAGAGCCATCCTCTTTGGAACCCCCTTTCAGGTAGTTGAAAGCAGCTATCAAATCCCCCCTCATTCTTCTCTTCTGCAGGCTAAACAATCCCAGCTCCCTCAGCCTCTCCTCATAAGTCATGTGTTCTAGACCCCTAATCATTTTTGTTGCCCTTCGCTGGACTCTCTCCAATTTATCCACATCCCTCTTGTAGTGTGGGGCCCAAAACTGGACACAGTACTCCAGATGAGGCCTCACCAATGTCGAATAGAGGGGGACGATCACGTCCCTCGATCTGCTCGCTATGCCCCTACTTATACATCCCAAAATGCCATTGGCCTTCTTGGCAACAAGGGCACACTGCTGACTCATATCGAGCTTCTCGTCCACTGTCACCCCTAGGTCCTTTTCCACAGAACTGCTGCCTAGCCATTCGGTCCCTAGTCTGTAGCGGTGCATTGGATTCTTCCATCCTAAGTGCAGGACCCTGCACTTATCCTTATTGAACCTCATCAGATTTCTTTTGGCCCAATCCTCCAATTTGTCTAGGTCCTTCTGTATCCTATCCCTCCCCTCCAGCGTATCTACCACTCCTCCCAGTTTAGTATCATCCGCAAATTTGCTGAGAGTGCAATCCACACCATCCTCCAGATCATTTATGAAGATATTGAACAAAACCGGCCCCAGGACCGACCCCTGGGGCACTCCACTTGATACCGGCTGCCAACTAGACATGGAGCCATTGATCACTACCTGTTGAGCCCGACAATCTAGCCAGCTTTCTACCCACCTTATAGTGCATTCATCCAGCCCATACTTCCTTAACTTGCTGACAAGAATACTGTGGGAGACCGTGTCAAAAGCTTTGCTAAAGTCAAGAAACAATACATCCACTGCTTTCCCTTCATCCACAGAACCAGTAATCTCATCATAAAATGTCAGCATAGTCAACTTTCACTCCCAGTGTAAGAAGAAAAGCGAGAGTCACAAATGTGCACCGTTTCCGGTGAGTGATGTCTCATTTTGGTGAGACAAGGGGGTGACATTTGGGAGATGTCATCACTTTTTCCCCCAGTCAAGGAGTCAAACCCAAGGAGCCCAGAAAATCCTTGGGTATAGTCAAGCTCTGCCATGCAGGTACCAAGCTCTTTGAGCTCAGTGGAGCCCAGTGATACACACCATCAGATTTTGCACAATACGCTGGGAGTGATGCCTCATTCTGGTAACTCACCTAAGCCGAGGTTATTTGGTGGAGGGATCTTGGAAGAGAGTCACCACATCCCTTTCCCCCAATTTGACTTCTGAATGGAAGCAGCATTCGGGGATTTCTATGATCCTTCTTCCTCCCATGTTTCTTTTCTCTCTTCCCTAGACAGGCTTTTGTCTTCACAACAATTGTCAAATATTTGTGTTCACATTGTTTGTTTCAACAAGAAAATCTCACACTCCCCCTCCCTGTCAGGCAAAAGTAATGTGAACAAAAATGTATTGCCTCTTGTGACAGGGTTTGGTAATTTCCTGACTGAATTATGGGAAGTCTTGCTACGTTATGTTCATGGATCACTGTGGGACAGTGATTGTGTGTAATTCCATGAGGGAGGGGAACCAAAATCCCTCCAGGAACTAACAACAGTGGGAAGTAATTAGGCAAATTCACTCAGGTTGTAACACCTCCCAAGAAGCACCACCCCCTTGAAATACTCACATCGATTGGTCCCAGCTGGCTTCTCTAAAGACCAGAAGTCAAAGATGAGTCAATAACCTGAGTTTAAACTGACTCAGAGCCTTCTTCCTGATCCAGCAAATAGACAAGACCTTTGATCCATGGAGGGCCCCAATCCTTAGGAAAGCTTAGAAGGAGTTTGGCCTCTGAGGCCCCATTACCCATGAATGTGCTTGTTCTGAGTATAAACTGTTAGGAGCTTGGGACAACAAAAAACCCCTGAGTGCGGTTTGAAGGACTGCTCCCTGGTCAGAGACCTGGTTGGAGTTAGGGTGATCTCTGGTAAGTTTATTAGCATATGTGTCAGTTCTTTTATTGTTTTAACATGTTTTACCTGTAACGATTTTACCTTAACAATAAATGTTCTTGCTTAGAACGACCTGAGTAGTAACTTAACTGTGGGTAATTACACTGTTTTCTGAGGAGAAAAGCAAAGCAGGTCTGCTTAGGCAGTCTGACTTTGCTGGGCAAAGAAAGTCACAGTAGAGTCAGGGGACTGTGCTGCCTGGAAATACCTGTCAGGAGGGACGGAGATATAGGTATCTAGTCAAGAGATGCAATGGTTGATGAGCCTGGAGTCTAGAGTGGGTATCCATACGGGAGTTTTGCCAACTTAGCTACTTGGTCACTAGATTTAGCGACCTTTTGGTTTCCCTAGCGAGGAAAGAAGTGTCAAAGTGACCAGCGACAAAGCTAGCGACTTTGCCGATTACAATGACATTCGGAGAAAGAAGTCACCAATATGTTTAGTCATAAAATCATTCACGAGCAGCTCACTAGTGTTAATAAAATCCATTCCATGCTCTCCTCGCTACATTCTGTTGCACCCCAAGTCAATGTCATTACATCTGAATTGAGCATGTCCTCGGGAGGAATCACATTCCAGGGCTTCTTGGGCTGAGATCACTGTAGTCTGCAGGGGAGGAAAGGAAGGTTGTGGAAGCTAATTCAACGTTTTGCGAAAGCCAGGCGCACTTTGGAGAGAGCAGCACATTAGCCAGGGCTTGTTTTTGTCCAGATGATCTTTCTCGCTGCTCCGTAGTAGGATCAAAGGTGGAGGCAGCTTGATTTCAGCTCCTCTTTACTTCTTCCCCTGGCTTGGCCTGAGGTTAGCTGCCCAGCTGTTTTCAGAAATCAAACTTAAACTGCCCCTGAGACTGCCGCTCCTCTTGGAATCGCTGAGCATGGGCTGCTTTGTGTTTTGACGTCTGTTTCGGATAGGCTGCAAAAATTATTATTGCTTAAATACTACAGCTTTCTGCATGTTGCTTTCCATAACTATCACTGCTGCTTACAAGCAGAAACAACCACAACAGCACACAGCCATCATCAGGAGGGCGCCCTCTGCTTGTTGGGCAGGGCGCTCTGTACACTGCAGCCCAGGTCGGCTGGGGTTGGTTCATTTCAGCTAAGCTTTCCTTTCTTGCCAGCCTGGATTTGAGCTGGCAGGTTAGTGAAAGGGAGAGCCCAGAGCTTGGGGCATTCACCTGACCTGAGCTCTGCACTGCAGGGAGCCAAGAAAATAGATCTAATAGAATTGTTGGACTGGGAGGGACCTCACGAGGTCAACTAGTCCAGCCCCCTGCACTCATTGCAGGACTAAGTAGTATCTAGATCATCCCTGACGGTTTGTCTAAACTGCTCTTAAACATCTCCAAAATCCAGCTTGGGGGTTTTGGGTGGAGCCCCTTGTTCCAGTATAGGCTCTTCCTTTCCCAAAAGGTTCCCCAGTTCCTAATAAACCTAAACCCCTCCTCCCTACATCATCATCATCTCGTCCCCCATACATTGAGATCCTACAATTCCGCCTGTGTAACTGGCCCTCCACCTGGAACTGGGAGCATCTCAGAGAATGTTACCATGGAGGTCCTGGTCTTTAATCCTTACCTAGCAGTCTAAATCTGGACTCCAGGACTCCTCTCCTACCTTTCCCTATGTTATTGGTACTTTCAAGTACCAAAACCATGGGGATCATTTCTCTCCACCCTAGCTTCATGTTCTGCTTCCCTGAGGCTTTCATCCCCTTCAGCAGCACAGAGGCTGTCAGACCGGGGATAGGACCATGCTACTGTGTCCCTGAAAGTCTCATCTATACTCCTCTGTCTCTCTTAGCTCCTCCAGTTCAGCCACTCTGGCCTCCAGAGCACGTACGCAGTCTCAGTGGGCCAGGAGCAGCTTTCACTGAATGCACACATAGGCCACCTGCCCACAAGGCAGGAACTTCTACCTGCTGCATTCAGAGCAATACGCTGGATAGCCCCCGCTCTGCTGCTGGACTCTGCCTGCATTACATTTACCCTGGTGTGGGGCGGGGGCTGTGTTTGTTCGTTGGGTTTTGGGGGGTTATTGGTCCAAATTTAGAGTATGTTTGTTAGGTGTATCTGTGTCTCACACTCCCTTGCAAAACTCCCGTTTGCTGAGGAGCTGGCTTTTTAAACCTCTGTTCTCCTTGAGTTAGTTCTGCCCCCTTGCCAAGGGATCCTAAAGGTATTAGGGATCGAAGGATGGCAGGCTCATTAGTAAGCTCTCAGCCTATCCTGGCAGACTGCTTGGCTCAGCTCACAGCCCTCAAACAGACCATATTATACACTTTAATCCAGCAGTCACACACTAAGCAAGCACACCACATACAAACAAACAGACAACAAACTCACCTCAAGGGTCACCTCGTCACTCCTCCTTCACCTGGAGAACTCCCTTGCAAAATCCCCCTGTTGGCCCCTCCTGTTCACTAGCCATGCTTTGGATAAGTCTGTTGTTTGTTCTACAAATGCCTCATCCACTTCCTCCTTGTTCTGATTGGGTGACCAATAGGAGACCCCCCCCTACAATGACATCACCCCTGCTTTCCACCCCGCTTTTGTCTTCAACCAGAGACTTTCAACAGGAGTACCTCTCACCTTCCTCTGGACCTCAGAACAGGGTATGTTGCTAGTTGGGTACTGGAGGGATGGGTTCTTGGCCCAAGACTATTTATGAGTTTTTCCAGTGATCTGGCAGAAAATACAATACAACTGTTGGTAAAATTTGCATATAACTGAGATCAGTGAAGTGAAATAACATGAGGACAGGTCCGTGTTACAGAGCAATCTGTATCACTTCATATACTGGGTGCAATCAAACAGCTTGCATTTTATGTGGCCAAATGGAAGGACAAGCATCTAGGAACAAAGAACGTAGGCCATATTTACAGGATGGGGGATGATATGAAAGAAGTACCATCTCTGAAAAGGACTGGGGGTCCATGTTAGAGAATCAACTGAACATGAATTTCCAGTGCAAAGATGTGGCCAAATGAGCTATTGGGATCCTTGGATGCACGAACGGGGGAATCTCAAGTAGGAATAGAGTTTGTATAACCTTGGCACATGGCATTGTTGAGACCACTACTGGAATACTGTGTTTACACTTCAGAAATGATGTTGGAAAGAAATATAAAGATTCACAGAAGACTCATGAGAGTGATTCAATATCTGGAAAACATGCCTCCCAATGAAAGGCTTACGAAGCTCAAACTATTACCTTATCAAAGAGTAGATTAAGAGATGTCTTGATCACAGTTTCTAGGACTAGAATAACAAGTTATAGGTATGACAAGCTCCTATGCCTGGAAGTAAAAGCTAGACAAATCCAGACTGGAAATAAGGCACACATTTTTAAGAGAGAGGTTAACCACCACTGGAACAACTAAGTGGATTCTCCATCTTTAAATCAGAATTGGATGTCTTTGTAAAATGGATGCTCTAATTCCCACACAAGTTATTTGGCTTGATGTAGAAATCACTGGGTGAAGTTCTATGTCCTGCATTAACAATGAGGAGTCCTGTGGTATCTTAAAGACTAACAAATTTATTTGGTCGTAAGCTTTCATCGGCTAGAACCCGCTTCATCATATCTTCTGCATTGTGCATGAAGTCAGACTAGATCATCAAAATGTCTCTTTGGCCTTAAAATCCATGACCAGGACTCTCTGGCAAGCTTTGTCACCTACGAAAGTTGAAGTGGTAGGAATTAGCTACAGGAGAGTACGAAGAAGGGAATGTTTGGGTGTAGGGGAGACCACAGCCCTGGATTAGAATTCGAGGGTCAGAATTCAGAGTGGGGGGCCTCCTCTACAACTCCACCTGTTCCTTTTCACTTACTTTTGTGATCTCCTCCTAGATCCCTATTTGCTTCCTCCTCTCTGCCAATTCTGCCCCTTACCAGCCGCCTGCTCCCTTTTCTCATCTTTCAGGGATTGATTCTTTGTTGCTGACATCAAGCTGTCTGGAATACTCTGCCCACCTAGCTGGACTTCTCTGCTTTCCCAGTCCATCTTAAAATGGAGCTCAAAACCCAGCACTTCTCTCCTACCTATTATCAGAGAGCTGCTTACCAGTTCCTCACGCCTCTTCCCACCTGGCCGTTTCCACTGTTCCCCCCCACACACCCTCCCACTTTTATACTGCAGACTTCCCATTATTGTAACTGCCATGAAATGGGAGAGAGCTGTGTGAATAACAGTGTAACATGCTAATTGTAAAATGTGTGATCTGAAATATATTTCTATACTGTCAGATGCTGGGACGTCTAACAGGGCAGGCTGAGAGGAAAAAGTCACTTTGTTTACGATGAAATAGAGTTAGATACCTTGCTGTTCACGTCTTTCTTTCCTGTCTCTATCTGCAGTGTGATAACTGAGGCATGGTGGTTACCCACATTGTGTTAGTGCCTCTTTCCCTTCCTGTTTTTGTAGCTGGGTAGCAGATGCATACACATGTGGTCTCCAGTCACATCCTGCTGAAGCTTCCATTCCCTCTCCTCCCTCTGATCGGCAATAGCTGCAGGTCTCTGTCTCCTCCACCAGAGACTAATTTCACTTCCTGTCTCTCTTCCTGTCTATCTATCTGAAGCATATGCAGAATCTGAAGGGGTGTGTGGGTGTGAATGGGGGAATGTCACTGCCATAAATATAAAGGGAAGGGTAAACACCTTTAAAATCCCTCCTGGCCAGAGGAAAAATCCTCTCACCTGTAAAGGGTTCAGAAGCTAAAGGTAACCTCGCTGGCACCTGACAAAAATGACCAATGAGGAGACAAGATACTTTCAAAAGCTGGGAGGAGGGAGAAAAAACAAAGGGGCTGTCTCTGTCTGTGGGATGCTTTTGCCAGAGACAGAACAGGAATGGAGTCTTAGAATTTAGTAAGTAATCTAGCTATGTATGTGTTAGATTATGATTTCTTTAAATGGCTGAGAAAATAGCTGTGCTGAATAGAATGAATATTCCTGTCTGTGTGTCTTTTTTGTAACTTAAGGTTTTGCCTAGAGGGATTCTCTATGTTTGAATCTAATTACCCTTTAAGGTATCTACCATCCTGATTTTACAGAGGTGATTCCTTTTTACTTCTATTAAAAGTTTTCTTGTAAGAAAACTGAATGCTTTTTCATTGTTCTAAGATCCAAGGGTTTGGGTCTGTGGTCACCTATGCAAATTGGTGAGGATTTTTACCAAACCTTCCCCAGGAAGTGGGGTGCACGGGTTGGGAGGATTTTGGGGGGAAAGACGTGTCCAAACTATGTTTTTTCAGGAACCCAGATAAAGTTTGGTGGTGGCAGTGGAAGTCCAAGGGTAAAATAGTTTGTACCTTGGGGAAGTTTTAACCTAAGCTGGTAAAAGTAAGCTTAGGAGGTTTTCATGCACGTCCCCACATCTGTACCCTAGAGTTCAGAATGGGGAAGGAACCTTGACAGTCACCTTCACTGAGCTGGAATTTCTTTCCCTTGCTCTCTCTGAATTGGGAGTGTGAGCTCATGCACGGCTCCTTAGTTGTTGCCCAGGCCATGAACATGGGCTTTGTTTCTAGACAGGTCAGGAGCTGTCTCTTTGGTTTCTCCAACCTGGTTCTGTGAGAATGTTAGTTCAGAGTCACACATAACAGGAGCCTCAACCTGATCACTAACAAATGGTCCTGAGGCCTGCACCTGACGGGACACTGAGTGTCCTCTGCTGCTGAAACCTTTCCACCCTTTGTGAAAAGCAGCCTCACCACTGCCAAATCTACCATCTCCCTTAGAACAGTCACCCCGTCCCCTCTCGGCTGCCACCCCCCAAACATTACTTCTCCCTCCCCCCACCACCACACACACATTGTGTCCTGACAGGCTCCAGGCTTCCTGCCTCAGTTCAGCTTGGGGTCTCTCGCTCTGGTTCCCTGATCAGGAAGTTTTGGGAAGGAGGCGCCCTACTACTTGCAAGGGAGGGTCTCTGAGAAAATTTGTGTAGAAAGCTACCGAGTGCATTGATAAAGGAATGGGACTCAGGATTCTTTTGCCACACCAACTCTAAGAGACTAATTAATTAAGGTGGGCTATTATCAGCAGGAGAAAAGACCCTTAATTTATTAGTCTCTTCGTGTTGGTATGGCAACCCCCATCTTTCATGTTCTATCTATCTATCTATCTATCTATCTATCTATCTATCTATCTATCTATCTATCTATCTCCTCCTATTGTATCTTCCACTCCATGCATCTGATGAAGTGGGTTCTAGCCCACGAAAGCTTATACCCAAATAAATGTGTTAGTCTGTAAGGTGCCACAAGTACTCCTCGTTCTTTTTAAAGATAATAGCGTTGATGTAATATACTTAGACCTCTGTTGGGCGTTTGACTTGGTACAACTTGACAATTTGAATTAAGAAACTAGAACAATAGAAAACCAATGTGGCACACATTAAATGGATTAAAACTGGTTAACCGAAAGGTCTCAGAACAGGGAATTGTAATTGTAAACAGGGAATCATCACTGATTGGGTGTTTCTCCCACAAGAATCAGTTCTTGGCCCTATACTGTCCTTTTTATCAATGACCTGGGAGAAAACATAAACTCATTAATGATAAAATTGTCAAACAACACAAAGATTGGGAGTGTGGCAAAAATATGAAGAGGACAGGTCACGTATACAGAGTGATCTGGATCACATGCTAAACTATCCACAAGCAAGCAATACACATTTCAACTCCAAATATAAGCTCACAGATCTAGGAACAAATGCGTAGGCCATACTTATTAAGATGGGCGCTTCAATCTAGCGCACCCAGGGGTAACACGAGGATCCAATGGCTAGAAACTAAAGCTCAGCAAATTCAGACTGGAAATCAGGCGTACGTTTTTAATAGTGCATCTGATTAGCCTTTGGAACAATTTACCAAGGGCTGTGGTGGATTCTCCATCACTGGCAATTTTAAAACGAAGGTTGGGTGTTTTTCTAAAAGTTCTGCTCTAGGAATTATTTTGTGGAGTTTTCTGGCCTGTGTTATACTGGAGGTTTGACAAGATGATCACAATGGTCCCTTCTGGCCTTGGAATCCATTAATTCATTAAGGCCTGGCATACCTGACATGCTGTCTCAGACAATGGGCCACAGGACCCTGCAACAGAACTCAAACAATTCAGCCACAAATGGGAATTTGAGCTTACGACATCTTCCTCTGGATTTGCACAAAGCAACAAGAAGGTGGGAACAGCAGCAACGACAGCAAAGAAACTGATGGCAAAGGCAAAATGGACAGGAAGGGATCCTGCTTACCATGAGGCATAGAGTGAGTCACAGCAGAGGACCAACAGACAGGAGACAGAAGCAGTTAAGAGGATACCAAGCTAAGAAGACAACAGAGCAATCAAGGACCTGCAGACACTATGGACAGGTGAGCAGGTCTAGGTCCAACCACTGAACAGCCACACAAAGCAAAGGCAAATGCAAGAGTCCAAGCTGAAGCTGGTCACAGGGTACCTGAGACAACTACAGACTCAGGACAATGATGGAGACAACTGTGGTGTATCAGCAGACAGCTGGCACATCCGGACAGACAATGCTAAGGTCAGAACGAGGGGAAAATAAGAACATGAGAATGACCATACTGGGTCAGACCAATGGTCCACAGTCCAGTATCATGTCTTCTGACAGTGGCCTGGAGCATAGGGTTGTGTCCTTGACCATCTTGTCAAATAGCCATTGATGGGCCTACCCTCCTTGAACTTATCGAATTCTTTTTTTAAATCCTGTTATAGTTTTGGCCTTCACAACTTCCCAGGGCAATGAGTTCCACAAGTTGATCATGCATTCCTTTTGTTTGTTTCAGACCTGCCGTCCATTAATTTAATTGGATGATATCTGGTACTTGTGTTATGTGAAGGGGTAAACACTTCCCTATTCTCGTTCTCTATATCAGTCATGATTTTATAGACCTCTATCATATCTCCCCACTTAGACTTCTCTTTTCCAAGATGAGCATTCCCCCAGTCTTTTTAATCCCTCCTCATAAAGAAGCTGTTCCATACCCTTAATCAATTTTGTTGCCCTTCTCTGTACCTTTTATAATTCTAACGTATCTTTTCTGAGATGGGGTGACCAGAACTGCATATAGTATTCAAGATGTGGGCAAATCATGGATTTATACAGTGGCATTATGATACTTTCTGTTTGATTATCTATCCCTTTCCTAATGGTACCCAACGTTCAGTTAGTTTTTTTGACTGCTACTGCACATTGAGCAGATGTTTCCAGAGAACTATCCATGATGACTCCAAGATCTGTTTCTTGAGTGGTAACAACCAATTTAGACCCAAACATGTTTTCCAATGTGCGTTACTTTTCACTTATCAGAACTGAATTTCAACTGCCATTTTGTTGCCAAGTCACCCAGTTCTGTGAGATCCCTTTGTAATTCTTTGCAGTCAGCTTTGGACTTACCTATTTTGAGTAATTTTGTATCATCTGCAAACTTTGCCACCTCACGGTTCACTACCTTTTCCAGATCATTTATGGATTTGTTAAACAGCATAGGTCCCAATTCAGATCCCTGGGGGACCTTGCTATTTACCTCTCTCCCTTGTGAAAACTGACCATTTATTCCTACCCCTTGTTTCCTGCTTTTTAACCAGTTAGGATCCATGAGAGGACCTTCCCTCTTATCCAATTATTGCTTAGTTAGAATGAGTCTCCTCCATCAACTTGACTGATGTGGGAGAGTGAGAAGTAACGGGAATACGAACAATACAGAGGATTATCAGGGTGCCACTCAACAGAGTGGAGGAGGCAACAGGGTGAAATCAAGTCCCCCATCAACAGCAATAACACAAAGAAGAAGGGGGAGACTGGTTTGAAGAGTAGCACACTTGAAGGACTATGATGCCTAACCAGCCACAATGGGCTGGTGATAAAGTCCATGTGCCCAGGATGGGCTATGTAGTAGTAACCTCTGACCCTTCCAGTAATGAAATGTTTACACAAAGACATAATAAAAACAATTATTTTTTAAATGGAAAGATGTGGGAACATGCATGGATTTGTACAGGTTGCAGGAGGGAAGGATTTGGAGGTGGCACCAGGAAGTCAGTCTGTGTCTACATGTCTAGAATGCATGGCTATCAGTAGGAGCAGCCCTGTAAATAATTGCTTTATTAAAGAGCCAGTTTCAGTTTTTATGCATGGAGTCTGACACAGGTTAAACCCCCCATATTCTTCATAGAAATATGGCTATGATATGAATATGGCACAACTAAGGGTACCCGGATCAGCGGGTAGTGATCGATCTTTTGGGGATCGATTTTTCACATCTAGTGTAGACGCGATAAATCAATCCCTGAACACTCTGCCGTCGACTCCGGTAATCCACCACTGCGAGAGGCGGAAGTGGAGTCGACGGGAGAGCGGTGGCAGTCTACCCTGCGCCATGAGGACAGGAGGTAAGTCGATCTAAGATACTTCAAACTTCAGCTATGTTATTCTCGTAGCTGAAGTGGCGTATCTTAGATCGATCCCCCCACCCCCGCAGTGTAGACCAGGGCTAAGATATACTTTATGCAAGATGTCTCATGTAAGATATCATTGAAAAGGTTATGATCTACTGAATGTATTTATCCAATTTCCATGCATGTATCATTTTTGTATCTGAAGCTGGGGATATTGACCATGTCTCTGTATTTCAAATGTGCTACTTTAGGGCTTATTGAGGAAATGTGAAAAAACATAAGGATTACCCCAGGAACTGTGTGCAATAGAAACCTCTCAGAGAGAGCTCCACACAATGGGAACTGTTTGACCCAGATCACAGCAAAAGAGCTTTCCAGGAAGTGGGGGAAAGATATAAAAGGGGGACAATGACAACATGAGGCGAGCTCATTTTCCCTGCAACAACACACCTGGAAACACCTGGGTAACAAAGACTGAACTGGGGGAAGTGATGGTCCTAGGATAAGATTTTTAGCCTGTGTATGAAAACCTGGGAAAGCCAAGGCAGCTTGTGCCTTAAGAATCTGCCAGCCTGATTATCACTCAGGGGGAGAATTTGCTAATTTGTATCCTACCTATCTAGTGTGTTTAGATCAGTTTGTGGTTTCTGTTTATTTACTGAGGTGATCTGCTTTATTTTGTTGCCTGTCTCTTATAATCACTTAAAATCTGCATTTTATAGTTAATTTGTTTTGTTTATTATTAAACCCAGTTTGTGCAATTTATAATTGGGGGGTGGGAGATGCTGTGAATATCTCTCTTCACATTGATGGAGAGAGTGAATTTTTATGAGTTTGCACTGTGCAGATCTTTCTATACAGTGCAAGACAGTGTTATTTTGGGCACACGTGTTATTACCCAAAATGCCAGTGGTGGATTTAGAGTTAATGGGGCCTTGTGCTCAGCTTCATTTTTGCCCCCGCCCCTTGGGACCCAGCGAAGAAAAAGAACATTCTCTCTTATCTCCCCCCCACCCCATTTTTCATTCTTTTTTCTTCCTCCTCCTCCCATAAGTAATAGGAAGTAAATGAAAATAAAGTGAGGTACCGTGATTGTTTTCGTAGTCTAACTTATTTTTCTCCAGACCACTTGAAAATTGCTGAGGGTCTCAGCGGACCACTTAATGATCTTTCCAAATATTGTTTGTATGGTTAGCTACCTATTGTAAAGCACTTTGGATAAGAGCGCTTTATTAAAAAAATGTAAAAAACCATTGGGGTGCGGGGTTTGGCCAGGAGTTAGGATGTGGGAGGAGGCTCCAGGCTGAGGTGCAGGGTCTGGGAGGGAGTTAAGGTGCGGGAGGGGGCTCAGGGCTGGGGCAGGAGGTTGGGGTGTGGAGTGCTTACCTGGGGCAGCTCCTGTTTGGTGCGAGGGGTGCAGGGTAGGTGGGTGGAGGAGTCAGGGCATGGGGTGTGGGGGGCTGGGTATGTGTGGGTGATGCAGGAGTCAGATAGGGCAGGGAGCTGGGGGTGTGTGAGGGAGGGTTCAGAAGTCGGGCTGGGGGTATGGGGCTGCTCCCAATCCCCTGCTCCACCCCAGCCCCCTGTCCTGAGCGGCACCACCCTGCCCCGATTCCACCCACTTCCCCAAGGCCCCTTCCCTGCCCCTGCTCCACCTCTGCCCCACCCCATCCCACCCCTTCACCAAGGCCCCACCCACCCCACCTCTTCCCCACCTCCTCTCCTGAGTGTCCTGAGGCCCCGCCACTCCCCCTCCCTCCTGGAGCATGGCAAACAGCTGTTCAGCAGCGGCGGTAGCGCTGGGGGGAGGAGGAGAGGCGGGAACACAGAGCGCTCGGGGCAGTAGGCGGGGAAGGGGGAGCTCGGCTGGGGGTGGGAGCGGAGCCTGCAGCAGGAGCCACAGGAGCCAGAAGGACCAAGCTTCTGCCCCTGCAGCTGCCCGGCCCTGGGGCCACCCCATTGTTGGGGGGCCCCTTGCCAGCACACCCTGTGTTGTACTGCAAATCCGCCTCTGCAAAATGCAGTACATGAAACTCAGAAGATTTCTCCCTGCTTCTACATTTTGTTAGCAATATGTGGTTTCACTTTTCTATTCTCAAATTCTGTTATCTTTCATCATTATGCATTAAGAACAATACCAAACTTCAATCTCTATAACTTTATTTCCGATTAAGAAAAAACAGAAAAAAATCAGAACAAATATAAAGTTTCGATGTGAGTAACAGCCCAGCTTCAGTCTCTGGAACATCCTCCATCTTGAACTGCCTCACAGCACTGCCCTTGCAGGCAGGCTATGGAGACCCGTTTACACTTAAAGAAGCAGAACTGTGCATCAAAACCAGAGTGACACCTTTTGTTTGCAGATTTATATACCCCCAGTCCTGAAAAATCACTGAGGTCAGAGCGCCTGGAAACAGAAATCTCTGCAAAATGAATTGCATTCCCTGAATCAGCACTGCCAGATGTTCTATTACATGGATTCATCTTTAGAAAAGTTTTTGATGTTATCATGATTTGTTCACACAAGGTACTGGACAAATGCTGATCTCTATATTCAGGGGAAATTGCCATTGTATTTGGCAGCAGTTCTAATTGAGAAAGAAACTGAAGTTTATTTATCTAAAGCAAGAATTCCATATATTACCATATTTCATACGCATGTCTCTGGTGATTTTATACTCTTTGCTTTCAAAATATCAAATGAGGGTACACTTAATGGGCCACATTAATTCCTTGTGTAACTGAAGCCAATGGAGTTTCATCTACTCACAGGTCTAAGTTTGGACCTCTAAATGTTCAAGATTTAATTTTTAGTGGAAACTTTACAGCATTCAATGTCTCAGAGTTTGAGCACTGTAAATTTACAAAATAACTGAAGTTATTTGACACCTCTGTTCAGAGGGCTACATTGTAGTCTGTTGCTTAACTGTAAATTCACAATACTCCACTGAAATTAATAGAGCTACCCCACTGCAACTCCAGAGTACCTGGGAGCAGTTACATGGCCATAATCCAGATTACTTCACTGAACTTAATGGACTCAAACTACTGCAAATGCAGGGTAAGTGAGGGCAGAGTTTGGTCCAGAATCTTTAAAGCAACCTAGTATTGAGGCCTCATGGCTGGACCACTGGACTATTCCCAGTTCTGCCACTTGCCTGCGGAGTGACTATGGGCAAATCACGTCACCTCTCTGAGCCTTAGTTTCCCCATCTGTAAAATGGGGAGAATGACACCGACCTCCTTTGTAAAGCACTTTGAGATCTACTTAGGAAAATCTCTATATAAGAACTCGATATTATTATAATACGTAATGTTAATAAGGAAGAAATATTAACATTATTACTAGTATTTTGTATGAACGTGCTGCACTAGCATAAGAGTGAGGTGCCGGAGAAGCTGAGAGGCAGGGTTTGGGAAGCAGTTGGGTTAGATTGCAATGAAACTTTATTAATGGCTGTTAATGAGGGAGATAAATCAGGAGAAATACAACAACAATACAAACTGCAGCAACCCCGAAGCCCAAAATAACGTCACTATATTTTGTACAACCTGCTTTCACGGCCTTCACTGCGGCTGTTTTATTTATTCCCATTGGGCATCTCCTGTTTTGTTCAGTTACATAGATCTCACTGATATACCTGCCCCCATTCTCCTGAACCATTCCCTGGATCACTTCAGTCAGCTCAGAAACTTGTTCAGCCTGTTCTGCTCCAGTTGCTCTGTTATTGAAAGCACAATATCAGTCCCCACACTTCTGAATCAGTGATTGGACAGTGATGAAGGCTAGCATCATTGGCAGAGTAGAGGTGCAAGTCCACTTCCCTTTACTGTATGAGAGATGATAGGTAGGTCAGACATAGATTATGAAGGGACTTAAAATTAAAGACAGTGGAAGGGGTGGAAAAGGGGGAGCCAGTGTGAGAGAGCAAAGAGGAAGAGTGATATGGTTGAAGCAATGAGCCAGGAAGATGGTCTCCCACAGTATTCTTGCCAGCAAGTTAAAAAAGTATTGATTGGATGAATGGACTATAAGGTGGATAGAAAGCTGGCTAGATCGTCAGGTTCAATGGGTAGTGATCAATGGCTTGATGTCTAGCTGGCAGTCGGTATCAAGCGGAGTGTCTCAGTGGTCGGTCCTAGGGCTGGTTTTGTTCAACATCTTCAGTAACAATCTGGATGTTGGGATGGATTGCACCCTCACCCAATTTGAAGATGACATGAACTGGGAGGATAGGTAGATATGCTGGAGGGTAGGGATAGGGTCCAAAGTGTCCTAGACAAATTGTAGGATTGGGCCAAAAGAAATCTGATGAGGTTCAACAAGGACAAGTGCAGAGTCCTGCACTTAGGATGGAAGAATCCCATGCACTGCTACAGGCTAGGGACTGACTGGCTAAGCGGCAGTTCTGCAGAAAAGGACCTAGGGGTGACAGTGGACGAGAAGCTGGATATGAGTCAGCAGTGTGCCCTTGTTGCCAAGAACGCTAATGGCATATTGGGCTGCATTAGTAGGAGAATTGCTAGCAGATCGAGGGAAGGGATTATTCCCTTCTATTCAGCACTGGTGAGGCCACATCTGGAGTATTGTGTCCAGTTTTGGTCCCCCCACTACAGAAAGGATGTGGACAAATTGGAGAGAGTCCAGCGAAGGGCAACGGAAATGATTAGGGGGCTGGGACACATGACTTATGAGGAAAGGCTAAGGGAACTGGCTTGTTTAGTCCCCAGAAGAGAAGAGTGAGGGGGGGATTTGACAGCAGCCTTCAACTCCCTGAAGGGGGTTCCAAAGAGGATGGAGCTCAGCTGTTCTCAGTGGTAGCAGATGAGAGAACAGGAAGCAAAGGTCTCAAGTTGCAGTGAGGGAGGTCTAGGGTGGACATTAGGAAATGCTATTTCACTAGGAGGGTGCTGAAGCACTGGAATGGGTTACCTAGGGAGGTGGTGGAATCTCCATCCTTACAGGTTTTTAAGGTCAGGCTTGACAAAGCCCTGGCTGGGATGATTTAGTTGGAGTTGGTCCTTCTTTGAGCAGGGGGTTGGACGAGATGACTTCCAGAGGTCTCTTCCAACCCTAATCTTCTATGATTCGATGATTCTATGTTTTATGCAATACTATATTCTATGGATAGGCTTGGAACAAGACTGTTCCTCCAGAGGGGAGGCTGAGAGATAAACAGGTTCTGGAGAAGAGTTTTAGCAGACCAGACAGAAAGGAAAGGCTGAATCTGAGAGAGGCTGTGCAGGAGGAATCAGCAAGATGTAGACATGACCTGGAGATAAGGGTCTGAAGAAATGGTGGTGTTAAAGATCATGTCCAGGTCATAGGCCTGAGTGACATGGAGGATGGTGGTGTTGGGCACAGTAACTAAGAAAGGGAAGAAAAGTGGAGAGCGTTATTGAGAAAGATTAAAGGCTCTGGTGTGGCCATTTGAAATAGGTTTGAAGGCTGGACATCAACAATAACATGTCAGAAAGACAGGCTGAGACTTTAGTTTGGGGAGAAGGAGATAGGTCAGAAGTGGAGATTTGTGAGTTGTCAGCCCAGAGATAAAACAATATTTATGTACTAAATAGATCGGATCAGAGGGAAAATAGGAGGGGCCCCAGAACAGAGCCCTCTGGAATCCTCACTGAAAGTTGGTGCAGAGAAGAGGAAGGTCCTCTGAATGAAGCATTGAAATGTGGCCAGAACAAGGCTCTTGGTGTAACTTTCTCACCATAGGTTATGTCTTCTCCTTTGCTCTTCCTCCCTTTCATCTCTCCCTGAAATAGATTAAAATGTGCTATTTATTTAAAACATCCTTTTACGTCCAAGCTCAGAATTTAGAAAGCAGGATATTAGAAATACTCTGCTATCAACGTTGAAATCTTGATTATGGCCAGAATAGTGAGGTTCTGAAAATTATACTTTGATTCTTAATATTTAATGTCCATCATTCTTCTTCCTCCTCAAATTTTCCTAGTTTTTAGAAAGCAAGACCCTGATTCAGCAAGGTACTTAAGTATGTGCTTAACTTTAATCACAATTAGTACTACTGACGTATGATTTCGATGGAACTACTCATGTGCTTAGAGTTAGGCATATGCTTAAGTACCAAGCTATACTGTAGCCATAGGCATTGATCCTGCAAACACGTTTTGTCTTGTTTAAGAACATGGCTAGTCCCAGGAAGGCAATGGGTATATCCACATTCACACACGTGGAAGTGTTTGCAGGATTAGGGCCATATCAATTTTCCTAACTGCCAGTAACTCAAGCTGAGGTGGGTATATGAAAATCAGTCTCTGGTATGGAGGATGGGTCCATCAATGGCTATAAGCCAAGATGCTCAGGGATGGAACCCCGTGCTCTGGGTGTACCTAAACCTCTGCCTGCCAGAAGCTGGGAGTGGATGGCAGGGGATGGATCACTCAATAAACTGCCCTGTCCTGTTCATTCCCTCTGGGGCACCTGGCATTGGCCACTGTCAGGAGACGGGACCCTGGGCTAGATGGACCTTTGGTCTGAACCAGTGTGGCCATTCCTATGTACTGCTCTATGTATACAAATACATTTTCATCAGGAATCAGAACTGGAATAAGAAATTACCTGACAGTTTGACTTTTCATGCATCAGGTTGAAGAGAATGCACCCTGCACTTTGGCATTGATTCTTTCACTCTCTCTTTTATCTGCTCTTTTATCTTAGGGCTCAGTCCTGCTAAGTGCTTAGCGTTCTTGCCCCAATTTCGTAAAGCACTTAAGTACATGCCTAACTTTAGGTATGTGAATAGTCCCACTGAAATCAGTGAGACCACTCATACAGTACATGAAGCCACTAATCTCTTCTCCTTCAAATTCCTCCTCAAGTTTTAATTATACTGAGATATCCACAAGAAACTGGCTAGGTAAAGGGCCAGTGGGGGTGCTGGTAGTTATTTCAGAGGGGTAGCCGTGTTCCTCTGTTTCAGCAAAAACAAGGAGGAGTCCTGTGGCACCTTTAAGTCCTGTGGCACCTTATTTAACCAATAAGGCTCTGTGACTTCAGAGTTATGGTATACATGCTCGCTGGAAACTAACCCCAATAAACATTGCATTGCACTGCAGACTTCTGGTCGTCTGCGTGACAAGAACCAGGGGGGAGGGTAAAGGGAAAGCCCTCCCATATGAAGGTGCTCCAATGATTGATTACTCTCACTGTTAAAAAATACGTGCCTTATTTCGAGTTTGACTTTGGCTTCAGCTTCCAACCACTGAATCTTTTTATGCTTTAATCTGCTAGATATAGGTACTTACAGACTGTGATCAGCTTTCTCTTGGATCAAAGAAATAGACGGAGCTTCTTAAGTTATTCACTATAAGGCAGGTTTCCCAGACCTCATTCTTGTCACTCTTTTTTGAATCCTCTCCAATTTGTCAACATAATGTTTGAAGTGTGGACATAGGAGCTGGACGCAGTGTTCTAGTAATGGTCTCACTAATGTTGTATACAGGTGATATCACCTCCCTACTCCTACTTGATATTTTGCTGCTTGTACATCCAAGAGTTGTGTTAACCCTCTTAGCTACAGCATTGCTCTGGGAGCTCATGTTAAACAGGTTATACATTGTAATCCCTAAATCCTTTTCTGTGTCACTGCATTCCAGGGTGCACTCCCCTGTCTTGTAAGTGTGACCTACACATTCTTTCTTCCTACCTGTATGACCTTGCATTTGGCTGTGTTAAAAAGTATGTTGTTATAATGCTCTATAACTGATCTAGCCCCATTGTTATTTACCACTCCACCAATGTTTGTGTTATCTACAAACTTTACCAGCAATGATTTTGTATTTTCTTCCATATCACTGATAAAGATATTGAACAGCACTGGGCCAAGAATAGGTTCCTGTGGGACCCCATGAGAAACACTCCCACACAAGAATGATCCCCTATTTACAATTACTATTAGGGCTCTATGAGTTAACCATTTTTGTTTTATTTAATGTGAGCTACGTTGATATTGTATTAATTCTTTTTTATCAGAATGTGATGGGGGACTAAACCACATGCCTTACAGAAGCATGAATACATTACTGTGTATCAACCAAACTTGTGATCTCGTCAAAAATTATTTCATTTTTGTCCATAAAACCATGCTGATTAGAATTAATTATAGGTTTCAGAGTAACAGCCGTGTTAGTCTGTATTCGCAAAAAGAAAAGGAGGACTTGTGGCACCTTAGAGACTAACCAATTTATTTGAGCATGAGCTTTCGTGAGCTACATTGCATGAGCTTTCATGAGCTACATTGCATCCAATGAAGTGAGCTGTAGCTCACGAAAGCTCATGCTCAAATAAATTGGTTAGTCTCTAAGGTGCCACAAGTCCTTCTTTTCTTTTTGAGAAATAATTATGTTTCCATCCTTTAATTCTTTACTGGTTGCATCCCATATTATCTTTCCTGGGATTTTGCTCAGGACTAATGCCAGGCTAAGCAGCCTATAGTTTTCTGCTTTACTTTACCATTACAGACTGCCATTTAGTCATTGGTCTCCACTGGGAGATCCAGCAGGCATAATGTTGGGGGGAGGAAGTGTGCATCCAGTATCCTCCTTTGGGATGCTTTTGTCTCTGGGCTGCCTCCTCCCAGCCGCCTATAGTGTGGATTCTATCCCCGGAGCGCACAGCTCAGCATGTACTTCCACCAGTTTCAAGGGCTGGAACTGGTCAAAGGCCTGATGCAGGGAGCACAGAGGTGGAAGGCTTCTTGCACCCATCCTGCACGGCCGCGCTAGAACAAGGGCATGGCTAACCCTGCATTAATTATTCACGTACTCGGATGAGCAGCAATTATGCTACTTTTCTTCTCCTCCCCAAGGAGTACACCTGATGGCCATAGGTCACTAGAAAGGGAGGGACAGCAGACCCCAGTCCTGTCTCCTGACCAATAATTCCGTGTGGGCGTAAAGCCTCTAAAAGGGCCTGTTCTCTTTCAGGATCCAGCCAACAGTCAGGTAAGAACCAGTTCGTGGACTCAGAGCTCAGAGGAGGGGTCTTACCATGCTGGAGGTGGACATGGGAAGCACATGTGTGGCTGAGCCAGTGAGGAATTGCCAGGAGCAGGCATCCCAATTTCTGGAGCAGGGGCCTGTTTGCCGACACACAACACTGTAATTTTGGGTGGATTTTGGTGGTTGCTTGAGATCCCGGGCAGCCCAGGGATTTCGCCTGCAGCGTCATCTTCTGACCACCCGCAGTTGCTGTGCTACTTGTGCCATATGCAGCAGCAGTCAGGGGCGGTACCCGGTTGCCCCTCTGATGTGAGCTGGGCAGAGGCTCAAACTGGGCAAAGGGCTGCGGAGCAGCCCCCTCCCCTTTTCACTCAGAGCTCAGCAGCAAACCTCCTCTCACCTCAGTGGAGGAAGGAGCACAGGGGAAGCCCCCTTCTGTGCAAGTTGAAGACAGGGCAGCTGCTGGGATCTGTTGGAGTCCTGGGGACTGAGGGCCACTGGCGCCTGCCAATGGGAATCAGGGGGTCCCAGGAGCAATGTGGGAAGGGAGCCAGGGATGAGGTGAGTAGGGGAGTTGGGGGCTTTGTTTTTGCACATTTTCTGTGCACTTATGATGTTTCTACTTGTCATTGTCACACACATTCTGTGGCTGGGCAGGGAAGTTTAAAAAATCCACATGATTTATTCTTTCTTTTAAAACTCTCCTGATTTCTAAGCCAGGCACTTGGAGAGCTAGCATGGGGAGGCCATGTGAAGGACAGAGCCCAGCAGAGGTGCCGAATAAAGGTCTGGAGGAAGTCACAGAGCCTGGGCCACAGGGGATCAGGGGACAGAAAACAGAATAGGGAGTGGTCTGAAATGGGACTTGGTTTGGAGCCCAGAGGCAGCAGCTCTCTGAGGCTCGTAAAGAAGCAGCAACCCCTGCAGCCAAGATGCCCCAGACCCTGGGGATTAGCCAGGGAAAAGGGTCAGTGAGATCTCAGCAGTTGTTAAAACAAAAGGAGGGGCAACTCTGCTTGAAAAGGCAGGTGAAGGGCATGGAAAGGTGGGGCTGGTAGTGTAATTGTCAGCCAGAAGGGGAGTAAGCCGGAGGTGTGAGGCATCTGCTACATCTAGATGCCAGGAGGAAAATACAGAAAAGTGGTACCCAGACTCTGGAACTAGCGCTCTCTCTATGGGACCTTTCAGCTGACTTAGGGGCAACCCAAGTGCTATGCCGGAAAAGTCTCACATGCAATGGAGCCCCTCTTACCGCTCTATTGGACTGTTCCCGAGAGGGACAAATGAGTGCTTCAGTTCGCCACTTACAAATGCTGGAACTGCAGCAGCCTCTGGGGCGAAGGGCAGCCGTTAACGAGTGGGCAGGTCTCTGTGCTAGAGTGGGGGAAGGAGACAATTTGGTCAATGACACTGGGACAAATCCTACGTGCAAAAAAATTGATCATGACAGTGTCCGCACCCAGCCAACAGAACTCATGCACTGCAGATTTGGTCTGAAAAATCCAAATGCTAAGCTACATGAAAATTATTTTATCTACGGCTGTGATGGGTTGGATCACAGAAACCTTGGGAACTGCCACTTGATGTGCCAAGGCTACTTCTGCCCCTGCTTTCCAACCCTGGCAGCTTGGGACTTCAGTGCCCTGCCTGGTTTGAGTCAGACCCGCTAGCCAGCTGCAAAGCCAGACCCAGGTCTGAACCATGTCCCCTAACAGCTGTAAGATTAATTGGAAGCAGCTTAAGAAATGTTCCTGTCTTTAACATTCAGATGCTCAACTCCCAATGGGGTCCAAACCCCAAATAAATCTGTTTTACCCTGTATAAAGCTTATACAGGATAAACTCCTAAATTGTTCACTCTCTATAACACTGAGAGATATGCACAGCTGTTTGCCCTCCCCAGGTACTAATACATACTCCGGATTAATTTATAAGTAAAAAGTGATTTTACTAAGTACAGAATGTAGGATTTAAGTGGTTCGAAGTAGTAACAGACAGAACATAGTGAATTACCAAGGAAAATAAAATAGAACACGCAAGTCTATGTCTAATACAGTGATAAAACTGAATACAGATAAAACCTCACCCTCAGAGGAGATCCAGTAAGCTTCATTTAACAGACTAGTCTCCTCCTAGTCTGGATTCAGCAATCACTCACACTCCCTTGTAGTTACTGAACTATGTTCCACTTTCTTTCAGGTATCCTTGGGAGTGGAGAGGCTCTCTCTTGAGCCAGGTGAAGATGAAATGGAGGGGTGTTCTAGGGGTTTAAATTGACTTTTTCATGTGGGTGGACACCCCTCCCACCCCCCGTGTAGACTCCAGCTCCAAGATGGAGTTTTGGAGTCACATGGGCAAGTCACATGTCCATGCACAACTGAATTCCTTACCAGCCAAACCACATTCCTGGGAAAGCTCAGATGTGAATTGGCGTCTCCAAGTTCATCCTTGGCTTAAATGTTTCTTGATTGGGCACTTACTGAGAATAGTCTTTTCTCAGGCAGCTGACCAACTGCTTCACTGAGGTGACTTAAAATTAACCAAGTACACAGCCAATATTCATAACTTTGAGTACAAAAATGACACATGCATACAAATAGGATGAATATATCCAGTCGATCATAATCTTTACAGAGATGTGTTACATGGCATATGTAGCATAAAACACATTCCAGTTATGTCATAAATACATTCATAAGCATTTTCCCATAAAGCCTTCTGGGGTGCACTGTCACAACAGCATCTTGAGAACTAAATTTGAAACAGTAGCTCCTAGGAAGCTACATATTTTAGATGTAGTGTTTAAACTCCTAACTCTCCTCTTCAGCAGAGCTTGAATTCTCCAGAGCTACTTTGGGTGCTCGCACTGAGCATTTCCATATCTTAACACATTTGGATTCCTTTAAAATTGAACCTTAACTCTGAACTTCCACAATTTGTACTACTTGTTTTTAGGGCAATTGCAACATTCTTGTAATAAATATTCTTTAACCTGAACTCCAGTCTAACGTAGCTTTTCTCTGGGAATACATATGTAACAAATGTTAAGTATTCTCACCTCTTGTCATATGTAGTAACTATAACAGGAAGTGCTTGAATTACTTATTTCCCCTGCCCCTTTATCACCCGCAACTCCCCCGGCCTTTCCTGCCTCTGCTCATTTGCTTCACGGTTGTTTCTTGTTCTAAGCTAAGGCCTTGATCCTGCAGACACTAACACGCACGCTTAAATTTAACAACACGAGGTGTCCAAATTGATTTAGATGGCACATAAATGTTTGCAGGATCAGAGCCTCAGATCAGTAGCTCTTCAGGGTTTTACTCTGACTCCACACGTTCTTCTAAGGCAAATAAGAAAAGATGTTGATAGAGATCAAATTTCATCATGACTCTATCGACACCCAGCCAACAAAACTTGCATTTTGCAGGCTTGGTTTGAAAAATGTGCACACTGAACGACAAGAAAATTCTCTATAAAAAAATCCCTATTGATGTCACCATTTGAACGTATGTTTTTGGAACTGATATATGATTGAATGTCTGACTGGTATGTCAGATCATCTACAGGTAAATACAAAACTAGGAAAATTAACAAGTTCAAAACCAAGTAAAGAAATTCACTGAAATGATCTTAAATGGTTCATGATTTAACCATTTAAAGCATTACTTCAAATAAGCTTACATTTTTTTCAAAAATATTTACAAACAGATTTAGGATCTAGATAGTATAGTATGAGCTCTGAAAATTCAAGCTGGTGTTCTTCCCATCAATTGCTGGAATCATTAAAACTCTCACTTTCCTGTCCTATTCTCACCGCTTAGCTGATGAATGATTCAAAACAGCATATTTCTATAAATAGTATAGAAATAGTATATTTCTAACCAAAAATTCAGAAGTCCTTCTAACTACAGACTAGGTTATGGGGTGGTCAATGACCTCTGAGAGGGTCTGAGGACCCAGTTCATCCCTGTGCCAGAGCTAAACTTGACACAGGGGAAAAGGTATACCAAGACCTTTGCATCTCCTCAAACCTGGGATAAATACAGCTGCCCAGAAATGGACCCGGTTGCCCAGAGGCTATTGCAGCTGTTCAAATTAACTATTTCTATCACCTGTAAATCTGATGAATTCTCTTAAAACTTTTAATAATTTCTTCCCATCTGCTCCCTTCTACCCTTTGGGAATAGCTATGAGGCAGAATTGATGCCCAGAGGAAAATCACCATGCTCACTGCATTGTCTCCTGGTAACTCAGTAGCATTTTCAGCTTTGTAACCATTTTTAAATTCACCTTAAATGCCCACACAGACAACCCCTTCACACATCTCCTCACCCCTGTTCCTGTCCAGACAGATAGACAGACTCTCTCTCTCTCTCTCTCTCACGTTATCTCTATGCTGAAGGCTCAGCTTGAAGATCAAATCATTATTTCTTCAGATTAAGCCAATATCCAATTTCTTCACTGTCCTCCAGGCTGCTGGTGTTAATCAAGAATGACTGGCTGCCAGTTTCTTTCATTTAACAGCAGTGTCAGATTAATAGCTGAATAGACTGAGGACAAATGTTAAAATGAAAAGAGAGAATGATTCAATGATTTAAACTTCCTTCTGTTTATACGTGATGTGGGGTGAGCCAAAGCCAATGATCAGCAAATACACAATTGGGAGTTTTACAGGAAGTCAGCTTGTGGTGAACAGCAGCAACTTATGAGAACATTAAGCCTAAAACCAACATCCCCAGTGTTCAAATAAGAAATAACCTACATCAAAATGATCCGTTCCTCACATAGAAATGGTATCCTTACAAAATGAAGTATGTGGAATTTTTTTTCGATATATCATATAAACTATTTGGTATGCTATCTAATACCATAGCAAATGAACTAAAATGCTCAGTTATATTTTCAGACCACCTCGTGGTGTCCTATGGTTCTCATCTTATAGTGACACCTGGAGGAGAAAAGCTTTCAAAATAAGAACAAGCCTGAGTTAAGGCTGGTGTGTGTAGTGAGATATGTGTTTTAGTATCCAGGACACAAAGCAACAATAAGAACTGAATTTGCATTAAAAACTTCTCCCATCCCCAGATGAGATGCCTCATGACAAAAAAAAAACCAAATCACAGCTAACCCAGCAACAATGTACTTATCTATTTCGATATTTACAAAACCCACATTAAATAAAAGGAAATAAATCTTGCTCTGGCCACGTGGTAAGCATATGCCTGTTCTTCTTACCAAGTACAAAGAAATACATACCTTACCACACACACAAACATGAACTCAGACTTTCTTATATTCTGACAACTTTCAGACCTCGAGGCATCTCTGTAACATAAGGACTACAGGACACAGCTACTGAGTAAACTTCTCTTCTTTTTGGTGATTGATATTTTGTCTCCATTGTCTTGTCTCTTGTGTAATCAAGACAGAATTGTAGAATTTTATACAAGTATAACTTACTAGTTAGGGTGCAAAACTGTGAAGAGCCAGGCCCACAGTTCTTACCAAGTACAAAGAAATGCATATCTCTTGTTACCAGATGTCCTTACAAGACCAGGCTAAGTCTGTGCTCACTGCTCTCAACTAGCTGAGAGCATCCATAACCACATTTTCTTTCCTGGCTTATGATAAACTGAGAACATATTGTCAGACAGTCTGTGAATCCATCTCCACAGGCTGTCCTTCATTGTGCTTAGTAAGGATCCACTGCAGGACACTGTGGTCTGTGCAACTGTGAATTCTGTACCTAGTAAATAGGGATGATAACCCTTCAGTACCTCCACAATCACCAGACATACCAGTTCTGGCAAGAACACTCCCTCACTATCAACTTCCTGGACTCCACCATCAGCTTCAACAATGGAACCCTACAGACAGCCATATACAAGAAATGCACAAGTCAACACGCCTACCTTCATAGATTCAGTAACCAACCCAAACACACCAAGAAATCAGTTATCTACAGCCAGGTACTCAGATTCCTCTGAATATGCTCCGAGGTGAAAGTCAGGGATTCATACCTTAACACTCTCGAAACTGGCTTCACCAAATAATGACACTCCACCAAAGAAGTAGATTGCATCATAGAAGCATAGACTATCTGGAAGAGGCCTCAGGAGGTCATCTATTCCAACCCCCTGCTCAAAGCAGGACCAACACTAACTAAATTATCCCAGACAGGGCTTTGTCAAGCCAGGCCTTAAAAACCTCTAAGGATGGAGATTCCACAACCTCCCTAGGTAATCCATTCCAGATCTTCACCACCCTCCTAGTGAAATAATGTTTCCTAATATCCAACCTAAACCTCCCCCACTGCAACCTGAGACCATTACTCCTTGTTCTGTCATCTGCTACCACTGAGAACAGCCTAGATCCATCCTCTTTGGAACCCCCTTTCAGGCAGTTGAAGGCTGCTATCAAATCCCCCCATCACTCTTCTCTTCTGCAGACCAAATAAACCCAGTTCCCTCAGCCTTTCGTTGTAAGTCATGTGCCCCAGCCCCCAATCATTTTCATTGCTCTCCGCTGGACTCTCTGCAATTTGTCCACATCCTTTCTGTAGTGGGGGGACCAAAACTGGATGCAATACTCCAGATGTGGCCTCACCAGTGCCAAATAAAATGGAATAATCCCTTCCCTCGATCTGCTGGCAATGCTCCTGCTAATACAACCCCAATATGCCTTCTAGGCAACGAGGGCACACTGCTGACTCATATCCAGCTTCTCATCCCCTGTAATCCCCTTTTCTGCAGGTCTTTTTTCTGCAGAACTGCTGCTTAGCCAGTTGGTCCCCAGTCTGTAGCAGAGCAGGACTCTGCACTTGTCCTTGTTGAACCTCATCAGATAAGATGGTGAAAGAAAATGAGACACATTGTAATAATGGGACATAAAAATATCCTGAGAAAAATATTCAAGAAAAAACAGAAGCGCTGCAGAAAAGATATGGAAAGAAGAAAGAAAGTAACACATAATTATGAGGAACAATTAAAAAAACTGAAGGAAGAATTAAAGATGACTGAAGTTGAGTTTAAAAGCAGTTAAATAGCCCATCAAAATGAGTGTTTTCTTTGGCAAAAAGATCTAGCACAAAAGGGGAAAGCTCTGGAGCAGTGTAATGAGAGGGATTTAAGAAAGAGCCAGAAATATGTTTCAGCAAAGCAGGACGTCCAAGGAAGAAGCCAAGATAAGACTGGCCAAATTATTTGGCAAATAGTGCAGATGACCTTGGAAGGATTTAACTTTATATTCTACTCCCAGGGGAATTCTGCACCAAAAAATTAAAAATGCTGCACACACTATTTTAAAATTCTGCATATTTTATTTGTCAAAATAATACAATCATGCCAGTTGCAATTGTTTTGGTAATTTATTTCAAAATACTTGCCAATTGATTCTGATTAATGTAAAGGTCACAAGGTTCTTGTTCCAGAACCAGGAAACACAGAACTAAAACCAATGAGTTTACTATCTTGGCAAGGTGCTTGGCAAGGACAATGACATGGAGGGCAAAGCAAAACCCTGGTGGTTTTTATTAGAACCAATAATAAAGACAGAACAACTGCAAACCACATAAACAGCTAGGAATAGTACAGTATTGGGGATAACTGTGGGATCATTCTTTGCATATGCTCTTAGACTTGCATGCTCACACCCTTCCTTCAGGACCTGGTGGTGAGAGACAAAGGACAAGCCTTGCCTCTCACATGCTGAATATGTCTGATGGTCCAGATTTCTCAATGCCCACAACTGATGGAAGATAATAATAGTGCTGATGGATCAAAAGATGGAAAGTTAACCCCCTCCACGTGGTGGTTTGCACTGTTATAGGGCCATGGCCCTATCATGAATATTTATTCTAATGTCCCATCTTCCATGTCCAAATCCACTTCTTCACCCTCATAATATTGGGGGTGCCTTTATCCTATAGGTTAACGTATTAATGCCATTTAACTCATTATCAGATATGTCACCATTGGTCAAGCAAGCTGGTGCTTAGACATCTGCCAATGATTCTATCCTAAAATATCCCAGTCCACTATCACTTCCATGTTCCTGCAGTTGCCTGGTACCATTAGGTTCTAACGCCTGTTATTGACCAAGCTAGTCCTAGTTCCCCAAAATCTAAGGGTACCTGTCAGGCTATTTGTCTAAGCCAACGGTCAGAGGCCTAATATACTTGGCTATTCTTATGCTAAGTTGCTTATACTGATGTCTTACAGGATGCAGGCCTGTAGTTTCCTTGTATTACTGCTGAATATTATAGAAAGCTAAGCTAGCTTTATGGGCTACACTAGAAGGCACAACTTATAATGTCCTAGTTATTCCTTATGCCTTACCTTTTGTATTTTCTCTCTCTCTCTCTTTTAATACTTACAGAAGGTTATGAAAAATTCTGTGTATCTTTTAGTAAAAAGATTAATATTCACCCTCTAAAAACAACTGTGTCTTTAAACCAGGGATCTCAACACGTGCCCTGCATGGTTATTTCCTGCTGCTCGCCAAGCTCCCCTCCCCAAGCTCCCTCTCTCCCAGCGCACCGCATCCCCGCTCCTCTGCTTACCTCGAGGTGCTTCCCACCGCCAAACAGCTGTTTGGCAGTGCTTAGTGCTTTCCAGGAGGGATGGGGGAGGAGCGGGGAGCCACATGCTCAGGGGAGGAGGCGGAGTAGAGGCGGGGCAGGGGTGGCGATTTGAGGAAGGGGTTGGAATGGGGGCAGGAAAGGGGTGGGGAAAGGGTGGAGTGGGGGGCGGGGCTGGGGCGGGGGGGGTGTCAGTGATGCGGCCCTCGGGCCAATGTACTAGTCCTCATCTGGCCCTCCTGGTGATTCGAGTTTGAGATCCCTGCTTTAAACATATATAATTTATATCACAGATTATTGTAAAGTATCTTAAATACTCCAGTCTTTTGCCATTTTCTCTCCAATTCATCACTTGGAAAAACAAGCTGGCATGTGTGAGCTAACATGTACACCTATGAATGTTCCCTTTGCCTTAACAAAGCTCTTTGCAAGTATTTTAAAACATGTCTCTGTCTTTTTTACATTTTAACTTTTCATTATTTTGGCTGCAGTTCTTTATAATTTCTAGAGGGTATGCTACATATAAATCATGGTTCTACGGGCATGGGATCACATACCAAATCCTATTGCCTTCCTTCTCTAGATCAGGAGGGTCTTGGGGAGTTGGAAGACTTGGTCAAATCCTCCTCCAATTAAACATATTTATTAACACTTAAATTCAAACAGACCTTTTTACATTCATTTTTTCTTAACAGATCTATTTGTATATATTTTAAAACATCTTCCTCTCTCTTTTTACATTTTAGGTTTTTTCGTGCATTTAGCTGTGTTTCTTTATCACTTCTAGAGGGGGTGCTTTTATCAGTCACTAATTTAGAGGTGCAGGCCTGTATCCCAAATCCTATTGGCTTCCTGCTCTTGGTAAAAGGGTCTTTTGGTTACAGGTCAAATGGACTTAAGCTGGAAGGATGAGTTAGACCACAACCCCTGTCTCCAGTGCTTCCAGGCCACCACAGCAGAGCTATGACCAATGTACCAGCAATGCAGATACAGATGAGCAACCGTTTTCATGTTCTCTTCACAGGTACTAATGCGAAGAGTGGACTACATGATACATCTGAGGGAAGGGAGCAGAAGGAGACTCCATCAGTTGGAAGGCATGAGATGCACTGTCCTAGGGATGGGGGTACCACGACCATCGTTCCCAACAGAAGGAGGCGGATGGCGGTGATTGGGGACTTCCTCCTAAGGGTGACCGAGTAATCTATCTGCCATCCCAACCAGGAAAACCGAGAAGTGTACTGCTTGCCAGGAGCTAGGATTCACGATGTGATGGAGAGACTGCCGAGACTCATCAAGCCCTCTGATCTCTACCTCTTACTGCTTCTCCACATGGGCATCAATGATACTGCCAAGAATGACCTTGAGCAGATCACTGCTGACTACGTGGCTCTGGGAAGAAGGATAAAGGAGTTTGAGGCGCAAGTGGTGTTCTCATTGTGATGAAGTGGGAATGTTCTTAATTTTCTTTCTGGATACTGTGTGAGTGCCTATGCATTTATAAAGTCTCTAGGTGGTGGGATAAGGGTGTGTGGTTGTTGCAGAGCAGAGGGCCAGTGTGAGAGAATGGCCGACACCCTGTCTCCTGACAACTAATGGGCTGGGCCCTTCCCCCCGCAAGGTGCCAACTGAAGGTATTGGAGAATAAAGGGATCAGGTGACCTCCTGGCCCAGGAAAGAGACAAAGGGAGAGGAGGGGCTGGAGGGTTTCAGTTTAGAGCTGGTGGAGGAAATGGAGGGAGGTGCAGAAGTGGTGGTCTGGCCTCATTGCCCCCAAGATGGACCTGGCTGAGGGGTCCTGGTCTCTGTACCTACAAGCTCAGTTTTAAACTGTGTTCCTGTTGTCTCTAATAAATCTTCTGTTTTACTGGCTAGCTGAGCATCACGTCTGACTGTGAAGTTGTGGGGCAGGACCCTCTGGCTTCCCCAGGACCCCGCCTGGGTGGACTCGCTGTGGGAAGTGCACAGAGGGGCAGAGGATGCTGAATGCTCCGAGGTCAGACCCAGGAACGTGAAAGCCGTGTGAGCTTCTTGCCCTGAAGACAGTCTGCTCACAGAGAGGAAGCTTCCCCAGAGTCCTGACTGGCTTCATAGGAGGCAGTTCCAGGGCATCGCCCGGTGATTCCATGACAACTGGTGTTAGCGGTGGAATGTACTGCACCCCATGGATGGCACTTCCTTCAGTAAGTGACTGGGGAGCAGTAAAACGAAGGGGGGTTAACGAGGACCAGGTGTGCTGAAGGCTCGGAGAGGGGCGGCTTCAGGGGGCGAAGGAGCTACACTTAACCCCTGGGAGTGTGTGACCAGCGAGAAGGACGGTGGCAGTAACAGGGTCCCTCTGAGGACTGCGGAGAGCAGTCTCAAGGGTGGAGGAGCCTGTGGCTTGGTCCTGGGAGAGAGAACATTAAGAACATTCCCACTTCATCACACTTGTCCATCCACCCCATGGAAGGAAAAGGCCTGGGTAGAGACCATCGAATCATTGAAGTCAATGAATGGCTACGCAGGTGGTGTCAGAGAGAAGGCTTTGGATTCTTTGATCATGGGATGGTGTTCCAAGAAGGAGGAGTGGTAGGCAGAGACGGGCTCCACCTAACGAAGAGAGGGAAGAGCATCTTCGCAAGCAGGCTGGCTAACCTAGTGAGGAGGGCTTTAAACTAGGTTCACCGGGGGAAGGAGACCAAAGCCCTGAGGTAAGTGGGGACGTGGGATATCGGGAGGAAGCACGAGCAGGATCGCACGAGAGGGGAGGGCTCCTGCCTCATACTGAAAAAGAGGGACGAGCAGCAAGTTATCTGAAGTGCCTATACACAAATACAAGAAGCCTGGGAAACAAGCAGGGAGAACTGGAAGTCCTGGCACAGTCAAGGAATTATGATGTGATTGGAATAACAGAGACTTGGTGGGATAACTCACATGACTGGAGTACTGTCATGGATGGATATAAACTGTTCCGGAAGGACAGGCAAGGAAGAAAAGGTGGGGGAGTTGCATTGTATGTAAGAGAGCAGTATGACTGCTCAGAGCTCTGGTATGATACTGCAGAAAAACCTGAGAGTCTCCAGATTAAGTTTAGAAGTGTGAGCAACAAGGATGATGTTGTGGTGGGAGTCTGCTATAGACCACCAGACCAGGGCAATGAGGTGGACGAGGCTTTCTTCAGGCAACTAACAGAAGTTACTAGATCACAGGGCCTAGTTCTCATGAGGGACTTCAATAAACCTGATATCTGCTGGGAGAACAATACAGTGGTGCACAGACAATCCAGGAAGTTTTTGAAAATGTAGGGGACAATTTCCTGGTGCAAGTACTGGAAGAACCAACTAGGGGCAGAGCTCTTCTTGACCTGCTGCTCACAAAGAGGGAAGAATTAATAGGGGAGGCAAAAGTGGATGGGAACCTGGGAGGCAGTGACCATGAGATGGTCGAGTTCAGGATCCTGACAAAAAGAAGAAAGGAGAGAAGCGGAATATGGTCAGGTCCTCAAAGAATCAATTTCGAAGCACTTTGAGGAGAGGAAAGTGATCAGGAACAGTCAGCATGGATTCACCAAGGGCAAGTCATGCCTTACTAACCTAATTGCCTTTTATGACTAGATAACTGGCTCTGTGGATGAGGGGAAAGCAGTGGACTTCTTATTCCTTGACTTTAGCAAAGCTTTTGATGTGGTTTCCCGCAGTATTCTTTCCAGCAAGTTAAAGAAGTATGAGCTGGATGAATGGACTATAAGGTGGATAGAAAGCTGGCTAGATCATCAGGTTCAACAGGTAGAGATCAATGGCTCCATGTCTAGTTGGCAGCCACTATCAAGCGGAGTGCCCCAAGGGTCGGTTCTGGGGCCGGTTTTGTTCAATATCTTCATTAATGATCTGGAGGATGGCGTGGACTGTACCCTCAGCAAGTTTGCAGATGACACATTGGCCGGGAACAGCGAACAGTGGCCTGTGGGAGCTGCAGGGCTCTGTGACTGCGGACAGTCAAGGTAAACAAACCGGCTCGGCCCGCCAGCAGCTTACCCTGAGGGGCCGGGTGCCAAAGGTTGCCTACCTCTGGTCTAGTTATTATGTAGTTCTGCCTTGAGTGCAAGTGACAGGACTAGATGACCTCTTGAGGTCTCTTCCAATCCTGCACTTCTGTGATTCTATGAAAGACTGCCTGGGAGAATCCCATGATTTCCATGCAGGCCATGAGTACTTTTAAATCCTTGGGAAACCTCTCAAAGTCCCTTCCAGTTCTACCATTCTATGGTTCTATGATCAAGGTTGTAATCTTGTGACCATCTACTTAAGTAACACTCTGTCACAACCAATGTAGCTCTCAGGAGTCAGAATGTGAAAGTTACTCTACATTTATGCTCTTTTTTGGTTTAAGAATGAATGCCGATATTCTACAGCAAATAGTAGGCCCAATAGTAAATTCCACAGCTGCAGAATTACAGATACAGATGCTCCCCGAGTTACGTAAACCCGATGTACGCAAATCCTAGCTTATGGAAAAAGTTCTGTAAGTTAGAAATAGGAGGGGCTTGGGGTTTTTTTGAGCGTAATGGTCAGAGATACGTTTCCGACTTATGCAAAATTCAAGTTACTCAAGCATTTTGGAACGGAACGTGTGCGTTAGTCGGAGAGCTTCTGTACACAATTCTGTTTCATATTATTTATCATTTGTATTACAGTGCGTCCCAGGGGTCCTGACCAAGATCAGGACCCCATTGTGCTGGAGAACATACAGCACAGAAAAAACAATCCCTGCTCCAAAGTGTTTACAGTCTGTATAGAAAAGACAATTATGTCTTGTCGACGTTGCACATTGCAAACACTGTCCACAGAAGAGTTGTAACTGGCTCTCCTGACTCAAGTGCAGTTGCACTGTGCCTGTACTTGTAGCTGAGCTGCTCGTCTTGAGCTATGTCTACACTACGAAATTAGGTCAAATTTATAGAAGTCAATTTTTTAGAAATTGTTTTTATATGGTTGATTGTGTATGTCCCCACACAAAATGCTCTAAGTGCATTAAGTGCATTAACTCGGCGGAGTGCTTCCACAGGACCGAGGCTAGCGTCAACTTCCGTAGCATTGCACTGTGGGTAGCTATCCCACAGTTCCCGCAGTCTCCACCGCCCATTGGAATTCTGGGTTGAGATCCCAATGCCTAATGGGGCAAAAACATTGTCGCGGGTGGTTCTGGGTACCTGTTGTCAGGCCTTCCCTCCCTCCGTGAAAGCAACAGCAGACAATCGTTTTGCACCTTTTATCCTGAGTTACCTGTGCAGACGCCATGCCATGGCAAGAATGGAGCCTGCTCAGCTCACTGTCACCATACGTCTCCTGGGTGCTGGCAGACATGGTACTGCATTGCTACACAGCAGCAGCTCATTGCCTTGTGGCAGCAGATGGTGCAATAGGCCTGCTAACCATTGTCATCATGTCTGAGGTGCTCTTGGCTGCCTTGGTAAGGTCGGTCAAGAGCCCCTGGGCAGACATGGGCGCAGGGACTGAAATAGGAGTGACTCGACCAGGCCATTCTCTTTAGTCCTGCCGGCAGTCCTATTGCACCATCTTCTGGTGAGCAGCCGGGAGATGAGGATGGCTAGCAGTCCTATTGCACCATTTCTGCTGAGCAGCCAGGAGATGAGGATGGCTAGCAGTCCTACTGCACCGTCTTCTGCCAGCTAAAGATGTAAAAGATAGATGGAGTGGATCAAAACAAGAAATACACAGATTTGTTTTGTATTCATTTGCTCCTCCCTCCATGAAATCAATGGCCGACAATTATTTCGGTGAGGTCTGTCAGGAGCACCTTGAAAAGTTTAATGGAGATTCAGTCCTGCCTGAAATACCGAGGGGAGGGATAGCTCAGTGGGTTGAGCATTGGGTTGAGCATTGACCTGCTCAACCCAGGGTTTTGAGTTCAATCCTTGAGTAGGTGACGTCAGTGCAGTGACGAGAGTGATGAGGACATGGACACAGACTTCTCTCAAAGCACGGGCCCTGGCAATGTGGGCATCATGGTGCTAGTGGGGCAGGTTCATGCCATGGAACGCCGATTCTGGGCCCGGGAAACAAGCACAGACTGGTGGGACCTCATAGTGTTGCAGGTCTGGGACGATTCCCAGTGGCTGTGAAACTTTCACATGCGTAAGTGCACTTTCATGGAACTTTGTGACTTGCTTTCTCCTGCCCTGAAGCGCAAGAATACTAAGATGAGAGCTGCCCTCACAGTTGAGAAGCGAGTGGCAATAGCCCTGTGGAAGCCTGCAACGCCAGACAGCTACCGGTCAGTCAGGAATCAATTTGGAGTGGGCAAATCTACTGTGGGGGTTGCTGTGATGCAAGTAGCCAATGCAATCAAAGATCTGCTGATATCAAGGGTAGTGACCCTGGGAAATGTGCAGATCATAGTGGATGGCTTTGCTGCAATGGGATTCCCTAACTGTGGTGGAGCCATAGACAGAACCCATATCCCTATCTTGGCACTGGAGCACCAAGCCAGTGAGTACATAAACCACAAGGGGTACTTTTCAATAGTGCTGCAAGCATTGGTGGATCACAAGGGACGTTCCACCAACATCAACGTGGGATGGCCAGGAAAGGTACATGACACTCGCATCTTCAGGAACTCTGATCTGTTTCAACAGCTGCAGGAAGGGACTTATTCCCAGACCAGAAAATAGCTGTTAGGGATGTTGAAATGCCTGTAGTTATCCTTGGGGACCCAGCCTACCCCTTAATGCCATGGCTCATGAAGCCGTACACAGGCAGCCTGGACAGTAGTCAGGAGCTGTTCAACTACAGGCTGAGCAAGTGCAGAATGGTGGTAGAATGTGCATTTGGACGTTTAAAAGCGCGCTGGTGCAGCTCACTGACTTGGTCAGACCTCAGCGAAACCAATATTCCCATTGTTATTACTGCTTGCTGTGCGCTCCACAATATCTGTGAGAGTAAGGGGGAGATGTTTATGGCAGGGTGGAAGGTTGAGGCAAATTGCCTGGCCGCTGGTTACGCACAGCCAGACACCATGGCGGTTAGAAGAGCACAGGAGGGCGTGGTACACATCAGAGAAGCTTTGAAAACTAGTTTCATGACTGGCCAGGCTACGGTCTGAAAGTTCTGTTTGTTTCTCTTTGATGAAACCCCCCCACCAACTTGGTTCACTCTACTTCCCTGCGAGCTAACCACCCTCCCCTCCCCCGTTCAATCACTGCTGTCAGAGGCAATAAAGTCATTGTTGCTTCACATTCATGCATTCTTTATTAATTCATCACACAAATAGGGGGATAACTGCCAAGGTAGCCCAGGAGGGGTAGTAGAGGAGGAAAGCACTGGGTGGGGTGGTGGAGTAGGGAAGGACAAGGCCACACAGCACTTTAAAAGTTTAAAACTTTAAAACTGATTGAATGCCAGCCTTCTGTTGCTTGGGCAATCCTCTGGGGTGGAGTGGCTGGGTGGCTGGAGAACCCCCCACCGCGTTCTTGGGCATCTGGGTGAGGAGGCTATAGAACTTGGGGAGGAGGGTGGTTGGTTACACAGGGGCTGTAGCGGCGGTCTGTGCTCCTGCTGCCTTTCCTGCAGCTCACCCATATGCTGGAGAATATTAGTTTGATCCTCCAGCAGCCTCAACATTGAATCCTGCCTCCTCTCATCAGGTGCAGACAGGATGAAACATAACTAATTCCTACGGGTCTATGCTGAGGCTGTAATGGAGGATGTCTGCACTTTGAGCTGGGGGCACTCTGCTGCACACACTTCTCCCCCTCAGGACAGAATGAGAGATCAAACACCACATGCCAGATGTACAGTCACATTGCTTTTTTCATTACTGGAAGGCACTCGGATATTAATATGAGGAGTGGGATAGAAGAACCTGTACAGAACAGAATAGAGTACAATTCAGTAGAATCCCTTGACATGTAGTTTAGAACCAGACATCAATCTGAGCTGGCCAAGCTACAGCTAGGAACTAGAAGGAGAGGGGGGTAAACAGTAGAAGTGGAGATGTCCTCTGGGTCCCGCTCTTTGGATAACCATGGTAAAGGTCCAGTGGTGTCACAGTGGATCCTGTAGTCCCAGCAGAGGGTGGAGATGGCAGCCCTGATGGCGAAGTTCACTCCTTCCTGTCCACCCATCTTTCAACCTGTCAGGTGCTGTTTTTACCCCCAAAGTTTTTTTTAAGGATCCCAAAAGGCAGTGATGGACAGAATAGTCCAGCTCTTCATTATTTTGTTCGCCAGTTAGGCCCAACTTTGGACCATAATTTCTAGTCCCACGCTCCTCTTGTTTAACAAACATGCTTAAAACACAGTCTTTGAGTGACTGGGAGGGTGGTAAAGAAATAATGAAGAGGACAGGTCACTGCTTCATAGCAATCTGGATCGGTTGGTAAACTGGGCTCAAGCAAACAATGAGTTTTACTACAGCTATATGCAAATTGTAACAGGGAGCAGATGGGCCCCTTTGTCTTCTGCCTCTTCTGTACCCACAAACCAACCAGAGATTTCTGCTTTGGTGCAAACACCTGTGCTCTTTATTTACAGTACAGGTTCCCACCACCTTTAAGCTACAGACAGTCAGGCTCAGAGCCTGCTACTTCTGCAGCCAGCAGGGGTGAGTGGCCGCTAACTCCCTGGCTCCTCCCTTCCCTCTCCCCGGCTTCCTTCCTGCCAGTCTTTACGTAGCCCCGGCTAACAAGGCCAACAGCTGTTCCCTATTTGCCAGGTTCGTCCTTCCTTAGCCTCCCTGCCCCCTTCCAGTGACTTTTGTCCGGGGAAGTCTCTCCCCCTCTTTCAGATAATCACCGGCATCCTCTACAGGAGATTCCTTCATCCTGCTCCCACAAAAAAAGTACATGGGTCGGGGGGTGGGAATTCCCATAGCTCTGCTGCCACCCACAGGTCCTCATGCCAATCACACCCCCGCAGGCATCCCTTCTCTTTTATCCCCTTTTCTTTTGGTAGGAGGTTGAGGCCAATCCCAACCTCCTGCTGGACACCCTGGCCTTGGGTTCTCCCAAGCCACCAAGCGGGGTCCCCAGCAATGTTCCCTCTAAGTTTTGACAGGCCGTGTGAGCAAAAAATTTCTTTTGTGCAAATTTTTATGCGCACGGTGTTTCTCCGTGTGTGCAGGATTTAGGATCTGTGTGCGGATGCACACACACACAGCTCAGAGGGAACAGTGGTCCCCACCTCTTCTCCTGGGAGCTGTGTTGTGGGGAGCTCCAGTTGCCCCTTTTCTCCATCCAAGGGGCTTGGGCTGGCCATCTCCCCTATACATCCTTCCCCTCTGCCTACTCTATCTGGGCTCTGTTGTCTAGGGTTCTCATGTTCATTACTCCGAGGACTTTGCTCCTGCTCCTCCTCCTCCCTGGGGCTTCTCAGTCTAGGGATCTCCTTCCCGTTCTTTGGGGAACCTTTCCTTTTCCCTCTGGGGGGAGGGCCCCAATCCATACCCAACACAATGGGGTACGGTAACCCCTCTACTACACCAACCCGCTTCCATTTAAAGATGCCCTGTACTTCTAGGGGCACCTGGGCCACTGCAAAGTATCTCCTGTCTCCATGGATACACTCCAGGGCCACCCATGTGGCCACCCAGTGCGGTTTTATCAGCCCCCTCTGGACAAGCGAGCAGGCTGAAGCTGTATCCATCAGGCCCCTTTGCGGGTTCCTCCCCACCCTCACTGGATAGGTGGACAGCCTCTGCCCCCTTGTCCACCCTCCAGCATTTGTCCAGCCAAAGCATTCGGCTCACTCACATTCCATATCTGGGCAGTCCCCCTTTTTGTGTACTGGCCGCCCGCACTGCCAGCAAACAATCACGCCCGCTCTACTGAGAGCTCCTCAGGGTTCCTTCTTCCTCTTTGAAGGGGTTCCCTAAGCTTCTTCCCCAACTCTGTCTTTATAGGGTCAGCCATCCCTTCCGTGAACATCTGCCTCCATGCACTCCTCAGTCAGCTTGATTGCTGCATCGACCGTACTTGGCTGATGTTGCCTGACCCAGACTTGGATATTCTCAGGGAGGCCCTGTAGCAATTGTTCTAGGACTAGGGCATTATCTCTCCTACTGTTTGTGTCTCAGACTTTAGCCAGCAGGTGGCCCAGTCTATCAGTCTCTGGGTGAATGCCCCAGGCCGCACAGCCCCTGTCCATTGGGCTGACGAGAACTTTTGGCTGTATTTCTCTGCTGACAGGGCCACTTGGTCTAGAATGGCCATCCTCACCATCTCATAATGCCAAGCCTGTTCCTCACTCAAGGCCGTATAGGCCACTTGAGTGTCTCCCACTAGGTAGGGAGCCAGTCATGGGGCCCAGTTTGCCCTATCCCATCCGGTGCCCATGGCTACTTGCTCAAACTTACCAAGGAAGGCATCTGGGTCATCTGATGGGCCCATTTTACAGAGTCCCAAGCCCAGTGGCCTGGTGCCATCCCATACCACAGGACTCACCATTCACTGGGAGTTGCTGCTTCATGCTGGCCTGCTCTCTTATAAAGTTCTGTAGGCTTTTTTGTTGTTCTGCCTGCCAGGTTAGCAAGGGTTGTCTCTCAGCCTGGTGGGGCTGCTGGAAGCTTTGCAGGGCCTTCTGCATCTGCTCCTGCTATTTGATGATCCACTGCAGGGTCTCCTCCATCTCCAGGCCACCAACCACATTCATTGGCTCAGGATCCTGGACAAGGCCCCACATGTAACAGGCCACAGGCAGGCCCCTTTGTCTTCTGCCACTTCTGGTCCCACAAACCAGCCAGAGACCTCTGCTGTGGTACAATCACCAGTACTATTTATTTACAGTACAAGTTCCCACCAACTTGTAGCTGCTTACAGCCAGCAGGGGAGAGCAGCCTCTAACTTCCCTAGCTCCTCCCTCTCCTCTCCTCCACCCCAGCTGCCTTCCTGCCAGCCTTTATGTAGTCCCTGGCTAACGAGGCCAGCAGCTGTTCCCAATTTGCCACTTAGGGCTAGGCTTACTCAGCCAGCTCCAATTCCCCTTTCCTGGTTGGAGCTGGCGTGACAGAAGGCTGGCTCAGGGTTTCCTAGCCAGCACCGTGTCACACAAATATTTACCTCTAGGAACAAAGAAGGTAAGCTGTACTTACAGGATGGGGGACTCTATCCTAGAAAACAGTGTCTCTCGGAAAAAGATTTGTGGGTCCTGGTGGATAATCTGTTGAACATGTGTTCTCAGTGTGACACTATGGCCAAATTTCCTAATTAGAACCTAGGATACGTAAACAGGGGAATCTTGAGTAGGAGCAGAGAGGTTATTTTACCTGTGGATTTGGCTCTGGTGCAATCACTGCTAAAATACTGTGTCCAGTTTTGATGTCCATATGTTGATAATTGGAAAAGGTTTCAGAGAAGAGCCATGAGAATCATTAAAGATTAGAAAACATACCATTATAGTGATAAACTCAAGGAGCTCTGTCTATTTAACTTAACAAAGAAAAGGTTAAGGGGTGACTTGATTAGTCTATAAATACCTACATGGGGAACCAATATTGAATTATGCGGTCTTCAGCCTAGCAGAGGAAGGTCTAACACAATCCAATGGCTGGAAGTTGAAGCTAGACATATTCAGACTGGAAATAAGGCATAACTTTTTTAACGGTGAGCGTAATTAACCATTGGAACAATTTACCAAGGGTTGTGGTGGATTCTCCATCACTGGTAATTTTTAAATCAAGGCTGGATGTTTTTCTAAAAGATCTGTGATAGGAATCATTTTGGGAGGATTCCATGGCCTGTGTTATACAGTGGTGTGATGGGGTATATAGTTCCACTCTGGAACTGAAGGAGTTAAGGAGAAGTTCTGGGTGCACGTGACTCTGCCCCCGCCACCTGTACAGCCTGCTCCTGCTGGAGGAGGAGCTTAAAAGGGAGCCAGACAGCTCAGAAGTGGACAGACCTATCCTGAGAGCTCCTGAATGAGGGAACTGCAGAAGCCTTCGCTCTCAGGAAGAGGCTATCAGCTGAGTCCAGCTGGATTTCTCCTCTCTTATGTAGAACTTTGAGTCTTATGGGGGAGGTGAATGGTAGGAAGTGCTCCAGGGTGCTTGATATTGTTACCTCTCAGAGGGCCCTGGGTCGGAGCCCACTGGAGAGAGAGGGCCCAGGTCTCTTGTTGCATGGAAGGGAGGTTTATGCCCTCGGCAGCAGCCCTCTCAGAAGTAAGGAGAGAGTAGAGACATTCAAAGCCCCGAGGCAAGGGTGAGCTACCTATAGGGGTCAGGAGGTGGACTTACATCCTCACCACAGGTAGGGCCTTGGGACTCTGTATATTTCTTTGAACTCTGTAACTCCAGAAAGGGGCATGAATTGGTGACCCAACGAGAGAGTATGCCTGCAAGAGTTGTTGTTGAGGATGAGGTGTGTGGGGAGTGGAGGCCCAGTGACCTAACCACTAGGCAACACCACGGGTAAGCCCAGCCCTCTACCTGTCAGAAGGGGATCAGATTAATCGATCACAATGGCCCCTTCTGGCCTTGGAATCTATGAATCTCTAGTAGGAGACCTTTTTGTTTGGGCTAATTTGTCTTTCTGTCTCCCTTTTTCATAACTTTTCCTCATCATCATCTGCCACAGACCTGCCCCCACTCCACCCCTTCCCGCCCCCTCCCTTGAGCCTGCCTTGCCCTCGCTGCTCCCCCCTTCCCTCCCAGAACCTCCGGCACGCTATGAAACAGCTGATTGGGAGGGAGGGGGAGGAGCTGATCCGCGGGGCTGCTGGTGTGTGGGAGGTGCTGGGAGAAGGGTGGGGGAGCTGATGAGGGGGAAGGGGCTGCTGACGTATTACTGTGGCTCTTTGGCAATGTACATTGGTAAATTCTGGCTCCTCCTCAGGCTCAGGTTGGCCACCCCAATTTCTCATCATTAGGCTCACAAATGGGGTGGGTCTATCAGTCCGCAAGTCTTACAGCAGCCGCCCCTAACACAGGGAGGGCCCTTTGCAGCAGTATCTCGAGCACCAAGGGAGTGCATTGCTGTCCATGTGCTGGGGCCTCTGCCTGACACAGACGCTGGCAATCAGTATTTACTGGTAGCGACGGATACTTCACAAAATGGCCTGAGCCTTATCCGATATGCAATCCAGACCTGCTGTGACAGTAGCAGGGGTTCTAGTGAATGAATTCTTCACCAGATCTGGGGTCCCAAGTGAGTTGCACAGGAAACTAGAGGCAGATTAAGGTTCCGTGGGGCCCTTGGCCAGAGTAAGCGGGGGGCCCCCTCCCCACAACTTCTGCCCACAGTCCCACCCTGATTCCGCCCCTTCCGCCTGTGGCCCTGCCCAGGGCCTCACACCGTTCTCTCCCTTCCCCGACGGCCCCACCCTTGTTCTACCCATGGCCCTGCCCCATTCTGCACCCCCACACTGCAGCCCCCCGTTTGCTCCCTGGGGCCGCAGCAGAGAGTGACAGCTTCCCCAGCCCTGAGGCAAACACAGGGAGCTAGAGCTCCTCCGGTCTTATGGCTGCAGCCGGGGTCCCGGTGTTGGGCCATCCCCTGCTGCCCAGCGCTGCTGCCGGGGAGTGTAGTGGGGTCTGGGTGTGGGGACTTCCACTGCCATGCCCCGCCTGGTGCTGATGCCTGGGAGCATAGCTGTCAAGGTTCCTACCCCACTCTGAACGCTAGGGTACAGATGTGGGGACCTGCATGAAAACCTCCTAAGCTTATCTTTATCAGCTTAGGTCAAAACTTCCCCAAGGTACAAAATATCCCACCCTTTGTCCTTGGATTGGCTGCTACCACCACCAAACAAATACTGGTTACTGGGGAAGAGCTGTTTGGAAACGTCTTTCCCCCCAAATACTTCCCAAAACCTTGCACCCCACTTTCTGGACAAGGTTTGGTAAAAAGCCTCACCAATTTGCATAGGTGACCACAGACCCAAACCCCTGGATCTGAGAACAATGAAAAAGCATTCAGTTTTCTTACAAGAAGACTTTTAATAGAAATAGGAGTAAATAGAAGTAAAGAAATCCCCTCTGTAAAATCAGGATGGTAGATACCTTACAGGGTAATTAGATTCAAAACATAGAGAATCCCTCTAGGCAAAACCTTAAGTTACAAAAAAGACACACAGACAGAAATAGTTATTCTATTCAGCACAATTCTTTTCTCAGCCATTTAAAGAAATCATAATCTAACACATACCTAGCTAGATTACTTACTAAAAGTTCTAAGACTCCGTTCCTGGTCTATCCCGAGCAAAAGCAGCATATAGACAGACAGAGACCCTTTGTTTCTCTCCCTCCTCCCAGCTTTTGAAAGTATCTTGTCTCCTCATTGGTCATTTTGGTCAGGTGCCAGCGAGGTTACCTTTCGCTTCTTAACCCTTTACAGGTGAGAGGATTTTTCCTCTGGCCAGGAGGGATTTTAAAGGGGTTTACCCTTCCCTTTATATTTATGACAATAGTGGAGTCAGGGAGTGGGGGCTTCCCTGCCCCACCCTGCCTGCCCAGCGCTCCTGCCAGGGAGCAGAGCGGGGTTGGGGCACATGGGCTTCCCCCACTCTGTCCAGCACTGCTTCCAGGGAGTAGGGGCAGGGCGCGAAGACTTCCCTTGACCTGCCCCAGCGCTTGTCTGCTGGGGGTGGGGTGCCCATTTTTCCAGGGCCCCATAATTGGATGGGGCCCAAGGGCCCATTGGCTAATCCGCCACTGCATGGATCAAAGGAGAAACTGTGACTCCAAAGTGTTTCAGCAGGTTTGTGAGAGTCTAAGGATCCCCAACTCACCCCACCCCAGCACACACACAGTCTGTTGCGGGGGGAGGGGGTGGGAAGGTTCAATAGGATGCTGGGGGCTCAGCTGGCTACTGTTGAACAACACACCAAATGGATGGGGACCAGCATGTCCCATTTCTTGTGATGGCTGATAGAACAGCAGGCTATGAAAGTTCGAAGCGTACCCCAGAACTCCTCATGTTTGGGCAGGAGCTCAGCACCCCAGCAAACCTCTAGAATGGAGTCCCTGAAGAGGAACAGAGGGATTTGAACCATCTGGACGATGTAGAAACCCTACACCTACAACCCAGAATAGAAAGAGTTCATAACTTTGCTAGAGAAAATGTGAGGACAGCCTCTGACAAAAACTCTGTGATGTAAGGTCATGTGGGGAGATGTTTAAGTGGAGGGATCCAGTTCCACAATCTTAGCAGTTTCTCCTCCAACCAGAAAGGACCCGCATGGCCTCACATATTGGCTAATGGCTCAGGCTGAAAAGGGGTAATAATACCATGTTACTCATGTGTTCTGTGAAAGTGAAATTTTGAATATTGAATTGTTGCAATGTGCTACTTGTACAATAAGCAGAAACTACAGATAAAATATTATTCAAAGGAATTATTATTCAGTGAATTCTGAATAAAAATGAAAGAAAATCAGTCTGTTTGCACACAAATTCACTGACAGAAAACAGAGGCAAGAGAGTTGAGCTGAAGTATGCATTAACAGTTCTCCTCACAGCTCGTCTCTCCGTCGCTACCTTATTAACCGTGCAATGGTGTTCTGAATCTCATTTGTTTCCCACAGATTCTCATGCTGATGGTCAAGACCCTGGAGGACGTGAACTGAGAATTGTCCTCGTTGGTAGAAGTAGAGCTGGGAAAAGTGCGACACGAAACACCATCCTTGGCGAGAGAAAGTTTGAGTCCAAGCTCAGCGTAAAGTAGGTAACTGAGACTTGTGCTAAAGGGAGGGTAACATGGGATGGGAGGGAGGTTGTGGTTATCGATACTCCTGATATTTTTGATACAAAGGCCCCTGTTGAAGCATCTGCCTGTGAGATCGCTCGCTGTACCATGCTCTCCTGCCTAGGCCCCCATGCTCTGGTGCTGGTTACACAGCTGGGCTGTTACACTGAAGACGATATGGCAGCAGTCAGGCGAATACGAGAGATTTTTGGGGCTGAAGCGATGAGGTACACGGTTGTCTTATTCAGCCGGAAAGAAGACTTAGAAGGTGACTCACTGAATGATTATATAAGAGACTTGGATAACCAAGATCTTCGGAAGTTGATTAAAGTTTGTGGGAACCGATGCTGCGCTTTCAACAATAAAGCAACTGGCACAGAAAGGGATGAGCAGATTAATGAACTGAGGAAAGTGATTGAGGAAATGGTGCAGGGGAATGGAGGCCAATCTTACAGCAATGAGATGTACAAATATGCCAAAGAGAAGATTGAACAACAGGAGAGGGCACTTGAGAAAAAATACAGAGAACTAGAGGAAGAAAAGGTAAAAGATATAATACATCACTTCAAGGAGAAATATAAAAATATAAAGGAAGGCTTAAAGTCAAGGCCAGAGGAAATAAAGGAAATACATCTAAAACTAGGCAAGACTGTATATCGAGCTTTAGAAATGCTGTCAGAAGCTCAAAAACCACAGAGGCAGAACAGGAAGAAAAGCTGCTGAAAGAAATACAGAAGTACTACAAGGAAAAGGTAAAACAAGGGAAAAAGGAAGCAATGATGGTAATGAGATTAGCTCTGTGTTTGCATATTTAAGTATACTTACTCCTGTGCAAATGGGACCTAAACAAAGTTCTGCGGTATTTAGGAGAATCTGGACTTGTGAGGGGCTGAGTACTGAGGGGTCTGGCACCTTGCCAAAGGCACTCAGCCCTTCAGCAGATTGAAATCCCAGGACTGTAATTATGACACTGATCACCTTTAGAAAGTGATTTGAAATCTACGAATGAAAAAGGCTATATGAGAGCAAGGTATTTATTAAGGATTAATTAATTATTAATAATTGGATTATGTTTTAATTATTAGTATAACTGTAAGTGCGTGGCCTACCTTCTCTAAGCCATTTACTCTGATCTTTTCCTGGATCATCTCCCTTGTTGTTCATCTCCTTATTAATCTGCCTCATCAACCTGTCTTCATATGACCGTTTTTCAGTGCCTGTCATCATTCCTGCTTCCCACCACGAATCCCCCATGTTTCCTTGTCCTTTTAGAGATGGGCTGACTAGTACTGAACATAGCATTCCAGATGAGGGTTTTGTTCATGCAGAATTAGGGTTGCCTAGTGCTGCCTTGTGACCTTCCTGGAAGAGGGTGGTCAATAAACCTCAACCTCTGAACCCTGGAAATACAGAACTCCAAGCTGGAATGAAGGTTGGGAGCTGGAGCAGGGACAAGAGATGCTCAGAGCTGAGACAGGAGAGTGTTGCCGGCACCCAGTGCCAGAGGCAAGCAACAGCAGGGGTTCGTTGCCCGGTGTGCGTCACCCAATAAACACAACGGGGTGGAGAAGCAGAAAAGTTTATTTGGAGCTCCAAATAGGGCGCAGGGAGACTGAGCTGTCTCAAATCCTGCCCCAGTGCAGCAGATTCCAGTATACATTTTATACCTTTTCCTACTTCACTACACAAGCTTATGCAACCAATTACCTGTTGCCCCGTACAATAATGTAGTCAATCAGCTAAAGTAGCCAGTTGTGTTTTTCCTCAGTAGCATTGCCAGAGCCTTGCCTTATTTGGTCCTATTTGTTACTAGTTTTTGCTAAACATTTCTGCCTTATCTGTTTCCCAGGCCAGAGCTGGCCTTGGCTGGCGAGCTGTGTGCAAACCTGTCTGTTTGTGTGCTAGTTTCCTCAGTGTTATGCAGGATCACAGAGGGTTCAAGAAGCAAAGGGACCTTGGTTTATCCGGGCCTAGAGCAGGAGGGCTTCATCGACACTCGTGGTCTTCCACCCTCCCGAGTAACCTAGTGCCTAGTGTCCCCAACAAGAGGGTAGCAGGGTATATGATCCAGAGCTGGTTTGTGGGGGCAGGGGGCTGTGAGGATGGGAGCTGAGGCAGGAGGGGTTGAGGCAGAGCTGGGCTGGGGCAAGGATATGTGTCGGGCAGGCAGAGTCACCTTGGAAGCGGCAGGATGCGGGGTGGGCATTGAAGCTGATCAGGGAAGAGGGGGAGTAGTTACAGGAAGAGGACCAGCAGTGTAAGTAAACCGGTCCGCTCCGGACCACCATACCAGCAAGCTATTTATAGCCGGTATGGTGTACGGGAAAGTCACTGTACCGCCCCCAGCCCCTCCACGGAGCCGCCTCTCAGGAGAACAGGCCTGGGAGCGCTACGGCAGCTGAAGGAGCTGACGACATTCTGCTCCTTTCCCCGCTGCCCCTCCCAGCAGGGAAAGGAGCCAAGCCCCCCGCCCTACCCCCTGCCCTTTCTGGCACGGGGCAGATGCAGCTCCATGGAAGGGCAGGTGGCAGGGCTGGGAGGGGCAGCAGGGAAAGGATCTCCTCCGGCGGCTGTACCGCCCCAAGTCCTGCCCCCGGTAACGTGGGATGGGGAGGGGAGGGGAAGAGTATGGGGACCCCAGGCTGGGGGTGGGGCAGAGTCACATGAAGGGTCACGTGGGGAGGTCATGTGCCCCCCTTAGCCGCTCCCCATACCGGGGAGAAATAAAAGTTACTTGCACCGCTGGCGAGGAGACAGAGCTGTGGAGCTTGGGGCTTGCGATGACTGGGGTTTGTGGGACCTTCCTGCTTCCTGTTCCTGTTGGTTTCCTGGTTTCTGCTCCCTGAACTCAGTGTTGCTGTTCGTGCTGTGGAAAGGTGGTGTGGGTGCGTGCGTGTTCGGTGTGCAGAGCCAGGCAGGCCCTGGGGCTACATACCTGCTCTTCAGACTGTTACGTTCTATTCAGACTCTTGCTGACCTCCCTGGTTCATGGCTTTTGCGTGTTTTGACTGATAACTACATGCGTATCCTGCTTCCTCTTCTGTGTTTTTTGGGACTGCTGTTCTGGGGTGCACCAGAGAGTAACGTTTTGGCAATAGGTGCTTCTAGTCTGCAACCCATGCTGCCTGCACGTCCTTTGGCTGTTGGCTGGCAATATTTTATTAGTTTTCATCATCTGAAAATTTTGCCCCCTCACTGTTTACCCTTTTTCCAAGATCATTTATGAATATGTTGAATAGGACTGGTCCCAGAACAGACCCCTGAGAGACATCACTACTTACCTCTCTCCAGTCTGAAAACTGTCCATTTATTCCTACCCTTTGTTTCCCATCTTTTAACCAGTTACTGACCCATGAGAGCACCTTCCCTCTTATCCCATGACTGCTTACTTTGCTTAAGAGCCTTAGGTGAACATAGACCCAAACCCTTGGATCTTAAGAACAATGAAAAAGCACTCAGTTTCTTAAAAGAAGAATTTTAATAGAAGAAAAAGTAAAAAGAATCACCTCTGTAAAATCAGGATGGTAAATACCTTGCAGGGTAATTAGATTCAAAACATAGAGAATCCCTCTAGGCAAAACCTTAAGTTACAAAAAGACACAAAAACAGGAATCTACATTCCATTCAGCACAGCTTATTTTCTCAGCCATTTAAAGAAATCAGAATCTAATACATATCTAATTAGATTACTTACTAAGTTCTAAGACTCCATTCCTGTTCTGTCCCTAGCAAAAGCATCACACAGACAGACACAGACCCTTTGATGTTCTCCCTCCTCCCAGCTTTTGAAAGTATCTTGTCTCCTCATTGTTCATTTCGGTCAGGTGCCAGCGAGGTTATCCTAGCTTCTTAACCCTTTACAGGTGAAAGGGTTTTTCCTCTGGCCAGGAGGGATTTTAAAGGGGTTTACCCTTCCCTTTATATTTATGACAGACTTCCTAATTGTATTTTTACACTTCATTTGCCAGTGTTTATGCTCCTTTTTATTTTCCTCACTAGGATTTAGCTTTCCCTTTATAAAGGATGCCTTTTTGCCTCTCACTGCTTCTTTTACTTTGTTATTTAGCAACCGTGGCTCTTTTTTGGTTCTCTTACTATGTTTTTTAATTTGGGGTATACATTTACGTTAAGCCTCTATTATGGTGTCTTTAAAAAGTTTCCACGTAGCTTGCAGGGATTTCACTTTTGGCACTGTACCATTTAATTTCTGTTTAACTAAATTCCTAATCTTTGTGTAGTTCCCATTGCTGAAATTAAATGCTACAGTGTTGGGCCACTGTGCTGTTTTTCCTGCCATAGGGATATTAAATTTAATTTTATTATTATATTATAATTAAATTTAATTATGTTATGGTCACTATTACCAAGCGGTCCAGCTATATTCACCTCTTGGACCAGATCCTTTGCTCCACTGAGGAGTGAATCAAGAATTGCCTCTCCTCTGGGGGGTTCTAGGACCAGCTGCTCCAAGAAGCTATCATTTAAGGTATCAAGAAACTTTATCTCTGCATCCCATCCAGAAGTGACATGTACCCAGTCAATATGGGGATAATTGAAATCCCCCATTATTATTACTGAGTTTTTTATTTTAATAGCTTCTCTAATCTCCCTGAGCATTTTACAGTCACTATCACTGTCCTGGTCAGGTGGTCAGTAATATATTCCTATCTCTATATTGACAGGTTTCAGAGTAACAGCCGTGTTAGTCTGTATTCGCAAAAAGAAAAGGAGGACTTGTGGCACCTTAGAGACTAACTAATTTATTTGAGCATAAGCTTTCATGAGCTACAGCTCACTTGAGCATGGAATTTCTATCCATAGAGATTCTATGGCACATTTTGATTCATTTACAATTTTACTTCATTTAATTCTACGCTTTCTTTCACATATAATGCCACTCCCCCACCAGCACAACCTCTTCTGTCCTTCTGATATATTTTGTACCCTGGTATTACTGTATCCCATCGATTATCCTCATTCCACCAAGTTTCTGTGATGCCTATTAGATCAATATCCTCATTTAATACGAGGCACTCTAATTCACCCATTTTGACTTATTTAGACTTCTAGCACTTTAAAAACTTGTCTCCTTTTAGCTGTCCGCCATTACATGATGTAATTGAATGGAACTCTTTTTTTTTTGACTGTTTCTGATCAGACCCTGCCTGTATTTTATCATTTTCCATCCTCTCGTCCTCACTAGGACATAGAGATTCTCTATTAATAGATCCTCCCCTAAGGGATGTCCGAACCACGTGCTCCTCTGCAGCTATTGGCTCTCCTCCAGCCCTTAGTTTAAAAACTGCTCTTCGACCTTTTTAATGTGAAGTGCCAGCAATCTGGTTCCATTTTGGTTTAGGTGGAGCCCATCCCTCCTGTATAGCCTCCCCCTTTCCCAAAAGTTTCCCCAGTTCCTAATAAATCTAAACCCCTCCTCCTATACCATCTTCTCATCCATGCATTGAGACCCTGCAGTTCTGCCTGTCTAACTGGCCCTGTGCATGGAACTGGGAGCATTTTAGAGAACACTATCATGGAGGTTCTGGACTTCAATCTCTTACCTAGCAGCCTAAATTTGGCCTCTGGGTCCTCTCTCCTATCCTATGTCATTGGTCCCTACATGTACCACGACCACCGGCTCCTCCCCAGCACTACACATAAACCTATCTAGATGTCTCGAGAGATCCGCAACCTTCGCACCAGGCAGGCAAGTCACCATGTGGTTCTCCCGGTCATCACAAACCCAGCTATCTATGTTTCTAATGATCGAATTGCCAATTACTAACACCTGCCTATTCCTAATGACTGAAGTTCCCTCCCCGGGAGAGGTATCCTCAGTGCGAGAGGATACCACAACATCATCTGAAAGGAGGGTCCCAACTATGGGATTGTTTCCCTCTGCTCCAGTTAGATCCTCTCCTTCCCTGGGACTTTCATCTTCCTCAACAGCACAGAGGCTGTCAGAGTGGGGTGGGACCATTCTACTGTGTCCCGGAAAGTCTCATGTATGTACCTCTCTGTCTCCCTTAGCGCTTCCAGCTCAGCCACTCTGGTCTCCAAAGCCCATACACGGTCTCTTAGGGCCAGGAGCTCCTTGCACCAAATGCACATATATGCCACCTGCCCATAGGGCAGGTAATCAGACAGGCTGCATTGGGTGCAATAAACTGGGTAGCCCTCACCCTGTTGCTGGACTTCTGCCTGCATTCTCTTTTCACTCCTGCAGCTGGTTCCTTTGTTGTTGTTTTGTTTATATCAGGGGGGTGTTTTTGGCTTTTAAGTTTAAAGAATGTTGACCTCTAGCCCCTGCTCACAGTCCCCCTGGAGGACTCCCTCACAAAACTCCCCTGTTAGCTGCTCCTGTTCACTAGCTCCTCTGGTCGCTTAGGAGCAGGCTTTTTAAAGCCCTGAGTCTCCATGAGTATCCCTGCCCCTTGGTGAAGGGTTGATGGCGCTAAAAGGCTTAGGGATCACAGCATTGTTAGGAAGCTCTCAACTCTCAGCCTTGCTGATCAGGCAGCTAGGCTCAGCACACACACAGTCCGGCACACAGTCCCCCAAACAAACAAACAGAGCACGCAGTATGTTTCAGTCAAGCAGCAAGCACACCACAAACACACACACTACAGACAACAAGCTTACCCCAAGGGTCACATAATCGCTCCTCCTTCACCTGGAGAACTCCCTCGCAAAACTGCCCTGTTAACCTTTGAGCTAGCGAACAGGAGCGGCTAACGTTGCATTCCAGAATTAAAGTTTCCTGCGCTACCTTGACTTGGCACTCTTCTGCATATGCATCATGACAGTCTAACTTCATGATCACAGACTGTTTTCCCACAGGACCCCTGCCTCAGGAGTGCACAGGAAGGCAAGGGCTCTGGTAATCTCCCTCCTAAATAGAATGCATTAAAAGCTGGCTGTCTCTCACCCCTCTGAAGCAGAATTTTTTCTACTTAAATCAATTCCCGCAAACATACAACCTCTTTTGCTTTCACTGTTACAAACTCTATGGTGCCAAAGGCATTATTTTTTGCAGTTTCTGCTGATCCTGATCCAGTCTCAAGTTTTGGGATCTGACAGATATGTCAGAAGACCTTTTCATGGGTAGCCATTTCTAAGGAACAGTAAGACCATGATTCAAGAAAAGAGGCATGTAATTATTGCAGAAAATTACAATTTGAGCGAGAGGCTGATCACTGCTGAAGAAATACATTATAGAGAATCTTAGAGATGGCAAGGAGAATTTTTGCAGCCTTATTCATGATTTTTCTTTGCTCTGATAACATGTTTGCAAATAACTGCTTATTTTTACAAATCTTTCAGCCAGAAAGGAAAGGGAGAGAAAATGAAGAAACTGCTGAAGGTAAGTGACACTCAGAAATCTGTTCCACACTCGCTACAGACTTAGGCACCAATGCTTCAATGAGTTACATACAGGTGTAGTTTTAGGTGTGGGAATAGGACCTCACAGACCCAGATTTTAAGCCCAGAAGGACCCATTAGATCATCTAGTCTGTGCTCCTGTATAGCAGAGACAAAAGAATTCCATCCAGTTACTCCAGTAATGAGATCAATAACTTGTGTTTGCCTAAAGCATCTCTTCCAGAAAGACACTGAATCTTGATCTGAATATTTTATGAGCTGGGAAGGTGAATCCACCACTTCCCTTGGTAGCTTGTTCCAATGGTTAATTATCCTGACTGGTAAATGTGTGCCTTATTTCTAATTTCAGTATCTCTGGCTTTAGCTTCCAGCCATTCACACTTTTTATGCTTCTCTTTGGTACATTACAGAGCCCTTTAGTACCTGGTGTTTTCTCGGCCTGAAGGCACTTGTACTCAAGTCACCTCTCAATCTTCTATTGGTAAGCTCAACACAGTGAGCTTCATAAGTCTTCCACTGGAAGTGAAAGGTATCTGCTACAGACCACCAGACCAGCAGGAGAAAGTAGACAAGGCTTTCTTTGGACAACTAACAGAAGTTTCCAGATCACAGGCCCTGGTTCTAATGGGGGACTTGAATCACCCTGACATCTGCTGGGAAAACAATACAGCAGTGCACAGAAAATCCACAAAGATTTTGGAGAGTGTTAGGGCCAACTTTCTGGTGCAAGTGCTGGAGGAACCAACTACGGGCTGTGCTCCTCTTGACCTACTGTTCACAAATAGGGAAGAATTGGTAGGGGAAGTAGAAGTGGGTGGCAACCTGGGCAGCAGTGACCATAAGATGGTCAAGTTCGGGATCCTGACAAAAGGAAGAAAGGAGAGCAGCAGAATACGGACCCTGGATTTCAACAAAGCATACTTTGACTCCCTCGGAGAACTGATGGGCAAGATCCCTTCGGAGACTAATATGAGGGGGAAAGGAGTCCAGGAGAGCTGCCTGTATTTTAAAGAATCCTTATTGAGGGTGCAGGAGCAAACCATCCTGATGTGCAGAAAGAATAGCAAATATGACAGGCAACCAGCTGGCTTAACAGAGAAATCTTCTGTGAGCTTAAACTAAAAAAGGAACCTTACAAGAAGTGGAAACTTGAACAGATGACTAGGGAGGAGTATAAAAATATTGCTCGAGCATGCAGGGGTGTAAGGCCAAAGCACAACTGGAGTTACAGCTAGCAAGGGATGTGAAGGGCAACAAGAAGTGTTTCTACAGATATGTTAGCAACAAGAAGAAGAACAGGGAAAGTGTGGGACCCTTACTGAATGGGGGAGGTAACCTAGTGACAGATGTGGAAAAAGCTGAAGTGCTCAATGCTTTTTTTGTCTTCGTCTTCACAGACAAGGTCAGCTCCCAGACTCCTGCACTGGGCAGCACAGTATGGGGAGGAGGTGAGCAGCCCGCAGTGGTGAAAGAACAGGTTAAGGGCTATTTCGAAAAACTGGACATGCACAATTCCATGGGTCCTTATCTAATGCATCTAAAGGTGCTCAGGGAATTAGCTGATGTGATTGCAGAGCCATTGGCCATTATCTGTGAAAACTTGAGGCGACTGGGGGAGGTCCTGGACGACTGGAAAAAGGCAAATACAGTGCCCATCTTTTAAAAAGGGATGAAGGAGAATCCAGGGAACTACAGACTGGTCAGTCTCACCTCAGTCCCCAGCAAAATCATGGAGCAGGTCCTCAAGGAATCCATTTTGAAGCACTTGGAGGAGAGAAAGGTGAACAGGAACAATCAACGTGGATTCAAAAAGGGCAAGTCATGCCTGGCCATCCTGACTGCCTTCTATGGTAAGATAATTGGCTCTGTGAATATGGGGAAAGTGGTGGATGTGATATACCTTGACTTTAGCAAAGCTTTTGATACAGTCTCCCACAATATTCTTGCCAGCAAGTTAAAAAAGTATGGATTCGATAAATGGACTACAAGGTGGTTAGAAAGCTTGCTAGATTGTGGGGCTCAATGGGTAGTGAACAACAGCTCGATGTCAAGTTGGCAGCTGGTATCAAGTGGAGTGCCCCAGGGGCTGGTTTTCTTCAACATCTTAATTGATGATCTGGATGAGGGGATGGATTGCACCTTCAGCAAGTTCACAGATGACACTAAGCTGTGGGGGATAGGTAGATATGCTGGAGAGTAGGGATAGGGTCCAGAGTGACCTAGACAAATTGGAGTATTGGGCCAAAAGAAATCTGATGAGGTTCAACAAGGACAAGTGCAGAGTCCTGCACTTAGGAAGGAAAATCCCATGCACCGCTACAGGCTGGGGTCCGACTGGCTAAGCAGTAGTTCTGCAGAAAGGGACCTGGGGATTACAGTGGACAAGAAGCTGGATAGGAGTCAGCAGTGTGCCCTTGTTTCCAAGAAGGCTAACGGCATATTGGGCTGCATTAGTAGGAACATTGCCAGCAGATCGATGGAAGTGATTATTCTCCTCTATTCGGCACTGGTGAGGCCACATCTGGAGTATTTGGTCCAGTTTTGGGGACCCCCCAACTACAGAAAGACAACTAGGGAGAGTCCAGTGGAGGGCAACGAAAACGATTAGGGGGCTGGGGCACATGGCTTATGAGGAGAGGCTGAGGGAACTGGGATTGTTTAGTCTGCAGAAGAGAAGAGTGAGGGGGGATTTGATAGCAGCCTTCAACTGCCTGAAAGGGGGTTCCAAAGAGGATGGAGCTCAGCTGTTCTCAGTGGTGGCAGAGGACAGAACAATGAGCAATGGTCTCAAGTCGCAGTGGGGGAGGTTTAAGTTGGATATTAGGAAACACTATTTCACTAGGAGGGTGGTGAAGCACTGCAATGGGTTACCTGGGGAGGGGGTGGAATCTCCATCCTTAGAGGTTTTTAAGTCATTAACATCTGCCATTTTCTCCACCCTTTGAATCATTTTGGTAGTGCTTTGTACCCTCTACTATTTTTCAACTTTTTTTTTTTTTTTTAAAAAGTTGACACCAGAACTGGATACACTATTCCAGTATCAGTTTGAGAAATGCTGTAAGCATGGGTAAAATCACCTCCCTATGCCTGTTACCTACTCCAAGGATCACATTAGCCCTTTTTGCCACAGTGTCGGACTGGGAGTTCGTGTTCAGTTGGTTGCCCACTGTGACCTCATAATCTTTTTCAGAGTCACTGCTTCCCTAGATTGTTCCTAGAGTCCTTGTTCCTAGATTGTTTGTTGCACTTGGCTGTATTATAATGCATTTTGTTTGAATAGGCCCAGCTTTCCTAGTGCAACAGATCACTCTGCAGTACTCATCGTTCTTTATGACTCCACCAATCTTTGTGTCATCCACACATTTTATCTCAGTGCTTTTATATTTACTGCCAGATATTGAATACAAGTATCAAATAATGTTGGGCCTACCCCCAGTCCTCACAAAAACCCCTCAGAAACACTCCCATCTGATGATGATTCACCATTGAAAACTTCTTTTTGAGATCTGTCAATTAACGAGATTTTAATCCATTTAACATGTGCTGTGATGTTGTATAATTCTAGTATTTTCATGAGAATGTCATGCAATATCAAGTCCAATGCCTTACAGAAGCCTAAGGATAAACATCATACAGTTTCTTTTATCAACTCAACTTGTAATCTCATCAAAAATGCATCCAGTTCTAGCATTCACATTAGAAAAGGGATGTTATACAGTGGGTGAGGGTGCAGCAAAGAGCTACAAAAGGGATTTGAGGGCTAGAGAAAATGCCTTACAGTGAGATTTAAAGACTCAATCTGTTTAGTTTATCAAAATTAGTACTGAGGGTATAAATACATTCATTTGGAGAAATTACTGTGTACCAAAGGACACTTTAATCTTGCAGAACACGAACCAATTGCTGAAAGTTAAAGCCAGATAAATTCAGTTGAGAAATTAGGCACACCTTCGACAGTGAGTGTAATTAACCATTGGAACAAGCTCCCAATGGAAGTGGGGAATTTCTTGATATTTTCAGATCGAGACTGGTTGCCTTTCTGGAACGTGCTTTAGGTAAACCCAAGTTACTGGGCTCAATACAAAGGTAACTGGCTGAAATTCTCTGCCTTGCATTATACAGGAGTTCACACTAAATTACCATAGATTACCTCTTCTGATCATGTACACCTGTGACCCCACGCAACTATTAATGGAAATAATGATACACTGTGTAAGTGCTAAATCCCCTTTGGTTCCTTTTGAGAGTCCTCAGAAATCTCAGTCCATGCAGGTCAATGCTAACACTGTTAAGGAAAAGTTAGCACATGTGACTCCATTTTGGTTTGGGGCCCACCATTGTTTAAATGCCAGCACATCATACATCAGGAGGAGTAATCCTTAGATATTGAATCCCTGTGAAAATCCTCCTCCTTGTCTCCAGCCTGCCTTGTCTCCCAGTATCTGGTTTCTGTCAGTCTTTAACTCCCGGTTTCTTGGCCTTGATGTGAGGCCTCCCATCCTGATAATAAAAGTTACTGATGCATGGCTTTAGGACCATGCTGTGTAATTAACATACTGGTATAGCACGAGGAATGCACCAAGCAGGGATAGGTGGTAGATAAAACAAGGGTTTGTTTATTGGCTAAGGTTTCCGATGCACGAGGGCAACATGCTTTGCTAAAAGGTATATAACCTTTGTATAATCTGCATTCAGGGTCCCCTCCTGGCTAGCAGGGGGGCACCACGCTCGAGCGTAATAAACTTAGTGTCTTTTGGGAACTCTGCAGTTGTGGACTTTGTTTCTGTGCCTCAGCCTAGATTCGAACTGTGCGTGACCTATCAGGTATAATTCGCAGCACTGGTGTGCGTGTCCTATCAGGTATAATTCGCAGCATTTGTGTGCGTGTCCTATCAGGTGTAATTCGTAGCACTTGTGTGCGTGTCCTACCAGGTGTAATTCGTAGCACTTGTGTGCGTGTCCTACCAGGTGTAATTCGTAGCACTTGTGTGCGTGTCCTACAAGGTGTAATTCGTAACAGTTTTGGCGACCACGAAGGGACTCTAGGCTCGCCCCAACAAGCGAGACTACACTCCTCCTCTCGGACAGCTCCAGCCGGCACAAGGTGAGTTCACCTTTGAGAACTCCGAGGAGGGGGGGGTGTGAGCCGTCGCTTAGGCGATAAGGTGGCACATTTTGTGTTCTTTTGGTAGCCCATTATGGGTTCTGGGCAGAGTGTAAGTAAGGGGACCCCTTTAGCTGAAATTCTTGAGAATTGGGGGAATATCTCTGGCACCCATGGGTTAGGCAGGAAGAAAGCTGTTATTTTATGTAAGGTTGAGTGGCCAGCACTAACAACTCAAACATCTGTTGAATGGCCACCGGATGGGTCCTTTGCTGGGGATACATTAACAACGCTTAGAAGAAGGCTGGAGGACAAAGCTCCAGCCCAAACGGATTATTGGTATGTATGGGACAACTGGGCTTATGCGCGTGCGAAAGGACGTCCTCTTTCCTCCTCCTTTTCCTATCTATCTCAGGGGTCTTCAGCCCCGCTCTGTGCTATGCCTGTTTCTTCTCCTCCCCGGCCTGTTTCTGCCCCTCCCCCGGCTTACCCTCGGCTTTCTGACTTATGCCTATCATCTCCTTGCTCGCCACCCCCCTGCCCGTGCGGGCCCACCATTGACCCACCGGTTACTCTGCAAGCTCCCCTCATTCAGCAACCCCTTGTTACTCATAATACGGACGGAAGTGAACGGTTTGCTTTTCCCTATGTTCACCGCCCTTTTGGCCCAGGCGATTTAGTAACATGGCAACAGCAGATGCCTCGCCTGCGTGACGATCCAGAGAAGGTTCTGCAAACCATTCGGTCTGTATTTACCGCATTTAATCCTACATGGGGAGATGTCCAGGTAATCCTGGACACACTTTTTACCCCTGACGAAAAATATTCCATTCTGGATGCTAATAGGCGCTGGGCAGGGGAGGATAGTACCCGGGCTTCTTGGCCCCTGACTGATCCCAATTGGAATCCTAATGTGCCTACTCAAATGGGCCTTTTAAAGGCAGGTAGAAACGGCCTTTTAGAAGCTGTACGTAAAGCTGGTAGTAAAACGGCTAACTGGTCTAAAATTCGTGAATGTCAGCAAGAGCTTACTGAGCACCCCTCCGCCTTTTTGGCCCGGTTGTCCAAGCAAGTTCGTGTATATGGGGGCGGTATAAACCCTGAGGCAGAGGAAAACCGTCCTATGATGGTCTCCTTTTATGTTGATCAGGCAGCATCAGATATAAAAAAATATTTTTCTAAGCATGTGCCCGATTGGCCAGGAAAACCCCTCCAGGAGGTTGTCCGCCTGGCCACCTTTGTGTTTAACGGCAGGGACGAGGAAAAAGCACGGGAAAAACGTAAACAGAAGAAGGAGGAGGTAAGTATGTTAGCTGCTGCCTTGCAGGCTCCTTCGGGAAACCAGCATTGGCGAGGGCGCGGAGAGATGAGGGGAAGGGGGCATGGACAGGGGACAGGAGGAGGGGGAGGTTGGGATAGAATGAGGGACGGGAATTGTAATTATTGTAAACAACCAGGGCACTGGAGGAGGGAGTGTCCCCTGCTTCCCCGAGGGGCTCCTTGGAAGAACCAGGTAGAGGCTAATCCTTCTTTTCCCCCTAACGCCCCCCAGAACCTTGTTAACCCCCAGTGACTAGAGGCGGAGGTTTTGGGGACTTTGGGAGAGTTGGAATGGGACTTGGGATTACAGTCACAAATTTATTTAAAGGTTGGGGAACACCTTGTGCCTTTTCTAGTAGATACTGGGGCCACTCTCTCCACTTTAACTTTTGTTCCGGGCTCTCTGTCCGATACCAAGGTTTGGGTGCAGGGTATAGAAGGTAATCCCTGCCCGGCCCCTTTATCCTACCCTGTCCCTATCGAGCTTGGTTCTTTAAAGCTATCACATAGATTTGTTGTAATGCCGGAGGGCCCCGCAAACCTCCTCGGGCGGGATGTGCTGGGCAAATTGGGGGCACATATATATTGCGCCCCCGAGGGGCTCCGCATGTCCGTCCCGGACTCGGCGGTTGCTTCTCTTATGACATCGGTTACCCCTATTCCTGGTGTGCCCTCTGAATTGTCCAGTGTTCCCCACGCTTTGTGGAGCACAAATCCTACTGATGTGGGTCTTCTTAAATCAGCAGTTCCAGTGAGTCTGAAAACAGGGGGCGGACCGCCTCCGTCCGTAAAACAATACCCCTTGCCGAGGGAGGCGGAAGAAGGCATCTCACTCCTTATTGACAGTTATTTGACTCAGGGGGTTTTAGTCCCTTGCAGTTCGCCCTGTAATACTCCCATTCTTCCAGTAAGGAAGCCTAAACCGGGACCAGACGGGCGTCCAGTCTATCGATTTGTTCAGGATCTTCGGGCTATAAATGGTTATGTTATAGCCCCCCATCCAGTTGTCCCTGATCCGAGCACTATTCTAACGCTAATTCCTCAGTCAGCCACTTGCTTTACTGTCATAGATTTGTGTGCAGCATTTTTCAGTATTCCTTTGCACCCTGATTCTCAATATTTATTCGCATTTACCTGGAAGGGTCAGCAGCTAACATGGACGCGTCTTCCCCAGGGGTTCTCAGGATCCCCTACTATTTTTTCCCGGATTCTCACCGAGGATTTAAAAGACATTGTTTTGCCTAGTTCGTCTGTCCTGGTTCAGTATGTGGATGATTTGCTAATCGCTGCCTCAGATTATAACGCATGTTTAATTGACTCTGTTGTTTTGCTTACTGCATTAGCTAATAAGGGTCATCGTGCTTCCCCATCCAAGTTGCAGCTGTGCCTAGATCAGGTAATTTATTTGGGCTTTGTAATTAGGCCTGGGGAGCGTTTACTCTCCCCTGATAGGGTGCGGGCAATCCAGGATTACCCACGTCCGACTACAAAAAAGCAGTTACGGGCTTTCCTGGGGGCTGCGGGGTTCTGTCGACCCTGGGTTGTGGCTTTCGGAGAATTGGTAAAACCGTTAGTTCAAGCTACTACAACACTGACCCTCGATCCTGTCTCCTGGACCCCGGAAATGGAAAATGCTTTTAAATCCGTCAAAAAGGCTCTGATCTCTGCGCCCGCCTTGGGATTCCCGGATTACGGTAAACCATTTTCTCTTTTCACTCATGAACGGCAGGGAGTGGCTAGCGGCGTCCTTTTGCAATATCTGGGGGGTCGCCCACGCCCCGTAGCCTATTATTCAGTACAACTGGACCCTGTGATTCAGGGCTCTGTCTCCTGTGTACGGTCTGTTGCTGCTGCTGCTGTCATGGTTGAACGGTCACGACCTATTGTTTTGGGGCACCCTTTGACTGTCTGGGTCCCTCATGAGGTTGAAATTCTTTTAAAACAGCATTCTACACAGGCATTGTCTCCACAGCGGGCTCATAAATATGAACTAATCCTGTTGGCCGCTGACAACGTTACTTTACGCCGCTGTAACATCCTCAATCCAGCCACAATGCTACCCCTCCCAGAGGACGGTACCCCTCACCATGTATGCATGGATGTCGTCGCGCAGAATGGTAAGCCCCCCCCGGATTTAGCGGACTCCCCTTTAGTAGAGCCCGATTTACTTCTTTTCACAGATGGGTCCTCGTACTATTTAAATGGCCACCGGGTCTCGGGCTATTCGGTTACCTCTCAGGCAGACGTTATCGAGGCTGCCCCCCTACCACCTTCCTTCAGCGCCCAGGGTGCAGAGTTACACGCGCTTACCAGGGCTTGCTTATTGTCTTCAGAAAAAACTGTTACCATTTATACAGACTCTAAGTATGCTTTTGGGGTTTGTCATGCTACAGGCCAGCTCTGGAAGCAACGAGGATTTTTAACCTCCTCAGGCACAAAAATCGCTAATGGCCCTCTAATCTCTGCCCTTTTGGAAGCTATTCAGGCCCCTCGTCAGGTGGCGGTGGTTCATTGTTATGCGCACAGGCAGTCTAACAGTGTTGTGTCTCAGGGCAATGCATTAGCTGATTCAGCCGCAAAGGCTGCAGCTCTACAGCCCCTTCTGGTTTCGGCTTCCCTCCCCCTGGATGTGTCCTTCCCACCTGCTGACTGGACACTGCTGTATGCTGACGTATCCTTGGAGGAGCTGCATGACTGGAAACGCTGGGAGGGATCTAAGGGCTCCGATAAGGTTTGGCGGATCGGGAACAAACCTATTCTCCCCCGTCGTTATCTACTCGCAGCTGCTCATTATTTTCATTCCCTGGGTCACGCTGGTATTCAGGGCACGGTGGCTGCCATACTAAAGTTCTGGGCAGCACCGCATGTTTATCCCGCGGTAAAGCGAGTTCTTGGCTCCTGCCCTACTTGCCTGGCCTTCTCTGCTAAGACTCGGCTCGATGCCAACTCAAAAAGGGGGGAGACCCTGGGCAAACTTCCCGTTTCAGCGCTTGCAGATGGACTACGCAGAAATGTCTAAATGCTCAGGGTTTCACCACCTCCTTGTTATAGTGGACCAACTTTCCGGATGGCCTGAAGCAATACCAACCAGAAAGGCAGATGCAAGATCTGTGGTCAAGTTCTTAATGAAAGACATTGTACCCAGGTTTGGTGTCCCTGAAGTCATTGATTCAGATCGGGGCTCACACTTTACTGCAAAGATTTTGGAGGAACTGTACCGGTGCTTGGGGATTATTCGACAATTACACACCCCGTACCACCCCCAGTCTGCAGGTCAGGTGGAGCGCATGAACCGAACAATAAAGACAATGGTAGCAAAGTTTTGTAAGGAAACTGGACTTAAGTGGCCAGAGGCCTTGCCTATAGTTTTATGGCATATAAGACGAACGCCACGCATGCCCCTAGGCCTGTCCCCATTTGAGGTACTGTTTGGGAGACCAGCTTTGGTCCCGGGAACTTATGTTCCTGTACATGCTAGCCTCTTGGATGGAGATGAAACTTTGGCCAGATATGTTGCTAGACTGCAAAAGGAGCTGACTGAAAACCAGTCTGAAGCTCAGTTGTTTCAAACCGCACCCTTAGGGTTACAAGTTCATTCCTTTAAACCAGGGGATTGGGTAATGGTAAAAAAGATCCCCCGCACCGACCCCCTGGAACCTCGGTGGGAGGGGCCGTACCAGGTTCTGTTATGTACTTATTCTGCTTTAAAAGTTGCAGGTAAAGGTTCCTGGATTCACCATAGCTACGTGAAGTTGGCAACAGAACCCCCACCTGACCCTGGCAAGCCAGCAGACGAGCCACTTCACGAATGAACACTACAACCAACCCATGGACTGAGCTTTCCAGCTACTGGGACCTTCATAGCTCACCAGGACTTTTTGTGTTCCTGTTTATTGGACTTACATTGGGGGTAGTGTTTTTTGTATGGTACAGGGGAGGATGTCAACATTGGTATGGTTTGCCTGGGGGATCCTCTCCCTATTCCCAAGTCCAGTACAAGGATGGGAGGGCAATAGCTTTTTAAATTTAACCCGTGCTATCAAACAGGGTGTAAATCGAACGCAGTGTTGGATTTGTATTCATACCCCCACATATTTAGGTCAGGGCGTCCCGTTGGTAGGGGTACCTATCCCCCTTAATCGAACGCTCCAAACCAAGCTATGGGCAAACACTACATTTAACTGGAATGTTACAATCCAAATATGGTCTATTGATATGGTGGCCCAGGGTAATTATGCTTTATGTGTGTCATGACGTAAGGGCATAGAAAATACAGTTTTTGTAGGGAATTTTGTAGGGTGCAAGGACACCACCCAAATCAGCTCTGGTGCGGGAGGCCCCTCTACCTACTCCAGAACCCCGTGGCCAGTCCCCGAGGGGTCTGGCTGGTATTGGTTATGCAATCACACAGCCTATAAGGTTCTCCCAGCAGGATGGTGTGGTACATGTACCTTAGGGGCTATAGTACCCGCCGTGACAGTACACCAGAACCTGACCCGGGGAGAGATCCGCAATCTAGTATGGAGGGACCGACGAAGTATTCCTTTAAACCCCCTTTGTTATCGGCCCAAAGGCTTTCACTCCTTTGTGCGTTGGTTTCTGCCATGGTTGGGAGTAAGCGAGCTGGAAAAAGCTATAGTTAACATTTCAGCTGCTTTGGAACTAATGGCAAATGCTACTGCAGATGCTCTATCTGCCCTTCAAATTGAAGTCACCCAGCTATCCCAAACTACATTGCAAAACCGCCTAGCCCTGGATTATCTCCTTGCAAATCAGGGCGGGGTTTGTGCTCTGGTCAACTCAAGCTGTTGCGTATTTGTAAATCAGCATCATAGGGTGGAAACTGACATCCACATCCTCAAGCAACAGGCAGCCCTATTCCACCACATCAGCCTCGACACTACCAGCGCCGGATTCCAGGAGGTCTGGGACTGGCTCACCTCATGGCTACCGGATGTGGGGACTTGGGGACGGCGTATTTTGTATTTACTTTTTTTAACTGTTATTGTTTTTGCGTTATTTTTTGTATGCCTACAATGTACAATGTACAATGCTGCAGTATGTGCTGTCGGCAATTGCTAACCCTGCAGCGCGGTTACTCAGCCCCAATATAGCTTACTGACGTACAAAAAAAAAAGGGAGGACTGTTAAGGAAAAGTTAGCACATGTGACTCCATTTTGGTTTGGGGCCCACCATTGTTTAAATGCCAGCACATCATACATCAGGAGGAGTAATCCTTAGATATTGAATCCCTGTGAAAATCCTCCTCCTTGTCTCCAGCCTGCCTTGTCTCCCAGTATCTGGTTTCTGTCAGTCTTTAACTCCCGGTTTCTTGGCCTTGATGTGAGGCCTCCCATCCTGATAATAAAAGTTACTGATGCATGGCTTTAGGACCATGCTGTGTAATTAACATACTGGTATAGCACGAGGAATGCACCAAGCAGGGATAGGTGGTAGATAAAACAAGGGTTTGTTTATTGGCTAAGGTTTCCGATGCACGAGGGCAACATGCTTTGCTAAAAGGTATATAACCTTTGTATAATCTGCATTCAGGGTCCCCTCCTGGCTAGCAGGGGGGCACCACGCTCGAGCGTAATAAACTTAGTGTCTTTTGGGAACTCTGCAGTTGTGGACTTTGTTTCTGTGCCTCAGCCTAGATTCGAACTGTGCGTGACCTATCAGGTATAATTCGCAGCACTGGTGTGCGTATCCTATCAGGTATAATTCGCAGCATTTGTGTGCGTGTCCTACCAGGTGTAATTCGTAGCACTTGTGTGCGTGTCCTACCAGGTGTAATTCGTAGCACTTGTGTGCGTGTCCTACCAGGTGTAATTCGTAACAACACTCCACATCTTCCGTTGTTTCTGCTCTCGTATTCCGAAGAGGCTGTCATATTTTTTGTGTTACGGTTCTGTGATGATGTCAAATGCCAACTGGCTGCTCAGCTCTGACACCATAGTGGTGAGAGCAGCACCTTTCACGTGTAACTTAAAATCTATTTGTATCAAAGCACTTGGATGCTCCAGTGACCTGAACCTGAATTCTGATCTGAATCCAAACACAGGGAGGTTTGAAATCCAGACCCAAATCTTGAAACTCAGGCAGCCTGTAGTTTTAATGAGTTTATATACATATATTTTTTTAATTAAGAGAAATATTAAACCCACCATCTTTACTTTATTATACATGCAATAACATAGTAAATCTATCAAAATTCTTCCCAACAGGTGCACAAGAAAGCAGCCACATCAAATTAAAATTCATCCTTGTTGGTAAGGAAGGAGCTGGGAAAAGTGCAACAGGAAACACCATTCTTGGCAACAAAGTGTTTGAGTCCAAACTGGGGGCAAAGCCAGTAACCGAGGCTTGCAGTACAGGGAGCATGAGCTGGAACGGGAAGGAGGTTGTGGTTATCGATATGCCTGATGTATTTTCTCCAGAGGCCAGTGACACAGAAACCTATCGAGAGATCAGTTGTTGTATCCTGTTCTCTGCCCCAGGCCCCCATGCTCTGGTGCTGGTGACTCAGCTGGGCCGTTACACTGAAGAAGACAAGGAAGCAGTGAAGCGAGTATGGGAGATTTTTGGAGTCGAATCTAAGAGGAACATGATTGTCCTGTTCACCCGGAAAGAAGATTTAGGGGGTGACTCACTGAGGGACTATGTGACAAACTCAGATAACAAAAATCTTAAGGAGCTGATTCAAGGGTGTAAGAACCAATACTGCGCTTTCAACAACAAGGCAACTGGAGCAGAGAGGGACGAGCAGGTTAATGAGCTGATGGAAATAACTGAGAAAATGGTGGAGGAGAATGGAGGCAGATGCTACACCAATGAGCTGTATTCTGAGGTGGAGCGTTTGGTGGATGGAGGAACTGAAGAAAAGTACAGGAAGGTTGAAGAAAAACTGAGAGAGCAGATGGCAAAACGAAAGACACCCAAGAGAGAGGCTATGACTACTAGACTACACAACATGTTGAGGAGACCCTGGCTGTAAGAGTAATGACCGAGGCCCAGCAGCTCCCACCTTCCACTGATCTATGGAGGAAGGGTCCTGTACCATTGGGGCAGCCTCCAGGACAAGGTGCAAAAGACTTATCCCCCTGGAAGCAACTGTAGCCATCATCAGCCAATAGCAGGGAGCCAGGGGCCAGAACCTTCCCAACCTGCCATGTGATAACAAACCTTTTGGATTTCCCATTTTGGACTCTGAAACCTACTTCAATCACTATGCATGAACAACCCACCCCACTGCCAATAATGCCACCTGCTCTGCAATATCGCTGCACCCGACCATTGCCTCTATCCTTCTTCCCTACCACTTTCCCTTGTTTTCATCCCTAATTTGTTCCCATATGCCCATCCTCCCCCTTTTGCCTCTGCTACACCCTCACATGCCCTCTACCCCCGAAAACAGTTATTTGTTGTATGTAGCTACGGTTGGAAACACCAAAATACAATCAAATTAATGCTAATACACTGTTTTATGTATATTTATTTGTATTTTATTAGCATCTAAGGGATCCAGTCAAGCATTGGGGCTTTATTGTGCTGGATGCTCTGCAAACATGCAGTAAGAAGGCAGTCCCTGCCCCTAGAGCCATACATGTCTCCTTTTAGTTTGTAAGATATACAAGCTCATGGGGGTTAGCCACAGTGAGCTGGGAGAAGATTGTGGTCTGTCTGTTCAGTGAAGGGTAAGTGACGGTACAGTGTGAGATGACATTGTGTGCACAAGGGTGAAAGGGTTTTAAAATTCAGCAGCTGTGATGTTCTTTCTGTGGAGTACGCTAAGTGTGTGAGGGCCGGGCAGGTGTATTTTGCTCCCGTGCAGTACAGGGCAAAAGCAGCGTGCAAATATGTGTTACGTGTGTATTGGGGCCTCACTCATAGAGGGGAGAGTTAAGGTTGCACGAGCAGGTATCCTGCATGGGCATGTAACTCTGTGTTTCCTGGATTTCATAAGCTTGAGTTATGCTAAACTCGGTGTTCTAGAAGGGCACATCAAACCACCGGTCAATTTTCACTGGACGAATGAAGGTTTTTGTCAGTGAATGTCCTGGGGTGTTTTTTTTAACAGAAAGAGAAGTATTGTTGGTAGGGGGCAGTGGTTATTGAGGCAGCTGTAATTATCATGTGGGTGTGCAGCTGAGATGCTGTGGTGGCCAGGTAATAATGATAATAGCTACCTCTTCATCCGATCACAAAGAGGGAAGCATCATTAATCCCCTTTTACAGAGGGGAAACCTAAACACAAGAACAGCCACACTGGGTCAGACCAATAATCCATGTAGCCCAGTGTCCTGTCTTCTGACAGTGGCCAATGCCAGGTGCCCCAGAGAGAATGAACAGAACATGGAATCATCAGGTGATCCATCCCCTGTCGCTCATTCCCAGCTTCTGCAAACAGAGGCTAGGGACACCATCCCTGCCCAACCTGGCTAATAGCGATTGATAGACCTATCCCCCATGAATGTATGTAGTTCCTTTTTGAACGCTGTTATAGTCTTGGCCTTCACAACATCCTCTGGCAAAGATTTCCACACGTTGACTGTGTGCTGTGTGAAGAAATACTTCCTTCTGTTTGTATTAAACTTACTGCCTATTAATTTCATTTGGTGGCCCCTTGTTCTTGTGTTATGAAAAGGAGTAAATAAAACTTCCTTATCTACTTTCTCCACACCAGTCATGATTTTATAGACCTCTATCATATCCCTTCTTAGTTGTCTCTTTTCAGAACTGAAAAGTCCCAGTCTCATTAATCTCTCCTCATATGGAAGCTGTTCATAGAATCATAGAATATCAGGGTTGGAAGGGACCCCTGAAGGTCATCTAGTCCAACCCCCTGCTCGAAGCAGGACCAATTCCCAGTTAAATCATCCCAGCCAGGGCTTTGTCAAGCCTGACCTTAAAAACTTCCAAGGAAGGAGATTCCACCACCTCCCTAGGCAACGCATTCCAGTGTTTCACCACCCTCTTAGTGAAAAAGTTTTTCCTAATATCCAATCTAAACCTCCCCCACTGCAACTTGAGACCATTACTCCTCGTTCTGTCATCTGCTACCATTGAGAACAGTCTAGAGCCATCCTCTTTGGAACCCCCTTTCAGGTAGTTGAAAGCAGCTATCAAATCCCCCCTCATTCTTCTCTTCTGCAGGCTAAACAATCCCAGCTCCCTCAGCCTCTCCTCATAAGTCATGTGTTCTAGACCCCTAATCATTTTTGTTGCCCTTCGCTGGACTCTCTCCAATTTATCCACATCCTTCTTGTAGTGTGGGGCCCAAAACTGGACACAGTACTCCAGATGAGGCCTCACCAATGTCGAATAGAGGGGGACGATCACGTCCCTCGATCTGCTGGCAATGCCCCTACTTATACATCCCAAAATGCCATTGGCCTTCTTGGCAACAAGGGCACACTGCTGACTCATATCCAGCTTCTCGTCCACTGTCACCCCTAGGTCCTTTTCCGCAGAACTGCTGCCTAGCCATTCGGTCCCTAGTCTGTAGCGGTGCATTGGATTCTTCCGTCCTAAGTGCAGGACCCTGCACTTATCCTTATTGAACCTCATCAGATTTCTTTTGGCCCAATCCTCCAATTTGTCTAGGTCCTTCTGTATCCTATCCCTCCCCTCCAACGTATCTACCACTCCTCCCAGTTTAGTATCGTCCGCAAATTTGCTGAGAGTGCAATCCACACCATCCTCCAGATCATTTATGAAGATATTGAACAAAACCGGCCCCAGGACTGACCCCTGGGGCACTCCACTTGACACCGGCTGCCAACTAGACATGGAGCCATTGATCACTACCTGTTGAGCCCGACAATCTAGCCAGCTTTCTACCCACCCTATAGTGCATTCATCCAGCCCATACTTCCTTAACTTGCTGACAAGAATACTGTGGGAGACCGTGTCAAAAGCTTTGCTAAAGTCAAGAAATGATACATCCACTGCTTTCCCTTCATCCACAGAACCAGTAATCTCATCATAAAAGGCGATTAGATTAGTCAGGCATGACCTTCCCTTGGTGAATCCATGCTGGCTGTTCCTGATCACTTTCCTCTCATGCAAGTACTTCAAGATTGATTCTTTGAGGACCTGCTCCATGATTTTTCCAGGGACTGAGGTGAGGCTGACTGGCCTGTAGTTCCCAGGATCCTCCTTCTTCCCTTTTTTAAAGATTGGCACTACATTAGCCTTTTTCCAGTCATCCGGGACTTCCCCCGTTCGCCACGAGTTTTCAAAGATAATGGCCAATGGCTCTGCAATCACAGCCGCCAATTCCTTCAGAACTCTCGGATGCAACTCGTCTGGCCCCATGGACTTGTGCACGTCCAGCTTTTCTAAATAGTCCCTAACCACCTCTACAGGGTTCTGTAAACCCTAATAAATCCATAGCCCTATTCTGAAATTTTCCAATTCCAATATATCTTTTTAGAGATGGGGTGACCACATCTGCATGCAGTATTCACGATATGAGTGTACCATGAATTTATATAGCGGTAATATGATGTTTTCTGTCTTATTATCTATCCCTTTTCTAATGATTCCCAACGTTCTGTTCGCTTTTTTGACTCCCGCTGCACGTTGAGTGGATATTTTCAGAGACCTATCAACCATGACTCCAAGATCTCTTTCTTGAGTGGTAACAGCTAATTTAGATCCCATCATTTTATATGTATAGTTGGGATTCTGTTTTCCAAGGTGCATTATTTGCATATATCAACATTAAATTGCATTTGCCATTTTCTTGCCCAGTCACCCAGTTTTGTGAGAGCCCGTTGTAACTCGTCATAGTCTGCTTGGGACTTAATTATCTTGTGTAGTTTTGTATCATCTGCAAGTTTTGCAACCTCACCATTTACCCCTTTTTCCAGATCATTTATGAATATGTTGAACAGCACTGGTCCCAGTGGGGGACACCACTATTTACCCCTGTATATTTGACCATTTATTCCTACCCTTTGTGTCCTGTCTTAGAATCATAGAATCATAGAATATCAGGGTTGGAAGGGACCCCAGAAGGTCATCTAGTCCAACCCCCTGCTCGAAGCAGGACCAATTCCCAGTTAAATCATCCCAGCCAGGGCTTTGTCAAGCCTGACCTTAAAAACCTCTAAGGAAGGAGATTCCACCACATCCCTAGGTAACGCATTCCAGTGTTTCACCACCCTCTTAGTGAAAAAGTTTTTCCTAATATCCAATCTAAACCTCCCCCACTGCAAATTGAGACCATTACTCCTCGTTCTGTCATCTGCTACCATTGAGAACAGTCTAGAGCCATCCTCTTTGGAACCCCCTTTCAGGTAGTTGAAAGCAGCTATCAAATCTCCCCTCATTCTTCTCTTCTGCAGGCTAAACAATCCCAGCTCCCTCAGCCTCTCCTCATAAGTCATGTGTTCTAGACCCCTAATCATTTTTGTTGTCCTTCGCTGGACTCTATCCAATTTATCCACATCCTTCTTGTAGTGTGGGGCGCAAAACTGGACACAGTACTCCAGATGAGGCCTCACCAATGTCGAATAGAGGGGAACGATCACGTCCCTCGATCTGCTCGCTATGCCCCTACTTATACATCCCAAAATGCCATTGGCCTTCTTGGCAACAAGGGCACACTGCTGACTCATATCCAGCTTCTCGTCCACTGTCACCCCTAGGTCCTTTTCCACAGAACTGCTGCCTAGCCATTCGGTCCCTAGTCTGTAGCGGTGCATTAGATTCTTCCGTCCTAAGTGCAGGACCCTGCACTTATCCTTATTGAACCTCATCAGATTTCTTTTGGCCCAATCCTCCAATTTGTCTAGGTCCTTCTGTATCCTATCCCTCCCCTCCAGTGTATCTACCACTCCTCCCAGTTTAGTATCATCCGCAAATTTGCTGAGAGTGCAATCCACACCATCCTCCAGATCATTTATGAAGATATTGAACAAAACCGGCCCCAGGACCGACCCTTGGGGCACTCCACTTGATACCGGCTGCCAACTAGACATGGAGCCATTGATCACTACCCGTTGAGCCCGACAATCTAGCCAGCTTTCTACCCACCTTATAGTGCATTCATCCAGCCCATACTTCCTTAACTTGCTGACAAGAATACTGTGGGAGACCATGTCAAAAGCTTTGCTAAAGTCAAGAAACAATACGTCCACTGCTTTCCCTTCATAGGAGAAGCTGGATATGAGGCAGCAGTGTGCCCTTGTTGCCAAGAAGGCTAACGGCATATTGGGCTGCATTAGTAGGAGCATTGCCAGCAGGTCGAAGGAAGTGATTATTCCCCTCTATTCAGCACTGGTGAGGCCACACCTCCAGTATTGCGTCCAGTTTTTGTCCCCCCATTACAGAAAGGATGTGGACAAATTGGAGAGAGTCCAGCGGAGGGCAACGAAAATGATTAGGGGGCTGGGGCACATGACTTACTAGGAGAGGCTGAGGGAACTAGGGTTATTTAGCCTGCAGAAGAGAAGAGTGAGGGGGGATTTGATATCAGCCTTCAACTACCTGAAGGGGGTTCCAAAGAGGATGGAGCTTGGCTGTTCTCAGTGGTGGCAAATGATAGAACAAGATGCAACGGTCTCAAGTTGCAGTGGGGAAGGTCTAGGTTGGATATTAGGAAACACTATTTCACGTGGAGGGTGGTGAAGCACTGGAATGGGTTACCTAGGGAGGTGGTGGAATCTCCATCCTTAGAGGATTTTAAGGTCCAGCTTGACAAAGCCTTGGATGGGATGATTTAGTTGGTGTTAGTCCTGGTTTGAGCAGGGGGTTGGACTAGATGACTTCCTGAGGTCTCTTCAAACCCTAATATTCTATGATTCTATGAAAATGTGGAGGTTTTCAAGAGTAGTTTATTACATGGCCACAAATCCTCAATTCCACAATCAAAAGAGGACAACTTTGGTTGAAAACCCAGTCTGGTTCAGTGGCAGAGTGAAAGCAGCAATTAGAAATATAAAGGCCAATATATAACAAATAGAAAACGGGGAAAATAGAGAGCAATGAATATAAAGCAAAAGTTCTGATATTTAAAAAAAATGGATAAAGGAAGCCAAAGCCATTAAGGTAAAATCCATGGCTGGCAGAGCTAAGGACAAGAAGAAGGGGCGGCAGGGGGGATTATATTAAGAGTCAAAGAAATACTAACACTGGTATAGGCCCATTAATCGATGGAGACGATAAAGTTGTTAATGATACAGAAGAGGCAGAAGTTTTCAAAAACTGTTTAGTTCATCAAAAATAAGGGAAGGTTGGCAAAGTTGCTGCTCAAACATCCCCCCTCCTGGCTGGCTATGGCATTGCCTCAGTCCCCCAGTTGCCTTTTGGCCTATGTAGGAGTGTGCCGGCACTCTGGCCGGACAACTTTGCAGGGTCTTGCCTTTCCGGAGCCACAAAGTCCTTTATCAAATTCCAACGGAAATGTAAAGAAAAACCAAACCTTCAGCCTGGCTGGGCTCGGATGGCTGCTTCTTCTTCACAAGCATGGCTCACCCATTACAATTGTCCCCACATCTTGTCTCAGACTCCTGTCCCTTCACCAGCCCCTCTGTCTGGGGGCTGTCACATTCCTCCTTCACTCAAGGGTTCTGACAGGCTCAGGCAGCTCAGGGCTCCTATCTCTAGTCAGGCTAATGTCTGTCAGTTTCCTGCCTTAGGTAAGTACCAGACTTCCAGCCACCTCAAGTCTAGGTCAATTTCATAGATGGGGAAACCAAGACATAGAGAAGCTAAGTGACTTGCCCAAGTCTGGTTGTATTAATTTAGATGGAATAAATGGGCCCAAAGCCTCAAAGTTGTTTATATGACCCTATTTGTCTCCAACAGTAAACAGGGTTTGGGGTTTGGTTTACAGAGACTTCAGCCTGCTTAATACCATGGCAAACACACCGTTAAACATCTTTTTAACCTTTTTATTAAAGATTCATTAAAAGGAGGGAAAAGTGTTAAAGCACATGGTCTTGTCAGCCACACTGAGACCTGGCAAACTTATACAATGATTAGGCTGTTATGGGCACTGCTTTTAGCTGCTTCTTGCTGGTCACAGCTTTACAGCAATGTTGTAAAATATGCAGTTTTGTCCGGCTAAGCCAGCTTCTTATTAGACAGAGGAAAAAGGGAAAGGATAGGAAAGAGGAGAAATAATGTAGGAAAGGGAAAAGACACATCTGGGACAGGGGAGATGAAGTTGTACATCCCAGGCGCAGTTAGGGTGTAACGGGAGCCATTGGAGGTGGGGGTGTCATCTCTCTGGCCTGGTCTAATCAGGACAGATTAGGCTACAGACTGGCTAACCGACTGAAGAGGGCATTGAACTAGGTTTGATGGGGGCAGGAGACAAAAGCCCACAGGTAAGTCAAAAACATGGAGACCTGGGAGAAGGGTTAGATTCGGGGGGGACCATGGGCCATTATAGCAGGGACAAGGGAGAGACAAGAGATGTCTGTATTCTACCTTAGATGTCTGTATTCTAATGCAAGAAGTATGGGGAATAAACAAGAAGAACTAGAAATACTAGTGAAATAAACACAACTATGAGATAGTTGGCATCACAAAACCTTGGTGGGATAATATACAGGATGGGAATATTGGTATAGAAGGGTGCAGCTTCCTCAGGAAGGACAGGCAGAAAAAAAAGGGAGGAGGTTAAATTTACCCTCCTTCGACTTCCAACCATTAGATCCTTTCATACCTTTTGTCTTCTAAACTGAAGAGCTCTCTACCTTCCTTTTCATAAGGGAACTCAAAGGCGTTATTTAAGTCTCCCACTTCAGGAATGTCCTCCAGACATTGAATCATTATTGAGGGTTTTTTCTGAACACACTCTAATTTTTCAACACCCCGTTTAAAACATTTTTATGTGCAAACCTAGGGGTCAAACCATGGCTTAGATCCTGGTTCAAAGGCATATGCATCAGTTATTACTTCCAATCTACACCCAAATGTTTAGGAGAATGAAGAAATGAAGACGCGTAGAGGGGATAAAAAAAAACAATGCTGGTAAGAAAATGACGTGAGAGAATCTGTTCTTTTTTCACTTCTGTGTGAAGAGCTGATCCAACCCCCATGTCTCCCGTTGCTGTCAAAGGGACTGCTTATTAGAGCTGGGCGAATAATGGATTGTTCCACTCGCTAGCGATTTTGAAAAGTGGGAAAAAACAAGTGAAATCAACATGAATTTGCAAAACTGTTTCAGTGTTGCTGAAACTGCGTGTTTAGCTTGAAAAAGTTCACCTGAAAAATTTTGCTCTGCTCTACTGTTTGTATGCTGCAAGTTAAGGATTTGCTTATGTGCTTTGCTGGATCAGTGCCTGTGCTCAGCTCATAATTTCCTTTGATGTAAATGAGAATTGCACAGGATATGTGGTGATTCACATTCCAGTTCAACCTGCTCTCACCCACAACTCTCTGCTCTGCCAATTCTCACCTCTTCCCAACCCCACTTCCTCTTCTCCTCTTTCGGAGGTTGATCCTTTGCTGCTCTCAAACCAGCTGTCTAGAATACCCTGCCCATCTCCCTTAATCACACTGTTCTCTCAATTCACCTGTAAAATGCAGCTCAAAAAACATCTTTTCTCTACTCTGTATCCCCAGCAGGGCTAACTCATTATTTTATCATGAGTCTCATGCTATTTGGGGTTATTCTTAAAGCACCAGCTACTGGAGACTTGAGGTTAGGTGAGAAACTGTTTTAAAAAAAACTGATAAATTTAAGTGGTAAAGGTTCTGAAGGAAACTAAGTAGCCATGGGATAAGAGGGGAAAACCTCTCATGGATCAGTAACTGGTTGAAAGGGAGGAAGCACAGAGTCGGTCAATTTTCACAATGGAGAGAGATGAAGAGAGGGGTCCCCCAAAGATCTGTACTGGGACCTGCACTGTTCAACATATTCATTAATGATCTGGAAGAAGGGATAAACTGTGAAGTGGCAAAGTTTGCACACGATACAAAATTATGCAAGATAGTTAAGTCCAAAGCAGACTGTGGGGATTTACAGAGGGAATTCACAAAATTGGGCAACAAAATGATGGGTAAAATACAATGTTATAAATTTAAAGCACTGCACATAGGGAAAACATAATCCCAATTATACAAATAGAATGATAGGGTCTAAATTAGCTATTACAACTCAAGAAAGAGACCTTGGAGTCATTGTGGATAGTCCACTCAATGGGCAGCAGGGGCAAAAAGGCTAACAGAATGTTAGGAACTAGTAGGAAAGGGATAGAAAATAAGGCAGAAAATATAATGCCACCATCAACATCCATGGTGCATCCATCCTTTGAATACTGTGTTCAGTTCTGGGCACCCCCTCCCAAAAAGATATAGTGGAAATGGAAAAGGTTCAGAGAAGGGGAACAACGATGATCAGTGGTATGGAACGGCTTCCTTATGAGAATTAATAGGCAGCAGGTTTAATATAAACAAGAGGAAATAGCTTTCACCCAACGCACAACTAATTTGTAAAACTCATTGCCATGGAATGCTGTGGTGGCCAAAATATAACAAGGTTGAAAAAAGAACTGGATAAATTCATGGAGAATAAGTCCATCAATGGCTATGAGCCAGGATGGTAAGGGATGCAACCCAGTGCTCGGGGTGACTCTAAGCCTCTGATTGCCAGAAGCTGAAAGTGGAAGACAAGGATGCATCACTCCATAATTGTTCTGTTTTGCACCCTCCCACTGAAGCTCTGGTATGGGACACTGTTGGAGATGGGACACTGGGCAAGATGGATCATGGTCTGACCCAGTATGGCAGCTCTTATAGCCCTTATGCTTGCAGAGAAGAGCTTGAGAACTTGAACCAAATGTTCCGTAAAGAGCCAAAAACCTAATCGCACCTCCAGCTTTCTGTGCGGGGTTCCACAGGGCTCTGTTCTTGGTCCCCTTCTCCTTGTCCTCTCCACCTTATCTCCAGGTAATCTCATCCACAAACACAGATTCAATTACCATCACTATGCTGACAGCTCTCAGATCTACCTCTCTACTCCAGGCCTGACTCCATCTGTCCAAACTAAATGCTCAGCCTGTCTCATAACATCTCCTCATGGATGTCTGTCATCTCAAGCTAAACATGGTAGAACAGAGCTCTTAACTTCCCCTCCAAAAAACCCTCCCCACTACCTCCTTTCTTGATCACCCTGGACACCACCACCATTCTCCCTGTCACTCAGGCCTGCAACCTAAGAATCATCTTCAACACAGATCATAGAATCATAGAATCATAGAATATCAGGGTTAGAAAGGACCTCAGGAGGTCATCTAGTCCAACCCCCTGCTCAAAGTAGGACCAATCCCCAACTAAATCATCCCAGGCAGGGCTTTGTCAAGCCTGACCTTAAAAACTTCTAACGAAGGAGATTACACCACCTCCCTAGGTGTTTCACCACCCATGAGAAAAAGTTTTTCCTAATATCCAACCTAAATCTCCCCCACTGCAACTTGAGACCATTATTCCTCATTATGTCATCTGCTACAACTGAGAACAGTCTAGATCCATAGTCTTTGGAACCCCCTTTCAGGTAGTTGAAAGCAGCTAGCAAATCCCCCCTCATTCTTCTCTTCCGCAGACTAAACATCCCCAGTTCCCTCAGCCTCTCCTCATAAGTCATGTGTTCCTGTCCTCTAATTGCTTTTGTTGCCCTCCACTGGACGTTTTCCAATTTTTCCACATCCTTCTTGTAGTGTGGGGCCCAAAACTGGACACAGTACTCCAGATGAGGCCTCACCAATGTCGAATAGAGGGGAACGATCACGTCCCTCAATCTGCTAGCAATGCCCCTACTTATACATTCCAAAATGCCATTGGCCTTCTTGGCAACAATGGCACACTGTTGACTCATATCCAGCTTCTCGTCCACTGTAACCCCTAGGTCCTTTTCTAGAGAACTGCTGCCTATCCATTCGGCCCCTAGTCTGTAGCGGTGCATTGGATTCTTCCATCCTAAGTGCAGGACTCTGCACTTGTCCTTGTTGAACCTCGTCAGATTTCTTTTGGCCCAATCCTCTAATTTGTCTAGGTCCCTCTGTATCCTATCCCTGCCCTCCAGCGTATCTACCTCTCCTCCCAGTTTAGTGTCATCTGCAAACTTGCTGAGGGTGCAATATACACCATCCTCGAGATCATTAAGGAAGATATTGAACAAAACAGGCCCCAGGACCGACCCTTGGGGCACTCCACTTGATTCCGGCTGCCAACTAGACATTGAACCATTGATCACTACCCATTGAGCCCGACAATCTAGCCAGCTTTCTATCCGCCTTATTGTCCATTCATGCAGCCCATACTTCTTTAACTTGTTGGCAAGAATACTGTGGGAGACCATGTCAAAAGCTTTGCTAAAGTCAAGGCACAATACATCCGTCCACTGCTTTCCCCTCATCCACAGAGCCAGTTATCTCATCATAGAAAGCTGTTAGATTAGTCAGGCATGACTTGCCCTTGGTGAATCCATGCTGACTGTTCCTGATCACTTTCCTCTCCTCTAAGTGCTTCACAATTGATTCCTTGAGGACCTGCTCCATGATTTTTCCGGGGACTGAGGTGAGGCTGACTGGCCTGTTGTTCCCAGGATCCTCTTTCTTCCCTTTTTTAAAGATGGGCACTACATTAGCCTTTTTCCAGTGGTCCAGGACTTCCCCTGATCGCCATGAGTTTTCAAAGATAATGGCCAATGGCTCTGCAATCACATCCGCCAACTCCTTTAGTACTCTCGGATGCAGCGCATCCAGCCCCATGGACTTGTGCTCATCCAGCTTTTCTAAATAGTCCCGAACCACTTCTTTCTTCACAGAGGGCTGGTCACCTCCTCCCCATGCTGTGCTGCCCAGTGCAGTAGTCTGGGAGCTGACCTTGTTCGTGAAGACACAAGCAAAAAAGGGATTGAGTACATTAGCTTTTTCCACATCCTCTGTCACTAGGTTGCTTCCCTCATTCAGTCAGGGGCCCACACTTTCCTTGACTTTCTTCTTGTTGCTAACATACCTGAAGAAACCCTTCTTGTTACTCTTAACATCTCTTGCTAGCTGCAACTCCAGATGTGATTTGGCCTTCCTGATTTCACTCCTGCATGCCCGACCAATAGCTTTATACTCCTCCGTGGTCATTTGTCCAATCTTCCACTTCTTGTAAGCTTCTTTTTTGTGTTGAAGATCAGCAAGGATTTCACTGTTAAGCCAAGCTGGTCGCCTGCCATATTTATTATTCTTTCTACACATCGGGATGGTTTGTCTCTGTAACCTCAATAAGGATTCTTTAAAATACAGCCAGCTCTCTTGGACTCCTTTCCCCCTCATGTTATTCTCCCAGGGGATCCTGCCCATCAGCTCCCTGAGGTTGTCAAAGTCTGCTTTTCTGAAGTCCAGGGTCCGTATTCTGCTGCTTTCCTTTCTTCCTTGTGTCAGGATCCTGAACTCAACCATCTCATGGTCACTGCCTCCCAGGTTCCCATCCACTTTTGCTTCCCCTACCAATTCTTCCCGGGTTGTGAGCAGCAGGTGGAAGAGCTCTGCCCCTAGTTGGTTCCTCCAGCACTTGCACCAGGAAATTGTTCCCTACACTTTCAAAAAACTTCCTGGATTGTCTGTGCACCGCTGTATTGCTCTCCCAGCAGATATCAGGGTGATTGAAGTCTCCCATGAGAACCAGGGCCTGCGATCTAGTAACTTCAGTGAGTTGCCGGAAGAAAGCCTCATCCACCTCATCCCCCTGGTCCGGTGGTCTATAGCAGACTCCCTCCACAACATCACCCTTGTTGCTCACACTTCTAAACTTAATCCAGAGACTCTCAGGTTTTTCTGCAGTTTCATACTTGAGCTCTTAGCAGTCATACCGCTCTCTTACATACAGTGCAACTCCCCCACCTTTTCTGCCCTGCCTGTCCTTCCTGAACAGTTTATATCCATCCGTGACAGTACTCCAGTCATGTGAGTTATCCCACCAAGTCTCTGTTATTCCAATCACATCATAATTCCTTGTCTGTGCCAGGACCTCCGGTTCTCCCTGCATGTTTCCTAGGCTTCTTGCATTTGTGTATAGGCACTTGAGATAACTTACTGTTTTCCTGCTTTCTTAGTATGAGGCAGGAGCCCTCCCCTCTCATGCTTTCCTGTTCGTTCTTCCTCCCAGTATCCCACATCTCCACTTACCTCAGGACTTTGTTCTCCTTCCCCCGGTGAACCTAGTTTAAAGCCCTCCTCACTAGGTTAGCCAGCCTGCTTGCGAAGATGCTCTTCCCTCTCTTCGTTAGGTGGAGCCCGTCTCTGCCTAGCACTCCTCCTTCTTGGAACACCATCCCATGGTCAAAGAATCCGAAGCCTTCTCTCCCACACCACCTGCATAGCCATTCGTTGACTTCCACCATTCGACGGTCTCTACCCAGGTCTTTTCCTTCCATGGGGAGGATGGACGTGAACACCACTTGCACCTCAAACTCCTTTATCCTTCTTCCCAGAGCCACCTAGTCTGCAGTGATCTGCTCAAGGTCATTCTTGGCAGTATCATTGGTGCCCACGTGGAGAAGCAGGAAGGGGTAGCGATCCGAGGGCTTGATGAGTCTCGGCAGTCTCTCCGTCGCATCGTGAATCCTAGCTCCTGGCAAGCAGCAGACTTCTTGGTTTTCCCGGTTGGGCGGCAGATAGATGACTCAGTCCCCCTGAGGAGAGAGTCACCGACCACCAACATCCGCCTCCTTCTCTTGGGAGCGGTGGTCGTGGAACCCCCATCCCTAGGACAGTGCATCTCATGCCTTCTAGTCGGTGCAGTTTCCTTCTGTTCCCTTCCCTCAGATGTATCATCTAGTCCACTCTCCACGTTAGTACCTGTGGAGAGAACATGAAAACGGTTACTTACCTGTATCTGCGTTGCTGGTACATGGACGCTCCCCTTTCTTCTTCTGGAGGTCACATGCTGCCAAATTTCTTCACCGTCCTCCTGTCCCCGCAGTGCAGCCTGCTCTGAATCTTCAGAACACTGTGCCCGTAGAAGCATATCCTGACGTCTGTCCAGTTTCTCTTATGCAACACAGGGTCGATACTTGTTTCTCCAGACCTTGAACCTTCTCTTCCAATATGGAGACCAGCTTGCACTTTGTACAGACAAACATGGCACATCCAGTGCAGGTCACAACAGCTGAACGCTCCCCATCCATATTACCCTCCTTCTACGCGCTTCCTCAGGAGTTGTAGTAACTACTCAGAGAAGCCGGCAAGATGTCAGCCTCAGTGGGCTCTCCCCGGGCGAACTCCCAGGCAAACTCCCTCTGTTAGCCTCTCTGCTGTTCACCACTCAGCTGGTTCACAGCTGACTGGCTTTTTATAACAGTCAGGCCCACTCAAGGCTCACCTGGAACAAAGCACTCCCAATTCACACTTTTCAAGCAACCAATCAAGCACATGGTCAAACTGTCAAACTGTCCCCACAACAGACACTCAGATACTCACCAACACAGCATCCCTAATGTAGCCCTTAGCGTACCTCTTCTCAGACAGATCCCAGGCAGGATCTCTCTCTAGGTCCTCACATCCAGGCTGTGTCTAAGTCTTACTGAATCTTTCTGTGTAATATCTCTAAGACACTTCCTTTCCTGTCCATCCACACAGCTAAAATGCTCATCCAAGCTCTAGCATCTCATGTCCCAGTTACTCCAACAGCTTTTTTATCTGGCCTTGACAAATGCAACCTTGGCTTCCTCATACCCGTTCAGAATGTCATGCTCCTAGCCTATCACTGTGACCATGTCAGCTCTCTCTTTGCATCCCAACACTGGCACCTCCATGTCTATCATACCAGACATACGCTACTTGTCTTCACTTTCAAGGCCCTTCATGACCTATCCACTCCCCACCTATCATCTCTCATTTACTGTCAAGAAGTCAACTCCCATCCCCAAAGTGGGCCATGACGCCAGCCTCCATAGTCCCCTTTGTGCTTTCTCTAGTGCTGCCCCTCACATTCAGGAGGGGCTCCCTGAAAACACCTGCCAAGTTACCTTATTATCCACCTTCAAATCCCTCCTTAAAAATCTCTTTGCCACGTTGCCCACAAAAATTTCACAATGGCAAGGCTGCTGGTGCGTAGAGACCACTGCCTTTCATGCTAGCCATTATTGTCACTCCTCGCTCTGCCTGTACCCATCTATTGTTTCTTAATTCATACATATATTGCAAGATCTTTGGGGCAAGGACCACCATTTTGTACTGTTTGTATAGTGCCTATAACAAGGGGCTCTTGGGATATGGTTGGAGCTCCAAGGTGCTACAATAACACAAATAATAATAATAATAATAACAATAATAAATAATTAAACCCAGAAAGGAAATAAAAAGAACCCAAAATGTTTTAATCTTTACAAATCTCATAATTTTTAGGGCCTGACTCCTGGTGTTTGATGCTTGAGGTTGGAGATACTGTGTCTGTGAGTTCCCCACATTGCTACCTACCTCACTTTATCTACATGTAACCATTCTGCCCGTCAGAGTCGGCAGCAACAAGGGATGGGTTCAGTATCTAGGGGTTCCGTTTCAATAACACAATGCAAAACCGGCTCGAGCCTCCACCCAGTGACCTGGGACAATTACACATGACCCCCTGGGCACCTTTAAGAGGCGATACTTCCCCTCTCTCAAGCACAGAGTCTGAGTGTAGCAAAACCTTTTAATAAATGGAGGGAAACAATGTGGCATTATTTTGGGGAACCAGATTCATAAACACAAATCAAGAGCCAAGAATTCCAGCAACCCAAAAGTCCCACTAATATGCCTGTCCTTTCCCTGCACCTCACTCACTGATGCTGTCCTTGGATAGTGCAGACCCAGAGTTTAGAGGTATACTCAGTTGCTGTCCCACTACATACTGGCCACATCACTCCACCAGCCATCCCACTGGCCACACCAAGATATCTTCAGGTCCCCCGACTTATCACAGCTCTCAGTGATTTCAGCTGTTAATGGGGAAAGCCTCATTGCTCATGCACACTGGGAAGTCTCTTGCATCAGAGATACTTCCCAAAGCAGATATAATGCTTAAACTTAGGTATCAGGGGTTACTACTCTGCAACATGTAACAATACTCTCCACTGAGTCTAAATTAGCTCTGTTATTACACAGTGGAGAGCAAAAGAGTCAAGTCAGAGTCAAGCATCCCCATCCCAGTACATAACCCCACCATCTCTCACTCACTGGGCTTTGGAACCCATGTCCCTTGCCTAGTGAGTGCCATTTAGTTGAGGGTGAGCCCCTCAATTGGAAAATACCAAGTACAGTTCTGCTGTCCTTGGTTCCCACAACCAGGATAACAACTCCTTATTGCCCCAGCCCCAATAACAAAGAAACTGGGGATCCCACACAAGCCAAAAGTGACCATTTGGGCAAGCAATCCTATAATGCCGAACACCCAGGCAGGGTGGATGTGCCCATGCAAATGAGATCAGCCCATGAAGTCCTTTTCCACCGCTCACCACCCGATGTCAGGGGAGAGCCCATTCGCACTCTGCTTACATCCACGTCCCACCCAGAATCACACCACAGTCCTGCACCATTCCCACTATTCTAACTGCCATGCATTGTGAGATGGCTGCATGAACAACACCCCATACCAGGGGTCGGCAACCTTTCAGAAGTGGTGTGCCGAGTCTTCATTTATTCACTCTAATTTAAGGTTTCACGTGCCAGTCATACATTTTAACGTTTTTAGAAGGTCTCTTTCTATAAGTCTATAAAATATAACTAAACTATTGTTGTATGTAAAGTAAATAAGGTTTTTTAAATGTTTAGGAAGCTTCATTTAAAGTTAAATTAAAATGCAGAGCCCTCTGGACCAGTGGCCAGGACTTGGGCAGCGTGAGTGTCACTGAAAATCAGCTCGTGTGCCGCCTTTGACATGTGCCATAGGTTGCCTAACCCTGACCTATATGATATCATTGTATTATATGAAATACATTTGCATGATCTTGTTTCCTGGGGCAGCTAAAAAGCATCCTAAGGCACTTTAAGAATCTCGTGCATAAATAAACGTAGCTAAATATTCTGGTCTTTCCTGTCCCTAGAGCTGCAATGTGCTAACTGAAGGGTGCTGGTTAACTACACTGTGCTACTTTCTCGCTCCTTTCCTGTTTTTGTATCTGTATCATGCACGTACACGTCTCTGGGTGGCTGTGGTCACCAACCACACTCTGATGAGGTTTCTGTTCCCTCTCCCGTCCAGTGTCTTTCTGAGCAGCAGCTGCAGGTCTCTCTGTCTCCCCCACTCAGACGAGTTTCTTTTTCCCTTCCTGTCTCTAGCTGCAGCTTTTGCAGAACATGTAGGGTGTGTATGCGTGCGTACGTGAGAGCGAAAGACAGCCCATGTAGGGTATGTGTGTGTGTGTGAAAGAGAGAGAGAGAGAGAGGGAGAGGGAGAGAGAGAGGGAGAGAGAGAGAGAGAGCCCAGCTCCTTCATTTCTGCCCAAGGCATGAGTGTGTCGTTTGTTTTCTAGTCAGTTCAGGAACTGTCTCTTTGGTGGCTCTAACTTAGTTCTGCAAGAAATTTAGCTCTAAACAAGAGCTTTACCGTGACCATAGCCCAGTGGTCCTGAGGCCTGCACCTGACAGGCCCCCTGACTGCCCTCTGCTACTGAAACCTTCCCACCCTCAGTGAAAAGCAGCCTCACCTCTGCCAAATCTTTTCTCATCTCCCTTACAACAATCACCCCACCCCTCAAACATACCCCCTCCCTCATACACACACACACACACTCCAAGGGACAAGTGTCCTGACAGGCTGCAGATTTCCTACCTCAGCTCAGCTTGTGGTCCCTCGTTCTCCGGTACTGTTCCATGTGTAGGAAGTTATGTAGGAAGGAGTCGCGTTACTGTGTGTAAGGGAGTGTCTCAGGGTTTGGGCAGAAAGCTGTCGAGCCATTGATAAAAGAATGGGGCTAAACATTAGGGCCGGGGTTACAAAGTCATCTTGACTCTGGTGTATGAAGCATAAACCATTGGGAGTTTGAGGTTTAGCAGGTCATTTTCAGACACGTCCTTATGAAATTGAGAGACTTCCATGGGTTCCTGTAGAAAGAAAAGGTCACACAGCACACGGGATTTGGTCTGGGATTTTATGGTTAACTAACTAGCTCTCATTATATTTGGATTTAATATGAAGCTTCTGCAGCTAGGACATAGTCACTCAGCAGTGTCCACACGGGGCGCGAGATGCAGTCATCAGCTGCCTCGTGAGGAACGAGGGGCAGCCAAGGCCAGCGACCAAGAACTGGTGAAATGAGTCCGTCTGGCACAGCCAGGACGGTGAAGGATCCAGTGAGCTCTACTGTGAAAAACCACAAAAATCTATTGTGCTGCAAAAAATGGATTAACACCAGTGATGTGTGTCCAGGAAGGTCTTTGGACTTTGCACTGCAGGGCCCGATTCATGAGAACCCCTTCCAGGGGATTCACCCAATGTAGGAGGCGTTTCCCACCAGAGCACAGCCAGCAGCCCTGATGTGATAATTGGGCTGACACATTTGCCCTAATTGTCAGCTCAGCTGTGAGATGTGAATGAAAGGTCACAGAATGTCGCAATAACCAATTGTTCATAGAAAAGTTGCAAAAGCGAGACACAGACTGAATTAGAACACACAAAAAAAGCCTCCTGATATAATTCAAGGACTGTGTAAAGATCATGCCTGGTAATCAAGAGGATCAGAAGACCGGAAATCAATAAACCAAAATTGGTATGTTGTAAATTAGGCCTACTGATGGACAAAGTAATGAGGGGACGGGCAGTTCCATCCATTGCTCCCTTTTGGGGTCCTTAAAGAAAGAAGACTTTGGGAGAAAAATTGGCAACTGGATGAGCTTCACCTGCATGGCGGCCACCCGCACCATCTCCTGGGACCCCACACCATTGTCATTGTGATCCTGAGAGTCATCCTGACCAGTCCAGGCCAGAGCCAGGGACCCAGATACCATCACCACCTCCACCAGCTCCAGCTGAATTCCAAACACCACTTGCTGGTCTTTTCTCTCCCCTTTGGTGTGTATTTATCTTGTTTTGTTTGCTAGGAAATGGGAGGTGATTTCTTTACCCAGTGTCCTCCTCTCTCCTTTGCTCTGCCAGGAATGGGAATGTGCGTCTCAGCTGTGTGTGGGCTATCTCAGCCCACTCACCCACTGGGGAGGATTTGCATACAAACTGAAAGCACATCACTCCCTTGAGTGAGTGGCATTGCCACCTGCCACAGAGGGTCACAAAACCATTCATTGCAATTTGGCCTGGCTGCTCCTCATCAGGAGGAAGGGACTGCAGGGACAAATGTCAGTGGTGTTACAACTGTGAGTGCCAGGCCGCAACACTGCTCATTCCACTAAATGACACGCTCTCCGTTCGTGAGCAACTCCATATCGGTTACAGAAAATGGCCTCATCACAAATGTCTAGACTGCCTGTGCATTGATCTGCCCTGCCCACAACCCACCCCTACACTAGGCTCTACTCCAATGGAGGCGAATTCAGCACCAGATGTTTTTTGTGGAACCTTCTGGGAGAGGCTCTGGGACAAAAAACGGTGCATTTGGGGGAGTTTGCCACACATGTTTGTTGTTTGATAGTAAAGATGTGGGTAATGTGTGAGCTGGTTCTAGGGCGGTATGTGTTTGGGGCTATTGGGTGTGCTGGTTTTATGGCAATGTACATTCGGAGTTATTAGGAGTTCTGGTTTTATGGCAACGTGTGTTTGGGGTTATTGGATGTGCTGGTTTTATGGTGATGTACATTTGGGGTTATTGCGAGTTCTGGTTTTATGGCAGTGTGAGTTCAGGGTTATTGGGTGTGCTGGTTTTAAGATGACGCGTGTTTGGGGTTATTGGTTGGGGGGGTTATTGAGTGTGCTCGTTTTGTGCCGATGTATGTTCGGGGTTATTGGATGTGCTGTTTTGGGGGGTTATTGGGTGTGCTGGTTTTATGGCAGTGTGCTATCAGGGTTTTTGGGTGTGCTGGTTTTATGGTGCTGTGTGTTCAGGGGTTTTTGGGTGTGCTGGTTTTAGGGCGGTATGAGTTCAGGGTTATTGGGTGTGCTGGTTTTATGGTGCTGTGTGTTTGTGTTGTTGGGTGTGCTTTTTATGGTGGTGTGTTTGGGGTTATCGAGTGTGCTGGTTTTAGGGTGGTGAGCATTCAGGGTTTTTGGGTATGCTGGTTTTATGGTGCTGTGTGTTTGGGTTATTGGGTGTGCTGGTTGGTGATGTGTGTCAGGTGGCTCCCCAGACAGGAATCTCTAAGAAACTATAAATGGATGAAAGGGGTGAATGAGTGTGTTGGGTTGTGTGTTCTTCAGGTGATGAATGAGATGTGCCTGCTGCAGTGAGGGGCTCTGGGTGTCTGGGGTTACTGGTTGTGTTGTGGTGGTTCTGAAGAATTGTGGCAGTTTGGGCCAAGTATCCACCCTCTGTGCAGTCTCCCTCATACAACGAAGGAAATTATTGTATGAAAATTAGCTATACAATAGGGGTGGGACTGGTTAGGAGAGATGTACCCAGATAATCCTCCCAAGTGACCTGCTTCCACATGCTGCAGAGGAAGGTGAAAAAACCCCAAGGTCTCTGCCAATCCGAATGCACCCTAGGATTGCATTTGCCTCTTTCACAGCCACTTAGCTTGGTGGCTCATAGTCAACCTCGGATCAATGAACACACCCAGGTGTCTCTCCTCCTCTGTCACTTCCAACTGATGAGTGCCCAGCTCGTCGCAGAAATTCTTATTAGTAGACCTTTAGTGTATACCTTTGCACTTTGTAATATACAATTTGTCACTCCAGTCTTCAAGGTCATCCAGGCTTTCCTGCATAATATTCTCATCCTGCTCTGCATTGACAATGCACCCCAACTTTGTATCATCAGAAAATTACATTAGCACACTCCTACTTTTTGTGCTAAGCTCATTAATAAAAACATTGACTGATTTGTGCCAAGACTGATCCTTGAGGAACTCCACTAGTGACCTCCTTCCAGTCCAATAGTTCACCTTTCAGCATAACCTTCTCCCCTTTCTCCCAGTTTCTTACCCACCCATGCATCAATCTCTTATCTCACCCAACGGTCACTTTGACATTTACCAGGATAATGATGCTGAGCCACCTGGCTGCAGGAAGGACTCCAGGAGGGATTGTTCCTCCAACTGTCTTGGGTGCAGGGGGAATGTACACACTGCACCATCTCTTTCGATGCTAATGCCTGCTATCTCTTGTATTCCCAGTTAGGTAGTTGGGTTGGTGAGGAGGTGTACGGGGCTAGGCTCTCCCTTCTCTCTGTCTGCTTTGTAGTGACTGAGTGGCTCTAGAAAGAAGTGTCTATGCTTTGCATGTAAAGGGACTGCCATTGTGCCTGGGCCTTGAACAGCAGATGTGGGGCAGTTAGACTTCTCGCACCATCCCTCTCTTCATGCCCTAGACCCTTCATGCGAAAGGTCTAGGGAATACCTGCACTTAATCTTTGGAGACAGTTTTAACATCAGCAAACCCAGACATGATTTTAATAATAGCAAAACATTTATTGTTATCAGCAAAGTATGAAAGCATCAGGGACCATCTATATCACCATTTGCATCTAGATCCCAGTCAGTGTCAACGTATCACTAGAATCAGTCTGTATACACAACCAAATGTATGTACATCTTTACTTTGCGGTAACAGGTGGCAGTAAACACATTTCACAAGTACAAAAACATGCTTTGTAGGATGGTACGTGCTTTGGCAAAGCAAAAACAGCATGAAAAATAAAAATAAAATCAAAAGCAATTATTTCTGCACCTTCAGTTCTAGATGTCTATTACTCACAAACCTCACCACAAAACCTTGCATAGAATGCACACAGATGTCACACAGTAAGCTAACTAAACCCTTGGCACTCCTACCTAGCCCAATTTTGCAATAGTAAGTAATACAGCTGAATTGTTATCTAACTCCTTAATTGACTAGTGAAAGATAAATCAGAAAGAATCAGGTTTAACTTTCAGTTCCCAGGTTGGGTTTGCAGTACTAACAATGGAAAAAAATACCTAGAGTGAGCAAATTTGATCTGGAGATACGGCGAGACAAAAACATGAAACCTACAATGCGATTTTCACAGGAATTTTTAAAAAAGGGAACAAAACCTATAAATGAATTTAAATTTACTCTGATTGAAATTATTCAATTTTATACTATTGAGTACTTCACTTCAGAGAAGAGTAACAGCTTTCCATTTTTTCTGCTTTAAAAAACAAACTAACAAAGCCTTCTCAAGTATTTCCATATAAATACATTATGCAAATTGGAGTCAACCACCCACCACCTGTAATAATAGTGAGGGAAAACAATGAGTCCCAGGCACTCATGTCTAAAGGAATGTGTGTAAGGGGAGTTCACATACTGTGCTCTGCCTTCCCCCGGGGCCCAGCACTGGAGAGGGAGACTTGGGCTATGTCTACCCTGCGGAGCTAGGGGTGTGATTCCCAGTTTGCACTGGCAGACTCATGCTAGCTCTCGTGCAGCTAGCGTGCTAAAAATAGTCACGACTGCATGGGCAGCAGCAGCGGGACAGGCTAGCCACCCTGAGTGCACCCCAGCGGGGTTCAGGCGGGTTTATACTCAGGGAGGCTAGCGTATGCCGCTGCTCATGCTGTCATGGCTACAGTACTATTTTTAGTGTGTTAGCTCAAGGAGAGCTAGCGCGAGTATGTCTACACAAGCTGGGAATCACACCCCAGCTCATAATATAGACATAGCCTCACTCTGAGCCTCTCATGCTGGATGGGCTGCCAAAAAACTGCTTCAGGTCTTGTGGAGTAGTGAAGAAATTCTTTCTCCCATCATACTAAGGAGTGACTTTTGCAGGGTACCACACCCTTGGATTAAGTCCCTTTCTGGTAAGAAGGCGTCTATATTTATTCCACTCTGCACTTGCACTAGGTTCTGGTCTAAGCAAACACATATCTGCTCACCTTGGAATAGCGGTTTACCTGTTTATAGTTTCTCCCAGCACAAATTCTCTTTCTTGGAATCTTGTAAAGGTTATAACTAAAGTCACAGTGTCTTTTCCTTTTCATTCAAATACCTCTTCCTCATTCTCCTTCGTGATTAGAAACTAATGTACAAAAACTGTGGTAATTCCTTTCCAGGCTGTTCTTCACCTGTATGATTCTCAGACTGGGTCTCCTGTTTCTATTTCCCAAATTTTCTGTTTATCTACCAAGGAATCTACAAGTCAACTATTTCTTTATTAGCTTCCTGAAGTGTTCCTGGAGCAGGAGCCCAGCAGTGCATAGTGCATAGCAGATGCGTACATGGCAATATATATTGCTTCTACCATGTATGTATATTGTTCATGTATATACTAAGTCATGTAATTACATTGCACACATTGAATTCATGCATTATAACGGTGATAGCAATTAGCCTTTGGAACAGATTATCAAAGCATGTGATAGATTCACTAGCACAAGGGAGAAAGTATCTTAGCAATTAAGGGCCCATTTCATTCCTTGTGTAGCTCTACTGGCTTCAGTGGAGCTACACCAGGGATGAATTTGGTCCTAAAATGCAGAATGTTGGGGTCCGTACATGTAACAAGCAGTGAAACTTCATTTGTGACTTTTATAGACTCAGAATAACAGGATAAAGAAGTTAAATGTAGCTCAGTCATCATTAAACCAACCCATAATTACTTCAAAAGCAAGTGTAAAAGAATCCAAAAGCATTTTCCATATTATATCACTTTCAGCTTCTTCCCTGGCTCCTGCTTGTTTTGCAGCATAATCTCTCTCTTTTTCTCCTAAAAGTCTCAATTTTTGTTGTTGCAAAACCATCTCCTTTTCTGCCATGTCTTTCTCCCACATTATCCTCTCCTTTTCATCTGGATACTGCTTTTGTTCTTCATCCCTTATTTTTAATTCTTCCTTGAGTTGTTTTATTTGCTCCTCATAATCACGTTTTATTTTCTCTGTCTCTCTTTCCAGCTGCTCTGCATAGTTTTTTTTCAGCTCCTCCGTTTTCTCTTGAAGCTTCTTCTCAGCATAGTTATACATCTCATTCGTGTGATATGTGCCTCCGTTCTCCTGCACCATCTTATCTACCATCCCCAGCAGCTCATTAACCTGGGCATCCCGTTCTTCTCCGGTTGTTCTGTTGTTGAATACACAGTATCGTTTTCCAAATTTTCCTACCAGCTCACAAAGGCCTTGGGCATCAGAGTCTTTTATGAACTCTTCTAATTCGGTACCATCTAAATCATCTTTCCGAGTGAATAACAGGATCATGTACCTCATGGACTCAGCTCCAAAAATATCTTGTATTCGTTTGACTGCTTTTTTTTCCTCCTCAGTGTAACGGCTCAGTGGCACCACTAGAACGATAGCATGGGGCCCTGGGGAGGAGACTACAATACAGCGACTGATCTCTCGACAAGTTTCTTCCACTGGTACATGTGTGTCAAAAATGCCAGGAGTATCAACCACCACCACATTCCTCTCATTCCAGATTCTTGCCCCCTTACTGCAGTTTGCAGTTACAGACTTTGGTGAGAGTTTGGACTCAAACACTTTCTTGCCAAGGATGGTGTTTCCTGTTGCACTTTTCCCAGCTCCAGTTTTACCTACAAGGATGATTCTCAGTTCTGATTCCCCAGTGTAGCGGCTGACATCCCCTGGGGCTGTTGGAACACGTGTGAGATATTCATGACATTACAAAGAAAACCAAGTAGAGATGGGTAGCTTTGAGGATTTCTGCCTATACAACTATAGACATTTGAATGTGCAAAGGTTAAGACGTTTTCACTTTAGAACTGAATGGCACAGTAATTGATGGCCTGATCCAGCTCCCATTCAAGTCACTCCACATTGGGAATCTTTCCACTGACTTCACTAAGAGTTGGATCAGGATCCATGGGCACTAACTTCTCACCTCTGAGGGTTTAGCTTCAGAACTAGTGATCATTGGTTTACTGGCCTCAGAGTCACTCGTGGACACTGGTCCACATCCCAGAAGACCAAGCAGTCTGGGCCATCTCTACACTTGGGAGACACAGGATTGGAAGAGCAGTGTTCCTGGCAGGTCAGGAATGAGGTGCACTGACAGTCTGGGTTAGGAGGGAATATCTTTCAGAGTGGCTGCATGCACTGTCCTTGGCTCTTCAGCCTTTATACTCATGGGCAGTAACGATTATAAAAAGTCGCCAACTATAAAAACCCGTTTTAAAACCTCTTTTGTCATGAGCCCCTGCTACACTTCTGACCTTGTTCCTTGGGGGTTCTTACCCTTATTTAAGATATTTGCATCAACACTCAGTGCAGAACATTAATCTCAAATGGGAAGGAGCTCACCTACAGACAATAAACCTTTAAGTATTTATACTTATATTAATTAAGGGCAAAGAAGGGACAGGATAGAGTCCCGACTGTTATTTCCTTACCATCGGTTTGTTCTTTCTGTATCCAGCTTTCCATTTTTACTTGAAATATCTGTTGAAAAACAATTTTATTTAAAACCTAGAAGAGCCTTCACACAGAAGAACGTACTACAGATATTCAGATAAAAGAGAAACTTCAACAACCATCTATGAATACTTTTGTGTCATATATGAAGTCGCCCCTCTGTCTTTCAACTGGAAAGGATTATGGCAGAAAATTAAATGCAAAAGAAGCTAAATGTGAATGACACATTTTGAAGACCCTTTACTAAAAATTGTGAAGAAAATCTGGACCTGATTTTGAATACTGGCCTCTAATTTAGCACCTGAATTTTTATAGGCATATTTAATTCATAGAATCATAGAATATCAGGGTTGGAAGGGACCTCAGGAGGTCATCTAGTCCAACCCCTTGCTCAAAGCAGGACCAATCCCCAACTAAATCATCCCAGCCAGGGCTTTGTCAAGCCTGACCTTAGAAACCTCTAAGGAAGGAGATTCTACCACCTCCCTAGGTAACCCATTCCAGTGCTTCACCACCCTCCTAGTGAAAAAGTTTTTCCTAACATCCAATCTAAACCTCCCACACTGCAACTTGAGACCATTACTCCTTGTCCTGTCATCTTCTACCACTGAGAACAGTCTAGATCCATCCTCTTTGGAACCCCCTTTCAGGTAGTTGAAAGCAGCTATCAAATCCCCCCTCATTCTTCTCTTCTACAGACTAAACAATCCCAGTTCCCTCAGCCTCTCCTCATAAATCATGTGTTCCACTCCCCTCATCATTTTTGTTGCCCTTCGCTGGACTCTCTCCAATTTCTCCACATCCTTCTTGTAGTGTGGGGCCCAAAACTGGACACAGTACTCCAGATGACGCCTCACAAATGCCGAATAGAGGGAAATGATCACATCTCTCGATCTGCTGGCAATGCTCCTACTTGTACAGCCCAAAATGCTGTTAGCCTTCTTGGCAACAAGGGCACACTGTTGACTAATATCCAGCTTCTTGTCCACTGTAACCCCTAGGTCCTTTTCTGCAGAACTGCTGCCTAGCCATTCGGTCCCTAGTCTGTAGCAGTGCATGGGATTCTTCCTTCCTAAGTGCAGGACTCTGCACTTGTCCTTGTTGAACCTCATCAGATTTCTTTTGGCCCAGTCCTCTAATTTGTCTAGGGCCCTCTGTATCCTATCCCTACTCTCCAGCGTATCTACCTCTCCTCCCAGTTTACTGTCCTCTGCAAACTTGCTGAGGGTGCAATCCACGCCATCCTCCAGATCATTAATGAAGATATTGAACAAAACAGCCCCAGGACCAACCCTTGGGGCACTCCGCTTGATACTGGCTGCCAACTAGATATGGAGCCATTGATCACTACCCTATGAACCTACTAGCAAAGGGAAGGGGAGGCACCACCTAGATCCAAGTGCTCCTTACCCCAGAGGGTGGGCTGTCTCCTCTGCACACATCTGAGTCTAGGGGAATGATGGGGGCAGGGGTGGCCTCAGCTGAGCACCATTTTATGCCCTCCCATCAGAGGGCAGGAGCCGATTTATATGATATCACAAACCTAACCATTCAAAAATCCTGAGTAAGACAGAAAACCCACAAGATTGGCTTAAGAATCTCAGGATTTTTACAACTAATAAATTTGGGGTTATTTTTAGTTTCCTTCTGGTTTTTGAGCCTTTAGGGTACAATCTCCTCACATTTGCAAGCTTTTCTCTCCAACTATGAGGGCTAGAAACTTAATAAGAAACTGAGAGTCACATGTATTCACAAGACTCCATGAGCTGAAGCTTTAGGAAAAACACCAATTACCATGAGAGTCATGATCAAATCATAAAAGTTGGCAACACTGCTTACAATTCAATGTTCAGCCTGAAACAAACACGGACAATGGTAAATAAATAAATAAGGAGACAGGCAAGAAAACAATATCTCACTTTTTAAAGTCTCATGAAATTTAAGCCAACGTCAGAAGTTTAGGGGGTCCGGCTTGTGATTTTTGAACTCCTCAGTCTTGGCTATATTGACAAGAAGGGTTTCTTCAGGTATGTTGGCAACAAGAAGAAAGCCAAGGAAAGTGTGGGCCCCTTAATGAATGAGGGAGGCAACCTAGTGACAGAGGATGTGGAAAAAGCTAATGTACTCAATGCTTTTTTTGCCTCTGTCTTCACTAACAAGGTCAGCTCCCAGACTGCTACGCTGGGCATCACAAAATGGGGAAGAGATGGCCAGCCCTCTGTGGAGATAGAGGTGGTTAGGGACTATTTAGAAAAGCTGGACATGCACAAGTCCATGGGGCCGGACGAGTTGCATCCGAGAGTGCTGAAGGAATTGGCGGCTGTGATTGCAGAGCCATTGGCCATTATCTTTGAAAACTCGTGGCGAACGGGGGAAGTCCCGGATGACTGGAAAAAGGCTAATGTAGTGCCAATCTTTAAAAAAGGGAAGAAGGAGGATCCTGGGAACTACAGGCCAGTCAGCCTCACCTCAGTCCCTGGAAAAATCATGGAGCAGGTCCTCAAAGAATCAATCTTGAAGTACTTGCATGAGAGGAAAGTGATCAGGAACAGCCGGCATGGATTCACCAAGGGAAGGTCATGCCTGACTAATCTAATCACCTTCTGTGATGAGATTACTGGTTCTGTGGATGAAGGGAAAGCAGTGGATGTATTGTTTCTTGACTTTAGCAAAGCTTTTGACACGGTCTCCCACAGTATTCTTGTCAGCAAGTTAAGGAAGTATGGGCTGGATGAATGCACTATAAGGTGGGTAGAAAGCTGGCTAGATTGTCGGGCTCAACGGGTAGTGATCAATGGCTCCATGTCTAGTTGGCAGCCGGTGTCAAGTGGAGTGCCCCAGGGGTCAGTCCTGGGGCCGATTTTGTTCAATATCTTCATAAATGATCTGGAGGATGGTGTAGATTGCACTCTCAGCAAATTTGCGGATGATACTAAACTGGGAGGAGTGGTAGATACGCTGGAGGGGAGGGATAGGATACAGAAGGACCTAGACAAATTGGAGGATTGGGCCAAAAGAAATCTGATGAGGTTCAATAAGGATAAGTGCAGGGTCCTGCACTTAGGATGGAAGAATCCCATGCACCGCTACAGACTAGGGACCGAATGGCTAGGCAGCAGTTCTGCGGAAAAGGACCTAGGGATGACAGTGGATGAGAAGCTGGATATGAGTCAGCAGTGTGCCCTTGTTGCCAAGAAGGCCAATGGCATTTTGGGATGTATAAGTAGGGGCATAGCAAGCAGATCGAGGGACGTGATCGTTCCCCTCTATTCGACATTGGTGAGGCCTCATCTGGAGTACTGTGTCCAGTTTTGGGCCCCACACTACAAGAAGGATGTGGATAAATTGGAGAGAGTCCAGCGAAGGGCAACAAAAATGATTAGGGGTCTGGAACACATGACTTATGAGGAGAGGCTGAGGGAGCTGGGATTGTTTAGCCTGCAGAAGAGAAGAATGAGGGGAGATTTGATAGCTGCTTTCAACTACCTGAAAGGGGGTTCCAGAGAGGATGGCTCTAGACTGTTCTCAATGGTAGCAGATGACAGAACGAGGAGTAATGGTCTCAAGTTGCAGTGGGGGAGGTTTAGATTGGATATTAGGAAAAACTTTTTCACTATGAGGGTGGTGAAACAATGGAATGCGTTGCCTAGGAAGGTGGTAGAATCTCCTTCCTTAGAGGTTTTTAAGGTCAGGCTTGACAAAGCCCTGGCTGGGATGATTTAACTGGGAATTGGTCCTACTTCGAGCAGGGGGTTGGACTAGATGACCTTCTGGGGTCCCTTCCAACCCTGATATTCTATGATTCTATGATTCTATGACTCTCTCCCCACACCCCATTCCTCCTTCTACCTGGAGAGGAAAGGGATGGCAAGCCGGGGAGTTGAGACTTACTACTGCTCAGCATAGAGGACTCTGCCTAGCCCGTAGGCTATGTCCACACTTGTGGCAGTGGGTAGCATACAGAGACTGTATGCCCAGCTAGCATGGGTGTAACTAGCAGTGTAGATGGTGAGGCGCACCTTAGGCAAGTATCAGAGTAACAGCCATGTTAGTCTGTATTTGCAAAAAGAAAAGGAGTACTTGTGGCACCTTAGAGACTTACCAATTTATTTGAGCATAAGCTTTCGTGAGCTACAGCCCACTTCATCGGATGCAACGATGAAGTGAGCTGTAGCTCACGAAAGCTTATGCTCAAATAAATTGGTTAGTCTCTAAGGTGCCACAAGTCCTCCTTTCCTTAGGCAAGTAGAGTGCCCTACATGCCTGAACCCCAGTGTTTTACACCAAGGGTGGGCAAACTTTTTGGCCCCAGGGCCACGTTGGGGTTGCAAAATTGTACGGAGGACCGGGTAGGGAAGGCTGTGCCTCCCTAAACAGACTGGCCCCGCCCCCATCCGACCCCCACCCACTTCCCGCCCCCTGACTACCCTCCTCAGAACCATCGACACATCCAAACCACCCCTGCTCCTTGTCCCCTGACCACCTCCTCCCGAGACTCCCCTGACCCTAACTGCCCGGGACCCCAGCCCCTCTCCAACCCACCCTACTCCCTGTCCCCTGACCACTCCCTCCAGAGACCCCCCCAGACCCCACCCCCTACCCACCCCACCCCACTCCCTATCCCCTGACTGCCCCAGCCTCTATCCACAGCCCCGCCCCCTGACTGCCCCCCGGGACTCCCTGCCCCTTATCCAACCACCCCTCCCCGGCTCCAGCCCCCATCCCTTGACTGCTCCCCTAGAACCTTCACCCCATCCAACCCCCACCCCATTCCCTGTCCCCTGACTGCCCCAACCCCCATCCACAGCCCCGCCCCCGACTTCCCCCCGGGACTCCCTGCCCCTTATCCAACCACCCCCCCAACCCCCATCCACTGACCGCCCCCCTAGAACCTTTGCCCCATCCAACCCCCACCCCACTCCCTGTCCCCTGACTGCCCCAACCCCTATCCACAGCTCTGCCCCCTGACCCTCTGCCCCCATCTCCTTCCTTAGAAGTTTTTAAGGTCAGGCTTAACAAAGCCCTGGCTGGGATGATTTAGTGGGGGATTGGTCCTGCTTTGAGCAGGGGGTTGGACTAGATGACCTCCTGAGGTCCCTTCCAACCCTGATATTCTATGATTCTATGACTGCCCCCCAGGACTCCCTGCCCCATTTCCAACCTCCTCAGCCCCCATCCCCTGACCGCCCCCCTAGAACCTTCGCCGCATCCAACCCCCACCCCACTCCCTGTCCCCTGACTGCCCCAACCCCATCCACAGCCCCGCCCCCGACTGCCCCCCGGCTGAGATGGTCAGCGTGTGCACTGGAGCTCTCAGAGCTGACCAGAGATTCAAGTTTGCAGTTAGTGCTCAAATACCTGTAGCAGGCATGACTGGCATGCGTGTGTTCTTGATGCCCATCCTTGTCTCCATATTAACATTCCCCTATCTGGGTGTGTGGCTTAACCCAGTCCCCCAGGCCAAGTCATTCCTCACTCCAAACCCTCCCCTAGCTAAAGTGTTGTGTAACAGGAGACTCTGTTGTGTCATAAAGAAGGTGCTTATGTTGCTGAAACCTCAGCCATACTTCAGCTCCCTGTCCTTGGCAGGAGTGTTCCCCCTCCACGCCGCTGAGCTCCCTTAGTGTTTGTTATTTTCCTAGGGCTCACTCCGGCCTGTAGCCCAGAGTCGCTTGGTGGCCAGGAGGCAACGTTCTTGTGACTGCCAGAGTGGATTCCCTTAAACTACCCATCCTGCTCAACAGCCTTTTACCTGCACCTCTTTGTGCAACCCTCCAAACTTCTGCTGTGCTGCATCCAGCCCATTATTGGAGGAGTTGTGAAGAGCAGTGAGGAGAGAAATAATACAAAGGGATTGTCAAGGTTCCTTCCCCACTCTGAACTCTAGGGTACAGACGTGGGGACCTGTATGAAAACCTCCTAAGCTTACTTTTACCAGCTTAGGTTAAAACTTCCCCAAGTTACAAACTATTTTACCCTTTGCCCTTGGACTTCCACTGACACCACCAAACATTTATCTGGGCTTACTGGGAAAACGTGGTTTGGAAACGTCTTTCCCCCAAAAATCCTCCCAACACTTGCACCCCACTTCCTGGGAAAGGTTTGGTAAAAATCCTCACCAATTTGCATAGGTGACCACAGACCCAAGCCCTTGGATCTTAGAACAATGAAAAAGCATTCAGTTTCCTTACAAGAAGACTTTTAATAGAAGAAACAGTAAAAAGAAAAGGATCACCTCTGTAAAATCAGGATGGTGAATACCTTACAGGGTAATTAGATTCAAAACGTAGAGAATTCCTCTAGGCAAAATCTTAAGTTATAAAAAGACACACAGACAGAAATATTCATTCTATTCAGCATAACTTATTTTCTCAGCCATTTAAAGAAATCATAATCTAAAGCATATCTAGCTAGATTACTTACTAAGTTCTAAGACTCCATTCTTGTTCCGTCCCCGGCAAAAGCCTCTCCCAGACAGACACAGACCCCTTTGATGTTCTCCCTCTTCCCAGCTTTTGAAAGTATCTTGTCTCCTCATTGGTCATTTTAGTCAGGTGCCAGCGAGGTTATCCTAGCTTCTTAACCCTTTACAGGTGAAAGGGTTTTTCCTCTGGCCAGGAGGGATTTTAAAGGTGTGTACCCTTCCCTTTATATTTATGACAGGGATCCAGAGAGATTCTAACAGAAAATGAGAAATGAGAATCATCTTGAAAAAATGCATCTCTGGAAAATAATCCAAACTACTGACTGAGTAGAAAGGAGAAACTTGGGAAGCACTGCTACAGAAAGAAACGTGGGGGGGAACTACAGTGGGGAGCAAGGCCAGGTTTTTTTGGGAGCTGCAGATACAAAGGCATCACATGAGAGAACAAGGAGTAATAACCCTAATATATGGCTCTGTTGATACTGCACCATCAATATTGCATTTAATTCTGCGCACCACCTTTCCAAAGAGCTATTGACAAAATGAAGAGAGTTCACAGAAGTGCAAAAATTATCTAAGGGCTGAACGAACTGGGGAAGATTAAAAGAGCTACACATGTATGGCTAAGATGCATCACAACTAAGGGCACAAAATAACCGTCTAGCAATATCTAAGTGTTTTAACACCAAGAAGGGAGAGACATTAGTTATGGTGGTACAAGGGAGTATAACAGGAGTAACAGAATAAAGCTACACCAAGAGAAAACTTAGGCTGGACCTGAAGAAAAATTTCCTGAGCGTGAGATGCATTTTACTAGACTGCAAACTATTTTCCTCAAGGGAAGAGATGGGAACCCTGCCACTTGGGACATTTAAAACTAGACTGAAAAAATTCCTATAAATGTCCTTTCTGGAATAACTCTGCATTCATGGGGAGATAGAGTGGATGATCCACGAGGCCTTTTCCATCTCTAACTGCTGTGACTTTACAACTGGAGGGTTTTAAATCACCCCGAAGCATGCCTGAACACTGGAGACCTGCAGACTCTGAGGGACAGGAAGTTTCCTGTGTTTATGTGAAGGTTACTAGCATATGGTCTGATATTACACACACACGCAACCCCACATTAACTGTAGTTTCAATCAGGTTATGAGACATCAGAATCTAATCTGGTCTAGAAAAGATTTGGAAACCTGATATAGAAAAGCTGTCATCTCACTGCCTATCGCTGTGCCTGCAGGCATGGTCGAGCTATCTTCTCTGCTGGCTAAAAGTAGAGACGAATAGCAGCCTGTTACTTGGGTTTTCTCCCTTTGACTCCAGCATTTTCACAAACCTTTTTCCTTTAAACATATCACAGGAGTTTAAAACAAATTTGCCCTCCCCCATACACATAAACACACCTGTGTGCTGCTTTCTTAGCCTGAGGAACAACAGTGTGGTCTTCCTGCAGATCTGGCCAACTTCTCCACTGTTCTTCCAAGCTGCGGCTGCTCCTGTTTTATCGGGGAAGAGGATGTTCTCTTCTGGCGTCTGTTGAATAAGCTCAGTCAGAGAAAAAAGTTCAGTTTCACTATGAGTATGTGCTGGGGGTGGGGAGAAAGGAGGAGGGGTTAGCAATCAGCCAATTGCCTTTGCCAGAAAGCCTCTCAGAGAGTTTTACAGACACTGAGCGATGTGCCCCTGTTTCAGAGATGAAGAAAGCATCCCATAAGCATTCAAAAAATAATCCCACTGTCCAATAGAGTCCTCAGTCCCACTGTCAGTGGATAGATCAGGGAAAACATTATTTTTATAAAGATCGTCCATCTTCTTTAGCCCAACAGCTCCAAATCACTGACCCACTTCTCAGTTCCAGTGTTTCTGGCACTTAGTACTCTAGCTTCTCCTCACCCAATGCCTGACCTTAAGGGTGGACCTCTGTGTTTATCCCCAGGGCACCCCCACTGCCACCTGCTATTCCAAGCTGTGTGCTCTAACCTGCCAGAGAGCTCAGGTTTCTCCAAACTCGAGTGCCCTGACTTTGAGCAGCCAAATCTCGAAGGCAGCCTGGAGCACAAACACGAGAATGAGAGGCAGTCGGCACTGGCTAAGACAGCCATATATCATGGAAAGCATTTGGCTTCATAGAATCATAGAATATCAGAGTTGGAAGGGACCTCTGGAGGTCATCTAGTCCAACCCCCTGCCCAGAGCAGGACCAATCCCCAACTAAATCAGCCCAGCCAGGGCTTTGTCAAGACTGACCTTAAAAACTTCTAAGGAAGGGGATTCCACCACCTCCCTAGGTAACGCATTCCAGTGTTTCACCACCCTCCTAGTGAAAAAGCTTTTCCTAATATCCAACCTAAATCTCCCCCACTGCAATTTGAGACCATTACTCCTTGTCCTGTCATCTGCTATCACTGAGAATAGTCTAGAACCATCCTCTTTGGATCCACCTTTCAGGTAGTTAAAAGCAGCTATCAAATCCCCCCTCATTCTTCTCTTCCGTAGACTAAACAATCCCAGTTCCCTCAGCCTCTCCTCATAAGTCATGTGTTCCAGTCCCCTAATCATTTTTGTTGCCCTCCACTGGATGTTTTCCAATTTTTCCACATCCTTCTTGTAGTATGGGGACCAAAGATGGACACAGTACTCCAGATGAGGCCTCACCAATGTCGAATAGAGGGGAATGATCACGTCCGTCAATCTGCTGGCAATGCCGCTATATATACACATCCCAAAATGCCATTGGCCTTCTTGGCAACAACAGCACACTGTTGATTCATATCCAGCTTCTCGTCCTCTGTAACCCCTAGGTCCTTTTCTGCAGAACTGCTGCCTAGCCATTCGGTCCCTAGTCTGTAGCGGTGCATTGGATTCTTCCGTCCTAAGTGCAGGACTCTGCACTTGTCCTTGTTGAACCTCATCAGATTTCTTTTGGCCCAATCCTCCAATTTGTCTAGGACCCTCTGTATCCTATCCCTACCCTCCAGCGTATCTACCTCTCCTCCCAGTTTAGTGTCATCTGCAAACTTGCTGAGGGTGCAATCCACACCATCCTCCAGATCATTAATGAAGATATTGAACAAAACCGGCCCCAGGACCGACCCTTGGGGCACTCCACATGATACCGGCTGCCAACTAGACATGGAGCCATTGATCACTACCCGTTGAGCCCGATGATCTAGCCAACTTTCTACTCACCTTATAGTGCATTCATCCAGCCCATACTTCTTTAACTTGCTGGCAAGAACACCGTGGGAGACCATGTCAAAAGCTTTGCTAAAGTCAAGGAACAACACGTCCACTGCTTTCCCTTCATCCACAGAACCAGTTATCTTGTCATAGAAAGCAATTAGATTAGTCAGGCTTGACTTGCCCTTGGTGAATCCATGCTGACTGTTCCTGATCACTTTCCTCTCATGCAAGTGCTTCAGGATTGATTCCTTGAGGACCTGCTCCATGATTTTTCCAGGGACTGAGGTGAGGCTGACTGGCCTGTAGTTCCCAGGATCCTCCTCCTTCCCTTTTTTAAAGATGGGCACTACATTAGCCTTTTTCCAGTCATCCGGGACTTCCCCCGATCACCATGAGTTTTCAAAGATAATGGCCAAAGGTTCTGCAATCACATCCGCCAACTCCTTTAGCACTCTTGGATGCAAGGCATCTGGCCCCATGGACTTGTGCACGTCCAGCTTTTCTAAATAGTCCCTAACCACTTCTTTCTCCACAGAGGGCTGGTCACCTCTTCCCCATGCTGTGCTGCCCAGTGCAGTAGTCTGGGAGCTGACCTTGTTCGTGAAGACAGAGGCAAAAAAAGCATTGAGTACTTTAGCTTTTTCCACATCCTCTGTCACTAGGTTGCCTCCCTCATTCAATAAGGGGCCCAAACTTTCCTTGACTTTCTTCTTGTTGCTAACATACCTGAAGAAACCCTTCTTGTTACTCTTAACATCTCTTGCTAGCTGCAACTCCAGGTGTGATTTGGCCTTCCTGATTTCACTCCTGCATGCCCGACCAATATTTTTATACTCTTCCCTGGTCATTTGTCCAATCTTCCACTTCTTGTAAACTTCGTTTGGGTCTCCTGCAGGAAAATTACAGAGTAACCTCCCTCCCAAAAGAAGCAGAGCACCTGGCATCTGTGAAGACCCATCCTATAGCCCCGGGTGTTGAAGGTGGCAAAAATGAGGGCTGGGGAGGATCCTCACAGACAGAAGTGCCGGCGGACCCCAGCGGGCTTCCCAACAATCCGTAACTGACCCTAAATGCCAGCAGGGAGTCATGGAAGTTGTGGGTCTGCAATGGGCCATGACATCCTGCCTCCCAGTCCCCCTACCCTCCTCAAAAATGGCCCTCATGTCTTGAAGAACGAGGTGAAAGTCCCCCAAGTGCTGGAGAGCGAGCTGCACGTTACCCTTGATACCACGGGTGTCTACCAGGCAGCAGTGCAGCTTGTTCTGCACTGCAGTCGTCCTCCGCTGGGCCCCTGTGATGACCCTGCGGGCCACAGAGACGGGAAAAAGGGGGCATCCTCCTGGTGCGGTGCCCGTATCAGTGGTGCTGTGCAACTCGTCCCCACCTCTGGAACGGGACGGGGCGGCGGAGGAAAGAGAGCAGCCCGAAGAGGGGGAGGGATGGGAGTCACGAAAAACGCCCCCTGAGTGTTGTCTGAAATGGGACAACCCTGGGGGGTGGCATCAGTATGGGAGGTGGAGGGGAAGGAGATGGGCAACACAACAGGGGCGGTAGCAGGGCTGGGGTCAGGAACAGGGGCAAGGGTGGATGGGAGCTCAGGATCCCCGGCAGCTACGCTACCTGTGCATGGCACCTCTTAACCAGGTTCAGGGGCTGTGGGGATGGGGACAGGAGAGGGACCCTCACTGCCGCCAGGCCCAGGGACCGCAATAAGTTCAGCGCCCACAGCCATGGTGTCAGGCATGGTGGCATCCACAATAGGGCCCCCAACCAGAAGGGAAGGTAGCCACTCCACCTCAGAAAGGGGCACACCCAAGGGCTCAAGGCCTGGCCACTCGGCACCAGCTGTTGCCACCAGGGACTCAGCAGCCATGAGCGAGGTGCTGTCTGCAGCGGTGCAGATGGATGAAACTTGGGGCATCCCAGAGTCAAGAGCAGGGGCAGAAGCCTGGGGGAAGGGGGAAGAGGGCTGTGTAACTAAGATGCCACCCAGGTTGAGGCCCTCCAGCGAGGGGTCATCCTCCCTCTGAGTGATTGGGGTCAGACCCAGGGCCTCAATCTCCCCAAAGATGGAGCTAAAATCTCTTCCCATTGTCTCAAAGTCCACCCTGCCAGCAATCAAGGCAACAATTGCCTCAGTGTTGATGGGGGGCACAGATGACAAAGGGGCTGAGGAGGCTCCATCTGAGGCATCCTCTGGGAGGGACTCCAAGAAGGAGCGGTACCACCCCCCCTCTGCTGCCATGGCATACTTGGCCAGCTTCTCCTGTTGGGCTCCAGCAGGGGCCACGGCAGAAGGCTCGGCAACAGCAGCCCCACTCGTGGTCTTGTGGAGGGCCTCCTCCCCCTCCACATTGAGGGGAAGGTGCTGAGCCCACACCTTCCTCTTGTCGCACTTCCCCTGAATGAGCACCCAGCCCTCCAAGGTGGAGGTGGAGGGATGGCCAGCCGGGGCAGGGCCAGGAGGCAAGGGTGATGTAGTTGGGGGTCTGGGTGGCAAGGCTAGGACAATGGAGGGAAGGCCCAGCAATGGCCCTGCCAACCTCTCCTCCATGGGCCCCGCCGGAATGCATCTGATGGAGGTGGGGCCCACCCGCTCATCTGGGCATGATGGGGGGGCTGCCTCTGGAGCCTGGGTGGGAGTTATGGCAGAATGAGGAGCGGTGGCTAAGGGAGCTGGGCCACCAGGGTCGGTGGTGATGGCAGGACTGGTGCCCTCCTGGCTCCCCCCGAACTGGAGGGGTTAGTGGCCATGGCGGAGTCCGGACCAGTGGTTTAGAGTTGAGCCACAGGGACAGACAGGCGGGTTGTTGGAGGTGGAAGGGCACTGGCTCAACGCATGGGGCCCCTCCCATGGTCTTCCCTGCCAAATTCCGGGGGGGCAGGAGGGAACACTGGAGGGAAGCGAAAGAGGGATGAGCGTAGTGTCCCCAACACTGCTGCACGTGCACAGCCTCCTTCACCTACAGGGGCAGGGCTGTTATTGAAGGGGAGTTTAGTGCTGTCTGTTGGGGAATGAGTGACTCTGGAATTCCCCTCTTTGCCAGCCTTAGATCCCTGCCCTGGTGACTGCAGTGGGCTGCTCTGTTGATGGCTGTCAAGGTTCCTTCCCCCCTCTGAACTCTAGGGTTCAGATGTGGGGAACTGCATGAAAACCTCCAAAGCTTACTTTTACCAGCTTAGGTTAAAACTTCCCCAAGGTACAAATTAATTTTACCCTTTGCCCTTGGACTATCCACTGCCACCACCAAACTTTAACTGGGTTTACTGGAAAATGTAGTTTGGACACATCTTTCACCCCAAAATTCTCCCAACCCTTGCACCCCACTTCCTGGGGAAGGTTTGGTAAAAATCCTCACCAATTTGCACAGGTGACCACAGACCCAAACCCTTGGATCTGAAAACAATGAAAAAGCATTCAGTTTTCTTACAAGAAGACTTTTTAATAGAAGTAAAGAAATCCCCTCTGTAAAATCAGGATGGTAGATACCTTATAGGGTAATTAGATTCAAAACATAGAGAATCCCTCTAGGCAAAACCTTAAGTTACAAAAAAGACACACAGACAGAAATAGTCATTCTATTCAGCACAGTTCTTTCCTCAGCCATTTAAAGAAATCATAATCTAACACATACCTAGCTAGATTACTTACTAAAAGTTCTAAGACTCCATTCCTGTTCTGTCCCCGGCAAAAGCAGCATACAGACAGACACAGACCCTTTGTTTTTCTCCCTCCTCCCAGCTTTTGAAAGTATCTTGTCTCCTCATTGGTCATTTTGGTCAGGTGCCAGCAAGGTTACCTTTAGCTTCTTAACCCTTTACAGGTGAGAGGATTTTTCCTCTGGCCAGGAGGGATTTTAAAGGGGTTTACCCTTCCCTTTATATTTATGACAATGGCACATGTGGTCTTCATGATATGTACAGGCTGCCAATCACAGCAGTATCCAGGTCCCACAATCTGATTTACATCTCAGTGCATTCCATGGTGCTGGGATACATCTTACTCCACAGACTCATCCTGCTGTGCTGTGTTTGGTGTCTGATGAATTACACTCACCAGAGCCCTGAGCTGACAGGGAGAACTCTCTGCTGGGAGTGAAACCTACATAACCACTCAGTGTGGTGCTCTGTATCCTGCTAGTGGTGGCTGGGACACAGAGGTTGATAAGCCTGCTTCAGCTTTAGTTCACAGAGCTGAGACTTAGCTTACACAGTAAAGGCTCATGTGTTGAGGTCCTAGGCTCAATCCTCCTTAGGGCATGGGGTGACATATATAGGCTAATGATCATGGAGACAGTTCTCCTTTCCCTCACAGTGAGTTATCATATCCCCTAAGAACCTCTTAATGCCAACTGACAAAGGGTGCTGAGGGGTTACAGGAATCTCCTGATTCTAGTTCACCAAAAAATGTCATGTGAATGACAAATGAAAGCCGGTGTCACACTGGTTATTAATATCTCTGTGAAATGTATGGTCAGGTTCTATCTAAGGAGTTATGTGTATAGAGACTGAAAACATGTTCTTAACAGCTGTATCAAGGTATTAGTCACCGGCAAAAGCGACTAATTGGTTTTCTGTCAGATGGGAGATGTTCATTCATCTATCTGTTTACATGTGAATTGAGTATTGCCTCATTCACAATGGGTCCCCCGTCACCAGCCTGGACTGAATGCAAATGAAGGACTGTAAGAAACTGTCAGAAAGTAACTAACAGGAATACAAACACAGCGTGAGAACAGAGCTGTATCTCCGGGTGCACTTCAGCAGTTTTCTGGAGAATATTTGAAGGGACAAAGCGGAGGCCCAGGTACCCTTCACTGAGGAAGTAAAAGGACAGCACTTTTGCTTCATGGAAAAAGGAGTCTCAACCAGGCTTGGTTGAAATCACTGGGGAGAACTTGGAGTGAGAGAAGCTTCTTTAGACAGGAGCTCTGTTAGTTAAGTTTAGTCTCTAGAAAGCATGTTATGATTTTGTTTTATATGTAACTGTTTGTTTCCAGTATTCTTATTCGCTATCACTTGAATCTCTGTTCTCTGATAGTAAACCTATTCTTGTTTTCACTATAAACATATCTCAGTGCAGTCCTTTAAGCAGAGCTGTGTTCTAAGGTGTAATTGATACGCTGGTGAATTCTGGTCCCTGGGGAACAGCAGGCCTGGTAATTTTATGAGTGTCCGGTGAAGCAGGGGATGGACACTGCGGGGAATGCCCCAAGGACTCAGGGGTTGCTGTGTGCCACTTGCTACCTGTGCAGAGAGAGCAAGGCCTGCAGGGGCCTGGAGGGCAGTGCTTGGGTTGAGGGAGCTGATCCACAGCAGGCCCAGACAAGGCAGTTGCACACAAAGGGCAGGTGGTGGTGAGGTGTCTCCCAACCCTGGGTACCCCTAGGCAGCTTCACATCCCACTGGAGAGGGATGGTGGCTTTGAGCCTGGTGAAATAGAGGCAGTGAATATCCAAACAACTAATGGGATGGAGCTGTCCCCTGCCGCCACCACAATTAGCTGGAAATCTCAGCTCTCCTAGTGTGGGATCTCTGCTGAGCCCTGAGCAAATTCATACCTAATAATATGGCAGCTGCATAATGAGGGTAAATGATTAATTGAAAGCAGGTGAAGACATAAAGTCTCTTGTTTTTAGAGGTCAGCACCCTGGGTTTGATCCTTGTGTAACGCATGTGCCTAATAGGGAGATATCTTTTTAAGAAACCCATTGGGGGAGGTAGGAGTGAGTTGTGACTGGGTCATTGTTGCTAGGACGATTTAGCACTCCACATCAAGCGGCTTCTGGAATTGGGTGTGGTAGTTTTGGGTCTGCTCCAATAGTAGGGTTGCCAAGTCGGCCAGACTGGACACCATTTGTGGCAATAGTGTCTGGTCCGTCCGGTCTGATCAGGTTGGCAACCCTATCCAATAGGTTCCCTGTTGCTGGGGTCAAACTCCATGAGGGCGAGCAGTCAGGGCAGCTGCTTTATAAAGACCGCATGCCCTGTGTGAGTCGGGGCAAGGTGAGCCCAGGAGTAGAAAGCAGGCTGTTGTCCCGAACTCTGAAGCATTTTGCAGCAGGGTTTTTTTGGTTATCTATACACTTAACTGAGTGACCGGTTAATCAGTTAGCTGACAGGCTTCAAGTGATTTCAGCAGAGGAAGAGTCTTCATGGATTCCAACTCAAGATTCCTACAAGCAAGTGGAAGGAAGATGTTGTTTTAGACACAGCAAACTGTATGGATTTAGTGGTCAAAGACTGTAACTGAGACTTAGGTGAATTCAACCTAAGCTTTTGGGAATGCTCTATTTCTTCTCACTGTGTTTCTGTGGAGCCTGAACTGTTCAGATTTTGAATTGTTTTCTTTATTTATGTTTATGTACAACTGTGAAGATAAGAACAGCCATACTGGGTCAGACTAAAGGTCCATCTAGCCCAGTATCCTGTCTTCCAACAGTGGCCAATGCCAGGTGCCCCAGAGGGAATGAACAGAACAGATAATCTTCAAACGAACCATCCCCTGTCGCTCATTCCTAATTTCTGGCAAACAGAGACTACGGACACCATTCCTGCCCATCCCGGCTAATACCTACTGATGGACCTACCTCCATGAATTTATCTAGTTCTTTTTTAACCCTGTTATAGCCTTGGCCTTCACAACATCCTCTGGCAAGGAGTTCCGCAGGTTGACTGTGTGTTCTTTGAAGGAATACTTCCTTTTGTTTGCTTTAAACCTTCTGCCTGTTCATTTCATTTGGTGACCCCCTAGTTCTTGTGTTATGAGAAGAACTAAATAACACTTCCTTGTTTACTTTCTCCACACCAGTCATGATTTTTGTAGACCTCTGTCATATCCTCCCTTAGTCGTCTCTTTTCCAAGCTGAAAAGTCCCAGTCTTATTAAGCTCTCCTCATATGGAAGCTGTTCCATACCCCTAATCATTTTTCTTGCCCTTTTCTGAACCTTTTCTATATCCAATATATCATTTTTTTGAGGTGGGGCAACCACATCTGCACTCAGTATTCCAGATGTCGGCGTACCATGGATTTATATAGAGACAATATGATATTTCCTGTCTTATTATCTATCCCTTTCTTAAAGATTCCCAACATTCTGTTCGCTTTTTTGACTGCCACTCCACATTAAGTGGATGTTTTCAGAGAAATATGCACAATGACTCCAAGATCTCTTTCTTGTGTGGGAACAGATCATTTAGACCCCATCGTTTTATAAGTATAAAATAATGTCTGTGGATTATAGAATAGCCATGTTATGCTGTAAAAATAGATTATTATTTGTTGCTTTATCTTACGATTTTATAAAGTTGTTTAATTCATTTCTTTAGTTCCTTTTGGGACGAAAATGTGGGGAGACTGATCCCGTGCAATCCTTGCTGAAAATCCTTAGAGACTGAACTCCGGGTCTCCAGCTACTTTTCTATGGGAGTTGGGGTTGTCATCAATATAAAGGGAAGGGTAAACCCCTTTAAAATCCCTCCTGGCCAGAGGAAAAATCCTCTCACCTGTAAAGGGTTAAGAAGCTAAAGGTAACCTTGCTGGCACCTGACCAAAATGACCAATGAGGAGACAAGATACTTTCAAAAGCTGGGACTAGGAAAAGAAACAAAGAGTCTGGGTCTGTCTGTATGCTGCTTTTGCTGGGGATAGAACAGGAACGGAGTCTTAGAACTTTTAGTGAGTAATCTAGCTAGGTATGTGTTAGATTATGATTTCTTTAAATGGCTGAGAAAGGAACTGTGCTGAATAGAATGACTATTTCTGTCTGTGTGTCTTTTTTGTAACTTAAGGTTTTGCCTAGAGGGATTCTCTATGTTTTGAATCTAATTACCCTGTAAGGTATCTACTATCCTGATTTTACAGAGGGGATTTCTTTACTTCTATTAAAAAGTCTTCTTGTAAGAAAACTGAATGCTTTTTCATTGTTTTCAGATCCAAGGGTTTGGGTCTGTGGTCACCTATGCAAATTGGTGAGGATTTTTACCAAACCTTCCCCAGGAAGTGGGGTGCAGGGTTTGGGAGGATTTTGGGGGGAAAGACGTGTCCAAACTATGTTTCCCAGTAAACCCAGTTAGAGTTTGGTGGTGGCAGTGGATATTCCAAGGACAAAGGATAAAATTAATTTGTACCTTGGGGAAGTTTTAACCTAAACTGGTAAAAGTAAGCTTAGGAGGTTTTCATGCAGGTCCCCACATCTGTACCCTAGAGTTCAGAGTGGGGGAGGAACCTTGACATGGTGGCAGAGTGGTGGGATTAACCTGAAATCATTTTGAGATCAATTTGAGATTTTTTGAACTAGAAATACAGATTTTAAAAAGGATTTTTTTTTCCTTTGGGGCTGCTGGAAAGCAGCTAGTTTTTTCTCTGCTTTGGGGCCAGAGCAGAGACAAAAGGGGATTATCTTTGTGAATTGCAGGTTTTCTTTGCCTGGAGGCAGGGTACTTAACTCCTGCAGGGAAATTCACAATCTTCCAACCCAGAGTTTTTTTTTTTCCTAAAAGTAAACGGGGGGGGGGGTGTTCTACCCATTTGCCTGGAGACAAAAATGGCAGGGGTTTTTTTTTTTTTAGGATTTTGATTTTTTTTACAAGGAGCACCGGTTTGAAAAGGATTTTTTTTTCCTTTAGGCTGCTGGTAAGCAGGTTTCCAAGTAGTTGGAGGTTTTTTGCTTTGATTTGGGGCCAGAGCAGAGACAAAGGGAATTGTCTTTTTCTGTAGGCTGACAATCACTATCAGAGAATACTGATGGGTTTCAGAGTAACAGCCATGTTAGTCTGTATTCACAAAAAGAAAAGGAGTACTTGTGGCACCTTAGAGACTAACCAATTTATTTGAGCATAAGCTTTCGTGAGCTACAGCTCACTTCATCGGATGCATCCGATGGGATGGGAAGCCCAAAACGGTAATCGAGGCAGGAGAGATTGGAGCCAGATGGGTGGAAGTGGCAGAGAAGAAGAAAACTGGTCGCAGTTGGAGCGGAGACCAGAAGGGACAACCCCAGACCACACCCTATTACCGGGGGCCGCCCAAAGCCCCACCTACCTCCCAAAGAACCCTCCAGACCCCTTATCGTCCCACCACCCCATTCTCCAGCAACCCACCTCGCCCCAGTGACCCGTCGGCTGGACGATGTTTTAAATGTAATGAGCTGGGGCATGTAAAGGCCAACTGCCCCAAGAACCCTAACAGATTACAGTTCATTGCACCAGAATCACACCAGAGGTCCGCAGGCCCAGATACCTTCCAGATACCCTTGGAGCGGAGGGAAACTGTGAGTGTGGGTGGGAAGAAGGTCACCGCGTGGAGGGACACCGGAGCACAAGTGTCAGCTATCCATGCTTCCTTAGTGGACCCCAATTTAATCAACCCAGAGATCCAAGTGACGATTCAACCCTTCAACTCCAACTCTTTCAATTTGCCTACAGCCAAATTGCCTGTCCAGTACCAGGGCTGGTCAGGAACGTGGACATTTGCAGTCTATGATGATTATCCCATCCCCATGCTGTTGGGGGAAGACTTGGCCAATCATGTGAAGCGGGCCAAGAAGGTGGGAATGGTCACCCACAGCCAGGTTAAACAAACCATGAGGCCTAGCTCTGTTCCGGAAACTTCTATCAGGACCCAGTCAGAGGTGATGGACCCAGACCCCAGGCCAATGTCTGCAACAGCAGTAGTGGATCCAGTCCCAGAGACCCAGACGGAAGCAGTCCCAGAACCGGAACCAGCCGAACAACCAACACCAGACCCATTGCCAGCACTGAATCCAGTACTTGCAACCTCAACACCAGAGGGCCCCACCGACCCTGAACTGGCAGCAGCCGATAACCCGACACAAGAGGCTCAGCCGGAGCCTGAATCCCAACATAGTGCACCAGCGGAGAGCGGTTCACAGTCAACAGAAACAGCTCCATACCCTATATCACTTCCAGAGGGACCAAGCCTAGGTCCACAATCTCATGAGGGACTGATGTCTCCAGCATCAAGGGAACAGTTCCAGACCGAACAGGAAGCAGATGAAAGCCTCCAGAGAGCTTAGACGGCGGCACGGAGCAACCCACCGCCTCTCAGCTCTTCTAATCGTTCCAGGTTTGTTGTAGAAAGAGGACTTTTCTACAAGGAAACTCTTTCTGGGGGACACCAGGAAGACTGGCATCCTCAGAGACAGTTGGTAGTTCCAACTAAATACCGGGCCAAGCTCTTGAGCTTAGCCCACGATCACCCTAGTGGCCATGCTGGGGTGAACAGGACCAAAGACCGTTTGGGGGGGTCATTCCACTGGGAGGGAATGGGCAAGGATGTTTCTACCTATGTCCAGTCTTGTGAGGTGTGCCAAAGAGTGGGAAAACCCCAAGACCAGGTCAAAGCCCCTCTCCAGCCACTCCCCATCATTGAAGTTCCATTTCAGCGAGTAGCTGTGGATATTCTGGGTCCTTTTCCGAAAAAGACACCCAGAGGAAAGCAGTACATACTGACTTTCATGGATTTTGCCACCCGATGGCCAGAAGCAGTAGCTCTAAGCAATACCAGGGCTAAAAGTGTGTGCCAGGCACTAGCAGACATTTTTGCCAGGGTAGGTTGGCCCTCCGACATCCTCACAGATGCAGGGACTAATTTCCTGGCAGGAACTATGGAAAACCTTTGGGAAGCTCATGGGGTAAATCACTTGGTTGCCACTCCTTACCACCATCAAACAAATGGCATGGTGGAGAAGTTTAATGGAACTTTGGGGGCCATGATACGTAAATTCGTAAATGAGCACTCCAATGATTGGGACCTAGTGTTGCAGCAGTTGCTCTTTGCCTACAGACCTGTACCACACCCAAGTTTAGGGTTTTCCCCATTTGAACTTGTATATGGCCATGAGGTTAAGGGGCCATTGCAGTTGGTGAAGCAGCAATGGGAGGGATTTACACCTTCTCCAGGAACTAACATTCTGGACTTTGTAACCAACCTACAAAACACCCTCTGAACCTCTTTAGCCCTTGCTAGAGAAAACTTACAGGATGCTCAAAAAGAGCAAAAAGCCTGGTATGATAAACATGCCAGAGAGCGTTCCTTCAAAGTAGGAGACCAGGTCATGGTCTTAAAGGCGCTCCAGGCCCATAAAACGGAAGCATTGTGGGAAGGGCCATTCACAGTCCAGGAGCGCCTGGGAGCTGTTAACTATCTCATAGCATTCCCCACCTCCAACCGAAAGCCTAAGGTGTACCATATTAATTCTCTAAAGCCCTTTTATTCCAGAGAATTAAAGGTTTGTCAGTTTACAGCCCAGGGAGGAGACAACGCTGAGTGGCCTGAAGGTGTCTACTACGAAGGGAAATGTGTTGGTGGTGTGGAAGAGGTGAACCTCTCCATGACCCTTGGGCGTATGCAGCGACAGCAGATCAAGGAGCTGTGCATAGCTACGCGCCAACGTTCTCAGGCACCCCAGGACTGACTGAACGGGCATACCACTCCATTGACACAGGTAATGCTCACCCAATTAGGGTCCAACCTTACCGGGTGTCTCCTCAAGCTAAAACTGCTATAGAACGGAAGATCCAGGATATGTTACAGATGGGTGTAATCCGCCCCTCTGAAAGTGCATGGGCATCTCCAGTGGTTCTAGTTCCCAAACCAGATGGGGAAATACGTTTTTGAGTGGACTACCATAAGCTAAATGCTGTAACTCACCCAGACAACTATCCAATGCCACACACAGATGAACTATTAGAGAAACTGGGATGGGCCCAGTTCATCTCTACCTTGGACTTAACCAAGGGGTACTGGCAGGTACCCCTAGATGAATCTGCCAAGGAAAGGTCAGCCTTCATCACACATCTCGGGCTGTATGAATTTAATGTACTCCCTTTTGGGCTGCGAAATGCACCCGCCACTTTCCAAAGACTTGTAGATGGTCTCCTAGCGGGATTAGGAGAATATGCAGTCGCCTACCTTGACGATGTGGCCATATTTTCGGATTCCTGGGCAGACCACCTGGAACATCTACAAAAGTCCTTGAGCGCCTAAGGGAGGCAGGACTAACTGTTAAGGCTAAGAAGTGTCAAATAGGCCTAAACAGAGTGACTTACCTTGGACACCAGGTGGGTCAAGGAACTATCAGCCCCCTACAGGCCAAAGTGGATGCTATCCAAAAGTGGCCTGTCCCAAAGTCAAAGAAACAGGTTCAATCCTTCTTAGGCTTGGCCGGTTATTACAGACGATTTGTACCGCACTACAGCCAAATCGCCGCCCCACTGACAGACCTAACCAAAAAGAAACAGCCAAATGCTGTTCAGTGTACCGGAAAGTGTCAGAAGGCCTTTAACCAGCTTAAAGCGACACTCATGTCTGACCCTGTACTAAGGGCCCCAGACTTTGACAAACCGTTCCTAGTAACCACAGATGCATCCGAGCGTGGTGTGGGAGCAGTTTTAATGCAGAAAGGACCTGATCAAGAATTCCACCCTGTAGTGTTTCTCAGCAAAAAACTGTCTGAGAGGGAAAGCAACTGGTCAGTCGGTGAAAAAGAATGTTACACCATTGTCTACGCTCTGGAAAAGCTACATCCATATGTTTGGAGACGGCGTTTCCACCTGCAAACCGACCATGCTGCACTGAAGTGGCTTCACACCGTCAAGGAAACTAACAAAAAACTTCTTCGGTGGAGTTTAGCTCTCCAAGATTTTGATTTCGACATCCAACACATCTCAGGAGCTTCTAACAAAGTGGCTGATGCACTCTCCCATGAAAGTTTCCCAGAATCAACTGGTTAAAATCGTCCTTGAGATGTGGAAAAGATTGTTAGTCTTTATGTACTTGGTAGTATATTTAGAGATGCGTGTGTCTTATTAACTCTGTTTTTCCTAGAGCTCCAGGAAGAAATCCCAGCCAGTGTTTCACCCTAGCTGAGATTTGGGGGGCGTGTCATAAATATAAAGGGAAGGGTAAACCCCTTTGAAATCCCTCCTGGCAAGGGGAAAGCTCCTCTCACCTGTAAAGGGTTAAGAAGCTAAAGGTAACCTCTCTGGCACCTGACCAAAATGACCAATGAGGAGACAAGATACTTTCAAAAGCTGGGAGAAGGGAGAGAAACAAAGGGTCTGTGTGTCTGTCTGTATGCTGGGTCTTGGCCGGGGATAGACCAGGAATGGAGTCTTAGAACTTTTAGTAAGTAATCTAGCTAGGTATGTGTTAGATTATGATTTATTTAAATGGCTGAGAAAAGAATTGTGCTGAATAGAATACCTATTTCTGTCTGTGTATCTTTTTTGTAACTTAAGGTTTTGCCTAGAGGGGTTCTCTATGTTTTTGAATCTAATTACCCTGTAAGATATCTACCATCCTGATTTTACAGGGGGGATTTCTTTATTTCTATTTACTTCTATTTTTTATTAAAAGTCTTCTTGTAAAAAACTGAATGCTTTTTCATTGTTCTCAGATCCAAGGGTCTGGGTCTGTAGTCACCTAGGCAAATTGGTGAGGCTTTTTACCAAACCTTGTCCAGGAAGTGGGGTGCAGGGATATGGGAAGTATTTTGGGGGGAAAGACGCGTCCAAACAGCTCTTCCCCAGTAACCAGTATTAGTTTGGTGGTGGTAGCGGCCAGTCCAAGGACAACGGCTGGAATATTTTGTCCCTTGGAGAAGTTTTGACCTAAGCTGGTAAAGATAAGCTTAGGAGGTTTTTCATGCAGGTCCCCACATCTGTACCCTAGAGTTCAGAGTGGGGAGGAACCTTGACAAAAGGTTTGTCAATTTACAGCCCAGGGAGGAGACGACGCTGAGTGGCCTGAAGGTGTCTACTACGAAGGGAAATGTGCTGGTGGTGTGGAAGAGGTGAACCTCTCCATGACCCTTGGGCGTATGCAGCGACAGCAGATCAAGGAGCTGTGCACTAGCTATGCACCAACGTTCTCAGCCACCCCAGGACTGACTGAACGGGCATACCACTCCACTGACACATGTAATGCTCACCCAATTAGAGTCCAACCTTACCAGGTGTCTCCTCAAGCTAAAACGGCTATAGACCGGGAGATCCAGGATATGTTACAGATGGGTGTAATCCGCCCCTCTGGAAGTGCATGGGCATCTCCAGTGGTTCTAGTTCCCAAACCAGATAGGGAAATACGTTTTTGCATGGACGACCATAAGCTAAATGCTGTAACTCACCCAGACAATTATCCAATGCCACGCACAGATGAACTATTAGAGAAACTGGGACGGGCCCAGTTCATCTCTACCTTGGACTTAACCAAGGGGTACTGGCAGGTACCCCTAGATGAATCTGCCAAGGAAAGGTCAGCCTTCACCACACTTCTCAGGCTGTATGAATTTAATGTACTCCTTTTCGGGCTGCGAAATGCACCTGCCACCTTCCAAAGACTTGTAGATGGACTTGTAGAAATTAGGAGGGCCAAATAGCACCTGGAGCTGCAGCTAGCGAGAGATGTTAAGAGTAACAAGAAGGGTTTCTTCAGGTATGTTAGCAACAAGAAGAAAGCCAAGGAAAGTGTGGGCCCCTTAATGAATGAGGGAAGCAACCTAGTGACAGAGGATGTGGAAAAAGCTAATGTACTCAATGCTTTTTTTGCCTCTGTCTTCATGAACAAAGTCAGATCCCAGACTGCTGCGCTTGGCATCACAACATGGGGAATAGATGGCCAGCCCTCTGTGGAGAAAGAGGTGGTTAGGGACTATTTAGAAAAGCTGGACATGCACAAGTCCATGGGACCGGACGAGTTGCATCCGAGAGTGCTAAAGGAACTGGCGGCTGTGATTGTGGAGCCATTGCCCATTATCTTTGAAAACTCGTGGCGAACGGGGGAAGTCCCGGATGACTGGAAAAAGGCTAATGTAGTGCCCATCTTTAAAAAAGAGAAGAAGGAGGATCCTGGGAACTACAGGCCAGTGAGCCTCACTTCAGTCCCTGGAAAAATCATGGAGCAGGTCCTCAAAGAATCAATCCTGAAGCACTTGCATGAGAGGAAAGTGATCAGGAACAGTCAGCATGGATTCACCAAGGGAAGGTCATGCCTGACTAATCTAATCGCCTTTTATGATGAGATTACTGGTTCTGTGGATGAAGGGAAAGCAGTGGATGTATTGTATCTTGACTTTAGCAAAGCTTTTGACACAGTCTCCCACAGTATTCTTGTCAGCAAGTTAAAGAAGTATGGGCTGGATGAATGCACTATAAGGTGGGTAGAAAGTTGGCTAGATTGTCGGGCTCAACGGGTAGTGATCAATGGCTCCATTTCTAGTTGGCAGCCGGTATCAAGTGGAGTGCCCCAGAGGTCGGTCCTGGGGCCGGTTTTGTTCAATATCTTCATAAATGATCTGGAGGATGGTGTGGATTGCACTCTCAGCAAATTTGCCGATGATACTAAACTCGGAGGAGTGGTAGATACGCTGGAGGGCAGGGATAGGATACAGAGGGACCTAGACAAATTGGAGGATTGGGCCAAAAGAAATCTGATGAGGTTCAATAAGGATAAGTGCAGGGTCCTGCACTTAGGATGGAAGAACCCAATGCACAGCTACAGACTAGGGACCAAATGGCTGGGCAGCAGTTCTGCGGAAAAGGACCTAGGGGTGACAGTGGATGAGAAGCTGGATATGAGTCAGCAGTGTGCCCTTGTTGCCAAGAAAGCCAATGGCATTTTGGGATGTATAAGTAGGGGCATAGCGAGCAGATCGAGGGATGTGATCGTCCCCCTCTATTCGACATTGGTGAGGCCTCATCTGGAGTACTGTGTCCAGTTTTGAGCCCCACACTACAAGAAGGATATGGATAAATTGGAGAGAGTCCAGCGAAGGGCAACAAAAATGATTAGGGGTCTAGAACACATGACTTATGAGGAGAGGCTGAGGGAACTGGGATTGTTTAGTCTGCAGAAGAGAATAATGAGGGGGGATTTGATAGCTGCTTTCAACTACCTGAGAGGTAGTTCCAGAGAGGATGGTTCTAGACTATTCTCAGTGGTGGAAGAGGACAGGACAAGGAGTAATGGTCTCAAGTTGCAGTGGGGGAGGTTTAGGTTGGATATTAGGAAAAACTTTTTCACTAGGAGGGTGGTGAAACACTAGAATGCGTTACCTAGGGAGGTGGTGGAATCTCCTTCCTTAGAAGTTTTTAAGGTCAGGCTTGACAAAGCCTTGGCTGGGATGATTTAATTGGGGATGGGTCCTGCTTTGAGCAGGGGGTTGGACTAGATGACCTCCTGAGGTCCCTTCCAACCCTGATATTCTATGATTCCTAGCGGGATTAGGAGAATATGCAGTTGCCTACCTTGACGATGTGGCCATATTTTTGAATTCCTGGGCAGAACACCTGGAACATCTACAAAAAGACCTTGAGCGCATAAGGGAGGCAGAACTAACTGTTAAGGCTATGAAGTGTCAAATAGGCCTAAACAGAGTGACTTACCTTGGACACCAGGTGGGTCAAGGAACTATCAGCCCCCTACAGGTCAAAGTGGATGCTATCCAAAAGTGGCCTGTCCCAAAGTCAAAGAAACAGGTTCAATCCTTCTTAGGCTTGGCCGGTTTTGTACCGCAATGCAGCCAAATCGCCGCCACACTGACAGACCTAACCAAAATGAAACAGCCAAATGCCGTTCAGTGGACCGAAAAGTGTCAGAAGGCCTTTAACCAGCTTAAAGCGACACTCATGTCTGACCCTGTACTAAGGGCCCCAGACTTTGACAAACCATTCCTAGTAACCAGAGGTGCGTCCGAGCGTGGTATGGGAGCAGTTTTAATGCAGAAAAGACCTGATCAAGAATTCCACCCTGTAGTGTTTCTCAGCAAAAAACTGTCTGAGAGGGAAAGCAACTGGTCAGTCGGTGAAAAAGAATGTTACGCCATTGTCTACGCTCTGGAAAAGCTACATCCATATGTTTGGAGACGGCGTTTCCACCTGCAAACCGACCATGCTGCACTGAAGTGGCTTCACACCGTCAAAGAAAATAACAAAAAACTTCTTCGGTGGAGTTTAGCTCTCTAAGATTTTGATTTCGACATCCAACACATCTCAGGAGCTTCTAACAAAGTGGCTGATGCACTCTCCCGTGAAAGTTTCCAAGAATCAACTGGTTAAAATCGTCCTTGAGATGTGGAAAAGATTGTTAGTCTTTATGTACTTGGTAGTATATTTAGAGATGCATGTGTCTTATTAACTCTGTTTTTCCTAGAGCTCCAGGAAGAAATCCCAGCCAGTGTTTCACCCTAGCTGAGATTTGGGGGGCGTGACATAAATATAAAGGGAAGGGTAAACCCCTTTAAAATCCCTCCTGGCCAGAGGAAAAATCCTTTCACCTGTAAAGGGTTAAGAAGCTAAAGGTAAGCTCGCTGGCACCTGACCAAAATGACCAATGAGGAGACAAGATACTTTCAAAAGCTGGGAGGAGGGAGAAAAACAAAGGGTCTGTGACTGTCTGTATGCTGCTTTTGCCGGGGACAGAACAGGAATGGAGTCTTAGAACTTTTAGTAAGTAATCTAGCTAGATATGTGTTAGAGTATGATTTCTTTAAATGGCTGAGAAAGGAACTGTGCTGAATAGAATGACTATTTCTGTCTGTGTGTCTTTTTTGTAACTTAAGGTTTTGCCTAGAGGGATTCTCTGTGTTTTGAATCTAATTACCCTGTAAGGTATCTACCATCCTGATTTTACAGAGGGGATTTCTTTACTTCTATTAAAAAGTCTTCTTGTAAGAAAACTGAATGCTTTTTCATTGTTCTCAGATCCAAGGGTTTGGGTCTGTGGTCACCTATGCAAATTGGTGAGGATTTTTACCAAACCTTCCCCAGGAAGTGGGGTGCAAGGGTTGGGAGGATTTTGGGGGGGAAGATGTATCCAAACTACGTTTCCCAGTAAACTCAGTTAAAGTTTGGTGGTGGCAGTGGATATTTCAAGGACAAAGGATAAAATTAATTTGTACCTTGGGGAAGTTTAACCTAAGCTGGTAAAAGTAAGCTTAGGAGGTTTTCATGCAGGTCCCCACATCTGTACCCTAGAGTTCAGAGTCGGGGAGGAACCCTGACAGGGGTTTTATTTTTTTCGGCACTGCAGAAGGGCAATGAAGTGAACTCTAGCCCACCCAAAAGGTTACACTTGCTCATGATCCACCAGCAGGGGTGGTGCTGGGGGTTTGTGGGGGCTATAGCCAGCTCAAAATTTGTTTTATCCCCCCTTTAGTCACTCCTCCCAACACAAAGCTCAAATGGAGTGAAGCCCAGCTGGGGCTGTCTGGAGTCATGCCTGCTCCCCAGCACAGGGCAGCAGCTGGGCCAGGCTGCGGGGCGCAGTGTGTCCTTGGGTGATTGTGCAGCTGAAGCCCTGCCAGCTCTGTGCTCTGCCCTCTGGCAGCAGCACAGGGATGGTTAGTGCATCTGGGCTCTGTGAGTGGGGTGGCGGGAGCTCCTTTGGGTGGGGCGGGCAGGGAACTGAGGGGGGGGGGGTCAATTGGGGGTGAGGGGGACAATTCAGGCTGTCTTGCCTTGACTGAACTCACTCCAAATTTCCAGGCCCTTGTCCAGCAGAGGACCTGTCACTTTTCCCACTAATGGCGAGTATTATAATTACATATTATTCACATATTTTATTTTAAATTTGCATTGCTGTATAAAATTACATTTTCAGTCGTGATACTACAGTTTTAACAGGTATTTCACCGTAATTATTCATGATTCTTTTCTTAATACTTGTGTTTGGGTGTGTATTGGTTATTGGAAAGACTTGAATTATAAAGCTAAGATAGAGAGTTCTTGTGTACAAAGTGTTATTTTATAGAATCATAGAATATCAGGGTTTAAGGGACCTCAGGAGATCATCTTGTCCAACCCCCTGCTCAAAGCAGGAGCAATCCTCAATTTTTGTCCCAGATCCCTAAATGGCCCCCCTCAAGGATTGAGCTTACAACCCTGGGTTTAGCAGGCCAATGCTCAAACCACTGAGTTATCCCTCCCCCCTACGATGCTGTCATAAATATAAAGGGAAGGGTAACCATCTTTCTGTATACAGTGCTACAAAATCCCTCCTGGCCAGAGGCAAAATCCTTTTATCTGTAAAGGGTTAAGAAGCTCAGGTAACCTGGCTGGCACCTGACCCAAAATGACCAATGAGGGGACAAGATACATTCAAATCAGGAGGGAGGAAAAAGGCTTTTGTCTGTCTGTGTGATACCTTTGCCGGGAACAGATCAAGGATGCAAGCCCTCCAACTCCTGTAAAGTTAGTAAGTAATCTAGCTAGAAAATGTGTTAGGTTCTCTTTGTTTTGTCTTGTGAAATTTGCTGAGCTGGAGGAAATGTGTGTTCCTGTTTTTGTGGGTTTTTTTGTAACTTAAGGTTTTGCCTAGAGGGATTCTCTATGTTTTGAATCTGACTGCCTGTAAAATTATCTTCCATTCTGATCTAACAGAGTTGTTCTCTTATCTTTTTTGTTCTAACTTCTAATGAAGTTCTGACAGGTTTCAGAGTAGCAGCCGTGTTAGTCTGTATTTGCAAAAAGAACAGGAGGACTTATGGCACCTTAGAGACTAACCAATTTATTTAAGCATAAGCTTTCGTGAGCTACAGCTTACTTCATCGGATGCATTCAGTGGAAAATGCAGTGGGAAAATTCAGTGGGGAGATTTATATACATAGAGAACATGAAACAATGGGTGTTACCATACACACTGTAACCAGAGTGATCACTTAAGGTGAGCAATTACCAGCAGGAGAGCGGGGGTGGGGGGGAACCTTTTGTAGTGATAATCAAGGTGGGCCATTTCCAGCAGTTGACAAGAATGTCTGAGGAACCGTGGGGGGTGGGGGATTAACATGGGGAAATAGTTTTACTTTGTGTAATGACCCATCCACTCCCAGTCTCTATTTAAGCCTAATTTAATTGTATCCAGTTTGCAAATTAATTCCAATTCAGCAGTCTCTCCTTGGAGTCTGTTTTTGAAGTTTTTTTGTTGAAGAATTGCCACTTTAGGTCTGTAATCGAGTGACCAGAGAGATTGAAGTGTTCTCCAACTGGTTTTTGAATGTTATAATTCTTGACATCTGCAATACTTCAACAAAAAAAAAAAACTTCAAAAACAGACTCCAACGCGAGACTGCTGAATTGGAATTAATTTGCAAACTGGATACAATTAACTTAGGCTTGAACAGAGACTGGGAGTTTATACACCGATAGTTATTTGCCAAATTCTGTCCCTTAGGTAGAAGATATCAATTGATTAATTATCAATGCCTCAGGTACTTGAATGACTGTTAGTCTGTCCAGTATGGGCTCTGAGATTCCAAATGGACCGGATCACAGGTAGCTCCCAGAACTGAGAAGGCCCTCACATGTGGAACTCATTCCCTAAACCTCCACCTGAGTCCCTCAGTGGAGGTCTCCAGGAATTAGTACAACAGATTTCTATTTGGGTCAGCTCATCATGGACTATCTTTTTCAATGTTTTAGTTGGTTTATTTTTGCTTATTTTTTATCAGATTACTTATTACCTGGCCCAGTTTGTGTCAGTTTTATCAATTCATAGTTTAGTAATCGATGTTATAGGACTCAATCCTGCAAGATGCTGAGCACTCTGGCCCTGCTCCATTAAAGCACTTAAGCATGTGGTTATCCTTGAGCTTAAAGCCCATCTTTAAGCACATGTATAGTCAATGGGACTACTTGTTCTTAAAGTTAAGCACACTTTTAAGTACTTTCCTGGATCAGGGCCAGAGTGCTGAGCACCTTAAAAATGTTTAGAATTTTCAGATTGTGTGTATTTGATTGGGGTTTGATTTGACTGGAATGGAAATATGGGCTCGATCAGCTAGGGAAAAAGGTGTACTTAATTTAGGTTGGCTGGTGTTTATTTTGCTTCAAAAAGTAGTGTGTGTGTGTGTGTGTGTGTGTGTGTGTGTGTGTTTCATTTTCTTTGTGTGCAAATGGCTAATTTTGAAATATAATACAGTACTTTCTCCATTTTAAAGTAACTTCTCCTCCCAGTCTCCTGACATGACAAAGCCATCACAACCTCCTCTTCTTGATAGTAGTTTCTAAGTGTATCAGTCCCGCTCACTTCAGCACCTCTGTGTTTTGCATTTTGTCTTCCCACTTTTGTTATGTTATCTAATTAAAATATGACCATGTCGATCATTGTTGCTACCACTGTTATATAATTGCAACAAAACTTATACAAAGTTTGTAAAGTAAGGTGTCAATAGAAAATTTATGATTTGCTGAATATGATTATGCTATTCGTATGCATGTATCATGTTTGTATTTGAAGTTATGAGTTTTGGCTCTATCCCTGGATTTCAAATGGATTTCTATACCTGGATTTTAGCACATTGTGAAGGAACTATTCAAACTGAATGGTCCATTAAAGAACACATAACTCACAATGGAAGATGCCTATCTACACTTAATGGACTTTCCTGCTATGACTAAGCGAAATCATGCATGGACATGTGACTTACCCCTGTGATTCCAAACACCATCTTGCTATCTGTAATTGTGTGAGAACAATTGGTTTCCCTTCACTTGAGAGAAGCTATAAAAAGCACTGGAAACATCTCCATTTTTCCTCTTTCCTTCTCAAACCTCTGGACTATGATGACTTTGTACTAATGGGAGCATTAAAACCAATGGAATGAGGACCTTCCACTGGTTTGAAAGCAACCAGAGACATAACAAGCCAGCAGTTTATTCCATCCTGTTACAAACCTGAACCAAGAACTTTGCAATTGTTGTATGTATTTGATTCCTTTAACCAATTTTAACTCTCACCTTTATCTCGTTGTTGTTGTTTTACAAATAAACCTTTAGATTTTAGATATGAAAGGATTGGCAATGGCATGATTTTTGGGTAAGATCTGAGTTATATATTGACCTGGGTATGTGGCTGGTCCTTTGGGATCAGAAGAACCTTTTGTTTGATGAGTCTGGTTTTAAATAACCACTCATCATTAAGTCTAGTGTTTTTGGTGGTGATTCAAGGATGGGACTGCCCAAGGAAAATGCTTGTCTGACTTCTTGTTAGCCAGTGCTGTGAAACAGAAGTTTACTTTTGTTCCTTGTTTGGTATATCTTATGGGAGAAGAACCACCAGTTTTGGGGCATCTGCCCTTTTTCTCTGCAGCTTGTCCTGAATCTGGTATTCTCAATTGTGCCCCACAGAGGCACTGTGACAACTTTATTTCCAGAATCTCATTTGGAAGCTGTTCAGTCTCATGATGTGCCTAACATACGTAGTCCATGTTTCTGAACCATAGAACAGGTGTGACAGAATGCAAGTCTCAGATTCCCATCTTCACCTTAGTTGATAGTTTGCTGTTATTCCATGCAGGTTTCTGTAATAGCCTGAAATTCTTCACTGCTTTTCCAATTCTGTTAGTTAGTTCAGTCCAAAGGTCATGATTCCTGCTAATTGTAGAACCCAAGTAGCAAAAGCTGTCGACAATGCCAAGAGATTTACCCTCCAGAATAACGTCAGGCATTGGTACTTCCATCCCTTGGTACGTGATCACAGTCTTCTTGAAACTGATTGTCAGCCTGAAGCTCTTGCATGACACAGAAAATCTGCCCGTGAGACTTTGCAGAGAAGATTTACTGTGGGCAACTAAGGCTGCATCATCTGCAAATAGTACATCTATCAGTATCAGCTCTTTCACATTGGTTTTCATTCTGAACTTTGTGATGTTAACAAGCTTCCATCTACTCTGGTATGAAGATAAATGCCATCATTGCTGTCCTTGAATGCATGGGAAAGCAGGAATGAAAAATAGATGAAGGATATGTACAGTGGTATTTTTTGTCTACCCTTCTTTTGCAGTTGCTTGACCAAAAATATCCTGGAGTGTCCTGAGCAAAACACACACATTGACTTTCAGGATAGATTCTTTCACCTAGGTTTGCAGCCTAGGTAGCATAATCCGAGTGACCACTTTTCCGATGATACCTCTATAGATGTCACAGTCACTTCTATCCCCCTTGTTTTTCTTTAATTGTACAAACTGAACACCTTTGAAATCTTGCGGTACCACTTCCTCTTTCCAGCAGACTAGTATAACTTCATGGAGTTTTCAGAGTAGTTTGTCATTTGCAAATTTGTAGATTTAAGCAGGCAAGAAGTCACTGCTGGATGCCTTGTACCCAGTAATCAATTTAATGGCTTTCTGCAAATATTCAAATATAGGTTCATGGTCCAAATCCATCGTAACTTTGAACTGTGGTAATCCTTCGAGCTCTTCGTGTTTGATTTCAGTCTCACTGGAGTATAGAATTCCATAATGTTCAATCCAATGCTTGAGTTGTTTTTTATCAGTGATATTTCCATTTAAGTCTTTCAACTGAGAGGTTTTCCTTTTCACTGGACTAATTGCTTGTTTGATTCCTTTGTACGTTCCATCACTATTCCTTACTTCAACTGCTTTTGGAATATCATCACAGATTTTCAGTTAAAACTCTTGAGCACATCATGCTTTTGAATTTCTCTGAGCCTTTCTCAAATTTTCCAAGGTTATGGCATTGGGAGATTTCTTGTAAATGGTTAATCCTGTCCTTTTTTTCCCTCAGTCGGTGGTAGAAGGGTTTCAGAGTGTTCTTCAAATCCGTCTGCATTTTCCCTGCATTTTTCCCCCAAACGCTGTTATAGCAGCATTGTACGTGTTACTTTTAAAGATTTCCCAAGCCGTGGTGGCTGAGTTTGTAGGTAAACATACTTGCACAACTTCTTCATTGAATAGTCTGCATCTTTCTACATCTTTAATTTGGTTGATGTGAATCTGAGGACAACTGGTAGCTTTGCTACAGTGGATCTTTTTGGTGTTGGTTCTGACTTTGCAGCAGACTGAAGTGTGACAATGTCACAGACTCACAGTCAGCACTGTGATAAGACCTCATGTGTAAGATATCTTTTCGTGGTTTGCTCCTGATCTGTACTAGATTCTAATTGGTGCCAGTACCCTGATCTTGGATGTTCCCATGATGTCTTTCTTGTGATTTTCCCAGCAAAGTAGGTATTGGTAACACACAGATTTTGACTTGCGCAGAGTTCTAACACTAGTTGGTCATTTTCATCAATTTACTCATTCTGTGTTAGCCCAGAATACCAGGTCAATTCTCAAAACTACATCCAACTCTTGCATTGAAGTAGCCAAGTACTATAATGGTTGCATTTCTGTGAGTTTTTTTTCAATCTCTTCTTCAAGTTGTTCATAGAAAGCATTCTTGCCTTCATCGCTAGCTTGAAGGGTCGGCCTATAGATACTAAACAGCTTGATGAAACCCTTTTGTGTGTGGACTCTGAGTGCTTTCACAAGGAAGATAATAAGCTGTTTCGAATAGCAAAGCCTACTCCCTGCTCTCTCCTTTCTCCCGCTGGCTTTCCATGCCAGAATATGGTTGTGACATTAACCAGGGTACAATCTGGGCAGATGGAAAGCTATATCCCCTCAATTCTCCAAGCTGGGGTGCCTTTTACACTGCTTTGCTGTGAGTGTAACCACTCCTGGTCTGCTTACATGCAGCCTCCTTCCTATAAATCACTCATGGTTATATTGTCTGAGTGTTATAGCCAGACACTCATGAATTATATTATCGGGTGATCCCAGAAAATTCCCAGTCCCACACTTTCCCTCAGAAATGTGTGTCTTGTACTGCCCAGCACTCTACCGGACAATGTGAGCTCACATGAAGTCTATCATTTTATTAATAGAAAATGATCAGCACAAATCTTGTTATCAGAAATGGAATTTCCCACACTTATTAACAATAGAAGGAAGGACTTTACCTAACTTAATAAGGTAAATGAATTCAAAGCAAAAGTCTTTCTCTCACCATGTGTTTCAGCAGCCTTCAGCCAGGACTCTTCTCCCAGTTCAGTGTGGCTTTCTTTGTCTTCCAGGCATGGTTGATGCCATGAGCAGAGAGAAAGGAAGGAGTGCCTTAGGGCATTTCTCCCCTTCTCGTATTGGTCATTTTCTTGTGCAAGAATCATCTCTAGCTGAGGTTTATCTGACAGAAAGTCTATTTGAATGGGAACTTCAAGCCATTCCTTTGATTACATGTCAAGTATCAGAGGAGTAGCCGTGTTAGTCTGGATCTGTAAAAGCAGCGGAGTCCTGTGGCACCTGATAGACTAATGGACGTATTGGAGCATAAGCTTTCATGGGCATCCGACGAAGTGGGTATTCACCCATGAAAGCTTATGCTCCAATATGTTCATTAGTCTATAAGGTGCCACAGGACGCTTATGATTAAATGGAGATTTCTTGCTCAGACCCTCCTTCTGCCCGAGAACGGCCACTTAACCACATGATAGTCCATTTGATCTTGTTGACATCTGGCTGAGGTGCCAATTTGCCTTTGTCTCAGAGGAACTAGTCTGTGGGTTTTCCCCAGAATTGCAACATGTCCAAGCAACACTATATAATACAATCTTATAACTTTACATACTGTGGTGTCACACATTTAAATAGGATAATAATGTTGAGCAGATTATCAATTTCCAAATGATACCTCAAAGCATACTTTGTACAAAATTTATCATAATCCCATAAAAGGGTGAACATAGGAGTATAGACTGTCACAATGGTGTAATCACTGTTGGATAGAACTTGTATTTAAGAGCCGGGTTTCTGACAATGCAGCAAGATCGATTCCTGGTTTGATAGTGCTGTTTTCTGTAAATCAGAGTCCGAACATGCCAACATGCAAGTCGCTTTATTTCATTTTGGCCAGGATAAATTGGACTGGGGCATAGCTTTTTTCACTCACCTTTTCTAGGATGCCTTGGTAGCTGTTTGGATGCCTTGGCAGCTACCTCATGTTCCTTATTCCCCTTACTGAGTCGTACAATCATAACACCAAGACCTTCAATGTGTACGCCTAGGCAAGAGTACGGAGGAGTGGAGGCTGCTCTAGACCTACCATACCCCCTTTAGACCACTGAGACAGAATCCAAAGGCCAGTTGCTTCCCTATTCCCGGGCCCAGGGGCTCGGCTGCCTCCCTGCACCTGGCGGCCCAGCTACTGTCCTGCTCCCGGGACTCTGCTGCCTCCTGGGCTGAGCATCCTGGATGCTAACCCATGCCCGGGACTCCGCTGCTGACCCACACCCGGGGTCCCAGCCACCGGCCCCCGTGCCTGGCATCCTGGCCGCAGCATAGGACTCGGCTACATCCCCATGCCTGGGGTCCCTGCCACTGGCCCCTCACCTGGGGTCCTGGCAGCTGGGCATGGGGGCCGGCAGCCAGGACCCCGGGTGTGGGGTGGCAGCTGAGTGTAATCGTTAACCAAAACCAAAAAGCCTGTGCTTACCGGTTAACTGATAAACCGGTTAAACTTTGATGCCTCAGATATGTGGAGCCAATGGCTTCCCCTCTGATTCAACAAAGCATGTTACTTAAGAGATCATCTTTGACACTAACTTTCCATGGACATGAGGGAGGGTATAAATTGCAACTGAAACATTTCCATTTTGCCTCATTCCTGCTCCAGTTCTCTGGACTGTGGATTTCTAACAAAAGGAGTATTTTGAACAATAGACTGAGGACCTTCCAATCTTTTGAAAGTTTGCAGAGAAACTTTTGCAAGCCAGCATCCATCATGGCTACAAATCTGATATAAGGACTTCGCAATCATTTGTAATGTATATGATCTTTTCACCTTTTAATAGCTCTCTTCTTTTCTTTTTACATAAATAATCCTTTAGTTGTCAGCTACTAAAGGACTGGCTACAAGAATGGTTTGGGGGTAAGATCTGAGTTCCATATTGACCTGGGGAAGTGGCTGATCCTTTGGGTTTGGAAGAACTTTATATATGATGAATCTGGTTTTAAGAAATCACTCCTGTCAAGGCTGAATCCCCACTCTGTCACTCCAAGAGCAGAAGTGGGAGCCCACAAGGATTTTAAAAATTAATACTTGCCACTCCAGGCTTGTATTACACTCCGAAGGTTACAGCTTTTCTCTGACCTTGGCTTGGTAAACACTGCCACCATCAAAAAAACCCCAAACCCTTTGAACCCTTGGGAATTCCTCCCTGTGGGGTACCCTCAAGCCCTTTCACCCCCCTCCAGGGAAGAGCTGAGAAAGAAAATGAAGGGAATTAGCTGTGGTTATCAGCTAATCAAATAACATGGATAAACCTCTTAGGATACCAGAAATCCAACCCTGTTCTTAAAAAAGGTAAATTGTATTAAACAAAAAGGAAAAAATTACATCTGGAACTTAGGCTTTTACTAGATTTTAAAAGAGCAATTCCAAAAATCAAGCACCCAAAATAGCTTTCTTCGGGGTTCAACTTAAAGGTTATAAGCAAACAATAGCAGCTGGGGTTAGCACAGAGGAGATCCACAAGCCAAAATAAAAAATAAACCTGACTGTGTCTAGCTAAACATTCCCTATCCAAATAATTTCTCCTAGGTATGGAAGATGAATTTTCATACCTGGTTCAAGCCTTACACAGCATTGCTGCCAGCACAGAGAACAACAGACAAAGGGAAAGTTTCTTTCCCAATTTTAACATTTCTACCTTCCCACTGGCTCTTTTGGTCAGGTGCTGTCAAGGTTCCTTCCCCACTCTGAACTCTAGGGTACAGATGTGGGGACCTGCATGAAAAATCTCCTAAGCTTATCTTTACCAGATTAGGTCAAAACTTCCCCAAGGGACAAAATATTCCACTCTTTGTCCTTGGATTGGCTGCTACCACCACCAAACAAATACTGGTTACTGGGGAAGAGTTGTTTGGAAGCGTCTTTCCCCCCAAAATACTTCCCAAAACCTTGCACCCCACTTCCTGGACAAGGTTTGGTAAAAAGCCTCACCAATTTGCCTAGGTGACTACAGACCCAAACCCTTTGATCTGAGAACAATGAAAAAGCATTCAGTTTTCTTACAAGAAGACTTTTAATAGAAATAGAAGTAAAGAAATCCCCTCTGTAAAATCAGGATGGTAGATACCTTACAGGGTAATTAGATTCAAAACATAGAGAACCCCTCTAGGCAAAACCTTAAGTTACAAAAAAGATACACAGACAGAAATAGTTATTCTATTCAGCACAATTCTTTTCTCAGCTATTTAAAGAAATCATAATCTAACACATACCTAGCTAGATTACTTACTAAAAGTTCTAAGACTCCATTCCTGGTCTATCCCCGGCAGAAACAGCATATAGACAGACAGAGACCCTTTGTTTCTCTCCCTCCTCCCAGCTTTTGAAAGTATCTTGTCTCCTCATTGGTCATTTTGGTCAGGTGCCAGCGAGGTTACCTTTAGCTTCTTAACCCTTTACAGGTGAGAGGAGCTTTCCCCTGGCCAGGAGGGATTTCAAAGGGGTTTACCCTTCCCTTTATATTTATGACAGGTGCCCACTCCTTTTCTTTTATCTGTGGGCTTGTTAACCCTTTACAAGTAAAGCAAGCAGAGAACAGACCAAGAGGAATTTTACAGCTAACTGGCTGGCTGGGTGTCCATCAAAGGGAGTTACTCCTCTCCTCGGTTGCCATTCATGTATTGCAGCTCATCATAAAAACCAGATGTCTGGATGGTGAAAAGGGCTGGATTGCCTAAGGGGACAGTGTTGTTAGCTTCTTGTGAACCAGTGTGGTGCTACAGAAAGTCATTGTGTTCCTGGCTTGGTGAAACTAATTATAGCATAAACCACTAGTTTTGGGGGAGTGTCTGCCCTGTTTCTTACAATGTGGCATTCTCAGTGGTGATCCATAGCAGGCATCGGTCACAGGGTGGGCATCCCACTCAGGCTCTGAAGGGGTTAATGTGAGCCTAAAAGGCCAATTATGATACCTGGCTGCACCTGGAGGGAAAGCCAGGCTTAACTGAACATGAAGTCCAGCTCGAGAGTCTGCAGTCACTCTGGGAGCAGAGAGGTAGGGAGAAGAAGACACAAGCGGGAGAATAAGGCCTGGGATCCTAGCCCGGAAAGAAAGGTCAGCCCCAGAGGAGTAATGAGATATTTGCCCTAGGAGTATTATCAAGGAAATATCATTAGTTAGACAGCGGAGGAAAGACCTGAGCAAACACCAGTACTAAGCTAATGTAATCAGGCTGCGTGCTCCTCACCCATTTTCTGAAAAATGTGACTGACTGTAATAAAAGAAAAATAAGTAGCTCTGACTTGTCCATGACAGCATACTCCAAGGGGTTGCTGAGCATGAGGAAACAAATCTAGAATAGTGGGTTCTAATAGTCCAAGAACTGGGCTATGGTCTACATTGACTAGTGTAGTGGCAGGATACCATCATCACTCAAATCAGTGACTTATGGTTATCCTGAAACATGAGCATAGAAAAGCCTGTCAACTTTTCACAACATTCTTTCCAAACTACACAAACTCAGGGATCGCAGATATCAGCTTCACTCCTCAAAGTGCTGTCCATCCTTGGAAAAAGGTTCTGAAGAAAAGATCAGACACTAGAAAAAATGTAGTTAGATAACCCTTTTTAAAGGATTCCAGTGGGTCCGAGCCCATGAAAGCTTATGCCCAAATAAATGTGTCAGTCTTTAAAGTGTCACAGGACTCCCCACCCTTTTTAAAGAGTCATAGTAAACCTCTAATGATATTTTTCTTCCACAAGCTGCTATGGAAAAATCAAACAGTGCACAAATGACAATAAATATTTACAAATAATATTCTAACCTGAAAGAGTATAGAAATCAGAGAAATGTAGGGCAAGGGACCTCAAGAGGTCATATAGTCCACCTCCATGCTTTGAGTCCAGACCAAATAAACCTAGACCATCCCCAACAGAAGTCTACCTTTGCCCTTGTCCAATCTATTGGGACCTCACCCGTTCTCAATGAATTCTGGAAGATAATTGTTAACAGTTCTGAGATTGCTTCAGCTCGTTCCTTAAGTACCCTAGGATGAATTTCTTCAGGCCCTGCTGACTTGAACACATAAAACTTATCTAACTATTCTTTAAGGTGTTCTTTCCCTATTCTGGCCTGTGCTCCTTCCACCTTGTTGTTAATATTAATTGTGTTAGGCATGTGGTCACAATTCACCTTTTTGGTGAAGACTAAAGCAAAATTGGCATTAAATACCTCAGCCTTCTCTGTGTCATGTTATTTGCACTGCTTCCCCATTAAGGGCTGGACCGACACGTCCTTGAGCTTTCTCTTGTTCCTACTGTATTTATAGAATCTCTCCTTATTGCCTCATATGTCCTTTGCCAGTTGTCACTCATTTTGTGCTTTAGTCTTTCTGAGTTTGTCCCTACATGATTTTATCCTCATCCTTAGCTCTTTTTCTAAATTCTTTTCACCACTGTCAAAATGGAAATCCTGGTGTGCAACCTGACCTGTCCCATCCTAATATTGCTGCGCCACATGAGTGCCAGGTTAGTTGTGCATGTGGTCAAGGGACTCATCACGTACAATAAGGAGGCCATTTTAATAATCTAGGTGGTCTAAAATCCACATGCGATTGTCTTGAAAACTGGTATGTCACAACCAGAGCCCAGGTAGCTCTGGTCATGCAGATTGAGAGTCATTTGGTTTAGAGGTTCCAGAGACACAGCCTTCCCCCAAATGAGTTGTTTATAATTTTCTCAGTGCCCTGAAATCCACATGCGTATGTGCATTGCTTAAAACTCAGTGACCTTCAACAGTATTTGGAGTACACTTTGTGGATAAATTTGGGGGTCATTTGGCCCCAGGGTTCCCAAGATAGAGCCTCCACCCCAAAATATGCTGCCTTTATTATTTTCAGTTTCTTATAACTTGTTTTGATGCAGCGTAATTGGGGGGGAAATCTAAGGGTCTACCTAGTTAAAATGTCTACCTCTGGACTTCCCCTGAACTTGGCCAGTCAATGGCACCAAAGACTAGTTTAGAAATCGTTCAAAAGTTATTGCAATACAAAAACATTAGCACCTCTGCTTACATACAGTTTGCATCTATGCCAGCTAATGCTTTTTCAGGAACTCCTTTGTGAGTAACGCAAATTGAGCAACGGACTCACCCAATGGCTTCACATAAAAAATGAGGAGGAGTACTTGTGGCACCTTAGAGACTAACCAATTTATTTGAGCATGAGCTTTCGTGAGCTACAGGTCACTGCATGGGATGCATACTGTGGAAACTGCAGAAGACATTATATACACAGAGACCATGAAACAATACCTCCTCCCACCCCACTCTCCTGCTGGTAATAGCTTATCCACTTTAGATAAGCTATTTCCAGCATGGGAGTGGGGTGGGAGGAGGTATTGTTTCATGGTCTCTGTGTATATAATGTCTTTTGCAGTTTCCACAGTATGCATCCCATGCAGTGACCTGTAGCTCACGAAAGCTTATGCTCAAATAAATTGGTTAGTCTCTAAGGTGCCACAAGTACTCCTTTTCTTTCTGCGAATACAGACTAACACGGCTGCTACTCTGAAACATAAAAAATGCTGTCCCTACAACCTAAGGACAAGGAGTTCAAATTCTCTCCTCGAGTGTTTTGCCTCCTGTGCACATTAGTGCTCTCAACCTGCCTTTGTGCTTCACAGAGCTCCTTTAAGAAGCAGCGAATTCACTTTTGATGAAGTTCAGCACCCCAGAAATGCAGCCCCACTGGCATCCACCTATCTGCCCAAGTCTCACCCTGGGACAGTCTGGTGGGTAGTGCTGTCCTGGGGATGTGAAGCCCGGCTGGTGGTGTGAGGTCGGGATGATATGGAAGGGACTAGCTGCCACAATAAAAACGATACCAAAGACTCCAGCACAAGAGTCCCAGCCAGGAAGAATCGGTTCTCTGCTAAACTCCTGCTGGGCAGCACTAGGCATGCTGGAGCAGGTCTTTGGCAGGCACTGGGAACAGGCAGGCTTGGTGCATGGCACAGGCACACAGTGCTGAGACTGGGCTGGGGAGCTGGGAATAGGTACAGAACATGACTCTGAGATCATAGCTGGGAGCTGAGAACAGGCAAACTCACAGCATTCGCCAAGTACACGGGGCTGAGACTGGGGAGAATGGGCATGTTTGGTGTATGGCACAAGCACTGACACTAGGTGAAGGCTATGTGAGAAGACCGAATGAGAAGAATGGAGCAATTCATACATTTCAGAGCTATTGTTTCAAGCTGTATTCATCTCCCTGGGATGTTCTCATTCACCTGAGAACATCTCATTGAGGTGAATGAGTCACTTCACACTTCCCTGAGCCTCCTATGATGCAGACAGATGTGTAAAGATCTTTTCCCAAACATTGAACCTGGATTTGAGGTAGAGACTCTGTATTACTACTCGCTTCCCGCTTCCTAGCACCAGCTAGGTACACATGCAGCTTGTGACGGGTTTGGTCACAGAGACGCCCTTGGGACTGTCACCTGATGTGCTGAAATTACCTCAGAGCCCATATTCCCTGCCAGCCTGGGCCCCCAGAACCAACGTCTTGTTGAGCCAGACACACAAGCCTGCTGCAACACAGACCGTGGGTCATCTTGGTGCTCCCACTTACCAGGACAATTGGCTGTAAACGGCTTTGCTGACCTGCAAGCCTTCCTGTGTATGTGTCGGTCAGCCCAGGAAGAATGGAGACTGGAATCCATCTTAAACCTTGGACCTTTCTGTTGAGAAGTGGGGGTGGGGGCCAAGCATAGACAAAAGGCTCCTGCCTTGTGCCAAAGCTATAAAAGGGGGGTGGAGCAGGACAAAGGAGACTTTGGAGGAAACCCCTGTTTACCACCTGAGATGTCTGCTGGAACTAACAAAGACTGAACCAGGGGAAAGGATTGGGCCCAGACTAGGAAGGAGTCTAGTCTGTGAAAGAAACTTATTGGAATATCTTTGAGGGTGAGATCTTACATAAAATCAGTTTATTAATGTATTAGGCTTAGACTTGCATGTTTTGTTTTATTTTGCTTTGTAACATTGTTCTGTCTGTTATGACTTGAAACCACTGAAATCCTACTTTTTATACTTAATAAAATCATTTTTGTTTATTACTAAACCCAGTGTAAGTAATTGTTACCGGGGGGAGAGGGGGAAAATAGCTGTGCATATCTCTCTTTCAGTGATAAAAAGGGTGGACATTTATGAGTTTACCTTGTATCAGCTTTATACAGAGTAAAGCTGATTTATTTGGGGTTTAGACCCCATTGGGAACTGGGCGTCTGAGTGCTGGAGACAGGTATCCTGCTGAGCTGTTTTCAGTTTTGATCTGCAGGTTTGGGAGCATGGCCCATGGGGCATGGCAGAAACTGTAGCACATTGCTTTACAGACTGTCCTTGGGCAAAGGAAATTAGGGAGGGCTTGCTGAGATGATTGTTCTCCATATTTTGTTGAGGCAAAAGAGGACCCATTTGGCTTTGAGAGATTTCTCACGGGTGAGATTTTGGCAGTGGGAAGAGGGATATTCTATTCCTGATTAATATAATTACTTCCTTTTTAAAGAAGACAAGATGTGTGGTGGCTCTGGGCATGCATATGCTCACTCAGGCCACCCTGCTGGGCATGATCCATAAAATTAAAGATGAGTTGGCCCATATGAAGCAAAGGGATGTTCCGGCTAAGCTACTGTTCCTTTTTCTTTTACATGGAACAAAACAAAAATGGTTTAAGGCACAGAGGAAAAAAAAAGTTAAAAAATAACTTGTGTGGATCTTGTATTGGCACATGTTCTTGCATCAATTCCATGATGAAGAAGGACAACTCTGACTAAAGCCCCATCCTTGTTCAGTAGCACGTGAAGGAAGCAATTAGAAAGAAAAAAGCAATATAAAACTAATGGAAAAGTGGGTAAATAGATAATCAATATAAATTAGAATTTATGAAGTGCCAACAATTGATAAGGGAAGCTAAAGACTTCAGGTGAAAAAAATCCATGCCTGATAGGGCTAGGGACATGAAGGAGTTTATATATATTAGGGAAGGGGGCGGTAAAAAGAAATCCTGGCAATGCAATAGCCTCATTACTAGATGACATAGTAATATTGTTAATGATTAGTGTAACATGATAGTGGAACTAGAGTCAGAGGGTCAATGCTCCCTGGAGGGATTGTTATTGATGGGACACCAGGGAACGTGGGGGAGTTAGGCTGGAAGTAACTCAGCCACATGGATAGAGTAGTCTGCAGTGTCATCACAGTGTTATATTGGTTTAAAGCTTTAAAAAAAGCTAAATAAAAAGAGAGACAAAGGCCTGTGTGTGAGTTGAGCTGGAGAGGAAATGGAGGAGGTGTAAAAAATAACAAGAAACTTCCGACCTTAATTGATTTAATTGGGGATTGGTCCTGCTTTGAGCAGGGGGTTGGACTAGATGACCTCCTGAGGTCCCTTCCAACCCTGATATTCTATGATTCTATGACCTGAAAACAGCATAATGTAGATGACAATGTGTGCACTGAGATCTTCAACTTCCTTAGTAGTTTTATAAAGCTCAGAGAGAAGCTTCACAACTTACTATGAAACTGTGACTCCTGGTGGTTCCCTGTGAGAGCTGATGTTTCTGAAATTCTAATGTGACAGTAAAATAAACATTTTATTTTTTTCTGGAAAATTTCTCCAAGCTGTCTTCACCCTCTCCACTCTCTCAAAATTGCTCTCAGCAGGATCTTTAATGACCTCTTCCAGGGCCTCTGCTCCATATCGAGTTGCCAACTCAGTCGGACCGGACGGCCCAGACACCATTACTGGCAATGGCATCCGGTCCATCCAGTCTGACTGAGTTGGCAACCCTAACTCCATCTTCATCTTTTTTGATTTCACCGCTGCTTCTCTGTAGTCTCACTGGGCTTTGTCTTTGGTCTGCTCTTCTTCCACCTGAGCATTTTCATCCATTCACGTAATTTCAGCTAGCGATGTACATTGGTGACTCACAAATCTGTCCTTCCACACCTGACCTATCATGTAATACTGAATTTCCAGTTCTCTCTGACTTCTCTTGGATACGTTGCCATAAGCTTAAATTTAACATGGCTAAAACTGAACTCCTGGTATTTCCTCTTATATCCTCCCTTGTCCCTCCCTTTGTCTATCACTTCTGACATCATCACCATTCTCTTTGAAACTCAGGCCTGTAACTTGGTGTCCTCTCTGATTCCACCCTCACTGCAGGCCACTTACAACTCTTGCCAGTTCTTTGTGCTAACTTTTTCACAATGCAGCATTTCTCTCAACCAACACAGAGAAAACCCTTGTCAAGTTCCGCATAATTTCTCCTCTGCATACAACTCCTTCTTCCCTGGCCTTTCTACTCCAGTCCTTACAAAATGCAGTTGGCAAAATAAAGTTCCTTTCCCACTGGTCGTGCACAGCGTCACCCGTCTCTTTGAATTCCTTCATTGCTTCCCCAGCCTCCACTGAATCAAAATGAAGTTTCTTATTCTCACTTTGAAGGCCTTTCACAACTCTGATCCTCCCTATTTATCCATTCTGTCCTCTAACTCCTTCCATTCCACCAGAGACTCCAGTCTTGACCTCCTGCTTGTCCAAGGAGGGGTCAGCTGTGCCAGGTCAGAATCCTGTGAAACCAACCCCCCTCCACCCACTGCCCTACTCTCAGAGAGCATTAGAGGCTAAGGGGGCTCTGCCCCTCCCCTCTCCAGCCCCAGCTCCGCTATCAAAGGATATGAAAAGTTAGAAACAGATGTCTCAGAGTCCACCACCCCTCAGCCTCAACCGTCACCGCAGAGGCCGCAGCCCTTTCCTCCTCCTGACCTCTCTCCGGCACTACCGCCCTCTCTGACCTCTCCCCACCTGTGCCAGGATCACCCTTATGCCCACACGTCTCTCCCTGCAGCTTCCTTTGCCAAGCCCCAGGCACCATCGTCCATGCACAACTGAACAGCCAATCTCCAAACGAATCACCTTCTGCAAGCTCTTCCCCACGTCCTCTAAGCTCAGAGGGTGACTCTTCAGGCCTTGCCAGCAGGTTCCCCACTTGTCATCTACTTGACATTCTACCTCCTGGGTGTCTTGCAGTCACCGGTCCAAGGTTCACCATGGCTGGCTGCAGGCTGCAGCCCCTGCAGCCCCCCTAGACAATCTTCCCAGGGCTTTCACCACTTCTGTCCCTCGAGCAATGACTGATCTCTGATAGAGCAACACTTCTATTCCTCTCTGCCCAGTGCCCCGCTCTTCCCCCCCAGGGGCATTCTCAATCCCCTGTCCCTGCTAAAGACGTCCCATGCCAAACCCCAGCTCCAGCAGCCCACGGTCTAGTAGTCTTCTCTCTTTTACTCTCCAGACCACCCCGTCATGGCTGCATCCACTGTGAGCTCCTCTCTGACCCAACAGGCACTGGAGGTCCCCTCTGAACCCTCCCATTCCAAACCACAGCAGCACCAACAGGTCGGAGAAAGGATCTGGGAAAAGGGCCAGGGAGCCCGTGTAAGTTTCTCTGTTTGATTTATATTGAAGTGTTTTGGTTTTTAAAAATAAACCCATCCCTGAAGAGAGGGACAGATTCTGCTCCGCCTGATGTCCTGGTTGGTGATTTGGCCCACCAGCTTCCATGTGGTGGTGATGCAGGTATCCTGCTCAGCCTGGAGAATGAAGGAGGTCGACAATAGCAGCAGCAGTTCCTGATATAAGGGGAGAAAAAGAACGGCAGATGTTATGCACCCCAGCAGCAGCAGGAGGCCGCACAACGGAAATTCAAGAAGCTGAGAGAGCCCCCGCCACTCTCGTACAGCTGTGGGCAGCAACCGTGGGCAGCAAAAGGTGGCACTGTGGTAGGTCGGGGGCCTCTGCCAACACCTCAGCAACCTGAAGGCCGTCCATGTAGAAGCAATAGAGAGTGTGTCTACACTGAGGCTGGTAAACTGAGGCATGCCTTAAACAGGCTCACCTGGCTGCAGGAAGACTGGCGAGCCAGAGAATGGAAGCTGGATGCCTAGCAGAGCACTACAACTGGAAGTGGCAGGAGTCTTATTAGACTGGGGAACCGGGAGATTATGGGATGTGAGGCCTGGGCTTAGGGGTTTCTGCTTGTGGTGTTCCAGGACACTGCCAGGAGAACCTGTCCTTTTAAGACCCATGGGAACTGCGGGGCTGCTCCGTGGGACGGCCCAGGGGGCTGGGGAAACAATTCCCTGAACAGGCAGTTTGCAGCTAGAAGAATTCAACGGGGCAGAGGTGAGGCTGCTTTTCACTGAGGGTGGGAAGTCTCAGCAGCAGAGGGCACTCAGGCACCTGTCTGGGGTTGGGAGCATTTGGAGGTGCTCGGGTTGAGGCTCATGTTATGTGTGATCGTGACTCCAAACTAAAATTCTTGCCGATCCGGTTGGAGCCACCAAGGAGACAGCTCCTGAACTGACTCGAAACCAAACCACACGTTCGAGGCCTGTCCACAGGCTCCCAGTTCAGAGACAGCAAGGGAAAGAGACTCCATCTCACTGGGGGTAACACGTGCACCCACAGGCACCCTTACAGATTTGGCCAGTGCTGCAGATAGAGACAGGAAGGGAAAGAGAAATTCCTCTGAGTGAGGGAGACAGAGAGACCTAGAGCTGCTGCTGGGAACAAAAACTCAGCAGGGTGTTGCTGGTGACCACAGTTATTCAGAGATGTTTCCAGGAACACATAACAGATACAAACACAGGAAGGGGAAGAGAAGCTAGCACAGTGTGGGTAACCACCACACCTCAGTTGTCACATCGCAGATACAGACAGGAAAGAAAGACTTGAGCATGAAGGTACTCAATTATATTTCATCATAAACAAACTGACTTTTCCCTCTCAGCCTGCCCTTTTAGCCATCCAGCACATGAGATTATACAGACACCTTTCAGATATCACAAGAACATTTCACAGTGCTATTCACACAATTCAGGGCAGTTGCGATAATGGGAATGGGCAGTATGAAGGGGGAACAGTGGAACAGGCAAGGTGGGAAGGGGCATGAGGAACTGGTAAACAGCTCTCTGATAACAGGTGGCAGAGGAATGCATTTTAAGATGGACTGGGAAAGCAGAGAAGTCCAGGGACATGGGCAGAGTAGTGCAGACAGCTGGGTGTCAGCAAGCAAGAGTCAGTCCCTGATGGAGGAGAACAAGGAGCAGGGGACTGGGGGTGGGGGAGGAGAATTGGCTGAACGAAGGGATCACGTAGGAGCCTAGTGTGAGATTACGGATGTAGATGGTCAGCAATGAGGGATGGATTATGGAGACGAGCCCTGGCACAAAACTTTGTAAAGAACAATACTGGGTAGTGGGAGCACCCCAGGCTCACTCGGCAGATCCCACATCTCAAGCCATATGCCTGAGAAAACCCGCTGCCTCCCACTAGGCCCAGTCCCTGGTTCCCTTCCACAATCCTTCGGGAGGGGAATTCACCCAGAAACAAACGCTGCACTCAGCTATAAACCGACACTTTTATCTGGGCAGAGACAAACCCTCAGTCAGCCCCATGGACCAGAGGGGGCCCTGTGGGGAGTCACACAGGCCTTCCAGCCTAATAATAACACACTGTACTGTGTGCCCAGCATCTGAATGTGTGGATGAAAACCCTCTACCCGGATTTTGAATCCAAACAGCTCCCTAGCCCTAGTTTCTTAGTCACTGTCAGGGTCCCCTCCCCTCTTTGAAAGACCCCCTAAGCTTATTTTTACCAGCTTAGGTTAAAACTTCCCCAAGGCACAAATTCTTCCTTGTCCTTGGGCAGTATGCTGCCACCACCAAGTGAGTTAGACAAAGATTCAGGAAAAAGGACCCCTTGGAGTTCCTGTTTCCCCAAAATATCCCCCCAAGCCCCTTCACCCCCTTTCCTGGGGAGGCTTGAGAATCATATACCAACCAAATCCCTGGGTTTTTAGGACACTGAAAACTAATCAGCTTCTTAAAAAAAAGAACTTTATTATAAAGAAAAAAGTAAAAGAAGCACCTCTGTAAAATCAGGATGGAAGGTAATTTTACAGGGGCGGCAGATTCAAAACATAGAGGATTCCCCTCTAGTCAAAACTTTAAAGTTACAAAAAACAGGGATAAACCTCCCTCTTAGCACAGGGAAATTTCACAAGCTAAAACAAAAGATAAGCTAATGCATTTCCTTCCTTTTACTTACAATTTCTGTACTCTTAGATGCTTAGTTCAGCTATGGCTTTCGGAGATGTATTTTCCCTGCCCTGGTTCCTTGCTGACCCGGAGAGAACAAAGGAACACCAAAAAAAAAAAAAAAAACACCTTCCCCACAGATATGAAAGTATCCCCTTATTGGTCCTTTTGGTCAGGTGCCAACCAGGTTATCTGAGCTTCTTAACCCTTTACAGCTAAAAGTGGGATTTTATGCTACCCTTAGCTAAATGTTTATGACAGTCCCAAACAAGGGAACTTATAGAATCATAGAATATCAGGGTTGGAAGGGACCTCAGGAGGTCATCTAGTCCAACCCCCTGCTCAAAGCAGGATCAATCCCCAATTAAATCATCCCAGCCAGGGCTTTGTCAAGCCTGACCTTAAAAACTTCTAAGGAAGGAGATTCTACCACCTCCCTAGGTAACGCATTCCAGTGTTTCACCACCCTCCTAGTGAAAAAGATTTTCCTAATATCCAACCTAAACCTCCCCCACTGCAACTTGAGACCATTACTCCTTGTCCTGTCCTCTTCTACCACTGAGAATAATCTAGAACCATCCTCTTTGGAACCACCTCTCAGGTAGTTGAAAGCAGCTTTCAAATCCCCCCTCATTCTTCTCTTCTGCAGACTAAACAATCCCAGTTCCCTCAGCCTCTCCTCATAAGTCATGTGTTCCAGACCCCTAATCATTTTTGATGCCCTTCGCTGGACTCTCTCCAATTTTTCCACATCCTTCTTGTAGTGTGGGGCCCAAAACTGGACACAGTAGTCCAGGTGAGGCCTCACCAATGTCGAATAGAGGGGAACGATCACGTCCCTCGATCTGCTCGCTATGCCCCTACTTATACATCCCAAAATGCCATTGGCCTTCTTGGCAACAAGGGCATACTGCTGACTCATATCCAGCTTCTCGTCCACTGTCACCCCTAGGTCCTTTTTCGCAGAACTGCTGCCTAGCCATTCGGTCTCTAGTCTGTAGCTGTGCATTGGGTTCTTCCGTCCTAAGTGCAGGACCCTGCACTTATCTTTATTGAACCTCATCAGATTTCTTTTGGCCCAATCCTCCAATTTGTCTAGGTCCCTCTGTATCCTATCCCTGCCCTCCAACGTATCTACCACTCCTCCTACTTTAGTATCATCCGCAAATTTGCTGAGAGTGCAGTCCACACCATCCTCCAGATCATTTATGAAGATATTGAACAAAACTGGCCCCAGGACCAACTCCTGGGGCACTCCACTTGACACTGGCTTCCAACTAGACATGGAGCCATTGATCACTACCCGTGATTCTGCCCGTTGTGGTGGTCACTAGTGCCTGATTGTGGTGCAGGCTCTGAGGGGGAAATCCCAGACCCTGCTGGGTTGCCTGGTGTCCCTCCCCATGGTCACAGTGCTCCTCTACTGGGTCCAGGCTGCTGCTCATTCACCTTAGCTGGGGCTGTGCCCCAGCCTGCTCCCTGAGCTGATCCCTTGGCCCCAGGTTCAGGGCTGCTTCGGGCCTGCTGCTCACAGCTGCAGACACCTCGGCCATCCCTTCCCTCCAGCCCTGCCCCACCTGGTGCCAGCTGACTGCCCCACAACCAGTCATGTGGCTGCAAACCGGCCCAGCAAGAGAAATTCTGCACTCTGGTACATTGTGTTCATTAGCCCCTCCCCATCCCATTTCAATTTACACAGACATTACAGATGTTTGGGGGACCCCCTTGAGGTCAGGCCCCAGTGCAATTGTCCCACCTTTCTCCCGCCCTCATCAGCCCGGTGCAGCCAATCCCCTGTCTCCACTTGGGCAGGGGCTCCTGCTCTGGAGTGGCATTCCTCTGCTCCAGTGAGGAGACAGACTGGCACCAGGGAGCCAGGAGTGGGATTTTCATGCAGTTCTCTAGTCAGCTCATGCTCTAGGGCTGGCTCCTCGCTCTGCCTGGCCCCTAATCAATCAGGACTGGTGGGGATAGGGCTGGTCCTTTCACACTAAGGCCATTTGCATGGGCTCACAAGTCCTTTTTTTTTTTTTTTTTTGGTTTCTCTCTGAGATTGGAGCATTTTCTGTGTGTCAAAGCAACCTACAGCAGAGGGGAGTGATTCCCTCCCATTGTTCCACATAGCGATGCCACGGCCGGCACTGTGTTACATAACCCTAGTTTGCAGCATTTCTCTGCTCCAGTTCATTAAGTACAATGTAAATAACCTTCAAAACATCAGCCCTTTGCAACTGCATAATCTCCAGCTCCCCAAGTCATGTAAATATATAAAATGACTACCACACAAAAGCATATCTGTTATGTACATTCTAGCCTGTAGGACACATCTATGGCCCAGATACTCAAAGGTATTTAGGCTAGTAACTTCTGCTGAAATCCATGGAAGTTAGGAGCCTGAATATGTTGGAGGATCTGGGCCTATTTGCCTGTATTCTTTGGAGTGTGTGTCTCTTTTAGAGCCTGCCCTCTCTGTGTCCTTCCTGGGTACCTCTTTCTAGCTTTGCGAGTACACAGCCAGTTCCTTTGGGGCAGCGATTTGCTAGGCAGGTGTCTCAAGATGCAGAAAAGAGGAGAAGTCAGAGAAGAGAAATGGGAGATCTGCAGCAGGAAGCAGGAACATAAGAACATAAGCATGGCCATACAAGGTCAGACCAATGGTCCATCTAGTCCAGTATCCTGTCTTCTGACAGTACTGGTGCCAGGTGCTTCAGGGGGAATGAACAGAACAGGCAATCATCAAGTGATCCATCCCTGTCATCCAGTCCCAGCTTCTGGTGAACAGAGGCTAGGGACACTTCAGAGCATGGTTTTCCATCCCTGCCCATCCTGGCTAATAGTCATTGATGGTCCTCTCCTCCATGAACTTATCCAGTTATAGTCTTGGCCTTCACCACATCCTATAGCAAAGAGTTCCACAGGTTGACTGTGTGCTGTGTGAAGAAATATTTCCTTTTCTTTGTTTTAAACCTGTTGCCTACTAATTTCATTTGGTGACCGCTAATTCTTGTGTTATGAGAAGAAGTAAATACCACTTTCTTATTTAAACTTTTAATGAAAGGAAAGAAGTCACTCAACATTAGTTAGGAAAAATTCTGCAAGCAGGATTCACAAACATAAAACTGTGAGCAGGACACCCACTCCAGGATGCATGGGGCAGAGTCTTCTTTCTGTCTCATATTCTTGAATTCTACAACCCAAAGTTCCTTTACTGTGCTCCTCTTCTCCCAGACCATACCCCACTCACACTGGTTGTCCTGGGTCAGTGAGAATCCAGGCTTCAGAAGTGCATCTGTGTGAGTTCACCTCCCACCTGGGGAAGAAGGCACCTGGCTTGTTCTGCCATCTGAGCACTTGCTCTGGCTGCTTGCTTGGCCAGCCGCTATTCCTGACTGCCTGGCCGGCTGCTGTTCTGCACTGCCTGCCACCGGCCACTCCCACCCACTGGCCGCCTACCGCTCCCGCCGGATCCCGCTCGCCGGCCACCTGCTCGCTGCTCTCGCCAGCCACCCACTTTCCCATCAGTCACCTTCTGTTGCCGCCTGTCTCTCTTCTGTGAGCTTTGTAGGTCAATGTCTCAGTGATTGTCAGATCTTTCCTGATTTTTAGCTCTCAGCAGCCTGGGCAGAAACACTGCTCCACCACAAGTGATTTCAGCTCTGGACTGAGCACTTAAAATAACAAAAGGCTCTTAATGAAGACTATTTAGCTCTATCTTTGCACAGTGGGTAGAAATAGATTTAACCAGACCAGGGACCCTTAGGGAGCATCCACATTTCCTGGCTGTGATACCTGTCCCCACTCCTGTTACTTTCACAGGGGTCTAGCATTCAAGCCCCTGGCTCAATTAGTCCCTTTCAGCTGAGGGTGACCCCTCAATCAGGACAGGCTCAGCACAGTTCTGCTCCTCTTTACTCATGCAATAAAGACAACAACACTGACAACAACATTGCACTACCCCTGCATTCAGTACTACAGTGTATTGTAACCCAACACCAGCCAAAGCTGATCACTTTTGAGAAACACCGCTCCTGTCTGCTGGATATCTAAGCAGATAAGGTGTGTTAATGTAAATACAGTTTGCTCCTGAAGTCTCTCCCCCTCCCAGCTAGCTGTCAGAGGAGAAATCATTCAGACCCTGCTTACGTCAGTAAAGACACAAAGTTTGTGTTTTGAGGCTTGGGTAGAGGGGGACCCAGTGAAGGGACATAGAGGGAAGGTGGCGGAGGGGGCATAGTGTGAGCAACAAGCCAATTTATCAGCCAAATTTTGCATGGATTCAAGACTGGCTTTGAAGCAGACAGTGAGGCCACAAAGGAGGACGCTGAAGTAGTCAAGATGTGAGATGATCAGGGTCTGAACAAGAATTTGGGCAGTGTGTGCTGGAATGAAAAGGTGAATTTGGAGATGCTGTGTAGAAGGAAGTGGCAGGATTTTAGACACAGCCTGGATATCTGGGTCAAAGAAGAGGGCCAAATCATAGATGAATCCAAGTTTAGAGACTTGGATGGCAGAACAAATTGTTGTGTTGTCCACAAGGAGAGAGAAAGGGGGAGAAGAGGAGGGGCTTAGGGATAATGATCAGAAGCTCAGGTTTGGCCAGGATAAATTTCAGTTGGCAGCTTGCCATCAGTGAGGAGCTGTTAGAAAGACCGGCTGAGGTTTTAGTTTGGATACAGAGAGCCACATCCAAAATGCAGAAGTAGACCTGAGAGCCATCAGCATTCAGATGGTATTCAAAGCCATGTTTGTGGATGAGAGCAACTAGAGATGGGGTGTACGTAGAAAAGTGGAGAGGGCCTGGGACAGAGCCCTGACTGACGGGGAAGAGCGGAGGTGGAAGACCTATCATCTGAGACACCAGAGAAGTTATCCAGGTGGTAAGGGGGGGGAGAGAGTGACAAAAGCCAAGAGTAGCATGGTTTTGGGAAATGAGTGTGGTTGGCAGTGTTAAGACAGCTAATAAGCCAAGGATTATGAGGGTGGAAAGCCAGCGATCAAATGTAACCAGGAAGAGGACATTGGAGACCTTGGTGAGAGCCATTTGTGTGGTTTGCCAGGGCAGAGCCAGACTGGAAGGGGTTTAGAATGGAATTAGAGGAGAAGAATTTAGACCAGCAGTTGTAGGTGTCGCTCTCAGGCACATCTTCACTGCAGAGTTAACTCCGGTGATCTGTACCCAGGTTAGCCTAGCCCAGGTTTGAGCTGCCACACTGGAAAGCCACACCCGAGTTACTGTGTCCTTGCTGCTGCTGCCCTCACCTGCATGTGTTGCTAAGTCTTCTGGGGGCCCTTTCCATGGTATTTGGTGCTGCAGTAAGATGAGCCGCTCTGTGATTCTTTCCCAGTGAATGGTGGGAGAATTTGTCCTTCTGGGAACACAGGGGGAATTGTGGCATGGCACGGGAGAACTATCAGCACTTGAGTGATTTAGCTTGTGTCCTGACTGGAAAGTGGGCGGGTTACCAGCCTGAGTGAAAGTGGCACCCGGCCCTAGCTGATACCCCATCCAGGCCATCCAAGACTGGGTTTAAAGCACCACTAAGCTTGGGTGAGAAGGGTTTGTTTGTAGCCAGGAAGGGGGTTGGGGCAACCCCCAGGTAAGAGCCTAGGCTAACTCTGCAATGCAGACAGACCATCAGTAAGTTTGGAGATGATGGAGAGGAAGTGGGTCAAGGCTGGGTTTATGGATTTAGTTGGGGTTGGTCCTGCTTTGATCACGGGGTTGGACTAGATGACCTCCTGAGGTCCCTTCCAACCCTCATATTCTATGATTCTATGATGCTGGGGGGTTTTAGGCTGGGAGGCACCAATGCCTGTCTACACTGTGAAGGTGTGACAAAGAGGAGGCTGCGCTTTAGCAACTACTGACCCTGTATCTGGAGCTGTCTGGGTAGCAGAGCTGGGGGCAAGGAGGAAGGGGCCCTCTCTAGTAGTCACCTAATAGGTTACACTCAGGTCTCCTCACCAGACAACACTGGCGCGAGGAGCTGCAATGGTTCTAGCCTGCTCAGCTCGGGGGTCTCCACACTTCAGTTTGAAGAGGGTGGGTCAGAGGGGAATCAGACTGAGAGTCCTACAGATATACGGCAGGATCTGTTAGAAGAATGTTCGGTGGTTCTGATCTGTCCCTGTAACTTAAGAGGAAGGTTATCTACATTAGCTTGTAGTGAAATGTATGATTAGATGACACTAAATATTCAGGCAGGCCTTTCTTGTTTTAACATCTTTTCATTTCTTCTCTCTAATGCTTTGTTTCAAAGGCTAAATACAAACAATTTCCACTCACACTTTCCACCAAAATCAGGCTTGTTGAAGTGAGGGAGGTCAGGGGCCTGACTGGTGGGATTTGCTGGAATGGGGTGAGAGCCCCACTAACCCCAACCCTGAGGTCACTGCCTCACTCCTGTATCCAGGCTCGGTGCAGTTCCTCATCCCTGTATCCTGCTTGTCAAAATGGGTACACTGTGGGCCTGTTATTAATGGAAATCAGCCTTTTCTGGTTTGATTGGATGCAGTTTTCAAAATGAATAGCATTACAGACAGCCAAACAGGGAGTTGCCATCCAGTTGAGGGTAGAATTAGTTCTAAGAAGGCTATTGGTCAATCGCACTGGTCTCAGGTTCCTGCAGGGAAGAAAGGCAGGGTGGTAAGCAATTGCTAGGCACTGGGTAGTGTACCTGGGTCCCCGCCTAAGGGTGTGTCCTCTCTTCGAGCTGAGAGTGTGATTCCCAGCTCAAGGAAAGATGTTTGTGTTAGCTCCGATAGAGCTAGCATGCTAAAGACAGAGCGTAGTGGCAGCGGCAATGAAGGCAGGTCAGGCTAGCTGCCCTGAGGACCTGCCTCGTGTCTCTGATGGGTTTGTACGTGGGGCAGCTAGTCCCTCCTGCCTCTCATGCTGCTGCGGCTACACTGCTATTTTTAGTGCCCTGCCTGCATCAGCGCGAGTGTGGGTATGTCTACACACGCTGGGAACCACAGCCTCAGCTCCAGTGAGGTTAGGATGATTGTTCCTGGCAAAGGAAACAGTTTTCACACAGAGAAGAAAGTAGCAGAACCACAAGTCATCTGGAAGAGCAGCTCAGAACAGCTGAATCCATTGGAGAGCAAGTCATTTAAGCCAATGTGATACCGAAGAAATTCCCCAACTCCATTTTGTATTCTTAACCTCCATTTTGTGTCCCTGGCTTCCCTCTTGAATAAGCAGGAGTCACTTCACCAACTGAAAGCTGCAGGTCACTTATCATCAGCTGTTGTAGGTCACATGACCCGAGCTGAGAGTAAAATGAGGTATGGCCTTGAAGTAAATTAGATCTGGATCATGGACAGTAGGGTTGGATGAGGTAATCATGGCTCCGAGGTAAAACCCATGCAAGTGACCCTGTGCAAAATGAGGTAATGCTTAGCAATGAGCATGTGCAGTATATGGGCAGGGAGAGGTCAAACAGCTCCAGCCTGCTCTGCTTTGGGGCTGCTTCTTCTGGTAGCTACGAATGAGGTGATGCCTGGACGTGAGCATGTGCAGTAAGGATCTGATGATATCATGGGTCTAAAAACAGTACAAAAGTCAATAGCTGGCAGGACAGTCGAGAGGACAGATGGTTAGCAGGCAGACGTCAGTCCGAGCATTGTGGGCAAGCAGCTGCTGGAGGAGGGATGTTAGAAGCCATTGAGAAAGGTGCTGGAAAGGAATTAGAAGAGCGGCTGCTGGAGGAGAAAGCGAAGCTGCAACAGTAGCAGAACATCCTGTGCAGCAGCAGCAACCAAAGAGAAACACTAACAGATTCTTAAGTCACCCTGCTAGTTTCTAGCTGTAATAGAGGGTGGTATAGCGTAGGCCCCGTGATGAGCTGCCAAAGTCTTAACAACGGGTTCCCTCCTCACCCCACGAGGGGGTCGTTGCCCACCCCCACTCCCCCGGACCCCTGCCCCATCCACCCCCCTCTCCTGTCCCCTGACTGCCCCCAGAACCGGGCAGGAGGGTCTCGTGGGCCACCGTAGTGGGTGCCCACCCCGCCCCTAAGAGCCAGAGGCACCTGCCAGGGGGGGCGAGATGGGGAGTCCCGGCGGTGCTTACCTGGGGCAGCTCCCAGGAAGCGTCCGGCATGTCCCTCAGACTCCTAGGGGCGGGGGAGCATAGCTGGGGGATAGCGGGGGAGTGGCTGCCCCCCACTGATCATATCAAAAGTGGCACCTTAGGCGCTGACTCCCTGGGTGCTCCGGGGCTGGAGCACCCACGGGGAAAATTTGGTGGGTGCAGAGCACCCACCGGCAGCTCCCTGCCCCACCCCCGGCCCCAGCTCACCTCCGCTCCACCTCTGCCTCCTCCCCTGAACGCGCCACCCCGCTCTGCTTCCCCACCCCCCGGCTTCCTGTGAATCAGCTGTTTGCACGGGAAGCCGGGGCGGGCTGAGAAGCAGGTGGCGGCTTCCTGCTCAGGCCCAGGGAGGCGGAGGTGAGCTGGGGGGTGGGGCGGCGCGAGGAGTTATTCCTTGACTTTAGCAAAGCTTTTGACACGGTCTCCCACAGTATTCTTGGCAGCAAGTTAAAGAAGTATGGGCTGGATGAATGGACTATAAGGTGGATAGAAAGCTGGCTAAATCGTTGGGCTCAATGGGTAGTGATCTATGGCTCCATGTCCAGTTGACAGCCGGTATCAAGAGGACTCGGTCCTGGGGACGGTTTTGTTCAATATCTTCATTAATGATCTGGAGGATGGCATGGATTACACCCTCATCAAGTTTGCAGGTGACACTAAACTGAGAGGAGTGGTAGATATGCTGGAGTGTAGGGATAGGATACAGAGGAACCTAGACAAATTAGAAGATTGGGCCAAAAAAAAAAAAAATCTGATGAGGTTCAACAAGGACAAGTGCAGAGTCCTGCACTTAGGACGGAAGAATCCCATGCACCGCTACAGACTAGGGACTGAGAGGCTAGGCAGCAGTTCTGCAGAAAAGGACCTAGGGGTTACAGTGGACGAGAAGCTGGATATGAGTCAACAGTGTGCCCTTGTTACCAAGAAGGCTAACAGCATTTTGGGCGTATAAGCAGGAGCATTGCCAGCAGATTGAGGGATGTGATCATTCCCCTCTATTCGGCACTGGTGAGGCCTCATCTGGAGTACTGTGTCCAGTTTTGGGCCCCACACTGCAAGAAGGATGTGGAAAATTTGGAAAGAGTCCCCTGGAGGGCAACAAAAATGATTAGGGGGATTGAGCACATGATTTATGAGGAGAGGCTGAGGGAACTGGGATTATTTAGTCTGCAGAAGAGAAGAATGAGGGGGGATTGGATAGGTGCTTTCAACTACCTGAAAGGGGGTTCCAAAGAGGATGGATCTAGACTGCTCTCAGAACAAGGAGTAATGGTCTCAAGTTGCAGTGGGGGAGGTTTAGGTTGGATATTAGGAAAAAGTTTTTCACTTGGAGGGTGGTGAAGCACTGGAATGGGTTACCTTGGGAGGTGGTGGAATTTTAAAAACCTCTAAGGTCAGGCTTGACAAAGCCCTGGCTGGGATTATTTAGTTGGGGATTGGTCCTTCTTGGAGAAGGAGGTTGGACTAGATGACATCCTGAGGTCCCTTCCAACCCTGACATTCTATGATTTCAATTCATTCAAATTGGTCAGAAGATCTGACTTGTTCTTTACTTATCCCAGTCTGCATCCCTTCCACTTGTCTATGGTAACTTCACTAGTTGTCTGGTCACATTTTATTTTTTGTGAGAAGACTGAAGCAAAGTAGGCAGTGAACAGCTCTGCTTTTCTATCATCTTCTGTTATCAACTCACCTTCCACACTGAGCAGCAGAACCATACTGTCCTTGATCTTTCTTTTTTGTCTGACATTTGTAGAACCTTCTTGTTGTCTCTAACATTCCTTGCCAACTGTAACTCATTCTTTGACTTGGCTTTCCTGATTTTGTCCCTACACGCTCGTGCTATTCCCATATATACTTCTTTGGTGCCATGGCCCTCCTTCCATTTCCTGTATATAGCCCTTTTGGATGTTAGATAGCTAAAAAGCTGTTTGTAAAGCCACATTGGCTTCCTGTCACTCTTCTTATCTTTCCTATGTGTTGCAATAGTTCCATGTTGAGCCTCCAGAAATCAGAATTACATCTTTTTAGGAACTGTCTACCCTCTTCTACTCCTTTTCTTCCTAACTGGCCTTTCCATGGGACCTTGCCTGCTATTTCTCTGAGTTGGTTGAAATCTGCCTTTCTGAAGTCCAGTGTCTTTGTTTTGCTCATGTCCTCCTTTCCACAAGATCTTGAATTCTATCAGATCATGATCACTTTCTCCCAATTTCCTAACCACCTTCATGTCCACAACTAATTAATTCCTGTTGGTAAAAACCAAATCCAAAATAGATGACCCTTAGTTTTTTCCTCAACTTTTTGAATCAGAAGGTTGTCCCCTACACATGCTAAATTGTTGATCACCAGGCTTTTGATAACAAACTTTAACATATTTGAAAATTGATATCTGGGTCTCTTAAGGGGAGAACCTGATTAACAGTTTTCAAATATATTAAAAGGCTGTTATGTAAAGCAAGATGATGAATTGTTCTCCAAGTCCACTGAAGGCAGCACAACAAGTAATCAGTTTACTCTCCAGCACGGAAGATTTAGATTAGATACTAGGAATAACTTTCTAACTATAAGTATAGTTAATAATTGGAATAGGCTTCCAAGGGAGGTTGTAGATCTTCATCTGTGACAGGGTATATAGACCCCTTACTGGCCAGAAGCGGTTTAAGGAACAGTTATGGACTAAGTAGGCTCCACTCCTTAGCTCTTGCAGAGCATGCCTGGACTGGAGGTGGGGTTTGAAAGCCAGCCAGGCAGCTCAGTCTGGACTTGACCAGACAGAGCGGAGGATGTAACCTGGGAACTCCCAGGGAGAACTGATCTGAGCCTGCCTCAAGCTGGTGAGCTAGAGAGATTCTGCACCTAGCAGCAGGAATGAGGGCTGGGAGTCCTGAAGGCAATGTTCCCCAGAGTCAGAAAGCAGCTAGATAGGATGCAGATTGAAGTAGGAGGTGGCCCAGGGAAACTGATGGGAGGCTGGACACCATAAGGAGCCCAGTCAGCAGCCAAGTCAACCTCATAGGGTCCTGGGTCAGAATGCAGTGGAATAGGGTGAGCCTGGGTGTCCCATCCTTGCTTTAGCTTTGACTACTAAGTGGGATTGCCACCATAGAGACCATAGCCATTAGGTGGGATTGCTGCCACATTGAAATGTTGCCACTGGGTAGCAACCCACCGAATTGAGCCACTAGGCAGAACTGCCATGAATTGAACTATGACCACTTGGCAGGAGCCCCTGCACCAACCCCAATCACAACTGGTGGAGAACGTGAGCAATGTGACCCAGGTCTGCCGGAAGACCTAGGAAAAGAAAAAGAAAGAACAAAAGAGAAGAGGGAGAGAAAAAAGAGGGAAAAGCCCCCAAAGGTAAAAGAGTACTTGGGGGCGGGGAAGCGATATGGAGACGGACAAGCTGCTGAAATGGCTGGCTGGCAGCCAGCAATGACAAATGACACAACAGCGGCTACAACAGTGGCAGTTGTTCCAGCAGATGGCCATCCACCACCAACCACAGGCTGCCCAACAACAGCAGCAGCTCATAGGGGAGTTGGCTGTGCAAGAAGACGAACAACAACAATGGCTGGTCCAACAGATGGCCACCCTCTCTAACCAAAGGGGGTCAGCATCAGCCCAGGGTCAGAAATACCCTATACCACGGCTACAAGTAATCCCCTGTTGAAGTTGACGAAGATGGGCTCTGGAAATGACCCGGAGGCATTTTTATTCATCTTTGAGAGAGTCATAACAGTAGCAGGATGGTCACGAGATCATTGGACCATCTTACTGGCCCTATACCTGACAGACCTGGCCCAGATCACTTATCAGGGCATTGAATCTAAAGAGACGCAGGACTACTCCACGGTTAAAGTTTCTATCCTGGACGCATTTGACATCATACCTGAAACTCACCACCAACATTTCCACCAAGAAAGATTCCCCATGGGTGCTTGACCCTGGGCCATGGCCCTGTCATAAATATAAAGGGAAGGGTAAACCCCTTTAAAATCCCTCCTGGCCAGAGGAAAAATCCTCTCACCTGTAAAGGGTTAAGAAGCTAAAGGTAACCTCGCTGGCACCTGACCAAAATGACCAATGAGGAGACAAGATACTTTCAAAAGCTGGGAGGAGGGAGAGAAACAAAGGGTCTGTGTGTCTGTCTATATGCTGCTTTTGCTGGGGATAGACCAGGAATGGAGACTTAGAACTTTTAGTAAGTAATCTAGCTAGGTATGTGTTAGATTATGATTTCTTTAAATGGCTGAGAAAAGAATTGTGCTGAATTTCTGTCTGTGTGTCTTTTTTGTAACTTAAGGTTTTGCCTAGGGGGATTCTCTATGTTTTGAATCTAATTACCCTGTAAGGTATCTACCATCCTGATTTTACAGGGGTGATTCCTTTACTTCTATTTACTTCTATTTCTATTAAAAGTCTTCTTGTAAGAAAACTGAATGCTTTTTCATTGTTCTCAGATCCAAGGGTTTGGGTCTGTGGTCACCTATGCAAATTGGTGAGGATTTTTACCAAACCTTTCCCAGGAAGTGGGGTGCAAGGGTTGGGAGGATTTGGGGGGGAAAGACGTGTCCAAACTATGTTTCCCAGTAAACTCAGTTAGAGTTTGGTGGTGGCAGTGGATATTCCAAGGACAAAGGATAAAATTAATTTGTACCTTGGGGAAGTTTTAACCTAAGCTGGTAAAAGTAAGCTTAGGAGGTTTTCATGCAGGTCCCCACATCTGTACCCTAGAGTTCAGAGTGGGGGAGGAACCTTGATAGCCCAGTGCCTCAAAGAACATTGGTGGTGGTGGTTGCAACCAGAGAGGCAGATGGGGGAGCAGGTAGCAGAACAGGTGTCTCTGGAATAGTACACTCAGATATTCCACACAGGAAGTAGGGACTGGGTTCTGCGACACTGGCCGAGAACATTAGCATAGGCTGTCAAGCTGACTGATGACTTCTTAGCCACCAAAGGTAACCTGGGAGTGGCCACCCTCCCCAGGAATCTGAAGATTAAGGGCATTATGTTCCAGAGTATGCAAGGCTACCAGGGATGATGTGCATCTGGGGGACTGGTCATAGGCCCCAAATCATGACCCAACAGCAGCCCGGATATGGTCATGGGCATAGGGGTCTGGGCATACGAAAATTCCTGGCTGCCATCCAGTATGAGAAAGGAGTCCCCTGACCAAACCCAGATGGCTAGAAGGGAGAGGGGGAGCCTCCTGAAAGGCCCGATTCTCCTGTGGGCAGTTGGCCGTTTCTGCCAAGGCCTTCCATTTATGGATTATTCCTATGGGCAGGCATGGATGGCAGGCACCAGTGACAGGAAAAAAGGGGGCTACCAAATTGACTATCCCAGTGTGGATAAATGGAGTGTGGGGACCCAGAAACCCCCAAAAGCCCCGCTAGTCCCGCTCCCAATAATCAGGTTGCCATTCGAAAGGATCAGGATGGATCTGTTGGGACTGCGGAAAAGACAACAACTGGCTATGAATATTCTCTCAGAATATCAATGGTGAGGAACACCCCATACTATACCTCAGTCAGAAGATGTTTCCACAGGATATTTCCTATTCAGTCACCAAGAAGGAAGCCCCAACCGTAAAATGGGCTGTGGATGTGCTGAGGTGTTACCTGCGGAGGAACTCCTTCAAGCTAGTGATAGTCCATGCCCCGCTGTGCTGGCTGAACCCTGTGAAGGACACCAATCACAGGGTCATGAGATGGCGCCTCTCGTTAGAGCTGTATAGTTTTGAATCCTTCACCGGGCCAGGAAGGACAATAAGAAAGTGGATTTCTTTTCATAGAATCATAGAATATCAGAGTTGGAAGAGACCTCTGGAGGTCATCTAGTCCAACCCCCTGCCCAGAGCAGGACCAATCCCCAACTAAATCATCCCAGCCAGGGCTTTGTCAAGCCTGACCTTAAAAACTTCTAAGGAAGGAGATTCTGCCACCTCCCTAGGTAACGCATTCCAGTGTTTCACCACCCTCCTAGTGAAAAAGTGTTTCCTAATATCCAACCTAAATCTCCCACACTGTAACTTGAGACCATTACTCCTTGTCCAGTCATCTGCTATCACTGAAAATAGTCTAGAACCATCCTCTTTGGATCCACCTTTCAGGTAGTTAAAAGCAGCTATCAAATCCCCCCTCATTCTTCTCTTCTACAGACTAAACAATACGAGTTCCCTCAGCCTCTCCTCATAAGTCATCTGTTCCAGACCCCTGATAATTTTTGTTGCCCTTCGCTGGACTCTCTCTAATTTTTCCACATCCTTTTTGTAGCGTGGGGCCCAAAACTGGACACAATACTCCAGATGAGGCCTCACCAATGTCAAATAGAGGGGCACGATCACGTCCCTCGATCTGCTGGCAATGCCCCTACTTATACAGCCCAAAATGCCATTGGCCTTCTTGGCAACAAGGGCACACTGTTGACTTACATCCACCTTCTCATCCGCTGTCACCCCTAGGTCCTTTTCTGCAGAACTGCTGCCTAGCCATTCGGTCCCTAGTGTGCAGCGGTGCATGGGATTCTTCAGTCCTAAGTGTAACCCTTCTGCCCGTCAGAGTTGGCAGCAACAAGGGCCGGGTTCAATATCTAGGGGATCCATTCCAATAACACAATGCAAACCGGCTCGAGCCCCCACCCAGTGACCTGGGACAAATATATACCACCCCCGCTGGGCGCCTCCAAGAGGCAATACTTCCCCTCTCGCAAGCACATAGTCTGAGTGTAGCAAAAGCCTTTTAATAACAGAGAGAAACAATGTGGCATTATGTTGGGGAAACACCACCAACAGGATTCATAACACAACCCATGAGCAAAAAAAAAAACCCACCCCAGGCAAATTGGGGCATGCCCTTTTCCCTTTGGTTCTTGAGTCCAGCAACCCCAAATCACCCAAAGTCCCAAAAGTCCAATGCCCCAAAAGTCTCTGTCCCTGGTCAGGGCAGCCCCAGAGTTCGAAAGTTTATCTGCGGAGCTTTACCTCCCAACCTGGGTGGAAATGGGACGGGGGTAAGAGGCACCTTACATGATCTGAAGCTGACCGCCCCATAGCTCCATAGCGGTGCTCCGCTCCGCTCCACCAGCCGCCCCACGAACTCCTTCGCTCAGCTGCGCTCCGCTCCGCCAGCCGCCCCACGAACTCCTTCGCTCAGCTGCGCTCTGCTCCGCCAGCCGCCCCACTAACTCCTTCGCTCAGCTGCGCTCCGCTAGCCGCCCCACGAACTCCTTCGCTCAGCTCCACAGCCCACAAGCAGCTCCTGCCATCCACACGCTGCTCCGCGTCGAACTGCTTCACCAGCCGTCCCACAAACTGCTCCACAATATATCTTCAGGCTCCCCCACTACTTAACACAACACTCGGTGATTTCAGCTCTTAGGTGAATTCAGCTTGTAGTAGGGGAGCCCCAGTGCTGGTGCACTGTCAGCCCAAAGTGAGCTCAGCAGCCTATAACTAGACTTCTAATGAAATCAAAATTAGCTCTGATATTCCACAGTGGAGAGAGGAGGAAGTGCAATTAGCATGTAAGGCCCTCACCAAGGGGCCCATGCCACCAAGTATTCATACTTGTCCCCAGCCTCTCTCCCTTCACACAGTTTTGGAACCCATGACCCTTGCCTAGCGAGTGCTACTTAGTTGATGGTGAATCCCTCCATCATAACAAAAGGCCACGTACAGTTCCAAGCACAGTTCCCATAATCAGGGTAATAACAATTTATTCTTCCTGTCCCAATAACAGAGACGCTGGGGATCCCACAGCAGCCAAAGTGACCATTTGGGCAGCTATGGTCTCATTCTAGGCGTGGTGGGTGTGCCTATGCAAATGAGATCGGCCCCTGAAGTTCTTTTCCACAACTTGCCACACCTCACCACCAGATGTCAGGGTGGAGCTCATCCTGACACTGCTTACATAAGTGCAGGACTCTGCACTTGTCCTTGTTGAACCTCATCAGATTTCTTTTGGCCCAATCCTCCAATTTGTTTAGGTCCCTCTGTATCCTGTCCCTACCCTCCAGCGTACCTACCACTCCTCCCAGGTTAGTGTCATACGCAAACTTGCTGAGGGTGCAATCCACACCATCCTCCAGATCATTAATGAAGATATTGAACAAAACCAGCCCCAGGACTAACCCTTGGGGCACTCCACTAGATACTGGCTGCCAACTAGACATGGAGCCATTGATCACTACCCGTTGAGCCCGACAATCTAGCCAACTTTCTACCCACCTTGTAGTGCATCCATCCAGCCCATACTTCTTTAACTTGCTGACAAGAATACTGTGGGAGACAGCGGCAAAAGCTTTGCTAAAGTCAAGGAATAACACGTCCACTGCTTTCCCTTCATCCACAGAACCAGTTATCTCATCATAGAAGGCAATTAGATTAGTCAGGCATGACTTTCCCTTGGTGAATCCATGCTGACTGTTCCTGATCACTTTCCCTTGGTGAATCCATGCTGACTGTTCCTGATCACTTTCCTCTCATCTAAGTGCTTCAGAATTGATTCCTTGAGGACCTGCTCCATGATTTTTCTGGGGACTGAGGTGAGGCTGACTGGCCTGTAGTTCCCAGGATCCTCCTTCTTCCCTTTTTTGAAGATTGGCACTACATTAGCCTTTTTCCAGTCTTCCGGGACTTCCCCGGATCACCATGAATTTTTAAAGATAATGGCCAATGGCTCTGCAATCACATCTGCCAATTCCTTTTCAAGAGACCGGGGGGAGAAGAATTGCAAAAAGGCACCCCAAGCCTCCAAAAGGGATCTCAGGAGGAGGGTGTATGAGATGGGATGTATAGACACCTCACTGGCCAGGAGGAGATTAAGGAACAGTTATGGGCTAAGGAGGCCACACCCCTTAGCCCTTGCTGAGCATGCTCAGACTGGAAGTGGGGTTTAAAACCAGCCACTCAGCTCAGTCTAGGCCTGATCAGTCAGGGAGATGCACATACCCTGAGAGCTCCTGGGAGGACTGGATCTGAGCCTAGTCTTCTGCTGGCAAGCCAGAGAGATACAGCACCGGGTGGCAGGAACAAGGGCTGGGAACCCCAAAGGTGACATTCCTTAGCCATTGGGTGGCAGCTAGATGGGATGCAGACTGGAGTAGGAAGTGGCCCATGGAAGTTGACAGGAAGCTGTGCCTTTGCTAATGTCTTTAGCCCTGTCTCTGGACTAAGTCCTCATACTCTTCCGGGCTACCTATAAGTCCATGCCTGCCCTGGTATGCGGCAATGCCCCCAGGGCCTTCTCTCTGGAGACTCTGTGCCTTATCAATTCTTATTACCCCAGCTTTCCAGCCAGGTCACTTCTTCAAGTTCAGTCCCTGTTTAAATTCCATCCCTTTTTTTGGGCTCCAAAACAAAACTTATTCCCTCCTCAGGGCCAGTGGGTGCCCACTACTCCGGATCCCAAACCAGGGACCTTACAAATAGCAGCCACATGCTGCTTTCTTTAACAGCTGCTGCTGCTGCATTCCCTGGGCTGCTGCCCATTCTGTCCCACAATCTTTACCCATTACTTTAGGATTACGGTCCTTGGATTCTGTGTCTGTTCCCAGTTTGCGCAGAGTTTCTCCCCCGTCCTCTTTGCCTGGAGATTCCTTCTGTCTTATCCCTTCTGATCCTAGGCAGGAACTGACCTGCTCAGGCCCAGCAATTCCTTTTAACTGAGCTTGCTGTGCTCTGATAGGCTCCAGGGAAGCAGCCATTCTAGGCAGGTCTGGAGGACTCACCTTCATTGCTCCTTTCCTGGGACAGGGTGTGTTAGGAACCCCGAGGTCTCCAGCAGGGGGCCTCAAAGGTCCTGGTACACCCATCACAGAAGGTCTAGGCTTACTTGGTCCTTTCCCAACATGGGGGAATGCACTAGATGATCTCTCGAGATCCCTTCCAGCCCAACATTTCTAAGACCATGTTCAAGAGAGGGCATATCAATGATAATACAATGAGCATAAATAAGATACTACCACTCACCCCACTATCCACCGAACCTGCACAAGGGACTATGCTTGCGGACTGCCTCTACCCACTACTGGCTCTCTTGTTTTGCCTTGTGCCTAGTATTCACCTAAGACCACTGTTTCCCTCTTTGTGCCTCCGCTCAGGGGTTTATGCACTGTGGCCAGATTTATAGAGGTATTTTGGCATTGCACCATGCAGCATTGTGAGGCCTCAGAGACTTTGATCGTAGAATCATAGAAGATTAGGGTTGGAAGAGACCTCAGGAGGTCATCTAGTCCAATCACCTGCTCAAAGCAGGACCAACACCAACTAAATTATCCCAGACAGGGCTTTGTTAAGTCGGGCCTTAAAAGCAGCCAAGGATGGAGATTCCTCCACCTCCCTAGGTAACGCATTCCAGTGCTTCACCACGCTCCTACTGAAATAGTGTTTTCTAATATCCAACCTTGACCTCCCCCACTGTAACTTGAGACCATTGCTCCTTGTTCTGTCATCTGCCACCACTGAGAACAGCCTGAATCCATCCTCTTTGGAACCCCCCTTCAGGTAGTTGAAGGCTACTATGAAATCCCTCCTCCCTCTTCTCTTCTGCAGACTAAATAAGCCCAGTTCCCTCAGCCTCTCCTCGTAAGTCATGTTCCCCAGCCAGCTAATCGTTTTTGTTGCCCTCTGCTGGACTCTCTCCAATTTGTCCACACCCTTTCTGTAGTGGGGGGCCCAAACCTAGATACAATATTCCAGATGTGACCTCACCAGTGCCGAATAGAGGGGAATAATCACTTCCCTCAATCTGCTGTCAATGCTCCTACTTATACAGCCCAAAATGCCGTTAGCCTTCTTGGCAACAAGGGCACACTGCTGACTCACATCCAGCTTCTCATCCACTGTAATCCCCAGATCCTTTTCTGCAGGACAAGCGGCAAAGAGTCCTGTGGCACTTTATAGACTAACAGATGTATTGGAGCATAAGCTTTCGTGGGTGAATACCCACTTCGTCGGATGCATGTAGTGGAAATTTCCAGAGGCAGGTATAAATATGCAAGCGAGAATCAGGCTAGGGATAACGAGATTAGTTCAATCTGGGAGGATGAGGCCCTCTTCTAGTAGAGGAGATGTGAACACCAAGGAAGGAGAAACTGCTTTTGTAGTTGGCCAGCCATTCAGAGTCTTTGTTTAACCCTGAGCGGATAGTGTCAAATTTGCAAATGAACTGAAGCTCAGCAGTTTCTCTTTGAAGTCTGGTCCTAAAGTTTTTTTACTGCAGGATGGCTACCTTTAAATCTGTTATTGTGTGTCCAGGGAGATTGAAGTGTTCTCCTACAGGTTTTTGTATATTGCCATTCCTAATATCTGATTTGTGTCCATTTATCCTTTTAGGTAGGGACTGTCCAGTTTGGCCGATGTACATAGCAGAGGAGCATTGCTGGCACATGATGGCATATTTTACATTGGTGGACGTGCAGGTGAATGACTGAGGCCCTTGTGGCCAGATTTTTGAAGGTCTTTAGGTGATTATAGATGCAGACAGGTATCAAGATGGATTTTCAAAAGTATCCAGGCACTTAATTTCTTAACACTCCAAAACTGTTCGAAGGAAGCTACAGGGAAGCAGTGGGACACTATGGTAGCTCAATTTCACTGCCCCAGGGGGTAGGAAGGAAAGGTTTATGCACATGGCTAGTGGACATGGCTAGTCAAAAGATTCTGGACTCGTGCACATGAGGCACACACACACCTAGTGGGGTCTGTGTGGACAAACACTCAAAAAAGAATTCTCCTTGAGCCCCCCAAAGAGGACTTTATGACCCTGTGTGCTCCCACAGAAGTATCCAAGGGCTGTAGTAGAAGGGAGGATCCCTTCACTCATTTATAAAAGAAAGCAAATACTAATTTTAACTATAAGGAGGCAATAACTGATCCATAGTAAATGTCGCCTTTTACTTTATTTAAAGTGAATTTAGTGATGTTGTTTGGCTCTGGTTGCTACAGTTTCCACTTCAGAGTAAAATTCCCTCTGGAGTTTTTATCAAATGTGGAGGCTCTCAAGTCTAAGGATAATGGCCACAGACACAATCACAAGTACAAAGTCTTATATGTACTACAAGTTTTATTAAAATGATAAGTAAAGTTACAATTACCCATGTGTGATGGATTCAGTCACAGAGACCCCCTTGAGACTGTCATGTGATGTGCTGAAAATACCTCTGAGCCCATTTTGTATGCCAGGCTGGGACTTCCAGAATCCTGCCTTGTTGATCCAGACATGCTATCCTGCTGCAACACAGACCCAGGGTCCAGATCACACCCCCAAAACTGCAGACTTTAACTAAAAACAGCTCAGCAGGTTATCTGTCTCCAGCACCCAGACACCCAGCTCCCAATGGGAGGCAAACCCCAAATAAATCCATTTTACTCTGTATAAAGCTTATACAGGGTAAATTAATTAATTGTTTGCCCTCTATAACACAGATAGAGAGATATGCATAGCACTTTCTTCCTCCAGGTATTAATCACTTACTCTGGGTTTACTAATAAACAAAAGTGATTTTATTACGTATAAACAGTAGGATTTATGTGATTTCAAGTAATAACAGACAGAGCAAAGTAAGTCACAAAGCAAAATAAAGCAAAAAACACACAAGTCTAAGCCTAATACGTTAAGAAACTGATTACAGGTAGTATCTCACCCTCAGAGATGTTCCAATAAGCTTCTTTCACAGACTAGACTCCTTCCTAGTCTGGGCCCAATCTTTTCCCCTGGTACAGTCCTTGTTAGTTTCAGCAGATATCTTAGGTGGTAAGCAGGGGCTCTCTCATGACTGGCCCCTTTTGTCCTGCCCCCCCCCTTTATAGCTTTGGTACAAGGTTATAATCTTTTGTCTGTCTGGGTCCCCACCCCTCCTTCTAAATGGAAAAGTACCAGATTTAAGATGGATTCCAGTACCATGTGCCATGGCCAAATGTCCTGTGAGACCCCAGCCTCCATTCTTCCCGGGCTGGCCCACATGTACACAGGAAGGTTTGCAAGTAAACAGAGCCATTTACAGTTAATTGATTCTGAAGCACCCTTAACGGCTTCCACTTAATATGTTTACTTCAGTAATACAAGTTTATATCTTATTCTCCTAACTCCAGACATAGAAATAATGCATGCAAACAAATAGGATGAACACACTCAGTAGATTATAAGATTTGTAATAATACCTTACAAGAGACCTTGTGCATAAAGCATATTCCAGTTACATCATATTCACACTCATCAGCATATTTCAATAAAACATATGGGGTGCAACGTCACAACATGCATATAGAAAGCCTACAAAAACCTACTGAATAATTATAACTGTAATGAGACTCACATCCTGAAAAATATTCTAGGGTCCGACGACCTTCTCACCAACTGATCATCAGTCGAGGGATAGTTCCTGCTGGGATTTTTCCCGTGGGTGTTCCCACTTTTACTTAACCAGGGAACCCTTTATATATTGCAATTCTAACTGCACCTAACACCTTATGCATATGTATGAAGGTGTCAGTCCTCTTTCCCTTACCTGTACTTTTACATCTCATAAATATTGGGGTCCCCATTTTTCATAGGTTGTTTGTAGTTCCTCTTATTCTCATTAGCATCTATGCATGACACGTACCCTGTGATCAAGAGAGACATTCAAAGATGTTACAATCATGTCTCTCATAGTCTCGGACAATACATTGCAATCTATTGCAATCACCTATTGGCACATCTTAACAGTAACCTTGGGACCTTTGGGGCATAGGGTTATTCATTGGTCAACCACTCATGTCAAGGATTCTTAAGTGTATGGCCTAGTGTGGTTAAGATGAAAACTTACAAGTCTCAGTCAGTAGGCCATGCATTTCAGTCATGTTTTATTTATATACCTAGTACACATTCATTACTTGTAAATACTTATCAGTCGTATACCTCTGTAATCCTACAACTTTAATCTATTTAGCATACATTGATTGTATATGAAATAGCATATAAATTGATCATAACATGACATAGCACAATGATACATGGAAGAGAAAATTAACTAATTGGCTACAGAAATGATACCTGGGTTAATGTGTCTTAAAATTCAGCATAAAACTACATAATGTCATCAAATTCTATAACCCCAAGTGCTGACATATGCTTAAATGTAAATAGAATTTATTTTTATAACATCATTTATAATTAATGGAAATTATCACATGACATTTCACAGCAAATCAGAAGCTGAAACAGGAAAATATAGAAGTACATTACATAATTATAGGTAGGCTATATCTATAGGTAGATGTGGTAGAACTGTGAATATTTTTAAAGCATTTAGTCACAAATAGTTTAGTGAATAGAAGTGCTGATTTGAATGTGAAAAAATATTTGCAAACCTTGAAGGTTTCATGAATTTTCAGATTATTGATCGGAAAATCCACATCATGCATCATTGATTATTCTCTTGTTTACAAAATTTTAATCCAGAAGCATAAACAATATCATGTGACTTGGGTGGCCAGTCATAATTACAAATACTGAATACTGACAAGTCTGAATGAACTGCTTGTGAACAACCAATGAGCTGAGAACTGTTCATCCAAACTGATGAGTGAATACTTATGAATGGTTATTTTTATGAACAGATTGATTTCAGTAAGTGATTCCTGAACAGAATTAACATCTACATTTACAACCATATTGTCAAGAATAGTAGTCACAATTAATATATTATATCAACCCAGGGTTATTCCAACTCATAGTTCAGAAGAGATCAAATAACTGTAGCTGGAACCAGCACCTAATGTTAAGAAAGAACAAAAGCTAATAGCTTCATATACTCATGCTTTGTATGCATCTGCTGTAGGGTATGAAAGTATAAGCCTGACTATGAAGCTGATACAAATATAAATTTCAATGCAGAAAAAAATTAGGAGGTTAAATGGTTACAAAGCACTTAAATTTAATTTATGACTATTGAAAAACTGGCAAAGTGACAAGAGAAGGAGAAATTATAGTAAGTCAATCGTTATTAAAACCAGCGTTTGATTTTTGAAAATATATGCCTGAATTCTAATAAAATGGCTTCTATTATAGAAGCATCGTCAGCTTGTTCCCTGAGTTTACGTAGCTCTTCCTGGTAGTGGTTATTTATTTTCTCTAAATCTTTTTCCAGTTTTTGTCCTAGGGCCTCCTTCTGTTGGGTCTTTTGTTTCAAAGTGATTTCATCATGTGAGCCTTCCTTCTTTAGTTCCTTATCTATATTTTTACATTCCTCATCATGCTCGCTTTCTTTTCTTTCCATCTCTTCCTTACAGCTTTCTCTGAGTGGCTTGATTTTTTCTTGAAGTTTCATGTGAGCATATTTATAGATGTTATTAGTATAATGTAAGCCTCTTTTCTTTTGCACCATTTCATCAGTTATTGCAATTAGCTCTGAAATCTGGGCTTCCTGGTCCTGTCCTTTTGCTTTGTTATTGAAAGTGCAGCATCGATTCCCGCACTTTTCCATCAACTTCTGAAGATCTTTGTCATCCAAAGCTTTTAAATATTCATCTAAAGTCATGTCACCTAAGTCATCTTTTCTGGTGAACAAGAAGATCATGTACTCCAAAGCTTTTTCCCCAAAAATGTCTTGTATTCTTTTAATTGTTTTTTTCTCTTCTTTAGTGAAACGACCCAGCTGCATCACCAGAACTATAGCATGGGGTCCTGGGGAGGAGACTACAACACAACGCCCTATTTCTTTCATAGTTTTTTCTAAAGGAACTTTTGTGTCAAAAAGACCAGGAGTATCAATGACTGCAATGTCCCTGCCATTCCAATCTCTTTTCCTGACAGTACATTTGTCTGTTACTGATTGTGCTGTGATTTTAGACTCAAATAATTTCTCACCGAGGATGGTGTTTCCCGTTGCACTTTTCCCAGCTCCAGTTTTGCCAACAAGAACAATCCTCAGTTCGGATTTCTCAATGTAATGTCTGGCAGCTCTTGGGCCTGGAAGAAGTAAGTTTGACAATGTCATGGTAAAGATAATAAAGTAACAATGTGTGAGTTTGGGGGAATTTCCCTTTCTGTAATTATATCTGTTGTAAGGCCCTAGTTAATTGGCATGGAAACATTTTGCATGTTGGAGCGGAGCAGCAAAGTGGGTGGTTAGCACTGACAGCCGGTCACCTTTGGAGGCCTCGGTTCAGATTTGAGTGAGTTCTAAGCACACAGCAGGCTTCGGGCTGGAGGGGGCCAGCACAGGGAGCAGGTGTTGTTTCTGGGAGGGATGCTAATCTGGATCCTTACTGTTCTGTTTTGGAATCACTGCTCATGGTGCAGTGTTGCCACCAGGTCTCATTAGCTCCCTGTCCAGCCTCTACTACATGCAGAAAGGAGCAGCAGTCACCAGGAGCCAGCCCAACAATGTGGGAGCAGCAGAAAGAGCCAGGGCAGACTAGAGAATGGGTCCCCTAGTTGCCAGAAGATGCCCAAGGAGTTTAACTTGGACCTGACTTCCAGAGAAGTGGAGCACGCCCAGCTCCCCCTGACTTCAGCTGGAGTTTTGGGTGCTCAGCACCTCTACAAATCAGCCCCTCCGTTTTATTTTTGGGGTAATGAGGTAAAAAGAGAAAGGAAGGAGACTAGGGAGATAAAGAATGGAATTAAAAAAAGATGAAAAGGGAAATGGGACAAATAATTGGGACAGATGGATGAAAGGGGAAAAGAGTGAAGCCTGAAGAGCAGGAGAAGAAAAACAGGAGTGAGGAGGGAAAACAGTGAAGGAAAAGAGGGCAAGTCAGGAAGAAAACACTGTAGAAGAGGTACAGACAGTAGAAGTAGATAGAGAACATGCACCATGCCCACAATAGCAGCTCTTGACACTCTTAGTTAGGGGAGCTGATTAACACACCCGGGGAAATAAAATGCAATAGAGCTGCATTGCCCGGCTTTAGAACCAAATCCCACCTTCTCCGTGGCATGGAGCCCTTAGGACCTCCATGGGTAGCCGGTCTGCACAGCAGCAGAGGAGCAATGGGATCCTAGAGAGGAGCCCTCTCTCGGCAATGGCTACAGCATCCCCCTGGCTCTTCCCCTTGCATGGAGTCAGCATGGCACTCAGCTAGGGGGGACTTATACCAGGGGAAATGGTGCCTTCCCGACTGTTTCAGCCAGTAAGGCTATTCATCATCTGGGTAACAGCCCAGGACACTGAATGGGTGAGCAGCCCAGAGAAAGCCGCTCTGGCTGACAGGTGCTAAGTGGAGCTGTCAGCTGGGGAGGGTGGGCCTGTCAGGGTGAAGAACAGCCACCTAGAGAAACTGGCCTGGGAGGAAGACAAAATGGCCCTTGGTGATTTCATTAAAACTCCCCTTCCAGGTCCCCTCTCCCTGTGGTGTTGGGCTGCACTGGGTCAGTAGTAACTGCCCTGGCCCCTGAATGGGGGAGAAATGGGGAGTAGGATCAGTGGAAGGCTCATTGGAGGAAGGGAGCTAAGTTGCATGGGAGCAGCTGGCCTGCCCACAAGTGACCCCCTCACTCTTGGTCAGGGAGGAGCTGCAGAGTCCCACCAAACCTGTGTCCACATCAGCATGACTGCCCTCAGACCAGCAAGATTGGTGCAGAGATGGAGTATGCCACAGCCCATCATTCCTACCATGCCAGGAAGCCGAGATTGTCTGTGGAGCTGGCAGTGCAGCTTGGGAAAAGTCTCTTTGCAAACTCAGAAGAAATGCAGGGACAGGATATGGAGAATTAAGAAAACACTGAGAAAACTGGAAAAGAATTATTTAAAATTTGGGGGTTTTTTTGAAGGCATTTGTGGGAGTGACTGCAACCCTCAAAGGCGTGGGATTGAGTGAGAAAATGTTTAGCCAAGTACAGTGTGAACTATGATCATTTCCAGTGTAAGGACTGCTCTTCAGTAAACCTATGTTGGTTCCTCCTTGAATATAGAAAACAATTTCCCACATCACAAAACCACTGCATGATTTGGCTTGATTGTTAGTCTTCATTCAGGAGAAAACTGGGACCGAAACACCAGGGTCTATTGCAGGTCAGGACTAAGGTGCATTGGCAAAGATTTGAAGAGGCAGCTGAACACACACCAACAGTATCAAACATTTATCTGCACATGCAAAGACATTTCAAACAGTATTGTATCTAAAATGTAAATATGTTTCTTTAACCCAAACACCAAAATCCCATCAGTACTGTCAGAAGTAGAGCTGGTCAGAAAATTTTTTTTTTTTTGGACAGAAAATTTCAAATGTTCATAAAAAACAAGAGAGTATTCAGCCTAAATCCATTGGCCAAAAGACAACAACTTTTTGGTTTTCTGATGAAAAGTCCAAATTTGCCATGGACTTCTCATAAAAAGTTTTGTTTAGTAGAAAACCCAATTTTTTCATCAAGAACCCAGCTTTGATGGAAACTTTTCGACCAATCCTGGTTAGAATCCCACAGCACCCAGCCAGGTGACCTAGCAACTTCTTCTCTTGTTTTTAAAACAATTGCATCTGCCCTTGCTGCTGAACAAAGAAGCCAACCTCGGGAGTGGGTACTATTGAGCCCTGTCCAAACCTGCTGAGTGAGAGGAAAAATTTCTGGAGTATGGATCAAACTCCCAATGCTAGTGATGCTCTCAATTTCATTTCAGAAAAATCTGAGCTGATAATTCCTGCAGAAATAAGGACAGCAGAGGAGAAATGTCATTTTCTTATCCTTTTCTCCTTCAGTTTTCTTTCCTGGATCACACTTTGACTGAAATATTTGATTTTTTTAAAATGCAATTATTGCAAAATGATTAGAATGCAGACATAAAGAATGCATGAAATAGCAATTGTTAATATGTAGGCTTGTTTGTCAGCCTCAGATAGAATTTTGAGTTTGACTTTTTGATACTCGTATATATTATACTAATATGTGAGAACAAAGACACTTTGTATGTTGCTTTGGCCTAGCCTAGGGTTGCTAACTTGGTTGGACCGGATGATATTTGTGGCAATAGCATCCAGTCCATCTGATCCAACCGAGTTAGCAACCCTTGCCTGGCCAGATGGGTTTGTTAGTATATTGGGAACAGATAAGAACAGTTAAAATATTACTGGGCATGGTGGGAGAATAATATACAAGCTCACATTTTAAGACTCCCGCAACTCCTATATCAAGCAACGAATTAGGATGGGCAAGGAGGGCTCGGGGTGGAGGCATAAGAAACACTAAAAGCCAAAGAAAAGCCTGGCGTTGGCCAGAGCAAAACCTCATTCCTTACCCCCCCCCCCCCCACGGGATACAAAAGAAGTGGGATGAAGACCCCAGACTCACAGCCCTCCGAAACGGAGCATGACCATAAGTGTTAAGGTGTGTGAGTAGGGGCGTGCACTGCATGTATATTTGGGGCTGCTAAGAAGGAGGAAGTGGGAATAGAGACTGGGGAATGGGTAACAGAGACATGGACAAAGGCTCTGTGGTGTCAGAGCTGGGAAGGGGACATGGGATAAACACTCTGCGGTGTCAGAGCTAGGAATGGAACCCTGGGAAACAGACTCTGCCGGCATGTAGAGCTATGGATATGTTTGCTTGGAACTATCCCCAATAAACATTGCATTGCCTGCACTTCAGACTTCTTGGCACTTCAGACTTCTTGTCTTCTGCTTTCTGTCTGCATTACAAAAACCAGGGAAAGGGGTTCAGAGAAAGCCCTCTAACAGCAGTGTATCAACCTGAGCTGCCATCGCCCACTTTGGGCATAATGCAATTACATTTGGCAAAGCTTCTCTGCTCACAAACTGAGAAATGAATGTATCTGAGAATTAAACCATACCCCAGCTCTCATGCTTACTTCCTCAGAAAGGCCCTGCTGCGTCACTTCTCTCCCCCATGAAGACCCCACTCCCCTGGCCAGGACAGCAGCTGGAGCCTGGGCGGGGATCCCTGGCAGCTGTGGGGCACTGCACCATGGACCCTCCACCTGCCCTGGGTTGGGAGGTCTGCAGGGTGGGGACATGGGCGGGGGAATGCTCTTGGTCCCTGTCAAGGTTCCTCCCCCACTCTGAACACTAGAGTACAGATGTGGGGACCTGCATGAAAACCTCCTAAGATTATCTTTACCAGCTTAGGTCAAAACTTCCCCAAGGGACAAAATATTCCACCCTTTCTCCTTGGACTGGCCGCTACCACCACCAAACAAATACTGGTTACTGGGGAAGAGCTGTTTGGAAATGTCTTTCCCCTCAAATACTTCCCAAAACCTTCACCCCACTTCCTGGACAAGGTTTGGTAAAAAGCCTCACCAATTTACCTAGGTGGCTACAGGCCCAGACCCTTGGATCTTAAGAACAATGAACAATCCTCCCAACACTTGCACCCCCCCTTTCCTGGGAAATGTTGGATAAAAAACCTCACCAATTTGCATAGGTGACCACAGACCCAAACCCTTGGATCTGAGAACAATGAAAAAGCATTCAGTTCTCTTACAAGAAGACTTTTAATAGAAATAGGAGTAAATAGAAGTAAAGAAATCCCCTCTGTAAAATCAGGATTGGTAGATACCTTACAGGGTAATTAGATTCAAAACATAGAGAACCCCTCTAGGCAAAACCTTAAGTTACAAAAAAGATACACACACAGAAATAGTTATTCCATTCAGCACAATTCTTTTCTCAGCCATTTAAAGAAATCATAATCTAACACATACCTAGCTAGATTACTTACTAAAAGTTCTAAGACTCCATTCCTGGTCTATCCCCGGCAGAAACCAGCATATAGACAGACACACAGACCCTTTGTTTCTCTCCCTCCTCCCAGCTTTTGAAAGTATCTTGTCTCCTCATTGGTCATTTTGGTCAGGTGCCAGCAAGGTTACCTTTAGCTTCTTAACCCTTTACAGGTGAGAGGATTTTTCCTCTGGCCAGGAGGGATTTCAAAGGGGTTTACCCTTCCCTTTATATTTATGACACGCCCCCCAAATCTCAGCTAGGGTGAAACACTGGCTGGGATTTCTTCCTGGAGCTCTAGGAAAAACAGAGTTAATAAGACACATGCATCTCTAAATATACTACCAAGTACATAAAGACTAACAATATTTTCCACATCTCAAGGATGATTTTAACCAGTTGATTCTGGGAAACTTTCACGGGAGAGTGCATCAGCCACTTTGTTAGAAGCTCCTGAGATGTGTTGGATGTCGAAATCAAAATCTTGGAGAGCTAAATTCCACTGAAGAAGTTTTTTCTTAGTTTCTTTGACGATGTGAAGCCACTTCAGTGCAGCATGGTCGGTTTGCAGGTGGAAATGCTGTCCCCAAACGTAGGGGCATAGCTTTTCCAGAGCGTAGACAATGGCGTAACATTCTTTTTCACCGACTGACCAGTTGCTTTCCCTCTCAGACAGTTTTTTGCTGAGAAACACTACAGGGTGGAATTCTTGATCAGGTCCTTTCTGCATTAAAACTGCTCCCACACCATGCTCGGACGCATCTGTGGTTACTAGGAACGGTTTGTCAAAGTCTGGGGCCCTTAGTACAGGGTCAGACATGAGTGTTGCTTTAAGCTTGTTAAAGGCCTTCTGTCACTTTTCAGTCCACTGAACAGCATTTGGCTGTTTCTTTTTGGTTAGGTCTGTCAGTGTGGCGGCGATTTGGCTATATTGCGGTACAAATCGTCTGTAATAACCGGCCAAGCCTAAGAAGGATTGAACCTGTTTCTTTGACTTTGGGACAGGCCACTTTTGGATAGCATCCACTTTGGCCTGTAGGGGGCTGATAGTTCCTTGACCCACCTGGTGTCCAAGGTAAGTCATTCTGTTTAGGCCTATCTGACACTTCTTAGCCTTAACAGTTAGTCCTGCCTCCCTTATGCGCTCAAAGACTTTTTGTAGATGTTCCAGGTGGTCTGCCCAGGAATCCGAGAATATGGCCACATCATCAAGGTAGGCGACTGCATAGTCTCCTAATCCCGCTAGGAGACCATCTACAAGTCTTTGGAAGGTGGCGGGTGCATTTCGCAGCCCGAAAGGGAGTACATTAAATTCATACAGCCCGAGATGTGTGGTGAAGGCTGACCTTTCCTTGGCAGATTCATCTAGCGGTACCTGCCAGTACCCCTTGGTTAAGTCCAAGGTAGAGATGAACTGGGCCCGTCCCAGTTTCTCTAATAGTTCATCTGTGCGTGGCATTGGATAGTTGTCTGGGCGAGTTACAGCATTTAGCTTATGGTAGTCCATGCAAAAATGTATTTCCCCATCTGGTTTGGGAACTAGAACCACTGGAGATGCCCATGCACTTCCAGAGGGGCGGACTACACCCATCTGTAACATATCCTGGATCTCCTGGTCTATAGCAGTTTTAGCTTGAGGAGACACCTGGTAAGGTTGGACCCTAATTGGCGAGCATTACCTGTGTCAATGGAGTGGTATGCCCGTTCAGTCAGTCCTGGGGTGGCTGAGAACGTTGGCGCATAGCTAGTACACAGCTCCTTGATCTGCTGTCGCTGCATACGCCCAAGGGTCATGGAGAGGTTCACCTCTTCCACACCACCAGCACTTTTCCCTTCATAGTAGACACCTTCAGGCCACTCAGCGTCATCTCCTCCCTGGGCTGTAAACTGACAAACCTTTAATTCTCTAAAGCCCTTTTCTTCCTGAGAATTAATATGGTACACCTTAGGCTTTTGGTTGGAGGTGGGGAATGCTATGAGATAATTAACAGCTCCCAGATGCTCCTGGACCGTGAATGGCCCTTCCCACGATGCTTCCATTTTATGGGCCTGGAGCGCCTTTAAGACCATGACCTGGTCTCCTACTTTGAAGGAACGCTCTCTGGCATGTTTATCATACCAGGCTTTTTGCTCTTTTTGAGCATCCTGTAAGTTTTCTTTAGCAAGGGCTAAAGCGGTTCGGAGGGTGCTTTGTAGGTTGGTTACAAAGTCCAGAATGTTAGTTCCTGGAGAAGGTGTAAATCCCTCCCATTGCTGCTTCACCAACTGCAATGGCCCCTTAACCTCATGGCCATATACAAGTTCAAATGGGGAAAACCCTAAACTTGGGTGTGGTACAGCTCTGTAGGCAAAGAGCAACTGCTGCAACACTAGGTCCCAATCATTGGAGTGCTCATTTACGAATTTACGTATCATGGCCCCCAAAGTCCCATTAAACTTCTCCACCATGCCATTTGTTTGATGGTGGTAAGGAGTGGCAACCAAGTGATTTACCCCATGAGCTTCCCAAAGATTTTCCATAGTTTCTGCCAGGAAATTAGTCCCTGCATCTGTGAGGATGTCGGAGGGCCAACCTACCCTGGCAAAAATGTCTGCTAGTGCCTGGCACACACTTTTAGCCCTGGGGTTGCTTAGAGCTACTGCTTCCGACCATCCGGTGGCAAAATCCATGAAAGTCAGTATGTACTGCTTTCCTCTAGGTGTCTTTTTTGGAAAAGGACCCAGAATATTCACAGCTACTCGCTGAAATGGAATTTCAATGATGGGGAGTGGCTGGAGAGGGGCTTTGACCTGGTCTTGGGGTTTCCCCACTCTTTGGCACACCTCACAAGACTGGACATAGGTAGAAACATCCTTGCCCATTCCCTCCCAGTGGAATGACCCCCAAAACAGTCTTTGGTCCTGATCACCCCAGCATGGCCACTAGGGTGATCATGGGCTAAGCTCAAGAGCTTGGCCCGGTATTTAGTTGGAACTACCAACTGTCTCTGAGGATGCCAGTCTTCCTGGTGTCCACCAGAAAGAGTTTCCTTGTAGAAAAGTCCTCTTTCTACAACAAACCTGGATCGATTAGAAAAGCTGAGAGGCGGTGGGTTGCTCCGTGCCGCCGTCCAAGCTCTCTGGAGGCTTTCATCTGCTTCCTGTTCAGTTTGGGACTGTTCTCTTGATGCTGGAGACATCAGTTCCTCGTTGGATTGTGGACCTATGACTGGTCCCTCTGGAAGCGATGTAGGGGATGGGGCTGTTTCCGTTGACTGTGAACTGCTTTCCACTGGTGCACTATGTTGGGATTCAGGCTCCGGCTGAGCCTCTTGTGTAGGGTTATCGGTTGCTGCTGGTTCAGGTTCGTTGGGGCCCTCTGGTCTTGAGGTTGCAAGTACTGGATTCAGTGCTGGCAATGGGTCTGGTGTTGGTTGTTCGGCTGGTTCCGGTTCTGGGATTGGTTCTGTCTGGGTCCTTGGGACTGGATCCACTACTGCTGTTGCAGACATTGGCCTGGGGTCTGGGTCCATCACCTCTGACTGGGTCCTGATAGAAGTTTCCGGAACAGAGCTAGGCCTCACGGCTTGTTTAGCCTGGCTACAGGTGACCATTCCCTCCCTCTTGGCCCGCTTCACATGATTGGCCAATTCTTCCCCCAACAGCATGAGGATGGGATAATCATCATAGACTGCAAAAGTCCACGTTCCTGACCAGCCCTGGTACTGGACAGGCAACTTGGCTGTAGGCAAATTGAATGAGTTGGACTTGAAGGGTTGAATTGTCACTTGGATCTCTGGGTTGATTAAATTGGGGTCCACTAAGGAAGCATGGATAGCTGACACTTGTGCTCCGGTGTCCCTCCACGCCTTGACCTTCTTCCCGCCCACACTCACAGTTTCCCTCCGCTCCAAGGGTATCTGGAAGGTATCTGGGCCTGCGGACCTCTGGTGTGATTCCGGTGCAATGAACTGTAATCTGTTAGGGTTCTTGGGGCAGTTGGCCTTTACATGCCCCAGCTCGTTACATTTAAAACATCGTCCAGCTGACGGGTCACTGGGGCGAGATGGGTTGCTGGAGAATGGGGTGGTGGGACAATAAGGGGTCTGGAGGGTTCTTTGGGAGGTAGGTGGGGCCGTGGGCGGCCCCCGGTAATAGGGTGTGGTCTGGGGTTGTCCCTTCTGGTCTCCGCTCCAACTGCGACCAGTTTTCTTCTTCTCTGCCACCTCCACCCATCTGGCTCCAAACTCTCCTGCCTCGATTACAGTTTTGGGCTTCCCATCTAGGATGTATCTTTCTATTTCCTCAGGAACACCCTCTAAGAATTGTTCCATTTGCATTAGGAAGAGAAAATTTACTGGTGATTCAACACTTGCTCCTGATATCCAGGCATCCCAATGTTTCACAATGTGGTAGGCATGTCAGGTAAATGACACGTCTGGTTTCCACCTTAGAGCTCTGAACCTCCGATGAGACTGCTCGGGTGTTATCCCCATTCTGACTCTCACCTTGGATTTAAACAGTTCATACTTGTTCATGTGTTCTTTAGGCATTTCAGCTGCCACCTCAGCTAAGGGTCCACTGAGCTGCGGCCTCAGCTCTACCATGTATTGGTCAGTAGAGATGTTGTACCCAAGGCAGGCCCATTCGAAGTTTTCTAGGAAGGCTTCAGTATCATCGCCTGCCTTGTAGGTGGGGAACTTTCTGGGATGGGGAGTGGTACCTGGAGAAGGATTGCTAGGGTTTGTTGGTATATTCTGCTGAGCCTCTATCTTCTCCATCTTCTCCACATGCTTCCTCTTTTTCCTTCTCCTCCAGTTCTTTGGCCCTTGGCTCCATTTCTTTGGCCCTTGCTTCCATAGCTCTCCTGTGAGCAGCCGCTTGGTGTTGTTCTGCCTCTTTCGCTGCCTCCCTTTCTTTTTCCTTCTCCTCCTTCTTCAGCCGCATGAGTTCTATCTGTCTTTCATGTTCCCTTTGTTTTTCCAGCTTTTGTCAAGCCGTGGATTTTGTCATTCTAACCTCTCTGTTTTTAACTAACTTTATACCCGAGGTTTAGAAATAAACAAAACTTGGCTGTAAAATTTTGCTGTGCTGGAATAGAATACCTATTCTCTGATAGTGATTGTCAGCCTACAGAAAAAGACAATTCCCTTGTCTCTGCTCTGAGCCCAAATCAAAGCAAAAAACCTCCAACTACTTGGAAACCTGCTTACCAGCAGCCTAAAGGAAAAACAAATTCCTTTTCAAACCGGTGCTCCTTGTAAAGAAATCAAAATTCTAAAAAAAACCCCCACATTTACGTTTAGAGCAAAAAAAACTCTGGGTTGGAAGACTGTGAATTTCCCTGCAGGAGTTAAGTACCCTGCCTCCAGGCAAAGAAAACCTGCAATTCACAAAGATAATCCCCTTTTGTCTCTGCTTGGCCACAAAGCAGAGAAAAAACAAGCTGCTTTCAGTTTCAGCTGCTTTCTGGACTTCCTTTCCAAAGGAAAAAAAAAAATTCTTTTTTAAAATCTGTATTTCTAGTTCAAAAAAATCTCAACTGGATCTCAAAATGATTTCAGGTTAATCCCACTGCTCTACCACCATATCAAGGTTCCTCCCCCACTCTGAACACTAGGGTACAGATGTGGGGACCTGCACGAAAACCTCCTAAGATTATCTTTACCAGCTTAGGTCAAAACTTCCCCAAGGGACAAAATATTCCACCCGTTGTCCTTGGATTGGCTGCTACCACCACCAAACAAATACTGGTTACTGGGGAAGAGCTGTTTGGAAACGTCTTTCCCCTCAAATACTTCCCAAAACCTTCACCCCACTTCCTGGACAAGGTTTCATAAAAAGCCTCACCAATTTACCTAGGTGTCTACAGGCCCAGACCCTTGGATCTTAAGAACAATGAACAATCCTCCCAACACTTGCACCCCCCCCTTTCCTGGGAAATGTTGGATAAAAAACCTCACCAATTTGCATAGGTGACCACAGACCCAAACCCTTGGATCTGAGAACAATGAAAAAGCATTCAGTTCTCTTACAAGAAGACTTTTAATAGAAATAGGAGTAAATAGAAGTAAAGAAATCCCCTCTGTAAAATCAGGATGGTAGATAAATTACAGGGTAATTAGATTCAAAACAGAGAATCCCTCTAGGCAAAACCTTAAGTTACAAAAAAGATACACAGACAGAAATAGTTATTCTATTCAGCACAATTCTTTTCTCAGCCATTTAAAGAAATCATAATCTAACACATACCTAGCTAGATTACTTACTAAAAGTTCTAAGACTCCATTCCTGGTCTATCGCCAACAAAAACAGCATATAGACAGACACACAGACCCTTTGTTTCTCTCCCTCCTCCCAGCTTTTGAAAGTATCTTGTCTCCTCATTGGTCATTTTGGTCAGGTGCCAGCGAGGTTACCTTTAGCTTCTTAACCCTTTACAGGTGAGAGGATTTTTCCTCTGGCCAGGAGGGATTTTAAAGGGGTTTACCCTTCCCTTTATATTTATGACAGTCCCCCATCCCAGGCAGGTGGAGAACCTGTCGTTCCCGGCCTACTCCGGCTTTTGGCTTGGCAAGGGCAGGGACTCGGGTGGAAGAGAAGGGGTAGGGAGCCCCGCCCCCCCCCTTTTGGGCAGGTTCTGCCATTCTTGCCATCAACAAAGGGGCGAGAAGACCTCAGCCTACATACAGAGGCTGGAGAAACTGCTTCAGAAAGCTGTCAAGAGGGGAGCAGTAACTGCTGAGCAGATGGAGCTGACCAAACTGGCTCAAATTGTAAGAGGAACTGAATATCAGAACCATAGTCCAGTGTGGCCAGGATGGACATGGAGCTGCCAAGTGTCATAATGAAGAAAATCCCTCCTTAGTATATGGAAAGCTGAGGACCAGTTAGGAGATGAGGAACTGCCAAAGGGGCTTGGGAGTGGGGCCACCCAGGTCCACAGGACTTGAAGGCTTCCCTGGAAAAGGCTGCCTAGCTGGGATAACAGCAGGACTGATAGGGCCTTGAGCAGAGGTGAGGATTAAAGGGACAGAATGTAAGGCATTGCTCGACAGTGGATCTCAGGTGACTATTATATTTCAGTCCTTCTACCAACAGATGCTTAGGCACCTGCCTATACAGCCACTGACTGGCCCTGGTCTGTGTGGCCTCAGCATATATGAATACCCCTGCCAAGAGTACGTGACAGTGCACCTGGAATTTTCAGAAGATGTTGCCAAAGTAAGACAAGATGTGGACACCACTGCACTGATATGCCCCAACCCTAAAGGAGATTCTTATGTGTTTGTGCTGATAGGGATTGTCAAGGTTCCTTCCCCACTCTGAACTCTAGGGTACAGATGTGGGGACCTGCATGAAAACCTCCTAAGCTTACTTTTACCAGCTTAGGTTAAAACTTCCCCAAGGTACAAATTATTTTACACTTTGCCCTTGGATTTTCACTGCCACCACCAAACTTTATCTGGGTTCCTGAAAAAACAGAGTTTGGACACGTCTTTACCCCCAAAATCCTCCCAACCCTTGCACCCCACTTCCTGGGTTAGGTTTGGTAAAAATCCTAACCAATTTGCATAGGTGACCACAGACCCAAACCCTTGGATCTTAGAACAATGAAAAAGCTTCAGTTTCCTTACAAGAAGGCTTAATAGAAGTAAAAAGAAAAGAATCACCTCTGTAAAATCAGGATGGTGAATACCTTACAGGGTAATTAGATTCAAACATAGAGAATCCCTCTAGGCAAAACCTTAAGTTACAAAAAAGACACACAGACAGGAATATTCATTCTATTCAGCACAGCTATTTTCTCAGCCATTTAAAGAAATCATAATCTAACACATACCTAGCTAGATTACTTACTAAATTCTAAGACTCTATTCCTGTTCTGTCTCTGGCAAAAGCCTCACAGACAGACACAGACCCTTTGTTTTTCTCCCTCCTCCCAGCTTTTGAAAGTATCTTGTCTCCTCATTGGTCATTTTGGTCAGGTGCCAGCGAGGTTACATTTAGCTTCTTACCCTTTACAGGTGAGAGGATTTTTCCTCTGGCCAGGAGGGATTTTAAAGGGGTTTACCCTTCCCTTTATATTTATGACAGGGATCAACTCCAGTATCTTCAAGGTACCCTCTGAGTACTGCAGCTAGTCAGCAGGGGACCAATACCAAAGCATCCTGAGGATCCATACGCTTTGTGCTTCAGCCTATAGAAAAACCAAGAACCCTAAAAAGGAAAGGTCTGAGCTATCAATGAGAGTGTTGAAGTACAGGGCCACAACTCTGTTAGTAGTCTCTGCAGTGATGGAGAGAGAAGTGCTTGCTATGAGTACCTATCTAAAAGGCAGGAAAGGGATATTAGCAATGGTAGAGCAGCTGGCTAAGGGGGGGCTCCCTGAAGAAGTGCTGGTTCTCAGTGGAGTCATAACCCTACCTGCTGAAGCCCAGGAAAAGGTGATTATACTGATTGCTAACGAAACAAGCCATGATGTTGTTGTGAAATATGGACTGAAGATAGCAGACCTCTTTGAGCCTGAAACCATTGTGAGACTCAATGTGAAGCTGGGGGTCCACCAATAGACCTGACAAAGTTTGACTTTGGAGATTCCCCATTGTCTGAGGAGTGGAAGGATCATGTAAGGAAGGAACTTTGGGAAAAAATCCAAGTATTTTCATGCATGCGTAGGATGTGCAAAGGGAGTGGAACACAACATCAGACTACAAGAGTCCATAACCCTTCTGGGAGAGATCCAGGAAGACTGCTCTCTCAGAAATGGAGAATGTGCAGCATCATCATCAGGAGCTTACCGTGATCATATGCCTGAAACCCATATTCCTCCCCCATTGTGGCATCTGTTAGAAGAGTGGGAAAATCCAGATGTGTTTTGACTACTGCACTCTAAATAGGTGTACTGTAGTTGACCAGCACACCATGCCTCAAGTACAAGAGGCCTTGGACTGTTTGCTGGTGAGTCAGTAGTTCCTAGTGTTGAATCTTCTAAGTGGATACTACCAGATTCTGCTGGGAGCAGAAGATAGGGAGAAGACAGCCTTCATCAGCCCATTAGGTTTCCATCAGTGTGAATGCATGCCCCAATTAATTTCTGGAGTCCCTGCCACGTTTCAATGTCTTATGGAGATAGTTGTGGGAGACATGAACTTACTGCAAGTCTTTGTTTATTTGGATGACCTGATTGTGTTTGGAAGAACCTTGGAGGAACATGAAGACAGACTTCATAAATTGCTAGAACAGCTGTAAGCCTATGGACTGCAACTTTCAGTTGATAAATGCCAGTTCTGCAGGTCAAATCCATGGGTCACATTGTGTCCCATGCAGGCATGAGTATTGATCCAGATAAAATAGAAAAACTCACTACCTGACCACAGCCACATAATTACAGAGAACTCAGGACCTTTCTAGGATTTAGTGGCTACTATCACTATTTGTGAAGAAGTATGCTACCATTGCAAAGCCTCTGATTGATCTCACCAGGAGATACCTGTCCAGCAAGAGTAACTCTAGGACCAAAGGTAAGGCCATCCTGAGCAGTGACATTATGGCCCCTTAGAAGCCTTTGGACCCTGATGGGATGAGAGATGTGAGGAAAAGCTTCTCAATAAATCATTAATTGCCTAGCTCATGCTCCAGTCCTCGTCTTTGCTGACTCAGGCAGCTGATGCCAGTTTGGAGGGCTTGGGAGCAGACTTATACCAGGAAGTTGAAAGTAAAAGTTAACCTGTGGTCTTTGGCAGAAGCAGACTCTGTGATAGCAAGACTCACTACCCCATTCACTAGCAGGAGTTCTTGGCCTTGAAATGGGCTGTCACTGAGACGTTTCAAAACTACTTGTATGTGCTCAGTTTCAAATGTGGACAGACAACAATTCATAGACTTACATGTTAACAAGTGCTAAGCTGGATGCTACAGGCCACCTTGCCTAGCTATGAGTTCAGCATTCAGTACCAATCAGGGAGAAATAATAGAGATGTGGATACATTGCCCCAGCATCCACAGACATCAGAAATTGCTGTGAATCCTATAGGTGGAGTGAGAGCTATTTGCACTAGGTCATCAAGAGTCAGAGGTGCATGAGTCTCCATGGTTGTGTTTCTCTGGGGCTGTCCCCTGAAAGTATGCCATTAGCCATGGTGAATTACATTGTATTGGACCAATCTCCATTGCCTAGGCTCAATGTTGTTGACTGGCAAGAAGCCCCACTGTAAAATAAGGACGTTCGTGAAACACTGCTTCCTGAAAATGAGGGTCAAGCTGTGATTATTCCATCTACCACTGAGGGTAAATTACCATTGAGAGAATGGAGCAAACTAAAACTGATTCAGGGAGTGCTGCACCAAATCAGAGCAGATCCTTTACAAAATCAATGAACACATCTAGTACTACCAAAAAAGTGCACACTCATGGCCATGAGGGCTCTGTATGATGACTTTGGACATTAGGGAATGGAGTTATTGTTAGTAAACAGTAATACTTTTAGTTCTCTTTCTGTATATTTGATTCATATATACATTAACTAGTCTTTAGAATCTTTATCTTCAACAAAGAGTGTCTGAATTCTAAGGCCTAGAACACTGGTCTGTTGACCAATAAGTAACCTTATTTAGGAATTTATTCATTATGCTGTATTTAATAACTGGGATGCCTTCATGTCTTTAAAACTCCAGATATTCTTGGAAAAGATCTCCTGAACATATATATATCGTGACAAAGCTCTGTCCTTGTCTACATGGGTCCCGCGTTTCCTGGCAGATTTCGCTAGCCTCAGAGACTCACTGTAACCCTCCACGTAACCCTTCTCTCTCTCTAGAGCCATTTTCATCATAAGCCAATGAGGGAGGTGAGGAGAAGCTATCCTCCCTTGCTCAGTCTCTGTTGTCTCCCACACTCAGTGATTAATCTGGGGGTGGGGGGCAAAGAGGGGAGCCCAGGCCCACCCTCTACTCCAGGCTCCAGCCCAGGGACCCTAATAGCATCAGTTATGGTAGCTGACCTTTTAGAAACATGACACATACAATTCCCTGGGCTACTTCCCCCACAGCAGGCCCCGCTTCCTCAAGCTCCACTTCACCCTTACCTCAGGGCCTCCTTCCTTTCACCTGATATGGTGTGTACTGCTCAGTCTTTCCAACAGCACAACTTCCTCCCACAGCTCCTGACATGTGCACCCACCTGACTAACTGGGAGGCTTTTAACCAGCTCCTGATTGGCTTCAGGTGTCCCAATCAAACTAGCATTTTCCCTGCCTTCTGGAAAGTTCTTAATTGGCCCCAGGTGTCTTAATTGACTTGGAGCAGCTGCCATTTAACGTATCCTGGTACCAGGAATTTGTTTAGCCTGGAGCTAATATATCTATCTCCCACTACTTTTCTATAGCTCTCTGACCTTGCCCCGTCACAATATATAAAATGCTGACATAAGCATACATAGACTTGGGGAACTAATAAGAGATTTTTGTTTGCCAGATGTTTTCAATGGGGGAAATCAACATGGAAGAATGATTGTGGGGTAAGAACAAACCTCAAAGAGATATTAGTTTGGAGAATTGTTAGTGCTCTCACCTGTAAATAATCATGCCTTCACATGAGTTAGGTAAAGTGAGACTGTATAGAAATGACATCACAACATATGTTTCTGGGAGACTATTCTTGGCAACTTTCCTTTGTCTGAAACTCCATATAATGATAATGATATGAAAACTTAGGTTGGGGGAATGAAAATTGCATGTCTCTTCCAGATGCGGGAAAGACACATATCCAGTACTCAGTCTGCTAACAAAAGGTGGTAATGTGTCTATTTCTGTATTCTGTAGTGGTGTACTAATCTCAGATTAATAATCTTAGATTAAATACTTTTAACTGAGCCTGTTATTTTGACAATCTGAAATCATTAACTCAGACACTGAATGGGGGAGGTGACATACTGACAGATGATGTTGAAAAAGATGAAATACTCAATGCCTTTTTTGCCTCGGTCTTCACAGACAGAATCAGCTCCCAGACTGCTGCACTGGGAAACACAATATGGGGATGAGATGAGCAGCCGTCAGTGGTGAAAGAACAGGTTAAGGACTATTTAGAAAAGCTGGACATGCACAAGTCCATGGGTCCAGATCTAATGAATGCAAGGGTGTTTAGGGAGTTGGCTGATGTGATTGCAGAGCCATTGGCCATTATCTTTGAAAATTCATGGTGATCGGGGGAGGTCCAGGATGATTGGAAAAAGGGAAATACAGTGCCCATTTTTAAAAAAGGGAAGAAGGAGAACCCAGGGAACTACACACCGGTCAGCCTCACTTCAGTCCCCAACAAAATCATAGAGCAGTTCCTCAAGGAATCCATTTTGAAGCACTTGGAGGAGAGGAAGGTGATCAGGAACAGTCAACATGGATTCACCAAGGGCAAGTCATGCCTGACCAATCTGATTGCCTTCTATGATGAGATAATTGGCTCTGTGGATATGGGGAAAGCAGTGGATGTGATATATTTTGACTTTAGCAAAGCTTTTGATATGATCTCCCACAGTATTCTTGCCATCAAGATAAAAAAGTATGGATTGGATAAATGGCCTATAAGGTGGATAGAAATCTGCCTAGATTGTCAAGCTCAACGGGTAGTGATCAACAGCTTGATGTCTAGTTGGCAGCTGGTATCAAGCGGAGTGCCCCAGGGGTTGGTCCTGGGGCTGATTTTGTTCAACATCTTCATTAATGATCTGGACGATGGAATGAATTGCACCTCAGTAAGTTCGCAGATGACACTAAGATGAGGGGAGAGGTAGATACACTGGAGGATAGGGATAGGGTCCAGAGTGACCTAGACAAATTGGAGGATTGGGCCAAAAGAAATCTGACGAGGTTCAACAAGGACAGGTGCAGAGTCCTGCACTTAGGAAGGAAGAATCCCATGGACTGCTACAGGCTGGGGACCGACTGGCTAAGCAGCAATTCTGCAGAAAAGGACCTGGGGATTACAGTGGATGAGAAGCTGGATATGAGTCTAGAATGTCCCTTGTTGCCAAGAAGGTCTATGGCATATTGGGCTGCATTAGTAGGAGCATTGCTAGCAGATAAGGGAAGTGATTATTCCCCTCTATTTGGCACTGGTGAGGCCATACCTGGAGTACTGTGTTCAATTTTGCTTCCCCCACTACAGAAGGGATGTGGACAAATCGGAGAGAGTCCAGCGGAGGGCAACAAAAATGATTAGCTGGCTGGGGAACATGGCTTACGAGGAGAGGCTGAGGGAACTGGGGCTATTTAATCTGCAGAAGAGAAGAGTGAGGGGGGATTTGATAGCAGCCTTTGACTACCTGAAGGGGGGTTCCAAAGAGGATGGAGCTCAGCTGTTCTCAGTGGTGGTAGATGACAGAAAAAGGATTAATGGTCTCAAGTTGCAGTGGGGGAGGTCTAGGTTGGATATTAGGAAACACTATTTCACTAGGAGGGTAGTGAAGCACTGGAATGGGTTACCTAGGGAGGTGGTGGAATCTCCATCCTTAGAGGTTTTTAAAGCCCAGCTTGACAAAGCCCTGTCTGGGATGATTTAGTTGGTGTTGGTCCTTCTTTGAGCAGGGGATTGGACTAGATGACCTCCTGAGGTCTCTTCCAACTCTAATCTTCTATGATTCTGTGATTCAAATGAGCTCTCCCCTGTCATAGACACACCCATGGTCACAGTGTTGTTGTAGCCATGTTGGTCCCAGGATATCAGAGACACAAAGTGGATGAGGAAATGTCTTTTATTGGAGTAGGTTATGTTGTTATTTTTGTTGAATCAGCTGTGACACTCTGAGTACATTTCCCAAACCTGAAGAAGGGCTCTGTGTGGCTCAAAAGCTGGTATCTGTCACCAACAGAAATTGGTCCAATAAAAGATATCACCTCCCACACCTTGTCTCACTAATAGACACACCTACAGTGCTTCAGTGATCAATTTTGGCTGGTATTGGGTTACTATTCACTTTAGCATTGCATGCAAGGGTAATGCATCAACTACTTAACATGCCCTGATTGAGGGTGTCATAAATATAAAGGGAAGGGTAAACCCCTTTGAAATCCCTCCTGGCCAGGGGAAAGCTCCTCTCACCTGTAAAGGGTTAAGAAGCTAAAGGTAACCTCGCTGGCACCTGACCAAAATGACCAATGAGGAGACAAGATACTTTCAAAAGCTAGGAGGAGGGAGAGAAACAAAGGGTCTGTGTCTGTCTGTATGCTGGGTCTTGGCTGGGGATAGACCAGGAATGGAGTCTTAGAACTTTTAGTAAGTAATCTAGCTAGGTATGTGTTAGATTATGATTTCTTTAAATGGCTGAGAAAAGAATTGTGCTGAATAGAATAACTATTTCTGTCTGTGTATCTTTTTTGTAACTTAAGGTTTTGCCTAGAGGGGTTCTCTATGTTTTTGAATCTAATTACCCTGTAAGATATCTACCATCCTGATTTTACAGGGGGGGGTTTCTTTATTTCTATTTACTTCTATTTTTTATTAAAAGTCTTCTTGTAAAAAACTGAATGTTTTTTCATTGTTCTCAGATCCAAGGGTTTGGGTCTGTAGTCACCTATGCAAATTGGTGAGGCTTTTTATCCAACATTTCCCAGGAAAGGGGGGGTGCAAGTGTTGGGAGGATTGTTCCTTGTTCTTAAGATCCAAGGGTCTGGGTCTGTAGTCACCTAGGCAAATTGGTGAGGCTTTTTACCAAACCTTGTCCAGGAAGTGGGGTGCCAGGTTTTGGGAAGTATTTTGGGGGGAAGGACGCGTCCAAACAGCTTTTCCCCAGTAACCAGTATTAGTTTGGTGGTGGTAGCGGCCAGTCCAAGGACAACGGGTGGAATATTTTGTACCTTGGGGAAGTTTTGACCTAAGCTGGTAAAGATAAGCTTAGGAGGTTTTTCATGCAGGTCCCCACATCTGTACCCTAGCATTCAGAGTGGGGGAGGAACCTTGACAGAGGGGGTCACCTAAACTGAAGCTCACTTGCTAAGCAGGGGGTAGAGATGCCAAATCCCAATGAAGGGCGGGGGGGGAGGTGTTCCTACCTGATGGAGTGAGTTTTGCCTGAAGAGTCCTAGACACCATTTGACCCTCCCCTGTGCAGTGTTGACAGGGCTGATTGGATTCACCTGAGAGCACTTGTTTCTGTTCAGTGGTTACTAGAGCTGACATCATTGAAGAGCAGGTGGAGGGACTAAGCCTTAGGTCTGGTCTGGGGACAGTGTTGCAGTAAAAGACAGTGAAGCAGCCCAGTAGCAGAGAGGTTCCCCACCACCTGCTAAAATCACTAAGAGCTGGACTAAGCAGGAGAGTCTCAGAACACGACAGCGCAGAAGTGGCAGTGAGCCACGAGCAGCAGCCGTGAACAGCAGCAGAGATGAGTGGTGGCAGCAGTGGAGGCATTGGTCAACACCCACCTCCCATTTCAGGGAGGGGAGGTGGGCCCAGGCAAATGCACCTCTGAGCTCTGCACCTTCGTGACCAAGGACAACCAACTTTGAGTCGGGTGGAGGAGAGGGAAAGGGGAGGGGCATGTAAAAGGGACAGTTATTTGTTGGACTTTCACACTGTAAGGTGGGAAACTGAGGCAAAGGACACTGCCCAACGTACTGGGGGTGAGTATTCACTTAGGGTTTCATGCTTTTAAATCATGATTGTGGTGTTTTCCCAAGCGAATGCTGAGTTCCTTTTTTAATAAAAATTTTCTTTTGCTATACACAGACTCAGTGCTTGCTACAGGGGAAGTATTGCCTCTTAGAGGTGCCCAGATCTTTAGTTTTCCCAGCTTGCTGGGTTGGGGTTGTTCTGGTTCTGCTTTGTTTTTTTTAAGTGTCAGGGGTTAAGAGGCTGTGATATACACCAAACATGCCTGTTCTCAGCTCCCCTCCAATAGGGGCAGGACTTATTCAAATGCCTGCTCATGGGGTGGGGGGGGAGAGAGGGAGAGGCTCACACACTTTCAGAGGGCCAGGTCCCCCAGGACCATGGATCACATGGGGAGAAGGGCTCTGACCCCCTTAATAGAGATGGGCTCCTCCAGATCCCAGACACACACAGGGACTCAGACCCCTTCAAAGGGACAGACAGACATATGTAGGGGGCAGGGAGAAGGACTCAGACCCTCCAAGAGATTCAAGGTCCCTCCACATTCTCGCTCCTACATGAAGGGGTGACAGGGTGAATGGTGGAGATAACCCAAGAAGGGAAGCCCACCACAGATCCCAGCTCATGTGAGGGGAGCAGGAGGAGTCAGACCCTCATAGAGAGGTAGAGGCTCCCCATATCCCAACACACACATAATGGCAGGGAAATGGGCCCAGACACCACCAGAGAGGCAAGGCCCCTAGGTCCAAACTTCCCTGGGGAGGGAAAAGGAGGTCAGACTTTCTGACCTCAGCTAGTATTTTTCATAATGACATATTGGATTAGATCAGCAGTTCTCAAACTGTAGGTTGGGACCCCAAAGTGAGTCACAACTCCATTTTAATAGGGTTCCCAAGCCTGGCATGATATTTGCTGAGACCCAGGGAGAAAGATGAAGTCTGAGCCCCACCACCCAGGGACAAAGCCAAATCCCAAGGGCTTCATGCCCCAGTGGTGGGGCTCAGGTTACAGACCCCCGCTCCCTCACCCAGTGAGATGGGACTCAGGATTTGCTCCCCTCCCCCACCCAGAGCAGTGGGGCTGGGGTGGGCTCAGGCTTCGGGCCCCCCTCCCTGGTGTGTGTAGTAATTTTTGTTGTTGCCAGAAGGAGTCACAGTGCAATGAAGTTTGAGAACCCCTAGATTCGATCAATTCATGGTGCTGCTGTAGACACCCTGGAAGGAGAAAGGGCAGTGCAGCCAGCTTTCCTGTCTCCCCACCTTTTGGGCAAGGTCAGGCCCCATATCACAGAACTGTCTGTCTCTGAAGAAGGAATGGATTTCATGAGTATTATTGCCCTTGTGAAGCAGAGCCAGAGTGAGGGAGAGCAGTAGCCTCAGGAGGAAAATGCTCTCTTGGATTATGGACTATTTTCTTTAATATTAGCTTCTGTATGCTCAATATTTCACTTCTCCCTGATTTCCTAGCCCTGTGGGCAATTCTACTACTGTCAGTCCACAACCTGGGCCTTGTTTTCATCTCCTTTCAAGCCTCCTCCCCATTGCTGCTGATGCTGTTGTCTCCTGAAAGGTTTTTCCTCTTGAACATCATTTCAATGTCACTTCAACTCAGACCCTTTCCTAGCGGCTGTGTATGCACAGCCTGTTGCCTTAGATTCTATTTAGTTGCTTTGGTGCCAGGGACAATGGGGGTGGGTGTGGAGAGAGGTAAAACTGGCTCAGCCAAAGCATTCTTGGAACAGGGCTTGGTTTTGTGTTCTAAACATTTCCCAAAAACACAGAGTGTTGTGCCAAGGAATTTCCTGGGCTTGTCCCCTAGCCCTACTCCACATACCTGGGACTGCCACCTGACTCATCCCTGAAGCTAGACAAACATCAGTGGGGAAGATGTGGGGAGATCATTGGGAGCTGAAAGAAAAATATACAGGAGTGATGGTTGTGGGTGCTCCTCCGGAAAGTTTTGGAATTCCACATTAACGGATCTGAGAAGCAACTAGTAAAGAAACAAAAAGTAACAACAAAAAAAGTTTTAAGCATATCAGAAGCAGGAAGTCTGCCAAACAAATAGCGGGGCTACTGGCTGGTCGATTTACAAAATGAGCACTTAAGGAAGACAAGGCCATTGCAGAGAAGCTAAATTAATTCTTTGCATCAGTCTTCACTGCAGAGGATGTGAGGGAAATTCTCAGACCTGAGCCATTCTTTTTAGGTGTCTGAGGAACTGTCCCAGACTGAGGTGTCAATAGAGGAGGTTTTTGAAAAAAAATGATAAATTAAACAGTAATAAGTCACCAGGACCAGATAATATTCATCTACAAGTTCTGAAGGAACTCGATTTTGAAATTGCAGAACTGTGGTATTTAACCTTAAATCAGCCTCCTTTCTAGATGACTGGCACATAGCTAATGTAATGGCAATTTTTCAAAATGGCTCCAGAGGCGAACCTGGCAATTACAGGCTGGTAAGCTAACTTCAGTGTCAGGCAAATTGTAAAGAATAGAATTATCAGACATACAAACTAATACAATTTGTTGAGGAAGAGTCAACATGACTTTTGTAAAAGGAAATCATGCATCACCAATCTATTAGAATTTTTTAGAGGGTCAACAAATATGTGGACAAGGGTGATCCAGTGAATATAGTGTATTTGGACTTTCAGAAAGCTTTTGACAAGGTCCCTCACTAAAGGATCTTAAGCAAAGTACGCAGTCATGGGATAAGAGGGAGGGTCCTCTCATGGATCAGTAACTGGTTAAAAGACAGGAAACAGAGGGTAGGAATAAATGGTCTGTTTTCATAATGGAAAGACGTAAATGGCAGGGTACATCAGGGATCTATACTGGGTCCAGTGCTGTTCAACATATTCATAAATGTTGTGGGAAAAGGGGTAAAGAGTGAGTAGGCAAATGCGGCAGATGATACAAAATTACTCAAGACAGTTACGTCCAAAGCAGACTGTGAAGAGTTACAAAGAGATCTTACAAAACTGAGTGACTGGGCAACAAAATGGCAGATTAAATTCAGTGTTGATAAATGCAAAGTAATGCACATTGGAAAACAATCCCAAATATTGTTAAGGAAAAGTTAGCACATGTGACTCCATTTTGGTTTGGGGCCCACCATTGTCTAAAAGCAAGCACATCATACACCAGGAGGAGTGATCCTTAGATACTGAATCCCTGTGAAAATCCTCCTCCTTGTCTCCAGCCTGCCTTGACTCCCAGTATCTGTTTTTTGTCAGTCTCTAACTCCCTATCTCTTGGCCTTTGATGTGAGGCCTCCCATCCTGATAATAAAAGTTACTGATGCATGGCTTTAGGACCATGCTGTGTAATTAACATACTGGTTTAGCACGAGGAATGCACCAAGCAGGGATAGGTGGTAGATAAGAAAAGGGTTTGTTTATTGGCTAAGGTTTCCGATGCACGAGGGCAACATGCTTTGCTAAAAAGTATATAACCTTTGTATAATCTGTATTCAGGGTCCCCTCCTGGCTAGCAGGGGGGCACCACGCTCAAGCGTAATAAACTTAGTGTCTTTTGGGAACTCTGCAGTTGTGGACTTTGTTTATGTGCCTCAGCCTAGATTCGAACTGTGCGTGACCTATCAGGTATAATTTGCAGCATTTGTGTGCGTGTCCTACCAGGTGTAATTAGTAGCATTTGTGTGCGTGTCCTACCAGGTATAATTCGCAGCAGTTGTGTGCGTGTCCTCTCAGGTGTAATTCGTAACAATATACATAGAAAATGCTGTGGTGTAAATCAGTGGTTCTCAATTAGGGGTATGTTTACTTTGGGGGGGTACACAGAAATCTTCCAGGTGGTACTTAACCTCATCTTGATATTTGCCTAGTTTTCCAACAGGCTACAAAAAATGCAGTAATAAAGTCAGTACAGACTAAAATTTCATACATCTTGTTTATACTGCTCTATTTAGTTGGGGATTGGTCCTGCTTTGAGCGGGGGTTTGGACTAGATGACCTCCTGAGGTCCCTTCCAGCACTGATATTCTATAATTCTATATACTATACATTGAAATGTAAGTACAGTATTTATATTCCAATTGATTTATTTTATAATTATATGGTAAAAATGAGAACATAAGCAAATTTTAAAGTAATTGTGTGCTGTGACACGTCTGTATTTTTATTTCTGATTTTGTAAGCAAATAGTTTTTAAGTGAGGAGAAAGTTGGGGGTAGGCAAGACAAATCAGGCACCTGAAATGAGTACAGTAATCAGGAAAGGTTGATAGCCACTGGTCTAAATTAACTGTTACTCAAGAAAGAGACTTTGCAGTCATTGTGGATAGTTCTCTGAAAACATCCACTCAATGTGCATCGGCAGTCAAAAAAACTAACAATGTTAGGAACCACTAGGAAAGGGATAGATAATAAAACAGTAAATATCACAGAGACACTATGTAAATCCATGGCATGCCCACATCTTGAATACTGCATACAGTTCTGGTCACCCATTTCAAAAAAGATAAACTGGGACAGGAAAAAGTACAGAGAAGGGCAACAAAAATGATTAGGGGAATGGAACAGCTTTGGTATGAGGAGAGACTAAAAAGACTGGGACTTTTCAGCTTGCAAAAAGACAGCTAAGGGGGCATAGGATAGAGGTCTATACAATCATGAATGATGTGGAGAAAGTGAATAAGGAAGTAAGTGTTATTTACTTCTTCACAGAACACAAGAACCAGGGATCACCTGATTAAATGATAGGCAACCAGTTTAAAACAAACAAAAGGAAGTACTCCTTCACAGAATGAACAGTTAACCTGTGGAAATCGTTGCCAAAACTATAACTGGGTTCCAAATACAATTAGATAAATTCATGGAGGATAGGTCCATCAATGGTTATTAGCCAAGATGATCAAGGATGCAACCCCATGCTCTGAGTGTCCCTAACCTCTGTTTGCCAGAAGCTGGGAGTGGATGAATCATAGAATTCTATGGATGGATCACTTGATGATTCCCTGACCTGTTCATTCCCTCTGGGGCACCTGGTATTGGCCACTGTAACCTTTCCAGATTACTGTACTCATTTCAGGTGCCTGATTTGTTTTGCCTACCCCCAAGTTTCCCCTCACTTAATAACTATTTGCTTACAAAATCAGAAATAAAAATACAGAAGTTTCACAGCACATGATTACTTTAAAATTTGCTTATGTTCTCATTTTTACCATATAATTATAAAATAAATCAATTGGAATATAAATATTGTACTTACATTTCAATGTATAGTATATAGAACCAGCTGAGCGGCGAACAACAGAGAGGGAGTTTGCCTGGGATCTGCCAGAGAGGGTACGCTAAGGGCTGCATTAGGGAGGCTGTGTTGGTGAGTATCTGAGTGTCTGTTGTGGGGACAGTTTGACCGTGTGCTTGATTGGTTGTTTGAAAAGTGTGAATTGGGAATGCATTGTTCCAGGTGAGCCTTGAGTGGGCCCGACTGTTATAAAAAGCCAGTCAACTGTGAACCAGCTGAGCAGTGAACAGCAGAGAGGCTAACAGAGGGAGTTTGCCTGGGAGTTTGCCTGGGGAAAGCCCACTGAGGCTGACATCTTGCCGGCTTCTCTGAGTAGTTACTACAACTCCTGAGGAAGCTTGTAGAAAGAAGGTAATATGGATGGGGAGTGTTCAGCTGTTGCGACCTGCACTGGATGTGCCATGTTTGTCTGTACAAAGTGCAAGCTGGTCTCCATATTGGAAGAGAAGGTTCAAGGTCTGGAGCAACAGGTTGCATAAGAGAATCTGAAGATTTCCTGGACAGACGTCAGGATATGTTTCTACAGACACAACGTTCTGAAGGTTCAGAGCAGGCTGCACTGCGGGGACAGGAGGACGGTGAAGAAATTTGGCAGCATGTGACCTCCAGAAGAAGAAAGGGGAGTGTCCATGTACCAGCAACACAGATACAGATAAGTAACAGTTTTCATGTTCTCTCCACAGGTACTAATGCGGAGAGTGGACTAGATGATACCTCTGAGGGAAGGGAGCAGAAGGAGACTCTGCCGATTGGAAGACATGAGATCCACTGTCCTAGGGATGGGGGTTCCACGACCACCACTCCCAAGAGGAGGCGGCGGGTGGTGGTAGTCGGGGTCTCTCTCCTCAGGGAGACTGAGTCATCTATGTGCCGCCCTGACAGGGAAAACCAAGAAGTCTGCTGCTTGCCAGGAGCTAGGATTCACGATGTGACGGAGAGACTGCCGAGACTCATCAAGCCCTCGGATCGCTACCCCTTCCTGCTTCTCCACGTGGGCACCAATGATACTGCCAAGAATGACCTTGAGCGGATCACTGCAGACTAGGTGGCTCTGGGAAGAAGGATAAAGGAGTTTGAGGCGCAAGTGATCTTCTCATCCATCCTCCCTGTGGAAAGAAAAGGCCTGGGTAGAGACCGTCAAATCGTGGAAGTCAACGAATGGCTACGCAGGTGGTGTGGGAGAGAAGGCTTTGGATTCTTTGACCATGGGATGGTGTTCCAAGAAGGAGGAGTGCTAGGCAGAGACGGGCTCCACCTAAGGAAGAGAGGGAAGAGCATCTTCGCAAGCAGGCTGGCTAACCATAATGAGGAGGGCTTTAAACTAGGTTCATCGGTGGAAGGAGACCAAAGCCCTGAGATAAGTGAAGAAGTGGGATATCGGGAGGAAGCACGAGCAGGAGTGCGCGAGAGGAGAGGGCTCCTGCCTCATACTGAGAAAGCGGGACAAACAGCAAGTTATCTCAAGTGCCTATACACAAATGCAAGAAGGCTGGGAAACAAGCAGGGAGAACTGGAAGTCCTGGCACAGTCAAGGAATTATGATGTGAGTGGAATAACAGAGACTTGGTGGGATAACTCACATGACTGGAGTACTGTCATGGATGGATATAAACTGTTCAGGAAGGACAGGCAGGGCAGAAAAGGTGGGGGAGTTGCACTGTATGTAAGGGAGCAGTATGGCTGCTCAGAGCTCAAGTCTGAAACTGCAGAAAAACCTGAGAGTCTCTGGATTAAGTTTAAAAGTGTGAGCAACAAGGGTGATGTTGTGGTGGGAGTCTACTATAGACCACCGGACCAGGGGGATGAGGTGGACGAGGCTTTCTTCCGGCAACTCATGGAAGTTACTAGATCGCAGGCCCTGGTTCGCATGGGAGACTTCAATCACCCTGATATCTGCTGGGAGAGTAATACAGCGGTGCACAGACAATCCAGGAAGTTTTTGGAAAGTGTAGGGGACAATTTCCTGGTGCAAGTACTGGAGGAACCAACTAGCGGCAGAGCTCTTCTTGACCTGCTGCTCACAAACCGGGAAGAATTAGTAGGGGAAGCAAAAGTGGATGGGAACCTGGGACGCAGTGACCATGAGATGGTTGAGTTCAGGATCCTGACACAGGGAAGAAAGGAGAGCAGCAGAATACGGACCCTGGACTTCAGAAAAGCAGACTTTGACTCCCTCAGGGAACTGATGGGCAGGATCCCCTGGGAGAATAACATGAGGGGGAAAGGAGTCCAGGAGAGCTGGCTGTATTTTAAAGAATCCTTATTGAGGTTACAGGGACAAACCATCCCGATGTGTAGAAAGAATAGTAAATATGGCAGGCGACCAGCTTGGCTTAACAGTGAAATCCTTGCTGATCTTAAACACAAAAAAGAAGCTTACAAGAAGTGGAAGATTGGACAAATGACCAGGGAAGAGTATAAAAATATTGGTCAGGCATGCAGGAGTGAAATCAGGGAGGCCAAATCACACTTGGAGTTGCAGCTAGCAAGAGATGTTAAGAGTAACAAGAAGGGTTTCTTCAGGTATGTTAGCAACAAGAAGAAAGTCAAGAAAAGTGTGGGCCCCTTACTGAATGAGAGAGGCAACCTAGTGACAGAAGATGTGGAAAAAGCTAAAGTACTCAATGCTTTTTTGCCTCTGTCTTCACAAACAAGGTCAGCTCCCAGACTACTGCACTGAGCAGCACAGCATGGGGAGGAGGTGACCGGCCCTCTGTGGAGAAAGAAGTGGTTCGGGACTATTTAGAAAAGCTGGACGAGCACAAGTCCATGGGGCCGGATGCGCTGCATCCGAGAGTGCTAAAGGAATTGGCAGATGTGATTGCAGAGCCATTGGCCATTATCTTTGAAAATTTCATGGCGATCGGGGGAAGTCCTGGACGACTGGAAAAAGGCTAATGTAGTGCCCATCTTTTAAAAAGGGAAGAAGGAGGGTCCTGGGAACTACAGGCCAGTCAGCCTCACCTCAGTTCCTGGAAAAATCATGGAGCAGGTCCTCAAGGAATCAATTCTGAAGTACTTAGAGGAGAGGAAAGTGATCAGGAACAGTCAGCATGGATTCACCAAGGGCAAGTCATGCCTGACTAATCTAATTGCCTTCTGTGATGAGATAACTGACTCTGTGGATGAGGGGAAAGCAGTAGACGTGTTGTTCCTTGACTTTAGCAAAGCTTTTGACACTGTCTCCCACAGCGTTCTTGCCAGCAAGTTAAAGAAGTATGGGCTGGATGAATGCACTATAAGGTGGATAGAAAGTTGGCTAGATTGTCGGGCTCAACGGGTAGTGATCAATGGCTCCATGTCCAGTTGGCAGCTGGTATCAAGTGGAGTGCCCCAAGGGTCAAACCTGGGGCCGGTTTTGTTCAATATCTTCATAAATGATCTGGAGGATGGTGTGGATTGCACCCTCAGCAAGTTTGCAGATGACACTAAACTGGGAGGAGAGGTAGATACGCTGGAAGGTAGGGATAGGATCCAGAGGGCCCTAGACAAATTAGAGGATTGGGCCAAAAGAAATCTGATGAGGTTCAACAAGGACAAGTGCAGAGTCCTGCACTTAGGACGGAAGAATCCCATGCACCGCTACAGACTAGGGACCGAATGGCTCGGCAGCAGTTCTGCAGAAAAGGACCTAGGGGTTACAGTGGACGAGAAGCTGGATATGAGTCAATAGTGTGCCCTTGTTGCCAAGAAGGCCAACGGCATTTTGGGATGTATAAGTAGGGGCATTGCCAGCAGATCGACGGACGTGATCATTCCCCTCTATTCGACATTGGTGAGGCCTCATCTGGAGTACTGTGTCCAGTTTTGGGCCCCACACTACAAGAAGGATGTGGAAAAATTGGAAAGAGTCCAGCGGAGGGCAACAAAAATTCTTAGGGGACTGGAACACATGACTTATGAGAAGAGGCTGAGGGAACTGGGATTGTTTAGTCTACGGAAGAGAAGAATGAGGGGGGATTTGATAGCTACTTTCAACTACCTGAAAGGGGGTTCCAAAGAGGATGGACATTAGGAAAATCTTTTTCACTAGGAGGGTGGTGAAACACTGGAATGCGTTACCTAGGGAGGTGGTGGAATCTCCTTCGTTAGAAGTTTTTAAGGTCAGGCTTGACAAAGCCCTGGCTGGGATGATTTAGTTGGCGATTGCTCCTGCTTTGAGCAGGGTGTTGGACTAGATGACCTCCTGAGGTCCCTTCCAACCCTGATATTCTATGATTCTAAGACAGGATACTGGGCTAGATGTACCATTGATCTGACCGAGTATGGCCGTTCTTATGTTGATCCACTCTGTGATCTGGGTCTGGGGTATCGATCACCTAAGCCAGTGTTTCTCAATCTTTTTGATACCAGGGACCAGCATGCTGCCTTCCTAAACTGTGTCAAGGAAATCTCAGGGACCAGCAAGGAGGCTGCCACAGAATGGCACCGGTCCATGGACTGGTCATTGAGAAACATTGACCTAACCCATCTAGTCCATGCATAGGAACCAGCTTGGGTGTTTAAGTGGATGCTAAGATTTATTTGTAATTTTATTCCTTATTTGAATCAAAGCTGATTCTGCATTATACACTCAGGATATTTTAGATTCATTCCCATGATAAGGATTCTCTTACCTGATCCAGTAGCTCCAGGCACTAGAGGGCTTTAATTGAGGGGAAAATAGGCAGATTTATTTATGTTTACCTTTCTTTAGGGTTGAGATGCAACTCTCCTCACTTGCGTCACTTACAGCCCCGTCCGCACACACAGCTGACACTCGAAATCTGTAGGGCGTCTCAGGCTTCAGTTCATCAATGTTACAAGATCCAGTTCTGTCTCCTGTCCTCCGTTCCAGCCATTTGTCTTTCTGCTCATTTCTTTCACCTCCAGCCTCCTCTTTATATTCTACCTTATACTCCCTTATACTGACTCCATCTTCAATGACACTTGGACTCTGCCAGGTGAGGGTGATGGAAAATATTTCTACCGTAGCCATTGCCAGGTTTCCAGGAGGGCTGGTAGGGGGAAGAGTCTTCACAGTATGACTCATGTCACTGCTTTCGCTGAGCCCTGGTTTGCTCACTGCTGTGTATCGGAACTGGTACTCGGTGTTTGGACGTAGCCCTGTTACTGTGAATGGCTCTTGTGTGTTATTTACATTCACAGCCGTCCAGTTCTCCTCCCCTACAATTCTGTACTCTACCAGATAGCCAGATATTGCAGCCCTTCCAAAGTCTGATGGGTTAAATGTGAGCTGCGCACAATTGTGTCTGATTCCATCAATCAGAGGAGGGAGAGGTTTTGATGGGGGCTCAAAGTTGGTGCTGACCAGCTCTCCATCTGCATACAGGTAAATTGAAGCTCCTGGATTGTCCTCATCTGGAACAGAGGCCACAATGAACTGGGTGTTTCCATGAGATTTATTGACGTTGGTAAAGTCTAAGAAGGACTTTGTGATTTTTTGTGCTTTTCTTCTTATCTCTTCATCCTCAAACCACTGTTTGGAGTTTGATTTCTCATGGGGAGAACTGGCTGAGGCTGAATCATGAATTTTCTCCAGAAACTCTCTTCGAAGCCAGAAGTTCAAATCTGATAAATATGGTTCTTTGTTGTGTAATGAAGTAAGTGTGAAAGACACAACAGAATCATGCTCAGGGCTGAGTACTATTTTTTCTAGTTCACTCTCAGAGGATATGACTTCCACATTCTGTAGCCTAGTAAGGTAGGAATCCACTAAATTCATCTCTCGCTCCTTTGTATCCAGAAATTCATTGAGTCTCTGTGTATTGAATAGTGATTGATTTTTGCTTATTAAAATGTCCACCAGGACTCCTTCCTCTGCTCCACCGCCACGGATAGCAGGTAAGATTCCTGCTAGTTGTTTCTGGAAAGTCTGTCTGTGTTGCTGACACTGATCTCTGAATTGCTGGATTTTCTTTTTGAATTCAGGGAAGGTTGTGGCAATTGGATTTTTCATCATGTCATTGCATCGCATGTCCAGTTCTGTCAGTTGCTCCAAGGCTATTTGAGTATCAAAAATCAGTACGCTGCTGATCTCACTCACCAGCTTAGCAGCTTTGGAATCCAGCAGCTGCAATGGGTACAGCCAGGCTCTCACTGGTACAGCCATATCCCAATGGTCACCCAGCAGCTTCGGGAGGGTGGAGTATGTTTCCATGGCATCTAGATAAGTAAGTGGATTGTTCTTAAGAGCAAAATCACCATAGAATGTGCAACTGAAGTCTTCAGCATTTGATGCTTTCTTGTACTCGGGCCCCTCTCCTCCTCCTGCAATTTTTGGTAATTTTTCTATCATACGTTTCATGTTTCCCTGTATCTCTTCTATACTCTCTGATGAAGAAACTTCCCTATCAAACACAAAGAAAGCCTGAGCCCCATACAGCACAGCTGTGACCACATGGGTGGCTTTCTTTTGGTCATATACAGCAGGATAAGAGAGATTCTGGCACTCTGAATGGCTTATAGCCAGCTGCTCAAACCTGGTTGTTGCTGAATATTTCAAAGTAACTCGGGCTTGATTTTTGGATTTCTTGGTATCATTTAAAAATCCTGCTGCTCCACTCACTTCTACTAGGCCTCCCAGGAAACTTGCCTTCAGGGATCCTGAGAGACTGAGAGCAGAGGCCTTATCTTCCATGGTGTCAGATGCAATGATCTGAAATTCAGTCTTGTGCTGCATCGTCATCCCCACTTGTTTGTTAAGGGTATCAGTGTTCCATAAAGCGATACCTGAGAAATTCCACACAAACACTCAGTTAGTGACAGATTAATATGATATGAAATCCTTCTCATTTAATTTAATTGTCTCATATTAAAGTAACATGCAACCAGTGAGAGGTGTCGAATGACAGTGCTCTCTTGGAAGGTCTGTCCGTTGGTCTGAGGCTTTTATTTAGCATCTATTTTGTGTCTAAGGGCCAATAATAGAACTCCTTGACAGAACACGGAGTAATGGTCTCAAGATGCAGTGTGGGAGGTTTAGGTTGGATATGAGGAAAAACTTTTTCACTAGGAGGGTGGTGAAACACTGGAATGGGTTACCTAGGGAGGTGGTAGAATCTCCTTCCTTAGAGGTTTTTAAGGTCAGGCTTGACAAAGCCCTGGCTGGGATGACTTAGTTGAGGTTGGTCCTGCTTTGAGCAGGGGGTTGGACTAGATGACCTCCTGAGGTCCCTTCCAACCCTGATAGTCTATAATTCTATGACCGCCTATCAATACCATATTAGGGTTATAATGAGTTTGGGGTGCTGAGTATAACAGTAGTTAGCACATGAAGAATTCAAACACCATCTGAGGCAATTTAAAAGGAGAGATTTTATTTCACATCATCTATAGTACATGTCATGAAAGTATTGTAGTGTTTTATATTTACTGTATCATCCTTTAAAAACAACAGAGCTCTGTGATTTAAATGTCTAACGACTACTTCAGCAAATGAAAAAAGACCTGGAGTTGTGGGGGGAGTATGCAATTTCTTGGCGGGGGAGAATAGCCACAGTCCAAATGAATATTCTGCCAAGGATATTTTTCTTATTTTCAAAATCTTTCTGTGATTATTCCAGATAAAATCCAAGCAGGAACACAGAGGATGTTGTTAGAATTTATATGGAATAAGAAAAGACCAAAAGTGAGACCAAATACATTACACAGACCTATTAAGCAGAGTGGACTAGCTGTTTGAAATATTCTGTGGTACTGTCAAGTCAGCCAGCTCAAAGCAGTAGTGGACTGGGGGCCCTTTAACCTAGCCAAACACTGGGTCTTTATTGAACCAGAAAATTGTGGCAGTGTACACATCGTTAGGATACCACGGATTAATAAATAAATCACACCTGCCAGAAATGGACACGCATCCTTAATAAAGGTTACTCAATGGGTCTGGAATAGAAGTAGAGATAGGATCAGTTCTCACCAATGATACCCAATGCAAATAATCCCAATCTGAACCCAAATCAAGAACCAGAGGGCTTCAAAGTTTGGGAAAGCAATGGAATACACACAGTTGGCTGGTTATTCAATAAAGAAATGTTCTAATTTATTTAGAGATTAAAACTAACTTTAACTGGCCCACTGTCCCCTGGTAGCAGTACTTTCAAGTCAGGCATTAATGTTTCTCAACTTTCTAGAAAACCTGTCTGTTACAGAAAGCCAACTTTAATAGAAGCGATAGCATCTGGTCAGTTAAGAAACAAAAAAATAACTAATTTATCAATCTTTGCAGACAGCTTTCCTGACCCAAAAAAAAAGTGTCCCTACATGACACGCAGGGAAAAAAATGTGGATAGACAAATTATCCCAAAGGAATGGGATTTGATCTGGAAAAGAGGATGAGAAACCGCAGTCTGTAGCACAACAAAAGAGAAAAAAATAAGATACTGTTTCAATGGTACCTCACACCAGTCAGGTTAAAAAATATAGAGACACTAAATGGGGATAAATGTTGGAGAAATTGTGATGAAAGATTTTTATGCATGTATGGTGGATATGTCCAGTCATCAGAGTATTGGGATGTAATCAGTAACCAAATATCACAAATTGTTGGATATTTATTTACAAATGATCCTCTGGTAATCCTCTTGGGGCTTCCTAGTAGAAATGGTCATACAGAAGGAAACTAATAATATCTCATCTGCTAATAGCTGCTCAGTTATTGGTATCCTCTCATTGGAAAAAAAAATAACCCAACCATTGAGGAATGGTTCTAAAAATATGGGAGGTTGTGTTTATGGAAAAATTAACAGACCATGACGTAGCCAGCAAAGTAGACAGACGACAGGTAGATACTTAGATATTTGGTTACCTTTCATTCAGTACTCAGACAAAGTAAATTTACCTGCCCCCCTCCCCCCAATAAAAAGTACATATATCCATTTTTTTGGAATATTAACATTTCATAGATATGTCTGATCTGTCAAATGAGTATGTCATAAATATAAAGGGAAGGGTAACCACCTGTCTGTATACAGTGCTATAAAATCTCTCCTGTCCAGAGGCACAAAAACCTCTTACCTGTAAAGGGTTAAGAAGCTCAGATAACCTGGCTGGTACCTGACCAAAAGGACCAATAAGGGGACAAGATACTTTCAAATCTGGCCCGGGGTGGGGGGGAGGCTTTGTCTGTTCCTTGTGGCTTTTGCCGGAGACAGAACAAGAAAGCAAGCACTCCAACTACTTAGTAAGTATTTAGCAAGGAAATGCATTAGATTATCTTTTGTTTTGGCTTGTGATTTTCTCTGTGCTGAAAGGAAGGTGTATTCCTGGTTTTTCTTTTTGTAACTTTAAGGTTTTGCCTAGAGGGAAATTCTCTGTGTTTTGAATCTAATTGCCCTGTGGAATTATCTCCCATTCTAATTTCACGGAGGTGCTTCTTTTACCTTTTTTCTTTCTAATAAAGTTCTGATTTTTTTTAAGAATCTGATTGGTTTTTTTAGTATCCTAAAAAACCCAAGGTTGGTCTGTGCTCATCTTGTTTATTCTCAAGCCACCCCAGGAAAGAGGGGGTGTAGGGCTTGGGGGGATATTTTGGGGAATTAGGACTCCAAGTGGTCCTTTCCCTGATTCTTTATTAAATCACTTTGTGGTGGCAGCATTTACCTAATCCAAGGTACAAGGGAGAATTTGTGCCTTGGGGAAGTTTTAACCTAAGATGGTAGAAATAAACTTAGGGGGTCTTTCATGCGGGACCCCACATGTGTACCCTAAAGTTCAGAGTGGGGAGGGAACCCTGACAGAGTACCTAGAGATTTAACTCAATTTAATAAATCACTAGAAACAATGTACATTTTGTAATGATGCTCATTCTGTAATGTGGTAACACCGTGTTAAACAGAAAGATGTGATGACTATATTCCTGTATAATGTTTCTTTAAACAAAAGATAACTGTTGTAATGATTGTTTTGTTTTGTTTCTGATATTTACATGGCAAGGATTTCTAAACTTGTTAAAACTTCCTAAATAAACAGTGTAAAAAGTGAAATTTTAGCATACCAAAAGAAACAAAAGTAGACATCCCTCCCCACCCCAAATGAATTTTTACAAAAATGTAAAACTAAACCTTTTTTTTCCTCAAGTAGGGCTTGAAGTTCCTATTTAACAAGATAAAACAACTGAGGTGTCCACGCCAAGCTATTGCTGCTACTAAAGAGAAAGAACTGTACCAAGACACCTACACTGAATTTTAGCATTGCATTACTAGGATTATAGATCAATTGAAAAGTGAGCTATAGAAAATCACACTAATTCACCTGGTAAAATCCCAATATAGACTAATTTTATTCCATGCACAAAAACTATATTAAAATGAAAAAGTCACTAAAGCAGGGGTCTCAAACTTAAATCACCAGGAGGGCCACATGAGGACGAGTACATTGGCCTGAGGGCGGCATCACTAACACCCGCCCCCTGCAGCCCCCGGCCCTTCCCCCCACTCCACCCCTTCCATGAGGCCCCGCCCCTTCCCACCTCTTCCCACCCCTTCCCTGCCCCCATTCCAACCCCTTCCCCAAATCCCCGCCCCTGCCCCGCCTCTTCTCCACCTCCTGCCCTGAGTGCACGGCTCCCTTCTCCTCTCCCCTCCCTCCTGGAAAGTGCTAAGCGCCACCAAACTGTTTAGGGGTTTGGAACAGGTCCCATATGAGGAGAGATTAAAGAGGCTAGAATTTTTCAGCTTGGAAGAAAGGAGAATAATGGGGGATATGATAGAGGTCTATAAAATTATGAGTGGTGTGGAGAAAGTGAATAAGGAAAAGTTATTTACTTGTTCCCATAATATAAGAACTAGAGGCCACCAAATGAAATTAATGGGCAGCAGGTTTAAAACAAATAAAAGAAAGTTCTTCTTCATACAGTGCACAGTCAACCTGTGGAACTCCTTGCCTGAGGAGGTTTAAAAGAGAACTGGATACATTCATGGAGGTTAAGTCCATTAATGGCTATTAGCCAGGATGGATAAGGAATGGTGTCCCTAGCCTCTGTTTGTCAGAGGGTGTAGATGGATGGCAGGAGAGAGATCAGTTGATCATTACCTGGTAGGTTCACTCACTCCAGGGCACCTGGCATTGACCACTGTCGGTAGACATGATACTGGGTTGGATGGACCTTTGGTTTGACCCAGCTCGGCCATTCTTATGTTCTTATGTAACAGTGGTTTGTAACCTATCATTTAAATCAGATTCTGAACCAGATGACTGGAGGATAGGTAAAGTGATGCCAATTTTTAAAAAAGGCTCCAGTGGTGATCCCAGCAATTACAGGCCAGTAAGCCTAGTTTCAGTAATGGGCAAATTGTTTGAAACTATATTAAAAAACAGAATTATCAGACACATAGATTTGTTAGGGAAGAGTCAACATATTTTTTGTAAATGGAAATCATGCCTCATCAATCTACTAGAATTCTTTGAGGGGGTCAACAAGAATGTGGATAAGGGTGATCCACCTCGCCAAAGGCTCTAAAGCAAAGTAAGTTGTCATGGAATAAGAGAGAAGGACCTCACAAGGATCAGTAATTGGTTAAAAGATAGAAAACAAAAGTAAGGAATAAATGGTCAATTTTCAGAATGGGGAGAGGTAAATAGTGGTGTCCTCCACTGGTCTGTACTGCGACCAGTACTGTTCAACATATTCATAAACAATCTGGAAAATGGGTAAACAGTGAGGTGGCAAATTTTGCAGATGATAAAAAACTACTGAAGATAGCTAGTGAGCAGGACAGCAGGTATGGGCTCAGGGGCTAGTGTGATGATAGCAATGAGCCAGGGGCTTAATGGTGGGGGGGGGCTCCAGGGCCACATGGGGATGGGGGTAGGTGGTGCAGGGCCACAGGGGGTAGGGGGATGCTGGGTCACATGGGAATGGAGGAGGAGGGCTGCAGGGCCTCATGGGAATGGGCGTGCAGGGACACTCAGGAACAGAGGCAGAAAGATCTAACTGAATGTGAGACTCTCTGGGTCAGCAAGGGTCTGCATGGGGAAGGCTCCCCAACACTCTAACAATCACTCTTCCCCCAACCCCCTCCCCCCCGTTCCACACATCTTCCACCCACACCCAGCAATCCTCCGGGATCACTCCCATGCTCCTTCCCTCTCCCTCAGCACTTCCGTTAACCCTGACTCCCCTGAGCCTTTGCACTGCTTCTCAGGGGTGTGGGAAATACATGTCTGTATTGTATCTTAAATGAATTACTCAGTGTTCTGTAGCAATATGTCTAGTAAGGAATATATTTGTAAAATAAAAACAAAACAAAAAAAACCACCTGTTGCTGAATTTTTGTTTGTATTGTTACAGACATACTTGCCGATAAGTATTTTGAAATAAATTACCAAAGTAATTGAAACTGGCGTGGTTATATTGTGTTATTTTGACAAATAAAATATACCATATTTTAAAATATTGTGCGCAGAATTTAATGTTTTGGTACAGATGTCCTCCAGCATAATTTAATCATTTTCAGTACTACTTTAGCCAACATTTATATGAAAATTCATATTGATTAACCTCTTTTTGATTGCATTAAGAGAGCATTAGCTTACTAAGTTTAATGCTGGTTTCCTTTTTTGGAAAAACTTCTACTTTGGAGAGTACTCTCAAATCAGGACACTTTGATTTAAAAACTACCAAGTGTTTATTTTTATATATAATTGTAACTATATGATGAGATATATATCAATCAGTTGAAAAATGACTTATGAATCAAGTCTGGAGGCATGTGAAGTTTCATAGAATTTATGGCCATAAAGGGCAGTTAGATCATCCAGTCTGACCTCCTCCAACATAGTTCTAGGCATAATTTACAGAGTTTGTATTAAGGCTAAATATTTCTATAGAAATAACAGTTAATTTCCACATTTGTTTGTAACCTTCAGTTATTAAATATCTCTCGTAATTCTAATAGTCCAACCATGCAACACAGTAACTCTCAAAGGAAAATAGGTTACACTGTCTTAACGTGGCAAGAAATCATAATGTTTCCTTATGTTCTTAAACTGGACATTAAGAACATTAATTGACATGGAGGATGTGGCACTGGATGATCTAGTGTTAAGCTTCTTGCTTTATGCAGATGGCACTGTATAACTGACAGACACATTTGAAGTAATAATAATACTTTGGGACTAACAATAAATCCCAAGATAACAAAGTGGTTGCATCATGGAAAAGAGACAATAAAAATTTTGAAATCTAGCAGCGATGAATTTGTAGAATGAGCACATAAGTTTGGCCATACTGTATGGGGAGATGTCAGCAAACCAGTAAAGTGCCTAAAACCACTATGGCTTATTGCTAAAAGCAGCCAACTCAGCGGGCTGTAAATTGAGCATGCTGCAGCCTCACCTTGACCCAGGCAGGAGGGGAGAGGATTTTGGGTGCCACAGAAAGGGCAGCTTGACCCTGCGTCCTTCCTGATAAGAATTGTGTTAAAGTTGCTGATACATGGATTTTAGAAGAGCAGGATGTGCCCCCAGGATTGTCTATTAGGGTCTCAAGGCTGCAAACTCTGGAAAAACCCACACCTGGTTAATCAATGATCAGAAGAAAACCTCTTGCTGACCATTGAAACGGAATGCATCCAATGAAGTGAGCTGTAGCTCACGAAAGCTTATGCTCAAATAAATTTGTGAGTTTCTAAGGTGCCACAAGTACTCCTTTTCTCCTTGCTTAACAAGTTTTCTTTAAGGGACATGTCATTCTATTAATAATGTATAAATAAGGGGGGGAAATTTGAAGTAGTTGGACTCTTCTGGACTCTCCCTCTGGATACATCTTGCAGTCCCCACCAGCAGATTGAAGATTTGGCCACCGGAAGCCTGCTGCTGTGCCACTCAAGAGCCACACTCAGCTTTGGTAATTATCAAGGGTTGGGGGTATCTTACTAACCTGTTGCGGACGTGTGTATAAGTGCTTGAGACTAAGTAAAGTTTAGCTTTAAGTGAAAGCACTCTTGTGTTGTCCTGTTTGTGCCAGCCATCGATCGGTCGGACAGCCATGTCTCCCCTGATTTATTTCCTTACACTACCTCTCACAGAGTGAAAGTTACCAAGAGCTTTGGGTTCAAAGAAAACTGGGTAACAATACTGGGTCAGACCAAAGGTCCATCTAGCCCACTACCCTGTCTTCCAACAGTGGCCAATGCCAGGTGCCCCAGAGGGAATGAACAGAACAGGGAATCATCAAGTGATCCATCCCCTGTCACCCATTCCCAGCTTCTGGCAAACAGAGGCTAGGGACACCACCCCTGACCGTCCTGGCTAATAGCCATTGATGGACCTATCCTCCATCAATTTATCAGTTCTTTTTTGAAACTTGTGTGTCCTAGGAAGTTTGATCAGTGCTAATCGTTCCATCGAGGATGAGGTTAAAAAGAGATATGTTTTAGCTACAAGTGCTGCACAGAAATTGATGAAATTATGGACTGGTAAAAGTTATGTTTGCTACCAAAGGGAAAATTTATCAAACCAGTGTAGTAACAATATTACTCCATGGTCTAGAAGCTGCTGCATTAAATGAAAAAAATCAACAAAAGGCTGGAGGCAGTAGAGATGAGATGGTAGATAAAAAAGTGAAATGATTTTAAGAGAAATGAAGAAGTTAGAAGGAGAGAAGAGTGGGAAACCAAGGTGTGGGACTGGCTAAAATCAAAATGATTATGGTGGTGGAGATTTTCTGCTCCACTAACAGAGGATAGGATGCCAGAGAAGTAATGCAATCATGATTAACATCAGTCTGACCTAGAGGCTGATCACTGACTAAATTGTAGAACATATTATTTAGTGATGTAACAATTCTGGACTTAATGGAGGAACAAGCCAAGGACAGGAAGGGATGGTGATGCTGTATAGCTCCCTATGTCTGCAAAGATGCTTGGGAATGAAAAGAAAGAAGGGGAGGAGGTTCCTAGTCCTTTTGGCTGTGATCATAACATGGAAAACATGAACCAAAAAATCAGCCAGTGCCTGGATGCCTGCCCAAGTCTCCAGAGAGCCTGAAACAACAGCTCGAAGAGGTGTGAACTGCTCCATTCATCTCTATCATTCCGTGTCTACAGAATCTGGCATTTTTATATCAAATTAGATAGACAGATAGATAGATAGATTAGATTAGATAGAAGGGTGTATGGGGATAGACAGATAGGAGGGGTGTATGGGAATAGATGGATAGAGAGGGTATATAGTGATAGATGGATAGATTCATGGGGGGGATAGGTAGATATTGGGGGTGTATGGGGATAGATGGAAAGAGATAGAAGGAGTGTATGGGGGTAGATAGATAGATAGGTAGATTAGATAGATAGATGAGTGGTGTATGGGACTAGATGGATAGATGTGGTGCATGAGGATAAATAGATAGATGGGGTTTATGGAAATAGATAGATAGATCGATCTTGTGTACGGGAATAGATGGACGGATAGATAGATAGATTAGATGAGGTGAATCAGAATAGATGGATAGATCGATCTTGTGTACGAGGATAGATAGATAGAGGAGGTGAATGGGGATAGATAGATACATACATACACGGGCTGTATAGGGATAGATGGATAGATGGGGGGTATGGGGATAGATGGATAGACAGACAGATTGATAGAGGGGGTGTATAGCGATAGATGAATAGACTGATAGTGGGGTTGTATGGGGATAGATCGATAGACAGATAGAGGGGGTGTATGGGAATAGATAGATAGACAGATTAGATGAGGTACATCGGAATAGATGGATAGATCGATCTTGTGTATGGGGATAGATAGATAGATGGGGTTTATGGTAATAGATGGATAGATAGATAGATAGATTAGATAGAGGAGGTGTATGGGGATAGATAGATAGATTAGATAGATGGGGCGCATGGGAAAAGATAAATAGATTTGTGTATGGGGATAGATAGAAGAGGGGGTACATGCGGATAGATGGGGTGTATTGGGATAGATGGGGTGTACGGGTATAGATAGAGGGGGTGTGTTGGGAGAGATGGAAAGCTAGATAGAGGGAGTGTATGGAGGTAGATAGATAGATAAGATTAGATATAGAGAGAGTATATGGGGATAGATAGATAGATGGTTTGAGGATAGATGGGGTGTATGGGGATAGATAGATAGATGGGGTGTATGGGGATAGATGGATAGATGGGGTGTATGGGGATAGATAGATAGAGGGGGTGTATGGGGATAGATAGATAGATGGTTTGAGGATAGATGGGGTGTATGGGGATAGATAGATAGATAGATAGATAGATAGATTAGATAGATGGGGTGTATGGGGATAGATGGATAGATGGATTGATGGGGTGTATGGGATAGATGAAAAGATTTGGTGTATTGGGATAGATGGGGTGTATGGGGATAAATAGATAGAGGAGGTGAATTGGGATAAATAGATAGATGGATAGAGGGGGTGTATGAGGATATGTGGGAAGATAGATAGATGTGGTTTATGGGGACCGATAGATAGATGGGGTGTATGGGGACCAATAGATAGATAGATAGAGTTTATGGGGATAAATGGAAAGATAGATAGAGGGGGTGTATTGGCATTGATGGATACATAGATAGATGGGGTGTATGGGGATAGGGTCAGATAGATAGACGGGATTGTGAGGCAAGAGATAAAATTTTGGGTGATCCATCCATCCCCTGTCACTCATTCTCAATTTCTGGCAAACAGGGGCTTGGGACACCATTCCTGCCCATGCTGGGTAGTAGCCATTGATGGACCTATCCTCCATGAATTTATCTAGTTCTTTATTGAACCCTGTTATGGTCTTGGCCTTCACAACATCCTCTGGCAAGGAGTTCTACAGGGTTGACTGTGCATTGTGTGAATCCATGAGAGTATCTTCCCTCTTGTCCTGTGTCAGCTTACTTTGCATAAGAGCCTTTAGTGAGGAACCTTGTCAAAAGCTTTCTGAAAATCTAAGTACACTATATTCCCTGGATCCCCTTTGTTCACATGCTTGTTGACCCCCCTCAAAGAATTCTAGTAGATTGGTGAGGCATGATTTCCCTTTACAAAAGCATGTTGACTCTTCCTCAACAAATTATTTTCATCTATATGTCTGACAATATTATTCTTTATTATAGTTTCAAATTGTTTGCCTGGTACTGAAGTCAGTCTTACTGGCCTGTAATTGTTGGGATCACCTCTGGAGCCCTTTTTAAAAAATGGCGTCACATTAGCTATCCTCCAGTCATCTGGTACAGAAGCTGATTTAAATGATAGATTACAGACTACAGTTACCAGTTCCGCAATTTCACATTTGAGTTCCTTCAGAACTCTTGGGTGAATATCATCTGATCCTGGTGACTTATTACTGTTTAATTTATCAATTTGTTCCAAAACATCGTCTAATGATACCTCAATTTGGGACAGTTCCTCAGATCTATCACCTAAAAAGAATGGCTCAGGTTTTGGAATCTCCCTCACAGCCTCAGTCATGAAGACCAATGAAAATAATTCATCCTTTTTTTAAAATAACCAGTGATGGAGAACACAGCATTACCCTTGGTAAACTCTTTCAATAGTTAATCACTCTCATTGTTAAAAAGGTATACCTTATGTCAAGGTTCCTTCCCCACTCTGAACTCTAGGGTACAGATGTGGGGACCTGCATGAAAACCTCCTAAGCTTACTTTTACCAGCTTAGGTTAAAACTTCCCCAAGGTACAAACTATTTTACCCTTTGCTCTTCGACTTCCACTGCCACCACCAAATGTCTAACCGGTATTATTATTAGGAAAGCGTCCGTTTGGAAACGTCTTTCCCCCCAAAATCCTCCCAAACCTTACACCCCTCTTCATGGGGAAGGCTTGATAAAAATCCTCACCAATTTGCAGAGGTGAACACAGACCCAAACCCTTGGATCTTAAGAACAATGAAAAAGCATTCAGTTTCTTAAAAGAAAAACTTTAATAGAAGAAAAAAAGTAAAAAAGAATCACCCCTGTAAAATCAGGATGGTAAATACCTTACAGGGTAATTAGATTCAAAACATAGAGAACCCCTCTAGGCAAAACCTTAAGTTACAAAAAGACACAAAGACAGGAATACACATTCCCTCCAGCACAGCTTATTTTTCTCAGCCATTTAAAGAAATCAGAATCTAATGCATCTCTAGCTAGATTACTTACTAAGTTCTAAGACTCCATTCCTGTTCTGTCCCCGGCAAAAGCATCACACAGACAGAGAGAGAGAGGCTTTGTTTCTCCCTCCCCCCAGCTTTTGAAAGTATCTTGTCTCCTCATTGGTCATTTTGGTCAGGTGCCAGAGAGGTTATCCTAGCTTCTTAACCTTTTACAGCTGAAAGGGCTTTTCCTCTGGCCAGGAGGGATTTTAAAGGTGTTTACCCTTCCCTTTATATTTATGACACTTTAATATAAACTAATTAATAATAAATAATAATAATAATAATCTGGACAAAACAGAGAGAAGGAGATCAAAGTAATAATATAAGCATGTATTAATAACATGAAGCGATTGCTGGGTGGGTCAGAGCTGGTCCATGGGACAGTGATGAAGCTGGTTCAGGATGGACGCCTGAGGTGAGCTGGTCGGGACCCGGAAGGACCAGAGCTGAAGGTGGGGGAGATCAGAGTTGGACCAGGCCAGAGATCGGTATAAGAACTGGGATTGGGGGATCTGAGCTGGGTGGGGATGCACAGAGGAAAGTGGGTTTGCACAGGGGCCGTTAAGGATGAAAATAGGGCTGTGCGGGGGAGGAAGCAGAGAGCCATGTACCTCAGCCTGTACTGTCCTGCCTCCTTGCTTCCTTCTCTTCTAACACAAGAGGCTGATGTTAATGGGAACACATTAGGATTTACTTTGAGTGCACTAACAAGTGACCTGGGATCTGCTGTTATAAAGATCCTGCAGTGTGGGTAAGTTGGCAAGATGGATGGATGGGAGCTACCATAAAGAGGTGTTTGGTGCAGCTCTAACCGTACCTGGTATGAGACTGTCGCTGCGGCAGTCGTACAGCATCCCCAGACGGAGAGGGCGGCCCAGGGCTGGCATCTCAATTGCTGCAGTTTCAGAACAAGCCATGGTGGCAACAGAAGTTCAGGCAACCCTAAAACACAACAGTAACACTATTATACTGAGGATGTGATCTGCTCTTATTCCTGCTCTCCCTGTTTGATTTTTATCCCCTATTCATTTTCTACTTGCTACACATTAATAACAGAAACACTAAAAGTTCTGTTCTCTAATCAGCAAACAATTGTACTGAAACTGAGGCAGCTACACAATATACTGCTTGTGGCAATGGGATTTATCTATTTTTAAGCGTATTTTAAAAATGCTCTTTTTAAACAAATCACAGAACAAACATACTGCACAAAATCTAACTGAGTAGGGCTGGCCAGAAAACAACAACTGTGTTTTGTGAAAAATGTTGAGGGTTTGAAAGTAAGCTGGAGCTACAGTTGTTGCAGAGCAGTGCTTTGTGCTCCTCTTGCCCTTCCTCAACGAAGGGAGGAAGCAGAGCTGGGGAACTGTAATGAGAGCACTCCACTGGTCAGTGCTTCTCCCTGGGCAAGTGACTTCAAGTTTGCCCCACAGACTCTGCTGGGCCCAGAACTGGCACAGCAGTTTTTCAAACCTATGTCTGTTGACCGAAGGGAGGAGTGACAATTCGGATTTCAACAGTAACCATGTTATAACCTTAAATATGGTATGAATAGTCACCACCCCATAAAAATGTATGATTGGTCTGTAATGGCCTAGGTGATCTACAGCTGACTCTATGCAGACCCCTTCTATACTGTACACAACTGAAAATAATTTAATTTATCTGGTACCAGGGGATGGTGCAATAAAATCCTGCTAAGATACAGAAGTGGGGGTAGAGTAAAATTGCTGACAACACTGCATTAAATAACCCCATACGAACTATCAACCATTTCCTAAAGCTGTATCTAGAGGGCAAGTTACTTTAATAGCTGCACAAAGGGATTTCTGACCAAAAACACAGCAGAGACAGAGGACTCGTCACGTACAAAGAGAAACCAACCAGGGAAAAACTAAACAAACTAAACACTTAACTGAAGACATATCAAAGCAAATGAGCTGGAGTAAACCATATTCTTATGGCAGAGGAGCAGACGCAGACATATGACTTGCTTTATTGAATCTGGAGACAGTCAAAGTAATACAATGGGCTTGGGAGGGTGCTGGTCTCTTGAGAGTGCCCCTTGGTGTGTTGATGGGGTTGTAAACCCATTCTGGAACTGGCCTCTCTAGTGGGGAAAAACTGTAGCACTGCAAAGGGGACAGAGTCTCAGCCCTCCCGCCCTCTGGGTGCTCACCCTGTGCAGGTTCCCAGGATACAGACAAGTTAGCAGCAGGAAAACGAACAAAAGAAAAGGTAATATCCAAACACTCCCAGCTGGACCACTGGCCTCTTTTCCAGAAGGGCCTTGGATGGGCTGCAGTCCAGCTCAGTGTCTGCTGTTTCACCAGCAGAGGAATATGGTACAATCCCCTTCACATCAGGAGACTTAGCCCTACTTTCAGGCCCGGGCATAGGCTCTGCTCTCCACCAGGTCTCTTGCTTAGAGCTCAGCACCCAGCTCTCCTCCTAGAACTGCTCACCGCTGAGCTTGGCTACCCCCATCTTGAACTCCCACTCCGCTCTTGACATGGCTCGTGGGTGCGCTGGGGGTGGGTTTGCTCCATCCCAGAGCAGCTCATTGACCACTTCTTCCCTGGTGCAAGGATTAAACACCCCCTCACAGAGCTCAGCCTAACACACAAAGGGCATCAGGATGATCAACACACACACAATAAACGGGATTTTAATGGGCTATATAAATAATACTGCTCCCGTAGGAATCCCGACCCTCCCCACACAGAGAAGCTTCCAGAATGTATCCCATCCAGCACTCAATACACGCCCTCCGGCTCAGTTAAATAATATCATTTTTACAACTGAGAAAAAAAGCACTTTGGCAGCACCTGACACTTACCCTGTAGATTTCTATTCAAAATTCAAACCCCAGTTGCTTGCCCTCTAGCCCTTGAGACTACATTTAACAGCTCATCTCCAAGGCTGACAGGCTGAGACACAGCCCTGGAGACAAAAGTGTCACCAGAAAAAGAACAAATAAAGAATTCTGAAGTTTGTACAGGCCAATATCGTTCCATTCTGACAAAGAGATTTGCTTAAATCCTTACCTGGAGGATGGATTCCCGGGCTCTAATAACATAAATTAAACAGGAGAGTTCACAAAATGTCACCACTTTATCCAACAGCTTCACACAGAATCTCCTCGGAGAATGAGGTGAAACCTGAAAGTGAAATCAGCTCTGATTGCTGCATTTCTTAAATGCAGTCAGCAATAGACCACTCCCATCCCAGAGACCAGAGGCTCATCTACAGTAAACCAGGCACTTTTGCAGAGACAGACTCTAGTGAGATAAAAGCAAATCTAGAGACAAAAATCCTGTTTGAAGAGGGCCACACTGTAGAATGTGTCTAGGTACAAACCCCAAATCACCATCTTACACATAAACTAGTAGGGTTACACATCCAGCTTCCCAGCAGAAAGCGGAGATTCACTGAACAATGTTGGCAGAGATCGAAAAGACAATCTTCTAATTGAACACTGACTGACACTGGAGTGTGGGAAGAGCTTCAGCACAAAGGTGTGTCCGCTGTCAAGAGGCAGAGAGAGAAGAAATTATTTAACTGCCTGTATAGCACAGATATGAGCCTGGGTAGTAAACGAGGCTTTGTGAAGGTATAAGGGTCAGCCACAGCTAGCTGGCTGACTGATTAGCCCTGTCCACTGCACCTGAGAAAGAGCTGGACTTTAATTAGCTCACTTTTATAAAAGAGGGTAGCTGGACATGGAGGGGGTGGGGGTGGACCATTCCCCAGAAAATGGATGCACGAGGAGTTATTGCTCTCAATGGACTACCACTGGAGTCACCTCACATCGGAATGGCTCCAGAAACCAAGTGATCATAAGGTGTGTGTGTAAGGTCCTTTACGGCTAAGACTCTGCGATAAAAGCCAGGGAACTTTGGTTTCTGTAGTTACTGGTGTGAGGGAAAGACTTGGGAAAGGGACTGCTGGGCTTGCACAGACCGGGAGGACAGAGTCTGCAAGGTTTTTGATTTGTTTGCCTTAAAATAAAATGTAATGTTGATGTAGATATGTCACTCAGAGGTGTAGGTTTTTTTACACCTCTGACCAACATAGCTATGCCAATATAACTTTCAAGGTTAACAAACGTATTCACAGAATCATAGAATATCAGGGTTGGAAGGGACCTCAGGAGGTCATCTAGTCCAACCCCCTGCTCAAAGCAGGACCAATCCCCCACTAAATCATCCCAGCCAGGGCTTTGTCAAGCCTGACCTTAAAAACCTCTAAGGAAGGAGATTCCACCACCTCCCTAGGGAACCCATTCCAGTGCTTCACCACCCTCCTAGTGAGATAGTGTTTCCTAATATCCAACCTAAACCTCCCCCACTGCAACTTGAGACCATTACTCCTCTTTCTGTCATCTGCTACCACTGAGAACAGCCTAGATCAGGGGTGGGCAAACTTTTTGGCTTGAGGGCCACATTGGGGTTCAAAATTGCATGGAGGGCTGGGTAGGGAACGCTGTGCCTCCCCAAACAGCCTGGACCTGCCCCCTATCTGACTCCTCCCACTTCCAGCCCCCTGACTGCCCCCCTCAGAACGCCTGACCCATCCAACCCACCTGCTCCTTGTCCCCTGACTACCCCCTCCAGAGACCCCCTGCCCCAACCACCCCCCCAATACCCCACCCCTATCTAAGCCTCCTGCTCCTTGTCCCCTGACTGCCCCAACCCCAAGCCACACCCCCACCCCCTGACAGGCCCCCTGGGACTCCAACGCCCCCGTTCCCCCTCCGTTGATCGCCCCCCGAGACCCTCTGCCCCTTACCCAACCCCCTGGCCCCGGCCCCCTTACCATGCCACTCAGAGCAGAGTGTCTGTGTGGAGCCAGACAGGCTGCCGCGCTGATCTTCCGGAGCACGCAGCCCCACCTCCCAGGGCACTGGCAGCGCGGCACGCTGGGGCTGCGGGGGACAGCGGGGGATGGATGGACAGACTGCCGAGACTCATCAAGCCCTCGGGTCGCTACCCCTTCCTGCTTCTCCACGTGGGCACCAATGATACTGCCAAGAATGACCTTGAGCAGATCACTGCGGACTACATGGCTCTGGGAAGGAGGATAAAGCAGTTTGAGGCGCAAGTGGTCTTCTCGTCCATCCTCCCCGTGGAACGAAAAGGCCTGGGTAGAGACCATTGAATCGTGGAAGTCAACGAATGGCTACGCAGGTGGTGTAGGAGAGAAGGCTTTGGATTCTTTGACCATGGGATGGTGTTCCATGAAGGAGGAGTGCTGGGCAGAGACAGGCTCCAACTAACGAAGAGAGGGAAGAGCATCTTTGCGAGCAGGCTGGCTAACCTAGTGAGGAGGGCTTTAAACTAGGTTCACCGGGGGAAGGAGACCAAAGCCCTCAGGTAAGTGGGCAAGCAGGATACCGGGAGGAAGCACAGGCAGGAACGTCTGTGAGGGGAGGGCTCCTGCCTCATACTGAGAATGAGGGGCGATCAGCAGGTTATCTCAAGTGCCTATACACAAATGCACAAAGCCTTGGGAACAAGCAGAGAGAACCGGAGGTCCTGGCACAGTCAAGGAATTATGAGGTGATCGGAACAACGGAGACTTGGTGGGATAACTCGCATGACTGGAGTACTGTCATGGATGGTTATAAACTGTTCAGGAAGGACAGGGAGGCCAGAAAAGGTGGGGGAGTTGCATTGTATGTAAGGGAGCAGTATGACTGCTCAGAGCTCCGGTATGAAACAGCAGAAAAACCTGAGAGTCTCTGGATTAAGTTTAGAAGTGTGAGCGACAAGAGTGATGTAGGATGGGAGTCTGCTATAGACCACCGGACCAGGGGGATGAGGTGGACGAGGCTTTCTTCCGGCAACTCACAGAAGCTACTAGATCGCACACCCTGGTTCTCATGGGCGACTTTAATCTTCCTGATATCTGCTGGGAGAGCACTACAGCGGTGCATAGACAATCCAGGAAGTTTTTGGAAAGTGTAGGGGACAATTTCCTGGTGCAAGTGCTAGAGGAGCCAACTGGGGGGAGCTTTTCTTGACCTGCTGCTCACAAACCGGGAAGAATTAGTGGGGGAAGCAAAAGTGGATGGGAATCTGGGAGGCAGTGACCATGAGTTGGTTGAGTTCAGGATCCTGACACAGGGAAGAAAGGTAAGCAGCAGGATACGGACCCTGGACTTCAGGAAAGCAGACTTCGACTCCCTCAGGGAACGGATAGGTAGGATCCCCTGGGGGACTAACATGAAAGGGAAAGGAGTCCAGGAGAGCTGGCTGTATTTCAAGGAATCCCTATTGAGGTGACAGGGACGAACCATCCCGATGTGTCAAAAGAATAGTAAATATGGCAGGTGACCAGCTTGGCTTAACGGTGAAATCCTTGCGATCTTAAACATAAAAAAGAAGCTTACAAGAAGTGGAAGATTGGACAAATGACCAGGGAAGAGTATAATATTATTGCTCGGGCATGTAGGAATGAAATCAGGAAGGCCAAATCACACCTGGAGTTGCAGCTAGCAAGAGATATTAAGAGTAACAAGAAGGGTTTCTTCAGGTATGTTGGCAACAAGAAGAAAGCCAAGGAAAGTGTGGGCCACTTATTGAATGAGGGAGGCAACCTAGTGACAGAGGATGTAGAAAAAGCTAATGTACTCAATGCTTTTTTTGCCTCTGTCTTCACTAACAAGGTCAGCTCCCAGACTGCTGCGCTGGGCATCACAGCATGGAGAGTAGGTGGCCAGCCCTCTGTGGAGAAAGAGGTGGTTAGGGACTATTTAGAAAAGCTGGACGTGCACAAGTCCATGGGGCCGGACGCGTTGCATCCGAGAGGGCTAAAGGAATTGGCGGCTGTGATTGCAGAGCCATTGGCCATTATCTCTGAAAACTCGTGGCGAACGGGGGAAGTCCCAGATGACTGGAAAAAGACTAATGTAGTGCCAATCTTTAGAAAAGGGAAGAAGGAGGATCCTGGGAACTACAAACCAGTCAGCCTCACCTCAGTCCCTGGAAAAATCATGGAGCAGGTCCTCAAGGAATCAATCCTGAAGCACTTGCATGAGAGGAAAGTGATCAGGAACAGCCAGCATGGATTCACCAAGGGAAGGTCATGCCTGACTAATCTAATCGCCTTCTATGATGAGACTACTGGTTCTGTGGATGACGGGAAAGCAGTGGATGTATCGTTTCTTGACTTTAGCAAAGCTTTTGACACGGTCTCCCACAGTATTCTTGTCAGCAAGTTAAAGAAGTATGGGCTGGATGAATGCACTATAAGGTGGGTTGAAAGTTGGCTAGATTGTCGGGCTCAATGGGTAGTGATCAATGGTTCCATGTCTAGTTGGCAGCCGGTATCAAGTGGAGTGCCCCAAGGGTCGGTCCTGGGGCCGGTTTTGTTCAATATCTTCATAAATGATCTGGAGGATGGTGTGGATTGCACTCTCAGCAAATTTGCGGATGATACTAAACTAGGAGGAGTGGTAGATATGCTGGAGGGCAGGGATAGGATACAGAGGGACCTAGACAAATTGGAGGATTGGGCCAAAAGAAATCTGATGAGGTTCAACAAGGTTAAGTGCAGGGTCCTGCACTTAGGACGGAAGAACCCAATGCGCCGTTACAGACTAGGGACCGAATGGCTAAGCAACAGTTCTGCAGAAAAGGACCTAGGGGTGACAGTGGACGAGAAGCTGGATATGAGTCAGCAGTGTGCCCTTGTTGCCAAGAAAGCCAATGGCTTTTTGGGTTGTACAAGTAGGGGCATAGCCAGCAAATCGAGGGATGTGATCATTCCCCTCTATTCGACATTGGTGAGGCCTCATCTGGAGTACTGTGTCCAGTTTTGGGCCCCACACTACAAGAAGGATGTGGAAAAATTGGAAAGAGTCCAGCGAAGGTTAACAAAAATGATTAGGGGTCTGGAACACATGAGTTATGAGGAGAGGCTGAGGGAACTGGGATTGTTTAGTCTGCAGAAGAGAAGAATGAGGGGGGATTTGATAGCTGCTTTCAACTACCTGAAAGGGGGTTCCAAAGAGGATGGTTCTAGACTATTCTCAGTGGTAGAAGAAGACAGGACAAGGAGTAATGGTCTCAAGTTGCAGTGGGGGAGGTTTAGGTTGGATATTAGGAAAAACTTTTTCACTAGGAGGGTGGTGAAACACTGGAATGCGTTACCTAGGGAAGTGGTAGAATCTCCTTCCTTAGAAGTTTTTAAGGTCAGGCTTGACAAAGCCCTGGCTGGGATGATTTAATTGGGGATTGGTCCTGCTTTGAGCAGGGGGTTGGACTAGATGACCTCCTGAGGTCCCTTCCAACCCTGATATTCTATGATTCTATGATTAAGTGGGAGGAGCCTCCCCAGTCAGGAGCTCAGGGGCCGGACAGGACGGGCCTGTGGGCTGGATGTGGCCTGTGGGCCATAGTTTGCCAACCCCGGTCTAGATCCATCCTCTTTGGAACACCATAATAGAGGCTCAAATTCAATGTATACCCCAAATTAAAAAAAAACATAATGAAGACAAAAAAAGTGCCATGGTGCCTAAACAACAAGGTAAAAAGTAGTTAGTGGCAAAAAGGCATCCTTTAAAAATTGGAAGTCATATCCTGCTGAGCAAAATACAGTAGAAGCATAAACTCTAACAAGTCATGTGAAAAGTATAATTAGGCAGGCCAAAAAAGAAATTGAAGACCAACTAGCACAACACAAACTAACAGCAACATTTCTTTTATGTATATCAGAAGCAGGAAGCAATCATTTGGACCACTGGATGATCAAGATGCTAAGTGGAGAAGCTAAATGAATTCTTTGGCATTGGTCTTCACTGCAGAGGATGTGAGGGAGATTCCCACACCTGAGCCATTCTTTTGAGAAATCTGAGGAACTGTCCCAGATTGAGGTGTCAATAGAGGAGGTTTTGGAACAAATTGATAAATTAAACAATAAGTCACCAGACCAGATGGTTCTCGCTCTCGAGTTTTGAAAGAACTCAAATGTGAAATTGCAGAATTATTAACAGTGGTATGTAGCCTATCATTTAAATGAGCCTGTATACCAGATGACTGGAAGATAGCTAATGTGACATCATTTTTTAAAAAAAGGATCCAGAGGTGATCCTGGCAATTACAGGCTATTAAGACTAACTGAAGTACCAGGGAATCGATTGAAACTGTAGCAATATCACTGCAGCATATCACTGTAGGCTATGTGGCTCCAATAAACGAGTTTGAAATGCAAGTGGTGTTCTCGCCCATCCTCCCTGTGGCAGGAAAAGGCCTGGGTAGGGACCATCGAATCGTGGAAGTCAACGAATGGCTACGCAGGTGGTGTCGGAGAGAAGGCTTTGGATTCTTTGACCATGGGATGGTGTTCCATGAAGGAGGAGTGCTGGGCAGAGACGGGCTCCACCTAACGAAGAGAGGGAAGAGCATCTTTGCGAGCAGGCTGGCTAACCTAGTGAGGAGGGCTTTAAACTAGGTTCACCGGGGGAAGGAGAACAAAGCCCTGAGGTAAGTGGGGAAGTGGGATACCGGGAGGAAGCACGAGCAGGAGAGCACAAGAGGGGAGGGCTCCTGCCTCATACTGAGAAAGCAGGACGATCAGCAAGTTATCTTAAGTGCCTATACACAAATGCAAGAAGCCTGGGAAAGAAGCAGGGAGAACTGGAAGTCCTGGCACAGTCAAGGAATTATGATGTGATAGGAATAACAGAGACTTGGTGGGATAACTCACGTGATTGGAGTACTGTCATGGATCGATATAAACTTTTCAGGAAGGACAGGCAGGGCAGAAAAGGTGGGGGAGTTGCACTGTATGTAAGGGAGCAGTATGACTGCTCAGAGCTCTGGCATGAAACTGCAGAAAAACCTGAGAGTCTCTGGATTAAGTTTAGAAGTGTGAGCAACAAGGGTGATGTCGTGGTGGGAGTCTACTATAGATTCAAAACATAGAGAACATAGAGAATCCCTCTAGGCAAAACCTTAAGTTACAAAAAGACAAAAACAGGAATATACATTCCATCCAGCACAGCTATTTTACCAGCCATTAAACAAAAGAAATCTAACACATTTCTAGCTAGATTACTTACTAACTTTTTACAGGAGTTCTGAGCTGCATTCCTGATCTGTTCCCGGCAAAAGCATCACCCAGACAGACAGACCCTTTATCCGTCCCCCCTCCAGCTTTGAAAGTATCTTGTCTCCTCATTGGTCATTTTGGTCAGGTGCCAGCGGGGTTATCCTAGCTTCTTAACCCTTTAGAGGTGAAAGGATTTTGCCTCTGGCCAAGAGGGATTTTAGAGCACTGTGGAAAGAAAGGTGGTTACCCTTCCCTTTATATCTATGTTTTGAATCTGATTACCCTGTAAGGTATTTACCATCCTGATTTTTACAGAGGGGATTCTTTTACTTTTTCTTTAATTAATATTCTTCTTTTAAGAACCTGAGTGCGTTTTCATTGTTCTTAAGATCCAAGGGTTTGGGTCTGTGTTCACCTGTACCAATTGGTGAGGAGTTTTATCAAGCCTTCCCCAGGAAAGGGGGTGTAGGGCTTGGGGGGACATTTTGGGGGAAGACATCTCCAAGTGGGCTCTTCCCCTGTTCTTTGTTTAACACGCTTGGTGGTGGCACCATAGGGTTCAAGGACAAGGCAAAGTTTGTATCTTGGGGAAGTTTTTGACCTAAGCTGGTAAGAATAAGCTTAGGGGGTCTTTCATGCAGGTCCCCACATCTGTACCCTAGAGTTCACAGTGGGGAAGGAACCTTGACAGGGATAAATGCCTGTTTTTGTCAAAGAAGTCAGGATGGCGGGAACAGAGCTTAAAAAGGGAACTGTCCCAGCCAAATGGGGACGTGTGGTCATCCTATTTTCAGGCAAGTGGGTCCTGAGGGAGTCCGGCCAGGGTGGGGGCAGACCCTGACCTGGCTAATCATGCCACTCCTAAAAGGTGGGCATGATTCCCTGCCCTGGCACTGGACCGGCCCTGGCCATGCTGCCAGCTCAGCCTGGCAGACTCCGTCACCTTCCAGCAGGGCCGGTGAGTGTGGCTGGGGGCAGGGTGTGAGGGAGTGGGTCTCTGGAGGTGCGTGCGGGGGTCTGCTGACCAGTGGGGGGTCTCTTGGGCGGCGGTGGGGGATGTCTGTGTGTTGGGATGCTGAGCAGTGCGGGGTCTGAGTGGGGTGCTGTGTAGTTATGGTACTGGGCTGTGGGAAAATGCATTGGACAGTAGTGGTGCAGCTATGGGGCAGGTGCTGGGCAGGGGTGGGGGTGCGCAGGCCACTGTGCATTTGTGGTGGAGGGTCTGTGGGGGGGGGCTACTGGGCATAGCAGTTCCAGGGGACGCTGGGCATAGGAAGTCGGGGGCTGTGTGGCATGGCATGGGCCCACTCCCAAGGGGAAGGGGCAGGCTGGCAGCTCAGGACTGGGTGGGCCAGTGTGCATCTGGCTACTGCTGGTTTTTATGCAGTACCCTTGCATTGGGCTGGGTGGAGCGGGGCTGGCCCCACCATGCTATGTCCTATTGCCCCTGGCTGGTCCCTTGATCTGGGGACCAACCTCCCCATGCCATGCTCCTTTGCCCCCATGGGGGCCCACAAATATGTTTGGCGCTGGGCCCACAACAGGTTAATCCAGCCCTGCATGTGCTTGGTCCCCACTTTTCTCTGTGCATCCCCCCCTGCCCTCCTTGGGGCTGTGTGTGCAGAAGTGCCTGGGCACCAGGCACTTTGAGTGCAGAGAGTGGGAGCCAGCCCCCAAACCTCCCTGCAGCATCCAGTGGTGGCAGCTGAGGCACCTCCTTGCTGCTGTGCAAAGTTTGCTGGGAGCAAGGACCAAAGTTGACAAACGAGAGGCATCTCCCGGCTGCCAGGATGTTTGGGGGTCATCCCCCCCCCAGCCAGGAGCTCTGCTGCTTCCCCACCCTACAGGGCAGTCTCTTGGTCCTGTTCAGCTTTCTGTCCCTTGCTCCTGCCCTGGGGCTGTGTGTGCAGTGGTGCCCAGGCAGCATGCACTGAGAGGGTGGTGAGTAGAAGCCAGCTCCCAAAGTTCCCCACAGCCTCCCAGGAATCCCTGACCCCAAGCAGGGATCAGGGATCCCCGGGGGATGCTGGAGCAGAGTGCACCCCAAGCCTTACCTCTCCGTAGCCAGCAGCATCAACGCTGGAGTGTGTGTGCACTTCTCCTCTGAAACCCACTTTTCATGTCAAACTTCAAAACGAACAGACAAAGAGGAATAAAAACACCTTCTTTGAACAGTCCATTTAACAAATTAAGAATTACAAAGTTTTGTTTTAATAGTTTGCCAGCCCTGGAGGCTGATTTATCCTCAGAAGAGGTGCACATGGGTATTTTCCTGCCAACACGACACAGCCTAGAGCTGGAGAGTCCAGTTCTCAGATTAGATGGTAGTTCAGCTTCTCCAACTGTAGGCATTCTAGAGACGGTCACCAAAGGAGCGAATTGTGCCACCAATGTGCTCTTTGTGGGCCGCCTGAGTCCCATGAACAGCACCATCACAGTGAGGATACAGGGTGGGTTGTAGAGTTTTCCTACAGTGCAACACATTTGAAGGGCTAGAGTGTTGACAGTAGTGAGACGGTGGGAGTGCTACATACCCTGGGGTAGGGTTTCTTTGACACAGTCTGTGCACTGCAGTGTGGATGCCAGAGCCCTAGGTTCAAGCACAGATGAGAAAATCCTTAAGCTAGGGCTCAAATGCAGTGTAGAGGCTCAAGCCCAGGGTTCCCTGAAGTGTTTCATCTTACTCAAGTACCACTAACCCTATGCTTACATTGCTCTGTAGATATACCCTCTTGGGCCAGTTTGCTTGGACTTGTGTAAAGGAGGACACGGACATAGCATTGGCTGGTGGCTGAAATGCAAAATAAAGTTACTTAATGTCTCACTAAAGAGTGTAGAATCAAAACGCTAACCTTCAGTTATTGATATTGTAGATCAGAAGGGGAAATAGTATCTTTGAAATGAAATCTCGGTGCTTCTTCTTATCTTATCCTGATAAGCTGGGAATAAAGGAGAGTCCAGTCCAGACAGCTGGCTTCGGTGTGTGTCAGTCACACTTCTGGATGCTGCAGCTGATTTGTGGGTTCAGTCAACTCTCCTTAGTCCTGTGACCCTGACACGAAGTGGCGGGACTTCCTACCACCTCTGGAGGGTGAGGAATCCCTGTGGGCCAGCCCATATTCCACCCTGGTCCCGAGGCCTGCCAGGGCATCAGCTGGTGGCTCCTTCATGGAGCCGTGAGCACAGGCATGTACTTGGCACGCTTCACCCCCGTCCCGGACACCTGCCTCTTCTGTGGCATGAAGGAGACCTTGGAGCACGTTTACCTGGAGCGTGCTAGGTTGCAGCCCCTATTCCAGCTCCTCTTGAACATCATGTTACATTTTTGGTTGCACTTTTCCCCTCACCTTCTCATCTTTGCACTCCCTATCCATGGCCCCACAATGTCACGGGACCTCCTTGTCAACCTCCTCCTAGCCCTGGCCAAAATGGCCATCTACAAAACCAGGGAGAGGAGGTTGGCCGAAAGGGTCTCCTGTGACTGTGGGGCCTATTTCTGATCCTACATCCGCTCACGCATCCGGGCAGAGTTCCTCTGGGCAGCATCCGCTGGCTCCTTTGACACCTTCGAGGAGCAGTGGGCGCTGTCTGAGGTTCTCTACTTGGTGTCCCTGTTAGGTTCCCTTCATTTAGCCCTCTGACCTCACTCCTGTACTTGTTTTATCTTCAGTTGTCCCCCGTACTTGCTTGGTATCCCGGTCCTGTGGATACTCCCCTTTGGCTGGGGGGAGATCCCAAAGATCACTCTCCTGTAGCCATCTGGCCTTACCCTGTCACACTGGTCACATTCCTCTGTCCAAAGAAAATTGGGTATTTTAGTAGGACCCCTCTGATTTCTCCCTCTGGTCCGGGCTTCCCCTGTAGTTAGTCTGAATAATGGGGCTGCCAATTTGAAGTAGCCTTTGATGTATCTCCTGTAATAGCCAGTGAATCCAAGAAACTGTAACACTTCCTTCCAATCCCTCATCTGCTGTATCTTGTTTGGATCTGTTGCAATGCCTTGGACAGACACTATAAACCAGTCGGAGAACACTTCAATCTCTCTGGTCACGCGATTACAGACATGAAAGTTGCGATATTACAACAAAAAAACTTCAAAACCAGACTCCAGCGAGAGACTGTTGAATTGGAATTCATTTGCAAATTGGATACAATTAACTTAGGCTTGAATAGAGACTGGGAGTGGCTAAGTCATTATGCAAGGTAACCTATTTCCCCTTGTTTTCCTACCCCCCCCCTCCTCAGACGATCTTGTTAAACCCTGGATTTGTGCTGGAAATGGCCCACCTTGATTATCATACACATTGTAAGGAGAGATCACTTTAGATAAGCTATTACCAACAGGAGAGTGGGTTTGTGTGTGTGGGGCGGGGGGAGAGAAAACCTTTTGTAGTGGTAAACACCCATTTTTTCATGCTTTGGGTGTATAAAAAGATCTTGTGTACTTTCCACAGTATGCATCCGATGAAGTGAGCTGTAGCTCATGAAAGCTTATGCTCAAATAAATTGGTTAGTCTCTAAGGTGCCACAAGTACTCCTTTTCTTTTTGTGAATACAGACTAACATGGCTGTTACTCTGAAATATGTGCCCTAGGTATCCTACCTCTTCTCATAGCAAGTGACACTTCCTGGGCTTCAGCTTGAGACTGTGTTGACGGAATCTATCAAAAAACATCTCCAGGCACTGCAGATGCTCCTCAAAAGTACGGGAGAACACTATCATGTCATCAAGGTAAATCAGTACTGCTGAGAAATTTTAATCCCCCAAGACATGTGTCATCAGCCTCTGGAAGGTAGCCGGGGCATTCTGTAGACTGAAAGGCATCTGATTACATTCAAACAGCCCCAGATGGGTGATGAATGTGGTTTTGGGTCTATCTTTCTCTGCCATTTCGACCTGCCAATACCCTGAGGTAAGATCTAGCGTGGAGTAATATCTGGCTCCTCCTAGGGCATGCAGGGCTTCTTCAATACAGGGTAGAGGAAATGCATCTCAAGTGGTTTTAGCTTTCAACTGTCTGTAGCCAATACACACTCGCATAGAACCATCTTTCTTCCTTGCCACCACCATTGGTGAAGCATAAGGGCTTTGGCTCGGTCTGATCGCTTCCACCTCTGCCATCCCCTGCAAATGTTTGCGGATCTCCTGGTATTGTGCTGGAGGTATTCTCTGATAGGGTTGTCTCACAGGAATAGTGTCAATCAGGGGTATCTCATGCTTGACTGCGGAAGTGCAACCCAAGTCAAGATCATTTTAAGAGAATACATCTGCATTCCGCCTCAGCAATTCTTCCAATATCTTCAGTTGATCTGGGTCCTGCACAGCTGTTTGACTCAGGTCCACTTCTGGCACAGCAGCATCAGACTGAGCCACTTCCGTCAGTTCTTATCCTGGAGAATATTTTAAGTTGCTGCTCATTCTATCCATGCTGTAGACTACTGAAGCTGTAACTAGATGTTGGTTTCTCTTTATTATAGCTGTTGTTTGGCCTACATTCTGCAGATAAATATAAGCCTTCCCATGTTCAACATCCGTTATGCCTTCCTCCACCCTCAGATCTTCTGGCAGGTGAGTCTTAACATCAGGTTCTACCAGAATCATGTAAGGTCCCCATTCTGTACCCCAGGAGGGCTTCACAGGTACACGTCTTCCTTTTCCAGCTCTTAACAAGATGGGCTGTTTGCCAGTGTATCTCAAGGATGGCCTCTCTGGGCCAGAGATCACTTGCTTATAGGCTGCACACCAGGCTGGTGACTTCCCTGTCAGGCAGGCTGGGAATTGGTTGCCCCACTGGTTAGCTAAATCCTGCCAGCTGGAACAGATGACATTTGTCCCTAACAACATGGGGAATTCCTGGTGGCACGTGGTCCCAGGCACCACAAGGGCAGGGACTCCCTTGTTGGTTTGGCTAAGGAAAGATAAATCTAATTTAATTGCTCCTTGATGGGAGACTCGTTGGCCACTGGCTCCCTCTATTAGGATATCTACAAGCATGGGATGCAGCTTGCTCAGGGTGGGGTGATTTCTCCAGAAATCCTCTGTGATGGTTGTGACCTGAGACTGTGAATCAATTAGAGCCTTGCACAGGTTACCATTCACTTCCACAATTTCCTCGTTCAAGGGCCCTCCCAGACTGGGATGCCAGGTGCCAGCTGGTAGAGTACGCTGGGAAGTTGTGCACACTGAAATTACTGGGGGGCTTCTCACCCGCTCTGTGCCCTTCACCTGCCCCTCAGTGTCAGGCTTCAGCAGTTTAAAGAAGAGGGAGCCTTGCCTTGCCCTGATCCCGTGAGGTGAGGCTGAGGGGGTCGAAGGCAGCCCCAGGATATGTGGCCTTCTTGACCACAACGGTGGCATATGAAATGGCCTCTGGCACCATGGACACTAACGTCGGGGGTTCTTTGACCACTTTCCCATCTAGAATTTTGGGGTGTCGTCCTCACTAGTGTGTCCTTCTTCAGCACCTGTGCCTCTAGTTGTCCCATTCTCTCATGGCTGTGTCTCTGGAGGACAGTCAGTTCTCGGACTAGCCTGGTCAGGCCCTTGACTGCCTCCAGCATCACATGATCCGGGGTACTGCTGGATGGAGGCACTTCAGGAGCAGCCTGCACAGCGCCATCTGACAGAGCAGCTTGTTGCATGCTGTTTATCCTCTAGGCTGGCCTATCCATTCTACCCTCCACGTTCCTCTCCTGGGCCAGCTGACACAGTCCTCCTTGCAGCTGTCGGAATGTCATGTCACAAGGCCACATAGGTGCCAGCCTGTCCCTTGCTTCTCACTCCCAGATGCCCTGCATGAACTGCTGTGTCAATTTATAGTCCTGACCAGGGAAAGGTTGGCCCTCTTGGAGCTTCTCCTCTACTACCCGCAGTAGGGCCTCTAGCTCGATGGCATAGGATGAAGCTGTCTCTCTAGGGTGTTGGCGTCTCTCATAAAAGTCTGCCATGGGGTCCATCGATAAACGGCAGTCACAGTACTCTGCTCTAAGCTCTTCAGTAGCTCGGGATGGAAACTGCTCCTGAGGAGGAAGGTTAAGGACTAGTTTACACCCCACCCACCCCCCACTTAGGTATCTGATGAGGGTGGGGAACTTCAAAGGCTCAGGAATTCCAGTGGCTGCTAGCAGATACTGTATATCCTTTATGCAGTCCTCTGTGTCTAACATGCAATCTGCACCACCACTGAACACACAAGAACCCCACAGATTTGGTGCTGTGCAGGGAGGTATGGCATTACCATGCCCCCCTGCCCCAAGACTTTTCCCCCACTACCTTCAGCCTTAGCAGAAGGAGTCTCCTGTCTACAACACCCACTGGGGGGGTTTCTACTTTCACTGACACCAAACCATAGAATTATAGAATATCAGGGTTGGAAGGGACCTCAGGAGGTCATCTAGTCCTACCCCTGCTCAAAGCAGGATCAATCCCCAACTAAATCATCCCAACCAGGGTCAGACCAACCCCCCGTGGGCTCCAAACTATGAATCCATGCTGTCCTGTCTCTCCTGTGTGGCAGCTTCCTTACTGTGTGCAAAATATCAACCTTCCCCTATCCCAGTCACACCACAAATGCAAAAAATGTAGCGCCCCCACCCACACCCACACCCACCCCGCATTCACTGGCCCAGTATGAGGTTGTTCAAGACAGGAGAAACCTGCTTGTGACTTTTTACACAACTTTTGGGAACTTGGCCTGAGGCTCCTTTCTATGCTCTGTGTTGTGTGTTCACCTCAGACCAGACCCACTTAGATAAACCACTAAAAACAGGCTTTATTCTGTAAAGAACATGATACAAGATTACAGTTCAGCACCTCTCCTCTCTGCTTGCCTGGTAAGTGCTCCCAGCCTAGTAAGTGCTGAGACCCCAGGTGAGGAGGGCAGGAACCAGGAAGTTCTCCCAGCAAGCTGAAGTTTGTAGTCCACAACTTGTAGTTCCCAGGGCTGCTGTTGACGGACACTGGACCGTGGGCTACACACATAACAAAATTCATTCCACTCAGGGGTGGGAAAAATTAGAGGGACCACTGCTCAAGACCATCTCTTCAACACTGAAAGCTCAGTAATTAGTTTGCCACTTCATCAAAGGATAGTGATTATACACCAGCCTTTGTAATCTGAGCAGGTTCCCAGAGAACTTTAGACAAACTCACTGGTAAGGATAAAACATTAAAATAAGTTTAACTACAGAAAGATAGATTTTAAGTGATTATAACTTATAGGCAGAAAGGTCAGAGATAGTTACCAAAGAAAATAAAAAGTAAACACACATTCTAAATCCTAAACTTTCAGAAAAAAGAACAGGAGTACTTGTGGCACCTTAGAGACTAACAAATTTATTAGAGCATAAGCTTTCGTGAGCTACAGCTCACTTCATAGAATCATAGAATATCAGGGTTGGAAGGGACCTCAGGAGGTCATCTAGTCCAACCCCCTGCTCAAAGCAGGACCGATCCCCAACTAAATCATCCAAGCCAGGGCTTTGTCAAGCCTGACCTTAAAAACTTCTAAGGAAGGAGATTCCACCACCTCCCTAGGTAACGCATTCCAGTGTTTCACCACCCTCCTAGTGAAAAAGTTTTTCCTAATATCCAACATAAACCTCCCCCACTGCAACTTGAGACCATTACTCCTTTTTCTGTCATCAGCTGCCACTGAGAACAGTCTAGATCCATCCTCTTTGGAACCCCCTTTCAGGAAGTTGAAAGCAGCTATCAAATCCCCCCTCATTCTTCTCTTCCGCAGACTAAACAATCCCAGTTCCCTCAGCCTCTCCTCATAAGTCATGTGTTCCAGTCCCCTAATCATTTTTGTAGCCCTCCGCTGGACTCTTTCCAATTTTTCCACATCCTTCTTGTAGTGTGGGGCCCAAAACTGGACACAGTACTCCAGATGAGGCCTCACCAATGTCGAATAGAGGGGAACAATCACGTCCCTTGATCTGCTGGCAATGGCCTACATATACATCCCAAAATGTCATTGGCCTTCTTGGCAACAAGGGCACACTGTTCACTCATATCCAGCTTCTCATCCACTGTAACCTCTAGTTCCTTTTCTGCAGAACTGCTGCCGAGCCATTCGGTCCCTAGTCTGTAGCGGTGCATGGGATTCTTCCATCCTAAGTGCAGGACTCTGCACTTGTCCTTGTTGAACCTCATCAGATTTCTTTTGGCTCAATCCTCCAATTTGTCTAGAGCCTCTGGATCCTATCCCTACCCTCCAGTGTATCTACCTCTCCTCCCAGTTTAGAGTCATATGCAAACTTGCTAAGGGTGCAATCCACACCATCCTCCAGATCATTTATGAAGATATTGAACAAAACCGGCCCCAGGACCGACCCTTGGGGCACTCCACTTGATACCGGCTGCCAACTAGACATGGAGCCATTGATCACTACCCATTGAGCCCGACAATCTAGCCAACTTTCTATCCACCTTATAGTCCATTCATCCAGCCCATACTTCTTTAACTTGCTGGGAAGAATTCTGTGGGAGACCGTGTCAAAAGCTTTGCTAATGTCAAGGAACAACACGTCCACTGCTTTCCCCTCATCCACAGAGCCAGTTATCTCGTCGTAGAAGGCAATTAGATTAGTCAGGCATGACTTGCCCTTGGTGAATCCATGCTGACTGTTTCTTATCACTTTCCTCTCCTCTAAGTGCTTCAGAATTGATTCCTTGAGGACCTGCTCCATGATTTTTCCGGGGACTGAGGTGAGGCTGACTGGCCTGTAGTTCCCAGGATCCTCCTTCTTCCCTTTTTTAAAGATGGGCACTACATTAGCCTTTTTCCAGTTGTCCAGGACCTCCCCAGATTGCCATGAGTTTTCAAAGATAATGGCCAATGGCTCCGCAATCACATCCGCCAACTCCTTTAGCACTCTCAGATGCAGTGCATCCGGCCCCATGGACTTGTGCTCGTCCAGCCTTTCTAAATAGTCACGAACCACTTCTTTCTCCACAGAGGGCTGGTCACCTCCTCCCCATGTTGTGCTACCCAGTGCAGCAGTCTGGGAGCTGACCTTGTTCGTGAAGACAGAGGCAAAAAAAGCATTCAGTACATTAGCTTTTTCCACATCCTCTTTCACTAGGTTGCCTCCCTCATTCAATAAGGGGCCCACACTTTCCTTGACTTTCTTCTTGTTGCTAACATACCTGAAGAAACCCTTCTTGTTACTCTTAACATCTCTTGCTAACTGCAACTCCAAGTGTGATTGGCCTTCCTGATTTCACTCCCAGATGCCCGACCAATATTTTTATACTCTTCCCTGGTCATTTGTCCAATTTTCCACTTCTTGTAAGCTTCTTTTTTGTGTTTAAGATCAGCAAAGATTTCACTGTTAAGCCAAGCTGGTCGCCTGCCATATTTACTATTCTTTCTACACATTGGGATGGTTTGTCCCTGTAACCTCAATAAGGATTCTTTAAAATACAGCAAGCTCTCCTGGACTCCTTTCCCCCTCATGTTATTCTCCCCGGGGGATCCTGCCCATCAGTTCCCTGAGGGAGTCAGTCTGCTTTTCTGAAGTTCAGGGTCTGTATTCTGCTGCTCTCCTTTCTTCCCTGTGTCAGGATCCTGAACTCAACCATCTCATGGTCACTGCCTCCCAGGTTCCCATCCACTTTTGCTTCCCCTACTAATTCTTCCCGGTTTGTGAACAGCAGGTCAAGAAGAGCTCTGCCCCTAGTTGGTTCCTCCAGCACTTGCACCAGGAAATTCTCCCCTACACTTCCCAAAAACTTCCTGGATTGTCTGTGCACCACTGTATTGCTCTCCCAGCCGATATCAGGGTGATTGAAGTCTCCCATGAGAACCAGGGCCTGCGATCTAGTAACTTCCATGAGTTGCCGGAAGAAAGCCTCGTCCACCTCATCCCCCTGGTCCAGTGGTCTATAGCAGACTCCCACCACGACATCACCCTTGTTGCTCACACTTCTAAACTTAATCCAGAGACTCTCAGGTTTTTCTGCAGTTTCATACCGGAGCACTGAGCAGTCATACTGCTCCCTTACATACAGTGCAACTCCCCCACCTTTTCTGCCCTGCCTGTCCTTCAGGAACAGTTTATACCCATCCATGACAGTACTCCAGCCATGTGAGTTATCCCACCAAGTCTCTCTTATTCCAATCACATCGTAATTCCTTGACTGTGCCAGGACTTCCAGTTCTCCCTGCTTGTTTCCCAGGCTTCTTGCATTTGTGTATAGGCAGTTGAGATAACTCGCTTATCGTCCCTCTTTCTTAGTATGAGGCAGGAGCCCTTCTCTCTTGTGCTCTCCTGCTCATGCTTCCTCCCGGTATCCCACTTCCCCACTTACCTCAGGGCTTTGTTCTCCTTCCCCCGGTGAACCTAGTTTAAAGCCCTCCTCACTAGGTTAGCCAGCCTGCTTGCGAAGATGCTCTTCCCTCTCTTCATTAGGTGGAGCCCGTCTTTGCCTAGCACTCCTCCTTCTTGGAACACCATCCCATGGTCGAAGAATCCAAAGCCTTCTCTCCGACACCACCTGCATAGCCATTCGTTGACTTCCACGATTCGACGGTCTCTACCCAGGCCTTTTCCTTCCATGGGGAGGATGGACGAGAAGACCACTTGCGCCTCAAACTCCTTTATCCTCCTTCCCAGAGCCACGTAGTCTGCAGTGATCTGCTGAAGGTCATTCTTGGCAGTATCACTGGTGCCCACGTGGAGAAGCAGGAAGGGGTAGCGATCCGAGGGCTTGATGAGTCTCAGCAGTCTCTCCGTCACGTCGTGAATCCTAGCTCCTGGCAAGCAGCAGACTTCTTGGTTTTCCCGGTCGGGGTGGCAGATAGATGACTCAGTCCCCCTGAGGAGAGAGTCCCCGACCACCACTACCCGCCTCCTTCTCTTGGGCATGGTGGTCTTGGAACCCCCATCCCTAGGACAGTGCATCTCATGCCTTCCAATCGGTGGAGTCTCCTTCTGTTCCCTTCCCTCAGATGTATCATCTAGTCCACTCTCCACATTAGTACCTGTGGAGAGAACATGAAAACGGTTACTTATCTGTATCTGCATTGCTGGTACATGGACGCTCCCCTTTCTTCTTCTGGAGGTCACATGCTGCCAAATTTCTTCACCGTCCTCCTGTCCCCGCAGTGCAGCCTGCTCTGAATCTTCAGAACACTGTGCCCGTAGAAGCATATCCTGACGTCTGTCCAGGAATTCTTCAGTTTCTCTTATGCAACGCAGGGTCGATACCTGTTGCTCCAGACCTTGAACCTTCTCTTCCAATAATGGAGACCAGCTTGCACTTTGTACAGACAAAGTTGCTTCAGTCCTGTGGAAGAAAGACAAACATGGCACATCCAGTGCAGGTCACAACAGCTGAACGCTCCCCATCCATATTACCTTCCTTCTACGAGCTTCCTCAGGAGTTGTAGTAACTACTCAGAGAAGCCGGCAAGATGTAAGCCTCAGAGGGCTCTCCCCAGGCAAACTCCCTCTGTTAGCCGCTCTGCTGTTCGCTGCTCAGCTGGTTCGCAGCTGACTGGCTTTTTATACAGTCAGGCCCACTCAAGGCTCACCTGAAACAAAGCATTCCCAATTCACACTTTTCAAACCACCAAACTGTCAAACTGTCCCCACAATAGACACTCAGATACTCACCAACACAGCCTCCTTAATGCAGCCCTTAGCGTACCTCCTCTCAGGCAGATACCAGGCAAACTCCCTCTGTATGCATTCGATGAAGTGAGCTGTAGCTCACGAAAGCTTATGCTCTAATAAATTTATTAGTCTCTAAGGTGCCACAAGTACTCCTTTTTGTTTTGTGGATACAGACTAACACGGCTGCTACTCTGTAAACTTTCGGATTAGGCGAGAGTTGAATTAAATAGCCTTTTTCACCCCAGTGGATGTTACATGCAGTTTACAGTTTTTAATACACAGGCTGAATTCCCTTCTGAGCCTGGGACCAGTTTCCTCAGTTCAAAATCATTGTCTTCCCAGTGTGCTTGCTGCTGTCAGTGTAGGTGGGGAAGAAGAGAAGTGATCTCATGGTGCTAGTGTCCCTTATTTTATACCCTCAGTCCATGTGCCTGGAAAAATACTGGCCCAGATGTGTCCTGGTGGGCTTTGCTGAATTAGAGTTGAGCAATTCCCAAGTGTGGTGCTTGTACAATTGTCTCTTATTGATTTGTAAATCTCTTGTTTACAATTCCCCTGCTGGTCAATGATTGTTTAACGCCCGTTTGAGTGTGGGTCACCACCTTTGTTGCCACTGGAGTTCTAGCTGTGGTGTCTCCCAGACACACAACATGTTTCCATAACAATCATATGATAGAATATCATAAATCCATATACAATGATGATACACATATTTTGACAGAACAATGAGTTTCAGAAGATCATGGCCTTTCATATGTGTGAAATATCACAACTATATGCCAGTGATGAATATGGGCATTACAGGGTCCTGCTCTGAGGTACAGTGCATCACACCTCCCTCTTAGTTTACTCAAAGAGGGTTAGTCACTGAATAACTTGAAGGCAATGTGTATTAGGGTCCGTTTTGAGTTTCAACAACATAACCCCCAAGTGTCGCTAAACATTGTACCAAACATGGATTGGTAACTGGTTAAAAGATAGGAATAGAGTAGGTATAAATGGTCAGTTTTCAGAATGGAGAGAGGTAGATAGTAGTGTCCCCCAGGAGTCTGTTCTGGGACCAGTCCTATTCAACATATTCATAAATGATCTGCAAAAAAGGGGTAAACAGGGAGATGGCAAAACTTGCAGATGATACAAAATTACTAAAGATAGTTAAGACCCAGGCAGACTGCGAAGAGCTAGAAAAGAATCTCTGAAAAATGAGTGACTGGACAACCAAATGGCAGATGAAATTTAATGTTGATAAATGCAAAGTAATGCACATTGGAAACATAATCCCAACTATACATATAAAATAATGGGGTCTAAATTAGCTGTTACCCATCAAGAAAGAGATCTTGGAGTCATTGTTGATAATTCTCTGAAAACATCCGCTCAATGTGCAGTGGCAGTCAAAAAAGCTAACAGAATGCTGGGAATAATTAAGAAAGGGATAGATAATAGAATAGAAAATGTCATCTTGCCTCTATATAAATCCATGGTATGCCCATATCTTGAATACTGTGTGCAGATCTGGTCACCCCAATTTAAAAAATATATATATTGGAATTGGAAAAGGTTCAGAAAAGGGCAACAAAAATTATTAGGGGTATGGAACAGCTTCCGTAAGAGCAGAGAATGAGCGACAGGGGATGGATCACTTGATGATTACCTGTTCTGTTCATTCCCTCTGGGGCACCTGGCACTGGCCACTGTCAGTAGAGAGGATACTGGGCTAGATGGACCTTTGGTCTGAGCCAGTATGGCCATTCTTATGTTTTTTATGGGCAGGGACTGTACCTTCTCATATCTTTGTGCAGCACTTAAGCACTTAGCGAATTGGGGCCCTAATCTTGACTGGGGCTTCTAGATACTACTGGGAAAATATATATCACACTATATACATATACACATTCATGGATTCTGAAGGCCAGAAGGGACTGATGTGATCATCCAATCTGACCCCCTGTGTAACACTGGCCAGAGAACTTCCCAAAATAATTCCTAGAGCAGAGCTTTTGGAAAACATCCAATATTAATTTAAAAATTGTCAGTGACGGAGAATCCACCACAACCCTTGCTTAATTGTTCCAATGGTGTCAAGGTTCCTCCCCCACTCTGAACTCTAGGGTACAGATGTGGGGACCTGCATGAAAAACCTCCTAAGCTTATCTTTACCAGCTTAGGTCAAAACTTCCCCAAGGTACAAAGTATTCCACCCGTGGTCCTTGGAATGGCCGCTACCACCACCAAACTAATACTGGTTACTGGGGAAGAGCTGTTTGGACGCGTCTTTCCCCCCAAAATACTTCCCAAAACCCTGCACCCCACTTCCTGGACAAGGTTTGGTAAAAAGCCTCACCAATTTGCCTAGGTGACTACAGACCCAGACCCTTGGATCTTAAGAACAATGAACAATCCTCCCAACACTTGCACCCCCCCCTTTCCTGGGAAATGTTGGATAAAAAGCCTCACCAATTTGCATAGGTGACCACAGACCCAAACCCTTGGATCTGAGAACAATGAAAAAACATTCAGTTTTTTACAAGAAGACTTTTAATAGAAAATAGAAGTAAATAGAAATGAAGAAATCCCCCCTGTAAAATCAGGATGGTAGATATCTTACAGGGTAATTAGATTCAAAAACATAGAGAACCCCTCTAGGCAAAACCTTAAGTTACAAAAAGATACACAGACAGAAATAGTTATTCTATTCAGCACAATTCTTTTCTCAGCCATTTAAAGAAATCATAATCTAACACATACCTAGCTAGATTACTTACTAAAAGTTCTAAGACTCCATTCCTGGTCTATCCCTGGCCAAGCACAGCATACAGACAGACACAGACCCTTTGTTTCTCTCCCTCCTCCCAGCTTTTGAAAGTATCTTGTCCCCTCATTGGTCATTTTGGTCAGGTGCCAGCGAGGTTACCTTTAGCTTCTTAACCCTTTACAGGTGAGAGGAGCTTTCCCCTGGCCAGGAGGGATTTCAAAGGGGTTTACCCTTCCCTTTATATTTATGACACGCCCCCCAAATCTCAGCTAGGGTGAAACACTGGCTGGGATTTCTTCCTGGAGCTCTAGGAAAAACAGAGTTAATAAGACACATGCATCTCTAAATATACTACCAAGTACATAAAGACTAACAATATTTTCCACATCTCAAGGACGATTTTAACCAGTTGACTCTGGGAAACTTTCACGGGAGAGTGCATCAGCCACTTTGTTAGAAGCTCCTGAGATGTGTTGAATGTCGAAATCAAAATCTTGGAGAGCTAAACTCCACCGAAGAAGTTTTTTGTTAGTTTCCTTGACGGTGTGAAGCCACTTCAGTGCAGCATGGTTGGTTTGCAGGTGGAAACGCCGTCCCCAAACATATGGGCGTAGCTTTTCCAGAGCGTAGACAATGGCATAACATTCTTTTTCAGTGACTGACCAGTTGCTTTCCCTCTCAGACAGTTTTTTGCTGAGAAACACTACAGGGTGGAATTCTTGATCAGGTCCTTTCTGCATTAAAACTGCTCCCACACCACGCTCGGATGCATCTGTGGTTACTAGGAACGGTTTGTCAAAGTCTGGGGCCCTTAGTACAGGGTCAGACATGAGTGTCGCTTTAAGCTTGTTAAAGGCCTTCTGACACTTTCCGGTCCACTGAACAGCATTTGGCTGTTTCTTTTTGGTTAGGTCTGTCAGTGGGGCAGCGATTTGGCTGTAGTGCGGTACAAATCGTCTGTAATAACCAGCCAAGCCTAAGAAGGATTGAACCTGTTTCTTTGACTTTGGGACAGGCCACTTTTGGATAGCATCCACTTTGGCCTGTAGGGGGCTGATAGTTCCTTGACCCACCTGGTGTCCAAGGTAAGTCACTCTGTTTAGGCCTATTTGACACTTCTTAGCCTTAACAGTTAGTCCTGCCTCCCTTATGCGCTCAAGGACTTTTTGTAGATGTTCCAGGTGGTCTGCCCAGGAATCCGAAAATATGGCCACATCGTCAAGGTACGCGACTGCATATTCTCCTAATCCCGCTAGGAGACCATCTACAAGTCTTTGGAAAGTGGCGGGTGCATTTCGCAGCCCGAAAGGGAGTACATTAAATTCATACAGCCCGAGATGTGTGATGAAGGCTGACCTTTCCTTGGCAGATTCATCTAGCGGTACCTGCCAGTACCCCTTTGTTAAGTCCAAGGTAGAGATGAACTGGGCCCGTCCCAGTTTCTCTAACAGTTCATCTGTGCGTGGCATTGGATAGTTGTCTGGGCGAGTTACAGCATTTAGCTTACGGTAGTCCACGCAAAAACGTATTTCCCCATCTGGTTTGGGAACTAGAACCACTGGAGATGCCCATGCACTTTCAGAGGGGCGGATTACACCCATCTGTAACATATCCTGGATCTCCCGTTCTATAGCAGTTTTAGCTTGAGGAGACACCCGGTAAGGTTGGACTCTAATCGGATGAGCATTACCTGTGTCAATGGAGTGGTATGCCCGTTCAGTCAGTCCTGGGGTGGCTGAGAACGTTGGTGCGTAGCTAGTGCACAGCTCCTGGATCTGCTGTCGCTGCATACGCCCAAGGGTCATGGAGAGGTTCACCTCTTCCACACCACCAGCACATTTCCCTTCGTAGTAGACACCTTCAGGCCACTCAGCATCATCTTCTCCCTGGGCTGTAAACTGACCAACCTTTAATTCTCTGGAATAACAGGGCTTTAGAGAATTAATATGGCACACCTTAGGCTTTCGGTTGGAGGTGGGGAATGCTATGAGATAATTAACAGCTCCCAGGCGCTCCTGGACCGTGAATGGCCCTTCCCACGATGCTTTCATTTTATGGGCCTGGAGCGCCCTTAAGACCATGACCTGGTCTCCTACTTTGAAGGAACGCTCTCTGGCATGTTTATCATACCAGGCTTTTTGCTCTTTTTGAGCATCCTGTAAGTTTTCTCTAGCAAGGGCTAAAGAGGTTCGGAGGGTGTTTTGTAGGTTGGTTACAAAGTCCAGAATGTTAGTTCCTGGAGAAGGTGTAAATCCCTCCCATTGCTGCTTCACCAACTGCAATGGCCCCTTAACCTCACGGCCATATACAAGTTCAAATGGGGAAAACCCTAAACTGGGATGTGGTACAGCTCTGTAGGCAAAGAGCAACTGCTGCAACACTAGGTCCCAATCATTGGAGTGCTCATTTACGAATTTACGTATCATGGCCCCCAAAGTTCCATTAAACTTCTCCACCATGCCATTTGTTTGATGGTGGTAAGGAGTGGCAACCAAGTGATTTACCCCATGAGCTTCCCAAAGGTTTTTCATAGTTCCTGCCAGGAAATTAGTCCCTGCATCGGTGAGGATGTCGGAGGGCCAACCTACCCTGGCAAAAATGTCTGCTAGTGCCTGGCACACACTTTTAGCCCTGGTGTTGCTTAGAGCTACTGCTTCCGGCCATCGGGTGGCAAAATCCATGAAAGTCAGTATGTACTGCTTTCCTCTGGGTGTCTTTTTCGGAAAAGGACCCAGAATATCCACAGCTACTCGCTGAAATGGAACTTCAATGATGGGGAGTGGTTGTAGAGGGGCTTTGACCTGGTCTTGGGGTTTTCCCACTCTTTGGCACACCTCACAAGACTGGACATAGGTAGAAACATCCTTTCCCATTCCCTCCCAGTGGAATGACCCCCCCAAACGGTCTTTGGTCCTGTTCACCCCAGCATGGCCACTAGGGTGATCGTGGGCTAAGCTCAAGAGCTTGGCCCGGTATTTAGTTGGAACTACCAACTGTCTCTGAGGATGCCAGTCTTCCTGGTGTCCACCAGAAAGAGTTTCCTTGTATAAAAGTCCTCTTTCTACAACAAACCTGGATCGATTAGAAGAGCTGAGAGGCGGTGGGTTGCTCCGTGCCGCTGTCCAAGCTCTCTGGAGGCTTTCATCTGCTTCCTGTTCGGTCTGGAACTGTTCCCTTGATGCTGGAGACATCAGTCCCTCATTGGATTGTGGACCTAGGCTTGGTCCCTCTGGAAGCAATATAGGGGATGGAGCTGTTTCTGTTGACTGTGAACCGCTCTCCGCTGGTGCACTATGTTGGGATTCAGGCTCCGGCTGAGCCTCTTGTGTAGGGTTATCGGCTGCTGCCAGTTCAGGTTCAGTGGGGCCCTCTGGTGTTGAGGTTGCAAGTACTGGATTCAGTGCTGACACAGGGTCTGGTGTTGGTTGTTCGGCTGGTTCCGGTTCTGGGACTGGTTCCGTCTGGGTCTCTGGGACTGGATCCACTACTGCTGTTGCAGACATTGGCCTAAGGTCCAGGTCCATCACCTCTGACTGGGTCCTGATAGCAGTTTCCGGAACAGAGCTAGGCCTCACGGCTTGTTTAGCCTGGCTGCGGGTGACCGTTCCCACCCTCTTGGCCTGCTTCACATGATTGGCCAAGTCTTCCCCCAACAGCATGGGGATGGGATAATCATCATAGACTGCAAAAGTCCACATTCCTGACCAGCCCTTGTACTGGACAGGCAACTTGGCTGTAGGCAAATTGAAAGAGTTGGACTTGAAGGGTTGAATCGTCACTTGGATCTCTGGGTTGATTAAATTGGGGTCCACTAAGGAAGCATGGATAGCTGACACTTGTGCTCCGGTGTCCCTCCACGCGGTGACCTTCTTCCCGCCCACACTCACAGTTTCCCTCCGCTCTAAGGGTATCTGGGAAGTATCTGGGCCTGTGGACCTCTGGTGTGATTCCGGTGCAATGAACTGTAATCTGTTGGGGTTCTTGGGGCAGTTGGCCTTTACATGCCCCAGCTCGTTACATTTAAAACATCGTCCAGCTGACGGGTCACTGGGGCGAGGAGGGTTGCTGGAGAACGGGGTGGCAGGACGATAAGGGGTCTGGAGGGTTCTTTGGGAGGTAGGTGGGGCCTTGGGCGGCCCCCGGTAATAGGGTGTGGTCTGGGGTGGTCCCTTCTGGTCTCCGCTCCAACTGCGACCAGTTTTCTTCTTCTCTGCCACCTCCACCCATCTGGCTCCAATCTCTCCTGCCTCGATTACAGTTTTGGGTTTCCCATCTAGGATGTATCTTTCTATTTCCTCAGGAACACCCTCTAAGAACTGTTCCATTTGCATTAGGAAGGGCAAATTTACTGGAGATTCAACACTTGCTCCTGATATCCAGGCATCCCAATGTTTCACAATGTGGTAGGCATGTCGGGTAAATGACATGTCTGGTTTCCACCTTAGGGCTCTGAACCTCCGACGAGACTGCTCGGGTGTTATCCCCATTCTGACTCTCGCCTTGGATTTAAACAGTTCATACTTGTTCATGTGTTCTTTAGGCATTTCAGCTGCCACCTCAGCTAAGGGTCCACTGAGCTGCGGCCTCAGCTCTACCATGTACTGGTCAGTAGAGAGGTTGTATCCAAGGCAGGCCCTTTCGAAGTTTTCTAGGAAGGCCTCAGTATCATCGCCTGCCTTGTAGGTGGGGAACTTTCTGGGATGGGAAGTGGTACTTGGAGAAGGATTACTAGGGTTTGTTGGGATATTCTGCTGAGCCTTTATCTTCTCCATCTCCTCCACATACTTCCTCTCTTTTTCCTTCTCCTCCAGTTCTTTGTCCCTCGCTTCCATAGCTCTCCTGTGAGCAGCCGCTTGGTGTTGTTCTGCCTCCCTTTCTTGTTCCTTCTTCAGCCGCATGAGTTCTATCTGTCTTTCATGTTCCCTTTGTCTTTCCTCAGCCTGAAATTTGGCTAATTCCAGCTGTAGTCGAGCTGAGGATTTGGTCATTCTAACCTCTCTGTTTTTAACTAACTTTACACCCGAGGTTTAGAAATAAACAAACAAAACTTGGCTGTAAAATTTTGCTGTGCTGGAATAGAATACCTATTCTCTGATAGTGATTGTCAGCCTACAGAAAAAGACAATTCCCTTGTCTCTGTTCTGGGCCCAACTTAAAGCAAAAAACCTCCAAACTACTTGGAAACCTGCTTACCCAGCCCAAAGAAAAAGCAAATGGGTAGAACACACACCCCCTATTTACTTTTAGGAAGAAAAGAAAAAAAAAAACCTCTGGGTTGGAAGACTGTGAATTTCCCTGCAGGAGTTAAGTACCCTGCCTCCAGGCAAAGAAAACCTGCAATTCACAAGATAATCCCCTTTTGTCTCTGCTTGGCCACAAAGCAGGGAAAACCCAAGATGCTTTCAGTTTCAAAGCTGCTTCAAAGCCACAGGAAAAAAAAATTCCTTTTTAAAATCTGTATTTCTAGTTCAAAAAATCTCAACTGGATCTCAAAATGATTTCAGGTTAATCCCACCACTATGCCACCATGTCAAGGTTCCTCCCCCACTCTGAACTCTAGGGTACAGATGTGGGGACCTGCATGAAAAACCTCCTAAGCTTATCTTTACCAGCTTAGGTCAAAACTTCCCCAAGGTACAAAGTATTCCACCCGTGGTCCTTGGAATGGCCGCTACCACCACCAAACTAATACTGGTTACTGGGGAAGAGCTGTTTGGACGCGTCTTTCCCCCCAAAATACTTCCCAAAACCCTGCACCCCACTTCCTGGACAAGGTTTGGTAAAAAGCCTCACCAATTTGCCTAGGTGACTACAGACCCAGACCCTTGGATCTTAAGAACAATGAACAATCCTCCCAACACTTGCACCCCCCCCTTTCCTGGGAAATGTTGGATAAAAAGCCTCACCAATTTGCATAGGTGACCACAGACCCAAACCCTTGGATCTGAGAACAATGAAAAAACATTCAGTTTTTTACAAGAAGACTTTTAATAGAAAATAGAAGTAAATAGAAATGAAGAAATCCCCCCTGTAAAATCAGGATGGTAGATATCTTACAGGGTAATTAGATTCAAAAACATAGAGAACCCCTCTAGGCAAAACCTTAAGTTACAAAAAGATACACAGACAGAAATAGTTATTCTATTCAGCACAATTCTTTTCTCAGCCATTTAAAGAAATCATAATCTAACACATACCTAGCTAGATTACTTACTAAAAGTTCTAAGACTCCATTCCTGGTCTATCCCTGGCCAAGCACAGCATACAGACAGACACAGACCCTTTGTTTCTCTCCCTCCTCCCAGCTTTTGAAAGTATCTTGTCCCCTCATTGGTCATTTTGGTCAGGTGCCAGCGAGGTTACCTTTAGCTTCTTAACCCTTTACAGGTGAGAGGAGCTTTCCCCTGGCCAGGAGGGATTTCAAAGGGGTTTACCCTTCCCTTTATATTTATGACAAATGGTCAATATCCTCATTGTTCAAAATGTATGCTTGATTTCCAGTCTAAACTGGTCAAGCTTCAACTTCCAGGCATTAGATTTTCTTACATTTTTTTCTACTAGATTGAAGAGCCCATTATCAAATATTTGTTCCCCACGTAGACATGTATAGACTGTAATCAAGTCACCCTTTAATCTTCTCTTTGTTAAGTGTAGGCCTGGCTAAAAAGATTGAGCTCCTTGGATATATCACCATAAGGTGATGTGATCTATCTTGACTTTAGCAAAGCTTTTGATACAGTCTCCCAGAGTTATATATGTATCTTGACTTTAGCAAAGCTTTTGATACAGTCTCCCACAGTTAAAAAAGTATGGATTAGATGAACGGACTACAAAGTGGATAGAAAGCTGGCTAGATTGTCAGTCTCAATGGGTAGAGATCAATGGCTCGATGTCTAGTTGGCAGCCAATATCAAGAGGAGTCGATCCTGGGGCCAGTTTTGTTCAACATATTTATTAATGCTCTGGATGATGGGATGAATTGCACCCACAGCAAGTTCGCAGGTGACACTAACCTGTGGGGAGAGGTAGCTATGCTAGAGGGTAAGGGTAGGGTCCAGAGTGACCTAGACAAATTGGAGGATTGGGCCAAAAGAAATCTGATGAGGTTTAACAAGGACAAGTGCAGAGTCCTGCACTTAGGAAGGAAGAATCTCATGCACCGCTACAGGATGGGGACCGACTGGCTAAGCAGCAGTTCTGCAGAAAAGGACCTGGGGATTACAGTGGACGAGAAGTTGTATATGAGTCAGGAGTGTGCCCTTGTTACCAAGAAGACCAATGGCATATTGGGCTGTATTAGTAGGAGCATTGCCAGCAGATTGAGGGATGTGATTATTCCCCTTTAATCGGCATTGGTGAGGCCATGCCTGGAGTATTGTGTCCAGTTTTGGTCCCCCCGACTACAGAAGGGATGTGGACAAATTAGAGAGAGTCCAACAGAGGACAACAAAAATGATTAAGGGGCTGGGGCACATGACTTACAAGGAGAGGCTGAGGGAACTCGGGTTATTTAGTCTGCAGAAGAGAAGAGTGAGGGGGGATTTGATAGCAGCCTTCAACTACCTGAAGGGAGGTTCCAAAGAGGATGGAGCTCGGCTGTTCTCTGTGGTGGCAGATGACAGAAGAAGAAGCAATGGTCTCAAGTTGCAGTGGGGGAGGTTTAGGTTGGATATTAGGAAACACTATTTCACTAGGAGGGTGATGAAACACGGGAATGCATTACCTAGGGAGGTGGTGGAATCTCCTTCCTTAGAAGTTTTTAAGGTCAGTCTTGACAAAGCCCTGGCTGGGATGATTTAGTTGGGCATTGGTCCTGCTTTGAGCAGAGGCTTGGACTAGATGACCTCCTGAGGTCTCTTCCAACCCTAATATTCTATGATTCTAAGGTATGTTTTCTAAGTTTTAATCATTCTTGTGGCTTTCTCTGAACCCTCTCCAATTTATGAATATCCCTCTTGTATTGTGGACACCAGAACTGGACACAGTATTCCAGCAGTGCCAAATCTAGAGGCAAATTATCCCCTTTACCCCTACTTGAGATTTTCCTGTTTATGCATCGAAGGATTTCATTAGTCTTTCAGCCACAGCATTGTGCTGGGTGCTCATGTTCAGCTGATTATCCATGACCCTCAAATCTTTCAGGGTCATTGCTTCCCAGGGTAGAGTCCCCCATCCTGTAAACATGGCTCACATTCTTTTTTCCTAGATATATACATTTACATGTAGCCCTATTAAAACACACATTATTTGCTTGTGCCCAGCTTACCAAGTGATCCTGTTCTCTCTGTATCTGTGACCTGTCCTCTTCATTATTTACCACTCCCTCACATTGATAGGATGGTTGCATGAAGCTGAAGGGAGACTATCAACAGTGAAGGATCAGTTTATAGCCTTATGTGTTTCTAAGTATTTGCTTAACTCATTTTTTGTGCTCTTCCCTATATTCCCATATCATTTCCCCCCCCCCATTCTCTACACCTTCCCACCACCCTCTAGACCTACAGCACTCAGAAAGATTGTGCCCTACCCAACTGATTTGCATAAAAGTACTGCAGGTGACTGCAACTGATGATGATGTCCCACACCTCCAAAATTCTTCTGCACAGACCCTATCCCCTGGAGCTCTTGGAAATATCTGGCAAGATAATCCAGAAACTGTAGAATCAGTATCTGAGACATCAACCTCTTAATTGCCTGGCTCCAAGCCCTGAGCTCCTTGTTCAGCCTGCAACCCTCATTCAGCTCTACCACTCATTAAAACAGCCACTTACTTGGCTTGGCCTTTACCAATCACTGCATTGTGTCGGACCTCTCCCTCATTCAGTTCCCCCCACTCTCACCACCTCTCATCTATTTCAGTATTACCCATCTTCCCCTCACCCTCAAGCATCACCACCCAGTCCTTCCATGACTTCCAGTGCATAAGTGTCAATGGTTGCTCATCTGCTCTCAGCACCCTCCTTCCTGCACTCTCCTCCCTTTCTTTCATTGATAGGGTCTTGATTCTCTCCATACTTCACTTTACTCCACCCTTGAGTCTTTTGCCTCTTTTTCCCATTGCAAGATCCTACCTTTAAACCCTGAGTCCTGACTCACCCCGAACATCCACTTCCTCTCCTCCTGCTTTCATGCTGTGGTGTATCTCTGGTGGAATCCCTCTGGCCAGGCCAACTTCCCTCACTACAAATGTGTTTTCTCCTCATTTAGTCCTTCTATCTTCCTAGCTAAAACACTCTACTTCTCCTTCCCAGTTGACTCCACAATGTGGCATCCCAACCCCTATTTGGCACCTGTGATTCCCTTGAGAAATCCTCTCCACTCCTGCTTATGCACAAGCATGGCTTGGAAACTGTAGTTATGCAGATGAGTCACAAATCAACTTCTCAGATGAATACCTGTGACCCTCCTTCCAATCCTGTATCCCATGATGTCTTTCTAACATCTCTTTGTGGATGCCCAGCTGGCAGTTTAAGCTCAAATGCCTAAAACTGAATGTTTGCTATTATCCCCACATTTAAAACATTCTCATTCCCAAATTTCTCAGTCACAATGGATAATACCATCATCCTTCCAGTTGCGCAGGCCCATAGTCTGGATGTCATATTTGACTTGGCCCTCTCTCCAGACCCTCACATCCAGGCCATGTTCAAGTCTGATGTTTCTACTTATATAATATTTCAAAAATTCAGCATTTTCTGTCTGTCCAAACTTGTAAGGCATTTGTTCAGGACCACATAATCTCATGTCTTGACTACCGTAGCCTCCGCTTTCCTGGCCTTGAATTCTGCTGCATTGCCCCCATGAACTTCATTCAAAACACTGTTATTAAGATCATCTTTCTGGCTCATCACTCTTACCACTTCACCCTCCACTTTGCATCCCTCCACTGGCCCACCCACCCTTCACTGCATCGAACACAAGTTTCTTGCCTCTAATTCCCAACACAATTTAAAACCATCCTACCTATAAACTACTAGTTTGTTGTACTCCATCTTCACTCTGCCACCGGTGGCAGCCTTGACTGCATGTGTCTCTGCTTCTCCCACAAGCACCCTGTGATTTTCCCCATGCTGCCCCCTAGGCAAGGGAAAATCTCCCCAAACTGCCGAAAACCTACCTCTTTGTGTAGTCCTTTGTCTGTGTCAGAGGGAGACTGGGGAACTGGAAATACTGCTGGCCCTGAAACATGAACAGAGGTAAAAAAACAATTATAGGGTCTTTCCATGTGTATCTTTCCATTACAGCCAAAACGAAGGAAAGGAGCTATGGATTTTTTATACCTTTTTCCCCCCTAATTCCAATATTACTGAAAAGTGTGAAATAATCAGACCACTCACATGTGCTCTCAGGCTTAACTTCACCTTAATTCAGTTTTTTGTATGGGGATTTCCTTAGCTTCCTTTTAAGTAATGGACTGAAGCCTCACAGAGGTCTTTTTTCTCTGGGGAAGAAGACATTGGTAGTCATGGAACCATCTCCCCAATAGTATGAGAGTCTTCTTTGTCATAGAATAGTAGGACCTCAACAGGTCATCTAATCCAATCCCCTGCACTCATGGCAGGACTAAGTATTATCTAGACCAGTGGACCATATGTACTCATAGAGTCTAAGATGAAGAAGGAAACATGATAATTTAATCTGACCTTCCATATCACATAGGACATAGAACTTCCCCAAAATAATTCCTGTTTGAACTAGAGCATGTCTTATAAAAACACCAAGTCCTGATTTCAAGATTGCTAGTGATGGAGATTCCAACACCACATTTAGCAAATTGTACCTATAATCAATTACTTTCACTCTTAAAAATTCATGCCTTATTTCCAGTCTGAATTTGTCTAGCTTCAACATTCAGGCATTCATCATGTTATACCTTTCTCTGTTAAACTGAAGAGTCCATTATTAAATATTTGTTCCCTGTGCAATAGCTCACCTTACCTGATCACTCTCCTTACAGTGTGTATGGTAACACCCATTGTTTCATATTCTCTGTGTATATAAATCTCCCCACTGTATTTTCCACTGAATGCATCCAATGAAGTGAGCTGTAGCTCATGAAAGCTTATGCTCAAACAAATTTGTTCGTCTCTAAGGTGCCACAAGTCCTCCTTTTCTTTTTGCAGATACAGACTAACATGGCTGCTACTCTGAATACTTACAGACTGTAATTAAGTTGTCCCTTAATCTTCTCTTTGTTAAGCTAAATTGATTGAGCTCCTTGAGTCTATCACTACAGAGCATGTTTTCTAATCCTTTAATCATTCTCGTGGCTCTCTCTGAATCCTCCCCAATTTATCAAAATCCTTTTTAAACTGTGGGCAACAGAAATGGACACCGTATTCCAGCAGTTGTTGCACCAGTGCCAAATACAAAGACAAAATAACCTCTCTACTCCTACTCGAGATTCCCCTGCTTATGGAGATATACCTATCTCATAGAACTGGAAGGGACCTTGAAAGATCATTGAGTCCAGTCCCCTGCCTTCACTAGCAGGACCAAGTACTGTCCTTGACAGATTTTTGCCCCAGATCCCTAAATGGCCCCCTCAGGGATTGAACTTACAACCCTAGGTTTAGCAGGCCAATGCTTAAACCACTGAGCTATCCTTCTCCCTATTCTAGTATCACATTACCCCTTTTGGCCACAGTATCATGCTGTGAGATCATGTTCAGTTAATTATCCACCAGCACCCCAAAGTCTTTTCTGAGTCACTGCTTCCCAGGATAGAATCCCCTGCCTGTGAGCCTGGCCTACCTTCTTGGTTCCCAGATGAATATATTTCTATTTGGCTGTATTAAAATGCATGTTGTTTGCTTGCACCCAGATTACAAAGTGATCCAGATCACTCTGTGTCAGTGGCTTGTCCTCTTCTTCATTAAGAATGTGTGATAGGTGTGTGCACTACAGCAGCAGAGGGAATGAGAGCAAGGAGCAACTTTTTACATCCTAATGGCTTCTACAGTGCTAACTAATGGGCTGGGAAGAGGAGGCTGAGCTGAAAATGTTGATGGTGCTGATGGAGGGGCACTTGTTGTGGGAGGGGGTGGAGATGGAGAGACACAGACAAGTCCTTTCTCATTCACTTAAAGTTACTGTAACGATCATATAACAAAAGTATCAGGATTGGGGACAGAGACCATGTCTGAGTTTTCTCTCACTGGCCCCATTAATATTTGCACATGCCAAACATTTCAAAGCATGACCATTATCCCCATTTGACTATAACCAAATGTATGGAGGGAAAAGAAGAGCACTGAGGAATCACATAGCAACCATGTGGCCTAGTGGATATGTGGGGTCTCACTTGGTAAACTGCAAAGAGTAAACACTGGCTGGCAAACCGCTAGCAGAAGGCGCATAACAGGAAGGCCCATAACCACAGCTTGCAGGTGAAATGGCTAAATGCTCAAGTCTGCCTGGTAAGGGCCGGCAGACACAAGCACGGAAAGTCCCGTGATGCAAGCACACCTGCAAAAGATCAAACCCATGTACTCAAAAACAATCCCCATAAGGCAGAAAGGTCATGACAGGAATAAACAGTAAACAGGGGAGGAGAATTTGGCAAGGTAATTAGAGGACACTTATTGGGTCAAGACTGAGGCCAGTGCTGCCTACCTGGGTAGGGAGAGGGCTAATGCTTACAATAAAGGGAAGGCGCAAATGGGTATCTGGGCTCACTCCTCAGGATGTGGGGAAGGTAAACAAGCGATACAGCTATTCTTCTGCTGAGTGTAGCTGAGCTTCTGCTACAATAAACGCTGCCCATAACCAAAGACTCCAGTCTCTGTGTGTTCCTGTGAGTGTGTTGGTCATGCCTGAAATACATAAGGAACTCCCCAACAGGATAGATCACGGGACTGGCACTATTCCTAACTCTGCCACTGGTCTGCTGGATGCCGTTTGGCAAGTCACTTCGCCGCTCTGTGCCCCAGTTTCCCCCCTGTAAAATGGGGATAATGATTTCAAGTTTGTTGAGATCTGCTGATGAAAAGCAGTATATTAAAACTAGGCATTTTAGTTATAAGCTAGCCCCAGAAGTGTATCAGCTACAAATCTAGGTGAGAACTACAACTGCCTGAATATTCACTAACTCCTAACATTTCTCTTTCTTTTAAAAAGACTAGGAAATTCACTGACAAAAAACCTTTTTAAAGTATCTCATACCCTTCCAAAATGCTGTGTACAGCAAATTTCAAACCTCTGAAAACCAGGAAATACAGATTTAAGATACAGCCCACACAACCTTAACCCTGCCATGTTTGAGCGATGACCCAATATGCTCATAGCTCACATACTCACCTGCTGTCTTTGTAAATGGTGCATCTCAGTCAGGGATTAGGGCTCTTGACAACTGAGGAACAGACAAATGCCTTCTCTTTTCTAAGGCCAAACTTGTCTTTAGATGAGCTGTGCTGACCAGGAGCTACCTACATCCATTCTACATCCAAACTCTTAGCTTGCTCCCCACCAACGATTCCACACTTGTTACATTTTACAACCCTTTATTCCCATTTACAGCCCCTTCCTCGTTACTCACAGGATTCCACCTACAACGGTACTTTCACTTACCCTTCATTAAACCCACAGATTACTTTCATATCCCACCTCACTGTTGACAGTCTCCATGCACCGCCTCTGACACAACCTACACAACCCAATGCTGAAATGATGCATACTGGAGTCCTCAAGGTGCACATGTACCCCTTGTCTTTGATCATGCACCTGGGGGGCTCAGACTAGATCTCCTCATATTACAGTCACTGCTCTCTGATGCTTCTCAAACTAATGCCCAGATCTCCTAATATCACAGTCACGTCTCTACCAAGCTGCTCCAACCAATCTCTCTACCACTCAGGACAGCTACACCTAACACAGTGAATGCAGCTGGAGCGAATGCTGATAATTCCCAGTGGCTATTGCTGCTTCAAGGCAGGTAGATTTAAGGTTGTATAGGCCTGTACATTTCAGTAAGGTCATTCCAACTTTCATGTTACATTTCTATTACATTATCAAATGAATTATTTTTAACTTGTTTAATTCATTATTTCAAAGTTTTTAAATCAAATATTTCATTTCAGAAACACTGAAATAATATTTCAGAATATTTCCTTTCACAAAATTTTTGAGATTTGAAACCTTTTGTCCTGAATCAGGACAAAACCAAATTTCTAAGTCTGAATTTTTTGGGGGGGTTGCAGAGGATGGAAATTCCATTTTCCAACCATTCCGAGCAACAATTAAGTACGCCTATAAAATTTCAGGTGCAAAATTAGAGGCCAGTGTTCAAAATCAAGTCCAATTTTTCTTCACAATATTTAGTAAAGTGTCTTCAAAATGTGTCATTCAGATTTCTCCTCTTTTGCATTTAATTTTCTGCCATAATCATTTCTGGTTTAAAGGCAGAGGGGTGAATTCATATATGACACAAAGGTATTCAAACATGGTTGTTGACATTTCTCTTATATCTGAATATCTGTAGTATGTTCTTCTGGGTGAAGTTTCTTCTAGGTTTTAAATAAAATTGTTTTTCAACAGATATTTCAACTAAAAATGAAAGGCTGGATACAGAAAGAACAAACTGACAGTAAGGAAATAACAACCAGGACTCTATTCTGTCCTTTCTTTGCCCTTGATTAATAAAAATATAAATTCTTAAAGATTTACTGTCTGCAGGTGAGCTCCTCCCCCTTTGAGATTAATGTTCTGCACTGAGTGTTGATGCAAATATCTGAAAAAAGGGTAGGAACCCCCTAGGAACAAGGTCAGCAGGGTATCAGGAGCCCGTGACACAAAAGAGGTTTTAAAACGGGTTTTTATAGTTGGCAACTTTTTTATAATCGTTACTGCCCATGAGTATAAAGGCTGAAGAGCCAAGGACAGTGCATGCAGCCACTCTGAAAGATATTCCCTCCTAACCCAGACTGTCAGTGCACCTCATTCCTGATCTGCCAGGAACACTGCTCTTCCAATCCTGTGTCTCCCAAGTGTAGAGATGGCCCAGACTGCTTGGTCTTTTGGGATGTGGACCAATGTCCACTAGTGACTTTGATGAGGCCAGTAAACTAGTGGTCACTGGACCTGAAGCTAAACTCTCAGAGGTGAGAAGTTAGTGCCCTAAGATCCTGATCCAACTCTTAGTGAACTCAATGGAAAGATTCCCAATGTGGAGTGACTTGAATGGGAGCTGGATCGGGCCCTAAATCACTTTGCCATTCAGTTCTAAAGTGAAAACGTCTTAATCTCTGCACATTCAAATGTCTATAGTTTTATAGGCAGAAATCCTCAAAGCTACCCATCTCTACTTGGCTTTCTTTGTAATGTCATGAATATCTCACATGTGTTCCAACAGCCCCAGGGGATGTCAGCCGCTACACTGGGGAATCAGAACTGAGAATCATCCTTGTAGGTAAAACTGGAGCTGGGAAAAGTGCAACAGGAAACACCATCCTTGGCAAGAAAGTGTTTGAGTCCAAACTCTCACCAAAGTCTGCAACTGCAAACTGCAGTAAGGGGGCAAGAATCTGGAATGAAAGGAATGTGGTGGTGGTTGATACTCCTGGCATTTTTGACACACATGTACCAGTGGAAGAAACTTGTCGAGAGATCAGTCGCTGTATTGTAGCCTCCTCCCCAGGGCCCCATGCTATCGTTCTAGTGGTGCCACTGAGCCGTTACACTGAGGAGGAAAAAAAAGCAGTCAAACGAATACAAGATATTTTTGGAGCTGAGTCCATGAGGTACATGATCCTGTTATTCACTCGGAAAGATGATTTAGATGGTACCGAATTAGAAGAGTTCATAAAAGACTCTGATGCCCAAGGCCTTTGTGAGCTGGTAGGAAAATTTGGAAAACGATACTGTGCATTCAACAACAGAACAACCGGAGAAGAACGGGATGCCCAGGTTAATGAGCTGCTGGGGATGGTAGATAAGATGGTGCAGGAGAACGGAGGCACATATCACACGAATGAGATGTATAACTATGCTGAGAAGAAGCTTCAAGAGAAAACAGAGGAGCTGAAGAAAAGCTACGAAAAGCAGCTGGAAAGAGAGAAAGAGAAAATAAAACTTTATTATGAGGAGCAAATAAAACAACTCAAGGAAGAATTAAAAATAAGGGATGAAGAACAAAAGCAGTATCCAGATGAAAAGGAGAAGTTAATGTGGCAGAAAGACGTAGCAGAAAAGGAGATGGTTTTGCAACAACAAAAATTGAGACCTTTAAGAGAAAAAGAGAGAGATTATGCTGTGAAACAAGCAGGAGCCAGGCAAGAAGCTGAAAGTGATATAATATTGAAAATGATTTTGGATGCATTTAAATTTGCTTTTGAAGCAGTTAAGAAATGGTTTAAGGATGATGACTGAGCTACATTTATCTTCTTTATCCTGTTATTCTGAGTCTATAAAAGTCACAAATGAAGTTTCACTGCTTGTTACACGTACGGACCCCAACATTCTGCATTTTAGGACCAAATTCATCCCTGGTGTAGCTCCACTGAAGCCAGTAGAGCTACACAAGGAATGAAATGGGCCCTTAATTGCTAAGATACTTTCTCCCTTGTGCTAGTGAATCTATCACATGCTTTGATAATCTGTTCCAAGGGCTAATTGCTATCACTGTTATAATGCATGAATTCAATGTGTGCAATGTAATTACATGACTTAGTACAAACATGAACAATATACATACATGGTAGAGGCATATGTATTGCCATGTACTCATCTGCTATGCAGCTATGCACTGCTGGGCTCCTGCTCCAGGAACACTTCAGGAAGCTAATAAAGAAATAGTTGACTTGTAGATTTCTTGGTAGATAAACAGAAAATTTGGGAAATAGAAACAGGAGACCCAATCTGAGAATCATACAGGCAAAGAACAGCCTGGAAAGGAATTACCACAGTTTTTGTACATTAGTTTCTAATCACGAAGGAGAATGAGGAAGAGGTATTTGAATGGAAAGGAAAAGACACTGTGACTTTAGTTATAACCTTTACAAGATTCCAAGAAAGAGAATTTGTGCTGGGGAAAGCTATAAACAGCTAAACCGCTATTCCAAGGTGAGCAGATATGTGTTTGCTTAGACCAGAACCTAGTGCAAGTGCAGAGTGGAATAAATATAGACGCCTGCTTACCAGAAAGGGACTTAATCCAAGGGTGTGGTACCCTGCAAAAGTCATTCCTTAGTATGATGGGAGAAAGAGTTTCTTCACTACTCCACAAGACCTGAAGAGGTTTTTTGGCAGCCCATCCAGCATGAGAGGCTCAGAGTGAGGCTATGTCTATATTATGAGCTGGGGTGTGATTCCCAGCTTGTGTAGACATACTCGCGCTAGCTCTCCTTGAGCTAACACACTAAAAATAGTACTGTAGCCATGACAGCATGAGCAGCGGCATACGCTAGCCTCCCTGAGTATAAACCCGCCTGAACCCCGCTGGGGTGCACTCAGGGTGGCTAGCCTGTCCCGCTGCTGCTGCCCATGCAGTCGTGACTATTTTTAGCACGCTAGCTGCACGAGAGCTAGCATGAGTCTGCCAGTGCAAACTGGGAATCACACCCCTAGCTCCACAGGGTAGACATAGCCCAAGACTCCCTCTCCAGTGCTGGGCCCCGGGGGAAGGCAGAGCACAATATGTGAACTCCCCTTACACACATTCCTTTAGACATGAGTGCCTGGGACTCATTGTTTTCCCTCACTATTATTACAGGTGGTGGTTGGTTGACTCCAATTTGCATAATGTATTTATATGGAAATACTTGACAAGGCTTTGTTAGTTTTTTTTTTAAAGCAGAAAAAATGGAAAGCTGTTACTCTTTTCTGCAGTGAAGTACTCAATGGTATAGAATTGAATCATTTCAATCAGAGCAAATATAATTCGTTTCTAGGTTTTTGTTCCCCTTTTTAAAAATGCCTGTGAAAATTGCATTGTAGGTTTCATGTTTTTGTCTCACCGTAATTCCAGATCAAATTTGCTCACTCAAGATGTTAAAAGGTATTTTTTTCCATTGTTAGTACTGCAAACCCAACCTGGGAACTGAAAGTTAAACCTAATTCTTTCTGATTTATCTGTCCCCAGTCAATAAAGAGTCTTAGATAATTCAGTTGTAGTACTTACTATTGCAAAGTTGGGCTAGGTAGGAGTGCCAAGGGTTTGGTTCGCTTAGTATGTGACATCTGTGTGCATTCTATGCAAGGTTTTCTGGTGAGGTTTGTGAACAATAGATGTCCAGAACTGAAAGTACAGAAATAATTGCTTTTGATTTTATTTTTATTTTTCATGCTGTTTCTCTCTTGCAAAGCACGTACCATCCTACAAAGCATGTTTTTGTACTTATAAATTATGTGTTTGCTGCCACCTGTTACCCCAAATTAAAGATGTATGTACATTGGTTGTGTATACAGACTGCTTCTAATGATACATTGATGCTTGCTGGGCTCTAGATGCAAATGGTGATATAGATGGTGATGCTTTCATACTTTGCTAATAACAATAAATTTTTTGCTATATTAAAACCATGTCTGCGTTTGCTGATGTTAAAACTGTTAATCCAAAGATTAAGTACAGGTATTCCCTAGACCTTTCGCATGAAGGGTCCAGGGCATGAAGAGAGGGATGGTGCAAGGAGTCTTACTACCTCACATCACTCTCCACTCCTGCCTATGCACAAGTATGGCTTAGAATCTGTAGTTATGCAGATGAGTCACAAATCAACTTCTCAGATGAAGACCTGTGACCCTCCCTCCAATCCTGCATCTCATCATATCTTTCTGACATCTCTTTGTGGATGGCCAGCTGGGAATTTAAGCTCTACATGGCCAACACTGAATGTTTGATCTTGCCCCATGTCTCAACCATCCTCATTTCCCCAGTTTCTCAGTCACCATAGATAACACCACCATTCTCCCAATTGCTCAGGCCCATGGTCTGGATATCATCTTTGACCCCCACCCCTCCAGACCAGTGGTTTCAACCTATGGTCCACGGACCCCTGGTGGTCCTCAGACTATGTCTAAGATTTCAAAAGGGGTCTGCTTCTCCATTTGAAATTTTTTTTAGGTGTCCACAAATGAAAAAAGTCTGAAAACCACTGCTCTGGATCCACACATCCAGGCCATGTCCAAATCTGATGTTTCTACCTACATAATATTTCAAAAATTCAGCCTCTTCTGTCTGTCCAAACTTGTAAGGCATTTTTTTCAGGCCGTCATCATCTCATATCTTGACTACTCTAGCCTCCTCTTTCCTGGCCTTGAATTCTGCTACATTGCTCCCTTCAAGTTCATTAAAAACACTGTTGCTAAGATCATCTTTGTGGTTCATCATTCTGACCACATGACCCTCCTCTTTACATCCTTTTGCTGGTTCACCCTCCTCCAAGCACAAATTCCTTGCCTTTAATACCCAACATAACTTAAATCCACCTACCTATCACTACAGTTTATTGAGCTGTTGAGCTCCATGTTGACTCTGCTAATGATGGCAGCCTTGATGACATGTCATAGAATCATAGAATAACAGAGATGGAAGGGATCTCTGGTGGCCATCTAGTCCAACCCCCTGTCCAGAGCAGGACCAATCCCAACTAAATCATCCCAGCCAGGGCTTTGTCAAGCCTGACCTTAAAAACTTCCAAGGAAGGGGATTCCACCACCTCCCTAGGCAACGCATTGCAGTGTTTCACCACCCTCCTAGTGAAAAAGTTTTTCCTAATATCCAACCTAAACCTCCCCCACTGCAACTTGAGACCATTACTCCTTGTCCTGTCATCTGCTACCACTGAGAATAGTCTAGATCCATCCTCTTTGGATCCACCTTTCAGGTAGTTGAAAGCAGCTATCAAATCCCCCCTCATTCTTCTCTTCCGTAGACTAAAGAATCCCATTTCCCTCAGCCTCTCCTCATAACTCATGTGTTCCAGTCCCCTAATCATTTTTGTTGCCCTTCGCTGGACTCTCTCCAATTTCTCCACATCCTTCTTGTAGTGTGGGGCCCAAAACTGGACACAGTACTCCAGATGAGGCCTCACCAATGTCGAATAGAGGGGAACGATCACGTCCCTCGATCTGCTGGCAATGCCCCTACTTATAGACCTCAAAATGCCATTGGCCTTCTTGGCAACAAGGGCACACTGTTGACTCAAGTCCCAGGAAGTCCCAGGGCAAAGGATAAAATAGTTTGCACCTTGGGGAGGTTTTAACCTAAGCTGGTAAAAGTAAGCTTAGGAGGTTTTCATGCAGGTCCCCACATCTGTACCCTAGAGTTCAGAGTGGAGAAGGAACCTTGACATGGTGGCAGAGGTGGGATTAACTTGAAATCATTTTGAGATCAATTTGAGATTTTTTGAACCAGAAAAACAGATTTTAAAAGGCAATTTTTAAAATCCTTTGGACTGCTAGAAAGCAGATTTCCAACTGGGAATAGTTGGAATCATAGAATCATAGAATTATAGAATATCAGGGTTGGAAGGGACCTCAGGAGGTCATTTAGTCCAACCCCCTGCTCAAAAGCAGGACCCATCCCCACTTAAATCATCCCAGCCAGGGCTTTGTCAAGCCTGACCTTAAAAACTTCTAAGGAAGGAGATTCCACCACCTCCCTAGGCAACGCATTGCAGTGTTTCACCACCCTCCTAGTGAAAAAGTTTTTCCTAATATCCAACCTAAACCTCCCCCACTGCAACTTGAGACCATTACTCCTTGTCCTGTCCTCTTCTACCACTGAGAATAGTCTAGAACCATCCTCTCTGGAACTACCTCTCAGGTAGTTGAAAGCAACTATCAAATCCCCCCTCATTCTTCTCTTCCGCAGACTAAACAATCCCAGTTCCCTCTCCTCATAACTCATGTGTTCCAGACCCCTAATCATTTTTGTTGCCCTTCGCTGGACTCTCTCCAAGTTATCCACATCCTTCTTGTAGTGTGGGGCCCAGAACTGGACACAGTACTCCAGATGAGGCCTCACCAAGGTCGAATAGAGGGGAACGATCACGTCCCTCGATCTGCTCGCTATGCCCCTACTTATACATCCCAAAATGCCATTGGCCTTCTTGGCAACAAGGGCACACTGCTGACTCATATCCAGCTTCTCGTCCACTGTAACCCCTAGGTCCTTTTCCGCAGAACTGCTGTCTAGCCATTCGGTCCCTAGTCTGTAGCTGCGCATTGGGTTCTTCCGTCCTAAGTGCAGGACCCTGCACTTATCCTTATTGAACCTCATCAGATTTCTTTTGGCTCAATCCTCCAATTTGTCTAGGTCCCTCTGTATCCTATCCCTGCTCTCCAGCGTATCTACCACTCCTCCCAGTTTAGTATCATCCGCAAATTTGCTGAGAGTGCAATCCACACCATCCTCCAGATCATTTATGAAGATATTGAACAAAACCGGCCCCAGGACCGACCCCTGGGGCACTCCACTTGACACCGGCTGCCAACTAGACATGGAGCCATTGATCACTACCCATTGAGCCCGACAATCTAGCCAACTTTCTACCCACCTTATAGTGCATTCATCCAGCCCATACTTCTTTAACTTGCTGACAAGAATACTGTGGGAGACCGTGTCAAAAGCTTTGCTAAAGTCAAGAAACAATACATCCACTGCTTTCCCTTCATCCACAGAACCAGTAATCTCATCATAGAAGGCGATTAGATTAGTCAGGCATGACCTTCCCTTGGTGAATCCATGCTGACTGTTCCTGATCACTTTCCTCTCATGTAAGTGCTTCGGGATTGATTCTTTGAGGACCTGCTCCATGATTTTTCCGAGGACTGAAGTGAGGCTCACTGGCCTGTAGTTCCCAGGATCCTCCTTCTTCCCTTTTTTAAAGATTGGCACTACATTAGCCTTTTTCCAGTCATCCGGGACTTCCCCCGTTCGCCACGAGTTTTCAAAGATAATGGCCAATGGCTCTGCAATCACAGCCGCCAGTTCCTTTAGCACTCTCGGATGCAACTCATCCAGCCCCATGGACTTGTGCACGTCCAGCTTTTCTAAATAGTCCCTAACCACCTCTTTCTCCACAGAGGGCTGGCCATCTATTCCCCATGTTGTGATGCCCAGCGCAGCAGTCTGGGAGCTGACCTTATTAGTGAAGACAGAGGCAAAAAAAGCATTGAGTACATTACCTTTTTCCACATCCTCTGTCACTAGGTTGCCTCCCTCCTTCAGTAAGGGGCCCACACTTTCCTTGGCTTTCTTCTTGTTGCCAACATACCTGAAGAAACCCTTCTTGTTACTCTTGACATCTCTTGCTAGCTGCAACTCCAGGTGTGATTTGGCCCTCCTGATTTCATTCCTACATGCCCGAGCAATATTTTTATACTCTTCCCTGGTCATATGTCCAACCTTCCACTTCTTGTGGACCCACTTTACCTTCCCCTAGTAATTCTTCCCGGTTTGTGAGCAGCAGGTCAAGAAGAGCTCTGCCCCTAGTAGGTTCCTCCAGCACTTGCACCAGGAAATTGTCCCCTACCCTTTCCAAAAACTTCCTGGATTGTCTGTGCACCGCTGTATTGCTCTCCCAGCAGATATCAGGGTGATTGAAGTCTCCCATGAGAACCAGGGGCTGCGATCTAGTAACTTCCGTGAGTTGCCGGAAGAAAGCCTTGTCCACCTCATCCCCCTGGTCCGGTGGTCTATAGCAGACTCCCACCACGACATCACCCTTGTTGCTCACACTTCTAAACTTAATCCAGAGACTCTCAGGTTTTTCTGCTGTTTCATACCGGAGCTCTGAGCAGTCATACTGCTCCCTTACATACAATGCATCTCCTCCACCTTTTCTGCCCTGCCTGTCCTTCCTGAACCATTTATATCCATCCATGACAGTACTCCAGCCATGTGAGCTATCCCACCAAGTCTCTGTTATTCCAATCACATCATAATTCCTTGACTGTGCCAGGACTTCCAGTTCTCCCTGCTTGTTTCCCAGGCTTCTGGCATTTGTGTATAGGCACTTGAGATAACTTGCTGTTTGTCCTGCTTTCTTAGTATGAGGCAAGAGCCCTCCCCTCTCAGGCTCTCCTGCTCGTGCTTCCTCCCAGTATCCCACGTCCCCACTTACCACAGGGCTTTAGTCTCATTACCCCAGTGAACCTTGTTTAAAGCCCTCCTCAATAGGTTAGCCAGCCTGCTTGCAAAGATGCTCTTCCCTCTCTTCTTTAGGTGGAACCCGTCTCTGCCTCGCACTCCTCCTTCTTGGAACACCTTCCCATGGTCAAAGAATCCAAAGCCTTCTCTCCGACACCACCTGCGTAGCCATTCGTTGACTTCCACAATTCGATGGTCCCTACCCAGGCCTTTTCCTTCCACAGGGAGGATGGATGAGAACACCACTTGCGCCTCAAACACTTTATCACTAGGAGTCTCACAGGTGTTGCTCACATCCTTCTCTTTTAGATAAGCTGCAGAAATAGTGTTTAATGATTGACTTGATTTTTATTTCATTTCTATTTCTCAGGAGAGTTTATTGATTTACCAGGAGCATGGTTGGTGAGACTGTGAGCACTGGCGATGGAACAGACATTGTGTCCAGTTAACTCCCTGTAGGTGAGTTGGCTGGCCCTGTGCACCCTCCTATGACTGGGGTGGTTCTACCCTGCCCTTTATTCTCTCTCTTCAAGGCCAAAGTTTTGCAAACAATCCACACACTTGCTTGTCCAAATACCATCCTTATAGAGGTTTGGCTTTATTCAGATGTAAGTAACCCTTCTGCCAGGCCAAGTTGATAGCAGCAAGGGCCGGGTTCAGTACACAGGGGTTCCCCTCCATCAAAGCAAATGCAAAACTGGCTCGAGCCCCCACCCAGTGACCTGGGAAAATCTTACCACCCCCTGGGCGCCTCAAAGAGGCAATACTTCCCCTCTCGCAAGCACAGAGTCTCGGTGTAGTAGAGAATCTTTAATAACATGAGGTAAACGACAGCAGCATTAAATTGGGGAAACACCACAACTAGTGTTCATTAACCAAACCATGAGCAAAGACCCATCCCAGCAAATTGGGCCACATCCTTTCCCTCAGGTTCTTGAGTCCCAGAACCCAAACGTCTCTTGAGTCCAGCAATCCACAAATCACCCAAAGTCCAAAAAGTCCAGCCCCAGAGTTCAAAAGTTCATCTGCAGAGTGTTACTCTCCAGTCTGGCTAAAATGTGCCTGTGCGTGGGGGAAAGAGGTAAGGGGCACCTTACGTGTCCTGAAGCTGACAGCCCCACAGGGCTCCGCTCCGCCGTCTCACGAACAGCTCCGCTCTCCGCAGCTTGCCTCGCCATCTCACAAATGCTCCACTGTCTCATAAACGGCTCGCTCTGCACAGCTTGCCCCGCTGTCTCACGAACGCTCTGCCAGCCTATCCACAAAAAGCACTGCTGCACCCTAGATCTTCCAGCTCCCCACTGCTTGACACAGTGCTCAGTGATTTCAGCTTATAGTAGCAGGAGCCTTAGTGCTAGTGCACCATAAGGCCAAAGTGAATTCAGCACAGTACCTGTAGCAAGACTCTTAATAGACCCAAAATTAGCTCTGACATTTCACAGCAGAGAGAGACAAAGGTGCAATTTGTGCTTCAAGCCCTCACAAAGGGGCCTACCCCACCAGGTACTAATACCTGTCTCAAGCCTCTCTTAATTCACAGAGTTTTGGAACCCTTGTCCCTTGCCTAGCGAGTGCTACTTAGTTGATGGTGAGTGCCTCCATCATAACAAAAGGCCAAGTACAGGTCCAAGCACAGTTCCCATAATCAGGGTAATAACAATTTATTCTTCCCGCCCCAATAACAGAGACACTGGGGATCCCACAACAGCCAAAGTGACCATTTGGGCAGTTATGGCCTCATTCTAGGCAGGGTGGGTGTGCCTATGCAAATGAGATTGGCCCCTGAAGTTCTTTTCCACAACTTGCCACACCTCACCACCAGATGTCAGGGTGGAGCTCATCCTGACTCTGCTTACACAGACAATAACTCAAAAGTAAAATCTCAGAGAATCATAGATTCTATGAAAATCTCAGAGTCCCAAAAATCTGTGCCAAGAGTGTGGGTGAGCAGAAGGGTTCCTTCCTTCCTTCCTTCCTTCCTGTTGCCCATATGGGTAGCTTTCAGGTATGTTATGTAGCAACAACACAAGAAACCCACAGGCCTCCATCATGTAAGACATTTAGCTTGAGCAGTTAGAATAAGGCTGTGAGGCCTATGAGCCTTTGCTTAAGTGAGCTACCCAACAGGGACCCTGAGTTACTGGGGAACTGGGAATATTACTCCCAAGGGAAGGGTCAGGTATTCTGGTTGTTTGTTTTTTTCCATGTGATCTGTATCCTTGGTGTATTTTTTCTGTTTAATTAAAGAGCTAAACAGCAATAATGTGTTAGACTCTGTGCAAAGTGCCTGTGAGTTATATGTTATACCAGGGGTCGGCAACCTACCGCACGCCAGACGATTTTTCATGGCATGCCTCTGCCTGCCGGGGTCCTGGCCTCCAAACCCGCTCAGCCCGCTGCCTGCCTGGGATCCTGGGCCGGCAGCGGGCTGAGCGGGGCCAGTGGCCGGGACCCCAGAAGGCAGCAGCATGCCATTAAAAATCCGACCCAGCCCACTCTTCTCCCCCGCCCCGCCCCCACCGCTCTCCTCTGCGAGGGGCAGACGTTTGATCCTGACGGCTCTTGCTACTGCAGGGCAGGCTCCGTCGGCAGCCAGGCTCCCCGCTCCCCCACCTCTCCCCTGAGCATGCTGCTTTCCTGCCTCGCCTCCTCTCCCTCCCTGTGCCGAACAGCTGACGGCCCTTGCGAGAGAGGGGGAGAAGCGGGGCCACAGCGTGCTCGCTGCTCTGGAGAAGAGGTGGGGACGGGGCTTGGGGAAGGGGGTGGAATCAGGGCATATCTCCTCCTGCGCCCTGCCGTGAGCCACTCAGGGCAGGGAGCTGGGACCACCCACATGACCCTAACCCACACCCCCAGCTCTCTGCCCTGACTTCTGCACCTTCGCACGCCTCCGAGGCCCCTGCCCTGACCCCTGCACCCTCCCACAACGCCAGCCCTGACTCTGGCACCCCCCCACATACCCAGCACCCCCACACCCCATGCCCTGACTCCTACACCCCTCTCACACACACACAGCCCCCGTCCTGACTCCTGCACTCCCAACACATACCCAGCCCCCCCACACCCCATACCCTGACTCTTGCACCACCCACATCCCCACCCCCACCCTGAGCACCAAACGGGAGCTCCTGCACCCCCCCACACATTCCCACCCGCACCCCTCTCACCAAATGGGAGCTGCCCAGGTAAGCACTCCACACCCAAACCTCCTGCCCCAACCCTGAGCCCCCTCCCTCATTCTAGCTCCTGGCCAGACCCTGCACCCCAAACCCCAGTCTGCTTCTTCACCCCCAGCCTTGTGCTCAGTGCAGAGAGAGAGAGGAAGAGAATGGGCTAGAACCAGGGAGAAAGTAGGTACCCACTCTATGTGGGCAGAGCTGGGACCCAAGACCATCAGTGGGGCTGAGCAGGGCCGGCAGCCAGTACCCTGGTTGGCAGGAGGCTGCGGCTGGAACTCCAGACCAGCAGTGGGCTGAGCCGCTCAGCCCACTGCCGGTCTGGGGTCCCAGCCACCAGCCCCACACAGCCCACTGCCGTTCTGGAGTCCCAGCCGCCAGCCCCACTCAGCTCGCTGCCGGTCTGGGGTTCTGGCTGCTGGCCCCTTGCCAGCCGGGGTCCTGGCCGCAGGCCCCGCTCAGCCTGCTGTCGGCCTAGGTGAACGGAACCCCAGGCTGGCAGCGGGCTGAGCGGGCTGGCAGCGTAAGATCAGCATTTTAATTTAATTTTAAATGAAGCTTCTTAAACATTTTGAAAACCTTGTTTACTTTGCATATGACAATAGTTTAGTTATATAATATATAGACTTATAGAGAGAGACCTTCTAAAAAACGTTAAAATGTATGACTGGCACGCGAAACCTTAAATTAGAGTGAATAAATGAAGACTTGGCACACCACTTCTGAAAGGTTGCTGACCCCTGTGCTATACCTATCACATGGCTCCTGAAGAGATAACCAAGAAAGCTCACACCTTTGGTGGGATTCTGGGAAAGGGTGTGAGTCCAGGTGCTAGGGTTCCAGCTCTCAGGACGGGGTGCAGACAGAAGGTCTGTACTTCAAGAGTGTGCTGTCATTGTAATGCCTACCTTTTAGCTGCCTAGACATGACTGGGGAGAGATGGGTCCCTAAGAATGGGATCCACAAAAGCCAGCATGCTAGGCGGGAATCCATTTAACCTAAACAATGGGAGATGGTGATGTGAGGGGTGTGTGCTAACCCTGCCCTTCACACAGAAATAGGTGCCAAAGTCTGAGCCCCAGGGAGATGCTTATCCCTGTTAGCGATCCACAGATGGGAAACTCTCTCCTGAAGTTCACAAGTCTGAACTGCATGTCACTGCTGCTATAGCAAGGACACGCAACTCAGACCTCAGAGAACTGATTGAGGGCATGAGAGCAAAGCAATATTATATTAACCAGCTGAAAGCAGAAAAGGAGTCAGTCCTATGATCCAGAAAGAACAGATAGAGAACGCAGGAATATAAGAACATAAGAATGGCCAGGTTGGGTCAGACCAATGGTCAATCTTGCCCAGTTTCCTCTCTTCCGACAGTGGCCGGTGAGAGATGTTTCAGAGGGAATGAACAGAACAGGATAATTTTGAGTGATCCATCCCCTGTTGTATAATCCCAGTTCTGGCATCAGAGGTTTACGAACACCGTGAGCATGGGTTTGCATAACTGAGCACTTTGTATAATAGCCATTGATAGATATATCCTCCATGAAGTTATCTCATTCTTTTTTGAACCCAGTTATACTTTTGGCCTTGACAACATCCCTGGCAATGAATTCCACAGGTTGACTATGCACTATTTCTTTCATGTGTTTTAAACCTGCTGCCTATTAATTTCATTCAGTGACCCCTGGCTCTTGGGTTATGTGAAAGGGTAAAGAACACTTTCCTATTCATTTTATCCACACCATTTCTGATTTTATAGCCCTCAATCATGCCTCTCCCCACTTAGTCTTATATTTTCCAAGCTAAACAAGTGTTTTTAATCTCTCCTAGTACGGAAGCGATTCCATTTCCCTAATCGTTTTTGTGGCCTTTCTCTGTACTGTTTCCAATTCTAATTCATCTTTTTTGAGATGAGGTGACCAGAACTGCACACAGTATTTGAAGTGCAGACATACCATGGATTTCTATATTGGCAGTATGGTATTTTGTGTTTTCTTATTTATCCCTTTGCTAATGGTCCCTAACATTCTGGTAACTATTTTATCTGGTGCTGCACATTGAGCAGATGTTTCCAGAGAACTACCTGCCATGACTCCAAGATCTCTTTCTTGAGTGGTAAGAGCTAATTTAGACCCCGTCATTTTGTATGTATAGTTGGGATTCTGCTTTCCAATGTGCATTACTTTGCACTTATCAACATTGAATTTCATGTGCCATTTTGTTGCCCAGTTACCCAGTTTTGTGAGGTCCCTTTGTAATTCTTTGTAATAAGTTTTGGACTTAAGTACAGAGAATAAAAAATTATTCAGGATAGTTAACTGTTTACCCTCTTTATGAATATGTTGAACAGCACTGGTCCCAATTCAGATACTTGAAGTCCTGGCTATTTACCTCTCTCCACTCTGAAAGCTGACCATTTATTCCTATCTTTTAACCACTTACTGATCTATGAGAAGACCTTCCTTCTTATCCTATGACAGCTTACTTTGCTTAAGAGCCTTTGGTGAGCCAAGTGACTGAATTCTGATCCACAGCCATCCCGAGGGAGGGGAGATCTATGATGCTGGAGATGTGGCAGCACAGGTCATTTGCAGTGGGAATGCTCACAGCAGGGTAGCTCCTGGAAGCAGGGTAACTACGAAGGGCAGGGGACAATGGCCAGGCCTCTGCCTGCAGGTGAGTAGGCCCAAAATGAGAGACTATAACTGCCAATGAGATCACCCCAAATACTAGATCACAGGCGAGATCAATGGACACCACGTGCAATCCTGGTAGAGTCTTGGGCACAGGTTTCCACTGCACATTCATCATTGTGGGAAAGAGACACCCAGGAAGCTCAGAGGAAGCTGAAACCTTCCACCAGGACAGACCTGGTTGCAAACCAAATCCAGCTAAAGATCATGGGAAGATGGCAAGCAACTATTACTCTGGACACCCTCCATCCAGCCTGTGAATTCTTGGTAGAAGATAAAGCCTCTCACAAAGCCCTAATCAAGACTGATTTCCTCAGAGAAGGTGAGTCTGACCTGTTTCAAGAGAGGCCTCTTTATTGTTAAGAAGAGACAGTTTGCCATGACACCTGTTGGGGGTGAAACACAGGAATGCAAGATTACTGTGGAGAAGAATGTGAGCCTACCCCCAGATAGAAGGCCATTCTTGGACAGGTGAAGGGGGACCCAATAGAAAGGCTGCCAGGCATACTGGAGCCCCCACCATTAAGGGTCAACATGAATTCCTAGTCCTCCCAACCATGGGCAAGCATGAGATGCTGTATCCTGGAGAGACTTGCCAGTGTGACAGCTGAACTCTCAGTCATGTAGCTGGGTATGAGGCTTGGTACCTTCCAACCACAAGTAACTGTGTATCCTGAGGTGGTATCCAAGGTACTAGCCATACAGCAAGGCACTGAAAAAAGAGGGAGTCACTGAAACAGACTGAATATAGGACTGAAACAAGTGTAGGAGGAAAAACAATCTCGTGCAGGAACTGGGGCTGAGAGAAAGGAGTCTGTCACCTGGGCAACTGCAAGCAGCCCAGAACCTGCTGGGAAAATACCTTGATGTGTTCTCCTCTGGGGACGATGATCTTGAGTGCAGAGGGTTGGCACAGCACCATACTGAGGCTGTGGATGCAAGAGCTGTGAGACTGGGGCCATGAAGGTACCCACTCTGCCATTAGGCAGAGTTCAGTGAACAATTGCAACAGATGGTAGAGACTGACATCATCCAGGCTTCCATGAGCCCATGGGCTACACCCATAGTCTTGGTAAGGAGGAAAGATGGAGGGACATGGAAATCAGTGGCTGAATGACACTACCATGAGAAGAAAAGGAGTACTTGTGGCACCTTAGAGACTAACAAATTTATTTGAGCATAAGCTTCGTGAGCTACAGCTCACTTCATCAGATGCATCCACGGTATGCATCCGATGAAGTGAGCTGTAGCTCATGAAAGCTTATGCTCAAATAAATTTGTTAGTCTCTAAGGTGCCACAAGTACTCCTTTTCTTTTTGCGAATACAGACTAACACGGCCATGAGAGATGCATATGCCCTCTACAGGACAGATGACACTCTAGATTTGCTGTCAAAGACCACTAGGTTCTCCACCCTGGTCCTGACCAGTGGCTACTGTCAAGTGGATTTGCATCCTGATGATATACAGAAGACAGCATTCACCACTAAACAGGGCCTCCACAAATGTCGTGTCATGCTTTTTGGACTGCCTGCAAAATGCCTGCAAAATGTTCCAAAGGTGGATGCATGTCATACTGCCAGACCTGCAGGGCACAATCTGCCTGTAGTGTCTTGATGACATCACCATCATCAGAGGAAGGTCATTTGATGAGCACTGCCAGATGCTTGGTGCTGTGTTGGAGTGGCTACAAGAAGCAACTTAACTGTGAATCCATCAAAATGCAATTTTTATGTGATGAAGTCAATTACATGGGGCATGTGATCTCAAGGGATGACATAGGCACAGACTCTGAACAGGTGGAAGCCATCTGATCCTGATCGGTGTCACATTCTCTCACTGAGGTGCAGTGTTTCATTGGCTTGACTTTATTCTACCAGAGATCGATTGCTGATTTTTTTCACAATTGCCCAGCCACTGCACAAGCTGGTAGAGAAGGGGCAGATGTTTAAGTGGACTACTCCATACCAAGAAGCCTTTCTGGAACTAAAGTGGAGGCTTATGTCTGCACCTATATTGGCTTACCCAGATTTCCAGCAACCATCCGAGATATGGATGCCAGTGAAGTTGGCATTGGCGCTGTCTTAGCTCAGCCATATGGAGATGAGGAAAGAGTACAAACATACACCATCAGGAGCCTGAACAAAGCAGAGAGGAATTACTTTCCAGCAATGGGTGACCTGCTGATAGTGGCAATTTTTGGCAACATTTTTGGCAATTTCTCCTGAGGAAAGAATACCTGTTAAGGACAGATCACCATTCACTCAGGTGTCTTCATACTTTCCTTGACTCCCAAGGACAACTGGCCTGGTGGCTTGAACAGCTGGCTCAGTTCCAGTACCAGATAAGACACTATCCAGGGAAAGGGCCCATTAACGTTGATTCCCTGTCTAAGAGACTGAGCCTGGACAGTGCCAGCCAGGAAGCCAGGACTGAGGAGTGAAATACTGCCAGCCTAGCAGCTGTCCTGACCCCAGAAGAAAGGGTCACTGACAGTGGTGCGGAGCTGAGAGCCAAGATGAATGTTTCACAACTTTGAAGGAGCACAAGCCACAGACCCAGTAGTTTCTGAGCTGAAGTGTTGGAAGGAAAAAAACCTGTTGGATCTTCCAGAAGAGATACAAGCAGACCCCGGTATATGCCAATACAGAGAAGCCTAAATTTAGAGCAAGGGCTACTGATTAGGCACTGAAAGGCTGTGAAGAATCTGAGTAATTACACACAACTAGCTGTCCCCAGGGGATCAGTCCCTGAGATTCTGAAGGCATTGCATAGCAGAAAGACTGGGGATAGAGGAGCTTAATGGGAAGGTTCAAAGTTGGTACCACTGGCAAGGATGTGCCAGTTTGTTAAGAACTGGGGAAAATCTTGCTATACCTGTGGGGCCCATAAAATAACACATACTGTATCCAGAGCACATGTGGTCATCACCCAGAGGAGCCACCTCATAGAGGGGATAGCTATGGATATTCTGGGACCGCTACCTGTCACTGAGAGAGGCAGTCAGAACATCTTCCTGACACACACTCCACCAAATGGCCTGAAATGCGGGTGGGATGGAGCTCACCTGCCACCCGTCCCTGACCACCAGACCAGAACTCTTCACCCAGTTGACCTGAGAGGAGGCTGCTGCCAAGTAGATGGCCTGGCAGGCCTCCACCTGGACTATGTCACCCAAGTCCTGGACCTCTGCTGGAGGAGACAGAGGAAAAGCTCGATTGCCAGAATATGCAGCTGGCTTGACAGCAGCCACCCCTGATGCACCACTCACCTGAAGCTGACCAGTTCGGTCAGGGTCCAGTTGAGCCTGACCAGACACTCCATGGAAGCATATTACACCTGGAGAAAACCCATAAACTGGAGCCTGAAGCCGAATCCCTGCAGAGTTCTCAGGAGATACCCATGGTCCACCCTGTCAAATGCCTTCTCCTGATCTCAGGACAGGAGGACTAATGACAAACCATCCCTACACCAGAGCTCCAAGACATCCCAGATCAAACAAAGAGTGTTAAATATGGCACGGGCCGAGATGGTGTAGGTCTGGTTGTGGTGGACCACGTCCACCAGCATGGACCCAGCTGCAAATAAATGGCCTTTGTTATGAATTTATAGTCCATGCTGAGGAACAAGATGGCCCCCACCCAATAACTTGGGAGATTTAAACATCACCCCTGGCCACCTCCGAGAGGCAATAATTCCCCACTTGCAAGCACAGAGTCTGAGTGTAGGAAAGGAACTTTTAATAAAAGGAGGAAATAACTTGGCATTTATTTGGGAAAACACTGCAAACAGGGTTCATAAATATAAGTCATGAATAAAAGACCCACCCTAAGTAGGTTGGGCAGTGTCCCTTTCCCCTCAGGTTCTTAAATCCAGAAACCCAAAAGTCGCCTTCACATGCCCAGCTCTTCTTTGCACCCAATTCATAGTTGCTGCCCTTGGTCAGAATTCAGAAGTGCATCTGCAGAGTTCACATCCCTCCCGGGGTGTGGGGTAAAGAGGTATCTTGCTCACTCCGCTGGCCTCTCTGCCGCTGCCCTGCTGGCTGCTCATTGCACCTCTCCACTGCCACCCTGCTGGCTACCTCAGCTGAGACCTCTGCACATCAGTCTCTTTAGTAATTTTCAGCCCTTTTGCAGGATGGACAGAAATATTGCCCCATCTCAAGTGATTTCAGCTCCCAGTGATTTTAGCTCTTAGTAGGCAGGTCAGAAACACGGCTCTACCACGACTGGTTTCAGCTCTGATTGAGCTGCAATTAACATAACAAAGCAGCTCCTAATGAAGCCTGTTTAGATCTATTCTTTGAACAGTGGGGAGAACAGGTCAAACCAGTCTAGGGAATACTCCTGGGGAGGGTGTGCAGCCTCCTGACCAGAATACCTGCTCCCCACCGTTCTAACTGTCACTGGACTCTAACAGTCCAGCCCCTGATTAAAGAGGTCCTTTCTGTTGCATGTAAACCCCTTCCTTTGGAACAGATTAAGCACAGTCCTGTATTCCCACAATAATTACACACTGGTAACCATATTTCACTACCCCTGCTTTCAGCACTAACATAATTTGTGACCCAGCACCAGGTAAGTTGATTACAATCAGAAAAACGCCGCTCTGTCTACTGAATATCTAACAGATCTAAGCAAAGCAGAATCAAACTGTATTTACATAAACACTCCAGGGATCTCTTTCCCCCTCCCAGCTAGCTGTCAGTGAAACAATCATTCAGACCCTGCTTACATCTGCTGGCTGTTTTTACAGAGGTACAGATGGAAAGAAAGAGGCTGAACGTTGGGAGAGGACACAGAGGGATAAGATGACCCTGAAGGCATCAAAGGTTAATAGCTCATGTCCCACCAGAGATGGGAGGAGTGCAGCAGCTCAGTAGAAGACAAATGGCAGGAGAGGGGGAGACTACCGAGGCAGTTGAAACTAGAAGTGTGTGGCTCAAACCAGATTTACTGAACAGAAGAAAAGAAAGGAAGAAGAAAGATGGAGGCTGGGAGGGGGAAAGAGACCGACAGGGTCAGAACTACAAGTGGTACAAGAGGAAGAATGGTGGAAGGGGACAGCAAGAGGAGGAATCTTGTGAGAGGACACAGAATGAAGAGATTATCTTGGAAGCCATCAATGCAGACGATAAGTCCTCCCCTCAGAAACAAGGGCACACAGGGTTAGCTTCATGTTCTTCATGTCTTTTCTTGAAGAGGAGGCCACTGGGGAATTGTATTCTCCCTTCCCCTTATGAATCGGCCTGGGAAGGAATTATTGAGTCACCTTCTCCTCCTCCTCCTCTGTCCATGGAAGGACAGGCTGGGAAGGTTCATCGTGCAGGATTTTAACTGCCACTGGCTCTCTGGTAAGAATGGAAATCCTGAGGAGGCTCTATTTCGCCCTGCTCTGTCCAAGGCTAGACCAGGCAGAGTCAGCTACACTCTCAACATCTGGTCATCAATGATTCTGTAATGGGAGAGCTATGGGAACCATGTGGCCTATTCAAGATATGAACATAATGCCCAACCCAAAGCTCGCTGAAATCCATGGAAAGACTCCCCGTGATTAATGTCAGTGGGTATTGGGTCAGGCCTATATTGAACAAATGAACAACTGCCTGGCAGCACAGCTTGGGCCCATGCTGCAGTGACTTCATCACACAATTGTCACAACTTTCTCCAAATAAAACGAGTAAAATTCTTACCTTTACACATAGAGGGAGTTGCCCATTTAAACATTTTATCCATCAGGGACTGTACTCCCACGTCCATACTCAGTATCTCACAGAATGTCTGAATTAAAAAGAACGAGGAAAGTGGTCATTTAGGCCTGGCTCTACAAAGGGACTTAGGCATTGTGATGCGGAGCGTTTCAGCCCCTAACTTGTAAGCACCTAGAGAATCACTGGGATCCACAGAGCCTGAGTTAGGTGCCAGACTCCCTACACCTCAGAATGTGATCCACAAAAACTACCATATCAGATGGGAAGCCCCTTTAGGCCATGTCTACACTGGCAAGTTAAAGTGCTCCAACTTGCTGGCTCAAGGGTGTGAAAAATCACCCCCACGAGCACAACAAATTTCACTGCTTTAAAGCGCTAGTGTAGACAGGCTCTGGGAACTGTGCCCCCAGCACTCGGAGCTGATCCCCTCATCGAGGTGGATTACCAGGAGCGCTGGGAGAGCGCTCTCCCAGCACTCGCAGCACAACCGCACTCACACATCAAAGCGCTGCCGTGGAAGTGCTTTGAATTTTGTGGAGTAGACATAGCCTAAGCCGGCCAATGGGAAATGCTAATAAGAGGGTGTAACGGTGCTGGTTCTGGTGGGACCCAACTGTGAGAGCCAATTCTGGACAAATTGCTTCAAGCAGGGCAGTTACAGCCCAAGGCTGGGGTTTTTCCACCTCTAAGGCAAACCCAACCAGCCAGACAGAGAGGACTTTGGTCTCACTCCACTGGCTAACCACAAGTCACACCAGCAATTCCCTTCGACACTCCAGTTTCCCAGTATCCCCACCAGGGCCACTCGTTATGGGGACGAATGGTTATGAAAACCAACACCCCAGGAAAAGGAGAAAGGTTCTCTTGATCCCAAAGGACCAAGCCCCAGACCCAGGTCAATATACAAATCAGATCTTACCCACAAATCACGCTGTTGCCAATCCTTTAGAATCTAAGGGTTATTCATAAAAGGGAAAAGATAGAGATGAGAGCTAGAATTGGTTAAATGGAATCAATGACATCCAGTGATGGCAAAGTTCTTGGTTCAGGCTTGTATCAGTGATTGAATAAATTGCAGGTTCAAATCAAGTCTCTGGAGAACATCCCCAGCTGGGATGGGTCATTCAGTCCTTCGTTCAGAGCTTCAGTTTGTAACAAAGTTCCTCCAGAGGCAAGAAGCAGGACTGAAGACAAGACAGAGATGAGGCATCAGCCTTTTATAGTCTTTTCCAGGTGTAAGGACCCCTCTGTGTTCTTACTGTGGAAAATTACAGCAAAATGGAGTTTGGAGTCACATGGGCAAGTCCCTGCATACTTTGCTGAGTCACAAGGCTTGTCTGCCTTCTCTCAGTGGGTCACTTGTATCACTGATGGTCCTTAATGGGCCATCAAGCAGGCTAGGCAGAGCTGACACCAACTTGTCTGGGGTGTCACTCAGAAGTATAGCATAAGTTGGAGATACAGACAGTATAGAGCCAATATTCATACTTCAACAAGAATGACACGTGCATACAGATAGCATAATCATAACCAGCAAACCATAACCTGGCCTTAGACACCTTATATGACCCCCTTTATATAAGATTTGGTGCCACTACAGGACCTTGGTTGCAACAATGATCTATACGGTCTCAGATTATGTCCATAACGTCACAGAGGGGTGTATCCTAAACCCTGCCTGTCTCTGGGACTTAGGCACTTAGGTCTGGGCTGCAGGGAGGTGCCTATCTCTGCTTGGGATCCACATCTGGGAGCCTTGTCCTGGAGGCAGGTGCCTCAACTCTTTCTCATGCAAAACAACTGTGTGTGTGTGTAGAGTCAATGAGTGCTCTAACTCTGGACTATTGGGTGTGCTGATGGAGTCTCTCTCAATCTCGCTGGTGGAAGTCTTTGTATAAACAATTAAATATTAATTGGGCCAGACAGCACTTGAGAATGACTCTACATTGCAGTAGTTAGGGAGACTCATGTGAGGGGTGGGAAACCCCGGTTCAAACCTCTTCTCATCAAGCAGAGGGGATGACTTGAGCCTGGGTCTCCTACAGCCTGGGTGAGTTCCCTGACCACTGGGTTAAATATTATAACAGAGTCCTTCTCTTTCCTTTCCTCCCATCCCCCCACCCATTTTGTCTGGAGGTAGCTGTTCTCAAAGTAGATGATTTGGGATACCACACAGACTTGATACCTTTTCAAACAGAACATGGATTAATGAGTTGTGGATCATAAATTAATACAGTTCTTAACATATGGCGAAGGAAACATATGAGTTTATTGTGAATTAAGTTTAGGGTCACAAAATACTAGTGTTACACCTTCTGGTGGTGAATTTCCAGATAAATCTGAAGTAGCTTTGAATCACTACTAGGGTTGCCAACTTGGTTGGAATGGTGCCATTTGTAGCAATGGCATCCAAGTCCACCCAGTCCAACCAAGTTGGCAACCCTAATCACTGCTTATATGCTTAGGGTCAACATGTGGTATCTAGGTGTGTGTTTTGTGAAAGGGAAAGGTTGGCTCATTGTGACAGACTAAACCCCTGTATTCATAGGCAACACAACACTAATGTAATAACTTTTGTACAAAGTATGTCTTGTCTGATCATTTGGAAACTCATAATTTGCTGGTCAGTATCATTCTGATAACATATGTGTGGCAACACTGAATGTAAAGTTATAAGATTTTCCTCTATGATATTATTAACATATTCCAAACCCCACAGCCCTGCCCAAGCAGAGGGTGGCAAACACATCTGTCCTTAACAAATAAATGTGTACTCTGATTAATTTGCATTTAAGTAGTAAACAGTCATCAAACAGGAAGGGAAACACAGAATGCTGGAACAGGTAAGAAAAAGCCACCAGGGAACATCCTTCTACATAAACTCTCTGGCTCAGACCAGTTTCAGAGTAGCAGCCGTGTTAGTCTGTATCCGTAAAAAGAACAGGAGTACCTGTGGCACCTTAGTGACTAACAAATTTATTTCCCCATGTTAAGTATCCTCACACCTTCTTGCCAGCTGTCTCATATGGGCCATCTTGATTATCACTACAAAAGGTTTTCTGTCTCCTGATGATAATAGCTCATCTAAATTAAATAGCCTCTTAGAATTGGTAAGGCAACTTCCACCTTTTCATGTTTTCTGTGTGTATATATATATATCTTACTACTGTGTGTTCCATTCTATGCATCCGATGAAGTGGGCTATAGCCTATGCAAGCTTATGCTGAAATAAATTTCTTAGTCTCTAAGGTGCCACAAGTCCTCCTGTTCTTTTTAAGAGAGGGACCAAAACTATAAAAAGGAGGGGCAAATCCTCCAAGACATCTCTCTCTGCCCATCACATTCACTACACCTGAAGAGAAAAACGAAGCAATTGGTGGACATTGGAGGAGGGGTCCTGACCCACAGAGTTTGATCAGTAAGACTGCTGAAAGCATGTGGTGAGACACTTTGCTTGAATCTGATATCGTTCAAGTTAAGCGTTCGTAAATGTTGTCTTTATTTTCCTTATGCCTTGTTACTTGTACTCATCTGAAATCTCTTTGTAGTTAATAAACTCGTTTTATTGTTGTAGCTAACCCAGTGTGTTTAAACTGAAGTGTCCAAATAGCTATTTGAAATAATGAACTGGCTATTATTGCTTTAAGGAAAAATGGACTTAAAATATTTTGTGCTGTTCAGAAGATGGCTGAGCCTATATTTTGGGGGGTGGGGGGTGGAATCTGTGAGTGTGGGTGTGTTGGGTTCACCCTGCAGTATAACCAACCCTGGTATGTCACAGCTATGAGTAATCATTGTCAAGCTTAATTACTTAAATGTGAATTTTAATTAAGTAGTTGTTTAAAATCCTAAAAAGCCATGTTCAGATGTACTTTGTTGAACTTTCACTAACAGTGCTGTGTCATTACACTGGTATGTGGCAAAAAACTTTACTGGCAAATTGATAAGTATTAAATAATTTATATTGCAATAGTGCCTGAGGAGGACCCCATTCAAGAATCAGGGCCCCATAACACAGAGACAGTCCATGGGAATCCAAAGGAAACCAAATCTGGGATCCCAAATTACATTTGACTATTTAATTTTGGGATCCATTCTCCATGTCTCAAGAATGCCAATAATGCAAAATGGGCATATTTTTATTTTAAACATTAACAATGTGGTTGGACCTGTTGAACAGAGGCTCTCAGCAGAGTGCCGAAACCATGGGGCTATAGGATATTCTGGTGTAGGTCTCACTCAGTCCCTCCTGTTGAAGCTGATTCACTTTAGAGAAATACTTCAACAGTCACTGGGAAAGAGAGAGAGAGAGAGAATGACTCTTTAGAACAGTGGTTCAGGCACCCCCATGAGAGAGGTGATGTGGTCTAAGAAGAAGGTTAATATAGAAATTAGATTCTTATTTAGCAAGTATAGGTAGAATAAGGAAATTGTGCTTAGCAGTGTTAAGAAATAAAAAGATATAATTTTGTTTTATATAAAGATAAATATAGGATTTAAAAGTTAAGCATAGTTAAGAATATGTATGTGCCCTGCTGGCCACCCTGAGTGGATAGCAGAAAGGAATGACCCTGTGTTGTTGGAAAAAACGCATCAGACAGGCTGTCTGTGTCTGAACTGGTGTTAAGGGAGGAATAGACCAGAACAGTCCTCATGACTGATTATGGTCACTTTCTGTTTTAGGATAAGGTTTCATTACAGTATTTGCTACAAGGTCTTGTTTCTTATCTGCATTACAAATTAAATTGTGTTTCTTTCTGCATTACAAACTAAGTTGTGTAAGGTTCTTTCGTAATCACTTTAGTAACAATATAATCCTTTTTAAAATGTAAACCTGTCTGAAATTCTCTGTAAAATGGTTTGGTGTGAGTGAGGAATGTGTGCATAGTTAAGAATAAGTGTAAAAGCCTTCGCAAATGTCCAGATGGTCAGGAAAAAGTGAAAGACTTTGTGACACCAGGAGACAATCAGAAAACTTCCATTGTATCTGATGCTAAACTAGTTAGCAGCACTGACATCTTGGAGGTTGGGCAAACATTCCTGAAGGCCAGACAATGAATAAGAGATAATGATGGGAAGCCCAACAATAACCATCAAATTATAACAGAGGAAAACCCTGAGATTAAAACTATTTAAGGACTAAAAACTACAGAATGAGTTTGCAAAATCCATAGACTTGAATGGGAATTTACAAGTATAAAGACGGAGTGTTTTGCCATGGAACTCTGGGTTCAGTCCTGCAAAGCCTGACTAATGCCTGACTAATCTAATTGCCTTCTATAATGAGATAAGTGGTTCTGTGGATGAAGGGAAAGCAGTAGACGTGTTATTCCTCGACTTTAGCAAAGCTTTTGACACGGTCGCCCACAGTATTCTTGTCAGCAAGTTAAAGAAGTATGGGCTGGATGGATGCACTACAAGGTGGGTAGAAAGTTGGCTAGATTGTCGGGCTCAACGGGTAGTGATCAATGACTCCATGTCTAGTTGGCAGCCGGTATCTAACGGAGTGCCCCAAGGGTCGGTCCTGGGGCTGGTTTTTTTCAATATCTTCATAAATGATCTGGAGGATGGTGTGGGTTGCACCCTCAGCAAGTTTGCGGATGACACTAAACTGGGAGGAGTGGTAGATACGCTGGAGGGCAGGGATAGGATACAGAGGGACCTAGACAAATTGGAGGATTGGGCCAAAAGAAATCTGATGAGGTTCACAAAGGACAAGTGTAGAGTCCTGCACTTAGGACGGAAGAATCCAATGCACAACTACAGACTAGGGACCGAATGGCTAGGCAGCAGTTCTGCAGAGAAGGACCGAGGGGTGACAGTGGACGAGAAGCTGGATATGAGTCAACAGTATGCCCTTGTTGCCAAGAAGGCCAATGGCATTTTGGGCTGTATAAGTAGGGGCATTGCCAGCAGATCGAGGGACGTGATTGTTCCCCTCTATTCGACATTGGTGAGGCCTCATCTGGAGTTCTGTGTCCAGTTTTGGGCCCCACACTACAAGAAGGATGTGCAAAAATTGGAGAGAGTCCAGCGGAGGGCAACAAAAATGATTAGGGGTCTGGAACACATGACTTATGAGGAGAGGCTGAGGGAACTGGGATTCTTTAGTCTATGGAAGAGAAGAACGAGGGGGGATTTGATAGCTGCTTTTAACTACCTGAAAGGTGGATCCAAAGAGGATGGATCTAGACTATTCTCAGTGGTAGCGGTTGACAGGACAAGGAGTAATGGTCTCAAGTTGCAGTGGGGGAAATTTAGGGTGGATATTAGGAAAAACTTTTTCACTAGGAGGGTTGTGAAACACTGGAATGCCTAGGGAGATGGTGGAATCCCCTTCCTTGGAAGTTTTTAAGGTCAGGCTTGACAAAGCCCTGGCTTGGATGATTTAGTTGGGATTGGTCCTGCTCTGGGCAGGGGGTTGGACTTGATGGCCTCCAGAGGTCCCTTCCAACCCTGATATTCTATGATTCTAAGCCTCAGAGCACGGGATTTTCGACCAACAGAGCCCAGCTCCTCACTGGTGCTCAATCTAACTGGCCATTAGATTGACTCGAGCTACAACAGGCTGGTGACTATAAAGACCATCTGCAGGACCTGTGTGTGTGTATGTGTGAATGGATGTATATGCTGATCTTGTATTTTCAATAAATGTAGCACATTGCCTTATCCCCTAGAAAGGATCCCGTGTCCTTCTTATAAGCATAACAGTGAGACCCCCCAGATCCAGTCCCTCTGCTTCACCCTCTCTTTCATTATGTATCCACAGTGGAACAGCTTCCACAGGACAGGCCAACGGAGCCCCACCTCAGAATGTCTCTCAGCTCAGTGAAGGGTGACAACCCGCTTTGCTGGTGTACACGTGGTGCCTTTTGCAACCAGGGGGCAATGGGTCATTGATGGTGGGCTGAAGAGTGATCCTGCCCCACACTCATCCAAGAATGGACTTGGCTCCCTGCTCCAAGTGTTGTCATACCTGAGTCTCCCACAGCTCAGCCTACTAACCTAAGCACTGCACTGTTCTGCACAAAACTTGCCCAGGTCATGTGTGGCATGAAGTCCAACTCAGTCACAGGCCTCATGTGGTCCACAGAAAATATTGCCCTCATCTCTAATATTCAAGATTTTGCCCTGGAATACGCTAAAAATTTTCACTGACATCACTACATTGCTCAATTAACCCCTGCTGTTAGATCTGGATAGGCTGCCAGAAGAATGCTTCTGTTGACATAACTACTAGTGCTCAAGGAGGTAGAGTTACTCCGGTGATGGAAAAGCCTCTTACACTGCTGTAGGAAGCATCTACAATACAGTGCTACAGTGACATAGCTATGATGCTCTAGCACCTGGAGCAGACATGGCATTCTGCTCTCTCTTTCTCCGCTCACTCTCAGATCCTACAATTGTGAAGAAGAGACCACACTTTCTGCAGTGTACACTTAGGAAGTGTACAGAACAGCCTGTGTGTCTGAGGGGATTGAGTGAGCAGGCTAGGGAAGGGGCAGGAGAAAGTGGGAGGCTTTGCTGAATCCAGTTAACCTTTTTTCAGAGTTGTAGCCGATGAGGGAGGAAAGGTGGACATTTAACTGGCTGACAGCTACAGGTGGAATTCACAAAGACCTCCCATTTTGCCAAGGGATTCACCAAGGTATTTAGGCCCGGTCTACAGTATGGGATTAGGTTGAATTTATCTGTGTTAGGCTGAATTAAAACTATTCACACAACCAACCCCGTTTTGTCGACTTAAAGGTCTCTTAAAATTGAATTCCGTACTCCTGCCCAGCGAGGGGAGTAGCAGTAAAATTGACCTTGCAGGGTCGAATTTGGAGTACTGTGGATGCAATTCGATGGTATTGGCCTCCGGGAGCGATCCCAGAATGCTCCATTGTGACCGCTCTGGACAGCACTTTCAACTCAGATGCACTAGCCAGGTACCCAGGAAAAGCCCCGGGAACTTTTGAATTTCATTTCCTGTTTGGCCAGCTCATCAGCACAGGTGACCATCCAGAGCTCACCAGCACAGGAGACTATGCAGTCCCAGAATTTTTGCAAAAGAGCTCCAGCATGGACCGAATGGGAGACACTGGATCTGATCGCAGTATGGGGAGAAGAATCCGTGCAGGCAGAACTCCATTCAAAAAAACGGAATGCCAACATATATGCGAAAATCTCCTGGGACATGACAGACAGAGGCTACTCCAGGGAGACACAGCAGTGCTGCGGGAAAATTAAGGAGCTCAGGCAAGCCTACCAAAAGACAAAGGAGTCAAAAGGTCGGCCCAGGTTACAGCCCCATACATGCCGCTACTGTGATGAGCTGCATGCAATTCTAGGGAGGGACCCTACCACTACCCCACCACTGTCCGTGAACACCTGCAAGAGGGGAGTCTCACACAACAGGGAGGATGATTTTGTGGAGGAGGAAGAGGAGGACAGTGCACAGCAAGCAAGTGGTGAATCCGTTCTCCCCAGCAGCCAGGAACTGTTCATCACCCTGGAACCAATACCCTCCCAACCCTCCCAAGGCGGGCTCCTGGTCCATGAAGCCGGAGAAGGCACTTCTGGTGAGTATACCTTTGTAAATACAATACAGGGTTTAAAAGAGTGTGTGTTTAATGATTCATTTGCCCTGAAGACTTGGGATGCATTCACGTCCAGTACAGCTACTGGAAAACTCTGTTAACGTGTCTGAGATGGAGCCAGAATCCTCCAGGGACATCTCCATGAAGCTCTCCTGGAGGTACTCTGAAAGCCTTTGCAGAAGGTTTCTGGATAGGGCTGCCTTATTCCATTCTCCATGGTAGGACACTTTACCCCACCAAGCCAGTAGCAAGTAGTCTGGGATCATTGCAGCACAGAGCATGGCAGCGAATGGTCCTGGGTTTTGGGTGCATTCAAGCACATTCATTCTTTAACTCTCTGTGTCAGCCTCAGGAAAGTGATATCATTCATGGTCACCTGGCTGAAATAGGAGAATTTGTTTAGGGGACAATCAGAGGTGGCCGTAAATGCTGGGCTGTTTGTGTTTGGCTTAAAGTGCTCAGCCCTGATCATAGCCACAGGATGGGCCGGGGGGGAGGGGTGAAGCAATCATCCCAGAGAATTGGGGGGAGGGCCGTGCTGCACATCCCCATGGAAACCGCAGGCCCTCCTTTTAAATGGTCAATCCATCAGGCATTGCTTGGTGTGGGAAAGGAGGGCGCCACAGTTCGAAAGCATTCCCACATGTTATGAAGGCGGAAGAAGCAGAACCCTTGGGCTTACCATGGCTGCCTGCAAGGTGAATTCTGTTGCCCAGCCGTGTGCGATATCTCACACCAAACCGGCAGGCACTCAATTTAAAAGGCAAAATGTGACCTTTTACCAAAAGAACATGTGCTGTGTGCTATGAATTGCTTGTTTCACTGAGAAAGAGTCTCCCCTTTGTTCTCTAAAATGTATCTTTTTAAATTCTACTCTCCCTTTTTTTCCTCCCACAGATACAACTGTTTCTACGCTCCCACTATCATCTCCGTCCCAGAGGCTATCCCAGATTAGGAGGAGAAAAAAACGCACTTGGGACGACATGTTTGCTGAGTTTCTGCAGTCCTCCTGCACTGATAGGGCCCAGCTGAATGCATGGAGGCAAACAATGGCAGAGTCCAGGAAAGCGTTCAATGAATGTGATGAGAGGAGGGAGGCATGCAATGAGAGCAGGCAGGATGCCATGCTCAAGCTGATGGGGGAGCAAACTGACATGCTCCTCTGTCCGGTGGATCTGATGCGGGAAAGGGAGCAAGACCACAGATCACCGCTGCATCCCCTGTATAACCGCCCACCCTCCTCCCCAAATTTCATAGGCTCCTCACCCAGATGCCTAAAAACACAGTAGGGGGGGAGGCTCCGGGCACCCAAACACTCCACCCCAGAGGATTGCCCAAGCAGCAGAAGGCTGGCATATCCTAAGTTTTGATTTACACTGTGGCTTGTCTGTCCCTCCTCCCCCATCCTACCCATTCCTTCCTTCCTCCCCCACCCCACCCAGGCTCCCTTGTGATTTATCTCCCTGTGTTTTTAATCAACTAATAAAGAATGCATGGTTTTGAAACAATAGTGACTTTATTTCCTCTGCAACCTGTGATCGAAGAGGGGAGGGCGGTTGGCTTACAGGGAATTAGAGTCAACCAAGGGGGAGGGTTTTCAGCAAGGAGAAACAAACAGAACAGTCACACCGTAGCCTGGCCAGTCATGAAATTGGTTTTCAAAGCTTCTGTGATGCGCACCAAGCCCTCTTGTGATCTTCTAATCGCCCTGGTGTCTGTCTGCGTGAAATCGGTTGCCAGGGGATTTGACTCAACCTCCCACCCCACCATAAACATCTCCCCCTTACTCTCACAGATATTGTGGAGCGCACAGAAAGCAGCAATTACACTCCAAACTGATTCCCGACTGACTGTGTCATGATGCTGGTTCTGGCGGGACCCAACTGTGAGTGCCAGTTCAGGACAAATTGCTTCAAGCAGGGCAGTTACAGCCCAAGGCTGGGGTTTTTCCACCTCTAAGGCAAACCAAACCAGCCAAACAGAGCAGACTTTGGTCTCACCCCACCAGCTAACCACAAGTCACACAAGCAATTCCCTCAGACACTCCAGTTTCCCAGTATCTCCACCAGTGCCACTCATTATGGGGACAGATGGTTATGAAAACCAACACCCCAGTAAATAAAACAGCCACAGTGAAGGTTGTGAGTGCAGGTTTTACAAAGTATATTTTGTGCTTCGGGGTTGCTGCAGTTTGTTTTGTTGTTGTTGTATTTCTCCTGATTTATCTCCCTCATTAACAGCCACTAATAAAGTTTCACTGCAACCTAACCCTGCTGCTCCTCAAACCTTTCATCTCAGCTTCTCCGGCCCCTCACTCTTACGCTAGTGCAGCACATTCATACAAAATACAAGTAATAATGTTAATATTTCTTCCTTATTAACATTATGTACTTTAATAATATCGAGTTCTTATATAGAGCTTTTCATAAGTAGATCTCAAAGTGCTTCACAAAGGAGGTCGGTATCATTCTCCCCATTTTACAGATGGGGAAACTAGGGCTCAGAGAGGTGACGTGATTTGCCCATAGTCACTCCGCAGGTGAGTGGCAGAACTGGGAATAGTCCAGTGGTCCAGCCATGAGGCCTCAATACTACGTTGCTTTAAAGATTCTGGACCAAACTCTGCCCTCACTTACCCTGCATTTGCAGTAGTTTGATTCCATTAAGTGCAGTGAAGTAATCTGGATTATGGCCATGTAACTGCTCCCAGGTACTCTGGAGTTGCAGTGGGGTAGCTCTATTAATTTCAGTGGAGTATTGTGAATTTACAGATGTCATAAATATCAAGGGAAGGGTAACAACCTTTCTGTATACAGTACTATAAAATCATTCCTTTACCTGTAAAAGGTTAAGAAGCTCAGATAACCTGGTTGGCACCCGACCAAAAGGACCAATAAGGGGACAAGACACTTTCAAATTGGCAAGGGGGCGGGGGGAGGCTTTGTCTGTTCTCTGTGGTTCTCTCTGGAGACAAAGAGAGAAATCAAGCAAGTAATCCAGCTCCTACTGAATGATACATCTAAAATTACAGAAATAGTAAGTAATAGCAAGGAAATGCATTAGAGTATCTTTTGTTTAGCTTGTGAATTTTCTCTGTGCTGAGAGGGACGTTTATCCCTGGTTTTTCTTTTTGTAACTTTACAGTTTTGCCTAGAGCAGAATCCTCTGTGTGTGGAATCTGATTGCCCTGTGAGATTATCTTCCATTCTAATTTGACAGAGGTGCTTCTTTTGCTTTTTTTTTCTCTTTATAATAAAGTTCTGTTTTTTAAAGAATCTGATTGTTTTTTTTGTGTGTGTCCTAAAAAACCCAAGGTTGGTCTGTGCTCATCTTGTTTATTCTCAAGCCTCTCCAGGAAAGGGGGTGTAGGCAGTGATGAGCTGCCAAAATCTTAACAACCGGTTCCCTATAAAAAGTTCTGATTTAAGGGATGTGCCCCAGTATGTATTTTTTGTACCAACAGGGTTACCATATGTCCGTATTTTCCCGGGAGGAATTTTTAAAATTTAAAAATTCCTCCCGGACAGCAATTTAAGAACCAAAAAACCTGACCTGTCCGGGAAAATATGGATGTATGTTAACCCTGCCCTAAAGTTCTTCTTTAAAAAGACGGGCTTGAACTAGAAATGAGCTCTGGTTCACATGTGTGGGTCCCCGCCCCTCCCTGGGGCTGTGCTAGGGTGATTTTATAGGGACAGTCCTGATTTTGGGGTCATTTTCTTATATAGGCTTCTATTACCCCCCAACCCCGTCCTGATTTTTCACACTTGCAGTCTGGTCACCCTAGGGTGTGCACATGTGTGGGTCCCAGCTGCTCCCTGCCCCCCTCATTGAAGCAGGCGTGCAGGGTTACTGCCCTGGGAACTGCAGGGCACCAGTGGATGTGGGGCCAGCAGCAGACAGCGGCGTGGGGCAGGGCTAGCTGGAGGCAAGGGGGGCAGGGCTGGCTGTGGGCAGGGCAGGGGGTGCGGAGCTGGCTGGAGACAGGAGGGTGCAGGGTTGGCTGGAGGCAAGGGGGTGTCGGGCTGGCTGGAGACAGGGGCAGGCTGCAGGCAGGGCAGGGGGTGCGTGCAGCAGGGGCTGGCTGGATACAGGGCAGGGCGTGCGGCAGGGGCTGGCTGCAGGCAGGGGATGAGGAGGTGGCTGGAGGCAGGGGCTGGCTGCAGGCAGGGCAGGGGCGGCTGGAGACGGGGCCTGGCTACAGGCAGGGGGTGCAGGGGTGGCTGGAGGCAGGGCAGGGGGTGGCTGGAGATGGGCTGGAGACAGGGGGTGCAGGGGGTGGCTGCAGGCAGGGAGTGCAGGGGATGTGGCAGGGGCTGGCTGCGGGCAGGGTGGTGGGGGCTCGCGGGGAGCAGCCCGAGCAGCAGGACGCAGCCCCGGCCCAGCAGAGCAGCCGGGGACCCCCCAGGCAGCAGCGGGAGCCCCAGGGCCAGGGGAGCTTCGAAAGCTCATGCTCAAATAAACTGGTTAGTCTCTAAGGTGCCACAAGTACTCCTTTTCTTTTTGTGAATTTACAGTTATTCAACAGACTACAATATAGCCCTCTGAATAGAGGTGTCAAATAACTTCAGTTATTGTGTAGATTTACAGTAGTTCAAACTCTGAGTCATTGAACACGGTAAAGTTTCGACTCAAAATTAAATCTTGAACATTTAGAGGCCAAACTTAAACCTGTGAGTAGATGGAAACTCCACTGGCTTCAGTTACACAAGGAATTAATGTGGCCCATTCAGTGTACCCTCATTTGATATTTTGAAAGCAAAGAGTGTAAAATCACCAGAGACATGCGTATGAAATATGGTAATATATGGAATTGTTACTTAAAAAAATAAACTTCAATTTCTTTCTCAATTAGAACTGCTGCCAAATACAATGGCAACTTCCCCTGAATATAGAGATCAGCATTTGTCCAGTACCTTGTGTGAACAAATCATGAGAACATCAAAAACTTTTCTGCAGCTGAAATCCATGTAATAGAACATCTGGCAGTGCTGATTCAGGGAATGCAATTCATTTTTGCGGAGATTTCTGTTTCCAGGCTCTCTGACCTCAGTGATTTTTCAGGACTATGGGGTGTATAAATATGCAAACAAAAGGTGTCGCTCTGTTTTTGATGCACAGCTCTGCTTCTTTAAGTGTAAAGGGGTCGCCATAGCCTGCCTGCAAGGGCAATGCTGTGAGGCAGTTCAAGATGGAGGATGTTCCAGAGACTGAAGCACATAGAAACTTTATATTTGTTCTGATTTTTTGCTGTTTTTTTCTTATTCGGAAATAAAGTTATAGAGATTGAAGTTTGGTATTGTTCTTAATGCATAAAGATGAAAGATAACAGAATTTGAGAATAGAAAAGTGAAACCACAAATTGCTAACAAAAGGTAGAAGCAGGGTGAAATCTTCTGAGTTTCATGTACTGCATTTTGCAGAGGTGGATTTACATTAAAACACAGGGTGCCCAACGACAGGGAAAGGAGCAGAATGCCAGCAGCTCCAGCTGCCGTACTGCTCCCAACCCCTCCCCCCCGCAGCCCTGTCAGAGCCCTGCCCCCCCATCAGGGAAAGGAGCAGAATTCCCAGCCCCACCCCCCAATCCTGTACCCCAACCACAGCAGCTCTCTGGAGGGGTAGGGGACGGGGCTGGGAGTTCTGCTCCTTTCCCCACTGCCCCTCCCAGCAGGGAAAGGAGCAGAACTGCCAGCAGCTCCTCCAGCTGCCATACTGCCCCGAGTCCCCCTCCCTCCAGGTAACATGGGATGGGGGGGGGGAGGGGAAGAGCATGGGGGTCCTGGGCTGGGGGCAGGGCGGAGTCACAAGGGGGTTCCCTTAGCTGGTGTACCCTCCCACTTCCATACTGCAAAAACTTTTGTTTATTTGCACCACTGGACGAAGACCCCAGACTCACGACCCTCCAAAACGGAACATGGTCATAAGTTGTAAGAAGTGTGACCCAGGGTGTGCATTTCAGGAATAATTATGCCTGCTAAGGAGGTGGGGATGGGACACTGGGAAATAAGGCTCTGCGACATCAGAGTTATGGTATACATGCTTGCTGGAAACTAACCCCAATAAACATTGCATTGCACTGCACTTCAGACTTCTGGTCTTCTGCTTTCTGTCTGTGTGACAAGATCCAGGGGGGATAGTAAAGGGAAGGCTCTCCCACATGAAGTTGCTCCAACAGTTAATTACTCTCATTGTTAAAAAATGCGTGCCTTATTTCTAGTTTGACTTTGGCTTCAGCTTCCAACCACTGAATCTTTTTATGCTTTAATCTGCTAGATATAGGTACTTATAGACTGTGACCAAATTTCTCTTGGATCAAAGAAATAGACTGAGCTTCTTAAGTTATTCACTATAAGGCAGGTTTCCCAGACCTCATTCTTCTCCAAACCCTCTCCAAATTGTCAACATAATGTTTGAAGTGTGGACGTAGGAGCTGGACACAGTGTTCCAGTAATGGTCTCAATAATGTTGTATACAGGTGATATCACCTCCCTGCTCCTACTTGATATTTTGCTGCTTGTACATCCAAGAGTTGTGTTAACCCTCTTAGCTACAGCATTGCTCTGGGAGCTCATGTGAAACAGGTTATACATTGTAATCCCTAAGTCCTTTTCTGCACCACTGCATTCCAGGGTGCACTCCCCTGTCTTGTAAGTGTGACCTACACATTCTTTGTTCCTAGCTGTATGACCTTGCATTTGGCTGTGTTAAAAAGTATGTTGTTACAGTGCTCTATAACTGATCTAGCCCCATTGTTATTTACCACTCCACCAATGTTTGTGTCCTCTACAAACTTTACCAGCAATGATTTTATATTTTCTTCCATATCACTGATAAAGATATTGAACAGCACTGGGCCAAGAATAAGTCCCTGTGGGACCCAATAAGAAACACTCCCACACAAGAATGATCCCCTATTTACAATTACTGTTAGGGCTCTATCGGTTAACCATTTTTATTTTATTTAATGTGAGCTATGTTGATATTGTATTAATGCTTTTTTATCAGAATGTGATGGAGGACTAAACCTCATGCCTTACAGAAGCGTGAATACATTACTGTATATCAACCAAACTTGTGATCTCATAAAAATTTCATTTTGTTCCATAAAACCACGTTAATTATAATTAATTATGTTTCCATCCTTTAATTCTTTATTGGTTGCATCCCATATTATCTTTTCTAGGATTTTGCTCAGGACTAATGCCAGGCTCAGCAGCCTATAGTTTTCTGCTTTACTTCACCATTATATTCACTCATATCCAGCTTCTCGTCCACTCTAATCCCCAGGTCCTTTTCTGCAGAACTGCTGCTTAGCCAGTTAGTCCCCAGCCTGTAGCGGTGCATGGGATTCTTCCATCCTAAGTGCAGGACTCTGCACTTGTCCTTGTTGAACCTCATCAGATTTCTTTTGGCCCAATCCTCCAATTTGTCTAGGTCCATCTGTATCTTATCCCTACCCTCCAGCGTATCTACCTCTCCCCTCATCTTAGTGTCATCTCCGAACTTGTTGAGGGTGCAATCCACGCCATCCTCCAGATCATTAATGAAGATATTGAACAAAACCGGCCCGAGGACCGATCCCTGGGGCACACCACTTGATTCCAGCTTCCAGCTAGACATCGAGCCGTTGATAATTACCCATTTTGACCGACAATCTAGCCAGCTTTCTATCCACCTTATAGTCCATTCATCCAGTCCATACTTCTTTAACTTGCTGGCAAGAATACTGTGGGAGACCATATCAAAAGCTTTGCTAAAGTCAAGATATATCATGTCTACCACTTTCCCCATATTCACTGAGCCAGTTATCTCATCATAGAAGGCAATCAGATTGGTCAGGCATGACTTGCCCTTGATGAATGCATGTTGACTGTTCCTGATCACCTTCCTCGCCTCCAAATGGATTCCTTGTGTACCTGCTCCATGATTTTGTGGAGGACTGTAGTTCCCTGGGTTCTCCTTCTTCCCTTTTTTAAAGAAGGGCACTATATTTGCCTTTTTCAAACTGTCTGGGACCTCCCCCGATTGCCATGAGTTTTCAAAGATAATGGCCAATGTCTCTGCAATCACATCAGCCAACTCCCTCAGCATTCTTGGATGCATAAGATCCGGACCCATGGACTTGTGCATGTCCAGCTCTTCTAAATAGTCTTTAACCTGTTTTTTTCATTATGGAATGGGCCCCCCACATACTCCAAAAGAACCTGCTTCAGTGCAGAAATAAAACCCCCTTTTGTCACCTACCACTCTGGAATTCATATGAGTTATCATCAAACAACTACAACCCATGCTTCATGGGGACCCATCCTGAAAGAAATCTTTCTTGAACCCCCACTTTTGGCATCCAAACAGCCCCCAACCTCTCCATGCTCATCATCAGAAGCAAGCTCCTCACAGACCAGGACCCACCAATTTAAAGCAGCGCCAGAGCAACAGATGCAAAATCTGCAGACATATCTCCACTGCTACAATGATCAACACCTTCCACAACATATATTTCAAGAGCCATGGGTCCTGCACATGCCTACCACAAAATGTGGTGTGTCTCATCCAGCGCCCTAAATGCCCCAACAAAAACTGTGTGGGTGAAACCAGACAATCACTACGCTCTTGAATGACATGGGTGATCACTTGTCACAGAGCGATCACTCTATATCTGACCTCTCAGTCCTCATCCTCAAAGGAAACTCACACGACACTTTCAAAACACAAGCTTGGGAGCTTAAATTCATAACTTTGCCTGACACTAAGAATCAAGGACTGAACAGAGACACTGGAATTTCTTGCTTATTACAATAATCTATAATCCACTAACACCCCCAGCAGCCTTCCTCCCTCTTACTTTCCCCTCCTATGACAGGAGGGGTGTTAATAGGCCACTTCACTTTGAATGGTCCCTTGAAATGTGTTAACTACTAATGCTAAACAATCTGTTCCACCTCATATTTACCTGTGACACTCTGTGTAAATTTCCTAGACCTGAAGAAAAGCTCTGAATAAGCTCAAAAGCTTGTCTCTCTCACCTTCAGAAGTAGGTCCAATGAAAGATATTATGTCACCCACCATATCACTCTAAAACAATACTGCACATTCAATAACAGAGTAACTGCAGGTTTCAGAGTAGCAGCCGTGTTAGTCTGTATTCGCAAAAAGAAGAGGAGTACTGGTGGCACCTTAGAGACTAACCAATTTATTTGAGCATGAGCTTTCGTGAGCTACAGCTCACTTCATCAGATGCATTTAGTGGAAAAAACAGTGAGGACATATATATACACACAGAGAACATGAGAAAAAAACAAAAGCAGAAAACCAAACCTGTAAGGAGAGTGATCAGTTAAGATGAGCTATTACCAGCAGGAGAGCAGGGTGGGGGGAGGGAGGGGGGAAACTTTTTGTAGTGATAATCAAGGTGAGCCATTTCCAGCAATTAACAGGAAGGACTGAGGAACAGTGGAGGGGTCGGGGGGGGGAGGAAATAAACAAACATGGGGAAATAGAAGAGGAGTACTGGTGGCACCTTAGAGACTAACCAATTTATAGTTTAAAAAGTTTTACTTTGTATAATGACCCATCCATTCTAAGTCTCTATTCAAGCCTAAGTTAATTGTATCCAGTTTGCAAATTAATTCCAGTTCGGCAGTCTCTCATTGGAGTCTGCTTTTGAAGTTTTTTTGTTGTAATATAGCGACTTTCATGTCTGTAATCGCATGACCAGAGAGATTGAAGTGTTCTCCGACTGGTTTATGAATGTTATAATTCTTGACATCTGATTTGTGTCCATTTATTCTTTTATGTAGAGACTGTCCAGTTTGACCAATGTACATAGCAGAGGGGCATTGCTGGCACATGATGGCATAGATCACACTGGTAGATGTGCTGGTGAACGAGCCTCTGATTGTGTGGCTGATGTGATTAGGCCCTATGATGGTGTCTCCTGAATAGATATGTGTGTACAGTTGGCAATGGGCTTTGTTGCAAGGATAGGTTCCTGGGTTAGTGGTTCTGTTGTGTGGTGTGTGGTTGCTGGTGAGTATTTGCCTCAGGTTGGGGGGCTGTCTGTAGGCAAGGACTGGCCTGTCTCCCAAGATTTGTGAGAGTGATGGGTCATCCCTCAGGATAGGTTGTAGATCCTTGATAACGTGTTGGAGAGGTTTTAGTTGGGGGCTGAAGGTGATGGCTAGTGGCGTTCTGTTATTTTCTTTGTTGGGCCTGTCGTGTAGTAGGTGACTTCTGGGTACTCTTCTGGCTCTGTCAATTTGTTTCTTCACTTCAGCAGCTGGGTATTGTTGTTGTAAGAATGCTTGATAGAGATCTTGTAGGTGTTTGTCCCTGTCTGAGGGGTTGGAGCAAATGCGGTTGTATCGTAGAGCTTGGCTGTAGACAATGGATTGTGTGGTGTGGTCTGGATGAAAGCTGGAGGCATGTAGGTAGGAATAGCGGTCAGTAGGTTTCCGGTATAGAGTGTTGTTTATGTGACCATCACTTATTAGCACCATAGTGTCCAGGAAATGGATCTCTTGTGTGGACTGGTCCAGGCTGAGGTTGATGGTGGGATGGAAATTGTTGAAATCATGGTGGAATTCCTCAAGGGCTACTTTTCCATGGGTCCAGATGATGAAGATGTCATCAATATAGCGCAAGTAGAGTAGGGGCAATAGGGGACGAGAGCTGAGGAAGCGTTGTTCTAAGTCAGCCATAAAAATGTTTGCATACTGAGGGGCCATGAGGGTACCCATAGCAGTGCCGCTGATTTGAAGGTATACATTGTCCCCAAATGTGAAATAGTTAGGGGTGAGGACAAAGTCACAAAGTTCAGCCACCAGGTAGGCCGTGACATTATCGGGGATAATGTTCCTGACGGCCTGTAGTCCATCTTTGTGTGGAATGTTGGTGTAGAGGGCTTCTACATCCATAGTGTCCAGGATGGTGTTTTCAGGAAGATCACCGATGGATTGTAGTTTCCTCAGGAAGTCAGTGGTGTCTCGAAGGTAGCTGGGAGTGCTGGTAGCGTAGGGCCTGAGGAGGGAGTCTACATAGCCAGACAATCCTGCTGTCAGGGTGCCAATGCCTGAGATGATGGGGCGCCCAGGATTTCCAGGTTTATGGATCTTGGGTAGCAAATAGAATACTCCTGGTCGGGGTTCCAGGGGTGTGTCTGTGCGGATTTGTTCTTTTGCTTTTTCAGGGAGTTTCTTGAGCAAATGGTTTAGTTTCTTTTGGTAACTCTCAGTAGGATCAGAGGATAATGGCTTGTAGAAAGTGGTGTTGGAGAGCTGCCAAGCAGCCTCTTGTTCATATTCTGACCTATTCATGATGACAAAAGCACCTCCTTTGTCAGCCTTTTTGATTATGATGTCAGAGTTGTTTCTGAGGCTGTGGATGGCATTGTGTTCTGCACAGCTGAGGTTATGGGGCAAGTGATGCTGCTTTTCCACAATTTCAGCCTGTGCACGTCGGCAGAAGCACTCTATGTAGAAGTCCAGTCTGCTGTCTTGACCTTCAGGAGGAGTCCACCTAGAATCCTTCTTTTTGTAGTGTTGGCAGGAAGGTCTCTGTGGATTAGTATGTTGTTCAGAGGTGTGTTAGAAATATTCCTTGAGTTGGAGACGTCGAAAATAGGATTCTAGGTCACTGCAGAACTGTATCATGTTCGTGGGGGTGGAGGGGCAGAAGGAGAGGCCCCGAGATAGGACAGATTCTTCTGCTGGGCTAAGAGTATAATTGGATAGATTGACAATATTGCTGGGTGGGTTAAGGGAAGCATTGCTGTTGCCTCTTGTGGCACGTAGTAGTTTAGATAGTTTAGTGTCTTTTTTCTTTTGTAGAGAAGCAAAGTGTGTGTTGTAAATGGCTTGTCTAGTTTTTGTAAAGTCCAGCCACGAGGAAGTTTGTGTGGAAGGTTGGTTTTTTAGGAGAGTATCCAGTTCTGAGAGCTCATTCTTAATTTTTCCCTGTTTGCTGTAGAGGATGTTGATCAGGTGGTTCCGCAGTTTCTTTGAGAGCGTGTGGCACAAGCTGTCAGCATAGTCTGTGTGGTATGTAGATTGTAATGGACTTTTTACCTTCAGTCCTTTTGGTACGATGTCCATCTGTCTGCATTTGGAAAGGAAGATGATGTCTGTCTGTATGTGTACGAGTTTTTTCATGAAGTTGATAGATTTCCATTCCATACGGCTAAATGCAGTGCCTTGCATCATGACAGGTTTCAGAGTAGCAGCCGTGTTAGTCTGTATTCGTAAAAAGAAGAGGAGTACTGGTGGCACCTTAGAGACTAACCAATTTATTTGAGCATAAGCTTTCGTGAGCTACAGCTCACTTCAGCCAAGCTCTACGATACAACCGCATTTGCTCCAACCCCTCAGACAGGGACAAACACCTACAAGATCTCTATCAAGCATTCTTACAACTACAATACCCACCTGCTGAAGTGAAGAAACAAACTGACAGAAGAGTACCCAGAAGTCACCTACTACACGACAGGCCCAACAAAGAAAATAACAGAACGACACTAGCCATCACCTTCAGCTCCCAACTAAAACCTCTCCAACGCATCACCAAGGATCTACAACCTATCCTGAAGGACGACCCATCACTCTCACAAATCTTGGGAGACAGGCCAGTCCTTGCCTACAGACAGCCCCCCAACCTGAGGCAAATACTCACCAGCAACCACACACCACACAACAGAACCACTAACCCAGGAACCTATCCTTGCAACAAAGCCCGTTGCCAACTGTGTCCACATATCTATTCAGGGGACACCATCATAGGGCCTAATCACATCAGCCACACGATCAGAGGCTCATTCACCTGCACATCCACCAATGTGATATATGCCATCATGTGCCAGCGATGCCCCTCTGACATGTACATTGGTCAAACTGGACAGTCTCTACGTAAAAGAATAAATGGACACAAATCAGATGTCAAGAGTTACAACATTCATAAACCAGTCGGAGAACACTTCAATCTCTCTGGTCATGCGATTACAGACATGAAAGTCGCTATATTACAACAAAAAAACTTCAAAAGCAGACTCCAATGAGAGACTGCCGAATTGGAATTAATTTGCAAACTGGATACAATTAACTTAGGCTTGAATAGAGACTTAGAATGGATGGGTCATTATACAAAGTAAAACTTTTTAAACTATAAATTGGTTAGTCTCTAAGGTGCCACCAGTACTCCTCTTCTATTTCCCCATGTTTCTTTATTTCCTCCCCCACACCCCCCCACTGTTCCTCAGTCCTTCCTGTTAATTGCTGGAAATGGCTCAACTTGATTATCACTACAAAAAGTTTCCCCCCTCCCTCCCCCCCACCCTGCTTTCCTGCTGGTAATAGCTCATCTTAACTGATCACTCTCCTTACAGGTTTGGTTTTCTGCTTTTGTTTTTTTCTCATGTTCTCTGTGTGTATATATATGTCCTCACTGTGTTTTCCACAAATGCATCTGATGAAGTGAGCTGTAGCTCACAAAAGCTTATGCTCAAATAAATTGGTTAGACTAACTGCAGAGGAGTGGGGTGCCCACTTTAATGAGCAACTAGTGATGACAGATAAGATGGTGCAAGAAAATGAGACACATTGTAATAATGGGACATAAAAATATCTGAGAAAAAACATTCAAGAAAAAACAGAAGCACTGCAGAAAAGATATGGAAAGAAGAAAGAAACACATAATTTTGAGGAACAATTAAAAAAAACTGAAGGAAGAATTAAAGATGACAGAAGTGGAGTTCAAAAAAAGCAGTTAAATAGCCCATGAAAATGAGTGTTTTCTTTGGCAAAAAGATATAGTAGAAAGGGGGAAAGCTCTGGAACAACGTAATGAGAGGGATTTAAGAAAGAGCCAGAAATATGTTTCAGCAAAGCAGGAAGTCCAAGGAAGAAGCCAAGATAAGACTGGCCAAATTATTTGGCATATAGTGCAGATGACCTCGGAAGCATTTAACTTTATATTCTACTCCCAGGGGAATCCTGCATCAAAAAATTAAAAATTCTGCACATGCTATTTTAAAATTCTGCATATTTTATTTGTCAAAATAGTACAATCTTACCAGTTTCAATTGTTTTGGTAATTTATTTCAAAATACCTGTCAGCAAATATGTCTGCAATAATACAGACAACAAAAAAGATTCAGGAAATATTTTTGGACAAATAGATTCCTCACTAGGCCTATTAATACAGATTTGATATACCTTTGTTGACAGTTATCTTCTTTTTCAATGAAATTAAATATTTCATTTAAACAAAGTCATTATACAAAAGTGTGTTATACAAAAGTATTGTAACAACCTGGCCTAAGAGGGTGTTAATGTCTTAAGGATTGGTTTGTGTCTGTCTGTCAAGTCTTGTCCAAGTTCAAGCTTCTATGTGTACTGTAAGGTATTTCGATCATGCCACTGTAGCAGGAAGGGGGTTGGTGAGTTCGCGGTAGTTTAGTTGTAGGATAGCCGGTGGTTAGCAAGGGGAAGGGAGACCCAGGGTAGGATGTGTATGTCAAGCTGAGTGTGTGTGTTTCTTTCTGTGGGTTGGGTCATGTACATGGTTCGCCAGCCAACACCTCTTCATCTCGGAAGGTGGTATTCGTGCCTCCGTGCCAGTGATAGGTGGGAGCGGAGATGGGTGGGTTCTGGTTGGCAGGGAATATAAGAGGAAAGGCAGCACCACTAGTGTCAGGCCAGTGCAGAGAGGAGGTCCAGGTGAGGTGCTTCCATACAGTGCATTTTGGTGGAAATCACAAATTCTGCATGAAAAAATAAAATTCTGTGTGAAACATTAGTTCTGCACAAATTCTGCATTGTTCAGTGGCACAGAATTCCAGCAGGAGTAAATTCAAAATGGTTAGAAAGTGGTAAATGAATGACTGAACTTCCTTTCTGTTTGTTTTTTTTTCTCCTGTGAGTTTAGCTGAAATATTCATCCATAAAGTCTCAGTACTTTGTAAACGTAGTGTACTGGACAGACCTAAATATTGATGCAAAAGTGTTTATTAATAAAATCGTTCTAATTTATTCTGATGTTCGGTCATTACAAGTGTGCCAGCACCTTTACTGAGTTTTAAGAGACATCTACAATTATTCTTGTAGCCTGGATGCTAGGAGAATATAACAACTCCTGCTTATGGTTTTGGTTCCTTATTTTATTTAATGAAATGTTCAGGGTAATTTAAAGAAATTCTAAGGAAATCTGCTTTCTGTCACACAGGGGCAAGACTCAGATGTCAACGGAGACTGCATTCATACAGGTTCTGAAATGCAGCTTAACTTCTACTTTGCTTTAACATTTGCACTATTGTCTTTTATGCTATGTTTTAAAAGATTTATATAAGCATGGGTACCGTGCTTTGTATCAAATATTTGATGGAAGCCATTAATTGCAAATTATAAATGTACTGCAATGGCAGATCATAAAGCCAAGAAACATTGAATCAAAAGGAAAGAACCACACAATTGTCTTCTAAAAGAACAAGATACACTCTGGTGTAGAGATAAGATTAGTTTAGGAGAATAAACTTCATAAGATGTTTGTTTTAGGAAAAGTTCTCACTTTAAAAAAGGAGGTTTCTATGAGTATAAAGAGCAGATTAGATAGCTAGATAGATATAGATAGTACAAGAGCTTTTTTGGTCTTAAAATCAAGGTATAACTAAGAAAATGAATGCAGGGGATATTTCAGGGGCCACATCCCCAAGTGCCGGTGGCCAAAGCACTAGGGACATATCCGCTGTGTCTGAAGTTAAATAACAGCAGAATTGTTGTGGCTGCACCCACTAACCATATTTTATCCCTTTGGTTGGAAATACATATACCCTCTACCAGGATACAATTAAGAGAACTAAGAGAAATGAAGTAATTTATTAGAGTGGGGTGGGAGGAGGTATTGTTTCATGGTCTCTGTGTATATAATGTCTTCTGCAGTTTCCACAGTATGCATCCGATGAAGTGAGCTGTAGCTCACGAAAGCTCATGCTCAAATAAATTGGTTAGTCTCTAAGGTGCCACAAGTACTCCTTTTCTTTTTGCGAATACAGACTAACACGGCTGCTTCTCTGAAACCAATATTAGATTAACAGTTGAGCTATATGAGGAAAAAATGGGAAACATGGAATGAACTGATTTAAAATAAATTGACAGAACTTTTTCAAAAATAATATAAATACCTGCTTGTGTTGCCTGATCCCTTTTAATGCTTGATGATACTTGTACTTGTTGCCAATTGATCCTGATTAATGAGCTGAGGGTCACAAGGTTTTTGTTCCAGAACCAGGAAACACAGAACTAAAACCAATGAGTTAACTACCTTGGCAAGGTGCTTGGCAAGGACACTCACACAGAGGGCAAAGCCAAGCCTTGGTGGTTTTTATTAGAACCAATAATAAAGACAGAACAGATGCAAACCACAGAAACAGCTAGGCATAGAACGGTATTGGGGATAACTGTGGGATCATTCTTTGCATATGCTTTTAGACTTGCATGCTCACACCCTTCCTTGAGGACCTGGTGGTGAGAGACAAAGGACAAGCCCTGCCTCTGGCATGCTGAATGAGTCTGATGGTCCAGGTTCCTCAATGCCCACGACTGATGGAAGTTAATAATAGTGCTGAAGGATCAAAGATGGAAAGTTAACCCCCTCCCCGTGGTGGTTTGCCTTGTTATAGGGCCTGAGCCCTATCATGAATATTTATTCTAATGTCCAGCCTTCCATGTCCAAATCCACTTCTTCACCCTCAGAATATTGAGGGTGCATTTATCCTATAGGTTAATGTATTAATGTCATTTAACTCATTATCAGCTATGTCACCTATTGGTCAAGCAAGCTGGTGCTTAGACATCTGCCAACGATTCTACCCTAAAATATCCCAGTCCACTATAACTTCCATGTTCCTGCAGTTGCCTGGTACCATTAGGTTCCAACGCCTGTTATTGACCAAGCTAGTCCTAGTTCCCCAAAATCTAAGGGTACCTGTCAGGCCATTTATCTAAGCCAATGGTCACAGGCCTAATATACTTGGCTATTCTTATGCTAAGTTGCTTATACTGATGTCTTACAGGATGCAGGCCTGTAGTTTCCTTGTGTTACTGCTGAATATAATAAAAAGCTAAGCGAGCTCTATGGGCTACACTGGAAGGCACAACTTACAATGTCCTAGTTATTCCTTATGCCTTACCTTTTGTATTTTTCTCTCTCTCTTTTAATATTTACAGAAGGTTATGAAAAATTCTGTGTATTTTTCAGTAAAAAGGTTAATATTCACCTTCTAAAAACTACTGTGTCTTTAAACGTATAGAATTTATACCACAGATTATTATAAAGTATCATAAATACTTTGATCTTTTGCCATTTTCTCTCCAATTCATCACTTGGAAAAACACGCTGGCGTGTGAGCTAACATGTACACCTATGAATGTTCCTTTTGCCTTAACAAAGCTCTTTGCAAGTATTTTAAAACATGTCTCTGTCTTTTTTACATTTTAGCTTTTCATTATTTTAGCTGTAGTTCTTTGTAATTTCTAGAGCTTATGCTACATATAAATCTTGGGTCTAGGGGCATGGGTCACATATCAAATCCTATTGGCTTCCTTCTCTGGATCAGGAGGGTCTTGGGGAGTTGGAAGACTTGGTTATGTCCTCCTCCAATTAAACATATTGGGGTGATTTTATTAACACTTAGATTCAAACAGCCCTTTTTACATTAATTTTTCCTTAACAGATCTATTTGCACATATTGTAAAACATCTTCCCCTCTCTTTTTACATTTTCAGTTTTTTCATACATTTAGCTGTGTTTCTTTATTACTTCTAGAAGGGGTGATTTTACCAGTCACTAATTTAGAGGTGCTGGCCTGTATCCCAAATCCTATGGACTTCCCTCTCTTGGTAAAAGGGTCTTTTGGTTAAGGGTCAAATGGAGTTAAGCAGGAAAGATGAGTTAGGCCAGAACCCCTGTCTCCAGTGCTTCCAGGCCACCACAGCAGAGCTACGACCAATGTACTGTAAACCCTAGCCCCCAGAAAGTGCCACCCATGGAAGTCCCAACTAGCAGCACCCTCATGGCCTCTGATGGGTCCATGCACACTATTTAAGCATGGAGGACATTCCAGGCTGCTGTCTGTACAACCAGGTAGAACCCTGATCTGCTGCTGAGCCAGACACTGCCTTCCCTAACTGCAAGTTCCATCTCTGGTTTGACCTTTGGATTGGGCATTTGTAGTCCATAATTTCCATAAACTTATACCAGTAACTGTCAGGTGTGTATTTGTCTTTATCCCTTTTCAAAAGTTCAAAGAACTATGGACGATATTTCTAGATCTCTCTTCAGTTTATTTTGCCATTACAGTTCTGACAGACAGAATGGTCAGTTTTGAACAGTTTTAACTTCCACAGATATTTATATTGTATGAAAAAACCCATATACTAATAAAGGAAATAAGGATAACCTGGGGAATTACAGACCAGTCAGTTTAACTTCAGTACCCGGAAAGATAATGGAGCAAATAATTAATCAATCAATTTGCAAACATCTAGATAAATAATAGTCAGCATGGATTTGTCAAGAACAAACCATGTCAAACCAAACTGATAGCTTTCTTTGACAGGGTAACAAGCCTTATGGATGGGAGGAAAGCAGTAGATGTGGTATATCTTGACTTTAGTAAGACTTTTGATATGGTCTCCCATGACATTTTTATAAACAAGGTAGGCAACCTAGATGGAGCTATTACAAGGTGGGTGTGTAACTGCTTGGAAAACCATTCCCAGAGAGTAATTATCAGTGGTTCCCAGTCAGGCTGGAAGGGCACAATGAGTAGGGTCCTGAAGAGATCAGTTCCAGGTCTGGTTCTGTTCAATATCTTCATCAATGATTTAGATAATGGCATAGACAGTACTCTTATAACATTTGCAGATTATACAAAGCTGGGAGGGGTTGCAAGTGCTTTGGAGACTAGGATTAAAATTAAAAATTATCTGGACAAATTGAAGAAATGGTCGAAAGTAAACAGGATGAAATTCAATAAGGACAAACGCAAAGAACTTCACTTATGAAGGAACAATCAGTTGCACACATATAGAATGGGAAATGACTGCCTAGGAAGGAGTAGTGCAGAAAGGGATCTGGGGGTCATAGTGGATCACAAGCTAAATATGAGTCAACATTGTAACACTGTTGCAAAAGTAAAAGCAACCATCATTCTGGGATATATTAGGAGTGTTGTTAGGAAGACACAAGAAGTAATTATTTCGGTCTACTCCATGCTGATTATGCCTCAACTTGAGTATTGTTCCAGTTCTGGGTGCCACATTTCAGGAAAGATGTGGACAAATTGGAGAACACCCAGCGAAGAGCAACAAAAATGCCTAAAGATCTAGAAAACATGACCTATGAGGGAAGATTGAAAAAAAATGGGTTTATTTAGCCTGGAGAGGAGAAGACTGAGAGGGGATATGATAACAGTTTTCAAATACCTAAAGGGTTAATACAAGGAGGAGGGTGAAAAATTGTTCTTGTTAACCTCTGAGGATAGGTCAAGAGCAATGGGTTTAAATAGCAGCAAGGGAGGTTTAAATTGGACATTAGAAAAAAACTTCCTAATTGTCAGGGTGGTTAAGTGCTGGACCAAATCGCCCAGGGAGGTTGTGGAACCTCCATCATTAGAGGTTCTTAAGAACAGGTTAGACAAACACCTGTCAGGGACGGTCTAGGTCAGGGGTCGGCAACTTTTGGCATCCGGCCCGTCAGGGTAAGCCACTGGTGGTCTGGGACGATTTGTTTACCTGGATTATCTGCAGGCATGGAGCTCCGCAGCGCCCCCTGGCCACAGTTCGCCGATCCGGGCCAATGGCAGCTGCAGGAAGCAGCGGCCAGCACAACCCTCGGCCCGCACTGCTTCTCATATTTATGCTCTTTTTTGGTTTAAGAATGAATGCCGATATTCTGCAGCGAATACTAGGCTCCATAGTAAATTCCACAGCTGCAGAATTACAGATAAATGATACGGAAGAGAATTGTGTATCATTTGTATTACAGTGACCAGGATCAGGACCCCATTGTGCTGGAGAACATGCAGCACAGAAAAAGCAATCCCTGCTCCAAAGTGTTTACAGTCTGTATAGAAAGGACAATTATGTCCTGTTTATGTTGCACATTGCAAACACTGCAATCAGACATGTCCATGGCAGAGTTGTAACTGGCTCTCCTGACCCAAGTGCAGTTGCACTATGGCTGTATTTCTGGCTGAGCTGCTTGTCTTAGCCTCTAGGGGCTTTAGTTTCATTTTGATTTTTTTCACGTGTTCCTCTCACTGCTCTTTGTGACAAGCTGATCTCCACAAACTCAGTTCCTGTCAAACTCTCCAAGGTTGTTCTTCCCTTGGCCTTACTGACCCATTTGGACGCACGCACAGAAGGGGACTGAACTCATTCTTTGCTTTGCTCTCGTCCCTTTGCCACTCCAGCACTTTGTGCGAGAGCATCTGAGACTGTTTTGTAAACTGAAAAAAGCAGATGAGCTCCCAACCCTCTGGGTAAAGCAGCAGCAGCAGCAGCCTGGAAGGCTGTTGTAGAAGGCAGAAGGATTTGCAGCTGTAGGAGATACAATATGTCCTGTGAGCAGAGCCGGAAGGGGAGAGGTAAAGCATTGCAGGGGGTGAGGAAGGGGGGATGGTTGAAACTTGGCTACAATGTCAGAAAAAAACCCTTCTCTCAGTGAGGCTTGTCACTGAACATGTTCCTGCCTTACAAGGGACAATGATTTTTCTCTCTTTGGGATCTAGATATACCAAAAACTGTTTGATCCCCATTTCTACGGAGGGATGAGAACACACATAGGTGATGATTAAAAGGTATAGCAGAGACTTATTTATAATATTGTTTGGGGGTAACTGAAACTTTCTTGAACTGATCTTGGAGGAAATGTGCATGATAGTCTCGGCTCCAGGCTACACATCCGCTGTAAGTGATAGTCACCACACAAACATATTTAATATCGAGTTACAATTGTGGCTTGATGATCAATGCCTTCCTAACTGGGAGAGTTAAATGCCCCAACTGCAATGTTGGAAAACAAACAAATCTGGTATTAAGTTTTCCCACTCGCCATATCCCTTTTGTAAGTCCCAGAGCTAGGAGGTGTGAAGGGAAAAAAGACACTCCTGCTTTCTCTATAAGAGAAAGGGGAACAGCTGGCTCTGACAGTCTTAATCTCTATACATTCACCGTAATGCAGGTCCATACAGTTGTTTATTTGGAGTTGATTTGTCATGTTTTTAAACTGTCAAGTAACTTAGTTTACGAAAGGGGAATACACTAGAAATAATATACCCTAGAGAAAGTGGGGCACCCTGGGCTGAATAGTAATGGGTTCAAATTAGGCAGCTATTATTTGTTTTACCAGAGTGCCTAGAAAGTCCTAGTTATAGACCAGGACCCCACTGTGCTGTACAAAGATGGTGCCTGCGATGTTGCACTCCATGCGTTTTATGGAAATATGCTTATAAGTGTAAATATAATGGAACTGGAATATGCTTTCTGCAAAAGGTCTCCTGTAAGGTATCATAACAAAGGTTATAACCTACTGAATATATTCCCCCTATTTGTATGCATGTATCATTCTTGTATCTGAAGCTAGAAATATGAAGTATAACTCTGAGGTCCTATTGTAATGATGCAAAGTGTGGGCCATTAGTGGTGGTTTAGAATCTTGAAGGCTCCCATTGACTAGGACAATTGGTTGTAAATGGTTTATCTACCTGCAAGCTTTCCTGTGTACCTGTGGGCCAAAGCAGGAAGAATGGAGACAGTCTTCACTCTTAGGTTGTCAGCAACAAGTCAGAGACAGGTTTCAGAGTAACAGCCGTGTTAGTCTGTATTCGCAAAAAGAAAAGGAGTACTTGTGGCACCTTAGAGACTAACCAATTTATTTGAGCATGAGCTTTCGTGAGCTACAGCTCACTTCATCGGATGCATACCGTGGAAACTGCAGCAGACTTTATATATACACAGAGAATATGAAACAATACCTCCTCCCACCCCACTGTCCTGCTGGTAATAGCTTATCTAAAGTAATCATCAGGTTAGGCCATTTCCAGCACAAATCCAGGTTTTCTCACCCTCCACCCCCCCACACAAATCCACTCTCCTGCTGGTGATAGCCCATCCAAAGTGACAACTCTTTACACAATGTGCATGATAATCAAGTTAGGCCATTTCCTGCACAAATCCAGGTTCTCTCACTCCCTCACCCCCCTCCAAAAACCCACCCCCATACACACACAAACTCACTCTCCTGCTGGTAACAGCTCATCCAAACTGACCACTCTCCAAGTTTAAATCCAAGTTAAACCAGAACATCTGGGGGGGGTGGGGGTAGGAAAAAACAAGAGGAAATAGGCTACCTTGCATAATGACTTAGCCACTCCCAGTCTCTATTTAAGCCTAAATTAATAGTATCCAATTTGCAAATGAATTCCAATTCAGCAGTTTCTCGCTGGAGTCTGGATTTGAAGTTTTTTTGTTTTAAGATAGCGACCTTCATGTCTGTGATTGCGTGACCAGAGAGATTGAAGTGTTCTCCGACTGGTTTATGAATGTTATAATTCTTGACATCTGATTTGTGTCCATTTATTCTTTTACGTAGAGACTGTCCAGTTTGACCAATGTACATGGCAGAGGGGCATTGCTGGCACATGATGGCATAAATCACATTGGTGGATGTGCAGGTGAACGAGCCTCTGATAGTGTGGCTGATGTTATTAGGCCCTGTGATGGTGTCCCCTGAATAGATATGTGGGCACAATTGGCAACGGGCTTTGTTGCAAGGATAAGTTCCTGGGTTAGTGGTTCTGTTGTGTGGTATGTGGTTGTTGGTGAGTATTTGCTTCAGGTTGCGGGGCTGTCTGTAGGCAAGGACTGGCCTGTCTCCCAAGATTTGTGAGAGTGTTGGGTCATCCTTTAGGATAGGTTGTAGATCCTTAATAATGCGTTGGAGGGGTTTTAGTTGGGGGCTGAAGGTGACGGCTAGTGGCGTTCTGTTATTTTCTTTGTTAGGCCTGTCCTGTAGTAGGTAACTTCTGGGAACTCTTCTGGCTCTATCAATCTGTTTCTTTACTTCCGCAGGTGGGTATTGTAGTTGTAAGAAAGCTTGACAGAGATCTTGTAGGTGTTTGTCTCTGTCTGAGGGGTTGGAGCAAATGCGGTTGTATCGCAGAGCTTGGCTGTAGACGATGGATCGTGTGGTGTGGTCAGGGTGAAAGCTGGAGGCATGCAGGTAGGAATAGCGGTCAGTAGGTTTCCGGTATAGGGTGGTGTTTATGTGACCATTGTTTATTAGCACTGTAGTGTCCAGGAAGTGGATCTCTTGTGTGGACTGGACCAGGCTGAGGTTGGTGGTGGGATGGAAATTGTTGAAATCATGGTGGAATTCCTCAAGGGCTTCTTTTCCATGGGTCCAGATGATGAAGATGTCATCAATATAGCGCAAGTAGAGTAGGGGCGTTAGGGGATGAGAGCTGAGGAAGCATTGTTCTAAATCAGCCATAAAAATGTTGGCATACTGTGGGACCATGTGGGTACCCATAGCAGTGCCGCTGATCTGAAGGTATACATTGTCCCCAAATGTGAAATAGTTATGGGTAAGGACAAAGTCACAAAGTTCAGCCACCAGGTTAGCCGTGACATTATCGGGGATAGTGTTCCTGACGGCTTGTAGTCCATCTTTGTGTGGAATGTTGGTGTAGAGGGCTTCTGCATCCATAGTGGCCAGGATGGTGTTATCAGGAAGATCACCGATGGATTGTAGTTTCCTCAGGAAGTCAGTGGTGTCTCGAAGGTAGCTGGGAGTGCTGATAGCATAGGGCCTGAGGAGGGAGTCTACATAGCCAGACAATCCTGCTGTCAGGGTGCCAATGCCTGAGATGATGGGGCGCCCAGGATTTCCAGGTTTATGGATCTTGGGTAGTAGATAGAATATCCCAGGTTGGGGTTCCAGGGGTGTGTCTGTGCGGATTTGATCTTGTGCTTTTTCAGGAAGTTTCTTGAGCAAATGCTGTAGTTGCTTTTGGTAACTCTCAGTGGGATCATAGGGTAATGGCTTGTAGAAACTCGTGTTGGAGAGCTGCCGAGCAGCCTCTTGTTCATATTCCGACCTATTCATGATGACAACAGCACCTCCTTTGTCAGCCTTTTTGATTATGATGTCAGAGTTGTTTCTGAGGCTGTGGATGACATTGTGTTCTGCACGGCTGAGGTTATGGGGCAAGTGATGCTGCTTTTCCACAATTTCAGCCCGTGCACGTCGGCGGAAGCACTCTATGTAGAAGTCCAGTCTGCTGTTTCGACCTTCAGGAGGAGTCCACCTAGAATCCTTCTTTCTGTAGTGTTGGTAGGGAGACCTCTGTGGATTAGTATGTTGTTCAGAGGTATTTTGGAAATATTCCTTGAGTCGGAGACGTCGAAAATAGGATTCTAGGTCACCACAGAACTGTATCATGTTCGTGGGGGTGGAGGGGCAGAAGGAGAGGCCCCGAGATAGGACAGCTGCTTCTGCTGGGCTGAGAGTATAGTTGGATAGGTTAACAATATTGCTGGGTGGGTTGAGGGAACCATTGCTGTGGACCCTTGTAGCATGTAGTAGTTTAGAAAGTTTAGTGTCCTTTTTCTTTTGTAGAGAAGCAAAGTGTGTGTTGTAAATGGCTTGTCTAGTTTTAGTAAAGTCCAGCCATGAGGAAGTTTGTGTGGAAGGTTGGTTTTTTATGAGAGTATCCATTTTTGAGAGCTCATTCTTAATCTTTCCCTGTTTGCTGTAGAGGATGTTGATCAGGTGGTTCCGCAGTTTCTTTGAGAGCGTGTGGCACAAGCTGTCAGCATAGTCTGTGTGGTAGGTAGATTGTAATGGATTTTTTACCTTCAGTCCTTTTGGTACGATGTCCATCTGTTTGCATTTGGAAAGGAAGATGATGTCTGTCTGTATCTGTGCAAGTTTTTTCATGCAGTTGATAGATTTCCACTCCATACGGCTAAATGCAGTGCCTTGCATAATGACAGGTTTCAGAGTAACAGCCGTGTTAGTCTGTATTCGCAAAAAGAAAAGGAGGACTTGTGGCACCTTAGAGACTAACCAATTTATTTGAGCATGAGCTTTCGTGAGCTACAGCTCACTTCATCGGATGCATACCGTGGAAACTGCAGCAGACTTTATATATACACAGAGAATATGAAACAATACCTCCTCCCACCCCACTGTCCTGCTGGTAATAGCTTATCTAAAGTAATCATCAGGTTAGGCCATTTCCAGCACAAATCCAGGTTTTCTCACCCTCCACCCCCCCACACAAATCCACTCTCCTGCTGGTGATAGCCCATCCAAAGTGACAACTCTTTACACAATGTGCATGATAATCAAGTTAGGCCATTTCCTGCACAAATCCAGGTTCTCTCACTCCCTCACCCCCCTCCAAAAACCCACCCCCATACACACACAAACTCACTCTCCTGCTGGTAACAGCTCATCCAAACTGACCACTCTCCAAGTTTAAATCCAAGTTAAACCAGAACATCTGGGGGGGGTGGGGGTAGGAAAAAACAAGAGGAAATAGGCTACCTTGCATAATGACTTAGCCACTCCCAGTCTCTATTTAAGCCTAAATTAATAGTATCCAATTTGCAAATGAATTCCAATTCAGCAGTTTCTCGCTGGAGTCTGGATTTGAAGTTTTTTTGTTTTAAGATAGCGACCTTCATGTCTGTGATTGCGTGACCAGAGAGATTGAAGTGTTCTCCGACTGGTTTATGAATGTTATAATTCTTGACATCTGATTTGTGTCCATTTATTCTTTTACGTAGAGACTGTCCAGTTTGACCAATGTACATGGCAGAGGGGCATTGCTGGCACATGATGGCATAAATCACATTGGTGGATGTGCAGGTGAACGAGCCTCTGATAGTGTGGCTGATGTTATTAGGCCCTGTGATGGTGTCCCCTGAATAGATATGTGGGCACAATTGGCAACGGGCTTTGTTGCAAGGATAAGTTCCTGGGTTAGTGGTTCTGTTGTGTGGTATGTGGTTGTTGGTGAGTATTTGCTTAGCCGACGGCCAAGGATGTTTGGTGAGGTGCCAGCTATGCCCGTTTATACCATCCGTGACTTTAACCGCTAGGACGCACTGTCCCTTCGCGGCGGGCAGCCCGGGCTAGGCTGACGGATGCCCCAAGGTCCTAACCACCCTTGACTTTAACTGCTAGAGCTCAGAGCTCCTTCGCAGCGGGCAGTCAATACTGACTGACAGGTGCCCCAATGGCAGCACTAAGAGCCTCTCCACACCCGTGACTTTAACTGCTAGAGCTCAGAGCTCCTTCGCAGCGGGCAGCCAGGATTGACTGACAGGTGCCCCAAGAGTTTGCCCCGTGGAGGCGGCACAACTCAACGCTAGGCTCTAAAACTCAAAACTAGTCAGAGACAGTTTTATTCGAGCAATTGCAAGGGAAAAACACAGCTGACACAGAGCATCTCTGCCTCAGTTTCTTTGAAATACAAACAATAACACACAAGCATTTATACTCTTTCGTGGCATGTATTATTTAAAAACATCTATATCTTATGTTTATGTTAGTTCCTGTCCATTCCAGTATTTTTCACTACTCTTCTCAAAACATCGTTATTTCAAGGCTAGTCACACTAACTCTGTTCTGCTGCTTTCCCACTTGCTTCTGACATGAGCCCTGCTTCTACAGGTCTCACGATATTAGGCTAAGACTTAGCTTAACAGTTGCTCTGTCTCTGACACTTAAATGGCTGTACTTAAACCCTCTTTTTCTTTTCCTACTCCCACATGGTCTTACAGTGACATGTGACCATGTCTGGGTGTCTGGGTGCTGGAGGCAGGTAACCTGCTGAGGTGTTTTCACTTAAAGTCTGCAGCTTTGGGGGTGCGGCCCAGACCCTGGGTCTCTGTTGCAGCAGGTTAGCATGTCTGGCTCAACAAGGCAGGGCTCTGGAGTCACAAGCTGGCAGGGAAAACAGGCTCAGAGGTAATTTCAGCACATCAGGTGACAGTCCCAAGGGCATCTCTGTGACTGTGATGGGTCTTGTTACCATCCCTAGCATGTACAAAAGTTTTTCCAAAAAAACAAGGTATCGAATATTGACTATGGCTGGGCTAAAAAGGAGTAACATTGATGTCAGGAGTGAGAGCCAGTTTTCAAGGAGAGAAATTGTGAGCTGGTATTCCTGTTGAATCAAGATGCAAGAAATGAGAGACATACTGACAAAAGTTACAGATGTCCAAAAGAACCTAAAACAAGAGCTTTACAAAAGGAATTAAAATAAAACCTAAAGAAAGACCTAAAACTGGAGGCTTAATAAAATAAATTAAAACAAGACCAAAAACAAATGTGCCAGACTTCACAGAAGGAATTGTTACCTGCACAAATTTCTCTAACTCTTCCACACTGTAGGGACACACACACCTTTACCCAATTCCTAGGCTTAAGGTGCAACCCTGTTAATTTATACACCCACCCTTATCCAATTCCTAGGGCTCAGGGTGCATCTTCCTGCAGATTGGCAGGATCTTTAGCCACTGAAAGACCCTCACACAGTAATATCCTTATCCTCTATTTATTGACAATTCCCAAACAGAATACACATACTAAGCACACAGTGTCATGCTCACCAATCCTGGTATAGGCAGGCAAGCTTCCCCTGTTGGCCAGGCAAGGTCAGTCTCTGAATCTTAGCGGCTGCACATCATGGTTGTGCAGGAGAGTCCTGGCAGCTGTTATCTTAGGCTGGGTCTTGGAGGTGAGTTCTCCTTGGGGTTCCTTGTCTCCTTTGGTCTTCTTCAGCCTTTTTCTTCCTTCCTTCTGCTTTTTTTACTTCCGATCTTCTTCCTCTCTTTATCTCCTTCTTGGACCGCAGTTTATATAATGAAACTTGAGTCTTGCCTAGCTATATCTTAACCAATTATTTTAGTATAATTTTACTAACCAGTCATAAAAAAATTACCTAACCAATCATACCCCACCACCTTAATTGATTTACACCTAACAAAAGTAATTGTACAGCAGACAGAAACAGTTACAAACCAGATAGAGATCACACAGTCAATCAATAGGAAAGTGTAATGACAATGATCATACAATGAGGATTCCACAACATTCTCTATGGATAAGCAGTTTCTTGCCAGACAGAATGGTGTTACTTAAGTTTTCTTTACCCATCTTGAGATCTGTTTCTTTATCTGGTGACGGTGGGGAGCTTTCAGGGCAAAGCCCCCCCTCACAGCCTGGTGTGACACTTTTAACACATTTTAGATGGAATGTGCGTATGTGACTCCAGGCCGACAGCTAATGGCTGCTGCTACTTCAGTCCGGCTGCAGAAGGCGGCTTTGGTTCAGGCATTCCAACATGACTACAGAAAAGCCATATTGTTACAGAATAGAGCAACATCTCAAAGCTTCCCAGGAAGGACGGAGAGAATCTTGGTTGGGAAAGCAGCTACAAAGCATTCCGAGCAGAACTTGAATCCCCTTTATACAACTACCTCTGGGTTGCCAAGGCGAATTGATGAGGTGACCCACAACCTGACTGTCATGAATCAGAAAGTTTTCCACAAAAACTGGGAGACCAGGAAAGCTCTGTCCCACTTGGTACTTGGTAAGGGAGACGAGCTGCAGCAAGGACTTAAGGAGCTGAAAAATCATTCAAAGAAGAAAGACAAAGAGTCACAGAACACTGAGGAAATCAGCCACCTGGGAGTGGAATTGGGACAGAGAACTTTGGCTAAGACTAGATAGTTGTAACATCATTTGTAACCCACAATAGCCCAGATGGGAGAGGTAGATTTGTACTGTCGAGATGGGACAAAGTACTATCTTTGCTGTGTGGGGGGTGGGGGGACCCCCTCAGAAGGCTCCTTTGGTTCAGTTCATCATCTCAGCCAAAATGAGTGGCTAGGAACATGAAGAGTCGGTGAGGGACGGCAGTTATAGCAGCCCTCTGGTGGTGCTGAAGAGTTTACCCCCAGAAAAGAGATTGAGTTATCCAGATCTGATCCAAGCACAGTGCATCAGAAACTAAAGCTGATGCTGATCAATGTATGATCTGCCACTAACGAACAATACATGACCTTATCAGTGATGAAGCACTCAGTGTATCCTGCCTCACTGAGACTGGGCTGGAACAAGACCTGTTCCAGCCCACCTCAGCCTCCCCAGACACGCCATACATCACAGCCCCAGGCAGGACAGAAAGGCAGATGGCCCTGCATTCATTGTCTCTACATATATCAAATCCCAGAGAGGTGCCTCAGGTAAGACAACTTTATTCAAATTCATTCACATGGCAGTAGAAACCAGAGTCAAAGTTAACAGATTTTATGCTCATTTACAGACAACCACAGACTAAAGGATCTGACAAAGTGGGTTCCAGCCCATGAAAGCTAATGCCCAAATAAATGTGTTTGTCTTTAAGGTGCCACAGGACTCCTCATTGTTTTTGCTGAAACAGATTAACACGGCTACCCTTCTGAAACAGACTAAAGGGTTCATAAAGGAACTCATTGATATCTTGTCAGCAGTGGTGGTGAAATACCCCAGATTTTTCACCCTAGGAAACTTCAAAATGCATATTAACGAGACCATGGTTGCCCCAGAACTCATCTCCTCCTTTTCCTCCCTAGTAGTTTTACAGGTCATTTCTGGTCCAGCCCACACAGCTGGTCGCACACTGGACTTCCTCTTACGCCTAGATATCAAGATAAAGGACATCAGAGCACAGCCAATGCCTTGGACAGACCATCAACATATTAGGGCAATGGCCAGAGACCTTCCTGGGCCTAGGCAACAAGAAAGACCAATGGGTCCTGATTCGACCACAAGGAATCACAGATTCTAACAAGTTCCAAAGCTTGCTAGATAACAACAGCACACAACCCACAGGACAAGTTATCAAGGATTTGGTGAATCATCATCATTCTACGCTAGCCTAGACCATTGACCTGTTGGCCCCCAAATAGCCCCTCCCTCCCCATTGCCACACACCATGACACCCTTCTCCAAATGAAGAGGGGGTGGAAACTCAAGCACCACTGGCAGAAAATGAAGGCAGGTGCAGACAGGATGAAACATAACGAATTCCTACAAGCCTATGCTGAGGCTGTAATGGAGGATGTCTGCACTTTATGCTGGGGGTGTAGTTCCCAGCTCAAGGAGACAAACCTGTGCTATCTCAAATGTGAGCTGCCCTGAGATGTGTGCCTATGGCCTTGGATAGGTATGTACTCAGGGTGAATGTCCCCTCCTTCGGTTTGCGCTGCCATGGCTACACTCTATTTTTAGCACACTAGCTCAATCAGAGTGAGCGCTGGTCTGTCTCCTCAAGCCCAGGGAATCACACTCCCAGCTCAAAGTGTAGACAAACCAGACATTACAGACCATGAGAAACTTCCCATCAGCCTCCATTGAGGCTGCCAATCTTTCCCCTAGGAGCTATCCAGTGTGGTAAATTGTTTCATCACTCCTGGTTGCTTGCAACTTGCACCAGAACTGAACACTGCCAAGAACTATCATCCTATTGTTCTAAAACCAGAAACCCAACTGTGCTAAAATGATTACGCACCTTCAGGAAGCCTTCTCAGACCTTCAGGAAGCCTGGATTCCCTCCACCTCCTCCCACCAACCAGCAGCCCACCTGCACTCCCAGAGTTCAACACATTCACTCATCAAGAAGTTCTGCACATCCTAAAGGAATCTCAACCCAGGCCCTTCCTGGCTTGTGAAAGTCAAGAACAACTGATGCCACTCCTGACCAACCTAGCCAATGTCACGTTCAGTGGAGAGGACCTTCCCTTCCTGAGCAAACTCATAGAGAAGCTAGCCAAAGGCCAATGACAAGCTCATCTAATTATGCCAGGTCTGGAATGCTAGCTTCAAACTGGATTCAGTCCAGGACATAGGTCTGAAACTGTTCTTAGTGGCACTGGTGGGTGATCTCCTGCTGTCAATGGATAGAGGACAGACATCCATTCTCATCCTTCTGGACTTCTCTGCAGCATTCTGTACTGTTGACCATGAGATACTGTTCTTTTGCCATGATGAGGTGGCAGGGGACCAAGGTAATGTGCTAAAATGGTTTGAGAGTATTGACTAAAAGGTGTAGCCAATTGTTAGACTACACTCATGGTTTGTTCTTAAAAATGCAAATAGCTGAACTCAGCCAAATGTATCGTCTGAAGACAAAACAGTACAGTACAAAAAGGAGACGTACATATCCTCCGTCCAGGAATCAATTCTTATCTCGCAGCATTTTCATCTTACCCAGAGCTTGTAATTCAAGCATATGCACTTCAGCTCATAGTGTTTATAGTCTGATTTTTACAAGTTACAAAACTTTTTACATGTTACATAAAGGTTAAGTTTAACCAACTAGTTTGTGCCAGCTTTGTCCTTGGTACCTCCCTATATTCTCCCATCTCATATTTTGAGTACTCATACCAAGTGTGGGGGGATATTGATATGGGTGAACAGAATTGTAGGAAAAGCAGAACGTATATATAGTTAACATAACTTCGCAACACATTACAGATATAGATATAGATATATATACATCCAATGAGTAGTAATGAGAAATGGCACCTCCACCCCTTGATTCCTCACTTGTGGAATCCCTGATGGGATCAGTTCTCTCTCTTGTCCTTTTGAACATCCACCTGAAGCCTTTAAGTGAACTGGTCAAATGAAATGGGCTAAAATGCCACCCACATGCAAATGCCACACAGCTCTAGCTATCCTTTGCATGCTGAACTCAAGCAAGACAGAGATGACCTTGGTGAGCAGAGGACTGCATTTTGAAGAGTCTGAAGTCATGGCGAAGCCTCCTTTGGTTGAAGGTTCACACCACAATTGGTCGGTTCAATCTGTAGTTTAGGAGCTGTCAGGATTCCCTCCCCACTCTGAACTCTGGGGTACAGATGTGGGGACCCTCTTGGAAGACCCCCTAAACTTATGTTCTACCAGCTTAGGTTAAAAGTTCCCCAAGGTACAATTCCTTTCCTTGTCTTTGGATGGTATTACTGCCACCACCAAGTGATTTACAAAAATTCAGGAAAAGGGTGACTTAGAGGCCCTGTTCCCCCAAAATATTCCCCCAAACCCCTTCACCTCCTTTCCTGGGAAGGCTTGAGAATAATATACCAACCAATTGGTTACAATGTGAGCACAGACCACTCAATCAGGTTCTTTGAAGAATAATTTTATTTATAAAAAAGTAGAGAATCACACCTGCAAAATCAGGATGGAAGGTAACTTTACAGGGTAATAAAAAGATTTAAAACACAGAGGATTCCCCTCTAGGCTCAGCTTCAAAGTTACAAAAAAAAAGGAATAAAACTCCCTCTAAGCACAGGAAAAATTCACAAGCTAAAACAAAAGATAATCTAACACATTTCCTTGCCCTTGCTTACCATGTCTGTAATCTTAGATTCTCATTTCAGGTAAGTTTTCAGGAGATGTTTTTTCCTGCCTGGTCTCTCTCTCCGTTTAGAGAGGGAACAACAAAGAGAGCACAAACACACACACCCCCGCCATTTGAAAGTATCTTCTTACCTTATTGGTCCTTTTGTTCAGGTGCCAACAAGGTTATTTGAGCTTCTTAACCCCTTACAGGTAAGAATTTAGTACAGCTGCTCAGGAGGGATTGTATGCGCCCCTTAGCTGTATGTTTATGACAGGAGCACTCATAGATTTCTTGTTAATGCTAAGCTCTCACATAGCAGCATCTGTAACTAATGCTGTCATCTCCAATAAACTAGGAGCAGTGGCAGAGCCAGGTTTTGGAACAAGGAGGGAGATGAGTCACTGGTCGTAGGCTGGAGAGTGAGATCACCTGCACTCCCCCAGCAGCAGCGGCTCCAGCCCATGCAGGGGGGAGTCTGGCTTCCCACTTCTGGCATTGTGCCTTGGTGCACAGAGTCACGGTGCTATTCAGATTTCGCCTGGCCTCCCCCCTATCATGACAGAGGGACAGCCAGGCCAAATATGCGTGGTTGGCATTATGATATGGTGAATGGGTTCACAGCACCATGTGACCCTGTGCTCCATGTTGCAATGCCTGGAGGGAGAGCAAGGCCCACCCACAGGAGCTACCATTGCTGTGTGAGGGTGGGGTGGGCTTGCTTTCTGCCCCTGTGTGAAAATTCATGCCATATACCTTGAACAAGCATGACACATACACCTAAAGGCGGCCGGGGGAGTGGGAGGGTTGCTTTCCCACCCCATATTAGCTTTACCATTGTCTAGGAGACTTCATCCCATCCTGGCAGACAATCACCTGACCTCAGTCGTTCAAGCTTTCATAGAGTCTAAGAATCATAGGACTGGAAGGGACCTTGAGAGGTCATCTAGTCCAGTCTCCTGCACTCAAGGCAGGACTACGTATTATCTAGACCATTCCTGACAGGGGTTTGTCTAACCGACTATTAAAAATCTCTTATGATGGAGTTTCCATAATCTCCGTAGGCATTTTATTCCACTGCTTAACCACCCTGACAGTTACCAGGTTTTTTCCTAATATCCAACCTAAACCTGCCTTGCTGCTATTTAAGCCCATTGCTTCTCCTCCTACCCTCATAAGATAAGAAGAACATTTTTTCTGCCTCCTCCTGGTAACAACTTTTTAGGTACTTGAAAACTGTTATCATGTCCCCTCTCAGACTTCTCTTCTCCAGACTAAATAAACCCATTTTTTTTTCAATCTACCCTCATAGATCATGTTTTCTAGACCTTTCATCATTTTTATTGCTCTTCTCTGGACTTTCTCCAACTTGTCCACATCTTTCCTGAAATGTGGCACCCAGAACTGGACACAATACTCGAGTTGAGGCCTAATCAGTGCGGAGAAGAGCAGAAGAATCAATTCTTGTGTCTTGCTTACAACACTCCTGCTAATACATCCCAGAATGATATTTACTTTTTGTGAACTGTGTTACACTGTTGACTCATATTTAGCTGGTGGTTCACTATGACCCCCAGATCCCTTTCCGCAATACTCCTTCCTAGGCAGTCACTTCCCATTTTGTGTGTGTGCGTCTGATTGTTCCTTCCAAAGTGGAGTACTTATTGAATTTAATTCTGTTTCATTCAGACCTTTTCTCCAGTTTGTCCAGATCATTTTGAATTTTATCCTATCCTTCAAAGCACTGACAACCCTTTCATTTTGGTATCTTTTGCAAACTTTATGAGTGTACTCTCTATGACAATATCAAATAACTGATGAAGATATATGAATAGAACCAGACCCAGAACTGATCTCTGCAGGACCCCACTCAAAGGCCCTTCCAGCTTGACTGTGAACCACTGATAAATACTCTCTGGGAACAGTTTTCCAACTAGTTATGCACTCACTTTATAGTAGCTCCATCTAGGTTGTATTTCCCTAGTTTATTTATCAGAAAGTTATGTGAGACAGTATCAAAAGCCTTACTAAAGTCAAGATATACCACATCTACCACCTCTGCCTGGGCCCTTACCCTTGACTGGGAGGATCGGAGACAACACCACCTGCACCCCCCAGGTCTATTATCCTTACTCCCATCACCTCTCAGCTGGATTACAGCAATGTGATATACCTGGGCATGAAACCTTCAGCACTTAGGAAATGCCAATCAGTACAGAATGCTGCAGTGCATCTCCTCAGCAACATGGGCTACTGTAAGCACATCACACCTGCCCTCTGCTCTCTCCACAGAATATTGAATCAAGTTCAGGATCTCAGTCCTTCTCTTCAAGGTGTTCCATAGCTTGGCCCCAGGGCATAGAACATGTAAAGGAGCCTCTAGCTCTGGGATGAAGACTATGGTCAAACAGCTTTGCTCCTCTGGCACAATGGAACTCTCTACAATAAGGAAAAACATGTGTGCAGTAGACAGAACTTTCTGGGAGGCTGGTCTCAGATGGTAAATGAACTCCCTCAGGAGGTAAGGACCATCGCAAACCTCACCAGTCGAAATCCATCCTCTTTGGAACCCCCTTTCAGGTAGCTGAAAGCAGCTATCAAATCCCCCCTCAGCTATCAAATCCCCCCTCATTCTTCTCTTCTGCAGACTAAATAATCCCAGTTCCCTCAGCCTCTCCTCATAAGTCATGTGCTCCAGCCCCCTAATCATTTTTGTTGCCCTCCACTGGGCTCTTTCCAATTTATCCACATACTTCTTGTGGTGTGGGGCCCAAAACTGGACACAGTACTCCAGATGAGGCCTCACCAACGCCAAATAGAGGGGAATGATCACGTCCCTCGATCTGCTGGAAATGCCCCTTCTTATACAACCCAAAATGCCATTGGCCTTCTTGGCAACAAGGGCACACTGTTGACTCATATCCAGCTTCTCATCCACTGTAACCCCTAGGTCCTTTTCTGCAGAACTGCTGCCTAGCCATTTGGTCCCTATCTGTAGCAGTGCATTGGGTTCTTCCGTCCTAAGTGCAGGACTGGAATGCGTTACCTAGGGAGGTGGTAGAATCTCCTTCCTTAGAAGTTTTTACGGTCAGGCTTGACAAAGCCCTGGCTGGGATGATTTAGTTGGGATTGGTCCTGCTCTGGGCAGGGGGTTGGACTAGATGACTTCCAGAGGTCCCTTCCAATTCTATGATTCTATGACTCTGCACTTGTTTTTGTTGAACCTCATCAGATTTCTTTTGGCCCAATACTCTAAATTGTCTAGTCCCTCTGTATCCTATCCCTGCCCTCCAGCATATCTACCTCTCCTCCCAGTATATTGTCATCTGCAAACTTACTGAGGGTGCAATCCACGCCATCCTCCAGATCATTTATGAAGATATTGAACAAAACCGGCCCCAGGACCGACCCTTGGGGCACTCCGCTTGATACTGGCTGCCAACTAGACATGGAGCCATTGATCACTACCCATTGAGCCCGACGATCTAGCCAGCTTTCTATTCACCTTATAGTCCATTCATCCAGCCCATACTTTTTTAAGTTGCTCGCAGGAATTTGGTAATTTTAAAATCAAGGTTGGATGTTTTTCTAAAAGATCTGTGGTAAGGAATTATTTTGGGAGGATTCTATGGCCTGTGTTACACAGTGGTCTGATGGGGTATATGGTTCCACACTGGAACTGAAGGAGTTAAGGAGAAGTTCTGGGCAAAGGTGACTCTGCCCCCACCACCTATACAATCTGCTCCTGCTGGAGGAGGAGCATAAAAAGGAGCCAGACAGCTCAGAAGTGGACAGACCTATCCTTATGTTACCCAGGGTTCTTTCAACCTAAAGCTCTTGGTAACTTTTACTCTGTGCGAGGTGGTGTCAGGAAATAAATCAGGGGAGACACGGCCGTCCGACCAGTCGATGGCTGGCACAAACAGGACAACACAAGAGTGCTTTCACTTAAAGCTAAACTTTACTTAGTCTCAAGCCCCATACACACGTCCGCAAGAGGTTAGTAAAACACCCCCAACCCTTGATAATTACCAAAGCTGAGTGTGGCTCTCGAGTGGCACAGCGGCAGCCCGTCTGCCGCTGGGGAACACAAGATGCATCCAGAGGGAGAGTCCAGTCCTGAAGAGTCCCCCCGACCTCAAACTTTTTCCCCTTATTTATACATTAGTAATAGAATGATATGTCCCTTAAAGCAAACTTGTTAAGTAAGCAGTTTCAATAGTCAAGCAAGAGGTTCCTTCTGATTATCGATTAACCAGGTGTGGGGTTTTCCAGAATTTGCAGCCTTGAGGCCCCAATAGACATTCCTGGGGCACATCCTGCTCTTCGAAAATGCATGTATCAGCCACTTCAACACAATTCGTATCAGGAAGGAGGCGGGGTCAAGCTGCCCTTTCTGTGGCACCCCTTCCTGCCTTGGTTAAGCTAAGCCTGCTGACTTGGCTAATTTACAGCCTGCTGACTTGGCTGCTTTTAGCAATAAGCCATAGTGGTTTCAGGCACTTTACTGGTTTGCCAAAGTCTCCCCGTACACTGAGAGCTCCCGAATGGGGGAACTGCAGAAGCTTTCGCTCTCAGGAAGAGGCTACCAGCTGAGCCCAGCTGGATTTCTCCTCTCTTATGTTGAACTTTGAGTCTTTTGGGGGAGGCGAATGGTAGGAAGTGGCCAAAGGAGGCACCCTTGAGGTGCTCCAGGGTCCTTGATACTGTTGCCTCTCATAGGGCCCTGGGTTGGAGCCCATTGAAGAGAGAGGGCCCAGGTCCTTGTCACAGGGAAGGGAGGTTTATGCCCTCGGAAGCAGCCCTCTCAGAAGTAAGGAGAGAGTAGAGACATTCAAAGCCCCGAGGCAAGGGTGAGCCACCTATAGGGGTCAGGAGGTGGACTTACATCCTCATCACTGGTAGGGCCTTGGGACTCTGTCTATTTTTTTGAACTCTGTTACTCCAGAAAGGGGCATGAATTGGTGACCCAATTGGAGGGTATGTCAGCAAGAGTTGTTGTTGAAGATGAGGTTTGTGGGGAGTGGAGGCCCAGTGACCTAACCACTAGGTGACACCACTGGTAAACCCAGCCCTCTACCTGTCAGAAGGGGTCAGATTAGATGATCACAATGGTCCCTTCTGGCCTTGGAATCTATGAATCTCTAGCAGGAGACCTTTTCATTTGGGCTAATGTGTCTTTCTGTCTCCCTTTTTTGTACCTTTTTGCCATCATCATTTCCTGTTACATGTGCTTAGAATATTGTATATAGTTTTATCCAATTTCTCATCATTAGGCTCACAAATGGGGTGGGTCTATCAGTCCGCAAGTCTTACAGCAGCCGCCCCTAACACAGGGAGGGCCCTTTGCAGCAGTATCTCGAGCACCAAGGGAGTGCATTGCTGTCCGTGTGCTGGGGCCTCTGCCTGACACAGACGCCGGCAATCAGTATTTACTGGTAGCGACGGATACTTCACAAAATGGCCTGAGCCTTATCCGATATGCAATCCAGACCTGCTGTGACAGTAGCAGGGGTTCTAGTGAATGAATTCTTCACCAGATCTGGGGTCCCAAGTGAGTTGCACAGGAATCTAGGGGCAGATTAAGGTTCCGTGGGGCCCTGGGCCGGAGCAAGTGGGGGACCCCTCCCCACACCTGCTGCCCACTGTCCCACCCCTATTCTGCCCCTTCCACCTGCAGCCCTGCTCAGGGCCTCAGACCGTTCTCTCCCTTCCCCGACGGCCCCGCCCTTGTTCTACCCACGGTCCTGCCCCATTCTGCCCCCCCACACTGCAAACCCCCGTTTGCTCCCTGGGGCCGCAGCAGGGAGTGACAGTTTCCCCAGCCCTGAGGCTGAGGCAAGGAGCTAGAGCTCCTCTCGTCTCATGGCTGCAGATGGGGTCCCGGTGCTGGGGCATCCCCTGCTGCCTGGAGCTTCTGCCAGGGAGCATAGTGGAGTCGGGGAGCAGGGGCTTCCCCTGCCCCACCCTGCCTGCCCAGCGCTCCTGCCAGGGAGCAGAGCGGGGTAGGGGCACATGGGCTTCCCCCACTCCATCCAGCACTGCTTCCAGGGAGTAGGGGCAGGGCGCGAAGACTTCCCCTGACCTGCCCTGGCGCTTGTCTCCTGGGGGTGGGGTGCCCATTTTTTCGGGCCCCCTAATTGGACGGGGCCCAGGGGCCCATTGGCTAATCCGCCACTGCATGGATCAAAGGAGAAACTGTGACTCCAAAGTGTTTCAGCAGGTTTGTGCGATTCTAAGGATCCCCAACTCACCCCACCCCAGCACACAAACAGTCTTTTGGGAGTGGGGGGGGGAAGGTTCAATAGGATGCTGTGGGCTCAGCTGGCTACTGTTGAACAACACACCAAATGGATGGAGACCAGCATGTCCCATTCCTTGTGATAGCTGATAGAACAGCAGGCTATGAGAGTTTGAAGTGTACCCCAGAACTCCTCATGTTTGGGCAGGAGCTCAGCACCCCAGCAAACCTCTAGAATGGAGTCCCTGAAGAGGAACAGAGGGATTTGAACCATCTGGACTATGTAGAAACCCTACACCTACAACCCAGAATAGAAAGAGTTCATAACTTTGCTAGAGCAAATGTGAGGGCAGCCTCTGACAAACTGAAAAAAACTCTGTAATTGAAGGTCATGTGGGGAGATGTTTAAGGGGGGATCCAGGTCCACAATCTTAGCAGAGTGAATATTAGGAGCCCTCAGCTGCATAAACCTTGGGAGGCACCCTTTACAGTACTAACACAAATAAATTAAGTGGCGTTCAGAATACAGTTGGAACCCAGGCCTAAGCTTAAAGTTATCCATGAGGAACATCTGCGAAGACATCACGGGGACAGAATGTCAGGATGGTTGCCCGCCAGAACCTGAGAATGTAACTGTGGAAGCTGAGGCTGGAAGAGTTGTGATAGTAATGAGTTCCCCATTAGAATAGAATAGAATGGACAGGGCCTATCCCTGACAGCAGATTTCACAGGAACAACAGACAGAGCTCAAGGTTCACTGGAAGAGGCCCCTAGTGGGTGGCTGAAAGGAAATCAGGTAGAGACATAAAAGGGGTTCTCCAAGAAGATTTGTGTTTCATGTGAAAACATCCTAACAAAAAACACCATGTAAATAGTTAAACTTGCATCATTTGTACATTATTTCTTTTCTTTTTGTTTGGGTTGAGTCATACAGGGTGTCACCATTTTGAACTCCATTAGGAGCAAGAGAGTTGAGCTGAAGTATGCATTAACAGTTATCCTCACAGCTGCAGTCTCTCCATTGTTACCTTATTACCTGTGCAATGATGTTCTGAATCTCATTTTTTTCCCACAGATTCTCATGCTGATGGTCAAGACCCTGGAGGACATGAACTGAGAATTGTCCTCGTTGGTAAAAGTGGAGCTGGGAAAAGTGCAACAGGAAACACCATCCTTGGCGAGAGAAAGTTTGAGTCCAAGCTCAGGGTAAAAAAGTCAATAACTGAGACTTGTGCTAAAGAGAGGGTAACATGGGATGGGAGGGAGGTTGTGGTTATCGATACTCCTGATATTTTTGATACAAAGGCCCCTGATGAAGCATCTGCCTGTGAGATTGCTCGCTGTATCATGCTCTCCTGCCCAGGCCCCCATGCTCTGGTGCTGGTTACACAGCTGGGCTGTTACACTGAAGACGATACGGCAGCAGTCAGTCGAATACGAGAGATTTTTGGGTCTGAAGCGATGAGGTACATGGTTGTCTTATTCACCCGGAAAGAAGACTTAGAAGGTGACTCACTGAATGATTATATAAGAGACTTGGATAACCAAGATCTTTGGAAGTTGATTAATGTTTGTGGGAACCGATGCTGCGCTTTCAACAATAAAGTAACTGGCACAGAAAGGGATGAGCAGATTAATGAACTGAGGAAAGTGATTGAGGAAATGGTGCAGGGGAATGGAGGACAATCTTACAGCAATGAGATATACAAATATGCCAAAGAGAAGACTGAACAACAGGAGAGGGAATTTGAGAAAAAATACAGAGAACTAGAGGAAGAAAAGGTAAAAGATATAATACATCACTTCAAGGAGAAATATAAAAATATAAAGGAAGGCTTAAAGTCAAGGCCAGAGGAAATAAAGGAAATACATCTAAGACTAGGCGAGACTGTATATCGAGCTTTAGAAACGCTGTCAGAAGCTCAAAGAGCCAGAGAGGCAGAACAGGAAGAAAACCTGCTGAAAGAAATACAGAAGTACTACAAGGAAAAGGTAAAACAAGGGAAAAAGGAAGCAATGATGGTAATGAGATTAGCTCTGTGTTTGCATATTTAAGTATACTTACTCCTGTGCAAGTGGGACCTAAACAAAGTTCTGCGGTATTTAGGGGAATCTGGACTAGTGAGGGGCTGAGTACTGAGGGGTCTGGCACCTTGCCAAAGGCACTCAGCCCTTCAGCAGATTGAAATCCCAGGACTGTAATTATGACACTGATCACCTTTAGAAAGTGATTTGAAACCGACTAATGAAAAAGGCTATATGAGAGCGAGGTATTTATTAATTATAAATTATAAATTAATTATAAATAATTGGATTATGTTTTAATTATTAGTATAACGGTAAGTGCCTGGCCTACCTTCTTCTCCTCCGGCAGCTGTACCGCCCCAAGTCCTGCCCCCGGTAACGTGGGGTGGGGAGGGGAGGGGAAGAGCATGGGGATCCCGGGCTGGGGGTGGGGCAGAGTCACATGGAGGGTCACGTGGGGAGGTCATGTGCCCCCCTTAGCCCCTCCCCATACCGGGGAGAAATAAAAGTTACTTGCACCGCTGGCGAGGAGACAGAGCTGTGGAGCTTGGGGCTTGCGATGACTGGGGTTTGTGGGACCTTCCTGCTTCCTGTTCCTGTTGGTTTCCTGGTTTCTGCTCCCTGAACTCAGTGTTGCTGTTCGTGCTGTGGAAAGGTGGTGTGGGTGCGTGCGTGTTCGGTGTGCACAGCCAGGCAGGCCCTGGGGCTACATACCTGCTCTTCAGACTGTTACGTTCTATTCAGACTCTTGCTGACCTCCCTGGTTCATGGCTGATGCGTGTTTTGACTGATAACTACATGCGTATCCTGCAATAGGTGCTTCTGGTCTGCAACCCATGCTGCCTGCACGTCCTTTGGCTGTTGACTGGCAATATTTTATTCAGAACTTTGGAACTATGTGCCGGTCATGCAACCCTCTGCTGGTGCTTGGTTACCCTTGCTGCAGAACTGCTTAGGCTGTGATGGCACTGATTTTCTTGATGGACTCCCGGACTCCAAGTCCTCCATTCATGCCCCCGTGCAGAGCCTTGGTGAGGATTTAGCACTGGCTCTTCTGGTCTGTTAAAAAGGAAAACTTTTTTTTGAAGCTCACCAGCAGCCCAGCGAAACTATACATGAGTTTGCATGTTGTTTGCATTGGTTGGCCCAGGACTGTGAATTTGGGCGCATGATGATGATCATGCTCAGGGATATTTTTGTGACTGGTGTAGCCAATGAGTGCCTGGGTGAACGGTTACTGGCTGAAGGTGCTAGAATTGCTAACTTTTGATTCTGTGTTTGCTAAGAGTGGTGCATTTGAGAGGGCTTGGGCTGAAAGGGGTTCTGTGTCTCAAACTGCTGCTAATTTTGTGTCTATGCTTAAACCATCAGCTGCTCCTCCTAGTTGTGTTGACTAGGGTAATAAGACACTGTCTACTCCCACTCCGTGGCCGCAGCAGCAAACGTTGCCAGCTCCTCACTGTTTCCGCTGTGTTAGTACTGGCCACTTGTTCAATTTCCCTGCCTGCCCAGCTAGAATTGCTGTGTGCTGGGCTTGGGGGTAGGGAGGGCACGTCACGTGAGTGTGCCACAGTGCACTGGTTCGCGACGTGCGGCAGCCTGAAGTCCATGTGGAGCCACATGACACCACCTTTACCAGGACCCCAATGGTTCCTATAGTATGATCTTCTCATGCGACAGGGTGCTGGAGATGGTATCCCATACGGTAGGAAGTAATGGTAAACTACTGACGTCCACAGTGGACACGGGTGCTGAAGTTAACGTTCTTCCATCGGAGTCAATTCACAATCTGGACATTTGCTCAGCTGCAGTGATTATAAAAGCTTGCGGTTGGTATGCCTTGCAGACACAGCATACAACTGCACCCACTATGCTCGATAACGGCATAGCCTTGACAACAAAGTTTTATATTGTTAAAGGTGGTGCTGTGAATTCTGTTCCATTATTGTCCTACTATCTGTATTGTTCATTTTTATTTAACGGTGATGGTGCTCTGTCCATGGGATATGTGTATCCTCCGCAGTTGGATATGAAAGCCACCCCCTTTGCACCTGCTGCATGTCATTTACCTCCTGCACTTGTGGACAAGATGCAAGTAGAATTGCAGTGCATGAAAGATAACTGTATCATTCGGAAGGTGGAAAGGTGAACAGATTGGAGCTCACCCACAGTGATGGTAGACAAGAAGAATGGTGACATTTGACTCCATAGATTTTAGGGCACATAATAAATATATAAAATGTGACCAGTTTCATTTGCCAACCTTTGAAGAGGTGATGTACCAGGTAAGTAGATCCCAGATTTTCTCTTTGTTGGACTACCAATCCAGTTATTGGCAGATACCTGTGGCTGAAAGTTCACCGCTGTTGTTGACTTCCAGCATGCCATTTGGGGGTTTTACTGCTAATCAACTACTCCCTTTTGGCTTAGTCTCAGTTCCTGAGATGTTTCAGAGAGTGCTCTCTCAGCTCCTTGATAATATCCAAGGTGCATGTTGCTATTTGTATGACATTCTCTTCTTTGATAAGATCCTTCTTCAGCATAATGCTATTCTGGACCAAGTGCTAACCCAACATCAGCATAAAATGGAATGCAACCAAAAGGAGATTTGCAAAAGATGCTGTAGAGTTTTTAGGGAATTCTCTGTCAGCCATTGGTATGAAACCAATGTCTGAATGGTTACAATCTGCTGCTTTGCTGTCATTACCCACTGGTTGTAGCAGTTTATGTTCGTTCCTTGGATCAATACATAGGTGGCCATGCTCTGCCCCATTTTAGTACCCTTGCTAAGCCACTGTGGGATTTAACCCAGGGCCAGGGCCAGTCAGTTTGGAATAAAGAAGGAAACAGGATTCTGAACCCTGCATTAAGCCCTCTGTTGGATCCAATCCCATGTTCATTTTGATCCATGGAAGCCTGTAGTGATTCACACTGATGCATGCAATTGGGGTCTGGGCACAGTTCTGCTTCACAAGGGCTGTCCAGTTATATTTGCATCCCATATTGTCACCCCAATGGAACCTAAGTGTTCCCAGGCTGACCTAGAGTTCTTGGCAATGGTTTTTGCTACTTTATACTTCAAGGTCCACTTAGAGGGAAGACACTTCACCTTAGAAACTGACCATTGGCCTATTCCTCCGTCACCAGGCCAGTGACCTGTAGAGTGGGAGGCTGCAGCGGTGGATTATTCAGTTGCAGCAGTATAACTTTGATTTGGTACCTATCAAAGGGAGATGTAATTTACTTGCCCGTGCTTTTTTGAGAAATTCTGCTGCATTGGCTCAATTGTACTATGCTGTTTCTGCCTCCATCATATGCTTTTTACTGAGCCCTGGTCTACACTAGGACTTTAGGTCAAATTTAGCAGCATTAAATCGATGTAAACCTGCACCCGTCCACACGATGAAGCCCTTTATTTCGATTTAAAGGGCTCTTAAAATCAATTTCCTTAGTCCACCCCTGACAAGTGGATTAGCGCTTAAATCGGCCTTGCCCGCTCAAATGCTTTCAGAGAAATCTGTGTCCATGTCCTGATCACTCACGTGACCGCACTGATGTCGCCTCCTTGCCCAGTATCGCTTTGCCAGGTTCTGGTGCTGCATATACTGCTGGATAATGCGTGTGGTGTTTAATGTGCTCCTAATTGCCAAAGTGAGCTGAGCGGCCTCCATGCTTGCCTTGGTATGGCGTCCGCACAGAAAAAAGGCGCGGAACGATTGTCTGCCTTTGTTCTGACGGAGGGAGAGGCGACTGACGACACGGCTTACAGGGTTGGCTTACAGGGAGATAAAATCAACAAAGGGGGTGTCTTTACATCAAGGAGTATTTCAGGCAGGACTTCACGGAGGGTTCCAATAAGAAATGGTGCACCTAAGTTATTGTTCTTATTGGAACAAGGAGGTTAGTCTGGCCTCTGATTGATACATGGCTAGATTTACCTCGCTGCACCTTCTCTGTGAGTGACTGCAGTGTGACCCAGAGGAATGAGTCCCCTAGACGGGGGAGGAGGCAAATGAGTACAAAACAAATCTGGTCTATTTCTTGTTTTGATCCACTCCATCTATCTTTTACATCTTTGGCTGGCAGCAGATGGTGCAGAAGGACTGCATGCCATCCACATCTCATGGCTGCTCGGCAGAAGATGGTACAGTACGACTGCTAGCCATCCTCATCTCTTGCCTGCCTGGCAGAAGATGGTACAATATGACTGCTAGCAATCCTCATCTCTTGCCGGCCCGGCAGAAGATGGTACAGTACGACTGCTAGCAATCCGTATTGCCTGCCTGCTCACCATAAGACGGTTCAATAGGACTGACTGCAGGACTAAAGAGAATGACCTGGTCAAGTCACTCCAAATTTAGTCCCTGCGCCCATGTCTGCCCAGGCGCTCCCAGCCGATGTGGCCAGGAGCACCTCGGACACGACAAGGATGGCTACCAGTCGTACTGTACCATCTGCTGCCACAAGGCAATGGGTTGCTGCTACTGTGTAGCAAAGCCGTACCGCGTCTGCCAGCACCCAGGAGACATAGGGTGACGGTTACCTGAGCGGGCTCCATGCTTGCCGTGGTATGGCGTCTGCACAGGTAACTCAGGAAAAAAGGCGCGAAACGATTGTCTGCCCTTGCTTTCACGGAGGGAGGGAGGGAGCGGGGGCCTGACGATATGTACCCAGAACCACCCGCGACAATGTTTTAGCCCCATCAGGCATTGGGATCTCAACCCAGAATTCCAATGGGCAGCGGAGACTGCGGGAACTGTGGGATAGCTACCCACAGTGCAACGCTCCGGCAGTCGACTCTAGCCTCGGTCCTGTGGAAGCGCTCCGCCGAGTTAATGCACTTAACGCACTTAGAGCATTTTCTGTGGGAACACACACACTCGAATATATAAAACCGATTTCTAAAAAACCGACTTCTATAAATTCGACCTTATTCCGTAGTGTAGACATACCCTGAGAGACATGCCAGTTGATTTAGGGCCAACTTCTGACGCCACTCCAAGATGCTGAACTTAGGTGATACGTGCAAAACGAAAAGCTTAGATGGACCCAATCGTTAAAAAAATTCATTTCAAATTCACAGTGAAGACATGCTACTTGACATAGCTTATGCAGAGAAGACCAGGTTATCATCCCAGCAGCATTGTAACCAGCAATCATGGATGTGGTTTGTGAAGGACATTTGGGAGTTACGAAGATGAAGGAACTCCTGTGTAGTTATGCTTACTGGCCAGGGCTGCACTCAGACATTGAACATCATGTGAAGGTATGTTCAGCCTGCACAATGCATGGAATTACTGTTCGTCTGGCCTCTTTGAAATGAGTAGCCATAGATAGACCATGGCGAGAATTGCAGTGGATATTACTGGCCCCTCAATTGTATTACTGGCCCCTCAACTGTACTGCATGGCTACAGAATGTTGACTATACTCAAGTTACTCCTCTGGATTCCTAATTTCACAAGGCACTTCAAAGGAGCTCACTTTTTGCCTAACCACTTTATTTTCAATGTTTGGCCTACCAGAAAGCCTTGATTAAGATAACGGGGCACCTTTTGTATCGAGAGTTTGACTCCTTTCTGATGGGTATGGGTCCAACACTTCATAAATCTGCTGTGTACCTTCCCCAAGCAAATGGGATAAAGGAGAGACTGCATGGGACTCTGAAGAAGTGTGTTGCTTTCATACAGGAGGAATGTCAAGATACATCCTTCTTTATCGCAGTGAAGTCAAGCTTTATATGATATTTGGAATACACCTCATGAAGGTACTGGAAGAACCCTGTTCAGCTGGCTCTTCAGTTGACCTATGAGTTTCATTCCTTTGGTAGTGCTGCTATAACACTAGCCTGCCTGCTGGAGAGCTCACTACTACGGCATGGGGCCTCCCTTCAGCTCAGTTACCCTGCTCCCCACACCCCATGATGCAGCCTTGGGAACACTTGCCCATTCATAGAATCATAGAATATCAGGGTGGGAAGGGACCTCAGGAGGTCATCTAGTCCCACCCCCTGCTCAAAGCAGGACCAATCCTCAATTAAATCATCCCAGCCAGGGCTTTGTCAAGCCTGACCTTAAAAACTTCTAAGGAAGGAGATTCTACCACCTCCCTAGGTAACCCATTCCAGTGTTTCACCACCCTCCTAGTGAAAAAGTTTTTCCTAATATCCAACCTAAATCTCCCCCACTGCAACTTGAGACCATTACTCCTTGTCCTGTCCTCTTCTACCACTGAGAATAGTCTAGAACCATCCTCTCTGGAACCACCTCTCAGGTAGTTGAAAGCAGGTTCATCCCCCTGCCATCACTGTCCCCAAAGCCGACTGATGTGAGTAGCAAATATGCGAGTCTCAACAAGCAAATTCATGCAAGACTCCAAGTGTTCTATCCTGAACAAGCAACATGTGTTAGGCCAGGGCCTGGAAGCATTTTTGATGATCATGGCATGATCTTGCGGCTGCAGAGTATGAAGCGTGGCAAGTGCTTGTATCACAGGGAGATCACACTGCTAACCAGCACGATGTACTGCCTGTTGAAAGGGGAACAGATAGGGAAGAGGATGCTCTTTCTGCGGATGCAGGAGAGTTGTAGATTCAAAGCGCTGATGACTGCTGGAGAGAGGCAGAGCTGTGGAGGGTCTCTCACAGTCCCCCATAGTTCTGTGAAGATTCCCCCAGTCTTTCTTCTCATGACACAGGAAAACTTTGTCAGAGACAGGGGCTGCCTTGTTCCTTGACTCTGCATTTCCCATGTTCCATGGCAGTCACTGACATCCCCAGGTGCCCCAGTATCTGGCACCCCAGATTCCAGAGCTCCTGTGCTGAGCTAACAGGCTGCTCCCCCTGGCTAGGGGGCCTTATCCAGGTTGCAAGGGAAGCCCTTGACTCCTACAGACACTCACAAAACAAAGAAATTAACTAAAAGAATTTCTGTTTTTTCAGTTTGCTTTTTTAAATCCTAAGAAATTACACACACCCAACCCCTACTACATTCAAACATAAGAACATAAGAATGACCCTACTGGGTCAGACCAAGGGTCCATCTAGCCCAGTATCCTGTCTACTGACAGAGGCAAGTGCCAGGTGCCCCAGAGGGAATGAACAGAACAGGTAATCATCAAGTGATCCATCCCCCGTCATTCATTCCCAGCTTCTGGCAAACAGAGGCTAGGGACACCGTTCTTGCCCATCCTGGCTAATAGCCATTGATGGACCTATCCTCCAAGAATTTATCTAGTTCCTTTTTTGAACGCTGTTATGGTCTTGGCCTTCACAACATCCTCCGGCAAGTAGTTCCATAGGTTAACTGTGCATTGTATGAAGAAATACTTCCTTTTTCTTTTAAACCTGCTGCTTATTAATTTCATTTGCTGACCCCTAGCTCTTGTGTTATGAGAAGTAGTAAACAACACTTCCTCATATATTTTCTCTACACCAGTCATGATTTTATAGACCTCAGTCATATCTCCCTTTAGCCGTCGCTTTTCCAACCTGAAAAGTCCCAGTCTTATTAACCTCTCCTGATACGGAAGCTGTTCCATACCCCTAATCATTTTTGTTGCCCTTTTCTGAATCTTTTCCAATTCCAATAAATCTTTTTTGAGATGGGGCAACCACATCTGCACACAATATTCAAGTTGTGAGCATACCATGGATTTATATAGAGGCAACATGATATTTTCTGCCCTATTATCTATCCCTTTCATAATTATTCCCAGCATTCTGTTTGCTTTTTTGACTGCCACTGCACATTGAGTGGATGTTTTCAGAGAATTATCCACAATGACTCCAAGATCTCTTTCTTGGGTGGTAACAGCTATCATTTCATATCTATAGTTGGGATTATGCTGTCCAATGTGCATTACTTTGCATTTATCAGCATTAAATTTCATCTGCCATTTTGTTGCCCAGTCACCAGTTTTAAGAAATCCTTTTGTAGCTCTTCGCAGTCTGCCTGGGTCTTAACTATCTTGAGTACTTTTGTATCATCTGCAAATTTTGCCACCTCACTGTTTACCCCTTTTTCCAGATTATTTATGAATATGTTGAATAGGACTGGTCCCAGAAAAGACCCCTGGGGGACACCACTATTTACCTCTCTCCATTCTGAAAACTTACCATTTATACTTACCCTTTGTTTCCTATCTTTTAACCAGTTACCAATCCATGAGAGCACTTTCCCTCTTATCCCGTGGCAGCTTACTTTCTGTAAGACCCTTTGGTGAGGGACCTTGTCAAAGGTTTTCTGAAAGTCTAAGTACACTGTATCCACTGGATCCCCCTTGTCCACATGCTTGTTGACCCCCCTCAAAGAATTCTAGTAGATTGGTGAGGCATGATTTCCCTTTACAAAAACCATGTTGACCCCTCCTCAACAAATTATGTTTATCTATATGTCTGACATAAATGGGTTTAATAAAGAACTAGATAAATTCATGGAGAATAGGACCATCAATGGCTATTAGCCAGGATGGGCAGGAATGGTGTCCCTAGCCTCTGTTTGCCAGAAGCTGGGAATGGGTGACGGGGGATGGATCACTTGATGATTCCCTGTTCTGTTCATTCCCTCTGAGGCACCTGGCATTGGCCACTGTCAGAAGACAGGATACTGGGCTAAAAAGATCCTTGGTCTGACCCAGTAGGACCATTCTTACGTTCTTATGTTCTTATGACAATATTGTTCTTTATTATAGGTTCAACCACTTTACCTGGTACTGAAGTCAGGCTTACAGGCCTGTAATTGCGAGGATCACCTCTGGAGCCCTTTTTAAAAATTGTCATCACATTAGCTATCTACCAATCATCTGGTACAGAAGCTGATTAAATGATAGGTTACAGACTACAGTTAGTAGTTCTGCAATTTCACATTTGAGTTCCTTCAGACCTCTTGGGTGAATACCATCTGGTCCTGGTGACTTACTGCTGTTTAATTTATCAATTTGTTCCAAAACATCCTCTAATGATACCTCAATCTGGGATAGCCCCTTAGATTTGTCACCTAAAAAGAATGGCTCAGTTTTGGGAATCTCCCTCACATCATCAGCCTTGAAGATAGATGCAAAGAATTCATTTAGTTTCTCTGCAATGGCCTTATCGTCCTTGAGTGCTCCCTTAGCACCTAGATCGTCCAGTGGCCACACTCATTGTTTAGCAGGCTTCCTGCTTCTAATGTACTTAAAAAAAAAACCTGCTATTACTTAGTCTTTGGCTAACTGTTCCTCAGATTTTTTTTTGGCTTTCCTAATTGTATTTTTACACTTCATTTGCCAGTGTTTATGCTCCTTTCTATTTTCCTCACTAGAATTTAACTTCCACTTTTTAAAGGATGCCTTTTTGCCTCTCACTGCTTCTTTTACTTTGTTGTTTAGCCTCAGTGGCTCTTTTTTGGTTCTCTTACTATGTTTTTTTTAATTTGGGGTATACATTTAAGTTGAGCTTCTATTACATTGTCTTTAAAAAGTTTCCACGCAGCTTGCAGAGATTTCACTCTAGTCACTGTACCCTTTAATTTCTGTTTAATTAACCTCCTAATTTTTGTGTAGTTCCCCTTTCTGAAATTAAATGCTGTAGTGTTGGGCTGCTGTGGTGTTTTTCCTGCCACAGGGATGTTAAATGTAATTATTTTATGGCCACTATTACCAAGTGGTCCAGCTATATTCACCTCTTGGACCAAATCCTGTGTTCCACTTAGGACTAAATCAAGAATTGTCTCTCCTCTGGTGGGTTCCTAGAAGCGGTCATTTAAGGTGTCAGGAAACTTTATCTCTGCATCCCATCCCAAGGTGACATGTACCCAATCAATATGGAGATAATTGAAATCCCTCATTATTATTATTGAGTTTTTTATTTTAATAGCCTCTCTAGTTGCCCTGAGCATTTCACAGTCACTATCACCATCCTTGTCAGGTGGTCGGTAATATATTCCTACTGCTATATTCTTATTATTAGAGCATGGAATTTCTATCCATAGAGATTCTATGGTACATTTTGATTCATTTATGATTTTTACTTCATTTGATTCCATGCTTTCTTTCACTATAATGCCACTCCCCCACCAGCACGACCTGTTCTGTCCTTCCGATATATTTTGTACCCTGGTATTACTGTATCCCATAGATTATCCTCATTCCATCAAGTTTCTGTGATGCCTATTAGATCAATATCCTCATTTAATATGAGGCACTCTAGTTCACCCATTTTATTATTTAGACTTCTAGCATTCATATATAAACACTTTAAAAACATCTCTCCTTTTAGCTGTCTGCCATTACATGACGTAATTGAATGGGACTCTTTTTTTTTTTTTTTGTGGTCTCTTTCTGATCAGACCCTGCCTGTATTTTATCATTTTCCATCCTCTCGTCCTCACTAGGACATAGAGATTCTCTAGTAATAGATCCTCCCCTAAGGGATGTCTCTGTCCGAACCACATACTCCTCTGCACCTGTTGGCTTTCCACCACCCCTTAGTTTAAAAACTGCTCTTCGACCTTTTTAATGTTAAGTACCAGCAATCTGGTTCCATTTTGGTTTAGGTGGAGCCCATCCCTCCTGTATAGGCTCCCCCATCCCAAAAGTTTCCCCAGTTCCTAAAAAATGTAAACCCCTCCTCCTATACCATCGTCTCATCCACGCATTGAGACCCTGCAGTTCATCCTTTCTAATGAGCTCTGCGTGTGGAACTGGGAGCATCTCCAAGAATACTACCATGGAGGTCCTGGACTTCAATCTCTTACCTAGCCGTCTAAATTTGGCCTCTCGGACCTCTCTCCTATAGTAACCACATGTACCACGACCACCGGCTCCTCCCCAGCACTACACATAAACCTATCTAGATGTCTTGAGAGATCTGCAACCTTCACACCAGGCAGGCAAGTCACCATGCGGTTCTCCCGATCATCACAAACCCAGCCATCTATGTTTCTAATGATCAAATTGCCAATTACTAACACCTGTCTCTTCCTAATAGCTGGAGTTCCCTCCCCTGGACAGGTATCCTCAATGCGAGAGGATACCACAACATCATCTGGAAGGAGGGTCCCAAGTATGGGATTGTTTCCCTCTGCTCCAGTTAGATGCTCTCCTTCCCTGGGACTTTCATCTTCCTCAACAGCTGTCAGAGTGGGGGTGTGACTGTTCTACTGTGTCCCGGAAAGTCTCATCTACGTACCCCTCTGTCTCCCTTAGCTCCTCTAGTTCAGGCACTCTGGCCTCCAAAACCCATACATGGTCTCTTAGGGCCAGGAGCTCCTTGCACTGAATGCACACATATGCCACCTGCCCATACGGCAGGTAATCAGACATAGAATCATAGAATATCAGGGTTGGAAGGGACCTCAGGAGGTCATCTAGTCCAACCCCCTGCTCAAAACAGAACCAATCCCTAACTAAAATCCCAGCCAGGGCTTTGTCAAGCCTGACCTTAAAAACTTCAAAGGAAGGAGATTCCACCACCTCCCTAGGTAACCCATTCCAGTGCTTCACCACCCTCCTAGTGAAAAAGTTTTTCCTAATATCCAACCTAAACCTCCCCCACTGCAACTTGAGACCATTACTCCTCGTTTTGTCATCTGCCACCACCGAGAACAGCCAAGCTCCATCCTCTTTGGAACCCCCCTTCAGGAAGTTGAAAGCAGCTATCAAATCCCCCCTCATTCTTCTCTTCTGCAGACTAAACAACCCCAGTTCCCTCAGTCTCTCCTCATAAGTCATGTGTTCCAGATCCCTAATCATTTTTGTTGCCCTCCGCTGGATGTTTTCCAGTTTTTTCACGTCCTTCTTGTAGTGTGGGGCCCAAAACTGGACACAGTACTCCAGATAATGCCTCACCAATGTTGAACAGAGGGGAACAATCACGTCCCTCGATCTGCTGGCAATGCCCCTACTTATACATCCCAAAATGCCACTGCCCTTCTTGGCAACAATGGCACACTGTTGACTCATATCCAGCTTCTCCTCCACTGTAACCCCTAGGTCCTTTTCCGCAGAACTGCTGCCTAGCCATTCGGTCTCTAGTCTGTAGCAGTGCATGGGATTCTTCTGTCCTAAGTGCAGGACTCTGCATTTGTCCTTGTTGAACCTCATCAGACTTCTTTTGGCCCAATCCTCCAATTTGTCTAGGTCCCTCTGTATTCTATCTCTACCCTCCAGCATATCTACCTCTCCTCCCAGTTTAGTGTCATCTGCAAATTTGCTGGGGGTGCAATCCATGCCATCCTCCAGATCATTAACGAAAATATTGAACAAAACCAGCCCGAGGACCGACCCTTGGGGCACTCCACTGGATACCAGCTGCCAACTAGACATGGAGCCATTGATCGCTACCCGTTGAGCCCGACAATCTAGCCAGCTTTCTATCCACCTTATAGTCCATTCATCAAGCCCACACTTCTTTAACTTGCTGTCAAGAATACTGAGGGAGACGATCTCAAAAGCTTTTCTAAAGTCAAGGTTTATTGAGTGCAATAAACTCGATAGCCCCTACTCTATTGCTGCACTTCTGCCTGCATTGTCTTTTTACTCCTGCAGCTGGTTCCTTTATTGTTGTTTTGTTTATATCAGGGGATGTTTTTGGCTTTAAGTTTAAAGAATGTTGAATTCTAGCCCCTGCTCACAGTCCCCCTGGAGGACTCCCTCGCAAAACTCCCCTCTTAGCACTCCCGTTTGCTAGCTCCTCTGGTCGCTTAGGAGGGGGCTTTTTAAAGCCCTGGTCTCCCTGAGTAGCCCTGCCCCCGGTTAAGGGTTGATGGGTGCTAAAAGGCTTAGGGTTCACAACCTTGTTAGGAAGCTCTCAGCTCCGAGCCTTCCTTAGTAGGCGGCTAGGCTCAGCACACACATGGTCAGCACACAGTCCCCCAAACAAACAAACAGAGCACACGGTATATTTCAGTCAAGCAGACCACAAACACACACACTACAGACAACAAATTTACCCCAAGGGTCACGTAATCGCTCCTCCTTCACCTGGAGAAGTCCCTCGCAAATCTCCCATTAGCCGCTCCTGTTCGCTAGTTCAAAGGTTAACATTGCATTCCAGAATTAAAGTTTCCTGCGCTACCTTGACTTGGCACTCTTCTGCATATGCATTATGACTTCATGATCTAACTTCATGATCACAGACTGTTTTCCCACAGGACCCCTGCCTCAGGAGTGCACAGGAAGGCAAGTGCTCTGGTAATCCCCCTCCTAAATAGAATGCATTAAAAGCTGGCTGTCTCTCACCCTTCTGAAGCAGAGTTTTTTCTACTTAAATCAATTCCCCCAAACATACAACCTCTTTTGCTTTCACTGTTAACCAGCTCATACTCTATGGTGCCAAAGGCTTTTTTTTTTTTTTTTTTTTTTTTTGCAGTTTCTGCTGATCCTGATCCAGTCTCAAGTTTTGGGATCTGTTAGATATGTCAGAAGACCTTTTCATGGGTAGCCATTTCTAAGGAATAGTAAGACCATGATTCAAGAAAAGATGCATGTAATTATTGCAGAAAATTACAATTTGAGTGAGAGGCTGATCACTGCTGAACAAATACATTAAAAAGAATCTTAGAGAGATTTTTGCAGGAGAATTTTTGCAGCCTTATTCATGATTTTGTTTGCTCTGATAACATGTTTGCAAATAACTGCTTATTTTTACAAATCTTTCAGCCAGAAAGGAAAGGGAGAGAAAATGAAGAAACTGCTGAAGGTAAGTGACACTCAGAAATCTGTTCTGCACTCGCTACTGACTTAGGCACCGATGCTTCAATGAGTTACATACAGGTGTAGTTTTAGGTGTGGGAATAGGACCTCATAGACCCAGATTTTAAGCCCAGAAGGACCCATTAGATCATCTAGTCTGTGCTCCTGTATAGCAGAGACAAAAGAATTCCATCCAGTGACTCCAGTAATGAGATCAATAACTTGTGTTTGACTAAAGCATCTCTTCCAGAAAGACATCGAATCTTGATTCCATTTTTCAACTTGTTTTTTTTTGAAAAAGGTGACACCAGAAGTGGACGCACTATTTCCGTATCAGTCTGAGAAATGCCGTAAACCCGGATAAAATCACCTCCTTATGCCTGTTTATACATCCAAGGATCACATTAGCCCTTTTTGCCACAGCGTCGGACTGGGAGTTCGTGTTCAGTTGGTTGCCCACTGTGACCCCATAATCTTTTTCAGAGTCACTGCTTCCCTAGATTGTTCCTAGAGTCCTTGTTGCTAGAGTCCTTGTTGCACTTGGCTGTATTATAATGCACTTTGTTTGAATAGGCCCAGCTTTCTTAATGCAACAGATCGCTCTGCAGTACTCATCATTCTTTATGACTGCACCAATCTTTGTGTCATCCACACATTTTATCTCAGTGCTTTTATATTTACTGCAAGATATTGAATACAAGTATCAAATAATGTTGGGCTGTCATAAATATAAAGGGAAGGGTAAACCCCTTTAAAATCCCTCCTGGCCAGAGGAAAAATCCTCTCACCTGTAAAGGGTTAAGAAGCTAAAGGTAACCTCGCTGGCACCTGACCAAAATGACCAATGAGAAGACAAGATACTTTCAAAAGCTGGCAGGAGGGAGAGAAACAAAGGGTCTGTGTCTGTCTGCATGCTGCTTTTGCCAGGGATAGAACAGGAATGGAGTCTTATTGTAGCTCACGAAAGCTTATGCTCAAATAAATTGGTTAGTCTCTAAGGTGCCACAAGTACTCCTTTTCTTTTTGCGAATACAGACTAACACGGCTGTTATTCTGAAACCTTTAGAACTTTTAGTAAGTAATCTAGCTAGGTATGTGTTAGATTATGATTTCTTTAAATGGCTGAGAAAAGAACTGTGCTGAATAGAATGACTATTCCTGTCTGTGTGTCTTTTTTGTAACTTAAGGTTTTGCCTAGAGGGATTCTCTATGTTTTGAATCTAATTACCCTGTAAGGTATCTACCATCCTGATTTTACAGAGGTGATTCCTTTACTTCTATTAAAAGTCTTCTTGTAAGAAAACTGAATACTTTTTCATTGTTCTCAGATCCAAGGGTTTGGGTCTGTGGTCACCTATGCAAATTGGTGAGGATTTTTACCAAACCTTCCCCAGAAAGTGGGGTGCAAGGGTTGGGAGGATTTGGAGGGGAAAGACGTGTCCAAACTATGTTTCCCAGTAAACCCAGTTAAAGTTTGGTGGTGGCAGTGGATCCAGGGGCAAAGGATAAAATTAATTTGTACCTTGGGGAAGTTTTAACCTAAGCTGGTGAAAGTAAGCTTAGGAGGTTTTCATGCAGGTCCCCACATCTGTACCCTAGAGTTCAGAGTGGGGAAGGAACCTTGACATGGGCCTACATCCAGTCCTCACAAAACCCCTCAGAAACACTCCCATCTGATGATGATTCACCATTGAAAACTCCTTTTTGAGATCTGTCAGTTAACCAGATTGTAATCCATTTAACCTGTGCTGTGATGTTGTATAATTTGAGTATTTTCATGAGAATGTCATGCAATACCAAGTCCAATGCCTTAGAGAAGCCTAAGGATAAACATCATACAGTTTCTTTGATCAACTCAACTTGTAGTCTTTCATATTAGAAAAGGGATGTGAGGGTGCAGCAAAAGAGCTACAAAAGGGATTTGAGGGCTGGAGAAAATGCCTTATAGTGAGAGATTTAAAGACTCAATCTGTTTAGTTTATCAAAATTAGTATCAAGAAGTGACTTGCTTACAGTGTATAAATACATTCATTTGGAGAAATTACTGTGTACCAAAGGGCACTTTAATCTAGCAGAACACGAACCAATTGTTGAAAATTAAAGCCAGATAAATTCAGTTCAGAAATTAGGCACAACTTTGACAGTGAGTGTAATTAACCATTGGAACAAGCTCCCAATGGAAGTGGGGAATTCCTCCTTTCTTGATATCTTCAGATCGAGACTGGTTGCCTTTCTGGAACATGCTTTAGGTAAACAGAAGTTACTGGGCTCAATACAAAGGTAACTGGCTGAAATTCTCTTCCTTGCATTATACAGGAGTTCACACTAGATTACCATAGATTATCTCTTCTGGCCAGGTACACCTGTGACCCCACACAACTATTAATGGAAATAATGATACACTAAATCCCCTTTGATTCCTTTTAGAAAAGGAGTACTTGTGGCACCTTAGAAACTAACAAATTTATTAAGGTGCCACAAGTACTCCTTTTCTTTTTGCGAATACAGACTAACACGGCTGCAACTCTGAAACCTTTGATTCCTTTTGTAAATCCTCAGAAATCTCAGTCCATGCAGCTCAATGCTAACACACCACATCCTCCATTGTTTCTGCTCTCGTATTCCGAAGAGGCTGTCATATTTTTTGTGTCACAGTTCTGTGATGATCATAGAATCATAGAATATCAGGGTTGGAAGGGACCTCAGGAGGTCAAATGCCAACTGGCTGCTCAGCTCTGACACCATAGTGGTGAGAGCAGCACCTTTCACATGTGACTTAAAGTCCATTTGTATCAAAGCACTGGGATGCTCCAGTGACCTGGACCTGAATTCTGATCTGAATCCAAACACAGGGAGGTTTCAAATCCAGACCCAAATCTTGAAACTCAGGCAGCCTGTAGTTTTAATGAGTTTATATAGATATATTTTTTTAATTAAGAGAAATCTTAAACCCACCATCTTTACTTTATTATACATGCAATAACATAGTAAATCTGTCAAAATTCTTCCCAACAGGTGCACAAGAAAGCGGCCACATCAAATTAAAATTCATCCTTGTTGGTAAGGAAGGAGCTGGGAAAAGTGCAACGGGAAACACCATCCTTGGCAGCAAAGTGTTTGATTCCAAACTGGGGGCAAAGCCAGTAACCGAGGCTTGCAGTACAGGGAGCATGAGCTGGAACGGGAAGGAGGTTGTGGTTATCGATATGCCTGATGTATTTTCTCCACAGGCCAGTGACACAGAAACCTATCGAGAGATCAGTCATTGTATCCTGCTCTCTGCCCCAGGCCCCCATGCTCTGGTGCTGGTGACTCAGCTGGGCCGTTACACTGAAGAAGACAAGGAAGCAGTGAAGCGAGTATGGGAGATTTTTGGAGTCGAAGTTAAGAGGAACATGATTGTCCTGTTCACTCGGAAAGAAGATTTAGGGGGTGACTCACTGAGGGACTATGTGACAAACTCAGATAACAAAAATCTTAAGGAGCTGATTCAAGAGTGTAAGAACCGGTACTGCGCTTTCAACAACAAGGCAACTGGAGCAGAGAGGGACGAGCAGGTTAATGAGCTGATGGAAATAACTGAGAAAATGGTGGAGGAGAATGGAGGCAGATGCTACACCAATGAGCTGTATTCTGAGGTGGAGCGTATGGTGGATGGAGGAACTGAAGAAAAGTACAGGAAGGTTGAAGAAAAACTGAGAGAGCAGATGGCAAAACAAAAGACACCCAAGAAAGAGGCTATGACTACTAGATTACACAACATGTTGAGGAGACCCTGGCTGTAAGAGTAATGACCAAGGCCCAGCAGCTCCCACCTTCCACTGATCTATGGAGGAAGGGGCCTGTACCATTGGGGCAGCCTCCAGGACAAGGTGTAAAAGACTTATCCCCCTGGAAGCAACTGTAGCCATCCTCAGCCAATAGCAGGGAGCCAGGGAACAGAACCTTCCCAACCTGCCATGTGATAACGAACCTTTTGGATTTCCCATTTTGGACTCTGAAACCTACTTCAATCACTATGCATAAACAACCCACCCCACTGCCAATAATGCCACCTGCACTGCAATATCGCTGCACCCCACCATTGCCTCTATCCTTCTTCCCTACCACTTTCCCTTGTTTTCATCCCTAATTTGTTCCCATATGCCCATCCTCCCCCTTTTGCCTCTGCTACACACTCACATGCCCTCTACCCCCGAAAACAGTTATTTGTTGTCTGTAGCTATAGTTTGGAAACATCAAAATACAATCATATTAATGCTAATGCACTGGTTTATGTATATTTATTTGTATTTCATTAGCATGTAAGGGCTCCAATCAAGTATTAGGGCAGGGGTGGGCAAACTTTTTGGCCCGAGGGCCACATCAGGGTTACAAAACTATATGGAGGGCCGGATAGGGAAGACTGCCTCCCCAAACAGCCTGATCCCCACCCCATCCACCCCCTGACTGCTCCCCTCAGAACCCCCAACCCATCCAACTCCCCCTGCTTCCTGTCCCTTGACCACCCCCTCCCGGAACCCCTGTCCCTAACCACCCCCACCCGGACCTCACCCCCTATCCAACCTCCCCTGCTCCCCATCCCCTTACCGCCCCCTCCCAGACCCCTCCTCCCTAACCGCTCCCCCCAGAACCCCACCCCCATCCAACCCCCCTCTAACGCCCCTTTCGGAATGCAGCCCCCGAACATGGGCGGAGGACTCAGGAGGAGCAGGGGCTGCTGGAGAGAAGCGGTGGTTTCCCCTTCAAAGCGCCGCTTCTCTCTGGCCGGCCCTTATTGGAAAGCCAGGAGGCTGCGCGGCCTCCCAGCGTCCTCCTGAGTCCTCTGCCCGCGTTCGCTGCACTCCTGCCACCCGCACCGCCCGCCTGCTCCCCTGAGGCTGCAGGTGAGCCTCCCTTCCTGCTCTCCCCTGCCCCCGCAGTGCAGCCCCCAGGGCGGGTGCGCCGGTGCTGAGCTGCCCCAGTGCCCAGCCCTGTGTTCACTTTTAAATCTGCCCCTGAGCCGCGCCACCCGGCCGGAGCCAGCCATGCCACTACGCTGCCAAGAGCGCTGGCGGCGTGGCAAGGTGAGGCTGCGGGGGACAGCAGGGGTGGGGCCGGGGGCTAGCCTCCCCAGCCGGGAGCTCAGGGGCCAGGCAGGACAGTCCCGCGGGCCATAGTTTGCCCACCCCTGCATTAGGGCCTTATTGTGCTGGATGCTCTGCAAACATGCAGTAAGAAGGCAGTCCCTGCCCCTAGAGCCATACATGTCTCCTTTTAGTTTGTAAGATATACAAGCTCATGGGGGTTAGCCACAGTGAGCTGGGAGAAGATTGTGGTCTGTCTGTTCAGTGAAGGGTAAGTGACGGTACAGTGTGAGATGACATTGTGTGCACAAGGGTGAAAGGGTTTTAAAATTCAGCAGCTGTGATGTTCTTTCTGTGGAGTACGCTAAGTGTGTGAGGGCCGGGCAGGTGTATGTTGCTCCCGTGCAGTACAGGGCAAAAGCAGCGTGCAAATATGTGTTACGTGTGTATTGGGGCCTCACTCATAGAGGGGAGAGTTAAGGTTGCACGAGCAGGTATCCTGCATGGGCATGTAACTCTGTGTTTCCTGGATTTCATAAGCTTGAGTTATGCTAAACTCGGTGTTCTAGAAGGGCACATCAAACCACCGGTCAATTTTCACTGGACGAATGAAGGTTTTTGTCAGTGAATGTCCTGGGGTGTTTTTTTTAACAGAGAAATATTGTTGGTAGGGGGCAGTGGTTATTGAGGCAGCTGTAATTATCATGTGGGTGTGCAGCTGAGATGCTGTGGTGGCCAGGTAATAATGATAATAGCTAACTCTTTTCATCAGATCACAAAGAGGGAAGCATCATTAATCCCCTTTTACAGAGGGGAAACCTAAACACAAGAACAGCCACACTGGGTCAGACCAATAATCCATCTAGCCCAGTGTCCTGTCTTCTGACAGTGGCCAATGCCAGGTGCCCCAGAGGGAATGAACAGAACGGAAAATCATCAACTGATCCATCCCCTGTCACCCATTTCCAGCTCCAGCAAACAGAGGTTAGGGACACCATCTCTGCCCAACCTGGCTAATAGCCATTGATGGACCGATCCTCCATGAATGTATGTAGTTCCTTTTTGAACACTGTTAAGAGTCTTGGCCTTCACAACATCCTCTGGCAAAGATTTCCACAGGTTGACTGTGTGCTGTGTGAAGAAATACTTCCTTTTGTTTGTTTTAAACTTGCTGCCTATTAATCTCATTTGGTGACCCCTAGTTCATGTGTTATGTGAAGGAGACACATACAGCCACAAAAAAAATTGGGTTTGCTTTATTGAAGTCTCGAAACAGAGTCTCAGACCCTTAGTATCTACCAGCCGCCAGAGGCTTAAGCTAGCCAGTGCTTTGGGTATCAAGCCTCTTCTGTTCCTCTAGACCACTTGGTCAATTGCTGACAGTAATCCACCACCACAGAGGACTGCACTGTCAACTTGACAAGCTAAATGGCTTCACACTGTATTAACAGCTCCATTGGGTTCCCCTTCCCCACTGCATCAAATTTAAATTTCTTGTCCTCACCTTCAGCACTGATCTCTCCTGCCCTTGTGCCCTAAAGCATCACTCTGCCCCTCCTCCTCCCAATGCCCCCTCAGTGCTTTGTCTGCTTCTCCCACAACCATCTCTGGGCCTGTGTCCGTGCTGCCCCATGCCCATGGGATACCCTGGGCTGGTCCACCAGACAACTGTGCCTGCCTCATTTAAACCTTCCTGAAGAAACAAACACCAACAAGGAGTGAGTTAACAAGTACATTTATGTATTACTTTATACAGGATTAAAACACCCTGCTCCGCCATGCTGCCTACCTGCCTTCCCTGAATCACTGTGAAACCGTGAAGTGAGCTGTAGCTCACGAAAGCTTATGCTCAAATAAATTGGTTAGTCTCTTAGGTGCCACAAGTCCTCCTGTTCTTTTTGCGAATACAGACTAACACGGCTGTTACTCTGAAACCCTTCTTTAAGGTGCCACAAGTACTCCTTTCCTTCTTTTACTGGTTTCCTTCACCTCCCACCCCCACCCCTCATCCCCACCCTTTGCTGAAATAACTAAAAAGAGTAAACTACAGATGTGTGCTGCACCAGCCTACGGACCACTGCAGGTGCCCCCTCATGGCTCCCCAGTTTCTGCAGACTCAGGCAGGGTCACATTTGGGAGGTTTCGTACACAGTAACAAGGGGTTGGAATACTTTACTAAACATAAATTCTGCAGAAACTGAGGGCCCACGAGAGGGCTGCAAGAAACACTTCCAATAAACATTGCATTCTCTGCACTTCAGACTTCTGGTCTTTTCCTCTCTCTCTGCATGACAAGAACCAGGGGAGAAGGTGAAGGGAAAGCCCTCTAAAAGTACCTCTAAGAAATTTTCCTAGTGATCTCTCTGGAGGACTCCCATGAGTTCTCAGTGTGCATCAACACCTTGTTCCACCATACTGATTAGAGGCACAGAGAAATGTCCAGCACACAGAAACACAGCAAGCCTTGAACATTTCTATAACCTGAACCCACCACCACACTACACAGAGCAAAGCCACTTACCAGGAGTCTCCTCTCCTGCTTCTTGCTTGCCAGAGAGATACTGCTGAGACTGGCTGGACACCTCTGGAGTGGTGAATAGTTCCTGGCTGCCTCCCTCATTTGGTGACCCTGCTGTGGGCTCTAAATCATCGTCTAACTCCACTTCTTCATCAAAGACTTTGTCCACTTTCTACCTCCTCCAATCCTGCTGAAGTATCCATGGGCTCTTGGCAGTGGAGGTGGGGTCGCTGACAAGGATAGTGTCCAACTCCTTATAGAACCAGCAGGTCCTCTGTGCAGCACCGAAGAGATGGTTTGCCTCCCTTGCCTTCTGGTATGCCTGCCTCAGCTCCTTTATCTTTGTTCTGCACGGCACCGTGTCGCGGTCAGAGCCCTTTTCACATACGCCTCAAGCAATCTGCCTGTAGGTATCAAAATTCCTGTGGCTGAAGCGCTGCTGGGACTGCACAGCCTACTCTCCCCATATACTGAGTAAAGCCAATGGCTCCGCTGGGCTCCAAGCAGGAGAGCATTTGGAGCATGGGGCTGCCATGGTCACCTGGGAAGATGTGATGAGACCTCTCCACGCTGAGCAAACAGGAAGTGGAACTGCAAAAATCCGTGGTCCTTTAAAGGGGAGGGGCGGATGGTGGTTTACCTGGCTGCAGGGCAGCAGAGTTCAAACTGCTCACCAAAGTGGTCAGGATGGGCATTGTGAGACACCTCCTGGGGGCCAATTAAAGTGATAAAATCAAGCATGGTGCCTACCCTAGCACTTTGTCAACAAAACGTTTGCAGAAAAAGCCTTATGTCTCTCGTCTGGGTGGTTTTATTTTGTCACCAGAACAGGGCACTTTTGCCAGCAAAGGTCTCACTGTAGTTTGCACGCATCCACTTTTGTCAACAAAACTATGTTATGTAGACAAGACCTCAGTATCAAATGTCCCCTTCCTGAGCAAGCTCAGAGAGAAGCCAAAGGCAAACTATGAGCTCATCTAATTGAAACCAGTATTCTAGACCCAGCACAGTCTGGATTCAGGCCCGAACATAGAACTGAAACCACTTTAGTGGCACTGGTGGGTGATCTCCTGCTGTCCGTGGATAGAGGAGAGACATCCATTCTCGTCCTCCAGGACCACTCTACAGCATTCAGCACTGTAGACCATGAGATCCTGTCCTTGAAGGCCCCCTCCACAGTGGTCTGCAGAGACTCTGCACACTCCCCCAGCAGCAGATGATCCTCTTCTTCCTTCTCCTCAGGGCTCCAGCAGCTCCCAGGCAGCAAACACAGCGGCAGCGGCGGCTCCAGCAGGCAGTCCGGTGGCCAGGCAGGAGGGACCCTTCTCAGGTGGTCGTGGTTCCCACAGCTGCAGCAACAGCTGAGGCAAGGGTCCATCACTCCCCTTCTCTGGGGAGCAGGCCAGCAGGCCCCCCCAAGGAGCTTCAGCAGGAGCAGCAGCAACCAGGGGGTCCACCAGGTAGCAGAGAAGTGGGGAGGGGTCTGGTCCAGACAAGGGAGTAGCTGGAGCAGCAGCAGCGAAAGCCCAGGGCCTAGCAGCGGTAGCAGCCCTCCACCTCCCTCCCTCCAGGCCAGAGAGCTACAGGAGGGTGGTGTGGAAGGCAGGAGTCTGTTCAAAGGAAACCACGCTGGCCGCTGGATGAATAGTTTTCTGTTCCCTGAGTTATGAGAGCAGGGGTTGCCCTAGAGCAATCAGGAACCTGCTAGAACCAATTCAGGCAGGCAGGCTGATTGAGATACCTGGAGCCAATTAGGAACTTACCAGAATCAATTAAGGCAGGCAGGCTAATCAGGACACCTGGCTTAATGTAAGCGGGGAGGGGGGGTTGAATGGTCCTGCTCTTGTGGGGAACTTTCCTGGCTTCTGTACTACCCTGGTGAAGTGGGCTAGCGAAAGGATCTGAGTCCTCGCTCCCACTTCCTTTACCCAGTGGCCTCCCTGCCCTCGAGGACTCCCCTTCCACTCTCCTGTGTGGCAGAGTCCTCGGAACCCCAACAAGGCTGAGCCCAGGATTCCTGGGGGGCTCGACCCCAACCTTGCTGTGGTCACCTAGGACAGGGGCTGGGGTGTCCCCACGCTGGGGTGCTCTCTCTGCACTGGACACTTCCCTGACCCACTGATCATTGCATACAATTTAAAGCAAATACAGTTTATTTAATCAGCAATTAGTTTAAAAAGGAATAAGGAAAAATGGGAAAGGTTAAAGGAAACACATCACCCCGCTCTGTGGCAGGGAACATCACAAACAGTGTCTCTGGAACGTCAGGGCTGTTCACAGTCTGCTCCTTGTAAGTCCCAGGCCTTCTTCTCCGGCCCTGGCTGTGCTGCAGGGATGCTGTGGTTTGGACACTTGCTCTGGTGGTGGCCACGCGCTCGCAGGCTCTGGGTGGCAGGACCCTTTTTCCCAGCGTCGCCCCCGCCCTGTCGGGGTTACGGTCCCCCTCCAAGCCTGGCCTGCAGAGCCTCTCGGCTGGGGGCGTCTCCCTGCGTTGGGCCCACTGCCCAGGGTCCCCCTCGCTCTCCCCAGCTGCTCATGGCGCCCGGCTCCAGACTGCTCCAGCCCCAGCTCCAGCCCCACCACTCTGCCCCAGCACGGCTGCTGCTGCTGCTCTGCCTCCAGCTCCCTGGGCTGCGTCTCTGGCCCCTCTGGCTGGCCCAGCTCTGCTCCCCCACTCAGCTCCGGCCCCTGATCTCTCCTTAGCTCGGCCCCCCTCTGTTTGACCCAGGCAATTCCAGCTCACGCGGAGGATGGGACCTCCCTGGCCTCCTGACTCCCTGATTAACCTGCCCGCCCTGTCAATCAGGCTGACCTGGAGCATTGGCCTCTCCCCATTGCCCCTGGGGACTGTCAGTCTCAGGGTCCTGGTTTCCCATCCACCCTTCCCCTTTTGGTACTGGGAGCTTGCAACCAAAACACCCCCGCTGAGTGTTAGTAAGGGGGCAACAGCCCCCTTACATTAAAAAGGATCAGTCAGTGAGGGGCGCGCAAGGAGCTGAGAGTGAGAGGGCGCGCTGCTGGAGGACTGAGGAGGACAAACGCTCTCTGGCATCAGGGGGAAGGTCCTGTGGTGAGTATAAGAAGGTGTTGGGAGGCGGCCATGGGGAAGTAGCCCAGGGAGTTGGAACTGTCATACAGCTGGTACAGGAGATGTTGTAGACACCCGGTATCCCCAGGGCCCTGGGCTGGAACCCGGAGTAGAGAGCAGGCCTGGGTTCCCCCCATCTCCACCCCCCGCCCAACTCCTTACTTTACACAAGGGGAGTTGACCTCGACTGTGAGTCACATCAATGGGGAAGGTCTTTGGCCTGTTCCCGACCCACTAAGTGGGACAAGAGACCGTGGGATTTGTTCTCCTCCCTTTCCCCATGCTGGCCAGTGATGAGGTTACCTGGGCAAACAGCAAGTTTGAGCCACTGGCAAAAGTGGCCTAACGGAGGGCTACCGTGGACCTCTGAAGCGAGCAAATCTGCCGGAAAGCGCAGGACCCACCAAGGCAGAGGAGGAACTTTGTCACAGTCCCCAGATGAAGTTATTCTTTCTTGTTGCTTGTGCTGCGGGGAGCTGCCCCCCTGCTGTCTTCTCAGCCTCTTTATAACTGGTATTTACCTCCGATATAAATGTACTTACATTGTCTCTGGCTTACAAAGCTGGACCCAGGCAGCTGGGCAAATTCACTCTCCTTTGTGTAGAATAAACCTCTTTGTTAGCTTGGTCTAGAGATGTTTTACTAATGTATTTCCAGCATACATACATAATTCTCTATATCACACAATAGGAAAAGGAGTACTTGTGGTACCTTAGAGACGCTCAAATAAATGGGTTAGTCTCTAAGGTGCCACAGGTCCTCCTTTTCTTTTTGCGAATACAGACTAACAGGGCTGCTTCTCTGAAATATATCACACAATGATATTCATTACCAGCATGACACCAGTTTGGTCTGATATCATGCAAGATACTCTTTGGATAAATATTATGACACTAGTGAGTGTTATGTGCAGTGAGTTTGTCAGGCCTGGTAAGGTTTGTAGTTACACGCAGTGAACCGTTTGCCAGTGGGCATTGAGAGGCTTATAGGGTCAGACCCTCTTTTAATTCTGTATTAATTAAGTCCAGTATCAGCCACTCCATTATCTTGCCTGGGATCAATGTCAGACCTATAATTACCTGGGTCATCCTGTTTATCCATTTTAAACTTTGGCACAACACGAGCTTTCTTCCGGTCTTCTGGAATTTCTCCAGTGTTCCAAGACTTATTAAAAATCAACATTAATGATCCAGTGAGCTCCTCAGCCAGTTCTCTTAAATCTCTAGGAGGCAAGTTATCTGGATCTGCTGCTTTTAAAAGGTCTAACTTTAATCGGAGCTGTTTTTGCATCCTCCTGTTCCTAATGGAATGGAAAATATTTCATCATCATGTGATATGACAATATCATCTACCTTTTCCCCAAATACTGAAAAGAAATATTTCTTGACCACTTCTGCTTTTTCTACATTATTGCTGTCAGTTCTACCATTTCCAGATAGCACTGGACCAATACCTTTGTCAGGTGTGAGCAGGGTCCCAGGGAAAAGAAGCATGAGGTCACTCAATTAGGGCCAAACTGCAAAGAATGGGGCAAACAATCCCCAAAGCTGGTGGATATTCCAATACTTAGATTTACCAAGCCAGCATAAAGCAGCTTCTGTAATACCTTACTGGTTACCCAGAAGCCAAAACGCAGTTCCGTTAGAACAACCCAGCCTTATGCATTCCACCTAGACACCCCAGTCAGATGTGATAAGGGAGCGGGTGCAACCAGCGTTTTTCCACACATCTTTCCGGTCCATTACATGGGTGGTGCACCCCAGAGAATGGTGGGTGGACCAGGTACACCCCAACTGCAGCACATACAGAGAAGGGTTGAAGCAACAATTTAATTGAGGAGTGAGAAGACGCACATAGAAAGGTCGCTGGAGAAGGGATGTGTGGGCAGCAGGAAACACAGGGTTGGGTGTATGAAATCGGGGGGACCGTTGGGTAACTAAGTAACTGATAAGCCAGAATGTAAAATTGCAGCAGCAAATCAATGAGCGACCGGCACAGCAACGGTCTGCAATCGCAATGGGATGGAAAAGGGCAGCAAAAGTGAACCTGTGGCTCACTCAGTGGACAGGAAACCTCGCGACATGGGTGGCGGATGGCTTCAGAAGGCTAACTTGGGAAGGGGAGGTGTGTATGGGGATACAGAATGCTCAGCTCTGGGGCTGGCACCTGTTTAATAGTTACCATGGTGCCTTGGAATGGGACCGCTACTAAGGTGGTCCCCATGAGCCCTATGGGAATAATAAGACAGCGAGGATCTCTCTGGGAACCACTGGAGGATAGGTGGGGAGAATGGAATGGTGTAAAATGGACAATAATTCAGTTAAGTAATTGTTTGTCCAGAGAACATATTTGAATGTGTCCCATCCCAGTGGCCATGGAGGTGCAGAATTAATGGCCTGTTGCAAATGGGGACCATTAGGGGTGATATGTATGGAGTGTTTTCTGAGAATGTACACAACGCTTGGGGTCCAAGCATCTGGCACAGTTACAGACATCTACACGCTGCCATCAGGACTATGGTACACGAATGGATCTGTGGAACTCATGGCTGTGAACAATTGAACCAGTGTGTACTACCCAATTCCATACCATGTGGTCAAGCTGGCTTGGACAAAACCCCATTTTTCTGTGAATATCCAGTGGACTTGTGATATGGACAAAAGTACATGGACACTGCAGAGGCAGCTCACTGCAACTGCCAATAACTAGACACATTTCAAATACACACTCCAGAATGGTGTTACCGGGTTTTAACCCTGTCAAAAGAGAAGAAGCAGGGTTTTTGGTAATGGCCTGAATGTTGGACTATATCACAAGGGTCAGGGTTCCCGATGTTACTGTGGATCATTATGGTTGTTGACCTATTATTAAGGACACTAATCCTGCAATGTATACTGTAGTGGCTAAGGGGGGCACAGCCCCACAAAGCACAACCTCTACTTCTCACGTATAAGTAATGTAATAGACCCTCCACCAAAGTGTAACGGATAACCCGGCCCCAACCTTCTCGGGCCCATCACTGTGGGGAGTCTGACACACTAATTGCACTCTACGTGCAGCACATCCGTACAAGGGAAGGTGCAGGGCACTATACTGCATAGGGAGCAGTGGGGCAAATGGAGCCCTGACACATTCCTTCTTAATACCTGGCCCTCTCAGGAAATGTGCCACCACGTGCCCTGTGTATTTCCCGGATACCTGGGCAGGAGGATCCCAGAAGAAAGAACGGGGTGGAGGGTTAGCATATAAGCCTGTTTGTTAGCCTGAGCTAGAATTTTGGGTTTGGCTTTTGATACTCTTACATCCTTCCTAATGTGTGAAGAACAAAGAAACTGTGCTTCATTTTCCACAGCCAGCTGGGTTTGTCAGTATAATGGGAAGAGAAAAGGGATGGAGCAGGGCACGGTGGGAATGCAATGTAGAGGCGCACACTGCCTCAGCCCCTATCTTGAGGCAAGGTCAAGCAACCAGTCAGGAGGGGCAAGAGGGATTAGGGGGTGGTACAACACACTAAAAGACCAGAGAAATGCCTGCCCCTGACCGGAGTATAACCTCACGCCTGACTCCTCCCGTGGGGTACAAAAGAGGTGAGACAAAGACCCCAACTCACGACCCTCCAGAACAGAACATGACCAGAAGTGGTAAGGGGTGTGACTAGGGGTGTACAGTACAGGTATATTTGAGCCTGCTAAGAAGGAGGAGAGGGGAGTGGGAAGGGGAATGGTAATAGGGCAATTGGTAGTTGGGAACAGGGGAAGTGGGCCATGGGGTAAAGGCCTGTGGTGTCAGAGCTGGGAACAGAAAACTGGGGAACAGACTCAATCGGCGTATAGAGATAAGCCCGACAGGTGTGAAGGGCTTCAGAATATGCTTGCTTGGAAATTGAACACCAATAAACATTGCATTGGCTGCACTTGGACTTCTGGTCTTTTGCTGCTTGCTGTCTGCATGAGAAGAACCAGGGGAGGGGGTGAAGGGAAAGCCCTCTGATTGCAAGCAGTCAGAGCAGCTGCTTTACTAAGGGCCGTGTGTCTTGTGTCAGTTGTAAGAAGCGGAGCTCAGGAGCAGAAAGCAGGCTGTGTTCCCTAACGCCGAAGCATTTTTGCAGCAGGTTAATTATACTGTTAACCATCTCCCAGGGAAGCATGGGCAATGCTAATGATAGCAAGGAGAAACTGGGAGGGGAAAATAACTTCTTCTATTTTAATTGTATGCATTGAATGTTGTTTTGATTTTAGCCAAATGGTTCTAGTTACTTTCTCAACTAGTGCGATTCACCAACTCTGCTTTAAATGTAGTAATGGGGAAAGAGTCATTTATATTTTGTTATTCTCCATTTTTGTATTTTCTTATGACCATTTTTTTCACAATCTATACACTTAACCTAGTAGTTGGTTAATCCGTTAGCTGTTAGCGTTAGCTGTGATTTCAGCAGAGGAAGAGTCTACGTGGATTCCAGCGGAAGATTCTGTTTGAGACTCAGCAGACCGTACAGATTTGGTGATCAAAGACTGTAACTGAGACTTAGGTGAACTAAACCTAAGCTTTTGGGGCTCTCAGTTTCTTCTCACTGTGTGTTTCTGTGGGGACTGAACTGTTCAGATTTTAATTTATTTTCTGAAGATAATGTCTGTGCATTATAAAATAGTCATGCTGTAAAAATTAGTATTATTTGTTTCTTCATCAGAAGTTTTTATAAAGTTATTTAATTAAATTCATTTCTTTAGTTCCTTTCAGGACTTGAATGTGGGGAGGTTGACCCTGTGCAATTCTTGCTGAAAATCCTGAGACTGAACTCTGGGTCTCCAGCTACTTTTCTGTAGGAGTTGGAGTTTCTTTTAGGCACTGGAGAAGGGCAATGAAGTGAACTCTAGCCCACCCAAAGGTTACATATGCATGCATCATTTTTGTATCTGAAGTTAGGAATATTGACTATGTATCTGTATTTCAAATGTGCTACTTTGGGTGATACCCACAGCTAACCCTTCAGGTACAACGAAGAAAAAGTCAGACAGGGCTGATGGCCCATCTGCAAGGACAATGGACTGTGAAAGAGTGTAGTCTTCCTGTTTCAGAGTAACAGCCGTGTTAGTCTGTATTCGCAAAAAGAAAAGGAGTACTTGTGGCACCTTAGAGACTAACCAATTTATTTGAGCATGAGCTTTTGTGAGCTACAGCTCACTTCATCAGATGCATACCGTGGAAACTGCAGCAGACTTTATATATACACAGAGAATATGAAACAATACCTCCTCCCACCCCACTGTCCTGCTGGTAATAGCTTATCTAAAGTAATCATCAGGTTAGGCCATTTCCAGCACAAATCCAGGTTTTCTCACCCTCCACCCCCCACACAAATTCACTCTCCTGCTGGTGATAGCCCATCCAAAGTGACAACTCTTTACACAGTGTCTTCCTGTTGACACTCTAACAGCCTCTGCCTCATAGTGGCCGTGACACTACAGACGCAAGTGACCATGTCACCTGATCCTAAACTCCATCTTGAACTGCTGGTATTTTTCCACTAGCAAGGGTGAGGATCAAACAGGGAAACAAAGAGTTTCCGTTTTATGGAAATCCTTTCTATTTCTTTGCCTGTAGTATATTATTTCTACTTTTCGTAACTGATAAATTCTGCAATAGAGGGAGGAATATGTCCTCCAGGGGGAAAGAGTAGACATAGACACAAAGGAGTGCTCGTGGTCTTGACCATCAGACTAACTTGGTATGCCTTGCGGGTGACCCCCTGTCTCTCACCATTAGGTCTCTATGGATATTGTAATTGTGGAAGGACCCCTCATTGCACTCCAAGGGCATCCTTACTGGGTATTATTGACTAGTCACTGGGGTTTAGAATCTCACAAGGAGATTCCTTTATAAACATGTAAAGGGGGCTTTGTAAGTTGAATTGTGATATAACGGTACCTGAAGTTAAAAAAGGGAGCTGCACAGGGCTCGGTAATCCATACTCTGCGATGGCAGGGGAGTTGATTAATCTCTGTTTTTTATTGCTGCCAAAAGGCTGCAGTAACTCAGAACTTGTACCATTCAAGCTACCTTATTTCAGTTCCCTCAGCTCTCCCGGCTTGTGACTAGATCCGTCTACCAGCAACCTCCCCCTTGCTGCTTGGTAGGTCCCGACTGGGTAACAACATCTCGATCAGCTAAGAGCACATTAGCCAGACGGAGCTGACCCCTCTTCTCTCTGCTGTTTCTTGGGACTTGTTTAAGTAATCATTGAAACCGGTTAATCGGTTAATTATTTAAGGAGGGATGCCTCTAGGTATGTATCGCTATACACACATGTATAGCTTGAAGTGCTAATTAGACTAGCCAGCAGAATTTAATTGAGTTCATTTGAAGTAGGGAGTTGAAGATGAATTAAATAGAGTTACCCAAAATTTCTGGAAACCCAGTTGTGGTTAATCAAAATATAGCATAAAATACATTAAAAAATCACAAAGGAGGTTTAGTATGAATGCAATATAGTCAGGCTATTTTGTGGGGTTTGATTATATGTTTAACGTAATGTTTCATATGTAGTATGCTATGTGGGGGGTTGATTTTGTTGAACCTCAGCCCCATCTGGTAAACTGCAGAAGACAAACACAGGATGTGGGGAACCAGTTCTGCCTGAGTAAAACTGCCTACAGAAGCCTGAAACCAGAAGCTGGGCTCACTCCTCAGGATGTGGGGGAGGTGAACGAGCGATACAGCTTGTAACAACTCTGATGCAATTAAACAGCGATCATAGGCTGAACGGTCCATGCCTCTGGAGTCGATCCTTCCTTTCTCTCTCACTTCTACCCCCCAACATGCTATAGTCCGGGAAAGTACAGAAAACTGTACTTACAAGTATCACGTACAGCTAACACTCATCAGGGATCATGAGAAGAGATGGAAACTGTCTATGTGCTGCTGTAAGTATGAGCCGCACTTCCACCAAAGCCGGCTGTTAACAATCCAGGAAACTAAATTGCATGGAAATGGTTAAATAAAATGTTCAAAGGGAAAAAGAAAAACCCTTTACTTACCAAAAGTACTGAAAGCTCAGTCCCCCACCCCCACTGGTCATAGATACTGTAACCCAAATCTTGTACTCTGCCGGGCTGACAGTCACTGTGCTTTTAATTTATGATCTCTAAGCCAACAGGAAACAAAACTCACTGAATCTTTGACTAGCAGCTAACAGATTGCTGTGGAGACCATAGGGGAAATGCTTCTGAGCGTTCGGGAGGGAAAAAAAGGAGGTGGGCAAAGTGGATTGGAGTTCGATGTTTGTCCAGAAATTGAAAGAAGCAGGCAATGATCTGTCAGCAGGGTAAAATGTCTACCACACAGCTAAGTACGGAATTTCCAAATTCTGAAGATAATCCTGAGAGATTCTCAATCTATTTGTCCCTAGTTCAACTCAGAAGTAGGGAGTGTTCATGTTGGAAAGACAGCTGGTTTCTCCATGCCATTAGCAAAAACAATGTCTACTAGGAACAAATGTCTGAGATGAAACACACTATCTGGCGCACAGTACGTATGGCATAGGGATAGCATATGCATGGACAGCTGTTTCCTGTTTCAATTGATATCATAGAATCATAGAATCATAGAATATCAGGGTTGGAAGGGACCCCTGAAGGTCATCTAGTCCAACCCCCTGCTTGAAGCAGGACCAATTCCCAGTTAAATATAACTGCGTACACATGACAGCGGCTTGGTGCCACTAAGATCATGGCTTTCTGGGCAGGTATCCCAAGGTCCTTTGCCTCACTGCCAGTCTCTGTGCATTCTAGGATTTTTCTGTCTGCACATTGCTCAAGCCACGCAGATGCTTGTAGAATTCTAGGATTTGGGGTCAAACTCCAAAGTCCCATGATTCTCCTCCCTCTGTCCCATGGCACTTCTCTTTATGGGTGTATTAGAGCCACTTTGAGAGCTTGCATCATTTTCAGACTGCTGTCAACCAGCATGGATAAAACAATGCTCCACACTGTGAAGCTGGAAACTCCAAATACACAGAGGCTTTTGGGACATTATCTGAGGTCTTGGTTCCAGGTGGGTTTGGCTTTCAGCTGAAGCATCACAGAGTGGTTTATGCAGCTACAGCAGCAGCAGGGGAATGAGGAAGAGGATGATATCAAGCAACTGCTCCTGCAGAAACTTTTGTATGAGCAGCATTACACAATGCAGTGCCATTTCTGGGCTTAAGAAACCAGCAGTGTTTGGGAAAGGTGGATAGAAAGCTGGCTAGATTGTCGGGCTCAACGGGTAGTGATCAATGGCTCCATGTCTAGTTGGCAGCCGGTATCTAGCGGAGTGCCCCAAGGGTCGGTCCTGGGGTCGGTTTTGTTCAATATCTTCATAAATGATCTGGAGGATGGTATGGATTGCACCCTCAGCAAGTTTCCAGATGACACGAAACTGGGAAGAGAGGTAGATATGCTGGAGGGTAGGGATAGGATACAGAGGGCCCTAGACAAATTAGAGGATTGGGCCAAAAGAAATCTGATGAGGTTCAACAAGGACAAGTGCAGAGTCCTGCACTTAGGACGGAAGAATCCCGTGCACCGCTACAGACTAGGGACTGAATGGCTAGGCAGCAGTTCTGCAGAAAAGGACTAGGGGTTACAGTGGACAAGAAGCTGGATATGAGTTGTCAAGGTTCCTTTCCCACTCTGAACTCTAGGGTACAGATGTGGGGACCTGCATGAAAACCTCCTAAGCTTACTTTTACCAGCTTAGGTTAAAACTTCCCCAAGGTACAAATTATTTTACCCTTTGCCCTTTAATTTCCATTGCCACCACCAAACTTTATCTGGGTTCCTGAAAAAACATAGTTTGGACACGTCTTTCCCCCCAAAATCCTCCCATCCCTTGCACCCCACTTCCTGGGGAAGGTTTGGTAAAAATCCTCACCAATTCCCCTCCTCCCAGCTTTTGAAAGTATCTTGTCTCCTCATTGGTCATTTTAGTCAGGTGCCAGCAAGGTTACCTTTAGCTTCTTAACCCTTTACAGGTGAGAGGATTTTTCCTCTGGCCAGGAGGGATTTTAAAGGGGTTTTACCCTTCCCTTTATTTTTATGACACGCCCCCCAAATCTCAGCTAGGGTGAAAAGCTGGCTGGGATTTCTTCCTGGAGCTCTAGGAAAAACAGAGTTAATAAGACACATGCACCTCTAAATATACTACCAAGTACGTAAAGACTAACAATATTTTCCACATCTCAAGGAGGATTTTAACCAGTTGATTCTGGGAAACTTTCACAGGACAGTGCATCAGCCACTTTGTTAGAAGCTCCTGAGATGTGTTAGATGTCGAAATCAAAATCTTGGAGAGCTAAACTCCACCGAATAAGTTTTTTGTTATTTTCCGTGGCGGTATGAAGCCACTGTAGCACAGCATGGTCGGTTTGCAGGTGGAAACGCCGTCCCCAAACATATGGGCGTAGCTTTTCCAGCACGTAGACAATGGTGTAACATTCTTTTTCACTGACTGACCAGTTGCTTTCCCTCTCAGACAATTTTTTGCTGAGAAAAACGTAGCTAGTGCACAGCTCCTTGATCTGCTGTCGCTGCATACACCCAAGGGTCATGGAGAGGTTCACCTCTTTCACACCACCAGCACTTTTCCCTTCGTAATAGACACCTTCAGGCCACTCAGCATTGTCTCCTCCCTGGGCTGTAAACTGACTAATAAAAACTAATAAAAGGGCTTTAGAGAATTAATATAGTACACCTTAGCTTTCGGTTGGAGGTGGGGAATGCTATGAGATAATTAACAGCTCCCAGGCACTCCTGGAACATGAATGGCCCTTCCCACGATGCTTCCATTTTATGGGCCTGGAGCACCTTTAAGACCATGACCTGGTCTCCTACTTTGAAGGAACGCTCTCTGGCATGTTTATCATACCAGGCTTTTTGCTCTTTTTGAGCATCCTGTAAGTTTTCTTTAGCAAGGGTTAAAGAGGTTTGGAGGGTGTTTTGTAGGTTGGTTACAAAGTCCAGAATGTTAGTTCCCGGAGAAGGTGTAAATCCCTCCCATTGCTGCTTCACCAACTGTAATGGTCCCTTAACCTCACGGCTATATACAAGTTCAAATGGGGAAAACCCTAAACTGGGATGTGGTACAGCTCTGTAGGCAAAGAGCAACTGCTGCAACACTAGGTCCCAATCATTGGAGTGCTCATTTACGAATTTATGTATCATGGCCCCCAAAGTTCCATTAAACTTCTCCACCATGCCATTTGTTTGATGGTGGTAAGGAGTGGCAACCAAGTGATTTACCCCATGAGCTTCCCAAAGGTTTTCCATAGTTCCTGCCAGGTAATTAGTCCCTGCATCTGTGAGGATGTCGGAGGGCCAACCTACCCTGGCAAAAATGTCTGCTAGTGCCCAGCACACACTTTTAGCCCTGGTGTTGCTTAGAGCTACTGCTTCCGGCCATCGGGTGGCAAAATCCATGAAAGTCAGTATGTACTGCTTTCCTCTGGGTGTCTTTTTCAGAAAAGGACCCAGAATATCCACAGCTACTCACTGAAATGGAACTTCAATGATGGGGAGTGGCTGGAGAGGGGCTTTGACCTGGTCTTGGGGTTTTCCCACTCTTTGGCATACTTTACAAGACCGGACATAGGTAGAAACATCCTTGCCCATTCCCTCCCAGTGGAATGACCCCCCCAAACAGTCTTTGGTCCTGTTCACCCCAGCATGGCCACTAGGATGATCGTGGGCTAAGCTCAGGAGCTTGACCCGGTACTTAGTTGGAACTACCAACTGTCTCTGAGGATACCAGTCTTCCTGGTGTCCCCCAGAAAGAGTTTCCTTGTATAAAAGTCCTCTTTCTACAACAAACCTGGATCGATTAGAAGAGCTGAGAGGCGGTGGGTTGCTCCGTGCCGCCGTCCAAGCTCTCTGGAGGCTTTCATCTGCTTCCTGTTTGGTCTGGAACTGTTCCCTTGATGCTGGAGACATCAGTTCCTCATTGAATTGTGGACCTATGCTTCGTCCCTCTGGAAGCGATGTAGGGGATGGGGCTGTTTCCGTTGACTGTGAACCGCTCTCCGCTGGGACACTATGTTGGGGTTCAGGCTCCAGCTGAGCCTCTTGTGTAGGGTTATGGGCTGCTGCCGGTTCAGGTTCGGTGGTGCCCTCTGGTGTTGAGGTTGCAAGTACTGGATTCAGTGCTGGCAATGGGTCTGGTGTTGGTTGTTCCGCTGTTTCCGGTTCTGGGACTGATTCCGTCTGGGTCTCTGGGACTGGATCCACTACTGCTGTTGCAGACATTGGCCTGGGGTCTGGGTCCATCACCTCTGACCCGGTCCTGATAGAAGTTTCCGGAACAGAGCTAGGCCTCACGGCTTCTTTAGCCTGGCTGCAGGTGACCATTCCCACCCTCTTGGCCCGCTTCACATGATTGGCCAAGTCTTCCCCCAACAGCATGGGGATGGGATAATCATCATAGACTGCAAAAGTCCACGTTCCTGACCAGCCCTGGTACTGGACAGGCAACTTGGCTGTAGGCAAATTGAAAGAGTTGGACTTGAAGGGTTGAATCGTCACTTGGATCTCTGGGTTGATTAAATTGGGGTCCACTAAGGAAGCATGGATAGCTGACACTTGTGCTCCGGTGTCCCTCCACACAGTGACCTTCTTCCCGCCCACAGTCACAGTTTCCCTCCACTCCAAGGGTATCTGGGAGGTATCTGGGCCTGTGGATCTTTGGTGTGATTCCAGTGCAATGAACTGTAATCTGTTGGGGTTCTTGGGGCAGTTGGCCTTTACATGCCCCAGCTCGTTACATTTAAAACATCATCCAGCTGACGGGTCACTGGGGCGAGGCGGGTTGCTGGAGAACGGGGTGGTGGAACGATAAGGTGTCTGGAGGGTTCTTTGGGAGGTAGGTGGGGCCTTGGGCGGCCCCCGGTAATAGGGTGTGGTCTGGGGTTGTCCCTTCTGGTCTCCGCTCCAACTGCGACCAGTTTTCTTCTTCTCTGCCACTTCCACCCATCTGGCTCCAATCTCTCCTGCCTTGATTACAGTTTTGGGCTTCCCATCTAGGATGTATCTTTCTATTTCCTCAGGAACACCCTCTAAGAATTGTTCCATTTGCATTAGGAAGGGCAAATTTACTGGAGATTCAACATTTACTCCTGATATCCAGGCATCCCAATGTTTCACAATGTGGTAGGCATGTCGGGTAAATGACACATCTGGTTTCCACCTTAGGGCTCTGAACCTCCGACGAGAATGCTCGGGGGTTAGCCCCATTCTGACTCTCGCCTTGGATTTAAACAGTTCATACTTGTTCATGTGTTCTTTAGGCATTTCAGCCGCCACCTCAGCTAAGGGTCCACTGAGCTGCGGCCTCAGCTCTACCATGTATTGGTCGGTAGAGATGCTGTACCCAAGGCAGGCCCTTTCGAAGCTTTCTAAGAAGGCCTCAGTATCATCGCCTGCCTTGTAGGTGGGGAACTCTCTGGGATGGGAAGTGGTACCTGGAGAAGGATTGCTAGGGTTTGTTGGTATATTCTGCTGAGCCTTTACCTTCTCCATCTCCAGTTCATGCTTCCTCTCTTTTTCCTTCTCCTCCTCCACATGCATCCTTGTCTCCATTTCCCTCCTGTGGGCAGCCTCCTGTACCTCCTTCTCCATCCGCATGAGTTCTGTCTGTCTTTCATGTTTTTTTTGTTTTTCATCAGCCTGAAATCTGGCTAATTCCAGCTTTTGTTGAGCCGTGGAGTCTGTCATCCTAACCTCTCTGTTTTTAACTAACTTTACACCCGAGGTTTAGAAATAAAACAATCAAAACTTGGCTTGTAAAATTTTGCTGTGCTGGAATAGGATACCTATTCTCTGATAGTGATTGTCAGTCTACAGAAAAAGACAATTCCCTTTGTCTCTACTCTGGCCCCAAATCAAAGCAAAACCCCCAACTACTTGGAAACCTGCTTTCCAGCAGCCCCAAAGGAAAAAAAATTCCTTTTCAAATCTGTGCTCCTTGTAAAAAAAAATCAAAATGCTAAAAAAAAAACCCCTGCCACTTTTGTCTCCAGGCGAATGGGTAGAACACCCCCCTATTTACTTTTCGGGGGGAAAAAAAACTCAGGTTTCTGAAGACTGTGAATTTCCCTGCAGGAGGTTAACTACTCTGCCTCCAGGCAAAGAAAACCTGCAATTCACAAAGATAATCCCCTTTTGTCTCTGCTCTGGCCCCAAAGCAGAGAAAAAACTAGCTGCTTTCAGCTGGACCTCCTTTCCAGCAGCCCTAAAGGAAAAAAACATTTTCCTTTTTAAAATCTGTTTTTCTGGTTCAAAAAATCTCAAATTGATCTCAAAAGGATTTCAGGTTAATCCCACCACTCTGCCACCATGTCAAGGTTCCTTCTCCACTCTGAACTCTAGGGTACAGATGTGGGGACCTGCATGAAAACCTCCTAAGCTTACTTCTACCAGCTTAGGTTAAAACTTCCCCAAGGTACAAACTATTTTACCCTTTGCCCTTGGACTTCCACTGCCACCACCAAACTTTATCTGGGTTCCTGAAAAAACAGAGTTTGGACATGTCTTTCCCCGCAAAATCCTCCCAACCCTTGCACCCCACTTCCTGGGGAAGGTTTGGTAAAAATCCTCACCAATTTACATAGGTGACCACAGACGCAAACCCTTGGATCTTTGAACAATGAAAAAGCATTCAGTTTCCTTACAAGAAGACTTTTAATAGAAGTAAAAAAAAAAGAATCACCTCTGTAAAATCAGGATGGTAGATACCTTACAGGGTAATTAGATTCAGAACATAGAGAATCCCTCTATGCAAAACCTTAAGTTACAAAAAAGACACACAGACAGGAATATTCATTCTATTCAGCACAGCTATTTTCTCAGCCATTTAAAGAAATCATAATCTAACACATACCTAGCTAGATTACTTACTAAGTTCTAAGACTCCATTCCTGTTCTGTCCCCGGCAAAAGCCTCACCCAGACAGACGCAGACCCCCTTTGATGTTCTCCCTCCTCCCAGCTTTTGAAAGTATCTTGTTTCCTCATTGGTCATTTTAGTCAGGTGCCAGCAAGGTTACCTTTAGCTTCTTAACCCTTTACAGGTGAGAGGATTTTTCCTCTGGCCAGGAGGGATTTTAAGGGGGTTTTACTCTTCCCTTTATTTTTATGACATGAGTCAACAGTGTGCCCTTGTTGCCAAAAAGGCCAATGGCATTTTGGGATATATAAGTAGGGGCATAGCAGCAGATCGAGAGACGTGATCGTTCCCCTCTATTCGACATTGGTGAGGCCTCATCTGGAGTACTGTGTCCAGTTTTGGGCCCCACACTACAAGAAGGATGTGAAAAAATTGGAAAGAGTCCAGCGGAGGGCAACAGAAATGATTAGGGGACTGGAACACATGACTTATGAGGAGAGGCTGAGGGAACTGGGATTGTTTAGTCTGCAGAAGAGAAGAATGAGGGGGGATTTGATAGCTGCTTTCAACTACCTGAAAGGGGGTTCCAAAGAGGATGGATCTAGACTGTTCTCAGTGGTAGTAGATGACAGAACAAGGAGTAATGTCTCAAGATGCAGTGGGGGAGGTTTAGGTTGGATATTAGGAAAAACTTTTTCACTAGGCGGGTGGTGAAGCACTGGAATGGGTTACCTAGGGAGGTGGTGGGATCTCCTTCCTTTGAAGTTTTTAAGATCAGGCTTGACAAAGCCCTGGCTGGGATGATTTAGTTGGGGATTGGTCCTGCTTTGAGCAGGGTTTGGACTAGATGACCTCCTGAGGTCCCATCCAACCCTCATATTCTATGATTCTATGATTCTAAGGATCATTCTGCAGACCTGACATGTCCAGCGGTGGTGCCAGAATTTTACGAGGACAAAGACAATTTTCCTGGAGATCTCTGCTGCGCTTACCCTGGAGCTGCAGTTACAGCACACCAACATCTGAGCTCCCATACTCATTGATAAAGGAGTCCCAACTGCCCTCTGGAAGCTGGGGCTGTAGCTAATAATTTGACGTGAGCAGATCAACAGTTGAGGTTGTTCTCATGCAGGCGTGTGGTGTTATGCAAAAGGTACTAGTACACCAAGTCATACTCATAATCCTTGATAATGCTCAGGAGGTTATTGATGGCTTTGCAGGTATGGGATTCCCGTATTGAGGCAATTGATGGAACCCATGTGCCTATCATTTGCCTCCTTCACCAGTTATCAGAGTTATAAACAGAGAGGGGTATTTCTCGTTGGTATGCCAAGGGCTGGTGGATCACTGTGGCAGGTTCATCAGTGCAGGGTGGTCTGGAAAGAGCCACGGTGCTACAATCTTTCAGACCTCGTGTCTGTTTGCATTAATGAACAGTGGAGAATTTGCCACCATGAGGATCACTAGGACATTAAGGGTGTGGAGATTACTCCTGCCATCCTGGGAGAACAAGTTTATCCTCAGCTTTCCTGGTTGTTGAAGCCCTTTGCAAGGCCCTTGGATAAAAGAAAGAAGCTGTTTAGCTATTGCCTGAGCAGTTGCAGGAAGACAGTGGGGTGTATATTTGGCCATTTAAAAGGCAGGTAGCTTTGGCTCATGACAAAGTTGGAGGCTACCTGCCTCAGATTAAAGCTGTGTGCTGTGTTTTGCACAACGTCTGTGAGAGAAAGGGAGAGACCCTGTCAAAAAATGTATGCAGTAAAACCACAAGTTTATCCTCCATATTCCTCCGTAAAACCCATCTCCAACATGCATACAGGACGCTGCTTCTGATAATGGCTAGACAAGTGGTGATTTGTGTTTACTGCTACTGATCACCTAAGAACTGTGCACATTGCAAACCTATGCTAAAATAGCCAATTATTTTTGTAAACTCATCCTTTCCCCCACCCCTCCGTCTTCTGCCACTTGTTTGTTTCACCCCGCTATGATGGGGTGGATAAAGCCCACATTGGAGAGATAAATGTGCAAGAACAATTCTGGGCCCATGAACCCCTGCCCTGACAGTTCTGCTGAGCTTGCTCCAGTTGGAGGAGGGACTTAAAGGGGAATCTCCTCAGCACAGCAGGGTGGTGGATGAAGAAAGGAAGATCTGCGCTCACTGCTACAGAGGGACGATGCCTAGAGGCTATTCCCAGGGGAGGTCTTCTGCACAGAAAAAGGACCCCCTCACTTGCTATAAGACCCAGAGACCACACTGCCAGGGGCAACTGGAAGCCATGAAATGCCCCAGAGGGGGGTAGAGAGATAGGAAGAGACCCAGGGGAGAGCATTAGCCGACTGCAGGTAGAGGACTCCTGCCTTTCAGTGCTCGTGAGGGGCCCATGGGTTGGAACCCAGTAGAGTGAGAGGGACTGGGGCCCCTATCCCCATACCACCAGGCAGTGCTGTCTCCACAGACTCTGGCCACTAGGAGAGGAGGCTTGTATTACATCTTGTGTTTTTCACTCTAAGTTTGTAGACACAGGGACTGTTTTTACTATATGTTTGTACTGCACCTAGCCCAATGGGGTTCTGAGCTGGTTGAGGTGACTAGATGCTACTTCATTATTATCATCAATTATTGCATTACTATCTGGAGGGATGAACATTCGATCTTCTGTGCTTGAGTTTTATTCAGAATTGCTTTGGAGGTGCTAGGAGAGCTTTGAGACACAACGTGTGCTTTAGGCAGTTTCTTCCTGGCTGCTGAGGCATTGGGTTCTTTACTTGTGAAGACTACCTGTGCCTCTGTCAAGGTTCCTTCCCCACTCTGAACTCTAGGGTACAGATGTGGGGACCTGCATGAAAACCTCCTAAGCTTACTTTTACCAGCTTAGGTTAAAACTTCCCCAAGGCACAAACTATTTTACCCTTTGCCTTGGACTTCCACTGCCACAACCAAACTTAATCTGGGTTACTGGGAAAACGTTGTTTGGAAACATCTTTCCCCCCAAAATCCTCCCAACCCTTGCACCCCACTTTCTGGGGAAGGTTTGGTAAAAATCCTCACCAATTTTGCATAGGTGACCTTGGATCTTAGAACAATGAAAAAAGCATTCAGTTCTTGAAAAGAAACATTTTAATAGAAGAAACAGTAAAAAGAACAGGACCACCTCTGTAAGATTAGGATGGCAAATACCTTACAGGGTAATTAGATTCAAAACATAAAGAATCCCTCTAGGCAAAACCTTAGGTTACAAAAAGACACAAAGACAGGAATATTCATTCTATTCAGCACAGCTATTTTCTCAGCCATTTAAAGAAATCAGAATCTAACACATACCTAGCTAGATTACTTACTAAATTCTAAGACTCCATTCCTGTTCTGTCCCTGGCAAAAGCCTCACCCAGACAGACACAGACCCCCTTTGATGTTCTCCCTCCTCCCAGCTTTTGAAAGTATCTTGTCTCCTCACTAGTCATTTTGGTCAGATGCCAGCAAGGTTATCCTAGCTTCTTAACCCTTTACAGGTAAAAGGGTTCCTCTGGCCAGGAGGGATTTTAAAGGTGTGTACCCTTCCCTTTATATTTATGACAGCCTCTCTTGAGGAAAGAGGGTACAAATTCCTTTAATGGATGCTTGTGTTTGGCCTCAGCTCAGAAACACCTGACAGTTTATCCAATTGGGAACCAAATGTTAGTATTCCATTTTGGTTAACGTTATGGAAAAGGTGGTGCCAAAACAACTCAGATTATCCCTCAGATTTCCTGAATCCCGGGTAATTCGGTTTCTAGCATGCACATGGCACAGCAACTGCTTCTGTGTCAATGGTTGATATTCTCCTCAGGATGGATGAAGATCAGGCGCTAGGTCCACAAAGGAACTTAAGCTCCTAATTGCCATATTAGATGCCTAAATCAAAAATTTAAATTCTCCAAATCCCAGCTCCACTGTCACTTAACCCTGCAGGCACCTAAATTTCCTGCTGTAAAGTCCCCAAAGTGCCCAAATTTATGCCACTGTGTAAAGCTGAGTCCTGACAACATCTGACTCACACCTAAGCCCCATGAGATGCGCAAACTAGTAATTTCCCAACCCTGACCTAGCTCACCTGTAGTGCCCAAATGATGGCTGAGGGAGAAGTGGCTCCCCGCCACTATGCCTGCTAGCCCAGTGGATAGGGCACTCATCCAGGGTATGGGAGAGCTAGGTTCAAATCCTTACTCTGCCTGGTATTGAACAGGGACTTGAACCCAGTTCTCCCACTCCCAGATGAGTTCCCTAATCACCAGGCTATTGGCTGTAATAGAGGGGGTATCACTCAGCCTCTCCTGTTCAAGGTGTTCCACTTTGTAGGCCATGGAATAACAGAAATGTAGGGCTGGGAACATAGGCACTGACTCTGTGGATGCTCCAGGGCTGCAGCACCCATGGGGAAAAATTAGTGGGTGCTCTGCACCCACCAGCAGCCAAGCTCCGCCCCACCTCCCCCACACTTCTCCCCACTCCTCCCCCCCAGTGCTTCCCATCCACCAGCTGCCTAACAGCTGTTTGGCAGTACTTAGGACTTTCCGGGAGGGAGGGGAAGGAGCAGGGACGTGGCCCACTCAGGGGAGGAGGTGGAGAAGAGGCGGGGCAGGGACTTGGAAGCGGGTGGGATGTGGGAGGGGTTGAGGTGGGAAAAGGCAGTGCAGGGGTGGGGCAGTCAAGCACCCAGCGGGCAGAGGGGAAGTCGGTGCCTATGGCTGGAAGGGACCTCAACAGGATTTGGGTGAACTTTGGTTTTAAACTGAGTTGGGATATTAGTGGGAGCAATAGGCCCAAATCATGCAAATATAGTACCAATCTATAAAAAGGGAAATAAGGACAACCTGGGGAATTACAAACCAGTCACCTTAACTTCAGTACAAGGAAAAATAATGGAGCAAATAATTAAGCAATCAATTTGCAAACATCTAGAAAATAATAAGGTGATAAGTAACAGTCAGCATGGCTTTGTCAAGAACAAATCACGTCAAACCAAACTAATAGTTTCTTTGACAGGGTAACAAGCCTTGTGGATGGGGGGAATCAGTAGATGTGGTATATCTTGATGCAGTAAGGCTTTTGATACTGTCTTGTATGACCGTCTCATAAACAAGCGAGGGAAATATAAGGTGGGTACATAACTGGTTGGAAAGCCATTCCCGGAGAGTAGTTATCAGTGGTTTACAGTGAAACTGGAAGGACATATTGAATGGGGTCCTGCAGGGATCAGTTCTGGGTCAAGTTCTGTTCAATATCTTCATCAGTGATTCAGATAAAGTCATAGATAATATGCTTATAAAGTTTGTGGATGATACCAAGCCAGGGGATGTTGTAAGTGCTTTCCAGGATGAGGTTAAAATTCAAAATGATCTTGACAAACTGGAGAAATGGTTTGAAGGAAATAGGATGAAATTCAATAAGGAGATAAGAAATATGTGGACAAATTGGAGAAAATCCAGAGAAGAGCAACAAAAATTATTAAAGTTCTAGAAAACATGACATATGAGGGAAGCTTGAAAAAAAATTGGTTTGTTTAGTCAGGAAAAGAGAACACTGAGGGGAGGACAAGATAACAATTTTAAATTACATAAAAGGTTGTTACAAAAAGGAGGGAGACAAATTGTTATCCTTAACCTCTGAGGATAGGACAACAAACAATGGACTTAAATTGCAGCAAGGGAGGTTGAGGTTGGACATTAGAAAAAACTTCAGGGTAGTTAAGCATTGGAATAAATTGCCTAGGGAGGTTGTGGAATCTCTATTTTTTGAGATTTTTAAGAGCAGCTTAGACAAACACCTGTCAGGGATGATCTACATAATACTTAGTCATGTCTTGAATGCACAAGACTAGACTAAAAGACCTCTTGAGGTCCCTTCCAGTCCTTCGAGTTTATGATTCTGTGAAATGATGTGTGTTCATGAGCAGGATTCAAGTTTTTGTTGTGATCTTTTTGGAAGTTTTGGACTGAACTAAGTAGTTAACTGGTGTTCAGCAGCATTCTCAAAGGAGAAACATGAACTTGTTGACAACTTCTCAAAGTTTTTCATGGTACTCCCTCCAAACCCTCACTTGAACCTCAATCTCTTTTGCACATGCAGCCACCAACAAGTCACAAGTTGTACATCTCTCTGATCCATCCACCTCTCCAATAAAACAGACTCAGACTACTTGACCTAATGTCTCCAGACACCCAAGGTGGCAATGTGTCCTTCCCTCAACAATACCATTCCCTTGTCTCCCCAGCAGCCATGCTGCCAACCATGTTCCTTCCTTCCCACACTTCTACCTCATTCTCTTACCCACCCATTCATCCCAAGCCTATGGGCACGGGTCATCAATGAAGCAAGCAACATGGGAGGTTTTCAGACAAGGGTCTTATTGAAGTTTCCCCCTCTATTGGCATGTTACAGTGAAGCTCCTGATAGCATGTTATACTGCATCCTTCAGTCCTCAGCAAAACTGTGGCCCAGTCATTTTGCATATTTTAAAATTGATTCACACCTGTGACTGTGTAGGGAAGCAGCCATCAGTTTCTGGATCAGCATCTTTTAAAGTGACTGTGCAGTAACAGGACTTCGGTGTGTGTAGAGCATTATTTCTTACAGAGCATTCTCTGCGAGGGGCTCTGACCTTTGGAATGTCGCCTTCCACACGCTGGTCCGAAACAGCCTGACACTGCTCACCTTCTGCACACCCTGCAAAGTTCACATTCTAAAAGACAGAAGCAGTTGTAGGGGGCCGCTCTATTGGGGAGAGAGTCCGGTGTGAGGGGAGAGTTTAAATCTACACTGGGCGTGCTGACTCTTCATCGCTATAAATTATGTGTTGTTTGAAATGACCAAAATTTGATACAATGAGATTTTAATGGAAATGCTGCCATGTTTATTATACTGCCACCATTTGGTTTTCCATAAAAAAAGTACAGATTTGACACATCTGTATACAATCCTTAATGGAATCTCTTGTGTGAAGTTACTGTAAAACAAATCTAAATGACTTCATCTAATCATAATTTGCATGTTTGTCTTTTGCTGTACTCGTGGTAAGAAGCTGAGCTATAGAACATAGGAAGCTGTAGGATTAGAATGAAGAGAAATTCTGTCCATGATTATTAATAAACTACATTTCAACTCCAAGATAAAAACAAATAGGAAACTGAGTTATCATCATTAACCAAACCAGTAATTATACAATGAAAGAATGCACCTCCATCCTCTCCTACATATAGCACATCCTATCCTACATATAGCATATATCACAAATATCACAGGTCTCCATAGATAAACTGTAATTATACGACAACATGCTTTCCCAATTCTGTTTAATACCCCACAATGCTCAGATTCTGCCATGTCTTTTTGGTTTGTGATGTGCTGTTTCACGTCTTCTCCAAAGTTTTTGCATTTTTCTTCAAAGTTTCCATTAACATCACTGAGCATCACCTCTGCCTTAAAATACAATTTGCTAGTATAATATGAGTTTCCGTTCTCCCACACCATTCTCTCAGCTATTTCTATCAGCTTACTAACCTGCTCTTTCTGTTCTGCTCCAGTTGCTTTGTTATTGAAAGCACAGTATCGGTCCCCACACTTCTGAATCAGCGTCTGGAGATCTCTGTTATCCGAGTGTCTCACATAGTCACTCAGTGAACCATCCCCTAAATCTTCTTTTCGGGTGAACAAGACGATCATGTACCTCATGGCCTCAACTCCAAAAATCTCCTCTACTCTCCTCACCGCGTCCTTGTCTTCTTCAGTGTAACGGCCCAGCTGGGTCACCAGCACCAGAGCGTGCGGGCCTGGGACAGAGAGCGCGATACAGCGACTGATCTCTTGGTAAGTGTCTGTGCTACAGATCTTTGGATCAAAAATTGCAGGAGTATCAAGCACTCGAACTGTCTTCCCATTCCAGATCCTACTGCCAGCTTTACAAATCTTAGTTACTGTCTGTGCTCCCAGTATGGATGCAAACACTCTCTCACCAAGGATGGTGTTTCCTGTTGCACTTTTCCCAGCTCCTGTTTTACCTACAAGGACGATTCTCAGTTCTGATTCCCCGTATTGGCTGTGGTAACACAAATCTGTTCAGAACAAAAATGATAATGTCACTTCAGAGATAACAAAGTTCAGCCATGGGGGAGAGATTGATGTTTTGACATTACAGCAAGGACAGGGATTTCTTGGGTGCAATCTTGCCTCCCGCTGCTTTGCTGTGTGGCCTCCCTGTGTCTCAGTACCACCACCCCGTAATGGAGTCGCAGTACTGCTATAGTTAGGGCTGAGAATCACTTATTGTTTAAAGGATGACTTTTCTAAATCCTCTAAAACTCGCTTGGATTGTCTCCACATTTGCTGTGCCTCCTGGAGATCTAGGGCAGGGTCATTGATCTACATTTGGGGTAATTTGAGCCAGGAGTTCCTGACAGAAAGCCCCCCTAAAAATATCATGTGACATCAACACTTTTTGATTCTTCTAAGATTTGTTTTGCCTGCAGCTGGGGCTCCGACTGTGATGCTGATCCTCCCTAAACGGGGATATAACCCATTCAGGATTGATCTCGGCTAGTGCACCCACCCAGGTCTCCTTTGGGGAAGGAATACTGAACCGGCTATTGCGGCTAAAGTGTAGAACTCCAATATGGGCTGACTCAAACTGATGCTCTAGAGCAGGGGTCGGCAACCTTTCAGAAGTGGTGTGCCGAGTCTTCATTTATTCACTTTCATTTAAGGTTTTGCGTGCCAGTCATACATTTTAACGTTTTTTAGAAGGTCTCTCGCTATAAGTCTATATATTATATAACTAAACTATTGTTACATGTAAAGTAAACAAGGTTTTCAAGATGTTTAAGAAGCTTCATTTAAAATTAAATTAAAATGCTGATCTTACACCCTGGCCCGCTCAGCCCGCTGCCAGCCTGGGGTTCCGTTCACCTAGGCCGACAGCAGGCTGAGTGAGGCCTGCGGCCGGGACCCCGGCTGGCAAGGGGCCGGCAGCCAGAACCCCAGACCGGCAGTGGGCTGAGCAGGGCCGGTGCCTGGGACCCCAGACCGGCAGTGGGCTGAGCGGCTCAGCCCGCTGCCACTCAGCCCGCTGCCAGTCTGGCGTTCCGTCCGCCGGCTCCTGCCAGCCAGGGTCCCAGCTGCCGGCCCCACTCAGCCCGCTGCCGGTCTGGGGTCCCGGCCCTGCCCACATAGAGTGGGTACCTCCCTTCTCCCTGGTTCTAGCCATTCTCTTCCTCTCTCTGCACTGAGATGAGGGTGGGAGTGTGCTGAGAACAGGGCTGGGGGTGAAGGAGCAGGCTGGGGGTTGGGGTGCAGGGTCTGGCCAGGAGCTAGAATGAGGGAGGGGGCTCAGGGCTGGGGCAGGAGGTTTGGGTGTGGAGCGCTTACCTGGGCAGCTCCCATTTGGTGCGACGGGGGGAGGTGGGAATGTGGATGTGTGTGTGTGTACAGGTGCTCCCGTTTGGTGCTCAGGGTGGGGGTATGGGGGGTGCAAGAATCAGGGCATGGGGTATGGGGGGGCTGGGTATGTGTGGGGGGTGCAGGAGTCAGGGCAGGGGGCTGGGGGTGTGTAAGGAGGGTACAGGAGTCAGGGCAGAGGGGGCTGGTTATGTGGGGAAGGATGGGGGTGCTGGCGTCAGGGCTGGGGCTGTGGGGGGGTGCAGGGGTCAGGGCACAGAGCTGGGGTTTGTGCGGGGTGCACGGGTCAGGGCACAGGGCTGGGGTGTGTGAGGGGGGTTCAGGGGTCAGGGCAGAAGGCTGGGGGGGCGTGAGGGGTTCAGGGGTCTGGGTAGAGGGATGAGGGGTGGGCTGGGGTCGGGGGGGTGCTCCCAGCCCCCTGCCCTGAGCGGCTCACGGCAGGGCGCTGGAGGGGATATGCCAATTCCACTCCCTTCCCCAAGGTCCAGCTCCACTTTTCCCTCTCTCCCTCCCTCGCAAGGGCCGTCAGCTGATCGGGGCAGGGAGAGAGAGGAGGAGGGGTGGGAACCCGGCAAGCCGGGGGAAGAGGCGGGGGGAGGGGGAAGCTCGCCTGCCCTGCACGGAGAGAGCCGTGGGTGGGCGGCGGAGAAGAGCGGGCCGGGCCGGGCCGGGCCGGGCCGGGCAGGATTTTTAATGGCATGCTGCTGACTGCCGGGGTCCACAACGTACCATTAAAAATTGGCTCGCTTGCCGTCTTTGGCGCGCGTGCCATAGGTTGCCGACCCTGCTCTCGAGAGAGTGAAATGGGCATGTGCGGCAGCAATGGGGCTCTGTTGCAAGCCAGAAGCTTGCAGGCTCTGTAGTCACCGCAGCTTGATGGCTCCAGGTGACATGCTGTGGTCATTGAATCTGAACACTTCTGGTTTAAGAACATATTTTAAAGTGCTCTAAAATCCATGTGCAGACTCCAGTCTTAGGGCATGTTTACACTCCAAAATTAAGTTGACCTAACTTATGTCGGCATAAGCGGCTACAGTAATTAGATCTCTTGTGCGTGTCTATACTTAGCTCCTTGTGTTGGCGATGTACGTCCTCACTAAGAGTGCTTGCACCAAGTGAACTGTCAGTGAGGGGCATTGTGGGACGGATTCCGAAAGCCACCAACTGTCAGTGTGAGCAACGCAGCGTCTACACTGATACTGCATCAACCTAACTACGTCGATGTTGACTCTACGCCGCTCACGGAGGCGGAGTTATTAAATCGGTGCAGTGGGAGAGTTTCGTCAGTGAGAGTGAAATGTTCGTGTAGGCACTTACAGAACTAGTCGACATAAGGTGCCTTGCATCAACCTAACTCTAATGTAGACCAGGGCTTACTTTGGAAGTTTTGTAAAGGAAAACAGCATTGATTTACTAGAGGGAAGATAAAAGACTCTGGAGACCAGTTAGGCTCATACAATCATGACTCATGCTCCTCACCTGATTCTGAAAGGGCCAGGGTTCTGTGGCTGGAAGGAGCTGACACAGGCCAGAACAATGAGGGAGAGGGACAATTTTCAAAATAGGATATACAAATGACCCAAACCCACAACGAAGCACAGACAGCCACCAGCATTTCATTAGCATAAGAAAATAAGGACATTGTCATGTTAATGGTGTCTTCGTGATCAGGGAAGTGCTTAGAATCCAAAGAGGGTTGTTTTCAGAGTTGTGTTCAGTGTCCTACAACACACACACACACACCTTGATGCACAAGGTGCTGGAAATGCTGGGTAGCAACCTCAGGGTAAGGATGGGTCTGAACTAGTCGGGTGGAAAGAAAGGGGAGAAAATTCAGTTTGTTTTTTAATTTTAAATGTTTTAAACATTCCACTCAGGTCTTGTCTGACCAGCACAAGAGCAGAAGGAACAAGAAAAGAAGGGGAACCTCTCTGAGGATTATATTCATGTATTAGACTTATAGGCCAGAAGGGACCATCATGATCATTTAGTCTGACTTCCTGCACATTGCAGGCAACAAACCTCATCACCCACTCTCCACTTTAAACCTGCAAGTGACTCAGGCCCCATGCTGCAGAGGAAGGCTAAAAACCCACCAGGGTCTCTGCCAGTCTGACCTGGGGGAAAGTTCCTTCCTGACCCCAAATATGGTGATCAGTTAGACCCTGGAACATGTCAGCAAGACCCACTGGTCAGACACCTCCAGTTCCAGTGTCCGTAACTCAAGAAGTACGTTGATAAATTGGAGAGGGTTCAGATATATAAGCCCTAGAATGTTAAAGGCCCTCTTCCCTATCATCTGAAAAAGGATTACTTCAGGTCAGTCAGGATCAGCTGAAAAGAGGTTACCTGAGGTCAATGAGAAACACCTGAATCCAATTAAGGGATTTAATTTGAGAGAAGAGAAGAAAGAGAGGGAGACAAGCTGTTACTATGTTAGTGGTGGCAGGGAAGTGAGCATCTCTGAAAGGAGAGGCTGTGCTTCTTCCCATAGGGGAAACAGACAGGGGGAAGGTTTCAGAGGGGCAGCCGAGTTAGTCTGTATCAGCAAAAAGAAAGAGGAGTCCTTATGGCACTTTAGAGACTAACAAATTTATTTGGGCATAAACTTTTGTGGGCTAAAACCCACGTCATCAGATGCAAGCAGTGGAAAATACAGTAGGAAGATATATATATACAGAGAACTTGAAGAGATGTGGGTTGCCATACCAACTCTAACGAGAAAAATCAATTAAGGTGGGCTATTATCAGCAGGAGAAAAAAACTTTTGTAGTGATAATCAGGATGGCCCATTTCAAACAGTTGACAAGAAGGTGGGAGTAACAGTAGGGGGAAAAATTAGCATGGGGAAATAGTTTTTAGTTTGTGGATGGGTCATTACATACTTGACCCTCTGCTATTTAATATTTTGATTAAGAACCTTGAAGAAAACATAAACATTTGCAGATGACACAATCACTGGGGGAGTGGTAACTAACGAAGAGGACAGGTCACTGATACAAAGCAATCTTGCTTGTGTGGTAAGCTGGACAGAGGAAAACAACATGTCTTTTATTATGGCTAAATGTAAATGTGTACATCTAGGAGCAAAGAATGGAGGCCATACCTACAGGATGGGGGATTCTATCCTGGGAAGCAGTAACTCTGAAAAAACTTTGGGAATCGTGGTGGCTAATCAGCTGAACATGAGCTCTCACTGTGATGCTGTGGCCCAAAGGGCTGTTCGGATGCATAAACAGTGGTATCTCAAGTAAGAATAAAGAGGTTATTTTACCTCTGTATTTGGCACTGGTGCAGCCATTTTTGACACGGAACGTAACTCTTTCACCACTTGTGCCCATAGGCACCGACTCCGTGGGTGCTCCAGGGCTGGAGCACCCATGGAGAAAAATTTGCAGGTGCTCTGCACCCACCGGCAGACAAGCTCCCCCGGCCCCTCCTCTTCCCTGCCTAGGGTGACCAGACAGCAAGTGTGAAAAATTGGGACAGGGGATGGGGGTAAAATAGGAGCCTATATAAGAAAAAGACCCAAAAATCGGGACTGTCCCTATAAAATTGGGACATGTGGTCACCCTACCCCTGCCTCCTCTTCCCCCGAGCGTGCCGCATCCCCGCTCCTCCCCCACCTTCCCAGCACTTCCTGCCTGCCAGCTGCCTAACAGCTGTTTGGCGGTGCTTAGGACTTTCTGAGAGGGAGGGGGAGGAGCAAGGACATGGTGTTGTGATGTTATTGATAGTATCTCTAACCGTATAGATTTCTGTTGCAACCACTGTTATATATTTGCAGTAAATATTGTACAAAGGTTGTCGTGTGAGGTTATGATTTGCTGGTTATGATTATGCTATCTGTATATGTGTATCATTTTTGTAGTTGAAGTTATGAATATTGGCTGTATACTGTCTGTATTTCAAACTTATGCTCTGCTTCTGGGTGATATCCCAGACAAGTTGGTGTCAGCTCTGCCTAGCCTGCTTGATGGCCCATTAAGGACCATCAGCTATACAACTGACCCACTGAGAGGAGGCAGATATGCCTTGTGACTTAGCAAAGTATGCAGGGACTTGCCCATGTGACTCCAAACTCCATTTTGCTGTACTTTTCCACAGTAAGAACAAAGAGGTGTTCTTATACCTGGAAAAGACTATAAAAGGCTGATGCCTCATCTCCATCTGGTCTTCAATCCTGCTGCTTACCTCTGGAGGGACTTTGCTACAAACGGAAGTGCTAAACAAAGGACTCATGACCCATCCCAGCTGGGGATGTACTCCAGGGACTTGATTTGAACCCGCAGTTTATTCCATCATTGCTACAAGCCTGAACCAAGGACTTTTCCATGACTGTGTGTCATTGATTCCATTGAACCCATTCTAGCTCTCATCTCTATCTTTTTCCTTTTATGAATAAACCTTTAGATTTTAGATTCTAAAGGATTGGCAACAGTGCGATATGTGGGTAAGATCTGATTTGTGTATTGACCGGGGTCTGGGGCTTGGTCCTTTGGGATCGAGAGAACCTTTTTTCTTTTACTGGGGTGTTGGTTTTCATAACCATTTGTCCCCAAAATGAGTGGCCCTGGTGGGGATACTGGGAAACTGGAGTGTCTAAGGGAATTGCTTGTGTGACTTTCGGTTAGCCAGTGAGGTAAAACCAAAGTCCTCTCTCTTTGGCTGGTTTGGTTTGCCTTAACAGTAAAGGAACCCCAGCCTTGCCCAGCTTTAAGCAATTTGTCCTGAACTGGCTCTCTCAGTTGTGTCCCGCCAGAACCAGCATCGTTACAGGCATGCTCAGGGGAGGAGGCGGAGAAGAGGAGGGGCAGGGGCGGGGACTTGGGGAAAAGGGGTGGAATGGGGTGGGGAGGGGGCGGGGCTGGGGTGGGAAAAGGTGGGGAGGGGCAGGGACTTTGGGGAAGTGGTGGAATGGGGGCGGGGCAAGGGCAGTGCAGGGGTGGGAAGAGGCGGTGCAGGGGCGGGGCCAGAGGGCAGGAGTGTTGAGCAACCACAGGGCAGAGGGGAAGTCAACACCTATGCATTTGATCATTCCTAAAAAAGGTTATAACCATTGATTTTAACATTCCAATCATGGGAATCTTCCCACCAAGTTTCAGTAATACCAACTAACTCAGATTTATGCTTATAAATGAACAATTCCAATTCCTCTTCTTTGTTACCCTGGCTACTATCATTGGTGTACAGGCAATTCAAGAATTTCCTGTCTTTATGTCTTGTGGTTCCTTGATTGTTTGTTTTTTTTTTCTCAACATCTCATTTTTGTACAGATTGAGTGCTCAGATCTTTCCTCTTTTTACCCTCCCATTCTGTTATTAGTTTAATGCCCTGCTGAATACTGTAGCCAGCCTGTCCCCAAGAACTTTGGGCCTCCTTCTATGGGATACTCTGATGTGGGGCTCCTCAGTCCCTCCTGTTCAAGCTGCTCCACTGTGGATAAATCTATAGAAGAAGGTTCCAGGATTGTCACTCTGTCTGTGTCTTGCTCTGAAGCCCGGAATGTCTGTACAATCAACGTGACACACTAGAAACAGCTACAAGCATGGCTGCGGGCTCTTTTTGTTCAGAGTATCACAAGGTTCAATCATTACTGGGGTTTGCAGCATGACACTGCCCACTAGTTAAGTGCTCAGTGATTTTCAACTCATAAATTTTCCCTTATTTAAAATGGCCACCATCAGCTCTTACTGTCAGCCTGGGGGTGGGGAGGTGGTGCAGAAGGGGATCCTTTCTGAGCAGCCAGAGAAGGTAGTGTGGCCAGCTCTGAGGAACTGATCATGAATCACAGGATCTTGGCACGTGCAGGAGAAGCTGTCACAATGACACCAAAAGCTCCTCTGATTCTCTGGTTTTCAGGCATGTTGGCAGGGCTAGAGCCCTGCCCTGCCACTCCCTGAGTCCTACCTGCATGTATGGCCCAGAGCAAAGAGAAGGTCCTTGGGCAGTGGGAGGCAGGAGAGGGGGGAATTGGCAAAGTGATGCTGCTGAGAGCTGGGAAGAGGAGAAGCCCCCAGGGAGCAGGAAGCAGGGAAGTGCTGCTGTTTGATCCCATGGAGAGATGCCCCAGAGCAGCAGGAGGGAGAGACGTGTTTCTGCTGGGTCTGGACACTACTAGGGAATGGCTGGCAGTTCCCCTCTGCTAGGGGTGAGGAAAGGGCAATTGGAGTCTCCAGCTGAGCAGCCAGGAAGAGGCCTGCATTGTTGTGTACATTAAAGTTTGACTTTTCAGCAGAGGACTAGAGGGCAGTTACAATGTCCAAAGCCAGACTATGATGAACGCAGTAAGTACGGTATAAGTGCAGAACTGCACTGAGCCTGGGGAAACAGATCTTGGTTCAAAACTGTGTGAAAACATGGACAATCATCCTTAGTAATCTAAGAGACAACTGGGAGGTGGGAGTGTTTGAGTTAGGTCATAGGAGTCAAAGCTGTCACATGTGCCTGCATTGCAATTTGACAATGTGCATATTTCGCATTCACAGTCTCTGTTTATTGCCACATGTTTTCTCCCAGCAGTCACTGTTACTTCACCTGGCTTTACGAATTACAGCCAGGCAACACAACAGGCTTTCAGCTAGTAATTAAGTAATCATTGGTGCAGGGGGAATGGACCCTGGGTTTCCCATCTCCTAGTGGGTGCCCTAACCATGGGACTATAGAATCATTCTCCTTCTCTCTGGCCCGGTGACTAAGTATTTATACACAGTGGAACAACTTCAGCAGGAGGGGCTGAGGGAGCTCATACCAGACTATCCTGTGCTCTGGTGGTTAACGCATGCTACTAAGACGTGCAAGAGACCCCTGTTCAAATCCTCTCTCTGTCAAGCAGAAGGGGGGAAGTGAACTTGGGTCTCCTGCAGCCGGGGTGAGTGTTCCAACCACTGGGCGAACAGTTAGAAGGCACTGTCTCCTCCCTCTGGATTCTGAATGGGACCTGATCTAGCAGGCATGTTCGAGTGTGTATCCTGGACTGGGCCCTGCAGCAAGAAGGTAAGAAGGTGCTTCTCTGCCTGTCCTGTCCCAGTTTGTGGATTGCGCTGGGGCTCAGGCATCCACATGCCTAGGGTGAGGCAGCCTGTGAATGACCAGACACAGACATGTAGGCGCCTAGGAGGACTTGTGGATCTCAGTGGGCCTTAAAAGTGAGACTCAGACACCTATGTAACTCCGGGGATCGGGGATCAGGAACTTGAGAGTTCCTGCTCTAGGGGGCCCCTGTGGAGTAAGTAACATGAATAGAGTTAGCATGGCATTTTCCTTGGCTTGACTGACACAGCACATGTCTTCCCCTTCACTGAGGTGTCTGGGCTTCCTTGCTCCTCCTCTTTTAGGATATGTCTGCACTTCCAGCTGGAGGGATAAATTCAACCTCAAGGAGACACACCTGTGCTAGTTCTGATAGCATTAGCACACTAAAAGTAGTGTGTAGCCATAGCAGCAGAAGAGGCTAGCCACCCACGTACATACCCAGCGTCTTAGACAGGTACTTACCTGGGGCTGCTAGCCAGTTGCACCACTCAAATCTCTGTGACTACACCTTATATGTAGCACACTAGCTCAATCAATGTGTACGGGTATGTCTCCTGGACATAGCGTAAGTGGCCATGGGAGGTTCCTGGCTGAGTGAGACCCCGTCAGATTGACAGGCAATAATGCCTTTTAAACGGTAAGTGTTTAACTTCAGTTCGTTCTTATGCTTGTTCCACTAGGATTTAAAGGCACCTAAATGTCTACTTACATCATTTCAATTATTTATAATTAAATTATTTAAATGAAAATTATTATTTTGATAGCATGCCTATCACTGTAGCAGAGCAACTGATCCCATGGTAAGAGGAGAGAATAGGAGTAATAAGAATATAGGTGTTAATTAAAGAAAGACAAAACATTCACATGGCGTGATGCATATTCATAAAGTGTACAAATGAGAGAATTCCATCGTTAGGATAAAATGTCCAGATTTCTGGACCTTCAGCCTTAACAAATAGAGTTGGGTCAAACAGACGCTGTTAAGGGAGTGGATTAGCTGACTGCTTTCCCGTACAAATACTGTCGGTCAGAATTTCAATCAGGGCTCAAGCTGTTGGAGTGTCTGTCAGGCATCTCTCGGGCATGAAGAACAAGGGGTATCCTCTGCAATACAAGTTCCAGGACAACTTAGAGGAGGACATGGATTGTCATTGCTACAGAGGGTATCTGACAGATGTGGGACTTACTCCAGAGTCTGCTGTCCTCGGAATCCAGAACTGCATTCACTTTGCCAATGTCGATTCTTCCACACCTGCTATTCCCTATACATTGCCACTGTCCACTAAGGTACTCATAAAGCCCCATCACTGGAGTATCAGAGAATCTCAGTCTTAAGGCCAAGGTCCCCTCAGGTCACCTAACTCCCATTAAAATGGGAGCCCTGGTCTCCCACAGATTGAAGAATTGCAGGGCAAGTCCTGCTCAGCCCAGAATACGTTTCCAGTTTTGGTTCTCCCTATGTCCTGTGTGTTTGTTGTTGGGGTGAGGATGTGGAGGAGAGTAAGGTGGGGTGAGGATGTGGAGGAGAGTAAGGTGGAGCTAAGAGCACACAGACCCTGCTTCATGTGCTCCTGGACTAGCCTTGCAGTAGGGGAAGGGAAGGTGGGTGCTGGGCAAGGAGCTGTAAACTTTTGAATCTGGCAAATTAACAGGAGCTGAGTCACAGCTAAAGGGGCAGCGTCTGAGAGTTTGTGAAGGGCTCCTGCTCTCCTCTGCAAGTGAGATGATGAGACATAGCCTGAACCATATTCTTTCCACTCCCCTTTGTTTTCTGTTGTCACAGATATGGGAATTTGCTGTACTAACCTGAACAAACCTTACTGAATTACGTTTAAGTAGCTTTGGAGTCCATTGCTTTAAAAAATGCAAAGACTATCTATTATTGTGAGATTGTATGCAGCTTCTCTAGGAGGGAAGTGTTCTGAGCTTCAAAGGACTCCTTCAAACGATGTGCCAGACAAGAATGGTCTTTGGGGACAATATGTGTGAAGTGGAATTCCTCGGAAGTATCTAGGGGGAGGTGAATGCAAATACCTTCCCCGTTTATGCAAAGACCCAACCTTTTGAAGCTACTCCCTGAGGAGAGAACCATTGTCTATGATTTACCCATTCCCAGATTAAAGTCCAAGGCTGTATAGGGGAGGGAATAAACATTTCATGAGCGTGCTTGTTCTGAGGAAAAGGTGTTATGAATTTGTAACTACAGAAAAATCCCTGTGTGGGGTTTGAAGGACTAACCCCGCCAGAGCCATTATTGGTATAATTATTAGCATGTGTGTTTGCTCTTTTATCTAGAACACAGGAAAATCTGAAATGAGCCCTATGGCACAAGTGAAGGCAAAATACAATATATTGTTTTTTTACCATGGGGAGCTTCTTCGTCTGCTGCCTGCTGTTTTCTCACCATATTTTTTCTGAAATATTAATGGAAAAACAGCACCATTTAGAAATTTATAATCACCTAGAAGTGTAGCAAATACAAATGGAGAGCTAAAACACACAGTATCCCCTTACATACATTTGTGCAGTATTGATCACCAGAAATTGAGAAGGATTTGGTGGGAGAATCAAAGGTTGTCTGAAGAGTATTTTTTTCTCTCTCTCCTTTTTTTTATTTAGTTATTTTTGCGATGTGGAGGGGCTCAGGAATCCTGCCTTCATGGAATTATTTAAATATTGTGTGAAAATTCTGCATGGAGACCGTGAAGGTTAATCAAAGCCCTGACTTAGCTTGTTTTGGTTCTTCCAGGCCATCGGGGACCCATGAAATCAGTTGCCCCTTCTGCATAAAGTCTGAACACAAAGAGATGGGGAAGTACAAGTGGAGCCCTTCACACTGCTACAATGATTGTTGACCTCTAGTTCAGAGCTACTGTACAATGAAAAACACATGGAAAAGTGTGTGTGCGGGGGACATTTCAAACTCATCTAGGTGGCTTAAGAATCAATGGGACTTGTGCTTCTAAGTCACATGCCAGGATTTTCAAAAGTGACTCGTTAATTTAGATCAGGGGTCTGCAACCTATGGCACGCGAGCCAATTTTTAATGGCACGTTGCGGACCCTGGCAGTCAGCAGCATGCCATTAAAAATCCTGCCTGGGCCAGCCTGGCCCGCTCTTCTCCACCCCCCACCCCCGGCTCTCTCTGTGCAGGGCAGGCGAGCTTCCCCCTCCCTCCGCCTCTTCCCCCAGCTTGCCGGGTTCCCGCCCCTCCTCCTCCCCCTCCCTGCCACCGATCAGCTAACGGCCCTTGCTATGGAGGGGGAGAGGGAAAAGCGAAGCGAGACCTTGGGGAAGGGGGTGGAATCGGCATATCCCCTCCAGCGCCCTGCCATGAGCCGCTCAGGGCAGGGGGCTAAGAACACACCCCCAACCCCAGGCCACCCCCCCAGCCCTCTGCCCTGACCCCTGCACCCCCCTCACATACCCCCAGCCCTGTGCCCTGACCCCTGCACCCCCCTCACATACCCCCAGCCCTGTGCCCTGACCCCTGCACCCTCCTCACACCCACCCAGCCCTCTGCCCTCAGCCCTGCACCCCCCCACAACCCCAGCCCTGACTCCGGCATCCCCCCACATACCCAGCCCCCCTGCCCTGACTCCTGCACCCTCCTCACACCCACCCAGCCCTCTGCCCTCAGCCCTGTACCCCCCTCACACCCCAGCCCCGTGCCCTGACCCCTGCACCCCCCCACAACCCCAGCCCTGACTCCGGCATCCCCCCACATAACCAGCCCCCCTGCCCTGACTCCTGCACCCTCCTCACACACCCCCAGCCCCCTGCCCTGAATCCTGCACCCCCCCACACCCCCACCCCGAGCACCAAACAGGAGCTCCTGTACACACACACACACACACACATTCCCACCCGCACCCCTCGCACCAACTGGGAGCTGCCCAGGTAAGTGCTCCACACCCCAACCTCCTGCCTCAGCCCTGAGCCCCCTCCCTCATTCTAGCTCCTGGCCAGACCCTGCACCCCAACCCCCAGCCTGCTCCTTCACCCCCGTCCTGTGCTCAGCGCACTCCCACCCCCAGCTCAGTGCAGAGAGAGGAGGAGAATGGCTAGAACCAGGGAGAAGGGAGGTACCTACTCTGTGTGGACAGGGCCAGGATCCCAGACCGGCGGCAGGCTGAGTGGAGCCAGCAGCCAGGACTGTGGCTGGCAGGAGCCGGCGGACGGAACCCCAGACCGGAAGTGGGCTGAGCTGCTCAGCCCACTGCTGGTCTGGGGTCCCGGCCGCCGGCCCCGCTCAGCCCACTGCCAGTCTCGGGTTCTGGCCGCCTGCCCCTTGCCAGCCGGGGTCCCGGCCGCAGGCCTCACTCAGCCTGCTGTCGGCCTAGGTGAACAGAACCCCAGGCTGGCAGTGGGCTGAGCGGGCCAGGGTATAAGATCAGCATTTTAATTTAATTTTAAATGAAGCTTTTTAAACATTTTGAAAACCTTGTTTACTTTGCATATGACAATAGTTTAGTTATATAATATATAGACTTATAGCGAGAGACCTTCCAAAAAACGTTAAAATGTATCACTGGCACGCAAAACCTTAGATTAGAGTGAATAAATGAAGACTCGGCACACCACTTCCGAAAGGTTGCTGACCCCTGATTTAGATGCTTATATTTTTGGGTGTACACTTAAGACACCTTGAAGGGGACAGATTTTCAGAGAGCGGGTGCTCAATAATTTCTGCAAATCAGGCACCTTTTAGGGGTCTCAAGTAGGGCCCTCAAAACTGAGGCATCAAAATTCAAACTGGAGGGCTACTTCAAGCAGAGAAGGGCTACTAGGATGATCCGAGGAATGGAAAACCTACTTTATGATAAAAGTGGCAAAATGTCCTGTGCACCTTATAGACTAACAGACGTATTGGAGCATAAGCTTTCGTGGGTGAATAGAATCATAGAATAGAATCATAGAATCATAGAATATCAGGGTTGGAAGGGACCCCTGAAGGTCATCTAGTCCAACCCCCTGCTCGAAGCAGGACCAATTCCCAGTTAAATCATCCCAGCCAGGGCTTTGTCAAGCCTGACCTTAAAAACTTCCAAGGAAGGAGATTCCACCACCTCCCTAGGCAACGCATTCCAGTGTTTCACCACCCTCTTAGTGAAAAAGTTTTTCCTAATATCTAATCTAAACCTCCCCCACTGCAACTTGAGGCCATTACTCCTCGTTCTGTCATCTGCTAATACATGACATGCATCCAACAAAGTGGGTATTCACCCACGAAAGCTCATGCTCCAATACGTCTGTTAGTCTACAAGGTGCCACAGGACTCTTTGCCACTTTCACAGATCCAGACTAACACGGCTACCCCTCTGATACTACTTCATGATAGAAGTCTCAGGGAGCTTCGCTTGTTTAGCCTAACCAAGCACAGGCTGAGGGGAAATATGATCACTCTCTACAAATACATCAGAGGGACAAACCAGGGAGAGAGAGGAGTTATTTAGGTTAAGTGCCAATGTGGACACAAGAACAAACTGGCCACCCACAAGTTTAGACTTGAAATTAGATGAAGGTTTCTGACCATCAGAGGAGTGAAGTTCTGGAACAGCCTCCCAAGGGGAGCAAGTGGGGGCAAAAAACCTAACTGGCTTCAAGACTGAGCTTGATATATTTATGGAGGGGACAGTGTGATGGGACTGCCTACAATGGCATGTGGCCCAACAGTGACTGCCAGTAGCAAAAATCCCCAACAGTCAGAGATGGGGCACTAGATGAGGAGAACTCTGAGTTACTACAGAGAATTCTTTCCCAGGTATCTACCCTGGCAGGTCTTGCCCACATGCTCAGGGTCTAACCAATTGCTGTATTTGAGGTTTGTAAAGAATTTTCCTCTGGATCAGATTGGCAGACCCTGGGAGGTTTACACTTTCCTCTGCAGCATGAAGCATGAGTCGATTGCAGGTTTAAACTGGTGTAAATGGTGAATTCTCTGTCACTTAAGTCTTTAAACCATGATTTGAGAACTTCTATAACTCAGCCAGGGGTTCGGGGTCTATTACAGGAGTGGGTGGGTGAGGTTCTATGGCCTATGTTGTGCAGGAGGTCAGACTAGATGATCACGATGGTCCCTTCTGATCTAAAGACTATGAGTCTAACTCTCCAGTCATTTTGAAGAATCTTAGCTTTAGGCACTTTTGAAATAATTCATATAGAAACTGAGAAAAACTGAGAAAAAAAGTATTAAAAGGGATAACTTTTTTAAAAAGAGAAATTTGTCTAAGATACAGTAATAATTAAAGAGAGGCTAATACGAAAGGGTTAAGGATTAATAATAATGGTAATAGTTAAAAGTTAATAATTAGCAAAGAACACTCTGAGGTGGATAAAAAAAGATTTGCATGAACTGTGCATTATCTAAACTGAATGAACAATGAGAGGAAAATGTCTTCTCTGTAATTCTATGCGAGCAGGAAACAGAGCCAGTTCCAGAGGCACAAAATAAATCAAGCTGACCACACCCTACTTCAAAACAATTTAATTGTTAAATTAATGTAACAAATGGGCTCAGTGACCAATATGTCTTTTAACACAGCCAAATATAGTGTCACCCATTCATAAAAAAAGAATGCAAGTCCCAGTTGAAAGAGGGGGATTGTATCCAGGACAGCAGTGACTCTGAGACAGGTGTAGGGGTGCCCTAGTGCCCTAACCAGGAGATGTCACACTAAGATTAAATAGGTTTTGTAGTCAAAGAGGAAAGGATCCATTGGTGGTGGTTCAGATTGGCACTAATGACACTGCGTTGAGGGATATCTTGCAGATAGTAAATGACTTTAGGGACCTCCGAAGCATGTTGAAGAAGAATGTCCAAGCGATCTTCCGCGAGATCCTTCTTGTCCCACAAGCAAAGGAAGACAGAAGGCAGAAGTTTATGGAAGTGAACCACTGGCTAGGTAAGTGATGTAGGGCGAAAGATTTTGATATTGTGGAATACATTGCTCCACCTTCTATGGGGTGTGGAGATTGTATAGTTTGGATGGCCTACACCTCCATAGAAAAGGGACCAATTTTCTCAGGACAGGTTGGTTACAGTAGTCAGGAGGGCATTAAACCATCAATAGAACAAGAGGGTAAGAAGAGGAAAGATGAGTACTCATCACAGAATTAATATCTTGAGAACAAAAATAATCAAGGAACCAAAGGACATGAAGAAAAACATTCTTGACGTGCCTATACACTAATGGTAGGAGCATAAGTAACAAACAAAAGGAACTGGAATAGTTCATTTATGACCATAAATTCTATCTAGTTGGTATTACTAAAGCCTGAGAGATGATTTCCATGATTGGAATATTAGCATAAATCATTATATCCTATTTAGGAAGGATTGAGTGCAAATGGAGAGTGGGGGTGATAGGATGAAATATTGCATTACCTGTTTATGATCTTGAATGCTTGTGGATCAATGTCCTAAGAGATAAAAAGCACAAGATAAGGTATTAGTTGGTGTCTGCTACTAGCCACCAAATCACACTAGGAAAAAGGATAACTGGCTCCTTATGCACCTGTCTATAATGTGTAGGAAAAAACCTGCATGATCACGGGGGACTTCACTCTGAATGACAAATGCCGGAGGTCTCACGCTGCCAGTACTAAAACACCCTTGGAATTTCTAAATATTGTACCTGACAATTTCCGAATTCAAAGAGTGGTGCAGAAAGTGTGGTGGGGAATTCTACATTAGCCCTCATCTTGGTGGATAAAGACGAACTGATCACACAACTGAATATTTATAGTAACTTGGGTACAAACGCTCATGACATTTATAATGTAGAAACCGAATAAAATCCAGACCAGTGATATATATACTTGGTGCTTTAAAAAGGCCAATTTCACAAAGCTGATAACAATTAGAGCCAATGCAGCTGGAAGGAAGAATTTAATCAGAAAAAAATATGAATAATAATTAGGAATTGTTTAAGAACGCTTTACTAGAAGCCCAAAAAGCCACAATCAAGGAAGAAAGCCATATTGGTTAAAATGCCAACCTGGTTTAGAGGGCAAGTGAAGCAGCTATACAAATAAAAATAAAGGGGAAGTTGATAGTAATCAATATAAGGCCTAGTCTACGCTGCACAGCTTTGTTGACAAAAGAGTAGAGGGTTACACACTGAAATGCTCCTCTCACCAATGTATCTCCTCTGCTAGGCCGACATAATAAAGCCATCTCAAAGAGAGGCTTATGTTGGTGGAGTTAGGGTGAGGCAGTGTTTGTGTAGAGACTGCATTCCTTACATCAGCTGTTGGCTGTCATTCTTCTGTGAAATTGACAAGAAAGTCAGGTAGCTAGAGCCCAAATGACCCCCGCTCCTCTGGGGAGGTGGATCCCACTCATGGCTAGGAGCTGGAAAGAGAAGCACAAATGGATGGACCCTACTCCCGGCTGGGGGTCAGAAGCCCAGGTGGCTGGACCCCACTCCTGGCTAACAGCCGGGGAGAGAAGACATGGCTCTGGAGCCAATTGACAAGGCTGTCCAGCAGTGAGCGGGTGTGGGGATAAAAGACTGGAGCAGCTGGACCCTGTTCCCTCGGGGCAAGAAGCCCTGGGCAGCTTCCCACCCCTGCTCCCATTAGGGAACAGGGAGGTGAGAAGCACTGGACATCTTCCCCCCCCACACTCCTGGCAGGGAATGCGGAGACAAGAAATCGGGGTGACTTCTCCCCACTCCCAACAGGGAACAGGGAGCTGGATGGAGGAGGCAGATTGCTGGGAGCCTGTGGGGCAGCCAGGCAGGGAGCTGTTAGCGGAGCTGAGAGACTGGGGTCTCAGCTCCTGTCAAGGTTCCTTCCCCACTCTGAACTCTAGGGTACATATGTGGGGACCCGCATGAAAAACCTCTAAGCTTATTTTTACCAGCTTAGGTTAAAACTTCCCCAAGGTACAAACTATTTTACCTTTTGCCCTTGGACTTTATTGCTGCCACCACCAAGCGTCTAACAAATATATAACAGGGAAAGAGCCTGCTTGGAAATGTCTTTCCCCCGCCACCAAAAATCCTCCCCAACCCCTACAACCCCTTTCCTGGGGAAGGCTTGATAAAAATCCTCACCAATTTGCATAGGTGAACACAGACCCAAACCCTTGGAACTTAAGAACAATGAAAAAGCAATCAGGTTCTTAAAAGAAGAATTTTAACTGAAGAAAAAAAGTAAAAGAATCACCTCTGTAAAATCAGGATGGTAAATATCTTACAGGGTAATCAGATTCAAAACATAGAGAATCCCTCTAGGCAAAACCTTAAGTTACAAAAAGACACAAAAACAGGAATATACATTACATTCAGCACAGCTTATTTTATCAGCCATTTAAACAAACCAGAATCTAACACATATCTAGCTAGATTACTTACTAAGTTCTAAGACTCCATTCCTTTTCTGTTCCTGGCAAAACACCACACAGACAGAGAGAGCCTTTGTTTCTCCCCTCCTCCAGCTTTGAAAGTATCTTGTCTCCTTATTGGTCATTTTGGTCAGGTGCCAGCGAGGTTATCCTAGCTTTTTAACCCTTTACAGGTTAAAGGGTTTTTCCTCTGGCCAGGAGGGATTTTAAAGGTGTTTACCCTTCCCTTTATATTTATGACAGATCCCCCCACTGTCCCTGTTAGGTTGGTGGAAATGCTCCTGGTGAGGACACACACCACTGATCCAAGGAAGGTATTGTGGACATCAGCCACCACAGTAATTATTGCAGTGGCTGTAAGTCAACTGTAAGTCATAAGTCAACTTATAAGTCGACCTAACATAAGTCAACTTATCTTTGTAGTGTAGACAAGGTCTAATTCAGAAACTAGGAGTGGAAGAAAATTGATAAGGGAAGCAAAGGGACACAAGGAAAAATCTGTGGTCAACAGAGTTAGTCAATAACAAGGAAATTATAAATTATATGGGGGCAAAAGAATGCTAACAATGGTATTAGTCATTACTAGATGTGAATGGTAGAATTATCAGTAATGGTGGTGAAAGGGCAGGAGTTTTCAACAATATTTCTGTTCTGGCACTGGAGAAAAAAAATCATGTCATTTGATAAGACTCTGTCCATTCCATAGTATCTCAGGAGGCTGTTAAACAGCAGCTACTAAAGTCAAACATTTTTAAATCAGCAAATCTTGATAACTTGCAACCACGAGTTTTAAAAGAGCTGGCAGAGGAGCTAATTGAAAAATTAATATTGATTTTCAGTAAGTGTTAGAACATTGGGAATTTCCAGAAGACTGGAAGAAACTAATGCTGTATCAGTATTAAAAACAGTAAAAGGGATGACCCAAATAGTTATGCGTCTGTCAGTCTGATGTTTATCCCAGGTGAAGCCATAGAGTGGCTGATATGGGACTCGATTAATAAAAAATTAAAAGAGGGTAATATAATTAAGACCAATGTACATGCATTTATGGAAAATAGATCCTCTTAAAGTAAGTTGGTATCTTTTTTATGAGATTACAAGTTTGGATGATAAAGATAACAGGGTCGATATAGTATTCTTACATTTCCATACTTGATACCGCACAGCGTTTTGATTAAGAAACTAGAATGATGCAAAATTAAAACAGCAGACATTAAATGGATTGAAAACTAGCATCCACATTTCAAGAAGGATGTTGAAAGATTATAGAGTGTTCAGAGCAGAGCCATGAGAATGATTAAAGGATTAGAAAACCTGCATTAGAGTGAGAAACTCAAGGTCAATCTGCTTATCTTAACAAAGAGAATGTGAAGAGGTGACTCGATCATAGCCTCTAAGTACCGATGTGGGGAACAAAAATTTGATAGAGGGATCTTTAATCTAGCAGACAAAGGTATAAAAATATCTAATGGCGGGATGTTTGAGCAAGACAAATTCAGTCCGGAAATAACGCACACGTTTACAATAGAGAGTGTAATTAAACACTGGACTAAGTTACCAAGAGTTGTGGTGAATTTTCTCTCAATGGAAAATTTTAACTCAAGACTGGATATTTTTCTAAAGCCCCACCAAAAGGGAGCAAAGTCTAAGTAGCCCAGGAGAGCCCTGGGATGGGTTCCAATCCCTCTGAGAGGGGACCAAGCACCTGCAGCATACACATGCTCATATTTAGGACATCTTCATAGTCTGTGACTGGCATCTCAAGAGGGCAGAGTCTGGGAAGCTTGAAACGCACTAGGAGCTCCTCAGAAACCTGCTGCATCCATTCTGATTTATATGTTCACTGTCAACCACCTAGTTCTTCTCCTGGAAATCAATATCTAATGTACAATTATTTATCTAAAGTTCATTACTATCAAACAATTTCCAAGGGAATCTCCTTTCTCCTTTGAAGTTCAGGGATGATTTAGGCACCAAAATCCAGGTTTTTAAAGGTATTTAGGTGCCTAAAGGTACAGATAGCCACCTAATGTAATTTGCAAAAGCACCTAAGCAGGTTTGGTGCCTAAGTTCCACTGAAATTAACGAAAGTGCTTAAAATGCTTCAAATATTTCTTGTAAAAATGTGAGCAGACAAAAATGTAGGATCTAGCTGGTCTGCATGAAGTGAGAAAATCATGTTCTACCCAGGACTTGGTGGAATCATTGAAAATCTCACTTTTCCATTGTACTTTCATCACCTGTGGCAATGATTCAACATACAGTATGTTAAACCAAATCCCCACAAGGTATCCTAGATACATACCAGGTTTGATTCTTTGAGGTGCTGAGCGCCTGCAGAGAAGGTTTGCGGGCACTGGGCATCTCTGCACCCAGCTGAGCTTAGCACAGCGACTGAGTAGGGAGGAAGGTGGCTTTACAACACCTTTATGCCTCCTCTAACTTGGGACAAAGGCAGGAGCGGGGGGGAGGGCTGGACTCTCTCGCAGGGTAGAGTAGCCTCCAGACTGCCCAAAATGACACCCATCTGCCTTGCGGTTGTTGCAGCAGTTGGGAACAAGAAGTTACATCATCTGTGCATTTCAAGCATTCTCTGTCCGAACTTTGTTCCCCTCACTCCCGCCCCCCACATTCTCCCATCTCAGGCAGGCTTTAGGCACCCAAATGCCAGAGAGAAACCGGCTTGTTCCCTGCATTTCCACCTGCCTAACTCAGACATATTTTCATTTTTCACTCTTTGTAGGCAGTTTAAAATACTCCCCCTTGCCAACCCCAGTCCCTCCTATACATACAACCTTTTCGGTGTCAGTTGAGTTTGGAGATCAAATCTGTGATATTTCTTCAGATGAAGCAGATATTTACAACTTCTGCACAGTCCTCCCAGCTTATGGTATTACTCAAAAATGTCTGAAGTCTTCCGGTTTCTCTTTTTGACAGTAGTTTCGTATTAATAGTGGATGAAACTGTTGTGAAAATGAAAACGAACTACTCAGTGATTCACATTTCTTTGTAACTATATGCAGTGCGATGAGCCGCTGCCACTGACCAGGAAATACCTTTTGCTAAATGAAGAAGTCTGAATTTTACAGGAAGTGGGTTTGTGCTGAACGTATGAGAACATTCAGCCTGCATCCAAACTACCCTGTGTTTAAGGACAGAACAACATCAACAGCCATAAAGAAAGCCACACAAAGATTATATGAACAGCATGCAACAGATCTAACCATTTAGACATGACAAATCCTGCATTTTGGCAGGGGGTTACGCTAGATGACCCTTGCGGTCCCTTCTAACCCTATGAGTTTGCAAATATGTGCCATTTTAAGTGAGTAAATAAATACAGGACTGTACCCAGGAAGATGTATGTGTGTGAGAAACAAAGAAAAATGCACAACCAGATTCATCAGAGATCTATACAATATTTGTGTGTGTATCTATCTATATAAAAACCTTTTGATGCTCTGACAAAAGTAGCGATCAGAAATCTTGGGCTGTGATATTTTTCTCTGATGACACATTGTAACCATTAACGATTAATAATAATCATATCTCTATATGTATTATTATTTTGGTAGCATGTGAAGGCTTCAGTTGAACCCCATCATTCTGAGTAGTGTTCAAACACAGAAAAGACATACTCCCTGCCCACAAGGGCTTACAGTATAAAGACACAAACAGAAATGAAGACTAGGGGATGGGATACAACATACAAACAAAAGAATCTGGTGAAGAATTGGGATGTACTAAAAATGTGCCAGATTTCCCCATACAGAAAACATACAAACTGCAACATGTGGGAGGCATACGGTGCATCCTTTTAGGGAGGCAACATCAGTTTGTCACTATAATTTTGCAGATATTTCTAAACTATTTTATTGACAGAAAAAGAAAAAAAACCCAGGTGAATCCTAGTAGTTTTGGCAGAACAGCAGCATCCTGGAAGGACAATGTAAAAACTGGAGGGATCTGTGAAGCCGAAGTCCGCATTCAGACAACTAAAGCCAAATTTTCAGAAGCAGAGGGGAGAATTCCATGTGCAAATAAACAGCTGCAGTTACGCAGGAATTACTGAGATTAGACAAAAAGAAAAGGAGTACTTGTGGCACCTTAGAGACTAACCAATTTATTTGAGCATGAGCTTTCGTGAGCTACAGCTCACTTCATCAGATACATACCGTGGAAACTGCAGCAGACGTCTGCTGCAGTTTCCACGGTATGTATCTGATGAAGTGAGCTGTAGCTCACGAAAGCTCATGCTCAAATAAATTGGTTAGTCTCTAAGGTGCCACAAGTACTCCTTTTCTTTTTGCGAATACAGACTAACACGGCTGTTATTCTGAAACCTGAGATTAGACATTAACCACATACACAACTAGATACCGAACCAAGGGCCTGTGCTCTCTGGGGTAAACTGGATCTACACACTGTGGCAATCATCTCTTTGTTTTTGTACAGCACCCAACGCAATTCAGTTGCCCACTCAGAATCATAGAATCATAGAATATCAGGGTTGGAAGGGACCTCAGGAAGTCATGTAGTCCAACCCCCTGCTCAAAACTGGACCAATCCTCTGCTAAATCATCCCAGCAAGGGCTTTATCAAGGCTGACCTTAAAAACTTCAAAGGAAGGAGATTCCAGCACCTCCCTAGTGAAAAAGTTTTTCCTAATATCCAACCTAAACCTCCTCCACTGCAACTTGAAACCATTGCTCCTCGTTCTGTCATCTGGTACCACTGAGAACAGTCTAGATCCATCCTCTTTGGAACCCCCTTTCAGATAATTGAAAGCAGCTATCAAATCCCCCCTCATTCTTATCTTCTGCAGACTAAACAAGCCCAGTTCCCACTAATTCTTCCCAGTTTGTGAGCAGCAGGTCAAGAAGAGCTCTGCCCCTAGTTGGTTCCTCCAGCACTTGCACCAGGAAATTGTCCCCTACACTTTCCAAAAACTTCCTGGATTGTCTGTGAACTGCTGTATTGCTCTCCCAGCAGATATCAGGGTGATTGAAGTATCCCATGAGAACCAGGGGCTGCGATCTAGTAACTTCCGTGAGTTGCCAGAAGAAAGCCTCGTCCACCTCATCCCCCTGGTTTGGTGGTCTATAGCAGACTCCCACCATGACATCACCCTTGTTGCTCATACTTCTAAACTTAATCCAGAGACTCTCAGGTTTTTCTGCTGTTTCATACCGGAGCTCTGAGCAGTCATACTGCTCCCTTACATACAATGCAACTCCCCCACCTTTTCTGCCCTGCCTGTCCTTCCTGAACAGTTTATAACCATCCATGACAGTACTCCAGTCATGTGAGTTATCCCACCAAGTCTCTGTTATTCCACTCACATCATAATTCCTTGACTATGCCAGGACTTCCAATTCTCCCTGCTTGTTTCCCAGGCTTCTTGCATTTTTGTCTAGGCACTTGAGATAACTTGCTGTTTGTCCTGCTTTCTTATTATGGGGCAGGAGCCCTCCCCTCTCAGGCTCTCCTGCTCGTGCTTCCTCCCGGTATCCCGTGTCCCCACTTACCTCAGGGCTTTAGTCTCATTCCCCCAGTGAACCTAGTTTAAAGCCCTCCTCACGAGGTTAGCCAGCCTGCTTGCGAAGATGCTCTTCCCTCTCTTTGTTAGGTGGATCCCGTCTCTGCCTAGCATTACTCCTTCTTGGAATACCATCCCATGGTCAAAGACACCACCTGCGTAGCCATTCGTTGACTTCCACGATTCGATGGTCTCTACCCAGGCCTTTTCCTTCCACGGGGAGGATGGACGAGAACACCACTTGCACCTCAAACTCCTTTATCCTTCTTCCCAGAGCCACGTAGTCTGCAGTGATCCGCTCAGGGTCATTCTTGGCAATATCATTGGTGCCCACGTGGAGAAGCAGGAAGGGGTAGTGATCCGAGGGCTTGATGAGTCTCAGCAGTCTCTCCGTCACATCGTGAATCTTAGCTCCTGGCAAACAGCAGACTTCTCAGTTTTCCCAGTCAGGGCGGCACATAGATGACTCAGTCCCCCTAAGGAGAGAGTCCCCGACCACCACCACCCACCTCCTCCTCTTGGGAGCGGTGGTCGTGGAACCCCCATCCCTAGGACAGTGGATCTCATGCCTTCCAATCGATGGAGTCTCCTTCTGCTCCCTTCCCTCAGACATATCATCTAGTCCACTCTCCGCATTAGTACCTGTGGAGAGAACATGAAAACGGTTACTTACCTGTATCTGCATTGCTGGTACATGGACGCTCCCCTTTCTTCTTCTGGAGGTCACATGCTGCCAAATTTCTTCACCGTCCTCCTGTCCCCGCTGCGCAGCCTGCTCTGAATCTTCAGAACATTGTGTCTGTAGAAGCATATCCTGATGTCTGTCCAAGAAATCTTCAGATTCTCTTATGCAACGCAGGGTCGATACCTGTTGCTCCAGACCTTGAACCTTCTCTTCCAATATGGAGACCAGCTTGCACTTTGTACAGACAAAGTCGCTTCTGTCCTGTGGAAGAAAGACAAACATGGCACATCCAGTGCAGGGCACAACAGCTGAACACTCCCCATCCATATTACCTTCCTTCTACGAGCTTCCTCAGGAGTTGTAGTAACTACTCAGAGAAGCCGGCAAGATGTCAGCCTCAGTGGGCTCTCCCCAGGCAAACTCCCAGGCAAACTCCCTATGTTAACCTCTCTGCTGTTCACCATTCAGCTGGTACCATGTTTTATAACAGTCTGGGCCACTCAAGGCTCACCTGGAACAAAGCACTCCGAATTCACACTGTTCAAACAACCAAGCAAGCAAGCAACACATGGTCAAACTGTCCCCACAACAGACACTTGCTTCATTAGATCCTGAATTTGTGGCTTCTTAGGAGATGATGCAAAAGCAGGCTCCATTCTCTTGGCGTTTTTAAAGGGAATATTGATTAATGAGAGTGTAACAGGGGCAGGGCTTGGATGGCCAGCCAGTCATCTGGTTTGATTGCCTGGCTCTCAGCTAGGGTTGCCAACTCCCTTGAAGCGGATGCCATTTTGTGGCGATGGTGTCTGGTCCAGGACAGCTGGCAACCCTCCTCTCAGCCTCCCTGCCCCATAATAGCTGAGTGGCCTCAGTCTTTAAGGCTGAGAGATGGGTAGGGGACTCAATCCCTTCCTCTCCACTAAGTCTCAGCCCAGGGCCATGTGCATGTCAGCTCTTGAACAGGGGGTTGGTGTCCCTCCCAGCAGGGAGTCAGAATCCACTGCCTTGGGCTACTTCCTACCAGTCTGTTAGTCCATTCACATTGGGGCAGAGCCCCCTAGTCCAATATACCAGGCAGTTTGTTACCTGCAAGATTCCCCCGGGGGTCAGACAGCACCTTGCTGCGTTCCCAGGCTCCTCCGGGCTGGGCAGCTGCAAGCTGGTGAGGGCAAGCCCCACAATGTCTCTGGGGCTCACTCAGTTAGTAATCTGCAGTGCTGGGGATTCCTCCACAGTTGCCCTTTGTCAGGAAACCAGTGCTTGCCTGCAGGGCTGTGCTCTGTGCCTTCAGAAAGGGACCTCCCACCATCTATGCCATCTATGCCACTTTATGTCAGCTGAGAGCTTCCCCCCACCAGGGAAGTGTTACCAGATTTGCCCATTACTTTGGGGTACACTGATTTATGAGGGTTACTCTTCGGGGGGGGAGGGGTTCTGTAATTCTATCAATGTACTGCTTGTGTCACTTGTGTTTTCATATGGAGCTCTACTTCTCCCTTCTGCAAGTCCCCTCCCAATGGAGCTTCCTGCAGGACCGAGGTTCCCCAGGACTGGGTTCCTCCAGCCCCAGAACCAGATGAACACACACACACACACTAATAAAGCGAGTCTGAGTGGACCGGGTCAATCAGCACTCTCAAGCTGACCCCTTATATGTCCCTGGGCTCAGTGGGCTGGGTCAAGCAGCACTTTCAAGCTGCCACCCTCGTATTTCACAGGTTCATCACGTCCCTATCCCCACTTTCATGTTACAGTTGTTCTGGTCGTAACCCACTCGATGAGCAAACCCCACAGGATTTTGGGGCACTACGGGGATCTTTATCTTAGGTAAAAGAAGTGTTGCTGCAGAGTAAATGGGGAAGCCAAAAACACAAGAGAGTAAAGTTCAGGCGGGGCGGGGCGGGGCAGGGGGGAAGCAACCAGCTTAACCATAAACGTTATTTATTGAATAATAGTGATAACCACACATGGAGAGCCTAAATAAACATGACAGTTACATTATTAAAGATTACAGAAGTCATATATAGAAAACTATACCTGATCAAACAAGTCAGGGTTAAAAGTTATACCTGAGGTAGAAAAGAAAACAGAGGGAGAGAGAGAGAGAGAGAGAGCTGGGGTCTCACCACTCCATGAAGCTTGAACTTGTGGTTCCCGGTGATGGTGGTAGCTCGGGGTCCTGAGTGCTGGAGACAGGCAGAGCCCCTAGCACGATCAATCAGGAGAAGATGAAGTCCCAGTGGGACTAATGCAGAGTTTGGATCCAGGCATCAGAACATGTACTTGAGCGTGGGTAGGGGTTTTTTGTAGGGCAACAACAGTGGTTCAAGAGAGAACACTAGATTTGTTTATGGGTAAACTGATGACTCAAGGGTTTTCTTTAGGCTAGACAATAGGAACTGATCATTCCTGGGTATGTGTTGCAGTTCAAATACAAGACAGCACAAAGCTTTAAGCAAGCAAACAGGCTGGTCTGCCAATGGACTGGTGCTGTCAGCTTTCCACCCTCTCCTTTATTCTTTCTCTCCCCCCGCGCATTACATTCTCCAACAGATAAAAGGAATACACTGGCTTTGTTTAACATTCTTATTTACCAATTTCTATCTACCGCATTCCTTGCTCTCGGGCCTTGAGCCCAGTCCTGGGAGGCTTCCCACGGTTCATGTCATCTGGGCAAGATTCCAAGGTTCATGCCCTTGAGAGGAGCTGTGTGTGCACAGCTCCTACACAACACTCCGGGTGTGCCCTGAATGTTGCCAAGTGCATGAGCCTTGTATGAATCCTACAGGTATGGGTGGTGTTCCTTCAAGGGAGCTCACAATGCAATTAGGCAGCTTCAGTATTTTGGATATCAGTCAAGGATTCATTACTAGAATTGGTCTGATAACTGCTGAGCTGGGTGTGTGCAAGCGTGGGTTCATTGACATCTGGAGAAAAGATCCCCCATGATGTATTGCTTCCCTGCTTTTCTGGTCCCAGAGTTCAGAGTGGTTCTTGCCTTGGAATCTCTGTTCTCCATTCTGTATGCTAATGGAGATGCCTCCCTGTCCCATTTTTGATGCAGATGAGGCTTGGGGAGTTGCCTTAATCCTGTCACCCTTGTCAGGAGGGGTGTCATAAATAGGGGTTTAGGTTTGTCTCCCACGGCCTTTTCGTTGCTTTCTGTAAGTCTTTCTTCTGATTGGTTTTGGTTCAAGCAGAGCCTGGGGTGTGGGGGTGTCCTTCATGAGTCAGACAGGCTGGATACTGTGCCCTGGTTCCCCAAGAACACAGAGCTGACTGGTGTCAAGTATCCCAGATACAACCCTAGGAACCTCCATCTTGCAGTGTCCAGTTATGCCCACTGGATGCTGCAAGCTTATATGAGTTTGTCAATTTAACAAAGAAATTGATATGTACCAGGCTTGTTATCCCAAGGGGAGCCTCTGACATGCTTCAAACCAAACGCACTGCTTCAGATAGAATAAACAAACTAATTTATTAACTACAAAAGATAGCTTTTAAGTGATTATAAGTCAAAGCATAACAAGTCAGATTTGGTCAATGAAATAAAAGCAAAACACATTCTAAGCTGATCTTAACACTTTCAGTGTCCTTACAAACTTAGATGCTTCTCACCACAGGCTGGCTGGTTGCCCTTCAGCCAGGCTCTCCCCTTTGATCAGCGCTTCTGTCACTTGGTGGTGACGTCTGTAGATGGAGGTGGAAGAGAGAGGAAAAGCATGACAAACGTCTCTCCCTTTTATCATGTTCTTACTTCCCTCTTAGCTTTGTCCCCCACCCCTGCTTCAGGGTCAGGTGAACATTATCTCATCGTAGACCCTGACTGACCAAGGGAATGGGGGTGACTCACTGGACAGTCCAACAGATCCTTTATTGCTGCCTAGGCCAGTGTCCTTTGTTCCTGTGAGGCTGGGCTGGGTTTGTCCCATACATGCCCTGATGAGATGTGAACTGCCCCTTTGGTCCTGGAGAGTTTTGCCTGGGCTTGTTTTAAGCCATGAGGACACATTTTCAGCCTCATAACTATAAACATGAAATTACAACTTATAACATTACTACAACAACAATGCTCAGTGCATCATGAGCCTTCTGAAGACACCCAACATGACAAACTTTGCATTGGATACCACACAACCATACTATGAGGATGAACATGGGGGTGCAGGGTCTTCCCCCGAGATAGAGTGTCACACCTGCCCCCTTAGTTTACTGCAAGAGGGTTAGCCACTGACTATCTCGAAGGCGGTTTGTGTTATAGTTCTCTTGGCATCCAGCCATTAAGACCATGAGGCAGCGTGCCTCAATTTCCCCATTCAGCAAACCAGGTTTTTTAGGGTTTCTCTGCTGTGATAAGCTTTAAACCTGTTTACAGGTATTAACTGAAAAGTAGCATTATCATAAGGTTGAACTTCCATGTCAAAATTCTTATCCCCAGAACTTAATATTAATACCAAAATTTTTATCACAGATGGGTATTTACAAGTATCTTTATGATACAACGCCCTCTGTTCAGATAGTGTAGTTTGAGGTTAGTTTGTTCATTACCCATGGCGTCCTTTGACTCATGCCCATATAATCAGTCACTGGCTTTTCTTTCCCTCCAGTGTCCCCTCTGTGTGGACTCTTCATTTAATCATGTTTCTGGAATTTTGGTATCTCAGGATCTGGCAAGATAAGAGTCTAGGGGGATCCTGCACATTGGCTGGCCCTTTGGGGAGCAGTCTCCCAACCCCAGGACTGTACATATACCAAAAATCCAGCTCTCTTTTTGGGGGGTGGGGGGGGATACTTTGGGGCTGTGAACACTTATCTGAACCACCAGGGTTCCAAAAGCTCAGTTTTGCGTTTGCATGAAAGGTGCCTTTGGGGCTCTTGCTAATGCTCCGTTCCTGTCCCGTATCCTGCAATCTCAGTCAAGAACCAGTCACCTAATGTCTGATCTCATTTCCCAGAGTCAGTTGGGAACCTATGGGACAGGGGGCTGCTCTCAGCTGAGAGCCATTAGCATGAGGCAGCTAACACATGTGTAACACTAGTCCAGGATCGCCACACACACGGCTGCAGCACACAGGTTATTGTGGTTCAGCCTAGGCTGAGCCCTGGGACACACATGTTACCTAATCCCCATCTAACACGAGCTTTTCTCTAATCTAGACACAGGTGAACACCTGGTACCTCGATTTCACTGGTCCAGGTCAAGCTTCAGGGAACCTGGAGCCAGCATGGACCAGTGAAATTGAGGCAGGAGGTGTTGGCCTGCATCTAGACTCGGGCTAATGTTGATATTAGGCCAGGTTTAGCTAACCCTGACCTATACTTGACCTATTCTCCACTGCTGACCCCCAAATGGGGCACCCTCACCGGGGAAGAGGAACATCCACCTGCAGAGGCAAGAGGCAGAAAGGGAGATTTGCAGAGGCACAAGGGGCCACTAGGCTCCTAACTCCCATGGAAAGTCAATAGGGGTTAGGCACCTCACAGCAATGGCGGCCTTTCACTCTGCCCCAGATTGCCCAGGCAGCCTGCTCACAGCTCCTCCTCCATCCTCCTGAGCCTTCCTGGCCCCTGCCTGGCTCTGCCGGGGCTCCAGGATTTCCCCAGGGTTCCCCTCTGCAGTGTATTGAAGGGCGGTTGCTGAAGCTTTGGGGCCTCAGACTGGGATTATCTATAACAGGGTTTTGCTTGTGCTGCCCTCTTCCCCCCGCATCTCACCCCCCGCCCCCGGGGCACTCGCTCATTCACTCACCTGCCCACGCAGGCGACACCTGCTCCCGGGTTCGCGGGACCAGCCTGGTTTGGAGGATCTGGCCGGGGAGCTGCGAGGGCAGAACCGGCACCTGTGTGTGCTGCACCCCCTGCCTGTGACGTCACCGTGGGGCTACTGCTGGGGCAGCCCCTCCTGGTGCGGGGTCCGTCCTGGGGGACTGATACTCACACGGCAGCTCTGAGTCTCCGTGTCCCGTCACTGCCCCAGCGTGGGGGCTGCAGCATGTGCCCAGCTCACTCTGTGTCCTCACGTGGGGGTGTGACACACCAGCCTGGTGTCCTAGTGTGGATGCTGGGTGCTGAGGCCAGTCTCATGTATGGAGTCGTGTGGTCCTGACACAACACGGCACCTCTGGAGACTCAAAGCACTGGGGACCCTGCTTGCAAGAGGCGGACAGACCCATAAAAACCAGGCCTGTCCCCGGATCTCAGAGGGGCTGGAGCCCCCACTCGGTGCCTGGCTAAAGGACGTGTTCACTTCTCTGCCTGGCCAGGGTGTGCTGCGGGGGCGGGGGGGCGGTCAGGGGGTGGGGAAGGGGTGTTATGGGGGGGAGCGGCTAACAGCAGCCCCGAGCACTGCAGCTCTGACAGGCTGACAGCGCACCTCGGGCTCTCTGGCTCCCATGGCCTTTCTGCAGGTCCCTCTGCAGCACAGGGCGTGTGGCAGGCAATGACCCAGCTGTACCCCCCTCTCCTGGCATGGGACAGCTGGAGGGAGTGAGGAGCAGCCAGAGAGGGGATGGTGCCACCCAGCCACTGAAACACAGATGCCATCAAACCCACCAACCCCAGCTACCGCCTGAAACGTGCTCCCAGAGACAGAGCCAGCGAGCACCTTCAGCAGCCGCGGAGGAGGAGGAATGCCGGGGTGAAATGCGGGAGCAAAGGGAAACACACTGCCCAAGTTGAAGGGTCACAGCGCTGGGCTCGGTTCGGTTCGCTGTGCAATAGAATATTCGCTGGGCTCTGGTGCAGTGTTTCCAGGTCACTCTGTGCTGCAGGGAGCAGCCTGCTCTGGAGATGGGCAGGGGGCTGGACAGGCCTTTCCCACCTCTAAGGGCTGGGACTACAGGGAAACCTCTCCAGAACCATCTCTCCCCGCGGAAGGGAAGGCAGAGAAACCAGGTCTCTCTGTGTTGTGGGAGGCTGCTCACCCACTTCTGGGATTTGGCGCCATCGTGTGTCCTTTTGCTTCCCCAATTCATGATGTGGTGTTAGCTGTCATTGTTTATTCAGGCTGCTGTTACGATACTAACAGTGGGAAAGACAGAGGCGTTATTCACAGATTGTATCTTGCTCCACTGGTGGATCTTGGGCTCTTTCACGTAACAGCAATAATACAGACAGGAGGCAAAGACAAAACAAGAAGCTCCGTAACTTCAGGGTGAGCTTCAGCCTGCACAAGTGGCCAGGTGACTCCAAGTGCAGCCGCACACACAGCAGAGCAGAACTTGGCTTCCCGTTGTCTCTTTCCTCATACAATGTCCCCCTGGGGGATCATCAGCAAGGATTGAACCCAGGGGGCAGACATCTAAAACCAGGAGCCGCAGCACTTCGCCAAGCAAGTATAGACACAACCAGTCTTCTAGGCAGGGCTGGATTTATACCTTATGCACCCCTAGGCCCAGCATCGTCAGCGCTCCCCCCATCCCCAGCTGACCTTTGTGTTTTCTGTAAAAAATGAAACTTTTAACCCACTTTTAACTTTTAGGTGCCAGTAGAACACCGATGCCCCAGGCAGGTACCTACTGTGCCTAACTGGAAATCCAGCCCTGGTTCTAAGCATGTACTGGACACACCAATACCATCTGGCAAGCAGTGGCTAGCAGTGGTTGGAGATGTGGGGCTCAGCCGTTATACCGAGGAACATACAAATCACCAAATTTCTTATTACAGCCACTTATGATCATCAGTCATAGTCCTCTCTATTCCGACAAGCCAAAATCCCTGATAGTTCCTCTAAACCCTGCATTCAGCGGACATAGTCTGGCCGTTGACCATGTCTAAGAGTTTTCTCTTCACCTGTTCCAAGGCGTATCACAGGATGAGACATTTGATTGGCAGAACAAGACCGATCGTTGACACAGAGAGCCCTAGATCTCATTTATAAGACAAATGTACAGTTTGGGGTGACGGCCAGGCGGTTTGGATTTCTTGGGGACTAGGCAGTTTGCCCCATTTGACCTTCGCTTTTCTGGGTCTCACAGCAAGTTATTCCAAACTCATTTAAACTTACATTTTCTACCGCTTTAAAGCTGTAGCTTAATTAAGGCTCCTTGTTGGGATGGGCCTATTGACTCTCATTGTCTTTTCCTCCAAGAGGAAGCCAAAGGTTTGGAAGATACATAAAGGTGATTGATGGCAATCTGAGAACAGATTGAGACAGAGTGAGAACCACCACTCTTAGTAATATATTTTCAGGAGAGACAAGGTGAGGGAGGTGATATCTTTTATTGGACGAACTTCTGTTGGTGAGAGAGACAAGCTTTCGAGCTACACAGAGCTCTTCTTCAGGTCTGGGAAAGGTGCTCTGAGCAATCACTCTGAACCTGACCTATCAGTCCTCACCCGCAACCTCAAAGGAAACCTGCACAACACTTTCAAAAGATGAGCCTGTAAATTCACAACTCTGCTAGACACTAAAATCATAGGCTGAACAGAGACATGGGAGTCCTGGCTTATTACAACCATCTGTAACCCACAAACCCCTGCTGTTTTACCCCATGGCTGCAGAGTTGTTAATGGGCCACTCTGCCTTGAATGGTCCCTTGGAAGGTGTGTTAACTACTGATGCTAAACAATTTGTTCTACCTAGCATTTAGCTGTGATGCTCGGGGTACCCTTTTAAAAAAAATGTTGATATGTTGAACATTTTAAGACCTTGTTGGATTGTATCTATGATCATTGTAGGTGACGTTATGAAGTATTGTGATATGTGACACTGAAATATGTTGCGAGGCTGGGAGATGCCCACAGCTGGCCTTTCTGTAGGGACAAAGGAGCAGCCACCACTGGCCAGACAGGTGTTAATGGCTCATCAAGAAGAATTACTCCTGGGGGAATTCTGCGCCACTGCCCACGTGCAGAATTCATGTGTCCTGCAGAATTTTTTTCCAGAAAATACATTCTGCCCAAGCAGTGCTGCAGTTCTGCCTTTCACCCTCCAGAGGCTGCTTTGGCACCAGAACAGCCGGCAGCATGAAGGCTGCCGTTCCTCTGCCTCTTTCTGAGCTTTGTCCCCGGTCCAGCACAGAGACAAAGCCGGAGATGATTTGTCTGTTACCAGACAGGGGATGCCATTGTGAAGAGCGCACCGCTCCACCCCGGCTGCCATCACCTTACCTGCGCAGTGCGGGCGAGGTCACACTGGCTGGGGCGGGCCAGCGAGCTCTTCAAAACGGCGTCCGCCGTGCCGTTTGATGGTGCAGGTGAGGTCACGCCAGTGGGGGTGGGACCATATCAGAGGGGGCAGGGTCACGCCGTTCCCAGAAGTACCAGAACATCCGGTATTCCAGGAATGCGTGAGTGGCCCCCCCTACTAGGAGCTTCCATTTGAGTCACCCGACCCCAATCACCTGACCACTCCTTGACCCTTCCCAGCTGTGTCTAATTACCCCAAATGCCAGTCTGGGGCAGCTGGGAGAGGGGGAGCACTGCCCCACTCCTGCTACATTTCAGGTCTCAGGCCTTTGGAGGAACTGTGGTCTGGGTTTTTTTCTACCTTCAATCTCCCATAACAGCCCCTTCCCCAGGACCAGCGACCTCTCTCCCAGTGACTGCTTCCAGGCCTGCATCCGCTTTTCCCTGGACACATGGAATGAGTAACTACGTCCTCTAGCCTTAAAGGGCCAGACCTCCATTACAGGCTGCATTGCTGGAGAGTCTTTGTGGGGCAGGAGAAAGCTGATCCAGTGGTCAGTGCAAATTCCCTTCTCTGGCTTCAGCATCCTCAATATTGGCTGTTTGTCAAAATCTGAACATACCTCTAGTAACCCCACCCCCCACTATTAGCTACGGTGTGTTTGACAGCCGCTAATAACCTGTGCAGAGCAAAGCCTTGAGTTCAGACCCTTTTGCTTTTTATCTCTCTAGCTTTGTGAGGTGTCAGACAAACTTGCTGCCATGCTGTGGGATTCGTCACAAACCTGAAACCCCAGGGGCATGTCTCTGCACTGAGCACGGTCAGTGCAAAGGAGGAGATGGGGTGCTGCTTACGGACAAGAGCCTGGCCTCATCTCATCTATCGATCTTACTTGCTTGAAAACTCCTGACCTCAGTCTCAGGACTCTGTGTCCTGCGAAAGGCAAGCTGTTTGCAGGTCTCTGATGTGGAAAGAGCGGAGAAAACATGTGCATTGTTTGGGGTGGGTTTCTGGCTCACGTTTGGAGCCAGGCATTTTGGTTTCTTGATCAGGGTCAGGGGAAATGATCTTTGCTCCTTTCTGCAGAGGGCGATGCTGTACGAGTGTCTGGCAGAAGCTCTGCCTGGGTCTGCCTGGGTGATGCTGTTCCCCTGTTCACACCACAGAACGTATTGTGTAGTCAGCAGAGCTGGAGTGAGCAGATGCAATTTTTATTTGGTGGTGTCCCTCCGTAGAGCAGATTGCCCCCTGCAGAGGGAGCTGCTGCCCCCTTGCCATGGGGCTGGCGGAGGAGGTGTCCCGAAGCTCCTTGTGTCAAAGCACCGGAGGGGTAATAGACAGAGGAGTCCTGCACTGTGGGTTCACCTCTCTATTATATCACTGATCTGAGCTGAGGTGCTGAGGGGAGAAGGAGCTGGGAGCCCATTCAGATCCGGAGTGGGGAGCTGGGAGGACCAAGAAAGGTTTCTGTCCCCAGCAACAAATGAACCCCTTAGTTTGGGGGTTTGTTTCACAACCTTCTTCTGTGAACAGACGCTTTAGGGTATGAGGTTATATCAGCTCAGTAGATACGCATGTGTATAGAAAAAGCTTTACCGGCAGAGGGTGAGTTCTGTCTGCACGACTGTATCCAGCTGTACTGACCTAGTTGTACTTTTTACAGTTATTCAGTAACTATCACTCCTCTAGGAAGATTTCGGGCGTTGCTTGCAATGGAGCCTGGTCACTCAAAGAGAAAAGAACAGCATCAATAGGATTTAGGTGAATGAGGCTTCATGTAGCTCTTGTATAATTACATGAACTGGTGACGTTATAATAAAAACCTGCTGGATTCTTCTCGTGTTGTAGGGCTCAGCACTACAAATAATACAAACCTTCTTCATTTCCTGGAAGGAGGGTGTTGCACTTCCCAGTGAGACCATCACTGAACTCCAGCAGCTGCTAACCTGCCTGAGGCATTACCGCACAGCCTTGCAGTGGTGCGATTCCTGAATCCAGACTTCAAACAGACTTTTTGCTTTCGTTTAGGCAAAGGGCTTGTCTACACTACCGAAGGGTTGATCTAAAATACGTAACTCCAGCTACGTGAATAGTGTAGCTAAAGTTGACGTACTTAGATCTACTCACCGTGGCGTCTCCCCTGCAGTAAGCCGACAGCTGACGCTCTCCCGTTGACTCCGCTTGCGCTCCTCGTTCTGGCGTCCTCAGCTCGTCCTCCTAGTACCGGAGTCGACGGGAGAGCGCTCAGCAGTCGATTTATCGCGTCTAGACTAGATGCGATAAATTGACCCCTGCTGGATTGATCGCTGCCCGCCAATCCGGCTCGTAGTGTAGACAGGCCCTAAATTTTCAATTCGGTTTCAGAAGAGGAAAAGAAATCATCAGGTAATCTGAACAGGTAGGATATTTATTCCCTACCAATGGTCACCTGTCTGATTTGTTCTGAAGCCAGATGGTATCAGCCTCACTCCTACAAACCGAGACAAAACAGTGTCGTTACTAGGGCACTGTCTCATGAAAAGTGAAAATTTACTTAAACACATTTGATCTGTGCTCCATTTTAAAATGTGTGTAAAATCGCCATCTCTGACGGGGCAATTGGGGAAAATCTCCCCTAACCCTGTCCCAGCTTCTTCCCCCCTCACCCCCTGCAGGACATTTATCCCCACTCTCCTGCCTCACCAAAACATCCCTGTTTTCCCTTAAATCTTATGTGGCTTTGTGACGAAGCGGGACTGTTCTTAATGTTTCCTCTGAATATTGTGGGGGTGCCTCAGTTTCCCCTATGCAGTTCTTAAGTATCTAGGTGGTGGGGTAAGGGTGTATGATCATTGCAGAGCCCTAGAGGGCAGGTGTGTGCAAGGGTCTGGACACAGAGAATGCCTGACACCCTGTTTCCTGGCCACTGATGGCCTGGGCCCTTCCCCCCTGCAAGGTGAGAGCTAAAGGGTTGGAGAACAAAGGAATCAGGTGACCACCTGGCCTGGGAAAGCCCAGAGGAGGAGGGGCTGGAGGGGGAGTCAGTTTGGGGCTGGCTGGAGACAGGGAGTGAAGGGCAGATGTGGTTGTCTGGCTCACTGCCCCCCAAAATGGACCCAGCTGAGGGGTCCTGTTCTCTGCACCTACAAGCTCTGTGTTAGACCATGTTCCTGTCATCTAATAAACCTTCTGTGTTACTGGCTGGCTGAGAGTCACGTCCGTCTGCAAAGTTGGGGAGCAGGACCCTCTGGCTTCCCCAGGACCCCACCTGAGCGGACTCGCTGTGGGAAGCGCACGGAGGGGCAGAGGAGGCTGAATGCTCCGAGGTCAGACCCAGGAAGGTGGAAGCCAGGTGAGCTGTGTGTCCTGCAGACAGGCTGCTCCCAGAGAGGAGACTTCCCAGAGTCCTGCCTGGCTATGTAGGGAGCAGTTCCAGAGCAACACCTGGGGACTCCGTGACAGGCTTCAGGGGACGTTGTGGGAGGTTCTGCACCAGCTCTGAGGGCTTTTCCCTCTTTGCCAGAAGCTGGGAATGGGTGACAGGGGATGGATCACTTGATGATTCCCTGTTCTGTTCATTCCCTCTGGGGCACCTGGCACTGGCCACTGTCGAAAGACAGGACACTGGGCGAGATGGACCTTTGGTCTGACCCAGTCTGGTGGTTCTTATGTTCTTAAGAACATGGTCAAGAGGACTGGGCCAGATAAAGGGGTTTCCCCAGCCTAGGGAATGCCGGGTTCGGGAGTGGCACCGTTTGAGCAGCGGGCAGATTGTGGCTAGAGCTTGTGGTGGATCCTGCTACCTGCAGCAGCCACGCACCATCCAAGATGATACATTAATATTGTCACCAGCTTTCATTTGAAAGCCCCGTTTTAGCCCCCTTATAACTTTAGCCTGGAAAATATCTTAGGCCCAAAAAATCCCAGATTCACTTTGTAAGCCAAGAGCTTCTGAGGAGTCTGACTGTAACTCGTGAAATGGTGTTTGAGTTACGGAACATGAAAACATTCCCCCGATTTGACATTTTCACATTTCAATGTTTCTTTGGCTCCCTCTAGCTCAAAGAGCTGTTTGTTTGTTCTTCAAAGATCCTATATTGTTAAATCGCCCTGAGAGCTCATGCACTGGCGATATTTGGTAAAAAGAGATTGTAATTAGGCCATTATTTAATCTTTTTTTTGTTGGGGCCCAGCCTAGTTCCTGTTGATAACAAGAGGAGTCGTTTCTCCCGGGCTTCGATGGGACCAGAACTGGGCTCTGTACGCGTGTGTGCTCTGTACGGGAGTCCCTCCTTGGTCCCCTCCGCTTCTCCCTAAACACACTGGTTTCTGGCGATCTCAGGCCTGCTGACGGGGGAGGGGGCAATTGCCCAGGGGCCTGGGCGATTTCAAAGGGCAGAACAGTCAAGGGGCCCCCTATGACGTGGGCTACCTGACATTTGGGCAGTGCTGCGCAGGAATGATTCAAGTAGGGTGACAAGATGTCCCGATTTTATAGGGACAGTCCAGATATTCAGGGCTTTTTCTTATATAGGCACTTATTAACCCCCCACCCCCCGTCCCGATTTTTCACACTTGCTGTCTCGTCATCCTAGATTCAAGTGCTGCCTGGCTGATTATCAGAGCGCAGTGTTCAGCTCCTCCCCACATCGCTCCGTCCTGCTGCGGCTCCCGGGACCCACACCCGAGCTGTGCAGAGCGGGCAGTAGGGGGTGCTGATGTGAGGGTGTCCCCGCCTCTGCACCCCATCTCCGCAGAGCAAGGCACAGGGGACATGACACGACACCGCCTGGTTCAGGAGGACTCAGAGCTACTGCAGTCTACCCTGTGGTTAGTGCCTGCCTTTCCTAAAGAGACACTGCTCTGACTGTGAGATTTCCCCAGCAGCCAGCTCACACTGTCTCTCTCTCTCTCTCTCTCTCACACACACACACTGTCCTGTCTCTGTCCCTCTCTCTGTCTCACACACACACAGAGTCTCTTTCACACTCACCTCCCAACACATACGTGTATTATTGTTGTTGTTACTTCTTGGTACTTCCTGCAGTGCACATATATTCTCTGCCATTTTATTCTTTTAAAGTGTGTTATTTTCATATTTTAACTGGTCTGCACATTTCAGTATTTGTATTTCTCTTACACTTTAAATTTACTTCTTTGAGTAGTGAGTTCTAAAATGCCTAACCTGTCCTGGCTGGAGTAATTATCCCTATGGTAACTTTTTAATCTATATATACATAATAGCTGGGGGGGGGGTGTTTGTTTCTACAGGTGGTGCGCATCCACACGTACCTCGGTGCACACAACAAAATTTATTGCTCACTGGATGGGAAAAAAATAGAGGGAACATGCGAGCAGGGCAGGCACAGCACTGCCCAAATGTCAGGCAGCCCGCGTCATAGGGGGCCCCTTGACTGTTCTGCCCTGGGCCCAGAATTGCTATCCGCGGGCCTGGGTGATCTCACTCAGCGGTCACCTCTATGCTGGGGACCCACAACAGGCCAGATTCGACGGCAGCTTCTCTGCCTAGGACCCAGCGTGGAGTCCAGGAGGGCCTGGGCTCCCATACACCACCTCCGCTCCACCACCTGGAGGCGGTGAACAGAAGCCCCGGTGTAGTGGTGCGGCAGCCCACTCCAAAAGGGGAGCAGGGAAAGCAGCCTTTGGGAGGCTGCGCATACCTGCAGCCACTTAGAAAGGGCCTGTGGGGAGCCAATCAGGGCCCATGTCAAGGTTCCTTCCCCACTCTGAACTCTACGGTACAGATGTGGGGACCCGCATGAAAGACCCCCTAAGCTTATTTTTACCAGCTTAGGTTAAAACTTCCCCAAGGCACAGATTCCTTTCTCGCCTTGGGAACCAGCTTAGGTGAAAACCTGGTACACTGCCACCACCAAGCGATTTAACAAAGAATCCGGGAAGAACCCACTTGGAGACATCTTCCCCCAAAATACCCCCCCAAGCCCTTCACCCCCTCTCCTGGGGAGGCTTGAGAATAAACAAGATGAGCACAAACCAGCCTTGGATTTTTAAGACCCTAAAAACCCCATCAGATTCTTAAAAAACAGAACTTGATTAAAAGAACAAAACAAAGATAAAAGAAACACTGTGTAAGATCAGAATGGAAGATAATCTTACAGGTAATCAGATTCAAAACATAGAGAATCCCTCTAGGCAAAACCTTAAGTTAAAAAAGACACAAAAACAGCAATACACATTTCCTCCAGCACAGCAAATTTAAAAGCCAAAACAAAGAAAACCTAATGCATTTTCTAGCTAGATTACTTACTAACTTTACAGGAGTTGGAGGGCTTGCATCCTTGATCTGTTCCCGGCAAAGGTATCACACAGACAGACCAAAGCCTTTTCTCCCCCCTCCAGATTTGAAAGTATCTTGTACCCTCATTGGCCATTTTGGTCAGGTGCCAGCAGGGTACCTTAGCTTCTTAACCTTTTACAGGTGAAAGGGTTTTGCCTCTGGCCAGGAGGGATTTTATAGCACTGTATACAGAAAGGTGGTGACCCTTCCCTTTATATTTATGACAGCCCATCTGGGCCCTATAAAAAGGCTGCAGAGCTGAGAGGAGATGAGTCTAGCCCTGACCAGCAAGGGTGAAGGACTGGTTCCCTGTAGAACATCAGTTCTCAAACTGGGGGGGCGTGAAGAAATTCCAAGGGGGGGTGCAAGGCTACCCGACCCTTGAGCTCCTGGCCCCTCCCCTCCTGTCCACCCTCCCCCGCAGCTTGCGCCTGCCCAGCTCCCAGGCTTTCCAATAAGCCAGTTCTGCCACTCTGAGAGGCCTGGTAAGGGAGCGCGGGGAGGTGGGATAAGGGGCAGGGGGTCCTGGTGGGGCGGTCAAGGGACAGGGGGCAGTTGGATGGAACGGAGGTTCTGGGGGGCGGTCAGGAGACAGGGAGCAGAGGGGATTGGATAGGGGGTGGGGTCCCGGGGGGGGCAGTTAGGGGCAGGGGTCTGGATAGGGGGCGGGGCAGTCAGGGAGCAGGGGGAGTTGGATAGGCGTGGGAGTCCCGGGGGGCCTGTCAGGGGGTGGGGGTGTGAATAGGGGTTGGGGCAGTCAGGAGACAGGGAGCAGGGGGGGTTGAATAGGGGGTGGGGTCCTGGGGGGGTGGGGGGTCCCGGGAGGGGGCGGTCAGGGGACAAGGAGCAGGGGGGGTTGGATAATGGTAAAAGAGAAGTGGGGGGTGTGAGGGTTTCTCGAAAATTAAAAAGGGGGCATGATGCCGAAAAGTTTGGGAACCACTGCTGTAGATGGAGCAGCACCTTGGACAGAGCCGTGCTGGGCAGGCTCAGGGGAGCAGAGCGAGAGCTCCGGCCTGTTACCTGCCAGGTTGAGGCCCCTGACAGAAAGAGCCGAGGACGTGCAATGGCCAAGGGGAAGTGGCCCAGGGAGCATGAACAATAGAGGGGAGAGAAGGAGGGCAGGACACGGCTGCTGCTAGAGGGTCCCTGGGTTGGGACCTAGAGTAGTGGGCAGGCCTGGGTCCCCCCACCCCACCTCCCTTGCTCTGCACTTGTTACGGAGCAATGTGGCCGAGACAGATTGCAGTTTGCCCTGAGGCTGCAGTTGGCCACAGAGGCCATGCAGAGACTGCAGACAGACTGACAATACCCCCGGAAGGGGGCAGAATGGAGTTGGGGGCACAGCTGGAGGGCTGTGTTCTGAAGCGACGCTGCGGCCCAAGGCGCAACATGGGTCCAGCTACAGGCGGTGGAGACAGAGCAGAGCAGACACCAGGCGAGACACCAGCCGAAGGCAGTGCACTCAGACTGGATTGAGCTAATTCCCGGACTGACCAGCAGGAGGTGCCGCGGTGGTGAGTCTGCGCCCCGTCACACCCCGCAATCAAGGGGGCAAAGGGACTGGTTGGAGCCCTTGCAGCCAAGGCGTGAAAGGGCTTGTTTGGTTTGTTTACACTCTTGTTTTATCCTGCCAGGGCAGGTGGAGGGGTCAAGGAGAACTCTTCCTTTGGCCAGAGATCTCAAAGCACCAAACTACCACCTCATTAATGCAGCCCGTTACCAGATGTGGAGGGAAGCTGAACCAGCAGTCGCTCCAGGCAGAGAGTCAGGTGAGCAGCCCTGTTACTCTCAGATTCAGGAATCTGGCTTTTCTCATTTCAAAATGTCCAAATGCCGGGTGTCTTGGAGTCACCAGAGCTTAGGTCAGCAACTGACAGCAACAGGCTTCCGGAATTTCTGTCTAAAAGTGGGATGTTCCTTGCACTCAGGTGTATTTAGAGACTGAGGTCTGGAAAGTTTTGTTAGCTCTTAAGGCATGTTTAAGTGTTTGTACAAAGCATTCCTCTAGTCCCTGTGTAGCAGGGTGGTGTGGAGCTGAATGTCTGTGCTGAATTCCATTTAAAGACGTGATGCCTAGCCTTCATCCGTACAATGCCAAAATGACCTTCATGAAGAGTTTCCAAACCCCGAGACTGACGTGATTTCGGAATGATCACTCGCATTCCCCCCAAAACACAACTGTGATTCACAGATAATTCACACTGATGTGACACGAATGGTGTGAACTGGGGATTCTTTTGATCCAATGCTCTACCTTGTAGCACCATCCCCTTCATAAGAGAAAGCACATCATCCTTAGTGGTTTCTTCGTTGATGTCTGCGCTAGTGACGGGTAACCTAGCCACCAAATTGAGACAAAGCACTTTGTCGCAAGTTTCTTTGGGTTGATGAGAGCTTGGACTTGGCAGATGTGACTGCCCATCAGCATTGCCGTGCTGAGTTCCTTCACAGAACTGAATAGTATAGGAATGAGTTGAAAGTAGCAAAGCCCATCGTTGCATACGAGCAGCAGTTAGTGACGAAGTTCCATGCTTTGGTCCAAAAATTGAAAGTAACAAGCGATGATCCTTCAGCAAGGTAAAATGTCTAGCACACAGATAGGAAATTTCCAAATTCTAAAGATAATGCTCAGAGCTTCTCAATCTGTTTGCGCATAGTTCTTCTCAGGCATGGTGAGTGCTCATGAGGGAAGGCAATTGGTTTTTTCATGCCATTAGGAAAAAAGTGGGGAAAAACTGCACCCACTCCAAGTGGTGAAGCATCACAAGTCAATTGCAATGGTTACAAAGCATCTAAGCATGTAAGAGCATTGGCTGATTTCAGCAGTTTCTTTGCTTCCTTAATTTCACACTCGCAATCTTTAGTCCATTTCAAGTTTTTATTTGCTCATAACAGTTCACGCAAAGGTGCCAATACGTTTGCCAGATTAGGCAGAAATTGGCTGTAGTAGTTAAGCAGTCCTAAAAATGAATTTAACTGTCACATGTTCTCTGTCAATTTCCTTAAGCTCAAGGCATCAGTTACGTGTCCAAGGTATTCAAATTAAGGTTTGAAAAACTCACATTTGTCTCGGCGCACTCTCAGTCCATGGACTTCCAAATGTCGCAAAACAGCACCCAAATGTCAAAGATGATCCTCTTAATCCTTTCCTGTATTAAGAATGTCATCCAAATAGCACTGAACTCTGTTCAGTCCCTTCAGAATCTTATCCATGGCTTTCTGGAAGAGGGCTGGTGCCCAGTGTGATACTGAAAGGTAACCTGTGGTAGCGAAATGTAACCCACAGACCTCCTGGGGGTGGAGTTCTGTCCCATCTCGTGGCACCGAGACCACTTACGGAGAGAGATAAAATGAGTCTGCTCAACAGCCTGAGCTAACAGCCAGCTGGCTTTTAGCTCCTGCGGTAGAGGCTCATGCACTAAGCTCCAGAGGCCCCAGGTTCGATCCCGCCCATCAGTGACCAGGGTCTGATGGCATTACACAAACAAGACTGTTCGTGAGATATTTGCGAGATGCCAGGTCAGTCTCCATTTGTACATATGCGCTGAGCAAATCCAATTTACTGAAACACTGTCCTCCACCAAGAATAGCAAACAAATCCACAATATGAGGTAGTAGGCACTGCACATAAAACTGGATTCAGTGTCACTTTGGAAAGTCAGATGGAGCCATCCTTCTTGATCACTGGTATCATGGATGTAGCCCACTCACTGCTGCGATGGGTGTAGCCAGGGGTGAAAGTAACTTAAATTTCTTACAGGTACTGTCATATCATATGAATGCAGGGGGCTCAGGGCAGGGGGTTAGGGGTGTGGGAGGGCTCAGGGCAGAGGGTTGGGGTGCAGGGGAGTGAGGGCTCTGGGCTGGGGGTGTGGACTCTGGGGTGGGCCCGTGGATGAGGGGTTTGGGATGCAAGAGAGGGCTACAGGTTTAGGGAGGGGCTCAGAGCTGGGGATTGGGGTGCAGGAGAGGGTACGAGTTCTGAGCTGGGGGTGCAGGCTTTGGGGTGGGGCGAAGATGAGGGGTTTGGGGTGCAGGAGGGGGTTCTGGGTTGGGGGGGGGGCTCAGGGCTGGGGCGGGGGGTTGGGTCTTGGGCTTACCTTGGGCAGCTCCTGGGCAGTGGCTCTAAGGCAGGCTGCTTGTTTGTCTTGGCTCCATGCTGAGCCCTGGAAGCGGCCAGCAGTTCTGGTCCCTAGGTGGGGGTGGGGGGCAGGAGGCTCCGTGGCATGCACACTGCTCTTGCCCACAAGCACCCCTCCGCAGTTCCCATTGGCCGGTTCCCGCCGAATGCGATTTCGGAGCCGGTGCTCAAGGCAGGGGCACTGTGCAGAGCCCCGTGGCTCCCCTGCCTAGGAGCCAGACCTGCTGGCTGCTTCCAGGGCGCTGCATGGTGCCCCAGGACAGGTAGGGACTAGCCTGCCTTGGCTCCGCAGCACCGGCAACCGGACTTTTAATGGTCCGGTCAGCGGTGCTGACTGGAGCTGCCAGGGTCCCTTTTCAACCGGGGGTTGGGGGATGTGGAGGGTGTGGGGGGCTCAGGGAAGGGAGTTGGGGGGGCTCAGGGCAGGGGCTTGGGGGCATGGCGGGGTCAGGGCAGGAGGTTGGGGGGGGGTGTCGGGGTTTGTGGGGGGGGGCAGAGTTGGGGCTAGGGCAGTCCCGGTTGCAGTCGGTGACCCTGCCCTGCACTGCTCCTGTTCCCAGCCAAATGGGAGCTGTGGGGGTGGTGCCTGCAGGCAAGGCAGTGCACGAAGACCCCCTGCTGCTCCATTCCCCCCAGGGGCCGCACGCCACAGGGACAGACCTGCGCTGCTTCCCCAGCTCCTCTCCTCCCCCCCAAAGTGCACCGTGTCCCCGCTCCTCTGCCTACCTCCCAGCGCTTCCCGCTACCAAACAGCTGTTTGGTGGTGCTTAGGGCTTTCCCGGAGGGAGGGGGAGGAGCGGGGACACAGCACGCTCAGGGGAGGAGGCGGAGAAGAGGCGGGGCCGGGGCGGGGATTTGGGGAAGGGGTGGGAATGGGGCAGGGAGGGGGCGGAGTTGGGGCGGGGATTTGGGGAAGGGGTTGGAATGGGGCAGGGAGGGGGCGGAGTTGGGGCGGGGACTTTGGGGAAGGGGTTGGAATGGGGGCAGGGAAGGGGTGGGAAGAGGCGGGGCAGGGCCCCATGGAAAGGGTGGAGTGGGGGCGGGGGCAGAGGGGAGGTCTTGAACAGAAGTAATTCTAAAAGTAAATGCGTGGTTTGTTGTTTGAGTGGGGTGCATTATTGAGTGTTTATATTTTATTAAAACCCCTCGGAAATGACTTTGGCATCAAAAAAAAGAACACTTGTGGAAGAAAAGAGAGTTTTCCAAGACAAATGGGAGAATTTATATTTTTTCACAGAGGTAAAAGATAAAATTCAATGCCTTATTTGTCAGCAAACGATTCCTGTTCCCAAGGAGTATAACGTATGTCAGCCCTACCACACGATGCACTGTGAAAAATGTGATGCATTCACTGGAAAAATCCGAGAGGAAAAAGTTCGGCAACTTAAAGCAACATTTGCCAAGCAAAGAAATTTCTTTTTGGAGATTAACAAATCTAGTGAAGATTCAGTAAAAGCAAGTTTTGTACTAAGCAAAATGACAGCTAAATCATTGCGACCTTTTACAGAAGGCCTATTTGTAAAAGAATGTCTTGTGAAGGCCAGCGAAATTTTATGTCCTGATAGGAAGAAAGTTTTTGAAGGCATAAGCCTGTCTGCCACTATGGTTGCCTGCAGGATAACGGATTTAACGGATAATGTACAAAAACAATTGATTCAAATGGCAAAAGACTTCACAGCATTTTCAATTGCTCTTGATGAGAGTACAAATGTATCAGATACTGCACAGAGTGCAGTGTTCATTAGAGGTGTGGACTGCAATTTGAGTATAACCGAAGAATTGCTAGACGTAATGCCACTGAAGGGTCCCACAGTGGGACGTGACATATTTCAAGGACTGGAAGAGTGCATTGAAAAAGCTGTGCTGCCATGGAACAAACTCGTATCTTGGGCTACGGACGGTGGCCATCAGCGTGCTCTGAAAACGTTGGCGTGGTTGGATGATTGAAGACCGAATGGAACAGGCCCAATAGACCAGGCATTAGCTTCACCAGCATACACTGCATTTTGCACCAAGAAGCCCTGTGTAGTAAAAGTCTGCAAATGAAGGAAGTTATGGATGTAGTTGTTAAAACCGTTAATTTTATACATGCACGAGGGCTGAATCACAGACAGGTCACTTCTTGTCTAGCAAGTATGGACAGTGAATATGGGGAACTTCTGTATCACACTCAAGTGAGCTGGCTGAGTCGTGGAAATGTTCTGAAGGGTTTTTCGCACTTAGAGAGGAGATTGATTCCTTCATGAAAATGAAAAACAAGGAGGTTCCATAGCTTGCTGATTCCACTTTTATCTGCAGCCTTGCTTTTCTCACAGACGGAACTGATCACCTGAACGCACTGAACGTGAAGCTTCAGGGCAGAAAACAGGCGATAACACAGATGTATGACAGTGTGAAGTCATTCAAAGTCAAGCTTACTTTGAGGGGGAAACAGCTGCCTGCTGGCAATTTGGTCCATTTCTCAACTTTGAATTCCTTAGGAAAAGTTGAACCTGAATCCTTGAAAGAATATGCAGATATCATTTCTAACTTACACATACAGTTTGATGTGCGGTTTAAAGATTTCAAGGTGCTTGAACCACATTTTCAACTTTTTTCCACACTGTTTTCTGTAGAAATTGACAATGTTGCAGAGGAAATGAGGATGGACTTAGTGGAGCTTCAGTGTGATACCATTTTGAAGCAGAACTATACAGATGTTGGAATTCCAGAATTCTACCGGTTTCTTTCACAAGAAAGATTTCCCATGTTATTCTCTGCTTCCGCAAGGGTAATGGCAATGTTTGGAAGTACATAGATATGTGAACAGTTTTTCTCTTCCATGAAGATTAACAAATCTGTGTTAAGATCAAGGCTCACTGGTGAACATTTGCAAGCAACACTGAGATTGGTTTCATCTCCGGATATCAAACCTAATATTGATGCTCTGGTTGATGCAAAACGCTGTCAGCTAAGTGGACAAAAATGAAATGACTGTCAAAATTAGCACTTCGCATTACAATTTTTAAAAAGTTAAGACATTGACTTTTAATAGCATATTACTCTTCATTTTTTTCATTTTTGACTATACTTTTGTATCGTTGTATGAAAAGGTTTCAGTGACGCAGCCCTTGGGCCAATGTACTAGTCCTCATGTGGCCCTCGTGGTGATCTGAGTTTGAGATCCCTGATCTTGTTGAACTTTCACCTGGCGTATCCCTTTTGGGACTAACTTTTCTCTGGTATAAGGCTTCAAAACCATGTCAGTTTCTTCCGGAGGAACTTGTGACAAAGTCTGGTGACAGGTGAATGCAGGAGACAGCAGCTCCAGTATCAAGCTCCAAGCTTGTAGGAACTCCTTCGATCGAGGGTGTGACCCTGATGCCATCTCTGACTCCAGCTTCCGATAACCCATGTAGTGCTAGGTCTTGGGCAGTGTCACTAGAGCTCTTGTCTTTTCCCACATTATGAATTCCTGACTTCGATGCTGTCTTAGGTTCACTCTTCATAGATGTCTTCTGGGGTGGGTGGTTAGTCTGTGCTCCTGGTCATTGAACTCTGCGACAGGACACAGCGAGGTGTCCTTTCTTCTGGCACTTCCTGCGAATGACCTGGCAGGCCCAGCAATCCTGCTCTGCATGCACAGTTTGTTCACAACATCCACATGGACATTCCTTACATGTCTGTGTTTCTCTGCGTCACCAATTCAGAAGGTGAATTTCTCGGTTCACACTAAATCCCAGGGTAACTGTCTCTGAAGTTTCCATGGCCCTAGATATTTCAATAGCCTTCTTGAATGTAAGTGCTGATGCAGTCAGTAACTTTTTCTGAATCTGGTCATTACATAATCCAGAGACAAACTGGTCATGCAGAGCATCACTTACCGTTTGTCCGAACTGACAGTGCTCTGACAACTTCCTTAGAGTAGGAACTCCGACTCTCCACTTCTCTGACGTCGCCGATGGAACCAATATCATTCCGCTGTCATTGATGGGGTTGGAGAAAAATGTCCCCACATTGCTGCCGAAATTGTGATGTGCGTGGCCGTTCTGGGCACAGTTAGAGACAAACGCTCATGCAGCAGTCTGCGTGCCTGCTCGGTCTACAAGACTGAAACTCTTCGTCTGTCTGGATTGGAGTTGCAAGCTACAAATTACTCAAAATGTTCAAGGCCCACCACCCAGGATTCACAGTGGGAGCGAGGACTCAGATCCTAGACGTCACCTCTGCCACAAGAAAACGGATTTGTTTGTAATGTGCTCTGTCTGAGCTGGATTTCCATGTACTGGCTCCTGCCTATGTAAGCGGGGGGATAGTCCCGCTATTGTGGGGAACTTTCCTGGCTTATACACGACCCCAGTGGAATTGGCTAGTGAAAGGATCTGAGTCCTCGCTCCCACTCCCTTTACCCAGAGGCCTGCCTGACCTCGAGGGCTCCCCTCCCACTCTCCCGTGTGGCAGAGTCCTCATAACCCCAACAAAGCTGACTCCAGGATTCTTGGGGGGCTCAACTCCAACCTTGCTGTGGTCACTTAGGGCAGGGGCTAGGGTGTCCCCACTCCAGGGTGCTCTCTCTGCACTGGATGCTTCCCTGACCCACTGATCGTTACATACAGTTCAAAGCAAATACAATTTATTAAACAGCAACCAATTAAAATAATAAGGAAAACTGGGAAAGGTGACAGGAAAACCCATCCCCCCGTTCTGTGGCAGGGAACATCACAAACAGCATCTCTGGGATGTCAGGGCAGTTCACAGTCTGTTCCTCACACGTCCCAGGCTCCTGCCCAGGCCCTGGCTGTGCTGCAGGGATGCTACGGGTCAGACACTCGCTCTGGTGGTGGCCACGCGCCCTCAGGCTCCAGGTGGCAGGACCCTTCTTCCCAGCGTCGGCCCCCACGTCGGGGCTACAATCCCCCTCCGAGTCTGGCCTGCAGAGCCTCTTGGCTGGGGCGTCTCTCTGCGCTGGGCCCACTGCCCAGGGTCCCGGTCGCTCTGCCCAGCTGCTCACCGCACCCAGCTCTGGACGGCTCCAGTCCCAGCTCCAGCCCCACCACTCTGCCTCAGCTCCAGCTCTACTCTGCCCCAGCATGGCTGCTGCTGCTGCTCTGCCTCCAGCCCCCTGGGCTGCTTCTCTGGCCCCTCTGGCTCCGGTTGCTGCAGCTCTGCTCCCAGCACAGGGTCTGCTCCCTGTGCTGCTTCTGTGACTCTGCTCCCAGCTCTGACCTTCTCCCTGGCTGCTTCTCTGGCCCCTCTGGCTGGCCCAACTCTGCTCCCAGCTCAGCTTGGGCCCCTGCTCTCCCCTTAGTTCGGCCCCCCTCTGTCTGACCCAGGAAATTCTGGCTCACATGGAGGATGGGACCCCCCTGGCCTCCTGACTCCCTGATTACCCTGCTCGCCCTGTCAATCAATGAGCACTGGCCTCTCCCCATTGCCCCTGGGGACTGTCAGTCTCAGGGATCTGGTTTCCCATCGACCCTTCCCCTTCCTTTTTGTACTGGGAGCTAGCAACCAAAACACCCCCACTGAGTTTTAGTGAGGGGACAACAGTCCCCTTACACTAGGAAATAATTGCTGCCGGTCCAGGGATGCACTGCGAGCAGCCAGCCACCCATAAACCTGAATGGGACATGCTCCCCAGGTCCGTGCTTAGGCATATGCAGTGTACGAGGCTGCGAAAGGCACCCAAAAATTTGGGGCACCCATGGGTCTTAGTGGCCACCCTCCTGCCTCTTCCTATCCCTGTTCTGACTCTTCCTGCAGGCTCCCACAGCTCACTGCTGCAGCCTGGTGAGTCTTCCTCCAGAAGGGTTCTAGTAACTTAAAAGTGAAAAAGCCTCCAACCTGCCAGACTGATTAGCACAACATTGAAACTGTTAAAGAGCCATTCAAGGGGGAATGAAGCCATTTAACAGGCATTTGCCAATCCCCAGGTATAGACTGTCCGTTTCTGAATTTACTGACAGAAACAGTTGTACATTGCAGTAATATTTACTCAGAACATGTCAGTCTACAGGACCTTAGTTTAAAATTTGCTTTAAAAATATTTCATTAGTGAGTTGCTGAAGATTTTAAAATCACATCTCTAAAAAATCCTTGCATAGATTTTTAGATGTACAATCTGAATATTCATCTTTAGCCTTAAATGCTCGGATCTTCAGACATATAGTTTTTTAAATAAATCCTTCAAAAGACCACCCTTTTCTAACATACACATTTTAATTGTAATTACTATAGTACAAAAAACTTGCTTCCAAAGTCTTCCTGTCCATCCCTTTCTCCTTGAAGAGAGCCCTTAAAGGGACAGGATCGCTGGACAAATGAGTTTCCCTTTCTTTACTTCTGACTATTTGATGAACCAGTTTTAAGAGAACCCTCCAGCAAAATCAGCACCTGGTCAGATATAAAACCCTTTGTTGTGCCTAAAATCTTTGGAAACATATTTTTTAAAGTTGGTGAAATTTCATAAGCATGAAATTTAATAAGAATAATAAGAAAATAAGAATATTTCCAACACACCTCGGAACAACGTACTAATCCACAGAGACCTCCCTACCAACACTAGAAAAAGAAGGATTCTAGGTGGACTCCTCCAGAAGGTCGAGACAGCAGACTAGACTTCTACATAGAGTGCTTCCGCCCACGTGCACGGGCTGAAATTGTGGAAAAGCGGCATCACTTGCCCCACTACCTCAGCCGTGCAGAACACAATGCCATCCACAGCCTCAGAAACAACTCTGACATCATAATCAAAAAGGCTGACAAAGGAGGTGCTGTTGTCATCATGAATAGGTCGGAATATGAACAAGAGGCTGCTCGGCAGCTCTCCAACACCACTTTCTACAAGCCATTACCCTCTGATCCCACTGAAGGTTACCAAAAGAAACTACAGCATTTGCTCAAGAAACTCCCTGAAAAAGCACAAGATCAAATCCGCACAGACACACCCCTGGAACCCGACCTGGAGTATTCTATCTGCTACCCAAGATCCATAAACCTGGAAATCCTGGGCTCCCCATCATCTCAGGCATTGGCACCCTGACAGCAGGATTGTCTGGCTATGTAGACTCCCTCCTCAGGCCCTACGCTACCAGTACTCCCAGCTACCTTCGAGACACCACTGACTTCCTGAGGAAACTACAATCCATCGGTGATCTTCCTGATAGCACCATCCTGGCCACTATGGATGCAGAAGCCCTCTACACCAACATTCCACACAAAGATGGACTACAAGCCATCAGGAACACTATCCCCGATAATGTCACGGCAAACCCGGTGGCTGAACTTTTGACTTTGTCCTCACCCATAACTATTTCACATTTGGGGACAATGTATACCTTCAAATCAGTGGCATTGCTATGGTACCCGCATCGCCCCACAGTATGCCAACATTTTTATGGCTAACTTAGAACAGCGCTTCCTCAGCTCTCGTCCCCTAAAGCCCCTACTCTACTTGCGCTACATTGATGACATCTTCATCATCTGGACCCATGGAAAAGAAGCCCTTGAGGAATTCCACCATGATTTCAACCATTTCCATCCCACCATCAACCTCAGCCTGGGCCAGTCCACACAAGAGATCCACTTCCTGGACACTACAGTGCTAATAAACGATGGTCACATAAACTCCACCCTATACCGGAAACCTACTGACCGCTATTCCTACCTACATGCCTCCAGCTTTCACCCAGACCACACCACACGATCCATCGTCTACAGCCAAGCTCTGCGATACAACCGCATTTGCTCCAACCCCTCAGACAGAGACAAACACCTACAGGATCTCTATCAAGCATTCTTACAGCTACAATATCCACTTGCTGAAGTGAAGAAATAGATTGACAGAGCCAGAGGAGTACCCAGAAGTCACCTACTACAGGACAGGCCTAACAAAGAAAATAACAGAACGCCACTAGCCGTCACCTTCAGCTCCCAACTAAAACCTCTCCAACGCATCATCAAGGATCTACAACCTATCCTGAAGGACGACCCATCACTCTCACAGATCTTGGGAGACAGGGCAGTCCTTGACTATAGACAGCCCCCCAACCTGAAGCAAATACTCACCAGCAACCACACACCACACAACAGAACCACTAACCCAGGAAACTATCCTTGCAACAAAGCCCATTGCCAACTGTGTCCACATATCTATTCAGGGGACACCATCATAGGGCCTAATCACATCAGCCACACTATCAGAGGCTCGTTCACCCGCACATCTACCCATGTGATATGTGCCAGCAATGCCCCTCTGCCATGTACATTGGTCAAACAGGACAGTCTCTACGTAAAAGAATAAATGGACACAAATCAGATGTCAAGAATGATAACATTCATAAACCAGTCGGAGAACACTTCAATCTCTCTGGTCACTCGATTTCTGGCCTGAAAGTGTCTATTCTTCAACAGAAAAGCTTCTTGAACAGACTCCAACGAGAGACTGCTGAATTGGAATTCATTTGCAAATTGGATACAATTCACTTAGGCTTGAATAGAGACTGGGAGTGGTTGAGTCATTATACAAAGTAACCTATTTCCCCTTGTTTATCCCGCCCCCCCCCGTTCCTCAGACGTTCTTGTTAAACCCTGGATTTGTGCTGGAAATGGCCCACCTTGATTGTCATACCCATTGTAAGGAGAGTGATCACTTTAGATAAGCTATTACCAGCAGGAGAGTGGGGTGGGGAAAGAGAAAACGTTTTGAAGTGATAAACACCCATTTTTTCATGGTCTGTGTGTATAAAAACCTCCTCACTGTATTTTCCACTTTATGCATCTGAGGAAGTGAGCTGTAGCTCACGAAAGCTTATGCTCAGATAAATTGGTTAGTCTCTAAGGTGCCACAAGTCCTCCTTTTCTTTTTGCGAATACAGACTAACACGGCTGCTACTCTGAAATAAGCATGTCTATTGTTATGGAGATCACACAAAATAAATTATTGTCCCTTTTTCTAAAAGCAGTGAGCATTGTTATGAACACACTACACCGCTGTGACTGATGAATTTAACATAATGTCTTTGTTTCAGTGAGTTAAATCTGTAGTACTCTGGAATGATTCCTTTCTGAAGGCTTAAGAGTGCATTTAAAATATAAGATCAGCTTAGAAATACTGATTAAGAAAATGTAAAACAGAGAAGAGCTGCATCATGTATCCCATAATATTTCACATTGTATTCAGCACGGCAGCTGACTCACCCTTACTACAAAGTTTTTGCAAATAAATCTCTGACAAACTTCTGGGCATATCAAAAAACCCGTGACTGACGCTTTTTATTCCCAAATTTAGTGCTTTTAATTAGGTACCTTCTGCATGTCCAGTCCTCACCATCTGACATGCAGTGGAAAACACGCTCCATTTTCTCTAGAAAGAAATGGCAGAAGAGTGTTTTTTTCAAATGTCATTTGCTTCATTTGGGTTCAGGGATTTGGCTGGAAGGGGGTGAGCAGGGAGGAGGAGGGAAGAGACGAAGGAGACAGTGGGGAGAGGGCGGGGCCTGGGCGGAGTGGGGGCGTGGCCTGGGTGGAGTGGGGGAGGAGCAGGGGTGGAGTATGGGCGGGGCCACAGGCAGAAGAGGTGGGTGGGGAGCGAGGATCACTCACCGCCCATGACAGCAGGTGAGAGCGGGTCGGCTCCCGCACACCCAGCGCACACTGCCCTCTCCTTCGGCAGGGGCCGGATTCACAGAGCCGAATGCACCAGCACCGCGCATTCTGCGTGAGGGAGAGGGTCCGGGGGTCTCTGAGGGGAACTGTGACTCTCCGCCACCGTGAGGTGGGCCGGGCGGCTCGGTATCCTTTGCTGCCTCGTCCCTCCCGCCCCGGGCTGCGACCCCGGGCTGCCATCGGGCATAGGGGCACCAGTTTAATAATACTGCGTAGGGCCCCATAAATCCTAAGGATGGCCCTGACGCTCCCTGACCCTCTCACAGCTGATAGGTGTATCTGGTCCCATCACGGCTCTGGGAAGAAGGCTGGCATGTGAAATAGACCCATTCTCCCTCTAACCTTTACTAATCCTCGACAAGAATTCTGCGGATTCGGCAGCCATTAGCTGAGACACTGAGTGCAGGAAGCAAACAAGAGAAAAACCAAATATCCTGCCCCAGAAACACGGAAAAAGACAGACCTGGATTCTTCATCATTCTCCAGTTTACAACGAAATATTCTTCTGGCTTATCTGAAAGGGAGAAGTGACAATAAACTGCTGAGAGGCATTTTTCTGCTCAGGTAGAACATTATTAATTCTTATTGTTTCTATTGCAGTAGCACAAAGAATCTCGTTGCACTTGGTGTTGGACAAGCACAGAGACAGACACAGCTTCCAGCATGGCCAGTGTTTACCCTAGACTCAGAATTCAGCATCATTCGTTGCAGGAAGACTTTAGAACCCTGTCAGCCACTGTTTAATAGACCTGGGTTTCTATTGACAACAAGCTAAATCCTTGGAGTTTGTGAGTAGTTTTTATGTGACTCTTTTAGTAAGACGCGACTTTGGTATAAATTCAGACTCGCCTTCTATACAATTAACAAACAGGCTTTTAATTTAACCTCCTGTTGCTACAGTGGGGACGAACGAAATGGGCTTTGCTTGTTCCTGTGCTGTTCATCCCGGATGATATTTCTGAGGAATAGAAAAGGCAGCTGGGTGGTGCCACCGTGTGGCATTTGCTGTTCACATCTAAAGAGGGACTGTTTTATGCCTAAGTAATTTAAAAGTTTGGGGCCAGATTCTGATCTGTTTTAATCCAGTAATAACTTCTCTGAAATCAGCAGAGATTGTCTGAATTTCCATCAGTGTGACTGAGGGCACAGGCCCGTACTCTTGTAAAGCTCCTCTGTGATTTCAGCACTTTTGTATATAGCAATATAGTGAAAATTCAAATTGGAAATAAAGGGCAAATTTTGAAGTGCGTGTGATTAGCCACTGGAAGGAGCTTCCCAAGGGGATGTGGTGGATTCTTTGTCATTTTAAGTCTATAAATTGAGATTCGATGTCTGTTTTCTAAGACAGTTTTTCAACCTTTTCGATACCAGGGACCAGCTTGCTGCATTTCTAAACTGTGTCAGAGAGATCTCAGGGACCAGCGCCAGCCCACAACCCGTCGCTGAAAAACACTGTTGTAAGAGATGCTTGAGTTTAACTACCAGTTACTAGGCTCACAGTGTCACTTACATACGAGAGAAGAATAATTCCTCCTCCAATACAGGAATTGCTGGGTCCTGAGTGAAATTCCCCAGCCTGTGTGTGCAGAAGATCATAGAATCAGAGAATATCAGGGTTGGAAGGGACCTCAGGAGGTCATCTAGTCCAACCCCCTGCTCAAAGCAGGACCAACCCCAACTAAATCATCCCAGCCAGGGCTTTGTCAAGCTGGGCCTTAAAAACCTCTAAGGATGGAGATTCCACCACCTCCCTAGGGAACCCATTCCAGTGTTTCACCACCCTTCTAGTGAAATGGTGTTTCCTAATATCCAGCCTGGACCTCCCCCACTGCAACTTGTTCTGTCATCTACCACCACTGAGAACAGCCGAGCTCCACCCTCTTTGGAACCCCCCTTCAGGTAGTTGAAGGCTGCCATCAAATCCCCCCTCACTCTTCTCTTCTGCAGACTAAACAAGCCCAGTTCCCTCAGCCTCTCCTCATAAGTCATGTGCCCCAGCCCCCTAATCATTTTTGTTGCCCTCCGCTGGACTCTCTCCAGATGGGATTGGCATAATGGTCCTTCCTGGTCTTAAAATCTATGAACCACTGCTGAATTTGACCTCAGTGTTCCGGGATATTGACTCTGGTTTGGGGGCGGTGTTTGTCTTTGTTTTTTAATGTCACCATCCACTGTCAACAAAATAACTTCAGAATTCCTTTATTATACCCAGCAGGTGAGGTCCCATGGATGAAAAGGAAAAGCATCAACATGGAGTGGCCTCAAGAAGCTGGGAAGAGAATGGCTTCCAGAGCTTTGACAGTGGGAGACACTGTCACCACACAATGTGATACAGGAACCCAGCAGGAAACACACTAGACATTAGTGTGTTGTGGAAGAGGTTCCAACAAAGCCACAAACTTTATACCCATATGAATGTGGGAAAGAATCCAGAGGAGAGGTGTTAGATTTATCCCTGTGGGTCTGCAAAGGGCAAACCTAACAGAAATATCCTCAGGCAAAGGAAGATGCTCAAGGTGCATCCAGGTATCTGCATCCAGGGGAGAGGGCGGTGTAAATGCACTGAGTGTGGCAAAAACCTTCCGGCAGAAGAAGATCCTGAAGGTGCATCAGATTGTGCCCATGGGGGAGAGGCCGCACCAAGGCAGAGAGTGTGGGAGAAGAGCTACCGGCATAAACAGATGCTTCTGACACACCAGCGTCTGCACACGGGGGAGCGGCCATATGCCTGTGCTGAGTGTGGGAAGAGCTTCCGGCAGAGGAAGATCCTGTTGAAGCACCAGACGATCCACATGGGGGAATGGCCCTATCCCCGCACCGACTGTGGGCAGAGCTTCTGGCAAAAGGAGATGCTGATCATCCACCAGTGTATCCACACCGGGGAGCGGCCCCACGCCTGCCTACGCCGCGGGAAGATCTTCCGCAGAAGAGCGGCTTGAACAAGCACCAGAGAGTCCACGGGGTGGACGTGACCCCGCATTGTGCCCAGTGTAGGAGGGACATCGGCAAGACGCAGGGGGTCTCGATACACCAGGCCTCCTATCGATGTCCTGAGTGCAGCATAGACTTGAGTCTGAGAATCCACCTGCAGGACATGATACATCGCTACAGTGACAGCAGGAGGGGCTTTGGGAAGGAGCCAAAACCAATCAGGCCGCTGGAACGCCATGCAGCAGAGAGGCCCTTCACAGGCACAGAATGTGGGAACAGCTTAAAGCAGAGCAACCAATTGCTGAGCCACCAGCAGCCCCACGCCCTCGGCGAGCCACCAGCCGCCCCACGCCCTCGGCGAGCCACCAGCCGCCCCATGCCCTCGGCGAGCCACCGGCAGCCCCACGCCCTCGGCAAGCCACCACATATGCAGCCAGTGTGGAAAGAGCTTCAGCCAATGGATACATCTGACAACGCACGAGAAAAGTCACACAGCAGAGAATCAGATTAAATGCACTGACTGTGGGTAAAATCGGTTCCTGGGAGAATAGCCCCATCACATGCTTAGAGTTAGGGCAGGGGAAAGAACGCTTTCTGTGTGTCGGTGGTGGAGGGACATCTTAGCAAGGGAATGACACAGGAAGGAGACTCCGTAGGGGTCTATTTACATGCAAAGAACCACAGAAACAGATTGTGTTTGAACATCCCTGCTCTGACCAAGCTCTGCTCAGCACCAGACTCGGGGAACGTGGGGTCAAGGGGCTTTAACACCTTTACACTCCCCTGATCCAGGAGTCTGTCCCCAGCCTATGCGATAGCACCTCATAGCTGCTCTAACATGTCAGCTGCTCACAGCCCCAGGGAGCCATTCCGGCAGCAGGGGATTGCCGGGGTGCAAGTTCACTTTGGACTTGCCCCTTCACCACAAGGCACATCACCTGTTAACGTGGTTCTACACCACCCGAGAATTCCCCAACACTGTGGGGATCCTCAGCATATCCCCTGCTTCCACGGCTGCAGAGGGCAGCGAAGCGGCTGAGACAGACGTGTCATTGCTGAGTTCTCCTCCCCCAGCTGAACTCACTGGGAGAGAAACTCAATAAATGTGAGCAAAGCTGTTTTGAATGTTCCATGCCACACTAGGCCCTGGTCTACACTAGGACTTTAGGTCGAATTTAGCAGCATTAAATCGATGTAAACCTGCACCCGTCCACATGATGAAGCCCTTTATTTCTACTTAAAGGGCTCTTAAAATCGATTTCCTTACTCCACCCCTGACAAGTGGATTAGCGCTTAAATCAGCCTTGCCGGCTCGAATTTGGGGTACTGTGGACACAATTCGACGGTATTGGCCTCCAGGAGCTATCCCAGAGTGCTCCATTGTGACCGCTCTGGACAGCACTCTCAACTCAGATGCACTGGCCAGGTAGACAGGAAAAGAACCGTGAACTTTTGAATCTCATTTCCTGTTTGGCCAGCGTGGCAAGCTGCAGGTGACCATGCAGAGCTCATCAGCAGAGGTGAGCATGATGAAGTCCGAGAATCGCAAAAGAGCTCCAGCATGGACCGAACGGGAGGTACGGGATCTGATCGCTGTTTGGGGAGAGGAATCCGTGCTATCAGAACTCTGTTCCAGTTTTCAAAATGCCAAAACCTTTGTCAAAATCTCCCAGGGCATGAAGGACAGAGGCCATAACAGGGACCCGAAGCAGTGCCGCGTGAAACTTAAGGAGCTGAGGCAAGCCTACCAGAAAACCAGAGAGGCGAACGGCCGCTCCGGGTCAGAGCCCCAAACATAACGCTTCTATGATGAGCTGCATGCCATTTTAGGGGGTTCAGCCACCACAACCCCAGCCGTGTTGTTTGACTCCTTCAATGGAGATGGAGGCAATACGGAAGCAGGTTTTGGGGACGAAGAAGATGATGATGAGGAGGAGGTTGTAGCTAACTCACAGCAAGCAAGCGGAGAAACCGGTTTTCCCGACAGCCAGGAACTGTTTCTCACCCTGGACCTGGAGCCAGTACCCCCCGAACCCACCCAAGGCTGCCTCCTGGACCCAGCAGGCGGAGAAGGGACCTCTGGTGAGTGTACCTTTTAAAATACTATACATGGTTTAAAAGCAAGCATGTGAAAGGATTATTTTGCCCTGGCATTCGCGGTTCTCCTGGATGTACTCCCAAAGCCTTTGCAAAAGGTTTCTGGGGAGGGCAGCCTTATTGCATCCTTCATGGTAGGACACTTTACCACTCCAGGCCAGTAACACGTACTCGGGAATCATTGTACAACAAAGCATTGCAGTGTATGTTTGCTGGCGTTCAAACAACATCCGTTCTTTATCTCTCTGTGTTATCCTCAGGAGAGTGAGATATCATTCATGGTCACCTGGTTGAAATAGAGTGCTTTTCTTCAGGGGACACTCAGAGGAGCCCATTCCTGCTGGGCTGTTTGCCTGTGGCTAAACAGAAATGTTCCCCGCTGTTAGCCACAGGGAGGGGGGAAGGTTGAGGGGGTAGCCACGCGGTGGGGGGAGGCAAAATGCGACCTTGTAACGAAAGTACATGTGCTATGTATGTAATGTTAACAGCAAGGTTTACCCTGAAAGAGTGTAGCCACCGTTTTATAAAATGTGTCTTTTTAAATACCGCTGTCCCTTTTTTTTTCTCCACCAGCTGCATGTGTTTCAATGATCACAGGATCTTCTCCTTCCCAGAGGCTAGTGAAGCTTAGAAAGAAAAAAAAACACACTCGCGATGAAATGTTCTCCAAGCTCATGCTGTCCTCCCACACTAACAGAACACAGACGAATGCGTGGAGGCAAATAATGTCAGAGTGCAAGAAAGCACAAAATGACCGGGAGGAGAGGTGGCGGGCTGAAGAGAGTAAGTGGCGGGCTGAAGACAGGGCTGAAGCTCAAATGTGGCGGCAGCGTGATGAGAGGAGGCAGGATTCAATGCTGAGGCTGCTGGAGGACCAAACCAGTATGCTCCAGTGTATGGTTGAGCTGCAGCAAAGGCAGCTGGAGCACAGACCGCTGCTACAGCCCCTGTGTAACCAACCGCCCTCCTCCCCAAGTTCCATAGCCTCCACACCCAGACGCCCAAAAAAGCGGTGGGGGGGCCTCCGGCCAACCAGCCACTCCACCACAGAGGATTACCCAAAAAAAAGAAGGCTGTCATTCAATAAATTTTAAAGTTGTAAACCTTTAAAGTACTGTGTGGCATTTTCCTTCCCTCCTGCACCACCCCTCCTGGGCTACCTTGGTAGTCATCCCCCTATTTGTGTGATGAATGAATAAAGAATGCATGAATGTGAAGCAACAATGACTTTATTGCCTCTGCAAGCGGTGATTGAAGGGAGGAGGGGTGGGTGGTTAGCTTACAGGGAAGTAGAGTGAACCAAGGGGCGGGGGGTTTCATCAAGGAGAAACAAACAGAACTTTCACACCGTAGCCTGGCCAGTCATGAAACTGGTTTTCAAAGCTTCTCTGATGCGTACCGCGCCCTCCTGTGCTCTTCTAACTGCCCTGGTGTCTGGCTGCGCGTAACCAGCAGCCAGGCGATTTGCCTCAACCTCCCACCCCGCCATAAATGTCTCCCCCTTACTCTCACAGATATTGTGGAGCACACAGCAAGCAGTAATAACAGTGGGAATATTGGTTTCGCTGAGGTCTAAGCGAGTCAGTAAGCTGCGCCAGCGCGCCTTTAAACGTCCAAATGCACATTCTACCACCATTCTGCACTTGCTCAGCCTGTAGTTGAACAGCTCCTGACTACTGTCCAGGCTGCCTGTGTACGGCTTCATGAGCCATGGCATTAAGGGGTAGGCTGGGTCCCCAAGGATACATATAGGCATTTCAACATCCCCAACAGTTATTTTCTGGTCTGGGAATAAAGTCCCTTCCTGCAGCTTTTGAAACAGACCAGAGTTCCTGAAGATGCGAGCGTCATGTACCTTTCCCAGCCATCCCACGTTGATGTTGGTGAAACGTCCCTTGTGATCCACCAGAGCTTGCAGCACTATCGAAAAGTACCCCTTGTGGTTTATGTACTCACCGGCTTGGTGCTCCAGTGCCAAGATAGGGATATGGGTTCCGTCTATGGCCCCACCACAGTTAGGGAATCCCATTGCAGCAAAGCCATCCACTATGACCTGCACATTTCCCAGGGTCACTACCCTTGATATCAGCAGATCTTTGATTGCGTGGGCTACTTGCATCACAGCAGCCCCCACAGTAGATTTGCCCACTCCAAATTGATTCCCAACTGACCGGTAGCTGTCTGGCGCTGCAAGCTTCCACAGGGCTATCGCCACTCGCTTCTCAACTGTGAGGGCTGCTCTCATCTTGGTATTCATGCGCCTCAGGGCAGGGGAAAGCAAGTCACAAAGTTCCATGAAAGTGCCCTTACGCATGCGAAAGTTTCGCAGCCACCGGGAATCGTCCCAGATCTGCAACACTGTGCGGTCCCACCAGTCTGTGCTTGTTTCCCGAGCCCAGAATCAGTGTTCCACAGCATGAACCTGCCCCATTAGCACCATGATGCATGCATTGCCAGGGCCCATGCTTTCAGAGAAATCTGTGTCCATGTCCTGATCACTCATGTGACCGCGCTGACGTCGCCTCCTCGCCCAGTATCGCTTTGCCAGGTTCTGGTGCTGCATATACTGCTGGATAATGCGTGTGGTGTTTAATGTGCTCCTAATTGCCAAAGTGAGCTGAGCGGCCTCCATGCTTGCCTTGGTATGGCGTCCGCACAGAAAAAAGGCGCGGAATGATTGTCTGCCGTTGCTCTGACGGAGGGAGGGGCGACTGACGACACGGCTTACAGGGTTGGCTTCAGGGAGCTAAAATCAACAAAGGGGGTGGCTTTACATCAAGGAGTATTTCAGGCAGGACTTCACGGAGGGGTCCAATAAGAAATGGTGCACCTAAGTTATTGTTCTTATTGGAACAAGGAGGTTAGTCTGGCCTCTGATTGATACATGGCTAGATTTACCTCGCTGCACCTTCTCTGTGAGTGACTGCAGTGTGACCCAGAGGAATGAGTCCCCTAGACAGGGGAGGAGGCAAATGAGTACAAAACAAATCTGTTCTATTTCTTGTTTTGATCCACTCCATCTATCTTTTACATCTTTGGCTGGCAGCAGATGGTGCAGAAGGACTGCATGCCATCCACATCTCATGGCTGCTCGGCAGAAGATGGTACAGTACGACTGCTAGCCATCCTCATCTCTTGCCTGCCTGGCAGAAGATGGTACAGTACGACTGCTAGCAATCCGTATCGCCTGCCTGCTCACCATAAGACAGTTCAATAGGACTGACTGCAGAACTAAAGAGAATGACCTGGTCAAGTCACTCCAAATTTAGTCCCTGCGCCCATGTCTGCCCAGGCGCTCCCAGTCGACGTGGCCAGGAGCACCTCAGACATGACAATGACGGCTACTAGTCATACTGTACCGTCTGCTGCCACAAGGCAAGGGGTTGCTGCTACTGTGTAGCAACGCCGTACCACGTCTGCCAGCACCCAGGAGACATAGGGTGACGGTTACCTGAGCAGGCTCCATGCTTGCCGTGGTATGGCGTCTGCACAGGTAACTCAGGAAAAAAGGCGCGAAACGATTGTCTGCCCTTGCTTTCACGGAGGGAGGGAGGGAGCGGGGGCCTGACGACATGTACCCAGAACCACCCGCGACAATGTTTTAGCCCCATCAGGCATTGGGATCTCAACCCAGAATTCCAATGGGCAGCGGAGACTGCGGGAACTGTGGGATAGCCACCCACAGTGCAATGCTCCGGAAGTCGACTCTAGCCTCGGTCCTGGGGAAGCGCTCCGCCGAGTTACTGCACTTAATGCGCTTAGAGCATTTTCTGTGGGGACACACACACTCGAATATATAAAACCGATTTCTAAAAAACCGACTTCTATAAATTCGACCTTATTCCTTAGTGTAGACATACCCTAGGTGTGGATAGAGTCATGAATCCTGTGCTGTGAGTGCAGGGCCAGGTGTGTCCTGTAGCCATGTATATCTAATGTCTACACAAGAGTGTCTTGTTACCCTTGGAGGGCTTGTGGGGTGTTTATTATGTAAATGGCTGGGGATTAGAAAGTTGGTTCTTTTTAATCAAGAATGGAATTTCTTAGCTTGTTTCCATGTAGTGCCTGGTTTTTCAACCACAGGGGATCTGGGAGCCTGAACTCTTTTGCCACAGACCAAACCTTTAAACCCAAGACAACCTGTGCTGTCTGCAAACCCTGTTGAATCGACACGGTTAGTATAAGAAACCACCAGAAATGTGCACTGCTGCAGGTACCCTCAATCCAAGTATCTCTCAGCCCTTCACACACACATGAATTGCATCTCACAGCCTGCCCTGTGAGGGAGAGAGGCAGTTATTATTATCCTCGCTTTATAAATGGGAAACGTAAGGTCCAGAAAGGGTAAGAGGCGGTGCATCCGGGAGCAACAGAGAAGGGGAGGGGCACTACTTGGCCCTCAAACCTTCCCCCTCTCCCACCCCCGTCACAGCCCATGAGGCTGTGGCTGCAAGAAAAGCCCCAGGTGGCCACGTTTGAGAACCGCTGAACCACGTGAGTGGAGAAGGTTCTCAGGAAGGTTATGATCTCTCCTTAGCCCTCTTCTGTGCTACCCTAGAAATAGCTCGTCCCTGCCCAGTGACGTTGTGACAGGTGACTCACCCCTTCGAACAGCGTATGCTTGAGCAGTGAGCTTGTGCGTCAGCCGGTGACGGGGCTCACTCCCCACACTGGTGCCCCTTGCTGGACATCTTAGGGATTAGCTCAGCAGGTCGGTACTCCCTCTCCCGGTGATGCCTCGCCTGCCATCACATCTTCTCTCTGACCCAGGTTACTCCAGGACCGTGGTTTAGACTCTCTGGCTGTAAGGCTCTGTCTACACTACAGCCTATGTTGGCAAAACTTATGTCACTCAGGGGTATGAATATTCCAGCCCCATGAGCAACATCAGTTACGCCGACATCAACGCTCGTGTGCACAGCGCCATATCAGTGGGAGAGCTTCTCTTGCCAGCATAGCTTATGCCTCTCTTGGGGCCGGGGGTTTTATGCGGACGGGAGAGCTCTATCCCATTGGCATAGAGCATCTTCACCAGACGCACTGCAGTGCTGCAAGTGTAGACATGCCCTCAGAGTTCAAACAGCGAAGAGAGAGATGGAAAATTTTTCTGTGGCTTTGTTTTATTTCCTTCATTCAGCTCAGCATTTCGATAGGGTCATGAACCAATCCTTTGTATTGCAATGTTCCTTGATGGCCCATCTGATCTGATAGTCCTTCTGGATGGGTAGGGGACAGGGATGATTTCCTTGCCTGGGTTAACAAGTTCAGAGCAAACATTTTCAAAGTTATAAAGCAAAACTTGTGTATTTTCTTATAGCAGGGAATGCCAACATTACACATGAGATTAATGCAAGCAACAACTTACAAACATTTCTTAGAGTCTGAACACTAAATATATTCTTATAAGATTAATAGTTTTGCTCAAAATAGATAACATACAGGTGAATTGGTTTGGTCTCCGGTGATAAGTTTGTTAGTTTTTAGCTACTGCCTGCAGTATTGGCAAGAGCTGGCCCCTGGTTTGCCAGCGACTCAAAATTAACCAAATGTTTGAAACAGTACAAACATACATGCATGGAAGAAGCTTACTGAAAATACAAATACTCAGTGGGAGGGAGAAACCTAGGAATTGTACTGCTTAGAGAAGCAGGGTGTTCAGTAGTAACTAATACCAATTCTGCACTATGGAGACTTCGGGCCAGATCCTCAGTTGGTGTAAATCTATGAAGTCAATGGATTTTGCTCATATGCATCAGATGAGGATCTGGCCGATTGTGTAGGGTCTAGGAGGACTGGAAGGATTGTATAATAAACTCTGTGCATTTCAGTGTAGCCAACACTCATGGTTTTATTGCAAGTCTCATGGTATTGGATGCTTTTCTTACAAGCCCCAGCTCTGGGAGTCATGTCAACGTGCGAATTTCAGCTAGTGCTCATGGCTTTGCAGGAAAGCTTGGAAACATGACCCATCCGCCTCTGAGGCTACGTGTACACAGCCGGTGGCAGCTAATCTCAGCACCTGGGCAGACTCAGGCTTGCGTTACAGCTCTAAAATCAATTGCAGAGACATTCGAGCTGGACCTTGGGCTCTGAAGCCCTTCCCCTTCCCTAGGCTCCAGAGCGGTTTTAGTGCGGAGGCGCCAGTCCTGTGAGTCTGAGCTGCCGACCGGGGGTCTGCAATTCACTGCCGCGGGCTGCCACTCACGGTGTAGATGCACCCTTAAAGACTCACAAACCAGGCGGCAAATAAAAGAACCAGCCATTTGTGGGTATGAATTTCCATGATTTTTTTAAAAAAAGGAGTACTTGTGGCACCTTAGAGACTAACAAATTCATGAAAAAACTCATACAGATACAGACAGACATCATCTTCCTTTCCAAATGCAGACAGATGGACGTCGTACCAAAAGGACTGAAGGAAAAAAATGTGTTAGTCTCTAAGGTGCCACAAGTCCTCCTTTTCTGTTTGCGGATACAGACGAACACAGCTGCTACTCTGACACCTGTCATGATTTTTAAGGCAATCGCATCCTTTGGAGGACCTGGCTTATGTGTTTTGAACACTCGGGGTTTGTACTTTCTGGGATCTCAGAAGGCAGCATGGTGTCCTCCCCATTTCACTTACCGACGGGCCCTGGGAGCAGTGACTGGCTCACCACACTGCAGGAACCGGCTCATTTTGGCCACAGCACATTATATTCACTTTTATCAGACCAGCCTAATAACACGCCCCCCGTCCATTCTCTGTCTAGCTGACCTGTTCATTTCAGAGTGCCCACAGCCAAGTCTGATTATAGGAGGCAGGGAGGCTGCAGCCCCAAACAGCTGGAACCCGTTTCAGTGAGACAGGCAGCCACATTGTCTGGGTTTTAATTTTTAATCCCTTATTTTAAGAAGCCTCGTCAGTGCACAGTGCCATGACCTGCCATTGGGCCGGGTATTTCATTGACACCAGGTGTGGATCTGGCCCCGAGCATCCAGCACGCTACGGTCTGTGTTATACCAGTGCGATACACTCCAATCGGCCTGCGTGGAGGAAAAAAAAACAGAAATCCCAACCATCCTCTGCACCAGTAAATCCTTCCAGGAAGGACTACAACTCCCAGGAATACCCTGCAAGAGAGCAGCTCTCACAACAGAGCAGGCTGGGCGAATTAAACACAGCAACAAGGGAGACCAGAGCCCGGGCCTTCCCCCAGCAAAACCTCTATGGATTATGCTCTAAATCTAGCCTCTATTTGCTCTTCAAGCAGGGACTAATCCGCCCCCCCCCCCCCCCCAGCTCAGCTGCGTTTCTGTTTGCTGTGCAGCTTCCCCTGGTACTTTACTGAGCTGCACACAAGCTGGTGGCCTGAGGCTGAGTTTGCAGCCATGATGAGCTGCAGTGAGAGCAGAGAGCAAGCACGCATGAGGAATGCTAAGAGAACTGAACCCTGTCAGAGCGTGGTCTGGAGCCTTCCTTATTTTCCATTTCTCTGCTGAGAAACCCAGTCTGGCCAGAGGAAGGAGAAGCAAGGAAACGCCTGGAGAGGTTTCTGCTCAGGTAGGAATCTTACCATGATCTTGGGGCTAATCCAGCTTTCATTCAGATCAATGGGAGTCTTGCTGTGGATGTTGTTAGAGCAGGACCAAGCATCACTATCTTAACCACATCCAAATGTAGTACAATCTCTGCATTAAAAATCAGTGCAGCCAAGAGAAATTTGTTTAAGCGTCTGCTGCCCATGTGATGACTAATAACTAGTCAGGATCAGACTGCGGGCTCAGTTCTCCCGTGCAAACTTGGAGTAAATCCCCTGCCCTGCTTTCAAAAGAAATCGCCCAATTCGCACTGAGACCACACCATGACCTGTGCTAGTTTTAGAGAATTTAGAAGCTGTAAAACACAAAGTAATGAGTCAAATCCTGCTCTTGTTTACACCCATGTAAATCGTGAGTAACTCCACTGATGTCAATGGAGTTACTCTAGGTTTACAAGCGTGGAATTCAGAGCAGAGTTTATTATGGCTTCAATTCTGGAGAGGCACTGAGCACCCCAAACACCCACTGAATTCAGTGCAGGTCCTGAGCACCTCTGTGAGTTTGGCCCAGGATTAGCACTCAGAGGGTCTGATTCACCTCTCACTTCCCGCAGTGCAAATAAGGAGCAGCCCCACTGACCTCACTGCTGTAAAACAGGTCTAAGTGACTGGAAAAACCGGGCCGAGAATTTTTGCTAGGGCCAGAGACATTCTTGCTGAACATTTCTGCCCAGCAAAGGGAGCTGGCTGACACCAACGGAGCTGGCCTTTGGTGTCTGTATGACAATTATTCTATTTTATTGTATTGCTGAGGGGCTTGGCCCTCAGACACACCAATTTAATGACAGGTTCAGTTCTTCTAGCAAGAGGAACAACACTTTCTGCCCCTGTTGCCCCCAGGGAGATGTAAGCCGTTATTCAAGAAAAAGCCCAGGTGGAGAATTAAGTATATCGTTCACTTTATAGTGAATTGATTTAGAATAAAGCTCTGGCCTTAATTCCCCCCTTGTTGTAAGAAAATAACCCCAATAGCAGCACCGTCTCCCCCTGCTGAAGGAGGGGCTCCACCGACACCCGAGACTGCTTTGCGGTTGTGTCAGATCCGCGTTTGGGTCTCCGATGACGGTGCGTAACAGCACGCTTTCCTAACGGGCCCAGTCCTGCAGTGCTACTGCCAGAGCCCCATTTGAAACTGCTAATGTGCGACGTAAGAAGCCCGAGGTTGCATTCCCACTGCCCCCCCTCCCCCAGTTGACTTTCATTCTGGGCAAGCAACAATTGCCAAACTAGGCTCAAATTATTCCAGTTTCATTCTCACTCGCTTCAGCAGTGGGAGGTCTCATGTTTTCAGGCTTATGAAGATATATATGCTTCATGTTGGGACAATTGTATTGCATCACAGTAACCTCCAGAATATCTTTCTTCCCCAGTACCCGAAGGATCCATGAACAAAAAGAAGCAGCAGCATACAGAATACATTGAACTGCAGGGAACAGCCTCAGAAAGACACGATGAGAATGGTTTCTAGGGCTGTGAGAATGGGACAAGCTGCAGGACCTGGTGAAATCTGAAACCAAAGAGGAACCTAGGAGAGAAATCCACTCCTGGTGAAAGAAGACCCAGCACACTTGCTGATATTAGACTACGGAGACTATGTGATGTGGGGAGAGATTCCCAGAGCAGAATCTTCCTAATGCAGCCCCCACTAGACAGAAACCCTATGCATCTGTACAGCACCTAGCACAATGGGGCCCTGACCAGGTTAAGGCCCCTAGGTGCCATTGCAGTATCAATGTTTAATACTAGAAATACCTTTCCTGTGCCGTAAGCCGGAGGGGAAGGAAGATGCTCAAAGCCCCGCAGAGCCCTGACCTGGACGACAGGCCGTACAAGTGCCCCGAGTGCGAGAAGTGCTTCCGGCAGAAGAAAATCCTCAAAGCCCACCAGAGCATTCACACCGGAGAGAAACCGCACACGTGCGCCGAGTGCGGGAAGAGCTTCCGGCAGAAGAACAACCTGCGGAAGCACCAGTGGACCCACACCGGCCAGACTCCCCATCAGTGCGCCGAGTGCGGGAAGCGCTTCAGCGAGAAGCAGCGCCTGCGGAAGCACCAGAAGACGCACACGGGGGAGACGCCGTACGCCTGCCCCGAGTGCGGCACGCGCTTCAGCCACAAGCACAACCTGAAGACCCACCAGCGGGTGCACACCGGCGAGACGCCCTACAAGTGCCCCGAGTGCCAGAAAGGCTTCAAGCAGCAGAACCACCTCGTCAGCCACCTGCGCACCCACCGGGAGGAGAAGCTCTACAAGTGCACCCAGTGCGACAGGTTCTTCAGGAAGAAGCCCAACCTGCTGAAGCACCAGGAGAGCCACGTGGGGGACAGGCCCTATCGCTGCAAGGACTGCGGGAAGACCTTCAAGCAGAACAACCACCTGGTGAGTCACCAGAGGACCCATGCCGCAGGCAGCCTCTACATATGCACCGAGTGCGGGAAGAGCTACAGCCAGTGGGCGCACCTCACCACCCACGGGCAGGCCCACGCCGGGGCGGGCCCGCTGACCTGCGGCGAGTGCCGGTGAGGGCTTCGCACCGACCGTCTCAGAACACATGGATGAGAGACCATCAACAGAACTGAGCATGGTACAGCTTCGTGGAGCAGATGGCTAAGGAAAGACCAGGAAAATCAAGACTTTACCCATTTAGATGATATGCTTTTGTTCTGAGTTTGTACAGTGCCTACCACAGAGAGCCCTGGTCCATAGCGAGGGTCGTAGGCACTCTGGTAACACAAATAATAAATCATAATATACCCAGAGGTGAATAGGAAAGCTTCATTGTGAAGCCACTAGGATGGTAAGTGGCAGAGAATCATCCACGCAGGAGAGGAATTCTCTAGGTGTGATAATTACTAGACAGCTTCAGCAATAAATCTAATCTTAGTAGGACAGATGACTTTCCGGAGGAGAGGCGCTGTGTGCATTATGTGGAAATCTGAGTAGCAAGAAGTGTGCTGTTAGAATAGACACATGGAGCTGGATAGAGTGTCACTAATGAGTCCTCTCTGCCCCTGCAGAATTTCTAGCAGAGAGGATGGGTATCATTTTGTTAAAGTATTTCATGAAACATGATGGCTACCTGCTGCATTGTATGTAGTTACATGATGGTCATTTTGTTATTCTCCAGAATAACCATCAGGTTTACGCACAGTTGTTGATCAGGTTTCCAATTAACAGCCTCTGTTTTCCTTTCTTGTTTATTCAGGAGTTTCCTGGTTTGCCCCAGAATGTTTCCATTTGCATGACTTTCCAGCCCATCCTTTTAAAAACACCATCTGTTCCCCATGGAAAGTTCTGCCTTATGTTTTTTCCCCAAAGATACTGAATTCAATTCCTTCTGGTGTTTTGTTTTATGGAAAAGCAAGGGGAATAACATAACATAAGAATGGCTCTACTGGGTCAGACCAAAGGTCCATCTAGCCCAGTATCCTGTCTTCCAACAGTGGCCAGTGCCAGGTGCCCCAAAGGGAATGAACGGAACAGGGAATCATCAAGTGATCCATCCCCTGTTGCTCATTCCCAGCTTCTGGCAAACAGAGGCTAGGGACACCATCCCTGCCCATCCTGGCTAATAGCCATCGATGGACCTGTCCTCCAGGAATTTATCTAGTTCTTTTTTGAACCCTGTTATGGTCTTGGCCTTCACAACATCCTCTGGCAAGGAGTTCCACAGGTTGACTGTGTGTTGTGTGAAGAAATACTTCCTTCTATTTGTTTTAAACCTGCTGCCTATTAATTTCATTTGATGACCCCTAGTTCTTGAGTTATGAGAAGTTGTAAACAACACTTCCTTATCTACTTTCTCTACACCAGTCATGATTTTATAGACCTTAATCATATCTCCCCTTAGCCATCTCTTTTCCAAGCTGAAAAGTCCCAGTCTTATTAATCTCGCCTCATATGGAATCCGTTCCATACCCCTAATAATTTTTGTTGCCCTTTTCTGAACTTTTTCCAATTCCGATATATCTTTTTTGAGATGAGGCGACCACATCTGCACACAGTATTCAAGATGTGGGTGAACCATGGATTTATATAGAAGCAATACGATATTTTCTGTCCTATTATCTATCCCTTTCTTAATGATTCCCAGCATTCTGTTCGCTTTTTTGACTGTCGCTGCACATTGAGTGAATGTTTTCAGAGAACTCTCCACAATGACTCCAAGATCTCTTTCTTGAGTGGTAACAGCTAATTTAGACCCCATTATTTTATATGTAGAGTTGGGATTATGCTTTCCCAACTATACATGAGCGAAAATTGCTAAAATGAGATTCCACAGAGAGCAACATATTATGTGCCTAGTTCACCCTACTGGAACATGGATCAGTGCTCCGCAGGCCAAGTGCTTGGTCGAGTTCCATTCAGGGAATTCTTGTCATCCAGGAGTGAGGCGAGTGAGAAGGTTTAGGGCTTCTGTGTCCATGATGGGCACAGCTGTGACATGACGTGGCGTCTCCTGTCATTCTAGGCCCTGATCCTGGGAACATACTCATGTTTAACCCTTAGCACGTGAGCCACCCCTTTGCAGTCAGGGGGACGATTCACCTGGTGAAAGCCAAGCACTTTTGTAAGTGTTTGAAGGATCAGGGCCCTAATTTGTAAACATATTTTTTTCCTTTCTGAGACTAGAAACCTCATTTGAGCCTGGGAAGGGGAACAGAAACAAAAGGATGAATTTTTAACTGTCCCAGCAAAGAACAGGGTGAACAATAGTTTGGGGTGAGTCATTTAAACAAAAGGGCTATTAAAGGGCTCATTGAGATGTATCTATTGTAGAACTATCCCAGCATCAGAGAAAAGATTAATCGGTTTTAAGGGCAATAGGAACCATTCAATCATCTAGTCTGATCCCCTGTATACGGTAGGCGAGAGAATTTCACCCAGTTACTCCTGAACTGAGCTCAAGCATGTTATCAGGGAAGACAGACCATCCTGATTTGAAGTATCAAAGAATGGCGAAATCCACCACTTCCCTGGGTAATTTGTTCTAGTGTTAAAAATGCATGTCTCATTTCTCATTTTAATTTGTCTGGCTTCCGCTTCCAGCCATTAGTTCTTGTGATGACTTTCGCTGCTGGATTAAAGAGCCGAGCCTGCTAGTACCCAGTGTTTTCTCCCCAGAAGGGTACTTCCAGGCTGTAACCAAGTCAGCTCTCCGTCTTCTTTGTGATAAATTAAACAGACTGAGCTCTTTAACACTCTTGTGTGAAGGCATTTTCTCTAGCCGCTGAGAACCATTTTTATGGTTCTTTTCTGCACCTTCTCCAATTTTTGAACAGCCTTTTTAAAATGTTAGTACCAAAATTGGACACAGTAGTCCAGTACCGGTCTCACCAATGCTGTGCACAGAGGTAAAAATTACCTCTCTACTTCTACTCACTGCTCCCCTGTTTATCGAAGGATCACACAGCCCTTTTGTTTGCCACACCATCGCACCAGGAGCTGATGGTTAGTTGTTTGCTCAGCTGACCCCTATGTTTTCTCAGGGTCACCGCTTTCCCAGGTACAGCCCACAGTCTGTTGTTATGGCTTGCTGTGGCCCACTGCTGCATCCCCAGTCAGGCGCAAAAGACAAAAGGGGTCGAGTTAGCTGTCACCCCTTTCCAGCAGGGCACCACCAGCAACAGTGTTATGCAGCAAAGTCACTGGTAGCAAACCAAACAATCATCCCCCGTCAGGTCTGCTTCTCCTCGGGGAGGCTCTGGCAGGCGCGCTCCCTAGTCAGACTTCTCCTACCTGGCCCTAGCCAGACTTCTCTGGCTCACAGACAGAGAGCTGGAGGTCTGCTCTTCCTCCCAGCCAGTTCACAGCTGAGCTGGGCTCTCCCCCTGGTAATTTCCCCCTGCTAGTCCCACACCTATTGCAGGGCTGAATGGGCCCACAGCAGCTCGTTAAGGCTCTCCAGCCAGCATGGGGCATGTGTACCCCCTCACACCTGCATTCTTTGTTTCTAGCTGTATGACCTCACATGTATTTATCAAATATGGATATAAAATCTCCTCAAATTTCCACCCTTTCGTCTTTGATAATCAAACACTGCTACAAAATCACTCCAAATGTTTGCTTTTATCAAATATGGACATAAAATCTCCTCAGATTTTGATCCGTTTCTCTCATTATCAAATATCAATATAAATGGTATTTTAGATTTTTGCCATTATCCAATTCTCAAATACTGACAGAAAATTTCCTCAGATTTTGGCCCTTTTAATTCTATACTACTATAAAACCGCTTCAGATGTTGCTTCTTCTCTTCAAAATTTTATTGAATACCCTTAGATTTCCCATTTGGTCTTTCTAATTATTTAATATTGATACAGAATCTCCTCACCCTGCACCAGTTTCCATCAGATTACTGAACTGTGATTAAAATCTCCTCAGATTATGCCATTTTTCATCCAATTTTCAAATATTGACATAAAACCCCCTGAAATGTTCCCTCTCTCTCAGTTATTGAAGAATTATTTAAAACTGCCTTTGCATATTGCCCCTTGTCACTAAATATCAAAATTTGATTTTAAAAGCCTCAAATTTTTCCCATGTTCTCCCCAATTCTCAAATGTTGGTATAAAATCCACTCATGCTTTGCCTCTCCTCTCTAATTATTAAGTATTTATATAAAATCGCCTCTGTTTTCTATCTAATTTTCAAATACAAATATAAAACTCCTTCTGACTTGGGGTTTCCCATCCTGTCTAACTGCAACAACGTCTCCTCGTTTTGGAGGGAAACTGCTGGCCTGTGTTTTTAACTCAGATGGGCCCTTGCTCTGGATTAACTGCACGGACGGGCTGACACTGAAACACTGGTGGGAGCGAGATTGGAACCCGGGGCTGCCAAGGCTCAGGCCCCTTCTGTGATACTCGTGCGCTGGGCACCGTGTCATGTCAGCCGCAGCCTGGCAGGACCCTCGCACACTCAGCCGGGCCGTGGGCAGCAGCTGCAGTTCCTGCTCTGGGGCACCTGGCACTGGATTGGAGGCAGCCAAGTGGTCTCGTTGCCTCTCGGCGTTCTCTGACACCCCACTCGCAGGCCCTTGGGGAGGAGGTGTAGCAATGGTAGTGGAAGATGATAAGCAGTGGGGGACCTGGGGATCAAGGGAGGGAAGAGAAGAGGGCTGGAGAAGGGGGAGAAAATGGGGCAGGGGCAGAATCATAGACTTTAAGGTCAGAAGGGACCGTTATGATCATCAAGTCTGACCCCCTGCATAACGCAGGCCACAGAATCTCACCCACCCACTCCTGTAACAAACCCCTAACCTATGTCTGAGCCATTGAAGTCTTCAAATCATGGTTTAAGAATGAGGGAGGCTGCCCCAGATCCCCCACTCCCTCAACAGATGCCTGGTTCCCACTGCCCCCTAAGACACTGCCTCTCCCTCCCAACACACACAGCCATTGCCAGGCTGCCACTGCCCTGGAAACCTCCAAGCTCATCTTTCCTCCCCCCACCACCAACAAGCTGTAACCATCACCCCCTGGGATTGCTGTGACACCAGCCCGGCTCCCTGGCAGTGCCCCGGGGGCATCTCTAACCAGGCCAGTGCTGCAAGCCCATATGACTCTAACAGCCGGAGCGGTCTGATACAGCCCTGTGCCAACCAGCTCCAATACTCCACGCTCCTGCTGGGGTCCCCAGACACCCCTTCTAACTCCTCACAGTCACACTGCCCCTTGCTGGCCCACAACTGCTCAGCAAAATCACCACAAATCCCTCTTCCACGCTCCCCACACCTCAGCAGCCCCTGGCTCCTCTCAGTACCTCCTCCTTATTGGCTCCCTAAACACCCCTGGCTCCCCTCCAGTTCCTGCCTCTCCCACACCTGCTCCCCCTGCTCGGGGGGTACCCTGACTTGGAATCAGTGACGATCGGTCCCCAGTGTCACACGTGGGGCTGCACCAGATTTTGCAACTGTGGGAATTGGACACACTAGGCCCAGCTCTGCTCTCTGTGATAGCAATGTAAATCCAGAGTAACCCCACTCACGGCACCAGAGTGACTCCAGGCTTACACCAATGTGCCTGGGAGTGGAGTTTTGGCTCATTTGCTGGGCGGGCGGCATGTGTTTGAATCCCAGCCCCTGAACCTCGGGCAATCCTTGTCCCTTTCGCTCCAAGCCAGAGAAACTTTAATTATGGGAGTGGGCCCATTGGACATTGTTTCAAAATAGGGGTAAAATCCTCATTAGTTCAAATGGTGTAAATCCTTGTATCTCCCTGTACATGCTTAGGGGCCAGCATCTTTACAGCGATGCCGGTGGCTGAATTGGGGTTATTTATGAGGTTAGACAAAGCCACTGTGGTGGGCTGGGATGGGGAAAGCTACTTTGGCCACCCTTCAGAGTCTGTGCATCAGCAGCAGCTCCGAGACAGTTGTTTTCAGAATAGTTCCTCTGTTAGAAAGGTAAAATCAAGAGCACAGAAAGCTCCTGATTCAACAAACCTGGAAAACCAGCAGGGCCAGAGTTCACAAGCTCAAAAACAGTAGAGAGAAAGTATCAGAGGGGCGGCCGTGTTAGTCTGGATCTGTAAAAGCAGCAGAGAGTCCTGTGGCACCTGATAGACTAACAGACGTCTTGGAGCAGGAGCTTCCGTGGGTGAATACATGCCATGCCGCCGACGAAGTAGGGATTCACCCACGAGAGCTCATGCTCCAGTACGTCTGTTTGTCTGTCAGGTGCCACAGGACTCTCTGCCGCTTTAGTAGAGAGAAAGTGTCATACGTAAATAGATTTTTTTAAATTAACAATGTTTGTAGTAGCTGCCACTCCATGGGGGTTGCTGTATCAGCCTGTTAATGCACAACACAGCTGGTTACAGGCATTCAAACGCCATGTACCTGAGCCAAGTACTGTCTTAAAAGACCAATAAAATCCACCTTGTTGTGTATTAATGCTGAGTCATAACTTATTCACCATACTGCATGGGTTGATACTAACTAACTCAGGCAGAATGGACTCTTGGGGACCTATTATTAATCCAATTATTTGTTAGGAGAGAGAGCTTGTTTCTTACTAATGATCTTTTCTTTTTAGTACAGCAGATGATGCCGTGTTGAATGGAAAACAAAACAAAAATCAGCATAAAACTTGAGAGAACAACTGAAAGAAGATACAGTCTGCAATAGATATGAGAGAGGTTCGCAGAGCTGTCGTAGGAGAGCCAATGCAAAGTGAAAAATAAGAGGAATCACATCAAATATCAAACCAAATAAATCGATTTCAGCAAAGAATCCAAGACAAAGAGCCAAAAGCTTCATAATTCTAGGCAGAGAGACCAGACCAGAGAAGAACAACATAAATATACTGCAGAACTGAAGACGCAATCATATTCCTCACTCCGTGGATTATCCAAATGGAAGAGAAACCATTCAAGAGCTCTGAGTGTGGGAAAATCTTCAATCTGAAATGAAATCAAAACACACAAGGCCAGTCACGCAGGAAAAAAAGCCATAAACGTGTACTGACTAATGGGGGAAAACAACATACAAACTGGAACTGGTCTGAAATTTTCCAGCTGGACAACTGTCAGTTCGAAACTGTTGATTCAACTAAATGAGCATATTGATTTCATCGAACATTTCAATTAAATGGTATCCAAACATTTTGTTTTGATTAAGTCCTAGCGCTTTGTCTCAATCATATAAACTATATTATTCATTATATTACATTATGATATGATATTTGAATACGGTGGAAACAAAGTGCTTTGATAAGGTTGTTTCAACATTTCCGGAACAACACTCGATCTGAAGCAGGCCGCCCCAGCTCTGAAATAGTCCTGATGCTCCGCTCCTATATTAAACTGATCTCTGCATGTCCTTTACAGTTGTGCCCCCTTGTGTGATGTGTGCTGAACTAAGCCACAGGCTGGTACCCCCAAGCATCCTGCTCAGCCCTGAGCGGGCACTTGGCGTGGACCAGAAGCTGACACAGGCCGCAGCAGCTGCCCCAGATCTCCGCACCTAGTTCCCACCTCAGGGCTGCTGGGAAATGTAGTTTATTTTTTACATCAGCGACCAAGAGAAAGAACAGGAAACTACAGCAATTCCCCCCAGGAAGTGGTGCTGTGCAAGCCAGCCCCGACTGCATAGCGAGGGATGGAGCTCAGAGCATCTGGCGCCGCGCTAAGGATGGTCTGAATGGCTCACTCTGGGAATATCCCTTCCATAGATCTGCCTTCCCTTATCTCCCAGCCTTCCCCTCCCCTAGGCCCCAACATCCCTCCCGCTCGCTCGGTCCCTTTGTTCTACCCTTGCACTCACTGTAGCCCTTAGGACAGTCAGACACTGCAAGAGGCAGGAGTGGAAACAGGCTCTCCTAACCCTGAAGAGAGGAGAGATCTGGGAACTCACAGCGGTTATAATCACAGCGTCATCAGGGAACCGGACAGGAAAACACCTGGTGAGATTTCAGCTCAGGTAGGACACTGACTTTCTTGTGTTTGCACCTGGACCATGATGACACAGAGGACTGAACAACGAGCTCTGTCTAGGGAACTGAGCTGCTCAGAAATTTAAAATCTCTTCCACGTGTAACCTGCCTTTAAGGGAACAGCTGCATTCCAGGAGAGCTTTCTGCGGGCACTGGGTGGCGCAGGGATGGGTAACTGGGCTGTAGACATGTTTTAGCTCTAGGTTGCTAGTCAAATCCAGACCAAGGTGGCGGTGACTGAAGGTTGCTGCCATCTGAGGCTGTTTGCCGGACTAGCTGTTATACATTCTGGGGATCCCAGTGCAGTTCCTACAGGATGGCGATGGGGTTCTCCTCCCCAAGCCTACCATCACAACTGGCCCACGGTCACAGAGTCCCCGGGCGATGCTCTGGAACTGCTCCCCATGAAGCCAGGCAGGACTCTGGGGAAGTCTCCTCTCTGGGCGCAGCCTGTCTGCAGGACACACAGCTCACCCAGCTTCCACCTTCCTGGGTCTGACCTCGGAGCATTCAGCATCCTCTGCCCCTCCGTGCGCTTCCCACAGCGAGTCCGCCCAAGCGGGGTCCTGGGGAAGCCAGAGGGTCCTGCCCCTCAACTCTGCAGTCAGACGGGACTGTCAGTCAGACAGTAACACAGAGGTTTATTAGATGACAGGAGCATGGTCTAACACAGAGCTTGTAGGTGCAGAGAACCGGACCCCTCAGCTGCGTCCATTTTAGGGGCCAGTGAGCCAGACAACCCCGTATGCACTTCACTCCATGTCCCAGCCAGCCCCAAACTGAAACTCCTTCCAGCCCCTCCTCCTCTGTGCTTTGTCCCTTTCCCGGGCCAGGAGGTCACCTGATTCCTTTGTTCTCCAGCCCTTTAGCTCTCACCTTGCAGGGGGGAAGGGCCCAGGCCATCAGTTGCCAGGAAACAGGGTGTTGGCCATTCTCTGTGTCCAGACCCCTGCAGACACCTGCCCTCTAGGGCTCTGCAATGATCATACACCCTTACCCCACCCCCTAGAGACTTAAGAACTGCCTAGGGGAAACTGAGGCACCCCCACACTATTCAGAGGAAACATTAAGAACAGTCCCACTTCGTCACACCCATCGCAACAGAGCCGCTGTAGACCGAACAGTGGCTCTCAACCTTCCCACACGACTGTGTCCCTTGCAGGAGTCTGATTTGTCTGGCGTACCCCCAAGTTTCACCTCACCTGAAAACAACATGCTCACAAAATCAGACATAAAAATACGGAATTGCCACAGCCACGCTGTTACAGAAACGTTGCTGACGTGCTCATTGTTACCATACGATTATCAAATACATCCATTGCAATATATTACTGTCCTTACATTTCAGTGAATAGTGTGCAGAGCAGTATAAACCAGTCATTGCCTGTATGACGTCTTCGCTAGTGCTTTCTATGTAACCTGCTATAAAACCAGGCAAATGTCTAGATGAGCTGACGTGGCCCCTGGAAGACCCCTGTGTCCCCCCAGGGGTACACGTCCCCCTGGCTGAGAACCGCTGGAATAGATCACGGCGAGTCCCCTGCCGCAGGCAGATTCCCGGCCGTTCATAGCTAAGGCACGTGGGCTGGCCCCCGTGGGAAGCGGAGCCCGCTGCTGCACCCGTCACTGGGTGAACCCAGGGTTTCAGTCTCTGGAGATGTCAGGCGGGCGCCTTTCACAAGCAGTCGTGTATCTAAGCAGCTGGCTTTTATCCCACACACCTGAGCACACAGAATTTTGCTACCTATATAGGTTGTTTGCTACTCCAGGCAATGGAAACATCACTGACAAATATCTGTATACAACACAAGGGGCCAACCGTCTAATCACACAAACCCAAACATCCTTGCCCTGCCCCTGCTCCTGCCCCACCCCTCCCCCAAGGCCATGCCCCTGCCCCGTCCCTTCTCTGAGGCCCCACCCCCGCTCAGTCCATCCCCCCCTCCGTTGCTCGCTCTCCCCCACCCTCACTCACTTTCACCAGGCTGGAGCAGGGAGTTGGGGTGCGGGCTCTGGGCTGGGGCTGAGGGGTTTGGAGTGTGGGAGGGGCTCAGGGCTGGGGCAAGAAGTTGGGGTGCAGGAGGGGGTGCAGGCTCTGTGCGGGAGTTTGGGTGCAGGAGGAAGCTGAGGTCTGGAGTGCAGGAGGGGGTGAGGGGTGTGAGCTCTGGGAGGGATTTGGGGTCAGGAGGGGGCTCAGGGCTGGGGCAGGGGGTTGGGGTGCAGGAGGGGGTGAGGGATGTGGGCTCCAGATGGGAGTTTGGATGCAGGAGGGGGCTCACGGCTGGGGCCGGCAGGGGGTTGGGGTGCAGGAGGGGATGAAGGGTGCAGGCTCCAGCCGGGCAGTGCTTACCTAGGGCAGCTCCCGGAAGTGGCCAGCATATCTGGCTCCTAGGCTCAGAGGCAACCAGGTGGCTCTGCGCACTGCCCCTGCAGCTCCCCTTGGCTGAAGTTCCTGGCCAATGGGAGCTATGGAGTCTGCGCTCGGGGCAGGGACACCACACAGAGACCCCCTGGCCACCCCTGCACCTAGGAGCTGGACATGCCGGCCACTTCCAGGAGCCGCACGGGGCCAGGGCAGGTAGGAAGCCTGCCTTAGCCCCGCTGCGCCGCCCACTGGACTGTTGGCCTATTAAAATCTCCCGGATAGCTTTCAATAGCCGCCGGGAGATTGAGGCCGATTCCAGTGGACTCCTGGCCAATCCAGGAGGGTGGGCAACCCTAGCTGCTGATGCCAGCACTGCCTGGCATTTGTGTTCTCCAAGATGCAGCGGGCGTTTGAGGGAGAGATCGGGGATGTCAAGGCCTCCTTGTCTTGGGAAATACTAAACAAGAAATTTTTATCCTAACCATAGTGTGATGCTTTTTGGGCTCTGCCCAGTGATGAGCTGCCAAAATCTTAACAACTGGTTCCCTATAAAAAGTTCTGATTTAAGGGATGTGCCCCAGTATGTATTTTTTTGTACCAACAGGGTTACCCTAAGTCCGTATTTTCCTGGGAGGAATTTTTAAAATTTAAAAAATGTCCGGGGAAATATGGGTGTGTGTTAACCCTGCCGAAAGTTCCTTTTTAAAAAGATGGGCCTGACCTAGCAATGAGCTTGTTTCACGTGTGGGGCCCCGCCACACCCTGGGGGTGTGCCAGGGTGACCAGATGTCCCGATTTTATAGGGACAGTCCCGGTTTTGGGGTCTTTTTCTTATATAGGCTCCTATTATCCCCACCCCTGTCCTGATTTTTCACACTTGCTGTCTGATCACCCTAGGGTGTGCACATGTGTGGGTCCCAGCTGCTCCCGGCCCCCCTCATTGAAGCAGGTCTACAGGGTTACTGCCCTGGGAACTGCAGGGCACCAGTGGATGTGGGGCCAGCTGCAGACAGGGGCGTGGGGCAGGGCTAGCTGGAGGCAGGGGGGGCAGGGCTGGCTGCAGGCAGGGCAGGGGGTGCGGAGCTGGCTGGAGACAGGAGGGTGGCGGTTGGCTGCAGGCAAGGGGGTGCAGGGCTGGCTAGCGACAGGGCAGGGGCTGACTGGAGGTAGGGGCTGGCTGCAGGCAGGGTAGGGGGGTGCAGGGCTGGCTGGAGACAGGGGCTGGCTGTAGGCAGGGCAGGAGGTGCGGCGTGGCTGGTGCGGCAGGGCAGGGGTGCGGCAGAGGCAGAGGCTGGCTGCGGGCAGGGGTGCGGGGGTGGCTGGAGGCAGGGGTTAGCTGCGGGCAGGGCAGGGGGTGCGGCAGGGCCTGGCTGCGGGCAGGGCAGGGGGTGCGGCAGGGCCTGGCTGCGGGCAGGGCAGGGGGTGCGGCAGGGGCTGGCTGCGGGCAGGGCAGGGGGTGCGGTTATCTCAAGTGCTTATATACGAATGCACAAAGCCTTGGAAACAAGCAGGGAGAACTGGAGGTCCTGGTGATATCAAGGAATTATGACGTGATTGGAATAACAGAGACTTGGTGGGATAACTCACATGACTGGAGTACTGTCATGGATGGTTATAAACTGTTCAGGAAGGACAGGCAGGGCAGAAAAGGTGGGGGTGTAGCACTGTATGTAAGGGAGCAGTATGACTGCTCAGAGCTCCGGTACGAAACTGCAGAAAAACCTGAGTCTCTCTGGATTAAGTTTAGAAGTGTGAGCAACAAGAGTGATGTCGTGGTGGGAGTCTGCTATAGACCACCGGACCAGGGGGATGAGGTGGATGAGGCTTTCTTCCGGCAGCTTGTGGAAGCTACTAGATCGCACGCCCTGGTTCTCATGGGTGACTTTGCGGTGCACAGACAATCCAGGAAGTTTTTGGAAAGCGTAGGGGACAATTTCCTGGTGCAAGTGCTAGAGGAGCCAACTGGGGGGGAGCTTTTCTTGACCTGCTGCTCACGAACCAGGAAGAATTAGTAGGGGAAGCAAAAGTGGATGGGAATCTGGGAGGCAGTGACCATGAGTTGGTTGAGTTCAGGATCCTGACACAGGGAAGAAAGGTAAGCAGCAGGATACGGACCCTGGACTTCAGGAAAGCAGACTTCGACTCCCTCAGGGAACGGATGGGTAGGATCCCCTGGGGGACTAACATGAAGGGGAAAGGAGTCCAGGAAAGCTGGCTGTATTTCAAGGTATCCCTGTTGAGGTTACAGGGACAAACCATCCCGATGTGTCGAAAGAATAGTAAATATGGCAGGCGACCAGCTTGGCTTAACGGTGAAATCCTAGCGGATCTTAAACATAAAAAAGAAGCTTATAAGAAATGGAAGTTTGGACATATGACCAGGGAAGAGTATAAAAATATTGCTCGGGCATGTAGGAATGAAATCAGGAGGGCCAAATCGCACCTGGAGCTGCAGCTAGCGAGAGATGTTAAGAGTAACAAGAAGGGTTTCTTCAGGTATGTTGGCAACAAGAAGAAAGCCAAGGAAAGTGTGGGCCCCTTACTGAATGAGAGAGGTAACCTAGTGACAGAGGATGTGGAAAAAGCTAATGTACTCAATGCTTTTTTTGCCTCTGTCTTCACTAACAAGGTCAGCTCCCAGACTGCTGCGCTGGGCATCACAAAATGGGGAATAGATGGCCAGCCCTCAGTGGAGAAAGAGGTGGTTAGGGACTATTTAGAAAAGCTGGACGTGCACAAGTCCATGGGGCCGGACGAGTTGCATCCGAGAGTGCTAAAGGAACTGGCAGCTGTGATTGCAGAGCCATTGGCCATTATCTTTGAAAACTCGTGGCGAACGGGGGATGTCCCGGATGACTGGAAAAAGGCTAATGTAGTGCCAATCTTTAAAAAAGGGAAGAAGGAGGATCCTGGGAACTACAGGCCAGTCAGCCTCACTTCAGTCCCCGGAAAAATCATGGAGCAGGTCCTCAAAAAATCAATCCTGAAGCACTTACATGAGAGGGAAGTGATCAGGAACAGTCAGCATGGATTCACCAAGGGAAGGTCATGCCTGACTAATCTAATCGCCTCTATGATGAGATTACTGGTTCTGTGGATGAAGGGAAAGCAGTGGATGTATTGTTTCTTGACTTTAGCAAAGCTTTTGACACGGTCTCCCACAGTATTCTTGTCAGCAAGTTAAAGAAGTATGGGCTGGATGAATGCACTATAAGGTGGGTAGAAAGTTGGCTAGATTGTCGGGCTCAACGGGTGAGTGATCAATGGCTCCATGTCTAGTTGGCAGCCGGTGTCAAGTGGAGTGCCCCAGGGGTCGGTCCTGGGGCCGGTTTTGTTCAATATCTTCATAAATGATCTGGAGGATGGTGTGGATTGCACTCTCAGCAAATTTGCGGATGATACTTAACTGGGAGGACTGGTAGATACACTGGAGGGCAAGGATAGGATACAGAGGGACCTAGACAAATTGGAGGATTGGGCCAAAAGAAATCTGATGAGGTTAGCAGTTCTGCAGAAAAGGACCTAGGGGTGACAGTGGACGAGAAGCTGGATATGAGTCAGCAGTGTGCCCTTGTTGCCAAGAAGGCCAATGGCATTTTGGGATGTATAAGTAGGGGCATAGCGAGCAGATCGAAGGACGTGATCGTCCCCCTCTATTCGACATTGGTGAGGCCTCATCTGGAGTACTGTGTCCAGTTTTGGGCCCCACACTACAAGAAGGATGTGGATAAATTGGAAAGAGTCCAGCGAAGGGCAACAAAAATGATTAGGGGTCTGGAACACATGACTTATGAGGAGAGGCTGAGGGAACTGGGATTGTTTAGTCTGCAGAAGAGAAGAATGACGGGGGATTTGATAGCTGCTTTCAACTACCTGAGAGGTGGTTCCAGAGAGGATGGTTCTAGACTATTCTTAGTGGTAGAAGAGGACAGGACAAGGAGTAATGGTCTCAAGTTGCAGTGGGGGAGGTTTAGGTTGGATATTAGGAAAAACTTTTTCATTAGGAGGGTGGTGAAACACTGGAATGTGTTGCCTAGGGAGGTGGTGGAATCTCCTTCCTTAAAAGATTTTAAGGTCAGGCTTGACAAAGCCTTGGCTGGGATGACTTAATTGGGGATTGGTCCTGCTTTTGAGCAGGGGGTTGGACTAGATACCTCCTGAGGTCCCTTCCAACCCTGATATTCTATGATTCTATGTGACAGGGGTTGGCTGTAAGCAGGGCAGGGGGTGCGGCAGGGGCTGGCTGCGGGCAGGGCAGGGGGTGCGGCAGGGGCTTGCTGCGGGCAGGGCAGGGGGTGCAGGGGTGGCTGGAGGCAGGGCAGGGGGTGTGTGCGGCAGGGGCTGGCTGCAGGCAGGGGGTGCGGGGGTGGCTGGAGGCAGGGCAGGGTGTGTGTGTGGCAGGGGCTGGCTGCAGGCAGGGGGTGCGTGTGGCAGGGGCTGGCTGCAGGCAGGGCGGGGGCCGGCTGCGGGCAGGGTGGTGGGGGCTCGCGGGGAGCAGCCCGAGCAGCAGGACGCAGCCCCGGCCCAGCAGAGCAGCCAGGGACCCCCCAGGCAGCAGCGGGAGCCCCAGGGCCGGGGGAGCAGCAGCACCAGGGCTCGTGCCCAGGGCCGGGGGGCAGCCCACGTGGCTCCCGCAGCAGCGCCCCCGGTGGCCGGAGGAGGAATCACATCACTTCCCTGCCGGAGCCCAGCAAAGCCCCCTGCAGGGAAGCGGGTTAACAGCCGGTTCTAAAACTGGTTCAGAATTTAACAACCAGTTCACGCGAACCGGTGCGAACCGGCTCCAGCTCACCCCTGGCTCTGCCATGGCTTTTAATGCCACAGCATGTAATGGGGCTAAATGTGAACTTACCATGAGCATGCATGTTCCAAGCTATAAATACGTATGTACACTGTAGGAAGCCCCTGCTTTTGTTTTAAGAGCTTTGGTCGGTTAATTGAAGAGGTGACAGTGTGAGGTGTCTGAAATACGACACAAGGGAAATCTCTATACCCATTGGTCCAAATTATCGCAGACTCTCAAACATTACACCCGAGAGGCAGCACTTTCAATGTAGCAACAACAGTGAAGAATCAAAAATTTTGGAGACCCCCCTGTGAATAAGAGTTTTCTGGATTATTTTTGCATTTGACGATAGCGCCATTGCTAGCAACAAAATAATTTGCTTTTTCCATTTTCATTACAGTGGGTAAAAGGTCCACGAGTGGAAACTCGAGAAGAGAAACACCATAAAAATATAAAGCAACTGGAGGAACGGGAGTTTCCAAGAGAAAGACACAAAGAGCTGGTTTCTGGAGCAGTGATAATGAGAGAAGCTGAAACAGCTGGAGGAGACTGAGAAAGAAGAGGAAGCCAGCAGAAAACAAGCCAGATACATTCACTGCTGGTGAAAGAAATTTCAACAAACTCAGCAGCGTTTTTAAGATTCCCGGTGCCATGCACACAGATCTGGTACACATACAATAATCACACCCATTAGACACCACAGAAAAAAAACATGTCCGTTTGGGGGAAAAACTCATGGAGTCTTCACAGAATTAACAGAGCTGGTTGAATGATACGAAACATATTTTGGAGACTGGAAGCTATTAATTTGGTTCCATGTTATTCCTGCAGTCTCATTCTTTGCTATTCACCAGTATTTGAATAGCCATCGGGTATTTGTGAAAATGTCTGCGCACCGCCAGAGTTTCATTAATTTTAACTCCAGTGATTACCTGTCCAAACCTTCATCCTGGGAAACACATTTTTCATTATTTACTGTTCATTATTTTTTTAGTTTAAACGTTTCAGCCATCCAGTCAGGGAGCAGAAACAATCCCATGGGACCGAGGTGATCAGTCAAACCCCCACGAATAACGAATAGTAAATAACTTGTGGACAACCCATAGACTGAGATTTATTAGCACAAACCCGCTGGTGAACACGTGCACATTGCAAAGATGCTCCGGCTGAGGAGAAAGGGCTGAATCCCCAGCACAGGCCGATCGCAATGACCCATCGTTCAGCCAGCTCTAGTAGATAATACCCTGTATGTGGGCCACGAACAGCAACACCATGTTCCAAGCTGCCCAGGTTCTCTGTGGGGATGAGAAGCCCTATAAATGCAGCGAGTGTGGGAAAGGCTTTGGCCAGGAGAAGATCCTCCGAGAGCACCGGCGAATCCACACGGGCGAGAGGCCGCACAAATGCGCTCACTGCGGGAAAAGCTTCACCTGGAGCACCAGCCTGATCAAGCACCAGCAGATCCACACGGGCGGCAAGCTGCACGCCTGCCCCGCGTGCGAGAAGAGCTTCCGGTGGCGGCATAGCCTCCTGCAGCACCAGGCGGTGCACACCGGCGCCAAGCCGCACACCTGCGCCCAGTGCGGCCGCAGCTTTCTGGAGAAGCAGGCGCTGAAGAAACACGAGAGCATCCACACGGGGGAGAAGCCCTTCACCTGCAGTGAGTGCGGGAAGAGCTTCCGGCAGAAGGGCAACCTGGTGTCGCACGAGAGGAGCCACCTGAAGGAGAAGCCGCACCGATGCCCCGAGTGCGGGAAGTGCTTCCGGGAGCAGCGCTTCCTGGCCACCCACCAGCGCACCCACACCCAGGAGCGGCCCTACCAGTGCGCCCAGTGCCAGAAGAGCTTCGGTGCCAAGCAGGGGCTCCGCGTCCACCAGCGCCTGCACACCGGGGAGCGGCCCTTCCAGTGCCCCCTGTGCGGGAGGAGCTTCACCGAGAGGAAGAACCTCAACAAGCACCAGCGGACCCACAGCGGGGAGACGCCCTACACCTGCGGGGAGTGCGGGAACAGCTACACCCAGAAGTACAGCCTGAAGGTACACCAGCGGACCCACAGCGGGGAGACCTCCCACACCTGCGGGGAGTGTGGGGAGCGCTTCAAGCAGAGGAACCACCTGGTGAGCCACCAGCGGGGCCACAAAGCCGGGAGCCTCTACATATGCGCCGAATGTGGAGAGAGCTACAGCCAGTGGGCGCATCTCACCGCCCACGAGAGAATCCACACCAGGCAGAGCCAGCCAGCGCGCACTGAATACGGGTAACAGAGGCAACGTATCTCAGAGCATGCCAAGGATCCACACGACAGCCCATATCCATACACCAGTTAAAGGCCCCGGCTACGCCCCAGGTATCGGGCATTAGCCAGAGCCATTCTGAAACAGAATGCTTCCCAGAAAGGCGTCAGGACGTCTGGGCCTTCCCGGTCTCTCTAAGGACCTGATCCAATCAATGGGAATCTTTCTGTTGACTTCAGGGAACACTGGATTGGGTCTCAGTTGTGTAGACTGGGTAGAACTTGCCATAAACCATTTTACTAGCCAACTAGGTAACAGTGATAAGCATCATGCACAATTTACGTGGTGTCCTAGACTTGCAGGTACTTGTAAACACCAATTAATTAAATGAGGCAGAATCCTAGTCTAGGAAGCCGTGTAGATCAACCAGTTTGTCACACAGCCCGGTGCGGGCTGGGGATCCATTTGGAAGTTGTGTTCACACCTTCCTGGAACAATTTTATTTCAGAAGAGCTCTGTCTAAAATGTTGTCCCTCTCGGGCAGGCAGGGCCAAAGAAACTGGTTCAAAACACAGAGCATGCTTCGCAGAGCCAGTCCTGCTCCCATTGAAGTCCATGGAGAATTTGCAATCGAGCCCTTTATGTTTGCTGTCTGCGCACATGCATTTGGAGTAGAAAGTGCACACTTTAAAGGAAAGTGATTCCATTTCTAAGGCACTTATCTCACACAAGAAACATCTGTCTTGACATTGATGCTGATGGTGTAAACAAAGCTAGAGCTGGGGCAGAGAAGACCTTTAAGCTATAACTTTCCCTGGGTTTAGCTGAGCGGGAAAGGCTGGATCCCCTGGCAGCAAACAGAACACCAGCATCTTCAGAAAAGGACAGTTGGTGAAAGAACTTCTGGGGGATCCTGGCAAGGATGGACCCATGACAAGCATCACTAACCTCCCTACTGGGTATACTTGAAGTCTTAAATTTAAAAAGCTAATGCCCTCAAGGGACAGGCAGTTTGAGACAGGCAACAAACCCAAACGCACTACATACACCATACAAAAATCCACCAGCCACAACTAGCAAAGAGATTCCTCCAATAACACAATGTTGTTAATGTATGATGGTCTCCTAGAGAAGAGCCCTGTGATCCAGATTCTCGCTCATCATGAGTGGATGCTGGTATTCCAGTGGGGAAGGAAGCACCCAGTCCTGCCTATTCCATGGAGGAGTTTGAAGGGGACTTCCTGAATTTAGCTACCAAAGATCACCCTTTGCACGTAGAGAAATACCACATATATGCACCACTTGCTGGAGGTGCAGGTCTTGGTGGGACATTTATCAATGACCTTGCTGGACACGAGGGATGGGACCAAGTTCTGGCAGCCACTGGGCAGCAGAAAGCTTAGCTCGAAGCACATGCTAAGATGTTCATTCTTCCAGATTTAAGTCCAACCAGAGCAAATGGAGGCAGGGAGTGCCATGCTGTGAAGTAGAAGTCATGTGGGTGAGGACACAAGGGTTTCCATTCTGTGTCCTGCCAATGCATGGGCAATTCCTAACAAGTCCTTTACCTGTTGGGACGTCGGGTGATGAAATTGGGTGCTGGGAAACATCACACCAGACAAATGCCTGAGAAAAAGAAGGTTTGAAAGGTGACCCGGGAGATGAATGAGCTGTAACTGTGCCATCTGTATGACGCACACTCAGGCTGTGAATGCCGGCTTTCTTAGAATGTATTTCTGTGATTTATTATTTGCATAATGGCAGCAGATGCTGAGCAGTTTACGGACAGGTATAAAGGAAAGGCTTCGCCTCACTGATTTTACGGTTTCGAGTTCCTGTCTACTATATGGTCCTTAATGCACAAACGTTAAAATCAGCACTAAGAGTTGCTGATGTCCGTTCCTTACCATTTAATTGTGTTGAGATGGAAGCTACTCGACCCATTGTTCCGTAGAGAGATGGAGCACAGAATTCTCTTTAAATGTGGTATTGATTTTCTAATGTGGTAAGGAGAGTGATCCTGGCAATTAAGGTCTGTAACTCATAGCCCTAGTAAAAACAGTAAAACATATATTACAGAAAAAAAATCACTGATCAGCCACAAGGAACAGAACCATGAGCAATAATGAGCTTGGGTTAATTATTATGAGGAATATCTTAGGCACAGAGAATGTGTTTCGTGTTGCACAAGACACAGATTGGTTGTCTATAACTAACCCTAAGAGGTGCTGATGGTCTGTAAGACGAATATAGAAAAGATGAGATGTATTCGGAGATTCTCTGTGAAAAGAATAAAATTTCCTGCATAAACACACCTGGCATTTTGGCAGAACGGTGAATTAGTGGGTGAAGTGACTGCAATAAATCAGAAATGTGAAATATATTTGGATTTTAGTCAAACATTTGATTCTGTGACTCACAAAATTTCCTTTCAAAAGTTCATTCAGATTGGTGTGGATTGAAAACCGGCTGGAAGACCAGTCAGTCTAACCTATCTATGTTCTTATTATGGTTCCCATCACTGGGGTATTTTCACAAAGAGTAATCAGAAATGGCCATGTAACCAGTTATAGGGAGGTGTCTCACAGGGTTTACAGGAACTGGTGAGAGGTCCTGTTTTAGTTAACATCTCAGTCAGTGATCTGAAAGATGGGGTGACCAGCACACCAATGAAATCTGTACATGATACCAAATTGGAAGGACTTGCTAACATCAATAATCCCAAGGGTCCTAGTGGGATTAGAGACCTGGGCAGGAAATAACTAAATTAAGATCAACTTGGAAAAAAGCAGTTAGTACATGTCAAGGAAAGTAACCAGAATCTCACATACTCAGTGGGGAAGGAGACACCTGGGAAGCAGAAATGGCTGGAATGGACCCAGGTCTGACGGTGATCAGCAAATTAGACATGTGATGTGGTGGCAAAAAGTTGTGTCCTGCATGCAATTGTTAGCACTGGTTTTCAAAAATCAAATGAGAAGAAAATTCCCAAAGTGACCAGATCATCAGTTATCAGAGCATTTCCTATTGGTCCTTGAAGACTTCATGTTACAATTTTTAAATGGGCTGGGAAGTTCTCGGATACGGCATAACGGTCCATGGCCACATGTCCATAGACGCCACCACAACCAACTCAGCTGCACTCCTGCAGCAGTGGGCTCCTCAAACCCAAGACCACAGGGATGGCCCTGAGAAGACAGTAGCAGCAAGGCTTTCCTCCCTCCCTGGCTCCAGACACACACTAGGGGGTAGTGGTGCATGAACCTGCTAGCCTGGATTCTACACAGTTCTCCTTACCTGTGAGCTGAGGCTGGAGAATTTCTTTCTAGATAGTTAAGTGGTTAGAAGAAAATTCTCGGTTTTATTTGGGGTTGGTTTGGGGTTGTTGTTTTTTTTTTTGCTTTGTTTTATATAGTTCCTTGTTCTAGCAGCCATGTGGATGCCAGGGGCTGGGGCTCTTGGATTGGTCCCCTGCCCCCAGGCCGGGTAGACTTACCTGCCCCGGGTAGAACACTAAATGCCTCTTGACCCTGGACGTGCAACCCTGTTTCCAAGACAGCTCTGGCCAGAGTGGGGCCTTCCGAGGGTACACAGGAGGGAGTAAAAGAGATGAGCTGCAGGATGGCATCGGAGGACCGCACGCTAGGTGTATGCGACTAGCTGAGAATTGCCCTCTCCCTCTCAGGCCATAGGCACACAGACTGGGCCGTTCCGTGGGGTTAAAAAACTTTTCCTCCCACCCCCGGGAAAGAAGCCAACACTTCATTGATTCATACACAGATAAAACAGATGGTGCCTCCTAGCAGCAGGCCCTGCGGCTCAGTACGCACAGAGAAATACCGGCCGGAGCAGCAGCTCAAAGACCCCAGCTGGTGCCATGGGGCTCATAGGGATCAAACCAGACCTGTGCGAGGAGCTGGGGCACAGGGAGATGCTTCTCTCATTAGCTGCGGCGGAGCCCTCCATCTTGGCTCCAACGGGATTGTGCGGAAGAACTACTCCAGTGGGAGGAGATTAGGTGACAAATTCAGATCCTGAAATGAGTTTCTCAGACTGGCGTTCACATCGCATTAACAGCGAGGGCACGGGAAATGTGCTCAGTCACGCAGCAACCCTTGGAAGTACTGTTTGGGAAACCCAGCGGGTGAGTCTTTGGCACATAAGTTACGAGGGAGGTCTCTGATCTCCTGAAACTCCACCCTGAAGGCAAGTGATCTCCAAAGAAACCCAGTTTATTGTGTGGATCTCTTCCTTTCATCTGAATAAATCCCATTCGGCTACAGGCACTGTCTGTCAGGGCCCTTTGAACGTGCAGGGACAAGCCTCAAGAATACGGCTTTGAGATCATTACTGAACAGAGGTGTTGGGCAGCAGGAGGGAACTGATGAAATAGAGAAAGCTGGGAGGGGGACAAGGGCTTGTTTTCTGCTCCACCCCCTATCTGTTCTGGGTATCCCCCATCTTGGGGAGAGGGCCTGGTTTGGTTAACCTCTCAGGGAATGCTCTGGAAGAGAAGGTGACCAGCACACCTGTGGATGGCGTCCCCATGGGGCCTTGAGCTCACAGTGCTCGCTGGAGAAGCTTCCATTGGGGGGGATGATGTGAGGGTGTCATTCCCCCGCACCCAGCATCCCTCCTCCGCCAGCCCCCACGTCCCTTACGCTCATGGAAGCGGAGGGGAGGAACTAGACCGAAGTCTGTGCACTGTTGCATGTGGCCTGGAGTACATTCCAGGGGTCCACAGGGCCTCCCACGTGCTGATGGGACGCTGCTTCCGAGGGCCATTGCAGCTCCAGGGCCCAAGGGTTCCCACTGGTTAAGTGCATGTGATTGTGTCTCCCAAGCCCCAGTGACCATCACAGTCTGCTACTGCCTCAAGCTAACGGAGTGTGGTTGTTTTTTTTCCCTTTAGCTGAACGGGTAGAAGCCAGTGGTTTAAGCGCTGATGTTCCTGGGCCGTGAGAGTGGGGATAGCCATATCTGTGCAGCCAGTTCGTTACACCTAACCAGGGGCTGATGCTGGAAGATCATGGGTGAGCCGCGATCAGGACAGATTTTCACATCAATCAATCATCACACAGCGCAGAGTTCCTTTCAAACACACCTTCCTTTATTGATCTCTAGCATTCCAGCTACAGTACCCGAGAGACACCCCCCATTTCACTGCTGCTTCCCCCCAGGATTAACCCTCAGCAGACATGCCCCTCCCCACCATGCTCCTGTCATATTTTCACACCCTTTAATCAACCCATCTCCTTCTGCCCAGGCAGGGGTCACTACAAGTATTCAAGCAGATAGTTAAAGACCCAGGATCCTCTATAGAAATACGAGCCATCACATGCCTCTTAATCAGGAATACGGCACTCTCCAGCCATAGAAAGGTCTTGGGGAAATGGTAGCCGTGCCTTCCCAAAGAGAAACTTACCCAGCCAATCCTCTGGGGTTACAGACAACATTCAGATTTTTTTTTTAAATAAAGGGTGTTGGGAGGGTGAGGATCTCAAAAACCTCGTACTGATCGGAGTGTTTGCATGAATCTCTGACGATGAGATACACGTGCTCTCTCATCCAGGGTGGGTACCCTATCCCTTGGTAGGATAAGGGTGATCAGATTTTCTCCTCGGTCACTAAGGCCTCAATCCTGCAAGGTGCTCAGCACTCTGACCCTGATCCAATGAAGCACTTACGCCCTTGCTAAACCAGTGAATAGTCCCACTGATGCCAATGCATGTGCCAAAGTGCTTTGCTTTGCTGGATCATGGCCAGAGTATTCAGCACCTTGAAGGATTGAGCCTTTCTGCTCCTGTTCCCACTGAAGTCAATGAGAGCCTGTCCATTTATTTCAACAGGAGTTGGACTGGGCCCTAAAGTCTGATCTATGATGTTAATCTCTGGATGTATCAGCTGTTATGACTTGAAATCCATGGGTTAATTTTACCCCAATACAGCTCCACTGAACCCAGTAACGATATGCCCATGGCGAGACCCAGAAAGTGAAAATGGCTAGAAACTAAAACTGACCAATCTGGTTTCCTTGCCCAGGCAGAGTGAGATGTAACACTGAGCAAACGGCAGAAAACCATGAAAGGAAAATTCATTTTTCTAAACCATTTCTCTTTTACTCATCTGAACAGCTGAGTGACAAAGGCAGGAACCATTTGTGTTGGACATCTCTTGAGTTTTATGCTGACTGCACTGATGGCCTTTTCCAGCAGCTGCCTCTCCCAGGGGAAACAGACTGAATTCTTGCCCTCCTCACATGCAGCAGAAACTTGCCTCCTTTTGGAACATTAATGAAACCTTCCCCTTCTGCCTGAAATCTTCGGCCATAGAAAAGAAACATTACAAACACAAACAGAAAGGACCAGAAGAGACTAGAACAGGAGGTGGGAAATATCACAAAGGGAAAAATGTGGATGCAACTACATGCCACTGGCATAGCAACTCTCCTTGAACTGGCCTGTAACAGCAACCAGGGAGCAACACTCCAGTGCAGCCACTTGGAGATTTCTTGCTGTCCTGTACAGCAAGGGGAGCGAACAAGATTTTTCCAACATACATGACATTTGTATGATGTCTCTCCTTGTGTTTTATCAAAATATTTTCCCACCTTCAGGAGGTCTCAGGTGTATATTCAGAATTACAGATTCGCAGAATTTAAAGCCAGAAGAAATCACTGTGCTCCTCTAGCCAGACCTCCTGCACCAGCCAGGTCACAGAACCATACCCAGTGATTCCGGCAGAGAGAATTATTCTTAGCTTATCTTTGCAGCTCCTTAGTTCTCCAGTTCTGGTTAAGTGATCTCACTCATGCAGATTCACTGGGGAAGTTTTATCTTATGAGGAGCGTGCCCTCCCTTGGGGCATTTAAATGGTCTCCTCTGGTATGGATTCTCTGGGGTATAATGACAGCTGAGGCATGTCCCGTGCTCAGAGCAGGTAAATGGGGCCCCTCCTTTGCGGATTTTCTCAGATGTCAGCAGGAATATCCTCAGACCAAGCCTCTCCCACATTCAGTTAACTGGGATGGTCTCTCCCAAGTGCAGGTTCTCTGGGGTTTTGTGAGCCTGCTTCTCCCTGAAGGTTTTGCAGCAAGGACTATATTTGCTCAGTCTCTGCTCCGTGTAGGGTCCCTGGTGATTTAGAAGAAATCTCTGGTCTCTGAAGTTTTTTTTTTTTTAATCAATTATGAGGATAACACAGTTTCTCTGGGTTGGATTCCAGGGGGTGGGATGAGATCCTGCTCCAGGTGCCACCTTCTCTCCTGTGTGGTTTCTAGGAGAGGTGGCTGTGGGCTGAAGCTTTTCCCACATACAGTGTATGAATATTTCACATGAGTCATGAGCTCCTGCTTCTTTTTCACACTCATCCTTCTCGCTCCCTGGGTAAATGAACACATTCAGAGATTAATTCATGCGCTAGTGGAAAATTTCCAACTACCCGGATAACACAAACAATACCGAGCACATATAAATAGTGCTTTACGGGCCAGTGCCAGGGCCAAACACCCCAGAGCAAGAGCTGGGGGGGGAAGCCGGGCAAACATGACTGACAACTGCTGTAATTTACACAGCTCTGCAATGGTCACAAGGCACTCTTAATTCAGCCAAGGGCTGGGATGGTGCAGCCACGTTTGCCTTCTCTGGGCACACTCCCCTCTGCTCTGTTCACTGGCACCAGCCACCCTGCCTGCATCCCCTAACGCAGAGCTGCTGGTACCTTCGTGCTTCCGCTGTCCCAAAAGGGGCTGCAGCAGACGCACCCCAACTGCCCAGCTAAGGGTATTTAACCAACAGCCTGGGAGCTGTGTCTAATTGGCAAGAAGTGAGTGCAGCTCCCCTAACCCTTAATATGGAGGAGGGGCTTACAGAGAGCCCCGATCCCAGCATGCCTGGCCTCGACTTGCTCTGAGCAGCCAGGCCAACGCCGTTTGGAAGACCAGGGCCCTTGTGGCCCACGCTGTAGAACACTGGGCCTGCAGTGATCCCAGGGCTGAATATTGGCCAGGCCAGAACTACGGGCTTTAAGGTCCTCAAGGCTGCAATGCTCCACGACAGAGAGAAAGTGAAGAGAGCTGTTCCTAGTTTTCAGGGGTGCTTGGCATTCACCGCTCCCATGGGAGCCAGCAGGAGGAGTGGGTGCTCAGCACCTCTGAAAAGCAGGCCAGACAGGTCTGATCCTGCAAGATGTCAGGTGTCTCCAATGGAGGCTGAAGGGTACTGACAGGACTCAGCACTTCACAGGATCAGTCCCTACAGCAGCAATAAAGAACTTCACCAGGAGTTTCCCTCATTGTTTAGCTCATCTGCTCCCAAGCACAGGAAGGGGAGCGAGCCAGGACAGGGACAGGGAGCTGGGAGAGGGACGTGGGTGGAGGGCGAGGCCATCACCATGGAGTCGGGGCGCTGGGACTTGGGATTCCTTCTGGGGCTTCTATGTGGGGTGGGCACAGAAGAGCACGAAACTGACCGACCAATGGAAAGAGGAGCTGTACAGGGGGACCCAGAGTCAGTGCGTGAAGACAATCAGTATCCCCTGTGGGGACTCCGGGGTGCGTAAGGAGCGACTGAGGCCTTCTGGACACTCCAAACGTTCACATGGCGTCTCTGCCGTTCAGCCTCTCACGTCCAGTGCAGTCATGGGCCCCTCCAGGAGCTCCCAGTGGAGTTCAGAGCTATCCGCTCTGCAAAGCTTTTAGCACGACATCAGGCTCATGTCAGGGCTTTGTCTCCCAGGTGGGTTCTCTGGTGCGTAGTCAGGTTTATCTTCTGCGTGAAGGTTTTCCCGCACTCGGGGCACGTGAAGGGGGTCTCCCCAGTGTGGATTCTCTGGTGGATTTTCAGAGAGCCTTTCTGGCTGAAGCGCTTCCCGCAGTCGGGGCAGGCGAAGGGCCGCTCCCCGGTGTGGATGCGCTGGTGGGTGACGAGGCCGCTCTTGCAACTGAAGCTCTTCCCGCACTCGTCGCAGGTGAACGGGCTCCCCCCTTGGTGGGTCTTCTCGTGCGTCACCAGGAACGTGCGCTGGCTGAAGCTCTTCCCGCACTCGGCGCACTGGTACGGCCTGTCCCCGCTATGGGTCCTCTGGTGGCTGGCGAGTGTCTGCTTCTCCTTGAAGGCCTTGCCGCAGTCACTGCATTCGTAGGGCCGCTCCTCCGTGTGGGTCCTCTGGTGGTTGAGGAGGAATCGCTGCTCCCGGAAGCTCTTCCCACACTCGGGGCAGGCGAAGGGCCGCTCCCCGGTGTGGATGCGCTGGTGGGTGACGAGGTTCTGCTTCAGGCTGAAGCTCTTCTCGCAGACACTGCACTTGTAGGGCCGCTCGCCCGTGTGCGTGCGCTGATGGATGATCAGGTTGTGCTTGAGGCTGAAGCTCTTACCGCACTCGGGGCAGACGTAGGCCCTCTCCCCCGTGTGGTTCTTCTGGTGCCGGGTCAGGCTGGGCTGCTGGTTGAAGCATTTCCCGCACAGAATGCATTTGTACTCCCGTTCCTCCGCCTGGCTGTGAATTATGAGGTTTCTCTCATCGCTAAAGCTTTCGTCGCAAGCGGGAAACGTGAATGGCCTTTCTCCGGGGGGGGGCGTCAGGTGAGTCATGAGATCCTGCTTCTGATCCGCACTCATGGGACCGTCATCTCCTGGATAAACAAACACACTGCAGGTAGTAAGCCAGGCCCCAGTGGAAAAGAGCCGTGAACACATCCTTGGACACTGAACAGACTCCTCACGGTCACTTCCAGCATCAACAGCCATTAACTCTGCCTGAAGACAGCTGGGTTTTATTATTATTAACAACACCCCCATTCCATTGATTTGTCCACTTCTACTCAGAATAGCCCCAGTGTGGTTTACAAATATAAACGGATACAGAGATGAAAGGGATCATGCTGAAACGCAGCCTCCTCCAGGGTGGAATACGAGAGCCCTGAAACACCACACAACAACAGCTAAGCACCCAAAAGGAAGACTCCAATTTCAGCTGTGGAGGGAATTTAAATAAAGACAGTGTAACCAATCAAGTCAAATAGGGCACTGACCCTTACCCAGCGTGCCATGGTTCCTGTAATGACTATCAGTGATCAGGGCCTGGCTGTCTTGTATACCTCACCTGAAGGATGGTACCTACAGCAACAGTGACCCGTGCATGTCTACACCCTGGTATTTATTCAGTACTGGAGTAGAGGGAAGAGTGACATCTATTCAGTCTCACCACATCTGTGTATCCTGGGAGGTCTCCAACTCTCCTAGCCTGACTGCTTAACGGGAAGGCATGAGGGGATCACAGCACAAGGGGGGGGGGGCTGATGGCTGGGGGGTTCCTCCTCATTGGAATATGTTGCAACCAGAGGGAAGTTGTCCCTCTGCTTGTATACGCTCAAGCAGCTGAATTAGGGTGCCCCGGCTTTCCCCAGCAGGCGACTGCATGGAGACCCAGGAGCCCAAGTGATGAAGGTCCTGCCCACAAAGTGGGGCTGGTAGCAGCCAAACTCCCCCTTCACAGTGCCGCCCACAGAGACTACAAGTCCCAGCATGCAATGGACCAGAGTCCCAGAATGCAACGAATCAGGCTTAGCCCCGCACCAGCAAGTGCTGCCCGCTGGGGGCAGCCTAGGACCCCGCACTGTGTCCGCACGGAGACAGGGCAGCCGCGTGTGACAGCCAGGAGCAAACGCGGAGCCGCTGAGCCCCACGATGCCCCCGCCAGGCGTGTTAGCCTCGCCCACGGCGAAGTGACTTGCCCAAGGCCGTGCAGCCAGGCGGTGGCAGAGCTCGCGCTCCACGGGAGCCGGGCAGCGCGTCGCACTCCCTTGGGCTGGCAGCCCGCTCCCGCCCCTGGGCCTGCGGCGTGGGCGGGACCCGTCTCCCCTCTGCTGGGCCGTGTGAATGCCCCGGCGCGTGCTGCCCCCCGACGCCCACCCGCGTTCACCCCGGTACTGCCCCACCCCCACCCCTCGGCGCGGCCGCAGGGCCCCGGCCACGCAGAGCCCCGGCCACGCAGAGCAGCCAGTCACTGGGCCGGGGTTCCCCCCCACGCGCCTTACTGCGGAATCCCCAAGCGAACGCTCTTACCCAGATCCGCTGTCACTCCGGCGTGGCCGCGCGCAGACGCTGCACCGGTGCGGGACCCGCAGCGAGCGCCGGGAGGTTTGTGTACAGCAACCCAGCCCGGGCTGTTCCCCGGGAGACAGAGGCTGGGTCCCGGGTGCAACTCCCCTGGCTCCCTCGGTGCAAGCAGGCGGCGAGTTGGCTGGAAGCGTCCGACGGGAGCGGAGGTGGCTGGGCCTTCCTCGGGCGGATTCCCCGCTTGGGCTCGGTGCGCCGGGCTCCCGGGCTCGGCTGCAATGCGGAGCGTGTGCCTCGCTCCGCTTCCTTCTCCTCCCCCAGCCCCGCTCCGCTAAGAGACTCCCCCGCGGGCAGGGGCGGAGAGGAGCTTGCGGAGCAAGAGGCGGCGTGTGGGAAGCAGGACAGGCTGGATTCACACCGCACGGGCTAGTGCGCCAGTGATGCCGGGAACTGAGCTCGCCCTTGGCGAGTCACACCGAGCCCGCTCCATTGTGCGGGGCTTCCAGCCTCACAGCCTTGCAGTGCATCCCTGGGAGCAGCTGGAGCACTTCCTGCGAGGGGAAGGAGGCTGGCGATTGCTGCGATTTCCTGTTTTATCACGGGGTGGGGACGGGCTGACAGGCCTCCGCCCTGGCGAGGAGACACCGGCCAGACAAACTGTGACCCCCCAGGGTCAGTCCGGAGAGAAGAGCTGGGTGTATTCACAGAATCATAGACTATCAGGGTTGGAAGGGACCTCAGGAGGTCATCTAGTCCAACCCCCTGCTCAAAGCAGGACCAATCCCCAGTTTTTGCCCCAGATCCATAAATGGCCCCCTCAAGGTGCTCCAAAGCTTCTCTCTCCCCCCCCCCCCCGCCCCAGAATCTGGTCCAATAAAAGATATAACCTTCCCCGCCTTGTCTCTGTCACCCCCTGGGACCCACCGGCTACCACAACGCTGCCTACACACTTCTGTCCGCTGTGCAGTCATGTATGTTGTAGGTATGTATTCTCCCAGATCATCCCGCTTTCTGGGCCAAAGACCATCTGGTCACCGTGTGCAGATGAATCCAGAAAGCGAGCTGCAAAGGGGTGAAATGGGTTTGTGCCTTTTATAAAAAAACATTCTAAGATGTATTAAAAAAGGCAAGTGTCAGGGGGTAGCCATGTTAGTCTGTATCCACAAAAACCACCAGAAGTCCGGTGGCACCTCAAAGACTAACAGATTCATTTGAACATAAGCTTTCGTGGGTAAAAAACCACTTTTTTTTATTTTGGCATCTGAAGAAGTGGGTTTTTTACCCACCAAAGCTTATGTCCAAATAAATCTGTTAGTCTTTAAGGTGCCTCTGGACTCCTCGCCTCCTCTCCTTGTTTTTTACGTTAGAAATTTAGGTCTTCTTTAATCTGTTTTTTTCGTGGAAGACTCTATGGATGACTAGAAAACTCTGAATCGCTGGAGATGTTCATATACTATGATGATGAGGATGGTATAAAAAGACAGGCAAACAGAACTAGACTTATGGCACTAGAGAGACCATTCAGCTGACCCTTGATTAATTGAGTGGAGAGATAATTGTTATTCAGCACGTTTAAAACGCTTTGGTTTTTGTTTGCGTTTGTTGACACATTTAACTCAGATGCCCGAGAAACGCTTGAAAGAAAGATGTCTTTGTTAAAACTTCAGACCTGGCCCTGATCCCTTCCGTTAAGGGCTAGGGAAACTCACAATCCTTATTGGCCCCCTCTGAACACTGCTGCTAACAACACCTTCCTGCTTCTATGGGTCATCCTGAGTTCATCCAACCCCTCTCTGTCCCTCCGCTGGCTCCCCCTTCTCCACTGCAGCCAACACAAGCGTCTTGTCTTCCTCTGTAAGGCTCTTTGTGACTTAGCCTCACCCTCTCTGATCTGGTATTTTACCCCACCTTTTCACTGACAAATAACCCAGCCTTTGCTGTCCACCACTCAGCTTCGAGCCTCAGACATGGCTGTGATTTCTTCAGCACCACCTAGTAAAAGTTCCCCAGCAAGGTGGGGATGAGGTGGATGAAGCTTTCTTCCGGCAACTCGCAGAAGCTACTAGATCGCACGCCCTTGTTCTCATGGGCAACTTCAATCACCCTGATATCTGCTGGGAGAGCAATACTGCGGTGCACAGACAATCCAGGAAGTTTTTGCAAAATGTAGGGGACAATTTCCTGGTGCAAGTCCTGGAGGAACCAACTGGGGGGGAGCTTTTCTTGTCCTGCTGCTCACAAACCAGGAAGAATCAGTAAGGAAAGCAAAAGTGGATGGGAATCTGGGAGACAGTGACCATGAGTTGGTCACTGACACAGGGAAGAAAGGTAAGCAGCAGAATACGGACCCTGGACTTCAGGAAAGCAGACTTCAACTCCCTCAGGGAACTGATGGGTAGGATCCCCTGGGGGAATAACATGAGGAGGAAAGGAGTCCAGGAGAGCTGGCTGTATTTCAAAGAATCCCTACTGAGGTTACAGGGACAAACCATCCCGATGTGTCGAAAGAATAGTAAACAGCAGGCGACCAGCTTGGCTTAACAGTGAAATCCTTGCGGATCTTAAACATAAAACAGAAGCTTACAAGATGTGGAAGATTGGACAAATGACCAAGGAAGAGTATAAAAATGTTGCTCAGGCATGTAGGAATGAAATCAGGAGGGCCAAACCGCACCTAGAGCTGCAGCTAGCAAGAGATGTTAAGAGTAACAAGAAGGGTTTCTTCAGGTATTTTGGCAACAAGAAGAAAGCCAAGGAAAGTGTGGGCCCCTTACTGAATGAGGGAGGCAACCTAGTGACAGAGGATGTGGAAAAAGCCAATGTACTCAATGCTTTTTTTGCCTCTGTCTTCACGAACAAGCTCAGCTCCCAGACTGCTGCGCTGGGCAACACAGCATAGGGAGTAGGTGGCCAGCCCCCTGTGGAGAAGGAAGTGGTTCGGGACTATTTAGAAAAACTGGACGTGCACAAGTCCATGGGGCTGGATGCTTTGCATCCGAGAGTGCTAAAGGAGTTGGCGGCTGTGATTGCAGAGCCATTGGCCATTATTTTGAAAACTCATGGCGATCGAGGGAAGTCCCGGACGACTGGAAAAAGGCTAATGTAGAGTCCCATCTGTTAAAAAGGGAGGAAGGAGGATCCTGGGAACTACAGGCCAGTCAGCCTCACATCAGTCCCCGGAAAAATCATGGAGCAGGTCCTCAAGGAATCAATCCTGAAGCACTTACACGAGAGGAAAGTGATCAGGAACAGTCAGCATGGATTCACCAAGGGAAGGTCATGCCTGACTAATCTAATCGCCTTCTATGATGAGATTACCGCTTCTATGGATGAAGGGAAAGCAGTGGATGTATTGTTTCTTGACTTTAGCAAAGCTTTTGACATGGTCTCCCACAGTATTCTTGTCAGCAAGTTAAAGAAGTATGGGCTGGATGAATGCACTATAAGGTGGGTAGAAAGTTGGCTAGATTGTCGGGCTCAATGGGTAGTGATCAATGGCTCCATGTCTGGATGGCAGCCGGTATCAAGTGGAGTGCCCGAAGGGTCGGTTCTGGGGCCGGTTTTGTTCAATATTTTCATAAATGATCTGGAGGATGGTGTGGATTGCACCCTCAGCAAATTTGCGGATGGTACTAAACTAGGAGGAGTGGTAGATACGGTGGCAGGTAGGGATAGGATACAGAGGAACCTAGATAAATTGGAGGATTGGGCCAAAAGAAATCTGATGAGGTTCAACAAGGATAAGTGCAGGGTCCTGCACTTAGGACGGAAGAATCCAATGCACCGCTACAGACTAGGGACCGAATGGCTAGGCAGCAGTTCTGCGGAAAAGGACCTAGGGGTGACAGTGGACGAGAAGCTGGATATGAGTCAGCAGTGTGCCCTTGTTGCCAAGAAGGCCAATGGCATTTTGGGATGTATAAGTAGGGGCATTGCCAGCAGATCGAGGGACGTGATCGTTCCCCTCTAGTCGACATTGGTGAGGCCTCATCTGGAGTACGGTGTCCAGATTTGGGCCCCACACTACAAGAAGGATGTGGAAAAATTGGAAAGAGTCCAGCGGAGGGCAACAAAAATGATTAGGGGTCTGGAACACATGAGTCATGAGGAGAGGCTGAGGGAACTGGGATTGTTTAGTCTGCAGAAGAGAAGAATGAGGGGGGATTTGATAGCTGATTTCAACTACCTGAGAGGTGGTTCCAAAGAGGATGGTTCTAGACTAGTCTCAGTTGTAGAAGATGACAGGACAAGGAGTAATGGTCTCAAGTTGCAGTGGGGGAGGTTTAGGTTGGATATTAGGAAAAACTTTTTCACTAGGAGGGTGGTGAAGCACTGGAATGAGTTACTTAGGGAGGGGGTGGAATCTCCTTCCTTAGAAATTTTTAAGGTCAGGCTTGACAAAGCCCTGGCTGGGATGATTTAATTGGGGATTGGTCCTGCTTTGAGCAGGGGGTTGGACTAGATGACCTCCTGAGGTCCCTTACAACCCTGATATTCTATGATTCTAAGGTCCGTTGAGCTATCAGCCTCTGCCTGTAAATCCCTGAAAACTCACCTCTGCTGTGATGCCTACAGAGCTCTGCCAGCTGACAAAGGGAAGGGAGAGAGGATGAAATGTACAGACAAGGTTAGAGGGCAACTTGGATGTTGTATTTATAGATTCCAAGGCCAAAAGGGACCATTGTGATCATTTGGTCTGACCCCCTATATAATACAGGCCAGAGGACAACCCCCAAAATAATTCCTAGAGAAGAGCTCTTTAGAAAAACATCCTACCTTGGTTTTAAAATGAACAGTAATAGAGAATCCACAGGACTAAATGGTGGTGAATCATCCTGCAATTTACATGGTCTAATCATATCCACACATTTATAACATGCCCATCACCATAGTATCTAAGCAAAACCAACGCACTGGATTTGTAACGAAGCCTATACCAAGCCTCTTCCCCCCAAGTATGTTTGTACCTGCAGTATATAGTGCCAGACTGTTTGCCCCACACTTAAATCTGGGTGCAAGTACGTCACTCTCTAAATGCTGCACTACGTACCCACCGTTAAAAGGTGCCCACCAACATCGGAGGGGGGCCCTGAAAAGCTGGCTCAGACGCGTGCCCAAGTTTCACCAACTCTAGACCTCTGAGGACTCTACTCATGCAAGTGGGTCCATGGAGGGCTGGGGGATTAGACCCTTAGTCTCCTAAATGTAAAGAGACTGATTTGTAATGCAGAGGGGACGGGCTTTGCTGGCAGTGCAAGGGTGGGAAGGTTTGCCACAGCAGCCATGCAGAAAACAAAGGGTTTACATGACTGCTCCGTGGGCTGATGGGAAGTGTAGTTCTCCCTCTCTGATAAGGTTAAACATCTGTGCTGTGATCACAGGCAGCTTCAGTACCTTCCGGGGAAGGACTACAGCTCCCAGGAATGCTTTGCAGCTCTGTAGGAGTAAAAGCCTTACAATAGAAGGGACTCTATGGGGCTAAGACAGCTGCACATGTGATCTCTGTGGGTAACTGCCTTATTCCTCAGCATCCTTAGTTTGTCAGGGTTTGCTTTAAAAAAAATCCCTCATAGTCCTGCCTGCAGATCGCCCCCATTTTTCTTCTATCTAATCTTTCACTGCCTTTCCTGGTAACCTGAAATCAGACCAGAGTCTCTCTGCACTGGCAGCCATTAAGAGAGAAAAAACGGGCAGGGGGAATAGGAATCTCTAAATACTGATTGATTAAAAAAAAAAAAACCGGATCTGGGGTCCTCATGGTCTGAGGAGTTCCAGCCAAGAAAGCCCATCTACACCCGGTTCATTCCAGCATCAGAGGGGAATGGCTGAGGAGATCTCCGCTCAGGTAGGACATTTACCTTGAACATCGTGTTTGCAGATAAATTAGAAATACACCGAAGAATCTGTCATGAAGCAGATGGCGATCTCAGTTACACTGGTGTAAATCCAGAGCAGCTCTACTGAATTAAGTGGAGTAGCTCCAGATTTACACCAAGATCAGGATGTGTCTCTGTGTCCTGATACTCAGCCTGAGCCAACTAGTTAGGCTGCAGCTAGGGTGACCAGATAGCAAGTGCAAAAAATCAGGACAGGGATGGGGGGTGATAGGCGCCTGTATAAGACAAAGCCCTAAATATAGGGACTGTCACTATAAAATCGTGACATCTGGTCACCCTAGCTGCAGCCTGCAGGTTTCTAAATACATAGGTTGAGACTTGGATTTCGTTCTACTGGAGCAGTTTCTAATTAAAGGGTAAAATACCTCTCGGCTGGGACTCCACTATAAAGTCATCGATTCCAATGCCAGGCGGGACCGTTCATTGTAATCATCTCGTCTGACCTCCTGGGTAACACAGGCCAGAGAACGGCCCCAGAGTAATTCCTGGAGCAGAGCTTTTAGAAAACCCTGCCTAGGAGCAGGGAACATATATATTCGAGCTGCCCCATCTGCCCTATGCAGGAAAGCAGTGCCAGGCTGTCATATCTGAGGGGATCTGACCTACAGCACTGCATCTCTCCATAGAGCATTTGTAGCCGTCGTCAGGTGCATGTTCCATTTGAAAACGTGGCCCGAGATGGCTGAGAAATGCACTTGGGCTGAAGAACCTCATTTTGGAGATGGGGCATGGAAGGGGATCATCTAGATTAGTTTTAGACTGGAGCGCAGGTTAGAGGCTGAACCAGGACTCGGGGTTTATATTCAGCAGCACAGAGCCCGGCTGTTCTTGTGAGATTTCATCCCCAAACGGCAGAGAACTCACGGGAACAGCTGATCTCACAAGTCTTGTGCCACATGAGGCCAAAATCACATGAGAACAGGTTCCAGCTTCATCTTAGCCAGAAGAGGAAAATAAGACCCTGCCAGGTTTAGAATCCAACCTAGAATCAAAACCATAGGGCGAGCTTTGGAGCTGGGGATCCGTATCCAGCCCCTCGGCTTTCGAAGGGGTTTGGATCGTAGGTCGTGCAGCATTAATAGCTATGGTCTTTGGGAAGAGAATTAGAAAAATAACCTGTGGTTATGGTCACCTAAATGTGTTACTGTTCTGCAAAGGCTGGGCATGTTCTTTGGAGGAGCTCAAAGTAACGATCCCTGCAGACAAACCATTCCTTGGCAAGGCAATGCCATGTATTGTAGGTAACCAGCTCTGTATTTGCACCCACAAGACAAGGCATATGCCTGTAGCTAGTTGAAGGGCAAATGGCAGGTTTCAGGAAGGTAAGTACCGCACAAGGGTTCCAGAACTGAGCATTCTCACAATCCCGTTACAAACCCTCGGGTTCCCTGAATTTGTTCACTTGCTTCCTACTTCACACTCTGTTAACCCCCCGCCCACACACACACACACACACACACAGCAGCTTTTAACCTCACACCGATACCATTAGCCCTTCATGTTCCAGGTGGGCACTGAGCGGGTTGCTGTTTGTGTTTCAGAGGCTGGTAACATTTGAGGATGTCAGTGTCTATTTCTCCCCGGAGGAGTGGGCGATTTTGGAAGAATGGCAGAGAGAGTTTTACCGGGACGTCATGAGGGAGAATTATGAGCTTCTGATCTCAATGGGTAAAAATCAACAATCGTTTTGCCTTCACTTTATGGATAGCCTGATTCTGGGCATGTCTGGGGGGACTTCAGTTTAGTCACTTTGGACCACATTTTTAAGGGTTTGATTTCAATAAGAGTTAGGCCCGTAGGTGCTTCTGAAATCCCACTAGGTGCCGATCTGCATCTTTAGGCACCTGAATATCTTTAAACATCTGGCCCTTTCTCTTTCTCCATCATGGTGAAGCTGTGGGCCTGATTCTGAGCTCAGTTACGCTAATGTAAATCTGGAGTAACTCCAGTGAGGTCCATGGAGATTCACCACTGTAAACATGGTTTAAGTGAGAGTAGAATCATACTCTGTGAATGGAAATAAGGCAGTAACATGCCTCAAATCTGACCCACTAATCTGGAAATGGGGGTGAACAGGGAAATGGCAAAGTTTATAGATGATACAAAATTATTCAAGACAGTGAAGTTCAAAGCAGACTGCGAAGAGCTACAAAGGGATCTCACGAAGCTGGGTGATGAGGTAACAACATGGCAGATGAAATGCAACCTTGACACGTGCAAAGTAATGCACACTGGAAAAATAATCCCGACTGCACATCTATAAAGATGGGTTCTAAATTAGCTGTTACCACTTAGAGAGATCTTGGAGTCACCATGGATAGTTCAGCTCAATGTGCAGCAATGGTCAAAAAGCCGAAGAGATTGCTAGGAACTATGAGGAAAGGAATAGAAAATAAGGTAGAACATTTCACATACCATTATGTAAGTCCCTGGTGCCCCCACACCTGCTATACTGTGACCAATTCTGGTCACCCCATCTGAGAAAGGATACAGGGGAACTGGAAAAAGTTCAGAGAAGGAAAACAGAGACGATCAAGGGTATGTAACAGCTTCCATATGAGGAGAGACTAAAAAGATTAGGGCTGTTCATCTTAGCAGAGACGACTCGTGGGGATATGATAGAGGTCTATAAAATCATGACTGGTGTGGAAAAAAGTGTTATTTGCCCTTTCCCACACTACAAAAACTAGGGATCACCCAATAAAATTAATAGGCAGCAGGTTTAATACAACCAAGAAGTACTTTGTCACACAATGCACAATGAACCTGTGGAACTCATTGCCAGGGGATGTTGTGAAGGCCAAAAATATAACTGGGTTCAAAAAAGAACTAGATAAGTTCAAGTTCAGTCAAGATGGGCATGGATGCAAAACCATGCTCTGAAGTGTTTGCCAGAAGACGGGTGGATCACTCCAGCTGCCCTGTTTTTTACAGTTCCCTGAAGTTCTGGGACCAGCCATTGCTGGAAGACAGGATACTGGGCTAGCGGGACCATTGGTCTGACCCAGCACAGCCGTTCTCATGTTCTTAACTGCTGACTTGTGGCGTATCCCTCCTCAGTACAGTTCTCTGAAAAATGCCCTCCGAGTTGGTTTGTTTTGCAACTTTTTTTCTGCAGATCATCATCGCACTAGATGACGCATGCAATAGAAACGCTCGTTCATTCATGCATTTACTCCAGAGCGTTCTTCCTCTAGGGCAGCCCACAAACCCACCACCATCCACCGGAACAAATATTCTCTTAAATATTCCTCTTCATTGCTGTAGAGCAGAGGTACCCTCAATTTCTTGCTGCACCCCTTCTCCACAGGAGTCACATAACAGCCCACCCCCAAACTCCCACCCAACTGGGGCAAAAGCAACTCACCAAGCAGGGCAGGCGGCTCACCCCGAGGTCAGGGCAGGACCTGGCTGGCTACGTCTCCAGAGAAGCCCTCGGCAGCACAGTGCGGGACTAGACCAGGGCACCTTGTGCTTCCTCCCCCTGCCCAGAGCCTCTAGCTCCTGCAGGCTCCTGCAGCACATGGTGCTGGGGCAGGTCAGGCCTGTGGGCCAGGGCAGGACAGCAGCGGGGACAGTGCACAAGTTGTCCCCAGCAGTCCGGGAGCAGGAGGAAGAAGAGAGCAGCAGGCTGCCGCTAGGATGGGGTGGGGCTGCACTCCCCCTCCCACCCCGAGTGCTAGGGGCTTCCTGCATGTTATTTTTCCACATTTAAACTCCAGGGTCCTGATCTTTCAGAGATTTCGGACCAGGGGTGGTGCTGACTGCCTTGAAAGCAGTGGAATGACTCGTGGCAGTCAGCACCACTCCCTGTAGTGAGTTGTTCGCAAGATAAAACCCTTACACACACAGCAACAGCTCCACGGACGCCAGGTGTAGCAGAGTGCAGCATGGCCCCCTTGGCTCCTGCCTCTGCTAGGTCCATAAAGTCACTCGGTGCAGTTTATTTACAGGCTTGTTCCCATCTGCAGGCAAGAGGGAAGAGCTACCTCCCTGCTTCCACTCTCTGCCTTTTCCCTGCCTTCCCCTGAGGCTTTTATACAGCCCCAGGTTAATCAGGCGGCAGCTGTCTCTGCTTCCCCAGTTAGGACCAGGTTAGCTCCAGCCAGCTCTAATTTATTCCCCTGAATGGGAGCTGGCTTGACAGAGGGCTGAATCAGCAACCCTTTGCCCAGCGCCCTGTCACACAAGGGGTGTTATAATCACTGACATCAGGGGTGACTGTCCCTTATTCCACACACGCTGTGACTGGAACAATTCTCAGTGGAATACAAAAGTAGGACATTCTAGGTAACAGAGGGGTGGGTGGTGATGTGGTACTGGAAAGAGACCCTCCGGCCCACCCACCCAGCGGTGTCTGTGCACCACTGTCCCAGGCCACATCCACACCAGTGACCTGGCAGGCATGTTGCCCAGCGCTGGCCAGTCCCCCTGTGTGAGGCCACTGTATTCCCATGCCATGGACCACATTGCCAGCCAGGCTCGGCTGCCTGGCGAGTAGGCCCCGGGCTGCGGCTGTCCAGGCAAGACACCCCCTCCCCATTGAGTCCTGTTGCTGCATGAGGCCAGGAAGGGGATAGCACCATCTCACCCACTTCTCTTGCTGGTGAGATAGGGGGACAGGACCGGGAGCTGCAAACGGTGCCCACCCAGACTCCTGGGTTCCCTCCGATTTTGGGCACTGTCTCCCAAGCGGTTGCCATGGCACTGGCTGTCGAGGGTACCGGCCCTGAAGGATGCAGGGCAGCGCAATGGATAGCCCTATGCTATGTAGGGGGCTGTATCTCTGTATCCAATCCAAGGGAGGGCGGGGGGCAGCCCGCTACACGGGCTCTCTGTGGTGGGAGAGCTGTGCGGGGTGGAGAGGCATGCTAGGCCCAGTCTCTGTGTCCCAGGAGGGTAGCCCCAGCTGGAGGGAGGCCCCTGCCAAGATGAGAGTCCCTGGGGGAGAAGGGGACCGGGCTGAGTGGAGAGATGCTCCCTCAGATGGGGTGGGGGCAGCACACAACAAAGCAGGGGACCCTCCTGAGGGGCAGTGGAGCAGGGAAACCCACCCTTGGGAGGGATTAGGAAGAGTGGGGCTTGCAGAAGCAAGACCCTCTCTCAGAGGGGAGTTTTCACCTTGCCAGGGGGCACATTCACCAGGAGGAGGGGACCTTGTCAAGGGGCCACAAAAGACTCTGAAGCCTGGGAGATGCAAAAGGAAACTAACTGGGTCTGCCTTGCGCTCTCAGCAGGTCATTCTGTTACGAAACGTGACCTCCCGCCACAGACCGAGCGAAGGGAGGAGCCGCCACGTCCCAGGGCGTGGAGCGACGCAGAAGAAAAGGGGACTCTGCAGAGCTGCTTCACAGGTGGGGGATCAGACCTGCTCCAGAACACAGAGGTGTAGGCCCTGCCGGCCCTAGCCAGCGGAAGTGGGCTCACAGCTTCCTAGGGAGGAGCTGCATTTAAACACGAATCTCTGAGGGCTGCTCCACTGGTTCTTTCTTGGCGGATGCCGCCAGGGCAGAAACGGAGCAAGGCCACCATTCCACGAGCTCTTCAGGTTACAGGGTTTCTCTTCCGAGCTTCAGATTTTTACCTCTTCGTTGTCACATCTTGGTGGGCTGAGCTCTCAAATGCCATTCAAAGATTTTGTTCACCTAGAGCTTCTTGAATTTTTTGCTACAAATTTAGCACCTCGTCGGTTAATCTCGCTCTCAGATCCATCCTTCGTTTCTTCAAATGGTTCGTTATTCTCTGGGCAGTGGGGGCATAGTGACACGGGACTCACTGGCACAGCGCCTCCCGCTGGTCATCCTGGGAATTAGCTCTCCAGCCTCCAGAGCACCCCCTGCAGGCCAGGGTCCTGCTTGCCTCAGGCCCCCTGTCCCCCCCCCCCCCAGACCCCAGTGCCCCTCTACATCAGGGTTCTGCCCCCTGCAGTACCCCTGCACACTGGGTCTCCCCTCCCTGGGGAATCCCCAGCCCACCTCAGCAGCTACTGCCAGTCCTCACCTAGCCCCCACACACTGGGGCAGACTGCAGCCATCATCAGCAAGGAGGGTTTGGACCTGCTGCCTTTGCCTAACCTTGGGCTGCCCCTTTGCAACCCCAGTACCTGCTTTAGACCTTCAGCAAGGCCTGCAGGCTGGGGATTTTCCAGCCTGGAGCCCCCCAGCTCCTCTGGCCTTTCCCCAGCCCTGCTCCACTTTGGGTACCCTGTTGAGCTCCCAGGCAGCCAGGCCCATCTCTCTCCACAGCTAGAGAGAGACTACCTGAGCCCCTGGCCCACAGCCTTTTATAGGGCCAGCTGTGGCCTGATTGGGGCGTGGCCCCAGCTGTGGCTGCTTCCCCTTCAGCCTAGCTCTTGGCTCGCAGCCCCAGCCCTCTCCCAGGGCTGGCTGTAACCCTTTCAGGCCCGGAGTGAGTGACCACCCCGCTACAGGGGGGCCTATCGTTTTCAGGCTGTTGGCTGTTCGCAAACTGTTCGTTTTGATGATTTCGATTCATTATTAGTGCTTCTTACAGTGCTATGTGGTTGGGAAAATTAAGACACATGATATTGTGTGTGCTTCCTGTCTGGGAGAATAGCAAATAAGAAATCAAGAATAGCACATGATTAATAGCACGCTTTCTGGTGTGGATTTTCCTACTCAATCTTTTCTGTGAAAATTTTTGGAATTTCGGGTAATTTTTACAATACGGTAGACTCTCAGAGTTATGAGCACCAGAGATACGAACTGACCCATCAACCACACGCCGCATTTGGAACTGGAAGTGCACAATCAGACAGCCGCAGAGACCTTGAAAAAAACCCCACCAAAGACAGGACGGTCCTATGTTAATCGTAAACTGCTAAAAAAATAAAGGGAAAGTTTAAAAAAAAGTTTTGACAAGGCAAGGAAGCTGTTTCTGTGCTTGTTCCATTTAAATTAAGATGGTTAAAAGCAGCATTTTGCTTCTGCACAGTAAAGTTTCAAAGCAGCATTAAGTCAATGTTCAGTTGTAAACTTTTGAAGGAACAACCCTCGGGCTTTGTTCCGAGTGACAAACATTTCACAGTTATGAACAACCTCCCTTCCCGAGGGGCTCGTAACTCTGCGGTTCTGCTGTATGTGACAGTCATCTTAATCTTCCTAAGTAACCAGCAGTGCGACCTTCCGGCTCACTGCAAACTGATGTGACCTGACAGCATTTTTTAAAATCTATCTTTCATACATGCCACCTAGTGTTCAAATAATTAAGATGATCCTGGGAGCAATTTTATCTGTAACCAGCAAATTCTAAGAAATCTTGGAAAGGAGGAAGCAGCATGTATGGTGGGAGTACAGTCTCCTGAGTTGTGTTCCCAGCTTTCTGTCACTAACCTATTGTGTGACTTCTGCCAAGCCACTTGATCTCACTGTGCCTCAGTGAGCCACTCTGTAAAACGGGTATGATACCAGTACTGCTTACCTACCTATCTCACAGCACGGGTTTGGGGGACTAGATAATGCCAGTAAAGTGCTTTGAGATCCTAATATGGAGGCAACATCCTGTTGGCACAATGACTTCCTACAAAAGTTCAAAATCTTTTAAACCTTGTATCTGTAGACATGGAGGTGGTACAAGGGGCCTATAACCAGTGCTGCTTGTGAGACACACCTTCATGGGATTACACTGGAAATCAGACAGAGCTGATATTAAGAGTTTTACCTTCCCTTGCAATAATATTCTGAACTCTTGTCTCTGTGTTGTAGATGATGACAACTCTACTATAAAATCAGAACCACCTGACCCCTTACCAGAGAGATCAGAAGAGAGTCTCTCCATGTCTCCAGACTGGAGAAATGCCTACAAGATCCAGTGCAAACCACAAAGGCAACAGATGTACCATGCAGAAGCCAAGCATGAGAAACTAACTATAAAATTAGAGTCAAGTGAGCCCTCATCAGAAAAGTCTGAAGAAGATCTTTCCACATCTTCAGACATCTACAGGATCCAGTGCAAACCAGAAAGGCAGCAGATGAACCCCACCGGAGCAGAGAATGAGAACCTTACTGTGAAATTAGACTCACCCGAACTATCACCGGAACAGTCCAAAGACACTGTTCTTGAGTCTTCAGACTGGGACAGCATCTTCAGGATCCCTTGCAAATCAGGAAGGCAGCCGGTGACCCTCATTGAAGCGACCCATGAGACCTCTGCTATAAAACTGGAGGTATCGGACCGATCATCGGAAACACGCCAAGAGAACGTGGCCATGAATCCAGACTGGGGGAGTGTCTGCAGGGTCCCATGCAGATCACAAAGGCAGCTGAGGAGCACTCTAGAGGCTGAGGCTGAACAATCCAGCTTTGGCAACATGGAGAATTTTGCACTTTTCCAAGGACACCTGAAGAGAGAAATGCCATACGTGTGCATGGAATACAAAGACAACTTTGCGGATCAGGTTGGCCTGGAACCACACCAGGGAAAGCTCCCACTGGAGGCTCCATTTAACTGGACTGATTGCAGCAGCAGCTTTGGGCCGATGTCCCTTCTCATGACTCATCGGGAAACCCACATGGGAGTGAGGCCATACATCTGCACCGAATGCAAGAAGGGCTTCAATCACAAACAAGACTTGATACGGCATTACCGTATCCACACGGGAGAGAGGCCCTATCAGTGCACTGAATGCGGGAGAAGCTTCATCCAGAAAACGCACCTTATAACGCACTTCCGAATCCACACGGGCGAGAGGCCATTTCCATGCACCGAGTGTGGGAAAAACTTCAGGAAGAAAACCCACCTGGTGCGGCACCAGAGGACTCACTCGGGAACCCGGCCGCTTCCCTGCTCTGTATGCCAGAAGAACTTCAGCCACAAGCAAGATCTCGCCAGGCACCAGCAGATCCACACAGGGGAACGGCCGTTCACGTGCATCGAGTGTGGGAAGAACTTCAGCTGGAAGAAGAATCTTATCACCCACCAGCGTATCCACACGGGGGAGCGGCCCTTCAGCTGCGTCAAGTGTGGGAAAAGCTTCAGCTGGAAGAAATACCTCATCACGCACCAGAAGACCCATGAGGAGAAGAGACTGTACAACTGCCCTCACTGCGACAGGAGCTTCTGCCAGAAGTCCGTGCTCACCATGCACCAGAAGACGCACCTCGAGAGGCGATCCTACACCTGCACCATATGCCAGAGGAGCTTTGGCCACAAGCAGGACCTCATAAGGCACCACCGGATCCACACCGGAGAGAGACCCTTCGCCTGCAGCGAATGCGGGAAGAGCTTCAGCCAGAAGACTCACCTGGTTACCCACTTCAGGATCCACACAGGCGAGAGGCCGTTCCTGTGCAGCGAATGCGGGAAAGGGTTCAGCAAGAAAACCCACCTGATGAGGCACCAGCAAATCCACACAGGGGAGCGCCCCTTCAGGTGCACCCAGTGCGACAAAGGCTTCAGCTGCAAGAAGAACCTCCTCACCCACCAGCTGATCCACTCGGGGGACGTGACCCTCTATGCCTGCGCTGAGTGTGAGAAGAGCTTCACCTGGAAGAAGAACCTCATCACCCACCAGAAGATCCACGCGGGGAAGAAGCCGTTCATCTGCACCGAGTGCGGGAAGAGCTTCAGCCAGAAAACCCACCTGAACGCCCACCAGCGCATCCATACCGGAGAGCGGCCCTTCCCCTGCGCCCAGTGCGGGAAGGCCTTCAGCCAGAAGTCCATCCTCATCACACACCAGAAGACCCACCTGGGCAGCCGGCCCTACGCCTGCACGGAGTGTGAGAAGAGATTCAGCCACAAGCAGGACCTGAAGAGACACCTGAGGATCCACACAGGAGAGAGGCCCTATGCATGCACCGAGTGCGGCAAGAGCTTCAACCAGAGGACCCACCTCGTCACGCACTACAGGATCCACACCGGGGAGAGGCCCTTCCCCTGCGACCTCTGCGGGAAGCGCTTCAGCAAGAAAACACACCTCATGAGGCACCAGAGAGTGCACGCAGTGGTAAAGCCGCACGTGCGCTTACTCAACATGGGGGCCATCGCCATGGGGAGCCAGCTTTCGGTCTCGGTTGGAAGTCCTATCTCACTCGGGGATCCGCTGAAGGAGGAGACCATATACATTTACCAGCTGTGAAAAAAGAGCAACACTAGACACCTGCCCAACGGAGCTGAGCAAGGAAGGTGCAAGGAAGAAGCTTCTTGTAAAATAACCACTCAGAATCCAGACACTGCTGAATGTGAAAGAAGCTTCATTCTTGCTCCACAGCAAGGCCACATGCCTGGACCCAGTGTGCAGGAGCAGGTCCAGTCTAACCGTCCAGCTCCTGTTCCCACCAGCAAATGCGCACAGAGCAGAATCCGTGTCTCTTTATCAGGCTGAAGTCTGCAGATAAACTTCATAGCACTCCAGGGACCAGCCTAGCGCTGGGACCCTAGAGGAAAGGTTCGTCTCCTCTCTAAGGTTAATTAGTGGCCTCACACAAAGAACATACTTTGGCCCCAATTTGCAGCAAGTTGCCTTAGTTGCACATGCAGAAGTTGAGTGCATCTGTCTGCGCCCCCGAAAGTGCATCAGCCTACGCAAGACGAGCAACTGCCTGCACAAAGCACGCTGGGGGTGCAGTACTTCTGAGCACTGTTGAAGAGTCCCCCTGGAAACACGTCCCTTTGTATCCTGGATGTGAGAAGAACGTCCATCACAACTGGACATTTTAAAGGTCACAAGACAGTGCACATAGACATTCACGGGAATCTACCGGGAGGAATATAAGCTTCACTACTAGGTCCTGCTTCAGTCTACTCTGCAGATCTGAACCAGGAGAGCAAAGACAGAACTGCAATGAATGTGTGAAAAGCTGCTATCGATGTTTATATGTAAATTTCAAATGGGATCATCGCAGGAATCAACAAACCACAAAGACTGCCCTCAGTTGTACAGTAACCCCTGAAAACGTGGGAAATGGGGGGACACAGTGTCCGGCATGTAGAATGTTTTCAAAAGAAGAGGAGTAAAGGAATGACCAAGATACCCTGTTATCATCTGTGTCAGCCACTCCCCCTGCACCCCGTATCTGCAGGGTGGCAGAGGACACTGAACACGAGTTGGCAGGAAGCTGTAGTGGGAAACAGTTTCGAACAGTTTCGAACAGAACCATCATTTCTCCTTGAACTGCTCCTGGAAATACTGGAGTGTATTTCAGTGGCGCATCAGCACACACTGCAGTGACCAAACCAGGGGCTTTCCGTTCAGACAGTGGGAATGTCTACCTAGCTCTTCTCTCATTTGGCTCGTACATCCGCAGCAGAGAGCAGCTTGATGGGATTCAGAACCGGGCACACCATGAGAATCCGAGCACCGTCTGCTTCCCCACAGGGACCCAGGGCTGTTATTGCAGATGTTAGATCTTGCTTGCAAAACGAGCGTGCTGAGTATCAGACACGCTCACCACCGTCTAGCCATGACACACTAACAGGGCTTAAATTCGTCCGGAGCAGAGCTCTAGTAAATATTCCCGAGGCCCAGCACCACCCTGTGGGGTGGAGCCCCTGCCTGCCCTGACACCCGATGTGCCCCTCCTCCCCTACCCCCATTGCGGCTATATCCCAGAGCCCCGCCACAGGGCAGAATCCCCGAGCTCGCCCCACCAGCCCAGCGGCTGGAGCCCTGAGCCTCCCCTCCACCCTGCTGGGCCCTGGAGTTTTTATAGCATGGTGGGGGGAGGTGAGGGGGGCTCTGGGAAATAATCTATAAGAATTTAAGCTCTGCCCACTAATACTGCGGCGTCTGCTACAGGGGATAGCAGAGACTTCGGTGCCTAACATACAACACGAAGACTTGTTCATCCACAGAAGCAGAGAATATCTAAAGTCGCATTCAGTGTCCTGCGTAAAGCGCGGGTACCTTGTCGTGAAAGGGGTGGTACGACTGGTGTTACAGCACTTCCCACTCCCAGGCGGTCTAGGGGCCAGTCTGAGCTGTCCAGCATCTAGGGGCTTGTCTCTTCTCCCCACATCGCTGGAGTATCTGAAAGCCTCCCAGTAAAACCAACCCCGCTGTTGCTGCCATTGGAGGGTTTTAAGGGCAGGTTGGACAAACCCTGTCAGGGATGGTCTAGTTATTATGCAGTCCTGCCGTGAGTGCAGGGGACTGGACTAGGTGACCTCTCGAGGGCCCTTCCAGGCCTGTGGTTCTATTTCTTTCTTCCGTCCCTGCAGGCGAGAAGCCGGTTTGGTGGACACGGACACACAGCCTGGGGCAAATAAAGAACATGGGTTTAATGTTGTGCAATGTAATATATGTGGGGGGAAAGTTACTGAGAAGGGGACTGTAGAGATCCATGAGCTCAGAAAATGCCTGCCTTGGTTTGTAAAGGCACCGCGGCGTGAAAACGCAGGAAATCCCCTCCTGTCCCTGCACGTTGTAACGCTCGCTGAAAGGGCTTCCCTCGGTGGTTCATGTGCCACGCTGAACCTGCAGCGTCAGGGGCTGGAGTTTGCTGCTCATTGTAAATGGAGCGAATTTGATCTGGAACCCACTGAGGCAGAATCAGTGTTAACTGCCCCACCCCCCAGTGCTGTTTCAACAGGGGCCTACCTATCTGGCCACACTCACACTCTAGGTAAAGTCCCATAGCAGCAGGCCCGCCAATGCGGGGCAGGAGGGGACAAAGGGGGCAATGGCCCAGGGATCCCCAGCCCCCACCCCAACCGCCAACTCTGCAACTCCCATTGGCCGGGAACTGCAGCCAATGGGAGCTGCGGGGGCAGTGTCTGCGGGCAGCAGTGTGCAGAGACACCCTAAGCCCCCCGCCTATGAGCTGCTGCGAGAGGGGTGTGTGGGTCGCTTTCGAGAGCCGCCCAAGATAAGCGCTGACCCCCTCCTACAACCCAGCCCCCTGCCCTAACCTAGAGCCCCGACCCCCTCCTGCACCCAACATTCTGCCCCAGCCCAGAGCCCGACCCCTCACCCCCTCCCACACCCAAACTCCCTCCCAGAGCCCGGATCCCTCACCCCCTCCTGCACCCAAACTCCCTCCCAGAGCCCCAACCCCCTCCTGCACCCCAACATTCTGCCCCAGCCCAGAGCCCGACCCCACACCCCCTCCCACACCCAAACTCCCTCCCAGAGCCCGGATCCCTCACCCCCTCCTGCACCCAAACTCCCTCCCAGAGCCCCAACCCCCTCCTGCACCCCAACATTCTGCCCCAGCCCAGAGCCCGACCCCTCACCCCCTCCCGCACCCAAGCTGCCTCTCAAGGCCTGCACCCCAACCCCCTGCCCCAGCCCACAGCCTGCACCCCCTCCCACATCCAAACACCCTCCCAGAGCCTGCATCCCCACCCCAGCCTGGTGAAAGTGAGTGAGGGAAGGGGAAAGCGAGCGACAGAGGGTGGATGGAGTGAGCAGGGGCGGGGTGGGATGCAGAAGGGGTGGGATGGGCGTGGCCTCGTGGAGGGGGCAGGGCAAGTGTCTTTGGGTTTGTGCAATTAGACAGTTGGCAACCCGACCAGGCGGGCATGAGCAAGCCCTGGCTGTGCCAGAAGTAGGGTGACCAGATAGCAAATGTGAAAAATGGGGACAGGGGGTGGGAGGTAATAGGCACCTATATAAGACAAAGCCCCAAATATCGGGACTGTCCCTATGAAATCGGGACATCTGGTCACCCTAGCCAGAAGAGCACTCCCGGCAGCACAGCCCGCTGGGCACCAGCCAGCACAGGGGACACCACCCCAATGTCAGGCGGACCACATCCGCGTGGGCCCAGCTTGTGCGTGCACAGGGGCCCGGACTTGCTGCCGGCCGGCCTGCGTAGCAACATAGAGACTTACAGTCTCATCTGTACAGCAGCAGGTCTGTATTCTCATTTCATAAATAAAACTGGTCCCTGTACAAACCAATGTGTTTCAGTGGCGAGGTTAAAATAACACACCATGAATTACACATCAGCACAGCAGTGAGTACTGGTAAGGTGCTGAGAGCCTTCTCCCGATGACGTCAAGAGCACGCAGCCCCTTGAGAGAACAGGCCCTGGGCACCTCGTACACAATTGCTAAATATTCCTACCCTGTGTACATGGCCTGTTTGCGAGCAGGAGGCGGTAGGGTGGAGATCAGAGGCTGGTGGCTTTGAGGGATGCCGGTTTGGGATTCTTGTCTGGAGAGTTTTCTACCAACATCTGAACCACTGAACCATCTTGACCTGCTCTCAGCAAGTTAAGACAACGTGGTGATGAGAGCACCTGTGCCCTGTCTACACTAGCGCGCCCACTGTTGCTACCTCGACTTCCACTGGCTTCAGTAGGCATTGGATCAGCCCCCCGACAAGCAGCTACGGCAGGTCATGGAGGTGCTAACGTTGGAAGGGGCAAACTCAGGGCAAGATTCTGCCCCCGGAATCCCATGTTGTGTCCGGAGTCAGACTTTGATGCTCAGCTCCCCCTACGGGCATAGACCTGGGGCAGAACTCCAGCCATTTGCTTGAACCTCTGTGGGGGGGTGATACGGGACTACGTATGGAGACTTCCCCCTTGGCGAAGAATGACACAGAGTACGTTAGACACTGCAACAGCCAGCAAAGCTGGCATTAGCCACGATGACTTTAGCTTCTTAAGAGTGTAAAAGTAAATGAAAATGTTAATTGCAGTAAAGACAAAATGTCTCCCTCCCTCTGTCCACACGCATAATTCTCACTATTGCACCTGGCTTCCAATCATTAAGAAAACAAAACTCCACAGGTCTTTAAATACTAGCGCGTCTTGTCAGATTCTGTTAAGGGCTTGGATTTTGCCGAGGTTTCTTTCTCCCTTCTTGTACATGCTCCAAGAGGTTAAAATATTGATGATAATGAAAACATACACACTTAAAATAAAACACCACCACCAAGGTGACACAATGGCCCCCCACGGAGTCACATGTCGCCCTCAAAACAGAATTGTCTAATTATAAAGCCAGTGCAGCAAAGAATATGATTGACTGGTTATAATTATGCTATCTGTGTATTTGTATAATTTTTCTAGTTAAAGTTATGAATATTGGCTCTATACTGTCTGTATTTCAAACTTATGCTATGCTTCTGGGTGACACCCCAGACAAGTTGGTCTCAGCTCTGCCCAGCCTTCTTGATGGCCCATTGAGGACCATCCGCTACACAACTGACCTATCGAAAGAAGGCAGATACACCTTGGGACTCAGCAAGGTGTGCAGGGTCCTGCCTATGGACAGAACTCTGAGGTGTTTCGAGGCCATGGGATGGGCAGCTTGTCCTTGGGACAAAGAAAGCAGAGATCACATAGCAAGAGACTATAAAAAGCTGCTGCAGCTCCTCCATCTGGTCTTCAATCCTGCTTCCTACCTCTGGAGGGACTTGGCTACAAACGGAAGCTCTACACAAAGGACTGAATGATGAACCAAGAAATTTGACATTACTATATGTAATTGATTCCATTTCATAGAATCATAGAATATCAGGGTTGGAAGGGACCTCAGGAGGTCATCTAGTCCAACCCCCTGCTCAAAGCAGGAACAATCCCCAACTAAATCATCCCAGCCAGGGCTTTGTCAAGCCTGACCTTAAAAACTTCTAAGGAAGGAGATTCCACCACCTCCCTAGGTAACGCATTCCAGTGCTTCACCACCCTCCTAGTGAAAAAGATTTCCTAATATCCAACCTAAATCTCCCCCACTGCAACTTGAGACCATTACTCCTTGTTCTGTCATCTGCTACCACTGAGAACAGTCTAGATCCATCCTCTTTGGAACCCCCTTTCAGGTAGTTGAAAGCAGCTATCAAATCCCCCCTCATTCTTCTCTTCCGCAGACTAAACAATCCCAGTTCCCTCAGCCTCTCCTCATAAGTCATGTGTTCCAGTCCCCTAATCATTTTTGTTGCCCTCCGCTGGACTCTTTCCAATTTTTCCACAGCCTTCTTGTAGTGTGGGGCCCAAAACTGGACACAGTACTCCAGATGAGGCCTCACCAATGAGGAATAGAGGGGAACGATCACGTCCCTCGATCTGCTGGCAATGCCCCTACTTATACAGCTCAAAATGCCATTGGCCTTCTTGGCAACAAGGGCACACTGTTGACTCATATCCAGCTTCTCGTCCACTGTAACCCCTAGGTTCTTTTCCGCAGAACTGCTGCCGAGCCATTCGGTCCCTAGTCTGTAACGGTGCATTGGGTTCTTCCGTCCCAAGTGCAGGACGCTGCACTTATCCTTGTTGAACCTCATCAGATTTCTTTTGGCCCAATCCTCTCATTTGTCTAGGACCCTCTGTATCCTATCCCTACCCTCCAGCATATCTACCACTCCTCCCACTTTAGTGTCATCTGCAAACTTGCTGAGGGTGCAATCCACACCATCCTCCAGATCATTTATGAAGATATTGAACAAAACCAGCCCCAGGACCGACCCTTGGGGCACTCCACTTGATACCGGCTGCCAACTAGACGTGGAGCCATTGATCACTACCCATTGAGCCCGACAATCTAGCCAACCTTCTATCCACCTTATAGTCCATTCATACAGCCCATACTTCTTTTAACTTGCTGGCAAGAATACTGTGGGAGACCGTGTCAAAAGCTTTGCTAAAGTCAAGGAACAACACGTCCACTGCTTTATCCCTTATCCTCAGAGCCAGTCATCTCATCATAGAAGGAAATCAGATTAGGCAGGCATGACTTGCCCTTGGTGAATCCATGCTGACTGCTCCTGATCACTTTCCTCTCCTCTAAGTGCTTCAGAATTGATTCCTTGGGGACCTGCTTCATGATTTTTCCAGGGACTGATGTGAGGCTGACTGGCCTGTAGGTCCCAGAATCCTCCTTCTTCCCTTTTTTAAAGATGGGCACTATATTAGCATTTTTCCAGTCGTCTGGGACTTCCCCCGATCGCCATGAGTTTTCAAAGATCATGGCCAATGGCTCTGCAATCACATCCGCCAGCTCCTTTAGCACTCTCGGATGCAACGCATCCGGCCCCATGGACTTGTGCTCGTCCAGCTTTTCTAAATAGTCCCGAACCACTTCTTTCTCCACAGCGGGCTGGTCACCTCCTCCCCATGCTGTGCTGCTCAGTGCAGTAGTCTGGGAGCTGACCTTGTTAGTGAAGACAGAGGCAAAAAAAGCATTGAGTACATTAGCTTTTTCCACATCCTCTGTCACTAGGTTGCCTCCCTCATTCAGTAAGGGGCCCACCCTTTTCTTGTCTTTCTTCTTGTTCCTAACATACCTGAAGAAACCCTTCTTATTACTCTTAACATCTCTTGCTAGCTGCAACTCCAGGTGTGATTTGGCCTTCCTGATTTCCCTCCTGCAAGTCCGAGCAATATTTTTATACTCTTCCCTGGTCATTTGTCCAATCTTCCACTTCTTGTAAGCTTCCTTTTTGTGTTTAAGATCAGCAAGGATTTCACTGTGAAGTCAAGCTGGTCGCCTGCCATATTTACTATTCTTTCTACACATCCTGATGGTTTGTCCCTGTAACCTCAATAAGGATTCTTCAAAATACACCCAGCTCTCCTGGACTCCTTTCCCCCTCATGTTATTCTCCCAGGGGATCCTACCCATCAGTTCCCTGAGGGAGTCAAAGTCTGCTTTTCTGAAGTCCAGGGTCTGTATTCTGCTGCTCTCATTTCTTCCTTGTGTTAGGATCCTGAACTCGACCATTTCATGGTCACTGCCTCCCAGATTCCCATCCACTTTTGCTTCCCCTACTAATTCTTCCCGGTTTGTGAGCAGCAGGTCAAGAAGAGCTCTGCCCCTAGTTGGTTTCTCCATCACTTGTCCCCTACGCTTTCCAAAAACTTCCTGGATTGTCTGTGCACCGCTGTATTGCTCTCCCAGCAGATATCAGGGTGATTGAAGTCTCCCATGAGAACCAGGGCCTGCGATCTAGTAACTTCTGTGAGTTGCTGGAAGAAAGCCTCGTCCGCCTCATCCCCCTGGTCCGGTGGTCTATAGCAGACTCCCACCACGACATCACCCTTGTTGCTCACACTTCTAAACTTAATCCAGAGACTCTCAGGTTTTTCTGCAGTTTCACACCAGAGCTCTGAGCAGTCATACTGCTCCCTTACATACAGTGCTACTCCCCCACCTTTTCTGCCCTGCCTGTCCTTCCTGAACAGTTTATATCCATCCATGACAGTACTCCAGTCATGTGAGTTATCCCACCAAGTCTCTGTTGTGCTGATCACATCATAATTCCTTGACTGTGCCAGGACTTCCAGTTCTCCCTGCTTGTTTCCCAGGCTTCTTGCATTTGTGTATAGGCACCTGAGATAACTCGCTGATCATCCCTCTTTCTCAGTATGAAGCAGGAGCCATCGCGCGCTCCTGCTCGTGCTTCCTCCCGGTATCCCACTTCCCCACTTACCTCAGGGCTTTGGTCTCCTTCCCCCGGTTTAAAGTTTAAAGCCCTCCTCACTAGATTAGCCAGCCTGCTTGCAAAGATGCTCTTCCCTCTCTTCGTTAGGTGGAGTCCGTCTCTGCCTAGCACTCCTCCTCCTTGGAACGCCATCCCATGGTCAAAGAATCCAAAGCCTTCTCTCCGACACCACCTGCATAGCCATTCATTGATTTCCACGATTCGACAGTCTCTACCCAGGCCTAACCAATTCTAGCTCTAATCCATATATTTTTCCTTTTATGAATAAACCTTTAGATTTTAGATTCTAAAGGATTGGCAACAGCGTGATTTGTGGGTAAGATCTGACTGGTATATTGACTTGGGTCTGGGGCTTGGTCCTTCAGGATCCAGAGAACCTTTTTTCTTTTACTGGGGTGTTGGTTTTCATAACCATTCGTCCCCATAACGAGTGGCGCTGGTGGTGATACTGGGAAACTGGAGTGTCTAAGGGAATTGCTTGTGTGGTTAGCTAGTGGGGTAAAACTGAAGTCTTCCCTGTTTGGCTGGTTTGGTTTGCCTTGGTATGCACAGAAACCCTAGCCTTGGCCTGTAACTGCCCTGCTTTAAGCAGTTTGTCCTGAATTGGCACTCTCAGTTGTGTCCCACCAGAACCAGCATCGTTACAAAGGTCTTTTAAGCAGAGCCAGTGCATGATCAACAACCTTGTTCAGACCTTTCTTCCTCTCCCACTTCCATACCCACAGGCCTGCCTGCCATCTCGCTAGGCTGAGCTTTGCTGCTCTTCCTGGGAGACACTCCCAGACAGAGGCTAGGGAGCAATGTGCATCTGAGCTCTGCCAGTCCGGGCATGAGAGGGATGTTATCATCCTAGTGCAGCGGTTCTCAAAGTTCATTGCACTGTGACCTCCGCCCCTTCTGACAACAAAAATTACTACACGGCCCCAGGAGGGGGACCAAAGACTAAGCCCCCTTCCCCACGCCCCCCCCGAGCCCAGCTGCCCGAGCCCCACCACCTGGGGCAGGGAGGCCAAAGCTGAAGCCCAAGGGCTTCTGCCCTGGCCGGGGGCATGTAACCTTAGCCCTGGGCGGTGGGGCTTGGGTTTCAGACTTGCTGGGGCCCAGGGCCAACACCGGCCTTGGCGACCCCCACTTTGGGGTCCCAGCCCACAGTTTGAGAACCCTTGTCTTAGTGCATTTGATTAGAAAGGCAACTGACCATCAGCCAAACAATGAAGCTGGCTCCCCACACAAGGTGGTCTCAATGCACAAAGCAAAGACATGTTAACAGCAGAGAAGCAGGGTTGTTTCTGTCACGGGGCTCTCCGGTGTGACCTGTAACAAAGCACGTGCAAAGTGCTCAGAGGGAAATGAGGTTTTCCAGAGGACAGCAGCTCCTTTAACGCTGGCGTAACCGAGAGCTTTGAACTGACCACCGTTCTCTCACACCCTTCATTCCTAACGAAACCGGGCACGCAGCCGCTCAGCCCGGGCAGGAGATTTTTGACAATAACAAAATGATCGGGTTCGAGTTGAAAATTATAGGCACTGCAAATCATAGGAAGCCACCAAACTAGGTTGTTTTAGTTGGGATGACTAGGGTTTGAAAACAAGCCTCGGCCAATCAATACCCCGCAGTGTGACCGGCTTATTTGGAACAGTTTGCGAATGACTGAGCAAGATTTGAAATGAGTCCACAAAGAGAGGAGTTTTTATCCTGGGAGCCTGGCTGATGAGTTTTGGGGTCCAGTGACCGTGCAACTACTCAGGGGGCCAGGACACTTTCCCAGAGCCCCTTGGACATGCTGGGTGGGGATTCTCTAGGGCTCTGAGAACCACAGAGTTACAGACCTCAGAATCACAATCCGACTGGTCAACCCCACACCGCATTTGGAACCAGAAGTTCACCGTCAGGCAGCAGCAGAGACGCACACAAAAACGAACACAGTGCAGTGCCGGGTGAAACGTCAACTACGAATAAAACCAAGGAAAAGTTTACGATTTTTTGACAAGGGAAGGAAACTGTTTCTGTGCTTGTTTCATTTAAATCAAGATGGTTAAAAGCAGCATTTGTCTTCTGCACAGTAACATTTCACAGCGGCATTAAGCCACTGGTCAGTTGTAAACTTTTGAAGGAACAACCCTCAGGCTTTGTTCCAAGTGACGAGCAGCCTCCAGCCCCGAGGGGTCCGTAACGCCGAGGCTCTGCTGTAAAATGACTCTGAGGCTAACCCGGAGCAGCGGAAGCACATGGAGAACCACGGTTAACGTCATGAGGCGAGCGGGCTCGACGTAGTCTGGGACAAACAGGGCTCTGCTGGTTTGCTTTGTCCAGGCAGGGTCTCAGTGGCTGTCACTCACCCGTGCAGACATTTCTCGGCATTTCCTTCTCTGTGGAGTCCCTTTGATGCAGGGAGCCCAGCTCCTGCCTCCTCTCCATCCTTGTAATTGGGCGGCGAGGTTCACAGACTTGTAGGACCTGGTAGGGAAAAGGTCATTCAAATGGTGGGAAGAGGCTGCCCTGTAGTGGGGACACAGGTCCCCAGAAGCAGCAGCACTGGGATGAGCCTGCTGGGGTCAGGCCGGCAACTGGTTGATTCCAGAAGGAGCCAACACGAGTGACCCAGGGTCTGTCCAAATGGGTGGAGAGTAGTAATGGAACGACACCCCACCAAACAGCCTCTGCTATACTCCCCCTCATGCTCCGGCTGCTCTGAAACCACCACCCCCCCCCCAGCTCAGCCCCTCCCAGCGCTGCAGCCCTCCCACCGCCACACCTCACCTCCAGCAACGCAGAGCCGCAGAAGGGACAAAATACTGCGCGACCCTCGACCCTGCCTGCACAGGGCAAGAGCTGGCGTGGGGGTGGCACCCTGCTCCCTTGGGTAGGTGGCATGGCTCATGGAAACTACAGGGCTCATCCCTCAGTGTGACACCGGATTTGAGTGCAAAGCCTTTGCATGGGTTTGTACAGCACCAAGCACACCTACAGCACCGTATCACCAGCTCTGCCATATTTGTGGTGCCAGGGGACCAAGCTGGGGGGCTGCACTGGGACAGCCCATGGCACTTGTGCAGATGTGGGGCCTGTCACAGACCCAGGATTCACTGCACCTCTGCCCCTATGGGGTCTCCTTTAGGTTTCAGCGCTCCAGAACCCACATCCCTCTCCCTCCAGACCAGGAGTTTAGGCTTGCAGCCCCCGCTTGCAATTCACTGTGATTATCCCAGCAGCTCTGACCTTAGTCCAGCGCCTGCATCTCACTCTCCCAGGGCTTTGGTGGGGATTACTAGAGACCAGCCAGCTATCACAATGCCCAGTACATTTATTTAGGACAAAAACAGCACAGGGAGGGTCCTAGTGGCTTCTCCATCGCTGGATATTTTGAAATGAAGGTTGGAAGGGTTTGGAACTTCTTTAAAGAGATGCTCTAACTCAGAAGTTGTGGTTCTGGGGAAGTCCTCTGGCCTGTGTTATGCAGGAGGTCAGACTGATCACAATGGTCCCTGCTGGCCTGGGAATGTCTGAAAACATGTAATAAAACACGTGCTAATTTACCAGGTGTTACCCATCTCCCCCATGGAGACCCTGGCAGGTTCTGGTCCCTCAGCCCCTGCCAGTCTCTTGGTTACAGTCGCATATCAGTTCAGGGCTCAAAGGAGGGTCACTGAGTGAGTCCAGGCTGCTTCTTGGTACCAAAAGCCTGTTTTCTGTCTCCAGAATCTGATCAGCGTCAGTCTGGGGCCTGGTCCACACTGCAGGGTTAGGTCGATGCAGCTGCCTTGCATCGACCTAGCTGTGGCCTTGTCTTCACTTAAATCTGGCTCCTGCCGATGTCAGGGCCTCTCTGCGCCGATTCAGTCACACCGCCTCCCCGAGCGGCATAGAGACACGCGCGATATAAGTAGGTCGATGCAGTGTGAGTGTAGACACGGCATTGCTCACATCGACCGCTACTGGCCCCCGGGAGCCCTCCCACCAGGCCCTGCACTGACAGTAAAATTGATACAAGCGCTCCCGGTGAGGACACACACCGCCCGCGCGAGGAGCAATGTGTGCACACGCATAAGCAATTTAATAGCTGCGTGCCGACGTAAGTTAGGTCACCAGCATTTGGTCGTGTAGACGCGGCCAAGGCAATGGTGGTATCTCTCTGCAGTAGGGTGACCAGATAGCAACTGTGAAAAAAACCGACAGGGGGTGGGGGTAATAGGCGCCTAGATAAGAAAAAGTCCCAAAAAACAGGACTGTCCCTATAAAAACAGGACATCTGGTCACCCTACTCTGCAGTGATTTACAGTAATTACCCCCCACTGATTTTAGTTCCTGCAGCAAGGTCAGTTACTGTCCCTCATGGAGCCAGAGTGCAATCCCCAGCTCCCGGAGATACAGAGAACACTGAGAGATACCAAAGCCTATGAATGGTCCAGGTGCCCATCCCAGCACATCTCAGTAGAACAGTCCGCTGAGCTTTCCACGCTTTTGAGGGCTCACTTCTGGCACAGCGGCTGGTGTGGAAAAGCATCCCCGGAGCACGTGCTGTACGTTGGGCTGTTTACAAGTTGGATAGTAAAATGCAGGAAAAGGGGATTGTTTGCAAAGTGCTGTTTCTAAGACTAAAGCCAAGTTGAAGTATTTTAGAGGCAGCTTATATCTACACAACCTTTATTATTATTAAATATTTATATTACAGTAGCAGCCAAAAGTCCAAGCAGGTTCCCTGACCTGGAGAGCTTCCTGCTAAATGACTCGCCCTGTAGCACCAATAAGCTGTGGTCCTGGGGGACCGACGGTGGCGACAGAGACACCGGATTGGATAGCAGGATGGGCTATAGGGAAACAGGGATTCCTGAGTTCTCGCCCCTGTTCTCACACGACTTTCCCATAGCCTTGGTGGGGAATTCTCTTAGGACACTTTGTGGAGGATCTGGGTGGCCAATTCTGAATGCTCAGAAAACACAGGGAAATATGATCTAGATGAAATCACTACAAGGTGGGTGCACAACTGGTTGAAAGATCGGACTCAAAGCGGAGTTATCAATGGTTTGCTGCCAAACTGGGAGGGTGCATCTAGTGCTGTCCTGCACCTTCACCCACCACAAGACCAAGCTTCCTCTCTGCCTCTAGCGTATCATGTGGCAGTGAGTTCCACAGGTTAATTATGCACTGTATAAAAATGTCCTTGTATTCCCTTTCAGTTTCATTGTGTGGGGGTCCCCTCATTCTCTGGTCACAGGAAAGTATGAATGGGATTCACCTTCTCTGGACCAGTCGTTATTTTGCTATCTATTGCATTCCCTCTCATGTGACTCCTCTGTAAACAGATCTAATCATACCAATCCCTCTAGCCTTTTTCATTGCCCACCTTTGGAGTCCATCTGCTTCAGCTCTTTTTTACTAACTCACTAAAACCCCCTATGTTTTCTGTCACCTCTGATGACCACTTTTTTCTCCTCCTTGATATTTATTCTCATCACCTACATCCTCAGGTCAGTGCCCCTTTGCAATGAACCCCTGTGGCTCCCAGCCCAAACCTTTCTCCCTCTCCTGGATCCTCTCTCTGTATTACAGTCCCCATGTCTGGAATCAGCTCCCCATGGAATCTCCTAAGCCGACCGGTCACCAATAGTATAAGCAAATGCAATGCCCGTCTCCCACCCATGGCACTTTCCTGACACTCTGTATCTAAGCAAACCTGTCACCTGCTTGGCTGCTTTTCTTACCCTGCGTTTGTAAAGACTTCCTTTTCATTGCGCAGCGGGCAAGACCCTGTGCGAAAGAGGCTGCAGCATTATAGAACGACCATCTATTTCACAGTTCAAGCTCAGGTTACAGATCCGATGATTTACTCCAACCCTCATAGCGGGGGGATTTTCCTCTGCTCTCCAGCAGTTACCACGTGAAGTAAAGTTTCAATAATCTCCATTGTTCAGCACCTGTTTCCCTCTACTTCTGCTTCAATCCATTGTCCACGCAGAGATACACAGACACCAGGGTATTGGCCACCTGCACCCAAATGCAGCCGGCGTTGTGGCCTGACCTGGGCAAGCCCCTTGAGCATTTCGCCTGCCCTTTTGGCCCAGGAACTGACCAGCTGGTTTCCTCTTCTCCTGTCCCAATTTTAATCTGGTTGATCAGGAGGCATCCTGGCCTCCACCCACTTCCCAGAGGAGTGGGACCAACCCTGCCCACCACCCCCTATTTGCACAGACTAGAACAAAAGTTTCCAAGTGGAGGGGAGATTGTGGGAAGGTTTGGCAACCCCACAAGGACATCAGTCACTCAGCTCCACAAGCCAGGCCATCCAGGGAGCCTGACCGAGGGGGGCAAAGCACCGGTCCTGCCCGTGAAATGCAGAATTCATGCAACAGCAGATGCAGGGATCCTGTCGAGCGGACCAGATTACAGAGAGAGATGCACACACCATCCCCATATCTACATAGACACCCCCCCACACACACACACACATTCGGATTGCTGGAGACAGGGGCTCCAAAGAGCATCCCAGAGAGAGAGAGAGAGAAAATATCTTCGGACTTTGACCCTAAAGGGGGAAACACTTAGTGCCTGGGCTCAGTTACTGTTTTCCTGGCTGACAGTTGAGTCCTGCCTGTGCTAGGCATGGACGGTCTGCGGCCCTAGGATTGGCTGGGGGCCCTGACAATCCAAAGGGCCAGAGCAATTCAAAGGTTTGCTCTGGAGGGGGAAAAAAGCAGCCAGAGTCGAGGGTAGCGGGAAGCTGCCATTGGCTCCTTTTCTCAGATGACCCAAACCCTCCTATTGCAGGGGACGGTGGGGAGGTGAGGGGGCGGCTGACAGCTCTGAGGAAGGGCCTTTGTTCTCAGGGACCAATAAAGAGCCAGTAGGTTCCCCAGCTGGCTGGCCAGCCACAGCACTGGGAAGTGATCGAATTAACCCCAGCCTCTCCAGGAGCGGGGGTGTGTACAGGGCAAACAGGGCTCAGCAGGGCATGGAGACGAGCACCCAGCACGGCTGGTGTTGGCTCAGGATACCAGCTTCGGCGCTGAGACACGGCTGGGGCACTATTCATTGTTTGGTCCATTGTACCCACTGTACAGCACCATGCACATCTGCAGCTGGGTGACTGTGTGTCATGCGGCAGCATCGCGAGTACCTAAAATGTCCAGTTCTCGAGTGACAAGGTCGGGGAGGTCAAGTCGTTGAGTTCGCCAACTTCGGTTGGTGAGAGCTTTGATGCAATAAGACATGACCTCCCGCACCGGGCCTCTCTCAGATCCTGGGGCCAACATGGCTCCAACTTCACCACAGACGACAGCTCTCGCGTGACAGCTGCCTGTAATGCGGGAGTGAAGCGCAGGGACGGAAGATAAAGTTGGCACACCAAGAGCCCTTGCAGCCTGCTGCGCTTTCCTGTTTACTTTTCCCCTCTCTTCAGCCTCTTTGGGTGTGTCTACACAGCAAGCAGCACCCCCTGCCACGGGTAGTCCGAGGCTTGCAGGGCTCGCACTGTGGCACCAAAAATAGCCCTATAGACGTGGGGCTCTGAACCCCAGGGAGGCATGGTGGGTGCAGAGCCCTCGCTCCAGCCCAAGCCCAAGCCTATGTGGCTATTTTTAGCGCCGTGGCAGGAGCTCCAGGCTCGGAAACTTGCTGCGTAGACGCCCCCTGTGGCTCGCGGGTGCGGCACGGCCTGTGTCTTGCCACGTCTTCCCAGCTGGCCGTGCTGATGCTGAAAGTTTTCCAGTCCCTCTTGGAAACATCCTTAAACCTGAGGCAAGTTTGGCCCTGTGGCCTTGGGCCAAGGGCACAGTCTCCATGCAGGAGACCCTTTGGAAAGCGTCCATGCGGGCAGGTGTCCTAGCCAACGGAGACGTCTGTGGTGGAAACTAATAATTCAACTTGACAATTTTGCTTTCTCATGTACTTCAGTGTCAGTAATTTTGGTTCCCATTCGCCATTTAGAAGACGGGGAAGCCAGCAGGAGTGGAAGGTGCTTGGCCTTCTCTCACGCCTGCTGCAGACTGTCCGGGTCTCGCTCCCACCAGCTTCTGGAAGTGGGATGGGGGGCCTGCTCCACACAAGGCCGAGCAGGTTGAGTTAGACCAGTGATGCTCAGACTGAGGGTCCTGAGCTGCAAGTGGTTCTTTAACGTCTCCTGGGGCCCGTTGCAGCACGTGATATTAAAACACCATGTGATTGAATTAGTCACCAGTCTAAGTTATTAACCAGTCAGGAGACTTCTACTGTGTCATTAACCAATTGTTGATAAAATAATACTTGGTCAGTCATTTTGCTGTAGGAATAATATATATATCTATAGAAACATAGGCGCTGACTTCCCCTCTGCCCCGTGGGTGCTCGACCCCCACCCTGCCCCTGGCCCCACCCCTGCCGCACCCTCACCCTGCCCCAATTCCCCCCCTTCTCCCAAGTCCCTGCCCCTGCCCCGCCTCTTTACCGCCTCCTCCCCCACCCTCCCGGAAAGGCATAAGTGCCACCAAACAGCTGTTAGGCGGCAGGCAGGAAGCGCTGGGACGGGGAGGAGCGGGGATGCCACGCTCAGGGGAGGAGGAGGGGGTGGGGGCGGGGCAGGGAGCTTGGCTGCCAGTGGGTGCGGAGTACCCACTAATTTTTCCCCGTGGGTGTTCCAGCCCTGCAGCACCCACAGAGTCGGTTCCTATGTATATAAACTAAATCTTTCCATCATACTGTTTAAATAGGACTATAGTATATATAGCACTATAGTAAATGAAACAATGAATTCACACAACTGTGACTCTTTGGGTAATGCTGATGGCTAATTTGGCTCCTGAACCACTGAGGTCTGAGTATCACTGAATTAGGCCAATTAACCTGATAGGCTGATTGATGAGGGAGTCCCCCTGAGACAGAACAGACAGGGCTGGTATAAAGCCAGGAAGCAGGCAGCAGAAGAGAGCTGCAGGTGAAGTAGCCAATGGGAGCTGCGGAGCCGGTGCTCAGGGTGGGGGCAGCACACGGAGCCCCCCCTGGCTGCCCTTGAGCCTAGTAGCCGCAGGGACATTCCAGCCACTTCCAGGAGCTGCGCGGAGCCAGGGCAGGTAGGGAGCCTGCCTTAGCCCTGCTGCACTACTGACTGGACTGACCAGAGCCACCAGGGTCCCTTTTCACCCAGGGATTCCAGTTGAAAATCAAACTCCTGGCAACCCTAAGTGGCACATGGGCTGGACCTGGCTGAAAGACTAATCAAAGGTATGAGAACTGGCAATGTGCTGGGCTGGGCAAAGCTACTACCTGTGGTATCTCGGGAAGCAGGGCTAGCAATCTTCTTAATAGCCTCCTAGAAACATCAGAATGGCCACACTGGGTCAGACCAAAGGCCCATCTCGCCCAGTGTCCTGTCTTCGACAGTGGCCAGTGCCAGGTGCCCCAGAGGGAATGAACAGAACAGGGAATCATCAAGTGATCCATCCCGTCACTAGGGTTGCCGACTGTGTAATCACAGAAACCCAAATGCCCTTGCCCCACCCCTTCTCTGAGGCCCCGCCCTGCTCACTCCATCCGTTGCTCACTCTCCCCTACCCTCGCTTAATTTTAGCAGGCTGGGATAGGGAGTTGGTGTATAGCAGGGGGTGCAGTCTCTGGGCGGGGGCTTAGAGGTTCGGAGTGTGTGAGGAGGGCTCCGGGCTGAGCCTGGGCCAGGGGGTTGGGGTGCAGGAGACAGTGCGGGATGCAAGCTCTGGGAGGGATTTTGGCTGCTGGAGCGGGCTCAGGGCTAGGGCAGGGGATTGGGGTGCAGAAGGGAGTTGGGGGTGCACGCTCCAGCTGAGAGGTGCTTACCTGGGACGGCTCCCGGTCGGCAGTGCAGCGGGGCTAAGGCAGGCTCCCTGCCTGCCCAGGCCCCACGCCGCTCCCAGAAGCGGCCAGCATGTCTCTACAGCCCCTGGGGGTGGGGGCTCCTCACTCTGCCTGCACCGCAAGCACCACCCCTCCAGCTCCCATTGGCCACACTTTCCGCTCCGGGCACCGGCAGCACACAGAGACCCTCTGCCCCCTCCCCACAGAGGCCACAGAGACGTGCCAGCCGCTTCCAGGAGTGACGCAGAGCCAGGGCAGGCAAGAAACCCGCCTTAGCCCCGTTGCATCGCCAGACTTTTGGCAGCCTAAAAATCTCTTAGTTTGGTGTCAGTAACCTCTGGGAGATAGGATCCGATTCCAGGAGACTCCCGGTAAAACCAGGAGGGTTAGCAACCCTCCGACACCTGTTCGCAGCTTCTGGCACCATCTCTGCCCATTCTGGCTAATAGCCATTGATGGACCTATCATCCATGAATTTGTCTAGTTCTTTTTTGAACCCCGTTATAGTCTTGGCCTTCACAACGTCCTCTGCAAGGAGTTCCACAGGTTGACTGTGTGTTGTGTGAAGAAATATTTCCTTGTATTTGTTTTAAATCTACCTATTAATTTCATTTGGTGACCCCCTAGTTCTTGTGTTGTGTTTCTCCACACCAGTGAAAAATTTATAGACCTCTAACATATCCCCCCTTAGTCGTCTCTTTTCCAAACTGAACAGTTCCAGTTTTATTAATCTCTCCTCATACAGAACCTGTTCCATCCCCCTCATCATTTGTGTTGATCTTCTCTGTTCCTTTTCCAATATATCTCTTTTGAGATAGGGCGACTACATTTGCCTGCAGTATTCAAGATGTGGACGTACCATGGATTTATACAGAGGCGATATATTTTCTGTCTTGTTACCTATCCCCTTCCTAATGGCTCCTAACATTGTTAACTTTTCTGACTGTTGCTGCACATTGAGCGGATGTGTTCAGAGAATACTACGTGGGGAGCAGTTGCAGTTTCCAGTGAGGACCAGCAAACAGAACAGGAGTTATGCAGGTGTAAAACATGGGAAGAGAATAACTGAACGAGAGGCATCTGAGAGCAAGGGAGGTAGCAGCTTTGGAGCAAGCGCACTGCACCCCCGCCACCACACTGCACACTAACCCTGCTGCATTTAGGAGGTAGCTAGGCTACTTTACAGCAGTGCAAGAGGCTGATCCACAGGGAGTTTGCAGCTCCCCCCTTTCCTTTCCCAGCCATGCCAATGCACCAGACTCGGCCACACTTTCAATCACTTAAACAGTGTCTCTGCCGAGCTGACTAGGACACGTTCATCCCAGCCCCAGGAGCAGCACTCAGCCAACCAGCCGTGCTTCTCCAGCCAACTGCAGGGCTTCAATCGCCCTGGGATAGTTCACTGTCCTGGAATCACCATGAACACTGCACGAGGAGGACGGGTGTTTGTTCACATCAAACAAGTCCCTACATGTTGTGTCTGAGGATCAGGTCAATGGGCCTAAGGCTGCAGGGTGTCCAGGAGCTCCAACCTCCTTGCCCCACTGCTCGGAAAGACCCAGAGATGCCAATACACAGAAGTTAAGCTGAGCACCGAGGAGAGCTAGGAGCTCTATGGACACCTGCCTCTCACAGGCCTCTGAACAGCCACCCAAGAGCAAAGGTTTGCAGTTACTGCTGGCCTGGCCTGAATTCAGCCTGGCAGCCTAGAAGCGAGAGGCTGCAACCCAATCCCCTCTGCCGCTGTGCCTTGTTCCCCAGCAGCCCCCGAACCCAGACAGGCATTTCCACAAACACAGAACTCACCTGCTGCCCCAAAACTTTTATTTTAAATGAACATATTGGGCAGAAATAGACTTGCCAGGCTTTAAAGACGGCAGGAGCGCGGGGCTGGGTTAACAGGGATGGTGACAGGGGCATTTCCCACCAGGGCCATGCCATGAACACACAGCAGCAGCACGAGATGGTGATGAGAGGGCTGCAGGTATGCAGCAGGTTTGACCTCATGCTAGAGAAATGGTCCCCAACCATGCTGAGCAACTGTGCCATCCCGCCCTATGCAGCAGCCTCCTGCCCCTCCCAGTCCCATCCAGCTGGCTGCCTAGTCAGGTGTGTTCTAAGCCAGGAGCCTGATCAGCGAGTAACGCTCAGTCCTTACCGCTCCTCCAGGCTCTGCCTGCCTACCTCAGTGGGGAAGCGCTGTGCTGACCCCCAAGGAACTGACATGCCACCTCCAGTCCATGAGCTCCCTGGCACATTGGAAACGCACACCTTGCGCAGTGGCAGACAATGGCAGCACATCAGGGCCTGTCGTGGGACAGGGCAGGCCTAGATTACCAACCACAGAGGGCTGAAACGCCCATTCCTACTGCTATAACCTAGTGAGTGCCCACGGCCTGCAGCAAGTACAAACACACGCAGTTATCGTGGGTATTAGCATAGGACCAAGAGCCCTGGTGCAGGAAGAGTGCCCGCCCTGAAGAACTTCTTCTGAAGGCACAAGTCCGTGTCACGCCCAGCAGTAACCAACATCCAGAGCAGGACGCGGTCCTCACTGGTGCGGCTCAGTGGCTCCATGCCCACAAGCAAGAGAAGAGTGGGGAGATGGCTGCAGGGACGAGGTGCGCACGGCTCTCAGCTTTTACACAAATGTACTTTAAGGTGAAAGCACCCCAGTCCCCTACCAACTCATCCTGTTTGTGGGGTGTGTGCAGCCTTTCACTACCCACCACCTGGGGCAGTGACCCCTCCATAGCACCGTGCTCCATGGGCCCTGCTGCACAGCGGTGCCTCTCTGGCACGCTGGGGGGACTTACAGATGCTAGACAAGAATGAAAGGAAGCAACATGCTCGTTTGTTCCCATCCAAGTGCCCACTCTCACCCTAGCCAGCAGCTGCTGCTGGGAGGGGCCCCAAAGCTTCGGGAGATGTCAGCACTGAGACACAGAGCGTGGTCAGGTAGCAAAACACAAGGAGAGAAAAGCCCCAGTGGGTTCCGTAGCCACCTCTTCCCCCAGCGCTCCTGGTGAGCTATGTAAGGTCAGCGCGGGAGAAAGGTGCTGGCCTAGCAGCCCTGTGAACCAGTCAGCAGATACGGCAGAGCCCTGCAAGCTTCGCATGTGCGCACGCACATCTCCCAACCCTGCCCCAGAAGATCACCTCTGGGGCTCAGGGGAGGCCAGGGCCAGTGGCCCATTCTGCCTGTGTGCTGGGACTGTCCAACAGGACCAAGGCTGGCAATGACTGGCGGGAACCGGTCTGAGACGGTCACACAAAAGGCTCCTTTCCCACAGCCTGTCCCAACCTCCTGCCCCAGCCCGTGGGAAAAGCAGAGCCCTGTGCTTGTGACAGCAGCGGCTGGTGCCCGGGCAGAGATGGCGCAGCACAGGCCCCACCTCACTGTCACTAAGTGAAGACGGGATTTGGTACCCCCTGCCCCAAGCAGCCCTGGCTTCTTCCTTCCCCTCATTCGACCCTGTTCAACCAGCCATGCCCACAGGCCAGGCTGTCCCCTCCCCACCTCTGCTCACTCATCTGCAGCTTCAGTCCCGCCCACACCCTGCAGCAGCAATCCACAGACAGGCAATGCCTTCGCTGCCAGCACAAGGGATCCTGGGGAGGCCTGAGAGCCAGACACCCACTGCTGCGTGAGACTGCACAGCCCTGGGGTCGGCTTTGGGGGCAGCTGTCAGAGCCTGGCCCACTGCTGAGTGACCGACCTACCCAGGGGATACCCCCTTAGCTGTAACAACCTGGGGACTGCTAGCTGCGTTTCCATGTGAGAGACTTACGAGAGGGTTACCACACGCGCTGTCACTTCTGCAGGCCAAGCTCAGCACACACACCAGGGGTCCCTCCATTCCCCCAAGCTCCCCGGGTGCCACCCTCCCTCCCCCTCTAGTACAGGGGCTCCCTGCTGCAACCCACAGCCTCATGCTAGAGGCTCTGTGTGCCCCCCATTCTGCCCTCCACAATCTGCCTGGGGTTCTGTGTGTGCCCCACCCCCCACACAGTCCTCCCGCCATTAGTATTTCTTTTCTTCCTGAGACATACGTCATTCATGGTGTCGCCACGTTCCTGCTGGGACGACGGGACGAGCGTAGCTGGGAGATCATGCTGGAACCTATTCATGGCTCTGTTCTCTGCCGTGGAGCTAGTTACACACCTGGCTGAGGCTGGGGGCTCAGCTAACCAGGTACCAGGGCTCCCTGTGTCGCCCGGCTGTCCCTTCCGGTTTTCAGTTCTGACCTGACGGGCATCAGTGCTGCGTAGTTATCGTGTTACAGTTATCAACGCCATCGAGCGGAGCTCTGCCCCAGCACGCAGTCCTCCTCCACCAGGGCATCAGCGCCCAGCTTCTCCTTCCTGCTCCCCAGGAAGGGCACCTCGTCCTCGTGGGGCCCCCACTGCTTTCAGACCAACCGCAGCCTTCTCTGGGGCTGGGCCTCCTGCCCCCCGACCCCCATGAAGTGCAGACACTCTGGGGGGAAGGCACGAAAATAAAAGGGATGCTGTAACTGTGTCTACAGGGGCTGGAGCTTGCAGCCCCAGGTGGCCTTTCACTTCCCTGCAGAAGGCTCCGGGGGGGGGATCCAGAGCCCAGCAATACCCTTGGTACAACTTACGCCCAGGCTAGCCAGGCTCCACCTCTGTTTGGATCACAGCTTCCAAGAGCCGCCCCCACCCCACATTTAGCTCCAGGGAGGCCACAGGGTAAAGCTCCATGGGCCGTTCCCTCCCAGGGAGTCTCTTGCAGGGTTTGGGTTTCCCAGGACACTTGCCACAGGGTCCCAGGCCTGCCAGCTTGCTGCGCCCTCCCCTCGTTCTGCTCACAGCAGTACTTGGCGTCTCCTCGCACCCTGCAGCAGTGCGTGCTGATCAACCAGCCGGCTTGCCCGCTGTCAGGAGCTGTGCCCTCTCTGAAGTTCGGTGTGTGTAGAATGAAGTCAGATCTGGCTTCTGGCTGTAACGTTCCCCTGCCCGTGTCTGGTGTCGTGGGTGCGACAGCAGCATGGGTTAGCCCCACGTTCCCAGATCCAGTCACTGTACAGCTCGCCAACCAGGTGCACGCTCTACTCGCTCTGGCTCACACCGGGGGACGGGCGCTCTCTGGTTCGCTCACAGAGCTCTCTGATCTTCCAAGCTCCTGCCACCCCCGCTGCACTGACACCACATCTCTGCTTGCTTGGCTTCAGGAGCTCCCTGCCGTGGGAGACGCAGTGGCCGAGGCCCCCTCTGCGGGCCAAGTGCACGTGGGGCCAGTCCCCACAGCGGCGCAGGGTGAAGGGGTGTCCGTGGGGGAAGCTTGCGTGGCACTGGGGGAAGCATATGGTCTCTGCTGGGAGTGGGTTCTGCGGTGAGTGAGGAGATTGGGCTTCTGGCTGAAGGTCTTCCCGCAGTCGGAGCAGCTATAGGGCCGCTCCCCGGTGTGGGTGCGGTAATGGGTCACCAGGTTGGGCTTCCAGCTGAAGCCCTTCCCGCACACGGTGCAGGCGAAGGGCCGCTCGCCAGTGTGAGTCCGCTGGTGCGTGAGGAGGTTGGGCTTCTGGCTGAAGCTCCTCCCACACTGGGTGCACTGGAACGGCCGCTCTCCAGTGTGGGTCCGGAGGTGCGTGACCAGCGTGACCTTCTGCCGGAAGCATTTCCCACACTCCGGGCAGGCGTACGGCCGCTCCCCACCGGGCACTCGCTGGGGGAGCTGCAGGGCTATGTGCTCCTTGAAGGGTTTCCCACATGGGGAGTGGGAACAGTACCTCTTCCCAGCGTGGGCCTCCATCAGATCCACGCTCAGCAGCCTTGCGGGAGGTCTCTCCCCTATGTGGACACGCTGGTGGATCTTCAGGGACATCTTGCCCTTGAAGCGTTTGGGGCACTGGGCACAGGCGAAGGGCCGCCGCCCCATATGGGTTCTCTGGTGGGCAAGGAGGTTGGGCTTCTGGCTGAAGCTCTTGCCGCATTGGGGGCAGGAGAAAGGCCGCTCACCCGTGTGGGTCCGGTAGTGAGTCACCAGGTTCCCCTTCTGGTTGAAGCGCCGCCCGCACTGGCTGCAGGCAAAGGGCCGCTCGCCCGTGTGGAGCCGCTGGTGTGTCATCAGGTTGGCTTTCAAGCCAAAGCTCTTCCCGCACACGTCACACCGATGGGGCCTGTCGCCCCCGTGGCTTTCCTGGTGCTTTGCCAGCTGGCTGTGCTGGCTGAAGCTCTGCCTGCACTCGGGGCACGTCCAGGCTGTCTCCCGCACCTGCGCATCCTGCTGGGCTGGCAGGGACAGCCGGGGCCTGAGGCCTTTCCCACGTTCAGGAAGCTGATACGGCTGCCATCCTGCATGGCTGCTCTGATGGGCAATGAGAGCCGGCCAAAAGCTAAAGCTGCTTCCGCAATGGTTACAGATGAAGGGCCGCTCTGCCCCGGGGGCCGCATGCGCCGCGTCACCAGGGCCCAGGCAGGGTTCCAGGTGTCTGAGGAGATGTTGGTTCAGGCTGAGGCCTCTCCCATACTGGGCGCTCTCACAGGGCCTCTCCCTGGCATGGCTGGGCTGGTGCTTCAGAAGAGCCGCCTGTGGGCAGCTTTCCCCACACTGCATGCACAGGAAGGGCTGCTCTGCTGAGGGGGTTTGCTGGGGCAGTGGGATATGCTGTTTCTGCGGGAAGCTGCTACCGCAGTCAGTGCACATGCATGGTGCCTGGCTTCCGGGGATCTTCTGGGCTAGCACCGGCTGAGCAGGATTGCGCTGGCTCTCCTGCTCAGCGCCTGCGGGCTGGAGCGGCATGGCGGGGGGACCGTGGAGTGGGATTGGCTCTGGATTCCCACAGGGTCTGGGCTGGCTCAGGCTGTGGGTTCTCTGGTGCGCCTTCAGGGACACCTTGTCCTTGAAGCACTTCTGGCACTCCCCACACGGGTAGGGTCGCACATCCGTGTGGGTGCTCTGGTGAGTCACCAGGTTGGTCTTCTGGGTGAAGCGCTTCCCGCACTGGGGGCAGGCGTAGGGCCGCTCCCCAGTGTGGGTCCTGTAGTGAGTCACCAGGTTGGTCTTCTGATTGAAGCTCTTCCCGCACTGGGCACAGCTGAAGGGCCGCTCGCCCGTGTGGGTCCGGTAGTGAGTCACCAAGTTGGGTTTCTGCGTGAAACTTTTCCCGCACTCGGGGCATACGAACGGCCGTTTTTCCTCATGGTCTCCCTGGCGTGCTGGGGACTTTGGCTTCCCCCCAAGCCCACCCCACAGCGGCGGCTTCTCCCCTGCGTGGGTTCTCTGGTGGGCAATGAGATTGGCCTTCTGGCTGAAGCTCTTCCCACACTGCGTGCAGGAGAAGGGCCGTTCCCCGGTGTGGATCCGCCGGTGAGTCAGGAGGTTAGGCTTCTGGCTGAAGCTCTTCCCGCAGTCTGGACACCTGTAGGGCTTCTCTCCTGTGTGGATTCTCTCATGCGTGATGAGGCTCTGCTTCTGGCGGAAGCGTTTCCCGCACTCAGCACACTGGAAAGGCCCAGCCCCTAGCTGGCATACGACGGCATCTGAACACTTGCTGAAGCCGGCTGATTCCTCCATCTTGATCCTGGTCTGGTTTCTCTGCTGACTCTTGGACACCAGCTGCCGACTGTGAAACGAGCCATCAGAAAGGTCACAGACCACGGGGGACAGCTCTAAGTCTGCAGCAAACCTCTCAGAGTTCTCTTCCTGCTCCACTGTGTTCACACCCCCATGCTCTGCTGGATTGCAAAGAGAAAGTGAAGGCATTAACTCATGGGCTTTCCTTGCCATTCGTAAAACTCTACAGAAATGAGCAGCTCATAAGGCTGGACCCAGACTGTACCCAGCTGAGGCTGCACTGGCAGCCTGCAAGAACAGCAGAGGCCGCAGCTAACTGGCATAAAGCAGAGCAGCCTGCTGCTGTCCTCATCTTTGCTATGGAACTGCAGCCCCTTGAGACAACAGGTCCAGCAAACCACTCCCTGTGCTGATCTCAGCCTCCGCTGGAAGGGGAGCCCAGAGCAGAACAAATTGCTGCTCTCACTCACCTACGCAGGCACTTCCGGGGATCTTGCTCTCCTCCAGTTTCTGCTGAGCCTCGATATATCGCTCCTCCCATTGCTCAATATGGAATAAACCATCGGGCTTGAAAAATCCATAGCCTGGTTGAGGGGATAGAGGATGTCACCATGTATGGTTAGGCACATCCAGTGACAACACCACTGTGCTGGAGACGATGCATATGCTACTTCACAAATCATATAATTAACCTGAGTCCCAGGGGAACCTTTTTCTTTATTCTAAGCCTCTACTGCCAAATGTGGAATTAAAGATACCGGACAATACAATCAACACACCATCAAGCTCCCTGGCTAGCCCTCCTTTTCCTCTCCACTGTCCTGGGGGTGACTGGCAGACAGAGAAGAGCACATCTGGCCAGGAAAACAGTGAGCTTTCAACGTATCTTCCAAATGTTCATAAAAATACTTTGTTCTTTTTTGGTGTCTTTCAACCCAGACTCTCAAAGCCTGTAACATGTGTTAATGAATCACATCTCCAGCCTGTCTCCTGGGAGGAAAATCTGGATCACTAGCCACACTATACTGAGGGAAAAACTGAGGTCCAGGAAGGTTAAGTAGCCTGACCCAAATTTGCACAGTGGGTCAGAGTGGCAGAGCTGGGATTAGAAACCGGGAGCCTAAACTTGTCCTTTGCCTTGTCCACTAATGCTCCCTGAACCGCTCAATCGAAAGGGAGGGGCGACAGCCAGATGTCATTTAGTACTGGTGCAAAACCACGATGGACGCGTCCCCTGAAACTCTAGCAAATTCTATTTAATCTGAACTAAGTGAGTAAAGACATGAAAGGATTACGCCAATGGAAGTTTCATCTGCTTCTCTCGACCTCGCGTGCTGCTAACTAGCTGTTGTGCTGAGCACTCACCTGCGCAGGGATCTGGCGGACGCTCTAAGCCACCAGAGACCAGCTGAACCCCAACACCTGGGGGTTCCCCTCGTTCAATCCGGAACAAGAGATCAGGTTTGAGAGCTGGGTGGCCTGGTTCGGGGGGGAAAATATTCCTGTTAGCAGGTGCTCGACCACTGCTGCCCGCACTGAAGTCAACAGGAGCCAGGGCCTTCAGCATCACACCGACTCTGGCCCCGCTGCACTGCTAGCTGGCGCTGGGTGGAGGGACATGGCTGTTTAGAGCACAGCTATGGTCAGAGAGCGGAGAATAGAAAATGGCATAATCATACCCAGCACCTCTAGCACCCATGGGGGCGGGGAGGAATAACCACTGCCCACTCAACCGCCAGTGTGCCATGCAAGATGGACAGCAACAGGGCCAGGCTGGGGGTGGATTTTAGGAGGTGCCCTAAGAAAGTGGACCCAGGCCCTCCAAATAATTTCATGAGGGTCTCCAAAGAGGCTCAGATGGCAATGACTTTGGAGCAGCACTGACCTGGATTTGAATTGGTGGCGCCGCGAGAAAAGGTTCCACAGCCCATCTCCAGTTCGCGGTGCCATCCGGCCCCCTCCTTTGATGGGTGCGACTCTTCAGACATGGCTACACCCAGCCGCAGGGCCAGCTGCCTTGTGTGGGGGATGGGGCTCTCAGACCCTGCAACAGGCAACACCTGAGCCTGCGCTCCACCAGGGGCCCAGCCTGATCGCTCTTCCCCGTGGAGCTGCTTGCACCGAGGCCCCTGAGGAGGGGAGGGAAGAATGAGGAGGGGGCAGGGCGCTCCTGCTGCCCCACCAACCAGCCATGTACATCACCTCTCCAGCACCCCACTCCAGCACCCCTCACGGTCACACCCAGAGCCACCCACTGCAGCCAGGGAGCAGCCCTCTGCCCTGCCAGGGAGGGCTGCAAAGTGAAGCCACTAGGAAGTCCAGAGCCTGGCTCCTGGCAGCCCCAGTACAGTTTCCCTCCGCTCCTGGCTCCCAGATCCTGCTGGGAGAGCACAGGATGGTCTTGCTTCTCTTCTGAGAGAGAGAGAGTGAGGCGGGCAGTGAGTTTAGTGATACTGTCGTCTAGGGGCTGGAGGGAAGAGCTTTGTCCCATGCAACAGCAGTACCAGCTCTGGTTTCAGGAAGCAGACTCTTGCAAAGAGATTTGGAGGAGAAGGTAACAGCTCCTCAAACAGTGAGACAGCTGAGCCCCGCCCAAAGAGTTATTTTTACATCAGCACTCTCCAGCCCCTCACATGTTCCCCTTTTACTGCCTGGCATCTCACCTCTAACTTGTGCACCAGACACAGTCCTCACACAGCGAGGTGACCAGCTCACACAGCTCCCTCTGCCACTCCACTAACGCCGCCCACTCCACCGGGGAGAAACAGACCCTGCCGTCCTCAGACGTCACCGGCACCTGCAACAAGAAGCTGCCCCCACTTAGCACTGCTGCTGCAGCAGCACAGCCGTCACCCACCCCAGTCTACTGGGCAAGGCCATTGTGTGCTGGCCGAAACAGGAGAACAGGCTGGGTGTGCCAGGCACTCGTACCGGGCGACATGGCTGAGTACAATATTGGTGGCTGGCTGGCGGGACCACGGCTCCTGCCTACCTCACCGTGCAACAGGTGACATGGCAGAGAGCAGAAGGCTCTGTCTGGAGGAAGGAGCTTGGGATAGCTGGGGTGGGAATGGACAGGGGACACGCCCGTGAACAAACTGCTGACTGGCAGCATCGCACACGGGGGAGAAGCGGCTGGAGCAGGGGACTTGGCGTTCTACGCCCAGCTCTGTCACTGATTCACTGTGTGACTGTGCACAAGTCACTTCCTCTGCTGCGCCTCAGTTTCCCCATCCGTGAATCAGGGATACACCATATTCTGCCTCCCAGGAAAACAGTCAAGCTGTATTCCTTACTGTCACTAAGGTCTCTAGCTAATGGAACCCAGAACCAAAGAGAAAGCTGGGCAACAGGAGAGGGGGCACAGAAGGATCCTGGACTCCCAGAAGGACAGTGTCTCTCAGGAAAGGTGAGGAAACTGAGGCAGGCTCTTGCATGCAGTGGTTTGGTACTTCTCCATAGCTCTGTATATCCCTTGTGCTCTGGGTATGAGTGAGGTATGTGTAGTTCAGAAATACTTTTGCAATGTCTGTGTTACTTGCTTTAACTGTAACAAAGTCCCTCCAGGGTTAACCTGTAAACCAGAGTGCCCGGGCAGACAGAGCTTAAATACTGGGAAGACTTAGGGAATCAGCACTGGTCTTGGGGCCTAGGGCAACTGGCCCGCAGGGTTCCACACCTCCAGGAGGGGGTACCAGACTGGGTTGGTACCCCAGAAGCATGCCAGGCATACAGACATGGTCTAGACACTGCTCAGGCTCAGCAGGGTGAACAGCCCATGGAATCCAAGTTCTCGGTCTATTACAGCAGCCCAGTTACTGTCCCCAAGGGGCAGGGAGCTCAGCCAGGAGTGTAAATGAGGGCACAAAATAACAAGAAATGGGGTGACACATTGTTAGGTCTCCAACTCCCCAGACACCACCACAAAACCCTCACAGAGCAACAAGGAATCAAAGGCTGCCCCTGCCCACCATAGCGCCATCTGCCTCTCTTCTGTGATGGGGGGAGGGGGAGGAAATAGAGATCAGAATTAACCCCTTCCTGTCCGCAACGTGTGCGCACAAGAAAGCAAGCAGACAGGCAAGCCTGTGGCACCCTGCAGTCCCCCAGCTGCAGCCTACCTGGGCAGCACCCCCTGCAGGCACTTTCCCATCGGAGACGACTCGGTGGAAGATGACGTGGATCCTGTGTGGAGGATGTGAGGATGAGATCCTGTCCCTTCACCTTTTACTAGGCTTGGCAACTCGAATCGTCTCTTCTCACAGCTTCTTCGAGTGGCTGCTGCAGATCCCTGCACTGACAGCAAGTAGCGCTAATAAACGGGGGCTGGGGACAGGAGAGAGGCACAACACAAAGGCTGAGAAGCTGCTCAGAGAGAGACTTGACCAACGCTTTCATCCCACCTCCCTCCAGCCATCTTAGGGAAAGAGTTCAGCTAAGCCCAGGCTCTGTATTGAATTCACAGAGCCCCTGTTATTGCAAACTTCCCCAGCCCGCTCAGCACTACTGGGACTTGTAGTCCATGCTGCCGAGAGGATGCTACCATACGTGAGCGCTGCCTAGCCTGCTTCACAGTACACAATGGGGGAGGGGAGAGAAAACTACAGTTCCCAGCAGCCTCTGGTACAGCTTAAAGATAGCCTGTCCCTCTCCAGTCAGTGATAACAGTGAAAGCAGGGTCCCTTTATCCCAGCCCACCAACTCAGCTAGACCCACAGCCCTGAAGGGTAGCACTGCAAGAAGCAGGAATGCAGACTGCAAATCGGCAGACCTGGATTTCCAATCATCTCATCATTTGTTTCAAAATTCAGCAATTCCTGGCCTTAGTGCTATCCTGTGGCTGAGAGTTCTACAGGTGAATTATGCACCAATTACTTCCTTTAATGAGTTTTAAATGTGCTGCCTTTCAACGTCATTGAATGGCCCTTTTTGTTCGTGTAGTGCAGCCAGTGATAAATGAGAGCCCCTGATTCACGTGTCTATCCAGTCATTTCTTTGTCTCCTCCTCTCTACACTGAAATGTCCCAGTCTTTTCAATCTCTCCCAGCCTCAGCTCCACCTCTATCCCCTTCCTATCACTGCACTATCTTGTTTGAGAAAGGGGGACCAGCACAGAATGCAGGACTGGGGGAACGGGATGTACAGAATGGCAGCACTCCAGACAAGAGCCCCACCCCTCATCCGAAGCTGCCAGAAACCCTCCCTGATTCATACACTACAGCCCCCTGCCAAACCTTTACAAAGTAGCCATTGTTTGCATGTGTTCCAACTCTGACTACCTAGCACATAAAGGGTTAAGTCTGATGTGCATGACAACTGCACTCAGCCCCTGAGTTTTGGAGGGGCTGGTTATCAGCTCCCCATTGAAGTCACGAGAGCTGCATGCCTCCCAGTGCCTGGCCCTTCACGCTGACAGAATGTCCCATTTCCAAAGCGCTTGACCATCGTTAGCCTACCCAGTAACTTTCCCCAGGCCTTGCAGCTAGTGAGTATCAGAGATGGGACTCAGACTCAGGAGGTCCTGGCTCCCGGACCCATGCTTACCCTGCACTTTAACTGAACTGTTGTGTGCGCCCCGGATGTCCATAGTAATGAGGGAGGAATCTTTGATGGGTCTCAGTTACCTCCAATCTCCTCTCCAGTTATTTTTCTCCCTGGGCAGCAGAGGAGCCTTGCTGTAGCTAATCCTGGAGTGCTGTCACGTGTGCCTAGTGGGCAGAGCACCCGCTTTACATTGCAAACGCGGTTAGTTCCACTTTTCTGGGGCGGGAGCATTTACTGAACACTTGTTGTCTCTTCTACCTCTGTGTGTGGAGCTTTCTGCACTTTCATCTTCATCTGTGCCCAAATGCTCTGCTTTGAAGGGAAACGTTTACCCCAGGCTCATGCTGGAAGGACACAGCACCCTGCAGGAAAGCTACTCGCTGGGAAATGTTGCATAATCACAGATCAGAATCTGAGCTGAGAAAACAGGCTTTGAACTTCAGCGCCTTCAGATGCTTTAAAATCCATGTTCCTCCTGGTTCTCTAGAGCATTCAAGGAACAGGAGGGCACTACAGAGACCAACTAAGCTATGCAGCCTAGGGGTAGTGTCAGGGAAGAAGTCCCAGGCAAAGACTGGCAAGAAGTTTCATGCCAAGTGCCATCAGGCCGGTTAGACACTGGTGACTGGGAGTGGCTGAGGGACTTCCACACCCATCTCCTCTGCTGCACCCCCAGATGTATTGGGCCACAAATTCTAATAAAAGACCCCCACCACCACCACCTCCGCCAGCTCCATTAGTGCTGTGGCAGCTCTTGGTGAGTCTCTGAGCCTACCAGGCAGAACCATTCTCAGTACTCCTTAGAAGTTTTTAAGGTCGGGCTTGACAAAGCCCTGGCTGGGATGATTTAATTGGGTATGGGTCCTGCTTTTGAGCAGGGGGTTGGACTAGTTGACCTCCTGAGGTCCCTTCCAACCCTGATATTCTATGATTCTACTCGGCTGGTAAGAGAGGAAGCAGTTAAGGAAGCTCATTTGGAGCATGTTAAGTATCCTCACACCTTCTTGTCAACTGTCTAAATGGGCCATCTTGATTATCGCTGCAAAAGTTTTTTTTCTCCTGCTAATAATAGCTCATCTTAATTAATTAGCCTCTTACAGTTGGTATGGCTACTTCCACCTTTTCATGTTCTCTGTATGTGTATATCTTCTTACTATATGTTCCATTCTATGCATCCAATGAAGTGGGCTGTAGCCCACGAAAGCTCATGCTCAAATAAATTGGTTAGTCTCTAAGGTGCCACAAGTCCTCCTGTTCTTTTTTCATTTGGATCAGTGGTTCTCAACCTTTCCTGGCAACTGGAGTAGTGCACCAGACTAGGAGCCTGTGCTGATCTCACCCCGGTGAGGATCGGGGGTAACCGCAGGAGTTCCAGCAGCGTACAGTCAGCATGACAGCAGAATCAGGCACTCGGACCTCTGCGGCACAAAGAGAATCATGCCCCATTTACATATGGGGAAACTGAGGCACAGGAAATTACTTGGCCAGCACTACTCAGGAAATCAGGGCAGAGCTGAGTTTGGAACCCAGGCATCCTGACTTCCAGTCCCCAGCTCTCGTCAGTAAGCCACACTCTCACCTGAAACAAGTGAGGCACTGCCCAGCCTACACCGGGAAGCCCTGTGTGTGTATCCCAGTCCCATGAAGAAGCCAAAAGGAAGGGAAGAGGCCGAGCTTGCTCGAGGGGTCATTGGAGTGTGGAGAGGAAAACTGCACAGGAACTTTGCAACAAAACCAGAGAAATCCCTCCGCTGGCCCCTTGTTCTATTTACAAAGACAGCAGAGCTGGGCTCCTCGTGCTGCGGGGCCTCCTGACTGGCAAGCAGCCAGGGTCAGGTTTGGCTCAGGGAGGGAGATGACAGGGAGGCAGGACAGGATGGAGTCCAGCCTCCACATTAGCACTGCAGGAAACACAGAAGAGGAGAGACCCAGGGGCCACTGTACACCCTCTCTTCACTCCCACAGAACTACTGGGGAAGGACCACTCCTGACCCACCCATGACAGGTGAGACAAGCAATGGTGATCCTCAACCCACACACATAAAGACATACATGGAAACCATTGCTTTATCCACCCAGAAAGCACTATCACAGAATATCAGGGTTGGAAGGGACCTCAGGAGGTCATCTAGTCCAACCCCCTGCTCAAAGCAGGACCAATCCCCAGTTAAATCATCCCAGCCAGGGCTTTGTCAAGTCTGACCTTAAAAGCTTCTAAGGAAGGACATTCCACCACCTCCCTAGGTAACGCATTCCAGTGTTTCACCACCCTCCTAGTGAAAAAGTTGTTCCTAATATCCAACCTAAATCTCCCCCACTGCAACTTGAGACCATTACTCCTTGTTTTGTCATCTGCTACCACTGAGAACAGTCTAGAGTCATCCTCTTTGGAACCCCCTTTCAGGTACTTGAAAGCAGCTATCAAATCCCCCCTCATTCTTCTCTTCCGCAGACTAAACAATCCCAGTTCCCTCAGCCTCTCCTCATAAGTCATGTGTTCCACTCCCCTAATCATTTTTGTTGCCCTCCGCTGGACGTTTTCCAATTTTTCCACATCCTTCTTGTAGTGTGGGGCCCAAAACTGGTCACATATTTCCAAGGCATACATGTGACAGCCTCTTGATGTGGGGGTGTTGATGGGCTTTTCCATCCCACAGTGCCCAGAGCTAGTGCCCAATGCTGTGCTGGGGGCTGGGTGGGCACTTGAAGCGGGTGGGCGTAATAGCTGCCCTTCATTCAGGATAAATGTAAGAAACAGTTAATTCCTTTATGGAATAAGATGGCTGAAACAATAGGAGCCACCACCCAAAACACAGGCCATATGCAAGGAGCTGAGCAAGGATGATGTAGCTGTGCATGCATGTGGAGAGAAGCAGCCAGAAACACCACAGAGGCACACAGAGAAGGCAGCAGGGAAGCACCAGAGATAGACAGAGAAGCATTTGTAGCATGAGCATAAGAGAAAGCTCTTGGGCAGAGTGCTAGCTGGAAAGGGGCTTAGAACCATGAGCAAAGAAGCTCTCTCCTATTGTTTGATTCCTGCTGTGTTCATGGAGACAGGACTTTGCATATTCTTTGTAGATAAATAGGGTTGCATCAAAGAAATGCCTGATTCCATCATCAATTGCTCTTAACAGAAACAACCCACAAGTCCCCAGATATCAGCTAACCACTTAGGTCAAAAAGGGTGACACTGGGAAGCAGGCTTAGACCATCTGAGTAGAACTGGCTTTCAGCACTCTCTTGGTTTGCAGTTATTTACAAAGAAGTACTCAACGGTTTGGTTCTGCTCCCATTTCCCTGCTCTGCCCCCACATGATAACTTCCAAGTCTCCCCAGCCACTGTGCTCCAGCAGAACCCCCTTTACGCACAGGGAGAGACTTCTTAGGCCATTGGATGGCTCCATTGATTGACACAGTTGAACCACAATGAGAACAACTAAACCCTTGAATCTACAAAGAGAAAGTGCACTTCCCCTCCCTATGCTACTGCCTGACACCCAAACTCATCCAGGCTTTAGCTCCGTCACCAATTTGAGTTGTTTCCATATTTCGTTAAGCATAGGGGGATGCTGGACAATGAGGGTTGATCCAAGCTGAAAGCGTCTGTCCCCAGGAGACTTGAACACAGGATGTGTTTTTCACAGAAGTCCCAGAGCAGTGAGACTGAGGATCTTTGCAATACAAGGCTGTATCTACTAGCAGTCACAGTCTGGCAGTCAGTGCAACTTTGAGGCTCCTTTAGCCCGTGCCCTGACTTCAAGTGAAACAGAACTATCACTGCAGGGAGCGAGTTGGACATACATATCAACAGAGCTGAGCTGAAAGCTTGTTCCCAGCTATTACCGAGATCTAAAGAGAGAATTTACTGCTGTTTTGCTACAGTCCTCCTCCATGGGCCATGGCACAATGGTCCCCTACAGTCCATTTACACAGCTAGTTTGTAATGTCCTAATGGGGTTCCCGTCCCTTCCCTTAGGACAGTGGTTCTCAACCAGGGGGATGCTTAGCCCTGGGGGTACACATAGGTCTTCCAGGAGGTACATCAACTCATCTAGAGATTTGCCTAGTTTTACAACAGGCTATATAAAAAGCACTAGCAAAGTCAGTACAAACTAAAATTTCATATGATTTACTTATACTGCTCTATATACTATACACTGAAATGTAAGTACATTATTTATATTCCAATTTATTTTATAACATTATGGTAAAAGTGAGAAAGTAAGCAATTTTTCAATAATAGTGTGCACTGACACTTCAGTATTTTTAGGTCTGATTTTGTGAGCAAGTAGTTTTTAAGTGAGGTGAAACTTGGGGGTACGCAAGACAAATCAGACTCCTGAAAGGGGAACAATAGTGTGGAAAGGTTGCGAACCACTGCCTTAGGAGATGGGTTTACGTGCTTGTCACTGATACACTAGGGAGATTTTCTTTGATATTTTACCCTTAATTTCCCTTTTCTCCATTCCAGCCCATGACTCCCAGTCACCTTCCCACCCTGGCAGCATCCTGAGTAATTCTTCTGCCAGCACAACTACTAACTCGCCTCACCACCAGGCATTTACAATGGATAAACCTAGCTTCAGCTGAGCCTCTCACCACACCTGCCCCCTCCCCCCAGCCTAACCCTGCCCCCTCCCCCAGGCTCTCCCCACACCCGCCCCCTCCCCCCGCCTAACCCTGCCCCAGCCTCTCCCCACACCTGCCCCTACCCCAGCCTAACCCTGCCTCCTCCCCCCAGCCTCTCCCCACACCCGCCCCCTCCCCCCGCCTAACCCTGCCTCCTCACCCCAGCCTCTCCCCACACCCGCCTAACCCTGCCCTCTCCCCACACCCGCCCCCTCCCCCCGCCTAACCCTGCCCCCTCCCCCCAGCCTCTCCCCACACCCGCCCCCTCCCCCCGCCTAACCCTGCCCCCTCCCCCCAGCCTCTCCCCACACCCGCCCCCTCCCCCCGCCTAACCCTGCCCTCTCCCCACACCCGCCCCCTCCCCCCAGCCTCTCCCCACACCCGCCTAACCCTGCCCCCTCCCCTCAGCCTCTCCCCACACCCGCCCCCAAATCCCCACGTGATCGCCAGACACCCCCCGCCAGTGCCTCCTCACGTCACGGCAGCGGCGCTTACGTCACCCTGTGACTCCATTTTGTGGCGGGAACACGTCATCGCGCATTGTTATGGCAACACAGTCCAACTCCCGCGCTAAGCCCTAGACCCGCATCACCGCGGCGACCGCCCATCCTCGCGGGTTGACGTCACATCGGAACGTAATGACGACACCATGCGCGGACCCACTCACCTTCAGCCAGCTCCGCGGAGACGCTGCCGCTGAGCGCGGCCCCGCAAGGGATCACGGGAAAGATAGGAGCCAGAAATCTCGCGAGAACAGGCGGGACCTCACGCACGGCGCGAGAACGGGGCCCCACGGTGTGATGGGAGATGTAGTTCTAGGAGGGGCAGGGCGCTCCCGGGAGCTGGGAGAGCCGAGGGGCCGCCGCGGCTTTCTGTAGAGAGGAGCCTTGACTGAGATGGCCAGAGCGCCGCCCCACAGCACCATAGAGTCCGCCAGAGCGCCGCTCCCATGGCACCATAGAGACGTGTCCGCCAGAGCGCCGCTCCGATGATGCCACCATAGAGACGTGCCGGAGCGCCGCGCCTCCCTGGGGGCCGTGCAGCTGCAGCACCATAGAGACTGTAGAGACGTACCAGAGTGCCCTTCCCCCAGCACCATAGAGACTGTAGAGACGTACCAGAGTGCCCTTCCCCCAGCACCATAGAGACGAACCAGAGCGCCGCCTCTGTAGGCTTGGGGAGCAGAGGCCTGAGAGGCGGAGGCCCCAGTGTCCTGACTCGCCGCCCCTGCTCTGAGTTAGGGTTGCCGGAGTCTGGTTTTCACCGGGCACGGGCCGCTCAGCGGGCACGGAAAGTCCGGTTACCGGCGTAGCCGCGATCAGCCTCCCCGCCGAGCGGGCGGGAGGACCGGCAGCTGCCCGGCTGCCGACGGAGGGCCTCAACGGCGGCTGGGGGGGCCTCTCACAGCCTGGGGCCGCGGCTGAGGAGGGGGCCGGCCCGGGGCGGGGGAGTGCCCACAGTTTGGCGCCAGTGCTGCCAGCAGAGAGGCCGCGGGTTGCCAGCTTTCTAATTGCACAAAACCAAACACCCTTGCCCCGCCCCCTTCCCTGAGGCCCCGCCCCCTTCCCTGAGACCCCGCCTCCCACTCACTTCGTCCCCCCCCATCGCTTGCTCTCCCCCACCCTCACTCACTTTAGACTTTCATTGGGCTGGGACAGGGCCGTGGGGTGCGGGAGGGGTTGAGGGCTCCAGCTGGGGTTGCGGTCCCTAGGGTGGGGCCTGAAACGGGTTCAGGGTGTGGGAGGGGGCTCTGGGCTGGGGGTATGGGCTCTGAGGTGGGGCCAGGGATGATGGGTTGGGGTGCAGGGGGGCGAGGGCTCCGGCTAGGGCTGTGGGCTCTGGGGTGGAGCTGGAGAGGAGGAGTTCGGGTGCAGGAGGGGGCTCCGGGCTGGGGCTGAGGGGTTTGGAGTGCAGGAGGAGATGTGGGAGAGGGCTCAGGGCTAGGGCTGGGGCAGGGGCTTGGGGCACAGGAGGGGGTGCAGGGGGTGTGGGTGGTGCTTACTTCAGGCAGCTCCCAGAAGTGGCCAGCATGTCTCTGCAGCCCCTAGGCACAGGGGTGTCCAGTGGCCTCCGCACGCTGCCCTCACCTGCAGGCAGTCCCACTGCAACTCCCATTGGCAGCAGTTCCCGGCCCCTCGGAGCTGCAGAGATGGCACTCGTGGCGGGAGCAGCACACCGAGACCTCCAACCCCCACCCCGCCCAGGGGCCTCGGAGACGTGTGTTATGATAACACAATTTGATTAATGACCACTAACTAATGTCTAATACCTATACACACACACACGCACACACCCCCCAAATGTTCTGCAGCTGCTGTATAGTTACCAGTCCTGAACATAGCTTGAGTCTGTGGCTTGATTTCACAGCTTCAGTTTGTAGCTTGTGGTGGCTAACTGGCCAGGAAAGCCGGGCACAAGGAAGGGCTGGGTCTCTGTTGGGCATGCACCGATGCCATTTGCTGTTGGCAGCAGAACGTTACCCAAAATCTTCCATCTCACCCATCCTTTTTGTAGGCTTTAGTTTGAATCAAGAGTCTATTGGTCTTGCTGTGTCATGCTGTCTCTGGGTTCGGTGTGATTGGTCACCTGTCAATTGCAGACCTGACTTTCAGCCTGGGACCTGACTTTGATCTTGTTTCAATTTCACCTTTGTTCTTTTCTTTTGGGGTGGACTCTTCTCACTTTGTTAGGGCTGTTGTCTGCATCTTCAGCCGTTGGTATTTGCACTTAACTTTATCAGGACAGGCTAGGGCTGGAGGTTGATTCCATTATCCATTAATACCTCATTCACACATCTAAACTAAACTAATAAGGTTACAGCAGGGTTTTGCAAAATGAAGGTTACAGCAGGGTTTACAAAATGGAGTGAGCATTTCAAAATGGAGTTTGAGTTACAATATGGAGTCTTATTAATAATAGTAATTAAAGAAAAGAAATAATTTCATTCTTCAGATCTACATTTGGCAACCGCTTCCGGGAGCCATGTGGAGCCAGGGAAATTAGGGAACCTGGCTTAGCCCCACTGCACCACCGACCAGACTTTTAATGGCAAGAGCCGCCAGGGTCCCTTTTTGACTGGGCATTCCAGTTGAAACTCGGATGCCTGGTGTGACGGGTTGGATCACAGAAATCCCTTGGTAGCTACCAATTGATGTGCCAAGTTTACTGTTGCTCCTTCTTTCCTGCCCTGTCAGCTTAGGAATTCAGTGCCCTGCCTGGTTTGAGCCAGACCCGCTAGCCTGCTGCAAACCCAGACCCAGGTCTGAACCACGTCCCCTAACAGCTGTTGGCTTAATTGAAAGCAGCTTGGGAAGTGTTCCTGTCTTTAACACTCAGATGCTCAACTCCCAATGGGGTCCAAACCCCAAATAAATCCATTTTACCCTGTATAAAGCTTATACAGGGTAAACTCATAAATTGTCCACCCTCTATAACACTGTTAGAGAGATATGCACAGTCCCCCCTGCTCCCCCGCAAGGTATTAATATATACTCTACGTTAATTAATAAGTAAAAAGTGATTTTATTAAATACAGAAAATAGGATTTAAGTGGTTCCAAGTAATAGCAGACAGAACAAAATGAATTACCAAGCGAAATAAAATAGAACATGCAAGTCTATGTCTAAGAAAACTGAATGCAGATAAAACCTCACCCTTAGAGGAATTCCATTAAGCTTCCTTTTACAGACTAGTTTCCTTCCAGTCTGGGTCCAGAAAGCACTCACACCCCCTGTAGTTACTGTCCTTTGTTCCAGTTTCTTTCAGGTATCCTTGGGGTGGAGAAGCTATCTCTTTAGCCAGCTGAAGACAAAATGGAGGGGTCTCCCATGGGCTTAAATAGACTTTCTCTTGTGGGAGGAGACCCCCTCCCCTCTCCTATGCAAAGTCCAGCTGCTGGATGGAGTTTCGGAGTCACCTGGGCAAGTCACATGTCCATGCATGATTCAGTTTTTACAGGCAGCAGCCATTGCCCACATGGTATCTTGAGTGTCTCCAGGAAGACTTCTTATGTGGATTGGCATCTTCCAAATCCATTGATCGTTAAATGCTTCTTGACTGGGCACTTGCACATTCCTTTCTCAAGAAGCCAACCAAATGCTTTACTAAGTCTACTTAGAATTCAAGCAAGTACAACTTCGAATACAACAAGAACACATGCATACAAATAGGATGAATAGATTCAGTAGATCATAACCTTTACAGAGACATGTTACATGGCATATGTAGCATAAACCATATTCCAGTTATGTCAGATATATATGTTCATAACCATATTTCCATAGAGCCTTATCGGGTGCACCGTCAAACCTGGCGACCCTAGTGGGAAGGAAGGGGGCAACCCGCTACCTGCAGGGCATGGATGTTAGGAGAGGAGCCATTTGGAGAGTAGCCCCTGGCCCCTCTCCACTCACCCCCCACTGGCTGCAGAGGGGCCCAGGCTTGGCACGTTGCATGGGGCCACTTCCCCTGAAGTGCCAGGCCAGGCTGCCAATCCCAGCTCTGCACACGGCACAGTCACCACCCAGGTAGGAGCCCAGTCACCCACCAGTGCCACTCCCTGAGAACTCAGGCTCCCGCTCGCTCTGGCAGCAGAAGTTGGTAGGCTCTGGCACTTTGTAGCCAGACTGCGTCAGCCGCAGCTGTGGTAGCCCAGGAGCTGGGGCCCCAAGAGCCTCTCACGGTGGGGTGTGTAGAAGCCAGGAGCCAGGACTCCTGGGTTCCATCCACTGATGAGCTGCCAAAAGCTGAAGAACTGGTTACTTCAGTTGCTCTTGAGATATGTTAAGTGCCCAATCAAGAATCATAGAATCATAGAATCATAGAATATCAGGGTTGGAAGGGACCCCTGAAGGTCATCTAGTCCAACCCCCTGCTCGAAGCAGGACCAATTCCCAGTTAAATCATCCCAGCCAGGGCTTTGTCAAGCCTGACCTTAAAAACTTCCAAGGAAGGAGATTCCACCACCTCCCTAGGCAACGCATTCCAGTGTTTCACCACCCTCTTAGTGAAAAAGTTTTTCCTAATATCCAATCTAAACCTCCCCCACTGCAACTTGAGGCCATTACTCCTCGTTCTGTCATCTGCTACCATTGAGAACAGTCTAGAGCCATCCTCTTTGGAACCCCCTTTCAGGTAGTTGAAAGCAGCTATCAAATCCCCCCTCATTCTTCTCTTCTGCAGGCTAAACAATCCCAGTTCCCTCAGCCTCTCCTCATAAGTCATGTGTTCCAGACCCCTAATCATTTTTGTTGCCCTTCGCTGGACTCTCTCCAATTTATCCACATCCTTCTTGTAGTGTGGGGCCCAAAACTGGACACAGTACTCCAGATGAGGCCTCACCAATGTCGAATAGAGGGGGACGATCACGTCCCTCGATCTGCTCGCTATGCCCCTACTTATACATCCCAAAATGCCATTGGCCTTCTTGGCAACAAGGGCACACTGCTGACTCATATCCAGCTTCTCGTCCACTGTCACCCCTAGGTCCTTTTCCGCAGAACTGCTGCCTAGCCATTCGGTCCCTAGTCTGTAGCGGTGCATTGGATTCTTCCGTCCTAAGTGCAGGACCCTGCACTTATCCTTATTGAACCTCATCAGATTTCTTTTGGCCCAATCCTCCAATTTGTCTAGGTCCTTCTGTATCCTATCCCTCCCCTCCAGCGTATCTACCACTCCTCCCAGTTTAGTATCGTCCGCAAATTTGCTGAGAGTGCAATCCACACCATCCTCCAGATCATTTATGAAGATATTGAACAAAACCGGCCCCAGGACCGACCCCTGGGGCACTCCACTTGACACCGGCTGCCAACTAGACATGGAGCCATTGATCACTACCCGTTGAGCCCGACAATCTAGCCAGCTTTCTACCCACCCTATAGTGCATTCATCCAGCCCATACTTCCTTAACTTGCTGACAAGAATACTGTGGGAGACCGTGTCAAAAGCTTTGCTAAAGTCAAGAAACAATACATCCACTGCTTTCCCTTCATCCACAGAACCAGTAATCTCATGATAAAAGGCGATTAGATTAGTCAGGCATGACCTTCCCTTGGTGAATCCATGCTGACTGTTCCTGATCACTTTCCTCTCATGCAAGTACTTCAAGATTGATTCTTTGAGGACCTGCTCCATGATTTTTCCAGGGACTGAGGTGAGGCTGACTGGCCTGTAGTTCCCAGGATCCTCCTTCTTCCCTTTTTTAAAGATTGGCACTACATTAGCCTTTTTCCAGTCATCCGGGACTTCCCCGGTTCGCCACGAGTTTTCAAAGATAATGGCCAATGGCTCTGCAATCACAGCCGCCAATTCCTTCAGCACTCTCGGATGCAACTCGTCCGGCCCCATGGACTTGTGCACGTCCAGCTTTTCTAAATAGTCCCTAACCACCTCTATCTCCACAGAGGGCTGGCCATCTCTTCCCCATTTTGTGATGCCCAGCGTAGCAGTCTGGGAGCTGACCTTGTTAGTGAAAACAGAGGCAAAAAAAGCATTGAGTACATTAGCTTTTTCCACATCCTCTGTCACTAGGTTGCCTCCCTCATTCAGTAAAGACACAGAGCAAGTGAAGGACTCACCACCGAAGTGCCGCCAAAGACCCGGAGCACCGCCGGGTGAGAGCTCAGGTGGGCCAGATGTGGCCTGCGGGCCAGAGTTTGCCCACCCCTTTAACAACTGGTTCTAAACCAGCTTCAAAATTTAACAACCGGTTCGCGTGAACCGGTGCAAACTGGCTCCAGCTCACCACTGGTTCCATCCTCTGCTCTGGGAGGGGAGTGGAGGCTAGTGGGTTAGCACAGGCGGGCTGGGACTCAGGGCTCCTGAACTCTATTCCTGGCTCAGAGAGGGGAATGGTGTTTTTTGTTTAGAGCAAGGGGCCAGGGGAGCTGGGAGCCAGGACTCCTGAGTTCTATTCCCAGCTTCTTCACAGACTTCTTGTGTGACCTGGGTGAGTGGCTTATGGAGAGAGCCTCTCCTGCCCCCCCCCCCCCCGCCCCTGTAGGTAACTGGTGGGGTGGGAAGACTGCGGCAGTCCCCCAGCTGGATGGGACCTTGGGGCCTCAGGGGGCGGGGGCGGAGCAGTGGTGTCCAGTTTTCAGAAATTGGAAAGTTAGCAACCCTAGTTTTAACCCACTTCACTCCCAGTGGCGGGGATATCCCTAGTATCAGCCCAAGTATTCTCAACCATAAGTCAGGCACCCCCAGGCCTAGGATTGGTTTAAACATCAAGTGAACATTTCTAAATAATAAATGTGCCCTTTTATTTGTCTCCTCATTTCTGAGCTTTTAGGGTGCACTCGGGTCATGTTTCCCAGCTTTTCTCTGCAACTGTGAGGACTGGAAACTTACCTTTTTCTTAAATGAAAGCTGAGCTTCTCATGTAATAACATGGCTCCAGGAGCTGGGGCTTTAACAAAATCCACCAGCTAGTGTGAAACTCAGTGAAATCATGAGCACTGGCAACACTAGAAATAGAAACCAGGAGTCCCAACTATTATTTCCGGGCCCCCCCTCGTGCCCCACACACCTCCTAACCCACCAGCCCCGCTCCCAGGTGTCAGGGTGGCAAATCCCCACTCTGCTTGGGCGTCACTGGTGCCATTCAAGTGCTCTGCAAGGCACAGAGACCTGAGCTCCAGCCCCAGTGGGTAGAAAGCCTGCCGATCCCCTGTGGCTGTTGTTTACGTGTCCGTGTTAAGTCTGCACCCGTGGTTGCGACACTAGGGTGGCAAACAGTTGATGCATTTCAGCAAAAGCCTCTGCAGTGCCCCTGCACCACCAGTGTTCAGCAACGTGGGCCCGGCTCCACCAATGCTTGGGCTTATATTTCTGGGCTGTCCTCTCCATAGGACGGACCGGGGCAACCACCCCGGGCCCCATGCTTTGGGGGGCCCCATGCTTCAGGGGGATGCGGGGTCCAGGGTGGCCTGGGGGTAGTGGGGGGCCTGGTGCCAGCAGCAGTGAGTAACCAGGCCCCAGCCTGCCCTGCTCCACCCCGCCCCCATTCCACCCCTTCCCCCAAGCCCCCACCCCGCCCCTTTCCAGCTTCCTCCCCCTCCCCTGAGCGATGCTGGGAGCCGACAGGGCGGAGTGGGGCGGGCTGGGGCCGGGTCACTCGCTGCTGATGGTGCCAGGCCCCCAGCTTACCCCCCAGGCCACCCTGGACCACACGTGCCCCTGAAGCATGGGGACCCCCAAAGCATGGGGCCCAGGGCGGTTACCCCAGTCCATCCTATGGTCAGGACGGTTCTGCTTGGACCTATTCTGGGCACCACCAAAAATTATCCAAACCTAGCGCCCATGGTCCCAGCCCCACTTTGACTGGACCAGTCTATCTTTAGAAATGCTCCCTGATTCCCCGGCTGTATGCCCCTTCCCCCGCCTTTCTTTCTACCCGGCCAGGGAAATGGGGACTCAGCGGGGAGCACATGTCTGGGGGAGCTGGGGGATAGACCGGCATGGCAGCAGAGCATGGCCGGAGGGGAGTGGGGCCCGGAGAGCGGAGATCAGCTCGGAACACTCTGAAGGCGGGAGGGGAGCACTTTCAGAAGGATTCGAAGAGCAGCGCGAGAGGGTTGAGGCTGGTTGGCAGGGAGAAAGTGGGATCGGGGCTGGGTGGGGGAGCAGGCTACGGTTCGGGGCGTGGGTGAGGCACAGAGCAGGGAAGAGCTGGCTCGGTATCTAGGGGTAAGTAGCTCCGTTGCCCCCCGCCCTCCCCAAGCGCTCGGACTCTGTGCTGAGAATTCAGCTGTTTGGATCATTTGGAGAAATACTGAACTTCAAACCAGCTCGACCTTCAGCATTTCCAACCCCTGCTCTCTTAGTCCTCTGTACAGGGCAACACATTGCATAATCCACCTGCCCTCCCAGACAGTGACCAGATGCCACGAGTCCCCTGCCTGTCAGGGACACTGGGAAAGGTTCAGCTCTGCCACAGGGTTGGTTCTCTCGGGATGGAACATCTGTCAGGCTTCAGATAAAACGTAGCGACCAGAATGGAAAAACAAACTGTGATCCAGCTGTGGGGGCTGGGAGACCCAGCGCCAGGGATGTACGCAGCCAGGTTCCCCAGCTGGTAGGGAACAAGCCTGGCATTATCCCCAGGGGATGGACTCAGTGGGACCTGACCAGGCTTTTCCATCGCGGCTGCTCTGAGCTCCTTTCTCTTCACAGGGTGTAACGAGGCTGGTTCTGGCGGGACCCAACGGAGAGTGCCCATACAGGACAGATTGCTTCGAGCCGGGCAGTTACAGCCCAAGGCTGGGGTTTCTGTGCACACCAAGGCAAACCCAACCAGCCAGACAGAGAAGACTTTGGTTTTACCCCACCGGCTAACCACAAGTCACACAAGCAATTCCCTTCGACACTCCAGTTTCCCAGTATCCCCACCAGAGCCACTCGTTATGGGGACAAATGGTTATGAAAACCAACACCCCAGTAAAAGGAAAAAGGTTCTCTCGATCCCAAAGGACCAAGCCCCAGACCCAGGTCAATGTACAAATCAGATCTTACCCACAAATCACCCTGCTGCCAGTCCTTTAGAATCTAAAATCTAAAGGTTTATTGATAAAAGGAAAAAGATAGAGACGAGAGCTAGAATGGGTTCAATGGAATCAATGACATCCAGTAGTGGCGAAGTTCTTGGTTCAGGCTTGCAGCAGTGATGGAATAAACTGCAGGTTCAGATCAAGCCTCTGGAGAACATCCCCAGCTGGGATGGGTCGTTCAGTCTTTGGTTCAAAGCTTCAGTTTGTAGCCAAGTCCCTCCAGAGGTAGGAAGCAGGACTGAAGACAAGATGGAGGAGCTCCAGCAGCTTTTGATAGTCTCTTGCCATGTGGCCTTTCTTTGTCCAAAGGACAAGCTGCCCATCCCATGGCCTGGAAAAACCTCAAAGTTCTGTCCCTAGGCAGGTCCCTGCACACCTGGCTGAGTCCCCAGGCGTGTCTGCCTTCTCTCAGTGGGTCACTTGTACCGCTGATGGTCCTTAATGGGCCATCCAGCAGGCTAGGCAGAGCTGACACCAACTTGTCTGGGGTGTCACCCAGAAGCAGAGCACACGTTTGAACTACAGACAGTACAGAGCCAATATTCATAACTTTAACTACAAAAGTGATACATGCAAACAGATCACATAATCCTAACCAGCCAACCATCACCTTGTCTGAGACACCTCATTTGACCCCCTTTATACAAGATTTGGTGCCACTACAGCACCTTGGTTGCAACAATGATCTATACGGTCCCAGATTATGTCAATAACGTCACACAGGTCGAGGGTGGCTAAAGCCTGCAAAGTCCCCTGGGCTCCTGTGGGCAGCACCCATAGAGCCAGAACCCCTGCAGCTCTTCTGCATGACTCCCGGGCAGAGCTCGGGGCGTGCCCCCTTGGTAAGAGCTCCAGAGGGATGGCCTCCTGGCTGGGAGTCCTGTTCCTTTCTCTGCCATTCACTCGCCAGGAGATTCCTCTCTCTGGGCTCCAGGGAGAGTGACCTGCCCCACCCCCTCACTCAGGGGCTGGGAAGCTGTATGCACTGGCCTGGTGCCCTGGGATGGGCGATGCCCCTGAATTGCAAAGGGCTGTGATGAGAAGCCAGGTCGGGGAGCTCCCAGCACCAGGCCGGAAGCTTCTTCTGTTGCAACAGGAGGCAGAGGCTGTATCCCTGTGGGTCTCTTTCCATTCTACCTCCTGAGCATCCCCTCCCCCACCCCAAACACACACCTGTCCCTGGTCAGATGGGGGGCTGGTGTGTGGTGCAAGCTGGCAGGGCGCTGGGTCTCCTTGCATTGCGGTGGCCCTCAGGGCATGCAAAGCTTCCCCCAGGACACAGTCAGCTCCCGCGGGAAAGCCAGGGAGAGGAGCCAAGAAACAATATGCTCAGGCTCCAGGAACCTGCAGCTGCAGCACTGAATGGGCTCGTTCAATCCGGTCCTAGAGGCTAGAAGGGTTTAGTGACCAGCCACAGGAAAGAGCTTCCATGCCCCTAGGAGCTGGGCATCCCGTTCCCCTGGCTCGCCCTCCCCCCGCCCGCCCCCAGGCCGTGCTGTGCCAACTTTGCCTGCCTCTCTCCATCAGCTCCCGGCAACAGATCGATGACAGAGATTGCAATGGGCAGGGTGCTGGCCGGGAGCCGGGGGCGGAGTAGGGCAGCTTCTGGGGCATTAGTTAATGGAAGACTAAGATCAACAGAGGGGAGTTCTTGGGGTGGGTGAGAGCGGCAAACGGCTCCCTGGGATCCATTCGCCACCCGCACAGATGAAGGGGCTGCTAGTTCTGGGCTTGGGCTTGGTGGCCCTGGCTGCGGCGAGCAGATTGACACTGCAGGAGAGGGTGGTGGACTTGGTGCTGGAGGCTTTTCACAACAGGAGCGTCGTGCAATGGATGTACAAGGAGCAGGGGGTGGAAGAAGTCACTGAAAGAGTGAGTGCATGAGAGCCGGCACTGAGCTGCTGAGTCCCTCCTCAGAGGTGGCTGCTCTGCAGTGATGGGGGAAGCGATTCCTGTCTACCCAGCCTGTATGCTGCTTTGGGATCCTGTGGGATGAAAGGAACATGTGACTCTCATTGCTGAGAGCCCATCTGGGTGGGTTTGCGGTGGGGGTGGCCCTGGGTGAGGACGGAGGAGGTCTGCAGAGACTAGCTGGAAGGGGAGATGTGGGGAGGGGTGGGTTTGGGTACAGGGAGGGGAGTGCGGGGGGTGGGATGGCAGTGAGCAGGGGCCTGGGATGAGCTGGAGCTCTGCAAAGCTTGGTGCAGACACAGCCATGCTCAGCATTCCCAGTGGCACCTGCATCACCCGGCTGGGGCATAGCGGAGAGGGCAGGGCCTCTTCAGAGCTGGGGAAAGCAGGACAGAGCTCTTCCTCCAGCCAGAGCCCACACCTGGCCCCCCGGAGCTGCTCACGGCCCTGCAGGCAGCGCGAGGCGGGTGTTGGTCGGGAGAGCTGGTTCCAGCTAATGGGGCTCAGCGTCCTGGGCTCTTCATGAGGCCAGGGCGGCTGGGCTGGGTTGCGGGCACCTGGCCAGCCTTGTCAGAGGCGAATGGGCATTGACCTGCAGAGCTCAGCTACACATTAACTGTGCCCGGCCCCCCAGAGGGGGCAGCCAGCGGCAGGCACAGGGTGCAGGGCACTGCCGGGGCCTACGAGCGGTGACGTCGACGACTGGCTTTTCTCTAGGGCTGTAGCAGCGTCCCAGAGCTCCCGCTTCTCCAGGCCCCTCTGCTTTGTTGACGGGCCACGGCCCCTCTGCTAGGACACTTCCCCACACAGGCTGCTGAGTGACTGACAGCCTGTTGTCCGGGAGCTGGCTGACCTGCCGCAGAGGGGGCTGATATGCCGGGGGCCCGCTGGGTTGCAGTGTTTGCCTCTTGTAGAAGATTCAGCCACTGGTTGGTGGCCCCCTCTCATGGCTGGGCATGGCATAGCCACGGTGACAGGTTCCCCCCAGGGCGCCACCTGGAACTGGGGTACCACTGAGCCCCCTGCCCCACCAGCCTGGGCTCCCTTTACACTGTACTGCTGTGACTAGGTGTGACGCTCTCCCAGCTTGCTCTTTCACCAGCATTCACACAGGTCGGGACACACGCAGCTGCAGTGACATCCACACCAGCCCCTGCACGGGAAGGCTCCGCTAAGGCACCTCCCAGTTCCTAAAGTACGCACCCCTCTGGAGTGTAAACCCCAAATCATACCGTCTTGCACTGCCCAGAGATCTGGGACTAGGAATAGCGTATTCCTATTCCCAGAAGACTGTGGCGGGCGCCAGTCACCCCACCGCCGAAATGCCGCCGAGAAACCGCAACGCTTCTCGGCGGCATCTCCGCGCTGGTGGTTCTTTGGCGGCCGCGCTCAGCGGTGGCATTTCGGCAGCACGGTGTCCTGCGGGCGCACACAACTGCCCCAGCGGGCGCCATTGCACCCCTGGGCACTGCGCTGGGGACCCCGACCTAGAGAGAGAGCTTGAGTCTGCTTTGCAGCCTTAGCTAATAGGCCCTGGGCTTTTAGCTCCTGCGGTAGACGCTCATGCACACAGCTCCAGAGGTCCCCGGTTCGATCCTGCCCGCCCCAACCGACCGGGTCTGCCAGCGTTACACACGCAGGCTGCAGAGATTCTTAAGGGGCCAGCTGCACTTGCTTACAGCTTGAAACCCGGGTGTTCCTTTCACAGGCTAAAACTCCCTTCAGCCTGCGTCCAGCCCTTCCCCGGTTCACTCCTCCTTCCCCAGGTGTTTCCAGGAGTCTCTGCGGGTGGGGAGTCAGTGAAGCACCCCGAGGATGTCACTCCCCTGCCTGGTGTAGCCGGCGGGAGCCCTTTGTCTCCGAGCTTCGTTCCCACGCCCGGCAGTGGAAAAACACTGGTATTCCACCGTGGAGCCCAGCACCAAGTGACCTGGTCCCATGGTGCCGTACACTCACATGGGCCAGTCACGCGCCCACGCCTGCTTGGCTTAGTCACAGCAGAGGCCGTGACCCATACTTTCCTTGGCACAGGGGTTCGCCCCTCGGCCCCCCCGACAACGCAGCTGACCAGCCGCTAGCCCCTTCCCGGCTGCTGCAGCGCGCGGCTAAGCCCCCCACGCTCCAGCACAGGCCGCGGGGCGCTCCGGGGCTTCTCCCAGGCTCCTCCGCGGACACCTCTCCTCGTGGGAGCGGGCGCACTGGCCGGCATGTCCCACCTGGGGGCCTGCGTCTGGTTTCCCCGGCGGCCGCACGGGGCAGAGGGAGCCTCTACCAGCCCCTCCGTCGCCGCGCCGGCCGCGGGGAGGGGCCCTGGGGGGACACTGCCCCTCCCAGGGTCGCGCCGTGGCGAGCGACGGGGGCTCTACCCTGGTGCAGGCCGGCGTCTGTCCCTGCCGCGTGCCCAGGCCCCCGGCTCTGGGCTGGGCTGGAGTGAGGGAGCCCGGGGCTCTGGCAGGAGCTGCCGGCGGCGCTTTGCCGACCCTGCTCTCGCTTTGGTTCCAGGAGTATCCGGCGGGGTCCTTTGTGCGGCTGTGGCTCCGGCTCCAGCAGACCCAGTGCCCGAACCGGCCGGGGAGCAGGCAGGACTGCGCCCTGAAACGCAGGGGGGTGAGCTCCCACCTCGGTCTGTCCGTGCGGCCGGGTCACTGCGCCAGAGGGCCGTTTCCTCTCCCCTCCCCGGGGAGCAGGGCTGCGGTGACGCTCTCCCCTGCCCCGGGAATGAGGGTGGGGGGCAGCCCCCTGCTCCGCCGGGCCCCAGGAGGAAGTGCGGAGCGGCGCGAGGGAGTGACTGAGCGTGCGAGCGGCGGGAGGGGCTGAACGCTGGCACGCGGCTGAGTGTGCGCGGAGCCGGGGGGGCTCCGGCTAGACCCCGCGTCGGGGGGCGGGAGGCGGCTGCCCTCGGGGCACGGTGCTGGGCTCCGGCCCCCGCTCTGCCAGGGACTCCCTGGGGGACAAGTCGCCTGGGGTCAGCGCCCTGCCCTGCCCTGCCCCACGGGCTGCGGGGGGTGCATACTGCGGGGGCTCAGCACCTACAGGGATTGGGGCCAGAGGGGTGCGGGGGGGGCGTGCACGGGCCTGCGGGTGCGACGGGGAACATGCCCCATGGTGAGGGAGGGGCACAGATGGCACGGGGGACACGTGCACCGGGGGAGGTGGCTGGGGAGAGCTGCTGCATCCTCTCGGCAGCCCGCAGGCGCTGCCCTCAGCCCAGCCTGCCCCAGCTCGCGCCCTGGGCTGCGAGGCTTCCCTGGGTCCCTCTCTCCTCAGAGGAGGCAGATCTGCCTGGCTTGTGTCAAGTTTGACTCCCGCAGCCCAAGCAGGGTGCTGGATAGCCACATGCACTGCAGGACGGAGACGCAGCACGCTGTGAAGGTGAGGGCGCCCGCGGGCAGGGATCGGGCTCAGAGCCGCTCTCCTGGGAGCAGGGTGCTGGGAAAACCCCACACGTGGGGCAAAGGGCCTGGGAGCCGTGCTGGGTGGGGCCAGGCTCAGCTGGGCCATTCAGCCCCCCAGGTCCCACTCCCAGGCGCAGCATGGCTCTGCGCACACAGGGCGGACAGACACCCGTGCCCCGGGTGGATGCCAAGACACACACGTGCCCGCGACACAGGCCCACAGACGTGCACACGCAGGCAACCCGCGAGCACAGGGGCTCAGTGGTTCCATGCTCTGTGGAGACTGATGGTGCCAACAGCGCTGGGCCCAGCCCATGCTCCCAGGGCGCTGCTTGGGGCTGCATCCGCACCACCTCCCTGGCCGGAGCTGTGGCCTCCCTGTGACCCGGCACCTCTGCCCCTGCAGGAGATGGAGACGAGACACGAGGAGAAGTGCAGGACTGTGCAGGAGACGGGCGAAGCGCCCTACCATCCCGGCCGCTTTGCCTTCTCCAGAGGGCTGCCATCCTAGCCCGGGCGGCACCCCCACATCCACAGCATGGTATGGACGGGCACCCCCAGGCAGGGACCTGGGACCAGGTGGGGGCTGGGCTGCTCATGGTTCCCTTAGGGGGCCCTGGCCTGGGCACCAGATTTCCCCGCTCTCCGGCCGAGCCCCGCTGCAGAGCGCTCTGTGCCCACTCCCCTTGGGCCTGATGCCCTGTGACCCATTGCTCTCCCCAGGGGCTGATCCCGCAGCCCAGCAGAGGGCGCCAAGATGCGCCGGAGCGGGAGCGTCCCGCGCCCCCAAGGAGGAACCAAGGGCAGGGGTTTCAGGGGCGCAGCCTGGGCTGCAGAGACTCGGGCTCCCCAAGGCAGCGGTGACCGAGCGGCAGAGTCTGGGCACTGCTCGCTGGTTGGGCTGCAGTGAGTTTGCTGGGCTGGGCTGAGTCCTCGGTGGTGGGTCCAGGTCACCCCCTGGCTGGCAGCCCCACACAGAGGCCAAGGAGCAAGCGGGCCCCGGAGCAGTGCAGGCTGGAACATCGCGGTCTGTGACAGCCGGACGGGTGCGCCCTCGGAGCCGAGCTGAGAGCACACCCAGGGGGCCCGGAGTGCCAGCCGGCGGCCAGGTCTGTGGGCCCCCGGGGTGCGGAAGGGGTGCCCTCCCTCCTGCCCCAGGCAGCCACTCCCCAGGGCCACGCTTCGGGCAGCCTGCCTCTCTGCGAACGTGACCTGCTCGGCTGCGCTGACGCCAGGGCGGACGCCTCTCTCCAACCCCCAGAAACGAACCCAGCCTGGAGAGCAGCAGGGGTGGGGATCCCCCAGAGCCCCCAGCCGCAATGCTAACCCCATGACGTGTCTCCTCTTCCCCTGGCCAGTGCCCACAATGCCAGGGCACCTCTGGTGCCCCCCACCCTCGGAAGGACACGGCTATCACTGCCGCCCAGCGGAGACCCGGCGACCACCCCTGCCTGTCAGACACCGCGCCCGCTCAAGCACCAGGCCGGGCCGAGCAGCCTGGCCAACGGATCCTGCTGCCCCCAGCCCCCGCCTCATGCAGCTCCAGCGCCTGGCTGCTCATCCCCAATAAAGCCAGAGGCACGGTTCAGAAGGGCGGGGCTGTTATTCAGACGGGGCTGCCCTGCCAGCGGAGGGGAGGTTGGGCCAGCAGTCCCCCCGGGGATGTCTCGGGTCATGGGGATATGGCAGCACAGACACCTGGGCCCGCTCCTGCCGCACCCAATTGCCTCAGTGGGTCGTCTGCTCCAGTGCATCGTCTCCCACCCGGCGGGGCAGGCCAGGAGTCTGTGTCCCCCACTCCCATCCGGCTGGGTCCCTGGGCTCTGCCCCGTCTCACTCTGGGGGGTGGAGGGTTTAGCTGGGTGTGGTGGCCCCAGGGTGAGGAAATCACCCCCTGAAGCACCCACCCGACTTTTACAATCCAGCCACCAGGAATCAGGAGGATGTTGGGACGAAGGACCAGGCTGGGCAGTCAGGAGTCTGGGTGTGACAAAGTGGGACTGATCTTAATGTTTTCTCTGAATACTGTGTGGGTGCCTCAATTTCCCCTATGCAGTTCTTAAGTATCTAGGTGGTGGGATAAGGGGGTGTGATTGTTGCAGAGCCCTAGAGAGCCAGTGTGATGGTGTCTGCACAGAGAATGGGCCATAGGCAGGGTGAGGGGCTTCATACTGGGACCTTCACCCAGGTCACACAGCCCCCCAACATCTGGTGAGGCTGCACTACCTGGGGCCTGACAACAGTTCTCTCTGTCCCGGGATCTCGCCACCCCAGGAATGTCTCCCCATTGACCATCACCTTCCGCTCCCACTGGAGGTCCGAGGGGCCTGACCCCAGGAGACTCCACACAGACATATAGGTTGGGGTCAGGAGTGGGAGCCTGTCCACCTCCCCACACATCTGGCTGATGGAGTCTATGGCCTTGGGACCCAGCAAGGGAGCTAGACACTGAGGCTTTTCCGCAGGGTCCCCCTGGTTCAAATCGCCAGCCTGCTCAAAGGCAGTGAGGTGGCATCCACATCCCCCCCCTCCTTAACCAGGGGCAGCAATCTAGTCTCGAGGTTCCTTGCAGAACTGGCCCCCCAGGGTCTATCCCCACTCACCCGGGGGAGGTCCCCAGGCCTCTCCGCTCCCCCACCGCCAGTTCATGCTGCTGCTGCTTCTGCAGCTCTTTCTCGGGCTCTCGCTGTCTCTCACAGTCCTCTTGCTCTCTCGGACTCAGCTCCAATCCCATCTGTCTCCGATCCCCCAGTGGGGAACCCGATCGTGAAGACCCCCATCTGGTCGGGGACAGGAGTCTTGGGGATGCCTGGCTACTACTCCAGCTGCTCCCAGATCCTGCTATAGCCCCATTTGGGTCAGGAATCGACTCCTTAGAGTGTTCATTATCCTTCAGCTGCACGATTAACTGTGCTTTGGTGAACTTTCCAATGCGCAACCCTCTCTTTTTGCACAGGTTGACAATGTCCTTCTTAAGGAGATGGTGATAGGCCATCGCTTCGCTGTTCCCAAGGTGTTATGGACTCACAAGCCTGTGTGCTCTCAGCTCCCCACAGTTTCCAGGGAGAACCCCTAGTGTGCCAGCCCTTCTCGAGGTCACCACCTCTCTCCCAGGGCCAAGCTGCAGCCTCCTCCGCCCCTGAGACTGCTCACTGCAGTCCCCAGAGGGACCCCATCACTGCAACAGTCCTTCTTGCTGGTCACACACTCCCAGGGGTTAAGCGTAGCTCCTTCGCCCCCTGAAACCGCCCCTCCCTGAGCCTTCAGCACGCCTGGTCCTCGTTAGCCCCACTTCGTTTTACTTCCCCAGCCACTTCCCACTTCCCCAGTCACTTCCTGCCAGATGCTCAGTCTACGTGGTGCAGTAGATCCCACCTCTCCCACCAGTTGTCACAGAGTCCCGGGGCGATGCTCTGGAACTGCTCCCCATGAAGCCAGTCAGGACTCTGGGGGAGTCTCCTTTCTGTGAGCAGCCTGTCTGCAGGACACACAGCTCACCCGGCTCCACCTTCCTGGGTCTGACCTCGGAGCCTTCAGCCTCCTCTGCCCCTCCGTGCGCTTCCCACAGCGAGTCCGCCCAGGGGGAAGCCAGAGGGTCCTGCCCCCCAACTCCGCAGTCAGAGGGGACTCTCAGCCAGCCAGTAAAACGGAAGGTTTATTAGATGACAGGAACATGGTCTAAAACAGAGCTTGTAGGTACAGGAAACAGGACCCCTCAGTCAGATCCATCTTAGGGGCCAGGGAGCCCAGAGCCCCATCTGGGCCTCCCTCCATTTCCCCAGCCAGCTCCAAACTGAAACTCTCCCGCCCCTCCTCTGGCCTTTGTCTCTTTCCCTGGGCCAGGAGGCCACCTGATCTCTTTGTTCTCCAATCCCGTCAGTTGGCACCTTTGCAGAGGGGCCCAGGCCATCAGTGACCAGGAGACAGGGTGTCGGCCATTCTCTGTGCAGACACCATCGCACTGACCCTCTAGGGCTCTACAACAATCACACACCCTGATCCCACCACCTAGATACTTAAGAACTGCATTGGGGAAACTGAGGCACCCACACACTATTCAGAGAAAACATTAAGAACATTCCCACTTCATCACACTGGGGGACAGCACAGGGGCAAGGGGTGCAGCCCCCCAGAACAACTCACGGAGGCAGGGCAGGGGCTTAAGAACCCCAAGATTATCAGGCCCCCCTTGTGGCAGTGAGGCCCCGCAATCCAGCTCATTGGAGGAAAGTCACTGGGCCCTGCAGCGCAGCTGGGGTGCCCCCGCAGCCCCCACGGCTCTGCAGACAGGGCACAGAGAGGCAGGGGCCAGGGAGGAGACAACACATTTATTTCACAGGCAAATATCTTCACATGGCACCACGGTACATCCACACTGGGCTGGGCCCATGGTGCCAGAATGGGCAGCTCCCAGGCCCTGCCTCCCCTTGGTTGCCCACGGGCTGTGTCCCCTCCTCCCCCTGAGCCCAGGGGATCACCCCACCCCCTCCCCTGGGTCCTGCCCCACAGGAAACAGGCTAACCACTCCTTCCTCCCAGCGGATCAGGGATGCTTGCCGTAGTCTGCACTAGGGCTGGTCCTGGTCTCTGCTCCTGTCTAGTCCAGCCTGCGAGGCACTGCTGCCCACCTGCCTCCATGCCAGGGGTCCGAGAGGGGCTCCTGCCAGCCTCGGATAGAGGCAAAATCCCATGGGGTCAGTTGTGCACCATCCCCAGTCCCTGGCAGGTCTCAGAGCAATGTACCAGGGCACATGCCATCCCTGAGCCCAGCTGGCACTCCCCAGCAGGGGACCCTGCCAGGACCCCATACAGCTGGCAGGAGCTGCCCTTCACCAGCAGACTGGGCTTCATAAAGACTACAGGTCCCTCCTCCCCCCCAGACTCCTCTCTGCCACTGGGCTCAGCCAGCCGGTTCTCACACTGACACTGGGTTGGGAGGGACAATGGGGGAGAGGGAAGGTGCTGCCCTGGTAAAGGGACTGGTTCCCCCAGGACCCTGGCCAGTAGGGACTGAACGCTGGGCCCTGCTGGCAGCTGGCGGGCTGCCTGCAGGAAGGAGACTCAAAGGGAAGGATGTGGGGGGTGGGTGGTCCCCTCCGCAAACCCACCACTGCCTCTGGCCCCCACTGGCCCCATGAGCTGAGAGGACAAGGAGCGAGGGAGCGAGCCACAGAGCAGAGCTCCCCTCCCACCTCACAGATGGGGCCGGTGCCCATTGGTGGTGGGCAGCTTGCCCTGAGCTGCCCACACGGTGCCTGCTGGTGGAATTGTCTCCAGGGCCGCCAGCCCGGCCTCTCTCAGAGCAATCTGAAAATTAAGCCCACGGCGGAGGGAACTGGGGGCGGCCCTGAGCCCCAGGGCAATGCCAGCGGCTAAGCAGATTCACCGGAGGCCCAAGGGGAACTGATGGGGTGGTGTGGGGAGATCTGGCTCACTGGCGCCCAGCACTCCACAGGCCCAGCTCCAGGGGCTCCCGTGCACACCAGTGCTGGGGCTCCGTGGCTGGGCTCATTGGCTCAGACCCAGGTGCGCCTCGCTGCGGGGCTGGGCCCTTCCGTCCAGTCAGCTCCTGGAGCCCCTCTTGCTTGGGCCCCCTCTGGCGTAGGGGCAGAGTCAGATCACCTTGGCATGAGGGGCTGGGGCCAGCGCCCCAGGGCCTCAAGCCGGCTGTGGCTCCCCATCCATTTTGGCTGCAGTCAGGAGAAGAGGAACGCCGGGGGCCGGGCGGGGCGGGGGGGGGGGAGAAAGGGGCTGTCATTCTGTGGGGTGCCGTCCTGGCAGGCAGGGCACCGGGGCTAGAGGGCACGGGGCTTTGCAGGTGGAGACTCTGGCATGGGCCTCCGTGGAGCCGGGCGATGGAGAGGCAAATCCCCAGCTTCGCCCCGGCAGGCGGCTCAAAACACATAGGAGCTGGGGTCGCTGCGGACGCTCAGGGCCCGCTCCGCCTGGGAGATGGTGTCGTCCGCCCTCTCGCTCAGCTCCCGGCACTCCCGCAGCACGTCGCTGAACTGCTTGTAGGCCTCCTCCATGATGGAGCTGCGCCGAGCCGGCCTCCGCTCCCAGTAGCCCTCCTCCACCCAGGGCAGCGCCGTGCCCGGCGGCTCCGGGCTGCCCACCCCGACGCCGCTGCCCCGCTCCAGGGAGCTGTCCAGGTCCCGGCAGAGCTGGTAGAGCTCGCTGCCGCGCCCGGAGACCCTCTCACCGTCGAGGGCCTTGAGGCCGGGGAGCAGGCCCCCCAGGGCGCTGCGGTAGGCCCCGGTGGCGCAGATGGGGTTGCTGAGGCGGGCCCGGGGGTCGTGCAGACGCAGGTTCTCCAGCCGGCGCAGCCCCGCCAAGCCCTGCAGCTGCTGCAGGCTGCTCAGCAGGTTGCCGGCCAGGTTGAGGCTCTGCAGGCTCTCGCAAGCGCCGAGCGGCTCCAGGCTGCAGACGCGGTTGGCCGAGAGGTTGAGGACGGCCAGGGACTTGAGGGCAGCCAGGGGGCCCAGGTGGGAGATGGCGTTGCCGGAGAGGTCCAGCCACTCCAGGCTGGCGCACTCGCCCAGGCAGCCCAGATCCGAGATGCCCAGGCCCCGCAGCTGGAGCAGCAGGATGGACTCCAGGGCGAACTCGCCCGTCCTGGCCTTCAGCAGCTGGGCGGTGACCCTGATGTTCTCGCCCTCGTCCCCCTTCTCCGCCCAGGGCTCCATCGAGGCCGGCCCGCTGCACTACGGCTCAGGCCAGGCCTGCAGCGCTTGGCATTCGGGGCCCGGGCAGCCCACGGCGCGGAGAACCTCTGCACACTGCGAGCCGGGCCAGGTCTGGGAAAGCGCTTTGCCCCTGCCTGGAGCCTCTGCCCGTGTGGCCACGCCAGGAACGCACCAGCCCCTGGAAGGGAAGAGGAGAAGGGATCAGGACCCTGCCCACGCCCAGCCGCCTCCTTTCCGCCAGCAGCAGCCTCAGCCAGCAGGGCCGGAGCCCCCCTTACCCCTGCCCCTGCACACAGCTGGGCACACCAGGCGGCTCTGTGGTCTGCTGGCCCCTGGTGCTCGCAGCCGCCGTCTGTGGCAGGTGCAGCTCGGTTCCTGGGCTGGGGAGGCGGGGCAGGGAGGGGGCCCGAATCTCCTGCAGGCTGCTCCAGGCGGGATGCTGCCAGACCCGCAGTCAGAGGTTTGCCCCTGACCCCGAGAGCAGCAGGGGCCGAGAGGTAGGTTCACACTACGAGCATCAACTGCTCACAGCTGGGTGAAGAAGGAATTTGCCCCCCACGGCCTCACCCACCTGGCCTCTTCCGTCCAGGGGCATCACCCACTGCCTGTCTCAGACCTGACACCTTGTCCGTCCTTCCCTGCGGTACTAACCCCCCCCCACACGCACACACCCCGCAGGTCAGGGGTCTCCCTGGCTTCTTCTGTGCCCAGGCCATGGCCAGAGCTCCGGCTGCTTCGAGTGCCAGGCGCTGGGGGGAGGCAGGCTCTAGGAGGCCACAGCTGCAAGGGTTGGCCCGCGAACAGGATGGGGGGCGGGGGGAGCAAGGGAGGTGGGGGAGGGGCGTTTCCATCCCAACAAGCCAAAAGAGGGTTGTGGAAACAGGGTGTTTCAACACCAGTTCTTGGCACCGTTGCAGGAAGCCCCCAGAGCCCCAGGCCGTCTGCAGCCTGACACCTCCCGTGGGCCAGGGAGAGCGCGGGGGCTTCCGCCCCCAGCCCGTGCCCCCTGCGGGGCTGGCGGGAGCCCTGGGAAGGGAGGTGCACACCGACGTGTGCAGAGCCAGACACGCCTGTGCACACGGATGGACACGCGGGCATCCCCCCCACCGGTGTGCAGGCGGCACGTCCGTGCAGAGCCACACAGCTACGTGAACGAGTACGCGGCGCTCACAGGGATGAACGCACGGACGGACACACGGATGAGCACGCTCACACGCACACACAGATGAACGCAGACAGACACACGGATGAGCACGCTCACACGGACACACAGATGAACGCAGACAGACACACGGATGAGCACGCTCACACGCACACACAGATGAACGCAGACACACGGATGAGCACGCTCACACGCACACACAGATGAACGCAGACAGACACACGGATGAACACGCTCACACGCACACACAGATGAACGCACGGACAGACACACGGATGAGCACGCTCACACGGACACACAGATGAACGCAGACACACGGATGAGCACGCTCACACGCACACACAGATGAACGCAGACAGACACACGGATGAACACGCTCACACGCACACACAGATGAACGCAGACACACGGATGAGCACGCTCACACGCACACACAGATGAACGCAGACAGACACACGGATGAGCACGCTCACACGCACACACAGATGAACGCACGGACGGACACACGGATGAACACGCTCACGCACACACAGATGAACGCACGGACGGACACACGGATGAGCACGCTCACACGCACACACAGATGAACGCAGACAGACACACGGATGAACACGCTCACACGCACACACAGATGAACGCAGACACACGGATGAGCACGCTCACACGCACACACAGATGAACGCAGACAGACACACGGATGAGCACGCTCACACGCACACACAGATGAACGCACGGACGGACACACGGATGAACACGCTCACGCACACACAGATGAACGCACGGACGGACACACGGATGAACACGCTCACACGCACACACAGATGAACGCAGACAGACACACGGATGAACACGCTCACACGCACACACAGATGAACGCAGACAGACACACGGATGAGCACGCTCACACGCACACACAGATGAACGCAGACACACGGATGAGCACGCTCACACGCACACACAGATGAACGCAGACACACGGATGAGCACGCTCACACGCACACACAGATGAACGCAGACACACGGATGAGCACGCTCACACGCACACACAGATGAACGCAGACACACGGATGAGCACGCTCACACGCACACACAGATGAACGCAGACAGACACACGGATGAACACGCTCACACGCACACACAGATGAACGCACGGACAGACACACGGATGAGCACGCTCACACGGACACACAGATGAACGCAGACACACGGATGAGCACGCTCACACGCACACACAGATGAACGCAGACAGACACACGGATGAACACGCTCACACGCACACACAGATGAACGCAGACACACGGATGAGCACGCTCACACGCACACACAGATGAATGCAGACAGACACACGGATGAGCACGCTCACACGCACACACAGATGAACGCACGGACGGACACACGGATGAACACGCTCACGCACACACAGATGAACGCACGGACGGACACACGGATGAACACGCTCACACGCACACACAGATGAACGCAGACAGACACACGGATGAACACGCTCACATGCACACACAGATGAACGCACGGACGGACACACGGATGAACACGCTCACACGCACACACAGATGAACGCACGGACGGACACACGGATGAGCACGCTCACACGCACACACAGATGAACGCAGACAGACACACGGATGAACACGCTCACACGCACACACAGATGAAGGCACGGATGGACACACGGATGAACACGCTCACACGCACACACAGATGAACGCAGACAGACACACGGATGAACACGCTCACACGCACACACAGATGAACGCAGACAGACACACGGATGAACACGCTCACACGCACACACAGATGAACGCACGGACGGACACACGGATGAACACGCTCACACGCACACACAGATGAACGCAGACAGACACACGGATGAGCACGCTCACACGCACACACAGATGAACGCACGGACGGACACACGGATGAACACGCTCACACGCACACACAGATGAACGCAGACAGACACACGGATGAACACGCTCACACGCACACACAGATGAACGCACGGACGGACACACGGATGAACACGCTCACACGCACACACAGATGAATGCAGACGGACACACGGATGAACACGCTCACACGCACACACAGATGAACGCAGACAGACACACGGATGAACACGCTCACACGCACACACAGATGAACGCAGACAGACACACGGATGAACACGCTCACACGCACACACAGATGAACGCAGACAGACACACGGATGAACACGCTCACACGCACACACAGATGAACGCACGGACGGACACACGGATGAACACGCTCACACGCACACACAGATGAACGCATGGACGGACACACGGATGAACACGCTCACACGCACACACTGATGAACGCAGACAGACACACAGATGAACACGCTCACACGCACACACAGATGAACGCACGGACGGACACACGGATGAACACGCTCACACGCACACACAGATGAACGCACGGACGGACACACGGATGAACACGCTCACACGCACACACAGATGAACGCAGACAGACACACGGATGAACACGCTCACACGCACACACATGAACGCAGACAGACACACGGATGAACACGCTCACACGCACACACAGATGAACGCTGACAGACACACGGATGAGCACGCTCACACGCACACACAGATGAACGCACACAGACACACGGATGAATACGCTCACACGCACACACAGATGAACGCAGACAGACACACGGATGAACACGCTCACACGCACACACAGATGAACGCAGACAGACACACGGATGAACACGCTCACACGCACACACAGATGAACGCACGGACGGACACACGGATGAACACGCTCACACGCACACACAGATGAACGCACGGACGGACACACGGATGAACACGCTCACACGCACACACAGATGAACGCAGACACACGGATGAACACGCTCACACGCACACACAGATGAACGCACGGACGGACACACGGATGAGCACGCTCACACGCACACACAGATGAACGCAGACGGACACACGGATGAACACGCTCACGCACACACAGATGAACGCACGGACGGACACACGGATGAACACGCTCACACGCACACACAGATGAACGCAGACAGACACACGGATGAAGACGCTCACACGCACACACAGATGAACGCACGGATGGACACACGGATGAACACGCTCACACGCACACACAGATGAACGCACGGACGGACACACGGATGAGCACGCTCACACGCACACACAGATGAACGCAGACAGACACACGGATGAACACGCTCACACGCACACACAGATGAAGGCACGGATGGACACACGGATGAACACGCTCACACGCACACACAGATGAACGCAGACAGACACACGGATGAACACGCTCACACGCACACACAGATGAACGCACGGACGGACACACGGATGAACACGCTCACACGCACACACAGATGAACGCAGACAGACACACGGATGAGCACGCTCACACGCACACACAGATGAACGCACGGACGGACACACGGATGAACACGCTCACACGCACACACAGATGAACGCAGACAGACACACAGATGAACACGCTCACACGCACACACAGATGAACGCAGACAGACACACAGATGAACACGCTCACACGCACACACAGATGAACGCACGGACGGACACACGGATGAACACGCTCACACGCACACACAGATGAACGCAGACAGACACACGGATGAACACGCTCACACGCACACACAGATGAACGCAGACAGACACACGGATGAACACGCTCACACGCACACACAGATGAACGCACGGACGGACACACGGATGAACACGCTCACACGCACACACAGATGAACGCAGACAGACACACGGATGAGCACGCTCACACGCACACACAGATGAACGCACGGACGGACACACGGATGAACACGCTCACACGCACACACAGATGAACGCAGACAGACACACGGATGAACACGCTCACACGCACACACAGATGAACGCACGGACGGACACACGGATGAACACGCTCACACGCACACACAGATGAACGCAGACGGACACACGGATGAACACGCTCACACGCACACACAGATGAACGCAGACAGACACACGGATGAACACGCTCACACGCACACACAGATGAACGCAGACAGACACACGGATGAACACGCTCACACGCACACACAGATGAACGCAGACAGACACACGGATGAACACGCTCACACGCACACACAGATGAACGCACGGACGGACACACGGATGAACACGCTCACACGCACACACAGATGAACGCACGGACGGACACACGGATGAACACGCTCACACGCACACACAGATGAACGCAGACAGACACACAGATGAACACGCTCACACGCACACACAGATGAACGCACGGACGGACACACGGATGAACACGCTCACACGCACACACAGATGAACGCAGACACACGGATGAACACGCTCACACGCACACACAGATGAACGCACGGACGGACACACGGATGAGCACGCTCACACGCACACACAGATGAACGCAGACAGACACACGGATGAGCACGCTCACACGCACACACAGATGAACGCACGGACGGACACACGGATGAACACGCTCACGCACACACAGATGAACGCACGGACGGACACACGGATGAACACGCTCACACGCACACACAGATGAACGCAGACAGACACACGGATGAACACGCTCACACGCACACACAGATGAACGCACGGATGAACACGCTCACACGCACACACAGATGAACGCAGACGGACACACGGATGAACACGCTCACACGCACACACAGATGAACGCAGACAGACACACGGATGAACACGCTCACACGCACACACAGATGAACGCAGACAGACACACGGATGAATACGCTCACACGCACACACAGATGAACGCAGACAGACACACGGATGAACACGCTCACACGCACACACAGATGAACGCAGACAGACACACGGATGAACACGCTCACACGCACACACAGATGAACGCACGGACAGACACACGGATGAGCACGCTCACACGCACACACAGATGAACGCACGGACGGACACACGGATGAGCACGCTCACACGCACACACAGATGAACGCAGACAGACACACGGATGAACACGCTCACACGCACACAGATGAACGCAGACAGACACACGGATGAACACGCTCACACGCACACACAGATGAACGCACGGACACACGGCTGAGCACGCTCACACGCACACACAGATGAACGCAGACAGACACACGGATGAACACGCTCACACGCACACACAGATGAACGCAGACAGACACACGGATGAACACGCTCACACGCACACACAGATGAACGCACGGACGGACACACGGATGAACACGCTCACACGCACACACAGATGAACGCACGGACGGACACACGGATGAACACGCTCACACGCACACACAGATGAACGCAGACACACGGATGAACACGCTCACACGCACACACAGATGAACGCACGGACGGACACACGGATGAGCACGCTCACACGCACACACAGATGAACGCAGACAGACACACGGATGAGCACGCTCACACGCACACACAGATGAACGCACGGACGGACACACGGATGAACACGCTCACGCACACACAGATGAACGCACGGACGGACACACGGATGAACACGCTCACACGCACACACAGATGAACGCAGACAGACACACGGATGAACACGCTCACACGCACACACAGATGAACGCACGGATGAACACGCTCACACGCACACACAGATGAACGCACGGACGGACACACGGATGAGCACGCTCACACGCACACACAGATGAACGCAGACAGACACACGGATGAACACGCTCACACGCACACACAGATGAAGGCACGGATGGACACACGGATGAACACGCTCACACGCACACACAGATGAACGCACGGACGGACACACGGATGAACACGCTCACACGCACACACAGATGAACGCAGACAGACACACGGATGAGCACGCTCACACGCACACACAGATGAACGCACGGACGGACACACGGATGAACACGCTCACACGCACACACAGATGAACGCAGACACACGGATGAACACGCTCACACGCACACACAGATGAACGCAGACGGACACACGGATGAGCACGCTCACACGCACACACAGATGAACGCACGGACGGACACACGGATGAGCACGCTCACACGCACACACAGATGAACGCACGGACGGACACACGGATGAACACGCTCACACGCACACACAGATGAACGCACGGACGGACACACGGATGAACACGCTCACACGCACACACAGATGAACGCAGACAGACACACGGATGAACACGCTCACACGCACACACAGATGAACGCACGGACGGACACACGGATGAACACGCTCACACGCACACACAGATGAACGCACGGACGGACACACGGATGAGCACGCTCACACGCACACACAGATGAACGCACGGACGGACACACGGATGAGCACGCTCACACGCACACACAGATGAACGCAGACAGACACACGGATGAGCACGCTCACACGCACACACAGATGAACGCACGGACGGACACACGGATGAGCACGCTCACACGCACACACAGATGAACGCAGACAGACACACGGATGAACACGCTCACATGCACACACAGATGAACGCAGACAGACACACGGATGAACACGCTCACACGCACACACAGATGAACGCACGGACGGACACACGGATGAACACGCTCACACGGACACACAGATGAACGCACGGACGGACACACGGATGAGCACGCTCACACGCACACACAGATGAACGCAGACAGACACACGGATGAACACGCTCACACGCACACACAGATGAACGCACGGACGGACACACGGATGAACACGCTCACACGCACACACAGATGAACGCACGGATGGACACACGGATGAACACGCTCACACGCACACACAGATGAACACACGGACGGACACACGGATGAGCACGCTCACACGCACACACAGATGAACGCAGACACACGGATGAACACGCTCACACGCACACACAGATGAACGCACGGACGGACACACGGATGAACACGCTCACACGCACACACAGATGAATGCAGACAGACACACGGATGAACACGCTCACACGCACACACAGATGAACGCAGACGGACACACGGATGAGCACGCTCACGCGCACACACAGATGAACGCACGGACGGACACACGGATGAGCACGCTCACACGCACACACAGATGAACGCATGGACGGACACACGGATGAACACGCTCACACGCACACACAGATGAACGCACGGACGGACACACGGATGAACACGCTCACACGCACACACAGATGAACGCACGGACGGACACACGGATGAACACGCTCACACGCACACACAGATGAACGCAGACGGACACACGGATGAACACGCTCACACGCACACACAGATGAACGCAGACAGACACACGGATGAACACGCTCACACGCACACACAGATGAACGCACGGACGGACACACGGATGAACACGCTCACACGCACACACAGATGAACGCACGGACGGACACACGGATGAACACGCTCACACGCACACACAGATGAACGCAGACAGACACACGGATGAACACGCTCACACGCACACACAGATGAACGCACGGACGGACACACGGATGAACACGCTCACACGCACACACAGATGAACGCACGGACGGACACACGGATGAGCACGCTCACACGCACACACAGATGAACGCACGGACGGACACACGGATGAGCACGCTCACACGCACACACAGATGAACGCAGACAGACACACGGATGAGCACGCTCACACGCACACACAGATGAACGCACGGACGGACACACGGATGAGCACGCTCACACGCACACACAGATGAACGCAGACAGACACACGGATGAACACGCTCACATGCACACACAGATGAACGCAGACAGACACACGGATGAACACGCTCACACGCACACACAGATGAACGCACGGACGGACACACGGATGAACACGCTCACACGGACACACAGATGAACGCACGGACGGACACACGGATGAGCACGCTCACACGCACACACAGATGAACGCAGACAGACACACGGATGAACACGCTCACACGCACACACAGATGAACGCACGGACGGACACACGGATGAACACGCTCACACGCACACACAGATGAACGCACGGATGGACACACGGATGAACACGCTCACACGCACACACAGATGAACACACGGACGGACACACGGATGAGCACGCTCACACGCACACACAGATGAACGCAGACACACGGATGAACACGCTCACACGCACACACAGATGAACGCACGGACGGACACACGGATGAACACGCTCACACGCACACACAGATGAATGCAGACAGACACACGGATGAACACGCTCACACGCACACACAGATGAACGCAGACGGACACACGGATGAGCACGCTCACGCGCACACACAGATGAACGCACGGACGGACACACGGATGAGCACGCTCACACGCACACACAGATGAACGCATGGACGGACACACGGATGAACACGCTCACACGCACACACAGATGAACGCACGGACGGACACACGGATGAACACGCTCACACGCACACACAGATGAACGCACGGACGGACACACGGATGAACACGCTCACACGCACACACAGATGAACGCAGACGGACACACGGATGAACACGCTCACACGCACACACAGATGAACGCAGACAGACACACGGATGAACACGCTCACACGCACACACAGATGAACGCAGACAGACACACGGATGAGCACGCTCACACGCACACACAGATGAACGCACGGACGGACACACGGATGAACACGCTCACACACACACACAGATGAACGCAGACAGACACACGGATGAACACGCTCACACGCACACACAGATGAACGCAGACAGACACACGGATGAACACGCTCACACGCACACACAGATGAACGCAGACAGACACACGGATGAGCACGCTCACACGGACACACAGATGAACGCACGGACGGACACACGGATGAACACGCTCACACGCACACACAGATGAACGCACGGACGGACACACGGATGAACACGCTCACACGCACACACAGATGAACGCACGGACGGACACACGGATGAACACGCTCACATGGACACACAGATGAACGCACGGACGGACACACGGATGAGCACGCTCACACGCACACACAGATGAACGCAGACAGACACACGGATGAACACGCTCACACGCACACACAGATGAACGCACGGACGGACACACGGATGAACACGCTCACACGCACACACAGATGAACGCACGGATGGACACACGAATGAACACGCTCACACGCACACACAGATGAACGCACGGACGGACACACGGATGAACACGCTCACACGCACACACAGATGAACGCAGACAGACACACGGATGAACACGCTCACACGCACACACAGATGAACGCACGGACGGACACACGGATGAACACGCTCACACGCACACACAGATGAACGCACGGACGGACACACGGATGAACACGCTCACACGCACACACAGATGAACGCACGGACGGACACACGGATGAACACGCTCACACGCACACACAGATGAACGCAGACAGACACACGGATGAGCACGCTCACACGCACACACAGATGAACGCAGACAGACACACGGATGAGCACGCTCACACGCACACACAGATGAACGCAGACAGACACACGGATGAGCACGCTCACACGCACACACAGATGAACGCACGGACGGACACACGGATGAGCACGCTCACACGCACACACAGATGAACGCAGACAGACACACGGATGAACACGCTCACACGCACACACAGATGAACGCAGACAGACACACGGATGAACACGCTCACACACACACACAGATGAACGCAGACAGACACACGGATGAACACGCTCACACGCACACACAGATGAACGCACGGACGGACACACGGATGAACACGCTCACACGGACACACAGATGAACGCACGGACGGACACACGGATGAACACGCTCACACGCACACACAGATGAACGCAGACAGACACACGGATGAACACGCTCACACGCACACACAGATGAACGCACGGACGGACACACGGATGAACACGCTCACACGGACACACAGATGAACGCACGGACGGACACACGGATGAACACGCTCACACGCACACACAGATGAACGCAGACAGACACACGGATGAGCACGCTCACACGCACACACAGATGAACGCAGACAGACACACGGATGAGCACGCTCACACGCACACACAGATGAACGCACGGACGGACACACGGATGAGCACGCTCACACGCACACACAGATGAACGCAGACAGACACACGGATGAGCACGCTCACACGCACACACAGATGAACGCACGGACGGACACACGGATGAGCACGCTCACACGCACACACAGATGAACGCAGACAGACACACGGATGAACACGCTCACACGCACACACAGATGAACGCACGGACGGACACACGGATGAGCACGCTCACACGCACACACAGATGAACGCAGACAGACACACGGATGAACACGCTCACATGCACACACAGATGAACGCAGACAGACACACGGATGAACACGCTCACACGCACACACAGATGAACGCACGGACGGACACACGGATGAACACGCTCACACGCACACACAGATGAACGCAGACAGACACACGGATGAACACGCTCACACGCACACACAGATGAACGCACGGACGGACACACGGACGAGCACGCTCACACGCACACACAGATGAACGCAGACGGACACACGGATGAGCACGCTCACATGCACACACAGATGAACGCAGACAGACACACGGATGAACACGCTCACACGCACACACAGATGAACGCAGACGGACACACGGATGAACACGCTCACACGCACACACAGATGAACGCGCAGACGGACACACAGATGAACACGCTCACACGCACACACAGATGAACGCAGACAGACACACGGATGAACACGCTCACACGCACACACAGATGAACGCAGACAGACACACGGATGAACACGCTCACACGCACACACAGATGAACGCAGACGGACACACGGATGAACACGCTCACACGCACACACAGATGAACGCAGACAGACACACGGATGAACACGCTCACACGCACACACAGATGAACGCGCAGACGGACACACGGATGAACACGCTCACACGCACACACAGATGAACGCAGACAGACACACGGATGAACACGCTCACACGCACACACAGATGAACGCAGACAGACACACGGATGAACACGCTCACACGCACACACAGATGAACGCAGACGGACACACGGATGAACACGCTCACACGCACACACAGATGAACGCAGACAGACACACGGATGAACACGCTCACACGCACACACAGATGAACGCAGACAGACACACGGATGAACACGCTCACACGCACACACAGATGAACGCAGACGGACACACGGATGAACACGCTCACACGCACACACAGATGAACGCAGACGGACACACGGATGAGCACGCTCACACGCACACACAGATGAACGCAGACAGACACACGGATGAGCACGCTCACACGCACACACAGATGAACGCAGACGGACACACGGATGAGCACGCTCACACGCACACACAGATGAACGCACGGACGGACACACGGATGAACACGCTCACACGCACACACAGATGAACGCAGACAGACACACGGATGAACACGCTCACACGCACACACAGATGAACGCAGACAGACACACGGATGAACACGCTCACACGCACACACAGATGAACGCAGACGGACACACGGATGAGCACGCTCACACGCACACACAGATGAACGCACGGACGGACACACGGATGAGCACGCTCACACGCACACACAGATGAACGCAGACAGACACACGGATGAACACGCTCACACGCACACACAGATGAACGCACGGACGGACACACGGATGAGCACGCTCACACGCACACACAGATGAACGCAGACAGACACACGGATGAGCACGCTCACACGCACACACAGATGAACGCAGACAGAGACACGGATGAACACGCTCACACGCACACACAGATGAACGCAGACAGACACACGGATGAACACGCTCACACGCACACACAGATGAACGCACGGACGGACACACGGATGAGCACGCTCACACGCACACACAGATGAACGCAGACAGAGACACGGATGAACACGCTCACACGCACACACAGATGAACGCAGACAGACACACGGATGAACACGCTCACACGCACACACAGACACACGGATGAACACGCTCACACGCACACACAGATGAACGCAGACAGACACACGGATGAGCACGCTCACACGCACACACAGATGAACGCAGACAGACACACGGATGAACACGCTCACACGCACACACAGATGAACGCAGACAGACACACGGATGAACACGCTCACACGCAGACACAGATGAACGCACGGACGGACACACCGATGAACACGCTCACACGCACACACAGATGAACGCAGACAGACACACGGATGAACACGCTCACACGCACACACAGATGAACGCACGGACGGACACACGGATGAACACGCTCACACGCACACGCACGGACACAGAGGTACACATGGGCGGCCGCACGGACACACATGCACACGCACGGACACGGGCCCATCCCCCCCGCTGCATTCACAGGACCCGCCCCCCCCCCCGGGGTGCCCGGTGCCCCCCGCCCGCAGCCCCTCACCCAGCAAAGCCGCCTGCTTGCTCCCGGCCACTCCCTTCACTCCCTTCACGGGGCGCCCCCCCAGCGTTGCCATGGCAGCAGGGGCCGCAGCTCCCTGGCTGGGAACATTTAAAGGGCCAGCGAGCGGCACGCGCTGCACAGCGCCGGGCCCCTGGGCCACACGCCTGCCTGCGGCCGCGCACCCCTGTCCCACAGCTGCAGCCAGCTCCGGAGCCGGGGGGGAGCAGGGGGTGGTGTTGGCCTGTCAGCTCCCCCCCACACTCCCCCCTATTTAGCCCTACTCCCAGTTTTTAGTAAAGTCACAGACAGGTCACGGGCTCCCTGAATTTCTGTGTATTGCCCATGACCCTGTCCCTGAGTTTTACTAAAATCAACCGTGACAAAATCTTAGCCTTAGGAATGGGGCCTCAGCAATCTACCAGGGGTCTGTGCGGACACACACACTGCACCGGCTGATGTGCGGATACACACTATGCACACACACCAGCACGCACACAGACACCCCGTGCACGCACACACAGATCTGCACACACAGATACACCCTGGGCACTCACGCGTCTGCACACACAGAGATCTGAACAGATACACCCTGTGCACGCTCACACATGCAGAGACCCACTGTGCACACACACACACAGTGCACACAGATTTACACACACAGAGATACACACTTCACACACAGCTCTGCACACACACCCAGATACACACATTGCACATGCATTCATACACACCGGTCACACTCAGATCTGCACATGCGCACACATACATGCTGCAGAGTCACAGAGACGTGTCCTGGGTATGCTCACACATGCTGCAAACTTGCCAACACGCATGCGCCATACATGTTCACACACACACACACACACACTGATGCTCATAGAAACACAAACACATAGGTCTGGAAAGGAAGGGTCAGGTAGTCCAGCCCCCTGCACTGAGGCAGCACACAGGAAAGCCTAGACCCTGATAGGTTGGTTCAACCTCCAGGGATAGAAACTTTCTAGTATTTAACCTACATCCCCCTGGCTGCAGATCAAGCCCATTGCTTCTAGTCCGACCTTCAGTGGAGAACCAGTTGTCATGGTGTCCCCGGGCGATGCTCTGGAACTGCTCCCCACAAAGCCAGTCAGGACTCTGGGGCAGTCTCCTCTCTCTGAGCAGCCTGTCTGCAGGACACACAGCTCACCCGGCTTCCACCTTCCTGGGTCTGACCTCGGAGCATTCAGCCTCCTCTGCCCCTCCGTGCGCTTCCCACAGCGAGTCCGCTCAGGCGGGGTCTTGAGGAAGCCAGAGGGTCCTGCCCCGCAACTCCGCAGTCAGACGGGACTCTCAGCCAGCCAGTAAAATAGAGGTTTATTAGACGACAGGAACATGGTCTAACACAGAGCTTGTAGGTGCAGAGAACAGGACCCCTCAGCTGGGTCCATTTTGGGGGGCAGTGAGCCAGACAATCCCATCTGCCCTTCACTCCATGTCCCCAGCCAGCCCCAAACTGAAACTCTCTCCAGCCCCTCCTCCTCTGGGCTTTGTCCCTTTCCCGGGCCAGGAGGTCACCTGATCCCTCTGTTCTCCAACCCTTTAGCTCTCACCTTGCTGGGGAGAAGGGCCCAGGCCATCAGCTGCCAGGAAACAGGGTGTCGGCCATTCTCTATGTCCAGACCCCTGCAGACACCTGCCCTCTAGGGCTCTGCAGTGATCATACACCCTTACCCCACCACCTAGATACTTAAGAACTGCATAGCGGAAACTGAGGCACCCCCACACTATTCAGAGGAAACATTAAGAACAGTCCCACTTCGTCACACCAGGCCTTGCTCCGGTAACTGCCAAGGGTTTGAATTTGAATCCAGGGAACCAATCGGTGGAGAGGGAAATGGTCAGTGAAAATGCAGACGACCTGGCTGGCAGCAGGGAGGAGCGGCTAGGCTCAGGCTACCTGCCTGCCTGTAACAAGACCCCTTGGGCTGGGTGGGACAGAGAGATGCTCCCCGCCCCCCTTGCGCACCGGAGAGGGGGCTCACGCTGGCTCTGATGCAGTGAGGAAAGCAGCGAGCTCGCTGCCTGCCCCCACAGGGACAGAAAGGGCAGCACTGAGCACAGGAGGAGCTGAGACCCCAGCTGAGTACGGGGAGACACAGGCTGGGCAGGGGATCTGTGGGGAGTGGCAAGGTGCTTGGTAAGGAAAGACTGGATGAGCCTAGGCAGCCTTGTGAGCTGATGGCTGTGTCTAGTCAGCAGTGTGGGAAGGCGAGGAGAGTGGAAGAGGAGTGTCCCTGGACCTTACCTGTTAGCTGGGTGGAGAATTGTGACAGTGAAGGAAATGGCCTGGGCCCTTCCCCCCTGCAAGGTGAGAGCCGAAGGGTTGGAGAACAAAGGAACCAGGTGACCTCCTGGCCCGGGAAAGGGACAAAGCCCAGAGGAGGAGGGGCTGGAGGGAGTTTCAGTTTGGGGCTGGCTGGGACATGGAGTGAAGTGCAAACGTGGTTGTCTGGCTCACTGCCCCCCAAAATGGACCCCAGGCTGTGGGGTCCTGTTCTCTGCACCTACAACCTCTGTTTTAGACCATGTTCCTGTCGTCTAATAAACCTTCTGTTTTACTGGCTGGCTGAGAGTCACGTCTGACTGTGGAGTTGGGGGGCAGGACCCTCTGGCTTTCCCAGGAGCCCCGCCTGAGTTGACTCGCTGTGGGAAGTGCACGGAGGGGCAGAGGATGCTGAAGGCTCCGAGGTCCGACCCAGGAAGGTGGAAGCTGGGTGAGCTGTGTGTCCTCCAGACAGGCTGCTCACAGGAAGGCGACTGCCCCAGAGTCCTGACTGGCTTTGTAGGGAGCAGTTCCAGTGCATCGCCCAGGGACTCCGTGACACCTGGATCCTGTCCCAAAAGACACAGTCCCCCCACAACAGGGTCTCGCAGCTGGTATCCTGGAGAACCCCAATGACCAGCCAGCCCCACCCATCCTGGGTCTGCACAGGGATCTGGGCCATAGGCAGGGTGAGGGGCTTTGTCCTTGGGACCGTCACCCAGCTCATAGAGCCCCTCACCATCTGAGGCTGCACCACCCAGGGCCTGACAACAGTTCCCTCTGTCCCAGGATCTCGCCACCCCAGGAATGTCTCCCCATTGACCATCACCTTCTGCTCCCACTGGAGGTCCGAGGGGCCCGACCCCAGGAAACTCCACACAGACATATAGGTTGGGGTCAGGAGTGGGAGCCTGTCCACCTCCCCACCCATCTGGCTGGCAAAATCTATGGCCTTGGGACCCAGCAAGGGAGCTAGACACCGGGGTTTTCCGCAGGGTCCCCTTGGTTCAAATCGCCAGCCTGCTCAAAGGCAGTGAGGTGGGCATCCACATCCCCCCCCTCCTTAACGAGGGGCAGCAATCTAGTCTCGAGGTTCCCTGTGGAACTGGCACCCTGGGGTCTATCCCCACTCACCCCGGGGAGGTCCCCTAGGCCTCTCCGCTCCACCACCGCCAGTTCATGCTGCTGCTCCTTCTACAGCTCTTTCTTGGGCTCTTGCTGTCTCTCTCAGTCCTCTTGCTCTCTCAGACCCAGCTCCAATCCCGTCCGTCTCCGATCCCCCGATGGGGAACCCGATCATGAAGACCCCCATCTGGTCAGGGACAGGAGTCTTGGCGATGCCTGGCTCCCACTCCAGCTGCTCCCAGATCCTGCCATAGCCCCATTTGGGGTCAGGAATCTGTTCCTTAGAGCGGTCATCCTCCTCCAGCTGCACGATTAACTCTGCTTTGGTGAACTTTCCAATGCTCAACCCTCTCTTTCTGCACAGGGTTACAATGTCCTTCTTAAGGAGACAGTGACAGGCCATCACTCCGCTGTTCCCAAGTTGTTGTGGACCCACAGGCCTGTGTGCTCTCAGCTCCCCACAGTTTCCAGGGAGAACCCCTAGTGTGCCAGCCCTTCTCGAGGTCACCACCTCTTTGCCAGGGTCGAGCTGCAGACTCCTCCGTCCCTGGGACCGCTTGCTGCAATCTCCCGGGTGACCCAGTTACTGCAAAAGTCCTTCTCTCTGGTCACACACTCCCAGGGGTTAACCGCCCCCATCTCTCTTTGAATCTTCAGCATGCCTGGTCCCCGTCAATCCCCCTTCATTTTACTGCTCCCCAGTCACTTACTTCAGGAAGCTCCGTCCACGGGATGCAGTAGATCCCACCTCTACCACCAATTGTCACGGAGTCCCCAGGCAATACTCTGGAACTGCTCCCCATGAAGCCAGTCAGGACTCTGGGGCAGTCTCCTTTCTGTGAGCAGCCTGTCTTCAGGACACACAGCTCACACAGCTTCCACCTTCCTGGGTCTGACCTCGGAGCCTTCAGCATCCTCTGCCCCTCCGTGCGCTTCCCACAGCAAGTCCGCCCAGGCAGGGTCTTGGGGAAGCCAGAGGGTCCTGCCCCCCAACTCCGCAGTCAGACGTGACTCTCAGCCAGCCAGTAAAACAGAAGGTTTATTAGATGACAGGAACATGGTCTAAAACAGAGCTTGCAGGTGCAGAGAACAGAACCCCTCAGCTGGGTCCATTTTGGGGGGCAGGAAGCCAGACAACCACGTTTGCCCTTCACTCCTTGTCTCCAGCCAGCCCCAAACTGAAACTCTCTCCAGCCCCTCCTCCTCTGGGCTTTCCAGGGCCAGGAGGCCACCTGATTCCTTTGTTCTCCAACCCTTTAGCTCTCACCTTGCAGGGGGCAAGGGCCCAGGCCATCAGTTGCCAGGAAACAGGGTGTCGGCCGTTCTCTGCGTCCAGACCCCTGCACACCCCTGCCCTCTAGGGCTCTGCAACAATCATACACCCTTACCCCACCACCTAGACACTTAAGAACTGCCTAGGGGAAACTGAGGCACCCCCACACTATTCAGAGGAAACATTAAGAACAGTCCCGCTTCGTCACACCGGTCATTGTCCTCTTTATAGCAATTGAGACCAAACGGCCCATGGTTAGGAGCCACACCAAAAGCAGCAGGGCCCATAGGGTAGCTGTACCCTCTCCCTTCAGCCATCTTTGCCCCATAACGGCCCAGTGGCCGCCCAGCGCCATGCACCCGGCTTGGCGTACCCCAGAGACGGGCAGGTGCCCCGCTGCCTGTACCTCGGAGACAGTCTCTAAGCCGGCCGGGTCCCCTCCTCCCCGCTGCTGCTGCCCGCGCTGTCGTTCTCCGAGCAGATGAGGGGCGGTGGGCGGTAGTCGGGGAAGTTCCCCAGGTTGGCTCTCAGAAAGACGAGGTGCTCCGCACTCTCCTCCTGCGGGGGACGCCTCTCGGAGAAGGGGCTGTCTGGGGCAGTGAAGATGCGCTCCGAGAAGGCCCCCGAGGGCGGGCAGGACAGGTAGAGCATGGCCAGCTTGGCCAAGGCCGGCCACAGCCAGTGCCGCTTCTCCCAGTACCCCAGCGGGTCCTCCCGGGCCCCGATGGTCTGGTTGTCGCGCAGATACCTCTCCACCATCACACAGGCCAAGTGGCTCTCGGTGGGGAGGGAGGCCCCACGGCCCTCAGAGGCCAGCAGCCCCACGCTCTCCAGGTGCTCAGTCAGCGTCTTCTCCTTCTGGATCAGTGGAGGCACCGCAGAGCCCATCCCACTCAGCCCCCTGTCCTGATGGGGCTCCCCTGGCCCCAGCTCTGCCTCCAGGGGCTGCAGGGCCGTGTCCACGCAGAAGGCCTTGCCCGGCTGGGCGTTCCAGGGGGAGGAAGGGCAGCCGCTGGGTGAGGCCAGGAGCTCCTTGACCTTCCGGACCAGCAGCTGCTTCCAGTGGTCGAGGTCGGAGCCCAGCGGCAGGATGGCATCCATCCTGCCCTTGAAGCGGGGGTCGAGCAGCGTGGCCAGCACGTACTCCTGGCGGTGGAACATCTCGCTGAGCCGGGGCTCGCTGGAGAGCTGCAGGGCCAGGCTCTCGGCCAGGCGCACGGCGGAGCCGGCCCCCTCCCCGGCCTGGCTCTCGAAGCGCAGGCGGATCTGCTGCAGGAAGATGTGCAGGTAGCGCACCTGCGGCAGCACCTGGCTCAGTGAGGCCTCGGCCGCGCTCGCCTCCCGCACGGCCATCTCGAAGGGCTGCAGCAGCTCCACCAGGCTGCGCATCAGCGTCCACTGGGGGGCGCTCAGGGCCAGGCCAGCCTCGCCCACCTGGCACTTGCCCACGTACTCCTGTACGGCCGGCTGCAGCGCCAGCAGCCGCTCCAGCATGTAGTAGGTGGAGGCCCAGCTCGCCGTGGCCTCCTGCTTCAGCCGGCGCGGGGCCAAGCCGTGCTGCCGCTGCAGCTCCGCCAGCCCCCTCCTGGCCTCCGGGGAGCGGGCGAAGTGGGCGCAGATGGCGCGGGCCGCCCCCAGCGTGCCCTCGATGCTGCGGTGGAGCCGCAGGAAGCCCAGCACCAGCTGGCTCAGGCAGTGAGCGAAGCAGGGGATGTGAGTGTGGCCACCGTCCTTCGCGGCCCGCTCCACGCCAGGGCTGCCGCCCGAGACCAGGAAGCCGGGGCTCAGGGAGTTCTGGGCCAGCCACAGCTGGAGCTGCTCAGCCAACACCTGCTGCACGCCACCCAACGCCTGCTCCTCCTGCAGAGCCCGCACGCACAGCACCGCCCGCCTGCGCCGGCTGCAGGGCCGGGGCTGGCCTGACTCCGAGCGGGATGCCAGCCAGTGGGCTGCCAGCGCCAGGTACGCCCCTGCCGGCCCCTGGGCCCACGTGCGGGCACTGAGGTGCACCCGGCTGACACTGGCCTGCTGCAGCTCCAGGGCCAGGCGCAGGCCGACAGCCTGGCGCAGCTGGGGCACTGCCTTGTGGGAGAAGAAGGCCGGCGAGGGGACATGGTAGCGCGGGTCAGCCTGCGCCATGAACTGGTGGAAGGGCTTGGCCGAGACGAAGGAGCAGGGCAGGGCCATGCCGCAGAGCAGCTCGGCAATGCTGCGGTTCCAGGCCTGCGCTTGCGGGTGGTTGGAGGTGTATTTGCCGGGCACATCCTCGCACCGCTTAGCCAGGCCGGCTTGGTTCCTGCTTGGGAGCAGCAGGGCAGCTGAGGTGGGCAGGGCTTCGTCCGCCTTGCCTTCAGGAGGCGCCTCGCTCTGCCAGCTGTCACACAAGGGAACTGGGGCCCCGCCAGTGCTGATGCAGGGCAATCTCAGGGGGTCCGACGCTATGGGCGAGGTGAGAGACAGGTCCTCCACGGGCTCCTCGTCCTCCGCCGGCCCCAGGCTCAGCCTCTCGGACCGGGTGCTGCCGGGAGGAGTGGCAGGGGCGCCAGCAGCCCTCCCCCGCCCCCACTCCAGCGGATGCTTGCCCTCCAGGTGGCGCATGAGGGCCGAGGTGCCGAAGTGGCTGCCCAGTTTGCCACGGCTAACGCTGACCTGGCACAGGGTGCAGACAGCCCGGCACACATTGCTGCAGTCGATGTAAAAGAACTGCCAGACGGCCGAGGTGGACTTGCGGCGCTTCGTGCCTGGTGGCACCAGCGGGTGGTTGGGGCGGCTGAGCTGCCCGGACTTGGGGAGCCCCTGGCCCACTAGCACCTCCAGGTAGGGTGTGGCCAGGTCTGGCTTGCAGTGCCCTGCTTGGACCCTGCCCTTCCTGCCCATCCCCCTGTCCTGGGGCAGCAGCTTGCTACTCTCACGGCTTTCCTCCTCGCTGGACTCTGGGGAGGAATCAGTGACTGTGGTGCCTGCCCTTCCCTGCCCCTCCTCCTCCTCCTCTTCCTCACTGGAGTCGCTGATCACATATGGGAAGCGGGGGGCACCCTGGGGCACTTGGGGGGGCGCGCTGCTGAGGGCTTGGGTGTGGGAACACAAAGCATGGCTGGTGCCAAACACAGTGTCCTGCAAGGGAAACCCCTTCACCATCTGCTCTTCCTCCTCCTCCTCATTCTCCTCCTCCTCCTGGGCCCCGCCCCCTGCTCTCTTCCTCTGCCCCCACTCCAGCGGGTGCTTGCCCTCCAGATGGCGCTTGAGGGCGGTGGTGTTGCAGTGGCCCCTCAACTTGCCGCGCCCAATGCTAGCCTGGCACAGGGTGCAGACGGCCCGGCAGGGGTCGCTGGCGTCCGGGGAGAAGAACTGCCAGACCTCGGAGGTGGTCTTGCGGCGCCGGGTGCGGACAGGGAGACCAAAGGCCGGAGGTGTGGTGCGATTTGCTGCCCATCCCTCCAGGACAGCCTTGTCTACATCCAGCATGGAGGAAGGGGGTTGCCAGCCGGCCGTGACTTGAGGCTGGCTGCCCGCACCTTGGGGGGCCAGCTCTGCTTTCCTCTTCTCATGGCTCCCTTCCCCACAGGCTGCCACGAATCCCAGCTTGCTGCCCTCATGACCCTCCTCCTCCTCGTCACTAAACTCCAGCTTGATCTCGATCTCGGGGACATGCTCGTGGTCGGAGCCCAGAGGCAGATGGCGGAGATGGGCATCGGCAGTGCCGGCTATGGCGAAGGGGAAAGCGCCCACGGCACGCTCTGCTACGGCCCGCGGTAAAGTGGCACACACGCCAGGGCTCAGCATGGCCGAGCTGCCAACTGTCCTCCGCTTCCGCAGCTTGCTTTTCTTTACCGGCAACATGCCTAGCGAAAAGGAGCTGGTTCAGTGATGGAAACACCCAGGGTCAACTGGGCAGCTGGCGAGGCAAGTGGTGTCACCCTGGCTCTTACTCGCCACGCCCAGCCAGGCCCTCTCCTCCCCCTCAACAGGAGACGCGCTCGTTGACAGTGGCTGAGCCAGGTGCTGCAGACCCAAGGTAGGGCGATGCCTCCCAAGCCAGGGAGAGGCAGAGTCCTGTCCGCGAGCGCAGAGCTCAAAGCTGCACTGGTGGCTCGGGTAGGCTGTCAGAACGGCCTCGGGACTACCAAGAATGCACCAGAGGCTGGGTTCTAGGGGCAGGAGGCCATCGGCCGCAGCTGCTCATTGATTTCCAGGTAGGTAGCCAGTCTGCTCACAAAGGACACCGTGAAATCAGTTCATTCCTAAGACCTCAATGGCTCCTCAGCCTCTCCACCTGGCTGCCCCCATCCTGCTGTCTGTCCAGCGGTGTCTGTCCACAGGAAACTACAGCTCGTGCTGTTACCCACTTGTTCTGGGTGAGGCAGTGTGGGGGCCCCTGCCTGGGGTCTCTGCAACAGGGGCTCTGGGTGTCCAGGCCAGGCCCATGCATCCGGAGCTGGGAGCCCAGCTTCTCAGGACACGCCCAGGGACACAATGCTGGGGAAGATGGAGACTCCACCAGTTCTGGACCTACAACAGCAGAAAGGAAGCTCAGAACCCTACAAAGCAGCCCAAGGAGAGAAGCTGCCCGTCGCTGCCAAGTCAGGCTGAAGCACATAACAACAGCCACACTGGGTCAGACCAAGGGTCCATCTAGCCCAGTATCCTGTCTTCCAACAGTGGCCAATGCCAGGTACTTAAGAGGGAATGATCCATCCCCTGTTGCTCATTCCCAGCTTCTGGCAAATAGAGGCTAGGGACACCATCCCTGCCCATCCTGGCTAATAGCCATTGATGGACCTATCCTCCATGAACTTATCTGATTTTTTTTTTTTAACCCTGTTATAGTCTTGGCCTTCACAACATCCTCTGGCAAGGAGTTCCACAGGTTGACCGTGAGTCGTGTGAAAAAATACTTCCTTTTGTTTGTTTTAAACCTGCTGCCTATTAATTTCATTTGGTGACCCCTAGTTCTTGTGTTATGAGGAGTAAATAGCACTTCCTTATTTACTTTCTCCACACCAGTCATGATTTCATAGACCTCTATCATATCCTTAGTCGTCTCTTTTCCAAGCTGAAAAATCCCAGTCTTATTAATCGCTCCTCATATGGAAGCCATTTCATACCCCTAATCATTTTTGTTGCCCTTTTCTGAACCTTTTCCAATTCCAATATATCTTTTTTGAGACGAGGCGACCACATCTGCATGCAGTATTCAAGATGTGGGTCTGCCATGGATTTATATAGAGGCAATATGATATTTTTTGTCTTATTCTCTCTTCCTTTCTTAATGATTCCCAGCATTCTGTTTGCATTTTTGACTGTCGCTGCACATTGAGTGGATGTTTTCAGAGAACTATCCACAATGACTCCAAGATCTCTGTCTTGAGTGGTAACAGCTAATTTAGACCCCATCGTTTTATATGTAGAGTTGGGATTATGTTTTCCAATTTGTATTACTTTGCATTTATCAGCACTGAATTTCATCTGCCATTTTGTTGCCCAGTCACCCAGTTTTGAAAGATCCTTTTGTAGCTCTTTGCAGTCTGCCTGGGACTTAACTATCTTGAGTAGTTTTGTATCATCTGCAAATTTTGCCACCTCACTGTTTACCCCTTTTTCCAGATCATTTATGAATATGTTAAATAGGACTGGACCTAGTACAGATCCCTGGGGAACACCACTATTTACCTCTCTCCATTCTGAAAACTGACAATTTATTCCTACCCTTCGTTTCCTATCTTTTAACCAGTTGCCAAACCATGAGGACCTTCCCTTTTATCCCATGACAGCTTATTTTGCTTAAGAGTCTTTGATGAGGGACCTTGTCAAAGGCTTTCTGAAAATCTAAATACACTATATCCACTGGATCCCCTTGTCCACCTGCTTGTTGACCCCTTCAGAGAATTCTAGTAGATCGGTGAGGCGTGATTTCCCTTTACAAAAACCACATTGACTCTTCCCCAACAAATTCTGTTCATCTGTATCTCTGACAATATTGTTCAAACTAGTTTGCCCAGTACTGTAATTGCCGGGATCACCCCTGGAGCCCTTTTAAAAATTGGCATCATATTAACTACCCTCCAGTCATTTGGTACAGAAGCAGATTTAAATGATAGGTTACCAGCCCAGCTCCTGCAAACACACCAGGGTAACCAGCCTGATTCTAAAGAATTACAACAGTGGCAGAGCTAAGCGGCGCCCGGCTCCACTGGGACAGATGCTGGCTGCTCTCGGACTTGTCAACTGGGATGGGTCTCTTCTCCCCAGGTTCTCCCGCTCACGGTCTCTCCTCCCCACTCAGCTCTTCTGTGGTTTATTCTCCCAGTCTCTCCCCATCACCCCATGAAAATCGACACCTCCCCTGAATCCACGCTTGTCCCCATCCACCAGGTTGCTGTGTTTCTCACACACACACTCTCACACTGCCCTGCCTTGTGCTGCCTCTCTAACCCCGCCAGCACCTCCCCTGAACCTGCTCCCTCGCACACCTGCCGGTACTCTCTCCCCCGCAAAACATCCACTCCCCCACCCCAAAGCCATGTGGTGCCCTCCTCTGTCCATGCCCCTCCCCAAACATGCACAGTCCTTCTGCTCCCAAATGCTGTTCCCCGCTCGCCTCCCAAGCTGAGCTGGGGAGTCCACAGGGACATGGGTCTGACCTGGGGGGTGCAGCAGTGAGCAGCACAGAGAAGGGCTCTAGCTTCTCTGCCCCGGTTGCTTTTTTGTCTAGTGTAGCAGTCCTCAAACTGGGTCACAACCACCAGGGCTGGCTTAGACCACTGCTCAGGGCCGAAGCCGAAGCCTGAGCGATTCAAGCCTGGACAGCGGGGTTCAGGTTACAGGCCCCCTGGCTGGGACTGAAGCCCTTGGGCTTCAGCTTTGACCCCTTCCCTGCCCAAGGCAGTGGGGTTCGGGCTTTGGCTCCCACACTGGGGCAGTGGGAATCAGGCAGACTCAGGCTTTGTTCCACCCTCCTGGGGTTGTGAAGTAATTTTTCTTGTCAGAAAGGGGTCGCGGGGCAATAAAGTTTGAGAACTCCTGATTTAGTGGATCTGCCAGGCAGGAGCCTCAGGGCTGGAGAGGAGAGAGGGGGAGCAGGCTGGGAGTAGCCCACCAACCTTAAAGATGTCTATGGGTTATTTGTGCAGAGGCCTGGCCTCCCCCCCGCCCCCCCATGCTTCACAAATCTGTGGGGAACTGCCACTGAAATGCCCTGGGGAGCAACCCAGCAGCCTTTCTACTCCCCCAGCTCTGCTCAACAGCCTAAGACAGACAGAACAGGTGCGGTCCCGCAGGAGCAAGGCAGCCGGGCTTCACGCTGGTTGCAATGGGAGCTCAGCAGCTTGCAGGATCAGGACCATTGTAATTAGCTGAGCTGGGACGCCGGGATTAATTCTCCGCAGGCTTAGAAAAGAGCCTCCCGAAGAGACAAGCCTGGGTCTTGCAGCTGAAAGATAGAGCCTCCAGCAGCCCAGCGCCCCACCATGGGGGGCAGCAGCACAGCACCTACACAGGGGAGCGCACGCCCTGCCGAGCCCCCACCCCGCTCCCCAGAGCCCCCCGCTGAGCCCCCGCCCCGCTCCCCAGAGCCCCGTGCCCCCCGCCGAGCCCCCGCCCCACTCCCCACGACCCCACGCCCCCTGCAGAGCCCCCGCCCCGCTCCCCAGAGCCCTGTGCCCCCTGCCGAGCCCCCCAAAGCCCCCCGCCCCCTGCCGAGCCCCCACCCCACTCCCCAGAGCCCCCCGCCGAGGCCCCGCCCCGCTCCCCAGAGCCCCGTGCCCCCTGCCGAGCCCCCGCCCCGCTCCCCACGGCCCCACGCCCCCTGCAGAGCCCCCCCCCCGCTCCCCACGGCCCCACGCCCCCTGCAGAGCCCCCGCCCCACTCCCCAGAGCCCTGTGCCCCCTGCCGAGACCCCCAAAGCCCCCCGCCCCCTGCCGAGCCCCCACCCCACTCCCCAGAGCCCCCCGCCGAGCCCCCGCCCCACTCCCCCACGCCCCCTGCAGAGCCCCCGCCCCGCTCCCCAGAGCCCTGTGCCCCCTGCCGAGCCCCCCAAAGCCCCCCGCCGAGCCCCCACCCCACTCCCCAGAGCCCCTCGCCGAGGCCCCGCCCCGCTCCCCATGGCCCCGTGCCCCCCGCCGAGCCCCCGCCCCGCTCCCCAGAGCCCCGTGCCCCCTGCCGAGCCCCCGCCCCGCTCCCCACGGCCCCACGCCCCCTGCAGAGCCCCCCCCCCGCTCCCCACGGCCCCACGCCCCCTGCCGAGCCCCCGCCCCACTCCCCAGAGCCCCGTGCCCCCTGCCGAGCCCCCCCCCGCTCCCCAGAGCCCCGTGCCCCCTGCCGAGCCCCCACCCCGCTCCCCATGGCCCAGCGCCCCCTGCCGAGCCCCCGCCCCGCTCCCCATGGCCCCCCGCCGAGCCCCCGCCCCGCTCCCCAGAGCCCCGTGCCCCCCACCGAGCCCCCGCCCCACTCCCCAGAGCCCCGTGCCCCCTGCAGAGCCCCCGCCCCACGGCCCCACGCCCCCTGCAGAGCCCCCGCCCCGCTCCCCCGAGCCCCGCGCCCCCTGCCGAGCCCCCGCCCCGCTCCCCAGAGCCCCGCGCCCCCTGCCGAGCCCCCGCCCCGCTCCCCAGAGCCCCGTGCCCCCTGCCGAGCCCCCGCCCCGCTCCCCATGGCCCCCCGCCGAGCCCCCGCCCCGCTCCCCAGAGCCCCGTGCCCCCCACCGAGCCCCCGCCCCACTCCCCAGAGCCCCGTGCCCCCTGCAGAGCCCCCGCCCCACGGCCCCACGCCCCCTGCAGAGCCCTCGCCCCGCTCCCCCGAGCCCCGTGCCCCCCGCCGAGCCCCCGCCCCGCTCCCCAGAGCCCCGTGCCCCCCGCCGAGCCCCCGCCCCGCTCCCCAGAGCCCCGTGCCCCCCGCCCAGCCCCCGCCCCGCTCCCCATGGCCCCGTGCCCCCCGCCCAGCCCCCGCCCCGCGCCCCCCGCCCAGCCCCGCTCCCCATGGCCCCGTGCCCCCCGCCCAGCCCCCGCCCCGCTCCCCATGGCCCCGTGCCCCCCGCCAAGCCCCCGCCCCGCTCCCCATGGCCCCGCGCCCCCTGCCGAGCCCCCGCCCCGCTCCCCAGAGCCCCGCTCCCCAGAGCCCCGCGCCCCCTGCCGAGCCCCCGCCCCGCTCCCCAGAGCCCCGTGCCCCCTGCCGAGCCCCCGCCCCACTCCCCAGAGCCCCGTGCCGAGCCCCCGCCCCGCTCCCCATGGCCCCCCGCCGAGCCCCCGCCCCGCTCCCCAGAGCCCCGTGCCCCCCACCGAGCCCCCGCCCCACTCCCCAGAGCCCCGTGCCCCCTGCAGAGCCCCCGCCCCACGGCCCCACGCCCCCTGCAGAGCCCCCGCCCCGCTCCCCCGAGCCCCGTGCCCCCCGCCAAGCCCCCGCCCCGCTCCCCAGAGCCCCGTGCCCCCCGCCGAGCCCCCGCCCCGCTCCCCATGGCCCCGTGCCCCCCGCCGAGCCCCCGCCCCGCTCCCCATGGCCCCGTGCCCCCCGCCCAGCCCCCGCCCCGCTCCCCATGGCCCCGTGCCCCCTGCCGAGCCCCCGCCCCGCTCCCCAGAGCCCCGCGCCCCCTGCCGAGCCCCCGCCCCGCTCCCCAGAGCCCCGTGCCCCCTGCCGAGACCCCGCCCCGCTCCCCAGAGCCCCGTGCCCCCCGCCGAGCCCCCGCCCCGCTCCCCAGAGCCCCGTGCCCCCTGCCGAGCCCCCGCCCCACTCCCCAGAGCCCCGCGCTCCCTGCCGTGGGTCATTGCGGCCAAGACGCCCCCTGCAGCCCCCGCCCCATTCCCAGCCTTTGTTCTGGCCTCAGCCCCCGTCCCTTTGGGCGCCGGCTGCCGGGGGGAACCCGGGGTCCCCCCCGCAGCACAGAGCCGCCCCCTCCCCTTACCCGGCAGCAGCGACCCACCGCCAGGGCCTGCGGATCCCGCCCTCGCCCTGCCAGTAGTAAAGATGGCCGCCATCTCCCATTGTTTGCAAGGGGCTCGACGTCCATTGCCCTCTCTCAAAATGGCCGCCCCGTTCGCCTCTTCGGGTTGGGGGGGTGGCGGAAGGCACCGCAGAGGCGATGGACAGCTCCCTTCCCCGGGGTGGGGCCTGCCTGAGGGGAGCGCGGACCGACCCCCCCAACTGCCTCTCCCCCTTCCCTGCCTCAGGGGAGCGCGAACCGACCTCCCCCAAACTGCCTCTCAACTCCCGCCTGAGGGGAGCGCGGACCGACCCCCCAACTGCCTCTCCCGCCCCCCCCCGAGGGGAGCGCGGACCGACCCCCCCAACTGCCTCTCCAGACCCCCCCGAGGGGAGCGCGGACCGACCCCCCCAACTGCCTCTCCAGACCCCCCCGAGGGGAGCGCGGACCAACCCCCCCCAACTGCCTCTCCCGCCCCCCCCCCGAGGGGAGCGCGGACCGACCCCCCCAACTGCCTCTCCAGCCCCCCCCCCGAGGGGAGCGCGGACCGACCCCCCAACTGCCTCTCCAGCCCCCCCCGAGGGGAGCGCGGACCGACCCCCCCAACTGCCTCTCCAGCCCCCCCCAAGGGGAGCGCGGACCAACCCCCCCAACTGCCTCTCCCCCTTCCCTGCCTCAGGGGAGCGCGAACCGACCTCCCCCAAACTGCCTCTCAACTCCCGCCTGAGGGGAGCGCGGACCGAACCCCCAACTGCCTCTCCCGCCCCCCCCGAGGGGAGCGCGGACCGACCCCCCAACTGCCTCTCCAGCCCCCCCCCCGAGGGGAGCGCGGACCGACCCCCCAACTGCCTCTCCAGCCCCACCCGAGGGGAGCGCGGACCGACCCCCCCAACTGCCTCTCCAGCCCCCCCCGAGGGGAGCACGGACCAACCCCCCCAACTGCCTCTCCCCCTTCCCTGCCTCAGGGGAGCGCGAACCGACCTCCCCCAAACTGCCTCTCAACTCCCGCCTGAGGGGAGCGCGGACCGACCCCCCCCCAACTGCCTCTCCCGCCCCCCCCCGAGGGGAGCGCGGACTGACCCCCCCAACTGCCTCTCCAGCCCCCCCCCCGAGGGGAGCGCGGACCGACCCCCCAACTGCCTCTCCAGCCCCCCCCGAGGGGAGCGCGGACCGACCCCCCCAACTGCCTCTCCAGCCCCCCCCGAGGGGAGCACGGACCAACCCCCCCAACTGCCTCTCCCCCTTCCCTGCCTCAGGGGAGCGCGAACCGACCTCCCCCAAACTGCCTCTCAACTCCCGCCTGAGGGGAGCGCGGACCGACCCCCCAACTGCCTCTCCCGCCCCCCCCCGAGGGGAGCGCGGACCGACCCCCCAACTGCCTCTCCAGCCCCCCCCCCCGAGGGGAGCGTGGACCGACCCCCCAACTGCCTCTCCAGCCCCACCCGAGGGGAGCGCGGACCGACCCCCCAACTGCCTCTCCAGCCCCCCCCTGAGGGGAGCGCGGACCGACCCCCCAACTGCCTCTCCAGCCCCACCCGAGGGGAGCGCGGACCGACCCCCCCCAACTGCCTCTCCAGCCCCCCCCGAGGGGAGCGCGGACCGACCCCCCCAACTGCCTCTCCAGCCCCCCCCCGAGGGGAGCGCGGACCAACCCCCCCAACTGCCTCTCCCCCTTCCCTGCCTCAGGGGAGCGCGAACCGACCTCCCCCAAACTGCCTCTCAACTCCCGCCTGAGGGGACCGCGGACCGACCCCCCCCCAACTGCCTCTCCCGCCCCCCCCGAGGGGAGCGCGGACCGACCCCCCCAACTGCCTCTCCAGCCCCCCCCGAGGGGAGCGCGGACCGACCCCCCCAACTGCCTCTCCCCCTTCCCTGCCTCAGGGGAGCGCGAACCGACCTCCCCAACTGCCTCTCAACTCCTGCCTGAGGGGAGTGCGGACCGACCCCCCCAACTGCCTCTCCCGCCCCCCCCGAGGGGAGCGCGGACCGACCCCCCAACTGCCTCTCCAGCCCCCCCCCGAGGGGAGCGCGGACTGACCCCCCAACTGCCTCTCCAGCCCCTCCCCCCGAGGGGAGCGCGGACTGACCCCCCCCCATCTGCCTCTCGTCTCCTGCCTGAGGGGAGCGTGGGCTCACCCCTGGCAGTTGTGGGATCAGGGTCCCGGGTAGGTGCTCGATGGGCCCTGTTGCCATGAGTTTGTGGGGCTGGCAGTGATGCAGGGCCAGGCTGTCTGCCCAGTGCCCGCCCCAAAGAGCCAAACGGCCATAACTCCAGGTGCCCAGGTGAGGCTAGGTCAAGAGGGGATCCCCCTCCTGGGCTGGGTCTGAGAGCTGCCAGAGTCAGGGGCAGCTCTCAGACCCAGCCCACCCCACCCCTCTCTCCTGGATTAGCGAGACCCCCAAATCCAGGACCCCTTCACCTGCTGCTGGTCGTGCCTCTACCACCCCACCCCAGACACACACCCCCGCCCAGCCTGGCCTCCCTCTGTCCCCACTGCCCCCCAGGGCAGGAGAATGGAGGCAGACTGGCTGCCCTGTCACTGCTCCGGCCCGGGGTACAGACGACACAGGTGTATGTCTCCTCTTCCAGAGGGCTGAGGGCAAGGTTCAGGGAAGGCCAAGCTGGCTGCACCGCTCTGGCCCCTGGTTGCTTGACTGGGTCTAACGTACCCTTGGGGCCATCTCGAGTGGTTTCTCCCTGTGTGCCAGCCCTGCAGCGCAGTCTCAGGCCTCGGGGAGCCCCCACTAGCCGTGCCCGCCAGGCTGGGACAGGCCAGTCCATGCTGGGGGAAGATAAGGGGCTTAGTGCCATGTTTTATTTATTTCTGTTTTTGGAGCCTCTGCTCTGCTGTCACAACGCCTGTTTTCCTTAAAGCCCCAGCTCCTTGCGTCACGTGGATCTCTGATGATTTCAGCCTTCATTCTTAAAGAACAAGTAAGTTTCTACCCCTCCTGGCTGTAAAGAAAGCTTCAAAATGTGACCCCCGTGCACCCTAAGGGCTCAACAAGCAAAAGGCAAATCAAAAGAATGCCAAATCTATTATTTTTTACGGAATCTCCCGCTTTTAAAGCCAATCTCGTGAGTTTTGGTGAGCCTGACTCATGATTTTTGACCGTTTGGGGTTGGCAATACTGCCATTAATTAGAGCTCTCACGCAGGATCAGTTTCCCCCTCCATCGGAGGAGGAGAAAGGCTTTGAACGGGGCTGTCCCAAGCATGCCCTAACCACTGAGCTATGGCCTGATGTGGGGCTCCGACAGTCTCTCCTGTGATGCTTTTCCACTGTGGATAAATAATGACCCAGCTACTAGAGCGGGGGGCTGGACCCTGGGTCTAACTCAGCCCAGGGGTGTGCCCTGAGCACTGGACTACATACAGAGTCACTCTGTCTCCGACCCAGTGACAATTAAGCATTTATCCATAGTGGAACAGTCACTGGGCTAGAGCGAGAGAATGAATTAATGACTAGTCCAATGAGCCCCCCTTACCAAGTGCTCCAGCTCGGTCTGTATAACTGACGTGTGCCCATCATGACTGACCACTCTGCCAATGTCTGTGGCATCACCTGCAAATGTTACCAGCAAAGGTTTTCTCTGTTCTTCCAGAAGCTTGAGAAAGGTATTGAATAGCATTGGGACAAACCAGATCCCAGGAGAAACACCCCCAAGGACGATGATTCTCATTTGCTATTACATTTGTGATCTCTCAGGTAGCCAACTTTTAATCCATTTGATACGGGTAACATGGATTTTGTATAGTGCTAGCTTTTTTAACAAAATGTCATATGGGATTCAGACAAAAGCCATGCAGAGGTCACAGCTACATTATGTCATCAGTTATCTTTGTCAACCAAACTTGTAATCTCATCAAAAAGTGATGTAAAATGTGTGTGACAAGACCTGTGTTCCATAAAACCACGTTGATTGTCCTTAGTCACGCTGCCATCCTTTCAGTCTTTGCTGACTGCATCCCAGAGCAGCCTTGCCAGGACTTTGCCCAGCATCATAGTCAGGCTAACTGGTCTAGAGTCACTCAGCTCATCCAGTTTGGCATCATTTAATTTTTTTAAATATTTGCACAACAATAGCATTTTTCCCAGTCCTCTGGAACTTCCTGGGTAGTCCATAGTTGTTAAAAATCAACGTCAGTGGTTCAGAGAGCTCCTCAACCCATTTTTTTCATATGCTTGGGTATGAGTTATCCGGTCCCACCAAATAAAAAATTAACTTTAGCTGTTGCTGTTTAACAACCTGCAGGATTCCTGTTGGAATAGAAGGAAGTTGTCCTTATCACTATGAGGTACGAATACGTCATCACGCTTCATTGCCTTCCAACCCTGATATTCTATGATTCTATGATTCCAAATACAGAACAGAAATATTGATTCAATACCTCTGCCTTTTCTGCATCAGGATTGTCTATTTTAGCATCCTGACCTAGTACTGGACTTATACCATTGTTAGGATTTAATTTGTTTCTGGTATACCTAATGAATTCCTTCTTTTTGTCCTTAACTGCACTGGCCATAGATTTTTTTCACTGCTATGCTGAGCTTCCCTTATCCATTATCTGCATTTTCTTAACAATTGGTTTGTATTCATTGCTATCAAATTCCCCATTTTTCCATTTGTTATATATTATATTTTTATTTTTAATTGCTAATTTGACTTCCCCTCTTAACTAGGATGTTACTCTTTTTTAACTTAAGAAGCCTTCATACATGATTGCAGAACTGTGGGGAGCATTTAGCATCTAATAAAGCATTCCTAAGAAGCTCCCAATTATCACTCAGCCCTCTTCACACCCCGTATGCCCATTGTCTTGAAGCCTGCAGTGTCATAGAATCATAGACTATCAGGGTTGGAAGGGACCTCAGGAGGTCATCTAGTCCAACCCCCTACTCAGAGCAGGACCAATCCCCAACTAAATCATCCCAGCCAGGGCTTTGTCAAGTGAGAGATGGAGCCCTTCCCCCCAAACTCCAGCCAAACCCAGCCCCAGTCCCAGAGGCAAACAGTGGGCATGGAGAATGTGCCAGGAGCTTTGAAATCACTGCCCTGGGCCCAGTCTGCAGGTGCTGGGGGTGGGGAGGGTCCCTGGGAACAGCCAAGGGCTCCAGTGGCAGGAGCCGGGTTCTGAGGGAGGGGAGGAGAGAAGGGGGCCAAGTGCCGGATGGGGTGGGGGGGTTTGCCTCTTTGTAATATCTCTCTCCAGTAAAATGCCCTGGAATTTCTTGGACGCAAATATATATTTTAAATTGTGAGTGTTGATCTGTCAGATGGGTTGGATGGTTTCCAGTGAAGCATTCTCCATTTCCACTGAAGTGCAAGGCCAGAGACCTCCCATACAAAGAATGCCGTTTACAATCCTTTCCCTTTGGTCTGTAAGGCTGGCATGGCAGAAATTCTGTGCTGAACAGGATGTGTCAGACACTTGGTTTTTCTCACACACTGTACAAAGGCCTCTTTGGGTTACTGTTGATTTCCTTTCACCCCTCCTGCAGGCTGCAGGGGATGTTGCAGTGTCTTGCAGATGTGACAGGCTCAGGCTCGTCACCCCACATTTCCATGGCTTAGCCTCTCTTCCATTCGCTATTAAACATGACCAGTGAAATGCTCAGGGCAAAGATGGATCCCTTTGGACAACACTGGGTGTTGAACCACAGTTTCTTACTCGGAATACAGGCCTCAGCCCTTTACGGCTCAGGAACTGGGGGGGTTTCCCCCCTACACAAGTGAGTAAATCTGGAGTCAGCTCAGTGCGTCGCAGGATGGAAAAAGCTTAGCTATGGAATGGGCAGGTGGGTGAGCCAGGGTTTGGAAGCCGTAAGAGGAGCTGCCTGTCTGCGGGAGGAACTGGAATCCTGTCTGAGATGTGGCACTCAAGACGGGAAGGTGAAAGGGAGTTCAAGTGCCCAGCGAAGCCCGTGAGCTCCAGCTGCACTGTGCGCGGTGTGTGTGCCCCCAAGTCCCTCACTCTGCAAAGTCCATACTCACTGAACCACAGCCCTCTGACACAGGGGCTGGTGCTAGCCAGGGTAGAGACCTCTGTGTCGGGAGCTGAGAGAGCAGGGTTCTGGTCTGGTCACACCCACCCATGTGGGTTTGTGCATGATTGGTCTAGGCTAGATCGGAGCTGTAGCATGGGGCTTTGTTACCGATGACCTTGTGGCGGTAAAACGTCCAAATGCGGAGTGTGGGCCCACGGCAGGGATCAGGCCTTGTCCCATCTTGGTATCATCCCACCCTGCAATGGGGCTGAAATAGAGCATTGTGCCCCCATCACAACGCCAGCCCCCCTGAGGCTCAGAGGGAAATGAACCTGCTCAGAGCAGCCTGTAGCTCACAGGGGGAAAAGATTTGCCCAACTGGATCTAAGTTTCTAAAGTCATAATAAAAGTTGGCTCTAGTCGGAATAAAACCAAAATCCTGTACACCCTTCCCAGGACTGGTCAGGCAGGGTGTCGGAGTTTGGTTTTATTCTGTTTCTGTACCAGGTCTCCCCATCCCCACACCTCTGCACCCCTCACCCCAGGCCTAGAGATGGCAGCTCCAGCATGGCCATGTCTCACCGTCCTTCCCTGAGACTGCTGGATGCAGAGAAGAGGGTGGAGCAGAAGCCTCCATAAATAGTTACTTACATTTCCCTTTTAGTGGCATTGTTCTGATAAGAAAACAACAAAACCACCAGAGGGAATGCCCGAGGAAGTGAGCAGGGGTGGGCGATGAGAGGCATTCGGGTGGAGAGTGCTCGTCTAACCAATATGCCCAGTCGCTGGCAGTCATCAATGGAGCATGCTGCTGCAGCGTGGCTGGAGCTGTTAGCGGCTTCCTGTAGCTCGACCCACTCGGAAGGCTTGGATTAACGTAACTGGTGGGTTCCCTTTGCCTCCACACTCCCGTCTCCTCTGCAGTTTATCCTGATGCTTCCCGGATAATGGGAGGAAATAGGAAGCTTCCTCTTTGTCTGCCACAGGAGAGGGGCTGGGTTCAGGGCTCTGTGGGAGAGGCCCACATAAGTCTGGCCTCCCAGCCAGCAGGAGAGAGGGCTAAGGTCTGGCTCTCCATGCACGCTGTGTTCATTAGCAGAGCCCAGGGCCGGGAGCTAGGGGCTGGGTGAGAGGAAGGAACCCTCACTAGGGGTATGTCTACACTACGAAATTAGGTCGAATTTATAGAAGTCGGTTTTTTAGAAATCGATTTTATATATTCGAGTGTGTGTGTCCCCACAGAAAATGCTCTAAGTGCAGTAACTCGGCGGAGCGCTTCCACAGGACCGAGGCCAGCGTCGACTGCCGGAGCGTTGCACTGTGGGTAGCTATCCCACAGTTCCCGCAGTCTCCGCTGCCCATTGGAATTCTGGGTTGAGATCCCAATGCCTGATGGGGCTAAAACATTGTCGCGGGTGGTTCTGGGTACATATCGTCAGGCCCCCGTTCCCTCCCTCCCTCCGTGAAAGCAAGGGCAGACAATCGTTTCACGCCTTTTTTCCTGAGTTACCTGTGCAGACGCCATACCACGGCAAGCATGGAGCCCGCTCAGGTAACCGTCACCATATGTCTCCTGGGCGCTGGCAGACGCTGTACTGCATTGCTACGCAGCAGCAACCCATTGCCTTGTGGCAGCAGACGGTGCAATAGGACTGGTAGCCGTCATCGTCATTTCCGAGGTGCTCCTGGTCTCCTGTGGGAGGTTGATCAGGAGCGCCTGGGCAGACATGGGCGCAGGGACTAAATTTGGAGTGACTTGATCAAGTCATTCTCTTTAGTCCTGTAGTCAGTCCTATTGAACCATCTTATGGTGAGCAGGCAGGTGATACGGATTGCTAGCAGTCCTATTGCATCATCTTCTGCCGAGCAGCCATGAGATGTGGATGGCATGCAGTCCTTCTGTACCGTCTGCTGCCAGCCAAAGATGTAAAAGATAGATGGAGTGTATCAAAACAAGATTTGTTTTGTACTCATTTGCAAACCCCCACCCCCCGTCTAGGGGACTCATTCCTCTAGGTCACACTGCAGTCACTCACAGAGAAGGTGCAGCGAGGTAAATCTAGCCATGTATCAATCAGAGGCCAGACTAACCTCCTTGTTCCAATAAGAACAATAACTTAGGTGCACCATTTCTTATTGGAACCCTCCGTGAAGTCCTGCCTGAAATACTCCTTGATGTAAAGCCACCCCCTTTGTTGATTTTAGCTCCCTGTAAGCCAACCCTGTAAGCCGTGTCGTCAGTCGCCCCTCCCTGCGTCAGAGCAACGGCAAACAATCGTGCATCTGAGTTGAGAGTGCTGTCCAGAGCAGTCACAATAGAGCACTCTGGGGTAGCTCCCAGAGGCCAATACTGTCGAATTGTGTCCACAGTACCCCAAATTCGACCCGGCAAGGCCGATTTAAGCGCTAATCCACTTGTCAGGGGTGGAGTAAGGAAATCGATTTTAAGAGCCCTTTAAGTCGAAATAAAGGGCTTCATTGTGTGGACAGGTGCAGGTTTACATCGATTTAAAGCTGTTAAATTCGACCTAAAGTCCTAGTGTAGACCAGGGCTAGGTGTGTAGGCCACTCATTCGCAGGTGGGCGCTTGACTTGTTTCCTGGTTAGTTGTGTAGTTTGGCTAGTGAGTACTGACCTATGCACGGCCACCTACCCCCTAACAGCATCTGCTGGGGCCCCCAACATGGGGCACAGGTGTCTCTCCTGCCCTACCCAAAGGAGGTGTCGGGACAGAAACAGCGACAGAGAGCGATGTGGGGGAGGGATAGCTCAGTGGTTTGAGCATTGGCCTGCTAAACCCAGGGTTGTGAGTTCAATCCTTGAGGGGGCCATTTGGGATCTAGGGCAAAAATCGGGGATTGGTCCTGCTTTGAGCAGGGGGTTGGATTAGATGACCTCCTGAGGTCCCTTCCAACCCTGATCATCTATGATTTTATGATGCAGTGGGAGAGTGGAGGGACAAGGAAGAGCAGACAGGCAAGGACAGCAGGGCTGGTCCAGAACCTGTCCCCCTCCCCCAGCAATACACCCACCGAGCTGAGAGAGCTTTATCGTGCCCGTGCCCACGGCTGATCTTTAGGGACTCTGCAGCCCCAGAGTGGCCAGGGCACATGCAAAGGCCCAGCTCCAAACTTTGGGCAGGCCTGGTCACTGGGCTGCAGTGCCTTACTCCTGTGTCCATGGCAATGGGTACTTCAGCCTGGCGCCAGCCCCACCCCAGAATTGCCCCTTGATTTTGCTCAGCTTTGTGGTGGGTGGGTGGCTCCCCATGCTGTGGAGTTTTCTTGAGGGAGACTCTGAGCTTTGCTCCCAATTCCTGGCTACCCATCTGCTCAGTCCTGCATCTGTCTGGTTCCCAGCCGTGCCCCCAAGGCTGCCTTTGCCCACCTCTTGCCCTCAGCTCTGCGCCCCTGCTGAGGTGTTTGCAATGACTGCTGCCCCTGCAGGCTTCAAGGAGTGACCAGGCGGAGCAAGCTGCAGGGTCTGTGTCCCTGGCTTCCCCCTCAAGGGTCTCCCTGGGGGCCTTGGCCAGCACTGTGGGCAGAAAGCAGCTCTCCCCTCACAGCCCAGGCTGGGCAAGGTCCCCTCCCCTGTCAGAAATGCAGCCAGATAGTTTCCCTCCCCTATCTCCAGGACTTGGATGGCCGATTGTACCACCGGCCCCGCCAGTCTCCTAACTATGGAGCTCAGCTGCCTCCCCCCTCAGCTCGTGGATGGAGAGCATCGGCTGTGCCCACCCCACACAAGGGCTGAAGGGGTAAATTAGACCAATTAACCTGTAGACCACATCTGGAGAAGAGCCAGGGGATGCTAAGGCCTAACTTACTGATGAAGCCCAGCTGAGGGAGGAGCTGGGCTGGGTTTATAAAGCCAGAAAGCTGGCAGCAGAAGGGGGCTGCAGTCACTCCCAGGGAGAAGCACTTACAGTGACTCCCTCTGAGGAAGTTAGAGCTGGTTCACCCAGGGAAGAGGGGGACCAGAAGCTGTAGGAAGAGCAAGGGACAGCAGACCGGTTACAAGGTGCAGAGCCCCGGGATTAGTGAATGGCCCTGGTTTCCCTACCGGTTGCTGGGGAAGTGGCACCATCAGGACAGTGTCGGAGAGGACTGCCTGGGACTGGCTGTGTGGAAGGACTTTGGGTAACCCCCAGAAGGGGAACTACGTAGTGACCTGGCCAGAGGGCCGAGTCCGGAAGAGGTGGCTGCAGTTCCTGGAGCGAGGGAGGAGCTGCAGGGTGAAGATACCACCCGTGGAGGGTGCAACGCCTGGCAGAGCTAATCCCCAGGATGGGCAGGAGAAGGCACCACCAGCAGTCAGTGCACCCTGGCAACACAGAGACGCTCCCCTGCTGCCCACCAGGCCTGGCACCAAGCCCCCCTCAGCCAGGAGCTAGGGGTAACCAACCAAATCCACGAGCGTGACGAGCAATTTCTGCTGCGTGCCCCAGACAGCGATCAGGGCCCCATTGGACAGTCCCTGCCCAACTGAGCTCATGAGCCATCTCCACGCCTGCTCCTGCTCCCCAGCCCCACTGTCTCTGCGTTGCTTGTTAAGACAGCTGGCACCCGGGACAGGGATGTCAGTACCACAGGTTCAGGGAGCCGGGGGGTCAACCTGCTGCCCACAGCAGGCCTATCTCTGCCCTGCCTAGGAGATCCTGGGTCAGGGATGGGGAAGAGGGAGCAGCCTGCACAGCTCAGGGAGGCTCTGCTCCACCCTCCCTCTGCACCCAGTCATTTCAAGCTGGGGAGGGAGGGAGGAACAGGTCCCTGTTGAGCTGCCCCCTCCTAGGCGGAGGGGAGGGCCTCCCGGGCTGCAGGAGGAGCAGAGGTGGAGAATTGCTGGGGGCTGCAGAGCCAGAGCCGACATCTGGAGTCGAAGGGGCAGGAGAGGCACAGAATCAGCTGATGCGGGGACAGAGTGATGCAGAATGAATGGAAGTAGAGCTGGGGACACAGGCAGGTGGGGACAAAATTAACTCCTTGGCAATTGTGCTTTGCAGGGAGAAGCTAGCAGCCCTCCTGCCATGGCTGTAATTGGTGTGATTTCACCCAAACGGGACATTAACTCTTTTTTTGCTCCAACACTACTGGCAGATACGGCGGGAACTTCTGAGCAGGTCCCTCTCGGTCCCAGCTTCCCCACTCTGTGACCATCTCGCTGTGGACCCAAGCAGATCTTGCCGATTGTTCTCAGCGCCAAGCCTCTGCTTCCCACCCTGGAGGGCTCCTCAGAGACTCCCCAAGACGGGTGTGAAGAAGGAAATGCCTGGCTCACAGCACTAGCCAGGCAAAGGGCTTGAGTTTCGTCTTTAATTACAGAGGGACATTAACATTCAAATGCCCCTTTGCTTGGGGGTCCCCTGCTGTGCCCCCTCCCAGGTGGAGAACAGAGACACCCCACCCCCACCCCTTCTTGCTCACCCAAGTTCTCGCTGGACCAGTGCTGGGTGCCCTGGCCAGCGACTGGGGAACTGAGCAGGCTGAGAAGCCCGCTTCCAACCCATCTCCAGCACCGTTTGAGAACACTGTTTATGGCACCATTTGGCTCAGGGGAACGGTATTATCCCCCTTTCTAGTTTAGGAATGATTCACAGATGAGTCCTAACCCCATCTCCTGCCTGGTCAGCTCTCCAGGCAGGGTTAAGGGCTTGTCTCGCAGCTGCTGTTTGATGGACAGGCTGAGGGCAGCTGCACCCAGTGGTGTCCCTGCCCATGCGGGCTGGGCTGTCTGAACCGCACCCTGGGCTCTCATGGCACGTCTGGGTCAGAAGCAGGTCTCGCTGCAGGACACTCAGGCAGATTCTCTCCTGTGGCTTTGTGTGGCTTCCCAGTTCTCTCTCTCCTGTCCCGTCCGTACACCGGAGTGCGGGATTGAGGGCGACTGGCAGAGCTGTGTGGGTGGGGAGCCCCGAGCGGGCATGGCAGGGCCAGGCTGAAGGGAGGATCTAGAGAAGGACTGCAATGGCTGGCTGTCGGGAATGAGGGGCACCTGTGGGGAGGGAGCCCTGTGCTGGATTAGCAGGGGGCTGCAGGTGGGTCTGAAGTGCATGAGCAGAACCAGGGTGACCTGGAAGGACTGGAATACGGGGGCTGGGATAGCACAGCAGGGAGGGGGGTTACAGGCTGGCACTGAGGGCACAGCATCTGCCCGCACTTTGTCCAGCTCACAGCAGAGCAGCTGGTCGCTCGGCGTGGTGAGCCCTGCGAGTCACTAGTCCCCCACCGCTAGAGACAGGCTGCCTGCTGGCTCAGGGGGTCGTGCACAGCCCAGGCGCTGCCCCTGTCCTTCTGCAGGGGGGCAGCGTGGGTACGCTCATGCCTCAGGAGATGCGTCTTCCTGCTGAAGCTCTTGCCACACTGGGTGCAGATGTAGGGCCGGTGGCCCGTGTGCACGGCCTGGTGCCGGACCAGGTTGGTCTTGGAGCTGAAGCGCTTGCCACACTGGGTGCAGCCGTGGGGGCGGGTGCCGGTGTGCACGGCCTGGTGCCTCACCAGGTGGGACTTGCGGCTGAAGCCGCGGCCGCACTGCTCACAGATGTAGGGCCGCTTGCCGGAGTGGGCCTTGGTGTGGGCGATGAGGTTGGGCCGGGAGCTGAAGCTGCGGTCGCACTGGGGGCAGGCGAAGGGGCGCTCGCCGGTGTGGACGCGGCGGTGCCGCACCAGGTGCTGGTTGTGGGTGAAGCTGCGGCCGCAGTCGGGGCAGGCGAAGGGGCGCTCCCCGGTGTGCGTGCGCTGGTGCGTGGTCAGGTTGGGCTTGTGGCTGAAGCTCTTCTCGCAGTAGGCGCAGGCGTAGGGCTTGAGGCCCATGTGGCTGCGCAGGTGGGCAGTCAGGTGACGCTTGTCGCTGAAGCCGCGGCCGCACTCGGCGCAGGAGAAGGGCCGCCCCTCCCGGTGCAGCCGCTGGTGCGACGTCAGGTTCTTCTTCCAGCTGAAGCTTTTGCCGCACTCGGAGCAGGTGAAGGGTTTCTGCTCCGGCGAGGTCCCCGGGGATGGCGTTGCCACCCCTGGCAGCCTGCAGGGGGCACTTGTCTCCAGCTCGGCCAGCTCCCCCGGCCCCGGCCCCGGCCCCGGCCCCGGCTCCGGCTCCAGCTCCGGCTCCGTGTGCACGCGCTGGTGCCGCACCAGATGCTGCTTGTGGGTGAAGCTGCGGGCGCACTGAGCGCACGGGTAGGGGCGCTCCCCGGTGTGGATGCGCTGGTGCCGGATCAGGTGCGTCTTCTTGCGGAAGCTCCGGCCGCACTCGGCACAGGGGAAGGGCCGCTCCCCGGTGTGCGTCTTCTGGTGCGATCCCAGGTGGATCTTCTGGCTGAAGCAGCGGCCGCACTGGGCACACTGGTAGGGGCGCTCACCCGTGTGGATGCGCTGGTGCCGTGTCAGGTGGGCCTTCTTGCTGAAGCCCTTGCCGCACTGGGCGCAGGGGAAGGGCCGCTCCCCTGAGTGGGTGCGCTGGTGGGCCACCAGGTTGGGCTTCTGGCTGAAGCTGCGGCCGCACTCCCCGCAGGCATAGGGGCTCTCCCCAGTGTGCACCCGCTGGTGGAGCCGCAGCGTCAGCTTGTCCTTGAACCGCCGCTCGCACTCGGTGCAACCGTACGGCTTCTCGGTCAGCAGCTGCCACTGCTGCAGGGCCAAGCCCGGGAGGTCGCCGTAGCTGCCGTAGTCCTCCAGGCTCGGCCTCTCCAGCTTGCACGCGCCCAGGTAGCCGTGGCCCCCGTCAGGGTGCAGCAAGCCGCTGCCCTGTAGCTGCCCCGACAGCAGCGCCTCCGCGCTGAGACTCGCGGGCCACTCCTCGTAGTCCTCCTCCACCTTCACTGTCCGGATGAGCCAGTCATCTGCCCGGGGTGGAGGGGAGAGAGAGATGGGGAATCAGACAGCCTGGCACGTCGGGTAACCCACTGAAGCCACAGACCCCCTGCCATCGGCCAGCCACGTTCCTGGCTTCTTCAGGGACAGATCCACGCCCAGCAATTCCAGTACCTTCCCCTGCTGAGCTACCGGTGCGGCTCCCGCGGCCCAGCGAGTCCTGGGAACCGGGGCCAGGGATGTGAACGGGGCCCACAACGCGCACGCCTGAGTGGTCCCCTCGCTGGCCAAGGGCTGACTGGGCTGGGGAGACTAAGCACCTCTCACCGCAGGGCTGGGGCACATTGGCAGCGGATGGTGCCAGGGAGTTTGCTTGGCTGCTCAGGCTGCCCAAGCTTGGCAGATACAGCGGGGGGGGGGGGGTCTCACCTGAGCAGCTGCTCTCAGGGCCTTTTTGTCCTTCCAGACCCCTCTGCTCCCCGCCACCACGCTGCTGCTGCTGCTCTCGCTCACCTTGCGGGACGATCTCGGGCTTGGGAACTACGGATCCTGTCCGAGGGGGAGAGAGAATGAAGCCCAGATTCCCGCATGCTTCAGGAAGTGTCACAAGCAGCCCAGGAGTGGCTGGCTGCACCTCCCTCCATCTCCTAGGGTTTTATAAAGTCGCCCATCACCGTGGCATCAGGGCACTGGAAGGGCAGCAAATGCTGGCTCTGGCAGACCAAGAGGAGAGGGGAGTTCCACTGCCCCGCCCTACGAATGCCATCAGAGGCTCCCTCCTGCATCCAGCACGGGGCTACCAGTCGCTGGCAGCGGCACTCGGAGAGAGGCAGCCCCATAAGCAACCGCGACCCGAAGCAGGAAGGGTTTTGTGGGGCCACAGCAATTGCTCAAAGGGCCTGCAGCCAGGGACAGGCAGCCAGCACCAGTGCCACGAGCTCACGGCGCTATGCGGGGGCTGCTACAGCCTCCAGCTCAGCCCCCAGGAGACGCCTGCCAGGCGCGAGAAGGGCTCCTGCTTCCGACAAGAAGGAACGAAAACCTCAGGCCAAGCACCAGCGATGACAAGTCGTCTTGGCAACAGCTGCAGCTGGGGTTCAGCAGGACCTCCAGGCTGGCAGAGCAACAACCGTGCCCGGATCCTCCTGCCGCTGACACGGCACAAGCACTGGTCAGCCCACGTCCTCACTCTGCTTCCAGGACCTGGAGCATCTCGCCTGGGAAAGAGCCCTCCCCTTGCCCCTAACTGACCTGGGCTGGCGCTGCCAGGGGCCTCCCTCTCCTCTGCCTCCCCAGGAGCCTTGGCACAAGGCTCTTCGGCTTGCTCGATACGTGGGACAATCTCGGGTTTGGCGACGGGGGACCCTGCATGAGACACAACAGAGGCTGCTGGTCACGTGCGGGGCAGGCCTGTCCACCGCCGGCTCTCAGGCACAGCAAACCCAGTCGCCCCAAAGCTGATGGAGGGTACGTTTAGGAGAGGAGTCCGGATAGGGCCGTAGTCCCTGCGGAGACAACACTCCTGCACAGTGCCACTGGACTGGGGTCGCAATGGCTTCTGGAAGCAACAACTCCTGCATGAGCCACGCACCAGAGGGCCTGCCTGTTTGCAGCCAGGAGAGAGCCCCTGACACTGTAGGTGCTCCATTCACCAGCCCCCCAGGGAATTTAGGGGGAGGTGCCCCTCGCTGGCTCTTCCCGGAACACTCCCTGTGCAATGCGGGGCACACCCGGCAGGTGGGGGCTGTTTTTACCCAGAGCAATCATGGCATCATAGTTCTCCCTCATTCTGGTCTTGTGCTGCTCCCCGTGCCGCTCTGCCACTGCTCCAGAAGGGAAGGGAGGTCTGGTCCGCACACCTCGCTGGGACCTGCAACAACAAGAGATACCTGCCCATCAGAACATGCAGCTGAGTGAGCAGCATGCCTAGTGGGCATACCCCAGCGGATCCCAGGGGCTTTGGAAACGTCCCCATGGGCTAATCCACTTCAGCTCTGGGGCAGCATCACAATCAGGGCTTGGTGCGCTCTGGGAGAAGCTGGGCCTACATTCTGCAGCCTCTGGTGGAAAGTCTGCAGCAGTTTCAAGAACATTCAGAAACGGAGATTTCTGTGGACACAGGGATGAAGCTAAGCAGCTTAGCTCCACGCTCTGTGTTTGAATGTTAAATCCGCTTTGCCTCACGCTGTCCTCACACACTCCATTTTCAACGTGCTATCGAATCCTGGAACAAAACTACAGAACAGCTTTGCAGACATCTTCCAGGGGCAAGCTGAAGGTCTCGGCCGCTGGGGGAGGGGCAACTGGCAGCTGGAAAGGGGTGGAAGATTGATTGACAGTGTGGGGTCAACACATCGGCTGGATGCTTCTGCCCAAATAGTTAGCACTGTTGGGTTATTACTTGCTATCTGTAGGGTTCAGAGTTAACATCCCATTGAGATGAATGGGGCAATCCACACCCCTCCAAGCTAATGTCCCTTAGCTCAGGCAGACATCCCTGCGCGGCTTACACTGGGCTCCAGCTTTCAGCATCTCATTTGTTGCTATGAGGGCAAGAATCATTTTTTAAAGTAGGGCTGAGCAGTTGGAGCCCAGATCTGCTCACAGGGCGGATGGTACGATTGGGACCCTTGTTGTGCCTTAGATGTTCATCTTCAGGCTTGGCTCCTGGCTGCTAGTGACGCCTTTATCATTAGGATGCGGGATCTGCTTGCAGCCCTGCCCCCATCTTCTGGTAAATGAAAATTCTCGCTGGCATTAAACAAGGGACCGTCCCCCAGTATCATGTGCGGAGGCATCACGGGGAGAGCAGACAAAATCCGCCTGCTGGGGCACAGTGATTCAGCTGGCGCTCTGCTCCCTGTGTGCCCCATGCCCCTTCGCGTACGTCTACACTGCAATAAACCCGGGGCGCCGAGGCTCAGGCCCGGGGCAGAGAGCTCAGGCTGCAAGGCCATAACACCGCAGTGCAGCTGTTCTGGTTCAGGCTGGAGCCCAGGCTCTGGGACCCTCTAACATTGCAGGATCTCAGAGCCCAGGCTCCAGCCCGAGCCTGGATGTCTATACTGCTATTTCACAGCCTGAGCCCGGGCCAGCCATGCTGCAGGCCTTTCACCGCGGTGCACACGTACCCTTAGTGACTCCTTTCTACTCCTGAGCTGGGTCGGCTCCGCAGGGCCATGGGGGGGGTCTGCGTCCTATTCTGGCTCCTGCTCTGGGCTCTCCATTGGCAGTGATGGTAGGCGAGGGGGAACGACCCAGCAGGGCTGTCAGAGCCCAGGCAGGGTTTGCGGGGCTGGCAGCTCGGGCTCTCAGCGCACACGGTCTGGAGCTGGCCTTGTCTCCTTGGCGTGCTAGCACGTGGCTGCGGAGGAGCTTGATGGGCTGCGTAGAGGTGGACGTGTCCTGTCAGGTCCGACTCCTCCCAGCTGCGTTTGGACACGCTAAGGCTCTGTGGTGAAGACAAGGCTAGTGAGATGGCGAGCCATGGTGTTCTCGCGGAGGCCTCAGTCATGGGCACAGCACCTTAGCTAGCAGGTACCAGCTTCCCCAATAGCCACAGCTTTACCTCTCCCCATGACCCCCGTTAACCCCTTCCTAGCCCTATTAGGTGGCTGTGGTGTCCCCTGAGCTCACAGGGCTTCACGCCCCACTCCAGACAAGGCACGAGTGGCTCTTCACTCTGTGACTGAGACCAGCAACATTGCCTGGGCTCCTGCTGGTGTCTCCCTCCAGCAAGGAATCCCACCCCAGGGCTCAACCCTACTGAGATTGTCCCAGCAACTGGGGTGTCTGCCGCAGGGGCCATCCCTCTTCCCCCTGCCCATGCAGTCTCTCCCCTGCCCTCCCCCAGCTGCCCAGCCCTTCCCCCTCTCTGGGCTGGCTTTATCACCTCCCCTTCCCCTGCCATATGGCCTGGCCTCCCCCCCTGCACAGACCCTCTCCCTCCCCTCCTCTGCAGAGACCCTCTTCACCCCCTCCCCCACAGACTCCCCTCTACCCAGACCCTCTTCCTCCCTTGGTGCAAGGCCTCGCCTCTGCACAGACCCTCTTCCTCCCCTCTTCCCTGCTGTACGGCCTCCCCTCCCCCCACTCTGCACAACCCTTCTTCCCCCTCCCCTTCCTGTACAGCTTCCCTTCCCCTCCCCTCAATTCTTGCTTCATTTCGCCTTCCTCTTCCTGCATCGTCTCTCCCCCTCCCCCAACTCTGCCTAGAGTCTCCCTTTCCCCCCCCCCGTGATCCTGCTGTCTCCCTAGAACTTCTCCCCCCCTTTTGCCCCTCCCCTCCTGTCTAATCTCCCGCCCCTGCCTAGATGGTTCCCCCCCCCCCATTGTTAAGCCCTTCCCCCACCGGCCGCGGGCTGAGCACAGGGCGCAGCGGGGGACTCAGGAGTCCCCCCCTCGTGCTGCTGCATCAAAGAGGGTCAGGAAGTGCCCCCCCCCAGCACATCCCAGCGGCGCTGAGCTCTCCGCGTCCATCACCGCGGCGTCGGGCGCCCCCCTGCTCCAGCTGCCCCGGGCGCAATTCGGCCCCACGCGTGTCCTACCTGCGCGGCAGCCCCCACGGCCACGCGTGGCCCGGCTCCCCGGCGCAGCCCCCGCTCCGCCGTAACGGGACCGCACCTGGGGGGGAGCCTGGTCCCGGGACGGGCTGGGGGCTGCCGGGGCGGCGGGGCCCCCTGCTCCCTCCTGCCGGAGGCGCGCCAGCCACGAGCCGGGCTCGGAGGCGCTGGGCAGCCCGGCGGGGGGAGCGGCCGGGCACCCTGGGAGCTGTAGTGTTCCTGCGGGTACCCGCGGGGCCCGCGGCAGGGAGGGGACTACATCTCCCAGCAGCCAGCGGGCGGGGACCGAGCAGCCAGCTGGCCGGGGCGCCGGAGAGAGGGGCCCGAGCCAGAGCCCGAGCCCGAGCCCGAGCCCGGCCTGCCACACCTGGGGTCAGCCGCGGGGCCGCCCTGCTCCCTTTCTCCCCGCCTGGGGGCAGCCAGGCCCTCTGCCTCGCTAGCCCCATGTGCCGGGGGTGTTGGAGCGGGGGTCCCAGGAGGTTCGGGAGACAAGAGGGCAGAGGTCATGTCTTCTCCTGGGCCGGCTTCGGGGGTGGGACAGACCCGCTTTCCAGCCAGGCCGAGCTCTTTCTCGGCCGTGGGAAAGGGGCTCTGAGCGGAACCGAAACGCAGGGCTGTTTGGTGTAAGTCTTGCCAGGGCCCATGCAAGGTGGAGATAAACCCTCTGCCGCCATAGGGCAAACAGCGGTCACTTCCCCCACGTTCTGCGAGACCCGTGTACGACGCTTAGCCCGCTGGGGGCCTAGCCAGGACCCCACAGTGGAGACACTCCCCCCCGGGGGAAGGGCGGCGAGCACAGGACTGGGGGCTCTGTCACCCTTGTGCAACGGGGAAAATGCCCCGATTCAATCATTGGCCTAACTAGCCAGAGCAGCACTGCCCACCGACGCCAGGGCAGAGCCACCCCGGGTCTGGGGATTGACCCTGTGTCCCTTTGTCATCTCTGTCCCTGAGCCAGTGGCAGGCGGCTCCGTAGTGCCATGCTGGCTGCCCGGATCAGGTCCCCTTTTGCGACAGGACTCCTGACTGTCTGAGGTATTTTCTCTGTGGTCTCCCGCCTAGCTCGGACACTGCAGCATAGCGCCTCTGTCATGCTGGCTCTCCTCCCTGCGTCCGGGCCCTGCTCTGCGCCTCCCGATTTCTAGCTCTAGTCTGGTCAGTGACTCGGCGCTTGGCAAGAGGCTGCCTTAGTTCCTACTTCAGGGTGGTGAGGGGTGGCCGTGGCCCCGCCTTGCAGAGCGGCTGGGTGGATGTTGGTAAATGGCTGTAAGGCAGGCCCGGCTCTGGCAAGGCTGCCCTGGCGTCCTGTCCCCTCCAGGACCTAGCTACACTGCTCTGCCCTTCTGGGGGAGCCTCTTGGGGAATCGAGGTGTCTCCCCCTCCTGGGCTCTCATGCACTAGCCCAGTTCTGCTGTGGTTTGGTGGCAAATGCACCAGGGGAATGTTTTTGGCTAAACTCCCTTTTCCATGGCACTTCAGACCGTTCCTGGAACAGTTCTATTCGCCATGGGCTTTGGGGAAGGCTTTTTCACACCCTAAACAGCGAGCTAAATTTTCCCAGACAGGGTCCCTTCCATGTTAGCCCAGAGCTGGGCAGGGGCACAGCCTGGTGTTGGCAATGCCCACCGCAGAAGCTCAGCAGCGGAGGGAGTGATTCCGGCATGGCTGGATGGAGGACAGAGATCATGCCTAATCCTTAGCGGTAGCTTAACCGGCCCCTGGACATGCCATTGGCCACAGCTGTTCTCTGGCTGTAGCCAGCTCAGCCTGTGCTGTGACTCGGAGGCAGCCAGCTCCAGGGCAGGTTAGTACCTGGGGGAGCTCCCCAAGGAGCACCGAGGGGCCCTCAGAATTGGTGCTGGGGACTCAAGATGGGGGAAGCAATGTGCTAGGTGGTGCTGCCTTTTGGATGAGATCCAGACGGCACCAGGATCACGTTCAAAATCAGGAGTCAGATCCTCCCAGATCAGGAGATGGTTAAAAAAAAAAAAAAAGATGAAAGCATGTTGTTTGGTCTGTCTGGTGTGTTTTGAACTCCTGCTGCCTCCCTGTGTGTGTGCGTGCGTGTGTGTGTGTGTATGACAGAGAGAGAGAAGGAGAACTGGTGTTGCCACTAGCTAGTGAGAAATGTGGCAGGCCTGCAGGGAGTGGAGCTGCCCTGCGCTGCTGGGCTCTTTCTGCTCCCTACTTCCCCCACTGCCCATGAGAGCAGTGTCAGCTGTTCCCTCCCCCCCCCCCCACCCCAAAACTCTTCCTGGCTGGCGAAGGGGGGAAGAGTGTGCTGTGTGTCTCTGCAGCAGTCCTGATTGGCTGCTCTTCGCAGGGCAGTGGGGAAGGCAGCCAATCACAGAGAGGTTCCCTACTCCAGGCCATCAGAAAGGCATGAATGGGGGAGTTTCTGGCCGCACTGGGGCATTGGATCCAGCGGGGGCTGACTTTGCGTCACCTGCCGTCAATGCACAAGAGGTAGCCACACAGAATGCGCGCCCCCAAGATTCAGAGCCCCTGTGCGCTGCTCGGGGCGGACTCTGCGTATCCTCTGCTCTCCCCGGAGGGACGGGGCGGATTCCATCCCTTCCTGTCCCGTTCCCCCCACCCCCAACTAGACAGGACAGGCAGCATTCCCACTCCCACTGCGTGCCCCCTGCACTGGCTCCTCTCCCCCGCCTACACCCGGCATTCACTTATCCCCCATACTCCCCACCTTTCCCCTCACATCCGCCCTTTCTGCCACGCCACGTTCCCCCGCAATCGCACGCTGTCTTCTCCCATCCCCCTTTCCTGCTTCCCACCTCCTCCGGGCACCCCAGACATCCCTGTCCTACCAACTTCCGCACTGTGGGGGTGAGTCTCCAAATCTTTGGGTGTGTCTCTTAATGCCCCAGCTCCTGGACTCAGGTGAGTTTCGTGAGAATCTCAGCTTTCTTGGGGGGGGAAGGGAATGTACTGGCCCTCTTGGCTGTGGAGAAAAGCTGGGGAGCGTGACCCAAGTTCCCCCTGCAGACTCTCACAACAGAGGGCCCAGCACCACGTTCATCATTTTTGAAGAATCTCATGATTTCGGGGGCCTGACTCATGGTTTTAGAACACTGGGGTTGGTGAGACCATGAACCCATCATCCTCCCTGCTGCGGAGTGATGGCCTGTCACCGTCTCCTTAAGAAGGACATTGTAACCCTGTGCAGAAAGAGGGGGTTGAGCATTGGAAAGTTCACCAAAGCACAGTTAATTGTAAAGCTGGAGGAGGATGACCGCTCTAAGGAACAGATTCCTGACCCCAGATGGAGCTATAGCAGGATCTGGGAGCAGCTGGAGTGGGAGCCAGGCATCGCCAAGACTCCTGTCCCCGACCAGATGGGGGTCTTCATGATTGGGTTCCCCATCCGGGGATCGGAGACGGACGGGATTGGAGCTGAGTCCGAGAGAGCAAGAGGACTGTGAGAGACAGCGAGAGCCCGAGAAAGAGCTGCAGAAGCAGCAGCAGCATGAACTGGCGTTGTGGGAGCGGAGAGGCAGAGGGGACCCCCCAGGGTGAGTGGGGATAGATCCCGGGGGGCCAGTTCCGCAGGGAACCTCAAGACTAAATTGCTGCCCCTGGTTAAGGAGGGGGGGTGTGTGGATGCCCACCTCACTGCCTTTGAGCAGGCTGGCGATTTGAACCAGGGGGACCCTACGGAAAAGCCTCGGTGTCTAGCTCCCTTGCTGGGTCCCAAGGCCATAGACTCCGTCAGCCCAATGGGTGGGGAGGTGGACGGGCTCCCACTCCTGACCCCAACCTATATGTCTGTGTGGAGTTTCCTGGGGTCAGGCCCCTCGGACCTCCAGTGGGAGCGGAAGGTGATGGTCAATGGGGAGACATTCCTGGGGTGGCGAGATCCTGGGACAGAGAGAACTGGTGTCAGGCCCCGGGTGGTGCAGCCTCAGATGCTGAGGGGTTGTATGAGCTGGGTGAGGGTCCCAGGGACGAAGCCCCTCGCCCTGCCTATGGCCCAGATCCCTGTGCAGACCCAGGAGGGGTCGGGCTGGCTGGCCGTTGGGGTGCTCCACGACACCAGCTACGAGACCCTGTTGTGGGGGGACTGTGTCTCTTTGGGACAGGATCCAGGCCTTGCTCCGGTAACTGCCAAGGGTTTGCAAAAAGAAAAGGAGTACTTGTGGAACCTTAGAGACTAACCAATTTATTTGAGAATGAGCTTTCGTGAGCTACAGCCCACTTCATCGGATGCATACCGTGGAAACTGCAGCAGACTTTATATACACACAGAGATCATGAAACAATACCTCCTCCCACCCCACTGTCCTGCTGATAATAGCTTATCTAAAGTGATCATCAAGTTGGGCCATTTCCAGCACAAATCCAGGTTTTCTCACCCTCCACCCCCCCACACACAAACTCACTCTCCTGCTGGTAATAGCCCATCCAAAGTGACAACTCTCTACACAATAAGAAAAGGAGTACTTGTGGCACCTTAGAGACTACAGTTTCCACGGTATGCATCCGATGAAGTGAGCTGTAGCTCACGAAAGCTCATGCTCAAATAAATTGGTTAGTCGCTAAGGTGCCACAAGTCCTCCTTTTCTTTTTGCGAATACAGACTAACACGGCTGTTACTCTGAAATCTCTACACAATGTGCATGATAATCAAGGTGGGCCATTTCCTGCACAAATCCAGGTTCTCTCACCCCCTCACCCCCCTCCAAAAAACACACACACAAACTCACTATCCTGCTGGTAATAGCTCATCCAAAGTGACCACTCTCCCTACAATGTAAGCATAGGGGACAATTTCCTGGTGCAAGTGCTAGAGGAGCCAACTAGGGGGGGCGCTTTTCTTGACCTGCTGCTCACAAACCGGGTAGAATTAGTGGGGGAAGCAAAAGTGGATGGGAATCTGGGAGGCAGTGACCATGAGTTGGTTGAGTTCAGGATCCTGACGCAGGGAAGAAAGGTAAGCAGCAGGATACGGACCCTGGACTTCAGGAAAGCAGACTTCGACTCCCTCAGGGAACGGATGGCCAGGATCCCCTGGGGGACTAACTTGAAGGGGAAAGGAGTCCAGGAGAGCTGGCTGTATTTCAAGGAATCCCTGTTGAGGTTACAGGGACAAACCATCCCAATGAGTCGAAAGAATAGTAAATATGGCAGGCGACCAGCTTGGCTTAACGGTGAAATCCTAGCGGATCTTAAACATAAAAAAGAAGCTTACAAGAAGTGGAAGCTTGGACATATGACCAGGGAAGAGTATAAAAATATTGCTCGGGCATGTAGGAATGAAATCAGGAGGGCCAAATCGCACCTGGAGCTGCAGCTAGCGAGAGATGTCAAGAGTAACAAGAAGGGTTTCTTCAGGTATGTTGGCAACAAGAAGAAAGCCAAGGAAAGTGTGGGCCCCTTACTGAATGAGGGAGGCAACCTAGTGACAGAGGATGTGGAAAAAGCTAATGTACTCAATGCTTTTTTTGCCTCTGTTTTCACTAACAAGGTCAGCTCCCAGACTGCTACGCTGGGCATCACAAAATGGGGAAGAGATGGCCAGCCCTCTGTGGAGATAGAGGTGGTTAGGGACTATTTAGAAAAGCTGGACGTGCACAAGTCCATGGGGCCGGACGAGTTGCATCCGAGAGTGCTGAAGGAATTGGCGGCTGTGATTGCAGAGCCATTGGCCATTATCTTTGAAAACTCGTGGCGAACCGGGGAAGTCCCGGATGACTGGAAAAAGGCTAATGTAGTGCCAATCTTTAAAAAAGGGAAGAAGGAGGATACTGGGAACTACAGGCCAGTCAGCCTCACCTCAGTCCCTGGAAAAATCATGGAGCAGGTCCTCAAAGAATCAATCTTGAAATACTTGCATGAAAGGAAAGTGATCAGGAACAGCCAGCATGGATTCACCAAGGGAAGGTCATGCCTGACTAATCTAATCGCCTTTTATCATGAGATTACTGGTTCTGTGGATGAAGGGAAAGCAGTGGATGTATTGTTTCTTGACTTTAGCAAAGCTTTTGACACGGTCTCCCACAGTATTCTTGTCAGCAAGTTAAGGAAGTATGGGCTGGATGAATGCACTATAGGGTGGGTAGAAAGCTGGCTAGATTGTCGGGCTCAACGGGTAGTGATCAATGGCTCCATGTCTAGTTGGCAGCCGGTGTCAAGTGGAGTGCCCCAAGGGTCGGTCCTGGGGCCGGTTTTGTTCAATATCTTCATAAATGATCTGGAGGATGGTGTGGATTGCACTCTCAGCAAATTTGCGGACGATACTAAACTGGGAGGAGTGGTAGATACGCTGGAGGGGAGGGATAGGATACAGAAGGACCTAGACAAATTGGAGGATTGGGCCAAAAGAAATCTGATGAGGTTCAATAAGGATAAGTGCAGGGTCCTGCACTTAGGACGGAAGAATCCAATGCACCGCTACAGACTAGGGGCCGAATGGCTAGGCAGCAGTTCTGCGGAAAAGGACCTAGGGGTGACAGTGGACGAGAAGCTGGATAGGAGTCAGCAGTGTGCCCTTGTTGCCAAGAAGGCCAATGGCATTTTGGGATGTATAAGTAGGGGCATAGCGAGCAGATCGAGGGACGTGATCGTCCCCCTCTATTCGACATTGGTGAGACCTCATCTGGAGTACTGTGTCCAGTTTTGGGCCCCACACTACAAGAAGGATGTGGATAAATTGGAGAGAGTCCAGCGAAGGGCAACAAAAATGATTAGGGGTCTAGAACACATGACTTATGAGGAGAGGCTGAGGGAGCTGGGATTGTTTAGCCTGCAGAAGAGAAGAATGAGGGGGGATTTGATAGCTGCTTTCAACTACCTGAAAGGGGGTTCCAAAGAGGATGGCTCTAGACTGTTCTCAATGGTAGCAGATGACAGAACGAGGAGTAATGGCCTCAAGTTGCAGTGGGGGAGGTTTAGATTGGATATTAGGAAAAACTTTTTCACTAAGAGGGTGGTGAAACACTGGAATGCGTTGCCTAGGGAGGTGGTGGAATCTCCTTCCTTGGAAGTTTTTAAGGTCAGGCTTGACAAAGCCCTGGCTGGGATGATTTAACTGGGAATTGGTCCTGCTTCGAGCAGGGGGTTGGACTAGATGACCTTCAGGGGTCCCTTCCAACCCTGATATTCTATGATTCTATGTGCATGATAATCAAGGTGGGCCATTTCCAGCACAAATCCAGGTTTTCTCACCCCCCCACCCCCATACACACACAAACTCACTCTTCTGCTTGAATTTGAATCCAGGGAACCAATCAGTGGAGAGGGAAATGGTCAGTGAAAATGCAGATGACCTGGCAAGCAGCAGGGAGGAGCAGCTAGGCTCAGGCTACCTGCCTGCCTGTAACCAGACCAATGGGGCTCCCCGCTCCCCTTGCACACCAGAGAGGGGGGCTCAGGGTGCTCACGCTGGCTCTGATGAAGTGAGGAAAGCAGCGAGCTCGCTGCCTACCCCCACAGGGACAGAAAGGGCAGCGCTGAGCACAATGGGAGCTGAGACCCCAGCTGAGTGCGGGGAGACACAGGCAGGGCAGGGGATCTGTTGGGAGTGGCAAGGTGCTTGGTAAGGAAAGACTGGATGAGCCTAGGCAGCCTTGTGATCTGATGGCCTTGTCTAGTCAGCAGTGTGGGAAGGGGAGGAGGGTGGAAGATGAGTGTCCCTGGACCTTACCTGTTAGCTGGGTGGAGAATTGTGACAGGGAAGGAAATGTGCTCCTTTCTGTCAGGGGTATTGACTTGCCTATGGAAGGAGCTACTCTGATCTCCAACCAGCTGTCTGTGACCAGCCCTGTGTGCTGGGACCAGGGGAATGAGATCCCAAGCTGTGTGTCTGGTCAAGGAGAAAGTGTGTCCGGCTCTTCTTTGTCTGTGGAGCAGACAGAAGGGGCCTTTCAGCCTGTGATGGTTGAGGGTCGTGCAGTTGTCTCAGAGCTGGTTCTGGATTCAGCTAAAGCCCAGGAAGGGAAGGGTCCTAAGTTTGTGTCTGCCCTGTAACTAGGTCGCATCCAGTTAGTGTCTATGTAAAATCCCAGAGGCCAGACAATTCTGGTGCTTGTGTTTTGCCTGTTGCTAGTGTGTTGTTGGGAAAGGGTGTCGCAACTCTGTCTAATCAGGGTGAGATCCTAGCCAGGGCACAAGGAGAGCATGAAGGTGATGTGATTGTGTTACCTATTGAGGGTGTGGAAACCTGTAGCAAGAAGGAAAAGATTCCTGAACTTGTGTGTGGCAAAGGGAAGGAGAATGCTTCTGACCTTTTATCTAGGAAGTCTGTAAGTTTGCCTGAAAGGGGATTGTGTAGGAATCCGCCGGATGGGCCAGAGGTAATAGTGTATGTAAGGGAGACCCAGAAAGAGTCTGTTGTTGCTCAGGAAAGTGTTCCTCTAGAGCAAGCCCTTGGTAAAGAGGGTAAGAGCAGAATTTCTGTGAGGGGTGAATTGTTGCATAGAAAAGCCCCTAGGGAAAGGAATCCTCACGGAGTCTTTGCAAGCAGTTTACTGCAACTGAAGGGTGTGAAAGTGATTTAATCAAGAAAGTTTCAGTTCCTAGCAGCCAGAAATGTTCTGTTGTGAATGGATCCACTGACTTTCCTATTGAAAGATCCAGTGTGGATAGCTTTGAGAAGATCTCAGATGGAGTGAAAGCTGTTAAGAAAGTTAAACAGTCCTATAACCAAGTGGCTGTGTTTGGCCAGCTTGTTGGGGAGAAGACCCAATCCCAGTTTGACCCCCTGGGGTTTTGGGGTGGCCAAAGGGCACGGGCTGCATAAACCTTCCGACATGCGAGTGCTATCGACCACCCCCAACCTAAGGGAGGGCGTGAAACTGGAAGGGCCTGGTGTAACTCCTACCAAGGAATGGGAGAGATGCTGGGGCATCCATGGGAACGCTGGTGGCTTCGAACTTCCCTAGGTCACCGGCTAAAGTGACCCCGCTCAGTTCAATCTCGAAGGGGTGAGAGATGTGACGAAGTGGGACTGTTCTTAATGTTTCCTCTGAATAGTGTGGGGGTGCCTCAGTTTCCCCTATGCAGTTCTTAAGTATCTAGGGGGTGGGGTAAGGGTGTATGATCATTGCAGAGCCCTAGAGGGCAGGTGTGTGCAGGGGTCTGAACACAGAGAATGGCCAACACCCTTTTTCCTGGCAACTGATGGCCTGGGCCCTTCCCCCCTGCAAGGTGAGAGCTAAAAGGTTGGAGAACAAAGGAATCAGGTGACCTCCTGGCCCTGGAAAGGGATAAAGCCCAAAGGAGGAGGGGCTGGAGGGAGTTTCAGTTTGGGGCTGGCTGGAGACATGAAGTACAGACAGGGTTGTCTGGCTCACTGCCCCCCAAAATGGACGCAGCTGAGGGGTCCTGTTCTCTGCACCTACAAGCTCTGTGTTAGACCCTGTTCCTGTCGTCTAATAAACCTTCTGTTTTACTGGCTGGCTGAGAGTCACGTCTGACTGCGGAGTTGGGGGGCAGGACTCTCTGGCTTCCCCAGGACCCCACCTGGGCGGACTCGCTGTGGGAAGCGCACGGAGGGGCAGAGGAGGCTGAATGCTCCGAGGTCAGACCCAGGAAGGTGGAAGCTGGGTGAGCTGTGTGTCTTGCAGACAGGCTGCTCACAGGAAGGCGACTGCACCAGAGTCCTGCCTGGCTTCATGGGGAGCAGTTCCAGAGCATCGCCCAGGGACTCCGTGACATGTGGTGCCCAGCGGTGCTGAGGGCCGTCTGTGGCTTCTGCTGCCATTTTGGGGAAGGGCCAGACTTGGGGAGGTGAAGGCAGAAATCAGAAATTCACGAGAACCCTTAAAAAAACTCCCAACGAGCCGAGAGTGAGCCCCCTGACAGAGGGTGAGCCCCCTGATAGCAGCGTGAGAGCTGGCAATGCTGGGCCGTAGGGGGGTGTGCAGCCCCCGGCACCACGGGGCCCGATCTGCAAGTGGGACCTCTGGGTGCTGCTGCAACGCAGACAACAAATCACAGCAACTGTTTGCCCGCCTTTGCATTGTGAGGGGTGAGTGAAAGTTATCAGCCACGGCTGGGCCCTGGGAAGCAGTGAATAGCCAGAGTGCAGCGTGCTCCAGCCACTTGCCCTCTCTGCATTTCACCCACCTCCTTCTGCCCATCGCCTGCCCAAAGTTGCCACCTGGCTGGTTAGCAGATTTCCTGGGCTGGCTTGGTTCCCGCTCTCCTGGTCACCGCCCCACAGCTTGGCCTGCCATGCCGTGCCGGGACAGAGTAAGGAAAGTGATGAAAGAATGTAAAAATGCACAGACTGCCATGTGTGTTTGGGTGGCCGGCGGCCGGGTTTTGCCGGGGGTGGGGGTGGCAGGCGGCCGGTTTTTGGTTGGGGTGGGGATGGCTGGCAGCCAGGTTTTGGCAGCGGGGGGAGGGGGGACAGCAGCCAGGTTTTGTTGGTGTGGGGTGGCAAGTAGCCCGTTTGCCTCTGTCTGGGAGGAGGCTACCCTAGGGCTGGAAGCAGGACCAGCGCAGGGCCCTGAGGGCAGTTCTGCACCCCCTGGGAGGCTGGCGGGGATGCCAGGGGGTCTCAGCGAGCCACGTCAACCCACTGAACGCGCCCAGAGGGGCCTTACTGAGAATCAGGCCCTGGCGGGTCGCTAGGCAGTGGGAGAGAATACAACCATGCCCAGCCGCCCCGGGATGATGGGGAGGGACAGACTGGGGAGAGGCAGGAAGGGGGCTAGGCTGTGGGGAGACACGGGGAGGTGAGCAGGGTTGGGGGGACCCATATGCTCCCCAGTTAATAGGGCTACACAGGGCTATACGGAGACTACTCAGGCAGGGCAAGGAGCAGACACATCTCTCTGCAGGACCCTAGCAGCGCCTGGTGCTTTGCAGTCTCTCCCTGTCCTGAATTGCTTCCAGTCTCAGCTAATACGCCAGGCACTGAGGATGGGGCCTGGGTGGACACTAGGGAGACTGCCCCCAGGCGGGAATTACTTACTAGATGCTGCCGGACTGGAGCTGGCCTGGCCTCTGCCCAGCTCAATGTCCCATCTCCTGCTAGGGCCGGGACTAGCTGCTGAAGAGGAAGATGGGGGCAAATCTGGGCTAGCCAGCCCCTCGGGGAGCTCCTGGGGGAGCCCAGGACTGAGGGGCGGCAGCAGAGCTGTGGGTGGAAGCCCAACTCTGGACTAGTCCGCGGCTGGTGGCCGGCACTGAGGGATCTTACCAGAGCAGTACTTTTCTGGGGAGCCGTCCCTTCTGGGGTGAGCCCTGTGCGACCCAGACCCTGCCTGGGGGCGTGGTGAGCTTGGTCTGCCTGGAGGCACTCACTGTGCTTTGATTCTGTCCTTACCCTCTCCCCCTGCCCCAGAAGTCTGACCCTCTCCCTTCCCTTCACTGAGTGAGGGGGCTGCAGGGGGGCAAAGCCCTGCTCTGGCCTCGTACATTCTTTGTGGGGATGAGCCAGAGCCCAGGACGTGAGGATAAGGCAGATCCGGGTCTGGGACGGGCGGCTGAAGGGGAAGCCAGCGGGGGCCGAGATTCCAGCCCAGCAGCTGGGAAATCCCCAGGCCACATCCTAGTTACACACACGAGCCCCTGTTCTGGGCAGGCAACATCCTGGAGAGCCCGCACGCCAGCACCGGCCCTCCCAGCTGCTGCTCCCCCACCCTGCCCATGAGGGGGGAGGTGGCACAGAGCTCTGCTTTCAGGGGCCTGCCTGCCTCCCCAAAGCCCCCAGGGGTGTCCTTCCCTGGGAAGCAGCTCGGTCCGGTGGTTAGAATAGGGGGCTGGGTCCCAGGACCCCTGGGTGCTCTCTGTGGTGCCAGGAAGGGAGTGGGATCTGGTGGGTAGAATAGGGGCTGGGCGTCAGGACTCCTGGGTTCTCTCCATGCTCCCAGGAAGAGAGTGGGCTCTGGTGGTTGGAATAGGGGCTGGGCGTCAGGACACCTGGGTTCTCTCTGTGGTCCTGGGAAGGGAGTGGGCTCTGGTAGGTAGAATAGGGCACTGGGTGTCCTGTTGGCAGGTGGCTGATCACTGTGTGACCTTGGCGGAGTCTCTGCCCTCCTGTGCCTTGATTTCCCTATGTGGGAGGTGGGACCCCTGTACTTCCCTGGGGGCTGGGGAGCTCCCTGTTTGCAGAGGGGGTTGTGCACATGTCCCCTGCTCCACACACGCTAATTGCAAGGGGCTCTTGTTATCCTGGCTGGGCCCCACGGCCCCTCGCTCAGAAGCTACCGAGGTGCAGCTTTGCATGCTGGGACTCGTAGTCTCTGTGGCCCACATAGCCCAGGACCTGTGGCCATGGCAGGTTACAGCTGAGGCCCAGGGAGGCTGCAGGCCACGAGCAGGGAGAACTGGAGCCGTTAGCGACGGGTGAACGGGTGATCCAGCTGGCTCCTCTGCCGAGCCCAGGGCATGGCTGGTCCCTGCACCCTTCCCTGGGGCCGCGCCCGGTGACTGTCACCCACGGGGCCCCCATCCCACCCTGGAGACAATTGGCTGGCTGGGATCACTCTGGGGGCTCAGACCATCCCATTCCTCGTTTCTGTTCCCCCTGGAGCTCCCCTGGACCGTTCCCTCCCCCCTCGGGGGTCACACTCTTTAGGCAGCTCCCAGCCGGCCGTCACCAGTAAGTTCAGATGCCCCCTGCCCAGAGACACGCAGCGCACAGGGCTCCGTACCCGCCGGCCAGGCCTTGGCTCATCCCCCCAAGTGTGTCGTGCGAAGTGTGGGCTGGAAAGACCCCGGCCCCCTGTGGCCGAGGGGAAGGTGGGGGTGGGGGGTTTCCGTCTGAGTGGGCAGAGCGAATCCACGCCGCAGCAGCTGTGTTTCCCGGGGAATTCTCCAATCCAGGCTCCTCCGATGGCTCCGAGTCCGGTTAAACGGACAGGATATAAAGCCCTCCCTCCGGGCTGCTGCTGCCCCAGTCCAGAAGGGAAGAGCCATCCAGAGATGTGGCCCTAGGTGCAGGGAGTGGCTGTGGGGAAGGCAGACCCAGGCGAGAGCGCTGGGGCTTTGGGACTCCAGGAGACTCAGGTAAGGGGGTTTCGGGTGCGCGAGGGTCCTGCGGGCTCGGAGCAGTTAAGGGTGGAAAATCCTGGGGAGACTCCTGCCCAGCTCCCACCCCAAAGCCTCTGAAGCGAGGTGTGCAAGATCCCCACGCTGCAGCCCCCACTCTCATCCTGCCCAGCGTGGCTGTGGGCATCCAGTGTACTTCCTACCCCGGTATGAGCGTGGGGCAGAGCAGGGATCTGCCTGTCTCGGACCGCTGGTCAGAGGAAGCTGCAAAACACCGTGTGGCGGACAGTACTGAACTAGCGAGTCCCTAGACGAAGCTGCCTCCCCATAGCAGTTAGGGGTTGGCAGGAGGGTTTCTAGCCTTTCTAAATTCTTGCGCTATCTAACATAGCTGTGGATGTTATTCACATGAGTGTCTAGTCAAATCCTTCTTTGAACCCACCAAAGCTCTTGGCCTCAGAACAATCTTGTGGCAGTGGGTTCCAAAGGTTAGCTATTGTCACAGAGTCCTGGGGCGATGCTCTGGAACTGCTCCTTACGAAGCCAGGCAGGACTCTGGGGAAGTCTCCTTTCTGGGAGCAGCCTGTCTGCAGGACACACAGTCATACACCCTTACCCCACCACCTAGATACTTAAGAACTGGATAGGAGAAACTGAGGCACCCCCACAATATTCAGAGAAAACATTAAGAACAGTCCCGCTTCGTCACAACTATATCTGGTGTCTCTAGAAAAGCCAATGTTTCCATACCCCACGCTGTGCTGTCAGGGAGAGTCCCAGTCTGGAGCCCCTCTAGGGAGGGGAATATTCTCCACTGCTGGGTGGGAGCCAGCGGGGACTGTGCCAGTCTGGGCCTCCCGCAGTAAAGGGGGGCTGACCCCTGTTACACCTTGGGGCCCGGTGGAGGGGGCAGCTCTGCGATGGGCAGCGAGGTGCGGGATCAAGGTGCTAGCTGGCTGGCTGAGACATGCGTGTGAGCACGCTGCACACGCTGGTGTGGGCGTGTGATTCCCAGCTTGGGCGGGCTCCCACGCTAGCTCTGCTCGAGTACGTGCCCACGGGGTCAGGCGGGGCGGCTGGCCTGACCCCTCACCGTGCCGCCGCTCCACGCGGCTGGTCTTAGCTCTCTCACTCCAGCCCAGCGAGCGCCTCTGACCCCCGGGGATTGGCACCTCCCAGCTGGTGCACAGACGTCCCCCATGGGACCCTCACCAGTGCTGGGCAAAGCCAGCCCCAGGGGAACCGCTGGGGTCCGTAGGGCTCCCCCGCCTGCTCCTACTGAGCGGGGCTGTCTGTGTCGTGAGAACGGCCACAGCAGGTGAACGCCCCCGGCGGCTGCGGGGCGAACGGTGGCCATGCAGGGCGAAGGTTTGCTGGCCATCTGGCCGCTCTTTGATGCTTTCTTCCATTTGGAAAAGCCTCAGCTGCAGTCAGGGAGCAAAACACTCCTGTGATCAGCCTCACCCCACGGATAGCCGAGAATAGCTCTGACGGGCCGTGCTGAAATGCCTTGGTGTGAAGGGCTGGACCAACCCAGAGTAACAAACCCACCCGGGAGAGCCCTGGGCCGCTCCCAACCCTGGCTTGGGGGGTCTGAGCTCCGAGAGAGCCGTGGGCTGCTCCCAGCCCTGGCTCGGGGAGTCTGACACCCCCCGGGAGAGCCCTGGGCCGCTCCCAGCCCTGGCTCGGGGGGTCTGAGCGCCGGGAGAGCCGTGGGCCGCTCCCCGTGGAGCTCTGGGGGTCTGACACCCCCCGGGAGAGCCCTGGGCCACTCCCAGCCCTGGCTCGGGGGGTCTGAGCTCCGGAAGAGCCCTGGGCCGCTCCCCGTGGAGCTCGGGGGGGTCTCGGCTGGACGGTTCGCTGTGAACAGTGGCCCAGCTGGCCCTAGCAGAGTGTGGAGGTCTGCGCTCCCCCCGCTCCCGGTGAGCCTTTCTGTCTCGGCAGGCGGCACTCGGCGACGGTGAGGTTGGCTGCGGGCCATGCCGGGCACAGCACAGGGCCGGGGCCTTTGCCCTCCCACCGGGGAGCTGATGGGGACGCTGGTCTGGCTCTCGCTCTGGGTGACGGTGGCGCTGTCTGAGGGGTAAGGATGTGTCTCCCGCTTTGGGTTCTTCCAGGAGCAGCCAGCCCCGGGCTCCCACCGGAGCTGTTGCACCCCCTACCCCCCAGGCCCTGCACCAGGAGGGCCCCTGCACGGAGGGGAGCAGAGCTGCGCCCCAGGGCGTGGGGATGTGAACCCCCAGGTGGCCCTGCAGCCACAGGGCTGCGCTCTGCCTGCCCGTGGTCCCCGGGCCGGTCCCCGCAGGTCCGCACTGCGCTGGGGTCAGTGGGGGGACGGGAAAAGCCTGAGTCCACTCGCATCCCTCAGGACAGAGGGGTGAGGCAGTGCCGGGGGCAGGGTGAGGGTTAGTTTAGGGGCCCCCGCTCTCCCCCTAGGCTGGGCTCCTCACCCCCCAACTCCAGCCAGTCCCAATGCCTCACAGCTCCCGCATGGCTTCGCCCTCCGCTGCTCAAGCAGGGGCTGGGCAGTCCGGTAACCCCATGGCAGCCCTCCCCCTTGTGACTCCAGTGAGAGTGCGGGGGGTCGGGGAGGGCTGGGAAGCCAGATCCCCACACAGCTGGGACGGGGGAGCCAGGCTCCCCGAACCCCGCATCGGAGCTGGGACGGGGGAGCCAGGCTCCCCGAAGCCCACATCGGAGCTGGGACGGGGGAGCCAGGCTCCCCGAACCCCGCGTCGGAGCTGGGACGGGGGAGCCAGGCTCAGCACAGGCCTGGGCTGCACAGGGGGGCTCCGGATCCGAGTGCTGAGGGTTTGGCGCTGGGACTCCTGGCCAGGCTTGGCCGGTTCAGGGCCGGGATTGCAATCTGGGGGGAGGGGTGGGAAAGGCTGGGTCCAGCGTCCTGGTTTAGGGGTCTGGGTCCAGGGCTCTGGTTTGGGGGAGCTGGGTCCAGGACGCCAGTTTGGGAGTGCAGGGTTGTGGTTTGGGGGTCCAGGGCTCCGGTTGTGGGGAGCTGGGTCCAGGGCTCCGGTTTGGAGGTCCAGGGTTGTGGTTTGGGGGTCCAGGGCCCCGGTTGGGGGGAGCTGGGTCCAGGGCTCCGGTTGGGGGGGGCTGGGTCCAGGGCTCCGGTTTGGAAGTCCAGGGTTGTGGTTTGGGGGTCCAGGGCTCGGTTGGGGGGGCTGGGCCCGTTCCTCGTGCGGATGCCGGTGCGGTTGCAGGCGCTGGTGCGAGAGGACGGAGCAGGTGACAGAGGAGGAGGTGGTGAGCCCCCGGCGCGAGCAGGCGGTGCCCTGCCCGGACGTGTACCAGTACAACCTGGCGGGCTGGCGCATCGACCAGCACAGGATGCGCCAGGCCTACGGTGGGGACCAGGCCATTGCCCACTTCCATGCCCAGGCCGGGCCCACCGCCCCCCTGTGCTACATCTACAAGTGAGTGGGCCGGGAGAGCGGGGGGGTGTCATGGGGTCCCCGGGCGATGCTCTGGAACTGCTCCCCATGAAGCCAGGCAGGACTCTGGGGCAGTCTCCTCTCTGCGAGCAGCCTGTCTGCAGGACACACAGCTCACCCGGCTCCCACCTTCCTGGGTCTGACCTCGGAGCATTCAGCCTCCTCTGCCCCTCCGTGCGCTTCCCACAGCGAGTCCGCTCAGGCAGGGCTCCTGGGGAAGCCAGAGGGTCCTGCCCCCCAACTCCGCAGTCAGACGGGACTCTCAGCCAGCCAGTAACACAGAAGGTTTATTAGACGACAGGAACATGGTCTAACACAGAGCTTGTAGATGCAGAGAACAGGACCCCTCAGCTGCGTCCATTTTGGGGGCAGTGAGCCAGACAACCACGTCTGTACTTCACTCCATGTCTCCAGCCAGCCCCAAACTGAAACTCCCTCCAGCCCCCCCTCCTCTGGGCTTTGTCCCTTTCCCGGGCTGGGAGGTCACCGGATTCCTTTGTTCTCCAACCCTTTAGCTCTCACCTTGCAGGGGGGAAGGGTCCAGGCCATCAGTGGCCAGGAAAAAGGGTGTCGGCCATTCTCTGTGTCCAGACCCCTGCACACACCTGCCCTCTAGGGCTCTGCAACGATCATACACCCTTACCCCACCCCCTAGAGACTTAAGAACTGCCTAGGGGAAACTGAGGCACCCCACACGATTCAGAGGAAACGTTAAGAACAGTCCCACTTCATCACAGGGGGCATCCAGGCCAAGCCGGGGCCACCAGCGGGGGCAGAGCAGGGGATGCTGGGGGGAGGTGGGATCGGGGCGGCCAACAGGGAACCAAGGGAGATTCAGCCCAGGCTTGAATCCCTCAACTTGACCCCTCTCTGTGCCCCCATCCCATGTCTGTGCCCCACCCCGCCGTGTCCCCATCCCCTCTCTGTGCCCCCACCCCATGTCTGTGCCCCGTCCCCTCTCTGTGCCCCCATTCCCGCTCTGTGTACCCCCACCCCTGTCCTTGCCCCCCATCTCCTTTCTGTACCCCCATTCCCGCTCTATGTACCCCCACCCCTGCTCTGTGCCCCCGTCCCCTCTCTGTGCCCCCACCCCATGTCTGTGCCCCTTTCCTGTGCCCCCCATGTCTGTGCCTCCACCCCTCTCTGTCCCCTCATCCATCACTGTGCCTCTCCCCTGCCCGGCAGGCCCCCGGACACGAGGCCCGTGGTGTGGAACCGCACGGTGCGAGCCTGCTGCGAGGGCTGGAGCGGGCCCCACTGCACCCAGGGTGAGGAGCCTGCTGGAGCCAGGCCCAGGGCATCGGGCTGGGGCAGGCGGGGGCTGGGTTTGGGAGGGCGGGGGTGAGCCAGGCACAGGGTGTCAGGCTGGGGCAGGCGGGGGCTGGGTTTGGGGGGGCGGGGGTGAGCCGGGCACGGGGCGTCAGGCTGGGGCAGGCGGGGGCTGGGTTTGGGGGGGCGGGGGTGAGCCGGGCACGGGGCGTCAGGCTGGGGCAGGCGCAGGCCGGGTTCTCGGGGGGAGCCGAGCACGGGGCGTTGGGCTGGGGCAGGTGGGGGCCGGGTTTGCGGGGGGAGCCAAGCACGGGGCGTCGGGCTGGGGCAGGCGGGGGCCAGGTTTGCGGGGGGAGCCGAGCACGGGGCATCGGGCTGGGGCCGGCGGGGGCTGGGTTCGCGGGGGGAGCCGGGCACGGGGCGTCGGGCTGGGGCAGGCGGGGGCCGGGTTTGTGGGGGGAGCCGGGCACGGGGCGTCGGGCTGGGGCCGGCGGGGGCTGGGTTCGCGGGGGAGCCGGGCACGGGGCGTCAGGCTGGGGCAGGCGGGGGGCCAGGTTCAGGGTTAGGGAGCCATACATTGGGCTGCCCTGCACCCTCGGGAACGGGCCCAGGCCAACGCCATTGTGTTTAGCCCCCGTCCACACGGCCTCACCCCCAAAGGGAGTCCCGAGGCCACGCCGGGTGCCACGGGCAGGGGGAGCTTCCGCGGGCTCTGAGGTCTCTGTGGCCACCGGAGTTCTTTGGACACGTAGGGAGGCTCAGGGGTCGTTGGGGGCACAGCGGGGCCCCGATGGAGCATGACCCAGGGCCTGGCCTCGTTCTCCCCTGACCAGTGTCTGTCGCTCTCTCCCAGGCGAGGGCTTCCTGGGACTCTGCTTCTCTACATGGCAGTGCCAGGCCGGCCTGGGCACCTGGAACCTGTCCCTGCTGAGCATGGCCGAGTGCTGCGGGCGGCCCTGGGGCCGCAGCTGGAAGAACACCTCCTCCGAGGTCTGCCTCAGCTGCTCCGCCCTGCCCCTGCCAGGCGAGTGCTGGCTCCGGAGGCAAGGGGCACTGCCCTGCGTGCTGCTCCCAGTGCCAAGCCCTGCTGCATTCCCCCTGGGGCAGCGCCCCGGCCACCCAGCCAGTCCCACGCCACAGCACCATGGAGCCGCGGCCCCCGGGAGATGGCAGCTCCCAGCATGCCGTGCTCCCTGCATCGTGCTCTCCGGCACAGCTGCGGGGGTGCTGAGGAGCGAGACCCTCCCGCCCCCAGGCAGCCGCGACCCTCAGGAGAGACCCCAGGGTGGCCCTGGCATGGTCGATCGCCCGGCCCTGGGCAGCTGAGCTCTGACTAACCCTCCCAGGGGGGCGAGTCGGAGCCCCCCACGCCAGGTCTCCCAGAGGCCAGTTACTGGGTGCCCCCCAGCCCATGCTGCCTCTCCTCGCCCCCACGGCAGCTCACAGCAGGTCCCGGTTCTGGAGTTCTGTGGGTGTCACCGGACCGTGACGTGCCCGCTAACTGATCGGTCCCCTTGTTCTTCCGCAGGGGACCTGCCGGCCCCCTTCCTCCTCCGGCCCTTGCCCCCCACGGCCCTGCTGGGCCTGCCCAGGCCTCGCCACCGCCTCTTTGCCACCTGCGTCACCTGGGCCGGCTTCCACTACCGCAGCTTTGATGGGAAACATTTCCACTTCCACGGGGACTGCACCTACAGCCTAGCCGCTGCCTCTGATGGCACCTGGGCCGTGGACATCTCGGGCAGCGGGACCTGTGCACCATCACACTGCCACCGGGTACGGGGTCTCACCGGGGTCTTCAGTGACCAGCCAGGGCCTTGGTTGTTGAGGGGGGGGAGACAGGAAGAAAGGGAGAGGGGGGTGAGAAAAGAGCAAGGGAGAGTGTGATGGGTTCGGTCACAGAGACCCCTTTGGGACTGTCACCTGATGTACTGAAGTTACCTCTGAGCCCGTTTTCCCTGCCAGCCTGGGACTCCAGAACCCTGCCTTGTTGAGCCAGACACGCCGCAACACAGACCCAGGTCTGGTCCACGCCCCAAAGCTACAGGCTTTAACTGAAAACCACTCAGCAGGTTCCCTGTCTCCAGCACCCAGACACCCAGCTCCCAATGCGATCCAAACCCCAAATAAATCCGTTTTACTCTGTATAAAGCTTATACAGGGAAAACTCATAAATTGTCCACCCTCTATATCACTGAGAGAGAGAGATAGGCACAGCTGTTTGCTCCCCCAGGTATTAATCACTTACTCTGGGTTAATTAACAAACAACAGTGATTTTATTAAGTATAAGAAGTAGGATTTAAGTGGTGTCAAGTAATAACAGACAGAACAAAGTTACCAAGCAAAATAAAACCTAGCACGCAAGTCTAAGCCTAATACATTAAGAAACTGAATACAGGTAAATCTCACCCCCAGAGATGTTCCAATAAGCTTCTTTCACAGACTAAAAGAAAAGGAGTACTTGTGGCACCCTAGAGACTAACAAATTTATTTGAACATAAGCTTTCGTGAGCTACAGCTCACTTCATAAATTGGTTAGTCTCTAAGGTGCCACAAGTCCTCCTTTTCTTTTTGTGGATACAGACTAACACGGCTGCTACTCTGAAACCTTCCACAGACTAGACTCCTTCCTAGTCTGGGCCCAATCCTTTCCCCTGGTGCAGTCCTTGTTAGTTCCAGCTCAGGTGGTAACTAAAGGATTTCTCAGGACTGGCAACCCCCTTTGTTCTGTTCCACCCCCTTCTATAACTTTGGCCCAAGGTGGGAATCTTTTGTCTCTCTGGGTCCCCACCCCTCCTTCTAAATGGAAAAATACCAGATTTAAGATGGATTCCAGCATCATGTGACATGGTCCATTCTTCCTGGGCTGGAACACAGGGAGGCCTGCAAGTGAACAGAGCCACTGACAGCCAATTGTCCTAGTCTGTGGGGCCATCAAGATTCCAAAGCACCATCCATGGCCCACACTTTGCATAATTACAGTAGGACCCCAGAGTTATACTTTATATTTCTAGCTTCAGATACAAGAATGATACATACATACAAATAGGAGGAATATATTCAGTAGGTTATAACCTTTCTAACGATACCTTACAAGAGACCTGTTGCAGAAAGCATATTCCAGTTGCATCATATTTACCCTAATAAGCATATTTCCATAAATCATATGGAGTGCAATGTCCTAGAGAGCAAGCCAGAGGATGGGGTAAAGACACACCAAGAGCAGGCTGGGTGTGAAGGGGGCTGCCCAGGGGAGAGCCCAGGGAGAGCCCAGGGGGCAGACTGGCTGAGGAGGGGCCGGTGGAGGTCACCTACCCCGCTGCTCCGGAGAGCTTCGGGCCAGAAGGACCTCCCAGGGCACAGGCCGTGAACTTCAGCCAGTTCTGCCTGGCTTGAGCCCTGTGGCTTGTGTCTGGCTACAGTGTCTCTCGGGGAAGTAGCCAGTCTGCTAGGGGAGCCAGCAAGGGATGGAGACTCCACACTGGCCGGGGAAGCAGGTCCCAGTGGCTCATCCCCGCGCTGTTAAAGCCATGGGCCATGTTCTGCCGTCCCCCTCTAGCTCCGCGTGCCCCTGAGCTGCCATCTCGCTCACTCCCTGCCCTGCCTTCCCCACAGGCGCTGCACATGCTCTTCGGGCTGGACCTGGTCGTGGCTCAGGGCCGAAACGTCTCTGTGAACGGGGTCGTGGTGCCGGAGGGGGAGCCTCTCCTGCAGGACGGTGAGGAGGACAGAGAACTCTGTGGGGGAAAGCCACAGGACCAGCACGCGGCACACAGGGGCTTCTGATCTGCCCATCTGCCTGGCAGAGCCGCGGGGTGTCCCCGTGTCCTGGGCTTCCTGGGGTCTCCCCAGGCCTGTTTGTCTCCAGGCACTTGGTGCTTAGGTCCCCTGACACCCACTGGGGTCCACCCATGCCCATCGCCTGGGCAGAGCTGGTGGGAGGAGAGGTCTAGCCTGGGACCGGCCTGCACGGGCCCCGGGGAGGGACTGCTGGGGCCATAGGGGCGAGCTAGGAGGAATGGGGTGGAATTAAGGGACACACAGAGCACCTAGGCCGTGCCCAGGCGGGAGCAGGCCGACAATCCGTCACCCAGGGCTCTGCCCAGCCCAGCCTGGGGCTCCCAGCCCCTCCTGGAGATGATCCCACTGCTGGATCCATCTCCCTGGCAGGGAGGCCCCGACATGCAGCCCATGCGCCCGTTGCTCAGTCCCGGCCCGTCTCCCTGGGCCCTGGCTGGCAGCCGGGCACGTGGCTCTGCTGAGCTGCCCACCACTCTCCCCCCACAGGGATCAGTGTCCGGTGGCTCGGTGACTTCGTCTTCGTGGAGAGCGGCCTGGGCGTGCGGGTCAAGTCTGACGGGCGCCAAACGGTCTATGTGACGGTCAGCGGGGAGCTGCGGGGCACCACGCGCGGGCTCTGCGGGCTCTACAATGACGACCCTGCCGGTGAGCACAGCCCTGCGGGGGCAACCCACCCTGCTCACCGCGTGGGGCCGGGCCCCCTGCCGACAGGGCTCTGCCCCCAACCCGCCCTGCTCACCGCGTGGGGCCGGGCCCCCTGCCGACAGGGCTCTGCCCCCAACCCGCCCTGCTCACCGCGTGGGGCCGGGCCCCCTGCCGAGAGGGCCCTGCGGGGGCAACCCACCCTGCTCACCGCGTGGGGCCGGGCCCCCTGCCGACAGGGCTCTGCCCCCAACCCGCCCTGCTCACCGCGTGGGGCTGGGCCCCCTGCCGACAGCGCCCTGCCCTGGGGACCCGAGACAGCTTCATCTCCACCAGCCCTGCTGGGAACGTCTCTCCCTCACAGCACTCCCACCTGCTAGGGAATGGGACAGTCCCACCTCCTGCATCCCCGTGCCGGGGGCACCTGCCCTGGTGCAGCAGGATCCAACCTGCCGTCCTCCGGTCCCTGCTGGGTGAGGGCCCCCAGCTCGCTCCAGGGGCTCTTCTCTCCTGGGCCTGCCTGTGTCTTGGTGACAGTGCCCCCAGAACAAGCCCTCCCACTGTCCATGCCTTTCCCCTGGGGCGGAGCAGGGAACAGACACCAGGGCCTGTTCCTGGCGTGAGCTGGTGAGCGTGGTGTGAGAGCTGAGGCTGGAGATCTGGCAGCGGGGGGTGTCCCCATTCCCAGCCCCCACCTGCCAGCAGGGGCGGTTTCCTCTCCCCACATCCCCAGCGCCTGTTTTGCTTGCAGATGACTTCCTGCGTGTAGGAGGGGATGTGGCCACGTTCGCCGCCAGCTTCGGGAATTCCTGGAGGGTCCCAGATGCCAGCCCAGAGGTAGTGGGGCGGGCCCCTGCTGCAGTCCTCTCCCACGGCTCAGAGGGAGGGGGAAGGCGTGACACCGCCCTGGGGCTGCGCTGGTGCCCAGAGCCCTTCGCCCCCGTGCAGCGAATTCCTGACCCTGCGGGGAGCAGCTGGAGCCGGGGTGTTGGTGGCAGCTGGTGGAGATGCTTCTCCCGCACAGGAGCAGTGCGTGCTCAGAAGGGGGAGCGCCCGGGGGCTGCATGGGGAGAGGTGGGGGTGCTCCCCCGTGCAGCTCCGGGGGCGCCGGGCTGACGGCTGGGGGTGCTCCCCCGTGCGGCTCCGGGGGCGCCAGGCTGACGGCTGGGGGTGCTCCCCCGTGCGGCTCCGGGGGCGCCGGGCTGACGGCTGGGGGTGCTCCCCCTGCGGCTCCGGGGGCGCCGGGCTGACGGTTGGGGGTGCTCCCCCGTGCGGCTCCGGGGGCGCCGGGCTGACGGCTGGGGGTGCTCCCCCGTGCGGCTCCGGGGGCGCCGGGCTGACGGCTGGGGGTGCTCCCCCGTGCGGCTCCGGGGGCGCCGGGCTGACGGCTGGGGGTGCTCCCCCGTGCGGCTCCGGGGGCGCCGGGCTGACGGCTGGGGGTGCTCCCCCGTGCGGCTCCGGGGGCGCCGGGCTGACGGCTGGGGGTGCTCCCCCTGTGCGGCTCCGGGGGCGCCGGGCTGACGGCTGGGGGTGCTCCCCCGTGCGGCTCCGGGGGCGCCGGGCTGACGGCTGGGGGTGTTCCCCCGTGCGGCTCCGGGGGCGCCGGGCTGACGGCTGGGGGTGCTCCCCCGTGCGGCTCCGGGGGCGCCGGGCTGACGGCTGGGGGTGCTCCCCCGTGCGGCTCCGGGGGCGCCGGGCTGACGGCTGGGGGTGCTCCCCCGTGCGGCTCTGGGGGCGCCGGGCTGACGGCTGGGGGTGCTCCCCCGTGCGGCTCTGGGGGCGCCGGGCTGACGGCTGCGGGTGCTCCCCCTGTGCGGCTCTGGGGGCGCCGGGCTGACGGCTGGGGGTGTTCCCCCGTGCGGCTCTGGGGGCGCCGGGCTGACGGCTGGGGGTGCTCTGGCACTGACATGGGTTCTGCTCTGCCCAGGTGCAGCTCCCGTGCCAGGACGTGGCGGAGGCGGGAGACAGCTGTGACGATGCGGGGGCCAGCGCCGTGAGGCAGGAGGCCGAGGCCGTGTGCCGGAAGTTGCTGGCCAGCCCCTTCAGCCGGTGCCACTCCAAGGTCAGGGGACGGCAGTACCCACCCCCGGGGAGCAGCCGGGGCAGCCCCCCCCCACCCCCCACCCCGGCGCTGGCTGACGCGGCCTCTCTCCCTGCAGGTGGACCCGGGCGGATTCTACGACGCCTGCATGTCCGCGTCCTGCCGGCAGGGGGGCACGGGGGCCGGGCAGCGGGAGGCCGTGTGCACCACCTTCGCCAGCTATGCCCGCGAATGCGCCCAGGAGCTCGTCTACCTCGACTGGAGGAGGGCCGGGTTCTGCGGTAGGGGCCAGTGCGCTCCCCCAGCGGGCAGCTCCACAGCCGGGCCCGCTCCGGCAGCACGGACCCCTTCCCCCCGGCTCTGCCCCCCGCCCCCACGCCCTCCCCTCGCACCTGTCTCCCATCCAGCCCTGGCCCCCACATACACCCACCCTCACGCCCCGGTTCGCCCCCTGCACGCTCAGGAGACGCTCAGCCCCCTGGGCCGCCCGCCCGTGAACGCCCCGGGCTGGAAGGGCCTGGTGCATGTGTCGGAGACAGGGAGTGGGGCTGCCCGCTCGTGGCGAGGGCCATGGGTAAGAGACCCGCTACCGCTGTCAGCGGGGAGGAGCTCCTCTCACTCCGGCACCGCAGGCTGCGTGTGGGGAGCAGCAGCCCCCGCGGCTCTCGTGGCGTCGCCCCGCATGTGCTCCTCGGACGTGGGCGGGGCGACCGGGCAGACGTGCTCCCTGGGAGCCCGCGCCCGGCTGCCTGGCAGAGGGGGCGCTGCCAGCCCGGGCCTGAGGCGCCGTGTGTCTGCCCCGCAGAGAAGCAGTGCGGCCAGGGGAAGCAGTACTCGGACTGCGTGTCCTCGTGCCCGGCCAGCTGTGCCGCCGTGGGCACCGGCGAGGAGGGGCACTGCCGGGACGAGTGTGTGAGTGGCTGCGAGTGCCCGCCGGGCCTCTACCTGGAGGGGGGGGCCTGCGTCCCTGAGGGCGACTGCCCCTGCTACCACCGTCGCCAGAAGTACGCCCCGGGGCAGAGCATCCAGCAGCGGTGCAACCAATGGTGAGGAAAGCCCCCATCGGCCCTGCCCGCCGGGCACTGGTGTGGGCAGCAGGGAGGGGCAGCCCCTAAGGTAACCCCTCCCCGGTGCCCACACCCGCACGGCCGAGCTGGACTCGTCTCTGCTGTGCCTCGGGCAGCTGGTGGTGCAGTGCCGTGCCAGGCTGGGGCGTGGCGATCCGCGGGGACGGTCTGGGCTCCGCGGGCCCCTCAGTGATGGAGCGGGGCAGAGTCCCCATCTCACAGCTCTGCCACCCCACGGTCCCGCCCCACCCGAGGGGAGGACAGCATTGTGTGGGGAGCCCCCTGCCTCCTGGGGAATCCCTGGGGGCCCTTCTCCCTCGCTCAGGCTGCTGCACCCCACTTTCCCCGGGGTACATCCCCAGCTCCTGTGGGGTACCTCCCTTGAATTGCAGAGGAGACCCACAGAGGATCGGGCCCGGTGGGGCGGGGGCAGGGCAGCTGCTGAGCAAAGGTACTTGAGTGGAACCAGAGAGACAGGTGGCAGCTGGGACGCGACGCCCCGGGAGCTGCTGGGGACCCCTGGGTGGGAGCCCCAGGCTGGGCATCCCCAGGCTGGAGAGGTCCCTCCTGGAGATGCCCCCCACCATGTCCTGGGGGCCCTGGCACCAGCAGCAGTGTCTGCCGCGGCCCGGCGTACGGCAGGGAGCTCAGCGAGCCCTGGCGACCCCGTGCCCCGCTCTCGCCCCTGTCCCTGCAGCACATGCCAGGGTGGGCGCTGGTACTGCTCGCAGGACAAGTGCTCGGCCGAGTGTGCCGTGATCGGGGACCCGCACTACGTGACCTTCGACCAGAAGCGCTACTCCTTCCACGGCGTCTGCGAGTACATCCTGGTGCAGGTGAGGCGGGTCTGGGGCCCTGGGAGCTGCCGTGGGGCTTGGGGGGCCAGGCTGCTGGCGAGAGAGGGGTCTGGAGCCCTGGGAGCTGCCATAGGGCTGGGGTGCCAGGGGAGGGGGGATCTGGTGCCCTGGGAGCTGCCATGGGGCCAGGGGAGGGGGGTCTGGGGCCCTGGGAGCTGCCATGGGGTTTGGGGGGCCAGGCTGCTGGCGAGAGAGGGGTCTGGAGCCCTGGGAGCTGCCATAGGGCTGGGGTGCCAGGGGAGGGGGGTCTGGGGCCCTGGGAGCTGCCATGGGGCCAGGGGAGGGGGGTCTGGGGCCCTGGGAGCTGCCGTGGGGCTTGGGGGGCCAGGCTGCTGGCGAGAGAGGGGTCTGGAGCCCTGGGAGCTGCCATAGGGCTGGGGTGCCGGGGGAGGGGGGTCTGGTGCCCTGGGAGCTGCCGTTGGGTCTGGGGGACCAGGAGAAGGGGCGAACTGGAGCCCTGGGAGCTGCCATGGGGCTGGGGAGCCAGAGGGAGGGGGGATCTGGTGCCCTGGGAGCTGCCATGGGGCCAGGGGAAGGGGGGATTGGGTGCCCTGGGAGCTGCCACGGGCCTGGGGGGCCAGGCTGCTGGGGGGAGGGGTGTCTGGTGCCCTGGGAGCTGCCACGGGGCCTGGGGAGCCAGGGGGAGGGGGGATCTGGTGCCCTGGGAGCTGCCATGGGTCCAGGGGAAGGGGGGATTGGGTGCCCTGGGAGCTGCCACGGGCCTGGGGGGCCAGGCTGCTGGGGGGAGGGGTGTCTGGTGCCCTGGGCAGGAAGGGAACCCCACGGCATGGGGGTTGGGGGGCATGCTGTGCCCAAGCAGCCCCTCGAGGAGCCTGGCCGCTCAGTGCTGGTGCAGCTCCGGAGAGCCCCTCCACGAACAAACCAGTGCAGAGCCCCGCGGGGCCCCCAGCCCAGCCCGCGCAGTGCCCTCGAGAGCGGCCGGCAGGTCCCGTCCCCCGGGCCGGGGCGCGCGGCAGGGAACGGCTGGGGGGCCGCCCTGGGCCGCGTCTCCGGCCCTCACAGGCTGGGGCACCGTTGCCTGGCAGGACTTTGTGGACTGGAAGCTGCTGATCACGGTGGAGAAGGTGGCGTGTGGGAGCAAAGGGGCCGTGAGCTGCCTCCGGGCCCTGACGGTGACTGCGCTCAGGACCTCCGCCCGGCTCCACATCACAGGTCAGCTGGGCTTCGCCGTGGGGGAGTGCCTGGCAGCCCCTTGCAGAGACGGGCAGCCTGGGGGCATCAAGGGATTGCAGGAAGCGGGGCTGGCTGGCTTGGGGCTGGCTCTGATCTGCCCAGGGCAGAGGCCCAGCTGGCAGGAGGTGGGTCAGGGAGTGGGGTCGGGGCCTCTCTCTCTGTGCGGTTCTCCCTTGCCCTCCTCCTCTCCCATCTCCTCTCTGGCCCTTCCCTGCTGCAGGGGACGTGGCCGTGAACGGGCAGGAGGTGGCCCTGCCCTTTGCCAGCGCTGACCTGAGCATCCGACGGGCCTCGTCCTCCTTCCTGCTGCTCCAGGCCTTCGGCGCCCACGTGCTGTGGGGGCTGGAGTTCCCTGCCGCCTACATCACCCTGCAGCCCGGCTTCGCGGGCAAGGTGAGGCCCAGCGCGCTCCTGGTGCCCCCCGGGAGGGCCCTCGCAGCGGGGTGTTGCCCGCAGGGCCCGAGGGGAGAGGAGCCCAGCTGTGGGCGTGGGCCGAATGGCCGGCTCTGAGTACCGGGAGCGGGGCCCGGAGCCTCCCAGGCCCGTATGGCGGGTGCCAGGTCTCTCGCGACTTGCATCGCAGACCCTGGGGTGAGGGAGCTGGTGGGTCTTCGCCCCGTGCCTGGCAGAGCAAGAGTCCGCGTCCCCCGCAGCCCCCGCAGGCCTGGCACCCGCTGGCCTCCCTGCGGCGTGTGGGGAGGGGGAGCTCCCCGGCTGCCCCCTCACCCCCTCCCCTGGCAGGTGCGAGGTCTGTGCGGCACCTACACCTGGAACCAGCAGGACGAGTTCACCACCCCCGCCGGGGACGTGGAGCCCAGCGTCGCCGCCTTCGCCAACAAGTTCCGGGCGTCCAGCGAGTGCCCCGCGCTCGGCTCCTTCGCCTTCGACCCCTGCAGCACCTTCGCCCAGCGCCGGGAGTTCGCCGAGGCCGCCTGCGGCACCCTCCACGGCCCGGCCTTCCAGGTACCCGCCCCGGCGGAGCCCCCGGGGGGCTGGGACCAGAGGCCACAGCGAGGGGCACCGGATCTGTGTGTGCGCGTGCCGGGGAGGGGGGCAGATCCAGGAGCGTTTGCTGTGTGCCCCTGGCACGGGTGTGGGCCTGTCTGGACGTCCCCGGCGTGTGTCTGCCCTGAGGGATCCCGGTCGCCCCATGTCTGTGTCACGCGTGTTGGATGGTCACGGGACTGGCCCCCTCCACGTGCGGCTGTACGCACATGTGCTGTCCGTGTGCCCATGCGTCTGTGGGGCTGGTTTCTGATGTGCCCCCCGGTGCTGTGCTCCCAGCAGAGGCCCCCGCAAGGGAAGGGCCTGGAGCCCGGGCGGCTGCTCCGAGCCCCTGGCTGACGCGCCCCCTGCCCTGTCCCACAGCCCTGCCACGACCTGGTGGAGAGGGAGCCCTACTATCAGCTCTGCCTCTACGACGTGTGCGGCTGCTCGGCCGGCGGGGACTGTCTGTGCCGCGCCCTGGCCGCCTACGCCAGGCAGTGTGCCCAGGAGGGGGCGCCGGTGCCCTGGAGGAACCAGACCTTCTGCGGTGGGTGGCTGCCTAGGCTGGGCCCCACTGGGCATGTCCGGGGAGGGGAGCCCTGCCTGGCTGGGTGGGGCAGCCAGAGGATGGCTCTGGAGAAGGGGTGGAGTGGGTGTGGGATGGGCTCTGGAGAAGGGGCAGGGGGGATGGGCGGGGGTTGGGCTCTGGGGAAGGGGAGGGGGTGGGCACTGGAGAGGGGGGATGGGCGCTGGAGAAGGGGTGGGGAGAAGATGGGCGGGGGTTGGGCTCTGGGGAAGGGGAGGGGGTGGGCGTTGGAGAGGGGGGATGGGTGCTGGAGAAGGGGCGGGGAGAAGATGGGCGGGGGGCAGGCTCTGGGGAAGGGGAGGGCTGGGCGCTGGAGAAGGGGGGGATGGACCCTGGAGCCGGGGGGTTGGGGCACGAGGCAGGTCTCTGCTCTCGGCGAGGAAGCTGGAGGTGGCTGTGCTAAGGCCCCCTGCCCCCCTCTCCCTCTCCCCACAGCGGTGCCGTGCAGCGGGGGGCAGGTCTACCAGGAGTGCAGCGCCCCCTGCGGGAAGAGCTGTGCCGATCTGCGCATGGGGGCGGCCAGCTCCTGCCAGGCCCTGGCCGTGTGCGTGGCCGGCTGTAACTGCCCCGAGGGACTGGTGCTGGACGACAGCGGGCAGTGCGTCCCGCCGGGCATGTGCCCCTGCGAGCACGGGGGCGAGACCTACCCGCCCGGCAGCAAGGTCCACAGGAGCTGCAATGCCTGGTGCGTAGCCCTGGCCCGCTCCCCGCTGCGCTGGGCATAGAGAGGGTCGCACTGCAGAGCCTCCTGCACCAGCACCTCCTGCCGAGCTGGTGGGGCAGGCTGTGGGCCCAGCTCCCCAGCACAGCCCTTGGCTCTGCGTCACGGAGTTAGTGCCAGGCCCGGCCTGGGCAGGGGAGAGAGGGCATTGCAGCTGCCAGCCGCCCAGTCCCACCAGCACCCAGCCCAGAAAGGGACGTGGAGACTGGCAGGCTCAGGGGGGCAGGGAATGGGGCATGGGGCTTTTCCCCGCTAGGGGGTGCTGGTTCCCATCCAGCCGCAGAGCAGGGACTGGCTGGCACAGGGGGGCAGGGAATGGGGCATGGGGCCAGATCAGACTGTAACTTGCTGTCCGGTGGTCCCTGCGTGAAAACCCCCCAGCACAGCAGGCTCGAACTGCCCCAGCAGAGAGCACAGGCAGACTGGGCCAAGGGCCTGCCCTTCCCTCTGCTCCTAGAGGGGACCCCAGGGGCAGGGCTGCCGCTGGTGCTCAGGGATTGGGGGAGAGGAACCCAAGCTGCCTGCAGCTGCTATTGCAACGAGCCATGCTGGTACCTCTGGGGCCCGATCCTTCCCCCTCAGGATAGGAGTAACTCCTGCTGTTGTTCCCGGGGGCTGCTTGTATCCTGCCGTGGGAGAATCTGGCCCCTGCGGCTATTCATAGTGTGTGCACATGCGGAACTCACTGCCACAGGATCCTGCGAAGGGCAAGGACTATTCAGAGCTGGGTTAGAGCCTGCGGAGAGAGAGGCCTGCAGGGCTGCGCTGGGGCAGTGTTCCCAGGGCGGCCAGCCCTCACGTGTCAGGGCAGGAGCTGATCCCCAGCTGGGGGGAGGAAGGAATGGCCCCCATGGACCGTGTGGGGAGAGGAGGGCAGGGAGAGCGGTGTTTGGGAGGGGCAGGAGGGGCGCCCAGCTCTCTCCCCTCAGATGGGGTGAGGTGGTGGTAGGAGATGTCTGATGAAATCACCCTATGGCCTGTTTCTGATGGCACCACAGGATAGGTGGATTTCATTGAATGTCTCTGCCACATGACGCCGGCTCCCGCCCCGCGCGTGGCCTGAGCCACGGACCGTCCACCAGGCGCCGGGAGAGCCAGGAGGCTCTGGGGGGGTCCTGGCCCGGGGGAAGCACACGCAGCAAGGAACCCCAGCCCCCGGCAGGGGAGTCCAGGCAGATGGCAACCGCCTGCTGAGCCCTTCTGCCAGCACGTGCCCGGGATCTCACGAGCTAAGCAGGGTAGAGCCAGGTCACGATGGGATGGGAGCTGCAGGGAGGGGCGCTGTCCCCTGAGTCAGTGCTGACCCCAGTGTGGTGCTGGGGAGCGGGGCGGGGGCTGGGCAGGGGGCCCGGGCTGGGGCTGCGGGGAGTGTAGGGGGGCTCAGCAGGAGGCAGGGGCTGCGGGGCGGGGGCTCAGCAGGGGGCGCTGGGCTGCGGGGAGTGGGGTGGGGGCTCAGCAGGAGGTGGGGGGACTGGGGTGGGGGCTCGGCAGGGGGCGGGGGCTGCGGGGAGTGGGGTGGGGGCTCGGCAGGGGCTGCAGGGAGCGGGCTCAGTGGGAGGCTTGGGGAGCAGGGTGGGGGCTCGGCAGGGGGCAGGAGCTGCGGGGAGCGGGGCGGGGGCTGTGGGGAGCGGGGCGGGGGCTACGAGGAGTGGGGCGGGGGCTCGGCAGGGGGCGGGGGCTGCGGGGAGCGGGGTGGGGGCTCGGCAGGGGGCGGGGGCTACGAGGAGTGGGGCGGGGGCTCGGCAGGGGGCGGGGGCTGCGGGGAGCGGGGCGGGGGCTCGGCAGGGGGCGGGGGCTGCGGAGAGCGGGCCGGGGGCTCAGTGCGGGGCGCTCTCCCCTCCATCAGTGCTGCCCCGTGCTCTGCTGGGGCTCCGTGCTGCCGTGAGGGATCCCCAGCCCTTTCCGGTACAGGGCCAGGACCGGCTGGCTCCCAGGAGCGCTGGGCAGAGGGGGCCCCGTTGCCTGACCTGGGTCAGGGTACGAAGGGTGACCCCTGGTCCCGGGGCAGGGCCGGGCTGCCCTGGCTCCGGTGACACCGTGTAGAGGCTGCGAAGGGCGGGGGGACCCCAGCGGCTGCGAGGTGCCCATGGGCTGCTTTGCCGGGACTCCGGGGTCGTGGGCTGCACCACTCCTGAACCAGGGCTTGGGGAAGTGCCCCGTTCCAGAGCGGCTGAATCACAGAATATCAGGGTTGGAAGGGACCTCAGGAGGTATCTAGTCCAACCCCCATGAGTCTCGGGGGACCTGGGCTGGATTTGTGCAGGGCGCCGCGTGCTCTGGCTGGGAACCTGGGGGGACGCCCAGGACCATGCGGGGGCACGAGCAGAGAGCTGGGTTTCGCGGAGGAGCCGCCGGAGCGCGTCAGCCCGGGGTCCTGTACCGAGCGTGGCCAGTCCCAGCTGTGTCCGGGGGAGGCGCGAGGACCCTGCAGTGGGCCGGGATGGGCCGGGGGTGAGGAAAGCTTCCCCCTAAAGCCTCCATCTGACGTGGAGGGTTTGATCCCTTCCCTTCGTCCGGGGCGGGCTGGTCGCTGCGGGCGTTCCCCTTACCCGTGGCCCTGCCTTGCAGCGTCTGTGTGAACGGGCTGTGGAACTGCACCGACGACAGCTGCCCCGAAGCCGCCTTCTGCCCCGGGGAGCTGGTCTACGCCTACGGGTCCTGCCTGCGCACCTGCGCCACTGCCGAGGGCAACCTGAGCTGCCCGGGCCTCGCCAACGGCTGCGTCTGCCCGCCAGGCACCGTCTTCCTCGTGAGTCTCCCGTTCCCTCCCCTGGCTCTGCCCCAGTCTGGGAGCGTCTGGGGAGCCTGGCCCGGCACGGAGACACTAGCCCTGGCAGCTTGTCTAGCGGTGGGCCGGGCATGGGGGGCGGTGTGAGCCTGTCACGGACCCATAGGGTCGGGGCTGCGCCCCCAGCTTTGGAACAGTCTCTGGGAGGCCCCTTCACTGTGCCAGCCCCTCTGGGGGTGCCACTCTGCCTCCAGGGTGAGCCACACGGCCTCACTGCCCCATAGACTGGCCTTGTGGGCCTGCAGCCCCCACTCCCCATGAGCTCCGGGCCACGAGTCCCCCGGAGACAGCCCCTGAGGGAGACTCGGCTGCTCTGCAGGGATCAGGACTCTGGAGAGGCACTCCCAGCACGGGCACAGCCGGGTTCAGTTGTTAGCTGGTGCCCAGCCTAGGGGCCCTTAGGGCAGCCCGGGGCAATGAAAGGTGAAGCAGGGTCCGTCCTGGCCAGCCCCAAGCCCAGCCCGGCTGTGGGGAACCCTTGGGTCCGGCTCTGTCTGGGTGGCCTCCTTGGTCAGACTCTAGGTGGGAGCCCCGACTCCTTCCAGCCCCCAACTCTTGTCTCCACCTCCCTGCTCCCAGCCCTGTGTTCTCCAGCCGGGGATCCTTGTCCAGCCCCCGCTGCAGAGACAGGGCGGAGGGGGAGCCCATCTCTCCCTGGGTCTTCATTGCTAGGTGTCAATATCCTGGCATCTGGATTTGCCATTGTCGTCTCAGGAGCTCCACTGAGATGGGGACTAGGCCCAGCCAGCTCGGGACACCCACACCCATGTCTCAGCCTGCCCTGAGAGCAACTGCCCCCCCGCCACCCACTGGTAACAAAGCAGCACACGGGGGAAACTGAGGCACACACAGGCTCTCAAAAACATGACAAAGCATTCCCATGTTGTGGCAGAGCTGGGAGCATTCCCAGCCCTTCCACGCAGAGGCTGAGCCCCTTGGGCAGGGGAGGGGAGATCTTTCACCTCCAGACACCTAGGTTGATCCCCGGCTTGGGCTGGATCCCTCTCCTGGGAGAGCCTTGCAGACCTGCCCAACGCAGAGCGGTCTGGGCCACCCCCGCCCTGCCCTGGTCTCTTGGGAGCTCTGGGGCCACGAGGCCATTGTCACGCTCCCCTTCCTCCCCCCAGAACGAGCGCTGCGTCTCCCCGGACGAGTGTCCCTGCCACCATAACGGCAGGCTGTACCAGCCCAACGACACCATCGCCAAGGACTGCAACACCTGGTAAGGGCGCCCAGGGATCCGAAAGCCCTGAGCGAGGATTGCCACGTGGAGGGAGCAGGCCGTGGCAGTGGGCTGGTGTGGAGGGCAGGGCTGAGCTGGCATAGTGCTAAGGAGCCAAGTGGGATGTGCCGGTGCTGTGCCCGGGGCTGCGGGGGCTGGCAGTGCCCGGGGCTGGGAGGGCTGGCAGGCCCCAGAATGGTGTCAGGGCCCAGGGCCAGGGGTGCTGGCAGTGCCGGGGGGGGCTGGCGGTGCCCGGAATGCTGGCAGTGCCCAGGCCTGGGGCTGCTGGCAGAGCTGGGGGTGCTGGTGAGGCCTGGGGCAGGGGTGCTGGCAGTACCCAGGCCTGGGGGTGCCTCAGGCCGGGGGGCTGGCGGTGGCTGGGGTGCTGGTGGTGCCCAGGGCTGGGGATGCTGGGGATGCCCGGGTCTGCAGTGTGGCTGAGCCCCATGTCACGGAGTCCCCGGGCGATGCTCTGGAGCTGCTCCCCACGAAGCCAGGCAGGACTGTGGGGCAGTCGCCTTTCTGGGAGCAGCCTGTCTGCAGGACACACAGCTCACCCGGCTTCCACCTTCCTGGGTCTGACCTCGGAGCATTCAGCCTCCTCTGCCCCTCCCTGCGCTTCCCACAGCGAGTCCGCCCAGGCGGGGTCCTGGGGAAGCCAGAGGGTCCTGGCCCCCCAACTCCGCAGTCAGACGGGACTCTCAGCCAGCCAGTAAAACAGGAGGTTTATTAGACGACAGGAACATGGTCTAACACAGAGCTTGTAGGTGCAGAGAACAGGACCCCTCAGCCGGGCCCATTTTGGGGGGCAGTGAGCCAGACAACCACGTCTGCCCTTCACTCCATGTCTCCAGCCAGCCCCAAACTGAAACTCCCTCCAGCCCCCCCTCCTCTGGGCTTTGTCCCTTTCCCGGGCCAGGAGGTCACCTGATTCCTTTGTTCTCCAACCCTTCCGCTCTCACCTTGCGGGCGGGAAGGGCCCAGGCCATCAGTCGGCAGGAGACAGAGTGTTGGACATTTATGTACCCTGGCCCTTTGCTCTGCAACAATGACACCCCCTTATCCCGCCCCCTAGAGACTTAAGAAGTGCGTAGGGGAAACTGAGGCACCCCCACACTATTCAGAGGAAACATTAAGAACAGTCCCACTTCGTCACACCCCGACACCCCTCTCCCTTCCTGTGCAGCGAGTGCCGGAGCCGTCGCTGGCAGTGCAGCACCCAGCACTGCGTGGGCACCTGCGTGGCCACGGGAGACCCGCACTACATCACCTTCGACGGGCGGGCCTTCTCCTTCCTGGGGGACTGCGAGTACGTCCTGGCACGCGAGGGCAGCGGCCTCTTCACCGTCACCTCCGAGAACGTGCCCTGCGGCACCAGCGGCGTGACCTGCACCAAGTCTGTGGTGGTGGTGATCGGGAACGCCGTCGTCCACCTACTGAGAGGTGGGGGGCCGTGGGGGGAGAGGGGGCAGAGCTGGGCACCGTTCCCAGAGAAGTGAGCACTAGGGGTTCCCGGCTGGCCCCTGGGCAGGCCAGGCCAGAGCCAGGCTCTCCAGGCCAGTCTGTCCCGCAAGTAGGAGCTTGCAGGTTCCCAGGCCAGGCTGAGTTCGTGTCTCTCATCGGGGCCCCTCTGCGCGGGCTCCCTGCCCAGCCACTGCTGCTCCCCACAAGCCCCACGCGGACCTGCACCCGCTGGCTGGCAGCCCCAGCCCGCGCCCCACGCGGCTCGCAGACGGCTCTGCTTCTGTGCCTCCAGCCGTGCGGGCGCTGCTTCCAACCGCCTCCTGGCCTGGCTCAAATCGGGACCCTGCCCCCCGGCCTGGCCAGGAGCAAGGGGGTGTGCGCTGAGGAGGGAGGGGCGGGGCGTTGCGCTGCATCGCAGGCCAGTGCGATGTGGCGAGTTGCAGCATAGAACGGTGCAGTATATTGAATCGCAGGGAGCTGCGTTGCTCAGGGGTTGGTGCCTTACGTTGCATTGCACTGCGTTGCATTGCAGGGCGTTGCGTTGCATTGCACTGCAGGGTGCTGTCTTGCGTTGCATTGCATTGCATGGCACGGCGTTGCATTGCATCACAGAGCGGTCCGGTGCATTGCATCGTGGGGTGCCGCGGTCGTTCTGCACTGTGCTGTGTTTCCCAGGCTGTGCGCTGTGCAGGGCCCTGCGGCTGGGTAGGGGAGCTCCCCAGACACTGACTGTCCCTCTACGCTCTGATTTTTCTACCTGTGGCCAGGAAAGGACGTGACAGTGAACGGAGTCTCAGTGCGGCCCCCAAAGACCTACAGCGGGAATGGCCTGACCCTGGAGCGAGCTGGCGTCTTCCTCATCCTCATCTCCCAGCTGGGGCTGAGCGTGCTCTGGGACGGAGGTGAGGCCCTGCCAGGCCGAGGGGGCGGGGCCCTGCCAGCCGCAAGGGGCGGGGCCCTGTCTGGCCGAGGGGGCGGGGCCTTGCCAGGTGGGACATGGGAAGCACATGGCTTGTTTCCCTGAAGGCCTCATGGGCTGTCACCTGGGCCCCGCTGCCCTTCTGTGACTCCTGGAAATCAGTGAGAAGAGGAACTTGTTCCATCTGATCTGCCCTGTGGCCCGGGGCAGGGTCGCTCCCTATAGTCTGTGCTCCAGGGCTTTGCCCAGCTGAGTCAGAAACCTCCCTAGCCATGGGGCTGCCCCCTGCCCTGTTGTGTCCAGTGCTTCTCTCTGCCAGGGACTGATCCTTATCCTTGCCGTACAGGCTGGGGCACCCAGCCGTTCCCCCGCTGCAGTAAGATCCTGGTGGTACACTATGGTTAGGCTGAATTTCCCCCAGAGCCTGGTGCGGGAGTGGGGGGGCCCTGGAGGGGGTGGGGCTCCCCCCATATGGAGCTCCTGGGAATGGAGAGCTCCCATCCCTCCCCCCAGCAGAACCCCGAGCCCACTGCCCTCTGCCCCCACAGGCACCCGGGTGTACGTGAAACTGGATCCCCGGTACCAGGGCCGCGTGGCGGGGCTGTGCGGGAATTTCGACGGGGACACGGAGAATGACTTCACCAGCCGGCAGGGTGTTGTGGAGCCCACATCCGACCTGTTCGGCAACTCCTGGCGCGTCAGCCTCCTGTGCCCCGAGGTCAACAACGAGGACTTTGAGCACCCCTGCACCGTAGGTCCCCAGGCAGGGGAGAGGAAACCCGCGCCCATAAGAGAGGGGAATGGGGCGGGTGCTGTGCCGGGTGGAGGCTGGGGCGCTGTCCCGGAGTCCATGGGCGATGCTCTGGAACTGCTCCCCATGAAGCCAGGCAGGACTATGGGGAAGTCTCCTTTCTGTGAGCAGCCTGTCTGCAGGACACACAGCTCACCCAGCTTCCACCTTCCTGGGTCTGACCTCGGAGCATTCAGCCTCCTCTGCCCCTCAGGATATTAGGAAAAACTTTTTCACTAAGAGGGTGGTGAAACACTGGAATGCGTTGCCTAGGGAGGTGGTGGAATCTCCTTCCTTGGAAGTTTTTAAGGTCAGGCTTGACAAAGCCCTGGCTGGGATGATTTAACTGGGAATTGGTCCTGCTTCGAGCAGGGGGTTGGACTAGATGACCTTCAGGGGTCCCTTCCAACCCTGATATTCTATGATTCTATGATTCTATGATTCTCAGTGTGCTTCCCACAGCGAGTCCGCCCAGGCGGGGTCCTGGGGAAGCTAGAGGCTCCTGCACCCAACTCCGCAGTCAGACGGGACTCTCAGCCAGCCAGGAAAACAGAAGGTTTATTAGACGACAGGAACATGGTCTAAAACAGAGCTTGTAGGTGCAGAGAACGGGACCCCTCAGCTGGGTCCATTTTGGGGGGCCGTGAGCCAGACAACCACGTCTGTACTTCATTCCATGTCCCAGCCAGCCCCAAACTGAAGCTCCCTCCCGCCCCTCCTCCTCTGGGCTTTGTCCCTTTCCCGGGCCAGGAGGTCACCTGATCCCTTTGTTCTCCAACCCTTCAGCTCTCACCTTCCAGGGGGGAAGGGACAGGCCATCAGTGGCCAGGAAACAGGGTGTCGGCCATTCTCTGTGTCCAGACCCCTGCACACACCTGCCCTCTAGGGCTCTGCAATGATCATACACCCTTACCCCACGCCCTAGATACTTAAGAACTGCCTAGGGGAAACTGAGGCACCCCCACAATGTTCAGAGGAAACATTAAGAACAGTCCCACTTCGTCACATCTCTCCCCCCTTCGAGATCGAACTGGGCGGGGTCACTTTAGCCGGTGACCTGGGGAAGTTCGAAGCCACCAGCGTTCCCATGGATGCCCCAGCATCTCTTCCATTCCTTGGTAGGAGTTACACCAGGCCCTTCCAGTTTCACGCCCTCCCTTAGGTAGGGGGTGGTCAATAGCACTTGCAGGCCGCATGTCGGAAGGTTTATGCGGCCTGTGCCCTTTGGCCACCCCAAAACCCCAGGGGGTCAAACTGGGATTGGGTCTTCTCCCCAACAAGCTGGCCAAACACAGCCACTTGGTTATAGGACTGTTTAACTTTCTTAACAGCTTTCACTCCATCTGAGATCTTCTAAAAGCTCTCCACACTGGATCTTTCAACAGGAAAGTCAGTGGATCCATTCACAACAGAACATTTCTGGCTGCTAGGAACTGAAACTTTCTTGATTAAATCACTTTCACACCCTTCAGTTGCAGTAAACTGCTTGCAAAGACTCCGTGAGGATTCCTTTCCCTAGGGGCTTTTCTATGCAACAATTCACCCCTCACAGAAATTCTGCTCTTACCCTCTTTACCAAGGGCTTGCTCTAGAGGAACACTTTCCTGAGCAACAACAGACTCTTTCTGGGTCTCCCTTACATCCAGAATCACCTCTGGCCCATCCGGCGGATTCCTACACAATCCCCTTTCAGGCAAACTTACAGACTTCCTAGATAAAAGGTCAGAAGCATTCTCCTTCCCTTTGCCACACACAAGTTCAGGAATCTTTTCCTTCTTGCTACAGGTTTCCACACCCTCAATAGGTAACACAATCACATCACCTTCATGCTCTCCTTGTGCCCTGGCTAGGATCTCACCCTGATTAGACAGAGTTGCTGCACCCTTTCCCAACAACAGACTAGCAACAGGCAAAATACAAGCACCAGAATTGTCTGGGCTCTGGGATTTTACATAGACACTAACTGGATGCGACCTAGTTACAGGGCCATTCTCCCAAGCAGACACAAACTTAGGACCCTTCCCTTCCTGGGCTTTAGCTGAGTCCAGAACCAACTCTGAGACAACTGCACGACCCTCAACCATCACAGGCTGAAAGGCCCCTTCTGTCTGCTCCACAGACAAAGAAGAGCCGGACACACTTTCTCCTTTCCCAGACACACAGCTTGGGATCTCTTTCCCCTTGTCCCAACACACAGGGCTGGTCACAGACAGCTGGTTGGAGATCAGGGTAGCTCCCTCCATGGGCAAGTCAATACCCCTGACAGACACAGGCACGTTTCCTTCCCTGTCACAATTCTCCACCCAGCTAACAGGTAAGGTCCAGGGACACTCATCTTCCACCCTCCTCCCCTTCCCACACTGCTGACTAGACACAGCCATCAGCTCACAAGGCTGCCTAGGCTCATCCAGTCTTTCCTTACCAAGCACCTTGCCACTCCCCACAGATCCCCTGCCCTGCCTGTGTCTCCCCCCCCTTAGCTGGGGTCTCAGCTCCCACTGTGCTCAGCGCTGCTCTTGCTCACTGCTTTCCTCACTGCATCAGAGCCAGGGTGAGCCCCCTCTCCGGTGTGCAAGGGGGCGGGGAGCATCTCTCTTCCCACCCAGCTCAAGGGGTCTAGTTACAGGCAGGCAGGTAGCCTGAGCCTAGCCGCTCCTCCCCCATGCCAGCCAGGTCATCTGCATTTTCACTGACCATTTCCCTCTCCACTTATTGGTTCCCTGGATTCAAATTCAAACCCTTGGCCTTTACAGGAGCAAGGCCTGGATTCTGTCCCAAAGAGACACAGTCACCCCACAACAGGATCTCGCAGCCAATGTCCTGGAGAACCCCAACGACCAGCCAGCCCCACCCCTCCTGGGTCTGCACAGGGATCTGGGCCATAGGCAGGGCGAGGGGCTTCGTCCCTGGGACCCTCACGCAGCTCACACAGCCCCTCAGCATCTGAGGCTGCACCACCCTGGGCCTGACACCAGTTCTCTCTGTCCCAGGATCTCGCCATCCCAGGAATGTCTCCCCATTGACCATCACCTTCCACTCCCACTGGAGGCCCGAGGGGCCTGGCCCCAGGAAACTCCACACAGACATATAGGTTGGGGTGAGGAGTGGGAGCCTGTCCACCTCCCCACCCATCTGGCTGACGGTGTCTATGGCCTTGGGACCCAGCAAGGGAGCTAGACACCGGGGCTTTTCCGTAGGGTCCCCCTGGTTCAAATCGCCAGCCTGCTCAAAGGCAGTGAGGTGGGCATCCACATCCCCCCCCTTAACCAGGGGCAGCAATTTAGTCTTGAGGTTCCCTGCAGAACTGGCCCCCCGGGGTCTATCCCCACTGACCCCGGTGGGTCCCCTAGGCCTCTCTGCTCCCCCACCGCCAGTTCATGCCTCTCGGGCTCTCGCTGTCTCTCACAGTCCTCTTGCTCTCTCGCACTCAGCTCCAATCCCGTCCGTCTCCGATCCCCCGATGGGGAACCCGATCGTGAAGACCCCTGTCTGGCTGGGGACAGGAGTCTTGGGGATGCCTGGCTCCTACTCCAGCTGCTCCCAGATCCTGCCATAGCCCCATTTGGGGTCAGGAATCTGTTCCTTAGAGCGGTCATCCTCCTCCAGCTGCACGATTAACTCTGCTTTGGTGAACTTTCCAATGCTCAACCCTCTCTTTCTGCACAGGGTTACAATGTCCTTCTTTAGGAGACGGTGACAGGCCATCACTTCGCTCTTCCCAAGTTGTTGTGGACTCACAGGCCTGTGTGCTCTTAGCTCCCCATGGTTTCCAGGGAGAACTCCTGGTGTGCCAGTCCTCGAGGTCACCACCTCTTTGCCAGGGTCGAGCTGCAGACTTCTCCGTCCCTGGGACTGCTCGCTGCAATCCCCCGGGGGACCCTGTTACTGCAAAAGTCCTTCTCTCTGGTCACACACTCCCAGGGTTTAACCGCCCCCTGAAACTGTCTCTCTCTGAATCTTCAGCACGCCTGGTCCCTGTCAATCCCTCTTCGTTTTACTGCTCCCCAGTCACTTACTGCAGGAAGCACCATCCGCGGGGTGCAGTACATCCCACCTCTGCCACCAGTTGTCACGGAGTCCCCGGGCGATGCTCTGGAACTGCTCCCTATGAAGCCAGTCAGGACTCTGGGGAAGTCTCTCTGGGAGCAGACTGCCTTCAGGACACACAGCTCACACAGCTTCCACCTTCCTGGGTCTGACCTCGGAGCATTCAGCCTCCTCTGCCCCTCCGTGCGCTTCCCACAGCGAGTCTGCTCAGGCGGGGTCCTGGGGAAGCCAGAGGGTCCTGCCCCCCAACTTCGTAGTCAGATGTGACTCTCAGCCAGCCAGTAAAACAGAAGGTTTATTAGACGACAGGAACATGGTCTAACACAGAGCTTGTAGGTGCAGAGAACAGGACCCCTCAGCTGGGTCCATTTTGGGGGGCAGTGAGCCAGACAACCCTGTCTGCTCTTCATTCCACGTCCCAGCCAGCCCCAAACTGAAAACTCCCTCCAGCCCCTCGTCCTCTGGGCTTTCCCCTTTCTGGGGCCAGGAGGCCACCTGATTCCTTTGTTCTCCAACCTTTTAGCTCTCACCTTGCAGGGGGGAAGGGCCCAGGCCATCAGTTGCCAGGAAACAGGGTGTCGGCCATTCTCTGTGTCCAGACCCCTGCACACAGCTGCCCTCTAGGGCTCTGCAAGGATCGTTCACCCTTATCCCACCACCTAGATACTTAAAAAGAAAAGGAGGACTTGTAGCACCTTAGAGACTAACCAATTTATTTGAGCATAAGCATGATGCATCCGATGAAGTGAGCTGTAGCTCACAAAAGCTCATGCTCAAATAAATTGGTTAGACTCTAAGGTGCCACAAGTCCTCCTTTTCTTTTTGCGTATACAGACTAACACGGCTGCTACTCTGAAAGTAGATACTTAAGAACTGCATAGGGGAAACTGAGGCACCCCCACAATATTTAGAGGAAACATTAAGAACAGTCCCACTTTGTCACAGGCGCTGATGGCTGGAGTGTGGTGGGGGTGGACGGGAGGCTGGGATGTTGCTGCAGCGGGGGTGCAGGGGTCTTGCAGTGGCTGGGTATTCGGGGTGCTGGGATGCAGGGGTGTTGCAGTGTCTGGGGATTCGGGGTGCAGGGGTGTTGCAGTGTCTGGGGATTCGGGGTGCTGACATTCCCGTCTCTGGTTCCCAGGCGAACGCTCACCGTGGGACCTGGGCCCGGAAGCGCTGCAGCATCATGATGCAGCATCTCTTTGCCCCGTGCCACGAGGAGGTGCCCTGCCAGCAGTTCTACGACTGGTGTGTCTTTGATGCCTGCGGGTAGGTGCCGGGGGCTGGGCTGGGCAGGGCGGCTGGCTCTGGGGCCTGGGCGCTGAGCGCTGGTGAGGGGTGGTGTCATGAACCCAGAGGCCCGGTACTCTTGCACGGTGTGGAGCAGTCCCTGGGAGGACCCCTCTGTGTCTCAGCCCCCTCAGGGTCGCACTCTCACAGGGATCCGCCCCTCAGCTTCCCCACCTCCCGGGACCGAACCTCAGAGCCGTCAGCCCCCCTGCTTCACGCCCGGCGCTCCCCTCAGCGAGTCCACTGGGTTGGACCCAGGAGGGAGACTTGCACCCCCAAAGGGAGCAACGCACCCCGACTTCCTGACTCCGCAGTGACTCTCGGCCAGCGTGTGACTGCAGGAGGGACGTCTGAGCACAGCACAGAAAATCCTTGGTTACCATAGAGAAGAGAAAGTTACGGCATGGTCCATCGGGGTCGGTCCCAGAGCTGTGACCCCTCTTTGGACCCAGTCCAGAAGCTTCTCCCCTGCCTCAGCAGCCCACACTTAATAGCCCCACCTGGCTCCTCCCCAGCCCTTTGTCCTCCAGCTGGACACACGGACACACACAAACAGGGCCTCTGTCTACGGTCATTTGTTGCTAGGTGCCAAATGTCCGGGCAATTGCAATGGTCATTGTCTTCTGGGACTGTCCAGGGGTGTGGGCCCCAGGCAGCCTGGCCCTCTGGGGCTCTGCAAAGAGTAAACAACCCTTTCCCCCACCCAGTTACCCAAGTACCACATAGGGGAAACTGAGGCACGCACACTATTCATACATTCTGAGCAATTCCCACTCCGTCACAGGCGGCAGGGCTGCAAGGCTGCCCCATGCCGTTCCCTGCAGCCAGTGGTCTGTGTAAGCTTTGGTGTGAGAGCCGGGCAGTGGGTGCTGGCCTCCCCTGGCTCTGCTCACCATTACAGCTGGCTCCGACAGCCCTGGGGACCGCCTCGCTGGGGAGAGGGTGTTTCGTGAGGGGCTCAGGGCTGGCGTGAGGGATGCTAGGGAGGGAGCAAGAGCCCCCCCAGGACGAGTGGCGCCAGCCTGGCCTCTAGAGAAGGGGCAGGAGGCTGAATTTGTGTGTCCCTGGGTGGGGGGGTCGGTGCATCGGGGGGGGTCGGTGCACAGGGGGAGCTCGGGGCTGAAGGGGCCCAGGCTGGCTTCCCCCTGCCCTCGGGGAGCCCCGGTCTGAGCATGGAGCCCGGGTTCCCCTCCCCTCCCACGGTCAGTAGGGAAGCACGCTGGACAGGGAGATGAATCCCCCACTGCAGGTCACATCTGGCTTGTGGGCGGTGTCGGCTGCCCCTCCCCGGCTGCCGGCGGCTGATGCGGCGCTGTGTGTGGGCAGGTGCGACGCCGGGGGGGACTGCGAGTGTCTGTGCACGGCCATCGCCGCCTACGCCGAGGAGTGTAACAAGCGCGGGGTGTACGTCCGCTGGAGGAGCCAGGAGCTGTGCCGTAAGTGCCCCCCCGCCCCCAGGGCCCCGCAGCAACAGCCCTGGGCTGAGCCTGGAGAGGGGCTGGGGCTGGGGCTGGCAGTCGTGGGCAGAGCTCCTCTGTGGGCCAGGAGGCCTCCTTGGGCCGGGGGCTCCCCCGAGGGCTGTCTGCTCCCCTGCCACAGCTGTGGGGTCCATCGCAGAGAGTGACCAGCTGCGGGAATCCGGCTAGCTGTCCGGGGCTGGAGGGGCGGGACGGAGTTGGAGGGGGGCAGGACACAGAGCCCAGGCCCTATGGGTTTGCCCTCTCCCCCGCATCCCTGCCCCAGCCGGCGGCAGCTGCAGGTTTCCAGGCCAGGCTGGAGGCGGGAGGGCTCTGTTTCCCCGGGCTGGGGCCGTTAGCAGCGTGTAGCCCCCACACCTGGCTCCCAGGCCTCCTCAGCCCCCGGAGAGCCAGCGCCTGGCCGGTGGCAGTGACCCCCGCCTCCCTGTCTCCCTGCCAGCCATGCAGTGCGATAACGGGCTGGAGTACGAAGCCTGCGGCCCCGCCTGCCCCCAGACCTGCAAGAACTTCGGCCTGGAGCCCGCCGAGCACTGTGATGCCATCTCCTGCGTGGAGGGCTGCTTCTGCCCCGACGGCAGGGTCCTGCATGGTGAGCTGCTGGGGGCTGGGCGGTGACGGGGGCGCTGGGGTGACTGGAGGCTGGGGGCAGGGCGGTGACGCTGGGGTCAGGGACAGGGGGCGCTGGGGGGCGGGACGGGGGCGCTAGGGCCAGGACGGGGGCGCTGGGGGCAGGGCGGGGATGGGGCGCTGTGGGCAGGACGGGGACGCTGGGGGCGGGGACGGGGCGCTGGGGGCAGGGCGGGGACTGGGTGCTGGGGGCAGGGCAGTGAAGGGGGTGCTGGGGGCAGGGACAGGGGGCGCTGGGGTGCAGGGACGGGGCGCTGGGGGGCAGGATGGGAATGCTGTGGGCGGAACGGGGGCGCTGGGGGTGGGACAGGGGCGCTGGGGGCGGGGACGGGGCGCTGGGGTCAGGGACAGGGGTTGCTGGGGGCAGAGCGGGGACAGGGCGCTGGGGGCAGGGCAGGGACTGGACGCTGGGGGCAGGACAGGGGCGCTGGGGGCAGGGCGGGGACGGGGGCGCTGGGGGCAGGACGGGGGTGCTGGGGGCTGGGACGAGACGCTGGGGCCGGGACGGGGGCGCTGGGGGCGGGAAGGGGGTGCCACGGCTGCCTCTGTTTCCAGCAGGTCTCCGGCCCCTGCGCCCCGTGCTGGAGTGTGGGGAGACGGAGCCTGTCCCAGGTGTGACTCGGGGCCTGGGATGGGCCACACTGAGCATGCCCCACTCAGGGCAGGCTGCCAGAAATGGGGAGACAACCCCCAAAAGTGGTGGTTTATTCCGGGGTTAGAGTCACCGGGCCAGTAACAAAAAGCAACTCGCTCTTGTGTCACCATGTTGGTTCACAAGCAGCCCAAACCACAGTCCCCCTTCAGCGTCCCAGCCCCTGGCTCCCTGCCAGGCTTTTGCAAGTGCCCAGAGCAGGAAGGGCCCAGCTGCGATGTCACAGCCCAATGCAGGGGAAGTCACTGGCCCGCGATGGAGTCCAGGGTCGCGTGAGCACGGACAGTTACTGGTGAAAGATGGAGTCTTAGGTCACATGTCCTTGTGTGGTTTGCTGGCTGACGGGCGCCCGCTGACCCCAGGCTGTCTGAGGCATCCACAGGAAAGGCCAGCTGGGCGGGATGAGTTTCTCCGATGGCCTGTTGTGAGGGTGGAGTGTCCTTAATGGGCCATCAACACCTTGCTGGCTAGCCCCATGTCAGTCTCTCTGGGGGTGTCGCCCAGGAACAAACAGGGGTTTGCGATACCCATGCACGGCCAATAGTCCTGCCTTCCCTGACACCCCCGATAGATGCAGCGCTCAGCAAATCGTAACTTTTCATAGACTCAGAGAAGATCGGGGTGGAAGGGACCTCAGGAGGTTCTAGTCCAACCCCCTGCTCAAAGCAGGACCGATCCCCGACTGAATCCGGTGATGCCTTATGTGATACACTTTGTACAAGACCTGAGTGACAGAGTGTCACGGAGTCCCTGGGACTCTGGAACTGCTCCCCATGAAGCCAGGCAGGACTCTGGGGAAGTCTCCTCTCTGCGAGCAGCCTGTCTGCAGGACACACAGCTCACCTGGCTTTCACCTTCCTGGGTCTGACCTCGGAGCATTCAGCCTCCTCTGCCCCTCCGTGCGCTTCGCACAGCGAGTCCGCCCAGGCGGGGTCCTGGGGAAGCCAAGGGGTCCTGCCCCCCAGCTCCGCCATCAGACGGGACTCTCAGCCAGCCAGTAACACAGAAGGTTTATTAGACGACAGGAACATGGTCTAACACAGAGCTTGTAGGTGCAGAGAACAGGACCCCTCAGCTGGGTCCATTTTGGGGGGCAGTGAGCCAGACAACCATGTCTGCACTTCACTCTATGACCCAGCCAGCCCCAAACTGCCTCCCGCTCCAGCCCCTCCTCCTCTGGGCTTTGTCCCTTTCCCGGGCCAGGAGGTCACCTGGTTCCTTTGTTCTCCAACCCTTTAGCTCTCACCTTGCAGGAGGGAAGGGCCCAGGCCATCAGTTGCCAGGAAACAGGGTGTTGGCCATTCTCTGTGTCCAGACCCCTGCCCACACCTGCCCTCTAGGGCTCTGCAATGATCATACACCCTTACCCCACCACTTAGATAGGTAAGAACTGCCTAGGGAAACTGCTCCCCACAATATTCAGAGGAAACATTAAGAACAGTCCCGCTTCCTGCAGACAGTCTGCTCACAGAAAGGAGACTTCCCCAGAGTCCTGACTGGCTTCGTAGGCAGCAGTTCCAGACCATGGCCCGGGACTCCGTGACATAGAGGTGGTCACCTTTCTCATACACAGCATCCCGGCAGGTCTGAGGGATGCTGCCTCTCACCACCGGTGCCCCTCGGTGCCACACTGTGCCGGCCCTGGATCCAGGATGCCCCTCACTCCACCCTAGTTCAGAAGCAGGCTGTGGGTGAGAGCGTGGAGACACCGCTGCTCGCTCGAAGTGCGCTGGGGATAGGCTCTCACCCGCCAGAACTGGCTGCTCGGGAACAGGGTGGGGGAAGGCTGTCCCTCCCAGTGCTCCCCTGCAGCCCTCCCGGCTGGGTGTGGGGCCCTGAGTCCCCGAGGGCCCTGGGGTCGGCAGCGGTAAAGTGGGGGATCTCAGGGTCTGCACAGCATCGCTCTCCCGCTTGCCCCGGCAGATGGCAGCTGCATCGACCCCGCCGAGTGCCCCTGTTACTGGGAGGGCATCTCGTTCCCGGCGGGCGCTGTGGTGAAGCAGGAGTGCAAGAACTGGTGAGTTCAGGCTAGTGCCCTGCGAGCTGTCTCCCCTGTGCTAGCTCCCTCCCACCCATCTTCCGGCCCTGGCTCCGCCGAGCGCCCTCGGAGCTCCCCTCGAGGCGTGTGCTCTGCCCAGCCGGGGGGCTTTCCCACAGCCCAGGGGGCTCCTTGCCAGCCCCATGCCCTGAGGTGACAGCCAGGAGAGGCTAAGGGCAGCTTGCCCAGGGGTAGGTGAAGGGCGGCCATACCCTCCTGCCAGCTGGGAGCTGTGCCCTGTGTCGAGTCGCCCCCGCCGGTGGAGCTGTGGCGTGGGGATGGCCAGGTCCCAGCAGATCCCAAAGAGCCCTCCCCGGGCTAGAGTGGACTCTCTGGGCGCTGCCTTCCCCAACCCGCGGCATCCCCCCTCCCGGGGAGGCAGCGCCCCCAACAGACAGACGGGCAGACAGACATTTTCAGGAGCTTTGCTTTGCTTCCGCTCCGTGGCGTCCCTGCCCGGCGAGGCCCTGACGCCCGCTCTCCCGTGGCCCGCAGCACGTGCGAGGCGGGGCTGTGGCAGTGTGATGCCCCTGCAGAACCCTGCGTGGCCCCGGCCCGCTGCCCCGAGGCGCAGTTCGCCTGCCGCACGGGCGGGCGCTGCGTGCCCAGCGCCTGGGTCTGCGACAACGAGGACGACTGCGGGGACGGCTCGGACGAGTTCTGCGCGCCCAGCTGTGCCCCGCACCAGTTCCAGTGCACCAGCGGGCAGTGCGTGGCCTGGGGGCACCGCTGCGACGGCACCGACGACTGCCTGGACCGCTCAGACGAGCGCGACTGCCCGGCGCCCGGCTGCGCCCAGCAGGAGTTCCGCTGCGCCAACGGGCGCTGCATCCCCCGGGCGCACGTCTGCGATGGGGAGCTGGACTGTGGCTTCGCCGACGAGTCCGATGAGGCTGGTGAGTGACGGGCCATGGGCGGCAGGGCTAGCGAGGGGCCGGGCAGGGCCACCCACTGGCCAGTGGGCTACCGAGCCAGCCCTAGAGCCTGTGTGATGGCGCCGGCCGTGTACTGGGGCCTACGAGGTGAGGTGACGCCCCGGCTGAGCCCCTCTGGAGCTCCCCAGGCAGAGATCCCAGCCCTGCCCCCTGTGCACGCGTGGCTCAGAGTACGGGGCCCTGGCGGGCGATTCACTGTGGGGCTCCCGGAGCGGAAGGCGGAGCAGGCCCTGCATGGTGAGTGACGGGACGATCCCGCGGCAGAGCGTGGGGCCTGCACCCTCCTGTCGGTGCCACCGGCTCCTGGCAGCTGAGTGCCCGCTCCCTGTGGAGACCCCCCAGGGGAGCTTGGGCCCCTCTCCCGGTAGCCGAGTGCCAGGTTGCTGGACATGGGCCGTTCCCCGAGGAGCCTGGGGGGGGGTGTGGACCATGCCTCGCCCACGCTGCCGGGGCTGCCCGGTGGGAGCAGAGTCTGACCCCGGCTGGCCCCGGCAGGCTGCGGCCCCTCCTGCGGGGCCGGGGAGTTCAGCTGTGCAGCAGGGCGGTGTCTGCCCTATCCACATCGCTGCGACGGGCACGACGACTGCGGGGACTTCAGCGACGAGCGGGAGTGCGTGTGCCCCCCCGGCGACTTCCAGTGCCCGGACGCGCTGTGCCTCCCGCCGGCCCTGGTGTGCGATGGGAAGAGGGACTGCCCGGCTGGCACCGATGAGGCCTTCTGCCCAGGTGAGCTGCTGGTCCACCACCCCGCGTGGCTCCTCTCCCCCCACGCTGGCTTCCCCCTCTGCTGTGCTGGGGCCGCCCACCACCCAGGGGCGACCACCCCCTTGCCAGGCCTGGCCTCGCCCCGCCACCCCGCCAGGACCGTCCTCCACGGCCAGCCACCCCTTCGCCACAGCCAGGAGGGCCACCCGCCTCCTCCCCTCAGAGCCCCGCCATGCCGCCGGGCAGGCCCTGGAACGAATGCCGTGCTCCTGAGGGGGCCAGGCTGACGGCCCGGGAGCCTGGATGCCCCTGGGGAGCCGAGCGCGGGCAGCAGCGAGAGCTGCCAACCCGCCCACCAATGCGCCTCCCCCTGCCCTGGGCCTGAGCTGGGAGCTGCCCTCGGCTGGGTGGCAGCGTGTGGCCGGGCAGCCCATCTCTGAATTCTCCCCCTTCAGGCCGGGTGACCTGTGCCCCGGGGCAGCTGCCGTGCCCGGACGGTTCCTGTGTCAGCCGGATGCGGGTGTGCGACGGAGCCTGGGACTGCAGGGACGGCTCTGACGAGAGCCCAGCTCGGTGCCCCCTGCCCGTCACCCTGCCCACGGCGCTGCCCGCGACTCGCCTGCCGCCGGCCAACCGCACCGCCGGTGAGTGGCCAGGGGCCGCTGCGGGGGGGCTGCGGCTTCCGCACTCTGGCCACACAGCAGCAGTGGGGCACAGCTCCTCCCCGCGCCCCACTGTGCCCCCTGCCGGGAGCTCCCCCCACAGCCGGCACCCCACCCTGCTCCCCACAGCGACCCCTGCCGGAAGCCCCCCCCACAGCCGGCACCCCACCCCCGCCCCACAGCGCCCCCTGCCGGGAGCCCCCCCATAGCCCGCGCCCCACCCCCGCCCCACAGCGCCCCCTGCTGGGAGCCCCCCCACAGCCGGCGCCCCACCCCCACCCCACAGCGCCCCCTGCCGGGAGCCGCCCCACAGCCAGCGCCCCACCCCCGCCCCACAGCACCCCCTGCCGGGAGCCGCCCCACAGCCAGCGCCCCACCCTGCTCCCCACAGCCAGTGCCCCACCCTGCTCCCCACAGCGACCCCTGCCGGGAGGGGCCAAGACTGGAATAACTGGGAGCCCCTCACTAACCAGCGCCCCCTGCTGGGAGCTCCCCCCACAGCCGGCGCCCCGCCCCCTCCCCACAGCACCCCCTGCTGGGATCGAGGCGTTGGAGCTGTCGTGTGCAGCGAGCAGGGGACGAGGCTGCCGCTGGGTCCTCTCCCCGGGGGCTCCCTGTAGGAAGCCCCCCCCACCCCGCAGGACCGAGCCCTGAGGGCTCCCTCGGTCTCCCCTCACAGCGCCCCCGTGTGGCCGCTACGAGTTCCGCTGCGGCAGCGGGGAGTGCACGCCGCGTGGCTGGGTGTGCGACGACGAGGCCGACTGCCTGGACGGCAGCGACGAGCTGGTGTGCAACCGGACCTGCGGCCTGGACCAGCACACGTGCGCCGTCAGCGCCGAGTGCATCCCCTACGGGCAGCTGTGCGACGGCATCCCCCAGTGCCGGGACCGGTCCGACGAGAGCACCGACAACTGCGGTGAGCCCAGCGCCGGCTCCAGCCCGGCCCGACCCAGCCCGCGCCTCCCGGGGCCTTTCCTCCTCTCCTCCTTGTCCCTACTAGCCTCCCCGCCCCGGGGCCCCTGCGACCCCCTGCAGGATTGCTCCCCCTGTCCAGCCCCCGACCCCAGCTGCACGGCTCCCCCGTTCGGTCCCTCAGGTGAGTGGCCAGGGCGTGGCCGGGAGTGTGCTGTGGCTTTCGCACCCTGGCCAGTCAGCGCCAGTGGGGCAGGACGTTTCAGTCCCTCTGCTCTGAGCCCCTCCGTCAGCGGTGACAGGGCCCCACGGAGCTGGCGCAAAGTGCCCTGCTCTGTGCTGGCTGCTGACCCATGCCCAGCCCGGTGCCGGCTACGCCGGCTGCTCAGAGCTGCACTCGGAGACGGTGGGGCTCTCCGGGGCAGACGAGGCCGCGGGGGGTCCCCTCTGCCAGAGCCCCGCTGACCACGGACCCCGCGCCTGGCGAACGTGCAGAGTGAGCCGAGGGCACGTGGTGAGTCCTCCATGCGGGCCAGCCACACCTATGCCTGGGGGTCCCTGGTGTAACCCTCCAGAACCGGCCGGCTTTGGGCCCCTCCCGCCCCCCTCCCCGAGCCGGGCTCCGATTCGGGCACAGAGCCAAGCCCGCTGAGTGGGCAAAAGGCTCTGTTCGCTGCCCTGGGCCCTGCCCAGCCCACTCGCCTTTCCACTCTGGCCGCGGGGCCCCACACGGTGACATCGACAGGCCCTGGCTTCGGTTCCCACTGACGACCCAGCCAGGGGCTGGTCATGCAGGCAACCCCCCCCCAGCCCCAGGCAGCAGCAGACACCGCACCCGCCTGCACCCTTGGTGCTGGCCAGGGTGGTCCTGCCCCTTCCCCCCGTGCCCCAGAGCAGGGTCACTGATCTCCCTTCCTTCCCTGGCAGGATCCACCGAGATCCCACCCTGCCCAGGGCTCTTCGTCTGCAACAACCGCATGTGCGTGAACGTCTCCCGGGTGTGCGACGGCTCGCAGGACTGCCCCCAGAGCGAGGACGAGCTGGCCTGCGGTGAGGGTGGCTGCGGGGGGCGGGGGGCATCGCACAGGCCTGGGGCGCTCCCAGCAGCACATCTGTTGGGATGGGGGGCTGCTCCAAGCCCTGCACAGGCTGAACACGTGGGGGGGTGAATGGCAGGGTGACCGGACGATTGGTCTGAGCCAGCACAGGGGGGCCGTGGGGCTACATAGGCACATTGATCAGAGCTTGTACTGCAGGGAGGCAACGATGCCAAACTACAGGGGCCCGTGGTTGTGACGGGCACAGGGGGAGCGGGCGGAGGGCCGAGGCCGTGGTGGGCACGGGGGGAGCGGGCGGAGGGCTGTGGCCATCATGGGCACGGGGGGAGCGGGCATGGGTCTGTGGCCGTGACGGGCACAGGGGGAGCAGGTGGAGGGCCGAGGCCATGATGGGCACGGGGGGAGCAGGCAGAGGGCTGTGGCCATCATGGGCACGGGGGGAGCGGGCATGGGGCTGTGGCCATGACGGGCACGGGGAGGATCGGGCAGAGGGCCGTGGCTTTGATGGGCACGGGGGGAGTGGGTGGAGGGCCGTGGCTTTGATGGGCAGATCCCCTGGGCCTCTCACTGCCCCCCGTCGGCCCCCCTGCAGACCATCACGTCCCACCCGGCGAGAGGAACCAGACGGTGGGGCCCTGCACCGAGTACTCGTGTGCTGAAGGCAAATGCATCTCCTTTAAGCAGGTATGGCTGGGGCTGGGGGCTGAGGGGGGCAGTGCCCCTGTTGGGGGCTCCAAGACGTTGTTGTGTGCGGCTGCTGGCCCAGCCCTGCCCCGGCTCCACTCCCCTGCCTGCGGGGCTGAGAGGTGCTGGCCAATCGGGTCTGGGCAGGTCTGCATGGCAGAGCTCCCCTCTGGCTAGCGTCCAGGGAGGAGGAAGGGGCAGTGCCCCTGGGTGAGCTGGGCCCAGTGTGCATAGACTCCCCGCTTCAGCCCTGTGCCCTAGCCCGAGACATGCGAGCTCCCTGGAAGCACTGCCCAGGCTGCCCCCTCCTGTCCCCTATGCCTGCCTCAGTGCTCCCCCACTGCCTCTGTCTCCACTGCCCTCCCCTGGCCAAGGGTCGTCTCTCTGCCCCCTCTCGCCATGCTCCCCTCGCCGATGCATCACACCCCTGGCACCCGGCAGCCTCATCCTCAACCACTGAGAGAGCCTGGGGGCTGCTGCGCCAACCTCCTCTGCCCCCCGCCAGCCTGCCAGGCATGCCTAGCTCTCATCTCCCTTCCCGGCTCTTCCTTCCCTGGCTGCCACTCCCCGGCAGGGCAGAGCCGGCTGGATCCTAACAGCATCGGACACCTTTGCCACCCAGCCCTTGCCTCCTGATGCCAGTCCAGAGTGCCCCCTCGCGCCCGCTGCTCTGTTCTGTCTGCACTCGGCTCATAGGATCCTTCTTACACCGGCTGGTCTCTGCTTCCCTCACCTGCCCATACTGCCTGCCCTGCCCTCCCCCTGTCCCCTGTCCCCTGTCCCCTTCCCTCGTCTCTACTTCCCTCACCTGCCCATACTACCTGCCCTGCCCTGCCTTCCCCTGCCCTGCCCTGTCCCCTGCTGTCACAGAGTGTGGGGGAGTCAGGGCCCTGCACCCCCCACTTCCTGCGATTCCCTGGGACTCTCAGCCAGCCAGTAACACAGAGGTTTATTAGATGACAGGAACACGGTCCAAACCAGAGCTTGTAGGTACAGAGAACACAACCCCTCAGTCAGGTCCATCTTGGGGGGTGGGGAGCCCAGACCTCGGTTCTGGGCCTCCCTCCGTTTCCCCAGCCAGCTCCAAATAGAAATCCCCTCCAGCCCTCTCCCCCAGCCACAGCCCCCAGCTCCTCCTCTAGCCTTTGTCTAGTCTGGGGCAGAAGGTGTCACCTGGCCACAGCCCCCTCCTGGGCTCAGGTTACAGGCTCAGGTATCGTTCCTCAGTCAAGTCACCCCCTTACTTCCCAGCACTATGTAGTATCAATGCAGACAGTAAACTAGTAAAACTCCCATGCAACATTCCCAGGTGAATACTCCCTGCTCCGTCGCACCTCTTCCCTTCGCTGCTCTCTGCTTCCCTCACCCACCCAGACTGCCTGCCTTCCCCTGCCCTGCCCTCTCCCTGTCCCCTGCTTCCTTCCCTCATCTCTGCTTCCCTCACCTGCCCATACTGCCTTCCTTCCCCTACCCTGCCCTGCCCTCTCCCTGTCCCCTGCTCCCTTCGCTCATCTCTGCTTCCCTCACCCGCCCATACTGCCTGCCTTCCCCTGCCCTGCCCTCTCCCTGTCCCCTGCTTCCTTCCCTCATCTCTGCTTCCCTCACCTGCCCATACTGCCTGCCTTCCCCTGCCCTGCCCTCTCCCTGTCCCCTGCTCCCTTCGCTCATCTCTGCTTCCCTCACCCACCCATACTGCCTGCCTTCCCCTGCCCTGCCCTCTCCCTGTCCCCTGCTCCCTTCGCTCATCTCTGCTTCCCTCACCCGCCCATACTGCCTGCCTTCCCCTGCCCTGCCCTCTCCCTGTCCCCTGCTCCCTTCCCTCATCTCTGCTTCCCTCACCCACCCATACTGCCTGCCTTCCCCTGCCCTGCCCTGCCCTCTCCCTGTCCCCTGCTCCCTTCGCTCATCTCTGCTTCCCTCACCCACCCATACTGCCTGCCTTCCCCTGCCCTGCCCTCTCCCTGTCCCCTGCTCCCTTCCCTCATCTCTGCTTCCCTCACCCGCCCATACTGCCTGCCTTCCCCTGCCCTGCCCTCTCCCTGTCCCCTGCTTCCTTCCCTCATCTCTGCTTCCCTCACCTGCCCATACTGCCTGCCTTCCCCTGCCCTGCCCTCTCCCTGTCCCCTGCTCCCTTCGCTCATCTCTGCTTCCCTCACCCGCCCATACTGCCTGCCTTCCCCTGCCCTGCCCTCTCCCTGTCCCCTGCTCCCTTCCCTCATCTCTGCTTCCCTCACCCACCCATACTGCCTGCCTTCCCCTGCCCTGCCCTCTCCCTGTCCCCTGCTCCCTTCCCTCATCTCTGCTTCCCTCACCCACCCATACTGCCTGCCTTCCCCTGCCCTGCCCTCTCCCTGTCCCCTGCTCCCTTCGCTCATCTCTGCTTCCCTCACCCGCCCATACTGCCTGCCTTCCCCTGCCCTGCCCTCTCCCTGTCCCCTGCTCCCTTCCCTCATCTCTGCTTCCCTCACCCACCCATACTGCCTGCCTTCCCCTGCCCTGCCCTGCCCTCTCCCTGTCCCCTGCTCCCTTCCCTCATCTCTGCTTCCCTCACCCGCCCATACTGCCTGCCTTCCCCTGCCCTGCCCTCTCCCTGTCCCCTGCTTCCTTCCCTCATCTCTGCTTCCCTCACCCGCCCATACTGCCTGCCTTCCCCTGCCCTGCCCTCTCCCTGTCCCCTGCTCCCTTCCCTCATCTCTGCTTCCCTCACCCGCCCATACTGCCTGCCTTCCCCTGCCCTGCCCTCTCCCTGTCCCCTGCTCCCTTCCCTCATCTCTGCTTCCCTCACCCGCCCATACTGCCTGCCTTCCCCTGCCCTGCCCTGCCCTCTCCCTGTCCCCTGCTCCCTTCGCTCATCTCTGCTTCCCTCACCCACCCATACTGCCTGCCTTCCCCTGCCCTGCCCTGCCCTCTCCCTGTCCCCTGCTCCCTTCCCTCATCTCTGCTTCCCTCACCCACCCATACTGCCTGCCTTCCCCTGCCCTGCCCTCTCCCTGTCCCCTGCTCCCTTCCCTCATCTCTGCTTCCCTCACCCACCCATACTGCCTGCCTTCCCCTGCCCTGCCCTCTCCCTGTCCCCTGCTTCCTTCCCTCATCTCTGCTTCCCTCACCCACCCATACTGCCTGCCTTCCCCTGCCCTGCCCTCTCCCTGTCCCCTGCTTCCTTCCCTCATCTCTGCTTCCCTCACCCACCCATACTGCCTGCCTTCCCCTGCCCTGCCCTGCCCTCTCCCTGTCCCCTGCTCCCTTCGCTCATCTCTGCTTCCCTCACCTGCCCATACTGCCTGCCTTCCCCTGCCCTGCCCTCTCCCTGTCCCCTGCTCCCTTCGCTCATCTCTGCTTCCCTCACCTGCCCATACTGCCTTCCTTCCCCTACCCTGCCCTCTCCCTGTCCCCTGCTTCCTTCCCTCATCTCTGCTTCCCTCACCCGCCCATACTGCCTGCCTTCCCCTGCCCTGCCCTGCCCTCTCCCTGTCCCCTGCTCCCTTCCCTCATCTCTGCTTCCCTCACCCGCCCATACTGCCTGCCTTCACCTGCCCTGCCCTGCCCTCTCCCTGTCCCCTGCTCCCTTCCCTCATCTCTGCTTCCCTCACCCGCCCATACTGCCTGCCTTCACCTGCCCTGCCCTGCCCTCTCCCTGTCCCCTGCTCCCTTCCCTCATCTCTGCTTCCCTCACCCGCCCATACTGCCTGCCTTCCCCTGCCCTGCCCTGCCCTCTCCCTGTCCCCTGCTCCCTTCGCTCATCTCTGCTTCCCTCACCCGCCCATACTGCCTGCCCTGCCCTGCCCTCTCCCTGTCCCCTGCTCCCTTCGCTGGTCTCTGCCTCCCCCTGGCCTTTCCTGGCCCCGTCACTGTCGCCCCCCATCTCTGTGCGTCTCTGCCTCTCCCAGGGCGGCTCAGTGTGTCTCCCTGCAGGTGTGTAACGGGCTGGCGGATTGCGCTGATGGCAGCGAGGCCTCGGGCTGGCTGCCCTCCGACGAGCGGGACTGCGGGCTCTGGAGCCCCTGGGCCCCGTGGAGCACCTGCAGCCGGTCCTGTGGGACGGGCTTGCAGATCCGCAGGCGGGTCTGCACCAGGCGGGCCAACGACGTTCTACGCCACTGCCACGGCGAGGAGACGCAGGCCCAGCAGTGCTTCGCCGTGGCCTGCCCAGGTGAGACGGGCTGGGGGGTGTGTAGAGCCGGGCACGGGGCAGACAGAGGGGTGTGTGCACAGCCGGGCGCGGGGCAGTCAGAGGGGTTTGTGCACAGCCGGGCGCGGGGCAGACAGAGGGGTTTGTGCACAGCCGGGCGCGGGGCAGACAGAGGGGTGTGTGCACAGCCGGGCGCGGGGCAGACGGAGGGGTGTGTGCACAGCCGGGCGCGGGGCAGACGGAGGGGTGTGTGCACAGCCGGGCGTGGGGCAGACAGAGGGGTGTGTGCACAGCCGGGCGCGGGGCAGACGGAGGGGTGTGTGCACAGCCGGGCGCGGGGCAGACAGAGGGGTGTGTACAGCCGGGCGCGGGGCAGACAGAGGGGTGTGTACAGCCGGGCGCGGGGCAGACGGAGGGGTGTGTGCACAGCCGGGCGTGGGGCAGACGGAGGGGTGTGTGCACAGCCGGGCGCGGGGCAGACGGAGGGGTGTGTGCACAGCCGGGCGCGGGGCAGACAGAGGGGTGTGTGTACAGCCGGGCGCGGGGCAGACAGAGGGGTGTGTGTACAGCCGGGCGCAGGCAGACAGAGGTGTGTGTACAGCCGGGCGCGGGGCAGACAGAGGGGTGTGTGTACAGCCGGGCGCGGGGCAGACAGAGGGGTGTGTACAGCCGGGCGCGGGGCAGACGGAGGGGTGTGTGCACAGCCGGGCGTGGGGCAGACGGAGGGGTGTGTGCACAGCTGGGCGCGGGGCAGACGGAGGGGTGTGTGCACAGCCGGGCGCGGGGCAGACAGAGGGGTGTGTGCACAGCCGGGCGCGGGGCAGACAGAGGGGTGTGTGTACAGCCGGGCGCGGGGCAGACAGAGGGGTGTGTGTACAGCCGGGCGCAGGCAGACAGAGGTGTGTGTACAGCCGGGCGCGGGGCAGACAGAGGGGTGTGTGTACAGCCGGGCGCGGGGCAGACAGAGGGGTGTGTACAGCCGGGCGCAGGCAGACAGAGGGGTGTGTGCACAGCCGGGCGCGGGGCAGACAGAGGGGTTTGTGCACAGCCGGGCGCGGGGCAGACAGAGGGGTGTGTGCACAGCCGGGCGCAGGCAGACAGAGGGGTGTGTGCACAGCCGGGCGCGGGGCAGACAGAGGGGTGTGTACAGCCGGGCGCGGGGCAGACAGAGGGGTGTGTGTACAGCCGGGCGCAGGCAGACAGAGGGTGTGTGTACAGCCGGGCGCAGGCAGACAGAGGGGTGTGTGTACAGCCGGGCGTGGGACAGACAGAGGGGTGTGTGCACAGCCGGGCGCGGGGCAGACAGAGGGGTGTGTACAGCCGGGCGCGGGGCAGACAGAGGGGTGTGTGTACAGCCGGGCGCGGGGCAGACAGAGGGGTGTGTGCACAGCCGGGTGCGGGGCAGACAGAGGGGTGTGTGTACAGCCGGGCGCGGGGCAGACAGAGGGGTGTGTGTACAGCCGGGCGCGGGGCAGACAGAGGGGTGTGTGCACAGCCGGGCGCGGGGCAGACAGAGGGGTGTGTGCACAGCCGGGCGCGGGACAGACAGAGGGGTGTGTGCACAGCCGGGCGCGGGGCAGACAGAGGGGTGTGCACAGCCGGGTGTGGGGCAGACAGAGGGGTGTGTGTACAGCCGGGCGCGGGGCAGACAGAGGGGTGTGCACAGCCGGGCGTGGGGCAGACAGAGGGGTGTGCACAGCCGGGCGTGGGGCAGACAGAGGGGTGTGCACAGCCGGGCGTGGGGCAGACAGAGGGGTGTGTGCACAGCCGGGCGCGGGGCAGACAGAGGGGTGTGTGTACAGCCGGGCGCGGGGCAGACAGAGGGGTGTGTGCACAGCCGGGCGAGGGACAGACAGAGGGGTGTGCACAGCCGGGCGCGGGGCAGACAGAGGGGTGTGTGCACAGCCGGGCGCGGGGCAGACAGAGGGGTGTGTGCACAGCCGGGCGCGGGGCAGACAGAGGGGTGTGCACAGCCGGGCGCGGGGCAGACAGAGGGGTGTGCACAGCCGGGCGTGGGGCAGACAGAGGGGTGTGCACAGCCGCGCGTGGGGCAGACAGAGGGGTGTGCACAGCCGGGCGTGGGGCAGACAGAGGGGTGTGTGTACAGCCGGGCGCGGGACAGACAGAGGGGTGTGTGCACAGCCGGGCGAGGGACAGACAGAGGGGTGTGTACAGCCGGGCGCAGGCAGACAGAGGGGTGTGTGCACAGCCGGGCGCGGGGCAGACAGAGGGGTGTGTACAGCCGGGCGCAGGCAGACAGAGGGGTGTGTGCACAGCCGGGCGCGGGGCAGACAGAGGGGTTTGTGCACAGCCGGGCGCGGGGCAGACAGAGGGGTGTGTGTACAGCCGGACGCGGGGCAGACAGAGGGGTTTCTGTACAGCCGGGCGCGGGGCAGACAGAGGGGTGTGTGCACAGCCGGGCGCGGGGCAGACAGAGGGGTGTGTGCACAGCCGGGCGCAGGCAGACAGAGGGGTGTGTGCACAGCCGGGCGCGGGGCAGACAGAGAGGTGTGTGTACAGCCGGGCGCGGGGCAGACAGAGGGGTGTGTGCACAGCCGGGCGCGGGGCAGACAGAGGGGTGTGTGTACAGCCGGGCGCAGGCAGACGGAGGGGTGTGTGCACAGCCGGGCGCGGGGCAGACAGAGGGGTGTGTGCACAGCCAGGCGCGGGGCAGACGGAGGGGTGTGTGTACAGCCGGGCGCTGGGCAGACAGAGGGGTGTGTACAGCCGGGCGCGGGGCAGACAGAGGGGTGTGTACAGCCGGGCGCTGGGCAGACACAGGGGTGTGTACAGCCGGGCGCTGGGCAGACACAGGGGTGTGCACAGCCGGGCGCGGGGCAGACAGAGGGGTGTGTGCACAGCCGGGCGCGGGGCAGACAGAGGGATGTGTGCACAGCCGGGCGCGGGGCAGACAGAGGGGTGTGTGCACAGCCGGGCGCTGGGCAGACAGAGGGGTGTGTGCACAGCCAGGCGCGGGGCAGACGGAGGGGTGTGTGTACAGCCGGGCGCTGGGCAGACAGAGGGGTGTTTACAGCCGGGCACGGGGCAGACAGAGGGGTGTGTACAGCCAGGCGCTGGGCAGACAGAGGGGTGTGTACAGCCGGGCGCTGGGCAGACACAGGGGTGTGCACAGCCGGGCGCGGGGCAGACAGAGGGGTGTGTGCACAGCCGGGCGCAGGCAGACAGAGGGGTGTGTGCACAGCCGGGCGCGGGGCAGACAGAGGGGTGTGTGTACAGCCGGGCGCGGGGCAGACAGAGGGGTGTGTGTACAGCTGGGCGTGGGGCAGACAGAGGGGTGTGTGTACAGCCGGGCGCGGGGCAGACAGAGGGGTGTGTGCACAGCCGGGCGTGGGGCAGACAGAGGGGTGTGTGTACAGCCGGGCGCGGGGCAGACAGAGGGGTGTGTGCACAGCCGGGCGCGGGGCAGACAGAGGGGTGTGTACAGCCGGGCGCAGGCAGACAGAGGGGTGTGTGTACAGCCGGGCGCGGGACAGACAGAGGGGTGTGTGCACAGCCGGGCGCGGGGCAGACAGAGGGGTGTGTACAGCCGGGCGCGGGGCAGACAGAGGGGTGTGTGTACAGCCGGGCGCGGGGCAGACAGAGGGGTGTGTGCACAGCCGGGCGCGGGGCAGACAGAGGGGTGTGTGTACAGCCGGGCGCGGGGCAGACAGAGGGGTGTGTGTACAGCCGGGCGCGGGGCAGACAGAGGGGTGTGTGCACAGCCGGGCGCGGGGCAGACAGAGGGGTGTGTGCACAGCCGGGCGCGGGACAGACAGAGGGGTGTGTGCACAGCCGGGCGCGGGGCAGACAGAGGGGTGTGCACAGCCGGGTGTGGGGCAGACAGAGGGGTGTGTGTACAGCCGGGCGCGGGGCAGACAGAGGGGTGTGCACAGCCGGGCGTGGGGCAGACAGAGGGGTGTGCACAGCCGGGCGTGGGGCAGACAGAGGGGTGTGTGCACAGCCGGGCGCGGGGCAGACAGAGGGGTGTGCACAGCCGGGCGAGGGACAGACAGAGGGGTGTGCACAGCCGGGCGCGGGGCAGACAGAGGGGTGTGTGCACAGCCGGGCGCGGGGCAGACAGAGGGGTGTGTGCACAGCCGGGCGCGGGGCAGACAGAGGGGTGTGCACAGCCGGGTGTGGGGCAGACAGAGGGGTGTGTGTACAGCCGGGCGCGGGGCAGACAGAGGGGTGTGCACAGCCGGGCGTGGGGCAGACAGAGGGGTGTGCACAGCCGGGCGTGGGGCAGACAGAGGGGTGTGCACAGCCGGGCGCGGGGCAGACAGAGGGGTGTGTGCACAGCCGGGCGCGGGGCAGACAGAGAGGTGTGTGTACAGCCGGGCGCGGGGCAGACAGAGGGGTGTGTGCACAGCCGGGCGCGGGGCAGACAGAGGGGTGTGTGTACAGCCGGGCGCAGGCAGACGGAGGGGTGTGTGCACAGCCGGGCGCGGGGCAGACAGAGGGGTGTGTGCACAGCCAGGCGCGGGGCAGACGGAGGGGTGTGTGTACAGCCGGGCGCTGGGCAGACAGAGGGGTGTGTACAGCCGGGCGCGGGGCAGACAGAGGGGTGTGTACAGCCGGGCGCTGGGCAGACACAGGGGTGTGTACAGCCGGGCGCTGGGCAGACACAGGGGTGTGCACAGCCGGGCGCGGGGCAGACAGAGGGGTGTGTGCACAGCCGGGCGCGGGGCAGACAGAGGGATGTGTGCACAGCCGGGCGCGGGGCAGACAGAGGGGTGTGTGCACAGCCGGGCGCTGGGCAGACAGAGGGGTGTGTGCACAGCCAGGCGCGGGGCAGACGGAGGGGTGTGTGTACAGCCGGGCGCTGGGCAGACAGAGGGGTGTGTACAGCCGGGCACGGGGCAGACAGAGGGGTGTGTACAGCCAGGCGCTGGGCAGACAGAGGGGTGTGTACAGCCGGGCGCTGGGCAGACACAGGGGTGTGCACAGCCGGGCGCGGGGCAGACAGAGGGGTGTGTGCACAGCCGGGCGCGGGGCAGACAGAGGGGTGTGTGCACAGCCGGGCGCAGGCAGACAGAGGGGTGTGTGCACAGCCGGGCGCGGGGCAGACAGAGGGGTGTGTGTACAGCCGGGCGCGGGGCAGACAGAGGGGTGTGTGTACAGCCGGGCGTGGGGCAGACAGAGGGGTGTGTGTACAGCCGGGCGCGGGGCAGACAGAGGGGTGTGTGCACAGCCGGGCGTGGGGCAGACAGAGCGGTGTGTGTACAGCCGGGCGTGGGGCAGACAGAGGGGTGTGTGTACAGCCGGGCGCGGGGCAGACAGAGGGGTGTGTGCACAGCCGGGCGCGGGGCAGACAGAGGGGTATGTACAGCCGGGCGCAGGCAGACAGAGGGGTGTGTGTACAGCCGGGCGCGGGACAGACAGAGGGGTGTGTGCACAGCCGGGCGCGGGGCAGACAGTGGGGTGTGTACAGCCGGGCGCGGGGCAGTCAGAGGGGTGTGTGTACAGCCGGGCGCGGGGCAGACAGAGGGGTGTGTACAGCCGGGCGCGGGGCAGACAGAGGGGTGTGTGTACAGCCGGGTGCGGGGCAGACAGAGGGGTGTGTGCACAGCCGGGCGCAGGCAGACAGAGGGGTGTGTGTACAGCCGGGCGCGGGGCAGACAGAGGGGTGTGTGTACAGCCGGGCGCGGGGCAGACAGAGGGGTGTGTGCACAGCCAGGCGAGGGGCAGACAGAGGGGTGTCCGTATGGCCGGGCGTGGGGCAGACAGAGGGGTGTGTGCACAGCCGGGCACAGGCAGACAGAGGGGTGTGTGCACAGCCGGGCGCAGGCAGACAGAGGGGTGTGTGTACAGCCAGGCGTGGGGCAGACAGAGGGGTGTGTGCACAGCCGGGCACAGGCAGACAGAGGGGTGTGTGTACAGCCGGGCGCGGGGCAGACAGAGAGGTGTGTGTACAGCCGGGCGCGGGGCAGACAGAGGGGTGTGTGCACAGCCGGGCGCGGGGCAGACAGAGGGGTTTGTGCACAGCCGGGCGCAGGCAGACAGAGGGGTGTGTGCACAGCCGGGCGCGGGGCAGACAGAGGGGTGTGTGCACAGCCGGGCGTGGGGCAGACAGAGGGGTGTGTGTACAGCCGGGCGCGGGACAGACAGAGGGGTGTGTGCACAGCCGGGCGTGGGGCAGACAGAGGGGTGTGTGTACAGCCGGGCGCAGGCAGACAGAGGGGTGTGTGTACAGCCGGGCGCGGGGCAGACAGAGGGGTTTGTGCACAGCCGGGCGCAGGCAGACAGAGGGGTGTGTGCACAGCCGGGCGCAGGCAGACAGAGGGGTGTGTGCACAGCCGGGCGCAGGCAGACAGAGGGGTGTGTGCACAGCCGGGCGCGGGGCAGACAGAGGGGTGTGTGCACAGCCGGGCGCGGGGCAGACAGAGCGGTGTGTGCACAGCCGGGCGCAGGCAGACAGAGGGGTGTGTGCACAGCCGGGCGCGGGGCAGACAGAGGGGTGTGTGCACAGCCGGGCGCGGGGCAGACAGAGGGGTGTGCACAGCCGGGCGCAGGCAGACAGAGAGGGGTGTGCACAGCCGGGCGCGGGGCAGACAGAGGGGTGTGTGCACAGCCGGGCGCGGGGCAGACAGAGGGGTGTGTGTACAGCCGGGCGCGGGGCAGACAGAGGGGTGTGTGTACAGCCGGGCGCGGGGCAGTCAGAGGGGTGTGTGCACAGCCGGGCGCGGGGCAGACAGAGGGGTTTGTGCACAGCCGGGCGCGGGGCAGACAGAGGGGTGTGTAGAGCCGGGCGCGGGGCAGGCAGAGGGGGGGGTGTACAGCCGGGCGCGGGGCAGACAGAGGGGTGTGTGCACAGCCGGGCGCAGACAGACAGAGGGGTGTGTGTACAGCCGGACGCGGGGCAGACAGAGGGGTTTCTGTACAGCCGGGCGCGGGGCAGACAGAGGGGTGTGTGCACAGCCGGGCACGGGGCAGACAGAGGGGTGTGTGCACAGCCAGGCGCGGGGCAGACAGAGGAGGGGGTGTACAGCCGGGCGCGGGGCAGACAGAGGGGTGTGCACAGCCGGGCGCGGGGCAGACAGAGGGGTGTGCACAGCCGGGCGTGGGGCAGACAGAGGGGTGTGTGTACAGCCGGACGCGGGGCAGACAGAGGGGTTTCTGTACAGCCGGGCGTGGGGCAGACAGAGGGGTGTGTGTACAGCCGGACGCGGGGCAGACAGAGGGGTTTCTGTACAGCCGGGCGCGGGGCAGACGGAGGGGTGTGTGCACAGCCGGGCGCGGGGCAGACACAGGGGTGTGCACAGCCGGGCGCTGGGCAGACAGAGGGGTTTCTGTACAGCCGGGTGCGGGGCAGACAGAGGGGTGTGCACAGCTGGACGCCGGGCAGACAGAGGGGTGTGTGTACAGCCGGACGCGGGGCAGACAGAGGGGTTTCTGTACAGCCGGGCGTGGGGCAGACAGAGGGGTGTGTGTACAGCCGGACGCGGGGCAGACAGAGGGGTTTCTGTACAGCCGGGCGCGGGGCAGACGGAGGGGTGTGTGCACAGCCGGGCGCGGGGCAGACACAGGGGTGTGCACAGCCGGGCGCTGGGCAGACAGAGGGGTTTCTGTACAGCCGGGTGCGGGGCAGACAGAGGGGTGTGCACAGCTGGACGCCGGGCAGACAGAGGGGTTTCTGTACAGCCGGGCGCGGGGCAGACAGAGGGGTGTGTAGAGCCGGGCGCGGGGCAGACAGAGGGGTTTGTGCACAGCCGGGTGCGGGGCAGACAGAGGGGTGTGTAGAGCCGGGCGCGGGGCAGACAGAGGGGTTTCTGTACAGCCGGGCGCGGGGCAGACAGAGGGGTGTGTAGAGCCGGGCGCGGGGCAGACAGAGGGGTGTGTAGAGCCGGGCGCGGGGCAGACAGAGGGGTGTGTGCACAGCCGGGTGCGGGTCAGAGAGAGGGGTTTCTGTACAGCCGGGCGCGGGGCAGACAGAGGGGTGTGTGCACAGCCGGGCGCGGGGCAGACAGAGGGGTGTGTACAGCCGGGTGCAGGCAGACAGAGGGGTGTGTGTACAGCCGGGCGCGGGGCAGACAGAGGGGTGTGTGCACAGCCGGGCGCAGGCAGACAGAGGGGTGTGTGTACAGCCGGGCGCGGGGCAGACAGAGGGGTGTGTGCACAGCCGGGCGCGGGGCAGACAGAGGGGTGTGTGCACAGCCGGGCGCAGGCAGACAGAGGGGTGTGTGCACAGCCGGGCGCGGGGCAGACAGAGGGGTGTGTGCACAGCCGGACGCGGGGCAGACAGAGGGGTGTGTGCACAGCCGGGCGCGGGGCAGACAGAGGGGTGTGTGCACAGCCGGGCGCGGGGCAGACAGAGGGGTGTGTACAGCCGGGCGCAGGCAGACAGAGGGGTGTGTGTACAGCCGGGCGCGGGGCAGACAGAGGGGTGTGTGTACAGCCGGACGCGGGGCAGACAGAGGGGTGTGTGCACAGCCGGGCGCAGGCAGACAGAGGGGTGTGTGCACAGCCGGGCGCGGGGCAGACAGAGGGGTGTGCACAGCCGGGCGCGGGGCAGACAGAGGGGTGTGTGCACAGCCGGGCGCGGGGCAGACAGAGGGGTGTGTGCACAGCCGGGCGCAGGCAGACAGAGGGGTGTGTGTACAGCCGGGCGCGGGGCAGACAGAGGGGTGTGTGCACAGCCGGGCGCGGGGCAGACAGAGGGGTGTGTGCACAGCCGGGCGCAGGCAGACAGAGGGGTGTGTGCACAGCCGGGCGCGGGGCAGACAGAGGGGTGTGTGCACAGCCGGACGCGGGGCAGACAGAGGGGTGTGTACAGCCGGGCGCAGGCAGACAGTGGGGTGTGTGTACAGCCGGGCGCGGGGCAGACAGAGGGGTGTGTGCACAGCCGGGCGCAGGCAGACAGAGGGGTGTGTGTACAGCCGGGCGCGGGGCAGACAGAGGGGTGTGTGCACAGCCGGGCGCGGGGCAGACAGAGGGGTGTGTGCACAGCCGGGCGCAGGCAGACAGAGGGGTGTGTGCAGAGCCGGGCGCGGGGCAGACAGAGGGGTGTGTGCACAGCCGGGCGTGGGGCAGACAGAGGGGTGTGTGCACAGCCGGGCGCGGGGCAGACAGAGGGGTGTGTACAGCCGGGCGCAGGCAGACAGAGGGGTGTGTGTACAGCCGGGCGCGGGGCAGACAGAGGGGTGTGTGCACAGCCGGGCGCAGGCAGACAGAGGGGTGTGTGTACAGCCGGGCGCGGGGCAGACAGAGGGGTGTGTGCACAGCCGGGCGCGGGGCAGACAGAGGGGTGTGTGCACAGCCCGGCGCAGGCAGACAGAGGGGTGTGTGCACAGCCGGGCGCGGGGCAGACAGAGGGGTGTGTGCACAGCCGGACGCCGGGCAGACAGAGGGGTTTCTGTACAGCCGGGCGCGGGGCAGACAGAGGGGTTTCTGTACAGCCGGGCGCGGGGCAGACAGAGGGGTTTCTGTACAGCCGGACGCGGGGCAGACAGAGGGGTTTCTGTACAGCCGGGCGCGGGGCAGACAGAGGGGTGTCCGTACAGCTGGCTGTGGGGCAGAGGAGTGTCCGTACATCAGGGTGTGGGGTGGACAGAGGGGTGTCTGTTCAGCCCCATGTGAGGCAGAGGGGTGTCCGTATGGCCGGGCATGGGGCAGACAGGGATGTCCGTACAGCTGGGATTGGGGCAGAGGAGTGTCCATACATCTGGGCGTGGGGTGGACAGAGGGGTGTCCGTGCGGCCCCGTGTGAGACAGACAGAGGGGTGTCCATATGGCCGGGCGTGGGGCAGACAGGGGTGTCCGTACAGCTGGGGGAGGGGCAGGCAGAGGGGTGTCCATACAGCCGGGTGCGGGGCAGACCGAAGGGGATGTGTCAGGAATCACTGCAGCCCCACATAGGCAATGGGGTCGCTGCAGCCCCACGCGGGCGATAGGGGGGGTACTCCAGCCTGGTGCAGTGCGTGGGTGGGGCTGGTCCCACCAGCCCTCTCCCCTCTGTGCCCTGCAGTGGACGGTGCCTGGAGCGAGTGGGCAACGTGGGCGAACTGCACCCAGGACTGCCGCGGGGTGGTGGTGCGGCGTCGGGAGTGCATCGCGCCCCGGAACGGGGGCCGGCACTGCACCGAGCTGCCCGGAGCCTCGCCCAGCACGCTGGAGATCAGTGAGTCCGTGGGGCTGTGGCTGGGTTCCCTGCTCTGGGCACGGCCGGCATCCACACTGAGGAGCAGCTCTATGGGGCAGAGCAGCTCCCTGTGCTTCCCCGCTGCCTGGCACTCGGCTGAGCCCACAGATGCCGTCTGTCTTAGATCCTTCCCTGCTGCCTGGGGCCTGCTGGCCAGGCTACCCTGCCCATGAGTGGGGATCAGGGGCCCTCGGCCTCCCAGAGCCGCTGTGTGTTGCTGTTGGTCCCGGAGCTCCCTCTGCTGAGGGGGTTGCTACGATGCTGCCACCATGGCCCAGAACAGCTGCTCCTGGCGGCCGGCTCCCGAGCGGGTCAAGCCCAGCCTGGCACCTCTGCCTCATCCCTGGAGCTCCCAGGGCTGGGCCGCGGGTGGTGGGGGCTGGTGGGCCTGGGTTTGGTGCTGGGGCAGCCCTGAGTGAACTAACCGCACTCCCTGGTCTCTCTCTGCAGAGGCCTGCCAGCTGGAAGGCTGCCTCAACGCCACCGCCTGCCCCGCAGGCCTGGTGCGCAGGCCATGCGCCCCGTGTCCCATGGCCTGCGCCGATCTGGCCAGCAAGGGCAAGTGCAAGAGGGACAGGCCCTGCAGCCCAGGTAGGGCCATGTGGGGGACTAGGTGGGAGGGCCAAGAGGGGCGGGAGCCGGGTTGGAGGTGTCACGGAGTCCCCAGGCGATGCTCTGGAACTGCTCCCTACGAAGCCAGGAAGGACTCTGGGGAAGTCTCCGCTCTGTGAGCAGCCTGTCTTCAGGACACACAGCTCACACGGCTTCCACCTTCCTGGGTCTGACCTCGGAGCATTCAGCCTCCTCTGCCCCTCCGTGCGCTTCCCACAGCGAGTCCGCCCAGGCGGGGTCCTGGGGAAGCCAGAGGGTCCTGCCCCCCAACTCCGCAGTCAGACGGGACTGTCAGCCAGCCAGTAAAACAGAAGGTTTATTAGACGACAGGAACATGGTCTAACACAGAGCTTGGAGGTGCAGAGAACAGGACCCCTCAGCTGGGTCCATTTTGGGGGGCCATGAGCCAGACAACCACGTCTGCCCTTCACTCCATGTCCCAGCCAGCCCCAAACTGAAAACTCTCCAGCCCCTCCTCCTCTGGGCTTTGTCCCTTTCCCGGGCCAGGAGGTCACCGGATTCCTTTGTTCTCCAACTCTTTAGCTCTCACCTTGCAGGGGGGAAGGGCCCAGGCCATCAGTTACCAGGAAACAGGGTGTCGGCCATTCTCTGTGTCCAGACCCCTGCAGACACCTGCCCTCTAGGGCTCTGCAATGATCATACACCCTTACCCCACCCCCTAGACACTCAAGAACTGCCTAGGGGAAACTGAGGCACCCCCACACTATTCAGAGGAAACATTAAGAACAGTCCCGCTTCGTCACAGGCTGAGGGAGCGTGTGCCCTCACCCGCCCTCTGTGCTGCCCCCCGCAGGCTGCTGGTGCCCGGAGGGGCTGGTGCTGGACAGTGAGCAGCAGTGCGTGCGCCCCCGGGAGTGCCCATGCCTGGTGGAGGGCGTGCGCCACTGGCCCGGCCAGCTGGTGAAGGTGAACTGTCGCATCTGCGCCTGCCAGGACGGGCAGATGAAGCGGTGCCGGCAGAACCCCGAGTGCACTGGTAGGTGGGGCTGGGCCCCGGGCTCCCCAGCCCCCCCCATTCCCGAGCCTGCGGGTGGCTGGTTCCTGGCTGCCTGCGTCCCGCTGCCCCTGGCTGCCAGGGCTGGGCGGGGGCAGCAGCGCGGGAGGCTGTGGGGGCTCGTCTCACGCCCCCTCCCTGTGTCTGTCTCTAGTTAACTGCGGCTGGTCGGCCTGGTCTCCCTGGGGCGAGTGCCTGGGCCCCTGCGGCGTGCAGAGCATCCAGTGGTCCTTCCGCAGCCCCAACAACCCCAGCAAACACGGCAACGGGCACCAGTGCCGGGGCATCTACCGCAAGGCCCGCCGGTGAGCAGAGGGCGGCTCCTGCCCCCTGCACGGGGGCTTCGGGGGGGGCGGGGGGGAGTTTTGCCATTTTGAGGGGCTCCACCAGGGCAGCTGCCATGTCAGGTCCAGCCCCTCTCTGGAGGGTCTCGGCCTGGGCTGGGTTAGTTCAAAGGAGCCTCTGAGCATCAACCCTGGGCGGTGGGCATGGGACAGGGGCCCGGCAGTGGGTAAGTGTTACCCGTACACTCCAGGGCATCCCCTTGGGTTCCTAGGGCTCAGGGCGCAATCCGGCTGATTTAGGCACCCCCACCCTGACCCAGTTCCTGGGGCTCCGGGCGAACTCCTCTGCGGGTTTGCAGGGCCTTTTACCAGAGAAAGAGCCTTACGCAGTAATATCCTTCTCCCGTTTATTAATGCTCACCAGCCAGAATGCACACACAGTGCCATGCTCGCCCGGCCCCGTCAGGCAGGGGGACTTTCCCAGCTGGCCAGGCAAGGTCAGTCTCGTCTGGGTCGTGCCGAGGATTCTTAGGCTGTGTCTGGGGGGTGAATTTCTTCTTCCAGGTCTTTCCTTCTTCTCCTTCTCTTCCCTTTGCCTTTCTTTTTCCTTCCCAGCTCGTCTCCTTCTTGGACCCCAGTTTATATAGTGAGACTTGAGTCCTGCTTCGCTACACCTTCACCAACCATTTCACTAAAGTATTGCAAAATCATTCTCTGACCAATCCTAACATACAGCAAAATCATTCGTTACCCCGTCAGACCCCACCCTCTTGGTTGATTTAAATCTTGTAAAATTAATTATGCAACAGACAGAAACAATCAAAGAACCAGACACAGACCAGACAGATAAACCATAGAGAAGTGGGGACCATAAAGGCAAAACAATAAAGAAGCAGGTATTTCGCACTGCAACTGTTGATAAGTGATTCCTTGCCAGACAGACTGCTGCCACAGGAAGTTTTCTTGAACCATCGTAAGAGGCTCCTTGCTTATCTGGTGACGGTGGGTGCTGTTAGGAGGCACCTTCTTCACAGCCCGCCATGACATGGGTTTGGTACAATTCAGATGGAATGTGGGGCTGTGACTTTCTGCTTCTTGGCTCATGGCAGCTTCTCTCCTAATATGGCTGCAGACAAAGGCCTCAGACCTTACATATGGGGACTGAGGGCTGGGTACTGTGCAGTGGGCTCTGGGTATGGGGCTGAGTGTGGGCACTGGGCTCTGGGCATGGGGGCTGGAGTGGGCACAGGGTGCTGAGTATGGAGTTGGGGGTGGGCAGTGGGCTCTGGGTAGGGGGCTGGAATGGGCACTAGGCAAGGGCTTCTGGGTAGGGGGCTGGGGTAGGAGCTGTGCAGTGGGCTCTGGGTAGGGGTCTGGGCACTGGGCAGTGCACTCTGGGTCAGGGGCTGTGGTGGGCAGTGGGATCTGAGTAGGGGGCTGGGGTGGGCACTGGGCAGTGGAATTTCGGGGTGGGAACTGGGCTGTGGGTAGGGGCTGGGGTGGGCACCGGGCAGTGGGCTCTGGTAGGGGGTTGGGGTGAGCTCTGGGGGTGGCCACCGGGCAGTGGACTCTGGTAGAGGGCTGAGGTGGGCTCTGGGGGTGGGCACCGGGCAGTGGGCTCTGGGTAGGGGGCTGGGGTAGGGCTTTGGGCTCTGGGTAGGGGTTGGGGTGGGCACCGGGCAGTGGGCTCTGGGTAGGGGGCTGGGGGAGGGCTTTGGGCTCTGGGTAGGGGTTGGGGTGGGCACCGGGCAGTGGGCTCTGGTAGAGGGCTGAGGTGGGCTCTGGGGGTGGGCACCGGGCAGTGGGCATTAGGTGCCAGGATCTCTAATCAGGGGACTGGACTTTAAGCCTCAGTCCTTCCCCGCTGGTGCTGAGCCACAGCCAGCTCTAACCGTGCCCCTCTGCCTGCCCCTCCCCGCGCAGGTGCCAGACGGATCCATGCGAGGAGTGCGAGCACCACGGCCGGTCGCACGCCATTGGCGACCGCTGGCGATCGGGGCAGTGCCAGGTGTGCCAATGCCTGCCCAGCCTGACGGTGCAGTGCTCCCAGTACTGCCCGTACAGCACCGTGGGGTGCCCAGAGGTGAGCCCGGCACCCAGCCCTGCCCTCTGAGCCGGGGGAGGGAGGCCCGGTCAGCCCCGGGGGTGCAGCCCCAGCTGGTGGGAGCTGGCGTTGCTGGAGAAGGGCCTCTGGCCCCGGCTAGGAACCCTTTGGCAGGGGATAGCACGGTGGGTTGGGGGGGGCAGGGCGAGGCTGGGGGGTTCATGGGGATTTAATGGGTTGTCATGGAGTCCCCGGGCGATGCTCTGGAGCTGCTCCCCATGAAGCCAGGCAGGACTCTGGGGCAGTCTCCTCCCTGAGCAGCCTGTCTGCAGGACACACAGCTCCCCCGGCTTCCCCCTTCCTGGGTCTGACCTCGGAGCATTCAGCCTCCTCTGCCCCTCCGTGCGCTTCCCACAGCGAGTCCGCCCAGGCGAGGTCCTGGGGAAGCCAGAGGGTCCTGCCCCCCAACTCCGCAGTCAGACGGGACTCTCAGCCAGCCAGTAAAACAGAAGGTTTAATAGACGACAGGAACATGGTCTAACACAGAGCTTGTAGGTGCAGGGAACAGGACCCCTCAGCCAGGTACATTTTGGGGGGCAGGGATCCAGACAACCATGTCTGCCCTTCACTCCATGTCTCCAGCCAGCCCCAAACTGAAACTCCCTCCGGCCCCTCCTCCTCTGGGCTTTGTCCCTTTCCCGGGCCAGGAGGGCACCTGATTCCTTTATTCTCTAACCCTTTAGCTCTCACCTTGCAGCGGGGAAGGGCCCAAGCCATTAGGTGCCAGGAAACAGGGTGTCGGCCATTCTCTGTGTCCAGACCCCTGCCCACACCTGCCCTCTAGGGCTCTGCAATGATCATACACCCTTATCTCACCCCCTAGATACTTAAGAACTGCATAGGGGAAACTGAGGCACCCCCACACTATTCAGAGGTAACATTAAGAACAGTCCCACTTCATCACACGTGTCTGGGCGTGAACCTCCCATGACGTCTCCAGCTCAGTGCAGAGCTGGTTGGAGCCCACAAGTCTTTGTGCCCCATTGGGGCTGGGAGACTCAGCAAGGGGCTGCCCAAACCCGCCCCCTCCCCTGCAGCTCCCCCCGCAGGGGCTGTCATGGAGCCCGGCTGGCCCTGCAGCATGGGCACTGGTCTGGCACCCCGGAGAGCTGCGGTTAGTCCCTGGCTCCGGGGCTCAGGCTGGTTCCAACCGTCTCTCGCCACAGGGGCGGGCGCTGGTGGAGGGCAGGGGTGCGTCCTGCTGCTACTGCACTGAAGCGGGTGAGTCCTGCGCTGGGGGGATCCGGGGCGTGCTTAGGCCATGGCGCGGGTCACAGGAGGGGAGGGACTCTCACAACACATGCCCTAGCCAGTCCTGGCAATGCCCCTCCATCCCAACCTGGAGCCCCCCCATGCCGATGCCCCTCAGACCTGACCCGCAGCCCCCCAGTAGCCTGTGCTGGTCCGGGCAGAGTGTGGGCTGTCCCCAGCGTGGGGCTGGCCATGGGGCGGGTTCTCCAGCCCCCCCGGGGCTCTCCTGGGATGTGCCGCCCCTTTCCCCTGGGATTGAAGGCAGCAGGGAGCCCGGCCCCGGAGGGCGAAGGGAGGTACATGGGGGACTCCTGCCCCCAGGGCTGTGTGGGGACGGCCGGTGTGGGGGAGCTGGGAGGGGATCTCCCGAGCACGCACGGCTCCAGGGCAGGGCCCGCGGTGTGTCTGGCACAGAATCGAAGGGACCGAGGCAGAAATCCTGTCGCCCTGCTCAGGTGAGAACCGGACCAGCGCACCTGCTGTCCAGACGGCCAGGCCCCCGGGCCCCACCCTGGCCAGCCCGGCTGCCTCCACCAGCCCTCCTCTCGTCACCTTCCCGCTGCCCCCTCTTGGAGGTAAGTCCTGACTCCATGGGCCCCCAGGAGCGCCCCCCGGGCAGTGTGGGGGGGTCACTTGGACAGAGGCCGGAAGGGCCCCTGGGATGGACTCGGTGTGGCCGGGTCAGTCTCTGATTCCCAGCACAGGGCAGGGGCATCTCCTGAGTCGGGCTCTGCTGCCAAGCCCCCTCCGCCCGGCCCGCCTGCCTCTGGCCCAGCGTGCACAGCGGCGCCCGTGACCCCTGTCTCTGTCCGCCAGACCGGTGCTACGGCCCCCTGGGTTTGGCCTCCTTACCGGACAGCTGCTTCACAGCCTCCTCCCAGCAGCCGGAGAACCCTGCCCACGCCGGGCGCCTCAACTACGTGCTGCCAGGCTCGGACCTGCAGGGCTGGGGGCCCCAGGCAGAGGTCTACCAGGAGCTGGTCTCCAAGCCGCCCTACCTGCAGGTGGATCTGCTGGAGCCCAGGAACCTCACGGGTAGGTGCCTGGCCTGGGTCGCTCGTGCAGTGAACATGCTCCAGCCCCCGGCCTTCCTTGGCTTCCGGGGGGCGCAGGAGACGCCAGAGCCCCAGGGCAGTGCTGGGGGGCGGGTGCCATGCTGCCCATCCTCCGCTGCTCGGTGCCCTGCGCTGGCTCTCCACACTCTGGGCTGGGCAAAGTGCGGTGCCTCTTCAGAGCCCTCAGCAGCCCAGGACCCGGTTACCTCCTGGGCCACCTGTATCCCTAAGAAGACATGGGTCACCCGGACCTTCCCGAGCCGGGGCATCATCCTCAGCCCTGGGCTGTTGGCTGTGGGACTCCCTGCCACTGGACAAGAGGCTGAGCCATACGGCAGGCCAGTCCAGGGCTGGCAACGCTGGCTCATGCTCTTCAAGTGAGCGGGCTGGGGACGATCCTTGGAGCCGTCTCCACACGATCCTTAGCGATCCCGACAGACCGACCATGTGGCGCTCTGCAGCCGGGGTGCCAGACCCTGCCGGGCTGGCGTCAAACCTGCCCCGCCACAGCCCTGCTGCCGAGGGGCAGCTCTCAGCTCACAGGCTGGTGCTGATTCCTGGGGCTCCCCGGCCCATACCCCGGAGAGCCCTGTGTCCCTGCAGGGGCCCTGAGCTGTGCTGTGTTCTCCTCCCGCAGGGGTGGTGGTGCAGGGGGCAGGCTCCTCGGACGCCTACGTTACCAGCTTCCTCCTGCAGTTCAGCATGGACGGGCTGAGGTGGCACGAGTACCGGGAGGTCTCTGTGGACGCCCAGCCGGAGCCCAAGGTACCTCCCTGAACCAGCCCCCCAGCAGCCGTGTGGTGGTGTGCGGTGGGAGGTTGGTTTGGATGCTGTCACAGATCCACCGGCCCAGTGCTCCCCCGCGGCTCTGGAGCGGTGCCTGGGAGGACCCTGTTAGAGTGTTAGCCCCCTTAGGGTCATGCTCCCTCGCTGGCGTAAGCCCCTGGACACCCCCCTTCCCCCGCCTCCTGGAACCGCACCTCTGAGCCTTCAGCCCCCTGCTTCCCACCATGAGTGCACTCGAATCGCACCCCTGGGAGGCTTGCACCCCCACAGGGAGCAATGACCCTGACCTCTTCAGACTCTTGGCCAGCGGGGTAAGAGCAGGAAGCTTATTCGACGTCTGGACGCCACCCGTCCTAGACCTTTCGTGGTTAGCACAGAGAAGGGGAACGGTATAGCAGGGTCCAGCGGGGTATGTCCAGAACCCAGGTGGGCTCAGACCCTCTGTAGAGTCCCCAACCCCCAGTCCAGAAGTGTGTGTCTCCAGCTGCCCATAACCCAAGGTCATCCCCCCCATGTCCTCAGTCTTTGTTCCTCTTCTTCCCCGACAAGCAGGGCTACCCGGTCTACCCGGTCTCCTCCTGACTCACTCTTGTTCCCTGGCTTCCTGCAGTGGACCAGGGTCGTCAGTAGCTAGGTAACAAATTGATGGGCCATTGTCTGGATCCAGGCCCCACCTGGATCTCTGGATTCTTCTGCAAAGCAAACACCTTTCACCCCTCTCCTCCCCACCTAGTTACTCATGCAGCGCATAGGGGAAACTGAGGCACGCACACTATGCGTACAAAATATTCTGGAAAAATCCCCCTTCATCTCAGGGGTCTGCACCCCTGGGGGCGTATGTGAGGTGGTGGCTGTGTGAGCCCGTGGATACGCCGGAACTTCTGTGCGTGCGTGCATTTGTGTGTGTGTGTGCATGCTTGGGGTGTGCGCGTGTGTGTGTTTGGGGGGGGTGCATCTCATAGAATCGTAGGACTGGAAGGGACCTCGAGAGAGCATCTCGTCCAGTCCCCTGCACTCGTGGCAGGACTAAGTGTTATCTAGACCATCCCTGACAGGGGTTTGTCCAACCTGCTCTTAAAAATCTCCAGTGAGAGGGACTCCACCACCTCCCTGGGCAATTTATTCCCGTGCCTAACCACCCTGACAGGTCGGAGGTTTTTCCTAATGTCCAACCTAAACCGCCCTGGCTGCCATTTAAGCCCATTGCATCTTGTCCTGTCCTCAGAGGTTAAGAAGAACAATTTTTCTCCCTCCTTTTTGTAACAACCTTTTATGTACTTGAAAACTGTTCTCATGTCCCCTCTCTGCTGCAGACTAAACAAACCCAATTCTTTCAATCTTTCCTCATAGCTCATGTTTTCTAGACCTTTACTCAATTTTGTTGCTCTTTTCTGGACTTTCTCCACATGCATGTGCATATATTTGGCATGTGTGTGTGTTTGGGGCGTATGCATGTATGTTTGGGGCATGTGCGTGTGGTCGGAGGTGTGTAAGTGTGTGTTTGGGGCATGTGAATGTGTTGGGAGGTGTTTGGGGTGTGCGGGTGTGTTTGGTGTGTGTGTGTTTGGGGCATGTGCTTGTGTTCAGGGCGTGTGTGTGTGTGTGATCGGGGTGTGTGCGTGTGTGTTTGTGGCATATGCGTGTCTTGGGAGGTGTTTGGGGCGTGTGCATGTGTTGGGAGGTGTTTGGGGCATGTGCGTGTGTGTGTTTGGGGCGTGTGCATGTGTTGGGAGGTGTTCTGAGGTGTTTCTGCGTGTGTTTCGGGTGTGTGCATGTGTTGGGAGATGTTTGGGACGTGTGTGCGTGTGTTGGGAGGTGTTTGCGGCATGAGCGTGTGTGGGAGGTGTTTGGGGCGTGTGCGTGTTTGGGGCGTACGCGTGTGTGGGAGGTCTTTGGGACGTGGGCGTGTGCGTGTTTGGGACGTGGGCGTGTGTGGGAGGTCTTTGGGACGTGGACGTGGGCATGTTTGGGGCGTGGGCGTGTTTTGGGCGTGGGCGTGTTTGGGGCGTGGGCGTGTTTGGGGCGTGCGCGTGTGTGGGAGGTCTTTGGGACGTGGGCGTGTGCGTGTTTGGGGCGTGGGCGTGTGTGGGAGGTCTTTGGGACGTGGACGTGGGCATGTTTGGGGCGTGGGCGTGTTTGGGGCGTGGGCGTGGGCGTGTTTGGGGCGTGGGCGTGTTTGGGGCGTGCGCGTGTGTGGGAGGTCTTTGGGACGTGGGCGTGGGCGTGTTTGGGGCGTGGGCGTGTGTGGGAGGTCTTTGGGACGTGGACGTGGGCATGTTTGGGGCGTGGGCGTGGGCGTGTTTGGGGCGTGGGCGTGTTTGGGGCGTGCGCGTGTGTGGGAGGTCTTTGGGACGTGGGCGTGGGCGTGTTTGGGGCGTGGGCGTGTGTGGGGCATGGGCGGGGCGTCTGCGTGTGTGGGAGGTCTTTGGGGCGTGGGCGTGTGCGTGTTTGGGGCGTACGCGTGTGTGGGAGGTCTTTGGGACGTGGGCGTGTGCGTGTTTGGGGCGTGGGCGTGTGTGGGAGGTCTTTGGGACGTGGACGTGGGCATGTTTGGGGCGTGGGCGTGTTTGGGGCGTGGGCGTGGGCGTGTTTGGGGCGTGGGCGTGTTTGGGGCGTGCGCGTGTGTGGGAGGTCTTTGGGACGTGGGCGTGGGCGTGTGTGGGGCGTGGGCGTGTGTGGGGCGTGGGCGGGGCGTCTGCGTGTGTGGGAGGTCTTTGGGGCGTGGGCGTGGGCGTGTTTGGGGCGTGGGCGTGTTTGGGGCGTGGGCGGGGCGTGCGCGTGGCGTGTGGGGCTGAGCCGGCCGGTCGCTGCCCCTGCAGCTGTTCCTGGGGAACGCCGACGACTCCACGCCGGTGGTGAGGACGTTCCAGCGCATGGTCCGTGCCCGGCACGTCCGCATCCTCCCCCACGACTTCCACCACGGGATCTTCCTGCGGGCCGAGCTGCTGGGCTGCGAGAGAGGTACCGCGCCCTGGCCCCTCGCGGGGCGGCGGGGGTGGGGGGGGGGCAGGTGCGGTGAGGGCGCCCCCTGGGGTTGGGGGCTTGGTTTCTCAGGGCGGGCGCGTCTCCTGGGACTGACCTGGGATTGCCTCACCCCCCCGACCTGCTCTTCCGCCTTCCCTGCCCCCCAGTGCCCCCTCTGCCACCTGGGGCACCGACTGCACCACCGGGCCGGCGGCCCTGCCGGAGCGGTGAGTTCCAATGCCGCAACGGACGCTGCGTCCCCGCTGGGCCCCGCGGCGCCGTCTGCAACGGAGTCGACGACTGTGGAGACTTCTCGGACGAGCTGCGCTGCGGTGAGCGGGGGGGCCCAGCCCGGGGGGCAGGGCGGGGCCGGGGCCAACCCTGCAGGGCTCAGGGAGTGTCCTGGGGACTCAGCCTCGGCAGTGGCACCGTCCCACGCTGGCTGGGCCGTGGCTGTGGCTGTTGAACAGCTGCTGCGGGCCTCCCCGGAGGGGGCAGCCTCTTGGTGCTGGGGCAGCGAGCTTTGCAAACCACCCCCGAGGCAGCTCAGGTCTGGGCCTTCCAGTCCCGTCCGATCAGCCGCTGCCTCCCTGCCCAGAGGGGGCTGCCTTTCTGTGGTGGCAGAGCAGTGCCCACAGGCCGGTTCAGACCAGGCGCTCGGAGCTGCAGCCACATGCTAGAGCGGGAGGGCCGGGGCTAGGGCTGCCAGGCACAGGAAATGTCTCCCCAGGCCTTGGTCTGGAGCCTGGGAAAGGCTGAGCCCGGCTAGCCTGTGCAGCCTCTGCTCCCGTGCCTGCTGGGAGAGCTCCCCCGGCCTGCTTACCAGCCCCGACTCCGTGCCCCCTCACAGGGACAGCCCCATCCGTGGGGCCCTCCGCCCCCTGGCGCTGCCCCCTCTCCCACTTCCACTGCGCGCTGTCTGACGGCTGCATCGACGCCTCCCGGCGGTGCGACGGCATCACCGACTGTCCGGACGGCACCGACGAGGCCGGCTGCGGCGCCCTGCCTGGGAGCACAGTGCCCCCTACCAGCACAGCCAGGTACCGCATGGGGCAGAGGTGGGGGGGTTGCCTGGACCCCTATGACGAGGCCTGTCGGAGACAGGGATGTGTCACGGAGACAGCTGGCGGGCGTACAGCGAGGGGAGCAGGGCAAGTCCTGTCAGCCCATCCTGGGGTCAGCGTGGGAGCGAACCCTGCTGCCTGCCCCCAGGCCTGGGCTGTGGGGCACCAGCCCTGCCGCTGGGAGGAGATTCTCCAACTGGATCCATCCCAATACCCCATCCAGGGACCCAGCCCCCCAGTTCCAGCCCCCGTGACCCCTGGTGTACCCTACCACTCCCCAGGCCCTGCTGGCCAGCATGGGTGTGTTGCCCTGTGCATCCCTGGCTCTGCAGGGCTCTCCCTGGGGGGCTGGTCTGATGCCCCCTCCTGGGAGCCATGCCCTGGAGCTGAGCGGGCAGGCCTGGGGCGGGGGTTCCCCCAGTGCAGTGGAGAGGGGCTGCCCCATGACCTGGGACGGGAGGCCCCCAGCGGAAGCTTTCCAGCGGGGGCAACACTAATTCATCCCTTTGCTCTGGTTCTTTCAGCAGCTGGGCCCCCCGGCAGCCCTCGCTACCCACCCAGGAGGTGAGAGAGCCTGCAGCGGGGCAGGGAGGGGAGGGGGAATCTTGCAGCTGCCCTGTTAGTGTGTTAATGACCTGTCCCCATGTCCCCCCAAGCCCTGCCTGGCTGGGCTGCCACCGAGCTGGGGACCTGTGCAGAAGGGCAGGACCCTGTGTAACGATGCTGGTTCTGGCGGGACGCAACGGAGAGTGCCCATACAGGACAAATTGCTTCGAGCCGGGCAGTTGCAGCCCAAGGCTGGGGTTTCTGTGGACGCCAAGGCAAACCAGCCAGCCAGAGAAGACTTTGGTCTCACCCCACTGGCTAACCACAAGTCACACAAGCGATTCCCTCAGACACTCCAGTTTCCCAGTTGTCACGGAGTGTGGGGGAGTCCAGGCCCTGCACCCCTCTTCCTGGGATTCACTGAGGCTCTCAGCCAGCCAGTAAAACAGAAGGTTTATTGGACAACAGGAACACAGTCCAAAACAGAGCTTGTGGGTACCCCTGGGACCCCTCAGCCAAGTCCTTCTGGGGGAGCAGGGAGCTTAGACCCCAGCCCTGGGGTTCCCTGTGTTCCTCCACCCAGCCCCGAACTGAAACTAAACCCCCCCCAGCAGGCTCCCTCCTGCAGCCTGTCTTCACATTCCTGGGCAGAGGTGTCACCTCTCCCTCCCCCTCCTGGCTCAGGGGACAGGCTCTCAGGTCTCCCATCCCCAGGGCACATTCCCAGGTCAACACTCCCCCCTCCCTGCTGCGTCACATCGTCACACCAGTATCACCACCAGGGCCACTCCTTATGGGGACGAATGGTTATGAAAACGAACACCCTAGTAAAAGAAAAAAGGTTCACTCCATCCCAAAGGACCAAGCCCCAGACCCAGGTCAATATACAAATCAGATCTTACCCACAAATCACACTGTTGCTAATCCTTTGGAATCTAAAATCTAAAGGTTTATTCATAAAAGGAAAAGATAGAGACGAGAGCTAGAATGGGTTAAACGGAATCAATGACACACAGCAATGGCAAAGTTCTTGGTTCAGGCTTGTAGCAGTCATGGAATAAACTGCGGGTTCAAATCAGGTCTCTGGAGAACATCCCCAGCTGGGGTGGATCTTTCAGTCCTTGGTTCAAAGCTTCAGCATAGCAAAGTCCCTCCAGAGGTAGGAAGCAGGACTGAAGACAAGATGGAGATGTGGCATCAGCCTTTTATAGACTTTTCCAGGAGTAAGAACCCCTCTGTGTTCTTACTGTGGAAAATTACAGCAAAATGGAGTTTGGAGTCACATGGGCAAGTCCCTGCATACTTTGCTGAGTCACAAGGCTTGTCTGCCTTCTCGCAATGGGTCAGTTGTGTCGCTGATGGTCCCTAATGGGTCATCCAGCAGGCTAGGCAGAGCTGACACCAACTTGTCTGGGGTGTCACCCAGAAGCACAGCACACGTTTGAACTACAGGCAGGATAGAGCCAATATTCATAACTTTAACTATAAAAATGATACCCACAGACAGCATCATCCTAACCAGCCCACCATAACCTTGTCTGAGACACCTCATTTGACCCCCTTTGTACGAGATTTGGTGCCACTACAGGACCTTGGTTGCAACAATGATCTATACGGTCCCAGATTACGTCAATTACGTCACAGCCCCAACGCAAAAGTGATGCAGGAAGGGATGGCACAAACATCTCTGACTGCATCCCAAGAGCTCCCCATCCTGGGTTCTGTCTTACTACAGCTAGTATTGGGTTCGAAGCCGTACCAGTGTAGAACAGAAATGGTTTGCCAAAGTCATGGTCAATAACATGATTGAATCTCTTTACAGACCCAAGGTAAAACTTGGTTAGAACAATAGTGGATTGGATCTGCCCTTGCAGCATGGTTCCTGTAGGTCTCGTGATCTTGCCAAGAGCTAAAGAACATAGCTACTTTATCCATACAAGCTCTGGCAAATGTGTGGAACCCAATTAACATCAAGTCAATGTAGATATTAGTGTTGTCCATAGTACAGGAATCTTGGCAGTTCGCCGTGAAAGCAATATGGTAATGTGCCTCAGTTTCCCTTTTCATACAGCACATCAGGTCTGGAATGTCTTTTTCCCTGTGAAAAGTTCCAATACTGTTTACAGGCATTAACTGTGAAACGTCAGTATAACAAGGCCTTTTATCACAAAGTGTGTTCTCATGTATTCCTTTTAACATGTTCAAGGGTTTTTTCAAAAGATTAGGCACATTGGACATTTTTACAGTTCTTGGTAATGGCAACACATTAGTTACAAGAATTACCATGAGCAACAACAACAAATTCGTTGCACCTGTCCATTTACAATCAGTTTTGTCATGCCACACCTTTGGCTCAACACTATTGGGGTTTGGGCCTTTTAGAGTCAGCCTGTGGCTTCCCTTTGCAGAATTAAGGTCTCTCTTTCCTTCCCTTCCTGAAGGATCAAACCCAGATTTCTCTGGCGTAACCGAATTCACTGGCTGATTGGGCGTGCTCTCTGTGCTAACAGCTATTAGCGAGTCCTCCTTCTCCCTGCCAGCCAAGTAATTTGCATTACCACAGGCAGGAGCCAGTTCCCCAGTTCTCAGATCCTTTAACTGCTACCGATTCCAAGGCTAGACTCTGTCTTAGAGAGAAACCATCCATTTTCACTGACAAGCCAGACTCAAAGCTCTGTTGTCCTTCCCTTGCCAACCTCTGCTTCCACCTGGAATCAGATGTTAAGTTCACTGAGAGACTGCAAGTCATATCCAAAGTGTCCGGAGAGGAGAGTAAACCTGCCCTCCCCTGCATTCTCCAGAGATCAGCTGCCCAGCTGTTCTGCTCTGCAGACTCCGCTCCCCATCCTTCCCTCTGAACCTGGGACACCTCATTTGACCCCCTTTGTACAAGATTTGGTGCCACTACAGGACCTTGGTTGCAACAATGATCTATATGGTCCCAGATTATGTCGATAACGTCACACCCTGTGTGGGGAGGGGGAGTGGATGGCTGCAGGGTTGGGGGAGGGGGAAATGAATGGCTGGAAGGGGAGGGGAGGGGAGTGGATGGCAGCAGGGCTGGGGGAGTGGCTGTCGGTGGGGGAGGGTCCCGATCTCTTGGTGCCCAAGGCTGCGGGTGGGTCACAGGCTGGTACCTGACTGGCCAGACTGGGGGAGGAGCGGCCGGACAGAGGGGCTGGTGGCAGGAGGGGTAACGGCTCTTTCCCTGTGTTGCAGGTGTCCCAGGGCACAGAGGGCTGGCTATTCCCTGGAGACGTCCTCCCCACCCCCACAGGTACTGCCTTCCCCCACTCATGGGGGGCTGTCACGGAGTCCCTGGGCGATGCTCTGGAACTGCTCCCCATGAAGCCAGGCAGGACTCTGGGGCAGTCTCCTTTCTGCGAGCAGCCTGTCTGCAGGACACACAGCTCACCCGGCTTCCACCTTCCTGGGTCTGACCTCGGAGCATTCAGCATCCTCTGCCCCTCCGTGCGCTTCCCCCAGCGAGTCCCCCCAGGCGGGTTCCTGGGGAAGCCAGAGGGTCCTGCCCCCCAACTCCGCAGTCAGATGTGACTCTCAGCCAGCCAGTAAAACAGAAGGTTTATTAAACGACAGGAACATGGTCTAACACAGAGCTTGTTGGTGCAGAGAACAGGACCCCTCAGCCGGGCCCATTTTGGGGGGCAGTGAGCCAGACAACCACTTCTGCCCTTCACTCCATGTCCCCAGTCAGCCCCAAACTGAAACTCCCTCCAGCCCCCCCTCCTCTGGGCTTTGTCCCTTTCCCGGGCCACGAGGGCACGTGATCCCCTTGTTCTCCAGTCCTTCAGCTCTCACCTGGCACCGGGCCAGGCCATCAGTGGCCAGGAAACAGGGTGTTGGCCATTCTCTGCGTCCAGACCCCTGCCCACACCTGTTCTCTAGGGCTCTGCAATGATCATACACCCTTACCCCACCACCTAGAGACTTAAGAACTGTGTAGGGGAAACTGAGGCACCCCCACACTATTCAGAGGAAACATTAAGAACCGTCCCACTTTGTCACAGGGGCCCTCCTGGGGTTACCCGCTGCGGGGGAGGGGACACAGGGGCGCATGGGGGGGCACGGCTGCTCTGAGCTGCCCCATCTCCCTGCAGGTCCCTGCAGCGAGCCGCTGGGCCTGGATGATGGCAGGATCCGCTACCAGCAGCTGAGCGCCTCCTCCCACCGGGACAGCAACCCCCCGGACGCCGGGCGCCTCAACATGGTGCCCAACATGTGAGCAGCCCCCTGCCGCGTGACCAGCCCCTCCTGCCAGGGCCTGGGGGTGGGAATGGGGGGGAGGGTCCCTCCTGCCAGCGGACACAGGTCCCCCCAGTGGCTGGAAGGAGATGGGCACGGTCAGGCTGGCAGGAGGGGAACTGACCCTGGGACGTGGTGGATTCTCCGTCCCCGAAAGGCTCTGCCCAGCCAGCGCCTGGACCAGCGGCAGGGGTTAGCTCAGGGTGGTCCGAGCCGATCGCAGGGGTCCGTCTCAGGTGACGTCTGTGGCACGAGCGAGGGCTGGGGTCCCCGCTCGTCCAGCCGGGCTCACACCAGCCCGTGTCGAGCTCACGCCAGCCAGAACAGCTGTGCAGCCGCGGCAGCAGGGCGAGTGCATCCCATGGCTCCAGCTCGGCCCGGCTCTGCCAGGGCCCCCAGCCACACTCACCGCTGGGCGGGAACGGACGGGAGGGTCTCAGCCCCTGGGAGGAGGTTTCCAGGCTGCCTCGGGGCCAGTTTCCCTGCCTGTGGAGTGGGGCTCGGATCTGTGGGTTGGGGTCTGTCCCCGCAGCGTCTAAGGCGAGGGGCCGGCGGGCGACCAAGGTCCCTGTGCTCTGGGTCACGCATGGGTTCCAGGAGCTGCGACCAGCCCCCTTTCCTGCTGGCGGGAGGGGAGCGGGTGCCCTGGGGGGGTCATGCCCTGTGGGAGCTGCTGAGCCCCCTGAGGGAGGGAGCTGTCAGGTGGCAGGGCCCTGGCACCGATGGATCTCGGTGGGCGACTCCCCACCCCAGGGTGCCTGGGCCCTCTCGGTCAGGGCTGGTGCTGGGCCTGCCCCATCGCTTCCCCTCTGCCCCTCCCAGACTGAACATCGAGCCAGGCTGGAGCCCCCTGGAGACCGACGGCAGCCCCTACTTCCAGGTGGACTTCCTGCAGCCCACCTTTGTGAGCGCACTGGTCACGCAGGGCGGGCTGACGGCCGGGGGCTACGTCACCAGGTATCGCCTGCAGTACAGCCACGACGGGGTGCACTACCGTGACTACACGGGGGCAGCACGCGGCGCCGTGCCCCCCCAGCCGGCTCAGGTACCTGGCCGTGCCCCCTGGGGCTCGGCCCGCTCCCCCCACCCCAGGCCACTGGGCCGTGTGCGCGGCACGGGTGGCCTGAGGCAGCCCACGAGCTCTGCAGCGTGCCCTCTTCTCCAGTGCCCGGCATGCCACCGCGCGTGCCCTGCCCAGTCAGTGCCCAGGGCCAGGGCCCTGCGGGTCGGCATTCAGGGATTTCTCCGGCCAGGCTGCTCCTGTCACGATGGAGCACTGCGTGCCGGGAGCCGTGGTCTCCAGGGGCTGCTGTATGATGCCACAGAGGTGCCACCCTCAGGGGCCTGGCAAGTCACCAGCGTGGCCCTCGGCTGAAGCCTGAGATCTGGGTGCAGCTCAGACCCAGACCCCCGCCTCGGTCAGCCCCCGAGCCTGCCCCCTCCCGTCCCACGCCAGCCGGCAGTGGGGACAGAGCCTCTCCCCTGCCCGCTCTCCAGCCCTGGGCTGACCGCTCCCTCCGGGTCCCTCGGCCAGGTACTGGAGGGAAACTTCGACAGTCACACGCCGGTGCAGAGGGAGCTGCGCCCCCTGATCCTCGCCCGCTACCTGCGGCTGGTGCCTGTGGAGTATCACCGGAGCATCCACCTGCGCATGGAGGCGCTGGGCTGCCCCTGGAGTGAGTGCTGCTCCCCGCGAGATCGGGGGTGGGGGGCTCTGTGACCCTGCGGGGCTGGGACAGGGAGCAGGGGGGCCTGTGACCCTGTGGGGCCGGGCTGGGGAGCATGAGCGGGGCCTGTGACCCAGCAGGGTGGGGACAGGGAGCAGGGGGGCCTGTGACCCTGTGGGGCCGGGCTGGGGAGCATGAGCGGGGCCTGTGACCCAGCAGGGTGGGGACAGGGAGCAGGGGGGCCTGTGACCCTGTGGGGCCGGGCTGGGGAGCATGAGCGGGGCCTGTGACCCAGCAGGGTGGGGACAGGGAGCAGGGGGGCCTGTGACCCTGTGGGGCCGGGCTGGGGAGCATGAGCGGGGCCTGTGACCCAGCAGGGTGGGGACAGGGAGCAGGGGGGCCTGTGACCCTGTGGGGCCGGGCTGGGGAGCATGAGCGGGGCCTGTGACCCAGCAGGGTGGGGACAGGGAGCAGGGGGGCCTGTGACCCTGTGGGGCCGGGCTGGGGAGCATGAGCGGGGCCTGTGACCCAGCAGGGTGGGGACAGGGAGCAGGGGGGCCTGTGACCCTGTGGGGCCGGGCTGGGGAGCATGAGCGGGGCCTGTGACCCAGCAGGGTGGGGACAGGGAGCAGGGGGGCCTGTGACCCTGTGGGGCCGGGCTGGGGAGCATGAGCGGGGCCTGTGACCCAGCAGGGTGGGGACAGGGAGCAGGGGGGCCTGTGACCCTGTGGGGCCGGGCTGGGGAGCATGAGCGGGGCCTGTGACCCAGCAGGGTGGGGACAGGGAGCAGGGGGGCCTGTGACCCTGTGGGGCCGGGCTGGGGAGCATGAGCGGGGCCTGTGACCCAGCAGGGTGGGGACAGGGAGCAGGGGGGCCTCTGACCCTGTGGGGCCGGGCTGGGGAGCATGAGCGGGGCCTGTGACCCAGCAGGGTGGGGACAGGGAGCAGGGGGGCCTGTGACCTGGCAGGGCTGGAGAGTATGAGGGGGCCTGTGACCCTGCGGGGCGGGGACCTGGAGCGGGGTGTCTGTGACCCTGCAGGGCTGAGCTGGGTCCCTGGTACCCCCGGCCGTTGCTCTAGCCTCTCACCCTGGGCTGCTCTCCCCGTCCTCCAGAGCACCTTTCTCTGGATCCTGCACAGGCTGGTGCCCCCCACTCTGGGCTCTGGCCCCTGGGGGCACCTTGCAGGCCCTGCCAGGGGAGGGGTGGGTAGTGCCAGGCCTCGGCCTTGCCCTCCCCCATGGGGCGACAGAGCAGGCAGCCCAGCTCCACCTGGGCCCAGCCTTGCGCTGAGTTTATTTGGGGCTGAGCTGAGCCTCACCTGCTCCGTTCCCTGCTCAGGGGTCCCTCCCTGCATCTGCCCAGCCCCGACCGGTGCCAGGCTGCAGGGCAGAGTCCCGGGCTCTGGGGAGAAAAAGGCCCCGTGATTGCCTAGCCCGTCACTGCCAATGGCCTGAGCTGCTGGTGCTGGGCGAACCACGTGCAGGGAGGTGCCGGGCCTGGGGCAGGGGGCAAGTGCCCGGGGGTCAGTCAGGGCACCGCAGGAAGGGACAGTTGGGCCGAGTCCCCAGGGAAACATCCCATTAGTCAGGGAATCCTTGCCGGGGGGGCGGGGGGCTGGAGAGAGCCTGGAGCAGAGAGAGCCAGAACTGCCCTGGCGGCTGGGCATGGACAGGCGAGGGGCCACCGGCGGCCTGCCCCAGGCTCTGCCCACGCCAGTGTGAGTGACTCAGACCCTGAGGAGAGGATCCCCCGCGGGAGGTTCCCCCATGGCCCGTCGCCCGTTCCCAGGCACGCCCTGATAGCCATTCCCTCGCCCCCGGGGGATGCGCCCTAGAGACCAGCAGGCACGTGTTCCCCCCACCCCCACCCTGTGGAGGCTTCTCTGAGCCCTTTCCATCTCCCCAGCCCCCGCCATGTCTCCTGCTCTCCCCTGAGCCCCATTTCCCAGCACTGCCGGCTGCAGGCACCTCTCCCATAGGGCCAGGCACCCTGGGCATGACAGGTGGGGCCCGGAGCCTTCCCCGCTGAGCTGTCTCGTCTCTGCCCCCGAGTCCAGCCTCTGCCTGGGGAGACCAGAGTGCACGACTCTGCCTGGGGTCGGGGTCCCCGGGACCGGGGCGTGCTGCTGGTGGGGGATGGTGGGGGCCTCGGGGCGCTGTGTGAAGCCCCTGCGGCCCCCTGTGATGGCAGGGCCGGCTGCTGGGCCTTCCTGGGCGAGCAGGGATGTGCTAGGTGGGGGGGCAGGATGGGGAGGCTTAGGGGGCAGGACGTGGGAATCTAGGGGGCAGGAGGGGGGACCCAGAGCAGCTCAGCCAGCACCATGGCCCTCCCACTGATCAGTTCCTTCTCCCTCTCCCCAAGGTGCTGCTCCACTGGGGCCCAGACCCACCTCTGAGCAGCCCCTGCTCCCCACGGCGACTCTGGTCCCAGGATCCAGGATTCCCAGCACAGTCAATGAGAGCCGTGAGGCCAAACCCACGGGCCAGCCAGTGAAGCCGCCGGGCACCATGGCAGCAGGTGAGACTGGGCCGGGAGCAGGGCAAAGAGACGTGGCACCGGGTGCTGGGTCCCCATTAGAGAGCAGGAGTGTCCGAGTCACTGGGAATGGACAGGCCCGTCCCTTCCTGCCAGCAGCCCCGCAGTCCCCAAGCCTGCTGCCCCAGGGGGTGGTGTCACGGATCCCCAGCGTCGGGGCTACAGCTGTGTCCAGGAAGAGCCCCCTCGCTATGTCAGACCCCAAGGGGTCCTGGGGGAGCCTCTTCTGCTCCACAGGGACCGACAGGCCTGGCCCGGACCTGCAGCAACCCTCAGGCAGCCTGGGAAGCCCGGAGCTGAGCCCTGGATGGTCAGAGCACCCTCTCTCCTGGCCAGCCCAGAGCCCAGCCCTGCTGTCAGGACCCCCACTGATGATGCTGCCTGTCTCTGTCTGACCCCCTGGGTCAGACCCCAAGGTAGGGAGCCTCAACTCCTTCCCGCAGCCAGCTTCTCTCATCCCCCTGCACTTCCCAGCCCTTAGCTCTCCAGCCGGGTCTGTGCCCAGATTCCCTGTGCCCAGGTCCAGGGGCTGGGGCTGCCATTGTCTGTTCGGGTTTTCCATTGATCTGGGGCAGCCTCAGCCAGTCCTTCCTGACGGCCTGTCCAGTTGGCTCAGCCAGCTTGGTGACCCCCACATACCTCCGTGTCTCAGGCGGGGAGGGGGGAGGCAGGCGGTGCTGAGGCAGGAGGAAGGTGGGGCTGCGGGGAGGAAGGTGGAGCTGGGTGGGAGGCTGGCAGGGCTGGGGCGAAGGCAGGCGGGGCTGGGTGGGAGGCTGGCAGGGCTGAGGCGAAGACAGGTGGGTCTGGGGGGAGGCAGGCGGGGCTGCGGGGAGGAAGGTGGAGCTGGGTGGGAGGCTGGCAGGGCTGGGGCGAAGGCAGGTGGGGCTGGGGGAGGCAGGCGGGGCTGAGGTGAAGACAGGTGGGTCTGGGGGAGGCAGGCGGGGCTGAGGTGAAGGCAGGCGGGGCTGGGTGGGAGGCTAGCAGGGCTGGGGCGAAGGCAAGTGGGGCTGGGGGAGGCAGGCGGGGCTGAGGTGAAGACAGGCGGGGCTGGGGCGAAGGCAGGCGGGGCTGGGTGGGAGGCTGGCAGGGCTGGGGCGAAGGCAAGTGGGGCTGGGGGAGGCAGGCGGGGCTGAGGTGAAGACAGGTAGGTCTGGGGGGAGGCAGGTGGGGCTGCGGGGAGGAAGGTGGGGCTGGGTGGGAGGCTGGTGGGGTTGGGCGAAGGCAGGCGGGTCTGGGGGGAGGCAGGCGGGGCTGCGGGGAGGAAGGAGGGGCTGGGTGGGAGGCTGGTGGGGTTGGGCGAAGACAGGTGGGTCTGGGCGGAGGCAGGTGGGGCTGGGGGAGGCAGGCGGGGCTGAGGTGAAGGCAGGCGGGTCTGGGGGGAGGCAGGCGGGGCTGCGGGGAGGAAGGAGGGGCTGGGTGGGAGGCTGGTGGGGTTGGGCGAAGACAGGTGGGTCTGGGCGGAGGCCGGTGGGGTTGGGGGAGGCAGGCGGGGCTGAGGTGAAGACAGGTGGGTCTGGGGGGAGGCAGGCGGGGCTGCGGGGAGGAAGGAGGGGCTGGGTGGGAGGCTGGTGGGGTTGGGCGAAGACAGGTGGGTCTGGGCGGAGGCAGGTGGGGCTGGGGGAGGCAGGCGGGGCTGAGGTGAAGACAGGTGGGTCTGGGGGGAGGCAGGCGGGGCTGTGGGGAGGAAGGTGGGCCTGGGTGGGAGGCTGGTGGGGCTGGGGGAGGCAGGCGGGGCTGAGGTGAAGACAGGTGGGTCTGGGGGGAGGCAGGCGGGGCTGTGGGGAGGAAGGTGGGGCTGGGTGGGAGGCTGTCAGGGCTGTGGCGAAGGCAGGCGGGGCTGGGTGGGAGGCTGGCAGGGCTGGGGCGAAGGCAGGCGGGGTTGGGCGAAGGCAGACGGGTCTGGGGGGAGGCAGGCGGGGCTGCGGGGAGGAAGGAGGGGCTGGGTGGGAGGCTGGTGGGGTTGGGCGAAGACAGGTGGGTCTGGGCGGAGGCAGGCGGGGCTGTGGGGGAGGCAGGTGGGTCTGGCCGAAGTCAGGGTGACTGGCCCAGGTCACTGACACGTTTTCTCTCTCTGGCTCACCCAGGGAAGGAGCCGGGCACCGTGCCAACTCTGGGAACGACAGGGCCTGCAGGGGACATGCGCAGCCCTGGAGCAGCTGGCCCCGAGGTGCCCCACCTGAGCACAGCTCGGCCTTGGTGGGGCACTGGGACGCCTGGCCTTGTGGAGGAATCCAGGCGCTCCAGAGCTCCCGGCGTGGCAAGCCCAGAGCCCGGGCGCCCGGGGGAGATGCCCACTGCCTGGTCCCCAGGGACTCCTGGGCTCTTCTGGGCAGGGACAACCTCTCCGGGGAGCCCACGCCTGCTGGGCCCCACCCTGCCGGGCATGGCGGCTGTGACTGTGTCGGCAGCCGGTCCTGGGCCTGGCACCACGGGGCTGCCTGGGCTGCACACTGGCCCCTCCCAGCCTGGCAGGCCTGGGCTGGCCACCACTCTGGCTGGTAAGCAGGGGGCCGGTGCTGGGGGGAGGGCAGGGCCGTGGATGGGCCGTGGCAGAGCCGTGGCCGGGAGCTTGCCAGCTGAGCAGGGATGGGCGCGGGGTGACCCCCAAGGAGAACCCAGCCATTGCAGGGAGCAGAGCTGCTGACCCCTGTGGGGGAGCTGCCCTGCGAAACCCTGCCCATTAAACAGCTGCTGGCCTCTCTAAGGCGGGCCTTACCCTCGTGCCCCGGCCTGGGCACCTCCTCCCACCGTTCCGAGTTCCCCTGCACCCTGCCTGGCTCCGCGACTCTGCAGATAGTCTGTGCCCTCCAGGGGAGCAGCCCTGGGCCTGCCAAGATCCAGCCCCGCGCAGTGGGGCAGAGCTGCGACCCTGTCCCCTAAGGATGCCACGCGTGAGGGGCTACTGGGGACAGGATAGCTCTGTGCTGGGCACCCCGCAGGGGGTTCAGTGCCAGCCCCCCAGCCCGTGTGTTCTTCCAGCAGGGCTGCCCTTCCCCCGGCTCCTCTGCACCCAGGGCCAGTTTGCCTGCGAGGTGCTGGGCTGCGTGGAGGCCGCCTTCGTGTGCGACGGGCAGGAGGACTGCCTGGACGGGTCGGACGAGCGGCACTGCGGTGAGTGGGGAGAGGGATGGGGCCAGACCCTCATAGCCACCCCACAATGGAGCTGGACACCCTGGATTTGACCTGGGGGCTTGCCTGGCGCCAGATCTTCCAAGCACCCTGGCCCCTGTCACAGACCCACAGGAGCGGGGCTATGGCCCCAGCTTTGGAACGGTCTTTGGGAGGCCCCTCAGTGTGCCAGACCTGGCTCCTGCTCTGTCCCCCACCCCTTTTTGTTTGTGTTCCCAGGCCTGGCCCTCAAGGCTCCTCCTCGCTATTTGTTCCCCAGCTGGTGGGCAGGGGTTAGTTGCTAGGTACCAAATGTCCCGGTGGTTGGCTTTGCCATTGTCTTCATGGACCCTCCATTGACCTGGCCCCCAACCCCAGACAGCCAGGTGTGAGCCACATCTGCCTCCCTGGGCCTCTGGGAAGAGCCACCAGCCCTTTCCCTTTCCAACCGCCTGGGGGAAACTGAGGCACCCACCATGTTCATACAAAACGTTACAGAAAATTACCACCCCCTAAGGCCCTGCTTGGGGGCCTCTGTGGAGTAAGTGGGACTGTCAGCCCCACTCCTGGGGCCTGTGGGGTTCAGCCTTGAGCCCCCTTCGCGGACTGCCAGTGTGGGGCTAGGGCCCACTCCTGATGTGGGCAGGAATTAGACCAGGACCAGCCCAGCGGGTCACACATGGGCAAAGGCTGGCGAGGCTGGCCTAGGAGCTGCCAGGCTGGGCTCCCAGGGGCTGGAGGCGGGCGGCTCCTCGCTGAGCGAATGGGGCTCGGTGCCTGCGGGCTGGGGGCGCTGGGCCAGGCCCACGGGTCAGTGTTAGCCCTGGCAGGTGGTAGCTGAGGGCCGGGCCAGACGCTCCCCTCACTTCTCTCCTGTGGGCGGCTGCCTGTCTCTGCAGGAGGCCCCACCGCCTCGGCCGTCCCCATCGCCACCCTGGCCTCCCCGACGGGGCGGCCCAGCGTCTGCTCTGCCAAGCAGCTGTCCTGTGGCAGCGGGGAGTGCCTGGCCCTGGAGAAGCGCTGCGACCTGCACCCGGACTGCCAGGACGGCTCTGACGAGAGCAGCTGTGGTACGTGCCAGGCTCCTGCTCCAGGCGCTCGGCCCTGGGCCTGTCCCCCTGGAACCTCCCAGTGACCCTTGGGGAGCTGCCTGAACCTCGGAGCAGGGAGCCAGGCCTGCCCGACCTCCAACAGCCGCCCCCTGCCCTCCCACTGGCTCCATCTCCAGCAGGCACAGCCACGGCCGCTGCGGTCCGGTGCCAGGGGCCAGGCTCTGGAGCTGTCCGATTCCGGCAGATCCTGGCCATGGGAGCCCTGGCGGCCCTGGGGCCAGCACCACGAGCCCCAGCCTGCATGGCCCCCGGCTGGGGCCCGGACTAGACAAGGCGAGGCTGGATCCCAGGGCGCTGGGTCCAGCTGGGGAACTGTCCCGGGGTGCAGCGGGGCTGGCCGGAGCCCTTGGCACCCCCATCTCTAAGGCCTGTCTCCTGCCCCGCCAGTGGACTGCATCCTGTCTCCCTGGAGCGGCTGGAGTGAGTGCAGCCGGTCGTGCGGGCTGGGCGTCACCTTCCGCCAGCGGGACCTGCTCCGGAACGCCCTGCCCGGGGGCCAGTGCGAACGCAACGAGTTCGACAGCCGCTCCTGCTTCCTCCGGGCCTGCCCAGGTGAGCCCCCAGCCTGCCCCCTGGGGAGCAGAGACCCCTGCCCCGCCTGCCACACCCCCCTGGGGAGCAGAGACCCCTGCCCACCCGCTTTGCCCCTTGGGGAGCAGAGATCCCCACCTGCCATGCCCCCCTGGGAAGCAGAAACCCCGCCCCACCTGCCTGCTCCCTCTGCACAGCCCCTCATAGCTGGGGATGGAGGCTCAGCCCCCTCCTCAGCACACAGCCCCCATCTACTGAGCCCCATGGCCCAGCCTTGCCGCTCGGGCAAGGGCTGGGCTGCCAGGGTCTGGGCCCCACTCCTGCCCTGCTGGACCCAGCCAGCCGCCCTTCCTGGCCTCTGCACTTTGCCTAGCTGCTGTTGGAGGCATCCGGGGAACGTGGACCACCCCCCCCCCGGCAGTGGACCTCACTGTGTGGGACTGTCCCACGGGGAGCTGCCCCCAGCCTTGTGAGCATCGCTGGTGGCCGGTGGCAGGGCGCTGGGCCCTCGCCTGTCGCAAGGTCGTGCGGGGGGAGGGGAATCCGGCATGGCATGGGGCCAGGCCAGCGGGGCTGAGAGCAGGCCAGGGCTATCCAGCTCTGTGCTCACCCCGTCCCTGCCCCTTCTCTGGGTCAGTGAATGGCACCTGGGCCCCCTGGGGCGAGTGGTCGGACTGCGACGCCGAGTGCCGGGGCGGAGTGCGAAGCCGCACGAGGAGCTGCGCTGACCCCCCGCCCAAGAACGGGGGCCAGCCCTGCCCCGGCGACGCCGTGCAGACAGAGCCCTGCAATCTGCAGCCCTGCGGGGATGCCCGCGGTAAGCAAAGAGCGGCAAAGGCGGGGAAGGGCTATGGGGGGGGATGAGGGCCCATGGGTCTGGTGGGGAATGCTGGGGGAGGACGTGGAGTGACCGGGGGGAGGGTGTGAGTGGGAATGGAGGGCACTGGGAGGGGTGGGGGGGGCAGCTGGAGGGTCTGGGCCTGAGTGCCGTGCGCCCCTCCAGACTGTGGCCCCGAGATGGTGCACGTGCAGGCAGGGGACTGCGAGAGGGGCCTGGTGGCACCGTGCCCCCAGTCTTGCCGGGAGCTGAACGCCGAGAGGAGCTGCCACAGCCGCTGTGTGGAGGGTGAGCGGCGCAGGGGGGCGCTGGGGGGCAGGGGAGGGGCGGCAGGGCATCAGCGAGAGCGCAGGGGCCCTGGCCAATGGCGCCATCCTTCACATCCCCGGCTGTCGCCCGGCCTGGCCCCGGCGGCCCCCTCCCCATCCACCCCGGCCTCTCAGCCGGCCGGGACTGAGTCTCCCCCAGGCCTGGGAGGCGATGGCCTCGGGTGCCCTCCGTGTACCGGCGCCCAGCCCACGGCCCCGCTGCCTGGAGTCCTGGGGCTTCTCTCTGGCGGGTGACTCTGGGTCCCTGCTGGGTGACCCGATCCCTGGGCGCCGAGGGTCCACCAGGCCCCCGCCCGCGCCCCCTGGCCTCACTGCGTCCGCTGGCGTTGGCAGGCTGCCGGTGCCCCCCGGGGCTGTACCTGCAGGAGGGCGGCTGCGTGAACGTCAGCCAGTGCCACTGTGACTTCAGCCAGGAGCGGCGCCTCCCCGGGGAGATGTTCCTGCACGACAACTGCAGCCAGTGGTGAGTGCCGGGGGGCTGGGCTCTGGGGCCCCCGGACGGCCCCTCGCGGGCGTCGGCCCTGCCTGCGCTGCCCCCCGCCTGCCCGTGCGCCCTGCTGCCCCCAGGCTGCCGCATCGGCGCGCTGCTCGCCCTGCGCCCGCTCCCCACGCTCTGCCCGCCCTGACGGGGCCTGGGCTCCTCACCCTCGGCTCGCTCCGCACGCCCTGCCCCTGGCCTGCCCTGGGCACTGTACCCACAGCAGCCCTCCGGCCCCCAGCATGTTGCACCCACCAGACACACCCCTGGGTGCTCCCCGACAGCCCTGCCCCGTCGCTCTGTGTGGCGCTCCCTGGCACTGTTCCCTGGGCTCTGGCTCAGCGCGGGGCCAGCCCTGCCGAGTGCCGGGCAGCAGCATCTGTGCCCAGGGCTGCTGGAGCGCTGGTCAGTGCTAGGCCTCATGGCAGCCCCGGCCGGCCGATGGCCCTGCGGCCCCCACTGAGTGCGCTGCACGTGCGGCAGGGAGCCCTGGGCCCAGGCCCCCTGACCCTGCGTCTCCTCTCCCCAGCGTGTGCCTGGACGGGGTGGTGACATGCGACGACCTGGCCTGCCCCGTTAACTGCGGCTGGTCGGCCTGGTCCCCGTGGACACCCTGCGACCGCAGCTGCGGAGTCGGCATGCGGGAGAGATTCAGGTGCAGAGGGGGAAGTGCATGGACCCCGCCGGGTGGGCACCGCCCTGGGACCCTCCCACAGCAGGAGACCCCCAAGAAAACCAGACACTGCGGGGCTGGGAGTAGGGACTCAGTAGGGCCCACGCTGGGAGCGCTGACCTGAGTGCCATGCTAGGGGTGCCGTCCTGTAGGGGCTCGGCAGGGGCTATCTCCTGTCACAAGCAGTGCTGGGATGGGGGGCACGAGGGAGCAGGGCGGGGTCTTGGTGGGGGTGCTGGGCAGCAGGGAGTGGGGCGGGGCTCAGTAGGGGGTGCTGTGTGTAGGGGGGGCTCAGTAGGGGGCGCTCTCCCCTCAGTCAGTGCTGACCCCAGTGCAGCACTAGGGGGCGCTGTGCTCTGGGGTGTGCCGGCTTTCAGGGGGGATTTCAAACTCAGCGGTGACCCCTCGGTCCCCTCCGGTCTGCCCCGTCCGTGTCGCCCGAATTCTCTCGTTGGCCCCGTGTCCTGGCACGGGGCAGCGATTCCTGCGGGCAGCACGGGGTCCCTGTGGGCAGGGGGCGCCTCGACATGCCCGCTCAGCCTCCCCGCTGCCGGGAAGCAGGATCCTGCAGGAGGAGAATCAGGGTCCCCCCTCGCTATGGTGTTGCCGGGGGGCCATGGGCTGCAGCGCCCTGGCACCCGTGGCAGGTGTTGCCGTGGTGCAGCACCCAGCTGTGCTGCCCCCTGGCGATCGCTCTCCCTAACTACCTGCCCCCGCCTCCCCAGATCCCCCACCAACCCGGCACCTGCCAACGGCGGAGCCCCGTGCGAGGGGGACGCACAGCAAGTCCGCGAGTGCCACACGGCCTGTGTCTCCGGTACGTACACCGCGCCCGGCCCCGGGGCAGCCTGCGGGGAGGGGACAGGGTCCCTCTGTCCTGGCACATGTTGCCCTGGGTCGTAGGGCAGCACTCCTTCTGGGGTAGTGCAGAGCATCCTGGGCGTGGAACCCAGGCGTCCGGGCAGCTCTGCCAGCTGGCGTTGGAGATGACAACTGGCCCAATCCTCCCATTGTGCCACCAGCTGAGAACAGAACATGCCCTGCCTGGCCCCCCGCCCTGGCCTGGGGCACCGCTGCCCTCCCTGTCCTCAGGCACCAGAGCCTGAGCCCGGGGGCCCGTCCCTGGGGTTTGTCCATAGCCCCCCTGATGTCACAGCCGGGCAGTGCTGATCAGCCCTGTCCCCCACCCCATCCCCCCGTGATCCCCAGAGCCCACCGGCCCCTGGAGCGACTGGACGCCCTGGTCCCCCTGCTCCAAGACCTGCTTCTACGATGTGGACCATGTCGGCGTGAGGAAGCGGTTCCGTCACTGCAACGACACGGGGGAGGGCGCTGGGCGATGCCAGGGGGCACCCGTGCAGGAGGAGCAGTGTGACACGCCGCCCTGCCCCGGTGAGAGCCCAGCTGGAGGGAGGGACGGACGGGAGACAAAGGGCCATAGCAGTGTCTAAGGGGGCTTGTGGGGGCAGCCCTCGAGGAGGGTGGGGGATCCATGGGCGGGGTTCTAAGCTCTGAGGAAGGAGGGGGATCCATGGGCGGGGTTCTAGACCACAAGGATGGAGGGGCTGCTTTGGTGGGGGCAGCCCGTGAGGAGGGATGGGGATCCATGGGTGGGGTTCTAGTGTGTGCGATGAGGAGGGAGGGTTATGTTGGTGGGGGGCCACCCCCCAAGGATGGCCGGGGTTCCCCAGTTGGGGGTGGCATCCAGGCTGGCTGACTCCCACGAGGCCCCTGGCAGGGCTGGGGCAACAGGTGCCAGGACAGGGCTAGGAGCGGCAGCTGGGAGGTTCCCAGTGGGTTTGGCAGAGCCCCTCTTCTGGGGGAGCGGCATGGTGCCGAGGGGACCCCCCAGACCTGGCTCCTGGCCTGCTGAGCTCGTCAGGCCATGCCCTCTGATGTCCCCTGGCAGTGGGAGGCGTCTGGACCCCCTGGACGGCCTGGTCCCGATGCTCCGCTACCTGCGACTCCGGCGTCCAGACCCGCAGCCGCACCTGCTCCAACCCGGCCTACGGAGGGCCCGAGTGCACGGGGCCCCTCGTCCAGACCCGGGACTGCGACAGCCAGCCCTGCCGAGGTGCGGGGGGGCCTCACCCCAGGGGCTGGGCACGGGGCCCTGCCGAGGTACCAGGCATGGGGCTTATGCCAATGGGCCAGGACACTGGGCTCTGAAAAGGGGCAGAACGGGGGGCTCACTCTGATTGGTCCAGGGCATGGCGTGCTGCCGAGCGATGGGGTGCGAGAGCCCTGCCACGGGACAGGATGGTGATGGGGGGGGGGCTGATGTGACGAAGTGGGACTGTTCTTAATGTTTCTTCTGAATAGTGTGGGGGTGCCTCAGTTTCCCCTGTGCAGTTCTTAAGTATCTAGGGGGTGGGGTAAGAGTGTATGATCATTGTAGAGCCCTAGAGGGCAGGTGTGTGCAGGGGTCTGAACACAGAGAATGGCCAACACCCTGTTTCCTGGCAACTGATGTCTTGGGCCCTTCCCCCTGCAAGGTGAGAGCTAAAGGGTTGGAGAACAAAGGAATCAGGTGCCTTCCTGGCCCGGGAAAGGGACAAAGCCCAGAGGAGGAGGGGCTGGAGAGAGTTTCAGTTTGGGGCTGGCTGGGGACATGGAGTGAAGGACAGACGTGATTGTCTGGCTCACTGCCCCCCAAAATGGACCCGGCTGAGGGGTCCGGTTCTCTACACCTACAAGCTCCATGTTAGACCATGCTCCTGTCATCTAATAAAACTTCTGTGTTACTGGCTGGCTGAGAGTCCCGTCTGACTGCGGAGTTGGGGGGCAGGACCCTCTGGCTTCCCCAGGACTCCGCCTGGGCGGACTCGCTGTGGGAAGCGCACGGAGGGGCAGAGGAGGCTGAATGCTCCGAGGTCAGACCCAGGAAGGTGGAGCCGGGGGAGCTGTGTGTCCTGCAGACAGGCTGCTCCCCGAGAGGAGACTTCCCCAGAGTCCTGACTGGCTTCGTAGGGAGCAGTTCCAGAGCATCGCCCGGGGACTCCGTGACAGCTGACCCCAATGGGGCTGTTACCTGGGGGTCTCTCTCCTGCCCGCCACCCCGGCTGCCTGCCAGGGCCCACCACCTGCCACCCCGTGGCGAGAGCCCCTGGGGCCCCGCCACGGCTCTGTCTCACCCCCTCTCTCCTGGCAGCACTGTGCCCCGCGCCCATGATCTACCAGACGGCTGAGGAGTGCCGACGAGCAGGGGGCGCCTGCCCGCGGCTCTGCATGGACCAGGGTGCCGGCGTGGAGTGCGCCACCCGCTGCTACCAGGGCTGTTACTGCCCCGACGGCCTCTTCCTGCAGAACGACAGCTGTGTGCCGCAGAGCCGGTGCCCGTGCTACCACCGGGGGGCGCTCTACCAGCCGGGCGACACCGCCCCCCGCGACGCCTGCAACAACTGGTACGGGGCCGGCGTCCGGGAGGCCAGGCCCTGCTGCTCAGGGCAGCCGCTCCCCACACTGGGCACGAGCCCTGCGCCTGCTCCGGGGTCCCTCCCGCAGCCAGCCTGCCAGGGGCGCCCCGGGGCCTGCTGCGGCTGGGTCTGGGGCGGGCTCTGCGGGTCGCCACCCTGAGCCTCTCCCTGTCTCCCTTGCAGCACCTGCGTGGCCGGGGAGATGGTGTGCGACACGGAGCCCTGCCCAGGTAACGCGGCCCCGCCAGGCCCTGCCCACGCTGGCTCTGCGAGCACCAGAGCCCGGCGGGACAGGGGCTGGGTGGGGCACAGGCTATGGCCAGGCCTGCCCGCAGCCCCGGGGAAAGGAGGGCGGGTCTCAGGCCCGTCCCCAGCAGGCAGGGCCCCTCACAGACCTGCCCCCAGGGTGGGCAGCGACTGAGACTGAGGGACGCTAGGGGCTCTGCGGGGTGGGCCGGGGCGGGACGGTCCCCACCAGCCCGGGATAAGGGTAGGGATGGGGTCCCCAGGGCTTTGCGTGGGCAGGGCCGCGGTGCCCACGGGGGCCTAACCCTGCCGTCTCCCCAGTGCACTGCGGCTGGAGCGGCTGGACCGAGTGGAGCTCCTGCAGCCGCAGCTGCAACGTGGGCACCCGGCGGCGTTACCGCTCTGGTTCCGATCCGCCCGCCGCCTTCGGGGGCCGCGACTGCCAGGGCCCCGGCGTGGAGATCGAGTTCTGCAGCCTGCAGCCCTGCAGGGGTGAGTCGGCCAGTGGCTCCCCGCCCCCGGCCCGGGGCCGGAAGGGACTTCCCCAGGGCAGGGGGCTGGGGTGCTCCGCTGCAGCTGTCTGGGCACAGCCCTGCTCTGGGGGCCTGTGCCTGGGGGGGCCCCGGGGCTGGAGCCACAGCGAGGGCCGTGGCACAGGGTGGTGCCCACCCCGGAGCCTGGCAGCCCGCGAAGCCTCCCCACTTCGCCTGCCCTAGGAGGGCTCAGAGTCACTGGGGCCTGGGGGCTCCTGGGGTCGGTGACACTGTGGAGCCTGGGGGCACTCCTGGGTCATTGGGCCTGTGAGGTGGGGTCTCTCAGGCAGTCGGGAGTCTCCAGGGGTCTCTGGCCCTGTGGGGCTGGGTCTCTGGGACAGGGGATGGCTCCTAGGGTCTCCGGCCCTGGGAGATTGGGTCTCTGGGGCAGGGGATGGCTCCTGGGGTCTCTGGCCCTGTGGGGCAGGGGGGTATCCCCTGGGGTCTCAGACCCTGTGGGATGGGGTCTCTGGGGCAGGGGATGGCTCCTGCAGTCTCTGGCCCTGTTGGTGGGGTCTCTGGAGCAGGGGATGGCTCCTGGGGTCTCAGGCCCTGTGGGGTGGGGTCTCTGCTGCTCCTGGGTCACTGGCCCTGGGGGGTGGGGTCTCTGGGGCAGGGGATGGCTCCTGGGGTCTCCGGCCCTGTGGGGCGGGGTCTCTGGGGCAGGGGATGGCTCCTGGGGTCTCTGGCCCTGTGGGGCGGGGTCTCTGCCGCTCCTGGGTCACTGGCCCTGGGGGGTGGGGTCTCTGGGGCAGGGGATGGCTCCTGGGGTCTCCGGCCCTGTGGGGCGGGGTCTCTGAGGCAGGGGGTGGTTCCTGGAGTCTCTAGCCCTGTGGGATGGGGTCTCTGGGGCAGGGGATGGCTCCTGGGGTCTCCGGCCCTGTGGGGCGGGGTCTCTGGGGCAGGGGATGGCTCCTGGGGTCTCTGGCCCTGTGGGGCGGTGTCTCTGGGGTCGGGAGGTCTCGGGTGCGTGTGCCTGAGCTGCCCCCTCTCTCCAGCAGGCTCCGGGGCAGAGTGGGGTCCCTGGTCGGAGTGCTCCGTGCCCTGCGGGGGCGGCTATCAGAACCGCACACGGGGCAGCACCGTCCTGCACCGGATCGAGTTCACCACCTGCAACCTCCACCCCTGCGCCGGTAAGACACTGTCCGTCCAGCCAGCCGGCCCGCAGGCTCCCTGGGCATGGGGCTGCAGCCTGAGCTAAGGAGGGCTGTCCAGCCCCGGGCCCACGTCCTCTGGGGCCGGGCTCCCTGCTCCCGCCCTGACGGCCGTACACAGAGCTGCAGCCAGAGCGCCCTGGGACCATACGGCCGGACAGACTGAGTCAGCCCGGGGGCTCCCCAGCCCGGCCCCGGCCCTGCCAGGGGCCAGAGGGAGGTGTAAGAACCCCCTGATAGCGGATGGGGATAATCGCACCCCTGTCTGTGATAGCTAGAGATTGGCTGCAGCGTGAAGCAGCAGGTTTCATTTCCCTTCCCCAAAGCGTGTTATCATTGCAATAACCCTGACTGTTTTTGTTATCCATCACAATGGCCAGCCCCTCCCGAATCTGGCTAAGCTCTCTGCCTCGGGGATTTCATGTGGCAATGAGTTCCACAGGCTAATCATGTGTTGCGGAAAAAAGCATTTCCTCTGATCAGTTCTGAATTTCATGTAATGGGATGTCCCCTGTTCCTGTGTTAGGAGTCAGGGGGAGCAGACGCCCCCGGGCAGTCCTCCCTAGCTGAGCTGCTATTTTATATGCAGTGTTGGGGTAGCCGGGTGAGTCCCAGGCTCTGAGAGAGACAAGGTGGGGCAGGTAACAGCTTTTACTGGCCCAGCTTCTGCTGGTGAGAGACAAGCTTTGGAGCCCCACCCAGAGCTGTGTGTGGCTGGAAGACTCTCCCCGACAGAAGCTGGTGCAGTAAGAGATCCTACCTCCACGACCTTTTCGCTTTTCATTGTACAGATTTGTCTCACGGCCCCTCTGCTCCATCCCCTCCACCGTCGCTCCAGTCTCCCCTCGCGGAGTTTTCCAGGCCCATGAGCGTTCTCGTCGCCTTTCGCTGGTTCCTGCCAGCTGGGCCCTGGTCTCTGGGACGGGGTGCCCGGGGCGGCCCAGGGGCCAGACGAGGCAGTGCACCTCCCAGCCCTTGGCTCTGCCACGGGGTGGGGAATCCTCCTCGCTCTGGCCGCTGGGTGCCCACGTCCGGGGGCTGGGGCTGCCGTTGTCTGCTCGGGTTTTCCATTGGTCTGGGTCGGCCTCGGCCAGTCCTTTGTCAGGGCTCGTTCAGTCGGCTCAGCCTGCTCGGCAACCGCCCCCCATCTCTTAGCCTGCCCTGTGTCACGGACTCCCAGGACTTGTGTTGTCTCTCGGCTCCGTACGGTCCTGGGGGGACCCCCCTTCAGTGCGACAGCCCTTCTCAAAAGGCCACCCTCTCTCGCGGGTTAAGCTGTAGACCCCTCCGCCTCCTGGGACTGCACCTCTGAGCCTCCAGCCCACCCGTCTCTCGCCGTGGGCCCCCGCAGGGAGTCCACTCGCCCTGGACTCCCGGGGCTTCCACTCCCAGAGGGAGCAATCCCCCCGATCTCTAGACCGGAGAGACTCTCAGCCAGCGTAACACAGGAGGATTTATTGAGCATCTGAACCCAGCCCAGGAAACTCTCCGGGCCTCAGGCCTGGCCTCCCTCAGCACAGCACATCTAGGTCTGTCCCTCATCCAGGGGGGCCCTAGCTGCTCTCCCCTCCCAGCCCAGAGCCCCCACTTCCAGATGGGCATCTGATATCACCTGCCCCCAAGCCCCACCTCGGTCCTTTGTCTTCTGTCCCAGGCCAACAGGCTGCCTGGGTCTCCTCTCTGCCTCTCCTCCCTCCGGCTGAAACCGGCTGGGCAGGTCACCAGGGGGCAGGTCACCAGGGTCCTCTCTCCGCAGCCCTTTGTCCCTGCACTGGCCAGACCCAGCTGTGACTCCTGAGCTGGGCCTCCCGGTCACCAGGTCACCAGTCGCTGGGCTACCCATTCTCCAGGCCATTCGCTGGCCCTCTGTAACCACAAACTCCCTCTCCCACCACCTCGTTAAACCAGTAACACCCAGGGAAACTGAGTCCCACCCCCTCTGCATGCAAACCACTGAAAACAAGAAAACGCCCTGCTTCGTCATACCCTGGCAGCAAACGTCGTCCTTTTCCCCCCGCTGGGCAGCCGGGCACAGTATAGGGGAAACCGAGGCACACATGGGATTAATATAAAATATTACAAAAAAATCCCGCTTCATCCCAGTGCTCTCTCTGGGTCAGACGAGATGCTCATAACAGTCCCTTCCGGCCACAGAGTTTATGATCCAGTGCAGCACAGGATGACAGGCTGGAAACGGGCAGGGGCGGCTCTGGTTAGTTCTGGTGTGGGAGACCTCCCACGGGCACCAGCTGCTGCAGGGATGGGGGGCTGGTGGAGGGCGCCAAGGAAACCAGCTGATGGGGGGGACCAAGGGACCTGGCTGATAGAGGGAGTCAGTAGGGGGGCACCAAGGAACCAGCTGCTGCAGGGGGGTTCAATGGGGGGCGCTCTCCCCTCAGGCAGTGCTGACCCCGGGGCCAGGGGCCGGTGGGCTCCCCGCTCTCCCTGCTGTGCCTCTCTGCCTCTACCTCCCGCTGTCGCCCTGTGCCCAGGTGAGGTGCCCGGCGTCTGCCCAGAGGGGAAGCTGTGGCAGGAATGCGCTGACGCGCCGGCCTCCTGCGTGGAGCTGGGCACGGAGCCCCCTGCTGACAGGCCCTGCCACGCTGGCTGTTACTGCCCCCCCAGCACCGTCCTGCTGGTGAGTGAGAGCCCCCCGCACCCCAGCTCCGCCTCCCCAGGCCTGCCCAGCTGCGGGCACCTGGCCCTGCACAGAGCTGGGGGGGCCCGGAGAGGCCGTGGACTCCTGCCCCAAGAGCGGCTCCCACGGGGCAAGGCAGGGTGAGGGGAAGCTGGCGCTCCCTGCTCCGTGGATAGGCCAGACACTGCCAGCGTGACACCTTCCCCTGCCAGGAAAGGCCCCTGGAGGGACCGGAGTGGAACGGAGCCGGGGAGGGGGGAGTGTTGGGACCAGGGTTACCTGTCAGGGCTGGGAGCGGTGGGGCCCCCGGCCCCGGCTGGCGCTGGGGCTCTTCGAAGGAGCCTAGAAATGTCGGGCTGAAAGTAGGGGTGTGTGCCGAAATTTAACTGTGACGCCTTGTGGGGTTGGGGGGGCATGTTCTGTGCCCTGTCCTGGCTCCGGCAGGAGCTCGCTCTCCTCCCCGCGGCCCTGGGGCTGCAGGAGTTCCATGCCTGACAATTACTGGGGGGCCCATGCCCAAGCTTGCCCACCCCTGCCTGGAAGGGACCTCAAGAGGTCACCACGTCCAGCCCCTTGCACTGGGGCAGGACCAAGTAGCCCTAGCCCAGCCCTGACGGGAGCGTCCAGCCTGTTCTTGAACACCTCCAGTGACGGGGATCCCACATCCTCCCTTGGGTGCCTGGTCCAGAGCCGAGCTCCCCTGAGAGCTAGAACGATTCGCCAGCGTGGAGCCCAACTCCCCCTTGCTGCAGATGGACCCATTGCTGCTTGTCCTGCCTCCAGCAGGCAGGGGAACCGTCCTCTTTGTAACCAACCCCCCTTCCTGCCTCCCCCCGCCACCCCAGGCTCTGATCAGCTTCCCCCTCAGGCTTCTGTTCCCAGGACTTGACCCCTCACAGCTCAGGTTTGCTAAACCTTCAATCAGTGTTGTCCTCTCCTCTCAACTCTGCAATTTGGCCACATCTTTCCTGACCTGCGGTGTCTAGAATGGGACCCATGACCTCCTGTGTCACATACCACACTCCTGTGCATACACCCGGAGTGAGATTAGCCCGGTTCACACCTGGGTCGCACTGGTGAGCCACTCTAGCCCCCAGCTCCTCTCCAGCAGCATGGCCACCCATGGGATAGCTGTGGATTTTAACTTTTCTTTCCTAGGTGCAGTAATTTGCACTTGTCTTTATTGAATTTCAGTTTGTTGATCTCAGACCAATTCTCTATTTGGTCAAGATCACTTTGAATTCTAACCCTGTCCTCCGGAGCGGCTGTGGCCCCTCCCAGCCAGGCGTCATCCGGACATGGTATAGCATCCTCTCCTCTCCCTTATCCAAGTCGCTAATGAGAGTATTGTCTGGTCCCGGTCCCAGGACTGACCCCTGCGCCCTCCCTGTGTGACCCTGAACCTTTGCTAGCTGCTCTCAGGCCGGTCTCTCAACTAGCTGTGCGCCCGTCGTCCCAGCCGCGTGTCCCGTTTCGGTCTGAGCACGCCTGTGGGAGCTCTCACAAGCCGTACTGAAAGCAAGCTCTGTGCTGTGCCGTCTGCTTCCAGAACAACCTGTGCGTGGCGGAGTCGGAGTGCCCCTGTGCCGAGGGCGGAGTGCTCTACGCCCCGGGAGACGTGGTGCCCAAGGGCTGTGAGAACTGGTCAGTGCCCTTCTGCAACGCTGCCCCCTTCCCGGGCCGCTTCCTCGGTGCTTCGGCTCTAACCGCTTGCTCTCTCCCCTGCCCAGCTCCTGTGAGGCCGGCCGGATCTCCAACTGCTCCCGGGTGGCCTGTGGGGACGGTGAGAGCTGGCGCTAGGGCTGGGGAGCGCAGCGCTGGCCGCTGACCCGGCCCCCGGCCAGGGAAACCAGTCAAAGAGGCGGGAACCGGACCTGCCCCGTGAGGCCCCACCCCAGCGTCCAGCTGACAGCCTGAGCCATCTCCTGAGTGACACCAGAACGCCCCTTGCCCCGATCCTCCCGCGAGCCCTGCTGAGCCCCTGGCCTGCCGGTCCCTGCCGCGCTGAGGCCCACTGGGCTCCCGCATGGAGACCCTGACAGTCCCGGTGACAGTGGGGATGGGTGGCACCCGTCCTGCTAGCACGTTGCCTGTTGGCGTCTCACCCAGAGCCCCCAGCCCCTCCACGTCATGGAGCGGTGGGTGGTTGGAGCCCATAATGGCATGAGACCACCGAGGGGCTGGCCCCATTCCCAGCGCTGCTCCCCATGGCCGGCAGCTCAAGGCCAACCCCGCTGCGGGCTGCGTATCCCAGGCTTCAGGCCAGGGCTTGGCCTCACGGGGGGGGGGCAGCAGTGGGGGGCTGGCAGTGTCCGGGGGCCTGTTGGCTTGGCACGCTCTGGGGCATGGGGGCAGCCTCTGACAGCCCCTGTTTCCTCCCGGGCAGTGAGCGGCAGCTGGTCAGACTGGACACCCTGGAGCGAGTGTTCAGCCTCCTGCGGGCTGGGGCTCCAGAACCGGTACCGGTTCTGCACGGCCCCCCCTCCGTCTGGGTCCGGACTGCCCTGCCGGGGGCCAGAGCGAGAGGAGCAGCCCTGCCACGTCCAGCCCTGCTCCAGTGAGTGTGCCCCCGCCCACCCCGGGAGAGCCCCCCCCGCTCCAGTGAGTGTGCCCCTGCCCGCCCCGGGAGAGCCTCCCCCTGCTCCAGTGAGTGTGCCCCTGCCCGTCCCGGGAGAGCCTCCCCTGCTCCAGTGAGTGTGCCCCTGCCCGTCCCGGGAGAGCCTCCCCTGCTCCAGTGAGTGTGCCCCTGCCCGTCCCGGGAGAGCCTCCCCTGCTCCAGTGAGTGTGCCCCTGCCCGTCCCGGGAGAGCCTCCCCTGCTCCAGTGAGTGTGCCCCGCCCGCCCCGGGAGAGCCCCCCCCGCTCCAGTGAGTGTGCCCCTGCCCGCCCCGGGAGAGCCCCCCGCCCCGCTCCAGTGAGTGTGCCCCTGCCCGTCCCGGGAGAGCCCACCCGCTCCAGTGAGTGTGCCCCCGCCCGCCCCGGGAGAGCCTCCCCCTGCTCCAGTGAGTGTGCCCCCGCCCGCCCCGGGAGAGCCCCCCGCCCCGCTCCAGTGAGTGTGCCCCTGCCCGCCCCGGGAGAGCCTCCCCCTGCTCCAGTGAGTGTGCCCCCGCCCGTCCCGGGAGAGCCCACCCGCTCCAGTGAGTGTGCCCCCGCCCGCCCCGGGAGAGCCTCCCCCTGCTCCAGTGAGTGTGCCCCTGCCCGCCCCGGGAGAGCCCCCCGCCCCGCTCCAGTGAGTGTGCCCCGCCCGCCCCAGGAGAGCCCCCCCCGCCCTGCAGCCAGGCCTGGCAGCACAAGACCCGGCTCCATCTGACCCCGCGGGCGTGTCCCGGTGCCAGGAGCGACCCCAGGGTCTCTGTGCTGCTCGCTCTGCCTTACCTGCTGCTGCCAGCCTGGGAGGAGGGGCTGGGAATGGCCCTGGGGGGCTGCAAGCGGCCTGCACATCCCCAGCAGCCCCCTGGGGTGGGGCTGGGGGCTGGTGACACTTGCCCAGTGCTGGGGGGACCCTGGCCGGGGGGACGGAGGCTGGGTGAGGAGTGAGGCTTTCCCCAGACACACAGGGGGGCCCCAGGCCAGGGGAGGGCAGGGGGCCTGACACCCCCGGCTCTGCCCCAGGGGACGGCGGCTGGAGCGAGTGGAGCCCCTGGACCGAGTGCACCAAGAGCTGCGGGGAAGGGCTGCGGAGCCGGGCCCGAGCCTGCGACAGCCCCGCCCCGCTGGGCCACGGCGACTACTGCGAGGGGCCCCCCGCCCAGGTGGAGGCCTGCCGCCCGGGGCAGTGCCCAGGTACGTGGGGGGCGGATCCGACAGCAGGCAGCCCCACCGGAGCGTGCCATGGGGGAGGGCAGCTATCCCTGTGGGGGAACCCCTGGACCCCTCCCATGGCTAAGGGGTGAGACAACAGGGGAAGCTCTATACAAGCACCACAGCCCCCTGGGGCTTCAGCAAATGGGGGTGCCTCACTAGGGGGCCCCAATGCCCTAGCATGGTGCTGTGGGGTGCTGGGCCGCGGGGAGCGGGGCGGGGGCTGCGGGGATGTGGCGGGAGCTGCGGGGAGTGGGGTGGGGGATCAGCAGGGGATGGGGGCCATGGGGAGCTGGACGGGGGCTCGGCAGGGGGTGGGGGCTGTGGAGAGCGGGGCGGGGGCTCGGCAGGGGGTGGGGGCCACGGGGAGCTGGACGGGGACTCGGCAGGGGGCGCTGGGCTGTGGGGAGCAGGGCGGGGGCTCGGCAGGGGGTGGGGGCTGCAGGGAGCTGGATGGGGGCTCGGCAGGGGGTGGGGGCCATGGGGAGCGGGGGCTGCGGGGAGCGGGTCGGGGGCTCGGCAGGGGGCGGGGGCTGCGGGGAGCGGGGCGGGGGCTCAGCAGGGGGCGGGGGCCGTGGGGAGCGGGATGTGGCTGGTGCCCCACAGCACATCCCTGCTGACCGAGGCCTGTGCTGTGGGAGGTGCCCGGGCCGAGGTGCTGCCCGCTGGAGCGTGCCAGGCTCTTCGTGCCACATCCTCACCCCCGGCCTCTCCCCGTCTCCCCAGCTCTGGACTGCGCGACCGTGCAGGGCTCCATGGCCAGCCGCTGCGGCCCCTCCTGCCCCCGTTCCTGCGACGACATCGCGGTAAGGGAACGAACGCCCCTGGGCCCCGGAGCGAGGGGACCGCCCCACCCCGGCCCTGGTTTCCTGGGTGCCAGGTGCTGGGCTGGGCTGCTGTCCCGTAGGGCGGGGAGAGCTCCTGCTCCAGACCTGGCTCCTCTCCCCTGCCAAGCCGGGCTGCTCCGCTTTGCCAGGGCACTGTGCTCCCTCCATTCCCCCCGCACTCCCCACAGGGCCCTGCCCCCCAGTGGGTGAGGCTGAGGGGCGGACTGGGCAGCGATAGGGGTGTTGCCACCTGCTCCGGCCAAGGGGGCTGGGAATCCAGCCTGTGTGTATCCTCGTCCCCCTCCCTGTCACGGGGTCCCCGGGCGATGCTCTGGAACTGCTCCCTACGAAGCCAGCCAGGACTCTGGGGAAGTCTCCTCTCGAGGAGCAGCCTGTCTGCAGGACACACAGTTCACCCGGCTTCCCCCTTCCTGGGTCTGACCTCGGAGCATTCAGCCTCCTCTGCCCCTCCGTGCGCTTCCCACAGCGAGTCCGCCCAGGCGGGGTCCTGGGGAAGCCAGAGGATCCTGCCCCCCAACTCCGCAGTCAGACGTGACTCTCAGCCAGCCAGTAAAACAGAAGGTTTATTAGACGACAGGAACATGGTCTAACACAGAGCTTGGAGGTGCAGAGAACAGGACCCCTCAGCCGGGTCCATTTTGGGGGTAGTGAGCCAGACAACCACTTCTGCCCTTCACTCCATGTCCCCAGCCAGCCCCAAACTGAAACTCCCTCCAGCCCCCTCCTCCTCTGGGCTTTGTCCCTTTCCCGGGCCAGGAGGTCACCTGATCCCTTTGTTCTCCACCCCTTGAACTCTCACCTTCCATCAGTGGCCAGGAGACAGAGTGTCGGCCATTTACGTACACTGACCCTTTGCTCTGCAACAGTTACACCCCCTTATCCCACCCCCTAGAGACTTAAGAAATGCCTAGGGGAAACTGAGGCACCCCTACAGTATTGAGAGGAAACATTAAGAACAGTCCCGCTTCGTCACACTCCCTGCCCAGCAATGACAGGGGACTCCATAGCCCCCCCGCCCCTGCACCCCAGGGTCTCCCCCACCCCATGACGCTCCCTCTGCCCCCAGCACTGCATGTGGAGCTGCGAGGCCGGCTGCTACTGCACCAGCGGCAGGGTGCTGAACGCCAACGGCTCGGCCTGCGTGGAGAGGCAGGACTGCACCTGCCTGGACCTGCTCACCCAGGAGAGGTACCTGCCGGGGGAGACCGTGGCCCACCAGGACGGCTGCAACAACTGGTGAGCGAGACTGGCAGGTGGGGCGCGTTATGGGGGGCAGCGGTTGTCAGGAGCCGCCCGTTGGTCCGTGACACAAAGCCCTGCTATGCCCAGTGCATTGGGTCGGGGCAGGAGGTCCTAGTGGGGCAGTGAAACCAGGAACAGGGGGTGGCTGTGGGGCAGGAGATGTGGAGGGGAGGTGTGCCCAGTGGGGCAGAGCTGCCATGCCCCAGAGATGACTGCATTGCGGCGGTGGGTGAGCGCTGCTGCTCAGCGCTGCTCTTGGGGCGAAGGTACCGAGGCGCGGTCTCTGTACTGTGGGGGGCGGGGGGGCTGTCTCCCGGTGGAGGTGGGCATGCTGGAGGCACTGGCGGTCCGTTGTGGGTCCCCCCGACTCCGTCCCAACCCTTGGCGCCCCCTCCCCCCCCACCATGCCGCAGTCTCACTGCCCCTCCACTCCCTCCCCAGCACCTGCACCAGGGGGATGCTGCTCTGCACCAGCCTGCCCTGCCCTGGTGAGTACCCGGCCGGCCGCTGGGGGGTCGCCGGGGGTGGAGAGGGGCCCACGGGGTAATGGGGCCCCCAGGGGTGTGATGGGGGATGCAGAGGGGCCTAGGGTGGGATGGAGAATGAGTGCCCTGGGGGATGCCATGGGAGCGGGGTGGGGTCTAGGTGGGGGGCCCTGGGGTGGGAAAGGGGGAGGAGAGGGTCCCAGGCCACACACTGATTGGGTAGCAGGGTTGGAGGGGACGTGGCCCCCCCCGTGACCCCCTTCCCCCTGCTCACCTCCCTGCTAAAGGCGGGGGCAGGGGAGAAGGTGGAGGGTGGCAAGAGGAGAAGGGGGCAAGGAGTTGGCGGATGGTGAGAGGAGAAGGCAGGGGGCAGCCAGGGGAGAAGGGGGGCAGGGAGGTGGGGGTGGTGAGAGGAGAAGGTGGGGGGTAGGTAGGAGGGGGCGTAGGCTGCTGGGAGAGACCCCCTGAGCGCCCCCTGCTCTGTGCCCCTCTCCCCAGTGGCCGGAGGCTGGTGTGACTGGTCCCCATGGACCCCCTGCTCCCGGAGCTGCGGAACTGAGGTGGTGACGCGGTACCGCGGCTGCGCCTGCCCCACACCTCAGCATGGGGGGGCCGATTGTGCCGGGGCGCAGGAGCGTCACGGGGACACCGGCACCCAGCTCCAGCACAAGGAGTGCCCCTCGGCTGCCTTCTGCCCCGGTACGGCCCCGAGCCCGGCCGGCGGCCCCTCCCCCCGCCGGGTACGGCCCCGAGCCCGGCCGGCGGCCCCTCCCCTCGCCGGGTACGGCCCCGAGCCCGGCCGGCGGCCCCTCCCCCCGCCGGGTACGGCCCCGAGCCCGGCCGGCGGCCCCTCCCCCCGCCGGGTACAGTCAGCGGCCCCTCCCCCCGCCGGGTACGGCCCCGAGCCCGGCCGGCGGCCCCTCCCCCCGCCGGGTACAGTCAGCGGCCCCTCCCCCCGCCGGGTACGGCCCCGAGCCCGGCTGGCGGCCCCTCCCCCCGCCGGGTACAGTCAGTGGCCCCTCCCCCCGCCGGGTACAGCCCCGAGCCCGGCTGGCGGCCCCTCCCCCCGCCGGGTACAGTCAGCGGCCCCTCCCCCCGCCGGGTACGGCCCCGAGCCCGGCCGGCGGCCCCTCCCCCGCCGGGTATGGCCCCGAGCCCAGCCGGCGACCCCTCCCCCCACTGGGTACAGCCCCGAGCCCGGCCAGCGGCCCCTCCCCCTGCTGGGTACGGCCCCGAGCCCAGCCGGCGGCCCCTCCCCCGCCGGGTATGGCCCCGAGCCCGGCCGACGGCCCCTCCCCCCACCGGGTACAGTCAGCGGCTCCTCCCCCGCCGGGTACGGCCCCGAGCCCGGCCGGCAGCCCCTCCCCGCACCGGGTACAGTCAGTGGCCCCTCCCCCCGCTGGGTACACCCCGAGCCAGGCCGGCAGCCCCTCCCCACACCCGGTATGGCCTCAGAGCCCACTTCTCCTGCCTGGGTACATCCCCAGTCTCCTCCCCTCCCAGGTATGGCCCCAGCGCCTGCTCCCCCCTGCCTGGGTACTGCCCCAGAGCCCACTCTGCCCCCACAGGTACCGCGCCAGTGCCAGCTGCCATTGCCCTGGTATGGACCCTATCTGGAGCCGACACTGGGTCCCCCACCCAGATATAGCCCCAACCTCAAGACATTCTCCATCCCTCCGGTATCCCAACCCCAGGCAGGGTCCCTGTGTTACTCTGGCCCGCAGCCCTGCCCACCCTGGGGGTTTACGGCAGGCCTAGGGGCTCCAGGCCCAGCCAGCCGAGGCTCGGGGAGCCGGGCTCACCTCTCTGGGGGTGGTTTGCAGTGGACGGTGGCTGGAGTTCCTGGGGGCCGTGGTCGGCCTGCACCGCCTGCGCCGGGGAATCGGCACGGAGCCGGGAGTGCAGCAGCCCCCCCGCCCGCTTCGGGGGCTTGCCCTGCCCCGGAGAAGCCCGGCAGAGCCGCGCCTGCCACGATGGAGACACCGTGTGTGAAGGTGAGAGACCGGCCCAGGCGCCGACCCCCCGAGGGGGCACTGCGCTGGGGCACGACGCCCAGCGGGGCCTTGCCGTGCAGAGCTGCGCCCAGCCCCAGTGTTCTGCCGTGGGAAATGGGGCCAAGTCCCCATGGGAGCCATCGCTGGGCCTGGCATGGCCGCCTGGCCTCTGTGTGATCTTGCTCCCATCCCACCACACCCCCTCAGAGCCCCCCAGCCTCTGCCCCTTCCCAGGGTCACCCGGCCTGGCCCCGCACCTTGGCCCCCTTCACCCGGCCCGGCCCCCTCGCTGTCAGGCCCGTGGCCCACATGGAGGCAGCCCGGCTGCGGTGGAGTGGAAGCGGTGGCCAGGGCAGGGGCCGGGCCCAGGGGCTGACCGGGCCGCAGGACCTGCGGCGCAGGGCGCAGGGTAGCAGGGGCAGGCTGGGTGGAGCTGGACGGGTCGCTGCGCTTGTGGCTGAAGATCCAGCAGCGCTCACGGTGCCGCGATGCCACCCACGCCAGGGGCAGGGAGCGGCTGGGGACGAGGTGGGAATGCTACCCTGGCAGCCCAGCTGCTCCTTGGAGACCCGGCTGGTGGCCACCCCCACAGTCCTGCCAGCCTCATCCTCACCCCTGCCCATCTGCTGCCCTGGGCAGGGCTGATGGTGTCATGGAGTCACAGGTTGTACCCACTCATGGCCCCATGTGGTCCCTGGGGGGAACCCCCTTCAGGCCCCTCAGGGAGTCCCCTCACTGTGGACCCCTGGGGCCTCCACTCCCAGAGGGAGCAATGCCCCCCCCCAATCTCCCCATCCCCAGAGGGAGCAGTGCCCCCCGATCTCCCCACTCCTAGAGGGAATAATGCCACCCTGTTCTCTAGACTGGAGCGACTCTCAGCCAGCGTAAATCAGGAGGGTTTAGTGAGCGTCTGAACCCAGCCCAGGAAACTCTCCGGGCCGCAGGCCTGGCCTCCCTCAGCACAGCACATCTAGGTCTGTCCTGCATCCAGGGGGCTCTGCCTGCTCCCTCTCTCCAGTCCCGAGCCCGCCCCCTTCCCAGCTGGGCATCTGATATCACCTCCCCCAAGTCCCACCTCTGTCAATTGTCTTCTATCCAGGTAAACCTGGTCTCCTGGGCCCCCTCTCCCCTCCTCTGTCCTCTGGCCCCTCTGACTGGAACCGGCTGGTCGGGACACCGGGGTCCCCTCTCTGCAGCCCACTGTCCTGCCACCGTCCAGAACCGGCTGTGACTCCCAAGCTGGGCTTCCCGGTCACCCGTCGCTGGGTCTCCATTCTCCAGGCCGTTCGCTGGCCCCCTGTAACAACAAACTCCCTCTCCCACCACCTTGTTAAACCAATAACACCCAGGGAAACTGAGTCCCGCCCCCCTCTGCATGCAAACCATTGGAAAAACCAAGAGAACCCCCCACGTCGTCACAGATGGCTAGAGCGGCCTGTGTGGCTGCCTGATTTCCTTGCCGCTCCCTGTACAACCCGGGCATTGGCCGTGCTTCCCCCAGCACCGTGCCCGGCAGTGGCAGCCCTGGAGGGCAGTGTGGCCCGTGCCGTGTGCCGGGCGCTGCCCGGTTTGCGGGTGGGGGTGACCCCAGCTCTCTCCCCACAGGCTGCGGCGGGGGGCAGGTGGCTTTCGCCTGTGGCAAACCTTGCCCACGCTCCTGTGAGGACCTGCAGGCGGACGCGGCCTGCCTGGACAGCCCCCAGTGCCAGCCCTCGTGCGGCTGCCCCGCTGGCCAGCTCCTCCAGGACGGGGCGTGTGTGAGCCTGGCACAGTGCTCTTGCAAGTACCGCAACAGCTCCCTGGGTGAGTGCGGGCCTGGGGCTGGCGGGGACGGTGCACCCAGGAAACCTCCACGGCCCGGGGGAGGGAGGGGGCTGCAAGGAGGGTACAGGGGGCTGGGCACGGGGGAGCAGTGCAGGGGTAGTCGGGGGGGTGCGTCTGTGGCTCTACGGGAGAGTGACGCCCCCGCCCGTCTCCCCGCAGAGGCTCCGGAGCAGCAGCCCCTCTCGTCCTGGGCTGGCCCCGTGCCCTGGGAGTACGCGCAGCCTGGGCAGACGGTGTACGGGCCCTGCCAGAACTGGTGAGTGCTGGGCTCCGCGGGCACTCGGGGCCCCCTCCCCTAGGCAGCCTGGGGGCTGGAACGGGGATGGCGCTGCCCACATCCCTCCTGGGTAGCGGAGTCCAAACCCCCATCCCCGGGGGGCTGAGGGTGGCTCTGGGAGCTGGGAGCTGCTGGGCCTCGGGGTGGTCTAAGGGGCAGGTGCCACTGGCAAACCCCCTCACCGCAACCCACCCCCTCTCCAGGGCCCTGCCTGGCATCTGGCCAGAGATGGCTGAGTGAGCCAAGGAGACGGACCCTCCCCCAGGCCTTGCGGAGCTGCAGCCTCTGTCCAGGGGCAGCCCAGGGCGGCTGGGCAGGGCCTTGGGCTCTGGGGCAGTGCCTGGAGCGGAGGGGAGGCCTGGGTGGCTCATCGGGGCTGGGCTCTGGGACAGTGCCCAGGGGGAGGGGAGGCCTGGGTGGCTCATCGGGGCTGGGCTCTGGGGAAGTGCCTGGGGGCTGGGGGGAGGCTTGGGTGGGTCATCGGAGCTGGGCTCTGGGGCAGTGCCAGGCTTTTCTCTCCCAGCCTGGGCACCGGGCATGCAGGGCTCTAGTCTGTGGCTGCCCAGGGCTGGGACAGGGGTGTTGGATGCAGGTGCGGTTGTGGGCTGCGTGGCCGGTGGGCAGCCCCCCCGGGCTGTAACGCGCTCTCCCCTCCCCGCAGCACCTGTGAGGACGGGCACCTGCAGTGCCGTGCTGACCCTGCGTGCCGGCTGGACGGCGGCTGGGGGGCCTGGGGGCCGTGGTCGCCCTGTCCCCAGCGCTGCCAGGAGGGCACCCAGTTCCGCTTCCGAGAGTGCGATAACCCGGCCCCCCAACATGGGGGCAGGGGCTGCACCGGGGACAGCCAGCAGCAGCGAGCCTGCCACCAGGGCGAGCCGCCCTGCCAAGGTGAGAGCCGGGGCATGGGGCACTGCAGGGGGGCATATTGGGGGTGCTGACCCCCATGCCCCAGTGCAGTGGGGGACGGTGTTACAGGGCACATCCCGGCTGCGCCCAGGCCCTTTCCCTGCCCAGCAGGGTCACGGTGGCACCTACAGACCCTGACCAAGCCGGGGCCTGTCTCCGTCTGGGACGTCAGAGCTCTGCCCCGGGAGCAGAGGCCAGGCACGGGGGCAGCGGGAGGGCCGTGGGCGGACGAGTACCGGCGGGGGACAGACAGTGCTGGTGGTGGGGGCCCATGGTACCCAGTGTCTGTGCCCTGCCCCCCGCAGAGGAGGCGCCGTGGAGCGACTGGTCCCCGTGGGCCCCGTGCAGCGTGTCCTGTGGTGGGGGAGAGCAGATCCGCAAGCGCCGATGTCGCCAGCCGGCCTGCCAGGGGCTGGCCGTGCAGAGCAAGACCTGCCACACCCAGGTCTGCCTCGGTGAGTGACCCCTGGGGAGTAACCGGCCCCCCCTGGGGAATAACTGCCCCCCCCCGGGGACTAGCTGCCCCCATCTCCTGCCCCCCCCTCGGGGAGTAACTGCCCCCGTCTCCTCCCCCGCCCAGGGAGTAACTGCCCCGTCCCCTCTTCCACCCAGGGAGTAACGGCCCCAATCCCCGCCTTGGGGATTAACTGCCCCCTATTGTGAGAACTCCCCCACTGCCCTCCTTCCCTGACTGGCTGCCGCTCCTCGGGGAGTAACCCCCCACTGCCCTGTCTCAGTGAGTAGCCCCCAAAGATAGGCGCCCCCCGCATCTGCTGAAGAGCAGGGTGAGGCGGCCGGTGGGAGGAGGGCCGGGGCTGGCTCTGCAGCAGCGGGAGGGGGACAGGACACCCCCCTCCCAGGCCCCAAGCACAGGGAGCTCAGGCCTGTCTGTCGCCCTCCCCGCAGAGGTGGGCTGCCCGGCGGGGCGCCTGTACCGGGAGTGCCTGCAGGAGGAGGGCTGCCCGTACAGCTGTGCCCACCTCACCCGCCAGATGGACTGCTTCTCCGACGGCTGTGAGGAGGGCTGCCACTGCCCAGCGGGCACCTACCAGCACGACGGAGCTTGCGTCCAGGTCAGGCGCCCGCTCTGTTTCCTCGCTCTGCAGAGGGGCAGAGAGCAGCATGGCATGGGCAGCCCCGCTCAGCTTCCTGCCCATGGCACTTGAGCGAAGCCACGCCCCAGTGCATTGTGGGTGGGGGGATACGTGAGCGAAGCCACGCCCCAGTGCATTGTGGGTGGGGGGATACGTGAGCGAAGCCACGCCCCAGTGCATTGTGGGTGGGGGGATACGTGAGCGAAGCCACGCCCCAGTGCATTGTGGGTGCAGGGATACATGGGCTAAGCCATACCCCAGTGCATTGTGGGGGGGGATACGTGAGCTCAACCATGCCCCAGTGAGTTGTGGGTGGGGGGATACGTGAGCTAAGCCACGCCCCAGTGCATTGTGCGGGGGGATACGTGAGCTAAGCCACACCCCAGTGCATTGTGGGTGCAGGGATACATGGGCTAAGCCATGCCCCAGTGCATTGTGGGGGGGATACGTGAGCTCAACTATGCCCCAGTGCATTGTGGGTGGGGGGATACATGAGTTAAGCCACGCCCCAGTGCATTGTGGGTGCGGGGATACATGGCGTCATGGAGTCCCTGGGCGATGCTCTGGAACTGCTCCCCATGAAGCCAGGCAGGACTCTGGGGAAGTCGCCCTTCTGGGAGCAGCCTGTCTGCAGGACACACAGCTCACCCAGCTTCCACCTTCCTGGGTCTGACCTCGGAGCCTTCAGCCTCCTCTGCCCCTCCATGCGCTTCCCACAGCGAGTCCACCCAGGCGGGGTCCTGGGGAAGCCAGAGGGTCCTGCCCCCCAACTCTGCAGTCAGACGTGACTCTCAGCCAGCCAGTAAAACAGAGGTTTATTAGACAACAGGAACATGGTCTAACACAGAGCTTGTAGGTGCAGAGAACAGGACCCCTCAGCTGCGTCCATTTTGGGGGGCAGTGAGCCAGACAACCCCGTCTGCCCTTCACTCTATGTCCCAGCCAGACCCAACCTGAAACTCCCTCCAGCCCCCCCTCCTCTGGGCTTTGTCCCTGTCCCGGGCCAGGAGGTCACCTGATTCCTTTGTTCTCCAACCCTTTTGCTCTCACCTTGCAGGGGGGAAGGGCCCAGGCCATCAGTGGCCAGGAAACAGGGTGTCGGGCATTCTCTGTGTCCAGACCCCTGCACACCCCTGCCCTCTAGGGCTCTGCAACAATCATACACCCTTACCCCACCCCCTAGAGACTTAAGAACTGCCTAGGGGAAATTGAGGCACCCCCACACTATTCAGAGGAAACATTAAGAACAGTCCCGCTTCGTCACAGCTGGCGAGGCCGTCCCCAGCTGTGGGCGCACAGGGGGGGATGCACCAGGCCAATGGCCCTTCGAGCCCAGAGCCCTGCAGCATGGGGATGGCTCTCTGGGGTGGCCGCGGCTGCTCTCAGGTGCCCGTCCACCAGCATTAGCCCGTGGCAGGGCAGAGGCCCAGTCCCTGTGTTCTCCATGCCGGAGGGGCGCCTACCCCCGAAGCGACCACCGCCGTTTTTGCCTCCCATGCAGGAGTGCCCCTGCCTGGTCACCGAGGAGACCCTGCAGAAGCTCCAGAACCATTCGGCAAACGCCAGCGCCCTCGCGGCCGTGCTCACCTCCCAGGGCCGCTGGGTCTCTCTGGGCCAGGAGGTGCAGCCCCGCGACACCATCCGCTCCGCCTGCAGCACCTGGTGAGTCCGCCTGCGCGACGGCCCCACCCCGGCTGAGGGCTGTGTCTGCCATTGCGGCTCTGGCTCTGCAGTGGGGCTGGACCGAGCCTAGCCGGCGCTCCAGGGCACCAGTGTCTGGGTGTGGCCCCTTCCGCTCTCCCCTGTGCCCCCGGATTCCTCTCGCCCCCAGCGCTGGTTTGAGAGCTGCTCCTCCCAGATCAGTCAGAGCAAGGAAACCCCGCTCCACGGGGGGCTGAGCCGAACCCCACGCGCCTCCCCCAGGACTGGGATGGGGAACAGGGTGGCCCGTGGCTGGGAGCGTGGCCCGTGGCTGGCAGCACAGCCAGCCTGATCCCACGGAGCCACCTACACCCGGGGCCTGTGACAATGTGCTGAGCAGCCAGTGAGAGCTGGGAACAGGCCCCAGGAGGGCGACCAGCTGAGCTCTCCGGGTGCATCCCTCTCCCCAGGGACCGGCTGAATCCCGGCCTGGCGGCTGCGTGGGACCTACAAACCCCATTGCAGAATGTGGGGCCGTGCAGGGCTTGTGCTTCTGGAACCTGGCTGGCTTAGAAGGGAATTTACAGGGTCTCAATGCTGGGAGCTACCTGTCTAACCCCATCCACCCAGCGCTTGTTCTGGGGCCGTGTACAGTTCTGGGATGCGAGCGCTGTGTGTGGGGCGGCCCTAGAGAGTGGGCTGGGCCAGAGCTCGGCAAGGCCCCACTACCGCCTTTCTGGACTTGAGCCGTCCCGGGAACATCTGCTGCTCTGCCCGGGCTGTGCCCTGAACTGCCCCTTCCTTGGCTGCAGGGCCTTACTGCTCTGCCTCCCCAGCTCTGCAGTGGGCCCATCCACCCATGGGCTGCGTTCGGGACCTGCATCTCTGCTACACCCTCCCCTGCCAGGGGCTGCCCCTCCTGATTGTTCGGACCCTGCCCGTGCTGGGCCGTTCTGACCTCTCCTGGCCGTTCCCTTCTAGCACCTGCCACAATGGCCAGCTGAATTGTTCCTTCACCCGGTGCCCACTGGATGGCGGCTTCACGCCCTGGAGCCCCTGGACACCCTGCTCCGTGAGCTGCGGGGGGTTGGGGCACATGACCAGGGCACGGGGCTGCACCAGCCCCCCTCCTGCCAACGGAGGGAAGGACTGCGTGGGCCCTCGGACTGACATCAAGTACTGCCAGACACCAGACTGCCCCGGTGAGTGGGCATTGGGGGCTCTGCAGACCTGCTCTCCCCTGTGCCCCCGGATTCCTCGTGGGGGCGGGCGAGACGGGCAGGGCTGGCCGTGTCCAGCCTCCCCTCCATGCCACTGGCAGTTAGCTCACTCCACGAGTTCCCTGGGGGTTAGCACTGGCCCGGCAGATCCCTCGCTGCTGCTGGCTCTGGATGGACCAGCTCCAGCTGGCACTGGCTTACCCTCCTGGAGGCTCTGGCCTGTGAATGTTGGGCACTGCCCAGAGGGGTCCCGACGTGGGCGCGTTAGAGCCCCCACCTGGCGAGCAAGCAGCTCTGAGGCCGGGGAGGCACTGTCCGCTCTGCTGCCATGCCGTGGCGCTCAGCAGGCCTGCCCGTAGAGCACAGCAAGGGCCACACGGGCCCCTTGGCTTTTCAGGCACGGCTCGCAGGCGCCCAGTGCTGGAGAACCCGCCCCGGCCCCGGCTGGCTGAGCTGCAGCGGCTCTGGTAGAGAGACCCGGGTGTGAGAACCCTCCCCGTCCGCGGGCCGGCTGGGCCCAGGGTCACTCCCTCCGCCAGGCAGAACTCACGCTGTTTCCAGGAGGCAGCGTCGGACTCAGCTCCAGCTGATGGCTGTTGTTAGCCATGAACATCCCCCCACCGACTTCACCTGCGCCTCCCACTGGGCCCCGGGCCCTCGGCTCGCAGACATCGCCTCCCCTGGGGTTCTCATGGCCGTGAGCCGGGCCCTCGCCACCCTTCTCTGGCTGCGCCGGTGAGCAGAGGGGCCGGTGCTGCTGGCAGAGCTCCTGCGGGCCGGCCCAGCCTGGCAGTGGGCATGCGAGGAAGCTGGCAGCCCCGTAACTCTCCCTTCTTTCTTCTGCCCTCCCCAGTGGCGCCTGGTCCCACGAAGGAGCCTGTCTCCAGTGTGCCAGGTGAGGGGAGAGGCGGGGGCTCCCAGGGGCCTGCTCGGGGCGGGCGGGCAGGGCTGTTACAAACACGGGGGTCAGAGCTGGAGCCTTGCCTGTGGGCCCTGCTTCCCCAGGAAGGGGAGAGTGCACCAGGCTCCACCGCCTGGCGAGGCTGCAGCCCATCCGCTGACCCTGCAGGCGGAAGGGGCACAAGTCACCTGGCACCCCTCGCCCGCAGCCTGCGTCGAGTGGACGGACCCCGTGCTGGGCTCCAGGTCTGGGAGGGCAGTGGGGTCTAGTGGTTCAAGTGGGGGGGTGGGGGAATCAAGGACTCCTGGGTTCTACCCCAGCTGAGGGGGCAGTGGGTTCTAGCGGTTAGAGCAGTGAAGTGGGAATCAGGACTCCTGGGTTCTACCCCAGACCTGCCACTGGCTCTCTGTGACCTTGGGTAAGTCCCTTCCCCTCTGGGCCTCAGTTTCCCCCTGTAGCAGGGCTGCGTTACTGCTCCCCCAAGGGGTGGGGTCTGGAAGCGGTTTGAGGCCACGAGCAGTGAGTTAACCCCTGCTGCCCCCTTCCCCTACGCTCCAGGCTATGAGGAGGGCTTCAGCCTCTGGTCCCCCTGGAGCCCCTGCTCCAAAACCTGCACCGATCCCGAGTTCCCAGCCAGGAAAACCCGAACCCGGGTCTGTGGGGGAGGAGCCAACTGCACCGGGGAGTCGTTCCAGGAGCGGGCATGTAACCTGCCCCAGTGCACAGGTGAGGCATCCAGACCGGGCGTGTAACCTGCCCCGGTGCACAGTGAGACACCGGGCGGGGGGCCAAGGGATCCGAGCCGCCCCCTGACCCCAGGGGCAGGACAGGGCTGCAGTGCACCGGCCTGGCTGGGTGTGGGGTGCGGGTGCATCTCAGCCCCGGTCCATGCTCTGCCCAGCTAGGAGAGTCCCTCGAAGGGCCACGAGTGACGGGCGAGGAGCTGGGGCACCGACCAGCAGCCCCGGGTAGCAGGCCAGCACCAGAGCAGCGTGGGATCCCTGGGGCTGGGCAGCTGGGCAGAGAACAGGGGCTGCCTCCAGGGTGACAAGTGCACCATCGCCCCAAGTGCCCTGAACTCCCCTGCAGGGACCCCCCCAGCTCGCCCTGTCCAGCCCCCACAGGATCACGCACAGATCGCCCTGAGCTCCCCCTCCCTGCCCCCCAGCTTACCCTGCCTTCTGGCTCAGCCCATCCGAACCCCCCAGCTCACCCCACCCCAGGCCCCCGCTCACCCAGCCCGAGCTCCCTCCTTCCCTGCTGCGGAGCGACCCCCGGGTGGACTCACCGCATCTCTGCTCCGTGCCCCGCAGATGCGCCCCCGTGCCTGGGTGAGGAGTGCGCCGGCAGGAACTGCAGCTGGACCCCGTGGGCGCCATGGAGCGAGTGTTCCCGCAGCTGCGGCGTGGGCCAGCAGGGACGTCTGCGCACCTACCACCCCCCCGGCGAGCGGGGGCTCTGGTGCCAGGGCATCCTGACCGCAAACACCGAGCGGCGCTTCTGCAACCTGCAGGCCTGCAAAGGTAGGGCCGTGGGCACGGGGGACGCTGGCGTCGCTGCCCCAGGCCGGCTGCCTCGCCCAGGGGCGCACTGGCCCTCCGAGCCCCTCGGTGCCCCATGTCGCGCCCCTCGGCTGTACCTCACATGGAATGGAGGAGCCAGGAGATTAACCCCTCCTTGCCCGCTGGCTGTGACACGCTGTCACGGAGTGTGGGGGAGTCCGGGCCCTGCACCCCTCTTCTTGGGATTCACCGTGACTCTCAGCCAGCCGGTAAAACGGAAGGTTTATTGGACAACAGGAACACAGTCTAAAACAGAGCCTGTGGGTACCCCCAGGACCCCTCAGTCAAGTCCTTCTGGGGGGCAGGGAGCTTAGGCCCCAGCCTTGGGGTTCCCGGCGTTTGACCACCCAGCCCCAAACTGAAACTCCCTCCAGCCCCCCCTCCTCTGGGCTTTGTCCCTTTCCCAGGCCAGGAGGTCACCTGATTCCTTTGTTCTCCAACCCTTCAGCTCTCACCTTGCAGGGGGGAAGGGCCCAGGCCATCAGTGGCCAGGAAACAGGGTGTCGGCCATTCTCTGTGTCCAGACCCCTGCCCACACCTGCCCTCTAGGGCTCTGCAATGATCATACACCCTTACCCCACCCCCTAGAGACTTAAGAACTGTGTAGGGGAAACTGAGGCACCCCCACACTATTCAGAGGAAACATTAAGAACAGTCCCGCTTCATCACACACGTCCACAGCCCCAGGCAGAGTGGGCACCCAGAGCACCCCCGCCTTGCTGATGGTGCCACACGTGGACACTGCCACCGGCTCTTCCCCTCTGGGATGCACCCGCAGCCAGTGCCCAGCCCTAGGGGAGGGTTTGGCCCAGGGCAGCCTGGCGTGAGCTGGGAGGGTCGTCCGGGCCTCGTGGTGTGGCCTGGGCAGAGCCCTGTGCCCGCGGCTGGGGGCCGGGCTGCATCTGGCATTAACGGCTGTTCTCCCCTCCCCCGTCTCTCCCCCCACCATGCCTGTCGGTGTCTCCGCGAGCCAGTGGCCGGAGCCTGGTCCAAGTGGAGCCCGTGGTCGTGGTGCGACCGCACCTGCGGTGGGGGCCGCTCCGTGCGCACTCGTACCTGCACCAGCCCCCCGCCCAAGAACGGAGGGTCCCACTGCCCAGGGGAGAAGTACCAGGGGCGCGTCTGCAACCCCCGGCCCTGCGGTAGGGAGTGCGGGGGGCTGGGGAAGGGGCGCTCCAGGCCTTCTGCGCTGGGAGGCTGGCGCCTGGCTGGACGGGGGCCATGGAGGGAGGGGCCCTGGGAGCTGGGAAGGAGGCTCCCCGTCCCTCCAGTGCCCGTCATAGGCAGAGTGAGCAGGGTGCACGGCCTGCCACCCGGCGCTCCCGGCGCTGAGCCGCCAGGCCCAGGGGACACTTGGCGCTGGCCGAGTACAGCTGGGGGCACGGCCTGGGGGCATGCAGGGCCAGTGCACGGTAGTGGGATCTCAGGTGGGAAGCCCCACACACCTGGCTGGTGCACTTAGGGGGCTCGCCCTGCCCTGCCCCCTGCTGCCCAGCACTGCCAGCTGGCACATGGCACCTGGCCTGGCACACCCCATGGTAGCCCCAGAGCTGGGCTGTGCAGCCAGGCTCCACTCCCGGAGCAGGGAAGGGGCAGGTGCTGTGCTTCACACTGCAGCCCCCAAAGGTGGGGGCACCAGAGGGCACTCGGGGTGGGGGGTGGGGAGCAATACCAGGGGAGGGACCCCCGAGCTCAAAGAGGACTATGGAGCGTTCGGCATTGTTAGGGGCAGAGACACTACGTGACTGGTCTCCGCCCAATCCCGCCCTGCCACCCGGATCAGACCGGGGGCCCCTCCCACTTCCTGCCACCCAGATCAGACCCGGGGCCCCTCCCCAGCCCTACCACCCAGATCAAACCTGGGGCCCCTCTAGCCCTGCCCCTCCCCCCGGCTGTCATTGCCCAGCCCTGCCCAGGTGAGGGGCTGTATCTGTGGGGCTGCAGGGAGGGGTCACAGCCCTGGGATAACCAGTCCCCATTGCACCCCAGAGGAGGGATGCCCGCCTGCCATGGCCATGGTGGACTGCGCCAACAGATGCCCACGCCATTGCTGGGACCTGCAGGAGGGCATCACGTGCCAGGACGGGGAGGCCTGCGAGCCCGGCTGCCGCTGCCCAGACGGTGGGTGCCCTGTGCAGGAGGCTGGGGCGAGAGGGCACTCTGGGGGGCTGGGGGACCGCTGCCTTGGTGTTATTCACCCCCTGGGACTCCTCCTCTGCAGGGCTGGCCAAAGCCCATCCTCTCGAGAACCCCGGGGTCCCCAAGGGCCTGCATAGCCGGGGGCCCTTTGCCAGGTGGGACCTAGGACTCGGCTCCTCCGTGCCGAAAGCAGGGGTCACGGCGACTCTGGGAGGCGTGGGGTCTATGGCACCCCGGAGAAGTCCTGGTGGTGCCCAGCAGAGCCCTCCCGCCGTGCCCGGGGCAGGGTCTCCGGCGTGACCGTGTCCCCCGTCCCCGCGCAGGGACCCTGGAGCAGGACGGCGCCTGTGTCTCCCCGCAGCACTGCGAGTGCACCGACGCCCAGGGGCACAGCTGGGTGCCAGGCAGCCTGCGCCACGACGGCTGCAACAACTGCACCTGTTCCGAGGGGCGGCTGCTCTGCACCCACCGCACCTGCCCCCCCAGCCGGTGCGACTGGAGCCACTGGTCCAGCTGGTCCCAGTGCAGCGTCACCTGTGGGGACGGGCTGCAAACCCGGTTCAGGTGAGGGGCCCCGCCCAGGGCTTCCCTGCTCGCGGGACAGGAGACCCCAGGCTGCGGGAGCTCCAGCCCCAGCCTACCCCAGCAGGGGGCGCTGTGGGGAGCGGGGCAGAGCGCTGGCTGGGGGGAGATCTCAGCAGGGGGCGCTGTGGGAAGGGGTGAGAGCGCTGGCCGGGGGGGGCTCCCGGCAGGGAGTGCTGGGGGGAGGGGGCAGGAGTGCTGTCTTTGGGGGGGCTCCCAGGAGGGGGTGCTGTGGGGTGGGGGGGGGCTGCTGGCTGGGGGCACCGTGGGGTTGGGGCAGGGTGCTGGCTGGGGGGGAGCTCCCAGCAGGGGGTGCTGTGGGGTGGGGGTGGGGTGCTGGGGGTAGGGGAAATACCAGCAGGGGGCACCGTGGGGGTGGGGCAGGGTGCTGGCTGGGGGGGAGCTCCCAGCAGGGGGTGCTGTGGGGTGGGGGTGGGGTGCTGGGGGTAGGGGAAATACCAGCAGGGGGCACCGTGGGGGTGGGGCAGGGTGCTCCCAGCAGGGGGTGCTGTGGGGTAGCAGGGGGTGCTGGGGGGCGGGGCTGGGGCTGCTGGCTGGGGGCGCTCCAGTGCTGAGTGCCATTCCCCTGGGCGCCCAGGGCACGGCCAGCCCCTGCCCCCATGGGCTTGCTGGGCCCGTCTCACGCTCTCCCCTCTCCCTTCCTTTCCAGGACGGCCACGTCGGGCTCCTGGGCCAGGGAGTGCCAGAAGGAGCAGCTGCAGACCCGGCCCTGCCCCCAGGGGCCCTGCCCCCCGCTGTGCCCACACCAGGGCTGGGAGAGACGCCTGGGGGACACCTGGCTGCTGGGCGAGTGCCAGCAATGGTCAGTGCCCCGGGGGGGCAGCCGTACCAGCCGTGCGCCCTCCTGGCAAGGGGCCCGAGTGTTCGCTGGGACTCAGTGGGAGCCGGGGCACCGGGGCTCCGAGCTGGGTGGCCGTGCGCCAGTCCCTGCCCACGGGTACAGTGGGGCTGACCCTGCCCTGCCTCCCCAAGGGGCGATTCCTGAGGGTGTGGGCGTTTGGGCTGGGCATGAGAACTCAGTGCCACCCGGGGGACCCCACCCCATCCGCCCTGACCATCTGTCTGCCCCTTCCCTCTAGTATCTGCACCCCGGAGGGCATCTACTGCCAGGACATCGCATGTGCGGGTGAGTGCCCCTCCCGGAGCTCCTGGCACCCCGCCCCCTACTCCCTCCCGCCGAGGGGAACCCCCCTCCCCCGTGCTAACCCTGCCCGTCTCCCCCAGTGCACGGCTCCTGGACGCCCTGGTCTCCCTGGTCCGACTGCCCCGTGACCTGTGGCAACGGCACCCACGTCCGCACCAGGGCCTGCATCAACCCGCCTCCGCGCAACAACGGCTCGGACTGCGCCGGCCCCGAGGCCGAGGCCCAGGGCTGCGCTGCCCGGCCCTGCCCAGGTAAGTGGCGCCCGCCTGGGCTGGGGAGGGGACCCGGAGCCCGCGCCCCTGCTGACCCTGTCCCCTCCCGCAGCGGCCGAGCGATGCGACTGGTCGGCCTGGAGCCCCTGCTCACGCACCTGTGGTACCGGTCTGGCCACGCGGACGGGGACATGCGGCTGCCCCAGCCCCGCGGGTCCCGGCACCCCCTGCAATGCCAGCGCCCGCCAGGAGGTGGAGCCCTGCTACCTGCGGCCCTGTGAAGGTAGGGGCATCCCCTGGGGACGGCGGGGGTGGTGGCCAGCCCCGAAGGAGCGTGCGCTCAGCCTGCCGTGGTACCCCCGTCTGGCCTGCTCGGGGCGGGGTGCCCTGCATGAACAGCAGCTCGTGGGAGTGTCGGATCCACGGGGTCGGGGCTGGCCTTGGAGGAGCCCCCGCAGTGCGCCCGACCCCCCAGGGTCCCCTCCAGGGCCAGCCGTGCGGCCTCCCTGCCTCTGAGACGCAGCTCCAGCCCTCCTGCTTCCCCCCATGGCTCAGCCTGCTCAGCGACGCCCCCCACCCCCCCGTCTCTTAACCTGCTCTCAGAGCAAATTTCGTCCCTTCCCCCCCGGGCAGCTAGGCACAGTATAGGGGAAACTGAGGCACACATCGGGCTCTTCTTCCCTGCCCCCAGAGCACTTCCTGGCTGAGGGGGCAACTGAGGCAGGGGCTGAGGGAAGGGGGCCTGGCCAGAGTCAGTTAGGAGCCAGGACCAGACCCAGCTGTCCTGGCTCTCCTGGACTCACGGCCCCTTCTCTGGCTCCCCACCGGGAAGGTCCGGCAGCAGCTGCCGTGCCCCGGTCCCAGGCCAGTGCCCAGCTCCCCATGGCCACTGGGGGCTGGGCGGGGCTCAAGGGCACGTGCCAGGCTGCCATGCTGTGCCCCTCTCCTCTGCCCCAGGCGACTGCTCCTGGAGCCCCTGGACGCCATGGACCCAGTGCTCCTGCAGCTTCCTGGTGCAACAGCGCTACCGGAACCAGCTGGGCCCGGGCCCCCAGGGGGCGCTGTGCGTGGGGCTGGACGGGCAGTTCCGCACCTGCAACGCCTCCCAGTGCTCGGGTGAGGGCGGGGCCGGGGCACGACTGGCTGGGCAGGGACCCTGGGGGGCAGCCACGGGGGGCAGGGGGGAGCTGGGGCAGGGACCCTGGGAGGGAGCCCGGTGTGAGGAGCCGGGGCAGGGACAATGGAAGGGAGCCCCGTGGGGCGGGGCAGGGTGGGCTGGGACAGGGACCCTGGGAGGGAGCCCGGTGTGGGGAGCTGGGGCAAGGACAATGGAAGGGAGCCCGGTGGGGCGGGGCAGGGTGGGGTGGGCTGGGCTGGGACAGGGACCCTGGGAGGGAGCCCGGTGTGAGGAGCTGGGGCAAGGACAATGGAAGGGAGCCCCGTGGGGCGGGGCAGGGTGGGCTGGGGCAGGGACCCTGGGAGGGAGCCCGGTGTGGGGAGCTGGGGCAGGGACAATGGAAGGGAGCCCGGTGGGGCGGGCAGGGTGGGCTGGGGCAGGGACCCTGGGAGGGAGCCCGGTGTGGGGAGCCGGGGCAAGGACAATGGAAGGGAGCCCGGTGGGGCGGGGCAGGGTGGGGTGGGCTGGGCTGGGGCAGGGACCCTGGTGGTGGAGCCCAGCAGGAATTCTGCTCTCACGCCCGTGGTTGGTGCTCCTGCCCCTGCCTCCTGCAGGATGGACCCTGCCCTCCCCACTCCCGAGCCCAGGGGACTCCCCCCTCCAGCACTGTCCTCACCCCCACCCCCCGCGCTGGTGCCCGGGCACCCCTGGGACTGCCCTTTCTGAGGCTGCAGTGTCTCCCATAGAGGGGAGAGCACCCCCTGGGGGCAGCCAGAGCCATTTGTTCACCCCTCCTCATGGTGGGTCCCCCCTGGCCCCTCGCCCTGCCCTGAGCCCCCCCGCCGGGTACCTGGCCGTGGGGCTATCGGACACCCGGGTAGCTGTGATGCTGCAGGCCAGGCGGGAAGCCTCGTCCCCTCCCGGCTGGCAAGCCCTGTGCTGGGGGTGACCCTGTGCCCCTGCCCCGCAGAGGCCAGCTGTGAGCCTCCCTTCGAGTTCCGGGAGTGCGGGTTCCCCTGCGCCAGCCTGTGCTCCACGCTGCAGCGCCAGGAGCTGTGCACAGACATCCCGCTGTGCCTGCCCGGCTGCTACTGCCCGCAGGTGAGGGGCGCGGGGCCAGGGGCGTGTTGGAGGGTGCGGGGGGCTCTCAGCAGGAGAGGGGCGCGGGGGCCAGGGGCGTGTTGGAGGGTGCGGGGGGCTCTCAGCAGGTGAGGGGCGCGGGGCCAGGGGCGTGTTGGAGGGTGCGGGGGGCTCTCAGCAGGAGAGGGGCGCGGGGGCCAGGGGCGTCTTGGGAGGTGCGGGGGGCTCTCAGCAGGAGAGGGGCGCGGGGGCCAGGGGCGTGTTGGAGGGTGCGGGGGGCTCTCAGCAGGAGAGGGGCGCGGGGCCAGGGGCGTGTTGGAGGGTGCGGGGGGCTCTCAGCAGGAGAGGGGCACGGGGGCCAGGGGCGTGTTGGAGGGTGCGGGGGGCTCTCAGCAGGAGAGGGGCACGGGGGGCCAGGGGCGTGTTGGAGGGTGCGGGGGGCTCTCAGCAGGAGAGGGGCGTGGAGGGGCATTGGTGTCTTGGGAGGTGCGGGGGGCTCTCAGCAGGAGAGGGGCGCGGGGGCCAGGGGCGTGTTGGAGGGTGCGGGTGGCTCTCAGCAGGAGAGGGGCGTGGAGGGGCAGGGGCGTGTTGGAGGGTGCGGGGGGCTCTCAGCAGGTGAGGGGCACGGGGGCCAGGGGCGTCTTGGGAGGTGCGGGGGGCTCTCAGCAGGTGAGGGGCACGGGGGCCAGGGGCGTGTTGGAGGGTGCGGGGGGCTCTCAGCAGGAGAGGGGCGTGGAGGGGCATTGGTGTCTTGGGAGGTGCGGGGGGCTCTCAGCAGGAGAGGGGCGTGGAGGGGCAGGGGCGTCTTGGGAGGTGCGGGGGGCTCTCAGCAGGAGAGGGGCGCGGGGGCCAGGGGCGTGTTGGAGGGTGCGGGGGGCTCTCAGCAGGTGAGGGGCACGGGGGCCAGGGGCGTCTTGGGAGGTGCGGGGGGCTCTCAGCAGGTGAGGGGCACGGGGGCCAGGGGCGTGTTGGAGGGTGCGGGGGGCTCTCAGCAGGAGAGGGGCGTGGAGGGGCATTGGTGTCTTGGGAGGTGCGGGGGGCTCTCAGCAGGAGAGGGGCGTGGAGGGGCAGGGGCGTCTTGGGAGGTGCGGGGGGCTCTCAGCAGGAGAGGGGCGCGGGGGCCAGGGGCGTGTTGGAGGGTGCGGGGGGCTCTCAGCAGGTGAGGGGCGCGGGGCCAGGGGCGTGTTGGAGGGTGCGGGGGGCTCTCAGCAGGAGAGGGGCGCGGGGGCCAGGGGCGTCTTGGGAGGTGCGGGGGGCTCTCAGCAGGAGAGGGGCGCGGGGGCCAGGGGCGTGTTGGAGGGTGCGGGGGGCTCTCAGCAGGAGAGGGGCGCGGGGCCAGGGGCGTGTTGGAGGGTGCGGGGGGGCTCTCAGCAGGAGAGGGGCACGGGGGCCAGGGGCGTGTTGGAGGGTGCGGGGGGCTCTCAGCAGGAGAGGGGCGCGGGGGCCAGGGGCGTGTTGGAGGGTGCGGGGGGCTCTCAGCAGGAGAGGGGCGCGGGGGCCAGGGGCGTCTTGGGAGGTGCGGGGGGCTCTCAGCAGGAGAGGGGCACGGGGGCCAGGGGCGTGTTGGAGGGTGCGGGGGGCTCTCAGCAGGTGAGGGGCGCGGGGCCAGGGGCGTGTTGGAGGGTGCGGGGGGCTCTCAGCAGGAGAGGGGCGCGGGGGCCAGGGGCGTCTTGGGAGGTGCGGGGGGCTCTCAGCAGGAGAGGGGCGCGGGGGCCAGGGGCGTGTTGGAGGGTGCGGGGGGCTCTCAGCAGGAGAGGGGCGCGGGGCCAGGGGCGTGTTGGAGGGTGCGGGGGGCTCTCAGCAGGAGAGGGGCACGGGGGCCAGGGGCGTGTTGGAGGGTGCGGGGGGCTCTCAGCAGGAGAGGGGCGCGGGGGCCAGGGGCGTGTTGGAGGGTGCGGGGGGCTCTCAGCAGGAGAGGGGCGCGGGGGCCAGGGGCGTGTTGGAGGGTGCGGGGGGCTCTCAGCAGGAGAGGGGCGTGGAGGGGCATTGGTGTCTTGGGAGGTGCGGGGGGCTCTCAGCAGGAGAGGGGCGTGGAGGGGCAGGGGCGTCTTGGGAGGTGCGGGGGGCTCTCAGCAGGAGAGGGGCGTGGAGGGGCAGGGGCGTCTTGGGAGGTGCGGGGGACTCTCAGCAGGAGAGGGGAGTGGAGGGGCAGGGGCATGTTGCAGGGTGTGGGGGGCTCTCAGCAGGAGAGGGGAGTGGAGGGGCATTGGCGTCTTGGGAGGTGCGGGGGGCTCTCAGCAGGAGAGGGGCGTGGAGGGGCATTGGTGTCTTGGGAGGTGCGGGGGGCTCTCAGCAGGAGAGGGGCGTGGAGGGGCAGGGGCATGTTGCAGGGTGTGGGGGGCTCTCAGCAGGAGAGGGGAGTGGAGGGGCATTGGCGTCTTGGGAGGTGCGGGGGGCTCTCAGCAGGAGAGGGGAGTGGAGGGGCAGGGGCATGTTGCAGGGTGTGGGGGGCTCTCAGCAGGAGAGGGACGTGGGGGGCATTGGCGTGTTGGAGGGTGCGGGGGACTCTCAGCAGGAGAGGAGCACGGAAGGGCAGGGGCATGTTGGGAGGTGTGGGGGACTCTCAGCAGGAGAGGGGCATGGGGGGCAGGGACACATTGGGGGGCTCTCAGCAGGTGAGGGGCGCAGAGGGGCAGGGACACATTGGGGGCTCTCAATAGGTGGGGGGCAGGGGCGTGTTGGGGGGTGCGGGGGACTCTCAGCAGGAGAGGGGCGTGGAGGGACAGGGGTACATTGGGGGGCTCTCAGCAGGAGAGGGCAGGGGGAGCGATCCCAGCCAGCCTTGCCTGGCAGGTGCTGGTAACTGGAGGGACTCACTGCTGCAGGACAATGTCGCAGTCTTCAAAGGAGGCATAGCTGGTCCTGAGCAAGGGGGTGGCCCGTACTGGGGCTCTCGGCCCTCCAGCTGCAGGGCGCGCCTAGCCCAGCTGGCCAGCAGGCACGTCCCCGTGGCAGGCTCCTGCCTCTCAAAGGCACGAGCGTGGGGAAGGGCCCTGGGCAGCATTCTGGGCCAGCAGGGCCAGTGCTTGGCCCCCACGCAGCAGATCCCCGATTGCCATGGCGGAGCTGCAGGGAGGCGGTGAGGCCTCGGCAGGGGCAGCTCCCTGCTCCTCACAGCCCTGCCAGTGCCCAGATACCTAGGGGCGAGGAACAGACCCCGAGGGGGGTAGGGCACTGGGTACGGATCGTGGGGAGGGGCACTGAGGGAACGACAGGGGGCAGGGCACAGACCCCGAGGGGGGCAGGGCACTGGGTACGGATCGTGGGGAGGGGCACTGAGGGAACGACAGGGGGCAGGGCACAGACCCCGAGGGGGGCAGGGCACTGGGTACGGATTGTGGGGAGGGGCACTGAGGGAACGACGGGGGGCAGGGCACAGACCCCGGGGGGGCAGGGTACTGGGTTCGGTTTGGAGGGAGGGGGGATGGGCACTGGGGGAGCGACGAGGGGCAGGGCAGAGATCCCGAGGTGGGCAGGGTTCGTGGGAAGGCACGGGGGCATCTAGTGAGACAGTCGGGGCCGGGTGACCCCCGGCAGTGGGCTGGACCCAGCTGGGTGTGGGCACTGGGGGCAGCACCCTCCCTGGGGTATCTACCGCTGCGCTGGGCAGAGCCTGGGGCAATGGGCTGGGGCACCTGCTCCTCAGGGCAGCCCGGCTGGACCCCTCTCACCCTTGCTCCTGTGCCCCGGCAGGGCCTGGTGGAGCAGAGGGGAGCCTGCGTGCCCCCCGCACAGTGTGGCTGCCTCCACCTGCGCCCGGGCGAGGGGCCCGTGTACCTGGCGGCAGGGGACACCGTGCTCGTCGGCTGCAAAGAGTGGTGAGTGCCTGGGGCAGCGGGGCCGGACCGCGGGGGGCCTGGGGGCATGGCATGTTCCCCGGCCTGGCAGGGGGGACCAGGCCAGCCCAGGGCGGGTGGCTGCTCTGTGCAGCAGGGGGTCGCCAGGCGGGGCCGGTGGGGCCAGCAGCAGGACGTGGGCGCGATGGGCACTAACCAGCCGGTTTGTCTCTGCAGCGTGTGCCAGGAGGGGGCGCTGCAGTGCAGCAGCCAGAGCTGCCAGGGTAAGTACCCTCCCCCGCCCACCCACGGGCATCAGGGGGGCGCCAGGAGCAACCTCCCCAGGGGTAGATCTGTGGGGGTGGCACTGTCGGCCCGAGACAGGACTGAGCCGCATGGACCCTGGACGGCTCCGGGCCCCGCTCGCTCCGTCCCCTGGCACCAGGGCAGGGCCCTTCTGAGATCGCTGGAGTGGGGGAGCCAGCCTGCCCCCCTGTCGAATCCACCCCCTGCCCCCCAGCCAGCCTGCCCCCCATACCCACCCCCTGCACCTGCCAGCCTGCCACCCCCAGCCAGCCCTACCCCCGATACCCACCCCCTGCTCCCCCAGGCAGCCTGCCCCTGCACCCCGATACCCACCCCCTGTACCTGCCAGCCAGCCTGCCCCTCAGCCAGCCCTATCCCCGATACCCACCCCCTGCCACCCCAGCCAGCCTGCCCCTGCACCCCGATACCCACCCCCTGTACCTGCCAGCCAGCCTGCCCCTCAGCCAGCCCTATCCCCGATACCCACCCCCTGCCACCCCAGCCAGCCTGCCCCTGCACCCCGATACCCACCCCCTGTACCTGCCAGCCAGCCTGCCCCTCAGCCAGCCCTATCCCCGATACCCACCCCCTGCCACCCCAGCCAGCCTGCCCCTGCACCCCGATACCCACCCCCTGTACCTGCCAGCCAGCCTGCCCCTCAGCCAGCCCTATCCCCGATACCCACCCCCTGCCACCCCAGCCAGCCTGCCCCTGCACCCCGATACCCACCCCCGTACCTGCCAGCCTGCCACCCCCGGCTAGCCTGGACCCCTGATCCCCACCCTCTGCACCTCCCAGCCAGCCTGCCCCTCAGCCAGCCCTATCCCCGATACCCACCCCGTGGCCCCCAAACCAGCCTGCCCCTTCCCCCCTATACCCACCCCCGTACCTGCCAGCCTGCCACCCCCAGCTAGCCTGGACCCCCGGTATCCTCCCCCTGCCCCCCAGCCAGCCTGCTACCCCCAGCTAGCCCCTATCCCCGATACCCACCCCCTGCCCCCCAGACAACCTGTCCCTGCACTGCAATACCCACCCCCTGCACCTCCCAGCCAGCCTGCCCTCCAGCCAGCCTCTATCTCCGATACCCACCCCCTGCCCCTGCCAGCCTGCCCCTGCACCCCGATACCCACCCTCTGCACCTCCCAGCCAGCCTGCCACCCCCAGCCACCCCTATCCCCAATACCCACCCCCTGCACCTCCCAGCCAGCCTGCCCCCCAGCCAGCCTCTATCTCCGATACCCACCCCCTGCCCCTGCCAGCCTGCCCCTGCACCCCGATACCCACCCCCTGCACCTCCCAGCCAGCCTGCCACCCCCAGCCAGCCCCTATCCCCGATACCACCCCCTGTCCCCCAGCCAGCCTGCCCCTGCACCCCTATACCCAACCCCTGTACCAGCCAGCCCCTATCCCCGATACCCAACCCCTGCCCCCCAGACAGCCTGCCACCCCCAGCCACCCGTATCCCCACCCTCTGCACCTCCCAGCCAGCCTGCCACCCCCAGCCACCCCATCCCCAATACCCACCCCATGCACCTCCCAGCCAGCCTGCCACCCCTAGCCACCCCATCCCCGATACCCGCTCCCTTCCCCCCACACGCCAGCCTGCCCCCATGTCGATACCCACCCCCTGCACCTCCCAGCCAGCCTGCCCCCCAGCCAGCCACTATCCCCCACCTGCCACCCCAGCCAGCCTGCCCCAGCACCCCTATACCCAACCCCTGTACCTGCCAGCCTGCACCTCCCAGCCAGCCTGTCCCTGCACCCCGATACCCACCCCCTGGCCCTCCAGCCAACCTTCCCCTGCACCCCTATACCCAACCCCTGTACCTGCCAGCCTGCACCTCCCAGCCAGCCTGTCCCTGCACCCCGATACCCACCCCCTGGCCCTCCAGCCAACCTTCCCCTGCACCCCTATACCCAACCCCTGTACCAGCCAGCCCCTATCCCTGATACCCACCCCCTGCCCCTCCAGCCAGCCTGCCCCTGCACCCCTATACCCAACCCTGTACCAGCCAGCCCCTATCCCTGATACCCACCCTCTGCCCCCCCAGCCAGCCTGTCCTACCCTTCCAGGGGCACATGGCCTCTGCCCGTGGCCTAGCTGCCCCCTCCGCTGATGCAGGCCCTGGGCCAGTCTGGGTCTGCGTCCCTGCCAGCTCCTCTGCCCAGCCCTGCTCCCCAGGGTGTCGGTGCCCCTCCTCCCAGCCCTGCTCCCCTGGGTGTCGGTGCCCCTCTACTTAGCCCCCTCCCCCGGGTGTCAGTGCCCCGGGCAGGGCCCAGCCCCGCTCCCCTGGGTGTCGGTGCCCTGGGCAGGGCAGCGGGAGCTGGGCAGACGGAGGGAAACTCCGCACCGTGACCCTCTCTGCAGACGCTGACCCTGTTGCCCGTCCCGTGGTGGCGTCAGTGGGGCTCACGGGCCCTGCCTGTGGCTTTTGCCCCGCCAGGCCTGCTGCCCCTCAGCGAGTGGTCGGCCTGGACGCCCTGCACCTCCTGCCTGCCCCTCTCAGCTCTCAGCCCTGGCACCCTCTCCGTGCTCCTGGCGCAGCACGGCGGCTGGCAGGACAGTGGGCACCCCCAGCCAGACATCGGCCCCCTGGCCTCGGTGCAGCATCGCTACAGGGTATGCCTGGACCCCCAGAGCGGCCTGCCCTGGGCCGGCGAGGCAGCGCTGTGCTCAGCCGAGCTGCAGCAGGAGCAGCTGTGCCCCAACCCCCACCTCTGCGAAGGTAACTGGGGCAGGGGGCTGCAGCCGGGGCACACGGGGCACGGCTGGACGGGGTCACTGCTCGGGTGGGAGTCGCCCAGAGAAACCCACCTGCTGCGGGGAATGGAGGGGGCTAGCCCCTCCGTCAGCACTGGCCCCGGTGCCCCAGGGTGGCAGTAGGGGGTGCTGGGCTGCAGGGAGCGGGGCGGGGGCTGGGCAGGGGGCAGGGGCTGCGGGGAGCGGGGCGGGGGCTGGGCAGGGGATGCTGGGCCACGGGGAGTGGGGCAGGGGCTTGGCAGGGGGCGCCAGGCTGCAGGGAGCGGGGCAGGGACTTGGAAGGGGGTGCTGGGCTGTAGGGACGGGGGGACTCAGGTGGGGGCGCTCTACCCTCTGTCAGTGCTGGCCCCACACGCCCATCTCAGGGTGTTTAGCTGGGGCTCTGGGAGCCTCCCTCCTCCTCCCCCCCACCTGGCTCCCTCGATCCCCTGCCCCCCAACTGGGTCCCCTCCTGCACTGCTGAGCCTACAGCCGTCCTACCCCAGCAGTGGCTGCATTTCAGTGGCGGGTGGATGCGCCCAGGGGCAGAGGGTGTCCGGGACATGGAGCGAACAGGGGCTGGCATCCCTGCTGCCCCACGGGCAGGGTGAGGAGCGTGGGTCCGGGAAGGGCCCGTGTGGGGGGGGTGCTGTATGCCCAGTGCTGCAGCTCTGGCTCTGGCTCTCAGATCTCTGCCTGTGGAGCGAGTGGAGCCCCTGGGGCCCGTGCCGGGAGCCCTGCAGCGGTGGCTTCCGGCTGCGCCGGCGCCACGTCCGGGACCCGGCCGAGGACAGGCAGTGCTGGGGAGCCCGGGTCCAGTCGGAGAGCTGCAACACGGCCGCCTGCCCAGGTAACCCGGCGCAGGGCCCCGCCGCCCACACCGCGCCCGGCACGGGGCCCCGCCGCCCACCTGCTCCCAGCGCGGGGCCCGCCGCCCACCCGCTCCCGGCGCGGGGCCCCGCCGCCCACCCGCTCCCGGCGCGGGGCCCCGCCGCCCACCCGCTCCCGGCGCGGGGCCCCGCCGCCCACCCGCGCCCGGCGCGGGGCCCCGCCGCCCACCCGCTCCCGGCGCGGGTTCCCGCCGCCCACCCCGCTCCCGGCGCGGGGCCCCGCCGCCCCACCCGCTCCCGGCGCAGGGCCCCGCCGCCCACCCGCGCCCGGCACGGGGCCCCGCCGCCCACCCGCTCCCAGCGCGGGTTCCCGCCGCCCACACCGCTCCCGGCGCGGGGCCCCGCCGCCCACCCGCTCCCGGCGCGGGGCCCCGCCGCCCACCCGCGCCCGGCGCGGGGCCCCGCCGCCCACCCGCGCCCGGCGCGGGGCCCCGCCGCCCACCCGCTCCCGGCGCGGGTTCCCGCCGCCCACCCGCTCCCGGCGCGGGGCCCCGCCGCCCCACACCGCTCCCGGCGCGGGGCCCCGCCGCCCACCCGCTCCCGGCGCGGGGCCCCGCCGCCCACCCGCGCCCGGCACGGGGCCCCGCCGCCCACCCGCGCCCGGCACGGGGCCCCGCCGCCCACCTGCTCCCAGCGCGGGTTCCCGCCGCCCACCCGCGCCCGGCGCGGGGCCCCGCCGCCCACCCGCGCCCGGCGCGGGGCCCCGCCGCCCACACCGCTCCCGGCGCGGGTTCCCGCCGCCCACCCGCGCCCGGAGCAGGGCCCCGCCGCCCACCCGCTCCTGGCGCAGGGCCCCGCCGCCCACCCGCGCCCGGTGTAGGGCCCCACCCACCCACACCCGGAGCAGGGTCCCACCCACCTGCTCCCGGCACAGGGCCCCGCCATCCATCCACGCCCAGCACAGGGCCCTGCCACCCACCCGTCCTTGGCACAGAGCCCTGCCATCCGTCCGCACCCGGCACAGGGTCCTGCTATCCATCCACACCTGGCACAGGGCCTTGCTGCCCACCCATGCCCGGAGCAGGGCCCTGCCATCCATCCGTGCCCGGCACAGGGCCTTGCCTCCCCCTCAGGACCATCCCCGGCACAGGCCCTGCCAGGCGTTGTGAGGGTTCCCAGTCCCCCGTTCATGGTCGCCCCGTGGCAAGCAGGGCCCTTGGACTGGGCTGTTGGGAGCTGGGGGGATGGGAGCTCCCCGCTCGAGAGCTGCGCCCCGTCTAGCTTTCCTGCCGCGCCCTGCGGGAGGGGATGCCCAGCGGGGCGGGGAGCTCCAGACCCAGCCAGGTGTGGCTGGGAACCTGCCCGCCGGACATCTGACGGACTCTGGCTCTGCCCCTCCTGGCCATGCCCCCAAGTGGGGCTGGCTCCAGGACAGGAATGGGGGCTCCCTGACTGCCCGTCTGTGCCCCCAGGGGAGGAGTGCGAAGATCGGGGCAAGGAGCATGCCCCGGCCTGCGCCAACCGCTGCCCTCGCACCTGTGCTGACCTGTGGGACCACGTGGAGTGTCTGCAGGGGGAGTGCAAGCCAGGTACCCGCCCCCGCTTAACCCAGCTGTACCCACCCCACAGCACTCACCCAGCCCCTCGTCCTCCTGCCCCACATTACCCAGCCCCACGGCACTCACTCAGCCCCCTTGTCCCCCCCATCCACCCAGCCCCCCAGCACTCACCCAGCCCCCTTGTCCTCCTGCCCCAAGTTACCCAGCCCCACGGCAATCACTCAGCCCCCTCATCCCCCCCATCCACCCAGCCCCCTCATCCTCCTGCCCCACATTATCCAGCCCCACGGCACTCACTCAGCCCCCTCGTCCTTCTGCCCCTCATTACCCAGCCCCACGGCGCTCACTCAGCCCCCTCATTCCTCCGCCCCATCTGTACCTAGCCCCACGGTGATCAGCCAGTACCCCTTGTTCCCCCATCCTTACCCAATCCCACAGCACTTGCTCAGCTCTTCTCCCCCCATCCATAACCAGCCCCACAGCTCCCACTCAGGCCCCCCAGCCCATCCTGCCATCCAACTGAACCCCACATCCTGTTCAGCCCCCACCTCTCCCTTCCTGCAGTCTCAGTCCCAAACTCGGGGTGCCTGGTCCCAACCCCTGACCTCCCGCTCCTCCGCTAGGCTGCCGGTGCCCCGAGGGGCAGCTGCTGCAGGACGGCGTGTGCGTGCCAATCCTGGCCTGCCGCTGCGGGCTGCCCACAGCCAACGGCACGTGGGAGCTCTGGCCGGGGCAGGCGGCCGAGCTGGACTGTCACAACTGGTAAGGAGCGGGCAGCCGAATGGGGGCCCGGATCCTCCCCCGAGCTCCGGAGGGGCTGGCCGGGCGCCTCGCTCTGGGAGGGGACCCTGGCCCGGGGAAGGGCTAGCGTGGCCCAAAGGGAGCCACGCAGGAGACACCGCCAAGGGACGTCTAATCCCAGCAGGCCACAAAGGGGTCTCCAGAGCCAGGCCGGGCTGGCCACCCGGGTGCGTCGACCCACTGCCATGGGTTTGTCGATGGGGTTGGCAGTGACCGTGGCACCCAGCGGGAGTGGGCTGCCAACATGGGAGGGCGCAGAGCCGGGAGCGGTGGCCCTGCGGAGGGTGGGAACATTCTCCAGGAAGCCCGAGGGCCGGCACGTAGGAGCAATGTGAGGAACGTCTGCCCCGAGCTGGGGGCCTGGCAGCCGGCAGTGCCAGGAGAGAGCTGGGCGGGTGCCCATCACCAGCGGGATGTGGGCTGGGCGCTGCTGGGCAGTTGCTGAGGGGCTGAGCCCGGCCATTGGGCAGGGGCAGATCGTGTGTGCGGGTGTGTGTCTGTGACCCCCCCCCGAGCCGTCTCTCTGCCTGCAGCACGTGTGGGAACGGCATCTTCGCCTGCCCCGATCCGGAGTGCCCCTCCTACGGGCCCTGGGCGGAGTGGAGCCCCTGCTCCGTCACCTGCGGGGGAGGCAGCGCCCTCCGGCACCGCCCCTGCCAGGAGAGCCCCGCCGGGGCCCCCTGTACCCCCGACGGCATGGAGGAGATCACGGAGTGCAATCTGCAGCCCTGCCCCGGTGAGTGCCGGCTGCACGGCCCTGCCCCGGTGAGTGCCGGCCCCCCGTCCCTGCCCGGGTGAGTGCCGGCCCCCCGTCCCTGCCCGGGTGAGTGCCGGCCCCTCGGCCCTGCCCGGGTGAGTGCCGGCCCCCCGTCCCTGCCCCGGTGAGTGCCGGCCCCACGGCCCTGCCCCGGTGAGTGCCGGCCCCTCGGCCCTGCCCCGGTGAGTGCCGGCCCCACGGCCCTGCCCCGGTGAGTGCCGGCCCCTCGGCCCTGCCCGGGTGAGTGCCAGCCGCACGGCCCTGCCCCGGTGAGTGCCGGCCCCCCGTCCCTGCCCCGGTGAGTGCCGGCCCCCCCCGTCCCTGCCCGGGTGAGTGCCGGCCCCCCGTCCCTGCCCCGGTGAGTGCCGGCCCCCCGTCCCTGCCCCGGTGAGTGCCGGCCCCCCGTCCCTGCCCCGGTGAGTGCCGGCCCCACAGCCCTGCCCCGGTGAGTGCCGGCCCCTCGGCCCTGCCCGGGTGAGTGCCGGCCCCCCGTCCCTGCCCCGGTGAGTGCCGGCCCCACGGCCCTGCCCCGGTGAGTGCCGGCCCCACGGCCCTGCCCGGGTGAGTGCCTGCCCCCCGTCCCTGCCCGGGTGAGTGCCGGCCCCTCGGCCCTGCCCCAGTGAGTGCCGGCCCCCCGTCCCTGCCCGGGTGAGTGCCGGCCCCCCGTCCCTGCCCGGGTGAGTGCCGGCCCCCCGTCCCTGCCCCGGTGAGTGCCGGCCTCCCGTCCCTGCCCGGGTGAGTGCCAAACCCACGGCCCTGCCCGGGTGAGTGCCGGGCCCCACGGCCCTGCCCGGGTGAGTGCCAAACCCACGGCCCTGCCCGGGTGAGTGCCGGGCCCCCGTCCCTGCCCGGGTGAGTGCCGGGCCCCACGGCCCTGCCCGGGTGAGTGCCAAACCCACAGCCCTGCCCGGGTGAGTGCCGGGCCCCACGGCCCTGCCCGGGTGAGTGCCAGCCCCCCGTCCCTGCCCGGGTGAGTGCCAAATCCACGGCCCTGCCCGGGTGAGTGCCGGGCCCCATGGCCCTGCCCGGGTGAGTGCCAAACCCACGGCCATCTGGGGCCCTTCAGCAGCTGCTGCTCTTGTTGCCTGTTGTATCCCCCAGGAGTGAGCACCTCCCCGGTGCCCCGGGATCCCACCCCGGTCGCTGCCTTCCCTGAGCCTGCTCCCCCTGCCGAGCCCTGGCGGGGGTGAGCCCTGTGCCCGGCCTGACCCTGCCCTGCCCCCGCAGCCGGCTGCCAGCTGAGCCCGTGGTCGGCGTGGAGCCCCTGCAGCGCCAGCTGTGGGGGGGGCGTGTCGGAGCGGAGCCGGAGCCTGCTGTCCCCAGGGGAGGGCCGGGGGGAGCACTGCCCTGCCCCCCTGCTGCTGCACCGGGCCTGCCAGACCCACAACTGCACGCCAGGTACAGGCTGGGGGCCGGGGGGGGGCATCCAGCATGGAGCGCGGGAATGGGGGGAGAGCGGCGCTCCCTAGAGCCTGCAGCCTGCCCCCAACATGTCAGCCTGCAGGGGCTGAGGGCATAGACCCCCCTAGGGGGGCCTGGAGGAGAGCCCCTGTCAGCATAGGGTCTGGCAGAGGGGAGCCCCCATCTGTACGTGGACACGGCATGTCTGGGGCAGGGGAGCCCCCGTTTGTTTGTGGATGCGGCGCGTCTGGGGCAGGGGAGCCCCCGTCTGTACGTGGACACGGCATGTCTGGGGCAGGGGAGCCCCACGTCTGTAAGTGGACAGGGCATGTCTGGCAGAGGGGAGCCCCCGTCTGTAATGGATGCAGCGCGTCTGGGGCAGGGGAGCCCCACGTCTGTACATGGACACGGCGTGTCTGGCAGAGGGGAGCCCCCGTCTGTAATGGATGCAGCGCGTCTGGGGCAGGGGAGCCCCACGTCTGTACATGGACGCGGCGTGTCTGGCAGAGGGGAGCCCCCGTCTGTAATGGATGCAGCGCGTCTGGGGCAGGGGAGCCCCACGTCTGTACATGGACGCGGCGTGTCTGGCAGAGGGGAGCCCCGTCTGTAATGGGTGCAGCGCGTCTGGGACAGGGGAGCCCCACGTCTGTACGTGGACACGGCGTGTCTGGCAGAGGGGAGCCCCACGTCTGTACGTGGACACGGCGTGTCTGGCAGAGGGGAGCCCCCGTCTGTAATGGGTGCAGCGCGTCTGGGACAGGGGAGCCCCACGTCTGTACATGGACGCTGCGCGTCTGGGGCAGGGGAGCCCCACGTCTGTAAGTGGACACGGCGTGTCTGGCAGAGGGGAGCCCCCGTCTGTAATGGATGCAGCGCGTCTGGGGCAGGGGAGCCCCACGTCTGTACGTGGACACGGCGTGTCTGGCAGAGGGGAGCCCCCGTCTGTAATGGGTGCGGTAGGGGAGACTCGCAGGCTGTGGACGCCCCTGCCTGTGGTCTATGGGTCCCCCTCGGGCTGGGGGGCTCGTGGCTCCCCAGTGTGACCTGCCCCCCCTTGCTGTGTGCAGAGTGCCCGGGCACCCAGGTGTACAGCAGCTGCGCCAATGCCTGTCCCCGCGCCTGCTCCGACCTGCGCCCCGGGACCGAGTGCCTACGGGAGGAGTGCCAGCCCGGCTGTGCCTGCCCTCCTGGCCAGGTGGGTCTCTGCCCCCAATGTCAGCCCCACTGCTGCTTCCTGGGTCTGAGACGCCAGCCCCGCCTGCTCCGCGGGGCCCCGGGCTGGGCTCTGGCCTCTTGCTGCCGCTCCCCTCCCCTGGCCCCCTGGCCCGGGCACACCTGCCTGGCACTGAGCCGGGGCAGGGCAGAGAGTCTCCTACCACTGGCGCCAGGGCTGGGCTGGCAGGAGGAAGGAGCTGGTCCTGTCTGGCACCGAACAGACGGAGGCCATGAGTTGCCATTCGAGGGCACTCACCGCCTGTGACAGCAGCTGCGCCCCGGGCCCCTGGCTGCGGGGCCTGGACAGAGTCTGCTGGGGATGGACAAGGGCCAGCTCCCTGGGACCCCGGGTTCCTCCTCCCCAGGTTGTGGGGCAGAGTCCCTGGCCTGGTCTCTGGGGGCACAGGGGGTTCCATGGCCCGGTCTCTGAGGGGGGGACAGGGGGTTCCATGGCCCGGTCTCTGGGGGGGGACAGGGGGTTTCCCGGGCCCGGTCTCTGGGGGGGGGACAGGGGGTTCCCCAGCCTGGGTGTCGGGTGGGGCAGGGGGTTTCCCGGCCCCGGTCTCTGGGGGACAGGGGGTTCCCGGGCCCAGTCTCTGAAGGGGGACAGGGGGTTCCCGGGCCCGGTCTCTGAAGGGGGACAGGGGGTTCCCGGGCCCGGTCTCTGAGGGGGGACAGGGGTTTCCCAGCCCCGGTCTCTGGGGGGGGGTGCAGAGGGTTCCCTGACCCGGTCTCTGAGGGTGGGGGACAGGGGGTTCCTGGTCCCGGTCTCTGAGGTGGGGGACAGGGGGTTCCCTGGCCCGGTCTCTGAGGGGGGGGACAGGGGGTTTCCCAGGCCCGGTCTCTGGGGGGGGGACAGGGGGTTTCCCGGGCCCGGTCTCTGGGGGGGGGACAGGGGGTTCCCCAGCCTGGGTGTCGGGTGGGGCAGGGGGTTTCCCGGCCCCGGTCTCTGGGGGACAGGGGGTTCCCGGGCCCAGTCTCTGAAGGGGGACAGGGGGTTCCCGGGCCCGGTCTCTGAGGGGGGACAGGGGTTTCCCAGCCCCGGTCTCTGGGGGGGGGGGTGCAGAGGGTTCCCTGACCCGGTCTCTGAGGGTGGGGGACAGGGGGTTCCTGGTCCCGGTCTCTGAGGTGGGGGACAGGGGGTTCCCCGGCCCGGTCTCTGAGGTGGGGGACAGGGGGTTTCCGGGCCCGGTCTCTGCGGGGGGACAGGGGGTTCCCCGGCCCAGTCTCGGGGGGGGGGACAGGGGGTTCCCCAGCCTGGGTGTCGGGTGGGGCAGGGGGTTTCCCGGCCCCGGTCTCTGGGGGACAGGGGGTTCCCGGGCCCGGTCTCTGAGGGGGGGACAGGGGGTTCCCCAGCCCGGTCTCTGATGGGGGGACAGGGGGTTCCCGGGCCCGGTCTCTGAGGGGGGGACAGGGGGTTCCCGGGCCCGGTCTCTGATGGGGGGACAGGGGCTTCCCAGGCCCGGTCTCTGAAGGGGGAACGGGGGTTCCCCGGCCGGTCTCGGGGGGCAAGTGGCAGCTGCTTCGTTGCTGCAGGTGCTGCAGGGCGGGGGGTGCGTGCCCCCGGAGGAATGCCGCTGTTCGCTGGTCCCTGCGCCTGCTGTGCCCTGGGCCTCCAACCTGTCGCAGGAGGAGCGGGCGAGAGAGTACCCGGCTGGCAGCACCATCTACCACCAGTGCAACAGCTGGTCAGTGCCGAGCCGGGGCATGGGGGGCTGGAGAGCCCTGAGCTCTACCCGGGGCAGCCGCCTTCCCCTCCCGCTCTGCAGGCTGGTGTGGGCGGGGGCGGGGGGGCTGCAGGTAGTGCTGGGGGTCAAGCTGCCCCACATGGACAGTGTCGGGGGAGCACTGCCTCCTGTAGACAATGCCGGGGGGGGTTGCAGCGAGGGTGGGGGGTCTGCCCCACACAGATGGTGCTGGGCCTGGTCCCGTGCGACCCAGGGCTCCCGGGTGGCTCTGCTCCAGGGCTGTGGGGCAGACACTGTACTCTGCCCTGGGATGGCAGCACGGAGCCGGGGGGCTGGCTGTGGGCACAGAACGGCCACTGTGGGACAGGGGGCTGGGGGGCCGTGAGCCATGGCGGCTTGGCCCTGGCAGGACCAGAACTCCCCCTCACCAGGGAGGGGGCTGGCCGGTGGGACTGACCTTGCTCCAGGTGCATAGCGCTTAGCCCCCATGGCACGAAACCCCCAAGCAGGGAAGGAGCCGTGTGTACAGCTTAGAGTGGGGCTCGGAGCCAGGACTCCTGGGTTCTATCCCGGCTTTGGGAGGGGAGTAGGGTCTAGTGGGATAAAGCATGAGGTTGAGAGCCAGGACTCCTGGGTTCCATCCCCATCTCTGCCACTGACTGCTGGGTGGGGGCTGGTAGGCCCCTTCCTCTCCTCAGTTTCCTCCCCAGCTGTGTGGGGATGATGGCTGGGGCTGAGCCGAGTGCTGGGGGTGCAGGGCTCGGTGCCTGGGGTGGGCAAGTCTGGCGCGGCAGCCAGGAGCCGGCTCCCATCTCACACCCTCGCCCTGTTTGCAGTGTCTGTCGCAGAGGCGCCTTCAGCTGCTCCCAGCGGGACTGCAACGGTAAGAGACCCCCGGCCAAGCCCCACCCACCCCACTCCCGGCCTGCAGGCAGATCAGCAGGGAGCATGGTGTGCTGCCCGCTGCCCCCGGGCCCTGCCCCCCGGCGGCGAGACGGCCCAGCTGAGTCTGGCGGGCGGGGGTCGCTGGGAGGCAGCGTTGGCAGTTGTGACGAAGTGGGACAGTTCTTAATGTTTCCTCTGAATAGTGTGGGGGTGCCTCAGTTTCCCCTATACAGTTCTTGAGTGTCTGGGTGGTGGGGTAAGGGTGTATAATCATTGCAGAGCCCTAGAGGGCAGGTGTGGGCAGGGGTCTGGACACAGAGAATGGCCGACACCCTGTTTCCTGGCAACTGATGGCCTGGGCCCTTCCCCCCTGCAAGGTGAGAGCCGAAGGGTTGGAGAACAAAGGAATCAGGTGCCCTCCTGGCCCGGGAAAGGGACAAAGCCCAGAGGAGGAGGGGCTGGAGGAAGTTTCAGTTTGGGGCTGGCTGGAGACATGGAGTGAAGTGCAGACGTGGTTGTCTGGCTCACTGCCCCCCAAAATGGACCCAGCTGAGGGGTCCCGTTCTCTGCACCTGCAAGCTCTGTGTTAGACCATGTTCCTGTCGTCTGATAAACCTTCTGTTTTACTGGCTGGCTGAGAGTCCCATCTGACTGTGAAGTTGCGGGGCAGGACCCTCTGGCTTCCCCAGGACCCCGCCTGGGCGGACTCGCTGGGGGGAAGCGCAGGGAGGGGCAGAGGAGGCTGAATGCTCCGAGGTCAGACCCAGGAAGGGGGAAGCCGGGGGAGCTGTGTGTCCTGCAGACAGGCTGCTCACAGGAAGGCGACTGCCCCAGAGTCCTGCCTGGCTTCATGGGGAGCAGTTCCAGAGCATCGCCCAGGGACTCCGTGACAGCAGTGCAGGGAGCTTGCTCCAGGGGGCAGGTGCTGTGGGGCGGAAGGTCTCTGCTCCTCCAGCACCCATGGAGCCCACGCAGTGAGGGCAGCCCACCCCTCCGAGCACGGGGGAAGTGGCAGCTGTTAGTGCAACAGACAAGTACCCACATCTCAGCCCCCAAATGCCCTGGGGTTGGTGCTGGTCCCCCCTCAGAATGCCGGGGCTCAGCTCTGATCCCTCCCCGTGGGCTCGGCCCTGACTCCCCCCCCCCACATTCTCCCCACAGTGGACTGCCTCTGGTCGGCGTGGTCAGCCTGGTCGGCGTGCTCAGTGACGTGTGGGCCGGGCGTGCGGGTCTCCCAGAGACACCAGCTCCAACAGCGCCTGTACGACGGGGCCGAGTGCCTGGGCCCCCCGACGCGCCGGACGCCCTGCTCCCTGCCCGACTGCGGTGAGCCCCCCGGCCTGGCCGGCTGGGACTGCTGGGACTACTGGGGTGGGGGTGGGTGACGGGTTGAGCCGGGGAGCAGGGTCCCTGTGTGCTGCTGGGCCTTATGCTATGGGGGGTACAGGGGAGCCGCCCCCCTGGGCCCCACAGTGGCTACTGACCAGGGCTTCCCCCCCACTAGCTTCAGGGTGGCAGGGATGGGGGTGGCGGGCACAGGGGGCTGCAGGGGCCCATGGCTCTGCCCTTGTGCAGCAGGCAGGAAAGGGGGCATGCCCGACGAGGCGGGCCCATCGCTCTGCGCCAGGGAGGGCGGGTTAGGGGGCCTTTGGCCTGACGTGTCTACGCTGCTGCTGCAGCCTGCCCCACAGGGGAGAGTTGGCACGGCCCTGGCCCCACGGCGCCCTGCGAGCGAACCTGCCAGCAGATCTACGAGGAGCCCCGCCACAACTGCAGTGCGGGGGCCGTGCCGGGCTGCGTCTGCGAGGCCGGGCGGTACCGGGAGAGCAGCGGGCACTGTGTCACCGCCGCCCACTGCGAGTGTGAGCACGGGGGCCAGCTGCGCCCGGTGAGTGTGCGGGGGCTGCCGCTCCACCCCCACCCCCACGGCACGGGATGGCCCAGGGAGACCTGCCCAGCCAGGGGACCTGTCGTGCTGCCAGGCCCAGGGCAGCTTCACCCGGGACGGAACGGATCCTGGGGTCTGCCCTTCATGATCCCACTGGGTCAGGGCAGCCAGAGCCTGGGGTCTGCCCCACACGGTCCCATGGCTTGGGGCAGGCGGAGCCTGGGGACTGTCCTGCTGGGTTGGGGGAGCCGGAGCCCCATGCAGCCCCGCTGGGTGAGGGCAGCCAGAGCCTGGGGTCCGTCCCCCACGGCCCTGCTGGTTCCAACCTTTCTTCTCTCTCCCCCAGCCCGGAGCCGAGTGGCAGGAGGGCTGTGAGAGCTGCCGCTGCCTGAACGGGAGGGCCGTGTGCACGGCTGGATGCCCCCCTCTCGTCTGCCTCGAGGTACGGCTCAGCTCGGCTCGGCCTGGCTCGGCCCGTCGATCCCGCTGCTGCTGCGGAGCCACCTCGGGCTGGCCGCACGTCTGCTCCCGTCCCCCAGGCAGGGCCACAATGCCCCTTGGGGCGCACACGGGCAGCCTGCCCGCCCACAGCCTCACACTCCCCCTTCCAACCAGACCAGCCTGTGCACCCGCTGCCTGGGACTGGCCACGGAGACAAGCCCTGGTCCTCCTCCCTCCCCCCGGCCTCTCCCAGCAGCCCCTGGAGCACAGCAGGAGGAGCTGGTGGAGGGCAGGTTGGGGGGCTCAGAGGGCCCAGTGCTGGGAGATCCCTCCCAAGCCGGACTCAGCTCAGTGAAGAGCGACTCTGAGCCCAGGCCAGATGGCCCCAGGCCGGCTCCTACACAGGAGACACTGAAGGCCGGACCAGGGACAGAGCCAGAGCCACCCACGGCCATGGAGACGGGTGACGGGCTGTTGGCCGGGAGAGGCCCGGGCTCAGCCGTCCTGCGCCAGCGAGCCACCAGCCCTGGCCTGGCGCCTGGCACCCTGGCTGCCCATCACTCACGTTCACTCTCTGTCCCCAGGGGGAAGTGAAGGTGCAGGAGCCCGGCAGCTGCTGCCCCGTGTGCCGGAGAGAATCATTCGGTATGGAGTCACCCATGGCAGGGAGCCGCCGGGGCCCTCTTGGCACTGGGAGTCTCTGGGGTGGCCCTGGGGGAGGGGGGGTGCTGCCGGGGGAGCACTAGGGGGCACTCTCCTCTCTGTTGGTGCTGACCCCGGTGCCCCCGCATGGCCCTCAGGGTGCTGTGTGCGCCATTTTTCGGAGGAGGCATTACATTGTAGCCCTGACCCTCACCCTGATTCTTCAGGCCCACAGGTGCCATCCCGTTAGCCCGGCATCCTGGCCCAGTCGGCCCCCACGTCCCCTCAGGACTGTGCTGGGGCTACTGCCCTGAGCTGGTGGTTGTTGCGCTGAGCTGTTAGCCAGCTGCCGGGGGCCGCCCCAGAGGAAGCTGCATGCTGGGGCTGGGCGGGATCCTTTGGCGTGGGAGGGCTCGCAAGACGGGAGCTGTGGTGACTCCCCTCGCTCCTTGGCAGAGGAGCCGTCGTCCGCGTGCCAACGCTACACCGAGGTGCGGAACATCACCAAGGGGCGCTGCACCCTGCACGGCGTGGAGGTGAGCTACTGCAACGGCCGCTGTGCCTCCCGCACCAACGTCATCTCCGAGGTGAGTGAGAGCCGGAGAGCCTGGCGCCTGGCCGGGATTGTGGGCACAGTGCTGCCCCCAGGCCGAGCACTTCGCCAGCGTCCCAGGCCTGGCCGAGCTGAGCCCGCCGCCTGGCAAGCTGAGCCGCAGGTTCCTGACTCTGGAGACCGCACAGGGCTGTGTGATCCGGCCTCGCCGCGGATCTGGCCTCTCCCACGCAGGCCGGTGGAGGTGGGCCGGGAGCTCCTTTCAGACGGAGCGGTGAGGCTGTCGTTTGCTATAATGAGCCAGTGGCCTCTGAATCCCGTTGCCCCAAGCCCTGTGCACCGGCACCTCTGTCCATTGCAAAAAGGGACTGGAACCGGGGATCGGCCAAGACGGGGCAGCCACAAGGGCCCTTTTCCACGCTGAAAATGGCAGATCGTGCTCTGCTGGCCCCTGGGCTGGTTTCCCTTTCTCAGCCTGCCTGGGCAATGGTTTAGTGCTGGCGAACCCCAGAGCCCCGCAAACCCCGCAAAGGCTGTGTGTGGCCGGCAGTCGCCTGTTCTGACAACCTTCCGTTCCTTCCCGGCGCTTTGCGTGCCTCTGTGCGGAAGCGCTCCAGTTCTGGGGCTGGGACACACCGTCAGCCGGGGCTCCCTTCTCTCCAGTGCTCGAGATCCACCGCGTCAGATTGCAACCCGCGAGCCCGTTTGTCACTCCGCCGAAACCAAACATCCACTGCCGTGCCCACCCCACAGGAGCTTTCACAGCGGAAATTCCCTGGGGCCTCCAAGCAGGGCTCCCCCATGCCCCTTTTCCTAGCTGTAAAGCCAGCACGGCATGGCGCGGTTAGCGTGGAGACAGGACAATGTGGTCCCTGCCGACCAACTGCCTGTAGGTCGTTTGTTTCGCCTGGACTGCGTCTCGCCAGGCGTCCTGGCAGGCTGAAGTGGCACAGACGGCTCCTGCTGTTAGCCAGAATTAAAGCCACCCGGATATCAGCTCGCCCGCCCTCGCGGCTAGCCAGACTGCTCACAGGCCAGTGCCCCAGCTTCCAACCCGCTCCCCAGTCACTGTCTCCAGCTCCAGCCTGGTGGGGCACGTTTAGATCGCACTTTCCCCAGCATTACTGGCGTGTCTGGTCTAAAAGCTGTTATTGTTCCCATGCGTTTCACAGCACCTCCCATCATTGTGTGTCTGCCCCACTCTGAGCAAACTGGGGGCTGATCCTCGTATGGCCAAGCTTTGCCCCTTCAGCCTGGCCACCCCTAGATTCCCGAATGAGCTAAATCCACCAGGCTAAATCCAGCTGAGCATTGATAAATAGATCCATCGCCAGTATCCTGGAAGGCCTGCTTGGTCTCTGGGTGTGCCGAGAACACGCCTTCCCTGATTCTCTCCAGCTCAGGTGAGGTCTCTTCTCACCCTCATCTTCTAGGCCTGAGCTGGGCCCTGGCTGGCTCTGAGCTACATAGCCAGGGCCTGTCCCAGGTCTGGTACCAGTCTCTGCTCAGGTGGTCAGTTCTTCAGCACCATCACAGCTGGGCCACCCAAGCTGGCTGCTCGTAACCCCCCATCTGTTCATCTCTGCAGCCGTTCACTTGGGCCAAGACGCTGCCCCGAGCCCAGGGAGCCTCCCATGGCTAGTGTATCGCTGAGCTGGGATGAGCTGAGCTCTCTCTCCCCCTCCCCGCGGGTTACCAGGGGCTCAGGAAAGGCTTACCCAGGTTCTCTGGCTGGCCCAGTTCCACGCCCAGGTAGCTGGGTCCACCGTGGCCTTGCGACTCCTGGAATCCCCTCAGCTCCTGACGTCCCGGCTGCACCTCATCTCTGTTGGCGAGTTCCCGTGGCCGAAGCTTTCCTGGCCTCCCCTGTTGCCAGGGAAACCTCTGGGCTCTGGCAGCGGGGTGCTGGGCACTCACTGGGAATTAGCAGGTGGGCTCCCCGCTGCGCCCCAGCCTCGTGTAGCTGTCACCCTACCAGAGACTTTATCTCCGACCACAGTTCTGCTCCGTGGGAAAGCTCCAGCTGCGGGTTTCCTTCCCCCTGGAAAGGCTCCAGTTCTCCCTTTAGAGTCTGTCTGTGCTGGGAGCGCCCTGGGTCAACAGGAAAACCAGCTCACGCTGTCTCCTCTGTCCCACAGCTCACCCCAGGGTGTGCCCTCCGGCCCCAGCGGGGAGCCCGTGCTCAGGGCCATGCCAGGTTGTGTGCATTAGGAGAAATGCGTGGTACGAATGAGGTCTAGTCACTGGTGCAGCCGGTTTATTTACAGTGGATGTACAAAAGCCTGTTTCCTTGAACACAGTAGGAACAAGCAACAGGCAGGTTCCTGGCCGCAAAGTCCCCAAACCCGCCCCTCTAGCGAGCTCTGTGCCCAAAGAGCTCTGTCCCTCCACTCCCTCTGCAGGCCGCATGAACCACTGCTCCTCCCGCTGTCTGCTGTCTGGTTTCAGAGTAACAGCCGTGTTAGTCTGTATTCGCAAAAAGAAAAGGAGGACTTGTGGCACCTTAGAGACTAACCAGTTTATAAAGTCTGCTGCAGTTTCCACGGTATGTATCTGATGAAGTGAGCTGTAGCTCACGAAAGCTCATGCTCAAATAAACTGGTTAGTCTCTAAGGTGCCACAAGTCCTCCTTTTCTTTTTGTCTGCTGTCTGCCTCTCTCCCTCACACCCAGAGCTCCTCAGACGTTCCCCTGCCCTTGTGTTTGCAGGCAGGGAACTCTTCATCCCACGTGGTTTAACTTCTCATCAGGCTTTGCCATAAGGTCTGTTGCCCTGCATGGTGGCTTCTGGTGTTTCCGCCTGGCACACATAAAAGGGGTTTAATTGCTCCTTCCATTACGCCAGGAAGAAGCAGGGTTAGCCTGCCCATTGGCTTCAACCTGGTAGATCATAGACCTGGTGGTAGCCAGCGTAACAGGAGCTAGCATGCAGCTGGGTCTCCATGACCCCCGTTCTGGGCTCTCCTCGCCTACCAGCAGCCCCGCCATTAGCCCGGTCCGGGATCCTATCCCTGTCTGCCCCCCGCTGGCCCAGGCCTGCCAGGGCCGCCAAGCTCCCCTTGATCCCCTGCTGTGGCCTGTGCCCTGCCGCCCAGCCGTGCTTTTCTCCCGCAGGAGCCGTACCTGCAGACGCTGTGTGCCTGCTGCAGCTACCACCTGGACCCAGTGAGCCCCGTGCGCATCCTCAGCCTGCCGTGCGCGGGCGGGGAGGTGGAGCCGGTGGCGCTGCCCGTCATCCACCGCTGTGAATGCAGCCCCTGCCAGGGTGAGCGGAGCGAGCGGGCGCGGGCCCCGCTCGGGACGTGCTGCGGGGGCCCCGCTCGGGACGTGCTGCGGGGGCCCCGCTCGGGACGTGCTGCTGGGGGCCCCGCTCGGGACGTGCTGCTGGGGGCCCCGCTCGGGACGTGCTGCTGGGGGCCCCGCTCGGGACGTGCTGCTGGGGGCCCCGCTCGGGACGTGCTGCTGGGGGGCCCCGCTCGGGACGTGCTGCTGGGGGCCCCGCTCGGGACGTGCTGCTGGGGGCCCCGCTCGGGACGTGCTGCGGGGGCCCCGCTCGGGACGTGCTGCTGGGGGCCCCGCTCGGGACGTGCTGCTGGGGGCCCCGCTCGGGACGTGCTGCTGGGGGCCCCGCTCGGGACGTGCTGCTGGGGGGCCCCGCTCGGGACGTGCTGCGGGGGGCCCCGCTCGGGACGTGCTGCTGGGGGCCCCGCTCGGGACGTGCTGCGGGGGGCCCCGCTCGGGACGTGCTGCTGGGGGGCCCCGCTCGGGACGTGCTGCTGGGGGCCCCGCTCGGGACGTGCTGCTGGGGGCCCCGCGCCTGGCCGGCTGGGGGCCCCGCTCGGGACGTGCTGCTGGGGGCCCCGCTCGGGACGTGCTGCTGGGGGCCCCGCGCCTGGCCGGCTGGGGGGCCCCGCTCGGGACGTGCTGCTCGGGGGCCCCGCTCGGGACGTGCTGCTCGGGGGCCCGCTCGGGACGTGCTGCTGGGGGGCCCCGCTCGGGACGTGCTGCTGGGGGCCCCGCTCGGGACGTGCTGCTGGGGCCCCGCTCGGGACGTGCTGCGGGGGGCCCCGCTCGGGACGTGCTGCGGGGGGCCCCGCTCGGGACGTGCTGCTGGGGGGCCCCGCTCGGGACGTGCTGCTGGGGGGCCCCGCTCGGGACATGCTGCGGGGGGCCCCGCTCGGGACGTGCTGCTGGGGGCCCCGCTCGGGACGTGCTGCTGGGGGGCCCCGCTCGGGACGTGCTGCTGGGGGGCCCCGCTCGGGACGTGCTGCTGGGGGCCCCGCTCGGGACGTGCTGCTGGGGGCCCCGCGCCTGGCCGGCTGGGGGCCCCGCTCGGGACGTGCTGCTGGGGGCCCCGCTCGGGACGTGCTGCTGGGGGCCCCGCGCCTGGCCGGCTGGGGGGCCCCGCTCGGGACGTGCTGCTCGGGGGCCCCGCTCGGGACGTGCTGCTCGGGGGCCCGCTCGGGACGTGCTGCTGGGGGGCCCCGCTCGGGACGTGCTGCTGGGGGCCCCGCTCGGGACGTGCTGCTGGGGGGCCCCGCTCGGGACGTGCTGCTGGGGGCCCCGCTCGGGACGTGCTGCTGGGGGCCCCGCTCGGGACGTGCTGCGGGGGGCCCCGCTCGGGACGTGCTGCTGGGGGCCCCGCTCGGGACGTGCTGCGGGGGGCCCCGCTCGGGACGTGCTGCTGGGGGGCCCCGCTCGGGACGTGCTGCTGGGGGCCCCGCTCGGGACGTGCTGCTGGGGGCCCCGCTCGGGACGTGCTGCTGGGGGGCCCCGCTCGGGACGTGCTGCTGGGGGGCCCCGCTCGGGACGTGCTGCTGGGGGGCCCCGCTCGAGAGTGCTGCTGGGGGCCCCGCTCGGGACGTGCTGCTCGGGGGCCCCGCTCGGGACGTGCTGCTGGGGGGCCCCGCTCGGGACGTGCTGCTGGGGGCCCCGCTCGGGACGTGCTGCTGGGGGGCCCCGCGCCTGGCCGGCTGGGCGTGCGGCACTCACTCTGCACTCTCAGCTGAACCGGGCAGGGGGCTGCACCTGGGAGTGGTGATCAGCTGACCGGGCCCCGGGACGTGGGCTGGAGCGGGCGCCGGGGCCGGGCCTTGGAGCACATGGGGGGCCGGGGAGACTCCAAGAGCACAAATGGAGGTGTCAGCACAGCTTGGGACTAGGGCAGGGACTGGGCTCAGGGGCCAGCTGGATATGGAGCAAGTGTCTGGGCCAGCGGCACGGCTGGTCTGGTAGCACAGGGGCAGCAGGGCTCCTGTTCCGAGGTCTCACACTGCCTCCTGGGCCAGTGGTCCCAGAACACACTGCCAGGGGAATGACCCTGTGTGTCCCAGCCTCACCCCACTGCACGGCACGGCCATGGGTATCCCACACACAGCAGTGCCCTGGGTCCCAGCCTCACCCCACTGCACGGCACGGCCATGGGTATCCCACGCACAGCCGTGCCCCTGGGTCCCAGCCTCAGCCACTGCACGGCACGGCCATGGGTATCGCACGCACAGCCGTGCCCCTGGGTCCCAGCCTCAGCCACTGCACGGCACGGCCATGGGTATCCCACGCACAGCAGTGCCCTGGGTCCCAGCCTCACCCCACTGCACGGCACGGCCATGGGTATCCCACGCACAGCAGTGCCCTGGGTCCCAGCCTCACCCCACTGCACGGCACGGCCATGGGTATCCCACGCACAGCAGTGCCCTGGGTCCCAGCCTCACCCCACTGCACGGCACGGCCATGGGTATCCCACGCACAGCAGTGCCCTGGGTCCCAGCCTCACCCCACTGCACGGCACGGCCATGGGTATCCCACGCACAGCCGTGCCCTGGGTCCCAGCCTCAGCCACTGCACGGCACGGCCATGGGTATCCCACGCACAGCCGTGCCCCTGGGTCCCAGCCTCAGCCACTGCACGGCACGGCCATGGGTATCGCACGCACAGCAGTGCCCTGGGTCCCAGCCTCACCCCACTGCACGGCACGGCCATGGGTATCCCACGCACAGCAGTGCCCTGGGTCCCAGCCTCAGCCACTGCACGGCACGGCCATGGGTATCCCACGCACAGCAGTGCCCTGGGTCCCAGCCTCAGCCACTGCACGGCACGGCCATGGGTATCCCACGCACAGCAGTGCCCTGGGTCCCAGCCTCACCCCACTGCACGGCACGGCCATGGGTATCGCACGCACAGCCGTACCCCTGGGTCCCAGCATCACCCCACTGCACGGCACAGCCATGGGTATCCCACGCACAGCAGTGCCCTGGGTCCCAGCCTCACCCCACTGCACGGCACGGCCATGGGTATCCCACGCACAGCAGTGCCCTGGGTCCCAGCCTCACCCCACTGCACGGCACGGCCATGGGTATCGCACGCACAGCCGTACCCCTGGGTCCCAGCTTCACCCCACTGCACGGCACAGCCATGGGTATCCCACGCACAGCAGTGCCCTGGGTCCCAGCCTCACCCCACTGCATGGCACGGCCATGGGTATCGCACGCACAGCCGTACCCCAGCAGTGCCCCTGGATCCCAGCATCACCCCACTGCACGGCACGGCCATGGGTATCGCACGCACAGCAGTGCCCTGGGTCCCAGCATCACCCCACTGCACGGCACAGCCATGGGTATCGCACGCACAGCCTCACTCTCCGTGCCTGGTGCAGGAGCCTATGACTACAGCACGTGCGTGGCATTACCAGCCTTTGCCCTGCCCTGGGCAGGGACTTGCGTTCTCTGAACAGCCCCTTCCGTAATCTGGGGTTTCTCTTCTTTTTGCCAGGTGGGGACTTTTCCGAGCGCTGATGGCCCGTGGCCGGGCGGGACGGTGTCTGACTGGGGCCCCCGCGCTGTGCCGGCGGCCGAGGACGGCGAGATGGCAGCGTGTGTCCTAGCTGCAGGCTCCCCAGACCCCCCGCACTGCCCGCCGGGCTTGTCCTGCTGTAGCTCAGTAATAAAGTGAACAGAGCTGGTTCCAAAGGCGACTCCTCCAGCTGTTGCAGTGGGGGGGTCACTGCTCCCCCCGCCCAAAGGGGGCTGCTGGGCATGGTCCGGAGCACCAAGGCTCACCCGTAGCATGGCCCACGACATGGCCCCGCACTCATGGGGTCTGAGCTTGGCCTGGTTTTGTTCTCTTTTTGCCAGCGGTGGGGCTGATGCTCCCCCAGCTCCATGGGGCGGCTAATAGGGTCATAGGCACCGACTCCATGGGTGCTTCAGGGCTGGAGTACCCATGGAAAAAAATTGGTGGGTGCTGAGCACCCACCAGCAGCCAAGCTCCCCTCCCACCTTACCTCACCTCCGCCTCCTCCCGTGAGCGCGCCGTGTCCCCGCTTCTCCTCCCAGCGCTTGCTGCTGCAAAACAGCTGTTTCGTGGCAAAACAAGCTCTGGGACGGAGCAGGGAGGAGCTGGAACATGCTGCGCTCAGGGGAGGAGGCGGAGCCAGGGCAAGGATTTGGGGAAGGAGCCTAATAGGGGTAGGGAGAGGGTGGAGTTGCGGCATGGACTTTGGGGAGGGGTTGGAATGGGGGTGGGGCAGGGGCGGAACAGGGGTGGAGTCAGGGGGCTGAGCACCCATCGGTGCCAGCAGAATTCGGCGCCTATGAATGGGCTTAGAGGAACCTTCCTCCCTGGCGCTGCAGCCCTGCTGCCGGGGCTGGCTCGGCCCGTGGGAGAACCGGGTCCCTGCTGGGGAGATGTGCACAAGAACAGGGCCGTAACCCCAGGCCACAGGAGCCGGCCGGGATGCGCTGCCAGACCCAGTATTACCGATGTGCCCACAGGACGGACCCTGCGAGGCTGATTTCCCTGTCACGGAGCCACCGCGGCTGGTCTGGGCCCAGCCTGGAACCAGTCCCTTGGGCGTGGGCCGCGCCCTGGGACCTCAGCAGCCTCCATGACGCCAAGTCTGGGCCTTAGCAATCCCCGTCTCTGTCTCTCTCCGCGCCCCCCCACAATCCCTCTTTCTCTCACCACAGCCCCCAGCGATTCCTGTCTCTCACCACAGCCCCCAGCGATCCCTGTCTCTCTCCGCAGCCCCCGCGATCCCTGTCTCTCCCTCTCCGTGGCTCCCCGCGATCCCGTCTCTCCATGAGGCCCAGCAGCGCGTCCCGCCCAGCCCGAGTCCTGCGGGAAGCCCTGTTGGGCCCTGCCGGGCACAGGGCTCCTGGGTTGGGTTTGTTCGGCGCCTGGCCCTGGCCTCAGGACATTGTTCCTGCTGCACTGGGGTGGGAGGGCTCAGACCTGGGCCATCCTGGCGCAGCCACCCAGCCCCGCTGGTCTGCAACGTCGGCTCTGGCTCCGTCAGGCCCAGCAGAGAGCTACCGAGTCTCTCCAAACGCCACCGCTCCTGGCATGCCAGGCTGGGCTCGCATGTTCCACCGGCTGCAGCAGCCTGTGGTGCCGTGGCACTGGGGCAGCCGTGGGGGCCCCGTTATTTCTTCTGGCTCCTCCATTGCTATGGGTTGGTTTCAGCCCCTCCTTCAATGCCCCATCCACGCCACTGCCACTAGGTACCACACACAGCTCGTGTCTCCCGCGCTGCCCCAGAGCAGCGTGGCACCCTGCTGCACCCAGTGGGCAGCCGTGTGAAGCACAGAGGGAAACTGAGGCAGGCGTCAGCATCATGAAACTATTGCAGAAAATTCCCCCTTCGTCACAGCCCCTCCCCACGGCAGTGACTGGGGCGGCTGGGTATTGCCACTGCACGTGGGTTCCTGGAGAGTGGGGCTGGAGCTGGGTGCAGCCTCCCAGGCCAATAACCCAGCGTGACCGGTCTGCACGCTGCAGCACCGGCCTCCAAACAGGCCTGCTGGAGCTGGCCCAGCCTGGTCCCCGCGGCTCCGGGGCTGGCTGCGCTCCCCCACAACACGGGCCCAGCGCTGCCCCACACGGCCCCCTGGGCTCGGCCTCTCCAGGCAGGTCCCACATGGTGCCCCGGGGCCTCCCGGAGCACGGAGCGGGGCCACCCCTGGCCGCCTGCAGTGACACGAGCCGGGTGGGGACCGGGCTGGGGTAGGGGTCCCTGGGGTCTCGCACCATCCTCGGGGGGGTCCCTGGTGTCTCGCATCATCCTCGGGGGGGTCACTGGGGGGGTCCCTGGGGTCTCGCACCATCCTCGGGGGGGTCACTGGGGGGGTCCCTGGGGTCTCGCACCATCCTCGGGGGGGGGGAGGAGAAACGCGGCGTCTTCCCCCCCCCCCCCGGCAGAGGCGGGGCCCCGATCCCGGCTGTGCCCGGGTCTCTCCGGGAGCCTGGACCCGGGGCCGGGCGGCTACGGCTCTAGGGCCGCCGGGCTCTGGCGCGTTACTGAGGCCGGGGGCGGCTCGGCCCCCCCGCCGCGGGGAGCGGGCCCGGCCGGACCGGGCGGCCCTTGGGCCAGGGCGCCTGGCGGGGGAGGGGCGGCCGCGGGGCTCGGAGCGCGGGGGAGGCGGGGCGGGCCTGGGGAGAGCGCCCGGCCCGGGCAGGCGGGGGCGGGGCCCGAGAGGGGGCGGAGCCGCGTGAGCCCGTATGCAGATCTGTGTGCGAGCAGAGCACTGTGGGAGCGGGAGCCGGCTGCCGAGCGGGGCCCGAATTCGGCAGCCGGGGCTCGGCTGGGGGAAGGCTGGGCCCCGGGGACACGCGGGGCAGGTCGCGGCAGTGGGGGCCGGCGCGGGCGGGGCCGGCGGGCGTGTCGCGGCGGGCCCCACCGTGGGTTGAGAGTGCGGGGCGAGCGAGGGCGGGCGGCGGCCGGGGCTGCGTTATTCATACTTACCTGGCAGGGGAGACACCATAATCACGAAGGTGGTTTTCCCAGGGCGAGGCTCATCCATTGCACTGCGGGTGTGCTGACCCCTGCGATTTCCCCAAATGCGGGAAACTCGACTGCATAATTTGTGGTAGTGGGGGACTGCGTTCGCGCTCTCCCCTGGCGTGCGGTGAAAGACAGAAAAACTGCTTGGCGGGCGCTGCTCGTAACGCGCTGGGCGCTGCCTTGGCTTGGGCCGCGGGGGGAGCTGTTTATTTTGCGAGTAACCTTTGGCATCTTTGCACTTTCTGTACGTTGGTTTATAGTCTCCTGGATTAGTCGGGGGTCTGGTTGATTTTTTATTCTTTCCTGGGCTGTTAGCTGTGATCTGCTCTCTAGTCTCTTTTTCGGGGGTTGGGCTACTGTTTTCTTTTGCCCTGAGGGGTGCAGCCTGGTTGCTCTGCCTCTTTGCCTGCTTGCAGCTTATTGCCATTTCCTCCTTCTTGGGCTCTTCTTCCTCTGATGGGAGAACGGCCTGTCAAACGCACTTATCTCACCTGGATCTTTCACACCATTGTCTGGGGTATCATTGGTGCATCGCACCTACCTCTGAGAGGGAACTTGTGTATTGCACCATGCTTGGGGGGGGTTTGACCTGGGAATGTGGCAGGGGAGTTTCACTTGGAGACCTGAGAGCCTGTCACCTGAGCCAGGGGGAGGTGACACCTCTGCCCGGGAATGTGAACAGAGGGTGCAGGAGGGAGCCTGCTGGGGGGGGGGGGGTAGTTTCATTTTGGGGCTGGGTGGAGGAACGCAGGGAACCCCAGGGCTGGGGTCTAAGCTCCCTGCTCCCCCAGAAGGACTTGGCTGACGGGTCCCGGGGGTACCCACAAGCTCTGTTTTGGACTGTGTTCCTGTTGTCCAATAAACCTTCTGTTTTACTGGCTGGCTGAGAGTCTCAGTGAATCCCAGGAAGAGGGGTGCAGGGCCTGGACTCCCCCACACTCCGTGACAACTGGTGGCAGGGGTGGGATGTACTGCACCCTGTGAACGGCGCTTCCTGCAGTAAGTGACTGGGGAACAGTAAAACGAAGGGGGATTGACGGGGACCAGGCGTGCTGAAGATTCAGAGAGAGACAGTTTGAGGGGGCGGTTAACCCCTAGGAGTGTGTGACCAGAGAGAAGGAATTTTCAGTAAAAGGATGCCCCGCGGGATTGCAGCGAGTGGTCCCAGGGATGGAGGAGTCTGCAGCTCGACCCTGGCAAAGAGGTGGTGACCTCAGGAAGGACTGGCAGACAAGGGGTTTTCCCTGGAAACCGTGGAAAGCTGCCCAGGCCTGCGAGTGGCCAGCAGGGAGATGTACGCTAAAGGCCTTAAGAGCGACCTGGTGGAGCTGTGCAGGCAGAGGGGGCTGCGCATCGGGAGGTCCACCAAGGAACAGCTGATTGCCCAGTTGGAGGAAAGCAATCGCTTGGATGACCCGATCCCTGTCCCTGAGGGAAGCCGCCCGGGGGACACAGCGTGGGCCCTGGGGCCTGACTGGGCTGGGAGGGGTCAGACTGCTGCCGAGGACATCCCGAGACCCTTCCTACCTAGGCCTGGGGAAGGGGTTGGGGGAAGCCCAGCGAATACCGAGGGCACCCTGACCCCGGCAGCCAGCAGGGGATCCTCCCGGCAGAGCTCCCCATCCCTGGAGCGGATGCAGCTGGAATGGGAGAGGGAGATGAAAATGAGGGAGCTGGAGGATCATGAAAAACAATTTAAGCATGAGGAGAAACAATGTCAACATGAGCAGGAGGAGGAGGAGAAGGAGAGGGAACGTCAGGAGAAGGAGAAACAAAGACAGCATGAACTGGAGCTGGCCAGAATAAGGAGCAGTGGGGCCCCGGCTGCGGTGAGTGAGGGGGGACCCAAGACTGCAAGGAGCTTTGATAAGTGCTTCCTGGCCCAGCGGAAGGATGGGGAGGACATAGATAGCTTCCTGATGGCCTTTGAGAATGCCTGCGAGATGCATAGGGTTGACCCTGGAGACAGGCTCCAGTTTCTCACCCCCTTACTGGACCCCAAAGCCGTGGAGGTGTACAGCCGGATGACAGGGGCGGAGGCAGGGGACTATGAACTGTTCAAACAGGCCCTGCTCCGTGAGTTTGGGCTGACCCCTGAGATGTACCGGAGAAGGTTCCGGAGTCAGCGTAAAACGCCTGAGGTCACCTACCTACAACTGGTCAACCGGATGCAGGGGTATGCCCGCAAGTGGACAGCTGGGGCCCAAGCTAAAGAGGACCTGCTTGACCTAATCGTACTGGAGCAACTGTATGAACAGTGCCCTTCCGACCTGAGGCTGTGGTTGGGGGACAAAAAGCTCGAGAACCCCCAGCACGCAGGGCAGCTGGCCGACGAGTTTGTGAACAGTCGGTCAGGGGGTAGCCGGGAGGAGTCCCAAAAGAACAGGCCCCACACCGATGTAGAAAGAGAGTCATTATGGGGCCTCCCAGCGGGGAAATAGGGAGAACCCCCTCCCAAGGGGAACGCCTGGCGTCGGGCCCCTCCGACCCGCTCGAGGGGACCAACGTGACCTGAGCTGCTATCACTGTGGCCAGAGAGGCCACGTACGGACCCAGTACCCCAGGCTCAGGGACAGACTGAGCAGACCCAACCTACCCAGGGTTAACTGGATAGGGACTCAGCTGGACGAGGGGCAGACGACCCAAGCAAGGGGGGCTACCAGTTTACCACCTGCTCGGGAGGAAAGAGTACCCCCGGCCAGCTCCGCCAGACGGCTGGAGGCTCTGGACTCAGGGTGCTCGGTTTACAGGGTAGGCACGGGGCTGTCCCTCCGGAGAGAGTGCCTTGTTCCCCTGGAGGTGGATGGGAGGAAGATCAATGGATACTGGGATACGGGCGCGGAGGTGACGCTGGCCCGGCCCGAGGTGGTGGCCCCAGATCGGGTGGTGCCCAACACCTACCTGACTCTGACAGGGGTGGGCAGGACCCCGTTCAAGGTGCCTGTGGCAAGGGTACACCTGAAATGGGGGGCCGAGGGCCCCAAGGACGTGGGGGTACACCACCATTTGCCCACTGAGGTTTTGGTGGGGGGAGACCTAGAGGACTGGCCAAGCAACCCCCAGACCACCCTGGTTGTGACCCATAGCCAGAGCCGGTGAGGGGCACTGCGCCCTGACCTTGGGGAGGGTACCACACCGAAGCGCAGGGGATAGCTCAGTGGTGTGAGCATTGGCCTGCTAAACCCAGGGTTGTGAGTTCAATCCTTGAGGGGGCCATTTAGGGATTTGGGGCAAAAATTGGGGATTGGTCCTGCTTTGAGCAGGGGGTTGTACTAGATGACCTTCTGAGGTCCCTTCCAACCCTGATATTCTTTGTTTCTATGAAAATATATATTGAATGGACATAGGACCCTACCCTGGTGGGGAGGGAGCGCCGAGGGGCACGGCTCAGAGAGGCTGTGGCCTCAGACCCGGCCAATGAGACCCTCAGACCCTTCCCCAGCTACTGCATTCCAGGCCGAGTTGCAAAAAGATCCCTCCTTGAGGAAGCTCAGGGACCTGCCCGACCTCAGTGTGGTACGGACCATGAGGACAGGTTGCCAGGAGAGGTTCCTGTGGGAGAAGGGGTTCCTGTACCGAGAATGGGCTCCCCCAGGGGAAGTGGAGTCCTGTGGGATCAGGAGGCAGCTGGTGGTCCCCCAGAAGTATCGCCGCAAGCTCCTGTACCTGGCCCATGACATCCCCCTCACAGGGCACCAGGGAATCCGGCGCACCCGGCAGAGGTTGCTACAGAACTTTTACTGGCCCAGGGTCTTTACCATGGTCCGGCAGTATTGCCGATCCTGTGACCCCTGTCAGAGGGTGGGGAAGGCCCGGGACAAGGGGAAAGGGCCTTTGCCCATCATAGAGGAGTCTTTCCAGAAGGTGGCCATGGACATCGTGGGACTTCTGAGCAAGACGACCCAGTCGGGGAAGAAATACATTCTGGTGGTGGTAGATTTTGCCACTCGCTACCCCGAGGCAGTGCCCTTAGCTTGCATTGAAGCAGACACCGTGGTGGATGCGCTCCTGACCATTTTCAGCCGAGTGGGGTTCCCCAAGGAAGTCTTGACAGACCAAGGATCCAACTTCATGTCGGCCCTGCTCTGGTGCTTGTGGGAGAAATGTGGGGTCCGGCACGTATGGGCCTCAGCTTATCACCCCCAGTCCAATGGGCTGGTGGAGAGGTTCAATGGGACGCTAAAGATGATGCTGAAAATCTTTATGAACCAGCACCCGCAGGATTGGGACAAGTACTTACCTCACCTGCTGTTCGCGTACAGGGAGGTGCCCCAGGAGTCTACCGGATTTTCGCCTTTCGAACTGTTATATGGAAGGAGGGTGAGGGGCCCCCTGGACCTGATGAGAGACGAGTGGGAGGGGAAGGCCACTCCCGATGGAGAGTCAGTGGTGGAGTATGTCCTGATCTTCCGAGAGAGACTGGCTGAACTCATGAGCCTGGCCAGGGAGAATCTGGCCAGAGCCCAGAAGAAGCAGAAAGTCTCATATGACCGCACGGCGCGGGCCCGTGCCTACGCTACCGGGGATCCGGTGATGGTTCTCATCCCCGTGAGAAAGAACAAACTACAGGCCGCCTGGGAGGGCCCTTTCAAGGTTGTCAAGCAGCTCAGCGAGGTAAACTTTATGTGGTGGAGCTGTCGGACCGGGCGCACCACCGCCGGGTGTGCCATGTGAATATGATGAAGCCATATTATGCCAGGGGGAATGTGGTGTTGGCCGTGTGTGGACAGTGGGAGGAGCAGGGAGATGACCCTTTAGTAGATCTATTCCCTGAGACCAGAGCTGGTTCCTCCCAGGAAACAATTCCTCTCTCGGATCAGCTAACCCCTGCCCAGCAAGCTGAGGTCAGGGGGGTGCTGCATTCGTACCGACAGCTGTTTTCCACCCAGCCTGGACACACTAATCTGACTGTCCACCGGGTGCAGACAGGGTCACAGGGAAAACTGCTCAGGACCTGGAAAGAGAGGTCCGGGACATGCTGGCTTTGGGGGTGATCCAGTCATCTGCCAGCCCTTGGGCCTCGCCGGTGGTGCTGGTCCCCAAAAAGGACGGGTCGGTCCGGTTCTGTGTGGACTATCGGAAGCTCATTGCCATCACTGTATCTGATGCCTACCCCATGCCCAGGCCGGGCGAGCTCCTAGACAAGCTCGGAGGAGCCCGGTACCTTACCACCATGGACCTTACAAAGGGCTACTGGCAAGTGCCGCTGGATGCAGATGCCTGGCTGAAATCGGCCTTTATCACCCCTCTGGGGCTCTACGAGTTCCTGACCCTGCCTTTCAGCCTCAAGGAAGCACCGGCCACCTTCCAGCGCCTGGTGGATCAGCTACTGAGGGGGATGGAGAGTTTTGCCGTGGCGTATATTGATGACATCTGTGTCTTTAGCCAGACCTGGGAGGACCACGTGTCCCAGGTTAGACAAGTGCTGGACCGACTCCAGGGGGCTGGGCTGACTCTAAAAGCAGAGAAGTGCAAGGTGGGGATGGCTGAAGTATCTTACCTTATCTTACCTGGGCCATCGGGTGGGGAGCGGCCACCTAAAGCCGGAACCAGCCAAGGTGGAGGTGATCAGAGACTGGCCCGCTCACCACACCAAAAAGCAGGTCCAAGCCTTTATTGGGATGGCAGGATACTATCGAAGATTTGTGCCCCACTTTAGCGCCATCGCCACCCCCATCACTGAGCTATGCAAGAAGGGGAAGCCAGACAAGGTGGTCTGGACCGAGCAGTGCCAGGAGGCTTTCCGGGCGCTGAAGGAGGCTCTGGTCAGTGGCCCAGTTCTGGCAAACCCAGACTTTGACAAGCCCTTTGTGGTGTTCACCGACGCCTCAGACATGGGACTGGGGTCAGTGTTAATGCAGGAGGATGAAAAGGGGGAGAGACACCCCATCGTGTACCTGAGCAAGAAGTTGCTACCCCGGGAGCAACACTACGTGGCCATCGAGAAGGAGTGCCTGGTCATGGTGTGGGCCCTCAAGAAACTAGAGCCCTATCTCTTCGGGTGACACTTCACTGTCTACACCGACCACTCTCCCCTGACCTGGCTGCACCAGATGAAAGGAGCCAACGCCAAACTCCTGAGGTGGAGCCTGCTCCTGCAGGATTAGGACATGGACGTGGTCCACGTGAAGGGAAGTGCCAACCTGATAGCGGATGCGCTGTCCCGGAGAGGGGGCCCCGAACTTCCCCAGGTCACTGGTCAGCGTGACCCTGCTCAGTTCAGTCTCGAAGGGGGGAGAGATGTGACGATGTGACGCAGCAGTGACGGGGGAGTGTTGACCTGTGAATGTGGCAGGGGAGTTTCCCTGGGGATGGGAGACCTGAGAGCCTGTCACCTGAGCCAGGAGGTGGAGGGGGAGGTAACACCTCTGCCCGGGAATGTGAACAGAGGGTGCAGGAGGGGGCCTGCTGGGTGGGTTTAGTTTCAGTTTGGTGCTGGGTGGAGGAACGCAGGGAACCCCAGGGCTGGGGTCTAAGCTCCCTGCTTCCCCTGAAGGACTTGACTGAGGGGTCCTAGTTGTACCCACAAGCTCTGTTTTGGACTGTGTTCCTGTTGTCCTTCTGTTTTACTGGCTGGCTGAGAGCCTCAGTGAATCCCAGGAAGAGGGATGCAGGGCCTGGACTCCCCCACACCCCATGACAGGGGGTCACTCGTGTATCGCACCAGCCTCTTGGGGGGCTCACTGGTGGATCACACCCACCTCAGAGGGGTGGGGGTCACTGGTGTTGTTATACCAATAAAATAAAAACCAGCAGGATCTTATTAAAGGGGAAAAGGCAAAATGCCACATTTATTGTGAATACAGAAAGAATGCTAGTAAGCAGCTAGTTATAGCTATAACGTTCCATCCAATCTCATATTTATTCACACACACACAGACAGGTTCTGCAAGGTTGTTATCATAGTTACCAGCCTTAGCATCGGGCAGGCAGGGGGAGGAGCCCGAGAGGGGGCGGAGCCGCGTGAGCCCGTATGCAGATCTGTGTGCGAGCAGAGCACTGTGGGAGCGGGAGCCGGTTGCCGAGCGGGGCCCCAATTCGGCAGCCGGGGCTCGGCGGGGAGAAGGGTGGGGCCCGGGGACACCCCGGGGCAGGTCGCGGCAGCGGGGGCCGGCGCGGGCGGGGCCGGCGGGCGTGTCGCGGCGGGCCCCACCGTGGGTTGAGAGTGCGGGGCGAGCGAGGGCGGGCGGCGGCCGGGGCTGCGTTATTCATACTTACCTGGCAGGGGAGACACCATGATCACGAAGGTGGTTTTCCCAGGGCGAGGCTCATCCATTGCACTGCGGGTGTGCTGACCCCTGCGATTTCCCCAAATGCGGGAAACTCGACTGCATAATTTGTGGTAGTGGGGGACTGCGTTCGCGCTCTCCCCTGGCGCGCGGTGAAAGACAGAGAAACCTGCTCAGCGGCCGCTGCTCGTAACGCGCTGGGCGCTGCCTTGGCTTGGGCCGCGGGGGGAGCTGTTTATTTTGCGAGTAACCTTTGGCATCTTTGCACTTTCTGTACGTTGGTTTATAGTCTCCTGGATTAGTCGGGGGTCTGGTTGATTTTTTATTCTTTCCTGGGCTGTTAGCTCTGACCTGCTCTCTAGTCTCTTTTTCGGGGGTTGGGCTACTGTTTTCTTTTGCCCTGAGGGGTGCAGCCTGGCTGCTCTGCCTCTTTCCCTGCTTGCAGCTTATTGCCATTTCCTCCTTCTTGGGCTCTTCTTCTTCTGACGGGAGAACGGCCTGTCAAACGCACTTATCTCACCTGGATCTTTCACACCATTGTCTGGGGTATCATTGGTGCATCGCACCTACCTCTGAGAGGGAACTTGTGTATTGCACCATGCTTGGGGCGGGGGTTGACCTGGGAATGTGGCAGGGGAGTTTCACTTGGAGACCTGAGAGCCTGTCACCTGAGCCAGGGGGAGGTGACACCTCTGCCCGGGAATGTGAACAGAGGGTGCAGGAGGGAGCCTGCTGGGGGGGGGGGTAGTTTCATTTTGGGGCTGGGTGGAGGAACGCAGGGAACCCCAGTGCTGGGGTCTAAGCTCCCTGCTCCCCCAGAAGGACTTGGCTGACGGGTCCCGGGGGTACCCACAAGCTCTGTTTTGGACTGTGTTCCTGTTGTCCAATAAACCTTCTGTTTTACTGGCTGGCTGAGAGTCTCAGTGAATCCCAGGAAGAGGGGTGCAGGGCCTGGACTCCCCCACACTCCGTGACAACTGGTGGTAGCGGTGGGATGTACTGCACCCTGTGAACAGCGCTTCCTGCATTAAGTGACTGGGGAACAGTAAAACGAAGGGGGATTGACGGGGACCAGGCGTGCTGAAGATTCAGAGAGAGACAGTTTGAGGGGGCGGTTAACCCCTAGGAGTGTGTGACCAGAGAGAAGGATTTTGCAGTAAAAGGATCCCCCGCGGGATTGCAGCGAGTGGTCCCAGGGATGGAGGAGTCTGCAGCTCGACCCTGGCAAAGAGGTGGTGACCTCAGGAAGGACTGGCAGACAAGGGGTTTTCCCTGGAAACCGTGGAAAGCTGCCCAGGCCTGCGAGTGGCCAGCAGGGAGATGTACGCTAAAGGCCTTAAGAGCGACCCGGTGGAGCTGTGCAGGCAGAGGGGGCTGCGCATCGGGAGGTCCACCAAGGAACAGCTGATTGCCCAGTTGGAGGAAAGCAATCGCTTGGATGACCCGATCCCTGTCCCTGAGGGAAGCCGCCCGGGGGACACAGCGTGGGCCCTGGGGCCTGACTGGGCTGGGAGGGGTCAGACTGCTGCCAAGGACATCCCGAGACCCTTCCTACCTAGGCCTGGGGAAGGGGTTGGGGGAAGCCCAGCGAATACCGAGGGCACCCTGACCCCGGCAGCCAGCAGGGGATCCTCCCGGCAGAGCTCCCCATCCCTGGAGCGGATGCAGCTGGAATGGGAGAGGGAGATGAAAATGAGGGAGCTGGAGGATCATGAAAAACAATTTAAGCATGAGGAGAAACAATGTCAACATGAGCAGGAGGAGGAGGAGAAGGAGAGGGAACGTCAGGAGAAGGAGAGGGAACCTCAGGAGAAGGAGAAACAAAGACAGCATGAACTGGAGCTGGCCAGAATAAGGAGCAGTGGGGCCCCGGCTGTGGTGAATGTGGGGGGACCCAAGACTGCAAGGAACTTTGATAAGTGCTTGATAAGTGCTTCCTGGCCAAGCGGAAGGAGGGGGAGGACATAGATAGCTTCCTGACGGCCTTTGAGAATGCCTGCAAGATGCATAGGGTTGACCCTGCAGACAGGCTCCAGTTTCTCACCCCCTTACTGGACCCCAAAGCCGTGGAGGTGTACAGCCAAATGACAGGGGCGGAGGCAGGGGACTATAAACTATTCAAACAGGCCCTGCTCCGTGAGTTTGGGCTGACCCCCGAGATGTACCGGAGAAGGTTCCGGAGTCAGCGTAAAACGCCTGAGGTCACATACCTACAACTGGTCAACCGGATGCAGGGATATGCCCGCAAGTGGACAGCTGGGGCCCAAGCTAAAGAGGACCTGCTTGACCTAATCGTACTGGAGCAACTGTATGAACAGTGCCCTTCCGACCTGAGGCTGTGGTTGGGGGACAAAAAGCTGGCGAACCCCCAGCACGCAGGGCAGCTGGCCGATGAGTTTGTGAACAGTCGGTCAGGGGGTAGCTGGGAGGAGTCCCAAAAGAACAGGCCCCCCCCGATGGAGAGAGAGAGTCACCAGGGGGCCTCCCAGCGGGGAAATAGGGAGAACCCCCTCCCAAGGGGAACGCCTGGCGTCGGGCCCCTCCGACCCGCTCGAGGGGACCAACGTGACCTGAGCTGCTATCACTGTGGCCAGAGAGGCCACGTACGGACCCAGTGCCCCAGGCTCAGGGACAGACTGAGCAGACCCAACCTACCCAGGGTTAACTGGGTAGGGACCTAGCTGGACGAGGGGCAGACGACCCAAGCAAGGGGGGCTACCAGTTTACCACCTGCTCGGGAGGAAAGAGTACCCCCGGCCAGCTCCGCCAGAGGGCTGGAGGCTCTGGACTCAGGGTGCTCGGTTTACAGGGTGGGCGCGGGGCTGTCCCTCCGGAGAGAGTGCCTTGTTCCCCTGGAGGTGGATGGGAGGAAGATCAATGGATACTGGGATACGGGCGCGGAGGTGACGCTGGCCCGGCCCGAGGTGGTGGCCCCAGATTGGGTGGTGCCCAACACCTACCTGACTCTGACAGGGGTGGGCAGGACCCCGTTCAAGGTGCCTGTGGCAAGGGTACACCTGAAATGGGGGGCCAAGGAGGGCCCCAAGGACGTGGGGGTGCACCACCATTTGCCCACTGAGGTTTTGATGGGGGGAGACCTAGAGGACTGGCCAAGCAACCCCCAGACCACCCTGGTTGTGACCCATAGCCAGAGCCGGTGAGGGGCACTGCGCCCTGACCTTGGGGAGGGTACCACACCGGAGCCGCAGGGGATAGCTCAGTGGTGTGAGCATTGGCCTGCTAAACCCAGGGTTGTGAGTTCAATCCTTGAGGGGGCCATTTAGGGATTTGGGGCAAAAATTGGGGATTGGTCCTGCTTTGAGCAGGGGGTTGTACTAGATGACCTTCTGAGGTCCCTTCCAACCCTGATATTCTATGTTTCTATTAAAATATATATTGAATGGACATAGGACCCTACCCTGGTGGGGAGGGAGCGCCGAGGGGCACGGCTCAGAGAGGCTGTGGCCTCAGACCCAGCCAATGAGACCCTCAGACCCTTCCCCAGCCACTGCATTCCAGGCCGAGTTGCAAAAAGATCCCTCCTTGAGGAAGCTCAGGGACCTGCCCGACCTCAGTGTGGTACGGACCATGAGGACAGGTTGCCAGGAGAGGTTCCTGTGGGTGAAGGGGTTCCTGTACCGAGAATGGGCTCCCCCAGGGGAAGTGGAGTCCTGTGGGATCAGGAGGCAGCTGGTGGTCCCCCAGAAGTATCGCCGCAAGCTCCTGCACCTGGCCCATGACATCCCCCTCACAGGGCACCAGGGAATCCGGCGCACCCGGCAGAGGTTGCTACAGAACTTTTACTGGCCCAGGGTCTTTACCACGGTCCGGCAGTATTGCCGATCCTGTGACCCCTGTCAGAGGCTGGGGAAGGCCCAGGACAAGGGGAAAGGGCCTTTGCCCATCATAGAGGAGCCTTTCCAGAAGGTGGCCATGGACATCGTGGGACCTCTGAGCAAGACGACCCGGTCGGGGAAGAAATACATTCTGGTGGTGGTAGATTTTGCCACTCGCTACCCCGAGGCAGTGCCCTTAGCTTGCATTGAAGCAGACACCGTGGTGGATGCGCTCCTGACTATTTTCAGCCGAGTGGGGTTCCCCAAGGAAGTCTTGACAGACCAAGGGTCCAACTTCATGTCGGCCCTGCTCTGGTGCTTGTGGGAGAAATGTGGGGTCCGGCACGTATGGGCCTCAGCTTATCACCCCCAGTCCAATGGGCTGGTGGAGAGGTTCAATGGGACACTAAAGATGATGCTGAAAATCTTTATGAACCAGCACCCGCAGGATTGGGACAAGTACTTACCTCACCTGCTGTTCGCGTACAGGGAGGTGCCCCAGGAGTCTACCGGATTTTCGCCTTTCGAACTGTTATATGGAAGGAGGGTGAGGGGCCCCCTGGACCTGATGAGAGACGAGTGGGAGGGGAAGGCCACTCCCGATGGAGAGTCAGTGGGGGAGTATGTCCTGATCTTCCGAGAGAGACTGGCTGAACTCATGGGCCTGGCCAGGGAGAATCTGGCCAGAGCCCAGAAGAAGCAGAAAGTCTCATATGACTGCACGGCGCGGGCCCGTGCCTACGCCACCGGGGATCCGGTGATGGTTCTCATCCCCGTGAGAAAGAACAAACTACAGGCCGCCTGGCAGGGCCGTTTCAAGGTTGTCAAGCAGCTCAGTGAGGTAAACTATCTGGTGGAGCTGTCGAACCGGGCGCACCACCGCCGGGTGTACCATGTGAATATGATGAAGGCATATTATGCCAGGGAGAATGTGGTGTTGGCCGTGTGTGGACAGTGGGAGGAGCAGGGAGATGACCCTTTAGTAGATCTATTCCCTGGGACCAGAGCTGGTTCCTCCCAGGAAACAATTCCTCTCTCGGATCAGCTAACCCCTGCCCAGCAAGCTGAGGTCAGGGGGGTGCTGCATCCGTACCGACAGCTGTTTTCCACCCAGCCTGGACACACTAATCTGACTGTCCACCGGGTGCAGACAGGGTCACAGGGAAAACTGCTCAGGACCTGGAAAGAGAGGTCCGGGACATGCTGGCTTTGGGGGTGATCCAGCCATCTGCTGCCCCTTGGGCTTCGCCTGTGGTGCTGGTCCCCAAAAAGGACGGGTCAGTCCGGTTCTGTGTGGACTATCGTAAGCTCAATGCCATCACTGTATCGGATGCCTACCCCATGCCCAGGCCGGACGAGCTCCTAGACAAGCTGGGAGGAGCTCGGTACCTTACCACCATGGACCTTACAAAGGGCTACTGGCAAGTGCCGCTGGATGCAGATGCCTGGCTGAAATCGGCCTTTATCACCCCTCTGGGGCTCTACAAGTTCCTGACCCTGCCTTTCGGCCTCAAGGAAGCGCCGGCCACCTTCCAGTGCCTGGTGGATCAGCTACTGAGGGGGATGGAGAGTTTTGCCGTGGCGTATATTGATGACATCTGTGTCTTTAGCCAGACCTGGGAGGACCACGTGTCCCAGGTTAGACAACTGCTGGACCGACTCCAGGGGGCTGGGCTGACTGTAAAAGCAGAGAAGTGCAAGGTGGGGATGGCTGAAGTATCTTACCTTATCTTACCTGGGCCATCGTGTGGGGAGCGGCCACCTAAAGCCGGAACCAGCCAAGGTGGAGGTGATCAGAGACTGGCCCGCTCACCACACCAAAAAGCAGGTCTAAGCCTTTATTGGGTTGGCAGGATACTATCGAAGATTTGTGCCCCACTTTAGCGCCATCACCACCCCCATCACTGATCTATGCAAGAAGGGGAAGCCAGACAAGGTGGTCTGGACTGAGCAGTGCCAGGAGGCTTTCCGGGCGCTGAAGGAGGCTCTGGTCAGTGGCCCAGTTCTGGCAAACCCAGACTTTGACAAGCCCTTTGTGGTGTTCACCGACGCCTCCGACACGGGACTGGGGGCAGTGTTAATGCAGGAGGATGAAAAGGGGGAGAGACACCCCATCGTGTACGTGAGGAAGAAGTTGCTACCCCGGGAGCAACACTACGTGGCCATCAAGAAGGAGTGCCTGGCCATGGTGTGGGCCCTCAAGAAACTAGAGCCCTATCTCTTCGGGTGACACTTCACTGTCTACACCGACCACTCTCCCCTGACCTGGCTGCACCAGATGAAAGGAGCCAACGCCAAACTCCTGAGGTGGAGCCTGCTCCTGCAGGATTAGGACATGGACGTGGTCCACGTGAAGGGAAGGGCCAACCTGATAGCGGATGCGCTGTCCCGGAGAGGGGGCCCCGAACTTCCCCAGGTCACTGGTCAGCGTGACCCCGCTCAGTTCAGTCTCGAAGGGGGGAGAGATCAAACATAAGATACTTACAGTTTCACACAATACCAATCCAGTTCCTTGCTGCTTCCTGTCTAACCTCTGCACACATACGGTATACCCTCCCTACCCTGAGCTGATGCTCGACTTTTGCGCTCAGTACAGGAAAACGAGAACTGAGAGGTAAGCTGTGCAGGGAACTTTTCCTCAACCTGCACTCCACTCCCCAAGGGCCTTTCGGGGTCTCCTATGGACTTCAAGTTTCATTTGATTTCCAAGGTTTATGGTCTCATTAATTAGCCATCTCTCCTAAGGCAGGGATCCTACCTCTCAGACCAAAGATCGATTGCCCAAAAGAGCTAAGAAACAGAACTAAAGCTGAGCACTAGGCAGCATGAGCATCGAGAATCTGACTGTGCCCTGGCAAGTTCAACGCTGCCGAAAGAAATCAGAAAAGAAGGGGCTCATCAGGTCCCCCTGCTAGCATCCAAATCTGGTGTCTAGTCAATGTGCTGGGAAATAAGGAAAAGGAAATGAATAAAGAAGTCAGGAAATAACAAGGAAATGAAGAGGTTTGTTGAACGGGTTTCTGTCCGAATTACCATCTTCCCAGCTAGCAATCAAAGTTAAAGACCTAAAGTCAACCTATCGGCATCAGTACAGATTGTTAGATGGAAATTAACCCCATCTAACAAGTGTTAAGTGCCTGCAAGCAGCGTGCAGACCGTTTAAAAGCACCGTAATGAGAGGCTCGGATGTAATGTATGCCCTAAATCAGAAAGGACAATAGGAGGACCAGAAGAACGCCACCCTAGGTAAACGGCAGAGTAATGGAGGCTGTTAGAGGCAAAAAGTCATCCTTCAAAAATTGGAAATCATAATCCTAGTGAGGATAATAGGAAGGTGCACGAACTCTGGCCGGTTAAGTGTCAAAGTCTAACAAGTTAGGCCAAGAAAGAATCTGAGAAGCAACGTGCTAACGACGCAAAAGCGAACCAGAAGAATGTTTTTAAGTACATCAGAAGCAGGCAGCCTGCCCAAGGGGCAGTGGGGCCACTAGCTGCCGAAGGAGGAGTCTAGGAAGACGAGGCCATTGCAGAGAAGCCCCACGAATTCTTTGCAGCGCCGGTCACTGCAGAGGACGGGGGGGGGAAGGAGAGTCCCACATGGGAGCGGTCCTTCTTGGGTGACAAATGTGACGTGCCCCTACCCCCCACCTCGGGGGGTCACTCGCGTATCGCACCATCCTCGGGGGGGTCACTGGGGGGTCACCGGGGTCTCACACCCACCTCTGCGGGGGGGGGGGGCGAAACGCGGCGTCTTCCCCCCCACCTCCCCCCGGCAGAGGCGGGGCCCCGATCCCGGCTGTGCCCGGGTCTCTCCGGGAGCCTGGACCCCGGGCCGGGCGGCTACGGCTCAAGGGCCGCCGGGCTCTGGCACGTTACTGAGGCCGGGGGCGGCTCGGCCCCCCCGCCGCGGGGAGCAGGCCCGGCCGGACCGGGCGGCCCTTGGGCCAGGGCGCCTGGCGGGGGAGGGGCGGCCGCGGGGCTCGGAGCGCGGGGGAGGCGGGGCGGGCCAGGGGAGAGCGCCGGGCCCGGCCCGGGCAGGCGGGGGCGGGGCCCGAGAGGGGGCGGAGCCGCGTGAGGCCGTATGCAGATCTATGTGCGAGCAGAGCACTGTGGGAGCGGGAGCCGGCTGCCGAGCGGGGCCCGAATTCGGCAGCCGGGGCTCGGCGGGGAGAAGGGTGGGGCCCGGGGACACGCGGGGCAGGTCGCGGCAGTGGGGGCCGGCGCGGGCGGGGCCGGCGGGCGTGTCGCGGCGGGCCCCACCGTGGGTTGAGAGTGCGGGGCGAGCGAGGGCGGGCGGCGGCCGGGGCTGCCCGAGTCATACTTACCTGGCAGGGGAGACACCATGATCACGAAGGTGGTTTTCCCAGAGCGAGGCTCATCCATTGCACTGCGGGTGTGCTGACCCCTGCGATTTCCCCAAATGCGGGAAACTCGACTGCATAATTTGTGGTAGTGGGGGACTGCGTTCGCGCTCTCCCCTGGCGTGCGGTGAAAGACAGACAAACCTGCTCAGCGGCCGCTGTCTTGACTTGGGGGGGGGAGCGTGCGGGCCTTTTAGCTTCTGAATAGCCTTTGCCGTGTTTGCATTTTCTGTACTTGGGTTTATAACTCGCTAAGTTCGGTGTTAGTTGGGGATCTAGTTGCTTTCTTGTTCTTTTCTGGGCTGTTCTATCTGATCTGCTCTTCAGTCTATATGTGTGGGGTTTGAGCTACTGTTTTGTTTTGCCCTGAGGGGTGCAGCCTGGCTGCTCTGCCTCTTTTCCTGTTTCCAGCTTTTTGCCTATTCCTCCTTCTTGGGCTTTTCTTCCTCTGACGGGAGAACAGACTGTCAAACACACTTGTCTCACTGGGTTTCTTTGCACTATCGTCTGGGGGATCATTGGTGTATCGCACCCACCTCTATGAGGTCACTTGTGTATCGCACCATCCTTTTCGGGGGGGGGAGGGGTCACTGGTGGATCGCACCCACCTTGGGGGGGGTCACTGGTGGATCGCACCCACCTTGGGGGAGGGGGGTCACTGGTGTTGTTATACCAATAAAATAAAAACTGGGAAGATCTTATTAAAGGGGAAAAGGCAAAATGCCACATTTATTGTGACAGGTTTCAGAGTAACAGCCGTGTTAGTCTGTATTTGCAAAAAGAAAAGGAGTACTTGTGGCACCTTAGAGACTAACCAATTTATTTGAGCATGAGCTTTCGTGAGCCACAGCTCACTTCATCAGATGCATACCGTGGAAACTGCAGCAGACTTTATATATACACAGAGAATATGAAACAATACCTCCTCCCACCCCACTGTCCTGCTGGTAATAGCTTATCTAAAGTAATCGTCAGGTTAGGCCATTTCCAGCACAAATCCAGGTTTTCTCACCCTCCACCCCCCCACACAAATTCACTCTCCTGCTGGTGATAGCCCATCCAAAGTGACAACTCTTTACACAATGTGCATGATAATGAAGTTAGGCCATTTCCTGCACAAATCCAGGTTCTCTCACTCCCTCACCCCCCTCCAAAAACCACCCCCATACACACACAAACTCACTCTCCTGCTGGTAATAGCTCATCCAAACTGACCACTCTCCAAGTTTAAATCCAAGTTAAACCAGAACATCTGGGGGGGGGGGGGAGATTAGGAAAAAATAAGAGGAAATAGGCTACCTTGCATAATGACTTAGCCACTCCCAGTCTCTATTTAAGCCTAAATTAATAGTATCCAATTTGCAAATGAATTCCAATTCAGCAGTTTCTCGCTGGAGTCTGGATTTGAAGTTTTTTTGTTTTAAGATAGCGACCTTCATGTCTGTGATTGCGTGACCAGAGAGATTGAAGTGTTCTCCGACTGGTTTATGAATGTTATAATTCTTGACATCTGATTTGTGTCCATTTATTCTTTTACGTAGAGACTGTCCAGTTTGACCAATGTACATGGCAGAGGGGCATTGCTGGCACATGATGGCATAAATCACATTGGTGGATGTGCAGGTGAACGAGCCTCTGATAGTGTGGCTGATGTTATTAGGCCCTGTGATGGTGTCCCCTGAATAGATATGTGGGCACAATTGGCAACGGGCTTTGTTGCAAGGATAAGTTCCTGGGTTAGTGGTTCTGTTGTGTGGTATGTGGTTGTTGGTGAGTATTTGCTTCAGGTTGCGGGGCTGTCTGTAGGCAAGGACTGGCCTGTCTCCCAAGATTTGTGAGAGTGTTGAGTCATCCTTTAGGATAGGTTGTAGATCCTTAATAATGCGTTGGAGGGGTTTTAGTTGGGGGCTGAAGGTGACGGCTAGTGGCGTTCTGTTATTTTCTTTGTTAGGCCTGTCCTGTAGTAGGTAACTTCTGGGAACTCTTCTGGCTCTATCAATCTGTTTCTTTACTTCCGCAGGTGGGTATTGTAGTTGTAAGAAAGCTTGACAGAGATCTTGTAGGTGTTTGTCTCTGTCTGAGGGGTTGGAGCAAATGCGGTTGTATCGCAGAGCTTGGCTGTAGACGATGGATCGTGTGGTGTGGTCAGGGTGAAAGCTGGAGGCATGCAGGTAGGAATAGCGGTCAGTAGGTTTCCGGTATAGGGTGGTGTTTATGTGACCATGGTTTATTAGCACTGTAGTGTCCAGGAAGTGGATCTCTTGTGTGGACTGGACCAGGCTGAGGTTGGTGGTGGGATGGAAATTGTTGAAATCATGGTGGAATTCCTCAAGGGCTTCTTTTCCATGGGTCCAGATGATGAAGATGTCATCAATATAGCGCAAGTAGAGTAGGGGCTTTAGATGTTTATTGGGGTGAACTTCCAGCAAGCTTAAATACAAGTTCCTTTTTCCTTATTTTCGAATCCCAACTTACTTCCTGTTTGGCCCTAATTTATATAGTAATATTCTTAGCTATACCTTAACCAATCATTCTACTGAAATTTAACTAACCAATCCTAACATATTGTAACATGATTAGCTAACCAATTATATCCCACCACCTTAATTAGATTACACCCAGCAAAATTAATTATACAGCAGACAGAAACAATCACAGGACCAGACAGAGATTATACAGACAAACAATAGCAAAGTGGGAACTATAATGACAAAACAACACAGAAGTGAGGATTTCCCATCCCAGCTATTGATAAGTGAGTTCTTGCCAGACAGGATGCTATCAAACTAAGTTTCCTTTTACATTTTCTAGGCACTTCCCTTTCTCTGGAGGTGATAGGATACAATCCTGTCCTGATAGTGCCTGACAGCCCAATAGCACCTTATTTCAATGTGACTAGTTTGGAATGTGAGGAGGTGACCGGTCGCTTCCAAGCTTATGGCTGCCTCTGCTGCTTAGCCAAAGGCCTTAGCCTAAGAACAGGGCCTCCGACTGTCACAGTAAGAGAAGGCCCTTACACCAGCAGACAGTGATTTTGATTCTTTTTTTTATACCTCTAGAACTAGCCAAGTGATAAGAATACCCCTAAATTCTTAAAGTACAGGCCTTTGCAGACAGGCCTGAATATCTATATCCTAACAGAAGGGACCTCAGGAGGTCATCTCGTCCAATCCCCTGCTCAAAGCAGGACCAATCCCCAACTAAATCATCCCAGCCAGGGCTTTGTCAAGCCTGACCTTAAAAATATCTAAGGAAGGAGATTCCACCACCTCTCTAGGTAACACATTCCAGTGTTTCACCACCCTCCTAGTGAAAACGTTTTTCCTAATATCCAACCTAAACCTCCCCCACTGCAACTTGAGACCATTAGCCCTTGTCCTGTCATCCGCTACCACTGAGAATAGTCTAGATCCATCCACTTTGGAACCCCCTTTCAGGTAGTTGAAAACAGCTATCAAATCCCCCCTCATTCTTCTCTTGTGAAGACTAAACAATCCCAGTTCCCTCAGCCTCTCCTCATAAGCCATGTGTTACAGTCCCCTAATCATTTTTGTTGCCCTCCGCTGGACTCTTTCCAATTTTTCCACATCCTTCTTGTAGTGTGGGGCCCAAAACTGGACACAGTACTCCAGATGAGGCCTCACCAATGAGGAATAGAGGGGAATGATCACGTCCCTCAATCGGCTGGCAATGCCCCTACCTATACATCCCAAAATGCCATTGGCCTTCTTGGCAACAAGGGCACACTCTTGACTCATATCCAGCTTCTCGTCCACTGTAACCCCAGGTCCTTTTCTGCAGAACTGCTGCCGAGCCATTCGGTCCCTAGTCTGTAGCAGTGCATTGGGTTCTTCCATCCTAAGTGCAGGACTCTGCACTTGTCCTTGTTGAACCTCATCAGATTTCTTTTGGCCCAATCCTCTAATTTGTCTGGGTCCCTCTGTATCCTATCCCTGCCCTCCAGCGTATCTACCACTCCTCCCAGTTTAGTGTCATCTGCAAACTTGCTGAGGGTGCAATCCACACCATCCTCCAGATCATTTATGAAGATGCTGAACAAAACCGGCCCCAGGACCGACCCCTGGGGCACTCCACTTGATACCGGCTGCCAACTAGACATGGAGCCATTGATACCCGTTGAGCCCAACAAGACGTCTTATTAAAGGGACAAGGCAAAATGCCACATTTATTGTAAATATAATAATAAAAAGAAATATATAAAAAAACCCTCAAACTGTTGTATTGCTGCTTATTCCTTACTTAACTATATATATATATATTCATTCATTCATTCATTCATACCAGTTCTGCATAGGGGTTATAGTTACCAGCCTTAGAGTTGCTCATGCCAAGCCACTGGCCAGGTGGCCTGGACATGAGGAGGGAGCAGGGCCTTGTCAGATGCTCATCTGATGCTCCTGGAAGTTGGTTTGCAGAATCAGACCCCAAAGTTCTCACTTTTTAGAGTCTATTTTTATAGGAATTTCTTCCTATGCCAGTCTATGGGAATTGCTTCATCATGCTGTTGCTGAATCAATCAGCAGATGGCAAATTCCTGACGGCTCCGTGCTGGCAGATGTTATCTTGGTCTTTGGTTCTCCCATCCTTGAGGCTGTTGGGTGGATTCCAGTCTGCGCTCCAGAGGTCCTCTGGTTATTTCCACTTGACGCCTTCTTCAGCCGATGGACGCTGGCACCTCCCTGATCATTCAGTTATTATCCACACCAAGCATCCATCCACATACATCCTCTGTCTCTATTTTAATCACAATTGTTAACAAAGCGAGAGGAATACAACACAAGGACGGGGAGTCTCTGGGTGCTGTTTCCGTTGTTACAGAGTATTGCTTTGAGTCTCTCTCTGTGTGTGAGTAGTTGTTGTTACAAAGAATTGCTTTGAGAACAGATTCTGCCTTAGAACATGGTTTTCCCAGGGCGAGGCTCATCCATTGCACTGCGGGTGTGCTGACCCCTGCGATTTCCCCAAATGCGGGAAACTCGACTGCATAATTTGTGGTAGTGGGGGACTGCGTTCGCGCTCTCCCTGGCGTGCGGTGAAAGACAGAAAAACTTCGGTGCCCGGTGTTTCTAACGCCCTGTGCGGTGCTTGGTTGGGCCCCAGCGGGGGCTGCTTAGCTTGTGAATAGTCCTTGGCACGTTTGTATTTTCTGTACTTGGGTTTATAACCCGCTAAGTTCTGAGCTAGTCGAAGGTCTGGTTGCTTTCTTGTTCTTCCCTGGGCAGTTGGATCTGATCTGCTCGCTAGTTTCTCTGTGCGGGTTTGGGCGACTGTTTTCTTTTGCCCTGAGGGGTGCAGCCTGGCTGCTCTGCCTCTTTCCCTGCTTGCAGCTTTTTGCCCATTCCTCCTTCTTGGGCTTTTCCTCCTCTGAGGGGAGAACGGCCTGTCAAACACACTTGTCTCACCTGGTTCCTTCGCACCATCGTCTGGGGGGGAAGCGTGTCCGTCCCCCGTCCCCCCCCCCCCGGCAGAGGCGGGGCCCCGATCCCGGCTGTGCCCGGGTCTCTCCGGGAGCCTGGACCCCGGGCCGGGCGGCTACGGCTCTAGGGCCGCCGGGCTCTGGCGCGTTACGGAGGCCGGGGGCGGCTCGGCCCCCCCGCCGCGGGGAGCGGGCCCGGCCGGACCGGGCGGCCCTTGGGCCAGGGCGCCTGGCGGGGGAGGGGCGGCCGCGGGGCTCGGAGCGCGGGGGAGGCGGGGCGGGCCTGGGGAGAGCGCCCGGCCCGGGCAGGCGGGGGCGGGGCCCGAGAGGGGGCGGAGCCGCGTGAGCCCGTATGCAGATCTGTGTGCGAGCAGAGCACTGTGGGAGCGGGAGCCGGCTGCCGAGCGGGGCCCGAATTCGGCAGCCGGGGCTCGGCGGGGAGAAGGGTGGGGCCCGGGGACACGCGGGGCAGGTCGCGGCAGCGGGGGCCGGCGCGGGTGGGGCCGGCGGGCGTGTCGCGGCGGGCCCCACCGTGGGTTGAGAGTGCGGGGCGAGCGAGGGCGGGCGGCGGCCGGGGCTGCGTTATTCATACTTACCTGGCAGGGGAGACACCATGATCACGAAGGTGGTTTTCCCAGGGCGAGGCTCATCCATTGCACTGCGGGTGTGCTGACCCCTGCGATTTCCCCAAATGCGGGAAACTCGACTGCATAATTTGTGGTAGTGGGGGACTGCGTTCGCGCTCTCCCCTGGCGCGCGGTGAAAGACAGACAAACCTGCTCAGCGGCCGCTGCTCGTAACGCGCTGGGCGCTGCCTTGGCTTGGTCCGGGGGGGGAGCATGCGGGCTTTTTAGGTTCTGAATAACATTTGCCGTGTTTGCATTTTTTGTACTTGGGTTTATAACCCGCTAAGTTCGGTGTTAGTGGGCGGTCTGGTTGCTTTCTTGTTCTTTTCTGGGCTGTTCTATCTGATCTGCTCTTTAGTCTATCTCTGCGGGGTTTGATCTACTGTTTTCTTTTGCCCTGAGGGGTGCAGCCTGGCTGCTCTGCCTCTTTTCCTGCTTCTAGCTTTTTGCCTATTTCTCCTTCTTGGGCTTTTCTTCCTCTGACGGGAGAACAGACTGTCAAACACACTTGTCTCACTGGGTTTCTTTGCACTATCGTCTGGGGGATCATTGCTGTATCGCACCATCCTTTTCGGGGGTCACTGGTGGGTCGCACCCACCTTGGGGGGGTCACTGGTGGATCGCACCCACCTTGGGGGAGGGGGGTCACTGGTGTTGTTATACCAATAAAATAAAAACTGGGAAGATCTTATTAAAGGGGAAAAGGCAAAATGCCTCATTTATTGTGAATACAGAAAGAATCCTAGTAAGCAGTTAGTTATAGCTATAACATTCCATCCAATCTCATATTTATTCACACATTCATTCATATACACACACACAGGTTCTGCAAGGTTGTTATCATAGTTACCAGCCTTAGAGTTGCTCATTCCAAGCCACTGGCCATGTGGCCTGTGTTATACCAATAAAATAAAAACTAGCAGGATCATAGAATATCAGGGTTAGAAGGTGTTAGAGAGCTTATTCCTTCACTCTCCCACTTCCCTGGTCCTTCTCGCATGAACAGAGAGCAACAATACCCGAAGTCCGAAGGTGCAAACAATTCGATGTTTATTGGGGTGAACTTCCAGCAAGCTTAAATACAAGTTCCTTTTTCCTTATTTTCGAATCCCAACTTACTTCCTGTTTGGCCCTAATTTATATAGTAATATTCTTAGCTATACCTTAACCAATCATTCTACTGAAATTTAACTAACCAATCCTAACATATTGTAACATGATTAGCTAACCAATTATATCCCACCACCTTAATTAGTTTACACCTAGCAAAATTAATTATACAGCAGACAGAAACAATCACAGAACCAGACAGAGATTATACAGACAAACAATAGCAAAGTGGGAACTATAATGACAAAACAATACAGAAGTGAGGATTTCACATCCCAGCTATGGATAAGTGAGTTCTTGCCAGACAGGATGCTACCAAACTAAGTTTCATTTTACATTTTCTAGGCACTTCCCTTTCTCTGGAGGTGATAGGAATACAATCCTGTCCTGATAGTGCCTGACAGCCCAATAGCACCTTATTTCAATGTGACTAGTTTAGAATGTGAGGGTGTGACTGTTCGTTTTCTAGCTTATGGCTGCCTCTGCTGCTTAGCCAAAGGCCTTAGCCTAAGAACAGGGCCCCAGACTGTCACAGAGAAGTCCGGCAGTCAGTGATTTTGATTCTTTCTTTTATACCTCTAGAACTAGCCAAGTGATAAGAATACCCCTAAATTCTTAAAGTACAGGCCTTTGCAGACAGGCCTGAATATCTATATCCTAACAGAAGGGACCTCAGGAGGTCATCTAGTCCAATCCCCTGCTCAAAGCAGGACCAATCCCCAACTAAATCATCCCAGCCAGGGCTTTGTCAAGCCTGACCTTAAAAATATCTAAGGAAGGAGATTCCACCACCTCTCTAGGTAACACATTCCAGTGTTTCACCACCCTCCCTAGTGAAAAAGTTTTTCCTAATATCCAACCTAAACCTCCCCCACTGCAACTTGAGACCATTAGCCCTTGTCCTGTCATCCGCTACCACTGAGAATAGTCTAGATCCATCCACTTTGGAACCCCCTTTCAGGTAGTTGAAAGCAGCTATCAAATCCCCCCTCATTCTTCTCTTGTGAAGACTAAACAATCCCAGTTCCCTCAGCCTCTCCTCATAAGTCATGTGTTCCAGACCCCTAATCATTTTTGTTGCCCTCCGCTGGACTCTTTCCAATTTTTCCACATCCTTCTTGTAGTGTGGGGCCCAAAACTGGACACAGTACTCCAGATGAGGCCTCACCAATGAGGAATAGAGGGGAATGATCACGTCCCTCAATCGGCTGGCAATGCCCCTACCTATACATCCCAAAATGCCATTGGCCTTCTTGGCAACAAGGGCACACTCTTGACTCATATCCAGCTTTTCGTCCACTGTAACCCCAGGTCCTTTTCTGCAGAACTGCTGCCGAGCCATTCGGTCCCTAGTCTGTAGCGGTGCATTGGGTTCTTCCGTCCTAAGTGCAGGACTCTGCACTTGCCCTTGTTGAACCTCATCAGATTTCTTTTGGCCCAATCCTCTAATTTGTCTGGGTCCCTCTGTATCCTATCCCTGCCCTCCAGCGTATCTACCACTCCTCCCAGTTTAGTGTCATCTGCAAACTTGCTGAGGGTGCAATCCACACCATCCTCCAGATCATTTATGAAGATACTGAACAAAACCGGCCCCAGGACCGACCCCTGGGGCACTCCACTTGACACCGGTTGCCAACTAGACATGGAGCCATTGATACCCGTTGAGCCCGACAAGACGTCTTATTAAAGGGACAAGGCAAAATGCCACATTTATTGTAAATATAATAATAAAAAGAAATATATAAAAAAACCCTCAAACTGTTGTATTGCTGCTTATTCCTTACTTAACTATATATATATATTCATTCATTCATTCATTCATTCATACCAGTTCTGCATAGGGGTTATAGTTACCAGCCTTAGAGTTGCTCATGCCAAGCCACTGGCCAGGTGGCCTGGACATGAGGAGGGAGCAGGGCCTTGTCAGATGCTCATCTGATGCTCCTGGAAGTTGGTTTGCAGAATCAGACCCCAAAGTTCTCACTTTCTAGAGTCCATTTTTATAGGAATTTCTTCCTAGGCCAGTCTATGGGAATTGCTTCATCATACTGTTGCTGAATCAATCAGCAGACGGCAAATTCCTGACGGCTCCGTGCTGGCAGACGTTATCTTGGTCTTTGGTTCTCCCATCCTTGAGGCTGTTGGGTGGATTCCAGTCTGCGCTCCAGAGGTCCTCTGGTTATTTCCACTTGACGCCTTCTTCAGCCGATGGACGCTGGCACCTCCCTGATCATTCAGTTATTATCCACACCAAGCATCCATCCACATACATCCTCTGTCTCTATTTTAATCACAATTGTTAACAAAGCGAGAGGAATACAACACAAGGGCGGGGAGTCTCTGGGTGCTGTTTCCATTGTTACAGAGTATTGCTTTGAGTCTCTCTCTGTGTGTGAGTAGTTGTTGTTACAAAGAATTGCTTTGAGAACAGATTCTGCCTTAGAACATGGTTTTCCCAGGGCGAGGCTCATCCATTGCACTGCGGGTGTGCTGACCCCTGCGATTTCCCCAAATGCGGGAAACTTGACTGCATAATTTGTGGTAGTGGGGGACTGCGTTCGCGCTCTCCCTGGCGTGCGGTGAAAGACAGAAAAACTTCGGTGCCCGGTGTTTCTAACGCCCTGTGCGGTGCTTGGTTGGGCCCCAGCGGGGGCTGCTTAGCTTGTGAATAGTCCTTGGCACGTTTGTATTTTCTGTACTTGGGTTTATAACCCGCTAAGTTCTGAGCTAGTCGAAGGTCTGGTTGCTTTCTTGTTCTTCCCTGGGCAGTTGGATCTGATCTGCTCGCTAGTTTATCTGCGCGGGTTTGGGCGACTGTTTTCTTTTGCCCTGAGGGGTGCAGCCTGGCTGCTCTGCCTCTTTCCCTGCTTGCAGCTTTTTGCCCATTCCTCCTTCTTGGGCTTTTCCTCCTCTGAGGGGAGAACGGCCTGTCAAACACACTTGTCTCACCTGGTTCCTTCGCACCATCGTCTGGGGGGGAAGCGTGTGTGTCCCCCCCCCGGCAGAGGCGGGGCCCCGATCCCGGCTGTGCCCGGGTCTCTCCGGGAGCCTGGACCCCGGGCCGGGCGGCTACGGCTCAAGGGCCGCCGGGCTCTGGCGCCTTACTGAGGCCGGGGGCGGCTCGGCCCCCCCGCCGCGGGGAGCGGGCCCGGCCGGACCGGGCGGCCCTTGGGCCAGGGCGCCTGGCGGGGGAGGGGCGGCCGCGGGGCTCGGAGCGCGGGGGAGGCGGGGCGGGCCAGGGGAGAGCGCCGGGCCCGGCCCGGGCAGGCGGGGGCGGGGCCCGAGAGGGGGCGGAGCCGCGTGAGGCCGTATGCAGATCTATGTGCGAGCAGAGCACTGTGGGAGCGGGAGCCGGCTGCCGAGCGGGGCCCGAATTCGGCAGCCGGGGCTCGGCGGGGAGAAGGGTGGGGCCCGGGGACACGCGGGGCAGGTCGCGGCAGTGGGGGCCGGCGCGGGCGGGGCCGGCGGGCGTGTCGCGGCGGGCCCCACCGTGGGTTGAGAGTGCGGGGCGAGCGAGGGCGGGCGGCGGCCGGGGCTGCCCGAGTCATACTTACCTGGCAGGGGAGACACCATGATCACGAAGGTGGTTTTCCCAGAGCGAGGCTCATCCATTGCACTGCGGGTGTGCTGACCCCTGCGATTTCCCCAAATGCGGGAAACTCGACTGCATAATTTGTGGTAGTGGGGGACTGCGTTCGCGCTCTCCCCTGGCGTGCGGTGAAAGACAGAAAAACTGCTTGGCGGGCGCTGCTCGTAACGCGCTGGGCACTGCCTTGGCTTGGTCCGCGGGGGGAGCTGCCTGGTTTGTGAACAGTCCTTAGCACGTTCATGGTTCCCCCTGGCGCGCAGTCCACGGCTCGCCGGCTTCCCTTACAACACCGTGTTCTCTGTTAATGGAGTTCAGACGGGAGGGACAGTTCCACATCAGAGCGGTTTTTCTTGGGTGACAAGTCTGAAGAACTAACCTGGTATAAGAAGTTTGACAACCAATTGTTCAATGAGACAGAAGACGTCACCAGGACCAGCGGGCGTTCCACCGTGAGTTCTGAGGGAGCTCAAATATGTAATTGCAGAACTAGGGAGCTGTGGTGTGCAAGCTACCACGGAAGGAAGCCTCTGTTACAGCTGACTGGCAGGTGGCTCATGTAGCCTCAATTTTTAAAATGGGCTCTAGAGGCGACTCTGGCAATTGCAGGCCGGTGAGCCGAACTTCAGTAACCGGGAGAGTGGTAGAAACCCAGCTAAACAGGCTCTATGGGCAAAGGTTTCAGAGTAGCAGCCGTGTTAGTCTGTATTCGCAAAAAGAAAAGGAGGACTTGTGGCACCTTAGAGACTAACCAATTTATTTGAGCATGAGCTTTCGTGAGCTACAGCTCACTTCATCAGATACATACCGTGGAAACTGCAGCAGACTTTATATATACACAGAGAATATGAAACAATACCTCCTCCCACCCCACTGTCCTGCTGGTAATAGCTTATCTAAAGTAATCATCAGGTTAGGCCATTTCCTGCACAAATCCAGGTTTTCTCACCCTCCACCCTCCCCACAAATTCGGGTGAACACAGCTTTTGGAAAGGGAACTCGTACCTCACCAATGGTCTAGTCTTCTTTGAGGATTTCAAAAAGTGTGTGGATAAGGATGGTTCAGTTGATATAGCGAACTGGGCTTTTCAGAAAGCCTTTGCCAGGGTCTCTCACCAAAGGCTCTAAAGAAAACAAAGTGGTTATGGAATAAGAATGTAAGAATGGCCATATGGGGTCAGACCAAAAATCCATCTAGCCCAGTCTCCTGTCCTCTGACAGTGGCCAAGGCCAGGTGCCCCAGAGGGAATGAACAGAACAGGTAACCATCGAGTGATCCATCCCCTGTCACCCATTCCCAGCTGCTGGCAAACAGGGGTTAGCTAGGGATATCGCTGACTAAGCGCCATTGAGGGACCTATCTTCCATGAATTTATCTACTTCTTTTTTGAACCCTGTTATAGTCTTGGCCCTCACAACATCCTCTGGCAAGGAGTTCCACAGGTTGACTGTGTGTTGTGTGAAGAAATACTTCCTTTTGTTTATTTTAAACTTGCTGCCTATTAATTTCATTTGGTGACCCCCCTAGTTCTTGTGTTATGAGAAGGAGTAAATAACACTTCCTTATTTACTTTCTCCACACTGGTCATGATTTTATAGACCTCTATCATATCCCCCCTTAGTTGTCTCTTTTCCAAGGTGAAAAGTCCCAGTCTTATTAATCTCATTTTATACAGAAGCTGCTTCATACCCCTAATCATTTTTGTTGCCCTTTTCTGAATCTTTACAATTCCAATATATCTTTTTTGAGATACTGCACACAGTATTCAAGGTGTGGGCGTACCATGGATTTATATAGAGGCAACATGATATTTTCTGTCTTATTATCTATTCCATTCCTAACGATTCTCAACATTCCGCTGCACATTGAGTGGATGTGTTCAGAGAACTATCCACAATGACTCCAAGATCTCTTTTTTGCTAATTTAGACCCCATCGTTTATAGTTAGAGTTGGGATTATGTTTTCCAATGTGCATTACTTTGCATTTATCAGCATTGACTTTCATCTGCCATTTTGTTGCCCGGTCACCCAGTTTTGTGACAGGTTTCAGAGTAACAGCCGTGTTAGTCTGTATTCGCAAAAAGAAAAGGAGTACTTGTGGCACCTTAGAGACTAACCAATTTATTTGAGCATGAGCTTTCGTGAGCTACAGCTCACTTCATCGGATGCATACCATGGAAACTGCAGCAGACTTTATATACACACAGAGCTCATGAAACAATACCTCCTCCCACCCCACTGTCCTGCTGGTAATAGCTTATCTAAAGTGATCATCAAGTTGGGCCATTTCCTGCACAAATCCAGGTTTTCTCACCCTCCACCCCCCACACACACAAACTCACTCTCCCGCTGGTAATAGCCCATCCAAAGTGACAACTCTCTACACAATGTGCATGATAATCAAGTTGGGCCATTTCCTGCACAAATCCAGGTTCTCTCACCCCCTCACCCCCCTCCCAAAAACCACACACACAAACTCACTATCCTGCTGGTAATAGCTCATCCAAAGTGACCACTCTCCCTACAATGTGCATGATAATCAAGTTTTGTGAGATCTCTTTGTAGCTCTTCACAGTCTGCTTGGGACTTAACTATCTTGAGTAGTTTTGTATCATCTGCAAATTTTGCCACCTCACTGTTTACCCCTTTCCCCAGATCACTGACGAATAAGTTGAACAGTACTGGTCCCAGTACGGACCCCTAGGGGACACCTGGGGATAAGAGGGAAGATACTCTTCTGACACTGGCCGACCAGGTGCCAGCTTATGCCAAGGCCCCTAGGCCTTACTGAAAAGTGGCAAATGCACGGCTGGAAACTAGTCTTGCTCACCTGTTTGTTAGTGTTGTTAAAACAGTCATTAGATTTATAAAAATGTTTCATGTTTAGACTTTATGAAAAGCTTGTGAGTTGCTGCATGCCTTATTCTCACCTCTAATATCTGTATCCCATGTTACAAGGTGATATATAAGCGTTGGCACTAAAAATGTCAACCCCCTTGCCGCCACCAGTCAGGAGAGAAGCATTACCAAGGGTTAAATGCTAGTTTACCAGAAGAGGAGTCAACTCCCTTCCAACAAGAGAAGGCCCTGAGACATCAGACAAGCCACTGCGGATCAGCTGTGGACAAAGGACTTGGTTGGTTGCTCCCCCTCACTCCCCCCCACCCCCACGAGGAGGTGGAGACCTGCACAAACACTTGCCCCATCAGCTTGAGCTCTGGGGGAATGGAATAAGGATCCCTGTCAAGAGGAAACTGTTGTCCCTGTGCTGCTTGGACTTCAGGGAGAGGGCGCGCCTTCGAAGCATGAGCAAGGTGTCCTGTTACACTGACAAAACTGCACAGGATCGTCTCAGGGGACAAGACAAGACGTCACGTTTATTAGAATAACACAATTTGATTTAAGACCAATAACTAATACCTACGTATACACACACACACACACACACACACACAAAATAAAAATGTTCTGCAGCTGCTGTATAGTTACCAGTCCTGAATGTAGCTTGAGTTCGTGGCTTGGGTTCGTAGCTCGTGGCGGCTAACTGGCCAGGAAAGCCGGGCACAAGGAAGAACTGGGTCTCTATTGGGTATGCACCAGTGCCCTTCCATGTTGGCAGCAGAACGTTACCCTCCAAAGTCTTCCATCTCATCCATCCTTTTTTGTAGGCTTGAGTTTGAATCCAGACTCTACAGGTCTTGCTGTGTCACTCTGGCTCTGGGTCTGGTGTGATTGATCCCCCGTCAATTGCAGATGTGACTTTCAGCCTGGGACCTGGCTTTGATGTTTCTTCAATTGTACGTTTGATCTTTTCTTTTTAGGGTGGACTCTTCTTGCTTTGTCAGGGCTGTTGTCTGCATCTTCAGCTGTTGGTGTTTACACTTTATTTCATCAGGACAGTCTGGGGCTAGAGGTTGATTCCATCATCCATCCATCCATCCCTCATTCCCACATCTGAACTACACGAATCAGATTACAGCAGGGTTTTGCAAAAATGAAGTGGGCATTTTAAAATGGAGTTTGGGACAAGTTAAAATGGAGTTTGGGTTACACCGTGGACACGTGTAAGGAACGGCAAACCGGGAGCAGAAGTTCCAATGTTGAAGCCGTGCAAGTTTCAGCGATTTAAGCAGCAATTGGATTGCAAGTAAAACTCGATTAGCCAGTTATTGGGGTACCTGGTTTTATGAATGAATGTTGTTTCATTCATAAAACTTTACTTATGAAGTTATATTAATAAAGTGAACAATTAAAAACAATTTCATTGATCAGTTCTACAATCCAGGCAGTCTGGCTCGGGTTAGCCCTCAGGGACACACAGGGCTTGCGTGTTACAGCAGCTTCTACTGCTTTTTGAAACCTCCGACTGTAACTCCTCTGTGTGTATGTTTCCCCGCTTTAACCTGGTAAATCCGTTTCTTCTTTCTTTTCCTAGTTAGTAAAGATTTAGCTGGTTTATTATCGGATTGGCCACGAACGTTGTCTTTGGTTTGAGATCTGAAGTGCAACTGACCTGGCTGAGTGACCGGTCCGAGGGACCGGAATATTGTTATGGTTTTTGGTGCAAGGGACCATCTCTCACAAAGGCAGGCTCACCTGGGTGGCAAGATAGATGCATGGTGCCCAAGGGGGCTGTCTGTGGCTCCATGTTAAGGCTGTTCAAGCCTGAGGAGTTCACACTTGATACTTGGTTGGTGAAATCCAAGTCTGGAACACACAACCGTGAGGAGCCCCCTGCTGTCTGCCAGCCCCGGGGGCCCAGGGTTCCTGCTCTCTGGCCTCTGCCTGCTCTAGAAAGGAAAGTTTCTAGCATGCCTGGTTCAGAAACCGGAAGGGAAATAAAGAGAACCCACAGGACCTTTTTTAAAAAACAATCCTCATCATTTTTAAGCCAATCTCGTGATTCTGGGGTGTCCGACTCATGATTTCCCAGTGGTGAGGGTGGCAGCCCTGAGACGTTGAGGGTTATTATTTAGCCTTTACGTTACAGTAGGTTGGGGGGGGGGGATCAGGATTGAACCCCTGTGTGCTGGGTGCAGCACGACACCACTCATGGGACGTAGGCTGGGTGAGGAGAAGTCTGTGTAACTCATGCAGTTGTTTATATACGTGTGACCTCAAATCTTACCAACCTCCCACCCACAAAAAAACCAACCAAACAAAAAACCAACCAACCATCTCCCCAACAGACCCACAGTCTGGAAAGCCTACGTCCCTCGTGCGGTTGAAAAGACTCACAGCAGAAAGAAGGATCCCAGCTTCTTAAATAATCCTCTAGCAAGACAAAGAACTGTATGTCTATAGACTCACGAAACACTCCCAAAAAATTGTAATGATATTTTATCATAAAGAAACCAAAGCACTAGAGATTTCAGATCTTTCAACTACTCCAAAAAATCTACTTTACACTGTTGTTGCACTGTTGGCTCATAGTTAGCTTTCAGAGCAGCAGCTGTGTTCGTCTGTATCCGCAAAAAGAACAGGAGGACTTGGGGCACCTTAGAGACTAACCAATTTATTTGAGCATAAGCTTTCGTGAGCTACAGCTCACGTCATCGGATGCATTCAAAGGAAAATACAGTGGGGAGATTTATATACACAGAGAACACAAAACAATGGGTGTTACCATATGACTGGTTTTTGAATGTTATAATTCTTGACGTCTGATTTGTGTCCATTTATTCTTTTACGTAGAGACTGTCCAGTTTGGTCAGTGTACATGGCAGAGGGGCATTGCTGGCACATGATGGCATGTATCACATTGGTAGATGTGCAGGTGAACGAGCCTCTGATAGTGTGGCTGATGTGATTAGGCCCTATGATGGTGTCCCCTGAATAGATATGTGGACGTCAAGAATTATAACATTCAAAAACCAGTCAGAGAACACGTCAATCTCTTTGGTCACTCGATTACAGACCTAAAAGTGGCAATTCTTCAACAAAAAAACTTCAAAAACAGACTTCAACGAGAGACTGCTGAATTGGAATTAATTTGCAAACTGGATACAATTAACTTAGGCTTGAATAGAGACTGGGAGTGGATGGGTCATTACACAAAGTAAAACTATTTCCCCATGTTTATTCTCCCCCTCCCCCCCCCACTGTTCCTCGGACGTTCTTGTCAACTGCTGGAAATGGCTCACCTTGATTATCACTACAAAAGGTTTTTTCCCCCGTGTTCTCCTGCTGGTAATAGTTTACCTTACCTGATCACTCTCGTTACAGTCTGTATGGTAACACCCATTGTTTCGTGTTCTCTATGTATATAAAATCTCCCCACTGTATTTTCCACTGAATGCATCCGATGAAGTGAGCTGTAGCTCATGAAAGCTTATGCTCCAATAAATGTGTTAGTCTCTAAGGTGCCACAAGTCCTCCTTTTCTTTTTTCATAGTTAGCTTGTGATCCACTGGGACCCCCAGATCCCTTTCCGCAGGACTCCTTCCTAGGCCGTCATTTCCCATTGTGTATGTGTGCACCTGATTGTTCCTTTCTAAGTAGAGTACTTTGCATTTGTCCTTATTGAATTACTTACTTCAGACCATTTCTCCAGTTTGTCCAGATCATTTTGAATTTTAACCCTATCCTCCAAAGCACTTGCAGCCCCTCCCAGCCCAATTGGTATCATCCGCAAACTGTATAAGTGTACTCCCTATGCCATGATCTAAATCACTGATGAAGTTATTGAATGGAAACGTAACCAGAACTGATCCCTGCGGGACCCCACTTATTATGCCCTTCCAGCATGACTGTGAACCACTGATAACTACTTTCTGGGAACAGTTTTCCAACCAGTTTTGCACTCATCTAATTGTAGCTCCATCTAGGTTGCATTTTCCTAGTTTGTCTATGAGAAGGTCATGCAAGACAGTATCAGAAACTTTACTAAAGTCAAGCTATACCACGTCTAGTGCTTCCCCCCATCCACAAGGCTTGTTACCCTGTCAAAGAAAGCTATCAGGTTGGTTTGGCACAATTTGTTCTTGACAAATCCATGCTGACTGTTACTTATCACCTTATTCTCTTCTAGGTGTTTGCAAATTGATTGCTTAATTATTTGCTCCATTATCTTTCTGGGTACAGAAGTTAAGCTGACTGTCTGTAATTCCCCAGGTTGTCCTTATTTCCCTTTTTATAGATGGGCACTATATTTGCCCTTTTCCAGTCCTCTGGAATCTCTCCTGTCTTCCATGACTTTTCCAAGATAATTGCTAATGGCTCAGATATCTCCTCAGTCAGCTCCTCGAGTATTCTAGGATGCATTTCGTCAGGCCCTGGTGACTTGAAGACATCTAACTTGTCTAAGTAATTTTTAACTTGTTCTTTTCCTATTTTTGCCTGTAATCCTACCTCATTTTCACTGGCATTCACTATGTTAGATGTCCAATTGCCACCAACCTTCTTGGTGAAAACTGAAACAAAGAAGTCATTAAGCACCTCATCCATTTCCACATTTTCTGTTATTGTTTCCCCCACCTTGTTGAGTAATGGGCCTACTCTATCCTCGGTCTTCCTCTTGCTTCTAATGTATTTTGTTTTCTTCTTACCCTTTATGTCTCTAGCTAATTTGATCTTGTTTTGTGCCTTGGCCTTTCTAATTTTATCCCTACATACCTGTGTTATTTGTTTATATTCATCCTTTGTAATTTGACCAAGTTTCCACTTTTTGTAGGACTCTTTCTTGATTTTTAGATCATTGAAGATCTCCTGGTCTCTTGCCAGACTTCCTATCTTTCCTACGCAGTGGGGTGGTTTGCTCTTGCGCCCTTAATAATGTCTCTTTGAAAACTGCCAACGGTCTTCAATTGCTTTTCCCCTTAGACTTGCTTCCCATGGGATTCTACCTACCAACTCCCTGAGTTTGCTAAAGTCTGCCTTCTTGAAATTCATTGTCTTTATTGTGCTGTTCTCCCTCCTACCATTCCTTAGAATCAGGAACTCTACCATTTCATGTAAAAGCGGCAGAGAGTCCTGTGGCACCTTGTAGACTAACAGACGTACTGGAGCATGAGCTTTTGTGGGTGAATACCCCCTTCGTTGGCGGCATGTCATGTATTCACCCACGGAAGCTCCTGCTCCAAGACGTCTGTTAGTCTATCAGGTGCCACAGGACTCTCTGCCGCTTTTACAGATCCAGACCAACACGGCCGCCCCTCTGATACTCTCTACCATTTCATGATCACTTCCACCTAAGCTGCCTTCCACTTTCAAATTCTCAACCAGTTCTCCCCTATTTGTCAAAATCAAATCTAGAACAGCCTCCCTCCGCCCCCACCCCGGTTGCTTTCTCCACCTTCCGAAATAAAAAATTGTCTCCAATAAATTCCAAGAACTTGTTGGATAATCTGTGCCCTGCTGTGTTATTTTCCACAACAGATGTCTGAGTAGTTGAAGTCTCCCATCACCACCAAGAACATAAGGTTGTTATTTGCTGACTTGTCCTAATTTGCTAAACACTGCCCCATGACGTAGCACTGCATGGAACTAGGTGACCACTGGGGGGGGGGTGCACAGCCCCCTGGGGAGCGGGGGGGGTTAGGGAAATGCGGAGGGGTGCACAGCCCCCTGGGGAGCGGGGGGGTTGGGGAAATGCGGGGGGGTGCACAGCCCCCTGGGGAGCGGGGGGGTTAGGGAAATGCGGGGGGGTGCACAGCCCCCTGGGGAGCGGGGGGGTTGGGGAAATGCGGGGGGGTGCACAGCCCCCTGGGGGTGGGGGGGTTGGGAAAATGTGTGGGGGGGTGCACAGCCCCCTGGGAGGCGGGGGGAGTTTGGGGAAATGCGGGGGGGTGCACAGCCCTCTGGGGAGCGGGGGGGTTGGGGAAATACGGGGGGGTGCACAGCCCCCTGGGGGGCGGGAGGGGGGGGTTAGGGAAATGCGGGGGGGTGCACAGCCCCCTGCGGGGCGGGGGGGGTTGGGGAAATGCGGGGGGGTGCACAGCCCCCTGGGGAGCGGGGGGGTTGGGGAAATGCGGGGGGGTGCACAGCCCCCTGGGGAGCGGGGGGGTTAGGGAAATGCGGGGGGGTGCACAGCCCCCTGGGGAGCGGGGGGGTTGGGGAAATGCGGGGGGGTGCACAGCCCCCTGGGGGTGGGGGGGTTGGGAAAATGTGTGGGGGGGTGCACAGCCCCCTGGGAGGCGGGGGGAGTTTGGGGAAATGCGGGGGGGTGCACAGCCCCCTGGGGAGCGGGGGGGGTTAGGGAAATGCGGGGGGGTGCACAGCCCCCTGGGGAGCGGGGGGGTTGGGGAAATGCGGGGGGGTGCACAGCCCCCTGGGGGTGGGGGGGTTGGGAAAATGTGTGGGGGGGTGCACAGCCCCCTGGGAGGCGGGGGGAGTTTGGGGAAATGCGGGGGGGTGCACAGCCCCCTGGGGAGCGGGAGGGGGGGTTGGGGAAATGCGGGGGGGTGCACAGCCCCCTGCGGGGCGGGGGGGGTTGGGGAAATGCGGGGGGGTGCACAGCCCCCTGGGGAGCGGGAGGGGGGGTTGGGGAAATGCGGGGGGGTGCACAGCCCCCTGGGGAGCGGGAGGGGGCGTTGGGGAAATGCGGGGGGGGTGCACAGCCCCCTGGGGGGCGGGAGGGGGGTTGGGGAAATGCGGGGGGGGGTGCACAGCCCCCTGCGGGGCGGGGGGGGTTGGGGAAATGCGGGGGGGTGCACAGCCCCCTGGGGGGCGGGAGGGGGCGTTGGGGAAATGCGGGGGGGTGCACAGCCCCCTGGGGGGCGGGAGGGGGGTTGGGGAAATGCGGGGGGGTGCACAGCCCCCTGCGGGGCGGGGGGGGGTTGGGGAAATGCGGGGGGGTGCACAGCCCCCTGGGGGGCGGGAGGGGGGGTTGGGGAAATGCGGGGGGGTGCACAGCCCCCGGGGGGGGGTTGGGGAAATGCGGGGGGGGTGCACGGCCCCCTGAGGGCGGGGGGGGGTTGGGGAGGCCCCGGTTTCACCCCGTTCTCCCCCTGGCGGCAGCCCCTCGGCCGCGCACACCGAGGAGGCGCTGCCGGGGCGGGGCGCTGGGGAGCCGGGGCGGCCCATGCCGGGCGCTGCCGCCTGGGGGAGGGGAAATAAACGAGCCCCTTTGCCCCCCCCCCTTGCTGCAAACACGGGGGCGCAGCCCCCCCCCCGGGTCACTGTCCCCCCCCCCCGTGCCCCTGCCTCGCCCCTGGGTTAACCCCGCTCCTCCCCATCCCTCAGCCCCCCCCCAACCCTGCCGCCCCTTCCGGGACCCCGCCCCCCCCGCAGTCAACTTCCGGCCCCCCCCGGGTGCCCCCCCGCGAAGCAGAAGGAACCCCCGGGCACGGACGGGCAGGGGGAAGGGCAGCGGCCTCAGCAGGTGTTACTGAGCATGCGCCGTTCCCCTGCGCATGCCCAGTGCGCCCCGCGCCGCCCGGTGCCGCAGGGAGCCGCGTCCAGCCCCGGCCGGAGCCTCCCGCGGAGCCGCGAGCGGCCGGGCCGGGCCGGCGGGAACATGCCCAGCGCGGGCTCGGCGCAGGTGGGCGGCCCGGGCCCGGGCTCGGGGGAGCGCGGCGGGGGCGGCCGGGGCCGGGCTGCGGGCGAGCGGCATAAAGAGCGGCGGGACCCCCCCCCGGTACCCCCCCGCCCCACGGGGTCTCCCCCTCCCAGGCCCCCTCCCTGCCGGGCCCCCTCGACCCTCCCTCCCCGCCCCACGGGGTCTCCCTCTCCCGGGCCCCCTCCCTGCCCGGCCCCCCCGGGACCCCCCCGCCCCACGGGGTCTCCCCCTCCCGGGCCCCCTCCCTGCCCGGCCCCCCCCGGGATAACCCTCCCCGCCCCACGGGGTCTCCCCCTCCTGGGCCCCCTCCCTGCCCGGCCCCCCCCGGGATAACCCTCCCCGCCCCACGGGGTCTCCCCCTCCCGGGCCCCCTCCCTGCCCGCCCCCCCCCCCGGGATCCCCCTCCCCGCCCCCACGGGGTCTCCTCTCCCGGACCCCCTCCCTGCCGGCCCCCCCTCCCCACCCCACGGGGTCTCCCCCTCCCGGGCCCCCCTCCCCGCCGGCCCCCCCTCCCCGCCCCACGGGGTCTCCCCCTCCCGGGCCACCTCCCTGCCCGGCCCCCCTCGGCCCCCCCTCCCCGCCCCACGGGGTCTCCCCCCTCCCTCCCGGGCCCCCTCCCTGCCCGTCCCCCCCAGGGCCCACCCCTCCCCACGGAGTCTCCCTGCCCGGCCCCTCCCTGCCCCATGGAATCTCCCCCCCGGGCCCCCTCCCTGCTAGGCCCCCCCCTGCTAGGCCCCCCCTTACCCCTCCCGGGGTCTCCCCCTCTGGCCCCATCCCTGCCTGGCCCCCTGCTCTGCAGCCGGAGCACTCAGCAGCGCTGCCCGGGGGGGGGCAGAGGCCCAGGGCCCCCTGGTTCCGAAAGCACCTGCCCCACACGTCCCCCGGCCCGGGCACTGCGGGGGCGATTGCTGCTTGAGCTGCTTGCTCCCCTTTGGTCGGCCTGAGCTTCAGCTCCCTGTAAACCAGTGTAAATGGCGTCCAGCGGAGCTGGTCCTGATTCGCTCCAGATTCCGGCCGGGCTGCCCGGCTGGGTGGTGACAGGCTCCTACCAAGCTAGGGTTGTGCAGCTTTTGGGAAGGGCCCGGGGCTGAACCTCCCAGGCCAGCCCAGCCCCTCCAGGGACAGAGCCTAGCGCCGAAAGGCTCCTCTCGCCGCACTGGGGGAGTGGCAGGGAGATGGCACCGGACTCACCCCAGGGGCGGCCCCTTAAAGCCCCTGGCACCAGGGCAGGAATGAATTCTGGTCACTGCCTTTCAGCTCCCTGAAACGCCGGCAGCTCCTCCCTGCCCTACGTCTGCTCCAGAGGGGTTATGCGTAGCCACGCCGGAGAGCTTGGGGCTCACCCGGCACTGATAATGGCGATTCGGGGATGGGCATCGGTGTGTCAGAAGCTGGGTTCCCAAGGAAACCGGCACTGCCAAACCCCACTCAGAATCCGCCAGAGTCCTTCAAGTCCCAGGCTCAGAAACTGGGGGCCGGCCAGTGACCTGTCCTGTCATGGGCACGCTGTAAAGGAAGGGGAGCTGTTTCCCCAGACAAGCTGCTCCCTCCTGCCTGGCACGCCCCTCTGCAGGGTAGCAGTGCCCTCTCACTGGGCACAGCTTGCCTGTTCTTGGGCACCCCGGAAGTGCCCATTTATCTGAAACAAGGAACCAGCATGCACAAGCTTTGGGGCCTGGTCCTGCTGGGACCCGGAGAGCCTTCCACAAGCGCGGAAGTGGCTGGCGCTGGTCCCCTCGCAGGACAGACTCCGCAGCCAGCCCTTTGGGTGTTACTAAAGCGCAGGAACCTGGGTGGGGTTTCACCTTCCTCTGCAGCATGGGGCATAGGTCAGTTGCTGGTTTAAACTAGTGTAAATGGTGGATTCCGTCATTTGAAGTCTTTAAATCATGATTTGAGGACGTCAGTAACTCGGCCAGAGGTGAGGGATCTGTTACAGGAGTGGGTGGGCGAAGTTCTGTGGCCTGCGATGTGCAGGAGGTCAGACTAGATGATCATGATGGTCCTTTCTGGCCTTAGAGTCTAGGGGGTGTTTTTCCATGGGAGAGGGATCATGGGAAATCCACCTAGTTGATCCTAGTGGATGATTCCTGCTCAGTGCTCCAGGGGAAAATGACTTCATCTCTGAGACCCCTGCCCATGCGCCCTGGGTCTGCCTAGACCCCGAACTGGCAGCCAGTTTAAGCCAAGTCCATGGGCGGAGGAAAGCCTGTGGCTAAGGGCCTACGCCCCCTTTGATATCCCTACTTACTGGCATCCAACTAACTGTTACTTGTTCTCTTGAACCGTGGTCTGGGGAGAGATTTTCATAAGCAAGTCGTGATTCAGGGCACCTCAGCGTTTGGGTGCCCAACGGGAGACTCTGTAAAGGGGCCTGGTTTTTATGGGGAGTTGAGCACCCGCTCTCTCTTGAGAAAAACATCAACCCTCTTTAACGTGTCACAAGTGTGACCCCCCGAGTCACTCGGCACTTCTGAAAATCTGCACTGTGGTGAATTGGGCATGTTCCTCCAGCATTGGAGACTACCAGCGGTTTGCCCTGTGAGCAGGAAGCCATGCTCTGTATTGACCCTAAGCTGCCCTGGTTAGAGGAATGCCCACCTGGTTCTCTAGTGCTGGTTTGGACTCTCTGACCGGCAGCTGATTACATACGATATACTGATCTCCATCTAAAAACACAGGCTTCATAAAAGCAACCACAGGTGTTGTGACAGCTGGAAGAGGATTGGTTACTCAATGCACGGGTCTTAGAGCCATCCAATGATAAGATTCCTCTGGTAAAGATGTGACGTGGGGCTGAAAATGCACCAGTGTGTGGAGGGCCGGCACTTGTGGCTGAAGTGGGGCATCAATGGTGCACAGCCCCAGCAGTGAACTTTGCCTCTGGTGAATTCATTTGATGTTATGCACGGATCTGCCTAGACATAAAAGCTAAATTAAGGTTAAAGACCAAAATAGTCAGGAAACTAATTATATTGGTATTGCTAGGAGCCTATTACCAGATCCCCCAGGCACCAGTGGGTACACTTGAAAGAATATTACTTCCTAGGAAAGTCGCAAGCTGCCCTCCTCTTCCTTCTGAGGTGGTTATTTCCAAGAACAGCAGTGCTGGGAGCAGCTAATTAGTGTGTTAGAGAAGGCTGGCAGATGGACCCAAGGCTTGCAACACTCCCTGAGGCTTGGAAGACTCGCTGAGCCCAATTTCTGTTGGCTGTGCAAGAGTTATGCAAGGCAAAGTAAGAATTCAGGTTCTCATAGCAACCTCCGCTCACCCACTTGGCATGGATATGTGCAGATTTGGATCGCTGGTTAGGCTGCTGAGTGCTTCCTTCATCTATGCTGCATGTGCACCCTGGGTGAGTGCGCCCCGCTGTGCGGAACTGACATGTTCCTTCTGCAACATGCCGACCAGCTCCTCGGCTGGTGGGGATGGGTATAAACATCACTGATGTCCAAGGGGCTAGTGCTGGCTTGTGCCAGCTGAGGAGCTGGACCTCACTGGGTTTTGGGGGAGCTCCAAACCATAGGTCTTGTCCACACCGGGCCTTTCTGCCCAAGCCGTCCCTCTCTGCCTCTGGTGCTGCTCTGCCAGCAGGAGTGCCAGTGTAGATCAGCCACTGGTGTTTTCACTGCCTTGCTCTCTAGCCCTCCAGCTCTGCTCAGATCAGGACACGATGGTTAAAATGCCAGGGCCAGCTGTCGTCCTGTCTACACCCCCCATTGCTGCTATGGGTGGAGCTGAATCTGGGAGGCGAAGTTGGGAAACTTTTGGAAATAAACTTCAGTTAGACACTGCCCTGGATGGTAGCGATGGGAGTTCGATCCTCCGGCCCAGTGCAGGTTTATCCAGCTTCCAGCCTTGGGTGACTCTAAAGCCACGTTTTAACGTTATTTTGACCCAACGGTATTATAATGTGGTTTCTTCTTGGCTGTGTGGGCAGAAAAAACAGCACCCCCCCCCCCCGAAACACCTCCCCCCACTTTAACCATATAAGGGGGCCGTAGTTTAACCCTCCTCCGTATCAAAGATAAAACATGTTTCCTCACATGGTTGTAACGTGTTTTCTTTTTCCCCTCATGACAATCCAGCTGCTATTTCTGTAGCTTAGACAGAGCCCAAGGTTTGTGCCTGATTTCAACACTCCCACTCTTGCCCCATCTTCCTAGTTTAAAGACACTCCTGTAACCTCTGGGTAACCTGCCCAAGCCCGTTTGCCCAGAAACAAGTGCCCAGGCTTCTTAGGGGTAACCAGCCCTCAGTGCCTGGGGGAGCCCGCCTGGCTCAGCTGAAGGCAATAGGAGCTTGGTCACCTCAAGCTTATTCTGTGTCCAGAGGTGTCCCGGTCCCTGGGGGGTGTAGGCCCCCGGGGCTCTTTGAGCTCCCTCGTGCTGGAGTGTTGAGCTTTCCGGTGGCTTTGCGCCTCAGGAGCCGTTTCAGTGAAGGACATTTATTTCTCTGCCCTGCCCACACAGCTGGCTTTAAAAACAAACACAGTCCTACTCGTTTTCATTCACCAGCATGATGACTGAGTTAAACCAGACTCTCAGTGCTTGTTCCGGAGCAGCAGAACCTCAGAGTTACGGACACCAGAGTTACGGACTGGCCGGTCAGCCACACACCGCCTTTGGCACTGGAAGTACCTAATCAGGCAGCAGCAGAGACAAAGCAAAAAAAAAAAAGCAAATACAGTACTGTATTAAATGTAAACTACAAAAATAAAGGGAAAAGAAACCAGCATTTTTTCTCCATAGTGAAATATCAAAGCTGCATTAAGTCAGTGTTCAGTTGTAAACTTTTGAAAGAACAACCCTAATGTTTTGTTCAGCGTTACGAACAGCCTGCATTCCCGAGGGGTTCGTAACTCTGAGATTCTACTGTGCTGAATGGCTCCTAGCATGAGCACCCAGCTGGGGAAACGAAGGTGAATTCTCTCGTGTGTCAGCAAAATAATTGGTAAAGACCAATTGGTTTGTGTCGTTTGTAGGGACTGTTTCAAAGCCTCTGTCAGAAGTCCCTCACTAGAAACTGCCAAGGGCACTGAAGGGAGTCATGGAGCAAGAGAGAAGGTTCTGTTGTGGATCGGTGACTGGCTACAAGATGGGTCGATGTTCAGCGTGGCCAAAGGGGTACAGAGCATGCCGCAGTCTTCTAACCTAGGGCTGGTTTTTAGTATATTCATTAATTACCTGGAAAATGGGGTGAGTAGCCAGGCGGCAAAAACCACAGCAGACAATCAGGGTTAGTCAAGATTAGAAGAGACTGTGAGGAACTAGCAGGGGTGCCATTTAGGGGGGCAAGGAGATGGCTCTAGCCCCCCGCCCCTTCCGTAGGGGAGGTCTACTCACCCTAGCCCCAGACGGAGCTCTTAACTGCAACAGCTTCAGTGTGATATGTGATGAATTTGGAAGCTGGGAGCAGCAGTCTTTGGGGCAGGGAGTTTGTTTACAAATAGGCAGGGTGATTAAGATAACAAAAGGCTTGTCATTAAAGTAAATTAAGGATCCTTAGATGATCCTGAAACCACTGCCAGACAATTCGGTTAAAAGGTAGGAAACAAAGGGTAGAATAAATGGTCAGTTTCCAGAATGGAGAGAGGTAAATAGTGGTGTCCTGCAGGGGTCTGTACTGGGCCCAATGCTATTTAACATATTCATAAATGATCTGGGAAAAGGGGTAAACAGTGAGGTGGCAAAATTTGCAGATGATACAAAATTACTAAAGGCAGTTAAAACCCAGGCAGACTGCGAAGAGCTGCAGAAGGATCTCTCAAAACTGGGTGACTGGGCAACAAAATGGCAGATGAAATTCACTGTTGATAAATGCAAAGTAATGCACATTGGAAAACATAATCCCAACTCTACATGCAAAATGATGGGGTCTAAATTAGCTGAACCCGTCAATAAAGCGATCTTGGAGTCATTGTGGATAGTTCTCTGCAAACATCTGTTCAATGTGCAGTGGCAATTAAAAAAGCTTCCAAAATATTGGGAATCGTTAGGAAAGGGCTAGATAAGACAGAAAGTATCATATTGCCTCTATATAAATCCATGGTATGCCAACATCTTGAATGCTGCATGCAGATTTGGTCACCCCATCTCAAAAAAGATACATTGGAATTGGAAAAGGTACAGAGAAGGGCAGCAGAAATGATTAAGGGTATGAGGCGAGATTAATAAGACTGGGACTTTTCAGCATGGAAAAGAGACGAAGGGGGAATATGATAGAGGTGTGGAGAAAGTAAAGAAGGAAGAAAAGGAGGACTTGTGGCACCTTAGAGACTAACCAATTTATTTGAGCATAAGCTTTCGGGAGCTACAGTTCACTCACAAAAGCTTATGCTCAAATAAATTGGTTAGTCTCTAAGGTGCCACAAGTCCTCCTTTTCTTTTTGCGAATACAGACTAACACGGCTGTTACTCTGAAACCTGTCATTAAAGAAGGAAGAGTTATTTACTCCTTCACAGAACACAAGAACTAGGGGTCACCCAATGACATTAATAGGTCGCAGATTTAAAACAAACAAACAAAGTGTTTCTTCACAGTCAACATGTGAAACTCTTTGTTAGGGGATGTTGTGAAGGCCAAGACTAGAACAGGATTCCAGTAAGAACTAGATACGTTCCTGGAGGATAGGTCCAGCAATGGCTATTAGCCAGGGTGGGCAGACATCCATGCATGTCCTTTGCCTCTGTTTGCCAGAAGCTGGGAGTGGGCAACAGGCCAACTTGATGATTCCCTGTTCTGTTCATTCCCTCTGGGGCACCTGGCATTGGCCACTGTTGGAAGACAGGATACTGGGCTAGATGGACCTTTGATCTTACCCAGTATGGCCATTCTGATGTTCTTCTATAGAACCCAGATGTATCTGCTCACTACTGTAACCCATTAGACCCCACTCCCCTCCCAGAGCTGGGATAGAACCCAGGAGTCCTGATGGGCGCGCGCACCCTCTCTCTCTCTCTCTCTCCAGAGTTAGTAAGAATATACATTAAAATTTTAAACCAGTGTCCCTTAAGTGATTTGCCACAAGATGTTGTTAGAGTTGAGTGGGTCTAATATTTATTTATTTATTTTTAATAAAGGAATTAGATACAGGGCTTGTCATAAATATAAAGGGAAGGGTAAACCCCTTTGAAATCCCTCCTGGCCAGGGGAAAGCTCCTCTCACCTGTAAAGGGTTAAGAAGCTAAAGGTAACCTCGCTGGCACCTGACCAAAATGACCAATGAGGAGACAAGATACTTTCAAAAGCTGGGAGGAGGGAGAGAAACAAAGGGTCTGTGTGTCTGTCTATAGTCTGTCTTTGTCGGGGATAGACCAGGAATGGAGTCTTAGAACTTTTAGTAAGTAATCTAGCTAGGTATGTGTTAGATTATGATTTCTTTAAATGGCTGAGAAAAGAATTGTGCTGAATAGAATAACTATTTCTGTCTGTGTATCTTTTTTGTAACTTAAGGTTTTGCCTAGAGGGATTCTCTATGTTTTGAATCTAATTACCCTGTAAGGTATCTACCATCCTGATTTTACAGAGGGGATTTCTTTACTTCTATTAAAAAGTCTTCTTGTAAGAAAACTGAATGCTTTTTCATTGTTCTCAGATCCAAGGGTTTGGGTCTGTGGTCACCTATGCAAATTGGTGAGGCTTTTTATCCAACATTTCCCAGGAAAGGGGAGGTGCAAGTGTTGGGAGGATTGTTCATTGTTCTTAAGATCCAAGGGTCTGGGTCTGTAGTCACCTAGGCAAATTGGTGAGGCTTTTTACCAAACCTTGTCCAGGAAGTGGGGTGCAAGGTTTTGGGAAGTATTTTGGGGGGAAGGACGCGTCCAAACAGCTCTTCCCCAGTAACCAGTATTAGTTTGGTGGTAGCGGCCAGTCCAAGGACAACGGGTGGAATATTTTGTACCTTGGGGAAGTTTTGACCTAAGCTGGTAAAGATAAGCTTAGGAGGTTTTTCATGCAGGTCCCCACATCTGTACCCTAGAGTTCAGAGTGGGGGAGGAACCTTGACAGGGCTCCTGTCAGCTAATTGCTAAACTACCTGCCAAAAAACTAGAGTTTTCAAGTGCCTACATAGCCCCAGGAATCACGGGTTATTCCCACCACCACCACCACCAAAATCTGAAATGGTGCCCCTGGGAACAAGAGAGACCTAGCCAAGATAGGTGAATGGGCAACACCACAGCAGATGAAATTCACTGCTAACAAATGCAGAGCAAGGCAGTTTGGAAAGATCCATTTGAGCTATTTATTCATGTGTCTGGATTCTAGATCAATTGTCACCACTCAGACAAAGAGCTGGGTGTTATTGCGGCAGAGCAATGGAAACCTCCGCTCCACGTACAGCACTGGCCCAGAAAAGTATGTGACGTGTTAGTGTGCCTGAAGATACAGTAAATATCACACTAACATCGTGTGTCAGGGGTGTGCCCTGCCCTGAATATTGTGTTCAGTTCTGGTCAGCCTGTCCCATCAGTTCAATAGCACATACAGAGGGAGTTCAGGGACTGGTGGCAAATTAGAGGCCAGGAGGGACTTGTGAGCGAGGTGAGATTGAGACTGTTTAGTTTAGAGAGGAGATGAATGAGAGAGGACAGGATAGAGGTATAAGAACTGACTGGCATAGGGAGGGTAAATTTGCTGCTTCTGTTTATCCTCTTGCCCAGTGCAAGAGCAAGGGAACATTTAGTGACATTGAAAGGCAGCAGAAATTGAAAAACGCAAAATTAGAATGCGGAACTCATTGCCACATGGCAATATTGAGTCCAGGAGCTTTGCAGAATTCAGAAAAACATTAAGCACTCAGGGTTAATGCAAGCATCCAACATTACATTAGACAGGATAATTAAATATAATTGTGGAAACTATAAATTCTGCTTCAGGGCCTGAGCTGATAGCAATCACAAAGACTTTTCCCCTAGAAGCAGGTTATTCGCGTTCTGTGACATGGTTTCTTGTACTTCTGTTGAAGTAACTGGTACTGCTGCTGTTGGAGAGAGGGTAACCCTGCTCAGACCTAGTATGGCAACTCCTAAATTCCTGTGTCAGCAATGAGTGGATTATCGCTGTGACTCGAAAATGCCCCATCCCTGGACAAGGGTCAGGGCTGTAAGGGGCAGGATGCTGCTGATGCAGAAGATGCTAACCAGGTGACAATTTGTGATTTCAGGCTCCGGTGACATTTGAGGATGTTGCAGTCTATTTCTCGCCGGAGGAGTGGAAGGAGTTAGCGGAATGGCAGAAAGAACTGTACTGGGACGTGATGAAGGAGAATTACGAGCTCGTCACCTCGCTAGGTAAAGAGACACGTTTGTGCTACTGGGGGGCCGTGCAACACATGAAAAGCCACGTCACCAGACAGTTGCGTGGGATTCTCCCTGCGTGGAGCGTGTGAGAATTGTATCTCTGACAATTCTCAGCTCTTGGGGGAATGAACAGACAGGGAAGCGCCTGCTAGCGAGGTCCTGCAGTCTCATTTTTAAGTGGTGGTCATTTCCTAGACAAAATACTGCGGGCTGCAGTTAAGCTGGTGCGTGCATGGATAACTTTAGGGGGATAAAACGTTGCAGGGTGTTGTAAACCAAACCAAGAGTTCTGAATCCAGGAAACTCAAAGTTAAATCTAAAGCAGCTAAGGTAAGAAACACACAGTGAAGGCTCAGAACACCGCAACTCTGCCCTCCAGTGAGGTCACACAATGGCTGTAGTGTTATGAGTAAAGGCACTTCAGTATTTGTTGTTCCAGAAGAGAAACTGGTTTTAAAAGACACATGAGATGTCGTTTCCCCCTCATGGTGTCATGCCACGTGACATGGTGACGGTCAGAACCAGAATTGCTCCATTTCCCTTCGGAAGAAAAGGTTATCGATATCTGAAAGCGGGTGGCAGAACTGGACGCTGAGGCCAGCTGATAGCAACAGTAACGATCAGGCTGTAACTGAGGGTGGGCGAGACCAGCCAGCCGGCACACTGACCAGACTGCTTCACTTCCCTGTGAGGATTTGCATCAGAGGGGCGTGGGAGTTTGGAGGGAGGGGTTCTGTGAGGCGGGGGGTGTTCGGGTGCTAAGGGCGAGGGAGTTCCCTGCCTAGGACACTGCGTAAAGGGAAGAGAATGGGAAATGGGAAGAGAGGGAGCTGGCAGACAGGTAATTACAGAGGAGCTGGAGTTAGGGTGCTGAGGGATAGAGGCAAACTTGGGTACGTAGGTGCTGCTTCTCTGAGTCAGTTGCTCCTGCTCACATGAAGACCGAGCTGGGCCATAGGCAGTGGCTGAGTTGGGCAGGACGTTGAATGCAAGGGAAGGAGGTTGGGAATTCCTGCCGGAAGGCAGTGTGGACAGCTGGAGAAGGATACCAGGGTTCGAGACGGTGAGAGTTGTTGGAGAAGATGATTTCAGCAACGCTCGGGACCGCAGCCAGTTTGATATGGGTCACTACATTCCCTGAACCGCGCTGGCAGGACCCATTTTTCCCCACAGCCCGTGTGAACCTCACGCCCGCTACCCAGATGCCACGAGAGCGGCGCGGAGGGAGAGAGCTGCACGGGCAGCTCCGTGTGTGTAGGAGCCATAACTTCTCCTGGTACAAGGACAAGGGCATTCCATGAAATTGAAAGGTACCTGTGAAGGGCTGCACTCAGTCCAGGTGTGCCTCCTTGAGGCTGTGGCTGGGAGTTAGCTTTTGCCCCATATGGCCCCCCCCTTGTCTGCTCCCGTTCTCTCTTCGCGACTCAAAGTGCTCCCTCTTCATGACTTGCCCCTGCGGCCTGGTTGCTGCACAATCCCCCAGCCTCCAGGGCGTTAGGAACAATCTTCTCCGATAGGCAGCGTATTCTGATGGTCCTCGCCCCTGCCTCTGAAGCCAGTGTGATTAGTCATGGTCCGACAGGAGAGGGGACTGGATAGATGACGGTCTGATCCAGTCTGGTGACTCCTGTGTGCTTTAACGTTTCCACGAGCCGGTTTCAGAGCTGGCGGAATTCAGCGGAAGCTGATAGAGCTTTATCCCTCAGCTTGTAACCTGCCTGCTGGGTGCAGGCATGCACAAGGGGAAGTGGAAGTAGCTGGGCAGTGAGGCAGTGTCAGGGAATGGGAGCTGATGTACAGTACAGGATGAGTGACTAGCTGGCAGGAGGATCGGTGATAAAGTTGCACCCACTTAAAGACTTTGGTCTCAGTAGAGGGTAGGTGAATTTTCTCCAGGACAGTACCAGCAGCATGGAAGCCCGGGATTCATTTTAAGGCCGTGGGGCTTCCAATAAGTACATAAAGTGATTTCCTAGATAGTGAGCAGCTTTCAAACTGGACCCCAACTTGTTTCCCATCCTCCTCCAGCTGCTTCTACTAGCCCCTCTGTGTGGTCTCCTGGGCTGCCCTTCCAGAGTGTGAGAAACTCTGGGGTGAGGGGAATCAGCAGCTAGCTTTCCTTCTTGGGTCCCCTGCTGAGGGAGCCCGGCTGCAGTGAGGCCAATCCAGCCATGCTGCTGACAGTGGCTAGGCAGATGCTGAGTTAAGACTGTTGCTCATTGTATACCCATGTGCTCGCTTTATTGGTATCCCATCACCTCCCTCCCCATAGCCCCATTTGTTTGTCTCCCCCAGCTGTTGTGTCTTGATACAACCTAGAGCGGGAGCTGTCTGGGGCAGGGATGGTCTGATGTCTCTTCACTGCATGTCTCGCTCAGTGCCTGGCAAAATGGGACCCTGGTCCTTGACTGCATCCCTAGGTGCTGCTGCTATACAGACTGTAATGCTCCCAACGGTGATGCAAGAGCGTGAGTGTCAACCTCAGTGCAGCCTGTTCAAAACCAGGGCACAAACCCCAGCCAGACTCCAGCTGTGTGTCTCTTAGTCCCCAGCTGAGACATGGTAGACGTGGGCCCGAGCAGGGATCCAGCCTGTCCGCATCACACAAATAATACATAACAATAAGTCTGAGATTCCAACTGTGTTTCTCCCATGGAGGTTTGACAGCCCCTGGGGGTTTGCAATTAATAGAAACTTTTGTTGAAACGAGAAACGTTTCTTTTGCTACCATCACATGGAATAACATCTGGTCTGTTGTTTTCTCTCTAGTAGATGATGAGATTGTGAATGAAAGTATGGAGGAGAAGAATCAGGAGGAAGATGCTGAAAACCTGCTTCCAGTGAAGACCTTTTCAGTGAAGCTTAAAGAGAAAGTTTCCCAAAGTTCAGTGAAGGTGAAAAACTGCCTGAGTCAGAGCAAACTCCAGACAATGCAAAGAAACTCGGTAGGAAACACGCAAGGGCTATCCACAAACAGCACGGCTCAGCAGAAAGCCCAGGTGACGGAGAGACCAGATGCCCTTCAGGAATGCAAACGAAGCTGTGTGGAGAAGACAGATCTCCTAATACGACAGAGGAACCACAAGAGGGAGAGGCCGTTTCCTTGCAGTGAGTGTGGGAAATGCTTCTCTCAGAAAGGGGACCTGAAGATCCACCTGAGAATCCACACAGGGGAGCGGCCGTACGCATGCACCGAGTGTGGGAAAAGCTTTACCCAGAGGGGATACCTGAAGATCCACCTGAGACTCCACACAGGGGAGAAGCCCTTTCCATGCACTGAATGCGGAAAAAGGTTCCCGTCAAAGGGGGATCTCAAAATGCACCAGAGGAAGCACACGGGGGAGAGGCCCTTTCTGTGCAGTGAATGTGGGAAGAGCTTCACTCGCAAGGTGGACCTCAAAGTCCACCAGAGGAAACACACGGGAGAGAGGCCTTTTACTTGCACCGAGTGCGGGAAGAGTTTTACTTCCAAGGGCTATCTCAAGATACACCTGGGACAGCACAAGGGGAAGAGGCCGTTCACATGTCTGGAGTGCGGGAAAAGCTTCATTTCCAAGGGCTCCCTCAAGGCGCACCAGAGAATCCACACGGGTGAGACGCCCTTCACGTGCACTGAGTGTGCGAAGAGCTTCACCACCAAGGGCTATCTCAAGATACACCAGAGGCTGCACACGGGGGAGACCCCGTATCCCTGTGCCGAGTGTGGGAAGCGCTTCACCACCAAGGGCTATCTGAAGATACACCAGAAAATCCACACGGACGGGACCCCCTTCATCTGCAGTGATTGCGGGAAGAGCTTTGCCACCATGCGATATCTCAAGATGCACCAGAGAAGCCACACGGGGGAGACCACATTCACCTGCGCGGAGTGTGGGGAGAGCTTCGCCCAGAAGGGCTATCTCCGCATCCACCAGCGGATGCACACAGGGGAGGGCCTGTTCACCTGCTCTGACTGTGGGAAAAGCTTCACTGCCAAGTACCTGCGGATCCACCAGCGAATGCACACAGGGGAGAGGCCCTTCACTTGCACGGAATGTGGGAAAAGCTTCACTGCGGAGGGGTCTCTGAAAATCCACCTGAAGATCCACAGCAGGGTGCTGCTGAGTATATGCACCGACTGCGGGAAAAGCTTCTCCTCCATGCGCTATCTCAAGGTGCACCAGAAAACCCATTCCCAAGAGCCAGTGATACTACCCAGCGAAAGTGGGGACGGTTTCCCGCAGAAGATGCTTGCCACTGTCCCTCAGAAAGCCCACCGAGAAATGATCTCATTTACCTGCAAGGACTGTGGGAAAAGCTTCTGCCAGAAGTCTAATTTAATAACGCACCAGAAAGCCCACACGCAGGAGAGACAGGTTCTAACACACAGGCCCAGTGCCGGCCCTGCTGCCGCATCACTGACATCAGTGAAGTTGCACCCAGTGAATTTGGCTCAGGAAGTTTTAAGAGCAGGGAAAGATCATCTCGACCCAAATCCCTATCCCCTGGTCATGGATTTAAAGCCCAGCTTCCAGTTTGCTCTGCAGACCTGTCCACTTTCCCCAGGAGTAAATCTAGGTGTCTCTTGAGCTCATGTGGCATCCCGCTCCTGCTGATGACGTATTCCATGTGGTTATTGTTACCTTTTGCATGATGTAGCTCTGCCCAGGTTCCTCCATTTACTCCCAATTCCTAACCCTCCCCTGTTGCACCCTTCCAAGGAAGCTGGATGGTACCCGGTCCTGTAGTGCCCCAGGTGGGGATTCACAAGAGCCTTACATGCTACCACATCCTTTGGTTTTCCTTCTCTTCTATCCATGCAGCATAGCATCTGGTCTGGCTTTTTTGCTGCAGCTTCGCATTGAGTAGGTGGTTTCAATGATTTTATCACAATCAATCCCACTTGCGTGCTGGGTGACTAGGGATACTGAGCATAGATTCCCCTCCATTGCTTGCTCACTCACACACTAATTTAATTGAACTGCATTTCTGATCAGTCAGTGCAGTCACCTACACAATACAGATCCTTTACCACCCAGTGCCCAGATCCGTATGATCTCTTCTGACTCTGTTTAGCATCACATACAAACCCTGAGCTCTGGGGCTGCATTCATCCCACGTATAACTTCACTGGAGATACACCGGGGTGAATTGGGACTTTGCAGAAGCCTCCTTAGGATGGCAGAGGCCATAGAATCGACCCTGAGCCATTCCACTCATCATCCAGTCTGTTGCTCCCTGTTGACTCCTGTTCTGGGAGTGCCGCGTGTTTGAGAAAGTTCACTGAAAACCCAAGTTAACGTAACAGATGAGCAAACCGCAAAAGAGGCCAGGAATCATCGACGTGCTCAGTGCACGAAAAGTTCCCTCCGGAGGAGAAAGGGCAGAACTAGACAGCAAGCCCAGGCTAGAAAGAACAAATGTTGGTTCTGGTGGTGGTGGAAGAGCAGCGTGTGAGAAGATCCACCTTCGAGGCCAAGGGAGACATTGCACATGCAGCCGTCAGATGTATGGGAAGGGAGAAAAGCCAAAGTCACTGAAATGGCAGCATGGAGCCCATGACATTCATGCAATAAGTCCCTCTATATTCTACAGCAGAGACCTTGCAAGGGACCAAAGGCAGGTGGCAAACAGCAGAAGAGCTGCTGGCAAGAGGTCCAGGCTAACTCCCTGGAGAAGGTGGACGAGACTACAAGGATCATAATAATCATAGATGGAAAAGAGCTGCGAGATCATCTAAGTGATTATGTGACTGAGACCTGCCCCAGCCAGCTTCCTTCATTCCTGCATCTGTGTTTTAGGGGGCTCTGCTTCCCCCGGACATTGGGCTGGACGAGTTCCTGGGGGACACTGGGCAACAGCGGCTGAGGAGAAGGCATTCTGCCCCTTTCTCAGGTTTATTCCCACAGCAACCGATATTGTGCCAGGCTCCCCTGGAGTTTTGCAGTTACTAACTCTGGGCCTTATCCTTGTGGGACAGGTCAAACGATAGCATCTTGTAGGGCCCTGTACTGATACAGCCTCTGGGGATGGGGCTGGCTTTCACTCATCCCCACAGCCAGGCCTCTTCTGTGTCAGCTCCGCATGGCGTGTCCTGGGGCCAGAAGCAGCTTCCTTGTCTGTGAGGTGGTGTTCAGAGGGTCGGGTGTTCTGGCTGGTGCTCAGTGTCTCTGACTTGTCACACTTCCCGGTGAATAACTCCCAGAAGTTTTTAACACCAATGGTCGGCGCCTGTCCCGCAGGTTCCAGGGCTTGGAGATCTGGTTCTCCCAGCTCCTTCACTGCTGCACAGGAATCGTTCAGGATGTCCTTGATGTCTCCCAGTTGTCCTGCATGCACCTCGGGAGCTGCCTTTGTTCAGAGCGTCTGTGGATGTTTATGGCTCAAGGCAGCGCAGGTGCTCATGTGATGCTGATGGTGCTGCGGAGCGGGTAGGGCTGGGAGCTGGGGACTCCAGGGTTCTAACAGGCTCGGCTCCGGATTCCCTGTGTGGCCTTGAGTCACTGCCCCTCTCTGTGCTCCGTTTTCCCTTCTGTAAAAGGCAAGTAGGGCTGGCTCTCCAGCCACAAAGTGGAGCTAGTTCCTCTTGATCACAGCCCTAAATGCTGAGCGTCGCTCTGAGAGGACGCAGAGATGATCTCGCTGGGGAAAATGAGTCACTCACGGTCCCCTGACCTTCTTGAGGATTCAAGGCATGACATGTACAAGCTCCAGGGACTGGAAGCCAGGACTTTCACCTCTGACACTGGCTCAGTATGTAACCATGGAGATGTCACATTACCCGCTCTATGCCTCAGTTTCCCTGTCTGGAACGTGTAGGGTTGTGAGGATTAATGTTGATATTTGGCTTTGAGATGCACTGCTGAACGGCACTAGAGACAGGGCGAGTATTATCCTCACTAAGCAATTTCTGCGGGAGAGGTTTGCTTCACTGCTCTCAGTTCTTATGGGCACTTTCTACATGTGTTTTCCTAATATGCCAGTTACCAAAGGATCTGGGCACTAAAGCCACAAATTAATAAAAAATTAGGACCATCCTGCCTTCCCCTCAATGGAACTAGTCACAGAGCACAAGTGGTAATGCAACAGATGGCAGAATCAGTTCTTTGGAGTGGCTGGGTCTTGCTCTAAAGGAAATACTACGGCCAGTCTATCTTTCTCCTCGGTAGCTTGGGGAGTCGGACGCCCCAGGGGTGCATATGGGAACTGTGAACAGATTCACCTGACACGCTGCCTGGTTCCATACATTTGCACTGAGCTGTGTTGCAATAAGAGATAGAGGTAGGAATAGCAGGCAGGTGGAGAAAGACACCATGGGTCATATTCTCAGCTGCAGTAAATCAGCATAGTGCTCCTGACTTCAGTGGCTGAATCCAGCCCCTGCTTCTGAACCCAGGAGTCTGCTGGTGCTGCCTAACATGGACATCCTGCTTCCCCTACCATCCCTGGCTTGGGTGTACAATCAAATTATTAAAGACACTGCCACTAATGTATGGTGGAAAGGCCAAGGCCAAATAAAACTATGCTACCCCATGGACTGCCATTAGGTTGTACAGATGTCACTGGCCAAAATTTGGTTGGCTCTGTGCACATAAATACCATTTATAAGGTAGAAAGGGCAATCCTGGACTCAGAAAACAAGTCTGGGAACCTGCTGTGTATTTCCATGCACGTTGGATGAGACTGGGAGCAGGGAGGACGGCATAGGACAAAAAGTGGGGGTTAATGGATTACAGATTGTTGTAATAAGCCCTAACTGAGTTCTCCTCCTCCTCCTCAAAGGAAACCTGCATAACGCTTTCAAAAGACAAGCCTGGGAGCTTAAATCCCTAACTCTGCTAGACACTAAAGCTCATGGGCTGAACAGAGACACGGGAGTCCTGGCTTATTACAGCAATCTGTAACCTACTAACCCCCTGCTTTTTGTCCTCTGACCACAGAGGTGCTAACGGGACACTCTACCTTGCATGGTCCCTTGCAATACGCGCTAACTACTCATGCCAAACAATCCATCCCACCTGGCGTTTAGCTGTGATGCTCCCAGTACGGTTCCCAGAGCTGAAGAAGAGCTCTGGGCAGCTCTACACTTAAAACACTGTCAGCGCAGCTGTAGTGTGTAAGTGAAGCTGCTCCTGTGCCGATGCTCTCCCATCGGCATAGTTAACCCACCTCCCCGAGAGGTGGTAGCTGTGTCGGCAGGAGAAACTCTGCTGACATAGTGCTGTCTACACCGGGGTGTGTGTGTGTGTGTGTTAGGTGTGGATTTTTCACACCCCAAGTGACGTGATTATACCGATTCAGGTCTGCAGTGTAGACCAGACCTCTGTGCGGCTTGAAAGTTTGTCTCTCACCAGGAGAAGCTGATCCAATACAAGGTATTACATCCCCACCTACGCTAGAGGGCGAAATTCATAGAGCACAAGGCCTATGTCCCATGTCAGCCTCTCTGCTGCCCTCTGCCTAGTAGGAGAATTTCACCTCTGGTGAGTGTTAGACCCAAAGGATGGATGATGCCAGGGGCTAGATAAATGAGGTTGAAAGGACTGGACGTAGGCATCAAAGAACAGCCTATGAGTGCTGTGAGGAGCCTCAGACATGCTACACCAATTAACCACCTGGCTATCGGGCAGTTAAGGCACCAGCGGAGAACAGCCAGATGCTATGGGGGCAGGGCAGGGCAGACAAGACAATTCCATCAGTGCAGAGCTGAGAAAGGAAGCTCAAGAGGACTGACATAGAATCATAGTGCTGGGTTTGAGAAATCCTTTGGTTAGGGAAGGAAATTAGTTGAATATTTGCTCCATTTACAAAGAGCCGTTACAGCAAATATAGAAAGTGGACATTAATATACTAATATGGAGAAAAGGCCATAAATTCAGGCAACTGAATGATGGGTTTTGAAGGACACGTTTTCAAGCCTCTTCAGCATAAATCTTAAAAAGAAGACAAGCCCCGGGAAAGCCCCAGGATGTAAGAACTTAAGATCCTACCTGGTTTCTCCATTTAAGTTGTTCTGTGAATCTGAAAGGTAAAGATTTGGTATCTAAATCTTTCCAGAGAGGTTCTGGAGATGCCTCAAGAAATGAGAAGTGGCTCAGAGGAAATGGCAGGTACAGAATCCAGAAGCCCATCTGGGTTACAGTAAATGGAACATGGGTTAAACAAGATGGTAAGAAGCAGCAGAAGAGGGTGAACTGCCAGAAGTCGGAGCAGACTCTGAGCATATGTGTGAGGAAAACGGGAACACTGAGCTCTATAGCTGCAATTCCTGATGCGTCACCTTTCTTTCTAGTCCTGGAGGAAACACAACATAAAGCCATTTGTTGCCTTAACGTAATGGGCTCAACCAGTCCTTGAAACTGAAACTAAAGTGGCCTCTTTGTGAGTTTGCTTGAGGGTGACTTCTGAGGTTCAGAAAGGGGTCATGATGCTTTCCAGTGTCTTCAGTGTTTGATGAGTGATTTCTGGTTTTTCTATTTTACCATTGCAGGGACTCCATGATAAGGGGCCAAACCCAGTCTCATTTACAACCATGTAAATTCCACAGGGAGGGTCAGGCCAATGTCCATTAGAGGCCAATCTAAGGGCTCCCACTGACTTTCACAGCATTGAATCAGGCCTGAACTCCACTGCAGTCAGGGAAGCTGCTCCATAATTCAGTTGCTGTGTGGAAGAGTGGAATCGGGCCCCAGGGTGGAACCTTGCCAAAGGGGATAGGAGAAATGTGTTTCTTTAACCTACTGAGAAGATGAGGCAGGGGCTGTAAACAGAAATGTTTGAATGTAAATACAATGAGGACACATTGCAAGGGTTTCTGATTTTAATTATGGTTTTTTTTCATGCGTTGTATTGTTGGTCTCTCTACAAAGAAACAGGGAGAGAGGCTGGATAAAGCCAGGGCCAAGGCGTGCCTCTGTTGGAATCAGTGGGACAGGGTTTCACTTTTCATTCTGATCCTTGGGATTTGTTTTCCAGGCGTGATCACAGGTTTTCCAAGTATGGGTCTAGTTATTTCGTCTGACCAAGTACGAGTTTGGGCTCCACGGTAGCACTGTGAGAATCAGAGAGAAAGGGGAAAGTCAGATATAGGGTCCTATTATCTTAATTGCTCAGCCCGGAAGGGGATTAGAGGAAGAAACCCCGCAAACAAGCTGATGTGATGCTGTCCACTTTCCATCTGAGCCAGAGGAACCCTTTCCCACGTGGTAGCTTGCTGCAGGGTTTAGAGCTGAATTGGGGAAAAAAGTCCTTTATTTCCACTATGGTTTTCTATAGTGCTAGAACTTTTTGCAAAGCGCATAAAAACTAGTTCTGTGCGGGCTATTAGAGTAGGAGAGCACAAACATGTATGCGTCTGCTGTGCTGTTGATTCTACAAAGCTACTATTCCCAGCGTTACGCAGAGCGTGAAATAGAATTTAACAAAGTTTCAGGTTTCTGGGGTAAAGTAGGCCTGAAATATTGGCACTTAATTGTCTTCCTAAACAAAATAATTCAGCTAGTTTTATAAGGAATGAACATATTCCTTACAAGAGAATTTGTATATTTAATACATTCTTTTTGCTGTTTGCTTTGAAGAATGATCTCAGAAGAAAAGGTCTGCAAATCTTAGACTGCTACAATCTGTATGATTTAGATGAACATTTTAAATTTTTTCCTTTTGTCAATCAATGTCACCAATAAAGGCTTGTTTCTTTTAGAGACTATGTAGGTACAGACTGGTAACTTTGTATAGCGTGCAAAACACTCAAACATTAAGAGAGATTATCCTAACAAAATCTGAAAGGGACACAGTATTATGGGATGTAAAATGGCATGCTCTCCAACTGGATAACGCAGCACTGGGTGGCCATGGGAGTATGATGACTACAGCCTTAGACTGTACTACAGTCATATGGCACATTCAAAGACAGACAGACCTCAAGAAGATACAGCCATACTTGATGCTTGGAAATTCTAGCAAGATCTGGGCCTGGAGCGGCTGTTGGCTCTGTCTTATATACCGAGTAATATTTCTGAGCCCGCTATGGTGCAGGTACTTTTCGTGTTTTAGGCTTCGTTACTCAGTGTGTACTAATAATGAAACACATGGTAAACATGCAAAAGAAAATAAGGGTTGTCTATATATATAAGGTAATCATGGCATCCATGTCTCACATGTATTTGGCTATTCTGTATGCATAATTTATGCCTGTTGATTACTTTATTTAATCTTTGGCTCTTTTTTGCTTCTTTGCTCGTTTGTTCTTCTCTATATTTCTAAATAAAGAGGAAAGAAAAAGTTAAGGAGGAAAAGTCAAAATCTCTGTCAGGTGCGAGTGTAACAGATAAAATAGCCGTTCGTGCGGCATTTCACATAGTACCACACATGCCGATTAAAAACGAGCACTGTACAGTATCAGGGAAGCACACATTAGATGGATTAAGAGCTGGCCAGTTAACAGATCTCAAAAAGTACTTGCCAATGAGGAATCTTTGAATGGGGATGTTTCTAATGCCGTTCTGGAGGAACTGGTACTAGGGTTGTTGCTATTCAATATTTTCAGCAGTGATCGGGCAGTCAATATAAAATCACCACTCATAACATTTGCAGGTGACACCATGTGGTGGCATGGCAACTGATGATGAGAGGACAGCAATACAGAATCACTGGGCAAGCTGGGCCCAGTCAAACAAAATGCGTTTTAAGATGGCCAAATATAAAGTGATAGTTGTAGGAAAAAGAAATGCTGGCTCGCCCTCCAGACTGGGGGACTGGCTTCTGGGAAGCAGTGACTCTGGAAAGGGTCTAGGGCTGAGAGTGGACAGGTGATTGGCTATGAGCTCCCAGTGTGACGGAGGCAAAAGGGGCTAATGTGATCCTTGGATGTATAAACAGGAGGCGTGAGGAGGTGATTTGGCCTCTGTACACAGCCCTGGTGAGACTGAAACTGGAATCCTGTGGACAGTTCTGGTGTCCGTATTTTTTAAAAGATGTAGAACAATTGGAGAGGGTGCAGGAGACAGCCACAAACCTGATCTGAGTGCTGGAGAAAATGCCTTGCAGGGAGAGACTCCATGAGCTCCATCTGTTTAGCTTACCAAAAAGATTGAGAGGTGACTTGATCTCCGTGTCTAAGGACCTTCACAAGGAGAAAATACCAAGTACTGACAGGCTCTTTAATCCAGCAGAGAAGGGCAGGGCAAGAACCAATGCCTGGAAGCTGAAGCCAGACAAATTCAAATTGGAAATAAGGCACAATGTTTTAAATAAGGGTGATTAACCATTGGAACCAACTCCCAAGGCCAGTGGTGGATTCTCCAGCTCTTCATGTTTTCTAATCAAGACTGGAGGCATTTCTGGAAGTTTGCTTTAGTCAAACACAAGTTACTGGGCTCAATGTAGGGGTAACTGGGTGAAATTTAAGGGCCTGGGATATACAGGTGGTTGGTCTCGATGATTTTATAGTCCTGCCTGGCCTTAACTTGATTAATCTGTAAGTACAGCATCAGTTAATAAAGATTCTAGAGTTTAAACCAAAAGCCGAGATCTAGGATGAGGCAACGCTACACCTGAATGAAGCTTCCCTGAGTCCTTCAAACATTGCATAGGCTGAGCCTCCCAAAGCTGGTACCTGATGTTTGAAAAGCACAAAGCAAGTGGAGGCAATTCAGGGTGGAAATGGGAAAAAATCCTTTCTCCTGCACTTTGTCTTGGCTATTTAGATTATGAAATCTTTGGGGACGAAACTGGGTTTTACTGGGCCATGTCTGCACTACAAACTGGTTTGTCCAAGTTACATCGGCCTACAGCCACCATTGTCTGCCTGCGTGGCTGCTTGCATTGGCACTGTGTGGACTCCACAGGGGTCCTTGAGTCAGTGTCAAGCGCAGTGCACCACAGGTAGGTATCCCAGCATGCCACACGCCACCTTCCAGGATAATGGCTTTGGGGGAATGTTCACAGTGTTGTGGGATAGTAATGACTTGCCCAGAGAGCTCTGGGTGCTAGAGATCAGGTTTCCAGCATGCAACTTCTCCATCCCATAATGAAATCCATAGTCCATAATTTTTGCACCATTTAAAAAAAATCCCACAAGCCTGTACAGCACTTTTCAGTGCCTGCCACCTCTTAGCGAAGCACAGAGAATGCAAAACTCTGCACTATTCTTATGAACATTGCAGCTCCAGGATGCACAATACTCCTGTATTTGCAGACTCACAGGAAGGTCCGCAACAGGGGACGTGATGCCATCTTTAAGGACAGTTTCCTGAGGTACTTCGCAAAAAACAATTCAGGGTTGCTGGTGGCATGCACAGAGCAGCTGCCCTTGGTGGAGCGATGCTTCTGAGCCCTAACTGGAGGGATCACATCGTAATGCAGTTTTGGGATGAGCAGGGGCTGCAGAACTTTCGGATTCAAAAGGCCACGTTCCTGGCCGTGTGTGCCAAGTTCACCCCAGCCCTCCAGCACAATGACACCAGCATGAGAACTGTACTGACAATGAAAAAGTAAATGGTGATCACACACAGGCAGCTTCCAATGCCGGAATGCTGGTCAGTGGGAAATCATTTTGGAGTTGGCAAATCCACAGTGGGAGCTGTTGTCATGCAAGTGTGCAGGGCCATCAATCATCTTCTGCTATGCAGGACGGTGACCCTCAGCAATGTGCAGGAAATAGTGGATGGATTTGCAGTAATTGGGTTCCTGAAACACGGTGGGGTGATAGATGACACACGTCCCTATGTTGGCACCATCCCACCTTGCCACAGAGTACAGCAACAGAAAGGGCTAGTTTTCTATGGTTTATGCAAATATTGGTGGATCATCAGGAGACTTCACCAACATCACTGTAGCTGGCCGGGGGAAGTGTATGATGCTTGCATCTTTAATAACACAGGGCTGTTCCGAAAGCTGCACACAGGGACATTCTCTCCTAGCCAGCAGATCACCATTAGCGATCGTGAAATGCCAGTAATGATTTCTGGAGACCCAGCCTGCCCTGCCTTATGGAGCTGTACACCAGCCACCTTGACAGCACCAAGGGAAGATTCAGCAACTGGCTCAGGAGATGCATTGAATGTTGAATGTCTCCTTGGTAGAGTGAAGGGACGCTTGCTGGAGTTTACTAACTTGATTAGATCTTAGTGAGAAAAACATCCCAATGGTTATAGCTGCCTGTTTTGTCCTGCATAAGATCATAGAATCCTAGAATATCAGGGTTGGAAGGGACCTCAGGAGGTCGACTAGTCCAACCCCCTGCTCAAAGCAGGACCAACCCACAACTAAATAATCCCAGCCAGGGCTTTGTCAAGCCTGACCTTAAAAACTTCTAAGATAGGAGATTCCACCACCACCCTAGGTAACGCATTCCAGTGCTTCACCACCCTCCGAGTGAAAAAGTTTTTCCTAATATCCAACCTAAACCTCCCCCACTGCAACTTGAGACCATTACTCCTTGTTCTGTCATCTGCCACCACTGAGAACAGTCTAGATCCATCCTCTTTGGAACCCCTTTCAGGTAGTTGAAAGCAGCTATCAAACCCCCCCTCACTCTTCTCTTCTGCAGACTAAACAATCCCAGTTCCCTCAGCCTCTCCTCATAAGCCATGTGTTCCAGACCCCTAATCATTTTTGTTGCCCTCCGCTGGACGCTTTCCAATTTTTTCACATCCTTCTTGTAGTGTGGGGCCCTGGACACAGCACTCCAGATGAGGCCTCACCAATGTCGAATAGAGGGGAACGATCACATCCCTCGATCTGCTGGCAATGCCCCTACTTATACATCCCAAAATGCCATTGGCCTTCTTGGCAAGATCTGTGAGGTAAAGGGAGAAAAGCTTCTGTCAGGGTTGGGGTGGAGTGGCTGGCCGCTGACTTTGAACAGCCAGAGACAAGGGCCATTACATGAGCCCAAGGTGGAGTTAGGCGGTGGAGGGAGGTTTTGAAAGAGCACTTGAATGGTCAGCCCTGGGAGTGTGTGTTTGTTGGGCCTAGAGCTTTGTGCAGGGCTTGTGGTACATTTATAAATCTGTCTGGGTGTTTTCCTGAAGTATGAATGTTGTGGTGCTTGGTGTGTGTTTACAAGTACAGCTTGCTTTGGCTACCAGTCTGCAATATTTGCTGGGAACTAGAAGATCATTTGATTTGCCAAAAATAGAACTTTTAACAAGTGGGGGGAAAACAGTGCACTGTGCAGAAAGTCAATGGTCACAAAAACCCCACAGGCGACATTATACAAATGTAACATAGCTTAACGGGGTGAAAATTTGAAAGCGGAAAGGAATGAACTTTTACATCTATTTGAGTACACAAAGGCAGCCCATTGTGGCTACTCATACACTAGCCGTGGTTCTCTCAGGTCAGTGTATGTCAAACTGGTATTCCTTGCTGTCCCCCAGTGTGGCGTGGTGTGGAGTGGTTGTCACGTGGTATGTTGGCAGGTGTAGGGAGCAGCGACCATGGAGTCCTCCAAGGACTGCAAAAGTGGGATTTTTGGACCTGTAGGTCAGCCAGGGTCTGCAGCATTTGAGTTAGCTGCCTGAGATGATCCATTGTCCTGGTGCATTTCCCACTCCGTGTCCTGCTGGGCCTTTCTCTTGGCCACTCCGTCCTTCTCCAGGCTGTTGGTCATATCAGCCCGCCAGTGCAGCTCTAGCTTGCAGGATCTCACAGAACATGTTCTCCCTGGTTCTCTTCTTTCTCCTCACGAGGGTCAGATGTTCTGTGGGTGTGGTGAGGGCATCCTTTAAAGCTGCCCCACCAGAAGCTGCTGATAGAAACAGCCAGATGGACCTTGGATTTACAGTCGAAAGGGAAAGAAAAGCTTCAGAACTCCCTTCCCTTTTTCCCAGAAACACTCTTAATTAGAAATGCTCCACTTCAGCTCTAGAGCCCCTCGGCCCAGCATGGCTCTTCGGCCCCAGCCCTTGTGAGTACGGCCCATCAGGGCGAGGGGGGAAAGAGTTTCTGTTGCGTGAAGCTATAAGATGTTGGTCCCTATTTGATGGGTACGAGCTCAGGGCAATGTCACTGAGTACTGGCGCGATTTCCCACAGAAAATGGTGATTTTAGCTGATAACTCACCCTTGAGGGTCACAGAGCATAGCTGCTACTGGCCCCCTAAGCCGCCTGGGACCGTATGCTGCTTGTCTGGGTACTGCCGTCATCTCCCCGTCAGCTGGACTCATCGCAGAGTGGCACAGGAAAGTGTTCTACGCAGAGGAAGAAATACAGCAGCCAACCCTGGAAACCTCCGGGACAGGACTGCAGAGCATCTCCATGGATGTGTCATCAGTCTCCCTGAGGAGGATAAAGCAGACTTCGACTCCCTCAGGGAACGGATGGCCAGGATCCCCTGGGGGACTAACTTGAAGGGGAAAGGAGTCCAGGAGAGCTGGCTGTATTTCAAGGAATCCCTGTTGAGGTTACAGGGACAAACCATCCCGATGAGTCGAAAGAATAGTAAATATGGCAGGCGACCAGCTTGGCTTAATGGTGAAATCCTAGCGGATCTTAAACATAAAAAAGAAGCTTACAAGAAGTGGAAGGTTGGACATATGACCAGGGAAGAGTATAAAAATATTGCCCGGGCATGTAGGAATGATATCAGGAGGGCCAAATCGCACCTGGAGCTGCAGCTAGCAAGAGATGTCAAGAGTAACAAGAAGGGTTTCTTCAGGCATGTTGGCAACAAGAAGAAAGCCAAGGAAAGTGTGGGCCCCTTACTGAATGAGGGAGGCAACCTAGTGACAGAGGATGTGGAAAAAGCTAATGTACTCAATGCTTTTTTTGCCTCTGTCTTCACTAACAAGGTCAGCTCCCAGACTGCTGCGCTGGGCATCACAAAATGGGGAAGAGATGGCCAGCCCTCTGTGGAGATAGAGGTGGTTAGGGACTATTTAGAAAAGCTGGACGTGCACAAGTCCATGGGGCCGGACAAGTTGCATCCGAGAGTGCTGAAGGAATTGGCGGCTGTGATTGCAGAGCCATTGGCCATTATCTTTGAAAACTCGTGGCGAACAGGGGAAGTCCCGGATGACTGGAAAAAGGCTAATGTAGTGCCAATCTTTAAAAAAGGGAAGAAGGAGGATCCTGGGAACTACAGGCCAGTCAGCCTCACCTCAGTCCCTGGAAAAATCATGAAGCAGGTCCTCAAAGAATCAATCCTGAAGCACTTGCATGAGAGGAAAGTGATCAGGAACAGTCAGCATGGATTCACCAAGGGAAGGTCATGCCTGACTAATCTAATCGCCTTTTATGATGAGATTACTGGTTCTGTGGATGAAGGGAAAGCAGTGGATGTATTGTTTCTTGACTTTAGCGAAGCTTTTGACACGGTCTCCCACAGTATTCTTGTCAGCAAGTTAAGGAAGTATGGGCTGGATGAATGCACTATAAGGTGGGTAGAAAGCTGGCTAGATTGTCGGGCTCAACGGGTAGTGATCAATGGCTCCATGTCTAGTTGGCAGCCGGTGTCAAGTGGAGTGCCCCAGGGGTCGGTCCTAGGGCTGGTTTTGTTCAATATCTTCATAAATGATCTGGAGGATGGTGTAGATTGCACTCTCAGCAAATTTGCGGATGATACTAAACTGGGAGGAGTGGTAGATACGCTGGAGGGCAGGGATAGGATACAGAAGGACCTAGACAAATTGGAGGATTGGGCCAAAAGAAATCTGATGAGGTTCAATAAGGATAAGTGCAGGGTCCTGCACTTAGGACGGAAGAATCCAATGCACCGCTACAGACTAGGGGCCGAATGGCTAGGCAGCAGTTCTGCGGAAAAGCACCTAGGGGTGACAGTGGACAAGAAGCTGGATATGAGCCAGCAGTGTGCCCTTGTTGCCAAGAAGGCCAATGGCATTTTGGGATGTATAAGTAGGGGCATAGCGAGCAGATCGAGGGATGTGATCGTTCCCCTCTATTCGACATTGGTGAGGCCTCATCTGGAGTATTGTGTCCAGTTTTGGGCCCCACGCTACAAGAAGGATGTGGATAACTTGGAGAGAGTCCAGCGAAGGGCAACAAAAATGATTAGGGGTCTAGAACACATGACTTATGAGGAGAGGCTGAGGGAGCTGGGATTGTTTAGCCTGCAGAAGAGAAGAATGAGGGGGGATTTGATAGCTGCTTTCAACTACCTGAAAGGGGGTTCCAAAGAGGATGGCTCTAGACTGTTCTCAATGGTAGCAGATGACAGAACGAGGAGTAATGGTCTCAAGTTGCAGTGGGGGAGGTTTAGATTGGATATTAGGAAAAACTTTTTCACTATGAGGGTGGTGAAACACTGGAATGCGTTGCCTAGGGAGGTGGTAGAATCTCCTTCCTTAGAGGTTTTTAAGGTCAGGCTTGACAAAGCCCTGGCTGGGATGATTTAACTGGGAATTGGTCCTGCTTCGAGCACGGGGTTGGACTAGATGACCTTCTGGGGTCCCTTCCAACCCTGATATTCTATGATTCTATGATTCTAAACGGGGCAGCCCTGGGCACATACCCAAAGTGTTCCACGTGGGCCCCCACACCTGACTCAACAGGGGAATGAACGGCAGATGCCAACTCTCCCTCTGTGTGTGGTCGCTCTGCCTCTGCCCCTACGAGGAAAACAACGAAACATTGAACACTTTGTCTTGTGAACTTGGAGCTGGGCCGGGCGCCATCTTTAAATGTAACAGTGCAAAGAAAAGTGCATGGACACACGTACCCAAGTTCCCTTCCCCTCCATCGGGCTCGTCCGCGCTTGCATGGTGGGACAGGCTAAACCAGAGGTCCCCAAAGTGTGGGGGGCCCCCCCCCTCAGGTGGCACAGAGGAACGCGGTGGGGCCCAGACTAGTCCCCACGGGGGCAGGGAAGAAGCATCACCCAGCCCCTCCTCGCCCCCAGCTCTGCTCCAGTCTGGCCCCCAACTGTGTCCTTGGCTCCTGGCCCTGGGCCTGGCCCCATCCCCAGCCTTGGTACAGCTCTGCTCTCAGCCCCGTGCCAGCTCCAAGCCTCAACCACTGGCCGCAGCTCCATTCCTGGCCTGGGGCCGAGGCTGGGGGCAAGGCCAGGAGCTGAGCCGCACCTGGCTGCCAGCCTGCCTGCCAGCCCCCACCGCAGCCCGGCTGTGGCCCCACTCCCTGCCCCACTCTCACCCCCAGCTGTGTGGCCCTAGCCTCAGCCCCCTTACCCCTGTCCACACCCCTCACCCCTGGAGTCATAGAATCATAGAATATCAGAGTTGGAAGGGACCTCAGGAGGTCATCTAGTCCCACCCCCTGCTCAAAGCAGGACCAATCCCCAATTAAATCATCACCCTAGGTAACTCATTCCAGTGTTTCACCACCCTCCTAGTGAAAAAGTTTTTCCTAATATCCAATCTAAACCTCCCCCACTGCAACTTGAGACCATTACTCCTTGTTCTGTCATCTGCTCCCACTGAGAACAGTCTAGATCCATCCTCTTTGGAACCCCCTTTCAGGTAGTTGAAAGCAGCTATCAAATCCCCCCTCATTCTTCTCTTCCGCAGACTAAACATCCCCAGTTCCCTCAGCCTCTCCTCATAAGTCATGTGTTCCAGTCCCCTAATCATTTTTGTTGTCCTCCGCTGGACTCTTTCCAATTTTTCCGGCTCGGGGGGGCAAGGGGCACAGACAGGGGTAAGGGGGGCGCGTGACCCTCAGACATTTGGGGACTGCTGGGCTAAACCGTGGTGGAGTCTCCAACAGATCCAGGCTCATGGCATGGCTGCAGTCGCCTGCCACGTCTCCCCGTCCTCTTCGCTGGTGTTGATGGCATGGGGCCTCTGTCACAGGCTCCTCCAAGCTTCCCACAATGAGCTGGGGGGTGCCGATCAAAGGACGCCCTGCAGTTCACGGCAGAGGTGGCATGTCTGTGGCGCAGCACCGGAACTATTGGTGTGCTCCCTGGCCGTGTGGTGTTCCTGGGCGTGCACAGAGCGCTGCAGCTGATCCTGGCTGTACCCCTTTGCTGCAGCCCTGGTGCAACCTGCTCGCAGGTGGCCACGTTTCTACGGCCGGTGCATCGCTGCATTTGCACAAGCTCCTCTCCCCACAGGCCCAGGAGTTCCAATGCTTCCTGTCTCCGGCAGGCAGGCGCACGGCTGGTGCCCCTCGGCGTGCAGGGGCCCGGCAGGGTCAGCTGGGCAGAGGCACCCAGCGAAGGAGAGCTGCTAGCTGTGTCGCCACGGTGGGCAATCAGGAAAAAGCATTTCAAAAACCCGCAGAGGGTTTTTCAGGGGAGAGGCCTCACGCCTGGTCTCTGTGACCCCTGGGCCGTGGCATTTAAAACGGTGACCAGAGCAGTCACTGTTGCAGGGAATGGGGCATTCGGGGACAGCTGCTGGAGGAGCATTGGGGCCAACACAAGTTGTGCAGTGTCTGCGTTCACGCTGTGTGAACCTCAGGCGGTTGCCCATGGCTCTACGCCATTCGGGGGGGGGGGGGGCGTTACTGTGTCTGGAACAGGGCACTTACCTCGGCTGGAGCCACATGCACGGAGAGGTTGCCACAAGTTGACGTGCGTCGCCCTAACTTTGTAGTGTCGACCAGAGGGCCTAGGGCTCTGGGGCACAGCTGCTTCCCCTGCGCACCACAGAGAAGACAGGAGCAGATCAGCGAGGGGCGGGGGAGAAATAGACACACAACTTGTCTGACGGGGGAGCAGAGAAAGGCATCGCAGGACTTGGGTATTTTTAACGGCTCCCTTACAGCGAGGCAGTGAAATCGAAAGGAAAGCCGTGACTTTGTCTAGCAGACCCACAGCAGGTTCTAAGGGCGCGGTCTCCTCTCAGGGCCGTCTGACGCCCAGCACTGTGGCCCCGAGGGCTGCATTAGGACTGTATTTGCACTACTGTCGTGTGCCGGAGCCTTTGTCACGGACCAGGTGCCCCCACCCTGCACAGGTCTGGGCACTGCCTTTGGCAGCCCATCCAGCTAGTGCGTAGGGAGGCGCTGGGGGGCAGCCGGCTGGGCTCGTGGCCCTGGGAGCCGCATGGACAGGTCAGCCTGGGCCCAGCTTGTCTGAGAGCTGCCCCTTCCTGCGATGTCACTGCACGTCTCAAGATTTTCAGTGTTCTTTATTTTTAAAGGCGCGTCTCGGGGGCTCGTGATGGATGGCAGAAATGTATTTTCCCCTCACCCAAAGCATCCATCTCCCAGTGATGTCAGCGGGGCCAAAGCCAGCCACGTAATTAGTTGTACTCAGGGTGCCACAGGCAGGCAGTGAGGAGATGGGACAGAGAAAGCCAGTGGGGGTATATGCGAGTATGGGGCACAGAAGGGGCAGGAGACAGATGAGAAAGTAGCAGGTGACGGTAGGAGGCAGGATACAGGAGACTGTCCGGGAGCAGGAAGAGGGGATGCAAGAGGTGCAGGAGACAGGGTGGGGTCATGGGCACACAGGATGAGGAGGGAGGCAGGTGAGTGACAGGGTAGGGGATGGCAGCTCCCGCACCCCAGCGGGTAGGCAAGAGTAAGTGACCCCCCCCGGAGGCAGGTGGGCGGCTCGACTCTTTTGTGCGTATGTAGGCTGAGTTTTGATTGTGCAGGAGCCCACAGGCTCTGCGGGCTGGGGGCCTCCAGCAGGACGCGCCTCCAATCGCGTTTTTCAGTCTGGTCCCTGCGGGCCAAGCCTGCGGTAGGAAAGGTTTGCCCGGCTGCAGCTGGACCATGCCACGGGCTGTGTGCACAAGGAAGTGTCATTGCCAGGTGTCATTCTGTGCAGTAACCTGCTGTCACGGACTGCTCGGGCCCTGTGCCAGCCTGATCCCACGCGAGCCGGGCCCCACAGCCCCTAGTCAGCGCTGGTAGCTATGCGACTCACGCCCCCCGCAGGCGGTGCGCCAACCACTGGAGCCACGTGGGCAGTGTCGCGGGGCGGGTGCCCTCCAGAAGGGCTCCCGGAAACAAGGGCGGCTTTGCTCCCAGTCCCCGTGGGGTCGCGTGAGAGCCGGGGGCTGGTCAGAGCACGGGTAAGGAGGTCACTCGTTCACAGTCACAGCGTTCAATAAGTCAGCAGTACCCACCCGTACCGGAGCTGGCGATTTCCCACTGTCAGCAATGGGCTCGTTGCCCCATCCCTCCAAATCCCCAGGCCCCCCTCTCCTGGCCCCCCAGCTCACCCCGAGAATGAAACCTTTCTCATGCAGTGGGTCTTCCAGCCAGTCTAGGCCTGGGCTGGGCTGCAGCCCCTGTGAGCCGAGGGGTCCATCAGGCCTCGCCCTACATCAACTGCCCCAGCCCCTGACCCCGCGCATCCCACACAGGCCTGGATCAGCCCCTTCCTTACTCCCGCTGGATTTCAGAGGCTTCGCCTCCCCCTCCCCTCAACCTCAGAGCACCCCCCCCTTCCCTGGCCCCTCAGCCCCAGTGCACACCCCCATCCCCTTCCCTCAGACCCAGAGTGCCCCCCACTGCCCCCCCAGCCACAGTGCGCTGCCCCCTCCCCAGCCCCCCTCACCCCCAGAGAGCCACCCCCACCCTCTTCCCTCAGCCTCAGAGCACCCCCCCTTTCCTCAGCCCCAGAGCAACACCCCCTGCACCCTCAGCCCGAGCCCCACCCTGCCCCCTCCTCAGCCCCTCCCCCCCAGAGTGCCACCCCCCACCCCTTCCTTCAGCCCCAGAGCGACACCCCCTCTCCTGTGCCCTCAACCCCAGAGAGCTACCCCCCCATCCCCTTCCCTCAGCCCCAGAGCAACACCCCCGCCCCTGGCCCCTCAGCCCCAGAGCGACACCCCCCACCCTCTTCCCTCAGTCTCAGAGCACCCCCCCCTTCCCTGGCCCCTCAGCCCCAGTGCACCCCCCCTTTCCTCAGCCCCAGAGCGACACCCCACACCCTCTTCCCTCAGTCTCAGAGCACCCCCCCCCTTCCCTGGCCCCTCAGCCCCAGTGCACCCCCCCTTTCCTCAGCCCCAGAGCGACACCCCCCACCCTCTTCCCTCAGCCTCAGAGCACCCCCCCCTTCCCTGGCCCCTCAGCCCCAGTGCACCCCCCCTTTCCTCAGCCCCAGAGCAACACCCCAGCCCCTGCCCCCTCAGCCCCAGAGCGACACCCCCCACCCTCTTCCCTCAGCCTCAGAGCACCCCCCCCTTCCCTGGCCCCTCAGCCCCAGTGCACCCCCGCTTTCCTCAGCCCCAGAGCAACACCCCAGCCCCTGCCCCCTCAGCCCCAGAGCGACACCCCCCACCCTCTTCCCTCAGCCTCAGAGCACCCCCCCCTTCCCTGGCCCCTCAGCCCCAGTGCACCCCCGCTTTCCTCAGCCCCAGAGCAACACCCCAGCCCCTGCCCCCTCAGCCCCAGAGCGACACCCCCCACCCTCTTCCCTCAGCCTCAGAGCACCCCCCCCTTCCCTGGCCCCTCAGCCCCAGTGCACCCCCCCTTTCCTCAGCCCCAGAGCAACACCCCAGCCCCTGCCCCCTCAGCCCCAGAGCGACACCCCCCACCCTCTTCCCTCAGCCTCAGAGCACCCCCCCCTTCCCTGGCCCCTCAGCCCCAGTGCACCCCGCTTTCCTCAGCCCCAGAGCAACACCCCAGCCCCTGCCCCCTCAGCCCCAGAGCGCTGCCTCCTGCAGGTCCCTCCCCTCTAGTTCCACCCACAAAGAGATCTGATTGGCTAAGAGTGCAGGGATCCAGCTGTCCATCAAGCCATCCTCTACCCAGGTTCCAAGCTGCACCCCCAGGCATCAGGGCCCATTGCACCCCCCCCATCCACTCCCCACCAATGCACCGCTGGGGGGGTCAGAGACACGTGAACTGGGGGGGGCTGGGGGAATTAGCTTGCTGCTGACAAAGAGCCCCAATCTCCCTGCAGGCATGTGTGTGAGACCCCCCCCACCCTTGTGTACCCCACCAGCAATGCTCACTGCATGACCCTCCCAACTGTGCGCCCCCCCAACCAGTGCTGATCACCTCACAATCCCCCCCACCGCCCCCTCATTGCACCCCCCACTGGCGCTGCTCACGGCATGACCCCTCTCTGCCCCCCATTGTTCCCCCAACCAGCGATGCTCCCCGCACGACTCCCTCACCCGCCCCTCGTCCCCCAGCCGCCCCACTCACTGCACTGCCTGTGTGGCCCCCCTGCCCAGCCCACAATAGCGCTCACGGTGCACCCGACGTTCACCACGTTGCTCTTTTAAACCCAACATGATTCCCACTCCCCAGAGCACGGCCTCCTCCCTGAGCCGGATGGTCCCTGGGCCACACAGCTGAACGGGCTCCAGGCCCATCAATGCCTGCCTCTGAGTTGCTCCTGCGAGCGCACTGGGAGGGCGTGAAGGTGGGGTCCCCCACCCTTCTTCCGGCCGAACTCTCCGGCTAGCTCTGCGTCTCTGCCAGGGCTTGCTGCAGGAGTGAGGTGCACGGCGAGCTGTAATTAATGTTGTTTCTCTTCCCCTTCCAGCCCATTAACGGCCAATTTTTCTTGTTTAACTGGCGCTGACCTGGGCAATTTGAGAGTCGAATAAGGGGCTGATGCTAGTCAGTAAATACAGAGATCCCCCAATTCTGCCTTCACCATGCTAGGTGGGGGACCAAAGCAGCAGTGGCTTCCTCCTCCTCCCCGGAGCATGACCAGGACCGGCCTCAGTTTCCCTCTCCCAGTAAATTAATCAGGCCCTCCAGCTAAACTGAACCCTTTGGTGGGAAAGACAGCCCACCCTACCCACTCTGGCTCACCCCCTGCCATCACGGTCATGCCCCATCCCCCCGACTCATCGCGTACTTCCCCTCTCAGGGTCTTCTAGGTCAAACACCCCAGCCTCTAGCCCCCTTTCCAGGCTCTCCCCAGATGCCCCTAGGCCTTTCCACGCTACAAACCAACCCCCAAGGAGAGTTCTCCCCTACTAGTCCACCAAACTGAGCACCAGGGTGCTCCTATATAAACTGCTCCCCTTCCCAGCATCCCTTGCTGCAAGGCCTACAGCTCCCATCAGCCCCGGGAACTGCAAGTCCCAGAATGGCTTGCTTTGGCATTGGCCCCGGAAGCAGGCCAGGCTGGGCCCCGAGGCTGCCATAAAGGGCCAGCATGCCCTGTTGTGCCTCCCGCCAGGCGTCCCCAGCGCTGGGCCAGCAGGGACACCGCAGGGCCACGGGACCGGCGAGAACACGCACAGCCCCAGAGCTCTCTGTACACAGGCCGTCTTTATTGAACGTTTGCAGCTGCAGCAGGGCGGGACGTCGGCTCTGCGGGGGGATTTCGTCGCAGGAAAGGGACACGGGCCCTCTGCACTAGCCCGCTGTCGCCCAGCCGTTACCCGTCATCCACTGGGAGCACGCAGCAGGCCGGAGCGGCCACATTTGCGACTGGCAAACAGGGATTCCCCTGTTCTGAGCCCGGAGCTGCCGCTGGCCCCTGGGCCTGGCACTGGTACCCCCCCTCACCCCGCGAAGGAGACACGCTGTGATGTCCGCGCAGCGGCGTGAAGTCACCACGTGCGAGCTCCACGTGCCACGCACCGCTGGGGCGCCTCCCTGCCAGACGCATCTGGCAGCAAGACTCCCGCCCGCAGAGCCACTGGTTCCATCACCGCCTTGTCTGCCAGCGAGCTGCCCGGGTTACACGCCGCAGGCCACGGCCGCGACCGGGGGGGTGACCTGCAGCCTCCAGCACCGGCGAACCACCGGCCAACACGGCACCCAGCAAGGCCCGGGGGAACTTTTTGTGAGCTCGGCGCCAAACATATTTTTGGGGCCCCAGGGATGAGGGGCCAGCCAGGGACAATGGGGCAGGGCATGGCGGGGGGGGGAGGCGGTTCCCAGAGCAAGGGGCCGGCCGGGGGCAATGAGGCACTGGGCAGGGGAAGTTGTGTGTGGGGGTGGTCTCTCTCTCTCTCTCTGTGGGGCTGGGCTGGGGGGTCCCAGGAGCTGTGTGTGGGGGGGTGTCATTGGGAGCTCTGTGTATGGCGGGACAGGCTAGGGGTCCCGGGGGGCCAGTCCTTCTCTCTCTGTGGGGCTGGGGGCAGTGGGTCTCTGTGGGGCTGGGTTGTGGGGGGTCGCATAGGGGGCTGGGCTGGGGAGTCCCGGTGGAGGCGGGTGGGGAGGTCTCTCTCTCTCTCTCTCTCTGTGTCTGCAATGGAAGCAGCTGGGCCTGGTCCTGCATCCCGTCCGGCCTGGGGGTGGGACCCGCCATCGAGACGCTAGGGCTGTGGTTATGGGCCCCTTCTGAGTGTGTGTGTGTGGGGGGGGCCCAGCGCCGTGGCGCCATGTTAACCTGGTACTGCCTGACCCGTCTCACGATTCACACGCTGGGGAGGGCTCGGGTGTCTCTCAGGGCCGAGCCGAACGTCTGTCAGGAAGCTGCGCCGTTCTGCTCTGGCGCAGACCTCACCCCGGTGACGGGTAATTAATCGCTTCCAGGCAGGGCGAGCATGGAGGATCATCCGACATTGCAGCTAGCGCAGAATGCAGCCCCCCAGCTTGCAACTGGGGCCCAACGCATCAGTGTTCTGGGCCACTCACTGGCTACCAGCTGGCTTCTGGGGGTAATTCAATTCCTGCTCTCTCTTGCCTGGTGTTACGTGGGGCTCGTCCCTCTGGTGTCTGAGCACCATTAACCAGACCGGAATGGCCTGGGATCCTGCTCTCCCATAGGTCCCTCCTGCCCACCGGCCTTGCTGCCGCACTTGCAGTTGGCTGGCATGCGTTCTTCCTCCGTCCCTAGGGCTGACCCCTCCACTGGAGACGGGTGGCGAGACAGGTGGCTGGTCTCTCTGCCCCGGGCACGGTTCCACCCCAGCGTCCAAGGGGAAGCGGAGCCTCCCAGAGCTGGTGCAACCCAACTGCAAAGGGCAGGACAGCAAGAGCAGGAAGATGGGCCTCCAGGGGCAGGGTCCAGACACCTGTCAAAGTTCCAAAGTGCCCCACGGTGCCCGAGGGAGCAGGCTGGGGGGGCAGCTTAGCCTCCAGTGAACCTCTCCCCCACAGGGATTTCTCCGGCACGCTGACTTCTAAGCCATAGCTTTACTACAGGGCTGTCAAACTATTAAAAAAAATTAATCATGATTGTCAGATTAAAAAACTAATTGCAATTAATCGCAATTTTAATTGCACTATTGAACAATACTAGAATACCATTTATTTAAATATTTTTAGAGGTTTTCTACATTTTCACACATATTGATTTCAATTATAATACAGACTACAAAGTGTACAGAACTCACTTTATATTATTATTTTTGATTTAAAATAATTGCACTGAAAAAAACAAAAGAAATAGAATTTTTCAGTTCACCGCACACAAGCACTGTAGTGCAGTCTCTTAATTGTGAAATGCAACCTACAAATGTAGAATTGTTTTTTTTACATAACTGCACTCAAAAATAAAACAATGTAAAACTTTAGAGCCTACATGTCCACTCAGTCCTACTTCTTGTTCAGCCAATCGCTCAGACAAACAAGTGTGTTTACATTTGCAGGAGATAATGCTGCCTGCTTCTTATTTACAGCGTCACCTGAAAGTGGGAACAGGCGTTCGCATGGCACTTTTGTAGCCGGCATTGCAAGGTATTTACATGCCAGAATGCTAAAAATTCGTATGCCCCTTCATGCTTTGACCACCATTTCAGAGGACATGCTTCCACAATAGAGTCTGCACGACAGTACGTGTATGAGGTGAATTGAAAAATCCCATTTCTTTTGTTGCTTTTTCACAGTGAGCGCTGTACACTTTGTATTCTGTGTTGTAACTGAAACCAATATATTTGAAAATATAGAAAAACATCCAAAATAGTTATAATAACTTTAAACGGGCATTCTATTATTAACAGTGCGATTAAAACGGCAGTTCATCGCGATTAATTTTTTTAATCAAATTAATTTGTTTTGAGTTAATCGCATGAGTTAACTGTGATTGAGCGACAGCCCTGCTTTAACAGTATCTTTTGACAGTCTATGGATACGTAGCGCGTACAAACCAAAGAGGGATGATTATTCACGACTGGCACCTGGGCATGACCAGGAAGAATGGGATGTAACAGAGAAAGGCAAGCCGTGGACTGAATATCAGGAGTAATTTCCTGGCAGCGAGATGCATTGGCGGGGGGGTGTCAGCCAAGGGACGGGGTGGGAGCCCCACCGCTTGGAACTGGACTGGACAAGGGGCTGGAGATGTGCTGAAGGGAAACAATCCAATGCTAGCCCCTGGGAGAGGGACCGAATGACCTAACAGGGCTTGTCCATCTCTAGTTCTACCATGCTGTGACACCTCTGTCCGCGCATGTCCTACAACAGAGACTCCCACTTTCCGCAGCCCTCCATGTGTCTCTCACTGGGCAGCTGGCTGCTAATCCGCTGCATAAGTGCTAAATATTTTCCTTCTCGCTCTGCTGGGTCTCAGGCAGGGCAGGCGGAACGCCGGCCACCAGGACGCTCCTTGGCTGCCTGATGCAGGTACACGCAGCCCTAAGCAAGTCTCCGCAGCCCCTTTGAGGGCGAAGCGTCTCTGCTGCTGACGAGCGCTGACCGTTTACAGGAAAACTCAGGGACAGCCTGGCTGTCTTTGGTTTCTGTCTCATGCCGGTGCCGTGCTGCAGAGGGCGAGCGCTGGATTAACGACACCCATCGCACAGGACCGGGGAGGGGGGCGGGGAGTGTTCAGACTGCGCTCGTGAGGGACGCTTTCCCTGCTCCCAGCAGTCAGATGGTTTCTTCTGGGCGATCCCGCGGGGCCGGCTCCGTGTATAATTGTGCAGAAGGTGGTTTGTCAGGCCCAGGACTTTCTCTTCCCGTTCGGCAGGGGGAACCCCCAGGTGCGTGCGGCTGGAAGGTCGCTGTGTGTGCCGAGCAGCCAGCGGGCTGGCCTTGCGGGTGCACGAGGAGCTGTGGTTTCCCCGAGCAGCTCTCCCTGCGCTGAGCTCTCCGGAACGGCCCCGGCTGGGCGTGGTGGCTCGTCTGGTGCATGGCCATGCGCTGCATGTGATTGAAGCTCTTCCCGCACTCGGTGCATATCAGCGGGGCCTGCCCCGCGTGCACCCGCTGGTGGGTGAGCAGCACCTTCCTGAGGCGGAAGCGCTCCCCGCACTCGGCGCAGGCGAAGGGCCGTTCCCCGGTGTGCAGCCTGACGTGCAGCTTCAGGGTGATCTTGTCCTTGAAGCTCCTCCCGCAGTGGGAGCAGGCGAAGGGGCGCTCCCCGGTGTGGATGCGCTGGTGGCTGACGAGATGGTGCTTCTGCGTGAAGCGCTTGCCGCACTCGGCGCAGGGGAAGGGCTTCTCCCCGGTGTGGGTTCTCCGGTGGATCACCAGGTGGTGCTTGTGGCTGAAAATCTTCCCGCAAGCCTCGCAGGAGAACGGCTTCTCCCCGGTGTGCACGATCTGGTGGATGCTCAGCGGCGTCTTGTCCTTGAAGCTCTTCCCGCACTGGGCGCAGGAGAAGGGCCGGTTGCCCGTGTGGCTACGCTGGTGGCTCAGCAGATGGTGCTTCTGGGTGAAGCGCTTGCCGCACTGGGTGCAGGGGAAGGGGCGCTCGCCCGTGTGGGTGCGGCGGTGCGTGATCAGGTGGTGCTTGTGGTTGAAGATCTTCCCACACTCGCCGCAGGTGAAGGGCAGCTCCCCGGCGTGGACCCGCTGGTGGGTCAGGAAGACCTTCCTCAGCCGGAAGCTGCTGCCGCACTGGGCGCAGGAGAAGGGGCGCTCCCCGGTGTGGGTGCGCTGGTGGGTGGTGAGGTGCTGCTTCTGTGTGAAGCGCTTCCCGCACTCAGCACAGGGAAAGGGCTTCTCGCCCGTATGGATCCGCTGGTGGATTATCAGAGCCGTCTTGTCCTTGAAGCTCTTCTCACAGTCCGGGCATGCATGAGGCCTCTCTAGCACCCTCCCGGTTCGTCTTCCCTGAGGGTCTCCGGCCTGGGTTCTTTGCTTCCGGCGGGACAAGCTTTCGCTCTTGCAGCTCTTTAGTCCCAAGAGCTGGAGACCTTTCTCCCCCATTATTCCGGACACGGTCCCTGGTGGTGCCGGTGCTTCGGGATCTTCCTGACCAAGACATCCCTCTTCCTGCTCCTCCTTTTTAACGGTGCTGCCAACACCTGCTGGAGAAAGGAGAGAGTCCAGGCATCACTTTGTCCGCTGGAACAAAGGCAAACTCCTAACACTAAACAAGAGTCATGGGATGGGCTGTGTTCTTAGGGTGTTTCCTTCCTGACTCACCTGAGCAGGGGCTCTGGGTTCTCCTCTCTCTCCAGCCCTGGGGCTCCCCCACGCATGGCTCCTCCCCACGCTCCATCTGACAGATGATCTCTGGTTTGGCACCCCGACACCCTGTGCAGGAGGCAAAAACCACAGGTCAATGAGACGGGCTCAGAAGAACATAAGAACGGTCAGACCAAAGGTCCATCTCACCCAGTCTCCTGTCTTCCCATAGTGGCCAGTGCCAGGTGCCCCAGAGGGAACGAACAGAACAGGGCAGTTATTAAGTGATCCATCCCCTGTCGCCCATTCCCAGCTTCTGGCAGTCAGAGGCTTAGGGACACCCAGAGCAGTGGTCTCCAAACACTTTTGATCGTGCACCCCATCAGTAAAAATTTTTAGCAAGCACCCCCAATATATGTATATTTATTTATGTATAAATTATAGACATGTACTACTGTGTAAATAGTGTGTAAATGATAAAACATACACAAAACATAGAAATTAAAAAATGATGAGATAAAGATGAAATAAACAATATTTTTTAAATAATTTTTTATTTTATTTATTAACGGTATAAAAAAACTTTTTGCTGTCACTAAAACAAGTTTATTATTAATAATAATATTTTTAGTGAGAGCAGTGTGATTGAATACGCTTTATTATTTTTGAAAATCTTGGTTTAACACTTTGTGATACAGCGGGCGCTCACGGTTGGGGCGCGGGGTCTGGGAGGGCGCTCAGGGTTGGGGCGCGGGGTCTGGGAGGGAGTTAGGGTGCGGGAGGGCGCTCAGGGTGGGGGCGCGGGGTCTGGGAGGGAGTTAGGGTGCGGGAGGGCGCTCAGGGTTGGGGCGCGGGGTCTGGGAGGGAGTTAGGGTGCGGGAGGGCGCTCAGGGTGGGGGCGCGGGGTCTGGGAGGGAGTTAGGGTGCGGGAGGGCGCTCAGGGTTGGGGTGCGGGGTCTGGGAGGGAGTTAGGGTGCGGGAGGGCGCTCAGGGTGGGGCGTGGGGTCTGGGAGGGAGTTAGGGTGCGGGAGGGCGCTCAGGGTGGGGCGTGGGGTCTGGGAGGGAGTTAGGGTGCGGGAGGGCGCTCAGGGTGGGGGCGCGGGGTCTGGGAGGGAGTTAGGGTGCGGGAGGGCGCTCAGGGTTGGGGCGCGGGGTCTGGGAGGGAGTTAGGGTGCGGGAGGGCGCTCAGGGTGGGGGCGCGGGGTCTGGGAGGGAGTTAGGGTGCGGGAGGGCGCTCAGGGTGGGGGCGCGGGGTCTGGGAGGGAGTTAGGGTGCGGGAGGGCGCTCAGGGTGGGGGCGCGGGGTCTGGGAGGGAGTTAGGGTGCGGGAGGGCGCTCAGGGTGGGGGCGCGGGGTCTGGGAGGGAGTTAGGGTGCGGGAGGGCGCTCAGGGTTGGGGCGCGGGGTCTGGGAGGGAGTTAGGGTGCGGGAGGGCGCTCAGGATGGGGGCGCGGGGTCTGGGAGGGAGTTAGGGTGCGGGAGGGCGCTCAGGGTTGGGGCGCGGGGTCTGGGAGGGAGTTAGGGTGCGGGAGGGCGCTCAGGGTTGGGGCGCGGGGTCTGGGAGGGAGTTAGGGTGCGGGAGGGCGCTCAGGGTGGGGGCGCGGGGTCTGGGAGGGAGTTAGGGTGCGGGAGGGCACTCAGGGTGGGGGTGCGGGGTCTGGGAGGGAGTTAGGGTGCGGGAGGGCGCTCACGGTTGGGGCGCGGGGTCTGGGAGGGAGTTAGGGTGCGGGAGGGCGCTCACGGTTGGGGCGCGGGGTCTTGGAGGGAGTTAGGGTGCGGGAGGGCGCTCAGGGTTGGGGCGCGGGGTCTGGGAGGGAGTTAGGGTGCGGGAGGGCGCTCACGGTTGGGGCGCGGGGTCTGGGAGGGAGTTAGGGTGCGGGAGGGCGCTCAGGGTTGGGGCGCGGGGTCCGGGAGGGAGTTAGGGTGCGGGAGGGCGCTCAGGGTGGGGGTGTGGGGTCTGGGAGGGAGTTAGGGTGCGGGAGGGCGCTCAGGGTTGGGGTGCGGGGTCTGGGAGGGAGTTAGGGTGCGGGAGGGCGCTCAGGGTGGGGCGTGGGGTCTGGGAGGGAGTTAGGGTGCGGGAGGGCGCTCAGGGTGGGGCGTGGGGTCTGGGAGGGAGTTAGGGTGCGGGAGGGCGCTCAGGGTGGGGGCGCGGGGTCTGGGAGGGAGTTAGGGTGCGGGAGGGCGCTCAGGGTTGGGGCGCGGGGTCTGAGAGGGAGTTAGGGTGCGGGAGGGCGCTCAGGGTTGGGGCGCGGGGTCTGGGAGGGAGTTAGAGTGTGGGAGTGTGATGAAGTGGGACTGTTCTTAATGTTCCCTCTGAATATTGTGGGGGTGCCTCAGTTTCCCCTATGCAGTTCTTAAGTATCTAGGTGGTGGGGTAAGGGTGTATGATCCTTGCAGAGCCCTAGAGAGCAGGTGTGTGCAGGGGTCTGGACACAGAGAATGGCCGACACCCTGTTTCCTGGCAACTGATGGCCTGGGCCCTTCCCCCCTGCAAGGTGAGAGCTAAAGGGTTGGAGAACAAAGAAATCAGGTGACTTCCCGGCCTGGGAAAAGGGACAAAGCCCAGAGGAGGGGGGGCTGGAGGGAGTTTTCAGTTTGGGGCTGGCTGAGGACATGGAGTGAAGTGCAGACGGGGTTGTCTGTCTCACTGCTCCCCCAAATGGACCCAGATGAGGGGTCCTGTTCTCTGCACCTGCAAGCTCTGTTTTAGACCACGTTCCTGTCGTCTGATAAACCTTCTGTGTTACTGGCTGGCTGAGAGTCACGTCTGTCTGCGGAGTTGGGGGGCAGGACCCTCTGGCTTCCCCAGGAGCCCCGCCTGAGTGGACTCGCTGTGGGAAGCGCACAGAGGGGCAGAGGAGGCTGAATGCTCCGAGGTCAGACCCAGGAAGGTGGAAGCCGGGTGAGCTGTGTGTCCTGCAGACAGGCTGCTCACCAGAAAGGCGACTGCCCCAGAGTCCTGCCTGGCTTCATGGGGAGCAGCTCCAGACTATCGCCCAGGGACTCCGTGACAGGGAGGGCGCTCAGGGTTGGGGCGCGGGGTCTGGGAGGGAGTTAGAGTGTGGGAGTGTGATGAAGTGGGACTGTTCTTAATGTTTCCTCTGAATATTGTGGGGGTGCCTCAGTTTCCCCTATGCAGTTCTTAAGTATCTAGGTGGTGGGGTAAGGGAGGGCGCTCAGGGTGGGGGCGCGGGGTCTGGGAGGGAGTTAGGGTGCGGGAGGGCGCTCAGGGTGGGGGCGCGGGGTCTGGGAGGGAGTTAGGGTGCGGGAGGGCGCTCAGGGTGGGGGTGCTGGAGGAGGCTCAGGGCTGGGGGTGCAGAGCACTTACCTGGGGCAGCTCCTGTTGGTGCAGGGGGTGTGCAGGTGGCTCTGCGCAGTGCAGCACCCCCCCATGGCCACGATTCTGGGAGCTGCGATTCTGGGAGCTCTCCCCCCCCCACCCCCGGCAGGCAGGGCCACCTGGAACGCAGGGGCTTTAGGGGCTTCAGGGCCCTGGGCTAAGGGGGCCCCGGGGCCCTGGCCTGCAGCTCTCAAGCCCCTTTCGAATGCGGCCCTGCGAGCACGGGCCCGAGGACTCGGGAGGAGCAGGGCCAGCCGCGCAGCCAGTGGCTGCAGAGAAGCGGCGCTTTCCCCTTCAGAGTCCCGCTTCTCTCCGGCTGCTGGCTGCGCGGCTGGCCCTGCTCCTCCACGGGCCGGAGCACTCAGGGCCGCCCCCTTTTTCTCTCCCGCTCCGGCGGTGCTCCTCCTGCTGCGCCCCCCAATCGATCGTCTTGCGCACCCCCTGGGGTGCGTGCACCCCACTTTGGAGACCACTGACCTAGAGCATGGGGTTGCGTCGCTCACTGTCTTGGCTAATAGCCACTGATGGACCTACCCTCCAGGAACTGATCTAGTTCTTTTTTTAACCCAGTTATACTTTTGGCCTTCACAACATCCCCTGGCAATTAGTTCCACAGGTTGACTGTGTGTTGTGTGAAGAAATACTGCCTTTTGTTTGTATTAAACCTGCTGCCTGTTTATTTCATTTGGTGGCCCCTAGTTCTTGTGTTATGAAAAGGAGTAAATAACACTTCCTTGTTCACTGTCTTCACACCATTCCTGATTTTACAGACCTCTATCATATCCCCCCTCAGTCGTCTCTTTTCCAAGCTGAAAAGTCCCAGTCTTATTAATCTCTCCTCATATGGAAGCCGTTCCATCCCCCTGATCATATAGGGTGAGTGGCTTTCCCCAGCTGCTTCTTCATTCCTGAAACCCTCTCTGGGTCCTGAAAGGCAGCGAGTCCGACAGTGACCAGGATTGTAAATGACGCGGGAGGGCCATGCAGTGTTGTGGTAGCCGTGTCGGTCCCAGGATAGTAGAGAGACAAGGTAGGTGAGAATATCTTTTATTGGATCAACTTCTGCTGGTGACAGAGACCAGCGTTTGAGCTACACAGAGCCCTTCCTCGGGACTGGCAAACTTAGTATGAGTAAGTTTGTCCAATAAAATATTACCTCACCCACCGTGTCTCCCTGGAGGGTGACACACTCCAGCAAAGCTCAGCATGCCAGCAACAGACAGGAGGGTTTTCATGGACTCTGGCTAAGCTGTCTGGGTTTGTTTTGGTGACTCCCCAGTGACTGGCCCAGGTGACTACACAGACGGCACACCTGCCAGCGACAGCCACACACTGATTTTAACCTAAGCTGGTTATTTGTAGTCACGAGGGGGATGTTTCAGAGTGGGGAGAGGCAGGGAACTGGCCAGCATTCGAAGTAGCTTTGAACTTACATTACTGAGGCCTGGTCTACACTAGAGAGCTGGGTTGACACAGGGCAGCTTACACCCCCTAATTATGGAAGGGTCCACACCAGGCCTTCAATTCTCAGAGATTATCTCCCGGCTCCCCCCACCCTCATTAGGGGCTTCAGCTGCGTAGCAGGGGGTCTCAGGACTTTAGCCCTGCGGGGGAGCTGCGGGGGTTTGGGGCTTTAGCCCCATGGTGGGGGGGCACAAAGGAACTTTAGCCCCATGAGAGGAGGTGCCGGGGCTCGGGGCTTCAGCCCCACGGGGTGTGCTGTGACTTGGGGCTTTAGCCCTGTGGGGGGCAGGGGGTGCAGGGACTTTAGCCCAGCGGGAGGAGATGCTGGGGCTTGGGGCTTTAGCCCTGCAGGGGAGGTGCAGGGGGCTCGGGGCTTTAGCCCCGCGGCAGGCGCCAGGCTCAGGGCTTCAGCCCCATGGGAGGTGCTGGGGCTTCTGTGGGTCTGAAAATGTTTACTGGAGCTCTGCTTTGGTGGGCTCTGGCTGAGTTTAAGCCTCTGGTCTACACTAAAATTTTGCTCCGCGATGTAACTGTCCCACTACGCCGACTTAATGACTCCACCTCCACGAGTGGCGTAGCGTCAAGGTCGATGTAGTCAGGTCAAGTGCAGACACCGTGTTGTCACTGGTTTCAGGAGCCTTCCCATAATGCCCCACGCTGACAGCACAACTGACCCAAGTGCTCCTGGTGCGGACACGCCCCGCTGACGCAAGGAGCCAAGTGTCAACACAAGCGCGGAGATTACTGCAGCGGCTGTACGTCGGTGTGCGTTAGATTGACTTAATTTTATCGTGTAGACGTGGCCTGAGAAATATAAGAACCTCTCTTTATAATCAGTGTCAGAAACATCCCTCGAACGCTGCCCATTTGGGATGCCAAGAGGCACTTGGAGCATGACAATACCGTATCCCTCTCGCCAACGAAACCTGCCCTATCTCTGGGCCTGGCCCCACTCCCGTGCAGGCCTCCTCTCCATGAGGGTGGGGCAGCACTACTGGATTGCTGGCTGATGGAGATCGCACTGAACCCCGCCTCCTTCTTTCCTGCTGCACAATCACAATGTAAAGGGGCTAATGATGCAATGGGGATTTCTCCTAATTACTTTCTTGTACTTTACCCAGGTCTCTCAGGGGAAAAATATTCCCCACCCCTAAAACAACAAGGTGCTGGTCCCCCTCACAGGGCAGAGTTAAGGCTGTGTGGGAAGTGTCCCCTGAACTCTGCATTTCCTGGTTTTGTGACATTTGTGTTTCAATTGTGACACTGATGCTCTTGTAAGGGATACTTAGAGGGACCTCAGCTCCACGGGTCTGAGTTTGGGGGGATTGAATATATGAGTTTTGGAGCCTGAAACTCTCCTCTTTGGGGAGGGTGGGAGGAGCTCCCGATTCTCCTGGGCACCTGCAAATTAATTCCATAAGAACAATGCTCTTTGCATTTCTATTTGCAAAGGGTCTGCGAACTTTCAGGATAACAATCCTTTACCACTCTTGGGAGAGAGGGAATCCTTGAAAGTGCCAGGAACCAGCCTTACACAGACCACGCAGCTCTCGGTAACATGAGGAGAAGTGTCTCTTTACCCAAAGAGGCGATGAGCTTGTAATTCTCCTTCATCACATCTCGGTACAATTCCCGCTGCCATTCTGCTAACTCCGCCCACTCCTCCGGGGAGAAATAGACGGCGACGTCCTCAAATGCCACCGGTACCTGCAAAACAAGTGGCCCCATTCAGTACCTCCCACCACCGGCAGCCCTGACTGCCATCCAGACGGGGGATATTCCATGTGTCTGAGTCACAGCGCTAACCGAGGCCGTTTTACACGTGTGTCTGATCAGAAACAACGTCGGCTACGCACGGATCGACCGGGTTAGAAAACACAGCAGGTCAGAAGCAGGCTCACAAGTGCTGGAACTCCATGAGTTACAGAGGAGGACATTACATCAACCATGCCACAAAGGGGGCTGATAAGGGTTCACAGCATGCCTTTTAGACATGGCCCATCTCCTCCTCTCTGTGTGCACGGTGCCCGGCGCATTGTGAGCACTGCCCTCTCGGAAATATTAACAATAGCAGCGGCTGCCTCCAAAATGCCCTTCATATATTAATGAATGGCCAGGTTCACCCCACTTGTGTCCTGTTTAACCTGGCTGGTCCAGGCCCCAGCCCAGCAAATAAACTGCCGGAGACCTTCCGGGCTGCTGAGGGCTCCAGACATGGGCTTTAGAGTGGTTCAACCAAGCGAGGGGAAAAGCCCACAAGGAAAGACGACTTCCAGCTCCCAGCAGTGTGGCCGTGGTTTGCATCCACTTTCCACAAGCGTCCATGACAAGGCAAGGCCCAGGGAATTCCACCCAAGGGCCTGCGCAGCTCCCTTTCTTGTAGCAGGAGGGCCCATTCCAGGTACCCCTGGGGCTGGGCGCTCTACGGAAACACCGCTCCATTAGCATTTCTGCTTAGTGTCAGGGCTTCGTCCACACGGTCCCCATCTCAGAACCGTTTGGTTAAGCTCACTGCCTCCTTGCTCCATATCTGCAGTTGAGCACAGCAAAGGGACCTGGCAGCTTTCAAATAATTCTTTTGATTCTGTGCAAAGGGAATTTGGTTCCATAAATGTTTCTGCATCAAGATCTCTGGCCCTTCCTGATCAGCTGCAGTATTTATTTTTTTAATACTTTGGACTTTTCCCGAAGATCGTCCCTCCAGCCTGAGTGTTTCGGAGCAAACATCCCTCTTTATTCATGATCAGCAGGATGCATTTGATGAAGTGAACTGTAGCTCACGAAAGCTTAGAATCATAGAATCATAGAATCATAGAATATCAGGGTTGGAAGGGACCCCTGAAGGTCATCTAGTCCAACCCCCTGCTCGAAGCAGGACCAATTCCCAGTTAAATCATCCCAGCCAGGGCTTTGTCAAGCCTGACCTTAAAAACTTCCAAGGAAGGAGATTCCACCACCTCCCTAGGCAACGCATTCCAGTGTTTCACCACCCTCTTAGTGAAAAAGTTTTCCCTAATATCCAATCTAAACCTCCCCCACTGCAACTTGAGGCCATTACTCCTCGTTCTGTCATCTGCTACCATTGAGAACAGTCTAGAGCCATCCTCTTTGGAACCCCCTTTCAGGTAGTTGAAAGCAGCTATCAAATCCCCCCTCATTCTTCTCTTCTGCAGGCTAAACAATCCCAGCTCCCTCAGCCTCTCCTCATAAGTCATGTGTTCTAGACCCCTAATCATTTTTGTTGCCCTTCGCTGGACTCTCTCCAATTTATCCACATCCTTCTTGTAGTGTGGGGCCCAAAACTGGACACAGTACTCCAGATGAGGCCTCACCAATGTCGAATAGAGGGGGACGATCACGTCCCTCGATCTGCTCGCTATGCCCCTACTTATACATCCCAAAATGCCATTGGCCTTCTTGGCAACAAGGGCACACTGCTGACTCATATCGAGCTTCTCGTCCACTGTCACCCCTAGGTCCTTTTCCGCAGAACTGCTGCCTAGCCATTCGGTCCCTAGTCTGTAGCGGTGCATTGGATTCTTCCGTCCTAAGTGCAGGACCCTGCACTTATCCTTATTGAACCTCATCAGATTTCTTTTGGCCCAATCCTCCAATTTGTCTAGGTCCTTCTGTATCCTATCCCTCCCCTCCAGCGTATCTACCACTCCTCCCAGTTTAGTATCGTCCGCAAATTTGCTGAGAGTGCAATCCACACCATCCTCCAGATCATTTATGAAGATATTGAACAAAACCGGCCCCAGGACCGACCCCTGGGGCACTCCACTTGACACCGGCTGCCAACTAGACATGGAGCCATTGATCACTACCCGTTGAGCCCGACAATCTAGCCAGCTTTCTACCCACCCTATAGTGCATTCATCCAGCCCATACTTCCTTAACTTGCTGACAAGAATACTGTGGGAGACCGTGTCAAAAGCTTTGCTAAAGTCAAGAAACAATACATCCACTGCTTTCCCTTCATCCACAGAACCAGTAATCTCATGATAAAAGGCGATTAGATTAGTCAGGCATGACCTTCCCTTGGTGAATCCATGCTGGCTGTTCCTGATCACTTTCCTCTCATGCAAGTACTTCAAGATTGATTCTTTGAGGACCTGCTCCATGATTTTTCCAGGGACTGAGGTGAGGCTGACTGGCCTGTAGTTCCCAGGATCCTCCTTCTTCCCTTTTTTAAAGATTGGCTCAAATAAATTTGTTAGTCTCTAAGGTGCCACAAGTCCTCCTTTTCTAGTAACAGGTGGAGCGCTCTTTATCTAGCGATCCCAAAGCACTCCATTTAGCAAGTAGCACGGTCCCTGTTTTGCAGATGGGGAAGCTGAAGCATGGTGGGAACTGACTCACCTGAGTAAGGCCCATTAGCCTGGCAATAGCTTCCTCACTCCAGAGTTCACTGTGTCTCCTGGCTGGCTTTATCAGCCCGCAGAATCTCTGCCAGGCCCAGGGTCCGACTCTGCATTGCCTTGCCCCAGTGTAACCGTTTGCGAAGGGAGTGCACAATGGGCGTAAGATGGAACTGCTCCGACCGCGTGGCTTTACACGCCCACTTGGCCCAGGTGTAAATGACCACACAAGAGACAGCGGGACACAGACTCAGAGCCACAGTATCAACCTCATTCTAATTTATATGTGTACAAATCATCCTGCACGGCCACAAAAATGAACAGAAATGAGGTTGTGTAGCACCTGGCCTCCTCTGCCAGTCCAGTCTTGGCCACCACGCCGGGCAGATTCTGCAGCCTGGGTTCAGACAAAACTTCCGCTGAAATCCAGGGGAGTTCTCACCAGTAAGGGCTGCAGGAGTGACCCGGCGATGCTAGTTAGGGCTTTGTCTAAGTTAGTTTGAAATGTGCCGAGCGCCAGGGCTTCCAGCACTTCCCTCATGGAGACGATTCTCCTGTTGGTGCATCTCATGGAGGCACACAGCTCCCAGTGGGGACTCTGGGTCTAAATCCCATAGGCAGCTTTGAAAATCTCAGCCTAAAGGTCTAATTTCAGAAGTCCCTACCGATGCACTAGGGCTTATCACTGCCCTATGTTTGCGGGGTTCAAGGCAGTTTTCTGTCCACATGATGTGTGCTTCTAGATGAGTCATTGCAAATTAATTTTTCACCTAAGATTTCACACTCTCAACTAAAATGCAACTGGATTTATAACTACTTCATCCCCTATGGCTAGTCATTGGTTTTTAAAAAGCCATTGAGTTTCTTGGGCAGGATTTTTTCATAGATTCATCGTTTGGAAGGCCAGAAGGGACCAGTCTCATCATGTAGCCTGATCTCTTGCACAACATAGGCCAGAGAACTTCTCCCAGTGATTTCTGCATCAAGCCCATATCTTGTGGTTGAGCTAGGGCATATTTACTAGAAAGCCATCCAGTCTTGATTTAAAGACTTCAAGTGATGGAGAATTCATCACGTCCCTTGGTAAATTATTCCATTGGTTAATTGCCACATTGCTCAGAAATTGCATCTTATTTCTAGCCTGAATGTATCGACCGACCTTCAGCGTCCAGCCACTGGCTTTCCTTCTGCCTTTAGATCAAAGAGCCCTTTCTCGTCTGTAGAGAAACCCCTGGGGCCTGTGAGTCCAGATTGTCTTGGTGCCGTCTGAACACTTCTTCCTGCGTCAGGCCCACACTCTGCAGACTGGCACCACGTTCCCTCCTCCGTCGTCCTTTCCACACACCCGAGTTCGTGCATTAAAATCTTTCCTTCAGCCTCTGAATAATTTGCTGTTGCTTCTGTGGGACTCTCGGAGGGGGTCTCCCTGGCGCGGCGCCCAGCACGACCCCACCCGATCCACGAAGGGGTGCACGGCCCCTTCCTCGGCTCCCAGACCGGAGGCCTCTGCAGATGCAGCTCCAAACAGCACTGGCCTTTCCTGCCAGGGCCCTCCTAGCCATGGCACATCCCTGTCCAATTTGCTGCCCAGGGCACCCCTCGGCCTCTGCTGGCGCGGAGGGGTCCCAGGCCGCCCTCTGCCCATGAAAGTTTGGGGTCTCAGGGGGGATCCCCTGCCGTTTCCCAGGCGCAGCCTTGTTAGCTGTATTTTCCCAGGGCCTGGCCTGTCTCTGTCCTCCCCGCAGCCGGCCCGGTGGGTCCGGGAACAGCAGGCTGCGGCTTCCCTGCCCTTTACCCCCTTCCCCGGGGCCGTAATACGAGGCTAAACCAAGGGAGCCCAACGCGGATCCCCCAGCGCCCCCCTGCCCCTCGGTCTCGGCTTCCCCTGGGCTTGCGGGGACACTGCCCCCCCGCCCCCGGGGCCCCCACCCACAGCGGGCCGGCCCCGAGAGCCGAGCCCCAGCCGGGTTCAGCCACCCAGCGCCCCCCGGGCCGGGCCGGGCCGGGCGGGGCACACACGGGCTGCGGTCCCTAAGGTGGCTACAGACCAAGGGCAGGGCTGTTGGCCCGGCCCGGCCCGGCTCGGCCCCGGGCTCCCATTGTCACCGCGCTACCGCTGCGCAGCTGGCCCCGGGAGCGCAGCGCCCCGCTCCCTGCGCCCCGAGCCGGGCCAAGCCGGCGCCTACCTGCGCCCGGCCCCCGCGGGGCATCGTCCCCCGGGCTCGGCCGGGCAGGCGCGTCGGGACCAAGCTGGGCGAGCGCCGGGCTCCAAGGGCGGCGCGCCCCCGGCTGGGAGCGGTCCGGGCGCAGGATGCGCTGCGCGGGGCGCGCGGGGCAGCGGGGCCGGGGGCGCAGCCGGAGCTCGGGCGCGCAGGTCTCCGGCTCTCCCGGGGAGCCGCGCGGGGGGACCCGGGCATCCCCCTGCTGCGGGAGGGAGAAAAAACTACAGCTCCCGGCAGCCCGTAGCGCGGCGCCGCCTCCCCCCGCCTGGCCCCGGAGCTCGCCGGGTTCGGTCCGAGCAGGGCCCCGCACCCAGGCTGGCCGGGCGGCCGGCAGCGAGGGTCGCACCCCGGGGCCCTCCGCAGCGCAAGCGCCCGCCTGGGGACGGGGCTGCTGCAGCGGGGAAAGGCGCCTCCGGCCCACCTCGTACCCGCCCGCGGCTTCCACACAGCCCCGAGGGGGACCTGCCCCGGGGGAGCGGGGCTTGTGCACGTGTCTCGCTTCTCTGGGAGGGAGCAGGAGGCCCGAGGCGTGTTTCTGCTGGCGGGACACTGTGCAGTCGGGCTGGCCGGCCCTGTGGTCCTGGGCGCGCCGCCGGGCGATGGCATCAAAACACCAAGGAAGCGAAAGTGAAGAATGGAAAGAGGAAGGAGTTTTATTCAAACCGGTTAAAAGGCTATGATCTGGTTTTGGTAACAGCTGTTTAACCGAGCCCCTGAAACCCACTGTGGAGAAAAGCTCTTTGGCCCTTTCAATGAAGAGCTGAGCAAGCTCTCAGTTAAGGGCTAAGGTCCAGTCACGTCTAACTCCACTAAGGAAGACCTCTAGTAAAGACCAGACAGGAAAGAGTAGGTCATGCGAGTGGGGGAGTGGCACTGTATGTGAAAGAAATCATAGAGTCAAATATAGTAAACATCTTTAAATGAATCAGACTGAATCTCCATGGATAGAAATTCCAAGCTCTAGTAGCAAGAATATAGCGGTAGGAATATACTTCCAATCACCTGACCAGGATAGTGTTAGTGACTGTGAAATGCTCAGGGAGATTAGAGAGGCTACAAAAACAGAAAACCCAACAATAATGGGGGATTTCAGCTGTCCCCATATGGACTGGACACATGCCACCTCAGGACGGGATGCAGAGATAAAATTTCTAGACACCATTAACAACAGCTTCTTAGAGCAGCTAGTCTTGGAATCCCCAAGGGGAGAGGCAATTCTTGATTTGGTCTTAAGTGGCAAACAGGATCTGGTCCCAGAGATGAATAGAGCTGAACTGCTCAGTAATAGTGACCATAATGTAGTTGAATTTAACATCCTAGTAGGAGGAAAATACCAAAGAAACTCACCACAGTATCATTCAACTTAAAAAAAGGGGAATTACATAAAAACGAGGAGGCTAGTTAAACGGTAATTAAAAGGAACTGTCACAAGAGTGAAATGCCTGCAAGCTGCATGGAAACTTTTTTAAAAAAACACCATAATAGAGGCTCAAACTATATCTATACACCCCAAATAAAAAAAAGCAGTAAGAGGACCAAAATAAAAATAAAAAATGACACCATGGCGAAACACCAGAGTAAAAGAGGTGGTTAGAGACAAAAAGGCATTTTTTAAAAACTGGAAGTCAAATCCTAGTGAGGTAAATAAAAAGGAGCATAAACTCTGGCCAGGCAAGTATAGTTAGTCAGGCCAAAAAAGAATTTAAAGAACAACTAGCAAGACACAAAAATTAACAGCAATTTTTTAAAAGTATATCAGAAGCTAGAGGCCTGCAGTGGCGCTACTGGATAATCGAGGTGCTAAAGGAGCACTCAGGGAAGACAAGGCCATTGAGGAGAAGCTAAATGAATTCTTTCCATCTGTCTGCACAGCTGAGGATGTGAGGAGATTCCCACACCTGAGCCATTCTTTGCAGGTGATAAATCTGAGGAACTGTTGCAGATTAAGGTGTCAATAGAAGAGGTTTTGGAACAAATTGATAAATTTAAGCGTAATAAGTCACCAGGACCAGATGATATTCACCCAAGAGTTTCGAAGGAATTCACACTTGAAATTGTAGAACTGCTAACTATGGTATGTAACCTATCACTGAGATGACTGGAGGACAGCTAATGTGACACCAATTTTTAAAAAAGACTCCAGAAGCGATCCTGGCAATTACAGGCCAGTAAGCCTAACTTCAGTACCAGGCACATTGGTTGAAACAACAGTAAGGAACAGAATGATCAGACACATAGAAGAACATGATTTGTTGGGGAAGAACCAACACCGCTTTTGTAAAGGGAAATCATGCCTCACCAATCTACTGGAATTCTTTGAGGGGGTCAACGAACATGGGAACAAGGGTGATCCAGTGGATATAGTGTACGTGGACTTTCAGAAAGCCTTTGACAAGGTCCCTCACAAGAGGTTGTTAGGCAAAGTAAGCTATCATGGGATAAGAGGGAAGGTCCTTTCGTGGATCAGTAACTGAAAAAAAGACAGGAAACAAAGAGTAGGAATAATGATCAATTTTCACAGTGGAGAGAGGTAAATAGCAGGGCCTCCCAAGGATTTGTACTTGGGTCTGTGCTGTTCAACATATTCATAAATGATCTGGAAAAAAGGGGCAAACAGTGAGGTGTCAAAGTTTGCAGACAATACAAAACTACTCAAGATAGTTAAGTCCCAGGCAGACTGCGAAGAGCTACAAAGGGATCTCATGAAACTGGGTGACTGGGCAACAAAATGGCAGATGAAATTCAATGCTGATAAATGCAAAGTAATGCACATTGGAAAACATAATCCCAACTCTACATATAAAATGATGGGGTCTAAATTAGCTATTACCACCCAAGAAAGAGACCTTGGAGTCATTGTGGATCGTTCTCTGAAAACATCCATTCAATGTGCAGTGGCAATCAAAAAAGTGAACAGAACGTTGGGAACCATTAGGACAGGGATAGCTAATAAGACAGAAAATAGCATATTGCCTCTATATAAATCCATGGTATGGCCACATCTTGAATACTGCGTGTAGTTCTCGTCGCCCCATCTCAAAAAAGAGATATTAGAATTGGAAAAAGTGCAGAGAAGGGCAACAAAAATGATTAAGGGAATGGAACAGCTTCTGTATGAGGAGAGATTAATAAGACTGGGGCTTTTCAGCTTGGAAAAGAGACGGCTAAGGGGGGATATGATAGAGGACTAGATGACCTCCTGAGGTCCCTTCCAACCCTGATATTCTATGACTATAAAATCATGAATGGAGTGGAGAAAGTGAATAAGGAAGTGTTATTTACTCCTTCTCATAACACAAGAACGAGGGGCCACCCAATGAAATTAATGGGGCAGCAGGTTTAAAACAAACAAAAGGAAATATTTTTTCACACAACGCACAGTCAACCTGTGGAACTCGTTGCCAGAGGATGTTGTGAAGGCCAAAACCATAATGGGGTTAAAAAAAGAACTAGATAAGTTCCTGGAGGGTAGGTCCATCAATGGCTATTAGCCAGGATGGGCAGGGATGCAACCCCATGCTCTGGGTGTCCCTAAACCTCTGACTGCCAGAAGCTGGGACTGGACGACAGAGGATGGCTCACTCAATGATTGCCCTGTTCTGTTCATTCCCTTTGAAGCATCAGGCACTGGCCACTGTCAGAAGACAGGTTTCAGAGTAGCAGCCGCGTTAGTCTGTATTCGCAAAAAGAAAAGGAGGACTTGTGGCACCTTAGAGACTAACCAATTTATTTGAGCATAAGCTTTTGTGAGCTACAGCTCACTTCATCGGATGCAAGTGAGCTGTAGCTCACGAAAGCTTATGCTCAAATAAATTGGTTAGTCTCTGAGGTGCCACAAGTCCTCCTTTTCTTTTTGTCAGAAGACAGGACACTGGACTAGATGGACCATTGGTCGGACCCAGTGTGGCCATTCTCATGGTGTGTAGCCATCTGGTGTCTCTTGTCTTACACCTAGATTGTCAGCTCTGTGGGGCAGGGACTGTCTTTATGGTCTGTGTTTGTACAGTGCCTAGCACACTGAGCTCCTGGCCCATGACTAGGGCTGCTAGGTGCTATTCTAACATAAATCGTATTATTCACAGAACAACAACTTTTAGACTGTTCCAGCTTCACCCAGCCCCATTCCACACAGGTGCCTCTTCCACCACTCTCAAATACAAACACACATCAAAACAACCTTAACGCTGCTCCTCTCGTGACACAAGTTGAAAATCTCAGACAAGCTTCTTCATCCATGACAAAGAATTTCAAACCACCAGTGACCATAAACCACCCGAATACTTTACTCTTGGCTGTCCAGGTATCTTGCCACCTGTAAATCCACACAGAAAGACCTACTTCAATCCATGCTACCCACAGATAGAATAGTGAAAGCAACCATGCACCACGGTTTGTTAACACACCACGGGCCCCCAACACACACCGCGGTTGCACGTACAAACCTCTCCCGCACACAATGAACATATAGACATTTCATGAAAGTATGAAAAATTAGTGTGGTTGCCTGAGATTTAATTGGTGCATAGTACTGCCTCAATTGCATGCATAATAGTAAGATGATGATATTATTGTATGGTTCGGCATCGTGAGGGAATCAGGGGCGGCCGGATCTCCTCTTCCCTTAGCCAGCCTTGCAGGACTGCACCCACCACACATGCTGCACTGTCGGGCGCTGCACCACTATAAATGCAGCAGGGTCCTTCTTTGTAGAAGGCTCTGGAGACAGGATGCTGAGATCGTAATGGTCTCGTGGTTAAAGATACAAGACCAGGCTCAGGACATCTGGGTTCTCTTTCTGGCTCTGCCACACTCTTGCTGGATGACAAGTGGGAAACTCACATCACCTCTCTGTGTCTCAGTTTCCCGCTTGTAAAACGGAGATAATACTGACCTTTCTCATAGCACTCAGAGGAGAGTGGTGACTTGTGAAGCTCTCGTTGTATTCACTTCTGTCAAGTGCCCCGAGATCCTGGGCTGGAGAAGCAGAGTTATTTCACTTCGAGCTGGAGCTGTGGAGATTGGATCCAGATTCACCTCTGAACTTCCCCAACTGTTGGGAGTCTGTGGCACAACGTGCGTTGGGTGGCCCCTGTAGAACTAGGGCTGAGCGACGTGACTGAATCGTGGTGCCATGTCAGAATGGACTGAGGGCTAGATCGGGAGAGTGTTAGAATGGTTCTGTCTCCCCCACCAGTCGGGCCAGCGCTGTGTAGCTGGGGCTAGCAGGAGCAGTGGTAAAGGTTGGTTAATGTTAAAGCCAGAAGGGACCATTCAAGCAGCTAGTCCAGTGGTTTTCAACCTTTTTTCATTTGTGGCCCCCTAAAAAATTCCGAATGGAGGTGCGGGCCTCTTTGGAAATCTTAGACACTGTAGCCCCCCCAGGCGTCCACGAACCATAGGTTGAAAACCACCAATCTTAGTCTGACCTCATGCATCTCACAGGCCATTAAACACCATCCAGTTACCTCTGTATTGACCCGGTAACTTGTATTTTACTAAATGCAATGCAATAACTTGTATATTATTCATCAGAGGGTGGCCATGTTAGTCTGGATCTGTAAAAGCGGCAGAGTCCTGTGGCACCTGATAGACTAACAGACGTCACATGCATCTGACGAAGTGGGTATTCACCCACAAAAGCTCATGCTCCAATACGTCTGTTAGTCTATCAGGTGTCACAGGACTCTTTGCCGCTTGTATGTTATTTTTTTCAGAGTAACAGCCGTGTTAGTCTGTATTCGCAAAAAGAAAAGGAGGACTTGTGGCACCTTAGAGACTAACCAATTTATTTGAGCATGAGCTTTCGTGAGCTACAGCTCACTTCATCGGATGCATACCGTGGAAACTGCAGCAGACTTTATATACACACAGAGAATATGAAACAATACCTCCTCCCACCCCACTGTCCTGCTGGTAATAGCTTATCTAAAGTGATCATCAAGTTGGGCCATTTCCAGCACAAGTCCAGGTTTTCTCACCCTCCACCCCCCCACACAAATTCACTCTCCTGCTGGTGATAGCCCATCCAAAGTGACAACTCTCTACACAATGTGCATGATAATCAAGTTGGGCCATTTCCTGCACAAATCCAGGTTCTCTCACCCCCTCACCCCCCTCCCAAAAACCACACACACAAACTCACTATCCTGCTGGTAATAGCTCATCCAAAGTGACCACTCTCCCTACAATGTGCATGATAATCAAGGTGGGCCATTTCCAGCACAAATTCAGGTTTTCTCACCCCCCCACCCCCAGACACACACAAACTCACTCTCCTGCTGGTAATAGCTCATCCAAACTGACCACTCTCCAAGTTTAAATCCAAGTTAAACCAGAACATCTGGTGGGGGCGGGGGGGTTAGGAAAAAACAAAGGGAAATAGGCTACCTTGCATAATGACTTAGCCACTCCCAGTCTCTATTTAAGCCTAAATTAATAGTATCCAATTTGCAAATGAATTCCAATTCAGCAGTTTCTCGCTGGAGTCTGGATTTGAAGTTTTTTTGTTTTAAGATAGCGACCTTCATGTCTGTGATTGCGTGACCAGAGAGATTGAAGTGTTCTCCGACTGGTTTATGAATGTTATAATTCTTGACATCTGATTTGTGTCCATTTATTCTTTTACGTAGAGACTGTCCAGTTTGACCAATGTACATGGCAGAGGGGCATTGCTGGCACATGATAGCATATATCACATTGGTGGATGTGCAGGTGAACGAGCCTCTGATAGTGTGGCTGATGTTATTAGGCCCTGTGATGGTGTCCCCTGAATAGATATGTGGGCACAGTTGGCAACGGGCTTTGTTGCAAGGATAGGTTCTTGGGCTGGTGGTTCTGTTGTGTGATATGTGGTTGTTGGTGAGTATTTGCTTCAGGTTGCGGGGCTGTCTGTAGGCAAGGACTGGCCTGTCTCCCAAGATTTGTGAGAGTGATGGGTCATCCTTCAGGATAGGTTGTAGATCCTTAATAATGCGTTGGAGGGGTTTTAGTTGGGGGCTGAGGGTGATGGCTAGTGGCGTTCTGTTATTTTCTTTGTTAGGCCTGTCCTGTAGTAGGTGACTTCTGGGAACTCTTCTGGCTCTATCAATCTGTTTCTTTACTTCTGCAGGTGGGTATTGTAGTTGTAAGAAAGCTTGACAGAGATCTTGTAGGTGTTTGTCTCTGTCTGAGGGGTTGGAGCAAATGCGGTTGTATCGCAGAGCTTGGCTGTAGACGATGGATCGTGTGGTGTGGTCAGGGTGAAAACTGGAGGCATGTAGGTAGGAATAGCGGTCAGTAGGTTTCCGGTATAGGGTGGTGTTTATGTGACCATTGTTTATTAGCACAAGGCAGGCCGTCTGGATCTGGAGACATCAGGAACTAGAGAATCCACCACTGCCTTGACCCTTTGTTTCCAGGGTTAAGCCTCTCACTGTTGTAAATTCATGTCTCATTTCTCATTTGAATTTGTCTGGCTTCAGCTTCCAGCCATTAGTTCTTGTGATGATTCTCTCTGCAGGATTAAAGAGCCTGCTAGATACCTGGTGTTTTCTCCCCAGAAAGGTACTTCCAGGCTGTAACCAAGTCCCTGCTCAGGCTTCCTTTCCATAAAGAGATGGAACTCTTTCAGTTTCTCACATTTTCTTCAGCTGAGTCATTTTTGTGGATCTTTTCTGCCCAACACCCTTTTTGAAATGTGGACACCAGCACTGGACACAGTATTCCAGCATCAGTCTCACCAGTGCTGTGTACCAGGGTAAAATCCCCCGCCTGCCCCACTCACCACTCCTCCGTTTATACATCCAAGGGTCGCATTAGCCCTGTTTGCCACAGCAACACTCTGGGAGCTCGGGTTCAGTCTCTTGTCCACTCTCACCCCTAGACCCTTTTCAGAGTCAGGATCCAGTTCCCCCATCTGTAGGTACGGTCCGCGTTCCTTGTTCCTAAATGTATAAGACCTTGCCTTTGGCTGTAGTAAAATGTGTTTGGTTTGAATGGGCGCACTTAAGCAAGTGATCCAGATCGCACTGTATGACTGCCCTGTTGTCCTCCTGCCAACCTCTGTTATCCACAAATTTTATCAACCGGGATTTTATATTTACTTGCAGATCACTGATGAAAGTGTTGAATAGTGTGGGGCCTCATACTGATCCCTGTGGAACCTCACTAGAAACACCCCCATTTGCTGCTGATTCCCCATTGATGGCTACTTTTTGAGATCTGTCAGTTAGCTAGTTCTTAAACCAGTTAACATGTGCTCTGTTGACATTGTATAGTGCTATTTTTTAATAAGAGTGCCATGTGGTACTAAGTCAAATCTCCTACAAAAGTCTAACGTTTACATAGTAATTTGTAATCTCATCAAAGAATTCAATATCTTAGGTGCAAAGAAGAGAAACAAAATGATTAGGGGGATGGAATAGTCTCCATATGAGGACAGATTAATAAGACTGGGACTTTTCAGCTTGGAAAGGAGACGACGGGGGTTGGGGGGGTATGATAGAAGTCTATAAAATCATGACTGGTGTGGAGAAAGTAGATAAGGAAGTGCTATTTACTCCTTCTCATAGCACAAGAACTAGGGGCTACCCAATGAAATGAACAGGCAGCAGGTTTAACACAAACAAAAGGAAGTATTTCTTCACACAACGCACAGTCAACCTGTGGAACTCCTTGCCAGAGGATGTTGTGAAGGCCAAAAGTATAGCTGTGTTCAAAAAAGAATTAGACAAGTTCATGGAGGATAGGTCCACCAATGGCTATTAGTCAAGATGGGCAGGAATGCCACCCCATACTCTGGGTGTCACCAAACCTCTGACTGCCAGAAGCACCTGGCACTGGCCACGGTCGGAAGACAGGAGACTGGGCTAGATGGACCTTTGGTGCGACCCAGTGTGGCTGTCCTTATGTACTCAGGTTGTTGGACAAGACCCATGTTCCATAAAACCGTGCTGTCTGGCATTAATTATATTCACATCCGTTAATTCTTTAATCAACTCAATCCCTCCTCAGCTTTTCCATTATTTTTCCCAGGCTCAGAGTGCAAGTAGGGCGGTCCGGTCCGCCGTACCAGCAAGGTATTTACAGCAGGTATGGCGTTCCGGAACGAGGAGCAGCAGGACGTGGCAGGGCACTGGGCGGGCAGCAGTGCCGCCCCCAGCCCTTCCCCGCAGGGCTCCTCCGTCTGACAGCGGCCGGCCGGAGGACAGGGCAGGGGCATTACAGCCGCCGGCGTTGCTGTCAGGAGTCTGCTGCTTTCCCCGCTGCAGTTCCTGGGCGGGCCCTGACCGCAGCGGGGCAGGGAGAACGTCAGGGCACTGGGTGGCCCCACGCTGCCGGCTCCTCCGGCACGGCTGCTGGGCCACCCCCCAGCCCTGTCCTCTGGCAGGGCCGGCTGCTGTTCAGACGGAGGAGGCCCTGCGGGGAAGGGCTGGGGGCGATACAGCCGCGCCGGAGGAGCTGCGGGCGTGGCCCTGCCCCGTGGCCCCACGTTCTGCTCCGTTCACCGCTGTGGTTCCGAAGGCGCAGTGGGAGGAGGACAGAGCCCCGCCCCCAGGTAAGGGGGGTGGATCATGGGGAGGGGACGGGGAGAGCGTGGGGTCCCCAGGCTGGGGGCAGGGCAGAGTCACGTGGGGGGTCACGTGCCCCCCATGGCTCCCTCCGTACCAGTAAGAAATGGATTCCACTTGCACCGCTGCCCAGGCTTGATCCCAGGCTAAACTGCAGTTACGACAAGAGCAATTTGCTTTATGGAAAAGTAACACTAGGGAAATATTTGATGTCGCTGTAGCTGCAATCTAGAAGCTAGAAACAGAACAAATCAGCATCATGCAGCCAGCCAGCTCTTCACCGATTCCCACTGCTCCGCTGGCCCCTGGGACCCATGCAGCCGGCATAGGAGGGGTGCAATAGAAAGCTGCCTGATCGAACAATGGTGCTCAGCATGTCTGGTTAATCACCTGGCTTTCCTTGGAGTGGTCTGTCTGATGGGGGTCAGAGACCTTTTTCTTTCTGAGGCCCCTGCAATATACTATAAAATCTCCACGGCCCACCTGGGCCACAACTGGTTTTCTCATATAAAAGCTAGGGCCGGCGTTAGGGGGTAGCAAGCCGGGCCTTTGCCTGGGGCCCCACGCCATAGGTGCCCCCATGAAGCTACATTGCTCAGGCTTCAGCTTCCGCCCCGGGTGGCAGGACTCAGGGGCCTGGGCTTCGGCCCCATGCAAAGGGGCTTCGGCGTTCTGCCCTGGGCCCCAGCGAGTCTAATGCTGGCCCTGCTTGGAGGCCCCCTGAAATCTGCTCGAGGCCCCATAGGGGGCCCCAGACCCCTGGTTGAGGACCACTGATCTCGTTTATCTGTTCTGCAGTGCTCGGCCTGGGCACCACCTGCACTTTTCAGGACTGGCCTCCATGCCCATTGTACATTGACCTGGACTCCTGCAAAGCAGCCCTTCTCCCATTTATTACCTCTCACCGGCTCCTGTTGCGGGACAGAGAATGGGATCTGCACTACCGCCAGCCACCTCCTGGCCCTTACCGCGTGCCCTCGGAGAGCATGGCTGGTGAGGTCCCAGCTGACACACTCACTTTAAGTTTATATTATTTTAATTGTTCTTTTGAAGGAAAAAGAAAGCAAAAGCAAGACCACATACAGACGTTACCGTGCTACACCGTTACGAACGGCCCACACAACACAGAGCATGCAGAACTGCGGCTAAGGTACATTCACTGAATCCCCACGGCAGCACTCACTGCCTGTCTCCTCACTCAGGCATCCGCTTTCAGAGAACAGAACTGCGTTCCCTGACTCGGCCCCCCTCCAACCTGGCTAAGCCCCTCCCGCCGGCACCCCACTCTGCACTGAGACTTTTTTGTTGACGTCTGTGTTTTTGACGGCTGGCGTTTTGATGGCCAGGCTAGTCTCCAGTGAGAATATGCCACATGACCTATTAAAGGGAAACCGTCAACATAATACATACATAAAACTCTGCTCTTAGTATTAACGCAGAAAAAATGAAACCATCTCCTTTGGCTCCTCATGAATGAGGCTGGTTTTTGTTCATGTTTTGCACTTCAGTCTTCTTGGGAAGTGGAACTAGACAGCTAGCTTTGCTAGAAGCGTTCCCGTTTGTCGTCCATTTCACTTCCCGCCCTCACAGTGCCGCTGCGGTTTGGATTTCAGCACTGCAGGGGATAGATTGAACCCCGAAACCTGTTGTTTCATTTAAACTAAAAAGCAACACGGAAGTGGGTTTATTTGTTGGGTTTTACAAAACCTTCACCGAGGCTACATTTTGTACCTACATCTCCCTGAAGCAACCAGATGATTATCAAACCCACAAGGGCCCAGGCAAGAAGCCACCACAAATACTGAACATCAGAAATACCTGCAGCAGATGGACTGACGTTTCTAGGCCCGTGATACTCAGAACTTAGTGGTTCAGGAGCCAAATTAGCAATCAACTTGACCCAAAAGAGCCCCCGCAGCGTGACCGACAGGGGGAACGCTTGGTTTTATATATAATTATTCTCACAGCAAATAAGTTACTAACTTAGAGCAAGCTGACAACCGAATTGGTTAATAACGTAGTAAAAGTATTCTGACGGATTAATAATTCAATCACACCACGTGTTAATACCGTGGCCTGCAAAGAGCCGCAGGAGACACAGTAAAGAGCCGCTTGTGGCTCGCGAGCTGCAGTCTGAGGATCGCTGGTCGAAGTGATGGGTTCTGTGGGGAAAACCTGCCAATTAACTCTCTTGTAGGGAACACGGGGGAGGCAGCGACGTCAGCTGTCAGTCCAGCCTCGGATGGCACCTCCACAAGTCACAGGGAGATGGTGGTCACCCCAAGATCTCACTCCCACACCCAACGGGCCCACTCTGACTCCTATTAAAGTCAAATCAGTGGGACTGGATTATCCCTAAAGGGATCCAACTCTTGAAGAGCATAGAGAATCCACTGCTGTATGGTGATAGGAAACTGGCAGGAGAAATAGCTTTAAAGGACAGGAAATGGACACACCAGACACTTGGGTTCAGGGCACAAGAGAGATATGGATGGGTAGGAGCAGTGTGCCAGGTGGAAGGAGAAATGCAGGACTGCCAAGGAATGGCATGCACCTTGCAGGGCATCTGCCATTTTTAGAAGCTTTTAATTTATTAATTAGAGAGAAAAACCTCCCCAGCTTTTGTGTGTGTATTAACATGGATTTTATTCAGCATGCTGCAACATTCCATAGGGACTTTAATGTGACCAGGAATAGCATCTTAGTGCTAATACCTGCTAGTTTACAATGGTCTGTGATTTATATGGGAAGGATAAAATCAAAGCAGACACAGCAGACCATTGCTAATTACGTCACTAAACAAATGAAAAAAAGACAGCTTTGCCACAATTTTCTGCCAAGATCTGATCGAGTGGTGCAGTGAATTCTCATACGACTCAGACTTCCTCACTTTCACAAAGTACACCGCAGAGCACTTCCTAATAGACTATAGCATAAATAAACCTAAATGTCATGCCCGAAAAAATGAACCATGTTCATTACAGGGCAGCGTCCTTGCTCTTTGATGATACGCTGAGCGTCTCATTTTGCAAGATTCATCAATTTTCACAGACACTTGTGCAAAGTAGCACGGTTCTACTGTAATTAGAAAGCTAACATAGGTAATGGGGCACTTATTTATATTTTGGTTAAGATATTTTAGTGTATTTACTAGGCAGCCAAACAACCAATACATTTAGGAGGCCAATCCAGTTGCTTGTAGAAAATTCGTACTCTGGAGAGGAGACTGACACGTCAGTTGTTTTTAAGCAAGGTCCCACGGCAAGGATGGGCCTGGGGAGTTGAGTTTGTGTGTCATAAATGTCACTTTTGCACACCCAGGTTGGAAGGTAGCTTCTGGTGGCCTCTGAAGACATGCTGTCTCACAGGAGCAGTTCTGCCTAAGTTAGAGCTCATGGCACTTCACTCCTGCATCTTGTCAGATCCCAACTCCCAGACAGAGCGTTTGCCACGTTCCCCCCACACAAATGGTTCTCTCTCACGTGTGGCTCCTCTGATGTCGCACAAGGTGTCTGCTCTGCACGAACCTCTTCCCACACTCATTGCACACAAAAGGTCTCTTTCCAGCCGGGGTTCCCTGGTGGGCTCTAAGAGGCGGCTTCTGGCTAACGTTTGCCCTGCACTGTGGGGTGCTGGCGAAGGGCTTTTGCTGGACCACGGGCTGTGGGCTCCGACTGGCGCCTGTCCTGGTGCTCTTCAGCAGCGCCTGCTCAGTGTGGGTTCTCTGGTGCGCCAGCATTATCCGCTCGTCCCGGAACCGTTTCTCGCACTCCGCACACTGATACGGCTTCTCCTCTGCCTGGACCTTCTGGCGGCAGAAACCCACCTCATCCTCCAGGCCTTCCCCCACTTCGCCACGTGGCCTCTTGCCCCTGTGGACCCTCTGGTGGCTTTTCAGGTGCTGCTTCTGGCTGCAGGTCTTCCCGCACTCGTTGCACTTGTAGGGCCGCTCGCCTGTGTGGATCCGCTCATGGATGATGAGGGTTTTCTTGTCCTTGAAGCTCTTCCCGCACTCGGTGCAGGCAAAAGGCCGCTCCCCCGTGTGGATGCGCTGGTGGCTGATCAGATGGTGCTTCTGGCTGAACCTGTGCCCGCACTGAGTGCAGGAGAAGGGCTTCTCCCCGGTGTGGGTGCGCTGGTGGCTCAAGAGATGGTGCTTCTGGCTGAAGTTCTTCCCGCAGTCCGAGCACTGGAACGGCTTCACTCCCCTGTGCACTTTCTGGTGGGACACGAGGATCTGCTTGAGCCGGAAGCTGCTCCCGCACTGCAGGCAGAGGAACGGCCTCTCCGCCGTGTGGGTGCGCTGGTGCTTTCGGAGGTCTCGGCTCTTGTTGAAGCTCTTCCCGCACTGAGCGCACGTGTGCGGCCTCTTGGGTGCCTGAGGGCTTCTCTGGTGCCTGAGGAGCTGCAGCTTCTCAGGAAGGCTCCTCCCTCTCTCGGGGGCAGCATCCTTCTTCCCCACGTGGGTTTTCTGATGTCTCTTCAGGTCCCCCTTGGATGGGAAGCCCTTCCCGCACTCAGGGCATTTAAAGGGCCGCTCCCCTGTGTGACTCCTTTCGTGGATGGTCAGGGCCGTGTTACTCTTGAAGCTTTTGTCGCACTCTGGACACGTCGGGGGAATCTTCTTTAGAGAGGCTTTTGGGGGAGGAGCCCTCGGGGGTTTGTCCTGAGCATTGGCCACATGGCTTCGCAGCTTCTGGTGGGATTTGCTTTGAGCCAGGCTGCTCTTCTTCTTCACACACCGCGGCGGGCTGCTCTCTTCCTCCAACTTTCCCGAGAATGCACTGGGAGGTTCTGGGGTCTCGGTGTCTTCCTCCTGCTCCTCCTTTTTAATCCTGATTCCATCATCTACTGGAAAGAAGACAGGGGGAAGAGTCCAGATGTTATTTCAGGTGCTGAGGATGGAAAAAAACTGCCCATTTAACAAGACCCCCCCCATTCCAGAGGGAATCCCAATGGGTTCCCAGAGAGACTCTGGAAATCCCCTCTCTTCCCACAAATTATAGTGACATTCCCATCATGTCCAAGTTTCTACCGCCCAAGAAATAGCCAGTGGAAGCCGGCTGCATTCACCTAAACGGTTCTGGCTCCCACGACCTGAAAGAAAACCCCCGCGGAGACACAGATTCTGCTGTCAGTCGTACCGGTGCAGCCCAGTGATTTCAACAGAGCTCTTCTGGCCTAAGAAAGCACATTTCGGCCATTCCGGCCAGCCTGCAGTCAGGATCATAAACTGGGGATTCCTGCCAGTCATGTTTCTATTTTATTCAGCCTAGGTTCTGACCCCAGCTTCCCCAGCGCAGAACGTGAGCTCACAGGAACGGGAACTCTGGAGTGGCAGTATAAGCCAGTAACTTTCTCGCACCTGGAGCGGTGGGGGATGGGGAGGGACTCAGGCTATGAGTTAATTAGTCCTGTTGGGAAGTCACAGCTGGCTCCAGCCATGGAGGAATTCTGGCGACACACTAACAGAGTTAGGATGCTCTTCCAACACACACAGGCTTCATCACAGCCCCTCATTGCCTTTAATGAATGTTACTCTCAGTCCAATGCCCTGTTCATTAGGCCACCCTTCGAATGTCCAACTCTTCTCTGTCTAGCTCCCCCATCCTTTGGGATTCTCCTGCTACTACTCACCTGCCCAGAAGCTTTGGGGGGTCCCCCACTCTCTGGGATGTGGAGGGTCTCCAACACATGGCTCTTCTTCTTGCTCAATTTTACATATGATCTCTGGTTTGACAGCAGGCCACCCTGTTCCAGGGACGGAGAACAACAAAGTCTCACATTTACATTAATGTCATTAGAGTCTGGAAGAAGGCTCCTCCATCCTCATTGTCAAAGGTACTACCCCTCGATCTCAGCTCCATCCACTCCAAATTCATGGCGCACAAACATTTCACACTCCTCTGTCCTTCGTGCTACCTCCAGCTATCTGGCCCACTTCTGACTCGTGTCTTCTGTCCTGCTGCCCCTACATACCTCTTCTGCTCCAGCTGTCAGTCTCTGGAGACACTTCTCAATCTTCTTTCTGCAGGAATCTATCCTATACTGGCCTCCTTACCCGATCCACTGTCCCACGTTTTACCTGGTCCATGTTAGATTGTAACGTCAGGGACTGTGTCTCACTGTACCATACGCTCATGGAAAGGAGGACTTGTGGCACCTTAGAGACTAACCCATTGATCTGAGCATAAGCTTTCATGAGCTACGGCTCACTTCATCGGATGCATTCCTGTAGCTCACGAAAGCTCATGCTCAAATAAATTGGTTAGTCTCTAAGGTGCCACAAGTCCTCCTTTTCTTTTGCGAGTACAGACTAACATGGCTGCTACTCTGAAACCTGTCATACACTCATTGTGTGCTTGGAATGTTTAATGATAGGGTAGTACATGGGCCAAATTTTCAAGCTTAGAAACCGGAAGTTAGATGCCTAACTCCATATTCAGGCACCTAAATAAGAATGGCCCAGCTCCTGAGAGAATGGCGAAAGGGATCCTCACCCAGTGAGGTGACCAGCTCGTAGTTCTCCCTCATCACATCCCGGTACAGCTCCCTCTGCCATTCCGCTAACGCCGCCCACTCCTCTGGGGAGAAATAGACCGCGACGTCCTCGAACGCCACCTGCAACAACAAGCCGCCCAGCTCAACATCTTGGGCTGCACGGATAGCCAGAGCCCACACTGGGGACTGCAGTAGGATCCAGATATGGGCAAATCCCCTTGGTCCTAGGCCACACAGTGTGCTCCCCGCTCCCCACCAGGCCTGTCTGCCAGTAATGGCATTACCTGAAAACTGACAGCAAGGAGGTGAGCTCCGAGGGGCTGCTGGGGAAAGGATAAAACAAAACTGCTTGCTGGTTATTTCAATAAATCTCTCTGCTTTGAATCTGCAGTAAGTCCAGCAAGACACAGGGGCAGTAACTAGTTCCTGATGCATGATGGGCCCTTCAGTCTTGGGGGTGGCTGGGGTGGGTTGAGAGACTTAAACGCATCCAGTAATCCTGCAAATCAAGGGTTAAGACAAGAACGGTGAGGCCTCATCTGGAGTACTGTGTCCAGTTTTGTGCCCCACACTACAAGAAGGATGTGGAAAAAATGGAAAACGTCCAATGGAGGGCAACAAAAATGATTAGGGGACTGGAACACATGACTTATGAGGAGAGGCTGAGGGAACTGGGATTGTTTAGTCTGCGGAAGAGAAGAATGAGGGGGAATTTGATAGCTGCTTTCAACTACCTGAAAGGGGGTTCCAAAGAGGATGGATCTAGACTGTTCTCAGTGGTAGCAGATGACAGAACGAGGAGTAATGGTCTCAAGTTGCAGTGGGGGAGATTTAGGTTGGATATTAGGAAAAACTTTTTCACTAGGGAGGGTGGTGAAACACTGGAATGCGTTACCTAGGGAGGTGGTGGAATCTCCTTCCTTAGATATTTTTAAGGTCAGGCTTGACAAAGCCCTGGCTGGGATGATTTAGTTGGGGATTGGTCCTGCTTTGAGCAGGGGGTTGGACTAGATGACCTCCTGAGGTCCCTTCCAACCCTGATATTCTAAGATTCTATGAATGGGGAAAGTGAGAGAAAGGGTCAGACTGCACCGTAATGCCGCTCTAGATCGCTCCTCTGCATTGCGTACATCACCCGGCCAGGGTTCAACCCTCCTGTGTTGGAGGCTATGGGATGATCCAGGTTAAAGGGACAAGGGTGGGGGAAGGGGAATGATCCTGAATCACTGGAGACATGGGCTAACTGAGTGAAAGAGGAGAAACGCAAGGAGAGCTAGAAGCGGGGCGAAGGGATCATGCTGTGGCAAGGAGAGCCACGCACAGCGCTGCAAACCTCGCAGCCCCAGAGAGAGCAATAAGGGGGAGAGGTGCAGGAGCAAGCCCTGGTCACTGTATGGGACAGTATGTTTTAAACATGCCTTTTGTATTAAAAGTCTTGGTTCTTTTCAGGCCAGCATCTCAGTGGTTTTCTGACAGCACAGAGAACAATTCAAGAAGCGGCATGCAAAACCCAACATCAACTAGAACCGGATCAGACTCTCAATCTGGAACCTGAGCTGTCAGACACGCTCTGTGCTGGCCCTGCACTGTTTGGCCCAGGAATCAGCCACACTGCACAAGCAGCCCTCGCTGGTAGTACTCATGGGTCCCAGGCCCTCGGTGCCTGAATTTACTGTGTCCTTCAAGGAGAGTGAGTCACATTTTAAAATGACTTCCCAAAAGCAGCCTGTCCTCACCAGGCTGCCGAACCGCCCCCGCCTTTCTCAGCTGTTATTTTTAGAGACAATTTTAACTTTCGTGACCATAAGGGATTAGCAAGCAGCGCCAGGAATAATGGGGACGGGAGCGATGCAATTTATTCTATGTGGCGTGGCCCGACTGGTATGGCCTCTCCTGGCCAGAAACGTCTGACCATGTCTCCTGGAGGTGGTTTTATAACGAGGGCAAGCATCCGCCAGGTGCCAGCCTGGGACACCTCACTCAGTTCACTTGTGACCAGGTCAGAGACCAGGTTTCAGGAGCAGAAAATCCTGCACCTAAACCATCTTCCCTGTCTCCCAAGCAGCATCGCCGCGAATGCAGGCACCAGGGGAGAGTGGAGACAAGGGATAGGAATAAAGAGCCGCACACTCCTAGGTGCTGGAACTAGGGGTGCTGGGGATGCTGCCGCACGCCCTGGCTGGAAGTGGCTTCCATCATATCCCGGGTTCACAGTTTCGTTCCGTGGCTCTCAGCACCCGCAATATACACATTGTTCCAGCCCCCCGGCGCACGCTCTGCTGAGCCAGGCTGGCAAGGGCAAAGCAGGAATTACCGTGCCATCCTACAATGCCCTGCTCCCTGCGGGCGGAGCCGCCTTCAGTAGCCCTGTTACCCGGGGGCCTCTGCTAGGGAGCAAAGCGTATTGTTCAAGCCATCCTAAAACACCCAGACTGGAGGAAAGAGAGCCGGCATACACTGGGGCAGAGGAGAGACCCTCCCACCCGAGCCTATCTGCTACGTAGAGAGCCCCCTTCCCTTGTCAATACACAGGCAGGTGAGAGAGAAAGACCCCCCCCATCCTGGGGCTATACATGGGGAGAGCCCCCAGTGACCCCAACGTCCCGCCGGGCCCCACTGCAGTCATTCTCCTGGCCTGTGTCTAGGCCCTGGCAAAGCAGACACCCCCACCCCGCCCCAGGGCTGTTTGCCCACTGCCCCCCCTGGGTCCCGCAGAGCAGAGACCCCTGGCCAACCTGGTGTCTCTGGGGCCAGCCTTGCTCCGTGGGGCTACAGGTCCTGTCTCTGCCCCGGCGGCGGCAGGGGGCGCTCCCTGTTTACCCCCCACCCCAGCATCCAGCCCAGGGTCCTGCTGTGGGGCTAGCCGTAGGGCCGGTTCCTCCAGCGAGCCGCGCCCCCCGGGGGGCCAGCGTCCTACCTGAGCAGAGCCCGCTGCGGCCATCCCCCTGGCCTCCGGCCCCTTGGCCCCGGGGCTGGCCGGGGGGCGGGACGCAGGGATCGGGGCCAGGCTGGAGCAGGGCGCCCGGCGGCCCGTGGGGCTGCGCTCCCCGCCCGGCGGACTGTAGCGCCCGGCCGGCCGGGCCGAGATGCTCCGCAGCCAGCCCGCCCCCCCGCCTCCCGGGGCATTGTGGGAGATGTAGTCCCGCCTGATTGACAGCTCCGGGCACGGCCGGGCCCTGCGCGGGGGCGCAGCGCAAAAGCCAGGGTGTCCGCGCCGCGCGGAAGGCCGGCTGGGACCCTTGCGGCCGGCCCGCAGGCTCTAGGACCCACCCGCCGGGAGCGGCGGGGAGCCCGAGTCCCGCTGAGCCGGGGGCCAAGCCTTGCCCTGCTGCCGTGCGGACGCAGCTCAAGCCGCAGACACGAGCCGGGAGCTCTGCGTCCTGCAACCCAGGCCGGGCCCGCCAGACCCACCTGGGTCCGTTTGGACGCTCAAGCACAGGCTTCGAAACACCGAGTCCCAAGCCCGGGTTATGATGCCGTGCAGACGTGCCCCCCGGGGGGTATGAGGGTGCGCCGTCTGTGCTGCAAAACACCCCCCGCGGCCGTGAATCTCAGAGCCCAGGTCATAGAATCATAGAATATCCGGGTTGGAAGGGACCTCAGGAGGTCATCGAGTCCAACCCCCTGCTCAAAGCAGGACCAATCCCCAACTAAATCATCCCAGCCAGGGCTTTGTCAAGCTTGACCTTAAAAATATCTAAGGAAGGAGATTCCACCACCTCCCTAAGTAATGCATTCTAGTGTTTCACCACCCTCCTAGTCAAAAAGTTTTTCCTAATATCCAACCTAAATCTCCCCCACTGCAACTTGAGGCCATTACTCCTTGTCCTGTCCTCTGCTACCACTGAGAACAGTCTAGGTCCATCCTCCTTGGAACCCTCTTTCAGGTAGTTGAAAGCAGCTATCAAATCCCCCCTCATTCTTCTCTTCCGTAGACTAAACATGCCCAGTTCCCTCAGCCTCTCTTCATAACTCATGTGTTCCAGTCCCCTAATCATTTTTGTTGACCTCCGCTGGACTCTTTCCAATTTTTCCACATCCTTCTTGTAGTGTGGGGCCCAAAACTGGACACAGTACTCCAGATGAGGCCTCACCAGTGTCGAATAGAGAGGAACGATCACATCCCTCGATCTGCTGGCTATGCCCCTACTTATACAGCCCAAAATGCCATTGGCCTTCTTGGCAACAAGGGCACACTGCTGACTCATATCCAGCTTCTCGTCCACTGTCACCCCTAGGTCCTTTTCCGCAGAACTGCTGCCGAGCCATTCGGTCCCTAGTCTGTAGCGGTGCATTGGATTCTTCCATGCTAAGTGCAGGACTCTGCACTTGTCCTTGTTGAACCTCATCAGATTTCTTTAGGCCCAATCCTCCAATTTGTCTAGGTCCCTCTGTATCCTATCCCTACCCTCCAGAGTATCTACCTCTCTTCCCAGTTTAGTGTCATCTGCAAACTTGCTGAGGGTGCAATCCACACCATCCTCCAGATCATTTATGAAGATATTGAACAAAACCGGCCCCAGGACCGACCCTTGGGGCACTCCACTTGATACCGGCTGCCAACTAGACATGGAGCCATTGATCACTACTCTTTGAGCCCGACAATCTAGCCAGCTTTCTATCCACCTTATCGTCCATTCATCCAACCCATACTTCTTTAACTTGCTGGCAAGAATACTGTGGGAGACCGTGTCAAAAGCTTTGCTAAAGTCAAGGAACAACATGTCCACTGCTTTCCCCTCATCCACAGAGCCAGTTATCTCGTCACAGAAGGCAATTAGATTAGTCAGGCATGACTTGCCCTTGGTGAATCCATGCTGACTGTTCCTGATCACTTTCCTCCCCTCTAAGTGCTTCGGAATTGATTCCTTGAGGACCTGCTCCATGATTTTTCCAGGGACTGAGGTGAGGCTGACTGGTCTGTAGTTCCCAGGATCCTCCTCCTTCCCTTTTTTAAAGATGGGCACTACATTAGCCTTTTTCCAGTCGTCCGGGACCTCCCCCCGATCACCATGACACAGGGTGCACATGCAGGCTTGTGCTCGTGCAGTGAGCTAGCTGTGTAGACATCCCAGCTCAGGCTGGAGTCCCCCCCGCTCCTGCAGGCTTCAGAGCCCCAGCAGGAATGTCTACATGGCTCTTGGTAGCGCTGTAGGGCCAGGCCTGCCATGCTGACTCTGAAGAGCCAGGCTCTGAGACTTGCTTTTGCGGGTGTGTTTTGCCATGTAGACGCGCCTAGCCATTCCTGTGGCAGGGCATGGGCCTATGTGAGTAGGTGCTGGCTTTCAGACATTCGCAGCTTGATGTGCTGGGGCCCTGTGAGATCACTGAGAATGGCCCCAGGGACCTGGACAAGGTGTCACCTCCCAGCTCCACCCCTCGCTGACTGCTGTGGTACATTTGCATGGATCCACTCTGCCAATTCTTGTGATTTTACCACCAGTCTAGCAATATTTGGTGCTTGTTCTGAAAGTCCCAGCTCCTGGAGTCCAGTGATTACATGAAAGCTTCAGCTTTCATTGTTTAACAAGTAAGTTTCTAGCCCCCCTGGCTGCAGAGAAAAGTCTGGAAGCGTGCCCCCTAAAGACAAATAAAAAGAACCAGATTTATTAGCTTGAATATCTCATGATTTTCAAGCCAATCTTGTGATTTTGGGTGCCCCGACTCACGATTTTTGAACATTTGGGTTTGGCAATACTATAGCTGAGCATTTATTCGCTGTATTCTCTCCACTCAGCACCCATCCATCTCACACACTCTCCTCCCGTGGACGTCTCCTGCTGAGGGCCAGTGACTCTCCAGCTATAGGTCTCTATAGTCTTCTCATGCCCAGGTCCTATGGGGAAGGTGACCTGCCCCCTCGGAAGCAGCCTTCTCCCTAGTTCGTTATCTGCCTTTGGTTCCTGTTTTGTCAGGTCTGTGGGGCAGAATGAAGTGGGATCCACTGTATTAATTCCTCAGGCCCCACCTCACATTTCCCATGTGTCCCAGCTTGGAGTTGGAGTGGGTGTAATCTCCTCTCATTAAACTGAAGTGTGAATCCTAAATAAACCATTGAATAAATAAAACACCCCCACCACCACCACACACACTGCTGATCAGTGTTTAGGCACCTAAAGATGCAGCTTGTCACTGAGTGAGGTTTTCAGAAGAACCTAGGTGCCTAACTCCCATGTGCGGAGTCTGTGCCAAAGGGGGCTGTCAGCCAGGCCCCCCCAGTCCAGCTGATGACTAGACGGGGCTGGCAGAAATCAACCAACCCGTGAGGTTTGAGGGGAATTAATAATCTGATTATGAAACCAAACGAAGACTGTGTCTAAGAGTAAAGGCTGCGCAGAGTAAAGGAAAGGGGGATTTCTGCCTGCTGCGTGTTCAGGCCGCCTGCGTCTCAGCAGGCCTTTGAAATTAGGCGCCACAGACCCCAGGATCCTGTGTAGCCAAGAGCACCCAGCTAAAGGAATGCTGCCCCCTTCCAGCCAAGCTTCTCAGCTCCTTCCCAATCTCATTCCCAACAGGGCATGGCGCGTTGGTTTGGGGAGTATGAAACGGATACGAAGTGATGCTGACCCAAGTAAAATGGCCACCATCTCCTACTCTTTCCTACGGACCAGAAGCCAGCCCAGCCTCTGGGAATATGGCCACCCCTGGGCTCTGTGGGTAAGCAAGTCCTCAGCAAAGTGTGGAGATAAAGACATGGGGAGAAGGGAGGCTGCAGAGGGTTGTGAGGTGCAGGAGAAAACTGAAAGTGGTTACAGTGGATTTTGGGGGAGGGGGTGAACACTGAGGGGGATGCAGGGGAACACCAGGGCAGAAAGAGCCTGTGAAAATGAGCCAGATGGGAAGGGAAGCTGGTAACCATGCGAGGGGGGCAGGAGACTGGGTTTCTCTTGTTCACAGAATATCAGGGTTGGAAGGGACCTCAGGAGGTCATCTGGTCCAACCCCCTGCTCAAAGCAGGACCAATCCCCAATTTTTCCCCAGATCCCAAATGGTCCCCTCAAGGATTGAACTTACAACCCTGGGTTTAGCAGGTGAATGCTCAAACCACTGAGCTATCCCTCCTCTTTAAACAAAGAATTTCTCCCCTCCTTCCCAACGGCCACGGTCTCCCATGACTTTGTGGGACTGAAGACATTTCTTGCCCTTAGCCAAGATGGCTGTCATGTCCCTACATCTGTCTGCAGAGGCTGCCCCTAGCAAAGATCAGCCAGTGCCCAGTGACTTGGAGCGAAACCGCCCCTTAGGAAGGCTGGCTCTGGGTGTGGACTGGGGTGCTACACCCTATGGAGCTGTTCAGTCACTAGGTGGCGCTGTGCGTCAGAGACTATTGAAACGAACCTCAGCGGCCACAACATGAGAGGAGAAATCCGCCTGAATGGGCCAACCAGGTAGCGTGGTGGCCGGGCATCAGCAAGGACATGCAGAATTTTCAGGTGACCATTGCAGAGCTGTGGGCTTATACACACGGCCACTTATGTATGTCAGTGTAACTTATGTCGCTCAGGGGGGTTGTAGCCAGTGGTGAGTTGGAGCCGGTTCACACCGGTTCTCTAGAACCGGTTGTTAAATTTAGAAGCCCTTTTAGAACCGGTTGTTCCGTGGGGGAGAACCGGTTCTAACAGGGCTTCTAAATTTAACCGGCCAAAGTGGCACCTTACGCACCGACTCCACGGGTGCTCCAGCCCTGGAGCACCCACGGGGAAAATTTCGTGGGTGCAGAGCACCCACTGGCAGCTCCCTGCCCCACCCCTGGCCCCAGATCACCTCCGCCTCCGCCCCTGAATATGCCGCGCAGCTCCGCTTCTCCGCCCCCCCAGGCTTCCCGCAAATCAGCTGTTCGCACGGGAAGCCGGCGGGCTGAGAAGCAGGCGGAAGCTTCCTGCTCAGGCCCAGGGAGGCGGAGGAGAGCTCGGGCGGGGGTGGGGGGTGCACGAGGAGGGCCGCCCGTGCTGCAGCAGGTAACCCGGGGTGGGGGGGGCGCAGGGGAACCGCTCCCCGCCCCAGCTCACCTCCGCCACCCTCGGCCTGAGCGGGAAGCCACCGCCTGCTTCTCAGCCCTCCCCGGCTTCCCGCCGAAGAGCTGATTCGCGGGGAGACGGGCCTGGGGCGCGGAGAAGCAGAGCGGGGCAGTGCGTTCAGGGGAGGAGGCGGAGCGGAGGTGAGCTGGGGCCGGGCGCGGGGTGGGGAGCTCCTGGTGGGTGCTCTGCACCCACCAATTTTCCCCATGGGTGCTCCAGCCCTGGAGCACCCAGGGAGTCAGCACCTAAGGTGCCACTTTTGATGTGATCAGTGTGATGTGCTCCCCCCCAGCTACACTGCCCTGCCCCTAGGAGCCAGAGGGACCTACTGGATGCTTCCTGGGAGCTGCCCCAGGTAAGCACCGCTGGGACTCCTCACCTCGCCCCCCGGCAGGTGCCTCTGGCTCTTAGGGGTGGCGTGGGCACCCATTACGGTGGCCCACAAGACCCTCCTGCCCGGTTCTGCGGGCAGACAGGGGAGGGGAGTGGATGGGGCAGGGGTTTTGGGGGGGCGTCAAGGAACACGGGGGGGTTGGATGGGGCAGGAGTCCCGGGGGCGGAGGTGGACAATGACCCCCTCGTGGGGTGAGAAGGGAACCTGTTGTTAAGATTTTGGCAGCTCATCACTGGCTGTAGCCCAGTGGGCTAGTTTGCCTTTGTTATATTCACGGCTACTGTAGCCCAGTGGGCTAGCTTGCCTTTATTATATTTACTGTTTTGCATTATATTCTGCTTTGCATTATATTCAGCAGTAATGCAAGAAACCTACAGCCCTGTATCCTGTAAATCATTACCTTCCACAAGTTAGCATAAGGCTTGAGACCTATGAACTTTGAATAGACAAACTTTGCACAGATAAACTGAAGCTGAAAATAAAGTTTATGGGGAAGTTCTGACCACAAATAAATAATTCAGTCACAGAAAATGTCCTGGCAATGAACTGACATACATAAAAGGATATGAGATACATTTAAGGCTCGCCTGCTTGTTTGCCTATATATCTTTACTTATAAGTTTCTTATTTCCTTATGGGTTTGATTATTTGTTTTATTATAATAGGTTGATAGGTCTATATTAGAGTACATTTTGGCTGTAACACAAGGGACCTGCAGGCCACATCCTGTATGTTGAGCTAAGGCAAAGTTTGCAGACATGTGTTTGGGACCTTTCACTTAGATAGTGGTGATGAGCTAAAGCATAAGGTCCATGTATGGCTGCAACCTTTAACATAGAGGATGTGCTAAAGCAGGTTGGCATAGGGGCTTTCCTAAGTTCATACTCTTTTAAACTTAACAGGTACCCCACAACTTGGAACTTGGAAAGAACCGAAATAACCAGTTAGGACAGAAATAACAAATGTGATACCTAACCATAAAAGGGCTGTGGTAACAAGTGGACATATGTAATAATAAGTTGAGATTATTGATATACTAACCTATACGAAAATGACACTCCAACATTAGTAAGGTGAGGATCAATGATGTAATCAACAGTCCCAGTCTATGCTGTATTCTGATAGTTCAGAGATCAAAAGAACATCCTATCATTAAAATGAATTGTAAACACGGGATATCTCGGCATTCATCTCTCTTTGAAATGTACTGTGACTGGTGGAGGAACAAGCAAATGGCCTTATGTTAATTCGTACAGCTGAGTACTGGTGATGGACCTCCTTCAGTCATCCTAATGACCTTTTGTTCCCTGAGGAAATCCCAACTTGTCAAAAGAGGACATGAAATTGTATAAAAGATCCTTGGGTCCTGATTCTGTCTTCTCAGATCTGCTTAGGCTTCATCAGGGGAAGTTTGAGTCTCAAGACTGAGGTCCCAGTTATGCTGGTACCCCCTGAATATGAGATTTGGACATTGGACTATGACGTATGAACTGAATTCTAAAGGAACTCTTTGCAACTACACCATCTCTGCTATGAATCTGCACTTCAATGAATTGAACTCCTGTCTGTCTGTTTATTGATCTTTTAACTATACTCTCTCTCTTTTGTTTTTAAACAAATTTTAGTTTAGTTAATAAGAATTGGCTGTGGCGTGTATTTGGGTAAGATCTGGAACATTCGTTAACCTGGGAGGTGATGTGTCCGATCCTTTGGGATTGGTAGAACCTGTTCTTTTCTATGATGAAATAAGATTTACAGAAATTTTCATCCTATTTGACGTGGGTACCTGGATGGGAGCCTGAGGCTGGATCACTTTAAGGGAACGGTGTTGTTTGGACTTCTGAGTAACCAGTGAGGTAATAAATTTCAACTGTTGGGAATGGGCCACATCCACCCTATTTGAATTGGCCTCGTTAGCATTGACTCCCCCACTTGTTAAGGCAACTCCCATCTTTTCATGTGCTGTGGAGAGACAGAATCAGAGCGTTATCGGCACACATGGGTCAATGACAGAGCGAAAGGATCGGCTGGGCCAGACCTGAGCCTCAGAATCTTCCCCCCCTGCACTCACCTACTTAGGAACAATACTGTGTAACATATATGTATGCCAGTTGGTGCTGCTCTTTATACAGCTAACTATCTACACAGATTTCAGAGTAGCAGCCGTGTTAGTCTGTATTCGCAAAAAGAAAAGGAGGACTTGTGGCACCTTAGAGACTAACCAATTTATTTGAGCATAAGCTTTCATCATCCGATGAAGTGAGCTGTAGCTCACGAAAGCTTATGCCCAAATAAATCGGTTAGTCTCTAAGGTGCCACAAGGATTCCTCATTGTTTAAGGTAATAAAGAAGCTGTTTTGTGCTGGTTTTGTGAATCTAAGTTTTGGAATATCCACCAGCTTTTGGGGGATTGTCTGCCCCATTCTTTGCAGTTCACCCTAATTGAGTGACCACAGCTGCCTCCCCACTAGGACTCCGGTCACAAGTGGAGCAAGGCCTGAGCTCCCAGCTGACACCTGAAGCCAGCAAACAGTCAATTGTTCAGTGCAGACCAGGGCTGGAAGCTGCCCCAATGGCTGTGGGACCAGATCTGGGATCCCTCAGTGTGTGTCTCTCACTCTTACCCATCCTTCCCTGGACCACTTCCAAAGGGGAGATTTTCCTCTCTCAACTGGATTATTCCTAGGTGGGTGCATCTATGACCTCCACGTATACACATCCCTGCCCAGCAGTGGTTTCAGTTCCTCTCTGTGTTGTTATTTCTGTATTGTTGTTCACACACTCGTATACATGGGTGGAGGCTCTGGGGTAGGGGAAGCTCCCCTTTTCTCTGGGTTCACTCCCAGGTGGATTCTCTGGTGTGGCAGGCCCAGTCTCCCCAACGTGTTCTCCCAAGCAGTGCAGGGACAGGGCCTCTCCCCCATGCATGTTCTCTGAGATATGGGATTGCAGTTTCCCTGTACTCATAGAATCATAGAATCATAGAATCATAGAATATCAGGGTTGGAAGGGACCCCTGAAGGTCATCTAGTCCAACCCCCTGCTCGAAGCAGGACCAATTCCCAGTTAAATCATCCCAGCCAGGGCTTTGTCAAGCCTGACCTTAAAAACTTCCAAGGAAGGAGATTCCACCACCTCCCTAGGCAACGCATTCCAGTGTTTCACCACCCTCTTAGTGAAAAAGTTTTACCTAATATCCAATCTAAACCTCCCCCACTGCAACTTGAGGCCATTACTCCTCGTTCTGTCATCTGCTACCATTGAGAACAGTCTAGAGCCATCCTCTTTGGAACCCCCTTTCAGGTAGTTGAAAGCAGCTATCAAATCCCCCCTCATTCTTCTCTTCTGCAGGCTAAACAATCCCAGCTCCCTCAGCCTCTCCTCATAAGTCATGTGTTCTAGACCCCTAATCATTTTTGTTGCCCTTCGCTGGACTCTCTCCAATTTATCCACATCCTTCTTGTAGTGTGGGGCCCAAAACTGGACACAGTACTCCAGATGAGGCCTCACCAATGTCGAATAGAGGGGGACGATCACGTCCCTCGATCTGCTCGCTATGCCCCTACTTATACATCCCAAAATGCCATTGGCCTTCTTGGCAACAAGGGCACACTGCTGACTCATATCCAGCTTCTCGTCCACTGTCACCCCTAGGTCCTTTTCCGCAGAACTGCTGCCTAGCCATTCGGTCCCTAGTCTGTAGCGGTGCATTGGATTCTTCCGTCCTAAGTGCAGGACCCTGCACTTATCCTTATTGAACCGCATCAGATTTCTTTTGGCCCAATCCTCCAATTTGTCTAGGTCCTTCTGTATCCTATCCCTCCCCTCCAGCGTATCTACCACTCCTCCCAGTTTAGTATCGTCCGCAAATTTGCTGAGAGTGCAATCCACACCATCCTCCAGATCATTTATGAAGATATTGAACAAAACCGGCCCCAGGACCGACCCCTGGGGCACTCCACTTGACACCAGCTGCCAACTAGACATGGAGCCATTGATCACTACCCGTTGAGCCCGACAATCTAGCCAGCTTTCTACCCACCCTATAGTGCATTCATCCAGCCCATACTTCCTTAACTTGCTGACAAGAATACTGTGGGAGACCGTGTCAAAAGCTTTGCTAAAGTCAAGAAACAATACATCCACTGCTTTCCCTTCATCCACAGAACCAGTAATCTCATGATAAAAGGCGATTAGATTAGTCAGGCATGACCTTCCCTTGGTGAATCCATGCTGGCTGTTCCTGATCACTTTCCTCTCATGCAAGTACTTCAAGATTGATTCTTTGAGGACCTGCTCCATGATTTTTCCAGGGACTGAGGTGAGGCTGACTGGCCTGTAGTTCCCAGGATCCTCCTTCTTCCCTTTTTTAAAGATTGGCACTACATTAGCCTTTTTCCAGTCATCCGGGACTTCCCCGGTTCGCCACGAGTTTTCAAAGATAATGGCCAATGGCTCTGCAATCACAGCCGCCAATTCCTTCAGCACTCTCGGATGCAACTCGTCCGGCCCCATGGACTTGTGCACGTCCAGCTTTTCTAAATAGTCCCTAACCACCTCTATCTCCACAGAGGGCTGGCCATCTCTTCCCCATTTTGTGATGCCCAGCGTAGCAGTCTGGGAGCTGACCTTGTTAGTGAAAACAGAGGCAAAAAAAGCATTGAGTACATTAGCTTTTTCCACATCCTCTGTCACTAGGTTGCCTCCCTCATTCAGTAAGGGGCCCACACTTTCCTTGGCTTTCTTCTTGTTGCCAACATACCTGAAGAAACCCTTCTTGTTACTCTTGACATCTCTCGCTAGCTGCAGCTCCAGGTGCGATTTGGCCCTCCTGATTTCATTCCTACATGCCCGAGCAATATTTTTATACTCTTCCCTGGTCATATGTCCAACCTTCCACTTCTTGTAAGCTTCTTTTTTATGTTTAAGATCCGCTAGGATTTCACCGTTAAGCCAAGCTGGTCGCCTGCCATATTTACTATTCTTTCGACTCATTGGGATGGTTTGTCCCTGTAACCTCAACAGGGATTCCTTGAAATACAGCCAGCACGAGTACTCATGCCATGGCTTGGGCCCCTCCTGCTGTGGATTCCCTGAGAAGCTACAAGATTCTGCTTCCATGAGGCAGAAGTTGATTCAGAATAGATTAGAAAAGGGGGAAGTGAAACAGGGAGTAGGGAACTGGGAGATGTAGCTAAAGGATTCAATCCAGTACGATTAAGTAGCATCTGCAAAGCAGCCTGGACTCTGCACTGACTCTAGGGGGTCCCAGGCTGCCGGATGCTGCGTCCAATTCCCCCCAGTCCGGGGACAGGAAAGTCCCCCACTAAAGAGGGATAATGGGCAGTGGGAGAGAAAGCAAAAGGAGCTAATCCCCCTTGACCTGAATAGGCTGTGAGGAGGGGATGTTACTTCCTGCTGCTGCTCTGTAGTAGTTAGGATGATGATCGATTTGTAGTGCAGTTACTGACTGATCTATGCTGGCTAGATATACCTATCATATTAACAATGTGTTATCCACACTACGTATACATTAGTATGCACAAAGCACGAATACTATAGCAGCTATGTAGCCTAGGTTGGCCTGTGAGATGGGTTACATAAAAAACACTTATGCTAAGTATCCCATAACCTCTTGCATTCACTGAAGTAAGCTCTGGCTGGAGCAAATAGGGAAGCTCGCAAGCTCAGGACAGGTGAGTGCTCTGCCATAGCAACAGAAAGGGAGTTACCCTCCCAGGCCTGTACTGGAATGGCCCAGAGGAAGAGGACACAACATAGGATTGCTCTACTCTGGCACAAACCTCAGAGGTGCCTTCACACCCTTTGTTACCTGAAATGCATCTGGGCAGAACAAAGAGATAAGGGGGACACCACGGTACCAGAAAAACAAGGCAGAAAGCTGATGGGTTAAATTGAGTTTCAGATGACGCCAACAGGACCTTTTACTAGTAAGCAGGGAGGGTATAAAAAGATGGCTTTAGGGGTGGAACTTAGGGAGCACACCTTCTGTGTAAGGGGAGTGTGACAACGCTGCTTAGGGCAGCTTCCCAGTGACTGGTATCGTACAGAACCTTTCCCCTGTGCCATATTGTTGTTGGCTTAGAGCAATAAACCTGACAGACATTGGTTATTTGGTCTCTTGAGAATATTCCATAACAAACCAAGGTGTGGTCAAGCAATTTCCTATACCATTTATCATCACCATTGAGCCAGGAGACCCCAGTCAGGTTTGGAGTCCTACCATGCTGGGCACTGTACGCAGACTGACCTGAAGGTTTACGATTTTTGTTTTTAGTACTCCTCTCCAAAGTACCAGTCCCACTGCCCTGGAGGAAATGAAATACACCAGTTCGTCAAAAAGGAAACTGAAAAACAAATCCCATCCCATGCAACCCTGTGGACTTCCAACATGGGCTGTAAACTGGGTTTGAGCCCTCACCCGCCAGACCCCAGCACACACATCTGCCACTCCAGGGTCACTTATCTTTTACGCAGAGCACCTGCGAAAGAGGGACGTGACACTCCCTTTGCAGTAGGTTACCCCACTGCTGGAGAGGTAACCAGGCTTTGTGGGTTCTGCTCCTGGCTGTGGATGGGACGTGTGGGCTAGCAGTTAGAGCTGGGCTAGCCGAGCAGTTCGAACTGAGACGTTACCTGGGGAAGGCAGTACACCTGAGTGGATAAGATTAAAGTCTGTCTCATAAGGAAGGTGGGTTCTCTTTCCAGGTCTCCCACACTTGACCTTGTGCAACCTCTGGGTGACAGAGGGACAGCCACCAAGGGAAAGGCAAGTCTTTGCAAGTCTTGGGAAGCATCCTGAGATTGACTGGCCCTGGGGCCAATGGGCAGGGGCCCGCGCTCCGGCTGGATTGACAGGACAGGCAGGCCAAGGCAGGAGTCAGGAGCCTGAGGGCCCGTCCTCTGGGTGAGCTGGGGCTGCGTGCCGGCGGGTGAGGGGCGCGGGACGTAGCCCGGCCCGGGGACTGGCCCCCTCCCCGCAGAGCCGGCCCAGGCGGCCCCCGCGCCCCTCCGTCCCCTGCGGCTGACCAGCCCCCCTCCCCTGGCGGGGGGGGGGGAGTCCTGGTTGTAGGGGGGGACAGTCATTAGCTGCCAGCAGAGTGGAGGGTGGGGGGCAGTGGGAAGTCCAGGACTGGCCTAGCAGGGGGAGGGGGCTGCAGGCTGGGGCTGAGGGGTGTCGCGGAGCGGAGGGTGGGGGGCAGTGGGAAGTCCAGGACTGGCCTAGCAGGGGGAAGGAGCTGCAGGCTGGGGCTGAGGGGTGTCGCAGAGCGGAGGGTGGGGGGCAGTGGGAAGTCCAGGACTGGCCTAGCAGGGGGAGGGGGCTGCAGGCTGGGGCTGAGGGGTGTCGCAGAGCGGAGGGTGGGGGGCAGTGGGAAGTCCAGGACTAGCCTAGCAGGGGGAAGGAGCTGCAGGCTGGGGCTGAGGGGTGTCGCGGAGCGGAGGGTGGGGGGCAGTGGGAAGTCCAGGACTGGCCTAGCAGGGGGAAGGGGCTGAAGGCTGGGGCTGAGGGGTGTCGCAGAGCGGAGGGTGGGGGGCAGTGGGAAGTCCAGGACTGGCCTAGCAGGGGGAGGGGGCTGCAGGCTGGGGCTGAGGGGTGTCGCAGAGCGGAGGGTGGGGGGCAGTGGGAAGTCCAGGACTAGCCTAGCAGGGGGAAGGAGCTGCAGGCTGGGGCTGAGGGGTGTCGCGGAGCGGAGGGTGGGGGGCAGTGGGAAGTCCAGGACTGGCCTAGCAGGGGGAGGGGGCTGCAGGCTGGGACTGAGGGGTGTCGCGGAGCGGAGGGTGGGGGGCAGTGGGAAGTCCAGGACTGGCCTAGCAGGGGGAGGGGGCTGCAGGCTGGGGCTGAGGGGTGTCACGGAGCGGAGGGTGGGGGGCAGTGGGAAGTCCAGGACTGGCCTAGCAGGGGGAAGGAGCTGCAGGCTGGGGCTGAGGGGTGTCGCGGAGCGGAGGGTGGGGGGCAGTGGGAAGTCCAGGACTGGCCTAGCAGGGGGAGGGGGCTGCAGGCTGGGGCTGAGGGGTGTCGCGGAGCGGAGGGTGGGGGGCAGTGGGAAGTCCAGGACTGGCCTAGCAGGGGGAGGGGGCTGCAGGCTGGGGCTGAGGGGTGTCGCGGAGCGGAGGGTGGGGGGCAGTGGGAAGTCCAGGACTGGCCTAGCAGGGGGAGGGGGCTGCAGGCTGGGGCTGAGGGGTGTCACGGAGCGGAGGGTGGGGAGCAGTGGGAAGTCCAGGACTGGCCTAGCAGGGGGAGGGGGCTGCAGGCTGGGGCTGAGGGGTGTCGCGGAGCGGAGGGTGGGGGGCAGTGGGAAGTCCAGGACTGGCCTAGCAGGGGGAGGGGGCTGCAGGCTGGGGCTGAGGGGTGTCGCGGAGCGGAGGGTGGGGGGCAGTGGGAAGTCCAGGACTGGCCTAGCAGGGGGAGGGGGCTGCAGGCTGGGGCTGAGGGGTGTCGCGGAGCGGAGGGTGGGGGGCAGTGGGAAGTCCAGGACTGGCCTAGCAGGGGGAAGGAGCTGCAGGCTGGGGCTGAGGGGTGTCGCGGAGCGGAGGGTGGGGGGCAGTGGGAAGTCCAGGACTGGCCTAGCAGGGGGAAGGAGCTGCAGGCTGGGGCTGAGGGGTGTCGCGGAGCGGAGGGTGGGGGGCAGTGGGAAGTCCAGGACTGGCCTAGCAGGGGGAAGGAGCTGCAGGCTGGGGCTGAGGGGTGTCGCGGAGCGGAGGGTGGGGGGCAGTGGGAAGTCCAGGACTGGCCTAGCAGGGGGAAGGAGCTGCAGGCTGGGGCTGAGGGGTGTCGCAGAGCGGAGGGTGGGGGGCAGTGGGAAGTCCAGGACTAGCCTAGCAGGGGGAAGGGGCTGCAGGCTGGGGCTGAGGGGTGTCGCAGAGCGGAGGGTGGGGGGCAGTGGGAAGTCCAGGACTAGCCTAGCAGGGGGAAGGGGCTGCAGGCTGGGGCTGAGGGGCGTCGCAGAGGGGAGGAGTGGGGGGAATTTGCATCCTGCCTCTGCCCATCATTCTTGAGTCCAGTCACTGTTACACGTTCCTTGAGGATCGTGAGAATTAACATTCCTCCTACAGTAACTCCAGGGAAAGGCCCTGGCGCTGAGTGTCCTGGGGAGCCATGGCACGGAGATGCTGAGTGGACACAACATTTTCTAGATGTTAAAAATAGGAATTAAATGCTCCTAGACAGGTAAAACCCTTTGGTGTGCTGGGGCCACTGGGAACAGAATCAGACCAGTTCCTGCCCTGAATCATTTACAGCTGCAATGAGCAAGTTCAGCAAGGGATAGGAAGCAAGTGGGGGAGAGGAGGAGGGTAATTGTGCTAAGCTGGCACAGTTATTTAGGCTCACAAAGGGCACAACCTGATGGTTCTGAATTATGAACAAGTATCAGCTATCGTTGATTGGCCAACACTGAGCTATAACTGACTGCTCCAAGGGTCGCTGGCTGACCTTCTGAGGGACTTGAGCGGGGAATGGAAGGAGGAGAGGGTACTGGCTTTATGGATCCAATCAAGGTGTGTGTTTCATGCATGGGGCAGGGTGGAAGAAGCCACAGGCTTGGCTGTGGGAGAAGCAGACAAACAGGGAGTTGAGGCAGGACCACTGGCTGGACTGTGGGTGTGACATGAGTGACACACGATGAAATATGTGGCTAGGATTCCACCAGTTGTGGATTTTTGTCTATCAATAAATCCTTGTTGTGTCTTGGAAGCTTGTAGAGCATCTGCCTGTGCTGTGTTGCAGTCAAGTGTTTAGACTGAGAGAAATGGAAAACAATCGGGAGTTTCAGCCTTAACTCTGAGTTTTATTGATGCCCAGTACAGCTAACACCCCCAGTTTCTGGATGCTGTTCATCAGCATCCAGAAACTGCTGCAGGAAAAATATTTGTCCTGAGTCCATCTCACAGGCCAGACCATGATTCTCTGTCCCCCACACAGGGTGTCCTGGTGTCAAACTGGAGATCATCTGTCAGATGGAGTAAGGGGAAGAGCCATTTATGGGAGTTTCCCAGGGCTGGAGAGAAAGAAGACACTCTCAAAGCCCTTGATCAGGTGAGTCATGAGGGGAATAACCCTCACAACTTGGGGAGAGACAGAGGGATGGGTTGGAACCACCAGGACATCCTTAGTTAGAGAGCTGCTAACTTTAGTGTAGATAGTTGTGGACAAACCTCAAAAAGTAGAAGATTCAGATAATAAACATTGAACACTCAGATGGTGCCTTCAGCCTGTAGCTTCACAAAATCTTTCACATGTTTCAAGGGGCTTATGTGGGATTTAAGAGGGCCTTGTACTAGCCCTCTACACAGGCGTGAATTTCATCCACTGACTACAGTCCAATCTTCCATTGCACTAAAGTGATCCATCTGGCCAGGAACGGTAACTAATGATAATGTGGAAACTGTTTGAGTAAAGAAGTGGCAGACAGTCCCCTTAGGTCAAGAGAAGCAGAGGGACAATTCTAGACCAACAGGCTGAAATAGTTCCAAAGCACAGCACTGTTGGGGTTCCCCTGAAACCTCTTCCACTCGGTTCCCCAAGAACACAGTTCAATGCCAGGCTTGTCACTCTGGTTCCTTTATTTGACAGACAGCAAAGCTGGGGTGGGTTGTTATTCAAGCATAGGGGATGGGTATAGGGAGTACCACACATCCCAAGTTACACACAAAACTTGTTCTTTCTATACATTTACACATCACATTGCATTTACTACACATTGCATGACACATCCTGTCGTGTAGTCCCAAATTCTGGCAGTTGGAGGCTTAGAGACACCCGAAGCAAGGGGTGGCATCCCTGACCATTTTGGCTGATAGTCATTGATGGACCTATCCTACGGAACATATATAATTGTTTTTTGCACCGAGTTACCTTTTTGGCTTTCACAACATCCCTAGTAATGAGTTCCACAAGTTGACTGTGAGTTGTGTGAAGAAGGACTTCCTTTCGTTTGTTTTAAACCTGCTGCCTGTTCATTTCATTGGGTGACCGCTGGTTCTTGGTTTGTGTGGAGGGGTAAATAATTCCTTACTTACTTTCTCCACACCATTCACAATTTTATAGACCTCTATCTTATCCCCCACGTAGTCATCTCTTTTCAAAGCCAAACAGTCCCAGTCACTTTAATCTCTCCTCATCTGGAAGCTGTTCCTTATCCTTCATCACTTTTGGTGCCTTTCTCTGTACTTTTTATATTTTTTAAGAAGTGACAACCAGAACTGCACATAGGCTTCAAAGTGTGGGAGTCCCATGGATTTATATAATGGTATTATGAGTCTTACCTATCATTTTCCTGATGGTTCATAACACTTTGTTAGCGCTTTTTTTTTTTTTTACTACCACTGCACATTTAGCAGATCTCTTCAGAGAATTATCCACAATGACTCCAAGATCTCTTTCTTGAGTGGTAAAAGCTAATTTAGATTTAAGAGCCTTTGTTGAGAAACATTGTCAAAGGATTTCTGAAAGTCCAAGTATATTATATTGACTAGATCACCCTTGTCCACATGCTTGTTGACATTCTCAAAGAATTCTTATAGATTAGTGAGGCACAATTACCCTTTACAAAAGCCATGTTGACTCTTCCCCCAACATATCATGTTGATCTACAGATCTGATAATTCTGTTCTTTAATACAGTTTTGACTAATTTGCCAGCTAGTGAAGTTAGGCTTAGCAGCCTGTAATTGCCAGGATCGCCTCTGGTGGCTTGCTAGCTTTTCTGTAGATTGACACTACTTTCAGTTATATTGTCCTATCCAATTGTCTAGCTTCCTCCTAATTCATTTTTAGTTTACCTTTTGATATCAAATTGAATTATACTTGCTATAATCTAGTTACTTCATTGAATTTATACTTGTTTATCTGATACGATGTATAAATTTAGCTGTTGAATGATGTTAATGCTTAGCTACTAGTTAATCTTAATTAGGGTAATCAACCTGTTGACGCTCTTAAGTAATTAAATGAATACCAATGCAGTTAATGGTCTTAGTTTTTGAACTTTATATTCAGAGTTTTATATCACTAGTCTGTTCAAGATAATTAAACAACCTTGTTTCAATGTACTTTATATTTTAGAATTTCATGTTTAGTTAAGAGGTTGTTTTAAGAATTGCTACATTGCTCATTTTATTTCCCTTTTATCTGGTGTATCTCATATGCATAATCCTTGTTGATTTAATTGTTTGTTGGTTTCTCTTATAATTTTTAATTTCTTGAGAATCCTTGTTAAGATTGTATATGGTTACCGTATGAGTACAGTCTAATTAATAACCATAATCAGTAATTCCAGGGTTTTCCTGAACTAGTCATATGAGAAGCAATTAATTAATAATTCTATCTAACTGTGGTTTCTGCCAATTATCAGTTTTAGTAATTATGTGCTTCTTTTGCTAATTTTACTTTGCAAATTACCTGTCGTCCAACTCCTTTCTACTCCCACATTGTACTACCTTCAGTGGACATGGAGAACAATTGATAACCATCCTCTTTAGAACAGCCCTTACCATATTTGAAAACTGTTATCAGGTCCCCCTTCAGTCTTCTTTTCTCAAGACTTAACAAGCCCAATTTTTTAAACCTTTCCTCACAGGTCAGGTTTTATCATTTTTGTTAATGTGCTCCAGACTCTCTCCAATTTGTCCATATCTTTCTTGAAGTGTGGTGACCAAAACCGGACACAACAGTCCAACTGAGGCTTCACTAGTGCCAAGTAGAGCAGGACAATCATCTTTTTTGTCTTACCTATGATACTCCTGTTAATACACTCTAGAACAGTGATTTTCAAACTTTTTGAGCTGAGCCCCCCCCTTTGAGTTACAATTTTTGGTCACGCCCCCCCCCCAGACAAAAATAGACACATGCAAAAGTATGCTTGATAGCCTACTCATAAACCTAAGAGAGACCTTAATAGAAGTTTAATTATATTACATACACCTGTAAGTTTCAAATACACAGAAACTTAATGTGAAGTGTGTGCCTATTTCTCACGGACAGTTTATCAATTTGTGGGGAGATTTTTCAAACTGACACTCTGAGGTAGTCCTCCACTTCCTGTCTCGAATGGTACTTTGTCTTTAGCACAGCCAGCGCAGAGAATCCGATCTCACACAAATAAGATGAACAAAACTGTAAAAGAGCTTTGATCACATACTTGGACAAAACTGCATATTCTGAGCCAACTTTCAACCAAAAATTCCACAAAGACTGTTTTTTAAATTGAATTTCCAGTGTCCTATCACTTTGAAGTTCAGTCAGCTTCTCCTGAATGTCATTTGAGAGATGGGACAAGTTTGGACTATAAGGTGGATAGAAAGTTGGCTAGATTGTCGGGCTCAACGGGTAGTGATCAATGGCTCCATGTCTAGTTGGCAGCCGGTATCAAGTGGAGTGCCCCAAAGGTCGGTCCTGGGGCCGGTTTTGTTCAATATCTTCGTAAATGATCTGGAGGATGGCGTGGATTGCACCCTCAGCAAGTTTGCAGATGACACTAAAGTGGGAGGAGAGGTAGATACGCTGGAGGGTAGGGATAGGATACAGAGGGCCCTAGACAAATTAGAGGATTGGGCCAAAAGAAATCTGATGAGGTTCAACAAGGACAAGTGCAGAGTCCTACACTTAGGACGGAAGAATCCCATGCACCGCTACAAACTAGGGACCAAATGGCTCGGCAGCAGGGACTGGAACACATGACTTATGAGGAGAGGTTGAGGAAAGTGGGATTGTTTAGTCTGCGGAAGAGAAGAATGTGGGGGGATTTGATAGCTGCTTTCAACTACCTGAAAGGGGGTTCCAAGGAGGATGGATCTAGACGGTTCTCAGTGGTAGCAGATGACAGAACAAGGAGTAATGGTCTCAAGTTGCAGTGGGGAGGTTTAGGTTGGATATTAGGAAAAACTTTTTCACTCGGAGGGTGGTGAAACACTGGAATGCGTTACCTAGGGAGGTGGTGGAATCTCCTTCCTTAGAAGTTTTTAAGGTCAGGCTTGACAAAGCCCTGGCTGGGATGATTTAGTTGGTGTTGGTCCTGCTTTGAGCAGGGGGTTGGACTAGATGACCTCCTGAGGTCCCTTCCAACCCTGATATTCTATGATTCTATGATTCTTAGGTTACTGCCTTAGCTACAAAAGGTTGGATAATCCAGTAATTTAGGGGAGCATTTCCTTCAGAAAAATATTTATCCAAACTCACTCTGAGAGAAGTCAAGTGATTCTTGATTGGCTCCATAACACTCAATAATTCAGATTCTCTTTCCTCAATAGTATCAGGGAATGATTAAACTAGTTTTGATCTTTGTTTTCCAGAGATCTAGCTCTCTCTCTTGAATGCCAGTATTTTGTTGTGCAGGTCAAAAATAGTACTTTCTGCTCCTTGCAATGAGACATTTAGAGAATTCAGTTTGTCAAAAATATCAGCAAGATAAGCCAAAAGTACAAGCCAGCGGGGCTCACACAGTGTGTCTACGTTGCTGAAATTCAAATCCAATAGAAAAAGTCAAACTTCATTTCTCAGTTCATAAACGTGTTGCAACACTTTTCCTCTGGATAGTCGCCTGACTTCTGTGTGAAACAACAAAGCATCTTGCTCCACTCCCATTTCTGTACTAGCATTGCAAAGAGATGTGCCTTTGTGGGCTCTGTCTTGATAAAGTTCACGATTTTAATAGCAGAACTGAGAATATCAGCAAGTTCCCGATCCATGTTTCGAGTTGCAAGGGCTTCACGCTGTGTCATACAATGAATCCATGATATATGTGGAGCAATTTCAAACACTTTGGCTTTCAAGCCTGCCCTACCTCCACACATAGAAAGGAGCTCCATCCATGCAGATTCCGATGCAGGCTTCCCACTTCAACTTGTGAGAAGTTAGGAAGTTGTTTAAAATGTAAACAGTTCAGATCCAAAAAGAAAAGGAGGACTGGTGGCACCTTAGAGACTAACCAATTTATTTGAGCATAAGCTTTCGTGAGCTACAGCTCACTTCATTGATGCATCCGATGATGTAGCTGTCACCAGTCCCTTGGGAGTCACCCCTTTAGTGTGTCAGGTCCCAGGGACCTACAGTTCCACGTGGGCAGGCCTGTGGCCCCCCAGGGCCCTGAAATTGGGTCTCTGGGCTGAGCAATCCCTGTCTCTGTCTGTAGTGAGTCCAGCCCAGCCAGTGTCCTGCAGGAGGCTTGTCCTGCTCCCCTTCAGGGCGCAGTGCCCTCAGGGAGTATTTCCAGTGACACCAGGCAGCCTTTTCAAACATGGTAACAATTTATTGGTCACTGTCCCCATAGATTCTGGAGCCCTTAGGTTAGCAGAGAGACAGGGGTTAAGGTGGATTCAGACTGGCCAGCGCCAGGCCAGAACTCCCTTGAGCCATGCTGCCGTCGAAGCCATCTTGGCTCTCTCCCTGTCTCTGTCCCTGTGTCCGTAGTCCCACGTGTGCATGTGTCTCCCCAAAGGTCAGCTATGAACCCCTCTCCCCTTTGTTCTCCACCTGGGGCCTTGGCTCTGCTTCCCTGCAGAGAGGTGGGGAAAATCTCCTTCCTCCTGGCTGCTGGCCAGTGGGGTGACACACACCTCATGTTCCCTGCTCTGCCTCAAGAGCAGCTATTTAACCCGTTACACTGCATGCACAGCAATGCAAACCTCAGAGGGAAACTGAGGCACATATAGGAATCATAAAAATATTATCAAAATTCCCTCTTGGTCACACCCCTCTCCCCTGTGTTCAGGATTCTCCTTCCTTTCCTGTCCAGAATGGCTGTTCAGTGGTGCTGTGGTGCTGTTACACAGTTTATTTGTTTTTTAAGGTGTCTCATGACCTTTGGCATCAGTTGTGCACATGTCTCCCCTCGCTCAGAATGTCTGTCTCCCATGATTCCCACGGGGCGCAAGCCACAGGCTGACTCAGTCAAGATGGTTCTTTAGAGCAGGTGCATGGGAGGCTGGCCCTAATAAAGATGGCCTCTCTCTCCCCGTGTTCCCAGTGAGACTGAAGCCAGGCTGCCCTCAGGGAAGTTGGCTGCCCCTGTGCTCCAAGTCTGGAAACTGGGCAGGAAATGGAGGGTACAGGGGCTGGGAGTGTGAGAGGGAGACAGCGGAGTGCAGGGGAATATGGGATAGGGATGTAAATATGGCAGCGGGGGCCAGGTGGGGGCAGGACACAGGGGCAGATGGAGAGGACCAGACAGGCAGTTCCCTAAGGGGTTAGGGGAGAGTAAAGGGCGTCCTTTGCACAGCAATCAGAGGAGGAGATATGTGGGCTGTTCCATTTTGTAATTATGACTTGAAACACTCACATGCAAATGGAGGCCCCTGTGATAAACCTGCCGGCTCCTTACTGGGCGCCGGTAACCAGCAATACAACCTCCAGCCCGCCTGGGGCTCCGTAACCCATGGCAAAGGGAGGCCAGGTCTGCCAGAGGGCAGCAGGGACTGAGTGGATTGTTCCAACAGCTCTTCTAACACTAGCTGCTGAAGATCCTCCACAATGACGTGGGATCAGCAGGAGAGAGAGATGTAACGTCATTGCAGTTTGAACAGCACTACAATAAATCCCACAAGGATTCACACTCTGAACCCCAAAACTATGAGATCCATATTGAATCTGCAATGATCAGAACTTCTATCAGTTACCTGGGTGGGCACCCGGAAAACTATCATGATGGAGGAAAAGAAAAAAATCAAAAATACATGTCTAAGGCAACAACCAGAAACCACGAACAGAAGGAAAAAGGAAAACACTTATAGTTAAGGCCCTACTTGAATCGCGGGATGATTGTCAAATAACTGCGGCTGAGTTGTGGACAAGACATGGAAAATTGCGGAAAAATAATACTGGACCTTTATTAATTGCAGTAATGTGGGAAAAGCCAGATGAGACCTATTTGTTTAAGAAAAATGTGCTGGAACAATATAAGCACTCAAGTATTATGTTATGCCTGCTAATTTTTTTGATAACCAAACATTTTGCTACTACTGCCAGCTGCCCAGAGCTGACGGCGGGAGCCCTGCCGTGCACAGGGCTGACGGGGGGGAGCCCTGCCGTGCACGGGGCTGACGAGGGGAACCCTGCCATGCGCGGGGCTGACGGGGGGAGCCCAGCCATTTCTGCTGTTAAAATACTTTGCATTCCTTACTGCAAGAGAATGACATGTTTACAGTAGGCTACAAACACCTCTGAGCAACCCAGAGAGAAGATGTGAGCAATCATTTTAGCACAATGGTATGGGCTGGTCCTGAGGCAAGGTTCTGCCCTTTGTAGTCTTTTATTTTATTTAGAATAAATGTATGATGTGATCCTACATCACCATGGGTCCGGCTCTGGTTGCCACAGTGTCAAGCTGAACAGACGGACAGTCTCCTCTGCTACCTGCTTCAGATTTAGAGCCTCTCGGAGCACAGGAAGACCATGGAGAGTGACACACACACACACAAGTACCACGTCTAGTCTGTATTACACGTTTTCTTAGGGTCACAAGCAAGATTATATTTACCCAAATGTGATCGGGGTCCTAGTGGGGAGCCAGCTGTGGTCACTCAATTAGGGTGAACAGCAAAGAATGGGGCAGCCAAACCCAAAAAGCTGGTGGATATTCTAATACTTAGATTTACCAAGACAGCATAAAACAGCTTCTTTATTACAAAAAGAAAAGGAGTACTTGTGGCACCTTAGAGACTAACCAATTTATTTGAGCATAAGCTTTCGTGAGCTGCAGCTCACTTCATCGGATGCATAAAGTAGAAAGTACAGTGACGAGATTTTATATATACACACAGACCGTGAAAAAAACTTACATTGTAAGGAGAGTTATCACTTAAGATGACCTATTACCAGCAGGAGAGTGGGGTGAGGGGAGAGAAAATCTTTTGAAGTGATAATCAAGGTGGGCCATTTCCAGCACATTTCCAGGAGTTAACAAGAACGTCTGAGGAACAGTGGGGGGGGGCGGGGAGGGGGAGGAAGGAAGGAATAAACAAGGGGAAATAGCTTCACTTAGTATAATGACTCAACCACTCCCAGTCTCTATTCAAGCCTAAGTTAATTGTATCCAATTTGCAAATTAATTCCAATTCAGCAGTCTCTCGTTGGAGTCTGTTTTCAAAGTTTTTTTGTTGAAGGATCGTCACTTTGAGGTCACAAATCGAGTGACTAGAGAGATTGAAGTGTTCTCCGACTGGTTTTTGAATGTTATAATTCTTGACATCTGATTTGTGTCCATTTATTCTTTTATGTAGAGACTGTCCAGTTTGGCCAATGTAAATGGCAGAGGGGCATTGCTGGCACATGATGGCATATATCACATTGGTAGATGTGCAGGTGAACGAGCCTCTGATAATGTGGCTGATGTGATTAGGCCCTATGATGGTGTCCCCTGAATAGATATGTGGACACAGTTGGCAACGGGCTTTGTTGCAAGGATAGGTTCCTGGGTTAGTGGTTCTGTTGTGTGGTGTGTGGCTGCTGGTGAGTATTTGTTTCAGGTTGGGGGGCTGTCTATAGTCAAGGACTGCCCTGTCTCCCAAGATTTTGAGAGTGATGGGTCGTCCTTCAGGATAGGTTGTAGATCCTTGATAATGCGTTGGAGAGGTTTTAGTTGGGGGCTGAAGGTGACGGCTAGTGTCGTTCTGTTATTTTTTTTGTTGGGCCTGACCTGTAGTAGGTGACTTCTGGGTACTCTTCTGGCTCTGTCAATCTGTTTCTTCACTTCAGCAGGTGGGTATTGTAGTTGTAAGAATGCTTGATAGAGATCTTGTAGGTGTTTGTCTCTGTCTGAGGGGTTGGTTGGCAAATTCGGTTGTATCTTAGAGCTTGGCTGTAGACGATGGATCGTGTGGTGTGGTCTGGGTGAAAGCTGGAGGCATGTAGGTAGGAATAGCGGTCAGTAGGTTTCCGGTATAGGGTGGTGTTTATGTGACCATCGCTTATTAGCACTGTAGTGTCCAGGAAGTGGATCTCTTGTGTGGACTGGTCCAGGCTGAGGTTGATGGTGGGATGGAAATTGTTGAAATCATGGTGGAATTCCTCAAGGGCTTCTTTTCCATGGGTCCAGATGATGAAGATGTCATCAATGTAGTGCAAGTAGAGCAGGGGCATTAGGGGACGAGAGCTGAGGAAGTGTTGTTCTAAGTCAGCCATAAAAATGTGAGTGGTTGAGTCATTATACTAAGTGAAGCTATTTCCCCTTGTTTATTCCTCCCCCCTCCAGCCCCCCACTGTTCCTCAGACTTGTTAACTCCTGGAAATGTGCTGGAAATGGCCCACCTTGATTATCACTTCAAAAGGTTTTCTTTCCCCCCACCCCACTCTCCTGCTGGTAATAGGTCATCTTAAGTGATCACTCTCCTTACAATGTAAGTTTTTTTCACGGTCTGTGTGTATATATAAAATCTCATCACTGTACTTTCCACTTTATGCATCCGATGAAGTGAGCTGTAGCTCACGAAAGCTTATGCTCAAATAAATTGGTTAGTCTCTAAGGTGCCACAAGTACTCCTTTTCTTTTTGTGAATACAGACTAACACAGCCGCTACTCTGAAACCCTTCTTTATTACCTTACTGGTTATTCAGGTGTCCAAAGAACACAGTTCCCTTAAAGTGATCCAGCCTCAGGCCCCCATCCAGGTACCCATGTCAAATAGGATGAAAATTTCTGTAAATCTTATTTCATCATAGAAAAGAACAGGTTCTACCAACCCCAAAGGATCGGACCCATCACCTCCCAGGTTAACGAATGTTCCAGATCTTACCCAAATACACGCCACAGCCAATTCTTATTAACTAAACTAAAATTTATTAAAAAACAAAAGAGAGAGAGAGTATGGTTAAAAGATTAATATACAGACAAAGATGAGTTCAATCCATTGAGGTGCAGATTCATAGCAGAGATGGTGAGCTTTGTAGTTGCAAAGAGTTCCTTTAGAATTCAGTTCATACGTCATAGTCCAGTGTCCAAATCTCACATTCAGGGGGTACCAGCATAACTGGGACCTCAGTCTTGCGACTTAAACTTCCCCCGATGAAGCCAAAACAGATCTGAGATGACAGAATCAGGACCCACAGATCTTTTATAAAAAGGAAAGGAGGACTTGTGGCACCTCAGAGACTAACCAATTTATTTGAGTGTAGTCTGTAAGGTGCCACAAGTACTCCTTTTCTTTTTGCGAATACAGACTAACACGGCTGTTACTCTGAAACAGATCTTTTATACAATTTCATGTCCTCTTTGACAAGTTGGGATTTCCTCAGGGAACAAAAGGTAATTAGGATGACTTTGAAGGAGGTCCATCACTGGTACTCAGCTGTACGAATTAACATAAGGCCATTTGCTTATTCCTCCACCATTCAAAGTACATTTCAAAGAGAGATGAATGCCGAGATATCCCGTGTTTACAATTCATTTTAATGATAGGATGTTCTTTTGATCTCTGAACTATCAGAATACAGCATAGGCAGGGACTGTTGCTTACATTGTCCACCCTATTCATACCTATTTAAATACACAAAACACCAACATTATCTCTCCACGTCTTTTGAGGGTTATTTATTTTGCAGGATGTTTAACCCCTTCTAGCTATTTCCCCATGTTTATTTCCTCCCCCGCCCACACTGTTCCTCACACGTTCTTGTCAACTGCTGGAAATGGCCCACCTTGATTATCACTACAAAAGGTTCCCCCCCCCTCCTTCTGGTAATAGCTCACTTTACCTGATCACTTTCGTTACAGTGTGTATGGTAACACCCATTGTTTCATGTTCTCTGTGTATATAAATCTCCCCACTGTATTTTCCACTGCATGCATCCGATGAAGTGAGCTGTAGCTCACTTATTGCTTATGCTCAAATAAACTGGTTAGTCTCTAAGGTGCCACAAGTACTCCTTTTCTTTTTGCAGATACAGACTAATACGGCTGCTACTCTGAAACCTTTCTAGCTATGCGACACACCAAGCATATATAAATCCTACAAATACCCATGCCCAAGTTATAAATATAGTCATACTCACATCCTTAAAGATATTCTTAGAGTCTGATGGATTCCTCACCAACTGAACATCAGTAGAGGGATGGCTCCTGCTGGGAATTTTCCCTTGACTACTCCCAATTTTACTCAGTCTGGGAACCCTCGTTTATATTGTAATTTTGACTACATCTGACACACTTCCTTATGCACGAAGGTGTCAACCCTCCTTTTTCCTTATCTGTATTTCCACACCCCATAAATATTGGGGGTACCCTATTTTTCACAGGTTGTCTGTAGTTCCTCTTATTTTCATTAGCATCTATACACAACATGTACTCTGCGGTCAGGACACGTGTTGTAAATGATGTTACAATAAGGTATCTTGTGATCTTGAACAGTACATTGCAGCTGATTTTCTGCCACATCACCTGTTGGCACATCTTTCCAGTAGTCTTGTGATCTTACTGGCATAGGGTCAATCTTTGGTCACTTAGCCCTGGTCTACACGAGGACTTTAGGTCGAATTTAGCAGCGTTAAATCAATGTAAACCTGCACCCGTCCACACGATGAAGCCCTTTATTTCGACTTAAAGGGCTCTTAAAATCGATTTCCTTACTCCACCCCTGACAAGTGGATTAGCGCTTAAATCGGCCTTGCCGGGTCGAATTTGGGGTACTGTGGACACAATTCGACGGTATTGGCCTCCGGGAGCTACCCCAGAGTGCTCCATTGTGACTGCTCTGGACAGCACTCTCAACTCAGATGCACGATTGTTTGCCTTTGCTCTGACGCAGGGAGGGGCAACTGACGACACAGCTTACAGGGTTGGCTTACAGGGAATTAAAATCAACAAAGGGGGTGGCTTTACATCAAGGAGTAATTTCAGGCAGGACTTCATGGAGGGTTCCAATAAGAAATGGTGCACCTAAGTTATTGTTCTTATTGGAACAAGGAGATTAGTCTGGCCTCTGATTGATACATGGCTAGATTTACCTCGCTGCACCTTCTCTGTGAGTGACTGCAGTGTGACCTAGAGGAATGAGTCCCCTAGATGGGGGGTGGGAGGGCTTTTGCAAATGAGTACAAAACAGATCTGGTCTATTTCTTGTTTTGATCCACTCCATCTATCTTTTACATCTTTGGCTGGCAGCAGACGGTGCAGAAGGACTGCTAGCCATCCTCATCTCTTGCCTGCTCGGCAGAAGATGGTACAATAGGACTGCTAGCCATCCTCATCTCTTGCCTGCCCGGCAGAAGATGGTACAATAGGACTGCTAGCCATCCTCATCTCTTGCCTGCCCGGCAGAAGATGATGCAAGAGGACTGCTAGCAATCCGTATCACCTGCCTGCTCACCATAAGATGGTTCAATAGGACCGACTGCAGGACTAAAGAGAATGACCTGATCAAGTCACTCCAAATTTAGTCCCTGCGCCTATGTCTGCCCAGGCGCTCCTGATCGACCTCACACAGGCCACCAGGAGCACCTCGGACATGACGATGACGGCTACCAGTCCAATTGCACCGTCTGCTGCCACAAGGCAATGGGTTGCTGCTGCTGTATAGCAATGCAGTACCGCGTCTGCCAGCGCCCAGGAGACATACGGTGACCGTGAGCTGAGCGGGCTCCATGCTTGCCGTGGTATGGCGTCTGCACAGGTAACTCAGGAAAAAAGGCGCGAAACGATTGTCTGCCCTTGCTTTCCCGGAGGGAGGGAGGGAACGGGGGCCTGACGACATGTACCCAGAACCACCCGCGACAATGTTTTAGCCCCATCAGGCATTGGGATCTCAACCCAGAATTCCAATGGGCAGCGGAGACTGCGGGAACTGCGGGAAAGCGACCCACAGTGCAACGCTCCGGCAGTCGACGCTGGCCTTGGTCCTGTGGAAGCGCTCCGCCGAGTTACTGCACTTAGAGCATTTTCTGTGGGGACACTCACACTCGAATATATAAAATCGATTTCTAAAAAAACGACTTCTATAAATTCGACCTAATTTCGTAGTGTAGACATCCCCTTACTCATGTCAAGCATTCTTAAACCTTTGGCCGAGTACGGCTAAGCTGAAATCTGACAGGCCTCAGCCTGCAGGTCTTGCGTTTCAGCCATGCTGCACTTATATACCTAATGCTACTTATCACTCTTATACTTCTATAATCCTACCATTGAAATCTAGTTAGCATACCTTAATTAGAAGTAACTTAGTATCCGAGTTAATCATTACATCACAACCATAAATGGATAATAAAATGACCTAACTGACTAACTTGCCCCCTCAGACTGTGCAAAGGGCCCAAGCTGCGAGTGGAGCAATTGTCTGTGGCTCAGCTAGAAGCCCCCTGATGAGGACGTGGAGACAGTGCAGTGAGCTGCCAGCCTTGTGCCCTGACAGGAAGAGGGGGTGGAGATGCCGGGCGAGAGCCCTGGTTTTACTTCGCCCCTTTCAGACAGTGAGCACCACGGGGGATTCTGGCCAAGACCGGCACAGGGCTCAAAGGGCGGAGCTCCTAGTGCCCATTCTGCAGCTGAGCTTCCAGTCGCAGTGGTTCTAGGATGGTGCGGGGATCGCACTGCCAATGGCATTCTAGCACTGCCTGCAGATCCCTCAGCTTTCCATCATCCGCGCCCATGCGAGCTCCAGCCAGAACCATCCCACAGACTCATTCTAAGGGATCCATTTCTGTCACATGTACCGGTGCATTGAGCAGGCTCCGGACAAGGATCCTGCCCTGGGGCAGAGACTCTCAGGCCAGGTGGGCACTACAAACTCACATCGGTATAACTACATTGCTTAGGGGTGTGAACCCCCCTAGCGACGCAGTTAACCTAACCCCTGTGTAGACGGAAGAGCATCTCCTGCCAACGTAGCTACTGCCTCTCAGGGAGTGGAGTCACCATGCTGACGGGAGAATCTCTCCCATAGGAACATCTTCACGAAAGCGCTACACCTTTAGACATGTAGACAAGCCCCTACTGACTCCACAAGGAGAAGTACTAAACCCTCACTGCTGCAAACTCATCTCAAGATCTGTGTACTTTGCAAGGTAGCTGACCCTCCCGCGTCTAGCTGTTCACAGTGTTATCCATCCTCTATCCCTCCCCAGTCCCCCCGCCAAAGTTCCCCTCTCCCATTCCCTCCTTCCCACTCCCTGGAGGTACTTTTTCTTTCCTCTCCCCACCCCTCCGCCCCCGACCTTTCTCTGACCCTGTTCACGGATATAATCCTACAGAACCATACAGCATGAGAACAAGCAGACTGGGCAGTCCCTGCAGTACTGTGAGATGGGTCTAGCCTGCTCTGTATGGTACTGACAGGGCCCCGGGCTACCCTGAGTCTCAGGGATGGATGCTCAGCTGGAATCCTCCACCCCAGACCCAGAAGAAAGGGAAGATTTTCTCCCCATTGAAAGAAGCCTGTGGGAAAGTGAAGATCGGGGCCAGATCATCAGCATAATTAAATGCCACCAACCCCCCTTCATAGTCCAGAGAGACCCGGATCCTGCTGGGTTCTCTACTCAAGGACAGGCGGGTGACAGGGGAGGTTTGAGCCCGATAGTCTCTGGCATTGCCCCATTTCTGCACCACCCAGACCCCATCCTCGGGGATAAAGCCAACCTCTTCCTTCCTCAGCACAGACTGTCTAGCTACCCCCACAGCCCAGTCTCCGGTTGCCCCTCCCTCCACCTTCACCTGCCAGGAATGTTTCCCCGAGGTGAAGCCCTCAGAGCCCACCACACTCAGCAAATAACGAAATCTCTCCGGTTTGTAAGGCAACGTCTGGCTCTCGTGTCCCCGGCTCACGGTTCTTCGATCATCAGACAGGACGAGCTCAGGATGTGCCGTGTCTGGATCCAGAGTCACATTCGCTGGGGAGAGACAGAATCAGAGCGTTATCGGCACACATGGGTCAATGACAGAGCGAAAGGATCGGCTGGGCCAGACCTGAGCCTCAGAATCTTCCCCCCTGCACTCACCTACTTCGGAACAATACTGTGTAACATATATGTATGCCAGTCGGTGCTGCTCTTTATACAGCTAACTATCGACACAGATTTCAGAGTAGCAGCCATGTTAGTCTGTATTCGCAAAAAGAACAGGAGTACTTGTGGCACCTTAGAGACTAACCAATTTATTTGAGCATGAGCTTTCATCATCCGATGAAGTGAGCTGTAGCTCACGAAAGCTTATGCTCAAATAAATTGGTTAGTCTCTAAGGTGCCACAAGTACTCCTTTTCTTCTGTCTACACAGAGAGAGAGATTACATGGCAAAAATACTTCACTAACCCAGCGTTAAGATGCCTGGTGATACCTTGCACCCCTCAAGAAAGTCAGTTCAGCAAAACTGAATCTTGTGAATGCCGGGAGATAGCGAGTTCAGGTAAACACCTTCGCAACCTTAACTCTGCCCTCTGGAGCTGGCAATGGCCTCTGGGAATTATCTGCATGCACTGCAGCTGTAATCCCTGTGGTAGGTGTTGCTGTACTGAAGGGTGGAGGAATAAATTGAACCATCTTGGAAGATCTGTGATTGGGATAGGAGGTGAACTGTCAGGCTGTCCCCCTCTGCAGGATGTGTGTGTGTGTCCCCCTCTCTCCCTGGCCCCTGTGTGGGTGATCAAAGGAAAGAGGAGCCTGTCTACCTTGGGAGAACCAGGATGCCTCGTTTCAGTGCTGCGCTGGGCAGGCTGGTGTCCCTCGTGAGGCACAGGGCTCCTCTTGCCATGGGGGGCTGGGCGATGAGTGTGGAAGGTGAGTTTAATGCAGAGTCAGGGAAAGCAGGGTGTCAGTTGGCATCGTGTGCATTAGGGTGAGCTGGCTGTAAAAGGAGTTGCAAGATTTAGCAGCTGTGGTGTTCTTTCTGTGGCGTGGGCTGAGATCGAGTGTAGGGCAGGCGTAGGGAGCTCCTGCTCAGTACAGCGCAAAGGCAGAGCCTGAGTATGTCATGGGTGTACGGGGCATGGCTTGAGTGGGCAGAGTTAAGGTTGTGTGTTAAGGCATGTCCCTTAGCTCTGTATTTCCTGGTTTTCACAAGTTTGAGTTTTGCTGCACTTGACGTTCTGGAAGGCGCGAGTTATCGCCAGGCAGCCTCAGCTCTGGGCTAATGACGTTTCTGACATTTAATTTCTGAGTCTTTTTAACAAAAGGAGAAATGTTGCTAGTAGGAGAGAGCGGCCATTCTGGCCTTGTAAAGATCATATGCATGCCCTCCCCTCTACCCCATTTATCCACCTCCCCATAACGTCCTCTACCCTTGCTGAACCCCAAATGCTCTCCCCCATCCCCTGCTCCAATCCCGCCCCTCCAAGCAAACATTCATGTGTCCAATTTCCCCCCCACAAAATACTTTGAGGATATTCTGTGACCCAGGGGACTCTTGGTGCCAACTGGCAGAGGGCCCAGGGGTACACGAAGTTTACAGGGATCCCCTGGGACGGGTATTTACATTCTAGTTCACCAAAGAGTGTCACGTAAGTCTCTACTGAAAGCTTGTGTCACGCTGGTCATTGTAATCATTGCGGGATGTGTGTGCGGATAATGTGCAAGGAGAGGGGTGTGTATGTTGGCAATCGTGTCCTTGAAGTTAAAGACAGATCACCCAGAGGTAGATGCCTGAAGGCAGTTCCAGCAGACAGGAGGCAGGAGACACATATCACCCTGGCTGACTATGGTGAACTGTCTCTCACAGTGACAGTGTATTTGCATACGGAGTCAAATGCTAATGAAGAGATTGTGGGGACTTCAGGAGAAGACATTAACAGGAAGAGGTGAACAGCTGGGGTGGGGGAAGGGGGTGGAACCCTGTTTTCAGGTGAAGAACAAAGGACTGGTCTAATATATCTGTGGATACAGACGGATGCCCAGGCATCCTTCATCTGGGGAGACAAGCTGACAAAGGGCTTGGTCTTAGGAAAGGAAGGTCTCGGCCTTCGGGATTGAAACGTGCCGTGAGAAGGTCTTTGGGTGAGCAGGACCTTATTAGACAAGAGGCATCTTGTTAGTTAAGTTGAGGCTCTAGGATGTGTGTGAAGATTTTAGTTGCTATGTAACCTTAGTCTCCGGTATTTCTGCTGGCTTCATTTCAGTCTGTGCTCCATGTTAAATACACGTATACATGATTTCTGTATAAACAAATCTAAGCGCCATGTGTTAAGTGGAACTGTGTTCTAAGGTCTAACTAATAGGCTGGTGTGTTCTGGTCCTTTGGGAACAGTGGGTCTGGTAATTCTGTGAGTGTCCTGATGATCAGGGGCTGGACACGCTGGGGGATGCTCGGAGGACTGGGGGGTTGGAGTGTGGCTATCGCTAACCCGTGTGAGGGACAGTGGAGCCCGCACAAGCTGAACGGGGAGTGCTTGTGTTGCCTGCAGCTGGTGGTATCAGGGAGCTGACCCATGGCAGGCACAGACAAGACGACCCCATGCTAAGGGCAGGTGGCAGCGAGGTGCCTCACAATCCTGGGCACCCCCGGGAAGCGTTATACATTTCCCAAAATAATAATAATAAATATTTTTTTTTAAAACCAATGGGCAGATTTAGCAACATGCCTTTTGCCTTTGAGCTTTTTCCAGATTTCTGCCCTAGGTGGGCTTGACATTGGCTGGGTGGACTCAGGATCAAAGGCTTGCTTCTTATCCCCTTGAGTTCATCACAGTTTCAGGGTAACTGCTTCTGTATTCACCCTTCACAGTTCTTCCAGGCACCCTCTTAAAGGTTTTGGACTCCCAGCCATCACCTCTCATGGGTAGAGATCCACATCTCACTCCCGCCTGACTTGGGCTTTTAAGGCTGCACAGCTCCCTGCCTCACCCCGGGATATCCCCAGCAAGCCAGACTGCCTAAACAGGCCAGGGCCTACGCTTTGCTTTCTCTCTGAAGACAACAAGCAGTGTATTGCCCACAGCTATATGTTTCCACACAGCTCCTTCTAAGCAACCACGTTTCTTCTTTTAGGTAAAAGCATGACAGAGAATAAATATTAAAACAATAAAGCTCGAAAGCTGACCTGAGATTTCCCCGTCCCCCCAACTCCAATCTACAGCTCTAGAAGGTTTTAGTCCTTCAAACCCCACATCTGGGTATTCCCCGGGGTTTGAAGTTTAGATCCAGAACCAGAGCAATGGCTGGGCAGATCAGCCATATCTTTATCCAACTCTGGCTTTTGATCTTCGCCTTCTGTAACAGGTAATCAACAGAAAAAACCCTCCCCTCAGAGCGTAACTTCAAAAGGCTGGATTTTTGCATTAACCAGAGGTAAGTAATTTGCATTAACCTCACCCTAGGGACTCCACAGGAAATCCACTTAATATTTATTGTCCCAAAAGTCCATACTTGTCTGGCACATTTTCAATACAGCCTTTTGAACCGCCACGTCTTACATCCATCACATCTCCTCACTAGAGAGGTTATACACAATCCTGGCCCACAGCAGTACATACAGCTAGTACAGTAAGATCTTTCAGTGATATTGCAGGAAATTGCCCTATCTACAGAGCCCAAGGTCAGCTCCCAGACTGCTGCGCTGGGCATCACAACATGGGGAATAGATGGCCAGCCCTCTGTGGAGAAAGAGGTGGTTAGGGACTATTTAGAAAAGCTGGACGTGCACAAGTCCATGGGGCCAGACGAGTTGCATCCGAGAGTGCTAAAGGAATTGGCGGCTGTGATTGCGGAGCCATTGGCCATTATCTTTGAAAACTCTTGGCGAACGGGGGACGTCCCAGATGACTGGAAAAAGGTTAATGTAGTGCCAATCTTTAAAAAAGGGAAGAAGGAGGATCCTGGGAACTACAGGCCAGTCAGCCTCACCTCAGTCCCCGGAAAAATCATGGAGCAGGTCCTCAAAGAATCAATCCTGAAGCACTTACATGAGATGAAAGTGATCAGGAACAGTCCGCATGGATTCACCAAGGGAAGGTCATGCCTGACTAATCTAATCGCCTTCTATGATGAGATTACTGGTTCTGTGGATGAAGGGAAAGCAGTGGATGTATTGTTTCTTGACTTTAGCAAAACTTTTGACACGGTCTCCCACAGTATTCTTGTCAGCAAGTTAAGGAAGTATGGGCTGGATGAATGCACTGTAAGGTGGGTAGAAAGCTGGCTAGGTTGTCGGGCTCAACGGGTAGTGATCAATGGCTCCATGTCTAGTTGGCAGCCGGAATCAAGTGGAGTGCCCCAGGGGTCGGTCCTGGGGCCGGTTTTCTTCAATATCTTCATAAATGATCTGGAGGATGGTGTGGATTGCACTCTCAGCAAATTTGCGGATGATACTAAACTGGGAGGAGTGGTAGATACGCTGGAGGGCAGGGATAGGATACAGAGGGACCTAGACAAATTGGAGGATTGGGCCAAAAGAAATCTGATGAGGTTCAACAAGGATAAGTGCAGGGTCCTGCACTTAGGACGGAAGAACCCAATGCACAGCTACAGACTAGGGACCGAATGGCTAGGCAGCAGTTCTGCGGAAAAGCACCTAGGGGTGACAGTGGACGAGAAGCTGGATATGAGTCAGCAGTGTGCCCTTGTTGCCAAGAAGGCTAATGGCATTTTGGGATGTATAAGTAGGGGCATAGCGAGCAGATCGAGGGACGTGATCGTCCCCCTCTATTCGACATTGGTGAGGCCTCATCTGGAGTACTGTGTCCAGATTTAGGCCCCACACTACAAGAAGGATGTGGATAAATTGGAGAGAGTCCAGCGAAGGGCAACAAAAATGATTAGGGGTCTGGAACACATGACTTATGAGGAGAGGCTGAGGGAACTGGGATTGTTTAGTCTTTAGAAGAGAAGAATGAGGGGGGATTTGATAGCTGCTTTCAACTACCTGAGAGGTGGTTCCAAAGAGGATGGTTCTAGACTATTCTCAGTGGTAGAAGAGGACAGGACAAGGAGTAATGGTCTCAAGTTGCAGTGGGGGAGGTTTAGGTTGGATATTAGGAAAAACTTTTTCACTAGGAGGGTGGTGAAACACTGGAATGCGTTACCTAGGGAGGTGGTGGAATGTCCTTCCTTAGAAGTTTTTAAGGTCAGGCTTGACAAAGCCCTGGCTGGGATGATTTAATTGGGGATTGGTCCTGCTTTGAGCAGGGGGCTGGACTAGATGACCTCCTGAGGTCCCTTCCAACCCTGATATTCTATAATTCTATGATTCTGTCCAGCTACAGTGGAAGCTCTCCACCTCCAGAGTCTCTTGGCTCCTCTGTCCACACATGCTCAGTATGATCCCCTTAGTTCATGACCAGTACTACCTGTCCAATAATGCTCTGAATGTTGCTCCCTCAAATGATCTCAGATTTGGATCACTGACCCTAGCCAGTGCCCCCTGAGGCACATCAAATGTCAAGGCAATCCATGTAACCATGACAATTTTAGAGCACTTAGAAGAGTGAAGATTTTCACAGGAAGCTGGTTGGTACCTTAACTTGACCAGACCTGGCAGCCCAGTATCATTTGTACAGTCCCCAGCAGATCCCGGTGGTTGGGTTGGGCCCTGTATGCATTACTTCAGTTCAAATATTAAATTGCAAGAAATAGTTTGATTCTGAAGTCACGCCTACATTACACACTTGGGACATCTCAATTTTTCTTGAAAAGATAAATATAGTTTTACCTGAATGAACTACTCCAGAGTCCTGTGTTTGGGGTGGGAAGAAGTATGCAAATATATTTAAATATTACCTTTCTTTAGGGTTGAGATGCAAGTCTCTTTGCTTGGGTCACTCACAGCCCCATCCTCACACACAGCCGAAACCCGGACTCTGTAGGGTGTCTCAGGACTCAGTCCATCAATGCTATAGAACTCGGTTCTCTTTTCTGTCCTTCGTTGCAGCCATTTGTCTTTCCCCTCCTGACTTGTATCTCCTGCCTCCTCTTTATATTCCACCGTATACTCCCTTATTCTGACTCCATCTCCAATGACACTTGGACTCTCCCAGGTGAGGGCGATGGCAGATGAATCTACAATAACTGTTACGGGCTTCCCAGGCGGGCTGGTAGGAAGGAGAGTCTTCACAGGATTACTCACATCGCTGCTCTCGCTGAGCCCTGGTTTGCTCACTGCAGCGTATCGGAACTGGTACTCGGTGTTTGCACGTAGCCCTGTTACTGTGAATGTCTCTTGCGTGTTATTTACATTCACAGCCGTCCAGTTCTCCTGTCCTACAATTCTGTACTCTGCCCGATAGCCGCATATCTCAGTTCTTCCATAGGCTGCTGGGTTAAACTTGAGCTGCACACGGTCATGTTTGATTCCATCAATCAGGGGAGGAAGAGGCTTTGATGGAGGCTCAAAATTGGTGCTGATCAGCTCTCCCTCCTCATACAGGTAAACGGAAGTGCCTGGATTGTCCTTGTCTGGAACAGAGGCCACAATGAACTGAATCTTCCTGTTAGATTTGTTGACACTGACAAAATGTGAAAGGGACTTTGCAGATTTTCGAGCTTTTTTACATATTTCTTTTTCCTCAAACCACACTTTGGATTTTGGTTTCTCAGCGACAGAACTGGCTGCTGCAGGATCATGAGTTTCCTTTATATACTGGGTCTGAAGCCACTGTTTTAAATCTGATAAATATGGCTCCTCTTCATGCAGTGAGGTGAATGTAAAGGAGACGATAAAGTCAAGCTCAGGGTCGAGTACTATTTCATCTAGTTTACTCTGAGAGGACACCACTTTTACATTGCTTAGGATCTTAAGGTAGGAATTCACATAATTCATCTCTTTCTCCTTTGTACCCAGAAATTCACTGAGTCTCTGAGTATTGAACGGTGACTGGTTTTTACATGTTAAAATATCCACCAGAGCCCCTTCCTCTTTTCCACCTCCACGGATTAACGGTAAGAGTCCTGCTAGCTGTTTCTGGAAAGTCTGTCTGTGTTGCTTACACAGATCTCTGAACTGCTGGATTTTCAGCTTGATTTCGGGGAAGCTTGTGGCGATCGGACTCTTCACCATGTCATTGCATCGCATGTTTACTTCTGCCAGTTCCTCCAGAGCAGTCTGAGCATCAGAAATCAGTGTTAAGCTGATCTCACGCACCAGCCGAGCAGCTCTGGAATCCAGCTTGGTCAGCGGGTACAGCCAGACTCTCACTGGTACAGCCTTCTCCCCGCTGTCACCCAGCAGCTTGGGGAGGGTGGAGTATATTTGCATGGCATCTTCGAAATTAGTTGGATTTCTCTCAAGAGCAAAATCACCATGGAACTTGCAGTTAAATTTTGCAGCGTTTAATTTTTCACTTTCATCCATTTTGACAGCTCCTTCCCCTTCTATGGAAAACATGGGTATCTTTTTAATTGCAATCTGGAGCTTTCCCTCTATCTCACGTACATTCTCAGAAGAAGAAACTTCCCGATCAAACACGAAGAAAGCCTGAGCCCCGTACAGCACAGCCGTGACCACATGGGTGGCCGTGCCTTGGTCAAATACAGCAGGATAAGAGACATTCTCTGTTCCTAAATGGTTCATAGTTAGTTGCTCAAACTTTGTTGTGGCAGAGTACTGGAGAGTAATTCGGGCCTGTTGTTTGGATGTTTTGGTGTCATTTAAGTATTTGGCAGATCCACTTACTTCAACCAACCCCCCCAGGAAACTGGCCTTCAGCGAGGCTGTGACATCGAGGGCACTGGCCTTGTCTTCAATGGTGTCGGATGCGATGATCTCAAATTCAGTCTTGGGTTGTGGTTTTGTGTTTACATCCTTGCGAAGCTGTTCCAGGCCCCACAGCGTGATCCCTGGAATAGTAGAGACAGACACATGGTAACGTAACTGATAGATGCACAGGACACAGAATCTATCCATCCTTTAATTGTGTCTCGTTTCTGAGATTGAAAAATAACCAGTGACGGACATCACGTAAACTGACCTGGTAACATACAAACGTGCCAAGTCAAGGCTGAACTCCACCCCTAACAACGTTCCCTTGCCCCCAGCTTCTTAGAGGACTTTGGAAGATGTGATCTTTTCTGATTTTTTTTTTTAATAAATCCCCCTTCAGAATGACTGTGTTCACTCCCCCCTCAGGAGTACACTGTCCCAGGTAGCAAGTGCTATAGTTATGATTGAAATGTCACTTCCATTAGAAACATCTGGTTTCTTTGATTTAAGAAGCTAGGAATTGCTACGGTTGACCTGATCCGTGATCCATCTAGCCCAGTATTCTGTCTCTGAGAGTAGCCAGCACCAGATCCTTCACAGGAAGAGGCAAGAAACCTTACTATATTGTTGGAAAATCTGCCCTCATGGAGGTCTCATTGATCTCTAATAGTTGGAGATTGGCTTAAATCTTAAGTATAAGGTTTTATATCCCTTCCTAAACTTTCTTTTCATTGTTATAATCCCCGTATTCTTGTTACCCATATAAACTTCCAGTCCCTCTCAATGTCTAATCCTGGCCTCAGGACATGGAGGTGAGACGAAGGCAGCTGGGAGACGAAGGGAGTTAGCCGGCTGAGTTTGCCAGTGAAGGCAGGCAGGGAGGTAGGGTTTTTCTTTAACTTGAAGGCACTGCACAAGGAAGAACCTGCAATGCTGCACTGCCAACACCACTGCTCGCTCTTCATCTGCCTGCACCTGTGGGGCCCTGGCCAGACGGACATCCTGACTGGAGGCTTCTACCCAGATCCTCATCTTCACTTGCAGGGAATGCAGCCTGCATGTCCCTGCTGAAAACAGCCAGGAAGGGGGAACCAGCTGGTGTGAGAGGTGTCTGTCGGTGGAGTCCCTCAGGTAGCCGGTAAGAGAGCTGCGGGAGGAGGTGGCTCATCTGTGTAGCATCCAGGAGCTTGAGGACTTCATCATCAGGATGGACGTGGAGACATCCGGGATGGAGGACGCTAGCTGACTAGGGATGACGACAGAGGCACCAGAAGAGGAAGAAGACCCGGCTGCTCTGCAGAAAGGAGACTGGCTGCTGGCCACCTTAGACAGCAGGCTGTGCTCCACTCCCCACCCCGGCCCGCCATCCATCGAGGTCAAGAACTGGCACGCTGTACTGGCCACAGGAGGAGAGGAGCAGACTCCAGTGGCTGAGGAAGAGGAGTCACCTGCTCCCAAGGCTGGGAGGCTCATGGCCACCACACCCACCAGGAGGGGACGTAGGATGGTAGTGGTCAGAGCTCCCTGCGGAGAGGGATGGAAGCCTCCATCTGCTGACCTGACCTGACGTCCCAGGAGGTGTGCTGCCTGCCTGGAGCCCTCACCCCAGGTGTTCTGGAAAGGTTGCCAAGGCTCGTCCAACCATCTGGCTGCTGCCGCACACTACGCATCTACGTGGGCACTAATGATACTGCCAGCCTGACCCTGCGCAGTGACTCCTGGGCTCTGGGAGTGAGGGTGAAGGAGTCACGGGCGCATGTTGTGTTCTTGTCCATCCTCCTGGTTGAGGTTAAGGGCCCGGGCAGGGACGCACACATCCTGGAGATGATGCATGGCTGTGCGGGTGGTGTCAAATGGTGGACTTTGGGTTCCTAAGTCATGGGAGGCTGTTTCAGGAAGGAAATCTGCTGGGAAGAGATGGAGTACACCTGACCAAGAAGCGGGGGAGCATCTTCGAGCACTGACTTGCCAACCTAGTGAGGAGGGCTTTAAATTAGGATCAAAGGGGCAGGTGACAAAAGACGACAGGTAAGTATCAAAAAAGTGACCTTCACAGAGGGCTAGATGTTGCTGGGGTGAGTGGCAGGTGGAATGGAAAATTTACATTCGGGTCATAGGAGAAACAAGCGGGATAACAGAGGGGGAATCTGCTAAATATCTTGTCTATACAAAAAGGCAAGTTGTATGGGGAATAGACAGGAAGAACTGGAAGTCTTAGTACATAAGCTAATTTAGTATTTAATTGGCATCACTGAGATTTGGTTCGATAAATCTCATGACTAGAATATTGGTGCATAGCATGTTCAGGATGGAAAGGTAAGCAAAAAAGGGAGGCGGGGTTGTACTATACATCAAGAGTATAGACACTTATGCTGTGGTCCAGGAGGTAAGAGGCCGACCCAGTTGAAATTCTATGGGTACAGATAAAAGTGGTCAGGGGAAAACAGGGGTGATGTTATGGTAGGGGTCTTCTATAGACCATCAAATCTGGAGGAAGAGACGCATGAGGCATTTCTAGAGCAAATAACAGAAATATCCGTACCACAAGACCTGGTAGTAATAGGGGACTTCAACTACCCAGACATCTGTTGTAAAAGTAATCCCACAAAACACAAAGTGTCCAGTAAGTTCTTGGAATGTGTTAGGGACAACTTCTTGTTTGAGAAGATGGAGGAAGTAACAAGGGGGCAGCCATTTTAGACTTGATTCTGACTAAAAGGGAGGAAATTGGTTGCAAATCTGAAAGTAAAAGGCAATTTGGGTGACAGTGTTCATAAAATGATAGATTTTATTATTTTAAGGAAAGGGAAGAGTGAAAAGCGAGAATAAGACAATGGACTTCAAAGGAATAAACAGACTTCATTAGACTCAGAGAACTCTTCAGTAACGTTCCTGGGAAGAAAATCTAAGGAAAAAGAGGAGTTCAGGAGAGCTGACAGTTCGTAAAAGAGACAGTATTAAAGGCACAACTGCAAACTATTCTGATTTGAAGGTAAGATAAGAAAAATAGCAGGAGGACAATATGGCTTCATCAGGAGCTCTTCAGTAACCTGAAAATCAGAAAGAAACCCTACAAAAAGTGGGAACATGGATGAATTGCTAAGGAGGAGTACAAAAGAATAGTATAAGCAGACAGGGACTAAATCAGAAAGGCTAAGGGACAACATGAGTTACACCTAGCAAGGGACATAAAAGGCTGTAAGAAGAGGGTTTGTAAAAATATATTAGGAGCAAAAGAAAGACGATGAAAAGTGTAGGTCCACTATTTAGTGTGGAAGGAAACCTAATGACATCAAGAACACAGAAGTGTTTAATGCCTACTTTGCTTCAATCTTCTCTAAAACGGTAAATTGTGACCAGGTGCTTAATACAATTAGAATTAATAATAAGGGGGAAGGCACACAACACAGAATAGCAAATGAACAGCTTAAAGAATATTTAGATAATTAGATGTATTCAAGTCAGCAGGGCTTGACTAAATTCACCTTAAGGAACTAGCTGAAGCAGATCTTGGATCTGTTAGTGATTATCTTTGAGAACTCTTGGAGGATGGGTGCGGTCCCAGAGGACAGGAGAAAAGCAAATATGGTACCTATCTTTAAAAAGGGGAACAAAGAGGACCTGGGGAATTATAGAACAGTCAGCCTACCTTCAACCCTGGAAAGATACTGGAACAAGCTATTAAACAATCAGTTTGTAAGCACCTAGAAGATAACAGGGTAATAAGTAATAGCCAACATGGATTTGTCAGGAACCAATCATGCCAAACCAACCTAACTGCCTTCTTTGACAGGGTTGCTGGCCTAGTGTTTAGGGGGAGAAGCAGGAGACATGACAGATCTTGATTTCAATACGGATTTTGACACAGTCCCACGTGACATTCCCATAAGAAACTAGAGAAATGCGGTATCGATGAAATTGCTATAAGGTAGGTGGGTAACTCGATGAAAGGCTGTGCTCAGAGAGTAGTTATCAATGGTTTGCTGTCAAACTAGGAGGATGTAGGTAGTGGGGTCCTGCAGGAGTCTGTCCTGAGTCTGGTGCTAATCAGTATTTTGATCCATGACTTGGATGATGGGGTGGAGAGCACACTGATACAATTACCAGATGACACCAAGCTGCAAGCACTTTGCAGGACAGGATTAAAATTCAAAATGACCTTGTTGATTTCAGATCAATTCTCCAGTTTATAAAGATGAAATTCAACAAAGACAAATGCAAAGTACTACACTTAGGAGGGAAAAATCAAATGCACAAATACAAGACGGGGAATACTGGCTAGGCAGTAGTACTGCAAAAAGAGAACTGGGGTTATAGTGGATCACAAAGTGATAGGAACCCACAATGGGATGCAGTTATGCAAAAGGCTAATGCCATTCTGGGGTGTGTTAACAGGAGTAAGACACGGGATGTAGTTGTCCCGCTCTTCTCGGCACTGGTGAGGCTTCTGCTGGAGTATTGTGTCCAGTTTTGGGTGTCACACTTCAGTAAAGATGTGGACAAATTGGAGAGTCCAGAGGAGAGCAACAAAAATGATAAATGGTTTAGAAAACATGACCTTTGAGGATAGGTTAAAAAAACAGGTATGTTTAGTCTTAAGAAAAGCAGACTGAGAGGGAACCTGATAACAGTCTTCAAATATGTTAAGGGCTGTTATAAAGATGACAGTGATCAATTGTTCTCTACATCCGCTGAAGGGAGGACAAAAAGTAATCGGCTTAATCTGCAGCAAGGGAGATTTAAGTTAGATAATAGGAAAACTTTCTAACAATGGGAGTAGTGAAGCTCTGGAACAGGCTTCCAAGGGAGGTTGTGGAATCCCCGTCACTGGAGGTTTTGAAGAACAAGTTAGACAAACACCTGTCAAAGGTGGTCAAGGTGCACTTATTCCTGCCTCAGCGCAGGTAGCTGGACTAGATGACCTCTCAAAGCCCCGTCCAGCCCTACATTTCTGTGATTCAGTGATATCTAGGGGCAGAGAGTTCGCCATGCTAATCACGTTGCTTTAAAATGTATGTCCTTTTGTTGTTTAAATTAGGTGTATTTTAATTTCATAGTGTCCCCTTGTTCTTGTACTATGAAAGAGTAAATAGCTCCTGCGTATTTACCTTCTCTAACCCATTCATTCTTCTGTATCCCTGTAGCAATTTCCCCTTATTCTTCTCTCCATATGAAATATTTTGTTTTGTCAATCTCTCTTCCTGTGAAATTCTCCCCAGGCCTCTAGTTATTCTCATCATCACTGTCCAAACCCCCTCGGTTTCTGTTATATCCTCTTTGGGATGGGATGGCCAGTACTGAACACACATTGCAGGGGAGGGTGGCCCATTGATTTATATGTAAGCAGGGTTTGAATGAGCTCTCCCCTGCCAGCTAGCTGGGGAGGGGGAAAGGCTTCAGGACAAGACTGTATTTACATGAACACACCCCCTCTGCCAAGGTATCCAGCAGACAGAGCTGTGTTGCCAAAGTGATCAGCTCTGGCTGGTGTTGGGTTAGAAATCACTTTGTATTGAATGAGCATAAGCTTTCGTGAGCTACAGCTCACTTCTATAGCTCACGAAAGCTTATGCTCATATAAATTGGTTAGTCTCTAAGGTGCCACAAGTCCTCCTTTTCTTTTTGCGAATACAGACTAACCCAGCTGCTACTCTGAACTTGTATTGAATGCAGGGGTAATGAAATGTTGTTATCCTGATTGTAGGAGTAAAGGGCAGCAGATCTGTGCTTAGCCTGTCCTGTTTGAGGGGGTCACCCTCAACTGAACTGAACTTGCTAAGCAGGAGTTTCGGATGCCAGAGCCCTGTGAAAGTAAGAAGGGGTGGGGGACAGGTGTCCCTGCTGGGAAGTGTGGGTTCTGCCTAAGAATCATAGGCATGGTTTAACTAGCCCCTTGCTACTGTTTAAAGATAGAGCTAATTAGCACTCTAGAAGTGAGCTGTTGCACCTCTGAAGTCTGGGTCCTCATTGACCAAGGACAACCACTGTGAGTGGGGTGCGGTGGGGTGGGGGAGAAGGGACAGACACGTTAAAGGAACTTTTGGTTGTAGAACTCAAGAACCTGAGGCAAAAGACCCTGCCCAACGCACTCTGGGGTGGGGGGTTGCTCACGGTTTTAGGTTTATGAATCCTGCTTGCAGCGTGATCCCAAGTTAATGTCCAGTGACTTTCCTCCTTTCATTCAAAGTTTCTTTTTTGCACTCAGGCTCTGTGCATGGGAGTGGGGTAGGACAGCCTCTTCGAGGCGCCCAGGGGTGTGTGTAATTGTCCCGGCATTGGGTTATTGGGTGGGAGCTTGTACCGGTTCTGTGTTGTACTGTTGAAAGGGAACCCCTGGATATTGAATCCGGCCCTGGTTGCTGTCAACGTCCCCTGGCAGAAGGGTTACCTGTATAATGCCATTGGAATAGCTCTGGTGGCATTTTCCATCCCGTTCCTCAGGCACCCGAGCACCCTGTTCACTGCTTGGCCTGCCACTGGACACAGAGTGGGTGTTTTCACTGAGCTGTCCACAGCGATGCCAGGCCTTTTCCAGGGGCGGGGGACAATTAATATGGGTCACAGTGATGCGTGTGAATAGCTGAAGTTTTTCCTTCTAATGGGTCCCCTCATGCCCTGAAGCTCTGTGTGTAGAGAGGACCCTTCTCACCAGGACCTCACCTGTCCCATGTGGAAATGGGGGGATGAGCCAGCTCGGGGGCACTGTCCCCCTTTCCTAGGCTGACTGCCGTGCGGGTGGGGCTGCAGAGATATCGCAGTGGCAGGGGAGCGGATGGGAAGTTTCTCCTTTCTCTTAGTGCAGCCAGTGCTGTAAGGAGGGTCAGCAGGACAGTACCCAGGCAGGTTTGGATGCCCTTTGTTTTTTCCCCAACTCAAATCCCAAACCCAAATGTTCCTAAAAGAAACAGGTGCCAAATGCTTCTTTTTTCTGAAACACTAAGTTGGGCCCCGTGCTCCCCCCGGGTGACAATTACCTGGGATGAGGGAGTCCTTGCGGCAATCGTACAGCATCCCCAGCTGGAAAGGGCGGCCCAGAGCCGGCATCGCAATGGTGTCATCTGATCCGGCCATTGTTCCACACCCAGATGCTCTCTCCTCTGTCTGACCTGCAAGAAAGAACTGGGATTACACTTAAGTTTCTGTGGAGCAGATTTAGAATCGAGTCCCTGGCTTCAGTCTTCAAAGCTTTTTCCGAACATTGCCTTGGTTGTAAAAGAAAGACGGATCTTCTAGTCTCCACAGGGGACAGGAGAGGAAGAAAGTCACTCAGAGATTTACCTCTCCCTTTTCTCGCCTCAGATTATGAATTCTAAATTTTACATTTCAAAGTAATTGTTCCTATTAGGAAGAATGGGAAATAGTTATAATTTGATGCAATTTAGAGAGATGTAAGCCACAAAGCAAAACAACTGTTGTATTTTGCTGCTCTCATGTAAGATCCCAGACGTATTGAAAGAACGCTGTGACATGCCAGCAAGCTGGATATCCTGATAGGGGGCTAAATAGCAGCCAGGGAGCCATAAATACCTGCTGCCCAATGGTTAAGAAGAGAGGCGACAGCTCTTACTTAACGCAAGCCAGAGCATGCCTCTGAAGCAGGGGTGAGCAAACTATGGCCCGCAGGTCTAGCCGTTTTAAGCTGGCCCATGAGCTCCTGCTGGGGAGCAGGGTCTGGGGCTTGCTCCGCTCTGGCGCTCCAGCTGGGGTGCCGGGTTGGGGGCTGCTCGAGCTGGGGCGTCGGGGGCCACACCACACGACTCCCAGAAGCGGCTGCATGGCCCTGCTCCAACGGTCGGAGGCCGTTCCACACATATGAGCCAGAGAAGGGACACCCCCCTCCCGCACCCCAACCCCAATTTTGTGTGCATTCATGGCCCGCCATACAATTTATATTCCCTGATGTGGCCCTCAGGCCAAAAAGTTTGCCCACCCCTACTTTAAAGTCTAAATAAAATCGTAAACCTTGCAGGCCTTGCACCTTGGAATAGAGCAGGAACATCTGCCAATAGATATAGCATGAGGAAATCTCCCTCTCCGAGACCATTCCCAGAGGAGAGTTAAAGGGAACGGCTCCATTTCATGTCTCTTACCTACACTTACAGAACCGCAAGCCACCCACCAACTGTCTTCCTGTTACACGTTTATCCCAGAATCCATCACACCAGCCTCCTCTTGATATGTGCCCTACAGAGGGTTGTTTTAAAGTTTAAACTCAGCGAATGTATGAACTCAGGCCTTGTCCACATGGGGGTACGTTGGCACTGAGTTGACGCACACTAGTAGCTGTGCACTACGTAAGCCATACTCCTAGCATGCGCTGTGCCCTCTTTCCAAAATGCCGTACCCCACAATTGTAGCTGAGAGATTTCAAATGATTTAGGAAATTATTTGTCTAGTATTAGGAATTGTCACAGATTTATACTTAGCAGTATGAAAATGTGATTGTTAGCTTATATATGAGTAACTCTGTGAGTCTTTCATGGAGGTCCTGGAAGTCACAGAGTCCATGACTTTCCAGGACCTCCATGACTTCTGCAGCTGCAGCGGCTGGTGCAGCTGACCCTAGGGCTGCCCCAGCACCTGGGTGACCCTGGGGCCAGCCACTCCGGCCACTGCTTCGGCGGCCCCAGACAACTGATCCCGGGCCCTGCCATGGAGCAGCAGTCCAGGAGCAGCAGCGGTGGGGCCCCGGGCCACCCCCCGCCTGGAGGAGCAGCAGCGGCGGTGGGGCTACTGGCCGCCACCCCCCCAGGAGCAGCAGTGACTGCCGGAGCACCCCCCCAGCAGCAGCCTCCCCTGGAGCACCCCTCCTCCCCCAGCACCTAAGATTTAGTGAGGGGCATTTTTAGTAAAGTCACGGACAGATCATTGGCTGTGACTTTTTTTTATTGCCCTTGACCAGTCTGTGGCCTTTACTAAAAATACCCATGACTAAATCATAGCCTTATATATGAGCATTCAGGGAAGTATAATTAGTTGGTATTATTAAGCTGTGGTTTGTTTCGGGAACAATAGAACATAGGACTGGAAGGAACCTCCTGGGTTGAGTCCAGTCCTCTGATACCGTAGGCAGCCCCGTCATATCGTCCCGTTCCTAAACTTACCAAGCTCCTTCTTAAAACTAGTCCGTCTGCCCCCACTATTCCTATTGGACGTCTGTTCCACAGCCTCAACCTCACTTCCACTTCGTTTCGGGGGGCCGTTCATAGCGCTGATTTTGACAAATAAATCTCTGTTTTAGTCTGGGTCCCGGTTCCCTCAGGGATGCTCCTCTGGTTGAGGTCTATCCTGACAGGTGTCATCAGCTGAGACTGATGAAGTTAAGCACCCCCCCTCCCCACCTATGTGCAAAAGCCTGTTGGTATCACAGCAATTTTCAAGGCAGTTGAGTGTGAAGGGGGATTTTAGACTGCTATACAGGAGAGTTTCAACCTTAACTGTCGTGGAGCTACTGCCCCACTAAAATCTAGGTTCAAATGCTGCCCCCTTTGCCATGTGTCACGGGGTCCAGACACCCCAAGGGCAGAACAGGGGGTCCGAACCCCTAAGAACAAGCAATGGACTCAAAGGATTGTGTACAATGCTATTGTGTATAATAATGTTGAGTGAGCTCTTTTCTGAAAGCCTGTGATGTTCTCTACTTACTGATCACTGTGCGAGATGGATCCAGGCTGTGCTTAGGGATTTATGTATCGTGTATGTAGAGTCTGGAGCTGGTTCCTAAAGCTTCATCTCCTGCTCCCAGTAGGGTGGTGGCCAGCCAGGCAGGGAGGAGCTGCCTCCCCAGCCAGACAAGACTAACCCCCAGCACCTCGCATTGTACAACCCAGGAGAGACAAATGATGGGTCTCTAGTGTGCAAACAATGTGGAGTGTGTCCCAAAGTGAACTGAGAACTGGGGGGCTGGCTTCAGGCCTTTGGGGTGAGGAACCAGAGTGGAAAAGTCCCCAGGTCTGGTAGTGAAGAACTCGGGGTAGGCGGATTTGGGGATGCTTGGGATTGGAAGGGCTGGTGGGGTCACCCTGCAGGGATAACGAGGCTGCTGGAAGCCAGGGTGAGACCTTTATGCCTGTGGGCTGGATGCTGGTGCCAGGGCTCCGAGCCAGAGCCACACAGGATTAAGGGACCCACAGTCACAGGGCAGGTGGTGACAGACCCCCTGACTGCTCTGGGGGATCCCCAGAATGTCACACCGCGATATCAGAATGTTTCACATCCAGGCTCGTGCTGTGTCTTGTCACTATTCCCTGTATAACATCAATACAGATTAACCCTCTCTTTGCCACCCTCTCAGCTGCAGCCCGTGGCCAGACTCATCCCACACTGGCACTGTGGCTGGTGCAGGGGGGTGGCTCGTACGCTCAGGGGTGCCTTAACTTGTGCCCTGCTTCAGTGGTTCCTCTGGGCCATTGCAGAGATGTAAGAATGCCCCTGCCATGTCTCCTCCAGCCCCTGGCGCACCCCAGAACACCCCTGATATCCCTCTGTGCTGGAGTCTTGGAGAGGGGGCCTAGGGGCTCTCTGAGGTGGGGGTATTATCCAAGGGGCTGTATCAATATCTTCTACTGTATCAAAATCTCCAGCTTCCCTGCTTTCACCTCATTCCCCTCCTGTCTATCACAAATGCTGCTGCTAAAGTCACTCCCTCTCCAAGTGCATTCTCTCCTCCTCACTTCCCCTCACTGACTTCTGGCCTGTTACCACGTCCAATCCAACCTCTGTGGGCCTGAGCCCCATTGCCCTGCACCTTGTCACCTACGCCAGTGCAAAGTGGATGGAAAGCGTTGCCCAGCAGGAACGAAAGTGCTTCACACCCCAAAGTACACTGGTGTAATTCACTTCACAAGGGGCCGGGTGACAGGAAATCAGAGTCACTGAGCAGAGTCCAGCCTGTTACATGCGTCATCTCCCTGTATCCTGCTTCCTTGGTTTCAAGTCTCGCTCGCTCTCTGTGGCTCAGTCTTACTGCGTTCTCTTTTTATTATATAAGTCCCCAAGACGTGCAGGTGTCTGTTACTGAATCACCAACTGACCCTATGGCTGTAACCTTCCTCCTTCCGTGCCCTTCCTTTCAAGTCCTTCCTTCAAATGGAGCCAAGTTTCAAACTCACACACAACACGGTACCTTGGGGCTGCTAATTCAGCTCGGAGACCCAACGTGTATTCTTCCTTCAGGGGCTGCTGGTCCCTGCGGGCTGTACGCCGTCCACCGGAGCTGTGCGGCTTTCACAGAAAAGTCAAACTTTCACATGGTTTCGGATTCTGTCTTACGCAGTTAAACTGTTTCCGTTTCACTTTCTATTTGGGGTCAGACCCAGGAGCTGTAGGAGGAGTTACTTGGTCAGTGAATTCCATTGACGGGAAAACACCTTGGAGCTGGTTTACCAGGGTTGTTGTCTCAGATCAGTTCTCAGAAAACGAGAACCCAGGAGACAACCTGGCAAGCGCAGCTCTGTTCATGGTTACTCAGGGGGCGAGTTGTAGGGGCCCCTGGTGCCCGGGCTCCAGTAAATTCAGGGCCCCGGGACCCGTCTCCACCAATGTTTGGGGCCGGGTCTCTCCCCTGGCTCTGCCTGCCGCCCCCACCCCCACGCATGCCCCCTCCCCCGAGCGTCCCCCAGCCCCTTGCACCCCCTCCCCCGAGCATCCCCCGGCCCCACCTACCAGCCCCCGAGCATCCCCCGATCCCGCCTACCACCACCACATGCCCGCTTCCCTGAGCGTCCCCGGCCCTGCCTACCACCTCCTTGCGCCCCCTCCCCCGAGCATCCCTGTGCCCCGCATGCCCCCGCCCCCCGAGCGTCCTCCTGCCCCGAGCATCCCCTGCCCCCAGACTCCCCCCTGCGGCGCTGTGTGACACCTCAGTACTTCAGGCCTCTCCAGGAGCCTCCAACCCCAAGGGTGCAAAGCCGGATTGTTCCCCCTGCCCGAGTGACTCTGGGACCCACCTTAGCTCCCTGGATCCTTCCTGCCCCTTGGGCGGATAGTAAATCTCCGGCCTTAGCGTGCGGGTCTCCTGGGACTGTTCCCCGCACACTCCAGGCACCTGCCTTTCCCCTTCCCTGGCCTCCGGGCCTCACCCGCTTCACTTAACCCCCCGTCCTGACCTGATTGCTCGGGCTTGGGGCCAACGGCACCTGCCCTCACCCAGCTCCTCGGCTGAGGAAGGGGTGGCCCTAGGGGTGGGCTGCTTCCGGGAGCCTCCTGATGTCAGGGTGCCCCATCCCCCTGCCCGGGTTCCCTGACTCCGCTGAGCTGGGGGCAGGGGGACAAGGGTTTGTGCGGGTGCTGCTGGGGCAGGAGTGGGATGGATCCCTGCGTGATTCCCCGTTCTGTTCACTCCCTCTGGGGCACCTGGCCCTGGCCACTGTCGGCAGAGGGGAGACTGGGCTGGATGGTGTGATGAAGTGGGACTGTTCTTAATGTTTCCTCTGAATAGTGTGGGGGTGCCTCAGTTTCCCCTATGCAATTCTTAAGTCTCTAGGGGGTGGGGTAAGGGTATATGATCATTGCAGAGCCCTAGAGGGCAGGTGTGTGCAGGGGTCTGGACACAGAGAATGCCCGACACCCTGTTTCCTGGCAACTGATGGCCTGGGCCCTTCCCCCCTGCAAGGTGAGAGCAAAAGGGCTGGAGAACAAAGGAATCAGGTGACCTCCTGGCCCGGGAAAGGGACAAAGCCCAGAGGAGGAGGGGCTGGAGGGAGTTTCAGTTTGGGGCTGGCTGGGGACATGGAGTGAAGGGCAGAAGTGGTTGTCTGGCTCACTGCCCCCCAAAATGGACCCAGCTGAGGGGTCCTGTTCTCTGCACCTGCAAGCTCTGTTTTAGACCATGTTCCTGCCATCTAATAAACCTCTGTTTTACTGGCTGGCTGAGAGTCCCATCTGTGTGCGAAGTTGCGGGGCAGGACCCTCTGGCTTCCCCAGGACTCCGCCTGGGCGGACTCGCTGCGGGAAGCGCACGGAGGGGCAGAGGAGGCTGAATGCTCCGAGGTCAGACCCAGGAAGGTGGAAGCTGGGTGAGCTGTGTGTCCTGCAGACAGGCTGCTCACAGGAAGGCGACTGCCCCAGAGTCCTGACTGGCTTCATGGGGAGCAGTTCCAGAGCATCGCCCAGGGACTCCGTGACAGATGGACCTTGGGTCTGACCCAGCAGGGCCGTTCCTATGAATAACATTTCAGTTGTTGCCCTTTTTCTTTCTCTTCCACTATGAGCTTATATTAGTTTGGTTAATGTCCAGATACTGAACAGACGATTCCAGTGAATTTGGAAATTGAAAGTACTTACATTGCACTTGCACTTTTCCTTCTAAATCATAGAATCATAGAATATCAGGGTTGGAAGGGACCTCAGGAGGTCATCTAGTCCAACCCCCTGCTCAAAGCAGGACCCATCCCCAACTAAATCATCCCAGCCAGGGCTTTGTCAAGCCTGACTTAAAAACTTCTAAGGACGGAGATTCCACCACCACCCTCCTAGGCAACGCATTCCAGTGTTTCACCACCCTCCTAGTGAAAAAGTTTTTCCTAATATCCAACCTAAACCTCCCCCACTGCAACTTGAGACCATTACTCCTTGTCCTGTCATCTTCTACAACTGAGAATAGTCTAGAACCATCCTCTTTGGAACCACCTCTCAGATAGTTGAAAGCAGCTATCAAATCCCCCCTCATTCTTCTCTTCTGCAGACTAAACAATCCCAGTTCCCTCAGCCTCTCCTCATAACTCATGTGTTCCAGACCCCTAATCATTTTTGTTGCCCTTCGCTGGACTCTCTCCAATTTATCCACATCCTTCTTGTAGTGTGGGGCCCAAAACTGGACACAGTACTCCAGATGAGGCCTCACCAATGTCGAATAGAGGGGGACGATCACATCCCTCGATCTGCTCGCTATGCCCCTACTGATACATCCCAAAATGCCATTGGCCTTCTTGGCAACAAGGGCACACTGCTGGCTCATATCCAGCTTCTCGTCCACTGTCACCTCTAGGTCCTTTTCCACAGAACTGCTGCCTAGCCATTCGGTCCCTGTGCATTGAGTTCTTCCGTCCTAAGTGCAGGACCCTGCACTTATCCTTATTGAACCTCATCAGATTTCTTTTGGCCCAATCCTCCAATTTGTCTAGGTCCCTCTGTATCCTATCCCTCCCCTCCAGCGTATCTACCACTCCTCCCAGTTTAGTATCATCCGCAAATTTGCTGAGAGTGCAATCCACACCATCCTCCAGATCATTTATGAAGATTTTGAACAAAACCGGCCCCAGGACCGACCCCTGGGGCACTCCACTTGACACCGGCTGCCAACTAGACATGGAGCCATTGATCACTACCCGTTGAGCCCGACAATCTAGCCAACTTTCTACCCACCTTATAGTGAATTCATCCAGCCCATACTTCCTTAACTTGCTGACAAGAATACTGTGGGAGACCGTGTCAAAAGCTTTGCTAAAGTCAAGATACAATACATCCACTGCTTTCCCTTCATCCACAGAACCAGTAATCTCATCATAGAAGGCGATTAGATTAGTCAGGCATGACCTTCCCTTGGTGAATCCATGCTGACTGTTCCTGATCACTTTCCTCTCATGTAAGTGCTTCAGGATTGATTCCTTGAGGACCTGCTCCATGATTTTTCCGGGGACTGAGGTGAGGCTGACTGGCCTGTAGTTCCCAGGATCCTCCTTCTTCCCTTTTTTAAAGATTGGCACTACATTAGCCTTTTTCCAGTCATCTGGAACTTCCCCCGTTTGCCACGAGTTTTCAAAGATAATGGCCAATGGCTCTGCAATCACAGCCGCCAGTTCCTTTAGCACTCTCGGATGCAACTCGTCCGGCCCCATGGACTTGTGCACGTCCAGTTTTTCTAAATAGTCCCTAACCACCTCTTTCTCCACAGAGGGCTGGCTATCTATTCCCCATGTTGTGTAAATACACAAGTAGGATTTCCACAGGACACTTGTCCTTCTAAGGGCACCTGGAACTTACACCTCAGTCCTGCGGACACAGCAGAGAATACAGCGTACTCAGTTCGAGATCATTTCAACTGGCACGGAGCAGGGATGAGGCTGCATTTGGAGCCCAGGAAGTGATTGTAGGCGTATAGTGGGTTCTCGATTAAAGTTACTGTAATTCACACAAGAAACAGCCCTTCACCATTTGATGTTTCTCCCCTCGAGCTCCCATTCCGTCTCTAGCATGCATAATCCCTGCTCACTTGGGGGAAATCATCACTGGGACCCAGACTAGGTCAATCTACCATTGAAGCAGGTGTTACTTAAGGAGCACATAAGCCTTGTATGAGTCCTTTGTGAAGGTGGGAATTTTACCCTGCGTTGAATTAGATACAACTTATCTTTATTTAAGGGAGAAAATATTCAGCATGAAATCTAAAGAGTCTATTAAATCTCAGACTTGAACATAGCTGGTCTGCAAGCAGAACTTTTCCTGGGTGCTTCTGGCACATACAGAATGTAACCATTGATCCAGTAAAGACATTAGCATACAGGCCCAAAGGATGCAACGGGATATAGATAATACAGTTCCCCGGGTTCTGATTACTGACATTAGAATAGACCATAGCTGTAAAAGTAATGTATAGAGTACCAGAAAACCCTGCCCACACAACCTGGCTGAGTGTGACATCATAACAGCTCAGACATTGCACCTTCACTCTGCACTATGAAAACAAACACCCTCTTGGACTGTGTTATGTCCACTTCTGGATCCACCAGTGTGTTTCTGTCTAACGCAATCCCCTGGGGGCAGGGCCTGTGCAGTTATCTCTGTTTTCTGTAGCACCCGGCTCTTAACAAATAGCACTAATTACAACTTAGCACAAACAATGAACAGCTCCCAAGTGCATTCATCCACCTCTTCATACCCTACGGGTGCCTTTGAGGTCAATTCCTCAAGTGTCACAGAGCCACAGAAGTAAGGGGACAACGGAGAGGAAGAGACCTGTCAGGCCCCATCTAGTCCACATCCCAAGGGGCCACGCAGGATCGAGCGCGGTTTGTATGTCTCACCCATCCCCGTGGTAGCTGAGCACCTGCCCTGAACAGTAAATACAAACACTACTTTTCCCCAGCCTGCCCAGTAGCAACAAACAGAAACTTCTTGTTTTACAAATATAGAAAACATGAGGGTGCGGCTGCGATTGAGGGGCCTCGTCTTGGCCCTCAGAAGCTGGGGCTGGAGCTCCTGGGAGATGAGCTCTCACCCCACAGCCTGCCGGAGGCCTGCTGGGGAAGGAGACTGTCAAGGTTCCTTCCCCACTTTGAACTCTAGGGTACAAATGTGGGGACCTGCATGAAAGACCCCCTAAGCTTATTCTTACCAGCTTAGGTTAAAAACTTCCCCAAACAAACTTTGCCTTGTCCTTGAACCGTATGCTGTCACCACCAAGCGTTTTAAACAAAGAACGGGGAAAGAGACCACTTGGAGACGCCTTCCCGCAAAATATCCCCCCAAGCTCTACACTCCCTTTCCTGGGGAAGGCTTGATAAGAATCCTCACCAATTTGTACAGGTGAACACAGACCCAAAGCCTTGGATCTTAAGAACAATAAAAAATTAATTAGGTTCTTAAAAGAAGAATTTTAATTAAAGAAAAAGTAAAAGAATCACTCTGTAAAATTAGGATGGTAAATACCTTACAGGGTAATCAGATTAAAACATAGAGAATCCCTCTAGGCAAAACCTTAAGTTACAAAAAGACACAAAAAGAGGAATATACATTCCCTCCAGCACAGCTTATTTTACCAGCCATTAAACAAAAGAAAATCTAACACATTTTTAGCTAGCTTACTTACTAACTTAAGGAGTTATGAGGCTGCATTCCTGATCTGTTCCCAGCAAAAGCATCAGACAGACAGACGAACCCTTTGTTCCCCCCCTTTCCAGATTTGAAAGTATCTTGTCTCCTCGTTTGTCATTTTGGTCAGGTGCCAGCGAGGTTATCTTCGCTTCTTAAGCCTTTACAGGTGAAAGGGTTTTGTCTCTGGCCAGGAAGGATTTTATAGCACTGAATACAGAAAGGTGGTTACCCTTCCCTTTATATTTATGACAAGCCCCTCAAATTACAGATAGGGTGAAACACTGGCTGTGGTTTCTTCCTGGAGCTCTAGAAGAAAACAGAGTTAATAAGACACATGCACCTCTAAATAGACTACCAACTGTATAAAGACTAACAATATTTTCCACATCTCAAGGACGATTTTAACCAGTTGATTTTGGGAAACTTTCACGGGAGAGTGCATCAGCCCCTTTGTTAGAAGCTCCTGAGATGTGTTGTATGTCGAAATCAAAATCTTGGAGAGCTAAACTCCACCAAATGAGTTTTTTGTTATTTTCCCTGGCGGTATGAAGCCACTGTAGCGCAGCATGGTTGGTTTGCAGGTGGAAACGCCGTCCCCAAACATATGGGCGTAGCTTTTCCAGAGCGTAGATAATGGCGTAACATTCCTTTTCACTGATTGACCAGTGGCTTCCCCTCTCAGACAGCTTCTTGCTGAGAAACACGACAGGATGGAACTTTTGATTTGGTCCTTCCTGTATTAAGACTGCTCCCACACCACTCTCGGACACATCTGTGGTTACTAGGAACGGTTTGTCAAAGTCTGGGGCCCTTAGCACAGGGTCAGACATGAGTGTCGCTTTAAGCTAGTTAAAGGCCTTCTGACACTCTTCGGTCCACTGAACGGCATTTGGCTGTTTCTTTTTGGTTAGGTCTGTCAGTGGGGCGGCAATTTGGCTGTATTGCGGTACGAATCACCTGTAATATCCGGCCAAACCTAAGAAGGATTGGACCTGTTTTTTTTTACTTTGGGACCAGCCACTTTTGAATAGCATCCACTTTGGCCTGTAGGGGGTTCATAGTTCCTTGACCCACCTGGTGTCCAAGGTACGTTACTTTGTTTAGGCCTATTTGACACTTCTTAGCCTTAACAGTTAGTTCTGCCTCTCTTATGTGCTTGAAGACTTTTTGTAGATGTTTTAGGTGTTCTGCCCAGGAATCCAAAAATATGGCCACATCGTCAAGGTAGGCAACTGCATATTCTCCCAATGCCGCTAGAGACCATCTACAAGTCTTTGGAAGGTGGCAGGTGCATTCCGCAGCACGAAAGGGAGTACATTAAATTCAGACAGCCCGACATGGGTGGTGAAGGCTGACCTTCCCCCGGCAGATTCATCTAGCGGTACCTGCCACTACCCCTTGGTTAAGTCCAAGGTAGAGATGAACTGGGCCCATCCCAGTTTCTCCAATAGTTCATCTGTGCTTGGCATTGGATAGTTGTCTGGGCGAGTTACCGCATTTAGCTTACGGTAGTCCATGCAAAAACGTATCTCCCCATCTGGTTTGGGAACTAGAACCACTGGAGATGCCCATGCACTGCGGGAGGGGCGGATTACACCCATCTGTAACATATCCTGGATCTCCTGTTCTGTAGCAGTTTTAGCTTGAGGAGACACCCGGTAAGGTTGGACTTTAATTGGGTGAGCATTACCTGTGTCAGTGGGGTGGTATGTCCATTCAGTCAGTCCTGAGGTGGCTAAGAACGTCGGCGCGTAGCTAGTGCACAGCTCCTGGATCTGCTGACACTGCATACGCCCAAGGGTCATGGAGAGGTTCACCTCTTCCACGCCACCATCACTGGTGGTGAACCAGCTGAGCAGCGAACAGCACAGCAGCTAACAGAAGGAGTTTGCCTGGGAGTTCGCCTGGGGAGAGCCCGCTTAGGCTTACATCTTGCTGGCTTCTCTGAGTAGTTACTACAACTCCTGAGGAAGCTCGTAGAAGGAAGGTAATATGGATGGGGGGTGTTCAGCTGTTGTAAACCCCTTTAAAATCCCTCCTGGCCAGAGGAAAAATCCTCTCACCTGTAAAGAGTTAAGAAGGTAAAGGTAACCTCGCTGGCACCTGACCAAAATGACCAATGAGGAGACAAGATACTTTCAAAAGCTGGGAGGAGGGAGAAAAACAAGGGGTCTGTGTCTGTCTGTATGCTGCTTTTGCTGGGGACAGAACAGGAATGGAGTCTTAGAACTTTTATCTAGTAATCTAGCTAGGTATGTGTTAGATTATGATTTCTTTAAATGGCTGAGAAAAGAACTGTGCTGAATAGAATGACTATTCCAGTCTGTGTGTCTTTTTTGTAACTTAAGGTTTTGCCTAGAGGGATTCTCTATGTTTTGAATCTAATTACCCTGTAAGGTATCTACCATCCTGATTTTACAGAGGTGATTCCTTTACTTCTATTAAAAGTCTTCTTTTAAGAAAACTAAATGCTTTTTCATTGTTCTAAGATCCAAGGGTTTGGGTCTGTGGTCACCTATGCAAATTGGTGAGGATTTTTACCAAACTTTCCCCAGGAAGTGGGGTGCAAGGGTTGGGAGGATTTTGGGGGGAAAGACGTGTCCAAACTACGTTTCCCAGTAAACCCAGATAAAGTTTGGTGGTGGCAGTGGAAATCCAAGGGCAAAGGGTAAAATTAATTTGTACCTTGGGGAAGTTTTAACCTAAGCTGGTAAAAGTAAGCTTAGGAGGTTTTCATGCAGGTCCCCAGCTCTGTACCCTAGAGTTCAGAGTGGGGAAGGAACCTTGACAGGGGTGCACAAGACAAACCAGACTCCTGAAAGGGGTGCAGTAGTCTGGAACGGTTGGAGCCACTGGTCTAAAGCAATGGCTCTCAACCTAATTACCACTGTGGGCCGCACGTGCAGCTCTCTCTGTGTTATGTGGGCCACAGCCACACGATATATGCACAACCTGTATGGCCCTGAGGATGTCACATGGGCCGCACCTGTGTGCTGATTGGGCTACAAGTGGCCCGCAGCTTGAGAACCACTGGTCTAAAGCAAGCCTAAGTAACATAAAACCTAGCACCACGGCAAATGAATCACTGCAGCAGCGGCAATCCCGTGTTTTTGAAAAATCATTAACAGGAGAGATCTTAAGACTGGATGTGAAAATGAGCCATCCCAGAGCAGGGAGGTCGGGATTTTCAGAACAGCTCGGAAACGGGGTCCTGGGCACTTCGGAAAAATTGTCCCCTTGATTAGGTGCCGAGTGCTTTTGGAAACCTGACCCCAGCGACGAGTGGTGAGCATGTGAAAAATCCAGCCCTAAGGAAGGGCAAACACAACAGGTACTTCCTTCCCAGCCGGGAGAGAGAAAGACAGAGCCAACGGCTACTAGCTGGAAAAAGGGCATTTATGGCTCAGGTGAGTTTGAATTGCCAGCTCCAGAAAGGCATGCTGGGAACAAAGCTTCTATAAAAGGGCTACCGGGTGCTAGGGGAAGTTAACAGGAGCCGAGGCAGGAGACTTGCTTTGGTGGTGAAAGAATGCAAATGAAGCACTAATTGCCCAAAGAGGAACGAGTGAGCCGACAATTCCTGCCTTGTCAATGTTGCCTCTGTACCTAGTAACACAACAGAACGAGCCCTGGGGGCGGGGGGCGGGGGAGGGGAATTCCACTCCAGCAATGGAAACACGAGCAACGAGCAGCACCGTGGTCCCAGGACAAACAGCGCCAAACCAGAGAGGTGCATTTCATTTCATTTGTTTCATTTCTAACCTTTTATTAGTTTCTAGATTAGGAAAAAGAATGAAAATATAAATACACATGGACCTTGCTCTACGGCAATCTAAGGGCGTCTCTGGAGAAATTCTTACACATCCGGTCCCCAGTGAAGAGCAGGCCCCAGGCCAGAGAAATAATAATACTTAGTCTTCCGGCCACGTGCTCTACAGTCTCTTCTAAGCACTGTTCAAACAGCCGGTGATTAGCTACCCTCACAACACCCCTGTGAGGTAGGTGCGGTAAGTATTATTATCCCCATTTTACAGATGGAGGAACTGAGACTGAGAGCTTAAGTCCAGAGCCAGGATTAGACCTCAGGAGCCCTGGATTCCAGGAGTTCCCAAAGGCTAGGCAGCAGTTCTCAAACTATGGGGTGGGCCGCCCAAGGGAGGCACAAGCTGTGAGCTTTTTTTTTTTGTTTTTTTTAATAAGAGCTGGGGCTGACAGCCCCAGGTGGCTGGGGCTTGTGCAGAAGGGCCGTGCACGCCCGGGAGGTGCGGAGCCACCCAGGCTCGGGCTCTCCCCAATCCCTCCCCAGGAAGCAGCCTGGACTTGGGCTCTCCTTGTCCCCCACCCCCATCCCTCACCTGGAGGTGGCGGGGCTCCATCTGTCAGCCCCAGGGGGGCGGCAGCAGAAGAAAGGATGGCACTGGGACGCTAAGTCTGCTGTGAAAAGTCACTTTCCACATTGCCACCCTTACTTCTGTGCTTCAGAGCTGGGTAGTGATATATGTACCTGGGGGGCGGTGGGGGGGAGGCACAAACAACCACAGACACAAAGAAGGCGGGCCCAATCAAATAAGTTTGAGAACCACTGCTCTAGGCTACACAACCTCTCAGCACAGTGACCCTATTGTCACAATAAGAATCATCAGAGGGGAAGATTTTTGCATAAGAATTATAAATACCATCAGTGGGCCCTGTCCTGACCCCAAGGGGAATTTTCCCATTTGACACCAGAAAGCCCAGGATTGGAGACCAATAACCAATGGCAGAAGAGTAATTTTACATACAAATACATTTGCAGAATATACACCACACACACCGATTAATTTGCTTTCTATCGCTAGCAAGGTCATGCAGAAGAGGTCAGTGAAGAATTCTGTCCAAACAGCCCAAAAGGAAGTTACAAATAAATGACTCAATAGGCAACAAAATAACTATATTAGTAAAGAACCAGCCACTCCCTTTATAAATCTGGCAGGGCCAGACCCATAGCTCCTGCCTGGTTTATTGTTATCCAACCTCTCTTCAAACTCTGAGTCACAGATGAGATTCTAGCAGCCAAAACTCCTTTAGCGGTGGCAGCATCTGCAAAGAGGAGTTTCACCCCTTGCTAACTCGTCCTCAGTTTAGCTGGGTGAATAACTTTGAAGGCATTTGTGGGGTACCCTGAGCTGGGACCAGAGGAAATTCCTTTCACAAGGGAGATGGGAACAAGCTGCTTCCTAGCAAATTATTTTAGAGAGTTTAACTATTGGACCCCGGCTCTCAGCACCTGCTAGAAAAGAAGGGTCCTGAAAATATGATTCAGTGAGGGGTGAAATTCACCCTGTGCAGAGGAGCCTGTGACGGGGCAGCGGCCCCTCACTGGCTGGCAAAGGGTTAATAGCAGCCCTTGGAGTGGCTGTGCAGAACCCAGCCAACCAGAGGAAGGCTTAGAAGCAGCCAATCAGGGCCAGGCTGGGTCCTATAAGAAGGGCTGCAGGGCAGCGAGGAGCTCAGTCTCTCCTGGAGCTTGAGGGAGGAGGCCTGGCTGCCCGTAGAGAGAAGTGCGTGCGACAGAGCAGTGCTGGGCAGGGTCGGGGGAGCAAGTGGAGCTCCAGCCCGGCTGGCTCCCAGACTGCGTCCTTGACACAGGGGCCGAGTAGGTGCTGGGGCTATGGAGAAGTGGCCCAGGGAAAGCAGGTAGCGGCAGAGGGGAAGGAGAGGCCATGAGCAGCTGCCAGCGAGAGGGTCTGTGGGTTGGGGCCCAGAGTAGTGGGCAGGCCTGGGCCCCCCCCCTTTTGCCCCACTGGCCGCTGGGGGAAGTGGCCAGCCAAAGGACTGCAGTTTGCCCCTGAGCAAGGGGCTGGACTAGGCGCTCTAGTCCATTGCGGCGAGAAGCTGGGCGAAGGACTGCGGGTTCCCTGGAAGGGAGGAGACAACGGAGTTGGGGCACAGCCGGAGGGCCGTGCCCTGAAGAGGACGCCACAGGCCGGGAGTCCCAGACAGCGGAGACGGTGGAGAAGCAGTGACGGAGAGTGAGACACTACAAGAGGAGGGTGCCCTGCTGGACAGAGCGAATTCCCATAGCAACCAGTAGGAGGCACCGTGGGTGGTGAGCACAACCCAATACAGAGCCAGACCAGGCCTAGACACCACTTCAGCCCTATAGAAATCCCCCTTGTTCTCCTTTCCCCCATGGGGGATTTTGGTCTCCTGGACCAACGCACCAATCATTCCACCCTGACTCCGGCCAGTCCCTTTGGCTGCCGTTTTCCCCCAGTCACTCACTTGGCCCAAACCAACGCCCTTCACGCGGTGTCTGTAAATCACAAGTTGACGTGAAATGGCTGGATCGTGAAATGTTCGCATAGCGCCTGCCCCCCGGGCTCCTTTAACAACAGAGGGATTTGGGTTTGGGGGTGGGAGAAGAGTGGACCCAACAGGGGACTCTGTCTCCACATCCCATCCCCTCCTACTTGTTGTGGTTCTCGGTCAGTTCTTCATCCGGAACCTGGCAGACCAACCCCACGGACGCTCCGTTTTCTCAAGCACTCCAGCCCCGAGCCCGTCTCGGCCACGGTGGGAAAAGCGCAGCACAGGCTGGAGCAGGGAGAGCCAGGGTGTCTTCGTTCCCGCCCCCAGAAGGGGCCTGGGGCAGGGAGCAGCAGAAGGCAGTGCCCGGATTGCTTGTTCGGACAGTTAGCGGGTGGAGGGAAAGCGCGAGATAAGACACACTTGGTTGTGAGTAAAGCACTTGACAGAGCATCTCATCAAAACGTACTGTTCCGGCTGACCCAGCGTCAGCAGAGACCATCCCACGGACTGAATGCTGGCTGCAGACGTGTTAGCCAAGAGTAATAACAACAGGCCACGGGACGGAGCTGGGATCAGGTGCTCAGCGGGTGCCACGGCTGTGTTACTGGGAGCTCCTGATTTATGCCATTTCTTCACGAATCACCTAGCAGAGGCAGTAAGAGCATGTTATTAGGGAAGCAGCATCTGCCCTGCAGAGAGTCAGTGGGAAGGAAAGAATCCAGGAAGCAGGAAACACTGATCGGGACCTGGGGGAAGACAGTGGACAGCAGCAGATTAGACAGGAGCTTCCAGTCCATCCTGGCACCTGAAAAGGCCAATACACAGAGGCTTTGTGTAACGGAGCAAAGGGGTGACAGCCCCCATCTCTCTGCCTTGGGATAACCCCACTGGAGACGGCATGCTGTTCAGGGCTCCTCAGGAGAGCTGGAAAAATACCGATGGCCCATTCAGAGAAGAGCCACAATGTGATCTGGGGGCACAAGGGATTGACTGGTGAGGAATGAGCAAAAGAGACAAGTAGGTCCAGCTTCACTGAGTAGTGACCTGACGGGACCCGATAACAATCCGGGGGAAACACGGGGGGGCGGGCACGGGAGAGAGAATTTTACAGTAGTTCAAGGTGGGGATGACTGGACGAAATCAAGGATTAAAGCTGAATGTCAGAAAAAAACTTCCTAAGGGGGAGATGTTTCAGGCTGTGGAACCACCCCCCCAGAGAGGTGACACCCCAGAGTTTGGGACACGTACAGTTAGACGGACCAAGCACTGGAGGGAACAGGCGTGCAGTGCCAGGGAGAAGTACTAGAGTTTATTAGAAGACTTATTAGTTCTTTTCCAAATCTAACAACTAGGATTCTAGGCTATCCACACGGAGAACGACAAATTTTAACGTTAAAATGACTCTTTGCCTAACTACAAACTAGCAACTAGACCCAAGTCCCTTTCACACAAGATGAGAAGTAGTCAGTGTCTATTAGACTGTGCATGGACCTCACAAGGGAGCGAGGGGCGACCCATCGCTGGAGAGGGTTAACAGGCTGGACATATTCCTAGAAAATACAGAGTAGAGCCCGACCCTGCATTGGCTAGGAATGGGCAAAATGACCAATCGGTCTTTTCCAGCTCTAACCACTCTCTGTCACTGGAGGGTTTTAAGAGCAGGTTGGACAAACACCTGCCAGGGATGGTCTAGATAATACTTAGTCCTGCCGGGAGTGCAGGGGACGGGACTAGACGACCTCCCGAGGTCCCTCCCAGCCCTAGGACTCTGTGAATCTCTGTCAGATCTCTAGGTGGTCTCAGTGAGATGGTCACCTCTCAGGTCAGGGATCAGGCCGTACGCAGTTGCGGTTGAAGCACTTGCCGCACTCGGTGCAGGAGAAGGGCTTCTTCCCGGTGTGGATGCGCTGGTGCAGGATGAAGGTCTGCTTGGAGCAGAAGCTCTTCCCACACACGTTGCATTCGAAGGGCTTCTCGCCCGTGTGGATGCGCTGGTGCCGCATCAGGTCGCCCTTCTGGCTGAAGCTCTTGCCGCACTCGGTGCAGGTGAAGGGCTTCTCGCCCGTGTGCACCCGCAGGTGAGTGATGAGGTTTCCCCGGTGCTGGAAGCTCTTCCCGCACTCGGTGCACGTGAATGGCCGCTCGGCAGCGTGGGCTCGCGGGCGTTTCACCGGCTCGGTGCTGGCGGCCACAGCCCCCCTGCGGTCAGAGGCCGAAAGGGATTTCTGGCTGGGGTTGCTTGTTGGGGCCGTTGGCACCTTTCCCTTGGGCTCAGGGGTTGTCTGCAGCCCCTCCACAGTCACCGTGTGTCTCTGGAGCGCCGTGATGTTTCCCTGAGCGTGTTGCACTTTCCAGTGATTAATGCTGGGTTCTGTCCTGAGCAAGCCCAGGGAAGCAGCCTCTAAGCCTCTCATCAGCAAAGCCCTGTTCGATTTCACATCCTCTGGCTCTTCCCCAGCCTTTTCAAACACAGTAACAATTTATTAGTCACTGTCCCCACCCATTCTGGAATCCTTAGGTAGCAGAGAGACAGGGGTTAAGATGGATTCAGACTGGCCAGAGCTCTCCTGAGTCATGCTGCCGTCGAAGCCATCTTGGCTCTTTCCCTGTCTCTGCCCCTGTGTCCCTAGTCCCATGTATGCATGTGTCTCCCCAAAGGTCAGCTATGAACCCCTCTCCCCTTTGTTCTCCATCTGGGGCTGTCAAGGTTCCTTCCCCACTCTGAGCTCTAGGGTACAGATGTGGGGACCTACATGAAAACCTCCTAAGCTTACTTTTACCAGCTTAGGTTAAAACTTCCCCAAGGTACAAACTATTTTACCCTTTGCCCTTGGACTTCCACTGCCACCACCAAACGTTTATCCGGGTTTATTTTATTAGGAAAGCGTTGTTCGGAAACGTCTTTCCCCCTAAAATCCTCCCAACCCTTGCACCCCACTTCCTGGGGAAGGTTTGGTAAAAATCCTCACCAATTTGCAAAGGTGACCACAGACCCAAACCCTTGGATCTTAAGAACAATGAAAAAAGCATTCAGTTCTTGAAAAGAAGAATTTTAATAGAAGAAACAGTAAAAAAGAATCACCTCCGTAAAATCAGGATGGTAAATACCTTACAGGGTAATTAGTTTCAAAACATAGAGAATCCCTCTAGGCAAAACCTTGAGTTACAAAAAGACACACAGACAGCAATATCCATTCCATTCAGCACAGCTTATTTTCTCAGCCATTTAAAGAAATCATAACCTAACACATATCTAGCTAGATTACTTACTAAGTTCTAAGACTCCATTCCTGTTCTGTCCCCGGCAAAAGCATCACACAGACAGAGAGAGCTTTGTTTTCTCCCTCCCCCTTTTGAAAGTATCTTGTCTCCTCATTGGTCATTGTGGTCAGGTGCCAGCGAGGTTATCCTAGCTTCTTAACCCTTTACAGATGAAAGGGTTTATCCTCTGGCCAGGAGGAATTTTAAAGGTGTTTACCCTTCCCTTTATATTTATGACAGGGGCCTTGGCTCTGCTTCCTTGCAGAGAGGTGGGGAAAACCTCCTTCCTCTTGGCTGCTTGCCATTGGGGTGACACACACACCTCATGTCCCCTGCTCTGCCTCAAGAGCAGCTATTTAACACTTTACACTCCATGCACAGCAATGCAAAGCTCAGAGGGAAACTGAGGCACACAAAGAAATCATAAAAAATATTACCAAAATTCCCACTTTGTCACACCTCTCTCCCCTGCAATTTCACTTGGCTTCAGGATTCTCCTTCCAACATGGCTGCTCAGTGTTGCTCTGCAGCTGTTGAACAGCTTATTTGATTTTTGAGGCTTCTCGTGGTCGTTGGCATCAACCTTGCACAGGTCTCGCCTCGCTCAGAATGTCTGTCTCCCATGATTCCCACGGGGCGCGAGCCACAGGCTGACTCAGTCAAGATGGTTCTTTACAGCAGGTGCCCGGGAGGCTGGCCCGAATAAAGATGGCCTCTCTCTGCCCGTGTTCCCAGTGGGACTGAAGCCAGGCTGCCCTCAGGGCCCTGTGCTCCATGTCTGGAAACTGGGCAGGAAATGGGGAGTTCGGGGGGAGGTGGGGGCAAGAGGGAGACAGCAGAGTGCAGGGGAATATGGGATAGGGATGTGAATATGGCGGTGGGGGGGCATATGGGGCCAGGAGATGGGGGCAGATGGAGAGGAACAGAAAGGCAGTTCCCTAAGCTCAGGGGAGGATAAAGCGACCCCCTGTTCCATTTTGTATTTATGGCCTGAAATGCTCACAAACAAATGGGGGCAGAGCGGCTTCCCCGAAAGGCCCCTGTTAGAAACCTGCCAGCTCCTTACTGGGCGCCGGTAACCAGCAGCACAACCTCCAGCCCGCCCGGGGCTCCGTAACCCACGGCAAAGGGAGGCCAGGTCTGCTGGAGGGCAGCAGGGCCCTGGCTCGGGGGGGGGCAGAGGCTGTGTGAGATCAGGAGCCGCAGGCCAGAGGCAGCTGTCTGGGAACCGGCTGTGGAGCCAGGCTGGGCGGCTTAGGAGCGGGGAGGGAAGGATTGCTAGCTGGGAACAGCCTGTTGCAGGCAGGGGTGCAGTGATTGCCAGGGCAGGGGGCTGCTTAGGAGGGGCCTGCAAACAGGAGTGTGTGGGGACAGGCCTGAGCCAGATGCACCAAGGGACTGAGCTGCGCCTGAGGGATCTGCAGGCCAGTGCACGATGCCTTCCCCAGAAGGTGGTACAGGAAACGATATTCCCTCACCCACTGTGTCTCTCTGAGGCCCAAGCATGTGACACTGATCTTTAGGTGGTGACCTGAGGGGAGAGGCAGCTGTAGCCAGCTGGGACAGAAGCTTGGCACAATGTGGGATTCATTCCTTTATCAGCCCTGACGGTTCTGTCACCTCAGAAGAAATCATTTCTGATGTTAAGAAATCATGGTAATCAACACGGTAATAATCAAAAAACTCCAGAACGGGGGAAGGGTTGATTGAGGTCTGGGGTCATCCTTCCTAGTGGTTTGGTGTTAGAATGAGGTCTGGAAAAGACAGACACAAATGCCTGATCCAGATCAAATCCGTTTTTATTAAACTATAAAACTACCGCTACATGATTTAATAAAAACTCGGAATACAGGAACACACAGGCAATGGACTAGAACATACTGAGTGTGGATACACCCGTCATTGAATAAAGCTTGTCTAGTTACACGGGTTATTAAATGCAGATTGTTACAAACACACACACTGGTTCTTCATTATAGGCTATACTGGAATAACAAGGTAATAGAGGGAAGGTAGAATTTGCTCGTAAGCCACACCAACTCCTCCAGCGCAGTTCTGAACAGAACCAGGTAAATCAGTCCCGGCAGGGACGGGTCTTATCACCCAGCACAGCTAATGAGCATGAGCAAATAAGCAGGTGTGAGTGAAATATCCTCAGCGTGAATGGTGATTTCAGCTGCCAGCGTGACTGGGCACTTTCTACCTGCCACCAAGTCTCTGATACAGCTGTAGCAGTTGGATGCTTCTAAACGCCTCTCAGGGCCGACCCGAGCTTCGTTACAGTTAAAACATTAGTAAATAGTCTTACTAGCCTTCCAGCCACTTCTGTTCCCCTCCCAGCTGCTGCTCCTCATCCTAGCGGTCTCTTAAGCTATGTGTACACTGCAATTCGACACCTGCAGCTGGCCCGTGCCAGCTGAGTTGCGGCTGTTTAATTATGCTGTAGATGTTTGGGCTCAGGCTGGAGCCCAGGCTCTAGGACCCTGCAAGGTGGGAGGGTCCTAGAGCCCAGGAGCCCTAATGTCTACGCTGCGGTTAAACAGCCCCTTAGTCTAAGCCCTATGAGCCTGAATTATCTGGCACGGGCCAGCTGCAGGTGTCTAATTACAGTGTAGACAGACTCAAATTTCAGTGTAGACATCCTCTTAGAGCCCCTTTTATCTAGTCTTGCACCCCACAGCAGAGGTGAGGAGCTAACACCTGGTCTGCGAGCAGGGTGGATTTCCAGGGCTGTCATCTCTTTCCTTCTCTTCAAGAGGTCGCTGCTGAGCTTTGTTGCCAGGGCTGCTGCTGTTTGCTATCACATCCTGAATTCTGTAGCTCCTGTTTCTCAGTGTAACACTCTCACTGTGGGGACTTTCCAGCAGCTGAGCTCCCCAGCCTGGCTAATTCAGAGCTAGACAGTCAGAGCTAGACAGTCACCCGCTTGTAGGGCAAAATTCTCCTTCTGCAAAGGTCTTGAGCCAAAGCACTAACTGGAGTGAGGGCAGGGCATGGTGCCAAACAGAAGGCACGAGTTCTGTCCATTTCTCTGCCCCGGACCAGTGAAAATGTGCAGATTAAATAACTATACACATCACCACCAGGGAGCGATTTCCCAAGTTAGCTGTGTCCAAACCTCCTGTGCAGGCAGCCAGGAGGGACTCGGCCCTACAAGGACAATGCTCAGATATGGGGGGAAGGGGGGGTGTTTTGTTCTATAGCCCCAGTAGTGCACAAGGTGCTGTAAAGTTTATGAAAACTTGTTTATAGGGTTAATCCTATATTCTGTTGTCTCTCCCCAAATTCCATTGATGGCCATAGCAATTTGAGGGTGGGGGGCAAGCACTCTCCCCGTGACAAAATAAAGCCATCCCCAACGAGGGGCGGCAGCTTTTTCGCTGGGAGTGCAGCTCCCGCTGCCGAGGTGCTGTCCACACCTGTGCTTTTCATCAGTAAAACTTTTGTTGTTCGGGGGGGTATTTTTTTTCATACCCCTCAGCAACAAAAGTTTTAATGATGAAAGTGCCAGTGTAGACATGGCCTAAGACTTCCATTCTGACCATACCCCTGATTCCCTTTCGCCATAGAGAGCCTCACAGAGTGGGAAACTCTTGCCCGACAGCCTCTTAGATGGTATTAAAGACGGGCTTAACTGTACCTTTTGGGGGAAAAGAGATAAAGTTTGTTCGGATGCTCTGAAGCAGCTGCTGTGCTTGCTGAAGTCCAATTCTATTTCTTTTAAGACAAAACAGGACAAACACACGCACAAGGGGAGAGACAAGAACACAGAAGAGAGAAAATGCAGCTGCTCTTGGAGGTGCTGACTGTCCCTTGCTGCTGATGGAACAGCTCCCACCCACGCCCTGATTAACCATTCTGAGACCTGGCAAATCTGTCCCAGCTTCGGCCTCTGTAAGGCTTTGCTTAACATATACACTGGGTCGCATTCTCCCCTTGCAATAGTTTTGCTTAGGGGTAAAACTAAATTGACTTCAGCTGAGTCACTCCAGTTTACATGAGTGGGAGAGAAGACTTGGGGTGAGCGTAACATTTCTTTTGGCTGCGATTACTTATTTCTTGTTGTCTTGTTTTCAGCTCACAAACCACCGGCACGGAGAGACAAAAGAAAAGCGTTGTCAGCAGCAGCATTTGGGAGGAAACGTCTCGCTGTGGCCCTTACACGGGTGCAGCTTCGGTTTGAGCAGGAACACAGAGAGCGCTCGTACAGACGGAACAAGGGTTTCTAACCCTGACCTGAGACGCTTCCTTGTGAACATCTGACACCGAAGCAATTTCCTCTGAAGGAGTCCAGCTGCATTTTTTGTTGGTTTTAGAAAAATGGTTTCCCCCCCCAGATTCCAGGGGCCAGATTCTGCTGTCAGTTACACTGGTGTAAACTGATGTCAGTGCAATAAAAGTGGGGTAAGTCAGAGAAGAATCAGGTTCTTGAATCTTAAAAGTAAATGTTATAAAACAACGAGAGACACCAATCCTGAATCACAGCTCAGCTACATGCTTTGTTTAAACGGCGCTTTCATTTTCATGGATAAGCTGCAGTCAGGTTTTATCTAAACCAGCTTTTAACCATATTCACTTTTTCTTTCACAAATTTTTTGAGTGTAGACTGTTTTTCTTCAAGCTTCTTGTACATATCCTTCTCTCCTGGCAGCAGGGCCTCCTTATTGGCAATCTTTCTTATGATCTCAGCTACTTCCCTAACCTCCCCCAGTGATTTTATTCTTTCTTGGTACCCAGGCTTTAGTTCCTGTTGTTCTGACACGATCAGCAGGTCAATGTATTCCGGAGTGGACAGCGGGTTGGGTTTCAGAGCAATTGCTTGCAGACGCTGGAGGCTGTGAGATGATTTATCAATAAGCTTCATTAATATCTCTTCCACTGCAGCGTATTCCTGAGACAGCTTCTCAACCACACTCTTTGTCGATAACACCTCACCAGATGCCTTCTCATACTTTTCCTTCAGTTGTGCATAGGTCTGTTTCTCTTTTACTAGTTTATATTCCCACCTGTACTTTTGATTGAAATGAACGTTCCAGACACATTTACCAGGGCAAACTGTGCAACGTCCTGTATTCCCGTCTATAGCCGCACACCCGCGCTTACCAGCATCGTTAGGGATTCCACAGGGGTAGTGACAGGTATAGTGACACTGCTGGCAGTTTATTATATACTGACCTGTACCAGAGATGTCCTCCTGCACTGGCACTGTTTTCTCTACCTCATACTCAAAGTCTTTATTGGCCTCCATATCCCCCTGATGCTGTTCCAGAGCTTCCTGTGTCTTTCTCCGTTCTTCTAGCTTCACCAGACCAGCTTTGATTTGCGGCTGCAGCCCTTCCACGGCCGTCTCCAGCTCCTTCCGCTCTCTGAGGACTTCCTGCGTTAATGTTAAACTTCTGGTTTGTAATTTAACTAAGGATTCAAAAAATGTCTTCATGCTCATGGCTCCCATTTTCCAGAACATTTCATCAAAATTAAAACTGCCCTCGTCAGCTCCAGCATGACAGGCAAAGAGCGCGGAGTTATTGAATTTGAAATGAATAGGGTTGCCCTTAGCATCTCTAGCACAAGGGACATCAGCTGTTTTAATAGCCTCTAGAACAGGAGGTGTCTGTCCATCTGCGAAGGTGATCAGGATTTGTATATTGTCTTTTATATCCTTCCCAAAAATGGAGAGCACGGAGTCAAACACGTATTTCTGGGCATGTGTCAAACGAGCTAGTGAGGCCTGAACTATGACACAGACGGCGTCTATGTGATCAGTGGCTCCTTGGGTGGAGAAAAACTCTCGAATCTGCCTTGTTATCTCTTTGTCTTGCTCGATCCCTCTGGTGTCGCCAAATCCCGGCGTGTCTATTATAGTCAGGGAATAGGGGACTTTGAAACCATTTTTGTGATTAACTTCATAGGCTGTCACTTCAGATGTCTGGCTCTCAGCTTGGCTTCTGTTTGTAGTCTCATGGATTAGTTTGAACCTGAATTCATCTTTCCATTGCACACCCAGGATATAGTTGATCATCCCATTGATGAGTGTAGTTTTTCCTGACCCAGTTGCTCCCAGCACCATAATGACTTTGTTAGGGATCTGTAGGTTCTCTTTTCCCAGTCGAAACTTTGGATGTGTTGCATTAGAATCAAACTCCGCCTTCTCTATTGGAAGTGCATAAACTGAGGGCTGCCCTTTTTCTATCAGAGTGCTCTTCTTGAAGAAATCTTGTGCTAGTGCCCTTAATTCTTCTGATGTTGAAATTGATACCTCCTCACCTGGGTGACTCTCAGTCCCGTCTGCACACACAGCCGACACCCGGAATCTGTAGGACGTCTGAGGCCTCAATCCATCAATGGTACAGAACTCTGCTCTCTTTCCTGTTCTTCGTTCCAGCCATTTGTCTTTCCCCTCATGTCATAGAATCATAGAATCATAGAATATCAGGGTTGGAAGGGACCCCTGAAGGTCATCTAGTCCAACCCCCTGCTCGAAGCAGGACCAATTCCCAGTTAAATCATCCCAGCCAGGGCTTTGTCAAGCCTGACCTTAAAAACTTCCAAGGAAGGAGATTCCACCACCTCCCTAGGCAACGCATTCCAGTGTTTCACCACCCTCTTAGTGAAAAAGTTTTTCCTAATATCCAATCTAAACCTCCCCCACTGCAACTTGAGACCATTACTCCTCGTTCTGTCATCTGCTACCATTGAGAACAGTCTAGAGCCATCCTCTTTGGAACCCCCTTTCAGGTAGTTGAAAGCAGCTATCAAATCCCCCCTCATTCTTCTCTTCTGCAGGCTAAACAATCCCAGCTCCCTCAGCCTCTCCTCATAAGTCATGTGTTCTAGACCCCTAATCATTTTTGTTGCCCTTCGCTGGACTCTCTCCAATTTATCCACATCCTTCTTGTAGTGTGGGGCCCAAAACTGGACACAGTACTCCAGATGAGGCCTCACCAATGTCGAATAGAGGGGGACGATCACGTCCCTCAATCTGCTCGCTATGCCCCTACTTATACATCCCAAAATGCCATTGGCCTTCTTGGCAACAAGGGCACACTGCTGACTCATATCCAGCTTCTCGTCCACTGTCACCCCTAGGTCCTTTTCCGCAGAACTGCTGCCTAGCCATTCGGTCCCTAGTCTGTAGCGGTGCATTGGATTCTTCCGTCCTAAGTGCAGGACCCTGCACTTATCCTTATTGAACCTCATCAGATTTCTTTTGGCCCAATCCTCCAATTTGTCTAGGTCCTTCTGTATCCTATCCCTCCCCTCCAGCGTATCTACCACTCCTCCCAGTTTAGTATCATCCGCAAATTTGCTGAGAGTGCAATCCACACCATCCTCCAGATCATTTATGAAGATATTGAACAAAACCGGCCCCAGGACCGACCCCTGGGGCACTCCACTTGACACCGGCTGCCAACTAGACATGGAGCCATTGATCACTACCCGTTGAGCCCGACAATCTAGCCAGCTTTCTACCCACCCTATAGTGCATTCATCCAGCCCATACTTCCTTAACTTGCTGACAAGAATACTGTGGGAGACCGTGTCAAAAGCTTTGCTAAAGTCAAGAAACAATACATCCACTGCTTTCCCTTCATCCACAGAACCAGTAATCTCATGATAAAAGGCGATTAGATTAGTCAGGCATGACCTTCCCTTGGTGAATCCATGCTGGCTGTTCCTGATCACTTTCCTCTCATGCAAGTACTTCAAGATTGATTCTTTGAGGACCTGCTCCATGATTTTTCCGGGGACTGAGGTGAGGCTGACTGGCCTGTAGTTCCCAGGATCCTCCTTCTTCCCTTTTTTAAAGATTGGCACTACATTAGCCTTTTTCCAGTCATCCGGGACTTCCCCGGTTCGCCACGAGTTTTCAAAGATAATGGCCAATGGCTCTGCAATCACAGCCGCCAATTCCTTCAGCACTCTCGGATGCAACTCGTCCGGCCCCATGGACTTGTGCACGTCCAGCTTTTCTAAATAGTCCCTAACCACCTCTATCTCCACAGAGGGCTGGCCATCTCTTCCCCATTTTGTGATGCCCAGCGTAGCAGTCTGGGAGCTGACCTTGTTAGTGAAAACAGAGGCAAAAAAAGCATTGAGTACATTAGCTTTTTCCACATCCTCTGTCACTAGGTTGCCTCCCTCATTCAGTAAGGGGCCCACACTTTCCTTGGCTTTCTTCTTGTTGCCAACATACCTGAAGAAACCCTTCTTGTTACTCTTGACATCTCTCGCTAGCTGCAGCTCCAGGTGCGATTTGGCCCTCCTGATTTCATTCCTACATGCCCGAGCAATATTTTTATACTCTTCCCTGGTCATATGTCCAACCTTCCACTTCTTGTAAGCTTCTTTTTTATGTTTAAGATCCGCTAGGATTTCACCGTTAAGCCAAGCTGGTCGCCTGCCATATTTACTATTCTTTCGACTCATTAGGATGGTTTGTCCCTGTAACCTCAACAGGGATTCCTTGAAATACAGCCAGCTCTCCTGGACTCCTTTCCCCTTCAAGTTAGTCCCCCAGGGGATCCTGGCCATCAGTTCCCTGAGGGAGTCGAAGTCTGACTCCATCTGTCACGAGAGAAAGAGGTTTCGATGGAAGTTCATAGTTAGTGTTGACCAGGTCTCCATTTTCATAGAGGTAAATTGAAGCTCCAGGATTGTCCTCATCTGGGACCGAGGCCACAATGAGTCGAGTTTTCCCATTAGATTTATTGACCCGGGCAAAGTCTGAAATGGATTTTGCAGATTTTCGGGCTTTTTGGTTTCTCTCTTTGTCCTCAAACCACAGTTTGGATTTCTCACTGACAGAACTGGCTGATGCAGGATCTTGGGTATTCTTCATAAACTGGGTCTGAAGCCAAAGTTTTAAATCTGATAAATATGGCTCCTCTTCATGTAATGAAGTGAACATAAAGGCGACGACAAAGTCATTGATGGGGTCAAGTACTATTTCATCCAGTTTATTCCGGGAGGACACCACGTCCACATCCTTTAGTACAGAAAGATAGGAATTGATGAAATTCATTTCTCGTTCCTTTTTATCCAGAAATTCATTGAGTTGCTGGGTGTTGAATGGTGATTGGTTTTTGTAGGTTAAAATGTCCACCAGGTCCCCTTCCTCTTTTCCACCTCCACGGATGGAGGGTAGGATTCTTGCTAGCTGTTTCTGGAAAGTCTGTCTGTGTTGCATACGCAGATCTTTGAATTGCTGGATTTTCCTCTTGATTTCGGAGAACGTTGTGGCGATCGGATTCTTCACTGCATCATTGCATCGCATGTCTAATTCTGTCAGCTGCTCCAGGACGGTTTGAATATCAAAGATCAGTGTTAAGCTGATCTCACGAACCAGCTGAGCAGCTTTGGAATCCAGCTTGGTCAGCGGGTACAGCCAGACTCTCACTGGCACGGCCTTCTCCCCCTGGGCACCCAGCAGCTTGGGGAGGGTGGAATAAACTTTCATGGCATCTTGGTAAGTAACTGGATTGTTCTCAAGAGAAAAATCACCATAAAACTTACAACTAAATTTTTCAGCTTGTGCTTTTTCCCTGTCATCCATTCGGAGAGCTCCTTCCCCCTCTATGGAAACCAGGGGTATCTTTTTAATTGCAATCTGGAGGTTTCCCTGTATGTCTTGTATGTTCTCAGATGAGGAAACTTCCCGATCAAAGACAAAGAAAGCCTGCGCCCCATACAGCACAGCCGTGACCACATGGGTGGCCGTGCCTTGGTCAAACACATCAGGGTAAGAAACATTCTGGCGACCTATATGACTCATAGTCAGCTGCTTGAACTGTGTTGTAGTTGAGTACTGGAGAGAAACACGGGCTTGATGTTTTGATGTCTTGGTATCACTTAAATATTCTGCAGATCCACCCACTTTCACCAGGCCAAGCAGGAAACTGGCCTTCAGCGATGCTGTGACATTGAGGGCAGAGGCCTTGTCTTCAGTGGTGTCAGATGCAATAATCTGAAAATCAGTCTTGGATTGTGGTTTTGCATCTACATCATTTTGAAGTGTCTCCAGGTCCCATAAAGTGATGCCTAGAATAGTACAGACAGACACATGGTCAATAGCAGAGAGGGTGAGAAACCTTTCTGTTCTGTAACTGCCAGACATTTTCTAAAAATAAGAGCTGAATGTTCCTGAACAAAGTGTCTGATCTGATAACATGCTTCACTCACTGTGTCTGTGTGTGAGAATAAAAATAGATTAACATACTGTGACAAAGTTCCTGCTCTACCTTGGTGGGTCTTGCGCTTACTGGTGGATTTGCTCGCCTTGGAGCTTCACGGCAGACCTCAGCTTGGCCGTTTTTCTGAACCCACAGTCCAGGTCGACTCCTCCTGTGTCTGACCAGGAGTTGGGAGGATTTGGGGGGAACCCGGGCCCGCCCTCTACTCCGGGTTCCAGCCCAGGGCCCTGTGGGATGCAGCTGTCTAGAGTGCCTCCTGGAACAGCTCTGCGACAGCTACAACTCCCTGGGCTACTTCCCCATGGCCTCCTCCCAACCCCTTCTTTATCCTCACCATAGGACCTTCCTCCTGGTGTCTGATGACACTTGTACTCCTCAGTCCTCCAACAGTCCACGTTCTCACTCTCAGCTCCTAGTGCCTCTTGCTCCCAGCTCCTCACACGCACCCCACAAACTGAAGTGAGCTCCTTTTTAAAACCCAGGTGCCCCGATTAGCCTGCCTTAATTGATTCCAGCAGCTTCTTGATTGGCTGCAGGTGTTCTAATCAGCCTGTCTTAATTGTCTCCAGAAAGTTCCTGATTGTTCTGGAACCTTCCCTGTTGCCTTACCCAGGGAAAAGGGACCTACTTAGCCTGGGGCTTATATATCTGCCTTCTATTACTCTCCTGTAGCCATCTGGCCCGACCCTGTCACAATACATTTAAAAGGTTTCAGAGTAGCAGCCGTGTTAGTCTGTATCCGCAAAAAGAAAAGGAGGCCTTGTGGCACCTTAGAGACTAACCCATTTATTTGAGCCTAAGCATCCGATGAAGTGAGCTGTAGCTCACAAAAGCTTATGCTCAAATAAATGGGTTAGTCTCTAAGGTGCCACAAGGCCTCCTGTTCTTCTTTATATATTTAAAAGTTTAACATAAACCCACAGACTGTAACTCTGCAAAGCTACGATTACAATGACATTTTTACGTTAGCCTGCTGCGCCTGTGGTGGTTTCAGCAGCTGATAGTGAGAGTGTTACGTGTACACGCACTTATCATCCACGTGGATCCCAAAGCATCTGAAAGATTGTACTAGCTCCTTCTGCAGTACAATATCTATACACCTAAATTACAAAAACATTTTACATTAAGAAAATGAAGGTCGCAAAGCCAAGCAGTCAAAAGTTAGAAAATGCCATAATTAAGGTTTCCATGCAGCCTTCATTCAGCCGCCTTGTGTTTATGCATTCTGACCCGTCTTTAATTACATGATCAAATAGTGTCTGTTCCACAGAACTCCTCGTTCACTGCACAGTTGGAATGGTTCTCTCTGGAATGGTTCTGATTTAATATTTCTTTTTATACTTCTCATTCAATGTGCGGCCCCAGGCCTTATGTACTGTGTACCATTCAAACCCTGCACTAAGTACGGAATTGTTAATTTCCTCTTGGGTGCCCATCACCGTAATATCTAAGTCCTTCAACAACATTAAGACACCTCTCTTCACAACACGCTTGTGAAGCAGAGAGATGTTAATATCCCTATTTTACAGATGAGGAACTGAGGCAAAGAGAGTAAGGACTAAATTGTTGAAAACATCCACTAATTTGGGTGCCCAATTTGAGAAGCCCAGGGCCTGATTTTTTCCAGAGCCTTTAGCAGGTTTATAGAACTTTACATGTTTGAGAGCTGCCCCTGGAGTCGATGGGAGTTGCCGTGAGCACTCAGCACTTCTGCAGATCTGACCAGCTACTAGAGGGGAAAGAGAGACACGTCTTCCAGTGGGATTTGCACCAATTTGCTGTGCAAGGGCAGTGGAGTCTTCCCCCCAAAAGTAGGGGGGCAGGGATCCCTGCCCTGCCCCTTCCACCTGAGGACCCACTGCCGGCCAAGCCGGAAGCCGGAGCAGGCCGGGAGCTGCAGACCCTCCACCTGCCTGGAGTGGGGGGGCCAAGAGCAGCGCCCGGCCTGTGTCCGCAACCCATGTGGCCCCCCCACCCAGGGCAGGTGGTGGGTTCGTGGCTTCTCACAGCTGCCCACGTGGCTCTTACACTGACTCGGCTCTGGCTGGGGGATGGGGCCTCGGAGCCGCAGCCCGGCCATGGTGAGAGCCAAGCGTCCGGGCAGCTGTGAGGAGCCATGTATGTCCAGTGATCAAACACAAAGCGGGAGAGAGCCAAGCCAGTGCACCATTCTGGCATTGTCCTTCCTCCGTATTGACTGTGCTTTCCCCATAGCCGCGTCCTGAACAAGTTCCTATACATCATTGTCGCACTGTAGCACGCCCTGGTGGGAAGCAATCTGCCATAACACTCCCCTCCACCAAGGCTGACACCTGCTACCCTGGTCCCTGTCTTGTGCCCTGTCTGCAGTCTGTCCCTGGGACAGTGTCCCTCCCGCAGCTCCTGGTTCCTTTCCTTTCCCCTTCTGGGTCATGTCTCAGCCCTGGTCTACACTAGGACTTTAGGTCTAATTTAGCAGCATTAAATCGATGTAAACCTGCACCCGTCCACACGATGAAGCCCCTTATTTCGACTTAAAGGGCTCTTAAAATCGATTTCCTTACTCCACCCCTGACAAGTGGATTAGAGCTAAATCGGCCTTGCCGGGTCGAATTTGGGGTACTGTGGACACAATTCGACAGTATTGGCCTCCGGGAACTACCCCAGAGTGCTCCATTGTGACTGCTCTGGACAGCACTCTCAACTCAGATGCACAATTGTTTGCCTTTGCTCTGACGCAGGGAGGGGCGACTGACGACACGGCTTACAGGGTTGGCTTACAGGGAGCTAAGATCAACAAAGGGGTGGCTTTACATCAAGGAGTATTTCAGGCAGGACTTCACGGAGGGTTCCAATAAGAAATGGTGCACCTAAGTTATTGTTCTTATTGGAACAAGGAGGTTAGTCTGGCCTCTGATTGATACATGGCTAGATTTACCTCGCTGCACCTTCTCTGTGAGTGACCGCAGTGTGACCTAGAGGAATGAGTCCCCTAGATGGGGGGCGGGGGGGGGGATTTGCAAATGAGTACAAAACAAATCTGGTCTATTTCTTGTTTTGATCCACTCCATCTATCTTTTACATCTTTGGCTGGCAGCAGACGGTGCAGAAGGACTGCATGCCATCCACATCTCATAGCTGCTCGGCAGAAGATGGTACAATAGGACTGCTAGCCATCCTCATCTCTTGCCTGCCCGGCAGAAGATGATGCAATAGGACTGCTAGCAATCCGTATCACCTGCCTGCTCACCATAAGATGGTTCAATAGGACTGACTACAGGACTAAAGAGAATGACCTGATCAAGTCACTCCAGATTTAGTCCCTGCACCCATGTCTGCCTACGCGCTCCTGATCGACCTCCCACAGGAGACCAGGAGCACCTCGGACATGACGACTACCAGTCCTATTGCACCGTCTGCTGCCACAAGGCAATGGGTTGCTGCTGCTGTGTAGCAAAGCCGTACCGCGTCTGCCAGCGCCCAGGAGACATACGGTGACCGTGAGCTGAGCGGGCTCCATGCTTGCCGTGGTATGGCGTCTGCACAGGTAACTCAGGAAAAAAGGCGCGAAACGATTGTCTGCCCTTGCTTTCACGGAGGGAGGGAGGGAACGGGGGCCTGACGATATGTACCCAGAACCACCCGTGACAATGTTTTAGCCCCATCAGGCATTGGGATCTCAACCCAGAATTCCAATGGGCAGCGGAGACTGCGGGAACTGTGGGATAGCGACCCACAGTGCAACGCTCCGGCAGTCGACGCTGGCCTCGGTCCTGTGGAAGCACTCCGCCGAGTTACTGCACTTAGAGCATTTTCTGTGGGGACACTCACACTCGAATATATAAAACCGATTTCTAAAAAACCGACTTCTATAAATTCGACCTAATTTCGTAGTGTAGACATACCCTCAGTCTCCACCTGGATCAATCTGTCTCTGCCTGGCCTGCCCCGCTTGGCTTCTGGCTCATTCTGTCATCTCCCCGCTCCATTCTCATTACTGTTCTGATGCTGATTTTCAGTGGGACCTTGGACAAACCACGTAACCTCTCAAAGTCGCTTGGCCCGGCTGTGACGCTGACATTTACACTTTCACAGGGCTGTTTGAGACCTGTCTTAATAATGTTTCTATAGTGCAAAGTATTTTTTAAATGACACAGGCTCCGGCTTCCTCCGGGCCCCGGGGGTGCTCAACCCTCTCGCACCGCCCCAGCTCTGCCCCCTCCACCCCTTCTCCCAAGGCCTCACCTGTGCCCCGCCTCTTCCTGCCCCTGCTCTGCCCCCTCCCACCCAGTTCTGTCCCCTCCCACAAGCATGCCCAATCCTCACTCCTCTCCCTCCCCCCCCAGCACCTCCAGCATGCTGCGGAACAGCTGACTGAAGCAGGCGGGAGCTGCCGGGAGGGAGGGAGATGAGTTGATTGGCGGAGCCGCCAGCGGACGGGAGGTTCTGGGGGGAAGGGGGGAGCTGGCTGTCAGTGGGTGCTCCAGCCCTGGGCAAATGATATAGTAGGGGTAGGACAGAACGCGGGGGTCCTGGCTACCAGGCCCACCCTTAGTTCACCCAGACCCGCTTGCCGCACAAGGCTGTTACTGACTTGCTAAGGCATGGAGCTGGGCTGTACGCACCTGTGGCCGCTGCTGAGTTTCCAGTGGCTTCATCAACCACATTAAAGCCCAAATCCAAGGCCTGAAAGTTAGAAGGACCAATGCAGTTCCACTGCACAGGGACCACAGCCCACAGGGACAAGTTTCCGTGGAAGGTGGCCAATGTTTTCTCTAGCTGAGCTATTGGTGGTGTATTAGTTGAGGGTGAGGGGGTAAGAAACAGGCCTGTCATGGAACGTTAGCTTCACCCTGACTATGCTACGGGGCCATATTCTGCTCTTGCTCACCCCAGCGCGTACTGAAGTCACTGGAATTATTCCTGATTAAAACCAATGAACCAGAAAACAGAGTTTGACACGACTGTCTCTCCACAGCACTTCACGGGACCGTAGCCAGAAAGCCAGAAACGACACAATGAGCAGAAATTAATTCTTGGTAAAGGGGAAACCTCCTTTTGCATGGACTTTACATCGCTGCTCTGTTAGTGCAAATACCTTGCAAGTTCAGCAACAGGCGGGTTATGGATTTCAGCAGGGACATGCTGTGTGCGCACGAAGAGAAGAGTTTGCTCTCTTGCCCTGCTGGTTCTCTACACTGGCTGAAACTCAGTAGTTAGGGAACGGTCCTAAGTGTCAAGTTCAACTCTTGGGTCCACGTGGAGTGGGAGCCGCCCAGGGACTGGGACTGCAGTTCCACGTGGGAGCGGGGATGCTGGATGTTTGTTCAGCCGCACTAGTGACTCCTCTCATGCCAAAGGGAGCGCTGCAAAAGGCTCGGCCTGCGAGGAACTGGGGAGGAGGCCGGCACGTGGCCATGCATAGGGCAGAGCCAGCGCCCCTGCTGGAGGTCCCGTAGGGTGCACCGTGGGGTGGGAGAGCTCCTTGGGGGACGGGGGGACTGGAGAAAAGTCAGGGAGAAAGTGGCTGCCTGGCATCCGAGTCAAACACAAGCTGACTTTAGTCAAACACAAGTTCCTGGGCTCAATACCGGGTAACAGGGTGAAATTTAAGGGCCTGTGATATTCAGGGGTTCAGACTAGCTGATCTGATGGTCCCTTCCGGCCTTAATATCCATGAATGTGTGAGAAGAGTCAGACTCTTGTTCCCTTCAACTGAGCCACCAAGATACTTGTGATCTCCCCAAATTAGCCTCCTTGTGCACAGAGCAGCTGTTGGGTGGCTGGAACTGGGGTGGCCTCAAGATAGACAGGGGGTGACCAGTTAAGAGTCCGTCCCAAGACAGGCTATAACTGGGTTCAAAAAAGCATTTAAAAAGTTCATGGAGGACAGGTCCATCAATGGCTATTAGGCAAGATGGTCAGGGATCCAACCCTATTCTCTGGGTGTCCCTACACCTCTGACTGCCAAAAGCTGGGACTGGACAACAGGGGATGGATCACTCACTGATTGCCCTGTTCTGTTCATTCTCTCTGGGGCACCTGGCATCAGCCTTTGTTGGAAGACACGATACTGGTCTAGGTGGACCTTTGGTCTGACCCAGTGTGACTGTTCTTATGAGGGTGAGGGGATATTTAGAGTCTCTTGGTTGGTGGGTGGGTATGTGAGCGGGCAGTTATCCTGAGAAAAGATCAGGAGAAAATAAACCTTCCCAAGAGGGCAGTGGGTAGTTTCATTTAATCAGGCACACAAGATGTTTTAGTTCTACATGACCTAGAACAAATGGCAGCAGGACACCAGCCCAAGGCACGTACCTCCAGTTACTTCAGACCCTGACCCTGGGGGAATGTGCTGGGCCTTTTCCATAATAACCATAAGCAGGGCCACTCAAAGCACACTTGGCTCATTCTCAGGTATGAAGGGGTTCGGACGGTGACCCTTTCCTCCTTTCACTCCTGAGTTCAGGGCTACAGCTGGGGAATTACCTGGGATAAGGGCATCTTTGCGGCAGTCGTACAGCATCCCCAGCTGGAAAGGGCGGCCCAGAGCCGGCATCTCAATGGTCTCAGCTGACATGGCCATGGTTTAACGTCCAAACCCTTTCCTCTGTGTCTCACCTGCAAGAAATAACTCGCGTTACACTGAAATCCTCCAGGGCGCAGAGTCAAACGCTTCTCCTTGGCTGCGGACTTCACACCTCTCCGACCAGGTGAGTTTGGTTCATCACACTGGAAGTGTGAGTTTGTGAGCATGGTTCTGTGTCACTTCCTGACACACACTCAGGTGCATCGTACTGAGGCCCCTGAAACTGATTCCCAACAGTAACTAGTCCTTGTAGAAACCTGGCAAAAGGGCTAGTTTTGCTCTTCTGTGCATCATTTTGATGCTACTGACATGACTGGGGGACTTCAGTGATCTCACTGTCTAGTGTAAACACAGAGCACTGGGCAACAGTGAAGGGAAATGTGAATGTGGAAAGCTCGTTGGTGAGATCAGCTAGGGCAGGATTGCTGGAAGAAGTGGGTTTAAAGGAGAAAGTTGAAGGGGGAGAGAAGGAGATGGTTGGACAGCATAAGGCAGACTGGGGTAGGAGACCATGGCCTGATTCTCCACTGCTTTACAGCTATCATTGACGCCCCTACAAAGTGAGTATGAAACGCTTCCGCTCTGATCTAGTAGCATTTTAAACCCACTAGGTGTCAAAAATGACGCAGGCACCAGGCAGGGGAGACTCAGGATCTAAGCCGTTAGGAACGAAGGAAGCAGTAAGAAGAGGGGACTGGGAGACAGTGTGAGGAGAGATGTAGGCAGGGAAGAGAACAAGCAGGGCCTGGAGGGTGAGGACAAGGGACCTGATTCACTGCAGCTCTGCACGCTGTGGAGACACCAGAGCGAAGTGAGCTGAGAGTGGGTGTGAAATGCTGCCGGTCAGAATGGTCGTGTTTCACACCCACCTTGCACTGGTGTAAGTGACTACACAGGGTGCAGGGCAAGAGTGATTTGGACCCTGAGCTTTTAAATCACTAGTGACGATTTGTCATATTGTTAATACATTTAATTCTGTGCCTGTGCATTTCGCACAATGAATCCTGTAGTCCTGCCCTCACTACAGAGAATGATCACCGTATCCAGTAGGTGAATAGCACGGGGGAAGCTGGGATGGTTTTGTTATTTGGCCAGGAAACAGAATTTCCATCCTATAAAAAACTTTGAGTTTTTGAAAAATGTTTCATCCTCAGTCAGGACCGAAAGCCAAAAACTGGAAATTTTTACTGGGACTAAAAGTCTGATACATTTTATTTTGGAAATACCTAAATGTTCCAGCTACCCGGGCTGCTGTTTTGGTGTCCCTGAAACACAATGTATTCCCTAGATACCTGCAGCAGCCCGGCAGGAGGAGGAAGAACGTTCCCCTGAACTGACATGTTCCCGTGGAAGATGCTGATCCTTGCAATCAGCATTTTCTATTGGAAAACCATTCAACTGGAAGTTTTGATCAGTTGTGGTTACTACGTTTTTAAACTAGTGTAGAAAAGGAGACGTGTTTTCAACACTGTGTCAGCTGGTCCTGCTCCTAGCTATTTCTAGAGCTGGCCAGGAACCTTCTGTCTGAATGTTTGTTCTTGGACAGTGTGACAGGGTTGGTCCGCTCACGGCTCAGTGGAGCCTCCTCGGGGCTCTTCTGAGGAATGAGCTCTGCCACCTGGGCTGACGCCCCTTCCTGTGGCTACTCAGGCCGTTGTTCCCCTCAGTGACAGCATGGCCTCCCTGGCACCGGGAGCAGCAGCCCTTTCCTCATCCAGGCTTAGCCCTCCGGCCAAGTCACATTAAAATTCCAGGGTATTCCAAATCCTTTAAGGAAAACTGTCCCTGGCAGTCTGCTCCCCACTGCTTGGTCTGCGCCACTCCCTCAGTGGCTGGTGGGGTAACCTGGACTTGCCCTCTGCACCAGATTCCTGTCCAGAGACCCTCAAGTCAGCAGCTCTGGGCTTCTTCTCTCCCACCCCTCGCTGCTCCTTCCCTGGACGGCTTCCTTGTGTCACGGTACAGCTTCCTGCTCTTCTCTCTTGTATCAGCGCGTGCAACCTCTGGCCTCCTCATTCTCTCCCAGCCGGCCAACTTCCTCCCTTTATAGATCCCGCTCAGCTCCTCTCCCAGCTGGACTTCACCTGCAGTTAGGCCTTAGCACTCCCAAGGTTTTCTCCAGGCACAACCTAAGTTTAATTGGCCTAATTTACTCCTTTCAGGCCTTGTGTGGGGTGGACACCCCACCCCAGATAGAAAATGTGGTTTCTGCAGAACTGAAACTTCCTGTGAGAAAAACTGATTTTGCTGAATTTTTATTATTTTTCCATCAGGAAAATGAAACAAAAATATTTATTTTTTGGCTTTGCTCGTCCTGAATTGAAACATTTCAGGCTGTGGGACCCAAACAAAACATTTTGTTTTGCGTCAATTTGACATCAGTCTGGGTCCACCTGAGCTACTCCAGTGCCTCAGGGGAGTTGTTGTTTCGGTGCTTCCTGCCCCCAGTAACCCTATGGGCTCAACTCCCTGGCTGGACTACATCTCCCATGATACACTGTGATCTCCCCTCTGGCTGAATAGCCACGGTGCACCAAGGGAGATGTAGTTTGCTGGGAAGCCCGGCCGTAGGGGAGAATGGGGACACGAGACACCGCAGTAATGAGGGCGGTCGCCGTTCAGTGTTGAGCTGAGCTGAAACAAAATGTTACAATTTGGTCCAACAAACCTAAAAGGAACGTTTTGAGCTGGGAATGTTCTAAGTCAAAATCTTTTGGAACTTTAGATTCTGTGAAAATTTTTGATATTTTGACTTTGTCCTGATTCAGGATGAAAACTGAAATCAAAATATCGGACTTTCCCTCTGTTGCTCTGGCAGGGTCTGGTGCTGCTTCGAGTGGGTGAATCCTGGTCTGTGGGGAGCTGGCTTCTGATGGCGAGCTTGGAGAGGTTGGGGGGGTTGTTAGAAGGCCAGAAGAGGGGGCTGAGGAAAGACTTCTGTCAGGATGTAGGTGAAACCAGACGATCTCTACCCTCTCGAAAGAACTCACACAGGAAAATGATAATAGAGAAAAAACATCATCACCTGTGGGAGGGCACTTTTCACAAAATGATCCCTCTGTATCTGACTTCTCTGCCCTCATCCTCAAAGGAAACCTGCACAACACCTTCACAAGACAAGCCCGGGAGCTTAAATTCATAACTTTGCCAGGCTGGCGAGTTATATGGGCCCATGGTGCCCCTGCTCCAGGAACATTTAGGGCCCGGGGGCCCAGCTCTATCAATGTTCAGGGCCAGGCCTCTCTCCCAGCCATATATATATAATATCAGAGTTGGAAGGGACCTCAGGAGGTCATCTAGTCCAACCCCCTGCTCAAAGCAGGACCAATCCCCAATTTTTGCCCCAGATCCCTAAATGGCCCCCTCAAGGATTGAACTCACAACCCTAGGTTTAGCAGGCCAATGCTCAAACCACTGAGCCAGCCACTTGTGCCTTCCCCAGAGTGTCTCCGGGCCCCCCCCCCCCCCCGCCGCCCCTGAGCAATTTAAAAGGGCCCAGGGGCCACCGGCAGCAGGGCAGGGCTAAGGCGGCTTCCTGCCGCCTACTCTGCGACGCTCCTGGAAGTGGCGGGCACGTCGCTGCGGCCCCTGGGTGTGTGCGTGTGTCTCCGTGTGCTGCCCCTGCCCCGAGAGCCAGGCTGCTGCCGGAGGGGTATGTGGGTCACTTCCGGGAGCCAGCACTGGCCAAGGTAAGCACCGACCCCCTGGCCCCCTCCTGCACTCTAACCCCCTGCCCCATCCCAGACCCCAAACCCCTTTCTGTACCCAATCTTCCTCCCAGACCCCGAACCCCCTCCTGCACCCAAACTCCTTCCCAGAGCCTTAGGCAGGTGTGTGTGTGGGGGGGGGTGTGGAACTTGGACCCGTTCTGGGCACAACCAAAAATTATCCAAATCCGCTAGTGAACTTTGCTAGAAAGTAGAAATCATGGATTGAACAAAGACACTGGATTTATGGCTTATTACAACAATCTGTAACCCAGACAAGACAGAGAAACCCAAAACAAGCCAACAAGCAACCCACAGAAACTATAAGCCAACTCCACTTATAACAAGCCAATATTGGCTTGATCAGACGCACTAACAGCTTGGACAGCAAAGTGCAACATTTGTGCACAGTTACCCTTCGTGTGTCATTTAAAACAAGAAACCGAGAATGTTCCTTTCAAACACAGTTTTACTGCTCCCCTTTGTTTGTTAAGAGACTGGCTTTATTGGCTTAGGTGAAAGAGACTCTACGGAAGAGATTACTTCCGAGGTATCAGAGTTTTGCTGACGAGCCTTTAATTTCTTCTACCAAACCCCCTTGCTCTGAATCTAAAGGGAAAGTTGCTACTGCTTTGGAAAGTGGTATTCTGGAGCCTGTGTCCTCTGGAGCAGGGCAGCCCCGTGCGCCTCTTGCAGGGACAATCCGCACATCAGCTGGTCGGGGGTGTGGGCGAGAGGGGATTCAAGGGGAATTGGGTGTGTTAAGGCAGGGGAAGGGGAAGGGAGATGCAGGGGGCAGGATGAGATGGAGGAGTGGGGACAATGAGTGCCCTGCCAGGGGGATGGGGCAATACAGGGGAATCGAGGAGCAGGGGGAGAATTGTGGAGCTCTGGTGGGAGGAGGGATGGGGGAGCATGAGCAGAGAGGGAGGAGGGACATGGTGAATTGGGCTCAGAGGGCAGGGCCTGGGGTGGAGTGTGGGCGAGACCATGGGTGGAAGAGGCAGGAGGGAGAGCTAGCCTGCCCAAGGAGAAGCGAAGGGCAACTATTGGGAGGGACACGAAGGTGGGCACCAGCTAAATGGGGGGCAGGGCATGTGACCCGCGTGGCCTGCATGTTAAGGACAGCTACACTATTCAGTTGGTGTCACGGAGTCCCTGGGCGATGCTCTGGAACTGCTCCCCATGAAGCCAGGCAGGACTCTGGGGCAGTCGCCTTCCTGTGAGCAGCCTGTCTGCAGGACACACAGCTCACCCGGCTTCCCCCTTCCTGGGTCTGACCTCGGAGCATTCAGCATCCTCTGCCCCTCCCTGCGCTTCCCACAGCGAGTCCGCTCAGGCAGGGCTCCTGGGGAAGCCAGAGGGTCCTGCACCCCAACTTTGCAGTCAGACGTGACTCTCAGCCAGCCAGTAAAACAGAGGTTTATTAGATGACAGGAACATGGTCTAAAACAGAGCTTGCAGGTGCAGAGAACAGGACCCCTCAGCTGGGTCCATTTTGGGGGGCAGTGAGCCAGACAACCCCGTCTGCCCTTCACTACATGTCCCAGCCAGACCCAAACTGAAACTCCCTCCAGCCCCTCCTCCCCTGGGCTTTGTCCCTTTCCCGGGCCAGGAGGTCACCTGATTCCTTTGTTCTCCAACCCTTTAGCTCTCACCTTGCAGGGGGGAAGGGCCAGGCCATCAGTTGCCAGGAAACAGGGTGTCGGCCATTCTCTGTGTCCAGACTCCTGCACACACCTGCCCTCTAGGGCTCTGCAATGATCATACACCCTTACCCTACCCCCTAGATACTTAAGAACTGCCTAGGGGAAAGTGAGGCACCCCCACACTATTCAGAGGAAACATTAAGAACAGTCCCACTTCGTCACAGTTGGGTCTTCTCCATTGATGACTGGAGATAAGTTTTAGGTCTTCTGAAGCTGGAGAGTGAGTTTGGGATGATCCAGACACAGTGAGAAGGATTCTTATGCAAATGATTCCAAGATCTCTTTCTTGATGGGTACAAAAAAACTTCAAAAACAGACTCCAACATGAAGCTGCAGAACTGGAATTAATTCGCAAACTAGATACCATCAGATTAGGCCTGAATAGAGACTGGGAGTGGTTGGGTCATTACAAAACCTAAATTTAATTTCCCCATGTCACGGAGTCCCCGGGCGATGCTCTGGAACTGCTCCCTACGAAGCCAGTCGGGACTCAGGGGAAGTCTCCTTTCTGTGAGCAGCCTGTCTGCAGGACACACAGCTCACCCAGCTTCCACCTTCCTGGGTCTGACCTCGGAGCATTCAGCCTCCTCTGCCCCTCCGTGCATTTCCCACAGCGAGTCCGCCCAGATGGGGTCCTGGGGAAGCCAGAGGGTCCTGCCCCCCAACTCCGCAGTCAGACGGGACTCTCAGCCAGCCAGTAAAACAGAAGGTTTATTAGACGACAGGAACATGGTCTAACATAGAGCTTGTAGGTGCAGAGAACAGGACCCCTCAGCCAGGCCCATTCTGGGGGGCAGTGAGCCAGACAACCCCGTCTGTACTTCACTCCATGTCTCCAGCCAGCCCCAAATTGAAACTCTCTCCAGCCCCCCCTCCTCTGGGCTTTGTCCCTTTCCCGGGCCAGTAGGTCACCTGATTCCTTTGTTCTCCAACCCTTCAGCTCTCACCTTGCAGGGAGGAAGGGCCAGGCCATCAGCGGCCAGGAAACAGGGTGTCGGCCATTCTCTGTGTCCAGACCCCTGCACACACCTGCCCTCTAGGGCTCTGCAACGATCGTACACCCTTACCCCACCACCTAGATACCCAAGAACTGCCTAGGAGAAACTGAGGCACCCCCACACTACCCAGAGGAAACATCAAGAACAGTCCCACTTCTTCACACCCCAATACTTATTTCTCCCTACTGTTACTCACACCTTCTTGTCAACTGTCTATAATGGGCCACTCTCATACCACTTCAGAAGTTATTTTTCCTCCCTTGCTGTCCTGCTGTTAATTGATTTATCTTGTTAGACTGACCTCACACTTGGTAAAGCAACCCCCATCCTTTCATGTATTTATATCTGCTCCTGTTTTTTTTACTTCATACATCTGATGAAGTGGGTTTTAGCCCACGAAAGCTTATGCCCAAATAAATTTGTTAGTCTCTAAGGTGCCACAAAGACTCCTCGTTTTATTTTGCTGATACAGACTAGCATGGCTATCACTGAAACCAGCTAATTTAGGCACCATCATTTTGTATGGATAGTTGGGATTATATTTTTCCATGTGCATTACTTTGCATTTAACATTGAATTTCATCTGCCATTTTGTTGCCAAGTCCCGCACGTTTTGAGAGATCCTTTTGTAGCTCTTCGCAGTCTGCTTTGGACTTAACTATCCTGAGTAATTTTGTATCGTCTGCACATTTTGCCACCTCACTGATTACCTCTTTTTCCAGATCTTTTATGAATATGTTGAACAAGCAGTTGTCCCAGTGCAGACCCCCTGGGGGACACCAACATTTACCTTTCTCCATTGTGAAAACTGGCCGTTTATTCCTCGCCTTTGTTTCCTATCTTTTAACTGGAGTGCCTGGCAATGCTTTCAGGATCATCTAAGGATCCTTAATTTAATTTAATGACAAGCCTTCTGTTATCTTAATCACCCTGCCTCCCGCTGTGTCTAAACAAACTCCCAGGGTGGGAGTGGTTAGCAGCACGGATACTCATCTCATTCCATCCACACTCACCCCTGGGTGCTATGCTGGGCCCTTGCCCTCCCCCTGTGACCTGGGGAGGGGCCCATGGGTCTCCTCTGGGAAGCATGTGTTCTATTATTGACTTCTAGCAATAAACCTTGCTGATATTATCTGGTATGTCAGGTTTCAGAGTAACAGCAGTGTTAGTCTGTATTCGCAAAAAGAAAAGGAGGACTTGTGGCACCTTAGAGACTAACCAATTTATTTGAGCATGAGCTATCTGGTATGTGTGATTAAGCAACTGACTACCCAATTTATCAATACCTGCACCTCCCACTGGGCTTCATATTGCCTACACAGCACTGCCCATCAGACTGTCCCTGGGGAGGTGGCAAGGGTGCACATGTAGGGTGCCGAACTTCCTCAAAAGAAGACACACCGCTCACACTGCCAAAGGGAAACCTCTTGGCCCCAGCACACAAAGGCCCGGTGTGCAGAGCAGGAAACTCTCACAAGGACCAGTTTTGAACTCATGGCCCTTTGAGTCAAAAAGCAGCACTTGTTCCCCGAGCCAGCTGATTATTAATAGGGCTGCTCAAGGAGGTTCTCTGAGGAATGGATAGCTTGCAGCAGTGCCAACTCTCTGAAAGCAGAGGGGCCAAAGCTTCATAGGGCAATAATATTTTAAACAGGGGCAGCGCCAGCCTCTTCCCGATGGGGAGGGGACTGAGGTGGGCTAGACAGAAAATTGCAGGGGCTGTGCCCCCCCCTCGCCTCAAGGCCCCACCCCTCTCCTCTACATGGCCCTGTCCCCTGCTCCTCCTCAGGTAAGTGCCGGCCCTGCCTCCTCCTCTCCCTTCCCCCAAGGCCCCACGCTCTGGCCAGGTTGGAGGCCAGAAGCCAAAGCTGGGCAGTGTAGGGCATTTGCTGCTCACAGCCAGTAAGAGCCTTCTGGGGGGACCTGGCTCTGGGGCCAACAGAGGCCTTGGGGAGCTGTGACTGCAGGGCACAGGGTGCAGGAGCCCAGCCCAGAGCAGGTCAATCCAGGCCACCGAGGGGAGCCCTGGCCCCTCTTCCTGCCCTGGGTGGCCTGCCTGGTGGGCTGGGACATGGGTCAGGGGCTGTTGTTGGGCTCCCTGACCCCCCTGCCCCAGCTTACTTCTTTGCTGCTGCTAGAACTGAGCACTCAGCCAGCAGCCACCGCGCTCTCCGCTCCGCCTTCAGAGCTGGGTGGCTGGAGAGCAGCAGCTGCTGTGGGGTGGCTACGGGGGTTGCTATAGGTCCCGCAAGCCGCCCCTAGCGCTGCCTCTGATTTTAAATATTTCTAACCTGGTCCTTTGTACGATTCAGTAGCTGAGATCAGGGGCAATCCAGTGATATAAACCATTAGGAAGGTAAGAGCCTTATTTTTCTGTAGCATTACCTCTAAAAAGATACAAGCATCTGACATTTTTATTAGCAGCTCATTTTGAGGAGGGAGCAAACTGTATCTTGTGAGTCCCTTGATCAAACCACCCCAACTTTGTATCACTAACACTCCCGCAGTTCCAGTTGTGGCACACCCATTCCCAGGACAATTTCCCTCTCCACATGGGTTTTACAGCAATTTGAATATTAAATTCAGCTAATTATTATGTGGCTATATCTGAGGAAGCCCTTTTTCAAACCACCCCAAATTAGAATCATAGAATCATAGAATATCAGGGTTGGAAGGGACCTCAGGAGGTCATCTAGTCCAACCCCCTGCTCAAAGCAGGACCAATCCCCAACTAAATCATCCCAGCCAGGGCTTTGTCAAGCCTGACCTTAAAAACTTCTAAGGAAGGAGATTCCACCACCTCCCTAGGTAACGCATTCCAGCGTTTCACCACCTCCTAGTGAAAAAGTTTTTCCTAATATCCAATCTAAACCTCCCCCACTGCAACTTGAGACCATTACTCCTCGTTCTGTCATCTGCTACCATTGAGAACAGTCTAGAGCCATCCTCTTTGGAACCCCCTTTCAGGTAGTTGAAAGCAGCTATCAAATCCCCCCTCATTCTTCTCTTCTGCAGGCTAAACAATCCCAGCTCCCTCAGCCTCTCCTCATAAGTCATGTGTTCTAGACCCCTAATCATTTTTGTTGCCCTTCGCTGGACTCTCTCCAATTTATCCACATCCTTCTTGTAGTGTGGGGCCCAAAACTAGACACAGTACTCCAGATGAGGCCTCACCAATGTCGAATAGAGGGGGACGATCACGTCCCTCGATCTGCTCGCTATGCCCCTACTTATACATCCCAAAATGCCATTGGCCTTCTTGGCAACAAGGGCACACTGCTGACTCATATCCAGCTTCTCGTCCACTGTCACCCCTAGGTCCTTTTCCGCAGAACTGCTGCCCAGCCATTCGGTCCCTAGTCTGTAGCTGTGCATTGGGTTCTTCCGTCCTAAGTGCAGGACCCTGCACTTATCCTTGTTGAACCTCATCAGATTTCTTTTGGCCCAATCCTCCAATTTGTCTAGGTCCCTCTATATCCTATCCCTGCCCTCCAGCGTATCTACCACTCCTCCCAGTTTAGTATCATCCTCAAATTTGCTGAGAGTGCAATCCACACCATCCTCCAGATCATTTATGAAGATATTGAACAAAACCGGCCCCAGGACCGACCCCTGGGGCACTCCACTTGACACCGGCTGCCAACTAGACATGGAGCCATTGATCACTACCCGTTGAGCCCGACAATCTAGCCAACTTTCTACCCACCTTATAGTGCATTCATCCAGCCCATACTTCTTTAACTTGCTGACAAGAATACTGTGGGAGACCGTGTCAAAAGCTTTGCTCAAGTCAAGAAACAATACATCCACTGCTTTCCCTTCATCCACAGAACCAGTAATCTCATCATAGAAGGCGATTAGATTAGTCAGGCATGACCTTCCCTTGGTGAATCCATGCTGACTGTTCCTGATCACTTGCCTCTCATGTAAGTGCTTCAGGATTGATTCTTTGAGGACCTGCTCCATGATTTTTCCGGGGACTGAGGTGAGGCTGACTGGCCTGTAGTTCCCAGGATCCTCCTTCTTCCCTTTTTTAAAGATTGGCACTACATTAGCCTTTTTCCAGTCATCCGGGACTTCCCCCGTTCGCCACGAGTTTTCAAAGATAATGGCCAATGGCTCTGCAATCACAGCCGCCAGTTCCTTTAGCACTCTCGGATGCAACTCGTCCGGCCCCATGGACTTGTGCACGTCCAGCTTTTCTAAATAGTCCCTAACCACCTCTATCTCCACAGAGGGCTGGCCATCTATTCCCCATGTTGTGATGCCCAGCACAGCAGTCTGGGAGCTGACCTTGTTCGTGAAGACAGAGGCAAAAAAAGCATTGAGTACATTAGCTCTTTCCACATCCTCTGTCACTAGGTTGCCTCCCTCATTCATTCAGGGGCCCACACTTTCCTTGGCTTTCTTCTTGTTGCCAACATACCTGAAGAAACCCTTCTTGTTACTCTTGACATCTCTTGCTAGCTGCAGCTCCAGGTGCGATTTGGCCCTCCTGATTTCATTCCTACATGCCCGAGCAATATTTTTATACTCTTCCCTGGTCATATGTCCAACCTTCCACTTCTTGTAAGCTTCTTTTTTATGTTTAAGATCCACTAGGATTTCACCGTTAAGCCAAGCTGGTCGCCTGCCATATTTACTATTCTTTCGACACATCGGGATGGTTTGTCCCTGTAACCTCAACAGGGATTCCTTGAAATACAGCCAGCTCTCCTGGACTCCTTTCCCCTTCATTTAGTCCCCCAGGGGATCCTACCCATCCGTTCACTGAGGGAGTCGAAGTCTGCTTTCCTGAAGTCCAGGGTCCGAATCCTGCTGCTTACCTTTCTTCCCTGTGTCAGGATCCTGAACTCGACCAACTCATGGTCACTGCCTCCCAGATTCCCATCCACTTTTGCTTCCCCCACTAATTCTTCCCGGTTTGTGAGCAGCAGGTCAAGAAAAGCTCCCCCCCTAGTTGGCTCCTCCAGCACTTGCACCAGGAAATTGTCCCCTACACTTTCCAAAAACTTCCTGGATTGTCTGTGCACCGCTGTATTGCTCTCCCAGCAGATGTCAGGGTGATTGAAGTCTCCCATGAGAATCAGGGCATGCGATCTTGTAGCTTCTGCAAGCTGCCGGAAGAAAGCCTCGTCCACCTCATCCCCCTGGTCCGGTGGTCTATAGCAGACTCCCACCACGACATCACCCTTGTTGCTCACACTTCTAAACTTAATCCAGAGACACTCAGGTTTTTCTGCAGTTTCGTACCGGAGCTCTGAGCAGTCATACTGCTCCCTTACATACAGTGCTACTCCCCCACCTTTTCTGCCCTGCCTGTCCTTCCTGAACAGTTTATATCCATCCAGGACAGTACTCCAGTCATGTGAGTTATCCCACCAAGTCTCTGTTATTCCAGTCACGTCAAAATTCCTTGACATCACCAGGACCTCCGGTTCTCTCTGCTTGTTTCCAAGGCTTCACACCACTGAGTCTGCCCCTGGCCCTGATGAGCCGCTGTGGTTTTCAAAACAATCTGAGCGTGCTCGTGGATTTTAGGGCATTCTGAAATATCCGTTCTTAATTAAAAAGATCTGCCCCCGGGGCAAAAGTTTGAAAAGCAGCTGCCCTGCAGCCATCACCCGGAGCCGACAGAACAGCAACAACCGGCATGCCCTGAAGCGTGCGGAGAGCCAGACTGCAGCGTATAATTGATGGGTAGGGCCCACAGTTCGATGTCTGTAGCACGGTCCCCTGAAGTGCTCTACAAGGGATGGGCTCAGCGCGCTTTTCACTCAGCTGCGCCTGCCACAGCTCACTCTCTCGCTCATCAGCCAGGCTTGAGCCACCTTGGAGAGCTGGCTTTCAGAATCCTGCCTCCCCAGAGGGGAAGTGGGTGCCAGGTGTTATCTGAGTTGAAACCTGACTGCAGGATATTAGTTTGGGGTGCATTAGAGCAATAGTCTGAGCCCCAGTTCTGTGCACAAAAGAGTTCTAAGAACTGTAAAAAAAAATTGGTATCGCAGCAATTTTCCAGGCAATTGAGTGTGCAGGGGGATTTTAGAGCACTTAGAAAAATCTGCTATTAACCAGTACGAGTCTCAACCTTAACTACCATGCAGCTACTGCCCCACTGAAATCTAGGTTCATATGCTGCCCCCACTCAGGGTCCAGACACCCCAAGGGCAGAACAGGGGGTCTGAACCCCAAAGAATAAGCAATGGAATTAACTGATTAACTGTACAATGCTATTGTGTATAATAATGTTGAGTGAGGTCTTTTCTGAAAGCCTGTGATGTTCTCAACTTACTGATCACTGTGCGAGATGGATCCAGACTGTGGTTAGGGATTTATGTATCGTGTATGTAGAGTCTGGAGCTGGGTTCCTAAAGCTTCACCTCCCGCTCCCAGCAGGGTGGTGGCCAGCCAGGCAGGGAGGAGCTGCCTCCCCAGCCAGACAAGGCTAACCCCCAGCACCTCGCATTGTACAACCCAGGAGAGACAAATGATGGGTCTCTAGTGTGCAAACAACGTGGAGTGTGTCCCAAAGTGAACTGAGAACTGGGGGGCTGGCTTCAGGCCTTTGGGGTGAGGAACTAGAGGGGAAAAGGTCTGGCAGTGAAGAACTCGGGGTAGGCGGATTTGGGGATGCTTGGGACTGGAAAGGCTGGTGGGGTCACCCTGCAGGGATAACGAGGCTGCTGGAAGCCAGGGTGAGACCTTTCTGCCTGTGGGCTGGATGCTGGTGCCAGGGCTCCGAGCCAGAGCCACACAGCATTAAGGGACCCACGGTCACAGGGCAGGTGGTGACAGACCCCCTGACTGCTCTGGGGGATCCCCAGAATGTCACACCGCGATATCAGATGCTTCACATCCCGGCGCGCGCTGTGTCTTGTCACTATTCCCTGTATAACATCAATACAGATTAACCCTCTCCTTGCCACCCTGTCAGCTGCAGCCCGTGGCCAGACTCATCCCAGCAGTGGCACGGCTAAACCTCTTGTCCTCACCTGATCATCTCCAACGTGAATTACTGCAACCTCCCCCTCTCTGGCCTCCCGGATACCCACATCACAGCTCCCCAGTGCAAGACGCTGCTGAGAAAATAATCTTCCCAGCCTGTCATTCTGACCAGACGACTCCCTCTTTCGATCTCCCCACTGGCTCTTCCCTACTTCACTGCACGTGGTTCAAACTTCTTGTCCTCACCTCATACCCAGTCTGCACCCCTTAGTCCCTTATCACGTCACAGGATCATAGAATCATAGAATATCAGAGTTGGAAGAGACCGCAGGAGGTCATCTAGTCCAACCCCCTGCTCAAAGCAGGACCAATCCCCGACTAAATCATCCCAGCCAGGGCTTTGTCAAGCCTGACCTTAAAAACCTCTAAGGAAGGAGATTCCACCACCTCCCTAGGTAACCCATTCCAGTGCACCTGCCATCCCCTCTGCAGCACCGGTAATGCCAGTCTCAGTGCCCATTCATCTGCTTCTGCCAAACCAGCTTTGTGCCTGGTGGTACCTTCCACTCTGGGAATGCCCTGTCCAGCGAGCTCACCGAGTCCTCACCCTCTTCTCACGTTTCCTTCCATGATTCCCACAAGAAGTCAGTGAACAACATTATTGATTATGATTTAAGTAAAAAAAAACAAGACTAAGCTGTGTGTGTGTGTCTGTGCGTGTGTTTGTGTGTGTGCACACAGGTACGTCCAATGTGGCTGTGTAGCACCTAACACAGTGAGGCCTCAATCATGATCAAAGATAAAAAATAAAAAGTTCAGATTAAGTTCCCAAGACGTGCAGGTGTCTGTTACTGCGTCACCAACTGGGCTCTATGGCTGTAACCTTCCTCCTTCTGTTCCCCATTCCTCCCCACGGTTGGGTACCCGTATTCCTCACGTCATTCTCAACTCAGACTGGATCTATCTGAGGTGGGACCATGTTGTTCTGTTTCTAGCCCAAGATTTCCAGAAGGGATCAGTCACTGTGGGTGCCTCAGTTTTCAAGTGCCCAACTGGAGACCCTTCAAGGGGCCTGATTTCCAGGGGTGGGTGCTCAGCACATTCTGAGAGTCAGGCTCCTTTGAGCTGTGTCAAGCTGGGCCCCCAAACCCACTTTTGACAATCTTGGCTATAGTGTGAGGTGCCCAGAACGTTGGGGCTGTAAAAACACCCATTGCTGTTGACAAACCACTGATGAGAATTTTCAATGCATTCACAACTGTTACAAGCCACTCTTTCAAATGTTGTACCCAAGTTTCAAACTCACACACAACACGGTACCTTGGGGCTGCTAATTCAGCTCAGAGACCCAACATGTATTCTTCCTTCAGAGTCTGGTCATCCCTGCAGGCTGTATGCCGTCCACCGGAGCTGTGGGGCTTTCACAGAAAAGTGGAACTTTTATATGGTTTCATCTATTTATAATCCAGTTTCGGATTCTATCTTACACAATTAAACTGTTTTCCATTGCACTTTCTATATGAGTCCACACCTGTGGACTTTAGAATTTGCTTGGTTGTTTTCTCAGATCAGTTCTCAGAAAAAGAGAACCCAGGAGACAATCTGGCAAGCGCAGCTCTGTTCATGGTTACTCCCTGCCTGTGTGTGTGGGGTGACCTGAAGTATTAGGAGCTCTGTGGTACCCAGCTTCACCTGTCCCTCAAGTGACCCTCTGGGAGGAACGTTGAGCTCAGGGCATTGTCTTGTCAGAGCCTGACTCTTATGTCTGCTGTATGTGGTGGAGAGGTGTGCTTAGTACTCAGTGACGTGAGAGTATCTGAGGCTATAAAGACCCACAGCGATCTTGCATTTGAAGCTTATTCTCTTCTTCATGGGCCACATTCCCTCCTTTGTTCTCTTTTCATGTGTATGAGACAAGTACAGTGGCTGGGCCTGTTGAGTGGGCACGTGAGATACAGGGATAGGGCCAGGAAAGTGGTGTCATGACTCTGACACTGCACCCTATATTCTTCGCTGTGATATTATTATGATAGGATTATAGCATAATTATGATACATTTTGTACAAGATAAGTCATGTGAGGTGTCATTAGAAAAGTTATGATTTGCTGAATATGACTATCCTATTTGTATGCATGTATCATTTTTGTATCTGAAGTTATGAATATTGACTGTGTATCTGTATTTCAAATGTAGGTACACCTAGGTAACACCCACTAGATAAGATGCTTTCAGTCTAGATAGCTGGTGGGGAAGGGCCTCTTCAGGGTAATGGCCATTAGGAAAGAGAATAGGATTTAGGAGAAGCTGATCTCCTACCTGGTGAGCCTTCCTGATAACATTCCAGACACCCTGTAAGTAATGGCTGCTATGACCCTACAAGGACATGTGACCAGGCCACATGATGCTGGACTTCATCTTGGGATGTCAGTATTTTTCCAAAGACCAGTCTGGGAACCAAGCTTTGAAACAAAGGGTTCCTGCCATATACTAAAGCTATATAAGGCAGGGAGTGATATTATCGATTCTTCTTCACTCCCCACACAAGGAGACTCCTGGAAAGACCCGAGGAACAAAGACTGAACCGGGGGATGTTCTGAACCCAGGCTAAAGGAATTTCTAGCCTGTGTATGGAACACCTGGGACTCCAAGCTGTAAAGCAAGTGCAGTTTGCCCCTTAAGAATCTGCTGCCTGCTTGTATCATCTCTAGAGTGAGAATCTGCAAATTCATATCCAATCTATTTAGTATATTAAACTTAGTTTGCGTTTTTTGTTTATTTGCTTGGTAATCTGCTTTGATCTGTTTGCTATCCCTTATTATCACTTAAAATCTATCTTTTGTAGTTAATAAACTTATTTTTGTTTCAATCTAAACCAGTGAGCTTTGACTGGAGTGCTTGGGGAGAATCTCTGCTTAGTTACCACAAGTGTGCATTGTTCTCTTCACATTGAGGGAGAGGCGGACTGGGTACTAAACCTGTGTGGTGGCCAGATTTGACCAGGGCAGGCCGGTACTGTTCTGGGGTCGTAGGCTGGGAAGCTGGTGGTTAGAGAGCCTGTGTGTAACTGCAGCTGGGTGTGTCCCAACCTGTGTGAATGCTGGTGAAAGTGCAGGCTGGAGGGCTTTGCAGCTTGTCACAGCAGCACAGTGTGAGAGGGAGCCCAGGCTGGTAGATCAGGGGGCTCAGTGATTATCCATAACCAATATTATCAACACTGTTATACAACTGCAACAAATCTTATACCAAGTATATCATGTAAGGTGTCAATGGAAAAGTTACAATCTGTCAACTATGATTATCCTGGTCAAATCCATGTATCATCATTGTATCTGAAGTTATGGATATTGGCCATGTATTTGTACCTCAAATATGTTTGTTCTTGGGGTGACACCCATAAGGTAGTTTTACAGACACTCTTGCCAGCCCCGTGTTGATGAACCATTTAAGTGTTGATAGGCCATGCAGAAGAATCAACTCTTCAGATAGCCTTTATTGAAGATACCCCAGGCAGCAAGGAGCCAATGGCTACCTCTGTGATTCAGCAAAACATATAAGGACAATGTGATGTGGACATGTGACCTCAGACTCCATCTTTGTCAGTACCTTTCCATGCACAGGGGCCATGGGTTTTGCTTGGGACAGTACATTTCCATGCACATGGCAAAGGATATAAAAGAACCTGAGACATCTCCACTTTGCCTCTTCCCTGCTCCACTTCTCTGGACTGTGGATTTACATCTAAAAGGAGTACTTTGAACAATGGACTGAGGACCTTCCAATCTTTTGGAAGTTCCCAGAAAGACATTTTCCAACCAGCAGTTTATTCCATCACTGCTACAAACCTGATATAAGGACTTTGCAACCATTTCATAGAATCATAGAATCATAGAATAACAGAGTTGGAAGGGACCTCTGGAGGCCATCTAGTCCAACCCCCTTCCCAGAGCAGGACCAATCCCAACTAAATCATCCCAGCCAGGGCTTTGTCAAGCCTGACCTTAAAAACTTCTAAGGAAGGGGATTCCACCACCTCCCTAGGTAATGCATTCCAGTGTTTCACTACCCTCCTAGTGAAAAAGTTTTTCCTAATGTAACCCTTCTGCCCGTCAGAGTTGGCAGCAACAAGGGCCGGGTTCAATATCTAGGGGATCCATTCCAATAACACAATGCAAACCGGCTCGAACCCCCACCCAGTGACCTGGGACAAATATATACCACCACCGCTGGGCGCCTCCAAGAGGCAATACTTCCCCTCTCGCAAGCACATAGCCTGAGTGTAGCAAAAGCCTTTTAATAACAGAGAGAAACAATGTGGCATTATGTTGGGGAAACACCACCAACAGGATTCATAACACAACCCATGAGCAAAAAAAACCCACCCCAGGCAAATTGGGGCATGCCCTTTTCCCTTTGGTTCTTGAGTCCAGCAACCCCAAATCACCCAAAGTCCCAAAAGTCCAATGCCCCAAAAGTCTCTGTCCCTGGTCAGGGCAGCCCCAGAGTTCGAAAGTTTATCTGCGGAGCTTTACCTCCCAACCTGGGTGGAAATGGGACGGGGATAAGAGGCACCTTACATGATCTGAAGCTGACCGCCCCATAGCTCCATAGCGGCGCTCCGCTCCGCCAGCCGCCCCACAAACTCCTTCGCTCCGCTGCGCTCCGCCAGCCGCCCCATGAACTCCTTCGCTCAGCTGCGCTCCGCTCCGCCAGCCGCCCCACGAACTCCTTCGCTCCGCTGCGCTCCGCTCCACCAGCTGCCCCACGAACTCCTTCGCTCAGCTCCACGACCCACAAGCAGCTCCTGCCATCCACACACTGCTCCGCGTTGAACTGCTTCACCAGCCGTGCCGCAAACTGCTCCACAATATATCTTCAGGCTCCCCCACTACTTAACACAACACTCAGTGATTTCAGCTCTTAGGTGAATTCAGCTTGTAGTAGGGGAGCCCCAGTGCTGGTGCACTGTCAGCCCAAAGTGAGCTCAGCAGCCTATAACTAGACTTCTAATGAAATCAAAATTAGCTCTGATATTCCACAGTGGAGAGAGGAGGAAGTGCAATTAGCATGGAAGGCCCTCACCAAGGGGCCCATGCCACCAAGTATTAATACTTGTCCCCAGCCTCTCTCTATTCACACAGTTTTGGAACCCATGACCCTTGCCTAGCGAGTGCTACTTAGTTGATGGTGAATCCCTCCATCATAACAAAAGGCCACGTACAGTTCCAAGCACAGTTCCCATAATCAGGGTAATAACAATTTATTCTTCCTGCCCCAATAACAGAGACGCTGGGGATCCCACAGCAGCCAAAGTGACCATTTGAGCAGCTATGGTCTCATTCTAGGCGTGGTGGGTGTGCCTATGCAAATGACATCGGCCCCTGAAGTTCTTTTCCACAACTTGCCACACCTCACCACCAGATGTCAGGGTGGAGCTCATCCTGACACTGCTTACACTAATATCCAACCTAAATCTCCCCCACTGCAACTTGAGACCATTACTCCTTGTCCTGTCATCTGCTAACACTGAGAACAGTCTAGATCCATCCTCTTTGATAGCTGCTTTCAACTACCTGAAAGGGGGTTCCAAAGAGGATGGCTCTAGACTGTTCTCAATGGTAGCAGATGACAGAACGAGGAGTAATGGTCTCAAGTTGCAGTGAGGGAGGTTTAGATTGGATATTAGGAAAAACTTTTTCACTAAGAGGGTGGTGAAACACTGGAATACGTTACCTAGGGAGGTGGTAGAATCTCCTTCCTTAGAGGTTTTTAAGGTCAGGCTTGACAAAGCCCTGGCTGGGATGATTTAACTGGGAATTGGTCCTGCTTCGAGCAGGGGGTTGGACTAGATGACCTTCAGGGGTCCCTTCCAACCCTGATATTCTGTGATTCTGTGATTCTTTGGATCCACCTTTCAGGTAGTTAAAAGCAGCTATCAAATCGCCCCTCATTCTTCTCTTCCGTAGACTAAACAATCCCAGTTCCCTCAGCCTCTCCTCATAAGTCATGTGTTCCAGACCCCTAATCATTTTTGTTCCCCTTCGCTGGACTCTCTCCAATTTATCCACATCCTTCTTGTAGTGTGGACACAGTACTCCAGATGAGGCCTCACCAGTGTCGAATAGAGGGGAACGATCATGTCCCTCGATCTGCTGGCAATGCCCCTACTTATACACCCCAAAATGCCATTGGCCTTCTTGGCAACAAGGGCACACTGTTGACTCATATCCAGCTTCTCGTCCACTGTCACCCCTAGGTCCTTCTCTGCAGAACTGCTGCCGAGCCATTCGGTCCCTAGTCTGTAGCGGTGCATTGGATTCTTCCGTCCTAACTGCAGGACTCTGCACTTGTCCCTGTTGAACCTCATCAGATTTCTTTTGGCCCAATCCTCCAATTTGTCTAGGTCCCTCTGTATCCTATCCCTACCCTCCAGTGTATCTACCGCTCCTCCCAGTTTAGTGTCATCCGCAAACTTGCTGAGGGTGCAATCCACACCATCCTCCAGATCGTTAATGAAGATACTGAACAAAACCGGCCCCAGGACCGACTCTTGGGGCACTCCGCTAGATACCGGCTGCCAACTAGACATGGAGCCATTGATCACTACCCGTTGAGCCTGACAATCTAGCCAACTTTCTACCCACCTTGTAGTGCATCCATCCAGCCCATACTTCTTTAATTTGCTGACAAGAATACTGTGGGAGACCGTATCAAAAGCTTTGCTAAAGTCGAGGAATAACACGTCCACTGCTTTCCCTTCATCCACAGAGCCAGTTATCTCATCATAGAAGATTAGATTAGTCAGGCATGACTTACCCTTGGTGAATCCATGCTGACTGTTCCTGATCACTTTCCTCTCGTCTAAGTGCTTCAGAATTGAGTCCTTGAGGACCTGATCCATGATTTTTCCGGGGACTGAGGTGAGGCTGACTGGCCTGTAGTTCCCAGGATCCTCCTTCTTCCCTTTTTTAAAGATGGGCACTACATTAGCCTTTTTCCAGTCTTCTGGGACTTCCCCCGATCGCCACGAGTTTTCAAAGATAATGGCCAATGGCTCTGCAATCACATCCGCCAACTCCTTTAGCACTCTCGGATGCAACTCGTCCGGCCCCATGGACTTGTGCACGTCCAGCTTTTCTAAATAGTCCTGAACCACTTCTTTCTCCACAGAGGGCTGGCCATCTCCTCCCCATGCTGTGCTGCCCAGTACAGTAGTCTGAGAGCTGACCTTGTTCGTGAAGACAGAGGCAAAAAAAAGCATTTGAGTACATTAGCTTTTTCCACATCCTCTGTCACTAGGTTGCCTCCCTCATTCAGTAAGGGGCCCACACTTTCCTTGGCTTTCTTCTTATTGCCAACATACCTGAAGAAACCTTTCTTGTTACTCTTAACATCCCTCGCTAGCTGCAACTCCAGGTGTGATTTAGCTTTCCTGATTTCATTCTTACATGCCTGAGCAATATTTATATAATCATCTCTGGTCATTTGTCCAATCTTCCACTTCTTGTAAGCCTCTTTTTTGTGTTTAAGATCAGCAAGGATTTCACTGTGAAGCCAAGCTGGTCGCCTGCCATATTTACTATTCTTTCTACACATCGGGATGGTTTGTCCCTGTAACCTCAAGAAGGATTCTTTAAAATACAGCCAGCTCTCCTGGACTCCTTTCCCCCTCATGTTATTCTCCTAGGGGATCTTGCCCATCAGTTCCCTGAGGGAGTCAAAGTCTGCTTTTCTGAAGTCCAGGGTCCGTATTCTGCTGCTTTCCTTTCTTCCTTGTGTCAGGATCCTGAACTCGACCATCTCACGGTCACTGCCTCCCAGGTTCCCATCCACTTTTGCATTTGTATGTATATGACTTTTAACTATTTGGAACTCCATTGTTTTCTTTTATTAATAAATTCTTAGTTAGTTTACTAACAATTGGCTGGCAGTGTGGTATTTGGGTAAGAACTGAAAGATATATTAATCTGGGGATAAGTGTCTGATCCTTTGGGATTAGTAGAACCTTATGTATGATGAACTGGGTTTTCAGTAAACTCTCACTGTAGAAGACCAATTTGTCTGGATGGGAATTAAGGGCTGGAATGCCTAAGGGGGACTGCGTTTGGCTTCCTGTTAACCAGTGTGGTACTGCAGAAGCTCTTTTGTTACCGGTCTGGAGAATCTAATTGTAATAAACCACCAGTTTTGGGGGGGCGTCTGCCCTATTTCTTGCAGTCTGCCTGGAGGTGGCATTGTCAGTGGTGATCCATTCTAGGCACCTGGTCACAACTTGTCTGAACTTTGTTTTAAGAAATTAACTTCTGGCATGTTCCAAGACCATTCACACTCCCTATGGACAGTCTGGATAATTTCTATAACTGTACATATATAAAATCCAGATGGAGAGAGGTGGGATTTTTGTCACCTGTGCTTTGTTGTCAATTCTCTTTTCTTAATCTCCACCCAATCTAAGTCTGAAGAACCTCAAGCCAGGGTGTTCCTTAGAATTTAATAAAGTATCATAGTCTGTTCTAGAGACACCGTCTCTGCTGGAGAGAAGAGGAAACTTCATCTGACAACTGGACTTTGTCTCTGATCCACTTTTCTAGCCAGATCTCAGATAGGCCAAGAACTGCCTGCTGGAGGAAAGAGCCATAATTCTAACCTGAATCTGACAATAATCAACACTTGCTCACTTACCACTGCGTCAGGCAAGGAGCACCTTTCTCACCCACCCACCCACCGTTCCCTTTTTCTATCTTCTCTCTGTTCCTTTAGGCTTGAAGCGTCTCTTGTGGGGGCACCCTATTGAAGGGTGCGTGTGCGGGAATTATTTCCCTGGCTCAGATAGAACCATCTCCTCTCTTACTAAATCCTCTCTCCCACATCTGACTTGTCACTAGGGCTTATAAAATGCTTGTAAAGAGCCCCTGCAAGCGTGTGGCACCTCACCCCTGCAGCGCCTCCTGCTGGTCATTGGGAATTAGCTCTTTTCCAGCATGGACCACTCTCTGCAGACCAGTGATCCGCCACAGCTCTGGCCCCGTGTCCCTCACAGACCCCGGTGCCCCTTTCTCTGGGGTGCTGCCCCCTGGCAGTACCCCCACACTCTGCCTCTGGGTCTCCCCTTCCTGGGGAACCCCCAACCCACTATCTCCACCTTGCTACTGCCAGTCATCACCAAGCCCCCGCGCCCTGGGGCAGACTGCCGTGTAAAGGCCACTCATCATAAGCAAGGGGGCTCGGACCTGTTGCCTTCCTCTGCCTCCTAGTACCTCTATGGGCCTTGGACCAGGCCCTACAGCCTGGGGAGTTGCCAGCCTAGAGCGCCCCCGCTCAACCTGCTCCTTCCCCAGCACAGCACCACCCTCAGTACCCAGCCAGCCAGCCAGCCAGGCCCTACTCTCTCCCAGCCTTTTTATACAGGCCAGCTGGGGCCTGATTGAGACGTGGCCCAGCTGCGGCTGCTTCCCCAATCAGCCCTCCCCAGCCACAGCCCTCTCCAGGGCTATTTTAGGAGTGGGGTAGCCACCCTGCTACAGCCCCTCCCCCCCACCTTTTTGAATGACTTGTTTGCTCCAGCTAACAGGTATTTTCAAGCCCCTTCCTGGGGGAAGGTGTCCCCTGCTCCCCCTTTCACAGAGCTGCATGTGAACACTGTGCTAGCAACATAATCAGCGTGTTTTTCAGGAACAAGCTATAACCGTCTCCAACAAAAGTGCAGCTTAACAGAATTCTTGTCTAGTGTGCAGCCTGTGACTTTGGTTGCAGTGGGGAGAGAGGATTATTGTTTAAATATGAAAACAAACAAATAGATTCCCCAGCCGCTCACTCCTCTTCTCTTTTGCTTTATCTGCATTCAGAGCCGGCTCCAGGATTTTTGCAGCCCCAAGCAAAAAACCAAACCAAACCTCCTGGAATGCTGCCCCAAGCATGTGCTTGGTTTGCTGGTGCCTAGAGCCGGTCCTGTCTGCATTCAAGAGTTTAGGCTTTGCGGCCGCTGTCACACACCCAGCAAGTCACAGCTCCCCCATGTCCTCACAGGGCCGTGCTACCCCCGCTGCAGAGGTGTTCACACTGGCAGAAATCAGGGCCTGCAGGAAAGCTAGTCTCCTGGCAACCTAAGGAGCACAGCTGGGCTGTAGTAGGCTGCCTGATGGGCTACCCCACCTGGTTGGCTGGAAGAGGCAGCAGACTGGCTCTTCAGCCCAGCAGCAGTGTGGGAGCGGTTCCTGCTCGTTCCCAGACTTATCCTGCCTTACTTCACTGTGGGCAGCCTAGTCCTGACCCTAGGCCCTGATATCTGACTGACCAGTAGCCATGACCACCCAGAAGTGACCCGTACGGGGGGCATGTGGGCTCAAGTGCCCTTCCAGCTTACTGCTCAGCCTGTCGAGGGAGAGGGAGAGGGGCTCTGTCCTTCTCCGGCTGTGCCTGCCCCCCAGCATGCTCTGCCCCTGTCCCTAGCAGCCAGCCAGGGCAGGGAGCAGAAGGGGTGGGACCAGCCACTTCTCATGCCTAGGGTGACCAGACAGCAAGTGAGAAAAATCGGGATGGGGGTGGGGGGTGATAGGAGCCTATATAAGAGAGAGCCCCAAATATTGGCACTGTCCCTGCAAAATGGGGACATCTGGTCACCCTGCTCACGCAGGACGCTCCATGTCGCTGCTCTGTGCAGCGCGGCAGCTGCCTGAGAGAGCCCGGCGGGAGAGGCTGCGACGGCGGCCCCCCCAACCGGGTCTGGCTGCCTGGGACAGGGGCCGAGCGAGCTGGGCTCCCCCGGGCATGCTCAGCCCATCCCTGGCAGCCACGCCTGGGCAGGGAGTGGGCCGCCACAGCAGCCTCTCCCGCCGGGCTCTCTCGGCAGCTGCCGCGCTGCACAGAGCAGCGACATGGAGCGTCCGGCTTCAGCCGAACGAGAAGCGGCTCCGCCCCACTCCGAGCCAGGGACCGGGGCTGAACATGCCCTCCGCCCGCCTTGCTCCTGGGCTGATGCTGTCTCCTGCTCCGTCACATGCTGTCTTTACAGGGACTGATGCTCACAGACCTCCTGTCTGAGTGCGGCCCAAACCAGGACCTCTGTAGTCCCCTCCCTTATGAGTGCTGTGCTGCGAGAAGGCAGCTGGGAGGGGCAGCGCCATCATGTGCCTGAAATTGGAACATTCACAAGCCGCCTTTTAAAATATTTTTAATTTTTAAGGTTTCAGAGTAACAGCCGTGTAGTCTGTATTCGCAAAAAGAAAAGGAGGACTTGTGGCACCCCTTAGAGAAATTGGTTAGTCTCTAAGGTGCCACAAGTACTCCTTTTAATTTTTAAAGCCACAGGAGCATAAAACAGGGCCGGAGGTTGCGAGCATTACTCTGTGTATTGATGTCATGGTTCTATGCTGCTGCCCGTCACCGCTGTATCTGAGCACCTTCCACACACGATCAATAGCAAAGTCCCTGGTGGGTTTCATGGCGTCTCTGACATTTCTCCCTTTTTGGGGTAAAACCTCTGGGCGGGGGTGTTAGATTTTATTAATTTCCTTTTCTGGGTGGGGGCTGGGGGCAGCATGCGGGGCCAGTGCTGTGAGTGCTGGTCTTACGGTGCAAGGGGCTTTCTGAAGGAGAAGATTTTACAGCGTTAGCTGAAGCTGGTCAGACTCGGGATTCTCCGGGGCTCCTCTCCGAGCGTGTGCCACAGCCGGGTCCCCGCCGCTGAGACGCTTTATCCCCAGCGCTCACAGGCCTGGCCATCTGCCTTGTCCCCGGGGAGCGCAGCTCTCATGGGGGAGCCTTGATTAGGCTCAAAACCTTAGACTGCTCTTGGGAGCTCACTGGGTGCCGGTGAAGGGATTTGCGCGTGAGCCTTCTACGCTCCTGGGGGCCGAGAGCAGAGCTGGTGGGCGCCACGTTCTGCCCAGCTGGAGCAGGAGCCCAGCAAGCCAGCCTGCAGGGCGCGGCAGCAGGGTCACTGTAGCCGCCCCACACCGGAGAGGAAGGGAGGGAAAAAAGTTTCCTAGTGAGCTAGAGAGGAAAGACGGCATTGTGAGAGACTGATGATAACCTCTGTCTTCACGAACAAGGTCAGCTCCCAGACTGCTGCGCTGGGCAGCACAGCATGGGGAGGAGGTGGCCAGCCCTCTGTGGAGATAGAGGTGGTTAGGGACTATTTAGAAAAGCTGGACGTGCACAAGTCCATGGGGCCGGACGAGTTGCATCCGAGAGTGCTGAAGGAATTGGCGGCTGTGATTGCAGAGCCATTGGCCATGATCTTTGAAAACTCGTGGCGAACGGGGGAAGTCCCGGATGACTGGAAAAAGGCTAATGTAGTGCCAATCTTTAAAAAAGGGAAGAAGGAGGATCCTGGGAACTACAGGCCAGTCAGCCTCACCTCAGTCCCCGGAAAAATCATGGAGCAGGTCCTCAAAGAATCAATCCTGAAGCACTTACATGAGAGGAAAGTGATCAGGAACAGCCAGCATGGATTCACCAAGGGAAGGTCATGCCTGACTAATCTAATCGCCTTCTATGATGAGATTACTGGTTCTGTGGATGAAGGGAAAGCAGTGGACGTATTGTTTCTTGACTTTAGCAAAGCTTTTGACACGGTCTCCCACAGTATTCTTGTCAGCAAGTTAAAGAAGTATGGGCTGGATGAATGCACTATAAGGTGGGTAGAAAGTTGGCTAGATTGTCGGGCTCAACGGGTAGTGATCAATGGCTCCATGTCTAGTTGGCAGCCGGTGTCAAGTGGAGTGCCCCAGGGGTCGGTCCTGGGGCCGGTTTTGTTCAATATCTTCATTAACGATCTGGAGGATGGTGTGGATTGCACTCTCAGCAAGTTTGCAGATGATACTAAACTGGGAGGAGTGGTAGATACGCTGGAGGGCAGGGATAGGATACAGAGGGACCTAGACAAATTGGAGGATTGGGCCAAAAGAAATCTGATGAGGTTCAACAAGGATAAGTGCAGGGTCCTACACTTAGGACGGAAGAATCCCATGCACGGCTACAGACTAGGGACCGAATGGCTCGGCAGCAGTTCTGCAGAAAAGGACCTAGGGGTTACAGTGGACGAGAAGCTGGATATGAGTCAGCAGTGTGCCCTTGTTGCCAAGAAGGCCAATGGCATTTTGGGATGTATAAGTAGGGGCATAGCCAGCAGATCGAGGGATGTGATCATCCCCCTCTATTCGACATTGGTGAGGCCTCATCTGGAGTACTGTGTCCAGTTTTGGGCCCCACACTACAAGAAGGATGTGGATAAATTGGAGAGAGTCCAGCGGAGGGCAACAAAAATTATTAGGGGTCTGGAACATATGACTTATGAGAACAGGCTGAGGGAACTGGGATTGTTTAGTCTGCAGAAGAGAAGAATGAGGGGGGATTTGATAGCTGCTTTCAACTACCTGAGAGGTGGTTCCAGAGAGGATGGTTCTAGACTATTCTCGGTGGTAGAAGAGGACAGGACAAGGAGTAATGGTCTCAAGTTGCAGTGGGGGAGGTTTATGTTGGATATTAGGAAAACTTTTTCACTCGGAGGGTGGTGAAACACTGGAATGCGTTACCTAGGGAGGCGGTGGAACCTCCTTGTTTAGAAGTTTTTAAGGTCAGGCTTGACAAAGCCCTGGCTGGGATGATTTAATTTGGGATTGCTCCTGCTTTGAGCAGAGGGTTGGACTAGATGACCTCCTGAGGTCCCTTCGAACTCTGATATTCTATGATTCTATGATTCTATAACCTGCTATCCAAACATCCTGCATCCATGCCCCCCCATCCCCTCCGCCATCCACACAGGAAAGAGTAGATATCTATATTGGGTCATATTCACCAGTATGTTCCCGGCACGGTTCTGCCAATGCCCAGCAGCTGTGAACCTAGGTTACCAGGCAGGTTGAGCTCATGTTTTGGCTGTTTGTGGCATCACTAGAAGGGTGCAAAGCAGCCAGAGCACACTGCTAACACTGGGCCAGACTGTGTACAAACAACCACGTGTGAAACTATGAAAGAATAAGAGATTCTCGGACAATAACCGGAGAGTGACAGGGTGCTTGTTGCAGAGGGCCAGTGTCTCAACTGCAGAGCCTAACATACACTGCTAATGATACAACAGATCCTCGACTCTTTGTCCTGTGGGTGGAGAGCTGCTGACTTTGTATTTCTCCACTAAGGGGTGTGTAGCCAAGTGCCATCCAAGGGTGCTCCCCACATGGCCAGGGGTGGCCCCCCAGGCACCCTGCCTCAATTTCCCTCTGTGTCCCAAAATAATGCACGTACACCCAGAGTCTTTAAAATAATACCACTGAGCTCCCCTTTTCCCAGTCCCAGGCCTTTGCAGGAACTGTGGTCTGGGTTTTTCTGTACCTTGATCTCCCAGACACAGATTTTTCCCCAGGACCAGCGGCCTCTCTCCCAGTGGCTGCTTCCAGGCCTCCTTCCGCTTTTCCCTGGACACATGGAATGAGTAACTCCGTCCTCTAGCCTTAAAGGGCCAGACCCCCATTACAGGCTGCATTGCTGGAGAGTTTTTGTGGGGCAGGAGAAAGCTGATCCAGTGGTCAGTGCAAATTCCCTTCTCTGGCTTCAGCGTCCTCAATATTGGCTGTTTGTCAAAATCTGAACATACCTCCAGTAACCCCACCCCCCACTATTAGCTACGGAGTGTTTGACAGCCGCTAAAAACCGATGCCGAGCAAAGGCTTGAGTTGAGACCAAGTATTAGGATCTAGATATTCAGGCCTGTCTGCAAAGGCCTGTACTCTAAGCATTTAGGTATCTTCTTATCACTTGGCTAGTTCTAGAGGTATAAAAGAAAGAATCAAAATCACTGTCGGCCGGTGTAAGGGCCTTCTCTCACTGTGACAGTCTGAGGCCCTGTGCTTAGGCTAAGGCCTCTGGCTAAGCAACAGAGGCAGCCATAAGCTGGGAAGCGACGGGTCACATCCTCACATCCCAAACTAGTCCCATTGAAATCAGGTGCTATTGGGCTGTTAGGATACAATCCTGTCCTGATCGTGCCTATCACCTCCAGAGAAAGGGAAGTGCCTAGAAGATGTAAAAGGAAACTTAGTTTGGTAGCATCCTGTCTGGCAAGAACTCACTTATCCATAGCTGGGATGGGAAATCCTCACTTCTGTATTGTTTTCTCATTATAGTTCCCACTTTGCTATTGTTTGTCTGTGTAATCTCTGTCTATTTCTGGGATTGTTTCTGTCTGCTGTGTAATTAATTTTGCTGGGTGTAAACTAATTAAGGTGGTGGGATCTAATTGGTTAAATAATCATGTTACAATTGGTTAGTTAAATTTCAGGGAAATGATTGGTTAAGGTATAGCAAAGCAGAACTCAAGTTTTACTATGTAGTCCGCAGTCAATCAGGAAGGGGGGGGGGAATGGGAATCATGTTTGGCTAAAGGGGGAAATGGGAACAGGGACACAGGTAAGGCTCTGTGGGGTCAGAGCTGGGAACGGGGACACTAAGGAAGGAATCTGGACTCATGCTTGCTGGAAATTAACCCCAATAAACATTGGATTGTTTGCACCTTTGGACTTCAGGGATTGCTGCTCTCCATTCATGCGAGAAGGACCAGGGAAGTGAGAGGGTGAAGGAATAAGCCTCCTAAAACCAAGGATTCTGGAACCTTTGTAGAAGTGGTGGGGGTGGGGGGCCCACCAGTGCCAGCCGGGGAGGCTGGGGGTCATGCCCCCCACTTTTTAGAAAGGGTGTAATTTGGGGGATAGGGGAGAATGTTGCCCCCCCCAAACTGCAAGCCTTGGGCAGGAGCAGGGCAGCACCTCCGCTGTGGAGTGTAGGCCCTACCGGTGCCACTTCGCACCTGCCCAAGGCTTGCAGTTTGGGGGGCAACATGGCCCCCGGGTTCCGGCACGATTGGTTGAGACCCTTTTGGTTTCTATCTCTCTAGCTTTGTGAGGTGTCAGACAAACTTGCTGCCATGCTGTGGGATACGTCACAAACCTGAAACCCCAGGGGCGTGTCTCTGCACTGAGCACGGTCAGTGCAAAGGAGGAGATGGGGTGCTGCTTACGGACAACAGCCTGGCCTCATCTCATCTATCGATCTTACTTGCTTGAAAACTCCTGGCTGCAGTCCCAGGACTCTATGTCCTGCGAAAGGCAAGCTGTTTGCAGGTCTCTGATGTGGAAAGAGCAGAGAAAACATGTGCATTGTTTGGGGTGGGTTTCTGGCTCAGGACTGGAGCCAGGCCTTTTGGTTTCTTGATCAGGGGTCAGGGAAAACGATCTTTGCTCCTTTCTGCAGAGGGCGATGCTGTACGAGTGTCTGGCAGAAGCTCTGCCTGGGTCTGCCTGGGTGATGCTGTTCCCCTGTTCACACCACAGAACGTGTCGTGTAGTCAGCAGAGCTGGAGTGAGCAGATGCAATTTTTATTTGGCGGTGTCCCTCCGTAGAGCAGATTGCCCCCCGCAGAGGTAGCTGCTGTCCCCTTGCCACGGGGCTGGCGGAGGAGGCGTCCCGAAGCTCCTTGTGTCAAAGCACCAGAGAGGTAATAGACAGAGGAGTCCTGCACTGTGGGTTCACCTCTCTTTTATATCACTGATCTGAGCTGAGGTGCTGAGGGGAGAAGGAGCTGGGAGCCCGTTCAGATCCAGAGTGGGGAGCTGTGAGGACCAAGAATGGTTTCTGGCCCCAGCAACAGATGAAGAAAATGGGTAAGGGGAGTGGGCCAGATAACGGGGTTTCCCCAGCCTATGGGAATGCTGGGTTCAGGAGTGGTATCTCTTGAGCAGCGGGCAGATTGTGGCTGCCTGCAGCAGCAGAAGCCATGCACCATCCAAGATGATACAGTAATGTTGCAACCAGCTTTAGCTTGGAAAATGTGTTAGGCCTAAAAATTCCCAGATGTGGGCAAATTCAATGGGCTATTCAGTTGTATCAGAGGTTGCATGACAAGATCCTTTGCATTGGAAAAATCTCCAGTGCGGGAGAAGACAGCATGGAGTCCACTCCTGGCAGCACAGCATCCACACCCAGCAGGGAGAAGGACCTGTATCTGGAGCTACGTTTCAGAACAATATATTGCCAAGGTAGAGTGGACTATAAAGAGAAGTGGAGCAAACCCCTAAGTGATCCTTCACCAGAGGAGACAAGGAAAACCAGCACCTTGGATTCTGTGAGCATCCTGACAAAAAGCTAGTCAGCCATTGCTGGGAAAGGAATACTGGAGAGGAAAGTGCCTCGAACAATGTCTGTAGCTTGTTAAGTTAGGTCTTAGCTATTAGAAAGCGTATTATTACTTCTGTTTGTTCATCACCCTTCCTATCTTTACACCTTACACTTGATATCACTTAAATCTATGACTTTTGTTTACTAAACTTGTTTTACCTTTATTATAAACCAGGTCAGTGCTGTGATTAAAGTGAGTGTTTGTCAAACCCCAGTGAAATTAATGAGCTGCGTGTATTGACTCTTTAAAAGAGCAATGAACTTAATAACTTGTGTGTGTTCCGGGAGAGGACTGGACACTACAGAGAGACAGTTCAGAGGCCCGTCTAGTAAAGGGTGCCTACTATAGGAATAATGGACTGAGTGGATTATTCCGATAGCTCTTCTAACGCTAGCCGCTGAAGATCCTCCACAAGGATGTGGGATCAGCAGGAGAGAGAGATGTAACGTCACTGTAGTTTGAACAGCGCTACAATAAATCCCACAAGGATTCACACTCTGAACCCCAAAACTATGAGATCCATATTGAATCTGCAATAATCAGAACTTCTATCAGTTAACTGGGTGGGCACCCTGAAAACTATCGTGATGGAGTCAACGAAAAAAGAAAACACTTATCGTTTAATGAATATTCAATGTAGTACAAAATACAACATATGTGGTGGTCTCTCGTGTCCTTCCAGGACATCAGGTTCAGCAAAACTCAGACCTCTGAAAACCAGGAAATACAGATAAATCCCATGCAACCATAACTCTGCCCCTTGGTGCTGGCAATAGCCATGGGAACGATCTGCCTGCTACTCCTGGTGAAGGAATTTGTTTGTTTTCTGAAATGTCAAATTTTGATTAGCTCTGGCATAAAGCAACACATTTCATTGTAAGATATACCTAACACACAATCTGACAATGGTCTGAAAGCATAAAGTAGGATTTTATTTCATAATTTCTGCTGCTAAAAGACTTTGCATTCCTTACTGCAAGAGAATGACATGTTTACAGTAGGATAGAAACACCTCTGAGCAACTCAGAGAGAAGATGTGAGTAATCATTTTAGCACAATGGTAGGGGCTGATCCTGGGGCAGGGTTCTGCCTTTGCCCCCTCAGACTGTGCAAAGGGCCCATGCTGCGAGTGGAGCAATTGTCAGTGGCTCAGCTGGAAGCCCCCTGATGAGGACCTGGAGACAGTGCAGTGAGCTGCCAGCCTTGGGCCCTGACAGGAAGAGGAGGTGGAGATGCCGGGCGAGAGCCCTGGTTTTACTTTGCCCCTTTCAGACAGTGAGCACCACGGGGGATTCTGGCCAAGACCGGCACAGGGCTCAAAGGGAGGAGCTCCTGGTGCCCATTCTGACCCTGTTCACGGATATAATCCTACAGAACCATACAGCATGAGAACAAGCAGACTGGGCAGTCACTGCAGGACCGTGAGATGGGTCTAGCCTGCTCTGTATGGTACTGACAGGGCCCCGGGCTACCCTGAGTCTCAGGGATGGATACTCAGCTGGAATCCTCTACCCCAGACCCAGAAGAAAGGGAAGATTTTCTCCCCATTGAAAGAAGCCTGTGGGAAAGTGAAGATCGGGGCCAGATCATCAGCATAATTAAATGCCACCAACCCCCCTTCATAGTCCAGAGAGACCCGGATCCTGCTGGGTTCTCTACTCAAGGACAGGTGGGTGACAGGGGAGGTTTGAGCCCGATAGTCTCTGGCATTGCCCCATTTCTGCATCACCCAGACCCCATTCTCGGGGGTAAAGCCAACCTCTTCCTTCCTCAGCACAGACTGTCTAGCTACCCCCACAGCCCAGTCTCCGGCTACTCCTCCCTCCACCTTCACCTGCCAGGAATGTTTCCCCCAGGTGAAGCCCTCAGAGCCCAGCACACTCAGCAAATAATCAAATCTCTCCGGTTTGTAAGGCAACATCTGGCTCTCGGGGCCCCGGCTCATGGTTCTTCGATCATCAGACAGGACGAGCTCAGGATGTGCCGTGTCTGGATCCAGAGTCACATTCGCTGGGGAGAGACAGAATCAGAGCGTTATCGGCACACATGGGTCAATGACAGAGCGAAAGGATCGGCTGGGCCAGACCTGAGCCTCAGAATCTTCCCCCCTGCACTCACCTACTTCGGAACAATACTGTGTAACATATATGTATGCCAGTCGGTGCTGCTCTTTATACAGCTAACTATCGACACAGAGAGAGAGATAACATGGCAAAAATACTTCACTAACGCAGCGTTAAGATGCCTGGTGAGACCTTGCACCCCTCAAGAAAGTCAGTTCAGCAAAACTGAATCTTGTGAATGCCGGGAGATAGCGAGTTCAGGTAAACACCTTCGCAACCTTAACTCTGCCCTCTGGAGCTGGCAATGGCCTCTGGGAATTATCTGCATGCACTGCAGCTGTAATCCCTGTGGTAGGTGTTGCTGTACTGAAGGGTGGAGGAATAAATTGAACCATCTTGGAAGATCTGTGAGTGGGATAGGAGGTGATCTGGGCGTCTGTGGCCCTCTGCGCGTTTGTGTGTGTGTGTCCCCCTCTCTCCCCGGCCCCTGTGTGGGGTTTTAAGGCTGCACAGCTCCCTGCCTCACCCCGGGATATCCCCAGCAAGCCAGACTGTCTAAACAGGCCAGGGCCTGCGCTTTGCTTTCTCTCTGAAGACAACGAGCAGTGTATTGCCCACAGCTATATGTTTCCACACAGCTCCTTCTAAGCAACCACGTTTCTTCTTTTAGGTAAAAGCATGACAGAGAATAAATATTAAAACAATAAAGCTCGAAAGCTGACCTGAGATTTCCCCGTCCCCCCAAATCCAATCTACAGCTCTAGAAGGTTTTAGTCCTTCAAACCCCACATCTGGGTATTCTCCGGGGTTAGAAGTTTAGATCCAGAACCAGAGCAATGGCTGGGCAGATCAGCCATATGTTTATCCAACTCTGGCCTTTGATCTTTGCCTTCTGTAACAGGTAATCAACAGAAAAAACCCTCCCCTCAGAGCTTAACTTCAAAAAGCTGGGTTTTTGCATTGACCAGAGGTAAGTAATTTGCATTAACCTCACCCTAGGGACTCCCCAGGAAATCCACTTAATATTTATTGTCCCAAAAGTCCATACTTGTCTGGCACATTTTCAATACAGCCTTTTGAACCGCCACGTCTTACATCCATCACATCTCCTCACTAGAGAGGTTATACACAATCCTGGCCCACAGCAGTACATACAGTTAGTACAATAAGATCTTTCAGTGATATTGCAGGAAATTGCCCTATCTACAGAGCCCTATCCAGCTACAGTGGAAGCTCTCCACCTCCAGAGTCTCTTGGCTCCTCTGTCCACACGTGCTCAGTATAATCCCCTTAGTTTATGAGCAATACTATCTGTCCAATAATGTTCTGAATGTTGCTCCCCCCAGAGGCCTAGTGGGTGCCGTTCACTCTCTGCGTGTTATCCTCCAGTCAGTGAGACCCTTGTGGCAGGATCAGAGCCAGGGCTTGATCCCCAGGTCTGGGCAAAACCACGGTGGTAGAATATGTCAACTTTTAAAAACTATGGTTTTTTTAGGGAGTTGGGGGGTTGAGAGGAGATTGTATCCCAGGAACCCCTTAGTCAAATGATCTCAGATTTGGATCACTGACCCTAGCCAGTGCCCCCTGAGGCACATCAAATTTCAAGGCAATCCATGTAACCATGACAATTTTAGAGCACTTAAAAGAATGAAGCTTTTCACAGAAAGCTGGTTGGTACCTTAACTTGACCAGACCTGGCAGCTCAGTATCATTTGTACAGTCCCCAGCAGATCCCGGTGGTTGGGTTGGGCCCTGTATGCATTACTCCAGTTCAGATATTAAATTGCAAGAAATAGTTTGATTCTGAAGTCACGCCTACATTATACACTTGGGACATCTCAATTTTTCTTGAAAAGATAAATATAGTTTTACCTGAATGAACTACTCCAGAGTCCTGTGTTTGGGGTGGGAAGAAATATGCAAATATATTTAAATGTTACCTTTCTTTAGGGTTGAGATACAAGTCTCTTCGCTTGGGTCACTCACAGCCCCATCCGCACACACAGCCGAAACCCGGACTCTGTAGGGTGTCTCAGGACTCAGTCCATCAATGCTATAGAATTCGGTTCTCTTTTCTGTCCTTCGTTGCAGCCATTTGTCTTTCCCCTCCTGACTTGTATCTCCTGCCTCCTCTTTATATTCCACCTTATACTCCCTTATTCTGACTCCATCTCCAATGACACTTGGACTCTCCCAGGTGAGGGCGATGGCAGATGAATCTACAATAACTGTTACGTGCTTCCCAGGCGGGCTGGTAGGAGGGAGAGTCTTCACAGGATTACTCACATCGCTGCTCTCGCTGAGCCCTGGTTTGCTCACTGCAGCGTATCGGAACTGGTACTCGGTGTTTGCACGTAGCCCTGTTACTGTGAATGTCTCTTGCGTGTTATTTACATTCACAGTCGTCCAGTTCTCCTGTCCTACAATTCTGTACTCTGCCCGATAGCCGCATATCTCAGCCCTTCCATAGGCTGCTGGGTTAAACTTGAGCTGCACACGGTCATGTTTGATTCCATCAATCAGGGGAGGAAGAGGCTTTGATGGAGCCTCAAAGTTGGTGCTGATCAGCTCTCCCTCCTCATACAGGTAAATGGAAGTGCCTGGATTGTCCTTGTCTGGAACAGAGGACACAATGAACTGAATCTTCCCGTTAGATTTGTTGACACTGACAAAACGTGAAAGGGACTTTGCAGATTTTCGAGCTTTTCTATTAATTTCTTGTTCCTCAAACCACATTTTGGATTTTGGTTTCTCAGCGACAGAACTGGCTGCTGCAGGATCATGAGTTTCCTTTATATACTGGGTCTGAAGCCACTGTTTTAAATCTGATAAATATGGCTCCTCTTCATGCAGTGAGGTGAATGTAAAGGAGACAATGAAGTCAAGCTCAGGGTTGAGTACTATTTCATCTAGTTCACTCTGAGAGGACACCACTTTTACATTGCTTAGGATCCTAAGGTAGGAATTCACATAATTCATCTCTTTCTCCTTTGTATCCAGAAATTCACTGAGGCTCTGGGTATTGAACGGTGACTGGTTTTTACATGACAAAATATCCACCAGGCCCCCTTCCTCTTTTCCACCTCCACGGATTAATGGTAAGAGTCCTGCTAGCTGTTTCTGGAAAGTCTGTCTGTGTTGCTTACACAGATCTCTGAACTGCTGGATTTTCAGCTTGATTTCGGGGAAGCTTGTGGCGATCGGACTCTTCACCATGTCATTGCATCGCATGTTTACTTCTGCCAGTTCCTCCAGAGCAGTCTGAGCATCAGAAATCAGTGAAAAGCTGATCTCACGCACCAGCCGAGCAGCTCTGGAATCCAGCTTGGTCAGCGGGTACAGCCAGACTCTCACTGGTACGGCCTTCTCCCCCTGGGCACCCAGCAGCTTGGGGAGGGTGGAATATGTTTGCATGGCATCTTCGAAATTAGTTGGATTTCTCTCAAGAGCAAAATCACCATGGAACTTGCAGTTAAATTTTGCAGCGTTTAATTTTTCACTTTCATCCATTTTGACAGCTCCTTCCCCTTCTATGGAAAACATGGGTATCTTTTTAATTGCAATCTGGAGCTTTCCCTCTATCTCACGTACATTCTCAGAAGAAGAAACTTCCCGATCAAACACGAAGAAAGCCTGAGCCCCGTACAGCACAGCCGTGACCACATGGGTGGCCGTGCCTTGGTCAAATACAGCAGGATAAGAGACATTCTCTGGTCCTAAATGGTTCATAGTTAGTTGCTCAAAGTTTGTTGTGGCAGAGTACTGGAGAGTAATTCGGGCCTGTTGTTTGGATTTTTTGGTGTCATTTAAGTATTTGGCAGATCCACTTACTTCAACCAGCCCCCCCAGGAAACTGGCCTTCAGCGAGGCTGTGACATTGAGGGCATTGGCCTTCTCTTCAATGGTGTCGGATGCGATGATCTCAAATTCAGTCTTGGGTTGTGGTTTTGTGTTTACATCCTTGCGAAGCTGTTCCAGGCCCCACAGCGTGATCCCTGGAATAGTAGAGACAGACACATGGTAACGTAACTGATAGATGCACAGGACACAGAATCTATCCATCCTTTAATTGTGTCTCATTTCTGAGATTGAAAAATAACGAGTGAAGGACATCAAGTAAACTGACCTGGTAACATACAAACGTGCCAAGTCAAGGCTGAACTACACGGCTAACAAACTTCCCTTGCCCCCGGCTTCTTACAGGACTTTGGAAGATGTGATCTTTTCTGTTTTTTTTTCATATATCCCTCTCCAGAATGACTGAGTTCACTCCCCCCTCAGGAGTACACTGTCCCAGGAAGCAAGTGCTATATTTATGATTGAAATGTCACTTCTATTAGAAAAGGAGGACTTGTGGCACCTTAGAGACTAACCAATTTATTTAAGCATAAGCTTTCATGAGCTACAGGGATGCATCTGATGAAGTGAGCTGTAGCTCACGAAAGCTTATGCTCAAATAAATTGGTTAGTCTCTAAGGTGCCACAAGTCCTCCTTTTCTTTTTGCGGATACAGACTAACACGGCTGCTACTCTGACTTCTATTAGAAATGATCTGATCAATTGGATAATTGGTCTGAAATCAACAAGATGAAATTCAATAAAGACAAGTGCAAAGTACTACACTTAGGAAGGAAAAATCAAGTGCACCGCTACAAAATGGGGAATAACTGGCTAGGCAGTAGTACTGCGGAAAAGGACCTGGGGATTATAGCGGATCACAAATTGAATATGAGACAACCATGGGATGCAGTTGTGCAAAAGGCTAATATAATTCTGGGGTGGGAGGTAGTTGTCCTGCTCTTCTCAGCACTGGAAAGGCCTGAGCTGGAGTACTGTGTCCAGTTTGGGGCGCCACACTGCAAGAAAAATCTGGACAAACTAGAAGGGTGAGGGAAGAGCAACAAAACTGATAAAGGGTTTAGAAAACCTGCCCTATAGAAGATAGATTAGAAACAGTGGGTATGTTTACTCTTAAGAGAAGAAGACTGAGAGCAGAGCTGATAACGGTTTTCAAATCTGTTAAGGGCTGTTGACAGTGAGGACAGTGATCAATTGTTCTCCATGTCCGCTGAAGGGAGGCCAAAAAGTAATTGGCTTTATCTGCAGCAAGGGAGGTTTAAGTTAGATATTAGGAAAACTTTCTAATTGTAAGGATAATTAAGCACTGGAATAGACTTCCAAGGGAGGTTGTGGAATCCCCATCTGTGATAAATAAAGTGGGGGTAGCTCCCTTTGATGGACACCCAGCCAGTCAGTTAGCTGTAAAATCCCTCTTGATAGCTGTTCTTTACTTGCTTTACCTGTAAAGGGTTAAAAGTCCCCCAAATAAAGAAAAAAAAAGTGGGCACCTGACTGTTGCCGGCACCCAGTGCCGAGAGGCTGAACAACAGCTTGAGTTGGTTCGTTACCCGGTGTGCTACACCCAATAATCACAACGGGGTGGAGAAACAGAAAAGTTTATTTGCAGCTGCAAAAAGGTACAGGGAGAATAAAATCTCAAATCCTGCACAACAGAGCAGGAAGTTACACAGGCTTTTATACATCCTTTTTCCCAGCACACTTATCCAATAGCAAGCTGCCCCAAGTATCCATATAGCCAGCCAATCCAGTTCCCAGCTAGTTCCCTGATTCTCTGTATCATTTGTTAAACTATACATAAAGCTGCTTTATTCAGCATTGTTCTTCCATATCTCCCCTGTGTGGCCTTGCTTAGTTTCAGGCAGTCTGACTCTGCAACATACTGTTGCAGATTCTCAGCATAACTGCTGTGTGTGCCTCCAGGCAGGGGGGCCAAGGACACTTGGGCCTAGTACGCAGAGCTGCTGCGAGTGCCTCCAGGCAGGAGTGGGGGCCAAGGACACCTGGGCCTAGTGCGAGGGGGCTTCATCGACACTCGTGGTCTTCCATCCCCTCGAGTTACCTAGTGGCCATGCCCCAGTGTTCCCAACAACTCCCCCCTTTGAGAACACTCAACAGCCTTGGCTCTGAGTTTTCTCACTTGGGCTACTTATTTCTTTACAATATGACTTTGCATAAGCACTTTGTGATAGCCCTGAAGAGAATGACTTATTAACTTTTGCAAAAGGGCCCTGACACATGATACTGCACAGCATAATACCAGTAATACAAGCAATACAGGAAAGAGAATTTTCAATAGCAGGCTAAATAAACCACCAAGCCAAGACGACAAACCCCAGCCTGAAAACAAGGTTTGCAACCAATCGTTTTCTGGGGCAGTATAGGCAACCTGTGCTCCGGCTCGGGCATGGGCCTCAGCCTGTACCACCTTTTTATAGATTTCATAACTGCTATCATTTACATATACACAACATCGGGGCCTGACGAGGGCACAAACCCCTCCTTGGGATGCCAAGAGATAGTCCAAAGCCAGCCTGTTTTGGAGGGAAAACGTCCTGAGCTGCTGAACCTCTTTATTTAATGTTTTTACTGCTGACCCTAAATCACTAACCGAGTCCTCTAACTCTAAGGCCACTTTCTCAAATACCATCTGTAGCCTTACAGTATAGCGGCCTATGCCTGCCATGGCTGGCCCGGTAAACAGTGGCGCTATTCCCAGTACAGAGCACCCTACCAGCTTCTCGGTTGTGAGGGGATTCTTCATATTGCCCTCTAATGCCGTAGTCAGTCGCCGCAGGGTCTTTTCTCGTGACTCAACAGAGGTGTCTCGGGCATTTTTAATCTTTCCTTTGGGCAGTATGGCAGTTATGGAAAGATGAGGAACTCCATGAGCTATATAACAGCTACCTGTCCAGTTGGCTGGCAGCACCTTGTAAGCCTTTCGGCCACATACAAAATAGTGACTTTGTAGGGCCCAGTAAGGACTGTTTCTTAAGGGGATTCCTGGGATATTTAAGGCTGCTTTGGCTGCTTTTTTAAACAATTTGGGAAGGCTAGAACTTTTTAAAATTGGGAAAGAAAGTTTGCCTTTGTCTGTTGTTCTCTGGGCTGGAGGGACAGAGCAGCCATTCTGTAAGCAGCTAAGCCAGGTATGATTATAAGCAGTGATGAGCTGCCAAAATCTTAACAACCTGTTCCCTGAGGGATGTGCCTCAGTATGTATTTTTTGTACCAACAGGGTTATCATAGGTCTGTATTTTCCTGGGAGGAATTTTTAAATTTTAAAAATTCCTCCCGGATGGCGATTTAAGAACAAAAAGGCCTGACCTGTCTGGGAAAATAGGGATGTATGTTAACCCTGCCGAAAGTTCTTTTTTAAAAAGATGGGCCTGACCTAGAAATTACCTCCGTTTCACACGTGTGGGTCCTCGCCACGCCCTGGGCATGTGCTAGGGTGACCAGATGTCCCAATTTTATAGGGACAGTCCTGGTTTTGGGGTCTTTTTCTTATATAGGCTCCTATTACCCCCCAACCCCTGTCCTGATTTTTCACACTTGCTGTCTGGTCACCCTAGGGTGTGCACAAGTGTGGGTCCCAGCTGCTCCCTTCCCCACTCATTGAAGCAGGTGTGCAGGGTTACTGCCCTGGGAACTGCAGGGCACCAGTGGACATGGGGACAGCTGCAGACAGGGGCGTGGGGCAGGGCTAGCTGGAGGCAGGGGGGCCAGGCTGGCTGTGGGCAGGGCAGGGGCAGGGGGTACAGAGCTGGCTGGAGACAGGAGGGTGCGGGGCTGGCTGTGGGCAGGGCAGGCGGTGCGGAGCTGGCTGGAGACAGGAGGGTGCAGGGTTGTCTGGAGGCAAGGGGGTGCAGGGCTGGCTGGAGACAGGGACAGGCTGCGGGCAGGGCAGGGGGTGCAGGTAGCAGGGCCTGGCTGCGGGCAGGGCAGGGGGTGTGGGGGTGGCTGGAGACAGGGGCTGGCTGCAGGCAGGGGGTACAGCAGGGCTGGCTGGAGACAGGGGCTGGCTGCAGGCAGGGCAGGGGGTGCGTGCGGCAGGGGTTGGCTGGATACAGGGCAGAGGGTGCGGCAGGGGCTGGCTGCAGGCAGGGCAGGGGGTGTGGGGGTGGCTGGAGACGGGCTGGCTGTGGGCAGGGGGTGCGGCAGGGACTGGCTGGGGACAGGGGCTGGCTGCGGGCAGGGCAGGGGGTGCGGGGGTGGCTGGAGGCAGGGCGGGGCTGGCTGCAGGCAGGGCAGGGCGTGCAGGGGTGGCTGGAGACGGGCTGGCTGCGAGCAGGGCAGGGGCTGGCTGCAGGCAGGGGGTGGCTGCAGGCAGGGACAGGCTGTGGGCAGGGCAGGGGGTGCAGGTGGCAGGGGCTGGCTGCGGGCAGGGCAGGGGGTGTGGGGGTGGCTGGAGACAGGGGCTGGCTGCAGGCAGGGGGTACGGCAGGGACTGACTGGAGGTAGGGGCTGGCTGCAGGCAGGGTAGGGGGGTGCAGGGACTGACTGGAGACAGGGGCTGGCTGCGGGCAGGGCAGGGAGTGCAGGGGTGGCTGGAGACGGGCTGGCTGCGGGCAGGGCAGGCGGTGCGGGCGGCGGGGCTGGCTGGAGGCAGGGGGTGCAGGGGTGGCTGCAGGCAGGGCAGGGGCTGGCTGCGGGAGTGTGGGGGTGGCTGGAGACAGGGGCTGGCTGCAGGCAGGGGGTACGGCAGGGACTGACTGGAGGTAGGGACTGGCTGGAGACAGGGGCAGGCTGCAGGCAGGGGGTGCGGGGGTGGCTGGAGACAGGGGCTGGCTGCAGGCAGGGCAGGGGATGGCTGGAGAGGCTGGAGACGGGCTGGCTGCAGGCTGGAGACGGGCTGGCTGCAGGCAGGGGGTATGGCAGGGACTGACTGGAGGTAGGGACTGGCTGCAGGCAGGGCGGGGGGTGCAGGGGTGGCGGGAGATGGGCTGGCTGCGGGCAGGGCAGGGGGTGCATGTGGCAGGGGCTGGCTGCAGGCAGGGTAGGGGGGTGGCTGGAGGCAGGGCAGGGGCTGGCTGCAGGCAGGGGGTGCGGGGCTGGCTGCAGGCAGGGCGGGGGCCGGCTGCGGGCAGGGTGGTGGGGGCTCGCGGGGAGAGCAGCAGGACGCAGCCCAGGCCCAGCAGAGCAGCCGGGGACCCCCCACGCAGCAGCGGGAGCCCCAGGGCCGGGGGAGCAGCAGCACCAGGGCTCGTGCCCAGGGCCAGGGGGCAGCCCACGTGGCTCCCGCAGCAGCGCCCCCGGTGGCCGGAGGAGGAATCACATCACTTCCCGGCCGGAGCCCAGCAAAGCCCCCTGCAGGGAAGCGGGTTAACAGCCGGTTCTAAAACTGCTTCAGAATTTAACACCCGGTTTGCGCGAACCGGCGCGAATTCAGCTCACCCCAGATTATAAGTCATCGGATCATGCCTAGAATGACTTATCTGAACTCCAATGTGTAAACAGATCAGAGTGTTTAGCCAGATGCGATTAGGGTTATTTATTTTATTTCTTATTGGCTTGTGGACTCCTCTGTCATAACCCCAGATGCTTTTGTTTGCTTGTAACCTTTAAGCTAAACCCACAAGAAAGCTATTTTGGGTGCTTGATTTTTGGAATTGCTCTTTTAAAATCTAGCAGAAGCCTAAATTCCAGATGAATTTTCTTTCTTTTTATTTTTAATAAAATTTCCTTTTTTAAGAACAGAATTGGAGTTTTGGTGTGCTAAGAGGTTTATGCATGTTGTTTGATTAGCTGGTAGCCACAGCTAATTTCCTTTGTTTTCTTTCTCAGCTGTTCCCAGACTGTTTCTCAGCTGGGGTGAAAGGGCTTGAGGGCACCCCATAGGGAGGAATTCCCAAGTGTTCCTTCCTAGGTTCAAAGGGCTTGGGTGTTTTTTGCATTTGGTTGGTGGCAGCATTTACCAAGCCAAGGTCAGAGAGAAGCTGTAACCTTGGGAGTTTAAAACAAGCCTGGAGTGGCCAGTATTAATTTTTAAAATCCTTGCGTGCCCCACTCTGCACTCGGAGTGACAGAGTTGGGATTCAGCCTTGAGAAACTAAATGAATTCTTTGCATCGGTCTGCACTGTTGAGGATGTGAGGGAGATTCCCAAACCTCAGCCATTCTTTTTAGGTGACAGATCTGAAGAACTGTCCCAAATTGAGGTGTCATTAGAGGAGGTTTTGGAACAAATTGATAAACTAAACAGTAATAAATCTCCAGGACCTGATGGTATTCACCCAAGAGTTCTGAAGGAACTCAAATGTGAAATTGCAGGACTACTAACTGTAGTCTGTAACCTATCATTTAAATCAGCTTCTGTACCAAATGACTGGAGGAGAGCTAATGTGTTGCCAGTTTTTAAAAAGGGCTCCAGAGGTGACCCTGGTAACTACAGGCCAATAAATGTCACTTCAGTATTGGGCAAATTGGTTGGAACTATCGTAAAGAACAAAATTGTCAGACGCATAGATGAACATAATTTGTTGGGAAATAGTTAACATGGTTTTTGTAAAGAGAAATCATGCCTCACCAATCTACTAGAATTCTCTGAGGGGGTCAACAAGCATGTGGACAGGGGGATCCAGTGGATATAGTGTACTTAGATTTTCAGAAAGCCTTTGACAAGATCCCTCACCAAAGGCTCTTAAGCAAAATAAGCAGTTATGGGATAAGAGGGAAGGTTCTCTCATGGATTGGTAACTGGTTAAAAGATAGGAAACAAAGGGTAGGAATAAATGGTCAGTTTTCCGAATGGAGAGAGGTAAATAGTGGTGTCCCCCAGGGATCTGTACTGGGCCCAGTCCTATTTAACATATTCATAAACAATCTGAAAAAAGGGGTAAACAGTGTGGTGGCAAAATTTGCAGATGATACAAAACTACTCAAGATAGTTAAGTCCCAGGCAGACTGCGAAGAGCTACAAAAGGATCTCTCAAAACAGGGTGACTGGGCAACAAAACGGCAGATGAAATTTAAAGTTGATAAATGCAAAATAATGCACATTGGAAAACATAATCCCAACTCTACGTATGAAATGAAGGGGTCTAAATTAGCTGTTACCACTCAAGAAAGAGATCTTGGAGTCAGTGTGGATAGTTCTCTGAAAACATCCACTTAATGTGCAGCGGCAGTCAAAAAAGCTAACAGAATGCTGGGAAGAATTAAGAAAGGGATAGATAATAAGACAGAAAATATCCTATTGCCTCTATATAAATCTATGGTTCGCCCACACCTTGAATACTGCGTGCAGATGCGGTCACCCTATCTCAAAAAGATATATTGGAATTGGAAAAGGTTCAGAAAAGGGCAACAAAAATGATTAGGGGTATAGAATGGCTTCCGTATGAGAGAGATTAATAAGACTGGGACTTTTCAGCTTGGAAAAGAGGCAACTAAGGGGGAATATGACAGAAGTCTATAAAATCATGAGAGGTATAGAGAAAGTAAATAAAGAAGTGTTATTTACTCCTTCTCATAATACAAGAACAAGGGGTCATCAAATGAAATTAATAGGTAGCAGGTGTAAAACAAACACAAGAAAGAATTTTTTCACGCAATGCATTGTCAACCTCTGGAACTCCTTGCCAGAGGGTGTTGTGAAGGCCAATCCTATGATGGGGTTCAAAAGGGAGCTAGATAGATTCATGGAAGATAGGTCCATCAGTGACTATTAGCCAGGATGTGCAGAAAATGGTGTCCCTAGCCTCTGTTTGCCAGAAGTTGGGATTGGGGGACAGGGGATGGATCACTCGATGATAACCTGTCTGTTCATTCCCTTTGGGGGACCTGCCGTTGGCCACTGTCAGAGGACAGGATACTGGGCTTGATGGACCTTTGGTCTGACCCAGTATGGCCGGTCTTATGTTCTTGATACCATCATTGTAGGTTTTAAAGAACAGGTTAGACAAATACCTCTCAGAGATGGCCTTGGTGCACTTATTCCTGCCTCAATGCAGGTAGCTGGACTAGGTGTCCCCTTAAGGGCCCTTCCAGCCCTAAATTTCTATGATTCAGTGATGTCTGGTGGCGTGAGTTCCTCATGCTAATTATGTTGCTTTAAAATGTATTTCCTTTATTGAGTTTAAACTAGTTGTATTTTAATTTTGAGTATCCCCTTGTTATTTTTCTATGAGAGAGTAAATAGGTACTTCTTATTTACCTTCTCTAGCCCATTCCTATTTACCTTCTCTAGCCCATTCATTCTTCTGTATCCCTGTTTCACCTCCACCTTATTCTTGTCTCTATATGAAATATTTTGTTTTGTCTTTTCCTGTGAAATTCTCCCCAGGTTTCTAGTCATTTTTATCATCACTGTCCGAACTGCCTCGATTTCTGTGATACCCTCTTTGTGATGGGATGGCCAGCACGGAGCACACATTCCAGGGGAGCGTGGCCCGTTGATTTATATAATGCCATTGGAATAGGTCTGGTGGCATTTTCCATGCCGTTTCTCGGGCACCCGAGCACCCTGTTCACGGCTTGGCCTGCCACTGGACACAGAGTGGGTGTTTTCACTGAGCTGTCCACAGCGATGCCAGGCCTTTTCCGGGGTGGGGACAGTTCATATGGGTCACAGTGATGCGTGTGAATAGCTGAAGTGTTTCCTTCTAATGAGTCCCCTCATCCCCCGAAGATCTGTGTGTAGAGAGGACCCTTCTCACCGGGACCTCACCCCTCCCATTGGAAATGCGGGGATGAGCCAGCTCGGGGGCACTGTCCCCCTTTCCTAGGCCGACTGCCGTGCGGGTGGGGCTGCAGAGATATCGCAGTGGCAGGGGAGCGGATGGGAAGTTTCTCCTAGTGCAGCCAGTGCTGTAAGGAGGGTCAGCAGGACAGTACCCGGGCAGGTTTGGATGCCCTTTGTTTTTTCCCCAACTCAAATCCCAAACCCAAATGTTCCTAAAAGAAACAGGTGCCAAATGCTTCTTTTTTCTGAAACACTAAGTTGGGCTCCGGGCTCCCCCCTGGGTGACAATTACCTGGGATGAGGGAGTCACTGCGGCAGTCGTACAGCATCCCCAGCTGGAAAGGGCGGCCCAGAGCCGGCATCGCAATGGTGTCATCTGATCCGGCCATTGTTGCACACCCAGACGCTCTCTCCTCTGTCTGACCTGCAAGAAAGAACTGGGGTTACACTTAAGTTTCTGGGGAGCAGATTTAGAATCGAGTCACTGGCTTCAGTCTTCAAAGCTTTTTCCGAACATTGCCTTGGTTGTAAAAGAAAGATGGATCTTCTAGTCTCCACAGGGGACAGGAGAGGAAGAAAGTCACTCAGAGATTTACCTCTCCCTTTTCTTGCCTCAGATTATGAATTCTAAATTTTACATTTCAAAGGAATTGTTCCTATTAGGAAGAATGGGAAATAGTTATAATTTGATGCAATTTAGAGAGATGTAAGCCACAAAGCAAAACAACTGTTGTATTTTGCTGCTCTCATGAAAGATCCCAGACGTATTGAAAGAACGCTGTGACATGCCAGCGAGCTGGATATCTTGATAGGGGGCTAAATTGCAGCCAGGGAGCCATAAATACCTGCTGCCCAATGGTTAAGAAGAGAGGCGACAGCTCTTACTTAACGCAAGCCAGAGCATGCCTCTGAAGCAGGGGTGAGCAAACTATGGCCCGCAGGTCAAGCCGTTTTAAGCTGGCCCATGAGCTCCCGCTGGGGAGCAGGGTCTGGGGCTTGCTCTGCTCTGGCGCTCCAGCCGGGGTGCTGGGTTGGGGCTGCTCGAGCTCCCGGAAGCAGCCACATGGCCCCGCTCCGACAGCCGGGGGCCGCTCCACGCATATGAGCCAGAGAAGGGACATCCCCTTCCCTCACCACAACCCCAATTTTGTGTGCATTCATGGCCCGCTATAGAATTTGTATTCCCCGATGTGGCCCTCAGGCCAAAAAGTTTGCCCACTCCTGCTTTAAAGTCTAAATAAAACCGTACACCTTGCAGGCCTTGCACCTTGGAATAGAGCGGGAACATCTGCCAATAGATATAGCATAAGGAAATCTCCCTCTCCGAGACCATTCCCAGAAGAGAGTTAAAGGGAACGGCTCCATTTCATGTCTCTTACCGACACTTACAGAACCGCAAGCCACCCACCAACTGTCTTCCTGTTACACGTTTATCCCAGAATCCATCACACCAGCCTCCTCTTGATATGTGCCCACAGAGGGTTGTTTTAAAGTTTAAACTCAGCGAATGTATGAACTCAGGCCTTGTCCACATGGGGGTACGTTGGCACTGAGTTGACGCACACTAGTAGCTGTGCACTACGTAAGCCATACTCCTAGCATGCGCATGGGACAGCTGTGCCCTCTTTCCAAAATGCCGTACCCCACAATTGTAGCTGAGAGATTTCAAATGATTTAGGAAATTATTTGTCTAGTATTAGGAATTGTCAACTGATATTTATTGAGCAGGATGAAAATGTGATTGTTAGCTTATATATGAGTAAGTCTGTGAGTCTTTCATGGAGGTCCTGGAAGTCACAGAGTCCATGACTTTCCAGGACCTCCATGACTTCTGCAGCTGCGGCGGCTGGTGCAGCTGACCCTAGGGCTGCCCCAGCACCTGGGTGAGCCCGGGGCCAGCCACTCCGGCCACTGCTTCGGCGGCCCCAGACAACTGATCCCGGGCCCTGCCACGGAGCAGCAGTCCAGGAGCAGCAGCGGTGGGGCCCCGGGCCACCCCCCGCCTGGAGGAGCAGCAGCGGCGGTGGGGCTACTGGCCGCCACCCCCCAGGAGCAGCAGTGACTGCCGGAGCACCCCCCCAGCAGCAGCCTCCCCTGGAGCACCCGTCCTCCCCCAGCACCTAAGATTTAGTGAGGGGCATTTTTAGTAAAGTCACGGACAGATCACAGGCTGTGACTTTTTTTTATTGCCCTTGACTGGTCTGTGGCCTTTACCATGACGAAATCATAGCCTTATATATGAGCATTCAGGGAAGTATAATTAGTTGGTATTATTAAGCTGTGGTTTGTTTCGGGAACAATAGGACATAGGGCTGGAAGGAACCTCCTGGGTTGAGTCCAGTCCTCTGATACCGTAGGCAGCCCCGTCATATCGTCCCGTTCCTAAACTTACCAAGCTCCTTCTTAAAACTAGTCCGTCTGCCCCCACTATTCCTATTGGACGTCTGTTCCACAGCCTCAACCTCACTTCCACTTCGTTTCGGGGGCCGTTCATAGCGCTGATTTTGACAAATAAATCTCTGTTTTAGTTTGCGTCCTGGTTCCCTCAGGGATGCTCCTCTGGTTGAGGTCTATCCTGACAGGTGTCATCAGCTGAGACTGATGACGTTAAGTACCCCCACTCCCCACCTATGTGCAAAAAATTGTTGGTATCACAGCAATTTTCAAGGCAGTTGAGTGTGAAGGGGGATTTTAGACTGCTACACAGGAGGAGAGTTTCAACCTTAACTGTCGTGGAGCTACTGCCCCACTAAAATCTAGGTTCAAATGCTGCCCCCTTTGCCATGTGTTACGGGGTCCAGACACCCCAAGGGCAGAACAGGGGGTCCGAACCCCTAAGAACAGGCAATGGACTCAAAGGATTGTGTACAATGCTATTGTGTATAATAATGTTGAGTGAGCTCTTTTCTGAAAGCCTGTGATGTTCTCAACTTACTGATCACTGTGCGAGATGGATCCAGACTGTGGTTAGGGATTTATGTATCGTGTATGTAGAGTCTGGAGCTGGGTTCCTAAAGCTTCACCTCCCGCTCCCAGCAGGGTGGTGGCCAGCCAGGCAGGGAGGAGCTGCCTCCCCAGCCAGACAAGACTAACTCCCAGCACCTTGCATTGTACAACCCAGGAGAGACAAATGATGGGTCTCTAGTGTGCAAACGGTGTGGAGTGTGTCCCAAAGTGAACTGGGGGGCTGGTTTCAAGCCTTTGGGGTGAGGAACTAGAGGGGAAAAGGTCTGGCAGTGAAGAACTCGGGGTAGGTGGATTTGGGGACGCTTGGGACTGGAAAGGCTGGTGGGGTCACCCTGCAGGGATAACGAGGCTGCTGGAAGCCAGGGTGAGACCTTTCTGCCTGTGGGCTGGATGCTGGTGCCAGGGCTCCGAGCCAGAGCCACACAGGATTAAGGGACCCACGGTCACAGGGCAGGTGGTGACAGACCCCCTCACTGCTCTGGGGGATCCCCAGAATGTCACACTGCGATATCAGAATGCTTCACATCTCGGCGCGCGCTGTGTCTTGTCACTATTCCCTGTATAACATCAATACAGATTAACCCTCTCTTTGCCACCCTCTCAGCTGCAGCCCGTGGCCAGACTCATCCCACACTGGCACTGCGGCTGGTGCAGCGGGGTGGCTCGTACGCTCAGGGGTGCCTTAACTTGTGTCCTGCCTCAGTGATTCCTCTGGGCCATTGCAGAGATGTAAGAATGCCCCTGCCATGTCTCCTCCAGCCCCTGGCGCACCCCAGAACACCCCGATACCCCTCTGTGCTGGGGTCTTGGAGAGGGGGCCTAGGGGCTCTCTGAGGTGGGGGTTGTCATAAATATAAAGGGAAGGGTAAACCCCTTTAAAATCCCTCCTGGCCAGAGGAAAAATCCTCTTACCTGTAAAGGGTTAAGAAGCTAAAGGTAACCTCGCTGGCACCTGACCAAAATGACCAATGAGGAGACAAGATACTTTCAAAAGCTGGGAGGAGGGAGAGAAACAAGGGGTCTGTGTCTGTGGGTAGGCTGCTTTGGCCAGGGATAGACCAGGAATGGAGTCTTAGAACGTTTAGTAAGTAATCTAGCTAGGTACATGTTAGATTATGATTTCTTTAAATGGCTGAGAAAAGAATTGTGCTGAATAGAATAACTATTTCTGTCGGTGTATCTTTTTTGTAACTTAAGGTTTTGCCTAGAGGGATTCTCTATGTTTTGAATCTAATTATCCTGTAAGGTATCTATCATCCTGATTTTACAGAGGTGATTCCTTTACTTCTATTTCCTTCTATTTCTATTAAAAGTCTTCTTGTAAGAAAACTGAATGCTTTTTCATTGTTCTCAGATCCAAGGGTTTGGGTCTGTGGTCACCTAAGCAAATTGGTGAGGATTTTTACCAAACCTTTCCCAGGAAGTGGGGTGCAAGGGTTGGGAGGATTTTGGGGGGAAAGACGTGTCCAAACTACGTTTCCCAGTAAACCCAGTTAGAATTTGGTGCTGGCAGTGGATATTCCAAGGACAAAGGATAAAATTAATTTGTACCTTGGGGAAGTTTTAACCTAAGCTGGTAAAAGTAAGCTTAGGAGGTTTTCATGCAGGTCCCCACATCTGTACCCTAGAGTTCAGAGTGGGGGAGGAACCTTGACAGGGCTATTATCCAAGGGGCTGTATCAATATCTTCTACTGTATCAAAATCTCCAACTTCCCTGCTTTCACCTCATTCCCCTCCTGTCTATCACAAATGCTGCTGCTAAAGTCACTCCCTCTCCAAGCGCATTCTGTCCTCCTCACTTCCCCTCACTGACTTCTGGCCTGTTACCACGTTCAATCCAACTTCTGTGGGCCTGAGCCCCATTGCCCTGCACCTTGTCACCTACGCCAGCGCAAAATGGATGTAAAGCATTGCCCAGCAGGAACGAAAGTGCTTCACACCCCAAAGTACACTGGTGTAATTCACTTCACAAGGGGCCCGGTGACAGGAAATCAGAGTCACTGAGCAGAGTCCAGCCTGTTACATGCGTCATCTCCCTGTATCCTGCTTCCTTGGTTTCATCTCTCGCTCTCTCTCTGTGGCTCTGGCTCTTTGGGACCTCTCACTGCCCAGTCCTACGTTTCAGCTTCTCCCCAGACAGCTCCTCTGGATCTCATCCCCAGACCATGGACAAATCCTGCTGCTCCTGCCTCCACAATGTCTGTAAGAGCCAACCTTTCCTCTCCAGCCTGACCGCTAAACCTCTTGTCCTCCTGGATCATCTCCAACGTGAATTACTGCAACCTCCCCCTCTCTGGCCTCCCGGATACCCACATCACAGCTCCCCAATGCAAGACGCTGCTGCGAAAATAATCTTCCCAGCCTGTCATTCTGACCAGACGACTCCCTCTTTCGATCTCCCCACTGGCTCTTCCCTACTTCACTGCACGTGGTTCAAACTTCTTGTCCTCACCTCCACAGCCCTGCATAATGCCAGCCCTGTCCGCATCCCTGACTTAGTCCTTTATCACATCACCCACCATCCCCTCTGCAGCACCAGGAATGCCATGCTCAGTGCCCATTCATCTGCTTCTGCCAAACCAGCTTTGTGCCTGGTGATACCCTCCACTCTGGGAATGCCCTGTCCAGCGAGCTCACCGAGTCCTCACCCGGTCCCCACGTTTCCCTCCAGGATTCCCACCAGGAGCCAGTGAACAACATCGATCATTATTAAATCTTTTAAAAAATAAAACTAAGCTGCTTGTGGCAGGGACTCTGTGTGTGTGCGTACATACACAGATGTCTTATGTGTTTGTGCAGCACCTAAAACAGTGAGGCCTCGATTCTGATAAAAGATAAATAATAAAAAGTTCAGAGTAAGTCCCCAGGATGTGCAGGTGTCTGTGCGGCTGTAACCTTCCCCCTCCCTCCCCACGGTTGGGTACCCGTATTCCTCACGTCATTCTCAGCTCAGCCTGGATCTATCTGAGGTGGGACCATGTTGTTCTATTTCTAGCCCAAGATTTCCAGAAGGGATCAGTCACTGTGGGTGCCTCAGTTTTCAGGTGCCCAACTGGAGACCCTTCAAGGGGCCTGATTTCCAGGGGTGGGTGCTCAGCACATTCTGAGAGTCAGGCGCCTCTGAGCTGTGTCAAGCCAGGCCCCCGACTCCACGAGTCACTTTTGACAACCTTGGCCATAGTGTGAAGTGCCCAGAATGTTGGGGCTGTAAAAACACCCACTGCTGTTAACAAACCACGGAGGAGAATTTTCAATGCTTTCACAACTGTTACAAGCCCCTCTTTCAAACTCACACACAACACGGTACCTTGGTGCTGTTAATTCAGCTCGGAGACCCAACGTGTATTCTTCCTTCACGGGCTGCTGGTCCCTGCGGCCTGCATGCCGTCCACCGGAGCTGTGGGGCTTTCACAGAAAAGTGGAACTTTTACATGGTTTCCTCTATTTATAATCCAGTTTCGGATTCTATCTTACACAATTAAACTGTTTTCCATTGCACTTTCTATATGGGGTCAAGCCCAGGGCCTTTAGGAATTGCTTGGTCAGTGAACTCCATTTACAGGAAAACAGCTTGGAGCTTTGCATGGTGACAGGTTTCAGAGTGGTAGCCGTGTTAGTCTCTATCAGCAAAAACAACGAGGAGTCCTTGTGGCACCTTCGAGACTAACAAATTTATTTAGGCATCAGCTTTTTAGCTCACGAAAGCTTATGCCCAAATAAATTGGTTAGTCTCGAAGGTGCCACAAGGACTCCTCGTTGTTTTAGCTTGGAGCTGGTTTACCAGAGTTGTCTTCTCAGATCAGTTCTCAGAAAACAAGAACCCAGGAGACAACCTGGCAAGCGCAGCTCTGTTCCTGGTTACTCAGGGTGGCGAGTTGTATGGGCCCCTGGTGCCTGAGCTCCAGCAAATTCAGGGCCCGGGAGTCCGGCTCCACCAATGTTCGGGACCACGCCTCTTCCCTGGCTCGGCCTGCAGCCCCTGCACCCCCTCCCCAGAGCATCCCCCAGCCCTGTCTACTGCCCCAGTGCCTCCCCCACCCCCACCTGCCGTCCCTGCGCCCCACCTGCACCCCAACCCCCTGTCCCAGCCCGGAGCCAGCACCCAGCACCCAAACTCCCTCCCAGAGTCTGCACCCCAAACCCCCTCCTGCACCCAAACTCCCTCCCAGAGCCTGCACCCCACACCCGCTCCTGCACCCCAACCCCCTGCCCCAGCCCAGAGCCTGCAACCAGCACCCAAACTCCCTCCCAGAGCTTTAAGCTGGTTTGGGGGGCGGGACTTGGATCCATTCTGGGCACCACCAAAAATTATACAAACCGGCCGCTCCTATGGGCCCTCTGAGCACCCAGCTTCACCTATCCCTCAAGGTGACCCTCTGGGCATTGCCTTGTCAGAGCCTGACTCTTACGTCTGCTGTACATGGTGGAGAGGTGTGCTCGGTACACAGTGACGTGAGAGTGTCTGAGGCTATGGAGACCCACAGCGATGTTGCATTTGAAGCTTATTCTCTTCTTCATGGGCCACATTGCCTCCTTTGTTCTCTTTTCGGGTGTATGAGACAAGTACAGGGGCTGGGCCTGTTGAATGGACACCCATCTGTCAGCTTCTCGCAGTCACCTCCAAGTCAGCTACCGAATGCATGATACAACCTCCCGGAGCTCATCTGCAAAGACCCGAGCTTGTCAACATTTAAGGACTTTTAAAAACTCCATTCCTGCTGTGCTACTTACAGTGAATTGAGGGGATTGCATGTAAGTCGCCCACTGCTGTTCCTCTTCTCCCGGCCTCACTCTGCTTGTCTGTCCTTAGACTGGGAGCACCTTGGAACAAGGACCATCCGCGTCACAGCACATCCTACCTCTGATCCAGTGCTTCTATCAGGAGATCTCGAAGCGCCCTACCAAGGAGAGGAGTATCCCTGAGGCCTGGAGGGGTGAGGTGGCTTGCCCAGGGTCATCCACCAGCAAACCGGGGAACGGAATCCAGGCCTCCTGAGTCCCAGTCTAGTGCTTTATCCACTAGGCCATGTTGCCTCCCACTAATTCTTGAGTGATTGGAGGCACCCAGCCCCGCAGTGGGTGCCACTGTCAATGAGTTGTAATGAACCTTATCCCTATATAATTAACTTCAACCTCCTCACTGAAAGAATCCTACCAAACCCTGTAACTAACCGTTAGAAAGGGGAATTGGGGGTGTGGGGTGAGGAGAAGTGAGGAAGTTGGTTAAAAAAGCTTCATTGCTTAATAAACGGCCTTTATGCTGAGCCTGAGGATTTGAACGTCGATATCAAACAGCAGGGAAATTAAAACCCTTAGACTCCCCGCAGCAGCGCTGTGTGACGCCTCAGTACTTCAGGCCTCTCCAGGAGCCTCCAACCCCAAGGGTGCGAAGCCGGATTCTTCCCCCTGCCCGAGTGGGACCCACCATAGGTCCCTGGATCCTTCCTGCCCCTTGGGCGGATGGTAAATCTCCGGCCTTAGCGTGCGGGTCTCCTGGGACTGTTCCCCGCACACCCCAGGCACCCGCCTTTCCCCTTCCCTGGCCTCCGGGCCTCACCCGCTTCACTTAACCCCCCGTCCTGACCCGATTGCTCGGGCTCGGGGCCAAAGGCACCTGCCCTCACCCAGCTCCTCGGGCTGAGGGAGCTGGGATTGTTTAGCCTGCAGAAGAGAAGAATGAGGGGGGATTTGATGGCTGCTTTCAACTACCTGAAAGGGGGTTCAAAGAGGATGGCTCTAGACTGTTCTCAATGGTAGCAGATGACAGAACGAGGAGTAATGGTCTCAAGTTGCAGTGGGGGAGGTTTAGGTTGGATATTAGGAAAAACTTTTTCACTAAGAGGGTGGTGAAACACTGGAATGCGTTGCCTAGGGAGGTGGTGGAATCTCCTTCCTTGGAAGTTTTTAAGGTCAGGCTTGACAAAGCCCTGGGTGGGATGATTTAACTGGGATTTAACTGGGAATTGGTCCTGAGAGCAGAGCTGGTGGGCGCCACATTCTGCCCAGCTGGAGCAGGAGCCCAGCAAGCCAGCCTGCAGGGCGCGGCAGCAGGGTCACTGTAGCCGCCCCACACCGGAGAGGAAGGGAGGGAAAAAAGTTTCCTAGTGAGCTAGAGAGGAAAGACGGCATTGTGAGAGACTGATGATAACCTCTGTCTTCACGAACAAGGTCAGCTCCCAGACTGCTGCGCTGGGCAGCACAGCATGGGGAGGAGGTGGCCAGCCCTCTGTGGAGAAAGAGGTGGTTCGGGACTATTTAGAAAAGCTGGACGTGCACAAGTCCATGGGGCCGGACACATTGCATCCGAGAGTGCTAAAGGAATTGGCGGTTGTGATTGCAGAGCCATTGCCCATGATCTTTGAAAACTCGTGGCGAACAGGGGACATCCCGGAAGACTGGAAAAAGGCTAATGTAGTGCCCATCTTTAAAAAAGGGAAGAAGGAGGATCCTGGGAACTACAGGCCAGTCAGCCTCACCTCAGTCCCCGGAAAAATCATGGAGCAGGTCCTCAAGGAATCAATCCTGAAGCACTTACATGAGAGGAAAGTAATTAGGAACAGTCAGCATGGATTCACCAAGGGAAGATCATGCCTGACTAATCTAATCGCCTTCTATGATGAGATTACTGGTTCTGTGGATGAAGGGAAACCAGTGGATGTATTGTTTCTTGACTTGAGCAAAGCTTTTGATACGGTCTCCCACAGTATTCTTGTCAGCAAGTTAAAGAAGTACGGGCTGGATGAATGCACTATAAGGTGGGTAGAAAGTTGGCTAGATTGTCGGGCTCAACGGGTAGTGATCAATGGCTCCATGTCTAGTTGGCAGCCGGTGTCAAGTGGAGTGCCCCAGGGGTCAGTCCTGGGGCCGGTTTTGTTCAAGATCTTCATAAATGATCTGGAGGATGGTGTGGATTGCACTCTCAGCAAATTTGCAGATGATACTAAACTGGGAGGAGTGGTAAATACGCTGGAGGGCAGGGATAGGATACAGAGGGACCTAGACAAATTGGAGGATTGGGCCAAAAGAAATCTGATGAGGTTCAACAAGGATAAGTGCAGGGTCCTACACTTAGGACGGAAGAATCCCATGCACTGCTACAGACTAGGGACCGAATGGCTTGGCAGCAGTTCTGCAGAAAAGGACCTAGGGGTTACAGTGGACGAGAAGCTGGATATGAGTCAGCAGTGTGCCCTTGTTGCCAAAAAGGCCAATGGCATTTTGGGATGTATAAGTAGGGGCATAGCCAGCAGATCGAGGGACGTGATCGTTCCCCTCTATTTGACATTGGTGAGGCCTCATCTGGAGTACTGTGTCCAGTTTTGGGCCCCACACTACAAGAAGGATGTGGATAAATTGGAGAGAGTCCAGCGGAGGGCAACAAAAATTATTAGGGGTCTGGAACACATGACTTATGAGAAGAGGCTGAGGGAACTGGGATTGTTTAGTCTGCAGAAGAGAAGAATGAGGGGGGATTTGATAGCTGCTTTCAACTACCTGAGAGGTGGTTCCAGAGAGGATGGTTCTAGACTATTCTCAGTGGTAGAAGAGGACAGGACAAGGAGTAATGGTCTCAAGTTGCAGTGGGGGAGGTTTAGGTTGGATATTAGGAAAAACTTTTTCACTCGGAGGGTGGTGAAACACTGGAATGCGTTACCTAGGGAGGTGGTAGAATCTCCTTGTTTAGAAGTTTTTAAGGTCAGGCTTGACAAAGCCCTGGCTGGGATGATTTAATTGGGGATTGGTCCTGCTTTGAGCAGAGGGTTGGACTAGATGACCTCCTGAGGTCCCTTCCAACCCTGATATTCTATGATTCTATGATTCTATAACCTGGTATCCAAACATCCTGCATCCATGCCCCCCCATCCCCTCCGCCATCCACACAGGAAAGAGTAGATGTCTATATTGGGTCATATTCGCCAGTATGTTCCCGGCACGGTTCTGCCAATGCCCAGCAGCTGTGAACCTAGGTTACCGGGCAGGTTGAGCTCATGTTTTGGCTGTTTGTGGCATCACTAGAAGGGTGCAGAGCAGCCAGAGCACACTGCTAACACTGGGCCAGACTGTGTACAAACAACCACGTGTGAAACTATGAAAGAATAAGAGATTCTCGGACAATAACCGGAGAGTGACAGGGTGCTTGTTGCAGAGGGCCAGTGTCTCAACTGCAGAGCCTAACATACACTGCTAATGATACAACAGATCCTCGACTCTTTGTCCTGTGGGTGGAGAGCTGCTGATTTTGTATTTCTCCACTAAGGGGTGTGTAGCCAAGTGCCATCCAAGGGTGCTCCCCACATGGCCAGGGGTGGCCCCCCAGGCACCCTGCCTCAATTTCCCTCTGTGTCCCAAAATAATTCACGTACACCCAGAGTCTTTAAAACAATACCACTGAGCTCCCCTTTTCATTTCAGAGATTGCACAGCCCCTGCTCCCACCCCAACGTGGGGCACGTGTGTTCCCAGTCCAGGCCCCCCCAGCTTCTAGACTCTCCCCTCCGGCTCAGGTGTTTCACAGCTCTCCTTGCTGGGGCCTTGTGTTCTGCATTCAGTCCTGGCCTCCCCAGCCTTTGCTCACCCCTCACGTCGAGGATCTCAGCCCTCCCTGGGACTGTGGCTTTAAGTTCTTGCCTCCCCGGCCCATAACTCGCTCCTCAAGTATAGGGGTTGCCCAGTGCTCCTTGCTGAGGCTCTGTGCTGGGTGACTTCTCTCCCCCAGCAGCTGGCTCGGCAGCTCTCTCTGACTGCGCTTGGAGCTAAGCAGGCCATTGCTCCGGTTATAAACTGGCCAGTTCTGCTTTTCTGAGGTTTGTCCCCCGTGCGGTACAGAGACAAAGCCAGAGGTGGTTTTGTCTGGGACCAGACAGGGGATGCCATTGTGAAGATCACACCGCCCCACCCCTGCTGCCATGACCTTACCTGCTCAGTGCGGGCGAGGTCACACCGGCTGGGGTGGGGCAGCGAGCTCTTCAAAATGGTGCCCCCATGCGGTGTGATGGTGAGTGCGAGGTCATGCCAGCGGGGGCGGGGTCACCCAGGCGGGGGTGGGCACACACCGTTCCCAGAACTACTGGAATGTCGGGTATTCCCAGAATGTGAGAGGCCCCCCCACTTGGAGCTTCCTTTTGAGTCTCCCGCCCCAATCACCTGACCACTCCTTGACCCTTCCCAGCTGTGTCCAATTACCCCAAACACCTGTCTGGGGCAGCTGGGAGAGGGGGAGCTTTGCCCCACCCACTCTACAGGGTTCGTGGTCCCAGGCCTTTGCAGGAACTGTGCTCTGGGTTTTTCTGTACCTTGATCTCCCAGACACAGATTTTTCCCCAGGACCAGCGGCCTCTCTCCCAGTGGCTGCTTCCAGGCCTCCTTCCGCTTTTCCCTGGACACATGGAATGAGTAACTCCGTCCTCTAGCCTTAAAGGGCCAGACCCCCATTACAGGCTGCATTGCTGGAGAGTCTTTGTGGGGCAGGAGAAAGCTGATCCAGTGGTCAGTGCAAATTCCCTTCTCTGGCTTCAGCGTCCTCAATATTGGCTGTTTGTCAAAATCTGAACATACCTCTAGTAACCCCACCCCCACTATTAGCTACGGAGTGTTTGACAGCCGCTAAAAACCGATGCCGAGCAAAGGCTTGAGTTGAGACCAAGTATTAGGATCTAGATATTCAGGCCTGTCTGCAAAGGCCTGTACTCTAAGCATTTAGGTGTCTTCTTATCACTTGGCTAGTTCTAGAGGTATAAAAGAAAGAATCAAAATCACTGTCGGCCGGTGTAAGGGCCTTCTCTCACTGTGACAGTCTGAGGCCCTGTGCTTAGGCTAAGGCCTTTGGCTAAGCAGCAGAGGCAGCCATAAGCTGGGAAGCGACCGGTCACATCCTCACATCCCAAACTAGTCCCATTGAAATCAGGTGCTATTGGGCTGTTAGGATACAATCCTGTCCTGATAGTGCCTATCACCTCCAGAGAAAGGGAAGTGCCTAGAAGATGTAAAAGGAAACTTAGTTTGGTAGCATCCTGTCTGGCAAGAACTCACTTATCCATAGCTGGGATGGGAAATCCTCACTTCTGTATTGTTTTCTCATTATAGTTCCCACTTTGCTATTGTTTGTCTGTGTAATCTCTGTCTATTTCTGGGATTGTTCCTGTCTGCTGTGTAATTAATTTTGCTGGGTGTAAACTAATTAAGGTGGTGGGATCTAATTGGTTAAATAATCATGTTACAATTGGTTAGTTAAATTTCAGGGAAATGATTGGTTAAGGTATAGCAAAGCAGAACTCAAGTTTTACTATATAGTCCGCAGTCAATCAGGAAGGGGGGGGGCGGAATGGGAATCATGTTTGGCTAAAGCGGGAAATGGGAACAGGGACACAGGTAAGGCTCTGTGGGGTCAGAGCTGGGAACGGGGACACTAAGGAAGGAAACTGGACTCATGCTTGCTGGAAATTCACCCCAATAAACATTGGATTGTTTGCACCTTTGGACTTCAGGGATTGCTGCTCTCCATTCATGCGAGAAGGACCAGGGAAGTGAGAGGGTGAAGGAATAAGCCTCCTAAAACCAAGGATTCTGGAACCTTTGTAGAAGTGGTGGGGGTGGGGGGCCCACCAGTGCCAGCCGGGGAGGCTGGGGGTCATGCCCCCCACTTTTTAGAAAGGGTGTAATTTGGGGGATAGGGGAGAATGTTGCCCCCCCCAAACTGCAAGCCTTGGGCAGGAGCAGGGCAGCACCTCCGCTGTGGAGTGTAGGCCCTACCGGTGCCACTTCGCACCTGCCCAAGGCTTGCAGTTTGGGGGGCAACATGGCCCCCCGGGTTCCGGCACGATTGGTTGAGACCCTTTTGGTTTCTATCTCTCTAGCTTTGTGAGGTGTCAGACAAACTTGCTGCCATGCTGTGGGATACGTCACAAACCTGAAACCCCAGGGGCGTGTCTCTGCACTGAGCACGGTCAGTGCAAAGGAGGAGATGGGGTGCTGCTTATGGACAACAGCCTGGCCTCATCTCATCTATCGATCTTACTTGCTTGAAAACTCCTGGCTGCAGTCCCAGGACTCTATGTCCTGCGAAAGGCAAGCTGTTTGCAGGTCTCTGATGTGGAAAGAGCAGAGAAAACATGTGCATTGTTTGGGGTGGGTTTCTGGCTCAGGACTGGAGCCAGGCCTTTTAGTTTCTTGATCAGGGGTCAGGGAAAACGATCTTTGCTCCTTTCTGCAGAGGGCGATGCTGTACGAGTGTCTGGCAGAAGCTCTGCTTGGGTCTGCCTGGGTGATGCTGTTCCCCTGTTCACACCACAGAACGTGTCGTGTAGTCAGCAGAGCTGGAGTGAGCAGATGCAATTTTTATTTGGCGGTGTCCCTCCGTAGAGCAGATTGCCCCCCGCAGAGGTAGCTGCTGTCCCCTTGCCACGGGGCTGGCGGAGGAGGCGTCCCGAAGCTCCTTGTGTCAAAGCACCAGAGAGGTAATAGACAGAGGAGTCCTGCACTGTGGGTTCACCTCTCTTTTATATCACTGATCTGAGCTGAGGTGCTGAGGGGAGAAGGAGCTGGGAGCCCGTTCAGATCCAGAGTGGGGAGCTGTGAGGACCAAGAATGGTTTCTGGCCCCAGCAACAGATGAAGAAAATGGGCAAGGGGAGTGGGCCAGATAACGGGGTTTCCCCAGCCTATGGGAATGCTGGGTTCAGGAGTGGTATCTCTTGAGCAGCGGGCAGATTGTGGCTGCCTGCAGCAGCAGAAGCCATGCACCATCCAAGATGATACAGTAATGTTGCAACCAGCTTTAGCTTGGAAAATGTGTTAGGCCTAAAAATTCCCAGATGTGGGCAAATTCAATGGGCTATTCAGTTGTATCAGAGGTTGCATGACAAGATCCTTTGCATTGGAAAAATCTCCAGTGCGGGAGAAGACAGCATGGAGTCCACTCCTGGCAGCACAGCATCCACACCCAGCAGGGAGAAGGACCTGTATCTGGAGCTACGTTTCAGAACAATATATTGCCAAGGTAGAGTGGACTATAAAGAGAAGTGGAGCAAACCCCTAAGTAACCCTTCACCAGAGGAGACAAGGAAAACCAGCACCTTGGATTCTGTGAGCATCCTGACAAAAAGCTAGTCAGCCATTGCTGGGAAAGGAATACTGGAGAGGAAAGTGCCTCGAACAATGTCTGTAGCTTGTTAAGTTAGGTCTTAGCTATTAGAAAGCGTATTATTACTTCTGTTTGTTCATCACCCTTCCTATCTTTACACCTTACACTTGATATCACTTAAATCTATGACTTTTGTTTACTAAACTTGTTTTACCTTTATTATAAACCAGGTCAGTGCTGTGATTAAAGTGAGTGTTTGTCAAACCCCAGTGAAATTAATGAGCTGCGTGTATTGACTCTTTAAAAGAGCAATGAACTTAATTACTTGTGTGTGTTCCGGGAGAGGACTGGACACTACAGAGAGACAGTTCAGAGGCCCGTCTAGTAAAGGGTGCCTACTATAGGAATAATGGACTGAGTGGATTATTCCGATAGCTCTTCTAACGCTAGCCGCTGAAGATCCTCCACAAGGATGTGGGATCAGCAGGAGAGAGAGATGTAACGTCACTGTAGTTTGAACAGCGCTACAATAAATCCCACAAGGATTCACACTCTGACCCCCAAAACTATGAGATCCATATTGAATCTGCAATAATCAGAACTTCTATCAGTTAACTGGGTGGGCACCCTGAAAACTATCATGATGGAGTCAACGAAAAAAGAAAACACTTATCGTTTAATGAATATTCAATGTAGTACAAAATACAACATATGTGGTGGTCTCTCGTGTCCTTCCAGGACATCAGGTTCAGCAAACCTCAGACCTCTGAAAACCAGGAAATACAGATAAAGCCCATGCAACCATAACTCTGCCCCTTGGTGCTGGCAATAGCCATGGGAACGATCTGCCTGCTACTCCTGGTGAAGGAATTTGTTTGTTTTCTGAAATGTCAAATTTTGATTAGCTCTGGCATAAAGCAACACATTTCATTGTAAGATATACCTAACACACAATCTGACAATGGTCTGAAAGCATAAAGTAGGATTTTATTTCATAATTTCTGCTGCTAAAAGACTTTGCATTCCTTACTGCAAGAGAATGACATGTTTACAGTAGGATAGAAACACCTCTGAGCAACTCAGAGAGAAGATGTGAGTAATCATTTTAGCACAATGGTAGGGGCTGATCCTGGGGCAGGGTTCTGCCTTTGCCCCCTCAGACTGTGCAAAGGGCCCATGCTGCGAGTGGAGCAATTGTCCATGGCTCAGTTGGAAGCCCCCTGATGAGGACCTGGAGACAGTGCAGTGAGCTGCCAGCCTTGGGCCCTGACAGGAAGAGGGGGTGGAGATGCCGGGCGAGAGCCCTGGTTTTACTTTGCCCCTTTCAGACGGTGAGCACCACGGGGGATTCTGGCCAAGACCGGCACAGGGCTCAAAGGGAGGAGCTCCTGGTGCCCATTCTGACCCTGTTCACGGATATAATCCTACAGAACCATACAGCATGAGAACAAGCAGACTGGGCAGTCACTGCAGGACCGTGAGATGGGTCTAGCCTGCTCTGTATGGTACTGACAGGGCCCCGGGCTACCCTGAGTCTCAGGGATGGATACTCAGCTGGAATCCTCTACCCCAGACCCAGAAGAAAGGGAAGATTTTCTCCCCATTGAAAGAAGCCTGTGGGAAAGTGAAGATCGGGGCCAGATCATCAGCATAATTAAATGCCACCAACCCCCCTTCATAGTCCAGAGAGACCCTGATCCTGCTGGGTTCTCTACTCAAGGACAGGCGGGTGACAGGGGAGGTTTGAGCCCGATAGTCTCTGGCATTGCCCCATTTCTGCACCACCCAGACCCCATTCTCGGGGGTAAAGCCAACCTCTTCCTTCCTCAGCACAGACTGTCTAGCTACCCCCACAGCCCAGTCTCCGGCTACTCCTCCCTCCACCTTCACCTGCCAGGAATGTTTCCCCCAGGTGAAGCCCTCAGAGCCCAGCACACTCAGCAAATAATCAAATCTCTCCGGTTTGTAAGGCAACATCTGGCTCTCGGGGCCCCGGCTCATGGTTCTTCGATCATCAGACAGGACGAGCTCAGGATGTGCCGTGTCTGGATCCAGAGTCACATTCGCTGGGGAGAGACAGAATCAGAGCGTTATCGGCACACATGGGTCAATGACAGAGCGAAAGGATCGGCTGGGCCAGACCTGAGCCTCAGAATCTTCCCCCCTGCACTCACCTACTTCGGAACAATACTGTGTAACATATATGTATGCCAGTCGGTGCTGCTCTTTATACAGCTAACTATCGACACAGAGAGAGAGATAACATGGCAAAAATACTTCACTAACGCAGCGTTAAGATGCCTGGTGAGACCTTGCACCCCTCAAGAAAGTCAGTTCAGCAAAACTGAATCTTGTGAATGCCGGGAGATAGCTAGTTCAGGTAAACACCTTTGCAACCTTAACTCTGCCCTCTGGAGCTGGCAATGGCCTCTGGGAATTATCTGCATGCACTGCAGCTGTAATCCCTGTGGTAGGTGTTGCTGTACTGAAGGGTGGAGGAATAAATTGAACCATCTTGGAAGATCTGTGAGTGGGATAGGAGGTGATCTGGGCGACTGTGGCCCTCTGCACGTGTGTGTGTGTGTGTGTCCCCCTCTCTCCCCGGCCCCTGTGTGGGGTTTTAAGGCTGCACAGCTCCCTGCCTCACCCCGGGATATCCCCAGCAAGCCAGACTGTCTAAACAGGCCAGGGCCTGCGCTTTGCTTTCTCTCTGAAGACAACGAGCAGTGTATTGCCCACAGCTATATGTTTCCACACAGCTCCTTCTAAGCAACCATGTTTCTTCTTTTAGGTAAAAGCATGACAGAGAATAAATATTAAAACAATAAAGCTCGAAAGCTGACCTGAGATTTCCCCGTCCCCCCAAATCCAACCTACAGCTCTAGAAGGTTTTAGTCCTTCAAACCCCACATCTGGGTATTCTCCGGGGTTAGAAGTTTAGATCCAGAACCAGAGCAATGGCTGGGCAGATCAGCCATATCTTTATCCAACTCTGGCCTTTGATCTTTGCCTTCTGTAACAGGTAATCAACAGAAAAAACCCTCCCCTCAGAGCTTAACTTCAAAAAGCTGGGTTTTTGCATTGACCAGAGGTAAGTAATTTGCATTAACCTCACCCTAGGGACTCCCCAGGAAATCCACTTAATATTTATTGTCCCAAAAGTCCATACTTGTCTGGCACATTTTCAATACAGCCTTTTGAACCGCCACGTCTTACATCCATCACATCTCCTCACTAGAGAGGTTATACACAATCCTGGCCCACAGCAGTACATACAGTTAGTACAATAAGATCTTTCAGTGATATTGCAGGAAATTGCCCTATCTACAGAGCCCTATCCAGCTACAGCGGAAGCTCTCCACCTCCAGAGTCTCTTGGCTCCTCTGTCCACACGTGCTCAGTATAATCCCCTTAGTTCATGAGCAATACTATCTGTCCAATAATGTTCTGAATGTTGCTCCCCCCAGAGGCCTAGTGGGTGCCGTTCACTCTCTGCGTGTTATCCTCCAGTCAGTGAGACCCTTGTGGCAGGATCAGAGCCAGGGCTTGATCCCCAGGTCTGGGCAAAACCACGGTGGTAGAATATGTCAACTTTTAAAAACTATGGTTTTTTTAGGGAGTTGGGGGGTGGAGAGGAGATTGTATCCCAGGAACCCCTTGGTCAAATGATCTCAGATTTGGATCACTGACCCTAGCCAGTGCCCCCTGAGGCACATCAAATTTCAAGGCAATCCATGTAACCATGACAATTTTAGAGCACTTAAAAGAATGAAGCTTTTCACAGAAAGCTGGTTGGTACCTTAACTTGACCAGACCTGGCAGCCCAGTATCATTTGTACAGTCCCCAGCAGATCCCGGTGGTTGGGTTGGGCCCTGTATGCATTACTCCAGTTCAGATATTAAATTGCAAGAAATAGTTTGATTCTGAAGTCACGCCTACATTATACACTTGGGACATCTCAATTTTTCTTCCAAAGATAAATATAGTTTTACCTGAATGAACTACTCCAGAGTCCTGTGTTTGGGGTGGGAAGAAATATGCAAATATATTTAAATGTTACCTTTCTTTAGGGTTGAGATGCAAGTCTCTTCGCTTGGGTCACTCACAGCCCCATCCGCACACACAGCCGAAACCCGGACTCTGTAGGGTGTCTCAGGACTCAGTCCATCAATGCTATAGAATTCGGTTCTCTTTTCTGTCCTTCGTTGCAGCCATTTGTCTTTCCCCTCCTGACTTGTATCTCCTGCCTCCTCTTTATATTCCACCTTATACTCCCTTATTCTGACTCCATCTCCAATGACACTTGGACTCTCCCAGGTGAGGGCGATGGCAGATGAATCTACAATAACTGTTACGGGCTTCCCAGGCGGGCTGGTAGGAGGGAGAGTCTTCACAGGATTACTCACATCGCTGCTCTCGCTGAGCCCTGGTTTGCTCACTGCAGCGTATCGGAACTGGTACTCGGTGTTTGCACGTAGCCCTGTTACTGTGAATGTCTCTTGCGTGTTATTTACATTCACAGTCGTCCAGTTCTCCTGTCCTACAATTCTGTACTCTGCCCGATAGCCGCATATCTCAGCCCTTCCATAGGCTGCTGGGTTAAACTTGAGCTGCACACGGTCATGTTTGATTCCATCAATCAGGGGAGGAAGAGGCTTTGATGGAGCCTCAAAGTTGGTGCTGATCAGCTCTCCCTCCTCATACAGGTAAATGGAAGTGCCTGGATTGTCCTTGTCTGGAACAGAGGACACAATGAACCGAATCTTCCCGTTAGATTTGTTGACACTGACAAAACGTGAAAGGGACTTTGCAGATTTTCGAGCTTTTCTATTAATTTCTTGTTCCTCAAACCACATTTTAGATTTTGGTTTCTCAGCGACAGAACTGGCTGCTGCAGGATCATGAGTTTCCTTTATATACTGGGTCTGAAGCCACTGTTTTAAATCTGATAAATATGGCTCCTCTTCATGCAGTGAGGTGAATGTAAAGGAGACAATGAAGTCAAGCTCAGGGTTGAGTACTATTTCATCTAGTTCACTCTGAGAGGACACCACTTTTACATTGCTTAGGATCCTAAGGTAGGAATTCACATAATTCATCTCTTTCTCCTTTGTATCCAGAAATTCACTGAGGCTCTGGGTATTGAACGGTGACTGGTTTTTACATGACAAAATATCCACCAGGCCCCCTTCCTCTTTTCCACCTCCACGGATTAATGGTAAGAGTCCTGCTAGCTGTTTCTGGAAAGTCTGTCTGTGTTGCTTACACAGATCTCTGAACTGCTGGATTTTCAGCTTGATTTCGGGGAAGCTTGTGGCGATCGGACTCTTCACCATGTCATTGCATCGCATGTTTACTTCTGCCAGTTCCTCCAGAGCAGTCTGAGCATCAGAAATCAGTGAAAAGCTGATCTCACGCACCAGCCGAGCAGCTCTGGAATCCAGCTTGGTCAGCGGGTACAGCCAGACTCTCACTGGTACGGCCTTCTCCCCCTGGGCACCCAGCAGCTTGGGGAGGGTGGAATATGTTTGCATGGCATCTTCGAAATTAGTTGGATTTCTCTCAAGAGCAAAATCACCATGGAACTTGCAGTTAAATTTTGCAGCGTTTAATTTTTCACTTTCATCCATTTTGACAGCTCCTTCCCCTTCTATGGAAAACATGGGTATCTTTTTAATTGCAATCTGGAGCTTTCCCTCTATCTCACGTACATTCTCAGAAGAAGAAACTTCCCGATCAAACACGAAGAAAGCCTGAGCCCCGTACAGCACAGCCGTGACCACATGGGTGGCCGTGCCTTGGTCAAATACAGCAGGATAAGAGACATTCTCTGGTCCTAAATGGTTCATAGTTAGTTGCTCAAAGTTTGTTGTGGCAGAGTACTGGAGAGTAATTCGGGCCTGTTGTTTGGATTTTTTGGTGTCATTTAAGTATTTGGCAGATCCACTTACTTCAACCAGCCCCCCCAGGAAACTGGCCTTCAGCGAGGCTGTGACATTGAGGGCATTGGCCTTCTCTTCAATGGTGTCAGATGCGATGATCTCAAATTCAGTCTTGGGTTGTGGTTTTGTGTTTACATCCTTGTGAAGCTGTTCCAGGCCCCACAGCGTGATCCCTGGAATAGTAGAGACAGACACATGGTAACGTAACTGATAGATGCACAGGACACAGAATCTATCCATCCTTTAATTGTGTCTCATTTCTGAGATTGAAAAATAACGAGTGAAGGACATCAAGTAAACTGACCTGGTAACATACAAACATGCCAAGTCAAGGCTGAACTACACGGCTAAAAAACTTCCCTTGCCCCCGGCTTCTTACAGGACTTTGGAAGATGTGATCTTTTCTGTTTTTTTTTCATATATCCCTCTCCAGAATGACTGAGTTCACTCCCCCCTCAGGAGTACACTGTCCCAGGAAGCAAGTGCTATATTTATGATTGAAATGTCACTTCTATTAGAGAAGGAGGACTTGTGGCACCTTAGGGACTAACCAATTTATTTGAGCATAAGCTTTCATGAGCTACAGGGATGCATCTGATGAAGTGAGCTGTAGCTCACGAAAGCTTATGCTCAAATAAATTGGTTAGTCTCTAAGATGCCACAAGTCCTCCTTTTCTTTTTGCGGATACAGACTAACACGGCTGCTACTCTGACTTCTATTAGAAATGATCTGATCAATTGGATAATTGGTCTGAAATCAACAAGATGAAATTCAATAAAGACAAGTGCAAAGTACTACACTTAGGAAGGAAAAATCAAGTGCACCGCTACAAAATGGGGAATAACTGGCTAGGCAGTAGTACTGCGGAAAAGGACCTGGGGATTATAGCGGATCACAAATTGAATATGAGACAACCATGGGATGCAGTTGTGCAAAAGGCTAATATAATTCTGGGGTGGGAGGTAGTTGTCCTGCTCTTCTCAGCACTGGAAAGGCCTGAGCTGGAGTATTGTGTCCAGTTTGGGGCGCCACACTGCAAGAAAAATCTGGACAAACTAGAAGGGTGAGGGAAGAGCAACAAAACTGATAAAGGGTTTAGAAAACCTGCCCTATAGAAGATAGATTAGAAACAGTGGGTATGTTTACTCTTAAGAGAAGAAGACTGAGAGCAGAGCTGATAACGGTTTTCAAATCTGTTAAGGGCTGTTGACAGTGAGGACAGTGATCAATTGTTCTCCATGTCCGCTGAAGGGAGGCCAAAAAGTAATTGGCTTTATCTGCAGCAAGGGAGGTTTAAGTTAGATATTAGGAAATCTTTCTAATTGTAAGGATAATTAAGCACTGGAATAGACTTCCAAGGGAGGTTGTGGAATCCCCATCTGTGATAAATAAAGTGGGGGTAGCTCCCTTTGATGGACACCCAGCCAGTCAGTTAGCTGTAAAATCCCTCTTGATAGCTGTTCTTTACTTGCTTTACCTGTAAAGGGTTAAAAGTCCCCCAAATAAAGAAAAAAAAAGTGGGCACCTGACTGTTGCCGGCACCCAGTGCCGAGAGGCTGAACAACAGCTTGAGTTGGTTCGTTACCCGGTGTGCTACACCCAATAATCACAACGGGGTGGAGAAGCAGAAAAGTTTATTTGCAGCTGCAAAAAGGTACAGGGAGAATAAAATCTCAAATCCTGCACAACAGAGCAGGAAGTTACACAGGCTTTTATACATCCTTTTTCCCAGCACACTTATCCAATAGCAAGCTGCCCCAAGTATCCATATAGCCAGCCAATCCAGTTCCCAGCTAGTTCCCTGATTCTCTGTATCATTTGTTAAACTATACATAAAGCTGCTTTATTCAGCATTGTTCTTCCATATCTCCCCTGTGTGGCCTTGCTTAGTTTCAGGCAGTCTGACTCTGCAACATACTGTTGCAGATTCTCAGCATAACTGCTGTGTGTGCCTCCAGGCAGGGGGGCCAAGGACACTTGGGCCTAGTACGCAGAGCTGCTGCGAGTGCCTCCAGGCAGGAGGGGGGGCCAAGGACACCTGGGCCTAGCGTGAGGGGGCTTCATCGACACTCGTGGTCTTCCATCCCCTCGAGTTACCTAGTGGCCATGCCCCAGTGTTCCCAACAACTCCCCCCTTTGAGAACACTCAACAGCCTTGGCTCTGAGTTTTCTCACTTGGGCTACTTATTTCTTTACAATATGACTTTGCATAAGCACTTTGTGATAGCCCTGAAGAGAATGACTTATTAACTTTTGCAAAAGGGCCCTGACACATGATACTGCACAGCATAATACCAGTAATACAAGCAATACAGGAAAGAGAATTTTCAATAGCAGGCTAAATAAACCACCAAGCCAAGACGACAAACCCCAGCCTGAAAACAAGGTTTGCAACCAATCGTTTTCTGGGGCAGTATAGGCAACCTGTGCTCCGGCTCGGGCATGGGCCTCAGCCTGTACCACCTTTTTATAGATTTCATAACTGCTATCATTTACATATACACAACATCGGGGCCTGACGAGGGCACAAACCCCTCCTTGGGATGCCAAGAGATAGTCCAAAGCCAGCCTGTTTTGGAGGGAAAACGTCCTGAGCTGCTGAACCTCTTTATTTAATGTTTTTACTGCTGACCCTAAATCACTAACCGAGTCCTCTAACTCTAAGGCCACTTTCTCAAATACCATCTGTAGCCTTACAGTATAGCGGCCTATGCCTGCCATGGCTGGCCCGGTAAACAGTGGCGCTATTCCCAGTACAGAGCACCCTACCAGCTTCTCGGTTGTGAGGGGATTCTTCATATTGCCCTCTAATGCCGTAGTCAGTCGCCGCAGGGTCTTTTCTCGTGACTCAACAGAGGTGTCTCGGGCATTTTTAATCTTTCCTTTGGGCAGTATGGCAGTTATGGAAAGATGAGGAACTCCATGAGCTATATAACAGCTACCTGTCCAGTTGGCTGGCAGCACCTTGTAAGCCTTTCGGCCACATACAAAATAGTGACTTTGTAGGGCCCAGTAAGGACTGTTTCTTAAGGGGATTCCTGGGATATTTAAGGCTGCTTTGGCTGCTTTTTTAAACAATTTGGGAAGGCTAGAACTTTTTAAAATTGGGAAAGAAAGTTTGCCTTTGTCTGTTGTTCTCTGGGCTGGAGGGACAGAGCAGCCATTCTGTAAGCAGCTAAGCCAGGTATGATTATAAGCAGTGATGAGCTGCCAAAATCTTAACAACCTGTTCCCTGAGGGATGTGCCTCAGTATGTATTTTTTGTACCAACAGGGTTACCATAGGTCTGTATTTTCCTGGGAGGAATTTTTAAATTTTAAAAATTCCTCCCGGATGGCGATTTAAGAACAAAAAGGCCTGACCTGTCTGGGAAAATAGGGATGTATGTTAACCCTGCCGAAAGTTCTTTTTTAAAAAGATGGGCCTGACCTAGAAATTACCTCCGTTTCACACGTGTGGGTCCTCGCCACGCCCTGGGCATGTGCTAGGGTGACCAGATGTCCCAATTTTATAGGGACAGTCCTGGTTTTGGGGTCTTTTTCTTATATAGGCTCCTATTACCCCCCAACCCCTGTCCTGATTTTTCACACTTGCTGTCTGGTCACCCTAGGGTGTGCACAAGTGTGGGTCCCAGCTGCTCCCTTCCCCACTCATTGAAGCAGGTGTGCAGGGTTACTGCCCTGGGAACTGCAGGGCACCAGTGGACATGGGGACAGCTGCAGACAGGGGCGTGGGGCAGGGCTAGCTGGAGGCAGGGGGGCCAGGCTGGCTGTGGGCAGGGCAGGGGCAGGGGGTACAGAGCTGGCTGGAGACAGGAGGGTGCGGGGCTGGCTGTGGGCAGGGCAGGCGGTGCGGAGCTGGCTGGAGACAGGAGGGTGCAGGGTTGTCTGGAGGCAAGGGGGTGCAGGGCTGGCTGGAGACAGGGACAGGCTGCGGGCAGGGCAGGGGGTGCAGGTAGCAGGGCCTGGCTGCGGGCAGGGCAGGGGGTGTGGGGGTGGCTGGAGACAGGGGCTGGCTGCAGGCAGGGGGTACGGCAGGGCTGGCTGGAGACAGGGGCTGGCTGCAGGCAGGGCAGGGGGTGCGTGCGGCAGGGGTTGGCTGGATACAGGGCAGAGGGTGCGGCAGGGGCTGGCTGCAGGCAGGGCAGGGGGTGTGGGGGTGGCTGGAGACGGGCTGGCTGTGGGCAGGGGGTGCGGCAGGGACTGGCTGGGGACAGGGGCTGGCTGCGGGCAGGGCAGGGGGTGCGGGGGTGGCTGGAGGCAGGGCGGGGCTGGCTGCAGGCAGGGCAGGGCGTGCAGGGGTGGCTGGAGACGGGCTGGCTGCGAGCAGGGCAGGGGCTGGCTGCAGGCAGGGGGTGGCTGCAGGCAGGGACAGGCTGTGGGCAGGGCAGGGGGTGCAGGTGGCAGGGGCTGGCTGCGGGCAGGGCAGGGGGTGTGGGGGTGGCTGGAGACAGGGGCTGGCTGCAGGCAGGGGGTACGGCAGGGACTGACTGGAGGTAGGGGCTGGCTGCAGGCAGGGTAGGGGGGTGCAGGGACTGACTGGAGACAGGGGCTGGCTGCGGGCAGGGCAGGGAGTGCAGGGGTGGCTGGAGACGGGCTGGCTGCGGGCAGGGCAGGCGGTGCGTGCGGCGGGGCTGGCTGGAGGCAGGGGGTGCAGGGGTGGCTGCAGGCAGGGCAGGGGCTGGCTGCGGGAGTGTGGGGGTGGCTGCAGACAGGGGCTGGCTGCAGGCAGGGGGTACGGCAGGGACTGACTGGAGGTAGGGACTGGCTGGAGACAGGGGCAGGCTGCAGGCAGGGGGTGCGGGGGTGGCTGGAGACAGGGGCTGGCTGCAGGCAGGGCAGGGGATGGCTGGAGAGGCTGGAGACGGGGGCTGGCTGCAGGCTGGAGACGGGCTGGCTGCAGGCAGGGGGTATGGCAGGGACTGACTGGAGGTAGGGACTGGCTGCAGGCAGGGCGGGGGGTGCAGGGGTGGCGGGAGATGGGCTGGCTGCGGGCAGGGCAGGGGGTGCATGTGGCAGGGGCTGGCTGGAGGCAGGGTAGGGGGGTGGCTGGAGGCAGGGCAGGGGCTGGCTGCAGGCAGGGGGTGCGGGGCTGGCTGCAGGCAGGGCGGGGGCCGGCTGCGGGCAGGGTGGTGGGGGCTCGCGGGGAGAGCAGCAGGACGCAGCCCAGGCCCAGCAGAGCAGCCGGGGACCCCCCACGCAGCAGCGGGAGCCCCAGGGCCGGGGGAGCAGCAGCACCAGGGCTCGTGCCCAGGGCCAGGGGGCAGCCCACGTGGCTCCCGCAGCAGCGCCCCCGGTGGCCGGAGGAGGAATCACATCACTTCCCGGCCGGAGCCCAGCAAAGCCCCCTGCAGGGAAGCGGGTTAACAGCCGGTTCTAAAACTGCTTCAGAATTTAACACCCGGTTTGCGCGAACCGGCGCGAATTCAGCTCACCCCAGATTATAAGTCATCGGATCATGCCTAGAATGACTTATCTGAACTCCAATGTGTAAACAGATCAGAGTGTTTAGCCAGATGCGATTAGGGTTATTTATTTTATTTCTTATTGGCTTGTGGACTCCTCTGTCATAACCCCAGATGCTTTTGTTTGCTTGTAACCTTTAAGCTAAACCCACAAGAAAGCTATTTTGGGTGCTTGATTTTTGGAATTGCTCTTTTAAAATCTAGCAGAAGCCTAAATTCCAGATGAATTTTCTTTCTTTTTATTTTTAATAAAATTTCCTTTTTTAAGAACAGAATTGGAGTTTTGGTGTGCTAAGAGGTTTATGCATGTTGTTTGATTAGCTGGTAGCCACAGCTAATTTCCTTTGTTTTCTTTCTCAGCTGTTCCCAGACTGTTTCTCAGCTGGGGTTAAAGGGCTTGAGGGCACCACATAGGGAGGAATTCCCAAGTGTTCCTTCCTAGGTTCAAAGGGCTTGGGTGTTTTTTGCATTTGGTTGGTGGCAGCATTTACCAAGCCAAGGTCAGAGAGAAGCTGTAACCTTGGGAGTTTAAAACAAGCCTGGAGTGGCCAGTATTAATTTTTAAAATCCTTGCGTGCCCCACTCTGCACTCGGAGTGACAGAGTTGGGATTCAGCCTTGAGAAACTAAATGAATTCTTTGCATCGGTCTGCACTGTTGAGGATGTGAGGGAGATTCCCAAACCTCAGCCATTCTTTTTAGGTGACAGATCTGAAGAACTGTCCCAAATTGAGGTGTCATTAGAGGAGGTTTTGGAACAAATTGATAAACTAAACAGTAATAAATCTCCAGGACCTGATGGTATTCACCCAAGAGTTCTGAAGGAACTCAAATGTGAAATTGCAGGACTACTAACTGTAGTCTGTAACCTATCATTTAAATCAGCTTCTGTACCAAATGACTGGAGGAGAGCTAATGTGATGCCAGTTTTTAAAAAGGGCTCCAGAGGTGACCCTGGTAACTACAGGCCAATAAATGTCACTTCAGTACTGGGCAAATTGGTTGGAACTATCGTAAAGAACAAAATTGTCAGACGCATAGATGAACATAATTTGTTGGGAAATAGTTAACATGGTTTTTGTAAAGAGAAATCATGCCTCACCAATCTACTAGCATTCTCTGAGGGGGTCAACAAGCATGTGGACAGGGGGATCCAGTGGATATAGTGTACTTAGATTTTCAGAAAGCCTTTGACAAGATCCCTCACCAAAGGCTCTTAAGCAAAATAAGCAGTTACGGGATAAGAGGGAAGGTTCTCTCATGGATTGGTAACTGGTTAAAAGATAGGAAACAAAGGGTAGGAATAAATGGTCAGTTTTCCGAATGGAGAGAGGTAAATAGTGGTGTCCCCCAGGGATCTGTGCTGGGCCCAGTCCTATTTAACATATTCATAAACAATCTGAAAAAAGGGGTAAACAGTGTGGTGGCAAAATTTGCAGATGATACAAAACTACTCAAGATAGTTAAGTCCCAGGCAGACTGCGAAGAGCTACAAAAGGATCTCTCAAAACAGGGTGACTGGGCAACAAAATGGCAGATGAAATTTAAAGTTGATAAATGCAAAATAATGCACATTGGAAAACATAATCCCAACTCTACGTATGAAATGAAGGGGGCTAAATTAGCTGTTACCACTCAAGAAAGAGATCTTGGAGTCAGTGTGGATAGTTCTCTGAAAACATCCACTTAATGTGCAGCGGCAGTCAAAAAAGCTAACAGAATGCTGGGAAGAATTAAGAAAGGGATAGATAATAAGACAGAAAATATCCTATTGCCTCTATATAAATCTATGGTTCGCCCACACCTTGAATACTGCGTGCAGATGCGGTCACCCTATCTCAAAAAGATATATTGGAATTGGAAAAGGTTCAGAAAAGGGCAACAAAAATGATTAGGGGTATAGAATGGCTTCCGTATGAGAGAGATTAATAAGACTGGGACTTTTCAGCTTGGAAAAGAGGCAACTAAGGGGGAATATGACAGAAGTCTATAAAATCATGAGAGGTATAGAGAAAGTAAATAAAGAAGTGTTATTTACTCCTTCTCATAATACAAGAACAAGGGGTCATCAAATGAAATTAATAGGTAGCAGGTGTAAAACAAACACAAGAAAGAATTTTTTCACGCAACGCATTGTCAACCTCTGGAACTCCTTGCCAGAGGGTGTTGTGAAGGCCAATCCTATGATGGGGTTCAAAAGGGAGCTAGATAGATTCATGGAAGATAGGTCCATCAGTGACTATTAGCCAGGATGTGCAGAAAATGGTGTCCCTAGCCTCTGTTTGCCAGAAGTTGGGATTGGGGGACAGGGGATGGATCACTTGATGATAACCTGTCTGTTCATTCCCTTTGGGGGACCTGCCGTTGGCCACTGTCAGAGGACAGGATACTGGGCTTGATGGACCTTTGGTCTGACCCAGTATGGCCGGTCTTATGTTCTTGATACCATCATTGTAGGTTTTAAAGAACAGGTTAGACAAATACCTCTCAGAGATGGCCTTGGTGCACTTACTCCTGCCTCAATGCAGGTAGCTGGACTAGGTGTCCCCTTAAGGGCCCTTCCAGCCCTAAATTTCTATGATTCAGTGATGTCTGGTGGCGTGAGTTCCTCATGAGAATTATGTTGCTTTAAAATGTATTTCCTTTATCGAGTTTAAACTAGTTGTATTTTAATTTTGAGTATCCCCTTGTTATTTTTCTATGAGAGAGTAAATAGGTACTTCTTATTTACCTTCTCTAGCCCATTCCTATTTACCTTCTCTAGCCCATTCATTCTTCTGTATCCCTGTTTCACCTCCACCTTATTCTTGTCTCTATATGAAATATTTTGTTTTGTCTTTTCCTGTGAAATTCTCCCCAGGTTTCTAGTCATTTTTATCATCACTGTCCGAACTGCCTCGATTTCTGTGATACCCTCTTTGTGATGGGACGGCCAGCACGGAGCACACATTCCAGGGGAGCGTGGCCCGTTGATTTATATAATGCCATTGGAATAGGTCTGGTGGCATTTTCCATGCCGTTTCTCGGGCACCCGAGCACCCTGTTCACGGCTTGGCCTGCCACTGGACACAGAGTGGGTGTTTTCACTGAGCTGTCCACAGCGATGCCAGGCCTTTTCCGGGGTGGGGACAGTTCATATGGGTCACAGTGATGCGTGTGAATAGCTGAAGTGTTTCCTTCTAATGGGTCCCCTCATGCCCCGAAGATCTGTGTGTAGAGAGGACCCTTCTCACCGGGACCTCACCCCTCCCATTGGAAATGCGGGGATGAGCCAGCTCGGGGGCACTGTCCCCCTTTCCTAGACCGACTGCCGTGCGGGTGGGGCTGCAGAGATATCGCAGTGGCAGGGGAGCGGATGGGAAGTTTCTCCTAGTGCAGCCAGTGCTGTAAGGAGGGTCAGCAGGACAGCACCCGGGCAGGTTTGGATGCCCTTTGTTTTTTCCCCAACTCAAATCCCAAACCCAAATGTTCCTAAAAGAAACAGGTGCCAAATGCTTCTTTTTTCTGAAACACTAAGTTGGGCTCCGGGCTCCCCCCTGGGTGACAATTACCTGGGATGAGGGAGTCACTGCGGCAGTCGTACAGCATCCCCAGCTGGAAAGGGCGGCCCAGAGCCGGCATCGCAATGGTGTCATCTGATCCGGCCATTGTTGCACACCCAGACGCTCTCTCCTCTGTCTGACCTGCAAGAAAGAACTGGGGTTACACTTAAGTTTCTGGGGAGCAGATTTAGAATCGAGTCACTGGCTTCAGTCTTCAAAGCTTTTTCCGAACATTGCCTTGGTTGTAAAAGAAAGATGGATCTTCTAGTCTCCACAGGGGACAGGAGAGGAAGAAAGTCACTCAGAGATTTACCTCTCCCTTTTCTTGCCTCAGATTATGAATTCTAAATTTTACATTTCAAAGGAATTGTTCCTATTAGGAAGAATGGGAAATAGTTATAATTTGATGCAATTTAGAGAGATGTAAGCCACAAAGCAAAACAACTGTTGTATTTTGCTGCTCTCATGAAAGATCCCAGACGTATTGAAAGAACGCTGTGACATGCCAGCGAGCTGGATATCTTGATAGGGGGCTAAATTGCAGCCAGGGAGCCATAAATACCTGCTGCCCAATGGTTAAGAAGAGAGGCGACAGCTCTTACTTAATGCAAGCCAGAGCATGCCTCTGAAGCAGGGGTGAGCAAACTATGGCCCGCAGGTCGAGCCGTTTTAAGCTGGCCCATGAGCTCCCACTGGGGAGCAGGGTCTGGGGCTTGCTCTGCTCTGGCGCTCCAGCCGGGGTGCTGGGTTGGGGCTGCTCGAGCTCCCGGAAGCAGCCACATGGCCCCGCTCCGACAGCCGGGGGCCGCTCCACGCATATGAGCCAGAGAAGGGACATCCCCTTCCCTCACCACAACCCCAATTTTGTGTGCATTCATGGCCCGCTATAGAATTTGTATTCCCCGATGTGGCCCTCAGGCCAAAAAGTTTGCCCACTCCTGCTTTAAAGTCTAAATAAAACCGTACACCTTGCAGGCCTTGCACCTTGGAATAGAGCAGGAACATCTGCCAATAGATATAGCATAAGGAAATCTCCCTCTCCGAGACCATTCCCAGAAGAGAGTTAAAGGGAACAGCTCCATTTCATGTCTCTTACCGACACTTACAGAACCGCAAGCCACCCACCAACTGTCTTCCTGTTACACGTTTATCCCAGAATCCATCACACCAGCCTCCTCTTGATATGTGCCCACAGAGGGTTGTTTTAAAGTTTAAACTCAGCGAATGTATGAACTCAGGCCTTGTCCACATGGGGGTACGTTGGCACTGAGTTGACGCACACTAGTAGCTGTGCACTACGTAAGCCATACTCCTAGCATGCGCATGGGACAGCTGTGCCCTCTTTCCAAAATGCCGTACCCCACAATTGTAGCTGAGAGATTTCAAATGATTTAGGAAATTATTTGTCTAGTATTAGGAATTGTCAACTGATATTTATTGAGCAGGATGAAAATGTGATTGTTAGCTTATATATGAGTAAGTCTGTGAGTCTTTCATGGAGGTCCTGGAAGTCACAGAGTCCATGACTTTCCAGGACCTCCATGACTTCTGCAGCTGCGGCGGCTGGTGCAGCTGACCCTAGGGCTGCCCCAGCACCTGGGTGAGCCCGGGGCCAGCCACTCCGGCCACTGCTTCGGCGGCCCCAGACAACTGATCCCGGGCCCTGCCACGGAGCAGCAGTCCAGGAGCAGCAGCGGTGGGGTCCCGGGCCACCCCCCGCCTGGAGGAGCAGCAGCGGCGGTGGGGCTACTGGCCGCCACCCCCCAGGAGCAGCAGTGACTGCCGGAGCACCCCCCCAGCAGCAGCCTCCCCTGGAGCACCCGTCCTCCCCCAGCACCTAAGATTTAGTGAGGGGCATTTTTAGTAAAGTCACGGACAGATCACAGGCTGTGACTTTTTTTTATTGCCCTTGACTGGTCTGTGGCCTTTACCATGACGAAATCATAGCCTTATATATGAGCATTCAGGGAAGTATAATTAGTTGGTATTATTAAGCTGTGGTTTGTTTCGGGAACAATAGGACATAGGGCTGGAAGGAACCTCCTGGGTTGAGTCCAGTCCTCTGATACCGTAGGCAGCCCCGTCATATCGTCCCGTTCCTAAACTTACCAAGCTCCTTCTTAAAACTAGTCCGTCTGCCCCCACTATTCCTATTGGACGTCTGTTCCACAGCCTCAACCTCACTTCCACTTCGTTTCGGGGGCCGTTCATAGCGCTGATTTTGACAAATAAATCTCTGTTTTAGTTTGCGTCCTGGTTCCCTCAGGGATGCTCCTCTGGTTGAGGTCTATCCTGACAGGTGTCATCAGCTGAGACTGATGACGTTAAGTACCCCCACTCCCCACCTATGTGCAAAAAATTGTTGGTATCACAGCAATTTTCAAGGCAGTTGAGTGTGAAGGGGGATTTTAGACTGCTACACAGGAGGAGAGTTTCAACCTTAACTGTCGTGGAGCTACTGCCCCACTAAAATCTAGGTTCAAATGCTGCCCCCTTTGCCATGTGTCACGGGGTCCAGACACCCCAAGGGCAGAACAGGGGGTCCGAACCCCTAAGAACAGGCAATGGACTCAAAGGATTGTGTACAATGCTATTGTGTATAATAATGTTGAGTGAGCTCTTTTCTGAAAGCCTGTGATGTTCTCAACTTACTGATCACTGTGCGAGATGGATCCAGACTGTGGTTAGGGATTTATGTATCGTGTATGTAGAGTCTGGAGCTGGGTTCCTAAAGCTTCACCTCCCGCTCCCAGCAGGGTGGTGGCCAGCCAGGCAGGGAGGAGCTGCCTCCCCAGCCAGACAAGACTAACTCCCAGCACCTTGCATTGTACAACCCAGGAGAGACAAATGATGGGTCTCTAGTGTGCAAACGGTGTGGAGTGTGTCCCAAAGTGAACTGGGGGGCTGGTTTCAAGCCTTTGGGGTGAGGAACTAGAGGGGAAAAGGTCTGGCAGTGAAGAACTCGGGGTAGGTGGATTTGGGGACGCTTGGGACTGGAAAGGCTGGTGGGGTCACCCTGCAGGGATAACGAGGCTGCTGGAAGCCAGGGTGAGACCTTTCTGCCTGTGGGCTGGATGCTGGTGCCAGGGCTCCGAGCCAGAGCCACACAGGATTAAGGGACCCACGGTCACAGGGCAGGTGGTGACAGACCCCCTGACTGCTCTGGGGGATCCCCAGAATGTCACACTGCGATATCAGAATGCTTCACATCTCGGCGCGCGCTGTGTCTTGTCACTATTCCCTGTATAACATCAATACAGATTAACCCTCTCTTTGCCACCCTCTCAGCTGCAGCCCGTGGCCAGACTCATCCCACACTGGCACTGCGGCTGGTGCAGGGGGGTGGCTCGTACGCTCAGGGGTGCCTTAACTTGTGTCCTGCCTCAGTGATTCCTCTGGGCCATTGCAGAGATGTAAGAATGCCCCTGCCATGTCTCCTCCAGCCCCTGGCGCACCCCAGAACACCCCGATACCCCTCTGTGCTGGGGTCTTGGAGAGGGGGCCTAGGGGCTCTCTGAGGTGGGGGTTGTCATAAATATAAAGGGAAGGGTAAACCCCTTTAAAATCCCTCCTGGCCAGAGGAAAAATCCTCTTACCTGTAAAGGGTTAAGAAGCTAAAGGTAACCTCGCTGGCACCTGACCAAAATGACCAATGAGGAGACAAGATACTTTCAAAAGCTGGGAGGAGGGAGAGAAACAAGGGGTCTGTGTCTGTGGGTAGGCTGCTTTGGCCAGGGATAGATCAGGAATGGAGTCTTAGAACGTTTAGTAAGTAATCTAGCTAGGTACATGTTAGATTATGATTTCTTTAAATGGCTGAGAAAAGAATTGTGCTGTATAGAATAACTATTTCTGTCGGTGTATCTTTTTTGTAACTTAAGGTTTTGCCTAGAGGGATTCTCTATGTTTTGAATCTAATTACCCTGTAAGGTATCTACCATCCTGATTTTACAGAGGTGATTCCTTTACTTCTATTTACTCCTATTTCTATTAAAAGTCTTCTTGTAAGAAGACTGAATGCTTCTTCATTGTTCTCAGATCCAAGGGTTTGGGTCTGTGGTCACCTATGCAAATTGGTGAGGATTTTTACCAAACCTTGTCCAGGAAGTGGGGTGCAAGGGTTGGGAGGATTTTGGGGGGAAAGACGTGTCCAAACTACGTTTCCCAGTAAACCCAGTTAGAATTTGGTGCTGGCAGTGGATATTCCAAGGACAAAGGATAAAATTAATTTGTACCTTGGGGAAGTTTTAACCTAAGCTGGTAAAAGTAAGCTTAGGAGGTTTTCATGCAGGTCCCCACATCTGTACCCTAGAGTTCAGAGTGAGGGAGGAACCTTGACAGGGCTATTATCCAAGGGGCTGTATCAATATCTTCTACTGTATCAAAATCTCCAACTTCCCTGCTTTCACCTCATTCCCCTCCTGTCTATCACAAATGCTGCTGCTAAAGTCACTCCCTCTCCAAGCGCATTCTGTCCTCCTCACTTCCCCTCACTGACTTCTGGCCTGTTACCACGTTCAATCCAACTTCTGTGGGCCTGAGCCCCATTGCCCTGCACCTTGTCACCTACGCCAGCGCAAAATGGATGTAAAGCATTGCCCAGCAGGAACGAAAGTACTTCACACCCCAAAGTACACTGGTGTAATTCACTTCACAAGGGTCCCGGTGACAGGAAATCAGAGTCACTGAGCAGAGTCCAGCCTGTTACATGCGTCATCTCCCTGTATCCTGCTTCCTTGGTTTCATCTCTCGCTCTCTCTCTGTGGCTCTGGCTCTTTAGGACCTCTCACTGCCCAGTCCTACGTTTCAGCTTCTCCCCAGACAGCTCCTCTGGATCTCATCCCCAGACCATGGACAAATCCTGCTGCTCCTGCCTCCACAATGTCTGTAAGAGCCAACCTTTCCTCTCCAGCCTGACCGCTAAACCTCTTGTCCTCCTGGATCATCTCCAACGTGAATTACTGCAACCTCCCCCTCTCTGGCCTCCCGGATACCCACATCACAGCTCCCCAATGCAAGACGCTGCTGCGAAAATAATCTTCCCAGCCTGTCATTCTGACCAGACGACTCCCTCTTTCGATCTCCCCACTGGCTCTTCCCTACTTCACTGCACGTGGTTCAAACTTCTTGTCCTCACCTCCACAGCCCTGCATAATGCCAGCCCTGTCCGCATCCCTGACTTAGTCCTTTATCACGTCACCCGCCATCCCCTCTGCAGCACCAGGAATGCCATGCTCAGTGCCCATTCATCTGCTTCTGCCAAACCAGCTTTGTGCCTGGTGATACCCTCCACTCTGGGAATGCCCTGTCCAGCGAGCTCACCGAGTCCTCACCCGGTCCCCACGTTTCCCTCCAGGATTCCCACCAGGAGCCAGTGAACAACATCGATTATTATTAAATCTTTTAAAAAATAAAACTAAGCTGCTTGTGGCAGGGACTCTGTGTGTGTGCGTACATACACAGATGTCTTATGTGTTTGTGCAGCACCTAAAACAGTGAGGCCTCGATTCTGATAAAAGATAAATAATAAAAAGTTCAGAGTAAGTCCCCAGGATGTGCAGGTGTCTGTGTGGCTGTAACCTTCCCCCTCCCTCCCCACGGTTGGGTACCCGTATTCCTCACGTCATTCTCTGCTCAGCCTGGATCTATCTGAGGTGGGACCATGTTGTTCTATTTCTAGCCCAAGATTTCCAGAAGGGATCAGTCACTGTGGGTGCCTCAGTTTTCAGGTGCCCAACTGGAGACCCTTCAAGGGGCCTGATTTCCAGGGGTGGGTGCTCAGCACATTCTGAGAGTCAGGCGCCTCTGAGCTGTGTCAAGCCAGGCCCCCGACTCCACGAGTCACTTTTGACAACCTTGGCCATAGTGTGAAGTGCCCAGAATGTTGGGGCTGTAAAAACACCCACTGCTGTTAACAAACCACGGAGGAGAATTTTCAATGCTTTCACAACTGTTACAAGCCCCTCTTTCAAACTCACACACAACACGGTACCTTGGTGCTGTTAATTCAGCTCGGAGACCCAACGTGTATTCTTCCTTCACGGGCTGCTGGTCCCTGCGGCCTGCACGCCGTCCACCGGAGCTGTGGGGCTTTCACAGAAAAGTGGAACTTTTACATGGTTTCCTCTATTTATAATCCAGTTTCGGATTCTATCTTACACAATTAAACTGTTTTCCATTGCACTTTCTATATGGGGTCAAGCCCAGGGCCTTTAGGAATTGCTTGGTCAGTGAACTCCATTTACAGGAAAACAGCTTGGAGCTTTGCATGGTGACAGGTTTCAGAGTGGTAGCCGTGTTAGTCTCTATCAGCAAAAACAACGAGGAGTCCTTGTGGCACCTTCGAGACTAACAAATTTATTTAGGCATCAGCTTTTTAGCTCACGAAAGCTTATGCCCAAATAAATTGGTTAGTCTCGAAGGTGCCACAAGGACTCCTCGTTGTTTTAGCTTGGAGCTGGTTTACCAGAGTTGTCTTCTCAGATCAGTTCTCAGAAAACAAGAACCCAGGAGACAACCTGGCAAGCGCAGCTCTGTTCCTGGTTACTCAGGGTGGCGAGTTGTATGGGCCCCTGGTGCCTGAGCTCCAGCAAATTCAGGGCCTGGGAGTCCGGCTCCACCAATGTTCGGGACCACGCCTCTTCCCTGGCTCGGCCTGCAGCCCCTGCACCCCCTCCCCAGAGCATCCCCCAGCCCTGTCTACTGCCCCAGTGCCTCCCCCACCCCCACCTGCCGTCCCTGCGCCCCACCTGCACCCCAACCCCCTGTCCCAGCCCGGAGCCAGCACCCAGCACCCAAACTCCCTCCCAGAGTCTGCACCCCAAACCCCCTCCTGCACCCAAACTCCCTCCCAGAGCCTGCACCCCACACCCGCTCCTGCACCCCAACCCCCTGCCCCAGCCCAGAGCCTGCAACCAGCACCCAAACTCCCTCCCAGAGCTTTAAGCTGGTTTGGGGGGCGGGACTTGGATCCATTCTGGGCACCACCAAAAATTATACAAACCGGCCGCTCCTATGGGCCCTCTGAGCACCCAGCTTCACCTATCCCTCAAGGTGACCCTCTGGGCATTGCCTTGTCAGAGCCTGACTCTTACGTCTGCTGTACATGGTGGAGAGGTGTGCTCGGTACACAGTGACGTGAGAGTGTCTGAGGCTATGGAGACCCACAGCGATGTTGCATTTGAAGCTTATTCTCTTCTTCATGGGCCACATTGCCTCCTTTGTTCTCTTTTCGGGTGTATGAGACAAGTACAGGGGCTGGGCCTGTTGAATGGACACCCATCTGTCAGCTTCTCGCAGTCACCTCCAAGTCAGCTACCGAATGCATGATACAACCTCCCGGAGCTCATCTGCAAAGACCCGAGCTTGTCAACATTTAAGGACTTTTAAAAACTCCATTCCTGCTGTGCTACTTACAGTGAATTGAGGGGATTGCATGTAAGTCGCCCACTGCTGTTCCTCTTCTCCCGGCCTCACTCTGCTTGTCTGTCCTTAGACTGGGAGCACCTTGGAACAAGGACCATCCGCGTCACAGCACATCCTACCTCTGATCCAGTGCTTCTATCAGGAGATCTCGAAGCGCCCTACCAAGGAGAGGAGTATCCCTGAGGCCTGGAGGGGTGAGGTGGCTTGCCCAGGGTCATCCACCAGCAAACCGGGGAACGGAATCCAGGCCTCCTGAGTCCCAGTCTAGTGCTTTATCCACTAGGCCATGTTGCCTCCCACTAATTCTTGAGTGATTGGAGGCACCCAGCCCCGCAGTGGGTGCCACTGTCAATGAGTTGTAATGAAACTTATCCCTATATAATTAACTTCAACCTCCTCACTGAAAGAATACTACCAAACCCTGTAACTAACCGTTAGAAAGGGGAACTGGGGGTGTGGGGTGAGGAGAAGTGAGGAAGTTGGTTAAAAAAGCTTCATTGCTTAATAAACGGCCTTTATGCTGAGCCTGAGGATTTGAACGTCGATATCAAACAGCAGGGAAATTAAAACCCTTAGACTCCCCGCAGCAGCGCTGTGTGACGCCTCAGTACTTCAGGCCTCTCCAGGAGCCTCCAACCCCAAGGGTGCGAAGCCGGATTCTTCCCCCTGCCCGAGTGGGACCCACCATAGGTCCCTGGATCCTTCCTGCCCCTTGGGCGGATGGTAAATCTCCGGCCTTAGCGTGCGGGTCTCCTGGGACTGTTCCCCGCACACCCCAGGCACCCGCCTTTCCCCTTCCCTGGCCTCCGGGCCTCACCCGCTTCACTTAACCCCCCGTCCTGACCCGATTGCTCGGGCTCGGGGCCAAAGGCACCTGCCCTCACCCAGCTCCTCGGGCTGAGGGAGCTGGGATTGTTTAGCCTGCAGAAGAGAAGAATGAGGGGGGATTTGATGGCTGCTTTCAACTACCTGAAAGGGGGTTCCAAAGAGGATGGCTCTAGACTGTTCTCAATGGTAGCAGATGACAGAACGAGGAGTAATGGTCTCAAGTTGCAGTGGGGGAGGTTTAGATTGGATATTAGGAAAAACTTTTTCACTAAGAGGGTGGTGAAACACTGGAATGCGTTGCCTAGGGAGGTGGTGGAATCTCCTTCCTTGGAAGTTTTTAAGGTCAGGCTTGACAAAGCCCTGGGTGGGATGATTTAACTGGGATTTAACTGGGAATTGGTCCTGAGAGCAGAGCTGGTGGGCGCCACATTCTGCCCAGCTGGAGCAGGAGCCCAGCAAGCCAGCCTGCAGGGCGCGGCAGCAGGGTCACTGTAGCCGCCCCACACCGGAGAGGAAGGGAGGGAAAAAAGTTTCCTAGTGAGCTAGAGAGGAAAGACGGCATTGTGAGAGACTGATGATAACCTCTGTCTTCACGAACAAGGTCAGCTCCCAGACTGCTGCGCTGGGCAGCACAGCATGGGGAGGAGGTGGCCAGCCCTCTGTGGAGAAAGAGGTGGTTCGGGACTATTTAGAAAAGCTGGACGTGCACAAGTCCATGGGGCCGGACACATTGCATCCGAGAGTGCTAAAGGAATTGGCGGTTGTGATTGCAGAGCCATTGGCCATGATCTTTGAAAACTCGTGGCGAACAGGGGACATCCCGGAAGACTGGAAAAAGGCTAATGTAGTGCCCATCTTTAAAAAAGGGAAGAAGGAGGATCCTGGGAACTACAGGCCAGTCAGCCTCACCTCAGTCCCCGGAAAAATCATGGAGCAGGTCCTCAAGGAATCAATCCTGAAGCACTTACATGAGAGGAAAGTAATTAGGAACAGTCAGCATGGATTCACCAAGGGAAGATCATGCCTGACTAATCTAATCGCCTTCTATGATGAGATTACTGGTTCTGTGGATGAAGGGAAACCAGTGGATGTATTGTTTCTTGACTTGAGCAAAGCTTTTGATACTGTCTCCCACAGTATTCTTGTCAGCAAGTTAAAGAAGTACGGGCTGGATGAATGCACTATAAGGTGGGTAGAAAGTTGGCTAGATTGTCGGGCTCAACGGGTAGTGATCAATGGCTCCATGTCTAGTTGGCAGCCGGTGTCAAGTGGAGTGCCCCAGGGGTCGGTCCTGGGGCCGGTTTTGTTCAAGATCTTCATAAATGATCTGGAGGATGGTGTGGATTGCACTCTCAGAAAATTTGCAGATGATACTAAACTGGGAGGAGTGGTAAATACGCTGGAGGGCAGGGATAGGATACAGAGGGACCTAGACAAATTGGAGGATTGGGCCAAAAGAAATCTGATGAGGTTCAACAAGGATAAGTGCAGGGTCCTACACTTAGGACGGAAGAATCCCATGCACTGCTACAGACTAGGGACCGAATGGCTTGGCAGCAGTTCTGCAGAAAAGGACCTAGGGGTTACAGTGGACGAGAAGCTGGATATGAGTCAGCAGTGTGCCCTTGTTGCCAAAAAGGCCAATGGCATTTTGGGATGTATAAGTAGGGGCATAGCCAGCAGATCGAGGGACGTGATCGTTCCCCTCTATTTGACATTGGTGAGGCCTCATCTGGAGTACTGTGTCCAGTTTTGGGCCCCACACTACAAGAAGGATGTGGATAAATTGGAGAGAGTCCAGCGGAGGGCAACAAAAATTATTAGGGGTCTGGAACACATGACTTATGAGAAGAGGCTGAGGGAACTGGGATTGTTTAGTCTGCAGAAGAGAAGAATGAGGGGGGATTTGATAGCTGCTTTCAACTACCTGAGAGGTGGTTCCAGAGAGGATGGTTCTAGACTATTCTCAGTGGTAGAAGAGGACAGGACAAGGAGTAATGGTCTCAAGTTGCAGTGGGGGAGGTTTAGGTTGGATATTAGGAAAAACTTTTTCACTCGGAGGGTGGTGAAACACTGGAATGCGTTACCTAGGGAGGTGGTAGAATCTCCTTGTTTAGAAGTTTTTAAGGTCAGGCTTGACAAAGCCCTGGCTGGGATGATTTAATTGGGGATTGGTCCTGCTTTGAGCAGAGGGTTGGACTAGATGACCTCCTGAGGTCCCTTCCAACCCTGATATTCTATGATTCTATGATTCTATAACCTGGTATCCAAACATCCTGCATCCATGCCCCCCCATCCCCTCCGCCATCCACACAGGAAAGAGTAGATGTCTATATTGGGTCATATTCGCCAGTATGTTCCCGGCACGGTTCTGCCAATGCCCAGCAGCTGTGAACCTAGGTTACCGGGCAGGTTGAGCTCATGTTTTGGCTGTTTGTGGCATCACTAGAAGGGTGCAGAGCAGCCAGAGCACACTGCTAACACTGGGCCAGACTGTGTACAAACAACCACGTGTGAAACTATGAAAGAATAAGAGATTCTCGGACAATAACCGGAGAGTGACAGGGTGCTTGTTGCAGAGGGCCAGTGTCTCAACTGCAGAGCCTAACATACACTGCTAATGATACAACAGATCCTCGACTCTTTGTCCTGTGGGTGGAGAGCTGCTGATTTTGTATTTCTCCACTAAGGGGTGTGTAGCCAAGTGCCATCCAAGGGTGCTCCCCACATGGCCAGGGGTGGCCCCCCAGGCACCCTGCCTCAATTTCCCTCTGTGTCCCAAAATAATTCACGTACACCCAGAGTCTTTAAAACAATACCACTGAGCTCCCCTTTTCATTTCAGAGATTGCACAGCCCCTGCTCCCACCCCAACGTGGGGCACGTGTGTTCCCAGTCCAGGCCCCCCCAGCTTCTAGACTCTCCCCTCCGGCTCAGGTGTTTCACAGCTCTCCTTGCTGGGGCCTTGTGTTCTGCATTCAGTCCTGGCCTCCCCAGCCTTTGCTCACCCCTCACGTCGAGGATCTCAGCCCTCCCTGGGACTGTGGCTTTAAGTTCTTGCCTCCCCGGCCCATAACTCGCTCCTCAAGTATAGGGGTTGCCCAGTGCTCCTTGCCGAGGCTCTGTGCTGGGTGACTTCTCTCCCCCAGCAGCTGGCTCGGCAGCTCTCTCTGACTGCGCTTGGAGCTAAGCAGGCCATTGCTCCGGTTATAAACTGGCCAGTTCTGCTTTTCTGAGGTTTGTCCCCCGTGCGGTACAGAGACAAAGCCAGAGGTGGTTTTGTCTGGGACCAGACAGGGGATGCCATTGTGAAGATCACACCGCCCCACCCCTGCTGCCATGACCTTACCTGCTCAGTGCGGGCGAGGTCACACCGGCTGGGGTGGGGCAGCGAGCTCTTCAAAATGGTGCCCCCATGCGGTGTGATGGTGAGTGCGAGGTCATGCCAGCGGGGGCGGGGTCACCCAGGCGGGGGTGGGCACACACCGTTCCCAGAACTACTGGAATGTCGGGTATTCCCAGAATGTGAGAGGCCCCCCACTTGGAGCTTCCTTTTGAGTCTCCCGCCCCAATCACCTGACCACTCCTTGACCCTTCCCAGCTGTGTCCAATTACCCCAAACACCTGTCTGGGGCAGCTGGGAGAGGGGGAGCTTTGCCCCACCCACTCTACAGGGTTCGTGGTCCCAGGCCTTTGCAGGAACTGTGCTCTGGGTTTTTCTGTACCTTGATCTCCCAGACACAGACTTTTCCCCAGGACCAGCGGCCTCTCTCCCAGTGGCTGCTTCCAGGCCTCCTTCCGCTTTTCCCTGGACACATGGAATGAGTAACTCCGTCCTCTAGCCTTAAAGGGCCAGACCCCCATTACAGGCTGCATTGCTGGAGAGTCTTTGTGGGGCAGGAGAAAGCTGATCCAGTGGTCAGTGCAAATTCCCTTCTCTGGCTTCAGCGTCCTCAATATTGGCTGTTTGTCAAAATCTGAACATACCTCTAGTAACCCCACCCCCCCTATTAGCTACGGAGTGTTTGACAGCCGCTAAAAACCGATGCCGAGCAAAGGCTTGAGTTGAGACCAAGTATTAGGATCTAGATATTCAGGCCTGTCTGCAAAGGCCTGTACTCTAAGCATTTAGGTGTCTTCTTATCACTTGGCTAGTTCTAGAGGTATAAAAGAAAGAATCAAAATCACTGTCGGCCGGTGTAAGGGCCTTCTCTCACTGTGACAGTCTGAGGCCCTGTTCTTAGGCTAAGGCCTTTGGCTAAGCAGCAGAGGCAGCCATAAGCTGGGAAGCGACCGGTCACATCCTCACATCCCAAACTAGTCCCATTGAAATCAGGTGCTATTGGGCTGTTAGGATACAATCCTGTCCTGATAGTGCCTATCACCTCCAGAGAAAGGGAAGTGCCTAGAAGATGTAAAAGGAAACTTAGTTTGGTAGCATCCTGTCTGGCAAGAACTCACTTATCCATAGCTGGGATGGGAAATCCTCACTTCTGTATTGTTTTCTCATTATAGTTCCCACTTTGCTATTGTTTGTCTGTGTAATCTCTGTCTATTTCTGGGATTGTTCCTGTCTGCTGTGTAATTAATTTTGCTGGGTGTAAACTAATTAAGGTGGTGGGATCTAATTGGTTAAATAATCATGTTACAATTGGTTAGTTAAATTTCAGGGAAATGATTGGTTAAGGTATAGCAAAGCAGAACTCAAGTTTTACTATATAGTCCGCAGTCAATCAGGAAGGGGGGGGGGCGGAATGGGAATCATGTTTGGCTAAAGCGGGAAATGGGAACAGGGACACAGGTAAGGCTCTGTGGGGTCAGAGCTGGGAACGGGGACACTAAGGAAGGAAACTGGACTCATGCTTGCTGGAAATTCACCCCAATAAACATTGGATTGTTTGCACCTTTGGACTTCAGGGATTGCTGCTCTCCATTCATGCGAGAAGGACCAGGGAAGTGAGAGGGTGAAGGAATAAGCCTCCTAAAACCAAGGATTCTGGAACCTTTGTAGAAGTGGTGGGGGTGGGGGGCCCACCAGTGCCAGCCGGGGAGGCTGGGGGTCATGCCCCCCACTTTTTAGAAAGGGTGTAATTTGGGGGATAGGGGAGAATGTTGCCCCCCCCAAACTGCAAGCCTTGGGCAGGAGCAGGGCAGCACCTCCGCTGTGGAGTGTAGGCCCTACCGGTGCCACTTCGCACCTGCCCAAGGCTTGCAGTTTGGGGGGCAACATGGCCCCCCGGGTTCCGGCACGATTGGTTGAGACCCTTTTGGTTTCTATCTCTCTAGCTTTGTGAGGTGTCAGACAAACTTGCTGCCATGCTGTGGGATACGTCACAAACCTGAAACCCCAGGGGCGTGTCTCTGCACTGAGCACGGTCAGTGCAAAGGAGGAGATGGGGTGCTGCTTATGGACAACAGCCTGGCCTCATCTCATCTATCGATCTTACTTGCTTGAAAACTCCTGGCTGCAGTCCCAGGACTCTATGTCCTGCGAAAGGCAAGCTGTTTGCAGGTCTCTGATGTGGAAAGAGCAGAGAAAACATGTGCATTGTTTGGGGTGGGTTTCTGGCTCAGGACTGGAGCCAGGCCTTTTGGTTTCTTGATCAGGGGTCAGGGAAAACGATCTTTGCTCCTTTCTGCAGAGGGCGATGCTGTACGAGTGTCTGGCAGAAGCTCTGCCTGGGTCTGCCTGGGTGATGCTGTTCCCCTGTTCACACCACAGAACGTGTCGTGTAGTCAGCAGAGCTGGAGTGAGCAGATGCAATTTTTATTTGGCGGTGTCCCTCCGTAGAGCAGATTGCCCCCCGCAGAGGTAGCTGCTGTCCCCTTGCCACGGGGCTGGCGGAGGAGGCGTCCCGAAGCTCCTTGTGTCAAAGCACCAGAGAGGTAATAGACAGAGGAGTCCTGCACTGTGGGTTCACCTCTCTTTTATATCACTGATCTGAGCTGAGGTGCTGAGGGGAGAAGGAGCTGGGAGCCCGTTCAGATCCAGAGTGGGGAGCTGTGAGGACCAAGAATGGTTTCTGGCCCCAGCAACAGATGAAGAAAATGGGCAAGGGGAGTGGGCCAGATAACGGGGTTTCCCCAGCCTATGGGAATGCTGCGTTCAGGAGTGGTATCTCTTGAGCAGCGGGCAGATTGTGGCTGCCTGCAGCAGCAGAAGCCATGCACCATCCAAGATGATACAGTAATGTTGCAACCAGCTTTAGCTTGGAAAATGTGTTAGGCCTAAAAATTCCCAGATGTGGGCAAATTCAATGGGCTATTCAGTTGTATCAGAGGTTGCATGACAAGATCCTTTGCATTGGAAAAATCTCCAGTGCGGGAGAAGACAGCATGGAGTCCACTCCTGGCAGCACAGCATCCACACCCAGCAGGGAGAAGGACCTGTATCTGGAGCTACGTTTCAGAACAATATATTGCCAAGGTAGAGTGGACTATAAAGAGAAGTGGAGCAAACCCCTAAGTGACCCTTCACCAGAGGAGACAAGGAAAACCAGCACCTTGGATTCTGTGAGCATCCTGACATAAAGCTAGTCAGCCATTGCTGGGAAAGGAATACTGGAGAGGAAAGTGCCTCGAACAATGTCTGTAGCTTGTTAAGTTAGGTCTTAGCTATTAGAAAGCGTATTATTACTTCTGTTTGTTCATCACCCTTCCTATCTTTACACCTTACACTTGATATCACTTAAATCTATGACTTTTGTTTACTAAACTTGTTTTACCTTTATTATAAACCAGGTCAGTGCTGTGATTAAAGTGAGTGTTTGTCAAACCCCAGTGAAATTAATGAGCTGCGTGTATTGACTCTTTAAAAGAGCAATGAACTTAATAACTTGTGTGTCTTCCGGGAGAGGACTGGACACTACAGAGAGACAGTTCAGAGGCCCGTCTAGTAAAGGGTGCCTACTATAGGAATAATGGACTGAGTGGATTATTCCGATAGCTCTTCTAACGCTAGCCGCTGAAGATCCTCCACAAGGATGTGGGATCAGCAGGAGAGAGAGATGTAACGTCACTGTAGTTTGAACAGCGCTACAATAAATCCCACAAGGATTCACACTCTGAACCCCAAAACTATGAGATCCATATTGAATCTGCAATAATCAGAACTTCTATCAGTTAACTGGGTGGGCACCCTGAAAACTATCGTGATGGAGTCAACGAAAAAAGAAAACACTTATCGTTTAATGAATATTCAATGTAGTACAAAATACAACATATGTGGTGGTCTCTCGTGTCCTTCCAGGACATCAGGTTCAGCAAAACTCAGACCTCTGAAAACCAGGAAATACAGATAAATCCCATGCAACCATAACTCTGCCCCTTGGTGCTGGCAATAGCCATGGGAACGATCTGCCTGCTACTCCTGGTGAAGGAATTTGTTTGTTTTCTGAAATGTCAAATTTTGATTAGCTCTGGCATAAAGCAACACATTTCATTGTAAGATATACCTAACACACAATCTGACAATGGTCTGAAAGCATAAAGTAGGATTTTATTTCATAATTTCTGCTGCTAAAAGACTTTGCATTCCTTACTGCAAGAGAATGACATGTTTACAGTAGGATAGAAACACCTCTGAGCAACTCAGAGAGAAGATGTGAGTAATCATTTTAGCACAATGGTAGGGGCTGATCCTGGGGCAGGATTCTGCCTTTGCCCCCTCAGACTGTGCAAAGGGCCCATGCTGCGAGTGGAGCAATTGTCCATGGCTCAGCTGGAAGCCCCCTGATGAGGACCTGGAGACAGTGCAGTGAGCTGCCAGCCTTGGGCCCTGACAGGAAGAGGGGGTGGAGATGCCGGGCGAGAGCCCTGGTTTTACTTTGCCCCTTTCAGACAGTGAGCACCACGGGGGATTCTGGCCAAGACCGGCACAGGGCTCAAAGGGAGGAGCTCCTGGTGCCCATTCTGACCCTGTTCACGGATATAATCCTACAGAACCATACAGCATGAGAACAAGCAGACTGGGCAGTCCCTGCAGGACCGTGAGATGGGTCTAGCCTGCTCTGTATGGTACTGACAGGGCCCCGGGCTACCCTGAGTCTCAGGGATGGATACTCAGCTGGAATCCTCTACCCCAGACCCAGAAGAAAGGGAAGATTTTCTCCCCATTGAAAGAAGCCTGTGGAAAAGTGAAGATCGGGGCCAGATCATCAGCATAATTAAATGCCACCAACCCCCCTTCATAGTCCAGAGAGACCCGGATCCTGCTGGGTTCTCTACTCAAGGACAGGCGGGTGACAGGGGAGGTTTGAGCCCGATAGTCTCTGGCATTGCCCCATTTCTGCACCACCCAGACCCCATTCTCGGGGGTAAAGCCAACCTCTTCCTTCCTCAGCACAGACTGTCTAGCTACCCCCACAGCCCAGTCTCCGGCTACTCCTCCCTCCACCTTCACCTGCCAGGAATGTTTCCCCGAGGTGAAGCCCTCAGAGCCCAGCACACTCAGCAAATAATCAAATCTCTCCGGTTTGTAAGGCAACATCTGGCTCTCGGGGCCCCGGCTCATGGTTCTTCGATCATCAGACAGGACGAGCTCAGGATGTGCCGTGTCTGGATCCAGAGTCACATTCGCTGGGGAGAGACAGAATCAGAGCATTATCGGCACACATGGGTCAATGACAGAGCGAAAGGATCGGCTGGGCCAGACCTGAGCCTCAGAATCTTCCCCCCTGTACTCACCTACTTCGGAACAATACTGTGTAACATATATGTATGCCAGTCGGTGCTGCTCTTTATACAGCTAACTATCGACACAGAGAGAGAGATAACATGGCAAAAATACTTCACTAACGCAGCGTTAAGATGCCCGGTGAGACCTTGCACCCCTCAAGAAAGTCAGTTCAGCAAAACTGAATCTTGTGAATGCCGGGAGATAGCGAGTTCAGGTAAACACCTTCGCAACCTTAACTCTGCCCTCTGGAGCTGGCAATGGCCTCTGGGAATTATCTGCATGCACTGCAGCTGTAATCCCTGTGGTAGGTGTTGCTGTACTGAAGGGTGGAGGAATAAATTGAACCATCTTGGAAGATCTGTGAGTGGGATAGGAGGTGATCTGGGCGACTGTGGCCCTCTGCGCGTGTGTGTGTGTGTGTGTCCCCCTCTCTCCCCGGCCCCTGTGTGGGCTTTTAAGGCTGCACAGCTCCCTGCCTCACCCCGGGATATCCCCAGCAAGCCAGACTGTCTAAACAGGCCAGGGCCTGCGCTTTGCTTTCTCTCTGAAGACAACGAGCAGTGTATTGCCCACAGCTATATGTTTCCACACAGCTCCTTCTAAGCAACCACGTTTCTTCTTTTAGGTAAAAGCATGACAGAGAATAAATATTAAAACAATAAAGCTCGAAAGCTGACCTGAGATTTCCCCGTCCCCCCAAATCCAACCTACAGCTCTAGAAGGTTTTAGTCCTTCAAACCCCACATCTGGGTATTCTCCGGGGTTAGAAGTTTAGATCCAGAACCAGAGCAATGGCTGGGCAGATCAGCCATATCTTTATCCAACTCTGGCCTTTGATCTTTGCCTTCTGTAACAGGTAATCAACAGAAAAAACCCTCCCCTCAGAGCTTAACTTCAAAAAGCTGGGTTTTTGCATTGACCAGAGGTAAGTAATTTGCATTAACCTCACCCTAGGGACTCCCCAGGAAATCCACTTAATATTTATTGTCCCAAAAGTCCATACTTGTCTGGCACATTTTCAATACAGCCTTTTGAACCGCCACGTCTTACATCCATCACATCTCCTCACTAGAGAGGTTATACACAATCCTGGCCCACAGCAGTACATACAGTTAGTACAATAAGATCTTTCAGTGATATTGCAGGAAATTGCCCTATCTACAGAGCCCTATCCAGCTACAGCGGAAGCTCTCCACCTCCAGAGTCTCTTGGCTCCTCTGTCCACACGTGCTCAGTATAATCCCCTTAGTTCATGAGCAATACTATCTGTCCAATAATGTTCTGAATGTTGCTCCCCCCAGAGGCCTAGTGGGTGCCGTTCACTCTCTGCGTGTTATCCTCCAGTCAGTGAGACCCTTGTGGCAGGATCAGAGCCAGGGCTTGATCCCCAGGTCTGGGCAAAACCACGGTGGTAGAATATGTCAACTTTTAAAAACTATGGTTTTTTTAGGGAGTTGGGGGGTGGAGAGGAGATTGTATCCCAGGAACCCCTTAGTCAAATGATCTCAGATTTGGATCACTGACCCTAGCCAGTGCCCCCTGAGGCACATCAAATTTCAAGGCAATCCATGTAACCATGACAATTTTAGAGCACTTAAAAGAATGAAGCTTTTCACAGAAAGCTGGTTGGTACCTTAACTTGACCAGACCTGGCAGCTCAGTATCATTTGTACAGTCCCCAGCAGATCCCGGTGGTTGGGTTGGGCCCTGTATGCATTACTCCAGTTCAGATATTAAATTGCAAGAAATAGTTTGATTCTGAAGTCACGCCTACATTATACACTTGGGACATCTCAATTTTTCTTCCAAAGATAAATATAGTTTTACCTGAATGAACTACTCCAGAGTCCTGTGTTTGGGGTGGGAAGAAATATGCAAATATATTTAAATGTTACCTTTCTTTAGGGTTGAGATACAAGTCTCTTCGCTTGGGTCACTCACAGCCCCATCCGCACACACAGCCGAAACCCGGACTCTGTAGGGTGTCTCAGGACTCAGTCCATCAATGCTATAGAATTCGGTTCTCTTTTCTGTCCTTCGTTGCAGCCATTTGTCTTTCCCCTCCTGACTTGTATCTCCTGCCTCCTCTTTATATTCCACCTTATACTCCCTTATTCTGACTCCATCTCCAATGACACTTGGACTCTCCCAGGTGAGGGCGATGGCAGATGAATCTACAATAACTGTTACGGGCTTCCCAGGCGGGCTGGTAGGAGGGAGAGTCTTCACAGGATTACTCACATCGCTGCTCTCGCTGAGCCCTGGTTTGCTCACTGCAGCGTATCGGAACTGGTACTCGGTGTTTGCACGTAGCCCTGTTACTGTGAATGTCTCTTGCGTGTTATTTACATTCACAGTCGTCCAGTTCTCCTGTCCTACAATTCTGTACTCTGCCCGATAGCCGCATATCTCAGCCCTTCCATAGGCTGCTGGGTTAAACTTGAGCTGCACACGGTCATGTTTGATTCCATCAATCAGGGGAGGAAGAGGCTTTGATGGAGCCTCAAAGTTGGTGCTGATCAGCTCTCCCTCCTCATACAGGTAAATGGAAGTGCCTGGATTGTCCTTGTCTGGAACAGAGGACACAATGAACCGAATCTTCCCGTTAGATTTGTTGACACTGACAAAACGTGAAAGGGACTTTGCAGATTTTCGAGCTTTTCTATTAATTTCTTGTTCCTCAAACCACATTTTGGATTTTGGTTTCTCAGCGACAGAACTGGCTGCTGCAGGATCATGAGTTTCCTTTATATACTGGGTCTGAAGCCACTGTTTTAAATCTGATAAATATGGCTCCTCTTCATGCAGTGAGGTGAATGTAAAGGAGACAATGAAGTCAAGCTCAGGGTTGAGTACTATTTCATCTAGTTCACTCTGAGAGGACACCACTTTTACATTGCTTAGGATCCTAAGGTAGGAATTCACATAATTCATCTCTTTCTCCTTTGTATCCAGAAATTCACTGAGGCTCTGGGTATTGAACGGTGACTGGTTTTTACATGACAAAATATCCACCAGGCCCCCTTCCTCTTTTCCACCTCCACGGATTAATGGTAAGAGTCCTGCTAGCTGTTTCTGGAAAGTCTGTCTGTGTTGCTTACACAGATCTCTGAACTGCTGGATTTTCAGCTTGATTTCGGGGAAGCTTGTGGCGATCGGACTCTTCACCATGTCATTGCATCGCATGTTTACTTCTGCCAGTTCCTCCAGAGCAGTCTGAGCATCAGAAATCAGTGAAAAGCTGATCTCACGCACCAGCCGAGCAGCTCTGGAATCCAGCTTGGTCAGCGGGTACAGCCAGACTCTCACTGGTACGGCCTTCTCCCCCTGGGCACCCAGCAGCTTGGGGAGGGTGGAATATGTTTGCATGGCATCTTCGAAATTAGTTGGATTTCTCTCAAGAGCAAAATCACCATGGAACTTGCAGTTAAATTTTGCAGCGTTTAATTTTTCACTTTCATCCATTTTGACAGCTCCTTCCCCTTCTATGGAAAACATGGGTATCTTTTTAATTGCAATCTGGAGCTTTCCCTCTATCTCACGTACATTCTCAGAAGAAGAAACTTCCCGATCAAACACGAAGAAAGCCTGAGCCCCGTACAGCACAGCCGTGACCACATGGGTGGCCGTGCCTTGGTCAAATACAGCAGGATAAGAGACATTCTCTGGTCCTAAATGGTTCATAGTTAGTTGCTCAAAGTTTGTTGTGGCAGAGTACTGGAGAGTAATTCGGGCCTGTTGTTTGGATTTTTTGGTGTCATTTAAGTATTTGGCAGATCCACTTACTTCAACCAGCCCCCCCAGGAAACTGGCCTTCAGCGAGGCTGTGACATTGAGGGCATTGGCCTTCTCTTCAATGGTGTCGGATGCGATGATCTCAAATTCAGTCTTGGGTTGTGGTTTTGTGTTTACATCCTTGCGAAGCTGTTCCAGGCCCCACAGCGTGATCCCTGGAATAGTAGAGACAGACACATGGTAACGTAACTGATAGATGCACAGGACACAGAATCTATCCATCCTTTAATTGTGTCTCATTTCTGAGATTGAAAAATAACGAGTGAAGGACATCAAGTAAACTGACCTGGTAACATACAAATGTGCCAAGTCAAGGCTGAACTACACGGCTAACAAACTTCCCTTGCCCCCGGCTTCTTACAGGACTTTGGAAGATGTGATCTTTTTTTTTTTTTTTCATATATCCCTCTCCAGAATGACTGAGTTCACTCCCCCCTCAGGAGTACACTGTCCCAGGAAGCAAGTGCTATATTTATGATTGAAATGTCACTTCTATTAGAAAAGGAGGACTTGTGGCACCTTAGGGACTAACCAATTTATTTAAGCATAAGCTTTCATGAGCTACAGGGATGCATCTGATGAAGTGAGCTGTAGCTCACGAAAGCTTATGCTCAAATAAATTGGTTAGTCTCTAAGGTGCCACAAGTCCTCCTTTTCTTTTTGCGGATACAGACTAACACGGCTGCTACTCTGACTTCTATTAGAAATGATCTGATCAATTGGATAATTGGTCTGAAATCAACAAGATGAAATTCAATAAAGACAAGTGCAAAGTACTACACTTAGGAAGGAAAAATCAAGTGCACCGCTACAAAATGGGGAATAACTGGCTAGGCAGTAGTACTGCGGAAAAGGACCTGGGGATTATAGCGGATCACAAATTGAATATGAGACAACCATGGGATGCAGTTGTGCAAAAGGCTAATATAATTCTGGGGTGGGAGGTAGTTGTCCTGCTCTTCTCAGCACTGGAAAGGCCTGAGCTGGAGTATTGTGTCCAGTTTGGGGCGCCACACTGCAAGAAAAATCTGGACAAACTAGAAGGGTGAGGGAAGAGCAACAAAACTGATAAAGGGTTTAGAAAACCTGCCCTATAGAAGATAGATTAGAAACAGTGGGTATGTTTACTCTTAAGAGAAGAAGACTGAGAGCAGAGCTGATAACGGTTTTCAAATCTGTTAAGGGCTGTTGACAGTGAGGACAGTGATCAATTGTTCTCCATGTCGGCTGAAGGGAGGCCAAAAAGTAATTGGCTTTATCTGCAGCAAGGGAGGTTTAAGTTAGATATTAGGAAAACTTTCTAATTGTAAGGATAATTAAGCACTGGAATAGACTTCCAAGGGAGGTTGTGGAATCCCCATCTGTGATAAATAAAGTGGGGGTAGCTCCCTTTGATGGACACCCAGCCAGTCAGTTAGCTGTAAAATCCCTCTTGATAGCTGTTCTTTACTTGCTTTACCTGTAAAGGGTTAAAAGTCCCCCAGGTAAAGAAAAAAAAAGTGGGCACCTGACCAAAAGAGCCAATGGGAAGGCTAGAACTTTTTAAAATTGGAAAAGAAAGTTTGCCTTTGTCTGTTGTTCTCTGGGCTGGAGGGACAGAGCAGCCATTCTGTAAGCAGCTAAGCCAGGTATGATTATAAGCTGTGATGAGCTGCCAAAATCTTAACAACCTGTTCCCTGAGGGATGTGCCTCAGTATGTATTTTTTGTACCAACAGGGTTACCATAGGTCCGTATTGCCCGGATGGCAATTTAAGAACAAAAAGGCCTGATCTGTCTGGGAAAATAGAGATGTATGTTAACCCTGCCGAAAGTCCTTTTTTAAAAAGATGGGCCTGATCTAGAAATTACCTCCGTTTCACACGTGTGGGTCCCCGCCATGCCCTGGGCATGTGCTAGGGTGACCAGATGTCCCAATTTTATAGGGACAGTCCTGGTTTTGGGGTCTTTTTCTTATATAGGCTCCTATTACCCCCCAACCCCTGTCCTGATTTTTCACACTTGCTGTCTGGTCACCCTAGGGTGTGCACAAGTGTGGGTCCCAGCTGCTCCCTTCCCCACTCATTGAAGCAGGTGTGCAGGGTTACTGCCCTGGGAACTGCAGGGCACCAGTGGACATGGGGACAGCTGCAGACAGGGGCGTGGGGCAGGGCTAGCTGGAGGCAGGGGGGCCAGGCTGGCTGCGGGCAGGGCGGGGGCAGCAGAGCTGGCTGGAGACAGGAGGGTGCGGGGCTGGCTGTGGGCAGGGCAGGCGGTGCGGAGCTGGCTGGAGACAGGAGGGTGCAGGGTTGTCTGGAGGCAAGGGGGTGCGGGGCTGGCTGTGGGCAGGGCAGGCGGTGCGGAGCTGGCTGGAGACAGGAGGGTGCAGGGTTGGCTGGAGGCAAGGGGGTGTGGGGCTGGCTGGAGACAGAGACAGGCTGCGGGCAGGGCAGGGGGTGCAGGTAGCAGGGCCTGGCTGCGGGCAGGGCAGGGGGTGTGGGGGTCGCTGGAGACAGGGGCTGGCTGCAGGCAGGGGGTACGGCAGGGCTGGCTGGAGACAGGGGCTGGCTGCAGGCAGGGCAGGGGGTGCGTGCGGCAGGGGTTGGCTGGATACAGAGCAGAGGGTGCGGCAGGGGCTGGCTGCAGGCAGGGCACGGGGTGTGGGGGTGGCTGGAGACGGGCTGGCTGTGGGCAGGGGGTGCGGCAGGGACTGGCTGGGGACAGGGGCTGGCTGCGGGCAGGGCAGGGGGTGCGGGGCTGGCTGGAGGCAGGGCGGGGCTGGCTGCAGGCAGGGCAGGGCGTGCAGGGGTGGCTGGAGACGGGCTGGCTGCGAGCAGGGCAGGGGCTGGCTGCAGGCAGGGGGTGGCTGCAGGCAGGGACAGGCTGTGGGCAGGGCAGGGGGTGCAGGTGGCAGGGGCTGGCTGCGGGCAGGGCAGGGGGTGTGGGGGTGGCTGGAGACAGGGGCTGGCTGCAGGCAGGGGGTACGGCAGGGACTGACTGGAGGTAGGGGCTGGCTGCAGGCAGGGTAGGGGGGTGCAGGGACTGACTGGAGACAGGGGCTGGCTGCGGGCAGGGCAGGGAGTGCAGGGGTGGCTGGAGACGGGCTGGCTGCGGGCAGGGCAGGGGGTGCGTGCGGCGGGGCTGGCTGGAGGCAGGGGGTGCAGGGGTGGCTGCAGGCAGGGCAGGGGCTGGCTGCGGGAGTGTGGGGGTGGCTGCAGACAGGGGCTGGCTGCAGGCAGGGGGTACGGCAGGGACTGACTGGAGGTAGGGACTGGCTGGAGACAGGGGCAGGCTGCAGGCAGGGGGTGCGGGGGTGGCTGGAGACAGGGGCTGGCTGCAGGCAGGGCAGGGGATGGCTGGAGAGGCTGGAGACGGGGGCTGGCTGCAGGCTGGAGACGGGCTGGCTGCAGGCAGGGGGTATGGCAGGGACTGACTGGAGGTAGGGACTGGCTGCAGGCAGGGCGGGGGGTGCAGGGGTGGCGGGAGATGGGCTGGCTGCGGGCAGGGCAGGGGGTGCATGTGGCAGGGGCTGGCTGGAGGCAGGGTAGGGGGGTGGCTGGAGGCAGGGCAGGGGCTGGCTGCAGGCAGGGGGTGCGGGGCTGGCTGCAGGCAGGGCGGGGGCCGGCTGCGGGCAGGGTGGTGGGGGCTCGCGGGGAGAGCAGCAGGACGCAGCCCAGGCCCAGCAGAGCAGCCGGGGACCCCCCAGGCAGCAGCGGGAGCCCCAGGGCCGGGGGAGCAGCAGCACCAGGGCTCGTGCCCAGGGCCAGGGGGCAGCCCACGTGGCTCCCGCAGCAGCGCCCCCGGTGGCCGGAGGAGGAATCACATCACTTCCCGGCCGGAGCCCAGCAAAGCCCCCTGCAGGGAAGCGGGTTAACAGCCGGTTCTAAAACTGCTTCAGAATTTAACACCCGGTTTGCGCGAACCGGCGCAAATTCAGCTCACCCCAGATTATAAGTCATCGGATCATGCCTAGAATGACTTATCTGAACTCCAATGTGTAAACAGATCAGAGTGTTTAGCCAGATGCGATTAGGGTTATTTATTTTATTTCTTATTGGCTTGTGGACTCCTCTGTCATAACCCCAGATGCTTTTGTTTGCTTGTAACCTTTAAGCTAAACCCACAAGAAAGCTATTTTGGGTGCTTGATTTTTGGAATTGCTCTTTTAAAATCTAGCAGAAGCCTAAATTCCAGATGAATTTTCTTTCTTTTTATTTTTAATAAAATTTCCTTTTTTAAGAACAGAATTGGAGTTTTGGTGTGCTAAGAGGTTTATGCATGTTGTTTGATTAGCTGGTAGCCACAGCTAATTTCCTTTGTTTTCTTTCTCAGCTGTTCCCAGACTGTTTCTCAGCTGGGGTGAAAGGGCTTGAGGGCACCCCATAGGGAGGACTCCCAAGTGTTCCTTCCTAGGTTCAAAGGGCTTGGGTGTTTTTTGCATTTGGTTGGTGGCAGCATTTACCAAGCCAAGGTCAGAGAGAAGCTGTAACCTTGGGAGTTTAAAACAAGCCTGGAGTGGCCAGTATTAATTTTTAAAATCCTTGCGTGCCCCACTCTGCATTCGGAGTGACAGAGTTGGGATTCAGCCTTGAGAAACTAAATGAATTCTTTGCATCGGTCTGCACTGTTGAGGATGTGAGGGAGATTCCCAAACCTCAGCCATTCTTTTTAGGTGACAGATCTGAAGAACTGTCCCAAATTGAGGTGTCATTAGAGGAGGTTTTGGAACAAATTGATAAACTAAACAGTAATAAATCTCCAGGACCTGATGGTATTCACCCAAGAGTTCTGAAGGAACTCAAATGTGAAATTGCAGGACTACTAACTGTAGTCTGTAACCTATCATTTAAATCAGCTTCTGTACCAAATGACTGGAGGAGAGCTAATGTGATGCCAGTTTTTAAAAAGGGCTCCAGAGGTGACCCTGGTAACTACAGGCCAATAAATGTCACTTCAGTACTGGGCAAATTGGTTGGAACTATCGTAAAGAACAAAATTGTCAGACGCATAGATGAACATAATTTGTTGGGAAATAGCTAACATGGTTTTTGTAAAGAGAAATCATGCCTCACCAATCTACTAGAATTCTCTGAGGGGGTCAACAAGCATGTGGACAGGGGGATCCAGTGGATATAGTGTACTTAGATTTTCAGAAAGCCTTTGACAAGATCCCTCACCAAAGGCTCTTAAGCAAAATAAGCAGTTATGGGATAAGAGGGAAGGTTCTCTCATGGATTGGTAACTGGTTAAAAGATAGGAAACAAAGGGTAGGAATAAATGGTCAGTTTTCCGAATGGAGAGAGATAAATAGTGGTGTCCCCCAGGGATCTGTACTGGGCCCAGTCCTATTTAACATATTCATAAACAATCTGAAAAAAGGGGTAAACAGTGTGGTGGCAAAATTTGCAGATGATACAAAACTACTTAAGATAGTTAAGTCCCAGGCAGACTGCGAAGAGCTACAAAAGGATCTCTCAAAACAGGGTGACTGAGCAACAAAATGGCAGATGAAATTTCATGTTGATAAATGCAAAATAATGCACATTGGAAAACATAATCCCAACTCTACGTATGAAATGAAGGGGTCTAAATTAGCTGTTACCACTCAAGAAAGAGATCTTGGAGTCAGTGTGGATAGTTCTCTGAAAACATCCACTTAATGTGCAGCGGCAGTCAAAAAAGCTAACAGAATGCTGGGAAGAATTAAGAAAGGGATAGATAATAAGACAGAAAATATCCTATTGCCTCTATATAAATCTATGGTTCGCCCACACCTTGAATACTGCGTGCAGATGCGGTCACCCTATCTCAAAAAGATATATTGGAATTGGAAAAGGTTCAGAAAAGGGCAACAAAAATGATTAGGGGTATAGAATGGCTTCCGTATGAGAGAGATTAATAAGACTGGGACTTTTCAGCTTGGAAAAGAGGCAACTAAGGGGGAATATGACAGAAGTCTATAAAATCATGAGAGGTATAGAGAAAGTAAATAAAGAAGTGTTATTTACTCCTTCTCATAATACAAGAACAAGGGGTCATCAAATGAAATTAATAGGTAGCAGGTGTAAAACAAACACAAGAAAGTATTTTTTCACGCAGCGCATTGTCAACCTCTGGAACTCCTTGCCAGAGGGTGTTGTGAAGGCCAATCCTATGATGGGGTTCAAAAGGGAGCTAGATAGATTCATGGAAGATAGGTCCATCAGTGACTATTTGCCAGAATGTGCAGAAAATGGTGTCCCTAGCCTCTGTTTGCCAGAAGTTGGGATTGGGTGACAGAGGATGGATCACCTGATGATAACCTGTCTGTTCATTCCCTTTGGGGGACCTGCCATTGGCCACTGTCAGAGGACAAGATACTGGGCTTGATGGACCTTTGGTCTGACCCAGTATGGCCGTTCTTATGTTCTTGATACCATCATTGTAGGTTTTTAAGAACAGGTTAGACAAATACCTCTCAGAGATGGCCCTGGTGCACTTATTCCTGCCTCAATGCAGGTTGCTGGACTAGGTGTCCCCTTAAGGGCCCTTCCAGCCCGAAATTTCTATGATTCAGTGATGTCTGGTGGCGTGAGTTCCTCATGCTAATTATGTTGCTTTAAAATGTATTTCCTTTATTGAGTTTAAACTAGTTGTATTTTAATTTTATTGAGTGTCCCCTTGTTATTTTTCTATGAGAGAGTAAATAGGTACTTCATATTTACCTTCTCTAGCCCATTCCTATTTACCTTCTCTAGCCCATTCATTCTTCTGTATCCCTGTTTCACCTCCAGCTTATTCTTGTCTCTATATGAAATATTTTGTTTTGTCTTTTCCTGTGAAATTCTCCCCAGGTTTCTAGTCATTTTTATCATCACTGTCCGAACTGCCTCGATTTCTGTGATACCCTCTTTGTGATGGGACGGCCAGCACGGAGCACACATTCCAGGGGAGCGTGGCCCGTTGATTTATATAATGCCATTGGAATAGGTCTGGTGGCATTTTCCATGCCGTTCCTCAGGCACCTGAGCACCCTGTTCACGGCTTGGCCTGCCACTGGACACAGAGTGGGTGTTTTCACTGAGCTGTCCACAGCGATGCCAGGCCTTTTCCAGGGGCGGGGGACAGTTCATATGGGTCACAGTGATGCGTGTGAATAGCTGAAGTGTTTCCTTCTAATGGGTCCCCTCATGCCCTGAAGATCTGTGTGTAGAGAGGACCCTTCTCACCAGGACCTCACCCCTCCCATGTGGAAATGGGGGGATGAGCCAGCTCGGGGGCACTGTCCACCTTTCCTAGGCCGACTGCCGTGCGGGTGGGGCTGCAGAGATATCGCAGTGGCAGGGGAGCGGATGGGAAGTTTCTCCTAGTGCAGCCAGTGCTGTAAGGAGGTTCAGCAGGACAGCACCCGGGCAGGTTTGGATGCCCTTTGTTTTTTCCCCAACTCAAATCCCAAATCCAAATGTTCCTAAAAGAAACAGGTGCCAAATGCTTCTTTTTTCGGAAACACTAAATTGGGCCCCGTGCTCCCCCCGGGTGACAATTACCTGGGATGAGGGCGTCACTGCGGCAGTCGTACAGCATCCCCAGCTGGAAAGGGCGGCCCAGAGCCGGCATCGCAATGGTGTCATCTGATCCGGCCATTGTTCCACACCCAGACGCTCTCTCCTCTGTCTGACCTGCAAGAAAGAACTGGGGTTACACTTAAGTTTCTGGGGAGCAGATTTAGAATCGAGTCACTGGCTTCAGTCTTCAGAGCTTTTTCTGAACGTTGCCCTGGAAAGGAAATTTCTGAGCGTGAGCCGGTATCATCTCAGTAACACGTGCACAGGTGCAACATATTTGGGGCTCAGCACCTGCTTCTGGATGTTGGGGTCAACTCATGAATATGCAATTTGTAATAAGACGTTAACATGAAATGTTGGGTCAGAAATTGAATAGTAAAACTGAACCAAAGGCCTTGAGTTTTCAACCTGGCCGAAGTAACCTCTCTGAACTTTCTCCTAGCAAGAAAACCAAGTCCTGTGCCTACAAAACCGTGCCTTGTGTCTGTCTGTTATTCGGTCCTTTGGAAAAGACAGAGCTGTGAAAGAAAGACGGATCTTCTAGTCTCCACAGGGGACAGGAGAGGAAGAAAGTCACTCAGAGATTTACCTCTCCCTTTTCTCGCCTCAGATTATGAATTCTCAGTTTTACATTTCAAATGAATTGTTCCTTTTAGCAAGAATGGGAAATAATTATAATTTGATGCAATTTATGTCCTGATAGGGGGCTAAGCTGCAGCCCAGGAAGCCATAAATTCCTGCTGCCCAATGGCTAAGACAACACTGGCAACAGCTCTTACTGAACACAAGCCAGAGCTTCCCTCTAAATAAAACCATACACCTTGCAGGCAGTGATGAGCTGCCAAAATTTTAACAACGGGTTCCCTCCTCACCCCACAAGGGGGTCGTTGCCCACCCCCGCCTCCCGGGACTCCTGCCCCATCCAACCCCCCCCCCCACGTTCCTTGACGCCCCGCCCCCCAGGACCCCTGCCCCATCCATCCCCCTCCCCCGTTCCCTGACTGCCCCTAGAACCGGGCAGGAGGGTCTTGTGGGCCACCGTAGTGGGTGCCCACCCCGCCCCTAAGAGCCAGAGGCACCTGCCGGGGGGCAAGGTGGGGAGTCCCGCCGGTGTTTACCTGGGGCAGCTCCCAGGAAGCATCCAGCAGGTCCCTCTGGCTCCTAGGGGTGGGGGAGCATAGCTGGGGGGGAGCGGCTGCTCCCCCCACTGATCACATCAAAAGTGGTGCCTTAGGCACCGACTCCCTGGGTGCTCCGGGGCTGGAGCACCCACGGGGAGAATTTGGTGGGTGCAGAGCACCCACCAGGAGCTCCCCACCCCACGCCCGGCCCCAGCTCACCTCTGTTCCGCCTCCTCCCCCGAACCCACCGCCCCGCTCTGCTTCTCCGCACCCCAGCCCCGGCTTCCCATGAATCAGCTCTTCGGCGGGAAGCTGGGGAAGGCTGAGAAGCAGGCGGTGGCTTCCCGCTCAGGCCGAGGGTGGCGGAGGTGAGCTGGGGCGGGGAGCGGTTCCCCTGCGCCCCCCCCACCCCGGGTTACCTGCTGCGGTGTGGGTGGCCCTCCTCACACACCCCCCAGCTTCCCGCGCGAACGGCTGATTCCTGGGAAGCCGGGGCTGGGGGGGGAGAAGCAGAGCAGGGCGGCGCGTTCAGGGGCGGAGGTGGAGCGGAGGGGAGCTGGGGTTGGGGGGGGGGGGCGGGGAGCTGCCGGTGGGTGCTCTGCACCCACCAAATTTTCCCTGTGGATGCTCCAGGGCTGGAGCACCCATGGAGTCGGCGCCTAAGGTGCCACTCTTGGCCGGTTAAATTTAGAAGCCCTGTTAGAACCAGTTCTCCCCAGCGGAACAACCGGTTCTAAAAGGGCTTCTAAATTTAACAACCGGTTCTAGCGAACCGGTGTGAACCGGCTCCAACTCACCACTGCTTGCAGGCCTTGCACCTTGGAATAGAGCAGGAACATCTGCCAATAGATATAGCATAAGGAAATCTCCCTCTCCGAGACCATTCCCAGAAGAGAGTTAAAGGGAACGGCTCCATTTCATGTCTCTTACCTACACTTACAGAACCGCAAGCCACCCACCAACTGTCTTCCTGTTACACGTTTATCCCAGAATCCATCACACCAGCCTCCTCTTGATATGTGCCCTACAGAGGGTTGTTTTAAAGTTTAAACTCAGCGAATGTGTGAACTCAGGCCTTGTCCACATGGGGGTACGCTGGCACTGAGTTGACGCACACTAGTAGCTGTGCACTACGTAAGCCATACTCCTAGCATGCGCATGGGACAGCTGTGCCCTCTTTCCAAAATGCCGTGCCCCACAATTGTAGCTGAGAGATTTCAAATGATTTAGGAAATTATTTGTCTAGTATTAGGAATTGTCACTGATTTATGTTTAGCAGGATGGAAATATAATTGTCCTATTGTTCCTAGAACAAACCATAGCTTAATGGTATCAACTAATTGTACTTCTTAATACTTGTATATAAGCTAACATAGGACTGGAAGGGACCTCCTGGGTTGAGTCCAGTCCTCTGATACAGTAGGCAGCCTGTCATATTCTCCTGTTCATAAATTTACCAAGCTCCTTCTTAAAACTAGCTCATTTCTCCCATTACTCCTAATGGGAGGCTGTTCTACAACCTCACTCCTCTGGTGGTTAGCAACCTCCTTCTAATTTCCAGCATGAATATACTCATGGCCATTTGTTCTTGTACCAACATTGTCATTTAGTTTAAATAGTTCTGCTCCCTCCCTGGTGCTTACCCTGCTGATGTATTTCTAGAGAGCAATCCTAACCCCACTCAGCCTTCATTACCCGAGGCGAAACAAGCAAAGCGCTTTTAGTCTTCTCTAGTAAGATAGGCCCTCTTTTCCTGTGATGATCCTAGCAGCCATTCTCTGCACCTGTCCCAGTTTGAATTCATATTTTTTAAGCATGGGTGTCCAGACTTGCACACAGGATTCCAGATGAGGTCTCACCTGTGCCTTGTACAATGGCATTAATACTTCTCTTTCTCTACAGGAAATACCTTGCCTGATACATCCTAGGATCACATTTGCCTCTTTCACGGCCACATCACATTGGTGACTCCTGGTCATCCTGGGATTTACGAATACAGACGGGACTTTACCTTCATCATTTCCAGCTGATGGGCCCCCAGCTTATAGCAGAAATTCTTATTAGTAACCCCTAAATGCACAGCCTTGCACTTTGTACTATTGAATTTCATCCCATTTCTGTTACTCCAGTCCTCCAGGTTATCTGATTTTTCCTGTATGATATTTTTATCTTCCTCTGTAGCAATGAGGCATTCCAAATTGTATCATCCACACATTTCATTAGCAAACTCCTTCTTTTTGGGCCAGGGTCATTAATGAGAGTTCTAAATAAACATTTTCCCAGTACTGATCCTTGAGGAACTCCGCTAGTAACCTGCCTCCAGCCCAACAGTTCCCCTTTCAGCACAACTTGCTGTTGTCTCCACTTTAGCCAGATGATATTTTTCCCCTCAACAAACCCATAGGCAAGCTCTGGGCTCTGAAGGGAGACCAGAAGTTCCATGGGGAGAGAACTATAATGATTTCCTATGTAATTAACCACTTGGACCAAATTCCTGAGTTCTGTAATGCCAGGCTCTAGTACTGGTGGAATCCTTTTGAGGCAAACAGAAGTCTAACTTAACTTCCATGGGAATATTGCCAAATATTCTGTTCCAAATAACTGAAAGACAAACTGTGAATAAGGCCAAGGAACCAGAAAACTTACTGCTGTAAGTATCTTAGAAATCTAAAATCCTTTCCATGCTAGCAAACAAGAACAGGTTCTTAGAACTGCGAGATATCGGTTTTGCAGTAGCATCTAAAATGCTGTTAGAATCCTAGAATATCCAGGTTGGAAGGGCCCTCAGGAGGTCATCTAGTCCAACCCCCTGCTCAAAGCAGGACCAGTCCCCAACTAAATCATCCCAGGCAGGGCTTTGTCAAGCCTGACCTTACAAACCTCTAAGGAAGGAGATTCCACCCCCTCCCTAGGGAACCCATTCCAGTGCGTCACTTCTGTAACTAGCACTGTATTTCTGCACCAATACTGTTGTATGCTTATGCTTTAAGGCTGATTTAACCATTCCTCAAGCCTACTAGTTAAAATTAGTTGTTATCCAAATGCTTATAATTTCACCTTTTTATGTGCTATCTGCTTTAAACTGCGCCTTGTGTTATTTTACCTGCAGGGGACAGAAGGGTGTTAGAGCATTACTAGACTTCTGCCTTTCATTCTGCCTTTCAAATGAACTCAGGTTTAAACTGCATTAAAGGCCTACTTTCTGTACCTCCATTTCCCCCTCACACCTTCTTTGCCACTGCTCTTGCCTGTGTGTGTGAGTGAGAGTGAACGAGTGACAGGTAATCTCCATTTCACCTTCCTGTTCACAACCTGCTGCTCATGCTGTGAGTGACGAGAGAGACAAGAATAACCTCTCATAATTTTCACATCACTTCAACATTAGATTACCTGTGTATGTGTTCCAGTCTTGAAACGCCTCTTTCTAGATTTATCCTGATTACCCCTGTTCCACACTAGCAGAACTAATTCCAAAGAGACAGAGTGAAATTTTACCAATCAAATGCTGTTTGCCTTCTATTTCAAGAGGAACCTCAGGCTCTGACTGAAATTTATTTGTCTAACCCAAGCTCTGAGAGCGAGTTGCATCTGTAATGTGTATTAAACATTAGCATTGAGCTTATGGTGGTCACGATTTGAAAATGTGTTATCTTGAGTCTCGCAATCAGTTTTGAAAGCATTCCAAATGAGTTACCACTTGGCCTTAAAGCTTGGTTGGTTTAATGGAGCCAAGATTGGTTTGCCTTCCTGTTTTATGGACTTCCTCTGCTCAGTTTAAAGATTTTAGTATAACTCAACTATATATATAACTGTATTCGCAAAATGAAAAGGAGTACTTGTGGCACCTTAGAGACTAACCAATTTATTTGAGCATAAACTTTCGTGAGCTACAGCTCACTTCATCGGATGCATTTCTGTGTTGTTCTGTCAGTGTAGTCCCCATTTCCCCATTGTTTGTCTGTATAATCTCTGTCTGGTTCTGGGATTGTTTCTGTCTGCTGTATAATTAATTTTGCTGGGTGTAAACTAATTAAGGTGGTGGGATCTAATTGGTTACATAATCATGTTTCAATATGTTAGGATTGGTTAGTTAAATATCAGTAAAATGACTGGTTAAGGTATAGCTAAGCAGAAGTCAAGTTTTACTATATAGTCTGCAGTCAGTCAGGAAGTAAGGGGGCGGAAATGGGAACAGGGAATGGGGTTGGGGGAATTGGAATCATGTTTTGCGAAGGGTAGGAATGGGAACAGGGACACAGGTGTAAGGCTCTGTGGTGTCAGAGCTGGGAAGGGGGACACTGAGGAAGGAAACTGGAATCATGCTTGCTGGAAGTTCACGCCAATAAACATCAAATTGTTTGCACCTTTCAACTTTGGGTATTGCTGCTCTCTGTTCATACAAGAAGGACCAGGGAAGTGAGTGGGTGAAGGAATAAGCCTCCTAACAGGCGCCCCCAAGGGCCCCAGCCAATTGGGGTGCCCCAGAAAAATGGGTGTCCCTACCTGCTCTGCCCTACCCCCTCCATCACCGCCCAGTGCTGCAGCCAGGGAGCAGGGTCAGGATGGGGGGAATTGCAAGCCCCCGCACCCTGACCGAGGTCCCTGTTGGGAGTGCCGGGCAGGGGGAGCAGGGTAAGCTCCCACGCCCTCACCCAGCTCCCCAACAGAAGCAGCGGGCAGGCAGAATGGGACAAGCCCCCATGCCCTGACCCCATTCCCTGGCTGGAGGGCCAGGCAGGCAGACAGAGCTGGGAAAGCCCCCAACCACGCTGTGCAGCTGGAGTGCCAGGTGGGCAGGCAGAGTGGGGCAAGCTGGGGCCGGAGCAGAGCTGGGGATGGGGCTGGATGCTAAGCGGGTGGGCTGCGGCCCACCCGTGGCTACGTCCCTGCTTTGTGTGTTTTGGGGTGCTGGGTATAGGGGGTGTGGTGGGGGGTGCTGGTAGTGGGGGAGGTCTATGTGTGTCAGGTCACTGGGCGGGGGGCTCTGTGTGGGGCGCTGTGCAGTTGTGGTAGTGGGGCTCTGCAGGGGAGCTGGGCAGTGGGGGAGCTGTGGGGGGCACTGGGCACAGGGGTCTGTGGGTGAAAGGTGCTGGGCAGGGGGTGGTGTGCAGGGCACTGGGCAGTTGTGGTGGGGAATCTGTGAGGGGTTTCTGTGATGGGTTCTTCGGGGTGCAATCTGGAACTGGGGTGTCACTGAGCCCTCTGTCCCACCAGTCTGGGCTCCCTCGCACTGTGTGATGCTGTGACAAGCTACAACCCTTTGGCAGGTCTTGCACTTATAGGACATTCAGAGGCAGGGACACACCCCACTGAGTTACATGAATGCTTTGGCCAGCCACTCATGAACCAACAATAGAGAGACTCCAGCCAATTCCACCCAGGACCCCAGCCTTGCATCCCAGAGCTGTACCATCTTGCCCTGGGCAGAAGCCTGAGCAGTGTAAGTTTATTACCCAATCTGCCACTCTGAGCAGATTTCCCAAGCACTCAACCAAAACACACTGGTTTAGGTAAAGTATAAACCAGATTTATTACCTACAGAAAGATTTTAAGTGATTATAAGTAATAAGCATCCAGATCATTGGTTACCTAAGCCCTGGTCTACACTAGGAATTTAGGTCGAATTTAGCAGCATTAAATTGATGTAAACCCGCACCCGTCCACATGATGAAGCCCTTTTTTTTGACATAAAGGGCTCTTAAAATCTATTTCCTTCAATCAGGGTTAGGGTTAGGGATTTCCTTCAAATTTGCAATCTGAGTTCTATAAACAAGACAGGATTTGAATCGAGCAGTTTCTCACCTTGATAAATGGAACAAACAGGTTACAGATCTTCAGTACACAGGTTGGAATCCTCCTTTCTAGCCTGGGATCCCGGTCCAAAGCCTTTATTCACCAGACGTCCTTCCAGGTGTTGAGCTGTGGGGGAGTGAGGCTAAGTCACAATGTCACTTCTCCTCTTTTATAGCTTCTTCCAGCTTGCTGGATATGTCTATGCTGGTGACGTGGCTCAAGCAGTCGCCATTGGCTACATGCTCCCTCTGAGAAGTCTTCACTGTATACCAATTCTGTGCCAGTCCTTGTGGGTGTGGATTCCCTTTAATGAGCCATGAGCGTGTCTGACTTCCTTCTTGTTGCACCTGTGTAGCCAGACAGCCAGCCCCCCCACCCCCCCTCAGACCAGCATTGCTGGAAACACAGGAGGAAGCCGGAACAGGGCACTTAACATATATTCCAGCACAGCCTTTGAAGCTGTGAAAGCACAGGTGTGCTGCTACAATGTGCCTCTGGGAGCAGATACAACGATTAAGCTCACAGCAGGCAGAGGCCCTGTGACAGACATGGCTCTTAGCCCCTACTAACTAGCGTGATGCACACACACCAACATCCTAGTTGGGAAAATATTTACCCTGATAAAAGAAATGTCCAGTAGTCGACACTTATTGTTTCTCTCCCTTGCAAGTGTAAACTACTCTTGCGAAAGCTGGCGTCACCCAGACAGACCAGCCTCAAGTTGGCATAAGAAAGGAGAAAGAGAATAAAGGAGTACAGAGGTATAAGTAGGGGACCTACAGCACCATGATTTTGGAGTGCTTTTCACTATCTATCTGCTGGTCAGATAAGTGACAGCCTCCCAAGGCTTCTGCAGCTAAGAGGGTCCCTACGCCTTGTCCCTTATTCGTCTTTCCGCGGAATTGAGTGACCGATCCTGGCTTGGCACCGCTGGAATCGAGAGATGCAAGGAGGGTAAGAAGCACCCACACCTGATCTCCTATCTTTAGTGTACACATATTTTGAAATAGAGCTCTATACTTTGTTTTCTTTCTTTGGGATTGTGGCTTCAGTTTTGTAACTTGTTTGTGTGTGTAACATCTCTACATTTAAATAAGTAGGCACTAGCAATTTTGTAACCACATGATTAGAATCTAGCTTAATAAATTTTGGTAACCGTTTGTGCATAAGCCTGACTTGTTTTCTCTGGTTTACTGTAAAGCAGCCAACACAATGAAAGAACCTCAGCCGTTTTGGCTCTAAAGCCTGGCCATTAGGTGAGAGTACTAAGAGCCTAGCGTTGAGTTGTGCCGCCTCCACAGGGCAAACTCTTGGGGCACCTGTCAGTCAATCCTGGCTGCCCGCTGCGAAGGAGCTCTGAGCTCTAGCAGTTAAAGTCACGGGTGTGGAGAGGCTCTTAGTGCTGCCATTGGGGCACCTGTCAGTCAGTATTGACTGCCCGCTGCGAAGGAGCTCTGAGCTCCAGCAGTTAAAGTCACGGGTGGTTAGGACCTTGGGGCATCCGTCAGCCTAGCCCGGGCTGCCCGCCGCGAAGGGACAGTGCGTCCTAGCGGTTAAAGTCACGGATGGTATAAACGGGCATAGCTGACACCTCACCAAACATCCTTGGCCGTCGGCTAACAACCTGAAAGGCTGGTTGTAGGTGTGTCTAACTGCACAACACATTTCAGTAACATACACACACAGCAAAACTTCATAACTTCCCGAACAATGATAGCACATACCGTCCAACGGGATACTAATGTTCAACATATCAAGACGTTTAGCATGATACCTCACAAGGCATGCTTTGCACAAAACAGATCCTAATTAGATGACAGTGGGGAATATGGGGGTTCCACGGTGCTGCTTTCAGGCAGAGAGTGCCACAGTCTCTGGGTGGAGGGGTGCTGGGCATAGCAGGGCTGGGGGGCACTGGGCAGGGTTCTCAGTGGGGGTGGCGCCGTGCCCAGCGTCCTGTGGGCGGGGGGTGCTGGGCAGGGGTGGTGCTGTGCAGAGCCCTGTGCAGTTGTGGTGGGGGGATCTGTGGGGGTCTCTGGGTGGAGGGCTGCTGGGCATGGGAGCAGGGGTGCTGGATGGGGGTGTGGGGAAGGTGGCACAGGCCCACCCCCGGAGGGAAAGAGTGCGCTGTCAGTGCAGGGCCGGACGTGCCAGTATGCACCTGGCGGCTGCCAGTCTGTAAACGCTGCCCTTGCACTGGGCTGGGCATCGTGTGCCGGCGATGCCCCTCCGCCATGTACATTGGTCACACCGGACAGTCTCTACGCAAAAGACTAAATGGACACAAATCTGACATCAGGAATCATAACATTCAAAAACCAGTGGGAGAACACTTCCATCTCTTTGGTCACTCGATTACAGACCTAAAAGTGACAATTCTTCAATAAAAAAAAACTTCAAAAACGGACTCCAGCGAGAGACTGCTGAATTGGAATTAATTTGCAAACTGGATACAATTAACTTAGGTTTGAATAAAGACTGGGAGCGGATGGGTCACTACACAAAGTAAAACTATTCCCCCCTCCCCCCACACTGTTCCTCACACATTCTTGTCAACTGTTGGAAATGGCCCACCTTGATTATCACTACAAAAGGTTTCCTTCCCCCCCACTCTCCTGCTGGTAATAGCTCATCTTAAGTGATCACTCTTGTTACAGTGTGTATGCAAAAAGAAAAGGAGGACTTGTGGCACCTTAGAGACTAACACATTTATTTGAGCATAAGCTTTCGTGAGCTACAGCTCACTTCATCGGATGCATTTTCCACGGTATGCATCCAATGAAGTGAGCTGTAGCTCACGAAAGCTTATGCTCAAATAAATTGCTTAGTCTCTAAGGTGCCACAAGTCCTCCTTTTCTTTTTCCCAAATTATATGTGCTCCCAATCCCATTGCAGCTCAGGTGGTAACCAATCAACACAAAGCACCACTCAATTCCAGATAATCCCTCAAGATGCAGTAACACAATACAAAGAACCGAATAATTATGTGGCCTGCAGTTACAACAAAGTTGTATCAGGTACTAGAATACTCCCACGCAACTATTTGTCCCAGACAGTCAATCACTGATCTGAGTTTATGTGATGCGGTCTTTAATCATTATCCTATCAAGGTGGTGGTGGGAGGGGGAGGGGGACTTGTAGCCTATAGGTGTAGGTATTTGCTAGGTAAGGTCTAGTGATAAGTTAAGGCACTAATGCAATGAGCCTACCAGCCTCAAGGGCTGGAAGACAATAGTTTAGCTAAGCTAATCAAGGCATAGGGCCCCAAAAGCCTTAGCATAAGCAACTAACCAGTAAGTGACCCTATATCATAAGTTATCATAAGGTAGCAATGGCCCAAGATAGCCCAAGACAGAACGCTGTAATCGCCAAGTCTGACTAAACTGCTGCCAGGTTACCACAAGATGCCAGCTGAAATCAGCGTTATATATTTTAGGTTAGGAACACCAGCAGATGTCCAACCACAAGAATGTCACAGTAACTAATTGACATAAATAAGCTTGAGGTAAAAGGCCTAATAAGCTATGGGAGAAGGGCATCCCAACATCAGTAGGGTGCGGAAATACAGCTAAGGAAAAGGGGCTGCAACCCCTACAGACTATGCACTAAGCATAGCGAGCATCAGCGTAACCCTTTACAAAAGTTGTCTCCTGGCCTGCATGCCTCGGGAGGTGCCAACCACTGGTGGTGATGACGATGGTGAGGATACTGACTAACACTCTCTCTGCCTCCTTTGCTGGGCGGGAGGGTTTGGATTTTTATTGATTGTTCCAGTAAAACTATTGCAGAGTCCAAAGGTTTTTCTGAAGTGTGCACATCAGGGTTCCGAAATCAATAGTAATGCCAACAGCTCTGGACCTGGTTGTGGGACTAGACCCAGTCAAAGCACAGTGTTAAATGAGAATTCTTTAGTAATTAATATAATTAAAACACAATCAGTAGATCAGGCACCCAAACGGGGACCCCAAGGCATGCAAGGGGAGATCCCCTTCCTGTGGCCAAAAGCCCAGGATGGATTCAGCTCCCCTTAGAAAAATCGGAGATAAAAACAATTTGGACTTCTCAGTTGGAGACCAGGTACAGTGATAACCCTGCAGCTTTTTGGAATATGAGAATTCCTCTTTTGCTTTGCTTTTGTTCCTCTTTTTTGTTTCTCGCCTGTTTACTATATTCCTTCTGATTTGATCTTGCTGGACCAACTCTGTGATTAATTCTTGTGGGGCAATAGTAATCTATTATTGACGGGTTGTTTTGCTATTTGTAATTCCACAAGAAGGAAATTAGCCTTGGTTAAGATATACATGCGTTAAAAGGAGATTTGTGATTTGAATTATGACTTATAGGTATTAAATGTAGTAACGGTACCCTCTTTAGGTCCAGTTTGGAGAGGGAAAGACTGCCGTTCCCCTCCTCTGCAGGGGGGACCAAAAGTCAATTCTTTTGGAGACTATAAGGAATTGTATGAAGCACATAAAACCAGGTAATAGGTAAGGGGTTACCAGCCCGGCAGGTAGTTTGACAGGATCTATTTCACAGGAACCCTGGTTGATTTGCATGAATTACATCACCCTTCTCTAATCCATCACATAGTGTGCCAAAGTCTAAAAGGCAATGAGTTGCTAGCTGTCAAGACAAGGAACAGACGTCTTTCCTAGGAAAGATCATAAAGATTCAATAAATAAAGAACTAGAGACGGGTGATGTAATTCATGCAAATCAACCTGGGTTCATGGGAAACAGATCCTGTCAAACTAATTTGATATCTTTTTTTTTTGAGATTACAAGTTTGGTTGATAAAGGTAATAGTACAGATGCAATATACTTAGACTTCTGTGAAGTGTTTTACTTGGTACCGTACACCAGCTTGATTAAAAAACTAGACTGATATAAAATGAACATGACACAGTAAATAGATTAAAAAATGGCTAATTGATAAATTTCACAATGAAAGTGTAAGTGGGGAATTGTCATCAAGCAGGCCTCTTACAGTGGGATCCCGCACAGGTCGTTCTTGGCCCTACATTATTTAACTTCTTTATTAATGCCCCAGAAGAAAACCTGGAAGAGAAATGGATCTGGCCAAATTCCCAGCAGACCATGCCAGGGTTAGTTTGAATATGGCTCTAGCGTTTTTTGTGTTCAAGTATATTAAGGGGCATGAAGCAGGTTTCATACAAATAGAACAAAGCTGAGCTATTTTTGATCATCCTAACCCATGGGCCTTGATGTTAAATGTAGAAGTGGTAAAGAAAAAGGCCACCCAGGAACGGAGAGACCAGATGCATTCCTTAACTGAGACACATCTGGCCCTCACCCATGAAAGATGGGACTTGGAGAGAAAATTGGAAAAAAGTAAGCTGGAGATGAGGCTTCTGGTGTGGAGCAGCCAAAGCTACACCCCAACTCACCTAGCTCTAAGGACAAGTCCAAGTTCAGCTGAAGCAGTGTGTTCTGCGTCCATGGGGCTCAAGTTTCAGAGTAACAGCCGTGTTAGTCTGTATTCGCAAAAAGAAAAGGAGGACTTGTGGCACCTTAGAGACTAACCAATTTATTTGAGCATGAGCTTTCGTGAGCTACAGCTCACTTCATCAGATGCATACCGTGGAAACTGCAGCAGACTTTATATATACACAGAGAATATGAAACAATACCTCCTCCCACCCCACTGTCCTGCTGGTAAAAGCTATTACCAGCAGGACAGTGGGGTGGGAGGAGGTATTGTTTCATATTCTCTGTGTGTATATAAAGTCTGCTGCAGTTTCCACGGTATGCATCTGATGAAGTGAGCTGTAGCTCACGAAAGCTCATGCTCAAATAAATTGGTTAGTCTCTAAGGTGCCACAAGTCCTCCTTTTCTTCATGGGGCTCAAGTCCACGGTAACACAAAGTAATGGTCAAATGAGTAATTATCAAAGGTCCAAAAGAAGGAACCTCAGTTTATCAGAAGTTAATGGGAGTTTAGTTACCCATTGGTCCTAGAGGCCTTGTAACTATGTAGTTTATAACCCATAATAGGAGATATCCTGGAACCTACTAGGCCAGTGATCACTCCTGGGTCATCTTTGGTGAGGTCTCATCTGAAGTACTGTGTCCAGTTTTGGACCCCCACACTACAAGAAGGATGTGGAAAAATTGGAAAACGTCCAGCGGAGGACAACAAAAATTATTAGGGGACTGGAACACATGAGTTATGAGGAGAGGCTGAGGGAACTGGGATTGTTTAGTTTGCGGAACAGAAGAATGAGGTGGGATTTGATAGCTGCTTTCAACTACCTGAGAGGTGGTTCCAGAGAAGATGGTTCTAGACTCTTCTCAGTGGTAGCAGATGACAGAACAAGGAGTAATGGTCTCAAGTTGCAGTGTGTGAGGTTTAGATTGGATATTAGGAAAAACTTTTTCACTAGGGGGGTGATGAAACACTGGAATGCGTTACCTAGGGAGGTGGTGGAATCTCCTTCCTTAGAAGTTTTTAAGGTCAGGCTTGACAAAGCCCTGGCTGGGATGATTTAGTTGGGGATTGGTCCTGCTTTGAGCAGGGGGATGGACTAGATGACCTCCTGAGGTCCCTCCCAACCCTGATATTCTATGATTCTATCTTACCTACCTGTCATGGAGGCAGAAGGATTTATGTAAAATACATGTATGAGATAAGCTACCTTTTGAAAGGATTCCACTAAAAATCTCTACCTTTAATTTGTAATTCCTGGATAATCTTCAGCAACAAAAAGATGGCAGAAACCAGTCAACAGTTAAAGCTTTTTGGCCAAGAGCCAACATGTTACTGTGCACAAAAATGGAAGTGTTTTGTAAAGGGAAATCATGCCTCATAAAGAACTACAAAAGGATCTCTCAAAACTGGGTGACTGGGCAACAAAATGGCAGATGAAATTCAATGTTGATAAATGCAAAGTAATGCACATTGGAAAACATAATCCCAACTCTACATGTAAAATGATGGGGTCTAAATTAGCTGTTACCACTCAAGAAAGAGACCTTGGAGTCATTGTGGATAGTTCCCTGAAATCATCCACTCAATGCGCAGCGGCAGCCAAACAAGTGAACACAACGTTGGGAAGCATTAAGAAAGGGACAGATAATGAGACAGAAAATATCATCTTGCCTCTATATAAATCCATGGTACGCCCACATCTTGAAGACTGCATGCAGATGAGGTCACCGTATGTCAAAAAAGATATATTGGAATTGGAAAAGGTTCAGAAAAGGGCAACAAAAATTATTAGGGGTATGGAACAGCTTCCGTATGAGGAGAGGTTAATAAGACTGGGACTTTTCAGTGTGGAGAAGAGATGACTGAGGGGGGATATGACAGAGGTCCTGTCAAGGTTCCTTCCCCACTCTGAACTCTAGGGTACAGATGTGGGGACCTGCATGAAAACCTCCTAAGCTTACTTTCACCAGCTTAGGTTAAAACTTCCCCAAGGTACAAATTAATTTTATCCTTTACCCCTGGATCCACTGCCACCACCAAACTTTAACTGGATTTACTGGGAAATGTAGTTTGGACATGTCTTTCCCCCCAAAATCCTCCCAACCCTTGCACCCCACTTCCTGGGGAAGGTTTGGTAAAACTCCTCGCCAATTTACATAGGTGACCACAGACCCAAACCCTTGGATCTTAGAACAATGAAAAAACATTCAGTTTTCTTACAAGAAGACTTTTAATAGAAGTAAAGGAATCACCTCTGTAAAATCAGGATGGTAGATACCTTACAGGGTAATTAGATTCAAAACATAGAGAATCCCTCTAGGCAAAACCTTAAGTTACAAAAAAGACACACAGACAGGAATAGTCATTCTATTCAGCACAGTTCTTTTCTCAGCCATTTAAAGAAATCATAATCTAACACATACCTAGCTAGATTACTTAGTAAAGTTCTAAGACTCCATTCCTGTTCTATCCCCGGCTAAAGCAGTATAAAGACAGACACAGACCCTTTGTTTCTCTCCCTCCTCCCAGCTTTTGAAAGTATCTTGTCTCCTCATTGGTCATTTTGGTCAGGTGCCAGCGAGGTTACCTTTAGCTTCTTAACTCTTTACATGTGAGAGGATATTTCCTCTGGCCAGGAGGGATTTTAAAGGGGTTTACCCTTTCCTTTATATTTATGACAGGTCCATAAAATCATGACTGGTGTGGAGAAAGTAAATAAGGAAGTGTTATTTACTCCATCTCATAACACAAGAACTAGGGGTGACCAAATGAAATTAATAGGTAGCAGATTTAAAACAAAGAAAAAGAAGTATTTCTTCACACAACACACAGTCAACCTGTGGAACTCCTTGCTAGAGGATGTTGTGAGGGCCAAGACTATAACAGGGTTCAAAAAAGAACTAGATAAGTTCATGGAGGATAGGTCCATCAATGGCTATTAGCCAGGATGGGCAGGGATGCTGTCCCTAGCCTCTGTTTGCCAGAAGCTGGGAATGGGTGCCAGGGGATGGATCACTTGGTGATTCCCTGTTCTGTTCACTCCTTCATTCCCTGGCATTGGCCACTGTCAGAAGACAGGATATTGGGCAAGATGGACCTTTGGTCTGATCTAGTATGGCCGTTCTTATTTTCTTCTGTTCTTCTCTGGCCTGTGTCTGTGAAAGAAGGGAACAGACCAAGCACGTAACTTTAAATTTAAATTTGGCTTAAATGAAATTAAAACTGAGGTCCCATAAACCCACGTTAAAGTGATAAGGTTGAGAATTTTTTTGACGAGGCATGTCTGATATAAATGTAAAAGGTAAAGCAAACCTGCCCCTCTAACCTGTAATATATGGTGGGGGGAAGGAGTAGAGAAAGGAGAAAAGATAAAACCTTTAGGTAAACTTAAAGTATTATATATTTATATTGTTCTGTTGCTTGGATGTCTTCACTGGATCCCCTTTGAGGACCATAGGAACTGTGACGGGATTATTTGGAACTGGAACGCCAATGTGGAATCGGGTGGATGTTGAAAAACTTAGAAGACACGTTAGTTGTGTGTTAAGGAGAAGGCCAACAAAGTCTCTACAAGCCTCTGTTTTCTTTCCTGCCCTTCGTTCCAGCCATTTGTCTTTCCTTTCATGACTTGGATCTCCTGCCTCCTCTTTATATTCCACCTAGGGCTGTCAAGCGATTTAAAAAATTAACCACAGTTAATCGCACTGTTAATAATAGAATACCATTTATTTAAATATTTTTGATGTTTTCTACATTTTCAAATATATTGATTTCAATTGCAGCACAGAATGCAAAGTGTACAGTGCTCACTTTATATTTATTTTTAGTACAAGTATTTGCACTGAAAAAAACAAAAGAAATAGTATATTTTAATTCACCTAATACAAGTACTGTCGTGGAATGTCTTTATCACGAAAGTTGAATTTACAACTGTAGAATTATGTAAAAAAAAACTGCATTCAAAGATAAAAGAATATTTAGAATGTCAAGGTTCCTGCCCCACTCTGAACTCTAGGGTACAGATGTGGGGACCTGCATGAAAAACCCCCTAAGCTTATTCTTACCAGTTTGGTTAAAAACTTCCCCAAGGTACAAACTTTGCCTTGTCCTTGAACCGTATGCTGCCACCACCAAGCATCTTAAACAAAGACCAGGGAAAGAGCCCACTTGGAGACGTCTTCCCCCAAAATATCCCCCCAAGCCCTACACCCCCTTTCCTGGGGAAGGCTTGATAAGAATCCTCACCAATTGGTACAGGTGAACACAGACCCAAACCCTTGGATCTTAAGAACAATGAAAAAGCAAGCAGGTTCTTAAAAGAAGAATGTTAATTAAAGAAAAGGGAAAAGAATCACCTCTGTAAAATCAGGATGGTAAATACCTTACAGGGTAATCCGATTCAAAACATAGAGAATCCCTCTTGGCAACACCTTAAGTTACCAAAAGACACACAGACAGGAATATCCATTCCTTTCAGCACAGCTTCTTTTCTCAGCCATTTAAAGAAATCATAATCTAACGCATCTCTAGCTAGATTACTTACTAAATTCTAAGACTCCATTCCTGTTCTGTCCCCGGCAAAAGCATCACCCAGACAGACCCAGACCCTTTGTTTCCCCCCCCCCACCCCCCCGCTCCAGCTTTGAAAGTATCTTGTCTCCTCATTGGTCATTGTGGTCAGGTGCCAGTGAGGTTATCCTAGCTTCTTAACCCTTTACAGATAAAAGGGTTTTTCCTCTGGCCAGGAGGGATTTTAAAGGTGTGTACCCTTCCCTTTGTATTTATGACAGCAGCATAGAATCAAACTGGCTGCGGTCATAGAATCATAGAATATCAGGGTTGGAAGGGACCTCAGGAGGTCATCTAGTCCAACCCCCTGCTCAAAGCAGGACCAATCTCCAATTAAATCATCCCAGCCAGGGCTTTGTACAGCCTTTCCCTTTCATACACCGTGATGGGGTGTACCTACCCCATGACAGAGCACCTCCAGAGCAGGGGTGTCCTGCCCCTCCTCTTCCCACTGCTCCGCGGCTGTCTGCAGCTGCTGCTGCTTCTGCCCCTTCCCCCTGGCTTGGAGCCACCCCTGGCCAAGCTGCTCCCAGGAGCCTCCTATTTGCTGTACAAGGACATGGTTGTAATTTGGAGGGGAGTGCAGCAGTGGGGTGTTGTCCCCTCAGACAGAGGCAAGGCATTGGGAATGCCATGTGGGATCACATGCCACTTCCTCCCGATTTCTGCAAGCACCAAGCTGCCCTGTAGCACATGCTCTGCTTGGCCTGCCCGGGAGGGCAGGGGAGACTTTGGTGCCTCCCCCTGGCACATTTCAGCTAGCAGAGAGTGGAAGCAGTGGCAGGACAGAGCAGCTGTTTCTTCTTCGAGAGATGTCCCTGTGGGTGCTCCACTCCAGGTGTTGGGGTGTCCCTGCGCCTTCACTTGGAGAATTTTACAGCAGTGCCCATGCATGTCACGCACGTGCTGGGCCTGCCTTGCTGTTGGCTGTTGAAGTATCCCATGTGGCCCGGACTCCTCAGTTCCTTCTCAACCGTCCTCGGCCTGAGACGGAGCTCCACAGTCCCGTTAAAAACCTGTCGTTTAATTCAGATTAGTTAGTGGGTTTAGTAGTCTTTTCCTGTGGTTAGGTTTCATTTATTAGCTTACTTCCCCATTTAATTTTTTTTTCTGTTTTACCCTGAGGTATAGTTACTTACAGTCTGTGGTAATGCCGGGTTCACCGGGTTTTAAGCAATGCACTACATGCAGAGAGGTGATGCCGATGTCAGATAGACACTCTCAATGTGTTCACTGTCTGGGTGAATCTCATGTTCCCCAGAAACATGCCCATAGTCGCAAACTGAAGGCTAGGGCACGAAGGGACAGGGACCTCAGGCTTAAACTCATATTAATGGAGAAGGCCTTGAGACCAACTTCTGACCCAGGACAACACCCCCCTTCTCAGCACGGGCCACCGGTTCCCTCCCTGCCAAGGTCTCCAAAATCTAAAAGACCAACAAAAAAAACGGCCGTCTTCTTCATCCCGCAGAGAGCCGGCCAGTGAAAACCAGTCGCCAGTGAGATCGCTCTCATCAGTGCCAATGGCAGTGCCAGCTGAGCACCTATGATGCCCCAGGCACCTCCGGCACCACCCGCAAGATGGCCACTGCCAGACTCCGGTGCCAAGGCTAACGGGTCTCAGTTGCCGGCCTCCACCACGTCACTGCTGCTGAGGAGTCAGCACCGACAGCTGCTTCTCTTCGGTGCTGCAGACTAAGGCCTCCAGCACCCCGGCGCTGCCGCTAGCTACACCGGCACCTATCCAGCACACCACACGGCCGGTGCAATCACCACCCCGCCCGTGGCACTGACGCAATCGGCGCCGTGTCACTTCCGGCACCACGAGGACTTTTCAGCTCAGCAGCCCCCTTTATTCGGCACCGATGTCTCACCGAGGCCAATGGTAACGCACCAATATCTATCTCCGATTCCATCACAGTTCTCCAGTGAGGAAGATGACGAGGTAGAAGGGGTATTCTCCCCTCACTGTTCTTCCCTGATCAGAACACTAGTCGCTACTGGACCATTGAGATCATGGTCCCCATATGGGCATGACATGCCTCCTTGGTATGGTCACCCATGGATGGGACTGCCCCTGCCCTACCTGGGTCACTGGCCACAGTGGAGTCCTCGGGGGTCATACAGACAACACCATAGTAGGCATCCTAGCCCACACAGGGACATAGCCAGATCTCCACCGCCACCCTCACAGACAGCAGCGGGGGACACACATGAGGACCCCATGGCAGAGCAGAAAGAGGACACTGCTTTTGACACCTCACCACCCAACAATAATTCTTCCTCTTCACCAGACAAGACCATTATGCTTTCACCACCAACCATGGTGGACTTTTCTCAATTCCAAGATCTGTTCAAAAGAGTGGCTAATGAACTAAAGATTGCCCTTGAGGAAGTGTCAGAAACTCAGTATGAGCTGACAGACATTCTACAACCTTCTTCCTCCTCCAAGATAGCATTACCAATCAATGTGGCTCTCATGGAACCCGTGAAAACAGTGTGGCAAACTCCAGCCACAATTCTGCCAACTTGCAAAAGGGCAGACAGCAAATACTACGTTCCCTCCAAGGGATCCGAATTTCTATTCACACACCCAGCTCCCAACTCGCTGGTAGTGAAGGTGGCCAACCAAAGGGGCAAACAATAGCATTTTCGCTCTACCCACTCTGATAAAGAAAGTAAGAGGCTAGACCACTTTGGCCGCAAAGTATACACATCTTCCACACTTCAATTCAGAGTGTCGAACTATGCAGCATTACTGGCCAAATATGAGCATAAGAACTCTAGAAAATTTATGGACATTATTAATGACATTCCTGAGGATAAGAGACAACAATTTAAATCCTTGGTCTCTGAAGGACAAACTATTGCACGTACGGCTCTACAGGCCTCATTGGACGTGGCTGACACTACTGCTAGATCGACTGCCTGGCTGTGGTCATGAGACGGGCCTCGTGATTCAACTCCTCAACATTTCCATGTGAGATCCAAAATACAGTTGAGGACCTCCCTTTCGATGGAGAGAAATTGTTTGCAGCCAAAACCAACTAGTTGCTGCACACGATGAAGGATTCGCGAGCCACGCTCTGGTCCCTTGGCATCCATACACCTGCCACAAGAAGGAGAAAGTACAGGTATCAACATCCTAGATATCCCACATATACACAGCAACACAACAGTGTTGGATCATATTAAAGAAGTTCTGTATTAAAATCACAAATGAGTTTGATTCCCCAGAGTTTAAATTCCAGGGTATTACTAATTAAGAGGTCTCTTGGTTTTTGGTACTGTTTCTCTCCCTATGTGTGAAACTTGCAAGCTGCTAATTGTGTTAGTACATTCTAAGACAGAGTCTATTCTCAAAGCAATTCACAGAGAGAGAGACTCAAAGCAATACTCTAACAACAGAAACAGCACCCAGAGACTCCCCACCCTTTTGTTGTATTAACAATTGTGATTAAAATAGAGATAGAGGATGTATGTGGATGGATGCTTGGTGTGGATAATAACTGAATGATCAGGGAGGTGCCAGCCTAAGAATCCAGTGTCCATCGGCTGAAGAAGGCGTCAAGTGGAAATAACCAGAGGACCCCCCGGAGGGCAGACTGGAATCCACCCAACAGCCTCAAGAATGGGAGAACCAAAGAACAAGATAACATCTTGGAGCCGTCAGGAATGTGCTATCTGCTGATTGATTCAGCAACAGCATGAAGCAGCAATTCCCATAGACTGGCATAGGAAGAAATTCCTATAAAAATAGACTCTAAAAAATGAGAACTTTGGGGGGTCTGATTCTGCAAACCAACTTCCAGGAGCATCAGATGAGCATCTGACAAGGCCCTGCTCCCTCCTCATGTCCAGGCCACCTGGCCAGTGGCTTGGCATGAGCAACTCTAAGGCTGGTAACTATGATAACAACCTTGCAGAACCTGTGTGTGTGTGTGTGTGTGTGTTTGTATGAATGAATGTGTGAATAAATATGAGATTGAATGGAATGTTATAACTAGAACTAACTGCTTACTATGATTCTTTCTGTATTCACAATAAATGTGGTATTTTGCCTTTTTCCCTTTAATAAGATCCTGCTGGTTTTTATTTTATTGGTATAACAACAGACCATATGAGCAGCAACAACAGAGACAAAGACCATAATGACGACGCCCTCCACCACCAGTGGCATCTCAACCTCCTTCCTCCAATAAGCAAATTTGAAGTTGTCATAAAAATAACATTATAACATTCATAAACCAGTCGGAGAACACTTCAATCTCTCTGGTCACTCGATTACAGACCTAAAAGTCGCAATATTACAATAAAAAGACTTCAAAAACAGACTCCAATGAGAGACTGCTGAATTGGAATTAATTTGCAAACTGGATACAATTAACTTAGGCTTGAATAGAGACTGGGAGTGGATGGGTCATTACACAAAGTAAAACTATTTCCCCATGTTTATTCCCCCCTCCCCCCACTGTTCCTCAGATGTTCTTGTCAACTGCTGGAAATGGCCCACCTTGATTATCACTACAAAAGGTTTTCTTCTTTCCCCCCCGCCCCGGCTTTCCTGCTGGTATTAGCTCATCTTAAGTGATCACTCTCCTTACAGTGTGTATGATAACACCCATTGTTTCATGTTCTCTGTGTATATAAATCTCCCCGCTGTGTTTTCCACAGTATGCATCCAATGAAGTGAGCTGTAGCTCATGAAAGCTTAAGCTCAAATAAATTTGTTAGTCTCTAAGGTGCCACAAGTCCTCCTTTTCTTTTTGCAAATACAGACTAACACGGCTGCTACTCTGAAACATAAAAATAAAGGGAAGGGTAACCACCTTTCTGTATACAGTGCTATAAAATCCCTCCTGGCCAGAGGCAAAACCCTTTCACCTGGAAAGGGTTAAGAAGCTAAGATAACCTCGCTAGCACCTGTCCAAAATGACCAATGAGGAGACAAGATACTTTCAAATCTGGAGGGGGGGAAACAAAGGGTCTGTCTGTCTGTGTGATGCTTTTGCTGGGAACAGATCAGGAATGCAGCCTTACAACTGAGAGTTAGTAAGTAATCTAGCTAGAAATGCGTTAGATTTCCTTTTGTTTAATGGCTGGTAAAATAAGCTGTGCTGGAGGGAATGTATAGTCCTGTTTTTGTGTCTTTTTGTAACTTAAGGTTTTGCCTAGAGGGATTCTCTATGTTTTGAATCGGATTACCCTGTAAGGTATTTACCATCCTGATTTTACAGAAGTGATTCTTTTACCTTTTCTTTAATTAAAATTCTTCTTTTAAGAACCTGCTTGCTTTTTCATTGTTCTTAAGATCCAAGGGTTTGGGTCTGTGTTCACCTGTACCAATTGGTGAGGATTCTTATCAAGCCTTCCCCAGGAAAGGGGGTGTAGAGCTTGGGGGGATATTTTGGGGCAAAGACATCTCCAAGTGGGCTATTTCCCTGGTCTTTGTTTAAGACGCTTGGTGGTGGCAGCATACGGTTCAAGGACAAGGCAAAGTTTGTACCTTGGGGAAGTTTTTAACCTAAGCTGGTAAGAATAAGCTTAGGGGGTCTTTCATGCAGGTCCCCACATCTTTACCCTAGAGTTCAGAGTGGGGAAGGAACCTTGACAGAAGTCTTGGTCGAGGGTCTAGATGATCTCTCATCCATTCCAGTGCATATGCTAATCATCCAGCTCTGTGGAGACCATTTGCTCCCTTTCTACATCAACCGGGCAGCTATTACCACAGATAAATGGGCCCTAGAAGTAATTCAATTGAGCTACACCTTCGCTTTCCTGTCTATACCCTCTATCCACTCCACGTCCCCATCCCTCTTCAGGGACCCCCTCACAAACACTTGTTATGCCAAGAGGTGATCCTCCAATTGGGGGCAGTGGAATCTGTCTCTGTACAACATGGGGGAAGGGTTTTTACTCCCACTATTTTTTAACACAAAAGAAAAGCAGGGGATGTCAACCAACAACTAAACAAGTTCGCGAGGAAGCAAAGATTCAGGATGGTCACTTTAACAATAATAGCGGTGCTGGAGGAGGAAGACTGGTTTCAGCCCTCGACCTGCAAGATGTTTATTTTCACTTTATGATACATCCTGCCCACAGGTAGTTTCTGAAATTTACTTTGGTCACAGATCACTATCAGTACAAGGTACCACCTTTTGGCCTGTCAGCAGCACCCCATGTTCTCTCCAGGATCCTCACCGGTCAATGGCACACCTGAGAAAGCAAGGCATCATAATTTTTCCTTACCTGGACACCTGTCTCCTGAAGGCGCACACCCAGTTTGAAGCTGTGCGCTCCGTGCAAATGGCGAAACACAGTTTCCAAAACCTCGGCCTACAAATAAACACAAAGAAATCAACAATAGAACTGACTCAACAATTAGGAGTCATCGGCGCATACCTCAGCTCCAACTCACCCAGTCCTTAAACCAAACTATTCTCTTATCAGAGTTTTTCGTTTCCCTTCAGTCGCTTATACGGATAGCAGGTATGTAACTGCTGACACCTTCTGCTGTGTGGTGTCAGCAGCAACAAGGCCAAGCACAATATTTAGGAGTCACTCTTAACATTGCAGAACAGAACCTGTTCGACCCCCTAACCCACTAATTTGGGAAAACTCTGGATGCCTTTAGGAGATAATACTTCCCCACTCGCAGCCCCTGCGTCTGTGTATAACAAAAGAAAAATTTTATTACAAGGGAGGGGGAACCAGCATTAATATGAATTCAAGAGCATGAAAACATAATTAAAGACCGCCTGAGAGTGCGTCAGGCAGTATCCGTTGACAGTATCCACCTTGCAGTGTGACAGTCTAACAGATAAATGTCCCGATAGTCATTACGGTAGAACAAAGGAACACTCAATGTAATACAAAGCTACAGATTAAAATGATAAAAAATACTTTCTGCATACTGCTCATAATTAATCTGTGGATCTCACTGTCCCAAGTTCAGGCACGCTGACGGGGGGCAGAGGGTCAAAGGGGCCAATTGCCCAGGGGCCCACGTGATTTAAAAGGGCCCGGGGTCCCCCAGCCACCGCCGCTGGCAGCACAGCAGGCTTAGGCAGGCTTCCTGCCCTCCCTCGCTCTGCACTGCTCCCAGAAGCGGCAGACCCTGTCCCTGCGGCCCCGGGGGAGGGGGGAAGAGGTCTCCACATGCTTCCCCCACCCCCAGCACTGACTCCACAGCTCCCATTGGCCAGGAACTGCAGCCAATGCGAACTGCGGGGGTGGTGCCTGTGGGCAGTGGCGTGCAGAGACCCTCTGGCTCCCCCGCCTAGGAGGCGCTGCCTGTGGGGTGTGCCAGTCACTTTCAGGAGCCGCCCGAGGTAAGTGCCACCCACCTCATCCCCTCCTTCAACCCAACCCCCTGCCCCAGCCAAGAACCAGCACCTTGCACCCAAACTCCCACCCAGATCCTGCACCCGCACCCACTTCCTGCACCCCAACCCCCTGCCCCAGCCTAGTGAAAGTGAGTGAGGGTGGGGGAGAGTGAGTGATAGAGAGGGGATAGAGTGAGCAGGGGGTGGGGCCTCGGAGAAAAGGAGGGACGGGGCATGGCCTCAGGGAAGGGGCAGGGCAAGGTCTTTGGGTTTGCATGATTAGAAAGTTGGCAACCCTACCGGGCAGGAATGTCAAAGTCAGGTCTGTGCCAGAAGAGCACACCCAGCAGTGCAGCCGGCAGCTCGCCGGGCACCAACCAGCGCAGGTGCACCGCTGCTCATATGTCAGCCGGACCGCGTCTTCCTGATCCCAAAGGACCTGCCACACAACACAGCTCAATATACAAATTAGATCTTACCAAAAATCACGCTGTTGCCAATATCCTTTAGTATCTAAAATCTAAAGGTTTATTCATAAAAAGAAAGAAACATAGATGAGAGTTAAAATTGGTTAGAGAAATCAAACATATACAACAATTGCAAAGTTCTTGGTTCAGGCTTGTAGCAGTGGTGGAATAAACTGCTCGCTCAAATCTGTACTCTGGATTACATGCCAGCTTGGCTGGGTCATTCAGTCCTTTGTTCAGAGCTTCAGTTTATAGCAAAGTTCCTCCAGAGGTCAGAAGCAGGATTGAAGACATAACGGAGGGATTTCCAGGGCCTTTTATATCCTCTGCCCTGTGGAAGGACACCCCTTTGTTCTGTGGAAAACTACAGCAGCAAGATGGAGCCTGGAGTCACATGGGCAAGACACATGTCCTTGCCTGACTCAGTTCTTTACAGGCAGACACCATTATTCACTTGCTACTTTGAACGTTCCCAGGAAGGCTCATCGGATGTGGTTTGGCATGTCCCAAGGTTCACTGTCAGTTAAATGTTTCTTGATGAGCCACTTAATTTGAATAGCCCCTTCTCAATAAGCTGACCAAATGCTTCACTGGTACTACTCAGAATCGAACGCATTGAAATACAAGTACATAGCCAATACTCACAACTTCAAATACAAAAATGAAACATGCATAAAAATAGCAGAATCATAACGAGCAAATTACAACCTTTTCATAGACACCTTACTTGACAATCTTGCAACTGTACAATAGTGGTGGCTGCAATGATCTATATGGTGATATTTTAATCAGATAACGTCACACAGCATCACTGGTTTTCTGTTAAATTTGATCTTTCGACAGAGAAGATTTTATGTACAGCTGCGAACGGAAAATATCTTCTGTCAGCAAGTGCAGCTCTGTGATACAGCTCCAACCCAAACCACCCAGATTAACCACTGACTAAAACCTAGCAAATTAATACACAAACAACATTCTCAGGAAACAATTAAGGTGGCCACTGCTTAACATACCTGACTCAAATATATAAAAGCAAAGAAATGAAAAGCTAAGCCATTTTCCTTGATAACCGCTGCTCCCACACCCACAGAGAAACACAGGCCTGCTGATGGGGCAGGCAACAGGGGCAATTGCCCAGGGACCTGGGTGGTATAAAAGGCCTGCGGGCTCCTGGCCACCACTGTTGCCGCCGGCAGTGCAGCCAGGCTAAAGCAGGCTTCCTGCCCGCCCTTGCTGTACTCCACTCCCGGAAGCAGCCGGTGGCAGGACATGTCCCTGCAGCCCCGGGGGGGGGGAGTGCCTCTGCGCGCTGCCCCCACCCTGAGTACTGACTCTGCAGCTCCCATTGGCCGGTGCCTATAGGCAGTGTGCGTGGAGACCCCCCTGTCCCCCCCGCCTAGGAACTGCTGTGAGAGGGGTGTGCCAGTCGCTTTCAGGAGCCACCTGAGTTAAGCACTGAGCCCCTGACCCCCTTCGGCACACCTACCCCCTGCCACAGCCCAGAGCCAGCACCAAACCTGCCTCCCAGAGCCTGCACCCTGCCCCCTCTCCTGCACCCCAAGCCCCTGCCCCAGCCTCATGAAAGTGAGTGTGGGGGGGTGAGCAATGGAGGGAGGGAGAATTGAGTGAGTGTGTGGGGGGGGCTTGGAAAAGGGGCAAGAAAGGGGCCTAGCCTCAGGGAAGGGGCGGGGAAAGGGTCTTTGAGTTTGTGCGATTAGACAGTTGGCAACCTTACCAGGTGGGCATGTGGAAGCCCCAGCCATATCAGAAGAGAGTGGAACGGCAGCCGGCAGCTCGCTGGGCACTGGCTAGCACAGGTGCGGCACTGCCCAAATGTCAGGAGGACTGCATCCATGCGGGCGCCTCTTGTGAGTATATGGCAGCCCATAGACTGTTCTGCTGCAGGGCCCGGAGTTGCTGTTGGCAGGTCCTGGAGAAACATCTCCCTCCAATTTATCATATGTCACAGATTACAAACCATAACCTTAGTTCTGACTCCCTAGAAATCCCAGCCTTCCATCTCCTTTAAAAAACTACCCACTGCAGACAACTACAGCAAACATCCCTGACTCAGAGTGTTGGCCGGGCGCAGTTTGGCAAAGGTTTGTGCAGATGAAAGGGGCGAGGAGAACAGAGTTATGGCTGTGGTGTGTGCTCAGGGATCCACAGTGGTTGGTGGAGCAGTAAAGTCTGTGCCTTTGGTGGAAGAGTCGAGGGTATGTCCATTTCGGTGTCGTGAATTTTAATTTCCTTGATTTTTGTGTTTTCTGTCAGGTGAGTTCTGTGTGTGGAGAACGTGACTCTGTGTCCACATCCCCTCACAAGCCAAGGACTGTCTGAATCCCGCCCATGTCCACCTCCATGCCTGGGTGATCTATATCCCTCCCAATATCCTACGCGCTTACCAGGGTCTCTCTGTCTCCCCCACACCACACGTCATCCCACCTATAGCAGGACCCCTCTGTATCCTCCAGCCATGTCTCTCTCCACCAAAGCCAGAGATATAGGGCAGCTGAGGAGTTGTTAGGGAACAGGTAACCTTTGGTCTCATACTGAGCTGGAGCACTGGCCCAAGGACAGGACCCATTCCACAGCAGATTTCTTACCTTTGGACTAGATGAATAGTAAATAATTTCATGAGCTTATCTAAATAATTGTATCTCAATAAATCAGGAGTTTGAACTCCAAATCACAGAGTTCCTGGAAGGGAGTGGAGAAACATTGCCCTGCTGGCAGCTGCAAACAGCAGGCAATGTACAGAATTACTGGCTTTGAAAGACATTATTGTATCTTTTATCTTTAGTTTTATTTTCAGGTTTACCTCTGTACACTTCCTCACTAGGAGTCTCACAGGTGTTGCTCACATCCTTCTCTTTTACATAAGCTGCAGAAAAGGTGCTTAATGATTGACTTGATTTCTATTTCACAGCCATATTCCCAGAAGAGTTTATTGATTTATCTGCAGTTCTGCGGAAAAGGACCTAGGGGTTACAGTGGACGAGAAGCTGGATATGAGTCAACAGTGTGCCCTTGTTGCCAAAAAGGCCAATGGCATTTTGGGATGTATAAGTAGGAGCATAGCCAGCAGATTGAGGGACGTGATCGTTCCCCTCTATTCGACATTGGTGAGGCCTCATCTGGAGTACGGTGTCCAGATTTGGGCCCCACACTACAAGAAGGATGTGGAAAAATTGGAAAGAGTCCAGCGGAGGGCAACAAAAATGATTAGGGGACTGGAACACATGAGTTATGAGGAGAGGCTGAGGGAACTGGGATTGTTCAGTCTGCGGAAGAGAAGAATGAGGGGGGATTTGATAGCTGCTTTCAACTACCTGAAAGGGGGTTCCAAAGAGGATGGATCTAGACTCTTCTCAGTGGTAGCTGATGACAGAACAAGGAGTAATGGTCTCAAGTTGCAGTGGGGGAGGGTTAGGTTGGATATTAGGAAAAACTTTTTCACTAGGAGGGTAGTGAAACACTGGAATGCGTTACCTAGGGAGGTGGTGGAATCTCCTTCCTTAGATATTTTTAAGGTCAGGCTTGACAAAGCCCTGGCTGGGATGATTTAGTTGGGGATTGGTCCTACTTTCGGCAGGGGGTTGGACTAGATGACCTCCTGAGGTCCCTTCGAACTCTGATATTCTATGATTCTATGATTTACCAGTAACATTGTCGGTGAGATTGTGAGTGTTGGTGATGGAACTGACACTGTGTCTAGTGAACCCCTCCTTGTAGGCGGTTGTCTGGCCCTGTCCACCCTCTTGTGTCTGTGGTGATCTGCCCTGGTCTGCCCTTTCTTGTTTCTCTTCCAGGCCCTGTTGCAGAGACTCTGTACACTTGTTTATCCAATCGTCCTCCTTATAGGGGCTGACTTTTTCAGACAATAACTCAGAAGTAAAACCTCAGAGTCCTGAAAATCTGTCCCAAGTCATGGCTCTTACCTCAGAGAGTGGTGAGCCAAAGGGTTCCTTTATCAAGTCCTTTTCTTTCTTTCGTTCTTTCTTTCTTTCTTTTTACAGGCTGTAGCCCATAGACCTAGCTTTCAGGTATTTTATGTAGCAGCAACACAAGTAACCTACAGACCTACATCATGTAAGATATTTAGCTTGAGCAGATATATAAGGCTTTGGGTAGCTGAAGTGAGCTACCCAACAGTGACCCTGAGTTACCAGGGAACTGGGAATATTATGTTTAGGGGAGTTTTGTATAAAATTGTATTAGGCAACTCCAGGAATATGTACTTATACCAGCTTTTGGATAGTTTAGGATAGGAACATCCAGAGATGCATAATCACAATCTTCCATTGGACACAAATTGACATAGATGATCATAAGTTGAGACCATTAATATACTGTCCTGTAGGATAAGGACATCCCAACACCATGAGTGTGAGGAAGTCAGTTATGGACAAAGGAGGCTGCACATGTATATGAATACTCATGGCAGTCGCAAGGCTCTATAATAGGCCAAACCGCCATGGAAGCTTTGAGAAGTTGACCACTGGACACACTTGGCATACCAGAAGCTGGGTAGGACTTTGGTTGCCAGGGGAAAGTCTAGTGCAATGTGGATGAGGCTGATGGGGAATTTAATCCCCTGTTTTCAGGCCCACCACCACACTTCCTTCCTCTCCAAAAAAGCATGTGTCCTCGCTTCCAGCACTAGTTCATATGGAAGTTTTGGGGCCAGCAGGGAGCTCTGTATTTTCGCTGTGGCCTCAGGTATCCCCTTAGCTCTGGTCAGTTATGGGTTCATCTCCCCTCCTCAGGGTTGGTTGTGTGGTGTGGTGACCCCGCCTCATCATAAGACTTTATTCCCTTTGCTAAGGCCACATCTGTATTTTGAAATGCTGTTGGCAAGGGCTGGAACTGGTGTGACACTTAACAGGAGAAGCTCCTGCCCTCATGTGAATTTGGGCCCTCTGATTGGCTTCACCCTCCACTTGTCCACCTCCTGGTATACAGTAACCAATCAGAGCTGCAACAGGCAGAGCTCACTCCCATTTCCCTTCCCTTAGAAACCCAAAGCCATTCTCACTGTAGGGGCTGGGGAAGCAGAGACCCTAGCAGTTCAGGGAGGCTCCTGCTTTTCCCCTCTGGTGAGCATCAGCACAGGACGTTGCATCTGCTTCTTCTTTCTCCACCCCAGAGCAGCACCAGCCGGGGAAACATCCATATTCCCTGCTGCAGAAGTGGACAGGGGCACCATTTCAGATTTTGGTGGTGAGGGGCAACTTTAAGCATAATTCCAGGGGCTATTTAGGCACCTGAAAACTAGTTTTTTGGCAGATAGTGTTGCAATTAGCTGAAAGGAGCACTATCTAATTCCTATATAGAATAAAGAACATTAAAAAAATATTAAACCCACTCAGCTCTACTACTAATATATTCTAACATGTTCTGACATCTTGTGGCCAGTCACTTAAGGGACACTGGTTAGGTTTAAAATTGTAATACATATTCTTACTTTGTTACTAATTCTGTGGAGGTGAGGCCTCATCTGGAGTACTGTGTCCAGTTTTGGGCCCCACACTACAAGAAGGATGTGGAAAAATTGGAGAGAGTCCCGTGAAGGGCAACAAAAATGATTAGGGGGCTGGGGCACATGACTTATGAGGAGAGGCTGAGGGAACTGGGATTGTTTAGTCTGCAGAAGAGAAGAGTGAGGGGGGATTTGATAGCTGCTTTCAACTACCTGAAAGGGGGTTCCAAAGAGGATGGATCTAGACTGTTCTCAGTGGTAGCAGATGACAGGACAAGGAGTAATGGTCTCAAGTTGCAGTGGGGGAGGGTTAGGTTGGATATTAGGAAAAACTTTTTCACTAGGAGGGTGGTGAAACACTGGAATGCGTTACCTAGGGAAGTGGTGGAATCTCCTTCCTTAGAAGTTTTTAAGGTCAGGCTTGACGAAGCACTGGCTGGGATGATTTAATTGGGGATCAGTCCTGCTTTGAGCAGGGGGTTGGACTAGATGACCTCCTGAGGTCCCTTCCAACTCTGATATTCTATGATTCTATGATCTATGAGAGACAGACCATGTGAGGACTCCTGGGTTCCATCCCAGCTCGTAGTGGGGAATGGGGTTGTGATAAATGAAGTGTGTGTGGGGGGGGGAGGTAGCTACCTTTGATGGACACCCAGCCAGCTACAGGTAAAGCAACCAGAGAACAGCTACCAAGAGGGATTTTACAGCTAACTGGCTGTCTGTGTGTCCATCAAAGGGAGCTCCCCCCCACACACACACTTCATTTATCATGGGGGTCTAGTGGGTTACAGTGGGGGACAGACACATCTGGGTTTTGTATAAGAACATCTGAATGGCCATATGGGGTCAGACCAATGGTCAATCTAGCCAAGTACCCTGTCCTCCAACAGTAGCCAATATCAGGTACTTCAGAGGGAATGGACAAAATAGGCAATCTTCAAGTGATTCATCCCCTGGCACCCACTCCCAGCTTCTGACAAACAGAGGTTAGGGATACCCAGAGCATGGGGTTGCATTCCTGCCCATCCTGGCTAATAGCCATTGATGGACCTACCCTCCATGAACTTATCTAGTTCTTCTTTTAACCCTGTTATAGTTTTGGCCTTCACAACATCCCCTGGCAAAGAGGACCACAGGCTGCATGTGAAGAAATACTTTCTTTAGTTTGTTTTAAATCAGCTGCCTATTAATTTCATTGGGTGACCCCTAGTTCTTGTGTTCTGTAAAGGAGTAAATAACACTTCCTTATTCAGTTTTTTCCACACCATCCATGATTGTATAGACCTCCATCATATCCCATTTAGTCATCTCTTTTTGAAGCAGAAAAGTCCTAGTTTTTTAAATCTCTCCTCAAATGGCAGTTGTTCCATAACCATAATCATTTCTGTTGCCCATCTCTTTTTGAAATCCAATATATATACATATACATTTGATGGGGCGACCACATCTGCATGCAGTATTCAGAATGTGGGTGTCCCAGGGTTTATATAGAGGCACTATGATATTTTCTGTCTTATTATCTGTCTTTTTCCTAATGATTCCCAAAACTCCGACAGTTTTTTTTTACTGCTACTGGTAATTGAGCAGATGTTTTCAGAGAACTACCCACAATGACTGCAAGGTCTCTTTCTTGACAGGTAACAGCTAATTTAGACCCCATTATTTTGTATGTAGAGTTGGGATTATATTTTGCTGTGTGCATTACTTTGCATTTATCAATATTGAATTTCATCTTGTTGCCCATTTTGTTGCCCACTCACCCAGTTTTGTGAGATCCCTTTGTAGCTCTTTGCAGTCAGATTTGGACTTAACTATCTTGAGTAATTCTGTATCATCTGCAAATTTTGCCACCTTACTATTTACTCCATTTTCCAGATCATTTATGAATATGTTGAATATGACTGGGCCCAGTACAGACCACTGGGGGACACCTCTATTTACCTCTCTCCAGTCTGAAAATTGACCATTTATTCCTCCCTTTGTTTCCTATCTTTTAACTGGGGGAACGCTTGGCAATACCTTCAGGATCATCTAATGATCCTTTATTAATTCAATGACAAACTTTTGTTATCTTAATCACCCTGCCACTGTTTATAAATAAACTCCCTGCCCCAGGAGCTGAAGCTGGGAGGAGCACAGAACTCATCACACATCACACTCAAGCTGTGTTGCAGTTAGGAGCTCCATCTGTGGCTAGGTCATGGGCTGTGAGCATACCTTCAGTAGGAAACTCAGGGTGGGAGAGCCCCCCCGTACCTTCCCAAATTGGCATCCCTGGAAGTAGGCTTCTCGGAGTAATCTCTGATGTGAATGTTCCACTGCTCAACACCCATCATCCCTCTCTGCCATGTACCTCAGCCCAAGCTGATGGTTGGAATGTGTGAGAAAGTGGGGTGGGTTAGGGTTCGTATGTGTAACATTGTGTTAAAATGAAGTAAATGTTTCCCAAGGAAATGTTTTTCTGTTAGCACGTGTAAAGATCCATGTATCAGAGGTGAGTGTGCCACAGAGAGGAGATTTGAGATACTAGAAAAGTGTACATGTACTTCCCCACAGGTTCTTGTGTGGGAGTTTGTTTTGTTTTTAGAACTAAATATTTGACATTGGGTGCAGTCAAGTCCATTAGGTAAAGGAGAAAAAAAGATGGATTTATTTTTATTAGTATTATTATGTATGACACAAGGATATGTCATTACAGGTAGAGAATTTTAGCAGTATCTAGAGAGGGAGAAACGTTACCAGAGGGCTTGTCTACACACTAACTTCCACTGAAATAACTAAATCTGTTTTCATGTAACCCTTTTGTTATTTCAGTGCAAGTCTATGTGGACACTTATTTCCATTTAGTTTGACAGTATTTAAATAGGCACTTTTATTCTGAAATAGCAGAGCCCACACTGCGTTGGATTGAAATAAGAAAAGATTTTAATTAAACCCAATTTAATTACTTCTGAGCAAGACGGTGTGTGTCAGGACAGCACTTAATTGCATATGATAAAAATAAATCTCTTCTTTCAGTGCAGCCTTGATAGAAGTTGTTTGATTTAATTAGACATCAGGTTCAGGATCATCTCACAGTCAACCTGTTTTATTGAGGAAGTTTCTTGTAAATCAAGAAACCTCTCCTGGGAAGAGCACCTGTACAATATAAGACAAATGAATCATTTACCAAGTTTTCTCAAGAAGAAGGCAGTAGCTAAAGCAGATAAGATTCCTACATTAGAAAAAAGAACAGGAGTACTTGTGGCACCTTAGAGACTAACCGATTTATTGGAGCATAAGGTTTCATGGGCTAAAACCCACTTCATCAGATGCATGCAGTGGAAAATATAGTAGGAAGATATAGATATACACAGAGAACATGAAACAATGGGTGTTACCATACAGACTGTAACGAAGGTGAGCTATTACCAGCAGGAGAGAAAAAAAAAACCTTTTGTAGTGATAATCAAGATGGGCCACTTCCCATGAAACCCATTGTTTCATGTTCTCTGTGTATATATATATCTTCCTACTGTACTTTCCACTGCATGCATCCGATGAAGTGGGTTTTAGCTCACAAAAGCTCATGCTCACATAAATATGTTAGTCTCGAAGGTGCCACAAGTACTCCTGTTCTTTTTGTGGATACAGACTAACACGGCTGCTACTCTGAAAAGTACATTAGAAAGGTTAACACGAAAGTAAAACTAAACATAACAAAATAAATGAGTCATCTCAAGATAACAAACCTTCTTATAATCTGCTATGTGCCGTTAGCAGAGACAATCTCTCCAACACCCTCTAAAAACTCCCTCAGTTATCATTCAAACTTACTGCTAGTTTAGCTTCTTTAGATTTGATCAGTAACCTTGTGCTTATTGAATGTTCGCCTTTCTCCAAATATAAATGCTGGATAAGAGATTCCCCACCCTTAGGCACATGGTACATGCGCATAATTCAGGTTGCAATTATGGCCAGGAGAAAGGTTCAGGAAAAAAAATCTGTTTGAATTGACTTGATGAAATATATAGTACTTGAAAGAGAAGGAAAAACAGTCAAAGAATTTGACATGTAAAGTATTAAATAAGGCTGTCATCTTAACAAAATCCCTTCTTCTCTTTCCCTTTGCAGAAAGTTTTAGAATGAACACCGCCTCTGCCCCAATTTGGAAGTCTTTTAGATGGTATCAAAGATGGTAATTGTTCTTTGGGGGAACAGAGAAGAATTTGGAGATGTGCTGGAGCCGTTGTTATTGTTGCTGGCGTTAAGTCCAATGTGGTTTCATCCCGGGAGGGGTGGTGATGTCATCTGAGCCCCTACCTCTGGCCCAATCTGGTTAGGACATCTCTCAGGCTTAGGATAAAGAAGTTCCAGGGTTCCAAAGGACAATGGGCATGGCAGCCATGATGGCGAAGTTCACTCCAGTAGCCAATCTTTCTCCCCAAAGTTTCGTTAGTTAAGGACCCACAAAGGGAGTGGTGTGTGGACTAGCCCATCCCCTCATTACTAATTTTTTTAACTAGTAGGCCTAGTTTCCAACACTCCAGTTTTGGTTCATTGATTTCTGGCCCCACACTCTTCTTGTTTACCTGGCATGATCTTAGCACAATCTTTTGTTTGGACTACTTCAGTTTGTCTCTCTTTCCTTCTTTTTCCTATCAACATTTGTGAATTTACACTCACTTCTTACAGTTGAGCTCACAATAAGGGTAAATTTGTAGGCACAGTGATCACAAGAGACACCTATTGAGTCCCGTTAGCGTTGTTGTAGTAAAGGAAATTGTAGTAATACTGTTATACAAATTAATGGTACACTCTGCCATTGAAATCTAGATTGTTGTATGCAGTGTAGTTGTGGCCCAAGTCACTCCCAGGATATGAGATACCTTGTCTCTTGAAATTTGGAGTTAGTTATGGTGACTTTATCTCACAAAGGATATAGTAGAGATAGGAAAGGAGCCTAAAAAGGCAACAAAAAAGTTTAAGGTCATGGAGATTACTTCCTATGAGGAGATAATAAAAAGATTAAGATTACATAGTTTAAAAAGCAGATGAATAATAGATGACATATTAGATCTGTATAAAAAAATCAACAGTTTAGAAAAGGTAAATTAGACTCTTCAGTTTACATTTGTCATATGGTAGAACAATGAAATACAAAATAATACGTTCAAATGCTTTATAAAACACACAATTAATCTATGGATCTCACTATCCCAAAATATTATTGAGGCCAACTGGTTAGCGAGATGAAACCAAGGAAGTGATATCAAGGGTAGGAAAGGCATACACAGTATTTACCAAACTCAACAATGTATGGAAATCAAAGACATACAACACCAGACCAAACTGAGAATATTTAGTACAAACATAATCAAACTGCTAATATATGGCTGTGAGAGCAGGAGATCTACTAATATGTCAGAAGAAAACTAGATGCCTTCTAAAATAAGCACCTACAAAAGATTCTGGGCATTGGCTGGAAAAAGGCCATTACTAATGAAGAGATCTGAGAAATCACCAACCAGCAGCTGGTTTCCGCAAGAATTAGAAAGAAGCACTGGATATATCTGGTGCATATACTCCAGATGCCAAACCACAAACTCCCACATGAAGCTGTCAAGTGGAAACCAACTGGTGTGAGAAAACAAGGCCGCCAAGAGAAGAAGAACCCTTAGCAGGGAGGGCAGAACAGTTGATTTCAAATCCCTAGAACTGATGGAAGCAGCAGGCAATGACAGAAAGGACGGGAAGAGACTAGTTTCAGCCCTGAGCAGCAGCACTGGCATGAGAATTATGTAATAATAACTTAATAAAAGCAACAGCCTCTGGCTTTGTCACAAATGTACAATGGGGGATTCTTAATATTTTTCCATGGCCAAAAACCAGTATGGTCTTTCCTTTCCTTGCCAGGATCTTCCAACTCTCTTGTTCCAAGGGTAACATCCACACCTCTTGGAGAGAGACCCTCAACCAATGAATCATAGAATCATAGCATATTAGGGTTGGAAGAGACCTCAGGAGGTCATCTACTACAATCCCCTGTTCAAAGCAGGGCCAATCCCCAACTAAATCATCCCAGCCAGGGCTTTATCAAGCTGGGCTTTAAAAACCTCTAAGGATGGAGATTCCACCACCTCCCTAGGTAATCCATGTAACAATGCTGGTTCTGGTGGGACCCAACGGAGAGTGCCAATTCAGGACAAATTGCTTAAAGCAGGGCAGTTACGGCCCAAGGCTGGGGGTTTTCCACCTCTAAGGCAAACCAAACCAGCCAGACAGAGAGGACTTTGGTTTTACCCCCCTGGCTAACCACAAGTCACACAGGCAAGTCCCTTAGACACCCCAGTTGCCCAGTATCTCCACCAGTGCCCCTCGTTATGGGGACAAATGGTTATGAAAACCAATAACCTTTTTTCTTTTACTGGGGTTTCTCAATCCCAAAGGACCAAGCCCCAGACCCAGGTCAATATACAAATCAGATCTTACCCACAAATCACGCTGTTGCCAATCCTTTAGAATCTAAAATCTAAAGGTTTATTCTTAAAAGGAAAAAGATAGAGATGAGAGCTAGCAGTGGTGAAATGGAATCAATGACATACAGTGATGGCAAAGTTCTTGGTTCAGGATTGTAGCAGAGATAGAATAAACTGCAGGTTTAAATCAAGTCTCTGGAGAACATCCCCAGCTGGGATGGGTCATTCAGTCCTTTGTGTAGAGCTTCCGTTTGTAGCAAAGTCCCTCCAGAGGTAAGAAGCAGGATTGAAGACCAGATGGAGGAGCCGCAGCAGCTGTTTATAGTCTCTTGCCATGTGGTCTCTGCTTCCTTTGTCCCAAAGACAAGCTGCCCATCCCATGGCCTGGAAACACCTCAGAGTTCTGTCCCTAGGCAGGTCCCTGCCTGCCTGGCTGAGTCCCAAGGCGTGTCTGCCTTCTCTCAGTGGGTCAGTTGTGTAGCTGATGGTCCTTAATGGGCCATTCAGCAGGCTGGGCAGAGCTGACACCAACTTGTCTGGGGTGTCACCCAGAAGCACAGCACACGTTTGAACTACAGACAGTACAGAGCCAATATTCATAACTTCAACTACAAAAATGATACATGCAAACAGATCACATAATCAGAACCAGCCAACCATCACCTTGTCTTAGACACCTCATTTGACCCCCTTTATACAAGATTTGGTGCCACTACAGGACTTTGGTCACAACAATGATCTATACGGTCCCAGTTCATGTCAATAACGTCACAACCCATTCCTGTGCTTCACCACCGTCCTAATGAAATACTGTTTCCTAATATCCAACTTAGATCTCCCCCAGTGCAACTTGAGACTATTACTCCTTGTTCTGTCATCTGCTACCACTGAGAAGAGTCTAGATCCACTCTCTTTGGAACCCCCTTTCAGGTAGTTGAAAGCAGCTATCAAATCCCCCTTCATTCTTCTCTTCCGCAGACTAAACAATCCCAGTTCCCTCAGCCTCTCCTCATAAGTCATGTGTTCCAGTCCCCTAATCATTTTTGTTGCCCTCCGCTGGACGTTTTCCAATTTTTCCACATCATTCTTGGGGTGTGGGGCCCAAAACTGGACACAGTACTCCAGATGAGGCCTCACCAGGGTTGAATAGAGGGGAACAATCACATCCCTCGATCTGCTGGCAATGCCCCTACTTATACATCCCAAAATGCCATTGGCCTTCTTGGCAACAAGGGCACACTGTTGACTCATATCCAGCTTCTCGTCCACTGTAACCTCTGGGTCCTTTTCTGCAGAACTGCTGCTTAGCCATGCGGTCCCTAGTCTGTAGCAATGCATTGGGTTCTTCCGTCCTAAGTGCAGGACTCTGCACTTGTCCTTGTTGAACTTCACCAGATTTCTTTTGGCCCAATCCTCTAATTTGTCTAGGGCCCTCTGTGTCCTATTCCTATCCTCCAGCATATCTACCACTCCTCCCAGTTTAGTGTCATCTGCAAACTTGCTGAGGGTGCAATCCACACCATCCTCCAGATCATTTATGAAGATATTGAACAAAACCGGCCCCAGGACCGACCTTTGGGGCACTCTGCTTGATACTGGCTGCCAACTTGACATGGAGCCATTGATCACTACACATTGAGCCCTACGATCTAGCCAGCTTTCTATCCACCTTATAGTCCATTCCTCGAGCCCATACTTCTTTAACTTGCTGGCAAGAATACTGTGGGAGACCGTGTCAAAAGCTTTGCTAAAGTCAAGGAACAACATGTCCACCGCTTTCCCCTCATCCACAGAGCCAGTTATCTCGTCATAGAAGGCAATTAGATTAGTCAGGCATGACTTGCCCTTGGTGAATCCATGCTGACTGTTCCTGATCACTTTCCTCTCCTCTAAGTGCTTCAGAATTGATTCCCTGAGGACCTGCTCCATGATTTTTCCAGGGACTGAGGTGAGGCTGACTGGCCTGTAGTTCCCCGGATCCTCCTCCTTCCCTTTTTTAAAGATGGGCACTAGTTGGTAATAGCAGGGGTTTTACCCCTGCTGCTGTTATGGTCTGTCATGGCTGGTTGCCCCATGTTTCACTCTGCCTCTTTGCAACTGGGAAGATGTAGAGGGGGCTTATTTTTTGGGGGGGACACCATCCCCCATCCCATTAACTCTTCCACCAACTGTAAGTTCCTGTGGGTGTGGGTCACCCTTATGAAGATGTAGCTCTTCTTCCACCCTGTGTGGTCTGCGCATCCACACTCATGGCTCATCCACCTTCACCGTCATGGGGGCACTTGGCCTTTGTCCACTGGCTCTGTTGTTGGCCTTCACTCATTAACTTGAGCAGGTTTTGCTGACCAGGTCAATCAGGCTAGAGGCTCATGTGGGCAGGGAGTACCACTTCATGAAGTAGAGCAGCTCACAGCTGCCCTACACACACTCAAGCTTGGGCTTACTTATAGCCTGATCTATAGATTATGTATTAATTATATTGATTACTTAAGAATCCACAGTTATCACTGTGATGTTGCATTCCATATGCTTTATGAAAATATGCTTAGGAATATGACATATCTGGAATATGCTTTATGCTAAATACCCCTTATAAGGTATCGTTAGAAATCTTATAATCTACTGAATGTGTTCATCCTATTTGTATGCATGTATTATTTCTATGTCTGAAGTTAGAAATATGAGGTATGAACTTATATCACTTATATAATTACGCAAAGCAAGAGTCATTAAGGATACTTCAGAAACTTGATGACTCTTAAGCAAGAAACCAAAAGCTGTAAATGGCTTTGTTTACTGCAAGCCTTCCTGTGTAGGTGTGGGCCAGCCCAGGGAAAATGGAGACTGGAGTCTTACAAAAAGAAAAGGAGTACTTGTGGCACCTTAGAGACTAACCAATTTATTTGAGCATGAGCTTTCGTGAGCTACAGCTCACTTCATCACGAAAGCTCATGCTCAAATAAATTGGTTAATCTCTAAGGTGCCACAAATACTCCTTTTCTTTTGGCAAATACAGACTAACACGGCTGTTACTCTGGAGTCTTACAGAGACATGTGACCATGTCACCTGATACTGGAATCCATCTTAAACCTTGTACTTTTCCATCAGAGGCTGGGGAGGGGGTCAAACTGGGACAAAGGACTCCTGCCTTTGGCCAAATCTATATAAAGGGGTGGAGAAGGACAAAAGACACCCCAAGGGCAGAACAGGGGGTCTGAACCCCTAAGAACAAGCAATGGACTCAAAGGATTGTGTACAATGCTATTGTGTATAATCATGTTGAGTGAGGTCTTTTCTGAAAGCCTGTGATGTTCTCAACTTACTGATCACTGTGCGAGATGGATCCAGACTGTGGTTATGGATTTATGTATCGTGTATGTAGAGTCTGGAGCTGGTTCCTAAAGCTTCACCTCCCGCTCCCAGCAGGGTGGTGGCCAGCCAGGCAGGGAGGAGCTGCCTCCCCAGCCAGACAAGACTAACCCCCAGCACCTCGCATTGTACAACCCAGGAAAGACAAATGATGGGTCTCTAGTGTGCAAACAATGTGGAGTGTGTCCCAAAGTGAACTGAGAACTGGGGGGCTGGTTTCAAGCCTTTGGGGTGAGGAACTAGAGTGGAAAAGTCCCCAGGTCTGGTAGTGAAGAACTCGGGGTAGGCGGATTTGGGGATGCTTGGGACTGGAAAGGCTGGTGGGGTCACCCTGCAGGGATAACGAGGCTGCTGGAAGCCAGGGTGAGACCTTTATGCCTGTGGGCTGGATGCTGGTGCCAGGGCTCCGAGCCAGAGCCACACAGCATTAAGGGACCCACGGTCACAGGGCAGGTGGTGACAGACCCCCTGACTGCTCTGGGGGATCCCCAGAATGTCACACCGCGATATCAGATGCTTCACATCTCGGCGCGCGCTGTGTCTTGTCACTATTCCCTGTATAACATCAATACAGATTAACCCTCTCTTTGCCACCCTCTCAGCTGCAGCCCGTGGCCAGACTCATCCCACACTGGCACTGTGGCTGGTGCAGGGGGGTGGCTCGTACGCTCAGGGGTGCCTTAACTTGTGCCCTGCCTCAGTGCTTCCTCTGGGCCATTGCAGAGATGTAAGAATGCCCCTGCCATGTCTCCTCCAGCCCCTGGCGCACCCCAGAACACCCCGTTACTCCTCTGTGCTGGGGTCTTGGAGAGGGGGCCTAGGGGCTCTCTGAGGTGGGGGTATTATCCAAGGGGCTGTATCAATATCTTCTACTGTATCAAAATCTCCAGCTTCCCTGCTTTAACTTCATTCCCCTCCTGTCTATCACAAATGCTGCTGCTAAAGTCACTCCCTCTCCAAGCGCTTTCTCTCCTCCTCACTTCCCCTCACTGACTTCTGGCCTGTTACCACGTCCAATCCAACCTCTGTGGGCCTGAGCCCCATTGCCCTGCACCTTGTCACCTACGCCAGTGCAAAGTGGATGTAAAGCGTTGCCCAGCAGGAATGAAAGTGCTTCACACCCCAAAGTACACTGGTGTAATTCACTTCACAAGGGGCCGGGTGACAGGAAATCAGAGTCACTGAGCAGAGTCCAGCCTGTTACATGCGTCATCTCCCTGTATCCTGCTTCCTTGGTTTCAAGTCTCGCTCGCTCTCTGTGGCTCAGTCTTACTGCGTTCTCTTTTTATTATATAAGTCCCCAGGACGTGCAGGTGTCTGTTACCGAATCACCAACTGACCCTATGGCTGTAACCTTCCTCCTTCCGTGCCCTTCCTTTCAAGTCCTTCCTTCAAATGGAGCCAAGTTTCAAACTCACATACAACACGGTACCTTGGGGCTGCTAATTCAGCTCGGAGACCCAACGTGTATTCATCCTTCAGGAGCTGCTGGTCCCTGCGGGCTGTACGCCGTCCACCGGAGCTGTGCGGCTTACACAGAAAAGTCAAACTTTCACATGGTTTCGGATTCTGTCTTACGCAGTTAAACTGTTTCCGTTTCACTTTCTATTTGGGGTCACACCCAGGAGCTGTAGGAGGAGTTACTTGGTCAGTGAATTCCATTGACGGGAAAACACCTTGGAGCTGGTTTACCAGGGTTGTTTTCTCAGATTAGTTCTCAGCAAACGAGAACCCAGGAGACAACCTGGCAAGTGCAGCTCTGTTCATGGTTACTCAGGGGGCGAGTTGTACGGGGGGCGCAGAGGAGGCTGAATGCTCCGAGGTCAGACCCAGGAAGGTGAAGCTGGGTGAGCTGTGTGTCCTGAAGACAGGCTGCTCCTAGGAAGGCGACTGCCCCAGAGTCCTGCCTGGCTTCATGGGGAGCAGTTCCAGAGCATCGCCCCGGGACTCCGTGACAGATGGACCTTGGGTCTGACCCAGCAGGGCCGTTCCTATGAATAACATTTCAGTTGTTGCCCTTTTTCTTTCTCTTCCACTATGAGCTTATATTAGTTTGGTTAATGTCCAGGTACTGAACAGACGATTCCAGTGAATTCGGAAATTGAAAGTACTTGCATTGCACTTGTGCTTTTCCTTCTAAATACACAAGTAGGATTTCCACAGGACACTTGTCCTTCTAAGGGCACCTGGAACTTACACCTCAGTCCTGCGGACACAGCAGAGAATACAACGGACTCAGTTCGAGATCATTTCAACTGGCACGGAGCAGGGATGAGGCTGATTCTGATTACTGACATTAGAATAGACCATAGCTGTAAAAGTAATGTATAGAGTACCAGAAAACCCTGCCCACACAACCTGGCTGGGTGTGACATCATAACAGCTCAGACATTGCACCTTCACTCTGCACTATGAAAACAAACACCCACATGGACTGTGTTATGTCCACTTCTGGATCTACCAGTGTGTTTCTGTCTAACGCAATCCCCTGGGGGCAGGGCCTGTGCAGTTATCTCTGTTTTCTGTAGCACCCGGCTCTTAACAAATAGCACTAATTACAACTTAGCACAAACAATGAACAGCTCCCAAGTGCATTCATCCACCTCTTCATACCCTACGGGTGCCTTTGAGGTCAATTCCTCAAGTGTCACAGAGCCACAGAAGTAAGGGTACAACGGAGAGGAAGAGACCTGTTAGGCCCCATCTAGTCCACATCCCAAGGGGCCACGCAGGATCGAGCGCGGTTTGTATGTCTCACCCATCCCCGTGGTAGCTGAGCACCTGCCCTGAACAGTAAATGCAAACACTGCTTTTCCCCAGCCCGGCCAGTAGCAACAAACAGAAACTTCTTGTTTTACAAATATAGAAAACATGAGGGTGAGGCTGCGATTGAGGGCCCTCGTCTTGGCCCTCAGAAGCTGGGGCTGGAGCTCCTGGGAGATGAGCTCTCATCCCACAGCCTGCCGGAGGCCTGCTGGGGAAGGAGACTGTCAAGGTTCCTTCCCCACTCTGAACTCTAGGGTACAGATGTGGGGACCTGCATGAAAGACCCCCTAAGCTTATTCTTACCAGCTTAGGTTAAAAACTTCCCCAAGGTACAAACTTTGCCTTGTCCTTGAACCGTATGCTGCCACCACCAAGCATTTTAAACAAAGAACGGGGAAAGAGACCACTTGGAGACGCCTTCCCGCAAAATATCCCCCCAAGCTCTACACCCCCTTTCCTGGGGAAGGCTTGATAAGAATCCTCACCAATTTATACAGGTGAACACAGACCCAAAGCCTTGGATCTTAAGAACAATAAAAAATTAATTAGGTTCTTAAAAGAAGAATTTTAATTAAAGAAAAAGTAAAAGAATCCCCTCTGTAAAATCAGGATGGTAAATACCTTACAGGGTAATCAGATTAAAACATAGAGAATCCCTCTAGGCAAAGCCTTAAGTTACAAAAAGACACAAAAGCAGGAATATACATTCCCTCCAGCACAGCTTATTTTACCAGCCATTAAACAAAACAAAATCTAATGCATTTTTAGCTAGATTACTTACTAACTTAAGGAGTTATGAGGCTGCATTCCTGATCTGTTTCCAGCAAAAGCATCAGACAGACAGACGAACCCTTTGTTCTCCCCCCCCTCCAGATTTGAAAGTATCTTGTCGCCTCATTCAACATTTTGGTCAGGTGCCAGCGAGGTTATCTTCGCTTCTTAACCCTTTTAGGTGAAAGGGTTTTGCCTCTGGCCAGGAAGGATTTTATAGCACTGTATACAGAAAGGTGGTTACCCTTCCCTTTATATTTATGACAAGCCCCCCAAATTACAGATAGGGTGAAACACTGGCTGTGATTTCTTCCTGGAGCTCTAGAAGAAAACAGAGTTAATAAGACAGATGCACCCCTAAATAGACTACCAACTGTATAAAGACTAACAATATTTTCCACATCTCAAGGACGATTGTAACCCGTTGATTTTGGGAAACTTTCACGGGAGAGTGCATCAGCCCCTTTGTTAGAAGCTCCTGAGATGTGTTGTATGTTGAAATCAAAATCTTGGAGAGCTAAACTCCACCGAATGAGTTTTTTGTTATTTTCCCGTGGCGGTATGAAGCCACTGTAGCGCAGCATGGTGGGTTTGCAGGTGGAAACACCGTCCCCAAACGTATGGGCGTAGCTTTTCCAGGGCATAGACAATGGCGTAACATTCCTTTTCACTGACTGACCAGTGGCTTCCCCTCTCAGACAGCTTCTTGCTGAGAAACACGACAGGATGGAACTTTTGATTCGGTCCTTCCTGCATTAAGACTGCTCCCACACCACTCTCGGACGCATCTGTGGTTACTAAGAATAGTTTGTCAAAGTCGGGGGCCCTTAGCACAGGGTCAGACACGAGTGTCACTTTAAGCTGGTTAAATGCTTTCTGACACTCTTCGATCCACTGAACGGCATTTGGCTGTTTCTTTTTGGTTAGGTCTGTCAGTGGGGCGGCGATTTGGCTGTATTGCGGTACAAATCACCTGTAATATCCGGCCAAACCTAAGAAGGATTGGACCTCATTTTTTTTACTTTGGGACAGGCCATTTTTGGATAGCATCCACTTTGGCCTGTAGGGGGTTCATAGTTCCTTGACCCACCTGGTGTCCAAGGTAAGTCACTCTGTTTAGGCCTATTTGACACTTCTTAGCCTTAACAGTTAGTTCTGCCTCCCTTATGAGCTTGAAGACTTTTTGTAGATGTTTTAGGTGTTCTGCCCAGGAATCCGAAAATATGGCCACATCGTCAAGGTAGGCGACTGCATATTCTCCTAATCCCACTAGGAGACCATCTACAAGTCTTTGGAAGGTGGCGGGTGCATTCCACAGCCCGAAAGGGAGTACATTAAATTCATACAGCCCGAGATGTGTGGTGAAGGCTGACCTTTCCTTGGCGAATTCATCTAGTGGTACCTGCCAGTACCCCTTGGTTAAGTCCAAGGTAGAGATGAACTGGGCCCATCCCATTTTCTCCAATAGTTCATCTGTGCTTGGCATTGGATAGTTGTCTGGGCGAGTTACTGCATTTAGCTTATGGTAGTCCACGCAAAAACGTATCTCCCCATCTGGTTTGGGAACTAGAACCACTGGAGATGCCCATGCACTGCGGGAGGGGCGGATTACACCCATCTGTAACATATCCTGGATCTCCCGTTCTATAGCAGTTTTAGCTTGAGGAGACACCCGGTAAGGTTGGACCCTAATTGGGCGAGCATTACCTGTGTCAATGGAGTGGTATGCCCGTTCAGTCAGTCCTGGGGTGGCTGAGAACGTTGGCACATAGCTAGTGCACAGCTCCTTGATCTGCTGTCGCTGCACACGCCCAAGGGTCATGGAGAGGCTCACCTCTTCCACGCCACCATCACTTTTCCCTTCATAGTAGACACCTTCAGGCCATTCAGCGTCGTCTCCTCCCTGGGCTGTAAACTGACAAACCTTTAATTCTCTAGAATAAAAGGGCTGTAGAGAATTAATATGGTACACCTTCAGCTTTCGGTTGGAGGTGGGGAATGCTATGAGATAATTAACAGCTCCAAGGCGCTCCTGGACCGTGAATGGCCCTTCCCACAACTCTTCCATTTTATGGGCCTGGAGCGCCTTTAAGACCATGACCTCGTCCCCTACTTTGAAGGAACGTTCTCTGGCATGTTTATCGTACCAGGCTTTTTGCTCTTTTTGTGCATCTTTTAGGCTTTCTTTATCAAGGGCTAAAGAGGTTTGGAGGGTGGTTTGTAGGTTGGTTACAAAGTCCAGAATGTTAGTTCCTGGAGAAGGTGTAAACCCCTCCCATTGCTGCTTCACCAGCTGTAGTGGCCCCTTAACCTCATGGCCATATACAAGTTCAAATGGGGAAAACCCTAAACTGGGGTGTGGTACAGCTCTGTAGGCAAAGAGCAACTGCTGCAATACTAGGTCCCAATCACTGGAGTGCTCATTTACGAATTTACGTATCATGGCCCCCAAAGTTTTATTAAACTTCTCCACCAGGCCATTTGTTTGATGGTGGTAAGGGGTGGCAACCAAGTGATTTACCCCTGAGCTTCCTAAAGGCTTTTCATAGTTCCTGCCAGGAAACTAGTTCCTGCATCTGTGAGGATGTTGGAGGGTCAACCTACCCTGGCAAAAATGTCTGCTAGTGCCTGGCACACACTTTTAGCCCTGGTGTTGCTTAGAGCTACTGCTTCCGGCCATCGGGTGGCAAAATCCATGAAAGTCAGTATGTACTGCTTTCCTCCGGGTGTCTTTTTCGGAAAAGGACCCAGAATATCCACAGCTACTCGCTGAAATGGAACCTCAATGATGGGGAGTGACTGGAGAGGGTCTTTGACCTGACCCAAACCCTTGGATCTTACGAACAATAAAAAAAAATTAGGTTCTTAAAAAAAAATAATTATAAAAAAGGTAAAAGAATCACCTCTGTAAAATTAGGATGGTAAATACCTTACAGGGTAATCAGATTTAAACATAAAAAATCCCTCTAGGCAAAACCTTAAGTTGGCCAGTGCAGTGTTTGGAGAATCCACTCCGTGGCTACGCTTTCGAGTACGGCGTATCGCAGCCGGGCCACGCTAGTCACTTCTGGTTCTGGTTTTGACTAGCGAGGGCAGGTAGCTACAAAGGGCGAAGCTGCAGGCTGTGGTGGTGAGTGCAGGGTTACATCAGTGGCCTGTGGAAACGTGTTTTAAGACTATCTACAGCATCTGCGTGATTCAGTCTAGAAGCTCCCAATCCGTTAGCATACAAGAGCCACCCAGCCCCAGTTCAGGGCCTGGCCGTCCCAGCAGTCAGCTGACAGGTTGGCCCAGGGCCAGGGGTTTCGATGTTGAAATGCGCTCAGAGCAATCCTGATTTCCTTGATCTGGTCCTGCTCTGATAAATGACTTACTGTGTCGGCCGCTGCGATTAACAAAATCCCTTTACAAACCCCAGCTAATACCAGTTGCAGCAATCGGCCTGTCAGCCCCAGCATCCTCCCATTCTACACAAGCCACTTCCTGCCCCTATCGAACTCAACGGCCCAGAATCAGGCTGGCCCAGCAGGAAGTCCCACCTCATCTGCACCGTCAATGGTGCGGCAACATTTCTGGCGGCCTGCGACGTCTAGCCAAACGCCAGGGCCTGCTCCCTTCTCTGCGTGTTGTGATTTCTCTCCACAAGCCCTTCTGGGCGCAGACCTAGCCTTGCCCTGCCCAGTGCTGGGTCCGCTTATGGCACTGTGGAAATCACGGGGGAGAGTATATTGGCGTGTGCAGGGCTGGCGGATTCTTCCTAGGAGATGCCCCCTGGAGCCCCAGGCAGCCAGAGCAGGGAGGTCGACTGGTAGGTGGAAGACAGACCCTGTTAGCGTTTGTGGCTGGGGTAACGTCTCTCCTACGGCTTCCAACTCCCAGGAACTGGTCAGCCAGGTAAAGATGGCCGGGCCCTTGACCTGGCATTGCACTCCGGGGGCTGGAGGCCTGAAATGCAGCTGCATTGGGGATGTCCCTTGAAATGAAACGCTCCAGGAAGGCCCCCTGGTGACGCTTTGAGGAAGCTCTCGCCAGTTCTCTCCCCCAACACGCTGCAGCAGGAATCGAAGTGGTTTGCAGAGTGGAAGGGCTGGAGAGCTGCTGAATCCCACCGCAACCAGCCGGTGTCGGGGGGCTGCAGTGGGGCACAGCAGTGTGGTACCAGCGGCCACCTCGATTTTCCAGCCCTGCCACAAAGACAGTCACGTCCAGCAGCAGAGCCACGATCCTGCCATCCCTGCACGCTGGGGGACCCTGGGCCTGCCCCCACGAGCGCGGCGGGGTAGGGAGGCGATGGCAGTGAATTGCAGCCGCTGGTGGAGGATGCTGGGCCCGGGCAGGTGCTGGAACCGTTGCACCTGAAGAAGGCTGTGCGGCTCGAAAGCTGGTCTCTCGCCACTAAAAGCTGTTCCCTCCCCACCCCCGTCTCTGATGCACTGAGACCAGCACTGCACACACCTGAGTACAACAGCCCAGGGCTGCGCTGCCTGGCGGGAGGCCTCTGAGAGGAACGTGCCAAACGTCAGGAATTTGGGGGGTGTTTTTTTTATTTGTGTTACGGTAGCAGGTACAGACCCCAACTGAAGGCAGGGCCCCCTGGGGCTAGGTGCTGCATAACTACACAGTCAGTGACAGCCCCTGCTCCAAAGGGCTTAGGGTCTAAATAGACAAAGGATGGAGGGGAAACTGAGGCACAGAGTGGGGGGAGGAGGGTGACTCAGTAGGTCAGTGGCAGAACCCCGACTAGACCTGGGGTCTCCTGATTCCCCCTCCACTGCCTTCCCTACTGGTTCACGCCGCAGAACGCTGGGCGGCTTGAGGCTCGGGGCCAGAACCCTGGCTAAAGATGCAGGGTCATTCGCACGGATTCGTGCCGGCGGGTGACTCGTGTTAGCTCCAACCAGCCTATGCAGGGAGAGGGACCATGCTGCAGGGCAGCCCTATCCACAGCCAGGCTCAGGCCAGGGCCCCTGCTGGGCGACTCTGCTGAGCTCCTGGCCGAGCCAAGCTCCAGGGAGGAGGGAGTTTGGACATTCGATCCGGGTTGCCACGGGGGGGTAGGATACGAACTCAGCCCCTTTGCAAGGCCGTATTCACTGCCCCAGGCGCCCGCACTCATTCCCCGCTCACACTGGCTGGGGGACAGGCCGGTGGGGTATCCCCTCCCTGCAAGCTATTGCCCCCACCACACATGCTCTGCTTCCTCCTCCCCCTCTGCTGCCTGCCAGCCAGCCAGCCCTGCTGCGTGGGGCTCCCAGCCGGCCGAGAGACCGGGGTCAGAGCTGGGGTCCTGCGGGGGCCTGCGTCCCCAGACCAGGAACACACTACACCAACGTCACAAGTCAGAGGAGATGCTATCAAAGGTGCACGTAAGGAGGAACTTGCTGGGTCCTGTAAGGCAATAAGGTCGTTTCCCACATGCTGAGGGGAAATAAGGGAAAAGAAACAGTCAGGACTGACAGGTTTTCGAGTAGCAGCTGTGTTAGTCTGTATCCACAAAAAGGAAAAGGAGGACTTGGGGCACCTTAGAGACTAACCAATTGATTTGAGCATGAGCTTTCGTGAGCTACAGCTCACTTCATCAGATGCATTCAGTGGAACGTACAGTGGGGAGATTTTATGTACACAGAGAACATGAAACAATGGGTGTGACCACACAGACTGTAAGGAGAGTGATCAGGTAAGGTGAGCTATTACCAGCAGGAGAGAAAAAAAAACTTTTGTAGTGATAATGAAGGTGGGCCATTTCCAGCAGTTGACAAGAACGTGTGAGGAACAGTGTGTGGGGGGAATAAACATGGGGAAATAGTTTTACTTTGTGTAGTGACACATCCACTCCCAGTCTTTATTCAAGCCTAAATTAATTGTATCCGGTTTGCAAATTAATTCCAATTCAGCAGTCTCTCCCTGGAGTCTGTTTTTGAAGTTTTTTTATTGAAGAAGAATTGCCACTTTTAGGTCTGTAATCGAGTGACCAGAGAGACCTAAAAGTGGCAATTCTTCAACAAAAAAACTTCAAAAACAGATTCCAGCGAGAGACTGCTGAATTGGAATTAATTTGCAAACCGGATACAATTAATTTAGGCTTGAATAAAGACTGGGAGTGGATGTGTCACTACACAAAGTAAAACTATTTCCCCATGTTTATTCCCCCCCCACACACACTGTTCCTCACACGTTCTTGTCAACTGCTGGAAATGGCCCACCTTGATTATCACTACAAAAGGTTTTTTTTCTCTCCTGCTGGTAATAGCTCACCTTACCTGATCACTCTCCTTACAGTCTGTATGGTAACACACATTGTTTCATGTTCTCTGTGTATATAAAAATCTCCCCACTGTATGTTCCACTGAATGCATCCGATGAAGTGAGCTGTAGCTCACGAAAGCTTATGCTCAAATCAATTGATTAGTCTCTAAGATGCCACAAGTCCTCCTGTTCTTTAGACAGGACTGAAATACCCTCAGGGCCTCACCTCCCACAGCTGTGCCTGGGTCCCAGGCCTGCCCACCCGCACACTGAATACCACCTTACGCTTCAAGTGACCCACTGGGACTGACCAGGGAGTAAGGTCCTACCCACAGTGACCAAGGGCTCCGGCTGCCGCACTGAGGGGCGCTAGATCAGTACCTAGGTTGAAATTAATGATGACTACTTCCGGAGAGACTGCCTCACTTCTTCCCTTTTGTGCTGCTTTGAAAAGACAAGATATGCAAAACGCTTGGGCAGGGAGGACAACCCTGTAAAAACAGCTGCTATGGGATCACTCCTATAAGTACAATATTCATATTCCAGTTGATTTATTTTATAATGATATGGTAAAAATGAGAAAACCAGCAACATTTCAGTAACAGTGTGGCTGTGACTCTTGTATTTTTATGTCTGATTTTGTGAGCAAGTCGCTTTTAAGTGAGGTGAAACTTGGGGGTGCACAAGACAAACCAGACTCCTGAAAGGGGTGCAGTAGTCTGGGACGGTTGGAGCCACTGGTCTAAAGCAATGGCTCTCAACCTAATTACCACTGTGGGCCGCACGTGCAGCTCTCTCTGTGTTATGTGGGCCACAGCCACACGACATACGCACGACCTGTATGGCCCTGAGGATGTCACATGGGCCGCACCTGTGTGCTGATTGGGCCACAAGCGGCCCGCGGCTTGAGAACCACTGGTCTAAAGCAAGCCTAAGTAACATACAACCTAGCACCACGGCCAACGAATCACTGCAGCAGCGGCAATCCCGTGTTTTTGAAAAATCATTAACAGGAGAGATCTTAAGACTGGATGTGAGAATGAGCCATCCCAGAGCAGGGAGGTCGGGATTTTCAGAACAGCTCGGAAACGGGGTCCTGGGCACTTCGGAAAAATTGTCCCCTTGATTAGGTGCCGAGTGCTTTTGGAAACCTGACCCCAGCGACGGGTGGTGAGCATGTGAAAAATCCAGCCCTAAGGAAGGGCAAACACAACAGGTACTTCCTTCCCAGCCGGGAGAGAGAAAGACGGAGCCAACGGCTACTAGCTGGAAAAAGGGCATTTATGGCTCAGGGGAGTTTGAACTGCCAGCTCCAGAAAGGCATGCTGGGAACAAAGCTTCTATAAAAGGGCTACCGGGTGCTAGGGGGAGTTAACAGGAGCCGAGGCAGGAGACTTGCTTTGGTGGTGAAAGAATGCAAATGAAGCACTAATTGCCCAAAGAGAAACGAGTGAGCCTTGTCAATGTTGCCTCTGTACCTAGTAACACAACAGAACGAGCCCTGGAGGGGGGGGGCGGGGGGATTCCACTCCAGCAATGGAAACACGAGCAACGAGCAGCACCGTGGTCCCAGGACAAACAGCGCCAAACCAGAGAGGTGGCTTGTTTCATTTCTAACCTTTTATTAGTTTCTAGATTAGGAAAAAGAATGAAAATATAAATACACATGGACCTTGCTCTACGGCAATCTAAGGGCGTCTCTGGAGAAATTCTTACACATCCGGTCCCCAGTGAAGAGCAGGCCCCAGGCCACAGCAATAATAATACTTAGTCTTCCGGCCACGTGCTCTACAGTCTCTTCTAAGCACTGTTCAAACAGCCGGTGATTAGCTACCCTCACAACACCCCTGTGAGCTAGGTGCGGTAAGTATTATTATCCCCATTTTACAGATGGAGGAACTGAGAGCGAGAGCTTAAGTCCAGAGCCAGGATTAGACCTCAGGAGCCCTGGATTCCAGGAGTTCCCGAAGGCTAGGCAGCAGTTCTCAAACTATGGGGTGGGCCGCCCAAGGGAGGCACAAGCTGTGAGCTTTTGTTTTGTTTTTTTTAATAAGAGCTGGGGCTGACAGCCCCAGGTGGCTGGGGCTTGTGCAGAAGGGCCGTGCACGCCCGGGAGGTGCGGAGCCACCCAGGCTCGGGCTCTCCCCAATCCCTCCCCAGGAAGCAGCCTGGACTTGGGCTCTCCTTGTCCCCCACCCCCATCCCTCACCTGGAGGTGGCGGGGCTCCATCTGTCAGCCCCAGGGGGGCGGCAGCAGAAGAAAGGATGGCACTGGGACGCTAAGTCTGCTGTGAAAAGTCACTTTCCACATTGCCACCCTTACTTCTGTGCTTCAGAGCTGGGTAGTGATACATGTACCTGGGGGGCGGTGGGGGGGAGGCACAAACAACCACAGACACAAAGAAGGCGGGCCCAATCAAATAAGTTTGAGAACCACTGCTCTAGGCTACACAACCTCTCAGCACAGTGACCCTATTGTCACAATAAGAATCGTCAGAGGGGAAGATTTTTGCATAAGAATAATAAATACCATCAGTGGGCCCTGTCCTGACCCCCACTGGAGCCAAGGGGAATTTTCCCATTTGACACCAGAAAGCCCAGGATTGGAGACCAATAACCAATGGCAGAAGAGTAATTTTACACACAAATACATTTGCAGAATATACACCACACACACCGATTAATTTGCTTTCTATCGCTAGCAAGGTCATGCAGAAGAGGTCAGTGAAGAATTCTGTCCAAACAGCCCAAAAGGAAGTTACAAATAAATGAGTCAATAGGCAACAAAATAACCATATTAGTAAAGAACCAGCCACTCCCTTTATAAATCTGGCAGGTCCAGACCCACAGCTCCTGCCTGGTTTATCGTCATCCAACCTCTCTTCAAACTCTGAGTCACAGATGAGATTCTAGCAGCCAAAACTCCTTTAGCGGTGGCAGCATCTGCAAAGAGGAGTTTCACCCCTTGCTAACTCGTCCTCAGTTTAGCTGGGTGAATAACTTTGAAGGCATTTGTGGGGTACCCTGAGCTGGGACCAGAGGAAATTCCTTTCACAAGGGAGATGGGAACAAGCTGCTTCCTAGCAAATTATTTCAGAGAGTTTAACTATTGGACCCCGGCTCTCAACACCTGCTAGAAAAGAAGGGTCCTGAAAATATGATTCAGTGAGGGGTGAAATTCACCCTGTGCAGAGGAGCCTGTGACGGGGCAGCGGCCCCTCACTGGCTGGCAAAGGGTTAATAGCAGCCCTTGGAGTGGCTGTGCAGAACCCAGCCAACCAGAGGAAGGCTTAGAAGCAGCCAATCAGGGCCAGGCTGGGTCCTATAAGAAGGGCTGCAGGGCAGCGAGGAGCTCAGTCTCTCCTGGAGCTTGAGGGAGGAGGCCTGGCTGCCCGTAGAGAGAAGTGCGTGCGACAGAGCAGTGCTGGGCAGGGTCGGGGGAGCAAGTGGAGCTCCAGCCCGGCTGGCTCCCAGACTGCGTCCTTGACACAGGGGCCGAGTAGGTGCTGGGGCTATGGAGAAGTGGCCCAGGGAAAGCAGGTAGCGGCAGAGGGGAAGGAGAGGCCATGAGCAGCTGCCAGCGAGAGGGTCTGTGGGTTGGGGCCCAGAGTAGTGGGCAGGCCTGGGCCCCCCCCCCTTTTGCCCCACTGGCCGCTGGGGGAAGTGGCCAGCCAAAGGACTGCAGTTTGCCGCTGAGCAAGGGGCTGGACTAGGCGCTCTAGTCCATTGCGGCGAGAAGCTGGGCGAAGGACTGCGGGTTCCCTGGAAGGGGGGAGACAACGGAGTTGGGGCACAGCCGGAGGGCCGTGCCCTGAAGAGGACGCCACAGGCCGGGAGTCCCAGACAGCGGAGACGGTGGAGAAGCAGTGACGGAGAGTGAGACACTACAAGAGGAGGGTGCCCTGCTGGACAGAGCGAATTCCCATAGCAACCAGTAGGAGGCACCGTGGGTGGTGAGCACAACCCAATACAGAGCCAGACCAGGCCTAGACACCACTTCAGCCCTATAGAAATCCCTCTTGTTCTCCTTTCCCCCATGGGGGATTTTGGTCTCCTGGACCAACGCACCAATCATTCCACCCTGACTCCGGCCAGTCCCTTTGGCTGCCATTTTCCCCCAGTCATTCACTTGGCCCAAACCAACGCCCTTCACGCGCTGTCTGTAAATCCCAAGTTGACTTGAAATGGCTGGATCGTGAAATGTTCGCATAGCGCCTGCCCCCCGGGCTCCTTTAACAACAGAGGGATTTGGGTTTGGGGGTGGGGGAAGAGTGGACCCAACAGGGGACTCTGTCTCCACATCCCATCCCCTCCTACTTGTTGTGGTTCTCGGTCAGTTCTTCATCCGGAACCTGGCAGACCAACCCCACGGACGCTCCGTTTTCTCAAGCACTCCAGCCCCGAGCCCGTCTCGGCCACGGTGGGAAAAGCGCAGCACAGGCTGGAGCAGGGAGAGCCAGGGTGTCTTCGTTCCCGCCCCCAGAAGAGGCCTGGGGCAGGGAGCAGCAGAAGGCAGTGCCCGGATTGCTTGTTCGGACAGTTAGCGGGTGGAGGGAAAGCGCGAGATAAGACACACTTGGTTGTGAGCAAAGCACTTGACAGAGCATCTCATCAAAACGTACTGTCCCGGCTGACCCAGCGTCAGCAGAGACCATCCCACAGACTGAATGCTGGCTGCAGATGTGTTAGCCAAGAGTAATAACAACAGGCCACGGGACGGAGCTGGGAGCAGGTGCTCAGCGGGTGCCACGGCTCTGTTACTGGGAGCTCCTGATTTATGCCATTTCTTCACGAATCACCTAGCAGAGGCAGTAAGAGCATGTTATTAGGGAAGCAGCATCTGCCCTGCAGAGAGTCAGTGGGAAGGAAAGAATCCAGGAAGCAGGAAACACTGATCGGGACCTGGGGGAAGACCGTGGACAGCAGCGGATTAGACAGGAGCTTCCAGTCCATCCTGGCACCTGAAAAGGCCAATACACAGAGGCTTTGTGTAACGGAGCAAAGGGGTGACAGCCCCCATCTCTCTGCCTTGGGATAACCCCACTGGAGACGGCATGCTGTTCAGGGCTCCTCAGGAGAGCTGGAAAAATACCGATGGCCCGTTCAGAGAAGAGCCACAATGTGATCTGGGGGCACAAGGGATTGACTGGTGAGGAATGAGCAAAAGAGACAAGTAGGTCCAGCTTCACTGAGCAGTGACCTGACGGGACCCAATAACAATCCGGGGGAAACACAGGGGGGCGGGCACGGGAGAGAGAATTTTACAGTAGTTCAAGGTGGGGATGACTGGACGAAATCAAGGATTAAAGCTGAATGTCAGAAAAAAACTTCCTAAGGGGGAGACGTTTCAGGCTGTGGAACCACCCCCCCGAGAGGTGACACCCCAGAATTTGGGACACGTACAGTTAGACGGACCAAGCACTGGAGGGAACAGGCGTGCAGTGCCAGGGAGAAGTACTAGAGTTTATTAGAAGACTTATTAGTTCTTTTCCAAATCTAACAACTAGGATTCTAGGCTATCCACACGGAGAACGACAAATTTTAACGTTAAAATGACCCTTTGCCTAACTACAAACTAGCAACTAAACCCAAGTCCCTTTCACACAGGATGAGAAGTAGTCAGTGTCTATTAGACTGTGCACGGACCTCACAAGGGAGCGAGGGGCGACCCATCGCTGGAGAGGGTTAACAGGCTGGACATATCCCTAGAAAATACAGAGTAGAGCCCAACCCTGCATTGGCTAGGAATGGGCAAAATGACCAATCGGTCTTTTCCAGCTCTAACCAGTCTCTGTCACTGGAGGGTTTTAAGAGCAGGTTGGACAAACACCTGCCAGGGATGGTCTAAATAATACTTAGTCCTGCCAGGAGTGCAGGGGACGGGACTAGACGACCTCCCGAGGTCCCTCCCAGCCCTAGGACTCTGTGAATCTCTGTCAGATCTCTAGGTGGTCTCAGTGAGATGGTCACCTCTCAGGTCAGGGATCAGGCCGTACGCAGTTGCGAAGCCTGGCGCACACTCCTGGTGGGTAAATAGTCAGTAAGAGAACAGAGAGGAAAGAGCACTACAGTAATTATTGCTCCAGGGCATTGCACCCGGAGTCCTCAAGTCCACACTCGACTGAGGTTTTCTTTCATTTCCCAGACTGTCACCGGCCCGGCTGGAACAGGCGCTGTCCGTCAGGTCTGTCCAGTAGCTCCACTGAGGAGCTGCTGGCATAAGCCATAACTACAGCGCAGTAGCAAAGTCTCGCCCGCCCCCCAGTACCCACGGGGCCTGACCTAACAACACCACACAGCACAGCACCCCCCGCCCTGAGAAACCACTGGTCTTCGCCAGAACTATCCCAATGAGCACGACGCTCCCGTGTTTGCTCCACACAGGAACGGGCAGGAGAGTCCTGCTAGCACCCACCGCTCCTTTCAGTAGTAAGATGAAGACCCCCCATCGGTCAGCCCGGGCCATGTCATTCCCAACGCCCTCCAAGCGCTGCTCCATAAGCCAGATCCCTTCCCAGAAATCTCCCGTCCCTCCTGCCAGACGTTCTCTAGCACCTCTGGGGGTTACGTCCAACCCAGCAAATGGGATTAGTACTACAGCGTTGGCATCCTTCAGGGCAAGACTCGGGCCTTTGTTTGCATTTGAATTCGAGCTGCGTTGTGCAGGGAATGTGCAGTTGTGTTTTCCTTAGGGATGCACGGTTGGTTCGTCAGCGCAGGCCTTCAGCCTGGGAGCTCCTTGTGCCAGGGAGCCTGTTATTTCATCAGCACCACGGCATGTCCAAATCCTAAATTACAGCATTGCTCCTCCTCTGCTCCTGCTCAGGGGACGTAGCATGTCTCTAACTCCCTCCTTATGTACACTGCGTTAAGGCTTCCAGAGGCATTTGGCTTGCGGCACAGACAGCAGAAGCGGGTGCATCTGGAGGAAGGGGTTGAACGACTCCCCATCTCCGTAGCAGGACAAGAGTCTCTCCTCTGTGTGGACGGCCTGGTGCACCGTCAGCTCCTTCTTGTGGCTGAAGATCTTCCCGCACTCAGTGCAGGGGTAGACCCGCTCCACCGTGTGGGTGAGGTGGTGGGTCCGCAGGTTGCCCTTGTACTTGAAGCTCTTGCCACACTCCACGCAGGTGAAGGGCCGCTCCCCCGTGTGGATGCGCTTGTGCTTCATCAGCGTGGTCTTCAGGTTGAAGGTCTTGCCGCACTCGGCGCAGACGAAGGGGCGCTCCCCGGTGTGGATGCGCTGGTGGGTGATAAGGGTGCCCTTGCGGTTGAAGCTCTTGCCGCACTCGGTGCAGGTGAAGGGCTTCTCCCCGGTGTGGATGCGCTGGTGCTTGATCAGCTCCCCGTTGTGGCTGAAGCACTTGCCGCAGTCGGCACAGGCGAAGGGCCGCTCCCCGGTGTGGATGCGCTGGTGCCGGGTCAGATCCCCGTTGCGGCTGAAGCTCTTGCCGCACTCGGAGCAGCCAAAGGGCCGGTCCCCGATGTGGATCTTCTGGTGCAGGATGAAGGTCTTCTTGGCGCAGAAGCCCTTGCCGCACTCGGCGCAGACGAAGGGGCGCTCCCCGCGGTGGATCTTCTGGTGGGTGATGAAGTTGGCCTTGCGGTTGAAGCACTTGCCGCACTCGGTGCAGGAGAAGGGCTTCTCCCCGGTGTGGATGCGCTGGTGCAGGATGAAGGTCTGCTTGGAGCAGAAGCTCTTCCCACACACGTTGCATTCGAAGGGCTTCTCGCCCGTGTGGATGCGCTGGTGCCGCATCAGGTCGCCCTTCTGGCTGAAGCTCTTGCCGCACTCGGTGCAGGTGAAGGGCTTCTCACCCGTGTGCACCCGCAGGTGAGTGATGAGGTTTCCCCGGTGCTGGAAGCTCTTCCCGCACTCGGTGCACGTGAATGGCCGCTCGGCAGCGTGGGCTCGCGGGCGTTTCACCGGCTCGGTGCTGGCGGCCACAGCCCCCCTGCGGTCAGAGGCCGAAAGGGATTTCTGGCTGGGGTTGCTTGTCGGGGCCGTTGGCACCTTTCCCTTGGGCTCAGGGGTTGTCTGCAGCCCCTCCACAGTCACCGTGTGTCTCTGGAGCGCCGTGATGTTTCCCTGAGCGTGTTGCACTTTCCAGTGATTAATGCTGGGTTCTGTCCTGAGCAAGCCCGGGGAAGCAGCCTCTAAGCCTCTCATCAGCAAAGCCTTGTTTGGTTTCACATCCTCTGGCTCTTCCCCAGGGTGCTTCTGCTCGCTGGCACCCCTGCTCCCATCACCTGCTGGGGAAAAGAGAGAGGCCAGATGTTATTCCGTGTGCCAGGGACGGGGGAATTCCCAGCGTTGAACGCAGAATACAGCTAAGTGCCAGGGCCGAGACGCTCGGTGGCACCCCCCTGTTTGTACAGAGACGCAGGCTCTAATGCCTTGCACCCTCTGAGCTCGCCGACCGAGAAAGCAGCTGCTCCCAGGCACTGCTCACCGGCGGAAGGTCCCATGGGTGCTGGGCAGCGTTCCCAAGAGCCGTAACTTCCAGAGACACAAGTGGCAGCGAGCGGCACTGACTGTCGGCGGCAGGTGGGCACCTCGCTCCCATTTGTACCTTGGAAAATCAACCTGAGACGTGCTGGGCTGGGTCACCGCCGCACGGCATCACCTCCCACAGCCATGAGAACGTCACCGTGGGACAGAGGCAGCGACGGGCAATTTTCTTATTCGTCTTAGGCCGTGTCTGAACCTACACGCTTCTCGCGGTACAGCAGCACGGATACAACTGTGAGCGCGCTTGCGGGGCCGCGGGACGCCCACGGGGGGGAGGGGCGCGGAGAGCTCGCGGGGCCGCGGGACGCCCACGGGGGGGAGGGGCGCGGAGAGCTCGCGGGGCCGCGGGACGCCCACGGGGGGGAGGGGCGCGGAGAGCTCGCGGGGCCGCGGGACGCCCACGGGGGGGAGGGGCGCGGAGAGCTCGCGGGGCCGCGGGACGCCCACGGGGGGGAGGGGCGCGGAGAGCTCGCGGGGCCGCGGGACGCCCACGGGGGGGAGGGGCGCGGAGAGCTCGCGGGGCCGCGGGACGCCCACGGGGGGGGAGGGGCGCGGAGAGCTCGCGGGGCCGCGGGACGCCCACGGGGGGGGAGGGGCGCGGAGAGCTCGCGGGGCCGCGGGACGCCCGGGGGAGGGGGAGAGCTCGCGGGGCCGCGGGACGCTCGGGGGGGCGGGAGGGGAGAGCTCGCCTGTCGACGTAATGAAAGCGGCTCAGTGGCGGGCGGTGGCGGGAGAGCGTCTCCCACCAGCACAGCACTGTGCAAACTAGCACGTATGCCAGCGAGACTTGTGTCGCTCGGGGGGTGGGGGGTGTGTTTTTTCCACACTCCTGAGCGAGACGCGTTTTGCTGCCGTAGCCCCAGTGCCGACGAGGCCTCACTTCAGTCCCCGTCCCTGCTGCACAACCCAGCACCCCACCGAAGCCAGAGGCAGCTAGAAAGACTCAAAGCGTCAATAAGACAAAAGAGAAACATCAGAGACCCAGGTGTTGCTATTTTTAATGTTTCCAGGCTCCTTTCTAGGCCGAAGATGCCTGGGCAAGGTCAGAGCAGGCTTGGACCTTTGCTGGCTTGTGTGACACGGACCCTCTCGATCCCTTGAGGCTGCCTGTCAGGAAGGGCCGTACTGGCTCACGCTGCGAGGAGCTGGTGAAGCAACAGAATAATCTGCGCCCCCCCGCTATCAACAAAACGGCACCTAGGTCTCCCCTGGCTTTACATCCTGCTTGCAGGACTCGCTGCTTTACGAGCTTGGGAAGGAGGCCAGGGAGCCGGTGGAGGGCAGCCCTGTCACCCTCTGACCCGGGAACCCCGCTGGAGGCCAGGCCATCGCACTCGCACAAGGCAGTGGAGGCTGGAGGAATTTCTCTTGGCTTCTCGTGGGTCACAGCCAAGGCCGGCTCCCCCCACCGGGTCAGCATCGCAGCCAAAAGAGGTGCACACAGCCAGAGGCCCTCGGGTAATGTTCACAAGATCTCTCTTGTCGCGAGTCAAAGACCACTCAGCAGGCACAGACCAGTCCCAGGGCCCGGCTCCAGGAGACCTGCCTCCTGCCTTGACAGGGCAGTTCAGGCCTCCAGACAGCACTGCAGTGAACAGAATGTCGGCTGACGCTTAAAAAGCAATCTCTTAACGCTAGCGTCCCCAGCTAACTGGGGCTTAGCCTCCGGCCCCCTTGCAAAGGGACCGTCTCTCGCTCGCGAGGGCAGAGAGATTTGCAGTTCTGGGCTCCACTGCACCCAGTGGCTACACAGGGTCCATGTGCTAGGAGCCCAGGGATTTGGAGCAATCAAATTTTTGAATTGCTCTGCGCCAGCTCCGCTCCGACACCGCTCCGCCTCAAATTAATTTTTAACTAAATAAAAAATGTGCATACTGTCATTTTGAAAAAACATTTTTATTCAGACTTTTAAAACAATTTAAATGTCATCAACAATGATATAAACTAGAATGATTCATGATTCATTCTGTAAAAAATTATTGCAGCAATCAAGTCGTCTTTCACAGTCTGCCGCAAATCATTTAAAATTAACTTTAAAGCCGAAAACAGTCGCTCTACACTGGCTTGAGTTGTCGGCATGCTCGAAGCAATTCGACAGGCAGCCTGAATGTGGTGTGGGTAGCTGTGAATGGCCTCAAAAACAGACTTCACTTTCAGCCTACCAATGGACTCCATCGCCTCACAATCTTCCCGAACATTTCTCTCGAATAACGCTTCCTTACAATTATGAATCGCAGAAACTCGCCGGCGTCTTTCTTGTTTATCCAATTCCTTTTCGAAGGCGTCTTCTTCTGAAGAATTGGTGCTTGAATTATCTCCATTTCCCTGTGATGGCTGAAGACGTCTCAGGGATGGACGCTCGAACAAGTTCAGAGTGGAGACAGACGTTTGAGAACAGCCTGCTATTTCTGAAGGATGTGAACTTTCCGAAACCGCAAATTTGACGGTTGAGGACCCCTTTTGTTGTGTTTTTTTTTCTTCAACCTCTTTCGCCGAGTTCAAATGTAGCAACAGATTTTGTTTTTCGAGTCGTTGAGCAATATCAAGGAGCCCTTCCTTTGCCTTCGGTATTTCCCTTGAGGTAAGAAGAATCTGATACCATGGGTCAACATAAACTCCAGCAAGGAAATGAATATTGTCAAAAAGCTTCTCTTCGCGTTTCTGCATGGAGGATAGAATTCCTTCTGCAATTTGTCCACCATTTTCTTCCAAGAATTTTGACAGTTTTCGCCATTCCTTCATTAAAACTCCTGGGGTTACATCGACGGCTTGAAGGTTCACGGTTGTTTGGTTTGGCTTTGCCAAGAGGTCTCGCAGGTTCTTCACTTCGTCCCATTCAGCTTTTGTTAACTTGAGTTCTCTTGTTCCAGCAGCAGCCGCCACTTGTTCACAGTAAGATTGAAAAACGAGAAGCCGATCAATCATCGCAAATGTTGAACCCCAGTGAGTCACAGTATCCAATGATTGAGTTACCCCATGTAGATCAAGCAGAACACTTTGAATAGTTGGGGTTCACAGTTTGACAACAACTTGTCGAATTTTTGCCAGAAATTTCTTTGCATGTTGTTTGTTCAGTCCATCCCAGATTGCCAACTGAAGAGTGTGAATACCACACCTCATCAGTTGGACTTTTGAGTCGTCCTCATGAAGCCATGTTGGAAGTATGAGGCTAGGGTCATTAACCCATTGCGCAGCAGCATCCATGTTGAGTTCGATTTCATCCATTCCTTTAGTGCCTTCATCAGGCAAAATAGCTTCAGTTCTGTCCACATCCCTGGTCTCAGAGGTAGAGATGGTTTCATTGTCCTCGCTGAAATTTTTGACGGCACACGTCATGTTTGCTGCATTGTCAACGCAGATGCTCAGCACTTGCATTTCACTGATCCCCAATTTTTCTAAAATAGCTTTTACTTGACTTTTCACGTACAAAGAATTGTGATGCCCTTCAGTGTCGATTATGTCCAAGGTTTTTACCACAGCTTTATCTTTTCCTTCTTCATAGTACTGAGCACTGATTGCAAGGAAATGTCTGTTTCCATGGGTTGCCGCATCTATTTTCAGGTAGCACAATTTTTGCTCCAAAGCTTTCTTGAGCTCTTTGCGACCAGACTCAGCTGTGCTGACAACTAAACGACGAACCGCATCGTGCCCCGTCAAAACGCCAAGCTGCCAACCCATTTCACCTGTAATTTTTTGGAATCCTTTGTTCTTTAGCCTGAAGGTATTGAGCGGTGTTGAACTCAAGCAAACCATTTCCATCAGCCCTTCATGGAAAGTATTGGCATCCATGATGATTGTAACCTTTGAGGACTTCAAATATGAGTCAAGTTTTGTTTGCTCAATTTTGGGTTTCTTTTCAGATGAAGCTCCGCAAAAAATCTTTTCTCCAGGAGTTTTCAAAGAGCCAGATGAACGTTGTTTCGCCGCATCAGCTTTCTGTTTTGCCTCATCTTCCTGGTCCTTTTTTGTAACCAGAGCCGCATAGTTTTCAGGATGGTTACGTTTTACATGCCGCCAAAGGTTGAAACTTTTCACGGCACTTGCCTCACTTGTCTTGAAGCTACACGGTTTGAGCTCGCCATTTACTTCCTTTTCCACCTTGCACGTTGCTGATTTCTTCTTTGCTTTTCGCAAAAGCCCAGATTTGGGGTTTTCAAATTCAAAAGTAAAGACGTTGTTGAGATCCTTTTCCGTAAATCGGCTATCAATCATGGGGGGCAGATTTGATTTTTTTGTTGAAGCCCTGGCCAAATCTTCTTGTGCTGCTACCGCAGCCAAAGGTTTCTTGTTATGATCTTCGAAAAGCAATGAACAAAAGCATTACACTTTTTTATAATGTACCTGCTTGTGATATCTTAACCACTTAAGGTACTTTGAATTTATTTTGGATTTTCTGGACAAAAATGATAGCATTTTCTTTTTTACACAAAATTATTAAAGTATATTTTAATATTTTAGCATGTTTCTCGCAGTTCTAATGAAGTATTTTTAATATACAAAATTAATTAAAATTTTTATTTATAAATTGCAAGTTAGTTTTTCTTATGAAATTTGCGGTAAAAATATTTGAAATATTTTCCAAGTTTTTAATTAATATCTCAAAAACACTTTAATACAGATATAGCCATGAAATGTGGTACGTGCCGTAGCATTAGTACGTGCTATCGTTCTTCTACAACATTCATTGCTGGGAAGTAATGAGGCTACATGTTACAAGGCTGAAAATAAACTTTAATGGGAAACAGATTTCGGAGTAGTAGCCGTGTTAGTCTGTATTCACAAAAAGAAAAGGAGGACTTGTGGCACCTTAGAGACTAACCAATTTATTTGAGCATGAGCTTTCGTGAGCTACAGCTCACTTCATCGGATGCATACTGTGGAAAATACAGCGTCCGATGAAGTGAGCTGTAGCTCACGAAAGCTTGTGCTCAAATAAATTTGTTAGTCTCTGAGGTGCCACAAGTTGTCCTCTTCTTTTAACGGGAAAGCGGATTCAAATTTAAAGCACAGTCCTTTTTGTAAAGAGAGGAAATTTTTGGAAATATGTTTTTGCTTCATCAGCCTGAATAGATTATACAAGAGAGAGGAAATAACAGGTTCTATCTTGTATAATGTTTCCAGCCTGATGAAGGAAAAACATTTCCGAAAATTTCCTCTCTTTACTAAAAGGACGGTGCTTGCAATTTGAATCCGCTTTCCCGTTAAAGTGGATTTCCAGCGTTCTATCATACAACAGCATTCAAATAAAATTATTTAAACCACAGGCATCATGAACTGGGGGGACTGGGCCAATTTTATTTAATATTTTATTAAATCTTCGACTATTTAACAGATACGAACCTGGAATATGATTTAATGCTAAAACATGCATTGAAACGGTACTCAATTTATTTTAATTAAAATTTTTAAACAGTTTTCTCAGAAATGGTTAATCTGCTTAGAATGATACAAACAATTTTATTATTACTTATTTTTCAACTTTGGAAACATACATTTTCAACGTAATAATAAATAATAACCAAAAATTATTAACATATTATGGAACATAATATTACCACTCGTAGCCAGGCGCAGTCGATGACAAGCCTTTCTTGAAATATGAAATAAAAATGACCAAACGCCAGTTCGGGACACCTATGGTTTAAATGTTTTTGGATAATGTAATATGGTAGCACATACTACACTAAGACACAGACATAATTTCATTACTTTATATTAAAGCGTTTTTGAGATATTAATCAGAAATTAACTTTTCATCACCTCCTTGAAGGGACTATAGCTCCCTTAGGAAGAATTTTAGGACACTTGCACAGAAATGTTCACAGAAATGTTTTTTCTTAAAATGACCTAAGGATTCACCCCCGAAGTTGTGCTGGACATTTTCCAATCACTCTGGATATATCACAAAACTCACTCCTAATTTATGCAAAAATGTTTATTGTATATTTATATGCCTGCTGCACACGACTTTTTCAGTAAATTTAAAATTACAAACGCTACCAAAAGACCGTTGAACAGATGACATATAAAATAAGTCCGCCAGAGTGATACGGTAGCACGTACAAATGTACCGGTAATGGGAGCCCGTGTGAGAAATGAGCTCAAGTGGTTAACATCTCTTGCAATATCTAAATACATCAATAAACAGAAACATTTTTTTTGCAATATACCTGTTTGCGATATCTTAAATGTTGCGTCGTGTCACACTTTTCCGTAATCGCAGCACTCAGCGTGTCTCGTTGATCAACCCTTACAAAAGAAGTATCAACACACACTAATCTACGCGAGTACGTACTCGCCTAACCTTGGCACAAGGGTGGGAGCAGTCTGCAGTGTTGCGGATGTCTGATAACTATCTCCAAAAAACTTGGTAATTTTGTATCCGTACATTAAATCTTGATTTCGGCCGACGTGAGAAGAACTGTGACATATTACGTAAAGTGGTAACGGAGATGTTAATATCAATTGTTTTACAATCTGAAACTTTTTGGCACCTTCAGGACTTTCTTGCTAAATATCACTCATTTTGGAGTGAAAATGAAAAAAACAAACTGGAGCAGTGGAGCAGTCAAGATTTTCTGTGCTCCAGCTCCGCTCCCACTCCGGGCAAAAACCTGCAGCTCCACTGCTCCGCGCTCCAGCTCCGAGCTCCGCCCCAAAGCCCCGCAAGAGCCGGCACAATACAGCCAGACTGGCTCACTAATTTCATACAGGGCCTCCCTGAGTTTCCAGCTCTCCCTGTCCCTCTTGTCCGGGGGGCTCAGCATGGCTCACCTGGGCTGGGGTAGCCAGGAATTCCACCTTCGCTCAGGCCCTGGGGATACCCAATGGCTGACTCATCGTCTGGCTCCACTTTCACGATAAGCTCCGGGTTTGCGTCACCTGTTCACAGGAAAGAAAAAGCCTCACCCAGTGTTTCCTGTGGTCACTCAGGGCTGGGGAGGGAGACCTTGCAAAGTAGCTTTAAATTGGCTTTTGATTGCCCCTGGGAACGCTGGCTGGGATGTGTCTGTCTGTGTGTCATTCTGCAGTCTGTGGCAGACACAGCAAGAGGCCTCAGATCTCCTGTCCCTGCCTGTGAATATATCCACAGGGCCCCCTGTCCTGTCCTCCTCCCACTGACTACAGTCTGCCCCCAATCCCTCACACGCACCCCTGGCAGTAGGGTGCCCCAGCTTCTGGCGACTCCTGTAGGCGAACCAGGAAGCCAGACACGAGCTGTGTGTGCCAGGATCTGGCACAGCCAGGGGCCCACCTTGAGGAATCTACAGGCGGGTCCCTGAGTTTCCAGCTCTTCCCCTCACACCTGCCCCCGGAGACCGTCCCGGTGGATCCCAGCACCACTCACAGAAGGGGTCGTCGGGACCGTCTTCTTCACAGTAATGCTGGCCACACTCGCCGTAGGAGTCGTCCTCGGGCTCCGTTTTGACGATGATCTCTGCTTTGATACCTGCGGAAAGCAAAGCACGTTGCACGTTCCCTACGCCCACGGCACGGCTGCGAGGGAGAGACTAGCTCCAGGGCAGCGTTCGGATCCCGCTGAGCTGTTCTCCCGTGGTCAGTGGCGTTCATTCCTAGGGAGCTCTTCCCCACAGCGCATTCATCCCTCAGGCATGCCAGGGAGGTCTTATCCCCGGTTAGCCGGCAGGGAGCTGAAGCACCAAGGGACCTGTCACCAGACAGAACCCAGATCCCCTAACCCCCGGCCACCCTGCCGGGGCCAGTTACACTCGGGGTGGGGCAGGGCAGTGGGGGAAACGCGGCCACCTGTTCATCGTGTCACTTCCTGGCAGGGATTCAGCCAGTGCCCATGGCGCCGAGGGACCTGCTGCCCCCCAACGCCCCCCTCGTCGGTTTGCTGCTGCGCTGCAGGAGCCAGCCCCAGGCCCAACGCCCGGCCAGCGCGCTCACGCCGTGGGGACACAAGGAGACTCCTCGGCATCCTCCCATCGCGAGGCCAGAGACGCCCAGCGGCACTGATTCGGGCAGCCGCAGGCTGCAGTCCACCGTGCCCGCTGCCCCAGGCAGAGTCACCCAGCTGGCCCACTGCTGCCATGCAGGGAGCCAGACCGGCTCCAGCTAAAGCCGCCCCCAGCACCAGGGCAGGCCGACCCCATTGCCCAGCCGGCTCAGTGGGGCCGCCCTGCACGCCCTGGGGGGGGTAGGGCCAGTGGGACGGGGCTAACTGGGCTCCCGGGCAGAGCTGGCTCACCCACACCGCGAGAGGGGGAAGTGCCTGTGGTTCCAAGCCTTCTCTGAAGACACTGCCCAACTCCTACCGCCTGATCCCCTCCCTGCAGCCCTTCCCCGTGCTGCTCTCCTCAGCTCCTCCCTGGATCCAGACTGTGAGCGCTGGAGGGCAGGGCCTGGCCTTGCCTGGCTGGGAGGCGTCTGCACCTCCTGTTCCAGGGCGGGTGTAGGGGGGCCGGGCGCAGCCAGCCCTGATCAGCCTTTCGCCGGGGTGGGCCCTGGCGCAGAGACAGCCCTGGAGGACGGAGCAGACAATCTCCAGCGTAAGGACAATAAAACGCTGCTCTTGGTGGTCGTCTTCATTGGCTTCTGGCCACTGGGGCTGCGACCATCCCCTGTGGGGAGGCTGCCCTCCAGGGGCTGGCTCGTTCCCCGGAGCATGGGGCAGGACCAGCGAGTGGTTAAGGCCCTGCTCTGGGTCCCACAGAGGTCTCTCATACAAGGCTCCGGGGGTCCCCTTGCCTCTCCCAGCTATTCGACGTGTACAGTGGCCGGGGAGGGGGGCGCAGACGATACGGAGCCCTGGGCTGTGGGGCAGCAGAACGCTGAGCGGGGCTGGCCACACATTCTGCAGGGCCCTGGGCACAGACACTTGCTGGGTCCAATCACGCTGCCCCCCGTGGCCAGTCCCCCCCAGCTCCGTGCATCCATTGCTCCCCACGCATGGGGCCCCTCGGCTGTGGGGTGCGTCCAGCCCCGCACGCTCCTGTGTGTGAGGCTCTGGGCACACCTCCGCCAGGAGCCGGGAAGCCGGAAGGAGACACCCCCGCACAGCCGTCCACGCGGGAGGGGAGCCGATCCCTGCGGCAGCCCATCTCCACAGGAACAGGAGGGGAGCTCGCATGGGGAGCTGCTGAGGAGGCTCGGCAGGGGAGCTCGGGGAGGGTGGGGGCATGTCCCCTGTGCATACCTCCACCCAGCTGACAACGTGGGGGGAGCAAGAGGAGCTAGCTGGGACACTGCAGGGGCGCCCGAGTCACCGTCTGCCTGGGGAACGCCCCACACACGGCCAGACCCAGCTACTCAGCGGAGGGGTCTGTCCCTCCCCCACTGCAGGGGAAGCCACGCTCACAAGGCCGGGGGACTCACACGGCTTCTGGATCCACTGTGTCCAGGGCCAGCAAAGGCTCCTGCCCCAGGAGCCCGACTCCAGGGGTTCACACAGGTCCCCCCTGAGTTTCCGGCTCGCCCCAGCCCCCTTCCCTGAGCTGGCCTGGGGCGGTTAGCATCACTCACCAGTGCTGGGGTAGCCAGGGAGGTCTCGGTCGCCCAGGCCCTGGGGATACCCCACATATGACTCGTCGTCTGGCTCCACTTTCACCACAATCTCCTGCTTCACGTCAGGCCAGCCTGTGCCCGGGAGGGGAACAGAGAGAGAAGGGAAGAAGGAATAACGTCCCGGGTCCGCGGGACAGTCCTGGGCTGAGCTAACCCTTGGAGACTCTGAACTGAACAGGCCCCGGCTGGGGAACCTGGACTGGGACTTTGGGGCTCTTGCATGTGAAATATTTTGTGCCCATCCTTTCCTGGCCCAGGGCAGACAAATAACGCTTATTTCACCAGAGAGAACGCACCAGACCCGCTGCTCGAGGCATCCCTGTGCTGGGGGCTCAGACCCACTCCCTGGGGATGGGCCCACGTCCCACGGCCGTGCTCCTCAAGGGGGGCTCATGCCTTGCTCTGGGAAGAAGGGTCCTGGCTGCACATGAGCGCAGGGACCACGCTGCTGCTTGATGAGCCCCTAGGTCTGGTCAACACGTCTAGTCCCAGTTAGTCCCAGCTTCCCTTCTGTGGCAAAGGCTACAGTGCTGGAAGCGACCCTGCAGCTCCAAGCACACCCGGCTTTGATCAACTTTTGGTACAGCTCAGTCCGTCTTGGGCCATTCCATGGTCAGAAACAGCTGGCAGGACACAGGCAGCCCGACTGTAGGAGTTTATAAGGGTTCCCCCGAGATCCTAGCTCTTCCTGGCCTCCCTTTGCCTGACCAACTCCAGGCGGAATTTAGCAGCACTCACCTGTGCTGGGGGCCTGGCGAATTCCTCTCTCTCCCTGCTCTGGGGGCGCCCCCGCGCACGGCTCCTCTTCCTGCTCCATTTTAATAAACACCTTGGGGCTGATGTCAGCAGAACCTGCAAGGACCGAGAGTCACAGTCTGGTTCCCGGGGCACCGACAGGCTGGCAGATACTTTTCAACCTATTTAGCTCATCCCAGAGCAAGTTCAGAGGTGACTCCACCGTGCTCTCCAAGTACCTGCCTGGGCAGAGGATCTCTGTCCTGTGGGAGCCGGCAGGACAACACACGGGGGCTGGAAGCTGAAGTTAGAAACATTCCAGCTGGAAAGAAGATGCAACGTGTGAGCGCTGCGGGGCGGGGGATGGACTGTTCATTGGCACAGCCTCCCCGGGGGCGGGTGGACTCTCCATAGCGTGGAGTCGGTAAAGCAAGACCGGCCGGTTTCCTGCTGAGCAGTCCTGGGGGGCTCAAAGCACCACTCACCCGCGCCGCACGTGTCCGGCATTCCCCTCTCTCTCATTTCCCTGCGATCGCCCACATGCAGCTTGTCCCCTCGCTCCATCTGAGACCGGCTTTCCATGTCAATGCGCCCGGAGCCTGCCCAAGGGAAAGACGAGTCACGCTCTGGGCCTCCCCGGGTCACCCAGGGCATGATCCATAACCCAATTCCCAGGCAGCATCTGCCTTTAACCAGAGACACGTTTCCTCCACGGGCCACAGGCTCAGGCCAGGCAGTGAAGACAAGGGGCACATTTGCAGTGTGAGGATTCGAACTCCCCACCCATTGGGGTCCCAGTAACCCAGGGCCGTGTGCTCTCCAGTCTCTCCCCCGCCCACACCCACAACCTGTGCTGTGCTCAATCCTCTCTAGTCACTACCTTCCCCCTCCCCGTTCTGTTCCTTCCCCTGCCCCCTCTTCCCCGGCACCACACGAGCTCCCTCTTCAAATCCCAGCACCCCCACTGGGACTGGCCACTTAGAGGGAGGTCAGGAAGAGCCAGTTATAACAGCCAGGGCTGCAGACGTGGGCAGGGATTTGGAGAGGGCTGCAGACCTCCTCCTCTCTGTGGCAGGAGCCAGCCTCTAGCTAATGGGGGCAGAGGGAACTGCCCCAGGGCAGGTTATCCCATCGCTGCCCCCTGCAGAGTTCTTGCCCCTTCCTTTGAAACGACTGGCCACAGTCAGAGCCAGCAGTACAGGGCCCGCTGGCCTGACCCAGCGTGACAGTTCCCCGAACACACGGCACACAGCCAGCTATTCCCACCGCCGAGCTCCCTGGGGCACCGGCCGTGCCACGCATGCATTCAGAACGAGAGCCAGGAGACATAAACCAGAAACACCCGAGCTCTTTGTTAGTGATCAACTCCCTGGGGCATTTCCCTGTCTCCTGACATGCCCTTGTGAGCCACTCCTCACCGCGTCATCCCTCCAGAGGAGACTGGCTCCTCAGGGCACGGGATGCTGACTGTCCATCTGCCTGCAGAGACCTTGTCCGCACGGCCCCACGGGAACACTCGCACTCTGCTGGTCCCTTCCCACACTTGCATCTCAAAGGCCCCTTTGTGTTATTTCTCGCTGGTTTTCCAACCCCTCCCAGTTCAGCATCCGCGAAGGTAGCCCACGCCGCGTTCACCCTCCCCCTACAGTCCCTCACAGAGACGTTAAATAAATCCAGGTGCACCGTCAATCTCAGAGACACCCCCAGCAGGGCACGGTACTGCCTGTCCCTGTCCTTCACTTATGGTCCCGCCGCCAGCCTAAGCCAGAACTATGGCCAACCAATGGCTGCCACCCTGTGTCATCGCTCTGCTGCGGACACCGGGCCAGACACTGGTGAGCTCTGACTGCTTCGCGCCAGCCAGTGAGCAAAGCGGAAGGAACATGAGAAGAACCCGGGTGTCAGCCAAGAGAACAGGGCCTAGAGCTCGGAGACCGATACACCCATCATGCTGCACCGGGAGCTGTAAGATCCGTGCGCCCCAATAACCGCCCTTGCCGACTCGTGGCAATAACTCTTATTGGGAGAGGCCAGCAGGACAGGGGTGGTGAGTAACAGGATGAAGCCAGATTTCTAGAGCCTCGATTCATGGCTAGCAATGGAGATGTCAGAAAGCCATCAGATACAACAGCACCTAGACAGACGGTCCCCAAAGCGGTGTGCTCTTCTCCCGTCTCCTCAGATGCCTGGTCTCCCTAAAACAGCCTCAAGATTTTCAATATCACATATTTGAACCTGGGGAAGAAATGACGTGGGAAATGGGTTTTAATTTTTATTTTCCTTGCACCGTTTCTATGCCCAGTAAAGTCTCTCCATGGGGTGTCCTCCTGGAATATCACCAGCTGCCTCTCGGCGGTGGGTCGAGGGGGGGCAGCTTTCTGCCTTTAACCTACCGCCCAACATAAACAAGAGGCAGCCACTTCCCAGAGACACAGAGCCAAGGTGTGCACACGTCCCAGTGCCGGCTTGGCTTCACTGCTTTTATTACACAGGAGCACCGGAACAGCTGCCTAGTAAAAAATACAAGACAGAGAAATCTAGCCAGGGGGTGATGGGCCAAATTCTGTGCTGAGCATCGCACACCTGGCAGGCTTGTTGGAATCAGGGGTGGAAGTCAAGACAGGATTTTGCCCTGTGGTTGGAGGGGAACGGAGCACCCTGGTTTATACCACATGCTGGTTTGTTTTCTCATAGGAGGCCGGTTGCTCTTGGTGGCCAATCTCACAGGTTCGCCAGGCCTTCTCCTCAATTCCAGGCGCACCCAACTCTCCCAGCAAAACCAGGGAGGCAGGAGTAGGCCTCCAGCTGGTAAATGCAGCAGGTGAGGGACACACACTCTAACTGGGAGGTTAAAATTAGTCCTGATCTGAAGCCAAGTGGAGCATTTCACAGATTCCAGCCAGTCTTATCGCCACCCAGCGAAACCACGAGCTTGTCTCTCTCCTGCCTCCTGTCCAGTAAAGCTCCGGCTGCCATTCTGCTAACTCTGCCCACTCCTCTGGGGAAAAACAGACAGTGACGTCCTCAGACATACCTGCACCCCGCTCACCGCTCGGGAAAGCTCCAGCTTTTGCCTATTTACGATGAGTGTTTACACGGCACCAGAGGCGGGAGCTAGGAGCTTTGCAGACACATCGATCCAGTGACTGTTCCTGCCCCGGGAGCTTGCAACGTAAGGGCTGGATTCTGCTCACCTCCCTCCCCACGGACGTCACGGCTGCAGTGTCGTTTGCATGGAGAGAGATGCGCATCTATGAATTCAGGATTTGCCTGGTTGTTGTTCCTCCCTCTCCATTTTTTTTAATCTCCTTCCTCTGAAGCATTGGGGTGGCCAGGGCTACAGACGGGATGTTGAGGGTGGGCCAGGGTGCTAAGGGGACACCGAGCGTTCTCGCTCTCACGTGCTGGGCTGGCTGGTTCATGCCCACATTTTCGGGGGTTAACTCATCGCCATGTGTGGGGTGGGGAAGAATTTCCCCCCCTGCTCGGATTGCCAGTCACCTGGGGGGAGGGGGCGCGTTGCCGTCTTCTGCAGCCTGTGGGTGCCGGTCCCTTGCCAGGATTATTGGGGTGTCTCTCACTTCAGCCTTTCCCTGACACTGACAGGCACTGGGGCCCCTCGGTCCCTCCGACCCTCCTGTGCTCTAGTCTCCTGTGGGCTGCAAAGCTCTGGTCTGATCTCGCCGTTGGGGTCAGTGGGTGGGTGCCGGGGGGCGCTGCTGGCCTGTGCTACACGAAAGATCAGACCAGACGCTCGGGTTGTCTCTTCCAGCTTTAAATTCTGTGATTCTGTGACTCCAAAGGGTCTATGGCTGCTCTCCACCTCTGCCTTGCTCCTGGGCACACCCCACATTTTAACACCTCCATTTTTAAAAACAAATCTCAAGAAAAAGGGGCATTGCAGCGCCATGTCAGTACCGGTTAGCACAGGCCATTAGGACATTGTTATTCACTTCGTAGTGTCTGGTGCAGGGGGCTCTGCAAAACAAGGACCCGGTCCCTGCACCAGATGGCTCATTTCCTAGGACCCCGCTACCGCAAGCCCTTGGGAGCAGCCGACCTCTGGGCCCCCACGGAGCCCCACGCAAGGCCAGTGTAGGGCCAGAAACAGACGAACAGAGCAGGGGAGCAAGAGGACAGGGTAGCACTGACATGGGAACGTTTTGCACACTTGGCGGTCGTCTCCGGCCTTGTTTAAACCCCCGTGTGAGACAACCCCTGAGAGCCGAAGTCGGAGACGTCACCGTCTACACGACGGGCAAACGGCACTGGTGCGAACAGCAGTGGGTAGTGTTTGTTTGGGCTGGTGCAGGTGGCTGTAATCCCCAATGTAAACACTCACACAGCTTGGCACCTGCCCAGCCATCACATGGCCTCTCTCTGCGGTGCTCTCCCCTCCCCAGGGCTGCCACCTCTCGAGAGTCCATCACGAGCCTCGTGATCTTTGCCGTGTTTGTTTAAAGCCCCAGCTGCCGGAGTCAAGAGACTGTGGAAGAATCCCCGCTTCCATGGATTGTGGAGAAAAGCCCGACAATGGGAAGCAAAGACACCGTAAAGGCTAGGAAGCAAATCAAACAAACCCAAAGTTTAAAAGACACTCAGGGCTTTTAAGCCAGTCCCATGATCCTTTGCAGCCTGACTCATGATGTTTGATCACATGAGGCTGCTGGCAGTATGGCCTCCCCCCTCCATTTATCATCATCCCTCACGGCTTATGTCAAATCTAGACCCAGACCTTCTTTATCTCCTTCACACCAATGACTGGCCTGCGGAACAGAGCCAGGGCTGGACCCGTCTGAGCCAGGCCACAGCCCGGCAGGACAGGGAAGCAGACATGGGAGGATTTCCAGTGCAAGAGAGACTATTATTGTCACATGCCCCTCTTGCTGTCTCCTCTTCTACCCTCTCCACCTGACAGATTAGGGTGCCTGGAGGCGACAGGGGAGGTCAGGGCGGGAGGATAAAGCCCCAATCCGGCAACTGGATCCCCGCCAGCAGATCCAATTGCCGGATCAGGGCCCAGGCTGCCCAGTGAAGGACCAGGGCCAGATCCGCAGCTGGTGTCAATCCAGGGAGCCCGGCTGCCATGGATGGAGTTGGTCCGATTTCCACCGGCGGAGGATTCCTGGCCCGTCCCCGTTTGCCCCCATTCTCAGCTACAGTTAAACACAAATCACCTTTTCCCCCTCTCCAAAAATCCCTTCCTGGGGGACCCGGCCAAGGAGCCGGCGCCTGGCGGGCGGTCCCGGGGGATGCGGGCGGGTGGCGCGGGGATGGTGAACAAGGGAAGCGCCGGTAGCAGCTGGGGGCGGGGGGAAGCCGGGGGACCCCCACGCGGCCCAGCCACTGTGCCCCGGGCTGAGCCTTGTCCTGGCCCCCGCCCAGCCCGTGCACGCCCCGTGCGGGCCAGGGGCGAGTGGAGCCACTCGTGCCCCGCCAGGAAGGGCTCTGCGGCCGGGGTGGGGCGCGGGCGGCGAGGATCCAGGTCCCCCGGCCCCGGCCAAACCCACGGCACTTGCAAGCCTCGCGGGGAGCAGGCGAGGGGCCCATTTGCTAGGGGGAGAGCTGACTCCGCCCCACGGATCCCCGAGCAGCCCCCCCCCCGGGAGTGTGGATCCCTGCGCGCAGCAGCCCCCCCCCGGGAGCGCGGATCCCTGCGCGCAGCAGCCCCCCCGGGCAGCCCCCCCCGGGAGCGCGGATCCCTGCGCGCAGCAGCCCCCCCCCGGGAGCGCGGATCCCTGCGCGCAGCAGCCCCCCCCGGGAGCGCGGATCCCTGCGCGCAGCAGCCCCCCCGGGCAGCCCCCCCCGGGAGCGCGGATCCCTGCGCGCAGCCCCCCAGGCAGGTCCCGGCCGGGCTCCCCGAGGCGCGCCCCGCGCAGGGAGCGCGCAGGGAGCGGGCAGCCCGCTGCACTCACCCGCTGCGCGCTGCGCCCCGGCTGCGCCCGGCTCCCCTATGGCCGCCGACTCGGGAACTTCCCCAGCCCGATCGGCCGTCGCCGGGGGCAGAGACAAAGGGCTCCGCGCCCGCTGCATCCTGGGAGCCGTAGTCCGCGCGTAGAGACGCGCGGGGCCGGCGCGCAAGGGGGGCGCAGGACGCGCGCACCTCGCCAGGGCGCGGGGCCAGGGCGCAGGGTTCCCCGCGCAGCGCCGGGCCGGGGGCGCTGTGAGCCCGGCCGCGGGGGACACGGGTTCGCCCGGGCTGGGGCCGGGAGGAAAACTACATCTCCCAGCAGCCGCGGGCGGCGCCGAGCCTTCGGCTCCGGTTTGGCACCGGAGTCTGCACCCCGCTCCGGTCCCGGGATCTCCCGTGTCCGGCCTGCGCTGCGGGACCGAGAGGCAGCCGAGCCGGCCCCGACCTCTGCACCCCCCCGCCCCGCTGAGCCCAGACTCTCCAAACCGGATTAGCTGGTGCAGAAATAACCCGGTGTGAACAGGCGGTGCTGGGTGGAAGGCAGGGCAGGGTCGCTGCGCCCAGGGCCCTCTCTGGCCCGCCCGTCTCCTGCTCCTGGGGCTGGCTGGATTTTCGGGCACATGACTCAGTGGCCCCTTCCCGGGCACAGAACAATCAGCGTCAGCAGTGGTTCGAATTTGTACTTTTCCGTGCCCAGAGGCCCCAGGCACGCCTGCGGACTCCCGGTGCTAGGAGCTGTACAGACAGGAGCAAAGAGACAGGCCTTGCCCTAGCCTAGAGCACCAGAGGCCAGGGGGATGAACCAGACAGGCGGGCAGGGCCAGGGAGAGGGAAGGAAGAGGTAACAATCCAGTCATCTTTAGCTTTTGGATCCCAATGACAGAAAGACCCTTCCAGCCAGGGACTGTAACACTGACCCCATGTGCTGGGCAGGCTGCAAGGAACTGGGTTCTGCTTAGTGCAAGCCTGAGTCCTGGACCCAACATTGGGTCACCGCCAGAATATTTCCAAGGACCACGTGGCACAGCCGGACCCATGGCCCTGGCTGGGCTCGCCTCCCTCTCCAGGCACTGCAGCCTCTGGTTCCCAGCGCCACTCAGGTCTGGCCCAGACGTCAGCGTGACCGGAGTAGGGGCAGGACCTGACCGAAACCGCCCTTGGGCAGGGCTGTAACCATGGCGGGGCGAGCAGGGCAGCTGCCCAGGGTGCAAAGCTGCAGAGGTAGCTCAGGCCAGGTGGTTCAGGCCAGCTCCACGCGGGGAGGGAACATCACCTCCACCCCCGGACTCACCTCAGCAGGCCTCCCAGCCGGTCTGAGGTGGGGGAGATGCAGCCAAAAAATCTGAGGGGCAAGTGACCCCCCACACGTGTCTCCTCTGGTTGGGGGCGCAAATATGCTTGCCCAGCCCAAGCACTAAAATGCCTAGTTACGGCTTTGCCGCAGGGCCTCCAGCCCCAGACTATTTACTGGGTCACGACGGGCCGTAAACATTTACAGGTGGGTCCTGAGCCCAGAAAGGTTGAGAACCCCTGTCGTAGAATAATGTGCAGAGACACAGAGCCTGCCCTGGGACGGGGCCGGGGTGCAAACACCAAGTCTTCTCAGCTGGTGTTTTGGTCACTGGCACAAAGGCTCCTAGAGGTGCTGGCTCTCTGGGCTCAAACCTGCATGCTGGGTCCGGCTCTGTCCTGGCTGGTGGAAGCCATGGGAAAGAACTGGTTCTGTCACTGGCTGGGGTTTTCAGGGGCAGGGTGCCAGCTGTCTTTAAGGAAGCTATTGCAGGATTCTCAATTCTACCTGTTAGACCAGAATCTCACCGCCCTGCTCTCATGCTGTGACTGGTTTTGAAAGTTTAGATGTAGATGAGACAGGGACTTCTGCCGCCCGGGGGCATAGTCTGGCAGCTTGAACCTTTCAGGGCTACATGTTCAGAAAGGCCGGGTGCAATCCATGTGCCATAAACCGTGCACGGCTGTGAATCGGGGCTGCGCGGGGTGGTATAAAGGTTTGATTGGCGTTTGTTTGCAAGCACATTCGCCATCGGTAGCTGCTGGAGGCTGCTCCGGGATTTGGAATGGTAACGACGTTACTGAGCGCGTCACTATCCTGGGTATATTACGTAATTCTATAAAATCCAGTTCTGCACCCAGCTGGGCTGGGTAACCGCTGGCTTTTCCCCACCTCTCCCCAGTTTGCTTGTTATGCCCACTGGTTCATCTTGCCTTCGAGTGGCTTTAGGGCTGTCTCTTGCCATGCTTCGCACAGCAGCTAGCGCGGGGCCCATCCTCCCCGGGAGCAATGAGAGACGTGGCGATATCCTGGGCGCACCTCCTGGAATTCAGATCAACATTACTGAGCGAAGTGCAACTCGATGGTTCTCACAGGCATTGACCTGTCACTGTGTTTGTGTTACTAGGGAATTGGATGTAACATCTCTAGGAGACTGACTAGTGGAATCTCTGGGAAGGGGCAGGAATGTCAAAGGATTTTTGGGACAACACGTGGGAAGTGGATTTCCTAGGAAATCCTGGGGGTTGGGAATGACCCATCTCTGAGTCCGTCCTCTTGAAGCTGAGAAAAACCCATTGTCCACTGATCCCCTGCTCCTGGAAACTCCAGATCAGAGACCCCTGAACAGCCTAAAGGATGGACTAAACTTTTCATCTGGGTGCTAGTCCTGAGCTGGGGCTGCTATGAACCTGTGACCCTAAAGGGGGGTTGAAGGACTACTCCTGCCAGAGCCCTTGTTGGGGTGAGGGGTGTGATCACTGGTAAGCTCCCTAGAATGTGTGTAGGTTCTTGTATTGTTTGTCACATGCTTTCTCTGTAATGCTTTTGACCTAAGAATGAATGTTTGCATAGAGAAGGCTGTGTGGTTGCTTAACCCTGGGCACTTGTACTGTGACTAATCTCTGAAGAGCAAGGAGACCTGCCTGGCAGACTGTCTGTTGCTGGGAATAAGACAGCGAGGGCAGGGAACTGCTCAGGGAACTGGAATACGGCAGGCAGGAGGGAGAGAGACACAAGTCTCCACCCAAGACAGGTGACAGATAGGAGGCTGGAAGTCTCAGAATGGGTGCCCTTGCTGAACCACTGAGAGGAAATACAGGGTGCAGTGGCCCTGCGTGGTGACAGATGCTACTGCAATACCCATAGTCAACCCTAAGACGAGCGTACGTCCTGGGGCGTAGACCTGCGAGCGGGTGATACCGTCATGATGCAGAGAATGGAGGGCTGGAGAGACAGGGATTTGGGGAGGACGAGCGTGCGATGGGAACTGTCACAGGGGAGAAGAGAGAGGCTGGAGGCTGGGCCCAGGAATATAAGAACGGGAGGCGGTGCAGAGTAATGCCGTCTGGCGGCATTACTAGAAATAGACTCCGGAGTCAGTGAACTGTAATGGGTGGAGAGCAGAGGCGTCAGGACAGTTATTAGGCAGTCCCTGTGTCGTCCCAGTGGTGTGCCAGGCGGTTCACAGAGAGACCCGGTGCTCAGACGCTGCGGTGCGGGGGGGGCTGTAAGAACCCGTGCAGAAATAGGAAAACGAGGGCCCCAGAGGAGCTATTCGTGATCAAAAGTGATTCACCAGATTAATGCACATTTGAAACCCACTCGCCAAGTCTCCCCTTTACGTGTCGTCTCCCCTCCTCTCTCTCTCCTTCTTTTGAGTCTTTTGCTAAACTCCAGCCCTCCTCCTGACCTAGCTGAGCACTTGCTTAAAATCTGCCTCAGCCACAGGGTTGAAGGGATCAGTGTGGACAGCGCATGGATCCGATGGCAGGATCGGGTCCCAGGTACAGACGAATGCTCTGCAGATCTCTGAGGGGATCCTCTTCCACGGTGGATCTGGGATGTGTTGGCCTAGTCTGTGCACTGTTCACACCGCAACCCATTCTAGCTTAACCCAGTTTTAAAGGCAACCTGCCAGGAGAAAAGTGATGTGCGTTTTTTTAAGTCCCAATAGCTCCTGCCATGGCATCTATGGTCCTTCTCCATCCCTTCCCATCGCCTGCTCTCAACTTCTCCTTCCCTGTCTCTCTGACTGGGGGAGCTCTTATTTAATATTTTCATTAATGACCTTGGCACAAAGCAGGAGCGTGCTAATGAAATGTGCTGACGACACAGAGCTGCGAGGCATCGTCACCGCGGAGGAGGATCAGAATATCACCCAGAAAGAACTGGGTGACCCTGGGGACTGGAGTTCCGGAAACGGGATGAAATTTAAAAAGTACAAAGTGCAGATTCATGCACTTAGGAGGACTAATAAAAATTTCTGCTACAAGCTGGGGGTTCATCACTTGCAAACAACGGGAGAAGAAAGACCTGGATGTTGATAAATTGAAGATGGTTCAGAGAAGAGCCACAAGAATGGTTATCGTGATAGACTCAAGGAGCTCAGTCTATTTAGCTTAAGAAAGAGAAGGCTAAGGGTGACTTGATTACAGTCAGACTGGAAATAAGGCATACCTTTTTATCAGTGAGGGTAATTAACCACAGGAAGAATTTACCAAGGGTCCTGGTGGATTCTCCATCTCTGACGGTTTTCAAATCAAGATTGGATGTTTTCCTAAAAGCTCTGCTCTAGGAATTACTTTGAGGTAGCTCTTTGGTCTGAGCTATACAGGAATTCAGACGAGATGATCACAATGGATCCTTCTGGCCTCGTGATCGATGAACCTGTGGCTCTGTCTATCAGTCCATCCCAGGATGGCTCTGAGCCACCAGTGTGATGTAGCTGTCCAAACGGCAAAGGCGATCCTAGGATGCATCAGGCCTGGCAGTTCCCGTAGAGATGGAGAAGTGTAACTGCCATTCTACAAGGCACTGGTGAGGGCTTGTCCTAGATAGAAAGGGAAGGGTCACCACCTGTCCGTATACAGGGCTATAAAATCCCTCCTGGCCAGAGGCAAAACCCTTTCACCTGTAAAGGCTTAAGAAGCTAGGAGAACCTCGCTGGCACCTGACCCAAAATGACCAATCAGGGGACAAGATACTTTCAAATCTGGAGTGGCGGGGGGGGGGGGGAACAAAGGGTTGGTCTGTCTGTGTGATGCTTTTGCTGGGAACAGATCAGGAATGCAGCCTTACAGCTCCTGTTAAGTTAGTAAGTCATCTAGCTAGAAATGCGTTAGATTTCCTTTTGTTTAATGGCTGGTAAAATAAGCTGTGCTGGAGGGAATGTATAGTCCTGTTTTTGTGTCTTTTTGTAACTTAAGGTTTTGCCTAGAGGGATTCTCTGTGTTTTGAATCTGATTACCCTGTAAGGTATTTACCATCCTGATTTTACAGGGGTGATTCTTTTACCTTTTTTTTAATTAAAATTCTTCTTTTAAGAACCTGCTTGCTTTTTCATTGTTCTTAAGATCCAAGGGTTTGGGTCTGTGTTCACCTGTACCAATTGGTGAGGATTCTTATCAAGGCTTCTCCAGGAAAGAGGGTGTAGGGTTTGGGGGGATATTTTGGGGGAAGACGTCTCCAAGTGGTCTCTTTCCCTGGTCTTTTTTTAACACGCTTGGTGGTGGTAGCATAGGGTTCAAGGAAAAGGCAAAGTTTGTACCTTGGGGAAGTTTTAACCTAAGCTGGTAAGAATAAGCATAGGGGGTCTCTCATGCAGGTCCCCACATCTGTACCCTAGAGTTCAGTGTGGGGAAGGAACCTTGACAGTGCTGCATGCTTTTCTGGTCACCCGTGTTCAAAAAAGAGGAATCCAAACTGGGACAGCTGCAGAGACGGGCTGGGGGCGTAGAGAGACCGCGAGGAGACTGGGAGCTTGGCTTGGAGAAAAGCTGATGACGCTCCAAGAGGAGGCTAGCACCAGAATAAATGGGGGTGAGTTCAGGCTGGAAATGAGAAGAAGGTTTCTAACCATCAATCAGGGGAGCTTTCAGAGTAACAGCCGTGTTAGTCTGTATTCGCAAAAAGAAAAGGAGTACTTGTGGCACCTTAGAGACGAACCAATTTATTTGAGCATAAGCTTTCGTGAGCTACAGCTCACTTCATCGGATGCATTCAGTGGAAAGTGTAGAAGATCTTATTATGTACACACAAAGCATGAAAGGCTCTGGGAGTAGCGGGGGCAAGAAACCTAGCTGGCTGTATGAGGGACCCTGAACAGGAGGGGATGCTGCAGTGGCCTCCCGAGGCAGGGGCCCTTTCAGTCCTTTGTTCCTGTGAGAGGAGGCGTGGAGGGGTCAGAGACACAAACGGGCTGGCAGGGAAAGGGGAGAGACTCAGAGCCCAGCCCTGCCTCACCCAGCAGCTGGCCAAAGCGGGACCCCCAGGAGGCTGACCGGGGAGCCAGAGCAGGCCTCGCGCCAGAGAGCCCCCCAGTAGGGAAGAGGCTGAGAGCCTGGTGGGCTGAGCGCCCGGCACTGCCGTGACACCCAGGGGAGAGCTGGGGAAGTGCCAGAGGCCCACGTCCTGCTGGATGGGAGCAGCAGACGGCTCCAGAGGCAGCAGGGGGGCCAGGGGGCAGCCTGGGAAGAGAGCTAGCCTCCCGCCTTGTTCCATGGAAAACCCCTCCAGCCGGAGCGGCCTCCGTACGGCCCCGGTGCGTGCGGGGCTGAGCGAAAGCAAAGCAAGCGGCAGCGTCGTGTGAGAGGGGACGGGGACAGCCACTGGCACAAGAGTGTGACACGCACCAGCCCTGACGCCGGGCAGGGGCACGTTCGTGCATCCCCACGTCACACGACGGGGCCAGGACACGCCGGCTCCAGCGGCAAGAGTGACAGCAAGTGCTGTCAGCGGCAGATAAATCACGACGGCCCCCAAGGAACAGAGCCACTTCCCAACATGCTCCTGGCCCCCCAGCCGGGTGGGACGAACCTCTGGTAACCATCACTAATGGGGAGTTTTCCCCTCTCCGCTACAGCATCCCTCCCACCATTTAAAGGGGCTAAAGTGGGGTGCAGCGCCACTCAGGTTTGGCCCGTCCACCCCGCCGGAGATGGAGGAACATCTTGGCCAAATCCGGCACTGCAGCCCCCGCACCAGGTCGCAACAACCCTCAGTTGGGGGGGGCTCTCAGTCGGGGGGAAGAGGGAGTGGGGGGGGCGGGAGGGTTGAGCGTCAAAGCGGGACAGGTGGAAGGTCTGCTCCGGCCACCCACCAGCTGGCAACATGATCACACGCGCCACCCTCTGGAATTGGCGCAGGGTCACTTACGCCTGGTCGGGGATTTCTACTCTGTTGCCAGCACGAAAAACATTGGTTAGGTCAGCCGGTGGCATCCCCTCTGAACGTCCCAATCATGCTGAACTGACATGGCCAGACAGGCAACGAACTTCCGCGTATGCTATGGGACGCCGTGAGCCTCTGCAGGTCACACGCGTCGTGCAGCCCGGCTCCGGTGCCCGATAGGATTAGGGCAGGGTGGGGGCTAATAGGCACCTACATAAGACAATGTCCTGAATATCGGGACGGTCCCTGTAAAATCGGGCATCTGGTCAGCCTAAGCCTGGCCCACTGGGTGTGTCTGGACGAACCATTGATCCGGAGCCTGGCAGACTCCTCTTTACATCTGGGGCAAAATTCAGTTTAAAAAGTCGTTGTCTCAGGCATTAGAGAGAGAGAGAGAGAGAAAGAGAGCACGTGTGTGTGTCTGAGAGAGAGAGTGGGGGGGGGTGAGAGAGAGAGAGAGAGTGGGGGTGTGTGTGTGTGAGAGAGAGAGAGAGTGGGGGTGTGTGAGAGAGCGAGGGAGAGAGAGAGAATGGGTGTGGGTGAGAGAGAGGGGGAGAGAGAGAGTGGGGGTGTGGGTGAGAGAGAGAGAGATAAAGAGAGAGTGGGGGTGCATGTGAGAGAGAGAGTGGGGGTGCATGTGAGAGAGGGAGAGAGGGGGAGAGAATGGGGGTGCGTGTGAGAGAGGGGGAGAGAGTGGGGGTGCGTGTGAGAGAGAGAGGGAGAGAGAGTGGGGGTGTGTGTGAGAGAGAGAGATAGATATAAAGAGAGAGTGGGGGATGCGTGTGAGAGAGAGAGGGGGGTGCGTGTCAGAGAGGGAGAGAAAGAGAGAGTGGGGGTTTGTGAGAGAGAGAGAGGGAGAGAGAGTGGGGGTGTGTGTGAGAGAGAGGGAGAGAGTGGGGGTGTGTGAGAGAGAAGGGGAGAGAGATTGGGGGAGAGAGTGGGGGTGTGTGAGAGAGGGGGGGAGAGAGATTGGGGGGGTGTGTGAGAGAGAGAGGGAGAGAGTGGGGGTGTGTGAGAGAGAGGGGGAGAGAGTGGGGGTGCGTGTGAGAGAGAGAGGGAGAGAGTGGGGGTGTGTGAGAGAGAGGGGGAGAGAGTGGGGGTGCGTGAGAGAGAGAGGGGGAGAGAGTGGGGGTGGGTGTGTGAGAAAGAGGGGAGAGACTGGGGGTGCGTGTGAGAGAGAGAGGGGGAGAGAGTGGGGGTGTGTGAGAGAGAGGGGGAGAGAGATTGGGGGTGCATGTGAGAGAGAGAGCAAAAGCAAAATACCCAGGAGGGAGTTTGCATCCTGGCTCCTCTGTTAACCCTGTGCCAAGCGTAACAGCTCTCGAGCCTTGCCCAGGTCGGCCTCACGCCGTTGGTGCTCCTCTGCAGAGACCAGGTGGACCCAGTCCCCCTGTTGGTCGATTTCGCCTCGTTTCCACAGACAGACAGACAGACAGAGAGCCCTGCTGTGGACAACACCATGCTGATGTTGCAGTCCTGACTTTCAGACGTGCAGAGCACCCACCACCTGTTGCAGCCCCTGGGAGCGACGGGTGCTCAGCATCCCTTCAAGTCAGGCCACGAGAGGTGACCTCTCTCCACGCCGCACCCCAGCGGCTGACCTCGCAGCGGCCCTTGTAGGTGCCGAGCGAGACGCTGGGGAGCTGGGCTGCGCGTTTGGTGGGACAGCCCGGCAGCGAGCAGAAGGAGCTGGAGTTTCGCGGTCTCTCTGCTCAGGGACGAGCTGTCCTGTGCCCCCTTTCGGGGCTGTGTGGCTGCAGGGATGGAGGACGCGGCCCTTCCTCAGGGTTCTGAGTTGAGCGCATGGTGCCTAGATGCTACGGAGCAGGGGCCATTAAAAACACATGGCCGGACATGGGCTGGCCCGCAGCTGTTTCATAAGGACACTTCGCGCGGATTCAGCACTTTGCATCTTCCAAGCACGTGACAAACGAATCCCCTTCCTCCACAAACCCACGTGCACCTTCAGTTCTGCCAAGGCACCCGGGTCCCAAAGGCTGGGCGGCTCCCCGCGCTGGGAATTGGCGCTAAGGAGCGATAGCGCTCTGCCGGGTCTGGGCTGGCCGATGTGAGCCATCGCAGGCCGCTCCCTCAGGCTGCACAGTGCATGTCTCTGTGTCTCCGGGCCGCGGGGCCGCCCCGTCTGCCCACAGTCCCACAAAGCGCCTGGGACAGGGCCGGTCGGACTCAGCGAGATCACCTCCCTCAGCTGCGTGTGAGCCAGGTGTGAGGATGTGACGCAGCAGGGAGGGGGGAGTGTTGACCTGGGAATGTGCCCTGGGGATGGGAGACCTGAGAGCCTGTCACCTGAGCCAGGAGGGGGAGGGAGAGGTGACACCTCTGCCCAGCAATGTGAAGACAGGATGCAGGAGAGAGCCGGCTGGGGGGGTTTAGTTTCAGTTTGGGGCTGGGTGGTGGAACGCAGGGAACCCCAGGGCTGGGGTCTAAGCTCCCTGCTCCCCCAGAAGGACTTGACTGAGGGGTCCCGGGTGTACCCACAAGCTCTGTTTTGGACTGTGTTCCTGTTGTCTAATAAACCTTCTGTTTTACTGGCTGGCTGAGAGTCTCAGTGAATCCCAGGAAGAGGGGTGCAGGGCCTGGACTCCCCCACACTCCGTGACAACTGGTGGCAGAGGTGGGATGTACTGCACCCCGTGAACGGCGCTTCCTGCAGTAAGTGACTGGGGAACAGTCAAACAAAGGGGGATTGACAGGGACCAGGCGTCTGAAGATTCAGAGAGAGACGGTTTCAGGAGGCGGTTAACCCCTGGGAGTGTGTGACCAGAGAGAAGGACTTTTGCAGTAACAGGGTCCCCCGGGGGATTGCAGCGAGTGGTCCCAGGGGCGGAGGAGTCTGCAGCTCGACCCTGGCAAAGAGGTGGTGACCTCAAGAAGGACTGGCACACGAGGGGTTTTTCCTGGATACCGTGGAAAGCTGCCCGGCCTGCGAGTGGCCAGCAGGGAGATGTACGCTAAAGGCCTTAAGAGCGACCTGGTGGAGCTGTGCAGGCAGAGGGGGCTGCGCATTGGGAGGTCCACCAAGGAACAGCTGATTGCCCAGTTGGAGGAGAGGGATCACTTGGATGACCCGATCCCTGTCCCAGAGGGAAGCCGCCCGGCGGACGCAGCGTGGGCCCTGGGGCCTGACCGGGCTGGGAGGGGTCAGACTGCTGCCCAGGACATCCCGAGACCCTTCCTACCTAGGCCTGGGGGAGGGGTTGGGGGAAGCCCGGCGAATACGGAGGGCACCCTGACCCCGGCAGCCAGCAGGGGATCCTCCTGGTGGAGCTCCCCATCCCTGGAGCGGATGCAGCTGGAATGGGAGAGGGAGATGAAAATGAGGGAGCTGGAGGATCATGAAAAACAACGTCAACTTGAGCAGGAGGAGGAGAAACAACGTCAACGTGAGCGTCAGGAGAAGGAGAAACAAAGACAGCATGAACTGGAGCTGGCCAGACTGAGGAGCAGTGGGGCCCCAGCTGCGGCGAGTGAGGGGGGATCCAACACTGCAAGGAGCTTTGATAAGTGCTTCCTGGCCCAGCGGAAGGAGGGGGAGGACATAGATAGCTTCCTGACGGCCTTTGAGAATGCCTGCGAGCTGCACAGGGTTGACCCTGCAGACAGGCTCCAGTTTCTCACCCCCTTACTGGACCCCAAAGCCGTGGAGGTGTACAGCCGAATGACAGGGGCGGGGGCAGGGGACTATGAACTGTTCAAACAGGCCCGGCTCCGTGAGTTTGGGCTGACCCCCGAGATGTACCGGAGAAGGTTCCGGAGTCAGCGCAAAACGCCTGAGTCACCTACCTACAACTGGTCAACCGGATGCAGGGGTATGCCCGCAAGTGGACAGCTGGGGCCCAAGCTAAAGAGGACCTGCTTGACCTAATCGTACTGGAGCAACTGTATGAACAGTTTCATATTCTCTGTGTATCTATAAAGTCTGCTGCAGTTTCCACGGTATGCATCTGATGAAGTGAGCTGTAGCTCACGAAAGCTCATGCTCAAATAAATTGGTTAGTCTCTAAGGTGCCACAAGTCCTCCTTGTCTTTTTGCGAATACAGACTAACACGGCTGTTACTCTGAAACCTGTATGAACAGTGCCCATCCGACCTGAGGCTGTGGTTGGGGGACAAAAAGCTCGAGAACCCCCAGCACGCAGGGCAGCTGGCCGACGAGTTTGTGAACAGTCGGTCAGGGGGTAGCTGGGAGGAGTCCCAAAAGAACAGGCCCCCCCCGATGCAGAGAGAGAGTCACCAGGGGGCCTCCCAGCGGGGAAATAGGGAGAACCCCCTCCCAAGGGGAACGCCTGGCGTCGGGCCCCTCCGACCCGCTCGAGGGGACCAACGTGACCTGAGCTGCTATCACTGTGGCCAGAGAGGCCACGTACGGACCCAGTGCCCCAGGCTCAGGGACAGACTGAGCAGACCCAACCTACCCAGGGTTAACTGGGTAGGGACCTAGCTGGACGAGGGGCAGACGACCCAAGAAAGGGGGGCTACCAGTTTACCACTTGCGCAGGAGGGAAGAGTACCCCAGGCCAGCTCCGCCAGAGGGCTGGAGGCTCTGGACTCAGGGTGCTCGGTTTACAGGGTGGGCGCGGGGCTGTCCCTCCGGAGAGAGTGCCTTGTTCCCCTGGAGGTGGATGGGAGGAAGGTCAGTGGATACTGGGATACGGGCGCGGAGGTGACGCTGGCCCGGCCTGAGGTGGTGGCCCCACATCGGGTGGTGCCCAACACCTACCTGACCCTCATGGGGGTGGGCGGGACCCCATTTAAGATGCCCGTGGCAAGGGTACACCTGAAATGGGGGGCCAAGGAGGGCCCCAAGGATGTGGGGGTACACCACCATTTGCCCACTGAAGTTTTGATGGGGAGAGACCTAGAGGACTGGCCAAGCAAGCCCCAGACCGCCCTGGTTGTGACCCGTAGCCAGAGCCGGCGAGGGGCACTGTGCCCTGACCTTGGGGAGGGTACCACACCGAAGGTCCAGGACCCTACCTTGGTGGGGAGGGAGCGCCAAGGGGCACGGCTCAGAGAGGTGGAGGCCTCAGACCTGGCCACTGAGGGGGAACCAGGCCCCATCCCTTCCCCAGCCGCTGAGTTCCAGGCCGAGTTCAGGAAAGATCCCTCCTTGCGGAAGCTCAGGGACCTGGCCAACCTCAGTGTGGTACGGACCATGAGGAGAGGTTGCTAGGAGAGGTTCCTGTGGGAGAAGGGGTTCCTGTACCGAGAATGGGCTCCCCGAAGGGAAGTAGAGTCCTGTGGGATCAGGAGGCAGCTGGTGGTCCCCCAGAAATATCGCCGCAAGCTCCTGTACCTGGCCCATGACATCCCCCTCTCAGGGCACCAGGGAATCTGGCGCACCCGGCAGAGGTTGCTACAGAACTTTTACTGGCCCGGGGTCTTTACCACGGTCCGGCAGTATTGCCGATCCTGTGACCCCTGTCAGAGGGTGGGGAAGGCCCGGGACAAGGGGAAAGCGGCTTTGAGACCTTTGCCCATCATAGAGGAGCCTTTCCAGAAGGTGGCCATGGACATCGTGGGGCCTCTCAGCAAGACGACCCGGTCGGGGAAGAAATACATTCTGGTGGTGGTAGATTTTGCCACCCGCTACCCCGAGGCAGTGCCCTTAGCTTCCATTGAAGCAGACACCGTGGCCGATGCGCTCCTGACCATTTTCAGCTGAGTGGGGTTCCCCAAGGAAGTCTTGACAGACCAAGGCTCCAACTTCATGTCAGCCCTGCTCCGGTGCTCATGGTCACGAACCCTCCAGCCACCCTGAGAACCACCAGCTCTCAGGGCGGGCCCCTTCTCCTTGCCCGCTGCCCAGCGGCCCCGCATCACCCTCTGCTGCCCACCGGATTTGGGTTTGGAATCCTGGTGGTCAGGAACAATTTAAACCATCTTAAAAATGTCTAAATCACAAGGAGGGGAAGTCGGAGCGGGGATGAGGCCGCAGCAGGAAAAGGCAGCGTTTGTAACCTTTGAACCAGCTCCTCCCATCCTAGGGCGTGAAGCTGCTGCAAAAGGTGTGAGGTGCACAACTGCCCCGCGAAAGGAGTGTGATTTGCCCTAAGCAGTGGCCAGTCATTGGTTGAGATTAAAGCCAGAAGAGACCATGAGCTCATCCCGTCCGACCGCCTGTCCAGCCCAGGCCAGGGTCACCTGTACGGAGCCCAGTAACGTGTGCTGGTGAAGGCACCTCCCAGACGGGCAGCCACGAGCCGGAGAATCCCCCACGTCCCTTGGCAGTGTGCGCCCATGGGTCCTCGCCCTCCCTGGGCGCAGTGCGTGCTTCGGTTCTCAGTCTAATTTGGTTTCAGTGAAGATAAGTGGCCTCTGGGGACCCACACAGCAGCTGGGCACATGCAAGGGAAAGTCAAGGTGGCCACAGGAGCCCAAGCCCGCCAGCAGGCTCTCCCCAGCGGGGCCAGAGCGGCTCCAAAGCAGCTTTAAGTTACGTAGCGAGGGGTGAGTGTGGGAGCGTCGTGCTGCCCCAAAGGCTCCGCCGAGCGCACGCCGCAGCCCGCTCCAGAGCCCTCCGCTCCCTCTTGGCAGAGCAAGTACCACGCGCCTGGCCGGTTTCGGGCTGACCTTTACCCCCAGCCTCAGCGGCCCATCCACATGGCCTCTGACGGAGCCGGGCGGATGCACGAGGCCCCGCCTGCACTGGGCGCTTGGTAGGCCATTGCCCCAGGTCCCTGTGGTTAGGTGTTGATAGGTGTTTGGCTGCGTGCGGGTGTCCCCTCTGTGTGCCACCCCGGCCCGGCGCAGGCAGCTGGCGAACTGCCCAACGACCACATCCCGGCTATACTGGCCAGCATTGTGGCATTTTGTTTCAGCCATATGACTGCCATGGCCATTAAGTGCAAGATTCTTCCGTTTTTACTTTTGTTGTTGTTTTGGGATGTGTTTGCGTAAGTACTCGGTGACTTCTTAGCAATGTGTGTTTCTGCAATGTCCGCCCTGTTCTTGCCAGACTCTGTGAGTGGGGCCTGCCTCAGACCAGACCTGTATGACAAGGGCTTAGGTCTCAGGCTCTCGTCCCTCTATGGCCACGTACCATTGTGTTGCCCGATTCCTGCTCGTCGCTGGCGCTTTGGGGCTAGTCGGGCTGCAAGGTGCTACACAGTGAGACGGGGCAGCAGAGTAAGCCCCAGTGTTTTTCAGTCTGCTTCCAGAGTGACTTTATAAAGCTCCACCATTTACCAGGGACAACCATCCCCGGAGAATTGTGTTACACGTGGACTCTGCCGGGCGGGAGCAAGCCTGGGCCACTGCTCGTGGCAAGAAGAGCTGCCAGTGGTTTGTGGTACCCGGGACACTGATGCCAGCTCAAGGCTCAGCTCTCTCCTCCCTTCCGAGGTTTTCATGCTGACTGGGGCGGCTGCTATTTGAAAGCTGATGAATAATTTCCCAACGTGTCTAACTACAGAGACCTCCCTGAGCTCTGTAACCCGCGAGTGGGAACTGATCACAACCAGCCCCTCTAGAGAACAGGAAATCACTAGCGTAGCGTTAGTCTCTGGAGGGTTACGTGCCAACTGATTCACACCTGGCCAGCCACCCAGCAGAACTGGCTGTTTCCTTAGCCACCGGTGGTGGAAGAAGAACTGACAGTTGAGAAATGGATCATCAGACCACTGGTCCACAGCATGGGGCCCTCCTGGGGCTGCGAACGTTTCCACTTGGCAGTTGGCTCTGATGGTGCTGGCCTGGCAAGCCCCATATGGCAAGAAAAGTGTGGGCCCCTTACTGAATGAGGGAGGCAACCTAGTGACAGAGGATGTGGAAAAAGCTAATGTACTCAATGCTTTTTTTGACTCTGTTTTCACTAACAAGGTCAGCTCCCAGACTGCTGCGCTGGGCATCACAAAATGGGGAAGAGATGGCCAGCCCTCTGTGGAGATAGAGGTGGTTAGGGACTATTTAGAAAAGCTGGACGTGCACAAGTCCATGGGGCCGGACGAGTTGCATCCGAGAGTGCTGAAGGAATTGGCGGATGTGATTGCAGAGCCAATGGCCATTATCTTTGAAAACTCGTGGCGAACCGGGGAAGTCCCGGATGACTGGAAAAAGGCTAATGTAGTGCCCATCTTTAAAAAAGGGAAGAAGGAGGATCCAGGGAACTACAGGCCAGTCAGCCTCACCTCAGTCCCTGGAAAAATCATGGAGCAGGTCCTCAAAGAATCAATCTTGAAGTACTTGCATGAGAGGAAAGTGATCAGGAACAGCCAGCATGGATTCACCAAGGGAAGGTCATGCCTGACTAATCTAATCGCCTTTTATGATGAGATTACTGGTTCTGTGGATGAAGGGAAAGCAGTGGATGTATTGTTTCTTGACTTTAGCAAAGCTTTTGACACGGTCTCCCACAGTATTCTTGTCAGCAAGTTAAGGAAGTATGGGCTGGATGAATGCACTATAAGGTGGGTAGAAAGCTGGCTAGATTGTCGGGCTCAACGGGTAGTGATCAATGGCTCCATGTCTAGTTGGCAGCCGGTATCAAGTGGAGTGCCCCAAGGGTTGGTCCTGGGGCCGGTTTTGTTCAATATCTTCATAAATGATCTGGAGGATGGTGTGGATTGCACTCTCAGCAAATTTGCGGATGATACTAAACTGGGAGGAGTGGTAGATACACCGGAGGGCAGGGATAGGATACAGAAGGAGCTAGACAAATTGGAGGATTGGGCCAAAAGAAATCTGATGAGGTTCAATAAGGATAAGTGTAGGGTCCTGCACTTAGGATGGAAGAATCCAATGCACCGCTACAGACTAGGGACCGAATGGCTAGGCAGCAGTTCTGCGGAAAAGGACCTAGGGGTGACAGTGGACGAGAAGCTGGATATGAGTCAGCAGTGTGCCCTTGTTGCCAAGAAGGCCAATGGCATTTTGGGATGTATAAGTAGGGGCATAGCGAGCAGATCGAGGGACGTGATCGTTCCCCTCTATTCGACACTGGTGAGGCCTCATCTGGAGTACTGTGTCCAGTTTTGGGCCCCACACTAAAAGAAGGATGTGGATAAATTGGAGAGAGTCCAGCGAAGGGCAACAAAAATGATTAGGGGTCTAGAACACATGACTTATGAGGAGAGGCTGAGGGAGCTGGGATTGTTTAGCCTGCGGAAGAGAAGAAGGAGGGGGGATTTGATAGCTGCTTTCAACTACCTGAAAGGGGGTTCCAAAGAGGATGGCTCTAGACTGTTCTCAATGGTAGCAGATGACAGAACGAGGAGTAATGGTCTCAAGTTGCAGTGGGAGAGGTTTAGATTGGATATTAGGAAAAACTTTTTCACTAAGAGGGTGGTGAAACACTGGAATGCGTTACCTAGGGAGGTGGTAGAATCTCCTTCCTTAGAGGTTTTTAAGGTCAGGCTTGACAAAGCCCTGGCTGGGATGATTTAACTGGGAATTGGTCCTGCTTCGAGCAGGGGGTTGGACTAGATGACCTTCAGGGGTCCCTTCCAACCCTGATATTCTATGATTCTATGATTCTAAGAGAACACAGCTTCGAGCACGGAAACACAGCAGTGAGCTCATCCCCCGGCCAGCCACTCTGCCCGAATCACGCCCTCGCTGCGTCTCTCCGCTGGAATCACTGAATTCCAACGGGCAATAAGATGCAAACGTTTAATAGCCAGGGCAGCTAGCCATTGGCCCAGCATGGGTAGGAGTGTGCTGGAGTCCCCATCGCTTGGAGCCTTTCAGTAGAGACTTACTAGGCTTTGTCTACACTGCCAATTGAACCTTAACAGGTGCTTTAAAATGTTCCCCCCGCTCCCCCCGAAAGACAAAAGTTTTGCCGCGGCAAGTGGCAGTGTGACCAGCTGGTTGTCAGCAGGAGCGCTCTCCTGTGGCCAACACGAACCCTGCTCGTAGGGGGTGGAAGTATCGCCAACCAACAACGTTTACACTGCCTGGCCGTGTCGCTAAACGCTGTGTAGACAAAGCCTGACTTGCTTTCTAACCACTAGCTCAACCCCGAGCTGCTGGCCTCAATGCACGGGTATTGCTGGGTGAGGTTCTGGGGCCTGTGCCATGCAGGTCCGACGATCATTCGTAATGGCCCCTTCAGGCCCTGAAATCAGACGCAAGCTTCCTGCCCTGTCCCTGCCTGGCAGGCCCTCTGCAGCCTTCCCTCCCTGCTGATCTGCTCTGGGCTCAGCCTGCTGCTCCCCCGTCCCGCAGCGTAGGATCCTGCACAGCCCCAACACAGGGCAGACGTCCGAGCTGGACGCGAAGGGCGGCGTGCGTCTGAAATTCCCTACGCGAATCCGGGCCCGTCTCACCGTTGCGTTGATGCCGGGGGGGTTGCACTGACTAGTAGCACTTGCGTTCTGGCCAGGGCTGGTAAGATCTGGTTTTCTGGCTCTTACCAAGTCTCCGCCGAGAGCCCTGCGGCGTGCAGAGACGACTCGCTCTAACGCCCCCCGAGCGGCTCTACGTTGCCCTGGGGACACGGCTCAGCAGCCAGGCGTCCTGAAGCCTCTTTCTCTCTCGCTGTAACCCGCTGGCTCCTCAGAAGGGCAGCACGAGAAAGGCGCCGACGGCCAGGCGCTGGCTTCGCTTCCCAGGGAATCTGAGCAGCCCCAAGATTCCTCTGGCCCAAGGGGGCCTGTCCTGCCGAAGAGCACCAGGGCTGGGGAGCAGCCAGCTCCGCGGCAGGACGCCGGAGGGAATCCAGCCACCCGGGGGTGGCGGGGCAGCTGGCCTCTCAGCCACGAGATGCAGTCAGCCCCCCACCCGGCTCCTCAGTGAGCCACAGAGAGGAGTTGGACCAGCAGCAGCTGTCAGCAGGGTGACCAGACGTCCCGGTTTTAAAGGGACAGTCCCGTATTTAAGCCCTCCTGCAGGGGTCCCGACTTTTTCTTAAAAACAGGCAAATTGTCCCGTATTTTCTGTCTCCCCCGATCAGTACTGGCGGGTCCTGCTGCTGGCCGGGTCCCTGCTCCCCAGCTGCCACCCACCAGGAGTGAGTGGGGAGTCCAGTGGCCGACAAGGGGGGTGGGTGTGCCAGGCTGGTGGCGGGGCCAAGCTGCAGCGTGAGGGGCCGGCCGCTCCCCACCGCTGCATGCCGGCTCTCGGCCAGTAGGACCCCGCCCCCGGCCCGTTTCCAGCCAGCACTGGCTGTGAGCTGCGGTGGCTGGTGAGTGCGGGCAGGCGCCAGGCAGCAGCCAGTTACGTGTCGCCTCTGCTGCCCACCCATCGGCCCTTTACGTGCTCCCCCCTCACCGTCCTCTCCCTGCTTTGCCCCTTCACACACACCCCCAATCCCACTGCTCCTCCATATCCCACCCCCCCCCCCCGCCCCAGCAGGGCATGTCCCATTCCCAGCCCCAGTGGAGAGCTCAGCTCATTACAACCTGGCCGGCAGGCTCCTTCCTTTCCCCACCGCCTCTGGCTGGGCCGGCACCCCAGGATCGCCCAAGACCCTCCAGCCCAGGGCACTGGCCAGGAGGAGCCGAATCCTGCGTGTGCCAAAGCCCCGCACAGCGCTGGCATGGGGAAGCCTCCCCGCCCTGCAGCTAAGCTGGGGGGGGGGAGCAATTTCCAGCCTGTTCACACACCAAACCTGCAGGCTCCACAACAGATAGGGGCTTAGCATCATCTTCACCCCCCAGGCCTCCAGCCTAGGTCCTGCCCCCAGGGAGCATGGGGCCGCTCTGTCCCCTAGGCACCCTCCCCTGCTGAGCCACCTGGCCAGGTTCCGTAGGGCTTAACCCCTTCCTGCCCGCGCTGCAGCCAGGGGACAGGAGGCACTGGGTTATGTCCGTGGCCAGCAGCAGCCTGCAGGTGCTAGCTGCCTTTGACACTGTGTGGGCCAGGAAGGCAGGGGGAGAAGAGATGAGCTCTGCAAAGACATGGGCCAGGTCATCCCTGGAAAAATCATGGAGCAGGTCCTCAAAGAATCAATCTTGAAGTACTTGCATGAAAGGAAAGTGATCAGGAACAGCCAGCATGGATTCACCAAGGGAAGGTCATGCCTGACTAATCTAATCGCCTTTTATCATGAGATTACTGGTTCTGTGGATGAAGGGAAAGCAGTGGACGTATTGTTTCTTGACTTTAGCAAAGCTTTTGACACGGTCTCCCACAGTATTCTTGTCAGCAAGTTAAGGAAGTATGGGCTGGATGAATGCACTATAGGGTGGGTAGAAAGCTGGCTAGATTGTCGGGCTCAACGGGTAGTGATCAATGGCTCCATGTCTAGTTGGCAGCCGGTGTCAAGTGGAGTGCCCCAGGGGTCGGTCCTGGGGCCGGTTTTGTTCAATATCTTCATAAATGATCTGGAGGATGGTGTGGATTACACTCTCAGCAAATTTGCGGACGATACTAAACTGGGAGGAGTGGTAGATACGCTGGAGGGGAGGGATAGGATACAGAAGGACCTAGACAAATTGGAGGATTGGGCCAAAAGAAATCTGATGAGGTTCAATAAGGATAAGTGCAGGGTCCTGCACTTAGGACGGAAGAATCCAATGCACCGCTACAGACTAGGGACCGAATGGCTAGGCAGCAGTTCTGCGGAAAAGGACCTAGGGGTGACAGTGGACGAGAAGCTGGATATGAGTCAGCAGTGTGCCCTTGTTGCCAAGAAGGCCAATGGCATTTTGGGATGTATACGTAGGGGCATAGCGAGCAGATCGAGGGACGTGATCGTCCCCCTCTATTCGACATTGGTGAGGCCTCATCTGGAGTACTGTGTCCAGTTTTGGGCCCCACACTACAAGAAGGATGTGGATAAATTGGAGAGAGTCCAGCGAAGGGCAACAAAAATGATTAGGGGTCTAGAACACATGACTTATGAGGAGAGGCTGGGGGAGCTGGGATTGTTTAGCCTGCAGAAGAGAAGAATGAGGGGGGATTTGATAGCTGCTTTCAACTACCTGAAAGGGGGTTCCAAAGAGGATGGCTCTAGACTGTTCTCAATGGTAGCAGATGACAGAACGAGGAGTAATGGCTTCAAGTTGCAGTGGGGGAGGTTTAGATTGGATATTAGGAAAAACTTTTTCCCTAAGAGGGTGGTGAAACACTGGAATGCGTTGCCTAGGGAGGTGGTGGAATCTCCTTCCTTGGAAGTTTTTAAGGTCAGGCTTGACAAAGCCCTGGCTGGGATGATTTAACTGGGAATTGGTCCTGCTTCGAGCAGGGGGTTGGACTAGATGACCTTCAGGGGTCCCTTCCAACCCTGATATTCTATGATTCTATGATCCCTTCCCCCCCCCCACCCCACCCCCACAGCCGTAGGCAGCTCCCATCCCTTCCCTCCCCAAAATGCTGCTGCTGGCCACATTCTGGTGTGAACCCTGGCAGAAATGGAGGGGGTGGGGGGAGAGGGGCATGTGACCCTGTGTGTTGTCCCCTCACACGCACACCTTGCCTTGGGAAGATACGGTGCCAGGAACCAGGAGAGGCAGGCAGGCATGGAGGGCAGAGAGCACCAGGCAGGGATGGTCGGGTTGGTTGGTCACACATCTCCCCCGCACCCCGTGAGAGAGGTGTACGGGAGTGTGTGTGTCACTTCTCCCTCTGTGTGTGTGTGGGGGGGGCACCCCTCCCGTGTGAACCCTAAAGCCTTAAAGAGAAGAAGGTAAATTTTAATGGGCTCAGTCAACTTGATGGTAATGTGAACGTTTGTCCTTCATAGTTCTGATCGATTGCCATTGAACTCGCTTGAATACGAGTAATTTTACCGGGTGTCCCGTGTTCAGCAGAGGGAAGCGTGGTCACCCTAGGTCTCAGGCAGGAGTCGGGGGCTCTCCAGAAGGGAGTTCTAGCACCCGGAGAGGGTTGCCGTTAACCTGCGAAGCAGAGGGGCCAATTCCTAATGAATTAAACATCCCCAGGGGAATAAGAGGTCTGACTGTGTACAAGGGCAGGTGGAAGGAAGCTGCTGAGTGAGTTTCCCAGGAAAAGTTCATCACTGATGGTTTGACTTGAGCTCTTGAAACCAAGAATCTTGAAACCAATAATCCGATATCACCTGTACAACACCTGATCCCGACTCACGACATCTTTATTCCTTACCCTGAGCTCACCCAGTAACAGGAAATAGCCACCGTACCAACGCTGGGCCCGTGGAGATGTACCCCTTGCCACCAGCCCAACAGGCTCAGCTCTGGCCAGGACACATGGCCAGAGCCCCTGCAGTTGTTATAATGCAGTATCTGGGTTACTGCAGGGCCCACAGCCTGCCAGGCATCACCTACATGGACAGGGAGCCGCAGGCCCAGCTCCAAGGAGCGGACAGCTCAGGGCACCATGTAAACATATGAAAGGTGGGGAACTGAATAAATACACATCGACTATACCCAACTGCCCCCGCCCCCTCACCACTGTTAGCTGGCCAAGGTCCTGGAGACATGACCCGGCCTGGAGGAGGGACATGCGGGGGGGGGAGGGGGGGTGGGAGTGGTCTCAGAGATCAGTCCAGGGAGGGGGTCGCAGTCGTGTAGGAGGCCAAGGCGAGAACAGCAGAGAAGCAGACAAGTAGGCAGTCAAAGCTGGCATCATCGATGGATCAGAAGGGACAGGGGATGACATCAAAACGGCCATGCCGGGTCAGACCAATGGTCCATCTAGCCCAGGATCCTGTCTTCCAACAGTGGCCAATGCCAGGTGCTTCAGAGGGAATGAACAGAACAGGGCGGTTTATTAAGTGATCCATCCCTTGGCGTCCACTCCCAACTGCTGGCAGATGGAGGTTTAGGGACACTTGGAGCACGGTGCTGCATCCCTGACCATCTTGGCTAATAGCCATTGATGGACCAATCCTCCAGGAACTGGTCTAGTTCTTTTTTTGAACCGTTATAGTCTTGGCGTTTACAACATCCCTTGGCAAGGAGTTCCACAGGTTGACTGTGCATTGTGGGAAGTACCTCCTTAGGCTGACATGACAAGACCAGAGTGGACAAGCCGGGGGAGGGTTTGCAGATAGCATTCTGCGGAGAGCCCCAAGCAAGGAATAACTCTCTATTTTCAGCAGGACCTGCAAATCCCCAGGAAATGGTCTGTCTGCAGCCAGATTTACACGAGGTCCCCAAGACATTCTGTCCATTGAAAGAAACAGGAATTTGTGTCCCCAGCACCATGGAGGTCGCCCAGATTTGGTACTCACTGCACTGCTGCTCAGCAGAAATGGAAGCCTGCCAGGAATGGGCTCCCCGCAGAATGGGAACTGCCCTAGCAATTTCCGCCTGACTTGCAGTGCTGGTCCCCATCGCTGGGCTGTCCCTGGGGTGGGGGGAGTCTGGAAGGCAGATGGCCGCTTCTGCACATTCGGGGGGTGCACAGCCAGGACACACACAATGCTGTGCAGTTTCTCCCTGGAGGAGGGTGGGCACTAGGAACATGGGTCACCTCGCTGCAGCCCGGCCTGGAGGGATTATATCTGCCCTGAACTCTGCACAGACTTCACTGTCTCTCCCCCCGCCCCGCGGGGAACCCTCCCCATACACCCCTCTGCTGCGATGGGGGGCAGCCCTGAGCAGCTCTGGAGGGGCGGAGCATTTCCAAAATCCTGGCGCAGTTATAATGTGAAGGGACCCGGGTACAGGGCACCCCTTCGATGCTGTGGTGAAACAAGCAGGGCGGGCGTCCCGCCCAGTGCAGCCAGCGCACTGGGAAATGCCCCACAGGACTGTCTCTATGGGAAAAACCAGTCACACTGGGAACAGCAGCTAGAGGAGCCTCACGCTCAACCGTGGGAACTTCTACAGCCGGGGCTATGCCGGGGGCCAACCAGACAATCCATCCATTTATCTGGCTACCATCACCGTGGTATCTGGGCGTCTCACAAGCATGACTGCATTTACCCCCACCCCACCCCCCGTGGGCAGGACAGGCTGGTATCCCCATTGTATGGCTGGGGCAGCGAGGCCCTGAGCGGCTAAGAGACAAGCACAAGGCCACACAGAAATCTGTAGCAGAGCAGGGACATGAACCCAAGGCTTCGGCTAGTGCCCTGACCTCTCTCAGAAACTGCCCAATGGTCCTTCTTAGGGGGCTGCAGGAGACCCAGCGTGAGCTTCTCTGCCCTGGGTGAAGCAGGAGGCCCGACTGGATGGTCAGAACAATCTCTTCTGGCCTTCGCTGCTATGACTCTCTAAGACCACCACCGCCTATGGGTGGGTTAGGTAACTATGGGGGGCTCAGGATGCCCATTGGCAGGCCGGGGAACTGCCATTTGAGGAGGGGGATGCAGCTCTCAGGGCAGCCAGGCCCAGGGCGAGTCTGATGCCTTACAATGAGGACACGCGGCAGTATACTGACGACCAGTGAAATTCCCCCGGGGAGAGGCTGGCTGGCAAGGCCTTGGCACCGCTTGAGTCCCGCATGCGCGCCAGCCCTCAGCCCTGGGGTGAATTTCACCCCCTACCCTTAGCAACGGCAGAACCCCCCAGAGTGACCTAACCAGGCCTCTGCAAGACAGCAGAGCTTCCCCGCAAAGGCGGGGGTCTTGCTCCGTGGCCCAGGGGACCCCCAGGCTGAGGCAACACCTAGCCCTCGCCCCAGCCCTCTGCCCGGGGAGAGTTTCAGCCCCGGTGCTTAGCAACGCCAGAGCCAGGCAGCCCGCCAGGCCCGGCTGCAGCTCCAGCAGCCGAGCGGCAGGGGCTACTGCTCGTCCCCGTGGGCCCTCTGATGGAGGAGCAGCTTGGTCTTGAAGCTGAAGCTCCTCCCGCAGTGGGCGCAGGCGTACGGCTTGAACCGCCGGTGCAGCTTCCGGTGGGCCATGAGGTTGGCCTTGTTGCAGAAGGCGCGGTCGCACTCGGGGCAGGCGTAGGGCCGCTCCCCGGTGTGCACCCGCTGGTGCATGAGCAGGTTGCCGTTGCGGCTGAAGCTGCGGCCGCAGTCGGCGCACTTGTGGGAGCGCTCCTGCGGGTGGCTCCGCTGGTGGATCAGCAGACTCTCCTTCCAGCTGAAGCTGCGCTCGCAGCGGGCGCACACGAAGGGCCGCTCCTCGCGGTGCGCCGCCTCGTGCTGGGCCAGGCTGGCCGGGTCGCCGAAGCTCTGCCCGCACTCGGGGCACCGGTGGGGCGTGTCCCCGGCGTGCTCCTTCCTGTGGGCCAGCAGGTTCCTCCGGTGGCGGAAGCTCTCCCCGCACAGGCTGCAGGCGTGGCCGCCCTCGCCCGCGTGCCCCGCCCGGTGCCGCAGCAGGTCGCCCTTGAGGCAGAAGCCCTTCCCGCACTCGGTGCACGCGTGCCGGCTCGTGCCCCGCCGCTTCTTGTGGGTCAGCAGGTTGCGGCGGTGGCGGAAGCTCTTCCCGCAGGCCCGGCACTCGTGGGGCCCGGCGCCCGGGTGCAGGCGCTGGTGGGCGCTCAGCGAGGCCTCGTCATCAAAGCTCTTCCCGCACTCGCAGCAGATGAGGGGGCCCTCGCTCGCCGGGTGGATCATGGCCAACGGGCCGCTCGGGAACGCGCCGTCCCTTCCCTCCCACTCCGGGGACTGCTGGGGGGCGTCTCCGGCCAGCTCCCTCGGCTTCACCTCGCACCACAGGGCAGGATATTCCAGCACAAACCCCTCGGCTCCCCCGGCCAGCGAGGTGGGCGCCGCCCACTGCTCGTTGCAGCCCTCCGCCGAGCGCTCCTCCTTGACACGCCTGCCCCAGCCAGCTGTTGGACAGACCAAGCCAAGCAGTTACACGCTGGGAAGGGGCTGGGGGAGGCCGGATGCTCCGCTGGTGCCACAGAGCCACACATCTTTGCCCATTCCCACCAGCCCCGGGCCCACCCAGCGCCTCGAGCCACACCTCTGCCCCCGCGGCACGCTGTGGAGTGAGGCTGGGAGGGGCCGGGCCGTAGAGACACCGGGTCTCCGCCGGTGCCCGCTGTGCAGCCAATGCGGGCAGAGATCCCGGGCACAGGCTGGCGTGCGTGTGCTAGGGCACGGCACACTCCCCGTCGGGCGGGAACACGACCAGGACTGGCCCGCAGGGCGGGAGGAACGAATGGTAGACCGATGAGCTCCCGCACCATGTGCCCTATCTCCCTGCAGGAACGGCCTTGCCGCGGACCTCATTGCGGAGCAAGGAGCCCAGGGAGATCGGGGGCCGGAGGCTGGGATGCCCCTTAGCAGCGCAGAGCAGGCAGACAGCCGCCGTGAGGAGCAGAGAGCTGGCTCAAGCAGTTCTACCCCCAGCCCCGTCTTGGCCTTAGCAGAGGGGCCGCACCCCGGCCACTGCTGCATGAACGTTTCTTGAGGATACTGATCGGCCAGCGCAGGCCTGAGTCCCCCTCTGCTCACCTCCACCTGGGACAGGGACTGAACGTCGCACCAAGTTTCTGCTCTTTTGTCTCTGAGCAGTTTGCAGGGAAGGGGAATCGGTGCCGCTCACCTGTGCTGGGGGCATCCAGGATTCCTCTGTCCCTCTCCCCCTGGGGAGCTGCAGCGTGTGACTCTTCCCCTCGCTCCATTTTACAGATCATTTCCGGTTTGGGGCCTGCAGAACCTGGGCACGGGGAGAGACCCACAGTCTGGGTTTCCTGTGTCCGCCGCAGAAAGAGGTGATTTGCAAACGCGTCGGATGTGAGTGGGAGATGCTGTCACAGGGGCTCTTCGTTCCGACTGCAAACCTCTTGGGGCAGGGACACATGGGGGGCTACTGCCTGGGGTGAGCCCAGCTCCCGCAGGGCTGCGTCCATACGTAACAGCAGTGTGTGGACGGGTACCGCCCCTGCGAGGTGCAGCCCACCGGTACCTGGAGCAGGCTGGAATTCCTCATCCCTGCTGGGAGAGGCAGCTGCCGAGGGATGGGCAGGTACCTGCAGCCCCTGGGCCCCGTGGAGGGGACATGCTCCCAGGTGGAACGGTTCAGCCAGTTTCCCAGGCTCTTCTGAAGAGACATTTGGATGCCCTGCAGGATTTCAATGTTCCCTTGAAAAGGGCTATGGTGGGACTGGGCCGTGTCTGGACCATGCACAGAGCTCGCTCGCTGCCCGAGAGGTGCGAGCTCCGGCTGGCTCCTGTGGGCTAGAGGGTCTCCCTCAGGGTGGATTTCATCCCATTCCCACTTTGGCACCGGCCAGGGCCTTTCACAGACTCTAACAGCTGAGTCTTACCCAGCGAGGCGATGAGCTCGTAATTCTCCATCATCACCGCCCGGTACAGCTCCTGCTGCCATTCAGCTAACACCGCCCACTCCTCTGGGGAGAAATAGACCGCCACGTCCTCGAACGACACCAGGGCCTGAAACACAAGAAGGGTCCCCATTCAGGACCTACTGATTCAGTGGCATCTTTATCCACCTTCCTCATGGTCACATCCTCCAAGCTGCCCCACTCACTGTCCAGCCTAGGGCCCCATGGTCGGTTGGGTCACCTTCCTTTACCTTGCCCGAGACAGGTTTTGTCTCTGATCTTCTGCTGACCAGTCCCACGTGGCTCCAAGCCTGGGGGTGTCCCGAGCTTGTCCTATGCGGGGTGGGCCGACTGCTCAGGAAGATTGGTGTAGTGGGCACAGTGGTGGGCCGGCGCTCAGGGGACCTGGGGCAGTTCCTGGTTCTGCCACAGACTCCCTGTGTGACCCTGGATACATCACTTAGTATCTCCAGTGGCCAGATGGGAGGTTAACACTTACCTCCTCCCTACCTTTATCTGTGTTATTTAGATTTGCCTGTAAGCACCACAGGGCAGGGGCTGTCTCTGACTCTGGGTATATCCAGAGCCCACCACAATGGGACCCTGATCTAGGGTCATTAGGGTGTCACCGTAATACTGCCAATTACCGCATCCAGCCCTGGTCTGTGCCAGGCTGAGAGTAGCCCCTGATCTACCCAGCTGGCACTCAGACCTACCCAGCCAGCGCGCAGACCCACCCGGCCGGTGTCTCGATGAGAACATGCAGCTGCAGAGGAGGGAGAGATCCCAGGGGAGCCAGTTTGCAGCAGGCTCGCTTGGGCTAAACTTAAAGGTGACCTGCAAAGCCGAAAACATTGGACTTCCGCCCTTTCTCATGATGCATAACGGCCAGAGAGACCAGAACAGAACAGGACTGTGGTGGGAGTCTGCTTGTTTTTTACCTTACAGCTACATCAGGAATATCAAGTCTCCTCTTCCTTGATCTTTGGGCAGACTGAGAAACGTGGCCTCTCCTGGAAGGGCAGGTGGTGACAAGCCAAACTTTAGCTCAGAGAGCTTTTCTCTCCAGTCTTCCTTGGGCATTGGAGTTAAACAGGTGCCACCACAGAGAAACAGACTCCGTCGCATTTTAAACAGTCACTGCCCCCCTTCGTTAGCCGGGCTTCACTTGCAGGGCACCTCTCATGCCCAGTCTAGCAGGTCTGTCTGGTTGATTACACTATGCTCACCCCACACGGCCAGTCATTCAGGGCGCTCTCCGGTCAGCCAGAGGCTCCCAGGGAGACCAGCCCCTCGCTCCAATACACAAACAAGCAGAACGACAACGTCCAACCCTCCTTTGTGCATCCTAAAGACGCAGCGGCCACAACAAATCGGTTTTAAGAACATTCGCGGGTCCCCGGGAAGAGGCAGAGCCCCGAGAACTCGGGACGTTCCGAACTCGGCCAGGGGGATCCCTTCGTTATCCGTGACGAGTCGTGCAGCGCAATGGGCCGAGCTTTCCACGATGCGCAATCCGAACCGACCGTGGCCGCCACGTCCAGGGGGTTCTGGGAGCAGGGCTGGATGTCCCGACCCTGGAGGCCCCAGGGGACTGCAGCAGCTGGGCACCCAAAGGCTCTACCCTTAAAAGGCAGGTTGACGGGACTACCTCTGTCGGGGGCGAAAAGGCCACCACACCCCCTGCGCGCCCCAGCGGTGCCACCAGCCCGCCCCGGGGGGATGGAAGAACGGGTCCGTCGCCGGAGCTGGGCCCGTTCCTGCCCTGACGGACCGTCGCCTTCTGCGGCCGTAGCCCAGGGCTGGGGCTATGCCGGGGGGCTCCCTGTCTGCAGCACCGTTTCCTGCCCCTCCAGCAGCTCCAGAGCCTGGCCCAGCCTTCAAGGGCTGGGAGCCTGCGCGGGGGGCGATTTCCGGGAGTCCCGCTGCGCTCACCCGGCAGAGGCTCAGGGATGCGGATCCCAGGCGCCGGCCCCGGCCCCCGGCCCTGGAAAAGGGCGCTGGGGGCAGCCAAACGCACAGGGCAGGAGCCTGGCCCCGGCCCCTGGGGGCACCGGCTGTGCCGGGCCCGCCGGGATGTGTCCAGGGGATGCACCCGAGCTCGGACTAGATGATCTAACGGTCCCTGGCCGCTGGCCCTGGCCCCGCAGCCGGGCGGGGAGGGGAAGGTGCCGCAGGGGAGCCCCCCGCCAGCAGGCGCCCCGAGCCCACCGGCGCTGCCCGAGCCGAGCCGAGCCGAGCCGCGCGGAACCGAGCCGAGCCGAGCCGCGCCGCGCGGAACCGAGCCTACCTGAGCAGCGCTCCCAGCGGCCATGCCCCCTGCGCGGCCCGGGGCTCTGCGCGCCGCTCGGCTGGGCTCGCCGGAGCCTCCCGCGGCACCGCCGCGTTTCCTCCGCCGGGCTAGGCCGGGGCCGGGGCCGGGGCTGGGGCCGGAAGGAGGCGGGCGGGGACGGGGGAGGAGCCGCTCACACCGCCCGGCCCAGCGCTGGGGAGGAGCAGCCCGGGCCCGGCCAGGGGCTCGCTGCCGACGAGCCGGTTCCCTCCACCCGGCCCGCGGCTGCAGCGGGGCTCGGCTCTGCCCCGGCCTGGGGTCCCCAAACTCGGCCCTGGCCGGGGGCTTTGGGCACAAGCCGGGACCCCGGCCACCGAACCTGCTGCGGGTGCAAAGACCCCGGGTCCCCCCCTCAGCCGGGCCGGCCCCACGGGGCTCCCCAGGGTCCCCCCTCCCTTAGCCGGTCCAGCCCCGCAGGGCTCCCTGGGATCCCCTCCCTTAGCCAGCCCTGCCCCGCAGGGCTTGCCAGTGACAGACCCCGCTCCCCTCCCTTAGCCGGCCCAGCCCCACGGGGCTCCCTGGAACAGACCCCAGCTCCCCCTCCCTTAGCCAGTCTAGCCCCACAGGGCTCCCCAGGATCCCCTCCCTTAGCGAGCCCAGACCTGCAGGGCTCGCCAGTGACAGCCCCGGCTCCCCTCCCTTAGCTGGCCTGGCCCCACAGGGCTCCCCAGGGACAGACCCGCCCTTACCCCCAGGCACCACCGGCCCTGCAGGGCTCACGGGCCAGAGCCCGGCTCTCTCTCTCGCCCAGCCCTGCAGGCGTAACGGGGCAGGGGAAATAAAGGCTTGGGCAGCCAGGGAGCCCGGGTTAGTGAGCAGGCAGCGCACATCTGCATCCCCTGCTTCACCATCCTTGGAAGGCTGAGTCACTGGCCGCGCGGAGAGCCCTTTCTCAGACAGTTCCCTGGCCCCTGCTGCTGGAAAGCCGTTCTTTCGGCAACTCTGTACCATCACCACAGGACAGCAAAGACGCACAGAGCTCCCAGGAGGGGTGGGTCACGCCCGGGATGCAGGGAGCGGCCTGGGTAGGGGCACAGCCCAACGGAAATACAGCACGAACTGGAGGAAAGCCGATTGACACTTGCCTGGGAGGTGGAGAACCCAGAAAAGCTTCATGCCCAACACAACCGGCTCACGGCCCGTGTTGCACCAAGTTCTCCTGCGCCCCCAGGGGACTCGCCCGTTTCACAAACGTGCTAGCTACACCTCAGCGGCAGCGAGCGACAACTGGACTGGTTTATTGGACACTTGGTCTGACAGCGGGAGAGGGTGTATTTCCGCACCGCGCGGAGAATTTCACTGCATACACTGCTCGGTCAGCCTGCGTGAAGGTGGCACGTTCCTCACCCGCGCTGGTGATTTAGGCCTAGTCAAGAAAACGTTCTTTAAACGGGACCCCGTTCGTGCTGAGAACACGCCTCGGCCCTCCCTCCTCGCCCACTGGAACTCCAGCATCCTTGGAGCCGCCAAACCAGCCCAGAGGGGCACACAGCGAGACCCTGCGAAACGTGGTGTTCCCCGACTTCAGAGGGGAGCCAACAATGGCTCAGGCTCTAGCCAGGCCAAGAGAGCTGCAGATAAAGCCAACTTCAAAGGGAAGTGGGGAACAAGAGGGTGATTTTGGTTAGATAGTAGCAGAAACTCCCAGAGCAGCAAAGCTCTGGCACTGGCTCCCACCAAGGGAGGTCATGGAGTCCCCATCACTGGAGATTTTTAAGAACCCGTTGGACAAACACCTCTCAGGGCCAGGCTGGGTTTTCTTAGTCCTGCCTCAGCGCCGGGATCTGGACTCAGGGACCTCTTGAGGTCCCTTCCAGCCCAGCATTTCGATGGCTCTATACAAGGCAAGAGGGTAATCGGAATGGTGGGACCTTAGGCTGGATGGGCAAGGCTAGCAATGCGGCTAAGACATCCCAGCAGGCAGCTGGGATTCACAGGCACCCACCGGTGAGTCGATCCTGGCTGATTAACGAGACCTGAGACTGGTCAATGGCGCCTCTAGCCAGGCTTTCGCCAGTGCGGCTACAGGCCCTTTACCAGCGAGCCAGGCTGCTCTCGGCAGCCCACGTACTGCGGAGACTCCGGACTGAGGCTGCTGGACAGACTCTCTGGTTCTCCAGCCCCAGGCTAACCCAGCCTGCTGTCACCATGCACTCCCCTGAAACCTCTCCCTGGAGTCAGCAAGCTGCAGTCTGCGCCTCCTCTGCGATGCTGCCTTTTCTCCCAGACGCGGGCCTTGCTGCAGCGAGATCTGCCACTCGGGCCCCCTTGGCCAGCGCACTGGAGCCACGCGTGCTACCTGGGGCTGACCCGGAAGATTTCTCCTAGGCCCTGCTCTTCTCTGCTAGCTATTGGCTATCGGGACACGTCCGAGCAGCCTCTCCTGCAAAGGGGCGGCAACATCAGAGCTCGGAGAGCAGCCCTGACTGTGAACGTGCTGCAGGACTTCATCACCAGCCGTCAGGGCCTAAACAACGGCACCAGTGCACCCCAGGGGGCAGCAGCCACCCTACAGCTGGCAGCAGCAGCTGGAACACGCTGGATGGGAACCAGCCACCATCCCAAGGAAAAATCCTGGGGGAAGAGGCTGCAGCGAGGAGCCAGAGCTCCGGAGAGCGCTCCCCGCACCAGGGCCGCGCTCCCTGGCCGGGCCGTAACCCCGCTGGCGTACCTGCATTGGCAGGGTCCTCTACCCGGCCACGTGCTGGGAGACGGGGCTGGGCGTCCTCCCCTGCCCCGCGCTGGCAGAGCTGCCCGGGCCCTGCAGCCAGGTTTCATTTGTACTTGGTGAGGGCGCCCAGGGGCTTGCGGGCATGCGTGCGGGAGATGAGCATCTCGTGGATCTGGAGGAACTCGCTGAAGGTCGCCCCGTGGCCGTAGCCCGTCGGCAGCCCGCCGCCCGCGTGGGCCCTCTGGTGCCGCAGCAGGTCTCCGCGGTCGCTGGAAGCCTGGCCGCGCTGGCGGCCGGCGGAGGGCTGCTCCTCGGCATGGCTGCGCAGGTGGGCGGTGAGGTTCGTCTTCCAGTTGAAGCTCTTGCCACAGTGGGCGCAGGGGAAGGGCCGGGCCCCGGCGTGGGCGCGGCGGTGCAGGAGCAGCGAGCCCGCGTGCAGGAAGCTCTTGCCGCACTCGGGGCAAGCCTGGGGCTCTCTGTGCACGTGGGTCTCCTGGTGGCGCAGGAGGTTCTCCTTGCGCGTGAAGCCCCGCCCGCACTGGCGGCAGGCGAAGGGCTTCTCCCCGCTGTGCACGCGCCGGTGCGACAGGGAGGCCTGCTTGGTGCGGAAGCGGCGCCCGCATTCGGCGCAGCCGAAGGGCTTCTCCCCGCTGTGCAGCGTAAGGTGCCGCAGGAGGTTGCCCTTGCTGCTGAAGGCTTTGCCGCACTGGCTGCAGGGAAAGGCGCCCGCCCCGGCATGCTGCCACCCGTGCTTGGCTAGGGAGGCCTGGCTGCCAAAGCCCTTCCCACACTCCCCACACTTGTAGGGCCTCCCGCCCCCGGGGGCGGCGTGCTCCTCTGTTGGCTGCCCCCGCTGCCCAGGGCTCCCCCCACACGGCCCCGCTGCGCTGGGGGTTACAGTCACGGCTCCCGTCCCCAGGCTGCCCCCCTGGCTCTCGGGCGCTGGGCGGAGTCTTTCTGGGGCCCCGTTGCTCTGGGGCTCAGCACTGGCTGGGGAGTCCCTGACCCGCCTCTCGCCCCACGGGGGTTCATCGTGTCCGTTCCCCCCAGGCCTCGCGCTAGCTCCGGTCCCGGCCGACCCCAGGGAAACTCTCGCTGCGTCTCGCTCCGTTAGCATCTCGCTCGGGTCCAGCTCTGCCGGCTCTTCCTCACGACGCATCCCCTCCTCATCAGTCCCCCGGGTCCCACCACCTGCCGGGAGAGGAGCGTCCAGGCGTTATTCCATGTGCCGGTGAGTTGGGGGGTTTTGGGGGTAAAGCCAAGCCTGGGGGCACAGCTACGGCCCCCAGGGCCTCTCTGTGGGACATACTCCTGTGGAAACTCCTCCGGGACCAGTGTTTACAGCGCTGCCAGTCCACAGCCTGCCCCTGGATCCTCCCTCATGCGCTGCCCCTGCCCTCAGGTGTGTCTCACCCACACCCGCTATTTACCAAGGGAAGGTCCTGTTGTGTCCCTGCTAGCCAGACTTCCCCCGGGCCTGCCCCACTGGGAACTCCCCAGGGCCTGCAGGCTCCAGCCTCTGCCCGCCTTGCAATGACGGTCTCAGCCTGACGGTGCCTGCTGGAGAGAGGGAAACTCCTCCCAATTCTGTCTGTACCTCCCACAGGAATGGTCCCCCCTGCTGGCACTGGCAGGAGGGGGCAGAGGGACCCTGTGGGGTCTGCCCTGGCAATGACAAACGCACTGACTGACCCACCGCTTGAAGCTCAGGCCCATGCCCTCCTCAGCGCTGGGCACCGCACTGGCAGGGCCGGAAAGGTTCATGAACTGGGCACCACTGTGTCCAACACAACCAAGTGCCACGTGCCAGGAGCCGGCACAGGGACCCCGACTCTAGGAGCTTTGCTGGCCTCACTCACCCATGACGTGGGGACCAGGAACATGTGTCTCTCTGGGGTTGTATGGCTCTTCCCCACGCTCTAGCCTAGAGACAATCTCCGGTTTCGCCATGGTGCCTCCTGTTCGATGGAAGGCAAGGTTTGTTACGTGCCTGTCAAATGGCTCAGCTAGCCAGCCCACCGACAGGAGTCGAACGCGCACGCTGGCTGCCTTCTGTCGGGGCTGGTGTGTTTATGACACACCTGGCTTAGGAAGCCACCAAGTCCCCCTGCCTAATTAAGAATAATCGGGGCACGTTCTGCCCACGTTCCAGAAGAGCAAGCTATTAAGCCGGCCCGGGGTAACAGGCCGGGCCACTGCCCCAATAACGGGATCTTTACCCACAGACGTGACCAGCTCGTAATTCTCCTTCATCACGTCCTGATACAGCTCCCGCTGCCAGTCCTTCAGCTCCTTCCACTCCTCGGTGGTGAGATAGACCGCCACCTCCTCGAAGGTCGCTGGCTCCTGCAGCACAGATCAGCCCTGCTAAGCGACTCCCCAGGCCGCTGCACGCAGCGACCCTCTGTTCTCACCCCCTGCGGCAGGGCAGCTGGCCGCCTGGAAGGAAAAGGCCCTGAGCCGTCTTAGCCAGTTGCTAAAGGCGGGAAAGTCACCTTAGGGAGGCTGCTGCTTTAAGAGCTGGAGCCTGAGGGCTCTTGGGCAGGGAGAGACCTGAATTCCTCCTCCCCCAGAGCAGGATGCCAGCAAGCGCCCCACGTCTCCTGCAATGTCCCTGCAAACGGGCAGAGAATCAGAGCGGTGCCCGCCCTCCACAGCCAGAGAGTCCACGGCACACAGTACTTCCCACCAGCCTTTCCCCCCAGGGATCACCCTCTCCTAACAAGCAGCGCGGGCTCAGCACGTCCCCAATTCGCTGCTCACGCCTTGGCACAGAACGCAGGGCCCAGCCTGCACCAGAGCCCGTCCAGCACCACGGGCCCGGCCGCCAGAGCAGAGCGGGAACAGCCCGGATACCGGCAGACTCAGGTTTACATGCTTATGAGCCAGCAATTAACGGTGCTCATAAAGCAGAAATCGGGGAAGCCCTTCGGAGACAGGAAGCCACAGGCACTGACAGGGCATTAGGCTCCCTGCTGCTGTTAAAAAAAGTTTTCCACTACCCAAAGGCCTAAAACCTAGCTGACACCGTGGCGTCTCTCTCCGATGCCCCATGCCTTGGCCAGCTCTGGGGCCTTTCCCTTAGTCCCCTCTTGCCCAGAGCCTCTGAGTTTCCAGCACTTCGCTCTCCTTACCGGAGCGGGTCTCACCTGGTTAGGGGTGTCGTTCCCCTGTGCTGGAAGCATCAGGATTTTCGCTCTCGAGTACTGGTGGTCCCAGACATATGGCGCCTTCTCTCGCTTTGCTTTTCTAGCTGATGCCTTGGGCTTGGGGCCCACGGAGCCTGTTCATGGGCAAGAGAAGGACTCACTGTGCCAGCCACTGTCTGCAACAGGAATTTCTCTTGCGAGGAGCCCCCAGGCTGGAAGTTCCTGTGATAGGATACTGGCTGCCTTTCAGACAGCTGGGTCCCAGGCCATCTAGCGCCTACAGACAGCACCCAGCCCCTTTGATTGCACTTGGGAGTCAATAGGCAGCTGGTGCAGGGCACAGGGTACGTGCCCACGTCCGCTGCTACCGCGTCCTTCACCAGCTCGAGCCTGTGGGAACTGCACGGAGGCAGCTTAGCAGTAACCCAGCCGCAAGGTCACAGGGACCTGGATCACTGTGAACAGTTCTGAGTAGCTGATCCTGAGACTCCAGGAGCTGGGTCCAATGGGACAGCAAGCCGTGCCCCAGCACCTCCAGGCTTGGCACTTCATCGCCCTGGCACCTTTGGCTCCCAGGCAGCAGCTGCCTCTCTGCGGCCGCCCAGCCCTGAAGGCAGCGCCGCTGCCAGTGGCCGTGCAGAAGTCAGGGTGGCGATATCGTACCCCATGCCACCTTCCGAGCTGGGCGTCGGGCCAGCAGCCACCCTCCGGCCGCCCAGCCAGTGCTTCATTAGTGCTGGGGCTCAGCGCCAACGTGTCTTTCGTGACCCGTTAAGCACCGACAGGGAGGCTATGCACCCTAATGCCGGAGGGTGGGGGGACGTGTCCTCCATTAGGAGGCAGCCCCGGCCATCAGCATACCTCTGCTGGGATGGCGCCAACAAACGGGGGCTGAAAGCGATGGATCTACTGCCAGACACAGCGCCCTGGACCCAGGCCACGGAGCACGGCACTGCAGCCCCTCGTCGGGGGGAAGTCTCCGATGTTCAGCCACACGCCAGGCATTCCCCACGTACATCAGGGCCAGGGTCCCCAGGGAACGTGAGATCTTGGGGTGCCCAAGATGCTGCTGCTCCTGCTAATAAAGGGATCCTCACCCAAAGATGCCACCAGCTCGTAATTCTCCATCATCACGTCCCGGTACAGCTCCCTCTGCCATTCTGCTAACGCCGCCCACTCCTCCGGGGAGAAATAGACCGCCACGTCCTCGAACGTCACTGGCACCTGCAATGCAACCGTGCCCCACTCAGCACCGTGGGCTCCAGTCCAGCCAGGCAGAAGCAGGGGTTAGACACGCGCAGGCTACCCCAGGCCTCTCACGACTTACAGCGTATGTTAGAATAACGATGATCCCAGCTTGGCGCCTGGGTCCGGCCAAGCTCCCAGGGACGGCAGGGCTGTGGGGGGCATTTTGACCTAAGTGCAGGCTTCTGCTTCATTTTATATTAGCCTCTTTCACACAGGCTAGTCGGGCTAACAAGCCCCTAGTCCTGGCACCATGCCCCAATGCATGGAATTCCCAAGGACTGGGGCCAACCCGGAGCGGGGAAGGGGGATAGGACTGTGGGTCCCCTGAATTTACACTGATGCACGAGGAGCACCTCCAGACCAAACACCTCTTCCTGCTGCTGCAGACCCACCTCTGAGGAGGGGCAGGTGCCTCTGCAGGGGGGTGTCTCCCCGGAGAGCCTGCTCATCTGTTAGGGGGTCTGGCTCCCTCCCTCTGTGTCTGGGGCTGCCCTGAGTTGTGCCATGGGATCCGCCCCCTGGCACCAGCGTCTGCCCTTTGTATTTTGCCTTGTGGTTGCCAGAAGGCCCCTGGAGGTGAGACTTTCTCAGGCGGCTCCTCGCTCCACTCCCAGGGAGACCCCGCCAGGCTGGGCTGGCCCTGCAGGCAGAGGGGGACCCTCCCCCTAAAGACAAGGGTGGGGCCCGATATTCACACCTGCCGCGGCTCCCACAGCCCCAGCGCTTCCACGCTACCCGAGGATAACAAGCCCGCCAGCTGCTCCCGGGCAGGGACAAGCAAAGCAGCCAGGGCAGGCCCAGGGCCTGATTCTCGCCCGGCCGCGGCGTGACCGCCCGGGGCTGGAGACCGACCAACCGAGGCAGGGCGAGAGGTGCCGGGGCCGCCGGCCACGCCAGGGACCATCCACGGGCCGGGCTGGGGGCCGAGCGCGCACAGGGCGCCGGGCTCACCCGCTCCCCGCATCCCGGGCTCGGCTCCCTCCAGCCCCACGTCCCCTGGCGCGGGGCGAGCCCAGCCGCCGCCCCCGGCCCAGCCCCAGCCCCAGCCCTACCTGCGCCGGCATGGCCCGCCCGCTGCCTTCGGCCGGCTCCGCTCCCAGCCGCGACGCGCCCCGAATGGCGGCGCAGGACCAGCGCGGCGCGCCCTGGGCGCACGGCAGGGCGCAGGGGCCGGGCCGGGGGAGGCGGCTGCCCGGCGGGGCGGGGGTCGGTCGGTCCCCGCGCCGGGCAGCGGGCCGGGGCGGGAAGCGGTGGGCCCGGCAGACGGGCTGAGCCCCGGGAGCCAGCGCGCAGGGGAACCGGCCCCGGGGCGCTCCGGAGCCCGCAGCCGGGAGCTGTAGCTCGGCTCGCTGCTGGGGCTTTGTTCCTGCTCGGTGGGAAGGGCAGAACTACATCTCCCAGCATCCCCCAGTGCGCAGGGGAGACCCCGGCCAGCGCCCCGACCGCTCCCCCCGCAGCCCGGCTCCAGCTGGAGTCTCGTCTCCGGGAGCCCCCGGGAAAGGGACCGTCTCCGTGGTGTGTGTGTGCAGCGCCGGGCGCAGCAGGGCCGGCCCGTGCCTGGGCTCCTGGCGCCAGGGGAATAGAGAAATCAGAGTAATGAAGCCTGCGGCCCAGAGAAAGCAGCAGCTCCACAGATCCCGCCCCCCCAGCCTAGGGTTGCCAGTTTTCTAGCCCCAGAAAACCCGGACAGCCTAGCCCCGCCCCCTCCCCGTGGCCCCAGGCTAGGGGGTGGGGCCGAGGGATTTGGAGTCTGGGAGGGGGTGAAGGCTCTGGGCTGGGGCCAGGGATAAGGGGTTCAGGGTGTGGGAGGGGGCTCTGGGCTGGGGCAGAGGTTGGGGTGCAGGCTGCAGGGGGGTGAGGGCTCTGGGCTGGGGATGCAGGCTCTGGGGGTGCGAGGTTTGGGGTGCAGGAGGGTAGTCCCGGTTTGGGGGGGCTCAGGGCTGGGGCAGAGGGTTGGGGACCGGGTTTACCTCGGGCGGCTGCCGCCTAGGAGACGGACCTGCTGGCCGCTTCTGGGGCACAGCGCGGTGCCAGGACAGGTAGAGACTAGCCTGCCGCAGCGCCGCCAACCAGACTTTTTACCACCCAGTCGGCGGTGCTGACCGGAGCCGCCAGGGTCCCTTTTGTTCCGGACACCTGGTCACCCTACACGAGCCCCCTGCTAATCCAAATCCCAGAGACCCCGGGCCCATCCCTGCCCTAGAACAGACCCACACCCCAGCCTGGCACACTCAGGGATCAGAGATGCTCTCCCCCCTAAGAACGCAGCAGGAGACCCAGCTGGCAAGCCAAACGCACACACCTTCAACTAAAATCATTGGCTACAGGGTTATCATTCATTTATTGTGTGCTGTTCTGGTTAATTAACATGTCATGTAGAATCATTGTATGCTAAATAGAGTTCAGTTGTAGGAGAGAGGTAAATAGTGGTGTCCCCAGGGGTCTGTACTGGGCCCAGTCCTATTCAACATACTCATAAATGATCTGGGAAAAGGGGTAAACAGTGAGGTGGCAAAATTTGCAGATGATACAAAACTACTCAAGATAGTTAAGTCCCAGGCAGACTGCGAAGAGCTACAAAAGGATCTCACAAAACTGGGTGACTGGGCAACAAAAATGGCAGATGAAATTCAATGTTGATAAATGCAAAGTAATGCACATTGGAAAACATAATCCCAGCTATACGTATAAAATGATGGGGTCTAAATTAGCTGTTACCACTCAAGAAAGAGATCTTGGAGTCGTTGTGGACAGTTCTCTGAAAACATTCACTCAATGTGCAGCGGGAGTCAAAAAAGCGAACAGAATGCTGGGAATCATTAGGACAGGGAGAGATAAGACAGAAAATATCATATTGCCTCTATATAAATCCATGGCACGCCCACACCTTGAATACTGCGTGCAGATGTGGTCGCCTCATCTCAAAAAAGATATATTGGAATTGGAAAAGGTTCAGAAAAGGGCAACAAAAATGACGAGGAGTCTGGAACGGCTGCCGTATGAGGAGAGATTAATAAGACTGGGACTTTTCAGCTTGGAAAAGAGGCAACTAAAGGGGGATACGATGGAGATCTATAAAATCATGACTGGTGTGGAGAAAGTAAATAAGGAAGTGTTATTTACTCTTTCTCATAACACAAGAACTAGGGGCCACTCAATGAAATTAATAGGCAGCAGGTTTAAAACAAACAAAGGAAGTATTTTTTCACACAGCACACAGTCAACCTGTGGAACTCCTTGCCAGAAGATGTTGTGAATGCCAAGATTATAACAGGGTTCAAAAAAGAACTAGGTAAGTTCATGGAGAAGAGGTCCATCAATGGCTATTAGCCAGGGTGGGCAGGGATGGTGTCCCTAGCCTCTGTTTGCCAGAAGCTGGAAATGGGCGACAGGGGATGGATCACTGGATGATTCCCTGTTCTGTTCATTCCATCTGGGGCACCTGGCATTGACCGCTGTCAGAAGACAGGATACTGGGCTAGAGGCATAGGCGCCGACTTCCCCGCTTTCCCATGGGTGCTCGACCCCCTTCTGTCCCCGGCCCAGCCCTCCCTCTACCCCTTCCATGAGGCTCCACCCCTGCTTCTTCCCACCCCAAAGTCCCCACCCCAACTCTGCCCTCTCCCTGCCAATATTCCAACTCCTTCCCCAAATCCCCACCGCGGCTCCACCTCTTCCCCTGAGCGCCCCACGTTCCTGCTCCTCTCCCTCCTTCCTGGAGCGTGCTAATGCTGCCAAACAGCTGTTTGACAGCAGCTGGGTGGGAAGCACTGGGAGGCGGGTGGAAGAGTGGGAGCGCGGCGCACTCAGGGGAGGAGGAGGAGGATGGGGTGGGGGTGGGGGGAGCTTGGCTGCCGGTGGGTGCAGAGCACCCACTAATTTTTCCCTGTGGGTGCTCCAGCCCACAGAGTCGGTGCCTATGGCTAGATGGACCTTTGGTCTGACCCAGTGTGGCTGCTCTTACATACAGAAGTATCAGACTGATCAGCCGTTGGAAGGGATAAGTATGTATTAGGTATCTGTATGTCTACACTACGAAATTAGGTCGATTTTTACAATTCAGTTTTATACAGTCGATTGCGTATGTCCACACTAAGCACATTATGTCGGCGGAGTGCGTCCTCACTCCCGTGGCTATCATTGACTTACAGAGCGGTGCATTGTGGGTAGCTATCCCACAGTTCCCGCTGTCTCCGCCGCCCATGGAACTCTGGGTTAAGCTCCCAATGCCTGATGGGGAAAAAACATTGTCGCGGGTGCTTTTGGGTACGTCGTCAGTCGCCCCTCTCTCCGTGGAAGCCACAGCAGACAATCGTTTCGTGCCTTTTTTCCTGGGTTACCCGTGCAGACGCCATACCACGGCAAGCATGGAGCCCGCTCAGCTCACCGTCACCGCTGCTGTTGTGGGCAAGTCTATTGTGAGGGCTGCTGTGATCCAAGTAGCCAATGCAATCACTGATGTTTCGTTATCAAGGGTAGTGACTCTGGGAAATGTGCGGGCCTTTTTAGATTTTAGGTGCATCATATTCCTGTGCTTTGTCGCTGGTGAAGAAGTCTTGCAGCCATACATTCCAGTCCGGTCGGCGCTGTAACACCCCATAGCACTTCTGTGGTTGACACATGTAACAGCTCCAGGGCTCTGCTCTTTTGCCTTGGCCGAGGTACCTTGCCCTACCAGGACCTCCAAGCGTTCGACACAGAAGCATCTGCAGCAGCTGGCATTGCTACACAGCAGCTGCTCCTGGTGCCTTCGCAGGAGACGGTGCAGTAGGACTGCTAGCCGTCCTTGTCCATGGTGTACGGCTCCACCACTTCCGCTGCAACTCTGCTCTCCTGCTCTCTTGCTCTCCTACAACTCTGCAGCAGATGGTGCAGTAGGACTGGTAGCCGTCCTCGTCGGACATGTAGCTTGGCCGGGGGTTCTGGGAACATCTTCCCTGCCCGGTTCCTAGCAACCTCCTAGCAACCTCCAGCATGGCATATGGCTCCACCGCTTCTGCTGCAATTCCGCTCTCCTGCAAGCTGGAGGCAACTGCCTCAGGCTGCTCTCCCAGCCAGCAGCACCGCACGGTCGCACCTACCCCAGCCTACCCCTTGCTCCCACGGCTCATGAAGCCTGGACAGTACTAAGGAGCAGTTCAACTATAGGTTTAGCAAGTGCAGAATGGTGGTAGAATGAGCCTTTGGATGTTTAAAAGCTTGCTGGTGCTGTTGGTCAGACCTCAGTGCAACCAACATTCCCGCTGTTATTGCTGCTTTCTGTGTGCTCCATAATACCCGTGAGAGTAAGGGGAGACGTTTAATGTGGGGTGGGAGGTTGTGGCAAATTGCCTGGTGTCTGATTTTGAGCAGCCAGACACCAGGGCGATTAGAAAAGCACAGCAAGGCGCGCTGCGCATCAGAGAGGCTTTGAAAACCAGTTTCATGACTGGCCAGGCTTAGGTGTGACAGTTGTGTGTGTTTCTCCTTGATGCAAACCTGCCCCCTTTGTTGATTTTAATTCCCTGTAAGCCAACCATCTTCCCTGCTTCGAAATAAAGTAACTATTGTTTTGAAACCATGCATTCTTTCTTTATTAATTTTTTTTTAAAAATGAGATAATGGACAAGGTAGCCTGAGTGAAGTGGGGGAGCAGGGAAGGACAAGGCCACATTGTTTATTGTAGCCACACTAAAAATCAAACTGTCTGAATGACAGCCTTCTGTTGCTTGGGCCATCCTCTGGAGTGGAGTGGCTGGGTGCCCGGAGCCTCCCCCCCCTTCTTGGGCGTCTGGGTGAGGAGGCTATGGAACATGGGGAGGAGCGTAGGCGGTTATACAGTGGATGCAGCTGGGGTCTGTGCTCTTCATGGCTTTCCTGTAGCTCCAACAGATGCTTCATCATGTCCGTTTGCTCCCCCATTAGCCTCAGCATCGTGTCCTACCTCCGCTCTTTGCACTCACTTAATTCTTTCCTGGCCTCTGCCACTGAATGCCTCCAGGCATTAAGCTGTGCCCTATCAGTGCGGGAGGACTGCATGAGCTCGGAAAACATGCCATTGTGAGTGAGGGTTTTTTTTGCCTTCTAATCTGTGAGAACCTCAGGGACGGAGATGATGGGGGAGTGTACAAACATTCTATGCTCTATGATTCTGGGGGGACTGCATGGTCACCTGTGCTGCTGAGTGCTGCTAAGTTCCCACACTGACCAAACAGGAAATGAAATTCAAACGTTCCTGGGGCTTTTCCTGTGTACCTGGCTAGTGCATCTGTCCTAGATATAAAGGGAAGGGTCACCACCTTTCTGTATACAGTGCTATAAAATCCCTCCTGGCCAGAGGCAAAACCCTCTCACCTGTAAAGGGTTAAGAAGCTAAGGTAACCCCGCTGGCACCTGACCAAAATGACCAACAAGGGGACAAGATACTTTCAAATCTGGAGCGGAGGGGGGAACAAAGGGTTCTGTCTGTCTGTGTGATGCTTTTGCCGGGAACAAATCAGAAATGTAAGTCTTCCAACTCCCATTAAATTAGTAAGTAATCTAGCTAGAAAATGCATTAGATTTTCTTTTGTTTAATGGCTGGTAAAATAGCTGTGCTGGATGGAATGTGTATTCCTGTTTTTGTGTCTTTTTGTAAATTAAGGTTTTGCCTAGAGGGATTCTCTATGTTTTGAATCTGATTACCCTGTAAGGTATTTACCATCCTGATTTTACAGAGATGATTCTTTTATCTTTTCTTTAATTAAAATTCTTCTTTTAAGAACGTGATTGATTTTTTATTGTTCTTAAGATCCAAGGGTTTGGGTCTGTGTTCACCTGTACAAATTGGTGAGGATTTTTGTCAAGCCTTCCCCAGGAAAGGGGGTGTAGGGCTTGGGGGGATATTTTGGGGGAAGACGTCTCCAAGTGGGCTCTTTCCCTGTTCTTTGTTTAACACGCTTGGTGGTGGCAGCATACGGTTCAAGGACAAGGCAAAGTCTGTACCTTGGGGAAGTTTTTAACTTAAGCTGGTAAGAATAAGCTTAGGGGGTCTTTCATGCAGGTCCCCACATCTGTATCCTAGAGTTCAGAGTGGGGAAGGAACCTTGACAGCATCGGAGTTCAAAGTGCTGTCCAGAGCGGTCACGATGGAGCACTCTGGGATAGCTCCCGGAGGCCAATACCGTCGATTTGCGTCTGCACTACCCCAAATTTGACCCAGCAAGGTCGATTTTAGTGCTTCTCCCCTCGTCGGGAAGGAGTACAGAAGTCGATTTTAAGAGCCCTTTTGGTCGACGGAAGGGGCTTGGTTGTGTGGACGCAGTCATTTTTAAATAGACCTAACGCAGCTAAATTCGACCTAACCACATAGCGTCGACCCGGGCTGAGTGAGTAGGGATGAAACGCAAGGCCTGTAGGCTGAGGCTGCAAGATCTTAGCTTTGCTATTTTAGGCCTTGGAGCTAAGAAATGCTGACAGAAGTAAGTGACCGAAGAATGACCTGATGCCCTGAGGTCAGGGGAAAAGAGGAACCAAGTGGTGATACTGTGAAAAAATCAGCTGGAAGATTAATTTTAATTGAAAAACTGCTGTCGGGGCGCATCTGTCTCCACCATGTGCCCGAACCATGGGACGCAGCCAGTGATGAGCTGCCAAAATCTTAACAACCGGTTCCCGATAAAAAGTTCTGATTTCTGTCCTGCCCCCTCCCACCCGCCCCAGGCTCTGTCCTGCCCCCTCCCCTCCCCAGGCCCGTTCTCCATCCCAGGTGCCTCAAGTTGCAGTGGGGGAGGTTTAGGTTGGATATTAAGAAAAACTTTTTCACTAGGAGGGTGGTGAAGCACTGGAATGCGTTACCTAGGGAGGGGTGGAATTTCCTTCCTTTGAGGTTTTTAAGGTCGGGCTTGACAAAGCCCTGGCTGGGATGATTTAGTCGGGGATCGGTCCTGCTTTGAGCAGGGGGTTGGACTAGATGACCTCCTGAGGTCCCTTCCAACCCTGATATTCTACGATTCTATTCTATGATTCTATGGTGGCGCAGGAGTCCTGCAGCCCTTGCATCAGTGGGGTCGCTCCTGGCATGTGGGGCGGCAGCTCCCTGCAGGCAAGGCTGCCGTCTGCCCGACTCCCCACCGCGGGATGCGAGTGCCCCCGAGCGGCAGAGGCTGGACAGCCCCACAGCGCAGGAGTGGGAGAGACTGGGGGGAGCTCGCCCCAGCACATCTAAGGCAGCCCCCAGCCATGGCACCAGCCGGCCCTGCCCGGCTCCTGGGGCAGAGGAGGCTGCTGCTGCCAAGGGCCTGGCTCCCTGGCCCTATGCGGCGCCCAGTCACATGGTGCCTGATCTCCCTGCCCAGCGCAGCCGGTCACGCTTCCTGGGCCAGGCAGGAAGAGGCATGGAGCTCGGCCGCGGCTGCTGAGCGAGGCGGCATCGGATCAGCCTCTGCCCGCGGGGCCCCGGAGCGGTTGCCCGAGACAGGACGCGGGGCCTCGCAGCCCTTCCATAGCCCCGTGCCCCCGAAACGGTACTGCTCCATGCACCCCCTCCTCTAACACCAAGCCCCTTCTCCAGCCAGGGCCGGCTCCAGGATTTTTGCCGCCCCAAGCAAAAAAATTTTTGGTCGCCCCCACTTTTTTTTCATGCTCCCCGCCCCTGGCTCTGCCCCTTCCCAACCCCTTCCCCAAATCCCCAGTCTGGCCTCCTCCCCCGGGCCTGCCACATTCCCGCCCCCACATTGCTTCCGACAGCTCCCCACTGCAACGCCCTGCCCTAGCTCACCTCTGCTCCGCCTGCTCCCCCGACCGCGCCACCGCTCCGCTTCTCCCCCCTCCCTCCCAGGCTTGCCGCACCAAACAGCTGTTTGGCGCACAGCAAGCCTGCGAGGGAGGGGGAGAAGCGGAGCGGCTGCGGCACGCTCAGGGGAGCAGGTGGGGTCGAGCTAGGGGGCGGGGGCACATTGCGAGGGGCAGCATGGCCGGGGCCAGAATGCCGCCCCTAGAAATGGGCCTCCCCAAGCACCTGCTTGTTTTGCTGGTGCCTAGATCCGGCCCTGTCTCCAACAGCCCCCTTCTAAAGCACTGAGCCCTACACCATGCGCCTCAAGTCGGGGCCCCCTTGGCCTGGGGGGCTGCCCCAGCCGAGCCCCACGCTGGCTGGGACTTTCTGGGGCTGCAACTGCCTACCCAACCCGCCCGGTTCCCCATCCCCTGACCGCCCCCCCAGAACCTCCGCCCCCTCCAACCACTCCTTGCCCCTTATCCAAGCCCTCCTCCCAGCCCCAGCCCAGCCCCCTTACCATGCTGCTCAGGGCAGCGTGTCGGGATGCCGCGTGGCCCGCTGGAGCTCGCAGCCCTCCCCCCATGCTGCCTAACGTGGCAGGCGCTGCAGAGCTGCCCAGGAGCGGTCCGGAGAGCTGGCACCGGTGGCATGGCACGCTGAGGCCCTGCAAGAGGGGGGAAGGTGGCGGAGGGGCCGGGGGAGCCTCCCTGGCTGGGAGCTCAGGGAGCCCTAACAACCGGTTCTAAAACTGCTTCTAAATTTAACAACCGGTTCGCGTGAACCATTGAGAACAGGCTCCAGCTCACCCCTGGATACAGGTTGTGCATCAGTGTTAATGAGAATAAAGAGAACCCACACGGCCTATAGAAATCGGGGTCCCTTGCGTCTTTAGGGGACACCAGACCAAGAAGAAAAAAGAGAGCTGACACTTTCATGCACATGTGGAGAATGTAGGAATAGGCAGAATCTCATTATAGAAAGGGGGTGCCCAGAGCGCGAAAATGGGGCTTCCCTTGGGAAAACTCCAGCACGAACCATCCCTCTACTGGTGATCAATCCAAGAGAGACCCATCAGACCGTAACTCTATCCAGGAGGATGCGCCAGGGTCCCCCACCAGCTCTCACCTTCCCCCGGCTTTGCCCCATTCGCCTCTGCCCTGCACCCTGGGGAGTCAGTACAGGCCTGCACCGTCCTGGGTTGCAAACCACAGTGGCCTGTGTCCGGGGCGGCCCGCAGTTTGGCGTGGGCCAGGGAGGCTCATGATCCCCAGATGCAGTGGGTAAACCCCGCCCCCGCCAGGGCTGCACCCCCAGCTCCACACCTCGCCTCTCTGCACCAGGCTCCCCACACCCAACCCAGGCGGCCCCCACAGCCCTGTCCGCCCTGCCAGGAGCTCTCCTGGGAGGAAGCAAGCCCAGCCGGACCTGGGCTGCAGGTTCCTTGCAGGGCTGCCTCTGGGTAGCCGAGCCCCCTGCATGCGGCACAATCCCGGGACTCGCTCAGCTTCCAGAGGGGGCCCATGGCCAGGGCCACCCCCGGACGAACGCCAGCAGAGATGCAGAGGTTTGCACCACCCCAAACCTGCCTGCAGCCTGGGAACGAACTGCAGCGAGCTGGGGCCGGGCCCGGTAGCACTTATTGATACGTATAGACTGTAAGAACCTGCTGTTGTAGTAAACTGCGCCCTGATGTAGCAAATGGGTCCAGATGTAGGTGAAATTGCTCTGTGTAGAAATGTGCTTCTGTAGCAGTTGGTGAGACGTCTAGACTTTAAGAAACAGCTTCTGCAAAAGGATGCTACTTTATTTGTACATACTTGAAACCTGTTGCCATGTTTCAGCCTTCCCTCATAGCTCATGTTTTCTAGACCTTACATTTTCACAAGCTGTCTGAGTGTACTCTCTGTGCCATTATCCCAGCCGTTAAGATTGTGAATCAAACCGTGTCCAGACCTGATCCCTGCAGAGCCCCACTCGTTGTGCCCACCTTATTTTAGCTCCATCTAGGTTTCATTTCCATAGTTTGTTCAAACTGGAACAGGTACAGAGAAGGGCTACTAGGATGATCCGAGGAATGGAAAACTTGTCTTATGAAAGGAGACTCAGGGAGCTTGGCTTGTTTAGCCTAACTAAAAGAAGGCTGAGGGGAGATATGATTGCTCTCTATAAATATATCAGAGGGATAAATACCAGAGAGGGAGAGGAATTATTTAAACTCAGTACCAATGTGGACACAAGAACAAATGGATATAAACTGGCCACTAGGAAATTTAGATTAGAAATTAGACGAAGGTTTCTAACCATCAGAGGAGTGAAGTTTTGGAATAGCCTTCCGAGGGAAGTAGTGGGGGCAAAAGATCTATCTTGCTTTAAGATTAAACTCGATAAGTTTATGGAGGAGATGGTATGATGGGATAACATGGTTTTGGTAATTAAATATTCATGGTAAATAGGCCCAATGGCCTGTGATGGGTTTTAGATGGGGTAAGATCCAAGTTACCTGGGAAAGAATTTTCTGGGAAAGAATTTTCTGTAGTATCTGGCTGATGAATCTTGCCCATATGCTCAGGGTTTAGCTGATCGCCATATTTGGGGTCGGGAAGGAATTTTCCTCCAGGGCAGATTGGAAGAGGCCCTGGAGGTTTTTCGCCTTCCTCTGTAGCATGGGGCATGGGTCACTTGCTGGAGGATTCTCTGCTCCTTGAGGTCTTTAAACTACAATTTGAGGACTTCAATAGCACAGATATAGGTGTGAGGTTTTTTTTGTAGGAGTGGTGGGTGAAATTCTGTGGCCTGCGTTGTGCAGGAGGTCAGACTAGATGATCATAATGGTCCCTTCTGACCTAAATATCTATGAATCTATGAGAAGGTCATGGGAGGCAGTACCAAAAGCCTTCCTAAAGGCAAGATAGACCACCTCTGCCGCTTGCAGGCTTGTTCCACTGTTGGTTAAAGGGGGCGATCCAGTTGGTTTGACGTGTGAGACTGCTTGAAATACCTTTGTCAGCAAAGTAGGACCTGTCACTGCTGCAGGCAGCATTTCCACACACACACATGAATGACCCTGCAAACTATAGGGATGTGCTCCCTGTAACACGGCACTGTGATGTGGCTACCCCACATCAGCCATCCGGCATAAAGTCTATATTACCTATGTCCTATCCGTACCGTACGCATATTTTCATAAAGCATGTAGAGTATAATGTCACACCCCATTATACTCATTATACATTATAAAAATGTATGTTTGCTGATCTGCAAATAGCAAAGGGGCATGCAGCTTTGGGTGCAAACACTCGTGACAATAGTGCAGAGCCGTGCAAGCTCCCTGAGTCTGTGTGAGATGGCAGACAGTGAGGAGGGCCAGGCAGGTTAGTGGGTTTAGAAAAAAACGTGTAAACATTATGTACAAGTTTATGTATGGGCTACATGTAAAATGAGTGGATGGTTAACAATGCATTCTAAGCAGTTGGATCCCCTGGCCACAACCAGCCCTGTCTGACCTGTTTGGTACCCAGCATACACTGCCACACCAAAGCTTCCCAAAATACAGTGGGTGGACAGTGGGATATCTATTCATGGTGCACCTCACTCTGAAACTATACACGTGCTTCTGGTGAGTACCCTGACTGCTGAGACAAGGAGTCCAGGAGGCATGCACACAAGTGACATATTTCAGAGTAGCAGCTGTGTTAATCTGTCTCAGCAAAAAGAGCAGGAGTCCTTGGGGCACCTTAGAGACTAACAATTTAATTGGGCATAAGCTTTCGTGGGCTAAAACCCACCGTAGTGACTCTATGCTGACATAACTTGAGTTAACCCACACTTAAAGTGCAGAAATGGCCTTAGGTATATGAAATGTTTGGGAGTATGAGGGCAGACGAAGATTCATTCAGGTGTTTAGGGTCAAGGCATTGGAACTGGCCTTGCTGCACCCCACAGGCTCAGGAACAAAGAGGCACATAAAAAAAGAAATCATTTATTTATTACAATGTCTTGACTCGAGGGTGTATAACTCACGATTTTAGAATCCTTGGGGTTGTAAAGGTATCCTGGGGTTGTAGATGTGTGTTCATTATATTCTGAAAGGCAAAATTATGAATGGGTTGAACAAAGAATTCGATCAGTCCCCCAGGATAAGTACATTGGCTATTAGCCAAGATAATCAGGGATGCAGGCCCAAGCTCTGCATGTCCCTAACCCGTCCTTTGACTGCCGGATGCTGGGAGGGGACCATGGGATGGTTCACTGAGTCATCGCCTGGTCTGATCATTCCCTTAGAAGCACCTGGCATTGGCCACTGTCACCAGACAGGACACTAGATGAGGCGGATGACTTGTCTGACCCACGATGGCAGTTCTAATTGTCTGCAAAAATTACAATAGATTTTTTTCCGGGGAGAAAGACGTTATAGGAGACAATATACGGCCTTTATTGAATATTTGAGAATCAAGTTGTACACAACGGCATGCGGAAAACCACTAAGGCCTAGACTGAGAGGCAAAATAACAGTTGCAAAAATGCAACCCCCATTGGTGGAGTGACTCAAAATGAAGTTTTGACACTAGGCCAGAAATTCCGTCCGAGTGGAAGTCAGCTCCAACAGAATAAACATCTGCTCAAAAAATTAGAATTAAAAATTCAGGGAATTCAGGGAATCCCAGCAGGAAATAAGAGAACTTGGGACACTGCTCAGAGACGCCATGCATTCAGGCACGGAGGTGCTCAGGGGTTCTTTGTTTCTATGGGGATATAGGTAAAATGTTTCACGGAATGAAATCTCAGGGATTATCTGCACTGGCAAGTTAAAGAGCTCTAATGTGCTGGCTCAGGGGTGTGTTAAACCCCGCCCCTGGTCTTAACCCCGCCCGGACTTTCCCGTTAGCCCCGCACCTAACCCTGCCTCCAGCTGCTGGACCCCCCCGTCCATGTCCGCCCCCGCTCAGACCCGCCCCCCGGCTCCGATTCGCCCCCGGCGCCGAGAGCCGCCCGCAGACGCCGACGGGGGAGACTGGCAGGGGCGTCAGCGGGCGAACCGCGCATGCTCCGTGCCGCGCATTCCGAGGCAGGGAGGAGCGCGGCGCTGCGCACTCAGCTGTCGCGGAGCGGCCGGCGGGAGGGTCGGCGGTGAGTGCGGGGCGGCCGGCGCTGAGTGCGGGGCTGCCGGCGGGGAGTGCGGGGCTGCCGGCGGGAGGGCCGGCGGTGCGTGCGGGGCTGTCGCGGGGGTGGCCGGCGGTGCGTGCGGGGCTGTCGCGGGGTGGCCGGCGGTGCGTGCGGGGCTGCCGGCGGGGCGGCCGGCGGGGAGTGCGGGGCGGCCGGCGGGGAGTGCGGGGCTGCCGGCGGGAGGGCCGGCGGGGAGTGCGGGGCTGCCGGCGGGAGGGCCGGCGGGGAGTGCGGGGCTGCCGGCGGGGCGGCCGGCGGGGAGTGCGGGGCGGCCGGCGGGGAGTGCGGGGCGGCCGGCGGGAGGGTCGGCGGGGAGTGCGGGGCTGTTGCGGGGCTGCCGGCGGGAGGGCGGGGCCGTCGCGGGGCCGGGCCGGGCTTGGCTTTTCAGCCACTGGCTTGGACTCCGCTTTGGGGGAATCTGCTGCGGGGGGGGCTGCGACCTCCAGCCGCTCCCTGCCCTCCCCGGGCGGCCCCCCACCTCTGACCCGCGGAGGCAGCGCCCCCCAAAGCCGCGGTGCTGGTCCGGGCCCCTCCACACCCTCCTCTCCCGCTGCGAGCTGGGGGCCCGTCGGGCTTGGGGCCCCCCCCGTCTGTCTGCGCCCCTGTCTCAGCCTGGCCGTTCCGGGGGGCAGGGACCTGCCCGGCTCCGGCTGCTGCTGAGAGCGGGGAACAGCCCGTCGGGGGATGGGACGTGACCCCGGCTGGCACGGCCCCGGGCAGACCTGCTGGGGCCGGGCTGCACCCTGCTGACCCCCCCGGGGCGCTGGCAGGGCTCGGCTCTAGGCGCCGGCCTCGGCGGGGGGGGCAGGGCTCGGCTCGGCTCTAGGCGCCGGCCTCGGCGGGGGGGGCAGGGCTCGGCTCGGCTCTAGGCGCCGGCCTCGGCGGGGGGGGGGGCACGGCTCTAGGCGCCGGCCTCGGCGGGGGGGGGGGGCACGGCTCTAGGCGCCGGCCTCGGCGGGGGGGGGGGCACGGCTCTAGGCGCCGGCCTCGGCGGGGGGGGGCAGGGCTCGGCTCGGCTCTAGGCGCCGGCCTCGGCGGGGGGGGGGGCAGGGCTCGGCTCGGCTCTAGGCGCCGGCCTCGGCGGGGGGGGGGGGGGCAGGGCTCGGCTCGGCTCTAGGCGCCGGCCTCGGCGGGGGGGGGGGGGCAGGGCTCGGCTCGGCTCTAGGCGCCGGCCTCGGCGGGGGGGGGGGGGGGGCAGGGCTCGGCTCGGCTCTAGGCGCCGGCCTCGGCGGGGGGGGGGGGGGGCAGGGCTCGGCTCGGCTCTAGGCGCCGGCCTCGGCGGGGGGGGGGGGGGGCAGGGCTCGGCTCGGCTCTAGGCGCCGGCCTCGGCGGGGGGGGGGGGGGCGGCAGGGCTCGGCTCGGCTCTAGGCGCCGGCCTCGGCGGGGGGGGCAGGGCTCGGCTCGGCTCTAGGCGCCGGCCTCGGCGGGGGGGGGGGGGCACGGCTCTAGGCGCCGGCCTCGGCGGGGGGGGGGGGCACGGCTCTAGGCGCCGGCCTCGGCGGGGGGGGGGGCACGGCTCTAGGCGCCGGCCTCGGCGGGGGGGGCAGGGCTCGGCTCGGCTCTAGGCGCCGGCCTCGGCGGGGGGGGGGGCAGGGCTCGGCTCGGCTCTAGGCGCCGGCCTCGGCGGGGGGGGGGGGGGCAGGGCTCGGCTCGGCTCTAGGCGCCGGCCTCGGCGGGGGGGGGGGCAGGGCTCGGCTCGGCTCTAGGCGCCGGCCTCGGCGGGGGGGGGGGGGGGGCAGGGCTCGGCTCGGCTCTAGGCGCCGGCCTCGGCGGGGGGGGGGGGGGGCAGGGCTCGGCTCGGCTCTAGGCGCCGGCCTCGGCGGGGGGGGGGGGGGCAGGGCTCGGCTCGGCTCTAGGCGCCGGCCTCGGCGGGGGGGGGGGGGGGGGCAGGGCTCGGCTCTAGGCGCCGGCCTCGGCGGGGGGGGGGGGGGCAGGGCTCGGCTCGGCTCTAGGCGCCGGCCTCGGCGGGGGGGGGGGGGGGGCAGGGCTCGGCTCGGCTCTAGGCGCCGGCCTCGGCGGGGGGGGGGGGGGGGCAGGGCTCGGCTCGGCTCTAGGCGCCGGCCTCGGCGGGGGGGGGGGGGGGGGCAGGGCTCGGCTCGGCTCTAGGCGCCGGCCTCGGCGGGGGGGGGGGGGGGGGGGCAGGGCTCGGCTCGGCTCTAGGCGCCGGCCTCGGCGGGGGGGGGGGGGGGGCAGGGCTCGGCTCGGCTCTAGGCGCCGGCCTCGGCGGGGGGGGGGGGGGGCAGGGCTCGGCTCTAGGCGCCGGCCTCGGCGGGGGGGGGGGCAGGGCTCGGCTCGGCTCTAGGCGCCGGCCTCGGCGGGGGGGGGGGCAGGGCTCGGCTCTAGGCGCCGGCCTTGGCGGGGGGGGGGGAGATTGCCAGAGGGAGGAGCGGGACTGGACGAGAAGCTCCAGGAGGCCTCTGGGGCTTTCCCGCCGCAGAGCTCTGTTCCGCTTCCGGCTCCTGCACAGCGCCCGAGCCCTGCTTGCCTGAAGGCTGGGCCATGCGAGCTGAGCAGTACGCGGGGACAGGCTCGGTGCCACTGAACTCCAGGGACCCAGCCCTGCAATAGGATGCGTGTGGGTGGATCAGGAAGCAAACCCGGAGTATCCGGCTGGGACTGTGCCATGTCCATTTCTAAAGAGCAGCCTGCAGGATGTGGGGCTGGGGAAAAGATCCTTGCATGCAGGAGACCTGACATTGCCAGGAGCTGTACGGCTGCCTTTTGAGAGGGACACAGGCCCAGCGAGTTGAAACGTGTTAACAATGAGGACCCACTAACGGCTTTCGGTTATTTCCATGTTAAAATGCGCGGCCGAGCTGTCCTGTTGGCATTCTGCGTGGAATGGCTCTTCTGAAAAATCTTGCTAGAGAATGTAGGGTGACCAGACAGCAAATATGGAAGATCAGGAAAGGGGATTGGGGGGTAATAGGAGCCTATATAAGAGAGAGACCCCAAAATCGGGATTGTCACTATAAAAGCGGGACATCTGGTCACCCTAATAGAATGAGAGTAAAGCTCTCTGCATGTGTAAATGGCTGAGTGGGTGAAGTAACTGTGGGTAGGCAGCTGATGTGCAGAGATCGCCCAGCACTGGCTCGTTAAGAACATGAGAGCAGCCAGACTGGGTTAGACCAAAGGTCCACCTAGGCCAGTCTCCTGTGACAAGTGCCAGGTGCTTACAGAGGGAGTGAACAGAACAGGGCAATTAGTGAGTGATCCATCCCCTATCATTCACTCCCAGCGTCCGGCACTCAGAGGTTTGGGGACACCCAAAGCATTGGGGTTGCGTCCTTGACTATCTTGGCTATAGCCATTGATGGCCCATTCAAATGTCAAAGTATAATTAGGCAGGCCAAAAAGGAATTTGAAGAGCAATGAGCAAAAGACTCAAAAACTAACGACAATTTTTGTAAGTACATGAGAAGCAGGAAGCCTGCTAAACAATCCGGGGCCCAGTGGACGATCCAAGTGCTAAAGCAGCACTCAGGGAAGACAGGGCTGTTGGGGAGAAACTAAATGAATTTTTTGTGTCAGTCTTCACTGCAGAGGATGTGAGGAAGGTTCCTACACTTAAGCCATTCTTTTCAGGTGTCCAATCTGAGGAACTGTCCCAGATTAAGGTGTCGTCAGAGGAGGTTTTGGAGCAAATGGATAAACTAAAGAGCAATAAGTCACCAGGACCAGACGGGATTCACCCAAGAGTACTGAAGGAACTCAAATGTGAAATTCCAGAACTACAAACTCTGGTTTCAGAGGGGTAGCCGTGTTAGTCTGTATCAGCAAAAACAAGGAGGAGTCCTTATCGGCTATTATCAGCAGGAGGATAAACCTATCGTTGAATTCAGCCTCAGTGCAAGATGATGGGAGGAGAGCTCATGTGAAACTGATCTTTGAAAAGGGCTCCAGAGGCGACCCTGGCAATTACAGGTCGGTCAGCGTGACTTCAGTACCGGGCAAACTGGTTGAAACTCTTGTAAAGAACAGAATTGTCAGAAGCAGAGACTAACAAGATTTGTTGGGGCAGAGTTAACACGGCTTTTGTCAAGGGAAATCATGCCTCAGCAATCTACTAGAATTCTTTGAAGGGTCAACAAGCATGTGGCCTTTGGTGATGCAGTAATATAGTGTACTTGGACTATAGACTCCACGTAGACTGTCTGTCTCCTGAATCTCTGCTGGAAACGTTACTCAAAGGGGGGCGGAACTATAAGCCAGGGGGGCAGATACACCAAAGCTTTCTTCCCTTTCTCTCTGCCCGTGGGCATTCATGACACTTGGAGAACGAAGGAAGCAGCGTTGGAGTGGGGGAGGGATCCTGACTGAAAGAAGTTCACCCGCAGAACTGCCGAAACGTGGTGAGAGCAACTTGGCTTCAAAGTACCCTGGTTGGCTAAGTTAGGCAGGAGCTGCATTTCACTTTTCTTTTCCTTGTAACTGGTTCTGCCTTTTATGCCTCCTTACTTGTACTCACGTAAAATCTCTCTCTCAGTCGTTAATAAACTTGTTTATTGTTTTATCTAATCCTGTCTTTGAAGTGCAGTGTTTGGGAAGCTCCATGTGGGACAGTAAGAATGTGCTTCTCGTTTTTATGAATTAAATGACACACTTTATATCAGCGTTATTGTCCCGGAAATGGCTGGCCTCTACGAGACCTGCATTTCTGGGGGGAAATCTGGGACTGGGAGTGTGGTGGGGTCACCCTGCAATAGAAAAGCCAGCGTGAGTCGGGCTGGCTGCAACTCACCCAGACCTCGCTGGGAGTGACTTACCTGCTGGAGGCTGTGGGTGAGCAGACCAGGCAGGTGGCTACAGCAGTGAAAAAGGCACCCCAGGCTAGAGGGCAGGGGACACAATTACTCATGGGTCTGGATCTTGCCCTGGCTATGTCACAGTTACATACTAGAGTTAAGGAGGACTTGTGGCATCTTAGAGACGAACCAATTTATTTGAGCATAAGCTTTCGTGAGCTACAGCTCACTTCATCGGATGCACGCAGTGGATGAAGTGAGCTGTAGCTCACAAAAGCTTATGCTCAAATAAATGTGTTAGTCTCTAAGGTGCCACAAGGCCTCCTGTTCTTTTTGCGAATACAGACTAACATGGCTGTTACTCTGAGACCTCTCCTACTAGAGTTAGTAGTTCTGCAACTTCACATTTGAGTGCCTTCCGAACTCTTGAGTGAATCCCATCTGGTCTGGTCCCTGTTTCCTTGTGCTCCCCGTCCATTTCTTGTCTTATACTTAGGTTGTCAGCAGGGACGTTCTTTGTTCTGTGTTTGTACAGCACCTTACACACTGGGATCCTGGCACATCGAGTGTCCACAGGATACATACCAAATCACTAATAATATCTTGGTCATTTTTAAGTGTGATTAGAAATTTGCTGGCATAATGGAAAGAAAATAAGATAGTGCTGGGAGGGGGAGGATGAAAGGAAATAGCTTTTCGCACCACACAAGCTAGCCTGTGGAACTCAATGCCACAGGATCTAACTGAGGCCGAATTTAGCATGATTCAGAATAGACTGGCCGTATTTATGGATAATGAGAACATCCAGAGTTAGTGTGGTGAGGATTAGTGCGGGAAGGGCTATGAACCCGCCTGTTTCAGGGCATAAATTGACCCCTAAAAATGGGGGAAAGGAAGGAGCTGACCCTGTGAGGTGATCCTGTCTCAGGTTATCCCGTCACTGCCCACTGCAGGGGTTGCAGCCCCTTCCCTGCCACTGCTGGAGATGGGCCCAGAGCTGATCCTGTCTGGTAAGCCCTAGGACATCCAGCAACCGTTGGACTATTCCAGGCCTCTTTGAAAAGGGGTCTTAGAAACGGCCCCTTCCCAGGCGGCCAGGAGGTGTTGGCATCGCTGTGCCCAGTGCTCAGTGGGGCAGAGTGGTCTGGGGCTGTGCTAGGGGAACCTCCTGTTGGCGCGGGGGCTGCGCAGGTCAGGCACGCGGGTTGGGCGCTGCTCTCACTCCCCTCCCTGTTTCAGAGCGGGCTCAGGATGCCGACCAGCGTGGTGAAGGTGAATGACATGGAGGTTTCCACTGAGGGCTCGGACAAGACCGTCATCAACATCACCGTCAACCAGGAGTCGTGCCTGGCCTTCCTGGTCAGGTCCATGCTCCAGAGAAGGGCCAAGCCTTGGGCACCCACCAGCCAGGGCCTTGCCAAGGGCCGCTACCGCGGGGAGCAGAAAGTGCTTGGGGTAAGTGCCAACGTGGCAGGACGGGGCTGAGATCAGGGCGCCGCAGGGACAGGCAGATGTGTAGTGGGGAGAGCCCAGTGAGCAGGAGCACGTCTAGAGCGGGAGTGCGGCTTACAATCTGTTTGTAAGACCTCGAGGAAAATAGGGTCTAAGGAACAGCCAGCCTGGGTTTGTCATGGATAAATTATCCCAAATCAGCCGAATTTCCTTCTGGGACGGGGTTCCTGGGTGGGGGAAGCAGTAGACGTGATAGATCTTGATTTTGCAAGACTTTGACGCTGTCTCACATGATGCCCTCATAAGCGAACTAGGGAGATGTTGAGATGAAATTACCATCAGGGGGTTGAAAGACTGAGAGCGTAGCTGCCGGTGGCTCTCTGGGAAACTGGGAGGGCACATGCAGTGGGGTCCCGCTGGGGTCGGTCCTGGGGCGGGTACGAGTCAATAGTCTCATTAAGGACGTGGAAAGTATTTACTTACCATGGATGGCCCCAAGCTGGCACGGGCTGCAGGCATTTAGAGGACAGGATGGGACTTCCAGACGACCTTGACAAATTGGAGAACTGGTCTGAATTCAAACCGATGAAATTCAATAAGGGCAAGTGCGAAGAACTTCATGTGGGAGGGAAAAAACAACTGCCCAGGCACAAAATGGGGAACACCTGGCTGGGGGGAGCTGGCGGCTAGAGAGGGTCACAAAGTGAATATCCTCGAGAACATGATTCCGGGGTGGAAATGGCTAACCTCCTTCTAGGGCGTATTAACGGGAGTGTCGTATGTAAGACACGGGAAGTCACTGTCCTGCTGTGTTCAGCACTGGTGAGGCCTCAGCTGGAGTTCTGGGCGCTGCACTTCAGGAAAGATGTAGCCAAATTGGAGAGAGTCCAGAGAAGAGCAACAAAAACTATCAAAGGTCTAGAAAACTGGGTCTGTTTAGTCTTGAGAAAAGAAGATAAAGACGGGAGCCTTTAAATATGTGCTGGGTGGTTGGGGGTTGGAGTTAGGGTTAGAAAGAGGACAGGGATCAGTTGTTCTCCATGGCCACTGAAGGTCGGACTAGGAGCAATGGGTCCATCTGCAGCAAGGGGGAGTTGGGCTCCACGCTGGCGAATCGTTCTAGCTCTCAGGGGAGCTCGGCTCTGGACCAGGCACCCAAGGGAGGATGTGGGATCCCCGTCACTGGAGGTGTTCAAGAGCAGGCTGGACAAACCCCTGTCAGGGCTGGGCTGGGCATACTTGGTCCTGCCTCCATGAGAACTGTTTCCAGCTGTGGGTGGGAGGGGAGATGGGCGACGGGGGGGATAGGCAAGGCAGGCTGCTGTGTCCATCTGCTGAATCCTGTGGGCTGATCTTGCAGGCCTGCCAGGTGCTGCTCGGGATCGTGTGCGGGGCCATTGGCGTGATGCTCTGCTTTGCGCCGCACACGGAGGAGATCTCGTCGGGATCCCCGTTCTGGACAGGCTCTCTGGTGAGTCGCAGGCGGCCCTGCCACCCAGAGCAGCAGCTTGGCTCAGTCGCTGGCTCCCCCGCTCCAGACACCACTCGGGCCTGTCCCTGGCAAACGAAGAGCACGTGGGGCGGGATTTCTGCAGCTGCTCCTCGGCCCAAAGCTGGACCTCTCTCCCCGGGCGTGAGCTCTCGGGCTGGGATTCGGGGGGGACGGGGGGGGTCTCTCTGTAATGCCCAAAGCGGCTGCAGTTCTCAGGCTCCAGTGGCTGTTGGGGCTCGTTAGAGGGACGTGGCTCGTCAGCGAGTGACCTGTTTTCCGGTCCCCTCTGGCATGGGCCAGTCCGCTGTCTGTCCTGATCCCCACCACACTGTGCTCCCGTGGGCCCCAGGGACAGTCGGCCGGCACGCGCCTTCAGCCCTGGCCCAGGCAGTCCCAGAGGAAGCCCCAGAGCTACTGTCCGCACAGCGACCCCCTGCACCTTTGCTGGGCACCTTGGGGTGGGTGCTGGGGGTGAGGTCTCGCTCCTGGCAATGCCCCAGCCCACACGGCGCTCACCCTGGTTTCCCTTCCACAGTTCATCATCTCCGGAGTCTTTTGCATTGTGAGCGAAAAGCGTGGCACTGGCTGCTGGGTGAGTGCGTGCCCGGGGCGCTGGGCACCGGCTGCTGGCTCCAGGGGGCTCTGCTTTGTACTGAAGGGAAGTGCCCTGGGTGTGGGTCCCAACGACCGGCTACTCCCAGCCTGCCCCCTTTTCCCCATGGGGGCAGCCGCGCTGTCTGCATCCCGACGCCCGGATGGGGGGGAGCATTCCGGACTGGTGGTGGCAAGTGGGAAAGGGTCAGAAAGGAGCCACAGGGACGAGCCGAGGGCTGGGAAATCTGCCTCCCGTGAGGGGCTGCCAGAGCTCGCTGGGTTAGTGTCTCCAGGGGAGGGGTCGGCGGTGCCGTGCGTGCCGTCTGCAGGTGCCCGGAGCCCGGTCTGTGCAGGGGAGGGGTTGGCGGTGCCCGGAGCCCGGTCTGTGCAGGGGAGGGGGCTCTGTGGCAGACGGCCCTTGGCTCCGACAGGCAGGGACCGGACAAGAGCCGCTGGCTGGAGCGGAACCGGACCCGTCCCGGCTGAGAATAAGGAGCCAGTGAATCCAGGCCACGCGTGTCTCTAACAGCCCCACTCTAGCTCCTCGGGCCCAGGGTGCCAGCGGGGTGGGCAGAACGGTCCTGGTGCCGGGAATCTATGAAATCCCTTCTACTGTGTGTCAGGCGGCCAGTCTTACTGCCCTGATGCCCCCACCCTCTTCTTGCATTTCTGTACACCTACCCCCCGGAGGCTCCGATGGCCCCCCCCATGTGCCATGCTCCCTCATTAGCGCCCCACCTACCGGTGGGTGGGGCTGGGCAGCCCCCTTCCCTGCAGTGTCCCCTCCGTCCCTGCAGCCGCAGGCCGTGTGCCCCTGCCGAGCCCTGGGGCTGGACCATGGTCCTGCGCGGGCAGGGCAGGGCGGGGAAGCCGGTGCGTCTGTGCCTCACCCGGTGGGTCCCCTCCCCGCAGGTCTGGCTAGCCTTGCTGTTCACCCTGGCCAGCATTGTCTCGGCGACCGTGGCTGTGATCATCGGGGCGCGGGATATGACGTGGTCTTTCACCTTCACCGAAGGCTCTTACCTGTGTGGCCCGGCCTCACCGTCGCCCACGGGCTCCGAAGATTTCTGGAGACCGCAGGACTGCAGGTTCAAGTTCAGGAGGCTTGAGGTGAGCAGCCCGCCTGGCGCGGTCACCACAGTGTCCCAGGCCCCCCACGCTGCAGCAACAGGCCCCCTCTCTGCAGGCACCAGCGTGGAGCTGGGCGGTCCCTCGCCCCGGCCGGCAGAGGTGCGCACATGGTGCCCCGCCTGGTAGGAGACCCCGCCCTCCGCAGCTCTGCAGGGGTCCAGGGGACTGGAGCCTCTGCAGGGGCTGTGACCTGCCGGTTGGCCAAAGGTCACTTCCAAGGGTGCTATTTCCTGCCCCAGAGATCCTGTGCAGAGGAGGCTCAGTCCGGCTGGATGTCTGGGTCACTGAGAGGCAGAGTTTACCCGACGTGCACCTCCTCCTGCAGGAGTGGGAGGCAGCTGTGCTGTAGTGATCCGAGCCCCAGGACTCCTGGGTTCTATCCTGACTCTGCCACCAGCTGCCATGTGACCTTGGGGCTGGGTCCCTCCTCCTGATCGCGGTGTCCCTTGGGGAAGTGCTGGGCGAGCCTTGGCTGGAAGGATCTGACTCACAGGCTCCATACTGCTCCCTGGGGGCAGCCCCCAGGATGGCCTCCGAGGGGTTTGCCCCCCAGCAAGGAGCATGATCATTAGAATGAGGCCCATGGGTCTGAAATGAGGGACCAGGCCCCAGACAGAGCCCCCAGACAGAGCTGTGCGGGCTGCTCCGGCCAATCCAGCCGCTGTCCGAGCACGGAGCCCTGGGAGCTGGCTGGCTCCCGGCCCCGGGCAGGGTGGGGCCCTGTGACCATGGTGCTGCCTGTCCCCTCCGCTGTTCCCAGAACCTGTTCCGGGGCGTGCGGCTGCTCCTGCTGCTGACCATGGCCACCGGCCTCTGCATGACCCTCTACTCCTTCCTCTACGGCTGCTGGGCCCTGTGCTGCAGGAAGCAGGTAACGGGGGAGCAGGATCATCTCTAGGGCAGGCTGGCTGGGCCCCAGGGCAGCCCCGGCTGAACTCCCAGGAGCGGGGGACCCTGGGCCAGGGGCTTCCTTCTGCCTCCCCAGGTCTGGCATGAGGGTTGGTGGGTCAGTGATATAGGGAGACGCACCCTAGTGCTGTTTGGGGGTGGCAGAGGAGGAGACGTCCCAGCAGGGCTCCTGGATAGCTGAGATGACCCCTCCCTGGGCTTCTGTGGAGATCCAGGGGACCCCCCCTTGGGGGTCCCCACACATGGGGCACGAGTCAGGGAGCAGTGGGCCTGTTGCCCCATCAGTGCCAGCTCCTGAAAGCTGCAGTGTGACCTGCCCTGCCCTGCTCAGTACAAAATGGGTGGAGCGGAAGGAGCCGTCTGATTGGCTGACAGAGCCTACCTCGCCTGGGGTTGTAGGGTAGCCCCCATCCCATTAGCATCACAAGGCTACTTGTGATAACGGAAGGGGCAGGCAGTCCTGGGGACCCCTTCCTGCTTCTCCCGCTGGCCCTGCATGTCAGGCCAGCCCCTGGGGCGCGCTCTGAGCCCCCGAGGTCAGAGACCCTCAGTGCCCCGGGAATCTTGCGGGGGCAGAACCCATCTGCTCACTGGCTTCTCCTCAGCAGAGGGGTCCAGGCCGCGGCAGGACTCTCCTCTCTGCCCGGGGGGCAGCAGCTTGCCCAGGCGGTGTGCACTGGGGCAGTGCGGAGCTATGGGCGCCGTTGCCCTCAGCTGGCTGCGCTATTCGGCGCTGGAGCCCTGAGCCCGCTGGAGCCCTAAACCTCTGCCCTGCTTTCAGGACTGGGCCGAGGGGACGGGGGGCAAGGAGCCGCTCCTGTCCTCTGACTCCATCCTCCCGCCGGACGAGGAGAAAGCCCAGGCTGGCCAGGATATCTGAGCACCCGGCCAGGCTCCAGCTTCGCTCTGCCGGGTAACTGCTCTGCACAGCCTGCATCCCTCCCACACTGCCCCGCTTCCCTGTCCTGGCTCTGGAGCTGGGGCATCCCACTGATCCCTCTCCTGTACCAACTGTACTAGGGCGAGGGTCTTCCCAGGCCCTGCTCTGACTAGGGCAGTCAGCTGCTTGGAAATAAACGGTCTCTCATGAGTGTTTGTCTTTGCTGGTCCCACTGGATCGCTGGCGCTTGCAGGGAGCGAGCTGTGTGTGAACGGGAGCCCTCCACCCCATACACCGGCTGCACAGCGCCTCCCACCTTCGCAGCGGGGGAGGAAACGAATGCCAAACGGGCCACGTGGAGTGACTGATGACGCTGCAAATAGAGGAATAGAACCCAGGAGTCCTGGCTCCCAGTCCCCCCCCACCCTGCTGCTCTAACCATTAGACCCCATTCCCCTCCCAGAGCCATAATAGAACCCAGGAGTCCTGGCTCCTGTTCCCCACTGGCTCTGACCACTGAACCCCACTTCCTTCCCAGAAAAATACACCCGTCATACCTGCTGATGCCACCAGAGGGCTCTCGCCGGCTGGGTTACATCAAGGTGGGTTGAAGGGCAGAGAGGGGGAAGGGCTCTGAGCCCCCCTGCTGGGGGGCACAAGCTGAGCCTGGACTGAGGGGGTTGGAAGGGGTCCCCAGTGGGCAGCTCCTGTCAGCATTTGCCCGGGGCCGGGTTCCAGGCGCTGGCCTGGGATGATGTGTGAAGGATACAGGGAAAGCAAGATGGCTCTGGAGATCAAACGAGGCGAGCAGCATGCAGCTGAGAAGTGGCTTGGCTGGGGGTGCAGGGAGTGTTCCCAAGGGGTCAGGTCCATGTCACTGCAAACCGCAGAAAGGACTGAACCCCCTGTGCCAGGCCGGCTTGGGAGCGTGCCATGAGGGTGTGTCTGAGCCACGTGGCTGCTGACCGGCACAGAGCAGCGCGGCTGGCAGGGCATATGGGATATCAATGGGGTCAGAGCCCCACTGAAGGACAGGGGCCTTGCTCTCCGCTCTGCCCCCGGGCAATGGTCCTCGTGCCTGTGCTTTCTGGCAGGGCACAGCTCGCCAGCCCTGCGGGGCTGGCTGGGGACAGGGACTGCATCACGCTGCCCGTTTCCAGAACCTGTTCCCGGGGTGCTGGGCTTCCCTCAGGGGCCCCCTGGAGCCAGCCAGCACCTGTCCCACTCATGTGCGCTCTCCTAGTGTGAGCAGACGGTGAGATCCGGGGTTGGGGAGGAGGGGAGAGATGGGTAGGGGGCTGGCTGGGAAGGGCAGGGCTTATGTCAGCAGCAAGGAGGTGCTCCCAGGGGCAGACACTACAGGGTTTACCCGGTTCCCCCTCCTCCTCGCCCCCATCCCAGGGATGGTCCTGTTCTCCCCCCCGCTCTCAAACCACGTTGGGAGCTGCCGGCTTGCCCCTGCCCCGTGGCTGGCGATGCCATCAGCTCCTGCAGCAGGAACACAGGGCCCAAACTCAGGGGCTTGCAGGCGAGGAATGGAGGCACCAGCTCTCCTGTGCTCGGGCTGTCGGGCTGCACGGCCTGCAGCCGGCTAATGGGGGCTGTGACCAGGCCTATGCGTTGGTGCCCCACAGAGCCCAGGCCAGGGCCTGTGCAGACAGATTGCTGCTCGAGGAGACAGTTACCCAGGCTCCCTGTCGGCCGTGGTACATTCGGTACCCGGGGGCTGGTGTTTCCTCGTCTTGCTCCTTGTGCAGCCACCTACAGGAGTGCTGAGAGGGGTCTGGCGCTTTCTGATCTGGTGCCCAGGGTGAGGGAGGTCACAGAGCAAAGGGCAAGGGAGGGCCAGGCCCTGTGTGTTCAGGACAGGCTGGCGTGTCCTTGCCTTCAATGGCGGAAGGAGTGGCCAGCTTTCCTCCCGACAGAAGGGTACCAGCAGGGCCTGTGGGCTCTGTTCCGGGCTAGTATATTAACCAGTGATTTGGGGGCATGGCATGGGAGCAGCAACGTTTGCCAGTGACACAAAGGCGTGGAGGTTAGTTTGGTGCAGAAGGGGCTGTGAGGGGCTCAGAGACCCCAGACCCAGCTGGGCGAATGGGCACACAGGGAACCCGTACTCATTGAATGCAGAGTAAGACACGCTAGATGGGGAAACAGCACCTCCCCGTCTGCCTACGGGGGTCCAGGTGACCCGGCTCAGCCCTGGACAGGGCCTGGGCATCTCCGCAGATAGCTCGATGGAGATCTCCGCTCCACACGCTGCTGGGGTTCAGAAACACTCATGTGATGTCGGGATTCAACAGGCCTGGGATGGAGAGGGAATATGCGACTCCCTTCACACCGATCAGTGGTGCTGCCAACCTCTGGATCCTGTGTCAGCCCGGGGCTCCCCTTGTAGCCAGTCTAGGGCAGAATGAGAGGGGGTCAGTCAAGGGCAGCAAGAGGGATCAAAGGAAAAACTCCCCTGCAAAGAGATAGGACCGACTCGGATGGTTACCGCAGTGAGCAGACGCAGGAGAGGGGACGTGACCAAAGTCTATAAAATAACGACTGGCCTAGACAAGGAGGTTGGGGGCTGCTGTCCCCTTGTTCCCTCATCTCCTCACTCAAGGATGCCGGGACTTTGCATGAAATTAAAAGTTGAGACATTCAAAACTGATCAGTGGAAATACTTTTTTACTGGATTCAGAGTAACAGCCGTGTTAGTCTGTATTCGCAAAAAGAAAAGGAGTACTTGTGGCACCTTAGAGACTAACGAATTTATTTGAGCATGAGCTTTCGTGAGCTACAGCTCACTTCATCAGATGCATACCGTGGAAACTGCAGCAGACTTTATATATACACAGAGAATATGAAACAATACCTCCTCCCACCCCACTGTCCTGCTGGTAATAGCTTATCTAAAAGCCATTTCCAGCACAAATCCAGGTTTTCTCACCCTCCACCCCCACACACAAATTCACTCTCCTGCTGGTGATAGCCCATCCAAAGTAACAACTCTTTACACAATGTGCATGATAATGAACACTGTCACTCAACACTCTCACAAATCTTGGGAGACAGGCCAGTCCTTGCCTACAGACAGCCCCGCAACCTGAAGCAAATACTCACCAACAACCACATACCACACAACAGAACCACTAACCCAGGAACTTATCCTTGCAACAAAGCCCGTTGCCAATTGTGCCCACATATCTATTCAGGGGACACCATCACAGGGCCTAATAACATCAGCCACACTATCAGAGGCTCGTTCACCTGCACATCCACCAATGTGATTTATGCCATCATGTGCCAGCAATGCCCCTCTGCCATGTACATTGGTCAAACTGGACAGTCTCTACGTAAAAGAATAAATGGACACAAATCAGATGTCAAGAATTATAACATTCATAAACCAGTCGGAGAACACTTCAATCTCTCTGGTCACGCAATCACAGACATGAAGGTCGCTATCTTAAAACAAAAAAACTTCAAATCCAGACTCCAGCGAGAAACTGCTGAATTGGAATTCATTTGCAAATTGGATACTATTAATTTAGGCTTAAATAGAGACTGGGAGTGGCTAAGTCATTATGCAAGGTAGCCTATTTCCTCTTGTTTTTTCCTACTCCCCCCCCTCCCCCGATGTTCTGGTTTAACTTGGATTTAAACTTGGAGAGTGGCCAGTTTGGATGAGCTATTACCAGCAGGAGAGTGAGTTTGTGTGTGTATGGGGGTGGGTTTTTGGAGGGGGGTGAGGGAGTGAGAGAACCTGGATTTGTGCAGGAAATGGCCTAACTTCATTATCATGCACATTGTGTAAAGAGTTGTCACTTTGGATGGGCTATCACCAGCAGGAGAGTGAATTTGTGTGGGGGGGTGGAGGGTGAGAAAACCTGGATTTGTGCTGGAAATGGCTTTTAGATAAGCTATTACCAGCAGGACAGTGGGGTGGGAGGAGGTATTGTTTCATATTCTCTGTGTATATATAAAGTCCGCTGCAGTTTCCACGGTATGCATCTGATGAAGTGAGCTGTAGCTCACGAAAGCTCATGCTCAAATAAATTCGTTAGTCTCTAAGGTGCCACAAGTACTCCTTTTCTTTTTTTACTGGAGACATAACTAGCCTGTGGAACTGACTGACACAGGACCTAGTTGAGGCTAAGAATTGAGCATGAATCAAAAAGGGATTGGATGTTTCTCTGGATAACAAGAATAGGCAGAGCAGTGAATGAAATAATGGTGAAAATGTTGGAAGGGGCACTAGACCTCCAGCTTCTGGGATCAAGCCAAGCTCTGGCTATTAGAGAGAGGGTCAGATCCATGTGCAAAGCAGACTATCCCACTGTGACGATGTGACACAGCAGGGAGGGGGGAGTGTTGATCTGGGAATGTGCCCTGGGGATGGGAGACCTGAGAGCCTGTCACCTGAGCCGGGAGGGGGAGGTAACACCTCTGCCCAGGAATGTGAAGACAGGATGCAGGAGACAGCTGCTAGGAGGGTTTAGTTTCAGTTTGGGGCTGGGTGGAGGAACACAGGGAACCCCAGGGCTGGGGTCTAAGCTCCCTGCTCCCCCAGAAGGACTTGACTGAGGGGTCCTGGGTGTACCCACAAGCTCTGTTTTGGACTGTGTTCCTGTCGTCCAATAAACCTTCTGTTTTACTGGCTGGCTGAGAGTCTCAGTGAATCCCAGGAAGAGGGGTGCAGGGCCTGGACTCCCCCACACTCCGTGACAACTGGTGGCAGTGGTGGGATGTACTGCACCCCATGAACGGCGCTTCCTGCAGTAAGTGACTGGGGAGCAGTCAAACGAAGGGGGATTCACGGGGACCAGGCATGCTGAAGATTCAGAGAGAGACAGTTTCAGGGGGCGGTTAACCCCTGGGAATGTGTGACCAGAGAGAAGGACTTTTGCAGTAACAGGGTCCCCCGCGGGATTGCAGCGAGTGGTCCCAGGGGCGGAGGAGTCTGCAGCTCAACCCTGGCAAAGAGGGGGTGACCTCAAGAAGGACTGGCACACGAGGGGTTTTTCCTGGAAACCGTGGAAAGCTGCCCAGGCCTGCGAGTGGCCAGCAGGGAGATGTACGCTAAACGCCTTAAGAGCGACCTGGTGGAGCTGTGCAGGCAGAGGGGGCTGCACATCGGGCGGTCCACCAAGGAACAGCTGATTGCCCAGTTGGAGGAAAGCGATCGCTTGGATGGCCCGATCCCTGTCCCTGAGGGAAGCTGCCCGGGGGACACAGCGTGGGCCCTGGGGCCTGACCGGGCTGGGAGGGGTCAGACTGCTGCCGAGGACATCCCGAGACCCTTCCTACCTATGTCTGGGGGAGGGGTTGGGGGAAGCCCAGCGAATACCAAGGGCACCCTGACCCCGGCAGCCAGCAGGGGATCTTCCCGGCGGAGCTCCCCATCCCTGGAGCAGATGCAGCTGGAATGGGAGAGGGAGATGAAAATGAGGGAGCTGGAGGATCATGAAAAACGTCAACATGAGGAGAAACAAGGTCAACATGAGCAGGAGGAGAAGGAGAGGGAGTGTCAGGAGAAGGAGAAACAAAGACAGCATGAACTGGAGCTGGCCAGAATAAGGAGCAGTGGGGCCCCGGCTGCGGTGAGTGAGGGGGGACCCAAGACTGCAAGGAGCTTTGATAAGTGCTTCCTGGCCCAGCATAAGGAGGGGGAGGACATAGATAGCTTCCTGACGGCCTTTGAGAATGCCTGCGAGATGCACAGGGTTGACCCTGCAGACAGGCTCCAGTTCCTCACCCCCTTACTGGACCCAAAGCCGTGGAGGTGTACAGCCGGATGACAGGGCCGGAGGCAGGGCACTATGAACTATTCAAACAGGCCCTGCTCCGTGAGTTTGGGCTGATCCCCAAGATGTACCGGAGAAGGTTCCGGAGTCAGCGTAAAACGCCTGAGGTCACCTACCTACAACTGGTCAACCGGATGCAGGGATATGCCCGCAAGTGGACAGCTGGGGCCCAAGCTAAAGAGGACCTGCTTGACCTAATCGTACTGGAGCAACTGTATGAACAGTGCCCTTCCGACCTGAGGCTGTGGTTGGTGGACAAAAAGTTAGAGAACCCCCAGCACGCAGGGCAGCTGGCCGACGAGTTTGTGAACAGTCGGTCAGGGGGTAGCCGGAGGAGTCCCAAAAGAACAGGCCCCCCACGACGCAGAGAGAGAGTCACCAGGGGGCCTCCCAGCGGGGAAATAGGGAGAACCCCCTCCCAAGGGGAACGCCTGGCGTCGGGCCCCTCTGACCTGCTCGAGGGGACCAACGTGACCTGAGCTGCTATCACTGTGGCCAGAGAGGCCACGTACGGACCCAGTGCCCCAGGCTCAGGGACAGACTGAGCAGACCCAACCTACCCAGGGTTAACTGGGTAGGGACTCAGCTGGACGAGGGGCAGACGGCCCAGGCAAGGGGGGCTACCAGTTTACCACCTGCTCCGGAGGGAAGAGTACCCCAGGCCAGCTCCGCCAGAGGGCTGGAGGCTCTGGACTCAGGGGGCTCGGTTTACAGGGTGGGCGCGGGGCTGTCCCTCCGGAGAGAGTGCCTTGTTCCCCTGGAGGTGGATGGGAGGAAGGTCAGTGGATACTGGGATACGGGCGCGGAGGTGACGCTGGCCCGGCCCGAGGTGGTGGCCCCACATCGGGTGGTGCCCAACACCTACCTGACCCTGACAGGGGTGGGCGGGACCCCATTTAAGGTGCCTGTGGCAAGGGTACACCTGAAATGGGGGGCCAAGGAGGGCCCCAAGGATGTGGGGGTACACCACCATTTGCCCACTGAGGTTTTGATGGGGGGAGACCTAGAGGACTGGCCAAGCAACCCCCAGACCGCCCTGGTTGTGACCCATAGCCAGAGCCGGCGAGGGGCACTGCACCCTAACCTTGGGGAGGGTACCACACTGGAGGCACAGGACCCTACCCTGGTGGGGAGGGAGCGCCGAGGGGCACGGCTCAGAGAGGCTGAGGCCTCAGACCTGGCCACTGAGGGGGAACCGGGCCCCATCCCTTCCCCAGCCGCTGAGTTCCAGGCCGAGTTGAGGAAAGATCCCTCCTTGCGGAAGCTCAGGGACCTGCCCGACCTCAGTGTCGGACGGACCATGAGGAGAGGCTGCCAGGAGAGGCTCCTGTGGGAGAAGGGGTTCCTGTACCGAGAATGGGCTCCCCCAGGGAAAGTGGAGTCCTGTGGGATCAGGAGGCAGCTGGTGGTCCCCCAGAAGTATCGCCGCAAGCTCCTGTACCTGGCCCATGACATCCCCCTCGCAGGGCACCAGGGAATCCGGCGCACCCGGCAGAGGTTGCTACAGAACTTTTACTGGCCCGGGGTCTTTACCACGGTCCGGCAGTATTGCCGATCCTGTGACCCCTGTCAGAGGGTGGGGAAGGCCTGGGACAAGGGGAAAGCAGCTTTGAGACCTTTGCCCATCATAGAGGAGCCTTTCCAGAAGGTGGCCATGGACATCGTGGGGCCTCTCAGCAAGACGACCCGGTCGGGGAAGAAATACATTCTGGTGGTGGTAGATTTTGCCACCCGCTACCCCGAGGCAGTGCCCTTAGCTTCCATTGAAGCAGACACCATGGCCGATGCGCTCCTGACCATTTTCAGCCGAGTGGGGTTCCCCAAGGAAGTCTTGACAGACCAAGGGTCCAACTTCATGTCGGCCCTGCTCCGGTGCTTGTGGGAGAAATGTGGGGTCCGGCACAACTGGGCCTCAGCTTATCACCCCCAGTCCAATGGGCTGGTGGAGAGGTTCAATGGGACGCTAAAGATGATGCTGAAAACCTTTATGAACCAGCACCCACAGGACTGGGACAAGTACTTACCTCACCTGCTGTTCGCGTACAGGGAGGTGCCCCAGGAGTCTACCGGATTTTCGCCTTTCGAACTGTTATATGGCAGGAGGGTGAGGGGCCCCCTGGACCTGATGAGAGACGAGTGGGAGGGGAAGGCCACTCCCGATGGAGAGTCAGTGGTGGAGTATGTCCTGATCTTCCGAGAGAGACTGGCTGAACTCATGGGCCTGGCCAGGGAGAATCTGGCCAGAGCCCAGAGGAAGCAGAAGGTCTGGTATGACCGCACGGCGCGGGCCCGTGTCTACGCCACCGGGGATCCGGTGATGGTTCTCATCCCCGTGAGAAAGAATAAACTACAGGCCGCCTGGGAGGGCCCTTTCAAGGTTGTCAAGCAGCTCAGCGAGGTAAACTTTATGTGGTGGAGCTGTCGAACCGGGCGCACCACCGCCGGGTGTGCCATGTGAATATGATGAAGCCATATTATGCCAGGGGGAATGTGGTGTTGGCCATGTGTGGACATTAGGAGGAGCAGGGAGATGACCCTTTAGTAGATCTGTTCCCTGGGACCAGAGCTGGTTCCCCCTGGAAACAATTCCTCTTTCGGATCAGCTAACCCCTGCCCAGCAAGCTGAGGTCAGGGGAGTGCTGCATCAATATCGACAGCTGTTTTCCAACCAGCCTGGACGCACTAATCTGACTGTCCACCGGGTGCAGACAGGGTCACACCCGCCGATAAGATGCTCCCCCTTCCGTGTCACAGGGAAAACTGCTCAGGACCTGGAAAGAGAGGTCCGGGACATGCTGGCTTTGGGGGTGATCCAGCCATCCACCAGCCCTTGGGCCTCGCCGGTGGTGCTGGTCCCCAAAAAGGATGGGTCGGTCCGGTTCTGTGTGGACTATCGGAAGCTCAGTGCCATCACTGTATCTGATGCCTACCCCATGCCCAGGCCGGACGAGCTCCTAGACAAGCTGGGAGGAGCCCGGTACCTTACCACCATGGACCTTACAAAGGGCTACTGGCAAGTGCCGCTGGATGCAGATGCCCGGCTGAAATCGGCCTTTATCACCCCTCTGGGGCTCTATGAGTTCCTGACCCTGCCTTTCGGCCTCAAGGGAGCGCCGGCCACCTTCCAGCGCCTAGTGGACCAGCTACTGAGAGGGATGGAGAGTTTTGCCGTGGCGTATATTGACGACATCTGTGTCTTTAGCCAGACCTGGGAGGACCACGTGTCCCAGGTTAGACAAGTGCTGGACCGACTCCAGGGGGCTGGGCTGACTGTAAAAGCGGAGAAGTGCAAGGTGGGGATGGCTGAAGTATCTTACCTGGGCCATCGGGTGGGGAGCGGCCGCCTAAAGCCGGAACCAGCCAAGGTGGAGGTGATCAGAGACTGGCCCGCTCCCCACACCAAAAAGCAGGTCCAAGCCTTTATTGGGATGGCAGGATACTACCGAAGAGTTGTGCCCCACTTTAGCGCCATAGCCACCCCCATCACGGAGCTATGCAAGAAGGGGAAGCCAGACAAGGTGGTCTGGACCGAGCAGTGCCAGGAGGCTTTCCGGGCACTGAAGGAGGCTCTGGTCAGTGGCCCAGTTCTGGCAAACCCAGACTTTGCCAAGCCCTTTGTGGTGTTCACCGACGCCTCAGACACGGGACTGGGGGCAGTGTTAATGCAGGAGGATGAAAAGGGGGAGAGACACCCCATCATGTACCTGAGCAAGAAGTTGCTACCCCGGGAGCAACACTACGTGGCCATCAAGAAGGAGTGCCTGGCCATGGTGTGGGCCCTCAAGAAACTAGAGCCCTATCTCTTCGGGCGACACTTCACCGTCTACACCGACCACTCTCCCCTGACCTGGCTGCACCAGATGAAAGGAGCCAACGCCAAGCTCCTGAGATGGAGCCTGCTCCTGCAGGATTAGGACATGGACGTGGTCCATGTGAAGGGAAGGGCCAACCTGATAGCGGAGGCGCTGTCCCGGAGAGGGGGCCCCGAACTTCCCCAGGTCACGGTTAGAGTGACCCCGATCAGTTCAGTCTCGAAGGGGGGAGAGATGTGAGGATGTGACTCAGCAGGGAGGGGGGAGTGTTGACCTGGGAATGTGCCCTGGGGATGGGAGACCTGAGAGCCTGTCACCTGAGCCAGGAGGGGGAGGGGGAGGTAACACCTCTGCCCAGCAATGTGGACGGAGACTGCAGCAGGGAACCTGCTGGGTGGGTTTAGTCTCAGTTTGGGGCTGGGGAGAGGAACACAGGGAACCCCAGGGCTGGGGTCTAAGCTCCCTGCTCCCCCAGAAGGACTTGACTGAGGGATCCTGGGTGTACCCACAAGCTCTGTTTTGGACTGTGTTCCTGTGGTCCAATAAACCTTCTGTTTTACTGGCTGGCTGAGAGTCTCAGTGAATCCCAGGAAGAGGGGTGCAGGGCCTGGACTCCCCCACACTCCGTGACACCCACACCTGCTGCTGTGGGGTTTCAACACCTTCCTGTGAGGCACCTAGTTCTAGCCACTGTCAAAGATGGGACCCGGCTGGACGTACCTCATGCTGATCCCATCTGGCAATTCCTATGTTGCAGTGAGTCCGAGGTGCAGTAACCCACCCCTGGGTGGACACTGATCACCATGGAGCCTCGGACACTTGGCTGATGGTTGCATAAATAAAAAGGGGGCCCACAGTTTATGAAACAGCGTTTAGCAGCAGGAAGGGGCTCCTGGGTGAGCCTCGAAAACACCTTGTTTAGCAGCAGGAAGGGGCTCCTGCGTGAGCCTCGAAAACACCTTCCTAGTGTAACGCCGACAGACCCCGGTCACCATCAGCCAGGATCGAATCTGGGATCTCTGGTGCTAGATGCATGAATCAATGAGCTAAAAACCACATGGCCCTTAACTAAGGCTGTGGCAGACCCATTAATCTCTAAGTGGTCTCGGTGCCCCTAGAGGGGTCAGCCGCCCCCCCCGGGAGGTGTGTGGGTTACACTAGGAACACGCCTCAGGGACGGCTGCTGTCTCTAGGCTAGGAGCCGGGCGGTGCAGTCTGGACAGCTGGCGGCTGTGGCCTTTCCGAGGGCTGATCACCGCAGGGGTTGGACTGCAGAAGGAAACAGAGAAATGGGTGTTTCACAGACCCCAGCGTCTGACTCAGGGTGGTTGACAGATGGGGGAAGCTCCGACCCAGAGACTCTTGTGCCTGGCACAGTCCTGTGCTTTAACGCTGGCAGTGTGCCAGGCACCAGGTAACTGGACTAGATGGGGGTCCTGCATGACTCTCTTTTCCCAGCAGGACCCCACTCCTATCCAGCAGCAGGGAAGGCCAGTGTGCTCGGACCCCTCGTTAAGAACCCCTGAACTGGGTCCTTTTTAGCTTTGGCTTATTAACAAGGAAAGTTTCTACCGAACTTGTTACAGGAATAAGCCAAACAATCCAGTATCACTAAAACGGGGCTGCAGTGGGTGTGGGGCTGCAGAACTCAACAAGGCATTTGGGCAGATCAAGAAGTTACCGACAGCCACCACGGTGACCCCAAATTAGCAGGTGATGTGATGCTGGCGGGGGAGGAGGGCAGGGAAATCACTCCGATGGGACTGACTGGCCGTTCATTTCACAACTGATGGATGTGATAGAAAACCCGAAGGGAGACAGACACCCCGTGGAAATCAGAGGCAGCCTGTTTAAACCTGACTAAAGGCAGTGTTGTTAACCAGTGGAACTTGCCGCCACAAGATTTTGAGGCAAGAGGGGAAGTAGCATTTGGTGCCCATTTGGCACAGGAGTCAGTGAGTGCCAGGCTCAAGGCCCAGTGGGAATGAGGTCCAGGGGGTAGAAACCCCTGGGGCTTGGAAGCCAAATCTTGGCTGGATCCTGGCCCTGGAGCCTGTTTCGCTCTGGCAGCCCAGGGGAGCCTGAGCTGGCGGCGGGCGGGCCTGGCACAGGGGGGCTGCCGGCTTTGTGTGCTACACTCCTGTTTCCAATGAAAACCCAGTGGGAGTTCCCCCTGCAGGACCCCTTTCCAGCCCCATTTCACGAGGGGGGAGGTTTCTGATGCTTGTTTTAAATGAAAACCTGGCACCCGAATGTGGCCAGCCCCGTGGTCCGGGTTCTCACGTGCTGCTCGCAGGCAGGCTTGGGAAAATCGACGGTTTTTAACCAAAACTCATTTTTAAAAAACAAAACCCTGGTAAGGAAAGAACCTGGGGGCGGGGCGGGGTCAGCGACTCATTTAGCTGGGGTCGCTGAAACCCCAACGTCTATTTCCATGGGAACTCGGGGGGCTTCTTCGGCTCCTTCCCACAACACACCCGGACCGGACCAGACCGGACCACAGCTCCCGGCATGCCCCGAGCGCGAGCAGGGCCACGCTGCCCTGTTCTTCCCGGAGGCGCCCCGGGCCCTGCGCTCCTGGGCGGCTCCGTCCCCACCGCGCAGGGAGGCCAGGAAATGGGGTCCGCGGCTCCGCGCCCTGCGCAGGGAGGGATCTGCCCCTGCAGACCCGCTCCCGGGCCGGGGAGGCCCCCCGGGAGCAGCCGGAGCTCGGGCACAGCTGCTTCGCAGGAGCGCTCCAGCCCCTGTTCACACGCCCAGGTGCTGCGTGTCCTGGTGTCTGCAGGGATCGGGACCCCCCACGGCCGGGCCCTGCCCCGAGAGCTCGGTGCGGATGTAGCTCGAGCCCCAGGGCACGCGGTGAGCAAAGGCCAGAGACAGGCGGGAGCCAGGGCTGGGCAGTGCCAGGACTGGGCAGGGCGACCGCTGGGCTGCGTTGGGCTGGGGGCTGGCAGGCCGCTAACGTCCCGGGGGGCAGAATAACCAGAAGACGCTTCGCAAGCGGGGGTCACTTTGTGCCCATTTCTTTCCACCTGTATCTAGTGTGCGCAGTTTCACCCAGCTCCCCTTGGCAGAGTCGCCCCAGCCGCCACCCCGGGCCCTGCCCAGCGCTCCCTGCCCAGAACCTGCTCCTGCCCCCACTTGGCCCTGGCTGCTCCCTCGCTGAGACGGCCCCCGGCTGCCCCTCCCCAGCCCTTCCCGTCCTGCGTGCCAGGCGTGGGCTGTGGGCCTCGGGTGCAGCAACATGGCCCCATTCCTAGGCCAGGCCGCTGGCCTCTCCATGGCTCACAGGCCCCTGGCTTCTCCTGCATTGCCCGAATCATCGCTCCCCTCTCCCGAGGTGGAAGGGAACAGCCCCTGCCGGGCCCCTTCGCGGCTCCTCTCTGCCCAGCTGTCCGAGAACCTGCCCGGCCCAGTGTAACCTGGGGAGCGGGGGTCCTTTCCCCTCTAGGGAGCACCAGCTCTGAGCTCGCCCCAGGGTCGGGGGAATGGCTGGCTCAGGGGGGCAGGGGACAGGGCTTTTCCCCTCTAACGGGTCCCGGGTCCCGGGGGCCTCCTTTCGCTAGAGACCAAAAATCGGTGCTGTTTGAGGAGCAGCATCGCTATTCTCAGTCCCTTAGAGATCTCAATCCCGGCGGAGCCGGCGGTGCTGAGATGGGGCCGCGTGTTGTTGCAGGTGCCGGTGGCATTCGAGGATGTGGCGGTCGGTTTCTCCCCGAGGAGTGGGCGGCGTTAGCGGACTGGCAGAGGGAGCTGTACTGGGCCGTGAGGAAGGAGAACTACGAGCTGGTCACCTCGCTGGGTGAGGCTCCCTTTCTTTGCTGCTGCACACATGAAAATCCCTGACTCGGAGAGACCAGCCCCAACGTCAGAGCCCAACAGCGACGCAGGTGCCCCAAGATCCCCAGGCCAGGCGAGGAGCACTGGGGGAGGGGTTTTCCCTCGGGCCATGGGCTCTTAGTGGGGTGTCCTCCCTGAGAGATGCGATCCCGGGGGCTAGTCAGTGGGGAAGATGTCCAGAGGCTGGGGCAGGACTGGTCCAATCCTTGTCCCGGCTGAGCCCATACTGGGGGCCTCGACCCAGTGCTGTGGGAACAGCACTGACCCAGCCAGGCCTGCTGCTGCGGTAATGGGGTCCCGGCGGGGTATGGCCCAGAATCGCCAGCCCCAGGAGTTCAGAAACCACCACTCCCCACCCGCAGCCCCTGCCAGCCCGGCCCTGGGCTCCCGCCACGGCCCTGCCGACGCCCCTCACTCCCCACCCGCAGCCCCTGCCAGCCCGGCCCTGGGCTCCCCCCACGGCTCTGCCAACGCCCCTCACTCCCCACCCACAGCCCCTGCCAGCCCGGCCCTGGGCTCCCCCCACGGCTCTGCCGACGCCCCTCACTCCCCACCCACAGCCCCTGCCAGCCCGGCCCTGGGCTCCCCCCACGGCCCTGCCGACGCCCCTCACTCCCCACCCACAGCCCCTGCCAGCCCGGCCCTGGGCTCCCCCCACGGCTCTGCCGACGCCCCTCACTCCCCACCCACAGCCCCTGCCAGCCCGGCCCTGGGCTCCCCCCACGGCTCTGCCGACGCCCCTCACTCCCCACCCACAGCCCCTGCCAGCCCGGCCCTGGGCTCCCCCCACGGCTCTGCCGATGCCCCTCACTCCCCACCCACAGCCCCCCACTATTCCGGCCCTGGGCTCCCCGCCAGCTCTGACGGTGCCCCTGACCCACAGCCCCCTGCTAGCCCAGCCCTGGGCTTCCTCCAAGCTCTGCTGACACCCCTCTCTCCCGACCCACAGCCCCCACTATTCCAGGCTTGGTGTCCCCTGGCAGGCAGCTGCTCTGGTGTCCTGCAGCCCCGGCCTGGGGCAGCCTGTTCTGTTGCTGGCTGTGGGGGCTTTTCACACCCTCCAGCATGGGACGGTTGTGCACCTGGGAGCCCGGCCTCTGCAGCCCCTTCCCGTGTTGTACAAGGTGGGCTAGGTGCACCTGGCCCTTCCCCATCCGCTGCGAGCAGTGTCACCACGCAGAGCTCGCGCCTTCGCTCCGTCCAGGTGGCCTCTCCCGCGTGCTCAGATAACGCGGTGCCGTTCTCTGCCCCCCGGCAGGCTCCGATGACGGACGGTTGGGTTGCAGCGAGTCACCGAGCCGGGCCCTGTGTCGGGGATGGTCGGTTTGTCTGGGCTCCTCGGGTCTCCAGGGTCCTCCTGCACTGGGGACAGGTGTGCGAGACGCAGAGCGACCTGCGACCAGCGCAGGTAAGGGGCGAGGGGCGGGTGCCCGGGACAGATGTGCCAGGCCTGGGCGGTGCTCCTGGCAGTGCCCTGAGCTGGTGGCTCCAAGGGCTCCCCCACCCCATGTCGCCTTGGAAACGCAGGCAGAGCCAAGTTCCAGGCCGGTGTCTGGCTGCCTCGATTCTCCGTCCCAGTCCACAGTCCCAGCTGCTGGCTCATTCTGCCATGCAGGGCAGCCTGTCGTGAGACTCGGCCTTCCCTTGCCAGGGCATCTGCTGTCGGCTTGACTGCAGGGGAGGAAGAGGCCAGTGCCATGAAACCGTCTGGCTCCAGCGCCCCTGCGCTGCTCCCACGGCTGCCCTCCTTCCCAGGGGCCTCGCCCTCCCAAGGGCCCGAGGTGAGCTCCCAGATGGGGATTGGGAATGCAGCTGGGAGGGTGGTGACCGTGCAGGGCCTGGGCGCGGCTATCCAGGAGGCGCTGTGGGGGGCGGCTTGTGCTGCGGATGGCGTTGGAGGACGTGGGGGTCCGATTCTCCCCGTGGAGTGGGCGGCGTTAGGGGAATGGCAGCGGGAGCTGTCCTGGGCCGTGAGGAGGGAGAATTTCGAGCTGGTCACCTCGCTGGGTGAGGCTCCCTGTCCATCTCTTTAGCAGCAGCACAAATAGCCAGTTACCCCCTGTCCTGGCCCCCACTCCGAACTCCTGGCAGGGGGCCCGTGACTGAGCGAAGGGCCTGACAGCCGGTCCTCCCCTCCCACCCCATGCAGGGCAGCAGGGCTCAGCCACGTCCGTCAGCCCCAGGCTTGGGCACCGCTCCAAGCCCCCCCGGCCACTGCCCCGTCTCTGGCTGGGCCTGGCCAGTGCTCCCCCAAGGAGTCCGGCTCGCCGCCTGGCCTCCCGGCTAGGCAACCGTCGCCGCCCATAGGCCCCGGGATCCATGAGCAGGTTGAAAAGTTCTGCCATGGCAGAGATCGCGACCTCCTCCTCCCAGGCACTTCCTGGGCACTCCCCGCCGGGAGCGACCAACCCGCGGACCAGGCACATCTTGTCACAGTTCCCCAGGGAGCTCCTGTGCCCAGTCGCTAAATGCCAGGTAGTGCCCGTTCCACCTCCCATCGTGGCCTGAGCATGGGGACAGAGCCAGGAGCTTGGTTCACCAGCTCTGTCATTTCGGTGCCTCCGAGGCCTTAGCCTGGCTGCCCTGGGGGGACCTGGCCTGGGAGCAGCCCTAGAGCAACATCCGCTGGGGCTGGGGCTCCGAGCAGCTCAGGGGGGTTCGATGCCTGGGTCCCAGACTGCACCTCTGGCCAAAACCCCAGCTGTCCATGGGCCCTGTGTCCTCAGAGCCCCAGGATCTCGGCTCCCAGAGAGACCCAGGCACCAACTCTGTGCTCCCCATGATATCCGTGGCTGTAGTGAGCCCTGCAGGCATGATCCTGCCCCGGAAATCCAGGGTGACGCCTGGCTCTGCCTCTCCAGGACGGGGGCCAAGGGGCTCGGCGTGTCTGAGGCCTGACACGTCTCAACACCCCGCATGCCTGTGACTCCCCTCCACGCACAGGCTCTGCGGCCCCCAAGCCAGAGAGCAGCTGTGAACTGGAGTGAGGGGAAGAGCCCCAGCAGGGGCAGGAGAGAGCGATTCCTGAGCCCCCCAGCACGGGTGAGCGATGCCAGGGGCTCCCCCAGAAAGGCTCGGGTCAGGGGAGGCTGGGAGGGGCTGGGGCTGAGAGTGGACGCTCAGACGCTGAGACGCTCTCCCTGGCTGTCTCGTTCCCTGAGACAGCGTCTGGGGCTGGGCTCATTGCCCTGCGATACGAAGCTCCCCACCACGGTCGCAGTGCAGACCTCATCGCTGCTGGCTAGTTACTGGCTGCACTGCGCTGGCCGTTCTCTCTGTGACATCCTGGATGGGAAATCTCGCCTGCCCCTTCTCCTCCTAGCTAAACTCCCCCCGATAATCTGCTGTGGACCCAGGCTCCTTCCCTCTCACAGCGCTGGCGGTAACGGCCGGTCTCTCTCTTTGTGCCCAGCAGGTGATGGAATCTGGGCTGGGGCTGAGGAGAAGCCGTGGGGAGCCCAGAAGTCCCTGGGAGGAGCAGCAGCCCTCCCAGCGCCCCAGGGGAAGGTGCCGAATACCTGCAAGGACGGCGGGCAAAGCTTCTCGGAGCGGGGCCTCCTCATCGTGCACGTGCTGAGGACCCACCTCGGGGAGTGCAACCTGCCCTGCGGGGAGTGCGGGAAGATCTTACCCGGGTGGGAAGGCTGGCGGCGCACCAGAGAGCCCACCTGCGGGACCGGACGGTGGACAAGGTACGCATGGAGCTGGCCGGAGCGAAGCCCTTCAAATGCCACCAAGTGCAGCAACAGGATCATCCTGCTGGTGGAGCCGCCGGCGGAGCGCGGGAGGGGCTCCTTCCCCTGCCCCACTGCCCCCAGCTCTTCCCCTACATCTACCTCCTGCAACGCCGCCCGCTGCGGCACGCCGGGGAGGCGTCCTTCCCCTGCGCCGAGTGCGGCAAGAGTCTGCCGCGGAGGATCGCGCTCGGCAAGCACCACCGGCGCCCCTCGGCCGAGCAGCCCGGCCCCTGCACCGGGAGAGCCACGCGCCGGAGCAGCCGTTCCCCTGCGCGCAGAGTGGGGGGCACTTCCCCCGGCGCGGCTCCCTGACCGCCCACCTCCGCGCCCGCCACCGCACCCCTGCGCCCAGTGCAGCCAGCGCTTCGGCAGCGAGCGGGCCCACGCGCCGGACAGGCCTTCGGCTCCAGGGAGGCCTGGGCCGCTCACCGGCTGGAGCACGAGCACCGGAAGCCGTTCAGTGCGGGAAGGGCTTGAGGCGCAAGGACAGGTACATGGTGCCCCTCGCCTGCCCCCAGGGTGGCCAGCGCTGCCGCCTGCAGCTGGCACAGCACCAGTGCCTCCACCGGGCGCCGAGAGCTGGGCCCCGTGCCTGGCCCTGCCACCCCTTCCACGGGCGGTCCTGGGCCCGGCCCCTCGCCAGCCTGGGCCGTGGCGTCCCCACCTGCAAAATAGGGTGAATGGTGCCGCTCCCGGTGGGAGGGCACGAGGCCTGGGTGGCGTCTGTGGCATTGTGTGGAGACGTACGTGAGAGAGCGGAGAGGAGCCCTGGGGGCAGGTTTGGAGCTCGGCCTTGAGTGGAGAGGGGTCTGGGCAGCCTGCGTGAGTGGGCTCGGACGGCTTCCGTGGCCTGCCCTGCGGGCCTCCTCTTTGATGGGTCCCTTGCCCATTTCCTCTGGGGCACCTGGCGCTGGCCGCTGTCGGAAGCCAGGCTCCTGGGCTGGCTGGACTGTTGCTCCGATCCCGTGCGGCCGTTCTGATCTCAAATGAGTCCCCAGCACCTTGCCTGCAACGCCCAGCCCTGCCGTGCAGCCCGGGGACGGCGTGAGAGCCCAGACCGCAGCGAAATGGCAACACCAGGACGTTCCCCGGGCGGCAGGGAGTAGGGCCCTCCCTGCTGTCCTCTCCCATCCGACTGACTCTGATCTGCTGTAACGACCAGGGTGTCTCTCGCCCGGGGCCTTTGGGGCTCTGGGTCAGGCTCTGCAGCCTCACGCTGGGGATCGCCAGCCACTGGGCGTCAGGGGCCATGTGCGGGTATCAAACCCCTCCCGGCACCACAGGCCACGCCGGGGCGTGTGCTCAGCCTCCCACGGGGGAGCGGGGAGCAGAACCTGCCTTGGGGCTAGGTGTTGGGAGAAGGGCCGGCAGCTGGGGCTCATTAAGAAGCAGCTTTGGGGGGGCCACATTTACAAGCTCGAATGTTGCGGGGGGCAGAAAGGTTGGTTTTTAATGACAGCTGAGATTGGCTCTGTGAGCACCTCGAAGGTAGCAAGGGGCTGAGCTACAGTCGGTGTCAAACCACCCTCGTATCCTTCTCTGGCCGGGTCCCAAGGCTGGGGGGAGATTACAGAGCTCGGCTTGAATGCGGTTTGTGACATGTCTCCCAGACCCTCATAGCACACTAGGGAAACAGCCTCCAGGAGCCTCCGGGCGCAGGCCTGGTTGGAGAACCGCTCCCTGAGAGTCCGTGCCAGCGGGCCACAGTCAAGCTAGAATTGCATAGCGAGTGGGGTCCCGCAGGGATCTGCCCTGGGCCCGGTCTAGTGAATATTGTCATCAGTGATTTGGCTAGTGACCGAGAGAGAACGCTGATAAAGTGTGCGGATGATACCAAGCTGGGAGGGGTTGCAGGTGCTTTGGAGGACGGAATTGGAATTCAAAAGCATCTGGACAGTCTGGAGAAATGGTCTGAAGTAAATAGGCTGAAATTCAATAAGTGCCCCCTTAGGTAGGAGCAGGCTGCTGCACACACACACTTGGCAATGACTGCCGAGGAAGCTGTGCTGCAGGAAGGGATCTGGGGGTGACAGGGGCCTCCACCTAAAAAGGAGTCAATAATAAAACACTGGTGCAAAAAAACCCCAAACGTTCTGGGATGTTGTGACAGAGTGGGAGTTTGTCATACTATTCTGGATGAATAGTGTGTGTACCTCAGTTTCCCCCATGTGCTGCATGGTTAATGAGTTGGGGGGAAGGTTTACTCTTTGCGGAGATCCAGGTGTGGCTGACTCGCAACTCCGGCAACTCGCAGAAGCTACTAGATCGCACGCCCTGGTTCTCATGGGCGACTTTAATCTTCCTGATATCTGTTGGGAGAGCAATACTGCGGGGCACAGACAATCCAGGAAGTTTTTGGAAAGCGTAGGGGACAATTTCCTGGTGCAAGTTCTGGAGGAGCCAACTAGGGGTGGAGCTTTTCTTGACCTGCTGCTCACAAACCGGGAAGAATTAGTGGAGGAAGCAAAAGTGGATGGGAATCTGGGAGGCAGTGACCATGAAGAAAAGGAGTACTTGTGGCACCTTAGAGACTAACCAATTTATTTGAGCATGAGCTTTCGTGAGCTACAGCTCACTTCGTCGGATGTCATGTGACCATGAGTTGGTCGAGTTCAGGATCCTGACACAAGGAGGAAAGGAAAGCAGCAGAATATGGACCCTGGACTTCAGGAAAGCAGACTTCGACTCCCTCAGGGAACTGATGGGTAGGATCTCCTGGGGGAATAACATGAAAGGGAAAGGAGTCCAGGAGAGCTGGCTGTATTTCAAGGAATCCCTATTGAGGTTACAGGGACAAACCATCCCGATGTGTCGAAAGAATAGTAAATATGGCAGGCGACCAGCTTGGCTTAACAGTGAAATCCTTGCGGATCTTAAACATAAAAAAGAAGCTTACAAGAAGTGGAAGACTGGACAAATGACCAGGGAAGAGTATAAAAATATTGCTCGGGCATGTAGGAATGAAATCAGGAGGGCCAAATCGCACCTGGAGCTGCAGCTAGCAAGAAATGTTAAGAGTAACAAGAAGGGTTTCTTCAGGTATGCTGGCAACAAGAAGAAAGCCAAGGAAAGTGTGGGCCCCTTACTGAAGGAGGGAGGCAACCTAGTGACAGAGGATGTGGAAAAAGCTAATGTACTCAATGTTTTTTTTGCCTCTGTCTTCACGAACAAGGTCAGCTCCCAGACTGCTGCGCTGGACATCACAGCATGGGGAATAGATGGCCAGCCCTCTGTGGAGAAAGAGGTGGTTCGGGACTATTTAGAAAAGCTGGACGTGCACAAGTCCATGGGGCCGGACGAGTTGCATCCGAGAGTGCTAAAGGAATTGGCAGCTGTGATTGCAGAGCCATTGGCCATTATCTTTGAAAACTCATGGTGATCGGGGAAAGTCCCGGATGACTGGAAAAAGGCTAATGTAGTGCCAATCTTTAAAAAAGGGAAGAAGGAGGATCCTGGGAACTACAGACCAGTCAGCCTCACCTCAGTCCCCGGAAAAATCATGGAGCAGGTCCTCAAAGAATCAATCCTGAAGCACTTACATGAGAGGAAAGTGATCAGGAACTGTCAGCATGGATTCACCAAGGGAAGGTCATGCCTGACTAATCTAATCGCCTTTTATGATGAGATTACTGGTTCTGTGGATGAAGGGAAAGCAGTGGACATATTGTTTCTTGACTTTAGCAAAGCTTTTGACACGGTCTCCCACAGTATTCTTGTCAGCAAGTTAAAGAAGTATGGGCTGGATGAATGCACTATAAGGTGGGTAGAAAGTTGGCTAGATTGTCGGGCTCAACGGGTAGTGATCAATGGCTGCATGTCTAGTTGGTAGCCGGTGTCAAGTGGAGTGCCCCAGGGGTCGGTACTGGGGCCGGTTTTGTTCAATATCTTCATAAATGATCTGGAGGATGGTGTGGATTGCACTCTCAGCAAATTTGCGGATGATACTAAACTGGGAGGAGTGGTAGATACGCTGGAGGGGAGGGATAGGATACAGAGGGCCCTAGACAAATTGGAGGATTGGGCCAAAAGAAATCTGATGAGGTTCAACAAGGATAAGTGCAGCATCCTGCACTTAGGACGGAAGAACCCAATGCACCGCTACAGACTAGGGAGCAAATGGCTAGGCAGCAGTTCTGCGGAAAAGGACCTAGGGGTGACAATGGACGAGAAGCTGGATATGAGTCAACAATGTGCCCTTGTTGCCAAGAAGGCCAATGGCATTTTGGGATGTATAAGTAGGGGCATTGCCAGCAGATCGAGGGACGTGATCGTCCCCCTCTATTCGACATTGTGAGGCCTCATCTGGAGTACTGTGTCCAGTTTTGGGCCCCACACTACAAAAATGATGTGGATAAATTGGAGAGAGTCCAGCGAAGGGCAACAAAAATGATTAGGGGTCTGGAACACATGACTTATGAGGAGAGGCTGAGGGAACTGGGATTGTTTAGTCTGCAGAAGAGAAGAATGAGGGGGGATTTGATAGCTGCTTTCAACTACCTGAGAGGTGGTTCCAGAGAGGATGGTTCTAGACTATTCTCAGTGGTAGAAGAGGACAGGACAAGGAGTAATGGTCTCAAGTTGCAGTGGGGGAGGTTTATGTTGGATATTAGGAAAATCTTTTTCACTATGAAGGTGGTGAAACACTGGAATGCGTTACCTAGGGAGGTGGTAGAATCTCCTTCCTGGGTTTGTCTACACTACGAAATTAGGTCGAATTTATAGAAGTCGGTTTTTTAGAAATCGGTTTTATATATTCGAGTGTGTGTGTCCTCACAGAAAATGCTCTAAGTGCATTAAGTGCAGTAACTCGGCGGAGCGCTTCCACAGGACCGAGGCCAGCGTCGACTGCCGGAGCGTTGCACTGTGGGTAGCTATCCCACAGTTCCCGCAGTCTCCGCTGCCCATTGGAATTCTGGGTTGAGATCCCAATGCCTGATGGGGCTAAAACATTGTCGCGGGTGGTTCTGGGTACATATCGTCAGGCCCCTGTTCCCTCCCTCCCTCCGTGAAAGCAAGGGCAGACAATCGTTTCGTGCCTTTTTTCCTGAGTTACCTGTGCAGACGCCATACCACGGCAAGCATGGAGCCCGCTCAGGTAACCGTCACCCTATGTCTCCTGGGTGCTGGCAGACGCGGTACGGCTTTGCTACACAGTAGCAGCAACCCATTGCCTTGTGGCAGCAGACGGTGCAATACGACTGGTAGCCGTCATCGTCATGTCCGAGGTGCTCCTGGCCATGTCGGCTGGGAGCGCCTGGACAGACATGGGCGCAGGGACTTAATTTAGAGTGACTTGACCAGGTCATTCTCTTTAGTTCTGCAGTCAGTCCTATTGAACCGTCTTATGGTGAGCAGGCAGGCGATACGGATTGCTAGCAGTCGTACTGTACCATCTTCTGTCGGGCAGGCAAGAGATGAGGATTGCTAGCAGTCGTATTGTACCATCTTCTGCCAGGCAGGCAAGAGATGAGGATGGCTAGCAGTCGTACTGTACCATCTTCTGCCGAGCAGCCATGAGATGTGGATGGCATGCAGTCCTTCTGCACCGTCTGCTGCCAGCCAAAGATGTAAAAGATAGATGGAGTGGATCAAAACAAGAAATAGACCAGATTTGTTTTGTACTCATTTGCCTCCTCCCCTGTCTAGGGGACTCATTCCTCTAGGTCACACTGCAGTCACTCACAGAGAAGGTGCAGCGAGGTAAATCTAGCCATGTATCAATCAGAGGCCAGGCTAACCTCCTTGTTCCAATAAGAACAATAACTTAGGTGCACCATTTCTTATTGGAACCCTCCGTGAAGTCCTGCCTGAAATACTCCTTGATGTAAAGACACCCCCTTTGTTGATTTTTGCTCCCTGAAGCCAACCCTGTAAGCTGTGTCGTCAGTCGCCCCTCCCTCCGTCAGAGCAACGGCAAACAATCGTTCCGCGCCTTTTTTCTGTGCAGACGCCATACCAAGGCAAGCATGGAGGCCGCTCAGCTCACTTTGGCAATTAGGAGCACATTAAACACCACACGCATTATCCAGCAGTATATGCAGCACCGGAACCTGGCAAAGCGATACCGGGCGAGGACGCGACGTCAGCGCGGTCACGTGAGTGATCAGGACATGGACACAGATTTCTCTGAAAGCATGGGCCCTGCCAATGCATGCATCATGGTGCTAATGGGGCAGGTTCATGCTGTGGAACGCGGATTCTGGGCTCGGGAAACAAGCACAGACTGGTGGGACCGCATAGTGTTGCAGGTCTGGGACGATTCCCAGTGGCTGCGAAACTTTTGCATGCGTAAGGGCATTTTCATGGAACTTTGTGACTTGCTTTCCCCTGCCCTGAGGCGCATGAATACTAAGATGAGAGCAGCCCTCACAGTTGAGAAGCGAGTGGTGATAGCCCTGTGGAAGCTTGCAAAGCCAGACAGCTACCGGTCAGTTGGGAATCAATTTGGAGTGGGCAAATCTACTGTGGGGGCTGCTGTGATGCAAGTAGCCCACGCAATCAAAGATCTGCTGATATCAAGGGTAGTGACCCTAGGAAATGTGCAGGTCATAGTGGATGGCTTTGCTGCAATGGGATTCCCTAACGGTGGTGGGGCCATAGACGGAACCCATATCCCTATCTTGGCACCGGAGCACCAAGCCGCCGAGTACATAAACCGCAAGGGGTACTTTTCGATAGTGCTGCAAGCTCTGGGGGATCACAAGGGACGTTTTACCAACATCAACGTGGGATGGCCGGGAAAGGTACATGACGCTCGCATCTTCAGGAACTCTGGTCTGTTTCAAAAGCTGCAGGAAGGGACTTTATTCCCAGACCAGAAAATAACTGTTGGGGATGTTGAAATGCCTATATGTATCCTTGGGGACCCAGCCTACCCCTTAATGCCATGGCTCATGAAGCCGTACACAGGCAGCCTGGACAGTAGTCAGGAGCTGTTCAACTACAGGCTGAGCAAATGCAGAATGGTGGTAGAATGTGCATTTGGACGTTTAAAGGCGCGCTGGCGCAGTTTACTGACTCGCTTAGACCTCAGCGAAACCAATATTCCCACTGTTATTACTGCTTGCTGTGTGCTCCACAATATCTGTGAGAGTAAGGGGGAGACGTTTATGGCGGGGTGGGAGGTTGAGGCAAATCGCCTGGCTGCTGGTTACGCGCAGCCAGACACCAGGGCGGTTAGAAGAGCACAGGAGGGCGCGGTACGCATCAGAGAAGCTTTGAAAACCAGTTTCATGACTGGCCAGACTATGGTGTGAAAGTTCTGTTTGTTTCTCCTTGATGAAACCCCCTGCCCCTTGGTTCACTCTACTTCCCTGTAAGCTAACCACCCGCCCCTCCTCCCTTCAATCACCGCTTGCAGAGGTAATAAAGTCATTGTTGCTTCACATTCATGCATTCTTTATTCATTCATCACACAAATAGGGGGATGACTACCAAGGTAGCCCAGGAGGGGTGGTGGAGGAGGGAAGGAAAATGCCACACAGCACTTTAAGCACAGCACTTGAAAAGTTTACAACTTTAAAATTTATTGAATGACAGCCTTCTTTTTTTTGGGCAATCCTCTGTGGTGAAGTGGCTGGTTGGCTGGAGGCCCCCCCACCGCGTTCTTGGGCGTCTGGGTGTGGAGGCTATGGAACTTGGGGAGGAGGGCAGTTGGTTACACAGGGGCTGTAGCAGCGGTCTGTGCTCCAGCTGCCTTTGCTGCAGCTCAACCATACACTGGAGCATACTGGTTTGGTCCTCCAGGAGCCTCAGCATTGAATCCTGCCTCCTCTCATCACGCTGCCGCCACATTTGAGCTTCAGCCCTATCTTCAGCCCGCCACTTACTCTCTTCAGCCCGCCACCTCTCCTCCCGGTCATTTTGTGCTTTCCTGCACTCTGACATTATTTGCCTCCACGCATTCGTCTGTGCTCTGTTAGTGTGGGAGGACAGCATGAGCTCGGAGAACATTTCATCGCGAGTGCGTTTTTTTTTCTTTCTAATCTTCACTAGCCTCTGGGAAGGAGAAGTCCTGTGATAATTGAAACACATGCAGCTGGTGGAGAAAAAAAAAGGGACAGCGGTATTTAAAAAGACACATTTTATAAAACAGTGGCTACACTCTTTCAGGGTAAACCTTGCTGTTAACATTACATACATAGCACATGTACTTTCGTTACAAGGTCGCATTTTGCCTCCCCCCACCGCGTGGCTACCCCCTCAACCTTCCCCCCTCCCTGTGGCTAACAGCGGGGAACATTTCTGTTTAGCCACAGGCAAACAGCCCAGCAGGAATGGGCTCCTCTGAGTGTCCCCTGAAGAAAAGCACTCTTTTTCAACCAGGTGACCATGAATTATATCTCACTCTCCTAAGGATAACACAGAGAGATAAAGAACGGATGCTGTTTGAATGCCAGCAAACATACACTGCAATGCTTTGTTCTACAATGATTCCCGAGTACGTGTTACTGGCCTGGAGTGGTAAAGTGTCCTACGATGAAGGACGCAATAAGGCTGCCCTCCCCAGAAACCTTTTGCAAAGGCTTTAGGAGTACATCTAGGAGAACCGCGAATGCCAGGGCAAAGTAATCCTTTCACATGCTTGCTTTTAAATCATGTATAGTATTTTAAAAGGTACACTCACCAGAGGTCTCTTCTCTGCCTGCTGGGTCCAGGAGGCAGCCTTGGGTGGGTTCGGGGGGTACTGGCTCCAGGTCCAGGATGAGAAACAGTTCCTGGCTGTCGGGAAAACCGGTTTCTCCGCTTGCTTGCTGTGAGCTATCTACAACCTCATCATCATCATCTTCTTTGTACGAGGAAACCTGCTTCCATATTGCCTCCATCTCCATTGAAGGAGTCAAACAACACGGCTGGGGTAGTAGTGGCTGAACCCCCTAAAATGGCATGCAGCTCATCATAGAAGCGGCACGTTTGGGGCTCTGACCCGGAGCGGCCGTTCGCCTCTCTGGTTTTCTGGTAGGCTTGCCTCAGCTCCTTCAGTTTCACGCGGCACTGCTTCGGGTCCCTGTTATGGCCTCTGTCCTTCATGCCCTGGGAGATTTTGACAAAGGTTTTGGCATTTCGAAAACTGGAACGGAGTTCTGATAGCACGGATTCCTCTCCCCAAACAGCGATCAGATCCCGTACCTCCTGTTCGGTCCATGCTGGAGCTCTTTTGCGATTCTGGGACTCCATCATGGTCACCTCTGCTGATGAGCTCTGCATGGTCACCTGCAGCTTGCCACGCTGGCCAAACAGGAAATGAGATTTAAAAGTTCTTGGTTCTTTTCCTGTCTACCTGGCCAGTGCATCTGAGTTGAGAGTGCTGTCCAGAGCGGTCACAATGGAGCACTCTGGGATAGCTCCCGGAGGCCAGTACCATCGAATTGTGTCCACAGTACCCCAAATTTGAGCCGGCAAGGTCGATTTAATCCTAATCCACTAATCCACTTGTCAGGGGTGGAGTAAGGAAATCGATTTTAAGAGCCCTTTAAGTCGAAATAAAAGGCTTCATTGTGTGGACGGGTGCAGGTTTACATCGATTTAAAGCTGCTAAATTCGACTTAAAGTCTTAGTGTAGACCAGGGAGGTTTTTAAGGTCAGACTTGACAGAGCCCTGGCTGGGATGATTTAATTGGGGATTGGTCCTGCTTTGAGCAGGGGGTTGGACTAGATGACCTCCTGAGGTCCAACCCTGATATTCTATGATTCTGGGGCCTGGAGAGGACAATGGCCACTCCAACTGCACAGCCCTTTGGTACCTGGCAACTAACGACCATGGGTCGCCCACCCTCTGCGGGGAAGCCAGACAGTAGTGACCAACTGGAGAGCAAAGGATGAAGGAGGGGTCAGTTGAGTTGTTAGTGTAGGCTGGAAGCAGGATTCCTTCTTCTGAACTGGAGGTCAGAGGGCTCAGGACTGGCCTGGATGGACTATGCTGTAACTCTGTATGTGAACTAAGAACTTCCTACACTGTGTTCCAGACATCTAATAAACCCTTCTGTTTTACAGCGCTGGCTGAGAGTCACCCCAGTCTACGGAAATTGGGGGGGTGCATTTTTCCCTTGGATGTGTAAGTCCTTCCCAGGCATCCAGTCCAGGGGGATTCCCTGCCGGGGGCTCATGGTGTGATACAGGGGTGCTGAAGGCACCGAAGGTTGGTCCCAGAAAATATGACCTACGAGGGAAGATTAAAAAATTGGGTTTGTTTAGTCTGGAGAAGAGAAGACTGAGAGGAGGCATGATCAGAGTTTTCAAGTATGTAAAAGGAGGAGGGAGAAAAAATGTTTTTCTTAACCTCTGAGGACAGGACAAGATGCAATGGGCTTAAATTGCAGCCAGGGCAGTTTAGGTTGGACAGTAGGAAAAACTCCCTACCTGCCAGGGTGGTTAAGGACTGGAAAACAGGCAGTCCTCGGACTTACGACACAATCGGTTCCTGAAAATTGTGTCGTAAGTCAAAACGTTGTAACTCGGAACCACAATCAACTCCACTGCGAGACCGGGCATCATCAGGTCGAAACCACTGTCATAAGTTGAATCAGGGTGTCCGTTTAGAAACGTACGTGCTGTTTGTTGTAAGTTGAACGTCATAAAGTTAGGACTGCCTGTAAATTGCCCAGGGAGGTTGTGGAGTTTCTGTCACTGGAGGTTTTTAAGAGCAGGTGGGACAAACACTGTCAGGGATGGTGTAGGTAATACTTAGTCCTGCCTCAGCACTGGGGCTGAACTGGATGACCTACCGAGGACTCCTCCAGTCCTGCAGTTCAATGATCCTGTGCTTCCCATATATTCACATGACTCCAGGAGCTGGGGCTTTACGTAAAACACCAGATATTGCACGATTTGTGCCCACATGGTGAGCGGTGGCAGTGTGCTGCAGCAATCCAAGAGCGACCCCGCTGGGTGGTTTGGGAAATGTTCGCTCGCCGACACTGTCTAAACGAGCATCCCCGAGCAAGACCTCCCGGGGCGCGTGTTCCACTCCACCAAACCCCCTGGGGCGGGGACAGGACAGAGGTCTCGCTTCCAAGGGGCGTGTGTGGAGTCTGCTGGGGCAGGAAGATGCCCTCCAGAGGAACAGGAAGCAGAAAGCCAGCGCATTTCAACGCCGTTCTCCTGGCTGCGGGGCCCAAAGCCGAGGGTTGGTTTGCAAAGGTGTTAGCAGAGCTCTGAGCTGCCCAAGCCTGAGAGCTGGGCTGAAGCTGGCCCAGTAGCTGCAGAAGCCGCTTAAGTAGATACTTAAGTACTAGCCTGTGTGGGCTGTGTCCCCCCAGCATGGTGTATGGGAGACCCAGGCCTCAGGGTGCTAGGACCAGGGCGCCCCCTCCCACAGCCATGCAGGCTGGGGGAATGAACCCACAGGGAGGCTGTGATGAAGCAGGACTGTTCTTAATGTTTCCTCTGAGAGTGTGGAGGTGCCTCAGTTTCCCCTATGCAGTTCTTAAGTATCTACATGGTGGGGTAAGGGTGTATGATCCTTGCAGAGCCCTAGAGGGCAGGGGTGTGCAGGGGTCTGGACACAGAGAATGGCCGACACCCTGTTTCCTGGCAACTGATGGCCTGGGCCCTTCCGCACCCCCTCCTCCCCCCGCAAGGTGAGAGCTAAAGGGTTGGAGAACAAAAGAATCAGGTGACCGCCTGGCCTGGGGAAAGGAACAAAGCCCAGAGGAGGAGGGGCTGGAGGGAGTTTCAGTTTGGGTCTGGCTGGGGACATGGAATGAAGGGCAGACGGGGTTGTTTGGCTCACTGCCCCCCAAAATGGACCCAGCTGAGGAGTCCTGTTCTCTGCACCTGCAAGCTCTGTGTTAGACCATGTTCCTGTCGTCTAATAAACCTTCTGTTTTACTGGCTGGCTGAGAGTCCCGTCTGACTGCGGAGTTGGGGGGCAGGACCCTCTGGCTTCCCCAGGACCCCGCCTGGGCGGACTCGCTGTGGGAAGCGCATGGAGGGGCAGAGGATGCTGAATGCTCCGAGGTCAGACCCAGGAAGGTGGAAGCCGGGTGAGCTGTGTGTCCTGCAGACAGGCTGCTCCCAGGAAGGTGACTTCCCCAGAGTCCTGCCTGGCTTCATGGGGAGCAGATCCAGAGCATCGCCCGGGGACTCTATGACAGAGGCGCTGGCCCCTGGGTGAAGCCAGCCTGGCAGCTGCCAGCAATCAGGAACCCTGGTGTCCCCAGCTGCTCTCTGCAGGTTTGACACGGCCCCCTCTCCCCTTTGCTGACTGTTCCAAGCCCGCCTCCCTGCTTTGCCTTCCTCTGAACGGGACCCACGGATGGCCCGAAATAACAAGTCACGGCAGCCATCTTGGGTTGCTGGGCCTGGCTGCTGTGGGCTGTGAAAAACTCACCCGATAACGAGAGTGTGGGCAGTGGACTCAGGCTGTCCGTTCTCCTGTCCGAGGGGCTTTTCCAGCTGCGATTCCTGCTGCAAAGCCAGCGATCCACAGTCGTCTGGCTGGTGCGTGTCCCCTGGAACCAGCTGCTGGATTGCGGCAGCTCTGGGATCTGGTAGGTGTCGAGGACGGTGAGTAGTTACAGGGGTGTTACATGCTCACAGGCAGCACCAGGAAAGGTCGTCCCTCTGTCCTGGCCTGTCGGGGAGAACAGCTAGCCCTGACGCGACCCAGCCCTGCTCGCACAGGGAGGGCAGGAGTGCTGTGGGGAAGCTCCATGTCCTATCTCTCCTCTCACGTCTGGGCCACGATGCCACTAGACAGTAGTTACAGGCGGCTCTATCGCCTGCTGCTCTGGGGGCCGCGCCGGGGCCGTTCACCGGCTCTCCTGCTTGGGGCAGTTGCTAAGATTCCTTAGTAGCACGATTGTGCCTGGTGCTAGGGTCAGCCTGTGACCCCAAAACTGCTTAGCCCAACTGACAAGGGGGGGGACCTTACCGAGAGCTCCTGCATCAGGTGTGAACATTCTGGGGCACAGACGAATGTCAGGCGTGGTCTTACACGAAAGCCGGGGTCACGCTGGTCAACGTCCCTGTGAAGTGTCTCACACGCACGGCGCAGGAGCTATGGGTCTGGGCCAGCCAATTGTGCTCTTAAGCTGGTGAGGTCAAAGTGGTCTCCAAAAGGTGCCGCCTCTGGGCAGGAGGAGAGGATCCTGTCTCTCTGTTGGGCTGTAAATTCTGCCCATTCACATACGAAGTCAAATGTTACTGAGGAGACCTGAGGTCAGTAGGAATGGAGCACACAGGAAACACCCAGCCCAGGGGCTTGTCCGGGCCGTGGGTAAAGCCGGTGAACTCGGGGTGTGTGTCTCAAAGGCAGAGGAGACACATGGGGGTTCTGCGCCCAGGACGGGGATGGAGGCGCATTTGGAAGCAGGGTCTCAGCCAACCTGGCTTGAGAAGACGGCGGAGGATTTGGGGTGAGATGAACTTCTTCAGGGAGTGCGTAACCTGCTAGGCTCAGTCTCAAGAAAGCACCTTACGGTTTGTTTTACACGTAACCATTTGTTTCCAGGGTTCTTATCACCATCCCCTGAATCTCTGATGATAAACGTGCCCTTGTTTTCACTAGTAACGTATCAAAGGGCTGTGTGTTCAACTGGGGTGTCCTGGTCCTTCGGGGAACAGCCAGCATGGTCAGTCTGAGGGGGGCCAGGGGCTGGACGTGGCAGGGAACGCTCTGAGGATTCGGGGTTGGTGTGGGCCTGGTGTTACTGATACAGAGAGGACAAGGCCTGTGGGGGCCTGGCAGGCAGTGATTGTGTTGTCAGAGGCTGGTGGGTTCAGGGAGCTGATCCACAGCAGGACCAGACAAGACTGCTTTGTGCTAAGGGCAGGTGGGGGTGAGGTGCTGCCCAACCTTGGGTGCCCTTGGGGAGCATCACGCTGCATTGCTGGGGACAGGGGTTCTAGTCCCCCAACTGCCAGAAGTGACCTAGTGCCATTTCTCCATTACCCCTGGGAATGATGGTTGCTGCCTCCCAAGGTAGGGGGCTGAGGATCTGGTCACTGATGGGTTGTGAATGGCACAGAATTGCTAACACCACCCCATGGGAGAGGAGCTTTGAACTCCGTCTCCAGGCTCCCAGCCCACTGCACCCTCCCCGAGGTTGGCAGGAATGTTGGACAAGGTGCGAGGCCCTTGCTCTTCAGGGCCCGGCACGCCCCCCGCTGGCCCTGGCGAGGCTCGCAGGTCGTTACAGGGAAAGCAACCGGCGCTGGAAGGGGGCAGAAACCCGGGGCAGGAAGAGCGGCGTGAGGGGGAAAGTGGCTTTTCTCTGCCTCCACCCCTGTCACCAGGGAGCTGCCCGGCCCGGGGTGAGGGGCAGCTGTCGCTGTCGGGTGAATTGATTTGAATCAGAGCGACTGAAATCAGCAGATAGGAAACCTTCATTTAAAGCCTCAGCTTAAACCACCACTGTAGGCCTCTGGCCTTGCCCCTTTCGCTCCTTTCCCTGAAGCCGGGCCGGGTCTGGCGGGTTGGTAGCCGCTGGGCTCCAGCTGCAGGTGGCCTTTGCGCGGAGTCCGGCGATGCTTCGCCGCCCGAGGGCGCCCCGCGCCTGCCGCCTCCCCGGAGCAGCTTGGCTCAGCGCCCTTCCGATTCTGGCGTTTTCCATCTGTATTAGAACCTGGGGAGGGAAACATCCCGCCTTCCTGCGTGAAGCGAGTGTTGTCGAGCTGGGTCAGGCTCTCCTGGCTCCACATCCGAGCCCGGCGCTCACTAGACGCTCCGACCGGGCGGGATGGGCAGGGAACCGGCCACGCCGGAGGGCCGGCAGGAGCCGTGAGCGCAGCCCGCGTTGGCTCGGGGTAGCGACCGGCTCACCAGTCGGGCCGCCCGGACTGGGCAGCACCGGGGCTCTTCCTCTCGCACCTTGGGGTTCGTAGGTTGCCAGAGGAAAATCAACTTTCCTGCTTTTTCGGCTCCCTCCGGCGCCCGCGGCCCCGAGCTCGCTGCGCCAGCCGGAGAAGCGACGCGGACGAACCCCTCTCCCGACCCTGCACGCGGCGGCCCCGTCCGCAGCTGGGCGAGCCCCCCGCAACCCTGGGTCCAGCGGCCTGGCCAGCGACTTCCACCGGCTCGGCTCGGCTCTTTCCTGCCTCTCCAGCCGGCCGCTGCCCGGCCCTGGGCGCCGCGCTCCGGGACGGCGCGAGAGGACCCAGCGGGCTCCAGGCCCGGCCACGCTTGTGATTGCAGCTTGAATGGGAGCCGGAGCCGTTTGTAACCCAGCCCCGGCTGCTGGGGCCGGAACAGCCGGGTTGTGAGCCCTGAGGGCAGGGCAGGGCAGGGGGCCCGGCCGCAATCGCCTCTCCCAGCCGGCGGGCGGGCCGGGCTGCGCGGACCCCCGGGACCCGAGGCGGGGCTGCCGCTTCCCGGTGCTGCCGGGACACAAAGGCGAGGCTGGGCCGGGACTGCAGCCCCAGCGTGCGCCAGGAGCCGGCTGCGCCCGGGGGCAGGTTGGGTCTAAGCCGGGCAGCGCCTGCAGCCGGCGCGGAGCGCGGAGAGGCGGCCGCCAGCGGGGCCCGGGGACCCTGGCGAGGGGCCGGACGCTGCACCGCGGGGCCGGGCTCGGGCATGTGCCCGCTGGGCGGCCGCGGCGCCATCGCACGCAGGGAGAGCGGGGAAAATGGCTGCAGGGGCTTCGGCGCAGGTAGGGCGGGGCCGGGGGGTGCACGGGGGGCTTTGGGGGCGCACGGCGGGCCCGGGCCAGGCCGGGGGGGACCCTGGGGGGGCTCTGGGGGCGCACAGCCGGGCCAGGCCGGGGGGGGACCCTGGGGGTGCATGGGGGGCTCTGGGGGCGCACGGCGGGGCCGGGCCAGGCCGGGGGGCGCACGGGGGGCTCTGGGGGCGCACCTCGGGAAGGGAGGGGCGGTGCTATGGGGAGGCACCGAGAGTTAGCGGAGCCTCCAGCCAGCAGCCACTTGCTGCTTCGTTTGTGCGGCAGCTGGGCCCGGGGGAAGCCAGGACGCCTGGGTTCCATCCCCAACTCTGGGAGAAGAATGGGGCCTAGTGGATGAGGGGCCCGGGGCTGGGAGTTAGCTCTTCTGGGTGTTGTTCCTGACTTGCTGTGGGATCTCTTTTAGTCCTTGCCTGTCTCTGTGCCTCAGTTTCCCCCTCCGTAAAATGGGGATAAGTGAATAACTGCACACGGTGCAGGGCAGTGCAGACAGATAAGGGGTAATTTTCTCCCCTCCTCCTGTCAGGGTATCTCAGTCCAGGTCACCTGGCAGCATCTCTGTCATTCAAACCCGGCTGCTCCCCACCTCTGCAGAGGCCCCCCCAGCCGCAGTCCCTGCCATTCCGGAGCAGGGGCTCCCCAGCACACCCCGCTTGGAACAGCCAAGCCGGCGAGGCTTGTCCCTGGCTCACTTCCCTTCAGCAGCAAAGGGTGACTCCTGCGGGGCTTGGTGTGAAGGGGGCAGAGGCCCTGGGATGCTGGAACCAATGTTGCCTCCTGGGAGTTACACTGCGAAGAGCCGGTGGGGCCGCGGGAACCGGCCTGCCTCGGCTCGGCCGTTGTTCGCTAGCGTTCGCGTTGTGGCCCCGGGAGCCCACGCGCTGATAACGGAGGTGCCAGCCAAGAGCCAGGCGGGTGGACGGGGGCGCACGGGGCCAATGCAGCAGCGCTGAGCAGGGCAGGCCGCGGGCTCGGTGTGAAGGTGGATAATCTGGTCGTTTTGTGGCGGCTCCGAGGGGCTTGTTTGCAGCGTAGCAGGAGGGAGAGATGGCGGGTGGGTGGGACGGATGGTGAAGACTCGCAGAGAAGGAGCCGGTGGAGGTCAGCAAGAGGGGGCGACGTGGTCGAAGTGAAGGGTCCCGAGCCTGGGCTGCGAGCGTCCGCAGGCCGCAGGAGCGGGTGGTGCTGAGCAGGGGCGCCCTGTTTCCCAGGGGCCCGTGACCTTCGAGGACGTTGCGGTCTATTTCACCAAGGAGGAGTGGAAGAAACTGGCAGGCTGGCAGCGGGAGATGTACCGCCACGTGATGACGGAGAATTACCAGCTGGTGGCCTCGCTGGGTGAGCCCCCCTTGGCCGTCCCTCGTGGGCAGCAGCCCCCAACTCGGACGTTCCTGCTGTGGGGAAATCTGATTGAATGTGACAATCATGGAACCGTGTGGGGCGGGCATGGCGTGGGGTGGGGTGGGCTGGGACCGGGGCAGGCGAGGCGTGGGGTGGGCACTGGGGTGGGCAAGGCATGGGATGGGCTGGGACCAGGGTGGGTGAGGCGTGGGTCAGGCACTGGGGTGGAGTGGGCTGGCACCAGTGCGGGCAAGGCGTGGGCAGGGTAGTGTGGGGCTGCATAAGCTCCTGTCCGTGCACTTCATCTGTGACCTGCGATATCCCTGCTGACCTCTTGTGCCCTTGTGGGTCTCACTCGGTCCCTGTCTCTGTTTCACCCCGGTTGTGCCTGGTGCCTGGCACTGAGCCACCCCGGGGAATGGCTTATGCCCAGGTCTGGCCTCGTAGCCCTGGTCCACGTATTGCTTGGGCAGGCTTGTCTGAGGGCTCGAGGCGCTGGTGGAGTGGGGAGCCCTGGCGGGGGATGATGGAGGGTTGGGGGGAGATGCTGTCTGGCCCCTGGGGGAATTAACCGCTCTGACTGCCTCACACAAGAAGGCCCTTTAGTGCCAACTCTGATGACTGTTTCACACCTAACACCCTGCCCCTCCGCCAGAGCAGCCCAGGAGAGCCTGAGCCGGGGTCCTGGGGCAGTGCCAGAAACCAACTGTGCTTCTCCCCCGGGCCCAGGCTCTGCAAGCCCCAAACCTGAGCTCGTCTCGAAGCTGGAGCGAGGGGAAGAGCCGCCTGTCGGGGATGGCCAGGACCAGCAAGCAAGGGAGAGCCCCAAAGGCCCCGTCCCAGGTGAGTGATGCAGATACCTTTGCAGACCCAGTTCCCAGCCTGGATCAGAGCTGGATGGCCTGGTGTGCCTTCTCTGGGCATTTCCCAGCTCCCTGCCCGCTCCAAGGCCGTGCCCCCCTCCTCCGCCCCGCTTTGCCCCGGGTCGTCACTGATGGCTGGGCAGCATGGGCGTACGATGGCCCAGGTGTAAACAGCAACACATGGCCCGAGACGGGAGAATCAGGCCTGGAGACTTCCAGGCCCATAGTTTCTAGCCTGCCCGGGCGCAGCTGTAGTGACTGCAGGTGTGAATGGCCAGGGCCCTGTGGAGCTCGTGTAATGGGCTCGTCCAGTTATCACACGTGCAAACGCTGTCTCTGCACTACTGCTCACGGTTTGTGCTCTGCCCTGCGCCTCACGTCATCATGTGTCCTGTTAGCACGTCTGACCCGTCTCTCCGCTCCGTGCCCCTGTCGATCTCCCTGTGCCTCTCCCTGCTGCTGGGGAATGTGTCCCATGCTCTCTGCGGGCAGCTCTTGGTCGATTCCCCACCCAGGGTTTGGTGCCCATGACCCAGCAAGGGACACCCAAACGCTGTCCGGAAGAGCCCCACGTGTGTGACGTGCTGGGACTGACAGATCTTTAATAGGCACTGCTGGCCAGCCAGCGGGCACTGCAGCACCATGGTCTGGGCGTGTGTTCTGGTCTCCTGGTTTCCTATTGCTCAAAGCCCCCAGGTGGGGAGGGAGACCAGCTGCTAGAGCAGGGGTTGAGAAGGGGGTGGGCTCCCCCATCACAGGTGACTCATTCAGGGCTGCACATGGAGGGTTTCGAGTGGGACTGGGAGCTGGGACTCCTGGTTCTTATTCCCAGCTCTGGGAGGGGAATGGAATCTGCTGGGAGGTTGGGAGCCAGGACGCCTGGGTTCTGTTCTGAGATCTGCCAGTGATGTGCTTTGAGACCTTGGGCAAGTCACAGCCTCAGTTTCCCCATTGGTAGCTGGGGATGATCTTTTCTCCCAGGAGGGCTGCGAGGCTCAGTGCCTGGGGTTGGAGGGGTGCGACTGCTCAAGGAAGATGCGGGGTGTGTGGGGTCCATTTGCTGAGGGCTGCCCTGGGAACAAGGCGTGGGAGAGGTGCTGGGCGGGCTGTGGAGAGCTGACAGGGTCTTTCTTTCCCCGCAGACCCTTCCAAGCGCCGGATCTCGTGCTGCACAACCACGATCATTTCCAAGAGGAAGGAGCTCTCGCTGGCTGACCGTGTCAAGCTGCTGCAGGCCCTGGAGTCACCCACCGCCTCCCTGTCCAGCGTGGCCAAGCTGTTTGGGATCTCCAAGAGCCAGGCAGGCCGGATCGGCCGCAGCCGGGAGCAGATTCTTGCCGACTGGCGCACCAACGCCAACCCACTGCGGAAGCGCAAGCGGGAGGGCAAGGGAGGGGAGGTGGAAGACGCGCTGTTCCTCTGGTTCCAGCAGGCCCTGGCCAGGGGGGAGAGGCTCTCAGGCCCGATCCTGAAGGCCAAGGCCCAGGAGCTGGCCCTGCATGCAGGCCGGGAGTTCGAGGCCACGGACGGCTGGCTCTGCCGGTGGAAGACCCGCCACAACATCGTCTTCAAGCGGCAGCACGGCGAGAAGCAGGACGCGGACGTCAGCAGCGCCCAGAGCTGGGTGACCGAGGTGCTGCCCTCCCTGCTGGCCGGCTACAGTGCCGAGAACATCTTCAGTGCCGACGAGACCGGGCTGCTGTACCGCGGCTACCCTGACCGGGACCCGCTGCTCCTGGGCGGCAAGAAGGCCAAGGACCGCGTCTCCGTCCTCTGCTGCGCCAACCATGCCGGCACGGAGAAGAGGCGCCTGCTGGTGGTGGGCAAGAGCCAGCGGCCGCGGTGTCTGCCCAAGGACCTGCGTGCCCTGCCCGTCGCCTACGCCAGCTCGGCCAACGCCTGGGTGACCGCGCACCTCTTCCAGGAGTGGGCGCTGCAGTGGGAGCGGGAGCTGCGGCGCGACCAGCGCAAGGTCCTGCTCTTCCTGGCCCACAGCAGCGCCCACCCCCGCGAGCTGCAGGCCAAGCTGCGCCAGATCAAGCTGGCTTTCTTCCCCCCCAACACCAGCAGCATCACCCAGCCCATGGACATGGGCGTCACCCGCAACCTGAAGGGGCACTACCGGGCGCTGGTGGCGGCCAAGGCCCTGCTGAGCCCGGAGCAGGGGCGGGCGGGGCGGGCGGCCGAGATCGCCGGGCGGGTCACGCTGCTGGATGCCGTTTACATGCTGCACCAGGCGTGGAGCCTGGTCCGGCCGGCCACGGTGCAGAGCTGCTTCCGGAAGGCCGGCTTCCACCTGGCGCCCTATGAGCGGGAGGAGCTGGACCTGCGGCCGCTGGCCGACGTGCCCCGGCCGGCCTTCATGAGCGAGCAGGACTTCAGCGAGTTCGTCGGCATGGACGCGGAGGAGCCGGCCGTGGGCGAGATGACCAGCGAGGAGTGGGCGCTGGCCCAGAGGAGCCAGTGGGCCGAGGCCACCGAGTGCTCGGAGGAGGACGGGGACCTGGACCCGGGGAGCCGTGTCACCGCTGCCGAGGCCCTGGCCGGCCTGTCTGCTGCCATGAAGTGGTGCCAGCTGCACGGCCTGGTCTACCACTGGGAGAGACTGCTGGAGACGGAGAGCGCCATGCAAATGGCCGCCGTGGCCGAGGCCAGCCAGAGCCGGGCCCCTGGCTGCTCCCGCTACGTGCCCGGCGTGGGGCTGCGGGCTCCGCCCGGGCTGGGCTCGGCCCTGCTCTGACCGCTGCAGTGCTGTCCTCTGACCCACACCCGACCCTTCCCCCCGGTGGGCACGGGGGGCTCCAGCAGCAGGGGCCACGTGGCAGGGCAAGCCCAGTGCCGCAGGCTGCCCGCAGTGCGGGGAGGGGAGGGGCCGGGGGTTCTCCAGGGCTCAGTGTCTAGACGGCGGGTAGATCAGGTTGGGGGGGGCACCGGGGCTGGGGGTGGGGAGCAGAGGAGGGGAAGGAGTGAGGAGGAAAGGACGGACAGCATGGTGTGGGGGAGAGACGAGGCTTCCAGTGGTCTGGTCATTCCTCAGGGATGGGTCTCCCTCCCCCCAACCCCCCTCCAGCAGGGTGGCCCCGCCCCCCGGGGCTGGAACTCTCCCTCCCCACATCCCCCGTAGGGTGGCCAGGTGCCCTAGGGATGGGTCTCTCTCCACTCTGTCTCCCCCTGTAGGGTGCCCGGGGACAAATTCCCCTCCCCCGGTAGGGTGGCCCAGCGGTGGGTCTCTCCTAATAAGATGGTTTCCCCTGGCAGGTCTGTCCTTGGAGGAGATATCTTCGTGCCTGTGACTGGCTGGCTCTTCCCAGGCCCTCTGTGTCTCCTAGCTGCTCCATGGGGTGGCTGGTGCCCTGCTGGCGGGTTTAACCCTCTACCAGCGCTGGCCATGGACTTTGTGTGGACACAGACCCTGTCACGTGATGGTGTCTCTGCTCTGAGCACTCCCTCTGCCTAAGGAGCCGTGGGCGTCCCCTTACACCCGCACAGCTGGCTCTGGCTCTAAGGGGCAGGGGTTGCCCTGTGGGGGGATGTTTCTGCCCTTGGCATCTCTCCTTCCTCTGCCCCACTCCTGCAGGTCGGTGCCAGGGCTCTGCTGGGAGTTCTGCCACCGCCCCCAGCTCCCCCGGCAGCCCTGCCCCAGGGGAATCCCACCCGCTGCCCCAGGGGCTCCCAGGCGTCGCCCAGCGGAGAGATGTGCAGGTGGCCTGGCCAGTAGAACTGGGGCTAACAGCAGGCTCCAGCCCAGGCGGGAGCTTGCAGGTGGCTGCAGATCTCAGCTGGGCTGGACCCTGGGGTGAGGCTGCCCCCGAGCTGTCAGAACGCCAGTTCCCGTGTGCAGGGCGGAGGTAGCTGCTGACGCACCCTTTGCATGGTCCAGGTGACTGAGGCCGGGCCCGGGCAGTGTCTGTGGTCTCGTTACCTATCACTACAGCTGCTAAGCACTACATCCGTAGAGCAGCCATGAACAGGCGTCCCTCGGGTCCCGGCCATGCCAACGGAAATCCCTGGCCAATGGCCGGTCTCTGGTTGCGAGGGGAACGTCGCAGCCCAGCCCAGGAGCCGAGATCCTTCCCCCCGTATGACTGGGCTCCAGCAGCCAGGCTGGGGGCCTGTGTGGCTGGGCTGCGGCACGAAGCTGGGCTGCACAAAGCACGCCCGGCCTGGCCTCGCTGGATCAGAGAGCTGCCCGAGCACTGCCTGTCGTACTGGGCTCTGCTTGGGCCGTGGCTCCCCGACGCAGCGGCTCTGGGAGCTCTCGTGCTGTGAGCCAGCCACGGAAGGGCGAGTTGGGCTGACTCCGATCGCCTTTGTCCTCAGCAGCATCACAGCCCTAAGCCAGGGGCTTTCAGGTTGTGGGCCGCGGACCCCTGGGGGTCCTCAGACTGTCTAGGATTTCCAAGGGGGCTGCCCCTCCATTTGAAACTTTGTAGGGTCTGCAAATGAAAGAAGGTTGAAACACCCTGAGTGAGGCTGAGCTGGTTCCTAGCCCTGCCCATAGCGGGGGGGCAGGGGGCAGGCTCGGCAGCATGTGGCCGTGACATGTTCTGTTCGAGAGCGAAACTGGGTCTGAGAGCAGACGGAGGTGCATGGTGGTTACAGAAGCACATTTAACCCTTTATCTGCTGCTCCTCTGATGAGAAACATCCCGGTCCCCTGCAGTGAGGCCCCTGCTTTGGCTGGCTGTCCAGGGGGAGTACGGCTGTGAGCGTCGAGTGTGTAAAGTAAAATAGCTGCCCAGTGATTTGGACGTTGGGGCTGATTGCTGCCGACTCTCCCAGCGTAGAAGAAAAAGGGATGTCAGATATGTCCTTCCAGCCCTATGGGACACCTGCCCTGGGGCTTGGGGCTTTGATTCTGCAGGGGGGAGGTTGTTCATCCTCCTAAACTAATGTATCCATTGACCCTTTCGTCTGTCCTATGACAACATCTAGTGTTCAAATATAGCCTTCATGTAGACTCGAATGTTGCTATCCCTGTTGCCTTGGCCAAAATCCCACGTGGATTTCTGCCCTTCTTGGTTATGCAGCATGAGTCACTGGGAACAGGGGTATCTGCCGCCAGCCTGACTCGTGTGTGCTTGTGACCGTAGACCAGAAACATGGAACTGTAACAGTGAAATAAAGCAGAGCTCTTGGACACAGTCAGTGCGGTGTGTTGCACTGCTCTCTGTTCAACTTGCTGCACCTTACTGCAGGGGTGTCCGAGCGTTGCCTAGCCAAGAGCCCAGTGGCAGCTTGTCCTAGGCCTGTAGCTTTGCTTGGTTCTGATCCTGCAACACTGCAGAGTCAGACGCCACAGCCTGCCAGCCGGTGACGGGACACTAGCTGGGGAGGGCTCTGAGTTACTACAGAGAATTCTCTCCCAGGTGTCTGGCTCGTGGGTCTTGCCCATATGCTCAGTATCTAACTGATCACGGTATTTGGGGTCAGGAAGGCATTTCCCCCCCAGGTCAGATTAGCAGAGACCCTGGGGGGTTTTCACCTTCCTCTGCAGCGTGGGGCCCAGGTTAGTTTAAACTTGCAAGTGAACTTGAAGTCTTTAAACCATGATGTGAGGACGTCAGTAACTCAGCCAGAGGTGAGGGGCTATTACAGGAGTGGGTGGGGGAGGTTCTGTGGCCTGCAGACAATCAGACAGACGATCACAATGGTCCCTTCTGCCCATGCACTCTGAGATCCCAGTGCAGGTTTGCGGCTGGCTCTGCAGAGGATGACTGCAGTGGGCATAGTTCATGCTTTGGTTCAAAACCCTCTTTTCCTGATCGGTCTCCTGCACTTAGTGGGCTTCATGTCTGTTGAAACTCTTCTGTTTCCCTCCAGCGTCTCACCTGGACCCTGTTGGCTTCAGTTACCTTCTGCCAGCGAGAGCCAGGCTGTGAGACAGGGCCTGTCCCAGCTGAGCAGGATCGGGCCCCAAGGGGTGGGTGATACGCTCTGATGGGGGTTCTGCCTGTTGAGGCTTTTCTGGGGTTCATTTACACTCTGAGGCCAAGAGGCCTGAGTGACTTTGGGTGCCTGGTTTCTGGGGGTGCCCCTCGCGGCCTGGGTCTCTGGGTTCTTCGCTGGCCCCATCACCGTGCTGGCTGAGCACTACGGCTGCCCGCAACCGGTGACGCTCCCCTGCGGGGTGGAGAAGGGAAGCCCCTTTCCTCGCGGCTCTGGCTGTTTGCGACTCCGCAGCCGTTACGAGTGTACATACTGGTCACGGTTGGGAGCTGGCAGAGGCTGGTCCCGGGGGGCAAGGGGAGCAGCTACCCACAAGGCTGAAGACCCAAATCAGTGCGTACGCAGCAGTGGTGTTGGTTATCCGCATGGCGGCAATGCCCAGTCCCAGATGAGACCCCGGGCTTGTTGGGCTAGGCACTGGACAGAGTGGGAACAAAGGCAGTCCCTGCCCCAGGGTCAGCCCAGGGCTTGCAAAGTTAGACAAACGGGGGTGGGGGGAGGCAGCCAGACAACAGCCGGGGTGTGATGGGTTTTTCACCTTGTGTTGCATGTAAGTCTTGCTGTACTTTACTAATACTGTGCGTGCCTCAATTTCCCTGTGTGCTGCACCAATGCCTAGGTGGTGGGAATTGGGTGTGTGACTTTTGCCGAGGCCCTTGGGGCAGGTGAGGTGGTTCCAGCTGCCTGCATGTAGGCTATGGCTGGTGCCCTTCCTAACCTGAGACCCAGGAGGGGAATGTGAGCAGGTCATACTTCGCTCAGGAAGCAGGACGAAGACCGGAGGGAGGCCAGGCAGCTGGGTCCAGGGCAGTCTGCGGTGGGAGACTGGAGAAGGGAGGCCAGCGTGTCTGGCCTGGGATTCTCCAAGATGGACTTGGTTGAAAGTTACTAATTTCTGTGCTAACAAGCTTTGTTCTATGCTGTGTTCCTGTCGACTAATAAACCTTCCATTTTACACTGGCTCAGAGTCCAGTCTGACTGCAGAGTTGCGGGGCAGGACCCTCTGGCTTCCCCAGGACCCCGCCTGGGCGGACTCACTGGGGGAAGCGCACGGAGGGGCAGAGGAGGCTGAATGCTCCGAGGCCAGACCCAGGAAGGTGGAAGCCGGGTGAGCTGTGTGTCCTGCAGACAGGCTGCTCCCAGAGAGGAGACTCCCCCAGTGTCCTGACTGGCTTCGTGGGGAGCAGATCCAGAGCATCGCCCGGGGACCCCGTGACAGGGTTCAGTGGGAGTCTTGGCTCCCCACAATGGTGAGGCAGAGGCAGCTCCCCTGCACGGATACGGCCAGGCAGGGGATTCCCCATTCAGACCCTGGCCGGTCCAATAAACAGCACCAGAAGCTGCCTGTTCCTTTCCATGCCCCGGGCTTTGTAGGTGCAAGGACCCTTTCCCAATCTCCTCACCCCCACGGCAGCGCTGATTGCTGCTGCATTAACACCACAGCAGAACCCGGCTCCTCCATTCATGCTGCAGCCAAGCAGGCTCGGGCTGGCCTGTTCCCGGAGGGAGCCTGGCCCATCATCCATACCCCTCGAGGAGAAACCCAGGTATGTCTACCCTGAGCAGCAGCAACTCCGAGCCTGGGCCAACAGGCTGGGGCTCGCAGGGCTCACGCGGCGGTGTTAAAACTGACCGTGGAGATGGCGGGCTGCAGGGCAGACGCTGAAGCTTGGGGGAGCAGGTGGGCTTCAGAGCCTGAGCTCCAGCCTGAGCCCCACCATCGACAGCTGTTTTTAGCACTGTCGGCTTGAGCCTGTGCAGTTGGGCTCTGAGTCGCTGCCCTGTGCTGTGTGGACGTAGCTCCAGAGCCCACTAGGACTATTTCCCTGCCTGGCACCTGGGCTTTGGGCTGAGAATGGGGCTGGGCTCCACGGTGGAGAGCATATGCCCCAGGACCCATCCTGCGTGACCCTGGCTGTGCCAGCAAAACTTGGAATATGTATTAATAACGTTCAGACAAAGGCTGGTAGCTAGTAAATCTACTGGTCTTTATACAAACCTCTCCACTGTGTCGCTCTTCCAGATACTGAAGTGCACAGTTTCAACCAAACCCTTCTGCCTGCAGGACGTGCATTCCCCTGGGATCTTCTCGAGATGAGGTCTTGGACTCTGTAGGGACGCCATAGCCTGCAGGGTTGGTCACTTGGACTCCATCTCAGTCCTTTTCCAAGCACTTCTGAGCCTCGTCAGCAAACCCCGGCCTGGGGTCCTGGCCCCCAGCAGCATTCCAGCCTTGCGTTCATCGCTGCTGGACTCAGCTGCTGGGGAACAGAAATCTGCAGCCTGTATCCAAAGTGGTGCGGGTGTTGGGACCCCGCCCCCAGAGCAGACACAGCTCCTGGTCCTGCTTGGATCAGCCGCTAAGTCTGAAAGTCCCCTGTTTCCTCCATTGACTCCCTGGGCCCTGTGTGCAACATACGCTTTGTGATGCGTCGTCCTTCTTTGCGAGTTGCATTTGTTCCCAGGGACGTGTGTGCCCAGCGCGTCGCCCAGACAAGGATGGGAACGGGCAGGTTCCACTCTAATATCTGCTGTGTCCCGCGTCCCAGGCAGCTGGGGCGGGGAGCGGAGGGCGATGCCCCTGCTGGTTATTAATACGGGGTATGCACTGGTGCTACAGTGATCACACGGGTAGCAGTGATGATGGAGGAGCCCTCAGTGGGTCCAGTCTGGCTTTGGCCCCGGTGTCCTGCATCCAGCCCAAAGCCAGAAGGAGACAGTCTCTGCTCTGAGGAGCTTATGATCTAAGCCCTGATCCTACAACCCCCAGATTGCCTAGCCAGTGCTCTGCTGCCTGAATTTAGGACTAGCCGGGATCAACGGATCATCCAGTCTGACCTCCTGCCTAGCTTCACCCGCTCACCCTGCCCTGAGCCCTGCTGCTCAGCTCCCAGCCACACAGCACGTGCCCCCAGGGGGTGACCCAAAGAGCCGGGGGAGGGAGGATGAGGGCAGCAGCTGCAGGATGGGCAGCTACAGCCTCGCTTGGTGCGAGTCGACCGGTTCCAGCCATTCCCCCTTTTTAAGCGACAACGGTCTCCGTGATGCTAGGGGCGTGGTGCGGGCCCTGTCTTGTGGGCAGAGATGGTGCATCTCTGGTTGCTTTGTACACGGAGGTGGGGAGGCCTTTTACCTGAAGCACTTTGCAAGCCGAGTGGTGCCCTGCTGGAAAGCAGCCAGCTCTGGGGTGGAGCGCACCAGTGACTCGAGTGGCACACGCGGGGCGGTGTAAATCCATGCCCAGGCCAGCCCCTGCCTGCAGGAGGAGTGTGGGGGCAGTGCCTGGGTATGGGGGAGGCATGGGTCACTAGTCTGGTCCCAGAGCCCGACACGGCTGGGTCCGACTCCGCTCAGCAACCCCCTCCCCGGCCCACCCCTTCCTGCCGGAGGAGCCGCTGGGAGCAGCAGAGACAAACCCCGGCCAGGCCGGGCAGCGGGAGCCGGAGGGCAGGGCCCAGGCCCCGGCAGTGGTTGCAGGTGGCTCTGCTCAGGTAGCGCTGGCCCCGGGCAGCCCCAGCCCACGTCTCTGGGGGGGACGGGGACAGTGACCCCGATCCCTGCCCCCAGCCCACGTGTCCGGGGGGGACACAGTGACCCCGATCCCTGCCCTGAATGCAGGAAGCACTTCATCAGTCAGGCCATTCTGAAGGTGCCCGGCAGGACGCACGGCAGGACGCGGCTGTTCCCGTGCACTGAGTGTGAGAAACGTTTCACCAGGAAAGACACCCTCAAACTGCCCCAGAGGGCGCACAGCGGGGAGCGGCCTTTCCAGCGGGCGGGGCGTGGGAAGAGCTTCGCTCAGCAGCTGAATCTCCTGGTACACCAGCGGTCCACACGGGGGAGCGCCCGCCCACCGGCTGTGCGTGCGGGACGAGCTGCGCCCAGAAGGCCACGCTCAACACGCACCAGAAGAGCCACGTGCACGAGAGGCTCTTTGCCTGTGCTGAGTGCAAGGAGAGACTTGCCTCCACCAGGGAGCTCGAGATGCGCCAGAGGATCCACGCCAGGGAGCCCTCATACACGCGCAGCCAGCGTGGGAAATGCTTCACGCAGCCGGGCAGCCTCCTGCACACAGCGAGTGCACACAGGGGGACGGCCGCTCACCTGCAGCCACTGTCAGAAAAGCTTCTCCACCAAGGGCAACCTCCAAGTGCACCAGCGGATCCACACGGGGGAGCGGCCCGCCACGTGCACTGAGTGCGGGAAGAGCTTCACTGTCAAGGGGACGCTGCAAAAACACCAGAGAGTCCACACAAGGTGGAAGCAGTCCGTGTGTGCCAGCCCGAATCTGGGAGGGCTTTCCCAACCTGTACTCCAGCAAAACCCCCAGTGAGGCAGGAATGACCACGCTCAATCAGACCCAAGGTCCCGCCAGCCCAGGGTCCTGGCTCTGACAGTGAGCAGCACCAGATGCATTAGAGGAAGGAGTAAGAATTGCAAACTAGGCAAATGTAGGATAATCTGCCCCTGCCAATATTAGGTCTCATCCTAATCCCTTATCATTAGAAAGTTGCTTAAACCCTGAAGTACAAGGTTTAATATCCCTTCAAAATATCTGTTAGCATTAATTATAACTCTGGATATTTTTATTCAATAAATGTTTTTAACCTTTTCTAAATTCTTGCCCTTAACATCCTGTAGTGATGAGTTCCACAGTTTAATTGCCCACTGTATGAAAGTCTTTCCTTTTTATCAGTTTTCAGTTTGCCACTTTTTAATTTCTTTGAATGTCCCTTGTTATGTTATGACAAGAGGGAGAACAAGTTCCCCGTTGTTGGCTGCGTGTGTGTATTGTGACAAAATTCCTGCTCTACCTTGATGGGTCTTGCACTTATTGGTGGATTTGCTCGCCTTGGAGCTTCACGGCAGCCCTCAGCTTGGCCATTTTTCTGAACCCCCCAGTCCAGGTCGACTCCTCCTGTGTCTGACCAGGAGTTGGGAGGATTTGGGGGGAACCCGGGCCCGCCCTCTACTCCGGGTTCCAGCCCAGGGCCCTGTGGAATGCAGCTGTCTAGAGTGCCTCCTGGAACAGCTGTGCGACAGCTACAACTCCCTGGGCTACTTCCCCATGGCCTCCTCCCAACACCTTCTTTATCCTCACCATAGGACCTTCCTCCTGGTGTCTGATGACGCTTGTACTCCTCAGTCCTCCAACAGTCCGCGTTCTCACTCTCAGCTCCTAGTGCCTCTTGCTCCCAGCTCCTCACACGCACCCCACAAACTGGGGTGAGCTCCCTTTTAAAACCCACGTGCCCCGATTAGCCTGCCTTAATTGGCTGCAGGTGTTCTAATCAGCCTGTCAGTCTTAATTGTCTCCAGAAGGTTCCTGATTGTTCTGGAACTTTCCCTGTTACCTTACCCAGGGAAAAGGGACCTACTTAGCCTGCTCTCCTGCTGCTGCCCTCTGGCCTGGGCTTTCCTTGCTTTTTGCCCCTGCTTTTGGCTCCCCGCCCCCCACCCCGACCGGGCTAGACGCTCTCCTCCCTTTCTTTTCTTTTGGTTTTTTTGTTTTCTTTCTCTACTGTTGCTAGGGTGCTGGCCAGCTGCCAGCCGGCTGTTAGCCCCCCCCCCCCCTCCCCCGCGCCCTCGGACGCTGCTGCCGCTCCAGCTGAAACCCCCCCCCCCGAGAGAGTGGGAGCCTGCGGGCCTGCTTCCCAGACGGGGAGGACCCAGACCCAGCCGCTTGCTGTTTGTCTGCGGACCCGTCTCTGGCTGAGAGAATTTCTTATCACCTGCTCCGGCATCCCTGGAATGTTGCAGCTGCGACCCGGAACAGAGAGAGAAACAGCCATCTACAGGAGGAACATCGCCCGGGAAATCTACAAATCACCGTGGAGGGGGCCCAAGACTGAGTAACTTTCGAACTGTGCTCTCGTGTGGGGGGAGGCCTTGACTGTGTCATGACTGTGTTTGTAGGGACACAGGGGTGTGGCACGGAGCTGCCTCCCGATCCATCTGTGTGTCCCCCCACACACACGCTACTATCCTCATCACTGCCCCCTCCATCGTCATTGCTGGCTGTTTAACATCTGCTTCTGGACTTAGCTGCTCGCCCTGATTCCACCGTGTGGGCCAGAAGCACCAGCCAACCAAACAGGACTCTCTGGACAAGCATACGGTGGTTCATGTGCCCCTCCCCCCCCGAACTGCCCATTCCACAGCCTGTCCCTTTTTACCTGACCCCAACTCCTGTTAACCACCTGCCACCACCCCTGCTGGGGCATCAGCAATGGAGGGCACCAGGGTGACCTCCACCGCTGCCATGCCCACTGCCTCCCCAGACTCTAGGGGAGCCCCCCCAGTCGGTGGGAAAGGCCAGGGCAAGAAGAAGGGGAAGGGCCCCCCTAAAACCACCAGGCCCACCATGGCAGGGACCACCCCCACTGCTGCGGCCCCGCCACCAACCACGGCATCCTCCCCCGCTGCCCCCTCCACCAGCTCTGCGGGTGTCCCTCCCTCACCCCCCAGGACGTATGCCCAGGTGGTGGTGGCCCCCCCGCCTGCTGCCTCGTCATCTCTCCTGCCCGCCGCCTCCGCCACCATCAACAGCTGCCAGGGCCCCTTCCCTGGTGCCCGCCTCACCCCACCTGGAGACCTACGTGCGGGCGTTGGCGAGGGTGGTGGGGCCCTCAGCCATTGTGGCGGCCTCCAAAATGTATGGGAAGGTCGTCTTCTTCTTAGCATTGGAGGCTGCCGCCCAGGAGGCGGTGGGGGGGGCGGGAGGTGTTTGTCCCCCTAGAGCCACTAGAGGACCTGGGCGTCCGCCTGGTCCTGACCTCTGTCCCTCCTTTTCTCCCCAGTGCTGCCTTGTTACCCGCCCTTTCCACCCTGGGGAAACCTGTCTCTGTCAACAGCCCTCTCCCGTTGGGCTGCAAGGACCCCACCCTCTGTCACATCTTTTCCTTCTGCCGGCAAGTGCAGCTTCTACTGCCATTGGCGGCGCGTGACGCTCGAGGGGTCCTTCCTGGTCCCCCACCAGGGGGCCCGTTACCGGGTGTACTTCTCCGCGGGGGAAGCCCGGTGCTACCTCTGCTGGGCATCAGGGCGTGTCCAGAGGGACTGCCCCTTAGCCCGGCAAGGAGGGGCACCTGGGATCCCTGAGACCCGGCAGGATATCGGCCCCATCATTGCCAACGCCCCTGGATCTGAACCTGCCCCTCCCCCCCCTTCGGACCACCACTTCTCCCGCTCAGGCCCAAGGGCCACCTCCCCTACAATGCCCAGACGAGCGGGAGAGCCCTGCCCTCGCTCCTGACAATCTGGCGGGGCCTATGGAGGAGGGTGTGGCAGAGATACCACCAGGCATGGGAGAGAGCCTGCACCAGGGAGAATCCTCCCTCCCTTATGCCACCCCACCGTCCCCGTCCTCCCCCAACTCCTTGAGCCATCGCCTTTACCCCCTGAAACGACCCCTGCTAACCAGCCCCCAGATGATGCCATAGAGGGCTGGGCCCTAGTCCAGGGGAAGCGAGGCAAGCGGAAGGCTTGAGCTCCGCCTCATCTACCCAAGGCGGAGGCCCCCCCCGGAAGACCAGGAAGGGGGGCACCGATGCCGAACCTTTCGCTTTGCCCACGAGTGCGTCCCATCCACTGGTGTCAGCTGGGAAAGACGTGGTAATACCGGAAGGTAGTGTCTCCCCTCCACGGGAGACCCTCCCCTCCGAGACCCTCGAGGAAGCCCCTTCTGTCCTGACACTACCCGAAGCCCTCTTGAACCCTGATGCAACCGTCGTGGCGGGTGCCAGCAGGGAGAACCCCAAGGTGACGAAAAGTGTCCTCTCCTCCATGTTCGAGGAGATCAAGGCCCTAGATCTGACCCCGGTCACCCAAGGGGAGGACGACCTTTTGCCAGCAAACCTCGATTTGGGCAACCTCACTCCACCCCTCTTTTCCCCATGCTCCCTCCCCCTAACTGCTGCTTCTGCTCCAACCTCCGAGGAGCCCCTGGACTCCTCCATTGACCCGGTCACTGATGGCACCCCGCTGATGACCACCGAGCCTGCTCAGGTGACAGCCGGTGCCACGCAGCCGGGACACAAGCCACCAGGGGCACCCCCCGTTGGCGCAGAGCAATCGACTTCCTTCCTGGGCGGGGGCCCAACAGAAGATTATCCACCTCCTGATGCTGTGGCCGCTAAATCCACCATAGAGCCCGCGCCCGGTATCACTGAGAGCTCCCTTCTGAACCCCTTAACCCTCGAGCCTGATTGGGAGGTGCCACCATCCAGCTGCTTGCCTCCCGAAACCCAGAACCTCACCTCTGCCCCTGCCCCTGCCTCTACCCCTATCCAGTCTACCTCCTGCGATGTTATCGCCGCCCCCGGGGCTGTCTCCTTCCCTTTTCCAACCGATGACCCCGAGGGAGCCGCCTTTGCGTTCTCCTGCCCCGACCCAGTAGGGGCTACTATTTTCCCTCCACCGCCCCCTATCGCCCCAGGGCTTGAGGCGGGCCTAGAAGCTCCAGCCCATCAGGCACCCCATTGGGGGTCTGCACCCTGCTTGTCCATTTTAGTGGACCACAGGCCTGCACCAAGGGCCCCGCCAGGGAACAACTGGGAAACCATAACCCCACCCCCCCATGAGCTGCAAGGAGAGCTGCGGAAGGTTTTAGAGGATGTCCGTGGCTCCCGCAACAAGGTACAGCTTGCTCTCCAGTGATGGGGGGATTTTTTTCAAATCCTCCGGGCCACAAGGGCCCTCATGGGGGAAGGTAAAGGGACGGGGAAGCGGGATGCCACGGCCTACTGGCGGGTCCGCGTCTTCCATGACCAATTACTCACCTACGGGATGGGTCAATGACTGTTGTGCGGCCCGCTGGGGGATGTGAGTGTCCCTGCCAGTGAGGATCCCCCCTGGCCCTCCCCATGACACCTCTCACCATTGCAACGTTGAACACCAGGGGTTGTAGGATGGCTCTCCGCAGGTCCCAGGTGCTCTCCTTCCTTCGGGAGGGAAGGTACTCTGTGATTTTCCTGTAGGAGACCCATACAAATCCGACCGCCAAAGACAGTTGCCAGCTGGAGTGGGGGAACAGGGTCTACTTTAGCCATTCCACGGTTTGGCAGGCTGGAGTGGCAACCCTGTTCTCCCCCGACCTGTGGCCTGAGGTGCTAGGGGTCACCGAGGCCGTGCAGGGTCACCCGCTGCATCTCCGGGTCTGTATAGAGGGGCTCATGGTTAACCTCATTAACGTCTATGCCCCGACATCGGGCCCGGAGCAGCTGCAAATCTATCAGCAGGCATCCGCCTTCCTCGACACCTTAGATTCTCACGAGTGCCTGGTCCTGGGAGAGGATTTTAATACCACCCTCGAGGAGTGAGACCGCTCGGGGACCGAGCAGAGCCCGGCCACCGCGGACACCCTCCGGGAGATAGTTGAACATCACTCCCTCATGGACATCTGGCGTGACCACCACCCGGATGACACTTCCACGTTCACCTTTGTCCAAGTGGAAGCCCATCGGTCGAGCCACTCCTGGTTGGACAGCATTTATTTATCACGCTTCCATCTCTCATGAGCCCACTCCTCCAGCATTCGGCTGGCTCCATTTTCTGACAATCACCTAGCCACCGTGACAGCCTCCCTCTGTGCAGAGAGGCCAGGGCCGGCCTATTGGCATTTTAACAACAGCCTGTTGGAGGATGAGGGCTTCGTGACGTCCTTCCAGGAATTCTGGCTGGCCTGGCGAGGGCAGCGGCGTGCCTTTCCCTCGGCGCAGCGATGGTGGGACCTGGGAAAGGTGCGCGCCCAGCCTTTCTGCAGTGACTACACCCGGGGCACCAGCCGACGGAGAAATGCAGCAATAGAACAGTTGGAATGGGAGATCTTAAAGCTGGAGAGGCGTCTGGCCGCCAGCCCCGAAGACCCGCTCCTCTGCGGAGCGTGCCGGGAGAAGCGGGAGGAGCTCCAGGCCCTCGAGGACCATCGGGCCTGGGGCGCCTTTGTTTGATCCTACATCCGCCTCCATCGGGAGATGGATCGCGGCTCCCGCTTCTTCTATGCCCTGGAGAAAATGAGGGGAGCCAAGAAACACGTCACCTGCCTCCTGACAGAAGACGGTACCCCCCCTCACAGAACCGGCGGAGATGTGCGGGAGGGCCTAAGCCTTCCACGCAAGTCTTTTCTCCCCAGATCTGACTGACTCTAGCGCTTGCAGAGTGCTTTGGGAGGAGCTCCCTATGGTCAGCGCGAGCGACCGAGACTGGCTAGAGTTGCCTCTCACTCTAGCCGAGTTCTTGGAGGCCCTCCATCATACGCCCACTAATAAGTCTCCAGGCATGGACGGGCTGACCGTGGAGTTCTACCGCGTGTTTTGGGACATCCTCGGCCCAGACCTAGTCACCGTCTGGGCCGAGTCTCTGCAGAGCGGAGTCCTCCCTCCTTCGTGCAGATGAGCTGTGCTCGCCTTATTGCCGAAGAAGGGGGACCGCCGCGATTTACGAAATTGGCGTCCTGTCTCGCTCCTCAGCACGGACTACAAAATCGTAGCAAAAGCAATCTCGCTGCAGCTACGGTCTGTGCTGGTGGACGTGATCCACCCAGACCAGACCTACACCGTCCCGGACCACAGTATCTTTGATAACCTATTTCTGGTTTGGGACGTTTTGGAACTCGGGCGTAGAGACGGTCTGTCGTTCGCCCTCCTGTCCCTAGGTCAGGAGAAGGCGTTCGATAGGGTGGACCACGGGTACCTCCTGAGCACTCTGCAGGCGTTTGGCTTCGGACCCCAGTTTGTGGGTTTTCTCCGGGTGCTGTACGCTTCCGCAGAGTGTCTGGTTAAGCTCAACTGGACCCTGACTGAACCGGTCAGCTTCGGGCAAGGAGTACAGCAGGGGTGCCCCCTCTCGGGCCAGCTGTACGCTCTGGCGATTGAGCCCTTCCTCTGTCTCCTCCGCAGGAGGTTGACAGGGTTGGTGCTGCGGGAGCTGGAGCTGCGGCTGGTCCTGTCGGCGTACACTGATGACGTGCTCCTCGTGATCCAGGACCCCGGCGACTTGGCGCAGGTGGAGGCTTGCCAGGCCATCTATTCGGCAGCCTCCTCCACCTGAGTCAACTGGGTCAAGAGCTCTGGCTTGGCAGTAGGAGACTGGCGGCAGGCGAGCTCCCTCCCACCCGCGCTTCAGACCATCCGGTGGAACGCGGGTCAGCTGCTCTACCTCGGCATTTACCTTTCTGCCACGCATCCCTCTCCGCCGGAGAACTGGGAAAATTTAGAGGGCAGGGTGATAGAACGGATCCGGAAATGGATGGGACTACTCCGATGTCTCTCCCTCCGAGGGAGAGCGCTGGTGCTTAATCAACTAGTCCTGTCCATGCTCTGGTACTGGCTTAACACCCTGGTCCTGGCCCCGGGTTTCCTGACCAACCTCCGGACATTAATTCTGGGGTTCTTTTGGTCAGGAATGCACTGGGCCCCTGTAGGGGTTCTTCATCTACCCCTGAAGGAAGGAGGACGGGGCCTGAAGTGTCTACACACTCAGGTCCATGTCTTCCACCTCCAGGCCCTACAGAGGCTCCTCTATGGTGCAGGCAGTTCAGCGTGGAGCACAGTGGCGCACACCATCCTGCGCCGCATCTGAGGGCTCCGATATGACCAGCAGCTCTTTTATCTCCACCCGGGAGGTCTTCCGCAAGACCTCTCTGGGCTGCCAGTCTTCTACCAGGACCTCCTCCGGACTTGGAAACTGTTTTCAATGACCAGGTCCGTGGCAGCCACTGAGGGGGTAGATCTCCTCGCGGAGCCCCTGCTACACAACCCCCAAATCCGTGTGCAGGTGGCGGAGTCCCGCTCGGTGCGCGAGAGCTTGATCCTGGCAGAAGTCACGAGAGTCGGAGACCTCCTGGACTACAACAGGGGAGACTGGCTGGATCCCCTGATGCTCGCCCGGCGCATGGGGCTCTCCAGACCTCGTACCCCTCGGCGCATACTTCAGGAGGTGAAGGCCGCTTTGCCACCCGCTGCTCAAGCTTACCTTGACCGGGTCCTGCTCGAGGGCATGCCCCGCCCACCCTCTACCCCAGGCCCGCCGGATTTTTTAATTGGACCCCTGCCCCGCAGATCCAATCAACCCCCTCACCCCTTCACTGCAAGCTGGCTGCATGAACTGCAGCTGGTATGTTTCCAAACCGTCCCAAGGAAACATCTATACACGCTTGCGCTCCACACCCTTCACGCCCTCACCCTAGTGTCCCACCCTGACACAAAGTGGCGAGACCTTCTGCCACCTTTGGAGGGTGAGCAGCCCCGGTCGGCCAGCCTATTGTCCACCTTGGTTCCGAGGCCCGTCGGGGACATCAGTTGGCAGCTCCTTCACGGAGCTGTGAGCACAGGAACGTACCTGGCGCGGTTCACCCCCATCCCAGATACTTGTCCCTTTTGTGGTGTGAGGGAAACTCTGGCGCATGTATATTTGGAGTGCGCCAGGCTGCAGCCCCTGTTCCAGCTCCTCACAAATCTCCTATTACGTTTTTGGTTGCATTTTTCCCCTCACCTTTTTATTTATGCACTCCCCATCCGTGGCCTCACAAAGTCGCGGGATCTCCTAGTTAACCTCCTCCTGGCCCTGGCTAAAACGGCCATCTATAAAACCAGAGAGAGGAGGTTGGCCGATGGAGTTTCCTGTGACTGTGGGGCCATTTTCCGATCCTCGGTCCGTTCACGTATCCGGGCAGAGTTCCTCTGGGCGGCGTCCACTGACTCCCTTGATGCTTTTGAGGAGCGGTGGGCGCTGTCCGAGGTTCTCTGCTCAGTGTCCCCGTCCGGTTCCCTTTGTTTGACCCTTTGATTGGGGGAGAGAGTAAGGGACCGTAGCCCCAGCCTTTGCTGCTACAGACACCACCATCTTCGAGGGGTCCTTTCACACATGGGTGCATGTGCCCCCCCCCCCCGGGTTGTCCACCCCACAGCCTGCCCCTCTTGTTTGGTGCTTTCAAAGGAGGGAATTGTTGGTGACATTGGGCTTGGTGCCAGGTAACTCGAGGGGGTGGCAGACCTTGAGAGTCGATGAAGCCCCCTCGCTCTGGGCCACCAGGTAACTCGGAAGGGTGGAAGACCATGAGAGTCGAGGAAGCCCCCCACTCTGGGCCCAGGCAAGCTTGAACACTTCCCTCCCCTGAAGCTAATGAGAAAACAATTGTGATTGGCTGCTGTGTTACACATTGCATATGCTGCTGTTTTTTTTGTCTTGTAAGTGTGTTATGCAAATTAAAAAAATACCTTTTTGCTTCAAAAAAAAAAAAAAATTACTCTCCTGTAGCCATCTGGCCCGACCCTGTCACGGTATTCTTTCTGTGTGCTGTCCCAGCTCTGTGCGGATAGCCGACACAGCACACCTCCATCGAACTGCCCACAAAGACCACAAGACTCCGTTTGTAGCGAAGGCACCCAGCCAGGTTTTTTGTCGACAAAGCACGGTCCTAGCTCCCCGGATCAATGTCTACAGGTACACTAGCACATGTATGCCCGTAACAATGGACCAGATCAGTGAGCGGCGGGACTTTCCATTCCACCCTTGGCTGGACAAAGACACTCCCTCTGTGACCCTTCTTTCATATACGGATACAAACAAATTACGTATTGCTCCTCCAATGTGGTTAGTTACTATGCTTTACCTTGTACACCAAACATCTCTGTCCATCACCCTGTCATCCTGACCTTATCTTTAGGAGGGGGTCGGTGTGTCCTCGTATCATCTTCAGGGAGTGTGTTTACACAATAACCCGGTATCAGGAGCTTCTGGTACCACCCTTCTGGAATGTGTTTGCGTGAGTGTCTTGTGCCTACTCCTTTAGGAATGTGTGTATGTTTTTGCAATACCAGCCCTGTTCTGGCCAGGTTCTGTGAACTTGCAAGCAGACTTGTTTTATAACAGGGCCTGACGACTGTTCACAGCCCAACTTTTGCTAACACTGCACTCTGCTTTATATCAGCAGGGCCTGACTACTATTTCAGTTCAGGCCTAAGGCCTTACACTAGGCCCCTTATACCAGGCCTCATAGAATCATAGAATCATAGAATATCAGGGTTGGAAGGGACCCCTGAAGGTCATCTAGTCCAACCCCCTGCTCGAAGCAGGACCAATTCCCAGTTAAATCATGTCTCAGGCTCACTCTTAGAATCATAGAATATCAGGGTTGGAAGGGACCTCAGGAGGTCATCTAGTCCAACCCCCTGCTCAAAAGCAGGACCCATCCCCAATTAAATCATCCCAGCCAGGGCTTTGTCAAGCCTGATCTTAAAAACTTCTAAGGAAGGAGATTCCACCACCACCCTAGGCAACGCATTCCAGTGTTTCACCACCCTCCTAGTGAAAAAGTTTTTCCTAATATCCAATCTAAACCTCCCCCACTGCAACTTGAGACCGTTACTCCTTGTCCTGTCCTCTTCCACCACTGAGAATAGTCTAGAACCATCCACTCTGGAACTACCTCTCAGGTAGTTGAAAGCAGCTATCAAATCCCCCCTCATTCTTCTCTTCTGCAGACTAAACAATCCCAGTTCCCTCAGCCTCTCCTCATAACTCATGTGTTCCAGACCCCTAATCATTTTTGTTGCCCTTCGCTGGACTCTCTCCAATTTATCCACATCCTTCTTGTAGTGTGGGGCCCAAAACTGGACACAGTACTCCAGATGAGGCCTCACCAACGTCGAATAGAGGGGGACGATCACGTCCCTCGATCTGCTGGCAATGCCCCTACTTATACAGCCCAAAATGCCATTGGCCTTCTTGGCAACAAGGGCACACTGTTGACTCATATTCAGCTTCTCATCCACTGTAACCCCTAGGTTCTTTTCTGCAGAACTGCTGACGAGCCATTCGGTCCCTAGTCTGTAGCGGTGCATGGGATTCTTCCGTCCTAAGTGCAGGACTCTGCACTTATCCTTATTGAACCTCATCAGATTTCTTTTGGCCCAATCCTCCAATTTGTCTAGGTCCCTCTGTATCCTATCCCTGCCCTCCAGCGTATCTACCACTCCTCCCAGTTTAGTGTCATCCGCAAATTTGCTGAGAGTGCAATCCACACCATCCTCCAGATCATTTATGAAGATATTGAACAAAACCGGCCCCAGGACCGACCCCTGGGGCACTCCACTTGACACTGGCTGCCAACTAGACATGGAGCCATTGATCACTACCCGTTGAGCCCGACAATCTAGCCAACTTTCTACCCACCTTATAGTATAAGGATTGGGCCAAAAGAAATCTGATGAGGTTCAATAAGGATAAGTGCAGGGTCCTGCACTTAGGATGGAAGAATCCAATGCACCGCTACAGACTAGGGACCGAATGGCTAGGCAGCAGTTCTGCGGAAAAGGACCTAGGGGTGACAGTGGACGAGAAGCTGGATATGAGTCAGCAGTGTGCCCTTGTTGCCAAGAAGGCCAATGGCATTTTGGGATGTATAAGTAGGGGCATAGCGAGCAGATCGAGGGATGTGATCGTTCCCCTCTATTCGACATTGGTGAGGCCTCATCTGGAGTACTGTGTCCAGTTTTGGGCCCCACACTACAAGAAGGATGTGGATAAATTGGAGAGAGTCCAGCGAAGGGCAACAAAAATGATTAGGGGTCTAGAACACATGACTTATGAGGAGAGGCTGAGGGAGCTGGGATTGTTTAGCCTGCAGAAGAGAAGAATGAGGGGGGATTTGATAGCTGCTTTCAACTACCTGAAAGGGGGTTCCAAAGAGGATGGCTCTAGACTGTTCTCAATGGTAGCAGATGACAGAACGAGGAGTAATGGTCTCAAGTTGCAGTGGGGGAGGGTTAGGTTGGATATTAGGAAAAACATTTTCACTAGGAGGGTGGTGAAACACTGGAATGCGTTACCTAGGGAGGTGGTAGAATCTCCTTCCTTAGAGGTTTTTAAGGTCAGGCTTGACAAAGCCCTGGCTGGGATGATTTAACTGGGAATTGGTCCTGCTTCGAGCAGGGGGTTGGACTAGATGACCTTCAGGGGTCCCTTCCAACCCTGATATTCTATGATTCTATGATTCTATATCTTTCTACTACATTCCTGATCTGCCTTCTCCATCCCATTCATTATTTTATAGACTTATCATGCTCCCTGTCTTTTCCATCCCTTTTCGAAGGTAACAAGTCCAGTCTTTTCCATTTCTCTTCAGAGGAGAATTTTCAGACCCTTGATCGTTCTCTAGTTCTGGGATGGGGTGTCCACTGCAGCGCTCAGGATCTAGATGAGGTTGCAACATTGATTTATATAAAGGCATCAGAATATTTTTCCATAATTTTCTCCATTCATTATGCATCTAAATGTCTTGGTTAACCTGTGGATCGTAGCTGGGCATTAAACTGAGGTCTTCATTGAGCTGTCTACAATGACATCTAGGTCCCTTTTTTGGGGTTGATTACAGTTCATTTAGAGTCCTGTCAGGTATACAAGTAGTTCAGTTTTTCCCCTCCAAAGTGCACTACTTTGCATTTATCAACATTAAACTCCAATTGCCACTCTGTTGCCCACTCACCGAGCTTGTTTACATCTCTCCAAGTTCTTCAGAGTCTTCTTGAGATGTGACTAACCCAAATAACCTTAGAGACTAACCAATTTATCTGAGCATAAGCTTTCGTGAGCTACAGCTCACTTCATCGGATGCATCCAGTGAAGTGAGCTGTAGCTCACGAAAGCTTATGCTCAAATAAATTGGTTAGTCTCTAAGGCGCCACAAGTACTCCTGTTCTTTTTGCGGATACAGACTAACACGGCTGTTACTCTGAAACCAAATAACCTTGTGACATCTGCAAATTTTGCTACCTCAAGACTTGCCACTCTTCCCAGATCATTCATAAATACCATCCAACAAGAGACCTAGTAGAGTACCTTGAAGCCTGGCTGTTACCTTCTGCCATGATGAAAACTGACTATTTAATCCTTATTTTTCTTTTTTTGTCTCTTAGTCAGTTTTTGATCCCTGACAATACTTTGGCCTCTCCCCTCATGATGACTTAGTTTCTTTAATAGCCTTTTATGCAGGACCTTGCTAGAAGCCTTTTGAATGTCTAAATTACATGAACTCATTTTCCTTTATCCACTAATTTACTAATATGTTAAAAGAATTCTAGTAGATTGGTAAGGCATGATTTTCCTGTCATATCATGATCTTCCAGGTGTTCTACTGTTAATGATCATTTCTGCAAAGTTGCCAGATGCAGATGTAAGGCTGACTGGTCTGTAATTCCCAGAATCATCCCTACAGCCTGGAACAGTGGCTGTTTTAAATGAGAGAGTATCTTTGTTAGCAATCCCTCAGAACTCTTGTCAGGGTAGGAGTCTCCCCAACATCCTCTGTGAAGAGTGATGTGACAAAATCACTTTGTTTCTCAGCAATTTCCTCCTCTTTCTTAATTGCTCCTTTTTAACCCCTGCTCATTCAGTGGACCCACCGATTTTTTTGCAGCCTTCATGCTACTGATATATTTAAAAAATCTCATTTGTTTTTACACCTTTAGCTTTTGGCTCCTCAAAAAATTTTCTGACCCTTCTGGTTTCCCTTTTACATACCATCTGCAATAGTTATGAAGGATTTAGGACTGCTCTGTAGTTGATGAATACTGTATGTGACATGGGTGTGGTGATATTCACTACATTGGGACATTTACTGTTGAGGAAACCAGCAGGAAGACCAAAGACTGGAGATAAGATACCTCAGAGAAGACACTTCAGGGGTAAAGAGACAGCACCTCAGCTGCTAAGTGGGAAGCTTCTGCTTCCTTGTCTCTAGCCAAGTTACAAAGGGTTGTTTTGCCAACATGAGGAACCCATTGATCAGAAGGACATTAAAAAATCTCTGCCCACCAAACAGATGTTTGCGTGCGTCACTCTGAAGAAGCTTGACCTTTCATCCCAGTGTGATGAGGCTTTAGGTGAGAGATGTGTGGGCTCCTTATTGCTTTAAAATCCTTTTTCTGTTATGTTGTTCTTTGTTCCTAGAACAAATTGTGGGGGAGAGTTGAAAATCATCTTCCCCTCTATTGTGATAGCCCAGCCCAAGTGGCTGATATTAAACAGTAGTTTGGATTAAGAAGGGTAGTTTGGGTCACCCTTCTAATTTCCCATTTACATTCTACAAACACTAGTCACAAGTGGTTCAGGGGCTGGAAAAAATCCCTTAAAAGCTCAATCTCTGCAGTTTAACAAAAAAGATCAAGCTGTAGACTTGAACGTAAGGACCTACACAGAGACAAGATATCACAGAATCACAGAATATCAGGGTTGGAAGGGACCTCAGGAGGTCATCTAGTCCAACCCCCTGCTCAAAGCAGGGCTGATCCCCAATTAAATCATCCCAGCCAGGGCTTTGTCAAGTCTGACCTTAAAAACTTCTAAGAAAGGAGATTCCACCCCTCCCTAGGTAACGCATTCCTGTGCTTCACCACCCTCCCAGTGAAAAAGTTTTTCCTAATATCAAACCTAAATCTCCCCCACTGCAACTTGAGACCATTACTCCTTGTTCTGTCATCTGCTACCACTGAGAACAGTCTAGAGCCATCCTCTTTGGAACCCCCTTTCAGGTAGTTGAAAGCAGCTATCAAATCCCCCCTTATTCTTCTCTTCCGTAGACTAAACATCCCCAGTTCCCTCAGCCTCTCCTCATAAGTCATGTGTTCCAGTCCCCTAATCATTTTTGTTGCCCTCCGCTGGACTCTTTCCAATTTTTCCACATCCTTCTCGTAGTGTGGGGCCCAAAACTGGACACAGTACTCCAGATGAGGCCTCACCAGTGTCGAATAGAGGGGAACGATCACGTCCCTCGATCTGCTGGCAATGCCACTACTTATACATCCCAAAATGCCATTGGCCTTCTTGGCAACAAGGGCACACTGTTGACTCATATTTAGCTTCTCATCCACTGTAACCCCTAGGTTCTTTTCTGCAGAACTGCTGACGAGCCATTCGGTCCCTAGTCTGTAGCGGTGCATGGGATTCTTCCGTCCTAAGTGCAGGACTCTGCACTTGTCCTTGTTGAACCTCATCAGATTTCTTTTGGCCCAATCCTCTAATTTGTTTAGGGCCCTCTGTATCCTATCCCTACCTTCCAGCGTATCTACCTCTCCTCCCAGTTTAGTGTCACCTGCAAACTTGCTGAGGGTGCAATCCACACCATCCTCCAGATCATTTATGAAGATATTGAACAAAACTGGCCCCAGAACCGACCCTTGGAGCACTCCACTTGACACCGGCTGCCAACTAGACATGGAGCCATTGATCACTACCCGTTGAGCCCGACAATCTAGCCAGCTTTCTATCCACCTTATAGTCCATTCATCCAGCCCATACTTCTTTAACTTGCTGGCAAGAATACTGTGGGAGAGCGTGTCAAAAGCTTTGCTAAAGTCAAGGAACAACATGTCCACTGCTTTCCCTTCATCCACAGAGCCAGTTATCTCGTCATAGAAGGCAATTAGATTAGTCAGGCATGACTTGCCCTTGGTGAATCCATGCTGACTGTTCCTGATCACTTTCCTCCTCCTCTAAGTGCTTCAGAATTGATTCCTTGAGAACCTGCTCCATGATTTTTCCAGGGACTGACGTGAGGCTGACTGACCTGTAGTTCCCAGGATCCTCCTTCTTCCCTTTTTTAAAGATGGGCACTATATTAGCCTTTTTCCAGTCGTCGGGGACTTCCCCCGATTGCCGTGAGTTTTCAAAGATCATGGCCAATGGCTTTGCAATCACATCTGCCAACTCCTTTAGCACTCTCGGATGCAACGCATCTGGCCCCATGGACTTGTGCACGTCCAGCTTTTCTAAATAGTCCCAAACCACTTCTATCTCCACAGAGGGCTGGTCACCTCCTGCCCATGCTGTGCTGCCCAGTGCTGCAGTCTGGGAGCTGACCTTGTTCGTGAAGACAGAGGCAAAAAAGCATTGAGTACATTAGCTTTTTCCACATCCTCTGTCACTAGGTTGCCTCCCTCATTCAGTAAGGGTCCCACCCTTTCCTTGACTTTCTTCTTGTTGCTAACATACTTGAAGAAACCCTTCTTGTTACTCTTAACATCTCTTGCTAGTTGCAACTCCAGGTGTGATTTGGCCTTCCTGATTTCACTCCTGCATGCCCGAGCAATATTTTATACTCATCTCTGGCCATTTGTCCAATCTTCCACTTCTTGTAAGCTTCTTTTTTGTATTTAAGATCAGCAAGGATTTCACTGTTAAGCCAAGCTGGTTGCCTGCCATATTTATTATTCTTTCTACACATCGGGATGGTTTGTCCCTGTAACCTCAAGAAGGATTCTTTAAAATCCAGCCAGCTCTCCTGGACTCCTTTCCCCCCCATGTTATTCCCCCCAGGGGATCCTGCCCATCAGTTCCCTGAGGGAGTCAAAGTCTGCTTTTCTGAAGTCCAGGGTCCGTATTCTGCTGCTTTCCTTCCTTCCTTGTGTCAGGATCCTGAACTTGACCATCTCATGGTCACTGCCTCCCAGGTTCCCATCCACTTTTGCTTCCCCTACTAATTCTTCCTGGTTTGTGAGCAGCAGGTCAAGAAGAGCTCTGCCCCTAGTTGGTTCCTCCAGCACTTGCACCAGGAAATTGTCCCCTACATTTTCCAAAAACTTCCTGGATTGTCTGTGCACTACTGTATTGCTCTCCCAGCAGATATCAGGGAGATTGAAGTCTCCCATGAGAACCAGGGCCTGCGATCTAGTAACTTTTGCGAGTTGCCGGAAGAAAGCCTCGTCCACCTCATCCCCCTGGTCCGGTGGTCTATAGTAGACTCCCACCACAACATCACCCTTGTTGCTCACACTTCTAAACTTAATCCAGAGGCTCTCAGGTTTTTCTGCAGTTTCATACTTGAGCTCTGAGCAGTCATACTGCTCTCTTACATACAGTGCAACTCCCCCACCTTTTCTGCCCTGCTTGTCCTTCCTGAACAGCTTATATCCATCCATGACAGTACTCCAGTCATGTGAGTTATCCCACCAAGTCTCTGTTATTCCAATCACATCATAATTCCTTGACTTTGCCAGGACTTCCAATTCTCCCTGCTTGTTTCCCAGGCTTCGTGCATTTGTGTATAGGCACTTGAGATAACTCGCTGATCGTCCCTCTTTCTCATTATGAGGCAGGAGCCCTCCCCTCTCGCGCACTCCTGCTTGTGCTTCCTCCCGGTATCCCACTTCCCCACTTACCTCAGGGCTTTGGTCTCCTTCCCCCGGTGAACCTAGTTTAAAGCCCTCCTCACTAGGTTAGCCAGCCTGCTTGCGAAGATGCTCTTCCCTCTCGTCCTTAGGTGGAGCCCATCTCTGCCTAGCATTCTTCCTTCTTGGAACACCATTCCATGGTCAAAGAATCCAAAGCCTTCTCTCTGACACCATCTGCGTAGCCATTCGTTGATTTCCACAATTTGACGGTCTCTACCCAGGCCTTTTCCTTCCACGGGGAGGATGGACGAGAAGACCACTTGCGCCTCAAACTCCTTTATCCTTCTTCCCAGAGCCACGTAGTCTGCAGTGATCTGCTCAAAGTCATTCTTGGCAGTATCATTGGTGCCCACGTGGAGAAGCAGGAAGGGGTAGCAATCTGAGGGCTTGATGAGTCTCGGCAGTCTCTCCATCACATCACGCATCTTAGCTCCTGGCAAGCAGCAGACTTATCGGTTTTCCCGGTCAGGGCAGCAGATAGATGACTCAGTCCCCCTGAGGAGAGTGTCCCCGACCACCACCACCCACCTCCTTCTCTTGGGAGCGGTGGTCGTGGAACCCCCATCCCTAGGACACTGCATCTCATGCCTTCCAATCGGCGGAGTCTCCTTCTGCTCCCTTCCCTCAGACGTATCATCTGGTCCACTCTCCGCATTAGTACCTGTGGAGAGAACATGAAAACAGTTACTTATCTGTATCTGCGTTGCTGGTACATGGACGTTCCCTTTTTTCTTCTGGCGGTCACATGATGCCAAATTTCTTCACCATTCTCCTGTCCCCGCTGTGCAGCCTGCTCTGAATCTTCAGAACCTTGTGCCCGTAGAAGCATATCCTGACATCCGTCCAGGAAATCTTCAGTTTCTCTTATGCAACGCAGGGTCGATACCTGTTGCTCCAGACCTTGAACCTTCTCTTCCAATAACGGAGACCAGCTTGCACTTTGTACAGACAAAGTCGCTTCTGTCCTGTGGAAGAAAAACAAACATGGCACATCCAGTGCAGGTCACAAGAGCTGAACAATCCCCATCCATATTACCCTCCTTCTGCGAGCTTCCTCAGGAGATGCAGTAACTACTCAGAGAATCCGGCAAGATGTAAGCGTCAGTGGGCTCTCCCCAGGCGAACTCCCAGGCAAACTCCTGCTGTTAGCTGCTCTGCTGTTAACTGCTGATTGGCTTTTTATACAGTCAGGCCCACTTAAGGCTCACCTGGAACAAAGCACTCCCAATTCCCACCCTTTTCAAACAACCAATCAAGCACATGGTCAAACTGTCCTCACAACAAACACTCAGATACTCACAACAAACAAATACTCAGATACTCACCAACACAGCCTCCTTAATGCAGCCCTTAGCGTACCTCCTCTCAGGCAGATCCCAGACAAACTCCCTCTGTTAGCCTCTCTGCTGTTCGCTGCTCACAGAGTGAACAGCTCTTTCATCTAGTGGAGAAAGGCAGAACAAGAACCAATGACAGGAAGGTATAGCCAGGCAAATTCAACTTAGAACTAAAGCACAAACTTAACAGTGAGGGTGACTAACCACTGGAACAAACTACCAATGGAAGTGATTGATTCTCCACCTCAATGTCTTCAGATCCAGACTGGATTCCTTCAGGAGGATAGTGTAGCCAAACCCAAACTATTGGGCTCATTTCCCAGGGAATGCCTTACTGCTAAATGGTGAACTAGCACTCAGCTGAGCCCTCAAGGGTTAACACATTGTTAATGTAGCCTCACACTCTACTGAGGCAGCACAAATGGAGGGAGGGGAGACAGCATGGCAGAGAGACAGAGACACACACCCTGTGTGTGGGGGAGAGAGAGGGATGGGCATTGCCCCTTTAAGTACATTGCCTTTTTAAGTAGATCAGCAAGTTGAGACAACAGCTGCTGCCCACAAACTCCCTCCATCCTGAGCCCTGTCGTGTCCCCCCACCTCCCTGCTTTATGGAAGATGGGGTAAGCGGGGTGCAGGAGCGGGGGAAGGGGGACACCCTGACATTACACACACACCCCTGCAAGCAGGATGCTCCCAGGAGCAGCTCCAAGGCAGAGGGCAGGAGCAGCACAGGGCAGTGGGAAGAGGGACAGCTGAACTGCCAGCAATGGATAACCTGCAGGGGGGCTGCCACACAGGGAACTTAGGGGAGCTGAGAGTGGGGCTGCCGGCCCACCCTGGTTCCAAGCCCCCACCAGGGAGCTCAAAGGGGCTGCTCTTCCTGCAAGCAGTGGACAAAGCAGGCAGCTGCCAAATGACGTTATAAGGGAGCATTGCACAACTTTAAACAAGCATGTTCCCTAATTGATCAGCAAGGTAACAATGGAACAACGTTAACCGGGACGATTTTAAGTGAGGAGTTCCTGTATTATTTAATTTCTGTTGCCGTAGTGTCTTGGAGCCTTGGTCATGGACCGGGACCCCACGTGCTAGGTGCTGTACAAACACAGCACAAAAAGTCAGTCCCTGCCTCCAGTAACTTCCAATCTGAGATTTCCAGCTCTCATACCTCCAGCGTACCTCCAGTCCTCTGCCGTTAGAGCCCCTGTCTGGCAGGGACCCCCCAGGAGGATTTGGGAGTGGCGGGGGGTGCAGTGCGGTGCAGTGCAGCAGCGAGGGGATATCATTAGAGTGTCTAGATTTGCTTTTTATGAGAACATATGTCACCTTGAGAACTCAGACGCTGCCTTGGTATCACCACGGTTCAGACACAGGCCATCCTCTCCCCTCCAGCCAGTCCAGTTTTCAGTATTTGTGTAACTTCACACACAGATTGAAATGAACCTTTAAAAATGATTCAAGTGTGGAGGCTGAGCCCAAATCCTTCCCTGGGGAGCCCTCTGCCCCTGCCCCGTCCCGCACAGGGCAGAGGGACTTTGTCAGCATCACAGCTGGGCACTGAGCCCCAGATCGTCCACGATGTCTCGGTGCCTAATTCCCAATGGGTCTTGGGTAACTAAATAACTTTGAGGATCTGGCTGTTAACCCCAGACTGTGATTCTCTTCCCAAAGCAGGCTGTGCAGGCCCCAACCTGGGAACTGTGTCTAAGCTGGAGTGAAGGGATCCCAAGGGAGAGAGAGGAATCCCAGATGCCCCGGGCATGGGCAATTGATGGTGAACTCCCCCCAAGCCATTCAGGGTCAATAACCCTCCTAAAGCAGAGACTACAGGGGGAGAGGATGAAATAGATGGACACGCCCTGGGAGCCTTCTCTGGTGGGACCCTAGCCCCGAGAGCCACAGCCTGAGGCTGGGCTGGGGGGCCTCCTGGCTGCCCCTACTGGAGGCTGTAGAGGCTGGGGTCTGTGTCACAGCTGAGGAATTGTGAGGCTCCACCCCTTGCTGCAGAAGTGCGCTTGGCGGCTAAGCTCTTGTATCGCAGCTCAGGGCCAGGCTCTCAGCTTGGGTAAATCAGCACAGCTCCAAGGGCTGCGGACATCATGTGAAGAAGTCCATGAGCCAGGCGTAACTGCCTCGGTGCTGTCTGTCTGAGGCTGCAGGTCGCCTGAGACAGTAGCCCTGAGAGGGGCACCCAGCCGCATTCATCCCAATGGGGAGTTGACTTTGAAACTTGAGGAGGGCCATTGCATGCCAACAGTGGCAGTTGCTTGTGGCTCATCGTTTTAACAAGAACATCCATCGAACGTGCTTCTCCTACAGTCCCAACCTGCCTCCTGCTTTTCCCAACCTCCCATTGCTCCCACTTCCACCCTGGCCCAGCAGCGCCGTCCGGTGGGGTTAGCACACAATCCCCCAGGACAGTGACAACGGGGAAGGCTGGGGTAGCGGAAAATACGCTGCCTTTAACATCAGGTAGCCCCCAAGGCCGGACGGCACCATTGCGATCCTCACATCTGACTTCAGAGACCTGCCCCACGATGCTTCCGAGAGCAGAGCCCTTAGAAACACCTCCAGCCTCGACGTAAAACCGGTCTGGGCTGGAGAACGCCCCCCCCGGCAGGGCTGGGTAGGGGCGTGGTGGCACCGCCCAAGCCCTGGGCCCGGCCACAGGCTGCCCGTCCCGTCGGGGGGGGGGGGACGAGGGGGCCCCGGGAGCTGGGCCTGGCCGCGGGCTGCCCGTCCCAGCCAGGGCAGGGGGAATGCGGGGGCCCCGGGAACTGGCCCCGGCCACAGGCTGCCCGTCCCGTCGGGGAGGGGGGGAGACATGGGGGCCCCGGGAGCTGGGCCCGGCCACGGGCTGCCCGTCCCGTCGGGGGGGGGGAGAGACATGGGGGCCCCGGGAGCTGGGCCCGGCCACGGGCTGCCCGTCCCATTATGCGGGGGGGACGCGGGGGCCCTGGGAGCTGGCCCCGGCCGCGGGCTGCCCGTCCCGTCGTGCGGGGGGGACACGGGGGCCCCAGGAGCTGGCCCCGGCCACAGGCTGCCCGTCCCGTCATGCGGGGGGGACGCGGGGGCCCAGGGAGCTGGGCCCGGCCACGGGCTGCCCGTCCCGTCGGGGCGGGGTACGCGGGGGCCCCGGGAGCTGGCCCCGACCGCGGGCTACCCTTCCCGTCGTGCGGGGAGGACGCGGGGGCCCCGGGAGCTGGGCCCGGCCACAGGCTGCCCATCCCGTCGGGGGGGGGACGCGGGGGCCCCAGGAGCTGGGCCCGTCTCGGCCGGGGGTGGGACGCGGGGGCCCCGGGAGCTGGGCCCGGCCACGGGCTGCCCGTCCCGTCGGGGGGGGGGGCGGGGGGGGGGCGGGGGCCCCGGGAGCTGGGCCCGGCGCAGGGGCTGGGGGCGGGAGGCGCCGGACACGTAGCGCTGGCTCTGCCCGCAGCAGCCCGGGCAGCTGCCTGAACGGCCATAGAGCGCGGGCTCCGCCAGGGAGCAGAGCGGCCCCGAGCCATAGAGCGGAGCGGCGCTGTGCGGGCTAGAGGGGCTGCGGATTAACCATAGAGTGTGGGCTCCGCCAGGGAGCAGAGCGGCCCCGAGCCATAGAGCGGAGCGGCGCTGTGCGGCTAGAGGGGCTGCGGATTAACCATAGAGCGCGGGCTCCGCCAGGGAGCAGAGCGGCCCCGAGCCATAGAGCGGCGCTGGGGGGGCTAGAGGGGCCGCCTCGGACCCCAGAGCTGAGCCGCCCCGGGGGGCTGAGGGGCCCGCGCCCGCTGCTGGCCGCCTGGGATCCGAGGTTGGTTGGCGGTCGGGGCCCCGCTGCGTCTCGCGGGCATCGCAGAGAGCGCGGGCCGAATCCGACCCGCGGCAGCGCGAGACCCTGCTCGAGACCCGGGGGCGAGCAGAGCCCTGGGGCGTTGCCATGGGGACGGGAGGCGCGTTCTAGTGAGGGGGCGCCCGGGGCGTTGCCATGGGGACGGGAGGCGCGTTCAGGTGAGGGGGCGCCTGGGGCGTTGCCATGGGGACGGGGGAGCGCTCAGGGGAGGGGGCGCCTGGGGCGTTGCCATGGGGACGGGAGGCGCGTTCAGGTGAGGGGGCGCCTGGGGCGTTGCCATGGGGACGGGAGGCGCGCTCAGGTGAGGGGGCGCCTGGGGCGTTGCCATGGGGACGGGGGAGCGCTCAGGGGAGGGGGCGCCTGGGGCGTTGCCATGGGGACGGGAGGCGCGCTCAGGTGAGGGGGCGCCTGGGGCGTTGCCATGGGGACGGGAGGCGCGCTCAGGTGAGGGGGTGCCTGGGGCGTTGCCATGGGGACGGGGCGCAGGCAGGGACAGGGCTCCAGCTGATCACTCGGAGTCGCCCTGGCTCTCCTTGCAAGGCGCTGTCGTGGAGCCATCCAGGCCGTACCCCATGTGCAGCGCCTCCCCGGGGCGCTGTCATGGCGGTTGCCTGGCCCAGTTCTGTATCCCCCCAGGGCCCCACCACTGGGTCATCTTGGAGATTCTGCCCACGCCAGCCCAGCTCCAGGGGCACCAAGGGCGACAACTGCAGGGGTTGAGCCCCCGCCCTGCTCCACGGGGTGCCGTGAGATTAGCCACTACAGGCACCCTAGACATGTGCGGTGAAACCCCACAACGAGGCGGGTGGTAGAGCCAGCATGCAGCGGAAGTGTCACCGCACTGATCAGCCATGTGGCTGCAGAGACCTGGCCCAGTGCATACCCTGCAAAGTGGGGATTGCCCAGAGCAGATACTAGGTCAGAGGAAAGAACTGTATTTTGCTTGGAGCTGAAGTTCAGAATTATTCTGATTAAATTGGAATGCAGCGTGTTATGTCCAGGTGAAGTCAGTGTGGTCACTGCAGATGGCAAACAGCAATTCAGGGAATGCACCTGACGCTTCTTAGAATCATAGAATATCAGGGTTGGAAGGGACCTCAGGAGGTCATCTAGTCCAACTCCCTGCTCAAAGCAGGACCGATCCCCAATTAAATCATCCCAGCCAGGGCTTTGTCAAGCCTGACCTTAAAAACTTCTAAGAAAGGAGATTCTACCACCTCCCTAGGTAACGCATTCCAGTGTTTCACCACCCTCCTAGTGAAAAAGTTTTTCCTAATATCCAACCTAAACCTCCCCCACTGCAACTTGAGACCATTACTCCTTGTCCTGTCCTCTTCCACCACTGAGAATAGTCTAGAACCATCCTCTCTGGAACCACCTCTCAGGTAGTTGAAAGCAGCTATCAAATCCCCCCTCATTCTTCTCTTCCGCAGACTAAACAATCCCAGTTCCCTCAGCCTCTTCTCATAAGTCATGTGTTCCAGACCCCTAATCATTTTTGTTGCCCTTCGCTGGACTCTCTCCAATTTATCCACATCCTTCTTGTAGTGTGGGGCCCAAAACTGGACACAGTACTCCAGATGAGGCCTCACCAATGTCGAATAGAGGGGGACGATCATGTCCCTCGATCTGCTCGCTATGCCCCTACTTATACAATAGACTCATAGACTTTAAGGCCAGAGGGGACTATCATGATCATCTGCTCTGACCTGAACATTGCAGGCCGCAGAACCTCACCCACCCACTCTTGTAATAGACCCCTAACCTCTGGCTGAATTACTGATGTCCTCACATCATGATTTAAAGACTTCAAGTTACAGAGAATCCACCATTTATACTAGTTTATACCTGCAAGTGTCCTGGGCCCCATGCTGCAGAGGAAGGTGAAAACCCCCCAGGGTCTCTGCCAGTCTAACCTAGGGGAAAATTCCTTCCTGACACCAAATACTCTGAGCATGTGGGCAAGACTCGCCAGCCAGACACGTGGGAGAGAATTCTCAGTAGTAACTCAGCCCTTGCCAGCTAGCTGTTGGAGATATTTGCTGCTAGCAGTTGCAGATCGGCTCCATGCCATTGTAGGCAGTCTCGTCATATTGTCCCCTCCATAAACTGACCAAGCTCAGTCTTGAAGGCAGTTCCATTTTTTGCCCTCACTGCTCCCCTTGGGAGTCTGCTCCAGAACTTCACTCCTCTGATGGTCAGAAACCTTCGCCTGATTTCAAGCCTAAACTTACTGATGCCCAGTTAGAATCCATTTATTCTTATGTCCACAATGGTGCTTAACTTAAATAACTCCTCTTCCTCCCTGGTCTTTCTGTATCATTGGTGAAATATTCTGTATTTTTAACTCCATTGTGTTACTGGTTCAAGTAGCATTGTTGTGGGTATGTGTAACTGGCCAAGATGGTGCTCTGCAGCAGGGTGTGAGCATCCCTATAACACTTCAGTACAGATCAGGGTCTCCCTGGGATATGGGGTGTCTGATTCCAAGCACCTCACGCCTGCTCTGGAGACTTTGCCACCAGTGGGAGGCAACACAAAGCAGCTTGTAACATCTTTACATAGGGGGAAATGTTGTTGGACTAGTAGAGGGTGTCTTGTTGGAGGAAGATGGAAAATCCCCTTCACACAAAACCCATCGCTGTTTGTGCTAGGAGAATGCAGGAGTCTTTCAAAACCCTGTCCGAGTGCCACAGAACCCACTGGAGCCAGTAAGGCAGAAACCATGCAATTAGGTCCCTTAGTCCTTGCCACCATTCTCACCTGATTGACATTCCCGCACCAATGGGGCTGGCTTAAGGCACTCCAGGGCCCTCAGCCCATCTCCTCCTGGGAGCCCCTCAAATACAAGAAGGCCTGGTCCAAGCCCGTCAGCAGGAGCCTGCTCAGCCCTGGTGGTGGTGGTGAGGCCCACAGTTCCCTCCCCAGCACGCATCAGCGACTCCTCCCCCTTCTCGAGGCTGTCTGCAGGCTCAGGCAGACATTTGGACCAGTTACACTCTTCATGTTTTCAAGTTTTTCTTCACAGCAGTGAGGACTAGGAACACAATTTAAAAAACCAGCCAAACACACAAACAGCTAGTCATGATTCTGATGCCAGCGTGTGACTCCAGGAACCAGACCCTGAGGCAAGGGCCTGTACTGCCTATGCCTTAATCCAGCCCTGCTCGGAGAGTGTAGGTGTGCAACACAACCCAGGCCTCCTCCTGCCCCCTTCCCACGCAGTTTGTACCAGGAAGGCACAGGCTGTGGAGATTCTCGGAGCGGGGGAGCCAGCAGCCTTGCAGCGCTCACACACTCTGCAGGGTGCGGAAGAGGCAGGCAGCTGAGACCCTTCAGGAGCAGGCGAGAGCCAGGTCTGCTGGATCCAAGCGTCCGAAGGGAACAACTCAAAGCAAGCCTGCCCAACCCCAGTCCTTGATCCCAGGAACCCGTTCCCCTGCTACACCAGCCACTCTCCCCTGTGCCCCAGGAGCAGACTGCAGTGATTAGCTCCCCATCCTTGGAGCCCGTCGTGTGCTGAAGGGGGGCCAGTTCGTGGCTGTTTGTCTCTGGCGTAAGGGATCATTGGGAATGTTTGGTTCGTTTACAGGATGTTCAGCGAGGCCGAAAGCTGCTCTGGACCCACAGGCAGCCCCAGCCTGCCGTGCCAGGGAGTCTCCTAGCTGCTGCTCAGGGAGCTGGGGTGCTCTGCTTTCTGCTGTTCCCACGCTGCACTGTAACGCCCAGCTGCAGCCATGCGACGGAGAGGCCGCTTCAATGCACGCAAGAAACGTGCAGCACGGCGCCACTACTACGACCTGCCCAAGGAGACCGCGAGAGCAGCCAAGGCTCTCGCAGGTACGGCCTGGTCCCTTGCTCGGAGCCAGGCACGGGGCGGGACACAGGAAAGGCACTTGCTTGCTGCTTCGGAAAGGGTGACACCCCCCAGTGCAGAGCAATCAATGGTGCCTCATCCTGCTGGGCACGCTTGTCCCTTGTGGGCTTCATTGGGAGTTGAGGTACTTGGCAGCCCAGAGGGCCAGGCTTGGGCAGGCTGTGCCCAGTTAGCGGCAATGCTTCGGAGAGCATGGGAGCCTCATGCTCTGTGTGATTTCTGCTGGGTGTGACGTGCCATGACCCACCTCTCTTTGTGCATGTGCGGTTACTCCTCCAGCACCAGGGTGTCCCGGGGCTGGGTGTGAAGCCACTGGAGCTGTGCAGGGCGTGCCCCAGAGCTCCCAGTGCAGGCATGGAAAATGCTGTTAAGCTGGAGCTGAGCTTGAGAGCGCGCATGGGTAATCCAGGGTGAAATCCACCCCAGCATGATGCCGTTCTCCCCACACCAGGTACTACAAACCCATGCCTGAAATCCAAGCATGCTAATGTAGGGACACCCAGAGAGCCTTAACTCTGTCCCGGAGTGGAGCCATGCAGTAATCATGGGCTATGATTAACACGATCCACTTTGTGCTCTGGACTAGATGAAACTGACCTGGGTGAGACCTCGTGGCCAGAGCACTGGCCTGGGACTTGGGAGATGTAGCAGCTGTTCCCAGCTCTGCCTTGGGCAAGTCATCTCCCTCTGCCTTCGTTTCCGCAATCTAGGAAAGGCGTTTTGAGCTCTGGGTTGGAAAGTGTCAATAAAAGCTAGGTAGGATCAGGAGTTTTTTCTCCTGGGGTCTCTCCATGCACGCATGCACGTACCTACAGTTATTCCTGCACACGGGGGCCAGGATCCGTGGGACTCGCGTGACTCAGCCCCAGCAGTTGGGGAGCTGGCATCTCAGGAGCTCATTCCTGACTCTGTCCCTACAGCAGCTGCAGAGCAGCCCGTCAAAGAGGAGCCGTTGGAGGAGGCGTACGCCACGTGCTGGCTGCCTCTGCCCAGGGAGGCGAAGGTGGAGCAGGGCTGTGAGTGCACGAGGTGTGAGGAGAGCTTCCACCAGCGGGCCGAGCTGCTGGCCCCCAAAACGACCCACGAGCAGAAAGTGCTGCTGATTTGCACGGAGTGCGGCTGGAGCTTCTCCTGCCCCAGCAGCTTCATGCTGCACCGGTGCCTGCACAGCCGGGAGACGCTGCAGAAGCCCTACGCCTGCCCGCACTGTGGCCGCACCTTCAGCTACAAGACCAGCCTGGGGGTCCACCTGCGTGCCCACACGGGCGAGCGCCCCTTCATGTGCCCCTCCTGCAGGAAGAGCTTCAAGAGCAAGACCTACCTGGCGGTGCACCGGCGCGTTCACGCCCGCGTGCGGCCCTACGCGTGTGCCGAGTGCAGCAAGCGCTTCCTGCAGAAGCAAGACCTGACGGTCCACCAGCGCGTGCACAGCCAGGAGAGCCCCTTCCCCTGCTCCGAGTGCGGCCGGCGCTTCCGCTACACGTCGAGCCTGGCCGTCCATCAGCGCACGCACACCGGCGAGCGCCCCTTCCCCTGCTCCGAGTGCGGCCGGCGCTTCCGCTACACGTCGAGCCTGGCCGTCCATCAGCGCACGCACACCGGCGAGCGCCCCTACCCCTGCCCGCAGTGCAGCAAGAGCTTCATCTGCAGCACCAACCTCATCATGCACCAGATCACCCACGACAGGCAGGGCGCCCGGCGGCAGGAGGGGCCACGGGAGCCGGTGGCAGCCAGGCGGCGAGAGAGGGAGAGAGCCCACACGGCCGACCAGCCCTTCGTGTGTGCCGAGTGCGGCAAAGGATTCAAGAAGCATGGCTTCCTTATCATCCACCAGCGGACCCATTGCCCAGCGCCTGCTGGGACTAGCACAGAGCAGGCCGCTGGGCCAGGGAAGGCCACGTGCCCCCCTCCACACCTAGCCCTCACTCTCAGCAGGGAGTTGCTTGGAGCACAAGGCACCGAGGGAGCATCTGGCGAAGGGACTTGCTAGCCACAAGTGAAAGGCCACAGGGGTGGGCTGGGCATGCCTGCTGTGTGCTCTACTGCAGGCTGGTGTGGCTGGGCCCAGCCCCTCCCTGAGCCTCGGGCATTGTGCCCCACGCTGACTTCAGTGTGCTCTGAAACAAACCATTCCCCACATCCCAGCCTAACTGGCATTGTGTGTTAGCCTCTGGCCGCCAGAGGATGTGACACAGCCCAGAGGCTGCCCAGGGCCCGGCCCGGCCCCGGCCCCACGCCAACTCATGCTGACAACTGACCCTACATAAGTACTCAGTAGGGCTGCCAGGCATCCGGGTTTCGACTGGAACGCCCGGTCAAAAAGGAGCCCTGGCGGCTCCAGTCAGCACTGCTGACTGGCCTGTTAAACGTCCGGCTGGCGGCGAAGTGGGGCTAAGGCAGGCTCCCTGCCTTCCCTGGCTCTGCGTGGCTCCCAGAAGCGGCCAGCATGTTCCTGTGGCCCCTAGGCACAGGGGTAGCCAGGGAGGCTCTGCGCGCTGCCCCCACCGCGAACGCCAGCTCCGCAGCTCCCATTGGTTGGCTGCTTCCAGGAGCTGCACAGAGCCAGGGCAGGCAGGGAACCTACCTTAGCCCCACTGCACCGCTGACTGGGAGCTGCCTGAGGTAAGCGCCACACAGCTGGAGCCCACACTCTGAACCCCCTCCTGCACCCTAACTCCCTCCCAGAGCCCACACCCCAACTCCCAGCCCCCTCCTGGAGTCCACACCCCCTCCTACAGCTGCTGCCCCAGCCTGAGCCCCCTCCCACACCCAAACTCCCTCCTGGACCCCTCACATCCTCCCACACCCCAACCCCACCCTGAGCCCCCTCCTGCACCCAAACTCCCTCCTGGAGCCCGCAACCCCTCCTGCACCTCAGCCCCCTGCCCTGAGCCTGCTCCCACACTCAGAACCCCTTGGCTCCAGCCCAGAGCCCCCTCCTACACCCCAAACCTCTCATCCCCAGCCCCACCACAGAGCCCTCACCCCCACCCCAGCCCGGTGAAAGTGAGTGAAGGTGGGGGAGAGTGAGCAATGGAGGGGGGATGGAGTGAGTGGGGGTAGGGCCTCAGAGATGGGGCAGGGGGTGGAGCAAGGGTGTTTGGTTTTGTGTGATTAGAAAGTTGGCAACCCTAGTACTCAAGGCAGCTGGGCAGCCCCTGATCCCCTCCTACACAGGATGAGCTACTGCCTCAGTGCCTCCTGGTTGGAGGTCTCTGCTTGCCCCTTCCTGAATGCCCGCGTGGGCGAGTGCCAATGGGAGGTGGCAGCAGCTCATTGGCACAGGGGGCGGTAGGAGGTGGAGTTAATCAAGAAGCAAGAAACCCATGAGTGGGAGGCAAGGCAAAACATACTGGGGGTGGGGAGGAGAAAGGCCTGCGGGGCGGGCTCCCTGCAAGGGGGTGCACGGTAGCCGTTCCACTGTGGGAGAGAGCCCTCCCAGGATCAAAGGGGTGGGCACGAGTTGTTCCAGCCCCACGCTGAACCCGGGCAGCCGGGGCCGTGGTGCTGCCTTGGCCGCTGTTCCCGGCCAGGCGTGGGTTTCCCCTGCCTGTTGTATTGCCAGGAGCTGCCCTGCCTGCCCTCTGCAGGTCCCGGTATCGGCCTGGTGGCCCGTCCCGTGCCCATGAAGCCTGGCGAGGGCGACCGACTTCCGAATGCCCTGCCCCGCCCCTTCCCCCGAGGCCCCGCCCTGCCAGTGGGGAACTGACCTGGCCAAAGCTGGGTGGGAAGGGCTGACATCGGAGGAAGTGGTGTCACCCCAGCCCCACCTGCATGTCCTGCAGCCTCAGCAGCTGAGGCTCCAACCTCCCCATGACGCCCTCCCAAGGTCTGCAGGGCCTTTCCCCAGTGAAAGAGCCTTACACAGTAATATCCTGAGCCTCTATTAACAATCACCAAAACCAGACAGCACACGCTAAGCCTACAATGCTCCCCACTCCCAAGAAGATGGACAATCTTCCTGCTGGCCAGTCGGGATCAGATCATCTGGGGGACTCCAGCTTCCGTACGGTGTGGTTGGCAGGGTGTTGAGGTCTGGCAGCTCTGATCTTGGGGCTGGGTCCTGGAGTCGGTTCCCAAAGAACTTCCCTTTGGACCCCAGTTTATATAGTGCAACTTGAGTCCTGCTTAGCTGTACCTTCACCTATCATTTTACTAAATTATTACTAAACAATTCTCTAACCCATCCTAACGTATTGTAAAACAATTCTTTAACCAATCAGAGCCCACCACCTTAATTGATTTACACCCAGCAAAATTAGTGATGTAACAGAAACAATCAAAGAACCCGACAGAGACCAGACAGATAAACCATGGAGAAGTGGGGACCATAAAGACACAACAATAGAAGTCAAGATTTCACACCCACAACTGTTGGTAAGTGATTTCTTGCCAGACAGATTCAATCAACCAAGGTCAGCGGTAACCAGTGAAGCTGTTCCTTTCTCTGGTGGTGGTGGGTGCTGTTAGGACAGGATCGCTTTCAACGGCCCAGTATTACCTGGGTTTAATGCAATTTAGGTGGCACGTGAGGAGGTAAAGGATTCTTATCACGTGGTGCTGCTGTCCTAATGTGGCTGCAGAGAAAGGCCTCAGACTATACGGGTCTGTCTGTCCGTCCATCTGCTGTCTTTTGTCAGACTCCCAGGTGAGCCCCGACTGCCTCCCACAGTCCTTTGTTCCCGAGCTGGATGCAGAGCAGGGGGTTGGGGGGTCCAGATCTCTCTGGTCAAGGGTTGCTGGATGTGAAAGTCCCAGCTACTGAGTTTGCCATGATCTTCTCAACAGCTCCGTCGATGAGGGGCCTAAGGCCCAAGGCAGGTAGGTGCCGTTCGCACCTGTGTCTTAGCCTGCCCAGAGAGCAGACAGACCTTTCCCACCCCCCAGGTAACAAGGCAGCATGTAGGGGAAACTGAGGCACACCAGGCTTCACGAAAATATTACAAAGAATTCCCACATCCAGCCCAGCCCAGCGGGGCAGATCTCAGCCCTGGGGCAGCCTCTGTCAACAGCCTGGCCTGAGCGGGGCTGTTCTGTTGCTGCTCAGCTCCGAGCAGCCCCTGGTGTGGGTCCAGCTGCCCAGAGTCCTGGGAACAGCCCAACCTCCCTGCTGCGCTTCGGACTTTGTCCTCCTTGGCCGGACCAGCCCTGCCTGGGGTAACGAGTGGCAGCTGGGCACGTCAGAGCCACCCCAGCACAGGGGCTCCTCAGTGGCTGCCTGGACCCTTGACAGCTGCCCCCACCCAGGAATCATTAACAAGCCCCTGGATCGCCCTTAACCCAGCGAAGGGGGAGCCCAGCCCCTGCCCCTTGGAGGCTGAGAGCAGCTGGGGCCCAGCCCAGCCCAGGCCTGGCAGGATGGGGAGGGGCTGCCTCCTTCTCCTCCTTGGGCTCCTGCTGCAGCTCCAGGCTCCCTGTGCCGAGCAGGCTAGGGGGGGTAGGTGAGTTCACGGCTGCCCCTCCCCATGGTCCCAGCCAATGTGCCGGGCTCCCCCGTGCCCCAGCTAGGAGCAAACAAAGGGGGAGATGCAGGTGCCTCCTCTTTCCCCTCCTGGCCTGGCCTAGGGGATGCCCCAGCAGAGGTGCTGTCTGTAGCAAAGGGGGGGCTCTGGGTGCTGCCCCCCCCGACTGGCTCCAGGTCTGCTGGGTAATGACCACGCTGGGGTGGCCCCATGTGGAGGTGCGGCGCCCCCCGGGTGGCAGAACTCAAGAGCAGCTGTTCGCCGGGGGCTCCTCTGTTAGCCACGGCGGTCAAAGCTGCGAGCAGGGAAGATGAGGCCCCAGGGGCCGACACTGCCAGGGACGTGCCCAGGGACTTGCACCTGGCCAGCTGAGCCAGAGCAGAGCTGACTGCCCCTCCGGCATCGCCAGTCAATTGCTCCAATGGGGGTGACCCTCTGGCTGCCCAACCCCCTTGTATTCTAGGGTCCAGCACACACCCCTGGCTGGCAGCATCTGGCCCCACCCCTCACACCTGGGCTACAAGCGCTGAGATGCCAACAGGGACTGGCACCCCCACAGAGGGGGCCACCGCACCAGGTATGGCCCAACTCAGCTGCAGGGCCCAGTTCAGCCCTGGCCCCTCAATCACTCTTCCAACCCCCTGCCCTGCCCTGGTCTGCCAGTGCCCCTCACTCCCGAGCCACGGCCCCCCACTAGCCCAGCCCTGCCCCCCACCAGCTGTGCCGGTGCCCCTCACTCCCGAGCCACGGCCCCCCGCTAGCCCAGCCCTGCCCCCCACCAGCTCTGCCAGTGCCCCTCACTCCCGAGCCACGGCCCCCCACTAGCCCAGCCCTGCCCCCCACCAGCTGTGCCGGTGCCCCTCACTCCCGAGCCACGGCCCCCCGCTAGCCCAGCCCTGCCCCCCACCAGCTCTGCCAGTGCCCCTCACTCCCGAGCCACGGCCCCCCACTAGCCCAGCCCTGCCCCCCACCAGCTGTGCCGGTGCCCCTCACTCCCGAGCCACGGCCCCCCGCTAGCCCAGCCCTGCCCCCCACCAGCTCTGCCAGTGCCCCTCACTCCCGAGCCATGGCCCCCCGCTAGCCCAGCCCTGCCCCCCACCAGCTCTGCCAGTGCCCCTCACTCCCGAGCCACGGCCCCCCACTAGCCCAGCCCTGCCCCCCACCAGCTGTGCCGGTGCCCCTCACTCCCGAGACATGGCCCCCCGCTAGCCCAGCCCTGCCCCCGACCAGCTCTGCCAGTGCCCCTCACTCCCGACCCGCAGCCCCTGTTGTGCCGGTGCTGGGTCACTCCTCCTGCCCTGGGTACCTGCTGTCCAGGTTCCTCCCGGGTCGGAGTCTCAGCTCAGGTTTTCTCACTCGGGAGGGGGGGCTGTTCCCCCAGATGTGCCCAGCTGTGGCAGGGGGCAGCCCTGCCCCCCTTGGAGCACCTGCGTGTCCTGGGCTGGGCACCTCTCCTGCCGCTGCACCCTGGGCTTCTATCTAAGCTGGACCATGGGCTGTGTGCCAGGTAAGGGGGCTGCTCCCCTGGGCCTGGGGGAAGGGGGTCCCATGCCCCGGTCCCCTGCCATTGCTGCATGGGGGTACCTGCCCCCTCACCCTTAGGGGCTCTGTCTCTCTTTACTTTGCCCCCAGGCCCGCCGGGCCCTGGCAATGCCTGGTAAGGGGGAGGGGCCAGGGCTGGCGCTGGCTGCCTGTGTCCTTCTCACCCCATAGCCAGGATGCTGCTGGCGAGGCTGGCCCCACAGCTTGGTAGGGGGAGGGGAGGTCCCTGTGTCACACGCTGCCATGTGGCCCCCGCCTTGCTGGGCTGAGCCCTCTGCTCCCACTGGGGCTCCAGTTTCCGTTCTGCCTGTGACTCCCCCCCCCATGTCCCACGCTGACCCCCATTTGGGCCCCTGCTGGCAGAGGGGGGCTCTGGGACAAGGGAGCAGCTGCCTGGCTGGAGCCCACTGTGATGGAGTGGGACTGTTCTTAATGTTTCCTCTGAATAGTGTGGGGGTGCCTCAGTTTCCCCTATGCAGTTCTTAAGTATCTAGGGGGTGGGATAAGGGTGTATGATCGTTGCAGAGCCCTAGAGGGCAGGTGTGTGCAGGGGTCTGGACACAGAGAATGGCCGACACCCTGTTTCCTGGCCACTGATGGCCTGGCCCTTCCTCCCTGCAAGGTGAGAGCTAAAGGGTTGGAGAACAAAGGAATCAGGTGACCTCCTGGCCCCGGAAAGGGACAAAGCCCAGAGGAGGGGGGGCTGGAGGGAGTTTCAATTTGGGGCTGGCTGGAGACATGGAGTGAAGTACAGACGGGGTTGTCTGGCTCACTGCCCCCCAGAATGGGCCCGGCTGAGGGGTCCTGTTCTCTGCACCTACAAGCTCTGTTTTAGACCATGTTCCTGTCGTCTAATAAACCTTCTGTTTTACTGGCTGGCCGAGAGTCCCGTCTGACTGCGGAGTTGGGGGGCAGGACCCTCTGGCTTCCCCAGGACCCCGCCTGGGCGGACTCGCTGTGGGAAGCATACGGAGGGACAGAGGATGCTGAATACTCCGAGGTCAGACCCAGGAAGGTGGAGCCGTGTGAGCTGTGTGTCCTGAAGACAGGCTGCTCCCAGAAAGGCGACTGCCCAAGAGTCCTGCCTGGCTTCATAGGGAGCAGTTCCAGAGAATCTGGTTTGAGCATTTGCCTGCTAAACCCAGGGTTGTGAGTTCAATCCTTGAGGGGGCCATTTGGGATCTGGGGCAAAAACTGGGGATTAGTCCTGCTTTGAGCAGGGGGTTGGACTAGATGACCTCCTGAGGTCCCTTCCAACCCTGATTCTATGCTTCTTCCAGTGTGTGAATCGCCCAGGGACTCCGTGACAACTGGTGGCAGAGGTGGGATGTACTGCACCCCGTGGACGGCGCTTCCTGCAGTAAGTGACTGGGGAGCAGTAAAACGAAGGGGGATTGATGAGGACCAGGTGTGCTGAAGGCTCAGCGAGGAGCGGTTTCGGGGGGCGGTTAACCCCTGGGAGTGTGTGACCAGCGAGAAGGACTGTGCAGTAATGGGGTCCCCCTGGGGACTGCGGTGAGCAGTCTCAGGGGCAGAGGAGCCTGCAGCTTGGCCCTGGGAGAGAGAAGGACTTTTGCAGTAACAGGGTTCCCCTGGGGATTGCAGCGAGCGGTCCCAGGGGCGGAGGAGTCTGCAGCTCGACCCTGGCAAAGAGGGGGTGACCTCGAGAAGGGCTGGCACACAAGGGGTTCTCCCTGGAAACCGTGGGGAGCTGAGAGCACACAGGCCTGTGAGTCCACAACAACTTGGGAAGAGCAGAGTGATGGCCTGTCACTGTCTCCTTAAGAAGGACATTGTAACCCTGTGCAAAAAGAGAGGGTTGAGCATTGGAAAGTTCACCAAAGCAGAGTTAATCGTTCAGCTGGAGGAGGATGACGGCTCTAAGGAACAGATTCCTGACCCCAAATGGGACTATAGCAGGATCTGGGAGCAGCTGGAGTAGTAGCCAGGCATCGCCAAGACTCCTGTCCCCGACCAGACGAGGGTCTTCACGATTGGGTTCCCCATCCGGGGATCGGAGGCCAACGGGATTGGAGCTGAGTGCAAGAGAGCAAGAGGACTGTGAGAGACAGCAAGAGCCCAAGAAAGAGCTGCAGAAGCAGCAGCTGCATGAACTGGCGATGGTGGAGCGGAGAGGCATAGGGGACCTCCCCGGGGTGAGTGGGGATAGACCTCGGGGGGGCCAGTTCTGCAGGGAACCTCAAGACTAAATTGCTGCCCCTGGTTAAGGAGGGGGGGGATGTGGATGCCACCTCACTGCCTTTGAGCAGGCTAGAGATCTGAACCAGGGGGACCCTGCGGAAAAGCCCCAGTGCTGGGTCCCAAGGCCATAGACTCCTGTCAGCCAGATGTGTGGGGAGGTGGACAGGCTCCCACTCCTGACCCCAACCTATGTCTGTGTGGAGTCTCCTGGGGTCGGGCCCCTCGGACCTCCAGTGGGAGCAGAGAGTGATGGTCAATGGGGAGACATTCCTGGGGTGGCGAGATCCTGGGACAGAGAGAACTGTTGTCAGGCCCCGGATGGTGCAGCCTCAGATGCTGAGGGGCTGTGTGAGCTGGGTGAGGGTCCCAGGGACGAAGCCCCTTGCCCTGCCTATGGCCCAGATCCCTGTGCAGACCCAGGAGGGGTGGGGCTGGCTGGTCGTTGGGGTTCTCCAGGACACCAGCTGCGAGACCCCGTTGTGGGGTGACTGTGTCTCTTTGAGACAGGATCCAGGCCCTGCTCCGGTAACTCCCAAGGGTTTGAATTTGAATCCAGGGAACCAATCGGTGGAGACGGAAATGGTCAGTGAAAATGCAGATGACCAGGCTGGCAGGGGGGAGGAGCGGCTAGGCTCAGGCTACCTGCCTGCCTGTAACCAGATCCCTGGGGCTGGGTGGGACAGAGAGATGCTCCCCGCCCCCTTGCACACCGGTGCGGGGTCTCAGGCTGGCTCTGATGCTGTGAGGAAAGCAGTGAGCTCGCTGCCTACCCCCACTGGGACAGCAAGGGCAACGCTGAGCACAGTGGGAGCTGAGACCCCAGCTGAGTGGGGGAGACACGGGCAGGGGATCTGTTGGGAGTGGCAAGGTGCTTGGTAAGGAAAGTCTGGATGAGCCTAGGCAGCCGTGTGATCTGATGGCCTTGTCTAGTCAGCAGTGTGGGAAGGCGAGGAGAGTGGAAGGTGAGTGTCCCTGGACCTTACCTGTTAGCTGGGTGGAGAAGTGTGACAGTGAAGGAAATGAGCCTGTGTCTGTCATTGACTTGCCTATGGAGGGAGCTACCCTGATCTCCAAGCAGTTGTCTGTGACCAGCCCTGTGTGTTGGGACAAGGGGAAAGAGATCCCAAGCTGTGTGTCTGGGAAAAGAGAAAGTGTGTCCGGCTCTTCTTTGTCTGTGGAGCAGACAGAAGGGGCCTTTCAGCCTGTGATGGATGAGGGTCGTGCAGTTGTCTCAGAGTTTGTTCTGGATTCAGCTAAAGCCCAGGAAGGGAATGGTGCTAAGTTTGTGTCTGCTCGGGAGAATGGCCCTGTAACTAGGTCGCATCCAGTTAGTGTCTATGTAAAATCCCAGAGCCCAGACAATTCTGGTGCTTGTATTTTGCCTGTTGCTAGTGTGTGGCTGGGAAAGGGTGTCGCAACTCTGTCTAATTAGGGTGAGATCTTAGCCAGGGCACAAGGAGAGCATGAAGGTGATGTGATTGTGTTACCTATTGAGGGTGTGGAAACCTGTAGCAAGAAGGAAAAGATTCCTGAACTTGTGTGTGGCAAAGGGAAGGAGAATGCTTCCGACCTTTTATCTAGGTAGTCTGTGAGTTTGCCTGAAAGGGGATTGTGTAGGAATCCGCCTGATGGGCCAGAGGTGATTCTGGATGTAAGGGAGACCCAGAAAGAGTCTGTTGTTGCTCAGAAAAGTGTTCCTCTGGAGCAAGCCCTTGGTAAAGAGGGTAAGAGCAGAATTTCTGTGAGGGGTGAACTGTCCCATAGAAAAGCCCCTAGGGAAAGGAATCCTCATGGAGTCTTTGCAAGCAGTTTACTGCAACTGAAGGGTGTGAAAGTGATTTAATCAAGAAAGTTTCAGTTCCTAACAGCCAGAAATTTTCTGTTGTGAATGGATCCACTGACTTTCCTGTTGAAAGATCCAGTATGGAGAGCTTTGAGAAGGTCTCAGATGGAATGAAAGCTGTTAAGAAAGTTAAACAGTCCTAACCAATTTATTTGAGCATAAGCTTTCGTGAGCTACAGCTCACTTCATCGGATGCAGTTGATAGATTTCCACTCCATACGGCTAAATGCAGTGCCTTGCATAATGACAGGTTTCAGTGAGCTGTAGCTCACGAAAGCTTATGCTCAAATAAATTGGTTAGTCTCTAAGGTGCCACAAGTCCTCCTTTTCTTTTTGCAAATACAGACTAACACGGCTGTTACTCTGAAACCTGTCATTAAACAGTCCTATAAACAAGTGGCTGTGTTTGGCCAGCTTGTTGTGGAGAAGACCCAATCCCAGTTTGACCCCCTGGGGTTTTGGGGTGGCCAAAGGGCACGGGCCACATAAACCTTCCCACATGCGGCCTGTGAGTGCTATCCACCACCCCCGACCTAAGGGAGGGCGTGAAACTGGAAGGGCCTGATGTAACCCCTACCAAGGAACGGGAGAGATGCTGGGGCATCCATGGGAACGTTGGTGGCTTCAAACTTCCCCGGGTCACCGGCTAAAGTGACCCCACTCAGTTCGATCTCGAAGGGGGGAGAGATGTGACGAAGCGGGACTGTTCTTAATGTTTCCTCTGAATAGTGTGGGGGTGCCTCAGTTTTCTCAGTTCTTAAGTATCTAGGGGGTGGGGTAAGGGTGTATGATCGTTGCAGAGCCCTAGAGGGCAGGTGTGTGCAGGGGTCTGGACACAGAGAATGGCCAACACCCTGTTTCCTGGCCACTGATGGCCTGGCCCTTCCCACCTAGAAGGTGAGAGCTAAAGGGTTGGAGAAAAAGGAATCAGGTGCCCTCTTTGCCCGGGAAAGGGACAAAGCCCAGAGGAGGAGGGGCTGGAGGGAGTTTCAGTTTGGGGTTGGCTGGGACATGGAGTGAAGGGCAGACGGGGTTGTCTGGCTCATGGCCCCCCAAAATGGACCCAGCTGAGGGGTCCCGTTCTCTGCACCTGTAACCTCTGTTTTAGACCATGTTCCTGTCTAATAAACCTCTGTTTTACTGGCTGGCTGAGAGTCCCGTCTGACTGCGGAGTTGGGGGGCAGGACCCTCTGGCTTCCCCAGGACCCCGCCTGGGCGGACTCACTGTGGGAAGAGCAGGGAGGGGCAGAGGATGCTGAATGCTCCGAGATCAGACCCAGGAAGGTGGGAGCCGGGTGAGCTGTGTGTCCTGCAGACAGGCTGCTCCCCGAGAGGAGACTTCCCCAGTGTCCTGACTGGCTTCGTAGGGAGCAGTTCCGGAGCATCCCCCGGGGACTCCGTGACACCCCCTCGGGCTGGTGCTGAGGGTGCAGCATGGGCTGGGGCAGTGGGGGGGGCAGGTTCTCTGGGGTGGGGGAGGCTGGGCTGGAGGAGAGGGGGAGCGTATAGTATGTGGGGGAAGGGAGGGGTTCTTGCAGCTGGGCTCCGTTCAGGGCAGGGATGGAGTCTGGCTGGGAGTCCCCTGTGGGCAGCCCCTGGCCCTACCAGCTCTGAGACCCCTTGTCCCGTCTTTCCCCTGCCTCCTGCATGTTTGAAGCCAGGATGTTCCCAGGGTGCCTCTCCCTGCGGGCCCCCGGCCCGGGCCCCCCAGGCCTCCTGCCACCTGCAGACCTGCTCAGGATCATTGCCCAGCTGGAGAGCCTGGTATGGGTGGGGGGCCCGGCTGACACCCGCTGGTGGGCAGTGGGTGCTGAGAGTGGGGCCCTGCTGATGACCTGAGGGTGGGGGATGGGCCCTGCTGACCCCTGGGTAGATGAGCTGCTGTGGGAAGGGTAACTCCTTGGGGAGCAGCTGGCACCCCCTCTCTTCAGCCCTACCCATCTGCATCCCAATGCACTGCCTCAGCCCGGAGCCCCCTCCTGCACACTGAACTCATCCCTGGCCCCACCCCAGAGCCTGCAGCCCCAGCCAGAGCCCTCAGCCAGCCTGGTGGGGAGAGGGAGCAACAGAGGGAGGGGGAAGGGGCAGGGGCAGGGTGTTCGGTTTTGTGCCAGTAGAAAGTTGGCAACCCTACCTTGAGGGCTCCCCGCCCCCCACCTGGGCCCTGGCTCTGGGCTCCTCTGCCAGGCCCCAGGCATGTGCATAGGGGAGGGAGGTCCAAGGCAGGCCTGGCCCAGGAGCCCCCTCTCTGCCCTACGGGGCCGTGCTCTGTGCAGCCCCCTGGCTCTGGTTTCTCTTCTCAGCTGCCCGGGCAGGGCCGGGGAGCTCCTCACACCAGCCCCTCACCCAGCGCTCTGTCTGCCCCCAGTTCCAGCCTATCCTGGGGCAACTGAACGCCTATCTGTCCTTGTCCATCCTGGACCTGCAGTGAGTGCCGGGGCTGGTCGGAAGGGGACTGGACCTTGCCAGAGCGGGGTACGGGTAAGCTGGGAAGGGCTGTCGGGGATGGTGGGAACGGGGCGCTGGGTTTGCAGGCGGTTGTTCCCGGGGAGTCCTGCTCGCCCGGGGTGCTGCCTGCCCGAGGCACTGACCGGAGACGTGGGTCCCCCCGATGCCACACAGCCGGGCAGTGACCGTCCTGCACAGCTTCTCGGCGCTCTCGTCCGTCCTCGCCCGGCAGGTGGACGGGGCCATCGTGGGGTTCTGGGTGTGGTGCCAGGCCAGCAACCCCGCCTGCAGCTTCCTGCAGGATGCCATCTCCTATCAGAGTGAGCAGGGGGGGCTCTCCTGGGCGGGGCCCGGGGCAGGAAGGGGGGGCCGATCCCTGCCCCCAAAGAGATGTGCCTGGGGAGTGAGGGACCCAAATCCCCGCTCCGCTCCCTCCTCTCCCTGCAGCCTGGGACAGGAGGGACCCAGCTGTGCCCCCACGCAGCCCCCTCCCCCCCCCCCCGATCTCCCCACGCCAGAGGGAGCGACTCTCGGCCAGCCTCACACCGGAAGCTTATGGAGCGTCTGGACCCAGCCTGGGCCGTTCTCAGGGCCCTCGGCCTGGCCAGTCTCACCCCATCCAGCTGGGTCTGTCCCTGTCCCCATGGGCCCAGGCTGCTCCCTGTCCCAGCCCAGCCCCCTCCATCCATGAGAGGGAAAGGAGTCCAGGAGAGCTGGCTGTATTTTAAAGAATCCTTATTGAGGTTACAGGGACAAACCATCCCGATGTGTAGAAAGAATAGTAAATATGGCAGGCGACCAGCTTGGCTTAACAGTGAAATCCTTGCAGCTCTTAAATACAAAAAAGAAGCTTACAAGAAGTGGAAGATTGGACAGGGATGAGTATAAAAATATTGCTCGGGCATGCAGGAGTGAAATCAGAAAGGCCAAATCACACCTGGAGCTGCAGCTAGCGAGAGATGTTAAGAGTAACAAGAAGGGTTTCTTCAGGTATGTTGGCAACAAGAAGAAAGTCAAGGAAAGTGTGGGCCCCTTACTGAAGGAGGGAGGCAACCTAGTGACAGAGGATGTGGAAAAAGCTAATGTACTCAATGCTTTTTTTGCCTCTGTCTTCACGAACAAGGTCAGTTCCCAGACTGCTGCACTGGGCAGCACAGCATGGGGAGGAGGTGACCAGCCCTCTGTGAAGAAAGAAGTGGTTCGGGACTATTTAGAAAAGCTGGACGAGCACAAGTCCATGGGGGGGAATGCGTTGTATCCGAGAGTGTTAAAGGAGTTGGCGGATGTGATTGCGGAGCCATTGGCCATTATCTTTGAAAACTCATGGTGATCGGGGGAGGTCCCGGACGACTGGAAAAAGGCTAATGTAGTGCCCATCTTTAAAAAAGGGAAGAAGGAGGATCCTGGGAACTACAGGCCAGTCAGCCTCACCTCAGTCCCTGGAAAAATCATGGAGCGGGTCCTCAAGGAATCAATTGTGAAGCACTTAGAGGAGAGGAAAGTGATCAGGAACAGTCAGCATGGATTCACCAAGGGCAAGTCATGCCTGACTAACCTAATTGCCTTCTATGATGAGATAAGTGGTTCTGTGGATGAGGGGAAAGCAGTGGACGTGTTGTTCCTTGACTTTAGCAAAGCTTTTGACACGCTCTCCCACAGTATTCTTGCCAGCAAGTTAAAGAAGTATGGGCTGGATGAATGGACTAGAAGGTGGATAGAAAGCTGGCTAGATTGTCGGGCTCAACGGGTAGTGATCAATGGCTCCATGTCTAGTTGGCAGTCGGTATCAAGTGGAGTGCCCCAGGGGTCGGTCCTGGGGCCGGTTTTGTTCAGTATCTTCATAAATGATCTGGAGGATGGTGTGGATTGCACCCTCAGCAAGTTTGCGGATGACACTAAACTGGGAGGAGAGGTAGATACGGTGGAGGGTAGGGATAGGATACAGAGGGCCCTAGACAAATTAGAGGATTGGGCCAAAAGAAATCTTATGAGGTTCAACAAGGACAAGTGCAGAGTCCTGCACTCAGGACGGAAGAATCCCATGCACCGCTACAGACTAGGGACCGAATGTCTCGGCAGCAGTTGTGCAGAGAAGGACCTAGGGGTGACAGTGGACGAGAAGCTGGATATGAGTCAGCAGTGTGCCCTTGTTGCCAAGAAGGCCAATGGCATTTTGGGATGTATAAGTAGGGGCATTGCCAGCAGATTGAGGTACGTGATCGTTCCCCTCTATTGGACATTGGTGAGGCCTCATCTGGAGTACTGTGTCCAGTTTTGGGCCCCACACCACAAGAAGGATGTGGAAAAATTGGAAAGAGTCCAGCGGAGGGCAACAAAATTGATTAGGGGACTGGAACACATGATTTATGAGGAGAGGCTGAGGGAACTGGGATTGTTTAGTCTGCGGAAGAGAAGAATGAGGGGGAATTTGATAGCTGCTTTCAACTACCTGAAAGGGGGTTCCAAAGAGGATGGCTCTAGACTGTTCTCAGTGGTAGCTGATGACAGAACAAGGAGTAATGGTCTCAAGTTGCAGTGGGGGAGGTTTAGGTTGGATATTAGGAAAATCTTTTTCACTATGAGGGTGGTGAAACACTGGAATGCGTTACCTAGGGAGGTGGTGGAATCTCCTTCCTTAGAAGTTTGTAAGGTCAGGCTTGACGTAGCCCTGGCTGGGATGATTTAGTTGGGGATTGGTCCTGCTTTGAGCAGAGGGTTGGACTAGATGACCTCCTGAGGTCCCTTCCAACCCTGATATTCTATGATTCTATCCAGCCGATCCTGTATCCCCTCCCCCCTTTGTCTTCAGTCCCAGGGCCCCTGGAGCCCCCTCTCTCTTCTGTCCTTTGTCCCCCCTCCGCCCCCTCGGAACCAGCTGATCAGGTCACTCGGCCCCTCTCTCCTCAGCCTTTTGTCCTCCCGCTGGCCAGAACCGGCTGCTCCCTGTCACCAGTTGCTGGGTCCCCCATCTCCAGGCCATTGTCCGGGGTCCTGGCTGTTCTTTGAGGTCACACCTGGTCCCCTGCAACAGCAAACCCCCCTCCCACCCCCTCTTTACCCACACAGCACACAGGGAAACTGAGGGGCACATAGCTCTCATACAAAGCATCAAGAAAATTCCCCACTTTATGGCAGGCTCTGACCGGGGTGGTGGGGGTGGCTGGTACGGAGCTGGGCAGGGTGTCTCTGGAGGAGCTCAGGCCACGTTGCGGGGTGTCTCAGGCTGGGCATGGGTGAGAGGTGGCTGTGATGGGGCCAGGAGGCCTCTGGTGGGGGGGGACTCTGACCAGGCTGTGTTCTCTCTCTCTCTTTCTTTCTCCCTCCTGCCTCCCCCCCCCCGCCCCGGGCCTGAGTCTCTGTGAGCTGCAGCCCTGCAACCCCGTCTCCATAGCCTGCATGTTCCAGGACGGGCTGGCCCAGTGCCCCTGCCGGCCGGCATACCGCCCTACCCCTGGCATGGGCCGGGCCTGCACAGGTGGGGCAGGAGGCTCCATGGGGCCGGCTGTGGGGTGGAGGGGGCTGGGTGGGGGAGGGGAAGGCTTTCAGCAGGGGTGGGAAGATGGCACTTGCCCCCCCAGTGGCCCAAGCCCCGCCAAGGGCCAGGGTGCCAGGGGCTGGGCAGGGAGCAGCTTGCAGAGCTCAGCACCCAGGAAACTCCTCCTGTGCGGTCGGGTCGCCCTGGAAAGCAGCTTCCCTGTGCTCCCCCCGAGCTGCCCTGCCTGGCCCAGCAGCTCCAGGCTGATCTGCTGCGGGAATGGGCAGCATGAGCCAGGCTGCCCCCAGGCTGGAGCCCCGTTGACCCGGGCAGCAACACGCCCAGCATCCTCACAGTCCCCTGCACAGTGTCCCTAGCACCTAGGGTTACCATACGCCCGCATTTTCCCGGACACGTCCGGCTTTTGCGTTCTTAAATCGCCGTCCAGGAGGAATTTTTAAATATTTGAAAACGTCCAGGATTTTGCCGCCATTATTTTTCCCCAGAGAAGAGTTGATCATTCGAGAAGGAGAGTGAACAGTGATCACTTGAGACCGTGCCCGCTTTTCCCCTCGGCTGCCAGCGCGTGCGCCAAGAAACAGCTGTTTAGCGTGACTGGGACGGAGAGGGAGGAGGGGGAACGCGGCACGCTCAGGGGAGGAGGCGGGGCTGGGGCAGGGATTTGGAGAAGGGGTCCAATAGGGCGGGGGCGGAGTTGGGGCAGGGGGGCACAAGCAAATCCCCCCCCACCCGGGTGTGTCCTCTTTTTTTTTTAAATGTTCAAATATGGAAACCCTACTAGTGCCAGGCTGGGGGGATGGGGTACGGGCAGGGTGCAGGGGGTGCTGCCCTGGTGCTGTGGTCTTGGTCCCAGCACCAGGCTGTCCCCAGCTGTGCCCCCTGCACAGACCCGAGGCTGCGTGCCAAGGCCGGGCTGTGTCCGGGGAGCAGCCAGGGCCTTGCCTGGCCTGCAGACATCTCACGGTGTCTCTGCCTGCAGCCTGCGGCAGCGGGTTCTGGCTGCGGGATGGCGTCTGTGCCAGGTGAGCCCTGGGGTCCCACGGGAGGCTGCTCGCCGCCGGGGGAGCGCCCATGCCCTGGGAGCAGCGCGTGTGCATTCGCTGGGGCCGTGCAGCTGAGGGCATCGGCTCCTGGCTGAGCCCCTCATCAGGGGGACCCGGTGCCACCCCAGGGCCTCAGTTCCCCCATGGCTCTGCCAGCGGCTGCCCGTGTGACGGGCAGGTGGCCTAGTGGCTGGAGCAGGACAGGCTCTTCAGACACTCCCTGTATATGGGGGAGTGGGTGGGTTACCCTTGGGTTTGGGGGGCTCACATCAGCCTGCATGGCCCACGGGGCTGGAGGGGGGGTACGGTGCGGGGTCTCTGCTTGGGCCCGGGCCCAGGGCAGCGCATGGTGCTGGGGGGCAGCCCTATGGCAGGCGCTGGCCCTGCCAGCTCTGCTGACAGCTCTCTCCCGCAGCCTTCCTGCTGCCGCTGGTTGGGGTGTCCTGCGTGGGGAGTGGCCTGCTGCTGGCCTGGGGTAAGGCGGCTGCCGTGCAAACACCCCCTGATGCAGGGGCAGACAGGTGCCCCTCCCTCCCCACCTGTGCGGGGGGAGCCAGGGCTGCGGGTCAGGAGTGAAGGGCACCGGCAGAGCTGTAGGGGGGACAAGCCAGGACCCTGCTTGGGGGGATGGAATTGGCCCCCCTTCCCCCAGCAGTAGCTGAATTGGCACCGGTCCCTCCCCCCACCTGCCAAGCCCTGGGAGAGCAGCTGGCTCTGGTGTGGAGCAGCCACTAGAGGGCACCAGCCCCTAGGCCGAGGCGCAGCCTGACTCCTGTCCTGGAGTGAGGCTGCCCCCCCCCCCTCGCCACCTTGCTCAGAGCATGGGGGTGTGGGGGGGGGAGAGACTTGGGCGTGGGGGTGCAGGGTGGCGTCAGGGGTTGGGGGGTACGTGGGGGCAGAGCCCGAGTGGGGGGCTGTCCTTGGGGGTGATTGGGGCAGGGTGGGGGGCATGTGGGTGGGGATGCAGGGCCCTGGCGGCTCAGCACTTCGGACTGGCTGGCGCCCTTGCTCCAGGGGTGCGGTGCCCTGTGCTGACACCACCGTTGGCCTGGGGCCACGGGCTGGGGCAGATTCTCCTGCCCCTGCCCTCCTCAGGCCGCCCCCCCTGCTCTGTGGTGGGAGGGCCCCCAGAAGTGGCTGGGGTCTCTGGCCTGGGCCTGGGAAAGCTGGGGGACGGATGGGGTTCATGGCGGGGGCAGCTGGCCTGGTAACCCCCTTCTCCTCTCAGGAGACCCAGGGCCCCGGCGCAGAGCCCCAGCCTGGCAGAGCCGGTCGTGCCGCCCTTCCAGCCCCAGCACCTGAGCCTGCCCCGGGTGCGCCCCCCGCGGCCCCTGGAGGAGGTGGAGATCCCGGAGCTCGGCCCGGGGAGCTGGGTGCATCCCTGCTGCAGGGACAGGCTGAGCCTGGTGAGTGCGGGTGGGGTGAGCCCTGGGCAGGGGCCTGGCACCAGCTCTGGCACTGGGGAGCCCTGTGCTGAGTCAGCACCATCCCCCTGGGGCAGGCGGGGGGGGTGGGCTGGGCTCGGGGGAAGCTCCCCTGCCCCAGTGCCTGGAGCAATGGGGCAGGGGCCTGCTCAGGGCAGGGCCTGATGCCTCCTTCTGTTGTGGCTGCAGGGTGCTGGGCGGGTGCCAGCTGCCGGGAGCTGCATGAAGACGTTCCGGGGCTCCCGGAGCTCACCCGGCTCGGCCCCCCGGCCAGGGGTGGCCAGAGCAGCCTGGTGTTTATCAGCAACGAGGAGTGGGGCCAGCGGAACTGCTGAGGGGTGGGCGGGGGCACTGCCCTGCGCCTAGCCCCGTGCCCAGCCCCTGAGGAGACAGCGCCATTCGAACACGGACCCTCAGCCCTGCCCTGGGCAGGACTACCCTGAGCTGGGAGGGGCTGCCACGTGGGTGTGCTGATTGGCTGGCAGGGTGTGATGTAATGTGGGGGTGTCCCAGCCGCCGGCGGGGATATGCCCCATAGCAGCTGCCCCACAAGGCATCCCAGCCCCTTGGCCAGGTTCCTCTTGCCAGGGCCGGAGCTTGGGGGGATGGGGCCATGGGCGGGGCACGCTGGGGGCGGGGGAGGGATGGCATGGATGGGGTTGTGGGCTGGGGACCCACCCAGGAGGGGCACCCTGCGGGGGGCTGGTGGGGATGGGGACGTGGGCTGGGACCCTCCACTCTGCTGGGGCACTGGGGGCTTCTGAATTTTTATTTAAATTTTCTTAATAAATCAAGTGGCAGCTGTGTGCCCTGGTGGGGTCACTTGTATCGAGTGAGGGGCAGGGGCTGGCCTGGCCCCGTAACACAGGGCTTGGGCAGGGCCGTGGCTGTCAGGCTGGGGCCTATTCTGGCAGCGGTGGGATCACCGAGAGCTTGGAGTGTTCCCCTGTGGGGCACCCCCTGGGGCTGGCAGCTGCTGCTGAGCAGAGGCCACTGATTGCTGGTGCCCAGCCAGCTCTGGGCCTGGTCGGGACGGGGGCTGCCCCCATCCCTCGATGGGCATCCCTGAGCTGTGGGCAGGGCTCCTCGTCCCCAAGGACACTGCCTTCCTGGGCTGAATCCTCCAGGCCTCCCTGGGGTCAGGGCGGCCATGGGGGGCTGCGCTCCAGAGACCTAGCACATGGCGGGGCAGCAGGCTCCTGCTGAGAGGGGCTGTGGGGCTGGGCCGCAGGGCCCCTGCTTTCCCAGCGCTGGACACGGCAGGGCCATGCCCTGGGAGTGGCCCGGCTGGCTCAGCCACGGGGTTGCTGGAACTCGGGGTCCTGTCTCTGCTGGTGCCAGACACCGTGGCCGCAGCCCTGCCCCAAGGTGCCTTGTCGTTGGGGGAGGCGCCTGGCCGGGAGCAGCTCCAGCTCGCAGCAGAGCGAGGGGGCCGGGCGAGGGGCTGGTGGGGCCCTCCGGGTAGACAGGGCCAGCTGCTGCTGGGGGAGTGGGGCTGGCCCAGCCCCCGGGCTCAAGGCTGAACCAGCCCTGTTGCAATGGGAGCAAAGGCCCCATGTGTTCCTGAGGAGGGGACAAACCAGGGCCAAAGGGCTGGGGCCGTGGGGGATTCTAGGCTGGTACCAGGCGAGGGCTCAGACTAGCTATTGGAACGGTCCCTGCTGCCCTGAAGCTCTAGGGAGGGGCCCCCTGACGCCTGCAGGCCGTTTGCACCTGGGTCGCTCCTCACCGTCCCTGGCAGAGCTGGGAGATCCCGGCTCCCCACCCGCTCCCCACCCACCCCTCTGCCCCCCGGGCCAGAGTGGGCCTTACGGGGTGTCTCCACAGCTCTGCCCAATCAGAAATGCCCTCCGGAGAGGTTCCTCACTGGGGCCATGGACCTGCTGGGCACCCAGAGACCCCTGCCCCCCGCCATGCCTGAGCCGTGTCTGATCACTCTCACCCTGGCCCCTAGGGTAGGCCGGGGGGGCCCCTCCCTCCTTGGCAGGGTGGGATTTGGGTGGGGAGCTCTGAGCTGGGCTGGGCCATGCGTGGCCATGGGTGGGGGCTCATTCCCTCCCGTCCGCTCAGCTGTCTGCATCCCCCTCTGCTGGGACCCCAGCGGCTGGTACCTGCAGCCCCACTCCCCCCAGGCCTGGCCAAGGGGATGCCCCCAGCCCTGCTGGCACCCATGTTGACACTGGAGGGGTCAGCCAGCCCCCTCTTTAAATCCAGCTTGGTGCCTGGGGCGGGGGGTCCGTTGGCCAGACGCACATGGCTGGGCTCAGCCCAGGGGTACCGGGGGGAAATGCCCTGGCCTGTGATGTGCCAGAGGTTGGCCTGGCTGCACTAGTGGTCCCTGCTGCCTTCGAGTCAATGAGCAGCTGACTCTATTGTTGGCAGCAACACAAACGCCCAGCCCTTCTTGCATCTTGCTAAGCCCCTGGCCTCAGCAACTTCCTGCGGCAGAGAGTTCCCCAGGCTAATCAGTGTATGAAAATGTTCCTTTTTTTCAGTTGTGAGTTTCCCACTGTGTAGTGTCCCTGCGTGTCCCCTTGTCGGTGTGTTCGGCAGCAGGACAAGGAGCCGGCCCTGACCTGCCTGCACTAGCCCAGTTGTTACTGCACAGCCCTTGGCCTGTCCCCTCCTGTCGACTGCTGTGTAAGGTCATGATCCCAGCCGCTCTTCACCGGGCTTTTCCAGGCTTTCGATCCCCCTCCTCTGACCACGCGAGCTCTGCACCCGCCTGTCTCAGGTTGGGAGCCCAGTGCCGCTGTGACGAAGTGGGACTGTTCTGAATGTTCTCTCTGAATACTGTAGGGGTACCTCAGTTTCCCCTAGGCATTTCTTAAGTCTCTAGGGGGTGGGATAAGGGGGTGTAATTGTTGCAGAGCAAAGGGCCCGGGGTACGTAAATGGCCGACACTCTGTCTCCTGGCCACTGATGGCCTGGGCCCTTCCTCCCTGCAAGGTGAGAGCTAAAGGGTTGGAGAACAAAGGAATCAGGTGACCTCCTGGCCCCGGAAAGGGACAAAGCCCAGAGGAGGAGGGGCTGGAGAGAGTTTCAGTTTGGGGCTGGCTGGGGACAAGGAGTGAAGGGCAGACGGGGTTGTCTGGCTCACTGACCCCCAAAATGGACCCAGCTGAGGGGTCCCGTTCTCTGCACCTATAACCTCTGTTTTAGACCATGTTCCTGTCATCTAATAAACCTTCTGTTTTACTGGCTGGCTGAGAGTCCCGTCTGACTGCGAAGTTGGGGGGCAGGACCCTCTGGCTTCCCCAGGACCCTGCCTGGGCGGACTCGCTGTGGGAAGCGCAGGGAGGGGCAGAGGATGCTGAATGCTCCGAGGTCAGACCCAGGAAGGTGGGAGCCGGGTGAGCTGTGTGTCCTGCGGACAGGCTGCTCCTCGAGAGGAGACTTCCCCAGAGTCCTGCCTGGCTTCGTAGGGAGCAGGTCCAGAGCATCGCCCGGGGACCCCATGACAGCTGCACACGGGGGTGGGGCCACACCCCCAGCTCTGCAGTGCGCCCGATCCCGCTCCAGGCCTGCCACGCAGCTGCCCCACCTCCAAGAGGCAGCCTCAGCCCCAGCTTCCCCCGCCAGTGAGTCGAGTCGAGTCGCACTGAGCCGGGCTCTGGGGGAGCCTTGGCTGCTCCCCAGGCACCAGCCCGGACCTGCAGCGACCCTCCGCACAGGCCCCGCAGGCGGGTTTGTCCGTTGCTCGGCCACAGCCGAGGGAAGCCCCAAGCCCACCGTTCCCAACCAGCTACACCACTTGCAGGAGGCTGCTTGGTCTGTGTACCCCGAGTATCACTTACAAGCTACTTGCTAACAAACTCAGGCCTCAAACTGCAAAGGGGCACGGCGCTGTTACTGAGCAATGGCTGACTCCTGTATTTTTACCCTATAATTATAAAATAAATCCCTTGGAATAGAAATATCGCACTTACATGTCAGGGATAGTACAGCAACAGGGCCCTTCCTTTTCAGGCTTTGTTTTGTTTAATGTTCCCTGGGAATGGATCGGTGTTTACTACAACAACAAAACCGGGTGAAAACTGGTGCAAAAAACTAAATAATTCTTCTGGGTAAATATCAGGATTTTATTTGGTGGGTGTAAAGACACGGGGGGAAGTAGTCAGTAAATTAATGCTTTGAATTCCATTCATCGACGTGGTTTGCTGCAGAGCTAAAACTGAACTGAACCCGCAAGGCCACCGCTGAGCTTAGGAAACCATTAGATCTCCACTCCCCAAATGAAACTTTTCATTTGAATAACCAGTTGCCTGTTGTAGACTCAGAATTATTAGCCTATAAATATTTACATTCAAGAAGTGGGCGGCCCCATTTGCAGCGCAGACAGTCAACTTCCTCCTTGTCTCCTGTTTTGTTTTTAACCTTGTGAATGCTTCCTTGTGGTCTGAAGCGCGTTCGGAGACAGATTTTTGTTTTATTCCCAGTTTAGTGGATCACATCTTTAAACCAGCCCCTGCTAACAGCTTGAAACGTGCACGGGGTTGGGCGTGAGATTCATCGGTACGTTCGGATGCACACGCACGGCCGAGCTTGCTGCAGGCCTGGCCATTGTGAGTCTCGTCTGACTAACGCAGAGTCTGACTTCAAGAGGCAGCCGCACAGGCTAGCGTATTATCCCAGTGCATCTAGCTCAGGCCAGGGGTTGCATTTTCCTAACAAAACAAGTTGTTTTTAATATGTTTGAATGACACAGACGTAGGGTGTAAGTCTGAAAAAACGGAGTAATACGTTTTGTAAGACCCAGGACATTTTTGGTAAAACTTGGTTTAAACTGAAAATGCAGGGGTGTATCCCGAGACCCTTGCGCACACACACTCCTGCTTGAGCCCCCCTGGCCTAGACCCCTGGAGAAAGGACAGTTAACGCAGAGCCCGTCTTCCAGCTCAGGTGCTGTGACCCCATGGCTAGGCTCTCTCCCTCGCCGACTCCTTCCTTGCTGAGCTCCCCGGTGAGAGAGCACCGAGGTCCTTCCCGCAGCCAGCCCCTGGCTCTGGAGCTGGGTCGGTGCCTGCTTCCCTGCGGGGGGCAGGGGATCCTCCTCACGCTCGGTGCCCACGTCCAGGGGCTGGGGCTGCTGTTGTCTGCTCCCGTTTTCCATTGATCTGGGTCGGCCTCGGCCAGTCCTTTGTAAGGGTCCGTCCAGTTGGCTCAGCCTGCTCAGCAACCCCCTTCCCCACATCTCTTAGTCTGCTCTGAGAGAAAACTTGGTTCTTTTTCCCCTGCTGGGCAGCCAGGCACAGTATAGGGGAAACCGAGGCACACATGGGCCTCATAAAACTATTACAAACAATGCCCCCTTTGTCGCAGGTGCCCAACATCAAGTTGTCCCTTGGCCTGTGGCTGCACGAGGGTCTCCAGGTCCCTGGCCGGGGCTGCTCCAGTTAATTCAGCCCCCGTCCAGTGTGCAAGGACATCCCGGTTACCCCCGCCCCCAAAGGCGCAGCACTCAGCACACTGCAGCTATTACAGGACCACGGTTTAGTCAGGGAGCCTGCTGCCCTCCAGCCCTGCCCCTCCGCAATCTTGGCAATCCCTCCCTGGCCCTGCCCCGTGGGCACCCGTGTGGGGTTCAGGCTTTTACCTGCAGGGATGTCAGACCCCCCCTTCTCTGGCCCACCCTCATGCTTCTACTCTCTCGGGGCTGATCTAGGCCTTGTAGGTCAGCCCCAGGGCATGGGCCCTCCAACCAACCCGAATGGGCCCGTAGGCTGGAGAGCGGCCCCTGGCACATAGCTGCTGGCTGCTCAGTAGTGCTGCTCAGAGGTAGGAAAAGGCTGCTTTGAAGATGGCCCCAGTTTTCTATCACTGGGGGAACACGCAGCGGAAGCCTGGATTCCTGCCCCACCCTGCGAGCCGACGGCATTTGTTGGGGGCCATGGAGCCCACGGCCGTGCACTTGGAGCCTTTGCTGGCTGACCATTTGTGATGTTACAAAGGTTGTCGTGTGAGGTGTCTATGGAAAGGTTATGGTTTGCTGGTTATGATTATGCTGTCTGTATGGGTGAATCATTTCTGTAGTTGAAGTTATTAATATTGGCTATGTCCTTGTATCTCAAATGTATTTGATTCCAAGTAACCTCAGTGAAGCATTTGGTCAGCTTCTTGAGAAGGGACTGAATGCATCCGATGAAGTGAGCTGTAGCTCAAAAAAGCTCATGCTCAAATAAATTGGTTAGTCTCTAAGGTGCCACTAGTCCTCCTTTTCTCAGTAAGTGCCCAGTCAAGAAACACTTAACGCACAATGGACTTTGGGAGACGCCAATCCACATCTGAGCTTTCCTGGGAACCTTCAAACTAACATGTAAACAATGTATAGTAGGGGAAGCAAAAGTGGATGGGAACCTGGGAGGCAGTGACCATGAGATGGTCGAGTTCAGGATCCTGACACAGGGAAGAAAGGAGAGCAGCAGAATACGGACCCTGGACTTCAGAAAAGCAGACTTTGACTCCCTCAGGGAACTGATGGGCAGGATCCCATGGGAGAATAACATGAGGGGGAAAGAAAAGGAGTCCTTGTGGCGCCTTAGAGACTAACCAATTTATTTGAGCATGAGCTTTCGCGAGCTACAGCTCACTTCATCAGATGCATACCGTGGAAACTGCAGCAGACTTTATATATACACAGAGAATATGAAACAATACCTCCTCCCACCCCACTGTCCTGCTGGTAATAGCTTATCTAAAGTGAGCATCAGGTTAGGCCATTTCCAGCACAAATCCAGGTTTTCTCACCCTCCACCCCCCCACACAAATTCACTCTCCTGCTGGTGATAGCCCATCCAAAGTGACAACTCTTTACACAATGTGCATGATAATGAAGTTAGGCCATTTCCTGCACAAATCCAGTGATCAGGAACAGTCAGCATGGATTCACCAAGGGCAAGTCATGCCTGACTAACCTAATTGCCTTCTATGACGAGATAAGTGGCTCTTTGGATGAGGGGAAAGCAGTGGACGTTTTGTTCCTTGACTTTAGCAAAGCTTTTGACAGTCTCCCACAGTGTTCTTGCCGGCAAGTTAAAGAAGCATGGGCTGGATGAATGGACTGGAAGGTGAATAGAAAGCTGGCTAGATTGTCGGGCTCAACAGGTGTTGATCAATGGCTCTAAGTCTAGTTAGCAGCCGGTATCAAGTGGAGTGCCCCAAGGGTCGGTTCTGGGGCTGGTTTTGTTCAATATCTTCATAAATGATCTGGAGGATGGTGTGGATTGCACCCTCAGCAAATTTGCAGATGACACTAAACTGGGAGGAGAGGTAGATACACTGGAGGGTAGGGATAGGATACAGAGGGACCCAGACAAATTGGAGGATTGGGCCAAAAGAAATCTGATGAAGTTCAACAAGGAGAAGTGCAGAGTCCTGCACTTAGGATGGAAGAATCCCATGCACCGCTACAGACTAGGGACCGAATGGCTCGGCAGCAGTTCTGTGGAAAAGGATCTAGTGGTTACAGTGGACGAGAAGCTGGATATGAGTCAACAGTATGCCCTTGTTGCCAAGAAGGCCAATGGCATTTTGGGCTGTATAAGTAGGGGCATTACCAGCAGATCGAGGGACGTGATCGTTCCCCTCTATTGGACATTGGTGAGGCCTCATCTGGAGTACTGTGTCCAGTTTTGGGCCCCACACTACAAGAAGGATGTGGAAAAATTGGAAAGAGTCCAGCGGAGGGCAACAAAAATGATCAGGGGACTGGAACACATGGGTTATGAGGAGAGGCTGAGGGAACTCGGGATGTTTGGTCTGCAGAAGAGAAGAATGAGGGGGGATTTGATAGCTGCTTTCAACTACCTGAAAGGGGGTTCCAAAGAGGATGGCTCTAGACTGTTCTCAGTGGTAGCAAATGACAGAACAAGGAGTAATGGTCTCAAGTTGTAGTGGGGGAGATTTAGGTTGGATATTAGGAAAAACTTTTTCACTCGGAGGGTGGTGAAACACTGGAATGGGTTACCTAGGGAGGCGGTGGAATCTCCTTCCTTAGAAGTTTGTAAGGTCAGGCTTGACAAAGCCCTGGCTGGGATGATTTAGTTGGGGATTGGTCCTGCTTTGAGCAGGGGGTTGGACTAGATGACCTCCTGAGGTCCCTTCCAACCCTGATATTCTATGATTCTATGAATGGCGTCGGCCTGCAAACTGAGTCATGCATGGACTTGTGACTTGCCCATGTGACTCCAGACTCCATCTTGCTGCTGTGATTTTCCACAATAAGAACAAAGGCGTGGCCTTCCACCTGGCAGAGAATATAAACCCCTCCATCTTGTCTTAAGTCCTGCTTCTGACCTCTGGACTTTGCTACACCCATCCCAGCTGTGGATTTACTCCAGAGACTTGATTTGAACCTGCAGTTTATTCCTTCACTGCTACAAGCCTGAACCAAGAACTTTGCCATTCCTGGATGTCATTGATTCCATTTAACCAATTCTAGCTCTCATATCTATCTTTTTCCTTTTATGAATAAATCTTTAGATTTTAGATTCTAAAGGATTGGCAACAGCGTCATTTGTGGGTAAGATCTGACTTGTGTATTGACCGGGGTCTGGGGCTTGGTCCTTTGGGATAGAGAGAACCTTTGTTCTTTTACTGGGGTGTTGGTTTTCATAACCTTTCGTCCCCATAATGAGTGGCCCTGGTGGGGATACTGGGGAACGGGAGTGTCTAAGGAAATTGCTTGTATGACTTCTGGTTAGCCAGTGGGGTGAGACCGAAGTCCTCTCTGTCTGGGTGGTTTGGTTTGCCTTAGAGGTGGAAAAAACCAAGCCTTGGGCAGTAACTGCCCTGCTTGAAGCAATTTTTCCTGAATTGGCATTCTCAGAAGTGGCCCACCACAGGCAGCATCATTACACCCTTCTCCTGCGGCCGAGCGGTGGGACTCGGGTTTGCTTTCAGAGCAGCTGCCTGGAACGTCTGCGGCTTTTATGGCAAGTCTATAAAAGGGCAACCATCAAATCCAGTCAGCATCTCCCCAGAACCGGCCGCTTCCTGTTACTGACCCAAGAGTCAGCCAAGCCGGGTCAGAGTCACACCTCGGGGCCTGCCAGCGAGAGTGGGCAGCCTGGGAACTCTCCTTGTTCCTGGCGAGAGGCGTCCCCAGATCACAGACACGGACAGAACCCAGAGCATCCACCAGAGACAACAGCACAGCCGGGGTCTGGGCGCTGGCCTGGCAGGCCCAGTGACCTAACAACCATCCCTGGTCTGTAACCCGCCAATGCCTGCATTCCCCTCGCAGGCCTGAACCTAGCCTGGGCCTTGGCCTGGCAAAGCAGGAAGTGAACCGCCCCCAGCCTGACCCTCTGGCCTGGCAGCTCGAAGCAGACAAGCGGGTGGAGGGTCCACCCATGTCCAGCATTTCCGCTAACGGCCATTCAGGCATTCACAAAAGGAGCTGGGAGGTTAGTGCCTAGGTTGTGTGCCGACGGGCCCGTTTCCCTCCTTTGGGGCTCAGCCATTTGGCAAGAAACTGCCATGTGGGCAACATTCTGGGCACAGCGCGAGGCCAGGCGCCCTCCGGCCCCGCCGTTCTTGCAGCCTCCAGGACCCCACCCAGGGCTCCATGCCAGCACGAGCCAGCAAACTGGGGGGGCTGTGTCTCCCCTGCCCTGGAGCCTGGGGAGCCTCACCATGCCATGCTGAAGTAGCTCCCAGCTGGGCTGCTCGCACACAGCCTGACAGCACCCCTGCCAGCCACACCCTGGCTCTCACCAGCCTGGGTTATACAGCAGGATCACCCCAGCACACCCCCAGTCCCAGATCGCCCTCAGAAATGTATGTCCTGGATGCCCAGCCCTCGCCCGGACAGTCCAGAGGTGTTAAGTCTGTTATGCCTTTAAGGGAATAATATGCCAATTCTGATCTCAGATAGCTATTAAGACGTTTCATTTCAAACATCCTGGATTAGCTAGAACAGTAAAACAAGTGTATTACCTACAAAGAGAGATTTCAAGTGAGTCCAAGCCCTGAGGCATGAGAATCAGAAATGGTTACAAGGACAATAAAGACAAGCCGGTTACTGGTGCCCAACTTAACCAACCAGATCCGCTTCAAACACAGGTTCTCACCACATGTTCCAGCAGATTTCTGGCCAAACACTGCAGGTCACGACCCTCCCCAGAGTCCAGCAGCTGCTTCCTTTTCTCTCCTCAGGTGCAGTGAATGTGACAGACAGGGATAGAAGAGGGCCTTGGGGTGCTTGTCCCTCCCTTTTAGAGTCCCCCCCACCCCACCCATTGGCAGCTGGGCATCAGGAGGCAAAGTCTGTGTGAAAGGATGTTCCCTGCCAGATTTTTCCCCCTGTTTGGGCTTCCTTTGTCTCCCCTTCCTGCTCGAGGACTCTGTTCACTGCCCAAATGCAAATCAAGGCAAGCACACATTCCTGGGGCTCTGGGCTTTGGAGCGTGGTAATGCACCCCACGGGGGACTCATCACTTCACCTTAGGTGTTTCCACACATTTTACCAGGCAATACTGACCAGCAAATTATGAGTTTTCAAATGCTACCGTACAAGACATGCCTTGTGCAAAGATTATTACAGTAGTGTGTAGTGTGTGATCACACAGATGTATTCTGTCACAGTCACGTAATCTGGTCCCCTGCACTCAAGGCAGGACTAAGTATTCTCTAGACCATCCCTGACAGGTGTTTGTCCAACCTGCTCTTAAAAATCCCCAATGATGGAGATTCCACCACCTCACTGGGCAATTTATTCCAGTGCTTCACCACCCTGACAGGTAGGAAGTTTTTCCTAAGGTCCAACCTAAACCGCCTTGGCTGCAATTTAAGCCCACTGCTTTTTGTGCTGTCCTCAGAGGTTAAGAAGAACAATTTTTCTCCCCCTTTGTAACAACCTTTTATGTACTTGAAAACTGTTCTCATGTCCCCTCCCAGTCTTCTCTGCTCCAGACCAAACAGACCCAGTGTTCTCAATCTTCCCACACAGGTCATGTTTTCTAGACGTTTCATCAATTTTGTTGCTCTTCTCTGGACTTTCTCCAATTTGTCCACATCTTTCCTGAAATGTGCGGCCCAGAACTGGACACACTACTTCAACTGAGGCCTCGTCAGACCGGAGTAGAGTGGAAGAATCACTTCTTGTGTCTTGCTTACAACACTCCTGCTAATACGGGGGTGGGCAAACTACAGCCCGCAGGCCGCATTTGGCCCAACAGACGTTTTAATCCGGCCCTTGAGCTCCTGCTGGGGAGCAGGGTCTGGGGCTTGCCCCGCTCTGGCACTCCAGCTGGGAAGCAGGGGCAGGGGCTGCTCTGTCGGCTCCCAATAGCAGCGACATGTTCTCCCTCCACCTCCTACGCGTAGGGTCAGCCAGGGGGCTCTGCTCCGCATGCTGCCCCCACCCCAAGCTCCACCCCTGTGGCTCCCATTGGCCAGAAACTGCAGCCAATGGGAGCTGTAGGTTCGGCACCTGCAGACGGAGCAGAATGCAGAGCCGCCTGGCCACTCCTCCATGTAGGAGCCAGAGGGGGGCATGCCGCTGCTTCCGGGAGCTGCTTGAGGTAAGTGCTGCCCAGAGCCTGCACCCCTGAACCCCTTCTGCACCCCAACCCCCTGCCCCAGCCCTGATCCCCCTCCCACCCTCCAAACCCCTCGGTTCCAGCCCGGAGCACCCTCCTGCACCCCAAGCCCCTCACCCAGCTCCACCCCAGAACCCGCACCCCCAGCCAGAGCCTTCACCCCACCCCCGCATCCCACCCCACCCTGCCTCAGCCCAGAGCCCCCTCCCGAACTCTGAACTCCTTATTTCTGGCCCCACTCTGGAGCCTGCACCCCTAGTCAGAGCCCTCACCCCCGCCCCGCACCCCAACTCCGATTTCATGACCATTCATCGCCCACCCCTGTGCTCATACAGCCCAGAAGGATGTTTGCTTTTTTTGCAAGAGCGTTACACTGTTGACTCACATTTAGCTTGTGATCCACTATGCCTAGGGCCCTGCCAGATTCACATCCATTTTGGTCAATTTCACAGTCATAGCATTTTAAAAATCATAAATGTCATGATTTCAGCCATTTAACTCCGAAATGTCATGGTGTTGTTACTGTAGGAGCCTGGCCCGCAATGGGGAGTGTGTGTATGGGGGGGGGTGTCACGGAGTCCCCGGGCGATGCTCTGGAACTGCTCCCCATGAAGCCAGGCAGGACTCTGGGGAAGTCGCCTTCCTGTGAGCAGCCTGTCTGCAGGACACACAGCTCACCCAGCTTCCACCTTCCTGGGTCTGACCTCGGAGCATTCAGCCTCCTCTGCCCCTCCGTGCGCTTCCCACAGCGAGTCCGCCCAGGCGGGGTCCTGGGGAAGCCAGAGGGTCCTGCCCCCCAACTCTGCAGTCAGACGGGACTCTCAGCCAGCCAGTAAAACAGAAGGCTTATTAGACAACAGGAACATGGTCTAACACAGAGCTTGGAGGTGCAGAGAACAGGACCCCTCAGCTGGGTCCATTTTGGGGGGCAGTGAGCCAGACAAACACGTCTGCCTTTCACTCCATGTCCCAGTCAGCCCCAAACTGAAACTCCCTCCAGCCCCTCCTCCTCTGGGCTTTGTCCCTTTCCCTGGGCCACGAGCGCACCAGATCCCTTTGTTCTCCAACCCTTTAGCTCTCACCTTGCAGGGGGGAAGGGCCCGGGCCATCAGTTGCCAGAAAACAGGGTGTCGGCCATTCTCTGTGTCCAGTCCCCTGCACACTCCTGCCCTCTAGGGCTCTGCAATGATCATACACCCTTATCCCACCCCCTAGAGACTTAAGAACTGCATAGGGGAAACTGAGGCACCCCCACACTATTCAGAGGAAACATTAAGAACAGTCCCATTTCATCACATCTCTCCCCCCTTCGAGATCAAACTGAGCGGGGGTCACTTTAGCCGATGACCTGGGGAAGTTCGAATCCACCAACTTTCCCATGGATGCCCCAGCATCTCTCCCATTCCTTGGTGGGAGTTACACCAGGCCCTTCCAGTTTCACGCCCTCCCTTAGGTCGGGCGTGGTCGATAACACTCGCAGGCCACATGTGGGAAGGTTTATGCGGCCTGTGCCCTTTGGCCACCCCAAAACCCCAGGGGGTCAAACTGGGATTGGGTCTTCTCCCAGCGCTCCAGTCTGGCAGGCTCCAATTCGGGCTCTCTTGGTTAAGAGCCCCCATCTTGACCTGGCCCACATACTGTTCACTTACAGAACTAGCATGGAGACATCCCCTTCTCCACAACCTTGTCTCCCCAACAATCGGGCCAAACACAGCCACTTGGTTATAGGACGGTTTAACTTTCTTAACAGCTTTCACTCCATCTGAGACTTTCTCAAAGCTATCCACACTGGATCTTTCAACAGGAAAGTCAGTGGATCCATTCACAACAGAAAATCTCTGGCTGTTAGGAACTGAAACTTTCTTGATCAAATCACTTTCACACCCTTCAGTTGCAGTAAACTGCTTGCAAAGACTCCATGAGGATTCCTTTCCCTAGGGGCTTTTCTATGCAACAATTCACCCCTCACAGAAATTCTGCTCTTACCCTCTTTACCTAGGGCTTGCTCTAGAGGAACACTTTCCTGAGCAACAACAGACTCTTTCTGGGTCTCCCTTACATCCAGAATCAACTCTGGCCCATCCGGCGGATTCCTACACAATCTCCTTTCAGGCAAACTGACAGACTTCCTAGATAAAAGGTCGGAAGCATTCTCCTTCCCTTTGCCACACACTAGCAACAGGCAAAATACAAGCACCAGAATTGTCTGGCCTCTGGGATTTTACATAGACACTAACTGGATGCGACCTAGTTACAGGGCAGACACAAACTTAGGACCCTTCCCTTCCTGGGCTTTAGTTGAATCCAGAACCAGCTCTGAGACAACTGCACCATTCTCAACCATCACAGGCTGAAAGGCCCCTTCGGTCTGCTCCACAGACAAAGAAAAGCCGGACACACTTTCTCCTTTCCCAGACACACAGCTTGGGATCTCATTCCCCTTGTCCCAGCACACAGGGCTGGTCACAGACAACTGCTTGGAGATCGGGGTAGCTCCCTCCATAGGCAAGTCAATACACCCGACAGACACAGGCTCATTTCCTTCACTGTCACAATTCTCCACCCAGCTAACAGGTAAGGTCCAGGGACACTCATCTTCCACTCTCCTCGCCTTCCCACCCTGCTGACTAGACACAGCCATCAGCTCACAAGGCTGCCTAGGCTCATCCAGACTTTCCTTACCAAGCACCTTGCCGCTCCCAACAGATCCCCTGCCCTGCCTGTGTCTCCCCCCTCTCAGCTGGGGTCTCAGCTCCCACTGTGCTCAGCACTGCCCTTGCTGTCCCAGTGGGGGCAGGCAGCGAGCTCGCTGCTTTCCTCACTGCATCAGAGCCAGGGAGAGTCCCCACTCTGGTGTGCAAGGGAGGTGGGGAGCCCCAGGGGTCTGGTTACAGGCAGGCAGGTAGCCTGAGCCTAGCCGCTCCTCCCTGCTGCTAGCCAGGTCATCTGCATTTTCACTGACCCATTTCCCTCTCCACCGATTGGTTCCCTGGATTCAAATTCAAACCCTTGGCAGTTACAGAAACAGGGCCTGGATCCTGTCCCAAAGAGACACAGTCACCCCACAACAGGGTCTCGCAGCTGGTGTCCTGGAGAACCCCAACGACCAGCCAGCCCCACCCCTCCTGGGTCTGCACAGGGATCTGGGCCATAGGCAGGGCGAGGGGCTTCGTCCCTGGGACCCTCACCCAGCTCACACAGCACCTCACCGTCTGAGGCTGCACCACCCAGGGCCTGACAACAGTTCTCTCTGTCCCAGGATCTCGCCACCCCAGGAATGTCTCCCCATTGACCATCACCTTCCGCTCCCACTGGAGGTCCGAGGGGCCTGAGCCCAGGAGACTCCACACAGACATAGGTTGGGGTCAGGAGTGGGAGCCTGTCCACATCCCCACCCATCTGGCTGATGGAGTCTATGGCCTTGGGACCCAGCAAGGGAGCTAGACACTGAGGCTTTTCCGCAGGGTCCCCCTGGTTCAGATCTCCAGCCTGCTCAAAGGCAGTGAAGTGGGCATCCACACACACCCCCTCCTTAACCAGGGGCAGCAATTTACTCTCGAGGTTCCCTGCGGAACTGGCCCCCCGAGGTCTATCCCCACTCACCCCTGGGAGGTCCCCTAGGCCTCTCCGCTCCCCCACCGCCAGTTCATGCTGCTGCTGCTTCTGCAGCTCTTTCTCGGGCTCTGGCTGTCTCTCACGGTCCTCTGGCTCTCTCGCACTCAGCTCCAATCCCGTTGGTCTCCGATCCCTGGATGGGGAACCCGATCGTGAAGACCCTCGTCTGGTCGGGGACAGGAGTCTTGGGGTTGCCTGGCTACTACTCCAGCTGCTCCCAGATCCTGCTATAGCCCCATTTGGGGTCAGGAGTCTGTTCCGTAGAGCGGTCATCCTCCTCCAGCTGCACGATTAACTCTGCTTTGGTGAAAAGAAAAGGAGGACTTGTGGCACCTTAGAGACTAACCAATTTATTTGAGCATAAGCTTTCGTGAGCTACAGCTCACTTCATCGGATGCATACTGTGGAAACTGCAGAAGACATTATATACACAGAGACCATGAAACAATACCTCCTCCCACCCCACTCTCCTGCTGGTAATAGCCCATCCAAAGTGACCACTCTCTTTACAATGTGCATGATAATCAAGGTGGGCCATTTCCAGCACAAATCCAGGTTTTCTCACCCCCCCCCACCCTTTTTTCCAAAAACCACACACACAAACTCACTCTGATGTTCTATGATTCTATGATTCTATGATAATCATTTTTGTTGCCCTCCGCTGGACTCTCTCCAATTTTTCCACATCCTTCTTGTAGTGTGGGGCCCAAAACTGGACACAGTACTCCAGATGAGGCCTCACCAATGTCCAATAGAGGGGAACGATCACGTCCCTCGATCTGCTGGCAATGCCCCTACTTATACATCCCAAAATGCCATTGGCCTTCTTGGCAACAAGGGCACACTGTTGACTCATATCCAGCTTCTCGTCCACTGTAACCCCTAGGTCCTTTTCTGCAGAACTGCTGCCTAGCCATTCGGTCCCTAGTCTGTAGCGGTGCATTGGATTCTTCCATCCTAAGTGCAGGACTCTGCACTTGTCCTTGTTGAACCTCATCAGTTTTCTTTTGGCCCAATCCTCCAATTTGTCTAGGTCCCTCTGTATCCTATCCCTGCCCTCCAGCGTATCTACCACTCCTCCCAGTTTAGTGTCGTCTGCAAACTTGCTGAGAGTGCAATCCACACCATCCTCCAGATCATTTATGAAGATATTGAACAAAACCGGCCCCAGGACCGACCCCTGGGGTACTCCACTTGATACCGGCTGCCAACTAGACATGGAGCCATTGATCACCACCCGTTGAGCCCGACAATCTAGCCAACTTTCTATCCACCTTATAGTCCATTCATCCAGCCCATACTTCTTTAACTTGCTGACAAGAATACTGTGGGAGACCGTGTCAAAAGCTTTCCTAAAGTCAAGATACAATACATCCACTGCTTTCCCTTCATCCACAGAACCAGTAATCTCGTCATAGAAGGCAATTAGATTAGTCAGGCATGACTTGCCCTTGGTGAATCCATGCTGACTGGTCCTGATCACTTTCTTCTCCTCTAAGTGCTTCAGAATTGATTCCTTGAGGACCTGCTCCATGATTTTTCCGGGGACTGAGGTGAGGCTGACTGGCCTGTAGTTCCCAGGATCCTCCTTCTTCCCTTTTTTAAAGATGGGCACTACATTAGCCTTTTTCCAGTCGTCCGGGACCTCCCCCGATCACCATGAGTTTTCAAAGATAATGGCCAATGGCTCCGCAATCACATCCGCCAACTCCTTTAACACTCTCGGATACAACGCATCCCCCCCCATGGACTTGTGCTCGTCCAGCTTTTCTAAATAGTCCCGAACCACTTCTTTCTTCACAGAGGCTGGTCACCTCCTCCCCATGCTGTGCTGCCCAGTGCAGCAGTCTGGGAACTGACCTTGTTCGTGAAGACAGAGGCAAAAAAAGCATTGAGTACATTAGCTTTTTCCACATCCTCTGTCACTAGGTTGCCTCCCTCATTCAGTAAGGGGCCCACACTTTCCTTGGCTTTCTTCTTGTTGCTAACATACCTGAAGAAACCCTTCTTGTTACTCTTAACATCTCCTGCTAGCTGCAACTCCAGGTGTGATTTGGCCTTCCTGATTTCACTCCTGCATGCCTGAGCAATATTTTTATACTCTTCCCTGCCCATCTGTCCAATCTTCCACTTCTTGTAAGCTTCTTTTTTGTGTTTAAGATCAGCAAGGATTTCACTGTTAAGCCAAGCTGGTCGCCTGCCATATTTACTATTCTTTCCACACATTGGGATGGTTTGTCCCTGTACCCTCAATGAGGATTCTTTAAAATCCAGCCAGCTCTCCTAGACTCCTTTCCCCCTCATGTTAATCTCCCAGGGGATCTTGCCCATCAGCTCCCTGAGGGAGTCAAAGTCTGCTTTTCTGAAGTCCAGGGTCCGTATTCTGCTGCTCTCCTTTCTTCCCTGTGTCAGGATCCTGAACTCGACCATCTCATGGTCACTGCCTCCCAGGTTCCCATCCACTTTTGCTTCCCCTACTAATTCTTCCTGGTTTGTGAGCAGCAGGTCAAGAAGAGCTCTGCCCCTAGTTGGTTCCTCCAGCACTTGCACCAGGAAATTGTCCCCTACATTTTCCAAAAACTTCCTGGATTGTCTGTGCACTACTGTATTGCTCTCCCAGCAGATATCAGGGTGATTGAAGTCTCCCATGAGAACCAGGGCCTGCGATCTAGTAACTTTTGCGAGTTGCCGGAAGAAAGCCTCGTCCACCTCATCCCCCTGGTCCGGTGGTCTATAGCAGACTCCCACCACGACATCACCCTTGTTGCTCACACTTCTAAACTTAATCCAGAGACTCTCAGGTTTTTCTGCAGTTTCATACTTGAGCTCTGAGCAGTCATACTGCTCTCTTACATACAGTGCAACTCCCCCACCTTTTCTGTCCTTCCTGAACAGCTTATATCCACCCATGACAGTACTCCAGTCATGTGAGTTACCCCACCAAGTCTCTGTTATTCCAATCACATCATAATTCCTTGACTGTGCCAGGACTTCCAGTTCTCCCTGCTTGTTTCCCAGGCTTCTTGCATTTGTGTATAGGCACCTGAGATAACTCGCTGATCGCCCCTCTTTCTCAGTATGAGGCAGGAGCCCTCCCCTCTCACACGCTCCTGCTCGTGCCTCCTCCTGGTATCCCACGTCCCCACTTACCTCAGGGCTTTGGTCTCCTTCCCCCGGTGAACCTAGTTTAAAGCCCTCCTCACTAGGTTAGCCAGCCTGCTTGCGAAGATGCTCTTCCCTCTCTTCCCAGCCCGTCTCTGCCCAGCACTCCTCCTTCTTGGAACACCATTCCATGGTCAAAGAATCCAAAGCCTTCTCTCCGACACCACCTGCATAGCCATTCGTTGATTTCCACGATTTGACGGTCTCTACCCAGGCCTTTTCCTTCCACGGGGAGGATGGACGAGAAGACCACTTGCGCCTCAGACTCCTTTATCCTTCTTCCCAGAGCCACATAGCCTGCAGTGATCCGCTCAAAGTCATTCTTGGCAGTATCATTGGTGCCCACGTGGAGAAGCAGGAAGGGGTAGCGATCCGAGGGCTTGATGAGTCTCGGCAGTCTCTCCATCACATCACAAATCTTAGCCCCTGGCAAGCAGCAGACTTCTCAGTTTTCCCGGTTGGGGCGGCAGATAGATGACTCAGTCCCCCTGAGCAGAGAGTCCCCGACCACCACCACCCACCTCCTTCTCTTGGGAGCGGTGGTTGTGGAACCCCCATCCCTAGGACAGTGCATCTCATGCCTTCCAGTCGGCGGAGTCTCCTTCTGCTCCCTTCCCTCAGACGTATCATCTGGTCCACTCTCCGCATTAGGACCTGTGGAGAGAACATGAAAACGGTTACTCACCTGTATCTGCGTTGCTGGTACATGGACGCTCCCCTTTCTTCTTCTGGAGGTCACATGCTGCCAAATTTCTTCACCGTCCTCCTGTCCCCGCTGTGCAGCCTGCTCTGAATCTTCAGAACATTGTGCCCGTAGAAGCATATCCTGACGTCTGTCCAGGAAATCTTCAGTTTCTCTTATGCAACGCAGGGTCGATACCTGTTGCTCCAGACCTTGAACCTTCTCTTCCAATATGGAGACCAGCTTGCACTTTGTACAGACAAAGTCGCTTCTGTCCTGTGGAAGAAAGACAAACATGGCACATCCAGTGCAGGTCACAACAGCTGAACACCCCCCATCCAGATTACCCTCCTTCTACGCGCTTCCTCAGATGTTGCAGTAACTTCTCAGAGAAGCTGGGAAGATGTAAGCCTCAGTGGGCTCTCCCCAGGCGAACTCCCAGGCAAACTCTCTCTGTTCGCTGCTCTGCTGGTTCGCAACTGACTAGCTTTTTATGGCTTTTTTTATTCCTTTGTTCTCCAGCCCTTTAGCTCTCACCTTGCAGGGGGAAGGGCCCAGGCCATCAGTGGCCAGGAAACAGGGTGTCGGCCATTCTCTGTGTCCAGACCCCTGCACACACCTGCCCTCTAGGGCTCTGCAATGATCATACACCCTTATCCCACCCCCTAGAGACTTAAGAACTGCAGAGGGGAAACTGAGGCACCCTCACACTATTCAGAGGAAACATTAAGAACAGTCCCGCTTCGTCACAGGGGGTCGCAAGGTTAGGGTAGAGGGATCGCAGTCTCGTCACCCTGACGTCTGCCCGGCGGCTGCTGGCGGCGGTGCTGCCCTCGGAGCTGGGCGGCTGGAGAGCGGCGGCTGCTGGCTGGGAGCCCAGTGCCGGACGCAGAGATGCCGCCAGCAGCCGCCGGGCAGACGTCAGGGTGGCAGGGTCTGGCCTTGCCACCCGAACTTCTGCGCTGCTGCCTGCAGAGCTGGGCCCTCAGGCAGCAGCCACCGCGCTCCAGCCGCCCAGCTCAGAGGGCAGCAGGGCAGAAGTAAAGGTGGCAATGCTGTGACCCCCCCCCACAATAACCTTGTGACCCCCCCCCCCCGCAACCCCCTTTAGGGTCAGGACCCCCGGCTGGAGAAAGGCGGCTCTCTGCTGTGAAATCTCTATCGTAGAGGGTGAAAGCCCAGAGAAGACTAGATTTCACAGTCCCTGGAGCATTTTTCACGGCCGTGAATTTGCTCAGGCCTCAACTATGACCACCAGATCCTTTTATGCTGAACTCCTCTCTACACGTGGTGTTGTTGCAGCCGCGTTGGTCCCAGGATATGACCTGAAGACGAGTTCTGTGTAGCTTTAAACTTTGTCTCTCTCACCAACAGAAGTTGGTCCAGTAAAAGCGATCACCTCCGCCACCTTGTCTCTCTCGGACCCCTTCCTCGGCCATCATTCCCCGTTGAGTACGGGTGCAACGGACTGTTCCTTCCTCAGTGGAGGGCTTTGTATTTGTCCTTATTGAATTTCATCCTCTTTACTTCAGACCATTTCTCCAGTTTGGTGTACTCTCCATGCCGTTATCTAAATCAGTGAAGACATTGAACAGTACCGGACCCAGAACCGATCCCCGCGGGACCCCACTCCTTCTGCCCTTCCAGCCTGACTGTGACCCACTGATAACGACGCTCTGGGAACGGTTTTCCAACCAGTTCTGCACGCACCTTGCAGTAGGTTGTCCAGGCTGGGGCTCCCGCCTCTGTTTCTGAGAAACTCACTTGGGACAGTATCAAAACCCTTCCTGGAGTCATGCTCTGCCTGCCAGGGTCGTTAGCGCCTCCCTAGCTGGAGTCACTCTTGGGCTTGGTGCATTGTGGGAGAACTAACCTGCCCATCCCAAAGCCGGGTGCGAAGCGTTCCTTGCCCCCCATCACATCAGCCGAGGACCCCAGCGCTGCTCCCTGCTCGTGGACCGGCACTGAAGGAGCTTCCCCTGCTCACACCCGCCCTGGTGCCAGTGGCCATTTCTGCCCTTTCGAAGGGCATGGCAGCTCTCAGAGACGGTGTGACATTATTGACGTAATCTGGGACCGTATAGATCATTGTTGCAACCAAGGTCCTGTCGTGGCACCAAATCTTATATAAAGGGGGTCAAATGAGGTGTCTCGGACAAGGTTGGCTGGTTAGGATGATGCTGTCTGTGTGGGTATCATTTTTGTAGTTAAAGTTATGAATATTGGCTCTATCCTGCCTGTAGTTCAAACGTGTGCTGTGCTTCTGGGTGACACCCCAGACAAGTTGGTGTCAGCTCTGCCCAGCCTGCTGGATGGCCCATTAAGGACCATCAGCGACACAACTGACCCACTGAGAGAAGGCAGACACGCCTTGGGACTCAGCCAGGCAGGCAGGGACCTGCCTAGGGACAGAACTCTGAGGTGTTTCCAGGCCATGGGATGGGCAGCTTGTCCTTGGGACAAAGGAAGCAGAGACCACATGGCAAGAGACTATAAACAGCTGCTGCAGCTCCTCCGTCTTGTCTTCAATCCTGCTCCTGACCTCTGGAGCGACTTGGCTACACTGAAGCTCTGAACCAAGGACTGAAAGACCCATCCCAGCTGTGGATGGATTCCAGAGACTTGATTTGAACCTGCCGTTTATTCCATCACTGCTACAAGCCTGAACCAAGAACTTCACCATGACTGTATGTCATTGATTCCATTAATTGATTCCATTAACCAGTTTTAGCTCTCATCTCAATAATTTTCCTTTTATGAATAAACCTTTAGATTTTAGATTTGAAAGGATTGGCAACAGTGTGATTGGTGGGTAAGATCTGACTTGTGTATTGACCAGGGTCTGGGGCTTGGTCCTTTGGGATCGAGGGAACCTTTGTTCTTTTACTGGGGTGTTGGTTTTCATAACCATTCGTCCCCATAACGAGTGGCCCTGGTGGGGATACTGGGAAGCGGGAGTGTCTGAGGGAATCGCTTGTGTGACTTGTGGTTAGCCAGTGGGGTGAGACCGAAGTCCGCTCTGTCTGGCTGGTTGGGTTTGCCTTGGTGTGCACAGAAACTCCAGCCTGGGGCTGCGACTGCCCGGCTTGAAGCAGTTGGTCCTGAAGTGGCACTCTCCGTTGGGTCCCGCCAGAACCAGCCTTGTTATAGATGGTCCTGGCAGCTTTGCTGCAGGCCCCCCCTGCGGACTGGCGAAAGCACATGCTGCTGGCTCACCTCGGCACCCAGGCCTGGGCTGACCGGCCACGGCTCAGAGCGCCGGCAGGAGGCGGCAGAACCCCGGGAGCAGCGTGGGGCCGGAGCATGCACAGGAGGGAGACTGTGCCACACAGGTACCATGCCAGGGCTGACCGGGGGGGCGCCAGCCAGTGAGCTGGACACTGCGGCTGGTGAGTCCCTCAGGATTGCAGGGCACCCAGTGGTGGTGGGCACAGACAATGGGCCCACAAGACTGGCTGGCTTTGAGATAGGGCTGCCCTGGAGCATTAGGGACTGTGATCATAGAATTATAGAATATCAGGGTTGGAAGGGACCTCAGGAGGTCATCTAGTCCAACCCCCTGCTCAAAGCAGGACCGATCCCCAATTAAATCATCCCAGCCAGGGCTTTGTCAAGCCTGACCTTAAAAACTTCTAAACAAGGAGGTTCCACCGCCTCCCTAGGTAACACATTCCAGTGTTTCACCACCCTCCGAGTGAAAAAGTTTTCCTAATATCCAACATAAACCTCCCCCACTGCAACTTGAGACCATTACTCCTTGTCCTGTCCTCTTCTACCACTGAGAATAGTCTAGAACCATCCTCTCTGGAACCACCTCTCAGGTAGTTGAAAGCAGCTATCAAATCCCCCCTCATTCTTCTCTTCCGCAGACTAAACAATCCCAGTTCCCTCAGCCTCTCCTCATAAGTCATGTGTTCCAGTCCCCTCATCATTTTTGTTGCCCTTCGCGGACTCTCTCCAATTTTTCCACATCCTTCTTGTAATGTGGGGCCCAAAACTGGACACAGTACTCCAGATGAGGCCTCACCAACGTCGAATAGAGGGGGACGATCACGTCCCTCGATCTGCTGGCAATGCCCCTACGTATACATCCCAAAATGCGGCTAGCCTTCTTGGCAACAAGGGCACACTGTTGACTCATATCCAGCTTCTCGTCCACTGTAACCCCTAGGTCCTTTTCCGCAGAACTGCTGCCGAGCCATTCGGCCCCTAGTCTGTAGCTGTTGATGCCAGGCCTGTGCCCACTAATGCCCACTCAAGGAGCAGGCGCCTGCCAGCTGCGAAGGGTACGGCCCTTGGGTGCCCAGAGAGGCTGGGTTTAAACCCCAGCTTGGCTGTTGCTGGCACGGTGCAGACACCAGGGCTTGGCACAGCTCAGGGCACCTGTGGGGATGAGCAGGGTCCTTTGTCCCTCCAAGGAACACAGGAATCAGGGGGTCTTGTGGGCCCTGGTATTCAGGGAGACCCCAGCTCATGCGTCCCTTCCTGGCCGGGGCGCTGGCCAGAGACAGCTCAGTGTCACCCCGAGCAGCTGCTGGGTGGCAGTGGAGAGTGTCTGGCAGGCTAAGGGGATAATGGTGCCTGCATGGGCTCCCGCCTCTGCTGGCTTCCAAGCCTGGTCCAGGCAACCAGAACACGCCCCTCGGCTCAGTGGGGCCAGGGCCAGGCAGCTTGGTGACCCCCCCTTCCCCCACCCCCACCAAGCCCCCGGTGAGCAGCGTGGCCAAAGCAAGGTGGTAAGACCCAGGTTGCTGCAGGTAACGCTGGCAAGCCAGGGCAGGCGCCGAGGGGCCACCCAACAAACACCTGGCGTGTGTCAAACCTGGTGACCGACTGTCACGGAGTCCCCGGGCGATGCTCTGGAGCTGCTCCCCATGAAGCCAGTCAGGACTCTGGTGCAGTCGCCTTTCTGTGAGCAGCCTGTCTGCAGGACACACAGCTCACCCGGCTTCCCCCTTCCTGGGTCTGACCTCGGAGCATTCAGCCTCCTCTGCCCCTCCGTGCACTTCCCCCCAGCGAGTCCGCTCAGGCGGGGTCCTGGGGAAGCCAGAGGGTCCTGCACCCCAACTTCGCAGTCAGACGTGACTCTCAGCCAGCCAGTAAAACAGAAGGTTTATTAGACGACAGGAACATGGTCTAACACAGAGCTTGCAGGTGCAGAGAACAGGACCCCTCAGCTGGGTCCATTTTGGGGGGCAGTGAGCCAGACAACCACGTCTGCACTTCACTCCATGTCTCCAGCCAGCCCCAAACTGAAACTCCCTCCAGCCCCCCCCCCCCCCCCCCCCCCCCACCCCCGCTCTGGGCTTTGTTCCTTTCCTGGGCCAGGTGGTCACCTGATTCCTTTGTTCTCCAACCCTTCAGCTTTCACCTTGCAGGGGGAAGGGCCCAGGCCATCAGTGGCCAGGAAACAGGGTGTCGGCCATTCTCTGTGTCCAGACCCCTGCACACACCTGCCCTCTAGGGCTCTGCAAGGATCATACACCCTTACCCCACCCCCTAGAGACTTAAGAACTGCATAGGGGAAACTGAGGCACCCCCACAATATTCGGAGGAAACATTAAGAACAGTCCCACTTCGTCACACCGACATCTAGAGCCACCAGTCCAGGCTCCCTGGCCAGGGAACACAGCGACCCCAGGCACCAGGTCTGCTTGCCTGCGGGATCACAAAGGCTGTGCCCTTGGGGAGGGGGTGCAGGACCCCAGGCTCTGGAGGGGGGCAGGGGCCCTGAGGGGACGGGGCATAGGCTTGCGGGGCACAGCAGGGGAAGGCTTTTCATGCCGTTATCACCTGAGGGGTGGCCAGGGCTGGCGTGAGCCCAGACCCCAGGCAGGATTGGCCCCGCTGGCCACCCATCCCAGCAGGCTCGGGGCCTGTTCCCAGCGGCACTGGGTGGCCCTGGAGTTTGATCGAGGAGTCAGAGCAGCTGGGGCAGCGCATTGCTGGCAGGGACCAGCTTAACACTGTCCCCGTGGGGTGAGGGCAACGGCCATGGGGCCAGAGCCTCCCTGGGGGCAGGACTTGCCAATCCCAGCACAGGGCCCGCATCACAGCCTGGCTCCAGCGGGTTACCCATTAACCCGGGCAGGGGAGGGGGCATGACCCCTGGGGGCACCCATGCCCCCCTCCCTGCCCAGAGCCCGTGACTCTGCCTGCAGGGGGGGCCTGGCCGTGGGGGCTGGGCAGGGCCTGTGATGCCCGCTGGCCTCCCTGGCAGGGGCCGATGCCCTTCCCGTGGAGCCCCCGCCGCACAGTGGGTGTGAGGATGGGACTCAGCAGGGAGGGGGGAGTGTTGACCTGGGAATGTGCCCTGGGGGTGGGAGACCTGAGAGCCTGTCACCTGAGCCAGGAGGGGGAGGGGGAGGTGACACCTCTGCCCGGGAATGTGAACAGAGGCTGCAGGAGGGGGCCTGCTGGGGGGGTTTAGTTTCAGTTTGGGGCTGGGTGGAGGAACACAGGGAACCCCAGGGCTGGGGTCTAAACTCCCTGCTCCCCCAGAAGGACTTGACTGAGGGGTCCCAGGGGTACCCACAAGCTCTGTTGTGGACTGTGTTCCTGTTGTCCAATAAACCTTCTGTTTTACCGGCTGGCTGAGAGTCTCAGTGAATCCCAGGAAGAGGGGTGCAGGGCCCAGACTCCCCCACACCCCATGACAGGGGGCAATGGAGACCCTGAGGCCACGCTGGCTGCCCTGGCTGAGAGGCCCTGGGGACAGCAGCTCTCATTTGGGGGGACAGGGCAGGGGGCCCACGGCTGGGGCCAGGGCTGGTCCCGGGACCATGTGCCGGAGCCCTGGACTGAGGCAGCACCAGGCGCCTCGAACTCACCAGTGCAGACCCTTCAGAGCTGGGGCGGGGGGCGGGTCAGACACAGGGTCCCTGGGATCTGCCCTCTAGGATGGGGGCAACTGCTGTGTGGGGCCCAAGGCTGGAGCCTCTGTGAACAAAGGGTTAAAGATGTGAGATGGCTGGGCACAGCGTGCCAGGATAGAACAGGGCGCAGCATGCCAGGGGCAGGGCAGGGCTGGGTGCAGCATGCCAGGGCAGGGCACAGGCCTGGGGCTTGGGGGCCAGGATGCTCTCAGAAGCCCGGAGTGGGTATTTCCCTCCCCTCCACACCCGCTGTCTCTGAGACCATCGCAAAAAGAAAAGGAGGACTTGTGGCACCTTAGAGACTAACCAATTTATTTGAGCATGAGCTTTCGTGAGCTACAGCTCACTTCATCGGATGCATACCGTGGAAACTGTAGTCTCTAAGGTGCCACAAGTACTCCTTTTCTTATTGTGTAGAGAGTTGTCACTTTGGATGGGCTATCACCAGCAGGAGAGTGAGTTTGTGTGGGGGGGGTGGAGGGTGAGAAAACCTGGATTTGTGCTGGAAATGGCCCAACTTGATGATCACTTTAGATAAGCTATTACCAGCAGGACAGTGGGGTGGGAGGAGGTATTGTTTCATATTCTCTGTGTATATATAAAGTCTGCTGCAGTTTCCACGGTATGCATCTGATGAAGTGAGCTGTAGCTCACGAAAGCTCATGCTCAAATAAATTGGTTAGTCTCTAAGGTGCCACAAGTCCTCCTGTTCTTTTTGCGAAGACAGACTAACACGGCTGCTACTCTGAAATCTGAGACCATCGTTATCTCCTCCCCCCTTGGGGGGGCCTGAACCCCCCCGCCCAGCCCCGGCCCTGGGCCAGGAGCTGCTGCACCCCCCCCAAGCCAGCCAATGGCATCCCTCGGCCCTGCTGGGGGGGCTGTGGGCGGAGTGGGGCACGGAGCAGAGCGGGTGCCGCAGCCAGAGAGCCAGAGCGGGGCAGGGACTGCAGGTGAGTGACACAGGCTGGGCTGTGGGGTGCACGGGTGAGGGGGTGCATGGGGGTGGGGGGTGCACAGGGTAGAAGATGCCCATGCTGGGGGTGCAGGGGGGTTGAGATCTTTGGCAGGGGGATGGGAGGGACACAGAGGGAGCTGCCCTGGCTGGGGGGCTGGAGCCCAGAAGGGGCAGGCAGAGGGTCCCCCAGCAGGTGCCCCCAAGCCAGGCAGCTCCGGGCATTTACCTGCCTGTGCCCCTGGCACTGGCTACATGGGGAGTCTCAGGGCTGAACCGGGTGGGGGCAGGGGCTGGCTGATGCTGCCAGCAGCCCCAGAGGGGTGAGGCTGGAGGCTGTGGGGATCCCGCTGGGGGGCACGGGAGCCCTGCTGCTCAGCACCCTGCGGGGTTCTGGGCACAGCTGCCCTGTGAAGCCCCCAGCTCTGCCGGTGCCCCTGTCACGGGGTCCCCAGGCGATGCTCTGGAACGGCTCCCTACAAAGCCAGGCAGGACTCTGGGGCAGTCGCCTTCCTGTGAGCAGCCTGTCTGCAGGACACACAGCTCCCCCGGCTCCACCTTCCTGGGTCTGACCTCAGAGCATTCATCCTCCTCTGCCCCTCTGTGCGCTTCCCACAGCGAGTCCGCCCAGGCGGGGTCCTGGGGAAGCCAGAGGGTCCTGCCCCCCAACTTCGCAGTCAGACGGTGCAGAGAACCGGACCCCTCAGCTGGGTCCATTTTGGGGGGGGGAGGGGAACAGTGAGCCAGACAACCCTGTCTGCCCTTCACTCCATGTCCCCAGCCAGCCCCAAAACTGAAACTCCCTCCAGCCCCTCCTCCTCTGGGCTTTGTCCCTTTCCCGGGCCAGGAGGTCACCGGATTCCTTTGTTCTCCAACCCTTTAGCTCTCACCTTGCAGGGGGGAGGGCCCAGGCCATCAGTTGCCAGGGAACAGGGTGTCGGCCATTCTCTGTGTCCAGACCCCTGCACACACCTGCCCTCTAGGGCTCTGCAATGATCATACACCCTTACCCCACCACCTAGATACTTAAGAACTGCCTAGGGGAAACTGAGGCACCCCCACACTATTCAGAGGAAACATTAAGAACAGTCCCACTTCGTCACAGCCCCTCACTCCCAACCTGCAGCCCCTGCTAGCCCAGCCCTGGGCGCCTCTCTGTTGGCTGCTATACTGCCAGCAAGCCCGGGCCACACTGTGTGGATAATCCTGACAGCAAGTATCTGGGCTGTCGGGCAGGGCCCGGCAGGGGGCACAGGATTGCAGACGTGTGGGCCTGGAAGGGAACTCTGCAGGTCAGCCAGTCCCATCCCCGGCACTCAGGCAGGACAACGTGCCAGTGCGTTGCAGGACAGGGTTAAAATTCAAAAGGATCTGGACAAACTGGAGAAATGGTCTGAAGTAAATGGGATGAAATTCAGTAAAGACAAATGCAAAGCCCTCCACTTAGGAAGGAACAATCAGTTGCACACATACACAATGGGGAATGACGGCCTAGGAAGGAGTCCTGTGGAAAGGGATCTGGGGTCATAGTGGATCACAAGCTAAATATGAGTCAACGGTGTAACAAACATCCTTCTGGGCTGTATGAGCAGGAGTGTTGTAAGCAAGACACGAGAAGTAATTCTTCCGCTCTACTCCGCGCTGATTAGGCCTCAACTGGAGTATTGTGTCCAGTTCCTGCCCCACATTTCAGGAAAGATGTGGAAAGTCCAAAGAGCCACAAAACGGATGAAAGGTCTAGGAAACATGACCTGTGCGGGAAGATTGAGAACACTGGGTCTGTTTGGTCTGGAGCAGAGAAGACTGGGAGGGGACATGAGAACAGTTTTCAAGTACATAAAAGGTTGTTACAAGGAGGGAGAAAAATTTTTCTTCTGAACCTCTGAGGACAGGACAAGAAGCAATGGGCTTAAATGGCAGCATGGTGGAGATTAGGAAAAACTCCCGACCTCTCAGGATGGTTCAGCACTGGAATAAATTGCCTAGGGAGGTGGTGGAGTCCCCGTCACTGGAGGTTATTAGAGCAGGTTGGACAAACTCCTGTCAGGGATGGTCTGGATAATACTTAGTCCTGCCTCAGTGCAGGGGACTGGACTAGGCGACCTCTTGAGGTCCCTGCCAGTCCTACGACTCTGATTCTACACAGACTCATAGAATATCAGGGTTGGAAGGGACCTCAGGAGGTATCTAGTCCAGCCCCCTGCTCAAAGCAGGACCATAATATAGACTGTCCTGCCCCCTCAGTCACCATACAGCTCCCCCCATCTGACCCCACCAGGAACCGCGGCGTTCCCATCTAACCCGGGCTGGCAGCCAGGGCCCGGCTTCCCCGTGTCCCCCGCAGGCGCTGTAATGGGACTGGCTCCCGTGCCAGGATGCCAGCGGGGGGAGCAGGGACCTGCGGCGCAGACAGGGCTGGAGGGAGCGGGGGAAGGTGCCCTGGCACATGCCCGGGAGGGTGACCGGCCGAGGTGCTGGGGCTGCCTGGGGCCCTGAGGGGTAGGGCAGGGCCCACATTGTCTCCCGCAGCTCCTGGCATGGGGGTGCGGTGCAGGTCGTCTGGGCTGCCCGCCCCACGGCCTGCCCTCTGGTGCTCCCTGCAGTCCCCCTGCAGAGCCAGCGGCCCAGGCTGAGCCCAGGCCCTGCTGCGCATGGCATGGAGCCCCCAGCTGGGCGCGCAAAGACCGGTGCCACCCTTGTGGGGCTGCGGCAGTCGTGGCTGGGCTCCTGCGCCTGGAGGGCTGGGGCTGGTGGGAAGAGCGGGCTCGGCTCCTGCCCCTCTGACCGGCCCCTCTCGATGCCCAGGTTCCCAGGGAAGGATGCGGCTGGAGACCCTCGCGTGGGTGGTGATGGTGCTCGGCGCCCTGGCCAGCCCCAGCCCTGAGCCCCAGCTGGGGGCGTCGATCTTTGCTGACCTGAGCCCGGCGGAGCTGCGGGCGGTGCAGGGCTTCCTGCTGAGCCGGCCGGAGCTGGGGCTGGGGGCCGGCCCCGCGGAGTCGCTGGCCAGCAACAGCCTCTTCCTGGTGGAGCTGCAGGTGCCCAGGAAGAGCCAGGCCCTGCAGTTCTTGGATGGGGGCAGCCCCCGCCCGCCACGCCTGGCCCGCGCCATCGTCTTCTTCGGGGAGCAGGCCCAGCCCAACGTCACCGAGTTTGTGGTGGGGCCCCTGCCGCGGCCCAGCTACTACCGGCCCGTGGGCTACAAGGGCGGGCGGCCCGTCCCCTTCGCCGCGCGGCCCGTCAGCCAGCTGGAGTACCGGCTGATGCACCGCAGGCTGCTGGAGCTGCTGGAGCCGCTGGACCGGCTGCTGCGCGAGGCCACCGGCTTCCGGTACCACAACTGCAGCCAGCGCTGCCTGACCTTCTCGGACGCGGCGCCCCGCGGGCTGGGCCCCGGCGAGCGCCGCTCCTGGCTCATCCTGCAGCGCTCCGTGGAGGGCCACTTCCTGCACCCCGTGGGGCTGGAGCTGCTGCTGGACCACCGCTCCCGCGACCCCGGCCGCTGGGCCCTGCAGCAGCTCTGGTACAAGGGGCAGTACTTCGCCAGCGCCCAGGAGCTGGCCGGGCGCCACGAGCGGGGGGAGCTGGCCCCGGCCCCGCCGCCCAGGCCCGAGCTGCTCTTCTCCACCTACCTGCCCCGCGGCCGCTTCAGCACCGGCACCCCCACGGACGTGCACGGGGCCAAGGTGTGCGAGCCGCAGGGCAAGCGCTACCGGCTGCGGGGCAACCTGGTGGAGTACGGGGGCTGGCGCCTGGCCCTGCGGCTGCGCTCCTCCTCCGGCCTGCAGCTCTTCGACCTGCGCTTCAACGGCCAGCGGCTGGCCCACGAGCTGAGCGTGCAGGAGGCCGTGGCCTTCTACGGGGGCGACACGCCGGCCGCCATGCAGACCAAGTACATCGACAGCTCCTGGGGCCTGGGCGCCCTGGCCCACGAGCTGGCGCCCGGCATCGACTGCCCCGAGGCGGCCACCTTCCTGGACGTGCACCGGCTGTACGACGCGGCGGGGCCCGTGCGCTACCCCCGCGCCCTCTGCCTCTTCGAGCTGCCCACCGGCGTGCCCCTGCGGCGCCACTTCGACAGCCACGCCCAGGGCGGCTTCCGCTTCTACGGGGGCCTGGAGGGGCGGGCGCTGGTGCTGCGCACCACGGCCACCGTCTACAACTACGACTACATCTGGGACGTGCTGCTCTACCCCAACGGGTGCTGGAGGCCAAGGTGCACGCCACCGGCTACCTCCACGCCTCCGCCTACACGCCCAGGGCCTGCACTACGGCACCCGCCTGCACCACGACCTGCTGGGCAACCTGCACACCCACCTGGTGCACTACAAGGTGGACCTGGACGTCGCCGGTGCGTGGCCCCCCCGAGCCGGGCCCTCCCCCGGCCCCGGTCCTCCCCCGGCACGGCCCTGCCCAGCCCGGCCCCCCGGCCCCGGTCCTCCCCCGGCACGGCCCCGCCCGGCCCCGGCCCCCCGGCCCCGGTCCTCCCCCGGCACGGCCCTGCCCAGCCCGGCCCCCCGGCCCCGGTCCTCCCCCGGCACAGCCCTGCCCGGCCCCGGCCCCCCCAGCCCCCCGGCCCCGGTCCTCCCCCGGCACAGCCCGCCCGGCCCCGGCCCCCTGGCCCCCCGGCCCCGGTCCTCCCCCGGCACAGCCCTGCCCGGCCCCGGCCCCCCAGCCCCCCGGCCCCGGTCCTCCCCCGGCACGGCCCCGCCCGGCCCCGGCCCCCGGCCCCGGCCCCCCAGCCCCCCGGCCTCGGTCCTCCCCGGCACGGCCCTGCCCAGCCCGGCCCCCCGGCCCCGGTCCTCCCCCGGCACAGCCCTGCCCGGCCCCGGCCCCCCAGCCCCCCGGCCCCGGTCCTCCCCGGCACAGA